>NC_136071.1:637958868-647958868 GCF_964261635.1 Lissotriton helveticus | reverse complement strand
TTTAGATACATATATGGATTTGGCCTCAATGGGGGTTGGTTGATCAATATCCCTTTGTGACGTCTGACTGATTGGTGTCTGTAGTGTTTTGCTTTGCTGCGCCATCCAGTGAGATCCTTCTTTTTCCTTCTTTTCTTCTTTCTTCTTTCTTCTTTCCTCTTTCTTCTTCCTTCCTTTCTGTCTTCTGTCCTCTTTCCTTTTCCTTTTTCTCCTTTTTCTCCCTTATCTCTCTCTTTTCTACATAATGATGCCACTCATGGGTTCCTATGATTCACTAATGCCACTTTGTTTCTTGATTTTTATTCTTGTTCTACGTGATATCAGTTGTGGCAATTTATTGGCTATTATTGTCATATTCTGATGAACTGGTGGATCTTTCCTTATCTTTCATATTGGTATCATTATGAACTGTTCCTAACTGTTTTTATCTTTTTAAAATCTTAATAAAAATTATTGAACAGAAAAAAAACATCAGATTCCTCATGATCACATCTAGCTGCTACTCGTTGTCAACCATAATTTCTCATGTTTCGTGGCATTCTGTAGAAATTTTTGCCCTGTATATTATGGTTTATTAAATATAGCTAATACTTGTATTCACTTTAACATAATATATTCACCGTATTTTAACATATTATGCTGTACTGTTTTCAGTTTGTCCCTGATTGCCTATTTATTAATTCAATTCGTAACTTGCACTTATCTCTTTCTGCTGCTATTGTCAAGAATAACTGAGCCACTTAAAGGAAAGGTCGTCTTATATATTTGCCGTTCTGTTATAACCTGAATATTTATATTATAGATCATGCTGTATATACAAGTCCTTGTTAATCATTGTTATTTATTGATCTTTTATTGAAAGTTGTTTTCTTTTTTAATGTGACCTGTGCTTTTATGGATAATCCGTATCCGAATAAAGATTATTGGAATTGAATTGAATTGGATAGGGGATTTCAGGTGGGAACGCCTACCTTGCTTATACTAAAACTAACGCCATGCAGCCAATTCCGACAAAGGTAAAAGACGACTCAGACTGACCAAAAGTGAAGCACATAGCTGGATGAGTTACCTTGTAAATATAGAGCAAAGTAAGCGCCGCCATTGCATCAAAATAAACGATGCAGCCGCAGCGAGAGCTCCGCTAGCTCCTTGAAAATGTGCCCCAAACTTTAAGTAAAATTGGTACCTAAAAGCTAAGCCCCTATCCCATTTTATAATGATGGCAAAAAGTTTCTTTAACCAACTCCTTTCAAAAACATAGAATTGCCAGACTTCAGGTTTAGAGGAAAAATATTCATGTGTCCTGGTCACACAGTTAACACCAAATTAGCCCTAAATCAGTTGTTTAGCTGGGCGAGGCCAGAGGATTTTTAATTAAAAATGTTAAACTCAGAGATAGGATAAAAGGATGATGAAAAAAAGTGCCGAAGGCTTTGCAGACCGTTTTCTTAATAATAACTGACAGAGCATTTTGCATGCTTGACAGTCAGTTCAATTCCTTTTAACGTTTAATTCTCAAGCTCTCTAAATGCAATTTTCTCAGATGATAAATGTTTTGGAAAATGCCGAGCAATATCTTTCATTTGCATCTTGAAGTACAGAAAGAAAAACGATTCCAGAAATCATGTATTACGATGTGAGAGAGCCCCAGTGGTTTTCTTTCTGAAAGACGAATAAGGTGTTGTAAGGATGGTAACTATGTAGATGTTATTAATGAAAAAGAACGTTTTTCACATATACTTTTAATTTTGTAATCTAATAGAAAACTGGAGCTGAACTGTGTTGTACAATACCGAAGTTTCCCTTTATTGATTATCATAAGCAACCACAATTGCATATACATACGTAATAATGTTGAAGGTTTCTTTTAATGGAACTGATTGCCGCTTGTGAGCTTACAAAAGAAGATGGAGTGATTAACTGTATATTAAAATGAATATATGAAGGAACACTGTACATGAGTCAGGGGCGCAACTAGACTCAAATTTTGGGAGGTGCTAACACATGGATTAGTGGAGACAGAGACATCATCAAAATTACTTGTGAGGGTCTCCCTTTGCTTTTCCGATGTAGAGTGTAAAACACTGAGTCATTCTTTGAGACCACATGGGGAAAATAGTGCATTCTGAAGCACACAGGGTCAGTAACATTATTTCTCGGCATAACATGATTTTGGGGCTCTCAAGGAATTTAAGCACAGTGAATGACAAATGTTCTATTTTAATACACATTAGGCCAGTAAACCTGGTGCAATGTGAAACACCAGATTTTATTTTACATCACAATCTCGGGCAAATCGCACACTCCAAATAGTCTGGGCCAGTTGGGGAAACCTAACTAGCCTTACATTTTTTTTTACAAGATTATTTATCATCCTTCCACCAAAGGAAGATGTTCACAATCGGAAGCAAATCATGCAGTTTAAACACATATATTTAGTTACTGCTCTGTTATGCTTCATTTACCTGCACACAATACTTTCATGTTATTTTCTGAATATGATGTTACTCCTGTAAAGCGCTTTGTAGCTGTTTGGGGGAAGCTGCCATATATCCTAGCTCTATAGCACAAAGAATGCTGAATGTACATTATTTGGTACTTTGTGACAACTCCCACCAAATGTTTTTGAATTTGAAATGCTTGGGTAGTCATTTACCAAGAAACACAACCCATGTTTGATTAGATTTGCTCTAATAACATACATTAAGGATAGAAACAGAGCACACAAGCTTGATTATAGATGATACCCCCACATCACAGATGGGTGCCAATCTGAGATTACCATGGATAAGAGATGTTGACCTAATTTTCAATTTGGCACTCATCACACTGCACTCAGTACCCCTTGTCTAAGTGAAAGGATCAGCAAATAACATAGCTTTAGAAGTCCTATGCATTTTTTTCATTCTAGTCACTCTACCTAGCGACTGGGTAGCAAATAAGTAGCTGTTGTGCAGCTAAGCATGGGTAAAGGGCTCAACCTTTAATGCCACTACAGCTATTGCTACCATTTTAGTGAATAAATGCCATGGCAGCTCAGGGCTGACATTCAAACCTGCAACATACCCTTGAACACAAATGGGACCAGATTATTAAAAAGCAATAACATTATTGAAAACAATTTGCAACAGTGCTCAAAGAATGAAAATGTATTTACTGATAACAAGGTTTGCAGATTTCTATTGAATTCTTGTGTGAAGTCAATGACATATGAAATAAGACTTCTTGGGTGGAAACTTAGTAGCAGTATTACAAAGTAATACCAGAAAGAACTTTGGATGCATCAGTCTGTACACTAAAATGAATGATGGGGCTAAATTTGAACAATTGCATAACATTTTAGAGTAATCATAGTGTGAGAAACAGACAAGACTGCAGATAAACTAATCCCTGATTTGTTGTGGCAGGCAGGAAATTGGGCACAAAACGCTAGGCCCTGCAAATTTATCCCAACTTCATTTGAGTTAACATATTGACTCATCTGAGCAGGAAGCTCTCCGATTATTGCAGAGACAGAAAATACCTTCAAGAAGTATTATCCATTTTAAGCAATGTCCCTCCTGCTAGCATAGTCTTCTGCCCTATTTATTATTGGAGAAGACAATACAACCGCGCTGGCCCCTGTCTTCGAAGACGCCATCTCTCCCTTCCACATTCCCGTCTGCAGTCTCCTCAGCTAAATGTAACTATTAAAGTGAAGAGAGGTCTGCCTTGAGGCCGTATATAGAAGACGGGCAGCTCCTGCTTCTAAAGGGTTCTTCTAGTATCTCCTGCACTCAAAAAACTTGGTCAGATTTTCTTCTTTCAAATCACTTTTCATTACCAACAGGGGAATCTAAACAAAGCTTCACTGATACACACAACTAGAACTCTGACCTCAAAACTGGCATCTCAGCCCTCATTAATTTCCTTCAGGAAACTACACACTGTTGGAATTTCCAACTCTGCTGCAAAGGAACATTTTAAAACTCACTCCCTGCAAAGATAAGAAACATTAAAAACCACCTCAGATTCAGGGATGCAGTACCAACCTGCCTGTTCCTTAAAAAGTGACACCCCTACTGCAAAGCAGTCCCAAATCCTGACAACCCACAAAGTTGAGGTATTCACCTATGTACTGGTGGTAGGTAGTTGCATCTCTCCCTCCTCTTGGTTCCATTTCAAGCTTAATTTTATCTAACAATATTGCATGCATATACATTTCCCCAAAACACATTGACATTTTTACTCATTAGAACTGCACAATTTTGAGTTGTGAACTACGTAATTCTACTTAGGTCTTGATTACAAATGCCTTGGAGGAGAGTGCTATATATATTGCACATGCTACTAAGAGTGGATCTAAAATAATCTGTTGTAATAAATAGCACCAATTGTGAGTTTTGTCTCAAAATAGGACATAAGATACAGATTTTAGTGTTCTCTGCATCAAAATCTGCAGGCTCTGTTATTTACAAGGCACTTCTTCCCCAGTAAAGATTTTCTTAGGTACATTTTGGTAAGGGAAGCCTGTTGAAATTTGCCTGGGAAAAAATGTTGTGGTTGTGCGGCTTGTGATGTGGATATGTACTGTACCAGGAGCTACCATACATTTCAAAATTAACTAGGCCAAACATAATCCGTAGCTTGAACCACTTACGTTCATATAACACAAAGTTTTAAGCATGTTACAAGATGGGCATTACAAACTACAACACTTAACAAATATATCTCGAACGTTTTTGAAAAGCATCATTGATGGTGCTTTTAAAGCTGTACCTAATTCTGAATGACTAACCATTTTTCCATAACACACAACATGATTAAGATACCTGCAAGTGCTGTGATTTAAAAAAAACAATATAACTGATGCCCTTCTGTACATTTGAGACTTTTATTTATAGGGATTCTAGTATACAACACATTGTAAACTTGAAAACTTTTTAAGTTAAATATATAAATGTGTGTTCTACATTACAGAGGCTACAGGATATTTTATAGTTTTGCAGGATTGGGTTAGCTATTTTAACAATTCCAGAAGGATGAAAAGGTAAGATGCCTTTGTTGAAATCCAAATTCAAATTCATGTCCAGTGGGCTTTAGAGTTGCATGTAAAAATGTAAAAAACAATGATCCCTTCAATCAGCAGCACCTTAATTGCTATCCCTCTATTATTCTGACCTCATCAATGCTCATGAGGATATGTGTGCGCACTGTATCTCAACCACTGTCACAATGTTATTACTAACGGAACCCAACAATTTTAAACAAAAGCACAGGTGCACCACTTCACAAAATATAGGAAAAGCAGATATTCAATCTATTCCCAAACAGTAATGTTCTTCCAAAGTTTTCTTTATTCCAGTATCAAGCAAGTTTATAAAAACAAGGTCATAAGCATCACTGTTGAAAGTGGCACAGCCGACACGTTTCGTCCTTGAAATGGACTTCTTCAGGGCATAAGTTGTTCCCCATACCATAAAGGGGTACCTAGGTTGACAGATATATGGATCCAATTACCAGGAGCGATAGCCACCAAAGTTTCAACTTCAAATTTCCAATTGGTAGCGATCCATAGTATGATCTGAAATATAATTAGATCTAGTCCAAGGACTGATTATTCATATTTATAGACAAAGTATGTCAGCTTATAGGAACTTTCTTCCGACAGTCTAAATTATTTCTTTTCGATGGCACTCAACAATATGAATGAGATCCCCATATATACACAGCATCAGGAGCAATAAACTATTGATCACACCCGACCATATACCTCATATATTTCTAAGGCGATACGCCGTCAATGAAAAGCCTGCAGCCAAAATTGTGCTGTCAGGCATGCTGTCAGGGGTTCTTCAAGATGCCGGGTGTCATCCTTTCACTTACTCATCCATCCATTTACCCATTCACTCATCCTTCCATTCACCATTTCACTCATCCATCCATCCTTTCTTCCAGCTCTTCACCCTCCCTTTTACTCATCAATGCATTCTTTCACTCATCCATCCTTACTTCCTTCTTTTCTCTCAAGCATACACCCATTCGCCCATCCATCCTGTCAATCATCCATCCATACTTTCAATCATCTATCCATCCGCCCTTTCTATATCCCTCCCCCTTTCACTTAGCCATCCTTTCACCCATCTATCTGCCCAACAATCCATCCACTCAAGAATCTATCCATTGACTCTATCACACATCCATCCATCCTTTCCCTCATCCATCCACCTTTTCACTCATCCATCCAACCTTTTGCCCATCTACCCTCCCTTTCACTCACTCGTCCATCCTTACATCCATCCCCTCACTCATCCATTCATCCATTCACCATTTCACTTATCAATTCATAATCCACCCATCATTTCAACCATCCATCCACCCATTCGCTCACCCATTATCCACCCTTTCACTTATCCACCCTCCCCATCCATCCATCCTTTTACCCTACACATCCACCATTCCACCCATACATCCACCATTGCACTCATACATCCACCATTCCACCCACACATCTATTTATGTACCCTTTCTCTCATGTATCCTTCCACTCACTCATCCATACATCCTTTCTCTCATTATCCACACAGTCACCCTTTCACTCATCCATTCATCCCTTCACTTATCCATTCAGCCATTTAACCATTCCTTCACTTGATTACTTTACCACCATTTTACATTAATTATGAGCTGAGCCTTTGTTTGCAGAGTTGCAGACAGAAGAGGCCCAACAATAACTTCACCCTTGCTGTTGTTCCCAAAGGCTGGGTTAGAGGATGGTTCACTATGCTCCTACACATAGGCAATGAGAAAACCTGGAAGTCATGGGTAGTGCATGAGGCCCTGTGCCGGGACCTGAGGTGACTGTAACATGGTGTTGTTTCCAGGGCTTTAAGAGGGTTAAAAAAACTTGGAGGTCTCTCCAAAGGGTGTTTCCAATGTAATTAAGGGTGTGGCTTAAAACAGGTAGCTAAAAATATGTGCTTAGCATAATGTGCTACACAACTGGTATTCTGCTACTTCTGTTATTGCATCGAGATATATAATACATAATACCGACAACACACCAGGACAATTGGGTTTGTCAAGGGTTGTTAGTTGCATACAATAAAAAAACACCACCTATGCTTTGTTGTATATAATAGTGAACATGCTTCAGTTCTAAAATGCTGAGAATATGAAAGACCATTAACAATTGCTTTCTCACTTCTTGCACTGGCTTCTTTACATGAACTGGATTCTGTACATTTCTTTAATTTCATGGGGTGCAACATTTTTCTTTATGTACTGTTGAAACAGAATGCAATGCACTAGACCGAGTCTAGTGCACTGCCAATATTCCAGCATACAGAATGACAATGGGCGGGGTGGGGCTGGTCTTGAGCTCAGAGGAAGAGTGCGAGGTGGCCCCATCAGGGAGATCCAAATCAGGGACAGTCCGTGAAATTTACGGACGGTTGGTCTGAAGGCTGGCAGGCACCAACTCCAGCCTGGGCAGCACAGCCGATGGCAGCTGACGGGGGACTGAAGCCTGTTTTACCCATTGGGTGTTGCGCACATGATATGAGTAATGCTAAGCATTATGTGAGTGCCAAGTTTTGGAATCCCCTAGCATAGTCCGCCAAGCTATGGCATACCAATTTCGTGCAATTCTATGCAAATGATCAAAAGTGAAAGGGATGAAAATAATATGTGTTTTCTGATTTTTGCTCCTGTGGGAAAATGTACTAGGGCCTACAACAAAAGCCGCTGTACAAATGTGGCTCAGTAGTTTTGAAGATATAAGCACTTAAAAAAGGTGTTAGATGGAGTTTAAAGGGTTAACCAAAAAGTCAGTTTATACAACTTTTTTCGATTAGAATTAAATATCCATGAACTTGCAAATAGTTGAAATACCAGACACCTGATTATGAGTGAGTCGCAATTCCAAGTTTGAAGGTATTTATCGCATTTAAATAATTAGTGGATATGTGAAATTTCAGAAGGTCAAACCTACTGAAATTTAGCAGGGGAAAAGCATACGGTATACGGTATTTATGATGTCATGCAAACGTTGGTGCATTAAACATCAAAATACAAATGTTATACCCCACAGACTCGTAATAGGAATCATTTCTCACACCTGATAAATAACGCACCCTGTGGTATTGTTATCAGGCCCTTATTAAAAAACAAAATACTTTCAACAGTGTAAATTGATTTTAAAAAGGAGCCAACAGCAAAATAGACTTCATCTTTGAGCAACTGCAAAAAACAAAGTACCGATCTACATGTTGTAAGATTATAACGTTTCAGTAAATGAATTGAAAACCTTTGAAAGTAGACAAAGAGAAAGTGCATGAATGTCCATTCAGAGTAGCTGTCACTGGGATTTGTGCAAATGTTGATGTAACTGTTTTCTCCCAATGGAAAACAAAGCAAATGGCGAAGAGAACCAAACAAGTCGAGGTAAAAGAGACCTTTCAAGTGGCCAGGTGCCCTCAATAAATAGGATTCAACATCGATGGTGTTCTTCAGAACTAAATATACTCTGATTGTAGGTTTAGATAATTATTTGCTTTTCCAGTCGAAGCGTCTATTGTTTATAAATGTTTGCTTGAGCCAGAGCATATCTTGTTTACAAATGGAAATAGGCAGCATGTAAAGGCAATCTAAAAGTAATGCCACAATGCGACTTGTCCTAGAATCAAAACTTGTATATTAATCATGCAAATGACAGACATAAGTAGGTTATTTAAATTAATTTCCAGACAGTCCCCATCCAAAAGATTTCCAAAACGGCCTAATCCTTGAGGGCCTTCTTACTGAAAAATCTGATTGGAAGTAAAAACATTAAAATCCGGATGGCAGAGGAGAGGGAATGTTGCCTAATGTTCTTGGACAAGTTTGCAATATTAAAAAAAAAAATAACAACATAAAAATAATAGGAGGCATGTTGCACTTTATGTGGGAGTTTATTGCTGCTACCTTTGTTTTGTACTGACACTGAAACACAGGCCACTTTAATCTTTGGTATGACCCCTTTTTTGGAGTTGAAACCAAGTGTTACCCTAGGCAACTGAATGTATGTTACATGCCTTATTTAATTCGTATTCCTTATAATTATTTTTAAATTATATATCTTTGTTCTCATGTTTACTATGTAATCTACACTCCCCAAGACAATTGATCTGGGATATGATTATATCATCTGATTGTTGTGTTTTTGATATTGCTTTTACTGTATTGCGCTGCAGTTATTAATCTGTTTGGGTGGTGTGAAATCATTTTTAAATACTCGTATGTATGTTGTGCGCTTTTAGTTGTATTAAATTTGATGTTTTTAAATGTTTAGGATGTACACTTTCATGGTTGTAATAACCAAATAAAGTATATATATCATAAGTTCATTAGAAAACTAAAACTTAGCAAATACCACACTATTAAAAATCATGGGGATACCAATATAGTGGAAACGGTCAACAAACCTAGAGAAATGGGTGGACTGACAGTAAAGGAAATACCACTGCTAAAAACTCTCCACAATTTACGCATAAATACCACCACCCAAGAAGCAGTGAGCACACAGATGGTATTGGATCAAGAACAAATCCCAACCAATCAAACTGCTGTTAGTCCCTTCAAAGCGCCATCTACTTTCGTCCCCATCATGCCAAGGGACGCTATAGACGTATTCCATGAAAGAATTACCGATGAACTTAAAAACTTACACAAAAAAACATGTAAAATGAAAACCAAGATGAAGGATAAAGACAGACAATATTTTCAACTCATGAACAAACTTGAAAGCAATGACTCAGTTGTGATCAACAGAGCCGACAAAGGAGGCAACATCGTGCTCTGGGATAAAACTACCTACAGAACTGAAGCCTTTAGACATCTAAGTTATGAAAACTGCTATGAGGTATCTAATGGCACGGTTGTTCGCAAAACTAATGAACAATATAAAATGGAATTAGGCAAGTGGCATAAAGAGGGACTGATCACCAAAGAAGAACATAAGTTCCTCCTCAACACCCACCCAACCCTACCTACTTTCTATCTAATTCCGAAAGTACACAAAGGGCTAAACCCTTTACAAGGACGTCCAATTATTTCAGCGATCAATAGTACCTTTGAAAATACCTCAAAGTATGTGGACTTCTTTTTACAAGAATTTGTCATCAAACTGCCATCATATCTACAAGACTCTCATGATTTCTTATTTAAGCTCAGTACCATACAATGGGATGAAGACTATAAGTTGATGACTTTGGACATCACATCTTTATATACTTGCATCAAGCATGAGGATGGTATGCAAGCAGTAGACCATTTTCTAAAACAAAGGAACATAGAACTGTACCGTCATAATTCCATGCTAGTGAAAATGATACAGTGGTGTCTAAACAACAACTTATTCATGTTTGATGGCAGAGTGTATAGACAAACACAAGGGGTGGCTATGGGGGCATGCTTCTCCCCAAGCTATGCATGTCTTCATGTAGGCTGGTGGGAGGAGCATGTCCTCAGAACAGAACATTGGGCCATAGTAGAGAAACACATGGTACATCTATGGAGATATATAGATGATATTTTTATCGTTTGGAAGGGATCTGAAAGAGAGGCAACAGATTTTGTACAGACTATCAACAACAATATTCTGAACTTCAACTTTACATCACATATAGACCCCCTCACGATAAGCTTCCTAGACATTTTAGTAACTATACAGTCAGGGAAGATAGAAACCAGTCTCTCCACCAAACCAACAGCAGGCAACACCCTTTTACACGCCAGTAGTTTTCCCCCCACCATACAATCGCCAGCCTACCATATGCAAATTTTTAAGAATCAGAAGAGCCTGCAGCACAGAAAAATCTCTACAAGAAGCCCAAAACAGCACTAAAATCAAAATGATGGAAAAAGGCTATTCAGAGAAAAAAACTTAACGCAGCAATGCATAAAGGAAATCTTAAAGACAGGGCATCCCTCATCCATTCAGATTCTAGTATCATTAATAACCTTGATACAGAAATAGGGAGGACTGTCACTAATGTAGAGATCACTAACAAAAACAAGTCATGCAGATTTATCTCTACTTTCAGTAGACAATCTCAGACCATTAAAAAGATAATTAACCAACAATGGCCCATAGTACAAACTGATGCTGTTCTCAACGAAGTCTATACATGCAGACCCAACTTCACATTCAGGAAGGCCTACTCGATGAGAAGTGACTTGGTTAAATCTAGCCCTGAGTTATTCTATAAAAAAAGTTGGTTCCCCACTAAAAAAGGCTTCTATAAATGCAGTACCTGCAGGGCCTGCAAGTTTTGTATCAATACCACTACATACACTAGCGCATTCTCTGATATCCCTATTAAAATCAAGGGATACTATACATGTAAAACGGAATACGCAGTGTTTTTACTTAAATGTATATGTGGTTTGACCTATGTAGGCAGTACAAAACTGCAAGTACATTCTAGGATACTGCAACACATGAGAGCCACGGTCAATTCAGACCCTACATACCCAGTGGCGAGACATGTGAAAAGTGAACATGATAACAACTTAGAAGTTTTGCAGTATTTTGTTATAGATAGCATACCATCCAACAAAAGAGGAGGTGACAGAGACAAAAAATTACGCCAACTTGAAAGCTAAATACATTCTTGAGCTAGATACCAAGACCCCGAGAGGGCTTAATACCTGTGAAGATTTATACCACTACTTATAATAAATAGCCCACTCTTCTTCTCATAGGTTCACACTATAAACAATAGGACTTTCTTAAGACATATATCTATTTATTGTTTTAGGTGATTCCTTTTAAAAATATTTATACATTTTTATACATTTTTTAACATTTTTAATCTATATTATATGTGTCAATTGGGCCTGCAGTCTGAATTTATTATTTACCGTTAGCAGACCATATATTACCTTCTGAGATACAACAATTATGGGCCTTTGTAAACTGAGATATCCATTGCACTGTTAGTATGTTTCTGAGATTCATGAGTCATGTGTATATTTATATTTATACTTATATTTATATTTATACCTATGATTATGTATATATTTGTATATATATAGATTATAATGTTGGTTAATTCTCCTCTATCCTATGATACTATCCACATTAGATCCTCGATTTTTGCAGTATTTGTACAGATATTAATTGTACTTCTCGCTATATCGAGAAGCATTACCGCCTGAGTACCTTGCCTTTCACTTTGCACCTTATATTTGCACTATTTTTCACATGCACTTGCACTATTCATGAGATTACTATAAATGGATGATCTAGACAGGATACTGTTGGCACATACAGCATTATGCAGTAAATAATTGTGTTGTACACTTTTGCCGAATTAAATGATTTTAAATATATATGTATTGGTACTATATATTAGGCAAAACAATGTAAGATTTTAGACAACTGTTCTTAGATACATTTTAAGAATAACATGCAATATATGCTCTATTAGAAAATAGTCTGTTTTCTATTGCCATCAACAACGCCATAGTCCCTTGTCGATATCCACAATGGAAAGTGTATCCTCATATGATTGGTGAAAGGTGATTTAAATGTATTGTGGTCACAAGCACTAATTACCAGTGAGCAAGGCGGCAGGGACCGCCAAAAGCGTTTGGTAGACACGACTTTGCACTTTATAAAATGACTAAATAAATACCAGATTTATGAAAGAAATTTTGAGAGTCCGTTTCACTCGTTTTTGTTGCTGACTGGCGGCTGAGTGTGGAGACTATATATATATATATATATATATATATATATATATATATATATATATATATATATATATATATATATATATATATATATATATATATATATATATATATATATATATATATATATATATATATATATATATTTTTATATATATAAATAGGAGACACATGGAGGGAGGTTAGAGATGAACAGGAGTGACGTCCAAGCTCCTGCAGAGAAGGTAAGGAGTCTCAAACTAATTGCACAGGAAGGGGCTCTATGCATTTCAAAGGCAGATGTCAGAGGTAGTAATCACCTCTGTTGCCTGCTAGCCTGTTGCTCACCCTCCTTTTACTGTCTCAGTGGTAATGCAGGCCCAGGAAATAGAGGGGCATATTATCAAGACTCGGCGATAAAATTATCGCCGCTTTATCGGCAGGAAACTGACGATAAAGTGGCGATAATGGGCTTGATAATATGTTCCATGGAATTCCAATCGAAGCTCATGTTAGATGTGAAGAACATTTAACATGAGTTTTGATTGGAATTCCATAGAGCATATTATCAAGCCCGATATCGCCACTTTATCGGTAGTTTCCTGCCGATAAAGCGGCGATAATTTTATCGGCGAGTCTTGATAATATGCACTAGAGTATCTTTTTTTTTTTTTCAATTTTGCAGGAACGTATGTAAAACTCGCTGGATTTTTACAAAAGTGCCAATTTTGCAATGTTGTTGCAAATCGCGAAATCACGATATCCCGGTGGGGTCTGCCTAATAAAAGAAAGGAGTGTGGGCCATATTTGGTTCAACGGGAATGCCTCTGTAAAAGAAAAAGAGAGGATATCCCAAGCAGGATTCACACACTTGTCTTGATTAGGAATCGGTGCTCCTCTGTTTTTGTGCATCACCATAGATTCGATAAGCTGTAAGGTAACATTTGCTAAAGGGTCTACCTATAAGCTTGGCAGACACGCTGCTCTCTTATTGGGGCCAGCTCTAAGTTGGATTGACAGGAACAGAACCCTAGGCGCAAATAAAATGTGCTGTTTGTTGTGTGGGCAAAGGTCGTTGTGGTGTGATGTCGGAGGAGTAAGGAACACGGGATGAGGCCAAAAGGTTGACGGGGCGCTAACAATTACACCAAGGTACATTAAGGGCTCATCACAAAGTCTTTAATGGGACCCGGTTGGAGACCAGGTGGATTGGACGAGCTGCTGTTAGCATGACATTAAGTCAGACAGCTCCCTTCTGCGCCCTTGGAATATTGATGCCTCGGCCCTGGGCCCAGCTCGCACATGCCAGAGAGTGGCCTTGACTGTAATCCCTAAAGGCAAAGTTAGGGACAGTCAGACTGCTGCTGGAGAGCACTGTCATCCTATCAGAAACTGCTTTTCGCAAAGCTACATTTCTTTGGTTAAAACCCAGATGGCGCACTCTGGAAAGGGGTATACTCATGTTACCAAAGGTCTTTCGCTTACCCATGCTGGAAGGCTTAGAAGGAATTAAATAAAAATACAAGGAAGTGACCCAACACAGCTTCTTCCGGCTGCTGACGGGCCCACTGTTTAGTAGTGACATGTCCGTGCTCGGGTATCTCTCAATGCTCTTTAACAAAACCCCAAACAGGGACAGAGTCCACCTCCTAATGCACGCTGCAGCCTGGAAGTTGTGGTTGTATGAGAGAAGCCCCCAAGTGGGTGAACATTTCAGTATATCTTCAACTTTTTAACTCCTAATTCTGAAAATCGTAAATCCTGCAACTCAAACTAGAACTTTTTGCAAAATGTGATTGTCAGATAAAATATTTATTTTTCTCGCCATTTGGACAATTGTGATTTTTGATAAAAAATTGTGGTTTACTCATTGGGGTAACCATTCCACTATATGAGGGGGTACCAGGAGAGATATCCGTCCCCATTGAGGTGATGCAGGGCACTTGGAGTTGTGGAGAATGGTGAAAAAAACTCAAATGATTCGCTTGACGCAGTACAATTTCTATTTTCAGGAAAATCCTAATCACACATTCATCATGTTATGACCAGAAAAAGCTAAGAGACTCTTGTTTTCTTCTGTGTTTGTCGACCAGAAGTTTAAGTCACCATAGCATGCATGAGGCATATCAAAGCATCCTGCCCCCTCAATGGTGGAAATAGGATGTTTTCTTCATAAGTGTTCTTCAAGAAGGTTAGTGACTCAGATTTCTATTTTATCATCATCACTTATCAGTTCCTTACAACAATTTTAATACAGTAAACATTCATAGGTGAGCATTGTTATAAAAAAATAGAAAAAGAAGAATTAAATGAAAATTTGGCAAAGAATATCACTAGACCACGTTCATTAGAAACTGTCACTTACAGAGCAGATTGTAAAAAAAATAAACATTTTTGGAGGCAGTCCTGGTGTAGGTGTAGGATATTTTATAATCACAGGTGCATTCTGACTCAAGAACGTGCTATGGCGTGCTGTACTAAGTGATTAGAAAGTGCTTGGCGACACGGAGGCATCCCAGCACTGGTAGTAAAAAGAAAAACACTACACAAAGATCAGTTCTTAAAGAGCCAGGTCTTGAGGGATTTTCAGAAACTCAACTTGTTATTCATGGATCTAATGGCCAGAGGGAGGGCTTTCCACAACTTAGACGTGTTACAGGTAAAAACCGTCCTCCACTACTGGCTCTTCTAAAAGTAAGGATAGTGGCTAAATGAGAGTTTGTGAATCTGAGAAGCCTTATGGTGCAGTAAGGGATAACTAGTTGGCGGAAGATGGGGGGACCACTTTCATGAAAGGATCTGCAACTGTGCACAAGGATTTAAATTCAATCCTTTGGGCCACAGGCAAACAGGGAAGGTCAATCAGACCATGCAACAGCATTTTGCATCACTTGAAGTTTACGATTCACTGCCTTGGGGGCACTTAGGTAGAGTGAGTTGCCATAATCCGAGTGTGTAAAAATCAGGGCCTGGACCACCAGCATCCTTGAGGAGTGAGGGAGAAGCAGCAGGATCTTGCGCAGCATGCACATAATTCCAAAGCAGGTTGCAGACAATTTTGTCACCTGGGTTTCCATGGTCATAGTTTCATCCCGCAACACCCCCAAATTTTTTAATAGAAAGTTTGGGAGCAAGAGGAGAGGGACTGAGGCAGGCCCTTAGGCCCTTTGGGGACGGGAATTGCTCCAGAGGATCATGAGCTCTGCCTTGGCCCTATTCAAATTAAGGCAGAAATTGGTCATCCAGCTGTAAACTTGCTCCTTATGATGTCCCAATGTGGTCAATGAAGTGTCAACATCTGAGGCAAGTGAAAAAAACACAGCTGGATGTCAGCATAAGAAACTATGGCGATCCTGAAGGGAGTTATAATATACGCCAAAGGTTGCAGGTACACATCAAACAATGTAGAAATGTCGAAACAAGTCTTATTGAATATCCGGAAGATCTATCTTTCAGGAAGTAGCCGATCCAATTCAGGGCTTTCTCTGAGACACCGGCCTTACAGATCCTATCTAAGAGAGTATGTTGGGCCACAGTGTCAAAAGCTTCACTAAAGTCAAGAAGAAGAGTCACAACTGTGGCTCTTTGATCCAGCCTCTTTATTGCATCCTCCACCACTGCTAAAAGAGCAGTTTCAGTGATGCGCTTAAGTTGAAAACCAGTTTGCGTGCAGTGCAGGAATTAATAGGTCTTGAGGAATTCAAAAGATACCTTGCTTATGTCTGGAACCAAGGAGATAGAAAGAACATTTGCTATGCATGTTGGGTTAAGGTTGGGCCTTTGTAGAATGGCTTTAACCATGGTGTGTTTACAAGGATGGGGTACCAGCCCCTTCTCAATGGAAAAGATTGGCCATCTTTAGCAGAGTGGGTAGGATGGTCTCAGCTCCAAATGCAAGAATAATCGGAGGTGCGGGATTGAGAGGGGATTTCGATTTAATTTTGCTAATGAGGTCAGAAAAAGTATCCAGGGAGAGGGGAAAATTCCCTCGGGTAGATGGATTAGACTCATTTTTAAGACTGAAACTAGTGTACTAAGGACTTAACTCCCTTCTTTGGAAAGAGAGGGAAATATCTGATATTTTAGTGTTAAAATAGGTGACCAGTGTGTTACATTTATCATTGGAGGGTTCAGAAGGTGATCCAGAGGGGTTAGGTTCCACAGAGCTTTGGTGATTTTAAACATCTACCTGGGTCGGTTGGTGGCCTCTTGTAATCTGGCTTCATAATAGGAGGCCTGTGCTGAAATAATTTTTGTGCGATAGATCCAAACTATCTCCTGAATTCTTTTTGATTTTTTGTTTTCTTTTTTTTTGTAATAACAAATTAATGCTCAGCATAGCTTATTGCAAGTGTCTAATGAGTTGTGGTACATGCGCATCACACGCTGCCATAAGACAAGCTCTCTCATCTCACCTTCCTCATCTCACCACAGGTTTGTGTGGTCCAAGCAAAGAGGGAACCAGCATTTGTAGAAAGAACCCTCCCTTGATGGTGCCACTGTCTCTGGAGCTAGAGTGGCTACGCACAGCATCACATCAAATCAAATCAGTGTTCATAAAGTGCCAAAAACCCAAGGGAACCAGGATACTGTTGTAAACATGAATGCCACGTTATTATTTAATATTAAGTGTCTTTAAAGATCTTTCAATGGGAGGATAAGTTGCATTTGTCTAAGGCCATCTGTGAGGAAATTCCATTGAGAGCCTGCAATAGTCAGAAACAACTTCCCCAACCTTCTTACTGGGGCTCTTAGGTGGAATCAGGAGAAAAGTAGGGAGTGAATCTCTGCCATAATGAGGCTAGGGAATTGCCATACAATGACTTTTGCATCCATGTGAGCATTTTGAACACAATTTAGTGAGCCACTGGTATTTGATGAAGATTATGATCACCCCCGGAAATATATGCAGCCTTGGGACAACGTTGGAGTTTTGCAACTCCTGCAGCATTTTAATGTTTGATTTCAAGATACCAGCCAACAGAGCAATTTTACAATAAGTAATAGCTCTCGCAATGGTTACATGGTTTCCTTGCAAAAGCAGATATTTCGTTTTCCACAGATGTTTTAGATGAAATTTAGCAGATCAGGCAGTTTGGCTGACCTCAATTCAATTCAAAATCTTTATACGGTCTAATTGGGAATAGACCATAAAACTGCAGAACATACAATACACATACATGATCTCTCAAATAATTTTAAAAGAATTGTATGTAAACATTAACGGGGCATATTTACAAGGGCCATATCTCCGCTTTTTTGACTTTTAAAGCCAAAAAAGGGGAGATAAAAATATCGCCCTATTTACAAGAGGGTGAAAACATGCATTAGTGCATGTTAGCACCCTTTTTCCCGACGCCTCCCTTGGCATGTCTAATGAGATGCATAGTGGGCATCACTGGGCAGTACAACCTTGTAAATATCGCTGATGTGCACATCGCGATATTTACAAGGCTGCTCACCCATTTTAGCAGACGTTCGTTTTTGGAGAAAAACACTGTTTTTGCCAAACACTAACATCTGCTAAAATGCAGACTTAGCAATACTTATCATTGGGGTGGATTATGGTGATACGACCACAGGCTCGTATCAGCAAGGTTATCGCTGTTTTCCATGGAACATCGCTGGAAAACCAGCGATGTTCTATGGAAAACAACGCCATTGCTGGGAAAAAATCGCCATTGCACTATGCTTTTTTAGGTTTCGGCTACCGTCGCACTGCGTAAGCAGTGGGCGGAGCCGAAATCTTTTGTCTGTAGTATGGGGGCTGAACACGCCCCTCTTCTCCATTGGCTGGCCTCGTAAATGCTGGCCAGCCATTGGAGGAGAGGAGCGTCACTGAGTTCAGGGCCCGCCTTGACGCGATTCGGGGGCGTTTCCGTGTCTTTTTTTAAGTCACGCCCTCTCCTCTTCCCATTGGCTGGAATTTTACCTTCCAGCCAATGGGAAGGGGAGAGCACGCCCCCGAATCCCTACACGCACTCCCATCCCACCCCCGTCCATTCATTCCCCTGTCCTCGCCCTCCCGTGCCTCCTCCCTCCCTTAATTTTGATGTCTTGAGGTGGTCTAATGCTAACAGTTGAAACTGACAGCTGATTTGTTATTAATGTGCGAGGAGCTGATGTTGGATACATGCAGAATAAAGGCACTCTGACAACCGTACGTTGTATTCTTATCGTCCTTTATATTACTTTAATTAACCACACAATACCTTGATCAGAGTTCGGACATGTGCTATAAGAACTGTATCTGCACATTACAGGATAGTAGGTTGACAGTAGTGCGCAAATACTAGGTGGATGCGCTCAGTCAGCGGTGCCGGCTCTGTTGCCATTGGACCACGTCTTCCGGTGCAGCAGAAAGGTCTTTTCCGGTGCTGCATGCAAGCGAGGTATGCTAGCGATGGTTGGGCCGTCTCTTTTGGGGCGGGCTCATTCGTGTACCCAATAGCAAGTATCACTGAGAAAGACAGCGGCTAAAATTCTTCTCAGACCGCCCCTTGCCCGTCAATCAGTTTTAAAGCCCGCTTTCTGAATTTACTCCCGGGGTCCTCAAATACATTGAATTCAGAAAAGGTCCTTGGTATAGTAGAGGCACTCGGATTTTCAGGATCTTCTGACGGAAGGTAAGACGTGAGTTCACGATCATTCCGGGCGCCGGTGGGTTGGCATATAGACCTGTTACGTTGGGAAAATTGGTCTAAATGCAGTTGTAATCTCCCGCGAAACAGGAAAGGGCGCGAAAAGGCTGGTTCGGCTGCAGTCTAATAGACGTATGTAGACAGCAGACCCTGCCTCTTCTCACGCCTGTCTCTTACAATATACACAACACACGTGATTGTTTACGTTCATTTAGGTTTTTCCATTTATTTTGTTATTCGAAATTTACATTGTTCATATTAAATACGCTCTTAGCTTTATGAAGTATAGTTCCGTACGCACACGTAGGTCTTTCAATTGATGTGGAGGCTGGAGAGGGTTGTTATGATGCACCATGGCAAAAACGTGTGGTTATAAACAGGATGTAGAAGTTCATTACCAGTGGAAATCCACTATATATTGGCGTTTCTAGGTCCGGAACGGACGTGCTTTTCCCACCGGTGGATGGATTTCGACCTTTGTTCTGCGCATTTGTCATTTTTCAATGTGTCATTATTTATCTTCTCTTTATTCATTACTATCGTTTCATGTACACATTTCACGATCACATCTATATCGTTGTGTACTCTTCTGTGTCCCACTGTATTGCATTCTATGATTTTTTTTACTTGTGCCTCCCTAATGTAATTTAACACAAACTTCCTTATTTCCGTTCTTTAATTTTTTTAGTTCCTTTTTCTAGCACCCTTGTTGATGGCAAAATATATTGTTTGGTGAAGGCATTAGATGCTTGCCACCTGAAACTTGTGAGCACCTAAATTAAACAAACATTTACAATGCAACGGTTTTGCCTTTGGAAAAGTTTGAGCTATTGGCATTGTAAATGACAACATTTGTATTTATGTGTTGGTTTTGAAAACAGATAAATAAATGGCATTGTCATTTACATTGCCAATAGCTCTAACGTTTCCAAAGGCGAAACCGTTGCATTGTAAATGCTTGTTAATACAGCGCTCGCATGGCGATAATTTTCTGCGATAGCCAGCTATAACTATTTTCTCGCTAAGCACGGCCAGCGATAATTATCCCTGTCGATTGTTAATATGCCCCAACATGCTTTAAGGCTCCACATTTCAACAAATTACCAGATTTGTAGGGAATCAAACATGTAATTCACGTTCAGAATTTCTGGCGTCAGTTCTCTCATATCACAATCGTCCGAATCTTAAAAGAGAAAAGAAGGAGAACAAAAACCTCAAATAGGGTCCACTATGTACTCCTACTGGCACAAGAGTTAAAATAGTCGCCTCAACATAGCTCCACCTGAAAATGCAGGCCCATCATCATCATCAAGAAATCTTTATTTGGTCAATGTGGACCATAAAAGTGCCTAAAACATAAATATCTCATAAATACTGACTAAACACCCAGTTACAACATAGAGGAAATTAATAAGGATATAAGGACAATCTAAAAATAAATTACAAAATGCAGATTAAAACATAATAAAATGCATGTATAAAATGCTAGTGCCATAGTACATTATCTAAGACAAGTTCAACAGGTTAAAAATTATTTTACAATACAAATCCACTTTTAAATAAATATGAAAACTGCCCTATAAGCTGGGGTTGGAGGATGCTTCCTTTACACTTTAAATAGCTTTTTTGTCAAAATGAGGGCACCTGAGAAAAAAACTTGCAACCCCAAAACAAATCGCAAAGGAGGGTAATGTTTGTAAAAACAACAAGGCGTGCCTTAGTTGTATAAATTGTTTTTTTTTTTACAAGTGGAATAATAAATCTATACCTCAGGGAACTCTAAAAATCACAAAGAAAATGTGGTAACTGTTTCTTACAGTTATTACAAGGGCAAGGTTTGAAGGCTCCTGCCTTTGAAAAACCCATTGGGACTGTTGGGAACCAGTAACTAGTGTTGAGTCTAAATCTGTTCAACATGAAACGAGTTTGGCAGACTTATCCATTCATCAAAGTAAACATCTAGAGTTTTTTACTTACTCTTTTATTTAAACCATAGAGGTTCCCACAGAGAAGGAACAATATTTTACCTTATGATGTTTCAGGCAATTATTTTTACCTATCAATAAAACATCAGACTTCTCAGCATCTAGCACTAAATAATTCTCATTCACCCCCACGTGATTAGCATAATTTTCATTTAAGAGTTGAAACTCAACCTGAGTGTCATCCACATAGTGATTCATTTCAGATTAAGTAGTAGTTCATTCATTATTTTCACATAAACAATAATGTTACATAAATATAATCATTAAAAAAGAGGTGGCAATAATTAGGAGCACTGGGCGACCCGACGGGTTATCTTCATGATCCAAGCAAAGCACTGATTCATTACCACTCCAGCTTTCCAGTCCATCCAAAAATACCCCATCCCTCTCCCTACCACCCACTACCATATTGGAGGGCGTATTTACGAGAGGCTTGCGTCGCTGCACCATCATTTCTTCTGACGCTCCGGCAGCACAAACCTCTCAACCAAATCAATGAGGCCACGCAAAGTCACTTTGAGTGACTTTGAATGGCCTCAGAAATATGGAGTAAGACAAAGTAGCGCAAGTGCTGCATTGCCTTATTCTGCGATAGGGAGGCGTTCCATGGGCTTTGCGGTGGGTTTTCCCAAGCAACACCCATGGCTTTTAACAATGCCTTAGATGTACTTAATCATGTAAACCTGATGCTGTGCCAAAACCCAATGCCTCCCCAGAACAGTCATAACAAGGAGAAGTCTTTTTTATTCCTCCTCATTTTTTCATCTTTCCATGTGTGCTGCTTTTTGCAGCACACATAAAAGAGAAAAACACCTCTTGGGGTTTATTTTGCGCAGCAAAGTGCCCCTTCCTGCACTAAAACAATCCTGCATGCAACACAGACACCCTTGAACCATGGTGCAAGGGTGCTTGCGATGGTGCTAGGCACCAAATTGTGCCCGGGCACAGGGGGAAAGGACAGGAATTCACGGTATTTCATAAATAAAGTGTATTCCTGCCCTTTCACACTGACTTAGGACAGTGCAGCAAGAAGACTTGCGGTGCTGCCCTATGCCATTCCCCATAAATGAGGGACTTAGGGGCACATTACGATCGCGGACGGACTTGCGTCCGTCCGCGAGCCCTGAGTAGGAGGGAACGTCTGCATGTGCTGCGGCGTTCCCTCCTGTGCAATTAGGATGTGACCGCCACCCTGGCGGTCACATCGTCTATTTTTAACATTGCGGCGGGTGCAGCTTCAAGCTGCACCCGCCGCAATGTTAAAAATGCATGCATTGCATTTGCATGCACAAAGCGGCAGGCACCGCGTGGTGCCTGCTGCTTTGTGCATGCAAATGCAGGGGGGGTACCATAGGTACCCCCCATGTGCACCCCCACACCCCCTTCACCCTGGGGGCCCGCAACGAGCCCCCGAAGTGAATTTCCGTATGCTTTTCCACGGCGGAAATAATATGTCTGGCGGTGTCTGAGAGACACCGCCACCATATTAGGCCTTTTCCACCGCGGTTGTAAGCCAACCGCAGCGGAAAAGCGGCGGACTGAAACCAGGACCCACCAGCCATCCTAATGTCGCGGTGGGTCTTTGGTGGGTCCGCCGAGGATTTTCCGCATCCTCCGGGCCGGTGGTGGCTTCCGCCGGCCCGGAGGATGCGGAAAATCCTCCATCGTAATCAGCGCCTAAGTCTCAATAGCAGTGGTCAAGGGTGTCAATGATGACAGGGAGGTCAAGCAACAGACATAAAGGAGTAAATTGCCAGAATATAAAATATTGAGAATAGTTGCCTGAACATCAATCAAGGAAGATTTCCCCCCCCCTATGTGGATAAAAACCTTATTGTTTATCTCCTAGAATACTTGACTTTTCAATATGCTCCTGGTGTTTTAGGGTATATGCTTTTTCCAGAACTTTTAGAACCTAAAATGTAGAAGAGCTGGATGAAATTTAGAAGCCAAAGCACCCACACTTCAGTGGCATCTTTCTGCAGGGGAATGGTAATTCACACCTACTTTCCTGTAGTAGGTATTGAGCCTTCATTAAATAACTGCTTTACATTCTTCCGTATGTATGTATGAGGCCAGCTCGGAGCGATGCTGCTTGATCCACATTTGTAGGGCCTGGTTCGCCAATGCACAACGAAGATTTCACAGCCTTCAAAATAGAGATGATGTCCTTGGGGAAATGTCCCAACATTTAAAACATGCTGGCTTAGAATCACAATATAAAGGGAACCCCAGAGATCTAGTTGTTTCCTCTGACTCACTATAATCCTCAGGGACTACATATATATTTTCCATCTTATCACTGAACCGGCCTACAACTGCATCACAACAACTGAGCATAAATGCAGAGCTCTAGGACTCCCCAGCTCTCTAAGATGAATATGCTCCAATGAGAAAGTGGACCATGCTCTCTTGTTTAACAATCCAGTGCAGCTCGACCCCCCTTGGAGTCAGATGCACTGCGCACAGTGCACAACACACTCAGAGGCCACACATGATGGTACTGTAGGATCAGAGAACAGAGAGTATGATTATACTGCTGTAGAAAAGCTATCATAAATAAAAGGCCGTTTATGGTGACTTTGCGACAACCGGCAAATTGGCCCTGAAAGAGGGTGCACATCATGTGGGATATGTACCACCAACTACATATACGATATTAGCAACTCACCTATAAGTTCCTTGCCCTTATAAATTAGTTCAATCTTAAGCCTTACACCTCTCTATGGTCCTTGGATACCTCCATGGCTTACAGAACCCTTATTTTGGACAGTACTGGAATTAAGGAGACTTGGTAGGATTTGACTGTCTTAAATGGAGGATGAAAAAAGTGATTCAGGTCCTCATCAGCATCATAATTTATTAGTAAGTCAAATTGGCACAAAACCACACTGGATATTACAAATTAATTAGGTCCACATGACGAAAAAAATAAAAAAGAGCGGAAAAGCACATACAAAATAAACACAGATTAAGACTTGTGCCTTACACAAATTAAAACATACATGAAAAAATAACCTTGAGGAAGTGTGAAGAATATATTTATTTTAATGAATTCTATCTACTTCTTTACCATCTCTATAAAAGTGTGCGTCCAGTTTCTCGAACGTCATGTATTCAATCCAAGAGCACTTCACACGTGCAGCAGTAGTGCCATAATTATTTAGCCAAGGCTAGTGTAAAAACAATATAAACCGAACAAGAATACAGAACTTTCTCCAGACTATGAATCACTTAAGAGTTGGGGGCGAGAGATTCAACATTTAGTCATACTTTTTAACCTGCAGATCACTCTATTATGAAGTGCTTGAATGTGCTAAATATCCGTTTAAGATGTTCAGACCAAAGGATCACACACTCACATGCACACACCCACACACACGCCCACTCTCTCTCTCTCTCTCTCAGACACACAGGCACACACACACACACACACACACCAAATAATGTTAGCCCTTTCACCGCATATCACCTTTATTAATATAGCCTCCATTTCTGTATTGCTTAACGTTTCCTTTTGATGCAAGAATATAAAATAATTTTGGGATCTTGCTTTAATTTTCACTGGAGGAGGAGGGGTGTGTTTTAACCATTTAATGTTTATTGTTGTCAGCGCAATTAATGCCCCGGTTACTTGCCGGTAATCTTCATTACTCCGAGTCCTTGTCTTCCTCGCCACAGTATTCACACATGAGCCTCCGGCTTCACACAGAACTCCAAGCAGAAAAATTTCGCTCTAGTCTCCCTCTCCCTCTTCCAAGATGGCCCCCAGTGGCTCCTGCCAATCCCATGAAAGGATACAGAAACACCCAATCGACCTGAAAAGCCGCAGACATGAAGCCACCCCCAGGGCCGGGAGGGATGGGAAACTATACTGTGGCGAGGAAGACAAGGACTCGGAGTAATGAAGATTACCGGTAAGTAACCGGGGCATTACCTCCTCGTCTGTCTTCCTCGCCACAGCATTCACACATGAGCCGATACCAAAGCAATCAGCTTCATGCAAGGAAAATAGGTCACACCATAAATGTAGCAAAAACACAGTTTAATAACAAGAGGCATAACAACCAAAGAGGACAACCTCCTAAGGAACCTCCTCAGACAGAACAGAAGAGGCAAAAGAAACAGAACCCCCACCCCCAATCTGAAGGCGGTAATGGGACATGAATGTATGAGGGGATGACCAAGTTGCAGCCCTGCAAACATCCTCCATGGACACCCCTTTGAAAGCAGCCCACGACACAGCAACAGACCGGGTGGACCGGCCCTGAACAGGAAGGGAGGGGACCTCGGAAACAGAAGCATACGCTAACAGAATGGCCTCTTTCATCCAACTACTGACCGTGGAGAGCGAGGGTTTCAGGCCCTGACGCGATAGACCAAAATTGACAAATAAATTGTCCACCTTACAAAAGGAAGACGTGCGTGACAAATAAATCAATAAGGCACGACGAACATCCAAGAGGTGAAAAAGGCAATCCTCATACGAGGAAGGATCAGGGCAAAGAACCGGAAGAATCACCTCCGCAGACCGGTGAAAATAAGAATCCACCTTAGGCACAAACGTAGGATGAGGGGGCAAGACCACACGATCCGACAGAATGACCAAAAATGGGGCAGACCGCAGGAACGCCCCCAACTCCCCAATACGTCTAACAGAAGCAATAGCCACAAGAAACACGACCTTGAGCGTCACAAACTTCAAGTCCACAGATTCCAATGGCTCGAAAGGAGCCAACTGCAAGGAACTCAACACCAATGGAAAGTCCCAAGGAGGAGGACACAGGATAGGACGGGGACGCTGGAAGGACAGAGATTTAAAAAGACGTGCCACCAAAGGGGAAATAGAAACCAAAGGGAGGACATGAAATTCCCGAATGGCGGCCCACTGAGCTCGAAGAGTCGAAATGGCGAAGCCCAACACAAATCCATAATTCAAAAAATCCAGAATGCGAGCCAGGTCCAAAGAAGTCACCGACAGTTCGCGACCCACACACCAAGAAGCAAAATTATCCCAATGTTTTGCGTAGGACTTCAGTGTAGAAGGCCTCCGGGACTGCTGAATGAACCCAGCCACAGTCACAGAACAACCATCCCGCATCAAAGAATCCCTCTCGAGAGCCAGGCCCGCAGACCCAGGGAACGGAACACAGGCAGAGGAAGAAGAGGACCCATCAGAGGATAAGGCACGAACGGTAAGGCCCACCCCGGAGACACAGCCAATTCCAACAGCAGGGGATACCAAGGGTGACGCTTCCAACCCGGAGCAATCAGAAGTACAAAGGACCCCTCCCTCTTGATCTTTTGCAAGACAGCCGGAATCAGGGGAACAGGGGGAAAGGCATACAACAGACTCCTCGGCCAAAAGAACGACAGAGCGTCCACTCTCCAGGCAGCCCGGCAAGGCATAATCGTGCAAAAGCAATGGATCTTGGCATTGTACTGGGAAGCAAAGAGGTCCACGATTGGAGAGCCAAACATCCTCTGTAATCTGAACATCAATTGCGTGAGGGACAAAGACCCCATGGAAGGAAATACCCGGCTCAGACAATCCGCTACAGTGTACTCCGGACCCGGCAGGTAAACGACAGATAGGGACGCCAGGCACACTTCCGCCCATCCACAAATCCGACGGCTGAGGCAACTGAGGGAATGAACCCTGCACCCCCCTTGATGGTTCACATAAAACATCACCACCTGGTTGTCCGTTCGGACCTGCACATGGTGACCCTGAACAAGATCCGAGAAATCCAACAGACCCAAAAGGACGGCCTTCAGCTCCTTGTAGTTGGAAGAACAAGACAATACCGACCGAGGCCAAACCCCTTGAGTCGACGAATCCCCCAGAGTAGCACTCCACCCCAGCAGGCTGGCATCTGTAGTGAGAATTCGGGTGGGGACAATCAGAAAGGGGCGGCCCCTGGACAGATGACCCTCGTCCATCCACCAACCCAGGAGCACCCGAACATCCTCCGATATAGGAACCAAAACACTCATATCGAGGGAACAGGGTTCCCAATGCGACAAAATGTGGGACACCACAGGGTACATGTGGAGGCGAGCCCACGGCACTGTCAACAAAGACGCCGACATTAGACCCTGAACCCTCAACCACAGGCACAGGATGAGAAGGCCCCAACAACAGGGAACGAACTGCAGACATCAGGGACAGAATCCGGGGAGGGGGCAGGAACACCATCCCCAAACGAGTCTCGAACAGAGCCCCAATGAAAGTCAATTCCTGCGCAGGTACCAGGGAGGACTTCGGCACATTCACGAGGAAACCGTGAGTCTCCAGGACATGGCACACTCTCTGGACATGCAACTCCGCCTTAGAAAGAGATGAAGCAGAAATTAAAATGTCATCCAGATAAGGAAAAACACTAATGCCCTGCCCATGCAGATGACCAATAAGAGGAGCCAGAACCTTAGTAAAGATTCGGGGAGAAGAGCAGAGCCCAAAAGGTAATACCTGGAACTGGTAATGACGACCCAGGATGCAAAATCGGAGAAACCGCTGAGAGTCGGGATGAACAGGCACATGCAGATAAGCATCCCTCAAGTCTATTGATGCCAGGAAATCGCCTTGAGACACCAGAGGAAGGATCAACTGAAGCGAAACCATTTTGAATTTTTGGTGAGGGATGAAAGTATTGACCCATTTCAGGTCCATCACAGGCCGAAGATCCCCGGTGCGCTTGGAAACCAGAAACAGGATGGAATACACGCCCAACCCCAACTGATCGCTGGGCACAGGGATCACTGCATTCTTGACAACCAGGGAATCGATGCCGGCCAAAAGCGCCAACCGCCTTAGAGGATCTCTGGGACAAGGTGTAGATCTGAAACAGTCTGGGGGAGTCTGGGTAAACCCAAGACTTACACCTTCCGAAACCACTTGAAGAACCCACTGGTCGGACACAGTCTCTCGCCAAGAGTCCATGAAGCAAGTGAGGCGACCCCCAACCGGACCTACACCAGAAGCGATCCAGTCATGACTTGGAAGCGGGAGTGGAGGAGGTAGAAGCACCAGAGAACCGGGATTTATCAAAGGAAGGAGCACCCCGGCCACGCCCTGTTCCATGAAAGGGCTGACCAGCACGGCCCCTCTGAGAATGACCAAAAGCTCGCTGGGAACCAAAGGCACGGAAGCGACCAGTACGCTCAGGAGCAAGGAGTTTACGGTTCTCCGCCGTCTTCTTCACCATGTCATCCAAAGGAGGACCAAACAGTTAAACACCCGAAAAAGGGATCTTCATCAGGAGGCTCTTCTGCGCAGCATCAGCCTTCCAGGAACGAAGCCATAACTGATGCCTTGCAGCGACAGATGACCCAGCCGCTGAAGCAGCTGTCCTCAACTAATCAAAGGAAACATCAGATAGCAGGCGTACTTGCTGCTCCATCATCGCCAGAGTAGAAGAAACATCCTCCCCCTGATCCAACAATTTAGCCACCGATTGAAAATCTTTCAGCAAAGACTGGATCGTGTAAGATGAATAGGCAGCAGCCCTGATAGAAAAATTTGCAGCCGCAAAAGTGCGCTTCACCGCACTATCCACTTTACGGTCGACCGGGTCAGCAGGAGAAGAATCCTCCGAAACAACAGTCCCATGAGAAGACATGCTGGCCATCAAGGAATCAACCTTCACCGAGGACGGGTATTTCACAGCAAAATCCTGCAGCGGGTATGTCTTACTCAAAAAACGCGGAAAGACGTGCTACCAGCTCCGCCACATACACGGGGCCTCGTTCACTTCCTGGTTCGCTCGAAGAGGTGGAGCATGAACGCGAGGTCTCAATGGAGGTAGTAGTTCCTACCTCCATTGAGACCTCGCGTTCATGCTCCACCTCTTCGAGCGAACCAGGAAGTGAACGAGGCCCCGTGTATGTGGCGGAGCTGGTAGCACGTCGGTTTACGGGATAGATTCCGGTCTAATCATCACATTTCGAAGGTAGATTTGCCGATTGCATAGGATCCATTTTCCTTCTACGTAATTGAGCCTTGGAGGTAGAAGCTATAAGAATTAAAAGAATTCTTACCGGTTTGACGCCTCGAGAACCCTCCTTATTTCAGAGGCACATTTTGAATACTTTCAATTTGATGATACGAATTATCCAAGCACCTGAAAGTGTGTTGAATACATAGGACCCACCCTGTCCACCACTGAATTGAGTAATAGAGAAATAAGAAATTAAAACATCTACCGGCGAGACGCCTCGTGAACGCTCCTAAGTTCAGAGATATACCTTGGACCTAGTGTACAACTAGGCCTTTATTGATGTGCAAATTTGAAAATCTATAACCTGGC
Source organism: Lissotriton helveticus (assembly GCF_964261635.1). NCBI lineage: Eukaryota > Metazoa > Chordata > Amphibia > Caudata > Salamandridae > Lissotriton > Lissotriton helveticus. The sequence goes on along the minus strand of NC_136071.1, from coordinate 647,929,237 downwards.
CCGGGAGTTTTCAGCCCCTGGTGACCCTGTCCCTCTCGCCTTTCGCGATAGGAGGTCGCCCACCCACAACTCCTTTGTCCTGAAGAAGACCCGCTCTGTAACACACAAGCACCTCCTTCAGGTCAGCACCCTGCACAAAGCGACCCCGGACATCAACGTCCTCTTCATTGTCAGAATCAGCAGCAGCAGCGTCATCAAACCTCGCCTTTTTATCAGGAGGAGCAGGCACCTGACCCTGCAATGCTGCAGCCACATCAGAATTAATCATTTGCTGTAACAATTCCATAGAATGAATTGTCACCCCTGAACCAGAAGCCCCCTCCAAGGAACCAGGAGCAGGGATTTCTGGAGAACTACGCACCATCACAGCCACACACGAGTGAATGAGTGGAAATAATACAGGCAATGAACAGGACAACATGCCCGGTAGAAAAAGGTCCCGAGGTTGCTAGGCAACCATATAAACCAACCCACGTACGACTCCCAACAACATAAATGCAACATGAAGAGCCGCACGCACGCGCCAAGACAGCCACAGACCGTCGCGGGTGGCAGGAGTAACAGAGACCCGAAGGCGCTCCTACCGCAGCAAGAGAATGCCCAGAATCGGCAGCAGGTAAGAATGCCACCGGGAGCCTCCGGCCCCCACAGCAAGCACACCCGGCCTCGGCATCAGGGAAGAAAAATGCGACCGGGAGCCTCCGGCCCCCAGAGCCAGCGTACCCGGCCGCGCTACATTCGCTCAGCAGGACGCGTGGCCGGGAAAGGAGTATAAAACAACCGGCAGAGCAGGACTCCAGGCGCCCTGCACAACGAGCCACCAAACGACCCCAGCCAAATAGAAACGTCACGAAAGTTCGCTAAAGCAGGACAAGAATACGTTATAGAAAACAGGGTTATACCCACTAGAGTCAAAGGGACCTGGGTAACTATCAGTACAAAAGGAAGGGGTCCCAGACAAGGAACAAATGATTCAAAATATATCTTGATTTGGAAAGTTATACAATTATTTCAAAAAGCAAAGCTATTGAATGCACCGCTCTGTAAGGACCCCTTTCCTACTGATAATCTGGGTCGAAACGTAGACTACACAACAACGACCAACTCCTACCCCAAGCAAGACCTTAGCGGTTGAAGCGGAGTCTGGCTGTCTGCATCAGTTGCTTTCTGGACTCTCTATGAGCCTCTTGTTTTGGCCTTTGGCTAAAGGAACCACATGTACTCATTTTTTGAATTGAGAATAATACCTGTCACTGAATGAATCAGACTATCCCTTTACCTTATTCTATCCCTGACACTTCCCTCACATCACCCCTTTCCCCGTTGTGAATGTGGGCACACATAAATAAAATTTGTCATTTATATATAAAAAATGTTTTATGTGTTCTAACCAATGAAAGGCATTATATGCAAATCTGAATTAAACTTTTTTGCATTCAATAGCTTTGCTTTTTGAAATAATTGTATAACTTTCCAAATCAAGATATATTTTGAATCATTTGTTCCTTGTCTGGGACCCCTTCCTTTTGTACACAAAGCAGGACAAGAGGCGTGGAGGCAGAAGGGGGAAAATAAAATGTAAAGCCTACAAACAATAACCATGTAAAACATGAAATAAGAACATATACACTAACACTACTTCCCCCAAACATGATACCCAAGGACATAAGGGGACTGCTCAAGCAGGACCCCAGCTCCACTCACCTGACCAGCAGGGAACACAGCACTTGGAGAAGTGCAGAAAAAAAGAACAGGTCGATTGGGTGTTTCTGTATCCCTTTATGGAATTGGCTGGAGCCACAGGTGGCCATCTTGGAGGAGGTAGAGGGAGACTAGAGCGAAATGTTCATGCTTGGAGTTCTGTGCGGAGCCGGAGGCTCATGTGTGAATACTGTGGCGAGGAAGACGGACGAGGAGGTAATGCAGGACTAGAGCAGTACATGCAACTTTCATTTTCACATTGTTTTATTCTTGCTGTTAATGGTGATGTCTCTTACTCTGGGTGAAAGAATATACCAGACAGAATAGCAAACTATGATGATTGAAGCATCTATTGGTGGAGCCTGTGGCTATGTTTAATACCAGCATACCTTGCCTGGTACCTCTTTGTAAATGATAATGATAGGTGCATGACAATGTATGGACACAACTAATATCCTGTCTGTTTTTGATGATTTAGCTGTTGGAGCAATTGAAGAACAAGTGCACTAGGCTCATCACTTTCCTGCTTTTGTTCAACATCGTTGTGCAATATTTGGCTGAGTTCCTTGAGAAGTACGTAAACACTTCCAAATGTACCCAAATGACATCCAAATTCCATTCTAGCTAGACAACTGGTCAAACACGTTTATCAACATTACATGTGGACGGTTGTATGATTTTACAACGAATTCCGTTGCAACGCATGCCTTTACCACGCATGCGTTACAACGGAATTCCTTTCTCACGCATCTCCTTTACCACGAAAATGCCTTTAACACGCACGTTTTTACAACGTTTTTCGTTGTGAAAATATGCATGTTATTAGCATTTTTGTGTTAAAGGATATCTCCTATCACTGTAAATTATCCCTTATATTTTTCCCCTGTGAAACCACCCCCTCATTCCCCCTTACCTCTCCACGTCCTCTTCTTTCCAATCCCTGCCGCGGTGACGTTTCACGTCATTAAGAGTAAACGGAAATGTCTTTCCGTTTCCTCTAACGACGCCGATTGCCTCCACATTTCTACTTCTGAATCAGGTGAGTTTCTTTTTTTGGGGGGGGGAGACCCCCCCACCCCCCTTTAATAAACCCACGTAGTTTTTTTGTGGTGGGGGGAGACCCCCCAAGTCCCCCCCCCTCTTTTCTTTATTACCTTTTGCACACATGCCTTTACTACGTATCTCGTAGTAAAGGCATGCGTGGTAAAGGCTTTTCGTGTAACCACGCATGCGTTGTAATGTATGCGTGGTTATGGCTACTCGTGGAAACGGCTGCGTTGTAGTGGCCGTTTCCCCATGTGGACATCAACCTACACTGAATGAAAGAGTGCTACCGCTGCATAAATGGAAGCAACATTGAGATTAATGTATGGGAAATAGTGAGCCTGCCTAAGGACCATTCAACTGCCCTACAGGCCTTAGGACCCTCCCTTCACCACCCTTTTAGCTAGAAACATGGGAATAGCTTTTAACTCAAAATTGTCATTTTACTCCATAAGTAAATGACACGGGCAAGGGGTCATCTTCAGTTCTTGCTGGTCTGCAAAATACTCGAATTGGTTCAAGGCAGCTAGGTTAGAGAAGTGTGGGCATGTTTGGCTGGACATCGCAAGTTGGCCGGCCAAAGAGATGTGCATTTTAAAGTGTACAACTCTCTGCTACTGCCACTCAGCAGCACTGGCCCCACCCCGTCCTGACAGTTCCGGAGGGTTGCTGGAAAAAAAACGGTAATAAATAAACTTTATAACCATTTAGGCTTGTGGGGTGATGCTCCCCTGGTGAAATGGAGGAGCTGCCCTTGGTGCAAGGGTGCCTGTGTTGGCGCTAGGCAGCACATTGTGCGCCAGCGCAGGCAAAAGACAGTAATGCGCATTACAATGTTAAGTACTGCGCATTCCTACCTTTTGCCTATCACACAGCGCTGCCAGTTGACTTGCTGTGCTGTGTGATTTTTTAATAAATATGCCCTTTATTCAAACATTGTTGTGTAGAAAAAAGGCTCCATGTGCTGAGGGCTCCCAGACTGTGATATCAGTTTGTCACAACTGTTGTACGCCTTTCTGTGCTGGCTGGATTCTTAACCTCACATCCACTTAACTAGACTTACATTGCATCACCATGATAACATGGATAGAAAGGATGCAATTATTTAAGTGGTCTGATATTTGCACTGTGATATTCTGCTAGAACAAGGGTAGGCTAGTGAAAGGATTTTTGCAACCTCTCCCGACCCCTCCATGTAACTCGGTAACAGATGCAAGGGTGGAGACACTGGGGCTGCAGTCCAAAGACTTTACAGAAAACAAATAGTCTAGAGACTAATATAAAAATGTATTAGTAGGGTCTCTGCTTCCTGCTGCCCGACAGGCTAGGTGATATTCTATGAAGGCCTGTCTACTGATGAGTCTCAAACTTTCTGTTGTCGCCCAAAAACAAAAAAGTATTTCTTAAAATCAAATGGCAAATACAAATTCATGGTAAGGCTAATTCTGACCAAGGGTAGCCAAAATCAACGGCCATGGTGAAATCTGTAAGCTCAAAAACGTTAAAATAGACACCATCTTTCTTTGCTTTGTTTCCAAGCAAAGTAACTCTTGGAAAAATTGTAAATTGTTTAACTGGTGATTCCTAAAGACTTTTAAAACAACTTTTGTTTGCATGTTGATCACTTTCCTAACTATTTTTTCTCCTAATAATATAAACGTTTTAACTGAGAACCTTACTTTGCATGCTATTACATTTTGTTTTTAAGTTTCTTTTGATGGGTTGCTTTTTTGATTAGTTTTGGTGCATGGTTGTTTTAATGAGCTTTGTGAAGGGCTTATGCCTTTTTTTCTGAAGGCATAGGGAACTCAAGACCTGTGTTTAAAAAGAGGAGTGGTAAAGAAGCATTTGGCCTGTGCAGTTATTCCTATGTGTTACTGCTGTTTTGTATTTCTGAGTTACATGTTGTAATTCTCCTTGGATATTTTGATATATGTGTGTTCTTGCTTGTGAGTGACTGAAAAACAGCAAGTCCAGGCGTTTCAAATATTCCTTGTGTATTGCCATGCGATTCAATGCAGAAGTGATTTTCCCACAGCCAGCTTTGCTGTTTATGTGAGAGCAAGCATGCTAATTGGGCAGCCCATAAAAGCTTTCAGGAGACAGCCTACGACTTGCAATCTTGAGGGTATCTAGTTAGAAGATGTTCATCTTCGCCTAGCCTCACAAACTCAGCCGTCTGGAAATTATCCATGTTTGCCTTGGGGCCCCACGTCTTGTCTAGTGTGTGTGGGGTGGGTAGTGAGGCAGAAAACGCATATCCTTACAGGGCTAACATAGATATTAATCACATGCATGCTTGCAAGAAGGAACCGGGCATTTTATGCTAATTTGCATTTAGTCTAAACATATTCATTTATTTCTAGGCATAGTTTTAAGCCTGATTGAAAAGATTTTCTGTTCTCCTCTTTTTCTATTGCAGACACCAAAGCCAGTGCTGCCACAGAGGCTTAGCAGTTGAAGGTGGACACAGGAACCCAGGCTGTGGCACTTCATGCATTTTTACACCAATAACTAAATGTCACAAAAACACACACTATGTAAATAAATATATTTAGAGACGGCCGTGGAGTGGTAGAGTGTTGCTTGTCTTAGAAAGAGATGAGAATTATTTTTTTTTACACTTGAGACAGGTTGAAACATGAGCACTTTCTTAAAATAAAAAGTATGTTAAATAGTCCATCAGCGTAGATTTTGGGTACACCAATTACTATGATATTTGTATGCACTTTGGTTCGAGAATGCATATGTATATAGTAGGACATGCATTACATGATCAATCGAGTATGTGCTCTTGATCTACTAACAAGATCTTCGGTATTACAGAAGATGTAACATGCATTTCTCTATAAAACAGAAGAGCTCTGTATGTAAAGTTGTGGAAACTGGCCATGTGTTCACTGCAGCGTATGGACTACTTAAGTGGGTGGCACAATATGTGATACAGGCCCATTTTTTATACTGCGCCAAGCAGAACTGTGTAATGAACCTCGGCACCTCTTTATGCAACGGTATGGGTTGTTATGCAGTTTAAATTAGTTGCAATTAACTCAACATTTCTCCAAGTTAGGGCCTGGGGTGCAGATAGCACAAAGTGAGCAGAGGTTGCTTTTCACTGTTTTCACGCCATAGTCACTACTCTTGATAAAGTAGCGCTTCACTCAAAACATCAAACAAGCAGGGGAGGAGAAGATAGTGGAGCAGGAAAAAGACCAGCTTGCTCATTACCACCTCATTGGACTGTTGAGATAGTACTGTAATCCTGCACAGCACACACAAGCAAATTCTGCCTGCTCCTAAATGCGAGGCTAGAGATACAACCTAAGCTCCAGGCACAGTGAATGTTCACACCATTAATAAATCCTGCTGAGCTCTTTCAATTTAGTTAGACACAAACATAATGGCCGCAAAGGGAGACAAAACATCATTAATAACCGGAAGCAGCATTACCATTATCACAACCAGGAGGCGTGATGTTACCACAAATTTAGAGCTTTTGTAATTACATTTTTTCAACATTTATGAGTTCAGAGATAACTCTTGCCCTTTTCTAGTGCTAACTGAGCACAGTCTTTGGTCCCCGTTCACAAAATGAATTTTCTAGTATGCAAAGTAGGACTACAGTAGTGCTATTTACTACAAAATACAATTCACAAACATGCGAGTGGAAATCTCAACCTCCAGCTCTTCTATCATTTCCTGGGTGAGATCCTTACACATGTAAGTTTACTACTTAGGACCAGATAACGATGTGGGTAAGCAAGCATTCCCACCTATGGCCCCATTACGATGCAGTTAGGAAAGCCTCCTAATGGCATTTGCTCCTTACGAATCGGATTGGGAACGTGTCTTCATGACCAAGGGCCCGATTACGATGTGGTTAGGAACAAAGGCTCCCATTGAAGTCAATGGGAGTCCAAACAAATTGTATCTGGAAGCATCTGGATGCATCGTACTCGGTTGGTCGGACTCTCCCGATCCGTTTGGGTCGGAAACCATTTCCAAATCGATTTGGTCGGGAAGCTTTCCTAACTGCATCGTTACCGGGCCCTTATTAGCAAATGTGGGAGGGCTCATTAAGAGTGGCTGGAACAAAGGCACACTGTTAGACCTGTCAGCCTTAGGGTGGTCTCCCCTACATTTTTGCCCTTTTTGCCTCCCATTTTTACCTTACATTTCGTTGGACTTAGGACTCTGGGCGCCTCACCACTGCTAAACAGTGCTGAGGTGCAGGTGCTCTCCCCTAAAACCTTGTGAGGCTAGCATATCTGCCACAAGCCACTGCTACTGCAGTAAGGCTAATCCTCCATAGGCTAATATTGGGAACCTCTCCTTATGGAATAACTTCTGACAGGGACCTAATAAGTCTATCATGTTTGGTCTTGTTGGACTCGGGGCGGGGAACCCTTTCCAATGATATATAGGGTTTGGGCATTCCTTCGCTAGGGATCCCACTTTTATAAAGGGGACCTTTTCCTGCCTACACTTAGATTAGGCTGCAGACTCCCCCCTCCCCTCTGCATACTGATAGCCTGCCTGCGTTGGGAGGTGGGAGTGGTGATTCACACCTTCTTCCCGGGGATGAGCTGTGATGGGCTGCCCACTGTAGCCTTAACGGCCTGTCTCTCGTCACTGTGACAGCTAGGTCAGGGAAGGCAGGGAACATACAAGAACTCCCTGGACTCTTCCAGAAGCCCCTGCCCCCAGACCCTTCCAGAGACTTCCACCACTTTCTAGCCCTTAGACTAAAAAGATATATAAGGGAGGGTCCTGGCCTCACATTCTTGTTACACTGCTGGACCTGGAAGAATCCCTGCTGGAGTGAGGACTGCTGCGCAAGAGGATTGCCACTGGGAAGGAGGCTGACTGCTCCAAGGAACTGCTGCCCCACAACCTGCTGAGCTGCCCTACTGTCTGCTGATCCTGCCCTGCATGGGAGACTGCAACATCACCACCAGAGTGTCTCCACAACAACCCAAAGAAACTACCTTTCTTTGAACCACATTTTAAAGAATCTTCAACCTTTTAAAGATTGCCTTTTTGGGACTGCACCCATTTTAAGCTAAAGGAAACTACCTGTCCTTGGACCACAGCGTTTTAAAAACTGCCCTTTGGAACAGCAACAACACTCTCAAGATTTGCCCTGCAACGCTGTACCTGCCCTCAGCACTGCTGGCCCCGTGATCCTCCCGAGGGCTCTGTGATTGCCTCTGCTTCTGGCACAAGCCGACTGAAACTGGCCCTCAGGTCACCGCCACTGGGACTGGAGCGCGCTGTGTAGCGCTGAGAAGCGAAGCGCTGTGTGGCAAGAGGCTCCGTCGTTGCCCCGGACTTGGAGGCACTGTTAAGCGCTGTGCTAAAGGAGTGCTGTGTGGCCGTGACCCCCACCTGTGCAGCGCCTGCTGAGCCCGAGGCCCCAGGGGGAGAGGAGCCTCGCACCCGCGCCCGCAACCACCACCCCAGGTAACGCCTCAGTGCAACCAGGCTGCTGTGAGGGGGCGGGGTGCGGGTTGGCCGGGTACCTGGAGTGTGAGCTTTGTACTTGGCTGGTAACATAATTTCTATGAGAGGCACACTTATTACGCTACGAGGGAACTTTGGCCTAAGAATCTTCCCACAGTGAATTTTGACCATAAGAACCTACCTCAAGTGAACTTTTGCCATTCAAGGACACTGTGAGAAAGACATTACCAGCAGGAGCCCTTGGGACACATGAGCTTTTGGTGATTTGATCAGGCCTGGGAACTGGATTCATTCTTATGGATTATTGATCTTGCTTGGAAACTGGAATCCTTTTTATTATTGATCAGGCCTGGGAACTGGATTCATTTTTATTGATTATTGATCTTGCTTGGAAATTGGAATCCTTTTTATTATTGATCTTGCCTGGAGCTGGATTTACCTGCTTTTGGTTCTCGCGTAGTTTTTAGATAAAGAAAATCTTATTCTTATACCAAACTGGTGTGGTGTTCCTCTTGTGAGTGTTTTTACTGTGTCATCGCCGTTGTGTGTTGCACAAATACTTTACACATTGCCTCTGAAGTTACGCCTTTGCTGCTCTGCGCCAAGCTACCAGGTCGGAAGCGGTGGTCCCTACTTGGACTAGGGTGCATACCCCTGACAGCTAGAGACCCCGGTTCTAACACACACTTACTGCTAAATAGGAGTGCTTTAGGGTGGTCTAGGGATGGGTCTAGAGAGGTTCTCTAACAAAATATTGAGGTAAAAAATGTAGAAGTAAAAAATATCGATGAAAAATATAGAATTCAAAAGTATCGACTCCCTATACTTAAACAGGTAAGTACAAACATATAGTTGTCTAAAATATCGAATTATATATATATATATATATATATATATATATATATTAGAAAATAACACATTTTAAACATATTAAATAATAAAATCAATATAAAATACTTTTACAAAAAACATACATCACATATATTTAAAATATAAACTAAAATACATAACACTAATAAAAAATCGATATTTTAAACAACTATGGGGTCTATTACGATGGCGGGCGGACAAAGCATGAGACTGACTGCCGAAGTTGCGGCAGTCCCACCAGGCAAATTAGGATGCGTTTGCCACACTGGTGGGCGCATCCTCGACTTTAACATTGCAGCGGGCGGTGCACCAGCAAGGTGCTTATCAACATGTGCATAGCAATGATGGGGGTACACTGCAGCCACCCACACCCCTGAACCCCCGGGGGCCCGCAATGGGCCCCCACGGTGATTTCCCGTATGCCTTTCCATGGCAGAGTCTCCGCCATGGAAAGGCATGCATCCTAATATGGAGGCACCACCACCATTACCTGTGCCTTTTCTGCCTGGAAAGTACTCTGACCAGCAGAAAAGAGGTGGACGGTCTTTCCGTCCGCCACGGTGCCCCTCGCTATTCTAAAATGGTGGGGGTGCAAATGGGTCATTTGGCGGGGAGATCGCCACCGCCGGGCCCATTATGATCACGGGCATTCTGCCCGTGATCATAATGGGCCCCTTAATTTTTGCTAAAAATATTACCGACATCTATATTTTTAAAAACGATATTTCTTACCTTGAATCCAATATTCTTGATCACGATATTCTTGCTGTCGATATTTCTGAATCACGATATTTCCAACTCAATATATGTGTAAGTTGACATTTCCAACTCAATATTCTGTATCAACACCACCTAGGGAGTGCTAAAGAAGATTTTAGAGAGCGACAGATGCACACCAAAAAATAGTAAGACCATTTGTTAGACTTGACAGCTTTAGGGTGTTCTTCCCCCACATGTTTTCCCTTTGCCTTCCACTTTTAGCCAAATTATTTTTAGTTGGTTATAGGACTCAGTGCAATTTACCACTGCTAACCTGTGTTAACGTGATAATGCTCTCTCCTGGCAAGATTGGATTACACCTACTTGGCATAATAATTTACTTATAAGTCCCTTATAGAGTGGTAGAACATATACCCATGGTCTGTAAATTATATGCTACTAGTGGGCGTGCATCACTTATTGTGCCACCCACTTAAGAAGCTCCTTAAAAATATGTCATAGGTCTGCCATTGCTGCATGAATGCAGTTTTATAGTGGTAATTCGACTTGGCAATATGACTCCCTTGCTAAGGGTTAAAGTCAATAGTTATTGCATATAAATCACCCATGAAGTAGGCCCTAGGTAGCTCAAAGGGCAGGGTAAATTGCAATTAAAAGATTGGACATGTACTTTTAAGTTGTACATGTCCTGGCAGTGAAAAACTCCTAAATTTGTTTTTCACTACTGTGAGGCCTCCCTCTCCTATAGAGTAACATTGGGGTGCTTTATCACTTATAATAAGTGTTAACCTTTGACTGGGAACACATGGGCATTTTGTTTGGTGCGCGAGGAATTGTAATTAAAAATACTCATTAATTGCAATGTTCAATTTTAAGTAACAATTTTGAATATGCCACTTTTAGAAAGTTGTCAATTTCCTGCCCTAACTATTTGGTGCCTGCAGCCTGTTCCTGGGTCACATGATTGGGTGTAGTTTTCAGTTGTACTTTGTTTATTCCTCACAGACTGACACACAATGGAGGGATTAGGTGTGCCTGGATTGACCATCAACTGGCAGGATGGGGGGCATTGCTGGGCACAGCCCCACTTGCAACTGAATAGGCTGTGCTCTGCCTTCAGACAAAGAACTTGTCACCCCTGCATTATTATGGCAGCCAGCTTGGAGCCAGGCAAGGAAGTTAGGAAACTTCAAGCACTTCAAAGGGAACCCCCTATAACTCCTACTTCCAAGAATGTGGCAGGTATAAAAATAAGACCCTTAAACCTGCTCTTCAGATCACTTTCTGGACCTGGAGAAGGACTCTCAGAGGATGACCTGATGCTGTGTCCTGATGTCTACTTTAGAAGACTGCCTTGCTGCACCTTGAAGTACTGCTTGGCTGCCTTAAGTCTGCCTTAAACAATCAGAGGCATGCCTTGTTGTTTGAGCCCTGTTCTACTGTTGAACACAGGTCTATCTGAGTGACTCTGAGGGCTAGTTGGCTGGCCTTCTGATCAGAGCCTCAGAGAAGACACTAACCATCTTGAACCTGTACCTGGACCCAGCCTGAGTGAGTCCCAATCCTATAAGTGGTGCTCCTCCAGCCCTGGACCCTTAATGGTTGTGCTAAGGGAGCTCAGATAGCCAAAATCTACATTTGTGGCTTAACAGTGCTCTGAGAACCAAGAGGAGACAGGGACCAACCTGCTTGTTTATCCGCCCAAAAGGGTTGGCCTGCCAACATGAGTACAGAGTGTGTACCAAAGGTTATATTAGGGTGAGAGGAGGTCTGCCACTCTATCATAAGGATGATGTCATCAGTGATGTCATTTGAGATGTCCTCAGTGATGTCACTTACCATGTCATGAATGATGTAATATGTGACATCATCAGCAGTGCATTGCAGGCGCGCGAGTTATAATTACCACAACCAACTATAACGGAGGAATTTCTATGGTTTTGTACGAGTGAAATGTCCAGCTAACTTTAACACTCATGAAACCTATGTTTTTTTCAGTGAATTTTAAAGGTTTTTTAAATGCTAATTTGTAAGTGCAATAGTAGTTATACCTCTTTTTTTAACTGTTCATTTATAAATATTTTATTTATTAAACAGCATCATATATTTTTCTGAAAATTGCAAAAAAATTAAAATAAATTTAAAAATGAAATATTTTTAATTTAGTTTTTCTTAGTATTTTTTGTTTTGTTTGTTTGAATAGCTTTATTTCGATATAAAAGCATATCATAAAAGCATTACATTACAGCAATAGATAAAAACAGTTTAACAATACACAATATAAAAATCTACAAAATCAACAGACATATCAAGGAAGTGGATTGTTAGCCCAGACATAGGGACAAATTCAAGCAAAAGACACATCACTGGAGCAGCAGTTTCTTTGCAGATCTTACGCGCCAAGCCCAGCACAAAAATTTTGCCATGCAACAGGCGAAGAAGGGACGAGCATTTGAACGTAATATGCGTAATGCTTCCAGGTGTGAACTGGTGCCCAAGCTCCTACATAGTGGCTTCAGCCATCTCGACCTGGGCGCTGCATATGCACAACACTCAAACAACAGATGGGCAATGGACTCAACCCTTGAATCACAGAACGGGCAATATGGAATGGTTTGTAATGGTGGCTTCCAAGTAGAAGTTAACAGCCCTAAGGGAAGTACTCCTACCCTAAATTTGAAGTACAATGATCTGTCGCCCGGGTTATGAATTAGATCCAGGTATGGTTCTCTATAGGGGAGCTCCTTGATTAAAAGAAACTCAACAACAGATTTGCATAACTTAGAATTGCACATTCTCTCATTTGCCACCCATAACCAGTAAGTCTTCTTGAGCATCTGTTTAGATGGTGCTGTTCTATTGACCCAAGCATCTCCTAGACCCAATTCATGGAGAAGCCGCTTGACTTCCCTGAGCCAGCTGACCTTGTGCCAGCCCGGTAGGGATAGGAGTTCTCTTAGGGCATCAGCATAGCTGCACAGTTCTGGTACATTCCATATCCTGGCCCATAGTAAGAGGGGGCGTAGCCTAGCTTGTTCACATATTGGGCGAGTACCTGCATCAAGTAAGAGGGGGAGTGTGGGGGTACTGTGTGGTAACTTCATGAGATCTTTATGGAAGTTGTTCTCGAGATAGGTTAAGGTGTCAACTCTCTGCACGCCCCACAGTTCCGCACCATACAGTGCTGCACTCACCACCCTTGCCCTGTAGATGTCTAATAGTGCCCCAATAGGTTTAAGAGATGAGGCACGTTGTTCTTTAAGCAGGGCCCCTGTGACCCTCTTGTGGGTCAGAAAGACCTTTTGGTGATGGGCCTTCCAAGTCATGGTGTCACAGAGTCCAATGCCCAGATAGTCAAACTCTTTGACTCTTTCAAGTGGGACTGAGTCTAGAGCAGGAGGAATGACAGATTTCCTAGGGGGGTTAAGAACAAGGAATTTGGTTTTGCTTATATTTATAGATAGGCCCTTGGTGTCACAAAAGACCTTGAAACTAGAAAGCAACTTTTGAATGCCTGCTGGTGATTTTGAGATTAGGAGGGTGTCATCTGCAGATAGGAGCGTAGGTATTTTTCTACCAGCCAGGGATGGTGCGTCTGATGGTTGTTGAAGAAGATGCTCCACCACTCCGTTAACATAGAGTGAAAACAGAGTGGGGGCTAGCACGCAACCCTGGCGGACGCCCCTATCTACAGGAATGTGGGATGTTTTTTCCCCCTGTTCACCCCATCTAATCTGGGCAAAGTTGCTTTCATGGAACTTGATAAGCAAACCCAACAAATAAGGGGGGATACCCAACCCATCTAGGACATTCCACAGTTGGGCTCGTGGGACCAGGTCGAAGGCAGTCCGCAAGTCTATAAAGACTAAATACAAACTGCCCCTGCCCGAAACGACCACTTTCCAATACAGCATTAGAAGGCGAAATGTCTGCTCGATGGTACCTGTCCCTGTTCTAAATCCTGCCTGGAAATCTGACAGAACCTGATTTTCTTCGGCCCATTGCAAGATCCTACCTAGTACTACTTTGCCCGCAACCTTTTGTGTCGAGTCAAGCAGGCTAATTGGGCGATAATTAGCTGGGTCGTCCCGACAGCCTTTCTTAAAAATGGGGACGACCTCAGCGCCCCTCCAAGAATCAGGAAGAGAACCTCCCAACACAGCCTCGTTCAGGAGCGAGGAAATTATTCTACTCCACAAGTATGGATTTTCCTTCAACAGATCCCCAGGAATTCCGTCTGGGCCAGCAGCCTTGTTAGTAACAAGGCACCTGATTGCCCCTTCTACTTCCTTAATACTGAAGGGGAAATCATTAATTGTGGTGGCATCAGGAGATCTGGCTAGAAAACCCGTGTTTAATTGTAATACACCTGGTGGGGCAGAGTAAAGCTTGGAGAAGTGGTCAAACCAGACCTCTCCAGGAATATTACAGGTAAGTTGTGCATCAAGGGGCTTGTCCCTGGCTCTCATCAGATCCCAAAACCCCTTAGAATCTTTTCTAGTACTCGCCTCCATTAACTCACTCCAGAAGTTGTAATCATGAGCCTCCTTAGCCATGGCTACAGTTTTTTTGTATGATTTCCTCGCAAGTCTAATATTGCCTGGGTCCTTGGTCTTCACTGCAGAAATAAGTTCCCCTTTAGCAACCCGACATTTTGAGGAGTACCACTTATCTCTTGCTTGGGAAACACCTCTCGTTACAGCCCTCACCCTATTTTGGGGAATGATAAACAGTTCACTTAGTGCCGCAATAGTTTCTGTAAATGTCGTTAGAACAGTTTGTCTGGTGATTCCCAAGGCGTCGAGACGCGACCCCACAGCTGTCGTTATAGTCCTTGTTTGCGCCATCCTTCCCTCATCCGCTGCTACTTTAGCCCATTTTAGCCGCCTACCACAGTTTGAAGGAACAAGTTCATGGGAAGATTTCCACGTGTGAACGGCCTTGGCTGGGTTTCTATCGTGCCAAGGCAGAATGAGGGTTAAGGATAGAGAATTGTGGTCGCTGTCGCAAGACAATATGACTTCCATGTCTTGATGAAATGGCCATAGGTTGTGGTTCAACATGATATAGTCAATTCTAGAGGTATGTCCCACCCTGTTATAAGTGTGCACACCCTTAAGGTCTGATTTAGATCGACCATTCGTTGCTCTCAGGTCGTGTTCCATACAGAGTGCATTGATGTCTATAGCACTCTGCGTCCATTTTTTAATCGGATCTAGGGTCAGGGTGGGGATACCTCTCCTTGCATCATCATCCCATGTGTCCAGAATGTCCTCCCTAGCCAGTGGCTCGAAACAGCAATTGAAATCGCCTGCGAGGAGAACATAGGAGTCAATGCTGCAAGTGTTTAATTCGCTGTTTAGTCCTGTAGAAGATAGCGATGATAGCCCTCCCCTGGCCCCCTTAGATAAAGGTTAAACACTTCTAGCTTCCTACCCCCTGACAGTGTATGGTTATCCTCTGAAGATCAGGAGATTGAGTGGTTTTATGGCTTACACTTAAACCCAGTGCAATGCTAACCCATATAAGAAGGCCGCCAGACGGGTGACCTTTACTGCCATGTTGTTGGGAAGCTGGAACAAAGTAAGTTGTAAAACCTACTCTGTGCCTGGGTTCTAGGCACCAGGTTTCTTGCAAGAGACGGATGTTAAAAGGGTCCACAAAGGCGTTCCACTCTGGAATGTCAAAGTTGCGGGCGAGCCCTGCCACATTCCAACTTAGGATCTTTATCAGAGGTTTACCTGGGGTAACCTGCCTTGATGAATTGACAGATACAGCCGGGATAGACTCCAGACCTGCCACCACTGCAGATACTCTATTAGACCTTTGCAGGGGCTCGTTCTGTTGTTGGATAAGAGCCCTGGCTACAGTGGTCCGCTTCGCATCTACTGGAGCATTCTGAATGGGTGACAAGGGATTCATAGGGGGTGTATCCAGCTGCTGCGCTACTTCTTGAGTTTCTAGAGTTCTTAAGATGTTCGATCCCCCCTCTTTTGACAGAGCTTGAGGCATTACTTCTGGAGCTGGGGGGTTGGTGACAGTAGATTCTGTCGTCAGGGATAAGGATTCTAGGATCCCTAGGGCCAGGGGTAAAGGGGCCCCTTCCGCTGCTTGAAAAACAGCTTGCCTTGGGAGTCAGTCTACATCTTCGAGGCCACTATACCTATTCGTGGTTGGGAGCCCATTCCATTGTCTAGGGAAATCTTGGTGGTTATTCGGGTGACTCCTCCATGTATGATGCCGTACCAATGACCAGTCACCTTCCTGGGTGTGTATGGGGCGTGGCGGATAGAAAAAGGACAACTGCCTAGGTATGATGGGAGAACCTTCATTCGTGGGCCATGAGCAGATGTGGTGGGCCGTATGTGGGTCCTCGAAGGTCACCACTATACAGTCCCCGGGACTGGATTTCCTTGAGGGGCCCACCCAGGGAACTCGACGGACCATTAGGACTCTGCTTCTCCGACCATTTGGAATTGGTCTGTTCAGATTAAGCCAGTGCATTATCTTGTTCTTCAGAGACCAGTGGTTCTCGTGGTGACCATTTCCGACCTGGGGGACGCCCGTCAATACAACCACGAAGTCATTGGCCTCTGGAGGAAGATCAATATAGCCCCCTCTAAAATTATTCTTAATGCGTGGACCCTGGGTCGGTTGTTGAACAGCTTTGCTGGTACAAGGTCTTAAAGAAACACCAGCATTAGGATTTACTGAAGTTTGAGAAATGGGGCGCTTAGGAGCTCTAGATGTAATAGCAGCAGTATTTTGGTCCACACCCACAGTCCGCGGTTTGGGAACCGGCCG
Organism: Lissotriton helveticus; assembly: GCF_964261635.1. Lineage (NCBI taxonomy): Eukaryota > Metazoa > Chordata > Amphibia > Caudata > Salamandridae > Lissotriton > Lissotriton helveticus. Next base: position 647,912,635 of record NC_136071.1, on the reverse strand, counting down.
TACTATAGCGGGTGCTGGAAGGGGGAGTTGTGGGGCTAGTGGTGTTCGGTCTTCTCCAAGGAGGCCTTGATTTTCTAGACTTCTCAGGCCTAGAGTGGCCAGGGCAATAATGCTCTTTTCCATCTCTAGCAAGTTATTTTCGATACGTGAGAGTCTAAGGTCTAGGGGAGAGAGAAGTTTCTTTAAGGTTTCCCAGACTATACCTATGAATTCCTTGGCCTTCCATTCCTGACCCTCTAAGTGTAAGCCCTCGTCCTCTGCAATTGTGGTAATGGAAGCAGAGGCTGTCCCCTCATTATCCCCCTCACGTTGTGCCTGTGCCCAAGAGGTAGACCCTCCTATTACATTGGGCGCAGGTACACTACCCACATTCAGCTGATGTGCCACCGCAATTTTAGCCTTCTTGAGAGAATAAGCGGACCGGGAATTGCGTTTCCTTTTGGGTGGTTTACCAGTGGTATTGTTGCATATGGGTGTGTTTGAGATTACCAGGGGAGGGGAATTAGAGCTAACTTGCTGATTGGAAATAACCATAGATAGGTTCAGGTCGCCTGTCTGAGTTAATGGACACGAGGCTGGGGAAAGGGAGGGTAGGATCGGGGGCTGATGGACGTCTGCCTGCGTAATTACACAGTGGGGAATGTGCAGACGCTCCGGAGTAACAGCAGATGCTATGTGGCCCAGGGAGGATTTTTTTGAATTTGCAATGTCCTGGGACAACCTTCTAGCAGCTGCCAAATCCAAGGAGACACGAGTCTGTAATTTGAAAATTTCTTTGTCTATGGCTAGATTGGTACGAGTAATAAAATCATCCATGGGGCCGTTAGTTGGTGGCCCGCCTTTGACAACCCTACTCCGGGTTGTCCTGGTGCACATGACTTGACGAGATGGACAGACCACCTAGACTAGCACTACAATAAGAAGAATAAAATGAAATGATAAACCATAAACCAAATAGTCCTGAAGCCAGACAAGGGCGAAAGAGGGTGGCCCAGTCCAGACCACGCAGACCTCGAACGGCCTCAAACGGCCCGCTCTTAGCCCGGTCTTCGCCCCGAGCTGCGTCCCGCGCTGCGGGAGTTAGAGGCTTCAATATAGGGGCATATTGGGCAGGGGGCGGGCCAGCAGGGAGAGCGGACCGGATGCTGGTTTACCTGGTCTCGCAGGGACTCCTGGTTGCTGGAGTCCCCGCACGCTCGCAGCCCCGCCGAGCCTCTCGCCCTGGCCGCCTTGCTGATCCTCCTCCTTCTTCTTGGTAACGATGCCCCACACGCTCCTGTGCGAAGCGGCACCCGCGGAGCGGGTGCGGCGAGAAGTGGATCGATATGCCTTGTGCAGCTACGCCTGTAGCAACGCCTATTCTGCTCTGCCTCCGTGGGTTTGAAAGTCAGTGCCCCGGCAAGGTAAGGTGAATGGTGCCTTTACAAGCCTCAGCTGTGCGGGGGGCGGGCCAGCAGGGAGAGCGGACCGGATGCTGGTTTACCTGGTCTCGCAGGGACTCCTGGTTGCTGGAGTCCCCGCACGCTCGCAGCCCCGCCGAGCCTCTCGCCCTGGCCGCCTTGCTGATCCTCCTCCTTCTTCTTGGTAACGATGCCCCACACGCTCCTGTGCGAAGCGGCACCCGCGGAGCGGGTGCGGCGAGAAGTGGATCGATATGCCTTGTGCAGCTACGCCTGTAGCAACGCCTGTGCTGCTCTGCCTCCGTGGGTTTGAAAGTCAGTGCCCCGGCAAGGTAAGGTGAATGGTGCCTTTACAAGCCTCAGCTGGGCGGGGGGCGGGCCAGCAGGGAGAGCGGACCGGATGCTGGTTTACCTGGTCTCGCAGGGACTCCTGGTTGCTGGAGTCCCCGCACGCTCGGAGCCCCACCGAGCCTCTCGCCCTGGCCGCCTTGCTGATCCTCCTCCTTCTTCTTGGTAACGATGCCCCACACGCTCCTGTGCGAAGCGGCACCCGCGGAGCGGGTGCGGCGAGAAGTGGATCGATATGCCTTGTGCAGCTACGGCTGTAGCAACGCCTGTTCTGCTCTGCCTCCGTGGGTTTGAAAGTCAGTGCCCCGGCAAGGTAAGGTGAATGGTGCCTTTACAAGCCTCAGCTGGGCGGGGGGCGGGCCAGCAGGGAGAGCGGACCGGATGCTGGTTTACCTGGTCTCGCAGGGACTCCTGGTTGCTGGAGTCCCCGCACGCTCGCAGCCCCGCCGAGCCTCTCGCCCTGGCCGCCTTGCTGATCCTCCTCCTTCTTCTTGGTAACGATGCCCCACACGCTCCTGTGCGAAGCGGCACCCGCGGAGCGGGTGCGGCGAGAAGTGGATCGATATGCCTTGTGCAGCTACGCCTGTAGCAACGCCTGTTCTGCTCTGCCTCCGTCGGTTTGAAAGTCAGTGCCCCCTTAGTATTTTTATATAATGTTCTTTTTTAAAAAACAAATCAGATTTTTTTGGGCAGTTGTGCACTCAAATCGCACCTACCACAGCGGGTCCGTGTATCGTAGCTGCCATTTTGGAAAAGTTGTGAAGGATCCGCATATGGTGAGCCACAAGTGCGTGTTTTTTTTCAGTTACGTCATATACGTACAATGTTACGTGGTGTGTGCGACCGGTTTGCGACCGGTCGCGACTCCTGCTCCCGCGCATTTGCGACACTTGCGTATTACGGTACGCGACGCTTGCGCGGTGGCGGGCCCCAGGTGACGTCATATACATCATATACGTGCTGGGGCGGGCAAAAGATTATCTAAGGTATTCATAAAGAACTTCTTTGGAGCCAGTGAACCAGGTCAGCAGAACTCTTTAGAGGGAGAGAACCAGGTCAGCAGAGCTGCTTTAGAGCCAGAGAACCAGGTCAGCAGAGCTTCTCTAGAACCAGAGAACCAGGTCAGCAGAGCTATTTTAGAGCCATAGAACCAGGTCAGCAGAGCTGCTTTAGAGCCAGAGAACCAGGTCAGCAGAGCTGCTCTAGAGGCAGGGAACCAGGTCAGCAGAGCTGCTTTAGAGGGGGAGAACCAGGTCAGCAGAGCTGATTTAGAGGGAGAGAACCAGGTCAGCAGAGCTGCTTTAGAGCCAGAGAACCAGGCCAGCAGAGCTGCTTTAGAGCCAGAGAACCAGGCCAGCAGAGTAGCTTTAGAGCCAGAGAACCAGGTCAGCAGAGCTGCTGTAGAGTCTGAGAAACCAGGTCAGTAGAGCTCACTTAGAGCAAAAGAACCAGGTCAGCAAGGCTGCTTTACAGGGATTGAACCAGGTTACCAGAGCTGCTATAGAGCCAAGGGACCAGGTCAGCAGAGCTGTTCTAGAGCCAGAGAACCAGCTCAGCAGAGATGTTGTAGAGCCAGAGAACCGTGTCAGCAGAGCTGCTCAAGAGCCAGAGAACCAGGTCAGCAGAGCTGCTGTAGAGCCAGAGAAACCAGGTCAGCAGAGCTGCTTTAGAGGTAGAGAACCAGTTCAGCAGAACTGCTTTAGAGCCAGAGACCCAGGCCAGTAGAGCTGCTTTAGAGCCAGAGAACTAGGTCAACAGAGCAGCTTTAGAGCCAGAGAACCAGGTCAGCAGAGCTGCTCTCGAGCCAGAGAACCAAGTCAGCAGAGCTGCTTTAGAGCCATAGAACAAGGTCAGCAGAGCTGCTTTAGAGCCAGAGAACCAGGTCAGCAGAGCTGCTCTAGAGCCTAAGAACCAGGTCAGCAGAGCTGCTCTAGAGCCATAGAACCAGGACAGCAGAGCTGCTGTAGAGGCAGAGAAACCAGGTCAGTAGAGCTGCTTTAGAGGGAGAGAACCAGGTCAGCAGAGCTGCTCTACAGGGAGAGAACCAGGTCAGCAGAACTGCTTTAGAGCCATAGAACCGGGTCAGCAGAGTTGCTTTAGAGCCAGAGAACCAGGTCAGTGGAGCTGTTGTAGAGTCAGAAAACCAGATCAGCAGAACTGCTCTATAGCCTAAGAAGTAGGCCAGCAGAGCTGCTCTAGAGCCAGAATACCAAGTCAGCAGACCTGCTGTAGAACCAGAGAAACCAGGTCAGCAGAGCTGCTTTAGAGGGAGAGAACCAGGCCAGCAGATCTGCTTTGGAGCCAGAGAACCAGGTCAGTAGAGCTGCTCTAGCTGACACTGACTGACTGACACTGACTGATTGACACTGACTGACACTGATTGACTGACACTGACTGACTGACACTGACTGACACTGACTGCCTGACACTGACTGACTGACTGAGTGACACTGACTGACTGACACTGACTGTTTGACACTGACTGACACTGATTGACTGACACTGACTGACTGACACTGACTGACTGACTGACACTGACTGATTGACTGACACTGACTGACACTGATTCACTGACACTGACTGACTGACACTGACTGACTGACACTGAGTGACTGACACTGACTGACACTGACTGCCTGACAGTGACTGACTGACTGACACTGACTGACTGACACTGACTTATTGACACTGACTGACACTGATTGACTGACACTGACTGACACTGATTGACTGACACTGACTGACTGACACTGACTGACTGACACTGACTGATTGACTGACACTGACTGACACTGATTCACTGACACTGACTGACTGACACTGACTGACTGACACTGACTGACTACTCTCTACTACTCTACTACTCACTCTCCACTACTCTCTACTACTCTCTCTCTACTGCTCACTCTCTACTCTCTACCACTCTCTACTACTCATTCTCCACTTCTCTACTAATCTCTACTACTCACTCTCTACTACAACTCTCTCTCTACGGCTCACTCTCTACTACTCTGTACTATTCACTCTCTACTACTATCTCTCTACAACTCACTCTCTACTAATCACTCGCTAATACTCTCTATTACTCACCCCTACTACTCACTCTCTACTACTCTCTATTACTACTCTCTACTACTCACTCTACCACTCACTCTTTACTACTCTACTACTCACTCTACTACTCTCTACTACTCTACCACTCACTCTCTACTACTCTACTACTCACTCTCTACTACTCTCTCTCTACTACTCACTCTCTACTACTCACTCTACTACTCTCTACTACTCACTCTCTACTACTCTCTCTCTACTACTCACCCTCTGCTATTCACTCTTTACTACTCACTCACTCACTCAGACTAGCAATCAGTGTCTCATTGGTTCTTTCATACCCCCAATGATTAGACAACCCAGAACATGGACTTAGAACACCTCAGGTAATGTGGAACACATAAACACTCTTTTGTTATACTAACATACCAATCCAGAACGAGGAGTAAATGAAGATACGTGCAAGTTTGAAATATTTATTTCTAATGCCGTGTTCTCAGGCGCAGTATTTTAGCTAATGCAAGCAAACATATTATAAGCAACAAGGTTATCAGCATAGTTATGAGTCCATAAAGTACAAAGGGAGAAAGCATGTTAAAATGCTAAAGGGAAGAATACTAAATGTCACCTCAGTCTTACCCTCCCTTGCTTGTATATTACATTATATCTAAAGAAGGTCTCTTTGGGTTTTAGAAGAGCGGTCCCATACCTTTGGTCTTAGTAGAAAGGGATCACATCATCTTCTACCCCAGCTCTCTGCATGCGAATATTCAATAAGTGTGTGTGCATGCTCTGCGCAGTGCATTATTAAACGCGCGAAAAGCCAGAGTTAGGCACAGCTGCATATGTGTTATGTCTAGGACGTGCGCTGATCAGACCTCACAACAACCACTGTGTTGAAATAACCTTGAAGGCCTTGGCACTCACTGTTCAGACATAGTTTTCCAAGCAAATCTGATAAAATAGGAAATCCTATTATTCTCGAGTGAAGCAAAATATTCTACTAGGCTCAAAGCATTAATAACAATATGTGCGTGTGCAGAAGCAGCAGAAAGGAAAAATGGCGTTTAAACTTCTAATAAGCTCATGCTAACTTAACACAGTGTGAAGGCAAAGCCTATCTACATGACACGATCCCTTGATCCGAGCACGGATAAGATAAGATAAGATAAGATAAGATAAAAAAAGATAAGATAAGATAAGATAAGAAAAGATAAGATAAGATAAGATAAGATAGGATAAGATAAGATAAGATAAGATAAGATAAGATAAGATAAGATAAGATAAGATAAGATAAGATAAGATAAGATAAGATAAGGGGCAATTTTTTGGGATTGCAGAGTTCAAGAACGACAGTCAGCTCAAATTTGCACAAGGTAAAAAACAAAAAGAAACAATTTTGTGTTTAAAAATCCACATAGACAAAGGTGAATGCAAATCCAATAAATTGAGTCATTGGCCTTAGCAAAGTCAATAGGCCTGGGCAGAGAATTTTTTTTTTGTAGAGACTTAAAAAAATAAAAAATGTTTGATGTCCAATAAATGACCTCGGTTATGGGAGAGAGAAGCGATGACATATCTCATCCTTTCAATGAATATGCAAAATATGCAGCAACAGCCTCCAACAGGAAGTCTCTGTTCTTATCCGAAAATAGTTCCGCCATCCAATTTAACAAAGTGAAAGAACATACATGTTCTTCAATTACCGGAGCCTCTAGCACCATCAGAAGACAACTCATTGGGTTTTCAATGAAGCTGTGTGCCAAGAAATCTTGCGCCACTGCGAACACATTCCAACGACCTAGTATTCCATGCATTGCTGCAAAGGCCATAATCCCTCCGTCAGAACAAAGCAATTTATGAGCAACTAAGGGGCTCATAAGCTGATTATAATCCACATCGGGAGACACCGTATTGCAGAGATACAAATCCAGGGCCCAGTCGAAATCGCAACTCAGGCAATGAAAGACAGGCTGGACACATGTAAAGTAGGAAAATCGAAACGATAATCCATAAGCTGCACTTAAGGTTGCAAGAGGCAGCGCTCCATAGTACTCAAGCATTCGGTTGCGAAACAGCGCCAGTCGTGATCCCTCATCTCGAAACACAGGACGTGCATCCATTTTGAATTAAACAAAACAGTAAAAGAACTCCTGCAGCCAGAGCCAGCAATAAGGGAAATCCTCCAAATAGGCTGGAAAAGAGCGAATGAAAGAAAGCAGGGAAGACACCGAATACAGTTTGAAACGAAGTCACAAGGCCACTGCTTATAACTTTAAAAAAGTGTGCCAGCCCCGTTGTGGAGGATGCATTAAAGATAGTGTGAATTAATTCACCAAAATGCAAAGGCAAGTCAGTATTTAATAAAGCATGCACCTCTGTGCGGGTGTTGGCCACGTGAAGGGCAAATGTCTCACGAGCAGGTGTGAGCGGAACTTCTTTCTGGGACAATAGAGCTCTTATGCGACTTATCTTGTTGAACTCTGCTTTCAAGGTCTGAATCGTGGGCCAGATGGAAACATCAAGCTTCCCATGCGGGGGTGGATACATTACATTCTTACAGCAAACCACACGTTCACTGACGGTAACTACATAAGCAATGTCCTTTATTAGCCCACTGCAATCTTCATTGTTTAAAAGTAAATAACTCCCGTTTGCCAGTAATGTGAATGTGGGCTCGATAGCAGGCACCGGTGTACCTTTCAAAATAGAGGCCAAATTCGGCTCATTCTGGTTACAAGAGCCATGTAATCTACACACCAATGAGTGATCTGGTGTTTCAGTGCAATCTTCACCATTCAAATAAACTTCTTTACCCTCCCTAAAGCATCTATAGGTAAATGGAAGCGACCAAGCTTCATGGAGATAAGCACTTCCAAGGGGTTCCTATCTACCAATTGCAAAGTACTTCATACATCCCTCGAACTTGAACAGAGGGAACGGGAGAGTTATTAACTCGTGGATTAGCCACGTTGCAATATTGGCCTCCCCACAGAAAACAGTAATGGTTCTAACCTTTCAATGTGTAACATAGAAAAGGATGCATATTTCATTGACAGTAAACGCTGCTTGTCAGTTAAATTAAACGGGGCAAACAATGATGACGTTTTCATCAATGCCATGGCACTTTGCCAGCTTTCAGGGATTGCAAAGTCCATGCAAACTGCATAATGGAACGCAATTGATTTTGACCATGGTACAAAACAGACACTTCATCCTGCACAATATCAACAACAGACGATACAATATTGTATAATGTGTAAATGCGGGAACGAAAGCGTATTAATGCTGTTATCTACAACTGCTAGTACTTTCTCTAAATTAGCCTGAACTATAGCTCTAATGCGGGTATCCGCCTCAATCTGGGACGTTTTCCAGACTTCGTTGTAAATAGCATATATCCATCTTTTAGATCTGCCGTTAGCCGGGCCCTTTATAAAATCATTCAGATCAACATCGTCAGTCAGTTTAGATAAATGTAGTTTAACCGACGTCAAAGTGGAATGTTTGAGCCAATTCTGACATAATTTGCCTACAGAATAGGTAGTAACAGACTGGCCACTTTCAAAACGGGGATCCACCCTGACCTGTGTAAAGCCTTGAGTCAAACCCAGAAAACGATGCTGGCAAGAATCAGCACTTCTGTGCCAGAGTAACCAACCCTTAGGATCCAAACTGGATATGTTAAAGGAAGAATTTTGCAACAGAGTTTGTAACTCTCTGATCGAAAATTTTGTGGCATTATTCCAACCGCAATATTCTTCTAATTCAGGAAAAGAAGGAGCATTTAATTTTTTAGTAGTATCCAATTCAAAGCATGTCGTCTGTGAAACTGTAGAATTCAAGAACAACATATGGTTCGGGATGAGGCATGCACGGTGCAAAGCCTCAGTGCCTTGCACTTGCCAGCTTTTAGAACCCCAAACTGATTTAAGGTCAATTGTATCCTTCTACAACTCGTAGCCACCTACAGCCAACTGGTCTAGAAAGGACTCCAAATACAATAATTTAGTGTCAGTAAGTCTAACTTTGGATGTGGACTTCTCTGTCATCTTAAAATAAAATGCATTTGGATTTGACTGATTAAAATCAGTAAAATAAGTGAACCTTTTCAAAAAGGTAGCAGAACTGCCTTGTATAGGAGCTGGACAATGCTCCCATTGTGTATAATTTACAGTGTTCCTCCTGGTATTAGTTTTATGCAGGTAGTGATTGCCAAAATGTAGGTAACAATATAAATCACCATAAATTAGCAGATTCTAAATACAAATCTTCAGCATCAAAGGCAGCATAATATTTCAAATCAGAAAACAAAGCTTCTACGGCCTGAACATCCCAATCATCAGAACGTATATTTTGTTTAATTACATCCCCCATAGAATCTCTAAGCACATTAGGGACATTTATAACCTCAGAGGGCCCATGAATTTGAAAACGAACAGCATCCCATGCAATCCCATCTAAGACAGGCCAAGCAGTGATGTTAACAAAAGCCAAGTCTCTCTTCAATCTGTGTGACGAAGAATGGGGAGCCAATGTTCTTCGACATAGTGTCCATTGACAAGTCGAAAAAAATACACCACAAAGCCAATTGACATGAAAAGGTAAATTGAAAAAAGCACCAACCAAATGTAGGTCCAAGAGGGAATCAAAAACTGTTTTTTAAACAATTTAGCCAAAACAGAGACCTTTGAAGGTTTCCTCGATGTTTGCGAATCAGTGTCAAATGAAAATCTGGATTCTGTAGCCAAGCAAGTTTGCAAATCAGGCATCGATAAGTCAGTTGGGTAAGTGTAGTCAGTTTCATCAAGCTGAGTACCAGGCAGTGTACTTAATAAAGGACTATAAATTGCAGGCATACCGAGGGCAACATCAGGCACTGGACCAGAAGCCGGGGCCAAAACAGAATTCCTCAAAATCGAAGGACATGAGACTGCCGGTGTCATACTAAGAAGAATTGGCCACTCTGTGTATCTTGACATTGTCAATGGAGATATACCTGTTTTCCTTACGACCTGGAAGTGGTGGTAAAATGACTGTTCTTGTGCCCTTCACTCCAAGCACCGGAACTGGAGCTCGATAAGAGGGACCAAATTCTTTCTTGTTTTCGATCTTCTCCCGAACCAGTTCTCCAACTTGGGGTAGCAAGCCAACTACCGGGATCTGCAACGCATAATCCAAGGTGGAGGGCAAGTGTTCCTTTGCAAGACTGTCTCTCGTCTCTTGTAGATTCTGTAAAACATTGCAATGTTCATCTACATCTAAGGAGGCAGCAACAGCCGCCTGGTCTACACCGTCAAGGTCCGGTACAAACTTCTTGATACCAAAGAGCATCTCGTATGGGGTCCGCCCACCCAGAGACCTTCTAGGGAGATTATTTAGAGCACGCTGCACCCTATTGAGGTAGGCCAGCCAGTTCCTGCCAGTGCCTATAACTTTGGCTGTCCAAGACTGCTTTAAATCTTGGTTCATTCGTTCCACAACACTATTACCCTCAGGTCTGTATGGAGACGAAAACTTGACTTGGACCCCCAACAAAGTCATGGCAACCTTATATGCCTTAGAGGCGAAAGCCGGACCCTGATCCGAATGGAAGGTACCACAGGCAAAAATCCCTACAAAGACACGCAAGTCTCTTATGACAGTTCGTGAATCAGCGCTGCGGTGTGGCCAAACCCACACAAAGCGTGTGCATGAATCAACTGCTACTAAGATGTACTTATACGCAGTATCAGAAGAAAAAGGACCGCAGTGATCTAGATAAACACAACCAAGTGGTTTATTAGAAATGTACAACTGAGTCTGGGGCGGACGCGCAGCAGTTGAAGGCTTAATCTGCTGGCAAATGTCACATTGAAGGACATAATCACGCGTCTGTTTGTACAGTCCCCGCCACCAGAAACGTTGTTGTAACTGAGATACAGTAGCCGAAATGCCTGCATGCGCAGACGCAACACCTTCATGGGGTGCAGTAATCAGCGCTGGCATGCGGTCCGCGTTGGGAATCAACCTTTCACCAACGTCAGGTATTTTCACATAAGGAACTTTATCAGGACTTAAGTGGTATGAATACTTCGAAGGGAACCCCTTAGGATATTTACTTTCCTTCTCAGTCGCAGCAACAGCTGCCAAGATATCATCATCAATCTTACTTTTGGAACGTGTAACTGCTGCAACCAAATATGTCGATAATGTTGATTTTGCGGCCTCATCGGCCAAAGAATTGCCAGCAGCGTGGACTCCTACGCGCTGATGACCGAGTATGAATTACATACACAAGTGGCAACTGCTCTTTAAGCTCAGCCACTCGGACCCAGATCATTTTGCGCCAGATGTAGGTAATTTTCATTTACCGATTCTTAAATACCGACTCATACCGAATCGGTATTTCAGAATCGGAAAATGGTATGTAGGTAAAAATTCGGTAAAACTTACCGATTCGGAATGACTCGGTATCTCATTTCGGTATTTACCGAATCGGTAAATTCCGAATGGGTAAATGTCGAATCTGTGAAACCCATGCATTCCTATGGGCCTCCTGGCCCATAGGAATGAATGGGTTTTATCGATTCGGAATTTACCGAATCGGAATTTACCGATTCGGTAAATACCGATTCGGTAAATGCCGAATCGGAAGCATTAAAAACGACATGTGAGCCTGCCAACCAATCAGGGACACCCTACACACCCCACAACCAAGGCCCAGAGAATCCAACCAATCAGAATGAAGCACCCCTCCCCAGTACCTGTGAGTGTCCACACCCATGCAGGTGCACACCAACTGAACAAACAATTGAGCTGAGGTGAGAGGAGCTGAGCATCCACAGCCAAGCAGTGCTAAAGAATGGAGTCTCATGAAGGGCAAAAGGATGGTGGGGAGCGCAAAAGAAAGTTAAAGTTCAGCCAAGAAGAACTTCAGGTGGCAGTAGAAGAAATAGTAAGTCACTCCAACCAAATATTCGGGAGACTGGCTCTGCATGTTGCAGAGACTGTGAAGAGGAACATATGGCTTGTCATACAGGGAAAATGAATGCCATTGGTGTGACCCACCGGGAGATCGAGGACATCAAAAAGCGATGGTATGACCTGCGCATCATAACCAAGAGGAAGATTGCTGCGCAAAAAAAGGATGCTGGAGTGACAGGAGGTGGCAGGAGCAAAGCACCAAAGCTGACTGAGATGGAGGAGCTAGTTGAAACCACCATGGAGCCAGAATGCATCCATGGGATTGGAGACCTGGACAGTACAGCAAAAGCAACAAAGAACCAAGGTAAGAGGCATGTACCCTAATCCACAACCATTAACCTGAACCCGTACCCCACTGTGTAGATTCATTACACTGCAGAACAGCTCATACTTGGTGCCAGCAATGCATCATGGTAGACGTAGTCATGAGTACAGAGATGCAATGCATACACCACAAGACTCTGCAAGGCATGCCACACACATCACCAAACACACAATGTACACCGTGCAAAGGTGTGTAAATGATTTGCTTCAGAAATACACACAGGTGACCAACAACATTGACCCTATGTCAATTTGATTCTACAGGAGAGTCCTCACGCACTCCAGCACCAGCAAGGGAGGATAGGGCACCAGCAACTAAGAGAAGGGAAAAAGAGAAGAAAAGAACAGGTTACAGCGCTGTAGAAGGAGGCAACAAACCCACCCAGGAAGCCTCATCACCAGAGTGAGCCACAACACCTGTCCCATTATCACTGTTGTTGTTTGGATCTCCTGAATTGTTAAGCACACCGCTTATACCCATAGCAATGTCCAGGTTGGCCATGCAGGGAAGGGCAAGTAGGCCTGATGTGCCCCCTCAGAGGATCCTGCAAACCTCTGATTCGGAGGATGAGGATGTTGTACCTCAAACAATTGCACCTGTGGCTGACAAGGCTAGACCACAGATTACAGCAGTCGCTGCGCGCACCAGTGTCCTTGGCAGGAGGGCACGTGAGGGTGGCGAGGGGCAGGAAGGAGAGAGCATCTTCTGTGGCCTAGAGGCCACAATGGTCAAAGTAGAGCGCATGCAGGCCAAAGCACTGTTAGCCGTGCATAGGCAGGTTCGCTGCATGAACAATTAAATGACCAACATGGACAAGGGAACAGGCCACATAGCATGTAGTTTGGAGGCAATATCAAAGGGGATAACAGACATCTCCACATACATGGGTGTACTGTCGGATAAGTTGGACAGGGATCAACTACAGCATGGCAGGGAGCGGCAGTATATGCGGCAGCAGACAAAGGCAATGAACAGATTTGCGTCAGCTACGTCACTACTGTGCCGACGCTCTATATCCATGCAGGATGCAATTGTGCACTGCTGCACAGACTTGACACGGGGCATGGGAAGAGTGACCTCTGCGATGGAGCAGATGCTAACCACTAACACAGGCAATGCTGGTGACACGGGTGTGGAGAAGACAGAGGGGACAACCAGCAGGTGTGGCTCCAGCACACCTGTACCAGAGGTACGCAGGAGCGGCAGGCGCAGCCATGCTGAGTCAGGCCCCAGCCAAGATATTGATACCCAGGCACATCAATCGCGCAATGTAGTGCGTGGACGTAAGCACTGACCAATGCCGCAGATCCACACGACTGCACACAGTGACGGCAACTGAGCACAAGCAGTCATGGACATAGACTTTGATGGACAATGGCTTTTCCTATGTGATGATGATATAGTGACTATTAAACTACACTCGTCAAACACTATACCTGTCTATGTGTCATACATTACCTAGAAATATCGACGTGTAATTTCTGTCCGTCTCAATCTTCCATCTGTTGCTGCTGGTCCTGTTGCTTGGGGGTCTGCATGTACTTGGTCATCATCAATGTCCTCGTGATGTGTCACCTCCACCTCTGTGCTTTCTTTGGTGGCAAGATTGTGCAAAATGGCACAGGTCACTATTATCTTGCAACACAGGATGGGGGTGTACTGTCGAGCACCTCCACTCTTGGGGAGGCAGCAAACCTGCTCTTGAGGAGTCCAAATGTTCGCTCCACTACGTTGCGAGTTGACCTGTGTGCCACATTGTATCGCCTTTCACCTCTGTTAGTTGGGTTGAGGTACGGAGTGAGCACAAAGGAACGCAGGGCATATGCACTATCGCCTAGGAGGGAATGAGAGGTACATGAGTTACATTCACATGACACATTCATCTGCCATTCATTTCAGGGTGTGTTACACTTATTTACCTAGCAGATATCCATCACCAAAATCTCCAGCAACAAGCCGTGTGTATATTACGCTGTTCTGGAAAATGTAGGAGTCGTGCGTGCTCCCAGGAAATTTGGCCACTATGTCTGTGCATTGCATATCACCTGCACATTGATGGAGTGCGTTGACTTACGATTTCTGTAGATGTGTTCAGTGGCTGCAGGTGGGCATAGTGGAAAGTGAGTGCCATCTATGCAGCCTATCACATGCGGGAAGTGTGCGAGACCATAGAAGTCAGTTTTTGTTTTGGCAAGTTCCGCAGGTGTGTCAGGGAACCGGATGTAATGTTCCATTCTCTGCGTCATGGCATCCAGAAACTTCCTGAAAAAACGGGACAGACAGCTCTGGGATATACCACCTACTGCAGCTATCACACTCTGGTAGCTCCCAGAGGCAAGCAGGTGTAAGCTACACAGCACCTGCACATGGGGTGGGATGGCGTGGGCCCTGGGTGTTGGGTGATCCAGGTATGGGTGGAGGTCCCTAATTAAGTCCATGATGGTTCTGGGGTGTAGCCTGCACCTCTGAAGTATCTCAGGCTCAGTCAATTGGAACAGGGTGATCCTCTGCCTGTACACCTGCTCCTCCCTTCTCCATACCCTCTCACCTGCAGCCTGTAGCCTTTGCCTCCTCGCAATCACATAGAATGCCGCCATTCTTGCAACACTGTTGCATTTTTGGCCCTTTTTTATAGCCGGCACCTGGTTACCACCTGCTTTCAGTCCATGGTAAATACCAACTCTTAAATACCGAATTTCATTGAAATCGGTATTTTTTACCTTTCCTACATCTCGATGGGCATTTTTTCCGATTTCTTATTTACCGATTCGGTAAATAGGAACTCAGTAAATAAGGTATCGGAAAATACCGATTCGGAAAATATGTAATCGGTAAATACAGATTCAGTATTTTACCGATTCATATTTTCCAATTCGGTAAATTTTTGACACCTACATCTCATTTTCTGAATACCGGTCGATAACGGCCGATTTTACCGATTTTGGGCCGTTACCGACAGGCATTCGCCTACCTACATCTGGCCCTTGATGTTTTATTGTGCTACCCTTGGAATCACGAAAATCATTCTGAATCCAAAAGACAGGTTTTCATTGTAAGACAGGACACAGTAGTAAGAATCACTCGCAATAAGAGTCGTCATACTAGGATCAGCATACTCCAATGAAAGCATCAGAGCACGAAGCTCTGCCAATTGTGCGGTGCAGTCACCTAAAGTCTGGGTGTGCACGACCCTGGACTTGAACTCATTGTTCACCATGGCACCTACCACAATGGCGCAAGCTGAAACGTATGCGTGCTTAGACCCATGCGTAACTTGCACTGAACCATCAGTGTATATGATGCAATGGAAATCCTACAAAGGCCGCATAGTCAAAGGCGAATGATTAACAAATCCATACTGCAAAAACTCCTGCGACTGTAGGGAGGCATCAAAAATAAATGTGACATCCGGAGACGTCAATGATGCTGCCCATTGTATCCACCGTGGGTGCAAAGCTTTAGAATTTGGTACACTGGCTTTCGTCACTGCCTCTAATGCAGGATACGAGGTAACAACCAACAAGCATTTTCCCTGCGACAGTGCACGTTCCTTAAGAATCGCCATATGCACTGCAGTCAAAACTTTTTCCACAGTGGAAAACCGCATTTCTGCCGAAGTGTACAAGTGTGACTTGTAAGCAATAGGTACTGTGTCTCCTTCATTGAAAGTAAGGTAAGTGAAACCCACCGCCCCAGGGAGGATTCTTATCACCAGGTTGGTGTGGTTATCACGAGTCAGTAAGAATTTAGATTAAAAAAGATCAGCCTGCAAAGATTGCAAAATAGCTGAATGTTCCGGCAGCCAGCAAGATTTGGTAAAAGTAGGTTGTATCAAAGCATACAAAGGCTTGATACGCTGGGCATATTCAGGAATGTATGTACGCCCGAAATTCAAAAATCCCAGCAAGGACTGTAATTTTTTCAGAGTTGTAGGAGCAAGCAGTTGTGCGCATTTCTCAAAGAATTGAGGAGCCAATCCTCGACCTTCATTGTTGAGCTCATAGCCCAGGAACAACATTGTATACTCTGCAATGTGAGATTTTGCAAAGTTGAATTTGTAACCAAAGTCCGCAAAGTTACAAATTATGCGGTCAACGCGACACAGATGCTCCCAAAGCTCGTCGTCTGTGAGATATATGTCAACCACATACAAACACGCATCTGTGTCCACTCTCTCTAAGAGAGAGACAATGCGGGCAGCAAACACCCCTTGACTATTCTTATAGCCCATAGGTAAACGTTTGTCAAGTGTGGTTTTAAACTGTTTAGGCACAAGACCATCCAATAAAGCAGAGCCGTGGGTATTCTGTACTGCACAGGTACGACAATGCGAGTTCAAATTAAGTATGGGCGAAAATTCGTTCCGCGAGCGGGACAAATTTTGCTCAGGAAGCACTTACAGGGTTACAGCAGGTGCCCAAGTTGAAGCTAATTTCTTTGTAACCATTTACAAAATGGTTACAAAGAAATTAACTTCAACTTGGGCACCTGCTGTAACCCTGTAAGTGCTTCCTGAGGCGCCTCGTTGCCTACTTGCAACTACTCTCTGACCCTGCTCTGACCCTCGAAGCAGAGTCAGAGAATAGTTACAATTAGTCAACGAGGTGCCTGTACCAACAATTAAACCTCAGCAGGAAGCACTTACAGACAAAAAAAAGCAGGTGCCCGAGTTGAAGCTCAAATTCATTAACGCATTATAATCAGCCCAAGAATCTAGTGAGCACGGTCGATGCTAGGCAGGTGTGCTTTCTCCCCAGATCTACCGTCTACAATTAGCCTCCACCTCCTGATATTTTAGTTTGTGTACAAGACTTCTGCACAAAAGAGGAGATCCTTCAAAAGGCACGTCAGTTGAATTACCTTACCTTCGGAGACCACTCACCGGCCGTTTTCCAGGATTTGTCAGCCCTCACTCTGCAGAAGCGCAGGACCTTCAAACCAGTTACAGCGCTACTGCAGCATTGCAACATCCCATACAGCTGGGGTCACCCATTCCGACTGGTGTTTAAATGGGACAATAAAGTCTATCAGCTACGATCACTGTCAGAGGCGTGTAGGCTTCTGGCCATTGACATCCGATGGAGGACACGGAAGAGCACGACCGGGCAACAGACGGGGATGACTCCAGACCGCAATGGCGCAAGCAGAGGCGAAGGCGACGGGCGAGAATGCCTCCTGTGGCAGTGATCGAGGAAGGCCAAAGGGCCGCATTGGAAACAGTTGCAACAGAACTGGCTTCGACTCAATCTGGCTGACATTTATGAATGCATAGCCTACAATGCGCGCACTTCTTCTTTTGGCACTGGCCGTCGGTGGGAGAGGGTATGCTGGGACTGATCGAGTTACCCGTATAGTTGTATTACCAAGCATCTGTGGATGATGGACACACTGTTCGAAAGTACTGTTTTTTTTTGGGGGGGGGTTTGGGGGGCAGGTGGGGGAGTGAGGGATTCTACAGTCCTTAGTCTACCAAGAGCCTAGGCAGGTTCTGCCAACCCGAGACTACCGCGCGGGGGGATCTGGTACAGGAAGGGGCGCGCAGCCTTTCACTGGTCAGTATGCTTCAATGGCTATCCAAACACAACTTGACTAGATGCCAGTAACGGAATTGAAAATACTCACACTTAACGTGAGGGGGCTGAATAACCCAGTCCAGCGTAGGGCTGTCTTACTCTGTTTGAAACAAACCTATGCCGACATTTGCCTCCTGCAGGAGACGCATCTATTACAGCGAGACTGCCAGCGTCTTCGGTGCAGGAAGTTTCCCAAATAGTTTTTCTCTGCTAGTTCCACAAAGACAGCGGGGGTGGCTATACTTGTGTCCCAGAGATTTAAGAGTCAGGTCCTGGATAAGTTAGCGGAGATCAAGGGACGGTTGCTCATCTATAGATTTTCCTTAGGCTCCACTTTGTTTGCTATTGGCTCGGTTTATGCACCGAATGAAGGGCAAGAGAGGTTTTTTCACATGATGCTTACAGAGGCTACCGCTACACTGGACTGCCGTATACTGCTAGGAGGTGACCTTAACCTGGTTTTTGATAATGTTCTGTACAGGCCCTGCCAGCGCACCACACAAGCAGGAGCGTTGTCGGGCAAGGGTCTAGCCTGGCTTCATGAGTTAGGCTTTAGGGATCTTTGGCGTAGTTTCACACAAGGAAGCGAGAATATTCACATTTTTCAAATGCGCACAAAACATATGCACGCCTAGATTACGTGACACAGTGGGCAGCTCTGAAGGCGGTTCGTAGAGGCGTATTTATAGCAATTTCGGCTGCGGATAATGTAGAAAGGCAGCGTAAGCGGGATGACCTTACTCAGCAGGTTAAGGAACTGGAGCAAATGCACCAGAGGACGGGGGCGCCCAGGGTTTGGCGGCAACTGAAGGCAGTAAGGCAACAACTAGTGGCGTTAGACTAGGATAAAGCGGAGTTTGCAGCCTTGCGATTGCGCCACGCTTTCTACACAGGTGGAGATAGATGTGGGAGATTACTGGTACACAAGTTGAGGGAGACTAGACAGCGGCAGATAGTGTGAGAGATTGTTAGGAGAGATGGGAGGCATGTCACTGAAGATCACAACATAGCGGAAGCGTTTAGAGATTTTTATGCTGACCTTTACACGGGTGAATCTACGGGCGACACGGAGGAGGAGGTCTTCTTGGACTCCCTTCCCCTCCCGACGCTTTCACGGGATCAGACCGTTTGGAGAGCGCTATCAGGCCAGAGGAGATCATTGCGGCCATCTCCCGCTTGAAGGTGGCAAAAACACCGGGGCCTTAAGGGTTTCCCACGAGTTTTTATAAAACGTTCTGTGCGCAAATTGTTCCCTTACTGGTGCCCCTTTTTAATTATGTCTTTGAGGCCGGCGCAATCCCGAGTGACTTCCTGGAGGCCTCAATTGCGGTTATCCCATAGCTGGGAAAGGACCGAACACGGTGTGAGGTGTACCAACCTATTTCACTTCTCAACGTTTATCTATAACTGTATACGGGGATCTTAGCGACACGACTTAGACCACACATAGGGGGTCTGATTGACCCAGATCAGCCTGGTTTTATCCCTGAACGCCAGACCTCGGACAATAATAAATGGGCCCTGCATCTTATTGAGAAGGCTACACGGACTGCTGGGGAATATATGATGCTAGCTATAAAATGCCGAGAAGGTGTTCAATAGGGTCCACTGGCCCTATTTGGCGAGGGTCCTTGAGAAGGCGGGTATGGGGCCAAAGTTTCGTACTCATGTACTGAACTGTTATAGATTCCAGACAGCGGCAGTGTGAGTTAACGGTTTCACCTCCCCTCGGTTTGTTATAGAAAGGGGAACGAGGCAAGGATGCCCACTATCGCCTCTCCTTTGTGCTCTCTATAAGGAGCCGTTAGCGCAGAAGTTGAGGCTCAATCCAGAAGTCACAGGGATCAAATTCGGGGGCTACGTGCATACGATTAGCCTGTATGCTGATGATGTTTTGATATCGTTATCGCAACCCGCGATCGCTCTACCGGCCTATATCGCAGACTGGGACTCATTCAGCCGGATTTCCGGGTTTAAGGTTAACATGAGCAAATCGGTAGCCGTAGATCTGTCCCTGGAGGAGCACACTCGGGGTCTACTGGTTAAGGAGTTTTCCATTCATTGGGACACAGAGGCGGTTCCCTATTTGGGGATCAGGTTGGCCCCATCTTTGAGAGACACAGTGGACATCAATTATGCTCAGTTACGGGCTAATATCCGGAAGGAATTGGGGCAGTGGATGCACTATCCTCTATCCTGGTTGGGTAGGGTCGCAGCAATAAAAATGACGGTCCTCCCGCAGGTCTTATATTTATTCCGCACTATTCCCCTACGACCCCCAAGGGTTGGATAAAACAGACGCAATCAGAATTGGCCCAATTTATTTGGAATGGGAGAAAGCCACGCCTCAAACTCCGAAAAGCGATGCTCCAGCCGGAACATGGAGAGATTGGCCTCCCAGACTTGTTAACATATTTTCAGGCAACACAGCTATGCCTTTTGGTGGAGTGGAGCAGATGGGAGTCTGAAAAGCACTGGCTTTTTCAAGACCAGGCTGTGGCAGGTAGACCTTAACAGGAAGTCCTCTTCCTCCGCAAGCAACACAGACCCCCCAATTTATACGCCTCATACATCACCAGGGTCCCTTTAGAGGCTTGGGACAAGACGAACATTAGCTATGAATTCACCACTTTCCCATCCCCCTTACCCCAATCTTGGATATTCCGGACTTTACTCCGGGATTAGACACTATGGCTTACGTGGGCTGGCGGACAGCAGGATGCCGTTTCTTTACCACCTATATGCAGCTGATAGGGTGATTCCCTTCTCTCATTTTCGGCAGGAATTTGGGCTGTCGGAAGGGGAGAGACTCCACTACATGCAGGCACGACACTGGGCTCTTGGTGGGAAGGTTGGCTCCGGGGCTGACAGACATCTTTCTCCCTATGAGTATTGGTTAATCACACGTAAGACAGATAAGAAATTAATATCTGACTTCTGTAAGATGCTACTGCATAAATACATGTATGTTTACGGTGCTAGCAGGGCCCGCTGGGAGAGGGAATTGGACAGGACTTTTAGCCGCAGAGAATGGGAGGGTATTTATTATAGAGCGCATCATTCCACCTACCATATGGGGCTTACAGACACTCTAACAAAAATTGTAACTTATTGGTACTACACCCCGAACCACTTCACGAAATGGATCATACTAGGGTGGTATTGTGTTGGCGGGGCTGTGGACAAGTGGGGAATTTGGTGTATTTGCTCTGGGATTGTACACACCTCCAGGGTTATTGGAAACAGGTTCTGGATGAGGTGTACGCACACTTTGATACAGAGATTCCTTGTCTCCCATCATATGTCCTTTTGGAGCTCCCGAACCCCCTGATGTATCCGTTATGCTCTCGTAGAGGCCGCCTGATTGCGATCGCGCTGGGCTCAGCGCTGCAGAACATTGTCCCTCACTAGCGGACAGAGCTTGTTCCCACACTGCATGTGTGGTTCCATTGTCTCTGGATGGTGCTTGGCATGGAAAAACTAACTCTAACAGCAGATGGGGAGGGAACAAAATATGCGGAACTATTTCAGTCAGCCCTTTTTGTCCCTGCTGTCTTCGGCGTTCTCTGAGGTCACCTGCCCACGGTGGCTTAGATTGTTACGTCTCTCTGAGACGGAGGGTGGAGAATAGGGTTAGCAGGAATGAATTGGCTCAAATATAGTGGACTAGGACCAGGAGGAGGGAAGGGTAGGGGAGGGTGGGTAGGAGTGTAAGGGGAGGGGGGGTTTGGTTGTGGGTGTTTCTTTAGTATGTTCTTCTTTTCTTTCTCCTCACTTTCTCTAATGATGGGGTTGTACGCACTTAGATACTGCATTGGTTTCAGCTCGCTGTTGCCTGCTTGGACACATTCTATCTAGGGTTTTAGGCTTTGGTTAAGCTATTTCTTGTATTATCGATGATGTTCTGTGTATGATTATTGCGTGACACTCCTTCAATAAAAGTGATTTAATACTATAAAATAAGAAAAGGGGTCAGGGTGGAAACACCCTGACCCCCTAGGCCTGCTCAGGGGGTCTCACAAGGACCCCCAGGGCCTAAAAGAATGAATAAAGTTAGAACTGCTATCTTGGAATTAGCTAGATTGAATAATGTCAGAGACATATGGAGATCAAAATATCCTCTTCAGGCAGGATACACATATTACTCTATACCGCATAGATCTTGTTCAAGAATTGACATGATTTGGGCCACAGAACAAATTTTAGATAACTGCTCGATAGATATCTGCCCTAAAATTACTTCTGACCACAACCCACTATTACTTGAGGTTATGTTTCCTGACCAAATTAAAGAAACACGAAAGTTCTCTTTCCCGAGACATTTATTAACAGATACAAGATTCTCAACCTTACTCAAGCAACATATTCAGGAATTTATCTCAATTAATATTAATACTGCTAATATTAATATGGTATGGGACTCATGTAAATGCAGTATCAGAGGTTTTGCCCAACAATACATATTTAGGCAAAATGCTGAGATTCGCCATGAGAAGAAACAAATAATAGACGAGATACGAAATTTGGAAATAAGCTTGGCAGAGGCAACGAAATATGCAAAGGATAACATTGAGAGTTTTAGGCTAAAACTGGCGAAATCACAAGCAGGTTTACTAAAAACACTGAGAGAAAGATACACTTCACAATTACAAAAATATAAATTCAGACAATATGAGGGTGGCGATCGCATTGGGAAATTACTGGCCTTTAAAACCGCGGACAGGAAAGCTAAAACAAAAATTAAAGAAATAGTAGGGACTGACTTAAATACATACGACAGAACGGATCAAATATTAAACCAGTTTGTTAAATTTTACCAACAATTGTACACTCCAGAGACATCACCTGCAAAACCAGCCATAACACAATATTTAGATAAAAACTTAACTACATCTCAAACACTCAGTATAGAAACTATTGAACAACTCAACTCTGTAATAACACTAGATGAAATAAAACGGGCCATAGATAGTTTACCATCAGGGAAAGCGGTCGGAGAAGATAGCCTACCAGGAGAACTTTATAAACTTTGCGCACAAGAACTGCTACCTTTATTAGAGAAAGTAATAAACTCAATTAGTGTAACCAAAAAAGCACCTCCTTCATGGAAAATAGCGAAAATAATATTTTTTTTGAAAAAAGGGAAACCGGATAAAGAATGTGGGTCTTATCGACCGATTTCTTTACTTAACACTGATGTTAAAATCTTTTCTAAGATACTGGCAAATCGGCTGGCCCCTAGTATGCCTTCCTTGGTTAATCTACAACAACACGGTTTTGTCATGGGAAGGGATACTACTACACACGTTAACACCTCTATAATTGCCTTTGACGTTGCTGAAGTTACACCCACCCCACTCGGTATGATTTTGTTAGACGCAGAAAAGGCTTTTGACCGAGTGGGGTGGAATTATTTGTGGGAAGTATTAAGGAAATTGGGTCTTTCCGGATCTTACCTGGATTGGGTTATGTCCCTCTATGACGAACCTTTAGCTTTGGTTAGTTATGGAGATAAAGAATCAGCAAACTTTAAAATACTAAGAGGCACGAGACAGGGCTGCCCCCTTTCCCCCTTACTTTTTGCCCTATCTCTAGAACCTTTTCTAAATGCACTAAATGATCAAGTAAACATTATTCCAGTGAGTCATGGAGGAACTGTTCTGAAACTAACGGCTTATGCCGACGACATAGCTATTTACACGAGCGACTTTAACAGCGCTATGCCAGAAATTATTAATGAGGCACATATATATGGTCTAGTTTCAGGCTACAAACTTAACGTGAGTAAAACTCAAATCATAGCTAATTATACTCCCGATATACATGTCTATGACACCTGCAAAGAAGCTACTTATCTAGGTATCAAGTTAATGGCTAAAGTAGGGAAAATACTGGAAACAAACTATGATACTTTTTTAAAAGAAACCTCCACAACACTTAAAAATTGGCACAAAATCCCTCTTAGTCTGGTAGGTCGGTTAAATCTGATCAAAATGAAAATACTCCCCAAGCTACTCTATTTGTTTAGAGCCATACCACTACAACCGAACCAATCTTTCTTTAAAAAACTAGATTCCGTTTGTAGCAGTTTTATTTGGGGATACAAAAAGGCACGTAGGGCTATAACATTTTTGAAACTACCAATCTCAAAAGGGGGACTTGTTTTTCCAGATTTTAAATTATACTTTCTGGCAACTTTTTTTTTTAGAATTCGGAGCTTACTTAAGAAAGAGTCATGCATTTTTTTTTATCAATATTTGTTAGGCACTGACTCCAACCAATTTTTGCTCCGCACACACGACCCAAATTACTACAAACGGGTGAGATTTAAGACTGCTAAGCATGTTATAAATATCTGGAAGAAGATTATGCATATCAGTCAGATTTCATTTTATAATACGGAACTCAGGCTATGGGACAACCCGGGTCTTCCAGGAATTTTTTCAGATGGGACTGGGTATCGTTGGATTAATTGTGGTCTTAACACACTAGGCGACATATTTGGACATAATGGCATGTTAGATTTTGACACTTTGAAAATCTTAAATGGTGTGACAAATGATATGCACTACCGATATCGCCAGCTGAGAGACTTCTTTATTAATAAAATGAAATTAACATCAATTACCCAGTCTGAAATTATAGAGTGTATATATTCCGATAAAACTAAATCACTTATAAAGTTGGGATATCAACTTCTAACCAAGGATAAAACTGAAAATACCACCAACTTAGCTACTAAATGGTCTCGCCGGCTAAATCGGGACATAAATTCAGAACAGATCAGTAAAGCTTTAACTCATATAAATGATGTTGTACATTCCTCCAACTTAAGACTACAATCATACAGGACTATTACAGAATTATACTACACTCCAGAGAGAATATCCGCTTGGGCTCAAGGGAACCAAACATCAGAAAAAACAAAATGTATGAAGTGCAACACTTACGCTGCTGATATAGAACATATGCTCTACTCTTGCCCGGCGTACTCCAGCTACTGGATGGGAATTATAAAACATCTTCAAGACAGTCAGATTAAAGTACCGGATTTATCACCCCAACTGGTTTTACTTGATATTTATGAGACTCACTGTCTCAATCAAGATCTCATAACAATCTTATTAGCCTGTGCAAGACTAATCATAGCAAGAGCTTGGATATCTAAGAACACCCCAATTGTAGCTGATTGGTTAACATTAGTCATAGAAATCAGAACCATGGAACTTACACTCGCAAAACATAGAGGACCAAAAACTTTAGCTAGAAAAGAAAAAATCTGGAAGCAATTTTTTGAAGTATAAAAACTGTGGAATAGTGCTGATATATGAAGACACTTGTGAGATTTAACTGAACTATCATTATCCGTTTTTGGGAAATATCTCCTTTTTTTTTGATAGGGCCGTCTTAAGGTTGTTTTACTTACTTCTTTCTTATTATTGTTTTTTTTATGCCAACACCCTAACCCTTTATTACAAGCAACGTAAATTTATGTTTTAAAAAAAAAAAAAAAAAAAACACTTGAGAATGTAACTGTACTTATGTATGATGTTTCTGTATTATCGATTCCTGCGACAATAAAAATATTTAAAAAAAAAAAAAAAAAAAACAAGGACCCCCAGGGCCCAAAACATATTTTTTTAAACATCAGAAATCGCACTGGGTGCGTGAATCCTGACAAGGAAATTTAAAAACGAAGCGGGGGCTCCCACGCTTCACTAATATTGAGCCCCTGGGTGGGCCAGGTCCTGGGGGCATGCGCAAATGTAATAGCGGGGGCCCATGGGGGCCCGCAGCCCTGGGGACCGCCACCTCCCTAGGGCTTTTCTCAATGTTTTGTGGGAGGGCACGCACCCCCATCAGCCCCAGGGACCACCACCTCCCAGGGCTCTGATTTTAAATAAAAAAACCTGTATGGGTGGGTTTGAGCCCCCTCACATGCCCCAGGGACAGCCACCTCCACGGGCTTTATTTAAATGTTGTTGCAGGCACACAGCACCCCCACACACCCTGGGGACCCGCACCTCCCCAGGGCACCAAATATGAAAATTCGGGGTCTGTTACGGACCCCCGAGCCCTGGGGACCACCACCTCCCCGGGGCTTTGCCCAGGTTAAGAGGGGACCCCTCCAGGAGCCCTTGATGGCCCTGGGGACCACCCAGTGCCAGCTCCTGCAGTGTCCCGGGGTACCCTCCTCTAGGACACTGCTGTTTGATATGGCAGGTCAGGAGCATGCCTCCCATCCTGCCATAGCTAACACTGCTTTGCTTCATTGAAGCTAGAGCAGGAAAACCTGCTCTTGCTTCAATGAAGCAAAGCAGAATTGCTTTTCCACAAGGAGAGCTGCATGTCAGTAGCTCCCCTTGTGGAAAAGCAATGCCGCCACCCGCAGGAGGCAGGGAGCCGGCGGAACCATGGGGGCATTGGGGCTCCCCCCATGGTCCCCAATGGAGAGGCCAGGGCCCGGGAGATGGGATCCCCAGGGCCGGAAGTGGCCTGAGGAGGGAGGCCATGTGGCCCCCTCTCATTTTTTTTCTTTAAAAAGGCCAGGTCCTGGGGATGGGGTCCCCAGGGCCCCCAAAATAGTAAAAGAAGGGGGCTGCACAGCCCCCTTCTAAAAAACAAAATACAAATATAACGCCAGCATCACGCCGGAGGCCCCGCCCCCACCCTGCACCACCCTGCAAACGCGCCCCGTGGTGTGCTTTAAGTTGGGGAATTAATTCCCCTTGAATACTGAGGGTCCCTGGGGGCCAACTAGCCCACCGGGTACCTCCAGTTAGCGCCACAGAGTTGCATTTCAGGGAGGTGTAAAAAGGGGCGTGGCTTCGGACCACTTCTCTGCAACGCAGCCCTGTAGCGCTTACTCGAGGTTCCTGGTTGGCTTGTTGGCCCCCAGGGACCCTCAGGATTCAAGGGGACTTAAACCCCCAACTTAAAAAGTGCCACAGGGCGCATTTGCACACTTGTCATATCAGGTCCCGACCCCTCCCTGCGCAACTGTGCAAACATGCCACGTTGCGCATTTTACGTTGGGGGATTAATTCCCCTTCAATCCTAGGGGTCCCTGGGGGCCAACTAGCTCACCAGGTACCTCAAGTAAGCTAAGCCCAACAGGGCTGCCTTGCAGAGAGGTGGTCTAAGGCCTTCCACTTTTTACACCTCTCTGCAACGCATCTCTGTGGCGCTTAGGGAAGGTCCCTGGTGGCCTAGTTGGCCCCCAGGGACCCTCAGGATTCAAGGGGACTTATAGACCCACATAGACGCTCATACAACCACTCTCAGACCCACTAAGGCACTCACACACCCCATCATAGACCTATATGGACACACACACCCATTCCCAGACCCCTACAGACACTCACACGCCCATCTACAAACCCATTAAGACACTCAAACACCCACTGAAAGACCCATACAGACACTCACACACCCACTCACAGGTCCACACAAACACTCATAAAACCATACAGACACTCACACACCCACTAACCGACCCACTAAGACACTCCCACACCAACTGACAGACCCATATAAACACTCACAAACCCACTCACAGACCCACACAGACACTCATACAACCCCTCTCAGACCCACAATGGTACTCACACATACCCTCACAGACCTATACAGACATAAACACCTATTAACAGACCCACTAAGACACTCACCCACCCACTGACAGACTCATAAAGACACTCACAGACCCACTCACATGCCCACACAGACACTCACACACCCACTCACAGACCCATACAGATACTCATTCACACACCAACTGAAAAACCCATACAAATACTCTGACACCCACTCACAGATCCACACAGGCATTCACATATCCACTCACAGTTCTATACTGGCACTATCGCACCAACTCAGAGTCCCACACAGGCAGACACAGACCCACTCAGAGACCCACTAAGACACACACACTCCCACATCCATTCACAGACCTAAACAGACATCCATACATCTATTCTCAGATCCACTAAGGCACTTGCACACCCTTCACAGACCCATACACACACACACACAACCATTAACTTACCAACTAAGACACTCTCACACCCACTTATAGACCCTTACAGATACTCACATATCCACTCATAGGCACACACATACATTCACAGAGCAATACAGACACTCACACGCCTATTAACAGACCCAATAAGACACTCACACACCAACCGATAGACCCATACAAACACTCAAACATTCACTCACAGGCCCACACAGGAACTCACACACCCAATCACAGTACTATGCTGGCACTTTCACACCCACTCACAGTCCCTCAAAGGCAATCACATACCCACTCACAGAATCCGTAAGACACTCACACATCCATTCTCAGACCCAGACAGACACTCACACACAAGCAACCAGTAACACACCCAATAAGACATACACATACCCTCACAGACTGATACACTCACATACCCATTAACAGACCCAACAAGACACGCACATGCCCACTCACAGACCCACACAGATGCTCACACAGCTACTAACAGAACCACTGAGACATTCACACCCCTCACAGACCTATACAGACACTAACATACCCATCCACAGACCCACTCAGATACTCACACAATCAGAGATCCACACAGGCACTCACACAGCAACTCACATATTTACACAGACACTAACCCACGTACTCATAGACCCATTAAGACACTCACACACCTACTTACAGATGCATATAAACTCTCAGATACTCACAAACCCAAACAGGCACTCACACATCCACTCACAGTTCTATGCTGGCACTTTCACACCCACTCAAATTCCCACACAGGCAGTCACACACCCACTCATACACCCACTAAGACAAACCCACATCCATTCACAGACCCACAGAAATACTCGCACATCCACTCACAGACCTACAAAGACACTCACCCCCCCTCATAAACCCACACAAACACTCAGACACCCACACACAGACCCACATGGACAGTCACAGACACGTTTCTATACCCACTAAGACACAGACCCCCTTCACAGACCCACACAGGCACTCAGACACCTGCTCACAGACTCACTCAGATACTAACACACTGACTCACAGACCCACTCAGACACTCGTTGTCTGACTCTCACACTAATTCGCAAACTACTCACAGACCCACAGAGAAAGTCACAAACCCATTAAGATCCACACAGCCACTCACATACCCACTGACAGACCCACTAAAACACTCACACACCCACTGACAGACCCATACAAACACTCATACATCCTTTCATGGACCCACATAGGCACTCACGCACCACTCATAGTTCTATGCTGGCAGAATCCCACACAGGCAGTCACACACCTACTCATAGACCCCAAAATACACTCACACATGTACTCACAGACCCACACAGACACTCATACACCCACTCTCAGACACACTAAGGCACGTGCATACCCCTTACAGACCCATACAGACACTCAGCCACACTGACTCACAGACCCAGTCACACACTCACAGACCCACACAGAATGTCACACACCCATTCAGAGAGCCGTACAGGCACTCACACAGCAGCTCACATTCTCACACAGGCACTGACAGACCCACTCGTGGACCCACACAGACTCTTATAGACCCACTCACAGACCCACACAGAGAATCACACCCCACTCACAGACCCACTCAGGCACATACACCCACTCACAGACCAATTTAGATACTCACACACTCACTCACAGACCCATTGAGATACTCACACACCCATTCATAGACCCACACTGGCACTCTAACACCTACTCATAGAATCACACAGGCAGTCACAGGCCCATTGAGAGAGTCACACCAACACTCATGCATGCACCTATATATCTATGCAAGCACTAATAGATCCACACAAAGATACAGACTGACACTCTTAGGCCCACTCAAATCTCCATGTAGATACACACACAGTCACTGACGTATGCAGGCACTAATATACCTAGTTAAAGACCTATGCATTCACCTATTCACCCATTTACAGATTTTTACAGGCACTTGCACACCTACTCACACACACACATGCAGGTAGTCACAGACCTTTATAGGCATTCATACACCCACTTGAAGACCCACACAAGCACAGCCACACTCTCAGACACACACACCCTGGCACAGATCCACAGACACTTTCACAGATCCACAAAGGCACTCACACACCCACTCATAGATCCACACACACAATCATACATCCATTCACAGAACTGTACATGTGAATCCTAAATGTGCTTCTTTGTTTTGAATGTGTACTTTTGCTTTGAGTACAAATTTCAAAAGAAGGACTTACAAAGGAAATTAACCAGTGTTTGGAAAAAGGGAGGCTCTAAAAAGAGCTTTTGTGTTTACTGTGCTTAGATGATAACTACACATAAAACATGATGCAGTCCTTAAAGTTTTGAGTAACACCCTATTGCCATTCTCTGTGAAATGAACTCCATCATTTCTATGCCATCCATATCAAAGAGTATACTGTTGTTTTATACAGAGCCCATGTTATGGTCTCTGGCGAATGCAGAAACAGTTTTAAATGCATGTTTCCTGGATTTTTCTATTTGTGGAGGGAATTTGTTTTACCACTTCACTTCTTCCTTTAGCAAATGTTGGAGAACACAAAGGCAGTGTGTAAGAAAAGTACCATTAATTTACCAAAGGTATCCGTCCTTAGGATTTCCAACTCAATCCCAGTAAGTGTGCCTGGGTCATTGCCATCACACTTCCCAATCATGAGGTCTGCATCTTGGCAATCCACAAGTCTTGACACCAAAGACAGCAAATTATGCCACTTTAATCGTCTCTGGTCAAATCAAGTAATGTCTACATTAGGTAAACCCAAGCCCTTGTCAATTACACTGTTCCTAGTCTCTCTCTTTTGCCCAAAACTGAAAATGATGGCCCAAAATCCACATTCTAACCATTTTGGTGGCAAGTTGGTGCAGCACACAGGAGAAGGATGTAGCTGATTGAGACAGTTTTGAAATTGAAAGGCAGTTAAAATGGAGGACAGCATCTAAATTAAAAATAACATATTTGGTTGGAAGCTATTAATATGCAGGTAGTTACAACGTATAGAAAAAGTAATGACTTCTCTGACTGGCTCTGGGAAAAAAAGTTATGCTGTTTTGTTTGAGATACGCTTATAATTCTAAACAGTCAACCACAACTCCTACAGTTTAATTTGAAGGTAGCATGGTGCTCGCAGAAAGGGATATGAACTTTTGAGCTAGTGCTAGCAGTCAGTGTTCTAAACATGGTTACCATGGAAACTGTGCCAAAAGTGCTGGGGGAAGGTAACAAAAAAGAGTAGTTTGTAAATGTGAGAAGCAGAGTGAAATGGAAATATTGTTCATTAGGGAGTGTTTGGTTTGTAATTTAGTATTTTTTAGAAAGTACAGTATAAATGCAGTGCTTTAACATCAGACTGTTAAGTGTTTTCATGGGCTCTCGTGTGAATTTGCAAATCCGCCGTCATGTTACATGGGGGGGTTGCACTGAACACCATGGCAGATTCACAAATCCGCTGCCAAATTGGGCTTCTCAATACGAGTCTTAATAAGGGTTATAAAATAGTGACCATTCAGAAGTGCTATAACAAAAGTTAAATATTAAAGGTAGGTTGTGATTTACTTAAAACATCTGTATCGCTGAAAGCAGAATGGGAAGGGTTGCCATTAATGGGTCTTATGTACTGAGAGTGGCATACCATTCCAGTACTAAAGACTTCAGATTTTAACTGACAAGAGATTCTAATAGATACTTGGAAAAAAATAGGGAGCAGCAAAGACATTTCAGAGGTATGTTAACTGAGCTGTACTTTTAAAAATAATATGCATACAAAAGGTTATGAGTGTATATAAGGTACAATAAAATATGAAGGTTATTCACCATAGTAAAAGGGAAAATAAATGGGAGGGTATATGATGATATTAAGAAAAACCATAGTGAGCAGAAATGGAGGAATAAAAATGTCTGAAAAGAAAATATAGATTTTAATTAAGCTCCAAGGAATAGATGTGATTGGTAGTAGATGTGGGTGATTCATTACGATATATACGTTAATAGTATATAATTTGCAACCACACACACACACACTGAGAGGGAGATCAGAATAAAATTGATATAACCATTTATTCACCTATACATGTAGTTATACACATTCTCACAGATATGCAGGCACTATCATATCCTCAGATACATATAAATGTTTTCATGTACCCAGTACTTACTCAGACAGAGATGTACAGAGCCATACACCCAGTTACAGTTACTAATATTCTTATTAACAATACCATAGAGGCACTCGCACACCCAGTCAGGTAGTGACTGATGCACTTTCAAATTCACTCACAGAGTTACATATCCTAACACGGATAGTAAGCAATCCTTGCAGCCACTTTCATACACATTTACAGACCCATAAAGTTACTAAGGGAAGCTAGAGGTGCTGTGACCAGCGCCTGTGGTGTGGCAGTCCCGCTCCACCAATTAGGATGTGACCGCTACCCTGGCGGTGGCATCACACATCTTTATCATTGCGGTGCCCACCGCAATGCCAAAGAGGCATGTTGTGCATTGCCGCGCACAAGGAGACAGGCACCGCGTGGTGCCTGCCACCTTGTGCATGGCAGTGAAGGGGGAGGTACCCCCCAAGTGCAGCCCCCCGGGCCCCATAGCAATACCCGCCTGCCTAAAGGTCTAAACCGCAAGGCATCATAATATGTATGGCGGTGCCTGGTATTGTGCCCGAGTTCTGCCCGACCGGCAAGCAGGTCGATTGCTGACCAGCAGAAAAGCGGCAAACTGACTTTCCGTCTGCTTCTGTACCCCAGCCATGGTAATATGGCGGGGGTAAATGAGGTTGTGATGGTGGGCGGATTGCCACCGCAGGCCAGGGGTGGTGATCCACCCGCCATCATAATGGGGCCCTAAGAGAGCTAGTCGTATACTGACATAGTTACTTACATATCCAGTGACACTCCCATTGAGGGACTGATATACTCATTCAGATATGTGCTGAAGAACTGACACTACCAAATCACCCACCCAGACAAGTAGGTCTTTAAACATGTCTCAGGCCTCCCACTGCAGAGCCTGTGTTTGCAGTGGTATTGCCAGGCCAACTTGGCATTTAAAACCCCTTGCCAAGTCTTAAACTCCCCTTCTTCTACGCATAGGTCACAACTAAGGTATGCTGTAGGTAGGCTGTAGGGAGGCCATAGGGCAGGAAGCTGTGTGCATAAATGATAAGACATGTACTTTGAAGTTTAAGTGAGTTACATGCACACTTAGAGACCCATACGCCCAGTTATATATCCAATGTCCCAACCACACTGCAACTCACATACCTATGTACCACAGGGTAGAGCCAATAGTATACCCAGTCAGACAGCGACAGAGGCACTTAAACTTGAACTCACACACTCACACACAGCACTTATGTGTTCAGCAGTAACAGAGCCAGTTGCGCACACAGTTACATATCTGAAAAACTCACTGACACAGTCAGTAAGTTATCTGTACAGCCACTTATATTTACATTTACAGGCCCACAGAGAAAGGTAAGAAGGTATTAGGAAAAAATGTAGCAAGAAATATTGAGATGCAGAAATGTTGGGTTGGAAGTATTGTGATGCACAAATATTGTATGCAAAAATATTGTTGACAAGAATATCGATTTTAAGGTAAGTAATATTGATGTCAAAAATATCTATGTTGTTAATATTGTTTGCAAAAATATATATGTTGTTAATATTGATGTTAAAAATATCTATCTTGGTAAAATTGTTTACAAAAATATCACTATTAATAATATTGCTTTTTTATGTATTTCAGTAAATATTCTTATTGTATATGTTATAAATTGTTTGCCACATTATTCTTAATGTTTTTGTTGTTTTTAAATTTAATGCAATAGTTTATACTCATTTTAGTGCCATAGCAGGTTGTAGGGTTTATAGGGGTACAGGGTAGGAAGTAAATTAATTATAATTATTCAATAATTCATTTTTAATTAATAATTAATTATTTAATTGACAGTTATGAGTAATTGGTTTTTAAGTTATATTTTAGGTGCGGGTTGTGGGGTTTGTAGAGGCATTGGGTCGGAAATGATGTAATTATAATTAATTAATAATTATTTTCTAATTATTCATAATTATTTAATTGATAATTCATTATGTAAAATATGCAATTAATGTAATTTTTGTATTTACATTTTTGGTGTGGGTTGTGGTTTTTATAGGGCGTGAAGGAAATCAATCATAATAAGTTATAATTAATGTTATAATTAATGTTAACTATTGATAAATATTTAATTGATAAATAATGATGTACATTGTGTAATTAAGATATTTTTTAAAGTCATATACCAGGTGTAGGTTGTTAGGTGTGTATGGGTAAGGGGTGGACATGTAATTAAATATAATTAATGTATTAGTTATTTTATTATTTATTATTTAATTGATAATTATGTAAATTATGTAATTAAGATATGTTTTGATTTATATATCGGGTGCAAGTTATTGGGTTTGTAGGACTAAAAGGTGGTAAGTTATTTAAATATAATTATTGTATTATTAATTAATTTCTATCAATTGACCAATTGATAATTGATTATGTAAAATTGTAATTATAAATGTTAAGATATATCTTAGGTGTATGCTGTTTAGTAGAGGTGTAGGGTAGAAAGTTATTTGGGTAATAATTATATGTAAAAATAGTTATTCATTCATTAAAATAGTGTGTTATTTATTATGTTATGGGTTAATCGTGTTATTCTTTTTCATTGTAAATAATATTATTTTTGTTGGTTGTTATGATTGTGAGACTATTGTGTGGTATTTTAATTATACTAATATAATTTGTTTTAGTTCAAAATATGTATTAAACATTGTAATAAATATGTATAAAACTAAACAAATTTAATGTATATACATATATATTTCTTGTTTTTTAATATAGTAGTTAAAATTGTATTTGTTTGTTTGTTACTTGGTACTCTCTCTCTACTGTTGCACAGACCGGAGTGGGAACAGTACATTTTACCCCTCCGCCATCCAACGCTTTCCTTACTGTTGCACAGACTGAAGTGGAAATAGTACATTTTACCTCAGCTGAGTCCAACGCTTTCTCTACTGTTGCACAGACTGAAGTGGGAAAAGTAAATTTTATGCAGAGAAAATGACGGAAATTATGTCAGTGAAACCACTATAATAAGGATGGCCACTTCAATCCAATTCAATCAGGTGTTTGCTCAGCCAAATAATTTCCCCAAGAATAGAGTTGGTGGTAGTCAGAGTATCAGTTATGCCCCATCCATGAATGTTCAATGGGGAGGGGTAGAGTTTTGTGAATGTGGCATCTGCAAATGTTGGCATGGACCTAGTTATCCCTTAATTCGTAATGAGCTCCTAAACCTTACAACTATTGAACTTGGGAATGTGGAAGAAATATATTTTATATCATTATATTTTTTAGGTTCAATCAATGTATAGAATTATTTAAATGTACATTTTTTATTTTTTGTCAGGCAATAAACACCTTAAGATTGAACAACACTGACTCATCATTGTGCTCTTCATGGATAAATTCTAAGATTAAAATCATTAGGCAAACTTTATTCTTTAAATACTAGGCTAGGGACCACTGCCTGCCCTTTAAAAATGAAACTGAATACTTTGTATTTTTTTTATTTTAAATGCATCCTATTTCCTTTAAGGAAAACAGGCTGCATTTTAAAAAAAGACTGCGTTATTGACAATGCAGTCACAGACCTGGTGGTCTGCTGACCCTAGCAGGCCATCATCCCGGGAGAGCCAGCCATTGGCAATGGGGTCGCAAATTGTGCTTGCCTCATGAGTATTAATGAGGCAAGCAATTTGCGACCCCATTGAGAATCGCAAGCAATGTCTGAGGCACTGTTGCACATTCACGTTTGTGAGTCTCAAATTGCCAGTCGCACATCGGCGCAATTTGCGAATCGCAAAAGTGAATGCTCGTACATCTGGTCCCAAGTGACATATATCAGAATATACATAAGCCTTTCTTAATCACTGCTTATCTCATCCAAAATTATTCTGATTGTTTAACATCATTGGTATTAAACAATGGGGGACTGATTCACAATGGTAAGCTTTCATTTTTGTGTACTTTTCTTATTCACTAATTCTGGGTTGATAGTTAGTTTACGACTGTGGAGACTTCACAGTTGGGACGGAGAACTCTATACAAAAAAAGATAGGCCAGACATGTTTTAAAAAAAAATTGTATATTTGCACAAAAAGTGTAAGTTTACCTTCGTGTA
Organism: Lissotriton helveticus; assembly: GCF_964261635.1. Classification (NCBI taxonomy): domain Eukaryota; kingdom Metazoa; phylum Chordata; class Amphibia; order Caudata; family Salamandridae; genus Lissotriton; species Lissotriton helveticus. The sequence continues at coordinate 647,876,669 of NC_136071.1, read as the reverse complement.
TAAGCCCTATAGTAGCTTATTCACTAAGGCATTTTTGAGTATGTAAAGTGATAGCCTTTACTATTCCTAAATGCCTTTGGGAATAGGCCTGAAACATCTAAAAAGTGAAACAAATTGGAAAATACATATTGAATTAGTATTCAGATAAGGAATAATAGGATGTTTCAAGGCTGAATCACAAATACTTGTGAAAGCAGGTAAAGAAGTACTCACGTAGTACTACTTTCAGTAACCAAAAATGTATTGTGAATTTGCCTAATATTCCTCCAAGTCCAATTAAAATCATAATCTTAAAATTGTTCACCCATTGAACACTTGTGAATTCTATCACTCGTAGCACTGCCTTTTGTTACTTTTAATCGGGTAGATGTTGCATGGTTGGAGCATGGGCGTTCCCTTGCATCCACCCATATATTTTGATGCAAACCCAAATTTACAAAGACTTGTCAACCTGGGTTTGCACCAAAATAAAGAGGAATATGTCTTAAGGGGCACCTTCCTGCATTAAAAACAATCCTGTCTGTAACACCATAGCGCAAGTCTGACTGTGTTGGCGCTAGGCAGCACACAGTGCACCAGAGCGAGGAGTCATCTGAAATGTCCATATATTTGTAAATATGGTGCATTTCTGCCCTCTACCTTTCACACAACTCATATCAACAAGTTACCTTGCTACATTACATTGCATTGCATGAAAGTGTGGTAAATCTGAACCTATGTTTCTACAGAGCTTCTCTGACAATTTGAATGATACACTTGTACTAAACATCCCCACTACCCTTCTCAAAAGTCAAAACTGAAACTTAGGAGGAAAGACAACTAAATGTTTTGCACTTGTGTGTAAGTTATACACACATAGTTCATTGACTTATGCCAGACTTTGGGCTTCTGTAAATAGGTCATAACTAAAGTCAGTGGATGTTTCTCCTACTATCAGACATAAGGCAGTAGCAAAGCTGCATATTTTGTTTGAAACACTGGTTGTCTAACTTTGAGAGAAAATGGAAAATGTCTAGTGTTCCACTCATGTAACTCACAAAAAAAAGGTAACATGGCAGTCTTTATATGAGGCTGAAGAATTTACACTAAACCAAAGTGTCAGTTTAAAAAACCCATTTCCATCTTATCTGTGTATTACAACTCACTCAATATGGTCTATGACACACTGCTGATGCGATTGCTGTGCTTCTGCAGTAGAGGTGTGCATCAAAAATAGAGAATTTGAAACTTCATCCAATATATTAGTTGAAATAGGTTCCTTCCTGTTTTCAGTCAAGAACCCTTTTGGTCTCCTATAAGACTATGAAAGATTGTCTTTTGATGGCATTTAGTGGTCATACAGAATAGGTATGTTTAATGTTACAAGACCATACTCCGGCAGTGATTCACATGCGATAACAGGATAATTAAGCAAGGGTGGGATAAATATTTTGAAAAGTAGTTTGGTAGCACAAGAAGAAGAAACACAATATAGGACCTGCTGTCATGTGGAGGTGTTAGGCTTGGTTAAGAAACGTCATCTTTACATGATCACATTCTTAAACTGCCTTCTCTCCCCTTTAACACAGTGACATTTGACACACATTTATGTGTGTGCATACACAGGATAATATTCCTCAAACTCAGTTTGCTTAAAATACCGTTTTGTAGGAACTATATCACACCACCTTGAACACGGTAAGCAAAGGCTACTTTCAGCAGACAAGATGTTGTTATTTGTTTTTGGCTACTCAACTACTGAGCTACCATGATAGACTAAACAATAGCGGCCTAACTGAGGCTTCGGCATGGAAAAGAGGAGGATATTATTATGTATATGATATCCAGCCTTTGTGCATTCAGAAGAACATTTCTCTGGCACTGAGAGGTTGGTCCATGTCAGAATTCTAGCTCAGCTGATTCCTGTCACGTCATGCGAAGGAAGCTTTCTAACTCTACATCAAGATGGGCAGCTTGCTGACACTTACACACAGGGATTTATAAGTGTGAAGTTAGACCACCCGCATATGGATTTGGCATATCCACTCACCTTAGACACGATAGGGTAGAATGCACTAGGTAGGAGTACACTATATTACAGTACTTGAATGCAAGCACATAGTTTTCTATGATCTGCAAAATAGTTGAACTGTTAATATTTTTCACCATTCTTATAATGCTAATAACATTATTCTGTCTCCTTCTATCAATCATCCACACATGTATTTTACTCAAGAATAACAATGCTTTAATACATTTTGAAACTGCTGGCCGTATATTTCTTGTGTATCTCTTTGAGTATGCATAAGCGGCTGTGTAAAAGGGGTCTAGATCTGTTACCATGATTTCCTTGGGGGATCAGGGTTCTCAAGTCCAAAGTTTATGTTTTACTTGAGAAAATAAGAGCCGTACGGCATGGCGCTGCCAACATTCTACGTAAGGCTCTTATTTAATGGAACACCTGAGTAGGTTTCTTTTGTATACTCAAAGACCCCCTACTCACCTCTTAACCCGAGACGTCCATGGTGTTACGGCATAAAGCCTCCTCAGCTGTGTAGATAACCCCTATGTGATGGCTGAAAATTGTTCTAGCTTGTACCTTTCAAAGGATCTCCCCATAATATTACCAGCTCTGAATTCCCCATATTCTGATGGCCGAAGGAGCAGAACTAAGCATACCTGCCTGCTCCAACATGATCTCATAGTTGTGGGTGGGGATGTTATATTAAAAATTAAGGCTCACAAAGCATTTTGAACAGGGGTATTCTATTCATTGGTTACACTCCCAGCAGCAACGAATGATCATGATTAATTCCCACTTACCTTAAATAATGTTTCAAATAACTATATAGCTTACGAAGCTTTAGAGATACCATTAACTTATCAAGAGCATCAAAATTGGTTTTAAGGAGCCCCACCACATACTACAGAAGAAGTTAGACTAGGCATCCTTAATAATCAGGGAGAAACAAGTCCAGTCATAGCTGGCTACACACCACATATAAACATAGCTAACATTAGAGCACCACAATTACGTAGATTATATAACAGTCTAGTCAGGATAGTATGCGAACAATGACAATAAATCCTGCGAGGGCTGTTCAAGCTGCACAACTGGAATTGGTTACACAGGGCATTAGCCCACAAGCAGCTAAGGCAGTCATGGGGAAAGGTCCTTTTAGGCAAGTCAGCCTGAAACACTGTTTCCCCATACAGGACCCAGGGTTGTCTGATTGCAATGGCGGTGAACCCGTCACCGAAAGGTTTTGGGTGACGGGTTCTCCACCATCATGAGGCCATTTCCTGCCTGCCATATTATAATGGTGAGAGGGTCCGTGACGTCGGAAACTCTGACCTCCACACATGCGATGGGCTCCTTGTGCCCGCCGGTTCTGCGGAGGCCCGCGTATTCCCATATAAGGTTGCGGTGAATACCAGGCACTGACGTTGAGATTACATTGCTCTATCCCAGCTATCCTTTCCATGACAGTTCACCTGCCATGGAAAGGCCGGTGGGGAAGGACTTTGGGGGCCAGTAGCGGGCCCCCCTTTAACCCGGGCACTTCAGTTTTGGGGCATTTGCCTGCACCATGTGGCAGGCACTGTGTGGTGCCTGCCACGTAGTGCAGGGAAATCTGAAAAGTGCATTTCTAACATTGCAGTGGGTCCTGCAGCCAGCAGCACCCGCGGCAATAAAAAGTATGGCACTTCACTTGCAGACACCATGGTGGCAGCCACATCGTAATACAAGCTGTGGGACCGCCGCCTTGTAGGCCGGTAGTCCCACTCCTCGAGACTGAAGTCCAACCGCTATCGTAATCGGCTCCAGAATTCTTACAATTTGCTTGCCAATGGGGGGTGGCTTCCCCAGCGGAAGAGATGCGCCCCTTGAGGTACAGTGTTTGTGCTGAAGCATATATCAGAACACATGGTACACCCTCATTAGCTGTTTGCCAGCCAGAGGTGTTTAAACAGATCCAGAATGAGTATAGGACAACCCCTGCCCTGGATTTGTGGATGAAACTGATGAGCAATTTTGCTGCAGTATTCTACATTATGTTAAGCATCATTAACGGGAAAGCATCAGCATTGGTGGTATGCCAAAGACTCTGAGAGAACAGGAACACGTTACCTAAAATTGAGGAAACCTATGCAACTATAAGCCGAGATAACTTGAAAGCCAGAACTAGGAAATCACAAATTAAGATTAAATCTGAAAAAGATGACTCAAAGCGAGCAATAATCTTCTAAGAAGAAGTGGGATAGTAATAAGCATAAAGAAAAGACTAAGCTACTGGGTGGATCTCCTCAGCAGGAGGCCACTGAAAAGCACTATAGTCTGCATAACAGTGACAACATTAAGACGCCTGACAAGTGTCTAGATACTGATACATGTTCATCTCATTCCTTTAAGGAATCATCTGAAAAACACTCAGCGAGAGGAGGAATGTGAGAGTGTAGATCAGAGGCGTACGTGAAACTGAAAAAGGACTCACAACACTCTTCCAAATACATAAGCTAGCTAGACTCAAAGTCAAGCATGCCATGGATAAGAGGACACTGCCTCTGAGCGGGCAGTGGGATATGACCATGCTGGACAATATGGCAGAAGTCACAATAGTTCTCCGGAACCTGATGGATTGTCTGGCGGCAGTAGCATTGAGTGACTAAATCTAGGTGGAAACACCAGATACAAGGATAAACATTCTACAATGTTTATATGAGATGCAACTCCAATTGGAGGGGGATGTAGGAGATACATTAATGTTCTCTTTTGGGAGAACTTGCCATTCAGCTATGAAATTGTCTTGGCCGAAAAGAATTAGCCACCTGAATTTGTGATGGATTGCCTGGAGGGAGGAATGGTGATTTTACCTGCCATTTCCAACCTCGTCCCAGATGCAGTTAAATATTCATGCACCACGGAGTAGGCGATAGCTCCAGATCCTGCGATATACCGCAAACATGTGGATTGGGATGATGGTTCCCCTTATCACAATATACCAGTGAGGTCAACCCCATAACCTCAAAGACAATATCCCATTAAAAATGAAGCCAAAAAATAGGTTACATACATAATCACGCAACTTGGAACACCAAGGTGTAATTGAAAGTTGCACCTCCCTAAGAATAGTCCTTGTTTCTATTGATTCATATCATCTGTATTAGATTACACACACCTGTTCAAAGCTGCATGTACATTCACTGTACAGAAAGCGCACAGCATGGTACTAATTAACAACATAGTGCGAAAGAAATAGAAATCCACACTAAATAGCTCAAATGTTTTTTTCTGCTGAAAAATTGCACCTAAAAGCAGGTATTTGACCACATTTAGCCCGCTTGGGTCTCAGGAGCAGCTCTGTTGTTTGCCTCAAGGGTATAAGAACAGCCCAGGTTACAGGACTTGTGCAAGAATTTGACAACCAGGCATTCTCCTATGTCGATGACATATATTTGACCGGTGTTGACCTTTCAACTCATTTGACCAGAATGGATCATATAGTTTTGAGATTTGCACATATGGCTACAAATTCACCTTACAAAAATTAAAAATAGCCCACCTCAATGTCCTATTTTTAGGATGTGAGCTGTCAAGTGAAGGTACAGACTAGCAACACAGTTCCTCAAGAAGTGTGTGCTTCTACAACAACCATACACCTTAAAGAAACTTCAATCAATTTTGGGTTCCCTGACTTTTGGCACAATTTACATTCCAGAATATGCAGATCAGGTAAAGTGGTTGTACGACTTGATACGTGCAGACACAACACTGGGTGATAACAACTTACAGTGTTGGGAAGTTGTACCTTGATTAGCCACAAACATCAACATTGTCTCAGGTGAGACAACACTAGTCTATTTTCTCTGATGGCATGGGATTACAGGACTTTTTACTAGGACCTCAAAGGCCACATCAAAGGCATTTTCTGTAAGCAACATACAGCAAAGTGTGGAACATTTCAGAGCAGGTAGTTGCTGCGAGATTGTGCAAAATTGTCTTGGCAAATTTAGAAAGCGCTCTCGCAGTTGAATATATTGGTATTACTACTCAATCCATTAGAATTTACTCTATCGGTAAAATACTGTAATCTCCAATCCACATCATTCAGAGTGACATGTCTTCTTTACAACATGGACAGCATAAGCTTAGAGCTATAGGATGGATGGATAGGTTTTTATATAGCGCAATATCACCGCCAGGTCTCAAAGTGCTTTGCATTGGGAATCCGTCCTGGTTTTTCCCTGTGAGATAGCCCCTACTGGGTATCCCCAAGGTGAAAGCCAGGCATCCCGCCGCGGGGGGCCGTAGTGGAGATTAAGCAAGCTATTGCCCAGAGTTGTAGAGTGTGAACCTGTGATTCGAGTAGGCACCGAAGCGAGAATTACCAAGTCCGTGGACATTTTGGGCTCAAGACCCTGCCGCGTCGGGAATTGAACCCTGGTCCCGGGTCTGATCTCAGCGTCCGGGTCTACCTCCTCTAACCAGTGAGCCACACTTCTCCCAGAGCTATAATGTTACTGAGTTAGACTCTGCAGACACTTAAAGCTGGTTACATTCCATGGTGACACCTTACTGCCACTAGCCAGTTTTTGCTATATAATCTTACCAAAGAACAGGCAGTCATGGTGAAGAAAGACACACCCTATACTATGGAGCACATAGAGAAGCTGAAAAAACTACCACTCACTGTTGATTAAACCTCTTCCGCAGATTGGATAATTTATGGATTTTTTTCTCTACCCATTTCGACATTTCACTTCCAATACTGCTAACAGCATCATCAAGTGGGCAGATATAAAGCGCTAGGAAAGGGGTATGTACATGAGTCATGGATCTTGCCTTTCGAGTTCCGATGTCAGAATAGGGAGACTGAGGTTTTTCTTAGTGGTACTGACTGTAAGTGTACTTTGGGACATTCCTCAGTTTGCAGGGAAATTTTGCTTAATGGCGGATGTAATGTATCTAAGGCAAACTTGTCATGCTACTTGAAGGTTCCCTGGCTGCTGTGATGTGTCTGGCTTTGAGATTAGTCTTGAATGGGAGTTACTTGAAGCTGAATGATCAAGGCTGCTGTGGGATGAGACCAGTTGTTGCCTATCTGGTAATGGTCTCTGCGGTTGTGACTTGCTGTACACAAGTTCTGTTTCCACCTGCCTGCACAGTTTGAGATGCAACACTTTGTCTTTCGATAAAGTTTACAAATGTGCGCTTTGATGCTTTAAGCAGACTGAAATCCTTACTTTTCCAGAAAGTTGTGGCCCTAACATCTGCAACGGAAAGATTAGGGGGCATATTATCAAGGGGGTTTATCTCCGCTTTTTTGGCTTTAAAAGCCAAGAAAGCGGAGATAAAATTATCTCCCTATTACCTAGATGTCGCTAACACCAGTTAGCGACAGCTAGTAGGAGATAGCGACCATCTTGGGCCCCACTTTGCATGTCAGTGATATTTATCACTAATGACATGCAAAGTGGGCGTGCCAAGATGTTAGCGACTGGAAACAGTCGCTAACATCGCTATCTCCTATTACCAACTTTTGGAGATATTCGCGCTAAGCGCGAACATCTCCAAAAACTAACACCTGCCCTGAGCAGTTCTTAGCCATGTTATCCAATGGGAGGTGGATAACATGGCTAAGAGCATTAGCTCGGTAATGCATGAATATCGCTGACTTTTCAGCGATATTCATGCATTGCGGCCGTTTTTTATCGCATTTGCGATAAACCTTGATAATAGCAAGGTTTATCTGCGATAATTTCTGACGATGCTTAGCGTTAAAAAATTCGTTGCTAAGCATCGTTAGCGATAAATATCGCTTAACGTTGGTAATATGCAACTTGGTCTTTAAATTGAAAGGTCCTCTATTGAGGTACAGTCGCTACTCTGCACGAATTTCCCACACCATTCAGGGGAACTTTTGCACCACATTTGTAATGCGGCAGTGCCCACGTTTTTAAGTCAAAATGCCTCCGGGCTGGTTAGCTCCTACCAGACAGTCTTCAGAGTTATTCCATCATTTACACACTCCATGCATGGAGGCATTTTTGGAGGCTTACTTCTTGTCCTGTTCCTAGGTATCAGGACTGTGCTTTTAATATTTCTGCTCTGCAATGGATGTCCCACTACGAGGCCAAATGAAGAAACCACTACCACCTGTGCTCCTGTGTGGTGAATACATGATTTGGTGCATTGGAACACCCTTGCTTGAGGAACCTAAAGTTCATTGGTTCATGTCCTTTCAGCCTTTCTGTCTACACTGCATAAAGCCTATTTTCCGCTGTCTGCTGTGCACTTTTGAGTGTGCCCTGGACATATGATTGTGATCGCAATTGGTTCAACCCCTGGTACTTTCCCTACTGGTGGGCTCACTTGTACTGTTATTCTTCACTCTTGCCATTGATCCTGAATGCATATTGCGAGCTCGACTCCTCGTGATCTGGATCCTGGCTTTTCATCTGCGGAATCAGCACCGGCTGGTACTTCCTTGGCGGACGGTGAGGTGAATAGATGGGAAAATCTTTTCTCTATAGACCAGATGCATTGGGTGCTTCTAAGATCATTGTTTGCAGTTACAGGGAACAGCAATGTTTTGTCTACTACTCGAAACACATAAACAATCTCGCCATTTCAAGTTGTTCGACACTGCTTTAGACTTTGGAAAACTGGATATTCTGTCACAAATTTGACAGAGATCCTGACTTGGTGATTTACAAGTACTCTGGGGCATATTACCAACGTTAAGCGATATTTATCGCTAACGATGCTTAGCAACAAATTTTTTAACGCTAAGCATCGTCAGAAATTATCGCAGATAAACCTTGCTATTATCAAGGTTTATCGCAAATGCGATAAAAAACGGCCGCAATGCATGAATATCGCTGAAAAGTCAGCGATATTCATGCATTACCCAGCTAATGCTCTTAGCCATGTTATCCACCTCCCATTGAATAACATGGCTAAGAACTGCTCAGGGCAGGTGTTAGTTTTTGGAGATATTCGCGCTTAGCGCAAATATCTCCAAAAGTTGGTAATAGGAGATAGCGATGTTAGCGACTGTTTCCAGTCGCTAACATCTTGGCACGCCCACTTTGCATGTCATTAGTGATAAATATCACTGACATGCAAAGTGGGGCCCAAGATGGTCGCTATCTCCTACTAGCTGTCGCTAACTGGTGTTAGCGACAGCTAGGTAATAGGGAGATAATTTTATCTCCGCTTTCTTGGCTTTTAAAGCCAAAAAAGCGGAGATAAACCCCCTTGATAATATGCCCCTCTATTTTATAAGGCACTTGTAGCATTCGTAACAGATTAGCCCATCCGCAAAACTCTGAATCAGGTCCATAGTCTATATAAATATTGACTGAAAAATATTCACTGATTTTCCACATTAGTGCATCTTGATGTTACATTCATCATTAAGGGTTGTAGATATGTAGTTAAGAACAAAAATCATTCATCTTGATGATATAATGGTAGTCATCATTCTGCAGTCTATAATTGTGCAGACAATATAAAAACTGTAAATTATTAGGGAATACCTATGAAGGTGAATCAAAACACAAATAATACTTGCTTTTGATTATGAGAGGTAAGTATATATATATATATATATATATATATATATATATATATATATATATAGACCTTTGGTAGCAGGAAATGAACTATTGACAACAGTGTAGACGTGTCTTTAGAAAAACACTGCTAAATCCTAAAATGTAAATGTTGCAATACGGGAGTTGTAAGAAAGTGGGTTAAGTATTGTGGTGTATTTGAGTACAAGGATAAACATTCTACATCGTTTATATGAGATTCAACTCCAATTGGAGGGGGATGTGGGAGATACATTAATGTTCTCTTTTGGGAGAACTTGCCATTCAGCTATGAAATTGTCTTGGCCGAAACGAATTAGCCACCTGAATTTGTGATGGATTGCCTGGAGGGAGAAATGGTGATTTTACCTGCCATTTCCAACAGATTAGCCCATCCGCAAACCTCTGAATCAGGTCCATAGTCTATATAAATATTGACTGAAAAATATTCACTGATTTTCCACATTGGTGCATCTTGATGTTACATACATCATTAAGGGTTGTAGATATGTAGTTAAGAACAAAAATTATTTATCTTGATGATATAATGGTAGTCATCATTCTGCAGTCTATAATTGTGCAGACAATATAAAAACTGTAAATTATTAGGGAATACCTATGAAGGTGAATCAAAACACAAATAATTCTTGCTTTTGATTATGAGAGGTAAGTATATATCTATACTAATACTATATACCACGAGTGAGCAGCAGTGAGCAGCAGTGAGGCAGCAGTGAAGCAGTGAGCTGTGCGCTGTGAGCAAGGAGCAGCGCGTGGCCGGCAGCCGAGCCAGTGGTGCTGCGGGGCGACGTAGACAGTGAAGCCGCCGGGAGTCGCAGTGCTACAGAGGAGCCACAGTGGACGGCTGCCGAGTGCCGAGTGCCGGACTGGCGTGTTACCAACAGTGAAGCCGCCAGGAGCGGCAGAGAGCCGCTGAGAGCCACGGAACACCGCTGAGAGGCACCACGTAAGAGGTGAGCGGCAGAGAAGCCAGGGAGAGCCTGTGCCCAAGGGGAGAGAGGGAGTGTAACAGCGGTAGTGATCTCCCCAGGCCCCCCTCCTGCTCCGGCTTCGGATCCGGTACACAGAGTGGTGGCAATTACCAGCAGTCACTACAGGCGGCGGAGGAGCGGTAAGGCGTGGCACAGTGAGCAGCAGCGAGGGGGGTAATGGCGGAATGAGTTCACACGGCCCGCCTTGCCCGCCAGCCTGCCTGCCAGCCAAGTACATCCTGCCCACATCGCCCTATAGGCACCCCACCTCAGCAGACAGCCCCCAGCACGCTCCATACCAGCCGGTCGCCGGTCAGTTCATCGGTAGGCTAAAACCAGGTCCTAGGACTTTGCAAGGCATGTTAGTGCGTAAAAAAAAAAAAACGCTAAAACGGGGAGGAACCCTGAAAAACCACCAAAAATTCGAGAGTGTGCAGGGGTGAGGGGTCAGGACTGAGGACAAGAAAGGGCCCGGACACTTGGCCCTTCATCCACCATCCACCGCCCCCCTGAACAGTTAAACGGAGGTGAGGTACACTAGTTGCTGTATACATTGCACTGAGCAGTAAGCACAAAGTGCCCGCGTGCCAACTTACTCCACCCAAGTAGGAGCCAACCCGGAGTCAACCCGGAGCACGAGTTGGTGCTTGAGGCTTTAGGCTAGAGGACTAAAATTGAGTACAGGCTGGGGGCAAACAGCCTGCAGAGGGCAGAAATAAGAATCGCAAGCATCACAGGTATCACACAGGCAATACCAGATCTTACGAAGAAGCAGGGAAGGAGGAGCGGCCACAGCTCCCTCCTTTCAGCAACACCTGGCACCACCAAAGATAGTGTGAATTAGAAGTTGCCGCACACAGGATCAAGCGGACAGGTCCCAAAGGACGACAAGAGGTCTGGACATTAGGCCTGTGTAAGCGATGCGGTCTGGGAGAACTCGAAGAAATCCCCCCCAAATCACGAATAAAAATCCAAGACCAAAATCCCTACCCACTCCGAGGACAGCACAGCTAATCCTCCAACGACCACCCTAATACCTCCGATGTACTCTATCTTTGGCTCAATGAACCCTACCGGGAAATTTTCATTTTTAAAAGATCCAGTATCTGCAATTTATACAATGCCAGTCACACCAAATGGTCTTCAAAAACCTATGTCTCCGAGTAAAGTATGCACACAGTCAACACTCACACAGGCCCCCCGCTTAGTTTCAACATCAACTTAGGAAAGAGCACCGAGACAGAAGAAACAAGCAAGGGCATGCAATGAATTCAGTGGCATAATAAATGTACGATACAAACGCAAGCCCAGGTACATACGGAAACTGGAAGTCATGTCTCAGTGCAAGAAGAAGTAAAATCATCAACACCGCCCGGTGACACCATCAGAATAACGGGGAGGCCTAGGGAAGAATCATTGAAAAAAAGTACATCATATAAAATCCCAAAAATCGGAAAGACATCTATATCGTCAGTTCCATCCCAAAGCGATATTAATTTAGATCACTCAATGGCTAGAATCCCACAGGTCACTGGCAATAATGATGGGCATCACAACATCAGCAGTCAAGATGCACCTTACAAGGGTCATCCAAACAGCCATTCAACCCCAAGGCTGGAGTCTTGTTTAAATCAAGTAGCGACAAAAACCAACAAAAAGAGCAACGTGTGTAGTTATTGGTTGGAGCCTCAAACCTTACAAGATAACAAAGGAATCGCAACAATACATAAAGACTACCTAGACAGCATTACATGTCTAAGTGACTCCAAGCAAATAAAACCATACAACAAAGCATCAACTACTACAACTGAAGTACCACAAATAACTCAAAACGGATGGCCCCCAAACGACTTATCAATCCTGGAGCTATTAAATAAAAACCCAATCGAAATATCAGGTGGGTTGAATCAGGATGCAGAAGCCCACGCACATACAGATCTGCAATATGGTATGGATGTTGATTGCCGTAAAGCTCAATCAGTTATAGAAATCTCAAGTGCATCGGCCATGTTGAATTCAGTAATTACAAAACGTCCTGTAAACTCAAATAAGAAAAGTGTGGACCAGCGAACAGCCAAGACACCAAAAGAACACCCACACCGGAAACCAACCGGAAACAATAGCCATTCAAACCAGTGCCAGCAAGCAGAAAAGCAAGTTCTCAACGACAACCTGGAATCTATAATCACCCTACATAGTGCGCTAAACATGCAGTCTGATAAACTTGACATTCAAATACACCTCATGAGCACAATAGCCGAACACATATCCAGTATAAATAATAAATTGGATTCAATGGTCAGCACATTTGACTTTCTTCGGGACCAGATTCGCTCTAGGGTACCGCCCCTGACATGCAGCTGTAGCCCCATACTGGAAAAACTGAAGGACTTGCCATTAATACTCAAGGAAATCCTGCAGGAATTCAAATACGCCAATCAGGGCACCAGCAGTATACTAAATGGAAGTGACCTCATTCCCTTGGCGCAGTGCAAAAAAATACAAAAAAAAAAGAATCAGCTAAACGAAAAGATCAAGGAAGAGCACGATGCAGTAGCAGAACAACAATCAACAGATCAGAAAATAAAGAAAAATAAACTAATTAAAATAAGACCGGATGAATTAATTGAAGAACCGAACTTAATTGAGGTCAAATCCTCCGTTAGACATAACAACAAGCAGGAAACATCCGGGAATTAACAACCTAAACTGGACGGGAAAAAAAATCCAAGTAGCCAGCAAGGTTTAACCAAACGGCAAAAAAAACGTGCGAGAAAAAACAGAAATCAAACGTCAAATTGCCTACCAGTAAATAAGCAGGCTCTGACCAATTTCCCAATTTTTAACTATTCAAGAAATCAACCAAAATCCAAAACTGATACCAAAGAGGGGCCACATTACCCACCTGCAACGACAAAGCTTCGAAGCATAATACAGAGGCCCAGTCACAAAGATGAAGGGCAAAAGCTCACTGCCACAATACCAAGCGACCTAGCTCACATGTCAAGTTCAAAACCGGCTACAGTAACAGAGGGGATTGTCCACTCGACCAATTCAGGAATCGAAGAGTCAATAAATGCCGAACAAACCATTCAATCTACTATCTCAAGCAGCGCAGACTGGAGTCTGGAAATATCGGATCGTGACTTCGCGCAACTAAACAGAAACTCAGGGAATCCAAAGTGCGAACCACATAACACGGGGAGCAAGCCTCAACAAAAAGTACGTACTCCCCAGCAAATCATCAAACATGGCACCAAAGATCAGGAACACAGCAAGCATGAGGCAAAAAAGCAGGGATGCACATGGGAGGTGACCAAAGGTGCAGACCACAAACACAAAATACCCTTCATCCCGCATCCAATTCCAACCGCGAATTTCACATCAGAGAAAAGGGACAAAAAAATTGTCAGACAAGTAGTAGTAAAAGTCGACAAGAGCACCTATGACCCTTTACAAGTAAAGATAGTCACAGACCAGAATGCTCAGCAACAAACCATAGGACCTGCAATGACAAAAAGGATAGGACCTCATGGCGCGATCATTACAAGTGAACATGCGCACAAGACGGGACTGTATGGTCATCAAGGAGCATGTCTGGAAGCCAAGGCCAAAGCAAGCAGACCAATTGAACAACTACAGAATGATGCCCATAGCCAAATAACTAAATATTCACGTGACGACGAAAAGGATCCAGAAAGCCCCCAACTGAGGAGAATTTGGACAAATGACCACACACAGCTAACCTGTGAGCTACCGTATGATACGAAAACAACAACAGTGGGAAGACTACTCTTCATCCCTACCTATAAAACACAAGGCACACAAGACTATTTAAACCGAGGAAACATCCTCCACTTGATTTCTGCAATTCCAAGCCTCAACCACATAACATCAACCGACCTACTAACAATAGAATTTATTACTCTTGCGAATAACACAGCTAAGGAAGGCACCCTTGCAACTTGGAGGAATGCTGGTATCATCAAGAATATCCTTACTGAAATGGCCAAATTCGAAGAGTGGGGAATTACTCTCAAAGAAGAGCTAAAGACAGGTTATCCGTCTCCTCTACTAAGAAAGCGTGTCAAAAAAGAAGACTGCATGCGGGCAAGTCGACCCATATATTCGGTATTGCAAGGTGCCAGGGGTGCAGAATCTGTTAACCATGAAAGCCAGAGAAGGCAACATCTGAGTACAAACGAAGTTTGAACCAACGGCCGGATGCCAAAAACCGAGCGAAAAACAATAAAACTGCTTTCTTGGAACATCGCCAGTGCAAGAGAAATCCTAAACGACAACAGAAAAACTGATACTTGGGCCACCTATGATATCATAGTCCTGCAGGAAACGTGGTTAATGGAGCCAATTGACGTACCAGGCAGATTGTCCTTCCACGTCAGTGCAACCCGCTCTCAGCGATACGGGCGAGCTAAGGGTGGACTGTCGGTCTACATAACCACTGCATTAAACATCAAAGCCACCCAATTGGCAGCACCCACGGCAGATATGCAAATTATCAAACTTGAAAAGATTCCACAAACTAAAACTGGAACCGTTATCCTAATCAACATATACGCTCACCCAAAACATACAGTTAAAAAATACCTCTTTGCATGCCTCATCAATGTGATTTCAGCCTTCCCTCTCGAACAACCAGCATGGGAGATAATTCTAACAGGCGATTTCAACGCAAATTTGTTTCACCGCCCGGAAGAAGAGGATAACATCATCACTGCTAATGAATTCTGGGTTGTAGACACACAGGAGATTCCACCAGCAAAGAAGACAGATAAAGTTGGCAGGCAGTTGATGTGGGACCTTGAGCACCTGGGGTTGCGGGTGTTAAATGGAAGAATAGACCAGGATAAACCACCTGCTACGACCTATATTGGCCACAGCACAAGTACAATCTTGGATTATACCATAGTTTCGCTATCTCTATTAAGACTAATTAAAAAGTTCAAAATAATATGCACTTTGGATAGCGACCATTCAATGCAGCACATTGAAATAAAATTGTTTTTGCTGGAACATTCGCAGGCACCGACGATAGCGGGTGAAACCTCAACAATTAACCTGAAGCGGTTAAGGTGGACGAGCAATTCATTACCACAAATAGCGCTAGCCGCTAAGAAGCTACTCCTAACACTGACTCAAGGAAAAGATCTGTGTGCTGAAACCTGGTCTGCCTTTTTAAATAAACTTCCGAAGACCAGTTTGAGCCATAAAAAGAATGCCATTCCAACGAATAACATCAATTTCACAAAGTCCACACTTTCCTTGAGAAGAAATCTGTGGAAGTTCACAAGGCAAGCACAGGGACACAATCCAAATTCAAACGTATGGCAATTAGTCCGATCAACAAGGAAACAATATAAGAAACTAATCTGGACTGAGAAAAAAAACGGAGTCACCGACTTTTGGTCCAAAGTACTATACAACATAAAAAAATCCGATTAAAGAGCTTTCTGGTGGCAAGTCAATTCATTAAAAAGACCAGCACAAACAATAAGTATGATGTGTATTAATGAAAATAGATGGGTCCAGCAGCTAGTTGACACTTTCTCAATGAAACCAACGATGCCTCTGACAGCAGCTACAGTATATAAGTCACCAAACATAGCGGCCCTGAACAGCACTGCCTGCGCCCAGTCAAATAGCCCGGGTAACCAACAGGAAGGCCCAGATCAAAGAACACGGACAGATGATGAAACTCAACTATTGCAAATAATTAAAAGAAGCAGGCAAGAGAGTGCCCCAGGACCAAATGGTGTCCCCCAGGCAATTTACAAGGAAGACCCCGACTATTGGGCCAGCAACTTCAACCTCTTATTTCGGTCAATTAACACCACAAGTCGGCTCCCAGCAAGCTGGAGTGGGGCCATCATTAATCCCATCTACAAAGGCGGAGATCGTAAAAATCCAGCTAACCGCCTGATAGCACTCATCGACGCTGAAGCCAAATATTATGCCTCCTTGGTGTTAGCAGACCTTGCTCAATGGTCCGAAGTCAACAACAAGATCCCGAAAAACCAGACAGGGTTTCGCCGCGGCACGGGTACCATGGCAAATGCTCTGGCGATAAGTTTAATAGCTGAAAAAAGTCTGCAAAATCACCAAGCCCTGTACGCCTGTTTTATAGACTTTAAGGCGGCATTCAACCATGTCAACAGGCAACTACTCTGGTCCAAATTGAAGCGGGAGGGCCTGCCGGACTCCATTTTAAATCCAATAATTTGTCTGTACACCAACACCTGGATGCAGGTAAAGATCAACAATGGTCAGCGGCTAACTCGGAAGATCAGCACCTCTGATGGCCTAAAACAAGGCTGCGTTTTGGCCACCCATCTATTCAACTTGTTCATGGCCGACATGACACCAAGACTAGATAGGATCAATGCTCATCCACTAGGAAACCTTCGCTTAACACATCTTTCCTATGCCGATGATGTGATCCTCCTGAGCCAAACAAAAATAGGCCTGCAGCGTCTCTTGCAAGAACTGGCCGGATACACAAAACAGAACCTTCTAGAAATAAACAGCAAGAAATCTAAAATCATGATAATAACTCAACGCCGTAATGTATCACCAACCTTCACAATAGACGACAACAAACTGGAAGTAGTAGAAAATTATAAATATTTGGGGATACAACTGGACAAGCGCCTTAATTTTTCCTCGCACTTCAATACCATCGAAAGGAAGGGAACAGCCTTGTTACATGCATTCATTAGTCTATCAAACCAACTGAAAGGCCCTTTTACAACCCCCTCCTAACAGTGATGAAAGCAAAGCTTCTCCCAACAATAGCTTACGGCAGTGTGTTACACCATGGAAGGAGCGCTGAACTTATAGACAAGATTCAAACGAGAGTCTACAAGCATGTATTCGGCTTACCACCTAACGCATCACCAGCGCAGGTGCGACTCGAGTTCGGCCTGCAGTCCCAAGTACTACTTAAAAAATACGAAACAGTTAAGTTTTGGTACGGCATCAGGATGAGTCAGGAAATTAAGGTCAACCGTGCAATGTGGGAAACAATGCTCAACAGTCCGAATTCTCAGAATGCCAAATACTTGCAACTCTCACTTGAAATCACTGAACTAGTAGCACTGTGGGAAACTAAGCTACCAGTTCCAACGTTTAAACAGGCCGTAAAGAAGGCGGCCAATACGCACTCATTGATTATTGACAAGAAAGCACTGAGCCATCGCTCACATGCCTGGATGACAATAAATTCATACAAAAAGCCAGTGCCGGCTGCCTACTTAGGACTTGCATTTTCATCGCAAATCAAACTTAGATACCTCGGCCTGCGGATGGGCAACCTGCCAACAAACGCCGATCAACCTAAATGGAGGTCTCAAGACTCCAAGGAGTGTGACTTATGTGGTGCGGGGAAACAAGACTTCATTCATCTGATTTGCATCTGTCCCGCACTGGCCCAGGAACGCCAGAACAGGTTAAAAACGAAGTTCAAGGAATATGGAATTCGCACATGTCGTTCCGCTATCATCCAAGTCCTGTGCTCGACCGACCCCCAACTTATATGTAGGGCAGTCACATTCATCACTAATTTCGAGAAAATAAGAGGAACTACTGAAAAGATCTAAATGACAAAACACAGAATCTTCTTCTTTTTTGTGACTGTTCCGACTGTATTTGTCCCTGCCTTTTTAAACTCTAAGGACATTTCTACCCTAGGTTTTTTTTTTATTTATTTTTTATTTTATTTTTTAATGTATATATTACTTGACCAGGCGGCATTCGACCGTGTCAACAGGCAACTACTCTGGTCCAAATTGAAGCGGGAGGGCCTGCCGGACTCCATTTTAAATCCAATAATTTGTCTGTACACCAACACCTGGATGCAGGTAAAGATCAACAATGGTCAGCGGCTAACTCGGAAGATCGTTTCAAAAAGTGGGGTGGTGATGGACAGAGTATCTGAATTAAGCAGAACACTCCTACCCAGTCAAGAGATCAGGGCTTGATCCATCACCGTTTTTTAGCTCACTGCACCATCCCAGTTCAGAACCTGGCTATATGCAAATTAGTCTGTCCCTGGCCCAGTGCATCATGGGAACAGGGCAGACCAAACTACCAAGCCAATTCTTTACTGGAAAGGAAACAAGCTTCCGGGGACCGGTTTCTGGCATTACAGCTGTCTTCGGCCCGGCTTGCTTGAATCCTGATGGTGCAGAGAGCAAGGCACTCACATCTGAGCATACCCTTCCACACTTGTGGTGGCCAAAACGTTTCAAAAAGGGGGGTGGTGATGGACAGAGTATCTGAATTAAGCAGAACACTCCTACCCAGTCAAGAGATCAGGGCTTGATCCATCACCGTTTTTTAGCTCACTGCACCATCCCAGTTCAGAACCTGGCTATATGCAAATTAGTCTGTCCCTGGCCCAGTGCATCATGGGAACAGGGCAGACCAAACTACCAAGCCAATTCTTTACTGGAAAGGAAACAAGCTTCCGGGGACCGGTTTCTGGCATTACAGCCGTCTTCGGCCCGGCTTGCTTGAATCCTGATGGTGCAGTGAGCAAGGGACTCACATCTGAGCATACCCTTCCACACTTGTGGTGGCCAAAACGTTTCAAAAAGGGGGGTGGTGATGGACAGAGTATCTGAATTAAGAAGAACACTCCTACCCAGTCAAGAGATCAGGGCTTGATCCATCACCGTTTTTTAACTCACTGCACCATCCCAGTTCAGAACCTGGCTATATGCAAATTAGTCTGTCCCTGGCCCAGTGCATCATGGGAACAGGGCAGACCAAACTACCAAGCAAATTCTTTACTGGAAAGGAAACAAGCTTCCGGGGACCGGTTTCTGGCATTACAGCCGTCTTAGGCCCGGCTTGCTTGAATCCTAATGGTGCAGTGAGCAAGGGACTCACATCTGAGCATACCCTTCCACACTTGTGGTGGCCAAAACGTTTCAAAAAGGGGGGTGGTGATGGACAGAGTATCTGAATTAAGCAGAACACTCCTACCCAGTCAAGAGATCAGGGCTTGATCCATCACCGTTTTTTAGCTCACTGCACCATCCCAGTTCAGAACCTGGCTATATGCAAATTAGTCTGTCCCTGGCCCAGTGCATCATGGGAACAGGGCAGACCAAACTACCAAGCCAATTCTTTACTGGAAATGAAACAAGCTTCCGGGGACCGGTTTCTGGCATTACAGCCGTCTTCGGCCCAGCTTGCTTGAATCCTGATGGTGCATTGAGCAAGGGACTCACATCTGAGCATACCCTTCCACACTTGTGGTGGCCAAAACGTTTCAAAAAGGGGGGTGGTGATGGACAGAGAATCTGAATTAAGCAGAACACTCCTACCCAGTCAAGAGATCAGGGCTTGATTCCTCACCGTTTTTTAGCTCACTGCACCATCCCAGTTCAGAACCTGGCTATTTGCAAATTAGTCTGTCCCTGGCCCAGTGCATCATGGGAACAGGGCAGACCAAACTACCAAGCCAATTCTTTACTGGAAAGGAAACAAGCTTCCGGGGACCGGTTTCTGGCATTACAGCCGTCTTCGGCCCGGCTTGCTTGAATCCTGATGGTGCAGTGAGCAAGGGACTCACATCTGAGCATACCCTTCCACACTTGTGGTGGCCAAAACGTTTCAAAAAGGGGGGTGGTGATGGACAGAGTATCTGAATTAAGAAGAACACTCCTACCCAGTCTAGAGATCAGGGCTTGATCCATCACCGTTTTTTAGCTCACTGCACCATCCCAGTTCAGAACCTGGCTATATGCAAATTAGTCTGTCCCTGGCCCAGTGCATCATGGGAACAGGGCAGACCAAACTACCAAGCCAATTCTTTACTGGAAAGGAAACAAGCTTCCGGGGACCGGTTTCTGGCATTACAGCCGTCTTCGACCCGGCTTGCTTGAATCCTGATGGTGCAGTGAGCAAGGGACTCACATCTGAGCATACCCTTCCACACTTGTGGTGGCCAAAACGTTTCAAAAAGGGGGGTGGTGATGGACAGAGTATCTGAATTAAGCAGAACACTCCTACCCAGTCAAGAGATCAGGGCTTGATCCATCACCGTTTTTTTAGCTCACTGCACCATCCAAGACAGGGTTTCGCCGCGGCACGGGTACCATGGCAAATGCTCTGGCGATAAGTTTAATAGCTGAAAAAAGTCTGCAAAATCACCAAGCCCTGTACGCCTGTTTTATAGACTTTAAGGCGCCATTCAACCATGTCAACTGGCAACTACTCTGGTCCAAATTGAAGCGGGAGGGCCTGCCGGACTCCATTTTAAATCCAATAATTTGTCTGTAAACCAACACCTGGATGCAGGTAAAGATCAACAATGGTCAGCGGCTAACTCGGAAGATCAGCACCTCTGATGGCCTAAAACAAGGCTGCGTTTTGGCCCCCATCTATTCAACTTGTTCATGGCCAACCTCACACCAAGACTAGATAGGATCAATGCTCATCCACCGCGGCTAGGAAACCTTCGCTTAACACCTCTTTCCTATGCCGATGATGTGATCCTCCTGAGCCAATACAAAAATAGGCCTGCAGCGTCTCTTGCAAGAACTGGCCGGATACACAAAACAGAACCTTCTAGAAATGAACAGCAAGAAATCTAAAATCATGATAATAACTCAACACCGTAATGTATCACGAGCCTTCACAATAGACGACAACAAACTGGAAGTAGTAGAAAATTATAAATATCTGGGGATACAACTGGACAAGCGCCTTAATTTTTCCTCGCACTTCAATACCATCGAAAGGAAGGGAACAGCCTTGTTACATGCATTTATTAGTCTATCAAACCAACTTAAAGGCCCTTTTACAACCCCCTCATAACAGTGATGAAAGCAAAGCTTCTCCCAACAATAGCTTACGGCAGTGTGTTACACCATGGAAGGAGCGCAGAACTTATAGACAAGATTCAAACGAGAGTCTACAAGCGTGTATTCAGCTTACCACCTAACGCGGATGTATGTCAGTACAACGCATGCTTTTACACCGCATGCCATTACAACGCGGGGATTACAATGCAAGTCGTTACAACGACTTGCGTTGGGGGGCGCTGGATAGTGGAATAGTTTAATTTTCTATTCCAACTCCAGTCCCCGTGGATAGTAGAGAAGGTGTTAGATAGAAAATTTAACTATTAACTATCCAACAGCGCCCTCCAGCGAAAGTCGTTGTAACGACTTTCGTTGTAATCCCCGCGTTGTAATGGTAGTGCGGGGTAATAGTTGCGTCATAAAGGATGTTCCCCCTAACGCATCACCAGCGCAGGTGCGACTCAAGTTCGGCCTGCAGTCCCAAGTACTACTAAAAAAATACGAAACAGTTAGGTTTTGGTACGGCATCAGGATGAGTCAGGAAATTGAGGTCAACCGTGCAATGTGGGAAACAATGCTCAACAGTCCGAATTCTTAGTATGCCAAATACTTGCAACTCTCACTTGAAATCACTGAACTAGTAGCACTGTGGGAAACTAAGCTACCAGTTCCAACGTTTAAACAGGCCGTAAAGAAGGCGGCCAATACGCGCTCATTGATTATTGGCAAGAAAGCACTGAGCCATCGCTCACATGCCTGGATGACAATAAATTCATACAAAAAGCCAGTGCCGGCTGCCTACTTAGGACTTGCATTTTCATCGCAAATCAAACTTAGATACCTCGGCCTCCGGATGGGCAACCTGCCAACAAACGCCGATCAACCTAAATGGAGGTCTCAAGACTCCAAGGAGTGTGACTTATGTGGTGCGGGGAAACAAGACTTCATTCATCTGATTTGCATCTGTCCCGCACTGGCCCAGGAATGCCAGAACAGGTTAAAAGCGAAGTTCAAGGAATATGGAATTCGCACATGTCGTTCCGCTATCATCCAAGTCCTGTGCTCGACCGACCCCCAACTTATATGTAGGGCAGTCACATTCATCACTAATTTCGAGAAAAAAAGAGGAACTACTGAAAAGATCTAAATGACAAAACACAGAATCTTCTTCTTTTGTGTGACTGTTCCGACTGTATTTGTCCCTGCCTTTTTAAACTCTAAGGACATTTCTACCCTAGGTTTTTTTTTAATTTATTTTTTATTTTATTTTTTAATGTATATATTCCTTGACCAGTTTTCTAAATATTATTGTATTTTAACTTTTTGTAATGGTTTTTATTAACTATACAATAAAAGAATTTACTTACCTATACTAATATTATAAAGAGAGAGATCAAACCTTTGAGGCGGGTAATCTCAGGAACCACAGCACCAATCACAACACCCAATACAGCATTGGAAAGGGCAGTTGCAGCAGAAGGACATAGGCTATACAGATGCCCACCATATACATTTGAAAGGTAAAAGAACCTTACCAGCAAATATAGTCCCTTGTGGGCGTGGGCGTGGGCGTGGGCGGGGCGTGGCATGACGACAACAAAATGCATTCCTTAAACATGTGCGTTGGCTGGGGGCGTGTGCTGGGGGCGTGAACAAAGCCAATGGGCGCAGCAATTGCAATTGCGCGGCAGCAAGGGGGTGGCCAATGGGCACGAAAACCGGCAACAATCGCGCGGCACATCCCCCCCAAAAAAGCGTGCCTTAGGGCCTGGCCAATGGGCGCGGCAATAGCCTGGGCTTAGGCGGTGGCAGACGCGACTGATCGTCCCTGCAGGGACAGTAACTGCACAGTATCCTGCGCGCTGTCAGCCAGTCAACTGTCTGCATAAAGGACCGTGCCTGCGGGGACACTAACTGCAGCGTCTCCTGCGCGCTGTCACACACTCAACTCTCTGCATAAACGAATTGACACCAGGCGCACAACATCAACCAGGGCTGGAGCCAGGCTCAGGCGGCGGATAACACGACTAAGCGCGCCTGCTAGGACACTAACCTTTGAACTGACTGCACTTTCCCACAGGCGCAGCGTCTCCAGCGCGTGCTGTCACCCACTCAACTCTCTGCATCAACGACTTTACACCACAAGCACAACATCAAACAAAACTGGAGCAAGGCCTCAAGCGGGGGATGACACGATTCAGCGTGCCTGCGGGGACACAAAATTTACAACTGAATGCACTTTCACACACGCTTACCTACGGAAGTGGAGTACATACACACTAGAGACATCTGCTGATACTTCTTACTCCGAGGTACACACAGTATCTGCACACACATGCCTAACTATTGTGACACTTCATGCTAAAAATGTTCTCTACCGCGAGATTTTAAAATACATTTTCCTTGCCTATTACACATATATATATATATATATAGGTATAGACCTTTGGTAGCTGGAAATGAACTATTGACAACAATGTAGACATGTCTTTAGAAAAACACTGCTAAATCCTAAAATGTAAATGTTGCAATACGAGAGCTGTAAGAAAGTGGGTTAAGTATTGTGGTGTATTTGAGTACACCACATGGAGGAAAGCCACACACTTATCAGGGCAAACAATAGATTTAATCATTTCAATCTGGGCTCATATCCCTGGTAGATATGGCACAGAACTGATAGACTTAACTGAATAAAATGTTTAAAGTATTTAGTTGTATCACAACAGGTACAAACACAACACAATAAAAATCTCACAACCAATTTATAAAAATGGAGAAGAATTTATTGAGTAAACTTACCATGTAATGACAATAAACCAATAAGGCAAAAGCACCAAGTAAATAAGAAAGTGACAATTAGTAGTCACTGTTCACCACTGACCAGGACCTAAGCATGAATTTTGGATGACTGTAATGGAGTGCGAGTTGGGTACAATTAAGTGGGTTTGTTTTCATTAGTCTTTGCAATTGGAGTTGAAATCCTCCAGTGGGGCAAGGTTGAAGGCTGCCCAGCCGAAGTCCTCTCTAAAACGGATAGCGGATAGATGAGAATTCAGCTATAGTCACTGGTTTAGGGAGGAAAAGTACAAAGGGAAATTATTAAAATGTCACTGCTTTTGAAGTCCTTGCAGATGTACATTCTTTTCACAACATTTCTCCAGCAACATTTCTACCTTCGAAATTAGTCTTTTCTATGGAGCGCAAAATCCCCTAGCCGTGCAGTGAAGTTGTATCTAAAGAAGTCCCTTTGAAATCATACACCTTTGGCATGAGATCTTGTTGATGCCCCAGAGATCTTAGAAGTAAAAAAATGTTTAAGTACAAACTTCTGAACCCTCCTTAAACAATCAATCAATCACTGGATTGTAAGTGTGCTACTCACCCGTGAGGATCTCAAGTGGCGGGGGGAGGGCAGCAGTTCCGTTTATCCAAAGAGCCAGGTCTTGAGGGCCTTTCTGAAGGAGTTCAGGAAGGGGGCACATCCGATGTTGATTGGGAGCTCGTTTCAGGTCTTGGCCACGATGTAGGAGAAGGCTCTTCCCCTGCTTTGGCACTCCTGATGCGCAGGGTCTCGGCGAGGACGAATTTGGTGGATCGGGGTTTCTTTTGGGTACATGCAGGGTGATTCTATCATTGAGGTATTGGGGTGCGGTGTTGTGTAGGCATTTGTAGGCATGTGTGAGTATATTGAAGGTGACTCGCTTCTCGACGAGGATCCAGTGGAGCTTCCGCAGGTGTTGGCTGATGTGCTTTTGTCGAGGGATGCAGAGGACGAGTTTGGCGGCGGTGTTCTGTATTGTGTGGAGCTTGCGAGGTAGAAACTTGTTTATGCCGGCATACAGGGCGTTTCCATAGTCCAGCCTGTGGTGATGAGTTTATGTGTGACTGTCCTCCTTGACCCAGGGGGGATCCATTTAAAGGTCTTATGGAGAATGCGGAGGGTGTTGTAGCAGCTGGAGGCGATGGCGTTGACCTGTTGGTTCATGGAGATGGAGGAGTCGAATAAAATGCCAAGGTTTCTGGCGTGATCCACGGGGGTCGGGAGCAGCCGAGGGCAGTGGGCCACCAGATGTTGTTCCATGCCGATGGAGTGGATCCGAGGACGAGGAGGTCTGTCTTCTCCAAGTTGAACTTAAGGCAGCTGGTGCTCATCCAGGCTGCAACTTCCTGCATTCCTTCCTGGAAGTTGAGATTGGTGGTGGTGGGGTCCTGGGAGGAAGTGACATCTGTTGCTGCGCTGTGGGGCTTGATGAATTTCTGCATGATGCTGAAGAGTTCCTGGGAGTTGCTGAAATTGGCAAGGATTTTGTTGTGGAGGAAGGTCCTTTTGGTGGTTCTCATGCGTTGGTGGTATTCCGTCATGGCGTTGTTGTAGGTGGTGTATTTTTCAGGTGTCTTGCTGTTTCTCCAGTTCTTTTCCTGGCGTCTGCAGGTGCATCTGGTTTTTTGGAGGTCGGTGTTGAACCTGGCGTCTTTCCTGGGGCGCTGTCTGTCAGAGTTGCGTAGCGGGTGAGATTGTCTGTGCCGCTGGAGATCCATGTGTGGAATTCCTTGGCCCCGAGGTTGGCGTTGGTTGTGGCGGTGGGAGTGTTGTGGTTGAGGGTGGAGATGAGCTGCTACTCAGTGACTTTTCTCCAGTTCCTTTGGTTGAGTGGCTTGGGTTTGTAGACGTTTTGTAGACAAAGAAGTGTACGCAGTGCTGGACAGTCCACAGGGGTTGCATGGTGTGACTGAAGTGGACGCTGTTTCCTCCTACGAAGATGGGGTCGAGGGTGTGTCCTGCCTTGTAGGTCGGTGTGGTGACAAGCTGTTTCAGTGCGAGGTTGGCGATGTTGTCCCTGAGGGTTGTGGAGTTGAGGTTGCTGGGGTTGTCAATGAGAAAAAAATCCTGGGGCAACCCTTCCCACTTTTGCAGCATATCCTGTTTGCCTGCAAACTATCCACAGATCACTATTATGAGGCATCTCATGCATGGCAGAATCTTTATGCCCCTGACGGGAGCTTGCTTGCCAGTCAGGGGTGCATACCTGCCAACTCACACTGTGCTACTGTGTGTCACGCGTTTATGACTCGCTTCACAGGTTCATCCAGGGAAGAGCCAACATCATGCAGTGGCAGGATAAACAAGCTGAAAACCATTGTAAATAATGGATTTCCAGCTCGTTTTCAGAGACTGTTAGCAGCCAATGTCCATTAAAAGGTGTGAAAACACTTGAGGACATTGGTGACAGCTACAGTGACCGTTTGTCTGTTTTTGTTATTTGGGAGGAGGTGGGGGCTTGGTGCCTATTAGAAAGCTCTCAGCACCAGAATCTCCCCCCTCCAAGGACCCACCCCTTCTCACACAGTGTAGTTATTTTGTAAGTTGGCAAGTATGAGGATGTGTTTAGAAAAACGATGAATTCCCCTTGCCTTAGTTACACCAATCCTGCTCTAGGACCAACCCCCCCCCCCCAACTGGGCTGGTGTTAAACTGATTGCAGATGACCTATGGAATAAAATGCTTCTCTTACCATGGTCTCTTTTCACATTTACAAAAACAAGAGTTGATGGACAGAATGCAGAACAATGTCATACATTCACCCCAGTACAGAGATCTGGTCCTAAATCCATTGTTTTTCTGCTTCCCGAGCCACCCCAGTTCAGACATGGCCATATGCAAATCAGCCTTGACCCTGTGCCTCATGGGAACAGTCCAGCCCAAATTGCCAAGCCATGTCTTCCCTAGACCGGAATCAAGCATCCTAGGACTGGTTTCTGGCTATCAGCCGTCATCAGCCAGGATAGCTTGACTCCAGTGGCGTGGAGAGCACGGGACTCACGTCTGAGCATACCCGTCCCACTCGGGGTAACAAATGCAAAAACAACAGTTGATGGACAGAATGCAGAACAATGTCATACATTCACCCCAGTACAGATATCTGGGCCTAAATCCATCTTTTTTTTGCTCACCAAGCCACCCCAGTTCAGACATGGCCATATGCAAATAAGCCTTGACCCTGTGCCTCATGGGAACAGTCCAGCCTGAACTGCCAAGCCAGGTCTTCCCACTGGACCGGAATCAAGCATCCTAGGACTGGTTTCTGGCTATCAGCCGTCATCAGCCAGTCTAGCTTGACTCCAGTGGCGTGGAGAGCACGGGACTCACGTCTGAGCATACCCATCCCACTCAGGGTGACAAATGCAAAAACAACAGTTGATGGACAGAATGCAGAACAATGTCATCTATTCACCCTAGTACAGAGATCTGGGCCTAAATCCATCGTTTTTTGCTCACCAAGCCACCCCAGTTCAGACAAGGCCATATGCAAATCAGCCTTGACCCTGTGCCTCATGGGAACAGTCCAGCCCGAACTGCCAAGCCATGTCTTCCCTGGACCAGAATCAAGCATCCTAGGACCATTTTCTGACTCTCAGCTGTCATCAGCCAGGATATCTTGACTCCAGTGGCGTGGAGAGCACGGGACTCATGTCTGAGCATACCTGTCCCACTCGGGGTGACAAATGCAAAAACAACAGTTGATGGACAGAATGCAGAACAATGTCATACATTCACCCCAGAACAGAGATCTGGGCCTAAATCCATCGGTGTCAAGCTATCCTGGCTGATGACGATTGATAGCCAGAAACCAGTCCTAGGATGCTTGATTCCGGTCCAGGGAAGACCTAGCTTGGCAGTTCGGGCTGGACTGTTCCCATGAGGCACAGGGTCAAGACTGATTTGCATATGGCCATGTCTGAACTGGGGTGGTGTGGAGTGCAAAATAACGATGGATTTAGGACCAGGTCTCTGTACTGGTGTGAATGTATGACATTGTTCTGCATTTTGTCCATCAACTGTTGTTTTTGCATCTTTTCACATTTAAGCATGAATGGGCCGTCCTCCCTCTGGTCTCTATCAAGTTAACAAAGTTCCTGAACCCACCCAGGCTGCCCTTCCTGAGCTGTTATTTGTCAAATGCCTCATACTCAGGTCTTCATAAGAAAAGGCCTAACACATTATTTCTCCTCTGAGAGACGTTTTCTACACCTCATTATGGGGAAGCAGTGGCAGGTCCATCTGCAAGAAGGCTAATGCTAATTGGCCTCTTGGAGGCTCAGGCAGAAAAAGTTAAACTTTTCGTATGGCAGTTTTCTCAAATGTTAATTATAAATTTGACTTCACCATCAATTTGGATTTTAACAAAAATGTAAAACAATGTTTAAATGTTTCCAGTAGCTTGTCCCTACACTGGTGATATCATGGGTATTAATTTATCCTGAACTCCAGATTTTCTCATATAACAGCTACAGCCCTTTACAGTGAAAATAGCTTGTGGGTCTAGTGATTATAGTACAGATACATTTCAATATTAAATTATTACATTTACCACTTTCAAATGCTAGGCATCTTCTATTGTAGGCTATAACGCCTACTTACTGGTGACAGATTTAATATTTAAAGTAGGGTTCCTTCCTATTAAAAAAGGATTATTTTGACAGAATCGCCTGCATGTTTGAATGCTGCAGGAGAGAGGTTACATAGGTAGGCAGGACACCAACCTGTGCTACAGTTCACAGGTGACAATTGACTTTTCCATGCCGTTGATGTATTTCTTTCACCACCTACCATAGCTTTCCTTTGCAATAAAGTACACCAATTAGGAATTAGCCACTTTTACCATATGTTCGGGGTCATCGTGTATACACTGGGTACTGGATTCAGTAAAAAAAACTGGGAGTGATGAAAGAGGCACTTTATAAGTGTAGTGGATTTTGTAATGATAAATGTGTAGTGGCTTCTAGCATCCAACAGAGCATGGTGAGTCATTGCAGTATAGATTTTGTGAAAAAACAGGAAGTATATTGTAATACCATTCAAAAATCACAAGGGGCCAGCTTGGCAACATTTACAGAAGCTAGACATTCACAAAAGTAGACTTAAATATATATTTACTCCTGCATAATTCTACCTTACATCTGCAAATATTTAAGCAAAGGTAACTCCTACACTCAGTGCATAAAATGGGAGGATGATGGCGTGATTTGATTAGTGAGTATACGAAAACACACTAAGTTGATTTGCTCTGACAAAGATAAAGAGCAAACCACCTACCACAGTGGGAATTGAAAAGGAACACTCTCAATCATATGGTTGGTGCTGATGGATGATTTTATTAGTTGGGAAAAAGTTTTCCCTCCTGCTGGAAACAAAATGTGTATTTGCCTCTTCAGGAATACCTTGCCCTATGTGGTACTTTTCCCTGTGCACAATTCTGAATTGGGGAAATAGGTATGCTAAAAAAAAAACACATGACCTTCCCCATGGCACAACCTGGAATGTGCCTGTTATTTGCAGGTTTTAAAAGACCTTTGTTTAAAAAAGTTGAGTTGTGTGTACAGTAGTTGTGTATCAGTTCCCCTTATACGTTGGCTTGAGTGTTACTTACCTCCAGCATAAGCTGTCAATAACTGGCTTGGCATATAGTCTGAATGCAATTTCAAATCAGATTCTATTCTGCAGAAGTGGTAAATTGGGCACAAATATCATTAACTTCCAGTCATCTCCATTTTCACTCACAGGATTGATCCTACGACCCCACTAAATTCAAGCGTAGCTATAAATGTACATAATAGAAGCAAAATGTGTCTGGGGACTTAGTAGCTCTCCATCTGGCAGATTTTAAGAAATCACAAACATAACACTTCATGAAGTGTATGGGGTGGAGGGTAACAAAACAAGGACAATTAAAGCAAATGAAAAAACAACGAACTTAGCTACCAATCAAAACAGTGCTGTTTAATGAAGAGATGCCATTAAATATCATTGGAGGAAAGCTGAGAAGCCAGGTTGAATCAGACATAGAGCCATGTAATAAATGTTTAAATTGGCAGAACATTCACATCTATGGACTTTGAAAAATATTCATCAGTGTATCCGTTTTTGAACATAGATGAAAGACCAATCAAAAGTAAAGTTTGTAATAATTTTTCCATGAATTTTTGCAATTAATAAATATTTTAAATGTAGGGCAATTCTGTGAGTTGTGCAGGCACTGCCAAAGCATAATGCATGGTCCTCAGATCAATCTGGCATTCTCACACAATCGTCATCATCATATTAATCTTTATTTCGGCAATACATGCCATAAAAGACAAACATACAGTCATAAAAAGAACATTTGTCATTGCGTTAGAAAACATTAAAAACGGTGTTCAGTTTCAGCTGTCCAAGATCTGTACAACAGAAGATACACAACAGTCAGTGGCCTTTACAAAAATCAATTGAGTAGATTTCTTTATAAAGTGCATGTGCATTAGCAATTTTAAGTGGTGTTTAGCACGCCCCAGCGTTTGAACCACACCACCCCCAGATATTTTGCAACAGCAAAAACAACTACAGATGACAAATTCGTTTTAAGTATGCGGAAGGCTTGCATGCAATGTGTGATTCGCATGTTTTTACACAAGGGCACCAACCAGTACCTTCTCATTCTCCGATATGCAGGGCAAAAGAACATAATATGTACTTCACTCTCAATATCACAACTGCAATTAGGACAATTTTTCAAAGCAGATAGAGACTATTTGCATGTGAAGACTCTGGTTGGGAATGTACCGTACCTCCACTGCAAATACAGCTTCCTTGTAAAGACCGGGAAGATTACATCTAGGACAGTCTCAAAATGATAAAAATCTTTTACCTTTAAAAAACAATCCGTTAAAGTGCCGCTATGAGTACTAGATATCGAGGCAGTTAATTTACTTTCATAAAAGAGTTTGGACAGACTTTTTCATGAGGTTCTAGGGCAAGCTATTTCAGGATTAGACCACATTTACGGGAGGCCCAGCTTTATAAATTTGATATAAGCTAGCCAAGGAATTTTCCCCGCATTAGTTGTATTTAAAATTTCAGATAATTCCTGTCTATAAACAGAGAGCTCCGGGATACTCCATAATCTCCTCCAAAACATTGAAGGCTTCAAGCCCACCACCTCATCAATCAGTCTAAGACCCATATCTAATCTAATAGGTAGCAGGGGGAGCTAGTGGGAAGTGTCAGCAGTTGCCTAAGTAATTTGTTTTCTGTGACAGCAATCGCCGGGTTGCAGGCATACCCCCAGAGCTCACCCCCGTAGGTGACAGCCCCTCTCACTTTTGTTGTGTAGATCTCCACAACAGGTCGAATAGGTTTTATTGAGGAGCTATTAGAGAGTCTTAGGATACCTCCTATGAGCTGGGATTGCCTAAGCTGAGACTTCATTTGCTGAGGCGCCCACATCATATTTTCATTAAGGGTTATCCCTAAATATTAAAAAATATGGACTCTTTCCAGCCTGATCGTTCCAATTCGCGGGTTAGGTCTTGTCCGTGCAGGGGGATTGAAAATCATAAATTTAGTTTTCATAGCGTTGATTTTGAATCCCCTTTCCTCACAAAATCCCACAAAGCCATCCAGAACCCTCTGAATCCCCATTGAGGATTTTGAAAGCAGCGGGTTTGTCATCTGCAAACATTATCGCCGGCACCCTGCTGCCGGAGTTTGGGCGCATTAGTATGGTTTATCCCATTTAGGTGGGAAATTACCCCATTGACATAAAGGCAAAACAGTGTAGGTGCTAAGACACAACCCTGTCTCACCCCCCTGTCAACGGGGAATTTTGCTGAGAGGTGGCCATTTCTTCAACACAATCAATTCCTCTGGCAATATGTCTGTTTGAGCAAAGTCCTCTCAGGCGGGAGTAAAGTGCAATGAAGTCATATGGCCCTATTCATCAACTGCATGTTGTACTGATGCGTAAACTATGGCTCTGGCCTAGTTCTACAAGGTTTGGCTTTCCTGCCAATGGGTGCTTGAACTTAGTTCAAAACACCAACATTTGAGCATGAAAGTCCAAGTTGTTGTAGCCCCTCACAACCCTAATTAACAACATACTTGCCAGTCTGGTGTCCATGCGTTCTAGGTTACTAACAGTCCAGTAAAGGGGTTAGAGCTAAAGTGGTAATACAACCAAAATGTGTATTTTAGAATAGCACACACAAGTACTACACTAAGAAATGTAAATATTTATACTTGAAAGTGTTTATTTCAACAGTCTAATCGTGTTGATTAGTACATGATTAATAATCACACCTAATATAATTAGAACATCACTAATGCATGTCACTAACAATGAGAATAATATGAACATTTATAACATAATGGAAATGTTCCTGCAGCCTAACACCATAACAATTACTTATATGCGCTACTCTAAGAGAACATGGAATAGCTAACCTGCCTCCAGAGTTTCATGGGAATCAGTGCAATACAAACCAGTTCCCCATGGAGAATCTGTGGTTATCAGACTTCAGCCAGGAGAGAGTGTTCCCTCGTTAGGAAAACATACATCTGCTAGGCTCAGATCTTCTCCTCCCTGTATTGGCGCTGTATTGGCTCTTAGTATAGGAATGGATGCTGTAGCATTACGGCATTCTGGCAGAACCCCTAGGGATAACCTGGGGTGAAGACTTCTCTGATTTGGTGGTCATTGCATGGGATTTTTATAGGGTTGACCACTGACTTTTGCTCTGCATTGGGGGCCATTCCACTTAGTCCATGACAAAACCAGTATAAACCACCATAATGAAAATACATCAATTCAGAGTACATGTTTATTTTGCAGATTCACTGCCAGACCCTAAAATGTAAATATTGAGAACCTTGTAGCAGAGTTTTGTTTGTTGCCTTAGGTGTTTGCTTAGTCATTCACGAGTTCTGTGAAAGATAATCACATGTCAGATAAGGCCAAAGTCAGACTGGATAACCTAACATGCTCAAAATTGGAGTCTGGCTGTGGGATCTTTATGACAGTAGTACTTTAGTAGTGCAATCTCCACACACATATGCCTATGTTTTAGTATTAAATGTGGGAGGGATGGGAGGAGTAGCTGGAAAATCAGGAACTTTAATTTTAAAACAAATAATATAGTTTAGGTAAATCATTATTTATTATACATTTAAGTGTGCAAAAAGGTTTAGGTTCAGGAGTAGATTTTTATCTGATTACCTATAGATGTCTAAATTTGCCTTTGTGAATATGGCCTATACAACCCTTAACTTTATAGTGTGCAAAGGTGTAGAGACTGCTAAAGCAAATAAGAGTAATGTTTGTAAACTTTGCAAGCTTTTTAAACCAATGTGTTATTATAGTAGCAGGGACATGTTTCATCTCCTGGTCAAGATAGTGGGCACACTGCCAGTGCTTGGCCACCATGATTTCAGTTTTCTCAACCAGAAAAGGCGACGTACCCCATGAGGCCTGATCACAAAAGTAAATGTAGATGTGTTTATTTGTTCATTTGTATGTAAGTATACTATGACCAGGGCCACTAGAATAATGCAATTATGCATCTGCGACAAATTGATGCAAGCTCAGATGGATCAAAAGTTACTAGAAACTTGTGTTGCCCCACACAGGAAGGCCCTAGGAAAAAGTTTACTAGCCCCCTTTCTGCTGCCTATTGCCTATTTGGGTGTTGAACAGATATTAATGAGGTGAAACCTCTGCTCAGACGTTGTGTAAAAATGGCAAAATAAGAAGGTACTTTGGAAAGAAAATGTGCTCCATTGCTCCACATAAGTTGCTTTTGCTTATCACATGATTTAGTCAACCTTCCTGCATAATTTGGCCCTCCTCAGCTGCTTAGTTCCTGTGCCCCTGACTATAAATAGAAGTAACGCTAAAGGGCCTAATTATAAACTGCATGTTCTAGTACACAAAGTAATACTGCAATAGTACAGCTCAAATACTATAAAATGCTATCCATAAATCTATGAGGGGAGACCTCCACCTGTACATCTCCTATGTTTTACGTGTCTGTAGTAAATGTGGGAGGGCCAAAGGGGAGTGGTAGGACAATGTGGAATGCTTACTATTAAATAGGAGGCTTTCACCAAGGAGAGGGTTTATGGAGGGAAAATACAAAGACACACGAGTAAGGCGATTACATTACACAAACAACACTTGTAAAGTTACAACAGACCTAAAGGTGGGAACAATGATGACATTGTACTATTATCCAGCCTTAAAGTATGTCAAGCAATACACATGGCCAGATTGTCGTAGCTTGGTCAATACGACTGGGGTGGGGGAATGAGCTTCAGATTTTCCAACAACCAAGCTGGCATATCATTATGTGAGAAGCAACACATGAGGGGTGCTTAAGGCGCATGGTTCCTGCCACATAGTGCAAGGATATGAAAAATGTGATTTTTTTTGTACCTCGGCGTGTGCTGCAGCCCGCAATACACGTCGCAATACAAAATATACACATTGCGACCGCCTTGTAAGTGGTTGCATCGTAATACCGGTAGCTGGCCTGGCGACAGCTAGTCGGGCAGTACCATTGCCGACAGGATGACAGTCAGACGAAAGTCCGACCTTCATTTTAATCAGGCCCTTATTCATTTATCCAAGAAATGCCTGAAAACTTTGAGAAACATAGAAATGCAAGAATCCCATATCCCAATAGAAGACCAATTGGCTAAAAAACAAGGGGGCTTATTTACAAGCTCCTTGCAACACCCATAAATAGCTTTTTTCCATGTTAAAAATGACGCAAAAGTGGTGCAAGAGGCTTGTAAATAAGCCCCATGGTGTCCTACTGCTTTGATGGTTTTACAACATTCTTCTATCACATATTCGAAAAGGATCCATCATAGCCAGGGTAATGCTATTTAATTATTCATAACACCAAGAAGGGTCAGCAAGACTCATGAATGTATCTCAAGCAGACTCATTGCATTTTAGAATCAAGATGGTATATATGTATTTCTCAAACCCCCTGCCAGTTACTATTATCGTGACTGTATTATAATCATAAATGTATTATTATGATTATTAGTGTACAATAAAACGTATTAATAAAATACATTCGAGCAATATTTATAACAACAGTAATAATAGTAATAGTAAAATTAATCGTAATAGTAATCGCATCAGTAATATTAATAAACATTTATTTGTATATTCCCCTACATGGCACACTTTCGCAGTCCTGTAAATAACATCTCTATCGCCAGTGGCAGGAAATATATAACACAAGCATTTACAGGTGTGATCACACCTGCCTGAGTATTAAAACGTGAAGACGCGCAATCTTACATGCTTTTTTGCAGTTTTATGTTTAAAAATGCCAAATTCATGCATTCTGTGGACCATAGACGTATTCTAATTAAGGGTCATGCGTTGTACGGTACTTGTAAATAGACTCTGACACAGTCCATATTTCTGTGAACTCGCAGTGACGTCAGAAATATGAAATTCCTCTGCGTGTGAATATGCTGTTAAAGTTTTACTTTCAAATAAACACAGGTGAAAGTGCAATTTTCTTTTTCTCCTCGAAAACAAAAATGTACAAAAACCAATAGTGACACAATTTTGAAATCCATTGTACACAAAGGAAAATCCATGAGATGAATGTTTAAATATGTCGGTTAATTCCTGAGTGAGAAGAAATGCAAACATGTAATCTCATGTATATCAATCAGTTTTGCAAAAATGTCCCTGTCAGTATTACTATTACGTAGAATTCTCTGTTTTTCTGTCTTTTACTGTTTAAGTGGAGTATGTTTTGCAAGTGGAAGTGCACACCTGACATAATGCGCAGAGACGTGCATTTATTAGAAATACCTGGCAAGTCAGTTTCTTGAAAATGTACCTGCAGTTAATTTAGTGTGACAGAAAGTTCGATAATGGGCAGATTCAACTTGACAACATTTGCAAACCCTATCTGAAGTGCACGTATTGTTAGCAATTTCTCTTTCGTGCATTTGCTGGTGAACAATGAGATAATAATAAATCAATGGATTATTTCAAAATTATCGGATTTTTCTAGAGAAACACGTTTGACACGCTGAGATGTTTTCAATTTGAAATGTTTAAAGAAATAAAAATGTATATGGTACAAGAAACTGACCAATGTAACCATTAACAGATGCTTGAAATTGTGCTATATCTTGGATTGAAAATACAATTCATGATGAATCCTATCTGAGTACTCTATGATTTAGCAGAAATTGAGAAATAACGAGCTACCTTTTTCAAAGTGCCTTGCTTTTTCCATGCTTTTTGTCTGCAAGACTGCATTCAACATGCTTATACACGACACTGTTAGGGATTGCCATGGCATTGGGTTATGGGAAGTGGGATGAGGTGTACAGTGAAGGAAACAGAGAAAGAGAAATAATGAAAAGAGGGGCTAGCTTTTGCTAGATGCAACACATGAAAATAGTGCAAGTCTTGATAAACAATATAACAGGAAAATTGACTGCCTCAGAGTAGGCCTAAATTAATCAGTAGTTTGGTTCCCAACCAAAAGCCAGTAACACTGTAGAAATGTCTGTGCAGAGGCTCATGTGGTTGTATTCCAATCTCCAAAGTTACCTCACTCTAAACTTCAACCCAAGAACGTTATGTAACTCTTGTGCATCAGCCTGAATCCTCTGGCGAACAGACCTGACTTAATTATCACAAACAAATAAATTGCCAACTGAATCCTGAGAAACAGGTTTCATATAAACATGATTCACAGTTTATTAGAGACCTCCGTTTATCTATTTGCCTTGTGGAAATATTTGCCGCCAGCATTAAACAAAAACTTAGACAAAGAAAACATCAGTTCACAATCAATAAGGGCCAGATATAAGAAAGCTAGTTACTTTTCTTAAAGGGCCGAATCGTAATTTCGGCCCCTTAAAACATGCAAAACAACCTTTTCATGTGTACAAAGGCCACAAACCAGTTGCAATTTGCAATTTCTAACCAACAGAAATCACAAATTGCGACCGTGATTTAGGAAACGCGAATAGAGATTACGTATTTGCGATTCTTAAACACATATACAAAGCAGTTCCTAAAATGAGAATTGGACATTTAGGAAATCCTATTATCATGGACTCAAAGTTGATAGTAACAATGTGCAAAATTAAAAAATGCATTTAAAATGCATTTTTTATTATGACATGAAGCGCGCATATGCCCCTAGCTGTGCACTTACATGTGCATTACGAATTTCAGGGTGCCTCTACGGGAGGCCGTTAGCTAAGCGATACCCTTGGGGTTGAATTTTCCTGATTGAGATTTCCTATTAGGAAAAGACACTTTTCTCATATCCTATCAGTATACAAAATAAAGATTCCACCCACACTGAACTATGCCAGCGAAACAATAGATTCACAAGATTGGGACAAATTTGAGAAGGTGGAAGGGCAAATCTGGCGCCAAATTTGTAATCTGAATCGCACCGCAACTATTGCTGCGCTTAAGCTTGAATTTGGTTTACTCTCCACATATGTGCTATCGATGGCTGCGTGCTTAAGATGGAGCAATATCTTGATAAATAGCTCAGAGAACCCGTTACGGGTTGCACTGTACAGAGAAATATTTGTAAAAATGAAAGAAAAGAGTGCTCTTTTTGGGAACTATTTAAAAGCTTTAACAATGTTTGGCTTAGATGAGAATGGGGCGGCGATCGTCTGTAAAAGGGCTCTGAAAATCAGAATAAAGAAAACAATCTATAGGGTCTCTTGTGAAAGGGATATTAAAATGTGCATAGAGAATAGTAATATTGACCATATTGTGGGGAGTAATATTGTCAAAAAACCCAACCCTATGTTTTATGGAATCTTAAACATGGAGTACGTAGGGTGATTCTGCTGCTGAGACTGAATTTACTTCCTCTAAGAATTATAACAGGAGCTTGGGAGGGTATTCCTAGACAAGAAAGATATTGAAATGTATGTAATTCCTGCATACAAGACTTGAATCATGTCCTATTCGTCTGTCCTGCATTACATTTACTACATCGCAGATACCTAAGGAATTGTTGTTTAAAGTATAATATCGCCACAGCAGAAGAGATCCGGAACGGCCTGCTCTCACCCCCATCTGAACTAATGTGTTTTAAAATTTTTAGTTTTTTAAAAAAAAATTAAAATATATATTACAGCAGTATTGATCATTTTCATATGTATGTTCTGAGCACTTGCACTTTTTGGCCTTTCAGCCTTAAGGTTAAGGAACAGAAGAGGCTGATTTATTATGTATGCAACTGAGCACGTGCACATTTACAAACTTTTTTGCTGCTAGTTATGTGTCCTATGTGATCGCTTGCACTTTAATAAACCCTTGTTTTGCTGCTAATTATTGTGCGTTTCATGTTGACAATGGCCCTATAAAATAAAAAAAATGAGTATCCTGTACTGTTTAGTGAATAGACAAATTATCGTTTTTTACCACATGGCTACTTTGCCCGTTATCTAGTGCTGTATAGCAAATTGTCAATTTCTCGAATTTTATAAGAAGGTTTTAATTCTGAAAGTTTTATGATAATATTAGGTTATACATTTTGTACAAGTCGATAAGTATTCATCCATGGTAAAATTGATTTTTTATGGTTTCACCCTCTTGGCATCCGAAAATATATAGAATGGCTCCTTTTCCTGGTAATGTTTACGGAGCGTAATGTTTTTAAGGTGTATTTTTTATGTGGAATTCTTCGGAATTCCAAATCATAATAAAAAGAAATGTAATTGAATATTAGGAAATACTCAACCTCCTGAACAAAATGTAAAATAAGACTGTCCAATTACTACTTGAAGGGACTTTTGATGTTCCACAAAATTGGTGAAGACCATTTCAATCGCAGGTGAGATCTCCGTGGTAAAGTATAGGGAAACATTTAAAGGTGTATTACATTTGAAGAAAATTGATAAAAATATTTTATATTAAATATTATTTTCAATTTTATATATTAAATGTCGAAAAATAGAAAGGTTAAAGCCTTAATAAACTAATTTCAAGTAAGTAAATCATTATTTTGAAAATATTAAACAGAATAAAACTGTTTCTTCTGAAATTTAATTACAAAAAAAACATTTCCGTGTTTTAGAAATGATTACATTTTATGTATGAAGGTACTTAAAACCAATTAAATTATTTTTATGAAAAATTAATGTTATATTACAGTTTAAATGTAAAAATGTTAATTTAATCTTATTTTAACATTAGCTCCTATTGGTGTTTAATTTAAGTTCCTACCTCTATTATTTTCTTTGGGAAGTTGTTACATTAGTAATGGTTGATGTTGTGCGGTGCTAGGCCTAATCCAGCTCTGTTCTGAATCACATTTATCACTTCTTTCATCCTTTTTGGCTCTAGTAATTATAGCAGGGCAATCTGTGAAAAAAGTACTCTATTTTGGGTGCGTGCATGTCCTTCCCTGAGCCCAGACCCAACCCTCCCTTAACTTCTCCTTTCTTCTTCCTTAACCCTTGACTTTTAGAAGTAGTTTCCTACATTTTCCAGCCACTCCCTATCACATTTACTATTAAAATGCATGCAAACATACTGAAATCTCTGCAGTCAGGGTGGAGATCTCAGCACATACTAAATAGAAGAGGCAGTGGCCACCATCTCCACATGTAGGTGTGTGAATAATATTTTTGTAGTACATTAGTAGGACCATTGCAGGTCTACTAATGTACTTCAAAATGCAAGATATGAACCCTATTAGACCTAGAAGAATATTGATTCAAGAATTTAAGACTGAGCAGATGTTTAGTCATCACGCTGGGAAGTAAGATATAGGGTAGGGCAACAGATAAGATACTCCCCAAGTGCAAAACCTACAAACCACCCTTTCAAAGAATTGTGAGTCACTTACTTCTGTACAGCTGTGTAGAAACCACTGTGTAGAAACCACTGTTTTGTAATGTCGTGAAATGCAATACAATCAGAGAATCTTGGAGAGGTGGCATTCAAGTCAAGTCAAAACATCTTTATTTGGATTTAAACAGTCCATAAAAGTGATATAAAATACATTTCATACATACAAAATTTATCATAAAATCATCATAAAACTTCACAATTAAGGTACCGATTACGATGTTGGGTGGAAACTTTCTACCCGCTTCCTTCTTGGAACCGGTTAGGACCAACTCGCGATCGGCTGTTTCGAATGACTAATCACGATGTTTCAGAACACTGTTCGGTCAAACTACCATTGACTCCTATGGAAGCCCGCGCTCCTATGAATAAAATAGGTGTCTGCAGAAAACCTTGCACCCTGTCTCAGGCACCCCATGGTGCCTGCCACACAGTGCATGGTTTTAAAGGAAGGTCCCTTGGGTACCCCACAGCCCCAACCGGAGGCCTCAGGGTGAAAATGGGCCTTCTAGGAGCCCCCAAAGTCAGTTTCCGGCTGCATTTTCATGTTGGACAGACCGAGTCGGAATGGCTGTTGGTATCCGACGTCATAGTCGGTCAAGTGGAAACATTGTACATAGAGCTGTATGATTCGGCTCCGACTGACATGGTTTCTCTGAGAGCCAGTCAGACCTGATTCAGATTGTCTGAATGGTTTCCCTTCTTACTGCGAACATCGTAATCGGTCGGGCGGATTGGATTCCGACCGAGTCGGGCAGATGGGATCCAACAGGGTCTAGGGGAATCTGACTGTCGGTCAGAGGCTTTCCACGCAACATCGTAATCGACCCCTTAGTCTGGCCTGTTATATGTAGTTTACAAATAATAGTATTCAAGTACTGATCAACTTCGCAAAAAAAATACATTTGCAAGCAATGCAGATAAGATCCATTAAAATCTTCATATCTTAAGTTGTCTAGGGCTGTCATAGTTTTCCTTCTGGCTATTACACACAAAATATAGGTGAAGACAGTGTAACAAATCATGTGTTCTCTAAATTGCACAGAAATGTAAATGCATACTGATCCAAAATTAATTTCAGAGGCAAGAATAGAGGGCATAATAAGCTTTTCCTGATCTCTCCATAAAACCCACAAAATAACCTAAGATGTAGAGCTGATTGCGTTGCTCTCCTGTCACTTGGGAATTTAGGTAGATTTTTTTGTCCATGCATCTCTCTTTGGAAGTGCTAAGATGTAATGCAGGATGCCCAACCATATTTGTGTGAGATAGAATCTCTGCTGTGAGTTTGTTACCAAAATCAGATACATGTGTAGACCCTGATGTTTCTGGCCTGACATATATCTGGGTACTGAAGACTTGAGCATTCTCTTGATTCTCATGCACACCTCCTACTAATGTTAAACAGAGTTTTTAACTCCTTCTTGCTATACTGCAAGATACTGGTTGGATTTGCTACAGAAACACCCTTGATTGATTCTGTTAGTTGCCCATTCATATTTGCTAACCACGAGATCTTATAGAAATGTTCGAGCTTAAGGCAATTGTGTATAACGTCTTTTGAAATGTTTTAGCCTGTCTTACTCCAGATATTTTACCAACAGATAATCGAGGTCAAACAAATTAAATCTTCAATATAAGGCATGCAAAATTCTCTATGGGTGATAAATTATGAAACAAAATGAGGTACAGCCAAAATCCTGCAAAATTACTGACTTTCCTGAGTTTGTAATGGTGAACTCTCAGCTATGCCCCACACAGCAGTCCCGTATGTTGCAGTGGGTATGCATTTATGCCTATAATATTTAGACAACTCTCTTACTAACTTATTACCAATTTTACTAGAAAATGTAAGCAGCGTCTCAGTGGTTTAGGCTGTTTTTATTTTTCCAGTACTTATGTGGGGGCCCCATGTGCCAAAATGTGAAAAGAGTATACCAAGATAGGAAAAGGTCTGCAACTCCACCAATTTGCAATCCTTGTATGGTTTCTTCTTTCTATGTTTCACCCTCCCATAGACCATAGTAAAGGTTTTTGACAAATTAAAGTTCAGGTCTTTTTGCTCTATGTTCAAACAGTTTGCAGTTCTTGAAATCAAGACCTCATCATCAGCATAAAGGAGCATGGGATGGGACCAGAACCAACTCTTGGGACATCTGCTTCTAGCTGTTGAAATGTATTGTCAGCCTCATTGATACATAGTGAGAATTGAAGGGGGGGGGGGCGAGAATACAACCCTGGCTAATACTCCTAGTAACCCTGAAACTGGGGTTACATTCTCCTCCCAGCCTGTAACGTATTCATGTTGGCAAATAGGCTTTAATCTGAGACAGGTGTCAAATGATTTTGCCCGGGTTACCCAGTTCCATCGAT
This sequence comes from Lissotriton helveticus, assembly GCF_964261635.1. Taxonomy (NCBI): domain Eukaryota; kingdom Metazoa; phylum Chordata; class Amphibia; order Caudata; family Salamandridae; genus Lissotriton; species Lissotriton helveticus. Next base: position 647,834,207 of record NC_136071.1, on the reverse strand, counting down.
GTCTTCTATGACTTTCGTGATTTACCAGGTTGAAGGCGCTGCTCAAGTCGGCAAAGCATAGATGAATGTGACCTTGCTTTCCCTCTGTGTACTTACCAATGAAAAGTTTGAGATTGATACATTGTTCAGTTGTTCCATTGTCCCTCTTAAAACCATATTGTGTATCATTTAGCACCCGAATTTCCTGTACCTCTATTGCAACTGATTATTGAGCTCTCCATTGACACTTGGAAGTGTATGCAGATTGGGGAGAGTATACCACATCCACAAAAGGAAATTATACCAAATGCAGACTGGCAGGGTTGCATTTTGGTGCCTCTCCTATTTGCAATCTATTTCCTTGATTCACTCATAGACTTAGGACAAGCAAGATGCTTCCCAGCTAAACTGCACCAGTAGGGAATCCAACGTGTGTATTACGCTGTTGACATGATTCTATTAGTGTTCACCCCCAATGGTCATCAACTTGCTTTACATAAGTTTAGCCAATATTGTAAATGAAACTACGTCAAAAATAATAAAGTAAAGGGTAAAGCAGTAGTGTTTAGACAAAGGCAACTCAAACTAAAGTTTGGATGGATCACCACTAAAAAGTAACTTGTCTTTTAACTTGTCTTTTATTCAGCATGTCACTGTTGTTGTGGGTTAGGTCATAGTGGTAGCAGTGGCACTAAAGAAATTGGGCACATGTATGGGTCTCAAATCAATCAAAATGTTGAAGGAATTCACTGTAAAATCCAATAAATCAATAAAGAAGATCTAGATACTCAATCTAATGCATTTTTCTAATCCAACATGAAATTAACATTCTTAAGAATTTAATTAAATTAAGAAGAAGCCCATGCTGACATGTCTCACAGAACATACAGGAGCAGAATTATGCATATAACACGACTCAAAACATTTTAAGAAGACAGATTTGAATGCTAAAACTTTTAAATAAGACCATATTGTCAGTGGCGATTTAACAAATTATCCACCACAATATTTTGTCAATCTTCAGCACCAAGTAATGAGGAGATGGATGATGAAACTAAGGCAAGGTAAACTACTTACAAAGCAAATAAGCAGTATGTGGAAGAAAGGGTCAAACTCCTTACAAATATGTATGTCATGACAAGGAGCAGTCCAATCTCTTAAGTATGTGATTTTATACTGCAATGCTCCTATTCAGGAGCCTAGAACCTTGAACTCTCTAAGTAGGAAACTTACAAATTTGACAAGTGCAAGAAATCCTTTTAAATAAAATGTGTAGATATTTGACTATGTGCCAGACAGGGAATGCTTTTAAGAAACTGATGAAAGGAAGAAAAGTGATTCTGATAAACATGTTTTGTTCCTTTTCTACTCTCTTTCTTTTGCCTCGATTCATTTCAAAATATGGAAAGTATTTACGTAACATTTGCATAGCGTAATTTGGCAGAAGTCAAACAAATAAATAAATATAAAACTTGTGTTACATCCTCTGGATTTATATAAACCTGTGCCACTTCAATGTACAACCCAAGATGTATCATGATCTGTCAAGGAATGAGCAGATGCTGAGAACACATCATGGAGTATGCGAAGCATCCTCCATTTGGGTGAGTGGATAACTTCCAACTGAGACCAGGAGCCAGATGTACCAAGCACATTTTCAGTCACAAACAGCCCGATTCGCAGTATAAGGCTGTCTGTGAAAGAAACATTTTTTCGATGCACCAATCCCTATTTGCTATTCAGTAACCAATTACCGATTTGAAAATAGGGTTTGCGGCCCAGTATTAGGAAGGGGCATGTGTAGGGCATCCCTTCCTTATACTGACTCCGAGTGGTATGTGTGAATGTTTTGCAACCAAAATGAGGTCGCAAAAAAACATTCACAGTTTACCACCAACTCTGAGTGAGTGGTAACTCCTGCACAACTGCACATGGATCCTCAAAGGACTCCTTACCCTTTGTGAATGATGGTGAAAACATTTTTTAAGAGCAGGAAGGGCTCCCACTGACCACTGTCTACTCTTAAAAAATTTAAAACATTTTATTTTTATTTTTAAAATGCAGGAAAATGGTCTGCATTTAAAAAAACTTTGCTTCATTAAAAAACGATCACAGACATGGTGGTCTGCTGACCCCAGCAGGACGCCATCCCTGTGATTTTAGCGATTCCCAATGGGTCGCAAACTGAGGCCTACCTCATGAATGTTAATGAGAAAAGTCTATTTACAACCCACTGGAAATCACAAAATGTGTCAAAGACACATTGGTACATGGATGTTTGAGATTATCAAATAGCAAATCGCAAAAATTGGCAATTTGGTTATTGCAAAGTCAATGGAACTTATTTACAAAGGTATGGGAAGCTTCTGGTTTTCCAAATTCTTTTTCTGAGCTCATTATTTGGGGGCAATCAAGCTTGGTTACGTAGAAGAGAAGTTTCAATCACAAGTTCTTTTCAAGCCCATAGCCACACACAATTCCTTTTGCCACTCATATTATGTATGCAGTTTATCTTCAGACATCAAAAATAGGTAAGGCAGCTTTCCCATTATTTATGACAGGTGACCAGATTTATCATTCCCGTGAAGGAAAGGGTAAAGTGTCAGGAGGTGGGCCTGTCACCCTTTGGGGAGTTATTTAGAGGTTAGCAGCTGAGGGACATCCACCAAAAATAGGCAAATGTTCTGTGTGCATCATTTAGAGTAGATAACGGCTATGCAATCTAAAAAGGTTGCATTGACATCTGCCTATTTTTCATCAAACTCTAAAAAAAGTCCCCCAGACTCTCAATCTCTAAAAATAAGTTCATCACACTGTACAATAAAAACATTACAGTACCCTTCCTCTATTGTGATGGTAGTTCCTTTGAATGTACAGCGATGATTGCTGAGCCGAAAGCCACCTCTAAATTTGATGGACAGTAGTGCATTAGGATGGTGCAGTAATGCTTTCTGACACTCTGATGGGCACTGCACTATCCGTAAAATGCTAAATTAGACAATAGCTCACCTAAAGATACTTTTCCTGTTATTTTTCTATGATGTATGATTCTTGAGTACTAAGATTAGGAATCAATATAAAAACATGTGTATAAGAATGAGGCTTTTGGGCATTGACCTTAATGGTAAATACATTAGATATTTATTAACCCTGGGTGAAGCACTACGCTACGCTTGCGGAGTTTGTGAAGTTTGCGCAACTGCGCACTACGTGAGCTGCACGTAGCACAGTGCGAACATGCGTAGTGCAGCGTTGCGTAGTGCAGCGGTCATTTTTTGCTTGTTCGCGGTCCTGAACGTCATGTTCGCGACCACGAGCAAGTAAAATGACATCCCGGCGAGATTCTCAACGCGGGGAGGTCAGGTTTCTCATTGTGAGTGGTTGCGCATGCTCGCGACCGCTCTCAATGAGAAACTACCTGTTCGCGTTGAGAAAGCTGCCACTCGAGTAATAATCTACTCGAGCAGCAGAAAACTACAGCTCGCACTGTGCAAGATGCCGTTTTCAATGCTTGCACAGTGCCGGATGCTTGTCCGCACTGTGCAATCATTGAAAACGCATCTTGCACAGTGCGAACATGCTACTACGCAGTTCGCGTAGTGCTACGTGAAGTTCGCGTAGTGCGAAGTGCACTGCGCGTAGCTCCGCGTAGCGCTACTTCGCGAACTACGCCCACCCCTAATATTTATGACACTTGATTGCACCAATTCACCACATTCTTATAAATAAAAATAGAACCCAGAATAGTGTATTGATTAAAGACTGATAAGGTAAATTATTTAAACTTGGAACTGTGAAAAAGACAAGAGTAATCACTTTGAAACCATTCATTTAGCCAGTCTTGCCCATGTTTCCAGATTTGCCAACAGATAACCCTATCATCTATATTAATATTTTTGTTGTGCCTTACTGGGGTGTTAAACATATTGTCTCTTTCCAGTAATCCAGCACTCAAGAACACTAGAGCAAGTAAGAGGTTGTATTTTAAATACTGTCCTAGTGTATGTGCTAATATAAATGCGATTTAGAAGTAAAATTAACCTATGATAATTTTTGGGTGTAAACAATCTCTACTCATTATTTCACTTACACAGTGGGGCTTATCAAGTTTATTTACCTGCCTCTCCGCACGACCCCTGCCCCCTATTATATATTCCATTACTAATCTATTAACTTCCTCTCTAAGAGCAGAAGTGCAAAAAGGCAACTGTCCCCTAAATGTTGAAGAAATCGGGTGACGACCCAAAAAGAATTAAGAATTACTGTCCCATCTCTCTGCTGCCTTACCGCTCTAAAGTATTGGAAACTCACATAGTGCATGAGATGAACTCTTTTCTCTCAGAATCAAACTTTCTAGACTCTTTCAAGCTAGTTTTCCAACACAAAACAGCACCGAAATTGTGATATCATCAGTTATAGACAATTTAAGAAGAGATTTGAATGATGGACATATCTCAGCACTTATTCTCCATGATTTTTCTGCAACCTTTGACACAGTCGGTTCACAAGATTTCAATGGATTGACTCTGGAAGACAGGTTTTAGGGAAAAGACCATAAATTGTTCACTTCCTTTTTGGAGAACAAAACCCAGGCAATACGAATCCCCCATTTTAGGGGACCTGAATTAAAGAATGAGTGTGGTGTCCCACATGGATCAGCTCTCTCCTCTCATCTTTTTAATATTAAGATTCAGCCATTTATCAATGAGGTCACTAGGAATGGCAGTAAGATCCTAAATTGTGTTGACGACTGTCAGATCATATTCCAGATCAACACTCCAGAATCCACACATGATCACTTTAGGAACACAATGTGTCTCATCAGGGGATAGATGAGAGAAAATCATTATAGCTGAGCTCAGAAAAGACCAAAATTGTGGTATTAGGTTATATACCCTCCCTGTGGATTAGACCCTTTTAGCCACCTAAAATGTGTGTGCTGCCTTTACCACAAATCAGTGGCTAAATGTTTGGGAGATATCATTGATCAATCCCTATCTCTTAAGCCATAAATGAGTGCAGTTGTCTCTAAATATGTGTTAAAGCTGAGAACCATCAGGAAGATTCAACCGCTTTAATCTTTGGAAGCCATGAAGACTACTATGGTGTCTGTTATTGGCACCACGCTGGATTATGCTAACAGCTTTTATCTTGGTCTTCCTGACTGAAATGACTGCAGCTAATCCAGACTGCTGCTGCCAGGCAGATCTTTAGAAGTCCTCATAGAGCGTGGATGACACCCTGTATGACTATATTTAAAGAGCCTACACTGGCCCCCAATTAAACAGTGGATAATATTTAAAATGTGCTATCTAATTATTAAGATACGAAAGGGAATGACCCAGGTTTCCTAAGGGACCATACAGTGAGATATTCTTCAAGGAGGACTCTCAGCTCAGCTTCTTCTAACCTTCTAGTGATCCGAAGGTTTATGGTTTAGATTTGTTTATTATCAATTCAGAACAGAAAACAGCAGCTTCAAGAGATATGGCATCAATGGAAATATAAAGGATGGGCTGCAGAGTCACCGCCCTCAGAGCGATTATTTAAAAAATGTCGCCAAATTGCGGTCGGCTGGTTGCGATTCTGTGGGCTGTATACAATCCGGCATCCCACGCGGGGCTTCTGTCCAAATAGGCAGATGTCAATGCATCCTTTATATTTCCATTGATGCTATATCTCTTGAAGTTGTTTCTGCATTTGATTTTTCCTTGCTACATGTTCCGTATTTTAATGTGTGATTCACGGAACTCCGCCCCAACCCTGTCCTGAGGAAGACACCCCCTGTAAGGCTCCATCACTGTCTACCATATCGTGGGGTCGAAACGTCGACAACCTGTCCGCTTACCAGCTTCTACCCTAAGCGTGACAATTACTGTATTTCTAGAAGCATTGTGTATCTGATTGGAACTCTAAAAACATTCATGTTTTGTGTAGCTGGCTTCTTTCATAAGCCCGGTTTATATAATTGTTCATTAAGGTCGTTTGACCTTCATTGTGTCACTACCCTCAACCTTTCACTACTCCTTCCACTGACACCCTCCCCATCCTTTCCCTCTGGGGCACTAATTCTGATGACGTTAACATGAATTTTTGTGTATAATATATTTTGTTCGATGCATTGTGATTAAATAACAATGTTTCCTTACAAATTTGATTGCATATGTTTTTAATTCATAGTAAAAGTCTTTGTTTGCCTATAACACCTCCCTCTCGTACTGCTAACTGCACCCAGGTCCCAGCGACTATTTTGGGTATACCCTTTTTCTGTAACGCAGTGGATTTAGATGGCAAATTCAAAGGGCTTATGAGGCGGTACAATTGCATAATGAGGCGTGTGTTAGACGAGCTCGAAAGCAGCCAGAGCTCAAACAGGGTGAGGTGACGTTGTGCTCCTGGCAACCAGAGGGATGTGTCACCCAGTGGTGAATTTGGATATAGTGCCAGCACTCACTTTCTGGAAGTGCATGGTCATTGCGGAGAGTCTCAAAGGCAATCCGTCCCTCTGTATCACAAAAGTGGCTGGTGGATCTGCTACCTGCTTGGCTACATAAGTGAAACACTGGGTCAGTCACAACTGGTGTGAAGTCAGGGTTCCCCACTAGAGGCATCAGTAGGGACTGAAAGGATGTAAGGCCCGCCCGTGTCGCCAGTCTGTCCCAGATGGTAAGTGTAATAAATAGGATTGTCCACAGTTCCTTGTTTGAATGAGTATCGGTTTATTCTCCAAGTAATTCACCCACAAATATCGTGTGCTCTCCGCCCGAAGTCTTCTCAGCAACTGCAGTCACTGAGAGACCCACGAGCCCAGAACACACACATGTATTCAAAGATATACAATAACACGAACACAACATGGTTCAACACGAGCCAGTAATAAACACGAGCTCACACGAGCTCACGAGCTCCCACGAGCTCAACTAACCAACACATCTACTACATCACCTTCCCCCTTATCAGAAAAAAACAAAAACAAAAAGAGAAAAAAAAAAACCCCAAGAAAAACAAAAAAAAAAATACCCCCCTTAATATCTAACAAAATTATCAAATCTAACAGGGGCTTTTAAAACCCAACCATTTCTACTCAAAGAGGTAGAAGTAGAAGGTTGAATGGAAGAAGCAAAATGCGGAGTGGAGAAATTTGAGACATCAGAGACAGCAGAGTTCACATTACAATCACCAGAATTAAGTAACCAGTGAGAGCAGCCACAGTCATGTTCGACCCCACTGACCTTATGCCTATTAACCACCAACGCTTGACTTTCAGACATCTTTACCAGTTGTCTGACATTCCACCAACCCTTCTCACCCAAGAAAACAGCCCCTTTGCCTGTTTTGATCACTTGGACAGGTTTAGAAAAAACAGAATTACCTTTCGAAACCCTAAATGGTTTCTTAATCATCACCCAATCCCCAACCACCAAACCTTGAGTCATTGGGGACCTTTTCCCAGCAAAATAATTTTTCATAACCTCTTGTTTACGTTTAACGACTTCCATTACTTTTCCAACATCACTCTTCACCTCCTTATCTGAACATTTATTGTCCAACCACGGAGGAAAAAGAGATGAATGAACCTTCCTGCCCCTAAGTAACTCAAATGGAGTCACACCAGTAGTGCAATGTGGGGACGTATTATAATTCCAAACTTTCTCCTCCACAAAAGTTCCTACCTCCAAACCTGAAGCCACAGCCGTTTGAATACCCTCCTTAATTATCTTATTACCCCGCTCCACCAAACCATTCGAAGCCGGGGAATAGAGCGCCACCCTAAGATGTTTAACATCCTGAGACTTTAAAAACGAACACATTTTCTCTGAAACAAAATGGGTTCCATTATTCGTCACCAAACATTTTGGAGACCCCTCCAACCTGAAAAGTTTCTTCAAAAACAAGATTTTGTTATCCGAATTAGGAGCGTCCACAAATTTAAAATACATCCATTTAGAGAAATAATCTACCGCCAAAATCAGGAACTTCATACTATCTGGCAAAATACTGTAAGGCCCGGAGAAATCCAAACTAACTTTCTCCCAAGCCGCCTCAGGGAACACAGTGGGATGTAACGGAACACTAGGCAACTTCCAATGCTTGTCCGACAGCAAACACTCTTCACAATTATCCACAACAGATCTAACTTGTGAATCCAACCCAGGCCACCAGTAATGTGACTTAATCCTCAAGCATGTCTTAGAAACACCCAGGTGACCCACATGAGCCAACCTGATAATCTCCTTTCTTAACTCAGAAGGTGGGACAACCTTGTCCCCACGTAGCAGAACATTAACATTTACCGACAGTTCTTCTGCCACCTGAGACATAGACCTCAAATCACCCGACAAATTTCTCCCATCTTACCAACTCCCAGCTGCAAATTCCAAAGCTTTGGACAATGTCACATCCTGTCTACTTGCACTCAGCCAAGCCTCTTCCGAAATTGATAGCTTAAGGTCATCAGAAACATCCACCCAGGTTACACACTCCACATCATCATCCAACAAATCATCAAATTCATCCTTTTCCAAAGACATCCTAGATAGGCAATCCGCCCTGAAATTTCTTCCTCCAGGAATATGTCTCAACTCAAAATTGTACTCCTGAAGTTTTGACACAAGTCTAGTCAACCTAGGAGACAAATTATTACTCCCAGACACTTTACTAAAAATGAAAGAGAGAGGTTTATGATCTGACAACATAATAAACCTTCTGCCCCACACATACATTTTAAATTTCTGTGCTGCCCACACACAAGCCAAGGCCTCCCTCTCTATAGTGCTATAACGTTTCTCATATTCCTTCAAGGACCTTGAAGCAAAAGCCACTGTCTTTTCCACTCCATGTACCTCCTGACTTAACACCGCACCTAAACCACTCATACTAGCATCCACCGCAATCGTAGAGACACAATCATCACGAAAAGCATGTAAAGGGTGAGCAGCTATAATCAACTCTTTCACCTTTTCAAAAACTCTTTCTAAATCATTAGACCATACAAATCTTTGACCTTTTTTAACAACATCCTGAGAGGTTCCACCACTTGTGCATAATTATTTACAAATCTGGCATAATATTCCGCCAGCCCCAAAAAAGAGCGCAGAGAATCTTTATCCACGGGAGCTTTCGCATCTTTCAATGCTTTGATAACAGAAAATTTTGGTTTAATACCAACCTGGGAAACAGTATGTCCAAGATATTCAATTTCCTGAACTCCAAATTTACACTTATCCTCTCTGATTGTCATTCCCCGCTCCCTCAACAAAGAAAGAACTTTTCTTAACAACACATTATGTTCATCAAGGCTATCAGCAAAAATTAGAATATCATCCAAATAAGCTTGAACCCCCTTCAAATCTTTAAAGATAGTATCCATCAGCCTCTGGAACACACTGGCCGCTGATGCCAAACCGAAGGGGAGTCTCAAAAATTTGAACGCCCCAAACGGAGTGACAAAAGTGGTAAATTCTTGAGATTCTTTGTTCAACGGGACCTGATGGTATGCAGATTTTAGGTCTAATAAAGAGAACCATTTTGCACCTCCCAAATTTGACAATAATTCCTGAATCTTAGGCAGAGGATGACAATCCACCTTAATGTTCTTGTTTAAGCCCCTGAGGTCCGCACACAACCTAATCTCGTTATTCTTTTTTCGTGCGACGACAATCGGGGCGACCCATTGAGATGATTCTGTAGGCTGAATAATCATTTGCTCACACAAATCATCCAACATTTTTTTCAATTCAAATCTTACACTTAGAGGAACGTTACGAACCTTGTGAACTATGGGTGAAGCATTTGGAAGAAGTCTGATTTTATGTTCTACTCCTTTCACCAAACCCACCTTATTGCTAAAAATTTCTTTAAATTCTTTAACTAGATCTCCCCGATCTAACATCATTTCCTCAACATTACAAACAGGAACATCTCTAACTCTAATTGGGTTTTTATCCCCTGGAACTAATTATAGTCCCATTCTGGCAAGATCCTTCCACCCAACAATGTTTTTACCCTTTATCGCCACATATATCTTTGTACATATGGATCTTTCCAAAACTTCCACAGAACCCACAAAGAACCCCAACATATCAATATCCTTTTCCCCAAACGCTTTAGGTCAGATTCAGAAAGTTTGACATTATTTCCCCACTTTTCAAAGAAAGTAGAGTCTCGAAGAATCGTGATGGGCGATCCCAAATCTGCCATCACCTGTAATTCCACACCATGAATAACTGCAGCACATAAAGGACCTTTGATTTCTTCTTCATCCAAGTCCAGAAATAAAAGTAGATTGTCCATAGATTCAGAACAATCGTTCCAATCTATGTTGTTAATTTTAACACTTTTCTTTTGAAATCTACATACTTTTTGAAAATGACCTACTCTTTTACAAACAGAGCAATGTTTCCCCAAAGCTGGACACCCTTTAAAATTACCAATATGGAACTTTGATCCACATCTAAAACAAAAATTTTGACCTTTGTTTTGAAAACTTTTGGATTTATCTTTGCTAACCACAGCATACAAACCATTTTCTACAATCTCTTCTGACACTAAATTGACCTTGGGATTGGCCTCCGCAGACATTGCTTTAGTGGACAACACAGATCTTTCTATACTTAAAGCCAGGTCAATCACCTCAGATAAGGAAGGGTTTTTACAGCTAAGAATTCTTTCTTTAATTTTAGAAGAAACACAGTTAAACACTAATTGGTCCCTAATGTAATTATCTAAAAGTGGACCAAAGTCGCAAGTAATAGCTAAAACCCTTAAAGCAGCCACATATTCCTCTATTTTCTGATCATGTTTTTGTTTCCTTTTGTAAAAATTATGTCTTTCAAGCATAATATTTGGGGACTCATCAAATTGTTTTTTAAGTCTAGCTAAAGCTTCATGGTATACATTCCACTGTCTGTCACCAGATTGACCTACAGGAGGAGGAATAGGTGTAAGACTATTAAAAATACGTTGTGCTGCTAAACCTAAACTGCCAAACAATGAAGCAAATTTGCGAGGTGGAGAATAATCCACAGCATCAATGGCTACTAAATGATTCTGAAATAAACCTAACCATTCTGGCCATAACAGGTTTGGCTTACCAGGTTTATCTAGAAATGGTGGTGGTTGTGTAATCTCCTTAATAGAAGACATTGTAATTCTTTTTACACAACCAAAAATATAATAAGTAGAGAAAACTGAAAGATTAACACAGATAAATTCCAAATAGTCAAACAATTGGCTTGACAGTTACAGAGTCAGCAAAATAACAGGAGTTCAAAGAAATAAATCATTAAAAGCTGCACCAAAGATAAATAAATAACAGTGTCTGTTGTGAAAATTACTCTGCTGAAGAAATTGTAGACTTCGGGAATGAAAACAGCTTCAGCGCGAGAGTTACGGTCTCCAGGAATAATCCGAAATGAAGCGGAGCTGAAATCCAGGAAATGCCGTTTTTTTTTTTTAACAAAGAAACGCTGAAACTCGAAGGAGATAGAGCGCCTCAGCATTAGACATCATACGCTCCGCGACATCAGACGTTTTGTCCCGGCATACAACAGACACTCCCAGAATTCTCAGCAAGGACGTCACAGAATCCACAGCCAGGGTCGACTTGAGCGCGCTTACCGGTAAGGAACGTTGAATAATCTTGAAAAATAACAAAGTCAAAGCTTTGTCCAAGAGCTCTTTTTAAAAGTCAGGAAACTCTTAAAAAACAAGGAGAGCCACACACGAAGGAGAGTAGAGCGATTAAACCATCAGAACGCTCGGTTTAAACTCTCGAGTAAAAAGTAACTTTCCAGTCGAATTTAAACAAGCAGCGACATCAAGATATCAATCCTACCGTAATCCGATACTTAAGACGTCGAAGAAACAGGCGTAGGAAAGGAGAGATATGTCGGCTTGATAACGAACTTTTTACTGTTCAAAACGGAAAAAAAAAAAATCAGCGTGGGTTGGTGGGTGAACGATGATCCCAATCGTCGCCAATCTGTAATAAATAGGATTGTCCACAGTTCCTTGTTTGAAGAAGTATCGGTTTATTCTCCAAGTAATTCACCCACAAATATCGTGTGCTCTGCGCCCGAAGTCTTCTCAGCAACTGCAGTCACTGAGAGACCCACGAGCCCAGAACACACACATGTATTCAAAGATATACAATAACACGAGCACAACATGGTTCAACACGAGCCAGTAATAAACACGAGCTCCCACGAGCTCACGAGCTCCCACGAGCTCAACTAACCAACACATCTGCTACATCAAGTGAGGGCTTGATAATTGCAGAGAGATATACGTTTTTGGGTTGGGCCTGTTTAGGAAGGAAGGGAATTCTCTACATAGGCTGTCCTGCCAGAGCCCTATGCATGGAAAGACAGTGCTTTTCGGACTCAGGATGATTCCATGAAGACCCTAGGTTGGGTAGCCTGGTAATATGGGGAAAGGTCAGGAAGTCCCAGGCCACCCTCAAGTGGGGGTCTGTAGCTAAGGTCTCTACAGAGGCGAAGACATTTGTCAGCCCAAAAAAAGCAGTTAAGTTCTTCCTGGAGGGAAAGTAGTGTCCTAGGAGGAAGCTCGACTAAGAGGACCTGAAAAAGGAATAAAACCAGAGGTAAAATCACCATTTCACTTCTGCAATTGGTGACGGTCAGACCTGACCTGATGGGTTAACATGTGATAATTGAGGGCTACCATTGCGGAAATCATGGGTGTGATTTGAAGCCCCATGTAGTGAATAGATGGCGGGCCCCTTGAAGAGGAAAGACCTGTTGGTGGGCGTCCAGCATGCGCAACTGTAGGGTCAGGTTGGGAGCTGGTGATATATGAATATTCACTATAAATCCAGCTGCCTTCCTAAATGCTGTCAGTTCATCAAGAAAAGCAGGTAAGGAGGTAGATGGTGTCTCTAGAGTTGCCAGGACATCATCTGCGTATAGACTTATGGTGTGGAGACATCCGCCAACCTTAATCCCTCGTATTTTGGGATTACCTTGCACTCTATAAGCCATGGGTTCCATATAAAGGGCAAAGAACAGGGGCAACAAAGGGCACCCCTACTTGTTACCCCTGCCAATGGGAAATGTGACAGAGCAGTAACCATTGACCCAGACTACTGCAGTGAGTCAATCGTAACTGCTAAGAATCCACCCCCAGAACCAATCCTTGATACCAAAGTGTTTTAGGTTGGCCGCGAGATAGGGCCACTGGACTCTATTGAATGCTTTCTCAGCATCTACGGCCAGTAGCATCTGCTCTTGGTCATATCGTTGGGCCTTGTCAAAAAGGTGAAGAATCTGTCTCGATTTATCACTGCATTGTCATTGTGGGACGAGTCCCGCTTGGTCCGGGTCTGTAAGGCCAGGTGATCCGAAGGTTTATTAAAAACAGAATTGGTGGGCGCAGTTTTTCGGTACTTGCTCCTAAAGAGTGGATTGTCCTTCCAGCAGAGATTCGCTCTTAGCTTAAATTACTCCAATTTAGGAAAGTGCTAAAGACATGGCGCTTCAAGCAGGCTTTTGACAATTGATACACTGTCTCAGACCTGCTCAGACCCCAGGTGTACGTATTTCTTAACATAGCATAATATAGTACTCTTCTATTCAGCATATTATAGGATTCTAGATGCGAGCCCAAATTGGAACAGTTTCTTAAACTGGCAGAACTGATACCATAATGAACATATTACTGAGAAAATGCTGATCAAAGTTGATAACAGCACCATAATTTGCTATTTCTTTCTTTGGTTCTCGTAATTCAAAGAAATACCCATTTAGTTGACAGGAGGAGGACAGTATCATGCCAATTACTATGCCCCTGCAGAGTACCTCTATGTACTTGACTTACTCTGTGTATTTTCTGGACACTGTGGTCCATAGAACTGTCATTGCTGAACACAGCATTAACTAGGATACTCTGTGTTCTATGATATTTTATTACCATGCTTACTCTGCATCAGTACTGAAGTCACTTGAGGTTTGACATTTGGTACATTGACACAGCAGCAAGCTGAGATGAATCCTGTAATAGATTGCAACGATGTGTCTTCGACTAGAATTAGACCACTTTTTCACATGACTGTGCCATGAGGAAGCCTATGTTTAGGCAAAACATGTTGGCTGCGCTTGTTGGAAAGGAATGGAATATAGAAAGTAAAAACTACAGGCAGTGACTGATTTGTCTTGTTTGCTCTAGTCCCGTGTCTTAATTGTTGTCTAATACATTTTGGGTTTTGCTGCCTCCTAATTTATGCTCTAAAATGTACTTGATTTAATTTGGCCACTGCAAACTGTGTGACCTTAGACAGGTAATTCAGATGTTTTCGGGGGGGTCGCATTACATAACTGAAGCAAGGCCCTTCATAAAATGTTGCACCTTGTCAAAGTTTCAAAGGTGTTCCTGTAGGGTAAGAAATAACACAGAAGATTCAGCATCTGGGACCATTGATTGGAATTTGCAGTTACTGCCTTGTCATAATAAATAGGCCTGATTTATATTAGAAAGTGATGTATCGAATGCTTGAAATAATCTGATGCACTGGTAAACACACATGCTGCTTCCCAGTCAATCATAATTTTGCATACAATGCCACCACAATTTGCCCCCTGCCATATGCAAATTAGTGTAGACCGTGCTCCAATAGGAATGGTCCAGCCTGAGCTGCCTGTCCAGGTCCTCCCTGAACCAGAGTACAAGCAACCCAAGACTGGCTTTACCCTATTATGGGTCATCAGCAGGTGAAGCTTGGTTCCAGTGGTACAGTGTGCTCGGGACCCACTCTCTTTTGTACCGTCTTCACCACCCCCTTTTGTACCGGGACCCATATCTAGGCATACCCATCCAAGTTAGGGCGTCCTACTGAATATACAAAAAAGTGATGGATGCAATGCTTGAATTCATCTCAGCCACTGGTAATCACTTGGGCCACATCCCATGTCAGCTCAGTTTGGAAGAAGCCATATGCAAACCAGTCTTGACCCTGCTCTAATGGTAACAGTCCAGGCGGAACTGTCAGACTAGGACCTCCCTAAACTGGAGCACAAAAAAATAAGTATGGGTGGAAAATTCCTTCCGCTCGCGGAATTTGCAAATTTTTGGCAATTTCGGAATCTGCGCATCGTGCGAAATTGCCCAAAAATCCGCAATTCGCGAGTTGGCGGATTTTTTTTCTTGTTTGTGCATCAAAAATACAATCTTGCGCACGCGGCATTGACTTACCATGATTCTGCGTTCGGTGATGAGTATTGCTCCCTGTTCGTGTGCGCTGCAAGATTTTGGTAGCTGCCGTGATCGCGAACACGTCATTGCGACCCGAAACAGGAAATTGCGAATGTGAACACGTCATTGAGACCCAAAACAGGAAAAAGGCATCGCCAGCAGGCTGGTTAAGTGGAAACAACATGTTCGCGACCGTTGCGACCGCATGCGCAAGTTCTCGTTCCCGAACTGGTAAAAAAATCTCGCGAACTCGCAAAAAAAAAAATTTGCAAGCTTGCGGAATTTGGCGGATTTTTGCAAATCGCGATTGTGAATTCGCGTAACGCGAATTCGCAAAATCCGCCCATGCTTATAAAAAAACACAACCTGTCGCAGTTCAGTGGATGGTGGACTAGGGTGCAGCTGGAGTATTTACCAGTGGCTGAGACTGATTCAAGGATTCCAGCCATTGCTTTTTTGTATACTTCATTAATAGCCAGAATGAGTGCAGTGCACTAAACAACAGTGGGCCTGGGGAATAATGGCACCTCTGCTCCCACCCCTCTCATGGGCCCGACTGTAGAAACCTGCAACATCAATTTCACCTAAATAAATATTGTAAGAATTTAGATTATTTGTTGTAGGGGATGAGAACCAACTTCAAGAAATAATTACAATCCTTGTCTTGGTGAACAGAATTATCAATAAATAAACCTGTGCTTAACCCTCTGGTACATTGACACAAGCAGTCAGGATTAACTTGGACAGTATGAGTAAAGTACTTTTGCAAAACTCAAACAGTAAAACAGTGACAACAAAACACAAGAACTCTCCCAAACAAATGTAGACATATAGATAATTTGGTAATAAATAAAATGTCACCAACACAACAAAAATCCAATAAGTAGAACCAGAGATTTTTCCTTAAATATAGCACCAAAAAGCATTAAGCAACAACGTAGTTATCCAATCACTCTTAATCAGGTAACAGTCAAAAGTTAATGCAAACCGTGATGGTTCGTGGATCAGATACTGGAAACCAAGTTCATTCCAGTGGATGGTTTGCCTTCACACTTTAGAAACTTATGCCTAAAGCCAACAAAAATGGATTCAGCAACAGAAGGCAAACATCTGGCCAAATATCATACGAATGACAGTCATTTCTAATAAACATTATGTTCTCAGGTTTATTGAGGCTTTTTTTTCTGCTGTGTCTACCACCTATCACCAGTTCAGACTGCTCTGCCTCTGAACTCATTGCAGATGGGAGGCCAATTTTCACTTGCCTACACAGAGCAGTCTGTATCCCTCCTTGATTGCAGTCTGCTGGAAGGTGTGAATTGGTCCCAGGAAAGGAAATAAAAGGACCTTGGGTAAGAGGAGGTGTGACCTCTTCCAGACAGGGGCATCACCTGTCACAGGCAGATGTAACTCACACTTAGGCCTAGCAAGCCACTGTCCAAGTAGCCAGAGTGGCACCAATCCCAGTGGGAAAAATCCAGTTCCAGAAGTGATTTCCAGGGGGAGTTTCTCATCTCCCTCTGCACACCTCAGAGGTGTGCCCAGATCTTTGGCAAGGGGAAGAATGATTCTACCATATTGGATTTTAGCAGAACAGTGCACCGTGGGATAGTTTAGGGCCAAAAACCCAGGAAGTGGTGTAAACATGGGTAGGGTTTCCTTTAAGAACTTTTCCTTATTTATTAGGTAGTCCCCCCACCCACCGGTCAGTGCCAGGCATAAAAGTGGCACACAATCAGCAGAACACTGCTGGACCTGAGGATGATGAAGAGAAAGCCCAAAGGCTGGACCTGCTCATTCTTGTGCCCAGGACAGAAGGGTAGACTCCAAGGACTAGTTGCCTAGCCTCCTGTTAAGCTCCAGGAACACAAAATGGCAGTACAAGAATCTGCAGACCAGTTCCAACCTGATTTGCTCTTGGACCCTGCTGGTGGCTTCTGGAGATTGAATCCTAACCCTCAAGTGGCAACCAAAAGGTAGTGGATCCTTGGCTAATGTTACTGTGTACTCTTCTCCCCACCACGATCGCAAGACTGGACAAAGTGGGGTATATTCACAAGAACGTGTGCTAAACATCACCAAAAAATGCTAAGACAACTTTACACATTGCAGCCTATTGCGGGAAAATAACTGTGTCAACGTGGAAATCACAACAAGTCGGTACCATGGGACAGTCTGCTGAAACCGCAGCCAATGTCTTGCGATACAACCACCACAATGGAAATAAAAACACAAACCTCAACACAAAAAAATGCAATGGCCCAAAGCGCGATGAGGAAATCAGCGCTAAGCAGTGCCAGACCTGCAATACACACATGGTAGTTGGGAAAACTCACTATAAAAGTAGAAAAACACTCAAACACAAACTGAGCAACACCCAGGCACCATGAAGACAGCCAGAGCAGGTGCAGAGGACAAGCGCGACCCCACAAGCACCCCAGACAAACAGTCTGGGAACTCGGTGACAGGGAAGGGCAAGGACAAGAAGAAGAGGAAGACAAAGTTCAGTTCGCCGGAAAACAGGATCCTGATCATGGAGGTGATGAAACACCATCAACAACTGTTTGTCACCTCCAACATGTCATTAGGCACAAAAAATGGGATATGACGGAACATCGTGGAAAGGGTGAATGCCGTCGGAGAGCACAAGAGGTCAATGGACAAGGCCAAGAGGCGCTGGATTGACATCAAGCGCAAGACCAAGGAGAAACTCACAGCCAACCAGAAGGCAGCAATGCAGACTGGAGGTGGGAGCCCAGCGCCACAGCTCATGCTGGATGACATGGAGGAGCTGGTGTCGACAGTCATCAGTGTGGAGATTGTGGCAGGAGTCAGGGGAATGGACACTGCTCAACAGGACACAACATAACCGCAACAGGGTGAGTGACCACAAGGTACTGGGGGGCGGGTGGAGATGGCCACAATGGCACACATGCACAATCAAGCAGAGCACACTGCACACCCACAATGACTCTGGGTCATGGCCCTGATCAACAGACTGTTACAATGTACAATGCCATGCTGTCTGAATGTCAACATGTACCATGCGGCTACATACATATGGACACATTGTAATACACCATCTCCCCTTTACATTGCAGAGGCACCGTCAACACTTCCTGCACAGCAGTCCCAGCCACTCTTCACTGATGACGAGGCGGACACCACCAGCATTGACACCCAAGCCCTCCAACACATCATTGACACCATCCGCAACTCACCTCCAGGATCAGGGCAGCCCAGCTGCATTGAGGCGACCCCACCCACTACCCAGACTACCCAGCAGGAGGCACTCACAGCCCCGGCAGTCTCCCAAGACCCCAAGGAACAAACCATGGCCTTCCAACACTGTGTGCTGGAGGGCCAGAGGGAGACAGCTGAGCAGGTGCGGGTGGGGTTCAGCCTCATAGCTACCTAACTGGACAACTTACATGGGTGTCTAGGTCAAATCAGGGACCAGCTCCAGTCCCTAATGGACACCCACGGCCCGCTCCATGGTCTCCAACGAGCCCTGACTGATATCGCTGGAGTCATGATGCGGAAAGAAGAACACCTGTCCGCTCAGGCTGGCTCCAGTGATTCCAGCTGTGAGCTGGCACACATGCGGAGGATCATAGAGGACATGGTGCGGATGGAAGCCAAAAGGATGGCAGCCACTGCTGCACATCAGGGAAATTTTGCTGGGATCTACCATGCCCTGCTGATCCTCATCATGGCATTGCTGCCACAAGGTGTGGCGCTGATAAATGCTGCTGCCCCCACACCATCCACATCTCCGCCCCCTGGTGTGTTAGTGTCTCACAGTGAGGCAGGCGTATCCACTCTGGCACCTGATGTGTCACTGCCACACAGTGCACCAACAATCCTCCTCCGGCCCCTGAAGTGCCAGTGGCAAACAGTGCCGCAGCCGGTACTGCAACACTCACAGGTGGGGCAGAGCACACATCCGAGGACAAGGATGGGATTGTGTTCAGAAGGAGGCACTAGCATTCATTTCTGCCACCTGGCCTGTTTTTGCTTGGTGCTGCACATGGCCCCATGACCTTCCACTGACCTCTGATACACTCTGCTGCACTCACTTTGGACCGCGATATGGACTGCCATATCCTGTTTGATGACCAATGACATGGCGACTGGACTGCGGACTGTACCCCTCCTCTTTTGCAGTACTTGTCATCCCCGAATAGACTCTGGCTGGCCCTCCACGGACCCATATTGTGTAGTATGCTTGGCATGGCCCTGTACCGCTCCAGCTGGATAACTCCACTGGATGTGCAATAAACATCCAGTAACACACTGCTGTGTCATGTCTCTCATCATTAATGTATGAATGTGTGGTGGAATGTTGGGACAGTGATTTCCCTTACGTCAATGATGCTCATTCTAGTGGGATGCCAGTCACAGTATGCTACATTGCCTATTGTATTCCGGGTGCCGTGGACATTACAACAGGGACACATGCATTAGTCACTTCCTGGTCCAGACATGGACTCTACCATGCCCAGAGCCCCCGAGTCATTGTTGCAAGCCCTGCGCTGGTCCAGCGTACCACAGGCCAGACCACTCTGCTTACTCTCCGAGGGGGGGCCCACATAGCTACCTGCCGCAGGCGTACTCTCTGGTGTTGTGCAGGTCACTGGTCTTGTTGTCAGCATACTTGTAATCACAAAGGTCCACCTCCTAGAAGGTTATTGTGCATCCTGTTGGTGTTGGAATACACTTGATGTGTTAAAATACCCCTCACACACCAAAAGGGCCCTTGGTGTCATGCTTCATCATCGGGGTCTTTCACGCTCGGCTGCCGAACGGGGCAGTGCTGCAACAAGCGACTACACCGGAGCACCTTTTAAGTGAAGGTGCTATGTGAGTGAGTGGGAGTGAGTGTCAGTAGGGTCAGGGGTGATAAGGTGATGTTAAAAAATACCTGGCCTAGTGTAAAGAAAAAATTATTTATTAGGCACTGGCTGGTATTATTAAAATAGGTGATGTCGGAAAGGTTAAGCTAGTTAGTGGGCTAACTTTCCTGTGCGGGTCAACATGTTTCGGGGCTCCATGCCCCTTCGTCAGGACCGGGGTCAGATCCCCCTGTCACTCACTAAATGTTGTGCCACAGTGCGTGTATGTACCCTAAACTGTAAGGTACTTACTCCTATCAATGTCTATTTTATTTTATTTTTTATATAAATACACAGCCCTTGCTAGTACTGGTATACTTGGTTGTATGCCTGAAAAACAAGAACCAGGTGTTAAAAGTGCGCGGATCCCAAAGCGCTTCGCTTAAAGGTACCTGTGAAAAAAAGATGTGGAAAGGAAGACTAATACACATAGTACATACAGATGCTGCTGGATGTCCTATGGGAGGTAAACAGTTTTTCATCGAATCTGTAGACAAATATTGCTGTGTACGTAGTTTCAACTAAGGACAACACTCAATCAAACACACACACAGTTCAGTACATTATGGGAAAGTTTGTGCAAAGCGGTATATACATACTAGGCAGGGAGGGGATCAGCGCCCCATGAGCCAAAACTGAACAGACGGGTAATTGGAGGTCCAACTGCAGTTAGGAAGTAAAATGGGAAGAAAAACAAGAGGGAAAAAAAATTGTCTGTTGGTTTTCAATATCTGTTCCGTAATGAGGGAGAGACGATATGGACAGCAAAGTTTTTGGGCCTATCCTTGATCGGCTATGCCGTACTTACTAAACCTCCAGCCTCGTGGTGCTTCCTCCTCTGTCCGTGGCTTCCGTGATTGTGAGGAAGGGAGCTGGGGCGGAGGCTTATATAGTCGGATTTCGATCGTAAATTGCTAAGCTTAATCGGATAATGACCATTAAGTCGGGACACGTGTGTTTGCAAACAATGGCCGCCCCGGAAGGTAAGCGTGGTGGCCATTGGTTAGTATGCAAATTAACACGGGGGCCAGGTAGGGTGTATTGTTGTAAATGATTGCCTTTGGCTCAGACGCCTTCTTTTTGTTCGAGATAATGGGACCGGTGGGGGAGTGGGGACCGGCGACTCCGTGGAAGTCGATTTCTTTTCGAGGTGTGCCTAGCGCTGAACGCGCATGCGCGGAGGAAGTGTTACGTCCCCGCGCATGCGCGATGAGCGCCTAGCACAATCCAGCGGGGGGTGTGTGTGTTGCGAATGCGTGGGGATGAAGTGTCCTGACCGCGCATGCGCGGATGGTGCTATTGTCAGACTGGGAATCGGTAACTGACCTTATTTTACAGTGGGAATTGGAATGTATAAATACAGTCCTCACACTAAATTAAGAAATAAAGGTTTGGGGTTTATTTTCAAATCTACAAGGCAAGGCTAGGGTCTTTTAGACTAAGATGCAGGGTTATTATTTCTGAAGTTGTTATTTCTAAAGGGGAGCTAGGTGTGGTGTCAAAAGTTTACAGACTCAATTTCTAGTTGAGTTGCGACCAGGGTATGTCGTCATTCAGGCCTGAATGATGAGTGCCCAGCCTGTGCACCCAGCGTTGTTCCTTTACAAGGAGGTTTTGATCATTGTTGAAGGCCTCTATGATTGTCCATTTCAGGTCTTGGACACTGTGCCCCATGCTTAGATAGTATGTAGACATTTTCGTGGTGGTTTTCTTGCAGCGTATGTTGCTGCGGTGTTCCCCCATTCGAATTTTAACTGGTCTACTGGTTCATGCCCACGTACTCCTTCCCACAAGGGCAAGTGATTAAATACACAACGTTGCGACTGTTACAATTGGTGAACTGGCGTTGTTCCCATGTGGTTTGGTTTGAGAATGTAATGACATGGCTTTTCTGCGTGGACTGGCAGGATATACATGAGCCACATGGATGGTGGCCTCCAACCGATGTTAGTCTGGTGGGTGCAGCCGGCCCAACACTTCGAGGTCTAGTGTGGACCAACATGTCTTTGAGGTTTTTGCCTCTCTGGTGCGAAAACATTGGTTTTGGGATATCAAGTTCTCCACAGTTTAGAATTTTCCAATGTTTGTTTACAATCTTGGTAATGCGGTTGGAGTTAGTGTTATATGTTGTTACACAGATCAGTCTCATGTCCGATTCTTTTTTCTCTGTGTCTTCAAGTAGGGCCTCGCGATTGTTATTACGGGCTCTCTTTTTTCCTTTCTTTACAACTGATCTTGGGTAATTTCTATTCAGTAGTTTTTGTTCTAAGTCCCCTGCCTGGGATTTGAAGTCGTTAATGTTGCTGCAGTTGCGTCTCAGCCTCAAGAATTGCCCGTAGGGTAAATTCTCCCGGAGATGTCGCGGGTGGAAGCTGTCGAACAGTAGCAGGCTGTTTTTTGCAGTTGGTTTAAAGTGGGTGCTAGTCTCAAGTTTACCCTCCACTGGATAGATATTCAGGTCAAGAAACACCAGGTTCTCTTTGGAAACAGTATGCGTGAACTTGAGGAACTGGTCTTGTTGGTTAAGCCATGACATGAACTGGGTCACCGAGTTTTGATTGCCCCTCCAGATGACCAGTACATCGTCTATGTACCTCTTCCACGTAACTACGTGGTTTTTGAAGGGATTATGATCGCTGAGGATTTTGGTTGTCTCTAGGTGATGTACATACAGTCCGGCTAGACTAGGGGCACAAGTGCTCCCCATACTAGTGCCATGCCTCTGTAGGTAGTATGTATCCTCGTATTGGAAGTAATTTCTTTTCAGTGTCAAGGAGATGCACTCCAGTACTACTTGTCTGGGAGTGTGGTACTTCCATGGTGTACTGAAAAGAACCTCCTCTATGATATCGATGGTTTCTTGATGGGGGAGGCTCGTGTAGAGGCTTTCCACGTCTAGACCCATGAGAAGGTCTTGTTCTGGGTCAAAAGTTATGTCTTTCATCAACTGAAGAACGGCCTTAGTGTCTCTCAAGTACGTGCTTGTTGCTTCTACTAGGGGTCTAAGAAACGCATCAGCGAATTTAGACAGCGGTTCTAAAATTGACTCGATACCAGAGACTATAGGGCGTCCTGGTGGATATGGGGCCTCTTTATGAATCTTAGGTATCGTGTAAAAGTATGGAATTTTTGGTTTGTCCTGAATTAAGAATTCGCTCTCTTTTCTGGAAAGCCAATCGTGTGCCATGGCCTCTTCGATCATTATTAAGATGCTAATCCTGACCTCTTCAGTGGGGTCTTCTCTTAATATTTGGTAGTTACGTTTATCCTCAAGCAACTTTCTACATTCTCTGTCATAGTTATGATAGGTTTGTATGACAGTTGCTCCGCCTTTGTCTGCAGGTTTGATCACAATGTCCCGATTGTTTGCAAGTTCGAATAAGGCAGCTCTTTCCAATTTTGTGATATTCTGGAAAGTTGTGTTTATATCCATGGGTAATTTCTCTAGGTCCTCCATCCCCGCTTTCTCAAACGTGAGAAGTTCAATCGGTATAGTGGAGTCAAGAGGTGTGAAGGTTGATTTTTTCTTTAGACCGGTGTCTGATAGGTCGGTTCTTTCCTTGTCGGAGTTCTGAAAGAAGTTTCAGTTTTCTCATGAACTCTTTCATTTCCTGACAGATTTTGAATCTGTCCATTTTGTTGGTTGGGACAAAGCCAAGACCTTTAGACAGTACTCTTTCTTGGGCTTGTGTTAGTTGTAAATCAGAGAGGTTCACCATTAGGTTCCCCGACTGGTTGATGCCGTTTGGCTCCTGGTTGACACTCCTGGGGGTGCCCCTGCTTGTTGGTTCCAATGTACCTGTGTACCTTTTCGGTTTCTTCCCCTTCGTGGGCCTTGGCGCTGGCCTAAAAAAGGAGGCTGGCCATAGTAATTGTGTGGGGGTGCCTGTTGGTTCCAGGGTTGGAACTCATGCATATAGGGTGGTGCTGGTGGGTACTGCATGTATCCTGGTGGCCCCTGGTAGGGTGCCCAGCCTCTCCCCCATTGTTGGTATTGCCCCCTGTGAGATGGTGCTCCACCTTTGGCGCCTTGGTAGCTGTTCCTACTTGAGCCAGAACTATTGGAGCTCGTGTCAGAGTAATTGGTGTCCTGGTCGTTGTTGTGATTTCTAGGGACATGATCTTTTTTGATATAGGGGTAGATCTTTTCTTGAGTGAAACCCTCTGTATCTTTCTTGTGTTTCTTATACTTATTCCTCTTTAGGGTTAGTTCAAAATCTGTCATCTCCTGATTGAGTTCTTCCAGTCTCTTTTTTAGAGCTGCTGGGGACAGATAGCTTTTCATTTTCACCTCAAGTTGTGTTATTTCTATTTTTAGTTCTTGTGTCAGTTTCGTGGCAGTCTTTACAATCAGGACCAACCAGTCTCTGGTGCATCGCCAGCTTATTAGGGACCAATCTCTTTTGAACTCTAAGTCATGAGTGAATATGAATGGTTCATTTTTTACTATCAAGCCCGGAGGGGCTGTTTTGGATTTTAGGTACTCAGACATGAGTAAGCCATGTAGAGCTGTCTAAATCTGTGTTCGTCTGAGGGCTGCTAGTTCATCCCAATCGCCATCGTTAGTGCCTGGTTCAGAGTTACTTAGCCCCTCGAAGGGTCGGAGGGTGGCTAGGATTCTATCGACTTCCTCGTCGTCGAAAGTGAGGCCGCCTGTATCTTCCATGGTGAAGAGCTAACTACCGGAGTGTGTGTGTTGACTATGTGTATACAGATAGCTGTGATGTACGTGCAAAAATAAGTGAAAAACCGCGTCTAACCAATTGGAAGTCACAGGTAGGACCAGAAATACTGTTTTTCTCAAATCAAATTCGAGAAAGAGTTCCCACAGCTGAGGAAATCAAAAAAAGGGATGGAAGAAGTGGTGCTTTTTTTGATTTCCTCAGATTTTCGAACAGCGCACAGCTGTGGGAACTCTTTCTCGATTTTGATTTGAGAAAACCAGTATTTCTGGTCCTACCCGTGACTTCCAATTGGTTAGACGCGGTTTTTCACTTATTTTTGCACGTACATCACAGCTATCTGTATACACATAGTCAACACACACACTCCGGTAGTTAGCTCTTCACCATGGAAGATGCAGGCGGCCTCACTTTCGACGACGAGGAAGTCGATAGAATCCTAGCCACCCTCCGACCCTTCGAGGGGCTAAGTAACTCTGAACCAGGCACTAACGATGGCGATTGGGATGAACTAGCAGCCCTCAGACGAACACAGATTAAGACAGCTCTACATGGCTTACTCATGTCTGAGTACCTAAAATCCAAAACAGCCCCTCCGGGCTTGATAGTAAAAAATGAACCATTCATATTCACTCATGACTTAGAGTTCAAAAGAGATTGGTCCCTAATAAGCTGGCGATGCACCAGAGACTGGTTGGTCCTGATTGTAAAGACTGCCACGAAACTGACACAAGAACTAAAAACAGAAATAACACAACTTGAGGTGAAAATCAAAAGCTATCTGTCCCCAGCAGCTCTAAAAAAGAGACTGGAAGAACTCAATCAGGAGATGACAGATTTTGAACTAACCCTAAAGAGGAATAAGTATAAGAAACACAAGAAAGATACAGAGGGTTTCACTCAAGAAAAGATCTACCCCTATATCAAAAAAGATCATGTCCCTAGAAATCACAACAACGACCAGGACACCAATTACTCTGACACGAGCTCCAATAGTTCTGGCTCAAGTAGGAACAGCTACCAAGGCGCCAAAGGTAGAGCCCCATCTCACAGGGGGCAATACCAACAATGGGGGAGAGGCTGGGCACCCTACCAGGGGCCACCAGGATACATGCAGTACCCACCAGCACCACCCTATATGCATGAGTTCCAACCCTGGCACCAACATGCACCCCCACACAATTACTATGGCCAGCCTCCTTTTTTAGGCCAGCGCCAAGGCCCACAAAGGGGAAGAAACCGAAAAGGTACACAGGTACATTGGAACCAACAAGCAGGGGCACCCCCAGGAGTGACAACCAGGAGCCAAACGGCATCAACCAGTCGGGGAACCTAGTGGTGAACCTCTCTGATTTACAACTAACACAAGCCCAAGAAAGAGTACTGTCTAAAGGTCTTGGCTTTGTCCCAACCAACAAAATGGACAGATTCAAAATCTGTCAGGAAATGAAAGAGTTCATGAGAAAACTGAAACTTAGGGTCTTCTTTCAGAACTCCGACAAGGAAAGAACCGACATATCAGACACCGGTCAAAAAAAAAAATCAACCTTCACACCCCTTGACTCCACTATACCGATTGAACTTCTCACGTTTGAGAAAGCGGTGATGGAGGACCTAGAGAAATTACCCATGGATATAAACACAACTTTCCAGAATATCACAAAATTGGAAAGAGCTGCCTTATTCGAACTTGCAAACAATCGGGACATTGTGATCAAACCTGCAGACAAAGGCGGAGCAACTGTCATACAAACCTATCATAACTATGACAGAGAATGTAGAAAGTTGCTCGAGGATAAACGTAACTACCAAATATTAAGAGAAGACCCCACTGAAGAGGTCAGGATTAGCATCTTAATAATGATCGAAGAGGCCATGGCACACGATTGGCTTTCCAGAAAAGAGAGCGAATTCTTAATTCAGGACAAACCAAAAATTCCATACTTTTACACGATACCTAAGATTCATAAAGAGGCCCCATATCCACCAGGACGCCCTATAGTCTCTGGTATCGAGTCAATTTTAGAACCGCTGTCTAAATTCGCGGATGCGTTTCTTAGACCCCTAGTACAAGCAACAAGCACGTACTTGAGAGACACTAAGGCCGTTCTTCAGTTGATGAAAGACATAACTTTTGACCCAGAACAAGACCTTCTCATGGGTCTAGACATGGAGAGCCTCTACACGAGCCTCCCCCATCAAGAAACCATCGATATCATAGAGGAGGTTCTTTTCAGTACACCATGGAAGTACCACACTCCCAGACAAGTAGTACTGGAGTGCATCTCCTTGACACTGAAAAGAAATTACTTCCAATACGAGGATACATACTACCTAAAGAGGCATGGCACTAGTATGGGGAGCACTTGTGCCCCTAGTCTAGCCGGACTGTATGTACATCACCTAGAGACAACCAAAATCCTCAGCGATCATAATCCCTTCAAAAGCCACGTAGTTACGTGGAAGAGGTACATAGACGATGTACTGGTCATCTGGAGGGGCAATCAAAACTCGGTGACCCAGTTCATGTCATGGCTTAACCAACAAGACCAGTTCCTCAAGTTCACGCATACTGTTTCCAAAGAGAACCTGGTGTTTCTTGACCTGAATATCTATCCAGTGGAGGGTAAACTTGAGACTAGCACCCACTTCAAACCAACGGCAAAAAACAGCCTGCTACTGTTCGACAGCTTCCACCCGCGACATCTCCGGGAGAATTTACCCTACGGGCAATTCTTGAGGCTGAGACGCAACTGCAGCAACATTAACGACTTCAAATCCCAGGCAGGGGACTTAGAACAAAAACTACTGAATAGAAATTACCCAAGATCAGTTGTAAAGAAAGGAAAAAAGAGAGCCCGTAATAACAATCGCGAGGCCCTACTTGAAGACACAGAGAAAAAAGAATCGGACATGAGACCGATCTGTGTAACAACATATAACACTAACTTCAACCGCATTACCAAGATTGTAAACAAACATTGGAAAATTCTAAACTGTGGAGAACTTGATATCCCAAAACCAATGTTTTCGCACAAGAGAGGCAAAAACCTCAAAGACATGTTGGTCCACACTAGACCTCGAAGTGTTGGGCCGGCTGCACCCACCAGACTAACATCGGTTGGAGGCCACCATCCATGTGGCTCATGTATATCCTGCCAGTCCACGCAGAAAAGCCATGTCATTACATTCTCAAACCAAACCACATGGTAACAACGCCAGTTCACCAATTGTAACAGTCGCAACGTTGTGTATTTAATCTCTTGCCCTTGTGGGAAAGAGTACGTGGGCATGACCAGTAGACCAGTTAAAATTCGAATGGGGGAACACCGCAGCAACATACGCTGCAAGAAAACCACCACGAAAATGTCTACACACTATCTAAGCATGGGGCACAGTGTCTAAGACCTGAAATGGACAATCATAGAGGCCTTCAACAATGATCAAAACCTCCTTGTAAAGGAACAACGCTGGGTGCACAGGCTGGGCACTCATCATTCAGGCCTGAATGACGACATACCCAGGTCGCAACTCAACTAGAAATTGAGTCTGTAAACTTTTGACACCACACCTAGCTCCCCTTTAGAAATAACAACTTCAGAAATAATAACCCTGCATCTTAGTCTAAAAGACCCTAGCCTTGCCTTGTAGATTTGAAAATAAACCCCAAACCTTTATTTCTTAATTTAGTGTGAGGACTGTATTTATTACATTCCAATTCCCACTGTAAAATAATGTCAGTTACCGATTCCCAGTCTGACAATAGCACCATCCGCGCATGCGCGGTCAGGACACTCCATCCCCACGCATTCGCAACACACACACCCCCCGCTGGATTGTGCTAGGCGCTCATCGCGCATGCGCGGGGACGTAACACTTCCTCCGCGCATGCACGTTCAGCGCTAGGCACACCTCGAAAAGAAATCGACTTCCACGGAGTCGCCGGTCCCCACTCCCCCACCGGTCCCATTATCTTGAACAAAAAGAAGGCGTCTGAGCCAAAGGCAATCATTTACAACAACACACCCTACCTGGCCCCCGTGTTAATTTGCATACTAACCAATGGCCACCACGCTTACCTTCCGGGGCGGCCATTGTTTGCAAACACACGTGTCCCGACTTAATGGTCATTATCCGATTAAGCTTAGCAATTTACGATCGAAATCCGACTATATAAGCCTCCGCCCCAGCTCCCTTCCTCACAATCACGGAAGCCACGGACAGAGGAGGAAGCACCACGAGGCTGGAGGTTTAGTAAGTACGGCATAGCCGATCAAGGATAGGCACAAAAACTTTGCTGTCCATATCGTCTCTCCCTCATTACAGAACAGATATGGAAAACCAACAGACAATTTTTTTTCCCTCTTGTTTTTCTTCCCATTTTACTCCCTAACTGCAGTTGGACCTCCAATTACCCGTCTGTTCAGTTTTGGCTCATGGGGCACTGATCCCCTCCCTGCCTAGTATGTATATACCGCTTTGCACAAACTTTCCCATAATGTACTGAACTGTGTGTGTGTTTGATTGAGTGTTGTCCTTAGTTGAAACTACATACACAGCAATATTTGTCTACAGATTCGATGAAAAACTGTTTACCTCCCATAGGACATCCAGCAGCATCTGTATGTACTATGTGTATTAGTCTTCCTTTCCACATCTTTTTTTCACAGGTACCTTTAAGCGAAGCGCTTTGGGATCCGCGCCCTTTTAACACCTGGTTCTTGTTTTTCAGGCATACAACCAAGTATACCAGTACTAGCAAGGGCTGTGTATTTATATAAAAAATAAAATAAAATACACATTGATAGGAGTAAGTACCTTACAGTTTAGGGTACATACACGCACTGTGGCACAACATTTAGTGAGTGACAGGGGGATCTGACCGCGGTCCTGACGAAGGGGCATGGAGCCCCGAAACATGTTGACCCGCACAGGAAAGTTAGCCCACTAACTAGCTTAACCTTTCCGACATCACCTATTTTAATAATACCAGCCAGTGCCTAATAAATAATTTTTTCTTTACACTAGGCCAGGTATTTTTTAACATCACCTTATCACCCCTGACCCTACTGACACTCACTCCCACTCACTCACATAGCACCTTCACTTAAAAGGTGCTCCGGCGTAGTCGCTTGTTGCAGCACTGCCCCGTTCGGCAGCCGAGCGGGAAGACCCCGATGATGAAGCATGACACCAAGGGCCCTTTTGGTGTGTGAGGGGTATTTTAACACATCAAGTGTATTCCAACACCAACAGGATGCACAATAACCTTCTAGGAGGTGGACCTTTGTGATTACAAGTACCTTGACAAGAGGAGGACGTGCCCACCTCGGTGCCTACCAGCACCACCTCTTCCATCCCTTTTTTTGATTTCCTCACACTTGTTGTCAGCATGTCATGGCCACTCCCTGAGGGCAGGTTTGCACACACACAACACCCATCCGGCACAGGTGTCACAGGCCATGTGACCCCCACAAATATAAGGGGCCGACAACGTTACATTCCCCTTGCCAGTGGTGACTGGATGACGGACCCTCCACGGTTCTCAATCATAACGGCCTCATGAGTTGTTGCACACAGGGTTAGTGGCACTGGAGGCCTTGCGGCCATCAAGGGCCTACCAGCACGTGGCCCTGACTGGTGTTGCACAGGGTCAGTGGCACTCAAGCCATTGCGGCCATCACAGGCCTACCACCACATGGCGCTGACGGGCATTGCACAGGGTTAGGGGCACCCGAGGCCTTGCAGCCGTCACTGGCCTACCACCACATGGCACTGACTGGCGTTGCACAGGGTTGGTGGCCCAGAAATAGCTGAGCGGGTCTGCAGCCTGCGTTGATGAAGTGTGCACTGATGTGGTCCCATTGATGACTCTTGACTCAGCGTCATGCGTGGGACCTGCTGGGCTGCGGGGTGAAAGTGGTGTTGTGTTTTTTTCGTGTGTTTTTGCACGGGAACACCTACTCTGCATCTCATTAGGGTTAGTTGGTGGTGTCCACATGGAGTTACATTTTGGGGCAGTTATCGCCGGAATACTGGCGATGTCTGCAGTTTGCACCAGCTTGTGAATGGGGTGTTAAATATATCTCCACTTTTGATGCATTAAGGTGGGGATAAATCAGAAATAAGTCCTTGTGAATGTCCCCCTTAGACTTTGTTTCAAAATGTTTGCTAAAAAGAACCAGACGCTTGCGCCGATGCACTGCCAGGCCGAAGGCACCAATATTGAATTGTTGCTGGTATTCCACTTGTGGTTTGCCCCACTGAAAGAAGTTTGACTATCCGAAAAATGTCTACCTCCGAATGTAGAGATATTTCACTGAGACTGAAGTCAAGGAGCACAGACTTCGGACCTCACCTGCTCTGAACTTTGAGGTCATGAGCAATGCATTGTCAGCCTAAAGGGTGGGTGACTAATAATAATGAAAGTTTTAGGTGTCAACCATAAGAGACTCTTTCTTTCTATTGGCACTTATTATATCCTACTGATCTATTTATTTGATGTTTTCATCTTCAGCATCACCGTCTGTATCCTTTTTATTCAGTTTTAATTGATCACCATTAGCTCATGGTCTGCCAACACTCTTTCTAAATTTTGTGTTGTTTGTGATTTGCATAAAAGCAAAGACAAATGTTTTCGCAAACCAAAAGAGATCGGCCAATCAAAAGGTTGGGGTTCAGTAGTGTTACGTAAGAGGAAGGACAGTTTCATAGCATGAGCACCAGCTACATTATTCAAGGTCAGCTTAATTTTTGTAGGCATGGGTAGTTCAAGTGATTTGCCCAGAATCACAGGTTGTAGAGCTGACGCAGGAACTCAAACCTGATTGCCTATTTCTAAATTCGACAGTTCTGGTCGTAAGTCCACATCCACTGTAGCATGACAGCTTCCGATCTTTCCAGTCTTGAGAACTGTTAACTACAGAAAAAAACTTTCGAGTTGTCTTTTCCACTTTACCATAAACAACAGCATGTTTTTGGAAGTGCAACTTCTGGATTTATTTAATTATTAGGATACAGAACACCTTAATTCAAGGTCGGGCGCTCATCTAAAGGGGAATTGCAGTACACAGGAGAGAGTTAATTCCAATGCTGTCATCGATTTCAACAGTAAATGGCATCCTCAAAGCTTAGCAGTCAGTGTGCTGATTTAGATAGCAGTCA
This sequence comes from Lissotriton helveticus, assembly GCF_964261635.1. Taxonomy (NCBI): domain Eukaryota; kingdom Metazoa; phylum Chordata; class Amphibia; order Caudata; family Salamandridae; genus Lissotriton; species Lissotriton helveticus. The sequence goes on along the minus strand of NC_136071.1, from coordinate 647,802,280 downwards.
GTGTGCTGATTTAGAATCAGTTTTCTCCTCAGTGAAATTAATTTTGCAGTCTCTGGCATCGGCAATTAATAAATTGCTTGAACAGAAATGAGTTATATTTCTTTGCAGGAGGCAGATCTGTGCATTATTTTAACAATTTGCTGAACTGACACCATGGCTGATTGAACATTTTTAATAAGCAATTGACAAAATCAATGGATTAGGGTCATGTCGTTGAGAGTCTAAACTGGTGACAGATTGCAGCTGCATTCTATTTCGTGAAAAATTGCTGTAACTGCCAGGGAGATTGCACCAAGTGGCCTGAGGTCCTGTTTAAAAGAATGTAGAACTACGAAGGGATATTTAAAGGAAGGGTTGGGACATGACAAGAAAATCATCACATTCCCTATAGCTGTTTGTGATTTAATTTGAACTCTGAAAGTAAAAGGCCCTTTTTGGCTATCCATTGCCAAATACAGAAGCATAAATAAAATCTGATAAAATGAATACAGATAAGCACTTTAGATCGTGGGGCCTGGTGGACAAAAAACTGGCCACAAAACACTGCTCGAAAACGGTATTTTTGTGAACAGTCTGGAATTTTATGAACCAACCTTTGTATCAATAGGTCAATACGCAAAATCAGTCAGGGTAATCCAAACTGCCTCATTAATATTAATGCGAAAGGTATAAATTTGTGAGTTATTCTGAATAGACGCCATTACAGGGACGGTGGCCGCTATGATTAGTGGACCATCATGTTTGAAATTGCATTTAAAGAAACTATATTTTATATTCCTTAAAGGAAATGGGGCAGCATTTAAAAAATAAAAATTACTTTACAAAGTTTGGGTGAGAGTTGGCAGAAGTTAATACAAAAAAATATATATACATAAATGCAAATACTCATAAAAGTGAGACAGAGAATACAAATCCTTCAAGGACAGAAAAACCGACTGCTATAGGTGCCATAGTACATTAACAAAACCACAAATCCTTAAATTTAAAACCAGTTTAAAACCATTATGCAAAGTTGCATTAAAGGATAACTGGTGAAACAGTTACCCATAAAACTCATTGTGTGGTATTGGGTACCAATATGTTAAATATTTTGAAGGACATATTCATCATTTGTACAGCATTTATGAATAAGTATGCTTAAAATCAACAGATCTTGGTAAGGAAACCCACGTCTACGCTCAAAATCAATGTTGATGATACAATCTATTATATACAAGGAGATAGGTCCTAGGGAGTAAGGACAGCTGGACCCTATATAAATTCTTCGAGAAAAAATTGGTGACCATACAAAAATTATACTGACTCCGTATTTAGAGTAACAAATCAACTTTAGTTAAAGATTTGTTTGGTATTGTTTATTTATACCTTTTACTTCATTTGTTTTTGAATTAGAAAATAGTTTAGACAAAAAGACATACCTTATACATACAATTATTCAAAAAAAGAGGGGGATGAAAAAGAAGAACAAACTTCAAATGACTGTACTAAATCACAAGAACATTTACAAAAACATAAATCCACATCTATATACAATTGCACAACTCTTTGTGTACCAACACAAATACTCATTTACATTTGGTTTTCAAATTCCAAACATCAAGAAAAATCAAAGAAAAATCAGAGAAAAATCAGATGGAGAAAAGATAAATCAATATCATGCACAGTGTAGGTAAGGCTGAAATGCTTAGTCAAAAACTTTCAGTCATTCAGGGAACAAATTAATCCCAGATCTTTAAACGGTGCTTGTCTCCATTAGGCCGACGCGTTTCGAACTCGCTAATTTAATTTGCGTGTTCTCATCAGGGCTTTTTGAATTTTCCTGCAGGTTTGTGTGCAAAAAATAAATAAAAAACGAAAATTTGTGTCACTTCCTCTAAAATAGTAAATAGCCTCATTTTGTAGCTCCATATATACATTAAGAGCAAGGGATTTACCTTACTGGTGTAGTCGCAGTTAGCTGGGGTTCAAATGATTTTTGACGTTACCGCCGTGTTGTCTGGAAGAGGAAAGGCCTCATCAATACAATGTTCCATTAGAGCGGGTTATCTGATGCCAAAATAATGTGCACCCCTACCTTAAATCTTGTCTGTGAGTTCCCTTCTTAAGGTCCAAGCTCGATCGACATTCAATGTGATTTAATGTAAGATTCCCAAATGCCCAGGGTTCCCGTTTGTGAGCCTAGAAGAATTAGTGAAGGAGAGCTCAAACTTCTCCTCATTTTATAATACAAAAATGATGCCATTCTTAACTGCCGGTAATATGTACCTTTAACTCCGGGGCTTAGTGGAAAAAAATCCTCGCTGCTTCAAGCGGCGTCAAACTGAGACGACTCGGTACAGATTAGAGCGGTCCCGGTGCTGAAACACAGATGAGCGCTCGGTTATTCGCTGCTTGCCATCTGTGACTCTATTCAAATTCAGCGCGACCGGGGCAGAGGTCACTTACCCGTTCTCTTCGGTTTTGGGCTGTGATTCCAACTCCTAGCGACCTCGCATCAAAGCGCCATGTTAGAAAAGAGGCGGTGATATCTTATCAGCTCACATGACATTAGGGAATTGTGGGATATGTAGTCCCCTGAAACACATATACTCGTAATCCTTTGTGTGAAATGCCTATTTAGCTCTGAATCCTATTTTTGCGTGGTTCTTACAGCCTAGATATCTCAGACATGGAATTTAGCCCAGTCTGGAAGCTATTAAATCTCAGTATCAGGTAGGCTTCCTTTTTCAGAAGGACATCATCAACATTTTGTACTCGTTTATTATACCCAATTGTGTACAAAACAGTCCATCTAAAGTCCATTTCTGAGTGGCCTTGTTCAATAAAATGTTGGACCATGGGAGCAGATACAACTTTATTTTTGATGCGTGATCTGTGTTGTGTAACACGGGTATTAATTTGCTGGTTCGTTTTGCCTATGTACAATTTATTGCAACTGCACGTGATTGCATAAACCACATTTTTGGTTCTGCAGTTGCTAAAATTCTCATTCTTCCATCTTATGTTCCTGTGTAGGAATTCACTGCCCTCAATTGTTGAGTCACAGGACACGCAGTTCCCACATCTGTGGTGGCCCGTGATCTGTTTTAGACCCCATGCTGATAGTAAGTCATGTTTAGGTTTCTCTATCTTTACATCAGCACGGACAATTTGTTGGCCTATGCTTCTGTTTTTTTAAAAGCAAAAATAGGTTTGGGAAATGGGCATTCAAGTTCTTCCAACAAATGGCAATTTTTAAGAATGGTTTGCCGTATCTGATGGGCATTGGGGCCAAATGTTGTGACGCAAACCAACTTGTCTAGTTCCTGTTTGATTTTCCGCTCGAAAAGGCACTCACGTGGAGTGTAACGTGCCCTTTTACAGGCGTGCTTCAACAATTTTTTGGGGTATCCTCTGGTGATCATTTCTTCACAAAAATTTTTGAGTGCAAATCCTAATCTTTCATATCAGAGCAGTTCCGCCTGATGCGGAGTAGCTGCCCGTACGGCAGATTAGTCCTCAAATTTCTAGGATGGGCGCTCTGATGATGAAGAATGGTATTTCTGTCCGTCTCTTTTCTAAAAAGAGACGACTTCAGGCATCCGTCACTACATCTAATTTCGACATCTAGAAATGTCATTTTTGCGTTGCTCTGCTCAAGTGAAAATTTGATGTCCTGGTGCTTATTATTCAGCCACTGATGGAATTCTATCAATTCGGTGTGGCTCCCCTGCCACAGGAGCCACACGTCATCAATATATCTGAGCCACTGTTTTATGTGCTTCTTGTAGGGATTATTATTCTCAACAAACTTGTTCTCGTATTCAGCCATAAACAATATAGCCATCTCCGGCGCATAGGGACAACCCATGGCTGTCCCCTTGGTTTGTAAAAAGAACTCGTCATTGAAACGAAAATAATTTTTCTTGAGTGTCAGTTCAGCGAGTTCTAGAATGAAGGACGTAGGGACCCTGTGGGGTCTTATTCTTTTGTCAAGATATAGCTCCATAACCTCTAGAGGTTATGGAGCTATATCTTGACAAAAGAATAAGAAAAGACCCCACAGGGTCCCTACGTCCTTCATTCTAGAACTCGATGTAGTGACGGATGCCTGAAGTCGTCTCTTTTTAGAAAAGAGACGGACAGAAATACCATTCTTCATCATCAGAGCGCCCATCCTAGAAATTTGAGGACTAATCTGCCGTACGGACAGCTACTCCGCATCAGGCGGAACTGCTCTGATATGAAAGATTATGATTTGCACTCAAAAATTTTTTGTGAAGAAATGATCACCAGAGGATACCCCAAAAAATTGTTGAAGCACGCCTGTAAAAGGGCACGTTACACTCCACGTGAGTGCCTTTTCGAGCGGAAAATCAAACAGGAACTAGACAAGTTGGTTTGCGTCACAACATTTGGCCCCAATGCCCATTAGATACGGCAAACCATTCTTAAAAATTGGCATTTGTTGGAAGAACTTGAATGCCCATTTCCCAAACCTATTTTTGCTTTTAAAAAAAATAGAAGCATAGGCCAACAAATTGTCCGTGCTGATGTAAAGATAGAGAAACCTAAACATGACTTACTATCAGCATGGGGTCTAAAACAGATCACGGGCCACCACGGATGTGGGAACTGCGTGTCCTGTGACTCAACAATTGAGGGCATTGAATTCCTACACAGGAACATAAGATGGAAGAATGAGAATTTTAGCAACTGCAGAACCAAAAATGTGGTTTATGCAATCACGTGCAGTTGCAATAAATTGTACATAGGCAAAACGAACCAGCAAATTAATACCCGTGTTACACAACACAGATCACGCATCAAAAATAAAGTTGTATCTGCTCCCATGGTCCAACATTTTATTGAACAAGGCCACTCAGAAATGGACTTTAGATGGACTGTTTTGTACACAATTGGGTATAATAAACGAGTACAAGATGTTGATGATGTCCTTCTGAAAAAGGAAGCCTACCTGATACTGAGATTTAATAGATTCCAGACTGGGCTAAATTCCATGTCTGAGATATCTAGGCTGTAAGAACCACGCAAAAATAGGATTCAGAGCTAAATAGGCATTTCACACAAAGGATTACGAGTATATGTGTTTCAGGGGACTACATATCCCACAATTCCCTAATGTCATGTAAGCTGATAAGATATCACCGCCTCTTTTCTAACATGGAGCTTTGATGCGAGGTCGCTAGGAGTTGGAATCACAGCCCAAAACCGAAGAGAACGGGTAAGCGACCTCTCCCCCGGTCGCGCTGAATTTGAATAGAGTCACAGATGGCAAGCAGCGAATAACCGAGCGGTCATCTGTGTTTCAGCACCGGGACCGCTCTAATCTGTACCGAGTCGTCTCAGTTTGACGCCGCTTGAAGCAGCGAGGATTTTTTTCCACTAAGCCCCGGAGTTAAAGGTACATATTACCGGCAGTTAAGAATGGCATCATTTTTGTATTATAAAATGAGGAGAAGTTTGAGCTCTCCTTCACTAATTCTTCTAGGCTCACAAACGGGAACCCTGGGCATTTGGGAATCTTACATTAAATCACATTGAATGTCGATCGAGCTTGGACCTTAAGAAGGGAACTCACAGACAAGATTTAAGGTAGGGGTGCACATTATTTTGGCATCAGATAACCCGCTCTAATGGAACATTGTATTGATGAGGCCTTTCCTCTTCCAGACAACACGGCGGTAACGTCAAAAATCATTTGAACCTCAGCTAACTGCGACTACACCAGTAAGGTAAATCCCTTGCTCTTAATGTATATATGGAGCTACAAAATGAGGCTATTTACTATTTTAGAGGAAGTGACACAAATTTTCGTTTTTTATTTATTTTTTGCACACAAACCTGCAGGGAAATTCAAAAAGCCCTGATGAGAACACGCAAATTAAATTAGCGAGTTCGAAACGTGTCGGCCTAATGGAGACAAGCACCGTTTAAAGATCTGGGATTAATTTGTTCCCTGAATGACTGAAAGTTTTTAACTAAGCATTTCAGCCTTACCTACACTGTGCATGATATTGATTTATCTTTTCTCCATCTGATTTTTCTCTGATTTTTCTTTGATTTTTCTTGATGTTTGGAATTTGAAAACCAAATGTAAATGAGTATTTGTGTTGGTACACAAAGAGTTGTGCAATTGTATATAGATGTGGATTTATGTTTTTGTAAATGTTCTTGTGATTTAGTACAGTCATTTGAAGTTTGTTCTTCTTTTTCATCCCCCTCTTTTTTTGAATAATTGTATGTATAAGGTATGTCTTTTTGTCTAAACTATTTTCTAATTCAAAAACAAATGAAGTAAAAGGTATAAGTAAACAATACCAAACAAATCTTTAACTAAAGTTGATTTGTTACTCTAAATACGGAGTCAGTATAATTTTTGTATGGTCAGCAATTTTTTCTCGAAGGATGATACAATCTTGGCATATGTATTAATTTCTTTTCTCAAATACATTCTTTTCCATGTGATCAAGATTGTAGAAAAAAGGAGAAGGAAAGGAAGGAATAAGAAAGAGGGAAAAGGAGGAGAAAAACAAGGAAATAGGAGTTGTGGAATGGGGTCGGGAAGCAAGTGGCCTGTCATGAGAGTGTGTAAAATATCACCAGTTGTTTCAAAGGTATATGTAGGCATCCTTCAAATTATTACATATTTAGATCCATATACAGTGTTAAATTAATTTTCATACCATTTGAATCGCATATTGTCAGGTAATTTTTCAATTTCTTGTTTCACATTTATGAGTAATTGCATTTATGTATGCATTTGTTTTGTATTTATTATGTTGCAGCACTGAAGAAGTTCACATGCACATCTTCGACAGAGAAGGCGCTTTTGCGCACCAGAAACAGGAAATAAGAAGGAGAGGTTCATTGATCGCCTTGACGATGAAAAACCTGGCAACCCAATTGATGGGCCCGACTCTGACCTCCTTCTTGAAAGTAATCCAGGCGAAGCTGCTTCCCTTGATTACCTATGGCAGCGAGGCTATGCGGGGAAGAGACTCCAACGACCTGGATAGCACACAGGTCAAAGCATACAGAAAAATGTTCTCGCTCCCACTTTACACCTCTCCGGCTCAAATAAGAATAGAGTTCGGCCTGCAAAAGCAAGATCTAGCCAGGTACGGGGCATACATCATTTGCTGGCATAAACTCAGAAGCGCCACTAGAGATACATTTAACTCTCTGCTATGGCAGGATATACAAAGCAGGGATGCTTCTGAGGCAAGAACTTACCTGCAAGCAGCATTGGAAGCCACCAAACTCTCAGTGCTCTGGGACACACAACTTGGGCACAGCACTTTCAAAAAACTAGTCTGGAAAAATGTTAAATCACTCTCCTTACTGGAGGATAAGGCACTATTCTCAAAAAGATCGCATGCATGGATGACCCTAAATTCTTATGAATTGCTAACACCACAAATATATTTCAACCAGGGTTACCCAAAAGCCACAAAAATGAAGCTCTTAAAATACAGACTAGGGATTCTGCCAATTACAGAGCACCTACCACCATTGCTCAGGAAAGTGAGAAATGAAGCCTGCATGCTATGCAATTCAAAGAATGGTGATATTCTTCACGTTATCTGCTTATGTGTAGAACTGCAACAAGCACGCCAACTGCTTCTTAAAGATCAATTCAAGCAAAAAGGGATCAGCACCAGAAGGCAAGCGGTGCTCGCCTGCCTGAATCCGTGAAACACTAAACTAAACTGTAGATTTGTGAAATTTCTCGCAACGGCCGAGCAAAGAATGCCAAGACTGCCAGGGGGATAATACCACAGACTCAGGCCGATAAGCAGACGGACAATAGTATGTAAGGATAAACTCACTGGACAGGTCCGTCTAGCACCAGAGGGTCACCCTTGTGAAAAGCAAAATGCTAGCGGCAAAAATAGTACGTGGCTGAACAGCACGGGAACAATCTAATACGGGGATCAGAATTGCTCACCACTCAATGTAAAAAGTGTGTTTTGACCAGTCGTATTTAGTTATCTTTGGTGTAAACAGTAATGAATTTCCAATTTTATGATATATTTTAATAGTTTTAAATAATGATGTTTTAAGAATTTTGTAATATGCATTGCAATGGTTTTAATTAACTAAGCCCAATAAATTAAACTTAAACTTAAACATGTTGTGATTAAAACACATTGGCTGTTTCTTTTGTATATAAGCAAAATAACGAAGATACGGAACAAGTTAACATTTGATCTGGACTTTCTTACATTAACATTGGTTGTTTGGTGCACCACTATTTTAGGTTTTTGGATTATGATGTGCCCATAATGTGCACCCCTCGGCAGCGGATGCCTATATTGAGTGCACATTACAAGAACTGAAGTCTAAGAATTACCTGGATTTGGGACAAGAGAGTGGTGCAATATTTTTGGGCTCGCTGCTCTAATCTCTTTTTTGTACTACATTTTCAAGGTTTTGCGATAGGATTTTTGTCACAAAACATTGAGACATCTAAAGAATTGCTATTTAGAAGGGACACCTACAACAAACCCCTTCCAAACTGTGATTTCCTAATGAGGTGCAAACCAGTTTTATTAGTCAGTAATAATTTATCAACTCCTAATGTGGGGTTTGTACATGTTAAAAAATGTTTTACAGTTGAAATAGTCTGAGCCAATGTTTACAACTGGACAAATATTCTGTACAGTTTTTTGGCGGAATTTGCACTTAAAGGTATATCCACTGATTAGTGCAGGAAATTTGAATGCCCTGACAACGAAAGATCTAGCATCTACGGATAGTACACTAGCAGGAACATCTTAACCGCATGCGGGCGGAATTCCGCCCGTACGCTGAGATTTTCAAAAGCGCATGTTACGTGACGAGCTGGGCTCGTCATGAGCGTGCGAGGAGGCTACCTCATGACGAGCCCAGCTCGTCATCAGCGTCGAAGGGGTTAATACAATCTTTTTGAGAGAGCTAGTTCTGCCACTACTTCTTGCTTATGCCCCTTTCTCCTCAAACTGGCACATTTAGAGTTACCACTAGTGCAGTAAATGGACCTCTTACTCTGGAGTCCTTAAATGGGGGGTCGGCATGTGTCACGAGGCTCAGAGTCCTGAAAATTGTATTCTGACAGTGAACTTACATTTTTTCTAACATTGTCACAACGAAAATGAAAACAAGAACAACTCTTACGAAACATGGTTCTGGCTTACTTAACTGGTCACAAACAGGCTGCATTTTAAAATATTGTATGGGGTTAAGGCAAGTGCCGTAGAGACATTTGTTACCCCAGCAGTTTTAATTGAATAATAATAAAGGTAAGGTAACTCAGGTGGGTCATCAACTTACTTGAGAGGTCAGTGTTTTGTCTAGTGACTCTTTTGACTTATCATAACGCAACCTAGATGATTGATGTGCCTGCAACAAAGCACATGTAACATGCAGCTTATGTGTTTGTATTCAAGAAGATAGCTCAATGGTGTACTTCTTATCTATCTATCTTTCCATCTATCTATCTATCTATCTATCTATCTATCTATCTATCTATCTCTCAATTGATCCATCAATCGTAAGTTCTATGCCTCTCTCCAAGTCTGTTTTTCTCACAAATTCCGCTATCCTCTCTCTTATGGAACAGGATCCCACTAGTAGTCTTTTAAACTACTAAAGCTTGCAGCAGACACCTTTGTTGCTCCGGTACTGTGGCCACTGCCCCGACCCGCTGCTCTCTTTTAACTGGGCATTTAGCGGGCAGGGAGAGCTTGTCTCTCTGTGCTGTGTACAGAGATCCTCACCGCAGTGTCAACTTGCATTGCCATCTTTTCCATTCCTTACCTCTGGACAGCTTGCCCATTGGTGCTGTTCTTTCCCATGGCGTTCCTCTCTCTGGGGGACTTCATGTTGGCTATTTCTCCTCCTTGGTTTCCCATCCCAGAATTCTTTGATAGGAGTTCTGGGACAGATATAACTTCCCAATACAAGATAGCTATTATTATTTAACCTCATATGGCTTACGAAGCCAATGTGGGTGTCCCACATGAAGTTTCCGTACTTCCTGTCTTTCACTTAGTTAAGGGGAGGAGTTCGACTACTCATTGAGTTGAAATCCTACGAGTAGTTGACACAGTGTTTACTCACTCCTGGCCTCGCAGGTTTTCATGTGTTGCCAGTTCTCCAGCCTTTCTCCTTGTTTCCAAAATTCAATTTTTTCCTACTGTATCCTTCTCCAGCCTGTGGATCCAGTCAGATTCTGGCCACCTTGGCAGATTTCAATCTCAGATCTTCTCTTCACTAAATTCTGGGCCTCTCATCCCACAGTCCTCACTTCAAAGCTTCCGGAGGTTTTGTGACACTCTGGTGTTTTCCTCGCTAGGGCTCCTTCTGGAAGACATCGGTAGCTATATGCTTCCCTGTGTTGGCGGACCCACGGCTACAGGAAGGCTTTATCTTTACCTCTAGCAGAGAAAACCCAGGGAGACTTATTCTTCCAGAATCTGCAGTAAACTCCAAGGATCCTACAAGCTATGTTAGAGTGACAACCTTTGGCAAACGAGATATTGGTTGTTCTGTCCTTGCTCCATTCTTGAAAGTCTGAGTCTCATTCTGCTTATGATGTAGGTTAAACTTTTGTATGGTAGAGTTTGAGGTAGCTGAACAAAATATCCAATAATCCAAAAAACATAGATCCTAAATTCTTTTTAGGTACCCTGCTTCTGTCATGCAGGGTTAGAGCGCTCAGGGTTATTATGACACCCAAAAGGTATTCCACACCAGTTGAGTCATTGCCATTGTCAGGGTATGAAGGAAGATTCGCTGATGAGAAATCAAAAATCTTCTCACTAAGTCCTATGCTATCAAGGAGCAAGTCTGTTAATTTAAACTATGGTTTGGCTCTGGCGGACTGCATTGGAAGATTCCTCTGAATTTTGCCATATTTGGTCATTGGAATTGTAGACCTCCTCGAGTTAGATTTCTAATCTGTGCTTTACTGCTGTGGCTGCTATCACAGATGTAGCAGTTTTCCACAGCATTCTTCTGTTACCTTCTTTACTTATTTTAACACACGGTAGAGAGTCAGAACACTAGTGCAATGTGATGTGTCTCTCATCTCTTTTGACCTTTAAACTTGTCTTTTTAAGTGCACCTTGAATAATCACAAACTCAAAAAGTGGTGATTCTCAAGTCAAACGTGTGTATTTCCCACTGAAGGGCTGTGGATATCACTGTTGACAAAGTTAGTAAGAACATTTGAGAAAAATTGTTTTGCAGGCACTACTGGAACACTTGAAGGGCTGTGCTGGTCTTTTCTTAGCCAGCCCTAGAACCAGAAAAATCATTCAGGGGGAGGACATTTGGAGAATCTGAAATGGAAATAATGTGTACTTATCCAGCCGAATATGCCTTGAAAAATGTAGCTTAGTTAATAAGACAGCAGTAATCACAACTGACTATGAAAGGACAGTCAGTTACCAACATCTGGCTTCTCATATTCATTGTGTAGACTTGAACATTTTGCCACATCAGAGGACAATTTAATTATTCCTTCTCTTAATAATTGATGTTTGTCTGATGGCGAAGGCTTCAGTACAACTTTAGGAGGACCTATAAGACTATGAAAGGACAGTCAGTTACCAACATCTGGCTTCTCATATTCATTGTGTAGACTTGAACATTTTGCCACATCAGAGGACAATTTAATTATTCCTTCTCTTAATAATTGATGTTTGTCTGAGGGCGAAGGCTTCAGTACAACTTTAGGAGGACCTATACAGAATACATATGATTATAAATGCTTCGAGTGCACTGTACTTCCTAATTTAGTGTCATGTGTTATCCTATTGTTGTCATCAAATGGAGAACACTTCAGTTACTGGTTACCTCCCCTCCTAGGTTGCTATCTTTTTCCTTCCTTGAGCCGCAGCATCCCCCTCCAAGCTCTCACCCCACATAACATCCCTATGTGACAAATTCAATTACCAGATGCATCTGTTTTAACCCAGTAGCAGACGTCACCAGGAAAGCCTCACAGATATCAAATATCGCAAGTGAGCACATGAAAGCCAAAAGAGGAATATAATTAGAAACTTCAAATACTGAAGCAAATGCAGAAATTGAATTAAAATTAACATGTTTTCTGTCAACATGTTTAATAACAGTGGGCATCGCAAACTGTTCAATTACATCACAGTGGCTGTACAGTCTGGTCTATCCTTACCAGTGGAGTGGAGCATTTCTAGAAGCAACAGCAAGGAATTTTTTAATAGAGCAAAACTGGATCAAAGACAAGGAAAGTTGAAGTTATCTGAATCAGATTTAACTTGAGGACAAGGAAAATTGGCTTTCCACTCATGCTCATTTCCATAAGATAACATTTTACATTGAATGACACCCCCGAAAATGAAAGAGAAAGAAAGCCATAAAGTCTAGACCAATCCTTATCTTACCCACCCCAAACCTGCTCTTTATCCAAGCAATTTTAGAACAGAATGGATGTTAAATTTGCTGCTCCCTTACACAAATAGCTTACCCTTACATTGCCACTGTTGCAGTGCTTTGCTTTGTTAAATATTTAATTATGTGTGAACTTTGGGTATCTTTTATACTGGTGCATTAAATGTCTAGGATCGAAATAAAAAAATGAAACAATAGTTTCCTTGGAAATATTACAATCTTTTGTTGCGACTGATTCACACCCTGTGAATGTGGTGATTGCCTGGTGGGAAAGCAGATAAAGGCAGCAGGTGAACTAATTTGCTGCATACTGATAGAGCTTGGGTTCACCTGCTCGGGATTTTACCATACTCACCTGGGCCCATAAAACATACACACTTTGAAACAGGTAAACCTAGGCTCAATCAGAGATTTGAATTTAACCTTTAAGGACCTATACCGTGACTTACCAATCCTAGTCACCAGTACCTAGAGTCCTAAGGGATCAAGGGAGTTAGCAAGAAAATGGGTAGTAAATAAACATTTGCACTCATAAATAATCACAGACTCTGGAGAGATTTAAACTCTTTATCTATGTCAATTCTTAAATGTTAGAGTCCAAACTAATTTGTTTAAAGCGCATTCAATTAGAAAAAATATATTCAAAGCAATATTACTAAACTTTCTTTAAGCATTGAAACATAGGAAGGGTAAGAAAAGGGAAACAGCACAATGACATACCCACATGTACTTTATATTTACCTAGAATGGTGTGAAGACCAACCCTGGCCACTGGCTGGGATAAAGGACAGGACTTCTTGTAGTCCAGATGCCAGTAAGACGGCACAGGAGTAGATCAGGACCAGTGAAGACCAAATTAGGATGGATTCAAGTTGGAACCAGGTACCCTCAGTTAGGTGCAACGCCAGCGTTACACCCCTCACTGCGGCTAACGGTTGGACCCTGATTGGGTTAGTGAATCTTCTCCCTTATGAACCCCGATTGGGTAATCAAACTCCTTCCCAGATCCCCGATTAGGTTATCGATTCTTTTGACAGAGTGCTCTGCCAGCACCTCTGCTTCCGAATCTTCTGACAGACTGCTCCGCCAGCACCTCTGTTCTCGATCGCCTATTGAGTGCGTTGGGTCAGTGACCTTTAGCTATTCAGGCAAGTCGGACAAACTAACTGGCTAAGCCTACCTTAGTTATACCATTTTCCAGGGTAGTATACCACCCCCCAATGTTGCAAATATGTGTATTCCCTCAATTTGATTGGTCAAAGGACAAGGAGAGGTCCTCACACCATACCAGAATGAAGTCATTTCATTCAAATATTAAAATTCTACGTTCCCTCTCATAATTTTTTTTTCCCATGCAGTTTTATTCCACCCGGCAGTTAATGTATCAATAGTAATTACAATGTAATATAACATTTTGTTCAGCTTCCTACCAAAGGGTCAAAAGGTAAGATTCCCATGAGCATCTTCTAGCAAGTCAGGAGTGGGCCTATGTTCAATGCCATGGCTTCTGGACTCGGGTGAATTCAGCACATGCTCACTTTCAGGACCCAAGAAGGAGCAACATTGTACTTGATTGGTCCAAACACGAGCTAATAGCAAAATCAAAGAAGAACAGTTTAGGAACAAAGAATAAATGAATGCTCTGTATACCACTCATCTCTACTCTATTACCATTACTTTATTTTAACTATAGCGTTAGGATTTAGGCTGTACGAACAATTTAGTAAAAGCAGCAATGCAAGCGTTAGCACATAAAAACATAGAGCAGCCATCTTTAGTTCTAGTGCGCAGAAGCAAACTTTTCCCACCAAAGCAGAAAGTACGTCATGTCATGTGAGTGTGACAGACACATGCGCAGAAAAATTACCGCGTTGCGGCGGCCATTTTGGGTTACTCGAGTTACGGTTAGTAAGAAGCCCATTGAAAAGCTTCCCCAGCTTACTAGAAATGTCGTGTTTTGCATTGTTAACAAAAAGAAACATGTTTATTAGTGTATTACAGTTTCTTTCGAGAGGGTTGAATCCAAGCAAGTCTCTTTACGAGTGAAAAGCTTGCTCCATCAATACGCTGTCTTCTTCAAAGGCTTCTCCAGACACAAAGGACATACACACTGTATGAAAAAATAAGAGATGGAGCTAGGGGAGCAACCTTGTGGAAATGAAGCATGAAGAAGAACCGCTTATACAAAAAGTAACTAAGCAGGGCCTGGCTAAGATGCCACTCAAGATAGCCACATCATCTTGGGGCTCTGTACTGCTTCAGAACCACCAAGGAACTATTTGTGGATTCCACAATGCAGTGATGATGGAAAGACTGTGGGGAACATCTCCTGACCTTTTTTCTCCCGTTTGAGGAACATTTGTGGAAGCTGGAGCTCTTTTTCAATGAATGGCATCGTTCAGGTTATTATGGCCACCTTTTTGATTTTCACTACGCGCAGGGCACTCTCTCTTCAGTGAGTCTACAGCTACTGAGGTACTTTGAATATTTCAAGTGTATGGTGCTCCCTTATTATTCTTACATAGCTGGCTTCACAAATGGTGCCTTGAAAGTAGTCTTTTCTATGTAACACAGGCTTCTTTTTTCTGTGCATGACTAATGAGAAATTAGTGTTTCATCCTTATAAACCTATTTAAGGCACCTTTGTTCCATGCCTAGCAATGAAGGCCCGCCTGAGTTTATTAAATAGAATAAACTGCACAGTTATATAACCACCTGTCTCTGAGCGGTCTAGTGATTTTTGGGCAGAATTAAGATGTCATCATATTCAACTAAAAGCCATCCCACAGTCATACACACTCTGACGTTTCTTTCAAAGTGCCCCCAATGGATGGCTCACACTCTGCTCTTGAAATGGCTTTTCCTGGCTCTTCTCATTCAAGATTGTCAACGCTTTCATAAAAGAAACCTCACTCGACCTCCTTTACCACTAAACTGTTCAAACAGGACCATTCTTCTCTACCTAAATCGTTAGAGACTGTATTGGAGATAATTCATGCTTTGCTACCATTCATTGAAGAAACCAACACCTGCATTCAAACTCTTGATGATAAGTGGTCAATTATGGAATCTAGATTAACACTGGTAGAGGAACATGTCAGGGACATTCAGGATATTTCTACTAAATTTTCAGCTTTTGAGAAGGATGTGCTGTTGTTGAGGAAACACGCAGAGGACCTAGTAAATAAAAATGAGTGAAATAACCTCATTTGCATGGTCTTCCTGGGGGTTTTGAGGCCGAAGTTCCTGTTTCCTATTTGCCTCATACTTCTACACTTATCTCTACCACCAATTGGTCCTCACTTGTTTTCTTCAGCTGCTCAATCAATCAGGGTTCTTATAGATCATGACTAATCAGCTGTAAGGATCTCAAGGTGCTGGGCTAGAGCTGCTCCATGTAAACCTCGTGGAGAAATATTTTTTTTCTTGCAATTCACAGACCTTATGAAAGTTCTGAATGCAGCCAAATAAAAAAAACATCCAATATGGTCTGGTGAAAAACAAAATTGCTTCACAGGATGTCTTTACTGCTGTGGCTAAACGAAGGAAGGAATTTCTTGAGTTCCATCCTGAGTTGCGAGCTTTAGGTGCACAATATGGTTTATTTCACCCTTTCTCTTTTAAGGTCACTTTTCACAACAAAACAACTACCTTTGATGATCCAGCTGTCCTCAGGAAATGGATTAATTTTCACTCTACCTCTTCACCGGATACTGTTGATCCTTTCTCCTTATGTTGACTATCATGCAACGTTTATGGTTAATTGACTTAGTTGGTCATACTTCACTTCTCCTGTAGGTCATCAACAGTTTTATTGTGTCCATTTCCTTCTTGTTCAATGTGGTGTTCTGGTGTGGTTTGTTGGCCCTTGTTGATTGTGTCGTCTTCATCTATGTATTTGAGAACAACAAGGGGACCCAATAAAGTCGAAAAGGGACCTTGGGAGTAAATTCTTTCAGACAATAGTGGTCCTTTACAGGAGAGAGAATTAGGAACAATGAATATAGACTCAGTCGTTACTATATCGATTTAACATGTCCAGCCGGACAGAGATCTGATATTTACTTGTAAGTAATAGAGAAAAGGTATTACACAGCAATACACAAAGTGGGGCACAACCCTGTGCCCTACTTAGCACATGAACAACATACAGTAAAGGACAAAACAGGGAACAAAGGGCTTTTAGGCAAAAGCTTAAGGTTTGCTGCACCGGTAACTGCACAGTGTCAAAGTACAACAAAACACAACCTACACCTTTACACTTTAAGTACACATAAGGTTTGGAATGTATAAGGTGTTTACAAATTGTCGACGGCGTTTCGATCCGTTAAAGCGTTAGGCGGATCATCATCAGGACATAGATATTATGCCTAACAATAAGAAGCCTCAATTTCCTATGTGAATGAAGGCAAGGAAAATATATATTTACAGAGGTTAGGGTTCGCGACAATAGACGACAGGTTACAGCAAGGGTGAGACAAAACTTCATGCACAATAGGAGGAAGTAACGTGTGCCTAATGCAGAAGGTTTAGAATATCAAACAATCAATTAACTGTTTATCAAGTTGGGAGTTGGAAGTTTAAAAAAGTAAGGCATGCACTAGTTAAGATTGGACTCATGGTGAATTAAGGGAGTATATAGAGTAACCGTTCCACAGACATATTGCAACTCTACATAACATGTTGGACAATGGACTAACAAACGATCAAGTCAAGGTCATATCAATATTTGGTCATTCTCGCATAGACCGACCATGGTGTATTGAAAACCAGTTCGATCTTACGGTGTAATTGAGAAAAGTGACCGAAAACCAATTCGGCGAGTCGGGGTGTGGTAGGTGCCATGATGTGGCTAGAGCAATCATGCTAAGAGCCGAAGTGAATGCGGGCTTGCTTACCGAAATAGGGAAGGCAGGACGTGGTGAACCGCGATGCGAATAGGATCCGGTGGGAATTGAGAACCGGGTCAGTCAACTCAGATGTGCGGAGAGTTCAGTAGGTTCCCTACAGAGAAGTGGAGGGTCAATTAGGGATCATTTAACGGTGCTTAACCAGAGTGCGCGAGGGTATGCTTACCTAATGAGTTCTGGGAGTGAGCGTCAGCAAGTTAGCCTAGGGGAGAAGCGAAGGGGGGTCAGGAGGGTTTCTATAATCATCATATCCACTAAGGTGCTATAGTGTGAGAGGGACTAGGTATGTATAGCCAATTCTGCATGATTGCAGGTTCTGTTAGCTGATCGCTCAGGAAGTGGGCGGCGGCATGATAGCCTAAGAGCAAAGCGAGGGGGGGAGTCTGAGCGGGATAAGCGGCCAGCCTAAAAATCAAGTTGTGATGCGTGGGTGACAAGACTTACCGGGCAAGTAATTGCAGAGCTGCTCAATCACGGGCTCTGTGGGGTCAAGTCACCGTGAGGGATCCACGAGAACCAATTTATGGAAGTTACTGCAGTGTGATAGGTCCCGATCGGCAAGTGATCAATTTGGGAAGCGAGAAGGGACTAAGAAAGTGAACTCAAGTGAAGTGATTGTGGCGGGCATCTTAGGAGAGTGACAGAACCGAGGTGAATAAGTGACATGGAGTAGGAATATACCTTTCTGGTCGTAATATTTATAAAGTTAGAGGATTACAATTTGTACATTATGTCAAGGAAAAGTAACAATTGAGCAGAAGTGTTGTAATTATACCAAAGCAGTCCAGTCCTCAAGGAGGTTTAATCCTGAGTTCAAGCTATCAGTCTTTAAAATCCATTTGAGCTCCTCTTTGTTTAGAATTCTCGAAATATCTCTGCCTCTGGGGGGCAATTTTATGGCAGTAATCACAGTCCAACGAATGTCATTCTCTGAATGCCCATTTTGAATAAAGTGCATAACCAGTGGTGCGTTCGCTGTTTTACATCTTAGCCTGCTTGGGTTTTGAGAGATGCGTATGCGGATTTTCTGTGTTCTTTGTCCCACGTGGATCTTATTACATGGACAAAAGATGGCATTACATGTTTTGCAGTTAGTGAACACTTTCAGTTTGTTCATAGATATCCTTAAACACAAACTCCTTGCACTCAATGGTGAATTCACAGACCACACAGTTTCCACATTTTGAGTGACCCTTGAGTGATGCTAGGGACCAAATGTCGTGTAAGGTAGGATTGGGATTATGGGTGGTGGGTAACGCTGCGCGGACCAGCTGGTCTTTTATATTCTTTTTTTTTTTTAAAGCAAACATGGGAATTTCAGATCAAGGGTACCTGCATTCAAAATAGGCCAATTTCTTCTAATCGTCTTACGAATGGCATTTGATACTGGCGAAAAGATCGTCTCACATACTAGGCGATCTGTCTGTGTTTTAGGTTTAGGTTCCAGTAAAGTTTCTCGTGGACAATACCACGCTCTTTTCATGGTGTTCCGCACAAGGCGGCGTGGCGTGGGTATCCTCTGAAGCTGAGTTTGGTGCATAATGATTTTGCCTCAGTAAATTAGTCAGTTTTGAGTGAGCAGTTTCTCCTAATCCTCAAGAATTGTGAGTAGGGAAGGCTGTCTCTGAGTGCTCGTGGATGATTGCTACTGTAGCTAAGCAGTGTGTTGCGTTCCGTGGGCTTGCGGAACAGGCCTGTTATTAAATTACCATCAGTATGCTTAATCAGTAGGTCTAAGAAAGGGATACATGTCTTAGTGTGGGTAAGAGTGAATGTGAGGCCACTGCAGTTGTTATTTATCCAGTGGAGAAATGACTCAAGAGTATCCACTTCACCACTCTAAATGAGGAAAATATCGTCTATGTAGTGCTTCCAGCTGGTTATGCATGTACGGAAAGGGTTGCTAGTAGACAAAATGTTGTTGTGCTCAAGTGAGTCCATATACAGAATGGCTAGGTTGGGAGCAAAAATGGCCCCCATTGAGGTACCTCTCACCTGCTGATGAAATTGGTCTTCAAAGTTGAAGAAGTTCCTTGTAAGACATATCTCTAAGTTGTAAAATAAATAGAGTAGGAACTGTATGTGGTCGAGATCTTTGATTGAGTATTGTTTCATTACCATTAGTGAGTCTTTCTGTGGGATATTGGTATATAGAGACCCTACGTCCAATGTACATAGAGTGTCAATTGGGGGATCAAGGGGCTGGTTCTAAAAAAGGTTGATCATGGACATACCCTCTCTAATATAGCATTCAGTAGTGGGTACAAAGTCTTTTAGAAAATAGTTTACATATTTCCCCAAAGGTTCTAGGACCGACCCACATCCAGAGACGATTGGTCGGCCCGGTGCGTTTTCCAGTCAAGTCAAGTCAAGTCAAGTCAAACAACTTTATTCGGTTATTCATGTAAACAACCATAAAAGCACAGTTCATTAAACAAACAGTAACATATAAAAAAGTTAAAAAGACAATATAGAACAGGGAAGTCACAAGCAGAATGTTCAATAAAAAGTATAAAAATTGTCGACATTAAAAGCAATATCTATAGCACTATTACCCCTCCATGCTGTTCCAAAATTTTAGTGCTAATTTTAAAAAACTCCTTAAATATAAAGTGCAATCATAACTTAGCAGCTGAAGGTAAAAAAGTGCAGGTTTAATTTGTACAAAGTTCAGTTTATTAAGACATGGTTTTAGATAGAGCCTCCGGGGTATACCATAGTAAGGGCAGATGAATAAAAAGTGTGCCAGGTCTTGCGGAGACTTTTCGTCGCAGCCGCTAGCCGGCAACACTTGACCACGATAAGACCCCTTAGGTACGGCCAGTAATAAATGAAATAGGTCCAGGCGAAACCTCGTCAACAGGAAGCGATCATAACCTAGCATGGGCCAGGACAGATATGGTTCCATATGTGGTGAAGTTTTTAATAGCACATGTTTCCGTACGCTGCCTTTCTTTAGTTCGCCCTCCTCCCGGGCCAGATACCTGGATGTGATAAAGGTTTTCTTCACATAAATAACATCCGATTTACTGATGGATTCTGGCGTTAAAAGGAGATCAGGGCGCCCTAATTCAGTAAAGCAATCTTTTAAATACTTAATCCAGGGGACTTTTAGCCCGTTATCCCATGTTAGGGCTTCCCTCAAAATTTGCTGTGTGAGGGATAGATCACTATTTAGCCAGCAGTTTAGCCAGCAAAGTAAGGGATTTAAGGCTATCTTGTCACATAAGTATGACATACCCAACTCTTCGTGCACAGTGAAGTTTGCTGTTCCCCTTGGGACCCTCAGTACCTGCTTCAGAAAATTATTTTCTGTTACCTCTAAATCGTCGAGTGAAGTATACCCCCAGAGCTCGCTTCCGTAACAGCCAATGGCAACGCTCTTCGCCTGGTAGAGTTGAAGCAGCGCGGCCACCGGGCTGTTGCCCATTTTTCTTGAAAAATCAAGTATTGCTGCATTTGCCCGGGTTACCTCCCCCTTTTTCTTCTGTACCGCGGGTCCCCAATTCAGTTGGTGGTCGAAGAGAACACCGAGGTAGGAGAAGGTCTTAGTTACTGGGATTTTTTCCCCGTTAACATTTAGAGAGTTGGGCTTTTTGCTTCCTAGGCCTACCTTCATTACGAAGGATTTGGAGTTGTTAATGCTCAGGTCTCGGGACTTCATAAAAGCAAAAAAAGAATTTAACAGCGTTTGGAGACCGATCGCAGTCCTGGCCAGCAGGACTGCGTCGTCTGCATAGAGTAGAACCGGCAGACCTTTCCGTCCGACGTAGGGATAATCTGCTCCCGTTTTTAGGAGGTACTCCTCCAGATCATTTATGTATAGATTGAAGAGGAACGGGGCTAGAATACATCCCTGCCGGACACCCCGGTGGACTCCAAATTCCCTCGTTACTTTTAGATCTTGTGTGTACCGGACATTGGCTCTCGTGTCAGAATGCATATCTGCTAGCAGGTTGATCAGATTCTGCTCCACACCCATTTGGGCCATGGCATCCCAGAGCCTACCACGGTTTACGCAATCGAATGCCGACGATAGGTCCATGAATGCCATGTGAATTGTGCCTTGCCGGGCCATGGTGTATTTTCCTAGAACCATATACAGGTTAAGACACTGGCTAACTGTAGAGTGACCAGGCCTAAAGCCGTATTTGATTGGGGGCATTATTTTGTTTTCGTCTGCCCATGTTACTAGTCTGTTTAAAACTACTCCCCCCACTACTTTGACCACTGAGTTAATTAAGGATATGGGTCTGTAGCAAAGGGGGCTATTTCGGTCTCCTTTCTTGAACACGGGTACTATAGTAGAGACCCCCCATGACCTTGGGCAGCCGGAGACCACCGCTGCATTAAGTACGGCGGTGAGGACAGGCGCCCATAAGGATGTACATGATTTAAAGAGGTGCGGGGGAAGGCCATCTGGCCCCGGGGCCTTGTTACTTGCCAGTCCAAGGATTCCTTTTTCGACCTCGTTAATTGAGAAGAGCAAATAGTTCTCCTCGGGGGCATCAAATCTGTATTCTGCTTGTGGCACGATACTTTTAAAAATGGAGCTAAAATGGGAAACCCACTCCTCATCTGGGATGTTTGTGCCAAGGGCAGAATTACTGGGTTGATCAAACAGAGGCTTATTTATAATTTCCCAGTACTTAGCGCTGTTTCCCAAGATTTTGGGGTCTAAGAGGGTCTCCCAAACACTTGCCTTCACCTCTTTCTTTCGCTTAGCAAGGGATTTGTTATAGTTAGTGCGCAGAGCCTTAATACGGGCCGGGTCTCTAGGTTTTGTCTTTAAGGCCATCTTGAGATCTCGGCTGGCCTTAGAACAAGAGTGGTCAAACCATTTTGGGCCACTACCTGCATGCCCTGTGGATGGCACGGTTAACAATGTCCCTACTGTTAATACAACGCCCTCAAATGCCGACAAGGTTAGTTGTGGTGACGATGCTGGCGACACACAAAGCGAAAGTTCAGAACTACACAAGTTATTGATTGAAGTGTACAAATCGTTGGAGTTCACCATTGTCCATTTTAGACGTTTTCCGTCAGTACTCTTCAAAGTCCCATGGGCTTCACGTGGCTTGCGCAGATCAAAGATTCCTCCACCCAATTTAATACAAAGAGGATTATGGTCGCTATGTATATTTACTTGGATAGAAAAATCCAACACGAAATTGGCAAGTTCACCAGATAATAATATATGATCTATATATGAGCCAACTGTGTGTCCTTTATACGTGGGATTGGGGTGAAGGGTGTGATCAGCCACCGTGGACATAGCAGCAGTTAAATTATTTTCGTTTATCAGGTTGTTCAGTTGGATTCCTCGCCGAGAATAATCGAAATGAAAACCTCTCAGGCTGTTGCACCCCATTTGACCCATAGTAGTCACTCCTGGATTCCCACAGGGGTGTGTATTGAAGTCACCTGCGATGAGTATTTGATGCTGCAAAATACCCACATTATCTCTCAGAAAGTCATCCAGGGACACTAAACTACATTCTACATTCTGGTTTACTGCGTTGTAAAAGTTAATCAGGGTTAAAGAATTTTTACCCTTCTTCAACACTAAGACTTGAATGTTACTGTTACCAGGAAGGTGCTTGATTATTTGACATGGGAGTGCCAGGTTGACATAAATTGCCAAGCCCCCCTTTGCTCTTCCGCTACGCGATGGTTCAGCTGGTGTGAAGAAACTTTGATACCCCTCGATGAAGACGTTTTTTTCTACCAGCCAGGTTTCTTGGAGGCATATCACAGCATGTTGTTTGATAAAAGTCAGCCAGGTGGGATCGCAGACTTTATCTGCCAACCCTGCAATGTTCCAGGAGACTAAGCTTGAGCTACAAGGTGTCGAAGAACATGAGGTTTTAGTAGCTATGTTTGTGTACTCCCTGTCGGCTGGATTTGAGCCAAGTGCCTCTATATAGGTGATAACCTGTTCTCCCGTGGTGTTACAAGTTTGGTCTATATGGAGGGTGACAAGGCTGTGATCGTTTAGTGAAACACTGCCTGAGCTTAGCCAGGCTTGAGGTGGTGAGGTTCCGTGACGATTTTACTCGTGTTTGTAACATTGTCGTAAATACATAATTTTGGGATCAGTGAACCGCAAATGATCCATTTAGTATATCCTGGTGTTTTCGCTATGCTACGAGCAAGAGCACTCCTGTTACAAACACATTTTTGTTCTACCCATGGCATCCATCTTAGACACGGAAGCCATTTTGTATTCCTTGCCCTCACATAGTCAATGGACACGCAATGACCTCTTTTCATTTAAGGACACGTAGGCTTTAGCCGGCGATTCACCTTGCGAGTGACACGTGCACCTTAGGCCAGCAACGCTGTAGCAGCATGACTCGGCAAGAACTGCCTCCCCAGCCTGAGGCCAGTCCTGCTATACTGGTTCTTGTGTTCGTTGGCCTGATCATGATTAGGCGGCCGAAGCTGGTAACCGTGCCCATTTATGACCCACAAACATCTCTTATCCTGTCTTTCTATCTTCCACACCTGGCTCTGCTCCTTTCCTTCTGGGCCTTTATTAGGGGGAGGTAACGAAATTTACGATGAGGCGGTCCGGGTCTTGAATGAGAAATTGACATGGGATTATGATGGAATAGTGGGAACCCCTCATTCGTAATGTTTTGACATCAGATACTGTTGACGATTCCTGTGCAACGCCAAATATTTATTGTTTAAGACACGAATGTTTAGAACTGTGGTAACATGTAAAGAATTTGCCCCGAGCAGAATATTTAGTATATAAGGAACAACCCTCTTTGTACAAATTGAACAGGCTCCTAGACACTGCCCGTGTGCAGTTTCTGTGACTTCTGTGTCCCTGCAGTAATAAACCTTTGGTCTTTGACGCCACCATCGAGAAGCCCGTGTTTCTGTTTGTTTGTGCACCGAGACAGGTTGAACTCCGGGGTCTTCGGGTGTTTTCCCTGACACCTCTGGACGGAACCAAAAAGTCCAGAACTCCAATTGGCGCCCAACGTGGGGCTCGACGTCATTCGGTACCGGTCCAAAAGCCTGAAGAGTTCGAGGAGCTTTGTGGGAAGATTTCAGAGGGAGGCGCCCCACTTCATCGATCCCGGCATATCGCAAAAGTGGCCCCGACGTTCTCTTCCACGAGGGTTCCCGTTCAGACGGCTGCAGTGGTCCGTTGCCTTGACCGTCGCCCTGTCTTGGACCCGAGGTGCAGTCCTCAGTACGGCGAGACGTGACGGGTTTCTCCTTGGTGACGTCTTCAGTGCCTCAGTTAAGTATTTTGTGAGGGTTGCTCCTGTTGGGATAATCCTTTTAGTTCTCAGTTCAGTTCAGTTCTGTAAGATTATCACGATAATCATTCTGTTCAGTTCAGGTATCGATACATTTGTCAGTTCTGGTAGGCCTAAGTTTTTGGTTCGAGTGCGCATTTTTTTCTGTTTGTGTCTCGTTTGTTTTGTGTTCCGGATTATAAAATGGTAAGTCGGAAAAATTGTATGTTGTCTTGTTTCAGTTGCAACAGTGATTCCCAGTTGGAGGACTCGTGTTTGGTTCCTCCGATTGGAACTCCCCTTTATGATCTATATTGCAAATTTGGTGTGGGCCCTATCTCTTATAACGAGGTATGGATCCGCTTCACAGAGAAAGATGGTGTCCTTAGTTGGCCACTACATGGTAGTTTTGAACCTGAAGTTCTCGATAATCTAGAAAGAAGGTTGTTTAAGAAGAAAGCCCGGCCGGCAATGTTTGATTCTTTCCGTTATTGGCGAAAAGAATCTAAACAGAGAGAAATTAAAAAGTTGAAGAAAGAACAGAAAGAGCAAGAGTTGACTTTAGAACAGTCTGCTAGGCAGCTGCAACTCAACGAGTCTGAGAAAGCGATGGAGGTGGCCAATAGAGAGCGTAATTTAGCGATAGACAAGTGCTATCCTGCTTTACCATCGAGTACGGCTAAGATAGTAGAGGACCCTGAAAAGGATCCCCTGTTGTCTTACTTGTTACGATCACCCCCACCGTATGCACAGGGTGCTACGGCTCCACCTATACCGAATGTTCAATTACCGGTTGCTGGACAACACGGTGTCCCTGTTCCCGCTCCCCTGAATCAAGTTCCTGTACCTCCTGTGGTCAATATTAATGTTCCTTCGACAACCCCTCTTCCAGGGTTGCCGGCTTCTTTACCTATGCCTGTGTCGCTCACACCTGCTAGTTCACAAGCTATTTTTCCTGCTACTCCTACTGCTCCTAATCTATCTGTTCCAACTGCTACTCTATTTACTGCCTCTGCTAATATTATGACTCCACTTTCTGTTCGTCGGAGAATCACTGATTCTGTCTCTAATATTCTATCTCCCTTCTATAAAACTCTGATTAAGACTCCTACCTCTGACTCTGTACAGAGGCGTAGTCAGCTTCCCAGTACTGAAGAAAGAGGAATATTAGATTCCACTGCTCTTAGATGGGTTTCGAAAGTTGGAAGATATAATGTACAAGATGTATTAGATACATTTATGCAATGGAATGAACCGACACAACGATATGTGTTCGATGAAATATGTTTCCTTCTACGTGAGGAATTGGAAGAGGATGACCCTGAATTAAATCTAGAAGAATTAATTAATGTTCAGAAAGAGTTTGCTGCAGGTATGATAGTTGGACAAAATATAAAAGAAGCGATGGAACTGGTTCTAAGTTATAGGACCGACTCATCCCTTCGTTCACCGAGAGAGTTAGGGAAACGCAGTACGAAACAAAATCGTCAATACCCAATGAGAGAGGTTCCACCAATTTGGCGTGAAGCTGTGCAAGCTAATGCAAACCTTGGTATTGCAGCCGCTCCGGCCCAATTCCAGAGAGTATGGATACATATTCCATGGAAGCGAGCTGAAGTATTAGCAGTGAAACAGGCCTTGCCAGATCCGCGTAAAAATCCTGCAGGGTACTACAAAGAGTTGGCTCAAACAGTTGACGCTTGTGTATTGAATCTTGCTGACATAGATCTGCTATTTGGTAATGTAGTACCGCAACCAATTTGGGCTAAAATTCGTAAAGAGAACCATCCAGTTGCCCTAGGTGGTGACTGGGCAGCTATAATTGCAGCGGATGGTCAACAAATAGGTGGTTCTAAACCTGAACCCTTAATTGCTAATTTGCCTGGTAGGATAATCGATTTAATGAAAACTTTGATGCCAGCATTACGCGTTAACTGGGACAAATTGTCCGCGTGCAAACAGAAGAAAGACGAAAGCGTCTCCGACTTTTTCACAAGATTCGAGGAGACTTTCGTGGATCATAGTGGTCAGGATATGAGCACAGAAGGAGGCCAGAGATTATTTGTTGATAAATTTGTGCACAATCTGTTGCCAGAACTTAGTGGTAAATTAAAGAATTCTGAAAGTGCGTGGGCTGTCTCTACGACTGCGCAAATACTTGCGACTGCCCAGTACTATGAAAATAGGGATAAAGAAGAGAAGGAAAAATCAGATAAAAAGACAAAAGATTTAAAAACTAAAGTACTTTTACAGCAAGCTTATCCGCCTCGCACTAATCAGACTAATATGCAGCAAGGGTCATATCAAAGAACGGAATATAATTTTCAAAGGCCACAATACCAATGGAATCAATGTGCTTATTGCAAAGTGGAAGGTCATTACAAAAATGAGTGTCCAGTTCGGGCACAAAATAATGCTGCGGCAGCTCAGAGAGGTCGTGGTAGTTCCATGCAAAACTCTAGAGGTCGAGGACGAGGTGCTATGCCTCCGCAGACGAGTGATCGCCCTTCTAATTATTTCGACCAGCGAAATGGACAATCTACCCAACAGAATAGGTCTCCACAATATCATGTTGAAGACTATTATGAAGCTAGTGAGGAAGTTCAGCAAAGTGAGTACTAGGACAGCCATGGACAAAGAGAGGGAGTAGTATCAGTTCCAGTAGATCAGAGTGGGCCTTATGTCGCAGTAGCAACATTAGGTATAGTCGAACCGTTTCTGTTGGATACTGGTGCAGCAAAAAGTTCTATCATACATGCGAAACTCCCTGGCGCACCTTTGTCTGGCTCAACAAACGTTTCAGTAGGTTTTTCGGGCGCCCCTGTTCATAACCCTGTTTCTGGTCCTTTTTCTATTTCTGTTGGACCCCGTCAATTGAAAGCACCCCTGATTTTGACGACAGGTTGTAACGAAAATCTGCTTGGTTTAGACTTGTTAAAACGCCTGTACGCGACATTGTACTGTTCTCCAGCAGGAGTACAGCTTACGTTGGGTAAAAGAATAATCTCTCCGATGTACTTGTCGATGGATGCGCTCCCACCAGAGTTGCGTTCACTCCCTGATACTCTTTGGGCGACTGGTCCTAATGATGTAGGTCTATTGGAAATTCCACCCTATGTAATAACTTTGAAAGCAAATGTCAAACTTCCACGAATTCCACAATACAGAATCTCTAGTGAAGGTGAGCGTGCGCTCCTACTGATAGTGCATGATCTGATTGAGAAAGACGTTATAGAAGAAACTAGAGGTAATGTCTGTAATAGTCCTGTACTGCCTATTTTGAAACGAACTGACCCTACAAAACCTCCAGTATATAGGTTTGTAATTGATCTCAGAGAGGTTAATAAAATTGTGATTCCACAGTTTCCTGTGGTTCCAGACATTACTGCGTTGTTAACGTTGATTCCTGCTACAGCAGCATGGTTTTCGGTTGTCGACTTGAAAAATGCCTTTTTCAGCATTCCGATAGCCGAAGAAAGCAGAGATATCTTCGGTTTCTCTCTAGGAGGACGAAGCTTCAGGTTTAAACGCGCTCCACAAGGCTATTGTGAAAGCCCATCCATTTACAGTCAAGCATTAAAAGGCCAGTTAGATTCCTTCGTACTTCCTCCTGGTTCTGCTTTAGTACAATATGTCGATGATCTTCTAGTGGCTGCTGATGACAAGGAAACTTGCAAAACAGCTACGATTTCTTTATTGCATCATTTGTCAAATTTGAACCACAAGGTGTCACCTTCAAAAATACAATACTGCTGCCAAGAAGTGACCTACCTAGGTCATCTCTTGTCAAAGGAGGGAAGGAAGTTGACCCCAGAGAGAATAAAAGCAATTACACAGATGAATGTTCCTAGCACGCAGAGAGAAGTACGTGCCTTTTTAGGTATTACCTCATATTGTAGGCAATGGATCCCAAATTTTTCTCTTTTAGCAAAACCATTGGTAGCCTTGACTGGGAAAAATGTTCCGAGTCCGGTACCATGGTCTGCAGAATGTCAGCAGAGTTTTTCTGAGTTACGAAATGCACTGTGTTCAGCACCTGTATTGGGTACACCCGACTACAGTAAGCCATTCACGCTCTATGTCCACGAGAGAGAAGGTTGTGCATTGAGTGTGTTGACGCAGAAATTTGGTGATAAACAACGCCCTTGTGCGTATTTTTCATCAACATTAGATCCAGTAGCTAGAGCATTGCCTAGTTGCTTGAGAGCTACAGCCGCAGCTGCAGCCTCCATTCGACAATCTGCTGGTTTAGTAATGAACAACATGCTAGTAGTTATGGTTCCTCATGCGGTGGATACACTCATGAACCGAACAAAGACGCAACACCTTACCAGTGCTAGACTATCAGGTTATGAACTGACACTGTTAGCTAGTCATATTCAGATCAAAAGATGCAATGTATTGAATCCAGCAACATTGTTGCCGACTAGCCAAGAGTCGAGTGATTCCGAACCACACGACTGTTATTTCAAAACTGAGGAAGAAACAAAAGGACGAATTGATCTAAAAGACACTCCGTTATCAGATCCAGATGGCACGCTGTATGTTGATGGGTCTTGCTTCAAATTGGAGAATGGTGATGTGACTGCTGCCTATGCAGTAACGACTTTGAGTACGATTGTGGAGACTGCGAGAGTGAGTCAGAATTCTGCCCATGCTGCAGAATTGATCGCGCTGACAAGAGCGTGCGTTTTAGCTAAGGGAAAGAGAGTGAATGTGTTCACAGATAGTCAGTACGCGTTCGGCGTGGCCCATAGTTTTGGCCGTTTGTGGAAAGAGAGAGGTTTCATTACGTCCCATGGGACTAAGATTCAACATGGTCAGCTAGTTAATGACTTGTTGGAATCTCTAACCTTGCCGACTGAAGTTGCGATCGTAAAATGCAGTGCTCATAAAGCAATCACGGATGACGTTGGTCGTGGGAATGCTTTTGCTGATGAGACTGCAAAGCAGACAGCTAGAAATATGATGAGTAGAATGTATGTTGCAACGTCTGCAAGATGGATTTCTGAGTCTGGAATGTGTGAAGACACAGTGGAAAGCGTGAAAGAAATTCAGAAAGAGGCGACTGAGGAGGAAAAACTTGCATGGAGAGAAAGCACGGGTAAATTGGACTCGAGTGGGTGTTGGATTGACTTGTCGGAACAACAGCGTTGGATGTTGCCTGATGCGTATGTGCTTGCAGTAGTGACGATGGCACATGGAACAGCACACATCAGTTCAAAAGGGATTTGTAAGATGTTGGCTCCGGTCTGGAAGAATGATGGGATTAGTAAGTGTGCAGAGAGAGTGGTGAGAAATTGTATGGTATGCTTGATGCATAATCCTGGCAAGGGAATCCCCACACCTGCAGGTCACTTCGCTCCTCCTTCCTGCCCCTTTGAAGTGATTCAGCTAGACTTCATTCACATGGATCGTTGTAATAACCTGAAATACGTCCTAGTGGTAGTTTGTGCTTTCTCCAGATGGATCGAAGCATACCCGCTAAAGGACAATACTGCCTTATCCACTGCCAAAATTCTTCTTAAAGAATACTTCCCCAGATACGGAATGCCACGGATTGTATGGTCAGATAACGGAAGTGAGTTCGTAGGGAAAGTTATGCAGAGTGTGT
Organism: Lissotriton helveticus; assembly: GCF_964261635.1. Lineage (NCBI taxonomy): Eukaryota > Metazoa > Chordata > Amphibia > Caudata > Salamandridae > Lissotriton > Lissotriton helveticus. The sequence continues at coordinate 647,772,080 of NC_136071.1, read as the reverse complement.
GTGCCGGCCTAGGGATTAGACAGAAGTTTCATAGTGCGAATCATCCCCAGTCCGCGGGTTTAGTCGAGGGTTACAATGGCACCCTTAAACTGAAACTTGCTAAGATACAAGCATCCACGGGTTTGTCCTGGCCAGACGCATTGCCTTTGGCTTTGCTATCAACAAGAGCAACTGTACATTCTAGAGTAGGGCTTAGTCCTTATGAAATAGTTTTTGGTCGTCCTGCAAATGTTTGGGGGGTACCTAGACCAAAAGAATTCAAGCAGCTGGAATACCCAATGTTAATTGATTACCTTTTCGACTTGACTGCTAAATTGAGTCTTATTCACCAACAGGTTTTCGATGCATTGCCAAAGCCACCGGAGAGTCCAGGCCATCAGCTGAAACCGGGTGATCAGGTGGTCATTAGAAATTTTGCAAGAACGAAAAATCTTCAGCCCAGATTCATTGGCCCTTTCCAAGTCCTACTAGCAACGAGAACTGCTATTCGTGTGGCCGGAAGGAAGAACTGGATCCATACGACACATGTCAAACGTGTGCCTTTGCCACTTCCTTACGACAACTGGGTAAAGAAAGGAATCGGTGCCTCTGAAACGGAACAAGTCCCCAGGTTCATACCTTTCAGCGATGCAGAACTGATCACTGATTCACCAAATTCTGACTCTCCTCTTGAAACTGCCCTTTTGAACCCTGAACATTTGTCATCCACACTCAACGAACATTTGCCATCTGCACCAAAAGAACATTTGTCATCTGAAAACGTGAACATTGCAACGTCGGCTGAAGATACACTGTTTCCAGATCAGACAGCTCCTGCAAAACTGAGATACAACTTACGTTCTCGCAATATGGACAAATAAAGCAGGAAACTGCCTATTTTCAAATTTGAATTTCCTATACATTGCCTCCAGCCAGGAAGTTTGCTAAAACTTTGTATTGTTTCTTTTTGTTTTAAAAATTGCCTTGCCGTCTGGGTAGCCGTAGGGTCGTGGCTGTGTGCCTAGTTGAATCTGCGGGGGTCAGACACAAGGTCGATCTTTCTGTTAGTTCTGGGAACTCCCAGGGCTGATAGAGGCATTTTCATCTACGTACACATCATCAGTGGTCGCGAACGGTCGTAGAAGATGGAGCTTCCTGAGCTGCAAAGAAAGAATGTAATTTATGTTCGCAGAAATAGACTGTACCGAATACTTCACAGCAAATGCTTTCTAATGCAATGTGCAGTTACGTTTTTAATCGTTTTGATAACGTTGGTGGGTGGAATCATCTTTGGTGTGCATTTGATTTTCATGCCGGTAACTACAGTACCTCCCCTTGATCCTACTACTTCTACGGTTTCTTCTATGCATTCTTTTCACTCATTTCCTGAACACGAACAAGCTCGACGCTCAGAATTTATTAACAATACATTTGTACAGCTCTTGCATCAACACCAACTGGTAGTTAATACTACAGACTGCTGGGTGTGTGGCTTGATACCTCACACTATGGATAAAGGCATTCCCTATCTAGTCTTGCCTTTTAGCTACAATGGATCATTTCAGGCCTTTCAGACCATTTTTTCATATGCCCTTGAGACCTATCCTCCGCGTCCACCACGGTCCACTAAATACAACTCAGCCAACAAAGCTTTAGTCCAGGGAATTATTGACATGATTAAAGACGTCAATAATACTCCATCTTACCCTAGAGATGAATTACGGGTGTATTTGAGTTGGAACTCTACAGAGTATCGCCTTAGTTTGGGAGAAAGCAAGCGTAAAAGCTCCACTTCAGTTTGGGTCGTGCCTCACCGAGGTCAGGTCTGTTTGCAAGGAAATGGGAGAAATCTGAGAGCTCAGCTAGGGAGGAGTGAGTGCGTTGAGACTTACGTATTTCCGTCTAACTCCTCCCCTGCCTTTCTGACTGCTAGGGGTACCTACTTCATCTGTCAGGACAGAGCATATACATGGCTGCCTGCTGACTTTTCAGGTTCATGTTATATTGCTCGATTGTTACCTCCGACATACACTGCTTCTTCAGATTATCACAAGACCAGAGTAGCAAGAGGTGTCTTCAGCAAGGAAGATACCGCTGGTCAAGAAGCTGGAGACTTTTTCAAAGGTTTCCTTCCGTTTTGGGGGCCTATGGCCAATAGTAGAAATCTACGTCAACTAACACGGGTAGTTGAATCTACGATTACGGAAACTGCTGGTGCCCTTAGTAACTTAACAGCTGAGCTTCAGGCGGATCGTCTCATGACGTTGCAGAACCGTATGGTTCTAGACGTAATACTTGCAGATCGAGGTGGGGTATGCAGAATGATCCAATCAAGCTGCTGTGTCTTTATTCCAAATAATGCTCCAACAGTCTATGAAGCGATCTCTAAGCTACACAAGATTTCCGACTCTATACACGTAGATAAGGGAAACTGGTCCTTCATGGAGTGGTTTTGGACTCTGGTATCAGCGTGGGGATGGAAGGTTCTGATGGTCATTGGTGTCATCCTAGTATTTCTGTTCTCGTGCTGTCTTATTATCCAATGTGGTCCCGCTCTGTGTAGTCTCTGTGTTGCAACCTGTTTCAGAAAACCACCTGCATTAGGAGAAAAGGCACGAGACAGGATGATGATACAACAACATGTCACTGACCTAATGAGCATAGAATTAGACTCTGACTCTGATATAGACTGAGTAATTGCCTATGTAAGGGCAAAAGGAGGGTCTGAGGTTCCGTGACGATTTTACTCGTGTTTGTAACATTGTCGTAAATACATAATTTTGGTATCAGTGAACCGCAAATGATCCATTTAGTATATCCTGGTGTTTTCGCTATGCTACGAGCAAGAGCACTCCTGTTACAAACACATTTCTGTTCTACCCATGGCATCCATCTTAGACACGGAAGCCATTTTGTATTCCTTGCCCTCACATAGTCAATGGACACGCAATGACCTCTTTTCATTTAAGGACACGTAGGCTTTAGCCGGCGATTCACCTTGCGAGTGACACGTGCACCTTAGGCCAGCAACGCTGTAGCAGCATGACTCGGCAAGAACTGCCTCCCCAGCCTGAGGCCAGTCCTGCTATACTGGTTCTTGTGTTCGTTGGCCTGATCATGATTAGGCGGCCGAAGCTGGTAACCGTGCCCATTTACGACCCACAAACATCTCTTATCCTGTCTTTCTATCTTCCACACCTGGCTCTGCTCCTTTCCTTCTGGGCCTTTATTAGGGGGAGGTAACGAAATTTACGATGAGGCGGTCCGGGTCTTGAATGAGAAATTGACATGGGATTATGATGGAATAGTGGGAACCCCTCATTCGTAATGTTTTGACATCAGATACTGTTGACGATTCCTGTGCAACGCCAAATATTTATTGTTTAAGACACGAATGTTTAGAACTGTGGTAACATGTAAAGAATTTGCCCCGAGCAGAATATTTAGTATATAAGGAACAACCCTCTTTGTACAAATTGAACAGGCTCCTAGACACTGCCCGTGTGCAGTTTCTGTGACTTCTGTGTCCCTGCAGTAATAAACCTTTGGTCTTTGACGCCACCATCGAGAAGCCCGTGTTTCTGTTTGTTTGTGCACCGAGACAGGTTGAACTCCGGGGTCTTCGGGTGTTTTCCCTGACACCTCTGGACGGAACCAAAAAGTCCAGAACTCCAGTGGCAGGGCCTCCAATGGAGATCTCATTTCTTGTGTTGTAAAGAAACTTAGCTTAGTGTTTTCTACAGCTATTATATCATGCGGTGCATTAGTATTAACCTCATTTGTTGGGCCTCTATCAAGATTAGTATGGTCAGTAGGATTGTGGGCAGTTGATAGTTCATGTAGTCAGTCTACCCCCTCCAAGCCACCCTGTCCAAGGAAGGCATTAAACCTATTGGAAATGGGAATTCTATACTGGTTGTTTAGATATTTAGAGTGAGGATACTCATGTTGGTATGTTTGGTATGGGTTTTCCCTCCTCTCTGGTTGTGTGACAAAGGGATTTATAATTCTATAGTCCCTGGGTATGGCCCAAGTTAAATACTGTGAGTCATTAGGGATATAGTACCTGTAATCCCCTGAATTGTCCCAAAATGGATGCTGATTAACATGGGCATTCAATGTCCCCTGTTCCAACGGGTGCTGTTGGTACATATTGCTAAGCCCTGAGTCGTTTGGGGGATAAAAGTAACTGAGGCCCACAGTACGAATCAAACTGTTTGTGGGACCATCCCTCCAATTGCTGATGTAACTTGCCACACGATTGTCTTTAAAGTTTATGATAATGCACTCTCCCTCTGTAGACTTAAATCTATGTCCCACCCAATCTACCCTTCTGACGTGGGTTATTTGACCATTAAGGTGTGAGGGGATCGGTCTGTGGCTAGTAAGCCAATGACTTACTTTGTTTTTTAGTTCCCCGTAAGTTTCCATTTTCCCTTCACCAAGTTTCGGGACGCCTATCATTACTATGGTGAAGGGGTGAGATTCAGGGGGAAGATTAATATGGATGGGCTTTTTGACTGATTTCAGGTTAGTGGGTTGGTCAGGCCGGACATTGTTAGCCGGATTGTGAGATACCGGGGGTTTTGGCTGTCCAGGCTGGTTATTATATTCATAGGTGCTTGAGCCTTCAGCAGCCCACTCAATCTCGTCGTTGTCAATTTTAGCAGCCTCTGGTGCTGCATTGGAATCTATGCCCTCTGACGGTGGGGCATTTACACAGACACTTAGATTTTTGATTAACTCATTTTGGACTATTACTGCAGAGGAAGAAGTCGATGTCTGCTTAGTTTTACTGCAGTATGATGGTTTCTTTACTCGAGGGTTTTTAGTATTGGTCACCTTTGGTGTGGTTATAGCCAATGTTGAATTTGCTTTTAGCGGCTGGGATCTAAGGGTTTTTAACATAGTTTCAGTGTTTTCTTTTTGTGTAGCCTCTAGTTTCTCTATAGTTTCACCCAACCTGATGACTCTTTCACGAATGGGAAGCAGAAGGGACCTTAAAAGAAACTCCAATTGTGATAGGAATGTATTATCGCCTAATTGTTTTTCATCCGTCTGGCTTGCATTGTCTATACTGGCTATCACATTTTCTGCCTGCGTCTTTATTAGTTGTGAAGATACCACTGAACTAGGGGGTGGCGATGCCAGATGGTATGGTATTTTATTTATCAGTTTGGCCGGTCTAAAATTAGACCAAACGTCCTTTACAGAGGGCTTATGTTTGCAGAAGGGCCGTGAGATTTTCCTAACTGTTGACTTTGTTTTCTTCCCTTTCCCTCGTTTGCACTTATTTATTGGGCTGCCCTTGTCAGGGGTAGAGTCTCCTTTGGGAGGTGTACGTGCAGTGTACCCATCGCCTACGTGTGGCGTAGCTGTGAGGGGGAGGGAGCCCAGGTCTTTTTGAGTGCTGCAAATCGGCAAAGGGCTACTTTCCCTGATGTTAGGATCAAGTGGTATGGTTGGTTCTGGTAGTGTATTTTCCCTGTCTTGGGTGTTAGGCAACCCTGTAAAGGATTGCATTAGAATTGAGTCCTGTAAGTTTATGGTAGTGTCAGAAGTGTTATTAGTCACAGTGTTATGTAATGACAAGTTGGGGAAACACATATTTGGGGTTAACGATAGACGCCTCTCTGTTTTCTGAATTGCATCCGCCACAACACCTATAGTTTTCTGTAACATTAAGTCAATGGCAGTGAGGCTTGGAAGAGGTGTAGTGGGAGCCACTTTGTTCCTAGAGGAAGATCTTGTAGTAATAGGTGTCTTTTTTACTTTCGTCATATTGTACTGGGAAATGTTTTCCTGATGTCTGAATCTTGTGCTTTACTAGAATTCAGGGATGAAATACTATGTAGAATACAGATTTAAATGTTTCCCACACGGCTGGAATAAGGAATGCGTAAAAAGTCACCTTTGCACGTGTTCCCTGGTGGTAGATGTAGGGGAGGTAGCCCGTCCTGTCCACCTCGGTCCTCTGAGGGCCACAGAGGGCCCGTCCTTTGCCGAGGCTTAGCCCGGCGCCGCCCCACGCGCTCCCGCGACGCGTGGAGTGGAGCACGTCTTTATGCGCCTCCTGGCGCGCTCTGCCTCAACGCGACATCCTGTCGCGGAGGCTGCCGGGGATTGTAGTTTCTGTGTCTCTCCCCCGCTCGGCGGCAGCAACGATGGAAAGGAGCTGCGGCGGAGGGAGAGCACAGGCGGCAGAGTGGGCAACAGTCCCAGGAGCAGGCGAGTCTTTTGATGCAGGTAAGATGGCCCTTAACAGGGTCAGGGCAATTTGGCAGAATCTCCCGCTCCACCGGGAGTGGAGCGCGTCTTTATGCGCCTCCTGGCGCGCTCTGCCTCAACGTGACTTCCTGTCGCGGAGGCTGCCGGGGATTGTAGTTTCTGTGTCTCTCCCCTGCTCGGCGGCAGCAACGATGGAAAGGAGCTGCGGCGGGGGGAGAGCACAGGCGGCAGAGTGGGCAACAGTCCCAGGAGCAGGCGAGTCTTTTGATGCAGGTAAGATGGCTCTTAACAGGGTCAGGGCAATTTTGCAGAATCTCCCCGTTTTCCAGTCTCTTGTGGACCTTGGGCAGGGTGTAGATGACCGGGGTCCGGGGGGTTTTGACTATTAGAAATTAAACTCATGTTTACTCAGGAAGACTTCCCGAAGGCCCTCACTGGTGATCTGTCTTATCAGTGACTGTAACTCCTTGGTAGGGTTAATCAGGAGCTTACAAAAATGATCTGTGTTGGATAATTGACGCTGAAGTGCTACCTTATAGGCGTTGATTTCCTGTAGCACAATCCCTCCCCCTTTTTCCGCAGGTTTAATCACTAAATTAGTGTTTTCGCGCAATGTGGAGATGGCAAATCTTTCTTCCAGAGAGATGTTATAAGGAATGAAAAGGTGTGATTTGGCTACGCATGATGTTTCTTTCAGGATTATCTTTTCAAGGGTGATAATTTCACTGGGGACCATATTTGCAGATGGTGAGAAGGTCGAAGGGGGTCTGAACGGTGTATTGGAGTATTTGGGAGGACTTGGGTTTTGTAAAAAAAACGTGTGAAGCCTAATTTTATGAAAAAACTTAAGTAATTCTGACTGCAGGTCCAAGAAATTAGGTTAGGTAGTGGGGGACAAAGGAAAGCCCTTTGCTGAGGATGGAGATCTCATGGCTAGATAAAGTACGAGAAGACTGATTAAAAATGGGAATGATCATGTTATTACTGCTGGGATCAGGTACAGTGGTGGGATCAACCACTGGTAAAATTTGTTTCTCGTCTGTCTTTCGCCTGGGGGATTGTACCATCGTGGTTGTTGCTTTACCCTGCCTCTCTTCGGGGGTTCTGACTGTCCTCACCCTAAAATATGGGTATTAGGGTTTCTTGAGGTCTTACTAGTACCCTCCCCGGCATCTGAACTATCAATCAATCAATCAATCAATCAGTCAATTTGTAAAGCACGCTACTCACCCGTGAGGGTCTCAAGGCGCTGAGGGGGGGGGGGGTGCCGCTCCTGCTCGAATAGCCAGGTCTTGAGGTGTTTCCTGAAGGTGAGATGGTCCTGGGTTAGTCGTAGGTGTGCGGGGAGGTAGTTCCATGTCTTGGCTGCCAGGTAGGAAAACGATCTTCCTCCGGTGGTGGTTCTGCGAATCCGAGGGACGGTGGTGGGGGCGAGGCTGGTGGAGCGGAGCTGGCGGTTGAGACTGTAGAACGAGAGGCGGTTGTTGAGGTATTCGGGCCAGTGTTGTGGGGCGCTTTGTGTGCATGGGTGATCCTCTTGCTGGCGGGAGCCAGTTCAGGTTTCTCAGGTGGGCAGATATGTGGCTGTGGCGAGGGATGTCGAGGATGAGTCTTGCGGAGGCATTCTGTATGCGTTGCAGGCGTTTCTGAAGTTTGGCTGTGGTTCCTGCGTACAGGGCATTTCCGTAGTCCAGTCGGCTGGTGACGAGGGCCTGGGTGACTGTCTTCCTGGTTTCGGTGGGGATTCACCGGAAGATCTTTCGGAGCATGCGCAGGGTGTTGAAGCATGAGGATAAGACTGCGTTTACTTGCTTGGTCATCGTGAGGGAGGAGTCAAGGATGAATCCCAGGTTGCGTGCGTGGTCCGTGGGTATTGGTGCGGTGCCCAGCGTCGTGGGCCACCAGGAGTCGTCCCAGGCGGATGGGGTTTGTCCGAGGATGAGGACCTCTGTCTTGTCCGAGTTGAGCTTCAGACGGCTGAGCTTCATCCATTCTGCGACATCTTTCATTCCATCCTGGAAGTTAGCTTTGGCAGTGAGGGGGTCTTTGGTGAGGGAGAGTATCAGTTGGGTGTCGTCGGCGTAAGAGATGATGTTGATGTTGTGTTTGCGTGCGATGGCGGCGAGGGGGCTCATGTAAATGTTGAAGAGGGTAGGGCTGAGTGAGGAGCCCTGGGGTACGCCGCAGATGATCTTGGTTGCCTTGGAGAGGAAGGGTGGGAGGCAGACTCTCTGGGTTCTGTCGGAGAGGAACGATGTGATCCAGTCCAGGGCCTTTCCTTGGATCCCAGTGTTGTAGAGGCGGGTTATTAGGGTGCGGTGGCAGACGGTGTCAAAGGCTGCTGAGAGGTCAAGGAGGATGAGGGCTGCTGTCTCTCCGTTGTCCATCAGGGTCCTGATGTGATCGGTGGCTGCGATGAGGGCGGTCTCGGTGCTGTGGTCGGCTCGGAATCCGGACTGGGATGGGTCGAGCGTGTTGTTTTCTTCGAGGAATGCCGTTAGCTGTTTGTTGACGGTCTTCTCGATGACTTTAGCCGGGAAGGGGAGGAGAGAGATGGGGCTGAAGGTCTTGAGGTTTTTGGGGTCCGCTGTTGCTTTCTTCAGTAGGGCGTTGATTTCTGTGTGTTTCCAGCTTTCTGGGAATGTGGCTGACGTGAAGGAGCTGTTAATGACATTCTGGAGGTGGGGTGCGATGATGGTGTTGGCTTTGTTGAAGATATGATGAGGGCAACGGTCGGAGGGGGAGCCGTAGTGGATGCTGTTCATGACGCGGGTGGTGCTGGTGGGGGTCCATGCGTTGAGGATGGGGGTGGGGGTCGATGGTTTGGTGGTTGGAGGTGGGGTCTGGGGTCCGAAGCTGTCGTGTATGTCTGTGATCTTGCGGTGGAAAAATGTGGCGAGGGAGTTGCAGAGGTCTTGTGACGGTGAGATGTTGTTGTTACTGGCGCTGGGATTGGAGAGCTCTTTGACGATGCTGAAAAGTTCCTTGCTGTTGTGGGCGTTGTTGTCCAGCCGCTCTTTGAACAATGTCCTTTTGGTGGTGCGGATCATCTGGTGGGTTTCGCGGGTGGCATTTTTGAGAGTAGTCATATTTTCATGTGCCCGCTTGTGGCGCCAGGCTTTTTCGAGGGTTCGGCATGATTTCTTTGCGATTTTGAGGGTATCTGTGAACCATGCGGTTTTTCTGTTGCTAGTCATGCCTGGGGGTTTTTTCAGAGGAGCGAGGTCGTCAGTTGGTGATCCACTGTGCGAGGTTGTGCGCTGCGTCTTTGGTGTCGGGGCTGTCGGCAGGTTGGTTCTGGCTCAGCGATGTGGTCAGTTGGTCTGTAGTGACTTTTCTCCAGCATCTGCGGGGGATCTGTGGTGTCTGGCGGTGGGAGGTGGATTTTTGAAGATGAAGTGGATGCAGCTGTGGTCGGTCCAAGGTAGTCCGGAGGAGTGGCTGAAGGAAACGTGGTTGCCGGCGGAGAAGATGGGGTCGAGTGTGTGGCCGGCGAGGTGGGTGGGCGTGTCCACCAGGTGCTTGAGTCCGAGGTTGGCGAGCAGGGTGGTGGTGTTGCTGTCGTTGTTTTTCTCATGGTGGAAGTTCAGGTCCCTTAGGAGGATGTACTCTGGAGAGGCTAGGGCGTGCGGGTTGATGAAGTGGGTGATGGTCTTGCTGAATTGTGTTCGTGGGCCCGAGGGTCTATAGATGAGGGTTCCTCTAAGGGTGGTCTGGGGGTCGGTGTGGATCTGGAAGTGTAGGTGTTCGGCGGCGGTTAGTGTGTCTTTGGCGTTGGTTGTGACACTGATGGTGTTCTTGTAGATGATGGCGACTCCTCCTCCAGTTTTTTTGACGCGGTCCTTCCGGGTGATTTTGTAGCTGTCCGGGATGACTATGGCGATGTTGGGGGCCGAGGAGGCGTTCATCGAGGTTTCCGTGAAGAAGGCGAAGTCTGGTGCTGTGGTATCTAGGAGTTCCCAGAGTTTGACAGTGCGTTTGTGGATGGAGCGGGTGTTTAGTAGGATGCACTTGAGGTGGTTGTTGTAGTTGTTGCTGTGTTCGGTGGGTGGGGTGCAGGTTCGGAGGCAGGTGAATTTGCAGGCTTGTCAGGTGAAGGGTCCATTGGTGCGCTTCGGGGTGGCTTGGTAGCAGGTGGGTGGTCGTCCGGTGTTGAGTGCGTTGAGGGTGGCGGAGTCGTAACTCGGTCGGGCAGCTTGGCTTCGGCGAGGCCAGGCGTTCTGGCGCTGGGTGCGGTCCAGGCAGGGATGGGCGCATAAGGGCTTGCCTTTGGCACGCCTTTGGTGCGCCAGCGGCGCACCCGCTGCGCCGCCGCTTCGCGGTCTCCATAAGAGGGAAACTGGGAGGGAGGAGCAGCTGGGTGGCGGGAGCGGGGCGGCGAATGGACTTGGAGGGGGCGGGGCCGCAGGGAGGCAGCGGCGGGAAAGTGCGGGAGGGCGGGAGGAGCGGCAGGGGGAGAGAGCGAGTGCTGGATCAGCGCTGAGGCAGGCAGTGGGCAGCAGCAGGCAGCAGCGGCATGGGGGCGACCTAGCCTGAGGGCAGGGTCAGAAGTCGCTCCCTGCGTCGCCGCGCGGTCCCCTTAAGAGGGAAACCGGGAGGGAGATGAATCCGCTGATGTATCCGAGAAGCCCACAAGAGTGTTTCGCCTATTGAAGCGGCCCCAGGGTCTTGGGTTTTGTAGGGTATTGTTGTAATTTCTATTTGTATAAACATCTTTGTTGAGGTAAGGGTATGTGCGCTCTTGTGTAAAGCATTTAATGTCCTTCTTTAGTTTGTTCGATTTTTTGTTTTGTTCTATACGATGGAACTCCTCAACAGTTTTATCTACTTTTTCTAATAGTTTTTTCACTTCTGGGACCGTGTTCCTGTCCTGAATTTGTTTTTCAATGTCTTTGATAGTTTCAGACAATTTTTTAAGCTCTTCTGTTGCGGTATAAATACCTAGCACTAGCCAGTGCTGGGAGCATGTTGTTCCTATGTAGCTAAAGTTTGAAATATTTTTAGGGTTGTCTGTAAAGACACCGGGAATGTTCCTAACTTGTAGACCTAATGGAATAGTGTTGGATTTAAGGTACTCAGTGAGCACCAATATCATCAGTTCCAGCCGCACACATTTTTTCATTTGTTTCTCTAGTTCATCAGAGAGGTTAGTGCTACTACCTCCTGGTGAGTCCTCTGAACTTGTGAACAGTGATGGGCCTTCGCAAATCTTTTTAATGTACTCGTCCGAGTACAGTGGAGTGTTGTCTGACATAGTTAGGGAAGTGTACAATCGGGAATTGGGAGGGGTAGACGGTGAGGGGTGTCAGTAAGAACAGGAAGGTGGCCCACTTGTGGAAGTAGTAGGCAAAACAGCCCTTGCAATCAAGCGATTGCGCTAAATATATTTGAGAACAACAAGTGGACACAATAAAGTCGAAAAGGGACCTTGGGAGTAAATTCGTTCAAACAACAGTGGCCGCTTACAGGAGAGAGAATTAGGAACAATGAATATAGACTCAGTCGTTACTATATTGATTTAACATGTCCAGCTGGACAGAGGTCTGATATTTACTTGTAAGTAATAGAGAAAAGGTATTACACAGCAATACACAATACACCCTGTGCCCTACTTAGCACATGAACAACATACAGTAAAAGATAAAACAGGGAACAAAGGGCTTTTAGGCAAAAGCTTAATGTTCGTTGCACCGGTAATTGCACAGTGTCAAAGTACAACAAAACACAACCTACACCTTTACACTTTAAGTACACATAAGGTTTGGAATGTATAAGGTGTTTACAAATTGTCTACGGCGTTTCGATCCGTTAAAGCGTTAGGCGGATCATCATCAGGACATAGATATTATGCCTAACAATAAGAAGCCCCAATTGCCTATGGGAAGTAAGGGAGGGAAAAGACAAATTTACAGAGGTTAGGGTTCGCGACAAGAGACGCCAGGTTACAGCAAGGGTGAGACAAAACTTCATGCACAACAGGAGGAAGTAACATGTGCCTAATGCAGAAGGTGTAGAATATCAAACAATCAATTAACTCTTTATCAAGTTGGGAGTTGGAAGTTTAAAAAAGTAAGGCATGCACTAGTAAACATTGGACTCATGGTGAATGAAGGGAGTATATAGAGTAACCCTTCCACAGACATATTGCAACTCTACATAACATTTTGGACAATGGACTAACAAAACGATCAAGTCAAGGTCATATCAATATTTGGTCATTCTCGCATAGACCGACCATGGTGTATTAAAAACCAGTTAGATCTTAAGGTGTAATTGAGAAAAGTGACGAAGAACCAATTCGGCAAGTTGGGTTGTAATAGGCGCCGTGATGTGGCTAGAGCAATCATGCTATGAGCCGAAGTGAACGCAGGCTTGCTTACCGAAATAGTGAAGGCGGGACGTGGTAAACTGCGATGCGAATAGGATCCGGTGGGAATTGAGAACCAGGTCAGTCAACTCAGACATGTGGAGTGTTCAGGAGGTTCCCTACAGAGGAGTGGAGGGTCAATTAGGGATCATTTAACGGTGCTTAACCGGAGTGCGCGAGGGTATGCTTACCTAATGGGTTCCGGGAGTGAGCCTCAGCAAGTTAGCCTAGGGGAGAAGTGAAGGGGCGGTCAGGCGGGTTTTTTATAATCGTCATATCCACTAAGGTGCTATAGTGTGAGAGGGACTTACCAGGTATGGATAGCCAATTCTGCACGATCGCAGGTTCTGTTAGTGGATCGCTCAGAATTAGCGTCTATTGTCGCGAACCCTAACCTCTGCAAATTTGTATTTTCCTTCCCTTCCTTCCCGAAGGCAATTGAGGCTTCTTATTGTTAGGCATAATATCCATGTCCTGATGATGATCCGCGTAACACTTTAATGGATCGAAACACCGTCGACAATTTGTAAACACCTTATAAATTCCAAACCTTTAATGTACTTTAAGTGTAAAGGTGTAGGTTGTGTTTTGTTGTACTTTGACACTGTGCAATTACCGGTGCAACAAACCTTAAGCTTTTACCTAAAAGCCTTTTGTTCCCTGTTTTGCCCTGCACTGTATGTTATTCATGTGCCCCACCTTGTGTATTGCTGTGTAATACCTTTTCTCTATTACTTACAAGTAAATATCAGACCTCTGTCCGGCTGGACATGTTACATCAATTAGGTAACGACTGAGTCTATATTCATTGTTCCTAATTCTCTCTCCTGTAATGGACCACTGTTCTCCGAAAGAATTTACTCCCAAGGTCCCTTTTCTACTTTATTGGGTCCCCTTGTTGTTATCAAATATATTTAGTGCAATCGCTTGATTGCAAGGGCTGTTTTGCCTACCACTTCCACAAGTGGGCCACCTTCCTGTTCTTACTGACACCCCTCACCGTCTACCCCTCCCAATTCCCGATTGTACACTTCCCTTGCTATGTCAGACAACACTCCACTGTACTCCGATGAGTACATTAAAAAGATTTGCGTAGGCCCATCACTGTTCACAAGTTCAGAGGACTCACCAAGAGTTAGTAGCACTAACCTCCCTGATGAACTAGAGAAACAAAAGGAAACATTTGTGCGGCTGGAACAGATGATGTTGATGCTCACTGAGTACCTTAAATCCAACACTATTCCATTAGGTCTACAAGTTAAGAACATTCCCGGTGTCTTTACAGACAACCCTAAATATATTTCAAACTTTAGCTATATACCACAACAGAAGAGCTTAAAAAATTGTCTGAAACTATCAAAGACATTGAAAAACAAATTCAGGACAGTAACACGGTCCCAGAAGCGAAAAAACTATTAGAAAAAGTAGAAAAAACTGTTGAGGAGTTCCATCGTATAGAACAAAACAACAAATCGAACAAAGTAAAGAAGGACATTAAATCCTTTACTCAAGAGCACGCATACCCTTACCTCAACAAAGATTTTTATACAAATAGAAATTACAGCAATACCCCACAAAACCCAAGACCTTGGGGCGGCTTCAATAGGTGAAACACTCTTGTTGGCTTCTCGGATACATCAGCAGATTCATCTGATAATTCAGACGCCGGTGAGGGCATTAGAACGATCCCAAGAAACCCTAATACCCATTTTTTAGGGCGAGGACAGTGAGAACCCCCAGAGAGAGGCAGGGTAAAGCAACAACCACAATGGTACAATCCCCCGGGCGAAAGACAGACGAGACACACATTTTACCAGTGGTAGATCCCACCACTGTACCTGACCCCAGCAGTAATAACATGATCATTCCCATCTTGAATCTGTCTTCTCATACTTTATCTAGCCACTAGATCTCCATCCTCAGCAAAGGGCTTTCCTTTGTCCCCACTACCTACCCTAATTTCTTGGACCTGCAGTCTGAATTACTTAAACTTTTTTATAAAATCAGGCATCACACATTTTTTGTACAAAATCCGAGTCCTCCTAAATACTTCAATACACAGTTCAGACCCCCTTCGACCTTCTCACCATCGGCAAATATTGTCCCAAGTGAAATTATTACCTTTGAGAAGATAATCCTGAAAGAAACCTCACGCATAGCCAAATCACACCTTTTCATTCCACATAACATCTCTCTGGAAGAAAGATTTGCCATCTCCACATTGCGCAAAACACTAATTTAGTGATTAAACTTGTGGATAAAGGGGGAGGGATTGTCCTACAGGAAATTGACACCTTTAAGGTAGAACATCAGCGTCAATTATCCAACACAGATCATTATTGTAAGCTCCCGACTAACCCTATCAAGGAGTTACAGTCATTGATAAGACAGATCACCAGTGAGGGCCTTCAGGAAGGCTTCCTGAGTAAAAATGAGTTTAATTTTCTAAATGTCAAAACCCCTGGGACCCCGGTCATCTACACCCTGCCCAAGGTCCACAAGAGACTGGAAAACCCACTGGGCGACCAATCGTCTCTGGATGTGGGTCGGTCCTAGAACCTTTGGGGCAATATGTAAAGTATTTTATAAAGGACTTTGTACCCACTACTGAATGCTATATTAGAGATAGTATGTCCATGATCTACCTTATTGAGAACCAGCCCTTTGATCCCGCAATTGAGACTCTATGTTCATTCGACGGAGAGTCTCTATATACCAATATCCCACAGAAAGACTCACCAATGGCAATGGAAACAATACTCAATCAAAGACCTTGACCACACACAGTTCCTACTCTATTTATTTTACAACTCTTAGAGATATGTCTCACAAGGAATTTCTTCATCTTTAAAGACCAATTTTATCAGCAGGTGAGAGGTACCTCAGTGGGGGCCATTTTTGCTCCCAACCTAGCCATTCTGTATATGGACTCACTTGAGCGCAACAACATTTTGTCTACTAGCAATCCTTTCCGTACATGCATAACCAACTGGAAGAGCTACATAGACGATATTTTCCTCATTTGGAGTGGTGAAGTGGATACTCTCGAGTCATTTCTCCACAGGATAAATAACAACTGCAGTGGTCTCACATTCACTCTTACCCACAATAAGACATGTATCCATTTCTTAGACCTACTGATTAAGCATACTGATGGTAATTTAATAACAGGCCTGTTCCGCAAGGCCATGGAATGCAACACATTGCTTAGCTACAGTAGCAATCATCCACGAGCACTCAGAGACATCCTTCCCTACTCACAATTATTGAGGATTAGGAGAAACTGCTCACTCAAAACTGACTACTTTACTGAGGCAAAAATATTATGCACCAAATTCTCCTTCAGAGGATACCCGCGCCGCCTTGTGCGAAACGCCATGAAAAGAGCGTGGTATTGTCCAAGAGAAACTTAACTGGAACATAAACCTAAAACAGACACAGATCGCCTAGTATGTGTGACGACCTTTTCGCCTGTATCGTATGCCATTCGTAAGACGATTACAAGAAATTGGCCTATTTTGAATGCAGTTAACCTTGATCTGGAAATGCCCATGTTTGCTTTTAAGAAAAGCAAGAATATAAAAGACCAGCTGGTCCGCCCAGCGTTACCCACCACCCATAATCCCAATCCTACTTTACACGACTTTTGGTCTCTAGCACCACTCAAGGGTCACTCAAAATGTGGAAACTGTGTGGTCTGCAAATTCACCATTGAGTGCAAGGAGTTTTTGTTTAAGGATATTAGGAACAAACTGAAAGTGTTCACTAACTGTAACACGTGTTATGTAGTACATGCCAACTTTTGTCCATGTAATAAGATCTACGTGGGACAAAGAACACAGAAAATCCGCCTACGCATCTCCCAACACCGAAGCAGGCTAAGATGTAAAACAGCGAAAGCACCACTGGTTGAGCACTTTATTCAAAATGGACATTCAGAGAATTACATTAGTTGGACTGTGAACTGCCATAAAATTGCCCCCCAGAGGCGGAGATATTGCAAGAATTCTAAGCAAAGAGGAGCTCAAATGGTTTTTAAAGACTATTAGCTTGAACCCAGGATTAAACCTCCTTGAAGATTGGACTGCTTTGGTATAATTACAACACTTCTGCTCAATTGTTACTTTTCCTTGACATAATGTACAAATTGTAATCCTCTAACTGTATAAATATTATGACCAGAAAGGTATATTCCTACTCCAAGTCACTTATTCACTTCAGTTCTGTCACTCTCCTTAGACGGCCGCCACATTCACTTCACTTGAATTCACTTCCTTAGTCCCTCCTCGCTTCCCAAATTGATCACATGCCGATCGGGACCTATCACACTGCAGTAACTTCCATAAATTGGTTCTCGCGGATCCCTCACGGTGACTTGACCCCACAGAACCCTGCGATTGAGCAGCTCTGCAATTAATTGCCCAGTAAGTCTCGTCGCATACGCATCACAACTTGATTTTTGGGCTGGCTGCTTATCCCGCTCTGACTCCCCCCCTCGCTTTTCTCCTAGGCTATCATGCTGCCGCCCACTTCCTGAGCAATCAACTAACAGAACCTGCGATCGTGCAGAATTGGCTATCCATACCTGGTAAGTCCCTCTCACACTATAGCACCTTAGTGGATATGACGATTATAGAAACACGCCTGACACCCCTTCAATTCTCCCCTAGGCTAACTTGCTGATGCTCACTCCCAGAACCCATTAAGTAAGCATACCCTCGTGCACTCCGGTTAAGCTCTGTTAAATGATTCCTAATTGACCCTCCAATCCTCTGTAGGGAGCCTCCTGAACTCTTCACACATCTGAGTTGACCGACCCGATTCTCAATTCCCACTGGATCCTATTCGCACCACGGTTCACCATGTCCCGCCTTCACTATTTCGGTAAGCAAGCCCGCATTCACTTCGGCTCATAGCATGATTGTTCTAGCCACATCACGGCGCGTACTACACCCCGACTCGCCGAATTGGTTCTCCGTCACTTTTCATAATTACACCTTAAGATCAAACTGGTTTTAAATATACCATGGTCGGTCTATGCGAGAATGACCAAATATTGATATGACCTTGACTTGATCGTTTGTTAGTCCATTGTTCAACATAGTATGTAGAGTTGCAATATGTCTTTGGAACGGTTACTCTATATACTCCCTTAAT
This sequence comes from Lissotriton helveticus, assembly GCF_964261635.1. NCBI lineage: Eukaryota > Metazoa > Chordata > Amphibia > Caudata > Salamandridae > Lissotriton > Lissotriton helveticus. The sequence goes on along the minus strand of NC_136071.1, from coordinate 647,754,349 downwards.
TCACCATGAGTCCAATGTTTATTAGTGCATGCCTTACTTTTTTAAACTTCCAACTCCCAACTTGATAAACAGTTAATTGATTGTTTGATATTCTACACCTTCTGCATTAGGCACATGTTACTTCCTCCTGTTGTGCATGAAGTTTTGTCTCACCCTTGCTGTAACCTGGAGTCTATTGTCGTCAACCCTAACCTCTGTAAATTTGTATTTTCCTTCCCTTCCTTCCCATAGGCAATTGAGGCTTCTTATTGTTAGGCATAATATCTATGCCCTGATGATGATCCCTGTATCGCTTTAACAGATCGAAACATCATCGACAATTTGTAAACACCTTATAAATTCCAAACCTTATGTGTACTTAAAGTATAAAGGTGTAGGTTGTGTTTTGTTGTACTTTGACACTGTGCAATTACCGGTGCAACAAACCTTAAGCTTTTGCCTAAAAGCCCTTTGTTCCCTGTTTTGTCCTTAACTGTATGTTGCTCATGTGCTAAGTAGGGCACAGGGTTGTGCCCCACCTTGTGTATTGCTGCGTAATACCTTTTATCTATTACTTACAAGTAAATATCAGACCTCTGTCCGGGATGGACATGTTAAATCAATATAGTAACGACTGAGTCTATATTCTGTTCCTAATTCTCTCTCCTGTAAGGGACCACTGTTGTCTGAAAGAGTCCTCATCTATGTGTCACCATCCCACCTCTCTTTATGTTCCATTTAAGGTACGTATCTCAGTCGTCAATTCTTTGACATGTACCGTCTCTATTGTTCTTTTTTATTATCATTACTCCTTTCTTTCTTCTTTCTCGTTATGTCCTTTTTCTTCCTGTAATTCCCATCTCGCCCTTCGACAATTTTCCTATTCTTTCCTCTCTTTCTACTCTCGCCTTTTTGTATTTTGTGGATTGTGCAGCTTTATATTTTGTTGTTGTTTATAAAATGCAGAGTTATTTCTTGGAATGTAAAAGGTTTGGTTAACCACATAAAGAGGCAGAGAATTCTATCCCATTAAGGTTCATAAATCGTGATGTTGTTTTTTCTACAAAAAACTCATCTTAAAGAGTTAGGGGCCTTAAAACTTAAACATAACTTGGTCCTTTCGGTTTTTGATTCTCCCACAACTAATCAGAAGAACGGGATCATTATCTCATGTAATAAAAAGTTAAAATATACTGTTCTAACTCAGGAAATGGATACCGAAGGTAGGTAGTTGATTGTTAAATTGTTGATTAATGATATCCCACTCAGTTTGTTTACTGTGTATTGTCCAATGTTGGCCTAATATTGCTAAGAAATGTTTCCAATATCAGGATGAATTCTTTTATCCTAAGTGGTGATTGTAATCCAATCATGGACACATTTATTGATCGACAATCTCAAGTTCGCTTTTTTCCCCACAAATCTCACAAACAATGATTTCTGCTATTTCCCCAAATCATTTAATAGATGCGTGGAGATTTCATAATCCTACTGGAAAAGGTTTTGTTTTTATCCTCCTCCTCATGGTTCCTCTCTCAGCTAGATCATATTTTTCAGCAGTAATCAATAGCAGTAATCAATAGCACAGAACCTTACTTCTGCCTGTATCAAGCCTATTGTCATCTCGGATCGTGCCATAGTTTTTGCTAATCTGGATCTACTCACAGCTCTTCCCAACTCAAATAGATAGAGGTTTAAAAACTCTCTTTTACCTGATCCTGTTTTTCTACCTTATTCGCTTGCTTTGCTGAGGAATTTGTTGTGATTAAAGAGGGAAGGGACACACCTCCTCAATGATTATGGGCACTTTCAAAACTACACTGTGTGTTTTTTTGCTAAACAGCATAAATCCTTATTACAGAATATTAACCATCTTGAACATCAATTTTATACCTCTCCTCTGTACTTTATTGTACAAGATCTTGTCTGTGCTAAATTATATTTTAATAAATAACTACTGAAAATGGTTCATCCATTTTGCTACGTAACAATGCTTGTTATTACGGAGGACACAATAAAGTTGAGAAACTCCTGGCTAATTATCTGAAATTCAGAAACAGCACTCCTCTAATTAAGCTATTCAGTCAACTGATGGAAAGCGTTTATTCAAAGACCAAGATATTCTAGCGGAGTTCATGCAATTTTATAAAAACGTTTATACTTCTGAATCTTTGCACATCCCTCTCTCATAGACACCTACCTTAATGTTACTCCTCCTCCTCCCCATGATAAGCTTAACATCTCATCTAACGAGAAAAATGCATTCATCTCAGAATTACTTTAATCGCTGAATGCCCTTAAGAAAGTTAACTTCTAGGTCTGGATGGGTTTATGGTGGAATTCTATTTATATTTCTCAAATCGACTTCTTCCTAAACAGTTGCATCTCTTTACATTTTTCTTACATTCTGGTACAGAGGGAGGTACTTTTCAGTAAGAAACAATTTGCCTGATTCACAAAGAGGGTTAAGATCATTCCCAATATAAAATGATCCTCATATTTCCCTTCTAGGTGTTGATTATAAAATCTTTTCCAAGTGTCTTGCCCTGCTCCTGGAACCTTTTTTTGCCCTAACTGATAGCCACGGAGCAGTCTGGAATTGCTATGGGTCATTTGAACTCAAATAATTCTTGATTGTTTTTCATTGTTTTAAATAAAGCTCCTTCTCTATTCTATCCTTTGACTGTTGTTACTATCTATGCCAAATATTATTTCAATCAATTCTCTACTTTATACAGCGCCCATGGCTTCTGTGTTGATAACTGAGGGTGCTTCCCAATATCTTCCCTTACACTGCTGGGTGCATCAAGTCTCTCCTGTATCTCCTCTTTTATTTGTCTTATCCCATGAACCCTTCTTAACTCGAATTAGGAAGAATGATCCTATATCCGGTTCCAACACAGTGATAAACATTTGAAAGTATCTGTCTATGCTGATGACATTCTCCTCTTCCTTTCTAACCAAGATGTTAGCATTCCTGCGTTGCTTCATGAAATATCTGAATTCTCCTCTGTTTCAGGCTATAAAATTAATTCAGACAAAACTTAAGTTTTGCCTATTACTAAACTCTGCACTAAACAAACTTTCAACTCTACCAGCTTTCACAGGAACAGTCATAAATATCTGGGTATCTAGTTTACCAATTCTATCTCAGACTCAGGTAATGAAAGAGGAGCTAAATAGAATAGATAAACTTCTATCACCTTGTAATCCATTATTCCTGCCCTTGTGGGGTTGTCTTGACTCCATCACAAATGATGATTACTCCAATTCTGATAAACATTTTGTCCATGGTTCCAGTTCATATACCACTTACTTACTTAAAAAAAAATAGGCTCTTTTCTTTCCAGATTTATTTGGAAGAAAAAAGAAGTCTAGACTCTCCTTATTGTAGCTTGAGAAATCCAACACATTAGGAGGGGCTAATTTTCCAGACTTTCTAACATATCATTAGGCTTTCTGTTTGAGACAGGTGTCTAAGTGACTTTTTCCAGCCCCTTCCTCAAATGTGCTTGTTAGACCTGGCACCTTAGCGTGGGTCTCCCTTCCATGTTCGCTGTTGCCTCATGTGTTGTTGCTGGTGTTAGATGCTTTGGGCACTGTGCCACTGCTGTCCAGTGACACAGTGCAAGTGTTCGCTATTGTAAATTAATGTATGGATTAGTGATTCCATGATTGGCTGATTTGGTTTATTGGTCTGGCCCTAGTACAGTGTACTGAGTGTGCCCAGGGCTTGTAAACCAAATGCTGATAGTGGGCTTGCAGCAGTGGTTGTGCCACCCACAGAAGCAGCCTGTAAAAGTGTGTCTCAGGTCTGCCATTGCAGAGCCTGTGTGCAGTCTGGTACTGCCATGTTGACTGGGCACGTTCACCCATTTTCCAGTCCCTAAACCTTCCCTTTTCTTCATATCAGACACCCCTCTGGTAGACCCAAGGGCAGGGTGCATTGTACGTATAAGGTAGGACAAGCCATGATGTGTTTGGCATGTCCTAATAGTGAATTACAGCCATTTTTGTTTTTCACTATAGCAAGGCTACCTATTCCCCATAGGCCAGAATTGGCAGTTAGATTATTACATTTTATAATCCTAACTGACTCAGGGAACTAGGAGGTAATTCAAATTTAGTATGCCTGAACTCAGAATGATAAAATACATCTTTTAGTGAAGTTGGTTTTAACATTCTGTGTTTGAAAATATCACTTTTAGAAAGTAGGTATTTTCTTGTCTAACTATCCAAGCCTGCCTCTGCAAGCTTGTGTATTCCTTGTCTGGAGTTTGAGTGACAGGGGCTGGGGAATTCCAGGAGACTGGGTGAGTCAGCCCAGTGGTGAATAGAGAGATCTGCATCTAGATGGGAGGCAGAAGTTGCACCTGGGACCTAAATAGGGCTGTGCCTCCCTCCACAATGCTGGCTCCACCTCCTGTGGTGCGTCTGATGTCTCTGCCCTGCACTGTGAAAGGAAAGAAGAAGTCATGTAAACAGAGTGCTCCAGGACTGACCAGAACTGGTTTGGACAAGGCAAATGCCTCTCTGCCTTCAGAGAACAAAAATAAACTGTGTATAAAAGAGTGGATCCAAACCCCAGAGAATTAGATCTCTTTTGGACAACAAGAAGATACCTTTGCTGAGGAGTGGAACCAGAGAGACTGAGGAGAGACTATCACTAAGCTGAAGTGCTGCTTGGGGGATTGGCCTGCAGTGGTTGCCTGACTGCCAAAGAAGGGAGAGAGGAACTTTGTGTACTTTCATCAACTTGTAAGGATCTCCAAGGGCTTGAGATCAGAGCTTGCCTCCTGCTGAAGTCACAGGGACCACAGACTTCACCCCCCAACTCCCCAAGAGTTCTTTAAAAGCACCTGCAGGTGTGCTGGACTTTTTGAGGATGTGCGCATCTCAAGGAGCTGGAAGTGCGACTCACGAGCATGAAGCGTGACGCTGAACTGCCGCTGCAGTTTCACAACACGATGGCGCCTCGCATTACCAGAGAAGAGGATCGATGTCGCATCAGCTACCGCCGCATCACCGTGAAACCTGTCCCAGGGCCTGTCGTGGCCCCCTAGAACCGCTGAGTCATTGCAGGGCCCCCGAAGAGCCTCACATCGACGGAGAAGAGGATCGACATCGCAGCAGATGCCGCCGCATCACCAGGAAGCGTGTCGCAGGACCTGTCGCAGTCCGCATCAAGAGGAAGAGGACATCTTTATTTCTTTGCACCAAAACTTCTTTGCATCATGGCGTTGCTTGCCGCATTGGAACAGAAGCGCAGTAAGAAACCAACGCATCTCCGTCCCCTACGCAGCAGTAGGAAACCGACCCATCACCTTCCCTGCAACACTTTCGTTGTATTGCGTTACACATTTTAAGGTACATTGACTCAAAGTGTCGCATTTTAAGATCTAAGGAGAACTAAGATAATTCTACCATTTTAAGTACAGTATTGTGGATTTTTGTCGTTTGTGGTCTTGTGGTAAATCTATATAAAAGATACTTATTTTTAATATACAACTTATGTGGTGTCCATCTGTAGGTTGGTCACTTAGTTATTGTATGTGTTCACAAATTCTTTACACACTGCCTCTGATATAAACCTGCTCGTGCCAAGCTACCAAGGGGGTGAGCAGGGTTTATTTTATGAGTGTACCCCCTTACCCTGACTAGACGCAAGGGTACCTATTTGTCACAGGTACCTACCTATGCCAACTAGAAACCCCCAAATCTAACAGTGCTTCTTTGGCTTGATCTCAAACGTTCTCTTCTTGCACCATTTTCTCCTATAGAAGTCCTTTCCTTCTCTTCTAAAACATCATTTCATCCTTTCTTTTAAAACCAAGCAGGAAAGTGTGTTTTCTGTTTCAGTACCCCCACTGTTTGCCTGGCTTTTGATGCAACTTTGACTGTGGAGCACCAGGTTCCTGCTAACCAGGTTCCCAGTACCAGTGTTCTTTCTCTAAATCTATACCAAAATTGGCACAACTTCAGTTACCCTTGTAAATCCCTAGTAAATGGGGTTGCAGCACTGGCTGTGCCACCCCAGAGACCCCTCACCAAGGCTATGCACTCTGCCATTGCAGGTTATGTGTCTTTGTGCATAGAAAGCCGAAGAGTAGACATGACACACAGCCCTGTGTGCCATACCACCCAAGACATAGGTAGGTCACCCCTACAGCAGGCCTTTAACCCTAAGACAGGTATCACTATATCCTATGTGTGGGCATATCAGTATGAGCAGATATGCCCCTACAATGTCCAATCTATTCTGAGATATTGTAAGTGTATAGGGTAGCCATAAAGAGTAAATGGGCTGGATACGTGTCTACATGACTTTCATAGCTCCATAATGGCTTCACTGATTCCTGTTTTTTTATACCAAACTTCTTGTCATAATGAATCCTCACTGATGCCAGTGGTTGATTTATTAAAATATTCCTACAGAAGACCCTTTCAGAGGGTCCCCTGAAAACCTGATGTGGTTCCTGACTTGTTTTCACCAGCCTGCCTCTACCAGACATGTTTCTACCCTCATGAGGTGACAGCCAACCCTATCAGAAAACAAAAAAACGGCATCGCGCGGAGGCCCAGCCCCCTCGCTGCAGCACTATGCTAACAGGTAGGTAGCCATCTTCAAAGGGAGGGGTGTTTGGGGGTGTGAGTCCTGCCCCACAACTCCCACTAGGCCTCCTCTCTCACCCATGAGCAGGATGGAGCACTAAAACACACTGCCAGAAGCATGTGGCAGCCATTGTATGGTGCACCTTTACCTAACAGGTAGGTAGCCATCTTCCCAGGGAGGGCTGCTGGTGGGTGGAAGGCCTGTACTCCAACACCCACCAGGCCCCCTGTCCCATCCCTGAGCAGGGTGGAGCACACCCAGCCAGCCAGAAGCATGTGTCTGCCATTGTATTACAACAAACAGACTTACAGGTAGGTAGGAATCTTCCCACAGAGGGCAGTTTGGGGGTGTGCGGCCTGCCCCACAACTCCCACCAGGCCCCCTGTCCGACCCCTGAGCAGGATGGAGCACTACCCCACCTCCAGAAGCATGTGGCAGCCATTGTATGGTTCACCTTCACCTAACAGGTAGGTAGCCATCTTCCCTGGGAGGGCTGCTGGTGTGTGAGTGGCATGAACTACAACTCCCACCAGCCCCCCTGTCCCACCCATGAGCAGGATGGACCACACCCACCCAGCCAGAAGCTTGTGGCAGACATTGTATTACAGTGAAAAAGCGAGAAATCCCTTAGGAATCAGGATACCCATACGGGTTTATTTTAACATACTAGTCATTCACTTAATTCACACCATTCAATCACTGTATCAGTTCCTGCCAAATTTAAGCCACAAAATGCAAACGAAAAATGAGTCACTACAAATTAAAAAATAATGAGACGCAATTTATTTAGCCTAGAACAGCATCTTCTCAAGATTAAAAACACCATAAAATATTAACAAGTCCTACGCACAATTAAAAAGATTTTAGTTTAACAATTCATAAAAAATACATTCTATAGTCCGCATGAAGGTAAACAGAGTGAAAAAGCAAAATTTAGACCTGACAAGTTAGTCTTAACACACTACACATCTGTCATGGGCTTATGCTTAAGAACAAGGACTGGAGCAGACTTCGATTGAGCTTCTCAGACACCTATGTTCCCCAAACAGATTGTGTACATAAAGGTTGACATCGACGCGTTTCGATGGAATAATCTTTATAGGTCCATCTTTTTCAAGACTAAATGAGATATGCACTCAGTCAAAAAGTTCATTTTTCATGCGAAAACCTACAATAAGACATAAGTATTATTATTCTATCACTGGTGTATACATATATACAATTGGACGATTACACAACATGTTGTACATTGTGTATATTGCTTACTACATATACGTGGGGCTGGGAGGGAGAGGACACGGAATACTGGGTTGTAGACTGAAGCAAGGAAGACAAAAGAAAAATGTATGATAAAAGAAGAGGAAAAACAAGAGAAGGAAAAAGAAGAAAGAAAAAGAAAAAGAAAAATATATGACAAAGAAAGGGAAAAACAAGAGAAGGAAAAATAAAGAGAAAGAAAAAGAAAAAGAGTGGCCCATTCCGTTACTTTCCTTTCCCGTCTGATAGGATGCTATTCTTTTACTAGTTTATCTTTAAAGGCAACCATCTCTCCAATGTGTGTTTTTGCCATAAAAACAAGTTAAAAACCACACATTTCCTTAATACAGATTTAAAAAAAGAAAGAGAAATAATAAAGCACTAGGCAAATTATCTATCGTTTTCGTTTGCTGATGTGGCTCAAACCTACACACCCATCAAATATCTAGATCCCATTTTGCACAAGCCATTCATGCACACCTCATCACACAATTTCCAAATTGCTGTAAATTTAAATCATTTCTCACCTTCGTAACATAAAAGGGAAAGAAGAAGGGGCAAGAAACCTCCCTCGTGAGCGAGAATATAAAGGTTAAAAGAAAAATGTATGATAAAAGAAGAGGAAAAACAAGAGAAGGAAAAAGAAGAAAGAAAAAGAAAAATATATGACAAAGAAAGGGAAAAACAAGAGAAGGAAAAATAAAGAGAAAGAAAAAGAAAAAGAGTGGCCCATTCTGTAACTTTCTTTTCCCGTCTGATAGGATGCTATTCTTTTACTAGTTTATCTTTAAAGGCAACCATCTCTCCAATGTGTGTTTTTGCCATAAAAACAAGTTAAAAACCACACATTTCCTTAATACAGATTTAAAAAAAGAAAGAGAAATATTAAAGCACTAGGCAAATTATCTATCGTTTTCGTTTGCTGATGTGGCTCAAACCTACACACCCATCAAAAATCTAGATCCCATTTTGCACAAGCCATTCATGCACATCTCATCACACAATTTCCAAATTGCTGTAAATTTAAATCATTTCTCACCTTCGTAACATAAAAGGGAAAGAAGAAGGGGCAAGAAACCTCCCTCGTGAGAGAGAATATAAAGGTTAAAAGAATTGCTCTTCCACCACAATGCTGTGAAGTAAAGAGGCAAACATTAGAACCAAAGCGTTTTACTGGCCCGCTAATAATTTTAATGGTTACAGGATAGTCTCACCTTTTTGGGAATATAAAGGTGAAGTTCCAATCGGTTTTCTTTGGTTAACCCTTCTCAGCAGTATATTCAAAGGTTCGAAATAGGTCCTGTTTATATATCTGCACATAGGTAATATTAAAATAACAATTACTAAGGGTATTTGTCCTGTTCTCACTCTGATTGAAGAGAGTACAACAATATAAGGGAAGAAATCATTACCTTACCTAATTTGTGACGAAGGAACAAACTCGTTATCAGTTGTTCAGTCCTGGCACTCCCACTTACATTGTATTACAACAAATAAACTTACAGGTAGGTAGCCATCTTACCAGGGAGGGCAGTTTGGGGATGTGAGGCCTGTCCCACAACTCCCACCAGGCCCCCGTCCTACCACTCAGCAGGATGGAGCACTCCCCCACCCCCAGAAGCATGTGTCAGCCATTGCATTGCACACCTTCACCTAACAGGTAGGTAACCATCTTCACAGGGAGGGGTGTTTTGGGATGTGAGTCCTGCCCCACAACTCCCACCAGGCCCCCTGTCTCACCTATGAGCAGGATGGAGCACTAAAACACACTGCCAGAAGCATGTGGCAGCCATTGTATGTTTCACCTTCACCTAACAGGTAGGTAGCCATGTTCCCTGGGAGGGCTGCTGGTGTTTGGGAGGCCTGCTCTACAACTCCCACCAGCCCCCCTGTCCCACCCATGAACAGGAGGGAGCACACCCACTCAGCCAGAAGCATGTGGTAGACATTGTATTACAACAAGCACACTTACAGGTAGGTAGCCATCTTCCCAGGGAGGGCTGCTGGTGGGTGGGAGGCCTGCACTACAACTCCCACCAGGCCCCCTGTCCCACCGCTGAGCAGGATGGAGCACTCCCCCCACCCCCCAGAAGCATGTGTCAGCCATTGCATTGTTCACCTTCACCTAACAGGTAGGTAGCCTTCTTCACAGGGAGGGGTGTTTGGGGGTGTGAGTCCTGCCCCACAACTAACTACGAAGGAGAATCCAAAGCATACTTTTCTCCACTAAAGGAATTCCATGATCAAGGAAGTCCCTCCTATTGATTCTGTGCTGATCCACCAAAGCTCATTATGATATGGCCTGATACTTTTGTTTACCAGATACTGTAAAACAGCTCCTATGAACGAACATACATATCAGGAGTGGTGTAGGCTAGTATTTTTCTCATCTTCTTGTTTATGTTTAAGATGGCTAAATGATAAAAGAAACAATAGCCAGTCTTCAAATTCCACCCAGCAGGGCAATAGTGATTCTTTTCTGTGCAGCAGTTCTGCTGCTCTTTTTATCCATCAATTAAATCTTGAAGCTGCAGCTACGATTATCAATATCAGTGTGCACAAACAAAGCAAAACACACCGTGTCTGCCTTTAGGAGAGTACTTCATGTTGTTGTAATGCCAGACACGAGCAATATAATTTGCCTAAAAGAAAAATCCATAGTACATCTGAAAGAATAGTTCTATATAATTATGGTAATTACTGTGTTTGAAGGTTTGTTTCAAATTACTTCCATTTATCCACCTCGAAAAGCTCTTTATAATATTTGTCCCGTGGTGTTTTTGATTTGTGTCATCACTCATAAGCCAAAATGTGAGCTGCCAGTATCTCTACATAAGTTCATTTTAGCAACTTTATTGACAGGCCGATGTAGGGCAAGTAATATGTCCAGAATCCTTGTCATTATCGAACACTTACTGCGAAATAATGAACAATTGGATTGAGACATACGATTTAACGTTGTAAACCTTCCAACAATAACCGTAACTCAGTGTCTGCAGCTAATGATTGCAATTGTACTGCTAGAGGAATCATACGTTTTTAACCTGCCAGAAATTGCAAAGACCTAAAGAATTTCTGAAATGCAAATGTGAACCAATGAAAGTAAATGCACTTCGTAGAGAGAAAATTAAAGGACTCTTTAGATAAGCAAAGTTATTTACGATTTTCAACTGTATTCTGTCTATCATGATAGAATGAAACACAAATCACCATTATAGTACTTTTACTAAGTAAAGTTAAGCCTTAATATTTTCACTACTTTTGCGTCTTTGCCACAGCTCGGAAAAAATTCTCTAATCATCATATTATTTTTTAATGTATATAACATTATATTTTTTAAAGCATATTGCAGATGTGTAATCATCTACCTTTATTGTTGATCCTGCTGTGGGAACTTTGCTATAGTAAGGAAATTACATTAATAAAAAGTCACATTAATTTCTTCATTTATTCAATGAGTGGTTTGTATAGCACATAGTAGCCCCGTTTGTGTCAGATCACTTTACAAAGAGAATGGAAGCACATTATATTAGGCTCCGTGGAAATATGATTCCCCTTACGGAGTTGGCAAAATTTGGTAACACCACGTTATGCTTGTAACACACAGATCCTGTCAAATTCGCTAATCAGGTCATTGCGGAGTTATTCTGCAGTCTGAGCATTGCAATGTTCACCGGAACAATGCAAGGTTCGGTAATGCGTGCTTGTGAGCGCTAGAGAGATTTGCCAGCCGCTAGCAGGATTTCCAGTCACCACAGAGACTTCTGGTGACATTTTGTGACACCAGCGGGTGCAAGCGTTGCTTCTTGACTAGATTTTCTACTTGAAAAGCAGCTACATTAACTCGAAAATACCTTTTTGGCTTAATATTCTAGCGGAAGGGAAAGTTCAAGTTGTTGTTTAGTGTGAAACGCATTATTGTGTATATTCCTTTTTTCAACAGGAAGGAAGTGGCACCAACTTCCTCTCTCTGCCCAGAAGGCTCCTCACAGTGCCCATTTCCTTGTTACATTTCATTTGGATTTTGAGGTGAAAGGATCACTCTCTTTGTCTGCAATTCCTGCTGAATATCTACTATTGGTTTTTTTAAGGAGATAGGGGCATATTTACGAGAGCCTCGCATCACGTTTGCACCACGCAAAGTGGCACATGCGTGATGCAGATCAGATTTATGAAGCCACGCAAATTCACGTTGTGTGGCTTTGAGTGCCCTCATAAATCTTGCGTCTTTGACCTGACGGCATTTCAGGGACATATTCCTTGGGTAGGACTCACATTATCCCCAAATAATAATCAGTTTTCTCATAGTTAGCAACCTGTGACAGAACTGAGGGCCAAATGCACTAACTGGTCACAATAACTGGCCATAATTTTGTGATCAGCGTTTTTGTGATCAGTGTGTAATTTTCTGTACAAACAGGTTGGCTTTCAAAACTCTGATTCTGATGAAGTCAAAATCTGACCTACCTAGTTAGCTAGGTCACAATTTACGACTCATTTCCATTTGTAACAGTTATAAGTACTGTGGCCCACAATGGTCAGCAGCAAGGGTATCTTGGGACATTGGACACTTATCTTACCTAGGAACCATAAGGCTCTAGGTTGTTTATTCAATGTTCTATAGTATTTACAGATGATATTTGTCTCTATAATATGCTTTATTTGTCACATAGAAACAGGCAACAAACTAGAAAAAGACAATAATTCATTAGGTAAATCTCATCACACAATAGAATGAGTAGAAAAATGCAGAAGTGCTAAAAGTGCCCCGTAATGTTGATTCATACATGATTAGTAAAATTTACATTAGTGTGAATAAGAATAATGGTGACCAATGGGATAAAGAAGGATTGGTCATCACAACAATAATAATAAAATGTTCATGTAATTCAGTCAGTCAGAATCCATCTACCTATTTGTGTGCTGTCTTCCTATGGGTCCTTGTTTGCTTTGGTGGAAGGAATTATTCGGACAGTGGCTGGGAATGTGCATCATATATATATATATATATATATATATATATGAAAAAAGCTCCAAAGTTCGACTCGCGCAGACTCGCTGCTGGTGAGCGCCGCTTGCCGCAATCTGGACCCGGACCCAAAGTATGTGCATCAAAGTTGTTTTATTGTTCCTTTTCTGTCAAGACAAGTTTCGCAGCCACGGCCGCTGGTTCACTCGATATATATATATATATACAGGTTGAACAATACAGAGGACATGTTCAATTTTCTTTAATTCCTCTAGTTCCCCGTAATCTGCACGTTCAGGGATTTAAATCAACAGCCAGTATATGTGTTTTTTATGAAACACATATAATTTTGTTTACTCTGGTTCTCTATTATTTAGCATAATATTATTTATTGCCTTAAAATATTTGAAAAACTCTTATGCCTTTTTTATAGATGGAAATTATTCATTTTAAACACCTCTTTGCACTATTTTTCCGATATGATGAATTTTAGGAATGTTATTTATATGATTTTAACAATATTACCCGGAAATGTTTTTTTATTGTTAATAATATTTATACATCTATTTAATCATACGGATTACACTTTAATTTAAACTATGTTTGCACTATTTGCACAATTTTGCACAGTAATTTGATTGTTGCTTTGACTTTAGCACTTTAGTGGGTCCTAAATACTATAGTCTTCTGTTTGATAAATCATGCAATTGTTTTCGTATATATCAGCTTAGCCAAAGGTATTCTAGTGGCTCCTTTGAATGGATTTATCCAATCTTCAGAAATAGGGCATTTCATGGCCTTTAAATAATATCCAGGTTAAAGAAAGAGAAAGAAATATAATCTTGATTGTATATGTTTTAGAAAAAAACTCTTCTTCACCTGTGTATTTATACAAACATAATTATCACAAGAGCCTGCATCATGAGGTTAATATGCTGCTAAATATAAAATAATGAAATGTATTCTTGTACTTTTTTATTTTACAATTGCATTTGCGAGCATTTATGAAATTGAGATTTACCTTTGAATTTCTTTTACGATGATAGACTGCTCTGCATACAGAATGAAAGTATGTTGTCACTTTTTATTCTCATGTGACCAAAAACGTGATGGAGGTGGGTGTGCACTTTAAGCATTTTAAAAAAGAATAATTTTCGCAGTGACCCGTATGTGAGCAAGGGCTTTCGCGCCCGAAACGCGCCGTATGCTGAGTAAATTGGTCTAATAAACAATCTCACTAGATCTTTGTGGTCCGTCTCCTTCTTCGCCAGTCCTCAGACTTTGGAGGTTGTTGGAGTGCACGTTTTACTGGATATATATATATATATGTATATATATATATCTTTCCACACGTTGTCCTGTCGCAAAGGGAGCGCTTGCCAGTCGGTGCTTGCGTTTGAGGCCAAGACAGTGCTTCACTGCTTATTTCACACAAAAATGATTTCTCCCAGCACACTTCTTGATCTTATATATATATATATATAGATATATGTAGATATATACATATATTACCTCCTGGCGGTCGCCAGTAGGTGGTTATAGTTAGGACCTATTATCCATAGGAAATCAACACCATTCAATTTGGAATAACTTTGGCGGCGGTTGACGAATCTTCACAAAATTTTCAAAACTGGTGTCCCGCTCCAGTCAGCTCCTATCCTAAAAGTCTCGGGGTGATTTGTTAAGCGGGGCAGAGAAAAAAGGGGTTCCCAAAACGTGTTTTCCCCATGCAATTTGCCATAGGAACCGTTAATCACGGCTACAGCCCAAACTGCTGAACGGAATTAGACCAAATTTGGCAGAAAGGTAGACCTTGGTTCAGAGTCGTGCCTTTTGGTTAAATGGTGTAAATCCGTTCAGTGGTTCCTGAAAAAATCAAAATGAAAATCATAGATATACCCTGCCGAGCACAAGCTGTATGCTAATTGGCTGTCAACACTTCAAACCAGGAAGTGTTCGCAGCCATCTTGTGCCAACCGAGGCACAAGAAAGCCGAAAAACAAATGGGCAGAACACAAAAAGGGGGCTGGGTAGAAACACCCTGACCCCCTAGGCCTGCTCAGGGGATCCCACAAGGACCCCCAGGGCCAAAAAAAGCATTTTTTTTTTAAAAGGCGAGATGTGCACACAGCGTGAATTTCGGCCGAAATGTAGAAAAAAACAAAGCACCGGCTCTCGCGCTTCATTGGTAATTAGCCCCCCGGGGGCAAGTCCCAGGGGCATGATCAAATAAAGTGTGAGGGGCCCCAATCCCCCACCACACTGCCCCGGGGACCGCCACCCCTGGACAAAGCATTTTTAGTTGCGGGGGGCACCCGGCTACCCTTCAGCCCAGGGACCGCCACCCCCGGGGCTTGATTTAATTTTTTATTGCAGGGGCACACTGCCCCCCTGCAGCCCCAGGGACCGCCACCCCCCAGGGCTGGTTAATAAAATGTTTGGGGGCTCTAACGCCCCCCAAGCCCTGGGGACTGCCACCCCCCTGGGCTCAATTTATTTTTGATTGCGGGGGGCACAGTGCCCCCCCCCCCGCAGCCCCAGGGATCGCCACCCCCTGGGGCTTTAGTTTTAAACAGAACATACCCTGTGTGGGGGGCTCAAGCTCCCCCACATGCCCGGGGACCGCCGCCTCCCCGGGGCTCTAAATATTTAAATTGGGGGGTCTATGACGGACCCCCCAGTCCCGGGGACCACCACCCCTCGGGGCTTTGTAGATGGTGGGAGAGGGGCCCCGCACCCCCCTCCTGGAGCCTCGCCCCCTTGACACTGCAGTTTGCTATTGCAGGGCGGGAGCCTCGCCACCCGCCCACCGTCCCCAATGGAGAAGGCCAGCCCCGGGGGATGGGGTCCCCGGGGCTATTAGTGGCCCGGGAGGGGGCCAAGTGGCTCCCCTCCCCAAAATGCAAAAAAAATTAATGAATAAATAAACAAAGGCTGGCCCCGGGGGATGGGGTCCCCGGAGTTATAAATGGCCAAAGGAGGGGGGCAAGGCAGCCTCCCTCCAATATGAAAAAGATAAAAAAAGGGCCATGCCCTCGGTGATGGGGTTCCCCGGGGCCGATTATGGCCTCAGGAGGGGGGCCACGCGGCCCCTTCCCTAATTTTTAATTAAAAAAAAATTATTAGGTGGTAGGCTCTGCGGAATGGGGTCCGCAGGCCAAAATATTAGGGAAAGAAGAGGGGCCACACAGCCCCCTTCTTAAACCAAAAAAAAGAAAAAGACCAACATCGTGCCCGAGGCCACGCCCCCTTCTTGTAGCACTCTGAAAATGCGCCCCCTGGTGTATTTGCAGAGGAGGAACGAATTCCCCTTGAATACTGGGGGTTCCTGGGGCCAACTAGCCCACCAGGAACCTCCAGTATGCGCCAGGGGGCTGTGTTACAGAGAGGTGTTCTGAGGCTATGCCCCTTTTTAGACCTCTCTGTAATGCAGCTCTGTGGCGCTTACTGGAGGTAGCTGGTGGGCTAGTTGCACCCCAGGGACCCTCAGTATTCAAGGGGAGTTAATCCCCAACTTAAAACATGCCACAGGGTGTGTTTGCACAGTGGTTAGGAGAGAGGACGGGCCTGAGTTCACATGTGTGCAAACACACCCTGTGGTGCGGTTTAAGTTGGGGAATTAATTCCCTGTCAATCCTGAGGGCCCCTCGGGGCTAACTAGCCCACCAGGTGCTTCCAGCAATCACCACTGTGCTCCATTGCTGAGGTGGTCCAGGCCGTGCCACTTTTTACACCTCTCTACAACGCAGCTCTGTGGCACTTAGTGGGATAGTTGGACCCTAGCGACCCTCAGGATTCAAATGAACTTAATCTCCTAAATTAAACGGCCACAGGGCGTGTTTACACAGTGGTGAAGGGAGGGGACAGGGTTGAGGTGAACTGTGCAAACACGCCCTGTGGCGCGTTTTAAGTTGGGGGAAAAATTCCCCTTCAATCATGAGGGCTCTGGGGGGCCAACTAGCCCACCAGGTGCTTCCAGTAAGCACCACTGCGCAGCGTTGCAGAGAGATGGTCTAGGCAGTGCCCCTTTTTACACGTCTCTGCAACGCAGCAATGTGGCGCTTATTGGAGGTAACTAGTGGGCTAGTTGGACCCTAGGGACCCTCAGGATTCAAGGGGACTTAATCAGGCAACTTAAAACGGCCACAGGGAGCGTTTACACAGTGGTGAAGGGAGGAGACAGGGCCTGAGGTGACGTGTGCAAACACGCCCTGTGGTGCGTTTCAAGTTGGGGAAATAATTCCCCTTCAATCCTGAGGGACCCTCAGGGCCAACTAGCCCACCAGATGCTTCCAGTAAGCGCCACTGCGCTGCGTTGCAGAGAGGTGGTCTAGGCCGTGCCCTTTTTACATCTCTCTGCTACACAGTTCTGTGGCGCTTTTTGGATGTACCTAGTGGGCTATTTGGGCCCTAGGGACCCTCCAGAATGAAGGGAAATTATTTCCCAAACTTGAAATGCACTACAGGGCGTGTTTGCACTGTGGTGAAGGGAGGGGATGGTGTGGTGTAGGAAAGTGGCTCTTTATGTACTGGACCGAAGTAAAATCAGCCAAACTACGAATTCCGATTTACTTACCTGTTATCAAGAGAGACCTCAGTGCTGCATCTTTGAACCCAGTACTAATCCTGAAACGTAATTCTAACCGTACTTACCAGTAACTTGAATTTTCTTCCATAGGCTAACATTGACTTGTTTCACTTTGAAATTCTTCTAAGTGTGGAGTTTTGGAACTTTAAAATATTCCTCTAAAATCAGCCGAACTACGAATTCCGATTTACTCACCTGTTATCAGGAGAGACTTCAGTGCTGCATCTTTGAGCCCAGTACTGATCCTGAAAAGTAATTCTAACCATACCTACCAGTAAGTTGAGTTTCCTTCCATAGGATATTATTGCCTGCTATATAAAGTATATATAAATATATTTAAAAAAATGCAATATTAGAATTTCAATATTTTTAAAAACATTTTTTTCAATTAATATTAAAAACATGTAATGTAATTTAAAAAATAAAATATTAAAAAATAGTTTAAACTTTTTTTGTAAATCAGTATGAAAAAAATAAATATAACAATTAATACATTAAATAATTGTCATTTACAAAACCTTTGAAATTCACTGAAAAAAACATAGGTTTCAGACATGTTATAGTTAGGAAATAGCATTTAAAAAAACCTTTGAAATTCGCTGAAAAACCATAGGTTTCAGACATGTTATAGTTAGGAATTAGCATTTTAAAAACCTTAGAAATTCGCTGAAAAAAAAAATAGTCTTCAGGGGTGCTATAGTTAACTGGACATTTCACTTATACAAAGTCATTGAAATTCCACAGTTCTAGTTAGTTGTACTAATTATAACTTGCGTGCCCGCAATCTACTGCTGATGATGTCACATATTACATCATTCATGACATGGTCAGTGACTTCACTGATGACATCACTGATGACATCTCAAATGACATCACTGATGACTTCATCCAGGTGACAATCTGATACACCTCATCATACCCTAGTATAACCTTTCATCACTCACTATAAAATATAAAGTACCATGTTTAAACCATTGATACACCAATAAAAGTTTTTAAAAACCCACTCAGTGATTTGTAGATCTACACACACATCTGAACACTTACCTATAGATCCACTCATACATGTTGAGAACGATCAATAGAACACTTTTAGATATACTTATACACCTATATCGACATTACCCACCAGCACACATTTTATTGACTTATACAGTCAACCTACTCACTTATGCAAACAATTGATCATATTTGCATTTACTCAGCTACACACTTACACAAACACCACTTTATTTATTCATATAGATAGTAACTCATACTTAGTGTCTTATAAAATCACTAAATGTATACATTTATCCATACAGTCACTCATAGAGTCACTGAGTCTTATGTATACTTATTTATATTCAACAACTGTCACATACACTGCATTTTATATTTCTACTTTGTTGGACATGTATCATTGAGAAATATATTTACTCATCAACACACCCATAAAGAGATTCACCCACCCAAACAACAGTTTCCACATGCAGTCTTAACCTCATATACCTACTAAATCTACTATTTACACATCTTTGGACAGTCACACACCTCCCACCCAACTACACACACATTCACTCTCTTATATAAATACACACTTAACTATTTAAAAACTAATATACAGTTTCACATAGCTAGTAACCAACTAATGCAGTAGTTTATACAAGAGACAGAGTGATACAGATAATCACAGTTAAATCACCATCCCATATATTTAGTGAGACACTTTAAATTAGTCACTTAGACAGTCAATCACAGTGCTACTAAATCCTCCATCCAGACACTTATGCATCCACTCAGTCTTCAATGCAGATTCTTATATATATAAAATACTTATTTAAATATGGAACCAAACCACATTCACTGGATGATGTCATCAGTGATGTCATTTGAGATGTCATCAGTCATGTCATCAGTAATGTCACTGACCATGTCATGAATGATGTAATATGTGACATCATCAGCAGTGGATTGCGGGCGCCCAAGCTATAGTTAGTACAACTAACTATAACAGAGGAATTTCAATGTTTTTTTACGAGTGAAATGTGAAATGTCCAGCTAACTATAACACCCCTGAAACCTATGTTTTTTCAGTGTGCATGTATATATATATATATATATATATATATATATATATATATATATATATATATATATGTATATATATATATATATACATACATACATACATACATATATATATATATATATATATATATATATATATATATATATATATATTCACTGAAAAAACCATAGGTTATAGACCATATATAGTTAGGAATTAGCATTTACAAAACCTTGAAAATTCACTGAAAAAACCATAGGTTATAGACCATATATAGTTAGGAATTAGCATTTAAAAAACCTTATTTTACTCACACAAAACCATTGAAATTCCATATATAGTTAGTTGCACTAACTATATATTGCGCACCCGCAATCCACTGCTGATCATGTCACATATTACATCATTCATGACATGGTCAGTGACATCACTGATGACATCACTGATGACATCTCAAATGACATCACTGATGACATCTCACTTGACATCAATGATCACATCACTGATGATATCATTCATGTGATAATACAATGCATCTCCTCACACTCTAATATAACCTCCGTTACACCCAGTGTTAAATACAGAGTATAATTTTTGAAACCATTGACACACCAATACTAGGTACTACATACGCACTCACTGATTCCTATGTCTACACACACATTCACTCATACAATCATTCATACATACAATCACTCATCTTGACAACACTATCATATGCACTCATACACCTATACAGACACTCACACTCTGCCACTCATCCATGGAGTTACTCACACACCTAGTCAGTCCTGAAAAGAATCAATCACACTTCCATTTTCTCATCTATACAGTTAAACACAGAACACCTTACATTTTTTAAACATATACTAACACATACTTACTCTCTTATAGAATCACTGATACAAGTACACATTGATCTGCACAGAGTCACACACCTCCCAGCCAGCCATACACACACTCAGTCTCCCATACAAATACTTGTGCAACCAATCAATAACCCATATAGCTACTTATATAGCTACTGATCAACACATGAAGCAGCTTGCACAACAACAGACATACTGATGCACACTTTCAGACAGTTTAGTCACTAACCCGTGCATTCAGTAAGACGCATTTAATCACTCACTCATACAGTCAATCACGCACCTACTAAAACCTTCATTCAGACACTTATACATCCACTCATTCTTCAATATGTAAAACATATTTAAACTTTACAGAAACACATAATCACTGGATGTTGTCATCAGTGATGTCATCAGTGATGTCACTGACCATGTCATGAATGATGTAATATGTGACATGATCAGCAGTGGATTGCGGGTGCGCAATATATAGTTAGTGCAACTAACTATATATGGAATTTCAATGGTTTTGTGTGAGTAAAATAAGGTTTTTTAAATGCTAATTCCTAACTATATATGGTCTATAACCTATGGTTTTTTCAGTGAATTTTCAAGGTTTTGTAAATGCTAATTCCTAACTATATATGGTCTATAACCTATGGTTTTTTCAGTGAATTTCAATGGTTTTTTAATAGCAAATATCATAAGCTGTCGAATGTCAAGTACGTGGTAAGTGAAAACATTTTCGTGTTTATGCACACTGATCTGCTTTGAATGGTGCCCCCCCCCCTCATTTCTATTAGGAGTACTCTCTCTTTGCAGATAGTGAAAGGTAGTTAACGCAGGCCTTTGCCCCCGTTGTAATCCGTCGTGCCTGCTTCTCTCTCCATTTGATTGATTGTTATCCAAGTATTTACTGTTTTAGAATTAGTTCTCTTTGGTTCATTCTCTATTTACAAACAAACACAGAGTCGCAATACTCTGTTTAGTCTTTGCAGATAACGAAAAATCGTGTAAAAAAAAAGAAAAGGAATCGAGCAAAATCAGTAGGCCACTAATGGGATCTCTTTTTGACCTCGCTAAAATAGAAACATTAGGAACAACCCCTCATGACAAATACAAAACTAGTGAGATGAACTGAACTCCACACAATGATGGCTGCAAAACAGCTCGGCTCCGCCACCCACCCCGCCCAAAATAACGATAAAGAGCGGCTGCCATGATTGGTTGCGGAATGGCCACGACGGAGCTACGAAATGATGCTGCTCTCATGCTAACCCCAGCTTCAGTCTGAAACATCCAGAAACACTGTAGACTACCAATTCGATCAGTTCCGGTAGCGCCCCAATGTAACCCGGTAGAGAAGAACTAGCCCTCCCCTCTTTCACTGATGGTTCTTGTTGCCTGTCCCTTCTGTTCTCATTTAACAGAACTATTTAGCCTGCTGAAAGGGGTTGTGTTCCGACCGCTGGTTGGTGGAGACATTTTGACTATATTCTGGACCTGCGTTGTCGCGTAATGCGTCATATGACGCGCCGCGTTAGCGCATCCGGAAGTCATCCGGGGCGCGCAGCGCGTAACGTAAGCATAACAAGTCATGTGACTTGTTAATAAAACTTTTCATTGGTTCATTTTACTTTTCTTATTGTAATGATGAAAGGCTTGGTCATATGACCTAAAAATTACGCTTTTCATTACTTCCGAACATTATTTTTTCTTAAATATATGTTATAATGTTCCAGGCTAATGTACTTTCCCGGAAATTTTACAACTGTCCTGCAAGTAAAATATATTCTTTTTTCGAGAAAAAGAGCGTTTCTTCGTCCCATGATGGAGCCGTTGAGCAAAAGAGGGTCGACCTGCTGTCTTAGTCGCCGATACGCCTGAATATGAGATTCTTATCGATCACTTTATGTTGCAGGAATAGAAAACACAACAGCCCTTGACCATTTATCTTTACTGCGTTCCTTCGTATTATACCTTTTACCCTTCATGTAATTGGTCTGCTTTATTTCACTTGCCTTTTAATGATTCTAAAACAGTGACTATTATTACAAACTTTACCAATGTATATACTACTACCATGTTTTCTTTTAAAAACCTTTATTGTGAAAATTTCATTATACAAATACGAGCCTATAACCACGTGGGCCGGCCACGGAGCAAACTGTAATCGTATGTGATGAGTAGACATTTACACTGTAGAGGAACGTAACGGGCGGGCCATTAGGTTGCAAGAACTAAGGTGTCTAACAGTTACGGAATCGGTGGACGTACATTTTATAATTAAAATACGACAGGGCCAGTTACAATAAAATTATCTAGATATACATTTGCGGGCAAGTACCATGGGTGACGTTAATTCGAACTTTCAACAGTACAGTAATCAATAACACATCAGAACTTAATATCAATAGGGATGTCGAAATATTCAATCAATTCTCGTCCCCGCCCGCCATGTGCTTCAAAACTGCATACGTATCTCGTGATTTCAAGGTTCTGCAACCAGTACACAACAAGGAGTTACGAGTCCCATTTATTCCGGCGCCATTTTGGGCGAGGACGGGCAGGTCCAGGATATAGTCAAAATGTCTCTACCAACCATCGACTATGATGATGTTCATATGCTGTATTTATTATAGTAACACTCATCTGTCCACATGAAATTAATTTGCCACAATCTAAACATGTCATTTTAATCTTTCCAAAGTTCTTCTAAATATTTGGGACCGTTTCCCTTGCCTCTGAAGCTCTCAGTGCCACTTCTTTGATGAATGTACTAGCAGGTCAGGGGTTCTCCTCCAAATCTCTCTTTTATGCAGCACTATAATTAATTGGTGCCACCTCTCCATATGACGATGCATGGTATAGTTACCACAACTATATTTTTTTTCGGTTCCTCTGGAGAGTTCATCGTGGCAGATGAAGCGTGTAACGTACCGGGCATTTACCTTTTTTTGCATGTACAGGAAAGGAAAAAAAAATCGAGCGTCCGAGTTCTAAGGTGTCCCAGGGCCATTTTAGTGGAGGACATGATACAGCGATAATGCCCTGGATAAGGACACTTCCTTCGGGCACCCCACGCCGTCTTTCGGCGCAGCATTGTAGGATGGCCACACCAGTGCGGCAACTTGCTAGACACCACCTCGGTGCCATCCGGATCTCGGCGCCCCACTGCAGATGAACTGCCTCCACATGGAGAAGCGGGAGAGGCTCGTTTGCGCCGCCTCCCCCCCCCCCCTTCGGGCACCCCACGCCGACTTTCGGCGCAGCATTGTAGGATGGCCACACCAGTGCGGCAACTTGCTGGACACCACCTCGGTGCCAACCGAATCTCAGCGCCTTGTGTTGTCTTCCATTCCGAAAATATTGTTGGCAGCATTTTGAAAGGAAAGACAAACAGCCGTTTGTGGCCCTCACTACACCGTTCTCCTAGTGAGTCTCACATTGTTACATTTAGGAAGAATGTTGAAGAGTAGTATGTTGAAAATCTGAAGCCATTGTTATACAAACTCTCAACCAGCCTTGGATGGAAAAATCCTGAAGAATGTACAAACTGAAAACCAGTTTTTCTCTGTATAGCATCAGCAGCAACGCTTGAGTCAGCTTTGTGTGAAGCCGCCATTTTGATTCAATCAATAGCGTCCCCCTGCACACATTCAGGGACCTGGTCGTGTCTTCAGGTCAAACGGATTGTGGGACAAGATGCACAAAGGAAAAGGAAAAAAGTTCCGCCGGACCCCGGGAGGTGGCCGCCTATGTCATGGGCGATCTTAGGCCACACCAGGGCAATAGTGAAGCTGCAGCAGGTGCAAATAAGCTTCAGACAGTGTTACAAGCGCTGCTCAGAACTCTCAACTATGACACCACCTCGGTGCCATCCGGATCTTGGCGCCTTGTGCTGGTTCCGGCCTATTCACACATCGGTCCGCTACTGACGCCACCTCACAGGCCAACGGGGCACCCCACGCCGACTTTCGGCGCAGCATTGTAGGATGGCCACACCAGTGCGGCAAATTGCTGGACACCACCTCGGTGCCATCCAGATCTCGGCGCGTTGTGCTGCCTTCGGCCTATTCGCCACAAGTGCGCACGCAACTCAGCTGCATAGCGAGTGAAACACCAAGGGGCGCCCCACTGCAGCCGAGGAACCTCCATCTTGGGGGCGACGCACAGCATCACATTGCTTTCCAATGCAGTCAGATCCTCAAACAGCCCCCACTGACTGACGCGAACTCACAGGCCAACGGGGCGCCCCACGCCGACTTTCGGCGCAGCATTGTAGGATGGCCACACCAGTGCGGCAAGTTGCTGGACACCACCTCGGTGCCATCCGGATCTTGGAGCGTTGTGCTGCCTTTGGCCCCATTCGCACATCAGTCCGCTACTGACGCCATCTCACAGGCTAATGGGGCGCCCCACGCCGACTTTCAGCATTGTAGGATGACCACACCAGTACAGCAACTTGCTAGACATCACCTCGGTGCCATCCGGATCTCGGCGCCCCACTGCAGATGAAGTGCCTCTCAACTATGAAACCACCACTGTGACATCCGGATCTTGGCGCGTTGTGCTGCCTTCGGCCTATTCGCACATCGGTCCGCTACTGACGCCATCTCACAGGCTAATGGGGCGACCCACGCCGAGTTTCAGCATTGTAGGATGACCACACCAGTGCAGCAACTTGCTAGACATCACCTCGGTGCCATCCGAATCTTGGCATCTCAACGCCTAGTGGTATCTTCCATACAGAAAATATTGTTACGCTACCTTTGGCCCCATTCGCACATCAGTCCGCAACTTAGACATCACCTCGGTGCCATCCGGATCTTGGCATCTCAGCGCCTTGTGGTGTCAGTCAGAAAATATTGTTGCGCTGCCTTTGGCCCCATTCGCACATCAGTCCGCTACTGACACCATCTCACAGGCCAACAGGGCGCCCCACGCCGACTTTCAGCATTGTAGGATGGCCACACCAGTGCGGCAACTTACTAGACACCACCTCGGTGCCATCCGGATCTTGGCGCGTTGTGCTGCCTTCGGCCTATTCGCACATCGGTCCGCTACTGACGCAAACTCACAGGCCAACGGGGCGCCCCACGCCGACTTTCAACATTGTAGGATGGCCACACCAGTGCTGCAACTTGCTGGACACCACCTCGGTGCCATCCGGATCTTGGCGCGCTGTGTTGCCTTCGGCCTATTCGCACATCGGTCCGCTACTGACGCCGCCTCACGTGCCAACGTATTTTCTCCGCATTTTATACCCTATGCCGCATAACAGGTCATGTGACTTGTTTATAAAACTTTTCATTGGTTCATTTTACTTTTGGTTTCCTAATGATGGAAGGCTTGATCATATGACCTAAAAACAACACTTTTCATTGGATGAAAACTTTTTTTTTTCCAAACGATGAAAGCCCCACCTTGTTTCTGGATGTTTCAGACTGAAGCTGGCGTCAGCATGAGAGCACCACCATCTCGTAGCTCCGTCGTAGTCATTCCGCGAGCAATCATGGCAGCCGCTCCCCACCAGAAGCCTGCAGGAGTCGGGGCCCCCAAAACTTTTGATGAATTCTCAAGGCGGAGGGGACGCTTTCGAGAATGGGGTCCAAGACCTAGCAGACA
The DNA here is from genome assembly GCF_964261635.1 of Lissotriton helveticus. NCBI lineage: Eukaryota > Metazoa > Chordata > Amphibia > Caudata > Salamandridae > Lissotriton > Lissotriton helveticus. Next base: position 647,728,414 of record NC_136071.1, on the reverse strand, counting down.
AGCGTCCGATTTCCAAGGTGTCCCAGGGCCATTTCAGTGGACCAGGCCCAAAAAGGAAAGAGCCTGCCGCCATTTTGAGAGTCCTGTGACAGCCGCCTATTGCTGCACCGCAAGAGTGGGCGCAACTCAGCTGAATTGCGGCTTTTGACACAGTGGACCAAAAACGGACGGAATGGCAACTGAAACGGTAAAGGGGCGCCCCACTACAACAGATGACACTCCACCTGGAGAGGCCCGTTCACGCCGCCTCCCCCGGGGCGCCCCACGCCGTTATTCGGAGCAGCATTGTAGGATACCAAAACCAGTGCGGCAACTTACTGGACATCACCTTGGTGCCATCGTTCTGCTGCCTTGGAACTATTCGCACAACAGTTTGCTACTGATGACCCACCCCCCGCGACGCCCCACGCCGTTATTTGCTGGGTGGCAACTTACTAGACATCACTTTCGTGTCATCTAGATTTCGGCGCGTTCTGCTGCCTTGGAACTATTCGCACAACAGTTTGCTACTGATGACCCGCCCCACGCCGGAAATCTGGACGTTGTGCTGCGTTGGGACTATTCGCACAGCCGACCGCTACTTCGTTGTTTTTCCCTAAAAATGTTTATATGTTATTACTATTTTTGTTTTCTTGTATATATTTATAAATTATTAAAGTTTTATAATCTTACTACTTTGTCGGAGTGCTATATATTTTTAATGTGACACATAATTGTAAAAACTTTGATGTACAAAGAGTCATCCCTGGAATCTTCCGCTTCACGCTCGGTCCCCTCCCCAATCACAATACAGGATGGTTTTCAGATAATAGCAACGCTTCTGCTGTGACGGATCTCATCGAGTGTGGGCCTTGATCTACTATAACTCCTTTGAAGAGGGGTGAATCTTTACAGCTGTGGCCATAAACTACATCTGCAGGACTAGCTGATACCCTAGGACCAGCCTGGACAATCGGACACAGAGGAAAAGGAGTGTCAGAGGGTGCGGTAGTGAATAGGGCGAAAGGGAGGTGTCGGGCGGGCACAGGGTGTGATTCTCAGGGAAGAACAGCGCAGATGGGGGGAGGTTTATTACCCATGCATAAGACAGAGAGCGGGGGTGACCACTGCCTGGGGGAGATGCTTGCGAGGGTGGGGAGCCATGCTAAGGATCGACAGCGTGCACAGAGTGGGTCTGGTCAAGGCATCTAAAATGGCTGCCGTGCACGACAAAAGTGTGGCATTTGAAAAAAGACAAGATGGCGCAGACAATGTTTTTCAACACTTCCTGATTTCCTTCGAATCGAACGTTAACAGACGTTGGGGCATATTACCAAAGTTAAGCGATATTTATCCCTAACGATGCATTGCAAAGATTTTTTTACCGTCAGAAATTATCGCAGATAAACCTTGCTATTATCAAAGTTTATCGCAAATACGATAAAAACCGACCGCAATGCATTAATATCGCTGAAAACTCAGCGATATTCATGCATTACCGAGCTAATCCTCTTAGCCATGTTATCCACCTGCCATAGGATAACATGGCTAAGAACTGCTCAGGGCAGCTGTTACTTTTTGGAGATATTCGCGCTTATCTCGAATATTTCCAAAAGTTGATAATAGGAGATAGCGATGTTAGCGACTGTTTCCAGTCGCTAACATCTTGGCATGCCCACTTTGCATGTCATTAGTGATAAATATCACTCACATGCAAAGTGGGGCCCAAGATGGTCGCTATCTCCTACTAGCCGTCGCTAACTGGTGTTAGCAACAGCTAGGTAATACAGATATAATTTTATCTCCGCGAAGCGGAGCGCTGTTACAGATATATATCTTGTTTTTGAACGTTAATTTCTCAAAATGCACTGAAGCACATATATTGAGACCTAGCAAAGGCACATCGGGCTACCAGTCCCTAATATTTTACCAAGTTTCGTGCAAATCCATTCAGCCGTTCGATTATTATTATTATTTATTTTTTTTGCCCCGCGGGGCCCTTTTAAAACCTCCACATCAAACCTAGGGGATCAGCGAGGATCTACTATGCCCCCTTATGGTCATTTGCCCCTTCGCTTTGGCCTCCTCTTGTCTCTCGATCCTACCGAGAGACAAGATGGCGGCCGCTACGGACTGTTTGGAATGTTTACAGACACCGGAGAGCCAATCAGCTTCGCTTCGCAAAGCTCCGTAACGCGAAAAGTACGCGAAGCGGTGCGCTGTTACAGATATATATCTTTTTTTGAACGTTAATTTCTCAAAATCCACTGAAGCACATATATTGAGACCTAGCAAAGGCACATCAGGCTACCAGTCCCTACAATTTTGCCAAGTTTCGTGCAAATCCATTCAGCCGTAAGATTATTATTATAATTTTTTTTTTTTGCCCCGCGGGGCCCTTTTAAAACCTCCACATCAAACCTAGGGGGTCAGCGAGGATCTACTATTCCCCCTTATGGTCATTTGCCCCTTCGCTTTGGCCTCCTCTTGTCTCTCGATCCTACCGAGAGACAAGATGGCGGCCACTACGGACTGTTTGCGGCCACTACGGACTGTTTGGAATGTTGACAGACGCCGGAGAACCAATCAGCGCGTCCTAGGCCGCTGCCCGGTCCGCGCTTACAGATATATATCTTTTTTTAAACGTTAATTTCTCAAAATCCACTGGAGCACATATATTGAGACCTACAAAAGGCACATCGGGCTACCAGTCCCTACAATTTTGCCAAGTTTCGTGCAAATCCATTCAGCCGTTCGGGCTAAAAGTGAGGCCAACCGCCCTATGGAAATTAACATGGGAAAAACGCGTTTTGGGACCCCCCTTTTTTCTCGGCCCCCCCTTGACGTACCCCCCCCAAATTTTCAAAGGCTGCTCAGAAACAAAATGTGCCATTTTCCTGAAAATTGCAGCCAATTCCGTCCACAAACGGCAAAGTTATTAGACATAGAATTTTCAAAAATCCCATAGAGAAAAAATCCTAACTATATATACCTACTGGCGACCGCCAGTAGGTAATATATATATATATATATATATATATATATATATATATATATATATATATATATATATATATATATATATATATATATATATATATATATATATATATATATATATATATATATATATATATATATATATATATATATATATATCTTTCCAACAACGAAACACCAAAGCCCAATTGCTGGACTCCATGTGGTTTATTCCAGAAATGCAAATAGCAAAATGCAAATCCTCTGTTTGTCCTTAAGCATTTCGGCTCTGTACCTCAATCTTGTTCACAGGTGTGCGGGGTTACTGCATTTAATTGACCACTTGATTAAATATAGGCTCCTCTTACTCCATTCAATTATAACATGATCAGCATGCATTGCGAATAAAATATTTATTGTTTTTCACACTTGCCGTGCATATTTAATTAAAGGCAAATGCCATCAAAACACTGCAATTGCAATATAATTGGTGATGCAACATTGCTGACCAAATATAATGGCTACATTTATATATACATTTAAAATCCATTTCCAGTGCAGTGTTGTCACAGTCTAAAAAAAATTCTTACATACACAAGGCAATCCAGAATGAGAAAGAGGCAGTAACATACTTCTCCTACCTCCCTTGCTCACCTCGCACATTTGTAATAATGGGGAAATCCTCTCTTAATGGCAAGAGGGTCCTGCTCCCAAAAAACAATGCCAACAAAACTCCTTCAAGGTAAGCGAGCTGTAGACCCTGCATGTCTGCTTCAGTCACAAGGGAATGGAGCTGCTCATAAATCAATCCGTCCAACAAAGAAATGCAAATCCTTTCTTTGTCCTGACACGTTTTGACTCTGCACCTGAGCCTTGTTCACAGATGTGGGAGGTTACTGCATATAGTGACAACATGGTTAAAAACAGGCTCTGTTGTGGTCTCGTAGTCCTTTCAATCATACCATGAACAGAAAATATATATTACAACTCTGTCACAGGGAACAGAGATGCACTCTCCTCCACAGTGTGTTTTATTTACAAGATTTCAGCCATCCAGATCCAATTCATGTATTTGGGCCCAAAGTGTTTCAAACTCTTACAGTCCTTGCTCACAGGCCATTCAAAGAGACTCCGAAAATGCAGAGCTTTTAAAGCCACTCATTGGCATGTCAATTGAGCTCCCGTGTGCGTCATGGTGACTTACTGAATAATGCATTCTGGGACCAAATGTTTGCAGCATAACATGTTATTCAATTATCCTGAAATAGGTATAGTGTCCCATAATAAACACCTCGCCCAGATGGCCTCTGTAAATAAAATCGCTGAAGGTTCCTTCAAAGTCTCCAATTTCATGCCCCATGGACCTCTACATACTGCGGTGGTGCTGTCTCCCAGCTGACAAACCGAAACATTTCATACTCACAACTCTGAACGGAGACACACTTTCCTTCATAGCATCTTTTATTTATAATATTTCAGCCATCCAGATTCACTTTTGCATATTCGAGCCCAACGCTCTGGGTAACTTGTGTATTGTTGGATGCTATACTTACCTATTTCAGAATAATTGAATTCCACGTTGTGCTGCACACTTTTGGTACCAGAACAGACAGAATTGTGAGTCTGAAACATATATATACATATATAGTTAAAAATATGTACATACACTAATGTATATACATATATATGTATATATATGTATCAATATTTATATATATACATAGGTAGTTCTGGTTAGGACGTATTATGCATAAGAAATCCACAACATTCTATTCCCAATAACTTTGGAGCCGATTGATGAATCTTTACGAACTTTTTGAAACTTTTGGCCAGCTCAGAACGGCTGAACGGAATTACACTAAATTTGGCAAAGAGGCAGTCCTCAGTTCAAACTTGTGCCTTTCGCTTAAATAGTGTCAACTGTTCAGTAGTTCCTGAGAAAACTACAGTTAAAGTCATTTATATATCTATGGGCGCGGTGGATCCGCGGATTGTGCGAGGATTGTCATCGTACTATAAGCGCACCCTTCCGATCACGCGCTGAATGCTAATTGGCTGTCAAGTGGTTGTCAACATTCGAAACCAGGAACTGTTGGCAGCCATTTTGTGCCTCGGTAGAAGCGAGTCTGAGGAAGTCAGTGGAATATGTGTGCAAAACGTAGATAGGGGGCAGGGTAGAAATAATTTTACCCTCTAGACCTGCTTAGGGGGTCCCAGAAGGACCCCCTGGGCCCACAATTATTCTTTCTTTTTTAAAACCCAGGTGTGCGTAGAATGCGCAAACTGTGTCGAAGGCGGCTGACAGGTCCAGGAGGATGAGGGCTGAGGTTTTGCCATTGTCTAGTTGGCGCCTGATGCCGTCTGTGGCAGCGATGAGGGCTGTCTCGGTGCTGTGATTTCGTCTGAATCCAGACTGGGATGGTTCTAGGATGTTGTTGACCTCGAGGTGGCGGATCAGCTGTAAGTTGGCGATTTTCTCGATGACCTTTACCGGGAAGGGGAGCAGGGAGATGGGCCGGAAGTTCTTGAGGTCTTTGGAGTCCGCCTTGGGCTTCTTGAGGAGGGCGTTGATTTCGGCATGCATCCAGCTTTTCGGGAATGAATAAAATAAAACAATCAATCAAGGAATTTGTAAAGGCACTGAGGAGGGGGTGCTGCTACTGATCGAAGAGCCATGTCTTGAGGAGTCTTATGAAGGTGAGTAGGTCTTGGGTCTGCCGCAGATGGGTGAGGAGGGTGTTCCAGGTCTTGGCGGCGAGGAAGGAGAAAGATCTGCCTCCGGAGGTTGTTCGCTGGATGCGTGGGACGGTGGCAAGGGCGAGGCTGGTGGAGCGGAGCTGGCGGGCGGGGTGTAGAAGTTGAGTCTGTTGTTCAGGTAGGCTGGTCCGGTGTTGTGGAGGGCTCTGTGTCCGTGGGTGAGGAGCTTGAAAGTGATCCTCTTGTTGACGGGGAGCCAGTGCAGGTCTCTTAGGTGGGGGTGATGTGGCTGCAGCGGGGGACGTTGAGGATCAGTCGGGCGGAGGCGTTTTGGATGCGTTGTAGTGGTCGCAGGTTTTTGCCGGTATTCCTGCGTAGAGTGCGTTGCCGTAGTCCAGCCTGCTGCTGACGAGGGCTTGGGTCACCGTTCTTCTGGTTTCGGTCGAGATCCACTTATGTAGATCCTGCGAAGCATGCGGAGGGAGTTGTAGCAGGAGGAGGAGATGGCGTTGACCTGCTTTGACATGGCGAGGGAGGAGTCGAGGATGAATCCTAGGTTGCGTGCGTGGTCCGTGGGTGTTGGAGCTGTTCCCAGTGTGGTCGGCCACCAGAGGTCATCCCATGCAGAGGAGGTGGGGCCGAGGATGAGGACTTCTGTCTTGTCCGAGTTCAGTTTCAGGTGGTTTTTCCTCATCCATTCGGCGACGGCCCTCATTCCATCGTGGAAGTTGGTTTTGGCAACGTGTGGGTCTTTGGCGAGGGAGAGGATGAACTGGGTGTTGTCGGCGTAGGAGATGATGTTCAGGTCATGCTGGCGGGCCACTTGTGCGAGGGGGGCCATGTAGATGTTGAACAGGGTCGGGCTGAGGGATGAGCCCTGGGGTAAGCCGCAGATGATGTCAGTGGCTTCCGAACAGAATGGTGGGAGGCGGACTCGCTGGGTTCTGCCGGAGAGGAAGGACGTGATCCAGTCCAGGGCCTTCTTCTGGATTCCGGCTTCTTGGAGGCGTGGTCTTAGTGTGCGGTGGCAAACTGTGTCGAAGGCGGCTGACAGGTCCAGGAGGATGAGGGCTGAGGTTTTGCCATTGTCTAGTTGGCGCCGGATGCCGTCTGTGGCAGCGATGAGGGCTGTCTTGGTGCTGTGATTTCGTCTGAATCCAGACTGGGATGGGTCTAGGATGTTGTTGACCTCGAGGTGGCGGATCAGCTGTAAGTTGGCAATTTTCTCGATGACCTTTACCGGGAAGGGGAGCAGGGAGATGGGCCGGAAGTTCTTGAGGTCTTTGTAGTCCGCCTTGGGCTTCTTGAGGAGGGCGTTGATTTCGGCATGCTTCCAGCTTTTCGGGAATGTTGCTGTGTTGAAGGAGAAGTTGATGACCTTCCGTAGTTGGGGTGCGATTGTAGCGTCAGCTTTGTTGAAAACGTGCTGTGGGCAGGGGTCTGATGGAGATCCTGAGTGGATGGAGTTCATAACCTTGCGTGTCTCGTCGTCGTTGACGTGGGACCAGGAGGTCAGCTGGTTGGTGCAGGTGGTGTTCGGGGTGGGGTCTGTTGCAGTCAGGGCCGTTTAGGTGTTGAAGCTGTTTTGGATGTCGGCGATCTTGCGATGGAAGAAGGTGGCCAGTGAGTCGCATAGATCTTGTGAGGGCGGGGCGTCGTTGGTGTTTGCGCTGGGGTTGGAGAGTTCCTTTACAATGTTGAAAAGCTCTTTGCTGTCGTGTGCGTTGTTGTCCAGGCGGGCTTTGAAGGAAGATCTCCTGGCTGTTCTGATGAGGGGGTGGTGTCTGTGGATGGCGTCTTTGTGGGCTGCGTGGCTGTCTGGTGTGCGGTCGTGGAGCCATTTCTTCTCCAGTTTCCGGCATGTGCGTTTGGAGGTTAGGAGTTCTTTGTTGAACCAGGCGGCTTTCTTGCTGGAAGCTTTTTTTATAGTTAGCCCCCGGGGGGTAAATACCGGGGCAATTTTTTTTTTTTATGGGGGGCTCTTATAATTAGCCCCCGGGGGTAAATACCGGGGGCAAAATTATAAAATTTTATGGGGGGGCTCAGAGGGGCCCCCCAGTCCTGGGGATCGTCACCGCCCGGGGCTAAAAAAAAATTGGTGGGGGGAGGGGTCCAAGGTCTCCAAAGCTGCAGGGACCACTGTTCACCAGAGCTTTATGTATTGTGGGAGGGGGACTGTGTGGCCCCCCTCCTAGAGCACTCGAGGGCCCCGTTACCCCCCTGGGGCTAAATAAAAAATGGTTGGGGGGCTGCAAGGTCTCCAAAGCCTCGGGGACCACCATTCCCCGGGTATTTATGTATTGCGGGAGGGCCGGTTCCTGCAGTGTCCCGGGGTGTCCATCCTGCCCTCCTATAGCAAGGAAATGTGTTCTCTCTTTCAAAATGTAAATGAGATTGTTTTTTCACATGGGGAGCTACATGTTAGTACCTCCCTATGTGGAAAAGCAATGCCGGCTACCAAACGTGTAGAAGTTGTGCACTAAAGGCGCTGGAGTCGTGCACCCTACAGATTATGAGTCGTGCATCCAGTGAGTGTACACCTGGGGGCCGCACTGAGCGCTGCGCTGGGTGCGCGACTTTTAATTTTACCGTAAAAAAATAGCCCCTATCAGTAATTTCTGATTTCCCCGGGGACCCTATCCCCTGGGTCTTATAAAAAATGTTGCTGACCGTGGGGTGAGCCTCATTGTCCCACGGTCCCTACGGCTGCTCGTCCTTCGGGAGCCGGTATTGCTTTTCCATATGGGGAGATGCTAACTTCCATATGGAAAAGCAATCTGCTTTTGGATTTTGAAAGTGAGAATAGATTTCAGTGCTGTGTCTTTCAAAATCCAAAGTAAGTTTGGTATGGGAGGGCTGGAGCTGCGAGACTCTAACCCTCTCATAGCAAACAACAGTGTCCTGGGGGTAGGCACCCCGGGAGAGTGCAGGAGCCGGCCCTGGGGAGTGGCGGTCCCCAGGGCCCTCGAGGGCTTCAGGCAGAGGGCCACGCAGTCTGCCTCCCACAATACACAAAATCCCGGGGGTGGTGGTTCCTGGGGCTTGAGGGAGGTCGTTGAGGTTCCTACACTTCTAATTTTGCAGGGGGTGGGCTTGGAGCCCCCCACAACTATTTGTTTTATAGCCCCGGTGGGTGGCTCACAGTCTTGTATAGGAAACAGCAATGTTGAGAAAATCTTCTGGTAAAGATAACAAAGGATTTTGAAGTCCATTTTTGGTGTTTTTGTTTAACTCTGTCTTTGTAAATATGCCACTAAGTTTTGTAATGTCGACAATCTCATTTTCTATTTAAATAGGCATGAAGTATTTATTGAAGTTCATTGTGAATCGTGAAACAACACTGTCTAATTGTGATCGATAAAGAAGTGAATGAGTTGTGTACTTGTTTTGCTCGTAATGTGGATAGGGGCAGGTTTACAAGTTCATTGCGTTACTATTGCATTACTTTTAAGATAGGATAAGTGACGCGAAAGTGGTGGAAGGGTGTTGTAAATCTGGTTTGGATTTTGAAAGAGAGAGCCGGGTGCATCTGTTGGGTAAGTGCAGGTTAGTGTAGGGATAACAATTACTATTTTAAGTTCAGGGGGTGCATCTGTAGGGAAAGTGCATGTTAGTGTAGGGGTAACAATTACAATTGCAAATCCATGGGGTTGCATCTTTGAGTTATTTGTTGGATAGTGTATGAGTAACAATTGCTATGAAATAGAAAGGAGTTAAAAGGGAAGGAGACAAACACTTTCACGGTAAACCTGAAAGAAGAGAAAGTTACGATAGATGATGTCCGGCGTATTTAGGCTTGGGAGCCTGGTTAATCATAAAATGGGGTCTGGCAGATAAGTGCGCACTTACTCTGCAAGAAGCCTTTCGGGGTCTTGCTAAACAAGTCATCTTTAATAATTGCCTCTTGCTGCGTGTACTTGCAAGGTCATCTGATTTGCTCGTATGTTAAAAACAGAAACTTTCTACACCTCTTTTTCATTGGTTGTGAAGCATTGTAAGAAGACGTATTACCGACCAATCCCTTTCCTTGCGCAGATTTTGGCTTGTTTTTTCTATGTGACGTTACGATACCCTCACCATGTATGTAGCCCATTTTGTGACGCACTTTATTTTACAATGCGTTTCAAACGCTTCTTGATAATATGCCCCCAGTTGTGATAGGGTGTTTTTAATTTATACTGTCTACTGTGCTAACGAGTTTGTTGACTGTGAAGGTATTTAAAAATATTATTCTATTTTCTATTCTATCATAATTGTGCTGAGTTTTCTCCTTTAGTGTGGAATACTTTGTCCTTTCATTAAATGTATAATTCTTCAAACCATCCTTGAAAGAAAAATGCACGCGTTTTTAAAATATTTTTTTGAGTCTTTTATATTCATCACATGGGTGAAATGCAAAATCTTTTTTCTTTCATTGGTATCACGCATTGGACCACATTTATTTTATTTTATCATAAGCACTCATTCCTTATGTTTAAATTATATAAGTGTTGCCCCATCATTTTTATTTAAATGTTTGAGCTTTTTTTAATTTCAGATAAAGTAGAATAGAAGTGCTATGACAAACACTCCCTCACTACTTCATCCTTGTTTTTTCTATACATTTAATTTCAATATTAGATTTAACAATCATTTTTAAAAATGGAAAGAATTATTAACATTTGAAGCCACAATTATATTATTTTTTCCAAAAAGGAGCTTGCGAAGATAATCCTCCTGTTCTTCACGAGTGGAAATTGCTGTAAGCACTACTCAATATAAATACTTTTAGCCCATTTTCACTGTAGAAGATAAAGAGTATTCTCTTTTATTCCAAAGTATTTCATTTTTTCGTCAAGAGTTTATTTATAGTACATTTTTCAATCATTAAGAAATACTTGCATACTAAAAAAATATATAATTTATTATGTTTTGAAATCCTCTGTTGAAAGTCATCCGACTCCAGTTGAAGGATCATAAAGTGATATATAAATCAAAATATACATTAAAAATATGATCCCTCTGTGGAAATGAAAGATAAATTCAAGATGATGGCATCACTCCTAAATATTACTTTGCTTAACTTATATTTATTGTAATGGTTCTTTCGTCAACTTGTTATTATATCCCATTTAAACTTAATCATACCACATTCTATAATCATTTATATTATTTTGCTTTTTTTTTTAATTATCAAACATATACCCATTCAGATAATTTACCTCTCTTCAATATTCTTTCCTTCCTCCGTCGAAATCCATCCAACTCCTCTGGAGGGAAGATAATGTTTCATGTATTTTTAAATATACATTAACAATATGTTCCCTCTGAGGAAATGAAAGATATTCTCAAGATGCTTCCGCAGCCCCGAATCATTACCTTGCTCGTAGTTTCTTCGCCCATATTGATTCTCTGAAACGAAAGTAATTATCCCAAGGGTGTGGTTCATATTCTTTTTGGTTACTTAACACTCTATGGGATCAATGTATTGCTCCTCCCACTTTTAAGTCACATTTTTCAGTTGACAGGTGTTCTCATATCCACTGTTTTAGTACATCACGTGTTGATGTAAACGTGCCTCTCTCCATACTTTTTAACTTTCGTAGAATTTCTAAAATGCTTTTTTTAAATGCGTTTTTCTTATTAAAGCATTTCTATAGGTTGTTTTTTTTAATCATTTTTATCATAAGCACTCATTCCTTATGTTTACATTATATAAGTGTTGCCCCATCATTTTTGTTTAAATGTTTGGGCTTTTTTTACTTTCCGATAAAGTAGAATAGAAGTGCTAGGACAAACACTCCCTCACTACTTTATCTTTGGTTTTTTCTGTACATTTCATTTCAATATTACATTTAACAACCATTTTTAAAAATTTAAAGAATTATTAACATTTGAAGCCACAATTATATTATTTTTTTCAAAAAAAGTGCTTGCGAAGATAATCCTCCTGTTCTTCACGAGTGGAAATTGGTGTAAGCACCACTCAATATAAATACTTTTAGCCCATTTTCACTCTAGAAGAAAAAGAGTATTCTCTTTTATTCCAAAGTATTCCTTTTTTTCGTCCATAGTTTATTTCTAGTACATTTTTCAACCATTAAGAAATACTTGCATACTAAAAAAAATATTATTTACTATGTTTTGAAATCCTCTGTTGAAAGTCATCCGACTCCAGTTGAAGGATCATAAAGTTATTTATAAATTAAAATGTACATTAACAATATGATCCCTCTGTGGAGATGAAAGATAAATTCAAGATGATGGCATCGCTCCTAATTATTACTTTACTTAACTTATATTTATTGTAATGGTTCTTTCGTCAATTTGTTATTATATTCCATTTAAACTTAATCATGCAACATTCTATAATCATTTAAATTATTTTGCTTTCTTTTTTAAAAATATCAAACATATACCCATTCAGATAATTTGCCTCTCTTCAATATTCTTTCCTTCCTCCGTCGAAATTCATCCCACTCCTCTGGAGGGAAGATAATGTTTAATGTATTTTTAAATATACATTAACAATATGTTCCCTCTGAGGAAATGAAAGATATTCTCAAGATGCTTCCGCAGCCCCTAATCATTACCTTGCTCGTAGTTTCTTCGCCCGTATTGATTCTCCGAAACAAAAGTAATTATCCCAAGGGTGTGGTTTATATTCTTTTTGGATACTTAACACTCTATGGGATCAATTTATTGCTCCTCCCACTTTTAAGTCACGTTTTTCAGTTGACAGGTGTTCTCATTTCCACTGTTTTAGTACGTCACGTGTTTATGTAAACGTGCCTCTCTCCATACTTTTTAACTTTCGTAGAATTTCGAAAATGCTTTACTTAAATTCGTTTTAGGTTAGGTTTTTTTTAATACGAGTATTAACATTTTTTTTGACTTATCATTCTAGTAACTTCCCTTTTTTTGTTCAACTTTTTTTTATCTTTCTTCATTACCCTAAACCTATATTTTCCCTGCATCCTGTGCCAGAGATACTCTCTATTAAATTTTGAGTATTCTAATTTATATCCAACTATTAATTTATTTAATTCCATTACTCTGAGTTTTAATACATTTATTTATCTAATATTTGTAATCTTTCTTTATACACTGAAAGGGATACTGTTATTTGTCTCGAATCACACTATGAATTAGTGTCCATTTGGCAAAATTGAGAGAGAATGATTTGGTTGGTTGATGTGTTTGCAGTTACATAAGTACATACGCTCTTGCGGTAAGTCAGGCTTTAGGGTATGCAGAGCTTCAAACTACTATGCATTATGCATGTAGTGGTGTAACCACCTTCACACTTGTGCTTCATGCCTACAATTCCCCAGTCACTATCTTTATATTCCAGCAAACACAGTGTGACTGCTGTTGCAATTTCAAAATGAGTCTTTCAGTACCATGTAGTAATTCATACACTAAAAGTAAAATTCAATTAATTAAGAATTAACCCAGTGTCTTTACTTATATTAATGTAATCATTCAGTCAGTAAGCATGTACTCATGCTGTGAGCCAGGCTTTAGGGAATGGAGTGATTCAAAGTGCTATGTATTATGCATGTAGTGGTGTAATAACCCTCGCATTTGTGCTTCTGGACTATAATTCCCCACTCACTATACATACCAGGGGTCTCCAAATAGTAGCTCAGGAGCTACTGGTAGGTCACCAGCACCCTGAAAGTAGCTCTCAGAGGTGAAGCCAAACCTAGCCAATCTCAGAGATTCTGTGTATATTAAAGAAGGTAGTACTGCTCATTTCACTACCCTTAAGAGTTACAGACAGCCAAACCAATGGCAGGGGCTGTTGATAACACTCAAACACACACTGTGGTGACGTATCAATTATTCAATTAGGGATGTTTAGAGCGCAGTACTCACCTGTGAGGGTTTCCAGTTGCTGGCGGAGTATGTGGGGGGATTTGTGCAGCTTTGGTGATTCGAAAAGCCAGGTCTTATGGCTGTTCCTGAATGCTTTCAGTGTGTGTGTTTATCTGATGCTGAGGGGGAGTTCATGCCAGGTCTTGGCCATGATGTAGGAGAAGGGTGTGCCTCCTGTCTGGTTCTGTGGATACATAGGATTTCGGCCAAGGCCTGGTCAGCGGAGTGGAGGTTTCTTTAGGGGGTGTAGAAGGAGATTGAGGTATTGGAGTCCGGTGTTTTGGAGACTTATAGGTGTGTGTGAGCAGCTTGAAGGTCACTCTTTTTTCGACGGGGAGCAAGTGGAGTGCTCGTTTATGCTGGGTAATGTGGTCTTGTCGTTGGATGCTGAGGATGAGTCTGGCTGCGGTGTTCTGGACAGTCTGAAGTTTATGGAGTAGAGATTTGTTGATTCCGGCATTGAGGGCATTCCCGTAGTCCAGCCTGCAGGTGATGAGTGCTTGAGTAATGGTGTTCCTTGATTCGGGGGTGGGTCTATTTGAAGGTCTTGCTGAGTATGTAGTATGTTGCAGATGTTGAAGCATGTGGAAGCTGCAGTGTTGGCCTATGGGTCTGTCATATGAAACTTGTTTATCCACTTTAAATCTAAGTTGGGGAGACTTACAGCTGTGGTAATACCATTGTTGTGAATCTATCTAGGACCCTAATCAAGATAACCCCGATTCATGCCCTTATATGGTTATAACAAAACATATCCTTATGAAGGCATAGGATTCATGTCCTTATCTCGTCATAGCCCATGCAGTCCAAATACGGCAAGGCTACTCCCATAGACTCCTAGAAAGTACAACGCGTTCTTTAAACAAACCAAGCCTCCAGCAGCCCGGGAAATCCCCCTGCTTTTGTTTTGATTTGCACAAGAACTTGTGGAGTCCAGAAAGAACTGTTAGTTCTTAGTGACGTCTTATGTCCAACCATACGTCAAACCCGGCACCTCTCAGGTATAAATATACCAACAGTTGCCTTAAGCAAACACACTGTGGTTTGGAGCAGAGCGGCTATCTACTTGCCCGACGCCCAGCTGATGCGAGTACCGAAGGAAGCCGACCCTCCCATTTGACGCACTGAGAGACGCTGTCTTTACTCAAGCCGAGAAATCCAGCTCCGATGTTTCCAGTCACCCTTGCGGGTTGCTGGGAGATTGAGTCCTGAGAGAGAGATACAAGACCTCCTACATTCTATTACCAAGGTACGGAGCTGACTAACCCCTTAAGAGAATTCTTGATTCAGATTTTTGGCAAAAACCAACGTAACTTAAACTGCAACTTACTTACTCCTTCCCACGTATTAGGCTTAGGTCAGGTACACCGGGGTAGGCGTATCTTAGAAGCACCAGTTGAGTACGTTAGTCAATGTTTTTATGTATGTATATATTTTATCCATTTTAAAGTATCATATGGCTAAGAAACCATATGAATGCTTTTACAGTATTATTTCATAATACTCCTTTTACTGTACGCACTTTACTTTATGAGAAGTATTGCAATTGTGGCAACTCACTTCTCTTGCATGAGAAAGAAGACTCCTCAATAAATAACACCTTTTATTGAAAACGCCCGTCTCTCTATTTCTCTGCACTCCTGGTGAAATTAAGCATTCACGATTGACTGAGTGAAATAACTGTCTATTGTTTTCACACAACTCTAGAGATATACTCTTTATTCTGGGGGAGCAAAGTTGTCATGTTTATGCGGTTGTCAGAAACTAATCCCTTCTTGTCTAATCAGGAAAGTTAACTCATTCCTGTTCACTCGAGAAAGTTTCTAGTGACCTCTGAGCTAGCTGGCAAAACTAATTAGGTCTAACATAGTCAGTAGAGACCTAGATGACCTCAGTCCTACGTCTAAACTGTTCTTTATGTTATTCCAATGTGCAGAGCCTATTGGAAATATAGGAACTACACTACATGGCGCCCAACGTTTGGTAGGGCGATAATCTAACGCAAGACATTAGAGTAACTCAGTCGTGCTTTTCACACAGACCCCTTTTTCCCGTAAAAACTCCAAAAGACGTCTGGAGTGGGTAAAAGGTTAATATCCGCCGGAACTCAGTAGGAAGAGATTCCTATGTATTAGTTTTTGGTTTAGGCAACGTTGAAGGATACAGTGTTCCAAAATATTGTGCACCTAATCTTTATCTCCTTGAAACTTGCTCTGCAACAAAAGAAAAACTTTCTGTCAGTAAAATGCCGGACGGGGACGAAGGAAGAGATGCTACAGCGTCTCAACTGGTGTTAAATGACACAACTCTCCAACCGAATGACCCGAATGCTATAATCATTCCGGCTAATGTAAGAAGAACTATAACTCTTAAGCTTATAGAAAATGGACTATCACCGAGAGGTGGTACAGTCATATTTGTGGTAGAGGCCAATGAATATCGGCAGACAGAGGTATTCTATTCATGGGTAAATTTTCCAGCAGCAAACGCTGTAACACAAGACTTCCACTATTGCAAAATAGAGGAACCTCCGGCTGAATACGCTCCTTTCGAGGATGTTGAAATCCCACTAACTTACCAAGAGCACCTGCTCTGGTTTAATGGCGCCATAAAACATCAAACTCACATTGCCAGGCTCGGTCCACTAGGTAGACCAGGAGCCACGTGGCCGGCTCTAGCCAGCTACACAACACATCACAACATTGAAAAAATGACAAGCAAAGAACTTTTGGTTAAACTAAAAGAATTAACAAAGGCATATAGAGAATTAGTTCAATTGACAATTGACGATCCAAAATACCTGCAGAAACTGAAAGAAACAGATATAGCAGAACAAACTTTTGAACTTGCCAGAATCATAGAAAAATCCTATGAAGAACTAGGAAGAGATAGTTTGGGTGGGAAACCACTAAAACCACAACTAATTAAAAATCCTGAAAAAAACTTTTATTAAAAATAATCTGAACACTCCAAAAAAGAGTTGGGATGGTAATAAACAATCCACTCCCAGATAAAAACGTTTTCAGTCCAGAGGAAGGTCTCCTCAACGGAGAGATAGATCTCCAGAACGAGGAAACAAGTCTCCCCAAAGGGAGCCCTCTGAGAAAAGATACAACCTTAGAGATAGGGATCAATTGAGAAAACCTGACAGATATCAAGATATTGATACACGTCCCTCTCGATCTTTTCAGACTTCCTCACAGAAATTGGAAAGAAGAGGACGGTCAGAACACAAGGAAGAGCACGTCAAGTCCAAAGACAAGGAACCTGCTCATCAAAGTAAAAAATTACAATTTCCAAGAAAGAAGGTAGCAAGTATTAAAATAAAACATGCCGAGGATACTGAGGACACAACTGAAAAATGGAGAGTGGGCCCAGACAGTGCTAGAAAGCACAGCAGAAGTAACCATAGTTTGCAAGATCCTGATAAATCTTCTGGAGACAGTGGACACGAATGAATGCATTCAAGTGGAAACTGCAGACACCAGAGTTAGCAAACCCCATAAATTATACGAGATAACATTGCGTATAGAGGGGGACAAAACTAGGAAAATAAGCGGTCTCTTTTGGGATCACTTATCTAAAGGCTATGATATCCTGTTAGCTGAAAAAGACTGGCCACCAGAGTTTGTCTGGGAGTGCTCTCATGGCGAAGAAATGATTATGCCTGCCTTCTCAAATCATATTCCAATTCATAAAAAATACACATTTGCAAGAAAATGGGCAGTGGCCCAAGCTCCTGCATTATATAAAAATCATGTAGGATGGGATGAGGATTCTCCTCCCCACAAAATCCAGTTAAAAAATCAACCTACTGCACAAAGGCAGTACCCAGTTAAACAAGAAGCTAAAAAGCAAGTCAGGGAGATCTTAGATCAACTTGAATATCAGGGGGTGATTGAAACATGCACCTCACAAATGAACAATCCTTTGTTTCCTGTCTCTAAGCCAGACAATTCATATCGTCTAGTTTTGGACTGCAGACACTTAAACTCCTGTTGCAAAACTTTTGCAGTACAAAACTCACACAGTGCAGCACTAATGAATAACATTGTACGCAAAAAATATAAAACAACATTAGATATCTCTAATGGATTCTTTTGTCAAAACATTGCACCTGAAAGCAGGTATTTGACCGCTTTCTCAACAATGGGGTCGCAAAAACACTTCTGTCGACTCCCACAGGGATTCAAGAATAGCCCAGGATTATTCTCAGCAAGGGTAACAGAGTTACTACAAATATATGATGATGAGGCATTATCTTATGTCGATGACATCTATCTCACAGATGATGACCTGGAGACACACTTGAAAAGAGTGAACACCATAATACTTGGGTTCGCAGCTGAAGGGTACAAACTCAACTTTAAAAAGTCACGAATTGCTCACCTAACTGTCCTGTTTTTAGGATATGAATTATCAAGTGAAGGCAAAAGCCTAGCAGACAATTTCTTAGAGAAATGTGCTGTACTCCAAGCACCAAAAACGCTGAAGCACTTACAATCAATACTAGGTTTCCTGAATTTCGGAAGAACATACATTCTAAATTATGCAGAGAGGGTTAAACCTCTCTATGAATTAATAAAACCTGATTTCAAACCAATCAATTGGACTCAGAAACACACAGAAATTTTAAGATCATTACAAACAGACATGTTAACTAAAACAAAACTGCAAACACGCGAAAACGTACGCAACCTTGTAATCTGAGTCATCCCAGGAAGATGCGGATTCACGTACCTGACCTCTAATGAGGGAGAAACGGTACCAATAGCTTACAAATCACATTTGTACACACAAGCTGAAATGAAATTCAGTTTTACTGAAAAAATTCTAACTACGGTTCAAACTGCTGTAGCAAAAGAAAGAGCCCTAACCCAAGGCAAAAGGATATCTGTTTTAACAGCAGAATCAGCGCTTGAGGCATTAACAAGTCCACGCAATCTGAAAACTGTGGCATTAGATCCAAAATGGATACAATGGGAAAATTCTCTTGCTGCAGAAGACGTGAAACACTATTTTGACCCGAAAATGAAAAAACTAGAAAATCTAGAATACGCGTGAATACCCTCTGTCAATCGCAATTCCGCCTCTCGAACAGTACAGCTGTGTAATCTACATGGACAGATTTGCACAACACTACGATGTGGATAAAAAATCCTACAATGCAGCATGCGCGATTGTTAAAGGTCGCTGGCTCCTTGGTAAATTCGGACCAATAATCACCAAAACTGAATCACTCAGAAACTGTACAGCTCAGCGAGCTGAAATAAGATCTTTAAAGATGGCGCTTGAAAATGCCGATCGCGAATTCCCCACACTAATAGTGTGCAATTCACATTACTGCGTCAGGTCTTACAATAATGACATGCAGACATGGATCAAAAACGGTTACAAAGATGACACAGGTGCCACAATAAAGCATAAAAAGCTCTGGGAACAAGTAGTTCTTTTACAGAAAGAACTACGAAAGACTCACGTGATACATACACTGAGTCATCAACGTGATGGTGTTCATGTTGCAGGGAATTCATTGGCTAACAGAGCCACAGCGGAAGCGGTTCAACCGGCTTCCGTAGCCACAAATAAGCGTTCTAAAAAACACATAGACGGAGAAACCATGCTGGCGGTAAAAGTGTCTTTAAAAGGCGACTATGCAGCATTACCTCTCCACTATCCACTCAATAATACATACATAATTGATGCAAACTCCGTTCCTTTTGCTCAAATCCCTGGAGTGGGGGACAGAGTAATTCCAAACACGAACTTGAGAATCTTTTTGATTGAAGACGCACACATGGGATTGGGTCTAAGGCACAAAGAGATCGTGAAATCTCTAAAAGAACTACAATCAGAATACTGGTGGCCGGGGATGAGCCTGCAAAATTACAAATTTGCAAAGGATTGTCCAGACTGCAACAGAGATCGCAGTTGTGAACCAGACCAGACTACTGCCAGGACACCCTTATTAGAAAGCATAAGGCTATCTATACGCAGAAATCCAGCAGGAGAAATGCGTTCCCATAATTATTAGGACTAGATTCACTTAAGATGTAGACCCTTAGCGCTCGGCTGACGCCAGAACTGTTATAAAAGATTTTTGAGTCTTTATCGGCACATACGCAATTGGCATGCTACATTCTTACCAGGGTCCTGCGTTTAGCTCTCGAGCTTACAAAGAGGCCATGACCAGCATGGGCATTGCATTGCGGTACTCTTCTCCCTTCCATCCTGAGGGAAATGCAGTAGTGGTAAGAAAAAACCGTGACATAAAGCAATTTATAACGGAGAGGGTATTAGGTTCGGTGATGGGTGGGTCAAACATTTAACAAGTGTCCAACGTAGTCTTAACAATCTGCCAAGAAATTCTCTAAAAGGTATCCCTCCGTACGAACTATTGTTCGGTACTAGAATGCACATCCAGTATCTAGATTGTCAGACTTCAGTGGTGAATAAAACATCCTTTCATATCAAAGATCGTTTGGCTGTTTTACAGGACTTAAATGAAACAAGAAGAAGTCTGAGTAACATAAAGTTAAAGCCAACAGCCACTGAAGAGAAACCACCTGTCCCAGCAAGACCTATCTGGATTCCAAAGATTGGGGATCTGATCAGAGAAAAGATCGCGGTGAAGAAGGAATTTGGGCTTTCTTACAGAAAAGCAGTACCTGTCTTAGCTGTCAGCGGAACAAGATCAGTAGTACTACCGCCCCTTGCTGGTAAAAAGGAGAAACGAGTTGTATCCATCGACCTGGTAAAACCACAATCATGTGGCCAATAATAAGTAGTAGGCCCAGTGGACTCCCAAGAAATAGCAGAAGACCAAATCTTTGTACAATCCAAGAGGTTCAAACTGAGAGACTAATCACATTTGATAAACCTGCAGTGAATAAAAAAGGACTATGCAACAAAGCCATGGAACTTGTGCCTCTTGAAACCCAAATTGCAACAGTTTGTCAAGAAACACCTGTCGACAATGATGTAGCTTCAGACTATACTAATGTAACAAAAGAAGATTCAAAGACAAAAGAAAATCCGGAAGCAATTCCAACAATTGACAGAACTGCATCTGGCTATTTCATCAATTTTGATGACTTTTCTGATGATCCAAGCGAGCATGAGGAAACGCCAGCAACAAAAACTTTCAAGGAAAAAATGACTGGACTTTTTCATCAACTAAAAGAAACATATCTAATTTCACCATGGATTGAATTTTGGATTGTGTTAGGTGTACTTTTCCTCTTACTTTGGCTCATCATGGTTGTATGTTTGGGAAAATTCATTGAAGGAAAATATAGTACAATGGACACAGCAAGTCAGAACATCAACTTGGTCCTAAAGCCTCACAGATCCTCTCACATCGAGAAAAGAGAACTGTCATCAGTAAACATCACAGCCAATCCAATACCCGGTGGGGTAGCATGGGACAAAACTGATTATGAAATGTATGGCCCGATTGAGCTCCTGAAATATCTACATCAGTTCAAGATTTCATTAAGTGACTTTGTAAAACCAAGTACTTTCTCTGATGATTGGGACTTTGAAAATATTAATATTATGATGTCAGATTTAGTAATGTCAGCTAAATTCACAGAACATGATTATTTACAGGGTTCATCAGATTATGAAGAAATGTATTGCTATAATCATTTTGGACATCACTATTTGCATAAATCTGCTCAACCTAGAAATGTTTTTTAATTATAATCAATGGGAACATTGTCCAACTCCGCCAAAAGGCAGCTCGAAAACATTTTATGAGAAATTCCAATACTTTCCAGGGTTTAACAACAGTGATCCAGAAACGTTTTATTTTAAGATGTTAAATAAGACAGGAATGAAAACAATGTTGACAAATACTAAATTGATTTATACTGAAATATGTTATGAAAAATGTCTACATTTGGTTTTGAATTTTGGAAAAGCAACATTGAAACAAAAACCACCTGGGGTTCAAAAGACTGGCAGGTACAATGTCTAGAAGCATTATTTAGAGCCTGCATTATCCCAGAACAGATAATATTCCTGAATGACACCATTCAGCAAACAACCTATCTTGGTTTAGCCAAGATAAAAGACTTAAATAAACCGTCTATTCCGAAGCCCATACCTGATATTAATAGCACTACAGATGTGGAGATGGACGTATCCCATATTTTACACCAAAACAGAACAAATCCTGATTGGAAAAAATGGTTGATCTGGCCCACAGACACAAATAACTGTCAAGATAGATTCCTGAACAAATTACAGGGGTTAAAACTAAGCATGAGTGCAAAATCCGCTACGCTCGCGGATTTCGCGAATTTTCGGTAAATCCGCGATCCGCGAACTCTCGCGAATTGACCGAAAATTCGCAATCCGCGAGCGGCGGACTCCGAGGCCAAAAGTTCAAGCCTTCCTGGCCTGTTGTTGTAACTGATTTACGATGGCGCCGGCAAGCTGCCTGCGCCATCGTAAAATAGTTACTAAATTAGCTTCAACAGGAAGCTCTAATAGATAAAATCAAGCAGGCGCTCGTGCATCTGCTTTATTTTATCTATTCGAGCTTCCTGTTGAAGCTAATTTAGTAACTATTTTAGGATGGCGCTGGCAGCTTGCCGGCGCCATCGTAAAATAGTAACAACAGGCCAGGCAGGTCTTCTTGAATAAATATGAAGGGCAGGGTTCATTCTGGCACGATGGTCCTGGCACAAAAATTAAACCTCAAACGGAAGCACTTACAGATATCAAGTAAGCACGTGCCCTAGTTGTAGCTTAAATTCAGTGACTCATTCATAGGCCCAAAAAACAATTGTGAGCGTTGTCAAGGCTGGGCAGCTGTGCCCTCTTCCCAAATATACCATCGAAAATCAGCTGTGATGCTGGACAGAGGCCTTTGCATTCTTGACTTTCACGAGCGCAATCCTCGTGCTGTTCCTGTGGCCAGGAGCTTCTGTATCTTCATCTGCTGCTCTGATCGGCCTCTGACCTTTTATACACACAAGAGGCATGTGCACTCGCATGGAAGCCCCGTCCGTTTGGCCCCGCCCACACACACGCGGTGGGCACCGTCTTCCCGCCATTTACCCACTATGATAGCTCACTTAAGGGACCCCTGCGCCCTTCGGCGCTATTGCATAGTAACACACACCTGGTCGCTGTAGACAAATCTCTGGCACTTTAGCCAGCTGTAGTGTAATAAAAGCACTATACATTTACCCAACGAGGTAGCACTTACTGATTATCCCGTACAAAGTACTCCAGCTGAGTAGCGGTATGGCACAAAACGGTGGCGTCTTCTTGAATAAATATGAAGGGCAGGGTACTTTCTGGCACTGATCGGTCTCTGACCTTTTCTACACACAAGAGGCATGTGCACTCGCATGGAAGCCCCGCCCCAAATCCGCCGATCCGCAAAATCCGCGGATTTTGCAGATCCACGATCCGTGAATACGCAAATCCGCGAATCGTGGATCCGCAAAATCCGCCCATGCTTAGTTAAAACAGAACAGGCCAGACCCAAGATACTCCCAAAGACAACATCCAGGGATAGTTACAACATACAGTTTAGGGAAACTATGCCTTGAATGGCTACAAAAATCTACACTGGCTGAAATTAAGCAACACTTATCTTTACTTAAAGACGGTGCTGACTTGCGTGATTTCATACTGGGACCACGCAAACAGCGTCAAAAACTTTTCATATATGCCGGTATATACGCTGCTTACAACGAAGCTTGGAAAGTAACACAAATTGAAACTGCAGAAAAAATACGAGAAATTGATCGTATAAATTTGGAAAAATCACTTTCTGTAGTGGACAATGGGTTAACGACTCTGTCCTCCAGAATATATTCACTGGACAGCATTGTATCATCTGCTATTGATATAATAGAGCAGGACTTACTAATGTTACAACATGGTCAGTCCCAATTGTGTTCTATTGTACAGCTTGGCTGGACGTTGCAAAACCTGCGTTCAGGCGTCGTGCCATGGCGTCTAATCAACATAACGTCATTATTTTCTATCTTTAACCTTACTGATAAACAAATCAGTTTGGCACAAAAAGGAGCAGACTATACGATTCTGAGCATTGAAAAACTTGAGAGATTACCATTGACAATGTCCGCGAGACCTGTCATTGAATGGATAATACCTGGAACAATTACAATTCCGATAACAACTTTCCAGTTTAAGTATTGCCAAAAATATATACCAGCAGGCCTGTATGAAAGGTTGGGTAAAGGATACATCAAGTCAACATGGAATTTACCTTATACACGCAAATGTTATAGTGAAGGAGAAAAGGAGGTATTTCTTAGTGGTAACAATTGTAAAAAATCAGTAAGCGGTACACTTCTGTGTCAAGGTATTAACTTACATGGAGCCTGCGAAGGTTCATCAAATAACCTTTCATGTCACCTGCATGGCACTCCTGTGACACAGATAGAGCCATTGTTCAGACAGCTTTCCAACTGCAGCTACGTTCTAATAAGTGACCACAGCTATTATGGCATGGTGCCAGGAAAAGCCTATCTCGTGAGCGTTACTTCCATGGTCACTGGCTGTATGCAAGTATTGTATCCAAACAGCAATCCAGACATGGAGGCGGCAATATGGCCTTCTTTGAATATCTCTTCTATTCGAATTGATACTTTAAGCAGAATGAAGTCTATTCTTTTACAGACAACAGTACTTTTAACCTCGTCCAAAGAGACGTATGATCTGCAAGTTGCAAGGACAGCGGCAGAGATACATACACTATTATCAACAAATTGCCCCGTGCATTTCGTAGAAATGTTCGGTCAAATCTTAAACATGTCTGATACCAGTGGCATCGCACATGTATTTAAGACAATTTTTTCGGGACTGTTAGCACCCTTTGAAACTTTTCAGGGCATTTTTCCGAATTTTGTCCATTCCCTTTTCGGCGGCCTGCCTCTTCTTTTGGGACTCGTAGCAGGAATTTTATTTTTGATCCTACTGCTCCGATATGGCAAGCCAAGCCACAGACAAAGCTCCAGCTACAATGGAAGAAACGATCCTAGCAATACGCTACCGAGACCGAATCACTAAAGTCATCGGATTAGCATGGCTAAGAGATCTGAATACAACATGGTTTCTTTCATTCAGACCCATCTGGCAGAATTGCATCTTACCTGTGCTTCGATGTCTGCTATGCGGAGAAGAATGCGTGTTGGACATCTGTCTTACACTCCCATCAGCAGTACCAATGGATATCGATACTTTGCTAGGTCCTGTAACGACTCATGCATTGTGTTGTCCCCAGCGGCTACCTATTCTGATGACGGCATTCGTTGAGACTTCACCATTACGAGTAGGTGGCGGTGAAGTACGAGAGGAAAGCAGCACCAAACAGGTGCAACCTTCTGTGAGCTTTGCTGATCCCAACATCGATGATAGCAATCATTCTCACATATGCACAATTTCAACTTTTTCGAACTTGGTCGAACTTTCACCTGATGTTGTAGACCAATTGTTTGCAAGCCTGTCTGATATGATGTTCTCTCCTAACAACGAGAATAACTTTTAAAAACAACGAGCACACAGCGTTCCCTGAACTCTGAATTCGGCCTTCAGTTTTTGATAAACAAAACTACTAAAAACATTTGGAACTATTTTTTCCCCTGAAAGCGAAATTATTTTTTTACTGCCAAAATATTTACCTTTTTCTGGCACATGGTACTCTGCTTAAAGTAGAACTATTCTTAGAGAAAAGAGCTTCTATTTTTAGAGATACTAGAGACAATATTTTACCTCAACCTCTAGCACATGTACAGTATTGTATAAATATGTGATGGAATGGTCTCGACCTTCTTTTCTGTATACAGAGCCATTTCATGTGTAATTTTCGCAATTCATTCAGCTAATATTTATATATGCATTTCCTGAATGATAACACTGCTTGAAAAACGTACAGTATAAATACTAATTTTCGTGTATATACCATACACCATTTCAAATGCAATTTATGTATTTTGGGGTGGGTTGGAAAACACATGCATCGTTATATGTTTAGTATTGCTTAGTATTTAAGTAATGATGGACATTAATACGTGGAGTGGGTGTTGTGAATCTATCTAGGACCCTAATCAAGATAACCCCGATTCATGCCCTTATATGGTTATAACAAAACATATCCTTATAAAGGCATAGGAATCATGTCCATATCTAGTCATAGCCCATGCAGTCCAAATACGGCAACGCTACTCCCATAGACTCCTAGAAAGTACAACGCGTTCTTTAAACAAACCAAGCCTCCAGCAGCCCGGGAAATCCCCCTGCTTTTGTTTTGATTTGCACAAGAACTCCTGGAGTCCAGAAAGAACTGTTAGTTCTTAGTAACGTCTTATGTCCAACCAAACCCAGCACCTTTCAGGTATAAATATACCAACAGTTGCCTTAAGCAAACACACGGTGGTTTGGAGCAGAGCGGCTATCTACTTGCCCGACGCCCAGCTGATGCGAGTGCCGAAGGAAGCCGAACCTCCCATTTGACGCACTGTCTTTTCTCAAGCCGAGAAATCCAGCTCCGGTGTTTCCAGTCACCCTTGCGGGTTGCTGGGAGATCGAGTCCTGAGAGAGAGATACAAGACCTCCTACATTCTATTACCAAGGTACGGAGCTGACTAAACCCTTAAGAGAATTCTTGATTCAGATTCTTGGCAAAAACCAACTTAACTTAAACTGCAACTTACTTACTCCTTCCCACGTATTAGGCTTAGGTCAGGTACACCGGGGTAGGCGTATCTTAGAAGCACCAGTTGAGTACGTTAGTCAATGTTTTTAAGTATGTATATATTTTATCCGTTTTAAAGTATCATGTGGCTAAGAAACCATATCAATGCTTTTACAGTATTATTTCATAATACTCCTTTTACTGTACGCACTTTACTTTATGATAAGTATTGCAATTGTGGCAACTCACTTCTCTTGCATGAGAAAGAAGACTGCTCAATAAATAACACCTTTTATTGAAAACGTCATCTCTCTATTTCTCTGCACTCCTGGTGAAATTAAGCATGCACAATTGACTGAGTGAAATAACTGTCTATTGTTTTCACACGACTCTAGAGATATACTCTTTATTCTGAGGGAGCAAAGTTGTCATGTTTATGCGGTTGTCAGAAACTAATCCCTTCTTGTCTAATCAGGAAAGTTAACTCATTCCTGTTCACTCGAGAAAGTTTCTAGTGACCTCTGAGCTAGCTGGAAAAACTAATTAAGTCTAACATAGTCAGTAGAGACCTAGATGACCTCAGTCCTACGTCTAAACTGCTGTTTATGTTATTCCAATGCCCAGAGCCTATTGGGAATATAGGAACTACACTACACCATTTGTGGCACACTGCATGTGATGATTGGAATTTTACTTGATTAGAAGCATTTAATATTTATAAACGTTTTCCTAGCATTCTGCTGATAACTTCACATGGAATTTTTTGGTGGTTACTACTGATAATTGTGCTAAGGGTTGTCATAGTGTAATGTTAAAACATACCCCCACCACAGCCCCTACACTACACAAACACCACTACACTACCGTAAACCCTAAAACACTACCCCCAGCATGAACTTCTATACTACATAAACACCACTGCACTACTTTAAACCCTAAAACACTACCTCCTACAGTAGACGAACCCCACTGCACTATCCTAAACCTTAGAACACTACCCTCAGTACGACCCTCTACACTACACAAACACCAGTGTACTACCTAGGAGAATTGTTTTCACTTCTGCTCATTTTTTCTCTTTCAATATATGCTACAATGCACAGCATACATTGTAGGAGAAAAATGCATTCACTGATTGTTTTTGTGCAGGAAGGTCTTCCTGCACAAAAACAAACTCCACACGACACAGATATTCTTACACCATGGTGCAAGAGTGTCTGTATCATCACATGCCTGCAGTTTAAGCAGCAGTGCAGAGGGAAGGACAGACTTCCAACATATTTATGTACGCATGTTGCATCTCTGTGCTTCGGAAGTAGCTCAGCACGCTGTAGCTAAAGAGCTTACAGTGTCATGCTACAGCGCTTCCTTATAGTTCTGCAGGTATAGATTCACCATATATGACAAATGCATTCTTTAGTCAATTATACAGTATGTATACATTTATGTAAACTTTCACACACTAGCATATACATTTAGCTCTTTCTTTAACCAGAGTAGTTAGTTCTGAAAATAACTTTTTTTTGTTTTTTGTACTTTTATATATTTTTTTATTTTTAGAACGTTTTTCGTTTTTTTTGTTTTTTTTTAAAAAGAAGAGAAAAGTCAACAGGACGAACAAAACCATGAACTTTGAGGGAATAAACAAAATAGCATTGATGGTTATCAATTGCTCTGCAAACTAGGTCTATTGATTGCTCCCCATAACAAATTAAACGATTGCATTCATGCAGTGCATTCTAACTTTCCCAAATTGGGGACGTATGTCTGGTGGCGATGTTGAAGGTGATGCCCCAGAGGTACTTGGTATTGCCGGTGGTGGAGGTACATTTTGTCGCAGTCTTCTACATTCTTCGTGAGCATAGTTGACAGGATGCATGGATTGTAGGTACTTTCACATACTAGCAGTGCCACAAGAGTATTTCTTGTTTGGATCTCCTCTGGACAGTACTGCTTGGCAAATGTTGCATGTTACTTTGGTTTCATTACATTTCTTTTGTCCCTCTGGAAAAGTAAATAAATTCCATACGATGGATGTGTATCTTTTGGGAGGGTGAGGTTCTGGTAGAAATTGTTCAGTAACAAAATCATCAGAATCAGATGATTGTAGCAGTGGTGTAGCCATTTTAGATTCCCAAAAAGAAGTTCAGGTTTCCAATGAACAAAAAGTGACGTACTTTTTCAGGATAGGTCTTCTTGTAAGGAAGGTCTAAGAAGAGTAATTGAAATGGGTGGGGTTCTACATTAGCTAGAACAGTAAGTGTTATAAACCAATTAAATCTTTTTTGGTCACATGGGATTTGCATTGGGTGCGTACACGCAGCACGCATCTAGCGCGACTTCTCAAAATTGCATTTAAAAGTAATATAAGTTTATTAAAACTAAAAGAATAATTTTTCCGCTTAATATTTATATTACATACATATATATATATATATATAGATAACTCTCTGCTAATTACGCTAGACATTGAGGCTCTGTATACGAGCATTGAACATCAGAAAGGTTTGAAGGCCATGGAGTTCTTTTTGGGGACCAGGCCGGTTGATTGTTATAACCATAGCAAAATGCTCGTTGCATTAACAGCATGGAGCCTCAACAATAATTTCTTCATGTTTGGCAAGGAAATATATCTTCAGCAGAGAGGGGTGGCGATGGGGGCCTGCTTCTCCCCGAGCTACGCGTGTCTTCACGTGGGGTTTTGGGAGAGGCAGGTCCTCATGGGAACTTTACAAGAGATTTTTAAAGAACATGTCCAGATGTGGGTAAGATTCATAGATGACGTGTTTTTAATTTGGAGGGGAGATGTTTCCAGTGCACTTGCGTTCATTGATCAACTTAATGACAATGATTACAATCTAAAATTCACTCACCACATCAGTGAACAATCAGTTGATTTTTTAGATGTAAGGGTATATCATAAACTGGGCAAAATTGCAACCACCCTTCATAGAAAGATCACTGCAGGCAACGCAACTCTGCACGCCAGCAGTTCTCATCCGCAGCACACTATAGAAAACATCCCCTATGGAGAACTGCTCCGTCTAAAAAGAATTTGCAGCAGTGAGGATGAACTAGAGAGATGCACTAATGAAGCACTTAGCAGATTCAGGAGGAGAGGGTATCATGCAGACACCTTAAAGAGGGCAGTTCAAAAGGTCAATAGAAAATCTAGGGAATGCCTTCTTCAGCAGAACAGTGACAAACCAATCACCGAAACTAGTTCTGCAGAATCTGAATTAAGATTCATCACACCGTACAGTTGCCAGAATAGGAAAATTAGATCAATCCTTACTAAGAGCTGGCCGATACTACAAACTGACAATGTGATAGCATTTGACCTCCCTGAAAACCCTAAAATCACTTTCAGGAGAGGACCAACCCTCCGAAATCATGTTACCAATGCGTTTCCCGAAATCCTCAAACCGAAAAATTGGTTCCCGCAACATCAGGGCTTTTTTAAATGCTCTAGTTGCCGGGCATGCAAGTTTGGTGTAAACACCAGTACTTACATGACTCCCTTCAGTCCCACGCCTGTCAAAATCAAAGGCAAATATGATTGCAGAACGGAGTTTGCTGTGTATGTCCTGACGTGTACTTGCGGCCTGCGGTACGTTGGAAGTACTCGGCTTGCGGTACACGTCAGGATTTTACAGCATCTCCGGGCAATTGTAAATAATGATAATGCCTACCCAGTGGCGAGACATTTCAAGAGTGTCCACAATAATAATTTGGAAAGTCTCAGCTACTTTGTCCTTACCTCTGTGCCTCGTCCTCGTAGAGGAGGAGACAGAGACAAACTACTCCGCCAACTGGAATCCAGAATGATATTAGAGTTAGATACTAAGGTCCCAAATGGGTTGAACACCACTGAGGACCTATATCATTTCCTATAAAGTCACTATACCTTGTATACACAAGCCTTAATATAACATCTGGTATCAGGAGGCGTTGTGTATCTTTTTGCCTAAAGATTCATTAATGAAGTCCGCCTCCCCACGTAGGCCACTATAATTAATTCACCAAAGTTAATTAATAATTGTATATACACCCCTTTTTCTGTTTTTTAGTAAGTTGTCTTACTTTCCTTCACCTCGCCCCTTGTATATATTTCACGTTTGAACTTTGAATCAAATTTACCATCACTGTATGTTGAAATATGATGCATGTACAACTACCATATTCAAAGTCAAACAATATTTCATGATTTTGTTTATTTTTGTTTATCTTTATATGTTGTTACTCACTAGATGTTGGGTACACAATCCCAGTAATTTTGTTGGGGTAATTATACTATCAGACGTAGGAAAGCTGTTTGGGAAAATAGAGGCTGCCATCAGTAGTTTGATGTCCTCTTAGCCAGCACAGTTAGGTGGGGTTGCCATCTTTTTCTAACGATGTCCCCATCTACTTACAAACAGGGTATGAATTATTTGATTTTTAGGTAGTCTTGTATATATTTGTATAGTATTTATTGAGTATCAAAATATCGTCCACTGAACATAGTTTCCCCAACACAGATGTACATATGAAATATGGTCGTTTGTATATAGAGTAAACTGACGACAATTATTTGTACATATATGAGTGACATTAATTTTTATAGGTGTATATTTATATTCCTGTACAGATATTGATTAATCAATAGTGTCAACATATTTAATTTAGAATTTGGGTTAGTTCGTGACATAATTATGATATTTACTTTATTCAATTTATTTCTTTACTGTTGATATATATAAATGATAGAATCTGTACTACTTTTGCCCTTGAAAACTTTGAGAAATTTGTGACATTAGGCATTCATGCGGTTAGAATCTGTGTCACTATTTTACTTAAAATGAATTTATTCAGAAATCAAATTTTTACTGTGTGTCAGGCAATTTTAAGTCACATTAATTTCATGTGTCTTTGTTTCCCTCTTTTCCCGAACAATTGCCAGAATATATGTAGTGATAGTATGTTGTCCATGTTTATAGGTGTCACATGGTTTGCACACGCAGTTTAAAAAGTTCAGGTGTGAGGGGTTTTAATTGACTGTGATCAAGGGCATCCCGCCCGAAACGCGTCAGTTTTCTTTCTCTGTTAAGCGTTGCTTAATAAAACTCTTGCCTGAATACTGGATTCGTGGAGTTGCCTGCTTTCCTGGGGATCCGGGACGGCAGTCTTGCTTCTTCTTGTTTTCGAGATATATATATATATATATATAACGCTCAAAATCCTCTCCGTCGGAAAGGAACACAGCACTCCGGGGGTAGCAGTGAAAACTTTTTAATTACAAAACAAACAGACGCGTTTCGGCGCTAGCCTTCGTCAGTGTTACTGACCACGTAAACACTGTGCTCCTAATAAAGTTGTATTGCAGTGGTAAACATAAACAAGGGATCAGCCCAACCATAGCTAATAATGGCGCCATTTTGAAACGGGTTTCCCAGAATGAGAGCCCTAACAAAATAATATCCTAGAGCAGTAAAATGGCGAAAAATGAAATGGGCATTCATAAATAAAATGCACAATTTCATAACATAAAGCCGTGGATCGGCGTATATCCCTTAGAGAACATGTACCATTTGTAAAATGCCAATATGCATGCCGGATGTTATAATCATAAGCAGACAAGCGCTATGAGGATGTAATCCATAATTACATGATTCCCAGCATCAACTGCAAAAGGAGAAACAGCGATAGAAAAACAGCTTAGGCCCTGCCACAGGAAGAGTAGAAATTAAAGTAAAGTAAGATAAAATGCAGTACAGTAGAATAGACAAATCTAAATAAGGAGAAAGTTCATGCACTAGATACTGGGTAATCCTAAAGATGAAACATGCACTTTTTCAAGACATAATTAGTCTCAATAATTAATCAAAGCAATGCAAGGGATCACAGCAAGAGTCACAGTAGTGTATCACAGTTATGAGTCACTCACAGATATGGATAGACAGTAGTCCAGATATAATGTAGTAAATACAATTCATTTTCCTAGGTGGACTGTCATGTCCTCCCCAATATTTAGACCCTTTGGGTACTTGGTAGATAAGTCGATGATATACCTAGATTCACGGGAGATCTTTAGCGCGGAGGAGGTGGGCGCACTAATCTTCTACGTCCAGCGCCGCCTCCCCAAGACCATCCTGGGAGGCGGCAAGATCGCAACCGGCTATGGCATCCGGGAGCGCCGGAAGCGGTGGGAGAAGGTGTGCCGGGCCATGTTTAAGCTCTCTGGGGTCCGGCGCACCTATAACCAGGCCACCCACCGCTGGACGGATGTCATGGACCGGGAACGGGACTTGCTGGACGCGCTCGGCGTAGAGGTCCCCGGGCTTGGTGAGTAGTAGTAGCTATTCATCACTACTCTGTTTTATCCGGCTCTGTTATTTGCAAATCTTTGTTCTTTACCAAGAGCAATAATGCTGCTGATTACATTGTAGGTAAATTATATTTCAAAATCTTCTATGCATTTCAGGTGCACTGCTCTCCTTCTCAGTAGCCTTGCTTGCTACTATGCTTATTTGTTTTGTATTTTGTGTTCATTTCATTGGCCTAAGAAATTATGTATGAGTGTAGTGTAAAGATAAGAACTGCGTAATGCTAGACACTAAGGGTCATATTTTCAATTACCGGCGCATCCCTGCAAAGTAGCAGGGATGCGGCAGTAATTGTGCGCCATGCCACCACCACCCATTGGCCCAAAACGTCACAGAAGCCTTATGCATCTGTGCCGTAAAGGCGGCT
Organism: Lissotriton helveticus; assembly: GCF_964261635.1. Taxonomy (NCBI): domain Eukaryota; kingdom Metazoa; phylum Chordata; class Amphibia; order Caudata; family Salamandridae; genus Lissotriton; species Lissotriton helveticus. Next base: position 647,695,485 of record NC_136071.1, on the reverse strand, counting down.
CATTGCTGGAGTTGCGTGCCAACGATGGCGCAGCTCCAGCAATGCTCTGGGGTGCCCTATCTCCCCAATGCTGCATCAAGCCGTACGTCGGCTTCAAGCAGGCGCAGGGTTTGAGTCACGCATCATTGTCCTAAAAGTGACTGATTGACATCTTGTAGATTTCCCTCAGCCACTTTTAGGATTTGTTCCTGCGCAGGAACGCCCTCCCTTGCGCCGGAACGCCCCCTGATGGCGCAGGGCTTTACAACGTGATGCATCTCCCATATGCTTTTTTTTTAAATATATACGCCGCACCATGGCGACTCTTTTGTTCTGCCGCTGCGTCACAAAAGTCACGCAACAATGGAGGAAAATGAGCCGCAAGGGACTTCTAAATCAGCCCCAACAGACTGAAGTCCAGTCCTTCCTTTAGACACATGGCTATAAGAAGAAATAGTGGTGGTGGTCGGTGGTTTGATAGTTTGAGTATTCACTGATCTGCAAGCAGGATGGACTTTGTCTGTCACTTCGCGTGCTGCGGACTGCTGCCTGCCAGGCCTAGGCAAACCTTTTTAGTAGTCTGTTTATTGAGTTACATAGGAACTTTCAAAGTCAACGGTCCGCAAATCAGGCAATACGAATAACGTAGTATACCACATGAGATAGGCCAATATATCCCGTGGAATAGTTGTCTATCTATTTGCTATTTCTCCAAAATATTTTGTTATTGTTCTTTTGAAATGTTTGATTTGGTTGACAAATCTCATCCATGTTTTCTGGTCTTTCTTTCTTTCATGTTGTACATCAGCTCCCCCCAAGGGCAAGAGGACACGGGAGGAGGAGGAGGAGGGTGCTGTTCAGGAGGATGCAGGCCAGGATCGGGCAGGCGAGGGCTCCTTTGCTGGCCCCAGTAAGTTTTAATTTTAATAAAGAGTACCTATTTTTTCCTAGCGTTCCTCATTCGATTTTTTTCTAAATCGTCTTTGATCTTCTTGTAGACTGGATCTAAATTCTTATCCTGCCTCGACTATGACTCCCTGTGGTATTACTAGATTATTCTTATTAGTCTGTCTGTGTAGCTAACTAAGATTGCACATTTGTCAATTCCATTGGACTCCCATTCTAGTCAGCAATAGCTCTATGCACTGAGTGCAGTCCTCTGGGATTGTCCATAATGTCTTTTCAAGTCTTCGAAATGTTTATGCTTTGACAATTGCCAACAATAAAAAGGTGAATGACCACCAAGAAAGAATAAGATACTACTTTACTTTTGGTTTGGATAGGAGGACAATCCATTCTACTACTGTTGCAGGGACAAATCTGCACAAACCGAACTATGAACACTAAATAGTGCATTGTTTATCAATTATAATAGGCGCAGGTAGACTTTCTTTCCACATACCTCAGTGATATCAGACTTTGAAGAACCCCCAATCTCCTTACTGACTAGATAGTGTGGCAGAGTCATTTAGCTCCCTAAGTCACCGATGATTGATCCCCAATGATCATTAGATTATCCTACGCAGGACAAGAGTACGGAGTCACAGTCAAGAAGTGTCAGAGGCACTCATGCTTGCAAAAATTCCAAAACCTTTAGCTCATCCACTCTAGTCTGGAGGACCAAAAACCACAGAGTCTATTTAAGTTTAAAAGCTTTATTAAAACTAAACACATTTATTAAAATCAACTTTGTCATAAAAGTAAACGTTTAACTGAAAATGGAAAAGTGCTTAGTGCTAACGATTAATTGGACACATTTCTTGTGGTCGAGCTGAGCTCTCACCTGGTTTGAACTTGAGCTTGACCCTGATCGTGTTCTTAGAAGTCAAGCTTCTGTTAGGAGAAAAAGTGTTGTGTGTTAAAAATAAAAAGCAAGCATTCATCAGTTGTGCCAAAAAGTGCAGCAAGACAACAGCCTTCCCTGGAAAAAGGGACATTTTTACTGTAGAGTATACAGTTACAAATTATTACATTGTATTTCGTTTTTTTAAATTTCTTTATTCCTCCTAGACCAAATATTATATAGTAGTGAGTGGTGTATTTCTAACATTCTTAAATGTACTTTGTAGGTGTAACATCTGGTGGCGGGGCCAGCGCGGAGGTGGTGGTGTTGGACGAGGACTCTGGGGAGGATGCGGTGGAAGTGCCGGCGGACGTTCCTGTGAGGGTTCGCACGGTGGTGGCGGGAAGAGGTAAGCTATATATTCCTTACTTATTGAGATTGAAGACTGCATAGTGTGCTTTCTGCACGGGTGTATTACAAATCAACCAGGTAGTAGCCTCCTCGAAATGTACTTCGACTTAGCTGTGAAGTTTTTGGTGAGAAGAATCCCAATAAGATCTTAGATGAACTTGATGGATGGGATGAACGAAAAGCGAAACAAGGGTGTAAGTAAGTGTGGAAGGACGAGAAATGTTATGATGGCTGGCAAAGAAGAATGATATGTGTTTGCTTGGCCCCCGAGGTGGCTGGGAAGGAAAGAATATGGTATGGTATGGTGCATGGCTGGGTCAATGATGAAGCAAGGATGGGTGGAAGGACAACAGCCTGGGTGGGTGAAACAGAAACTGTATGTGTGCATATACTTTGAATGGATGGATGCCTGGAGCATGGTATTATCTGACTCTTAGATAGCACATGTATATCTAGAGAGAGTAGATGGTCGCTGGATGAACTAAGTGTTACCTTGAAGAGCATGTAACACCGCACCCGCACGTCCGTTCCAGTGTAGGGAAGGCAAGGAAAAGAAATTGTAAATTTGTCCAATACTACCATGAATAGTAGCAGTAGTTTGTATTGCAACTGCAAGCACAGCATATATCCGGTTATTACGGTGGACACTCCGTACCTCTCTTAATAACTTTAGTTTAGTAGTAGTACGTCATTCATGTGTGGGTGTATCACTGTTCACTCAATAATAAGCAAAGCACCTAAAGTCATCCCATATGTCATCAAATACATCCCATGTGAAGTGATAGATAATCTAATTATTTAGCTTCTTCATTTTCCTTTTCTAGTACTCATTTGCACTGTAGGGTGAAAGGTAAATTAATTAAGCAGTAGCCCTTGTAACAGAGTATTCTCAGTGCCACCCGTAATAGAAAAGTAATAGCTTCACCACCTGCATGTACTGGACCGGTACAGTAACGCAAGTCTGTCTCACTCATCATGGTGTGCGTCTGTTTTTCTCGGGTGCAAGTTCACTGCGCTGGCATTCTGCCGGCTTGCATAAGATAACGTACCAATTTTCCTAAACAAGAGAGAAGAAGAAGAATAAGACTGGTGTACTGTCATAGTCGACTGTAATGGAAGTCCATAGTGGTCGTAGAATTTGTTCATTAAACTCCCACTAATGTTAGAGCAAGGATGCAGAAGTGGGAGGTTAGATAGATACTGTCCTCAATAGTTATGTACTGTGCTTTCAATTTGCTACTTGTACTGTGACACAACTTTCGGCTCAATCACTTTGTGTTATTAATGTGAAGGAGCATTGGTTACAGACTATGTCTTTCTTTCTTCATATAGTTGCTCCTTCCAAATCGACATCACGGAGGGAGCAGGCTCGAATGGCCCGGCAACGGAGGCTGGATGCCACTGTCGCCGAATATCGGCGGCTGGTGGCCCTGGAGGAGGAGGAGGACACGCAGTCGACCGATGCAACCACAACATCCTCGACTGGGACAGCTGCATCCTCCTCCGTGACCCCACGGGCTGCCAGCCAGCGCAGTGCTCCAGCGGTACGGAGCCGGGCTAACAAAGCCAACCGCCACCGCCAAGCAGCAAAAAGACCAGCTGCCCCCTACAGGAGCTGCAAGGCACGCCAGCGCCGCCTAGGAGTCAGAATGTCCTTCCTGGAGCAGGAGGTCCTTAGGTACAAGAACTTGGTGGAGGGCCTCCGCTTCGAACTTGCCACCCTCCGCAAGGAGTATGATGCCCTGGCCGCAAAATTCACCAGCACCCTCCAGTAGTGGAGTGTCCCTTGCCCTTTTTTTAGAGACTTTTGGGGGGTGGGATTTGGGAGTTGGGTTCTTTTTGGGACTTTTCAAAGACAATCGTTGGGGTTAGGGAGGGTCTTGAGGGAGATTATTTTGTTAGGGCTACATAAATATACTTTTTTGAACTTTATCTGACCATACCTGTTTTTACTGCTTTTCAGTCTGGTGGGTGGGGGTGTAACAGTAAGTTTGTTTTCCTGAAGAGTCATAGGACTTTAGTAGTACTACCGTCAATCTCTCGTCTAGTCCTAATACTCCATTATACTACCTCCAACCAAACGCTTATCTTACCTGTAATTTGTGTTAGAAATTAGGGCTAGGCCAAGGGCTGGCTCCACGTGAAATGGGGATTAAGGTTGGCAATCCTGGGCGGATGAAATTTCCTCATTGCGGTGGTACTAGTGGTGTGACACAGTGGCAGTTGCATGCCTATGGGGAAAAAAGAAAACGAAACCTGGTTTGTCCTTACTGTAGCATTACAACGGTTACGGTACGATCGAGAATATAGCAGGTGACAGTAAACTAGAACAGTGCCACAATGTAGCCTAACAAATGGTAAAGTATTGCAAGTATAACTAGTACTTGCGTTGAATTTATTTGACATTGGCTCCTACTACTACAAGAAATAGTACTGAAGCTGAGTAAGTCTAGAAGATATCCTCGTATTCCTTCACCAGCCTGTTGCTATGACCTTATCCTCCCCAGCAAGTGTGTGGAATTATTGATGTCATTTAGTCAGACATCAAGCAAAACCACACAGCCCGGGGGAAGAGGGTTAGGGTTTGGAAAATGGATGGGAATGGGGGTTTCTTTTTGGGTAGGTTTTGTTGAGAGAAGAAAAAAAAAGCACAGCATGGACAAACAATAATTGAAGATAAAGAAATCTTTGGGTACAAACTAAAGCTAACCACATGCAGTCACACTCATAGAAGAAAACAATGGATACTGTATCTGTATTCTGTATGTTGTTGGAGTTGTCCTGTTGAATTTGGTAAGTAAGTTGCATGCAGCAAACAATTCCTCTTATTAGCGGCACTCCTCCATTCCAGCTGACGCTTCGTCCATCAATGTTGGTGACCACTGACAGAAGACACCCTGTCCACTGCCTGCCTGGCGGATGTCGACTGAAACCCGGCCTGTAATTATTGAACGGAAAACAGGAAGTGCTATTACAATACCACTGATAAATGAATATAAGGTATGTACGCTGTGTGGTGCAAAAAGTCACACTTTGATTTCCCTAATAGACAGTACAATATTTTTGAAATTGCGTACTCTGTCTAAGTCACCTTTTTAAGGATAAATAAGGATAAATAAGTATGGCCAAAATATTATAGCGGATCTTTCCCCTCAAGGTAGGTGTACTGTAAACGGTGTTTTAGAACAAAATTTGACCTTCCCAGCAATGCTCCCACCAAGACCCTTACTAAAGCCAGTCGCAAATGTAGAAGACCCCAATCAGATCTCAAAAAACGAGGCCTAGCAGAAAAATGGTGACAAAACGTACTTTAAAAGTAAAAGTAGGCCCAAATACACCCTTACTCACCGTGGATTGTATTCAAACCACTTGCAAGCAAGCAAAAGTATCCATAGCCAGCATCGCTCCAAGAGTGCTCTAAAACCCCAGAACTGAGTTGCAATAGAACCCCCCGAAACACATGCAATCCTGCTGCTAGGGCTAACCCTAACGAACCCTAAGTTACAAAAAGTGGCAAAAGGTTTTGCCTTATGGATTTTGTCCAAAACACTTCTATTATTATTAGACCTTCCCAGGAATGCCCCAAGACCCGCCAACCCACCCGCAAAAAAGCACGCGACAACACCCCCAAACAGCAAAAAAGCAAAATCTCATACTTACAATATCTCTCGGCCTTCGGTCCAAACGCGCTGTGCAGCTAGGTCATCATCATAACTCCTGTTTTCCACCACGGATTTCCTGAAAAGCAAATGCAATCAAGATTAGACTGTCGCAGCAGTGCTTCGACAGAGACCCCGCAACCCACCCACAAACACCAGGAAGCCCCCCAAAACGCTACATTGAGCAAGATGTCAGAAGAAATAGCAAAAAAAGGCTTTTCCTTATGGATTTTGTCCAAAACACTTCTATCCGGTATTAGACCTTCCCAGGAATGCCCGCCAACCCACCCGCAAAAAAGCACGCGACAACACCCCCAAACAGCAAAAAAGCAAAATCTCATACTTACAATATCTCTCGGCCTTTGGTCCAAACGCGCTGTGCAGCTAGGTCATCATCATAACTCCTGTTTTCCACCATGGATTTCCTGAAAAGCAAATGCAATCAACATTAGACTGTTGCAGCAGTGCTCCCAGACCCCAAAACTCACCCACAAACACCCGGAACCCCGCCAAAGAGCACCTCAAAGGCAAGCAAGTCAGCAAAAACGGCAAGAAATTTCCGCCTCATATTTGGTCCAAAACACTTTTATCCGTTATTAGAGCTTCACAGCAATGGGCCCAGAGCCGTCAACTCACCCGCAAAGAAGTAGAACACCCCCACAAGTGCTGAGTCTTTCTTCATTGGGCGTAATCCAGCCCTCTGCTTTGAGGGAAATCAGAGTCTGGTGGAGGAGGATAGAGGAGCATGTTCTTCAGAACTTGTGAACCTGAGGAATGTAGACTGCGGCACCTTCAAATCAATAAGCAAACAAGTGAAGACAGTTCTGCTGATGGGCTTGTTTTTGGGATTAGGTGATTAAAGTTTGAATTAAATTAACTGTGCAAAACAAAGAAAGACAGACACACAGGAATAAATGTGAATAAGGACGAAAAAGAAAGTTATTGATTCATTGTCTCATTTTCAGGGCTCGGTGTCAGGGAATAAGAAGAAGATTTCGTCATCATACTCTGCGAATTCAGGCAGGATGAGGTCAGTGTCACCGAACAGAGAACAAATCCCCTCATCTACGTTGCCGTCCTCCTCGTCTTCATGCGGCGTGCTTTCTCGTACTTTGTAATCTGGTGGTATGAGGTGCTGATTCATCTTGATCATTGTCAGCCGCTCCACATTTTTGGGCGAGAGGCGGCTCCGTTTGGGAGTTACAATGCCACCAGCAGCACTGAAAACACGTTCAGAAGACACACTTGCGAGTGGGCAAGACAAATAGTTTATAGCCAGGTTGGAGAGCTGTGGCCACAATTGTTTTTTCCCATGCCAATACTGCAATGGCTCATCATTAAGAAAGACCTCTGTTGAGTCATTCAGATAGTCCTGCACCATCGACTCAAGGTCATCAACGGTTCCTCCACTTTGCTTACTTTTTGCTGTGCCTGTGACATTTTTTCGAGAACCATACCCAAGCAAAGTTAGCCAATCCTCTACAGCAGCCACTGTTACTGTTGTGTGTGGTGCAGATGATCCGGTTGCCGGTGTCTTTAACGGCTGAGAGGTCACTTGTGCCACAGCCACAGGTGGAGAAGTGGATTTTTTTGACTGGGGATGGCCTGCTGATGCTGATGCTGATGTACTGCCTTCTCCTTCAATATCCTGCCGTTCTTTTTCAAACCTCTTGGCTGACCAGGCTAGCCAACGTTTGTACTTTTGAACATCTTCATCAGCAAAAGGAAAGAATGCTTGGCCTGCCAGCGCCTTTTTGTAGCGTGGATCCAGAATAGTAGCACAAATGTAATGCTGTTCTGACTTGATCTTTTTAAGACGTTCATCACCACGTAGGCGCTCTAATAATTTCTCCGACAAAATAAAAGGGTCTTTTTTTTTCATCTTTTTCAAACTCAGAAGACACCGCCTTCAGTTGGTGCTCCAGCATGCACAACAATGGGATAGCTTTTCCCAAATTACAGTCCTCCTGGCTGACTGCACGCGTGAAGAACTCAAAAGGACGAAGCATGTCTGTCAGGCTTTTAACTATGTCCCATTGCGCCGCACCCATCCGCAGGTCCTTCTGAGCTGTACCCTCTGTTAAGAAATAGTGATCGAGTACCGTATACTGCTCATACAGACGCTCAAGCATGTAGAAGGTTGAGTTCCAACGTGTTGCCACCTCCTAGATGAGTGCTTTCACTGGCATTCGACGTTCAAGTAGCAGGCTCCTCAGATGCTTCCGGGCCTTAAAAGAATGGCTGAAATGGTTGCACATTTTGCGGCACGTGGCCATTACCTCGAACGCTGTACTGTCTCTATCACTCAAGAATTTTTGAACTACCAGGTTGATACAGTGCGCCAAACACGGCACTCTGAAATATGCACCCAGCGCCATGGCCTTAACTACATTGGCGCCATTATCTGGGGAAACATAACCAATCTGGCGTTTTTTAGGGGACAGCCAGTGAAAGAACTTTTTGTTAAACTCGTCCAAAATGTTTTCTGCTGTGTGACTTTTCTCCAAGCCAAACATGGCTAGTGTTGCATGTTTCCGAGCAGCTTTAAAAACTTGGTCCGGGTCAACACCTGCGTTTAGCTTTGCTTTAACACCTGAAAAAGAGACCCAGTGTGCAGTGATGCACATGTAATCAGCGCCTGCGCCACTGGTCCACATGTCTGTTGTCAGATGTATAGTGTGAACAGCACTCTTCTGCAAAGCTGCCCCAATCGCCTCCAGCACATCTTCATGTAGTGCTGGAACCGCAACTCTGGCAAAATAGAACCGGCTAGGAACCTTCCATTTAGGGCAGAGCGTTGCCACTAATTCTAGAAAACCTACCGCTTCTACAAAAGAAAAAGGGAGAAGGTCCACAGCTAGCATTTTAGCCAGCTTAGTGTTATACAGACGCGTCAGTGGGTGGTTGCGTTCATATGGCGCGTCTGAAGAAAACATGGTTCTAATGTTGCCCTGGACCAAGCATTTACGGGATGATAATGACTTCGTTGACCCAATTATGCTCTCTGGTGAACTTTTGCGCATTGGTGTCTCACTCGCTCCAACACTCTTAGTGTGCCTCACATTGGGTGTGCTGCTGACAGGGATACTGGGTGTAAGTGAAGTGTTTGACACGTCTTCTTCCTCCTCGTCATCATCAGATGAAACATCAACGTTTTCTTGACTTCCAATTCGGGCTTCCTTGATCGCATTTAGGTGCGCATACAATTGGACAGCGTGCTGTCTCCTAAGATGACCTCTCTGGCCTCCGGTACCATAGTTGGTACCTGACTTACCACGACTAACTGCAAGCTTACAAAGGGTACAAATGGCGAACTTTTCCCTTTTTTGGCAAACAGTAAAGAAGTCCCAAACTGGGGACTTGAAGTGTCTGTGGGGCCTGGAGGAGGCGGCGATACTGGTGGTGGTGGTCATGCTGCTAATGCCAGATGAAGTGGAGGATCTGGATTGCCCAACTTTTGTACGTTGTGCACTTTCACCGCCACTAATTAAGGTCGAGGTGGATGGAGGTCCCTTCTTGTGAGAAAGAAATATGGAAGCGGTACGAGTTGGTGTACTTAACTCCAATGATTGTGGTGTTTCCACTGCCTCCTCGTCGACAACATCATCATCATCACGCTCAGCAGCTTTTCGGGCTAGGGTCAAAATGTCTGTTTGCTGCATGCCCGCTGGGGCTGCAGTGACCTTTATGATGACTGGGTCGTCGTTGTCAGAGTCTTCATCAGCAGCAGTATCCGCCACTTCTTGTTGAGCCTCATCATTACACTCCATAACTCTGAGACTTTGGACGAGCTTCCTTTTACACTTAAATACCTTTGTCAGATCATGTGCCTCACTCTCAGACGGCAGTGGTGCTGGTTCCCAATTTTGATCCGTATCATCAGAAGGAGGTGTGCTTGAAGAAGATGTAGACACCACCCTTGATCTCTTCCTTGCTAGGGGTGTGGAAGACAATGAATGATCATCAGGAGGAGTGTCTTCCTCAAATGATACCTCGCCTTGATTGTCGATTTCCTGATGTGCCCCTACTTCGGGAGGAACAACTATTGTGGGCACTTGTGACCCTCCATGCACCTCTGCTTGCGCATCTCCTTGCGCTGCCTCTCCTTCCACATGTACTTGGGCTTGTACTTGCACATGTGGTTTTTGTTGCGGCTGTGGTTGTTCAACACTCGTCAGATGAGTTACAACAACCTGTGTTGATTGAGGGACATTGCTGCTACTTTCTTGCGATGAGCCAACATCACTGGTCGATGGTGATTGAACAACTAGACTAAGTGCCTCTGCAGCAGTGAAGGGCTTGGACTTAAGTTGGCGTGGTGGTGGTGGCACTGAGCCCAATGGAGCGGGGGTGCTGCTCCCAGCTTGGTCCCCAGCAGATCCCGCTGCTGCTGCAGGCATACTTTTTTTTTTACTCCCAAAAAAAGGGGCGGCCGGCACACCAGTCTCCTTGGTAACTTGCTTCTTCTGCTCCTTACTGGCAACCTTCTTGCTAGAGGAGCTACGGGTAACTTTTTTTGGGGCCATCTTCTTCAGAGCAGGTCAGAACAGCAGGCAGCAGTTGCACGAGTTGCAGAGTTGTCTGTGTCCAGACGTGACGTCGCGTGACGTTATGCTGCACACACACACCGCTGCAGGACTTCTTCCTGGCACTGGTGGTTCTCTTGGGTCTTGTGCACCTAAAAGCAATGGAAGACAGAGGAACATCAGTTCAGTTGTACACCCCAAAAAATCGACAAAACACAGAAAAATCAGCACAATCCCATGCCATCCATGATGTTTACATTGAAGACACCCCACAGAAAGACTAGGGCCATGCAAGTATGCAACACTCACTACCCCTGGGCATAATGGATGAAAAGTAGGCAAAATAGGTGCAGGCCTCAGACACTGCCTCTCTTCAAAATGGCCCCTTACACCCCAAGCCAGTCCACATCAACAGTACACCCCAAAAAAACAGAAAAACAGCCAAAAATCACCACAATCCAATGCCATCCAGGATGTTTACATTAAAGAGAGTGAGACCACACTACAGGCACACTCAGTCCATGCACCACTACCCCTAGGCAAAAGGCCACACCAGCAGCCCCAAAAAAACGACAAAAACAACAAAAAACAGCACAATCCCAGCCCATCCATGGCCTCAATGGTGTTTAAATTCAAGAGGACACCCCACAGAAAGGCTAGGCCCATGCAACACTCACCACCCCTGGGCAAAGGGCCCCACCAGCAGCCCCAAAAAAACGACAAAAAACAATAAAATCAGCACAATCCCAGCCCATCCATGGCCTCAATGGTGTTTAAATTAAAGAAGACACCCCTCAGTAACACTAGGCTCATGCAACACTCACTACCCCTGGGCATAATGGATGAAAAGTAGGCAAAATAAGTGCAGGCCTCAGACACTGCCTCTCTTCAAAATGGCCCCTTGCACCCCAAGCACATGTTGCCTGTACCAGCCAGCACTCAAGATGGCCACCACCACCACCCACATGGCCAGTCCACATCAACAGTACACCCCCAAAAAAAAGAAAAACAGCCAGAAATCACCACAATCCAATGCCATCCATGATGTTTACATTAAAGAGAGTGAGACCACACCACAGGCACACTCAGTCCATGCACCACCACCCCTGGGCAAAAGGCCACACCAGCAGCCCTAAAAAAACGACAAAAAACAATAAAATAAGCACAATCCCAGCCCATCCATGGCCTCAATGATGTTTAAATTCAAGAAGACACCCCACAGAAAGACTAGGCCCATGCAACACTCACCACCCCTGGGCAAAGGGCCCCACCAGCAGCCCCAAAAAAACGACAAAAACAACAAAAATCAGCACAATCCCAGCCCATCCATGGCCTCAATGGTGTTTAAATTCAACAAAACAGTTGTATCATGCACCCATAACCAACCCTGGTCCTACTGGATACTGTGGCTACCCACAATATAATTTATTTAATGTTCTGAAAAAGTTCCAAAATTGTAGTTGCAGCAACTGTAATGCCCCAAACAAACTTACTTGTGAAAGTTGATTTCTAATCCAAAAGTGATCCAAAGAAAGTCAAAAAGGCCTCAAATCCAAATATCCAGCAGCACCCACAAAAAGTAATCCTTCCAGCTCCAGATCCAAATGAAAGTGACCAGGAGATGGACAAAGCACTGGGAGGAGCCTGCTGGACAGGAACAGGAAGTTGGAGACTGTGGGGCACTTCCTTCCCTCCCCCCCCCCCCAAAAATGGACTCCTTGCAAAAAAAAAGGCCATGCAAATGTCAACCTGAGGAGTGATTCTGATAAAAATCATCATTTTCTGAAGGTTTATCCTGTTTGCTGGTGGATTTCTTGTGCAGAATTGCAAAATCTCTATTTCGCGAGTGCGAGATTGTTCCTTTCCGCCGCAACTACGTGTTCGCAATTGCGAACTCTCGCGAGGTGTGCTGTGCAAGGGGCAAGCCGCGATTATGTATTCGCAGGCGCCAAACTCCCGCGGGATCACGCATCAAGATCCAAAATGGCACGGCACTCGCAAAATATGATCGAGAAAAACAACTCGGCAAACGCTTAATGACGGAAAGTGAACGCCGTGCACCATGCCGCGCGCCGCAACCAAGCAAAAAATCCGCCGCGAGCGGATTCACGGATTTTCGACAAATTCGCGAGAGTTCGCGGATTGCGAATTTGCCGAAAATCCCAAAAATACACGAGCGGAGCGGATTTTACGCCCATGCTTAGTTTTGACGTGGGTACCTCTAGATGGCTATGTACCAGCATATCCCCCAGTGACCTAGCCCTGCTAAAGGTCACTAGCGGATATGATGGCAGGTCTTCTCTTAGCACACCATCAGTCAGCAGGATGTGCCAATTTTTGTGCATCATTGCCTTAAGATTACTGGCTCCAAGAGAGTATGGTGTTATCATTCTGAATTTACCCTGCTCTACAGTATTGGTAACGACAGGCCTCTTTTTAAGTAGGTCCACCCTAGGGATCCTCTTAACTCTCCTCAAAGTGTTCTGTAGTAGTGGTTCCTCATAACCTCTGAGGCGAAAGCGGTCCAGGCATTCTGAGGCAGCCGCCTCGAATTCCCGGTCCTGTGTGCTGTTTCTTTTAATCCTTAAGAGTTCCCCATAGGGGATGCTCTTAATGAGCTTAGGTGGGTGACCACTTTTCGCGAAGAGGATGGAGTTACCCGCTGACTCCTTCCTGTACAGCGAAGTGTGGACTTGTCCGTTTTCAATGTACACCCGTAGGTCCAAGTAGTTGGCTGCCACCCCACTAATTGTCCCTGATAGGTGTACATTGGGATGGTTGTCATTGAGACATTCAATATACTTCTCCGCCGTGTTCCCCGTACCCTGCCACACGATGAATAAATCGTCTATGTAGCGGTACCAGTGTACCACCCTCCCATTGTCAGAGCCCGTCTAAGCGCCTGCATTACAGCGCTACTCGGTAGATAGACTGCCATCCTTTCTGGGCAGGAAAGACTACAATTCCCAGATGCCTCGGCTGAGGCTACTTTAGTCTGTGTGACACGCTTCCTGTTGCGTGTTATTCTGAGTCCAGATCTCGAGCAGGAGAAGGGAGGTCGCGTCTTGCTGCTTCGCATGAGGCTCGTTTGGACTGCTGCCGTGGTGATTTTCTGCACCAGGTAGGAGCGGCCCCCGCCCTTCTTAGTTCGTCGTTGAGCGGAGCGCTGTGGTGCACCCACGTGTTGCCGTTTTCCAGAGCGCGCAGTGAAGGAACTGCCGTGCATTGCCTTTGTTTAGGACTTGCTGAAGAGCGGAGCGGAGTGGTAGGGCGCCACACGCTGCTGTGTCTTCTTCTTCACTTTGTATATAGCGGTGGCCAAACTTGTTTCTCTACTACCTTGGGTAGGTGGTGCGCGGTGGCGGTCGCAGCTCCGTGTAGCCAGAACAAGCGCTTGTTGTTGTTATTTGTTTGAACAATTTGATTACATTTCACTCGCGGAGCGCGGTGGCGGTCGCAGCTACGCGTTGCCGTGAGAACCGTTTGTCACGTCTAAAGGAGGTTGTGCTTTTATAGTGTTAGCCTTTCTGCATACTATTCAACAGCCTTCCGTCATTATTCGTTGAACTCAACCATTGTATGATACCTGAGGACTACTTTGTGTTTTGGGAGTACTGTACCAGACGGAGCGGAGTGCTGTGGTTCTTGCTTCCCACGCATTACCGTGTTCTGTATGTTTACACACTTACTTCTACACTGTTCCCTCTCAGTCCTATTATTCTTTCATGGTGGTAATTCCCACCCGGAATCCCTTATTGTACAAGCTTAGACTATGCTTCAGGTATGATAGGAGGTATCTTGCCTGGTTCATGTGTGTCAGTAGTTGATACCAGATTGAAATTAACCTATGTATGTTCCATATAGGTCTCGAGCTTAACGATCTAGAGGGGGAACAGAGAAAACCTATAGCCAAGTCCTGCCTTTTCCCCACAGGTATCTAGTCTATTACAAAGTGCTTCAGATATTTACGGTGTTGCATGAGTGGTGTTCTTACCCCTGTATGTTCTGTCGTTTCAGGTACATCCCTTTCCCAGCTGTCCCCTTCCTTCCCTTCCCTGTTTATTATTTTACATTTCCCCTCACTTAATGGCTCAAATCCTCTGTTGATAAGATATCAGAGTGTTTGTGACGTTTGGAGGTGGGCCTTATATTCGACATCCGGATCCTGTGGAGCGTACCTGACAGAATAACACGCCCACGAATTAAGCTACACCCGATCCGGGTGGAGACTATATGGCTACCTTGGAGGATGTGCTTCAAGCGTTGGTATTGGTGCAACAAGAACTTGTTGCTTCCAAGGCTGAGGCCACTGCCCTCAAAGAAAAGGTGGACAGATTGAGTGGGAACCCCTTTGATGCCTCTCCCTCACAAATTCAGGTTACAGTTCCTCCTCCTATACCCCTTGCCAGCCCAGAGAGATATTCAGGGGATCCAGCTAAAACCCAAGTTTTTCTGACACCGATCATGATGCATTTTTCATGCAAACCGGCCTCCTTTCCGACCAACCATTCCAGAGTGGCTTTCGCCATTTCCTATTTGATTGGAGACGCGGCTAATTGGGCAGTACCTTTGGCGCGCAATGATGACCCTGTACTGAACAACTGGACGGCGTTTAGGGCTGAATTCGAGCGAGTGTTTGATCGCCGGGCTACTACCTTCAGTGCAGACAGAGAGTTACTTACACTCAGACAGGGAAAGAGAGACCTGATATCCTATATGACAGATTTCAACAGGCTGATAGCTGAAACTGCTTGAATAAATGTGTGAAGAAATTCCTAGGCAATCACAAAACAGTACTAGTGCAAATAATCACAAAAGGAGGGGCTAATGCAAGGAGGGACGGACAACTAAGTGAATGCACATACATAAATGCGTTATTTATTCATAAAACAATATCTCATACATATAATTAAAAATACAATTAATGAATCACAATAACATAAAACTGGGAATATAAAAAGTGATAATGAAATCACCAAACATTAAAGACAATAATTAATCATTCAAAACCAAAAACGTGGCACATATATAATTATCGACGCGCGTTTCGGCGTTCAAGACAACGCCTTCTTCAGGAGCCACACAATTTTTAAAACACAAGAATTCGATATATCTGACTTCAAGCCTTCATTTGATGTGGCCACGGTCTCTAGTGCATAATGTAGGATTACCAAACGTTGGGTGGTGGTATATACCTCATTAGTCTGGGTACCTGTATCAGGACTTTATTTCGCACTTCTATGTTGGTAAGATCTGACTGCTTAAACAGCATGCAGCGTGACAGGTTGAGCTTGAATAATAATTTAATCAATAAAATAAGCAACAAAGTTGCAAAAACTTTGAAGAAACCAGCGAGCTCTTTTTTCAATAGCTTCAGCTCAATAGCTTCAGCACGGTGCGTAATTCTCTACTGTGACTCTTGCCTCGAAGCAGGATATTGTCGAGCGAGTGAGTCGACAGGGGGTAATTTAAAAGGTTCCTCAACCGTCCGGCGTCCAGCGTCCACTGCGGTGATGACTCTGAAACTGCTTGGCCAGAGGAAAAGAGGATGTCCCTATTTTATCAAGGTTTGAGGGATGGACTCAAGGATGTCATAGCACAGATAGACCCCCAGCCAGCTACCTGTACTGACATGATAAACCTGACCTTGCGTCTGGATGGTAGGATGAGTGACAGAGGGGGTGATAGGAGACGATGGGATCGGGGGTACCTTGGGTCTGACTCTAGCCCACGAAGAGCGTTAACGGCTACCGAATCAGGTTCCGAACCTATGGAGATAGGGGCAGTCAAAGCCCCATTGTCCAAAGAAGAAAAGGAACATAGGCGAGCCTTGGGCCTTTGCCTTTATTGCGGCAAAAAGGGTCACTATGTTAGGGACTGCCCTACCAAACCTAAAACTAGTGGTGTGTGGAATCGTAGCAAACGGTTGGCCATCACATCTATGGGTGCCGTAGAAAAAGGAGGAAAAGCAGACTCTTCCTTCGATGTCAGTTCTCCCCCTTTCCAGATCCCTTCGTTGACAGTACTGACGCTGTTAGAGACCGAAACTCATATACTCCTTCCCATGTGCTTGGAGAGTCGGTTTCAGAACCATCAGGTGAGAGTCATGATCGATTCCGGGGCTACTGGGAACTTTATTGATAGTGGGTTGGTAACAGCGCTGTCCTTAGAAAGAGTGCCAAGAGCTGTTCCTGAGGAAGTATTAGCTGTGGACGGAAAACCACTAAAGTCAGGAAAGATTACAGAACAAACTGACACTCTGGTGTTGTCGGTAGAAATCCCGGAAGGACATCACAGGGAAGAATTGACGCTGAATATCATAGAGGCACCTCAATACGAGGTCATTTTGGGTATGCCCTGGTTGAGCCACCACAATCCTACTATCGATTGGAGGTCAAAGGAGGTCCGGTTTGCATCCGAGGAATGCAGAGAGCATCGGGTTTCCTCATGTGTGACGAATGCAGCGGTGTCTTATCTACCATTGATAGTGGCCACAGTGGCCGAAAAGATGGTGGTTTTGCCTCCGCAATATAAGGCGTATGAGGAGGTGTTCAGTGAAAGTATGGCGGAACAACTGCCTCCTCATCGTCCTTATGATTGCCGGATAGACTTAGTGGATGGGGCTACTCTACCTTCTTGTCGTGTGTATGCTCTCTCGGTACCTGAGACAGCGCACTTGGGGGAATATCTTGACCACTATGTGGACATTGGGTTCATCCGTCCATCTAGATCCCCGGCTGCCTCCCCTATGTTTTTCATTAAAAAAGCCAACGGGGTGTTCGGGTAGGGGCGGAGGTGAGTGAGCGCGATTGACTGTTGCCACTGTCGCTATTTGATGGTCTGATTCTGTTTCTGTCCTTTGCTAGATTTGATTATATGGAGTCATTTTCTTACGTTGTGTTTATAAAATGGCGGCTTGCCGCGGTCCCTCCCTTGTATTCTCATAGACGGCCCGTTATTCCTTTGGTCCCCTCCCCGTGCTAGAAAATTAACCTTTATTATCCTGCTCTTGCTGAACGCTCGATGGTTTTTATTGCATCACCAGTGCTCCTGATGTTATATCCTGTGCAGATCTTCTTTTTGTATGCTGGTTATTCGACCATTCTGTTCTGGCCAGCCCGTGGGGTTGTAGGCCAGTATTTGTGAGCTTTCATTGTTCAATAAAGGTTTAAAAAAAAAAAAAAAAAAAGCCAACGGGGAGTTGAGAGCGTGTGTCGACTACAGGGTATTAAATAAGAACACCGTCAGGAACCGATACCCCTTACCCCTAATTACTGTTTTACTGGATCAGGTGAAGGATGCTCGGGTTTATACTCGGCTTGATTTGAGGGGAGCGTATCACCTGGTCCGAGTAAGAGAAGGCGATGAATGGAAGACTGCATTCAAAACTCGTTATGGCCTTTTCGAGTATACTGTAATGCCGTTTGGGCTGTGCAACGCCCCTGCGGCATTTCAGTATTTTCTGAATGATGTCCTGAAGGAATTTGTGGATGTCTGCGCTGTTGTGTATATAGACAACATCCTTATTTATTCAGGCAACACCACACAACATCATGCTCAGGTGTCTCAGGTTTTGCAGAAACTAGGTGAGAACAAACTGTTTTGTAAATTGTCCAAGTGCGAGTTCAGTGTGTCTGAAGTGGAATTCTTGGGGGTGGTGCTGAGTCATGCTGGTTTACAGATGTCGGAAAGAAAGGTGAAGGCGGTGCAAGAGTGGCCGATTCCGACGAGTATGAAGGAAGTGCAAAGCTTTCTAGGGTTCTCTAATTACTAACGTAGATTTATAGCACAGTTCTCTCAGGTGGCTGCCCCTTTGTCTAAATTGTTAAGAAAAGGGGTTCCTTTCCAATGGACAGAGGACACCGATAGAGCCTTTCAGACCCTAAAAGCTGCATTCACTACCGCTCCTATTTTGGCACATCCTAAACCTGAACATCCTTTCATCGTTGAAGCTGACGCTTCGGATGAAGCTGTAGGGGCCATCTTGTCTCAAAGGAATCACCGCACGGGTCAATTGCATCCAGTGGCATATCTCTCTAAGAAGCTCAGCCGGGCAGAGAGGAATTACACCATAGCGGAGAAAGAACTGCTAGCTATTAAAAAGGCATTTCAGGAATGGCGCCAACACTTGTGGGGGGCTGCGTTTCCTGTTACTGTTTTTTCCGACCACCGAAACTTACAGTATATGAAAACCGCCCGCAACCTCACTCAGAGACAAATGAGGTGGATGCTCTTTTTTTCGGAATATGACTTTGTTATCACCTTTCGTCCTGGGGCTGACAACAAAAAGGCTGATACTCTATCCCGACAACATCAGGGGGAGGTGTCAACAGAGATCACCAGGCTTGAACCCATTGTGGAACCTAGAAAGGTGTTGTGTGTGATACAAGCTGACTCGTTCTTGGACCACATCAGTCGAGCAAAGACCCCAGGGGAGTGGGTTGTGTGGGCCGCCCAGGGGAGTGGTCGCACGCTGAAGAAAGGACTCCCCTTTCAAAACACGAAGTTGTTCCTCCCAAACGAAGCAACCAAAAAGACTGCTTTTGAATGGTGTCACGATTCCCAATTGGTGGGACACCAAGGGGTGTGTAAGACTATGCAGTTGTTACAAAGGTACTTTTGGTGGGACACGATCAAGAAAGACGTTGTTGCCTGGGTAAGATCCTGCAGCGACTGCGCTATGGCAAAAAATGAAACCGGGAAAAGGAAAGGTTTGTTGTTTCCGCTACCTACTCCCAACAGACCATGGCAGACTATCAGTCTAGACTTTGTTACCGGTTTACCCCCGGATCAGGGTATGACCGCCATCCTAGTGGTGATAGATAGTCTCTCCAAATTGGGTCATTTCATTCCCTGCGTGAATCTGCCTACAGCAGGACAGACGGCCCAATTACTGATGTCCAACGTCATCAGGTTACATGGGATACCTGAGGTCATTGTATCTGATCGGGGTCCGCAATTCATCGCTAGGTTTTGGAAGTTTTGGTGTCAGGCCCTGGGTATCCGTTCCTCTCTTTCTACCAGCTTCCATCCGCAAACGGATGGACAAACGGAGAGGTTGAACCAAACCTTGAAAAAATATCTCCGGTGTTATGCTGCGGATGCTCATGACTCATGGGTCTCGTTATTGTGGATGGCTGAAGTGGCCTATAATAACGCTTGGCACTGTTCCTTGGGGGTGTCTCCATTTTGTGCAACATATGGGTATGACGCTAAAATCCTTCCCCTTACTATTCCTGGAGTTGTAGCCGATCAACCTACTGTTTTGGGCCAGATGCGTAAGGTTCAGGCCGTTCACAAGAAAATCAGGTCTCACCTAATAAAGGCTAAGAAGGAATACAAGAAGTACGAAGACAGACACAGAAGACAAGGACCATCGTACGCGGTGGGTGATAAGGTGTGGCTTTCGACCAGGAACATCAGGTTTAAACTCCGCAGCATATTTCACCCTAAGTACATAGGGCCTTAGGTGGTGGTAAAAAAGCTCAATCCTGTGGCCTATAAACTGAAACTGCCTGGTTCGCTTCGTATACATCCAGTGTTCCATTGTAGTCTGCTGAAACCTGCATTCTCGGACAGGCGCAGGGCGCCTCCCCCGGTGTTGTGTGATGGGGGCTTTGAATATGTGGTGCGAAGCATTAAGGATTCGAAGTTTCGGAGGGGGGTGTTATGGTACCTGGTGTCGTGGAAGGGGTATTCCGTTGAGGATGACTCCTGGGAACCTGTGTCCAACATCCATGCTCCAGCGGCTATCCGTTCCTACCATAGACGGTTTCCTCTGCGGCCTGGTCCTAGTAGGCGCTGAAGGGGAGGGCATACTGTCAGAGCCCGTCTAAGCGCCTGCATTACAGCGCTACTCGGTAGATAGACTGCCATCCTTTCTGGGCAGGAAAGACTACATTTCCCAGATGCCTCGGCTGAGGCTACTTTAGTCTGTGTGACACGCTTCCTGTTGCGTGTTATTCTGAGTCCAGATCTTGAGCAGGAGAAGGGAGGTCGCGTCTTGCTGCTTCGCATGAGGCTCGTTTGGACTGCTGCCGTGGTGATTTTCTGCACCAGGTAGGAGCGGCCCCCGCCCTTCTTAGTTCGTCGTTGAGCGGAGCGCTGTGGTGCACCCACGCGTTGCCGTTTTCCAGAGCGCGCAGTGAAGGAACTGCCGTGCATTGCCTTTGTTTAGGATTTGCTGAAGAGCGGAGCGGAGTGGTAGGGCGCCACACGCTGCCGTGTCTTCTTCTTCACTTTGTATATAGCGGTGGCCAAACTTGTTTCTCTGCTACCTTGGGTAGGTGGTGCGCGGTGGCGGTCGCAGCTCCGTGTAGCCAGAACAAGCGCTTGTTGTTGTTATTTGTTTGAACAATTTGATTACATTTCACTCGCGGAGCGCGGTGGCAGTCGCAGCTACGCGTTGCCGTGAGAACCGTTTGTCACGTCTAAAGGAGGTTGTGCTTTTATAGTGTTAGCCTTTCTGCATACTATTCAACAGCCTTCCGTCATTATTCGTTGAACTCAACCATTGTATGATACCTGAGGACTACTTTGTGTTTTGGGAGTACTGTACCAGACGGAGCGGAGTGCTGTGGTTCTTGCTTCCCACGCATTACCGTGTTCTGTATGTTTACACACTTACTTCTACACTGTTCCCTCTCAGTCCTATTATTCTTTCATGGTGGTAACTCCCACCCGGAATCCCTTATTGTACAAGCTTAGACTATGCTTCAGGTATGATAGGAGGTATCTTGCCTGGTTCATGTGTGTCAGTAGTTGATACCAGATTGATATTAACCTATGTATGTTCCATATAGGTCTCGAGCTTAACGATCTAGAGGGGGAACAGAGAAAACCTATAGCCAAGTCCTGCCTTTTCCCCACAGGTATCTAGTCTATTACAAAGTGCTTCAGATATTTACGGTGTTGCATGAGTGGTGTTCTTACCCCTGTATGTTCTGTCATTTCAGGTACATCCCTTTCCCAGCTGTCCCCTTCCTTCCCTTCCCTGTTTATTATTTTACATTTCCCCTCACCTAATGGCTCAAATCCTCTGTTGATAAGATATCAGAGTGTTTGTGACGTTTGGAGGTGGGCCTTATATTCGACATCCGGATCCTGTGGAGCGTACCTGACACCCATTGTCAAGGCCAATCTTACAGCTCCTGGGCACCTGCTCCTCCCACCAGCCAACGAACAAGTTCGCGTAGCTGGGGGCAAAGCAGGTGCCCATCGCCGTGCCAGAGGTTTGACTCTAGAGTTTGTCCTCAAAGAGGAATATATTATGAGTCAAACAGAATTGTATAAACTCAAGAATCATCACATTATGTTGTGCAAAACGGATCCGACGGTTGTCCAAGTAATGTTTCACGGCCGCTAAACCGTGTTTATGGTCTATGATGGTATATAAGCTAGTGATATCCATCACCAAAAATAGGTAATCCGACCTCCAGCTCATGTCTGCCACTTTATTCAGGAAATCTTTAGTATCTTGAATATGAGATTCCAAATTCATAACCAAGGGAAAAATGATATTGTCAATAAATCTGGACATGTTCTCGGTTAATCCATCAATCGAAGCAACGATGGGACGGCCTGGCGGAGAAATACTGTTTTTGTGCAGCTTAGGCAAGTGATAAAATGTTGGCGTCAATGGATTGCTGCTGCGTAGAAAGAGATGTTCGTCATTGCCTAGCATACTGAGATTATACCATTTCCGAATCAGGTCATTGTATTCCCTGATGCTGGATTCATAGGCTTCCCTTGTAGTGATGGTATAGTATTTGTTGTCTGCGAGTTGCCTAATGGCCTCTTGTTGGTAATATTCTCTAAACAGCAGGACGACATTACCCCCATTGTCCAAGGGTTTTATTATCATTTCCTTATCGGCCATGAGATCTTGTAGGGCTTTATTCTGTGCCATAGTGATGTTATGGGTGCTGGGGCTGGTTGCCTTCCTGTGCTTAACCAAATCCATGGTCATGGCTTCTGTGAAAGCATCGATTGCGTCCCATGGTGATTGAGGGATGAATGTAGAGGGGGGTTTGAATTGGCTTTGTTCCCTCTCCTGTTCAATCCCCTGTATTGCAGCCCTCTGCACCATATCCATGCCTGTTGCCTGCACAGATTCCGTCTTGGTTCTCAGAGATTCCATAGCCTCAATGCATGACATATCTTTGCCACTTAAGGCATCAGTAGCTGTCAGTCTAGTCCCTTGTTTCATTGACACCTTGGTATGTGGTCTTAACTTGAAATATTTGTGCAATTTTAGTTTCCTGGTAAAACGGAAAAGATCGATTTTGGTTTGTGTATACTCCAGATTGGTATTAGGGCAAAAAGTGAGTCCCAGGCTCAGGAGTTCTCGTTCTTCCTTAGTAAGTACTTTGTTTGTGAGGTTGACCACAGTCAGATTGGTCACTCCTACACTCTCGTTGGACCTTACTTCTTCTTGGTGCTGCCGGTCCAGTTCTGGGCCTTTGCTCTGCCCCGTCCTCTTCCTTTTGCCGCCGCCCCCTGATCTCCTGGTTCTCCTTTTCCTGCCTCTGGGGGCTTGTTCTTTCCCCCTCTTAGCCAATTCTGCCTATATATATATTTTTTTTTTTATAGCTAACAATTTCACGGAAGTCGTGCACCCACCGCGTTCAACACGTACATGACGTCATGCAGAAACGCGCGCGCGCGGTGTGGCATGATACGCATATGTTGCGTATGCGCTTGAAGTCACATACGGGTCGCATAGCAATCACGCATGAAAATACGCACCCATCGCACACCCTACACACATCCTACAGAACAATTGTAAAATTGTAATTTATTTTATTTATTTGCAAAGTTTTATATAGCGCTGGCTAGACCCGGAGGTATCAGAGCGCTTTACATGAGGATCAGTGAGTTACAGGTTACATAATTACATAGACAAGTATAGACATAGGAGAGAAAAAAAACATGAGATTACACAATAATGTGAGTTATTAGCGCGTACACATGTCTTATGGAGGGTGAAAAGGTAGAGGGGGAATGATAAACGGGTAAGGAAAGCAGGTAGGGAAAGACAACGGGGAGGCGAGGAAAACAATGTCCGATGTCCGGCTGGGTAGGTGCCGGCCGAGGTGTGAACCAGAGCCAAACTCCTCTATAGCTGCATAGGACAGCTCCACCGGGCGTCAGCCAAGGTTGCTCGGGCACCGCAGAAAGAATAGACAGTTAGGGTTTCTGCCCAGGGGCATCATCAAAGTTCCATCAAGAGCACCAGTCACGGTGTTGCTGGCAAATGCCGTCTGCCTCATCCTCCAGCTCACCCCCAGGTCAAGTGAGGAGAGATGGCAGGGACAGTTCCAAAGTCTGCAGATCATCCCCATTCCCAGCAGCAATGTTCAGCATTGGGATATTGAGCGGGATCCCAGTGGTAGGAGGACCTAGGCTAATTTTGGGCCTCATACGGTGGAGCTCCAGCTTCGAGCTGTTATCCACCGCGATCTTGGTTGCTCCTACCTTGCACAGCCCACTGCTGGGTGCTATCAGTGTTTGATGGCCTATGTGGGAGGCACTGATCCCCTCCTTTATTACATCCCTCCTGCTGCATTGTGGAGTTTGTTGCCGCTGGGGCTCTTTAATGCAACACTGCAGCCTCACCCCTTTCAATTATACAATCTTCGGCAGCATGTAGGCCACCATTTTGGGGTCAGGCACGGCCAGGGATGGATCCGTTTTGCCGCCGTTGCAAGCTTGAGGCTGGCTAACCTGTCTAGAAATTGCTCCCGCTGCCCCTTGCTCATATCATGTCTATGCAGCGTGTCCCCTCCTCACCAGTTGCACAGTTTGCACCTTCCCTGGGACCACGTGAGCGCAGCAGACTA
The DNA here is from genome assembly GCF_964261635.1 of Lissotriton helveticus. Classification (NCBI taxonomy): domain Eukaryota; kingdom Metazoa; phylum Chordata; class Amphibia; order Caudata; family Salamandridae; genus Lissotriton; species Lissotriton helveticus. The sequence goes on along the minus strand of NC_136071.1, from coordinate 647,671,286 downwards.
AAGTCTGCGCAGCAATCGAGAGAGGTGGGTTTTGGGTGCGGGACTGCTCAAAAAATTGTTAAAAAAAAAGAAAACACAACATATTATTATAAAAATATTTGAAAAAATATATTTATACTTTACATTTTTAAAAAAAAACAAATGTACGAAAAATGTGTAATGTAATATAAAAAATAAGATATCTAAAAATAAATATATTTAAAATAAATTTTTAAATCAGTATCAAAGAAATAAATATAATAATTAATAGATTAAAAAATTGTTAATAAATAAATATTTCAAAATCAATGAAAAAAACCTTGGGTTTCAGGCAGGTTATACTTTGGAATTAACTTTTAAAAAACCATTGAAATTCACTGAAAAAAGCATAGGTTTCAAGCAGGTTATAGTTAGGAACTATCATTTAAAAAACCTTAGAAATTCACTGAAAAAACCATCGATTTTAGGAGTGTTATAGTTAGCTGGACATTTCACTCATACAAAAGCATTGAAATTCCTCTGTTATAGTTAGTTGTACTAACTGTAACTCTCGCGCCCGTAATCCACTGGTGATGATGTCACATATTACATCATTCATGACATGGTCAGTGACATCACTGATGTATTGCAGCTTATTGAAGTACATAGGGACCTGCCTTTTGCACTTTCAGATCAATTCCTTATTGAAGAAGGTGCCCTAGCACCTGTCACACTCTTCTCAAAAGCGCACACTTCTAGCCCTTGCAATTACCAGGGGTATTTCCTAATTTGTAGAAGGTACAAACTTACACAAATAGGTAATGCCTTTGCTACTGCATAACCATCATAATACTATCAAGGGTGACTTTAACGATGCACCTCTTCAGATGTGGCACAAAGTGAACCTAAAGATGTGCTTTCAAAGGAGACATGGAAGATCCGACGACCTATTAGAAACGCTCATCATGTCCAGCAGAAAGAAACAAGCTGCACTCCTCTGCAGAGGATTTCTGCCCCCAGCTGAAAACCTCTGACTACCAATTCTGATCCAGCTATTGAGAGTGTTTAAATCTAAGGTGCAAGACCCATTTTAAGAACGTAATGACCCACCCCTGGAACCGCAGCTTTGGCTTTTAGTTGAGTCATTAATTCAAAGTACAATGCTCTATGTTAAAGCCTTTCTAAGTAATTTGCAATAATTTATGGTTTGGAAGCCACACTCTGCCAGGGGAGCTGAGGTAATAACTCCTGCTGCACTGATAGACTACTGCCCACCATATTTAGAGATCTCCACTTGTGCGTCAGAAATGTTTACGTTTCCAGAGGGGCCACAACCATGGTAGCTGCTCTGAAGTTATTGAATGTTTGCTGAACAGCTGCCACATTTCATGCCTCTTAAAACCACATTTCTTAAGTGGGAGTTTATTTCAGCAAAACAAACAGTTGACCATAGCACCTTGGAAAAGTTTCTAAGGGTGAGGTGTGATTTTATGTTTTTGACCCTTCAAGGGCACCTGGCTTTTACTGGCAATCCCAAAGAGAATAAAGAGTACATAAGACTGTTCACACTAAATACAGCAGATGCTCTGATGTGCTTATACCTATGGTCACAAGACGGTTGGACTATTCGTTTGAGGTGTCTGCCAATGTAGACAGTTGAGGCACCACAGCAGAGGCATGGCGGTACAATTGACTGATTGATGGACACTATAATCATCCTGTTCATCATAGAGTGCTCTGTCTGCCAAGCTCTACATTGAGCCCTTAGTAATTTCTTTCTCCAGAAATGTACTCCTCACTGCACACCAGGTTGCAACTTTAAGCCTTATAACAACAGTCTCAGGTTTTCTTCTAAATACAGAAGGAAGAAGCATAAATGAAAATCATTGAGATTGAGGAGGATTTCCCTCACCTGCAAGCCGAGCTCAATTGATCACCATTGATATTAGTTTTCAAGTCTGCTTCTAGACACATTTCTAGAGACATTTTGTCCTTAAGCCACCTTGTTGGACTTGGCCCTTTTTGCAGGGTCATCCCTGAACTTGTGCCTTCCTCCTGTATTGTGTCTGACCTGTTTTTGTTGGTTTTATGACTCTGGGCACTTTACCACTGCTGATCAGTGCTATAGTGCATATGCTTTCCCTATTGTAAATTAATGTATGGATTAGTGATTCCATGATTGGCTTGTTTTGTTTACTTGTCAGACCCTAGTACAGAGCACCGAGTGTGCCCAGGGCTTGTAAATCCAAATGCTGCTAGTGGGCTTGCAGCACTGGTTGTGCCACCCACAGAAGCAGCCTTGTAAAATGTGTCTCAGGTCTGCCATTGCAGAGTCTGTGGGACGTCTGGTACTGCCATGCTGACTGGGCACGTGCACCCACTTGCCAGTCCCTAAACCTTCCATTTTCTTCATATCAGACACCCCTATGGTAGGCCCAAGGGCAGGGTGCAATGTAAGTATAAGGTAGGACATGCCCTGGTGTGTGGGGCATGTCCTAATAGTGAACTTTGTTTGTGAGCAGGGACTCCAGGTCCCAGGACTCCACGGGGCCATGCCAGCTGACTTCCATCAGCCCCTCCCACCACCGGCTGCTACATAACTCCTCGCTTCGCACCAGGTTCTTGTTAGGGGCACTTTGTTTGTGAGCAGGGACTCCAGGTCCCAGGAGTCCACGGGCCACACAAGCTGACTTCCATCAGCCCCTCCCACCACCGGCTGCTACATAACTCCTCGCTTTGCACTAGGAGCTTGTTGGGGCACTTTGTATGTGAGCAGGGACTCCAGGTCCCAGGAGTCCACGGGGCCACGCCAGCTGACTTCCATCAGCCCCTCCCATCACCGGAGCTACATAACTCCTCGCTTTGCACCAGGAGCTTGTTGGGGGCACTTTGTTTGTGAGCAGGAACTCCAGGTCCAAGGAGTACACAGGGCCACGCCAGCTGACTTCCATCAGCCCTTCCCACCATCGGCTGCTACAAAACTCCTCGCGCCACCCACTACGTGGAACGTGTGCGGGCGCGCGCCGGGCGAAGCCCGGGCCAAGGGCGGGCCCGTCTACGCCCGTCAGCGCCCGGAGGAGGCCGGGCTGAGCCCACTCTCTTTCGCCTACTGCAGAACCAGGTACTTAATTTTGACTGTTCATATCCCCTGGCAATGGCTAAAAGGAGAGGATTAAAAGAACTAGGAGGTGCGGGTGTAGGGGCAACCCTTGACTCTTTCTTGGCCAGGGCTACAAACATTCTTGCTCATGAAATTGAAATTACCGAGAGACGACTCTCAATGGAACCTGGGGCTCTCCCTGGTAGACTTTCTCTTTCTTTAGTTTCGGTTTCTTCTCGAAACCTTACTAATGAGTCTCTGGGCATCCCTCAAGTTTTCACCGAAAATGAACCTATTTCTCCCAATCAATGTCCCTCTACTGAGTTAGAACAGAACTGTAGTTCTTCACCATCTGATGTGGAAGCATCTCCAGAGAAACCTCTACCTTCACCTAAGCCAAGGAGCACCAGAGGCAAGAATGTTGCTGTGGCCCCAAAGTCAAAACAAGTGAAATCTGTGTGTCCTGCTAAAACAAAGGGCCCAATAAAAGAAACGGCTTCTAAGGCCCCTAAGCTAAGTCAGCCAACTTTAACATTTGCTTCTTCCGCATTCCCAGTTCCTCCAGTTATTAATCACACTTCAGTCTGGGATGATCTGCTGCTAAAAATGGATTCCATTATGCTGCCAATCATAGACAAATTGTCATCTATTGAATCTAGACTGAATGAGCTTGAGTCACAGCTTTGTCTTACTCCTGTCCAGGGTTTTAACTCAGCACAGTTTGCAAATCCTGTTCCGCCACAGCCAGCCCAACCAGCTGTGAGTGTTGAAATTACTCAATCTTTGCAGTCTGTGTCCGCTCCATTAACCTGTACGATTTCTAAACCAGTACCACCTTCCCCTACAGCCATGTCAGCTCCTTTGCTACATACCTCTAGTCCTCTTGTAAAGGAGGTTATAAACAATACAATAGCACCATGCTTATCGGGCCTTGGAGGGCGTAAACAGCCGTAAATAATTAGACCTTTAATGCTTATTACATACAATACCCCAGCCCGACCAAGTTTTCATCTTCCGCCTGCTGCTGTTCCACTGGCCTTGGACCTGGCTAATGTTCCTCGACTTCGACCAGATCAGATGGAATCCACGATCGATCTTATGGATTGCACTGGTTTTCCTCCAATATAAGTGCTACGGAAAGGACCTGTCCATTTCTGGCAAATGAAATAATCATGGCAAGGAGGGTGGAATGGGTGGGCAGCCAGGAAAAACGTTTTAAAGGGGATTGTGTTATTGTTAATTTTTCAAATACCAAGATTCTACCAATACTGTTAGCAAATTTTTACCCCCTCAACGTAGGAGCTATGAGATAGTTCCCCTAACTCTAGACTATTTTTATAATTCACATTCTCTGAGGAAGAATATATTGAATAGGGATAAGTCAGTTAATGTGCCATCTAGTGAAGAGACCATGATGCATCCCTTGGGCGATGGCTCAGTGCTAACTCAGAATAGATTTGAAGCTCTATCGACCCAGGGTAGAATGTGATTGACTGACTAGCACATCTTCTTATCCAACTTTGAAGACAGATGATTTAATCTCTATGGAGACCGCTGCCCCCACTTCACACAGAACAATAGAACGCATTATAAATATTCTCCCCTCATCAGCTACTTTCCCTTTACCAATGGCAGAAGCAGACACACTTTTGGCAAACAAACAGGGTTTAACCCAGTCCTCCAGAAACCGGCGTCCCAATAATCCTAGCGATTGCTTTATCAGGGGCCCGAATTTAAAGGTGCTATCCTGGAATGTGGCAGGCATTAAAAATAAGTTACAGAACCCACATTGGGTAAACTTTATATCCCAATTTGATCTTTGCCTGTTCCAGGAAACCTGGGCAATAGATGATATTGTGAGCCAGGGCTATGCCACGTACAATGTACCCGCACATAGAAGCAAAAGGAGAAGACCCTCAGGGGGTTTGTCTCTGTGGGTTGCAACCCACCTGGATTGCCAGATGGAGGAAGTGATCACTTTATCAGATGATATTCAGGGTGTCAAGCTAACCTTTCTTTCCAATCATAAAATTGTGGTTATTAACTTGTATTCATGCCCTGTGAGTGTCTCGAAGGAATCTTCTGTAATCGATGATCTGTCCGCAATTTTACAATCCTTATCTAAGGATATAAGGAAGGTGATAGGGGGTGATTTTAACTGCCAATTTGAGCCCCTTGTTAACCCTTTAGATACAGTTCCTAGTGACGAGGAAAGATTTTGGCTAATTCCTGATCCACAGATTAAGCAGGGAAAGGCGTGGTCCCCATTGGTGATGCAGATAAACAAGGTCATGCAAATGCACTCTTTTAAGGCATGTAATGGCCGCACCAAGTCCGACCAACCAGGGACGTCCACCTTTAATAGATCCGCACAGTTTTCTCTTCTGGACTATATTTTGGTGGAAACCAGTGCCTGGCTGTGGGTAGTTGATTTTGTGGTTCTCTCGAGACACGATAGTGATCATAATGCTTTACTCCTGGAACTCCGGATCCCGCACAATCAAATATCAGTGAGGAGTCTCCCTAATGATTGTACCAATCTAGTTTGGCCAATAACAAAAGAAGGATGAGGTGGGAATCGGTCAGGTTAGCACCGGAAACACTGGCAGCTTTATATATTTTATCTATTCCTTTTCTTGAGAAACTTATGGAAGAGACAAACCGACTTCCTACCACCTGGGATACGAACGTCGTTGAAATAACCCATGCCGAGCTAAAGGTGGACCGTAATAATTTTTTTAATCCTTCCTCTAAGAACCTTGTGAATAGGACCTACAAGCTCTCTTGGTTTGATAAATCCTACCGGACGGCCAAGGGTGATCTTATTGAGGCAATCAGGAGCGAGAACAGACCACAAATAAGAATAAAAAGGCAACTGTATAATACTACGATTAAGCAAGCTAAACATCTATGGGAGTGTACTAGATGGGAAGATATTAGAGTAGCCCTACACAATAGGGATGTGAAGGGCTTCTGGTACCTAGTTTCTAACCATAATTCTGTTGAACGGTCTCCGGTGGAGACGAATATTTCTGCCTCAGCCTGGGAATTGCATTCCAAATCCCTTTATGCTAGTGAACTGTCATCATCACCTATGGAAATTAAACAATCTTCTGCATCTTTGCCACTTCTAGAGGCAATTACTCTAGCAGAGGTTCAAGGTGAAATCAAGTCACTCCCCCTTGGTAAAGCCCCAGGATTGGATAAGATCCCTGGGGATCTTTTCAGGGAAGAACCAACAATCTGGGGCCCCTACCTTTGGATAGTATTTAACGCTATAGTGCGGGGGGATGGAAATCCCAGATACATGGCTTGGAGCGGAAATATTCCCGATATATAAAAAAGGCTCTCCCACCCTGACCACAAACTATAGGCCAATCAGCCTGATAGATGTCACTCAGAAGTTGTTTTCGAGACTTTTGCAAAATCGTCCACATATTTGGATGGAAGATCGTGACATACTGAGTGACTACCAGGCTGGTTTTAGAAAAATGTTTTGACCATCGACCAACTTCTTAGGCTCCAACTCCTTTATTGGAAGACAGTATCAATAGAGGGTGGCAGCCCCTATTTGATATTTGTCGACTTAAAATCAGCCTTTGACATGGTACCCAGGGCCAAGTTGTGGGTAGTCCTTGATGAACTTGGAATTCCGCCAAACCTATTGAATATGATTATCCGCCTACATACTGGGAATTTTGCCCAGGTCAGATTTGGGAAATTAACATTACGCTTTCCGGTGGACAGGGGGGTAAGGCAGGGCAGTGTTCTTGCCGCCCCTGTTTTGCCTTTATGTCAATGCCCTGGTTTCCCAATTAAGCCAGGTCGAGCACAGTGACACTCCGAAACTAGATCGAAGGAGGGTGCCCGCATTGTTGTTTGCGGACAACACCTTGTTGCTCTCTAAGTCCCCAATGGGTATTCAGTAAATTTTAGATAGCTTTGCCCTATTTTGCGTAAACAGGGGCATGGATATAAACGCAAGTAAGACAAAGTTTATGGTGTTTAACCCAGTAAAATCATCTCGCCCCAACCCTACGCTCAATGGCACTCCGTTAGAAAAGGTGTCACTTTTTGACTATCTTGGGGTTACTCTCTCTGAGTCTTTTCCCTGGGGACCCCAAATGGAAAAGGCAGTTTTAAGGTTGGCTCAGTTGTCTGGTGGTGTCATGAGAGTTGCCATGTCTCTAAGTACTGTGGTCCCTGGCCCTGCTACTGAGATATATAAAGCGCAGGTGAGAAGTGCTGCACTATATGGGGCAGAGCTCTGGGGGCACTGTTCAACGAACGGCTTGATCTTAACTGAGAACAAGTATATGAGATCTCTGATGAATCTTCCGCTAAGCACCCCCCTTGTTCCTCTGCATCTTGACCTGGGCATAAGACCTATTTCTGAAGAAGCAGGACTGCGCCCATTGACTTTTTGGCGCAGAATCTGATTGACCCCTGAGCTAGTCCTCATACAAGTCTGAGCTTTCCTCGATCCTGGAGCTAACTGGCAGAGTGAAATTTCCTTGGCTTGTATATATTAAAGATCTCTGTGCCAAAATTGGTCATTCTGACCTCTGGTTTAGCCCAGAGGCTTACTGCATGCAGATTTCCCATCTTGATCTGGTGAAATCCTATAGATTGTACAGGCTTAGGGTTTTGCAGGAAAATAGTAAGGGTGGGCGTAGTTCGCGAAGTAGCGCTACGCGAAGCTACGCGAAGTGCACTTCGCACTACGCGAACTTCACGTAGCACTACGCGAGCTGCGTAGTAGCATGCTCGCACTGTGCAAGATGCGTTTTCAATGATTGCACAGTGCGGACAAGCATCCGGCACTGTGCAAGCATTGAAAACGGCATCTTGCACAGTGCGAGCTGTAGTTTTCTGCTGCTCAAGTAGATTATTACTCGAGCGGCAGTTTTCTCAACGCGAACAGGTAGTTTCTCATTGAGAGTGGTCGCGAGCATGCGCAACCACTCACAATGAGAAACCTGACCTCCTCGCATTGAGAATCTCGCCGGGATGTCATTTTGCTTGCTCGCGGTCGCGAACATGACGTTCAGGACCGCGAACAAGCAAAAAATGACCTCTGCACTACGCTACGCTGCACTACGCATGTTCGCACTGTGCTACGTGCAGCTCGCATAGTGCGAAGTTGCGAAAACTTCGCAAACTCCGCGAGCGTAGGGTAGTGCTTCGCCCAGGGTTAGAAAATAGTTATTTTGGCCAACTTACAATAGATCTTTTAAGCTTTAAAGATCAATACATGTTTGAACCCTATATGGATGAAATCCAACCCGCACTGGCGAGGAAGCTATATATCCAATTCAGGCTGGGCACTCTTCCTTTATTTGATTTTACAAAGAACTGGCCAAACCCCACTGTAAATATATGCCAAGCTTGTAATGGTCCCCCCGAGACAGTGATACATGTATTATTTTTCTGTCTTAGGTATAGATCATTAAGAAAATACTGGCTCATCCCACTTTGTAAATATATGGGGTTCTCTCAATGCACTGCTTCTTATCGAATTTTAAGATCTGATACAAAAACTATTGTGGTCTTTGCTGTTTCCCGCTTTCTTCTTTCAATGTGGAAAAGGCATCAAAAGTTGCTGAAAACAATACTGTAATTGTACAATTAGTTTTTATATATCTCTTTTTTAATGTAATGAGCTGCTTTTAGTTGTTGTAGTCTGTAAATTATTATTTCTTTAATCTTTCATGGATTGTTACTTTTAATGTATTTTTATCCTTGTGATGTGTTCTTATGTGACTGTTATGGTCTTTTACGGCCGAAATAAAGTTTATAAATGGAAAATGGAAAATGGAATTACAGCCATTTTCGTTTTTCACTATTGCAAGGCTACCTGTTCTCCATAGGCCAGAATGGGCAGTTATATTATTACAATTTACATTCCTAACTGACTCAGGGAAATTCGAGTTTAGTATGTCTGAACTCAGAATGATAAAATATATCTTTTAGTGAAGTTGGTTTTAACATTTTGTGTTTGAAAATACCACTTTTAGAAAGTAGGTATTTTCTTGTCTTACTATCCAAGCCTGCCTCTGCTAGGTTGTGTATTACTTGTCTGGAGTTTGGGTGATAGGACTGGGGGATTCCAGGAGCCAGAGCCGGTCCACACAGTGGTGAATAGAGAGATCTGCATCTAGATGGGAGGGAGGAGTTGCACCTGGGACCTGAATAGAACTGTGCCTGCCCCCCACAGTGCTGGCTCCATCCCCTGTGGTGCATCTGATGTCTCTGCTCTGCACTGTGGAAGGAAAGAAGGAGTCATGTAAACAGAGTTCTCAAGAACTGGCTTTGATTAGGCAAAGAACCCTCTGCCCTCAGGGGACCAAGGATTTTGGGGTATAAGTATTGGGACCATGATCCCAAGAAATTAGATCACTTTTGGACAAACAAGAAGAAACCTTTGCTGAGGAGTGGAACCAGAGTGACTGAGGAGAGACTATCCCTAAGCTGAAGTGCTACTTGGGAGATTGGCCTGCAGTGGTTGCCTGAGTGCCAAAGGAAGGAGAAAGGAACTTTGTGTACTTTATTTCAACTTGTGAAGGATCTCCAAGAGCTTGGAACAGAGCTTGCCTCCTGCTGAAGGCTCAGGGACAACAGACTTCATCTTGAAGTGCCTGCAGTTGTGCTGGACTTTTTGAGGACTTGCATGTCGCAAAAGCTGTAAGCACGACTCAAGAACCGGAAGCGCGTCACCGAACTACCGCTGCCGCTCCACAGCACGAAGCGCCTCGCATCGCCGGAGAAGAGGATCGACGTCACAGCAGACGCCGCCGCATCACTGGGAAGCGTGTCGCAGGAGAAGAGAATCAACGTCGCATCAGACGCCGCCACATCTCAGAGAAGCGTGTCGGAGGGCCTGTCGTGCCTCATCACTTGAGAAGAGGATCGATGTCGCAGCAGATGCCGCGGCATCACCGGGAATAGTGTCGCAGGGACTGTCGCGGCTCGTAGCGTTGTGGAAGCAACTCACATCGCCAGGAGAGAGAATTGACGTCGCAGCAGACACCTCCACATCACTGGGAAGCGTTTTGCAGGGCCTGTCACGGCTTGCATCGTGTACAGCATCTTGCATCGCCGGAGAAGAGGATCGACGTCGCAGTAGATGCCGCCGCATCACCGGGAAACATGTTGCATCAAGGAGAAAGCACCATCTTTATTTCTTTGCATCAGATCTTCAACCCATTACCATCCTTGCGTGTAAGGGACTACTGAATCACCTTTCCTGCAACACTTTTGTTGCCCTGCATGTCGCATCTTAAGGTACTGCACTGTGATAGGAGAGAAGGAATCATGTCAACAGAGTGCTCCAGGGATGTGCCTTTCCTCCACAATGCTGGCTCCACCTCCTGTGGGGCATCTGAAGTTTCTGCTCTGCACTGTGAAAGGAAAGAAGGAGTCATGTACACAGAGTGCTCCAGAACTGGTTTGGACTAGGCAAAGACCCCTCAGCCCTCAGGGGACCAAGGATTTTGGGGTATAAGTGCTCCAGAACTGGTTTTGACTAGGCAAAGACCCCTCTGCTCTCAGGGGACCAAGGATTTTGGGTATAAGTATTGGGACCCTGATCTCAAGAAATTAGATCACTTTTGGACAAACAAGAAGAAACCTTTGCTGAGGAGTGGAAACAGAGAGACTGAAGAGAGACTATCCCTGAGCTGAAGTGCTGCTTGGGGGATTGGCCTGCAGTGGTTGCCTGACTGCCAAAGAAAGGAGAATGGAACTTTGTGTACTTTATTTCAACTTGTGAAGGATCTCCAAAGGCGTGGAACAGAGCGTGCCTCCTGCTGAAGTCTCAGGGACAACAGACTTCACCCACCAGGTCCCCAAGAGTTGTCTTGAAGTGCCTGCAGTTGTGCTGGACTTTTTGAGGACTTGCATGTTGCAAGAGCTGGAAGCACGACTCAAGAACAGGAAGCGTGTCACCGAACTGCCGCTCCACAACACGAAGCGCCTCGCATCGCCGGAGAAGAGGATCGACGTCGCAGCAGACAACGCCGCATCACTGGGAAGCGTGTCGTAGGAGAAGAGGATCAACGTCACATCAGACGCCGCGACATCTCTGAGAAGCGTGTCGCAGGGCCTGTCGAGCCTCATCACTGGAGGAGAGGATCGACGTTGCAGCAGATGCCGCCGCATCACCGGGAAGAGTGTCGCAGGGACTGTCGCGGCTCGCAGCGTTGTAGAAGCAACTCGCATCGCCAGGAGAGAGGATCGACGTCGCAGCAGACACCTCCACATCACTATGAAGCATGTCGCAGGGCCTGTCTTGGCTTGCATCGTGCAAAGCATCTTGCATCGCCGGAGAAGAGGATCGACGTCGCAGTAGACGCCGCCGCATCACCGGGAAGCATGTTGCATCAAGGAGAAAGCACCATCTTTATTTCTTTGCACCAGATCTTCAACGCATCACCATCCTTGCGTGTAAGGGACTACTGCATCACCTTTCCTGCAACACTTTCGTTGCCCTGCGTGTTGCATCTTAAGGTACATTGACTCAAAGTGTCGCATTTTAAGATCTATAGAGAACTAAGCTAATTCTCCCAGTTTAAGTACAGTATTGTGAATTTTTGTCGTTTTTGGTCTTGTGATAAGTCTATATAAAGAATACTTATTTTTTATATAAAACCTTTGTGGTGTTCATCTGTAGTGTTGTCATTTGATTACTGTATGTGTTCACAAGTGCTTTACACACTGCCTGTGAGATAAGCCTGTCTGCTCGTGCCAAGTTACCAAGGGGGTGAGCAGGGGTTATTTTAGTACCCCCTTACCCTGACTAGAGGCAAGGGTCCCTATTTGTCACAAGTATCTACCTGTGCCAACTAAAGGCCCCCAAATGTAACACACATCTACCAGTAAACACCCACCCTTCCACTTATTTGGGATGGTCTCCTCTTTCTTGTGTCAGCCCAGCAGGGGCGGCTCCTCCATGTGATTATTGAATCACAAAAAACGTTTTCTTAATAAAACAGAAGTAGTTAAATTCCTTATTCAGTATTAATACCAGCCACTAGGTTTAAGTGTTCCTGATTTTGATAGTGCTTTGCTTATTCATACAAATTTCAATAACTTGGGATATCGGTTGAGCACCTCATTGAAGTGCAAAGAGACGCAATGTTTCACTACAACATTGTCAAGGACTTTAACATGTTCATGTAACATGAATTGAGGCAATACAGTTTCCTAATAGTGCCACTGATTCAATGTAGCCTACAGAGACAATAACTGCATACATGGCAAAGGTCATGTCACAATCAGTAAAATTATCTACCTTAAAATAACCTGCTCCTGAATCAGCCACCACTGTTTGACATGTATTTCTTCGTCAGTCAAACACTTACCAGTGAAAATACTTGTAAAAGCGGGTCAGTTTGAACAAAATTCCAAGTTTTGGACTGTCTATTTTGACTTAAGAAAGTACTAGGAACACTCTCACCAATGTTGGTAGCCTGTTATATACAATAGAAGGTGTCTGAAAATGTTTCTAATCCTTCATCCTCCTGTAACAAAAAAACGATGGGGCATATTCTCAAGGACCTATCGCCGAGTTAACAGCACTTTATCACAGCCAAAGTCACGATAAATCTATCACCCCATTCACAAGCTGGTGCTAACAGCCCATAGCACCATTTTACCTGCAATAGCAGCTGCAAAAGTCATTTTGCAGATGACCCCCGCAACTATTGCTAATGAGATGCAGAGAAGGCTTTCCCGAGCAAAAAGCAGTGACAACACCACTCCCCAACATTCTCAATGACCAGCCAGATTGGCGATAAGATCACAAAACATGCGATAAGGCATGTTAGCAGCAGGAAACTAACACCTGCTATGACCTGGTGCAAAGTCGGACCACAGCCTGCACCACAAAGGGGAGCCAAAGCCAGAGCAACACCAGAAGAGTAACAGATGCCATGGACCCACTGATCATGCAGCCCAGACACCCAAGAGGGCCCCAACACCCACTGCCACCACCCCCAGGACCCACCTCCCCGCCCCCCCTGAACAAAGACATGCCACATCAACCACACAGAATCATGTACAAAATGTTCTGCCTGATGTCGCACAATCACATCTGGTTACATGCATGTGTCAACACAAAAATGAGCATCACACATTCACCTTCGAAGCAACAAATGACAATTTATTAAAACAAACACAGAACAGAAATGAAGACACATGGCGGCACCCCTTAGGACACTCCGTAGGTCACAGCCTGCAAGCCAAAAATCATGATGAGAAGGTGTGTCCTGTACACATCAAGGGACAGAGAGAGAGCGAAGGAGAGAGAGGGAGAGAGAGGGAGACAGACAGAGAGGGGGAGAGAGAGATAGACGGACAGAGAAGGGAGAGAGGTAGACAGACAGAGAGGTGGAGAGAGAGACAGAGAAAAGAAGAGCAGGACAGGAAGAGAGAGTGCCGACACTGCGCACCCAGGAGACACTGCTCACCTTCTGTTACCGGTGCGTCTCCCATCAAGTGCCGGTATGTAGTGCAGTTCACCAGGTCCCACATCTGAAACAGATCCATCATCTGAAACAGAGTCCAGATACATGACTGGCAAAGTACATACAATTGCACGCGGCATCATCGCCTGTCCACACCTGCGCATCCAGGCAGATGCACCCCAGCCCCTCTGGCTTCCCAGCAGTGCATTCCTGCCCCTGTACACCCCCCAGGCAGCTGCACCCCAGCCCCTCCCGCCGCCCAGCGGTGCATGCCCACACCTGCACACCCAGGCCTCACTGCTCACCTTCCGCAACTGGCGTGTGGAAAAGAGGGCCCACCACGTGCCGCTGCAAGCCACCAGCCCGGGGCCTGCGGACATGGCACCCTTTGCATCATGCAGCCCGGTCCGTAGGCAACCAGGTCTCAATTTGGTGCTGGGTCTTGATCTCGCCATGGAAGAGGACATACCAGTGCACCTGGCATCATCGCAGGCTGCACACCCGCTCAGCCTCATAGGTGCCACTAACTGTGATCCAGGAGGCGATGCCATGTGGCGGTAGGCCCGCACTGTCCGCTGGGTTAGGCCTACACTACGGTCCAGCGGGGCACACAAAACCTGAGCTGTCCAGACCACCGGGACGGGGCATCAGCACAGGCTGCACACCCGCTCAGCACTTAAGGTCCCCCTACCTCAGTGCATCAAAAATCACCATCCCATGGCGGTGTGCCTGTGCCGCCCGCAGTGCATCCGGTGCCACCACAAGTCATGGACCCGCTATGATTGGGTATTGTGGTGCGGACGCCATCATGTCACCTCTGGGCCTGCGGAATGTGATGTCGCAGGTCCATAGGCCCCCATGCCTACATGCACACCACATGGATAAAGGTTGGAAATGGCGTCGTGCACGTGTGTCTCGTCCTTTTTTATTGGCAGGGTCACATGTTCTGTGATGCTTGTGCTGGATGGGTGTGGTGTGGGTGTATACCAGCCGTGAGGGAGTGGCTGTGGCATGCTGACAACTAGACCTGTGACAGCAGATCACCACAGGGAAGTCCTGGCACATGTAGCATTGTTGACCCCCCCCGGAGCATAAGCGTAGTGGGATGACCTGGCATATGCCAGTCCAGAGTGAAGGTTTGAACAATGACCTCGGTGCTCTGGGCGTGGTTCTGTATGGGGCTGGACAAGGAAGTAACTAAAACGTGTGTCACTGTTGTTGCATCAGTGCCACCCGGACAACGTTCGGCAATGTGTCACCCTGTGACCCAAATCCAACGACATGAGCCACATGGACATAGGGGGATTCACTGACCCTACATTCATCACTACTACCACACATGAAAGACCATAGACACGACACATCTGTGTGATTCAGAATGTTCAATGCACATTCAGTGGAATTTTGCATCTGGAGCAGTACAGGGCCATGCACACCCCACTTTACATTGTGGGCCCCAAGGAGGGGCAACCATAGTCCCTCAGGGAATGGCAAGTCCAAAGGAAGAGGAAGAGTTCAGTACGCAGTCTGTTTGCTGTGTCATTGGTGATCAAACAGAATATGGCATTCCATTGCAAGGTCCAAGGTGAGTGTCGCAGAGTGTATAAAGGGACAGTGGAAGGTGATGATGCAGAGGGCAGAACCAAGCTGAAACTGGCCATATGGCAGAGATGAATGCCAATGCGTCCTTCTTACCACGAATGCGCTTTCATCTGCCTCTTCATCCTCTGCTGTTCCAAGTGCCTCATGTGTAGGTGGGGCTGGCCTTTCTCCAGCACTGTGTGGCAGTGACACCTCAGGGGCCGGAGGTGGAATGTCTGCTGCACTGTGTGGCACTGACACTTCAGGGGGCAGTGATGTGGATGTGAATGTGGTGGTAGCAGCAGCATGCATCAGCACCAGGCCTTGTGGCAGCAATGACATGAGGATGGTTTTGAGGTCGTTGAGGCACCCAGCTACCACTCGCTGGTGATGAGCCGTGGCAGCTGCTCTTTCCGCATTGGCCCACTCCATGGTCTCCATGAGCCTCCGCATGTATTCCACCTCCTGGGTAAGCTCACTAGAGCCACTTTGACTAGTCGACAGGAACACTCTCAGAGTCTCGACCAACACCGACGACACCCTCAGCACCGCCGAACACCTGCACTTCCAGATCCACACCGACCCCAACACCACCCTCAGAGGAACCCTCATCTACAGACCGCCCGAACCCCGACCACAGTTCAGCGACTCCATCGCCGACTTCGTCAGCACACACGCCCTCGCCTCCATGGACTGCATCCTCCTCGGGGAGCGGACCTTCGACATCGAGAACAATGATGACACCGACTCCACCACCCTGATCGCCAACCTAGCCAACCTCGGACTCAGACAACTCATCACAAAACACACCCACTCCGCCGGTCACACGCTTGACCCCATCTTCTCCGCAAGCCCCCACGTCTCCTTCAACCATACCACCGAACTCCACTGGACCGACCACCGCTGCATCCACTTCACCTTCAAGAAACCCACCACGCACCACCGCACCCAACAGATGCCTCACCGCTGCTGGAGCAAAGTCACTGAAGACCAGCTAACCACCATCCTTGCCCAGAGCCCACCCGCTAACCATACCGACTCCGACACTGCCGCCCGTTACCTCAGACAGTGGATCAACGACTGCGCCAACACCCTCGCCCCGATCAAGAAACCCTCCAACAATCATACCAACAAGAAAGCCAGCTGGTTCACTGAAGACCCCCGGGCCTCCAAGCAAACCTGCCAAAATCTGGAGAAGATCTGGCTCCGTGAACGAAAACCGGACAGCCACGCCGCCCACAAGAATGCCACAAGCAGACACCATCACCTCATCAGATCCGCCAAAAGGGCCTCCTTCAAAGACCGCCTAGACAACAACGCACACAACAGCAAAGAGCTCTTCAACATCATGAAGGAACTCTCCAACCCCAGCTCCAACACCAACGACGTCCCACCCTCGCAAGACCTGTGCGACTCGCTGGCCACCTTCTTCCACCGCAAGATCATAGACATCCATGACAGTTTCAACGCCACAACCGCCCGACAACCACTGAGACCTCCGTCCCCACGACCACCATCCGCACCAACCACCTGCTCTACTGGACCAACATCAACGACGATGACACCATCAAGATCATGAACACCATCCACTCCGGATCTGCGTCAGATCCATGCCCACACCACATCTTCAACAAAGCCAGCACATCCATCGCACCCCATCTCCGGAAAGTCATCAACACCACCTTCAAGACAGCAACCTTCCCAGAGAGCTGGAAGCACGCCGAGATCAACGCCTTACTCAAGAAACCCAAGGCGGACCCCAAGGACCTCAAGAACTTCTGTCCCATCTCCCTGCTCCCGTTCCCAGCAAAGGTCATCGAGAAGACTGTCAGCGAACAACTGACCCGCTACCTCGAGGAAAACAACATTCTGGACCCTTCCCAGTCTGGGTTCCACAGCAACCACAGCACCGAGACTGCCCTCATCACCGCCACCGATGACATCAAGTCCCTGCTGGGCAACGGAGAAACGGCGGCCTCATCTTCCTGGACCTGTCAGCCGCCTTCAACACGGTCTGTCACCACACACTACGAACACGCCTCCACAATGCTGAGATCCAAGAGAAGGCCCTGGACTGGACCACCTCCTTCCTCCCTGGCAGAACACAGAGCATCCGCCTTCCCCCTTCCGCTCCAAAGCCACCGAGATCATTTGCGGCGTACCCCAGGGCTCATCCCTCAGCCCAACCCTGTTTAACATCTACATGGCACCGCTCGCCCACGTTGCCCATCGGCACGACCTCAACATCCTCTCCTATGCCGATGACACCCAGCTGATACTCTCCCTCACCAAGGACCCCCACACCGCCAAAACCAACCTTCATGAAGGGATGGAGGCCGTTGCTGAATAGATGAGGAATAGCCGACTGAAGCTGAACTCGGACAAGACGGAGGTCCTCATCCTCGGATCCAACCCTTCGGCTTAGGACGACTCCTGGTGGCCAACCGCACTTGGAACCGCTCCAACACCCACCGACCACGCACGCAACCTAGGGGTCATCCTCGACTCCACCCTCTCCATGACTAAACAGGTCAACGCCGTCTCCTCCTCCTGCTTCAACACCGTCCGCATGCTCCGTAGGATCTACAAGTGGATCCCCACTGAAACGAGAAGAACAGTCACCCAGGCCCTTGTCAGCAGCAGGTTGGAAAATGGAAACGCCATCTACGCAGGAGCCGCGGCCAAACTCCTGAGACGGCTCTAACGCATCCAGAACGTCTCTGCACGCCTGACCCTCGACATCCCTCGCCGCAGCCACATCATACCCCACCTGAGAGACCTGCACTGGCTCTAGGTCAACAAGAGGATAACCTTCCAGCTCCTCACCCACGCACACAAGGCACTCCACAATACCAGACCAACGTACCTCAACAGACGACTCAGTTTCTACACCTCCACCCGTCAGCTCCGCTCCACCGACCTCGCCCTCGCTACAGTCCCCCGCTTCTGAAGAGCAACCTCAGGCGGCAGATCGTTCTCCCACCTCGCCGCCAAGACCTGTGACACCCACCCCATCCACCTACGGCAGACCCAAGAGCTGCTGACCTTCAGAAAACTCCTCAAGACCTCGCTTTTCGAGCAGTAGCAGCATTCCCCACCCCAGCGCCTTGAGACCCTCACGGGTGAGTAGTGCGCTTTACAAATAATATAATTGATTGATTGATTGATTGATAGTCAGTCATTCTTGTCTCTGAGTCAGGACTCTGGCGATGTCAGCCATGGTTCGTTGGAGAGCATGGAGTGGACTGTGGGTGTCCGTTAGGGACTGTGAGTGGTCACTGATGGGAATAAGACACCTACGTATGGCATCTAGTTTGTCTGCCATGGGGTCGAAGCCCACCCGCACCTGTTCAGCCAGCTGCTCCTGGCATCCCAACAAACGGCATTGGAAGGCCATGTCTTCTTCGTGGGGGTTCAGGCCTGCCCTGCTCCTTGAGGTGGGCAGCTGAGGCTGTCAATGAACTCTTGGAAGGTGTCGGAGTCAAAGCTGTGGTGGTCCTCTTCATCATCAGAGAATGTAGGTTCAGGCTGCTCTGCAGGAGGTGTTGATTGTCCCTCTGAAATGTGAAGGGGAGATGCAGTTTAACAATGTATTCACATGTGTGTTGTCGCATTGTACATATTAACATTCAGACTGCATGATTGTGTACATCGTGGCTGTTTGTGAGGAGCTGCCTATTTGATGGGGGACAGTGGACATTTCTACAACAGACGTGTGTGTGTTTGCACTTATATATAGTCATCTCACATTTTCCTGCAATGCCACTTGTGATTGGCCAGTGTCTACACCAAGTCGGCACCAGTTGTGTCCTGTGTTCCCTTGTGGACTTGTTGCGGTTTGTGCCAATTGTTGTCAGTGTTGGTGTGCTCTGCATGTTATATGTGTGTGCTGCATTTCGGGGGGGGTAGCCCCTGCTGCTCTGTTTTGCCGCCCCTTATCCCTTTTCTGCGATGTGCCTTTGACTTCTGTGCTAATACAGTGCTGAGATATTGCATACTTGTGTACATTGGTCCCTTGGTGGGAGTTGGGGTCTGGGGCATGGTTTGTCCGCAGATGTGCTCAGCTCAAATGTGCATGTGTGCCATTGTGGCCATCTTCCCCGTCCCCCCAGTCCCTGGTCGTTACTCACCCTGTTGCTGTTGTGTCTGGTCATGTTGAGCAGTGTCAGGTCCCCTCGACTCCAGTCACCGTCTCCCCACTGATGACTGTGGACACCATTTCCTCCATGTCGTCCAGCTCCTCCTGTTGTGCAGGACTCCCACCTCCAGTCTGCATTGCTGCCTTCCTGTTGTTGGCGAGATTCAGCTTGGTTTTGCTTTGACGTCATTCCAGCACCTCTTGACCTCTTCCATTGTCCTCTTCAGCACTCCCACTGCATTCACCTCGTCCACGTTGTACTGCCATAGTCCATTTTTGGTTGCCAATGAAACAATGGAGGTGACGAACAGTTGTTGATGGTTTTCGACCACCTCCGTTATCAGGATCCTGTTTTCCTACTCTTCTTCTCCTTGGCCTTCCCTGACCCTGAGGTCCCCTGCAGTCCTCCAGGGGGCTTGTTTCTGGTTTTCCGCCATATATGCTCTGGCAACATCAATTGTGCTTCGCTGTTGTTTGGCATTTGTTTGTCAGTTTGTATCTACTTTTATGGTAATTTTCCCCACCTGACGAATGTGGATTGTAGGCCTGCTGCTTGTTTTCTCGGATTTTAGTATCGCGATTGGCCTCATCGCAGCTTTTTTTTGCATTTGCATTTCACATTTTTGCAGCGTGGCGTTGTTTTTAATGCGGTCAGTTGACGTGTTATCTGGAGACTATCGCATGGTGCTGCCGAGTTGAGAATGCTTGGTTAACACAGCGTAATTTTCCCGTGATAGACTGCGATGTTGGAAGTTGCGTTAAGTAACTTTTGGGATAGTTATCACACATTCTTGAGAATATGCCCCTATATTTTAACACAATTTGCTTCCAGTGCGGGGAGAAATAGTCACCAGGCAATACATGAACACTAATCAATTTAGAGAATTCCTTGACATCTTATGGCTCACAGCAGTTCCTCCAGATCTACTCAATTCATCAAGTTGCCTTTCCAACAAATCTCACCAAGAATTTCCCTAGAGGCACCCAAAATTCAAAACAAATCATCACTGAACATTACCTAGACCACAGTAAATTTGCTGTATTCTTCTCCCTGAGCATCCCAGGCCCCTTTTTTCTCATACTGACCACGCATCGAATTTGCCTTTCGTGGTATAACGCAAAATACCATAGAACTAACCTGAATCTCAAATCTGTCTACTCTAACAGGCACAGGTGTTCTATATGTGTACACATTGGGAATATGAAGATTAAGGAAATACGTAGAGAGAAAAAGTACCCATCAACTAAGGTTTAATGTGAGGAGGAATAATCTCTATAATAAGATTTGTTGCCTTCCTCAACGTCTTGCAGTCCTTGATGGATGTAATCTTAGTGACTCATAATATTGGTGTATGCTACTACAACTTGCTACAAATAGATAAAACTGTCCTTGGGATTTTGTTTTAATCATGACAGATATAAAAATGAAACAATATTTGTTTTCCGTTTTGACAATATTGGCAAGGAGTTCAAATCAATTACATTATTACGTCTTGCAGAGGACAGCTATCTAGTAATTGATCTAAATCTACAAATTAGAACATTGAAAACATCTTATATTTGAATCTTTTTAACTTTTTAACATTGTATGTTTGTTATAATGTTGATATTCTATCTTGCGTTTAAGTAGGCTATACATTTACAGTTGCAAGTACCTTTCTAAGTCTTTGTTGTTTCCAATAATAGTGAGGTGTTTTTGAATAACTAAGTCACGAACCCTCAACCATCCAACTGTAGATTTGGTGCTAAAGCATATTTGGTAGCCCTAATGGTGCAGGGGTGTCAATTACCCACACTTTCTGCCTTGCTACTTCTCAAACTCAGCAATCTCAGGATCCCAATATAAGGGGATATAGTTATCTTCAGAGTTGTTCCTCACGCGTTTTGGTTCTGAATGTTTCAAATACAGTTAATTTAACACATTGAATAATTTTTCCTTTTGCTCTTCCATTCTTTCACTACTGCTTGGTGATTCAGATACTTAATCTAGTGTAGATTGTGATCCTGAACATAAATGTGTTTATTTGTATATACAAGTTTTCCGAGAATTTAAACAAGAGTGTTTTTATTTGAGTGTTACATTGGAGACAAATGTAAAGAACCCCTACATGATTACAATTCAACTGAAACTGACAGAAACAGCGAAAAATATTAATGGCTCCTTGCTAGTATCAGAACACCTTTCAGAGTACAAATGGGGTATGCAGGGGCTATTGGCTCAACCAAGGGGGTTGAGGTCTTTTATTCCTGATGTTCTGGCGCTCGACCTACCATGGATATTGAGCAACGGGGCCAAGTACCCCTTCTGCACTTGACACGCAGCTGTAACTGTGGACAAGAAGTCAAAGGCTCCCTCAGAAAGAAGGGTAGATACGGGTAAGTGAACATGACTCATAACACAAAGTGCACACTGTACAAACAATAAGTCAATGTCCAGTCAAATACTTGTTTTATATGAAAAAGAAATACTTTATTTCTAACTCTACACATGAAGGAAAAGTGAATCTCATATGAATAACACATCCACCTTGAGGTTGGGGCTCTAGTAGTTGTCCCGCAATTCCAGGTCCCACCCTCTGTTTTGTAACATGTTTGGCGTTATTCCCCATTCACTGGTGGCCACATCCAGGGAATGCATACTAGTAGGCCATACTCAAGAGTTCCCCTTTGACTCTTTAGTTATTAGTGTCTATGATGAAACAGCATTGTTAACTGTGAGTCCACTAGTGCTCTACAGGTCCAGTTCCAATCTTACCCGCTTGGTAGTATGGCAGTGTCCAGCAGTACAGTGAGAGCTCTCTCGGTGGGTGCTCCTGAGTCCAGATCCTGTTTGGGGAAGATGGGACATACCCAATTCACTCAGGTGAACCCAGTTCACTCAACAGCATCTGCCAGACACAGGCTCTCTCCTCTGAGCGGCTCTGCAAGTTCACCCTAATGGGGGGAGGGAGTTCTCTGACACTTGATTGGAGCTCCGGTGAGGGTGCAATGTCTTTTGGGGCATCCGGTGATCATCAGGAAATCAGTCATGGCAGTAATCTCCTCATCAGGGCCATGACTCAAACACTTGTCTGCAGGAGTACGATCTGCCCTTCCTAGCATACGCTGTTGCTATATTACAATCTGGTGTAGATTTCTCAGTTGCAGTCAATATGGTGGCTCCTCCTTACATATGGGTTCACAAATCTTGGTGGACACAAGCCTCATGCTTCTAGCCCAAATACGTTCAACACTGGCTCCCCTCTGGCTTATGGGGTCTCCGTGCTGCAGCAGTGCAGGTCTGGGCTCCCCTCATGGCACTCTTCACACGGCCGAGGTCACGCCGGCTCGGTCCTGGCATACCCAGGTCACAGAACTGTTCCTGCACAAAAGCACGAACCGCACTGTTGTGAAGCCATTCTCCTCACACATTGCTCAGGGCGTACTCTCTGTCTGGCCACCCACTGAACCTTGCTCCCTCCTACAGTCTTCTCTTCTTCACAGGGACACTGGTCTTGACAAGCATGCAGGTGCTGGTTCTCCACGCTCCTGGGCAGTTGATCTTAGTTTTCCCTGGGTGATATCCCCTCACCCTGCAGGGAGAATAGTAGACCTTGTCCCCAGTCCTGTTCACAGGCAGAAGTCTTGCAGAGCTTTCCCTTCTCACATAACCTGTCTGGCTGCTTGGCAGATGACAATGCTTGTGGTCTTAACCTCCCCCTTTTATAGTCCATTTCCATATACCAAAATCTAATTTAGAGTCTGAGTCTTTGAAGTTTTATGTTGGGGTTCTGCTTCTTTGAAGTGGCCAAATCTTTTTTTCTTTCCTCATGAAAGACTGTCTGACACAACATGCAAGACTCTGAAGATGATTATCTCACAATACAATTCATGGGAATGAAGTTCACACCTGGATGTTAGCCACAGTAACATGTGCATCTAAAAAAGATGAATCTCAGGCTCCCAGTCCTTCTCTTTATGATTCACTTATCAGCCCAATCGACTTTCCAGAGATGCTTCTTCCTTGTGCTCTATCACTGAATCAAAGAGCAGCCTTTTGCAGTGTAAAGGGAGTCTCTTCATCCTTTCTTCCATAATGTGTCCCACCCAGCTCACAGGAATGCAGGAATACAAAATCTATCTGGAGGGATTCCTCTCCTCCTCACGTCTTCACCAGACAGCCCTGGACTTCCCAAAACGGAATCCAGGGTCCACCATGTAATATATCATTGCAGACACACTTACTATGTGTGCATTCACAGCACATTTACTGCCCAGCGCTATTACCTCCAAGCATTGTACGATTACAAGTACACGTGCATTCAGCACACATTGTCTGAAAGCACTGTTTGCCACTGAAGCTTTTCGATACTTTACTAGGCTGTGCTTTGTAAACACACACTGCTAGCACACACACTCACCATGTGTGTGCTGCACAACACTTCACTCTTCATGTAAACATACTTCATGCAAGCACGCATAACCCAGCACATGCCTTCATGGTGCCCTCACTGCACAGCATTACATCTTTCATACCATGCATTCCTCACAGGCATACATATATTCAGCAATGCACTAATTATACATGTACTACACAGTACCTCTCTATCCTTGTACCTTACCCTTCCCAGGCACACATGCATCCAGTGCAGATTTACTACACCTGCACTCCATTCCACATCTGTCTGATGTAGGCCATGGGTGAGTTATGCACCAGAAGTGGAACTTTATAAAGGTGAATGAGCCTGTAGGCCTCACACCAGTGACACAGAGTGAAAAGGTCTGGTTGACTACTGCTTATTAGTACACAGTATACTCCCACCACCATCCTTGTGCTGCTTAACTCGTGGGGAAGGCAGTGGCATTTCACCACTATGAAGATAGCACTTTGGGCGCCCCTCCCGGTCCAACAACACTACGATCCCTGTGACAGACCTATGTAATCCTTGTATACTTATGTCTAAAAATCGTCAATGGAGATTCAGACACCAGTAAAATTGGGCACTATGAGCAGGGGTCCACATCCCCAGCCATGCATAGGATTTGTCTGTACCAACAGCCAGTAAAAATAAGATTTGATGGCCTTGAAATTTAACAAGAGTGTAGTTCTCTAGCTTGAAGAAGAAGCACTAAAATAGGAGCGTCGCTGCCATCAACCTGCCTTCACTCACATCCATTTCTACCAGAACTGTAATCTATTACAATTTTTAGCACTAAATTGATTATGACAAATGAACCATCAGCATCTTATCTAGTGTGCAAATTGCTAAAGAGGGACCTTAGCTGTTGCAGCAAACAGAAGGATCAACTGTCCTACCTCCATAGTCACCTGAAGGTATCAACAGCCTGTGTTGGTTTTCTTCACACACAAAATGTGATGGAAGGAATGCTTGCAATTAGTCTAACCACTGGCGATCAATATTGGAAGAATTGCAAAGCAGTGTTTTTCACCCACGGTGCCATTTTGGGCAGTTTCCCCCCACATGCAAATCAGTACTGCCCCTTGTTAGAACTGGCTATTTCTGGTAGGCTAAGGCTGACGCCAAAGCCAGGCAGAAACCACCATTCTAGTCAGGGCAAGGAAGTCACACGCCTAGATAACCCCTGCTCACCCCCTTGGTAGCTTGGCACGAGCAGTAAGGCTAAACTCAGAGGCAATGTGTAAAGCATTTGCGCCAGCACACAACAGCAACAACATCCTAGGCACACCACAAAAGGAACTCCACACAAGGTTATATTAAAATAACTTTTGTATTGTAAAAACACATTAGATAGAAATCACACATGTACATTGTGCCAACTGGCACGGGCAATATTCATAAGGGATTATTTACAAGACAGGGCCACATGGGTCACTGTCAGAATCAACACATTTAGAAATAGTACTTTGTAGATCATAGAAAATAAGAACTGAAACAAAATAACAGTTATAAATCACATCCAGTAACTACTGGAAACAGGTAAGTACCACCTACGCAACCCTAACCACCTTAGGAGAATGTCACGCAGGGGACCAGGACCTCACTAGGACCACCTGTACTAAAAAGAACAACCACCTAAGTATAAAATACATTTAGGGGTATAAACAAGAACACATTACCCATGATGCATGAAACACATTCAGAGGAGTAGTAAAAGGAAAACACATGATGCCTAAAAACATTCAGAGGTGTAAGACAACCACCTAAGTATCACACAGCGAGTAGGGGCCTAGAAAAGAACACATTACCCATGATGCATAAATATACATTCAGAGGAGTAGTAAAGGGAAACACATGATGCATAAACCTACACATTCAGCGGTGTTCAGAACAAAGCACATGATGCAATAAAAATACATTCAGAGGTACCAGAACAATAAAATAGCGCAAAAATCACATGATGTCTAAAAACATTCAGAGGTGCAGGAATAACACATGATGCAAGAAAGCACATTCATAGGTGCAATAACCATACAATTGCGCAAAACTTACATAAGCCACCACCTGTGGCAGTCCCTAGGCCAACTGGCCTTGTTGGGGCTAAGACGCCCTGTGTCTCAATGTCAGGGGCCTAAACGGTGCAGGTGCCCACTACTTGCTGGGCAGCTGGGAATCATCAAAACTGCGCCAGGGCCCTCACTGGCCCTTAGGCGCAAACTGCACCAACTGTGGGAGCCACACAGGCTCTGCAGCACTTGTGCCCCCGTTGGAGCCTACACGGCTCTGACCTAACACAACCGTTGGAGCCACACAGGCTCTAAAAACACCTATGCCCCCTTGAGCCTCGCTGGGCTCGTGGAACAATAATGTGGGCAGGGAGCCTCGGGGCTCTACACAAAGAAATGCCCCCTCAGAGCCTTCTCAGGGCTCTACAACATTGGGGCGACCCGCTGCCAATCAGGGCCGCCCTTAACTGCACCACCATCGTCATGACCCCCAAGGCCTCTTGTGGCCCTCAAACAACCAGCATGGCCCCCGGAGCCTCTTGGGCTCACAAAACACCGCAAGGCCCCCGGAGCCTCTCAGGCTCTAACACGAAGCTATGCCCCTGAGCCACCACCGGCGCTTCACACTGGAGGGGGGGGCGGGCACCGGCAATGTGCCCCGATGCCCCCTGCTGCCCCAAACAGTACCGGCCCCACTCACCGGGTCAGAACGCCGGTCTTCTCTCTCTCCCTGGGGCGCCCTCAGCACACGGGAGCCCCAGCAGCAGGCCACGCTTCCTCCTCTCTTCCCGGGGCTCCCTCCAGATCACGGGAGCCCCGGGCGGCAATTACCTCTCTCCGCCTCTTCTCCTCGGCCACACGCCCTCTCTCTCCTCGGCCGGCCGGACTGGCCAACCAGAGCGCGGCAGCGGGCGGGACTTCCTCCGGGAACCGGAAGTTCCGCCCCACATCAGGCACTCCGGTGCCTGACTTCCTGGTCGCGGCGCCAGGGCCGCGGCGGTGATGAAAAGTGGCAAAACGAGGGGTGGGCACCCTCGAAATCCAAAATAAAAGTAGAAACGGGGTGAGCACCCGTTAGGCAATGAAATAAATGGGGTGGCACCCATCTATAAAACATAACACGAATCGGGCGCCAAGCAGGGTAGGCACCTGCCAAACCTCACGCAAAATGCGTGATAGCGACACGCTCGCTATGGGTAAAAAATAAAGCGCTCTCCCAGCGCTATAAGCACTAAAGCAGCCCCCATGAGTGAAGGGGGCAGGAGAGCCAGGCAAAGGGGTCCCCAAAAGTCCTGGGCAGCAAAGTCCAGCAACAAAGTCCTTCAGGGGTCCAGGACAAGTCCATCAGGAAGGTGAAGCAAAGGGGACCCAGTAAAAGGGTTTCCAGAGTCCAGGAAAACAGCAGGAATCCAGGGCAAAGCCAAGTCCCCCCATCAGCCCAGGCAAGGCAGAGGAGTCCCCCAGAAGTCCTCCAGGCATCCAGGGGCTGGGCAGCGCCTGCCCCTGGTAGATTCAAGTCAGAAAAAAGAACATTTTGGAAGGGGACACAGTCCCTTCTTATACACAGAATAGTCTTTGAAGTCTTTGTGCAGGCAGTGTGAGAACCAGCTAGAACTGGTTATAGGGAAGTCCTGTCAGTATCAGGGACAGAGGTGACAGTCGCCCAGCGGGGAGGTGGAGCCAGCATTGTGGTCAGGCAGGCACAGCCCTTCACTATCAGGTGCTATCTCCTCCCACTTCCCTGGCAGCAGATGCTGCCTTTCATCCATGGGCTGACTCAGACAACCTCCTGGGGCCCTGCAGCCCCTGTCACACTCAAACCAGACAGTCAATCCACAAGCAGGCCCAGGCACTCCTGCGCCAGGCTCACCAGCCAATCACGTGCCAGCAGACTCACTACACAAATATGCCAACTTCTAAAAGTGGCACTTCTAGACTAGACACAACCATGCCGCATACACCATTACGCAGCATTCAATCTCACGAGTTTGCACATATCAAACTCGACCCTGCACTCCCCACACATCAGGAACTACCATGGGCATACATATTCCCCATTCATTCCTATGGGAGGGCAGGTCACTCACCACACATACACAGAGAGCTCACGCACTTTAAACTGTACCACAGTGAAAAAGTGCGCAGAGACCTAAAATCACTAACACCAGGACACAGAAACAGGCTAGGAAAAAGCTAAAAGTTTCGGGGTGAACCTGCCAAAAAGGGCCAGGTCCAACACAACCCCCTTCCAGCCAAAACGCAGGGTAGACCAATCACTCCACTGATGGGCTTCCTTGCTTTGGACGACAAAACACGGACACGGGCCCGCACGGCAGGGACACCCTCCGGTTTTTCGCCACTCTGAACCTACATGTATTTCTCTCAACAAGAGCTCTCTGGCACAACTAGGTTACCCCACTGGTACACACTAGTCATCCACAGCCAGGATCAGGCCCTAGGCCATCCAAATATCACAGGGCCTAACCAATCCACAGAGCGGGGGGCAGTAACCCCTGGCACACAATAGCCATTCTCCACTCTCTCTCTCTCAGTGTAGCTACAACTACCACTTATCCTTCAACCCAGGGACCACACCCTCAGGCTGACCAGAGGTCACGGGCAAGAATGCCCCACCCTACCTCTACTTCTGGGGTTTCCGCACCCTCACAGGGAAGCACTCACCAGAACACAATTCTCCTACCAGATCAGGACCTCACTCCATCACTGGTCTACCACCTGGAGCTATTCCACTTCTGAGGTACAAAGCACACAGCACAGTCCCTCTTCAAGCAGGTGGGGGGACACAGCACACAGCAAAGCCCCCTTTCCTCTACCTTAGTGGAAACAACAAACTGCAGGTGGGCCCCAGAACACACAGCAAGGGCAGCCCCCTCAGTCTCTTCAGCTGATCCACCTTAGTAGAGATTCCTCTTGACCTGGAAGCTTCCTAATCTCCCAACCTAGGATCTAAACCCTCAGGTTGCACCGGGGTCAGAAGTACACCGTCCCTCTGCACCCGCTTCCAGAGTTCTGCACCCTCCCACCTTGGAGCGGTACCCCTGGAAGCCAAAACCGGTCAGGACACTGATTACAGATGCCCTTCCCTCTAGGTCAGGCTGAACCTGAACCTGGCCTCCCCCCTCCTCAGGGAACGACCTCCAGAGGCCCCCCAAAAAAATGGTCAAGCACTCTAGATGGTCAAATGCCCAGCGAACCAGGACTTCTGGACCCTCCACTCAGGAGCGGTACAGCCCAACACCAGGACCGCCGGAGTTCTGGTTACAGACACTCCCCGTCCTCTAGACACAGGAAGATCCTCCTCAAATGACTTGTAAGTACAGCCTAGGCCCCTGACCTGGCGCTCCCTTAAGGAACCCTCCAGGCCCTGAGACAGGGTTTCGGGCCAACCTGGGACACACTGTCCCACACTCACTCCGCCTCCTACTGAGACAGGGCGTGAGCCCCTAGACCCCTACCATCCTAATGGGACCTAGCTGGGCTGCACATGAACCTCTTCACCTACACAGGATCATCAGATACACAAGCCACTACTTTTAGAATCACTCCCTAATGCCTCTGCAAGACATCTAGCACACCACCAGACATCCACCATCTTGTCCAGTGCCTCTGCAGGACCTCCTGCGCACCACCAGAGGTACACCTCCTGTGCAAGCTCCTTTAAAAAACTCACACCAACTCCTCCAGTTTAACACAGCACTCATCCACACACTCCCCCTCCAGACTGGTGAGACAGTTCCTCACTGCCCCTGACTCTCAACCTTCTCAACCTGTCACACTCTTACTGAGCACCAGGCACCATACTCTGGGAACTGGGAATGGGACTTCACGCACTGGACACATTTAAGCTGCCACCACTGGATCCTACCATACTGGGGAATCCAGACACACACACTACACTCAGGGGATAACCACCCTCCCGAGCAACACATTTCTCCTCCACACTCCCTCTCTTCCATCTACCCACACAGGGACAGGAACAGGATTGGCCACTGGACCCAGCAAGGGATTCCTAATCTATGGGAACCTCCCCCTCTACTGGCGTCCCGCCCTGTCATTTTCTCTCATCTGCCACTAAACATAAAGCGCAGGAACACCATCTGAAAATGACACTCTTGAGGAAAAACAAAATGACAAACAATAATCCCAAACATGTAACTATCTGAAAAAATGCAGAGTTTTGTAATGTAGCCAGTTGTCGCTGTGGCACTGCGCAAACACAAGTCCAAATCCCCACCGCTGACCAACAATGTTAGGCTAAGGCTGACGCCAAAGCCAGGCAGAAACCACCATTCTAGTCAGGGCAAGGAAGTCACACGCCAAGATAACCCCTGCTCACCCCCTTGTTAGCTTGGCACGAGCAGTAAGGCTAAACTCGGAGGCAATGTGTAAAGCATTTGCGCCAGCACACAACAGCAACAACATCCTAGGCACACCACAAAAGGAACTCCACACAAGGTTATATTAAAATAACTTTTGTATTGTAAAAACACATTAGATAGAAATCACACATGTACATTGTGCCAACTGGCACGGGCAATATTCATAAGGGATTATTTACAAGACAGGGCCACATGGGTCACTGTCAGAATCAACACATTTAGAAATAGTACTTTGTAGATCATAGAAAATAAGAAATGAAACAAAATAACAGTTATAAATCACATCCAGTTACTACTGGGAACAGGTAAGTACCACCTACGCAACCCTAACCACCTTAGGAGAATGTCACGCAGGGGACCAGGACCTCACTAGGACCACCTGTACTAAAAAGAACAACCACCTAAGTATAAAATACATTTAGGGGTTTAAACAAGAACACATTACCCATGATGCATGAAACACATTCAGAGGAGTAGTAAAAGGAAAACACATGATGCCTAAAAACATTCAGAGGTGTAAGACAACCACCTAAGTATCACACAGCGTTTAGGGGTCTAAAAAAGAACACATTACCCATGATGCATAAATATACATTCAGAGGAGTAATAAAGGGAAACACATGATGCATAAACCTACACATTCAGCGGTGTTCAGAACAAAGCACATGATGCAATAAAAATACATTCAGAGGTACCAGAACAATACAATAGCGCAAAAATCACATGATGTCTAAAAACATTCAGAGGTGAAGGAATAACACATGATGCAAGAAAGCACATTCAGAGGTGCAATAACCATACAATTGCGCAAAACTTACATAAGCCACCACCTGTGGCAGTCCCTAGGCCAACTGGCCTTGTTGGGGCTAAGACACCCTGTGTCTCAATGTCAGAGGCCTAAACGGTGCAGGTGCCCACTACTTGCTGGGCACCTGTGAACAATCCCAAGCGCCTAAACGGTGCAGCTGCACACTAATTGCTGGGCAGCTGGGAATCATCAAAACTGCACCAGGGCCCTCACTGGCCCTTAGGCGCAAACTGCGCCAACTGTGGGAGCCACACAGGCTCTGCAGCACTCGTGCCCCCGTTGGAGCCTACACGGCTCTGACCTAACACAACCGTTGGAGCCACACAGGCTCTAAAAACACCTATGCCCCCTTGAGCCTCGCTGGGCTCGTGGAACAATAATGTGGGCAGGGAGCCTCGGGGCTCTACACAAAGAAATGCCCTCTCAGAGCCTTCTCAGGGCTCTACAACGTTGGGGCGACCCGCTGCCAATCGGGGCCGCCCTTAACTGCACCACCATTGTCGTGACCCCCAAGGCCTCTTGTGGCCCTCAAACAACCAGCATGGCCCCCGGAGCCTCTTGGGCTCACAAAACACCGCAAGGCCCCCGGAGCCTCTCAGGCTCTAACACGAAGTTATGCCCCTGAGCCACCACCGGCGCTTCACATTGGAGGGGGGGGGGCGGGCACCGGCAATTTACCCCGACGCCCCCTGCTGCCCCGAACAGTACCGGCCCCACTCACCGGGTCAGCACGCCGGTCTTCTCTCTCTCCCTGGGACTCCCTCAGCACACGGGAGCCCCAGCAGCAGGCCACGCTTCCTCCTCTCTTCCCAGGGCTCCCTCCAGATCACGGGAGCCCCGGGCGGCCATTACCGCTCTCCGCCTCTTCTCCTCGGCCACACGCCCTCTCTCTCCTCGGCCGGCCGGACTGGCCAACCAGAGCGCGGCAGCGGGCGGGACTTCCTCCGGGAACCGGAAGTCCCGCCCCACATCAGGCACTCCGGTGCCTGACTTCCTGGTCGCGGCGCGAGGACCGCGGCGGTGATGAAAAGTGGCAAACCGAGGGGTGGGCACCCTCGAAATCCAAAATAAAAGTAGAAACGGGGTGAGCACCCGTTAGGCAATGAAATAAATGGGGTGGCACCCATCTATAAAACATAACACGAATCGGGCGCCAAGCAGGGTAGGCACCTGCCAAACCTTACGCAAAATGCGTGATAGCGACACGCTCGCTATGGGTCAAAAATTAAACGCTCTCCCAGCGCTATAAGCACTAAAGCAGCCCCCATGAGTGAAGGGGGCAGGAGAGCCAGGCAAAGGGGTCCCCAAAAGTCCTGGGCAGCAAAGTCCTGTGGTAAATAAATAAATAATACCCTATTTTTGACTAGACTTATAGCATAACAGATAGCTCAATAAATAAGAGTCAAGATTCGAGGTAGTAGGAGTTTCTGCAGGTTTATTACAGCATAAGGACAGGATCAGGACAACCTGCATAGGAACAGAATGACAGGGCCCAGCAGGACAACTGGGGCCCAGCAGGGGAAAAGAGGCCCAGCAGCTGCTGGGGCTAGGTCTGGGATGAGCGCGCTAACATTTAATAACAAAACATTGACTTATATACATAGCGCAAACACATAGCATTACATTGCAGTGGGCGTAACAGTAGGTGGAGTAGAAGGCGTGACGCGTAGCAGTCGCGAGAGATAACAGAAATAAGAGGTGTAACTGGGAGTTTACTTAGATATGTGATGGAAAACGTAACAGAATATGTCATGAATGGGCGGAAACTTTGGAGGGGGCTACCTAAGGAGCCGGGACCTCTAACCTAATGGTGCGCGAAAACTGGCAATGACGTGTTACTAGGAGAAGCTGGGGGCTACGAACTCTGTGCTAGGAGCAGAGACTAGAGTCTGAAGGGTCGGAGCGACATGTACCTAAACCCTATCTGGTATCTACTGTTTAGGGAACATGTTGATATAGACTAGAAGTCATGAGGGGAGAGGCTAACCTGACTCTAAGACTGGACCATGCATTATTCTACATGTAGTGCGTGAAGAATATTAAATGACCATTAAATACAGTATTTCTCTAACATGGAGACGAGAAGGCTAGACAATGACGGAAACTATTGATGCAGTTCAGTAGCTTAGGAATGCAGAGGAGGAGGACTGAACTGATAGCTGGAACTATAACATACTTTTGGCAGACTCAGAGGCAGAGCCGGGGTGCACCGGGCACTGCAAGGCAGGAAGTAAGTGAAGGGTCGAGGATACAGGTGGGGGCTGTATCGCTCCTCAGCGAGGCTTTCAGGAGACAGGAGCTGAATCTGTGGTCCGGGCCCTTTTGAGGCCTGGAAACGGGGACTTTATAATTGAATAACGTGCACACTGAGAAACGTGGCAACATTACTTACATAGGCCTGATATTCGTAGTATTCACGAGGACTGGAAACTAACATACTAGAGGTGGACACAACTGTAATTGCGTCTTTAATCAGAAGTGGGGACTAACATATGCATATTGATCATGCACATATAACATATGATGGATGAGGCGTAGGGACACAGAACATGGCAAAATTTACTTTTCCACATTCCCTCCTTGTCACTACGTTTCCATCAGGAAACATCAATATTCATGATACCGTCTATCATTTCATACAGTACCATTTGCTCGTCTCGAATTGTCTTGGAACGGGATTTAGAACAGGGCTTGGGACTGGGAATACAAGAGGTAGCACACATGCTGCAAATCGCAGGGCCACATTGTATACAGAGGCAGCAGCTAAATATGGTCGCTACTGCAATACCTAAAAAGGACAGGACTTTCCAACCCCACGCGGAAATTATATTCCAGAACCAACCGGACCATGTCCAGGTGCCTGGGTCTTGGTGTAACAGATGGGCAATTTTATGGAATCTGGTTATAGCTGAATAAACAGACGGCGCGTTATTTGGAATGAAAATACAACAACTGGATCCGAGAACTCTACAGGCCCCGCCCCTATCGGCCAGTATGACGTCAAGGACGAGACGATTCTGTAAAACGACAATTCTCATAAAGGATTGCTCTTCAGTTAAGTTACCTAGAGCGGAGGCAGTCTCATCTACTACTGCTTCAAGGGTTCTTGTTAACCTACGGATTAGCTTACTATTTACAACTGTACCTAAATAAGGGAAAACACCTTTATCAATATCAATCAATTGCTCTGCAGCAGTTTCAGTATAATCGACAATCGGGAGATTTCTCTTGTGTCTAGTGTGTACTAAGAAAGAATTCCTATGATAGTCAGGTGGGGCTAGAAAAACAGGTGGCAGTAGGAAAGCAATGTAACAGGTTCCCTCCCAATCGAGGGGCAGACGGACATATGCAGTTTGACCACAAATAAAATAAGAATGACGTGAAGCTTTGAAAATAGATTTCCCACTGTCACTATACTGGATAACAGTAGTACATTCACTATGACCTATATGTACAGAACCATAACTACGGACACATAATTCGCCTTTGACTGGTAGTACTGAAATAGCGGGTGAGTCTGGAGTAGTATCAGACTGAACATTCAGAACCATGAAATTCGACGAATAATTTCCTAAATTATATACTTCATTTTCTAAATCTAAACCTGTTCTGTGGGGGAAACCTTGCTTGTCTGGGAAACATGTACTGTTAAGAAAAGACATATCTGTTGAGGATGACGTTAACGTGGACCATGCTCCACACGAACCATTGTGTGAGAATGGATAAGGAAAGAGTGGCAGAACTCCCTTTGGTGTCTGGAAAGGGGGGAGTCGACCACACACCCAACAATTAGTGGCATTGCTGGTCTGGTGTGAATAATGTAACATACGGATAAATGTGTTATTACGCATGGCGAGGCGGTATGAATATTCGTGAGGAGGCAGATCACTAAACGTGTGCTCTACTGTAGCATGAGCAGACATATTTACATGAGGAACTGAAAAACACAGATAGAAAGCATAGCTGGTGCAGGAAATCATTATGCTGATGAATAATACGAAACTCAGAAAAACGATACATTTGATTGAGCTTTGACTGACTCTCTCACTATGGGGGTCTATTTTATACATGTCAGAAACAGTCTAACCGTTTCACCTAGGGGAGGACTTATACAATCAAACTGGCTGACTTATTAGACCTGAGCTTTAACTTATACTCCTGTTGCGGAGTTTTCTCTAACAAGGGAGGGGTTGTAATAATGTCTTGTGCGGGACAGTCCTTTAAAACAATGTTCTGGCAATCCTTCGAATCCTGGGAAATGTTCTTGGAAATGTTTTTGAAGACTGGTTTCGATCCTTTGAAAAGTTTTACATGAGAAAGGTGGACCCACCCCTTCCTGCCTTCCAACTTGACGGCAGTTCGGGTGGTCAAGAGGACCTGACGTGGCTCTTTCCAACGTGGTTCCAGCGGACTTGTTCTGTCGAAATTTCTGATCATCACAAGGGAGCCTGGAACGATCTCGTGCGGTGCCACCTCGGTATTGTCTGGAAATGCGGCGGCAACCTGTGAACGACATGAGTTGAGGGCAGACATCAAGGAAGCTAGGTAATCTGTCAGCATATTACATGAAACATCGGTAATACTTCGGGGTCTAGGAGTACCCCACATGTTAGGGGGGCGGCCGAAAACGACCTCATACGGGGACAGACCTGATCTGGAATGTGCGACCATGCGCATGTAGAACAGAGCGACTGGCAAAGCTACTAACCAGTCCACACCCTTGTCTTTACAGACTTTTGCTATACGGATTTTCAGAGTCTGATTATGTCTTTCGACTAGTCCAGCGGCTTCTGGATGGCGTACACAATGGAACTTCCACTGGTACCCTAACAACAGGGAAACGTGTTTCATGAGTTCAGATGAGAATGGCTGGCCGTTATCAGAATATACGACTCTAGGGAGTCCATATCTAGGGAAGAATTCACGAACCAACTGCTTGGCAGTGGTCGCGGCTGTGTAATCTGGGACTGGATATGCTTCTGTCCACCTGGACAAAGCGCATACAACTACAAGGACATACTTGAAACCTCGACATCGCTCCATTTGAATATAATCCATCTGGAGGACCTCAAAAGGGTGGTCAGGGGGCTGGAAACCACCTTGTTCCACCGGGACACTTTTACCTGGATTAAACTGACAACATATCATACAGGTACGGACTTTCTGCTTGGCTGCAGCTCGTAAATGCTTGTTGAACCAAATGTTCTGGATACTGTCTAACATAGCTTTTTCTCCTAAATGTGCTGGACTATGTGCGGTATTGATAATGACTTGAACCATAGAATCGGGGAGAAACCATGTGGCTCTACCCTTCGTTAACCATCCCTGATCTGTCTGGACCCCTCCTTGTACAGACCATTTCTTGATTTCATCGGGAATAGCATGTGACTGGATATCTATGACATCTTGAGTAGGGTCCTTAACTGTCATGCATGTAATCGGATCTGGAGTATGTGTCATATTAACTGGAATGTCTGGAGTCTGTGCTGTAAGCTTGGCTGTGCGGTCTGCTAAATCATTACCTTGGGAAATAATGTCAGTGACTTTCGTATGTGCTTTGCACTTCATGATAGCAATAGATGTCGGTAAATGTATGGCATCTAACAGGGCTTGAATAAGGAGACCATGCTGAATCTTGGTTCCATGAGAAGTCATAAAACCTCTCTCCTGCCAGAGCACTCCGAAGTCGTGTACAACTCCGAATGCGTAACGTGAATCTGTGTAAACATTAACCTTCAGGTTCTTGGCATGTATACAGGCTTGTGTCAGAGCGACTAGCTCTGCTGCTTGAGCGGACAGAGTATCAATACGGTGTGTTTCAATAACTTCAGTGTCAGTAGTCACTGCATACGCGGCGACTAGTTCTCCTGTACTAGTTCTCATACATGAACCATCCACATAAAGTGTCAGGTCAGGATCTGGTAACGGAATATCTGTCAGGTCTTGTCTTGGCTTTGTCGTAATGTTAACTACTTCCACACAATCATGTGTGTCTGGATTTGAACTAGCTGATGGTAACAGTGTAGCGGGGTTCAGAACGTTGCAGCGTCTAATTCCTATGTGTGGCTGGAACAGTGTCAATTCATAACCTGTTAAACGTGCAATTGTCAAGTGCTGAGTTTGTGTTCGGTTTAAAAGAACTTCTACTGAATGTGGGACCTGTACTGTCAGGGAATGTCCTAAAACTATAGAATCACTTTGTCTGATAGCTAGTGCTGTGGCTGCAACTGATTTGAGGCACGCAGGCAACGCCTGGGCGACTGGATCTAAGGTGCTCGAAAAATAAGCACAGGGCTTGTATTGACCTGCTTGATCTTGTGTGAGGACAGATAATGCTGTACCTTCGCGTTCTGTAACGAAAAGTGTAAAAAGCTTACTGTAGTTCGGTGTAGCTAGAACTGGAGCTTGACATAGGGCTTTCTTTAACTCGTTGAAACTAAGTGTATGGTCAGATGTCCAAGGGAGGACAGTCGATACGGCTGCCTCCTGTGTCGTTAACTGTATCAGTGGCTTGGCTAGGAATGCATACTGGGGAATCCATTGTCTACAATAAGAAGTAAGGCCGATAAAGGCACGTACCTCCTTCTGGGTTCTGGGCTGGGGAAGACTCGCTATTAACTGGATACGGTCGGGTGTCAACTGCCTACCCCTCTTGGACAGCAAGTGTCCTAAGTATACCACTTGCTGGACACAGAATTGAAGCTTCGAAGGTGACACCTTGTGCCCCATCTCGGCCAGAAAATACAGAACTGTAAGTGATGCTCGCTCACAAGCACGTTCAGAACGGGCTGTGATCAGTAGATCATCGACATACTGGAGCAGGGCAGTGTCAGTCGGCATGTGAATGTTGTCTAGTTGTCTCTTGAGTGCTTGACTGTAAATACTAGGGCTTTCTGTGAAACCTTGAGGAGCGCGTGTAAACATATAGCTCCTTCCATTTAAACAAAATCCGAAAAGAAACTGGCTGTCTGGATGAATTGGAACACTAAAAAATGCATTCTTGAGGTCAATAACAGTGAAAAACATGGCTTCGGAATCAATGGCTGTTAACAGGGAAGAAATGTCTGGGACAACTGGGTACTGAGGAATAATACATTTGTTAAGCTCTCGTAAATCAATCACTAATCGATATACTGGGGGTGCATTCGGATCAGTACGTTTCATGACTGGAATGATCGGAGAATTGCATACATTGGAGTCAGTTTCTACAACTACTCCTTGAGCCATGAGCTCGTCAATAATTTTGGATAAGGCTGCTACAGCCTCAGGTGGCAATCTGTACTGTCTGATTCGTGGTAACACTACACCTGGCTTGAGAGTCACACGATGGGGTGTGATTTGCATGTAACCTACATCAGTTGGACCTTGCGCCCATAAATGCTGCGGAACATTAGACAATCTTGAATCAAAATCTCGTAACACATAGTGACCCTTGAAGTCACGTAGGAACAGACGTATTCCCTCTGGGGAACAGCAAATAACTGCACCTAATTCTTTCAGTGTCTTAATACCTAATAGATTTTCTGGACATGACTTAGTAAGTAACAGATCAGTAGTACGGGACAATGGACCTACTTCTAGAGTAACTGGCTTAGATATTTCATTAACTATGGGTTTTCCTGAAAATCCAAGGGAAACATTTCTTGAGCCTGAGAGCGGAGCCCCTGGAACTTCGGCATGACTAATTGTGGTCCTACTTGCCCCTGTATCGATCAAAAACTTTCTGTCTTTCCCTAATACTTGACTATGAACATAGGGACCTTCTTGGTCTACAGGTATCTCGATGAGAGGCAAGCCTACCTCCCTCTCTAGGCTGTTTCATGAATATGACTGATACTCTGGATACTCGGACTGTGCATACTGGTACATCTGCGATGTAACGTGCTGTGTTGCAGCAATAGGCTGCGGTACTGTAACTGTCTGTGGTGCATTCTGTGACTGAGGAGTCTGTGAAACTTGTTCTTGTCTCGGCGGACGTGGTCTTTCTTTAGTCTTACCAGTAGCTATGTTGTGTTTCAGAACTGCACACTCGTTTATAAAATGACCTGGCTGTTTACAATAATTGCAGTTCCCTTTAACGGGAGCTGCAGGGTGACTGGCTTGATTCGGACCCCTCTTCTGACTGTCTTGAGGAATAGATTGTGCAACTAGCACTTTCATTTTCGTGTCCTTCATACGTTTTCTTTCGTGTTCTTGCTCTTCCCTGATTCTATTCTGGTGATACTGGAGCATCTGGAGCATCTGGGACGGAGTATTTGCTTGCCAGGTGCTTTCGACTTTCAAAACTCGGTTTTTAATTTGTGGACTTGAATTCTCGACTAATTTGGTAACGAAAAGATGAGGGTATGACTCACTACTTGTCTTGAGACCACTGTTAATACTGAAACATTTCTCAAATCTAGAATAAAAATCACTAATGTCTTCATCTTGTTTCTGTTTACAGGCTGAGATTGCATCCCAGTCTTCTTTCCTAGTTGTCAATAATCTGGGTAAAACTTGAATCAATAATTCTGGTAATTCTTTACATTTATCTCCAAGACCGGTACCTGGTACTCGTGCCTTGTCTTCAGCTTCTAGAGCTGTCCAATCGATCTTTTTCTCTCCCACCTCCCATTCTTTTTCCTTTAACTTTTCATACACCCCTGCGGGTAGCAGGACCTTTAACATTTTAATGATATCTGGGTAAGTGTATTCTCCCATACGGAGCATGTCCTTTAATTCTCTATGGAACCCCGCTGGATCTTTGTCGTGACAGGGGATTAATTTCTTCATTTCAAGAAGTTCCATCTTCGATATCGGAGTGTATACAAACACTCGTTGCATTACGCCACCCGCCCCTTGGACTGGGTGGACTTCTCGTAGCGGATTCTGTCTGTCTATGTAGAATGGTTTACTTTCTGGGGGTGAGACATGAACAAAATGCGGGTTCAGGAACGTTCTATACTTGTGGCGCTGTTCTAGAATGACACTAATTAAATCGGTACCTAGACCTCTCCATCTGTACTGGAGTAACTCGTTCAGGATATCATGTAACGGGCCTGGATCAGAATGTTGACCCTCATACTGAGTAATGAGGTGCTGGATCATATACATACCCACCAGTCGTTGCTCGGCTGGGGGCAATTTCAGAAACATTTGTGCCACTATTTCGTCTGGAAAAGTGGTAGAATCAGTAATCCATCGGACTGCTGATCGGCCTAGTTCTTGTTCATGCATAGTACTTAGTTCACTGTAACCGACTCGTGATTTCAGGATGTGATCGGTAGCTTGAAATACTTGTTCTAGGGAACCTTGTTCTGGTGCTAGATGATGAAAAATAGACTTAGGTTCTGGACGTAAATGGCGATCTGGAAATCTGGATTTTCCTACATACGCTATTCTGGCGGGATTCTCGTCTTCCTCTTCAGGATCAGAGATACTTTCTTTCTCGCTTACTTGTGCTGCTTTACGCTGTTCGTGTAACCTTATTATTTCTTTATGAATTTTCTTGTACATACTTTCCATGGCACTAATGGTCTTGTGCTTACCCTCGGCTATATTATCACTCCACCTTGTTAGGATTCTCATTTCGGCGGGATCTTTAGACGGGTAATCTTGTTCTCTTATTAAACAATTGATCAGGAACTTTAATATCATGAGCTGAATCTCGGCTTTCCTTTGAGACATAATCTCGCCAATACTTTCTGGATCATCCCCTGTACGGATGAAACGATATATTCTGTCTAGATCTTCTTTCATATTTGGTAAGGTGACTAGATACTCGGTCACCCTTCTTACGCGTACGGAATATAAAACCATATTATACTCGCCTGGGACTGTGTCATAGACACATTCGTTAAGGGCTTGCCTGATTTCTGTAACAGACTTATTACTTTTAGGAGTACGCTGTGATGCTTGAGCATGTAATTCGAGTGCTGATAAACGCTTGTGTGGCGGCGGGGTTTGAGGAGGACCTCCCCCTGCGGCCCCTATACTAGAATCCTCGACCGACATTCTTCGTGCTTGCAGGGTCGGTAATTGTAACGTGGGCTGAACTTGTATGGCAGGCTGACCCGGGGGTACCGTAACAGGTACTCCGGTGTCTGGAGGAACGGGAAGTGCTTGATTTACAGGGACAGGTGGAGCGCGAACTGGATTTGCATATTCTGGAACTGTGTCGTCCAAATAGGACGAAATAAAAATATCAGCTGCGGTCGGTTTGTGACGTAACTTGGTCGGAACTAATGGTGGCGGGAAATTACTGGGTGCCTCTGGGGTCGCTTTTGGCAAGCCTTCGGCAAGGAGAGGATACATACCCTTAATAAGGGCATGCCTCTGTCTGTCTGACTGTTCGGCTTTGACTTGTTCACCTATCTCGATTAATTCTCTTTCTTGGGCTCGTTCTTGGGATTCTCTACTTAACTCTGACTTTCTGACTTCCTTTTCCGTTCTTCTATGCGCTTCCTTACGCCATAACTCGATGGCATCTTTCTGTGACTGTCTGGCTTTCTTTTTCCATAATGCTTCCTCTACTCGCATGATACATTCGGCATCCCATGTACCCGATACGGGCCATCTATACTTTTCTTCTAACTGTTTGGTATACTCTACCCATAAATCTAGATACAATATGGCGCTTATGCCATGTTTCTGATACATAAAGTGACCTGGACTGTCCCTAGGCGGAACAGGAACTGCTGCTTCCAGCAGACCCTTTCTAGTTTTTAACTGACGTAACTTGGAAAAGAGCGGCATTCTAAACTTGAATCGGAACACAATACAATACACGAAAAACAATAACAATTGGGAAAACAATTCAGGCATACCACGACGTTGAAAATACATTAAACAACATTATAAATAACAGTTCGAACAGAATACTACCTGAAAATACTGAAAACAGAAACAGAACAGAATTCTCGAGAACGGAACAGACTAGAGTTGCTGGATGCACTGCTGTAACAGTACGGAACATACCGGTCCCATAAAGGAACGCATCAAGACCCGTATCCACCTAGGTGAACACTTCGTTTGTGGGCTTGGGTACCACCAACCCACGGACCAGGAGTCAATTTAGACTGACCCTGTCTAGACACTACCCCAGCAATGGTACTCACCGGGCAGCACGGAACGGAAGGCCTCGGACGGGACTGGACTACGACGACGAACTTCGGACTTCGGACTTCAGTTACGGGTGGGCCTCCGGATACCTCGGACCTTGGACTCTCGGCTTGGGCTCTGGTCGGGACTCGCCGCGTTCCTCCACCGTCTCGTTCGGATGCTGGACCGCCTCCTCCGTCTCCTCCGTGGGCCTGAGGGATACTTGGAGCAGAAATATCTGCCAGTGCACGGTATGGTTCCGTCACGACTGCAGAGGGTCAGGGGGTCGGCGTGGCTTCACCGACGCGTGGGGAAAGGGCAAGTCCCTATTCGGGCGCCATTATGTGGTAAATAAATAAATAATACCCTATTTTTGACTAGACTTATAGCATAACAGATAGCTCAATAAATAAGAGTCAAGATTCGAGGTAGTAGGAGTTTCTGCAGGTTTATTACAGCATAAGGACAGGATCAGGACAACCTGCATAGGAACAGAATGACAGGGCCCAGCAGGACAACTGGGGCCCAGCAGGGGAAAAGAGGCCCAGCAGCTGCTGGGGCTAGGTCTGGGATGAGCGCGCTAACATTTAATAACAAAACATTGACTTATATACATAGCGCAAACACATAGCATTACATTGCAGTGGGCGTAACAGTAGGTGGAGTAGAAGGCGTGACGCGTAGCAGTCGCGAGAGATAACAGAAATAAGAGGTGTAACTGGGAGTTTACTTAGATATGTGATGGAAAACGTAACAGAATATGTCATGAATGGGCGGAAACTTTGGAGGGGGCTACCTAAGGAGCCGGGACCTCTAACCTAATGGTGCGCGAAAACTGGCAATGACGTGTTACTAGGAGAAGCTGGGGGCTACGAACTCTGTGCTAGGAGCAGAGACTAGAGTCTGAAGGGTCGGAGCGACATGTACCTAAACCCTATCTGGTATCTACTGTTTAGGGAACATGTTGATATAGACTAGAAGTCATGAGGGGAGAGGCTAACCTGACTCTAAGACTGGACCATGCATTATTCTACATGTAGTGCGTGAAGAATATTAAATGACCATTAAATACAGTATTTCTCTAACATGGAGACGAGAAGGCTAGACAATGACGGAAACTATTGATGCAGTTCAGTAGCTTAGGAATGCAGAGGAGGAGGACTGAACTGATAGCTGGAACTATAACATACTTTTGGCAGACTCAGAGGCAGAGCCGGGGTGCACCGGGCACTGCAAGGCAGGAAGTAAGTGAAGGGTCGAGGATACAGGTGGGGGCTGTATCGCTCCTCAGCGAGGCTTTCAGGAGACAGGAGCTGAATCTGTGGTCCGGGCCCTTTTGAGGCCTGGAAACGGGGACTTTATAATTGAATAACGTGCACACTGAGAAACGTGGCAACATTACTTACATAGGCCTGATATTCGTAGTATTCACGAGGACTGGAAACTAACATACTAGAGGTGGACACAACTGTAATTGCGTCTTTAATCAGAAGTGGGGACTAACATATGCATATTGATCATGCACATATAACATATGATGGATGAGGCGTAGGGACACAGAACATGGCAAAATTTACTTTTCCACAGTCCAGCAAAAAGTCCTTCAGGGGTCCAGGACAAGTCCATCAGGAAGGTGAAGCAAAGGGGACCCAGTAAAAGGGTTTCCAGAGTCCAGGAAAACAGCAGGAATCCAGGGCAAAGCCAAGTCCCCCCATCAGCCCAGGCAAGGCAGAGGAGTCCCCCAGAAGTCCTCCAGGCATCCAGGGGCTGGGCAGCGCCTGCCCGTGGTAGATTCAAGTCAGAAAAAAGAACATTTTGGAAGGGGACACAGCCCCTTCTTATACACAGAAAAGTCTTTGAAGTCTTTGTGCAGGCAGTGTGAGAACCAGCTAGAACTGGTTATAGGGAAGTCCTGTCAGTATCAGGGACAGAGGTGACAGTCGCCCAGCGGGGAGATGGAGCCAGCATTGTGGTCAGGCAGGCACAGCCCTTCACTATCAGGTGCTATCTCCTCCCACTTCCCTGGCAGCAGATGCTGCCTTTCATCCACGGGCTGACTCAGACAACCTCCTGGGGCCCTGCAGCCCCTGTCACACTCAAACCAGACAGTCAATCCATAAGCAGGCCCAGGCACTCCTGGGCCAGGCTCACCAGCCAATCACGTGCCAGCAGACTCACTACACAAATATGCCAACTTCTAAAAGTGGCACTTCTAGACTAGACACAACCTTGCCGCATACACCATTACGCAGCATTCAATCTCACGAGTTCGCATATATCAAACTCGACCCTGCACTCCCCACACATCAGGAACTACCATGGGCATACATATTCCCCATTCATTCCTATGGGAGGGCAGGTCACTCACCACACATACACAGAGAGCTCACGCACTTTAAACTGTACCACAGTGAAAAAGTGCGCAGAGGCCTAAAATCACTAACACCAGGTCACAGAAACAGACTAGGAAAAAGCAAAAAGTT
The DNA here is from genome assembly GCF_964261635.1 of Lissotriton helveticus. Lineage (NCBI taxonomy): Eukaryota > Metazoa > Chordata > Amphibia > Caudata > Salamandridae > Lissotriton > Lissotriton helveticus. The sequence continues at coordinate 647,626,867 of NC_136071.1, read as the reverse complement.
TCGGGGTGATCCTGCCAAAAAGGGCCAGGTCCAACACCCCTCATGGGAATGATCCATCCCAAGCTGTCAGGCAAGGCTCCCTCCAGAAGTGACAAAAAAGCTTCCCCTGATAGCATTCGATCTTATTATGCCTCATCAGTGAGGTATAGCTTGGATCCTGTGGCATAATAAGGGACTGATTGTTACCATAAGGAGCAGGTTCAATAATAATCCTTTCCCTAAGGCGGGTGTCTGTTTAGAGGATGGAACAGATGAAAATAATGGATTGGAATTCTACTTTGAGTGATTTCCAATTGTCAAACTTTTTGCGAACATTCCTCCCATCACCTTTTGTGCATTGTCTGTTGGTTGACCATTAGGGTGCATGACTTATCAGAGATCATGACTCGTTGGTATAGTCACACGTTGGTCTTTGGAGGCACTTTTTCTTTTGGTTTACACTGGTAAACATTGTAAATACGTTGGATAATGTGTGACCTATTAGTGTACTCATGCCTTCTGTGATATCCTACATTTTGTGCCCTTTGTGGTATGTGATAGTACTAAAATACTCTATGCCTATCAATGTGGCTCATGCTGATTAAATGACTTTTTATGCTCTTGCCTGCTACTTCAGAGTATCATGTCTTGCTTTGGGTAAAGGTAAAAAGATAGAGAATGTTTATTGAGATAATATACAGCTTTTGCAGATTGCCTTTATTGCCTTTACCTCTTTTATTGCCTCTATGATTTTCTTTTCTTTCTTTCTCCACTTTGCTTTCTCCCCCTTTCTCTCTTTCTTCCCCCTCTCTTTCCCTTTAAAATTACATAAAATGCTTTCTTGTGCTCTAATTTTGACATTAGGAATGTTATGCTTTTTACTTTCCCATATATTTTGTATCTCCCTTCCTTTTGTCAGTTGTTACCCTTGATTATATTAATAAAGCTCTTCAAACATAAAAAAAAAGACTATCAAGTCCAGAATGATGTGGGCACAGCTGCACTACCAGGGACAACACATTAATGTTCCCCCCGTCAATAAAGAAATTGTAATGTCACAGCGCACTACAAACTTAGGGCCGGATCATGCCTTTGGTGGTATGGCAGTGGGCCTCCACGCCAGCTCTCCACGGCCACACTGCCAAAACTGTTCTGACACTGCCTGCCAGATTAGGAGTTTTCTCCTGGTCTGGCGGGCAGTGCTTTGCCGGTCCCAAGTGGTAAGCTTTAGGAAGGCACCGCAATGGGAATGCCAAAGGAAGTTACTGCATGGCATGGACTGTTAAGTCCATGCCGTGCAGGAACTGGGCATGCATGCAGACAGGGGGGTCACACCATGTGCCCCTCTGCATGCATCACCGTGGTCCTGGGGCACCAGGGGGCCCTGTAGGACCCCTTTAATTTCCTTACAACCACAGTTTTCATGGTTGGCTCACTGCCATAAAACTGTGGTGGTGAGGAGACTCATAATGAGCTTGGCCTCAGACCACTGCAAGACCGCCAGCAGTAGCAGCGGGACCCATGGTGGTCTGACTGCCCAACTTGTAATAGGATCGCCGTAGTTATAATCAGGCCCTTAGTACCTTACATGGAGTTCCCTGCTTATTTCAGCATTGGCACAGATGAGAGATGACCTGCAAATAATTCATTCATTAATGTTTACATTCAAAATGGAATTGCTTCAGCTATGATCTGTTAGCACTGAGATGTGCCACACTATAATACTTGTTTTGCAATGACGGTTTAAATTTCTGTCTCCTAACTTATGCTGTCGCCTAACTTATGCTTGGGTTAAGTGCCAGCTGTTAAAAATGAAATGGATAGGTTTTAGATGATACTGTGCATGGACCTTATTTAGTTTTTGGCAGACGGGATACTCGATCACAAATTTTGTGAATGTCCTATCTGCCATATTAAAACTGCTTTATAGCCTATGGCATTCATATCTGCTATGTTTTGATGGAGTATCACAGTTGCAAAACTCTAAGTAAAGCCCTGTGTTTTGAGCTTTACTGCTATTTTTTTTAACACCATTTAAAGGCCTTTCAATAGATGTGATACATATAACCTGGTTTACGGCCTAATGTTTGAAATTCAAGAGCCGTATCATGAATGTCATGAATGTATGTGAAGCCACAGAAAACAAACGGTGCCGTTATTTCAAAACATAATCACCCTGTCTATAGGACATACACATACAATCTCATTTCAGGTGCCTTCACGTCCATATTCTGGCATTCAAAATGACTGATACATCACGTATTGGAATTTCCAAGGTGAGATTTTTGTTGCACTCCAGATTGCACCATGATTGTAGTGAGAATCTGTGCTTTCTCACTGTTGGAACTGGCCCTTTTTGCAGGGTCATCCTCAAACTTTTTGCTTCTTCCTCCCTTACTTTTCCTGACCCGTGGCTGTTGGCAATAGGACTCTGCGCACTTTACCACTGCGGATCAGTGCTAAAGTGCATATGCTCTCTATGTAAATTGTTATTCTGATTGAATATACATGTTTGGCATATTTGTATCACCATGAAGTCCCTAGTAAAGTGCACTGGGTGTGCTAGGGCTGGTGATGACAAATGCTACTAGTGGGCCTGCAGCACTGATTGTGCCACCCACAGGAGTAGCTCTAAAATGGTGTCTCAGGCCTGCCACTGCAGTGCCTATGGGCAGTTTAGAACTGCCATGTCCTCCTGGTCAGTGTCCCCACTGACCAGGCCTAACCCTTCCCTTTTTGTGCACATCAGTCACCCCTATGGAAGGCCCAAGGTACCCCCCTGGGCAGGGTGCAGTGTATGTGAAAGGTAGAGCATGTACTGGTGCAGGTAACATGTTCTGGTAGTGAATTACAGCCATTTTCGTTTTTCACTATTGTAAGGCTATCTTGCTCCATAGATTAACATGGGGGATGCTGGCTACAGTGGTTAACAGCATTTCTTCCCATAGGAACAAGATAGGACATAAGTATCTAGTATCCCTGAACTCAGAATTTAATAACACATCTTTTAGGAAAGGTTGTTTTTAAATCCTGTGTTTGAGAACAGCACTTTTAGAAAGTTGCTGTTCTCTTGTCTGAACCTTCTGTGTGCCTGGGCCTGTTTGTGTATTGACTGTCTGGTTTGTGAGTGACAGGGGCTGGGGAACTCCCCGGCAGGATGAATGAGTCAGCACTAGGCTGAATGACTTGAGTGGTGGGAGGAGTTAGCACCTGGGCTGAATAGGGCTGTGCCTGCCTTCCACAATGCTGGCTCCACCCCCCTGCTGGGCGGCTGAGGACCCTGCCCCTCACTCTGAAAGGAAAGATGCAGCCACCAAAACAAAGTGCTCAGGATCCGCCCAGAACTGGTTCAGACCGGGCACAGGGCCCACATGCACCAAGAGAACAAAGACTTTAGGGGTATAAGTACAGGACCCCTGACAACAGAAAATTAGATCATCCTGGAAATCAAGAAGGAACCTCTGCCAAGGAGAAAGCTGAAACTGAAGAAGGAAGATTGTCCTGCTGTTGCTCTGCTGGACTGACCTGTTGCTTTGCTGCCAAGGAGAGGGGAAGGACTTTGCTGTGAGCTGTGTCCCCTGTCTTGAAAGGAATCTCCAAGGGCCTGAGAAGAGCTGGCTCCCTGTTTTGAAGTCCCAGGAACAAAAGGACTTCACCCCCAGCTTCCCTGAACTCTGCTGAGTGAGTTCTGTCCCTCCTAGAGTGCTTGATCCAGTTGTGGGGCCTCTGGAGGTTGGACCGTGCTGGGAAGCTTGAGACAAAAGCTTGAGAGACTTTCGAAATTGAAAAGTGTCGCATCGCTCGCTTGCGGAGCGCATCCCCGACAGTGCGAGAAGTTTCCCGCCGCTACGGAGGTCGAGATCGTCGCAGCGCCTGACGCCGCTGCCAGAGACGTCGCATCCTCCGTTTGCGGGACGCACCAGACCGGTGCGGGAGAATCGAACATCGCTGCGAGTATCGTCGCAGAGCCTGTCGTCGCTGGGTGAGAACGCCGCACCGCTTGCTTGCGGACCGCATCACGTCGCTGCGAGTGTCGTCGCAGAATCATCGCATCGAGGAGCTGCGAGAGAAAGGATCACCGCTGGACCGCGCATCGTCGCCCCGGAGATCGTCGCAGCACCTACGAGATCGTCGCATCGTGCCTTTGCGAGAACAGACTTCCTACGGAACCTACGCACCGGAATCCATACAAGTGGCCTTCCTCCCCATACAGACCGGATTCGTCGCAACACGCCCGCTGCTGCAGCGGGGCTGTCGCATCGCCTCCCCAGGGTCTCAGGAGCGACGCATCGCTTGTTTTCCACCGCACCAGCTTCTGCTTTTGGAACTTTGTTGCAACTAAAGGTACTGTGAGTAAACGTGACGCAACTGTGAACTTTTCACGCAACTGTGGTTTGTTTTTACCGCAACTTGAAGAACTTTAACGCAACCTTAAGAACTCTTTGAAACCATATTCTTGAACCGTGTATGTTGGATTTTTATCGTTTTGGTCTTGTGTAGTTTTAGAATAAATACCTTTATTTTTCTAAACTGTTGTGGAATCAGTTTGTGGTGTTTTCACTGTGTTACTGTGAGTGTTGGTACAAATACTTTACGCATTGCCTCTGATTAGCCTAGACTGCTCAGGCCAAGCTACCTAGAGGGCGAGCAGGGGTTATCTTAGAGAGTTATCTCCTTGTCCTGACTAGAAGCAAGGGTCCCTATTTGGACAGTGGTACCTACCTCTGCCAACTAGAGACCCCCAGATCTAACATTGGTGGTCAGGCGGTGGGATTTGAACTTGTATTTGTACTTGACCCACAGTAATTGGTGTACATCACTAGTGAGTGCAGACCACTACGCCACCGCATACTACTGTTTTTTTGGTTGGTTCTATTTTTTTGATCGTAACCCTGAAGGAATCCAAGCATCATGTCTCTGAATGGTAAACCAGCAAGTGATGTTGCAGAACTGGAGTTTGATATTGAAATGTTAAGCGATTACAAAGTAGGTCAACTCAGGCAGTTCTGCAGGAACTTTGGATGCCCCATGAAGCGCCGCTCCAAGAAGGAGGAGCTACAGGAGGCCTTAAGGGCCTGGTGGGAGACCAAAGAGGCTGGGGGGACAGATGATGCAGAAGTGGATGAGGATGCACAAAGGAATGGTTTCAGGCCACAGGATCTGCCTGTGTCCAGAGCAGCCTCAAGGGCTGGCAGCAACCATTCAGCTGAAAGTTTTTCCCCAGAGGAGTTGGAGGAAAACCAAAGGGCTAGAGATCATAAGTTAGAAATGTTGAGGCTTGAAATGGAGCTGAAGCAATTGGAAATGGAGAAAGAGAGAGAAAGGGCGGCAGAGGAGAGCAAAAATGCCCATGCCCTGGAAGAATTGAAATTGACCTTGGCCCATGAATTAAGAATGAGGAAGCTTGAGTTGGAGCTCCAGAAGCGTGAGGCCATGAGGGTCTCAGCTGAAGAAGAAACATGGGTAGCTCAAGAGGTGAGCTTTGCTGAGTTGGAGGAGGAGTCCAGCTCAGATGGTGGCAGCATGTTTATGATATCTAGTGCTGAGAGAAAGGTACAAACACCCAGAGATGTGGCACCTGACTTGAGGGAGGGGGTCGACATACACCAGGGGGTTCAGGTTTATGATGTAGTTCCAGTGGAGTGCAGTGTCCCTGAAGTAGATTGGGGGACTGGCACAGGGGACCATATTCCTAGTGGTGGGAGGGACACTCTACTGACTCTAGATGAGAGGTACAGGGAGAGGGGTTCCCCCATGGTAGAAACCTTGGTGTGTGTGTGTGAAGACCAGCCAGAAGAGTGTGGGTTGTGTGACAGAGACAGTCAGATACTGTCTTGCCAGTCTCAGGAGAGTGGTGTGAGGTTCTTGTGTGAGGCACTGGAGGGTGAGGCAAAGGGTAGCTTGGTTAACAACTGTGGGGGGCTGTGTGATTCATTTGTTGGAGAGCATATTTTAAGTCCCTGTCTTCCAGAGCTATGCCAACACCCGGTGGAGCGTGAGTTCTCTGACCCCAGAGAGCTTGCATTGGAGGCGGACCTCTTGGTGGATTCCAAAGGGTCTGAAGAGGCATTGGGGAGTGATCCAAAAAGGAGTGGCTTAGATATCTTCCAGACCTGTGAGGTGGAAGAGGTTCAGTGTAACCCGGTTAGGTCCCAGTGTAGTGGGAGGGGTGTAGGGGCTCATGTCCGGTCTCAGTGGAGAAGGAATGAGTGTGGGACGGTGTGTCTCACGGTGCCCGAAACCCAGTCTCAGGGCCTGGAGGGTTCCTTAAGGGAACACCAGGTTGGGGGCCTAGACTGTACTTGTAGGCCCTTTGAGGAGGATCTCCTAGTGTCTGTTGAACGGGGAGTGTCTGTAACCAGGCCTCCATCAGTTCTGGTGGCTGGCAGTGCCGCTCCATTTGGGAGGGTACAGAAGTCCAGACTGAGGGGTGAGAGGGGGAAGGAGTCCCCAGTGGGAGAACCAGTGGGTCAGGGACCAGTCAGAAGGGCTGAGTCCCCAGTGAGTGACCATGTTGACCTCACTTCTGTCCTGGGGGATCTTCCCGTGCTGTCAGGTGGACAGGGGTCGGGAGATCTGCACCAGGCAGACTGTCACAGGACACATGAGTTGTGTGTCACCCTCAAGGGGGTACTATGTGAGTCCCCAGAAGTCCTGGTGTGCCAGGCAAGTGTTCCACCGCAGGGGTTGGTCCCTGGGTGGGGATGCCATGTTCAGGTGTTGTCTGACCTGGAGGCTTTGGAGCCTAGGTTTGAGGGCCAGGTCCGGGGTGTCCCCCCTGACCTGGAATACCAGTTGCAGGATAGCACCCCTGAACTGGTGGGTGAATGGTGCGGGACACCTGCCACAGGTGCCCTGGCTATTCTAGAAGGGGGTACCGCTCCAGGTGGGAGGGTACAGAGCCCCAAGGAAGAGGAGGACCGGGTGTGGAGAAGCCCACCTCAGCCTCCTGTCCAGCCGCCGGATACAGGTCCGGGACTGGTGGGTCAGTGCCAGGATGTTAGACCTGACTTGACAAGAGAGGGAGTGGACAAAGGGTGCCAAGCACCTGGGGCTACTGCCCCCCACCCTCTGATGCCACAGGGGTTTGAGAGCCATGAGAGGCATGAGGCCTGGATCTCATCCCTGATCACTGTTGGTGGTCACTGTGGCTGGCTGTCTGTCTGTTGGGACACACCTGTGAGGAAATTAAGGTTAGGTGCTGCACAGGTGGTGTCCACAGGTGAGGAGAAGGGTTCCACATGGATTGGCATGGTGGACCCTGAGAGTATAAATAGAGTGATTGAACTGGGTTTAGGATGGCGTAGAACAGGACTGCCCTGCTGTGTGGGCCAGTTTCCATGTTCTATCGCCTCAAGCAGGGAATCCCATCGAGGTATCGTTTGGTCTACCCTGGCTTTAGGCTGGAAGGGGGTTGTGTTGGAACTGGCCCTTTTTGCAGGGTCATCCTCAAACTTTTTGCTTCTTCCTCCCTTACTTTTCCTGACCCGTGGCTGTTGGCAATAGGACTCTGCGCACTTTACCACTGCGGATCAGTGCTAAAGTGCATATGCTCTCTATGTAAATTGTTATTCTGATTGAATATACATGTTTGGCATATTTGTATCACCATGAAGTCCCTAGTAAAGTGCACTGGGTGTGCCAGGGCTGGTGATGACAAATGCTACTAGTGGGCCTGCAGCACTGATTGTGCCACCCACAGGAGTAGCTCTAAAATGGTGTCTCAGGCCTGCCACTGCAGTGCCTATGGGCAGTTTAGAACTGCCATGTCCTCCTGGTCAGTGTCCCCACTGACCAGGCCTAACCCTTCCCTTTTTGTGCACATCAGTCACCCCTATGGAAGGCCCAAGGTACCCCCCTGGGCAGGGTGCAGTGTATGTGAAAGGTAGAGCATGTACTGGTGCAGGTAACATGTTCTGGTAGTGAATTACAGCCATTTTCGTTTTTCACTATTGTAAGGCTATCTTGCTCCATAGATTAACATGGGGGATGCTGGCTACAGTGGTTAACAGCATTTCTTCCCATAGGAACAAGATAGGACATAAGTATCTAGTATCCCTGAACTCAGAATTTAATAACACATCTTTTAGGAAAGGTTGTTTTTAAATCCTGTGTTTGAGAACAGCACTTTTAGAAAGTTGCTGTTCTCTTGTCTGAACCTTCTGTGTGCCTGGGCCTGTTTGTGTATTGACTGTCTGGTTTGTGAGTGACAGGGGCTGGGGAACTCCCCGGCAGGATGAATGAGTCAGCACTAGGCTGAATGACTTGAGTGGTGGGAGGAGTTAGCACCTGGGCTGAATAGGGCTGTGCCTGCCTTCCACAATGCTGGCTCCACCCCCCTGCTGGGCGGCTGAGGACCCTGCCCCTCACTCTGAAAGGAAAGATGCAGCCACCAAAACAAAGTGCTCAGGATCCGCCCAGAACTGGTTCAGACCGGGCACAGGGCCCACATGCACCAAGAGAACAAAGACTTTAGGGGTATAAGTACAGGACCCCTGACAACAGAAAATTAGATCATCCTGGAAATCAAGAAGGAACCTCTGCCAAGGAGAAAGCTGAAACTGAAGAAGGAAGATTGTCCTGCTGTTGCTCTGCTGGACTGACCTGTTGCTTTGCTGCCAAGGAGAGGGGAAGGACTTTGCTGTGAGCTGTGTCCCCTGTCTTGAAAGGAATCTCCAAGGGCCTGAGAAGAGCTGGCTCCCTGTTTTGAAGTCCCAGGAACAAAAGGACTTCACCCCCAGCTTCCCTGAACTCTGCTGAGTGAGTTCTGTCCCTCCTAGAGTGCTTGATCCAGTTGTGGGGCCTCTGGAGGTTGGACCGTGCTGGGAAGCTTGAGACAAAAGCTTGAGAGACTTTCGAAATTGAAAAGTGTCGCATCGCTCGCTTGCGGAGCGCATCCCCGACAGTGCGAGAAGTTTCCCGCCGCTACGGAGGTCGAGATCGTCGCAGCGCCTGACGCCGCTGCCAGAGACGTCGCATCCTCCGTTTGCGGGACGCACCAGACCGGTGCGGGAGAATCGAACATCGCTGCGAGTATCGTCGCAGAGCCTGTCGTCGCTGGGTGAGAACGCCGCACCGCTTGCTTGCGGACCGCATCACGTCGCTGCGAGTGTCGTCGCAGAATCATCGCATCGAGGAGCTGCGAGAGAAAGGATCACCGCTGGACCGCGCATCGTCGCCCCGGAGATCGTCGCAGCACCTACGAGATCGTCGCATCGTGCCTTTGCGAGAACAGACTTCCTACGGAACCTACGCACCGGAATCCATACAAGTGGCCTTCCTCCCCATACAGACCGGATTCGTCGCAACACGCCCGCTGCTGCAGCGGGGCTGTCGCATCGCCTCCCCAGGGTCTCAGGAGCGACGCATCGCTTGTTTTCCACCGCACCAGCTTCTGCTTTTGGAACTTTGTTGCAACTAAAGGTACTGTGAGTAAACGTGACGCAACTGTGAACTTTTCACGCAACTGTGGTTTGTTTTTACCGCAACTTGAAGAACTTTAACGCAACCTTAAGAACTCTTTGAAACCATATTCTTGAACCGTGTATGTTGGATTTTTATCGTTTTGGTCTTGTGTAGTTTTAGAATAAATACCTTTATTTTTCTAAACTGTTGTGGAATCAGTTTGTGGTGTTTTCACTGTGTTACTGTGAGTGTTGGTACAAATACTTTACGCATTGCCTCTGATTAGCCTAGACTGCTCAGGCCAAGCTACCTAGAGGGCGAGCAGGGGTTATCTTAGAGAGTTATCTCCTTGTCCTGACTAGAAGCAAGGGTCCCTATTTGGACAGTGGTACCTACCTCTGCCAACTAGAGACCCCCAGATCTAACACTCACCCTATCTAAATGTTAGTTTCTAATTTGTGTCTGGTTTCCCAACCAGCTACCAGATTGTAGATAATGAAATGTCCAGGGCTTGGGGGAAACAATAGGGTGTGGTTCGACTGCATTAGATATAATTTCGAATTTGCCTAGTGACTACTGTTGCTGGCAATCAGGAAGCACGGGCTACTCAGAATAAGGCTGACTAGAAACTCTCTGTAAATCCATAAGAGCATGAACCTCGGATGCACAGCCCAGAGGCGCACCGTGGCACCCACTGCTCCCTGTTTCTGACCTCTAATACCTGCATAGCATGCACTACCTGGCACAAGTTCTGCATGTGTAGACTTCTAATTCTCCCTCAAAAGAGTCACAGAGCTCAGTTCTGCACCTGTGAGAAATGTTCAGGATATGCCCCTCATTCTGCTGTTTTCCTGTTACTTTCCCTGCTGGATTAAGGTGCTTATGTTCAGAAGCTATTAGTATTCAAGGGAGCAGTCCAGTGATTGCCCAGAGTGTTGGTTTACGAATGGCCCCTAAAAAAAATAGGAGATGTGCAAATTGAAAAAAGTGCAATGTGCAGCAGCTATTAGTACTCATGGGCGCAGTCAGTGAATGGCACGAGTGCTAGATCCCTCGAAACCTCTCTGAGATGGGAAACATCCTTTACAACGCAACTATTACCCCGCACTACCATTACAACGCGGGGATTACGACGAAAGTCGTTACAACGACTTTCGTTGGAGGGCGCTGTTGGATAGGGAATAGTTTAATTTTCTATCCAACACCTTCCCTGCTATCCACGGGGACTGGAGTTGGAATAGAAAATTAAACTATTCCACTATCCAGCGTCCCCCAACGCAAGTCGCTGTAATCCCCGCGTTGTAATGGCATGCGGGGTAAAAGCATGCGTTGTACTGACATACAACCCTCTGAGATACAAGTAAAGTGCAGGTGGCAATTGATATAAAACTGATATTCCTGCTGCCTGCCTGGCCTGATGAAATTCATGCTTTTTGTAGGGGCTTTCTCGGGGGTCTCTGAAGGCACCAATCGGCATGGAATGTTGGAAAGTGAAGATATGTCTGCCAAAGCAGGATATGAGGCTTCTAAAAGTCTATGATTTAGGTGAGAGTTAGGAGGTAGCAGGGATTTGTTTGATCTATAGGATCACTGGGCAGTGATGCAGTGATTTACTTGCTTGGGCGATTTTTGTTCAAATTGGTTTAAGAATTTCATTGAGCGACAGGATGATATGGGGTCTTCTGGACGTAAACAAAGTATCACACATGCCTACATGTGCAGATTTCTTTGCTTTGAAGTAAAGGGGTTGAGTATGTGCCTCGTATCCATTGCCAACTCAGGGCTAATGCAGATTAGGTGCAGAAGATTCTCGTTGTTTGTCCCGCATAAGTGACACTTTCTGTTCCAAGTGTACTTCAATGCAGGTTTTTCCACAGAGGATTGGGCCAGCCCAGGCAGCACTGCAGTAATTTAAGTTTCAGATGATGTGGGTAGGTTCAGGCTAGATACAATGCTCATGACAATTTGGAGTAGCTGTTGATGACCATCCAGGCACTACCTCTTTTGGCCAACTCCGCGTTGTCCTTTAGGAAAGAGACTTTAGGCATTTTGGAGTTCTCTAGTTTTTAAAGACATTATATGAAGTTGAAAAAGTTCTTCAGCGATTGGTCCAAGAATTCTTTAAGACCATTACTACAGCCATCTTTATTCTGCTGGGTTCTGCTTGTCTTATTTTGTACAAAAAGAGAGGGGTCCCAGCAAACACTTGTTTAGAGACTGGACACATTTAAAGTTGAATACAAACACAGATACACATAAGAGAAAGTTTATTCAACACAATGTTATTTAATCACACTGTATTATGCAAAGCTCATTAAGTACACATTCAAAATCTCATCAAATGACAAAAGTGCCCCTTGAGGTGAAAAGGGATAACGTGCAGGTGAGGGGTAAGGTTTGTGCAGAATTCTCGTGTCTGGAAAAAAAGAAAACATTTCTTAATATCAGAGCACTAATTTTTCTGGCGTCAAAAGAGCCAAATGTAGGAGGAACAACCAATGTTCTATGACCATTCTAGGCGATCCATGCCCACTGTGCTGCAATCGATGTCCAAAGTTTTGGTAGCACAGGCTGGTTATGACACAAGGAAAGTAGTAGGTATCGGTGGAACCTTAGGGTGGGGTCTTCATCAGGACGGTGTAGGTGTGATGGGGGTAGAGGTAGAAAGATTAGTGCTGTAATGTTAAGGAATGTTTTCTTTTGTTCCAGTCATGAGAATTCTGCACAAACCTAATCCCTCACCTGCACGTTATTCCTTTTCATCTCAAAGGGCACTATTGTCATTTGATGAGATTTTGAATGTGTACTTAATGAGCTTTGCATAATACAGTGTGATTAAATAACATTGTGTTGAATATACTTTCTCTTTTGTGTATCTGTGTTTATATTCAACTTTTAATTTGTCCTGTCGCTAAACAAGTGTTTGCTGCGACCTCTTTCTTTTTGTACCGAACTGCACCCAGGTCCCAGTGACTGTTATGGGTATACCCTGTCACTGTAACAATGTCTTATTTTGTAGCAGCTCTTGAATGCATCACTCTGCCTCTGATGGATTGTTTTTTAAATCCAAACTCCAATCAAATTTGTCTAGAGGATGTGTTCCTAGTTAGGTTAAATATGTAACAGTACATTTTTATTTGGAGTTTCTCCAATAAGGCCAAATCATCTCCCCAGAGTGCCTCACTACCATATGTCAAGGTAGGCAGAGTTTTTGCCCCCATGACCTTCAGCAGTAGATCAACAATCATGCCTTTCAGGTTCTTAGTTACAGTCGAAAAGGTAGCAATAAGGGCCTTGCTCTTATTAATGATGGTTCAGAGCTGTTTGGTGGCCGATCCCTTATATTTCAACTGGAACCCTAGATACCTGTATTCATTTACTGCATCTAGGGTGTGTGTGCCGAGGTGGCAGCTTACATTTTTCTTGTTTGCCTTGCTTACCATCAACACCTTAGTTTTATTCTGATTGATGACCAGGCTGTTTTACATTGATGGTGTTGGAGTATATTTATAAGACTCTGTAGGGCAACTTTGGTCAAGCTTCATAGTACTACATCATCCACGTATAAAAGGTGGTTCAAAGCAATGTTACCTAGCCAGTGGGGCATGGCTTTTAGTTTCAAGAGCAGGTGAGAGGTCAGCCATAAAAAGATTAAAAAGATTTGGGGCTAATATGCACGCCTGTTATAGGCCTTGATGGGTATTGTTTGACTTGTTTAATTTGAGACAATTAGTCAGTTGGCTGGTGTCGGAAGGTGGGTTATTGGTAGGTGGGGGTAGGTACCTTCAGCTAGTAATAATATCACAATCACTAATAAAGTTCAGTCGAGTCTCAAATTATCTTGTTAAACCCTTGGCAGACCAGCAGTCAGGCTTAACTTAACGGGAGACAAGTGTGTAAATCATTTAATATTACCAAAACAGTAAAGAAGTACACAATACAATAAAAAGCCAACATGTATTTATGCCAATAGAAAAAATGATTATCTTTAAAATTACACCAAAACGACAAAAGTCAAATGTAGGAAACCAGAGATATGAATTTATAAAGAATAAACTGTGATGTACTACCTAAAATCTGCTTGCCCTATACCTGGTCAAATGCAGGGGGCCACCCCACATAAAGGGCGTCGCCCCGTTAGTGGCAACCAAAGGGCCGCACAGGCAAAGGAGTTCCTTCCGGGTCGCGTGACCCGGAAAGGATATCGGTAGAACAGGAAGCGCGTCAGGAGAAGGGATCGAAGTGACCCGGAAACAGTTTGAGAGCGCGAGGCTTGAAAAGCCAGCACCTCAGTTCACACCCCCTCTTTCTCCACATCGCCTCCCAGGAGCCGGACGTCCGCAAGAAGGTCCTGGCGGTACCGTGTCGCGGCAGCCGGGGCGCATGGAAGGTCTTCCGATCTCAGGTGCAGGTGAGTGGGCCTCGCAGTGCGATGATATTGAAAGCGTAGGTGTGATCCGTGCGCGAATGAAGGGTGTGTTTGATCCGTGCGGAGAGCAAGGGGCTGGTCGGGGCCAGCGACTGTACTTTATGCGTCCAGCTTAGCAGTGCGACAGTGTATGGTAAGGGGCTGGTCGATGTGAGCGAGTCTACGTGGTGCGACCAGAAATAGAAATTGAAATTGAAATTGAAAATTGAAATTTGAAATTGAAATTGAAAAGATTTTTATTGTTTCAGTTAATTAAAACCACAACAATACATTTTAAAGGAATTGACTATTGTGTTTAAAATTTCTTAATATATATGTACGATCTCTGTTAGTATATTCTATAACACTCTCCGTCTAATACCGAGTTTGTTATTTAAAATCGAATGAAGTGTAGTTAAAATGCAGTCTGTCTAGCTTAGTTCTGAAGTTCTTGATTTTTCCTCTTTTATGTTCCGGAGAGCTCTCTCCCCGAGCTACCACAGTTGTGTTATCCTTTTGTTAACAGGGTGCTATGGTGTATTTTAGCGCTTGGGAGTGGGCTGCAAGGAACTTTAGTAATAGGCAATTAAATCGCGTGTCTGCTGGGTTCAAGGTTGCCATAATTGCAGATATGCACGTTCTTATACCCCGCTCGTTTATAGACTTTTTTAAAAGAGAGCTTCGAGCTTGAGCTATATTCGGGCAGATGCAGACAAGATGAATAAAGTCCTCGTTGCTCCTCCCGCATAGTCTGCAGATTTTTGATCCATTGTGCACCCAGATTGGTTGGACCATAATCGATGGAAATTTCCCCAAACGGAGTCTCATTAATTTCTGTTTTCTGTGAGCTGGAAATGTGATTGTTAGGTATGGGGCTGCCACAAGTGTTTTGTAATTTGATATGACCATCCATGCGTGTTTTCTGGTACTAAACGTGGCTTTATCAAGTAACAGAGAGTGGAATTTTGTCGACTTGTTTATAGCCCGTTTGAACGCCGGGTAAGGCAGGTTAAGTTCCCAAAGTTTTCTTGTTCCAGTCTCAGTTATGGAGTTTTCAAGATGCTGATTGTATGGGGATTTAGTGTCAGATCTAATTTCTTCCCATAGTGCTTGGTGCAATTCCGAGGCTGACGTGTTCTGTTTCAGTGTATACCAGTACTTAATACTTGCGTACTTTCTTCCCACTGTTTCATTTACTGTTCCAAATTCTAACCTCGTCTGAGCTGGTGAGGCTCCCTGTTGTATTTGGAAGGTAGATTTGAAGATGGCTGTCTGCATTTTGTTAAGCAGATCCGCATCTTTCCCATGCAATCCTACACTGCCGTATGATAGGGTTGGTAGAACTTTTGCTTTTATTGTTGCCAGTAGAGGTTTATATGATGGCCCCGTGAGCTTTTTGGCCAAAGATCTAAAAGCAAATGAGAGTGAATTTGATCTCTGAGTGATGTACAACATTTGCTGCTGATGGCTTTGTCGATTATCGAAGTAGAAGCCCAAGTATTTGAAGTTGGACACGGCCTCTAGCTTTGTTCCCTCCAGGTAGATGTATGTAGTGGCTGTCCGCCGCCTGGTGATAAGTATTGTTTTTGTTTTTATTGTGTTTATCTCCAGGTTGTTATTTGTTATAAATTCTGCCAGCCCTACTAGTAACCTTTGGATGCCAATCTTCGTTAGATTCAACAATACCACGTCGTCTGCATAGGATAGATGAGTTAGAGGAAGGGAGCCAAGTTTAGGTGGATGGGATGGGATCTTATTTAGACTTGATGTTAGGTCTGCCATAAAAAGGTTAAAAAGATGGGGGGCTAGGACACAGCCGTGCTTGAGGCCTTTGCTGGTATTGATTTTTCTTGAGAGCCGTGTTCCATTCCCCAATTTAACTTCCATCCAAGTATTAGAATAAAGGAGTAAGATCCCTCTCAGGATTTTATCCGGAATGTTCCAGCTGCGCAATTTCCTCCATAAGATGTTCCGATCCACACTATCGAATGCTGCCTTTAAGTCAATGAAACATAGATGAAGAGGCTGTTTTCTACGAAGATATTTGTCGGCTAGCACTGAGAGAGACATAATATTAGTTAGTGTCCCAGTTCCTTTCCTGAAGCCTGTTTGGTTCAGTGGTATTCTCTTTGTGACGTCGGACCAATTTATTAGATCTTCCAAGACGAGGGATGCAAAGTACTTCGCCTCCACATCTAGGAGGGCAATCAGTCTGTAATTAGCTGGGGATGTTCTGTCTCCTCCTTTAAAGATGGGTGAGATTATGGAGCCCTTCCAACTGGATGGTATTTGGTTTTCGCCTATTATTTCTTCAAATAATATTTTTAATTTTCTGCACCAAAAGTCCTGATCAGTTTTGTAAACTATTGGAGGGATCCCATTCGGCCCGGGTGCTCCGTTGCCACGTGACTTCCTTATGATTCTTCTTATGTCCTCTTCGCTATACCATGTTTGTTTGACCTTATTTGTTGCATCCTTCTTCTCCCATAGGCTAACCACGTCGCGGGGAAGCCTGGGAGTGACGCTTCCTTCTTCTCTTTTTTGGGACACTTCGTTAGTAGTTTGTTGGATTGCTCCTGGGTTGGGCTGGTCGAGTGTTATCTCTGCAAACCTCTCTGTTAATAACGCAACCCAGTCCGCTTCTTGGACATTGGATGATGTTGGATTTGAAGGATGATTTAAGCTGTTAATAATCCTCCAAAATGCGTTTGAGTTGGTGTTCTTGGCGGAGCAGAGTAGTTTTGCCCAGAAGTCATCTTTCAAAGATCTTTTGTATTCCCACATTTTCTTTTTATATTCTTTCTTGAGATTTTGTCTTTGGATCCAGTCTTTGGACGACGTAGTTGTCTTTTTTAGTGCTCTGGCGTTTCTCCTTATCTCTATTTTGTGTTTTGCCAGGTTCTTTGGCAGAGAATTTTTGTTAGTGGGAGGATGTGATTTATTTGGGGCGGACGTCGTTGCTATTAATTTTCCCGTAAAGCTCTCCCATTTTTGTATTTGGGTGCCTGTTGTTACCTCACTTTCTATTTTTAGTCTCTGCACATTTGCCTGCAGCTCGTCGATGTTGGCCATTGTCCAGTTAAGTCGTTTCAGGTTAGTGGTCGCGATGCTATCTCCCACTATGTTGCAACTACGGTATTTAGTCAGTTTTAAATTGAAATAAGTGTGCTGATATGAATGATCGCTTTTTGAGGTGTATTCTATTGAAAATTGCTGGACAAATGGCAATAGAGGAAGAGAGACTGCTGTGTAATCTAGCCTTGAGGCCGTCAAGGTTCCTAGGTGGGTGTGCTGCGGCGGATTGTCACCTTTGATTCTCCCGTTAAGGAACCGCAGCCCGAGGAATTCCAGGTTTGTTACCAGTTTTCGCCCAATTGGATCGAATCGCTCTGTTTGCAGCTGAGTTTGGGTTTTGACATTCCAAAATTCGTTGTTAGCTGCTATAATCTCATCATCCTCAGGCGTATAAATTAGGTTTGAATTAAAATCACCTGTTACGATGATTTCCCAGGATGGGTTATTGTTTCGAGTATCCATGATTATGGATACTAGCTGATCCAATGCAACTTGTTTCTCTTTCACCTTTGGGGGTGCGTAGAAGTTAACAAGTAGTACCGGAATTGGTCTGCCTGGCATTGATAGTTTTATTAATTGCATGTTTGGCCCATATGGGGCTATTTGTTCTGAGTTAATCTTGATGTCCGATGCGATATAAACTGATAAACCCCCTTTTGGTCGACCATAGTTTAAATTTTTCCATGCTGATATATTGTAGTGAGTGCACCTGACAAGAGGTAGCTCCTCCAATGCCCATGTTTCTTGGAGGGCAATGATGTCGCATGCTGTCCAGTTGTGGGGGGGCGAGCCGTCTTCCATCCATTTCCTGGATCCGGCTATGTTCCAGGACAAAAGGTGGAGGATTTCATGGGTACTATCCTTTTGAGGTTTTTTGGGAGGTCAATTATTTTTCTGTTTGTTTAATGTGTCTGTTAGCCAGCGCCAGTAGGCTGCGTCATCCTTGGGGTTTGTTTGGTTGCCTGTTGTGGTTAGGGAATGGATTGTCGGTGAAAGGCTGTTCCCTCTGGCGTTCCATAGTACTGAAATTGCCTGATCCTTATTTTCTGTCCGTTTTTCTTTTTTCCATGTTGTCACCGGACGAGCTTCAAGAGGACCTGGATAGCGTGGTTTTACCGGCCTGGAAAGTCTTATGCCCCATAATTCGAACCTCTCTCTAAAGGATAGTATTAACTTGTCGATTTCTGCTGTTCGCCATGTTGTTAATGTTTGTTCCAATGAACTAGTTATGTCTTGTTTGCAAAATTTGACTGACAGTAGATCAGTGTTAGTCAGGTGTTGAAGCCCTTGAATGTTTCCGTAAAGTTTAAACAAATTTCCCCTGTTGAGGATGTCATGTCGCCCCTGAGTTTCGTATTCCGGGGTAAAAAAGAGTTGTTTGAGATGTAAGTTGTCATTACTAGACCTGTTTTCAGGGACTTTCCCTAGTTCTGTTGCTTCGTCTTTGGTGATTTTACAGTGAGGCCCGGTCCCGGCGGGTGTTTGTGTTCCGTGCGTATCGGTTTCTTGTACGCGCTGGGATATCGTGGTCATTATGGTCTGGTTACTCTCTTTTGTTAAGTCTCTGTTTGTGGCTGTGTTAGTCTGGGGGGCTCTGATGTACTCAGACTCTGTTCCCCTCCCTAGAGTAGCGTCCTCGTTGCAGTTCAAGTTTACGTGACGGACTCCGTGCCTTAGTAGTATTTTTATACCCGCAGTGGGGGGTAGACTTTTTCCACCCCAAATCCTACTTTTCCAGTTTACGGTTCTTTGATTTATTTTTGATGGTACCTCCTGGTTGTTAGTAGGTATGTCCTCTATTGGAGAATCTCGTAACATACCTTGAGACCTGCTTTGTCTTTGGATTGTTTCTTCTCTGCCTTGTGGACAGTTTTTGATTCCTTCTTGTCGTTTTTCTTGGGTGACGTCACGTCTTTGTTTGGCTGGTGTTAGTTTGTTATTCTCGGCCGCCTCTTGGTATTTTCCGGGGCTCTCCGAGGTTATAGGTAGGCCTGGAGGGCCGGTTGGTCGTGATGTACTGCCGGTTTCTATGCGGCTTCCTTTTTCCACTGCATCAATTTTCTGTGTTCTGTTGCCCAAGACCAACCTTGGCTGAGCGTCTCTGCGACCAGAAATAGTGTTCGGAACGTTAGGGGCGAGCGAGCGTGGGGGAGCGAAAGATGGTCACCGCGGGTGAGAAGTTAATGGTATCGGCGATCCATCGACATAATGGCAGCAGAGCCGCAGGCCAGCCCTCTAATCAGGGGAGGCGGGTTCGAGTCTGGACAGGGACACTCAACTTACTGTGATTCAGGGCAAACCACATAATGTAAATATCCAGTGCGTAATGACAACTGAAATGTGCACGTGGTCATGTAAAGCGCTCTGGTACCTTCGAGTTGGCTTCACCTCGAGTGCGTGAATGGGGTCATGCTTGATTCGGATGTGAGCCCTTGTGTGCATGATCGAGGGGCAATAGCCTGCGGGATAACTGACAAAAATGCATTTCGCCTGTACGAGTATTAATGAGAACACCGTCCATGAGGATCTCGTCCTCTTTCTATTGCCACGGCGAGGTAATAATTGTAAATACGCCAGGAGCCTCAGAATAGTACTATACCGTAAACCAGCGCCGCTATTTGGCATCTCGTGCCGCAGCGCCTAACAGCTGGCATCAGTACTGGTATTCGAACTTTAAAACAGCGCCCCATTTTGCGGTTCATGCAGCAGCGCCTAGCCTTTTTTACCAGCACTATATAAAACCTGGCCTCTGCAGCAGCCGTTTTGAATCTCTCATTAGACTAAGGGCTATATCAATAAGGGCAAAAGATGCTCAATGTGGTCGAGGGTTCCTTTTTCTTGTCTGGTTAGCATATTGTTGGAGCGCTGGAGGGGTATGTTTAGAAAACGGAGGGTGATGGGCATACTAGTAGTCACTGTTATTGGTTCATAGCACATGTCAGCAGCAAAGCATGTATCACAGAATATCTTGCTGAGTTATACTGAACCCCATCAATGCATATACATAAATCGGAGTGCTCAGTGTTTGCGGTATCTTTAATGTAAAATAAGGATCTTGACGCCAGATAACAAAGGGGCGGCTAATCAGGATGCGTTTTTGTCATTAAAATAAAGGTCTAACATGTTTTATTCTATTAAGTGCAGAATGCCGCCGAAACGGCCAACGAAGGGCAAGGGGCCCATGGCCAAAAGAGATGACTACCTGGCATTGACGGAGCTTCTGGAGTTTACAAAGGAGAAAGGCGTCGATTGGGCGTTAAAGACAATGATAGAATGGGCAAGAGAGGAATCGCAGGAAGAAAGAGGGCGAGGCAAGCGAGCTCGGCGCACACTGGAAAGGTTTAAAGAGGCCACGAAAGAAAAGCGGCTCAGGGCAGTCGAGGCCCAAGCAGCATCCTCAGGTGAGAAAGAGGTGCCAGAAACAATAGACTTGATCCCTAACACAACCAACGACAACAGTTTCCCTCAGTCGGGCGCAGTGGGGGGAAACAACACCCAGTCTAACATTACGCAGTCAGTGGCGGCGCCCGTCGCAAATGCGGAGGTGCCCGGTTTACAAACATCCTTAACTCCGGTGGTAGCTCAGCCAGGTAGCGGATTAGCACAAGTTTCGGTACAATCTGGGGGAGTAGCGCAATCCCCAGGTGTACTAGCGACAACTTCACAAGGGCAGGCAATCAGTAATTGCCCTGCTAGCGCAATGGTTCTCTCCACAGGTTACCCTGGAATCGTAGGACCACTGGCGGTGGGTCCATCCCCAAATGTAGTAACTCTGTCCCCTCAGGGGCAGACAGCAAACACCAGTTTAAGCGGGGCAGGGCCAGCCGTTAATCAGATTCAGGGAGGACCGGTGCCGACAGGGCAGCCGTCATTAGCTTACAGTCCTTTAATTTACGGTTCCTCGTCCATGACTCTATCGCCATCTGCGGAGATCACGTGGCATGTACTCGCAGACACCAAAGAAAAGATTCTAAAGGGAGAGTTTATTGATGTGTTTGATCTCATCAATGCAGGGGTCGTCCCAGGTAAAGCTAGAGTAGGTAAGGAAGGCGAGTACAAGCAGAAAAAGGTATGGGTTGACTGGTCTATAAAGAATTGGATTACAGGATTCGCCATTTACGCGGCTATCATGATAGAGAGGTACCCCGCCTTGGCCCCCCAGATAATCAGTTATATATCCTTGATACAAGGAGTGGCCTCAGAGTTCCCAGGCACAGGGTGGTTACAATATGACACTAAGTTCAGACAAATGAAGGCAGTACACCCTAACATAGCATGGGATCAACGCGAGATTAATGTATGGTATGCGGTATTCCATTCCTCTGCTCCGGCGAACAAGACTAGTTCCCCTTCACATAACCAGTCCTTTCGGGGCGACAGGGGGCAGGAGATAAAAAGCAGGCCTGCTGGCTGTATAACAAGAACGAGTGCACCAGAGGGACAACATGTAGATTCAAGCATTGCTGCTCCTTCTGTGGGGGCCCATCACATCCAGAGGTCAGATGTTTTAAGAAGTCAGGAAGGCCAAAGGAACAGCCTGCCTAGACTGCAGCTAAAGGGCGGCCCCCTCAGACATCCGAACAATCTGCCAACTCCCGTTAGGACCAACGTGCTGGCACACCTCCTTAGCAAATACGACAAACTACAAGATGCTCAGTTTCTACAGAATGGTTTTATGTCTGGTTTCCGTATCCCGTGTTTAGCTACTCCAACCAATGTCCCCCCGCGCAACCAGAGCTCAGTGCTGCAGAACATGGAAATAGCTGGAGAGAAAATAATGAAAGAAATTGCCTTGGGCAGGGTGGCGGGCCCCTTCAAACAATTGCCAAAACCTGATCTTGTCTGTTCTCCTCTGGGGTTAGTACCTAAAAAAAGAGATAGGGAAATTTCGCCTGATACACAATTTGTCTTGCCCCCTGGTCAATCCGTGAATGACAAGCTCGATCCAGACTTATGCACGGTGCGCTACACAACGATTGACACCGCAATCCAAAAGTTGCATGCCATGGGGGAAGGGGCCTTAATGGCCAAGTCAGATATCGAGGCGGCATTTAGGCTCCTGCAAGTGCACCCGGAGGATACTAAGTTTTTGGGTTTCACCTTCAGAGGAGATTATTTCATTGACTTTTGCATGCCCATGGGCTGCTCAATTGCTTGCGCAGTATTTGAGTCCTTTGCCAGGTTTCTGGAATGGGCGGTAGAGCAATTTCTCTTTACAGACAAATCCCATGCTGTTGTACATTATCTAGACGACTTTTTATTCATGGGACCCCAGGGCTCGTTGTCATGCAGGAAGGCCCTGCTGGGCTTCCAGCACCTGGCAAAGGCCCTGGGAGTACCACTGGCAGCAGAAAAACGGAAGGGCGTACTACATGTTTAACATTCTTAGGCATTGAAATTGATACTAAGGAAGGGGTGTGCAGGCTACCCATGTCAAAGGTGGCCGCTTTCAAAAATGCTATTGACACCTGTTTGGGGACAAGGAAGGTCACATTACATCAGCTGCAAGTCTTAGTAGGACAACTGAACTTTGCTTTGAGAGTCATACCGATGGGTAGGGCCTTCTCTAGGAGCATAGCCAGGGCAATGTCAGGTCTGAGGGCAAAACATCATAGAGTTAGGCTGTCAGCGGAAGTAAAGAAAGACCTAAACATCTGGAAAGACTTCTTAGAGAACTTTAATGGGTCTGTAATATGGCGGAGACCGAGCTGCTCCAGCGCAGAGCTTGAATTGTTCACTGATGCGGCAGGTAGCGTAGGCTTCGGGGCAATCTTGGGTCACAAATGGTGCATGCAGCATTGGCCGGAAGAATGGGCACCTCAGGGCCTGACACGCAATGTTAGCTTCTTAGAACTGTTTCCCATAGTGGTGGCACTGCACTTGTGGGGAAATACGCTCGCAAACAGGCACATTGTTTGCTGGTCAGACTGCATGTCAGTGGTGATGGTGATTAACAATCAGAGAGCAACATGCACTTGGGTGTTGCGCCTATTGAAAGAATTGGTATTGCAATGTCTGCGTCGCAATGTACATTTTACTGCAAAGCACGTACCTGGGGTAGACAATCATGCCGCTGATGCCTTGTCCCGTTTTAAGTTGGCAGAATTCCGCACACACTGGCCGCAAGCAGACATAGAGATGACGAACTTCCCAGTGGGGCTATGGAAGCTTGGTGCCCCGCAGCCCCTGAATTGATAACAGCATCCCTGGCCCCCAAGACTAAGAGTATGTATGAGGGGTCGTGGCAGTTTTATCAAGATTTCTTACAAGGGGAGGGTGTAGTTGAAACATTCTCACCCTTGAGTGTCTTGGGCTTCAAAGTGCACCAGAGATCTAGCAGGAAATCAGTAGCGATGATGAAGAGACAACTGTTGGCAATGGCATTCTATGCGCGCTTAAGGGGGGTGGCGGACCCAACAAAAGATCAGAGAGTGAGGAGAGCTGTGAAGGGATGGGAACGTTTAACCCCGGGTGTGAAGGATTCAAGAAGACCTATAGATGTGAGCAGGTTGGTAAATATCCTGGAGATTCTGCCAAAAATTAGCTTCTCCCCATACGAAACTCAGTTATTCAGGGTAGCCTACGTGCTAGCCTTTTGCGGGGGACTCAGGATATCTGAATTGCTCCCTGCCTCTAAGGCGGATAGGGAAGGGGGCATCAGGTGCGGGGACTTGATTGTGGCAGAGGACGTCCTGAGAATGAGGGTCCGTAGATCCAAGACAGACCGATTGGGTAAAGGAATATGGTTGCAATTAGGCAGAGTAGCGGGGGTGACATACTGCCCTAGTAAGATTAACAGGAGAATTATTGCAATTGAGGCCGCAAGGGGGTGACGACAGAGTCCTGTTGCATAGGGACGGGTTACCCCCCACCAGATTTCAGTTCACAAGAGTGGTTAAGCTGGCATTAAGTAGGCTGGGGGTTGATTAAACTGACTTCACATCCCATTCATTCCGTATTGGGGCAGCAACTACAGCTGCAGCCCTGGGGCTCCCAGAGGAAACTATTAAGAGGTTAGGTCATTGGAAGTCAGCCTGTTATGAGCGTTACGTTCGCCCACAATTAGTTTGAGTGTCGCAGCGCGCCCCCTCCTCCTCAAACACAGTTAGTCTTGACTGTTTTATTTTATCTCAATCTTGCCCTAGGTACCTCATACCACAGACCCCAGATATGCTGGTGCGGCCATTCTTTTATTCGCAGGGCTGGGTTGGTCTTCACGAAATCGCACGAATTAAGAGCGGGGGAGGTGCAAGGAGTTGACCACCACTGGGTGGGGGTGGGAGGACAACACTTAGTCGATGCCCCCAGTGATCTGCGGGCGGCCATTAACAGAGGCATGCCCACCCCTGACGTACTAGTGCTACATTCTGGAGGCAACAACATGATCCCGACAGGAAGGAGGGGTGTAAAAGAGGCATTGTTCACTGCGCTGGCAGCAATCAGGAATATGTTGCCGAACTCGATCTTGCTATGGTCCGAAATAATCCCAAGACAGACATGGGCAAGGGGCGCGCCTCAAAAAGCGGTCAACAAATCGGTGCAAAGGTTAAATCAGTCAGTTGCGGAAATTCTTCAGAAATCGAGCATACGTACCATTAGGCACAAATTGATACACACGTCAAGGCCGGAACTATACGCTACAGACGGAGTGCACCTGTCGGAAGCGGGCAATGAACTTTTCATACAAACCATATTCGGAGCCATCTCGGAAGCTCTTGAGTGCAGGGGGGGGTCGAGTCCGCCAGTGAGCGCCTCGCCCCGTGGTGGGTCTTGGACAAGAGGTATCACAGGGACTCCTTTGGTCAGTGCCATTTCTTACCCTAGAATAGGTCTTAAAATCATCATGGGCTCTGGGCTGGCGGGAGATTTGGGGCTGACCTGCTGGTGGCCCTGGATTCTCTAGCCCTACCCTGGAAGCCGTTGGTTGCCACAAGTGGTGGCAGATTCTTACCTGCGGCTCTGTTGACCGGAGGGCGGTTAACTTAAAGGGAGCAGGCTAACTTGGTTGTGGCCTGCTGGCACAGCCCGAGGTCAAGCAA
Organism: Lissotriton helveticus; assembly: GCF_964261635.1. NCBI lineage: Eukaryota > Metazoa > Chordata > Amphibia > Caudata > Salamandridae > Lissotriton > Lissotriton helveticus. The sequence continues at coordinate 647,601,961 of NC_136071.1, read as the reverse complement.
AGCCCCGTTGGAGAACGGGCTGTAAATAGAATGACTATGTCTATGTATATACGTGTGAGTATTTAAATACTGTGATGTGGATAAACAAGTTTTAAAGAGTTTTTGCAATAAATAAAAGAGGCCAATGGAGTAATTGGCCTCGAAAGATATTTTAATAAAAATGTACACACTGCGAAAACCAAACAAGACTCCAGTGTATCTCTTGAGAGGAGGGGAGAAAATGGTGATGGGGTGAGTGCACTTTGTATGCTATCTATGCAGGGGGCCACCCCACATAAAGGGCGTGGCCCCGTTAGTGGCAACCAAAGGGCCGCACAGGCAAAGGAGTCCCTTCCGGGTGGCGCGACCCGGAAGGGATATCGGTAGAACAGGAAGCGTGTCAGGAGAAGGGGTCGAAGTGACCCGGAAACAGTTTGAGAGCGCGAGGCTTGAAAAGCCAGCACCTCAGGTCACGCCCCCTCTTTGTCCACATTGCCTCCCAGGAGTCGGACGTCGTAAAGAAGTCACCCAACCACCCATCCCTGTATTAAGGCTTCATTTAGGCGGGGTCCTGGACAAGAGGTATCACAGGGACTCCTTTGGTCAGTGCCATTTCTTACCCTAGAATAGGTCTTAAAATCATCATGGGCTCTGGGCTGGCGGGAGATTTGGGGCTGACCTGCTGGTGGCCCTGGATTCTCTAGCCCTACCCTGGAAGCCGTTGGTTGCCACAAGTGGTGGCAGATTCTTACCTGTGGCTCTGTTGACCGGAGGGCGGTTAACTTAAAGGGAGCAGGCTAACTTGGTTGTGGCCTGCTGGCACAGCCCGAGGTCAAGCAAAGCCCCGTTGGAGAACGGGCTGTAAATAGAATGACTATGTCTATGTATATACATGTGAGTATTTGAATACTGTGATGTGGATAAACAAGTTTTAAAGAGTTTTTGCAGTAAATAAAAGAGGCCAATGGAGTAATTGGCCTGTAACGATATTTTAATAAAAATGTACACACTGCGAAAACCAAACAAGACTCCGGTGTATCTCTTGAGAGGAGGGGAGAAAATGGTAATGGGGTGAGTATGTATGTATGAGTGCACTTTGTATGCCATCTATATGAAATCTTAAGCTGACCGCACTGGAGCACAGGTTGGATACAGTCCCAGGTACGTCCAGATGAAGATTTATCTTCTCAGAATTGTGCCAAGAGTCCCGTTCGCAGGGCAGAACTTTTCCAGCAGCAAGGAGAGCAAGGAGAGCATCACTGTTGGTGATCTTTAGGGTGCAAACACCTAGCGGGCATCACAGGCAGATGAGTTGGAACCTCGCGGACACGAGCAGTGATACTTGTGCCTGCATGCACTGATCCTTTGTACGAGCAGCATGGTTCTGAGCGAATGGGCCCATATGCAAAGAGCCCAAAAGCTTGATTTTAAGGGCTACAGACTCACTGCATTATAGCCTGCATGGAAAACGTGCCCAGGCACCTATTCCCTGGCTGAGTGCCTGACCAAGGTGTTCAGGCCAATCACAACACTGCACTGCAGTGTTGTGATTGGCTATGGGGAGCCTGGGTGCCTCCTGTTTCCACAGAAGAAGCCAGGAAGAGAACTGAGAGGATGGAGGAGAGGCAGCCAGCCAGCAGGTAAGTGATGTATTTTCTTTTTTTTTAACCTTTTTCCCCCTCCCCTCCCCGCCCCACTGCTCTTTCCTCGGAGCAGTCACCACTGTACCCTGGCTGCCTTGACACCAACAGGGCTGCACTAGCAACCAATTGACAGTCCTGGCAAATATTTTCAAACCAGACCTCTCTTCTTCCAATCTTACTTGCTGCTCCTGTTGCTATAAATCCTAGGAACCTGGAGGCACAAGCAGCAGGCATTGACCTCCAAAAACCGGCCTGCAGCAGCTTCAGCCCACGGAGGGAATTTCCAATGGAATAAATGACCAACCGGATGCAAAACAACAGTTGATGGACAGAATGCAGAACAATGTCATACATTCACCCCAGTACAGAGATCTGGGCCTAAATCCATCGTTTTTTGCACTTCACACCACCCCAGTTCAAACATGGCCATATGCAAATCAGCCTTGACCCTGTGCCTCATGGGAACAGTCCAGCACGAACTGCCAAGCCATGTCTTTCCTGGACCTGAATCAAGCATCCTAGGACCGGTTTCTGGCTATCAGCCGTCTTCAGCCAGGATAGCTTGACTCCAGTGGTGTGACCAACCGGGGATCCGGTCCAGAATATGACGAACATATCTTGGTTTCCACTGGACATTTTCCTTACCAACTACCTTACTAAACTCCCTTTCTTAGGAACTGCCTCAAAACCACAAAGCCTGATGTTCTGATATGCTCTCCACTTCATAAGTGAAAAAAACGATAACTGCCTATGTGTGAAAAAATGAATAGCACATTACGTAAAACATGGAGAGAGGAGCTTCGCAAAGTGAGAGGCACGTTAAGAAATTGTAAGTCTGCATGCTCGAGTCAAGGGTGCTTATGTCAGTCAATGTTTCTATTTTTTCTTTAGTTTAACAGCAATCATTTTACCACATAAACACCAGTAATGGGCAATTTTGCACTCTGGGGAGAATTTTCATATAATTCCTAAATCAACATTTGCATTGGTCGACAAGTGCAAAATATTGTTTCGGCACCAGCAGCGACCGGCACAGATAAACGGGGTGAGACGGTGAGGCGTTGGGGTGGGGCAGTGCCTGGCGGGGGAAGCCGACAGACGACGGAATAGGTTTTATTTATTAATTTAATTATACCTATTCTGTAGTCTGTGGAATCTCCCCATCCCGCCCACCGCGTTTGCATGTGCCAGCCGCTGCTGTTTCAGCACCAATCAGTCATCATTTCCACTGATCCGAAAGCAAATTTCATTGCAAAATTGACCATTGTCAATGCAAAATCGACCAGCATCTGTGCAGTTTATGTGATGTGATCCAATAAGTTTCTCCTGCAGCAGTGGCACATTTATCCCTGTATTGCGAGAGTAGGTACACACTACGGATATTTTCAAGACTCTTTATTCACCTTCGGTAATAAAATCATATCTGCATCATGGTCCGCATTTACCAAAAAGTGTGGATAAGTGAAAAACTTGAATGGCTACTCAGTATATACTTTCCACTCGATCTCATTTGAAATAATGATGCATGCAACTTTTTGTCATTACATTCTAATGGTTTAATCTAATTTAATGGCACAGTAATATTCAAAAGAAAGAAAGAATTATTTCCACACTTGATTTTAATTGTAGAGACCACAGTAATGTTCTCAGACGCAAAAAGGATGCTTGATCTGTTTAGTACCTCATTCACAACGTGAGTGCACTACGTTTGCAGAATTACAATCTAACTAATAAGACTGAGTATAATACTTGGTTTAAAACTTTGCTCAGTGGCAATAGATTTCTGCTGCTTTTTTTGGCTGAAAATGCTTGCTGATCACAATGTAATTTAGCTGCAGAATGTATAGCAACCATTTTTTAATTTTCTTTAGGACAGTAGGGTATGACATTGGCATCAAATTCAATAGTGTTACTTTATTATATATGTGTATCGCATCTGCAAATGTGAATGCATGCAGCACACATGACAGCATGAGTCACAGTCTCAGGACACTTTCTGTTGCAAAGCTGCAGGTTATGCTGCTGGCTGTGCATGGAATCTTAAGACCATTTCCTGACATTGACAATTTGCTTAACTTGTCCCTGGATTTTTGTTTCTTTTCAGGTCATTTTTAAATCTCTGGATTTTGCTACGTCATTTGTGGCTTTTCATTGGTGTTCCTGATTCCCTAGGCCTGCCTGTATCTTGAGTCTATGTTATTTGTGGGAGCAGGTCGGGGGAGGGGGGTGTAAGACAGGTGACCCGGTGGCCTGACTACTCAGGTATGTCATGACGTGCCTGCATACGATAAAAGAAGAGGTAGGAAGGCCTTCTGCTTTCCAGGACTGGAATACATTACTGGCTAAGGTAGTGTAAATAATGAAGAGGAAGACATGTGTGGAACATGCACCAAGTCAGGGTGATCTTCAGTAAACAGATATCTGACTCTGCGAGGTAGTGGTAAGGTATCAGTGGAATTGTAGACAATCCTCTCTGAAAATAAACAAGGTACTAAATGTTACATACTTATCTCTTCCTATTAGGGCCTACTTTCACTGACAGGCCCCTTGCCTGCGTCTACTAGTCTGTGTGAATGCCTCCCTGTCGCAATACATCTCTGTGTGCTAGTGAGATTGTGTCATATTTACCTTTTCTAAACATTATGCAGTTGTGCTTTAAAAATGTATTTAGTTATTTTTAACTGCAAAGTTAATATTTTATATTTTAACTATGTAGTATTGAACGTTCAAATAACTTTTAAACCTGATTACTTTTGTAACTTAATTTTTCGTGTTACATTTATGAAATGATTAAACATTCTTTCCTCAGGAGGGTTTGGAACCATTAAGCTGAACCTCAGAAGGTCCTATTAAAGGTTAAAGTCCTAAAACGGGATTCACAAATGGAAATCTACATGAAAATCTACTGTTCTGATCATTGCTGCCTATGTTTGGTACCTGGATGGTTTTCAATAGTTCCGGATGATATATGCATGCTGCCAGAGGATTTATGAGTCTCCACCTCCTTAAACTATTAGGTGAAGACTCTTGCAGCTCAATCTACAACTGTAAAGTTACTACTAGCATTTTAGATTTATGCCTATAGGGGAACATCTCTGCAGTAGAGATGGAGATCAAAAGCTTCACCGTGTAAAACTCAAAATGGAAAAGGATAGGGAAAGAGCATGTGCTTAGTCTGAATCCCATTCACACGGCACACATCAACCCTGCCAGCACACAAAGGCAGCCCGCTTCCTAGGCTCTACCCCTTGGAATACGTCACTTTGCTTACTGACACAGACCCTGAAACTTTCAGCCAATCCCACTCAACCAGAAGAGGAACTTTCCTGGGGAGAAATGAGTTGTTTTTGTTGTTGAGGTTTCGAATTCTCTTAACCCCCATGTAAGTCTTCTCCAATATGGCGCGCTCAATCCCCCGTCTATTACTTGCCGAGTTTGATTTATTCTTGAATTATTCACTTGTAGTGACTTATATTTCATGTTGCTCGCCACACCAGACCCTTGTTTTACTTTTGTCTAATCATTCGTTCACAGTGATTCTGACACCTCATTGCCCGCCACGCCAGGCTGGTCCTTAAACCACCAACTGCACTCAACGTGTTTTACTTGATTGATTATACTGGTTGGAGATTGATTAATTACCTAGGGTAAGTTTCAAACCTGTTTCATGCAATGGCACTTACTTCGCTGAAGCAATTGAGATAAATCTCCAACGCATAATGAAAGGTACAGTTGGTCTATGACTTGCCAGGTGAAGTCTGTCTCCGTGTGGTTCATTGCGAGGAAGTGAGACACAAAGGGTTCATTTTCCACATTACTGATGCAACCCTTTTTTGAGTAATACATTGTTCGACCATTTGAAGTCCGACAAGTACTCAATTGTTTCAAAGGGAAAAGTTTGGTTACCCACTTTGAAGTCTTTTGTGTTGAATATAGGAGGGCAGACAATATAATTCACACATTTGTAATGCCCAATGAGTGGCTGTAATCCCCGGGGTGATGTGATGGAATGTGTGTTATTGGCCATAGTATTACAAGTTGATGCATGAACCAAATGGTCAGCCAAGTTGCTACCTCATTTGTTGGAAAACAAGGTCTGGATGTGTAGTATGTCCCCATGAGGAGCATCTCTATGAAGCAATACCACACCTGTTTAAGGGCATGTGATACTAGGCGGCAGGGGTAACGCCTGTGGATTCGTTTTTCAGCCAAGACTGCTGCTTCACAAAAGTAATCCTTTCTTCACTTACAATACCTCCTGATATGGAGGAATTGTCCATATGATAGCCCATCCCTTAAGCCCCTAAGGTATATCTTTCCTTCGGCTTCCTGTAAAGCAATGTTTCTCTTTTTCATCCTGCATTTGCAGACTGAGGTCAAGGAAGGGTAGCTTGTTGTTTCTGGTGTCTGAAGTAAATCTGAGGTGTGGTTGGGAGTTATCTAACCTGTTAACAAATAGCTGCAAGGAGTCATTCTTGCCATGTCATAGAAGGAGGATGTCATATATGTATCTTTTCCAAAACCCGGTTTGTTTGCAAAAAGGGTTCTCATGTGTAAGAATGTTGTTCTTCTCAAGGTTGTGCATGTACAGGATAGCTAAAGTTGGAGCAAACATGCTCCCATTGGTACACCTTTCTTTTGTAGGTAGAATGTATCTTTGTATAAGAAACAGTTGTTCGTAAGGGCAATCTCCAATAATTTAGTCACAAAGTCAGTGGGGATCTTGGTTGTGTTAGTACGTATTTTCAAATATTGCAAATGACTTCTAGGCCTTCAAACTGTAGATTATTGGTGTGCAACAACTCTATTTCCAAATCAACCATGAGGTTAAAATCAGGGTTATATTGTCTGCCCTCTACATGACAAATTAGGTCCATACTGTCTCTTATGTATGTGTCGGTAAGTGGGACAAATTCTTCTATGATAGCATCAATGTATTTGCCTTGTGGTTCTAGATCTGATCTACAGCCCGAGACAATAGGACATCCCGGGAGATTGGTTGAGTTTTTGTGTATTTTGGGTAATACATAAAGGACAAGTGTCTGAGGATGGGTCACTTGCCTCATTATCTCTCTGTTGTACTTTTCTGTCTCCATGATTACAATTCCACACCCTGTGTCTCCCGGTTTGATCACTAAATCATGATTGATTGTGAAGTTATCATGAGCTTGTTTCTCTGACAAGGGGAGGTTCTAAGGGACATACTCAAAAAGTTGTTTATTTTCCATTACTTCCTGTAAAACCAGCCTCTCGAATGCAAGTATTTCCGGTGGCATGGTGGAATATGGCGGGAGGAAAGTAGATGGGGTGGAAAGTAGTCCAGTTAGTAATATTGTCAGAGGGTCTATCGGCAAAATATTGTCTCAATCGGATATGCCTGAAAAACATCAGCAGGTCCTCCTGTAAATTAAAGAAATTACTTCTTTTGTTAGGGAAATAGGAAAGTCCCCTGCTCAAAAGTGATATCTCCTGGGAGGATAGGGTAAGTTTAGACAAGTAAAAAATTGGAATAATTTCCATGTTGGTGTTAAATATCATGTTGGAGGGGATTACTGTGGGGGTCCCCTCTCGTAGAACTTGCGAGTGGTCTCTCATTCCCCGGGGTAGTCATAGTGGTAGTTTCCCCTGGGGTGCCGCTCCTGCAAGGAGTTTGGACTGTCGCCTGTTTTCATTTGCCACAGGAGTGGTTGGACGCCTGAACTAAGCTGGGGGATTGCTGTCTATTGGACCGGCCGCAGTGGAGGTGAGAGGCGGAGGCGAGCAGGACTGCGAGGACCAGCAGTCCATCTGGCAGCGCCAGCTGGTTCCTCTTCCCGCCGCGCCTCGCGCCCCCTCCCAGTGCCACGCCCCCCTGCCTCGTAGGGTATTTCACTCCTCGCGGCCCCCGCTCCGCGGGTGCCGCTCGTGCAAGGAGTTTGGACTGTCGCCTGTTTTCATTTGCCACAGGAGTGGTTGGACGCCTGAACTAAGCTGGGGGATTGCTGTCTATTGGACCGGCCGCAGTGGAGGTGAGAGGCGGAGGCGAGCGGGACTGCGAGGACCAGCAGTCCATCTGGCAGCGCCAGCTGGTTCCTCTTCCCGCCGCGCCTCGCGCCCCCTCCCAGTGCCACGCCCCCCTGCCTCGTAGGGTATTTCACTCCTCGCGGCCCCCGCTCCGCGGGAGCCGCTCGTGCAAGGAGTTTGGACTGTCGCCTGTTTTCATTTGCCACAGGAGTGGTTGGACGCCTGAACTAAGCTGGGGGATTGCTGTCTATTGGACCGGCCGCAGTGGAGGTGAGAGGCGGAGGCGAGCGGGACTGCGAGGACCAGCAGTCCATCTGGCAGCGCCAGCTGGTTCCTCTTCCCGCCGCGCCTCGCGCCCCCTCCCAGTGCCACGCCCCCTTGTTACACTTAAGAGAATCTCCCCACGCGCGCAGCGGGACGCGCGCGGGGCGAAGACCGGGCAAAGAGCGGGCCGTTCTAGGCCGTTAGAGGCCGGGAGAGACCGGACCGGGCCACCCCTCTAACGCCCCCGCTAAATTGTTCCACATTCACCTCACCATGGCATCCAGAGCTTTAAGGAGTAAGTCGGTGCAACATGGGACAAGCACCTTGGAAAATTTTTTCCCCAAGGCAAGCTCCCAAATCAGCAAGTGTCACTCATCCATGGACTCACACCTTGAGATGGGACCTGAAAGTGTGTTCTTGGACCTTGGTGAATCTGCCTCAAATGATGCTAGTACACCCATCACCACGGATGCTACCCACATGTCTCTGCTGGACAGTATCGACCAGACTATTGAGTCGGTACTCCGGCAGCTAAGAACTCCGGTCACGGAGAGGGATCGGGACTCCCCTCGGTCAGCAGGGACTTCCGGCCATTCTGCTGTCCTGGATAACATGGGTCTAAACACGCTGGAAGCGGGCCAACCGGCCTTGCCAACAGTCCTGGTAGATAGTGGTGTGACTCAGCCCCTAAAAAGGAAAAGGCCTGTTGAAATAAAGAGGGCAAAAAGGGCAAGATTTGTTGCATCTGAATCAACCCTCGAAGATAGTACTGATATTTCGGTCTCCCCTGAGCTCATTCTATCTGGGTCTGGGTCGGATCTTGGGGCCTCGCCAACTCCTGTGTTACCATCAGTGGCGGCAGGCCCATTTATCTTTGGTGGGCCATCTTCAAATAGTTCAGATACAGTAATTAATTCCCTCACAGTTATTATCAAGAACTTGCTAACCCCCATCACAGCTAGACTAGAGGCTATAGAGAATTTACTTCAGTCCCGGGAAAATATCCTCATTAGGAGAAGTCTTGGCGTAGCTCCAAACGTTCCTGTAACCACCGGGGAATCTCCTGGGAATAGTTTACCTCCGTCCACATTACCCCAGGCTTGTAGTAGGGTATTGCCTAGTGCAAATGGTGTGTCTATTCCCCAGACGCGCACTTTGCTACCCCCAGCGCCTGGGCCCCCTGTTCCGGCTCCCAGGAGGTCTAAGTTACCCCCTGTGCCGCGGCTTGTGCCGCAGACAGGGGTGTCAGTGGGTCTTAAAAACGCCCCAAGTGATGGTTGCGTCCCTCCCCTAGATAGACGCAGGGAGGTCAATCTGCCGCCAGAAGCTGTTCCATACACGGCAATCATGGTGGGAGTTCCTGAGCTAGCTGGTGGTGTTAAGGAGTCGCAAGACTCCCTACGCAATAAGGTCATAAGCTGGCTCACTATCAATAGACCGTTGCCTCCAAACTTGAAGGGTGAGGTTCTGATGGTGAGGAGGATCCCGTGGATTGGCCCTACCAAAAAGAATAGGTCAGGGGACTGTATCGTCCTAAGTTTTAGGAGCCCACACGTTGCAAACTACATCTGCAACTGGCTTGTAAGGCCTGATAAGTCCACAATAGAACTTGTACCCCTTTCTTATTTCTATCCTAGTGGTAGCAACACGGTGGGAGGGAGTGAGAAGGGATGGACCAGGGTGGGCTTTGCTGTAGATGGCTCCCGTTACAGACCAAGGCCCCCCCTACCAATTGTTCAGGCAAACTTTACACATCACAATAGGTTTTCCTGTCTGGACCAGGTCGATTGACCACAAACTAGGCCAATCCTGTCTGGCCCTGAGAATAGGGTGGATGAGGCGCAAAGCCCTGTGGGTTTGGGTGTGATCCCTATGTTGGAACTAACCCGGCCCCAGGCTGCTAATGAGCGAGGGGCTGACACGACTGTCAATCTGTGCCAACCGAGTCCCCCACTTGACACCGGGCTAGCCCATATTCCGCAAACAGGGGCGGTAGTGCGGGCTGGTCGTGCTGCCGCCGCTGTCAACGGAACCGGCGCCCCAGACGTCGGTCTTCCTATGGCTACCCCGCATTCTCATGCTGGAGCTCAGGGCAGCCTGCCACTTGACCCAGGATTGAGAATTCTCTCCTGGAACGTGGCGGGAATTGCGAACAAGGAGGGCTCTCCTGAATGGGACTCCCTGGTAGGTGGATGTGATATCCTTCTCCTTCAGGAGACTTGGGCGAGGGCCGCACAGACCAAGAGAGGGTTTGAAGTATTTGAAATCCCTGCCAAATGGGCTGGGAGGGGGAGGCCATCTGGTGGTCTGGCAATCTGGATTGCGAGTCACACTGGGTGTCAAGCGAAGCAGGTACGCACGTGTTCGCAGGACATCCAGTGTGTGCGGCTCACGTGGCCTGGCAAAACTCCGTGGGCCATTGTCAACGTCTACTCGCGCCCGGTTGCCTCGCCAGGTGAATCACCTACCTTAAATGATCTGGCTTCCTTCCTGGGCCAACTTCCGGGTGACTACAAGGTGGTACTTGGAGGAGACTTCAATTGCCACTTTGAACCCCTGGAAGGTTTACTCGATGGTGCCCTTACGGCTGAGGACGACCACTGGGGGGTTCCACCCTCTTCTTCCCCTCACCCTAAAGCCTGGTCCCCTCTAGCCTTACAACTCATGTCCCTTACCTTGAATAGCGCGCTGAGGGCGTGTAATGGCCGTACTCCTTCCGATACCCCCTCGGTGTGCACCTTCAATAGGAGGGGCCATGAGTCGAGGCTAGACTATATTATGGTGGACATTTCACTTTGGCCCAAAGTGCTGGACTTTAGGGTTATTAAGAGGACAGACAGCGACCACAACGCTCTCTGCTTAAATATTGTGTGCCCTTTGCCCTTGACGGACCCATCCCCAGCTGGCCAAGGGGCTGATATGGGGGACTTGATTCTGACCACAAACAGGCGCCGAGTTAAGTGGGGGAAGCTTGTGAGGTCGGAAGAGTCCATTAAGAAACTATATGAGCTGGCGCTCCCAAGCCTTATGGAGGTGGAGGCCCTCTTGAACGAACCAAGAACCGCTGATTACTATGAGAAACTGGGAAACGTTCACCAGGTTTTAGTGAGGGACTTGGCCGAGATATTTCACCCGGAGGTCCCAATTCGAAAGAAAAGGACCCCTCTTCCCACCTGGTATACCCCAGACTGCAGGGCAGCAAAATCTGACCTTATTGCAGCCATAAAAGAGGGGACAGACAAGGCCAAAGTGCGTGACCTTAGGAACCACCATAAATCAGTGCTGGCGGCTGCAAGGACCGAGTGGGACTGGAAGTATTGGCAGGACCTCTACGATGCCCTTAAATCCAGGGACCCCCGGCAATTCTGGGCCCTTGTAAATAATGGGTCAGGGGAACTCTGCAAAGCGACTGAGCCTAATATAGCCCCTGCGGTATGGGAGTCCCATTATGGGGCTCTCTACCTAGATACCAGTCCCTGCTCGGCCGCGGAGTTGCAACTGCCCTTGGGTACCGAGGAGCTCGGAATGGAATTATCCCTGGGGGAAGTGGAGCTTGCCATAGAACGTCTAGCGGTGGGGAAGGCGCCAGGCCTGGATAGGTTACCCGGGGATCTATTTAGGCACCACCCGGATATCTGGGGCCCATACCTTTTTGTTCTATTCAATGCCATTCTCGGAGGTATGGCGATCCCTGGGTCGTGGTTGGGGGCAGAGATTGTGCCCATCCACAAGAAGGGCTCTACTCTGCTCCCTTCCAACTACAGGCCCATAAGCCTCATAGATGTGCCCCAAAAGATCTTTGCGCGCCTCATCTTGGACCATCTCCTAGACTGGGTCGAGGCCAATGACATCTTGAGCCCCTTACAGGCTGGCTTCAGAAAGAACACGTCGACCATGGATCAAATCTTTCGCCTCCTTCTTCTGTACTGGAAGACGGTTACGCTAGAGGGAGGTCGATTGTACATGGTCTTCGTGGACCTGAGGTCAGCCTTTGACCTCGTCCCGAGGGGGAAGCTATGGGAGGTTTTGCAGAAGCTAGGAGTTCCCCCCCACCTCCTTAGAATCATAATTAGACTGCACGAGAACAACTTTGCGGTAGTGAGGTGTGGGAGGAATGGCAGGCCCTCGGGTAAATTCCCGGTCCGCCGAGGTGTCAGACAGGGCTGTGTTTTGGCTCCGACACTGTTCTGTCTGTACATCAACAGCGTCATTGAACATCTTGAGGCTGTCGGGGATAATGATGCCCCGGTTTTGGCAGGAAGGAGGGTTCCGGCAATCATGTTTGCCGATGATACCCTCCTTCTTTCCAAATCCCCTATGGGGATCCAGAGGATCGTGGATGGTTTTGGTCACTTCTGTAGACAACATGGGTTGGAGGTGAACACGGAAAAAACTAAGTTCATGATCTTCAACCCTCCGACCAAGACCAGACCCAATCCAAAACTGGGGGGAACCAGTCTGGAAAGGGTCTCTACCTTTACATACTTGGGGGTCTCACTCCAAGAAAATTTGACTTGGGATTCCCAGGTGGCAAGATCTAGGCTGAAACTCTCCCAGTTATCGGGCGCACTCCTGAGGGTATCTAACAAGTCCACCTTCAAGCCTGTCAGTCCGGCCCTGGAAATGTACAGGACTCAGGCGAAGGCGGCTGCCCTGTATGGCAGTGAGCTGTGGGGCCATAAAGCTGGGAAGGTCATGGCAGGGGTGGAAAACTGTTTCCTTAGACGTCTTCTTGCTCTCCCGCAAGGCACACCACTCCTCCCCTTAAGACTTGACCTGGGCCTCCCGTCAATTGCAGAGGATTTACGGTCGAAACCGGTGAAGTACTGGCATCGGTTATGGTCAACTGAGGAGCTGCATCACTACAGGCAGGACCTTATACATGTTTTGAGGCTGGATGTAAATGGTAAGATCCCTTGGCTGGCACTTATTAAATCGGAATGCTCCAGCCTGAACTTGCCTGACCTCTGGGATGATCCTGCTCAGGGCTGTAGAAGGACTCCGCGTAAAACCCTGGCACAGCTCTATAAGAATAAAACCCTTGCTGATATGGACAGTGCATATGACAGTGGCACCCTGACGGGTCGTTTTATTGTATCCAAAAATTCTTATCTTTTTGAACTTTTTATGGATTTTATCTACCCTCTTCTGGCGAGGAAATTGTTCCTGCAATGGAGGTTTGGTACGCTCCCTACTAAAGTCTTTACCCATAAGTGGTCGTTAGGGGGCGACAAGCTTTGCCCATGCTGTAAAGTTAGGGAAGAAGATGACTTGCACATAATGTTTTGCTGCCAGGCTTACTGGAGCCCGAGGAGGCGATGGCTAGCCCCTCTATGTTGGAATCTGGGCTTCAATAACTATCTACAAGCCTACAGGGTGCTGAAAACTAATACCCTGGGCCACATTGTGTTTGCGGTCTCTAAATTCCTAATGGCAGCATGGATAATAAGGAAGAAAATGTCTGGCTAACCTCTCTTATTATGCTTTTCTAAACACTGCAGGTCCAGTTGGGATTTTATTGTATATATTGTCTTTTATCTGTATGTATTTTATTGCTTCTTTTATGGCCTATGTGGCCGAAATAAAGAATTTTTGGATTGGATTGGATTGGATATGCCTGAAAAACATCAGCAGGTCCTCCTGTAAATTAAAGAAATTACTTCTTTTGTTAGGGAAATAGGAAAGTCCCCTGCTCAAAAGTGATATCTCCTGGGAGGATAGGGTAAGTTTAGACAAGTAAAAAATTGGAATAATTTCCATGTTGGTGTTAAATATCATGTTGGAGGGGATTACTGTGGGGGTCCCCTCTCGTAGAACTTGCGAGTGGTCTCTCATTCCCCGGGGTAGTCATAGTGGTAGTTTCCCCTGGCCCTTCCTCGACAGCAGACTCTCTCTAAAAAACTGTTGAGTTGGGTGCGTGGTGGTCTATTGTGGTCCTTGTCAGTGCTGGTACCTTCCCCTGTGTCAGATTCCACAGCTGAGGTTTTAGAGGAGTATGACAATGCCACCGATTGATGGTTCTTATATGAATCCCAGTTACTTGTCTTGGGTAGTTGATAAGTGGTGTTGTAAAAGTCATCATGCAGGTATGTGTAAGTTCTCTCTTTGCTGTAATTGTTTATATCCTTTTGGATTTTATTGATTTGCGTGTTTTGGTCAAAGGTGTTGAATGTAGCTATGGTAGTGTTAATCATGTCTAGTAAGTTCCTAATGTCAGTAATGGTACTGTCCTAAATGGTTACATTTCTCTAACTCTGCAATCCCTCCTAGTTCTTTTCAGCTATGTTCCAGGGGAGTGTCAATGCAGAGGACTATTCAATGCCTCGAGTAGGTGGTTGCAAGGTGACTAAAGCTTGCAAGGAATTTAGGGTCTTGGGTGAAAATGGCTGGGGTATTATGTATCTGATGTCCCAGTGGAATTACCCTTGCTTTTAGGTAGTCTGTGAGTATATGTATATGAAGTCCAGTTCGTATCGGTTTCATTCTAAGCCATTCAAATCTGTCAAACAATACCTGTGAGGTATTAGGTAAGGGATAGCTAAGGCTGTGGGATAAGAAAGAAGGGATGGACCACTAATAATTTGATTCATATAGTCATGGTTGGGTCTTTCTCTAGTAGACATGATATGTTTTTGAATCACACATTAATAGCCCAAAGAAGGGGCTTGTAAAGGATAGCCTTTTTGCAGCCCAGCGGTTGCTCAATGTAACAGTAAAAACAACAGGAGGGAGCCCTTAAAACGAGTTCTACCTAGGTAATTGTATTAACATACAACAATATCCCAAAAGGTAATCAATAATGACAATTTTCTACAAAGTAAATTAATTTATAGGAGAAGACGAAAAAGCAAGAGAAACTCCAACAGTAGACTATCACGGTCTCTATTCAATAGTAGGTACAGAAATTAATTCAGACAGCAATGGTGTAGTTACTCATAAGTAAGTGTAATCTGCACAAAAGTGCTAATCAACACAAAAGTGTACACATAGTGCCCATGAAATGGTGAAAGCTACATGTGAGGCATGTGACAAAGTGAAAGTACAATCTCACAATAAGGGTTCTAGAAGGAGGAATTATTACCATCAGCGATACCACTCCGCATAATCTATCTCACAAAAAGGCAACCGGATGATGTATTGTGAAAACCCAACAAAAACATGGAGGTAAGGAAGGGAAAGAAGAGGCACTCATGTGTTAAGATGAGAACCCTCACTCACCCTAGTGTGACATGCTTCATCATTGGGTTCCCTCCACACTGGGACCGCAAGGTACCCAGTGTGGGCTCAACTCCCCCATAGGAGAGGAGCGCTAGTTGTTTTGATGTCATCAAATCTAGGGCTATGAGTTAGGAGCAGAGTGCAAAACAAAATGTAGCTAAATGTGAATTAAAACTATCTCCTGGTGGGCAAGATCAATCTTTATTAGTGCCCCCAATGGATAGGTTAAAATAGGCTAAGTGAAAAATAGGGTTATGGATATTTCCTTATTAGGATCAGGTCAACATGTTTCTGCCTCAGTAGACCTAAAGGTTCTTGACAATCCTCAGAACCATTCTTTATGTCACTCTGCTCTAATTGTGAAAAAATAACAATAATGGTAAATGGATACCATTCTTTTATTGGTATGTGAGTTAACAGTGGTACCAGCTTCAAGTCAGGTCCACTGGCTCTAAGGATATAAAAACACATGTCAAAACACAGTACGCTTCATACCAGTTCCCAATGTTGACAATACACTAGGGTACCTCACCAGCACTGCAAAAACGTGTAGGTGCAAAATACATGAATTATAGAAGGACTCACTAATTTTGAAACTATTAGTCATACTTCACCATCATATGTCCTTACGTAGTAGGTATCAGGACTCTAAAGGTGTATAAAATCATAAAAACTGTTGTCAAAATGTAGCCACTCTCTTCTGGTTATCTCCATCTTTCAATCTAAATAAATACTGAATACTTAAGATGCGCGCACTAAGGTGTCTAGATATTCTATCAAGACTGTAGAAATTTCCTATAGTGTCCATCATGCAGTGGATCGTATCTGGGAAAATACTGTGATATGTTGTGCAGGTTCGAGCTTCGTTGTGCACATCATGACCTTACATCTATGTGTTTAGTGAGTCCACAGTGCATTTTCGTAGTTAGTGAAATACAAGAAGCTTCACGATCCATTATATATTAAACAGTCAAGCCATTGGCACAAAGCCAGTGTAAGAAACTAAAACAATTGTATCACCCCTGTAATAACACAGACAGTTAGTATAACGCAGGAGTGTTACCATTCACAATTTACACCTTAGGAAATGTGGGATACGCCCCCTAAAACTACAGACAGTTAGTATGCTGCCATACCGTTAAAATAAAATTCAACCTTTTTGAAATAAGGGGCACGCCACAACGAGCGCCTTAGCTGTATCCTGTCTGCCACCCCATGAATGAAAGGGTGGAGGGGGATACCAGACTGCAGGTATCTCTCTTTTAGCGCGACCCAGCAGAAATGACCACCCAATCCATTTCTGCGATTGTCAAAGGGTTGCTGGGAAATGTAGTTCCCTGTTTCCTATGTGTTCAAAATAGCAGCATCCGCATCAAGGGACCACTTACTTCCAATTGTATGTCAGGAAATCATTTGAACATTGTTATGTATGACCTACGTTGCGGCTACAAACAGGAATTATAATCACAGACATGACATTAGAGGAAAAGCTAGGCACATCGCATATAAGTCAATATTGTGTGTTATGGTAGTTACATTAGCCACGGGCCAGCTATCTCAAATAGGAGGATCAACTCACATATAAAGGAGGGTAACAACTCTTGTATACAGTGAGGTCTCAAGCATGATTTTCATGTAGTTTTGACTACAGTATGGGGGTGCGACCTCCATTCCGGTGTACACCAGATATATTATAATGAACACCAAGGGATATCGTCGTTAAGTCCTAACATGTGACTGTGGGTACGGAACGCCCAACATTGTTCCCTCCGTAAAAGGACCTTCTCAAGAGGACCCATTAGTGTATCTTATTTGGGTTTCTCAAGGATCACCTAACACAGATCATCCTCTGTGTGGCCCATTTCCCAAAAATGTCTAGTTAGTTGTACATTTGATTTTTTACATCTAATAGAACTGCAATGTTCTGCAATCCTATGTTTGACTTTAGGTGTGGTCATACCTATTTATTTAATAGAATATGATCATATAATCATGTGAATGACACCCATGAATTACAATTGGTATGGTGGGTCAAATGCCATGGTGTCCTAAGGCCCATTTCTAGTTTTTTTTTAACGGAGTTTTATATAGCGCAAACTCGACCCGAAGGTATCGGGTATCAGAGCGCCTTACATAGCACCAGTTGCGTTACCTGAGGACACATTCATTTTTGTTAGCCACAGGAGATTAAGGGCCAGATGTAGGAGCCAAAATACCGGTCGGTAACGGCCGATTTCGGCCGTTACCGACCGGTATTCATGATTCGGCATGTAGGGGGCATGTCATTTACAGAATCGGTGAATTTACCGATTCGATAAATACACAGAATCGGTAAAATACCGATTCGGTAAATTTACCGATTCTGTAAATGAGATGTAGGTGGCACTTCAAAGAGTGCCACAGGCCCTTAAGAGTCGGTATTTTACCACCCAATCCTATTGGGTGGTAAAATACCGAATTCAGGTGTGCATGCACATCTGTGCATGCACACCTGTGCTATGTGACACACAGACAGGCCCTTAGGGCATGTATGTGTGCCACATGTCACACATGCCTGTACTTGGGGTGCTAGAGGGTGTCAAAGTGACACCCCCTGCACCCTTGCAGGATTCGGTATTTCCCATTGATTCCTATGGGCTTCACGGCCCATAGGAATCAATGGGAAATACCGATTCGGTATTTACCGAATCGGTAAATACCGAATGTTTCCGAATCGGTAATTCACATTTAAAGATTACCTACATCTCCCACCTTCAAATTTACCGATTCATAAATACCGAATCGGTAAAATTCGGTATTTATGAATCGGTAAATTAGAATTACCTACATCTGGCCCTAAGTAATTTGCCCAGAATTACAGGATGCTCAGCATCGTTGCGGAGACTCGAACCCAGTTCCCCAGATTTGAGGTTGACCGCCTTAGCCGTTAGGCCAACTCCTTTCTCTAGTTGTATAGTGTGTCGTGTAAAAGGACACACCTAGCATGACCCACATGGGAAATAACCTACCACTGGAGGTCCTCTCCACAGTGATTGTTGTGTCTCCTGCAATGATCTACATCTAGGTTGTACATGCACTGACAGGCCTTTTAAGTTTCTAAAAAAATAAGTTTCTATCCAGTTTAAGAGCAAACAATGATATGTCAAAGGACAACTCTCCTTTGTTTAGGATTTGCCAGTTCTTATTACCTGCTTTTCTGATGGTGTCTGTGAGATGGCTAAATGTGGTCACACATACCAATCTATGTGCCTTCTCCTTAAGATGTGTCTCCAGAAGAGCCTCCTTTTAATTATTACATGCTGTCTTAGCCACTCCACTCACTAGATGGTCAGGATACTGGTCTGTCTGTAATTATCTGCTTAAATTCAAGGCATGCTGTTTATATTTCTCTACTTCCGTACAATTTCTTCTCAGTCTCAAGAATTGGCCCACGTGGATATTGTTCAACAGTGCCCAGGGTGGAAGCTAGTATAGTTTAGTAGAAAGTTGTGTGCCATAGGCTTCTGGAACACTTGATTCACCAGTAAAGCGTAAGTTGCGACAGAGTAAATCTCCTTGGTCTCAGACCCGTGCATGTACAAATTAGCCATGCTAGGGGCACATGTGCTGCCCATAGAAATTCTGGTTATTTGCCAGTATAAATGGCCTTTCAAAAATGAAAACATTCTCCTTCATTGCCAACTTGGCACAATGCATACTGAAAGAAGAGTTAGGGGTCTGATCCTGGCGAGGGTGTTGTTGCAGGAGCTAGTATATGGTGTCCAAAGTGTTGTCTTGTGGTATGTTGGTTTACAATGATTCCACATCATTTGTGATCATCAGGTTGGAGTGTGGATCAAAGGGTACTGTTTCCAAAAGAGAGAGCACCTGTTTGGTGTCTTGGAGATAAGAGGGCATATCACCTACAATGGGGGCATAGGAAGTGATCCACAAATAGGGAGAGAGGTTTGAGTAAAGAAGCTAATCCCGGGAAAATAGGTCTCCCTGGTGGTGGTCTTTGGTCCTTATGAATTTTGGGTAAGATGTAAAATGCTGGTATTTTTGGATGTTTCTGGATTAGAAACTCAGCTGCCCCTTTTGTGATCCAATCTGAATCTCTCCCTTTATCTACTTAATGTCTTTATTTCTCATTGTAATCTTGTGGTGGGACTACATTGGGTGACTCGAGAGGCTAGGTGAAAGTAAACAGCAAGAAGGCATGACTGAAAATGGTAGATAACACAAATACTGAGGGGAATAATTTTACAGAAACATGTTAAATACTAGAGGTCATAAGTCTGCTGAAATCTGTTGATGGCATTTCGACCTCTGTTACGTCAAGCCTTCATCAGGACAAGGATTACACAAATCATTTTGAAATGGCTGTTTTGAAGTTAGAAAAGAAAATAGAAAGACTGAAAGAGGGGCCCGGAATGAATATACAGGTCAGAGAGACAGTTTTAGATTATCTGATAGATAGATTAGGGTGGTATGTAGGTCTGTGTGGGGGGAAACAGGGCTCATGTCAATTACTAGGAGGGAGAGGTTTAGCATGGTTGAGGGCTATATTTGTGTAAGTGGACATAGACTTATACATATGTATGGGTCCAAAAATGAACCAAACTTTGAAAAGCACCGCCCAAAAAACATTTTTTCAATCTCCACCATATGTGGTTGATAAAGTTCCATAGACAAGAATATTTTTTCAAAATAAGAGACGCTGAATCCGTAAATGCCAAAAAAGTTCAATGTTCCTTTAATTATCCATTAAGGTACCAGCCAACGCGTTTCGTTCCGTCAAGCGGAACTTCTTCAGGGCTGTGAAACAGAAAAATAAAACATACAAAAAAACCCTTGTGAATACTTCTAAAAAACCACACGTGAAATAATATACAGACAACATTAAATATTGCATGTACCAAGAAAAAGGCCAAGTTAAAAACCTCATTTTCACATAAAATTGCAGCATTCTTAGCATATACTATTTCAACAATTTCTTAGATCTTTTATATGTGCTGCAAGCTTAATGGGGTAAGAATCTTCATTATATAGTCACAAATGTTACACAGTAAAACTAAGACTAAAGGCAGAAAATTCCATCCCTAGGTCATATATTAAAAACTGAATCCACACGGATTCCTCCATTTCATTTTCAAATATTAAGAAAGCGTCATCATTATTTTGATCATTCACAAATCATCATATAACTGTAGTCAATACTTTGCACCATTCAATTACATTATCAGACATATTCCATTAGTTACCAAACTGAAAGTTTTGTGTTACCAACATATATTTTCCCATCAGGTTTTTTAGGCTATGAGGTCACATGATACCCCTCTCATATTTTTCCCACCCTCACGGCAGGGCAATTTACCGGGTACGATCTTTTTTAGTGAGTGACCCTTTATACCAACCACCATTGAAGCCAGCCCTGGCCATATGAAAAAATCAGCAGCAAATCCCTTCAAGTTCAGATCTTATTGTTACACAACAAAACACACGGAAAGGTCATGTAACAAGACATATAGTCTTCCTACCGCAATAGATGTTGAGATGGGATGTTATTATGGTCTCCCAACGTCGATAAATAATAAATGAAGTGGATCCAGAAACAAATATTATTCGCTATGTCCGTTTCCTCCGTATATATTGTTGTTCTCCACAAATAGGCTATTTTTTGCCAGTTGTTTCAAAATAATTAGTGGCGATATGATATATACCTGAAATCGTATAAAATGGTATAAGTCATAATCCATGAACAAGATCATTAGATCTCACCTTCTCCTTCATTACCACATGTTTAATAAGAAAACAGTTTTGCACCCAAATCGCAATTTCAGGTATGTATTAAAATTAAATTCCATTCCATACCTTATAATCAACAGATGTATTTTACTATTTCTTCATCGTGATTTCCGATGTACATGATCCTTCCTATTCTCCATATGGCACTAACCTACAATGATATATAGATATTACACAATGTAACTTAATTCTATTGCGATCTATAATTAATCTCCACACTGTCTATGTTTCTCCCCAAAAACGAGTATTAATCGCTTTGGGTATTGACATTATGTATCACATACCTTGAAAAGCGTAACGTGCACGTCCTGCACCGTTATGATAGTCAGACTTCAAAATCCTCAGTCGACTTTTAATTTTCAGTTATTTAGAGGCAGTCACCTAAAGGAAACACGATATAGGTATGGGTGGTCATGTACTATTATTGACCGATTGTTTCGCAAGAGAAAAGTCTAAAATTGCATTTCCTATTCAAAATTCCCCTTTAGTTCGAGCTTTAATAATTTAATTTAACCAAAAAATAATAATAATAATAATTGCCCATTCCGACCTCATGGTCCTCGTTGTGTCAGTGGGACGTGCACAAGCGCCACTTCCCTCATGACACCGAAAACGGCACGATTCTGTGGAGGACCCACAGAACGGTTTCATATACCGGAAAAGTCCACCAACCAAAAAATATGCTCATATCAAAGCGGTCCGCTATATTTTAAAAGATTGTTGTCATGCCGAAGGTTATTCTATTGGCATGTCCCCGACGTATTGGTGGGATGTGAATCTTACCTATCAGGGTCAGAATATAGGACCCCCAGCTGGCGTCTCCTGCATCCGCGCGCCAATTCCTTTCCAAGTAAAGTTTTCCCAGGCTCCTTCCTGTTGGTAGATTTAAACAGATCCAATCCCAAGTCACGTGTGGGAAACCCTGAAAGTCGCCATCATTTGCCACTAACGTTTACGCTAAAATGGGCGCCATTTTAAGCTAGTCAAAAACTGACTAGCTTAAAATGGCGCCCATTTTAGCGTAAGATTCACATCCCACCAATACGTCGGGGACATGCCAATAGAATAACCTTCGGCATGACAACAATCTTTTAAAATATAGCGGACCGCTTTGATATGAGCATATTTTTTGGTTGGTGGACTTTTCCGGTATATGAAACCGTTCTGTGGGTCCTCCACAGAATCGTGCCGTTTTCGGTGTCATGAGGGAAGTGGCGCTTGTGCACGTCCCACTGACACAACGAGGACCATGAGGTCGGAATGGGCAATTATTATTATTATTATTTTTTGGTTAAATTAAATTATTAAAGCTCGAACTAAAGGGGAATTTTGAATAGGAAATGCAATTTTAGACTTTTCTCTTGCGAAACAATCGGTCAATAATAGTACATGACCACCCATACCTATATTGTGTTTCCTTTAGGTGACTGCCTCTAAATAACTGAAAATTAAAAGTCGACTGAGGATTTTGAAGTCTGACTATCATAACGGTGCAGGACGTGCACGTTACGCTTTTCAAGGTATGTGATACATAATGTCAATACCCAAAGCGATTAATACTCGTTTTTGGGGAGAAACATAGACAGTGTGGAGATTAATTATAGATCTCAATACAATTAAGTTACATTGTGTAATATCTATATATCATTGTAGGTTAGTGCCATATGGAGAATAGGAAGGATCATGTACATCGGAAATCACGATGAAAAAATAGTAAAATACATCTGTTGATTATAAGGTATGGAATGGAATTTAATTTTAATACATACCTGAAATTGCGATTTGGGTGCAAAACTGTTTTCTTATTAAACAAGTGGTAATGAAGGAGAAGGTGAGATCTAATGATCTTGTTCATGGATTATGACTTATACCATTTTATACGATTTCAGGTATATATCATATCGCCACTAATTATTTTGAAACAACTGGCAAAAAATAGCCTATTTGTGGAGAACAACAATATATACGGAGGAAACGGACATAGCGAATAATATTTGTTTCTGGATACACTTCGTTTATTATTTATCGACGTTGGGAGACCATAATAACATCCCATCTCAACATCTATTGCGGTAGGAAGACTATATGTCTTGTTACATGACCTTTCTGTGTGTTTTGTTGTGTAACAATAAGATCTGAACTTGAAGGGATTTGCTGCTGATTTTTTCATATGGCCAGGGCTGGCTTCAATGGTGGTTGGGATAAAGGGTCACTCACTAAAAAAGATCGTACCCGGTAAATTGCCCTGCCGTGAGGGTGGGAAAAATATGAGAGGGGTATCATGTGACCTCATAGCCTAAAAAACCTGATGGGAAAATATATGTTGGTAACACAAAACTTTCAGTTTGGTAACTAATGGAATATGTCTGATAATGTAATTGAATGGTGCAAAGTATTGACTACAGTTATATGATGATTTGTGAATGATCAAAATAATGATGACGCTTTCTTAATATTTGAAAATGAAATGGAGGAATCCGTGTGGATTCAGTTTTTAATATATGACCTAGGGATGGAATTGTCTGCCTTTAGTCTTAGTTTTACTGTGTAACATTTGTGACTATATAATGAAGATTCTTACCCCATTAAGCTTGCAGCACATATAAAAGATCTAAGAAATTGTTGAAATAGTATATGCTAAGAATGCTGCAATTTTATGTGAAAATGAGGTTTTTAACTTGGCCTTTTTCTTGGTACATGCAATATTTAATGTTGTCTGTATATTATTTCACGTGTGGTTTTTTAGAAGTATTCACAAGGGTTTTTTGTATGTTTTATTTTTCTGTTTCACAGCCCTGAAGAAGTTCCGCTTGACGGAACGAAACGCGTTGGCTGGTACCTTAATGGATAATTAAAGGAACATTGAACTTTTTTGGCATTTACGGATTCAGCGTCTCTTATTTTGAAAAAATATTCTTGTCTATGGAACTTTATCAACCACATATGGTGGAGATTGAAAAAAATTTTTGGGGCGGTGCTTTTCAAAGTTTGGTTCATTACTGATTTTTTCCCAAGGATTTGGGACATACTCTCAGGGCAGGGAGTATTTGAATATTGCACGCTATTTGAAAGATTGAGTTTATATTAATATTGGTGATACATTGGGTTGGTGCTTCTAAAGGGTTAAAGTGGTCCACTGCCTACATTGCTTTGTGTAAAATATGTATGGGTCCAGAGCATGGTAAGGGACCTCACCAAGAGATCGGAGGTCCGGATGATGGCTGTGGGCCACAACAAATGAAACCGGTCCTCAACTTACCCTAGGTAATTAATCAATGTCACACAAGTATAATTAATCGAGTTAAACACATTGAATGCAATTGATGGCATATGGGCCAGCCCGGCGTGGTGCACAATGTGATGTCAGAACCATTGTGAATGAATGATTAAACAAAAGTATAACACAGGCCCTGTGTAGCCAGCAACATGGAATATAATTCACTGTGAGTGAATGATTCAAGAATAAATCAAACTCTCTGAGTGAAAGGAATAAAACAACAGCACTGTCCCAGATGGGGGATGGAGCATACAGTATGGGAGAAGGCAACCAGTACATCAAGATGGGGGCAGTCACAAATAACAGATAAATACTGTTTTGTTTTTTAAGCAGGTGCCTAGGCCCAGGCCCCTGGACTTACCTGAGACTGATCAATGCCATTTTGGACCCAGCTGCTGCATCTTGAAGCAACTGCCTAATTATTTCACACAAGTTCTCCTCTCTCCCTCATTTTCTCTCTCATTCACTCCTGCTTTCGCTCCATATATCTCGCTCTGTCTCTTTATCGCATCTCCATTGCCATCTCTCCATCACCTCTCACAACAGACCCACACACACCACCAGGCACACCCTCAATCACGTCTACGCCTCATTCACTGGCATCATGGTTGCCACAGCCATGCCTGTTACCTCTGCTGACTACACCATCATCTACTTCCAGATCAAAATCCCCACCACAAACAAAACACTACTACAGGTCTGGCTAGTTGCAGCTGGTACAGCATCATGGAATTGGATTCGCCCCACACCCTATGCTATAACTGCCCAACCTCACCCAAACCTTAACTAGCAACATCTAGCAATTCATCACATTGATCACAGACTGTACCTATTCCATGAAATCCTGCAAACATAACCAGCAGCACAGAACACAGAATCAGGTCAACTGGAACACAGAGGAACTCCAATCAGCAAAGTGCTAATGCAAACAACTTGAATGAAAATGGAGAACCAGCCAAAATGCAGTTGACAAGACCACCTTTAGAGTGGCCCTAAAACTTTGCCACCAACAAATCAGAGAAACCAAGAAGACTCTAGACAAGCGCATAGAACACAGCTTCAACAGCTTCATATTCATCAAGGACTTCACCGCACCAGTATCCACCACCAATAGCATCCCTCCTCCCAAGACCTTTGTGATAGAATTCTTATGCTTAGACCCACTACCGAACCCCAGCAGTCTCGCTTCCAGCCTACCCACAGGAATTACAGGAAGTGTCATGAATGACTGGAAATCAATTGCCCTCGAAAGAAACAGCCAACATTATGAGAACTGTCATCTTCGGAGCCCCGGCAGATCCTTGCCCCCAATGTCACTACTTAGAAAGTCCTCATTGCAGCAACTGATGACATCAGGATGATCCTCAACCAAGGGGAAACAGCAGTCCTTAACCTGTTTTCCCTTTCAGTGGCTTTTGACACAGACTCCCAGTCCACCCTGATCAGAAGACTTCATGAGACAGGCATGCAAGGACCATACCTCAATTGGATCTACTTCTACCTCCCTGGAAGAACACATAAAGTCACCACCCTACATTTTAAAAGACATGAGCCTTATTTGGGGAGTCTGCCAAGGATCTTCTTTGAGCCCATCCCTATACAACATCTACATGACTCCACTGGCCAATGTTCCATCCTACACAAATGACGCACAACTGATACTCACTCTCCCAAACAGTCAATACACCCATGACTACATTACTGAATAGCCACCAGGATGAGATCCAACTGCCTCAAGCTCAACTTGGACAAGACTGAAATTATGATTTTTAGAAAGAAGACCTCTCCAAGGGACTCCTTCTGTTGAGCAGAAGACCTAGGACCTAAACCCATCCCCACTGTCCATACCAGAAACCTAGGAATCATCTTTGATGACAAACTTAACATGACTGTGGACAGTCAACTCAGTGACCTCCACCTGCTTCCACATCCTAAGCATGTTGTAAAGAATCTTCAAGTGGCTACCCAAGAACAACAGAAAAACAGTCACACTGCTACTCATAACTAGCAGACTCAACTACAAAAGCACACTTTACGATGGATGTAGGCCCAGATCTCTATACTGGGGTGAACGTATGACATTGTTCTGCATTCTGTCCATCAATTGTTCTTTTTGCATTTGTCACCCTGAGTGGGACGTGTATGCACAGACGTGTGTCCCGTTCTCTCCATGCTGAAGAGGGATGAATCTCCGAAACCGGTCACAGGGTGCTTGTTTCCAGTTCAGGGAGGACCTGGCCTGGCAGTACAGACTGGACGGTTCCCATTGTGCGTAGGGTCAAGACTGATTTGCATATGGCTGGGTCCAAACTGGAATGGCATGATGAGCAAAAAAACTATGGATTTAGTCCCAGATCTCTGTACTGGGGTGAATGTATGACATTGTTCTGCACTCTGTCCATCAATTGTTCTTTTTGCATTTGTCACCCCGAGTGGGAGGGTTGTGCCCAGACATGGGTCTCGTGCTCTCCATGCCACTGGAGTCAAGCTATCCTGGCTGAAGAGGGGTAAAAGCCCAAAACTGGTTCTAGGATGGTTGTTTCCGGTCCAGGGAGCACCTGGCCTGGCAGTTCAGGCTGGACTGTTCTGTAGTGTAGTTCCTATCTTCCCAATAGGCTCTGCGCATTGGAATAATACCTACAGCAGTAAAGGCCTAGGCCAGACGTTAACTAGGTCTACTACTGTCGATACTAGACTTAAAGTTTTGGGTTTGCCAGCGTAGCTCAGAGTTCGCTAGAAACTTTCTCGAATGTTCAAGGAGGACTTAACTTCCCTGATTAGACAAGAAGGGATTTAGTTTCTGACAACCATAGAACATGACAACTTTGCTCTCCCCTAATCAAGAGTCAATCTCGAGAGTCGTGTGAACAAAAGGCAATTTATTTTACTCAGTCAGTACGTGCATTCTTAGTCTCATCAGAATGTAGAGAAAAGGAAGAGACGGGCGTGTTCAATAAAAAGGTGTTATTTATTGATCAGTCTCTTTTCTCGTACAAGAGAAATGGATCGATATTATTGCGATACTTATAGTTAAGTAAAGTGCATACATTAAAAGCAATAGTATAAAGTAATACTGTAAAAACATTGATATGGTTTCTAAGCCATAAGATGTTTTAAAATGAATAAAATATATTACATACACATATACATTTGACTAAACGTACTCAACTGGTGTTTCTAGATACGCCTACCCCGTGTACCTGACCTAAGTCTAATACGTGGGCGGGAATAGAAAGTTACAGTTTAAGTTAAGTTTGTTTTTGCCAGGTGAATAACTAAAGAATTCTCTGTGAGGGGTTATTCAGTTCTGTACCTGGAAGTTTGGATGAATGAGGAATGGTATCTCTCTCTCTGGTCTCGATATTCCAGGCTGCCTGCGAGGGCTACCCGGAAACGCCGGTGCTGGATTCTCGGCAGGAGAAAGCAGCGCGTCTCTCAGCGCGTCAGAAAGGCGGGGCTGCTGCCAGCGGGGTCTGCTCTGCTCTCGGCTTCGGCAAGTATGGCTGCTCCGTCTCGTCACCACGCGTGTGTTTGCATATGGCAAGATCGGTAATATTTATACCTTTAAGGTGCCGAGATTGACGTAAGGATGGACATAGATACGTCAATAAAGATGTCATACGACTTGCTCGTTAGCACATTCTTTTACTAAAGTTCTCGGTGAAATCAAAACAATGGCCGCAGGGTTTTGCCCAGGTTGTCATAGGTTTGATTTGTTATGAGAACTCCGTATGCCTTATCAGGGGCTGGAGGAATATCGCTTGTCTAATTAGATCGCAAGCGTTATGACCTAATCAGATAACACGTTCCTGTGCCGTAGTGTGACTGCGTCAGATAACGGTATCTGCATCATGGGGGTTTTCTGCCTCATGGGCTGACTGCTAGTTAACTTGTTGGTTTGTTTAACTAGAATAGGGTCAGGAATAGGGGGATCGATTCAGAACCGATAGGAATACATGACACCCACTCCACGCTAACTATGGACATATTTACTAATCTAGGCATAGTATAACATAGTACAACATACTATAGAGTAGTGTGTATACCTTACCACCCCAAAATACATAAATGCATTTTGAAAATTTCAAATATACGGACAAATTGCAGACATATATATTGTATGCACCCAAGCTGTAGAAAAATGCCAAAGTAATCGCATTTGTATACATTATTGCTTATTTGGTATATGAGAATTACA
Organism: Lissotriton helveticus; assembly: GCF_964261635.1. Lineage (NCBI taxonomy): Eukaryota > Metazoa > Chordata > Amphibia > Caudata > Salamandridae > Lissotriton > Lissotriton helveticus. Next base: position 647,573,592 of record NC_136071.1, on the reverse strand, counting down.
CATGAAATGGTTTCTGACAGAAAAAAGTTTCGAGACCATTCCATCACAGAATAAAATATCTTTATGAACATGCCAGCGGGCAGCTAATGTCTATAAGCTATCTAAAATGTAGAAACCTTAGTTCTCTAAGAATAGTTCTTACTTTAAGCAGAAGATAGTGTCCCGAAAAATATGCAAAAATATTTGGGGCTGCTGAAAAAACTGCTGTCCGTGAACTGGAGCGAAAATGTTCATGTGACTTTATTTTTAAAGTTGAAGGCCGAATTCAGGGAACGCCGTGTGCGATCTTGCTCAAAAGTCTCTATTTCTGTTCGGGAGAGAACATCATATCATTTAGGCTTTCGAAAAAACTGTCAACAGCTTCCTGGGAAAGTTCCACTAACTCGGAAATAGGTGTAATCATGCATTCTTGCGCATGATTGTCTCCATTGACATTCTGATTCGCATTACTGACAGAAGGTCGTACCTGTTCGATGCTGCTTTCATCTTGAACTTCACTACCCATCAATCGTAGTGGTGAAGCTTCCACGAATGCCGTCATCAGGATTGGTAGCCTTTGAGGGCAGCACAAAGCATGAACCTTGATCGGGCTCAACAATGTTTCTGCATCCATCGGCGCATCCGATTGTAGCGTCAGACAGGTGTCTAACACGCATTCTTCTCCGCATAGCAGACACCTCAATACAGGTAAAACACATCTTTGCCACATTGGTCGAAATGATAGAAACCAAGTCATGTTCAGGTCTCTAAGCCGGGAAAGTCCCAGGATTTTTGATATCCGGTCCCGGTATCCAATGGCTAGGATTGTTTCTTCCCTTGTCGCAAGAGTTTTGTCTGTGACATGGGTTGCCATAACGAAAAATAAGGACTAAGAATAGGATTCCTGCAATTAGTCCCAGGATCAGGGGAAGTCCGCCAAAAATCGAATGGACGAAATCTGGAAAAATACCCAGTATGGCTTTGAATGGTGTTAATGCCATCGAAAATACTGTCTTAAATACCTTTGAGACCCCATTGGTATCAGAAATATTTAAGATTTCATTCAGGATTTCCGCGAAATGTACGGGGGAATTAGTTGATAATAATGTATGTATCTCTGCAGTCGTCCTTGCGACTTGTAGATCATACGTTTCTTTTGATGACGAGAGCCTGGTAGGCGTCTGAAGAAGGACTGTTTTCATTCTGCTTAAAGTATCTATTCGAATAGAAGTAATTTTCAAATCGGGCCATGCCCTTGCCTCCCTGTCTGGAAAGGAGCTGGGGAACAATGAGCGTCCACAGCACTTGACCTTCGCAGTTGTAGTAACTAGATAAGGAGTCCCGGGCATAAGACTACAACATCTGCGGTCTACAATAAGAATGTAACTCCCATTATAGAGTCTTTGAAAGAAGGGTTCTATTTCAGTTGCAGGTGCGCCTTGCTGGTGACATGAAAGGTTGTATGAATTCCCTTCACAGGCTCCATGCAAACTAATTCCGTTACACAGGAGCGTGCTGCTTAGTGACATCGCACAATTGTTGCCACTAAGAAACACTTTCTGTCCTTTATTACTGATACATGCATGTGAATAGGGCAGGTTCCATGTTGTTTTAAGGTACCCCTTTCCCAATTTCTCGTACATGCCAGCCTGTATATATTTTTGGCAGTATTGAAACCTGAAGGTTGAGATTGGAATATTTATGATTCCGTGTATTATCCATTCACTGACAGGTCGTTCTGACATTGTCATTGGTAATCTTTCTAGTTTTTCAATGCTCAAGATTGTATAATCAGCACCCTTTTGCGCCATACCGATTTGTCTATCAGTAAGGTTAAAGATTTGGAATAGTGACGTTGTGTTGATTAAACGCCAAGGCACATAGCCTGAACGCAGATTTTGTAACGTCCAGCCAAGCTGTACAATAGAACGCAATTGTGACTGACCATGTTGTAATAACAGTAAGTCTTGCGATAATATATCGATTGCTGACGACACAATCCTGTCCAAAGAAAAAATTCTGGAGGACAGAGTCATTAACCCATTGTCCACTACAGAAAGTGATTTTTCCAAATTAATACAGTCAATTTCCCGTATTCTATCTGCTGTTTCAATTTGAGTAACCTTCCAGGCCTCATTGTATGCTGCATATACAGAGGCTGCTATGAAACGCTTTTGACGCTGTTTGCGTGGTCCCAAAGTGAAATCACGCAAGTCAGCACCATCAGTAAGTAAAGTTAGGTGTTGCTTAATTTCTGCCAGTGTGGAAGTTTGTAGCCATTGAAGGCATAATTTGCCCACACTGTAGGTGGTTATTATCCCTGGGTGATGTCTTTGAGGATATCTAGGGTCTGGCCTGTTCATTTTGAAACCCTGTGTTTTGTTCAGGAATCTGTCTTGACAGTTATTAGTATCTGTGGGCCAGATCAACCACTGTTTCCAATCAGGATGTGTTCTGTTTTCGTTTAATATATGGTTTACGTCTATCTCTTCATCTGTATCAGAGTTATTGCTAAACATTGTTGGTTTTGGAATAGACGGTTTATTTAAATCTTTGATTTTGGCTAAGCCAAGACAGGTGGTCTGTTGAACAGTGTCATTTAAAAATATCATTTGTTCTGGGATCATGCAGGCTCTAAACAAAGCTTCTATACCCTGTACTTGCCATTCTTTTGTACCCCAAACACTTTTCAATTCAACATTTTTGTCCCAATAATCAAATCCAAAAGTATTCATTTGTTCAAAAAATGAGTCTGAATATAACAATTTTGTGTTGGTTATCATGGTTTTGGTTCCTGTCTTGTTTGACAATTTAAAGTAAAATGTTTCAGCATTACTTGTGTTAAAACCTGAAAAATATGAATATTTGTCGTAAACGGTTCTTGAGCTCCCTTTTGGAGGTGTTGCACAATGTTCCCATTGATTATAATTTAAAACATTTCTAGGTTGTGCAGATCTATGTAAAAAGTGGTTACCATAGTGGTTATAGCAATACATACTGTCATAATTTGTAGAACCCTGCAAATAATCATGTTTGGTAAATTTAGCAGACATTACTAAGTCAGACATCATATTATTAATGCTTTCGAAGTCCCAATCATCAGCAAATGAGTTTGGTTTTGCAAAGTCACTCAATGAGATCTTAATTTGGTGTGGATATTTCAGGATCTCGACCGGACCATAAATTTCATAGTCAGTGTTGTCCCAGGCTATCCCACCAGGTATCGGATTGGCTGTGAAGTTGGCTGAAGAGAGTTCTCTTTTCTCGACGTGTGAAGATGTGTGTGGTTTGAGGATCAAGTTGATTTTCTGACTTGCTGTGTCCATTTTGGCATATTTTCCCTCAATGAAGCATCCCAAAGTAAGTACCATGATGAGCCAAAGTATGAGGATAAATGCACCAAAACCCACCCAAAATTCAATCCATGGAGAAATAAGATATGTTTCTTTCAGTTGTTTCAAAAGTTCCTTAGCTTTGTCTTTAAAGGATTTTGATGATGACTGTGTCTTTGATTCACTGAGGCTTTCAGAGGAATCATCGAAGTTTATGAAGTAGCCGGATGCAGTTCTGTCAATTGTTCCAATTGGTTCAGGATTTTTGTTTCTTGCATTTTCACTTGGTACTTCATTATAGATTGGTGTGTCTCTGCTAAATGTTTTTATTTGGGTTTTCAGAGGTCTGAGTTCTATTGCATTGTTGCATAGTCCTTGTTGTTCTTCTGTAGGCGTTTCGAATGTGATGAGCCTCTTCGTTAGGACCTCTGTACTGGTAGCAAACCTTGGTGTTCTGCTACTTATTGGGAGTCCACTTGGCCTACTGTTTGTTATCGGCCACATGTTGTGGTTTTACCAGGTCGATTGATACAACTCGGTTCTCCTTTTTACCAGCAAGTGGCGGTAGTACAACTGATCTTGTCCCGTTGACAGACAAGACAGGAACTGCTTTTCTGTAAGAAGGCCCAAATTCCTTCTTTACCGCGATCTTTTCCCTGTCTAGATCCCCGACTTTTGGAGTCCAGACAGGTCTTGCTGGGACAGGTGGTGGTTCTTCAGTGGTTGTTGGCTGTTGTTTCAACTTTATGTTGCTCAGGTCTTTTCTTGTTTTGTTTAAGTCCTGCAAAATAGCCAAACGGTCTTTGATATCAAAGCTTTTTTCTTTCACCACTGAAGTCTGACTATCAATGTCAGAGATCATCATCCTAGTTCCAAATAATAATTCGTACGCACTGAATCCCTTCAGAGAATTTCTTGGCAAGTTATTGAGACTACGTTGGACACTTATTAAATGTTTGACCCACCCAGCTCCCGAACCTAATACCTTTGCCGTTATAGATTGCTTTATGTCACGGTTTTTTCTTTCAACAATTCCGTTCCCCTCAGGGTGAAATGGACAAGAGTACCGCAATTGCACGCCCATGCTGACCATGGCCTCCTTATAAGCCCGAGAGCTAAAAGCAGGACCGTGGTCTGAATGCAGCATGCCAATTGCGTATGTGCCGATAAAGACTCGCAAATCTTTTATAACAGTTCTGGCGTCAGCCGTTCGCTGGGGCCACATCCATATGAATCTCGTGCATGAGTCCACTGCAACCAAGATATATTTATAGTTACCATCCCTTTGTAAGGGACCACAGTGGTCCAGGTAAACACAGGCTAATGGTTTATCCGAGATTAGAAGGGGCGTCTGCGCTGGACGTCTCACCGTTGATACTTTCATTCTTTGACATATTTCACATTCTAGAACATAGTTCCTTGTTTGTCTTCTCATTTGTGGCCACCAGTATCTCTGTTTTAATAATGATACTGTGGCTGAGACGCCAGCATGGATAGAAGCAAGCCCTTCGTGTGCCGCTATTATTAGTCCTAACCTATGTTCCATGTTTGGAATTGCCCTATCCCCCACTCCAGGGATTCGAGCAAAAGGAACATTGTTTGCATCAGTTATGTATGAGTATTTTACTGGAAAGCCTTTAGGGAGTGGTTCTATCGAATCCTTTTCTGAAGCGCTGACAGCTTGTAATATTTCGCTGTCTATTTTTGTTTTTGACCGGGTGACGGCAGCTACGGAAGCCGTTTGCACAGCTGCCTTCGCGGCCTCATCAGCCAATGAATTCCCTGCAACGTGAACGCCATCACGTTGATGACTCAGTGTATGTATCACGTGAGTCTTTGGTAGTTCTTTTTGTAAAAGAACTACTTGTTCCCAGAGCATTTTATGCTTGATTGTGCCACCTTTCGCATCCTTGAAACCATTCTGAAGCCAGATCTGCAAGTATTCATTGTAAGATTGAACGCAATAATACGAATCGCACACTATGAGTGTGGGGAATTCTCGATCGGTATTTTCAAGCGCCATCTTGAACGCCAGTAGTTCAGCTCGCTGAGCTGTACAATCTCCTAAAGATTGTGTTTTAGTGATTGCTGGTTTAAATTTTCCTGTAAGCTTGCTTACCCCCCACTGCGGGTTGTGCTGATCCGTCTGTATATATTATACAGCCGTAGTGGTCTAGAGGCAGAATTTCGGTTGGCGGAGGACATTCAAATTCATATTGGAGAAATTCTTGTGTTTTTAAGTAAGGATCAAATTCGTACACCACGTCTGTTGCAGCAAGAGAATTAGCCAATTGTATCCATCTTGGATGGAGTGCTTTAGCATTTGGAATGCTTGCCTTTGTTACCGCCTCTAGGGCTGGTATTGGTGTCACGATTATTATTCGTTTACCTTGTGCCAGGGCTCGTTCTTTTGCTATAGCTGTCTGTGTTGCTGTAAGAATAATTTCCGTTGGGCTAAATTTCATTTCAGCCTTAGTGTACAAGTGTGATTTGAATGCAATTGGTACCTTTTCCCCCTCATTAGAGGTCAGGTATGTGAATCCGCATCTCCCTGGGATGACTCGAATCACAAGATTGCGTGTGTTATCACGTGTTTCTAATTTTGTTTTAATTAGCATGTCTGTTTGTAAGGATCTCAAAATTTCTGTGTGTATTTGAGTCCAACTGGATCTTTTAAAATCTGGTTTAATTAGATCATAAAGGGGTTTGACCCTTTCTGCGTAATTTGCAATGTATGTTCTTCCGAAATTTAGGAAGCCTAGAATCGACTGTAAGTTTTTTAGTGTTCTAGGTGCTTGGAGTACGGCACATTTCTCTAGGAAATTGTCAGCCAGGCTTTTGCCTTCACTTGATAACTCATATCCTAAGAATAGGACCGTCAGATGGGCAATTCTGGACTTTTTAAAGTTGAATTTGTAACCCTCTGCTGCGAACCCAAGTATTATGGTGTTCACTCTTTTCAAGTGAGTCTCCAAGTCATCATCTGTTAAGTAAATGTCATCGACATAAGATAATGCTTCATCATCATATAGTTGAAGTAATTCTGTTACTCTCGCTGAGAATACCCCCGGGCTGTTCTTGTACCCCTGGGCTAACCGACAGAATTGTTTTTGAGTGCCATTTACTGAAAATGCAGTTAAATATCTGCTCTCTGGTGCTATGTTTTGACAAAAGAATCCATTGGAGATGTCCAAGGTTGTTTTGTATTTTTTGCGCACTATGTTATTCATTAGTGCAGCACTGTGTGAGTTTTGCACTGCAAAAGTTTTGCAACATGTGTTAAGGTGTCGGTAATCCAAAACTAGACGGTAAGAATTGTCTGGTTTGGAGACCGGAAACAAAGGATTGTTCATTTGTGAGGTGCAAGTTTCAATCACCCCCTGGTATTCTAGCTGATCTAGTATTTCATTTACCTGTTTTTTAGCTTCTTGCTTAATTGGGTACTGCCTTTGTGCAGTAGGTTGTGATTTTAACTGGATTTTGTGAGGAGGGGAGTCCTCATCCCATCCTACGTGATTTTTATATAAAGCAGGAGCTAGAGCTACTGCCCACTTTCTAGCAAGTGTGTATTTCTTATGAATTGGAATTTGATTTGAGAAGGCAGGCATAATTATTTCTTCGCCATGAGGGCACTCCCTGACAAACTCTGGTGGACAGTCTTTTTCAGCTAGAAGGATATCATAGCCCTTGGAGAGATTATCCCAAAATAGTCCCCTTATTTTCCTAGTCTTATCTCCCTCTATACGTAATGTTATCTCGTATATCTTGTGAGGTTTGCTAACCCTGGTGTCTGCAGTTTCCACTTGAAGATATTCATTCGTGTCCACTGTCTCCAGATGATTCATAAGGACTTTGCGAGCTATGCTCACTTCTGCTGCACTGTCTAGCATTGTCTGAGCCCACTCTCCGTTTTTCAGTTGTGTCCTCAGTATTCTCGGCATTGTTAACTACCTTGATACTGGCTACCTTCTTTTTTGGAAATTGTAATTTCTTTTTTAGCTGAGCAGGTTCCTTGTCTTTGGACTTGGCGTGCTCTTCTCTTTGTTCTGATCGTCCTCTTCTTTCCGATTTCTGCGAGGAATTCTGAAAAGATTGAGAGGGACGTGTATCAATGTCTTGATATCTATCAGGTTTTTTAATATTATCCCTTTTTCTAAGGTTATATCTATTCCCAGAGGGGTCACTCTGCGGTGACCTCTGTCTTCGGTTTGGAGATTTTTCTCTTCGCCTAGGAGACCTTCCTCTGGACTGGAATTTCTTTTCTTTAGGATTGGATTGTTTATTTCCATCCCAGTTCTTTTTTGGTGAATTGTTATTAAAAAATATTTTTTCTGGACTTTCAGTCAGTTGCGGTTTTACTGGTATTCCACCTAAACTATCTCTACCTAGTTCCTCATAGGATTTTTCTATGATTCTGGCAATTTCAGCTGGTTGGTCTGCTATATCTGTCTCTTTTAACCTCTGGCGGATCGCCACGTTTGCTGCTTCACCTTTTATATTGGCTAATAATATAGCCGAGACCTGCTTGAAGTCTTTCAGTAATTTCATACCAAGAGTTAAAGCGGGTTCTGGACCGTATTCGTCTTGAATTTGTTTTAGCACATCTGGTATCACCGAAATGGATGGAACACCGTGCGTTTTTGTGTAGATGGAAGCAAAGACTGTACCCCAAGTGTCACAGTCCTCTATGTGTGGTGCGATTCCCATTGGAAGACAGATAGTCAGAATCCTGTGTTTTTCTAGCGGGGTGGTGTCAGGAAACACCGCCTCTATTTGGGTAATTTTCTGTGCCAACCAGAATGGTATTTGTTCCCGTTTAGCCGGTACTTTACCTAGGCAGGATTGGATGTTCTGTGGTGTAATTTTATTTGTGTTCCCCTGGTGAGGGGTCAGCTGTGGAAGTTTAATCGCTGGCTGAATTGTTGAAGTCCGCATTACATATTGGACTAATTGTCTATGAATTTTTAGTAATTGTTTTAGCTGTATTAACAGCTCTCCTGTAGACATCCCTTCGATGTCTGGGTGTGGTGTGTATCCGGCTAAGACCGGCCACGTTGCTCCTGGTCTACCTAAAGGACCGAGCCTGGTGATGTGATTATTATGTTTTAGGGCGCCATCAAATAAGAGCAAATGCTCTTGGAATTTGAGTGGTACTTCCACCTCCTCGAAAGGAGTGTACATTTCAGGAGGTTCCTCTATTTTGTAGTAGTGGAAGTACTTTGTTACAGCATTTGCTGCTGGAAAATGTATCCATGAATAGTATACCTCTGTCTGCCGATATTCGTGTGCCTCAATTACGAATATGACTGTGCCACCTCTAGGTGTCAGTCCATTTTCTATAAGTTTTAAGGTTATAGATCTCCTTTTGATGACCGGAATGAGTATTATATCCGCGTCTGCTGCTTGCATGGTAGCATCAGCATCTGCGAGTTCAGTTGCTAATCTAACTGCCTCTCTTTCATCATCACTCTCTGCCATTTTACCGACAGGAAGCTTATGTCTTTTGTTTGCAGATCAGGTTTCTTATGGAACAAAGATTAGATGCACAATATTTTGGAACTGTTTATCCTTCAACGTTGACTATACCAAGAACCATACATAGGAGTTCCCTCCTGCGAGGTCTGGCGGATATAACCTTTCACCCACTCCAGACGTCTTTGGAGTATTGTGGGAAAAGGGGTCTGAGTGAGAAAGCACGACTGAGTTACTCTAAATGTCTTACGTTAGTTTTATCGCCCTTTCCAAATGCGTTGGGCGCCATGTAGTGTAGTTCCTATCTTCCCAATAGGCTCTGCGCATTGGAATAATACCTACAGCAGTAAAGGCCTAGGCCAGACGTTAACTAGGTCTACTACTGTCGATACTAGACTTAAAGTTTTGGGTTTGCCAGCGTAGCTCAGAGTTCGCTAGAAACTTTCTCGAATGTTCAAGGAGGACTTAACTTCCCTGATTAGACAAGAAGGGATTTAGTTTCTGACAACCATAGAGTGAGCCTTGCATTAGTACCTTGGTTTTCACACTGTTAGAGCAGACAGTGTTTCCTCTGTTGCACACTCAGTGTTCTAAAGACATTACCCGATTTACTTTTAGCTGTGCGAGTACCCACGCTTTGATTGTTCAACCATAGAACATGACAACTTTGCTCTCCCCTAATCAAGAGTCAATCTCGAGAGTCGTGTGAACAAAAGGCAATTTATTTTACTCAGTCAGTATGTGCATTCTTAGTTTCATCAGAATGTAGAGAAAAGGAAGAGACGGGCGTGTTCAATAAAAAGGTGTTATTTATTGATCAGTCTCTTTTCTCGTACAAGAGAAATGGATCGATATTATTGCGATACTTATAGTTAAGTAAAGTGCATACATTAAAAGCAATAGTATAAAGTAATACTGTAAAAACATTGATATGGTTTCTAAGCCATAAGATGTTTTAAAATGAATAAAATATATTACATACACATATACATTTGACTAAACGTACTCAACTGTTGTTTCTAGATACGCCTACCCCGTGTACCTGACCTAAGTCTAATACGTGGGCGGGAATAGAAAGTTACAGTTTAAGTTAAGTTTGTTTTTGCCAAGTGAATAACTAAAGAATTCTCTGTGAGGGGTTATTCAGTTCTGTACCTGGAAGTTTGGATGAATGAGGAATGGTATCTCTCTCTCTGGTCTCGATATTCCAGGCTGCCTGCGAGGGCTACCCGGAAACGCCGGTGCTGGATTCTCGGCAGGAGAAAGCAGCGCGTCTCTCAGCGCGTCAGAAAGGCGGGGCTGCTGCCAGCGGGGTCTGCTCTGCTCTCGGCTTCGGCAAGTATGGCTGCTCCGTCTCGTCACCACGCGTGTGTTTGCATATGGCAAGATCGGTAATATTTATACCTTTAAGGTGCCGAGATTGACGTAAGGATGGACATAGATACGTCAATAAAGATGTCATACGACTTGCTCGTTAGCACATTCTTTTACTAAAGTTCTCGGTGAAATCAAAACAATGGCCGCAGGGTTTTGCCCAGGTTGTCATAGGTTTGATTTGTTATGAGAACTCCGTATGCCTTATCAGGGGCTGGAGGAATATCGCTTGTCTAATTAGATCGCAAGCGTTATGACCTAATCAGATAACACGTTCCTGTGCCGTAGTGTGACTGCGTCAGATAACGGTATCTGCATCATGGGGGTTTTCTGCCTCATGGGCTGACTGCTAGTTAACTTGTTGGTTTGTTTAACTAGAATAGGGTCAGGAATAGGGGGATCGATTCAGAACCGATAGGAATACATGACAGTTCCTATTGGGTGCAGGGTCAAGACTGATTTGCATATGGCTGGTTCCAAACTGGAATGGCATGGGGAGCACAAAAACAATGGATTTATGCCCAGATCTATGCACTGGGGTGAATGTATGACATTGTTCTGTATTCTGTCCATCAATTGTTCTTTTTGCATTTGTCACCCCTAGTGTGATGGGTATGCCCAGACGTGGGTCTTGTGCTCTCCATGCCACTGCAGTGAAGCTATCCTGGCTGTGAAGAGGAATGAAACCCTGAAACCGGTGCAAGGATGCTTGTGTCCAGTCCAGGGAGGACCTAGCCTGGCAGTTCGGCTGGACTGCGCCCATTGGGCACAGTGTTAAGACTGATTTGCATATGACTGGGTCCAAACTGGAATGGCATGTTGAGCAAAAAAACTATGGATTTAGGCCTAGATCTCTGTACTGGGGTGAATGTATGACATTGTTCTGCATTCTGTCCATCGTTTGTTCTTTTTGCATTTGTCACCCCGAGTGGGACGGGTATGCCCACACGTGGGTCCCATGCTCTCCATGCCACTGGAGTCAAGCTATCCTGGCTGATGAGTGCTGAAAGCATGAAACCGGTCTAGGATGCTTGTTTCCAGTCCAGGGAGGACCTGGCCTGGCAGTTCGGGCTGGACTGTTCCCAATGGGCGCAGGGTCAAGGCTGATTTGCATATGGCTGGTCCAAACCGTAATGGCATGGTGAGCAAAAAAACTATAGATTTAGGCCCAGATCTCTGTACTGGAGTGAATGTATGACATTGTTCTGCATTCTGTCCATCAATTGCTCTTTTTGCATTTGTCACCCCGATTGGGGCGGGTAAGCCCAGATGTGGGTCCCGTGCTCTCCATGCAACTGGAGTCAAGCTATGCTGGCTTATGAGGGCTGAAAGCCCAAAACCGGTTTTAGGATGCTTGTTTCCAGTCCAGGGAGGACCTGGCTTGGCAGTTCGGGCTGGACTGTTCCCAATGGGCGGGGGATCAAGATTGATTTGTTTATGGCTGGGTCCAAACTGGAATAGCATGGTGAGCAAACAAACAATGCATTTATGCCCAGATGTCTGTACTGGGTGGAATGTATGACATTTTTCCGCATTCTGTCCATCAACTGTTCTTCTTTTGACACATCAAAGAGCACCAGCACCGCACTGCCACCACCATCAACTATAGCTTTAATCTATTTTTGTTGTTTTCAACAAAGCTGTTTTACCACTATAACCGCTTCTAAAACCCAGTTTTGCCTTTTTTGATAGGGGAGAAGGGATGCTTCTTTACAGAAGGAAAGGAAACATCAGTGTTCCATCATTATGTTAAAAGTCATGGTTAGCCCCTTTGCAATGGTATCTGTGATCCAGCGGGCTACCAACCTGCGGACATTTATCAATAAATACTCATCTGGGCCCATAAACAAACTCACTCATATAGGCCGGTGAACACAGCTCGGGCTCAATTTTAGGGCTAAAATGTTATATTCGTTGCTTATCAGTTTTTACATCTATTATTAATACAAAGCCATTTCTATGGCTAATGGATCTATTTTAGTTGATTTGGTTTGATGACTATGACATAGGGCTCATTTACATGATTTTCTCATTGAATAACCACAGACTCGGGTGAGTTTAAATGTTTATCAAAATTATTCATAAGAGAAAAACAAATTACAGTGTTAACTCCATCTTTCGTAGGAGGTAAAATCGGTCTATCCACTTAAATTAAGATTTCACAACAAGTACCTCAGGAAAAGAGGATAGAGAGAGAAAGCACATTGACACAATACACAGAATTATATTTACTTAGGATGGTGCGAGAATCAGACCCCTCTGGCCAAGAGTAAATGTGCCCCTTAGAAAGTTCAGTTGACAGGTACTTCAGGACAGGATAGGACAGGACAGATGACGTCTTCTGGATTCAACGCCTGCGTCTCACCCCTCTCTGATGCTAACTTCCACCTCGATTCTTCCTCGATCTTCTTCTTATTTTATTACCTCCTCGATTCTTCCGTGATCTTCTTCTAATTCCATTATGCTTGAAAATTCTAAATCTGCTTCTTCTGGTATTCGATCATCATTCGGACAGCATCACTGTCTTTCAACGTTCTGGCTGCCACTGCTCTAACTAATGTAACTAACTACCCCAATTATACTTTCTAATGGCATGTACCACCCCTAAATGTTTCAAACCTTATGAAACTCCTAATTCTGATTGGACAAGCTGAGGAAATGATCATCGCACCATGCTAACTTTTAATACTTTTCTTAAATATCATTGTTTTAAGTTCCCACCCATTAATTTGTTCTCCCAAGCTTTATTTCCCACCCATATTTGTAAACTTCATTGACAACAATGTATACAATTTCACAGTTGTCCATTAAATCTCCAGGATTGTTCAGCTGGTTCTGAGGACAAATGTGCTTGGTCGAGTCCTAAGACTTGAGCTCTTTGCTCCGGAGTTGTCCCTCCTGCGCATTCGGCAAACCTACGTGGGTGTCAGACTTTAGCATCTTTCAGAGGCTCAAATACAAACTAATAGAGAGGTCAAAAAGACAAGGTATTACATTCAATAAAATGATTTCACTGAATACCACCTATCTCTACTCTAATCCCATTTACTTATAAGGACTATTTACGCATTAGCACTTAGTATATAACACAGTTTAGTTTCAGCAAAGCAGATGCTTAGCATGTGAGTTCTCAAGCGGACATATTAGATGCTATTGTGCAGAAGCAGAATTTTCCGTTCGAACTTAAGACGTCATGCACAGTTCGTTTTCCCGTGTTAGCAGCCATCGTTAATTACACTCGGGTTACTTGTTAGTAAAACACATAGGCAAGCTTCCCCTTTTCTAGAAATATATTGAATGCTGTGCAAATTAGTATTACAGACATTATTAATACTTCGTTACAGGATTATATGAGAGGATTGCGTCCAAGCGCCATCATCTGTGGCTTGATTAATGGCCATAGGAAGACATTGGTCCTGAGGTAATCACGATTTTGTCCGAGGAAGTGATTATAGCAACTTGCTGCGCATCTAAAGGAGAGCAACTGAGAAATAAAGGACAATCCGCCGCTGTAGCAGCAGGTGAAGAACTATCTAATTGATGGATTGAGTTTTGGCCCAAAGTTTGTAAATCTGGACAACTTTGTCCAGAAAAAAGCTGGCCAGGGAATCACAAAAAGCCTGAGTATTAGAAGATAGAATATTCCTTGTGGGTCCAACCAAAGAGGAGAGTCCTTGGAAAAGCTCCTTACTAGAATATTTGCCTCTTCCATTTTCTCAGTACAGTATTTATTTTTTTCATTGCACAAAATTTCTTTATATGTGTTCAGGCTAACTTTATACTTCCCTTTTTCTTTTTTGTTATAATGCCTCCTCTTGTGTCTCCTGCATGCTTTCTTTCGAGGATGAAGGTTCTCATAAAGCCAGGGGGGTGAGGACTTGGTTCTCCATGATTTCCAGGTTCTAAGAGGCATGGAGAATAATATGGCTATATTGAGCGAAGCTGTATATTGTTTGAGGGACTCATCTAAATTTACTTCTAATAAATGCATAGTGTCCGCAAGTGTTTGGTTGAGCACCTCCACTTGTAATTTATTCCAGGCCCATTTTTGAAGAGTTTGAGGTTGCGACTTCTCAGGGGTAGTACTAGGTTTTAACATAATCTCAAACATGATGGCCACATGGTCAGTCCAAGCTAGTTTTATTGCCTCTTTCATAACTACATGAGGATTATTGGAAAATAAGCCATCCAGTTTGTGACCGGCTGAATGGTGGGTTTTTTAACTAATTTATATGGACCAAAGCCTTCTAGGCTTTCAGTAAGGACCAACGTGTCCTTGTCTTCATTACATTCATTACATACATGTTTCCGGTCCAGGAAGACATGACTTGGCAGTTCGGGCTGGACTGTTCCCTTGAGGCACAGGGTCAGACTGATTTGCATATGGCCATGTCTGAACTGGGGTGGCAGAGTGGGCTAAAGAACGGTGAGGGATTAAACCCAGATCTTTTGACTGCGTGTGAGTGTTTGATTGGTTCAGATGCTCCGTCCATCACCACCCCCTTTTGTACTGCCTAAAATATTGTCAGCGACCTCTGACCCTGCCCTCAGGCTAGGTCGCCCCCACGCCGCTGCTGCCTGCTGCTACCCACTGCCTGCCTCAGCGCTGATCCAGCATGCCGCTCCTCCCGCCCTCTCGCACTTTCCCGCCGCTGCTTCCCTGCGGCCCGCCCCCTCCAAGCCCATTGGAGGAGGAGTCGCCATCATCTACAAGAACACCATCAGCGTAACGACCAACACCGAAGACACACTCACCGCCGGCGAACACCTACACTTCCAGATCCACACCGACCCCCAGACCACCCTTAGAGGAACCCTCATCTACAGACCCCTGGGCCCACGAATACAATTCAGCGAGACCATCGCCGACTTCATCAGCCCGCACACCCTAGCCTCTCCAGAGTACATCCTCCTCTGGGACCTCAACTTCCACCTGGAGAAAAACAACGACAGCAACACCAACCCTGCTCGACAACCTCGCCAACTGGTGGACACATCCACCCACCTCACCGGCCACACACTCAACCCCATCTTCTCCGACAGCAACCACGTCTCCTTCAGCCACTCCTCCGGACTACACTGGACCGACCACGGCTAAAGTCATCGAGAAGACCGTCAATAGGCATCTAACGGCATTCCTCGAAGAAAACAACTCGCTCGACCTATCCCAGTCCGGATTCCGAGCCAACCACAGCACCGAGACCGCCCTCATCGCAGCCACCGATGACATCAGGACCCTGATGGACAACGGAGAGACAGCAGCCCACATCCTCCTTGACCTCTCGGCAGCCTTTAACACCGTCTGCCACCGCACCCTAATAACCCGCCTCTACAACACTGGGATCCAAGGAAAGGCCCTGGACTGGATCACATCGTTCCTCTCCGACAGAACCCAGAGAGTCGCCTCCCACCCTTCCGCTCCAAGGCAACCAAGATCATCTGCGGCGTACCCCAGCGCTCCTCACTCAGCCCTACCCTCTTCAACATTTACATGACCGCCCCGCCGCTATCGCACGCAAACACAACATCAACATCATCTCTTACGCCGACGACACCCAACTGATACTCTCCCTCACCAAAGACCCCCTCACCACGAAAGCTAACTTCCAGGACGGAATGAAAGATGTCGCAGAATGGATGAAGCCCAGCCGTCTGAAGCTCAACTCGGACAAGACAGAGGTCCTCATCCTCGGACAATCCCCATCCGCCTGGGATGACTCCTGGTGGCCCATGACGCTGGGCACCGCACCAATACCCACGGACCACGCACGCAACCTGGGATTCATCCTGGACTCCTCCCTCACGATGACCAAGCAAGTCAACGCAGTCTCATCCTCATGCTTCACCACCCTGCGCATGCTTTGAAAGATCTTCCGGTGGATCCCCACCGAAACCAGGAAGACAGTCACCCAGGCCCTCATCACCAGCCGACTGGACTACGGAAACGCCCTGTACGCAGGAACCACAGCCAAACTTCAGAAACGCCTGCAACGCATACAGAACGCCTCCGCAAGACTCATCCTCGACATCCCTCGCCACAGCCACATATCTGCCCACCTGAGAAACCTGCACTGGCTCCCCGTCAGCAAGAGGATCACGTTCAGGCTGCTCACCCACGCACACAAAGCGCTCCACAACACGGGCCCGAATACCTCAACAACCGCCTCTTGTTCTACAGTCCCACCCGCCAGCTCCGTTCCACCAGCCTCGCCCTCGCCACCGTCCCTCGGATTCGCAGAACCAACACGGGAGGAAGATCGTTCTCCTAACTGGAAGCTAAGACATGGAACTCCCTCCCCGCACACCTACGACTAACCCAGGACCATCTCACCTTCAGGAAACACCTCAAGACCTGGCTATTCGAGCAGTAGCGGCACCCCTCCCCCCCCCTCAGCACCATGAGACCATCATGGTGAGTAGCGCGCTCTACAAATTGACTGATTGATTGATTGAGTTGTTAAGTTGTATGTTGAAATTAAATGCCTCACATTGGGGAATGGAGGCTTGCTCAATGACACCTGAGAGATTGTTCTAAGGACCATAGTGAGACCCGCCATACTTTAGTGGCCTATCTAGTCTATGAAGAACAAAGTTAGTAGGGGTTGCAGCTACCAGGACAGACCCTGAGGCTTGATTGGCCCATGTTTCTGTAACCAACGCAATGCCAATTTGATAGCTGTCCAGAAAATTAACAAACTCAAAATGTTCTTTAACTAATGACCTGCCATTTATTAAAGCACATCTAATATTCGAATTGGGAATAACCAGGAGTTTTCCTGAAATAAGACAGGTGTGGCCATGACATTACTTATTTAGCCATATAAATGCATCCCCACAGTTAGGGCATACTTTAAGTTGTATTCACAATATCAGATTCAGAAAGGGGTTTAAAACAGAGGCAACTCAAAATCTTACCTTAAGTGTTCAGGGCCAACAGCTTCTGCCTCCCATACCATTTCTTAGCTGGCATTTGGGAATCCAAACAGGCAAGGGGCCTGGCACTGAACATGTAACGAGTGCGGATGGGTGCAGACAGGCTTGTCTATGGTGCACCTTCAGAGCGCGCACTGCACAGGTCCACTGCGCAAACGCACTGTCAGCCTCATTAAATCCTATTGGGATCAGGTGGGCATGGCTAGAAAGCTTGCTCTCTCCAACATGATTGTAGCAAACATGGGGGGGACATAAAAACTAACCAAGATCCAGCAACCCCGTTTATCCTCTCACCAGGAACTCTGGGAGGGATAAATACTGGTAAACCAATGTTAAGGCAAATTAAAAGGGTGAAATTTAAAAATCATAAACTCAGGGAAAAAAAGGGCAAATACACCATTCAAGATGGCTCCTGCATTGCAGCCAGGCACCTCCTCCTAAAATTCACACAGTGTTCTAGTACAAGGTAATCAAAAGGGCTGCACAGACGCACTGTCGGCCTGATCAAACCCCCTTGGGACCAGGTGGGCGTGGCTAGAAAGCCCGCACTATCCAGTGTGATCTTAGCAAAACAAGGGGGGACATAAAAACTAACCTGGGTCCAGCAACCCTGATTAGCCTCTCACCAAGCTCCCCTGGGAGGGATAAATACTGGTAAACCAATTTTAAGGCAAATTAAAAGTAAGACATTTAAAAATCGTAATCTCTGTAAAAAAGGGTGAAGACACCCATCAAGATGGTGCCTGTATCGGAGCCAGGTAACTCCTCTTGTAATGCACACGGCTTGCTAGTACAAGAAAATAATAAGGGCTGAAATAGAACTCAATTTTGTAAACGAATACAACAAAAATCCAACAAGTAGAATCGAGATGTGAATTTTTAAAGAATAAATGTAAAATAGCACTTTGAAGCAATGAACGCTTAAATGGGTTATCTGGTCACGCTGGACTGGGACAAAGTCAGAAGTTCAGGATGACCATGATGAAGCTTGAGCTGGATACAGTGACCCACTTGGGCCTACTGAACCACAGTTCCTTGATACGGGCTTGCATCAACATAAAAAAACATGTGAGGTGCAGCGGAAACGATGCACCGGTGTTGAGGCACACAGTGGGTGAGATGCATCGAGATTCTCCATGCAATGGGAGGGATGCATTGGCTGTGAGTGCAAGATGCTGGTTCTGAAGGCAATGCATGGCTACTGCCCCCACAGCAGGCGATACGTTGATTCTAATGAGATGTGCTGGTTAAGAGTGTGATGCATCTGCTCCATTCAATGCTTTACAAGGATGTGCCAGTTCTGATTGATGCAAAGGTAAAGATGTGCTAGTTCTAACCCATGCAAATGTAAATATGCACCAGTTGCAACCCACTGAAAGGCAATAATATGCCAGTTCTGATGAGGATGTGTGGGTCCTGGATGTAGAAGCACCTTAGGCCTCACTTCCAAGGGTCCAGGACTGGGGTGGAACCAATTGCCACCTTGAGAGAAGCCAACAGGCCCTTGGACTAACTTTGGGTTCAAGTAATGCAGGTCCAGTCCTTCTCATCAAGACAGGAAACAGCCGGCAGCAGGGTAGCTCAGCAAGACAGGAGTCCTTCAAAGGAAGAACAGTGCAACAGTTCTTCTTCCTGTCAGATTCTTCACAGGTCCAGAAGTGTACTGAAATCATGGTGACAGCGGTCCAGTACTTATACCCAGTTGTGCCTTTGAAGTGGGGAGACTTCAAAGAAAGCTTTGAAGTGCACAGAGGTCCTTCCTTCCTGCCCTGAATCCAGGCTCACTACAGGAGGGTAATTGTGCCCTTTGTGTGTGGACAGCCTATTCAGGTGTAAGTGTGAGGCTGTGCCCAGCTCAACCCTCCCATCTCATGGGTAAGCCCATCAAGACCCACCTCAGCTCACTTTGTGTGTGGCTCTCTAGAGGCAAAACGCACAAGATGATGGACGGAGGTAATACACAAAGCCCAGCTGTCAACCAACCCAGACTGAACAGAGACATGCAGCAGACACCAAATGGCTTAAGTAAGGAAATTCCCACTTTCTAAAAGTTGGCATTTGCTAAACTGTAATTAAAAAAATCCAAATTCACCATAAGTTGTGAGTCCAGTGATATCAAACTTGAAAAGTGTATCTCTTCACAATTGGAAATTACAGTTAAAACATGTAATATGTTCATCTCAATGTTATCTGTTTGGGGGGATAGGCCTTGGAGTAGTGAACATCTAAATTGGCATATTTTCAATACCAAGACATTTAAAACTTAAAATACCTTGTCCTTCCTTTTAAATGTATTGCACCATGCCCCATGGGTCATATAGGGCCTTCCTTAGGGGTGACATATATGTTTAACAAGTGAAGGTTTAGGCCCGGCCAGAGGGTTATCCTGCCAGGTTGAAGTGGCTAAAACTGCACATACAGGCCCTGCAATGGCTGACCTGAGCCATGGTTAAAGGTCTACTTAGATGGGTGACACAATGAGTGCAGCAATCCCACTAGTAGCATTTAATCTACAGGACTTGGACACATGTAGTATACTTTACTAGGGATCTCTTAGTAAATTAGGTGTGCCAATATGGGTTAAGCCAATGTTACCCACTACGCCGGCCACACGCTTGACCCCATCTTCTCCTCCAGCAAGCACATCTCCTTCAGCCACTCCACCCGACTACACTGGACTGATCACAGCTGCGTCCACTTCAACTTCAGGAGAACCAGGACCCACCACCACCCGCAACAGGATCCCCGCAGAAGCTGGAGCAAGATCACCGCCGACCAGCTCACCACCTCCCTCAGCCAGAACCCTCCCGCCATCACAACGGACCCCAACGAAGCAGCCCGCAACCTCACACAGTGGCTCACCAACTGCGCCGATGACCTTGCACCACTGAAGAACCCTCCCAGCAGACCTGGCAGCAAGAAAGCCTCGTGGTTCACCAACGAACTCGAAACCTCCAAGAAAAACTGCTGCACCCTCGAGAAAGCCTGGCACCACGACCAGACCACAGAAAACATGACAGCCCTCAAGAACGCCACCCGTATACACCACCAGCTGATCCGCACCACCAAAAGGATAACATTCAAAGAACGACTGGACAACAACCCCCACAACAGCAAGGAACTCTTCAGCATCGTTAAAGAGCTCTCCAACCCCAGCGCCTGCAACAATGACATCACACCATCGCAAGACCTCTGCGACTCACTCACCACGTTCTTCCACCGCAAGATCGCCAACATACACAACAGCTTTGGCGCACAGACCACGCTCCCAAACACCGAACCATCGCCCCCTACCACCACCCTCCACAACTGGACCCCGGTCAGCACCGAAGACACCACCCACACGATGAACACCATCCACTCCGGCTCCCCAACCGACCCCTGCCCTCGCCACGTCTTCAACAAGGCCAACTCCATCATCACACCCCAACTCCGGGACATCATCAACATCTCCTTTGCCGCCGCCGCCTTCCCGGAGAGCTGGAAACATGCCGAGCTCAGCGCCCTCCTCAAGGAACCCACCGCGGACCCCGCGGACCTCAAGAACTTCCCCCCCATCTCGCTCCTCCCTTTCCCTGCCAAAGTCATCGAGAAGACCGCCAACAAACAACTCTCCACCTTCCTCGGGACAAACGGATCCCTCGACCCCTCACAGTCCGGTTTCAGAGCCAACCACAGCACCGAGACCGCCCTCATTGCAGCTACCGATGAAATCAGATCCCTGCTTGACAACGGGGAAACAGCTGCCCTCATCCTCCTGGATCTCTCAGCAGCATTCAACACAGTATGCCACCGCACACTAATACAGCGACTCAACAACACCGGAATCCAAGGGAAGGCACTGGAGTGGATAATCTAGTTCCTCGTCGGAAGAACCCCGAGAGTCCGCCTCCCCCGTTCCGATCCACGGCCACCGAAGTAATCAGTGGCGTACCTCAAGGATCCTCGCTCAGCCCCACCCTCTTCAACGTCTACATGAGTCCCCTCGCAGACATCGCACGCCAACACAACCTAAACATCATCTCCTATGCTGACGACACCCAGCTGATCCTCTCCCTCACCAACGACCCCGCCACCGCCAGAGCCAGCCTCCAGGAGGGAACGAAAGACGTCACAGAGTCACCCAGGCCCTCGTCACCAGCCGACTGGACTACGGGAACACCCTCTACGCGGGAACCACAGCCAAACTACAGAAAAGACTCCAGCGCATACAAAACGCCTCCGCACGACTCATCCTGGACATCCCCCGCCACAACCACATCACTGATCACCTGAGAGACCTGCACTGGCTCCACGTCAGCAAGAGAATCACGTTCAGACTCCTCACCCACACACACAAGGCTCTCCATGACTTGGGCCCCAAGTACCTCAACAACCGCCTCACTTTCTACACACCCACCCGCCAGCTCCGCTCGACCAGTCTCGCCCTCGCCACCGTCCCACGCACTTGCAGAGCCACCGCCGGAGGAGGATCCTTCTCCTACCTAGCGGCCAAGACATGGAACTCCCTCCCCATCCACCTACGGCTGACCCAGAACCATCTTTCCTCCAGGAAACAACTCAAGACCTGACTTTTCGAGCAGTATCGGATCCCCCCCCTCCCAGCGCCTTGAGACCCTAGCGGGTGAGTAGCACGCTCTATAAATTTAATTGATTGATTGATTGATAGGAGAGAGACCACAAGCCCTTTAGCACTGGTTAGCAGTGGTAAACTGCACAGAGTCCTAAGCCAGCAAAAACAAAGTCAGAAGAATTGAGGAAGGGAGGCAAGCAAAAAGGCAGAGGAAGGCCATCCTAAGACTGTCAGATCTAACAGTACCTCATACCTTAACAACTACATACATTTTCATCAACCCTCCAGACACCTCTGCCCGACCAGACTCTCACAGTCACATGTACCCCAAATACACAGCCGCAGAGAAGGACCTCATGCCTTTTCACACATCCCTACCCACTAAACTTGGAACAACCTCCCACAGCGATTCAGAATCTCCTCAGTGCTTCTTGAATCCCTCAAGTAGCTGAAGTCCTGGCTTTTCGAATAACTTCCAGAGAGTCTTCCATCTACCCTTGTGCTAAGCGCCTGGATACCCTCACAGGTGATCATTGTACCATACAAATTGGCATAACGTATATTATATTACATAACATTTTATTGATATTTATATTAGGCCTGGGTGAATTGCCCAGTTACGATGTTGTAATCTTGGATGTTTTCAGTAACTCCTATTACTTGAAATTCCGGAAAATTAGGCTGTTATGGCAAGTCATCTAATTACACTTCTCTCAAAGAAAAACTTAGCACAAGCACACAGAGAAAACATGAATAAGTAGAATGAGAGCAGCTGCTGTTTGCAGTGCTAGTGTTTATGTAGTACTTTTTAAACATAAAATGCATCCTTGTGCCCACAACATACCACTATGTGCTGGATTTCCAATTCGGAAAATCACAGATAATTCTGCGTAATTTTTCTACAATGTTTCACAATTTGTTTATATGTAATGGCTACACAAAAGAAAATTGGGCAAAGTTCATGTGATTATTCTGTACTGGATTATGCCATATATATTCTTGAAATGTTAATATGTACTGGTACCATTTTGGTAGGCATAATTTAAAACTCTGTTTCTGTCTCTCTGCTCAACTTCAGGTTTACAACTGGGCCCTGGTGTCTATACTATGCCCAAACGAACATATTAAATCAGGGGCATACTAAAAATAGCTACTCAACCTACAACCACCTTTCATCCAAGAAGCTAAATCTGTGTCCACATCTATGTACTAATATGTAAAAACTTTGTTAATTATTTGTATTATTTGTCATTTCCTAGCAATGTATCTCCAGTGACTATATTTGTTGCTGTATTACATTATCTGTCTGTCTATCTATCTATCTATCTATCTATCTATCTATCTATCTATCTATCTATCTATCTATCTATCTATCTATCTATCTATCTATCTATCTATCTATCTATCTATCTATCTATCTATCTATCTATCTATCTATCTATCTATCTATCTATCTATCTATCTATCTATCTATCTATCTATCTATCTATCTATCTATCTATCTATCTATCTATCTATCTATCTATCTATCTATCTATCTATCTATCTATCTATCTATCTATCCTAATGAGGTAGTTGTTGAATTTTGATAGTCACATTATATTTACAATGTGTAAAATAGTTTTGCAATACAATGTTTCAAATCTACTGCTTTAATTAGTACATTGCTCTTGATAATTTATGTTATTTTGTAACATAATGGCGGGTATTTTGTCTGTAATAGCAGTTGAATGTTTATGTTTGTATTGTTGCCCCATCCATTCAAAGTGTTGTCATCAATTATGCTATTTCAGTTGTTGCAGTGATGCTGTCACTGATGTCAGAGAATATGTCATCTGTGTTGTAATATGGAAGGTAGTTAGCAGTGCATTGTGAGGGTTCAAGTTATAGTTACGTTAGAGAATGAACTATAGTTACTTGAGATAACTGGTGAATTTCAGTGGTTTTGTTAATTTAAAACACCATGTTTTACCTTACATTTTCACTAACAGTAAAGTGCTTTTAATCTTTGTTTTTTCCTGTGAATTTCTAAGTTTTTTTTCAAAGTAAAGAAATATATGTTTACAATTCCTAAACATAACACCACTCTAACTTCTGGTTTTTTTTCAGTATATTTCTATGTTTTTCATTTAACATAAAACCAGATGTTGATTGCAGTGCATAGTGTGGGGTTCGGTGCACAGCCTAGCCACAACCCCCGCTGCACATGGCCTATGGCCATGTCCTGTGCCACCTGAGAGTGCCCCACCCAACACATGGCCTTCGGTTGTGCACAGTATGTGGTTGGGCACAGGCCTTGTGCCGAACTCCCTGAGAGTGCCCTACCAACGGCTGCACATGGCTTAGGTCAGGCAGTCAGTCATAGGATGGGGTGGGCCAGGCCCTGTGCCAAACCCACACAGGCTGTCAATGTGAGGTTACAATTTATTTATTTATTTTTTTTTTTTTTTTTTTTTAAAACCTTTATTGATATCAAAAGAAGACAAATCGAGGCCCACAACCAAGCCGGCCGGCTGCAGTGTACAAAACAGTCAGGAGTCATCAGGCAAATAGTACATAATCAATCAATACAAAGCAGAGGCCGTATAATCGCAATAGGGGCAAAGAAATACAAAAACTAAAGGGCTAAAACACAGGAGTAAAGAAGGCTTAATTTTACAATAAGGGGAGAGGACATATGACAGGCACACTTGCAATACGGAGGCATCCGATATCCCGTAATCAACCTCAACATTAAGAAGGGGGCGTGGGGCAAAATATCAGGGGTACAACACAATGCATTCAAGAAATCAGGATTTGTGAGAGACAGTCAACCCCTGCGCGTTATCCTCGTAACACGCCCGCCACCCGGGACACTACCAAGCCAGAACAGTGGGATCGGAAGACAATGCATGAAAACCCGCCCGTCAAAGTACCCTCTGGGACGCGGGAAGGAAAAAGGGGAAGGGGGACTAGGTAGGGGGGGGGAAGAGGAAGGGAAAGGAAAATGGAGGGAAGGAAAACCAAACAATAAAAAGGGAATAAGGAATTATGAAAAAAGAAAGATAAAAGACACGCCGACACGGCACCCCGTGGTGAGAGGACAGGAGACAAAAGGATTAACGGCCCAAGTGGGGCATGGCAATCGGATGAAAAGACAGCCAAAATGTAGCAGGAGTAGTAACGAAGCCATACCCCCACCCGAAACACACCATAGGAGGTCGGGACAGACGCGGCCTCACGAAAAAGATATACAAAAGGGCCATAGAACCAGAAGACAAACAAAAAATAGGACCCAACCCACCCGTCCCACCCTGCACCCCTGTAGAAGGCTACGGCCTACCCTTCAAACAGCGTGCCTGTCGCCCTAAACCAGAACCCGAAATATAGCAAGAAGAAAGAATGAAAAACGAGACAAAAAGACCACAAAAGCGGAGAAAGAAAACAGGAGGGAGGAGCAGAAGAGCTATAATACAAACGATAGGCCACAGCCCTCCGCCCAACCCGACAAGTATAATAAAAAAAAACAGACCAGGATGATACCCCATCACACGCCACAAAATATTAGGAGAAGGGGACCTCCCACCCCTCTACGATCAGAGACAATTGTGCAACGAAATCGCATACCGGGAATCAAGCAGAAGTCGTACATTTCACCCCCAGCCCTTCCGAGCGACAAACCCCACCCACCACATAGCAATGTACAACCACATACTAAATACGAAATCAGCATATAATCGAGTGGAATGGAGACTAGCATAGCTACGTGGGGAGTAGATAGATCGACAAGTGAGCAAGAGTTCAAACTGAAAGTATCGATGCATCAACAATCGAAGCACGAGCCATGAGAAACAGGAGTTCAGTTGCGCCACTGGAGCGGGCGAGGTGGTCCCATTTTTCAACACAGGCAAAGTCATCGAAGCAGGCACAGGAGGAAGTCCACTCATAATTCCAGGCAACAATGTCGAACAGGGTCGCAATACAGCATCCGAGTCCCCGGGGTCCGAACCTTGAAAAGCAGGGCGCCCCAAAGTCACCAGCACATTACACGATCTTCGATCAGCGGTGGAGACACTCAGGTCAATCGAGGGGGGTGAGGCAATGGAGGCATCGAAACAAGAGGGCGACAAGAAGAAACGGCCGCCCAAAATGGCGGCGGATCGTGGCGGACCCACCGAGACGCCCAGGGCCAGGGAAGCGTATAGGGATCTGAGGGCTTCCAGGATATCTCTGACTGTCGGCTCACGCCCACCAGATCCGATCCCCACCCAATCAGGCAACTCGGGCCCGCCGCCACAAGGTGACTCTCGATCCAGAGGGCCGGCCGCCATTTCGTGAATCAGCCCAATCGCCGCCCACGAGGACCCCCGGAAATAACAGTTCTCAAATGTAGGACTTTACAAGCGCCGGGGGTCCCAGCAAGGGCGGCTTCGATGCCAAAAGGATGTCCGCCCAAAACGGGTCTCCGCCCGCACCAGCACCGGTGCCCCAAACAAGCGGAGTCCGGGCCTCGAGGACCAGGGCCGCCGGACAAAGCAGCGGCGGGGGGAGACCCCTTCTCAGAATCAGGTCCCGGGGCTTCTCACCCACGTCTGCCACGCGACCAGCAGGGCAGGTCCGGGTCAGGATCGCCGGGATCTTCGCACATCGGCTCCCAACACTGGTTCTCGCTCTCGGCCGGGGCCGAGAGCCGTCGGATCCCACCGGCCAGGTCCCGGTCCAAGTCTCGCAGAGGCCCCGATCTCTCGGAGGCCGGAACTCCGGAGCCACTGCACGTCAAGACCCCGGGGTCAGATGGTAAGTACAAACAAGCCGTAATGTTTCCAATTCCCCAAAAGTGTGCCGTCCCGGGACAGGATAAAAGACAGGATAGGCAGTCAGGATGGAGGGCTGCGGGAGCCGAGCTAAAAGGCGACCATCACGGCCGCGAGCTAGGCTCCTCCCTTGAGGTTACAATTTAAAGGGTATTATTTTAAGTAAAGCAGACTTACTCACTTTGTCAAAGGTTTAGAATGTCAAAATATAAAAAGTGAGCCTATTGGCTTATCAAGGGAGCCAGCATATCAGCATATATAAAGCATGTCTATTGTATTTGTAAAACAAAATAGATTTGGATGTATATTTCATTAATTCTCATTTTGTAATGTTGAATACAAGTAATTATATTTTGTAAAAAAATTGGTTCATACAAGGCCAATTGGTTCTAGTAGTGCTAAATTATCTCGAGAAAACGAAAATGAAATGAAATATTCTATGGCATGAGGAACTTTGATAGACAAGTATAGGACGGGACACGTGTGAACATTGTAAGCCGGTTCATATATTTAACAATTTTCACTTCATCATTACATGTGGATTTTAGTTCAGGTGCTGGCAAAATAGTGAAAAGGAACAAGATGTGGTGAGTGAAAGAAATTTTAAAAGTATACATTGCATTGACAACAAGAGCAAAACTCCTTACAGATTTTTTTTCAAGTATTAAAGGAGTGTGGTTGTGAAAGGGTCGACGGTGTTTGGATCTCAATTATTACAGATCTTCATCAGGACAGAATTATGAGCATGTAGTATTCAAGAGACCCAATTGTTTTTTTTACAAAATTATCTAATACCCCAGGTTCAAAAATTGGGGTCACCTTGTTCTGTAATAACTAATAAAAGTAATTGTCATAAACAAAATGTAATACAGTTTTCTAAAAAAAAAAATCAACATGTCTTTGAGTCTTTCGTTTAACATGTTTCAGTCAAAGAAATGTAGCAATGCAGTCTTGAATTTCTTTAATGTATTTAGGAGGCTGCTGTACCTACTGGCATTACAAAAGTGATTGGTGGTGCTCCTATCCCTTCCAGGGCACCATAAGGACAACAACTTAACTAAAGTAACTAAAAAGCCCTCACAGAGCATTATGAAGTGCTCCATAACGATACAGTGAATAATAAATGATTGGCGTCTGCAATATATTTCACTTTTTTGGGCCTTGGGGGGAGGGAGTGCAGGAGTCAGCCACCTTAATGTTTTTTTTTAACAGTGGGGAGCCCCTGGTCCCTATTTTGGGGGAAGGCTAGTTAGCTTGAAAACCGCTGTTTTCTTCAAAGTGCAGTAGGTAATGTTCACAAATTGTTTACTGATTGGAATTTAGATGCTTACATTTTATTTGCCTTTCATAAATAAATTGTTGATCAAACAACAGATAGTGGTTAGAAATGTGCCCTTTAGAGTGTTTTGAAGGCTGTTATTATGAAGATAGGAGGTGCCAGTATGATGACAAAATCAATTTTTCACAAGAAACCTTGAAAAATGTACTATATTTGAAAGTTCCCACTGATATATGGACCTTGATCCCACTACATTTTGTGTGATGCACTGTAGACATAAATTCATAAATGTCAAAGCATTAAAATGAGGTAGAAACTAATTTATAATGATACCATATTCTTACCGGTCCGACTTTTGGCAGAAGGCCGAATTGCTGCTTGTGCTATTTCCCCTAATTTCTGATAGGTGGTGCAGTGTGTTGACATCAGAGGCCTTTGATCTATGATCCTGGGTAGATAACGTTATATTAAAAATAGCATTAGAGTACATTAATAATATCGGTATGTATTAAAATATCTCATGCACATGACAAAACAAAAATGATAAAGCTTTGCTGGATCAAAGATTGGGGGATGAAGTGTTGGTAAGTGGACATAAACTGGTACAGCACAAACATTAACAAGGTATATGAAAAATGATAGACTGATCAAATGTGTTAAATGGGTAATGGGTGACAGCAGAGGGTGTTAAAGACAAAATGTATGCTTCCCAATAAAACTGAAAAAAATGGATGGGAGTATCTAGTGACATTATCTAATAAAGAATAAGATAACTACACTTTAAATCTCACACTAAATATGTGTAGGTCAAGTGAACTAAGGCAGAGTTCAGCACAATTCAAAATAAACTTTGAGACACTCATGGAGAGAAAAATATGGTTATGTATATTGCAAATGATGTGGAAAAAGATTTACCAGTAGGCAGGGGTGAAATTTCCATTCCGCTAGTGTAATCTTGCATAATTTCATATTACGCTTGTATCACAACAATTCCAAAAAGTATACCCTTAAGGCACATCTAATGACATTCATCTCAAAAATGTTAACTACCAAAATGCAGGGCCACTGATATTTGGTAGTGGGAGTTTTGAAAATCTTCCGCGAGTCAGGAGCAAACACAAGTTTGTCTGCCCATGCCTGTGCAGGTTGAGAAACTGCTGTGTCCTGGGTTGGGCTCCCCTGGACACAGCAAGGAAGCTGGAACCCAGGGCATTGATTCTCAGGGCCGTAGAAGGTTCAGGGAGAGGTGCTGCATGGCTCCTCTCCCCTTAAAATATAAATAGCAGCCTTGGGGGATGGGGTCCCCGGGGCCTTTTAAGGGCTAGGAAAGGGGAAATATTTTAAATGTTTCAGCCCCCGGGGGTGGGATTTCTGGGGACTATATTAGCTTAGGGAGGTGGCTGCATGGCCCTTCCCCTTTATTAATGAAATCAGCCCTGGGGCATTGGGTCCCTGGGGCCTCTGGAAGCTTAAGTAGGGCCCCCCCTGCTCTTCTATGCAAATTTCAGCCCCATGGGTGGGCTCTCTGGGGTCTATAATCACTTGTGGAGGGGGGCTGTGTGTTTCCCCCCTTAAATAAACAATGCAACCCCTGGGGTGGGTTCCCCCGGGCCATTAATTTGAGAATCCGCCAAACCCAGTTGTTTTGAAATTCAAATATTTTTCAACCTTAATTAACTACTGAATGGATCTACACCAAACCACAAAAAGTATTCTCTGTAGACCAAGATATACCCTCCTGCCAAATCAGTTTTTTATGTAGCCATGCCTAAAGAAATGTATGGATAATGCATGGAGATTCTGCATTTTAGGACCCCCCTTTTTCTTGACGGATCAACCCTAAATTCCCCATGCACAAACTTGTGAAACAGTAACACCCTTTTTGGAAAGATTTGTAGAGATCCATCAAACCGTGCCAAAGTTATTAGGTTTCAAATAAGGCATTTCCTATGGAAACACTGACCTAACTATAACTACCCAGTGGTGGCTTCCATTGGGTAATATGCATCTAGATAGATAGATAGATAGATAGATAGATAGATAGATAGATAGACAGACAAATAGATAGATAGATAGATAGACAGACAAATAGATAGATAGATAGATAGATAGATAGATAGATAGATAGATAGATAGATGATAGATAAATAGATAGATAGATAGATAGATAGATAGATAGATAGATAGATAGATAGATAGATAGATAGTTAGATAGATAGATAGATAGATAGGTAGATAGATAGATAGATAGATAGATAGATAGATAAATAAATATAAGATATAGCTATATAGATATGTTAGGGGTGAGTAAGGGTATAGGGTGGTAAGGGGTGAGTAAGGGTATAGGGTGGTAAGGGCGTTTTAGATATTAAGTTTTGTTAAGGGTATAAGTGGTAAGGGTGTTTTAATGTTTAATTGTGGAAAAGTATATAGGATGTTGAGGGTCTTTTTGGAATTTAGGAGTGGGTAAGCATATAGGGTTGCTTAAGAAATAACAAATGCTATTACATCTTTAAAAAAATCTAAAGCACCTGGTCTCGATGGCCTCTCAGCTGAATTTTTTCCACTTTTTCCTCTATTTTTTCTCCTAAAATTCTTACTCTTTTTTATTCCTTCCTTCCTAACTCTAAGGTGTCTGGTTCCTTTATGGAAGCTTTGATTGTCCTTATTCCCAAACCTGATAAAGAACACACCCTTTGCAAAAATTATCGGCCTATCTCATTAATTAATTATGACTGTAAGATTTTTGCTAAAATTCTTGCCTCTTTTCTGGAGAATATTATCCCATTGTTCATTAAAACTGATCAATCTGGTTTTGTTAAGGGCAGACTGGCTGCTGACAATGCTCGAATGCTTTCCAATGTCATCTCCTTCGGGAAAAAATACCAGTCTCCTCTTGCAGCATTATCCCTGGATGCTGAGAAGGCTTTTGATTGTATTTTTGCGAATTTATGTTTAATACTCTTCAGTGGTATGGTTTTGGTTCAAATTTTATTTCATATGTTAAATTGTTATTTTCTGCCCCTCATGCCAGTATTTTTGTGAATAAACATTTCTCTCAATACTTTCTCTTGTATAGAGGTACCCGTCAGGGTTGCCCTCTTTCACCTCTGTTATTTGTTTTGTGCTTAGAACCCTCCCTTGAATGTCTTTGTGTCAATTCTCTTATTTCAGGTTTTATACATAATTCAACTGAAATTAAATTTTTAGCATATGCAGATGACATTTTTAACTAAGTGTCTAATCCCATTTCCTCCTTACCTCCCTTTTTATATAAAGTTCAATTATATTCCATCATTTCCGGATATAAGTTGAACTTTTCTAAACAGAGGTACTTCCTTTAAATCCCCTTTGCTACCAATATATGTTTAAAAATACTAACTTTACCTGGTGTCCTACAAAAATAAAATATCTTGGTATTTGGTTCTCCTCTACTCTTTCTAATACAATTAGTTACTCGTTCAATACATTAATTAACAAATTACAGAAATTACTTCTCTCCTGGTCCCCTCTCCACTTATCATGGTGGGGTAGATTGGATACTATTAAAATGATGATTGTTCTGCATGTCCTCTACACATTATCTATGTTACCCTTTTGGATTCCCGTTTCATATTTTTCCCAAATTAATTCTATTTGTATAACATTTTTATGGAATAATAAACATCCCCGTATTGGCCTTGTGAAACTTAAACTTCCCAAAACGGAAGTTGGTGTCCGTTTTCCAGATTTTAAATGATATCATTCTGCATTTTTCATTAGACAGTATTTTGCCTTAATTTACGACTTTGCTGATGACCCTGTGCCCCGTTGGATTGCATTTGAATGCTCCCTTTTAAAGGGTTTTTCTTTCAAAAGCTTAATATATATATATGTCTAATTGCACTTTCATATCAAATAGTCCTATTTTGAAACATTCTCAACAATTATTATATAATACTTTGTCTGTTGGGCTCAATCCATACTAATGTTTTTTTTATCCTCTACTATTCAGATGTAAATCGTTCTATTACAAACACTGGAAGGAGAAGGGAATTTTTTTTATCTATCAGTTAGTTGTTCATAACTCTGTTATTCCCTTCTCCTAATTACAGTCTCAATATAACTTGCCTAGCTCCTTTCTTTATGAATATCTCTTGGTATCATCTGCTCTAAACTCCTATTTAACTACTAACAATTTTTTTTAGCTTCCCTCTCACTTATCCTTTCTACTCCTATTTATAACATCCCTCAGGACCTCAGACCCAAGGGTGCATCTATTTATAAGATGGTGTTGTCTCCTGTCTAAACCACATATCGAATTACTTTGGGAAGCAGATTTGTCCTTATCTCTTCCTATTCCCTAATGGGACAAATTTTGGCTCAAGTTATTTATAACTTCTGGTGCCGCCCGCATTACTCAATCTTTATACTTTATCTATCTTAGAGCGCTCATTACTCCTGTATGTTTATCCAATTTTCCCCTTCCTCCTCTCCTCTTTGTTAGTCTTGTTCTAAGTCTACTGGGACCTTAATTCACCAATTTTACGAATTTTCAAATGTATTGAAGTTTTGACAATCTATTTGGTCTATATGTATGAAAATATTTCAATGTAATATTCCGTTATCAATGCAAAATGTTTTTTGGGGTACTGCCTCACTGGCTCTTGATGTTTCTTCTCCTACTACTTTGTTGTTTGATATTTGTATTGTTCTTGCTTTTAAAGAAGTTTTGTCTTGCTGGAAAGATAACTCTAAATTATCTTAATTAACGTAGTGGAATTTTATTTGTGATGAGCACAGAATTGCTAATGTTTCTTCTCTTTCCCTATCCCAGAAACTTAAATCTGATCTATTGTGGTTACCTTTTAGCTCCTATCTCTCTACATACCCACCTGCATCTCAGTCTCTATCCTAATTATATTTCTCTATTCTTTTGTATATTTATTTCATATTTTACTTCCCTTTCCCTTTGTTTTACTTTCCTCTTTCTTTCTCTTACATTTCCTTTTCTATTCTTTGTTTTTCCTCCTTTTTCTTCCCTTTTTTTCTTTAACTATTCGAACATGTTTTATTTCTGGGCATTAATTGCTATATTTTGCTTGTAATGTGTTTATTTGTTTAATGATGTTTTTATTTCTCCAAAACTCAATAAAAATCATTAAACAAAAAAAAACATTGGCCCTTAATAGAGAGGAGTGTAACTCGTCTGAATAGGGGAGTGTCTATGGAATGCCCAGAATCTTTCCAAATGCAGGAAAGAGAATGTTTATGGTACATCAAAGTAAAAGTGTTGAAAACATCGATCGGGATAATGTGGGAGAGTAGTCAGGATTGGGTGTAGGGCATTCTCCAATCACTGGCTAGTGCATTGAGTAAGATTGTCACTTCGCCATCGCCATCTCAGAAGATTTGTGGACCTGGGATGACAACATCTTGAAGAAAGAGTACCCTATTTAATGAAAAGGAGATCTGACTCCTGCTGGTACTCAGGGAGTGGAACACTGTCCATGGGTCAAGTAGCCAACCTCCTCTTTGCCTGTTCCAGGAATCCTGGCTGGAGAGAGATGTAATGACATGAGCCGTGCCCTGAGGACCCAATGGCCATCAAGTGACCAGGAGGAACTTTCCCAGAATTTGAAAAATAATAGGGCTTTATTATTTTTTTCACCTCCTCAGAGTAAGACAAGGTGCGGGGTTTTCCCCAGGAAGGATACAGCATAGCCGGGCAATAAAAGAAAATCAGGTTCACCATGCCCATTTCTTTTTAACATGTAGGAATCAAGTTCAGAGGGATCTTGGGGTGAAGCTATCAGGCGTCACGAAGCCTGGCCTGGCTTGAGCTACTAGCCTTTTACCTCTGGTGGATTTGAAAACCAAAAAATAAGCTAAGTTCTAAGGTGATACCAAGGGCGAGGACAAGTGGGTAAATCTATCCCAATGTCAAAGTGACCTCGGTGGCTACACAATTCAGCATTATGCCTCTAGGAGAGAGGTCTAAAAATGTTTTTGCTCTGAGCCTCCCAAAGTAAATTGGTGTGAAGTTGGGTTCCACTCTAAAACGTTTTAGTGAGGATTGGGGGAGAAGAAGGTGCATGACTGAGTGCAGTTTCTGTAGCTCATAATTCACAATACATGTAAGAATTACAGAAAGGCAAAGAAATAGCAAGAAAAAAAACCTTCTCCCACGCCCATTTTGTATGGGCCCTTTTCTGTGCACATCAAACCTGACCTGGGCAAAATGGCCTCTACTTCCATTTTTCATAGTAAGACAAATACTTGTGCTGTAATAGCAACTTACATCGGTGGTCCCAGTGACACAGCACCTGCTGCACTATCGGTAGTCAAGTAAGGTCTAAATTCCCAGATTCAAAACAAAACGTTTGATAGTAGGGCATTTCCCGGTTGTTGCTGCCTCCAAATGGAACCTGTTGCCTCCACATCTTCGCCAAGTGTCCACATATGTGCAGCTTTAGGAAATAATGGCAAACATGGCTTTTCCTATCTAGGTGTTAGCTTCAGCATAACTTTTATTCTCATCATGTTTCCATCATTTGCAACACATCTCAAATGTCCTCGGTTTGAATTTATTTTTGAGTGAAACAATGCATTCTTCTATTTTCTCAAGACCCCAGAAAACTGGTAGGAGATTGTCACCTAAACAATGAGTCATAGTCAATAATCGTTATTTTGCATTGTTTCCAAGGCATATAAAGTACATGATTAAAAAATATCTCTAATAAAATACCAGCTGAATAACTAGAAAAATCCATCAATAAGAATCAACTACATATACAAATACAACATAAAAAGATATATAAAGTACATTGTGCCTTCGAATGTGAGGACCCCACCACTTTAAAGTGCATTTTTGCTTGATCTCAATCATCACAGTAAAATAAAGTGCATTGCGCCCTCAGAACTTAGTTTCAATCATTTCCTTTTTAACAATGACTAGATGTATTAATGATGTCTCTCCATACATAATCAGCTGCATGCTAAGATGTATTTATTTATTGTTCAGATTAACTTCTGGAGAAACCCAATTGTTAGGTTCCAAAGCATTTTATCAAGCAGGAATATTTCACTGGCTTACAAACCAGTCAGTTGATTTAAAAGAAGGAGCCCACTGGGAGAGTTTGGATAATATTACTGTGTTCTATTCACTCCATTACCTTATACAATAACACGCTGTGCCACTGTATTGGTATTTTGTTTAATTGTTTGTAAATATGTTTGTTTAAATTAAATAGAGAACTCGTTTTAGACTACACCTGCACTTCAATCATATATTTTATAATCTAGTTTATAATCTAGTTTATTTGGGATATGTTTATTTTGATTGAGCGTTCACTGCATTGCCAAATATAGTAGAGATCTTAATTGAAATGTATACTTTTCCTGTTTCCTATTCTGTAAATAACATTTTTTAAAGCGATAATTTTCAGCATTGTTAACAGCTTTGGAAAGAACCAAACCTTTGGTGAGTTAGGTATGTCTTGGATGAGCATTAAATGGTGTAACATCGGAATGGTTCAGAGATTAGTGGTGAAGGCCTTTCAGTCTTTTAAATTACTACTCGAGCACTGCTCAAACCCCTTTTTTTTATTTATTTTTTTACTGGTGATTTCTTAACCCCTTCCCTGCTAGGCCTGCCCACCCCCCTGTGCTAAGCCTATTTTTGGCTATTTGGGGCAGTTTGTGGTTAGGCCCCTGTTACTTTTTGACCACATAAGGTATCCACGCCAAGTTTGCATCCTTTTCTCCAACATCATGGGTATTTCAAAGTTATGAAGAATTCGTTGATTCCCTTGTAGAGGATCCAGAAATTAGCCAAAATTCAGCTTCATTTCGATTTTTGGGGGAGAAATTGGAAAAAAGTTCTGAAGATAAAAGCGTCTGTTTTTTCCCTGTAAATGGTATCAACAAAGGGTTTGTGGTGCTGAAATCACCATCTTCCCAGCTTTCAGGGACAGACTGACTTTTGTCAGAAAACCAAAGTATTTTACACAGTTTTGTTATATAAACTAACAGTTGAAAAGAGGAAAATTTGAAAATGAGTTGAACAATACAGCCAATTGTGCCTACATTTCCACCTGTAACGTCTTCTAAATATGACAGATTTTTGTAAAGCAATTTACGGTTACATCTGCAGGACCCTTCTTTTTGTGGGGATATATAGGACTTGTAGGTTCACCAAGAACCCTATCAACCTGTAGCCAATAACTGAGCAACATCTTGCAAAGGTTTTTTATTGTGTAACGGGTATATAGAAATTCATTTGGGACCCGTGACAGGAAACAGCCCAAAACGCAACGTGGACACTCCACATTTTTAAAGTAAAAACTGACCCTTTTCTTGCATAGTGCCTAGCTGTAAATTTTGAACCCTAGCTCTGCCGGCCCCTAGGGCAACCTAGCAAACCAATACATTTTTGAAAACTAGACACCCAGAGGGATCCAGGATGGGTTAATTTGTCTGGCTCTTACCAGGTTATGTTACGCAGAATCCCTTGCAAAACTTAAACTTTGTCATAAAAAACACATTTTCCTCACATTTCTGTGATGGAAAGTTCGGGAATCTGTGTGGATCAACCAAATTCCACCCGCCATTCATTCCCCAAAGCCTTAATATAAAAATGATGCCTCACTTGTGTGGGTAGGCCTGGTGCCCGCCCGTGACAGGAAATGGCGCAAAACGCAACATGGACACACCACATTTTTACAGTGAAAACTGATCCTTTTTTTGCAAAGTGCCTAGCTGTAGAGTTTGAACCCTACCTCTGCCGGCACCTAGGGAAACCTAGCAAACCTATACATTTTTAAAAACTAGACACCCAGAGGAATCCAGGATGGGGTGAGTTGTGTGACTCTCACCAGGTTCTCTTACCGAGAATCCCTTGCAAACCTCAAACTTTGTAGAAAAAACACATTTTCCTCACATTTCTGTGATGGAATGTTCTGGAATATGCGTGGATCCACAAAATTTTCCACACCCCGCATTCCTCCAAGTCTTCTGATAAAAATTATACCTCACTTGTGTGGGTGGGTCAAATACCCGTGACAGGCAAGGACCCAAAACATGTTGTGAAGACATCAAAATCACCTATCACACATTTCTGAAAAGTAGGCACCATGGGGAGTCCAGGGAGATATGGCTTGCGTGGATCTTCCAATGTTTCTCTACCCGGAACACCCTGAAAACCTAAAATGTTGCTGAAAAATCACATTTCCTCAATTTACTGAGTTGGAATGTTGTGGGATCACTGGGAAGACACACGTTTCCT
This sequence comes from Lissotriton helveticus, assembly GCF_964261635.1. Classification (NCBI taxonomy): domain Eukaryota; kingdom Metazoa; phylum Chordata; class Amphibia; order Caudata; family Salamandridae; genus Lissotriton; species Lissotriton helveticus. The sequence continues at coordinate 647,536,592 of NC_136071.1, read as the reverse complement.
ACAACCTAGCATTCCCCCAGGTCTCCCAATAAAAATAGTAACTCACTTGTAAGGGTAGGCATAGTGGCTGTAACAGGAAATCGCCCAAATCGTACTTTGGAGACCTCAAAATTCCCGATCATAAAACAACCTGTTTTTGCAAGAGGGGAGCACATAGAGTTTTAGCCCCAGGCTCGCAGCCATCTAGGGAAACCTACCAAACCCATACTTTTTTTTAAAACTAGACACCCCGGGAGTCCAGTCAGGTATGGCTTCCATGGATCCCCCAACGTTTTCTTACCCAGAATCCCCTGAAAACCTCAAATTTTGCTGAAAAAATAAATGTTTCCACATTTTTGTGTGGGATCACTGTGCCGGCACAAATGTCCTACCACTCAGCGTTACCTTTGTTCTCCCAAGTAAAATGATACCTCACTTGTGTGGGTGGGCTAAAGGCCTGTGACTGGGAAGAGCCAAAAACATTGGGATTAAAGAAATATCACTGTGAATTCTAAGCGCTACATTTAGCTGATTCTGCATTGGACATCAACACAAGTGAGGTTCCTTCCGCATACCTCTTCGCAAACAGACCACATCTCTTACAGGCATTGTTTCTTTTGGGTGTGGGATGATTTAAATCAGGAAAGTGGTGATCTTTCAATCTAATCAGAAAATACAAAAAATACCCTGTGGTCAACACACAAAGGAACAAAGAACAACTAACGACTGCCTAGACTGATCAAAGAAATATGCAAAATTTGTACGGATTCCCATCACTCACCAGTCCCGGTGACATGCTTCATCATCTGATTCTCCTTTATAGGGCTAACACTCCACCCTCGTGATGGAGGAGCCCAAGGATGTTTTCAAAGTGTTAATCAGTACAGATGCGAGCAAATATGATGCAAACAGTGTATGGGAAGAAGGTGCAGTGCAAAAGAAAGTGTGATGTGAGTCTAAAATTGAAGCGGAATCAGACTGCAACTTTATTCGTGTCTGATCCGAACAAACATTAAAAACAGTGCAATAGGGGCGGATTCAATAGATAACCGTCCATTCAGAAGAGTTGGTCAACATGTTTCAGCACAAACAGGTAGAGATAAACCTAGTACTTTCATCAGGACCTCTTGAATATAGAATGCTACTGCAATTCAACTGTGATGTGATAAAGTGATAAACAATAAAGGATACGCTGTGAGTATAGCTTCTCACAATTAACATTCCTCTTGCCTCTTGGAAAGATCTCAAGGGTATGGAAGAAAAGCCTCACCCCACCTGGCAACAGCTCAGGGCGAAGGAGGCACCGACGGCTTGGATGACCGCCCAAGGTACCGACGGTTAGAGCGGTGCCTCCTTCGCCCTGAGCTATTGCCAGGTGGGATGAGGCTTTTCCTCCATACCCTTGAGATCTTTCCAAGAGGCAAGAGGAATGTTAATTGTGAGAAGCCAAAATATTCACCCCCATAAAAGGGGAGCAACCTTTGCCCAAGAGGCCACTCCCCAAAACCAACATTTACAAAACACTGGTGTCTAGTGGCTTCTGCCCCCCTTGAGGACAGATGGGCCTAAAAATATATGGCTGATCTGCCCCCAAAGAGTGCAGAAATGGGCACAATCATTGCCCCATAAAGGGGAACGACCCTTGCCCAAGGGGCAGCTCCCCAACAATATTTAAAGAAAAACTCGGGGCAGATATACAAGCCCCATGCGCCACATTTACTCCGCCGTTGCGTCACGTCTGAGAATCAGTGGCGGCGTAAACCATGCGCCATGTTGCACCTTATTTACAATGTGACGCATCTAGGCAGATGCGTCACGTTGTAAAGCCCTGCGCCACATGAAACCTGCGTTAGGTTTCATGTGGGCGTTCTGGCACAGTGTGAGCGTTCCATTGCAGGAATGCCTTATAAATGTGACGCAGTGAAATCTACAAGATTTCACGGAGTTACTTTTACATCCATGCTGCGTCAAAACCCTGCACCTGCTTGAAGCAGGCGTAAGGAGTGATGCAGCATGATCGGCATAGGGCGCCCCTGAGCATTGCTGGAGCAGTGCTGCGCTTACAACACGACTCCAGCAATATGCCACCCTTTAGCCACAGGATGCGACACGCATCGCCCTATCCATGCGCCACAGTGCGCCGCAATGCGATGCATTCGTGGTGGCGGAGGGAGGGAAGTGCATGTCGCATCTTTTCTGGCGCATCCCTCCTGATATGCAGAGATGTGCCAGAACTCATAAATCTGCCCCCTGGTGTCTAGTGGCTTTTGCCCCGCTTGGGAACAAATGGGCCTGAAAACATATCTGACAATGTGCAAAAGCAGGTCCGCAATGGGGGTCCTTGCAGGCGGGACGATTCTACACGTGCATATTGTCAGATTTTCCATCGAGGGCATTTTCCCGCTGATTACCTTAACAATTGCCTTGGACCTATTCATTGATTATTGCTCAAACATTACGTTTGCACTGAACTTTTCAGCTACACCCCACTGTGGGCACAACTGTGATTGTTAATTCTTTAGGCAACTATTCTCTGTCCTGAGGATGAACCGATATTTTGTATGGTTCGAAACGTCATCGACCTTAAATGCACTAAATGCATAGCTGACACAAATTGTTCTTGCAGATGTGTATATTGTGGATTATCTGTTTTATGATTTATGATATTCAGATGACCCGATATTGCCTACCATTTGTCCTTTTTGTTTGTGTCTCCCCAGTGTGTTAGTCGGACATCGGTTGGTGTACCACTTCTATCACACTCTGTGTATTATTGCTCTGTGATTACTTTCATCAAGATAATAAATTGTCCGGCTGGACATTTCCTTTAAAAATATAGTTCCATTTGGTCTATATTCATTCTCTCCCAAATTTCCCTCTTGTCTAAGGACCACTGTCTTTAAAAATAAGTACCTACCGAAGGTCCTTAGCATATTGCGCCCTGGGTTCCCTTGTTTTGTTTAAGTAATGGGGAGAGCGCCAACACTTCCTCGTTGGTGAGTGCTAGGACGGCCGGCCGGGAGCCATCCGACGCACACACCCACCGTGACGTTGGATAGCTCCCAGCCGTCCGATGCATGCAAAGGGTTAAATATTGTTTAATTTTAATTTTAATTTACATTTAAATAAAGTAAACTAATGCAGAGAAACATCAGTACATCCTTGCATGCATCATGGATGTGATCCTCGCCCATATCATTGCAAATCATAAACATCTAAGCTCCAATTCTTATCAGAATAAGGTCTGTTACTATCCCTCACTGCACCCTTACAACTTGGTGATATATTCCCTAATCCATGGTATTTCACAAAAGGGCCTTATATCTTTGCAAACTTGTTATGAGAGATTCTGCGCTCACTAAACACATAGCTGCCAAGGTTTCAGATTGCTTATGAGTGACATTTTTATGGTTTCAGTGCACTTATGAGTGACATTCAAGACCAAATGTGTGACACTTTCTCGTGAGCAAAATCAATCAAGCAGTGAAGTCAATTGAAATAGATACCTATCAAAATACACCAATTTGAGCAACGAGAAACTCTAAGAAGATGTTGAAACTGTTGCAAAGCAGCTAAAAAGGAAGGGCACTAACCTAGTGCTCTGTGATAAAAGCAGTAATCCGCAGAGCTATCAGCCTTAAATACAGTTCTGTGACATGCTGGTACACTCTCTATGGAGGAGGCTTACTAACCCCCCAGTGATTTTTTATGGGGAGTCAAAACTGCCAGTGGCCAAAACTCTTATGTATTTCCAGCAGGCACATTAATTATCAGAGGTATCTTTGACATTTTTATTGTTACCTGAAAACTGATGGGCACATAAGTAACTCTGCAGCAGGTGCTTTTAACCCCGTTGTTAGATCTGGCATCTTTTGACATGTTGTCCCTCTCTTTTTGCTTTCTGACCTCCTGTTGTGATGGAAAGCTGGACTTTGTTGTTGCTGGTTTAGTGATTCTGTTCACTTTTTAACTGCCATTCAGTGCTAAAGTCCAAGTGTTTTGACTGTAAATTGTGTTATGATTCGTTTTCCATGATTAGCATATTTGATTTACTAGTAAGTCCTTAGTACAGCACATTGTGTGTGCCCAGGGCCTGTAAATAAAATGCTACTAGTGGGCCTGCAGCACTGGTTGTGCCACCCACACAAGTAGCCTTTCAAAAGTGTCTCAGACCTACCACTGTAGTGTCTGTGCACAGTTTTTACTGTCATGTCGACCTGGCAAGTGCACCCACTTCCCAGGCAATAACCATCCTTTTTCCTACATGTATGTCACCTGTAAGGTAGGCCCAAGGTACCCCATTGGGCAAGGTGCAGTGTATATGAAAGGTAGGACATGTAGTGATTTATTTTTTATGTCCTGAAATACTGTGCATTTTGTTTTTCACTATTGAAAGGCTGTTTGTGCCATAGGCTAACATGCGAGGTACCTGTAATATCTTACAATTGTAAATTTCCATTGGGTCAAGATAGAGAAATGGAGTTTAGGCTCCCTGATCTCAGAATTTCATTGCACGTCTTTTAATACAGGTGGTTTTTAAATTGTGTGTTTTAAAATGCCCCTTTAAGAGAGTGGGAATTTTCTTGTTTTACCATCCTGTGTGCCGCTGCCTGTTTGTGTATTCACAATCTGGTTTTGGAGGGACAGGTGCTGGGAATATGCATTCACATTAGACAGTTACAAGAGGGTTGAGGCATGTCCTGCCGTTCCTGGGTGCCTTATAGCCAGGCTGAATACACATTCCTACATTTAGAGTAGTGGTAGGAGTTTTTACTAGCACCTGTATAGGTTTTGTCTGCTCTGCACAATGCTGTCTCCACCTACTGTAGTGAAGCTGGACCAGGGAGGACAGAAATGGTTTTCACTGACCTCTGAGACTTTCTGCCTAAAACTTCAAAGGGAAAAGTAGTATAAATATTGAGGCACTGACCCCAGAACTTTAGAAATCATTTGTATTAAAGAACCTGACAAGACGAAAAGCTGGAGAAGCTGTGAGGAGTAACTGCCACTTTGCTGTGTGCTTTACAGTTTTTGCCTGCAGTGGCTGCTTCTGTCTTGGGCTGGGAAAAGACTGGACTGAACTTTCTGCATCTTATTTTCCTGAGTTTCTCCAACAGCTTGAGGTAGAGCTTGCCCCTTGTTCAAGAAGTTTTAGGAAGACTTCAAGTTCATCTGCTACCAGCACTGGAACAGAAGAAAAAAAACTGACGCCGTCACCCATGCTGTTGCCAGCTCCATGTCCCGTTGGCACCACAGAGAGCACCGCCAGCTTTGCACTGCAACCCAGGTCTCACCGCTGACTCTGACTGACTCTGACTGACGCCACCAATGAGCTGATGCTTGCACCATGACTTGAGGGCACTTCATTTCACACCGCCTTGTTTCACATCTCCGCCCTGGTAGCATGATGAGAATACTCCATGCTGACATTGATTGACACCACTGCCTGCAACTTGGCTTGGGGCACCTCTCGTGTGTTACTCGACGCATCGTCCCATCCCCCACCTGTGCCATCGACTCCAGATTGTCTGCTGACACCAGCGCTTCAACAATGACGACAACCCTGCTTGAACTATTACGTGCCAGCACCGCGACAAGTACTGCCCTGCTTCACACTTCAGCCTGATCTCACCAACGCCAGTGTTATGTAACATCACCAAGTCCATGCCTGCACCATGACCCGAAAGCACCACACACTGCACTGCTTCATTTTACACTGCAGCACCGACACCTGCAGGTGCCAGCGCTCCTGACTTCAACCTCACTGTGTTCATTCTGCAATGCATGTGACTTCAAGTGCTAGACAACTCCTGCACTGACCTATGGAATCTGCGCCAATGATGCAAGGATGCAAGGAACTGTATTTTATCTCTATTTTGGCAATTTTCATATTTTGACTACTGTATGTTGGATTTTTATTTTTTTGATCTTGGTTTACACGGATAAATATTCATTTTTCTAAAACTGGTGTGGTGCCCTTTTGTTGTGTTTTCATTGTATTACTGTATGTTATCTAGAAACCCCAATTTCCAACACCCATACATTGAAAACACTGCACCCCACCACAAATCTCACCAGGTGGGGCTGGACCTGAAGCAACAAAAGGATTTCTGTGACAAAAGCAATACCCCACTGAGCTAACCACATTATATGCATGCTACATGTTCTTTGCAGAAGGCACATTAACTCTCGTTGCTACTTTGTGGAAACTTGATTAGACAAAAGCTGGAAAATTCATCATGAATTTTCTTTTACTTACCAACTCAGTCAGTCAGGGACAGTGCTTGGAAAAATAATTACAGCGTTGGATTGATGCGATTGCTACAGCAGTCTGTGGACTCGCACAGGCACGCAGCTGAGAGATGCTCAGGTCAGTTGCTGATGAATATAGGGTAGCTGCTGGTGCTCCTCTCTGTCTGCAGTCCTGTAGAAATTGTTAAGAGAGCTCACGCCCTAGCACCTTGGCAAGTTCCGAGCAGGCCTGTCCCATGTGTCTTTTAAAACACACAGTAACCTCTTACTGACCACTAGACACAAATAGCTGACCCCCTCCGCCAAATACACACTAGCAAGACAGCGCATGTCGAGAAGTCCATAGATCAAGTTGCCCATTAACATTCCGGTGTGCAGGGTATACAGCCGCAATTCGTTTATAGGGGTCAGCAGTAATTAATTAAAAACATCCTGCCTGCACCAACAGTACTTTTATGTCTAGCTGAAAGTCAGCTGACTACAGTGGAACTGCATGCCCATGAATGCGCTAAATGGACCTGGATACGCTAGAGCCCCACTCTGATGGTGGATGCCAAACAAGAGATGAAAAAACCCCACAGATTTGGTCCCAGAAGCATCTGCTCATTGGCATCACACAGAAAAGGTCATGGTAACTCTACTGGTGTGGTGGACCAGGTGCTAGAAAACAAAAACAACAGGCAACCTAAGGTGTCGCCCCCTGGATTCATGTAGGCACTGCTGGAGACGATTCTCAAACCAAGGAAGACTCCAGATAAGATTTAGGCAGGCCATGTCCAGCCTTGGTACAGCCTTTGAGGCTCGAGCTGCGATGTCTTAGTTTGAATCATCAATCAGTTGAGCCCAGGCCTGTATATAAAAGATTGCCCAATTGACTAACACAGTGTGCAGTGTACACATCCAGCCCACAACACTTGCCCCAATGATTAATTGTGGTCAAATCCCAGCTCATGTCTCAGCCCAGGCAGTGTGCTCTTGTGGCGTTAAGACGCTATTATAATGTGTGATTACGCATTTTAATGTGGTGATGCAGACCACCACACTTAAATGCGTTGGTCTAACCCCCGGATGCTTGGTACTTGGCAGGGCTGTAACCATATTTTTTCCGTAGCAGACAATTGTCTATGCCTCTCATCCATTTACTTTTATCAGCCTTTTTTCACCGGGCTGAGAAACACTATATGTTGTATTTGTCATTCCGAACAACAACATACTTTTGGTATACAGTATCAGTTTCAATATAATAGTCAACCCCCTCTAACCACTTCTGCAAGCACTTCCTCAACTTTTGCCAAAAATACCCGAACCACTGAGCAACCCCCTCAAACGAGTCCAAGAACATACCTTCCTCCTCCCTGCACTTCGAAGAACACTGGATATTTACTGCACTTAATGTAAAACATCCTGGCTCTCATATTATTGTCACTATGGAGCAGTTTCTCCTATACAAGGCGTGGCTCATTTTTTAATAACCAAACTTTATTGATTTTCAAAAGATTTCAATTCAATTCAATTCAATTTATTTATATAGCGCGCTACATACCCAGAGGGTCTCAAGGCGCTTGAAGAAGGGTGGGGGATTACTTGTCGAATATCCAGGTTTTAAGTTGCTTTCTGAATGCTAGGTGGTTCTGAGTGAGGCGAAGGTGAGTGGGAAGTGAGTTCCAGGTTTTAGCTGCCTGGTAGGAGAAGGATCTTCCTCCCATGGTGGTTTTGTTGATGCGAGGTACAACGGCAAGGGCTTGGTTGGAGGAGCGTAGCTGGCGGGAGGGGGTGTAGAAGGAAAGTCGTGTGTTGAGGCATTCGGGTCCAAGATCGTAAAGTGCTTTGTGTGCGTGGGTTAGGAGGCGGAATGTTATCCTCTTATTGACTGGGAGCCAGTGGAGTTTTTTCAGGTGGCCAGAGATGTGGTCATTACGCGGGATGTCTAGTATGAGTCTGGCTGAAGCGTTCTGGATGCGTTGGAGTTTTTTCTGAACTTTTGCTGTGGTACCGGCGTAAAGGGTGTTTCCGTAGTCCAGGCGGCTTGTAACCAGTGCGTGGGTGACCGTTTTTCTGGTTTCGGTGGGGATCCAGCTAAATGTTTTTTTGAGCATGCGAAGAATGTTGAAGCAAGATGATGAAACAGCGTTGACTTGTCTGGTCATCGAGAGTGAGGAGTCCAGGATGACGCCCAGGTTCCGTGCGTGGTCTGTTGGGATGGGTGCTTTTCCAAGGGCCTCTGGCCACCAAGAGTCGTCCCAGGCGGAGGGGGAGGTACCTAAGATAAGGACTTCTGTTTTGTCTGAGTTCAGTTTCAGACGGCTGTGCTTCATCCATTCAGCTACTTCTTCCATTCCTTCATGTAGGTTGGTTTTGGCGGTGTTAGGGTCTTTGGTGAGTGAGAGGATCAGTTGAGTGTCATCAGCGTAGGAGATGATGTTGAGGTTGTGTTGGCGTGCGATGGCCGCGAGGGGGCTCATGTATACGTTGAAGAGGGTGGGGCTGAGTGAAGATCCTTGTGGTACGCCGCAAATGACTTCAGTGGCCTCAGACTTGAATGTTGGGAGGTGGACTCTCTGAGTTCTTTCGGCAAGGAACGAGGTGATCCATTCCAGTGCTTTTCCTTGGATTCCGATGTTTCTGAGGCATTGTATAAGGGTGCTATGACAGACTGTGTCGAAGGCTGCGGAGAGGTCGAGGAGGATGAGGGCGACTGTGTCACCATTGTCCAGTAGAGTTCGAATGTCGTCTGTTGCTGCGATGAGTGCGGTCTCAGTGCTGTGTTTGGCCCGGAAGCCGGACTGTGAGGAGTCGAGGGATTTGTTGGTTTCGAGGAAGGCGGTGAGTTGGTTGTTGACAGCTTTCTCGATGACTTTGGCCGGGAATGGAAGGAGCGAGATGGGGCGGTAGTTTTTGAGTTCGGTAGGGTCAGCTGTGGGTTTTTTCAGAAGGGCGCTGAGTTCGGCGTGTTTCCAGATTTCCGGGAATGTGGCGGAGTTGAGGGAGCAGTTGATGACGTCTCGGAGGTGTGGTGCTATGATGGAATCTGCTTTGTTGAAGATGTGGTGAGGGCATGGGTCTGTGGGGGATCCTGAGTGGATGGAGTTCATTAGGCGGATGGTGTCCTCAGTGGAGATTGGGTTCCAGTCCTTAAGGATGTTCAAGGGGGGTGAAGGTACTGCAGAAGGTTGGGTGTGTTGGTCTCCGGGTTGGTTGTCAAAGCTGTTGTGGATGTCTGCGATTTTGTCGTGGAAGAACGAGGCTAGGGAGTCGCAAAGGGCTTGAGAGGGAGTGATATCGTTGGAGTTGGCAGTGGGGTTGGTAAACTCTTTGACGATGTTGAATAATTCCTTGCTGTTGTGGGCGTTGTTGTCAAGTCGGTCTTTGAAAGCGGCTTTCTTGGCAGTCCGGATCAGTTGGTGGTGTCTGCGGGTGGCGTTTTTGAAGGCGTCCCTGGTGCTGGAGTTTGGGTCTTTTTTCCAGGCCTTCACAAGGGAGCGGCAGAGTTTCTTGGATTTCTTAAGATCATCGTTGAACCAAGGGGCGTTTTTGCTTCTTAGTTTGATTTGACGTTTTTTCAGGGGTGCTAGGTTGTCAGCACTGTTGGTTAGCCATTGAGTGAGGTTAATGGCTGCTTGGTTGGTGTTTGAAGAGTGGGCAGGGGGGTTTTGGAGAAGCGATGAGGAGATTTGGTCGGTGGTGATTTTGTTCCAGTTTCTTCGCAGAGTGGGTTGGGGGTGGTTGTGGGTTGTGGTCTTTTTGTAGATAAAGTGAACGCAGCTGTGGTCCGTCCAATGGAGAGCTGTGGTGTGACTGAAGGAGATATGTTTGCTGGAGGTGAAGATGGGGTCGAGTGTATGACCTGCGTAGTGAGTGGGGGTATTAACAAGTTGTTTGAGTCCGAGGTTGGCGAGATTGTCCAGAAGGGTGGTGGTGTTGTTGTCGTTGCTTTTCTCCAGGTGAAAATTGAGGTCTCCCAATAGAATGTAGTCCTCGGAAGGGAGGGCGTGTGGGGTGATAAAGTCAGTGATGTCTTCACTGAATTGTGCACGGGGTCCTGGTGGCCTGTAGAGGAGGGTGCCTCTAAGTGTGGTCTTGGGGTCGGTGTGGATCTGGAAGTGAAGGTGTTCGGCGCTAGCGAGGTTGACGTCTGAGCTGGTTGAGATGCGGATGGAATTCTTGTGGACGATAGCGATGCCTCCTCCTGTTTGCTTGTAGCGGTCTTTTCGGATGATCTTGTAGCCTTCCGGGATGGCGATGGTGATGTCTGGGGCTGAGGAGGCGTTCATCCATGTTTCTGTTAGGAAGGCGACGTCCGGAGAGATGGTGTCCAGTAGATTCCAAAGGTCGATGGCGTGTCTGTGGACCGAGCGGGTGTTGAGCAGGATGCATTTTAGGTGGTTGGTGTCAGGTTTCTGTTTGGTGTTAGTGGATGGGGAGTTGGTCTTGGTGCCGTTAAACTTGCAGGAGTTGCATGTAAATGGTCCATGGGTGTGTCCAGGAGCGGCTTGGGCGCAGTTGGGGAGGCGGCCGGGGTTTAGGGCTAAGAGGGTGGAGGCGTCGTATGTAATGCGGGTGGGGTGGGTGGTGTGGGGGCCAGGGGGTCTGGCGCTGGGCGCGGTCCAGGCGCGGACGGGCGTAGACGGGCTTACCTTTGGCGCACCTTCGGCGCGCATAGGGTGCGATCGCTGCGTGGAAAGACATCTGTCATATATGGGTGGAGGAAGGGGAGGGGCGAGGGAGTGTCAGCTGGGAGGCGGGAGCGGGGTAGAGCTACGGGCTAGGGATGGCAACAAACAACAAAATGGCTGCGCAGGTCTGAATCGAAACTGGCCAAGACTGTGGGGACAGAGCCTAGACTAATGCACACAAAACAATGTCAGCATACAATGCGCTGAATGAGAAATGCGGCGCTATGGAGGTCAAATGCACAATGCGGCAGCGTCAGCACAGCGGGGGTCGAATAACGCTAATTGGAGGCAGCAGAGCGAGCGGACGCGGTGGTGTGGGTTAGCTACGATACCGCTATCTGCTTCAAGGGCGCTCTGGAGTTACCAGGTCAGCAATCCTTGGGAGCGTGGGGGAGCGACCTCTACTGATGGGGTCAGGAGATTCTGCCTCTGGTAGTGAGCATCTAGCACATTAAGCTTGAGGTGTCTTCCCGGCTTGATGTAGGAGCTGCGTGGTCAAGTAGGCTATGTGCAAGAAGTTAAGTTGAACCATTCTCAGGTGGGCAGAAATGGCCAATTTCCCGGGGGCCATCCAGCCCCTGCACCAAACATCTTTGTCCAGGTCTCCCACCGAGGACAATCACCGCTGACGAATGGCCAAAAAATGGTCAGGGGCATTACTGATTAGTGACCCTTACCCAGTCTCCCAAGTACAATCTTGGACTCAAAGTCAAGTAGTTGTATATCTCGGGGAACGTGTTATGATAGTGTGTGATGCAGCTAAAGGTAGCAATAGAACGGTGTCGGGAGAGTCAGTAAACTTCCTGCAGGTCTAAAAAGGTCTTCAGGGTGTTTGTCCGCCAGAGATCCTCAAGATCCCTATTCTAACCCATTGAGTAAAGCCCTGTAAACCCTCAACATGTCATAGCCAGGTCCCCTGCCATAAGGGCAACTCTCCAGCAGAACAGAGTCACTCGGGTGCAGTAGGTAAGGGAGCGAGGGATCAGGTTCCCATATAGAAAACGAAACCCAGGAGGCCATCCAATCCCAGCAATTATAGTTCCATGCGATTCGCCGAATCATCCCAACCACCATTAAGCCACTCATTTCTAATCACAATATGTGTGGCTAGATAATACCTTTAGAGGTCTGCCTTTCCCATTCTCCCATCATAGGTAGAGTACATGGTGTTAACGTGGGCCACCCGATGGCAACCACCAGCCCATAAAAAGGTCACAAGCTTCCATTTTGTTGTCTTAAACCATCTCCTAGGGATCGGGTGGGGAAAGTTAGTGAAGACGTACAGAAAACATAGAAGACACATCATTTTAAATAATGCCACCCTTCCCAGAGGGTTTAAAGGCAAGTGCTCCCAGCAACGGAGATCCCTCTTCAGCCTGGCAATGAGGAGTCCAAAGGTTAGGCTCCACGCCAACTCTGAAAGGTAGGAGATTCCCAGGAATTTAAAGGAGAGCATACATAACAGAATCTCCAGACACTATGAGCACCCCTCTGCATCTTCTCCAACAGGCACCAGTATGGACTTGCCCTCATTAACCCCCAACCACAATGCCTCCCTGGATAAGCAAAGAATATCTAGGCACCTATGGCATGAAGACCGCGGTTCCACCAAGAAATAGCAGCGGATACTCCACATAAAGTGCAATGCACTCTTCCCGTCCATTCCCCCAGGCCCTCTTACTCGATCATCACATCTAATAAGCCATGCCAGGGGTTCAATGGCCAAGGAGAATAGGAGTGGAGAAAGTGGACAACCCTGCCCGGTCCCTCTGCAAATGGGGAAAGGTAGAGATAGCATTCCGTTCACCTGCACCCTGGTAGCACGAGTGGCATATAAGAGGCCTATTAATTTACAAAAGTAAGGGCCAAAGCCTGCCCATCGCAGAACTGCTGCCAGGAAAGGCCATGCAATTGTCATCAACTGCCTTCTCAAAAACAATTAGTAGTAACACCATGGGGCTGGCAATATGATGTACCTGGGACGGGACCAGCTGCACTGCATGGATGCAGTGGCGAGTGCTCCTAATTTGGCATGAATCCAAATTGATCTGGGTGTATCAGGTGGAGGAAAGCCTGAGTCAGTCGGTCCACCAGGGCCTTCAAAAATACCTTAATATCTGCATTTATTAAGGAGATAGGCCTGTAGGAGGCGCACCGGTCTGCATGTAGACCAGTTCTGGGCAATACCACAATGGTGGCAGTGTTCAAATCCGGAGGAAATGAACCAAGATCCACTGCATCCTCACAGAACGCCAGGAGATATGGGATCAAGAGAGAAAGGTAGCACGTAAGAAATTCAATTGGGCAGCCGTCATGCCTATGGTGTCTTACCCGGGGGCAGATCTGACAAGGCCTTGCTGAGTTCCTTCAAGATGAGAGGTTAGTCAAGATCTTAGGCTAGAGTTGGAGGGATCAAGGACAGGGAGATCTCCTCCAGACATGGGGAGGCACGTTTTTGTGGGGACACCAACGCTGCTGCATATAACTGTTAGACCTGTAAATGTAAATTACATTTACACCTGGCATCTTTGGCATGTTTCCCCCTGTCTTTTGTGCTTCTGGCCTCCTGTTTTTGACTGTGTGCTGCATTTTGTTTTTGCTGGTTTTAGAACTATGGCCACTGTACCACTGCTGAACAGTGCTTCCTGTATACATTATGATTGTGAATGGTTATGCATGATTGAAATATTTGATTTATTAGTAAGACCCTAGCAAAGTGCACTGTGTGTGCCAGGGCCTGTAATTCAAATACTACTAGTGGGCTTGGAGATTTGATTGTGCCTCCCACATGAGCAGCCCTGCAAACATGTCTAAGGCATGCCACTGCAGTGCCCGTGAGTGCAGTTTTAAACTGCCATGTCAACCTGACAAGAGCCCCAACTTGCCAGGCCCAAACCCTCCCTTTTTCTTCATGTTAGGCACCCCTCAGGTAGATAGATGTTAATTCCCGCATCTTTATGGGCTCCTTATAGTATCTAATACATTGCTCAGTAATGTATCAAAATGATGTAAACATTTGTATTTTCAAGATATTTTCTTTACAAGTAGTCAAAACTCAAAATCTGAAACTCTAGATTGTTGAAAGGTCTGTTCTGGTCTGAATAATTATTGTCACTATGGAGCAGTTTCTCCTATACAAGGCATGGCTCACTTTTTAATAACCAAACTTTATTGATTTTTAAAAGATTCTGCCTCTGGTATTGAGCATCTAGCACATTAAACTTGAGGTGTCTTCCCAGCTCAATGTAGGAGCTGCGTGGTAAAGTAGGCTATGTGCAAGAAGTTAAGTTGAACCATTCTCAGGTGGGCAGAAATGGCCAATTCCCAAGGGGCCACCCAGGCCCTGCACCAAACATCTTTAAATGTTTGTGGACATTCCTAAAATCTATGTGGTCTCACTTTTAAGACAAGGGAACATACCTTGTGTGTTCCTGGCTGGGTATGTTATATTATGTTATATGTACTAGTTCAGTGCACAGCTCATCTGTGAGGGTATCCTGGCAGTGACGCTGGAGCTGCATGGGCCGAGCAAGGACTGCAGCAATTTGAAGAGTAAGATCTTCAAGTTCCTTTGAAATTCTATCCCTGACAAGCCAGCTCAGGCGAGGGTTTTGGCATAAGTAGAGGAAGGCATGACCACTATATCTGGGCCTGTCTATGGGGGGGTGAGTAGGAGTCCAGCTGAATGGAGGTGTCTAGTAGGTTTGTGGACGTTCATGTAGTTGTTGAGGTACATAGTACCAATGTTGTGTAAAGATTTGTATGCATGGTTGTGAGGAGTTTGAAAAAGTGCTGCTTCTGGATTTGGAGCCAGTGTAGCTCTCTGAGATGCTGGAGGCTGATGTGAGTGAGTGGGTTGAGGGTTGAGGTTGAGTCTGTTCACTGATTTTTTTTAAGGTCTCTAGTCTTCTGACCTGGTGAGCATTGAATATAGCATAGAGTCAATTGCTGTAGTGCAGCCTGCTGGAGATGGGGGCTTGGGTGGGGGTTTTGCTAGTGATGGCGGGGTGCCATTCGAAGATTAGGGTACATATCTTCAGTGGAGCATTCCAGGAGCAAAAATCCGAAGAGCCATAAAAGTAAGAATTGGTCCCTGTTTGCTATTCCCTTATTGATATCCCATAAGACATGGCTGACCAGGGATATAGTAGAAAACAGGCAATCCACTCTTGTTCCCATAGCTTCAGAAGCAGCACTACCACCTCTTTCAGTTTAAGTAAACAAACATTTATAGTGTCTACACTCAGCAGTTTCCTTGCCTTGTCAAAATGTTTTCGGCCATTTCTAAATATCTCTGTTACATCTAAGCACTGAACCACCAACTGAACCTGACACTCTTTCACACTTGCTTTTTTCCTCACACCCCAAAATCAGAGCTACAGCACAAGTGAGAAATCTACAAGTACATCACTTCACGCCGTGATATCCATTTATTAATTGGGGGAATATACAGAGGGACCGCTGTAGCTTTAAAATGTTAACAATCGTCACTGAGGCAGAATACCTGAAGTCAAAGGAGACAAAAGTGCAACCATCATCCTGTGCTGACAGCAACCATTTTTATTTTGTCATTCACATTTTTCAAAGCATAATTCATTACAGAAAATGACAGTTTTAGCTTTTATTTAGACTGCAAGTCTATAAAAGCAACCTGTGTTTCGCCCAGTCGCCCATTATAAAGTTATCACATCACAAGTAATCTATAATAACTTATTACAGTCAAGTTCTGGTGTCAAAATGTGTGCTGCCAGCAGGCGAGGTGAAAGGCAGGTCAGGTCAAAAAGCGTAATCGAAACAGCTGTTTAAAACAACACAATTTTTCTTTCTTTCTTCTGCTCTATTTTTCTTTTTGCACAATGACAAGTTGAACAGGGAGTTTTATTGCAACCTGTTTAATATTTACATTCCTAAGGTAGTTACAGAAAAGTTAGAATATTTCTGTATGTTTCTATTTTGTGTTTCTTTAAGTGACTTGTATTAAACTAATTCTAATAATTTTTGGCAACAATTATCTAACAGCATTTGTTCAATTTTACGCTAGAGATTCTATAATTCTATTTTCATTCTTCATGTTTGCAAACATGCTATATCTTATAGTAAAGAGCTGTGCTCCGTGGATTTACGTCATTTTTGGGAATAGAAATGATGTGACCATGTATTAGAAGGAATAAAATACCCTCTGCCATAAATTATAAGGATATTGCAAGTCTCCTTGGAGTTATCTAACGTTATAAAGGAACTCGTCCATCATCTCATTCCTCGGTATGGTCATTGAACTCTTCGGTGGCTTGCAATATCCTTATAATGTACAGCAGGGGGTTCTTTATCCTATATATTATAAAGCTTGAAAGAATTCCACTTCAAAGATGAATTAAAGATTTTGTGTTACATGTCCTTAAAAAAAAGATCTTTTACTCCTTCCCGGCAATTTGATAAAAAAATGTATTCACACCAACTGTCAATAACAAATTGGGAGCAGTCCTCCAAAGCATGTCACTTTAAAAACAAAGACCTTAGAAACTTCATTTCCTGCTGAAAAAAGGGCAAATGAGCTGACAGTGCTCAAGATTATGTTGCACGAAATGGTCTTCCTTACGAACTAGCTTGAACACCATTCCAGTCTAAATATTCCACTGAAATGGGAGAGAAACATTTTGAGCAATTCCCATCAACATATCCTTTACCAAAAGTAGGTGAATACATGGCAGGAAAGTAGCTGGTGATGCCAATGTCTGCATATTATTCCCCATCGAATATGGTCCAATGAAGGCATAACTCATAATACCCTGCTAATACTGGGCCCTGGAATTAACAACTGAATGAAAAGTCAATTCATAATCAGGGGTCCATGACCTAAAGAACCTGCTTATATTTTCTTTCACAAATTTTAAGAGGTTTCTATTGGTCAATACCCAGACGGAAATGCCCACTTGGGTTTAAAATGTGTGGGTGAGTTATAAACTAGAAATAGGATCCTGTATTGATAAGGGTTTTATAATCTAAAAATTCTTTCAATAATTATTTTCATGCAATATATTCCAGGTCTCCTGAGGAAGTCAAACATTTACTATTCCTTTTAGGTAAATTTCAATCCCACTTGATAGAAGGTTTTTAATTTCAGAAATGTTGCAAACAATGGGGCTTATTTACAAGTGCTTTGCTCCACAGATGAGTCACTTTAAATATGGGGAAAAAGTGATGTACAAGCAGTACAAAGGACTTGTAAATAAGTTCCAATGACTGGAACATCAATCGTGTTTCTGCTCTGCAGAATATATTGGAGCATGCTGTTTTTTCATTTTGACACAACACAGAAATCAAGACATTCACCACAGGAGTTTTCATTTGTATGTCCAAGGCTATCAGGCTAAATTCAAGACATAGTGGTTGAACAACTGAGAACTGAGTTACCTTCAGAGCTGGTTCCAAGCATTGGATTTCTTATCTTTCTAACGCAGTGTTTGTTATAGATTGAGTCTTATTATTGGTATTGTTGTTTCATGGGATAAAGGACTGCCTGTCATACATTATAAGGATATTGCAAGTCACGAGGGAGTTTCAAAACCATATAGAGGAATGAGGTAAAGGCAGAGTTTCTTTATAAATTCATGACACTTCATGGTGACTTGCAATATCCTTATAATGTACAGCACAAAGGTATTTTATTCTTTGTTACACATGGTCACACTACCAGCTTTTCCACAAACCACTTAGATTCACAATGCATAACTCCTGCATATGAATGAGCGAGCATGTTTGCAGACCTGCAGAATAAAAATAGAATCTTGAGAGCTAAATCTCTTTTCTGCTTGTGAATTACATCTAGAAAAACAAAGTCGAAGAAAGAAAATACACTATTTCGTTCTTTAAACAGCTGCTTCAATTATGCTCCATGACCTGACCTGTCTTTCCACTCAGCTGCTGGCAGCAGACATCGTGTTGTCAAAACTTGGACTCAAACAGCTCGTCACGACTCCCACCCACTCCGCCAGACACACGCTTGACCCCATCTTCTCAACCAGCAAACACGTCACCTTCAGTCACACCACCAAACTTCACTGGACTGACCATCGCTGGTCCACTTCATCTTCGAGAAGCCCACCGTGTATCACCACACACAACGGGCCCCCAGCCACAGCTGCAGCAAAGTCACCGAAGACCAGCTAATCATCGCCCTTGCCCAAAACGCACCAACTGACATCATCAACACCTCCGCCGCCGTAGCCCGCAACCTTAGGCAATGGATCGATGACTGCGCCAACACTCTCGCCCGAATCAAGAAACCCTCAAACAGACGCACCAACAGAAAGTCATCTGGTTCACCGCCGACCTCCAGGCATCCAAGCAGGCCTGCCGTAGACTCGAGAAGAAGTAGCACTACAAACAGCCACCAGACAGCAATGCAGCTTACAAGAGCGCCATCGGCAGACACCACCAACTCATCCGAGCGACCAAAAGTACCTCCTTCAAAGAACGCATCGATAACAACGCACATAACAGCAAAGAACTCTTCAACATCGTGAAGGAACTCTCCAACCCCAGCTTCAACTCCAACGACATCCCACCTTCTCAAGACCTCTGCGACTTCCTAGCCACCTTCTTCCACCCCAAGATCGCAGACATCCACAACAGCTTCAAAAACCAAGCCCCCCCGGCAGACACCGACACCTAAGATACACCGTCCCCCAGCCACACCAACACCATGCTCTCCTGGACCCGCGATAACGATGACGACACCATCAAAATTATGAACACCATCCACTCCAGCTCACCATCTGACCCCTGCCCGCAACACATCTTCAACAAAGCAAGCTCCAACATCGCACCCCATCTCCGCAAGATCATCAATAACTCCTTCAATACCGCCACCTTCCCGGAGAGCTGGAGGCACCCTGAGATCAACGCCTTACTCAAGAAACCCAAGGTGGACCCCAAGGACCTCAAGAACTTCCGGCCCATCTCCCTACTCCCGTTCCTGGTGAAAGTCATCGAGAAGATCGTCAACAGGCAACTGACCTCCTTCTTCGAAAAGACCAACAACCTGGACCCGTCCCAATCCTGATTCCGCAGCAACCACAGCACCGAAACAGCCCTCATCTCTGCCCCTGATGACATCAGGGCCCTGCTGGACAACGGAGAAACCGCAGCCCTCATCCTCCTGGACCTTTCGGCCGCCTTCAACACAGTCTGCCCCCACACCCTACGCACACACCTCCACAACACAGGGATCGTGCCTAAGCCCTGGACTGGACCACCTCCTTCCTCACAGGCAAAACCCAGAGTGTTCGCCTCCCTCCATTCCGATCTAAAGACACCAAGATCATCTGCAGTGTACCTCAAGGATCGTCCCTCAGCCCAACACTCTTCAACGTTTACATGGCACCGCTCACCAACATCGTCCAATCGCACAACCTCAACATCATCTCATACACCGACGACACCGAGCTGATCCTCTCCCTCACCAAGGCCCCCACCGCCGCAAAATCCAACCTCCATGAAGGAATGAAGGCCATCAACGAATGGATGAGGAACAGTCGCCTGAAACTGAACTCACACAAGAGGGAGGTCCTCATCATCGGATCCACCCCCTCTGCCTGGGACGACTTATGGTGGCCGGCCACGCTGGGAGCTGCACTGACACCCACCGGCCACGCACACAACCTGGGGGTCATCTAGGACTCCCAGGCCCTCGTCAGCAGCTGCCTGGACTATGGCAACACCATCTACGCAGGAACCTCAGCCAAACTCTAGAAATGACTACAACGCATACAGAATGCATCTGCATGCCTCATCCTCGACATCCCACGCCACATCACAGCCCACCTGAAAGACCCACACTGACTCCCCGTCAACAAGAGGATCACCCTCAAGCTCCTCATCCACACTCACAAAGCACACAACAACACCCTACCTGCGTACCTCAACGAACGACTCACCTTCTACACCCCGAACCACCAGCTTTGCTCCGCTGACCTCACCCTCGCCACCATACACTCCATCCGACGAGCTACTGCCGGCGGCAGATCATTCTCTCACCTTGCCGCCAAGACTTGGAACACCCTCCCAATCAGGCTGCGACAGGCCCAGAACCTGCTAACCTTCAGGAGATTTCTCAAGACCTGGCTGTTCGAGCAGTAGCAGCATCCCCGCCCCTCCCACAGCGCCTTGAGACCCTCACGGGTGAGTAGTGCTCTCTACAAATGGATTGGTTGATTGATTGATTGAAAACTCAACTGTATTAACTTAGTACAATTGAGTTATGTCATCATTTCTTTCTAATAGGCAAATCAGTGTGTCACAAATAGCCTATTACCAAGAAATAGTGACAGGTTTTTATAAAGTGATTTCGATTACAATGTAGTATATTATTAATATTGTTACTGTTCTAGCTACTAGTACTAGTACTGCTACTACAACTACTAAAAATACTATTATATACATTTTTGTGCAGGCAGCTACTGTACCTTGCTAACAGTATATTGGGCTTCAAATACATTACAAAAAGAACTTTGTGGAACACTACATAATTTTTAACAAAACATAGTGAGACTACATTATTAACAGCTTTTTGGGACACTACATTGGGTGACTTCACAATAAATAGGATCAGAATTTTTAGAAAATATATTTACTAAATGACACTAATTAATAGACATCATTCATTTCTATACAAAAATACATAAATATTTGTATTTTTGAAATCCGTTTATAAATAATATTAAAAGAATTTATATAGCAATATGGAAAGTGTTACACTAGGTTGCTTACTTTGGGAGTACTTTGTGGATTGGCATATGTTTTGTTTTATTCATGCTGTTTCACAGGTGGGCCAGTTACTGGAGTTGTCAAGAAGGAGTCTGAATAATAGTGTCTGCAAAATTAAGGTTATATGGGAGGAGTTGTATAGATATATTCTGCCCATAAGCTACCTATTACCTTTCATTTAGTGGCCTTCAAGTAAGCATTTCTTTACTTAGCTTTTTTAATTGAGAGAAACTTGCCTTTGGGGGATTTGTTCCTTTATTGGCCCAATAGATGCTTATTTTGTAGTGTTTTCTTATAGAAAAAGGTACTGCAGCATCAGTTGGGGAGCTCCCCTTGATCAATCAAACTCTGATATCTATTTATTTCTGGGCGGGGTGGGGGGTTCTAGCTTGGATTTCAAGCAGATTTTATTACGTTGGTGTCTTCAAAAATGATGAGTGATTGGGTGAAGCTCCCCCATTGTATAATAATACTCCACTATGTTTATTCTTCAGGATTTCCTCTGGAGCATTTATTGACTTGCAAACTTTTGAAAAATATGTTTTTTTATGTATGGGCTAGTAATGATTTTATTAGGGTTCAGGGATAAGTAGTGTTAGCAGTACTAAGGGATTTTAACACCTTAGAGATTGGTAGTTTACATGGATAGTAAGGTTTTTTTACAGCTCCGGGATGTGCAGTGTATAGAGGGATTGAGGGTTTTTTAGGGATCAAGGATGGGTAGTATACAGGATTCATAAGTATTTTTAGGGTTTTTTGATAGTAGTGTGAATGGGTAATAAGTGTCTTTATTAGTCAGGGATTGGAAGGGATTGGATGTGTAAGACATTTTTAGGGTTTCAGGGATGGGTAGTCTAGAGGGAGAGTAAGGGAATTAGAATGTGTATATATACATAATTTAAAATTAATATTTACTTTAGTACCTTAAATAATTTATTTGAATATTTTAATATAATTTAAAAACAAAATGTAATTGAATATAATACAAGTATTTTTTTTAAATGTAATTATATTAGTGTTTGTTGGACTTTGCCCTCTCTGCAGGGTCATCCCTAAATGTTTTTGCTTTGCCCTCCATGTTTTCTAAGTTGTCCTTAGGACTCCGTGTACTTTACCACTGCTAACCAGTGCTAAAGTGCTTGTGCTCCCCTTTAAAAATGGCAAAATTAGCTTATACCTGTTTGACATATTTGATTTACTTCTAAGTCCCTCCTAAAGTGGTATACCATATACCCAGGGCCTGTAAATTACATGCTACTAGTGGGCCAGCAGCCTTTATACTGCCACCCACTTAAGTATACCATATACCCAGGGCCTGTAAATGACATGCTATTAGTGGGGCAGCAGCCCTTATTGTGCCACCCACTTAAGTAGCCCCCTAAAGCATGGCCCAGGTCTGCCATTGCACTCTGAATTCGGTTTTAAACTGCCAATTAGAATTAGAAATAAAGCCTCCTTGTCAACCTTTTAACTCCCCTTTTATTGCATATACGTCATGCCTAAGGTAGGACCTATGTGGCCTGCAGGGCAAGCTATGTTGTAATTAGAAGGTTGGACATGTAGTTTTAAGTTACACATGTCCTTATAGTGAAAAAGTCTGAAATTAGTTTCTCACTGCTGTGAGGCCTACCTCACCAATAGGATAATATTGGGTTGCCTTATTACATTTATTAAGTTGTACTGTTTGATTGAGAACAGGTAAACATGTTGGGTCCTGGGTCTGTAATGTAAAACTCTCTTTAATGGTAACGTGGGATTTTAAGAGACAATTTTGAAAATTGCACTTTTAGAAAGTTGGCATGTTCCTGTCCGAGCTATTTCATGCCTGCAGCCTTTTCCCGGGTTACATGACAGAGTGTAGTTGGCAGTGGACTTTGTTTATTCCCCCAGACAGTCACACAATAGAGGTGCTGGGTGCATCTGGATGGGCAATCAACTGGCAGAAAAGGGGGAGCAGAGTTGGCACAACCCTGCTTGCAACTGAATAGGCTGTGCCCTGCCTTTACACAAAGGACTTGTCACCCCTGCATTGTTCTTATAGACAACCAGGAGCCAGGGCAAGGTTTCAGTAAACTTCAAGCACTTCAAAGAGAATTCTCTAGAAACCTCTTGTACTTCAAAGATGGCACCAGGTATACAACTAGGACCCTCAGACCAACTCATCAATACACCTCTGGACCTGTGGAAGACACAAAAGGACTGTGATGCTGCTCTGCAAGAAGGACCGAAGAGCTGGTTGGTTGGCCTCTTGATCAGAGCCTCAAGAACTGAAAGGTTCCAGCCACCTGGAGCTCAACATTTGGACTCTATCTGCTGCTAATCCTAACCCCCAAGTGGTGCCATCCCAGTCCTGAAGCCTTGGAAGTGGGCCTGAAGGTGCTCTGCCAACCCAGCTGTGGTCCTGTGAGCGCTTAGAATGCTCGCCTGGGTCAGCGCACTTGGGCATTGGTGGACTACTCATCCAGAACGTTCTCCTGCTATGTGGAACACAATAAGGTTAGTGGAAAAATCATTCCTTGATTAGAATTGAGCTTGTAGACCTGACAGGGGCATGATTTGTAAAAGTAGGACATATAGAAATGTTAAGTCAACATGGCCTTACAGTGACTAGCACTTGAAAGCTACTTTCTCTGTAAGCAGTCTGGCTGGACCATGGAGAAACATAGAGAAGCAATATTAAAGATTAATACTATACGCTGGGCAAGTAGCGAGAAAGAAAAATAATTCATACCTTCTCCCTCCCTGAATTTCCTGCATTATAATTTGTATTAGCTATTCAATATCCCCCTAGTGATGAGCCTTAAATAGATTTGAAAAAGGTGTGAAATACATGGCAGGAGCAAACAATAGGTTGAACTGAATAAGCAGTGATTACCCCTTTGAACCCCAAAGAATATGCTGAGTGGGTAGTTGGCACCCTTTTTTACACGGCTGTGTTAAATCCTGCTTGATAGGTCTGTGCTGCCACATGCAGCACATGGGTTATACCTGAAAGGGAGATAGGATACCAAGACAATTCTTGTGAATCCCCTGTCTATTTGAAGAAATACCCTGCTTTTGTCCTGCTAGACTTCAGTCTCTAGGTTTGTTGTGGGTACACTACCTGCCTCAAAATGGATGTTAGTGCTAAATGAGGGAGGACAGTAGGATTGACATTGTGCCCTCCCCATATACACCCTCAGACATCAGAGTCCAAGTTGAGTGTGGCCGAAGACTTTCACCTTATTGGACTTGCCCTGACATATGGTATTTTGGGCCTATTTGCAGTAAGGCAAACAGGAACTATTGAAACAGATAGGGCCTGTGAATGTTTACCCCATTGATTAAGTTGGCGAGTATCACAGACTCCCAAGCACTCATATTTCGGGAGGTGCATCAGCACTCCCCTCACATGGCAGTGTACCCTTCCACTTCCTGTCACATGGGGAGTGGGGCACACACTGCAGATTCACTCACTGCCCACATGGATCAGGAAGGGAGCAGAATGTGCCAGCTTAGGCACCATTACTGCAGCAGCAGCCGGCACAGGTAAGCGCAGTGAGGCGTGGCAGGGTACAACAGGGGAAAGTCGACGGACACCAGAATAGGTAGGATTACATAAATAAATAACACCTATTGCATCATCTGTTGGCTTCCCCCCTGCCATGCCGTGCTGCACCCTGTCCCTCCCCACCGCGCTTTCCTGTGCTGGCCACCACTGCAGCATTGTATGTGTTTTGGCAGGCAGGACAAGAGATGACTTCCTGAGCTCCTACTAGTTTATTTTACAAAAGGATGGCTCTGGGTGCCCCAAGTGGAACTAGGAAGCCCAAACTAGATAAAAAAAGAAAAGCAGAGTGGGATGGGACATGTAAGCAGTGGGGACCCAGAAGGGACAAGGGCACCCAGACAAAAAGCAAAAAAAGAATAGTTGGAGCTTTGCCACTACAGAATTGCAGCAGCGAAGCCTCTCATTTATCATTCATTACCCCCTCCCTGGAGTGCCCTATAATGTACTTCATGGAGGTTATATTTCAATGTTCTAGTTGTCATGATGCCCCGAGGCACAACCACCAATCTATAAAACTGGGTCAAGGAGTACAGCAGCCCACCAGTATTTAAAAGAAAAAATGTAAGCCCGCTAGGTCATTGTATGCATGACCCCAGGAGAGCTTGTCCTCATTTGTAAGCACTCTTAAAAAAGCTGCATGCTCTTCAGCTGGAGTGCAGGGACTCCTGACTGCCTTTTGTCGTCTAAATAGTGGTAAAGAAAGACTCAAAGGGGCATATTCTCCAGGACTCATCACCGATTTAGCTGCACTTTTCCGCCACGAAAGTGGCAATAGGTTTATCGCCCTATTCGCAAGCCTGCACTAACAGCCGACATTGACAGTTTACCTGTGACAGCTGTGGCTAAAAACATTGCCAAGGCTGACAGCGTCAACTAACGCTAATTATTTGCAGAGTAGGCCTTCCAATCCAAAAACTCACAATAACATCCCTACGCGATATTCTTAATGACCAGCCAGATCGGCGATGCAGGCCAAAAACAGGCGATAAGTCACATTAGCAGCAGGGACTTAAGACCTGCTTTTTTCTGGTCTTAAGTAGGATGAAATCCTGCAGTATAAAGGGAGCCCAGCCCAGAGCCACATCTGAAGACCAGCAGATGCCATGGAGCAACAAATCATGCAGCTCGGAAACCCAAAAGGGCCACAACACCCAATGCCACTACCCCTAGGACCACCCCCCCCCAAACTACCACTGAGGCTGCGCAGAACAAGATAGCGGACATTCCGAAAATGCACCAGCTTCAGAGACTTAACGCCAGAGGATGTCATTGCCCACTACAGGATCAAAAGGACAACCATCCTCCGCATCCTGGCCCACATTGCCCACAGGCTGATGGTACCAACACAGTGGACAACCAACATCCCTCTGCAGACGAAGCTGCTGGCTGTGCTGCACTTGTTGACCTCTGGTACCTTCCAACCAACAACCGCCAGAGTCAGAGGAGTCTCACAGCCAGCCCTATCAAAGTTCCTAACACTTGTCTTCGATGCCATCATCAGCTTGATACCCCAGCACCTTCACTTCACCCACACTGCGCAGGAACAGCTGGAGACCAAGCAAGGCTTCTACACCATAGCTGGCTTCCCGCATGTGTTGGGGGCAATTGACGGCACACATGTCCTACTTTTTGTATTTGTATTTGTTTTTATTGATTTTACAGAACAAGGAGCCAATCCTCATCAGACAATCAAAGGACATATAATCATGCGATATAGTATTACATGTTTACAACCAACATAGCCCAAGATACATCAACAGAGTCTAGCATCCATAATTGACCCTGTATGGCAGCACAAATTGGACTAGTAGCATTAAAAATATTTTTCTAGTGGTATGCCAATATAGAACGTTCTCACCAGTCCTGTTTACAGCATAAGTTTAGCAAGACAATCGATGATTTGGTAAGGCTATCAGAATACAACGCAGTTAAAAAACAACTGAACAAAACATAGTTACCCCACCTGTCTCTCCACCCCGCATGCTCGGCTCTCAATAGTCCGCAGTAGCACTCGCATATCAACCATATCCATAAGTGTGTGTCTCTCGGTTCTAAGTCTGTCACAGGTGAACTGCACTGTGCCACCAATTAACCCATCCCGGCACACAGACAGCATGGGGTGTCAAGGTGTCCTGTATCTCAGACATGATCCACATATGTTAAGCCCATCAGACCTCAATAGGACAGGATATCTATCGCAGTGTAGTCCTCTAGCATTGTGTACCAGCTCAGTGAGACTGGTGTTTTCCGTAGGCCTCTACATTCCTCCCTCTTTAGTTCCGTCCTTACCGCTTTACCCCACCTCAACATTTCTGCATGCCATTCCTGCAAGGACGGGGCTCTAGTTGCCTTCCATCGTGTGGTTATAACTCTCTTGGCTAAAAGGAGCGCAAGATTAGCAAATCGTGAGGTCGAACTCCCTTTCTTGTCGCGGGAGCCTAAACCTGTCGTTCTGACGTATCGGAGCCACAGCTGACAATATTTTGCATACTGTTGCCCACACATGTCCTACTTATGCCCACCTGCCGACACTGCACACAATCACCGCAACAGAAAGCACACACATTCCATCAATGTGCAGCCAATAGTGGACCACCGGGGACTGTTCACCAATGTCATCGCCAACTTCCAAGGCAGTGTGAATGATTCCTACATCTTCTGACAGTCCATCATCAACCAGCGCTTCCAGGATGGCACCTATGGAAATGGTCCTGGACTGCTCGATGGTAAGTACTAACGGAACACACCACACACCTCAACTCCACAATCATGCAACTCACAACTGTGGGAATGCACACGTAGCAAAATCACATACAACATGCCCACCCACCAGACACGACAACAAAAGTAACTGTGGTAACAGGGGCCAGACATGTAGACAAACCATCCACACAATTGCAGAATGTGGGGAGAGGTGGGAATCAAGAATGTGTGAAGGAGGCAAGTGACCCATGAATAAGAATGCACACAATGCCAAGTGTGGCGGTGATGTGCTGGACAGTCTTGTGTATGCAGATCACACACATGTCGATGTGGACATATACTGCTGGCGTTTGTAATGTTGTGGACAGTGGACGCAACCATGTTACCTCAGGCAGTGGGGAGGACCTTTGACATGTAGCTAAGTCACCACCCCCTGTAAGCGATAGCGTAGTGGGCTGGGCCGGCGTGCGCCAATCCAGCCTAGGAATGTGAATAAATAGCCTGGGGCTCTGGACGTGGTTCACTTCCTGGATGGCCACCAAAATAACTAGTGCATGTGTGTCTATGTCCGCCATATCCTGACACAAGCTTACACACACATGGCCGACCACCTTCAACGGACAAATCTACACCGGCGATGAGGTGGGTAAGTCACACGCCACTCGGTGCCCATCTTGTCATTGCCTGCAGGGGTGTGTCTGCCAGGGCAGCACCCCTCACCCTGCCACGAGGTCGCTGCCGTGACCAGTGGTGCCGGCGCAATCCTATGCACCTGCTGCACCCCAGCCTGCTGGTCCCCAGACCCCTCCAGCGCCCAGCGGTGATTGCCCTCCCTACACACCCAGGGCTCACTGCTCACCTGCCACCACCGGAGTGTCTCCAAGAGGGCCCAACACGTGCAAGTGCAAACTTCGAGCACGAGGCCCATGAGCTTGGCAGCCTCCTCAGCAGATCGCTAGCTTCTGCGTAGCAGGCCCCCAGTGCACCCAGCGGCACCACTCTGTGGAGTTCTGTGTGCTGATTGCTTCCTGCGGCCTACAGGTCTCACGCAAATCAAATCCAGTCTGGACCTCCAGGCCACTGCATCATCGCAGACTGCACACCCGCTAAGCTCTTCAGGTGGGCCTACCTCAGTGCACCACAAGTCACTCTCCAGCCTCCAGGCCACTTCATCATCGCAGGCTGCACACCCGCTCAGTTCTTCAGGTGGGCCTACCTCAGTGCACCGCAAGTCATCATACAGCCTCCAGGTCACTGCATCATCGCAGGCTTCACACCCGCTCAGCTCTTCAGGTACCACTACCTCAGTGCACCGCAAGACATCGTGCCATGGGGCTACCCCACAAGTCCACCTCCAGCAGCCAACAGCATCCTCTGTAATGCCACTGGAGCCCTTCACAGTCACAGGTCCACCCCTGTCCAAGGCAGGCTGATGGAAAGCCTGGGTGGAATGTCTGGAGACGTACTCCAAAGCGCACGGCATCCCAGCGCCGCGGCAGCGGCCCACGCATAGGCATGTGAGATGTGTGAAGAAATGGCCCCGTGGCTCTGGGCGTGGTTCAGTTCTAGGCTGAAGGCGTGGTTCAGTTCCGGGGTCAGGGCTTGGTTCAGTTCCAGGCTGGGCACAAAGTTACTATGGCGTGTGTCTCTGTTGTAGTGTCGGCGCCACCCAGCCCTTAATCAAAAATGTTGCAATGTAGCAAGACCACTCGGGGTCTTGGCTCATGCATGCCAACTGTTGTATGTGTATCTTTATTGCCGCAGCATATGCCAAAGGCCTAGCCTCAAATGCAGCGTGAGTTGAGCCAGGCCTGAACTCGACATCTGTGTCCGCCCTATCCCTACCATAAGACCACACACACACGTGGCCGCTAAACCTTTAACGGACAACATTACAGAGGTGCTGTCGGGCTTGCGGACATGCGCAGACAGGTGTGACAATGGTGTGCCGTAGGAGTGCAAGTGATGCAACCACGCAGCGCACACAAGTAAATAGGCTCGGGGGGAGGGTGGAGCAGCTGTGAGGCTACGTAATACACATTGTTCCACCACATTTGCCAGAAGCAAGACATGGCAAACATGAATCCCAAAGTCACACAAATCACACGCCACAAAACTTGTAAGTCTTCCAACACAGCATGAAGAACCACCAATTTACACTAATCTCACTAAACTCTCACAGGTGATTAAGGATATGCACTGTGCCCGTGGATGATGACACCCCTCTGAGCCCTGAACACCTCGGCCCAGAGGCAGTACAATGTGGCCCACAAACGTACCAGGGGCATTGTTGAGCGCACATTTGGTGTGTTAAATGCATGTTGCATGTTGTGTATTGCACACCATATGTGCATGCACCAATGCCTCATGGATCCAGGTGCCAGATGCACCGGACGATGATGAGGAAGATGAGGCAGGTGGACCACACATCACTTCAGCTGCAGCAGGAATAGCCCGAAGGGGCACAATCATTAACAATTTCTTCGCATGAGCACGTCACATTGTGACTTAACTTAGCAATCATGGAACAGCACAATATGACCACATGGACAGCATGTGCAAATAAATTCATTGTAACACACATTCCCTGTGTACATGTCAGTCCTCTGCATTAGCATATCACTCTGACAAGTGTAAGTGCAACATTAAGTGCTAATAATCTCATGAATAGCAAATATATGGTGGGTATGTTACCTCTGTACAGAGAGGATGTTTAGGGTGTCACGTATTCGAAATGCCATTTCAGGGTGTCAAATGAACGGAATCCCACTCATCAGCGTATCACATGTGTTCAAAAACATGACTAGAAGGCTGTCATTGGTGTCCAAAAAAAGACAACCGGGTGTCATTTAGGGTCAAATATGACATTTTGGTTGCCCATTGGGGTCAGCTATGAACCGCCCTGATGCAGAGATGCACCCTGTGACTCAAGTCCCACAACCTAAGCAACATGGACATAAGGGGGATGATGTCAGGGGTTGTTTTTGTACAATAATGTGTCAGAGTGTGACCTGCTCCTTTATGGATGTGGTCCACACTCAGTCACCTCAGTGTTGTGGCGTGCATCCTGTCATGATAATTGGACTGCAGCCATGCTAATCGCCATGCAGTGTCACTTGCATTTTCAGAGTGGCTCATGGACCTGAACATTTGCTGGGTTCAGCGCATGGGTTTGTTGTGAGATTAGTAAATGTATGTAAATGTAAATGTATGTATGTATGTAAATGTAAATGTAAATGTAAATGTATAGGCATTTATATAGCGCACTACTTACCCGTAGGGTCCCAAGGCGCTTCGACCGCTGCGAAACCCTTCCTGGCTTCCCTGAGAGATGGTCCCTTAATGGGTATCTCCAGGGTGAGACCAGGCATCCCCGGCGGTCTGGTGGGGCCGTTAGTGAAGATGAGGCAAGCTAATGCCCAGAGTTGCCGAGTGTGATCGCTGATCAGAGTGGGCACCGAGGCGAGAGAATTATCGAGTCCGCTGACCCTGGTCCAGAAACCTGCCGCGCCGGGAATCGAACCCTGGTCCCGGGCCGTCCTCTGCTCTCGGGTCTGCCGCCTCTAACCAGTGAGCCACACTACTTCACAATTAGAGATGTGTGATTAGTGATGTGTGGGGAGGGCCCCCTCTGGCACATTGTCGACGAGGGCCTACTTGCTATTTCTATGTGTGCTGCAGTATGCCAAGGGGATCAGGGACATGATTCAGAGTCATTATGGGTGTGCACTGTGCTATACTTAATTGTGCATGTGTGCCATTGTGCCCATCTCCCACCGTCCCCCCAGTCCCAGGTTGTTATTCACCCTGTTGCTGTTGGGTCAGGTCATGTTGAGCAGTGTCTGGTCCGCCAACTCCTGCCACCGTCTCCCCACTGATGACTGTGGACACCATTTCACCATCTCATTCAAGTCCTGCTGAGGAGCTGGACTCCCACCTCCAGTCTGCATTGCCGTTTTCCTGTTGTTAGCAAGTTTCAGCTTGGTTTTGCACTTCATATCATTCCAGCGCTTCTTGGCACTTCAGTCTGACTGCATTCACCTTGGCCGAAATGGACTGCCATATTGCATTTTTAGTTGCCAATGACACAGTGGGGGTGAACAGTTATTGGTGATGTTCTATCACCTCCGTAATCAGGATCTTGTTTTCCTGCGGACTGAATCGTGGGTTCCTCTTCTTCTTCTCCTTGCCCTTCTCCTTCCCAAGGTCCCTGGCTGGTCCTCCTGGGGGTTTGTGGGGTTCTGGTTTGCATCTGTAGTTGCTCCACCTTCCTCCATGGTGCTTCTCAGTAGTTTTTTTGTGTGCAGCTTTTATGGTGATTGTTCCCGCCTGACGTGGGAATAGAAAGCCTGGCGCTGCTTATCTCTGATGTTTTTATTGCTGTAGGGCCCATTGCAACTTTTTTCACGTTCGGGTTTCCTTTTTTATCCTTGTCCCGGAAATTTTAACGTGGGCATTTGACGTGTTATCAGGAAACTATCGCCTGTTGCCAGCGTTCTGAGAATACGCTGTTAACACAGCGTTAGTTTCCCGCGATAGACGGCGGTATGTAAAATTGCGTTAACCTAGGTTGGCGATGATTATCGCCCTTTCTTGAGAATATCCCCCGAACACCCTTATGGTGAACAAAAAAGCATGGCCGCAAATTGACATACCATTGTAAATAGTCAGTCCTTTATTTTTTGTTTTTTAACTTTTGGGCATAGAAAACCTGGAATTATGTTAATCACATTCCTTTAATCGCTCTTTCTTTTTTCCAGGAAACTGTATGGAGTTGGATGTGGTTTCCCAGTCAAACAAGCAAAAGAGTTAAGCTGCCCCTCTATCGCATTGTTTGTTTACATTCTCATCTGCAAACAGATTGAGTAGCTATTCCACAACTCTATGTTATTATTATTATTATTACATTTTTTATAAAGCGCGTAGTCACCCGTAGGTATCCCAGCGCTAGCGTGGTTGTCTAATACGACCCAACTTGTTAAAGCTGCCAAATTAACTGTCCTTATGTTCATTTATAAACTGCCAATTTTTTTCATTTCCTCCTGAAACTGTAGCTTGCTGTGAGACGTGTAATCATCATTTTAGCACTTGCCTTCAAATGACTTAATGTGGGTAAAAACGCATCCCTGTATTTCTGCAAATCGGTATGAATTTGTGTTGGACTTGGCCTTTTTGGCAGGTTCACCCCTAAACTTTTTGCTTTTAAATATGACCTGTTGTTAGTTGTTTTAGGCTTCTGCGCCCTTTAACCCTGTGTCCCAGTGTAAAGTGCGTGCACAGTCTGAGTGCGTGTGGTGAGATTGGCCTGCCCTCCCATAGGAATGCATGGGGGATATGTGTGTCCATGGTAGTTCCTGATGTGAGAGGAGTGCAGGGGCAAGTTTGGTGTACGCAGATTTAATATTATTAGTGTAGAAGTGCCACTTCTAGAAGTTGGCATGTCTGTGCAGTGAATGTGAATTGACTGTATGGCTTGTGATTGTCTGGAGCTGGCTGGTGTGCCTGGCTCCAGGAGTCAGGATGGGTCAGCCCGGTGGTGAATGGGGAGATCTGCATGTAGATGGGAGAAAGGAGTTGCACCAGGGACCTGAATAGGACTGTGCCTTCCCTCCACAATGCTGGCTCCGCCCCCTGTGGTGCGTCTGATATCCCTAGCCTGCCCCGTGAATAGGGAGAGAGGCTGAAGACAACAAAGTGCTCAAGAACCAGTTGTAACTGGTTCTCCCCGTGCCCTACAGCCTTAGACAAAGGAAATGTCTGTATAAAAAGGGGCTGTGACCCCATGTAAAATGTTCACTCTTGTTCCTGACTTGAGGGGGGCCTGCTGCTGCTGGGCGCCAGGAGGAACCCCCACTGGGGACTGCCTCCCTGCTGGAGGGCCCTGTGAGCTGGCCCCTGGGCCCAGCCTTTTCCCCCCACTTTATTCTGACAGACTTTCCCTGGACCTAAACTCTAGCGCCTGGGAGCGCTTTAGCCCTCATCCTGAAAGAGCGCTTTGGGTCCCTTACTCAAGAAGCGCTTTGATGTCCTGGGAGCGCTTTATTTACATTTCCTAAGGACCGCTGTCCTGTCCCGAGGAGCAGCGCTTCGGACTCCCGCGGCAGCACGACAGACGGAGATTCCCCCGCAGGACTTGCTCCCCAGCGCGGGAGTCCACTCCGCATATCTGCCCTTTGCTTTACCCCTAGCGGGTGCCCACCTCGCCAGGAGCTTGGTGCCATTATTTTTTTATATATCCCTAGTGGGTGCCCACCCCTCCAGGGACCTTGTAACTACATGGGTGCCTACCCGGTGTCACGGCCACTGGCCCGGGGATCCCGGATGTGCCTACGCTGACGTCATGAGGCCGCCCCACTGGAATTGGTCTCAGCCACGGGCGTTGCCTCGCAACGAAGGGGGCTCGACTCACAGCGGCTGCGGGACAAGGCAGAAGTGATCCGGAGCCTCGCGGGCTCCATAACGAAACCCCTGTCCCCAGGAGGGGAGCCAGGTGAAGTGGGAGGAAGGCGGGCAGTGCCTTCAGGGTTTCCTGGTCCCAAGAAGAGAGATCGGGCGCATTACCCTCGTTGTGGGGCTCCCATAGGGGAGGAGAGCCCTGCGAGCACCGATTACCTGCCCAGGAGTAAGGCGAAGGGGGCCCGAGCTGCATTGTCGGCACCTGCCCCCGCCACACGGGAAATCCCGCTGCATTAGAGCCCTGTGGGTACCGACAAGGAGAGCCCTGCATCTGCAACAGAGGAGGCGTCCCAGAATTGAGGAGAGTCCCGCGTGGCAAGCCTGGAGAACAGGGGAGCGTCCCCAGACTGCCCGGTGAGTGGGGCTAGGTGTTGAAGGGGTTGGGGGGTGTGTTGGGGCACATTGCCAGGTGCCCGCCCCCCTCCTGCCAGTACTCAGTTCTTTGGGGGCATATTTCATTTTAGAGTGCCCGTGGCTCCAAAGTTGGGGCACAGTTGTTTATGCGTAAAGCCTTGCATGGCTCTACTGGGGCAGGTTCTTTTATTCTGTTGGCCAACATTTGTCCCAGAGTCCCCGTGAGGGGCGTGGGCATATTTTCTTTAGAGGCATATGTTGTTTGTAGGGCCCAGTGGGTCCTCAGGGGTCCGTGCTACCCCTACTTACATACAAGTATTACAGGAGCCAGTGTGCTCCAGGAGGACATGATCTCCAGAGCCTAAAAGGGCTCTAACATTTGGCACATTTTTGTTCAAAGGGCCAGTGAGGGCCCATGCCACATTTCTACTTTACAGCTGCTCAGCAAGTAGTGGGCAGCTGCCCCGTTTAGGTTCTTCATTTTTAGGGGACATGTTCTTTGGGATTTCTTAGCTGCCCAGCAAGTAGTGGGCAGCTGCCACGTTTAGGCTAAACTCTTGCGCACCTTTGCTGTCGCTGCTTTGTGCAGCTAGCCCTGACTGTTGGACAATGGGCGTTTGAGCCCCTTGGAAGGCCAGTTGGCCTGGGGTCAGTATCCTATGTGATTCTTGCGCAAGGTGATTGGTGATTTGTGTTTATGATGATAATTGCCTAATGTGATTTATGCGTAATGTGCAATGCCTTTATGCCTGTGATACCTCTGACTGTTTTGTCATGCTTAGGAGGTTGTTTTGCCTAGTATAGTTTATGCTAGTCAGTTTATGTTTCCCTACGTGACCTATGCCTAAGATGATGGGTATTGCGTGGTGTGTAACAACCTTATATCCAGGGGATACTGGTTGTGTCCTTCACTTGGTATTTTGTGCTACAATTATTCTATGTTCTAGAAGTGCTATTTCTACTAAGTGCTGAATCTGACAGTGGCCCACGTGGCCCTGTCTGGTGTAAATCATCCCTGTAAATACTGCCCAGTGCCAGTTGGCACGGTGTAATTGTGAGATTATGATCTAATGTGTTTATGGTAATACAAAGGCTATTTTTATATATAACCTAGTGTGGAGTTCCTTTTTGTGGTGTGTCTAGGGTGTTGCTGCTGTGTGTGTGTGTTGCGGAAATGCTTTACACATTGCCTCCAGAATAAGCCTTACTGCTCGTGCCAAGCTGCCAAGGGGGTGAGCAGGGGTTATCTTGGTGTGTAACTCCCTTGCCCTGACTAGATGGTGGTTTCTGCATGGCTTTGGCGCAAGCCGCCGACAACCAGAAATCCCATTTTTAACAATTTGTAATTTTTTGATTCAGTTTTGGCGGTCCAAATATGGTGTGACATGTCTACCTTGTTATTTGTGTATATTTTCACAGTGGTCACTTGGAGTGGTTTTCAACTATTTCGAAATTTTAAATTTCATTCTCAGTTGTTGAGACAGCATGGTTGTGGTCATTGGTCCTATATACTCTATCTCTGGTTTGACTTCTCAATTCATACATTTCCACTGTAGTAATTTACATATTTACAGTGTGCACTCGGGAATGTGCTTCTCTCTTTGCTCTATAAATACATCTTATGTTTTTTTAGAAAAATACTTCTAAACTATAAGTTTTATTTGGGATAAGTTGATTTGTTTTTTACGTTTTCGTTGGAACAATAATTTCTTCTACTGTAATTAATATGAATGTCATTTATATGTAACTGGTTTTTCTTCCTTGTAAACCTTTGCAAAGATCTGCCCAAAAAAGTTCCACTTTTCCATTGTCTATTTAAGGGTCGCCAGTTGCATGTGATAGGAATTGATCGATTTCCTCTCATTTGTAAACTTGGTAATGCATGGAAACTGAAAGGAAAACAATTATTTTGCAGTTTCTCATTTGTATTTATTTTTGTTCTTAAACAAATACATTTGAACTAGTGGTGTACGTACCAGTATGGTACAGTAGTTGACGAGACTTTGCTTTTGTGATGACATGGAGATGAAAGGCAGACGTCTACAAACTAGCATATGCGGCTCACGAGTGAGGTGTGTGTGTTATATTTTATAGGCAACCTATTAATTAATATGCGTTGCAATGACCCCAAAAAAATTTGCAGCATAGAAAACCGCAATGTAATGCTTCGAAATGTAGTAACATACATTGGTTTCTGAAATCAGATTCACAAATGATCTCCAAAAGACAATTTTGGCATTCTGCAATGCTTAGTTTGAACACTATTTTACTGCCTCTTGTTTGAACCCTATATTTGGTACGTAATTTTATTGCAACGGATTATAATAAAAACAGATAGTTAGACATAATTTGAAAAAATGAATAAAGAGATGCATGCAGGTCAGTATTGATGTCTAAACTAAGGTATTTGCCCCTAATGCACTTTCACATAAGCAATCGTGCTGACATCAACTGGCAAATTTGTAGTCTAGTGGAAGTCCTTTATGGATAATTATGTTACATATCACTTTAAATACGAGGCTCACATTGCAGACTCCATTAGCGTCAGTCCTATTGTAATACATCCACCAAATACATCTTTAAAACTTTAATTTAAGAATAATATTGATTTTGTTTCAGAGCAAAACCAACATGCCTGACAGTTGTGATGCTAGAATTTCAGAAACAGATCTTTAAGTGCATTTTGGATGACTCTCAATCTAGATAGCTGTAGTTTAATTTAAGATGCTTTTCAGGTATCACGTGACTTCTTTCTGTTGGGTGCTTGTTGGCTTTAGTCTTTTAATCCATGTACTGTGGAAATAGTTCATTGCAACCAAGCAGAGTTTGCTTGAAATTAGTATCCATATTTCTCTTCCCAGGAGACAATAATTGCCAATTTCTGTGTAATTGAAACGTCTGTTGCAAAGACCTTACAGAAAGCAGACGGAGAAGTGAGTAGAAAAATGGCACTCTTTAATTGAATTGATGGGTAGCAATTGTTTGTCAAGCATCTAAAATAGGCTATACTGTTAATTTCCCCTACCAGGACTGACAATCCTTATTTAGTATATTGTTAATTAATCTTTGTTATGCTGATTTTGGTAGCAAGTCAAAATACAGACTGCTAAAACAAATTGTTTATCTAATTAGACTCCAAAATAGAAACTTCCTGGAGTTAGAATAACACATTTTCTTTTAATGTCTTCATCATCTCGGTCATTATATCATGATGGGTGACCACACCCTGGAGGCAAGCACTCCATTCCCAGGTCTCCCAGTAATGGTAAATCTGGTATTGCATCAAAATCCATGGGTGTTGCTTTGGAACACGCTTGCAAAGTTAATGAAATGCCTCCCTGCAATTTGCGCTGCGGTGAGTTACTCTGGATTTACCAAGCCACTCAGGGCCACACAAAGAGTCCTTGCATGGCTTTATAAATTGCATTTTGTGATTGCGTCGCGAATGCACAACGTTGCTCCTGAATAATAGGGCTCTAAGGGCCAGATGTAGGTAATTCTAATTTACCGATTCATAAATACCGAATTTTACCGATTCTGTATTTATGAATCGGTAAATTAGAAGTAGTCAGATGTAGGTAAATTTCATTTTACATTTACCGAATCGGTAAGAATCGGTATTTACCGAATCGGTATTGCCCATTGATTCCTATGGGCCTTGAAGCCCATGGGAATCAATGGGCAATACCGAATCGGTAAATACCGAATCTTGCAAGGGTGCAGGGGGTGTCACTTTCACACCCTCTAGCACCCCGAATACAGGCATGTGTGACATGTAGCACACATACATGCCCTAAGGGCATTTCTCTGTGTGTCACATGGCACAGGTGTGCATGCACACCTGAATTCAGTATTTTACCAATAGGATTGGGTGGTAAAATACCGACTCTTAAGGGCCTGTGGCACTCTTAGGAGTGTCACCTACATGTGGATTTACCGAATCGGTAAAATTACCAATTCGGTATTTTACAGAATCGGTAAATTTAACGATTCGGTAAATTTACCGATTCTGTAAAATGATGGCCCCTACATGTCAAACACCAAATACCGGTCGGTAACGGCCGAAATCGGCCGTTACCGACCGGTATTTGCTTCCTACATCTGACCCTTAACCTCAATCATGTCCTCCTCAAATGGGGCCCCCAACTCTGTGTGGCATACACAAACTAAGTAGCTCTATGGTACTGCCAAAAGTCTCTGCAGAAAACAGTTTTCTATCCTGTGCACCAAACTACAATCAAGGTATCTTCACAACCCTTTCCAGTATGTTTCCACAGAAATACACTTGGACTTGTCTATAGTCCCCCACAATTTATCTAATGTCCTAGTCCTAGAAGAGCGAACAACCACTCTTTATTTCTTAATTGCCTCATTTTCACCACCCATTCCCCTGTTGTGGGGATCAACTGCGTTTGCCACCTTTGAAGTAGCCACTGCTAGCCACTGCTATTGCAACATATAACAATTTTTAAACTCTGGGATCAAATTGAGTGGCAGGATCATATCCCAGAACTATCCACCATAAACTAGGATTCTGGGACAATTCTGAGTTGAACTCAGTGGTCTCAGTGATGAAAGTACCCAGGGCAGTGTTGAGGTTATTTGTTGTTCGTGCTGGTTCAGTTGTTGATCCAGAAGTAGTCCTTCCATTATCTCCTGGCCAGAAGATTGATAAAAATATTTAAAGTGAATAATCACCATGGACACAGATCACTCAACCATCCCCAAAAGCACAATGTAATAAAAAATAAATATAGTTAGAAAAAAAGGACAAATGTGCAGAAATATATGTGGGAGTCACTCGGTATAATAAAAATACCCCCAGCAGAAAGCTGGCATGAAAATTGCTAATAATCAATGATCAGATTCACACACCAGTTTAACAAAATAGTGTAGCAGTATATGACTTGGGAAGGTAGTTATGGAGAACAAAGAGAATTTGACCACCTAGGAGGCACACACTGGTTTCACTAAATGCTGGAAAAACATATAGCAAGGAGGGAGGAAGTACTGAGGACAAAAAGAACATGATCCACCTAGGAGACACTGGTCTCACAATAGGATGGATGAATGCATAGCAAAGAAGGAACACATTCAAAAGGCCTACCCATGAGAAATACAGGGTTTGATTCACAAAGGTAAACTTTAACTTTGTGTAAGTTTGTGATTGTTTGCTACTCACAAAGGTATTTTATGTGTAAACTCTTTACAACTGCAGCATCTTCGTACATAAAAGGATGTGACATTCCTATCTTTTTAATGTGCAGAGATGTCTCAGTCATAAAGATACTACACATAAAACCCCTTTGTGAATAGTAAACAGGCATAAACTTATATAAAAGTGTAACTTTTTTTAATTTTAAATTTTAATTTTGTTATGTCCTCATATCACCACTGTCTGCAAAACCAGGCCTTATTATGCAACCTATACCGATCTCAGGCCACTTGCGATTAAACATCTGGCCCTGCTTATCCAGTCCTACCCATTTCCTGGCTACTGGTTACACGCAGGTTTAATCATAGGACATCTCCTTCGGCCCTTGCAGTTCCAGACCATCTTTGGAAATCGTCCCATATCTCGCTGCCAGAGCCACCCTCAGCACCAGAGTCCATCCTGTCAGTAATGCTGTAATTTTGGACACTCATAAAACATATGGAGGTCGTCAGCGCTTAACATGCCGCATCTGCAACATCTTGGGATCTGTTCTGATACGAACTTAGATCGTTTCTGGGGCAACCAGTACAGCCTATTGATGGTGAAAAATGATTTCGTTTCAGAGTGGCGGGTTTGACCATCTTGTAAAGTATTTTTAAGGAAAGTTGCCAGATTGTATGTGGCTCCGAGATCTGGATAACTCCTTCCCATATCGAGTATGGAGCTTGCAACTTCCTATCTTCACTTTCTAACAACATCCAGTACCAATCCGCAACTTCCTTTTTCCTGTGGGCCTTATCCTGTAGTTTTGAATCAAATCCCCACAACCCACCCATCTCCTGTCAATTGGCCGCCTCCCAAGATGACAACTGAAGGTACTTAAATCTTGAGAGGGAACTACCCGTTTTTGCCACCGGTACTTCCCAAGGCACCATACCCCGCATTATCAGGAGATCCCCCATACTTCAATTCCCACCCTCCTTAAAGGAAGACTCAACTAATCTTGGAGGCACTCAGGCATACCTGGTGAGTCCCAAATTGGGGAGAAATCTGAGAAGTAACCCATTCCAAGCATCTTCCTTACCACCAGCCAAAGAGTAAGTGCTGCCTTTAGGATCCTCAGTCTAACTTTTTTCAAAACGTCCTCATCTCAAACATGTACAAAAAACCTTTAGAGCCCCACTCCCTTACCATTTCTTCCAACAAACCTCCCCATGTGAAAGACCCTGGTTTGCCAAGGAAGATTCTACAGTTTTTAAACTGGAAAGCAATACAATATAATTTTAAATCTGGGAGAGCCAGCCCACCTTTCTCGGGCTTGCACCTTAGTTTCTTCCAGGCGAGCCCAGCTCCCTTGGTTGCCCAAACAAAACTTACTAATTTCTCCTGTAGCTTATCGGGATGTACGACGTTACAACGCATACTATTACAACGCATGTTTTTACAACGCATTTTTTACAACGCTATGTATACTACAACGCAGTATTTTACAACGACTACTATTACAACGCAATATATATATATTAATAGAAAAGTACTTTTACAACGAATACTGTTACAACGCATACTTTTACAACGCAAAAATACTTTTTTTTTCATATATAAATTATGTCACGGGATGCAGGGAAATTAGGGGTTTTGGGTGGGGAAGTGTTTTAAAATGAGGAGATAAACTGCACGGAAATAAGCAGAAAATACCGATTTTTATTAAATTAATACTCGAGTAACATTTTTAATACTCGAGTAACAACACATTATATCTGTCACGGGATGCAGGGAAATTAGGGGTTTTGGGTGGGGAAGTATTTTAAAATGTAGAGGTAAAATGCATGTAAATAGTCAAGAAATAGCGCTTTCATACAAAATTAATACTCGAGTAACAAAATTAATACTCAAGTACCAACATTACTCCTCGCATTTATAAATATTAGCCAATTTTACTGAACCAAAAACTCTCTTTTTTTTAAAACGGTTCTTAAAACCCAGAAAGTTAATTATAAAAATGAGAAATAAACATTACATATCAACGCTATTAAATTTTTGTGTATAAATCCGCCATTTTAATGAGTTATTTCAAAAAAGAAGTCCATCATCTATTTCCATAACCTTAAAGATAAACACAACTCTCAAAATGGATGTCAAAAACGGGACGAAATTCAGAAAAGAACACATCATAAACAAACATTTTAAATTTAACGTTTCTACATTATAACACTTAATAAAAAATTAGAAGTGTAACGGTGTAAATAAAAAAATTATTGATGCTATTCTGTGAAACATATAAATAGAAGGAAGACACCATTTTACTTTCAGTTGATTATCAACTCCCAGAGTAAGCAGACGTGAACTGATGACTGTCTGACCTCTTGAACTACATAGCAGCAGTAGCCAACTTTATAGCGTTTATTCACGAATGTTCATGTAAGTACTTATTATATAAGAAATAAATATTGAAGTAGAAGATTTAATCACCTTAATTTAAAAATTATAATTTAAGAACACGAATAATATTACCATATTAGCCATTATTTCATAAAATACCCGTTTTGCTTTTCAAAAATCTCTCAATATACCAATGAAACTATAAATGAATTTTGTATACAAACGATATTTGATTTTCATGTGCTAGTAATGTTTTGCAAAAATTCTGAAAACGTATTTTTAAACAAAGTTAATTTATTTTTACTAACAGTTCTCCAAAGAAAGTGCTGGATAGTGTAGAGGTTCCAATTACTATTCCAACTCCATGAAAGTGCATCAGTAAGGCAAGTGCTGGATAGTGTAGGGGTGTCACTTAATAATCTAACTCCAGGAAAGTGCATCAGTAGGGTAAGTGCTGGATAGTGTAGGGGTTCCAATTACTATTCCAACTCCATGAAAGTGCATGAGTAGGGTAAGTGCTGGATAGTGTAGGAATGCCACTTATTATTCTAAATCCAAAAAACTGCAGTAAATGTAAGAAATAATAAATTACATGAAACATGTATAAAACATTTGATAGAATCTCGATTTTGTATTTTAGAATTCACCTAGAACATCCAAACCACACAAACAAATCAATCAAGAAGTAAAAGAAACAAAAAGTAGAAGACCAGGAAGAGCAGCAATAAGCAAACAACAAAAAACCAAGGTAATTTATCAGAAAAGTCAACTGTAAATCACATATTTTTAACCAAATAAATAGATATATACATTTTTAATGAAACACAGAAAAAGTGTTAAATTCTGGTAAGTGCTGAATAGTGAGAAAGTGCCATTTATTATTTTAACTCCAGAAAAATTCATTAGTATGGTAAGTGCTGGATAGTGTAGGGGTGTCACTTAATAATCTTATTCCAGGAAAGTGCATGAGTAGGGTAAGTGCTGGATAGTGTAGGGGTTCCAATTACTATTCCAACTCCAGGAAAGTGCATCAGTAGGGTAAGTGCTGGATAGTGTAGGGGTTCCAATTACTATTCTAACTCCAGGAAAGTGCATTAGTAGGGCAAGTGCTGGATAGTGTAGGGTTATCACTTAATAATCTAACTCCAGAAAAGTGCATCAGTAGGGTAAGTGCTGGATAGTGTAGGGGTTCCAATTACTATTCTAACTCCAGGAAAGTGCATTAGTAGGGCAAGTGCTGGATAGTGTAGGGGTGTCACTTAATAATCTAACTCCATGAAAGTGCATGAGTAGGGTAAGTGCTGGATAGTGTAGGAATGTTACTTATTATTCTAAATCCAAAAAAGTACAGTAAATGTAAGAAATAATAAATTACATGAAACATGTGTAAAACATTTGATACAATCTCGATTTTGTATTTTAGAATTCACCTAGAACATCCAAACCACAGAAAAAATTCCTCCAAGAAGTAAAAGAAACAAAAAGTAGAAGACCAGGAAGAGCAGCAAGAAGCAAACAACAAAAACCCAAGGTAATTTATCAGAAAAGTCAACTGTAAATCACATATTTCTAACCAAATAAATAGATATATACATTTTTAATGAAAAACAGAAAAAGTGCTAAATTCTGGTAAGTGCTGAATAGTGTTAAAGTGCCACTTACTATTCTAACTCTATAAAAGTGCATCAGTATGGTAAGTGCTGGATAGTGTAGGGGTTCCAATTACTATTCAAACTCCAGTAAAGTGCATCAGTAGGGTAAGTGCTGGATAGTGTAGGGGTTCCAATTACTATTCTAACTCCAGGAAAGTGCATCAGTAGGGCAAGTGCTGGATAGTGTAGGGGTATC
This sequence comes from Lissotriton helveticus, assembly GCF_964261635.1. Lineage (NCBI taxonomy): Eukaryota > Metazoa > Chordata > Amphibia > Caudata > Salamandridae > Lissotriton > Lissotriton helveticus. Next base: position 647,493,475 of record NC_136071.1, on the reverse strand, counting down.
ATTTAATAATCTAACTCCAGGAAAGTGCATCAGTAGGTTAAGTGCTGGATAGTGTAGGGGTTCCAATTACTATTCCAACTCCAGTAAAGTGCATCATTAGGGCAAGTGCAGGATACTGTAGGGGTGTGACTTAATAATCTAACTCCATGAAAGTGCATGAGTAGGGTAAGTGCTGGATAGTGTAGGAATGCTACTTATTATTCTAAATCCAAAAAAGTACAGTAAATGTAAGAAATAATAAATTACATGAAACATGTGTAAAACATTTGATACAATCTCGATTTTGTATTTTAGAATTCACCTAGAACATCCAAACCACAGAAAAAATTCCTCCAAGAAGTAAAAGAAACAAAAAGTAGAAGACCAGGAAGAGCAGCAAGAAGCAAACAACAAAAACCCAAGGTAATTTATCAGAAAAGTCAACTGTAAATCACATATTTCTAACCAAATAAATAGATATATACATTTTTAATGAAACACAGAAAAAGTGCTAAATTCTGGTAAGTGCTGAATAGTGTTAAAGTGCCACTTACTATTCTAACTCTATAAAAGTGCATCAGTATGGTAAGTGCTGGATAGTGTAGGGGTTCCAATTACTATTCAAACTCCAGTAAAGTGCATCAGTAGGGTAAGTGCTGGATAGTGTAGGGGTTCCAATTACTATTCTAACTCCAGGAAAGTGCATCAGTAGGGCAAGTGCTGGATAGTGTAGGGGTATCATTTAATAATCTAACTCCAGGAAAGTGCATCAGTAGGTTAAGTGCTGGATAGTGTAGGGGTTCCAATTACTATTCCAACTCCAGTAAAGTGCATCATTAGGGCAAGTGCAGGATACTGTAGGGGTGTGACTTAATAATCTAACTCCATGAAAGTGCATGAGTAGGGTAAGTGCTGGATAGTGTAGGAATGCTACTTATTATTCTAAATCCAAAAAAGTACAGTAAATGTAAGAAATAATAAATTACATGAAACATGTGTAAAACATTTGATACAATCTCGATTTTGTATTTTAGAATTCACCTAGAACATCCAAACCACAGAAAAAATCATCCAAGAAGTAAAAGAAACAAAATGTAGAAGACCAGGAAGAGCAGCAAGAAGCAAACAACAAAAACCCAAGGTAATTTATCAGAAAAGTCAACTGTAAATCACATATTTCTAACCAAATAAATAGATATATACATTTTTAATGAAACACAGAAAAAGTGCTAAATTCTGGTAAGTGCTGAATAGTGTTAAAGTGCCACTTACTATTCTAACTCTATAAAAGTGCATCAGTATGGTAAGTGCTGGATAGTGTAGGGGTTCCAATTACTATTCAAACTCCAGGAAAGTGCATCAGTAGGGTAAGTGCTGGATAGTGTAGGGGTTCCAATTACTATTCTAACTCCAGGAAAGTGCATTAGTAGGGCAAGTGCTGGATAGTGTAGGGGTTCCAATTACTATTCTAACTCCAGGAAAGTGCATTAGTAGGGCAAGTGCTGGATAGTGTAGGGGTATCACTTAATAATCTAACTCCAGGAAAGTGCATCAGTAGGGTAAGTGCTGGATAGTGTAGGGGTTCCAATTACTATTCCAACTCCAGGAAAGTGCATCAGTAGAGCAAGTGCTGGATAGTGTAGGGGTGTCACTTAATAATCTAACTCCAGGAAAGTGCATCAGCAGGGTAAGTGCTGGATAGTGTATGGGTTCCAATTACTATTCCAACTCCAGGAGAGTGCATCAGTAGAGCAAGTGCTGAATAGTGTAGGGGTGTCACTTAATAATGTAACTCCAAGAAAGTGCATCAGTATGGTAAGTGCTGGATAGTGTAGGGGTTCCAATTACTATTCCAACTCCATGAAAGTGCATCAGTAAGGCAAGTGCTGGATAGTGTAGGGGTGTCAGTTAATAATCTAACTCCAGGAAAGTGCATCAGTAGGGTAAGTGCTGGATAGTGTAGGGGTTCCAATTACTATTCCAACTCCAGGAAAGTGCATTAGTAGGGCAAGTGCTGGATAGTGTAGGGGTATCACTTAATAATCTAACTCCAGGAAAGTGCATCAGTAAGGTAAGTGCTGGATAGTGTAGGGGTTCCAATTACTATTCCAACTCCAGTAAAGTGCATAATTAGGGCAAGTGCTGGATACTGTAGGGGCGTGACTTAATAATCTAACTCCATGAAAGTGCATGAGTAGGGTAAGTGCTGGATAGTGTAGGAATGCTACTTATTATTCTAAATCCAAAAAAGTACAGTAAATGTAAGAAATAATAAATTACATGAAACATGTGTAAAACATTTGATACAATCTCGATTTTGTATTTTAGAATTCACCTAGAACATCCAAACCACAGAAAAAAATCATCCAAGAAGTAAAAGAAACAAAAAGTAGAAGACCAGGAAGAGCAGCAAGAAGCAAACAACAAAAACCCAAGGTAATTTATCAGAAAAGTCAACTGTAAATCACATATTTCTAATCAAATAAATAGATATATACATTTTTAATGAAACACAGAAAAAGTGCTAAATTCTGGTAAGTGCTGAATAGTGTTAAAGTGCCACTTATTATTCTAACTCTATAAAAGTGCATCAGTATGGTAAGTGCTGGATAGTGTAGGGGTTCCAATTACTATTCAAACTCCAGGAAAGTGCATCAGTAGGGTAAGTGCTGGATAGTGTAGGGGTTCCAATTACTATTCTAACTCCAGGAAAGTGCATTAGTAGGGCAAGTGCTGGATAGTGTAGGGGTATCACTTAATAATCTAACTCCAGGAAAGTGCATCAGTAGGGTAAGTGCTGGATAGTGTAGGGGTTCCAATTACTATTCCAACTCCAGGAAAATGCATCAGTAGAGCAAGTGCTGGATAGTGTAGGGGTGTCACTTAATAATCTAACTCCAGGAAAGTGCATCAGCAGGGTAAGTGCTGGATAGTGTAGGGGTTCCAATTACTATTCCAACTCCAGTAAAGTGCATCAGTAGGGCAAGTGCTGGATAGTGTAGGGGTGTCACTTAATAATCTAACTCCAGGAAAGTGCATCAGTAGGGTAAGTGCTGGATAGTGTAGGGGTTCCAATTACTATTCCAACACAAGGAAAGTGCATCAGTAGAGCAAGTGCTGGATAGTGTAGGGGTGTCACTTAATAATCTAACTCCAGGAAAGTGCATCAGCAGGGTAAGTGCTGGATAGTGTAGGGGTTCCAATTACTATTCCAACTCCAGTAAAGTGCATCAGTAGGGCAAGTGCTGGATAGTGTAGGGGTGTCACTTAATAATCTAACTCCAGGAAAGTGCATCAGTAGGGTAAGTGCTGGATAGTGTAGGGGTTCCAATTACTATTCCAACACCAGGAAAGTGCATCAGTAGGGCAAGTGCTGGATAGTGTAGGGGTGACACTTAATAATCTAACTCCAGGAAAGTGCATCAGTAGGGTAAGTGCTGGATAGTGTAGGGGTTCCAATTACTATTCCAACTCCAGGAGAGTGCATCAGTAAGGCAAGTGCTGGATAGTGTAGGGGTGTCACTTAATAATCTAACTTCAGGAAAGTGCATCAGTAGGGTAAGTGCTGGATAGTGTAGGGGTTCCAATTACTATTCCAACACCAGGAAAGTGCATTAGTAGGGCAAGTGCTGTATAGTGTAGGGGTTCAAATTACTATTCCAACTCCAGGAAAGTGCATCAGTAGGGTAAGTGCTGGATAGTGTAGGGTTTGCAATTACTATTCCAACTCCAGGAAAGTGCAACAGTAAAATAATTGCAGGATACTGTAGGGGTGCCAATTACTAAATTAACTCTCATATTTCCTTTTAACACAACAAATGTATCATTTTCTATGAAATCAAACATATATATATATAAAACTTAAACATTTTCTTTATTTTTTTTTCTTCAACAGATAATGTCAAGCCAAGCCACAGCATCCGATATAAAATCAAGGAAAGGGAACAGACTTCTACAGCATTGTGGATATATATATTGTAATGAAAGATTAAGTGAACCAAGGAAACATTGGAGGTGTGTGAAATATTATTCTTCCCATTGCAGCGGCAGAGCGGTTACTATTGGTGACATCGTAGTAAATACCACTGACCATAACCACTCTGCCTCTGCAATGGAGATTGAAGTACGTCAAACAATTAATGAGATGAAAGATATTGCATCCACCTCCAATGAAACTCCTGGTTCAATATTAAGAGAGGTTGCACAGCATGTCCCTGGACATATTGCTTGTAACATGCCTATGATACCCAATTTGCGTAGAATTATTCAACGTAAAAAGCAGGCAAGTAACACACACACAGTTACTCCTCAAACTTTTGCTGACATAACTATTCCTCATGACCTTACTCTGTCTTTCTCTAATGAACCTTTCTTACTCTATGACAATGAAAACCCTCTTAAACGTATTTTAATTTTTAGTACTCCCCGCAACCTTTTTAAGTTAGAGAATACTGAAATTTGGATGATGGATGGAACGTTTAAATGTACACCCCATCCATTCACTCAAATTTACAGCATTTTTGCTCAAATTAACTCAAATGTAGTACCCTTAGTATACAGTTTACTACCAGATAAGCAATCGGCAACCTACACTGAATTTTTAACAGTGATTAAAGACAAAACTTCTGGCAAAAGTCCTCGGAAAATCATCATTGATTTCGAATTGACTATGATCAATGTGATCAACAAATTGTACGTGGATACCCAAATTCAGGGGTGTTTTTTCATTTTTCGCAGGCATATTGGCGTAAGTTACAAAAAACATCCCTGGTTACAGATTACTGCTCAGATAGTAAACTGCAATTTGAATTAAAAAAATTAACAGCACTTTGTTTTGTATCTCCTGAAAGTGTAGACGAGTACTACACTGCAATTTCTGAATCAGAATATTATGTCGAAAATGAGGAAAAATTGGCTCCCTTGTTAAATTACTTTGAAGACACATGGATTGGGCATCTAAGCCGATCGGGTCGCAGGAGGAAGCCACGTTTCCATGTGGAGTGGTGGAACTGCTACTCAACCTGCTTGGAAGGAGGTGCTAAAACAAACAATGCCATAGAGGGATGGCATAACTCCTTCAGTCATACGATTGGAAAACATCATCCAAATTTCTACTCTTTTTTGAAAACTTTGAAGAAGGAGCAAAGTTTTCAAGAAATGAGACTTGCTCAAGCATTAACAGGTAGCCTAAATCCACGACCTTCTAAGCAAGCTAAGGAAATGTCTGAGAGACTATTGGGAGTACTTCAACAATTTTTGTTGACTGTGGCATTAGACTACCTGGAAAATGTAGCTAACATATTACATTTCTAATCATTTTCCACATTTTTACTTTCCTGCTTTGACCTAAATTATTTTTTCAAATTTAATTAAATTGGCTTTTTTTTTTTGTAAAATTTTTTAAATTAGTTCTCGGGTTCCAAGATATTTTAACAGGAATATGTCTCATATTCTAAAGAACATTTATTTACTTTAATAATTTTTTATCTCTTTATTTTCCCCAAATTTTGATAATATTCATTACACTGTAAGTCGTACAAAAATGTTGTGAAAACATTTTGAACGTAAACATTCAAATTATCTATCCTTTCTCACCACTTATTTTTTCCAAAGTGATTGTTTTCGATCTAATTGTTTGATATCCTACAAACTGTAATCAATTAATTAGTAATATGACTATATTTGTCAAATTTGAAAATATCATAACCTTACCTTATTTTTGTAATTTGCATTATTACTTTAGATCTCATAATTATTTAAATAATCGAATCCCATACAATTTGATTCTATTTGCTAACGTTTTACATATATGGAATAGTAATTTATTAAATGTAAACCCTAAAATAACGTTTTTCTAAAGAATTATGTGTTTGTTACACATATCCTTAAACATGAAATATTTTTCGATAAACTATATTTTTAAAATAGTTCACAATCAAAAATAAAATTTTTTTTAATCATATATCACATCCTAACTCATATTATTCTCACTATCTAAATTACTAGTATCACATTGCCAAACTTATATTTACCAAAAGATATCCAAAATAATATGTTTAAAGCAATACATTAAATAACCGCCTCCATACGAAAAATCCAGTATTCCAATATGTAAAGCGTAGTAAAGAAAAAAACGGCAAATCCCAAAAACATGACTCAAATTTTTTTCGTACATATCAAAATAAACAATTTTTGTTCTCAAACACCTTGCGTTCAAAGGAAATAAACGAGAAATCCAAAAAAATACGTTTTTTTCGTACAATTTGAAATATACATTTTTTTCTCTTAAACACCATTTGTTGTTAGAAAATAAACCACAAATTAAAAAAAAAGACTCTTTTTTTTTTTCGAACAACCCGATGTAAACAGTTTCATTTGTCAAACACTTTGTATAAATCAATCATTTTGGAAAAAAACAAACAAATAAACTTTTCTATTTTTCTGTTTCAAAATATCACTCGATAAAGATTTCAGACTTTATTCAAACTATGAAACGTTCAAAATGTTTTCAATACATTACAAAAATATATTCTTTTTTTCACTCTTTATCCATAACTTTTTTTGTAACAGAACCCGAAGTAGACATATGCAATTAATATGTTCGTCGACATGCAAAAAAGAACTGTAAACATCATTAAATAACTATCGCAACCTCTCCTTAATCTTTCATTACAATATATATGTTCGTATACTATTTTTTATTAATAAAATAACTTTATAAACTTTCCTACCTGAGCGCAGATCAGCTTCCAGCTGCTTCCAGCAATCGATGCTATCCAAAATGGCCGCTAACGTCGACGTCAACGTGAAAATGTCATCAACATGTAACAAGATAAACAAAGGACTATTTATTTATACATGATTAAATAAATTATAATGTTTTTTTTCACATATTATTCGTTGTTAAAAAAATGTGAAAAAATATGTAATAAATTAATAAAAATAGAAATTATTTTTATATATTTTTTTAAAAAAATAAAAGAAGTTTAAAATAAACGTCATTGTCTTTACATTTTTTTACTTAGTTAATTTTACTCTTTAAATGATTTATTCACAATGTAAAATAATGTTTTTCTTCACTTACCTGTATGCTAGTCTTGTTTTCTTTTTCTCTCTCCTCCTTCTATTCTTTTTCTTGCTTACTAATCCATCCCGTTAGGTTACTATGGAGCGATCATTGCAATAAACGAAGGACTAAACCTCCCATTGAAATCAATGTAAAACCGTGTGAAAAAGTGTTTACATGGTTTTACTTATATGTGTATTAAGATAAAAAAAATATATATATTTTCAAAAATTATTTTATAAATAAATAATCTTTTACTTAATAATTTTTTATGTATTTAATATATATAAAGTAAATTAAAATTAGATTAACATTTATGTAAACATTTACACCAAAACCAACATTAAATCTTAGTAATAAAATAATAAAGAAATAAAATATATACCTCAGTATTATAAATAAATTTAATAAAATATTAAATAAAATATTTAACAATTTTAAAATAAACGTTATTGTCTTTACATTTTTTTACTTAGTTAATTTTACTCTTTAAATAATTTATTCACTATGTAAAATAATGTTTTTCTTCACTTACCTGTATGCTGGTCTTGTTTTCTTTTTCTCTCTCCTCCTTCTATTCTTTTTCTTGCTTACTAATCCATCCCGTTAGGTTACTATGGAGCGATCATTGCAATAAACGAAGGACTAAACCTCCCATTGAAATCAATCTAAAACCGTGGGAAAAAGTGTTTACATGGTTTTACTTATATGTGTATTATTTTAAAAAAAATATATATATTTTCTAAAATTATTTTATAAATAAATAATCTTTTACTTAATAATTTTGTATTTATTTAATACATATAAAGTAAATTAAAATTTAAATTATATTTTAATATATTTAATTTTAAATACAAATAGTACCTGAGTATTAATATTTTTTAATACCTGAGTATTAATAACAAATAAATAATAAAATAATTAATTTATAATGTATTTAATAAATAAAAAACAATTATTACCTGATTATTAATAGTTTGTAATTAATTCTATACACTATTAAAATAATTATATTATATTACATTATATTTATAAAAAAATTAATACTTGAGTATTAACATTTTGTAATAAACAATTAATACCTGAGTATTAATTTTAGGTAATTTCTTCTGAAAACATTTTTCAAATAAATAATGAAATAATTTAATGTAATTATATTAAATATATGGAAAACATTTAATACCTGATTATTTTTTCTGAAAACATTATTATTTATTTATTTAATTATTTAAAAATATTATTTTCTATATATAATACAAAATAAATATTTGATTAATTTATTTTTATTATATTATTATAGAAAACAATTAATACCTGAGTATTAATATTTTATCATTTATTCTCAATACATTAGTCAAATAAATAATAAAACAATTATATTATATTACATATAGAAAACAATTAATACCTGAGTATTAATACTTTGCAATTTATTCTTTAAAATTTTAACAAATAAATAATAATACTTGTTATTAAATTATTTTATCATTTTATTATATTTAATTTTAACATATATTCAATACATATACAACATTTATATTATTAAAAAATTAATATATAATTATTTAATAATTTTTATAAAATAATTTAATATTTTTAAATTAATAATTTTACGTTGTAAAAACATGCGTTGTAATAGTTTTTGCGTTGTAATAACATGCGTTGTAATAACATGCGTTGTAATAGTTTTTACGTTGTAAAAAATGCGTTGTAATAGCATTTCGTTGTAATAGTTGCGTTGTAAAGGTCGTTTCCCAGCTTATCGATCACAGCCTTGGGAAACGTCAGGGGGATAAAGTTGAAAAGGTATGTCAGTTTGGGGAGTATGACTATTTTAATTAAATTCACACTCCCATATATAGTCCGGGGCAGATTCTTCCATTTAGCTAGTGATGTATCAATCTCTTTTGCTATTTTCTCCAAATTATACTGAGGAATTTCCTCCAATGGTTTAATAATACTTATTCCTAAATATCTGTCATTCTGTGCATTTTCCCTCCAATTTGGGGCATGGTGCCGTTCGCCATCAGTGACTTTGACCCTGGATTGATTGCCTGTCCCCGGAGTTCTCCCTGTCTGTTGGGAATTGTGCCTGGAACTAGAAACTACCCGCACTGAAGTGATAGACCACGAGGGGGATCCGGCTGTAGGAGTGAGCCTACGGGTGCGGGACTGCGAGGTCCAGCATCCCAAGCGGCTTGTCACTCGCCGCAGCTGGTGCCTCTTCCTGCCCCGCCTCCCTGCAGCATATCACATCTCACAGCCCCCAGCTCCACGGGAGCCGTTCGCCATCAGTGACTTTGACCCTGGATTTATTGCTTGTCCCCGGAGTTCTCCCTGTCTGTTGGGAATTGTGCCTGGAACTAGAAACTACCCGCACTGAAGTGAGAGGCCACGAGGGGGATCGGGCTGTAGGAGTGAGCCTACGGGTGCGGGACTGCATGGCCCAGCATCCCAAGCGGCTTGTCACTCGCCGCAGCTGGTGCCTCTTCCCTCCCCGCCTCCTCCTATATTGCTCAGCCCGTATCCGCGCACGCGGAACGCGCGCGGACGGGCGCCGGGCGAAGCCCGGGCCCGTTTCTGCCCGTTCATGACCGACTAAGACCGGACCGGGCCACCCCCCTAATATTTGTTAACGAACTACTACTTTCTAATACGTTAATCACGGTAAAATATGGCTGGGCGTGAAACCAGGAGTAAATCGTTGTTAGCCAGAGGGTCCGCAGTCAGAGGTATGGAACATTTTTTGATTAGAGCCAATTCTATTATCGATACGGAAATCACTGTGCTGGAAAAACGTTTGTCTCAAGAACTATCGGCTTTTAAAAGATCCTCCCTGGGGACCATTGCTAATGCCAAAACACCGGAAAGGTGTCAGGATACTGTTACTGTTAGTGCAGCTCCCTGTGTGACAGGCCAAATCACCATTCCAGAAGGGGATGAACACGCAACCCAGGACTTGGACATTTTAGTCAATGAAATATTACCGGAAATTAACTTAATTCTTGACAATCATGTATCCACCTTTTCCGATCATGGTACTACCACCAACAATATTTTGCCACAGGGGGTCAATGAGGGAGCGATCCCAAAAAGAAAGAGGGCCTATAATAAGAAAGACGGAAGTAAGGCAAAATCAGCTAAGCTACGACATGACAGTAACTCCCAATCAATCCCTACTGAGGGGCTAATAGCTCCTAACAATGGGCCTGTCGTCTTAATCCAAACTCCTCCCATTAACCAGCCGGGCAAAGCCTTAACGACTGAAAGCTTGGGAGCTTTATTTAAATCAATTTTATTCCCCTTAGAAGCCAAACTGGAGCGAATTGAACTCCGATTGACAAATATAGAGAAGGTTACATCTGCCATACTAGCAAACCCTAATAAGTCCTGTAAGCAGAATGTCCCGTCCCCCCCTGTTCTAATATCTCAGCCCGGGGGACCTGTGACCCAAGTTGATGGTGGGGCCCAAACCCATAATGATAGACCCACAGGCCTTCCAGCCCCTAACCCGGTGAACCAGGTACCACTTAAGACAATATCTGTACCCCTCTTAGGGGGTAGTTGTGCCAAGGGGAAAACCGATGACTGCCAACAAGGCCCGCCGGCTCTAGTCAAAGAGCATAGAGCCACCAGACCTCGCTTACCTGACCTTCCCCCTGAAGCCAACCGCTTCCTGGTGGTTCTGGTGGGAGCTCCCGCACTAGAAGAAGGGGAAGAAGAAACTTTTAGCTCCCTAAAAAGTAAGGTAGTCAGGTGGCTAAACTGGAATAGACCTCTACCCGCTCACCTACATAATGAAATCATCATGGTGAGAAGGGTGCCCTGGTTGGGTAAAACAGTTAAGACCATAATGGGGGACTGTATAACCGTACATTTTAGAGACCCTAGAACTGTTTCCCATATCTGTGCTGGCTCTAATAGATCTTTTGATTCCACCATCCAGACTCTCCCATTGTCCTTCTTTTTTCCTCCTAATTGTTTGACCTATGGTGGAGGAAGGGATGACTGGATCAGGGTTGAGCGGAAGGGCAGAAACAGAAGATACGAGGTGAGACCAGCTCCAATGCCCCTGAACGCACCCTTCTGTGGCTATAACCGGTTCAGTTGTTTGGATGCAGTTGATTGACTACCCTCAGCTGCCCAACCCCTATTAGAGCAGGGACCTTCCGACATGAGTAAAATAATAACGGGTGAATTTGTTGAGTCTCATGGAATTACCGCTGTGGAGTGCTCGCCTATAGTTGTAGATCCTCCGGGGATAACTCCTCCATTAGATCCTATTTGCACTAACTCTCTGGAGTACTCACCGGTGGCTGTAGTTCATCGGGATCCCATTCATCCACCAGTCCTCACCACCATTACTGATATGGAGCGGTTATTATTGAACCCAGCACCTAAGGTAGCCCCTTGTGATTCTGGTTATAAACTAATGAGCTGGAATATCGCCGGTTGGCGTCAGAAGGAGGAGTCTCTTGATTGGAGGGAGTCCATTACTAACTACGATATCCTCTGCTTTCAAGAAACGTAGTCTATGGCAGAGATTTATTTTGATGGATTTGTGTCCTATAATTGTCCAGCCCAAGAATCCATCATGGGAAGCGCAAAAGGCGGGCTGGTGATCTTACTGTCTGTTAACTTCCCTGCCCGAGTAAAATCCCATACCACCATTGGATTCCATTCGCAAGTTCTATGGTTGGAGCAAAGTGGGGGCCGTGATAGTTTGCTGATTAACCATTATAATAATGTGTTTGACCCTTCCAGCTCCTGTGTTGTTAATGAACTAGAGACTGTTGTTACGAAAATTGGTCGGGCTATCCATAACCCTTATGACATCTTATGGGGAGGAGATTTTAATATTCATATATGTCCTCGTTCATTTACAAATGTATGTGGTTTTGATGGGGTAAATGGGGAGGACCGGGCTCACTTTGTCCACACAATTTATGGTGACTCCCTCAATACACTCATGCTTAACCTAGATTTGTTAATATTTCAGCCAGCTGATGATAGCGAAGGCAACATAGTACCGACTTTTGTAGGGAGGAATTCTGCATCTGTAATAGACTATTTGTTGGTTTCAGTTAAAATTAGCCCTTACTGTACTATTCCCGAAATTGTTGATTTAGGCCTTAGTGACCACAATGCCATTACTATGTCGACATCTATATGGGGGACAAAACCTATAGCTAACTGTGGGATTGTTGCCGAAATAATACCTTATAGGCAGAATGGTATTAGGATCAAATGGTGCGGAGACAATTCTGAAAAGTTGCTGCGTAAAATCATGGTGGCCAGTTTCCAAGTGCTGCAACGGTGTCTAGATGATGATGCTGTTCCGTCATGTACTGTCTCTGAATTTGAAAAACTTAACGCTATTATTGAAAGGACTCTTACCATTACTAATGCCAAAAATAAAAGGGCAACTGTGGGTTGGTTTGATAGAGCCTGTACGAGATCCCTATCTGAACTAAAGAACGACCTCTCTAACCACCCTAGGGATAGGGAAGCCGTTAAACATCTTAGGGCCACATACAAACTCAATCTGAAGCGTAGAAAACAGGAACTAAGGGAAGAAGCGTGGGACAACCTGACAAAAGCGGCAGAGCTACGAGATAGTAAGCTCTTCTGGAGCACAGTTAATAGCCCTTTCCTCCAAATGGAGGAATTCCCGGTCTTAACTGCTCAGGTTAGCGAGGAGAGTTGGGTCCATTACTTTACCGGAATCTTTGACCCGGCTGGGGGGGATCTTATAAGCCCCAGTATTGAAATGATTGGGCCCAAACTACCACTCGAGATAACATTACCTGAAGTTGATATGGCTATACGGCAAAGTAAGGGAGGAAAAGCCCCAGGACCTGATGGGGTCCCGGTTGATCTATATAAGACAGACCTCTCATTATGGAGCTCCCTTTTAACCCAGGTCTTTAATGCATCTGTGATGGAGAGTACTCCATCTACCTGGGGTGAATCCATAATTTTGCCGATCTACAAGAAGGGAGATAGAGGAGAGGCCAAGAACTACCGCCCTATCTCCCTTCTTGACTCTTCGTTAAAAATAATGAGCAGGGCTCTTTTATTACGTCTGGAGGAATGGGACGAGGCAAATGGTATCCATGCGGATTCACAATTTGGATTCCGCAAGGGCCTTGGCACGACTGAACAGTGTAGTAATCTAGAATTAATTATTGGTAAATACACTAAAGCCAAGCAGGGCTCTCTATTCCTCTGCTTTGCAGATCTCTCCAGTGCTTTTGACCTGGTGGATCATGCATTACTGTGGACCACATTGCTTGAAATGGGAGCCCCTGTTGCTATTATTCATTTCCTGGCCAGATTATATAATAAGTTGTCAGCTCAGATTCGTTTCGGCCAAATGGGAGAATGTACTAGGAAGATTAAGGTTAAATCTGGAATCAGGCAGGGTTGTGTTTTAGCCCCGTTACTTTTTTCCCTTTTTATAAATGCCATGGACTCTGAGCTGAAGAAGGTCCAAGCTAATGCTCCCCAAGTTGAGGGCCTAGCTATCCCGGTACTGCTATATGCAGACGACACTGTTCTACTTTCTAGAACACCTGTAGGTCTGCAGAGATTAATGAACTGTTTCTTCGATTTTATAAAAGAGAGGAAACTTAAAATTGATAACTCCAAAACCTTTATTATGGCTTGCGGGAGAAAGGTGAAAAAGCTGAGACCATTCAACTTTAGGGACCACACAATAGAAGTTGTGGATAAATTCTGCTACCTTGGAATCACATTTACTAGCAGTGGCACTTGGGTGCCTGAGATCCTCAATATTAAGGCTAAGATGGGCAAGGCGGCCTCAGGGGTTTTTAGATTCGCATCTAAACTAGGTAGTCGGCGCCCACTAGATATGCTAAATGTTTACCCACATAGATGTGCCTCAGTGGCACTCTACGGCTCGGGCGTCTGGGGATATTGCCAAAAAGGGGATCTGCAAGTTGTTGAAAATGTCTTTCTTAAGAGACTCCTTTGTCTTCCAACGTCGGCCTCAAACGAGCTGGCCCACAAAGAGGTGGGGTTGGATTTTTTGTCTGACTTAACGGGATTGAGACCCCTCATGACGTGGAGGTCAATTTGGGCCAAGGAGGAAACTGGTTTTGCAAGGAGAATAATAAAAGATTGCCTTGGCCTGGATAAATTTAACAAGATCCCATGGCCTAAATATGTCTTGACCTCATATAAAGATGTGCATGGTTTGGATGTCTTTGCGGACCCAGCTAGTGCCACTAACATTTCTAAACAGGAGCTCAAACTTGTCTTTTTGGGGGGAAAAACTAAATTACATAGAGAAGCCAGCTGCCAGTTTACCACCCATGTATTTTACAATACTAATAACATGGCAGGTTATGGCTTTTCCAAATATCTTAAAGTAGTCACTAAGCAATCCCATCAGTATGTCCTTACTCGGTTGAGACTGGGCATTTTTCATAACTTGGTGGCTTTCCCCCTGATGAAAAAACCTACGACAACACCCTGTCCATGTGACGGCACCACTAAACAGAGCACGCTGCACTTTCTGTTAATCTGCCCCTTGTATTTACATCTCCGTATTGCTTATCTTAAACCCCTTTTTTTAAAATACTCTGTGTCTACTGCTATAACTGCTATGAGATTTTTATTTGCTCTTGATGATCCGGATGTCTGTTTTTATACCGCAACATTTATTCTAAAATCAATGTTAGCTAGGAAAAGCATGGAATTCATGTCTTAATTGCGAGTGTATCCTTCCTATACTGATTATCGTTATGCTGATTTTATCCCTTCACCCTGTGCAATTGTACTAAATCTTGTATTTTATATAAATCTTTCTTAACCATTTTATTGTTGATGTATGTAACTATATGTGTGCTTTTATGATTGTTTATCGAACGATCGAATAAAGCTTTCAAACTGAACTGAACACATTATCCGGGTCTTCATAATATTTACAAATTGCCAGATAATACCCCAAATTCTTTCACCAGAGCTTCCACCCTGTGTATAGTTAGAACCGGATCCGAAGTGAAAATTACAAGATCATCTGCATACAGTGCAACTTTGTTTTTATAGGCCCCTGCACTAAAGGCAATAACCTGGTCATCTTGTCGCAATAACTGGGCAAAAGGTTGAATATATATATCGAACAACAGGAGGGAGATGGGGCAACCCTGATGTGTGCCCCTAGAGATCAGAAACCGTCTTGTAAGGGAGCCATTCAGGAGAATCCTGGCTGTTTATTGTTCGTACAAAGCTTTTAACGTTTTAATAAAACAGGGGCCATAACCCATTATCGCCCAAACTTCCCATAAATAAGCCCAGCAGACATGGTCAAAAGCCTTGGCAGTGTCCAGTGTAACTACAGCCAAGGGGATTGATTGTGCCGTAGCCAGGTCTATACTGCCAATTAATTGCGGGTTGAGTTCATGGATCTGCCTCACTGGGACAAATCCTTTCTGATCGGGATGTATAAGCTGGGGAGCCAGTTTGGCCAGTCTCCCTGCCAAAATGCTAACAAAAATCTTATAATCGCATTAAGCAGGGATATCGGACAGTACGATTCTGCCTTCCTTGGGTCTTTAGCTGGTTTTAGGATTAAGACTATAGTGTCTTCTTTCCACAACTCAGGCACCCTCGCTTTCCCCATATACACCTGATTAAGCAAGTTCTCCCAAACTGGGTGTTCTTTCTCTATTAGCAGTTTATAGACCTCCGAGGGGATAGTGTCAAACCTGGAAGTCTTCCCACTCTTAGCTCTATTCATAGCTCGTATAATCTCTTCCTGAGTAATCGGGGCTTCCATACACTCCTTCCCTTCTCTAATCAATAGAGGGAGACCGATCTCCCCCAACAAATCTTCAATTCTTTGGGATTCTGGAAAGATATATTCCTTATAAAGTAAAGAGAAAAGGGAGACCACATGATTCTGCATGTCTTCCCAGTTATCTAACAGCTCATCCAGGGGGCCTACCAGTTCTTTAATTGTGAACCTGGTTCTTTCTGCCCTGGCTTTCCAAGCCAGTAGTGCCCCGGCTTCCTCCCCAAACTCAAACTGTCTCATACTTCCAACCTGCCACCTTGCCTTACACTTGGAGTCCAATTTGATTTTATAATTTAACTATGCCTCTTCAAGTCTTTTTAACAGCCTCTCTGTATCTACCTCACCACTTGAGTTTTGTACCAAGGCCTCAAGAATACCGAATTCTTTTTCCATTTCTGCGAGTTCTGCCTTCTCCACTCTTCCATTAGAACAACCAAGACGTTTTAATACCCCCCAGTTGCATGCTGTAAAAGCATCCCATTCTACTCCTTGGAAAGCAGCACCTGTATAAATCAGGAAGTACTCAAACGTAGCCTTTTTTAAAACAGGTAACACCCCCTCATCTAAGAGGAGAGCACATTTTAATACCCACCTTAAATTGGGCTTAACACCTGGGACCTGTAATGTCATAGTAACAGCTGAGTGTTCCGAGATATGGGCAGGGTGATGTATACTCTTTTTACATTGACCGATAGGCTGTTTTCCACCAGAAAATAGTCCAATTTGGAATAATGTCCATATTTATTACTATGGTAAGTGTACCCTCTCGCCTGTCCTTTTAGATGTCTCCAAACATCTACTAGCTCTAAATTTTGCATCATATTTTTAAGGGCACAGCTTGTTTTAGGCACCGGGGTACTATTCCTTCGTGTGGAGCGATCCAGAATGGAATCCAAAAGAATATTAAAATCCCCACCCAAAATCAACAGGACCGTTGCCTCTACTAGCTTTAATTCCAAAGCCAAATGTGCTGTGGATCATCCTTATTTGGACTGTAAAACCGAACACAGATAAACTCAAAATCTACACATTTCATTCCAACTAAAAAAAACATCCACCAGAGCTGTCTGTTCTAAAGTACTTAACCTCAATTCCAGTACCCCTTCTTATTAGAATTGCTTCCCTCTTACAGTATTGCTCCTAGTTGGAAAAGAAAAAATTCTGGACCCAGTCATACCTACAAAATATCTCCTTACTCTCACTTGCCACCATATGCGCCTCCTGCAAGACCATAATATCCACCTGAGTCTCTTCCAAAAACCTCAGCACCACCTGCTGCCTGGGTCGTGACCTGAGACCATTCACGTTCCAGGTGAGGATATCTATAGCTTCACCTAGTTTAGTTGTTATCCCCCTCTTTAATTTCCACCTTCTGCTCCATGTTCAACTCACAAAGACATTCCTGACTAAATGATAATGAGAACTTTTTTTTAAATGTAACCCCTCTGCTCCCTACCCGTGTACCATCGCCATCCCATCCACGCCACCCCTCCCTATTAAACCAGCCCTGGGGAACTCTACCTATCTTGATAGGCATACAAATGCCTGATGGGCTACCTATTGGGGGAATATTCAGTAAGTGAAGATATCAGTAAGAAAATTGCTGCATTTCTTCCGATCCAAGTTTCGTTAACCAGTCTCCTGACTCAATCGGACCATAGTCATGGGGCTTGTATGTCGACCAGATTGGCCTCTGAAACTTCAAACCCGCTCTTGATTCCATTCTTTAGCCCCAGTAGTATACTTGCTAATGAGTTTTCAGATTTTTCCTGAGATTCTTTCTCTGCTTTCACCATTTGTATCCCTCCTCATGTGAGGATCTTCAGACTCCTCAAGTGGTTCAGTCACTGCCAAAACTTCGAATCTGTTGCTGATGGGGACTGTATCTATATTTATTTGGACTCTTCCAGAGTTATTTCCGACCTCATTCATCAGTATTTGAGAGGGCGCTCTGCTTGAACCACTCTCTATTACATTCAAAGCCACATTAGGTGCCTCTATTACTGCCCTTTTTACAGAAATCACTTCTTCAGGGCTTCTGCTTCCCTGCAAGCTGGGGAAGACCCAAACAACAGACTTAAGGGAGGTTGTTATTTTAATTAGTTGGGCTATTGGCTTTTTATTTGTTTACCTGGTATTTATTAATGGGGATTTACTTGTATTCTTACTTTGCAAAACCCTTGTCGCACCCCCTAACCCTCCACCTTGGCGACCTTGCCTTCCCTTGGTTGCGTCCAGGGCCGGCTCTAGGCTCACGGAGGCCCTGAGCAGGGAGTGTAGGTAGGGGGCCCGAGGCCGTCAAATCCCTGCCAGGGGCCGCCACGCAAATATGTATCTAAGGATATATATTGGCGTGGCGGCCCCTGGGGTTTGGCGGCCCTGCGCAGGTGCACAGCTTGCACATGCCTTAGGCCGGCCTTGTTGCGTCATTCGCTTCCTGCACTGCTTCCCGGGCGGGTCACTGGTGAAAAAACAGGTAACTGTCCTGCCATGCCCCCCTCGATATTCCTGGTTCACAAAGTGTACCTTGAAGGCTTTTCCCCAACCTCACCTTCAACTGAGGCACCTCTCTCCATAAGGAGGGAATGGAAATGTATTACCCGTTCATTCTTAATACTGTATGTTCTCTCACCCGGCACTCTCCTCCTCAGGTCCCCCAGGGAAGAAGACCGGCAACTGCACGCTGCCTCTGCCTCCAAGGACTGCGGGGAGCCTCGTTCCGCAGCTCAACTTGTGCTGCCTCTGCCACCGGACCTTACGCCGGCCTTCCTGCAGTGTTTGAGCTCCCAAGCCGTCTCTGCCTGCAAGGGAACTCCACTCGCCATCCCAGAGCCAGCCATCTTTGCACTACAAACCCCAGCTGGACATGAAGGAGGCGCCATCACAGCCAACATCCCGCAACCCGGTAAACTGGATTGGGAGTACAATCAAGAGCTTACACTGCCCGCTGCTTCCATTCCCCCACTAGCACCCACGGCCGCCTTCAACACGCGGCCGCCATGTTCCCCTACACCCACAAAAGTGTAACTTTACATTTGTGAATCAGGCCCTCTATTTTCACAAAATTGTGGATGAGCACATGGCGAGGCAGGCAGACACATGGAAGATAAAGGGAAAATGACCACATATTAGGCAGTGGTTTCATACATCATGTATAACTACTTGGCATTGAAAGAGGAGGCATAGAACACGGCAAGAACATGGCTGCCAACTCAGGAGCACCACCAACATATATATGCAGCATTGCAGAGGAAGGATTGCACAAATGTATACCCATATTGATTATGGACCCACACATTTACCTACGCTCCATTAGTAAAGAAGCAATGAGAATGTAAATATGACCCAAACACATACAGCTCTAGCCAACAATTATTCAAGCCAAAATCATTTGAAAGTTTAAAAAATGCACCTTAATTAACTATCGCACAAATATACACAAATATTTGTTGGCAAGCATACTTGGAAGAACATGGCCTAGAGTAAGATCTAGGTGACCGCCTCGACTTCGTTGAGAACGGTCGCTCCCTTCTGCCCTCACTGACTCCTGCCTAAAGCTGCCTGGTATCGTGTGCATTGCGCTGCTGAGCTATCCTAACGCCTGAAGTTGCTTGTTGCACTGTATTTTCACTTTAGCCTGCATAGCGCTGCTGTCCTCATTAAGCGCTTGAACGTGCCTGCCTGTTTATGCGCTCGACTGTGCCTGCATTTGTTCACTATTTTGAAATAATTTTGCCAATAACCTCAGCATTTTCCCCCAACCCGGTCTGCACTCGCGTTGTAGCCGCCATTTGCTGTGTTGTTGTTATTTTGCCCTGAATTCGCCCCCTCCACCACGCACCCGCCTCCCATCTGATCCTCCCTCCCACTAAGAGTGTAGGCTCACCCCTGTCCACCATAGCGCTGTGACCGCCTCGACTTCGTTGAGAACGGTCGCTCCCTTCTGCCCTCACTGACTCCTGCCTAAAGCTGCTAGGTATCGTGTGCATTGCGCTGCTGAGCTATCCTAACGTCTGAAGTTGCTTGTTGCACTGTATTTTCAGGTTCAGGTTTAAAGTCTTTATTTCGATTTTTAACAAATCATAAAAGACACATTAAAATACAAAAAGAATTTAACTGATTCAATTTAAGCAAAAACAGGAAAGAACAAAACTATAAGAGAGATTAAACACTAACAAAAATATGCAAATGAGAAACATTTGAGACAAACGGATAAAACAGGATTAAATTTCAATAAATGAAGAACCTGGCTATTTTATAAAAAGGATAAATTTAAGTTAAAAAGAAGGCATTACAGTTCAAATTCATTGTGAACGGGCCCTTTATATAGCAAAATACAAGGGATATAGATAAGGCAACTAGGTCATAAATCAGTTAACTGATACATAGTCAAACAGATAATGACCGAATGTAGAGCATCTTGGTCCTTGGGGCTAAGGCGTGCTGTTTTTTAGCCTTAGGAGCCAAGCCCAGCCCAAATATTTTGCCAGAGTTACTACAAAGAGTTCAGAGGTGTTGGTCCTAAGCACCCATATTGCTTCCATCGATGTTTTGAATGGCAGTTTTTGAAGCAAGGGTTTTAGCCATTTCTTTCGGGGTGCAGCGTACCTAGGACAAGCAAAAAGAAAATGTCCTTCAGATTCAATATGACCTGGGCAGCATGTACAATAGGGCAATGACCCTGTAGACCATTTGTTTAGAAAAGGGTTCAAGGGCAAAGCGCCCACTCTAAACTGGTGATACAGCTTCTTGTCTAATGGTCGAGTTATTACATCCCAATAGGGCTCTCGCGATGGGTCAAGTTTGAATGTTAAAAACCTGCCTGTAAGGCTATTTTTGTTAGGAAGCAGAGCTCTTTTTAAGCGGGTTGTGGCCCAATACAAGGATTTAAACTCGTCTTTGGAAGGAAAAACATTGGATTGAGGGGATGTCCAGAGATGTTCCAAGCCCATGTCATTAAGGATAGATTTAACAGCAGAAAGCCATGGGATTTTCCCTGAGCCCCTAATAGACCTAACTTCGGCCAGTTCCCTTGCAAAGAGGGACAGATCTGGAGATGTCCATATCCGTCTCCACAGGGCCACTAGCCTAAATCTAGCCATCTCATTGATCGGTGGGGAACCAAGGTCCAAGCAGAGGGGGATCGAGGGTGTTGACTGCGGGAGGCCTACTAAGTTACGAAGGAATCTACATTGAGTTTTAAACAGGTTAAGCAAGTCCATGTGGCCCCACAGATCCGCGCCATATAAAATGGCTGTAGAGATTTTAACATCATAGATCTTAAGCGCCGGGAGGACCCGTTTTGTAATTGATTCCTTTTGCTCTTTGATAAGGCAACCAGTCAGCCTAGCAAGTTTAAGATGTTGTATGTTAATCTGGTCCTTCCATCTTAAACGGCTATCGAGGGTAACCCCTAAGTAGGTCATGGTATCGACCTGCTCGAGGTTCACTCCATTCAACCTCACGGAACTCCGAACTGGATGGTTTTTTGTAAAAACCATAAACTTTGTTTTCCCCACATTAACCACCAAGTTATTGATGGCACAGTACTCCTCAAAGCGGTCGAGAGCCCGCTGGAGTCCGCTACGTGTTTTTGAGAGGATTAAAGTGTCATCTGCGAAGATGAGTAAAGGAAATCTCATCCCAGCCAACATTGGGGCATCCGTGGGGGTATCCATGAAAAACTTGACGACTTGATCGATAAAGAGGAGGAAGAGAGTTGGGGCCAGGACACACCCCTGGCGGACACCTCGAGTTACGGGAAATGTCTCCGTCACTTGTCCCTGGCCCCCCCACCTCACCCTCGCAAAGTTGTCCTCATGGAGTCTAACAATGAGGTCTAATAGTTCTAATGGGCACCCCAGGTTTTCCAGCACACCCCACAGTTTATCCCTTGGCACCAAGTCGAAGGCGGACTTCAGATCAATGAATGCAGCATAGATGGTGCCGCCACCGAGCCACACCACCTTCCAATAGATCAGGCAGAATCTAAAAACCTGATCTATGGTGCTCATTCCCGATCTGAAGCCCGCCTGCATGGGTGACAGGATACTCTCCGTTTCAATCCATCCCTGGACCCGTCCCAGGACCATACGTGCTATTATCTTTTGGATCGAATCGATCAAACTGATAGGGCGGTAATTGCCAGGAATGGATTTATCGCCCTTTTTATAAATTGGAACAATTTCGGCCCCCTTCCATGATTTCGGGACTATGGCTCCAAGGGCTAAGGTATTGGCTATCCTTGTTATATAAGGGAGCCACAAGGCGGGATTAGATTTGAATAAATCTGCCGGGATCAGATCCATACCAGGGGCTTTCCCTCGGAGAGTCAATGCAAGGGCCAGCTCGGCCTCAGCAACTGTGAAGGTAAGTTTTTCTCTTTGAGGGGTCAGCAAGAGTGCATTGCATAAGGGATTCGTTGTTTCGTGGTCATCAGCTCTAAATTGGGCCGAGTAGAATAATACCCAATCCTCAAGGGGCACGTTATTTCCTGGGGTAGAAGAGTCCTCGCTTTTTCCCCATTTAACCAAATCCCAAAACATTTTTTGGTTGTTAGTGGAAGATGCCTCCAGAAGATCTGACCAGAACTTATCCTCCCACTCCCGTTTTGCTTCTCTAAGGGTTTTCCTGTAATTGAGCCTTGCAGCTTTCACTCCAACCATATCCCGAGATTTGATGGCTGAAATGAGAGCTGCATGTGCCTCCCTACATTTCCTATTGTACCATTTTTGGGGCAAAGGATTTGTTTTAGTAGGAGCATTTCCACACGGTAGGGAAAGAAGGGTTTTTAAATGGTCAAAGCATTTGGTATGTATTCCCATCACATTGTTAGCCAGTCCAGGGTCCACCCCCAACAAATCAATTTGCGACATTTCATTAAGCGCATTTTCAACCACAATATTAATGTTGTTCCATAAACACTCATCTTCCATGACCCGGGGCCATTTCAGTCTCCTCCTGTCATTGGTAAGTTGGGCGTCCCCTGTGCAAGTGGCAATTGGCTCCTCCTGTCTATTTTGACCCGGAATCTTCAACGACAATGACAGCGGGTTATGGTCACTTTCCGGGCGCTGTAGTACTGCCATGTCAATTAATGACGGCCAATGTTCCATGTTCAGTAAAATGTAATCAATGCGGCTCTGCCTCTGCCCATTGTCAAAGGTACAATTTCCTTTAATGTCCGAGGTAGAACGGCCATTACATGCACGGAACCCCTTTTGTAGGCAAAATGTCATCCAAGATACTATCGCCTCTGTTGCTTTTGCCCTCTTAACCACTTGTAAGTCCGGGATACCCCATACAGAATCCTCTGCCATACTCCAAGTGTCTCCCATATCAAACAAAGGTTCTATGGTGCAATTTAGATCACCAGCAAGAATGGTAATATTGCCTCTGTCCATTTCCGTGGTTATATGGTCAATGAAGTTCAGCAAGGGTGGGGTTCGACCACCAGGCAGACCTCTAGCATAGATATTAACAATGTTCATGATTTGCTTATTCCCTTTGTTTAGTATGATGTGGAGGAGATCCAGGTTCTCCACAGGAAGTTCAGTTGGATAGAAACCCAAGGATTTTTTCACCCAGATCAACAGACCGCCTGAGGCCCGCCCTTTACCCCCTTTAGTTGCAGGTTTAAAAAAGTTTATATAACCCAACTTGTGAGCAGGCTCCGTTGCCCACGTTTCCTGCAACAGGATGATATCATAATTGTCCACAAAGTTCGACCAGTCAGTAGAAGCAAGGCGCGCCTTGATACCAGCTATGTTCCAGGACAAGATTTTCAGGTGGTCTTTCAAATAGTCCAGCAACGGAGGTTGTAAGGGCTGTACAGATCCATGGGGCATCCCTTTTTCATCTTTAACCACTAGGTGCTTAGCACAATCTACTGGAACTATGAGGTTTTCCTTGGTCGGGGTCCCCTGGACAGCTGCATATGATACAGGGCTAAGTAACAGAGAGGCTTGGTCTCCATCCTCATCTACTCGGTTGCTGGATTGATTTGGGCGCACCATACTATGTTCAATGGACTCTTGGGCTACTGCGCTAGCAAGCAAAAGCTCACTTGATGGATCGTTGAGTCAATCAATGGCCTCAAGGCCAGAGAGGGGGCCAAAGTGATTAAAGAGAAAGGGGCGCTGGCAGTCAAGCGGAGTTAATACCAGGGGGTGTCTTACAGCAGGGCCCTTACGAAATAAAGGGTAGGGTATTTGCCTGTGTGGGTAAAAATATGATAAGGCTAGTGTTTGTACATCCCCCTGCCTTGCAAACCTAGGTTCTCGTCGAATGGCATCTACCACCCACGAATCTTTAAACGAGGTTAGAATACAATCTCCCTCCAAGTCTTTTGACCCATGCCCCACCCAGTCTACTCTCCTCACAAATAATATCTCCGTTGGAGTGGAGGGGGGTAACGGACGGTTTTTATTCAACCAAAAAGTGACTTTATTGCGAAGGTCGCCATAAGACTCCCTGGCACCCGGTTTTAATGGTGCTACACCTGTCAAAACGATGGTGTGTTGGGCTGCTTCAGGTGGTAAATCAACACAAGGGATAATTGGTCTTTTGCGTCCCCCCTCCCTATGATTGGTGGGGGCAGTGCGTTGGTTTCTTTGGGTGCTTGGGGGGACAAGATTTAAAGTAGGTTGTGGGGGAGGACCCATGGTTTGGCTCCCACCAGTATTTTGTTTAATTACTTGATCCAAGTAGGGCTTTGGTGCCTGGGCATAGATGCTAGCACCTGATTTGGAAGATGTAATATTAGATTTTTCACCCCCTTTAAGCGTAGCACTATTCGTTCCTGTGGTTTTATTAGGAAGTATTTTACCCCTTTCCATATTGTTATTACTAGTGGCCTTAGTAGATGTCGATGTTTTACTGGCACCCGTGTTATTAGAACCAAGTAACGTTTGTAGCATCGTATGGTTTGAGTGAATCAAAGCCTCCATACTATCAATTTTTGAGGTCATGAGCCTAGTCCGCTCCAGGACTGGCAAGAGTAATGTTTTAAACATGGCCTCCATTTTTGCTAACAAAACCTCGTCGCTATTAAGGCACATGGGGCAGGTACTTGAAGAGCCCAAAGCCGAAAGGGAAGGACATAACATATTGTTGAATACAGAGGGAATTAAGGGGTTTGGGGGAAGCTCAGACCCCTGTCTCCCACCATCTTGGGGTTTATTTACTTTAGGGATTTTTAAGTCTCTTTCCCCCGACAATCTAGAATCCAGCTTTCTCTTCTTAGTATTGGGGCCAGGATTAGGTATAGAACGGTTAGTGGTTTCGGCAGGATTAGACACGTTAGAGTGATTAAGGGGGAGACATCCAGAAAGCTGACTAAAATCCGGCCCCCCACTAATCAAAGAATCACTCTCATCATCCCCATCCTCCTGGCTACATTGGGAAGCATATATACTATGCCTTTCTTCCCTCGAAGTATCCCCTGGTGGACTTCCCCCTATGTTTTCTAAATGAACAATTGCGTCCGTAGAGGTAATATGGACGCAGTTAAAGGCAGCATGTGGAGCAGAGGGCGCGGGGGAGATGGATGTAGCTAGGGACCCCAGTGATGATCGCTTACCACTAACAAGGTCTATTGAGAGTATTTTCTCAACCATGGCAATTTCCTTTTCCAGGATTCCAGTGGCCCTTGTTATGAAAGCGTCAAGGGGGCCAGACACGACACCCTTGGCGGTGTGGATTTGGACAGTACGTTCCTTCCCTGATCTTAAAGGCATTTTATAGGGGGTACAAATGGCGATGGAATGGCAAACGGTAATAATTACTCCAGGAAGCAGGAGATGTTGGCCCCGAAATCACCGCCTACCTTATGGTCTTCTAATCGTCCCGGGGGGGTGGGCCTAGGCCGGACTCTGCCGTACTCGAACGGCCTCAAACGGCCCGCTCTTTGCCCGCTCTTTGCCCGGTCTTTGCCCGGTCTTTGCCCGGTCTTCGCCCCGGCCTTTGCCCCGCGCGCGTCTCGCGTGCGCGTTACTGTTACTGATTATCAGGGAAATGAACAGGTAGAGGGGGCGGGAAGAGGACCAGCTGCGGCCGATCAGCGCCGCTGGGCACGCTGGTCCTCGCAGTCCCGCCTCTGTGCTTAGTGTCCTGCTGTGGTGTCCCTGAAGGGGCGTTGGTGCTCCAAGCACGTGTAGAAACCAGGGCTGGATCCCCAAACAAAGTCTCACGCCTGCGAGCGGCACCCGCGGAGCGGGGGCCACGAGGCGTGGTGGCGAAGTGGCCGGTAAACGGGCCAAGCAATCAGGCAAGCAAACAGGAGCAGCACTCCCACAGGGTCAGTGTGGTATCCCAAGCAGCACTCACACCGCGGTGATTTAACGGTGGAGGGGGCGGGAAGAGGACCAGCTGCGGCCGATCAGCGCCGCTGGGCACGCTGGTCCTCGCAGTCCCGCCTCTGTGCTTAGTGTCCTGCTGTGGTGTCCCTGAAGGGGCGTTGGTGCTCCAAGCACGTGTAGAAACCAGGGCTGGATCCCCAAACAAAGTCTCATGCCTGCGAGCGGCACCCGCGGAGCGGGGGCCGCGAGGCGTGGTGGCGAAGTGGCCGGAAAACGGGCCAAGCAATCAGGCAAGCAAACAGGAGCAGCACTCCCACAGGGTCGGTGTGGTATCCCAAGCAGCACTCACACCGCGGTGATTTAACGGTGGAGGGGGCGGGAAGAGGACCAGCTGCGGCCGATCAGCGCCGCTGGGCACGCTGGTCCTCGCAGTCCCGCCTCTGTGCTTAGTGTCCTGCTGTGGTGTCCCTGAAGGGGCGTTGGTGCTCCAAGCACGTGTAGAAACCAGGGCTGGATCCCCAAACAAAGTCTCATGCCTGCGAGCGGCCCCCGCGGAGCGGGGGCCGCGAGGCGTGGTGGCGAAGTGGCCGGAAAACGGGCCAAGCAATCAGGCAAGCAAACAGGAGCAGCACTCCCACAGGGTCGGTGTGGTATCCCAAGCAGCACTCACACCGCGGTGATTTAACGGTGGAGGGGGCGGGAAGAGGACCAGCTGCGGCCGATCAGCGCCGCTGGGCACGCTGGTCCTCGCAGTCCCGCCTCTGTGCTTAGTGTCCTGCTGTGGTGTCCCTGAAGGGGCGTTGGTGCTCCAAGCACGTGTAGAAACCAGGGCTGGATCCCCAAACAAAGTCTCATGCCTGCGAGCGGCCCCCGCGGAGCGGGGGCCGCGAGGCGTGGTGGCGAAGTGGCCGGAAAACGGGCCAAGCAATCAGGCAAGCAAACAGGAGCAGCACTCCCACAGGGTCGGTGTGGTATCCCAAGCAGCACTCACACCGCGGTGATTTAACGGTGGAGGGGGCGGGAAGAGGACCAGCTGCGGCCGATCAGCGCCGCTGGGCACGCTGGTCCTCGCAGTCCCGCCTCTGTGCTTAGTGTCCTGCTGTGGTGTCCCTGAAGGGGCGTTGGTGCTCCAAGCACGTGTAGAAACCAGGGCTGGATCCCCAAACAAAGTCTCACGCCTGCGAGCGGCTCCCGCGGAGCGGGGGCCGCGAGGCGTGGTGGCGAAGTGGCCGGAAAACAGGCCAAGCAATCAGGCAAGCAAACAGGAGCAGCACTCCCACAGGTTTCACTTTAGCCTGCATAGCACTGCTGTCCTCATTAAGCGCTTGAACGTGCCTGCCTGTTTATGCGCTCGACTGTGCCTGCATTTGTTCACTGTTTTGAAATAATTTTGCCAATAACCTCAGCATTTTCCCCCAACCCGGTCTGCACTCGCGTTGTAGCCGCCATTTGCTGTGTTGTTGTTGTTTAGCCCTGAATCCGCCCCCTCCACCATGCACCCGCCTCCCATCTGATCCTCCCTCTCACCTCCCCCCTCCCACTTATGATAGATGCTCTTGAGCGCAGCGTTCACGCGCAGCGGTCGCGCCCCAGTCGCGCCCCAGTCGCGCTGAAGGTGCGCCAAAGGTAAGCCCGTCTACGCCCGTCCGCGCCAAGCCCGCGCCCAGCGCCAGACCCCCTGGCCCCTGTCCCACCCACCCCACCCGCATCACATACGACGCCTCCACCCACTTAGCCCTAAACCCCGGCCGTTCCTCCTACTGCGTCCAAGCCGCTCCTGGAAACATCCATGGACCCTTCTCTTGCAACTCCTGCAAGTTCGACGGCACCAATACCTACTCCTCACCTTCGGACACAAAACAGCTCTTTGACACAAACCACCTAAAATGCATCCTGCTCAACACCCGCTCGGTCCACAGGCACGCAACCGACCTCTGGTATCTACTTGACACCATCTCTCCAGACGTCGCCTTCCTTACAGAAACATGGATAAACGCCACATCAGCCCCAGACATCACCATTGCCATCCCGGAAGGCTACAAGATCATCCGTAAGGACCGTACCGACCAAACA
Source organism: Lissotriton helveticus (assembly GCF_964261635.1). Lineage (NCBI taxonomy): Eukaryota > Metazoa > Chordata > Amphibia > Caudata > Salamandridae > Lissotriton > Lissotriton helveticus. The sequence continues at coordinate 647,465,238 of NC_136071.1, read as the reverse complement.
GGAGGAGGCATCGCTATCGTCCATAAGAAATCCATCCGCATCTCAACCAGCTCAGACATCAGTCTTGCTAACGCTGAACACCTTCACTTCCAGATCCACATCGACCCCAAGACCACACTCAGAGGCACCCTCCTCTACAGGCCACCAGGACCCCGTGCACAATTCAGTGAGGACATCACGGACTTTATCACCCCACACGCCCTCCCCTCCGAGGAGTACATTCTTTTGGGAGACCTCAACTTCCACTTAGAAAAGAACAACGACCGCAACGCCACCACCCTTCTGGACAATCTCGCCAACCTTGGACTCAAACAACTTGTCACTACCCCCACCCACACCGCAGGTCACACACTCGACCCTATCTTCACCTCCAGCAAACATTTCTCCTTCAGCCACACCACAGCTCTCCTTTGGACGGACCACAGCTGCGTTCACTTTACCTACAATAAGACCACAACCAACAACCATCCTCAACCCACTCTGCGAAGAAACTGGAACAAAATCACCATTGACCAGATCTCCTCATCGCTTCTTCAAAAGCCCCCCGCCCACTCCTCAAACCCCGACCAAGCAGCCATTAACCTCACCCAATGGCTATCCAACAGCGCCGACATCCTAGCACCGTTGAAAAAAATGTCAAATCAAACCAGGCAGCAAGAAGGCCTCCTGGTTCAACGATGATCTTAAGAAATCTAAGAAACTCTGTCGCTCCCTTGAGAAGGCCTGGAAAAAGGACCCAAACACCAGCACCAAGGACACCTTCAAAAACGCCACCCGTATACACCACCAACTGATCCGGAACGCCAAGAAAGCCGCTTTCAAGAACCGACTAGATAACAACGCCCACAACAGCAAGGAATTATTCAACATCGTCAAGGAATTTACCAACCCCTCAGCCAACTCCAACGACATCACCCCCTCTCAAGCCCTCTGCAACTCCCTAGCCTCATTCTTCCACAACAAGATCGCAGACATCCACAACAGCTTCGACAACCGACCCGAAGACCAACCCACCCAACCCTCTGCAGGACCCCCACCCCCCTTGAACATCCTCAATGACTGGAACCCAATCTCCACTGAGGACACCATCCGCCTGATGAACTCTATCCACTCAGGATCCCCCACTGACCCATGCCCTCACCACATCTTCAACAAAGCAGACTCCATTATAGCACCGCACCTCCGAGACGTCATCAACTTCTCCCTCAACTCCGCCACCTTCCCGGAAAGCTGGAAACATGCCGAACTCAGCGCCCTTCTGAAGAAACCCACAGCTGACCCCACCAAACTCAAAAACTACCGCCCCATCTCGCTCCTTCCATTCCCGGCCAAAGTCATCGAGAAAGCTGTCAACAACCAGCTTGCCGCCTTCCTCGAAACCAACAAATCCCTCGACTCCTCACAGTCCGGCTTCCGAGCCAAACACAGCACTGAGACCGCACTCATCGCAGCAACAGACGACATTCGAACTCTGCTAGACAGCGGAGACACAGTCGCCCTCATCCTCCTCGACCTCTCCGCAGCCTTTGACACAGTTTGCCATAGCACCCTAATACAACGCCTCAGAAACATCGGAATCCAAGGAAAAGCACTGGAATGGATCACCTCGTTCCTTGCCGGAAGAACTCAGAGAGTCCGCCTTCCACCATTCAAATCAGAAGCTACCGAAGTCATCTGCGGAGTACCACAAGGATCTTCACTCTGCCCCACCCTCTTCAACGTATACATGAGCCCCCTCGCGGCCATCGCTCGCCAACACAACCTCAACATCATCTCCTACGCTGATGACACTCAACTGATACTATCACTCACCAAAGACCCTAACACCGCCAAAACCAACCTACATGAAGGAATGAAAGAAGTAGCCGAGTGGATGAAGCACAGCCGACTAAAACTGAACTCAGACAAAACAGAAGTCCTTATCCTAGGTACCTCCCCCTCCGCCTGGGATGACTCTTGGTGGCCAGAGGCCCTTGGGAAAGCACCCATCCCGACGGACCACGCACGGAACTTGGGTGTCACCCTGGACTCTTCACTCTCTATGAACAGACAAGTCAACGCCGTCTCATCATCTTGCTTCAATATTCTTCGCATGCTCAAAAAAACATTTCACTGGATCCCCACCGAAACTAGAAAAACGGTCACCCACGCACTGGTCACGAGCCGCCTGGACTACGGAAACACCCTATACGCCGGTACCACCGCAAAACTCCAGAAAAAACTCCAACGCATCCAGAACGCCTCAGCCAGACTCATACTAGACATCCCACGTAAAGACCACATCTCTGAACACCTGAAAAACCTCCACTGGCTCCCCGTTAACAAGAGGATTACTTTCCGCCTCCTAACCCACGCACACAAAGCACTCTACGAACTTGGACCCGAATGCCTCAACTCCCGACTTTCCTTCTACACCCCCTCCCGCCAGCTACGATCCTCCAACCAAGCCCTTGCAACTGTACCTCGCATCAACAAAACCACCATGGGAGGCAGATCCTTCTCCTACCTGGCAGCTAAAACCTGGAACTCACTCCCCACTCACCTTCGCCTCACTCAGAACCACCTAACATTCAGAAAGCAACTTAAAACCTGGATATTCGACAAGTAATTCCCCACCCTTCCTCAAGCGCCTTGAGACCCTCTGGGTATGTAGCGCGCTATATAAATCATTTGACTTGACTTGACTTGACTAAGATCTGGATACATGGACCTGGAACAACTGAATCCACCCCACCCTAGCACCAACAGCACAAACAGATATTTTCAGACAAAATAGTCCATTAATATGAGGTTCTCAACAAGCCCCTAAAATATCTTCAACTCAGCAGTTGTAAGAATGTGAAAAATGCATTAAAAACAATAGCTTATGGCAGACTAAGGGCCGGATTTTGTTCTTGGTGGTTGGGTCACTCTGTCACAACATTAGTAGATATCCCATCGGCCAAAATATAAATCCCATTATATCCTATGGGATTTATATTTCAGCTGCCAGGATATCGGTCACCTATGTGATGGTGATGATGTGATGGTTTTACCCCTCAACCAAGAACTAAATCAGGCGCTAAGTATGAAACAGTAAAACACTAAAGCAATCACAAGTCTGGGGAAAAAAGCACCACCATTCCAACATTGATTTTACACTCTTATCCCTTAATCCCAAATGAAACTGCTTTGTTCATTTAAACATAGGAATAAACCACAAACAAATACATTTTAGAAATTCCCAAAACATTGCAAATTCTACCCTCACTCAAACTTCAAACGTTTTGTAGCAGTGAGCTTACTTGATTTTACCCAAAGAAGTATAACAATTCTAAGCTTTGAAAATGCAGCAGAGATTACAGAGAAAAGTTAAGCAATATTTTCCCTCCTGAATCTAAATTCATATTTACAAAATGCTCAACAAAGAACAAAGAGTATCTTTCAGAAGAGGAAGTTGGTTTTTTATGCAATTAGACTTTTTCTCTAGTTGACTTTCCCTGTAAAAAAAAAATATAATATCTAAATAAAATATGCATTTTCACCCAAAAAGTTATCTGAAGTGGTGCTGGGTTATAAATTCAGTTCAAAACAAATTTTAAAGATGAAACGACACCAGTTAACACTTACTTGAGATTGTTCTCGTGATGTTTACGATAAAATATTTTATTTGAAGAAATCTCATTCATGCAATGTGACATAACGGTAAATGACAGAAATTATAGGAGATTACATCAGCATACCGCAAATTTGACCCAGGTTTACTATTTTCTCCTTTACATATATTTTTTTATGACAACAAAGCAGTCAGAGCTGCACCACAGACAAACAAGCATATATGTAAGATAAGAAACAGGCGTCGAAATATCACAATTAGATATGACACTTCAAACTAAAAAACTGTGTAAATGTAGTCTATGTATTAATCTCTTCTTTTATTGAGCTTTAATCCAATCATAAAAACCATCAGCCAACACGTTTCACCCATTTAAACATTGGACCTCTTCAGGGCAGCATGAATGTAAAACATCGGCACCAATCACAAGGGTGCACCTTGGTTAAGGGCACTTTACAATACGTATGCCAATTGCTGCCATCTATATAGTGCTGGGAAAAACAATCCAAGCACAGAAGTGGATCAAATCGAATGTCCAATAGGCAGTAGATTGATATTGATCTGACACGTAGTGTTGTAACCAAGTATTGAGGATAGATGTGCGAGTCCAAATCAGACTGACACTCCATGGTGGAGATTATCCCATGTTTTTTTCTATAACTTTTGTACAGGATTCAAGACCCCTTAGTGTGGGATCGTTTCCCACAGTGACTAATGATTACATTTTGAAATTGTTGCCAATAAGTACTATGAAAGTAGTAGATCTTTTTTGCTTTCTTACCAAGTATAGTTCAAACACCGTTGTACCTATATGCCTTTGTGATAATTATCTGAAAAGAAATGTGATTTGGACATTTGCAAATTATTCTTTTTATCTAGGGTATTTTTATCTGATATTTGATATTTTATTAACTTCGTTGTGTTTTAATCAGAAATGCTTTTATGATGTATTCTTTTATGGCTTGGAATATGGCTGAATTAAGATTTCCAACTGACTATCCACCAGGTCATATGCAGTGCAGTTGAAGTCCGTCTTGGGGGAAAAAAATAATTATTACTCCGAAAGCGGCGATCCCTTTATATTTTATATATTTTTTATGCACAACATCCTTCCTGCACACCAAGTCTATCCAGCTCCCAGTGCCAGATTTGATGGAATCTTCAGTTAAGCCAAGAGGAGCTCTTTCTAATGCCAGAAAAGTTCCTGGACCTGGGGAAGCACCTCTTGCAGATCAGTTACCCACTCCAGAAGAGGCCAGAAGGGCTTAGGCAGGTCTAGTTGTAGGTCCGGCAGGTTTAGTGCAGGAGGGCAGGGGGCAGTTGGAGGGACAACTCTGGAGCCTGTTGTGTCACTGTAGTTGAGAACCAGAGGTCAGCCAATTTACCCCTGGAGTCACTCAGGTTAGCCTGGTGTAAAGGGAGCAGGTCCAGACTTTCTGCTCACAATGCAAGTCAGGCCTCAAGCAGCAGGGCAGTCTTTTGGGGAACAAGGCAGACCTCGAGCAGCAGGACAGTCCTTTGGTAGCAGCAGGATAATCCTCAGAGGAATAAGGCAGGCCTTCTTCTGTAATGTCCAGAGGCCCAGCCCTTGAAGTGGGTGTGACTTTATTGCTACCCCCACATTTGCTTCTGAAAAGTTCTCCCCTTCCCCTGTGAAAGCACTAAGTAGTCTGGGGTCACAAAAGCTGACTGTCAGGTCCCTTTGTGTGTGTGTGTGTGCTGGAGGTAGCCCTTTGAAATGTAAGTGGGGCAAGAGACAGCTGTGCCCTTACCATCCTGTGAGAAGGATGGCCTCTCCTACCATACTACTCCACTTTTGTCTCATTGTGTGGGACAAATACATAAAGGCAAACTGCCAAGCTATTCACAGTAATGTGACCCTGGACACAGGCAGCAGGCATCAAATAGTTAGGACAAGAAAACACAAACTTTCTAAGAGTGGCATTTTCAGAATTGTGACTTAAAATACGACTTTACCATCAAAGAGAATTTTAAATTACAATTCTTTTGAGTCCGGACGTGACATCCCCATCTTTTCCCAATAAAAAACTACCACTTATTAAATGTAATAAGGTAACCCAATGTTCTCTTATGGGCCTTACAGTAGTGAAAAACCAACGTACGGGCTTTTGACTACCAGGAAATGTAATACTTAAAAACACGTCTTACTTTTAAAAAGCAAAGCACCCTTCCTTATGGGCTGTTTATGGCCTATGATAGGGGTGATAAATATTTTAAAAAGAAAGGTTTAGGCCCGGCAAAAGGTATATTTTGTCAGGTTTAAAAATGTTAATCAGTGAGTGGGACAATGAGTGCATCAGGCCCAACTACATAATTCCACACTTATAGGTTGATATGCAACCTTTAGAAATTCTCTCAGTCGGCCCATCAGATGGTAGCTTTTATGGTGCTTTTTGGCGATGGTGTATGTAGTAATGATGCAGAGAGGTTGAAGTAGATTCAATTAAGTTTTATTTATAGCAGCACGAATAGCATCTTCTACTGCTCAAATCCAAGCTGTAATGAATTCCAACAGTCATAAACTTACAGCAACTATCTCTAGAATGTAGAACTCACTTAAAGGTAAACTTGTCTCATGCACTGGCATGCGACCACAGTGTATCACTTAAAGGCATAGTAATGAATAGGAATGTAACACATCTCCCTTATTACAAAAATGAAAGAAAATGAAAAATTAAAAAGTCATAACTATGTACAAGAGCAATAAAGTCTTAACATGTAAGGTCAATTAACATACCTTCTAGGCATATTTATAACACGCTTGAAATCTTTCACTCTATGAGCAATGGAGTCATTTCCGACCAAAACAGTTGACTTGTTAGATGGAATTCTTTCATCATGCCTGCTAGTACATTTTGCTAATTTCTTAACATTCCAAAATTTTCCATCTTGTGTCATCACACTGTTGGAGAATACTTTTTTGATTTGAATGGGATCACTAAACTTATTAGAACCTTTGGATAGTAACCCTGGTCTAAGGATTCTCACCCATTCTCCCACTTGAAATTCTTGAGACTTTGTGTTCCATTTCCTATCATACCACTCCTTAGTTTTAAATTGCTTACCCTCCACACGTCTGGCAACATCCTCTATGCTAACCTTATCCACCGACAACTGATTGCATTTCTCCTTCAACCACCAGGGTAGCATTCTAGATGCTGGATCACGACCCTTGAACAACTTGAAAGTACTTACTTCAGTGACTGTGTGAGGTGTGATGCGATAAGTCCATAATCTCTCTCTCAAAGAACTTACCCAATATGTTCCAGACTTGACTGATTCCACCACAAAATTCTTCAAAACACGATTAAACCTTTCAACTTGGCCGTTCTCATGCGGTTCATATAATGAAGTAAACCTGTGAACAATGTTGCAACTCTTAAGAAAATTGGCCATTTCAGTGGACGTTAACTGAACACCATTGTCAGAGACCAGAACAGCAGGACATCCCTCTCTAGTAAACACCTCTTTAAAAAAACTAATGACATTTTCAGTGGAAGCCCTAGGAACAAACTTCACCTCAGGCCACTTGGAATGATAATCTACTATCACTAATGCATAGCGTGAAGACTCAGGTAACATGTTGAAAGGTCCGGATATGTCAAAAGCAATTTTCTGCCATGGTACAGAAGGCCATTTAACTATTTTAAGTGGTGGAGTGTACACTTTTAGCATTCTTTCTTTACATACGTATTCTTGACATTCCCTTACAGTTCTATCAACAAATCTGTCGATTCCTGGCCACCAAAACACAGAATGAACCAACCGTTTCATGGAAGAAATACCAGGATGAGTATCATGCGCAATTTGTAAAATGATGTCCTGCATGCCCTCTGACGGTATACATTTGCCCGACTTAAAAATGAAACCACAATCCAATTCCAACTCATCCACAACATTGTGAAAAGGAATCAATTCTGATCTGATAAGTTTTTTGTCAGGCCAACCATTCTGAACATAATTCAACAAATCCGTCCACCTTGAATCTTTTTTAACACACTCCTGCCACTCAGCTTCAGAAATACTCTTGAACTTCCCTTGTAACACATCCTGAATGGCTAACACAAAATCACACTCCTTAACCATGTTGACTACCTCCACCTTGCATGGTAAACGTGACAGACAATCTGCCGTAACATTCTTTTTCCCAGGTACATATATCGTGACAAAACTATATTCTTGCAACCTGAAGGTTAGTCTCGCAATTCTGGCTGTGGAATTCCACCCTCCTCCCACAGATAAAATATTGACCAAAGGTTTATGATCTGTCCTTAGCGTAAACTTAGATCCCCAAACATACAATCTAAAATGCTCAATAGCCCAAACACACGCTAATAACTCTGTTTCTATCACGGAATATTTACGCTCACACTCATTCAAAGTTCTTGATGCAAATGCTACATTCCATTCCTCATTGCCTTCCCTTTGAGATAGTACTCCACCTAAACCATGTAGGCTGGCATCAACTGTGATGATACATTCTTTGTTAATCCTAAAGGGTTTTAAATTTGGAGCTTTGACAATGTCTTCTTTGACTTCATCAAATGCCTGTTGTTGTACATCTGACCAACAAAATTCCACTCCCTGTCTCAACAATCTTCTCAAAGGTTCCATCTTATTAGCAAAGTTTTTTACAAACTTGCTGTAGTATTCACACATACCAGCAAAAGATAATAATTGATCCTTATTTTCTGGAATCGGAGCATTGGTGATAGCCTCCACATTAGATCTTTTTGGAAATACACCTTTACCTGATAAGGTATGTCCCAAATACTCTACTGACTCTTGGAAAAGTTTGCATTTATGTGCTTTCACAGTTAGACCATTAAACTGTAATCTCTTACATACTTCTTGTAAATGATGTTCATGTTCGCTAATGTTTTTTGAAAATACCAAAATATCGTCTTGAAAACATTTTACATATTTATCTACATTTCTGAAAATATGAAACATTACCCTTTGAAACACAGATGCAGTAGATGCTAGTCCGAAAGGCATACGTATATATTGAAAAAGGCCCTGAGGTGTTATCAATGCTGTAAGTTTTCTAGATTCTTTCGTTAATTCGATCTGGTGGAAGGCAGATCTTAAGTCTAATGTAGAGAAAATGTTTGCACCATCAAAAATTGACACTAACTCATTTATATTTGGCAATGGGTGACAATCAATAACTATGTTGGAGTTTAACGCTCTTAGGTCAACACACAGCCTTAATTTCTGATCCGGTTTTCTTACTAAAACTATGGGGGAAACCCACTCTGATGATTCTATAGGTTCTATAATTCCTTCCCTCAATAAATCATCCAACATGGTCTTTAATTCATCTCTTATATTGATGGAAACTCCTCTAAGTTTTTGAATGACAGGTGTATGATTCCTTTTCAACACAATACTGTGTGAACAATTCTTTAACTTTCCCAGTTTTTCACAGAAAACTGTATCAAAATGTTTGATCAGTTTACATCCTTTATCATCTACAAAGGGTTTATTGCATTGTTCAATCACAGAAACGGTATTCATCAGACTGTCGTCACATAGAGATACCGGTTCTTTCGCCCTGGGGTTTAGTAAGATGCCTAGCTTCCATTGGTCAAACCATCCCAATACATTAATCCCTTTAATTGAAATGTATAGCTGAATATCAGCTTTCCTGTTTTTAAACTGAATTTCAACCTTGTAAAACCCCACCATTTCAATCTTTGAACCAGAAAAATTTACAGCTGATATATCAGATTCATAAATATTGCCTAACTTATTTGAATGACTAAAGGTACTTTCGAAATACTCCTGAGTAATTATGGTCCATGGAGAACCTGAATCAACCATCAAATATACATCAATCCCGCAAATAGAAAAATATTTTGGTGAATTACGCTGAAAATTTGATTGAACATTAACAATTGACACTACAAAACCAGATTCATTGCTAGATTCACCAATAGAATCAATGCTCCTACAATTGCTTACAGTTTCTTCAGAAATAATTGATACAGCTCCCTTATTTTGTGCTTGAGGACGTCTATCCCTGCACATACTACTGAAATGTCCAATTCTTTTGCAATTATCACATTCTCTTTTTAAAGCTGGACAACCTGGAAAGGAAGCAATGTGAAACTTATTACCACATCTAAAACACATTCTTTGAAAATTTTGGTTGAAATAATCATTTTTCTTCTGAGAAGAAAATTGTTTAGTCTTATTGAAAAAAGATTCTTGTTTAGTTCCTTGTTTGTGTTTTACCACACACACCTCTTCATCTATGTGTTTCTTTTCTGTATTGTTTTTTACTGTGTTCATCCACACATCAGATTGTTCCTGTGCCTTGGCTATAGCAATAGTTTCAGCTAGATTGGGATCACCCATGACCCAAAGCTTATCCTGAGTTTTTTTGCATTTAGTGTGAACAATGATTTGATCTCTTATCATTTCATCAGTAATATTGCCAAAGTTGCAGTGTAAACTCAAGGACCTTAGTGAAGTCAAAAAATCCTCAAAAGATTCATCTTCCTTCTGCTTTCTGGTATAGAATTTAAAACGTTTAAGCGCAATGCTTAAGTTAGGTTTAAATCTTTTTTCAAGTCTTGCAAGTGCCTTAGTATAAGGATTCAAATTGTCTCCACCCGCCTCATTGGTAGAGGTAATTTGAGGTAAAGATCTAAAAATTTCTTGTCCTTCAGAACCAAGACAGTGAAGCAAAATACTCTTTTTTCTTTCTGAACCCATCCTCTCACCATCAATAGCTCTCATATAATTCACAAACTCTTCTTTCCACCTTGTCCATGGCATGGATGGATCACCTTTCACTTGTAAAAATTTTATAGGTGGATCAAATTGCATTTTATAGGTGATAAAGATGGTACACACAAATTAAATTGAATGAGCTTAAAAGAGTTTTGTAAATATGGAATATGGGTATTTAAATGTATTAAACTATAAGTTTCTTTGGAATACCCCATACAATTGTACCATGAACAAACGTTGAAATAAAGAAACCAATAGAAATCTCTTACTTCCACCTATTTCCGTTTAAAATTGGAATTGCTTCAAAGAAAATCAAACATCAAACGAGGTTTTCTGCCCTTGTCTCCGTGTGTGTGTAACTGTAGTAACACAGATATACAAAATGGCCGTGGACGTACAACGTCGTGCGTGATGAGCATCAAAGCACATGCGCAGTATTAGCGCAACTTCGCCGACGTCATCAGCAGCTGTGAAGGAGCCACGCACGAAGATTCCAGGAGTCACACAACGAAAGTTCCAGGAAACGGTAGGCAGAGCGTCTAATCTTTGAAAATAAACAAAGTGGCATTAGACTTCACGTATGTCATAAAAGCCAAAATATATAGAGGAAATGTAACTTAAGTCAAAATGATAAATGATTGGCAATCTCCCTCGTCCTGCAGACGACCAGCAAAGAAAAATCGGGAGTATCCGTTAAACGTTATACTGCCGCAGGTGCTATTAGAGCACAGTAATAAAACACAGCCGCTGGCACAATCAGAATGCATAAAATTTTAAAAGTACATACCCAGTTGTTTTCTCAGTCGAAGAAAACGAAGAAATTCGTAAAATAAATGGGTTCTAAACACCACCTAATTAAATCCGTGCTGCAGGTGGTGATTTCCTCAGTCGCCAAAATTGTAGTAATGATGCTGAGAGGTTGAAGTAGATTCAATTAAGTTTTATTTATAGCAGCACGAATAGCATCTTCTACTGCTCAAATCCAAGCTGTAATGAATTCCAACAGTCATAAACTTAAAGCAACTATCTCTAGAATGTAGAACTCACTTAAAGGTAAACTTGTCTCATGCACTGGCATGCGACCACAGTGTATCACTTAAAGGCATAGTAATGAATAGGAATGTAACAGTGTAGCCCCTAGGTTGATACAAGTTCTTAGTCATTCAGTTGTCGTGTGAGCACCTGGACTGTATCTTGATCTGTCACTCTCCTTTTTTACACCGCATGTGGCCACTTGGTGGTTATGAGCAGGGAAAGTTATATTACATGTTAGAATGTCTTGGTTCAAAGGTACCTTGTTTTGATTGTTGTGGCTCGTGGATATAATGATTAACCATTGATAGTAAAAATGGAAATACAAATTGTAAGTTCTAATATATATACATTTGGTGTCCTTGTCTTACCTCCTGAGGAGGACCAAAGAGAGGGGCTGAAATGTGTCGACTACTTGGAGTATCTCCTTTGATTGATGAAATAAATGTGTAGTCTTGGATAATGTGTGAAAATGAACCGTGGGGGCCAGACTGTATTTCCCAAATGGATCAAGACTGAAAAAGAGGTGGAGTAATCACTAGATGGACTCTGTTTCTACAAATACTTTAGAGACACCTCAACAAATTATCTACAATAACTGTTTTGCTATATGTAACTGCCTACATGTTGTGTTGATTGTACAGATGTTTATTTGTCGAGATGTCACTGATGGAGCAGATTTCATCTGCAGTCATGCATTGTTTATTTTTTTGTGCTTCAGACAGGCTGCATTTAAATTGCAACGCACATTTTGGTGCAGGTTAAAAACATGGCACATGAAAAACATGAAAGTGAGGCCTGAAAATGCTTTTGCTGAATTAACATGTGTTTTTTTGCAATATAGAGAAAAAGTGGCCTTTTTACCTTTGAAGATAAATAGAATGTGTTTCTCTCTTCCCAGCTCATCCCATGCAATATAAAATCAATTATTCCTGTCTTAATAGACTTTGACTTGTTGCATATTTTGATAAACATTTTCAGTTAATAACACCTCTTTTTATAATGTGTGTGAATTAATAATGCACTTGGTAAACATAATGGACTGATTTACATGAAATTAATATTATCTTTGTGTTTGTTTTATTTTTGGGGCCTACACAAAACATGGCTGCCTGTGAATCCATCAAGGCTATGACTTGCAATTTAATGAGAAGGGAGCATGCGCAGACTGTGGCAGCTTTCCTCATGACAAGAAGTCAAGGACAGCGTGAACTGCACATTCTTGTCATTCTGCCAATGTACCAGTTAGTTAAAAGTGTCCATCTACTGCGCTGAGAAGGAAGGAAGGATGAATTAGATTGAAACATTTTTCCTAGTAAATGTTGCAAATGTTTATAAATGTAGTTATTCTTGTATGCTTCTTTTGTTAAGACTAGTGAAGTCAGGTTTTTAGAATGAGTCAGGGAAGTGTGACCTCATGCATCATGACTGACCAATCACGTAAAGGTTTTACTGAAAAATGTTACATCTTTGTGTACTCTGCCAATAATTATGGTATAAATACTGTCCTCTCTGGATGGGGGCTGGCACTTCTTCTTTTTCTCAGCTCAGCTGGCTTCTATGGGTTAGGTACGAGAAACGTCCCGGGAGATTGCTGAAGGGCGGGCTTGCGTCCGAGGGGTGTCAGGGGGAGGTTTCTTGCTTCCACGTCATATCTTGGCACTTCATGCCACATTCCTTTGAGGCCTGTGAAGGGCGGGCTGCTTTCCTCTTTAGACACAGACAGACAGAGAGTGCAGTGGATCAGGATAGGATTAGATGCTAAACTTTAAGTTTATGTTTTGACTAATTAATTAGGTCTGAAAAGATTTATTTGATTTATGCATTTATTTCTCTTAATAGCATATTTTTGCAAACTATTTAAGTACTGATTAGCTTTGCAAGACTATTTTTCTTAGAAACTCTTTAAGACTTTTGCGCCACATTTTTCATAACTACATGTAATGCTTATATGCAGACTGTAATGTGTTCTGTATTATTGATATTTTTCCTGTTTTCCAAATTCTGTAACCTGATTGATATTTTACTAATGAATAAAGGGTCAGAGAAAAATTAACTTTTTGACTAGAAAATAAAACCCTTTAAAACACTCAACAACTCTCTTTATTGGCTTACAATAATAATTGTATTTTGACTGTTCATCTTTATTTAAAGTCTCCTGAAGGTAATACATGGTGTGAAGGGCCCAACACCTTTTGAGCGGTAAATTAGAGGTAGCATGGAGGTTTTACATTGAGAAACTACCAGAAGAAATTACCGCTCTCCATCAGTTTTTGGTAATCAGAGGATGGTCATTATTGATTAGTTTGGTGATTAGTAATTATTGATTTCACCATCAACTACTCAACTAATGGATCATTGACCTTAAGAGGGAAATAAAATAATTGCCCAAGTTAGATAAATGTCCAAGTCCTGATTCCTGACTCCAATGCTCAGAACCTGAAGATTGGCAAAGCAGTACTGGCAGGTGATGCAAGAAGTGGTGTGAGTATCAATAGGGTTGGGAAATGTTGTTAATATGCTAGCATGTATTTGTGAAGTGTTGAAAATATTAAGTTTTTATTGTTGGTTACATTTGGCTCATTTTGAATTGATGGTGTTATTGATTATATTGGTAATTTCATAGGACATACTTTTTTGGTTATTGATTACATGTTTTAACTCTTCATGTTAAGTTAGTATCTTGTTCTATGTTGTTTGGAACACGCAGGTGGAATCCCGGGAAGGAATAGCGGGTGGTAAATGGAAGCCACACTGCACTGAGGTTACTCGTCTGTTGGAATAACACTGAGAAGCTAAGGAGGGCTGGCAGTGTTAAATTAAGGACTATTTTCTGTGTGAGTGATTAATAGCAAAGAGTTCGCTGGTGAAACTTTGGCCTTAGATATATCCTGAAGGATAAGTCCAAAGGAGTAGCAGGTTCTTCTGAGCTTGATTGACAGCAAAATGGTTCGCTGGTGAAACTTTGGACTAAGATATATCCTGAAGGATAAGTCCAAAGGAGTAGCAGGTTCTTCTGAGCTTGAGTGACAGCAAAAGGGTTCGCTGGTGAAACTTTGGACTAAGATATATCCTGAAGGATAAGTCCAAAGGAGTAGCAGGTTCTTCTGAGCTTGAGTGAAAGGTAAGCGGAAGGGATTTACCTGTAGTGTTTGAAGAGTAAACGGAAAGTCTTACTTTGTGAAGGGTAAGCAGAATGTGTTACTCGCAGTGAATATAAATCTATCCTTTATTTTGCACAACAGACAGAGTAGCGAATGTATTTATGTTGTTACTAACAGAGTTATTGATTAAGAGAAATATTGCAGTAAGATTTTGTGGAGGGTCAGTGGTAGGAGTAAAACTGACTAAAATTGAGACTGACAGCTTTGGAGAAAAGAAATTGCATTGAACTATTGCAAAAATGAAATTGTTTGAAGGTTTAAAGAAGCTGTTAGGAGGTAAAGTGAAAAATTCATTTTTTATTGGTGATGCTCCTGAAGGAACACCTGTGCATTTTATGTCTACCAATTTGGGACAAAACACATGTATGTGGGTTCACCAATGGTGCAAGATTACTGAAAAAGAGGGTGCTTTGAGCTTTCCAAAAGATGGTACTTTTGAATTGAAAACCATTGACAAATTAAGGGAAGTGTTATGTGAAATAAAGACACCATCTAAAGCTGCACAATTTGAGGCCTTAAGCATGTGGGAAAAGACAGCAAGAGAGAAAGCAAGTGAGGATAAAAAGGTAAAGCACCAGATGCAGGAGAAGGGAATTAATGATGATAAAGAGCTTCAAATAAATAATAATTCAGGGGATGAACTAATGGATGAATTGTTAACTGAGTGTCCACCACTTTATGTGGTTCCCATGAAAAAGACTGAAAATAATGAACCAGTAAATACTACAGGGGCTACTGCTTCTGTTGAACAGAGAGAAATACAGATTGAGAGAACTGTGCAGACATTTTATATTGACCCATTACCTGTTGATTCAGTACTGACAGTGATACCTCCAGGTGTTACTGCTTCAAATATGACTGATTTAGTTCAAGAATTGCAAACTGCAGATGCACAGATAGTGCCTAGAAAAATTATGACTGTCCCAATTAATATGGTCCCTACTGAAAAGGTTGAAAGAGCTGCAGAAAAAGTGATTATGGAAGGGTTTATTTCACAAACTCAGAATTCACAGATTAGTGAACAGAAATTACCCCAAGCACTGAAAGGTGAGGGAAAAATGGTATTTACAACTTCTGCAGCCCAGGATAAAATAAATATATTTGAAAATGGGATTTTTCAAACCTGCTCTGAGGAAGCAGCAGTGATTAAAAAGATAGAGAACATGGGGGAACATATTAACACAGGCCCTGAAAAAGAGAAACAGCTTAGTGTTTTAAATTCAACATTTGAACATGAAGAAATTAACTGTCCCTGCTGTTTAAATAATGAAAATGTGAACCAGTGTCAGGAAAAAGAATTAATTTCCCTGAGTATGGAAACAGCTGCATGTGCATTAACTACACATAATGGACTGACAGATCTGGCACAAAAATATGAAACTGATGTTTCAGGAAGTTTTCCATTTCAGAAAAGTTTCAGGGTACACATGGATGATGAAGCAAATGAGAAAATGTGTTCTTCAGGAATGCATTTGCACATTGCAGAAATAAAATATATTTTCAATTGCAATGGGTTTGAGAAATTAGGAGACAAGTGGGCAAGAAAACATGAGAAGAAAAAGAAACCACCAGACCTAGAAAGGAAAATGGATAAGGAAAAGAAGCCACCAGATATAGTTGAGAAAAATAATAAGCAGAATGAGGGAGAAGCTTTTGCTTACTCATTGAGAGAAAAGGTGGGAGAAATGTATGTTCATATGCCACAGAATAAAAGTGAACTTGCAGCATTTCTGAACACATTCCCACAATTGAGAGACAGAATTGTGCTGTGGTACCCACAAGTTGATGGATTTGATGACTTTTTAAAAGAGTTGTGCATTAATTTGGAAATGTTCTTTTATATTGCCATGCTGACTAAATTGTGCTTTGAATCTAAAGTTGTTGTTCAAGGGCCAAGTGAAGAGACAATGAAAAGGGTTTGCATGAATGCACCATCATTTTCTGTTGTTATGGAGAAAAACATAGCAGTGATTATTTTCCTGAAGGGCCAAGTGCCAGCAAAGGATGTTGATTGGGTACAGATTAAAAGAGCACAGGATGGAAGTAAAGGTATTTTGGTTAGTGCAAATTCAGGTATGGATGTTTTACTGCTGGAAGATGTGTCATTTTGCCATCTTTATAACAGATTTGAGCATTGGAAGAAGAAAAATAAATTTAAACATGATGCGCAAAAACATGGAGAATTGCAGATGCAAATTATGCCAGTTAAGCAAATGCAAATGTCAGTTCAGAAACAGGTACCTATGGCAGTAATTGTTCAAGCACAGATGGTCCCACAAAATATGGAAAATGCCAACATGAATTTAAATAAGTTGTCCAGAGTCAATGTGAATTATTTCCAGAGACAAAATCAGAACCCAGTTCAACAGGTTGCTCTGTTTGCAAATGAGAGTTTTAACACTCACAATTCTGAATTTACCAATTCCATTGTGAAGGCAGTGGAAAGTCCAGATTTAGTTGCAGGAGTTTTAAAGAAAGAAATTACAAACCCAGTTTTAGAAAAATGTGCACCAAAAATAGGCCCATTTGAGGAAATCTGCAAAACTGTTGTCTGTGACTCAGGCCTAGCAGGAAAACAATTATTTTGCAAACTAAGCAGCTCAGATTACTGTACATCAGATAATGTTATTTTTCAGATTCCTGATGAGGATGTACATTTAAAAATGGCCCATCAAGAGACAGCTGTAGCATTATTTTCAGAAAAGACAGTTGAAAAATTACCTTCTGCTTTGGAAAAAATTATAAACACAGAAATAAGAGAGTTCACAGAGAAGGATGCCAGATTAATAAAATGTGCAGAACATGTCTTATTAAAATTTGAACCAGATGACATGTATTCAGGAACAGAATCAGTTGCAGGAATGTTACCAATAAAAGGATTTTTGATGGAATTGATTGGAAGTTTGTGTAACTTTCTGATCACGGGTTCACAGAAAATAAATGAAAAGAACAGAATAGTGCAGGAGATTAAAAGCATATTTTTTCCATGTTGTCCTGTGGTACCGAATCCAGCCTATATATTTTTTCACATTCCATGTGGTGAAGAATGGCTTATTTTTATTGATTTTTGCCAAGTTCATGTCACAGTGCCATTGGATGAGAATAGTCAGGAGTACTATCAAAAAGAAGATGAATATCTGGGACACAAAATTGGAAAGGGAGGTAGAAAGGTGTCACCAGAGAAGGTGGAAATAATTTCCAAGATGAATCCACCTCAAATTCAGAAAGAAGTCAGGACATTTTTGGGAATGGTTAGCTGCTGTAGAGAGTGGTTAATAAACAGTTCCCTCGTGGCTAAGCCTTTACTGAGGCTGACACACTCAGGTGTGTCTGATCCGCTTCCATTGGACAACAACTGCACAAAAGCATTCCTAGAGTTGAAAGAGAAAAAATGTCGCGCCCCAGCACTAGGAATGAAGGTTTATTTGAAAGAAAATACACTAATTTGCAGTGAGAGGGAGGGCTGCGCTCTCTCATTGCTTATTCAAAAAGATAAATGTTTTCAAAGGTCTGTGATGTATTGCCCAATGGCCTTTGACCCTAACTTCACAGAAATGTCAGCAAATGAATTGGATTATGATGAAAATGAATATGAGTGTCTAAATATCATGAAAATATGCATAAAGCCAAATTCAGACTTGAAGGATGAAAGTCTGAGTCAGCCCAACAGTGTCCTTTTTGTAGATGGCCCAAGTTTGAAAGGTGACACATTAAAAGCAGCACATGCTGTGCTCCTTATACATGATGTTGTCAAAGCTTCATGGCTTTTAGTAATTACCCCAGCCCAAAATTCGAAATTGATTGCCCTTACCATAACATGCAGTATATCTGCTCAATTGGGAGTCACTGTAGTCATGGGAGAGAGAAATGCTAATTCAGTTGGACAAATTTGTGTTCTGTTAGCATGTACATTCTATGGAATCTTCACAGTTAAATTTAAAGAGGCTCAAGAAAATGTTTTTGAAGCAGCACAACAGGGTTGTATCAGAACTGTTTTTGAGAAAAATGACAACTGCAAAGTGGCAAATGTGTTATTGCAAAGACTGATGCCCAGGTATAGATTGCCAGTTTCTCTGAAATCAGATCATAATGTGGTCTCAAAGATAATGAGTGCAGAACAACAGATTGGACAAGAAATGGATTGTAGCCATCTGCCTGAAGTGTCACGCATAATAAAGCAACACAATGGCAGCACAGAGTTACCTTTTGCAAAAGACTGTGTTTCAGCAACACTAAAGTGGCTTGAAAATGCATATGCAAATGCACTTGTGGAAAACACTGAGGAGAACACTAGCCATTGCTGTGTAGGTCTGGTTGATGTACAGTGTGCAGTTTCTCACCAGATTGCAGCTGCTACACAAGATCTGCATAATGGATGGTGCAACGGTTTTGATCTGAGAGATGCTGTGGTGAAACATCTGAATCTGATCAAAGTGAAAATAAGAGTGAAAGGCCTTGGTTGAAAAAGTGCAAAGGATTGATGGTGCTCTGCCAGAGTTTCTCAGCACCTAAGTAGTCCAATTTGCATGGAAAGTATGAGCCATTCTGATGGCAAGCTGATGACACAGAGCAAAGAAATGCTGAAACTGTCATGTTGAATTCCTTTTTTATTATTTTAGTTACTTATTTTAAAGAAGACTGTTCCAAGAAGCTACTTACAGAACTCTGCACTAAAACAATTGAGCGTGGCTATATATGATCTGATTACAGACCAGACTTGTGTTTGCCTTAGAAATAGAAGTAACATTGTTATATGCTCAGCTTTTGCAATTTAAAAAAAAAAAAAAAAAAAACAATACTGTCACTAGTGAAATGAAATATGTGTGATGAATTATAAATCATTTTATTATGATTTGAATTATCAGAAGGGTGGATTTGATGGAGCAGATTTCACCTGCAGTCATGCATTGTTTATTTTTTTGTGCTTCAGACAGGCTGCATTTAAATTGCAACGCACATTTTGGTGCAGGTTAAAAACATGGCACATGAAAAACATGAAAGTGAGGCCTGAAAATGCTTTTGCTGAATTAACATGTGTTTTTTTGCAATGTAGAGAAAAAGTGGCCTTTTTACCTTTGAAGACAAATAGAATGTGTTTCTCTCTTCCCAGCTCATCCCATGCAATATAAAATCAATTATTCCTGTCTTAATAGACTTTGACTTGTTGCATATTTTGATAAACATTTTCAGTTAATAACACCTCTTTTTATAATGTGTGTGAATTAATAATGCACTTGGGAAACATAATGGACTGATTTACATGAAATTAATATTATCTTTGTGTTTGTTTTATTTTTGGGGCCTACACAAAACATGGCTGCCTGTGAATCCATCAAGGCTATGACTTGCAATTTAATGAGAAGGGAGCATGCGCAGACTGTGGCAGCTTTCCTCATGACAAGAAGTCAAGGACAGCGTGAACTGCACATTCTTGTCATTCTGCCAATGTACCAGTTAGTTAAAAGTGTCCATCTACTGCGCTGAGAAGGAAGGAAGGATGAATTAGATTGAAACATTTTTCCTAGTAAATGTTGCAAATGTTTATAAATGTAGTTATTCATGTATGCTTCTTTTGTTAAGACTAGTGAAGTCAGGTTTTTAGAATGAGTCAGGGAAGTGTGACCTCATGCATCATGACTGACCAATCACGTAAAGGTTTTACTGAAAAATTTTACATCTTTGTGTACTCTGCCAATAATTATGGTATAAATACTGTCCTCTCTGGATGGGGGCTGGCACTTCTTCTTTTTCTCAGCTCAGCTGGCTTCTATGGGTTAGGTACGAGAAACGTCCCGGGAGATTGCTGAAGGGCGGGCTTGCGTCCGAGGAGTGTCAGGGGGAGGTTTCTTGCTCCCACGTCCTATCTTGGCACTTCATGCCACATTCCTTTGAGGCCTTTGAAGGGCGGGCTGCTTTCCTCTTTAGACACAGACAGACAGAGAGTGCAGTGGATCAGGATAGGATTAGATGCTAAACTTTAAGTTTATGTTTTGACTAATTAATTAGGTCTGAAAAGATGTATTTGATTTATGCATTTATTTCTCTTAATAGCATATTTTTGCAAACTATTTAAGTACTGATTAGCTTTGCAAGACTATTTTTCTTAGAAACTCTTTAAGACTTTTGCGCCACATTTTTCATAACTACATGTAATGCTTATATGCAGACTGTAATGTGTTCTGTATTATTGATATTTTTCCTGTTTTCCAAATTCTGTAACCTGATTGATATTTTACTGATGAATAAAGGGTCAGAGAAAAATTAACTTTTTGACTAGAAAATAAAACCCTTTAAAACACTCAACAACTCTCTTTATTGGCTTACAATAATAATTGTATTTTGACTGTTCATCTTTATTTAAAGTCTCCTGAAGGTAATACATCGTGTGAAGGGCCCAACACCTTTTGAGCGGTAAATTAGAGGTAGCATGGAGGTTTTACATTGAGAAACTACCAGAAGAAATTACCGCTCTCCATCATCACCAACACACTGTATGAGTACACTGTATGAGTACAATTACTGGCAAAATAAAGGAAAATTAGGTTGCTTTCCAGAATCATTAATTACCCCAATAGTGAGCAACTCCCCAATTGTTTAATCTTAGAAAAGCTCCATATAGAAATTCCTTATACTATGTATGTATCTTGTGCCCAGGGCACCATTATTTTGGCATTCCCCTTTTCCTTTGATTGCAGGCCGCACTAGCAGCATTTCATTAATAGTCCGTTACATGTAGTAACACTTTACTAAGGGCTTACAATCAAATTAAATGTGCCAATTAGGTGTAAGCCAAGTTTGTCATGTTGTATGAAGAGAACACAAGCAAACACTAATTCAGAATAAATGAGGGGCGAAGGCAAAAGGTTTAAGGGGGGACCATGCAGTGCGGGTCAAGGCCAACAAGTCTCTGTGCACAAATATGTACGAATGGCGGTGTCTCTGTTTTTGTTTTGGCTCATCATCAGTCATAGGGTCAGGAGCATAGCTCTGGTCCTGATCATCTGAAAGACATAATGGGCTGGGATGAGTTGCAGACACCGGTTCTAGGAATATATGACACAGAGACCACAACATTTTTGTGGGTATCACATCAATGCTGGCCACCTTTGAATCTATTTTTAGTACACTTGTCATGAGTGTGGCGTGTTATTTTTTAAGAAATGCTCTCTTTATACACTTGCTGTTGTGTCTGTGATATTCTTTATTCTGTCAGTGTACCACCCCCTTTATCCCCGTGCTAATAGGTTATTTGCAAGCGGTTTTCCAATGTGCATTTTTAGTATCAATGCCTACTTACGTGTTCCCCGAATTCCATCGTTTATTTTCATTTATCAACCTTTGGCCTTAACATGCAGAATAGCCCCTTCTCTGGTTTGACATTTTCGTGTGATATCTTCTAAGCATGATTATTTTAGCAAGAAGATTGGTTGTTTCTATTGATTTGCATACGTATTCGCTATGTGCCTGTCTGGCAGTCCAGAACAAAATGTAAAATCTGACAAACTAGCTTCTGCTTCTTCAATGTATTGGTTCAAAGCAATCTGCAAGTCGAAAAACAGTCAGGTTGATAATTATTTTTGAGTCAAGGACAAAAAATGCGCCTAATTTCTTTTAGTACGTGAACAGTTTACTATCATTATGTGAGTGACATGATGGCCCTTTAAGCCTGACAAATAATATATTTACAGCATTGACTATTTCTCAAAAATGAGACGCCAACACATTAAAAAGGTCGATCAAATGCAATGACTACACTTTACTGTTTCACTGTTCTTTATAGGTATGTTGAAATGGCATACAAAGTCACATTTTGTGTTTATAATCGAAATCCAACTCATGAAGAGCGTTCAAGGCGATGCACGACTATTCCCAGATGTCAAATCTGCTGACTGATAATAAACAGACTTTCCCAGATGACACACTGATGTCCATTAGAGCATGTCTAATCTCAAGCATAGGTTGATTTGTTCACAGTTAAATGTAAATATTCTGATAGCAGTTGACCTTTAATCATTAAAGGAAAAATGTCATTACTGAAAAGTAAAAAATATACCTATTTTATATGAGATAGAACTGCACGTATACAGATATGTTGCCAGGGAACAAAAATCAATGTATAAAATCACTTCGGACTTATTTATTTCATGAAAGGATCATCTATGCGGTTTCATTTTTCAAAATGTTTACCTTTCCCCTTTTGGTTTGCCAAACATCCGAAAACGCCTGTTGTCAGAAAAGTAAGTGTTTTTTACTTTATTCCTACTTAATGTTTTGTACTTCTTTCTTAAATCAATAACGTACTTTATGGTTAATATCCCCTCTTCTTTTTATGTCAAAAGAACATTTATTATTTTCGTAGAATAAAAAGAAAATTCTCTGCACGGTTTATATTTTTCCTTAATTGCAGGTATTTGGTGGTGCAACTGTTAATTCCAATGTATTCCTCCTTATTAAACTTCATTTTCTGGGGTCCTTTTGTATGACAAATCTATGAATTGCTAAATATCAAACCCCATTGGGGAGCCACTTTGCAAGCACAGCTACTGGGCCACAATGATGAGGACCAAGTGCATACAAGCCTTGACTCTGAGGATAGTGAGGGCGGGCAGTCACAGACTTCTAAGGGTGATAGAGTGGAGTCGTTCAACTCAACATTCATTCATGAGTTCAATAAAGTGAGTGTGCAGCCCTGCGACATCCTTTCGAGAAAGCACTTAATTACACGATGCAATAATACTCAATACTATGCACTTCTAGCAGCTGAAACAAAATTCAGTGTCTCTGAACGCAACAATCAATCATCACCCCAATAATCATCACCCCAATAAAGTGAGTGTGGAGACTTCTGCCTATGCTTTCAAGAAAGTGCTTTATACTTTATACACAATAATACTCAACACAACATACAATGAGCAGCTGAAACAAAATCAGTATCTATGGGTACTATTCTGCGCCCCAACACTGAGAGGCTTCTCAATAGTTCTGGTGCAACGTAGAGAGTTTACGCACATTGAGGAAGAGCAGGTGGAGCTGGTTGAGGATCAAGGAGCTCAGCTTCTCGGCGCCCCGGCATCTTGGTGTGCCGGTGTACCTGAGCACATCCCCTATATCCCCAACTATGACTCAGAGGGACCGACCAAAATCTTGGAGAGGAGGGGGTCATTGCTCTTTGCCCCCGAACTCAAGAGCGGGCAGCTCTTTTTCTAATGGCCCCTGAGAACTGCGGAAAAAACTGCTTTCCACATTTTTGACGCTTTCTGTACGCCACTTTGCCTGCTTGCTATGTAAATCCGCTCCATGTCCCCTGTGCTCCACTGGTGGGCAAAGAGCAGAAGCAGGACAGGAAGCAGGAGTGAGCAGAAACAGGGTCAGGAGCGAGCAGAGGAGCAGGGGCTGCCTTGCTGCTGGGAAAAAATGGACAGGGAGGACACATTGAGGCCCTGCATTTTGCCCCCCCTAAGAATAAGGTGAGGCGTGGCAGCAGGGCAACTCACCAGGAGTGGCTCCAAGTTTTCATCCAAGAGAAAGTTTTATCTATTAGTAGGTGGGGGCAGTATTGGTAGTTTCCACCAGGCCCGGCCAATGCAGTTAAGAGTGGTGTGGCAGGGGGCGGGGGAAGTCAAAAGATGACGAGCTAAACTTAAATAAAAAAAGAAAAACATTACCTTGCTCTCACTGCATCGCTAACTCCCTTTGCTCATTCAGAAGCAACAATGATGAAGATTTCGAACAAAGTATGAAGAGTGTTAATTGAGAACTGTATGGCAAAAAGTAAGTGCAGTGGCAACCCCATCATTACTACCAACAATAGATGGCATTCGTCAGCTCTTTCTCAATATTAAAAGCACCTTAATAAAGCTACCAGAGTAGTTTTTCAACATCCAAATCTCCAAATGCTCTCCGTCCACAGGCAATCCCTTAAGTCTCTACGAAGGTCATACAAACAAAAAATATGGACCGCAAAAAAAGGCTACCATTTGAATTTGTGCCTGGGACAACTTTATATCTGGTATGTACTGTGCTTGAGCTGAATCTCAAGGGGTACAGTTATATGATATGATCATCAGCTGGAAGCACGCCGAGATCAATGCCTTACTCAAGAAACCCAAGGCGGACCCCAAGGACCTCAAGGAATGAGGGCCATCGCCGATTGGATGGAGAACAGCCGACTGAAGTTGAACTCGGACAAGACGGAGGTCCTCATCCTCAGATCCCCCCCCCCGGCCTGGGACGACTCCTGGTGGCCGACTGATCTAGGAACAGCTCTGACACCCACCGACCATGCATGCAACCTAGGGGTCATCCTCAACTCAACGCTCTCCATGACGAAGCAAGTCAATGCTGTCTCCTCTTCCTGCTTCAACATGCTCTGCATGTTCCTCAGGATCTACAAATGGATCCCCACTGATACGAGAATGACGGTCACCCAGGCCCTCGTCAGCAGCAGACAGGACTATGGAAACGCCCTCTACCCAGGAGCCTCGGCCAAACTCCTGAAGCAACTCCAACACATCCAGAATGCCTCCGCGCACCTGATCCTTGACATCCCTCGCCGCAACCACATTACACCCTACCTGAGAGACCTGCACTGGCTCCCTGCCGAAAAGCAGATTACTTCCAAGCTCCTCACCCACACACACAAGGCACTCCACAACATCGGACCAGTGTACCTCAACAGCTGACTCAGCTTCTACACCCCCACCCGCCAGCTCTGCTCCACCGACCACGCTCTCGCCGCTGTCTCCCGGTGGCATATCATTCTCCCATCTCGACGCCAATACATGGAACACCCTCCCCATCCTCCTAAGGCATACCCAAGACCTACTGACCTTCAGAAGACTCCTCAAGACCTGGCTCTTCGAATAGTAGCAGCTTTCCCCCCGCTTAGCACCTTGAGACCCTCACGGGTATGTAGCGCACTTTACAAATGCTAGGATTGGTTGATTGATAACTATGATAAATGTTGACCTAGGAAAGGTCAATGAGACAGAGGACCAATCTACTCTGCCTTCATTGAGTTCATTCCCAAGTTTAACAGAGTTAAAAATCAAGGCTCAGGGTATTAATCTGCTCAATAGGATCATATCAAATGGAGAGCCGGGTCTGTACTGCCACCCTTTAGCTATTTTTAAAGCTAACCCCAAGTTGTGGTCTGAGATTCTAACTCCCCTATTCAATGAGATACCAATAACAAGGTATATTCTAGAATAATGGCAAGGGAGTATATTACAACCTATTTACAAGAGTGGACCAGCAGGCAATCCAGGGAATTATGGGCTCATTGCCTTACAGATGTTGAAGCAAAGGTATTTACGTCCCGCTTACTTGAAGTGCTCGAAGAGTGGGTCGCATTGCAAAACATAATCCCCATTTATCAAACGTGTTGTAGGAAAGATCAGTCAACAATTATCAACCTTTTGACTTTTACTCTAATGGTGGAAAGGGCAATATACAAAAAGCTGTTCCATGGGTAAAGTTATGGCCAAAACTTTCAGCTTGGGTTATGCCCCACGCTCTTAATTTAATAATCCTACTATATACTAAAACATGGGTTCATGTGAAGCTGGGAGATGGAACTAGGTTGACTCAGAAATGTAACACCTTATGCGGCAAAAGCAAGGCTGAGTCTTTGCCCTGTATTTATTTAATCTTCTTATTGCCGATCTTACGCAACATTTGGAAAATGTGAATGCCCCTGCTCCCTCCTTTGCAGGTCATAACATAAAGTATCTACAACAGGCTGATGACACTATATTACTCAGCAATACACCAATAGGCATACAGCGGATAATAGGGTCCTTTGACAAATATGTATCAGTCAATGGCTTGGAGTTGAATATGAAAGAAACTAAAATTATCACAATAGAATAGAACATTCAAAAGTCAAACCAAATGTTTGGCTTGTCAGGTGAAAGTCTATAGAACCTCTGAGGTCATAAAAATATCTCTGTATCATTTTCGATGACAGAGTATCATTTAAAAATGCAACTCCCACCTATGCTTTTAAGACCCAGAGAAACAAGCTAATGTACCCAAATGATGCTCATTTGTTCAAAGTCATGGAGGCGGAACTGGTCCCTGCACTGGCCTACTGATCAGTCATCTTTGATGGTCGAGATGCTCCATTATTGAATAAGTTACAAATATAGGTTTTCAAATCTGTCTTTAAGATACCGAAGAACATAGGCCATGCTGAAAACCATCTGGAGTTTAGATTACAAGATCAAATCCTAGTGAGAAATGTTGTCTTTTTCAATAGTCTTCATGTGTTATTGGCATCTGAATCTGATATGCTGGCAAAAGTGTGTCGGCAGGAACTTAATATTTCAGAGCACACAAATGTTTGGAGATCCTATCTTTCTAAGTGTCTTCACACCTTTAACTACCATCTATCAGCATTTAAAACAACCAACAGAACAAGTTTAAGAATCTTTTCGAACCAAGCAACAATACAATTATCTTTTGAGGCAGACCAAGAGGTCCTCACAGGTAAAAAGAATGCTTGGACTACTGTTTATAGTTATTAAAAAGATGAGGCCCAGCCATACTTGAGGGCCCACTTCTCTACTCATATGAAGATCAAGTTCCTATGGTTGCGCCTTGGCAGATATGTCACCAAGAATGGCATACCAAGATTGAATCAGCAACGGACAACATCTTGCTGTAGACTGTGTGGTTATGAAAAATAATCTTTATTACACATAATTTGTACTTGCCCAAGATTATTGCAGGTTCAACAAGCATTGCTAAAACCATTGTTTTTAGTTGTAGAAGCAAGATCTTGCCAAGAAGCTGGAAAATGCTGTCTATCAGGTAGGTCAACTTTGGTAACCTGCTGACTGGTGACGTTTTTAATTCTGTCTGAGAACCTATTGAATTCTGTTCAAAAACAATTTAGCCATTCCTGGATTGACAGTGTAATGTTGCCAATTCCGGAAGAATCTTTTTTATACTTATTGATATTGTTTATATGATTATTAGAGAATATTATGTATTTTAATATTGAAGGAATTATGGCAATTAAGGCATAGATGGCCTAGGATTTCTTAACAAATAATTACATTTCAAAATGATTCTAGAATGATAATGTTAGCTTCAATTTTAGGAGAATATTAATAAATCCAATTGAATTTTAACATCCACCCGAAATTATATTTAATGTGGTAGTGCTCATTGATTATCGTTAATTATCTTGTTTAATAATGATTAGCCTCCACTGATATTACAAGAAGTGTAATATCAATTTGATACAGCATTTGAAAGAGCAGCTTAAATTACATCATTTTTTTTAGAT
The DNA here is from genome assembly GCF_964261635.1 of Lissotriton helveticus. Lineage (NCBI taxonomy): Eukaryota > Metazoa > Chordata > Amphibia > Caudata > Salamandridae > Lissotriton > Lissotriton helveticus. The sequence goes on along the minus strand of NC_136071.1, from coordinate 647,437,391 downwards.
CTGTTTTACATATAGTATTGCGATATGTGTGGCAATTGTCTTATTAATGTGTATATTACAGGTTTTTTTAAAACTGGTTTTAGAGCATATTGTAATGATTTTCATTAATCAATCAAGCACCCATCTCCCTCATTGTACGTACTATTCCAAGGCTCTCATCCCAGTTTTTGGTGGTACATTCTTTCTCTGTGTGTGATAGCATGTGTTCTTTTTAGTCTCTTACTAGCTCCCACATGAATTTGGTTATATCTTAGGACAGATTTATCATAAAGTAGCTCAGGGCTTGCATCACGCAAGACAAGAGCAACGCAACACTTAAGTCAGATGTACAGAGCAACACAAGGCCACCTTGAGTGGCCCTGAGGTGCTTTGGTAAATCTGGAGTAACCAAAGGCAGTGCAAGTTGCTGCCTTGTGTTACTCCGTTCCAGGGAGGCATTGCATGGGTGGAGCATAGGTGTGTGCCAGGCATCCACCTATGGATTTTGGCGCATTCCCAGATTTACAATGAGTGATAGATCTGGGAATGCATCGCATGTTACACCTTCACAGGGAGGTGTAACAGTTTCCTCTTTCCACATGTTGTACATTCCAGGGCACATGGAGAAAGAGGAAAAAGCCTCAGAGGATTGTTTTTGTGCAGGAAGGTGTCCATTCCTGCACAAAAGCGATCCTGTCAACAATGCAGGCACTTTTTCACCATGGCAAAATGATGCCTGCAGTCATGCAAGGCATAACATTGTGCGTCAGTGCAAGGACAGGACTGGAATTCACCATATAGAATTAAATATGGTTCATTTCGGCCCTCTCCCTTTCATTCTGTGCAGCAAGGTGTCTTGCCACTTAGCATAGTGTTAAAGTTTGAAAAATCTGCCTAGTACTCTGTGGCATGCCTACACACTATGATCGATTGGGGCATGAAGTCAGGCAGTTTTTGAGTACCTCTCACCTGGGGCACTTCGATATGTTCAGCAGCGCACTCATTGGGATATTTCTATTGAGGCAGTGGGAGTCCTGCGATGAAGCAGGCATGTCTGTCCAGATAGATCACAGAGGAAGCCCCTGACAAGGTTTTGCAACACTTTACAGTTGCAACGCCCATGTGGGCTGGTGACAAATTCAGTCGATGTTGCCCCACACAAACCTGTTCCAACTTCAGCAGTTGGAGCCCTGCAACAGCAGATCCCAATGTACAGTGGCAGGCCCAGCTAGGTGTCAGCAAGCATGCAGTTGTGGAGTTTTAACTACTGCTTTGGACTGTTGTAAGAGTCGGGGACACCAGTAGCTGAACCCCCCAGGTTCACTTTCCAGCAGTTTGCTCCTCTGAGAGCCCCATCTCCACTATGGATGCTCTGCATTTCGATCCCTCCAGGAGTTTTCCCTCTTGCTGGGCAGGTATGCTTCTGCCCTCTCGCAGCAGGCATGCTTGCCTCTAGGTACCTCACCAATGGGAGTCTGAATGTCAAGAAGTCATAAGCCTTGGTTGCTCAGAAGCCTCCTCAGTACTATGTGGAACACTCCCTTCCCTGGCAATAAAGGACTTGGAACTGAAACAACAAAGTGGAGTAGTGGCTCAAATCATTATACAACTGGCAGACAGGAGATATGAATCAACTTTCTGAAATAGTAGAACTGGTTTAGGGTGGTTCTCTTTTTAATAGTCCTTTCCAAGCTGTTATCCAGACACAGCCTTTGTGTGGGGTGATGCTTCTCATAGCAGCATTGTTTCTAGCCTGGAGCAACCACAGAGATGTGAAGTTTCTGCACCTGACTGTCATCAACACAAATGAAGGGCTCATAATAGTAAGACAAAGGTACAGGCCTCCCGTGAGAAACTGGGCTACTGGTTGACTGGGGTTTGAGCCCTGGTCAAACAGCAACCACAATCCTTGTCAGGGTGAGGCACAAGTCAATACTAAATTACCTGTGCTCATCCATCCGGTAGCTTGGCACAGAGCATTCATGCTTAACTTACAACGCTGGTCCCTGTGTGTGTTATTTTGGAGACCGGGGCATAACTCCTGAAGGTTGGACGCTCCTTTCCGAACAACGGGGGCTGTTTGCCGTTGTTCCTGTTGCCTGCTTCAGACCAGAGGGCTGCCAGTGAGTCTGAAGACGCCCTACTCAATTCAAGAATCTTTATTCGGTGATTAAAAAAAACACCATAAAAGCACACTCAAATATACATAGTAAAAAGTCATTAAACATTTCATGATTCTTTGTACAAAAAAATATACACCATAATACAACCAGATATCCATTATTAGCATTATTAAAAGTTACAGTAAAAACAATTCAATCTTCTCCTCTGGTAAGCCTTAAGCGGAGAGCTACCTTGATAAAATTCAAAATGCTACACAGTATTAACGGTTCCGCAGCTGTCTGTAAAAATACTAGTGCCTCCCTAGCGTGGACCAAATTAGCTTTTTTCAGGAGGGTTACAAGGTATCTGCGTCTGGGCATTGAATAAAAAGGGCAGAGTAAAACAAAGTGAAGGGAGTCCTGCGGAGACCTATTGTCGCAGCCGCAGGACCCCTTCTCTTCTATTGATGTAGCGAAACCCGCTGGTGATGCCAACATAAATGGGAGTAGGTTCAGTCTGAAACGGCACATCAAGAACCTGTCCTGTGCATTATACAAGAGGTACAAGTAAGGCTCCATACCTTCCCGGCTCTTCACCAGGTAATGGGCCCTTACTGTCTTTTTACACCCTTCAGCCTCGTCTCTGCGTAGGTTTTTCCGCTCTAGAAAAATTCTCCCTACCTGCAGTTTATTCTGGGCTACAATAGTTGTGGGGTGTGTAAACAAATTCCCAAAACCTAGCTCCTCCAAGGTATTCTTCACATAAAAGAGCCAGGGGATGCGCATACACTTGTCCCTCTCAAGACAGTCCGATAAAATTTCTCTGCTTAGTGTCGCATCGGGATTAACCCAGATTTTTAGCCAAGCAATAATGGGCCTCAATTTTATCAGATCTTCTATGTAAGGTCTGCCTAACTCCCTGTGGGCAATCATACCAGCAGTACTTTGTGGTACCCTTAAGAGCGATTTTAGATATTTATTTTCCTCTCGTTGGATACTAGTGGTATTAACAAAGCCCCATACTTCTGCCCCATAGATTACCTTGGAGCATGATACAGAGCTGTGCAGGTTTATCACCTGTTCCGGGGACCATCTTCCTAGCCTCCTGCCATAGCCAGCAATTGCCCCGTTAGAAGCAATCATTTTACCACGTCGTTCCTCGACCAGGGTATCAAACCTCAGGGCACCATCGAATGTTACACCAAGATAGGGGAACGTTTTAACCTCTTCCACAATGTGACTCCCTATTGTGTATGTGAATGTAGAGGTGGTTTTCTTTGTTTTTCCCGCCAGAAGCACATATGATTTGCTTAGATTAACAAAAAGGTCCAGGGCGCCCATGAACCTAACAAATCCGTCTATCAAGATTTGAAGGCTCCTTGGTGTACGTGCGATCAGGACCGCGTCATCTGCGTAAAGCAGAACAGGAATATGACGCGACCCAACCTTTGGGCAATCTGCCTTTAGACCTAACAAAAACTGCTCCAGATTATTAATGTAAAGGGAAAACAAAAAGGGGGCAAGAATGCAACCTTGCCGGACTCCACTCATGCAGGGAAAGGAGGTAGTCAGTCCCCCCTCCCTATTAAAGCGAACCTTTGCAGTGGTGTCGCTGTGCAATTCTCTCAATATATTAATTAAACCCCTCTCTATCCCCATACTAAGCATCATACCCCACAATTTTTCCCTGTTGACGTGATCAAATGCTGCTGCCAGATCCATGAAACCCATGTAAACGGGTTCGTCACTAGCCATGGTATACTTGGCAGTCAGCATATATAGGTTCAGGCACTGGTCGCTAGTCGACCTCCCTGTCCTAAATCCGTATTGAGTGTCCGAGAAGATGTTATTTTCCTCGGTCCACTCGGACAGTCTATTAAGAATTGCCCTTCCCAAAAGTTTTGCCGACACATCGATCAGGGAAATCGGGCGGTAACACTTCGGGTCATCCCTACTGCCCTTTTTAAAAATCGGCACAATTACCGCCGTGGACCAAGACGGGGGCAGGCCACAGGTAATGGCAGTATTAATAACCCTTGTCATTAGAGGGGCCCAAAGTTCGATATTGCTCAGGAACAGGTCTGGGGGGATTCCATCAGGCCCCGGGGCTTTATTTCTGGTCAGGCCCTCCATCCCTACAGTGATCTCCCTAGTGGTAAATTCTACTAATGGAGCCTCAGTTGAAATGGCCAACGGCTCTTCACTAGAGCCAGACTCATGGTTATACAGGCTCCTAAAGTGGGTAACCCACTGCTCTGGGAGAACATTAGCCCCTATATCCGGGGCATCTTTTTCCTGAAACGTTGGGTTATTAATTATTTTCCAAAACCCTGCTAAATCCTTTCTTTCCCCTGCTTCCCGTAAATCTGCCCATGCTTCCGCCTGCAAAGCAAGTTTCCTCCGTTTAATCTCCTTTTTGTAAATGTCCCTACACTTCTTGACTATTTGGGGAACCCTTGGCTTACTTTTGAGGCAGTTTTTCAGCTCCCTCAAAGCTTTAGAACAGTCATTGTCAAACCATCGCGGATTTCCGTGGTTCTTCAGTGGCGCACCGGTCTTTAATAGACCGTCAACCAGTTTAGCAATCTGATCAAAGGCTTCTAATATCCTTGACCCTTGGACCTCAGTATCCAGACAATCATTAATAGCGAGTTTCCCTGCGTCCACCAGGCCCTTGTAGAACTTTTCCCCATCTATTTTTGCCCATTTTAATCTCCTGCCCTGGTCTATTGCTCTTTCAGAGAGTGTACTTTGGACTCTAGTACTTGGGCCCACCCTGTACGACAGATCCAGGACAAGAGGATTATGGTCACTGAAGCCACTCCATTCGATCCCTACACTGATAATCTTATTAATTAGGGACCTTGAGACCAGAATGTAATCTATAAAAGAAGAACATCCTCGTCCCTTGAATGTGGGAGGGAGTGTACCATCCACCTGCGTCCCTATCATATTAATGGTATGTTCTAGGTCATACTTAAGCCGTAGCATTCTAAGGGCAGAGCCCAACAGTGTGTGAGAAAAATGCGGGCCCTTCTCCCTGGGGCATCGTGACCAATCAATATTTGTATGGACCAGAACCGGGCACAGGTGGCAATTGTAGTCTCCCATGACCACCAGGCCATATGGCTGCCCCTTTTTTTGATTTGAAATAGCCTGGCCCAACCTGTTATCTAATTCCTCAGCCAAAGAGACATTAGATCCTGCTGTCGCATCGTTGTAGATGTTAACTGCAACGAATCTGAGGCCTTTCCCAGAGAACCTCATTGCCTGAATCCTGTGGGAGTTCCAATCCAGACAGGTATAACTTCCAGGGAGGCAAAGGTCTATATATATAATTAATCCTCCCATTGCTCTCCCTGATCTTGATTTTTGAGCCGGTACAAAGAAACACCTGTACCCTTGCAAATGGTAATTATTCTCCAGGGCCCAGGTTTCCTGCAGGCAGATCACATGAAATTTTCTAATATAATCAAGCCACTCCATGTTATTGAATTTCCCGGCAAGGCCTGCTATATTCCATGAGATTATTCTTAAAGCCTCACCCCCTTGTACCCCTCCTCCCAGTAGCCCTCCTACTGGATCGCACCCTTGTTTTTCCTTTTCCAACCCCTGTACCCCGCCTATACAGGCAGTATCTATAGGCCTACATTCATCAGGCCCCTGTGTCCGGGCAGAGCTTGGTGAAATTTGCTTTGCCTCGGAACTGTGCTTCTCCTGATCGTCATACAGGGCCCCTCTACCCCCTAGTCCCCGTGTGCCCTCATTTATTTGTCAATCTACCCCCTCAAGGCCATCCAGGCAATGAAACCGATTAGACGTGTGGAAGGGTAACTCTGGGCGGCTAAATAATGGTCTAGGTTTGAACTCGTAATGAACACCCCTCTGACCCACCCTTTCCCAGTTGCTATATGGCCGGGTCACATGTGCAGGTACGTTGGTGGGAGGAAAGAAAAAGGACACATGCAGGGTTTGGATGGTTGACTCTAGCGATCTGTTCTTTCCCTGGCATATATAAGAAACAGTTCTCGCGTCCCTACAGCTGACCAATATGCAGTCCCCTTTTATAGATTTACGGCTTCTCCCCACCCAAGGGACCCTTCTGACCATAATAATTTCATTATTTAAGTGCTCTGGTAAGGGTCTGTTCAGATTAAGCCATTTAATTACCCTGCTTTTTAAGATACAAAAATCCTCTGTTTCGCCTTCTTCTAACGGGGGAACACCCGCCATCACTACAGTAAAGTCATTTGACTCTGGGGGTAAATTAGGTCTACGTGGCTTAGTGGGGGGCTTCTTTGGGGGCATTAACACAGCTCTATCTAAAGGCTGTGATTGTGTGGTGGGTTTTACTGGGGGGGTAGGCCCAATAGGGTTGGATATCTCCATTCGGGTAGGGTTGTTACTCTGGGGAAATAGGGGTGCGGCCACCATTACTGTCTGCGTTGGTGCAGGGTTCGTTCCTTTTTCTGGCAGTTGTTTACCTGGGGCTATTGATATGGCGGTGGGCTCTGATACCCTTCCTTGCGATGTGACTGGTATTTTTAGGCTATTTAGTGTGGCCTCAAGGATGGTTAATCTAATTTCCACCTTTTTTATGCTTTCACTGATGGGTAGCAATAGTGACCTCAGTAGAAATTCCAAGTTTCCCAACGGGACAACAGAAAGGGGGACATTGACAATATTATTTGCTGTGTTTGCCAACACACCGGTAGGCGCACTAGTCTGTGTGGCAGTTTTTAACTGTGACGCCTCCACTACTGACACAGGTGATGAAATGGGCTTAGATGACTTCCCAAACTCAAAAATAAGGGGTTTAGGTCTATGTTTCCCCTGTGCCCCCTTCGCCTTTCTCCTACGTTTTGATGGAGGCCCAAAGGCTGCATGTGCCGCTACAAACTTCGGTTTGGCTTTCCTAGGTTGCAAAATCGGGGAACGTTGGGAAATTAAATCAATAGTCACCTTGTTGGAGCATGTACTGCTCGTAGGGGTAGAGCTCGTTGGGGAAGTTACCGGAGTTTTACTACCCTCTCTCAACAGGATGGGAACGTCATCTATTGGAGGCAATTCTGTATTAGGCGTGGTACGATCATCACACAGGGGTCTGTTTTTCAGGTTATCTATTGAACGTCTCCGTTCAACCCTCAGCCGGTTTAAGGTGCCCTCTTTATCCCCGTCTCCCACAGCCCGGGGAAAATAATTATCTAAGGTTTTTGACCCACCCTGTTTCCTAGGGGTGCTTTCCCTAATCGGGGAAGGCATGGCGTCTAAGGTGTGGTGAAGTGTATAAGACACTATAACAGATGCCAAAATTTTAGCGCCTAATAGCACAACCAAGAGGGTGGGCCCAGCCCAGCCTACTCCGGCCTAGGACGGCCGCAGACGGCCCCGCCCTTGTCCCGGGCTTCTCCCGGGACGCTCCCGCGCGCTCCCGCGCAGCGGGCGTGCTAAGGTCTTAAAGTACTAGTTCACTAGTTCACGTTATGGGCGGGGTCGGGCCGGCAGGGAGAGCAGCCCAGCTGATGGTGATGGGGCACGCAGGGGCTCCTGGTCCACGGAGTCCCTGCTTCGCTCGCAACCCTGTTGGTCCAGAGAACAGCCCAAGTCAGCAGCCCCTTAAGAAATACCACGCTGCGGGACCCGCGTAGCGGGTCCGGCGAGGTAGGAAGCAGGTCCGGTGTCAGGAGACAAAGAGGCTTCAGCAATCCAAAGCGGCTTCTCAACAGGAGTGTCCCGTTTGAACGCGGGAGATCCCGCCTGTTTAAACTCTATGGGCGGGGGCGCGGCCGGCAGGGAGAGCAGCCCAGCTGATGGTGATGGGGCACGCAGGGGCTCCTGGTCCACGGAGTCCCTGCTTCGCTCGCAACCCTACCGGTCCAGAGAACAGCCCAAGTCAGCAGCCCCTTAAGAAATACCACGCTGCGGGACCCGCGTAGCGGGTCCGGCGAGGTAGGAAGCAGGTCCGGTGTCAGGAGACAAAGAGGCTTCAGCAATCCAAAGCGGCTTCTCAACAGGAGTGCCTACTCACAAGCCTGGACTCAAAGCCCCAGAAGGCTCTGGGCTCATCACACCTGGCCCGGGGACTGAGACCGCCCACAGCATCGGCGCAAATCATTCAAAACCTCGCCGCACCCGCTATCGCGGGTGCCGCAGCGCTGGTCCCTGTGTGTGTTATTTTGGAGACCGGGGCATAACTCCTGAAGGTTGGACGCTCCTTTCCGAACAACGGGGGCTGCGGGACCCGCATAGGGGGTCCGGCGAGGTAGGAAGCAGGTCCGGTGTCAGGAGACAAAGAGGCTTCAGCAATCCAAAGCGGCTTCTCAACAGGAGTGTCCCGTTTGAACGCGGGAGATCCCGCCTGTTTAAACTCTATGGGCGGGGTCGCGGCCGGCAGGGAGAGCAGCCCAGCTGATGGTGATGGGGCACGCAGGGGCTCCTGGTCCACGGAGTCCCTGCTTCGCTCGCAACCCTGCCGGTCCAGAGAACAGCCCAAGTCAGCAGCCCCTTAAGAAATACCACGCTGCGGGACCCGCGTAGCGGGTCCGGCGAGGTAGGAAGCAGGTCCGGTGTCAGGAGACAAAGAGGCTTCAGCAATCCAAAGCGGCTTCTCAACAGGAGTGTCCCGTTTGAACGCGGGAGATCCCGCCTGTTTAAACTCTATGGGCGGGGGCACGGCCGGCAGGGAGAGCAGCCCAGCTGATGGTGATGGGGCACGCAGGGGCTCCTGGTCCACGGAGTCCCTGCTTCGCTCGCAACCCTGCCGGTCCAGAGAACAGCCCAAGTCAGCAGCCCCTTAAGAAATACCACGCTGTGGGACCCGCGTAGCGGGTCCGGCGAGGCAGGAAGCAGGTCCGGTGTCAGGAGACAAAGAGGCTTCAGCAATCCAAAGCTGCTTCTCAACAGGAGTGTCCCGTTTGAACGCGGGAGATCCCGCCTGTTTAAACTCTATGGGCGGGGTCGCGGCCGGCAGGGAGAGCAGCCCAGTTGATGGTGATGGGGCACGCAGGGGCTCCTGGTCCACGGAGTCCCTGCTTCGCTCGCAACCCTGCCGGTCCAGAGAACAGCCCAAGTCAGCAGCCCCTTAAGAAATACCACGCTGCGGGACCCGCGTAGCGGGTCCGGCGAGGTAGGAAGCAGGTCCGGTGTCAGGAGACAAAGAGGCTTCAGCAATCCAAAGCGGCTTCTCAACAGGAGTGTCCCGTTTGAACGCGGGAGATCCCGCCTGTTTAAACTCTATGGGCGGGGGCGCGGCCGGCAGGGAGAGCAGCCCAGCTGATGGTGATGGGGCACGCAGGGGCTCCTGGTCCACGGAGTCCCTGCTTCGCTCGCAACCCTACCGGTCCAGAGAACAGCCCAAGTCAGCAGCCCCTTAAGAAATACCACGCTGCGGGACCCGCGTAGCGGGTCCGGCGAGGTAGGAAGCAGGTCCGGTGTCAGGAGACAAAGAGGCTTCAGCAATCCAAAGCGGCTTCTCAACAGGAGTGCCTACTCACAAGCCTGGACTCAAAGCCCCAGAAGGCTCTGGGCTCATCACACCTGGCCCGGGGACTGAGACCGCCCACAGCATCGGCGCAAATCATTCAAAACCTCGCCGCACCCGCTATCGCGGGTGCCGCAGCGCTGGTCCCTGTGTGTGTTATTTTGGAGACCGGGGCATAACTCCTGAAGGTTGGACGCTCCTTTCCGAACAACGGGGGCTGTTTGCCGTTGTTCCTGTTGCCTGCTTCAGACCAGAGGGCTGCCAGTGAGTCTGAAGACGCCCTACTCACGAGCCTGGACTCAAAGCCCCAGAAGGCTCTGGGCTCATCACACCTGGCCCAGGGACTGAGACCGCCCACAACATCGGCGTATAAATTCATCGGCCCACTTCCGCCACGCGGGAGCGTCCCGGGAGAGGGCCAGACGAGGCCGGGATGGGCTACCCCCCTAATCTCTCATCCACTGATACATACACCCAAAGGTACTGTACTCCATCACGACATTGTTTGGACTTATTGCTCCAGTGGGACTATTTTTGTTCTTTACCTGTAACTGATATAATTTCACATGTCAATGTCTACTAGGTCAGGGAAGGGAAGCTGGGGGGGGGAGGTTATGTCAATGGCACGCTCGACCAGTTCATCACTCGGGCATATTCGGTCCTCGAAAAGGAAATTGCCATTACTGAGCGCCGTCTCTCTATAGAGGCTTTGAATCGCAAGCGTTCTTCCTTGGGGCCGCTGTTGCTGGCAGCTTCTCCTGCCAACATTGATGAACCCCCACAAGGTGCTAACACTGGAAACATTCTCCGACTGTATTGGTCTCGGCAGTTGTTCCTAATAGCGACCACAGGGGTATCAGTAGTCCCATGCCACCCCAGGGAATCTCAGTGCACCCAAAGATGGCGAGTATGAGAATAGAATCCACCAAAAGAAAGAGGGTTGGTAATGGGTTGAGGGGGGGAAGATACAAAACAGCAAAGAAATTGAAACTAAAAACACAAAGTACACATGGAAATGTACTTGGTTCAGGGGGCTCTAAGGAATCTACTTATACTCCAGAAAGCATTGAACCACCTTTTGCTAATTCTGCCAACCATTTGCTCGAAGCCACTCTCGTCTTCAGCTTCTGTAAATGACACTCCTCTTATTGCTCGTATTGAGCATATTGTAAAGTCTCTAATACTCCCGGTCCTCGAGAGGGTAAAAGCACTGACAGAGAGATTGGATCGCTTTGAATAAGGGACACTTGACAATTTCTTTTCCTTAAAGGCCCTAATTAAATTACACTCCAAAAATAGCCGGATACGCCACATCAGAACCAAGACCCATTGTTAGTTCCCACACACACAGGCGATTCCGCACCTGTAACTTCAAAAGAAATTTCTGGGCCCCGGTGTTGAACTAACCCTCCAGTGATAGCCATCACTACTCAGAAAAGTAGAAAACCTACAAACCCATTACTGGCCAAAGGGGTTAAAGGAGCCTCTGATAGTGCAAATATACAGAGCCAGGAGGGTGTTTATAGCCATAGCAAAACAGCAAGGCAGGGTAATGACCAATCTGTATCACCTCAAAAGCCTGACACAGTGGTGACAAACTATACCAACCTTCCCAATATCAACTTGCCTCCAGAATGTTTGCCTTATGAAGCTGTATTAACTGGAGTTCCACGACTCAACCGGGTAAATTGGAATCCTACCACGAACTCAAAAACAAAACTACATATTGGTTAAACAACAATAGAGCTCTACCAAGGCAACTGATGGCCAGGTTCTCTATGTAAGAAGGGTTAATTGGATAGGTAACAGGACTAGGGATATTCCCGGCGATTGCATTCTTGTAAATTTCAGGGATGCCTGGGTCCTAAGATTTATTTGTAACCAACAGGATGGGCATGATGGTAGTGGAATCGGTACATACGACTTGGGATATTTCCATTTGCAGTCTGCCTACTTGCAACATAGGCAGAGCAGTCGAAATCAATTCTGGGGGGTGGTGACAGGTGATCTCTTCAGTAACAATCGCTATATCCATCCAACCCCTGCTTTTGCCAGAGTTCTAGATTGCTATGGGATAGATGGTGGTTATGGACAAGATGATTATCCAATTCTAAATTGCCCTTTCTATACCGCCGTTAACAGGCACAATAGGCCCTGAACCCCTGTTCAATTATATGGGATTGCTCCAACTCTTGTTAACTCCACCTTCTCTGATGTAGCCAATTTGGGGAAAAGGCACATTTTTGATCTCCCAATCGTAGAGAACAATTGCCGGAGCCCAGAGGGGGAGGGACTGGCCAATAGGCTTAAGTCTGGGATTGGAATTACTGGTGACCTAGTTACCCAGGCTGGTTCCAATGATACTTGTCTGATCCCACCAGAACAATCTATCATTCTGTGCGATACCCTTATGCTGCATGCTCTTATGCCGCCGTTCTCGGTAACTAAGACTGCAGGGGAGCCAATTAATATACCCACCGCACCACTATTCGTATCCCAGGTGCTAGTTTAGGCTGACACGACCATAAAGATTATTAGCTGGAATTTAGCGGGCATTTCCAAGAAATTAGATCTTCCAGATTGGAATACCCTGGTTGAGTCGTATATGATCTGTATCTTCCAGGAGACCTGGAGCTTAGAGCCCAACCACCAGGTCGGCTATACCACATATTTATTGCCAGCAGTATCCGCAGCATCTGGGAGGGGTCGCCCTTCTGGGGGGCTCCTAATATGGGTCAGTATTCTCCTGGAATGTAGCATCTCTCAAAAGCATTGTAACTCAATGGATATTCTAAGGATCTCATTGAAAGGGCTACATAGAGGGAGAACCCTAGAAATTTTTAATATGTATGCGAGGGGCACCAAAGGTGGCTCTTCATCCTCCACAGTTACACTACTCGAAAATGAACTCAGAGAATGTCATGCCGATATGCATGTTTTGGTCGTGGGGGATTTTAATTGTATGTTTGAGCCCCTTGCGGCAGAGGATATTATAGATCTTACTGAGGACGATGCCAGGAGGGGTGTACCTACACTCGCGATTCAACCAATAAAAAGATGGTCGCAACGGGCAATCCAGCTGAATGCACTAACTATGGAGTTCGGCTTAAGAGCAGCAAATGGCAGAACCGTCTCTGACCCTTCCGGGCCCATACGTACAACAGGGTCAACCACACATCAAGGATTGATTACATTCTCCTTGATTTTAAGCTTTGGCACTTTATGCAGGATATGGAAATGTTACCAACCATAGATAGTGACCATAACCTGCTTTCTTTGAGTCTGCATCACCTATGGCTAAATGAAAATGGGCCGGTTGCACCAAGTAAAACCATGTCAACTTCAAAAATTTGCCCATCAAATTGTGGAAGACACCTGAAGTGGCGCAAAATCACCCAGGATGAAAGGAAAGTTCAGTCCATAGGGGCCCTTTTGACAGCCGCACAGAGTAAGTTGGACACGACTGCTTTAGCCTGTTGCGAACCCTCCTGGGTGACGGCAGTATTCCAGAACACTATCGAAGCGGTGGGCAATTTATTCTTGGTGCAAACTAGAGGTGGGGCCCAGAGAGAGCCGCAGAAGCCCAATGGTAAACAGGGGTGGTATACATCTAATTGCCGAAAGAAGAAGTCTGCTCTAATTAAGGCAGTTAAGTCCAAGTCGCAAGCTCCGATCCAGCATGCTAGGAAAGAGTACAAGTCAGTGGTAATAGAAGCTAAAAAGGAGTGGGAGGCCCAGTACTGGCAATCATTTAAGGAGGCCAGTGACAGGAGAGATACGGGTCGATTCTGGAATATTATAAGAGCCAAGAACAGACCTGCTAGTGACCTCATTACGTGTAATATAACTGGCCAAACATGGTTTCATCACTTTACGAAACTGTATATATGCCATCAGGGAGGTGAAAATGAGTTCTCTTCTCGTAGCTTTCAGATATCCCCTGGAGAACCAGATGAATATCCTTTCACAGTTAAGGAAGTGGAAAATGCGACTGGCCGCATTGTGCCCCAAAAGGCAGCCGGTCCAGATGGTATCCCCGGAGACCTGCTTCGCTTTGATCTGCCCAAATGGGGGAAACTTATTCATACTGTACTTATCGCCATTGATAATGGTGCCGCAAGCCCTAAATTGTGGAAGGGGGCTGAGGTTGTCACAATTTTTAAAAGGGGCGCAGGGACGATCCCTCCAACTATCGCCCTATAAGCCTAATAGACTCCACCCAGAAGGTGGTTGGGAAGGTGGTACTCGAAAGAATCCTACAATGGGCTGATGAAAATAAGATTCTCTCAGATTACCAGGCGGGATTCAGGGCTGGTACTGGGACAATAGAGCAGGCTTTTCGTCTACTATTAATTTACTGGAAAGTGGTTGTACTAGGCAAAGGCAGTCTTTACCTTGCGTTTATTGACTTAAAGACTGCCTTTTACCTGGTGCCTCGGGGAAGCTTATGGGGAGTGCTGTTCGATATGGGGATCCCCCCAAATATTTTGTCAATTCTAGTGAGGCTCCACGAAGGAAATTTCGCTCAGGTGAGGTGGGGGATTCAGGGACAAAAGACCAACAGAATTCCAGTGGAGAGAGGCGTCCGCCAGGGTTGTGTTCTTGCTTCCACCCTCTTTTCACTATATGTGAATGGTGTGGTCGTGCACTTGCTGGAAAATCCATCTGATGCACCATCCCTGGCGGGCAAGGGAATTCCAACCCTCTTATTCGCTGATGATACGCTTCTAATATCTAAGTCTCCTGTGGGCCTCCAGAGCCTCCTAGTTAATTTTCAGGCCTTTTGTACCCAAAGAGGGCTTATAATAAATACAGATAAGACAAAGTATTTGGTGTTAAACCCCCCAAAAAAACTCGGGCGACCCCCAGTCCTAAACCAGGTGTCTTTGGAAAGGGTCACTGTATTTGACTATTTAGGTATACGTATTTCGGACACTATACAGTGGAACCCTCATCTTTGTAAAATGCTATTAAGTCACAAAAGGGTAGTAGGGGTGCTCCTTAAGGAACAACGTTCCTCATCATCCAGACCCATTGCCCCGGTTATTGATATCTACAAGGCGAGGGGTGTTAGCTCGGCCCTTTATGGGACGGAGCTTTGGGGTAATTGTGATATGGAACAGTTGGTAAGGTCAGAAAAAAAATTCCTAAGGGACTGGATGTCACTCCCGCAGAGTACCCCATCGGTACCTTTGCTACTTGATCTAGGATGCCATCCGATTAAAGATCTGGCAAAAGTCCGGCCGCTACTGGTATGGGCCCGGCTATGGCAAGTGCCAGAACTAGCAAAGTATGCAGAGGGACTTGCAGAAATAATGTCGATGTCGGGTTGGTATAAAATAAAGTGGCTCAAAGATGTGAAGTTTTTACTTGGCGAATTGGGACTTAACGAAGCCTGGGCAAGTAGGTCTTCCCCCCCTAAGGCAACACTTAAGAATCTTTACTGGAGTTGGGTCACAACTAGAAATAGCACTAACCCTAAGATCGGCAGATTAACAGGAGATTTCCTCAGGTTTAAGGATGTGGCTTTCCGGGAACCCTAATATATACAAAGGCAGAAAAGTGAAATCTTGCCTGTGGAACTTCATCCAAATGTGCGAGTTCCCATCAGTCAACTAACGAGACCGCCCTTCATCATCTGGGGACCCTCGCGCTTAGAAGGTCAAGTACCCACAATAGATTGGCAGGTGTTGTAAGCCTAATCTATACCAAACATATCATTAGTGGACAAAAGGGGAAGGTAAAAGTGTCTGTAGATGACTGAGTAGCAGTGCCAAAGAAAAGAGTGAAAGTGAATCAGTGAAAAAAAGGAAAGATTATGTTAAGATTGGGTAGTGACAGGGGAACAAAAAAATGGATGGATGGTGTCCAGTAACAGCTGGCAGGTCCCAGAGTGTCCCTACAGCACGGGGAATAGTGTTCTTGGGTCTGGTATGAACTAATTGGTCTCTCAGACTCTGTCCCCTCTTGATGTCGCTTTAATTGAATTCTGCTTTAGCCTCATCATTATAATACCAGAGTTGGCTCCTGCAGTGTGCTATAAGAGCCTACAGTCTACTAATATACATGAGTCCAAGTCTAGGCCAGGGTTCCTGTGTCATGGTTGTTTTGAAAAAACAGGGGACCTTGGTACGATGGGCTGTGTATTTTACAGAAAACTAAATACAATCTGATTTCCTATCTATTCACAGGTTATTGGGTCCAGTAATGCCATCACACTATTACCAGGATCCACCAATACATAATTAAAGCGTGGTTTGGGTACTTGAACTGGCGAAGAATTGTCAAGAAATAAAGAGCATGCCATTTTTCGCCTATTCAAACGCGTACATGGCTAAGAACTACACGCAATTGCTTGCAGAACTACATTTCCCACCATTCTGAGCGCGGAACTCTCTGATGACGTCACACGCAATGGCGACAACGCCGTCAGAACGAACTAAAGGGTCGGCTCCTCGCCGCGTCAGTACCTCCCCAACAGACAGCCCAGAGGGACGTCTGGGGTACCGACGGAGAGGTGAGTGCTTAACGTTTAGTACTCCTCGCGTGTAGACAGGGAATACGAGTTAGGTATTCTGCTATGAGAACACAATGAGTTGCGAGGCTGTGACGACCAACAATGTGTTTTTGCAGGCACGCCTTTAACAATGGCGCTTAAGATTGACTATTGATACGATCTAGTTACTCCGATTGAAGCGCAAGGGCTGTGAGCTGGTTGAAACCACAACTGTGATTGCCAGCGCACTTTCAATTGATGGCATAGAGCATAGATGCGACGAGTGATACTCGAGAATACGACTAAGCCATACACCCGCGACTTGTTTTACACCAGAGGTGGTACGTGTTGGCGAGTGTCACTGGGGCGCGCTCTTATTAACGGCAAATAACACTCCACAATTTGATTACGCTATATTCCGTTGATGTGTATGCCAACAGAGACAGTACTTTTTGGAGAGCCCTTACCTCTAAAATTTCGCCATGTAAAGATACCTTAGGAGAGACTCTGTAGAGCCTGGCGGGTCGTTATAGACTGGCTTATTACTGCTGTTTTTATGGATTCTCATTTCCATAGTGTAAAGAGCACTTTTTTTATTCCCTTCGCCAGAGAGGTGCTCCAAGTACCTGAGCTGAAGCCAGGTGAGGTGGGGCTATTCCTTCCTGCCACAAAGGTGAGTGATCAGGATAATGAGATGGCAAAATTACATTGTCTGTTGCGGCTGGCAGTGTATCAGCTAACAAATGAATTTGAACTAATCACATGATTCACGCACATGGTAACGATGTAACGATGTACTAATTGTGCCTTGTCTGTCTTTCTTTTTTATGTATCTGGTCTTCCAATTTGGACTCTTGCACTAAGAAGTCAGGAAGATGGTAACAGATCACGTTTAAGGTGATATTATTTCTTTTTATCATTAGCAGTAGCATTAATGGTCCTGAAGAAGCAGCAGGAGACCACCTGGCTCCGGTTGTCTGCAGAAACATGTCGACCTAAGATACTTCCTAGTAGTTATTTGTTACACTACTACTTGCACTGTTTTTATTGATTTGGGACTGAAGGGGTACAGAATAAATGTTTTTTTCCCCTGTCACTACCCAATCTTAACATAATCTTTCCTTATTGTTCACTGATTCACTTTCACTCTTTTCTTTGGCACTGCTACTCAGTCATCTACAGAAACTTTTACCTTCCCCTTTCATCCACTAATGATATGTTTGGTATAGATTAGGCTTACAACACCTGCCAATCTATTGTGGGTACTTGACCTTCTAAGCGTGAGGGTCCCCAGATGATGAAGGGCGGTCTCGTTAGTTGACTGATGGGAACTCGCACATTTGGATGAAGTTCCACAGGCAAGATTTCACTTTTCTGCCTTTGTATATATTAAGGTTCACATACAGATACATATTTTAGTTAGTTGTGTTGACTTACTGCTATTTTTTGTTGGTGTAGTTATGTAATTAGGGGCCGTAGCAGGTTAGGTCGGTAAATTTCCCCTAGGACCCTCCACCCTCAGTGCTTTGTTGTCCTTGTGCAGCCTCGGCTGCGGGTCCATTTTTAATCTTGTACAAAACAGTAAGGGAACTTAACTAGGAGCTGCAGTGTTCACCGGTCCTTTTGCGGCACGCCAGCAGTGCTGAGAGTCTCTCATTTGTCATGGCTCCTAATTTAGGGTTAGCTTTCGATGAATCTGAGGTACAGTCAATTTTAGCTGATAATCCGAGCGTTCTAGAGTTTATACCTACTGCTCAGATAAACAGCAATGAGGAATGGGCAAAGGTCCTGATACTTAAGAAAAACCAAGCAAGAGTCTGTGTCCATGGGATATGTATGGCAGAATACTTACGGGAGAACTGTGCTCCGAGTGGATTGATCGTCACTAATGCCCCTCGCCTGTTCCTTGATGACAAAGATTTTCTAAGGGACTGGTATCTGATAGCCTGGAAATGCCCCCGTGATTGGCTGGTGCTCATTATCAAGACCGCCAAAACAACGGCTGATAAGATCTTAGTGGAAATTCAGACCCTGGAAGGCCAAATTAGAACAACTATTACAGGCAAAGCCTTCACAAAAGGTCAGGACGAGGGAAACAAAGTGAGCAAAGAGTTTAGAGACTCTATACTGTTTAACAAACTCGAAAAATTTAAGAAAGATCTTTCAAAATTTTCTACAGAAAAGGTGTATCCCTACACGAGCGATACCTACGCACCAACTCCATATAACAAAAATGGACGCAAAGGGGGATCGACGTATGGCACATCCAGTTCAGAGGAAGGGTGTACCGACTCTGATTCCTCGAGCCACGGGAACACACCGAATACCAATAAAGGGAGAGGTAATAATAGGAGAAATTGGAGAGGCTACAATCAACATTTTGGTCAACCTCAATTTCCGCCATGGTGGCAACCAACCCCATGGGGACCACCATCTAACCCACCCACTGGGGGACCTTATGGCCCACAACAGCTCTATCATGACTATAATCAACAGCCTTTTTTAGGGCAGGGCCAAGGTCGGTCGAGGGGACGACGGAGAGCACAGCAACAAGGCCAAGTGCGTTGGAATCTTCCTCCTCGAACAATGGATCTGAGGAACGGGAAAAAGATACCTCAGGAACAGCCGGGGACGTCAGTAGGTCAAGCATTGTGATTAATCTGAGCTCGCATACGCTTACTGACATGGAAGAACAAGTCCTGAACAAAGGCTTGGGGTTTGTTACCACCAATAGAGGGGATCCTTTCCTTGCCCAGATTGAAATGGGAAAATTCTTTCGCAAAATAAGGCTGCACTATCTTTTTGCGAACAAACCTAACCAGAATATGATGATCTCATCATTTGATGAGAATACAGGCCTGAAAAAAACCATCAACGTTCAACCCCACCACTGTGGGCCTTCCACCGAAGGTAGCTGCCTTCGAGGAAGCGGTAGACCATGACCTGAGAGAGTTGTATCGACACCAACAAAGCCCCTTTATCAATATGTCGAAAAAGGAACAAGAGGCAGTAAGATCATTGGCTAAAAATTAAGCAGTGATAGTGAAGCCAGCTGATAAAGGCGGGGCAATAGTCCTGCTGGACACATGTACTTATCGCCATGAGTGCTTACGACAGCTGAACAACACGAAGGCCTATCAAAAGCTTACCAGTGATCCTACTGAGAGACCCACAACAGTAATCGGACATATAGTAGAAGAAGCATTGTCTGAAGGATGGGTCACTCAGAAAGAAGCCCAATATATCTGCACGGTGAACCCCAAGATGCCTTATTTTTATGTACTACCAAAAGTACACACAAGGCACAAAGGCCCCCCCCCCGGGTCGCCCAATGATATCGGGCATAGGTTCACTATTGGAACCTTTATCAACATTTGTTGATTTTTTTCTGCAACCCTTAGTTAGGGGAATGCCTACATTCCTCAAGGATACGAAGGATGTCCTCAGAATTCTCCCTGACATCGAGTTTAATAAAGATCTTGACATGTTGGTATCCTTCGATGTCGAAAGTCTGTATACTTCCATCCCCCAGACTGAGACGCTGGAGGTGATTGAAGGGCTTTTAGCAGAGAGTGACATGAATTCCATCACGCCTGTGAGATTAATCATGACATTGGCCACTTTGGCTATGACTGAAATTTTTTTTCAGTTTGAGGAGTCTATCTACCTGCAGGTTAGCGGGACCAGTATGGGCAGCGTTTTTGCCCCTAGTCTCGCTAACCTGTATGTGCACAAGTTTGAGCAGGACCGCATTTTCTCAGACACCAATCCACATCTAGGTTGTCTGCGACTGTGGAAAAGGTATATAGACGATGTCTTGGTGGTATGGCGTGGAACGGTTGAGGATCTACAGCTTTTTCACACCTGGTTGAACGAGAGAAATAGGTTTCTCAAATTTACCATTGAGTTTGACAGACACCAACTGGCGTTTTTAGATCTGCTCATTATATCCACACCAACTGGCCTTCAATCTGAATTGTATCGAAAACCCATGGCAAGAAACTCCTTATTAGACTATGGAAGTTGTCACCCCAAGGCTTTGAGGGACAATTTGCCCTATGGGCAATTTCTCCGTATACAGAGGAATTGCTCCACGAAGTCTGCATTTGAGGCCCACTCCAAGACCTTGCGGCAAATTTGGCAGAGAAAAACTATCCGAAACATCTAATTCGTGCTTCAAAGAAGAGGGCTTCTAACAACAACAGAGAGAGTCTGCTTGACATTTTGCCCCCGAAGCCGAAACAAGAACGGATTACGTGCGTAAACACGTTCCGTACACAATCCAATCAAATCCAAAAGATTGTGAGAAAACACTGGAGGATTCTAAATACTGGCACTGATGCACTACCACCTCCTTTGTTTGCTTTCAAGAGGTGACAGAGTCTGAGAGTCCAATTAGTTCATACCAGACCCAAGAACACTATTCCCCGTGCTGTAGGGACACTCTGGGACCTGCCAGCTGTTACTGGACACCATCCATGCGGCAGCTGTGCCGCCTGTCCACAAACATCAAAAACATTGAACATCGATATAGGCACAGATCGCCCTTGGCAGTTGAGAAGGTTCACTAATTGTAACAGCACGAACCTGATCTATCTGATCACTTGTCCCTGCAACAAGAAGTATGTGAGGATGATGACCAGAAAGATCAAGGTGAGGATCTCGGAGCATAAGAGCTCGGTTAGATGCTCCAAACAGGCTACCAAATTAACCAACCACTTCTTAGAAGTAGGGCATCTACCGACTGATCTCCACTGGACAGTAATAGATCCACCATTGATTCCATCTGGGGCAGAAGTCTCTGCCTTCTTGTTTAGGTGTGAACAAAAATGGGTGTTCAGGCTTAAGACTGACAAAATAGGGCTAAACGAAGACATCCCCTGGATGTCGCTTTAATTGAATTCTGCTTTAGCCTCATCATTATAATACCAGAGTTGGCTCCTGCAGTGTGCTATAAGAGCCTATAGTCTACTAATATTCATGAGTCCAAGTCTAGGCCAGGGTTCCTGTGTCATGGTTGTTTTGAAAAAACAGGGGACCTTGGTACGATGGGCTGTGTATTTTACTGAAAATTAAATACAATCTGATTTCCTATCTATTCACAGGTTATTGGGTCCAGTAATGCCATCACACTATTACCAGGATACACCAATACATAATTAAAGCGTGCTTGGGTACTTGAACT
The DNA here is from genome assembly GCF_964261635.1 of Lissotriton helveticus. Taxonomy (NCBI): domain Eukaryota; kingdom Metazoa; phylum Chordata; class Amphibia; order Caudata; family Salamandridae; genus Lissotriton; species Lissotriton helveticus. Next base: position 647,416,149 of record NC_136071.1, on the reverse strand, counting down.
GGCGAAGAATTGTCAAGAAATAAAGAGCATGCCATTTTTCGCCTATTCAAACGCGTACGTGGCTAAGAACTACACGCAATTGCTTGCAGAACTACATTTCCCGCCATTCTGAGCGCGGAACTCTCTGATGACGTCACACGCAATGGCGCCGCCGCCGTCAGAATTAACTAAAGGGTCGGGTCCTCGCCGCATCGGTACCTCCCCAACAGACAGCCCAGAGGGACATCCGGGGTACCGACGGAGAGGTGAGTGCTTGACGTTTAGTACTCCTCGCGTGTAGACAGGCAATACGAGTTAGGTATTCTGCTATGAGAACACAATGAGTTGCGAGGCTGTGACGACCAACAATGTGTGTTTACAGGCACGCCTTTAACAATGGCGCTTAAGATTGACTCAATTACCATATTTGTCTAAAGTGATGGAGAAATTAGTTAACAGGCAGCTTTCTATTTTCCTAGAAACTAACGATCTATTGGATATTTCCCAAACAGGGTTCAGGGCAAACAACTGCACCGAGACAACACTCTTGGCAGTGATGGACAACACTAGAATCAAGGTAGATCAGGGAAAAACAGTCGCCCTTATTTTATTGGACCTCTCGGCAGCATTTGATACCGTTCCACACCATCGACTCTTGGAAATTCTTGCAGCCAAGGGAATCCGGGAAAATGCATTAGGGTGGCTGCAGTCTTTTCTGCAAGACAGAACACAGTCAGTACGGATGGGTGATTTTGTTTCCCCTCCCCGGAATATCAAATATGGGGTCCCACAAGGGGCCTCATTGAGTCCAACCCTATTCAATGTGTTTGTCTCATCACTAGCTGAAATAGGGAGAAAGTGGGGTGTCGAGATCTGTCCCTACGCAGACGACACCCAGCTGATGATGACATTGGATGAAGAAGATGACCCTAAGGACAGGTTATTGAATTGTTTAACTGAATTAGCCAACTGGATGCACAACCATTGTCTTAAGCTGAACGCAGACAAATCTGAAGTACTGTTGTTCGGTAGACACATACAGCTATGGGACAGCAGTAGGTGGCCCACAACTCTGGGCACCGCTCCAAGTCCAGCAACAACGGCCAAGAATTTAGGTGTGACTTTAGATAACACCTTGAGCATGAAAACTCATGTATCTACAATCTGTGGCAAAGGCTTTGCGCTACTTAAGATGCTACGGCGAGTCTTCCCATGGATCACGATTGAGTGTAGGAAAATACTGGTCCAGTCCCTATTAATGAGCAGGCTGGACTATGGAAACTCTTTGTTCGTGGGAATGGCTGACTACCTTTTTTCCAAACTACAAGTCGTACAGAACGCCGCGGCGAAGGCATTCTGTAATAAAAAAAAGTACGACCCAGCCAAAAGCTGCCTGCGAGAGCTCCATTGGCTACCAATGAGGCAGAGAGCCACTTTTAAGCTACTGTGCATAATGCATAGAGCACTACACAATACAGGGCCTCGTATCCTAAAAAATAAAATCAGATTTTATGCTCCTTCTAGGAATTTGCGCTCCCGTACGGCAGCTAGAGCAAGAAATACTCGTGTGAAAACAGCCAGGATGGGTGGACGGGCGTTCTCCCACCTGGCGGCAAACAGCTGGAATGAGTTGCCTATGGAACTTAGATTGACAGATTGTTACTTGTCCTTTAGGAAGCAATTAAAAACATTTATTTACCCTAAATCCGATTAAACTATAATTACGGCCCTGTTATCAGTCAACCACTCACTACTGTCATGATAGCGCCGTGATATCCCATATAGGATGATTGTTTGCGCTTTATAAGTACCATTGACATTGACTATTGATACGATCTAGTTACTCCGATTGAAGCGCAAGGGCTGTGAGCCGGTTGAAACCACAACTGTGATTGCCAGCGCACTTTCAATTGATGGCATAGAGCATAGATGCGACGAGTGATACTCGAGAATACGACTAAGCCATACACCCGTGACTTGTTTTACACCAGAGGTGGTACGTGTTGGCGAGTGTCACTGGGGCGCGCTCTTATTAACGGCAAATAACACTCCACAATTTGATTACGCTGTATTCCGTTGATGTGTATGCCACCAGAGGCAGTACTTTTTGGCGAGCCCTTACCTCTAAAATTTCGCCATGTAAAGATACCTTAGGAGAGACTCTGTAGAGCCTGGCGGGTCGTTATAGACTGGCTTATTACTGCTGTTTTTATGGATTCTCATTTCCATAGTGTAAAGAGCACTTTTTTTATTCCCTTCGCCAGAGAGGTGCTCCAAGTACCTGACCTGAGCTGAAGCCAGGTGAGATGGGGCTATTCCTTCCTGCCACAAAGGTGAGTGATCAGGATAATGAGATGGCAAAATTACATTGTCTGTTGCGGCTGGCAGTGTATCAGCTAACAAATGAATTTGAACTAATCACATGATTCACGCACATGGTAACGATGTAACGATGTACTAATTGTGCCTTGTCTGTCTTTCTTTTTTATGTATCTGGTCTTCCAATTTGGACTCTTGCACTAAGAAGTCAGGAAGATGGTAACAGATCACGTTTAAGGTGATATTATTTCTTTTTATCATTAGCAGTAGCATTAATGGTCCTGAAGAAGCAGCAGGAGACCACCTGGCTCCGGTTGTCTGCAGAAACATGTCGACCTAAGATACTTCCTAGTAGTTATTTGTTACACTACTACTTGCACTGTTTTTATTGATTTGGGACTGAAGGGGTACAGAATAAATGTTTTTTTCCCCTGTCACTACCCAATCTTAACATAATCTTTCCTTATTGTTCACTGATTCACTTTCACTCTTTTCTTTGGCACTGCTACTCAGTCATCTACAGACACTTTTACCTTCCCCTTTCATCCACTAATGATATGTTTGGTATAGATTAGGCTTACAACACCTGCCAATCTATTGTGGGTACTTGACCTTCTAAGCGTGAGGGTCCCCAGATGATAAAGGGCTGTCTCGTTAGTTGACTGATGGGAACTCGCACATTTGGATGAAGTTCCACAGGCAAGATTTCACTTTTCTGCCTTTGTATATATTAAGGTTCACATACAGATACATATTTTAGTTAGTTGTGTTGACTTACTGCTATTTTTTGTTGGTGTAGTTATGTAATTAGGGGCCGTAGCAGGTTAGGTCGGTAAATTTCCCCTAGGACCCTCCACCCTCAGTGCTTTGTTGTCCTTGTGCAGCCTCGGCTGCGGGTCCATTTTTAATCTTGTACAAAACAGTAAGGGAACTTAACTAGGAACTGCAGTGTTCACCGGTCCTTTTGCGGCACGCCAGCAGTGCTGAGAGTCTCTCATTTGTCATGGCTCCTAATTTAGGGTTAGCTTTCGATGAATCTGAGGTACAGTCAATTTTAGCTGATAATCCGAGCGTTCTAGAGTTTATACCTACTGCTCAGATAAACAGCAATGAGGAATGGGCAAAGGTCCTGATACTTAAGAAAAACCAAGCAAGAGTCTGTGTCCATGGGATATGTATGGCAGAATACTTACGGGAGAACTGTGCTCCGAGTGGATTGATCGTAACTAATGCCCCTCGCCTGTTCCTTGATGACAAAGATTTTCTAAGGGACTGGTATCTGATAGCCTGGAAATGCCCCCGTGATTGGCTGGTGCTCATTATCAAGACCGCCAAAACAACGGCTGATAAGATCTTAGTGAAAATTCAGACCCTGGAAGGCCAAATTAGAACAACTATTACAGGCAAAGCCTTCACAAAAGGTCAGGACGAGGGAAACAAAGTGAGCAAAGAGTTTAGAGACTCTATACTGTTTAACAAACTCGAAAAATGTAAGAAAGATCTTTCAAAATTTTCTACAGAAAAGGTGTATCCCTACACGAGCGATACCTACGCACCAACGCCATATAACAAAAATGGACGCAAAGGGGGATAGACGTATGGCACATCCAGTTCAGAGGAAGGGTGTACCGACTCTGATTCCTCGAGCCACGGGAACACACCGAATACCAATAAAGGGAGAGGTAATAATAGGAGAAATTGGAGAGGCTACAATCAACATTTTGGTCAACCTCAATTTCCGCCATGGTGGCAACCAACCCCATGGGGACCACCATCTAACCCACCCACTGGGGGACCTTATGGCCCGCAACAGCTCTATCATGACTATAATCAACAGCCTTTTTTAGGGCAGGGCCAAGGTCGGTCGAGGGGACGACGGAGAGCACAGCAACAAGGCCAAGTGCGTTGGAATCTTCCTCCTCGAACAATGGATCTGAGGAACGGGAAAAAGATACCTCAGGAACAGCCGGGGACGTCAGTAGGTCAAGCATTGTGATTAATCTGAGCTCGCATACGCTTACTGACATGGAAGAACAAGTCATGAACAAAGGCTTGGGGTTTGTTACCACCAATAGAGGGGATCCTTTCCTTGCCCAGATTGAAATGGGAAAATTCTTTCGCAAAATAAGGCTGCACTATCTTTTTGCGAACAAACCTAACCAGAATATGATGATCTCATCATTTGATGAGAATACAGGCCTGAAAAAAACCATCAACGTTCAACCCCACCACTGTGGGCCTTCCACCGAAGGTAGCTGCCTTCGAGGAAGCGGTAGACCATGACCTGAGAGAGTTGTATCGACACCAACAAAGCCCCTTTATCAATATGTCGAAAAAGGAACAAGAGGCAGTAAGATCATTGGCTAAAAATTAAGCAGTGATAGTGAAGCCAGCTGATAAAGGCGGGGCAATAGTCCTGCTGGACACATGTACTTATCGCCATGAGTGCTTACGACAGCTGAACAACACGAAGGCCTATCAAAAGCTTACCAGTGATCCTACTGAGAGACCCACAACAGTAATCGGACATATAGTAGAAGAAGCATTGTCTGAAGGATGGGTCACTCAGAAAGAAGCCCAATATATCTGCACGGTGAACCCCAAGATGCCTTATTTTTATGTACTACCAAAAGTACACAAGGCACAAAGGCCCCCCCCCCGGGTCGCCCAATGATATCGGGCATAGGTTCACTATTGGAACCTTTATCAACATTTGTTGATTTTTTTCTGCAACCCTTAGTTAGGGGAATGCCTACATTCCTCAAGGATACGAAGGATGTCCTCAGAATTCTCCCTGACATCGAGTTTAATAAAGATCTTGACATGTTGGTATCCTTCGATGTCGAAAGTCTGTATACTTCCATCCCCCAGACTGAGACGCTGGAGGTGATTGAAGGGCTTTTAGCAGAGAGTGACATGAATTTCATCACGCCTGTGAGATTAATCATGACATTGGCCACTTTGGCTATGACTGAATTTTTTTTTCAGTTTGAGGAGTCTATCTACCTGCAGGTTAGCGGGACCAGTATGGGCAGCGTTTTTGCCCCTAGTCTCGCTAACCTGTATTTGCACAAGTTTGAGCAGGACCGCATTTTCTCAGACACCAATCCACATCTAGGTTGTCTGCGACTGTGGAAAAGGTATATAGACGATGTCTTGGTGGTATGGCGTGGAACAGTTGAGGATCTACAGCTTTTTCACACCTGGTTGAACGAGAGAAATAGGTTTCTCAAATATACCATTGAGTTTGACAGACACCAACTGGCGTTTTTAGATCTGCTCATTATATCCACACCAACTGGCCTTCAATCTGAATTGTATCCAAAACCCATGGCAAGAAACTCCTTACTAGACTATGGAAGTTGTCACCCCAAGGCTTTGAGGGACAATTTGCCCTATGGGCAATTTCTCCGTATACAGAGGAATTGCTCCACGAAGTCTGCATTTGAGGCCCACTCCAAGACCTTGCGGCAAATTTGGCAGAGAAAAACTATCCGAAACATCTAATTCGTGCTTCAAAGAAGAGGGCTTCTAACAACAACAGAGAGAGTCTGCTTGACATTTTGCCCCCGAAGCCGAAACAAGAACGGATTACGTGCGTAAACACGTTCCGTACACAATCCAATCAAATCCAAAAGATTGTGAGAAAACACTGGAGGATTCTAAATACTGGCACTGATGCACTACCACCTCCTTTGTTTGCTTTCAAGAGGTGACAGAGTCTGAGAGTCCAATCAGTTCATACCAGACCCAAGAACACTATTCCCCGTGCTGTAGGGACACTCTGGGACCTGCCAGCTGTTACTGGACACCATCCATGCGGCAGCTGTGCCGCCTGTCCACAAACATCAAAAACATTGAACATCGATATAGGCACAGATCGCCCTTGGCAGTTGAGAAGGTTCACTAATTGTAACAGCACGAACCTGATCTATCTGATCACTTGTCCCTGCAACAAGAAGTATGTGGGGATGACGACCAGAAAGATCAAGGTGAGGATCTCGGAGCATAAGAGCTCGGTTAGATGCTCCAAACAGGCTACCAAATTAACCAACCACTTCTTAGAAGTAGGGCATCTACCGACTGATCTCCACTGGACAGTAATAGATCCACAATTGATTCCATCTGGGGCAGATGTCTCTGCCTTCTTGTTCAGGTGTGAACAAAAATGGGTGTTCAGGCTTAAGACTGACAAAATAGGGCTAAACGAAGACATCCCCTGGATGTCGCTTTAATTGAATTCTGCTTTAGCCTCATCATTATAATACCAGAGTTGGCTCCTGCAGTGTGCTATAAGAGCCTATAGTCTACTAATATTCATGAGTCCAAGTCTAGGCCAGGGTTCCTGTGTCATGGTTGTTTTGAAAAAACAGGGGACCTTGGTACGATGGGCTGTGTATTTTACAGAAAATTAAATACAATCTGATTTCCAATCTATTCACAGGTTATTGGGTCCAGTGATGCCATCACACTATTACCAGGATCCACCAATACATAATTAAAGCGTGGTTTGGGTACTTGAACTGGCGAAGAATTGTCAAGAAATAAAGAGCATGCCATTTTTCGCCTATTCAAACGCGTACGTGGCTAAGAACTACACGCAATTGCTTGCAGAACTACATTTCCCGCCATTCTGAGCGCGGAACTCTCTGATGACGTCACACGCAATGGCGCCGCCGCCGTCAGAACGAACTAAAGGGTCGGGTCCTCGCCGCATCGGTACCTCCCCAACAGACAGCCCAGAGGGACATCCGGGGTACCGACGGAGAGGTGAGTGCTTGACGTTTAGTACTCCTCGCGTGTAGACAGGGAATACGAGTTAATGTGTGTTTACAGGCACGCCTTTAACAATGGCGCTTAAGATTGACTCAATTACCATATTTGTCTAAAGTGATGGAGAAATTAGTTAACAGGCAGCTTTCTATTTTCCTAGAAACTAACGATCTATTGGATATTTCCCAAACAGGGTTCAGGGCAAACAACTGCACCGAGACAACACTCTTGGCAGTGATGGACAACACTAGAATCAAGGTAGATCAGGGAAAAACAGTCACCCTTATTTTATTGGACCTCTCGGCAGCATTTGATACCGTTCCACACCATCGACTCTTGGAAATTCTTGCAGCCAAGGGAATCCGGGAAAATGCATTAGGGTGGCTGCAGTCTTTTCTGCAAGACAGAACACAGTCAGTACGGATGGGTGATTTTGTTTCCCCTCCCCGGAATATCAAATATGGGGTCCCACAAGGGGCCTCATTGAGTCCAACCCTATTCAATGTGTTTGTCTCATCACTAGCTGAAATAGGGAGAAAGTGGGGTGTCGAGATCTGTCCCTACGCAGACGACACCCAGCTGATGATGACATTGGATGAAGAAGATGACCCTAAGGACAGGTTATTGAATTGTTTAACTGAATTAGCCAACTGGATGCACAACCATTGTCTTAAGCTGAACGCAGACAAATCTGAAGTACTGTTGTTCGGTAGACACATACAGCTATGGGACAGCAGTAGGTGGCCCACAACTCTGGGCACCGCTCCCAGTCCAGCAACAACGGCCAAGAATTTAGGTGTGACTTTAGATAACACCTTGAGCATGAAAACTCATGTATCTACAATCTGTGGCAAAGGCTTTGCGCTACTTAAGATGCTACGGCGAGTATTCCCATGGATCCCGATTGAGTGTAGGAAAATACTGGTCCAGTCCCTATTAATGAGCAGGCTGGACTATGGAAACTCTTTGTTCGTGGGAATGGCTGACTACCTTTTTTCCAAACTACAAGTCGTACAGAACGCCGCGGCGAAGGCATTCTGTAATAAAAAAAAGTACGACCCAGCCAAAAGCTGCCTGCGAGAGCTCCATTGGCTACCAATGAGGCAGAGAGCCACTTTTAAGCTACTGTGCATAATGCATAGAGCACTACACAATACAGGGCCTCGTATCCTAAAAAATAAAATCAGATTTTATGCTCCTTCTAGGAATTTGCGCTCCCGTACGGCAGCTAGAGCAAGAAATACTCGTGTGAAAACAGCCAGGATGGGTGGACGGGCGTTCTCCCACCTGGCGGCAAACAGCTGGAATGAGTTGCCTATGGAACTTAGATTGACAGATTGTTACTTGTCCTTTAGGAAGCAATTAAAAACATTTCTTTTCCCTAAATCCGATTAAACTATAATTACGACCCTGTTATCAGTCAACCACTCACTACTGTCATGATAGCGCGGTGATATCCCATATAGGATGATTGTTTGCGCTTTATAAGTACCATTGACATTGACATTGACTATTGATACGATCTAGTTACTCCGATTGAAGCGCAAGGGCTGTGAGCCGGTTGAAACCACAACTGTGATTGCCAGCGCACTTTCAATTGATGGCATAGAGCATAGATGCGACGAGTGATACTCGAGAATACGACTAAGCCATACACCCGTGACTTGTTTTACACCAGAGGTGGTACGCGTTGGCGAGTGTCACTGGGGCGCGCTCTTATTAACGGCAAATAACACTCCACAATTTGATTACGCTGTATTCCGTTGATGTGTATGCCACCAGAGGCAGTACTTTTTGGCGAGCCCTTACCTCTAAAATTTCGCCATGTAAAGATACCTTAGGAGAGACTCTGTAGAGCCTGGCGGGTCGTTATAGACTGGCTTCTTACTGCTGTTTTTATGGATTCTCATTTCCATAGTGTAAAGAGCACTTTTTTTATTCCCTTCGCCAGAGAGGTGCTCCAAGTACCTGAGCTGAAGCCAGGTGAGGTGGGGCTATTCCTTCCTGCCACAAAGGTGAGTGATCAGGATAATGAGATGGCAAAATTACATTGTCTGTTGCGGCTGGCAGTGTATCAGCTAACAAATGAATTTGAACTAATCACATGATTCACGCACATGGTAACGATGTAACGATGTACTAATTGTGCCTTGTCTGTCTTTCTTTTTTATGTATCTGGTCTTCCAATTTGGACTCTTGCACTAAGAAGTCAGGAAGATGGTAACAGATCACGTTTAAGGTGATATTATTTCTTTTTATTATTAGCAGTAGCATTAATGGTCCTGAAGAAGCAGCAGGAGACCACCTGGCTCCGGTTGTCTGCAGAAACATGTTGACCTAAGATACTTCCTAGTAGTTATTTTTTACACTACTACTTGCACTGTTTTTATTGATTTGGGACTGAAGGGGTACAGAATAAATGTTTTTTTCCCCCTGTCACTACCCAATCTTAACATAATCTTTCCTTATTGTTCACTGATTCACTTTCACTCTTTTCTTTGGCACTGCTACTCAGTCATCTACAGACACTTTTACCTTCCCCTTTCATCCACTAATGATATGTTTGGTATAGATTAGGCTTACAACACCTGCCAATCTATTGTGGGTACTTGACCTTCTAAGCGTGAGGGTCCCCAGATGACGAAGGGCTGTCTCGTTAGTTGACTGATGGGAACTCGCACATTTGGATGAAGTTCCACAGGCAAGATTTACCTTTTCTGCCTTTGTATATATTAAGGTTCACATACAGATACATATTTTAGTTAGTTGTATTGACTTACTGCTATTTTTTGTTGGTGTAGTTATGTAATTAGGGGCCGTAGCAGGTTAGGTCGGTAAATTTCCCCTAGGACCCTCCACCCTCAGTGCTTTGTTGTCCTTGTGCAGCCTCGGCTGCGGGTCCATTTTTAATCTTGTACAAAACAGTAAGGGAACTTAACTAGGAACTGCAGTGTTCACCGGTCCTTTTGCGGCACGCCAGCAGTGCGGAGAGTCTCTCATTTGTCATGGCTACTAATTTAGGGTTAGCTTTCGATGAAGCTGAGGTACAGTCAATTTTAGCTGACAATCCGAGCGTTCTAGAGTTGATAACTACTGCTCAGATAAACAGCAATGAGGAATGGGCAAAGGTCCTGATACTTAAGAAAAACCAAGCAAGAGTCTGTGTCCATGGGATATGTATGGCAGAATACTTACGGGAGAACTGTGCTCCGAGTGGATTGATCGTCACTAATGCCCCTCGCCTGTTCCTTGATGAGAAAGATTTTCTAAGGGACTGGTATCTGATAGCCTGGAAATGCCCCCGTGATTGGCTGGTGCTCATTATCAAGACCGCCAAAAAAACGGCTGATAAGATCTTAGTGGAAATTCAGACCCTGGAAGGCCAAATTAGAACAACTATTACAGGCAAAGCCTTCACAAAAGGTCAGGACGAGGGAAACAAAGTGAGCAAAGAGTTTAGAGACTCTATACTGTTTAACAAACTCGAAAAATTTAAGAAAGATCATTCAAAATTTTCTACAGAAAAGGTGTATCCCTACACTAGCGATACCTACGCACCAACGCCATATAACAAAAATGGACGCCAAGGGGGATCGACGTATGGCACATCCAGTTCAGAGGAAGGGTGTACCAACTCTGATTCCTCGAGCCACGGGAACACACCGAATACCAATAAAGGGAGAGGTAATAATAGGAGAAATTGGAGAGGCTACAATCAACATTTTGGTCAACCTCAATTTCCGCCATGGTGGCAACCAACCCCATGGGGACCACCATCTTACCCACCCACTGGGGGACCTTATGGCCCACAACAGCTCTATCATGACTATAACCAACAGCCTTTTTTAGGGCAGGGCCAAGGTCGGTCGAGGGGACGACGGAGAGCACAGCAACAAGGCCAAGTGCGTTGGAATCTTCCTCCTCGAACAATGGATCTGAGGAACGGGAAAAAGATACCTCAGGAACAGCCAGGGACGTCAGTAGGTCAAGCATTGTGATTAATCTGAGCTCGCATACGCTTACTGACATGGAAGAACAAGTCCTGAACAAAGGCTTGGGGTTTGTTACCACCAATAGAGGGGATCCTTTCCTTGCCCAGATTGAAATGGGAAAATTCTTTTGCAAAATAAGGCTGCACTATCTTTTTGCGAACAAACCTAACCAGAATATGATGATCTCATCATTTGATGAGAATACAGGCCTGAAAAAACCATCAACGTTCAACCCCACCACTGTGGGCCTTCCACCGAAGGTAGCTGCCTTCGAGGAAGCGGTAGACCATGACCTGAGAAAGTTGTATCGACACCAACAAAGCCCCTTTATCAATATGTCGAAAAAGGAACAAGAGGCAGTAAGATCATTGGCTAAAAATGAAGCAGTGATAGTGAAGCCAGCTGATAAAGGCGGGGCAATAGTCCTGCTGGACACATGTACTTATCGCCATGAGTGCTTACGACAGCTGAACAACACGAAGGCCTATCAAAAGCTTACCAGTGATCCTACTGAGAGACTCACAACAGTAATCGGACATATAGTAGAAGAAGCATTGTCTGAAGGATGGGTCACTCTGAAAGAAGCCCAATATCTCTGCACGGTGAACCCCAAGATGCCTTATTTTTATGTACTACCAAAAGTACACAAGGCACAAAGGCCCCCCCTGGGTCGCCCAATTATATCGGGCATAGGTTCACTATTGGAACCTTTATCAACATTTTTTGATTTTTTTCTGCAACCCTTAGTTAGGGGAATGCCTACATTCCTCAAGGATACGAAGGATGTCCACAGAATTCTCCCTGACATCGAGTATAATAAAGATCTTGACATGTTGGTATCCTTCGATGTCGAAAGTCCGTATACTTCCATCCCCCAGACTGAGACGCTGGAGGTGATTGAAGGGCTTTTAGCAGAGAGAGACATGAATTCCATCACGCCTGTGAGATTAATCATGACATTGGCCACTTTGGCTATGACTGAATTTTTTTTTCAGTTTGAGGAGTCTATCTACCTGCAGGTTAGCGGGACCAGTATGGGCAGCGTTTTTGCCCCTAGTCTCGCTAACCTGTATGTGCACAAGTTTGAGCAGGACCACATTTTCGCAGACACCAATCCACATCTAGGTTGTCTGCGACTGTGGAAAAGGTATATAGACGATGACTTGGTGGTGTGGCGTGGAACGGTTGAGGATCTACAGCTTTTTCACACCTGGTTGAAAGAGAGAAATAGGTTTCTCAAATTTACCATTGAGTTTGACAGACAACAACTGGCTATTTTAGATCTGCTCATTATATCCACACCAATTGGCCTTCAATCTGAATTGTATCGAAAACCCATGGCAAGAAACTCCTTATTAGACTATGGAAGTTGTCACCCCAAGGCTTTGAGGGACAATTTGCCCTATGGGCAATTTCTCCGTATACAGAGGAATTGCTCCACGAAGTCTGCATTTGAGGTCCACTCTAAGACCCTGGCGGCAAATTTGGCAGAGTTCAACTATCCGAAATATCTAATTCGTGCTTCAAAGAAGAGGGCTTCTAACAACAACAGAGAGAGTCTGCTTGACATTTTGCCCCCGAAGCCGAAACAAGAACGGATTACGTGCATAAACACGTTCTGTACACAATCCAATCAAATCCAAAAGATTGTGAGAAACACTGGAGGATTCTAAATACTGGCACTGATGCACTACCACCTCCTTTGTTTGCTTTCAAGAGGTGACAGAGTCTGAGAGACCAATTAGTTCATACCAGACCCAAGAACACTATTCCCCGTGCTGTAGGGACACTCTGGGACCTGCCAGCTGTTACTGGACACCATCCATGCGGCAGCTGTGCCGCCTGTCCACAAACATCAAAAACATTGAACATCGATATAGGCACAGATCGCCCTTGGCAGTTGAGAAGGTTCACTAATTGTAACAGCACAAACCTGATCTATCTGATCACTTGTCCCTGCAACAAGAAGTATGTGGGGATGACGACCAGAAAGATCAAGGTGAGGATCTCGGAGCATAAGAGCTCGGTTAGATGCTCCAAACAGGCTACCAAATTAACCAACCATCTTTTAGAAGTAGGGCATCTACCGACTGATCTCCACTGGACAGTATTAGATCAACCATTGATTCCATCTGGGGCAGATGTCTCTGCCTTTTTGTTCAGGTGTGAACAAAAATGGGTGTTCAGGCTTAAGACTGACAAAATAGGGCTAAACGAAGACATCCCCTGGATGTCGCTTTAATTGAATTCTGCTTTAGCCTCATCATTATAATACCAGAGTTGGCTCCTGCAGTGTGCTATAAGAGCCTATAGTCTACTAATATACATGAGTCCAAGTCTAGGCCAGGGTTCCTGTGTCATGGTTGTTTTGAAAAAGCAGGGGACCTTGGTACGATGGGCTGTGTATTTTACAGAAAACTAAATACAATCAGATTTCCTATCTATTCACAGGTTATTGGGTCCAGTAATGCCATCACACTATTACCAGGATCCACCAATACATAATTAAAGCGTGGTTTGGGTACTTGAACTGGCGAAGAATTGTCAAGAAATAAAGAGCATGCCATTTTTCGCCTATTCAAACGCGTACGTGGCGAAGAACTACACGCAATTGCTTGCAGAACTACATTTCCCGCCATTCTGAGCGCGGAACTCTCTGTTGACGTCACACGCAATGGCGACGCCGCCGTCAGAACGAACTAAAGGGTCTGGTCCTCGCCGCATCGGTACCTCCCCAACAGACAGCCCAGAGGGACATCCGGGGTACCGACGGAGAGGTGAGTGCTTGACGTTTAGTACTCCTCGCGTGTAGACAGGCAATACGAGTTAGGTATTCTGCTATGAGAACACAATGAGTTGCGAGGCTGTGACGACCAACAATGTGTGTTTGCAGGCACGCCTTTACCAATGGCGCTTAAGATTGACTCAATTACCATATTTGTCTAAAGTGATGGAGAAATTAGTTAACAGGCAGCTTTCCATTTTCCTAGAAACTAACGATCTATTGGATATTTCCCAAACAGGGTTCAGGGCAAACAACTGCACCGAGACAACACTCTTGGCAGTGATGGACAACATTAGAATCAAGGTAGATCAGGGAAAAACAGTCGCCCTTATTTTATTGGACCTCTCGGCGGCATTTGATACCGTTCCACACCATCGACTCTTGGAAATTCTTGCAGCTAAGGGAATCCGGGAAAATGCATTAGGGTGGCTGCAGTCCTTTCTGCAAGACAGAACACAGTCAGTATGGATGGGTGATTTTGTTTCCCCTCCCTGGAATATCAAATATGGGGTCCCACAAGGGGCCTCATTGAGTCCAACCCTATTCAATGTGTTTGTCTCATCACTAGCTGAAATAGGGAGAAAGTGGGGTGTCGAGATCTGTTCCTACGCAGACGACACCCAGCTGATGATGACATTGGATGAAGAAGATGACCCTAAGGACAGGTTATTGAATTGTTTAACTGAATTAGCCAACTGGATGCACAACCATTGTCTTAAGCTGAACGCAGACAAATCTGAAGTACTGTTGTTCGGTAGACACATACAGCTATGGGACAGCGGTTGGTGGCCCACAACTCTGGGCACCGCTCCCAGTCCAGCAACAACCGCCAAGAATTTAGGTGTGACTTTAGATAACACCTTGAGCATGAAAACTCATGTATCTACAATCTGTGGCAAAGGCTTTGCGATACTTAAGATGCTACGGCGAGTCTTCCCATGGATCCTGATTGAGTGTAGGAAAATACTGGTCCAGTCCCTATTAATGAGCAGGCTGGACTATGGAAACTCTTTGTTCGTGGGAATGGCTGACTACCTTTTTTCAAAACTACAAGTCGTACAGAACGCTGTGGCGAAGGCAATCTGTAATAAAAAAAAGTACGACCCAGCCAAAAGCTGCCTGCGAGATCTCCATTGGCTACCAATGAGGCAGAGAGCCACTTTTAAGCTACTGTGCATAACGCATTGAGCACTACACAATACAGGGCCTCGTATCCTAAAAAATAAAATCAGATTTTATGCTCCTTCTAGGAATTTGCGCTCCCGTACGGCAGCTAGAGCAAGAAATACTCGTGTGAAAACAGCCAGGATGGGTGGACGGGCGTTCTCCCACCTGGCGGCAAACAGCTGGAATGAGTTGCCTATGGAACTTAGATTGACAGATTGTTACTTGTCCTTTAGGAAGCAATTAAAACATTTCTTTTCCCTAAATCCGATGAAACTATAATTACGACCCTGTTATCAGTCAACCACTCACTACTGTCATGATAGCGCCGTGATATCCCATATAGGATGATTGTTTGCGCTTTATAAGTACCATTGACATTGACATTGACTATTGATACGATCTAGTTACTCCGATCGAAGCGCAAGGGCTGTGAGCCGGTTGAAACCACAACTGTGATTGCCAGCGCACTTTTAATTGATGGCATTGAGCATAGATGCGACGAGTGATACTCGAGAATACGACTAAGCCATACACCCATGACTTGTTTTACACCAGAGGTGGTACGTGTTGGCGAGTGTCACTGGAGCGCGCTCTTATTAACGGCAAATAACACTCCACAATTTGATTAGGCTGTATTCCCTTGATGTGTATGCCACCAGAGGCAGTACTTTTTGGCGAGCCCTTACCTCTAAAATTTCGCCATGTAAAGATACCTTTGGAGAGACTCTGTAGAGCCTGGTGGGTCGTTATAGACTGGCTTATTACTGCTGTTTTTATGGATTCTCATTTCCATAGTGTAAAGAGCACTTTTTTTATTTCCTTTGCCAGAGCGGTGCTCCAAGTACCTGAGCTGAAGCCAGGTGAGGTGGGGCTATTTCTTCCTGCCACAAAGGTGAGTGAGCAGGATAATGAGATGGCAAAATTACATTGTCTGTTGCGGCTGGTAGTGTATCAGCTAACAAATGAATTTTAACTAATCACATGATTCACGCACATGGTAACGATGTAACGATGTACTAATTGTGCCTTGTCTGTCTTTCTTTTTTATGTATCTGGTCTTCCAGTTTGGACTCTTGCACTAAGAAGTCAGGCAGATGGTAACAGATCACGTTTAAGGTGATATTATTTCTTTTTATCATTAGCAGTAGCATTAATGGTCCTGAAGAAGCAGCAGGAGACCACCTGGCTCCGGTTGTCTGCAGAAACATGTCGACCTACGATACTTCCTAGTAGTTATTTGTTACACTACTACTTGCACTGTTTTTATTGATTTGGGACTGAAGGGGTACAGAATAAATGTTTTTTTCCCCTGTCACTCCCCAATCTTATCATAATCTTTCCTTATTGTTCACTGATTCACTTTCACTCTTTTCTTTGGCACTGCTACTCAGTCATCTACAGACACTTTTACCTTCCCCTTTCATCCACTAATGATATGTTTGGTATAGATTAGGCTTACAACACCTGCCAATCTATTGTGGGTACTTGACCTTCTAAGCGTGAGGGTCCCCAGATGATGAAGGGCGGTCTTGTTAGTTGACTGATGGGAACTTGCACATTTGGATGAAGTTCCACAGGCAAGATTTCACTTTTCTGCCTTTGTATATATTAAGGTTCACATACAGATACATATTTTAGTTAGTTGTGTTGACTTACTGCTATTTTTTGTTGGTGTAGTTATGTAATTAGGGGCCGTAGCAGGTTAGGTCAGTAAATTTCCCCTAGGACCCTCCACCCTCAGTGCTTTGTTTTTCGGGAACCCTACCTTGATATAGTTTGCAAACCTCTTGACAGGGTTCTGTATTTTAGATTTAGGGTTGGGGTGCTTCCAGTGCGTAAACTAACTGCCCGCTGGAATGGCCCATTCCAAACAACACCCTTCTGCCCAATCTGTAAGAATAGAACCGAATCCATTGCACATATCCTTTTCGCATGTCCTGCATATGTGTCGCTAAGGAAATGTTGGCTTAAACCATTATGCAGATTACTGGGTACTAGGCATCATAACGAGGCACTGCGTATTTTGATGTCTGATACACGGTCATTGTATGTATGTGATCTTTCTAAATTTTTATCTTGGGCTTGGGCCATTAGATCGAAAAGGCTTAAAGAAAATGTATAATCTTAGATTTTAAAGAAAATGCGCAAATTCTGATATTAATCTGTAAATTTTGATTTTATTCTTTTGTATTGTGTTTTGATGTGTATCAAATTTCTATTCCCTAAGGTGCAAATGTATTCCTTCGTAATGTGATGCTTTTAAGATATGTTTTTTTATCGAATAAAGCCTTATACTACTACTACTGCTTAACTTACAGGCAATGTGTAAAGTATTTGTGCAACACATCAAACAGTAAAACAGTGAAAACACCACACAAACAGGGTCCCAGGTTTAGTTAGAACAATAGAACAAAATTTAGTAAATAAAACAAGATCATAACAATATAATTCCAATAAGATGATCCGGAGTAATGAATTTTTAAAGATGAAAGTCAAAGATAGCGTCTAAAAGCATAAATACTAACTGCAGCCATCTGGTCACATGAAACCAAGTTGTCAAGAGTTCAGGCCAACCGCGATGGAGCGCAGATCAGATCCAACCCTAGGTTAGTCCCGTTGTAGAGTGCCAGGTGGAACGAGGAGAGCATCACAGGAGGATGTAGCCTCACAAGAAGAGCAGGCCAGGCATCGTGGATGGCAGGCTGGAGCTTCACTTTGATTGTCCCCTGGAGCGATCAATGCTACTGTATGCTTATTTTCAGTGTGAGCAGTGCAGTCTCAGTGAAAACGGGTCCGGTCATGTAGAGCCTTAAAGTTTAATTTAAGCTTGCTGAGCCACACCAAGGGCCCAGGTCCTGAGGTGCACCACTTGGCGGCCAGGAACACCCTGCAACTTGGTTCATGAGCTGATTGGGGAGACTTTTATGCCACTGAGGTTCAGATCAGGAGGCCAGCAGGCTAGCCCTTGGAGTAACTTTGGGGTCCGGTTCAAGCTGCAGTTTCAGGTCCTGTTCTTTTTCCCCAGGCAAGAAGGCAGCAGGCAGCAGGTCAGCAGACCAGGACAGTAGCTCCTTCAGAGTAGCAGTCCAGCAGAGTGGCAGTCCTTGTAGCAGCCAGCCGTCCTTCTTCCTGGTAGAGTATCCACAGGTCTAGAAGTGTACTGTTAAGTTGATATCTGAGGTACTCTTTTTATACACAGTTGTGCATTTGAAGTAGGGAGAAGCTTATAGAGGCATGCTTTTACATTGCACAGATGTCATGCCTTACTTGCCCTGGCTCCAGAATGACTACAGGGGGTATCCAGTCCTTTGTGTGAAAACAGGACACAGCCTATTCAAGTATAAGTGGGGCTGGGCCCAGCTCCTCCCTCCCATCCTGTGAATGATGGCCCATCCAGCCACACCTAAGCTTCCCACTGTATGTAGATGTCTAGGAGGAATACACATATCCCAATTGCTAACTACACACAGCTGTGAGGCTCAGTGACAGGCTGCAGGCACCACATAGCTAAGGCAAGAAAATGGCAATTTTCTGAATCACTTAAGTTAGGATTTTAAATTGTGATTCCAGAGACGCCAAAAATGAAGGGTTTCCTGTTCCAAATAAAACATTACACTTATAAAATGAAATAAGGTAATTCCAATGTTATCCTATGGGAGAGGTAGGCCTTGCAGTAGATAAAAACAAATGTATGAGTTTTTAATTACTAGGACATGTAAAACTTAAAAGAAGGGGTGGGCGTAATTTGGGTAGTCGCGCTACATAAAGCACCGCGAAACTGTACAAAATCTCTGCGAGCACACAAAAGTTCTGTGAACACGGGGAATTGCTTGCTCCGCCCGTTTGCAATGCTTTTTTCTGTTTACGACTGCTATTTGCTTGCTCGGGGAGAAATATCTCGCAAACATGCATTTTGAAAGCGCACACCAGCAAAAAATTCACGGAATTTTCGTCAGTTCCGCATTCTCCGCGGAACCTGAAATAACCCAAATTCTGCAAGCGGAACAGAACTTACCGCCCAGACCTACTTAAAAATACATGTCTAACATTTTAAATACATCACACCCTGCCCTTTGTAAATGGATGTCGAAGGCCTAACCTAAGGGTGACATATGTATTATAAAGGAATGTTTGGGCCTGGCAAAAAGGTGTAATTTTCCAGGTCGGCATGGCAGTTTAAAACTGCACACACAGGCTATGCAATGACAGGCCTGAGACATGTTTATAGGACTAATTGAGTGGATGGCACACTCAGACCGGCAGGCCCACAAGTAGAATTTAATTTACAGGCCTTGGGCACAGGTATTGCCACATTACTAGGGACTTGAAAACAAATTAAATATGCCAATTGGGTGTAAGCCAATTTTACTATGTTTTAGGAAAAGAGCACAAATACTTTAGCACGGGTCAGCAGTGGTTAAGTGTGCAGAGTCTTATGGCTAGCTTAAATGAAGTCAGAAAAAACAGGAGGTCTGAAGGCAAAATGTTAGGGGAAAACCACATAAAGGATGCCAGGTCTAACACCTTGCCTTAAGGTGTTATGCAACTTGTAGTTATGCCACTTGTTTTCATTTTAGTTCTCATTTTAACTCATTTTCTAATGTTAGTTTGCATATGCTTCTTTATTAATAGAATGGCCCTGGCACACAGTTATTCCTGATTGACATTGTCACCCTGTAGTCTGCATATTTAGTACCAGGGTACCACAAATTCAGAATGAGGCATTGTTTTATTTTCTGTGCCCTCCATGAAACAACTCTGTTGCTTCAGTCTAATTAAAACGCTGTCCTGTACCTTTAACCCAGCTTGCTTAGGTTGCCGTTTTGTTATTTAAATCCCGCCCATGCCGAAGTCAGTGCGAGGTGCATGTCCACCAAAATCCTTACGGAACGCTGCTAGCGGATACTGTCCAACTGTCCCCGACTTACATCCTGGCAGGAAGATAGCTATACACTTGGAGATGCAACCATGGATGCTCTGAGCCTGGCTTCCTGTAATACAGCACCAAGGAATGGGATTATGTCGTTCCAACAGGCCGGGAAGATGGGTACCCCCGATATGCTTTCTTTAGCATAGAGGCTAGTAATATATAGAAGTAACATTAGCAACATTATGAAAAATTACCATGAATGTTCATATTTTTCATGATTCTTATAATGCCTTTTTCAAAAATGTGTTGCATCTTTCTTCCAATCACAGTTGATGTGTAATTTATAAAGATTAGAGCTTTTCAATAAACATTTGAAACTCCAATATTGCATCCCTTGTTTGTGAACACTTTGGGCATACATGAGTGACAGACGGAATGGTTAGATCTGTTACCACAATTTCCTTGGGAATCTGAGGGTCGTGCTCTAGGTTACTGTCAACATCTATATCTCTGTAGGGAAGTTTAGATGCAGAACTGTGATTCATCCAAACAGACCAACATTTACTGATCATGTAAGAAGACTCACTCTGTATTTTGACTTTTATCATTCTAAATACACAGTCCTACTAGATTAGTAGGAACAGTATAACATGGCGCCACCAACGTTCCAGGTACTGTACCTATTAAATGGGTCTCCTGAGTAGTTTTCTTGCATGTGCCCAAATCTTCTTTATTACTTCCATATGGAGACGTTTGCAGTGATAAGGGTTTTATCCTTCTTCAGCTTAATAGGAAGCACTTTATGTCCGTATGTTAATCAAGCTTGTTTATTTAAAAGGATTCCCCTGATAGTATTTTTCCTGTCTTCAATTTCCATTTCATTAAATATAGTGCAACAAGTACATTGCAAGCCAATAGTACTAACTACACACTTAACTACACATTGGCTTCCCAATACTGGGTGAGAATTTACATTCATGATTGAGACATAAAAAGCATTAAGATGTGCTTTTTTCTATTCCTAGGTTGATTTTCTTGCAGTCCGTGCAATTACACATACATTTCACATATACAATGAAGCACGGTACACAATGTCAGACTGGGTCCTCTCAGTATTGATGGGGCAGCCTAGTCTGACTTAGCGGGCTTACACCTTACACTAATGCACAGCAATTACACCAGTATGACACGTTGCTCTTTTAAACCATTTACTTCAACAGTATTGATGTCTAATGCAGTATATTCTACCTACAGTCACTACTGCCTCAGCACAGTCTCCTCAAGCTGGCCAGGTTCAATTGGCTATGCCTGAAATTAGTCCTATAACTACCCATGCCATTATGGGTAATACCCCTACCAAATTGGAGGAAATTCAGTTTTGGTTTACACAAAAACTAAATCACCTGGAGGCAGTGTTTCACTATATAGGACCAGGGCCCCTGATAAATTAAGAATTCTCACTATATGTCTTCCACTTGATATGGTTCCTCCAGTGAGGGAGAGTAATATGTGGAGTACTGTTTTTACAGCTATCTAAGCCATCACCCACGGACTCCACCCATTGCTGGTTTACCTGAAGACTTGAAACAGAGTCAGGATGAACATGGAGCAGCCCTTGTCCTAGATTTGAATGAAACTTATTGGCAACTTTGCTACAGTGTCCTCAATTATTTTAAGAAATATTAAGTAGGAGGCAGCTGCCCTGGCAATAAACTGACGGCTCGCTAAAGTTTTAGTAGCAGACAATGGGGCGCATACTTCCAAAAATTATTTCTGAAACCTATACCTCTATATGTTGTGACAGTCTGGGAACCAGGCCTAATAAGCCACAACTTAAAGGGTAATCTGATGCCAAAGTTACCAAGCAGACACTCGGGTCTTTTAAAAAGTGTTGGGATATAAATAAAGCTAAAGCAAAAAACCCGGAGAGGATTCCGGAACCGGAGTCTACCAAAAAAGGCTACAATTTACATAAGCATGATAAACTTAAACAGCCTGATAGGCATGAGTATTCTGATAGACCTCATTCCCTTGCTTTTCAGGACTCTGTAGACAGATGGTCAGAGAGAGGGGGATTAGGTGACCACAGACAGGACAACTATGTGAAATCAAAAACTGAGTCCCACCGCTCTTCTGATGTCATCATAAAAAAGGAAGAAAAACTTCCACAACAAAAGCACAATTCAAAAAGAATTCCCACTAAATATGCCACAAATACTTGTAACCTTTCTTCTGAACAACACATGAGAGACAACCCTGCACAACAGTGTAGCAGAGTTCACCATAGTTCACCAGACTCTTCACGAGATCCTGGTGGTGAGTCCAACTAAATACTACGTACAAGTAGAAACTCCAGATCAGCATTTTAGCCCTCCAGATATGCTCAATGAGTTAGACATATAAATTGAGGGTGATATACCTCATATTATTAAAGTAATAATCTGGCAAAATGTAACCAATGACTATGGCATTCTCTTGACTGAGACAGATTGGCCTCCTGAGTTTGTTTTAAAAGTCCCACAAGGAGAGGCTGTAATCGTATCATCCGTTTCTGTTATTGTTTCCGAAGATGTTAAAACAGCATATGCCACAGAATGGGCTATTGCTTAAGCCCCAGAATTATATAGCAAACAGGCAGGCTGAGATATGGATTCCCCTCATGATATCACACCTATAAGATCTAGCCCGCAAGTACGACTCAAAATACCATATCAACAATTAGGGTAAGTGCCCTGTTAGGGGAATTCTATCCCAAATAGAATATCAAGGTGTGATCGATTCTTGTGTCTCCACCATGAATAATCCACTGTTTCCTGCATAAACCAGGCTCTTCCTATTGTATAGTTTTGGACTACAGACAATAAACAGTCAGAACGCTTGGGTCCCAGAGAAGACTCTGTTGGATCTCACAGGGGCATAAGAACAGTCTTGGTCTGTTTGCTGCCCGAGTAACATCAATTCTACAATTGATTCTGAAGTATTTTAATTCTACCTTACAAAAATAGCAATACCTCCAGTATGAACAATAATGCCTGTGACTAGTGAAATTTTGCCTCTAGCTTAATATGATTTGGTATAGGGCCGGGCAGTAAACTTCCGCTCTGCTCGTGGAGTTCTCGGAATTCTGGCACTCTGCGCTCCGTGGAGAAATGTGGAGTGTCTGCATTCCGCCTTTCCGCCATGAAGTAGAGGTTTTTTCCGTTCACTCCTTGGAGTTTTGTCTTGGCACACGACTGCGGGCGCGAGGAGTTTCAGGTGCTCACTCGCATGGCTACCGGCTGTGACGACACCAATCTCGTGCTGTTCTCAAATGGAGCGGTCGAGATGCTTTTCTGCTGTAGATGCAGCTGAGCGTTTTTTCGTGTGGATTTTCTTCTCAAACCGTCCATTGGAGCTGTTTTTTTTGTTTGAGAAGTCTTTTTTAAGACTGTTTTTTTCAAACGGGAATGAAGTGCCCCAGAGACTTTAACTTCCTGTTCCTCTCCAGCTGGCTCCTCCCAATGCACTGTACCTCTCCTGGTCACTTTTCATTGGGATTTGGAGCTGGAAGGATCACTCTCCTTGTCTGCTGCATATATACCATTGGCTTTAAGGACTTTGTATTTGAGATTTCACAAGTAAGTTGAAAAACTGGTGTATAACGGTTGTGCTTGTTTGATTGGAGGCATGCACCTTGACTTATTTGTACTAATATTCGCTTTTTAAGATTTATTTTGGTGGGTGGCCAGCTATTTTTGTAGGGGCCTAATTATTTTTTTGCATGTAATTTATCTTCTTTTGTAAAGGAAAAATGTTGCAGAGTTCAGTGCATTTTCTTCTCCATGTTATGTGGAGTTTTATATAGCGCAAACTAGACCCAAAAGTATCAGAGTGCTTTACATGGGCACCAGTTACGTTACGGACGGACACATTAATTTTTATTAGGCACAGGGAGATTAAATGATCTGCCCAGAATCACAGAATGTTGAGCTTCCCTGCCGAGACTCAAACCCTGTTCTCCAGCTCTGAGGTCGACAGGACCTAGCCATCAAGCCACATTCTCTCCCCCAGTAGGCCCAGTACTAGTCATGGATTTATGAAACAACTGTTTCTGTGGGGTCTGAATAATTGAAACATGATTTAGGTCATGGATGGCATTGAATTAAATTTAAACATGTTTTTTGGGGGCATTTCAAGGTTTTTCTGCAAACAATGTATCGTGGGGGTAATTATATATAATGACTTTTGAGGATGTGTGTTGTAGAATTTCTTGGTCCAGCTAATTTCCATTTTTGGCATTGTTGAAGGAATGCTCTTTTTTCTGTATTATTAATCTATGCCTCATTCTTCTTGCTTGTTATTGTGGATGGGGGCCATTTTGTGTAGGCAGCCAGAGTGCTTTTTCCATAAGCCTGCATGTGTTCTTTGTTTGTGACTATGCCTCCTAGCTTGCTGTTTGAACATGTGATTGGTGGTTATTTTGTGTAGGCAGCAAGTGTGGTTTTGCCACTGGTCTGCATGTGTTCTTTGTTTGTGGCCATGCCTTCTTGCTTGCTGTTTGACCATGTGGTCGGTGTCCATTTTGGGTGGGCAGCCAGCATGCTTTTGCCATAGGCCTGCATGTGTTCTTTGTTTGTGGCTAATGCTGACAATGCTTCCTTGGTTGCTGCTGTGACCATTTGGCTGGCAGCTGTTGTAGGTAGGCAGCCAGCCAGTGTAATTATAGCATAGGCCTGCATATGTTCTTTGTTTGTGGCCAATGCTTTTCATGCCTCCTTGCTTTCTGTTGTGAACATGTGGCTGGCAGCACATTTGTGTAGGCAGCCAGTGTTCTTTTGCCATAGGTCTGCATGCTTTCTTTGTTCCCCATGCCTTGTTGATTGTTGTTACCATGTGGCTGGTGGCCATTTTGTGTGGTCAGCCAGTGTGCTTTTGCCATAGGCCTGCATGTGTTATTTGTCTGTCGCCATGCCTCCTAGCTTCCTATTTCACCATGTGGTCAGTAGCCATTTTGTGTAGGCAGCCAGTGTATGTTTGCCATAGGCCTGCATGTCTTCTTTGTTCCCCATACTTTCTTGCTTCTTGTTGTTACCTTGTGACCAATGTGTCTGGTAGCCATTTTGTGTAGGCACTGCAGCCAGTGTGCCTTGCCATAGGCCTACATGTCTTCTCTTTGTTCCCCATGCCTTCTTGCTCAGTGTTGTTGTTGTTGGTCATGCAACACTGGCTGGCAGCCCTTTGCCATACGCTTGCATGGGTGGTTTAGCTGACGCTTTAGTAAATTATGTGCTTGGAGATGATTTCACTTATTTATAAAAAATAAAAATAAAATAATTTTAGGTTTTTTCAATGTTAATTCTTTTCAGTATTTTTTTATTTTTTTATGTTAATGTTACATTTTGTATTGAATTTTTATTTCCCCATTGTCCTAACATCTGGCATTAACCCCATGTCTGCCAAAGGTGCACAACAGCATTCATGGCCACTGCTCCCCGCCTAAGCCCAGGACCATATCTGTCAGTGAGACAGCACTGCAATCATGTAAACACCATTTGCCACACAGATGTTTGTTGAGGTAAGCCTGGCACACTTTTGGTACTGGAGGCTGAACGACCCATGTGAGAAAACACCACACAATCAAGTGGGAGGAGCACCTTAAAAAATTGCTGAATGTGGTGGTGAGGAGAGCCAGGGAATATCAGCTACAAGTGCAAGTCCAATCACGGTGGAAGGTGATGATGAGGAAGAGGGTGACATCTTCACGCAAAGCAGCCCGGTCCCTAGCGGTGCACCAGCAGATTCACCCACCTTTAACACCTTGGCTGCTAAGGCAATTCCCGCTGGGTGCTGACTATTCAGAATTCCCATTGTTCATGACAAGGTCAGCTCGTCATAAGCACAGCTCCAGTGTACTGCATGACGAGCTGACCTTGTCATGAGCATCCAAAAGGTTAAGACTTCACAATGGCACAAGATTCGGAGTGTGATGGAACCACACGGCATTCAGTGACTACCCCACCATGATGCATATTGAGTCTACCACCACTATCTACTTTTCAAAATATGCCTGTGTCAGTGGCCCCAGAAAAGGAGAAAATCCAAGCTACTATTACAGGCATCTTTAGGCAGGAGGGGCCGTATGAGCAGGACCATCCAATCGTACGTTTGTACAATGGAAAGCTGGCAAAAATGTTAGTGCTGAATGTCAATGGTAAGCCACTCACCTGAACTTCAGGTGGTTCCACTGGGAGGACGATAAGTTCCAGGTCCCAGTGAGAGCTGAGGGGGAATTGAAAATGTGATGAGAAAGAAGAGAAAAAAAGCACCAGGGCATCAGGGATTCAATTCTCTGCACAGTGTCGCTGGAATCAGGTTGAGTGGGTCCGGATTCTGATATTGATGCGGGAGTGTTGGATGGATGGATGTTTAGGGTTGTTCAGATTAATCTCCTTTCTTGCACTGCAACAAATGATATGGGTTAAGTAACAAATAGCACCCTATCTAAAACGAATCTTTATTAGTAATATGGCATGTTAACAAGCATGCTGGAAGCATTGAAGTCTGTGGGTGATCATGATGTCATTGAGGATTATTGCAGTACAAGCAACTGGAGGCCGCATGTTGTCAAAGGAAGATGCTGATATAAAAACAAAGTATAAAACAAGAGTTTTATTTCTACATATGGCTCCACGAACGCACACCGGACAACCACGCAGCCCACAAGGACGCAACCCACAGACATCACCACCTCATCAGATTAGCCGTGAGATCCTCCTTCAAAGACCGCTTGGATAACAATGCACACAACAGGAAAGAGCTCTTCAGCATCGTAAAGGAACTCTCCAACCACAGCGCCAACGCCAACGACATCCAGCCTTCACAAGAACCGTGTGACTCACTAGCCATCTTCTTCCACCGCAAGATCGCTGACATCCACGACAGCTTCAACACCACGACCGCCCCGACTACGCAAGACTCCACCTCCCCTGTGAACACCAACAGCGCCATCTGCCTGACCTCATGGTCCAACATCAATGACGACGAGACACACAAGGTCATGAACTCCACCCACTCAGGATCTCCGTCAGACCCATGCCCACACCAGGTATTCTGATCGTCAACGTCCCCCGCTGCAGCCACATCATCCCCCACCTGAGAGACCTATACTGGCTCCCCGTCGACAAGAGGATCACTTTCAAGCTCTTCACCCACGCACACAAACCACTCCACAACGCCGGACCAGCCTACCTTAACAGCAGACTCAGCTTCTACACCCCCACCCGCAAGCTCCGCTCTGCCAGCCTCGCCCTCGCCGCTGCCCCCCACATCCAACGAAAGACCTCCGGCATCAGATCCTTCTCCTACCTTGCTGCCAAGACCTGGAACACCCTCCCTAGCCACATAAGGCAGACCCAAGACCTACTCGTCTTCAGAAGACTCCACAAGACCTGGCGCTACGAGCAGTAGCAGCACCCCCCTCTCCTCAGCACCTTGAGACCCTCACGGGTAAGTAGCACACTCTACAAGTATTCCGATTGATTGAGTGATTGATTGATTGACATATTAGACCCTGCTAATAGAGAAAATGTACAAATGTTATGTTCAATAGTTATATAGGGTACCGAGTATTTAGCTGTTCTTGTGATTATTCCTTTACCTGGAAAATCAGTGAAAACAAATGCAAAAGGCTCTATAAATACAAAGGTTCTGCACAATAAACAAGCATATTTAAATATTATGCCTATACAGTCACTGTGCTAGAATCTGATGTGTCCAATACCACAACACAATGCAGTTTCAAACACGCTGCTACTCTCTGTACTCACTTGTGCATGTGCTGCTACAACAAGAAATACGGTTCTTCCTGTATTGTGTTGGAAACATAGGTGCGGTATGAGAGTCTTTGTGTGTTCCAAAATAACTCAGTAGAACAATAACAGAAAGTGCTCTAGGGCACAACAAATGTTTTTTCTTTACCTTAGGGAGGCGCTGTTGCGTGTCTTCCTTTGAGAGCTTGGCAACCAGATTCGGGATGTGTACGCAGTAATTCACCTCTGCTTTCTTTACAGGTAGAAACATCGCAGAGAGGGTGAGGAAGACGGGGATCCAGGAAGCTGGTTGATGATGTGAGACTGCCATGGAGGAATGAAGATCGTCGCACAGGAATGTCGCAGAGGAGACAGGTAAGTTGCTCCATAATATCTCCACGGCTAAGAACGGGGCCTCTGAGTAAGCAGCTTAAATACACCCAGCGGCGAGCGAAGACACGTGCCCACGGTCTAAATGTTGAGACGCTTTCCGGCATTGTACCATTTGCAAGTTGCATCCACGAGTAGTGTTCAGGGGATGAACTCATGAAATCCGAGCATGTGTGAGTCTTTTGCATGTGCACGCATGTTGTTGCTCTGAATAATCAAAACATGTAATAACAAAGTCAAAACAAAAACATGTGTTCAATCTCAACTGTGATCACTAGGGTCATTTACATATTGGCACAAAAAGGAAAATTATTGGTGATAACAAAAATAGTAATAGTAAAATGAACAATATATCCACGTTCATGAAATACTGCTTTACAATAGACATACCCTTGATGATGTACTTAGAGAATAAAGGTTGTGCAAGTAACATGTTTTCTGCAATCTGGTAAAACAAGGAGTGTGCAAGGGAGACATAGTGCCCATAACACTGGACCTCCTCAACTGTGGAAGGAGTGGGATTCTTAGAATGTGTGGCAACCTCCTGTCCAAAATGGAAGGCACCAAGTAGAACCTATGTTGCCAGAGTTGGTGTTCCAGTGCTGCATCATGATGTGCTGCAGTTGGTTGGACAAGCTTTGCAGCAAAGTGTTGTTCACATCATCCACCTGATACCACATGTGGACAAGTTGTCAGGTGACTGATTAAATGTGCATCACTGCACACTGGATCTCTTTTGCAGGGGTAAATCAAAAACAAAATATATTTGCAGGTCTTGGCCCTGAAGAAATTTTTAAGAGCATTCAGCGGCATGCAACAGTGGCCATGTTCGCCATGGGGAAATCACATAAAGCTGTAATCATATTGGAGAAATTTAACAGCAAGGTGTATGAATGTCTGTGACCAAGAGATATCTGAATTGGATTTTATGCCATGGACAATGGCAGGAAAATAGTCAAGGTCGTGTCAGACAGATGCTATTTCAGGGTCCTGTGTTTGGCCTATTTCATCAACCTGGGGTGCACATTTTCGTCAAAAAAGAAGACATAGTCAGCAACATACTGACCATCTGCAGAAGGATAGGCACTCATTTCAGCTTTTCTTTTAAAGCCCAGAACCAGTGACAGATTATTCAGCCTAATAATAGAGTACCAGTTAAAGCTCAGATACCAGCGGTGCCAACATGTTGGAACTTGCCCTTTTACATGGAGCCACGTCTGTTTGAGCGGTATGTCATTCATAGAGGATGAGATGCAGTTGGGAAAGCTGTGACCATGGATAAGGACAAATGGGGCCTAGTCAAAGGCCTGACACAGATGCTACTCCCTTTTGAGGTTTTCACACCAGAAGTTAGCAAAGAGGACAGTACGATGGGCTAAGCTATCCTGTTGTTGCATCTCCTACAGGACCAGGTAAAGAAGGTGTCTGAAGGTTTGCCCCCACAGGTGTAAATGAAAACACAGAAGCACATGCCTTCTTTGAGACCTTATTCCTTCACTTGTCTTGTAACACAAGGCTGCAAAATGACATCATCACGTCCAAAGAGTACATCTGTGCCAAACTACTTGATCCACAGTACAAAATATTTTTACCCACTTTAATTCCTATTTATGAAGGGGATGATTAAAAATACAAGAGGTGGTTTGTAGAGCAAGTCAGAGACTTAGAAAAAGAACGGCTGGAACTTCGAGTCCCACCCCACAGTTCTGGGGTGCTGCCTTCAACTCTTATGGAGGGCAGACTCACAGCAGCCAACAACACAATCAACAGCAACAGAAGGACTGGACCCAACCTCCGCATTATATTGGTTTCATTTGGCAGGGCTCAAGTCCATTGCAGAGGTGATGGCAAAACAGGTTGAGCAAGTGGCCACATTAATGACCATCCACAGGATGCTCCAGGATTAACTGGATGAACCAAAAGAGGTCTTTCTTGATCAAAATCCATTGATGTGTTGGTATGGGAAGATGTGCCAATGGCCAGAGCTCAGCAGGCTATCAATAAAGTATCTGGCTTGTCCTGTCACCTGGGAGTCTGCTGAGCATGAGTTCAGTGCAGTCAGCTGGTGCTGTTTTTAAAGTGAGAATGACCAGTCTCTCGCCTCAAAATGTGGAGAGATTGATTTCGATCAAGCTAAACCAATGTTGTATACCACACAATTGTACCGTTCCTGAAACAGCAGCACTTGAGGAGGAGGGTGATTGGACCAAAATATAATCAACTTCTGGTTGAACCACCTGAGTTCGAGGATGAACTCTACCAGACTAAGTGTGCTAGTGCCCCTATAGAACTTTTAAATTATTTCTCTTGAACTTCGTTCTATCTTTGCAAAAAAAAATAGCTAATGGAACATTATTATATTTGTGTCAGATTTACGCTGCTCCACTTGATTTTAGTCACATGTATATTGCCGAATTGCAGTTGGACCAGTGTGCATTGAAGAAGGCTCCACAATTCCTTCATGACAGTGGAGACAATGCCTGCCCCCCTCGCATGCCTATTGGCTATTCCTTTTTGCATTACTCAGCACTAGAATATCTGTGCCAGACGATCCATTATGATCCACAAGACTGCCTGCCAATAACAAATTCCAATGTGTTACCTGCATCAAGATGAATACCTAATATCTAAACTACCCATGATTGGATTGGAAGAGGTAACTATAACTATTGCAACGGTGATTGACTGATTGTGTGATTAATGATGATTAATGATTTATGTGGTCACAGACAGTGAAGGCGGGTGTTGAACTGTAATGTGGTAACTTGCCTGAAATTATTGATTTGCAATGTTTGGGGCCTGAGTGATGGCTATCATTTTTCCCGGGAGGTGATTGACCTTCCAAAAGCTTACTTCGTGAAAATTAATTAACCTATGTGGCCCACTCCTATGATCCTTCTGTTTTTTCCATCACCTAGGATAGCTGCCTCAGTAAATTGCTTGATTTGCAAACCTGCCAAATTCCAATCTGTTGCCTGCATTAAAGAAGAGATAGTGTACTTACCACCTTGGATTGGAATAGGTAACCATTGCACTAATAAGTGATCACATTATCGAGTGACTGTGAGTAATGATTGACATGGAGGCTGACAGTGAGGGAGGGTTTGTTGAACTGTAATACTAGAAATTTCTTGAGATGATTATTGATGTGCAATGTTTGGGTCCTTAGTGATGGCTGATATTTTTTTCACTGGAAGCAATTGGCCTATTCACCTTTAGCCAGATTTAATTGGAAGGTCCTCTCCTTTTTTCTGGTTCTTCAGAGACCATAACAGTCACTTTAGTTAACAAACAAAAACCTATGCAAAATACTGCAATTCTGTTTCTCTACTTGCGCTTCAAGAGCAGTGCACTACACGTCTGTCTTGCTTGGTCATAATGGTAACTGGTCAGGGATGCAGATACTCGGAGTCAGGTCTCAAGAGGAGTAAGGAAGAACTCAGAGTGCGAGCTGCAGGACTACCACATCAACAACTATAAGCAAGACGTTATCTACTTCAGTTCAGAGATAAATGAAGAGTCTGAGGTTTAATATTCAGCTATGTGGAATAGAGAGTGGTGTGTTTGTGAAATGCTGCTGTGTGTGTGTGTGTTGGATTTATGGTAAAAGTGAAACTCTGAGTCCCATGCTTGTTTCTTTTGCTCTGCCTCTGAGTCTTCTTGATACACTCCTCATAAAGCTTACCTTCCTTCTGTCCTTCTCCTTGACTCTAAAAAACTGTTTCTCTCCAACAAACAATCTGCAGGCTTTTTTCTAGTCTCCTACACGAATGAAAGGTGAAAGCTGAGCTCAACAACACCCCTGCTTACCTACTAGAGCAGTCCAGACAGCCACAAAAAAGTGGACATTCCCGAGAAGAATGCAGATGCACCACCTAATTTTGCAAAACAGTATAATTTTCAATTTAACAATCATATTTGGAAAGCTGAGTGGGTGGGTACCCTCCCTGGCCTAGAAGACAGAACTTTTAGCAATCAGATAACTTGGGTCTTGGGACAGAAGGGCTGTTTGCAATTTATTTATCTGTGCTCTTCCATACTCATTCTTATGTTTCCTTCCACAACAGATTGATGACAAATGATGTGCTGCTGCTTATTGCCCAGATGAATGTTGTCCTTGTGTAGTCTTTGTCTTTGTCAAACCTTTCCCCAAATCCCCCTTCCTATCTATTCATCAAACCCCTAACCCTCCTACCCTAGGTGGTGTGATTTATTGAGGTGTGGCTTAATTTACACCCTCAATGGATCATACACTTGAAGGTCCAGATGTGGTGAAATCCACACCATCTTACTGCAGAATCTTCCAAGCAATTGCCCAAACTGGCCCCATTTACCCACCGGTGCATGAAAAGTAATCAATATATTAGATATACAATGAAGAACTTCAGTCATCAGCATCATCATTTAGGCGTTGTGTTGCATAACCGTAAAGTTCTAACCTAAGCTTGTCCACTCCAGACTTTGAGTCCATTTTTCATAACTCACGGATTTTACAAATAATAGTATTGGCTCCCTATTAGCCAACACTTAGTAGAATTGCTATTTTAGAAGTATCAGGCATTCTCATTGTGACTTGCGTCATCATGTAGTACTCAGTGTCAATTCTTTGTAAAGCTTTGATAAAATATAACCCACTAACTCAGGATTTTTTTCCATTTAGTTGCCTACAATGGATAATCATTCATTCAGATAAATCCTACAGTTGGAGCTCACCTCGGTGGAACTGGAAGTGGGACCTGACTTGTGAAGTTGTGATTCCTTACCTATTATTGCTTCATCTATATTTAGGCAAGGTAACTAGTATGGATGAAACTGAACTAGTTAACTTAGTAAGTAAGTAACTACCTGCTACTATTGTTTTTCTATGCTGTTGTAGACCAGTGATACTCACAGTATGGCCTTGGATCTGCTTGCAGCCCTCTTGACCTTTACATGCGCCCCCCGGTGCACAGTTGCGCGAGTTGCTGTTTACTTACCGAGCGCAAATATTCAGAAAAAATGTAAAAATGGGCAAGCATGTTTTTGCCAGTTAAATGAAGTTACTACTGTGGTGTCCTGCACCACTTAACTTTAGTTAACCATCAAATAAATGCTTGCCTATTTACTTAAGATTTTGTTAGACCTCCTTACACTATTCCTCACCCACCCAGGACCCCCTACCTCCACAGTGTGACCCTCGGTCACACTACACACCATACTCTAAGGCCCCTGGGCAAATGTTTACGTGTACCTATGTTGTAGACAATATAAGTCATCATGGCAGCATTCCCTCTAATGGTCAAGATCATTAGAGAACTATAACTCTATAACTAAGCGCTACACTCTCTCTTACAAGCACATACACAGGCTGCATAAAATTAGCTGAAGGCAGCAGTGCAAAGTAAAAGTAAAACAATCTACTTCAGGCCTAAATGTAGCTGTAATAAAATAGTCTCCCCTTTATTTTACTACATTGAAACACACTATTTCTATCCACACAACATGCACAACCCTCTCCCAAAACAAAACTGACCCAAGCTCCAATGTCCAAAAATGTAAAATGTCCAAAAAAAGTCAAACCCGGTCTCAACTCCCTTCCCACCCTCTGCATCCAGCCCCAGCAAACAAGTACTCCCACCAAAACAATTTTTTTTTAAAGGGCTGGAAGAGGGCATTGTAGATGTCGGTCCGGAGCTGGCTCAGACTTTGCTCCATTGTGTTGAGCCGGCCCTCAATGGTGTTTAGCCACTGCAGTATGTGACACAGCGATGGCCTGTTGTTAGTGTGGGAGGTGATGGCAACAGTTAGCTGGCAGCTGTGTTGGCGATGGGATGGCCAAGAGGTTGGAGACTGAGAGGGACTGGCTGCACTGGGGCCCAGCTCAGATGCATTTGTTTCCTCCTTCTCCTCCTCTACCATGCCCTTCAGCTGCCAATACTGTTGCTGGATGAGCTCCAGCCTCTGCTGCCGCAAATAGGCCACTGTCTCCTGTGTGGTGGGTGGTCTGGCTGGACCAGCAGGAGCAGCTATATTGAGAAAAACAAAGAAGACACATTTTAAATAATACTCAATGCAAACAATTGATTTATATTACTGGGTGGCACAGTAGTAGTACATTGCTGGTCCCCTATGGCCATTGGAATTTGATGGGAATCAAAAAGGCCAAATTTATTTTTACCCACACTTGCCTTGCATGTAAAAGCACTGACTGTGTGGCAGAAAAGTATTAAAAGGCAGATTAACACCAAATTTAAAAAAAAACTGTAATTTGATTATTTTATTCTTCTTAAGACTTCTCAATTAACTATAAACAGACACCTTGAATTGAAAAATAAATGACCTCTTATTAATGAGTATGCCATTATGCACTATATGGAGTGCAAGTTGCATGTTGTGATAAAATAATGAAGCCATGCTCATTGCTGCCCAGTGCTTTGTGTAGGGGCTTACTATCTGCAACTAGGACAGCTGTAGTTGACAATTATCTATTTTTAATTCCAATGGCCCTTCTCTTCTTCAAATGCATTTCTCTTTCTATTCTGACACACCTCACTAATGAAATGTGGCTATTAATATTATCCTGTCTGCTATAAGTAGATTTAGGGGAATATTAATCTAATGTACTGCATTACAAGGAAGAGAACGGGCTATATAAATTGTATTTGGTACGTTCATCACTGTGTATCCCATACGCCAAACTTGACATCAAATCGTGCACTGACTCCCACTTTACTTAGTGGCCTCACCAACCACCACATTTTGTTTCCAACAAATTCACTCACTGGTCAGTAAGCAAGGAAAGGAAACTTGACCTACTCTACTGCAGGGTATGGTATAGCCATTATACAGGTAGGGTAGAGCTTTTTTGATACAGAACAGAGGTGCCACTACACTGATCATGAATTTGTCAGCTTTGGCTTATTCAGTCACTGTGGAGAGGTGGACCTCAGCAAGGCCTACCAGTGCTAGGGGTTGGCCCTTCTCTGCACACAAGTCCTCAGACTAGTAAATAGAAGTTGGCACGGAAACTGAAAGAGCAAAGAGATATTTGATTAAACCTCATGAGGCGGAACTACATTCACACAACACCCTTCGGTAGTGTATGAAGTAGCACAAGGAGTAGTAGAACAATGGGTCTTTTATACCCACTCAGGGGTTTAAAAGAAGGCGGACCAAGCACACATAGGAGAGTTACGTACAGAAATGGTCATCCAGAAATGCACAGTCAACAAAGAAGGAGGCGCCAACAGTTGCTGATTTTAGTAGAAACATCCTGACAGTAACAAACCTAAATAGGTGCATGGGCATTTTCAAACTTCTCTGCGCATGTGCAGAGTAGCAGAGGCTAAGTATAGCCAGTTCTTTGAGCAAGGCACAAGGGCAAATGACAGAGAAGAAGGCAAGAGCACATGGCGAGCACATTGGCAGGCAAAATGGCTGCCGGAAACAAGATGACTTCAGCTAAATGCTAACATCGGTCTCTGCCAAATTTCCACAGACGACACCTTTTAGCATTAGCTGAAGACATTCATACTCTAGAGGAGTCTAAGTATACATCAGTTATGCCTATTTTCATTAGTCTATCAACTTCTATGTCTAGTATACACTGGGCATTCATTTGTTTGACATCATGTCTGGCAGGTGAACAAGCAGAGATACGGATGGAGCAAAGCATTGGACCACATTGTAAAAAATGGACAGCATGTCAGTAGAATTGCAAACAGTATACACAGGTCTGTCAACAGTTTCCAGCCCCAGGTAACAAGCAGTGTCCAAAACCAGCTGGTGATAGTCCATGTGCCAGTATCAGGGTGAATCTCAGCAGCAACTTTGTGGAGTTTGGAGATCGCATCAAAAAATTAAGGGGCAAGATCTGGAATGTATATACAGCAGCTGCTTCCGATGATGCGACATGCACCACCTCGATCAGCCAAAACCCCATCTAGAACCATATGATTTTGGAGAGCTACAATCCTCGCAATTTGCAGTTCCTCTGTGATGTTTCCAAGTGTCATAGCTGTCTGGTTGGTCACAGCGTCTAGGACACAAGTCAATTGTCTTTTTTTCCTACTGTTCAAAGTAGCACCAACAAAGAAGAATAGTCCCAAATTAAATCAACTTATTGCAGTAGTGCAGTGTCAGTCTGGTCCACCTCATCATTACTTATTGTTCTTTTGTATCTGTTCTTAGAAATGTCATTAAACAATTGATAGTCTTTGTGGTATGATGCAGGTGCCAGATACACAGGAGGTAGCAAAAAGGACACATAACAGACTCCAGAGCATCCAACAGGTAGATGGTAGTATCCCTTATTCCCAAGATAATGTAGGTATTATGCGAAGATATACAGCTGCTGTTATTGGTGCCCTCAATAGTCAAAACCTGAGTATATTCGCTTCTTCCCACTGGAATTTTCCCAACACAACTTACACACAGATCTGTTCGTAGCATTATGCGTGTGGTGCAACATCTGGATGAACGTGTTGTTCAGATAAGATTGTCTATGTTTCTGCTCAAGATAAGGGAGTGTAAATGAGTGGTGTTCAATGCGTGCTGGAGTAGTGGCAGTCAGTATTTGTCGAGCACGAGCCACTTCCTCTACAACTCAAGTTATCACTGCCATAGTGACCACAGTGACAATAAATCCAGCAATGCACATTATCTTTTTATCACAGATCCTCGCAGCATTTGAATTTTCCTCCACAGGCATATTTCATCTTGTTGTTAAAGTCACAAAATCGTTGGAGCTCTAAAGTTCTGGGCATCTGTTGGTTTCTTCACTGAGGGTTAAGACGGGTGCCACTTCCAAGAAGATCCCCCCCTCTTCAGCTCAGTTTTTCACTAAGCCATGACGGTTGCTCAACCAGTCTTTTCCAACAATAACGTTTTTTCCGGGGCCGCAGTTGATATCGGGATACACTAGGGATCGTATGGTACGGGAAGACTTCCACAGGTTCTTCAGGTGATTTGGCTTGGCCTTTCTCCGCATCCAGGATTGCTCGATGGTCAATCAGGGCAGCAGGTTCCACTAGGATAGATGGTACCTACTTGCAGTGAGTAAAATGCACCCAGTTCCTCCTGTTCGTCACTCGAACCGCAGTTCTCGTCGCCAGGAGGACTTGCTCTGGGCCGCGCCACCTAGGCTCTAAGTTGCTCGACCTCTGGAAGGATCGGATCATCACATGGTCGCCGGGCCGTAGTCCATAGCTCTCAACTTCAGACCTGTCAGGAAGAGCTTCTCGAACCTGTTGATGAATAGAAATCAAACTGTCAGTCAACTGTGATAGGTATTCACTCATCAAAACACATGGTACGTGGCTTAGGAATTCCCCAAATATTCATAGGCTTTTCAAATACCACCTCATATGGTGTAAGACCAGATCGTAAATGTGACACTGATCTAATGGACAACAAAGCCAAAGGTAGTGCATCAGGCCACTTCAAGGATGTGTGAAGCCTGAATCTTAGCTAGCTTCAGCTTGAGAGTAGCATTGTATCTCTCCACTAGCCCTGCTGATTGTGGATGTAAGGCTGCATGAAACTTCTGCTTAATCCCTAATCCTTTAAGGGCATATTCAACAACTTGCCCAATAAAAGGGGGTCCGTTATCACTCCATAAAAGTTTGCAAACACCAAATCTGGGGAAGAATTCTTTCAGAAGCACCTTTGCCGTAGTAAGAGCTGTTTCATCTTTCGTAGGGTATGCCTCTATCCACTTACTGAAGGCACATACCACTACTAGGACATATTTCAGATTGTTACAGCGTTCAAGCTGGATGTAATCCATCGCAAAACTTCAAAAGGTGCAGTTGATGTAGCAGTTTGTGCCCCTTTACCAGGATTGTACTGGAGACAAATCAAGCAGGACTGCACTGTCTTTTCAACTCTGCAGGAAATTTCTGGATGCTCCCACAGTTTCTGGTGACAATTTTGTTATTGAGGAAGATCCAACATATGCCGACTCATGTGCCATATGAATCATAGGTTGTAAATAGGCTTTGGGCAGCTTCCACCTAGTCATGACTTTATTTCACCAGCAGCCCTCATCATCCAAAGTTCACTCTGTTGACCATTGCTCAAGTTCTTCAGCAGAAGCAGATCTCTGCATGTCTATCACTTCCTGCCTAACATCATGCTAACGTTCAGCCTGTGACTTCACTACGTACATGGATGTGGTGCTTCGCTGCATTGCAGTTTCACGAGCTGTATGATCTGCAATGGCATTGCCTTTGTGGTGGTGAGCCTCAGCAAGGCCTACCAGTGCTAGGGGTTCTCCCTTCTTTGCAGAGTCCTCAGACCAATAGAAAGAAGTTGGCACAGAAGCTGGAATAGAAAAGACAGAGTTTATTAAACCTCATGAGGTGGAACTACATTCACACAACACCGTTCAGCAATGTATGAAGCAGCACACTGACTGGAAGGCGGTACAAGTACAGAATGCTGGTTTTAAATACATATAAGGTCATACAGAGAGTGTGCTGGCAACAAGTGGGAGGGTCTGACAGTTAGCTAATTCTGGTGGACACATCCTGACAGTTACAAGTTGGGGACAGCTGTAAGCTCAACTGAGCATGTGCGAAGCA
Source organism: Lissotriton helveticus (assembly GCF_964261635.1). Taxonomy (NCBI): domain Eukaryota; kingdom Metazoa; phylum Chordata; class Amphibia; order Caudata; family Salamandridae; genus Lissotriton; species Lissotriton helveticus. Next base: position 647,377,525 of record NC_136071.1, on the reverse strand, counting down.
GAAGAGGCTAAATATATCTCGTCTCTATCTTCGGATATGTCGAGGCAGTCAGAAGATTATGTACCAATTCTCCATGTATTATTTGCATCCCATGGGATGTAAGTAAGCCTCTTTCCTTCCAGAGTAACCCTAAATCATGAGCCACTCAGAAAGCATAGCGGCTGTCAGTCTAAATGTTCACAGATAAGTTTGTACTAAGCTCACACGCTCGTGTCAAAGCTATTAGCTCAGCTGCCTGAGCGGACTTCAGTGGAATACGAGCTGTCTCAACTATCGTTTGAAGTGTTGTAATTGCATATGCAGCTGATGTTGTGCCATCTGGTAATTTCAAACAGGACCCATCAACCCACAGTTCTCCATCAACATTTGAAAGGGGCATATCTTGCAAATCAACACAACCCTTTGTCTGTTCCTCAGTAAGGAATATACAATCATGAGGCTCTTGTGACTGGGACTGAGTCGCTGGGTATGGCGACAAAGTAGCTGGATTCAGAGTTGAACATCTTTTCAAGTTGAAATGAGGGGCTAAGAGTGTCAATTTATATCCTATCAGTCTAGCACTAGTTAAATGCTGCATTTTAGTTTGGCTCAAAAGGGCATCAACTGCATGGGGTACTAACACCAACAGTCTGAGTGACAAAACTATCCCTTTACTCTGACGTATAGACACAGCTGCCGCTGCGACAGAATGGAAACACCCAGGCAATGCACGAGCAACTGGATCAAGAACAACTGAAAAATATGCACAAGGACGTTGCTTGTCACCGTGTGTCTGTACTAAAACTGAAAGTGCACACCCATCTCTCTCGTGTACATAGAGTGTAAAAATCTTAGTGTAATCTGGAGTACCCAATACTGGTGCAGAACAAAGAGCTTGACGCAACTGGTGGAAAGCATTCTGACATTCATTCGTCCATGGAAGGGGCATTGTAGTGTCTTTAGTCAGAAGAGCCAACAAAGGTTTAACAATGAGTCAGAAGCCTAAAATCCATTGCTTACAAAAAGAAGTAAGACCAGTGAATGCATGGATGTCTTTCTGAGTACGGGGCACTGATGTGTCTAAGATAGCTTGAATGCGATCTGGTGTAAGGGCACGTCCCTCCTTAGACAGGAGGTGACCTAAATAGGTAACCTTCTGTCTACAATACTGCAATTTCTTCCGTGAAACTTTGTGATGGTGTGATGCAAGAAATAAAAACATTGACAGCATTCCTCCTTCACACAATTCAGGTGTATCAGCTGGCAACAAGATGTCATCGACATATTGTATGAGAGCCACCCCATTCGGCACAGGAAAATAATCAAGTTGTCTTTTCAATGCTTGGCTGTATATACTAGGACTCTCAGTATACCCTTGGGGAACTCTACAGAATCTAAAGGATCGGTTATTCAAAGTGAAGCCGAACAAATATCGGCTGTCAGGATGAATAGGGATTGAGAAGAAAGCGTTCTTTAAATCAATCACAGTAAAGGTAGTCGCTGTCGGAGGAGCCATGGTAAGGAGTGTCGTGATGTCAGAGACTACCGGGTATTGTGGCACTACAATCTTGCTAACTTCTCGTAAATCAATGATAAACCTGTAGATTTTAGTGTCTTCCTTCAGAATAGGCAGGATAGGGCTCTTGTAAATATTGTAAGGGACTTCTTCCACAACCCCCACTTCAATCAGATCATGAACAATGCGTACAAGTGCCTCTTCACATTCTCGAGAAATTTGTATTGAGGCAATCGAGGCAAAGAAGCTCCCTCCTTTACATGAATATGCACTGATGGAATAACCATTTGCCCCACATCAGTGTCTGACGTAGCCCACAAAGTACTAGGGAGTGAAGCCAAAGCAATATCATCTCTAATAAGATAGGACTTCTCAGTCACCGGATAGTTATCATTCAAAATAACACGCACACCTTCTGGGGAACAGTGTATTGTAGCCCTAAAATACTTGAGCATATTAAGACCCACAATATTATCCGGTGTGTTAGGGGAAAGCAAAAATGGACATGGAGCAGTACATTTTTCAACATGGAATGCAAGTGGTTGTGACAGTGGGCTAAGGGAAGGTGTCCCATCGAAACCTATCGATGTGATGGTTAAACCAGACAGGGAATCCCTTGGAACCAATTGTTTAGACAAGGCGCTACCAGTAGCTCCTGTATCAACCAGAAACTGATCAGTAAAACCCAAAACATGTGCTTGACCATAGGGACCCTTCTGAGCTACGGGGAATTCAACTGATTCCTTACCCCTTCCATTCAATAGCTACCCTTTCTTCAAGCCATCCTTTTGCCCAGCCATCCCTTTATCCACCCACATACCCTTTCACCCACCAACCCTTTCACTCAAATACCATTCAATTTCTTTTATCCTTCTGTTCTTTAATGTTTCCCTCAAGTCATCTACACCGATTATGTGAGCTTTTGCTGAGTTGAATATAGAAGAGTCCATAATAACTCAACTACTGCTGCAGCTGGTAAAGCTGGGGGGGGGGTCATTTCACGGTCATATATTGATGACAACACCCTGTTACTAGTTAGTGAGTATAGTAATTGCAAGAAAGTATGTGAATTACCAGCGCCAGTCCCTGCTACCACTTCTTACTCTCCATCTGACCCATCTCCTCCTGCAGCTGCACTGGAGCTGGCATCATTGGTGTTCTGTGTGGCTAGAACAAAACATTACACATATTTTAGATGCCAGAAATGTCACCCCAAATACAACTACAATACAGCACTACTGTTCAGTTAGCAATGCAGTATCTTCTAAATACCACTCTTGGCATTTGATTGGTTCACAAAGTTGGACAAGCCAGAGTGGATATTGTTCAATTAAAGACATATGGTGCTGTTTGGAAGATTCAATGGGATTGGGACCTCATACTTTTATTCCAGCCATGCTGCACTGTCATGGGAATCTGCTGGTATTCTATTACTATAAGCAAATGCGACAGCAGCACACTACATTGGGGGCAGGTGGTCCATGATGACCATGGTCTCTTCCTCATGAACTCAACTGTGCTAGAGCATGAGCAGAAAAAAGAAAGCCTTCTCAACAAACATACCTGGTGAATGAGATTGCTTGGGCCTGCAATATGAATCTTCACGATAGACATTCCAATACCCCAAGACTCTACCCTAAGATATCCACAACAATCATAAAAACCAAAATTAGGGAAATAATAATAATAAATAATAGAGTTTACTGGGGTCAGCAGCGCCCTTGGCAGTGGCGCTGGTGGTTGGCTCCAGCTGACCATCTTCTCCTGGACTCTCAACAAGGTCCCTCTTCTTGCCCTTGAGTGCTGATGTAGAAAATTTGGAAGATCCACAAAAAATAGACTAGTGATTCAGTTAATAATCTCCACAATTCTTTTATGACAAGTAAACGCAGTCACTTTGTACTTCTCTAAAACAAACCACCTTTAGTACTACTAGTTTTGACTCAAGTCTATTGACTATTGTTGCATTTCCCAAACTAATTCTGAAATCCCTATTCCAAATTTTCTTAACAAAAATCATATGTGAAACTAATGTATTGCAGTGCATTATCTTTGAATCTATTCCCAGTTTTCAACCCCCTTGATGGATGAACTCAGTCTCCCATTTTCGCAATGCATAGATGCATTCTACGCATTGCTGTGAAATAAATAACTTGGAACTGCACAAGCTACATAAACAAAGTCACAGAGCAAACACGATATTCACTGATTCCCTATAGTGACAGAAGAACAGTCTGCAATGGCTTCTTAATTTTTCAGCCAAAGCGAGTGCCAATGATGACTACGATTAGGTAGTACTGAGCTCCTGCCTAGGAAACACTAGAAAATGGATCACAGAATAATAAAACCAGCGCAAAGTAAGCGTAACATACCTCTGAGTGTGAGCAGCATGCTATTCTAAAAAAAATGTAAGCACTGTACAAAACAAACCCAAATATTAATTATTACTCACCGAGCCCAGGAATCTTGAGGCATAGCACGTCAAGCAGGGACTGTTACCGGTCCAGGAAGTCTGCTGAATGGTGGGTCAGCTGCTGGGCGGTTTACCGAACCTGGCTGGTGCACTGCACACATCCGTGCATCGTCCTCCAGCGCCACTGATGCTTCCGCAGGGGGTATCTGTTACTGGGCCTGCTGCCAGTACGGGGGGAAGTAGCGCTGTCACCTCCTCCTCACAAAAGATCACCTGGGGCTGCACACCAGAGTGGCGGCACCACCTGCAGCGTAGCCTCCCTGTCTCTGCCATTGCGCTGGGTGGGTTGATGAAAAAAAAGAAACGGAAAGGAATGAAGAAAGAAATGGAAGTAAGTGGAAATAAACAAAAAATTCTCAAAAACGTAACATATACAACACAAAGACACGCACTAATATTAAAAATAAAAATGAGGGATAGATAGAGATTAAAGAGAGATTAAGATTTATGCCCAGCACCATAACAGAAAGCAGAAAAACAAGATGGCCACACCCATGAAAAACTGCACGGTGCCATTTGCATGAGATTTAGAACATGAGAATGCACTTGAGAACCACGTGGTGCCCTGCATGTACGATTTGCAATAGGAGGATGCACTCCACATTCCCATTGAAATGCAAACAGGCAAACCTCACCCACCAGTGGAACTCCGCTTAGTGTGGCAAGATCTTTTCTTGACTTCCTGAAGTTCCATGTAGTGCAATTCCAAGAACTCCGCCCAGGCCTAAATTTAGTATCTATACTGATGGTTCAGCCCATCCTGTGGTTGGCACTAAGTACAAATATTCAGCAGCTTGTGCGCCAGTAAAGGGTGTCATGAACGATGGTAACAGATACAAAAACTTAAGGTGACTGTACTGCTCACCTGGCTAAATTGAAAGCTGTGCTTCTGGCACTGTAGAACACAGATCCTGAATTCCCAACACTTATAGTGTGTGAATCCTGTTACTGTGTCCAGGCCTTTCATGATAACTTACCTTATTAGTGCTTGAATGGATTCGCTGATTGTGAAGGAAAGGCTATAAAGCATATGTTGCTTTGGGGCAGGGTGGCAGCATTCAAGGATGCTTTGCCATGCGATCATGTTATTTACACATTGAATCATCATGTTGTTATACAAATTGAAGGGAATTCATTGGCCGATGAAGCTATCATGGTTGCTGCTCAGACAGTTTTAGAAGCTGTGATTACTGTTTCATAAACAAGGATTCATGTTCACATCCTGGCAGTGGTCACTGCTTCGACTAGTGAATATCCCTGGCCTAAAGGCTTTTCAGCAAAATACTCCTAGCTATTGAGTCTTCAAAATGTTCCCTTTGGCCCGCATTCCTGGGATGGGTGATGGAGTGATACCACAGGTTAAACTTAATATTAGCTGCTCACGAGGAATTTGCATCTGCCCATGCAGATGTGGCGGCTACAGTTTCTTTCCTATAGAAATGCTACTGGTGACAGTATCTATACCAACAAACAAAAAATGATGTCCTTGGTTGTCAAATTTGTCAACAAATTAAAACTTACACTGCTGCACGCACACCTCAGACATCACTTTTAGTTTCCAACAAGTACCTTACAATGTGTCTATGTCAAACATTGTGGACCACTACATTTTGGTGACTTTATATATCTTAGTGGCTATTGATTCTTGTTTTCGGTTTCTATGGGTTTGACCACAGCAATAAGCTGACGCTCGAACCATTATTCAAGATTTGCAAGTCTTTGCTGGTTCATATGCAGTAGCAGCATTCCACTCAAACCAGGGACTGACTTTCGCCTCTAAGATTTACTGGGATACTATGGGCAGCCTTGGTGTTGCTGTGCATTATTCCGCCACCTACAATCCTAAGGGAAATTCGATAGTGGAACTGAAGAACTGTGACTTAAAGCAGTCCTTTACAGCTATAGTATTAGGTTCAGGTCATTGCTGGATACGTCACCTGTATGGAGGCCAGAGATCATTAAATAATCTGCCTAGAAGGTCTTTGGGTGACCAGACTACCTACAGGATTCTCTTTGGGGTTTAGATGTATGTTACCAGATCTTGATAACTCTGGCACAGTGGCTGTAGATGCCCTTTGACATCAATGAAAATGTCGCTGACTTATAGGAATTACAAGACTTCTGAGACAAGCACTCAAATTCAAATTCTAAACGTTCTTCCACTGACGAAGTGAAGGAGCAACCAGTGGTTTCTGGCTAGATTCCTAAATTTGGGGATCTAGTCTGAGAGAAAATTGCAGATAAAATGAGTTGGCCCTTCATACCATGCACCTGTGCCTGTCTTTTCTGTTCAAGGTACTCAAACTGTGATTTTGCCACTGCTCCATGGTCGTAAATACAACAGACTTATTTCAATTGATTTTATCAAACTGCACCATTTGGCCAGTCCTACACACAAGTCCATGGGCTTTTTTGGGTAGATCCTTCACATCTCTAACTACCCTGCATGAAATACATTTACATGCGTTAAGCAGTCGAAATCTTTCTACACCCCAGCTAAGGTCTAAAGATGCTGAACTTTCCATCATACCAGTTAATGAAGATAACACAGTGTGTGTTTCTAATGTTTTCCATTGCTACTCCTTGCAATGAAGTTATATCAAATAAAATCAAAGTGGAACTTATAAAGCACTCAGATATTCCAATGAGTGTTCCGGTGATGCAGGCGTGTAGACAACCAATCATAATGTTTATGTGTATGTGAGGGGACACAGGCTAAAATGCTTAATTGAAAAGCCAGGTTTACAGGCTGCATTAAAAAGAAAATAGCCTGCATCCTTAATAGCCCACAGGTGCCGAGTTGGAGCTTTTGGTGTCCGCTATCTTTTTATATTCCTCTGTGATAGATAAAAGTTCCTTTTTGTAGCACTCCTTATATACTATCAACTACCTTTGGAGTTTCCTACCTGCTCTCCTTTGCCCACTGAGGTTTCTGTTGTTTTCTCAGACTGCCTCTGGTTATTTTATTGACATTGATGAATTTTCTTCTGACTCTTCACACACCTTCCCGCAACTGTGGTATAAGTGCATTTTTCCGTTGCCTGAAACAGACTTATCTGATTCCTCCATGGTTCTACCTTTTGATTTTTCTTTCATGACTTTTTCTTTTTCACTGGATTGTATTTATCACAGTTTTCTTTCTACTTTTGAATGGACACTATTTGCCAGATCGTGCTTCACCAGAAATTGTAGCTGGGCTGCTCATGCCTCGATCTTTTTCATATAAGGTCCAAATAGACTTGCCACTTATGAACATTCATGCAATTCCTGTACATGATGGTAATGTTTTGGATAAAGTTCACTCTGACCTTTTTGGTCCAACTGAAACTTTGCAACTTTCATATGTTTTCAAAATTGCTATTGGTGGCTTTCAATCCCCCAGGTCCAATATCCAATAAATGGGATATTATGAATGTTTCTTATATGCCATGTGAATGAAAATCCTACTCTGTATTTGAGAATGAGGGTTTGTATTCGAATTCTGCAAATTAAGATGAAATGTTTTGTTGCCATCATTATGCACATCACTATTCAAACAGAGCAAGTACTCTACATGCTGTTTAGAACTATATACCACCTGTGTATGGTCCTAAAACCTATTTGAAAAAGTTCCATTATTTTTCTGATCATATCCCTTTAGATCCTGTACCTTATTATTATAAACTTACACCTCTGCCTGAGAAGAAAAATATGCTCACACAAATAAAATTGATTTATTTCAATGTATTTATTTGACAACTAGCCATAAGTAGTTATGAATGTCGAAAGGACAATGGTGAGGGGAACATGAGACTGGCAGGTCCAGTGAGCTGATGCGATATGTTGGGATTTTGTCAGATTCCTTGTCAAATTACATTTCTAAACAAAAAATTACAACAGACTATGTCTATGTTTGGCTAATGCTTCAAAATTTAGATGCACCAAGCATTCTCTCCGCTGCAAAATGTGATGGTTAGCAACTATTTATTAATTTCACAGAAACCGAGCTTAGGGAGATGGTGCAACATGGAACATACAATTAATCCCTTTCTAGTTCAGGTTGGTGTTTATTATGGCCAGTTGACACTAATGACTGGAATGCCTGTTTTTTAAAACTCTTCCAAGGGGTTTTCAGCAAGTAAGCCCCACCCCTGGCATATTCAGTCGCAACACTGTTATTACTACCTATAGGGTAGGGAAATGGTTAGAACACTCCACCCTGTCTGCAGTTAAAGACCACTTATCACTGTTCTCTGGTAATATGGATTAACATGATTTTGTATTAGGTCCCTAAGCCCCTAGTCCTACACGATTTATTTATCTCAGATACAATTAAATTTGGAAAAATTGTTAACAAGAAGCAGTTAAAAGGTTTAGACAAATTGATAAGGACAATCTTGAAATAGAATTGGCTGTTATCAGTAATGGGATTATCACATTGTCTACACACATGTGTTCATTGAATAATGTTGTTTCATCCGCATTTGACACTCTACAGAATGACAAGGCTATGCTTCAACATGGTCAAAGTGGCATGAGATCAATTTTACAGTTAAGTTTGACATTGCAGGTTTTGGAATCAAATCGAGTGCCATGAACATATTTAAATGCAACTGAATTGTTTTTGCCTTACAAATTTGACATGCATGCAGAAAATCATGGCAAAAAATAATCTGCTTACATATGCTTAACATAGAAAGGTTAGAAACATTGGGCCTCATTTATGAGGCCTTGCGTGAGTTTTGCGCTTCCGATGCGTCACTTTTTGTGATGCATCAGCGGCGTAAAACATGCCTCCTGGTGCGCACTATTTACAAAGTGACGCATCTAAGCAGATACGTCACTTTGTAAACCCCTGCGCTACATTATACCTGCGTCAGGTATAATGTATGCAGAGGGGGCGTTCACCCGCAAAAAGCCTCGTAATAGTGACGCAGTGAAATCTATGAGATTTCACTGCATCACTTTTAGGATGCTGTTGCGTCAAAATCTTGCGCCTGCCTCACAGCAGGCGTAAGACTGACGCAAGCCCTTTCACATGGGGCTTTCCCCATGTGAAAGGAAGCATTGCCGGAGTTGCGTCACTTTTGTGACACACTCCAGCAATGCATTACTTTTGCGCCTACAGATACGTCAGAAATACTGACGTATCTGTAACTCCTTGCGACATGATGCCTCATATTATAAATATGACGCATCAATCATGTCGCAGGGAGAGCGCAGTGAAAAGTGACGCATCGCTGTTTTCACGCAGCGATGCGTCACTTTTCATAAATGAGGCCAATTGCCTTTTACTGTAGCTGAAATCCAATGAGCCATGTGGCTAATTCACAGATTCATTTCATCACCTGAATCAAAGTTTATTTTCACATAATGTCTAAATACTTTCATGTGAGGAGATAAGAAAATAGGCACACATTTTTTACATGAAGCTAAGTTTTTGCCCTTTCAGTACAAATGTATGCACAACAAGAATTCGTTTTTTGTTATTCTACATGACTGTGTAACTTCTTTAGGACACTCCTAACTTTGCAAGGAGATAGCAGTTCTTTGGTGTCTGCAGTGCTTCAATTGCTAACCTTTGGTGTTATTTCAAGGGTTTTAGCATGCCGGAGATAAAGCCTGAATTTCTGTTGCTTTTCAATGGCAGATATTTGATTTTACATGATCAGATCTTCTGCAGAATGAAACCACGTGTCCCTAATGTAGTCACTGTTTCGAAGGTTATGACTTGTTGTATGAATGTCTTATTTCCTCCTACACATTCTCATGAGGAAATAACTTTGTGGCTAATTGCATAAACGTTGATAAATTGAGAAGACTGAAAGCCTTATTGTTTCAAAAAGATGTGGCATTAACATCTGCCCAAATAACTTTTGACCTTCCAGTTGACTGCTCCTCAACTGAAGTACAATCAATGCTGCCCACTCAATTGCCCCAGCATTTCAGTGAATTGATATACCATATTTTTAATGGTTCTAACAACGCTGGAGTGGCACACTTTTATTAAAGTGACTGGGTCTGGATGTGTTGCTGCATTTTCGACTGTGCTTGTAGTTATTTCATCTTTTATTCAGTCGTTGTTTTCAAGTGATTTTGGAGGCAGTCCAATTGTGCTGTTTCTTCTGGTCGCTCTTGTGGTTTTATTTTTGTCGATCCACAAGCCCACATCTAGACCTGATGGTAATGGAGCTACCACATGTCGTTCTGTGTCGTGAACGCATGATACAGTATTTTGTAGAGTAATTGTTGTTGGCACTGAACTAGAACTGGTTTCTGTGGTTCCAGCCTGTGTGGTTTCAGAGAGTGCAGCCTGTATTTCACGGCCTCTGGTGCTTTTGAGTATGCTTTTAACTTATGCCTTGCCATGCAGTTGTCCCAGTTTCCGGACATGAATCGGCATGTGCATTCTTTGTAATTGCACAAGTTGTGTTGTCCTGTGACTCTGCTCCCTTTGCTGCAAGATGTTAATTATGAGCCTATGCTCCATCAACATCTGGCTTCTCTGTGGAGGCGGAACCCCTACCACAGCTACCCTCAACTTCTGTTGACTGGGCTGGAGATGACTCTCTTTGCCACTTGTATCTTGTTCAACCGGCCTCTGCAGATGTGGGTTCCATCCGGGGCCGTAGCAACATTCTGGATCTAGGTGTCCTTGACTTGTTGGAGATGTTGCATTTCAGTTTGGATGCCTCCTACAATCTTTGATTGGCTTTTTCTTTTAATGAAATTCTTTTTTGCATTTTTGTATTAGCTTGTGTGGGTTGTAATTGACTTTTTTATAGCTTTTAGCATCTGCTTGTTGTGTTGAAGTTTTTATATGAAATGCAAGGTTTTTAAAATATGTGACACAATGCTTTTACTACATTTTATAAATTATTGTTTGCTTCTGTTTGAGACATCCCTTTTTCTACCAAGGGAAGGGTGTTATGCATCTTGCATTTAGCTTCCATTTTAGTTCTTGTTTATACTTAGCCTTCCTTTTTAATGGTGGTTTGCACATGTTATTCTATTGTGACAATGGCCCTTGCACGCACTTATTCATGATAAGCATTGGAGCCCTGTAGTCTGCACATTTAGTTCCAGGGTAGCACGAATTCAAAACACAAGCCCTTGTTTTGCTTTCTGTGCATGCAAGTAGAAAACTCTTTTGTGCTTCTGTCTATTTAAAATGCTGTCCTGCACCTTTAACACAGTTTTAGTAGCTTGCTATTTTGTTAATTAAACTGCATCTGTGCTGAAGTTGGTGAGAGGTGCACTTCCGTAGGAGTCATCACGGATCACCGTTGTAAGATGCAGTCCACTGCCACCGAACTTCATCCAGAGAAGAAAGATAGCTGTACACTAGGAGGTGCATCTGTGAATGTACTAAGCTTGGCTTCCTGACATACAGCACCAGGGTATGAGGTTAGGTAATTCCAACAGGCCAGGTAAATGGGTACTCCCGATATGCTCTCTTTAGAAGAGAGGGTAGTAATAGATAGGAGTGACATTAGCAACAGTATGAAAAATGAACATGATTTATTCATTTGTTTTTTCTCTATTCTAATAATGCTAATTACAATAATGAGTCTCATCTTTTTACAGTTACAGTTCCTGTTTTATTTTCAAAGATTAGAGTTTTTTAATAAACATTTGAAAATGTAATATTGTATCTTTTCTTTATGAACACCTTTCATTGTGACAAAAGCAAAGGTTAGTTCTGTTTCCTTGATTTCCTTGGGAATCTGACAGACATGTTCTTGTTTCCTAACAACATCTATAACTCTTTAGGTTTAGAAATGGACAAACATTTACTGATTATATAGGAAGAATCAGTCTTTAAATTATGACATGTTGATGGGGCGTGGCCAAGATGGCGGCGGAGTAGGACGTGCTTTACGGTCCCTCCGGCGCCTGCCTAACTTTAGCTTTGTAAATCTTCCCTGAAAGTGCCCATCCGAGCAAGTGGGAGCAAGCGGGGGTGCTCCCTGCCTGCACCGGAGTAGCTGAGTGGCTCCTTTGTGTACAAAGGGGCTCGAGAGCGCTGCAGCTCGGCGCGGCCTTCCTGACTCGGAGATGGGTGGACCTAGAGGCAGGCCGGAGAACGGCGGGCCCTTCCCTGACAATCGGGAGTGGAGGCGGACGGTGGAGTTGGGGCCACCCAGCGTCAGATGCAATCCGGCCCGGGAGAGATTTCAGCGCTGCGGCAGGGCCTGTGACGGGTGCGGCGATGACGGGCGGAGCGGCAGAGCCTGGGCCGGAAGCAGTGAGGCGGCGATCTGACGGCCGTGTGCGGCCGCGGTTGTAGAGATCCCCGCATCGCGGGTGAGTGCTCCCACGCGGTGCCGCATAGCAGACAGCGGCGATAGAGGTGCGGAGAGCCGGGGCGGTCCCCGGGGAGACACAGCGGTTCAGGCCACGATACGGCGGACGGTGATGCCTGGCAGCGGGAGTGGGAGCCTTCGGTGCCTTGAGGAGCTGCGCGGCTTCGTCCCAGGGCCGGGTGGAGACAGACGTCGGGGCAGTAAGCAGAGCTGATCGGGTGCGCATTTCCTTGCTCCCCCCGCTTAGAGTTGTCGCTCTGCCCTTTTTCGGCCGGCATTTCGACAGGAGTACCGGGCTGCGGGCGGCCGCCTAGCAGCGTTACCAGGTGTGGAGGGGCCCCAGCGGGAGCTATGATTACCCGGCCCCCCAGCGCAGAAGACCCTGACCTTGACTGTTGGGCCCAGCTTCGATGGCCCTGTCGGGGAGCCTGCTCCTGTGCTCTCGCCCTGTGGCTGCTGGATAGCCTGGACTGGATTGAGGGGCTCTCAGTTGACGCTAGATCACTCTTACATAAGCCACATCTCGGCCTTTAAGAAAATAATACTCCTTCTACGCAGTCCGCATTCCCCACAGCAGTGCTCGGTGCCTAGGGAGAGACGGTGAAACCCACGTGGCTTTCCGCGCCTTGCCTGGAGTAGAGCCTTCTACCGCTTGGGGCCCGGAGGAGATCGTGGCGGAATCTGCTCGCTGGGGCCTGGTACTGATACTGTGGAGAGGGCTTTGAATCGGGCCTCGCGACATTAAACGACCATCTGGTAGGCAGTGGGATTATTGTGGGAGTGTGCCTCTTCTCCCTCACCTGGACTTGGTGAGTCGGGGACCGCGGAAGCCCAGGAAGCCCCGATTGACCTAGTGTGGTGCGAGAACTTTTGCGGCTGTCTGTGATCTGCCGCCTGGGCCCAAGAGGCGTGACACTAGCACCTGAATGAGTGGACCTTCATTAACAGCGAATTTGTAAGGGGTGACTGGGCATTGGCTGGCGCGCGTGCCATTGCTACCCTGCTTGTTGGCTCCCACAGGAGGCAAAATGGTGGCGAACAGGCTCAAGAAGGACAAACTGATGAAAGAAAGCACCCAGAATGCCACTTTGCAGCCTGCCTCACCGGTTTCTGACAATTTTTTCGCCGAGATGACACCGAGGCTCCAGCAACCAAAGCTTTCATGTTGGAATTGTTTACTGCTATTAAGGAGGACATCACGGAACTGCGTTCCCAGCTTGCGTCTGACCTGAGAGAGATGCAGCGGGATGTGGATGGTGTGGGGGAGCGGGTCGCAACGCTGGAGGAGCACGATCTGGGGACGGCGGAGGACGTACATCGACTTCAGCAGGACGTAATACGCCTCATAGAGCAGAACTTGGACTTGCAAGCCCACACCGAGGACTTGGAGAACAGATCTCGGCAAAATAACATTCGGATCAGGGCGGTTCCATGGAAAGGCGAGGGGGCAGACCTACGGGAGTATGTGGAGGCTCTCTTTCGGCACATCTTGAATGATGAGGACCTGAAAGAGATTCAAATGGACTGAGTGCACAGGGTCGGTCAGTCGCGGGGGCCCAAGGCCCCTCCTCCTGACATATTGGTGTGTGTGCACGATTTTCAGCTCAAAGAACGGATTCTGAGAAAGGCGCACGACCTTACCCCCCTTCAATTTCGAGATCACCGCCCTATGTTGTTTCAGGACCTTGCGGCCTCCACCCTGGTCAAACGGAGGGAATTTAAGCCTGTCACTAACTATCTAAGAGAGCAGGGTGTTCCCTACTCGTGGGGGCACCCGTTCAGGCTTATCTTCAAATGGAAGGCCAAGCGGATCCAGGTCCGGTCGGTGGAAGAAGCTCTTGACATTTTGGGTTTGTATCGGCCTACTACCCCAACTGAAGCCGGCGGTTCTCCCAACAGGCGATGGCAGCGGTCCAGGGAGTGGCAGTGGGTCGGCAGGCCGGTGCCGGCGACAAAACCTGACCTGTCAGTAAGCTTGCGGGAGAGAGGAGCGGCGGTGGCGTCTGTGGCTTTGGTGACGGACGCTCCAGGGGGCACATAAGAACCGGATCTTTCCGTGGCCCTGCCAGGGTCTGTAGCTGGCGCCGGAGGAGACTGCTCACAGGAAGTAAATGAGTAGTATTTTGTGTCCTTGTTTGGGGAAGTGTCCTGTATCCGGAAATGGGTAAAGGGTTGGTTGTAGCCATGTTCCCCTGCTGTTGGGGCCTGTTTAACGGACTATTGTTTATTACTTTTGCTTGTATTGTTGGGTCCTGTGTTTCTGGGGTTTTCCTTGTTTGGGGGAGCGGGGGACCTGTGGGCGGGGGAGTTGGGGGTGGGCTGGGGTGCTCCGCATCAGCTGAGGGGGGTCATGGGTAGAACCAGGGGGGTTCCACACTCACGCTCAGGGATCTTGGGGGAGGTTCTTTGGGGGGTGGTATTGTTTCTGCTATGCATTGTTGGCCTAGGCGCAGTAATAGGTGTTAACGCGGTCCCGCTGATCAATGTACAATGCCCAGGGACTTGAAGGTGGTGAGTCTTAATGTTCGGGGACTAAATAGCCCAGTGAAGTGCGCTGCGATTCTGTCCCTCTTGGAGAGCGCAGATAGTGATGTGTGCCTCTCACAAGAAACGCATCTCCTTTCTAAAGATGTCCGATGCATGCGGGATAAGCGTTTTCCTCAGCAGCTCTGGTCCTCTGGCCCGAATAAAAAGCATGGGGTTGCGCTGCTGTTTAGTGCCCGTATGCATTGTAAGCTGCTATCCCAGGTAGTTGACATCAGAGGGAGGTTCCTGGCTGTGCGGGTTCAGTGGGGTGGGTCGATCTTCACAATAGGGTCTATTTATGCCCCCAACGTCCAGCAAGAATCCTTTTTGCGTACATCCCTGGCGCAGGTACTGGCGTCTCCAGATGCTCTGAACTTGGTGGGTGGAGATCTCAATCTTGTGATGGGGGAGGGATAGATAGGTCGGAGCAACGGTCACACCAAACTGGCGCGTGGTCACAGGAAGGGAAACAGTGGCTTTCAGAGGGGGGGTTGCATGATGTGTGGCGCGTCCAGCATCTCCAAGAGTGCGATTACACCTACTACTCAGCCGCACACAAGACCTATGCATGTGACACTTGTCTGGTGCGGATATCACGCCACGCTCCCTTTCCGAACATGCACTCATATCCGTGGAAGTTTCGTTTAGTGGTGCCCGACCGCCTTCGGCTAGTTGGCGCCTTCGAGACTCCATGCTGCACGCTGACTCTGTGGTGACGAAGGTTCGTGACACTATCACTCATTACTTGGTAGAAAATATGGTAGAGGACACTCCACTAGCCTCGATTTGGGAAGCACTGAAATTAGTGGTAAGGGGAGATTTTATAGCGCTCTTAGCTACATATGTTCGGCTGCATAGGGAGAAGCGTGCGGAGCTGGAGGGATATGTATGTGGTCTGGAGGTGATACACAAGAGAGCGGGGTCGCCTCAAGTGTGGAGAGAACTAGAGATGAAAAGATGTATGCTCAAACACCTGGACCTTGATAGAGCGGTACATGCATTATTGCGCTTGCAACACAAATTCTACCTATGCGGGGATAAAGGGGGTAGGATGCTTGTGCATAGACTGCTCACGCGTGCACAGTCACACACTATCCACGCAATCAAAGATCATCGGGCGCAGACCCACACCACTGACACTGCCATTGTTAATGCCTTTCGCCACTTTTATCAATCACTATACAGGGAGGAGGGCACGGCACCTGAGAGCATAAACGAGTATCTTGCATCGTCTGGTATCACACCCCTATATCGGGACTCGGCCGAGGTGCTGGACTCAGAGACACGAGTGAAGGAGGTTATCTCAGCCATCGCGTGGCTGAAGTTAGCTAAATCACTTGGGCCAGATGGGTTTTCAGCTTTATTTTATAAAACGTATTGTAAGGAGCTGGCTCCTATACTGACTCGCCTCTCAATTGCTTCCTCGACACCGGGGTGGTAACTCCCTCCATGACTGAAGCAGCCATAACGGTCATACCCAAAACCAGGGAAGGATCCTACAGAATGCGGCTCTTATAGGACGATCTCACTCCTTAACATCGAAGCTAAATTATTTGCTGGAGTGTTGGCTGCGAGGCTTAGCCCTTTGATGGACGGAGTGATTGATCCTGATCAAGCGGGGTTTATACCAACTAGACAGGGCGGTGATAACACAAAGAGATCGCTCCATTTGCTGGACCTTGTACACTGATCCAGGAAGCAAGCAAGCCTTTCTGCTTTCAATCGACCCGGAGAATGCATTCAACAGTGTTTACTGGGGTTATATGTTCGAGGTACTACGGGCTTTTGGTATTGGTGATAACTTCTTGCGGTGGATCCGGTGCCTCTATGCAGCTCCTACAGCGGTGGTGCGGGTGAATGGGTGTCGATCTGCCTCCTTTTCCATCACTAGGGGGACGCGGCAGGGGTGCCCCCTATCCCGGCTGCATAAAGTCAGTCTGTACGCAGACGATGTTATCTTAGCTCTGACTAACCCCCACTCTTCTCTACGGTGTCTGTCAGCAGAACTCCTTGCCTTCCAAAATGCGGCGGGGTTTAAAGTAAATTTTTCTAAATCGCAAATTCTTAATGTCTCCATCCCGGGCATTGACGTAGTAGACCTGCGGAGGGACTTACCCTCGCAATGGGTTCAATCAGACATCACGTACTTGGGTATACGGCTAGCCCCGACCCTTGCTAAGACCCTTTCCTTAAATTATACCCTATTAGCTGAACAGGTTACTAAGACCATCCCCGACTGGTCCCGCCTTAAATTGGCGTGGTTTGGGAGATTGGCCGCAATCAAAATGACAGTGCTTCCCCGCATCCTCTATCTTTTTCAGATGTTGCCTCTGAGTCCACCGCCGGGCATGCTGCGTAGACTTCAGGGTCTCCTCAACAAGTTCTTATGGAACTACAAGAGGCCACGCTTTGCGTTTAACGTGACCACTACCCCGAAAGCTGCTGGTGGACTGGGTTTCCCTCTGCTCGCTGCTTACTTCCAGGCGTCCTATCTTAGGTACATAGTTGAGTGGAATAGGCCTATGTCTAGTAAGCACTGGAACTTTATGGATCAGTCAGTTGCTGGATGTAATATTTGGCGAGAGCTATGGCTACCGCGCAGGCATAGGGCGTGGGGTCTGTATTCCACCCCGGTGACATCTCCGACACTAAAAGCCTGGGATCAGCTAGCGTTGCGTAGAGGATGGACTACCTTCCCCTCCCCAATGACACCCATAGTAGATAACCCTGACTTCCCTCCGGGCTGTGCATCTCCGGTCTTCCATCGCTGGCGAGAGGAGGGCTGCAAGCGGGTGGGCTCGCTCTTCGATTTAGACGGGCTGATCCCATTTCCTATGCTGCGTTCGGAATACTTTCAGCTGCACAAGGAGGACGCGTTCTATCACGCACAAGTGGCGGACTGGGAGACCCACCCGGCCAATGTAGTCCTAATGCGGCGGCCACTAACGACCTTTGAACGTTGGCTGGTATGCAAAAAAGATGACCGGGGTCTAATTTCAGAGTTTTATGCGATGATTCTGCGCTGCTCAAGGAAGCGACGTACAAAGGCGCAGGTCCGCTGGGAAGCGGAGTTAGGGCGTCCTCTGTCGACCAAAGAATGAGAGCATGTGTTTTATAGAGCGCACCACACAACTTCTAACACTGCAGGAACTGAATCAGCATACAAAACAGCGACCTATTGGTACTACACCCCTGCGCGCATCAAGATGTGGGACAAGGCAAAGTCGGGCCTCTGCTGGAGGGGTTGTGGGATGTCTGGGACAATGATCCACTTGTTATGGTGCTGCCCGAAACTGGAACGCTACTGGGCCACAGTCCTTGACGAGCTAGATGCTGCTTTTCAGATTACACTTCCCCGGCTGCCTGAGCACACGTTGCTGGGGCTACCCCATCCTAAATCTTTCCCTTTGCGCTCACTTAGGGACAGACAAATTGCATTGGCTTTGCTGGCGGCGCAACAGGTTCTTTTGGCTCAGTGGGGTTCCCCAGCAATACCTGATTCCCGAGACTGGATCCAACGGTTGTGGCATACCCTTGCTATGGAGAGCCTCTCCTTGGGTATCGATGGGAAGGGCTCAGAGTATGCTAGGCTCTGGGGTCCGTTTTTACAGCTACTGTCCAAAGACCTTCAGGAAGTGACATGCCTGAAGTACTTGCAAATCTTACAACTTGTATCCTTGGATCCGGTAGGAGCCACACCGGTCACCTGAAGGACCATGATATGCAGTCAGGCTGAGAGGATGGTTCCCTGGGGGCACTTGGGGTGTAGAGAAGCTGATGCAGAGTAGGGTGGGTTTGGGAGGTTGGGGGGAGGGCGGTTTTGGACAGGTACAGGGCTAGGGAGGGGGAGGTTTCGTTTATCCTGTTTCGTTTTGTTTTTTTCCTTATAAAAGCGGTGGCTATAGCTCAGGTGGGGCGGCAACATTTCTCCAGTTATGCGGGGTCGACCTCCGGGGTGTAGACCCAGACGCTGTGTCTTTGCTGTATGTATCCGCCCTGCTGGCAAGTTGATGTAGGCAGCTGGGCTGTGTTCTGAAATGTCCTTTCCGCACAATACAAATGATTGATTCTAAATTATGACATGTTGCTGTTATAAATATGCAGTCCTACTTGATTAGTGTGAATCGCATTAAAAAAACACTTTGTTACCTATTGGTGCAGAGTCTGCAGTCCCACTCCCCACCCCTACAATCCACCAAATGGCAGTGTTCAGCCAAACTATTCAGCCAATTCCTACATGTAACAAAGCCATGACAGGGACAGTTGTCAACTCTCTCCAAATGTAATTGGTGCACGCCTCCAGGTGCTGGTACAAGTCTAGACTTTATGCATAATCCGTACCTCTGCACACACACTAGATTAGCATGACGCCAGGACCCAAAATCAAAAGTGAGTACACCAAATACACAAAGTTGGGCACTCAGAGCAGGCAAACACGCATCTATGCCTGGCTGGGGACATTTCAGTCCCAATATGAAACATTTATAAAAAATTTAAAAAAGCGAAGCGTTATGAAGTATCTAATCCCAAATGCGCACAACCGCTTTATGATTCTCAAACAACTGCAGTTTTTTTCCCACTAATTTACAGAAAAAAGTGTATATGCTACGCTTTCAGCAACTTGAGATATAAGAAAAGAAAACGAAATAGAATGCAAAGCACTATGGAAAATTGATGAAGATAACCACATGGGATTTACTGGTAAGTACGCTGCTCTTTTCTCTAAATTGTAGCGATGTGCCACTACAGCAGCAAGCACCTCCATAGCAACATTTATAATGATATGATGCTTGTATTGTGCAATTTAAAAGCAAGCCACAGACAAATGTAAAAAGTAGCATTGTAAGTTTTTTACTTCACAAACTAACATAGGCGATATTGAGCCATTTTTCATGCCCTTCCCCTCCTATGAAAATAACTCAATCAACGGTGTAGTAAACTACGCATTGTATATCATTGCTCTCCTGGTTTCAAGAGTTAAATTTGAAGTGAATTGAGACAAGCACAGCATTTTAGAAGCAGGTTTAATAAAAACATGTTCAGCAAACCATGTAATGGTTGATAAAATGTGTATGTGCAGTTCTGATGCCTGCTGCATTTGTTGACTTTATCTTTTAATGACCCATTGCTTGCTGCTCCCGCTTGACCACTCATATGAATTAACCGTATCATTTTTCTCTCATTTTACTATTTGGTAAATCTCTTTTGGTTTTGATCTGGCCATCATAACTTTTCCGATATAGTAGGCAGATTGTGTCGCTTTTATTTCTTGTTTGTAGGCTCTAATCGCCTCCCTGTAAATAACTTTATCTGAAGCAGCATAACTGTTGGACTTGGCCCTTAGGGCAGGTTCACCCCTAATCTTTTTGCTTTTATTTGTGACCCAGTGTTAGTGTTTTTTGGGTATCTGCGCACTTTTTCCCTGTGTCCCCGGGTAAAGTACGTGCATGTAGTATGGCTGGCCTGCCCTCCCATAGGAATGCATGGGGAATGCGTGTGTCCATGTTAGTCCCTGATGTGTGGGGAGTGCAGGCTCGAGTTTGGTATGTGTGAAATCGTGAGAATGAATGCTGCGCGATGGTATGTGCAGCTTGTATGTGTCTAGAAGGGAAGTGCTACTTCTGGACATTGATGTATGTGTGCAGTGAGGGTGCTGGAGCGTGATTGGCTGGAGCTGGCTGGCATGCCAGGCTCCAGGAAGTCTGGATGGGTCTGCCCGGTGGTGAGTGTGAGATTAGCATGAGTGATGTGTGGGAGGAGTGTACCTGTGTCCTGGATGGGCTGGGTTTTCCCCACACAATGCTGGCTCCGCCCCCCCGTGGTGTGTCTAACGACCCTAGCCTCCCCAGTGAATGAAAGGGGTGGTTGGGCCATTCAGGGTACTCCCAAGCCAGCTGCAACTGGTTTTCCCCCCACCCTGCACCCTGAAACAAAGGATTTCACAGTATAAGAAGGGGCTGTGTCCCCATGAATGTTGTTCTCTGTTCTACTTTTGGATCCTGCCAGAGGGGGCTGCTGCTGCTGCTGGGCCAGAGGACCGCCACTTGGACTGTCTCCCTGCCTGGAGACCCAGTGAGCTGGCTCTGGGCCCAGCCTTGCCCCCCTGCCTACCTACAAGGACTTTGCTGAAGCCCTACTTGCCAGAGCGCCTGGTAGCGCTTTTATTTGATTTATAGCGCTAGGAGCGCTTTATTTTTGCCCCAGCGCTCAATAGCGCCTTGCTTTGCCTTCTAGCGCGCCGAGCGCTTTATCTTGACTCTAGCGGCTGCCCACGCCGCATTTGCCCGCTCTTTCTGCCAGTTAGTCCCCTGACAGGTGCCCACCCCGCCAGGGACCTTGCCGCTTATTTGACCTGTTTTTATTTTACTTTGAGAGCCGGTGCCCACCCGGCATTGCCCCGTGGTTTCAGCGCCGCAGTCCCAGAGTCGAGGAGAAGCCGAGAGGAGCTGCCGGGAGAGCCGCGCTGGGATTGGCCCAGCCGGCCGAGCCTCCCGCCGCGTCATCGGAGGAGGAGGAAGCAGGAAGCAGCCTGCGTCGGCCGTCCCGAGGCTCCCGAGTGAAGGGAGAGCCCCAGACCTCCGCCGCAGCCAGAAAGCAGCGTGACCGAGCGCCAGGACACCGCCGGAGCCCCGAGGAGAGAGAGCACCCGTCCAGCGTCCCTGAGCAGCCGGTGAGTGTGGGTGGGCCTCGTTGGTGCTCCTGGTCAGCCCCATTGTTTCTTTGAGCCCCGAGAGGCTCCAGGCATCCCGGGGGTGATAGAGCGGCCCCGGTTGGCAGCGGGCCGCTCCGACGTCCATTCCGAGTCCACGAAGGACTCCAACAGCCCTGCATTTGTAATTAGGAGCCCCGAGGCTCCTGGGGGCAATCTGTTCATCAAGCCCGAGAGGCTCTGAGGTGCCATTTCTTTTCGGCGAGCCACGAGGCTCCCCACGCCCGAAATTGTGTGTTGAGCCCAGAGAAGGCTTGAGGGGGCAGTTCTTTATTGTGTGAGCCCTGAGAGAGGCTCATCACCTTGTTATTTAGAGCCCAGCAAAGCTCTTGAGAGGGCATTTCTTTGTTCAGAGCCCCGAGGCTCCTCACGCCCACAGTTGATTTATGTAGAGCCCAGAGAGGCTCTTAGCCCCACCATTGTTCTTGAGCCCACAAGGCTCCAACGCTGATCATCTGTATTTACAACTGTCCAGCACTTAGTGGACAGTTGCTCCGTTTAGGCTTTGTGTTCTTGGCTGCCTGCGCAGCCTTCCCTGACATTGAGACTCAGGGCATTCCAGCCCTTGCGAGGCCAGTTGGCCTGAGAGACAATTCTAGTCTTGTGCTACATGCACCCTGCGCAATTTATTATTTACTGTTTATTTGATTCCTGCGCAAATGTTCTACCTGCACCTCTGAATGTGTTTTAATACCTCATGTGCCAGGTTCTTTATGTTTTATCCCCTTTGCTAAAAGTGACCTGCTTAGAGGATTGTTTATGTTATTACCTTTGCTAAAAGTGACCTGCTTAGGTATTTTATGTTTTATCCCCTTTGCTAAAAGTGACCTGCTTAGAGGATTGTTGATGTCCCATTACCTTTGCTAAAAGTGACCTGCTTAGGTGATTCTTTATGTTTTTATTCCCCTTTGCTAAAAGTGACCTGCTTAGAGGATGATTGATGTTTTATTGCCTTTGCTAAATGTGACTTGCTTAGGTGATTATTTTAGGTTTCCTTCCCTTTGCTAAATGTGACTTGCTTAGGTGATGGTTTTCCTTCCATAGGTCCTGATGATAAGGTCCTCGTTCCCTGCGTGATTTTCCTACAGTGTTTAGGGTTGCGTAGGAGGTATTTACCCTTTGCCAGGAAGTCCTGGTTGTGTGCTACATGTAACTATTTTGTGTGCTACATTCATTATATGTTTATGTGCTAAGTGTTATACCTACAAGTATTATTTCTAAAAAGTGCATACCCCTGACAGTGGTCCAGGTGGCCCTGTCCTGTACATAATCCCTTGTAAATCTTGCCCGTGCCTGTTGGCACATTGTAAAGTGTGTGTCTTATCTAATGTGTTTTTATTATAATACAAAGGCTATTTTTGATATAACCTTGCGTGGAGTTTCCTTTGTGGTGGGCCTAGGGTGTTGTCGCTGGGGTGCGCGCGCAAACGCTTTACACATCGCCTCCGAGATTAGCTTTGCTGCTCGCGTCACGTTACCTAGAGGGTGAGCAGGGGCTATCTTGGTGTGTAACTCCCTTGCCCTGACTTAGAAATGGCGATCCCTGACTGACTTTGGCGTGAGCATTGGCCGGCCGGGGGTCCCGTTTCTAACAGTAACCCAAACACCACCTCCTTTCAAGTTTCTTACATTGTTGCTTTCTCCCTCGGAGCTCCTCCGAGTACCACGGGGCAGTTTTCCGCAGCCTTTGTAAGATGGCTTTACGGAGGGGGAGTATGGAGTCAAGGGACTTCGAAATCCAGTTGTTATACTCCTTGTTATCTAATAGAGGCTCCCGGGTAGGTAGAGGTCTGGAAATTGCAAAGGAGTTAGTCCACTTTTCTAAGGGGAGTCTGGACCAATTTCTAAATTTTCGCGAAATAGGAATTAGGAGAGGGGGGTCTATATATAACTACCAAATGAGAGGGATCAAAAAGAGATCGGTCCAGGGGAGACAGCCTACCTGAAAGTCTGTGCAATTACTAAATACAGGATCCAAAAGGTGACCTTTAATGTGAGTGGGGATAGGATAAATTGTTCCAAATCTGCAGATCTGTGAGGTCGGGCTCTCCTCGGGACCCTACCACACCTAAACGTCTGACAGAGAGTCTGGTGGTATTGGAACCATACATCAGACATCTATTAGACATGTCTTTTAGCACCAAGACCGTACCCAAAGATTGGAAAAAGGCGGTGGTTCTACCCCTAAGGAAGAAACCTACTATCAGTTTTGAGAAACTAGAGAACCTCCGTCCAATCTCACTTCTTCCTTACCTGGCTAAAGTAGGCAAAAACGGTCAATATGCAGTTGATGGACTTCGTGGAAAAGGCTGCCCTACTACATGACACCCAATTCGGCTTCCGTCCCCGCCATTCAACGGAATCTGCGCTCCTAACGGCGGTGGAGACCCTTCGCCAGGGGGTGGATGAGGGTCACACTATGGCCCTCATCCTACTGGACCTGAGTGCAGCATTCGACACTGTAGCCCATGCCACCCTGCTACAGTGTCTGTACAACGGAGGAATATCTGAAGCTGCACTCCAATGGATCCAATCCTTCCTGACTGAAAGAAGCTTTCAAGTCCGCCAGGGTGATTACTACTCCAGAGACATAGAATTGGGCCAGGGCGTTCCCCAGGGATCGTCCCTGAGCCCAACCCTGTTTAATCTCTATGTCTCTCCAGTGGCTCCTATTGCCATGAGCCATGGCTTGAACATTGTGTCATACGCCGATGACACGCAGCTGGTTATCTCCCTCTCACGTGCACCCGGACTTGCCATGGACAGCTTCAGGGCTTGCATGCAAGACCTTGCAACCTGGATGTCCATTAATTGCCTTAAATTAAACGGCAACAAGACCGAGGTGCTCGTGGTGGGGAGGAATCCATCTGTCTGGTCGTCGGCGTGGTGGCCCCCATGCCTAGGTGAGGCTCCTGTGCCTCGTCAGGAAGTCAAAAACCTTGGCGTCTGGCTCGATGCTGACCTGTCTTTTGGACCCCAAATAGATCGGGTGGCGGGTGTCTGTTTCAGCGTTTTAAAAACCCTACTGAAGGTCCTTGTTCTCCTTCCTATGTCAGCGCGGAGAACGCTGGTACATGCCCTCGTCACATCGCGCCTAGACTACGGCAACCTACTGTACCTTGGAGCAACCTGTAAGGCAATAAACCGCCTCCAGGTACTACAGAATGCGGCAGCCCGCCTCATCTTAAAAATCCCCAAAAGATCGGATTCCAAAGCTGCCCTTCAGACTCTCCATTGGTTGCCAGTGAGAAGCAGAGTGGAATTTAAAGCCCTCTGCACTTGTCACCGTATTCTCGCTAAGAAAGCACCAACACCACTTCAGAACCTAGTTACTAGGTATGTACCATCACGCGCCCTGCGCTCTTCTCACGGAGGCCTATTAAAGGTCCCTAGGGTTAGAAGGGTCCGCATGGGAGGACGCTCTTTTCGCCATTTGGTAGCAAAGAGCTGGAATGCCCTGCCTCCTAATCTCCGCCTGGATTCTTCCGAATCCAGCTTTCGGAAGAACTTTAAAACATACCTATTTTTAAGATAATCGTGCTCTCTTCCTGCTTCTGCTCTGAGTTCCTCTTCAGTTGTAGTGCGGGGACACGCTTTCAGCATAACCAAGCGCTTTACAAGCTTCCCTATAATTATAATATAATAACTGAAGTGCAGCCAGACTAGCCGCCAACTCTACGGCAACATTATTGGAAATGTTATCAAAATGATTGTTAAGGTCACCCAACAGTGTAAAGTTGGAGGGAGAAGTGACCAATTCAGCTACAAAGGAGGGTAAGGCAGTGTGAAACTGTTTAAGTGGGCCAGGAGGACGATAGATAAGGGTGCCTGAAAAACTGTAATTCGGAGAGAATTCAATAGAAAAAAACATACTTTCGCCGTCAGGGATAGAGTCAAAAGTGCAGCGGCACGTATACTGGTCTTTATAAACAATTGCCAGCCCACCTCCTTTCCCATGGGCACGGTCTTTACGTGCAATCTGATAACCAGGGGAGAGGGCTTGTACTAAGTCAGGTTCGGAGTCTGACGTTAGCCAAGTTTCAGTCAAAAAGACTGCGTCAGGCGTAAGTTCATCCAGCAACAGTGATATTTCAAGCGTGTGTCTAGGCAGGGACCTGCAATTTAAAAGAAACATCTTGATGTCCCACTTGTCGTCTTTGCACAGTGTGGTATTGAGCTTCACATTGCAGTGATGGCAGGCTGCGGGTAACTCTAAAGGGTGGTAAGAATGACAGCAGCTTGTTTCCACTAAAGTTCTTAGTCTGCGGAGAGACCTTGGACTATACTGCTTATTTTGTCCAAGGGAGGATGCAGGGGTCGTGGCCCCTTGCCCCGGC
Source organism: Lissotriton helveticus (assembly GCF_964261635.1). Classification (NCBI taxonomy): domain Eukaryota; kingdom Metazoa; phylum Chordata; class Amphibia; order Caudata; family Salamandridae; genus Lissotriton; species Lissotriton helveticus. The sequence continues at coordinate 647,351,700 of NC_136071.1, read as the reverse complement.
CGGCCGCGGAAGTCGGCGCGCACGCGGCGCGCCCGCTGCGCGCGTCCGGCGGAGGGTGCACATCATATGCCAAAAGGGAAAAGGGAGGGGCCGAACAACTGTACCGGCAACCCAGTCTACACCCAATATGGCGGCGTCTTTTCCCCGTCCCAGCGCCTATTCGGCTGAGGGGGAAGTGTGCGGCTAAAGAGAGGTAGGTCTTGTGCAGTTTTAAAATCACAGCAACAAAGTACAAAACAATTTTAAAATAAATTCGCCAGCAACTAAATCTCCTGGCTTCCGCCTCAGGAGGTATTTACCCAGTTCTAGTCCCCATTGTTTTTGGTGATTGTAAAAGCACATCCTCACTTTATGCTTTACAGTAGGATAGCAAAACAGATCTATTTAACAACCCTGGGGTGGGGGGGCTGTCTGATTCATTATTGTACTCATGCTGTTGTACACCTTTCTTACTGGCATTTGTTATGATCTATCAGCAGTGTTCATATGTTATGTTCCGGCAAGGAGGACAATGAGACCACTAAACCCCTTTCTTTATTAGCCATAATCCTATTTTCTAAGCGGTGCTCGTTTGTAATCATACGACATTGAGAATACTGGACCTAAACATAAATATCCCTGTTAATCTGTAATAGAGACCCCAATCCTTCTAAAGTTTAATGTGGTTTCACCCACAAACTATGCAGGCAGGCTCCCTTAAGTGTTTTCCTCATTTTGTACATAGCGGGAGTAAACACCAACAGCCGTATGCGCCATTTATGCACATTGTGTTTTGACAATAAACGGATTTAATGCTTCCAATTGTGGTTCATATATTCGCTAAGTTGTGTTCAATCTAAAATTGTACCCATATCATCTACAGAATAATAATAGTTGGCTCTAATAATTCCAATTTAGAATGACAGCCCCAGCGCTCACTGTGACACATTTAGTATGGACCTACTCTCTTCCTCTACTGCAGTCACTGAGATCGGTTCAGTTAGCTTTGTCTCTGGGAAGAAACTCTTTCCACCTCCCAAGGCCAGCACTGCCCACTTACCATCGCCCTTACCTATTCTCTATTGTCCGTGTGAAGAAAAATCCAAACCTGTTTACCTTCGACTTTCATGCCAGTTGGACACCAATATGCCATCTTGTGTAAAATAATCCCACCGTCTGTTGTACCATTTAAATACCTCTCCATTGATTAATTGCAGTCATGTGATGCGGACCATGTGACATGGTGATTTCCCAAGGGGAGATTTGATTTTACTGTTTAAAACAGTGCTCCTTCCCCTTGTTGTTTGGGGCCCTCTCTCTTGTTTTACTGATGTGGTACAACTTGTGGGCTGGAGAGATACGCTCCGTGTGAGTGGTTGTGATGGATTCCCTAAGAACCTTCATGTTCAGTGAGAACCAAATAAAACACATTATCAGTGCAAATGGTAAAAACGGAAGTAAAGTAACAATCATTACGAAAGACAGGTATACATGGAATAAAATCATAAGCCTAAAGAAAAAGTCACTAGGACAGATTTACATGCTGAATTCTTGATTGAATATATGAAATCCAGAGTTATTCCTATAGGACTGGCGGTCAAGAATGAGTCACGTCTCTTTATTGAAAATAGAAAATGTATTGAAACATGGACATTAATAGCAAACTGGTGCAGTAGAGACTGGATGTTGCTCATTAGTGAGGCAGCTCAGGAAGTTCTTCTTAATGAAAAACAAGCAAGTGATGAACTAGAAGCTACTATTAGAGATAACACAGCATTAGAAGAAGCAAAAAAGACATTGGATGAACTAAATCAAGAGGTCAATGGATGTTAATAGATTTAGTAATGAACTGATCTACCCTTATCTTCAAAATGATTACAACCAGGATAGGAAAGATAAAACATAGAAAAGACAATCCAGAGGTAAACCTGCAGATTTTAGAGAGGGCAAAAAGCATGTAACCTTTTCAGAATCATCCGGGTCCTGTAGTGAGGAGGAAGGTCCAGTTCAAAACGGCTCTGGCGGACATTTCCTCAGAGACAAAAACAAGGGCAGAGAAACTGCACAGAGGAAGGGGACAATTCATGAGGAACCAACCTCCTCAAGAGTATACACAGACAAGGAGCCAGAGTATTCGAGATAATTAAAGCACCCATAATTAACATATTAAGCAGAACACTAAGCATAATGGAGAGGGAAGTCCTGGAAAAAGGCACTAGGTTTCTCCTCACTACAGCAATAATTAAATGTGAACTAGAAAGGGATCTTAAAGTAATAATCACCTAAACTGGTTCTTTGAGGGCAGCAATGATAGGCAAGTAATTAATAATCCAGGTTTGAGGCCCAAATCCACCTTTACCCCTACTATAGCTCAGGTAGGAAATAATGGTGATACATTTCAAAAAGTTGTTGTGATCAATATACACAAGGTTCTTGCAGAAAGATGCTTCCAAACCAATAATTTATCTAAAGAACATAGGGAAGTTATGAATTCTCTGAAGCGGAACCTTAACATCACTATTAAACCTGTGGACAAGGGGGAATGAATGGTTGTGTTTGACACCACTGATTATGAAATGCAGGCTTTAAAACTTTTGTCTCTCAAAGAACATCATTAGAGGGTTCCCAATACCAGACTGCTAGGATTAAAAACATAGGTTGAAGCTCCAATAGAAGAGGCAAAACGTGAGGAGTGGATTTGTATTGAAGAATATAGATTTGTCAAAAACAATGACCCCATCACTCCAGCGTTCCAAGGATCACCCAAAGTCCCCAAAAAATAAAAGGTCCACCCCTGAGACCTATTGTCCCACGTTTGGACTCTTTATTAGCACCTCTTAGCAAATATGCAGATTGTTACTTAAATCCTTTAGTCAGTAAACAAAGGTCATATATAAAAGACTCGTCACATGATTTCACACCTTAAAGGGAGTCAATTGAATAAAGACAGATCATTTCTTGTTACACTCGATATCGAGGCATTATAAGCAAACCTCATTCAAGACAATACAACAGAGGTGATCAGAAAAGTCCTATGGAGCTCTGATATAGGTGGTGCAAACCAGGAATTTATAGTGAAATGTGTGTTGAAAGTGCTCAAAAATATTTCTTTTCTTTAAAAAAATTATTTGTTTCTCCAACTTAAAGGTACCAGCATAGGAGCCAACTGTGCACCAAGCTTAGCCTGCCTCTGTGTAGGTGAATTTAAAAGTAAGCACATCTAGAAGCAGTTGGCTTTCTTTCAAGAGAACATCAAATGCTGGCATTGATTCATCAATGATATTTTCTTTGTCTGGGAAGGTCCTAGACAACAACTAATGAATGACTGACATGGCTAAACTTGGGTGATGAAAATTTTAAATTCACAGCCAATGCAAGCATTGTGAAGGTTGACTTCTTGGACATCTCCATTAAGGAAATATTGGGACATCTTGAGGTGGAGCTGTTTACTAAGCCCACTGACAGGAATTCTTTACTTCACTACTCAAGTTATCATCCTAAAGAATAAAAACATAACATTCCCGTAGGACAATTTTTCCGATTACAGGGAAACTGTTCATCTATGGAGGTTTTTTATAAACACACTGGAAACCTTTAAAAAAAATTGAGACACATGTTTCCCAAAGAAGATAATCAATCACTTATTTAAAAGGGCTCAATTCTAAGATAGGAATAGCATGTTTAATAAACCCAAGAAAAATAAGAGCTCAGAGAGGATTGTCTTTGAAATGCATTTTTCAGGCATGAGTAATTGCATTAAAAATGTTATTAAAAAATTTGAATATTCGTAATGACAATGAGGAAGTTAAACTACCAAAACCTCTGCTTGCTTTTAAGCAAAATAAAAAACAGAGAAACTATCTAGTACAAACCTATAGAGAAGGAAATCCCCAAAATACATGTGACCTTGGAGATGTTCAAATTCACAGGCTACAGGTGTGGAAACTGTAGTATCTGTGACCAATGTATTATAACTAAAATTACTGAATATCAAGGCACTAAATTTACTACCTAGGCCTTGAACAACTGCTGTAGCAGCAATGTAGTATATATTCTGATGTGCCCAAGTGGTTTGGGATACATGGGTGAGACGAGTAGAGAATTAAGACTCAGAGTTTGTGAACAGAAATCTGCTATAAAGATGCAGAAGACTAATGCCCCACTTGTGAAACACTTCTTAGAAAAGGGTCATGTAAGCACTGACATAAGGTTGTTCATTTTGGAGAAAATAACTGGCAAAAAAGAGGAGAAAACATAGATGAGATAAGAAAGTTAAGGGAACATTGGTTTGTGTCCAAATTTAACACAACAAGATGGGGTCTCACTAATAAAGAATAGTGGAATTGGTCACTATATAAGTGATCCCTGATTAGATTAAACCCTTAAATCCATTTGAACAAAATAGTATCTTTTACAACTGGATACTTAACTTAGGACAACGCAATATGTTGAGGGAGGTTGGATAGCTCCCATTGTTGTGGGTTGAGCAGTTATCCTCTCTGATTGGGTATTGTGGTTAAAGATCTACAGACAGCATTACAAAATACTTAGAAAATAGCCTTTGTCCAGGTAGGAATAAAACATATATGTTTATAAATTGACTGTATACCAACAATATATTATACATATACATTTATTTATATTCTTTATTACTAGGAGGAGCACTAATAGATATCTTTTGGTCAAGAGTCATTTCTCCTAATATAAATAGTTTAATTGAGAATACAGAAGTGCAAAAGACACAATTCATCTAAGTGATCCATTAATACAATCATTTCACATGATATTAAGATACATATTTGATAAGAACTTCATCAATTCAAATAGCAGGATCAGAAAGGGAGTCATCCATAATGCCACATATTTCATTCACATCTCAGGGGTACAGGAGGAGCTAAAGGAGTAAATCTTGGTTACCTGCCCTACTTCCTATATATAAAAGCATCAAGAATTCATACATGTAGACTTAAAAACACCTTCTAAAGAGGGATATACCGAAAAGGTCTATTTAATTCCCGTGCCCCAGCGAGTGTGTTCCAACCCAACTTTTTAAAAGGATCCAGATTTGTTCAGCCATATTTCTAGCTTTTCTGCCTTTTTGGGTATATAACTTATTTTATAGACTGTGTACCGACAATAATCAAACTAGCCACTGGTGAAATGTCAGAGACCAAGGGACAAGCCATGCTGAGGCAAAGCAGATACTGACAATGGCCATAGCTATAAAAACAAAGAACCGTCCAGACATAGTGACCATGTCATTATGTATGGCAAATGAGATTGATTGGGGAGTCATGGTTATGTCCAAGGTTAATGCCAATTCCATCAACCTCGTTATCTGTTGTTTCAGTAAATCCAATGCAAAATCAGAGCTAAACATGTGCACCAGGTCAGCTTCCTGGCTTTGACAACGGTGGCAGTGAATACCTGCATTCCCTCCCCCTTTAGCAGTCTTTGTCAGTGTATAGTATAGATCAAATAGTGTTTTAAATGTTGCACCAGCATCCCTGCAGCTAACAATAAAGTATGACCTAACTCCAGAGATTCATAGAAGCAACAATTAAAAGTGTCTAGCTTCCTGTGCCATTTACCAGCCTGTTTTTCCAGATCATCAGGCATGCCGGCACTCAAAAATTCATAGATTTAGCTAATTGTACACCTGAGGCCTCATTATAGATAGGGCACACTTTTCCTGTTTGCACCATGGGGCACCTTTAAGCAGGTGTGTGTCAAGTGCACCCAGGAAAAGTGCACCCTATCATGTAGAATGCGCTGCCCTCAAGGCAGCCGTGAACTTACAACTCTTGCAAAAAAACGTATGACCATCAAAGCTTCTCCTAGAATTAGGATGTGCCTTCTCAAATACCTCTTGCCTGAGCAAATAGTTTTCAAAATAAATGATAAAGGCACTCAGCCTAACAACCTCCGCATCTTAGCATGACTTTGATATTGCTTCTGTGTAAGGGAGAAATGATGAGCCCTCCGGACCTCTTGGTCTTAATCCTAGCACAACAGACACAGAAAAGCCCCCAGAAAAAGCTTGACAATAAACAGCCTAGGATAACTGCTCTTGATATCTTCCTACAGGCCCAAGATCCGGAGGTTAATTCACCTCTATTTCCAAAATCTTCTAGTTTCGATTAGGGCTGGGTGGAATTTGCGTAATCGCGTTATGCAAATCTCTGTGAAACTGTGAAAAATCTCTGCGAACACGCAGAAATTCCGCGAACACGTGGAATTGCTTGTTCGCGCTGTTTTTTTCCTGTTCGCAGTCGATGTTTGCGTGCTTGGGGGGAAATATCTTGCGAACACGCATTTTGAGAATGCAAACAAGCAAAACATTTCACGGAGCCGCGGAACGAAGAATTTTGGGCAATTTTGGGTTCCCTGCGGAACGCGAAATTACCTAAATTCCGCAAATTCCGCGAGCGGAACGGAACTTACTGCCCAGGCCTAGTTTCTATTATATATCAGTGATTTGAGAAGCCTGCAAATATGTTTGTTCCTTTACTTTAGCATGATTAGTTTCCAATGTTGCAATGCGGGATTCTACCAAAGTGATTCTCTCTTTGATTTCTGACAAGACCTTTGAGACTTTCCTGACTGCAGCCTGAAGTTTCTTTGTGGCTAATCTGGCCTTACAAGCATCAGAACGCTTTTCCTCTTGATGCTGTTTAATAGAGTTATATAGGAACTTTAATGAGAGTTCCTCAGCATTTTCCAGCAAATCGTTATGTGATTCAGGATAGTCTTGCTGAGTTGCTGAATAATCCCACTTCAGAGTTGGGGCAATAATATTCTTATATAGTACGCCACTTGATTTACTGTTTGCCTTTGAGTTTTTTGATTTCCTGTGGCATTTCACCCTCTTTACAGTCTCTGCCAAATCATTAGAGATGCTGCTTGCCTTGCTACCAGAAGAGGGGGAACTTGAGTTCACTTCCAGATCCTCAGCATTATCTGAACCATCAGTAAAAGAGAAAAACCTGTAGCTGCATTCAAGGGAATCATCTGGAGGCCGGAGGACACCAGCACTATCATTAGAGCCGTGTATTATTACTTTCCAGATGCTATGGGCACTATTTTACATTAATCGCAGCATAGCTAATATTTGGAAACATTAGAGCTCTTTATTGTCAAGAAGCCACAGGCATACACAACACACACAGGTTTTGGTGTTGGAGATTCACCCTGTGTACGAAATTATGGAAACACTTAAGGGAGCCTGCTCTGTAATTATTTTTCTTGTGCATAGTGTCTGGTTGTGACCACATTAACTCTTAAAAGGAATGGGCACTCCACTGCAGATTAGCAGGGATATTTATGTTTAGGTCCCCCTTATCCTAAATGCCATGTGATTACAAACGAGCACTGCTTAGAAAGTAGGATTTTGGCTAATAAAGAAAGGGGTTTAGCGGTCTCATTGTCCTCAGTGCCGGAACTTAAAATACGAACACTGCTGACGGAACATAATAATTGGCATAAGAAAGGTGTACATTAGCATGAATACAAAAATGCATCAGAAGGCTCGCCACCCCAAGGTTGTTAAATCGGTCTATTTCGCTATCCTAACGTGGAACAAAAAGTGGGGATTTGCTTCCATGGCTGCCTAGAGCAATCATATGGATGGGTCATTTGTTGAGATTTATAATAATGCAAGTGGAATTTTTTTTATTATTATTACTTTTCAGGAGATGTGCTTCTTTTAACAATTCTCGCATGAACTGAGTAGCAGTTTCCAAAAACTTAAGGTGGATTAATTTATGTTTATGAAACTTTCCAGTCTGGATAATATTTCATTGACTGGTCACAGATTGAAGTTGCATTATCTATGCAACGGTGAGGAATTTAGTTTGTTTTGAGCAATATAGAAGCCAAACCTAGTGTTGAGAGATATACATGACAATTTTGTTGCTCTCTCTCTTTAGAGTGTCTTCTTGGACGATGGTCTGGATTTTGATTACCTTTGAGATTTTAGGATAAGAAGCCCTTCTCTGGCACTAATATTTATGTATAGATCCCACTAAAGAAGTTCGATTAATATCTATTGGCGTGTGTGTTACCCTTTTATGAATAGGGGAGTGACTGAAGAACGAGGAATTTAGAAAAAAGTATGAAAGAACAGAGGATAGGAGCAAGTTGATCAATTGAGATAAAATGCTGAATAAGTGTGCTAAGATTAATGGATGCTATGTCTGACTGATATAGAAACAATGAGTGCATCAAATCAGTCTGACCCTGTGCCTCATGGGAACAGTCCAGCCCGAACTGCCAAGCCATGCCTTCGCTGGACCGGAAACAAGCTTCCGAGGACCGGTTTCTGGCATTACAGCCGACGGTACAGGGTCAGACTGATTTGTATATAGCCATGTCTGAACTGGGGTGGCAGAGTGGGCTAAAGAACGGTGATGGATTAAACCCAGATCTTTTGACTGGGTGTGAGTGTTTGATTGGTTCAGATGCTCCGTCCATCACCACTCCCTTTTGTACCGCTTTTGGCCGCCATAAGTGTGGCAGGGTATGCTCAGACATGAGTCCCTTGCTCACTTTGCCACTGGATTCAAGCAAGCCGGGCTGAAGACGGCTGTAATGCCAGAAACCGGTCCTCGGAAGCTTGTTTCCGGTCCAGGGAAAGCATGGCTTGGCAGTTCGGGCTGGACTGTTCCCATGAGGCACAGGGTCAGACTGATTTGCATATAGCCATGTCTGAACTGGGGTGGCAGAGAGGGCTAAAGAACGGTGATGGATTAAACCCAGATCTTTTGACTGGTGTGAGTGTTTGCTTGGTTCAGATGCTCCGTCCATCACCACCCCCTTTTGTACCGCATGTATTTGGCATGGACATTTCCCACTGGAAGATTTGATTTTACTGTTTAAAAGAGTGCTCCATCACTCTTGTTGTGTGGGGCCCTCTCTTTTGTTTTACTTACCTACCACTCTTATTCTGAATAACCCTGGGCGTAGTATGCGTAGTCGCGCTACGCGAAGCTACGCAAAGATGTTCTCGCACTACGCGAGCTTTGCGTAGCTTCGCAAGCCTGCTTAGTAGCTTGCTGGTCCTGTTCGCGAGCCCTTTTTCTTGCTCGGGAGCGCCTTGTGCGTGTTCGGGGCGCTGTCTGCGCGTTCGGTGGATTGTAGCGTGCGACCTTACCCATGTGGTGGGCTATGGGCGCGGCCATCTTGTTTTTTCAATTGTCCCGCCCGCTCGCGTCCCCTATTTCCTCTTCCGGGTCGCGTATAACGTGTTCGCGCGGTGCACGTCTTGTTCGGGAACACAACTACTTGTTCACGCTGACAAAGTGCGTGTTCACGTGAAATCGCGCGCGAACTTACCCACGTGGTCGCGATGGGCGCGGCCATCTTGTTTTTCACGCTCTATGCTGTGGTTCTGGGCCTAGTTTTCTATCCACCTTATATCTGTGCAATCTTTACCTATTTTCACAGTTTTTCTTACTGTTTTTACTTATCATCTATCTCTCTCTGTCCCTAAGTTTATATTTTGCATTTTATTTCTACTTTTCCACCTTTTTTTAAACGTTTCTACTGTTTTATTTTACTTCTTTATTTAAGCTCCTACTTCTTCCCCCTAACTTTTTTTCCTTTTGTTCTAACTTTTCTTTACCACCTCCACCTCCACCCCAGAACCATGGCAAAGGGGAGCAGCAGAACCGGCTCGAAGGGCAAGGCTCCTGCGCCCAAGAGCCGGCTGCCTTGCGGCAGAATGCGACCTTCAGGGGTGAAGGCCCGGAATCTTTTCGGGGAGGCGGAGATGGCCGCCCTTGTTTTTTTTATCCAGCACCACCTCCCCTTGACCTTGGCAGCAGGCCAGGCTCTGGTTACCTCCCAGAGGAGTGTCACCGCCGGTGGGCGAAGGTGCGCCGGGCAGTCTACCGTCGCTCGGATATCCGGCACACCCACCAGCAGCGGGCCAACCGGTGGGCAGACATTCTGGACAGGGAGCAGGACCTGTTGGACCTGCTAGGTGTCGAGGTTGTGGGGCTTGGTGAGTAGCTAGTAATATTTAATATATAATATAGTAGTATAAGTATTGTGTATATTTCATGGACGAAAAAGTAACACGATTAATGGTGCGCTTAGTTACATTGCAGATCAATTCCGTCTCAAAATCTTCTGTTATTGTATGACACAGGTGCTGCTCGCCACTTCTCTTACTGGTTTGTAACTTTGCGCTAGCTTGGGCTGGTGATTATTCATGTTAGAGTTTTTAGAGAACTGAAGTTAGTTAATGCTATTGCTGGAGTCTAGTCCTTCCTTACATTGTCCTTTAGTGAAATAGTGGTGGATGGATAGTATTAGTTCATATTTTTTTAACGGTCTGCATGACGCCTCCTCTGTCACTGAATGCTTAGTTCTTTATTTACCCCACCCCTCTATAGAACCGGTTTGAAGTTTGTTTACTGAGTGGTAGGCTTAGCAGCAATAGCATGGTCAGGTGAGTCAGTAGCAGTTCATATGACGCAAGCAACCAACAATTTTGTGTATGCACAAATGTATGCATGTGTCCTCCATCTCATCATCTATGCATGTTTGCGGGCAAAAATAAAATGCAAATGCCGACTTACTGAACAATTGGCCCGTCTGGATTCTTGAATAGGTGGTGTAGGTCAGGTGGTACTGGCTTCGTTAGTATATTCTGCAATCAGAATGTTTATGTAACATTTGATTAGTGTTCTATAAGTAGACGGTCTGTGAATCCTGCAAGCCAGTAGTCATTTATACTTCGAAGTCAATTTTATTGGAATTGTTGTTTCCTAAATTGTTTGAGAGGATTTTTGAATGAGGTCTTTGTTTCACAGCACTTAATGTTTCTCTTTCTTTATTATTTCTTACATGATCATCACCACCCAAGGGCAAGAAGACGGGGTCCGAGTTGGCGGGACAACCACAAGAGGAACGCTTCTCTACCGAGGATCCTGCTGCTGGCCCCAGTAAGTCCTACAGTGCTTATATTATTAACAATTATATTTCCCTAACTTTTTAACACACCTTCTGTTTCCAACCTATTAAGCCTCCTTCCTAATTCAATGTTAGCAAAACCTTCTTTGGTCTTAAATTCGTTTTCCAAATGTTGGGTATCCAATGCCACCCCTGACTTTCAGTTCCTTCAAACTGCCTCTGCCCTAATACTCTCTGTGCAACTACTATTAGACTGTGTGTAGCTAAGCTTGCCCTGTTGGCCACTCTATAGTTAAGGTATTCTTTTGAATAAAGCTGTGATAGATTAGCTGTAGCCACTGGGTCCACTCCTATCTTTTGTGTTGTCCTCTGTAATCTCCAGTCTTTGTCAATTCCCCCCAACAAAATGCACAAGCAGATGTTTGCCTACTAATTTTTGTTCAGTTAGTATACTACTACTACTGTTGTTGTGGTTATTATTCTCTGCACATACACATACAGAACTATGCACAAGAAAATAGGATGTTGATGTTGGTGATAGGGAGGTTGGACCTTACACCCTAGTTACAGAACTCAGTCAGAAGAACCCACAATCCAATGACCGTCTACCTACCTAAGTGTCTCGGTCATAGTCATTTGTCCCACTCCCGACCCCCACACGAAGATAGTTAGATATATATACCCAATGATTTTATTACACAACCCAGGCCAGAACAGAAGAACACCCTTTCGCTCACTCACTCGTTTCAGTCCACAACACCCCAGACACTCAAAATATACCACAGAGTCTATGTGCAAGTTCAAAAACTTATTTTTTTTAATAACAAGCTTTGTATTGTTGTAATTTGTAAGTATTTCCATGAAAAACATCCTGCTCCACCATGCAAAATGAAGAAGATTAACTACTATACATTTTGTACATCTAGTGCACCATAAAGAAATGTGTGAATTGTGGGAGACCCCTCACCGTTGAACGTATACTGGTTACACATGCATCTTTCGAAAGCTCTGCAAATCCCTTGTTTCGTAGAAGTCAATCTTCTCTTCTCATCTGCCTATGAGAAAAATGTTGCACGTTAGACAGTGAATACAACTATGCCAGTTTTTAGCAGTCATGGCAAAAAGTGCAACATTATGGATAAGCAAAAGGGACTAACAATACTGGTTTGTCAACCTCTTTAGTTGTATGCAACACTCATGTGGCCTCAAAGGTGTCTTTCTTACTGTGCAACAAGCTGCGAGGTAACATGGGCAAAGCAGTAGACCCGGATCTAAAATGGTTATATGGCTCAGGCTAACTTTCCAAAGACTAGAGTAGGAGTAGAGATTAGATGACCCTAGGGACCATCTAATAAATTAAAACTAAACTCTGTCTAATGTGACTGCTGTACAGTAGGACGCAATTTGGTCTAGTTACAAAACGATTCATGTTGTACGTAACTGTTTTTTCAATCTTCCTTCCTGGTGAAAAAAGTACAGCTAGTAAAACAGGGGGAGGTGTGCAGGCATCTAAATAGGTGTACTTGCTTTTATCGGTGCACAATCACTACCAACCACCAGTGCCGACGGGGCCAGCTGCGATGCGATTGCCATCCAGGAGGGGACAGTGGCTGCGGCACCTGCAGGAGCATCAGTGGGGGAGGAAACTTCAGCAGTGGGCGGTGGTAAGTTATATTCATTACTTATTTGCATTACTAGGTGGAAGGGGGACATTTCCCTCACTGTGCTATGAGACTTATTAAGAAAGTATGAATTTGAAGTTGTACTGGACAATATACAATGGTTGAAGAAGACACCCTTTGTAGCATTACCAGTGTGAGTTGAGTAAATAAACAAGGCCTCTTCCATCAGACTCCAACTCAGCTGCGAAAGTTATGGAGACGACTAAAAGTGAGATCAGATGACCTTGAGGGATGTGTTGAACAAAAAGGGAAAGAAGTGAACTAGGGTGGAAGGAGGAAGGACTAAAGAGATGTAATAATAAGACTAACTACCATAGAAGGATACTTTGGAAGGTTAATTCACGTGGCAGATAGGAATCCGATGCATGGGTTGTTGAAGGATGGGTAGAACTGGAAGGTCAAAGAAAATGCAGGCCTGGTTGGGCAAAACAATATGGGTGCATGGATATAGTGGATAGCAAGAATCATGAGCGGAGTTTGTGTCAATGAAATCCAAGGCAAGGAAGGAGTGGACGCATGGGTGGTTGCTGGTGAAAGTGAAACCAGCTAAGCCGATAATAAAGAATGATAGACATTTACTTTTAATGGGTGGATGCCCCCTAAATGTATTGTATTCATCATAGGTGAAGACTGTCACTGGAAGTAGAATCTTACTTTGAAAAAATAAAAGGAGATACAAAAAAGACAGGTGCTCTTCTGTGTACTCAAGGCCACACAGTACTATGGCAAGTATAATGCCGGAAAAAACTTCAACTAATGCTACAGGCAGGGGAAGCAGGAGGATAGATTAGATAGATACTAAAAGTTGACACCAATTGTATGTACTGCGCTTGGTAGTGCTACTATGCCACAATGTACTGTTGAAATAATTTTGAAGAGTTTCAGTTACAATTCTATTTCTTTTTTTAGAGATACTCATACTCCTTCCCAAAAACCATCACGGAGGGAATTGGCAGCCAGGGCCCGGCAAAGGAAACTGCAGGCCATTGTGGAGGAGTACCGCCAGCTGGTGGCTGAGGCAGAGGAGGAGGAGGAAGAGGCGGCGGCAGCAGCTGCTGCCTCTTCTAATGCGCCTGGCCCCAGCAAGGCCCCACCTGCAGGAGTACGGCGCCGCAGCCAGGCAGCCGCTCACCACCGGCATTTAACATCTGCCACCCCCTCACAGCATGGATGCAAATGCAGGTGCCGTGCATTTCGGCAACAACTTCTCCTCCGGGTGGCCAAGCTGGAGGACCAATTAATAGTGGACAAACACCTCAAAGCCCGCCAATTGTAATGGACCCTGTTGATTTGCCCCTTTTTTAATACTTTTGTTGGTGGTGGGAATTGGGTGTTGGGGTTATTTTTGTGGGACATTCTTTGGACTTGGACATTGGTTGGGGTTAGGGTGGGGATAGGGGTGGGATAGGAGGACTAGGAGGATATTTTTTTTTTTACATGAATAAATGCTATTTATTTTCAACTTACACATATGATGTTGTTTTGTGGTGGGGTTACTGTTGTACGTCACAAGGTTTACTCTAGATGCAGGGCAGCGGCCAGTGTTTGATTGAAACACTTTAATAATTGACCACGAGGAGGAGCTTCGCGCGATTCCAAGATGGACGCGTGAGCTAAGGGCTCCTGAGACCCCTTCCGCCTCCCGCGACTATCCTGTGAATGATCCTGATTATGACGACGGGTACTTTTTATTGATGCCCTGCTCATGCCAGCGTTCCTTTCAATAATCGATTTGGCCGTCGGATACTGGACTTACTGCACCCTGAACTTTGAGGCCTACATCGTATACCAGCCGGGGGCTTGAGTCCCCGAGGTACCCAGGTGGCAATCGAACAACAACGGCCGATAAGCCACGCCCTCTGCCCCTGGTGTACTTTCGGTTTCGTTTCTGATCCTTGTTGTGAACGCCCAATTCCAGATCGGAGTTCCGATTCTGCCATCGCTGCCAACCTGTTGCTAGCGCTGTGTCCCTAACCACTCGCCGTTCCGAGCCTGACACGACGAAGATCGTTTTGACTGGATTCTACAATTCCCGTTTGGGCTGCTTACACGTCATGACGGGCAGAACAGTCGTTGAGAGACGCGGCACTAGAGGTTCGTCCCGAGGGGGGGTCACCCAATCTCAGACCATTGAACGATTTACTCGACCAAGGGGCTCCCCGGGCGGATCGAGCGGTGCCCTGGAGGAAGCTGGGGACGGTGCTCCTGATGACGAGGAGCCAACATTGAAAGACGTTATGGGCGCTATTGCGAGTGTCCAATCCGCCATGGGCCAGCAATATGAAACTCTAGCGGCTAAGATAGATACGGTGGCGATTGATGTCACCCTCATCAGAGCAGACCTTGGGAAAACAAACGAGCGTGTCAAATCTCTTGACCTCAAGACTGCTAGTTTGACCACGGATGTCTCGGAACTCCAGACCACGGTCCGCCATCTTAGGGCTACTTGTGATCTGTTTGCCAATCGTTTGGAAGATTTTGAGGGCCGGGCCAGACGCAATAACGTCCGCATTGTGGGTGTCCCGGAGAATTCTGCCGACATGCCCGTTGATATCCTGGTGGAGGACCTCGTGCTGAAGCATCTGGTACCGAAAGGCCTAAGTAAATTCTTCGCTGTGGAACGGGCCCACCGTGTCCCGGGTGGCAAGCCAAAATCGGGAGCCGCTCCGCTGCCCATAATTGCTAGACTCTTCAATTTTCGTGATAGAGACGCTATCCTGCAAGCTTCACGAACCAATGGGCCCACTAAATTTGAGAACGTTTCCATTAGTTTTTACCCGGACTTCACTCAGGCAGTACAGAAACAAAGGATGGGCTTTACGGGTGTGAAAAGGCGACTCAGAGACCTGGGACTGAAATATGCTATGCTTTTCCCGGCCCGCCTGAGAATCGAGCATGCTGATCGTGCGTTCTTCTTTGACCGCCCTGAGGTGGTTAGTGACTGGTTGGACTCTTTATCGACGCGCCATGAGGGCCCGGAGGACTCGAGAGGCGCTGAGGGAGGCGTGGAGGGCCAGGAGCAGTGAGTCTACATCGGCGAGCCAGAATCCGTTGCAGTGGCTTAGAGACTATGTTTCAAGCATGGTGTGAATGCCCGGGGGTGGGGGGGGTTCAGGGGATCTTCCTCCTCTGGGGACTTTTCTCTCTTTCTGTAGGTTAGTTCAATGGGGCGACAGGCACACTGCAAGTTGGGGTGGCTCTTAGGTCTGCCGCAGGGGTGCAGGGAGGGGGGTTTGAATTTGATGGGTTCACTGGGGGTGGTGGGGGGTTCTTTTCTTTTTGTTTGTTCTGAGGCTGTGCTTTGCTTTACATTTGCTTTCATGTGACTGTTTCGAGATGGGGAGGGCGGTCAGTCTCCTTCCGGGATGGGGGGTGGGGGACTTAGGGTGTTGAGCTGGAATGTTAACGGTCTTGGGGACAGGATAAAACGTGGGATTGTGCTACAGTACTTGAAGAGATGTTCCCCGGATGTGGTCTTGCTCCAGGAGACCCATTTGGTGGGCAATACATGTCATGCACTGAACAGAAGAGGCTATCGTTTGGTGGCACATTCCGGCTTTACCTCGGGATCGAGAGGGGCTGGTATCCTGGTCAGGAATTCCCTTCCCCTGGAGTTAGATAGTACAGTGTTGGATGACAGAGGCCGCTATGCTGGCATTACGGGGAGATGGGAGGGGAAATTGATTTCCATACTGTCTATTTATGTTCCGCCTGGGCTGCAATCTACCACATTCGCCGACTTGGGTGAGGTCATTCTGGGTTTGCCCGATGGCTTGCTGGTGTTGGGTGGAGACTTTAACTCTGTGGCGAATGGAGAGAGTGATCGTAGCCCCCCCAGGCTCCTCCCTGCATCGCAGTTATGGTTGGGGAAATTCTTGGATGCCTTTGGGTTGGCCGACTGCTGGAGACAACTGCACCCTGGCCGGCTTCAGTACACTTTCCACTCGGGAGCCCATGGAAGTCTCTCGAGACTTGACTATATCCTCGTGCCGATGGTGCAGTTGATCTCTGTGCGTGAAATTAAACACTTGGCTAGAGGGATCTCAGACCACTCCCCGATGTGGCTCCACTTAGATATCTGTTTGGGGACTGGGGGCCGAATTGCCCCAATCAATCCATGGCACTTTCAGAATCCCAAAATCAGATCTGAGGTGGTCAAATGCATGAACTTTTATTTTGCCGAGAATGAGGGATCGGTGTCTTCCCCAGTCTCCCTATGGGAGGCCTATAAAACTGTGATCCGTGGTCAGACTTTGTCCCTGGTTGCTGATGAGAAGCGGCGTAAACAAGAAGAGGTGGTAAGCTTGGAGTCTGAGATTACTGGGTTGGAGGAACGGTTGGAGGCTGGGGTTACTCCTGAGACACTGCATGTTTTGGCTCTTAAGCAATCTGATTACAGAGCTTTGGTGACTGCCTCGGCTGAGGCAATGCATCGTATGCAGCAGGGGCGTCTCTATGATGTGGGTGATAAAGCGGGGAAGTTGATTGCTTGGCTGGATAGGCGAGACAGATTGAATCGTGTGGTGCCTGTGGTTGAGAGAGTTGATGGGGCGCGGGTCGTGGACCCGGTTGAGATAGTTGAGGTGTTTGCCCAGCACTTTCGGGTCGTGTACGCGCCGGTTTCGGGCTTGCCGGAGGAGGACTCGCGTTTGCTACTTCGTGATCTTGAGTTGCCTAGTCTCTCGGAGTCAGACGGGGTATTAATGGAGGCTGATTTCTCCATCGATGAGGTTGCGCTCGCTATTCGCTCTCTTCGTTCAGGGAAGGCTTCGGGCCCTAACGGTATACCGGTTGAGCTGTACAAGCTATGCCCAGACAAAATGGTGCCGTATCTGCTGCGTATGTTTGCGGCGTCGCGAGACCTTGGATTTCTTCCCAGGGACCAGAGGCTGGCCTCTATTGTAGTCATTCATAAAGACGGCAAGCCCCGCGAGCGCTGCTCATCGTATCGTCCGATTTCACTTTTAAACGCTGAACCCAAGATATTGGCGAAAATACTGGCAAACCGACTGGCCACGGTGATTAGCGGACTGGTTCACCCTGATCAGTCCGGTTTTCTCCCCCAGCGCAATACTGCACTCAATCTTCGTTGTCTGCATAGCGTCATCGCGAGGGCGGGATCTCTTAGTGAACCAGCCATCTTGGTTTCTCTTGATGCTTCGATGGCCTTTGATACGGTCGAGTGGCCATATTTGTGGGCCACTCTCGCCAAGTTCGGCTTTGCATGGGTTAAACTCCTGTATGAGCAGCCGTTGGCGCAGGTGGTGGTTAATGGTAGAGCTTCGGAGCCCTTCGCTCTTGGGCGAGGCACGAGGCAGGGATGTCCTTTGTCGCCGCTGTTGTTCGCACTTGCGCTCGAGCCGCTAGCCGCCTGGCTCCGATGGGAACCCTCCCTAAAGGGTATTCGGTGGTCCCCTGATTTCGAAGACCGTGTATCGTTATATGCCGATGACATCTTGTATTATTTGACGTCCCCCCGTAAGTCACTGGGAGTTCTCTTTGATGTTCTGCGCTCCTTTGGACGTAACTCCGGGTTGGTTATCAATTGGTCCAAATCCTGTATCTTCCCGCTCACCGGTGACCCTCTTTCTTTGCCCCGAGTGTGCCCGATCCCGGTTCGTACTGATGGTTTTAAGTATTTGGGGATTTATATTTCACTTGACCCTGTGTTGCGCCATGACCAGAACTTGTTGCCTCCACTCGCCCGGCTTCGGTCGGACGTCGCGGCTTGGTGTAATCTGCCCTTATCCCCCTTGGGACGGGCAGCCTTGTTTAAGATGATGTCTCTTCCCCGGTTCTTGTATGCCGTGCAAAACACACTTGATCTAGTGCCGGCTAGCTACTTTCGCGAAATTGAGTGCCTCCAGAGGAAGCTAGTGTGGGCTGGCCGACCCCGTATTGCGTTGGCTAAGCTCAAGTTACCCTGGTACGATGGGGGCATTGCGTTACCTGATATACGACGATATTATTGGGCATCTCAATTGAGTGCTGTAAACCATGCTATGTACGGTCCAGTTCCGAATCCTGCTTTCGAAATGGACTGGTTGCTCTTACCCGGGGGGGACTACTACAGGGCATTCTATTCTCGAGGTGCTAGGAAGAATTTGACGGGACCCACTGGAGTGGCGGTGCGGGTATGGGGCAGCGCGACCGCGGCTACTGGATGGACAGATAGGCTGACCAAAGCGACCCCTCTGTTTGCCGCGGAGAGGCTGGGTGAACTATGGACTTCAAAAGGGTTTGATAGATGGGACCTCATCGGGATCAGTAAGTTGGGTGACTTCTGGGTTAAGGATAGAGTTAAGACCTTTGCTGAACTACAGCAGGAATATGGTTTGAATGATTCGGAATTTTTTCGATACCTTCAGGTTCGTCATGCCATTGGGTCCGTTTTTCCGGCCGGTTCTGACATCCCGGAGAGTTCCCCCCTGGAAGACAGGATGCTGGACGGACATGTTCCGGACAGCACTATCTCCCTTATTTATAAGAAACTTATTAATACTCGATCAGACTTGCTTGTTCACCTACGTAGTACCTGGACTAACGATGGGCTGGAACTGGATGATGAGGATTGGCAGGCCGCGATATCCTCTCCTAAAGAGGTTGCGATTCCGTCGCGTTTGCGACTCGTTCAGCTGAAAATTCTGCACCGGGTCTATGTCACGGGTCCCAGATTGATGCATATGGGTTTCTCTGAGGATGGACTGTGTCGGCGGGGCTGTGGTATGCTTGCTACCTTCCTCCACATAGTATGGGAGTGTCCGGAGGTTGTGTCTTTTTGGAATGGAATACATGCGGTGATGAGTGAAGTTACGAATGTTCAGCTGCTACCTGAAGCCAGGCGCTGTCTATTGAATGTATGGGAACCGAATGATTGCAATGTTGCTCAGACTCAATGGGTGACACTGGGGAACATGGTTGCGAAGAGGGACATTGCACAATTGTGGGGATCTCAGAGGGCTCCATCAGTCTCCAGGTGGGAAGACAATATGGACTGGTGCATGTTCAGGGAGAAGATTGTTTATATCTCCCGTGGCAGGCCAAAAAAATGGGGTAGGGTATGGGACCAATGGAACTCATTCCGAGGGGATATATACGACCCCCCTTTCATTGATCCCCCTGACACTCCTTGTTCCCCTTGACTGTACGTTTCGCCTCCTTCCTGTACTGTGTTATCGATAGTTCACTGGCTCTGGGTCCCCCTTCTCCCCCCCCCTTTTTATTCTCCTGAAGGTTCTCCTTTTTTTCATATTGTCTTTGGACTGTCTCTCCCCACATCATATGGAACAGATATAATAACTAGGGTATAGCCTTGTTTTTCTCTTGTTCGTTTTTTCTTTGTTTGGTTGTTTAAAAATGAAACCTTTCTATATCCTGTCGTTCTGGAATTGACCAATATCATGCACCATGGCTGCCGGACCCCTGGTTGTCGGCTGATGAGCTGTGTAACATTACGTTGTTTTGCGATACTGCACCAGCCGGCCCAGTGGGTTGTAGGCATATATCTGTATTTTATTTCTTGCAAATAAAGGTTTTTATAAAAATAAAAAAATAAAATAAAAAAAATAATTGACCACATGTGTAACATGCAAACAGATAGATGTGGTACCCCTCACTCAGTTATATTTGTCCTATTACTACTACCAGCCTCTCCTCCATTATACCTCCCAGCAAACTTCTCTTCTTACCTGTGATTGATGATGATTAAGTTTGGCACCGCAAGGGCTGCATGGTTTCCCAAGACAACGGAGAATATACCGTGGTTGTGTGATGGTAGCAGTAGACTAGACACTGGCACTAGCATTCTATTTTCTATTTTCTATTTTTTTACATTTGTATCGCGCATAAATCACCCGAAGGTCTCAGAGCGCTGGCAGGCATAGAGGATCCGTATGAGCAACTTGTCGGAGAAGCAGGGAGGCTCAACTGGCTAGAAGAGCCAGGGGGCATATTATCAAGGGGGTTTATCTCCGCTTTTTTGGCTTTAAAAGCCAAGAAAGCGGAGATAAAATTATCTCCCTATTACCTAGCTGTCGCTAACACCAGTTAGCGACAGCTAGTAGGAGATAGCGACCATCTTGGGCCCCACTTTGCATGTCAGTGATATTTATCACTAATGACATGCAAAGTGGGCGTGCCAAGATGTTAGCGACTGGAAACAGTCGCTAACATCGCTATCTCCTATTACCAGTTTTTGGAGATATTCGCGCTAAGCGCGAATATCTCCAAAAGCTAACACCTGCCCTGAGCAGTTCTTAGCCATGTTATCCAATGGGAGGTGGATAACATGGCTAAGAGCATTAGCTCGGTAATGCATGAATATCGCTGACTTTTCAGCGATATTCATGCATTGCGGCCGTTTTTTATCGCATTTGCGATAAACCTTGGTAATACCAAGGTTTATCTGCGATAAAAATCGCCGCAGCTCAGCGGTAAATTTTTGTCTCTAACCAAGCAATAGCGATAATTATCGCTATTGCTTGTTAATATGCCCCCAGGTTTTTAGTTGTTTTCGGAATTTCATGTGATCGGGCTCCAGCCTCAACTGGATGGGGAGGGAATTCCATGCTTCTGGGGCAGTTTTACTGAAGGCTCTATCTCCGTTTCTAACTGTTCGAACTTTGGGTATGGAGAGAAGGGCTTTGTTGGAAGAGCGTAGTGTCCTGCATGGGACGTGGGCCTTAAGCTTATGTTCGAGATAGACAGGTCCACAACCATTTACAGCCTTATGGACTAAGCAGCAGAGTTTGAACTTTATACGTGATTGTATAGGGAGCCAAAGCAGAGTCCTGAGGCAGACTGCTGAGGAGGTCCGAGGGGGTAGATTTAGTACTAGCCTGGCAGCAGTGTTTTGGAGGACCTGTAATCGATTCAGTAGTGTTAGGTTGATGGCTGAAAAAAGAGCGTTTCCATAGTCCATCCGGTTAACAATGAGTCCCTGGACCAGGGGCATGCGCGCTGAAAGTGGGATCCATTTAAAGATCTTCCTCAGACTTCGCATCTGGCCATAGCTATTTCCCACTGTTTTCCTGATATGTTCGGACATGGTCAACTTATCGTCTAATATTACTCCTAGATTCCTGACAGAGGGCTTGGGGGCTGGGCAGGGACCGAGGAGGACTGGCCACCAGTCTGATGACCAAATTTGGTCAGCTTTACCAAAAAGCATAACCTCAGTCTTTCCAGTGTTCATCATGAGGTAGTTTCTGGTCATCCATTCTTGTATACTGATCATACAGTTTTTAAACCTGCATTGGCAAACAAAAACAAAGAGACAGTCATTTGCATGAGAGAGAGTGTGGGAGAAGTAGAAAATTACAGTACATAATACTGACAAAAAAATACAAACAATATTGCAACTGCTAAACGAACTCAAAGAAATCAATGGTGTCGGGGACTGTGCCAAGTACAAGAAGATAACTGTAGTTGCGTTGGAGTAATAAAAACACAATACAAATCGTAAACGTAAATGCTCTAAAATTAAATTCAAACAATGCCAGCAATGATTTACATTTATTCGTTGGGTCACTTTGGGAAATTAATTGCCGTGTACACTAGTACATAAAGTGAGCTTGGCTGGGCAAGCAGAAGAAGATCCTCGCCCTGCCTTGTTGACATTTGATTTCATTAGTGTTGCTTTCACCACATCTGCCCCAGCAAGCATGTGGTCAATTGTTGGTGTAGATTTAATGTAGTAACATCACACCTCAATATAAAACCACACAGCCCGGGGGAAGAGGGTTAGGGTTTGATGAAGAAAAACAGTACGCATGGAGACAACAAAAGCAAAACAATGAAGACGATGATTGCTGAACCACAACTACCCAATAAATGTAAAGTAAGAAAAACTAAATGGATGCATGATGAAGGTTTATTATTAACTTGATGGTTAATAATAAGTGGTACTTACTTAACTACTACTACACAATTCAAAGGAAGTATTTCTTATATATGTTATGAATATGACTTTTGCCTAGGCTGTATGCCCTCTGAGAAACCGTAATACCTGATGTAGCGGGCTGAAAGCTAGCAAAGAAAATTAAGAGATAGTTTAAGTGAACAATCAATTACCAAACACAAGCGTAACATAAATGAAGAGGAAAAAGGAATCAAAGAAAAATATGAAAATGATACTAAAGTTAATGTATTATCCAGGGCCAAATGTGTAGTTGTATCTCGTCATTCATCTTTGTCCTCCCTTCCATGGACACTGTGACTGATTATATCATACTTGGGCGCCTCTGGCTGGATGATGATGAGGAGGATTGATACGGTAAGTGTGAGTTGTTGCTCCACGTATAATAGCGCTGGATGAAAGGCCGGCCTGTAAGTGTTGATGAAAAAAGAAATGGGGTATTACAAAATAAGTTAACTGAATGAAAACATAAAAATCAATTACGGTGTAGTGCAAAAAAGACAAGACCCGTGAGCGAGAAGATTTTCAGACTGAGGCTGCTTGGATACATTGATTAACTCTACTCTTCTAGTTGCACAGCAGTCATCGAAAAGAACAACAAGATAGGAGCCAGCACAGAACAGTTACAGGGCCACACCACAACACCGGGCCGTGAGTCTGTGGCCCAAACTCCATTTACCTACATTTTTCACAGTTTCAGACAAAAGGCATATACATCAACCTAGCATTTTCCAAAACAATTGATTAAATCAATGCGCCAATGTCAGTCAATCATACCACTATTCTATCCACCACTGCACACACATGTAGCCTAGGTCTGCTGTGGTTCTTGTTGATTGGTTGTGTGTTTACCTTGTATTCCACTTCCTGAACATATTCCAATCAATCATCTCTGATCAAACTGACTGACAGCGTGCAAAGATGGTATGGTGGTCATCATCATCATCATCCGGTGTGGCACGTGTACGTGTTCTCCAACAGACCACCAACAGCAACTCAGTCTGTAGTGAGTGACTACGATTAAGTTCAGACTGCACCTGCAGTAGTAGGAGTACAATTGGATACATATTATTAAGCAACATGGAAACATTGACCATCACTTGAGACACAAGTACTTTGTTTTTATCTTAAACTACTAGTATATTTCTACTTCATGCACATTTGCTCTGAGTCAGCAAGCAGCCAATGCAATGTATGGCATCATTTAATTCATATACCTGTCTTTCTCTTCTTTGTGGCTGTCAAATCACAGATGCAGCAGAGTCTTCTGAAAGTGATGACGAGTATGGCAAGATGGAAATGTATTTACTTTAGGGTGAGTCAGGAAGATGGAGCAGGACTCTGATGAGTGGAATGCACAGTAAATGCTCAGATGTGCAACTCCAATAGGTAAATAAAAGAGAAAGGAAGATGGTGTTGGTTTTGATTAAGTTTGAGTCAGAAAGACAGATACACACAAATAAGGAAGGGAGAAATAAAGGAAGGGAGAATGTAACAATTTCAAAGCCTAGTTGTCAGGGAAGAGGAGCTCGTCCTCAAACCCTGGTGGTTCTTCTGACAGAAGTAGGTCCTGTAACCCACTAGTTATTTCTTCCGACTCGCTCTCCTCTTCCAGCTCTGATTCACGTACTTTGTAGTCTGGTGGTATGAAGTGCTGATTCATTTTGAACATGGTTAACCTCTCCACGCTTTTGGGCGAGAGACTGGTCCTTTTCACAGTCACAATGGCACCAGCTGCTCAATTTTCATTGGTGCTCGGGTTTGCTCGTCCTCTTTTTGCTTTGCGACAGCAACGGACTTACCCATCCCTTTCTGTAGAAACCAAGCAGCTATTTTTTTGCTTGTGTCTGATGAATCAGATCCTGTTGGTGCGGTTGTTGTTATTGTTTGTGTTGGTGACTGCTGGGAAGCAAACGCACTGCTCGCATGCTGTGAAGAAGAACTTGACTCTGTAGGATGCTCAGTAGTACTTGCACTGTCCTGGGCTGGCACTGGCAGGCCTCTAATTGAGAGCCGTTCGTTTTCGAAATCAGTGGCTTCCTTGGCTATTACAGTTTGGTACTTGGAAACATCCCCTTCTGAAAAAGGAATTACTGCATTACTGTTCACAAATAATTTGTACCGTGGATCCAAAATTGTGGCAGTAATGTAATGTAATGTTGATGTGACACAATCTTATTTTGAATCCTTGTATTCTCATATAAGCGGCCGGCTAAGGACTTCGCCAAATTACATGCTTCAAGTTTTCCTTCAACACCTTCGTATGCTTCAGACACCTCCTTCAGCTGTTGCTCCAGCATGTACAACAAAGGGATAGTTTGGCCCATAGTACAGTCCTCCCTGTTGACTGCACGTGTGAAGACCTCAAAAGGAAGTAGCATCTCTGTCAGGCATTTAATGAGGTCCTATTGCGACATCTCAACTGTCATGGCTTTAATAACAGTTGGATCCTGCCCTGATCTTCTTGACATTGTCATGACATAAGCATTAAGTGGTATGTACTGCTCAAACAGCCGATCAAGCATGTAATAAGTAGAGTTCCAACGTGTTGGTACCTCCTGGATGAGTGCTTTGACTGGCATTCTATACTCACGTTGAATGACCCGTAGCTGCTTCCGGGCTTTAAAAGAATGATTGAAATGCGTGTAGATTCTTCTGCAAATGGTCAGTAAGTTGCTGACTTTGCTTTCATTTTTCAGAAAGTCTTGAACCACAATGTTAATGCAGTGTGCCAAACACGGGACCCTGAAATAGCGACCATCTTCCATGGCCTTAACTACATTACTGCCATTGTCGGTGGCAACAAAAAAACAATGTTGAGGCCTCTTGGTCGCAGCCATTCACAGACCTTGCTGTTGAACTAATCCAAAATGTTTGCAGCAGTATGCGATTGCTCCATAGCAAACATGGCTACAGTAGCATGTCTGCGAGTATCATTAAAAATCTCAGTAGTGTCAATGCCTGTAGATATCTTGTCTCTAACACCTGTAAAAGAGATCCAGTGTGCAGTGATGCACATGTAATCAGTGGCTTGGCTACTGGTCCACATGTCTGTTGTCAGGTGGATACTATGCACAGCACTCTGCTGCAAGGCTTTTCCAAGCAATTCCAGCACTTCGTGGTGTAGTGCTGGAACAGCAACTCTGGCAAAATAGTAGAGGCTGGGAACATTCCATTTTGGGCAGAGGGTTGTCACAAATTCCAGGAAACCCACCCCTTCAACAAAAGAAAAAGGGAGAAGGTCCAGAGCTAACATTTTAGCAAGCTTAGCATTGTACAAACGTGCTATTGGGTGGTTGCGCTCGTACTTTCCCTCCTGCCTAAACATGCTAACAATGGTACGCTGCTTGGTATTTCTTTCAGTTGTGCCCGATGCTGTCATTTGCGTCACAGACTTCGCACCCGTACTCCTTGGTGTCTCCGTGTTACTCTTACTCTGGTGCCACAGAGATGTTGCTGATGCGGAGGATGTGGGACCTACCACTGCAGTGCTGGGGAGTCGGACAGGGGTACTTAGTGTACCACTACCGGATAGAATGTCTCCCTCTTCTTCCTGTTCGACCTGTGGACCTTCTACTGCTTCCCCACCAACATTAATGGTTCATGCTTTTATGATACGTAGGTGGTCCTCCCACTTGATTGCGTGGTGTTTTTTCATATGGGTCATTTGGCCTCCGGTACCATAGTTTGTACCAAGCTTACCACGACTAACAGAGGAATGACAAATGGAGCATATAGCAATGTTCTCCTCATTTGCGCTAACTGTAAAGAAGTCCCACACTGGGGAGCTTAACTTTTGTCTCCTGCTAGAGGTGCCACTTCCAAAGCCGGATGAACTGGAGGTTGTGTGGTGAATTTCACTATGTGGCTGTGCAGTAGTACCACTACCTACTTCTGCTGAGGTGGAACTTGTGCTGGATATAGGACGCTGCCGGCTGTGTGCAAATGTAAAAATGGAAGCTGGAGGTAGTTTTGGTGTGGCCTGTGTTGGTGGTATGCGTGCTACATTCCTACTAGTCGCAGCCATTCTTGCTAGGGTTAAAATGTTGGTCTCCATGTCCTCAGGGCCAGGAATAATGCTTGTGATGACTGGGTCTGACTCATCATCACCATCATTATCCGGCTGCTCAACATCGTACTCCATAAGTGGTAGACTTCCTGGAACCTTCCTTTTCCCTAGCCTGGTCTTCTTGGGATGTCTCTCCCTCTCATGCTCAGATTGTTGTGGCTCCCAATTGGGATCAAGATCATCAGAAGGGATGCTTGGCGAAGAACTCGATGGACTAACCCTCCTTTTCCTTGGTGGGGATTTGGAAAACAATAGATCTCCTGCATGAGGTGCTGCCTCTTCTTGCTCTGCATCAGGCTCAATTTCCTGAACTTCCCCGACTTCGGGAGGAACAACAACTACTATTGCCGGTGGTGGTTCTTGAACAACAACTATTGCAGGCGGTGGTTGTGGTTGTTGTTTTCGTGGAACATCTATTATTGCGGGCGGTGGTTGTGGAACACCTACTATTGCAGGCGGTGGTTGTGGTTGTTCTTTTCGTTGAGCATCTACTATTGCGGGCGGTGGTTGTTGAACAACTACTATTGCGGGCGGTGGCTCAGGTTGAGCATCTACTATTGCGGACGCTGGTTGTTGTTCACCACTTTTCTGCTGTGTTCCCTCTTGCGTGGAATGTGTACTACTTTGAGATAACGATAAGTTCAGGTCAGGCTCAGTATCACTGCTTTCCACCATTAGGCTTGCTACCTCTTCCCCACTCATCTGCTTGGGCCTGGGTTGGTGGCTTGGGCCCACTGATGCAGAGGTGCTTGCCCAAACTTGGACCCCGGTCACTGCTGCTGCAGGCGTACTTTTTTTTTGCTCAAAAAAGCTTTTCGGGTCAACACCAGACTTAAGTGTCACTTCCTTCTTCTGTTCTTCCTTCTTCTCAGCAACGTTCTTGGTCTTGGAGGACCTGGTACCTGCTTTCTTTGGGCCCATCTTCTTCAGATGTCAGCAGCAGCACTCAGTTGCACAAGTTGCTGAGAATGATGTCTGGTCAGGTTAGTCACACCACACGTGACGTAGTACAGAACAGAAGGACGTCCGTCTGGCAGTAGAACAGGCGATGAATGATGACAGACACCTCCTCTTCAGTCTTTTGTGCACCTACAAGCAAAGAAGGCAGAACAACATCAGTCGAATGTGGATTTTTTTTAGCTTTAATTTTAATTACTATTAGAAGTATTAGTACAACCAGTAAGAGTAAGAATAGTAAAGAACTAAAATGCAAATGTAGTGGAAGTGGAACTTGTTTATCCTTAATTTGTGCATCATTTCGGATGGATGCAGCATCAGTGACCTGCAGCAGATAGCAATGGGGATGTGAACAGTAGTAAGCCAACAGGAGCAATGGCAAGACACAGGCCAATTTGTCAAAAACAAAACAGCACACTACTACTACCACCTCAGCTCCACATGGGCACTCTCATGACAGGTACATGGGTAAAGGCCAGAAAACAATAAACTCAAGCAGGCCTATATCCCTCCCTATATGGCCAGAAAAAGGAGGATGTCTGCATCACAGCTTAATGGCTACAAGGTGTGAAAGTTACACAACAACACAAACAACAAAGGCATTTAGAGTTTTCACCCAAACAGTTAACTACACCCCAAACACCACATTTGAAAATTCAATGCATTGCCACCCATGCCCTAAATGAAGTTAAATTCAACATACAAAATGGAAAACGCTACATCAAGCATCCCCGCTGACTATCTCTTGGACTCTAGGCCTACTGGCAGAAAAAATCACACAAGTTTGTAGGCTTGCGGCAAAAAAACTAAACCACGATGGAAGGTCACACAAAATGGCTGCCCCCACATGGCCTGGCCACCCCCAAAAACATGAAAAGAAAGAGAAGACAGACAATATATTCCTATGGCAAAAGGACAATGCTTGGCTTGACAAAATGGCCGACAAGCCGCCCACATGGTCAGGCCACCCTCAAACAACAAAGTACATAGAGGACAGAAACAGGAAGTGGTCCATGCTCCAAAAACTACAAGCAAATGACAACCTAAGGAGTTTCTTTTAGAAAAATGAACAGCATCTACATTTTCGGGAACGTTTTAGGCAACTCGAGAGATATTGCTTGCGAGAATGCAAATTCGGCGTGTTCGGCAGCGCGAACTGTACAAAACGGACGCACATTGAGCGCGCAAAGAAGACAAAAACTGTAAGGTCGCGTTGTAGCACTGTGCAAAGTTACCAAAACCACGCGAGCTGAATCCTAGGGTTACCTAGTGCACAGAAAAAGCCATATTATTCAACACACACCTAAGGCCTGCAATTCAACACCAAAAACACATTTTGCTAATTAATCCAAAGCCATCCATGACCTCATGATCTTACACTTACAACTTAAACACCCCTATAACAGTTGAACAACTTTCATGCACCCATGATGAGGACTCTAGTAGTACCCTTGGGCCTACTGGCAGAGTAGGCCACAAGCTTGGAGGCCTATGGCAAAAACACAGAGGCTACTACTAGTACCAGGAAATGGCCGCCACAACATCGACAGGTGGTCACAAAAAAAAAAGAAAAGGAATAAAAATAAAAAACAGACAAAGCAGGCCTATGGGAAAAGCAAAATGCATGGCTTCACCAAATGGGAATGGGCACCAGCCCCATGGTCAGCCCACCAACAAGAAAGTACATACAATTTAAATAAACTCAAGCAGGTCTATCAATAACCCTATATAGCCAGAAAAAGGAGGATGCCTGTTACACATCACAGCTTAATGCAAAAAAGAAAATCCCCATGGCTACAAGGTTTGAAAGTTACACAACAACACAAACAACAAAGGCATTTAGAGTTTTCACCCAAACAGTTAACTACACCCCAAACACCACATTTGAAAATTCAATGCATTGCCACCCATGCCCTAAATGAAGTTAAATTCAACAGACAAAATGGAAAACACTACATCAAGCATCCCCGCTGACTGTCTCTGGGACTTTAGGCCTACTGGCAGAAAAAATCACACAAGTTTGTAGGCCTGCGGCAAAAAAACTAAACCACGATGGAAGGTCACACAATATGGCCGCCCCCACATGGCCTGGCCACCCCCAAAAACATGAAAAGAAAGAGAAGACAGACAATACATTGCTATTGCAAAAGGACAATGCTTGGCTTGACAAAATGGCCGACAAGCCGCCCACATGGTCAGGCCACCCTCAAACAACAAAGTACATAGAGGACAGAAACAGTAAGTGGTCCATGCTCCAAAAACTACAAGCAAATGACAACCTAAGGAGTTTCTTTTAGCAAAATGAACAGCATCTACATTTTCGGGAACGTTTTAGGCAACTCGAGAGATATTGCTCGCGAGAATGCAAATTCGGCGTGTTCGGCAGCGCAAACTATACAAAACGTCGTTATCGCGTGCGCAAGCATGCACATTGAGCGCGCAAAGAAGACAAAAACTGTAAGGTCGCGTTGTAGCACTGTGCAAAGTTACCAAAACTACGCAAGCTAAATCCTAGGTATACCTAGTGCGCAGAAAAAGCCATATTATTCAACACACACCCAAAACCTGCAATTCAACACCAAAAACACATTTTGCTAATTAATCCAAAGCCATCCATGACCTACATGATCTTACACTTACAACTTAAACACCCCTATAACAGTTGAACAACTTTCATGCACCCATGATGAGGACTCTAGTAGTACCCTTGGGCCTACTGGCAGAGTAGGCCACAAGCTTGGAGGCCTATGGCAAAAACACAGTGGCTACAAACACAAAATGGCCACCACCACCTGGCCAAGCCACCCACAGAAAGTAAATGTACTCAAGCAGGCCTACACTAACTACATGAACTACTAGGGTTACCTAATTTTGCTAAAAAATAAATAAATTCCAATGCCATCCATGATGTTTTACAGACACAACAGAAACATGGGTGGACCCTTGGGTACCTCTAGGCCTACTGGATGAAATTTCAAACACATACAACTTGGCCCCTCATGAAAGTACAGGCCTCCCTCAATAATAATTTTTAAGAAAGGTTGAGAAGCACAGAAAACTGTAGTTAAAAAAACCCAAACCAAACAAACATTTACAGTACACCAATTCTCAATTCTCAAACTTACTTGTAAAAGAAAAGTTAAAATCCAAATTTCCTCAATAAATCCAATTAAATGCTATGATGCAGCAGACATACACAAAGAGTGATCCTTCCAGCTCCAATTCCAAATGAAAGTGAACACCGCATGGACAAAGCACTGGGAGGAGCCTGGTGGACAGGAACAGGAAGTTGGAGAATCAGGGGCACTTCCTTTCTCTTGAAAAAAAGAGTAGAAACAAAAAGATGACTCCTAGCCCAAAAAAATACAGCCAAATCACAATCTGAGGGGTTAAATGAACATTTTTGAGAAGATTTTTACATGCTCGGGAGATATTCTGTGCCAGATTGCAGTTTCTGCGTGTTAGGAAATGCGATCTTACCAACATGGCACTGCAAGGCGGATCGCACGTCCCAATGACATGTTCGCGCGTCCTAATGATGTAATCGCGTTCTCAAAGTCGCATGGGATTGTGCGGCCGGATTCCAAACATCGTAGCGAATGCGACCGGGAGAGAAAAGCGAGAAAGCGAACGCAGAACCACGGTAAGTCATTACCGCGCACGCGAGAATGCTATTGAGCGCGTGAGGAAGAAAAACTACTACGCTACGCTGTAGATTGCGAAGTAGTCGACAACTTCACGCTCGCCACGAAGTGCGAAGTTGCCGAAAATTCGCAAACTCCGCGAACGGAGCATAGTTCTCCGCCCAGGGTTAATTCTGACCTAGAGGGACATAACAAGCTCCAATAACCTTGAACCCCCACCTGCACCCTGTCTGATGTGAGTCATGCCCTAAAAATGTTTTCACCAAAATGTTGCCTTAGAACCGGCAGAAGACTGGGACCTACTTGCTCAACAATCCACCCAAAGTGCATCACCTTTTGGCCTGACCTTGAGGTATGTCCCGCTACATTCTTCTGTGCAGCAGTGAACACTGATATCCTGCCTCACTGAGTCCTTGTCAGCTAAATCCTCCAACTTCGTCCTGCTGGAGATTTTCAATTTTTTAAAAAGTGACAATGTTTGAATCCACAATTTTTCACTGTGACTTCGTCCAGCTGCTCCCCGATGACGCTGACACCACCTCCTCCTCAGACACTGTCAGCTTCCTTGCCCCGCTGAACTTTAGCTCCTCAGGAACTATTTCTTCAAACTTGTTCTAAGTCAAAGGGCAAGCCAGTAAGCCAAGACCGGGCCCAATCCTTTTTGTATAGCCGAACAGCACTCCATTGCGTTCGGCCTAAACGTTTGACTTTACCATGGTCTTGCATGACCAGATACCCGGGGTATAACTTTGATCTTTTATGTACTATTTTTCACCTAAAAAATTAAGAATATATAACTCTGGTTCTACCGAATGGGTTTAATTTGTTTTGTTGTCATTTTTAATAATTAAAATGTTCAGTATTGTTTTAGTTAGTGTGGTATGTTTCTTGTGCTGTGTTTATACTTTATTACTGTTTGAGTGCTGCAAAAATACTTTACACATCACCTTTAAGTTAAACCTACCAGAAGGTTAAACACAGGTAATTTTAATGGGTTTTGTGGGTCACCCTAACCGGGATTGTGGTTGTTGCTTTACAAGAGTCTTTACCCCCGTCAATCAAAAACTCAAGTTCCTACTGTGGTGCTCAGTGGTGGGATACAGTACTTCTATTTATGCAGTAACACTCAGTGATTTTATGTAACACAAACATTCTGAAAATCATTTGACATCAAATTATATTTTCTATTAATTGTCCCTTGTTCTTGATTTGGCTATTTGTTCCTTTTTCTAAATGTAAGTTTACCACACCTCCTTTTCTTGGCTTGCAGTGGAGATGGAACTGATCAACATTGATGACCTCAGCAAGGCAGAGCTGCAGAGGCTTTGCAAGGATAGGAGGTTAAATGTGGGAAGAAAGGCCACAAATGTGGATCTCCTGGTGGCCCTCAGAGCCTTTGAGGAGTTCAAAAGAATCCAGTCAATCCCAGAGGACCAGCAAGAAGATGGTCCTTATGAGGAGGCAGTGGACTTAAAGGAGGAATGGGATGAGGGCCAGACCACAGTCCCTGAGTTGCAGCAACCTTAGGAGAACAACCTCTCCACAGCCCCCTGCCCGGTTAGGGAGCAGTATGTCCTTCAAATCCTATCACCTGAGGAGCTGGCAGACAGGAAGACTGAAAGAGAGTTCAGGCTGCAGCTGGCCCAAACTTAGGATGGAGAAGGCCTCTGCCAGGAGAGACATAACCAAGAAGGAGTTAGCTGCTGAGAGGGCCCTCAAGGAAAATAAATTGACCCTTGGAGAAGAAGGCTGTATGATGAGGTTTGATACGGACACATGGTTTTCTGCCTATGAGGTACACTTGAGGATGTATAAGGCCCCAGACGATGATTGGGGGAGAGCCAACACCCTACGTACACTAGATGTGGGGAATCCAATGAGGTATGCTCCCATGAAGGTCATTCCATTCACAAAGTTTGGGCTCACCTCAGAGAAATACTGCATAAGGTTCAGGGACAGCCAAAAGTTACCAAACATTTGGTGGATTTCTTTGACTTCTCCAGCCAGCGATGAGTTGTTGGGTAGTGGGCAGTAAAGAAAGTATGTTAAGTGGGGTGTATGATCTGACAGCAATCTTACTTCAACTAGGGAGCTTGCCCTGAAGGCAGATCCTCGGCATCAGCACCAGATGTCCATGAATGTACCTGGGAATGGCCCTAAAAAGTGTGGTTCAGGTTTCCTTAG
This sequence comes from Lissotriton helveticus, assembly GCF_964261635.1. Lineage (NCBI taxonomy): Eukaryota > Metazoa > Chordata > Amphibia > Caudata > Salamandridae > Lissotriton > Lissotriton helveticus. The sequence continues at coordinate 647,318,352 of NC_136071.1, read as the reverse complement.
TAGAGGGAGATGGAGGTCAAAGAAGACACAGACGAGACTTGAAATAAAGTAGGGCAAAGGGTTCCCATACCCCTTCTGAGAAACAAGGAGGAGGTCTGGTGGGCAGTGGTCCAGGGCACCCCATTTACAGCCCCAGTGCTTTGATTGTTATGAGGTAGGACACAAGCAGGTAAATTCTTTCTGTCCTATGAAAACATCCACTGGTGGTATCTCTACGGGGTGGCCAAATGTGGTATTGGGAGAAGTAGCTTCCAAGGGATAGAAGATGCAGAGGCCAACCAGACAATCTTAGAGGAAAGGCTGGTTTCCCCAGAGCAGTACACTGGACAGGTTGTGTAGGGTAACTCAGGTCCTCTGGTATCCCTGGAATGGGATGGGGAGGTGACCCAGAGAAGGGTCATAGTTAGTCCTCAGTTGTCCATTGGCTGCATTCTGGGAAATTAGTTGCCAATTGTGTTAGAAGAGCAAGGAGAAGCATTTTCCCATGGTACCCTGTAAGGTCCATTTTCTGGGGGTACCACTTTCAAATGGATAATATGGAGGCCCAGAGGGGAAAAAGGGGGCAGAAAACATACCCCCTGGAAGTCCTGGCAAACCTGGCCCCTATTTAGTCTCAAGGTATAGACCCTGGACTGAAAGGCCAGCCTCAGCATGCCATCCGTGGATTGCTGGGAGGGAGAGTGGAAGTAGGGTGCCTAACACTAAGGGTTGTTGTCCCCCATTCTGAGAAACCTCAGAGAAATGAAATGAATTTGTACTTGTAAAGCGCACTGCTGCCCCAGGAACGGGGCGTCCTGGTGCTGTAGTCATACCGCTGTGGAACCCTTCCTGGCTTTTCCCTGTGAAATGTCCACTCCTGGGCACCCCCAAGGTGAAGCCAGGCATCCCAGCACTGTTGGGGCCGTTGTGGAGATTAAGCAAGCTATTGCCCAGAGTTGCAGAGTGAGACCCATGATTAGAATAGGCACAGAGGCGAGAATTATCAGGTCCTGGGAAATTGAGCCCAAGACCCGCCGAGGCGGGAATTGAACCCTGATCCCGGGCCAGACCTCTGCATCAGGGTCTGCCGCTCTAACCATTGAGCCACACTTCTCCACAAACCCTCAAGAGCAGTTAGGGAACTCCTTGTGATCCCCAAGGCTGGAAGTGAGGCTTCTCCAAGGCCTGCGCTTGGATCCTCCACGTGGGAGTGGAGGGCCTAGGATCTGGCTCTTGACACTAACAGCTGTCAGTGGCCTCTTTTGGTGGATATCCTGAGGGGCGGAGTTTTCTTTAAGTTGGGTAAATAATTCTGACTCACCTTGTTGACTATGGTGGTACTGTCTACCTACTGGGATACATCTCTGAGCAAGTTAAGTTTAGGTGCTTCACAGATGGGGTCCACAGGAAAAGAGAAGGGTTCCACATGGGGGAGGTCAGTGGCTCAGGAGCTTTGGCCATACAGGGGTCATGTTGGACTCGGCCACTCTGCAAGGTCATCCCTAAATGTTTTGCCTTTGCTTCTCTTGTTTTCTGAACTCATTTTTTTGTCTTTTAGGAATATGTGCTATTTACCACTGCTAACCATTGCAAAAAGGCTTTTGCTCATCCAGTCCCAGACCCTTGGAAGTGGTGCTAATGTGCCAAAATAGTCAAAATCTGAAACTTGGCAAATAAAAATATTTCCACTAGAAAGAGTCCTGAGAACCGAAACAAGACTGGGACCTCCATGCGCGACTATCCAACGAAGGTGCATCACTGGTCAGCCTGACTTCACTGTAGCTCTGTTTACGTTCTTCTCCACAGCAACAAATCCTGTTCAGCGGGACCTCTTTGGAAGGGTATCTTCTCTCAAACAACCCTTGTCAGCTGTAGTCTGCAGTTTTTCCCCTTGATGATTTTTTAATTCCAAAAACGTGACAAAGTCGGAAAGTAGAAAATGTCACTGTGACTTCGTCCAGATGCTTCTCAACAACGATGCCTCCTCCTGGTGACCGCCGGCTGCGTTGCCCCACTGAACTATAGTTTCTGAGCAAATTGGTCTTCAAATTTCTTCTAAGTCCAAATGGAAACCGAGAGCTGGCCCAATCCACCTCATGTAGCTGAACCGTGCTCCATTGAGGTCAGCCTTAACATTTGACTTTTCCCCAATCTCGCGCGTCCAGATGCCTGGGGTAGTTGTTTTGATCTTTTAGGTGCTATTTTTACCCAAAAATGTAAAAATGTATGACTCTTGTTTTACTGAATGGAACTAATTCCGTTTTGTTCCATTTTATTCATGAACATTTTCTCTATTTTTCTAAATTGGCGTGCACTTTTTTTGTGTTGTGTTTTTCCTTTATTACAGTTTGACTACTGCAAAACTACTTTACAAGTTGTGTGTAAATAAAGTCTGACTGCTTTTATACTGAGCTACCAGAGGTGTAAGCGCAGGTTAATTAAGTGACTTTTATGATTCACCCTGACATGGATTATTGTTGTTGATTTAGAAGGATCTTCACCTCCCTCAATCAAAAACCCAAATTACTACATTTGGTATAACAAAAGAGGTTCAAGAATCTTGTGCGACCTCTTATATAATATGGATCACACTGGTGCAAAATGTTTGCTAGCATCATAATAAATGGACATTCCTTAATTTGCCCCATGCAAATAAGGAATCCTATCCCATTGCACCCGTTCTGTACTACGTACATGGATGCAGGGGCAAGCAAGCTGCCAGGAGGTGCACTAATTGTCTCTGAAGTCACCACTAGGGCAAGGGTGACTTGTGTTGCTGGGACCATTAAAGCATCCACAGGCAGGTGGATGCAATCATACACTGCATCCGTCTGCAGAGGTGACCCAGCTCATCCTTGAAACAGCCTGCGATGGGACCAAAGCATTATTTGTAAACAGGTACCCTTTTTCAGTTTGTGCTCGCTGCACCTAGTTAAGGACAGAGAATGATATAAACAGGGATAGTGTACCCAATCTATAACTAGGGCCCTGGTGCCTCAAGGAGGATGAACAAGAAGAAGCAGGAAAAATGGTCTTATAATCCCTTATCCTAGATGTAGCAACCAAAAGACCCCTTGTGAAGGCCAATAGGATATAGCTCAATATGACTGACCTGCCGCTATGGCTGGGATCCTAGTGAAACTGTGCAGCTCTCAAAGTAATAGATCAAGAGTTTCTACTATGATGATCAAGGAAATCATGTCCTAATTCTATCTCTACAAGCCCCTGACTCTCTCATGGTGTAACCTCCTTAAGATCTTTTCACAAGAGAACCAGGCAAGTTATCAGAGGATGCAACAGCTTCAAAGGAAATCACCTTTAACCTTCTTCCAGTGAAAATATGTATGTGCGAAGATAACTTTTGTCAGTGGGTCATATCTGTGAATGGGTGCTGCTATTCTCTTCAACTAAAATGGGAATTCCCCGAGGAACTATACTTTATAGTACATTTGAGGTGAAATAAATAACATAATTTGTAACAACTGGGGTTTTTCTTCATCGTACTGACAACAGCCCAACTAGAAATCATTTACCTCTTTCAGCACTTGAATCTCAGGGAAGCAAGGAGGTGCAGGCCAAGACTCAGAAGAGATGCTGTGGGTGAGAGACCCAGAAGTCAGCAACACATTAAACAACAATCAATAATTCACTGCCCAGCCTGTAGTTTTAACTATGAAAAGGAAACGTATTTTATTAGATACACTGCCAAATACTATTCAAAGATAACAAACATTACAAAATGGCAGATTGAAATGCCTGAGGTGACACCATCAAAAGGACAAACAACCAACAGAAGATGCACACTAATGAACGGTTGCACATGTTGATAATCTCCTAAATATACTCTAACCCCTGTTATGGTGGTATCACTAAAGGTCTGCACACCAGCAAGCCCCAAACCCCAAAAACTCAATACCAACCTCTTTGACTAATACAGTATAAAAGGGGGCATTAAAAAGTAAGGCCTACTGGGTTTTCAGGGTTTCACCATGACAATCAATGGCAAAATATATCCTAGAATACAATTTAAATCAATAATCAAAACGTTTTAAATAGTGCTATCTTCTTTGACATAAGTCAATATATGTAGTGATTTATTGTATTTACTTGGGGGCAAAACAACCACAGGCCCTAGTAACTAACATCAATGTGCTCTAAAGACTCTGGACAAAAGTACCAGGCCAAGATGCACTTTAAAAACAAGATTTCTCTCCTCAGTCACTCCTTTATGGCCTGGGAGAGTAAGAGTGGCAGATTAAAAAGTAGGTGTAGGGCTTCCGTCAAGACATGACACTTTTCTTGCAACCCCCCAGAGCCACCAGCAGTAGTGGTAGTGGTGATGGTGGTGGCACTGCTTCTCCCTGCTGCTGGAGCTTATGTGGAAATCCTGCGCTGTGAGACACTGATCTCCTGGGGATTTGATGCAGCCAAAGCTCTGAAATGTTTTTTGTGCTGATTTGTAAGTGCCCAGTGGTTCAGCCTCTTTTCTTCTGGAGTGGGTGTCCCTGCCCTGTCCCTGGGACATCCAGGTGAATGATTCTCTTGACTGAATGGGAACCCAAACCTCGATGGTTAGGCCAGCACCCACTTGCTCAGCACTTTCTTGCTGGATCCTCTGCTTCCGGCTCTCCTACCTCTCCTTCCAGACGTTTGGGTGGGAGACTGTTGTGAGTGCTTTCTCTGCTCCCACAAAACATAGGCATATGGAGTAGGTGAGAAGTGCACCCCAAAGCATTGACCCTCCCCACATGCATTTGAGAAATGGAGCGTAATGGAGCATAATGGCACTCAGGTATGTCAAGTTTCCAAAAAGAGCACTGGGCTTCTTTCGGGACAAGAGTGACTCAGTGAGGGAGCTAATTGCAATAGGTCGAACCTGTAGTATTGGTCCACCTCGTCAGACAACAGAACAGAGAAGTGGGGGTGCCATGTATGATCTCTTATTAGTTTATCTCCCTGGAGCACTGGCCCTATATATATATATTCATGACCCAGTAAAAGGCTACGGCTGAAATGTTTAGGTATGTCTATCGATGTTCATGCACCTTGCACTCTGCTGACTATTTGCTCCATGACTCATGGTAGCTTTTGAAGCCTAAAGAAGCCTAATAATGCGCCTTGTTAAAGGATTTCTACGTGCAGTTCTTCTGTTTGTCCTCGTAAAGCAGTGCCGATGACAGGTCTTTGTGCAGAGGCTCTATGGAAATATCTATCTATCTATCTATCTATCTATCTATCTATCTATCTATCTATCTATCTATCTATCTATCTATCTATCTATCTATCTATCTATCTATCTATCTATCTATCTATCTATCTATCTATCTATCTATCTATCTATCTATCTATCTATCTATCTATCTATATGTCTATCTATCTATCTATCTATCTATCTATCTATCTATCTATCTATCCATCCATCCATCTATCCATCCATCCATCCATCCGTCTATCTATCTATCTATCTATCTATCTATCTATCTATCTATCTATCTATCTATCTATCTATCTATCTATCTATCTATCTATCTATCTATCTATCTATCTATCTATCTATCTATCTATCTATCTATCTATCTATCTATCTATCTATCTGTCTGTCTATCTATCTATCTATCTATCTATCTATCTATCTATCTATCTATCTATCTATCTATCTATCTATATATATATTCACTGAAAAAACCATAGGTTTCACCCCAGTTATAGTTAGGAATTAGCATTTAAAAAACCTATTAAATTCACTGAAAAAACCATAGGTTTTACACCAGTTATAGTTAGCTGGAAATTTTACTCGCATAAAACCATTTGGACTCACTGTAACTTGCGCGTGCAATGCACTGCTGATGACGTCACATATTACATCACTCATGATATGGTCAGTGACATCACTCATGACATCACTGATGACACCATCCAGTGAATGTGTGTTTATCTGAGAAATAAATATGTCTTATATATGTATATGTAAAAATTGATGGAAAAATAAATTAGTGTTTAGATGACTTAATAAGTGTATCTTAGGCAATACATATATTAGTGAGTAATATTTAAATATTTAAATATAAGGATTATGTTTCACTTTCTGTATAAGTGGCTGCATGGGTTGGTGAGTAGCTACATGTGTATGTATATGGGTTATTAGATGTTTGATTTAGTATCAGTATGAGTGTTTGTATGGTTTGGTGGGGGTATTACTTAGCACATAGATGCATGAATAACTGACTCTCTGTATGTGTTTTGAAGACAGCATATGTGCAGGACTGTATGGGTGGATGAGTGAGTATATGTGTGTGTTAGTGAGTGAATGACTGTCTCACTAGTGTCTTTATCAGCAACTACATATGTTTTAATCTAATATATGTGAATATTGATGTATGCAAGTGAGTATATGTGAGAGTATGAGATTGTAAGAGTTCCTGTTTAAATAAGTATGTGTTTCTATAAGTGATTGTTTAAGAGAATAAATATGTGTAAATTTCCTTAGAAGTAAGGTGGTAGTGTGAGTATAGCTCTATATGCAAATCAATGGATGTTCAATAGTTTATTTGCATGTGTGAGTATGTGTGTGAGTAACTTTTGGATGACTGTCGGTGTGTAACAGGATGTATAGGTGTATCACTACATATGATGAGTGAGTATATGTATGAGTGACTATATAGAACTGTTGGTGAATGAGTGGATGTATATATAGATGGTGGAATTATTGAATTGGTTGTTGTAACTGGTATGGGTATCTCCATTTTGTTTGAAAATTTTAGTTTCTATTTTTGAATATGTGTTTCAAGGGTTACATTACAGTGAAAGGAGGTCTGTCACTCTGTCACAATGATGGTGTCATCAGTGATGTCATGAGTGATGTCACTGACCATGTCATGAGTGATGTAATATGTGACGTCATCAGCAGTGCATTGCACGCGCAAGTTATAGTGAGTCCAACTAACTATAACGTGGGAATTTCAATGGTTTTATGCGAGTAAAATTTCCAGCTAACTATAACTGGTGTAAAACCTATGGTTTTTTCAGTGAATTTAATAGGTTTTTTAAATGCTAATTCCTAACTATAACTGGGGTGAAACCTATGGTTTTTTAAGTGAATTTCATAGGTTTTTTAATAGCAAATATCTATAGGTAAGAAAGTAATAATTTTTATAACAAATTTTAAATAGTGTAAATATATATATATTTTTTTATTGTTTGCCCTGGTACGCGCCCCGGAGCGCTCCCGGGGCACGTACCGGTGAACGCACGGGTAAGCGCAATGTTACGGCGCCCCGGGGCGCGGACCGGGGAGCGTCCCGAGAGCGCTATTCCCGCGAACGAAAACAACATCATGACGTTTCGCGTAGTCGCGTGATGCGTCATATGACGCACTGCGTAAGCGCACCCGGAATCACGCGATCGCATACGATCGTGCAATGTCATGACGCGCTTACGCGACGCGCCCCGGGGTGCGTAGCGTAAGCACGTCGGGTCATGTGATCTGAAAATAACACTTTTCATTGGTGCAGATCAGTTTTGGTTTCCAAATGATGAAAGCTTGGATCATGTGACTTGAAAATAACACTTTTCATTGGTCCAGAACACTTTTGTTTTCCAAATGATGAAAGCCCCCTCCTTTTTTCCTTACTGTGACTTTGTCCTTTGACTGAGGAAGACCTGTTTCGAGTTCTATCTCAGAAAATGGCTACAGTAGTATCAGCAGCTGGAACATCTGGCCCACCACCACCACCATCTAAAAGACCACCAGAAGATTATATTGGTGGTGAACAGGAAGAGGAGGAGGATGAGGAAGAGGAGGCACAGACAAGGGAGTTCCTGCCAGAAGATAAACAGCCCTACAAACCCAAAGAGCACTTTGTATGGCAGTTCTACAAACTCCCAAGGGGTTTTAAAAAGTCAAAGCAGCAAAGGTGACTTGCTTAATTTGTGGTGATCAGCTATCCAGGGGCAACCCTAACAAAAAGTATTCCTTCGGGAATCATACGATGATTCGCCACATGATGCGTTGGCATCCAAACAACTACTCTAATGCAGAGTTAAGGGACCTCTGCAGTAAACTACCCCCATCATCGGCTCGAGGCTCAACATCAAAACAACCCAATCCATCGGGTTCGGGGGTAAGAGACACATTGGCTACTATCCAACCAAAGTTTAATGATTACAAAATTTTATGCAAATATTGTAACAAGTTACTTGCTTATGGTGAGCAAAGCATTGAACTTATTATGGTTTCTGGTGATAACCATAAGTGTCCAAAAAAAACCTAATTTTTCCTGATTTTTTTTCATGCTCCAGTTGAGCCAATTACAATTCCCTGTTTTTTGTTTCTCCCCATAAAAAATACAAAAAAAATATAAAAGTGTTCAGAAAAGCCAAACAAAGTACAAAATGTTCAAAACAACATAAAAAAAATATAAAACAACAAAAAGAAGAAAAAAAACAGTTCTTTTTAGAACTACCTTTACTTTATAAAAATAAACCTATATTTTTAAAGAATCTGTGTCAATCTTTTTTCTGCAGGGTACGCGTACCGGTACGTGCACCGGGGCGCGCACCGGGGAGCGCACCAAAAAAGAAAAAGAAAAACAAATTAATGAAGGAGTTAGCATGAGGGAAGAACACAAAGAGAGTAATGTTAAGAGAAAGAGAGCTAGAGGGAGAAACATAGAGGGATTGTTTACTACATAGTTAAAAACAGACAATGTGTAATAGGGTGAAAATGAGAAAAGTAAAATCACTAAAGGAGCGAAAGAAGGGAAGAGAGAGGAAGAACACTAAACTAGAGATAGTGGGAGAATGTGAGTGGGTGTTGAAAAAAAACGATAGGACAGAAAAAAATTGAGAATGAACGGTAGTGGCGTAACTGGGATAAATGAATAACGGTGAGGGAGGGTAAGAAAAGATCAGTTAGTATAATTAAAGAGGGGTGAAAGACAGTGAAAAATTGAATTAGGATAAGAGATGGGGAGTGACAAACACAAAAGAGAGGGAAAATAAAGGTAACAGTACCTGAATGGGATGTGTGTGTGTATGTGAAGTGTGTGTGTGGGGGGATTTTTTTCTGTGTATGACGTGTGTGTGTGATGTGTGTGTGTGGTGTATGTCAGAGGTGTGTGTATGTGTTGGGACGGGCATGAGGTGTGTGTGTAGGAGTAAGGTAAATAATTAAGAAAAACAGAATGAGTGAAGAAGCAAAGGAAGAGAACAGAGGGTAAGTGAAGTAAAGAATAGGGCCTGAAAGAAGTTGAATATGAGAGGGGAAATAGGGAAATTGGAGTAAACATGGAGAATAAGAATAAGTGAGGGAAGCAAAGTAAAGAAACAGGAGTGCGGTTGGTTGAGAAAATATTAGTGAGCTTAAAGCAAAGGGTGATGACAAACTACATTTTTTTAGTCACACTTACCATATAATAAATGTAACTTTAATTACATTTTTTTAGTACATTTTATATCTGTGAAAGAGAGCAGAAAAAATAAGTTATAATTAGTAAAATATGTATTTTAAATTAAAAGATACAAATGAAGAGGTTAAAAATCATAACAGTGTGAAACATAGAAAATGAGGGATAGTAACGGAACCAGAGTAAAAGAAATGGGATGAAGAACGATGAGAGAGGAGCAGTGAAGTTAATGTAAAAGAAATGATAGAAGGTAGATAAACACAAGTGAACATAACACAAGAAGAGTGAGGCACTGAGGACATAGAAGTAGTGAACGAAAAATAGATAGAATAGGTCAAAAGTAAGGAGCAAACAAAGATAAGCGAGGGAGAGTGGGTGATTTATAGTGATAGAGTGCGATAATAGTGCTGAGTGAGTAAACAGGAATTACTAAAAGAGCAAAGGAGGAAAATACGGAAAAGGGAAGTAAAGCAGAGAGACTGAAAGCTGAAAAGTTATGCAAGGGAGAGAGGTGATGCAGACAGTTGAAATGAAAATGAAGGGTTGTCAAAGAAGTGGAGTAAGGGAACGGGGGTTACAGAGAGTGAGAGAAAGACATTATAAGTGAGTTAAAAGAGCTGAAAGAGGACGGAAAAAGGAAAGTGAGTGTCAGATAATGGAATACAATTTAATTTACACAATCCAAAGTATAGAATAACTTGTACAACATGTTACATAGTTTATTTTTGCTGTTCTCAGAATATATTGAATTTCACTTAAAACAGTGAGTTCAAATTACTCATCATATGACAGCGGGAAAAAAAAACCACAATCTAAAAGATTGTGTTTTAAAAAAAACCTTAGATACTAACAAATGACAAATGTACACTAATCTTTGATTGACTTACTTTTCCTTGAGGCCAAATGGTATATCATGCAGGTCCTTTTCTCGTTGCAAAGTACTTTGCTGTTCAGTAAAAAATCCATTTCATCGACTTTCTAGAAGAAAAACTCCAAGAACATCTGAAATATTTTCAATATTTTCATATACTCCTTTTTTTCAGTCATGACTCTTTACTCATTTCATTTCATTTCAAGAATCTTTATTCGGTGTTTAGAAAACACCATAAAAGCACACATATATATACATAAATGAACAAAACATTAAATCTTAATCAAAAACATGACACCATAGAAACACACAAATATATACACAGCTAAAAGAAGCATTAAATCTTTGTCAAGATCCTTGTACATGAATACAATAAAAAATCCCAACATACAGGGCCCTAAATTTAAAATATAAAATCCTTAGTCGTTCATTCCTCTCCCTTCGTCATCCTTAAACGAACCGCCACCTTAATAAAATTCATAATACAACATAAGGTTAGCGGATCAGAAGCTTGTTGTAAATAAACTAAAGCATCCATAGCGTGTTCCAATTTAGCTTTTTTTAGTATGTCTACTAAAAATCTGCGCCTGGGCATAGAGAAATAGGGGCAAAGCAAAATAAAATGAAGGGAATCCTGCGGAGACCGATTGTCGCAGCCGCAGGGTCCCTTCTGCTCAATAGACATGGTAAAACCTGGTGGGGAGGCCAACATAAAAGGAAGTAAGTTCAGTCTGAAACGACACATAAGAAATCTGTCCTGTGCATTATGTACAAGATACAGATAGGGCTCCATACCCTCCACACTCTTGATCAAGTTATAAGCCCTCACAGACTTTTTCTCTCCTTCGACCTCCGCACGACATTCGGTTTTCCACTCTAGGAAAATTTCCCCTACTTGTTTTTTGTGCTGTGCTAAGATGGTTGTGGGGTTCCTGAAAAAATTTCCGAACCCTAACTCTTCAAGAGTGTTTCTCACATATTTGAGCCAGGGGATACGCATACAATGAGTCCTACTCAGGCAATCCAGTAGAATTTCTCTGGTTAGATATGCGTCTGGATTTGCCCAAATTTTTAGCCATGCCACAATTGGCCTCAATTTTAATGAGTCCCCCAGGTATGGCCTCCCTAGCTCCCTATGAGCAATATATCCAGCAGTACTGGGTGGTACCCTCAGGACAGATTTCATGTGTCTATTCTCTTCCTGTTCAATACTAGCCGTATTCGCAAAGCCCCAGACTTCTGCCCCATAGCTTACTTTGGAACATGTTACCGAGTCGTACAGGACCATCATCTGTTCCGGGCTCCACCTGCCCAGCCTCCTGCCATAACCAGCTATGGCCCCATTGGAGGCAATCATTTTGTTACGGCGTTCCTCCACCAGGGACTTAAATTGGAGAAGACCATCAAAGGTTACTCCAAGATAGGAGAACGTTTTAACCTCCTCTAAGCGGTGGGTGCCTATTGTATAAACTGATTTCGGGGAGGGTTTTTTGCCTGCCAGGAGCACGTAAGACTTGCTTAAGTTGACAGATAGGTCCAAGTCACTCATAAAGTTGACGAACCCATCTATCAAAATTTGCAAACTTCGGGGTGTGCGCGCGAGCAAAACCGCGTCGTCCGCATAAAGCAGGACGGGGATTTGCCGCGACCCAATCCTTGGAGAATCTGCTTTTAGACCCAAGAGTGATTGTTCTAAATTATTAATATAAAGGGAGAACAAAAAAGGGGCGAGGATGCAACCCTGTCTGACTCCACTTTTGCATGGGAAGGACTCAGTCAATCCCCCCTCCCTATTAAATCTTACTGTGGCCGTGGTGTCAGTGTGTAGCTCTCTTAAGATGGTAATTAGACCGCTCTCAATCCCCAGACCTGTCATCATGTCCCACAACTTCCCTCTATTGACGTGATCGAATGCTGCTGCCAGGTCCATGAAACCCATATAAATGGGCTCATCACTGGCCAGAGTGTATTTGGCAGTCAGCATATATAGGTTCAGGCACTGATCGCTGGTAGACCTCCCTGCCCTGAACCCGTATTGGGTATCAGAAAGGATGTTATTCTCTTCGGTCCACTCTGACAATCTATTCAAAATTGCCCTTCCCAAAAGTTTTGCTGAGACGTCGATCAGGGAAATAGGCCGATAACAGCTAGGCTCATCCTTATTGCCCTTTTTAAAAATTGGCACAATAATTGCTTTGGACCATGATGGGGGGAGACCACAGGAGATCGCGGCATTTAAAACCCTAGTCATCAGGGGGGCCCATAGGTCTATATTACTAAGAAAGAGGTCCGGGGGGATTCCATCCGGACCAGGGGCTTTGTTCTTGGTTAGGCTTTCCATCCCTACAGTGATCTCTTTAAGAGTAAACACTGCCGGTAGTACATGGCTTTGGGTTGCTGGTAGTTCTACAAAGTTACCTGAGTCATGATTGTACAGACTCCTAAAGTGAGTAACCCACTGCTCCGGTAGGATATTAGTCCCTATTTCTGGAGAATCATTTTCTAAAAAGGTCGGATTATTAATGATTCTCCAGAACCCCGCTAGGTCCCTTCTTTCCCCAGCCTCTCTCAGATCTGCCCAGGCATCTGCCTGCAAAGCAAGTTTCCTCCTTTTGGTCTCTTTTCTATATTTATCTCTGCTTTCCCTGATTTTTTGTGGGTCCCGTGGTTTTATCTTAAGAGAGCACTTCAATTCCCTCAGTGCTTTAGAGCAATTCTGGTCAAACCACCGGGGATTGACCAGGTTACGTATGGGCACATTGGTCCTCAATAGCCCATCTATCAGATTTGCAATGTGCTCAAAATTTTCTAGTAATCTTGCGCCCTGTACTTCCAGATCCAAGCAGTCATTTATGGCCCGGAGACCCGTGTTGCTCAAGTTTTTATAAAATTTTGCCCCATCTATTCTAGACCACTTCAGTCTCCTGCCTTGGTCAGTGACCCTCTCCCCTATTAAGTGGTGGACATTAGGTCCTCGTCCTGCCCTGTATATGAACGTTAAAACAAGCGGGTTATGATCACTAAAGCCGTTCCAATCTATCCCTGCACTAATTACTTTGTTGACCAGGGATCTTGAGACCAAAATATAATCTATAATAGATGAACAGCCCCTGCCTTTAAAAGTTGGTGGGAGTGTGCCGTCCGGCTGTGGGCCTATCATATTGATGGTATGCTCTAGGTCGTACTTCAGCCGGAGTGACCTAAGAGTGTCTCCAATAAGTGAATGAGAAAAGTGAGGCCCCTTCTGAGTTGGGCATTGCTCCCAATCTGTATTTACTTTAACTAGTGCAGGACAGAGATGGCAATTGAAATCCCCCGCCACCACCAACCCATGGGATGGGCCCTTGTTCTGAGATGCGATTTCTTGTCCCAGCCTTTGTTCAAGTTCAGTAAGTACCGGGGTGAGGTTATTTGCTGACTCGGTATTGTACAAATTGAAGACAGAAAACCGTAGCCCCTTTCCATGAAACCGAACTACCTGGATCCCGTATGAAGACCAATCTGGGAAGGACCAAGTGCCTGGTAGATCTAGATCTACATAGAGAGACAGGCCCCCCATAGCTCTTCCCGAACTGGACTTTCTCGCAGGAACAAAGAAACACTTGTAACCCTGCAAGTGATAGTTATTCTCCACTGCCCATGTCTCCTGTACACATATAATATTAAATTTCCTAATGTACTCTGCCCATTCCTTGTTATGAAATTTACCCGCAATGCCAGCTATATTCCATGAGATAAGTCTCACCTCCGCTCCCCTCCCTTCCACTCCCTCCTGGTCCCTTGATCTTAATTCCAACAATTGACCTTGAATTTCCTGTTCAGGTACCCCTCCTATATTGTTTTTAACTGTTGCCTCCAATTCAACACACATTAAATCCCCCATGCCAATCGCCGAAATTTGTACATCCTTTAAACTTAGCTCCTCCCATGTTTCTGCCAGGTCGCCCTTTTTAATACAGCCATGGGAGGTATTATCTGTATGTCAGTCGACCCCCTCTAGACCATACAAACAATTGAACTGGTTATGAGTATAAAAGGGTTGTTCCGGTCGGACAACTATCGGTCTGGGGTGTGAGGCCTGATGTCTCCCCCTCCTCCCAACCCTCTCCCAAGTATCATGTGTTTGGGGTTGCTGAAATGGGCCCGGGTTAATTGGGAAAAAGAACGACACATGGAGGGTCTGGATGGTATGACTCTTTACTCATTCCTGCACCTTTCCATTTGGCCAAATAGTGTCAGATGTATGAGTATATATCAGTACTCCTCCCGTCTTCATAGGCCAATTACCTTTACCTAAATTTTGGCTGTAAAAACACTAGGTATGAATTTATAAAGCCAAAAGGCAAACGTTGTCCGAAAGTCAAATGAGTGTCGTTACATTGGGTCCAACCTTTAGAAGTTTTTAAATAGCATGTGTAATGCCCTGATGTTGTAGAAGGACCGTCATGAAAAATAATAGCTACAGTTGCAAAAGTTCTTCCTGATATCGATAATTGAGAAGCCACGAAATTTTTAATAGAAGTTGTCAATTTAGTTCCATCAGGTCTACATCGTTGGAACATTAAAATGACATAGTGACCATAATTTTGTAGAAATAATGTGGACAGCATTGTAGACTTACATTGGGTACACACCATATTGTGATCAGCTGCTTTAACTAGATTATTAAAAGGCACTGATTTGCAGTCTGGTAAAGTCAAATATATAAATCTTTCACTGTCTATTCTAGTAGTACTTGATGAAGCACAGTTATCACAGTCATGTTGCCATTGATAAGAAAGGTTAAAAAGATTTTTTATATCTACTCCTTCATCTTCCAATACATCAAACATATACATTAAAAATTCCTGCCAATCCTGCTGACTTATCTGTGAAAATTGATTTTGACCTGAACATATGTCTACAAGATTCCTAATTTCTGAAACACTTTCTATTTTTCCCCTATCACTACTACATTTCTCTAACACAGAATTCAATAAACAGCACAATGTTTGTTCCCGATTTTCGACAATCTGTTTTTGTAAATTTTGAAGAAAAAAAACAACATTAACTACTACATTAGCATAGCAGTTGACACCAGAACTGTTTTCAAACTGAAATCCAACAACATCCTCAACAGAATCCTTTTTCCTTCTGCTTACAATTACAGTTTCATCTACTTTTTGTCTTTTTGCTACTACCTCACTGCAATTACTCTCATTTCTTCTTTTTCGGCCTACCACACGTTTTTCAATCAGAGGATATTGAGGCAAATGTGGAGCATACTCTCTTCTTAACCTATTGTATTCTTTAACACAATCTAGATCTGCACAAATCTTTGTTTCGTCACACTCAATCAAGTACAATCCTGATAAAGTTCTGACTCGTGATAAAGCCACATATGCCATACCCTCTTTAAACACAGAACTTCCAATGTTCACCAAAGCGCTATCTACACTTAAACCTTGAGATTTATGAATTGTCACCGCATATGCCAAACAAATAGGAAACTGTTTTCGGCGAACATATAAGTCTTTCCCGAGCAAAAATCTAGCTGAACAACGACAAATTTGTTCTATTTCATCAATGCCATCAAATTTAATTTTTATAATTTAAATTCCATCTCTATTTTTGTAATTCACAAAACCAACAACATGACCCATTGCTCCATTTACCAGACCTCTTTCAACATTTAAATTCCTTCTCAAAATGACACGACAATTCAAACAAACATTCAGAGTCTTTTCAAAACCAGCAGTTTTAGATATAGTTTTCTCCAATGAATCCAATTTTGATTTCAAATTTTCTGACAAAATAATTGTTGCTCCCATATGCTCTATTTTATCTATAGCTTCCAGTTTCACTATCTCTTCATTTTCTAACTTCAGCATTTTGATGTTAACCATGGAACATTCTTTCAGAGTAGGCATCAAACATATGGCAGATTTCTTCTCGTTAATTTTCTTAAAAATATTCTCTGGAAGAATGTTTTCATTTGGGTACAAATTAGAAATTAACCGTCCATGTAAAGCTTCTTTCCCTTGTTGACTTATTTTTCCTACTCTTACATCTTGTAAAATATTTTTATAATCTTCATCCTTTGCCTGCCGCATATTTTGAAGCAGTTCTGCATATTTGAAGTTTAACCATATATTAACGTTTCCAATGCTTCCTAGGCACTTCCTGGTATCTTCAAGTGTGAGCATTTTAAACACAGGTTGTCCTTTCACTGGAGTCAACTGCAGAAGATCTCCAAAAACAATAATGTGTTTTCCTCCAAATAAAACATCATAGTCTGTTCTAAGAATTTCTTGCATTCTCAAATGCACAAAAGCAAGCATTATATTTGACACCATGCTTACTTCATCAATGATAAGAAGTTTAATTTTCTTCAGGACTCTCGAAACTTCGGAACACGCATCTCCAGATAGCTTGTGATATTGCAATTTGTTATCATGCTCCACTGGCAGCATCAGTAAACGATGTAAAGTAATCCCTTTAATATTATGTGCTGCCAGCCCAGTTGGAGCGGTAACAACACAAGACAGAGGTGATTCAGTCCTTTTCTGCAGATAAGATGCAATTGCTTTAATCAGAAAACTTTTGCCAGTTCCCGCTTCTCCACTCACGTACAGTCGGACAGGCTTAAATGATGTACATGAGCACTCTTTCTTCTCATGACTCAATCCATGTTCAACCTGTCCTGTGACTTCGTCATATATCAGTTTCTGCTCAAGGTTTAATTGTTTCACCAAATCTTCTAAATGAATTACATCCTCTTGAGCTTGCTCCATAGCTCTTTCTACTTCATCCATGGCAGTGGCAGCTTCATTTTGGATAATTGGTCCTCCTAGTGGATCCTGACTCAATGAAGCAGAACTCTGACTGCCTTGAGAACTATCTCTCGCAATCTCTGCAGCAATTGTTGATTCTTGCTCTATTTCTTCATTCAACATTTGCAGATAATTTGGAAAAACAGGACATTCTATGGTATCCTTCGTAGCATTAAAAGAGTCTTCATAACAGAGAAAATCTCCAAGTAGTTCCTCTTCTTCTCGCCATGGTTTAAAGAGTTGCAAAAGAGCCAAATAGTAAAAGTCTCTTTTGTCTGGATTTTCGCAACTCAATTTTCGATGATTAATCAAATGACCTTTTTTCTGTTTCACTAGACATGAATGAATGAATGAATGAAAAGGATCTTATCTTGCGCAAACTTAGCCCCAAGGGCGTCAAGGCGCCTAAATCAAATATATCAGCTAAGCCCCCTACAGTACACTCAGTAGCATGCTCTCATTGGTAGGCCCTCTTGAAGAGACAGGTTTTAAGAGCTTTTTTTAATAGCTCAATTGTGGGAAGGGTTTTTATATCAAGAGGGATGGAGTTCCAAAGCTGAGGGGCAACCACGGAAAACGCTCTGGCTCCCCATCTAGCTAGTTTGAAACGTGGAACAACCAATTGACAGAGTCCCGCAGAATGAAGGCCTCTTGTAGGGACGTAGCGCGTAAGGAGAGAGCCAATGGCACTGGAGGAACCTTCCGTCACAGCTCTGTAGGCTAGGCACAGAATGATTCCATATATTCCATTATTGATATCTTCTCTGATGTTCCTCTTATAAATATATCTTTGCAGAACTTCATAGAGACAAACGTTCTCAAGGTGAGGACTTCTATTTGGATAGTATGTATCCAACATGTTTGTCTTCAAAATATCTGTACTTTCTGGTTCTTTATCCGCCAAATACTCTATCTCTTGTACAGATTTCAAAACTCGATTTCGTGTTGCAGCAAGACCTAGACTCACCCAAATGATGGTTCTAGATTTGGCATAGAGACTTGCTGACGACAATCAGAATAGAAGTATATATATATATATCAACGCTCCAGTTGCCTACCCCACTTGAGCAGCACTCTAGACACAAAGGTGGCACGCCCTTAATCAGGGGTACAAGCAGGCTCCTGTTGCCAATTTTCATCAGACAGCCATAAATACGACTCGCTTGATGCATTTCGAGAGTAAATCTCCCTTCCTCAGAGACAGTCGCATTAGGGGATGCGTGCGCTGTCTCCATCCTTAATACCCAAATCACGCCCCCAAATGGGCTGGTCAAATGTCCCGAAGCATTATAGATTTTGAAGTCCCTGTGAGTAAAACCACAGATGGTGCACTAATATCTGTCCATCAAAAGCCCTCGGATGGGCCACCTCCAACAGCTTAGTCTTAGTCTTAGTCTATATATATATATATATATATATATTACCTACTGGCGGTCGCCAGTAGGTAGTTATAGTTAGGACCTAGTTTCCATAGGAAATCCGCAACATTCTATTGGGAATAACTTTGGCGCCGGTTGATGAATCTTCATGAATTTCTCAAAGAAGATGGCCCGCTCCGCTCCGCTCCGCTCATTCCCTGAAAGTTTTGGGGGGGATTCGTCAAGTGGGGGCTGAGAAAAAAGGGGGTCCCAAAACGTGTTTTCCCCATGTTATTTTGCATAGGACGATTAGACACGGCTACAGCCCGAACGGCTGAACGGAATTACAAGAAATTTGGCAAAATGGTAAAGTCTGATTCGCGGATCACACTTTTGCTCAAATGGTGTAAATCCATCCAGTAGTTCCTGAGAAAATCAAAAGAAAAAAAATATAGATATCTAGAAGCGCGCACCGTGCGCAAATCGGGTGTGCGCGAGGGGAATTCTGATTTGCTGTTAGACGTCTGTCAACATTCCATTCGGTGGAAACCAGGAAGTGTTGGCCGCCATTTTGTCACTCCGAGGCAGAAGAAAGCCCAAAACAAAAGTGGAGAACGTGAAAAGGGGGCAGGGTAGAGACTCCCTGACCCCCTAGGCATTCCCAGGGGGTCCCTGAAGGACCCCGAAGGGCAAAAAAAATATTTTTTTATAAAAAGAAAAAATCGCGAGGTGCGCGCGCATTGCACGCACCCTCGAGGCAGAAGTGAGTCAAAAACAAAAGTCGAGAACGTGAAAAGGGGGCAGGGTAGAGACTCTCTAACCCCCTATGCCTTCTCAGTGGGTCCCTGAAGGACCCTGAAGGGCAAAATATTTTAAAAAAACGCGAGGTGCGCGCACGTTGCATGCACCCTCGAGGCAGAAGTGAGTAAAAAACAAAAGTAGAGAACATGAAAAGGGGGCAGGGTAGAGACTTCCTGACCCCCTAGGCCTTCTCAGGGGGTTCCTGAAGGACCCCAAAGGGCAAAAATATTTTTAATTTTTTTTTTTTTTAAATCGCGAGGTGCGCGCACGTTGCACGCACCCTCGAGGCAGAAGTGAGTCAAAAACAAAAGTGGAGAACGTGAAAAGGGGGCAGGGTAGAGACTCCCTGACCCCCTAGGCTTTCTCAGGGGGTCCTTGAAGGACCCCGAAGGGCAAAAAAATAATTTAAAAAAAACAACAAAAAAACACGAGGTGTGCGCACGTAGAGCGCACGACGGAAAAAATAAATACAGTTAAATACCAAATTGTAGTGTTTAGATGTTGGTTGGCTCTAAAAAAAAACGTTGTGTTCATTGAGTGTTTTTTGTACCTACAAGTAAGTACCGATGCAGAGTCTAAAGTTCAAGAGGAAGACTCTGTTTCCCTCATCTGTAAAATGTACACTGTCTCCTCTGTAAATGCCTTGCATTTTGTAACGCAAGTTGTTGTGGTATATAGAACCCATACCATAGTCTCTGAGGAAAGCAGAAACAGACTTATTCACATGTTTCCTTGCTTTCTCAATCTGTGGACAATATTGGTTGGACCAATTCCATTTTTGCCTTTGGCATATATTAGAATATACAAAGGCAGTTTGTGGAAAAAGTGACATCAATTGCCCAAAGGTGTCCTTTAAAAGCATTTCCATCCGTACCCCAGTCAAAGTGCCTAGGTCATTGCCACCACAGTGCACAATTATGGAGTGAGTCAGGCTTTAGGGCATGCAGTGCTTCATAGTTCTAGCCCTTGCATGATACCATACACTGCCCAAACACAACTGCATTGCTCTAAACTCAGAAATATCAGTCCCACTTTGACCCCCTACACTGCCTGAACACCACTGCACTGTCCTAAACCCTGAAATCACAACTGCATTGCTCTAAACTCAGAAATATCAGTCCCACCTGGACCCTCTACACTGTCTGAACACCACTGCACTGTCCTAAAGCCTGAAACACCATCCCTAGCAAAACCTGCTAAACTCTTTCAACACTACTGCACTGCTGTAAACCCTGAAACATCACTCCCAGCAAGACCCTCTTTCACTGTAGTAATCATTTTACTGAATTGCAAGGGATAGTCATGTGTCTAAGATCACACTGTGAGTTAGTATTCATTTCAGAAAATTGTGGCAAAATAATTTGCTTAGTTGATGTGTTTAAAAATATGGGAATACATGTACTCATGAAGTGAGTCAGGCTTTAGGACATGTAGTGCTGGAAAGTCCTATGCAGCATGTGTGTCAGGCCTCTTAATTTCCAAATAGTCTCCATGCTGTGTAATAATGATCCTGGGTGTGCTGTAGAAATGCCATAGCAAGTCTCTCTGTAGCATGTAGTAATCATTTCAGTGAATTTTCATTTCAACATTCTCAGTCCCACCTTGACCCCCTACACTGCTTGAACAGCACTGCACTGTCCTAAACCCTGAAATACCATCCCTAGCAAAACCTGCTAAACTCTTTCAACACTACTGCACTGCTTTCAATCCAGGATCACCATCCTCAGTGAATGCCCCTATAATGTTGAAACACCACTGCACTGCCCTATTCCCTGAAACAGCACTTCCTGCATGATCTCTTACAGTGCCCGAACACTGCTGCTGTGCCTTAAAGTCTGAAAGAACACCTCCTGCTATACCCCCTACACTGGTTGAATACTAGTGTAGTTTTCTAAACCCTGAAACAGCACTCCCAGCAAGACCCCCTTTCACTGTAGTAATCATTTTACTGAGTTGCAAGAGATATTGTCATGTGTCTAAGATCACAGTGTGAGTCAGTATTCATTTCAGAAGATTTTGGCAGAATAATTTGCTTAGTTGATGTGTTTAAAAATATGGGAATACATGTACTCATGAAGTGAGTCATTTTTTAGGACATGTAGTGCTAGAAAGTCATATGCAGCATGTGTGTCAGGCCTCTTAATTTCGAAATTGTCTCCATGCTGTGTAATAAAGATCCTGGGTGTGCTGTAGAAATACCATAGCAAGTCTCTCTGTAGCATGTAGTAATCATTTCAGTCAATTTTCATTTCAACATTCTCAGTCCCACCTTGACCCCCTACACTGCTTGAACAGCACTGCACTGTCCTAAACCCTGAAATACCATCCCTAGCAAAACCTGCTAAACTCTTTCAACACTACTGCACTGCTTTAAATCCAGGATCACCATCCTCAGTGAATGCCCCTATAATGTTGAAACACCACTGTACTGCCCTATTCCCTGAAACAGCACTTCCTGCATGATCTCTTACAGTGCCCGAACACTGCGGCTGTGCTTAAAAGTCTGAAAGAACCCCTCCTGCCTACATCAATTAAGCAACTTTTTCTGCCACATTTATCTGATATCAATACTGACTCACACTATGATCTTAGACATATGACAGTATCCCTTGCAATTCAGTACAATGATTACTACAGTGGAAGGGGGTCTTGCTGGAAGTGCTGTTTCAGAGTTTAGAAAACTACAGTAGTATTCACCCAGTGTAGGGGGCATAGCAGGGGGTGTTCTTTGAGAGTTGAAGGCACAGCAGCAGTGTTCGGGCAGTGTAGGAGATCATGCAGGGAGTGCTGTAACAGGATATAGGTCAGTGCAGTGGTGTTCAGGCAGTGTAGGAGATCAAGGTGGGACTAATATTTCTGAGTTCAGAGCAATGCAGTTGTGTTTGGGCAGTGTATGGTATCATGCAAGGGCTAAGACTATAAAGCACTGCATGTCCTAAAGCCTAACTCACTTCATGAGTTCATGTATTCCCATATTTTTAAACACATCAACTAAGCAAATTATTCTGCCACATTTTTCTGAAATGAATACTGACTCACACTGTGATGTTAGACGCATGACAGTATCCCTTGCAATTCAGTAAAATGATTACTACAGTGAAAGGAGGTCTTGCTGAGAGTGCTGTTTCAGGGTTTAGAGCAGTGCAGTAGTGTTGAAAGAGTTTAGCATGTTTTGCTAGGGATGGTGTTTCAGGGTTTAGGACAGTGCAGTGGTGTTCAGGCAGTGTAGGAGGTTAAGGTGAGACTGAAAATGTAGAAATGAAAATTCACTAAAATGATTAATACATGCTACAGAGAGAGTTGCTATGGCATTTCTACAGTACACCCAGGATCTTTATTACATGTAGTGCTACAAAGTCCTATGCAGCATGTGTGTCAGATCTCTTAATTACCAAATAGTCTCCATGCTGTGTAATAAAGATCCTGGGTGTGCTGTAGAAATGCCAGTGCAACTCTCTCTGTAGCATGCAGTAATCATTTCAGTGAATTGCAAGGTATATTTTGATTTGTCTAGAATCAGAATGTGAGTCAGTGTGTTTTTGGGAATATTGTGACAGAATCACTGGCTCGATGCATGTGTTTGCAGATATGAGAATACATGTACTCACGGAGTGAGTCAGGCTTTAGGACATGCAGTGCTTTATACTCCTAGCCGTTACATGATACCATACACTGCCCAAGCACAACTGCATTGCTCTAAACTCAGAAATATCAGTCCCACCTTGAACCCCTACAGTGCCTGAACACCACTGCACTGTCCTAAACCCTGAAACAGCACTCCCTGCATGATCTCCTACACTGCCCGAACACTGCTGCTGTGCCTTAAAATTACTTATGGAGTGAACCAGACTTTACAACATATAGTGCTTCTACTTGCTATGTAGTATGCTAGTAGTGGACTACAATTGTAAAAAAAAAAATGTAAAATTTTTTTTTTTCTTCACAACAGATTTTAATTATCTACAGAAAGAAAAAACAATATGCCGTCAAAGAGTGAGAAAAGAAAAAGATATAAACAGGCTTACTTTTCCAAGAAAAAAGAAGTACAAGATTTATCTGAACAGCAATGTGTGGAAAAAACAAAGAAAGCTCCTGGTAAGTCAACAAAGGATTTTATAAGGAAAATAACACAAACTAAAAAAAGTGTTGAGAATCAGGAAAACAATATATATATCTGTACCTACAAAGAAAAACCAGACAAAAAAGAAAAATGATGGAAAAATATGTGGTAAAGATAGTGTGTATAGTAATAGACGAAAAAATCAGTTTGTTGAAATTCGCAAGCGAATGTTTTAAAACAGAGTTGCTAAAATATAAAGAATTGTAAAAGAAAACAGCTTTCATAAGAAAAAAACCATATAGAGACAATTGTTGAGAAGGCTTTTGAATTAAAAAAAAATTGTTCCTTTTAGTAGTCAGTAGGATTCGAACACTAGATAAGCCAATCAATGTTATGAAGGCCAAAAGTAAGTGCAAAAGACTGATTAATAGAACTAAATGTTGTAATGTTTTTTCTGGAGAATGGAAACATAGTTCAAGTTGTGTGCCGTTTTTTAATGAAGAGAGTTACCTTCAGAGTAATGATTTGTTGCATGCAGTTGACACCAGTGGTCGAGCTTATGAGGTTAAGAATGGTTGTCCGATTGAAAAAGAGAAAATTGTCCCTAGAAATGCAGAAGAGGTGTTAGCTGATGAAGTTTTAGGGAGACGTCCTAAGGCTCCAGTGTACATTTGGAATTGTAGTAGTATTTGTAGTGTACGACAGGATTCAATTGATTTTTTTCGCAATTTCTTACGTAAGTATAGTAAGAAAAGTGTTAAACAAAAGATTAAGATGTTGCAAGAATTAGATCCTTTTAAAGTGAGAGAAAAACAGGTTTGCAAGGTCATTCTCTGGCTTGTCTTTCTAAAAAAGTATGTCAGAGGGTTTTTCACCATTTCAGGATGTTAGCAGTACATCATACTGAAATAAGAAAATTAGTGAGAAGGTTGTATTATGCAGAAAGTCCAGCACTAATGTTAAAAAAATTAAACAGTGCTCTTTTGCATGGATCTGTATTAGATGTAATCAACATTTGTGAAGAAATTGAGGTTAGTTACTTTGGTCCTGAAGAAGACAGTGCAGAAACAGATACATTAATAGAAGGAAATGTGGAAGAAATTGTACAGAATTTTAGTACAGAAAATTTTGAGCAAGAAATTACAAGGTTTAAGGTCATTTCAGGTGAAAGGCCAAAATGTTCTTGTATGTGTTGTAGACGAATTCATTATAAAAATCAGACCAGGTTAGTTGATCTATATTTAAAAAGGAAAAAGGAAAATAATAATGAGTGGAAGGAATTTGCAACTTATTTGTTGGTAGAGAATTGTTTTGATTTGGGTTCTGATCAACGTATTTGTTAATATTGTTATAACAAATTAAATGAAAACAAAATGCCTGCTAGAGCTGTACATAATAATCTTGAGTTGGTAAATATTCCCTCTGAACTGATGGATTTAAATACTTATGAGTCTATTCTTATTCAATGTGTGCATCCATTTCAGGCTATTGTTCGTATGGAGCCTAAGACAGGGAAATTGCCACCTTCAGATTTACAGAGAGGATTAAAGGGAAGAGTTGTATATTTGCCTCTAGATTTAAAGAAAAATATTGAAACAATTGGTGTAGAAAATGTGGAAGAGGAACCTCTAGTTATTCTAGTTAATGGCGTTCCTACGAAGAGTAAGAAAATCTGGCAAGAATTAGTGGATGTTAGGAAAGTGAAAAAGGCAACGTTGTATTTGGTAAACAATAATCAATACTATAAAAATGTATATGTAGGAGAAAAGGAAACAACTGTAGAAGAGGACAGTGATTTGTCAACTGCACAAATTGAAAAAGTGGATGTGTCCAGAATTGAAGAAATTTATGAACATTATAGTGTGCATCCACTTCACTCTAAAGAAGTGATGGGGAATACTATTGAGTTATTCCAAATGAAAGAAGCGAAAGGAAGTCCCATTAGTGTATGGGAAAAAAGCTAGGAAGCTCGTTGTTTCCCTCAGTTATTTCCAACAGGCAAAGGTGGACGGTATGATGAACGACCTGTGCAGATTCCTGCATCTGAATACCGGACATCAAGAATATATGCAGAAGATCCAAGGTTTCGCCAATGTATTCCATATTTGTTTCATCTTCTGTTTGAGAGTGACTTGTCTGGACTTTCTTATGCAGTGAACCATATACTAAAAAGTGGAGTACATTTGCAAAATGTTTCGGCAAAGGACTTTATGTATAAAGTCCAACAGAAAGATACTGTTTTGGAATCTCAGCAAATTAATCTCATGGCATGTCAGCGTGGTACTAATGAGTATTGGTACCGTTGTCATGGGGAATTGAAATGTATGCTAAGAAACTTAGGAACTCCTACATGGTTCCTTACTCTAAGCTGTTCAGAGTATGCTTGGGAAGATTTACTTCAATTTCTTCGAGAGGCAAATGCAAACATAGAAAATATAGAATACAAGACACCTGGAGAACTGTGCTCTTTGGATCCAGTTAAAGTATGCAGGTATTTCAATCATACATTTGAAGCTATGATGACTTTTATCATAAACAAAAAAAATCCTCCTCTTGTAGAGGTTCTGGATTTCCTTTGGAGAAAGGAGTATCAAGCAAGAGGTGCTCCTCACATACATATGCTGTTATGGATTAAAGATGCCCCCAAATTTGGAACAGATTAAGATGACACAGTGATGAGTTTTATTGAACAATATACTACATGTGCTGTACCAAAAAGTACAGAACAAAAGACTTTAAGACATCAAGTCTTACGGTTTCAAACCCATCGTTGTGGAAAATACTGTCGTTGAAAGTACAAATCTAAGGATAAGTTCTACACAAAATGTCGATTTGCATTTTCACGTCCAGTATTATCAAAAGGAAGAGTGAACAATTTTATGTCATCTTTGCGACATTCTGTCACAAGAAAATCACGGAAAAATACCTACAACTGTAGAAGAAATGAAGAGTCAAAATACATAAATGACTATAACCCAGCCATTTTGTCCATGTGGAATGCTAAAATGGATATTCAATATGTTGCAGACAACTCCATTGCTGTGGCTCGATATGTAACGTCTTACATTACTAAATCTGAAAAGACGGAACTAAAGGAAATGTGGGAAGAAATTTCTCATGACAACAGCCTAAGTAAGAAATTGTACAGCTACAGTTTGAAGATGTTGTCTCATCAAGAAATCGGAGCATATGAATGTTCAGATTGGTTATCATCTGCAAGTCTATACTGCAAATCTAGAACAATCATTTGGGTGAGTTTAGGTCTCGGAAGAACACGAAACCGAGTTTTGAAATCTGTAGAAGAAATTGAGTATTTAGCAGAGAGAGAACCAGACACTACAGATATTTTGAAGACAAATATGTTGGATACATACTATCCAAATAGAAGTAATCATCTTGAGAACGTTTGTCTCTATGAAGTACTGCAAAGCTATACTTTTAAGAGGAATATTACAGAAGATATCAATAAAGGAGTATATGCTGTGATTGGATCTGAAGGATGTTTAGTGAAATAAAGAAAAGGGCATTTGATTAATCACCGAAAACTGAGTTGCAAAACTCCTGAAAAAAGGGAATTTTACTATTTAGCTCTTTTGCAACTCTTTAAGCCATGGCTTACAGAACTGGAACTACTAAAAGATTTTGACAGTTATGAAGATTCATTTAACGCAACTAAAAATACTATAGAATGTCCTATTTTACTAATTATCTGAAAATGTTGTACGACGAAATACAGCAAGAAGCTACAATTGCAGCAGAGATTGCTAGAGACAGTTCTCAAGACAGTCAAAGTTTTGCTTCGTTGAGTCAGGATCCACTAGGAAAGCAATTATTCAAAATGAAGCAGCAACTGCCATGGATGAGGTGGAAACAGCAATGCAACAAGCTCAAGAGGATGTAATAAACTTAAAAGAATTGGAAAAACAACTAAATGTTGAGCAAAAACAAATATACGATCAAGTGACAGAACAGATTGAGCATGGTTTATATCATGAGAAAAATGAGTGCTCATGTACGTCTTTAAACCTGTCCCACTGTACGTGAGGGGAGAATCAGGAACTGGAAAAAGTTTTCTAATTAAAGGAATTGCAACTTATCTACGGAAAAGTACTGAGTCGTCACTCTCTTGTGTTGTTACTACTCCAAATGGGTTGGCAGCACATAACATTAAAAGGATTACTTTACATCGTTTATTGAAGCTGCCAGTAGAGCATGAAAATAAATTAGAATACCACAAGCTATCTGGAGAAGCTTGTTGTGAAGTTTCTAGAGTCTTGAAAAAAAATGAAATTTCTCATTATTGATGAGGTAAGCATGGTATCAAATGTAATGCTTACCTTTGTGCATTTAAGAATGCAACAAATCCTTAAAACAGAGTATGATGTGTTATTTGGAGGCAAACACGTCATCGTTTTTGGAGATCTACTACAACTAACTCCTGTGAAAGGACAGCCAGTATTTAAAACAGCTACGCATGAAGACACCAGAAAGTGCCTGGGAAGCATTGGAAATGTTAATATTTGGTCATATTTCGAATATTCAGAACTCATTACAAATATGCAACAGGCAAAGGACGCTGATTATAAAAGTATTCTTGAAGATATAAGAATTGGAAAAGTGAGTGAACATGGCAAAGAAGCTTTACAGGCACGATTACTTACAAAATTGTTTCCAAATGAAAATATTCTTCCTGAGAACATATATAGAAAAATTGCAGAAAATATATCAGTGATATACTTGATGCCAACTCTGCAAGAATGTTCAATATTCAATGAAAAAATGTTAAAGTTAGAAAATCAAGAAATTATAAAACTGGAAGCTATTGATCGAATAGAACATGAAGGAGCTACTATTATTTTGTCAGATAAGTTGAAGTCAAAATTGGATTCTTTAGAGGAATCAATATCTAAAACTGCTAGTTTAGAAAAGAATTTATATGCATGTATAAATTGTCAGATAATTTTACGACGTAATTTACATGTGGAAAGAGGTTTAGTAAATGTAGTAAATGGAGCAATGGGTAATGTTGTTGATTTTGTTAATTACCCAAATAGAGATGACATTGAATTTTTGAAAATCAAATTTGATGAAATTGAAGAAGTACAACAATTGAGTCGTTGTTCAGCTCGATTTTTGCTTGTAAAATATTTATATGTCTGTCGAAAACAGTTTCCTGTTTGTTTGGCATATGCGGTGACTATTCATAAATCTCAAGGTTTAAGTGTAGATTGTGCTTTGGTGAATTTTGGGTGTACTGTGTTTAAAGAGGGTATGGCATATGTTGCTTTATCTTGAGTCAGAACTTTATCTGGATTATACCTGATTGATTTTGATGACACAAAGATTAGTGCAGATGTAAATTGTGTAAAAGAGTATAATAGGTTAAGAAGAGAACATGCTCCCAATTTACCTAAATATCCTGTATTTGAAAAGCGTGTGGTAAGTTGAAAAAGAAGATATGAGAAAAATTGTAACGAGGTTACAGAGAAAAGAAAAAAACTAGATGAACCAGTGATAGTAACCAAAAAGAAAAAGGATTTTATTGAAGAGGTTGTTGGTTTTCAGTTTGAAAACAGTTCTGGTGTCAACTGCTACGCTAATGTAGTGGTTAATGTTGTTTTTTTTTCTTGAAACTTTACTACAACAAATTGTTGAAAATCGGGACAAAAGATTTTGTTGTTTGTTGAATTCTGTGTTTGAGAAATGTAGTAGTGATTAAACTAAAATAGAAAATGTTTCTGATATTGGAAAACTTTTAGACACATGTTCTGGTTTAAATCAATTTTCACAGAATATTCAGCAAGATTGTCAGGAATTTCTAATGTATATGCTTATTGTATTGCAAGATGAAGGTATAGATATTGAAAATCTTTTTGGCCTTGCTTATAAATGGCAACATGACTGTCACAATTGTTCGTTTTCAAGTAGTACTAAAATAGACCATGAAAGATTTACATATTTGACTGCAAATCAGTGTCTTTTAATAATGAAGGGGGGTCGATTATGATTGCGGTGAATCCGCATCCTCCGGGCCGGTGGAAGCCACCGCAGGCCCGGAGGATGCGGATTCACCACCGCGGTCAGAGAAAACACCCACCGCAAGATTATGATGGCGGTGAGAACAGCGGCGGACGTCAGGTCCGTCCGCCGCTGACCTGCGGGGTGTTGACCGCTATTTGGTGGCGGTGTCTGCAAGACACCGTCAGCCAAATTAGGATGTGTGTGTAAACATGCTTTTAAAGCATGTGGACCTTTGCTTCTGGTGGCCCCTTGTGGGCCCCCAGGGTGAAGGGGGTGTGGGGGTGCACATGGGGGTACCTATGGTACCCCCCTGCATTTGCATGCACAAAGCGGCAGGCACCGCGCGGTGCTTGCCGCTTTGTGAATGTAAATGCAAAGCATGCTTTTTTAACCTTGCTTGAAGCAGCACCCGCCGTAATGTTAAAGATACGGGATGTGACCGCCAGGGTGGCGGTCACATCCTAATTGGTATGGAGGGAACGCCACCTCAGGGGTGGCGGACGGACGAGGTCCGTCCGCCATCATAGTCGACCACCTAGTTAGAGAAGCAAATCAAAACAAGGTCTGTACCCAATGTAACTCACAAATGTTATCAACATTATTTATACAAAGATATGGACAGTATGTAATTTTAATGCTGCAACGATGCAGACCTGATGGAAGAAAACTGACAACTTTAATAAAAAAATGTGTGGCTTCTCAACTATCAATATCAGGAAGAACTTTTGTAACTGTAGCAATTATTTTCCATGATGGTCCTTCTACAACATCAGGACTTTACACAGCTTATTTAAAATGTACAAAAGGCTGGACTCATTGTAATGATACTCAATTGATTTTAAAACAACGTTTGCCTTATGACTTACCAAATTCTTACCTAGTGTTTTTACAACCCAAATTTTAGGGAAAATAATTGGCCTGGGAAAATTACTGCTGTTAAGAAAGGGTAGTCTGGTGTTGAAAAGTACTTTGTGAGTGAGGGTGATCAGGTTAAAAAAATTCTTGTAGTTGATGTAGAGGTAGTGTAAGTGTATCAGATAGTGGGTGATGTGGCTATCACAGGAGATGTTGATCATCAGTGAGGCAGAGGTGTTTTAGATTTGTTGTAGTTGTTGGAGATGTTGGTGACATTTTTTATTCCCTTGTAGAGGTTTCTTTTAATGGTATACAGCTTCTTGCTAAGATAAAGGATGAGGAGAGTGTCATTGGAATACCAGATGATGTTGAGATTCTGATAGCATGCTAGTTGTTTAAGGTTCTATGTACATGATAAATAGCATCGGGTGGAGGTATGACAATTGTTTGATGGTACAAAAGATGTTGGTGCTTTTGATTCAGAAGGTTGGGAAACGGACGCTTAAGAGTACTATTAAGTATCTTCCACACTAAGGATTTCCCACATACTATTTGGCCATGAGGAATGGTTTTTGAAACAAAAAATGACTATTTCGGGTAAATGTTGTTAGCATCTGTTTGTACATAACTTTATTTAGAGTGTATAAAAAAGAAGTAATAATGTTTTGTTACTTCGTGATTGTTGGAGATATCCCATACTTACGTAAGAAATTGTTGTTCAAAAAAACACATTTAAGATATGTTTTTTTCAAATTTTTACATTCTTACATTCTTAATGAAAATGTTGAATGGGTTTTTTAAAAACAATCTTATTGATTGTCTTTTTTTTTGCCCGCTGTTATATGATGAGTATTATTGAACTCACTGTTTTAGGTGAAATTCAATATATTCTGAGAACAGAAAAATAAAATACATAACATATTGTACAAATTATTTTGACTTGTGAAATACATATTATAACTCATTTTTTTCTCCTCTTCCACAGATATTATATTTATAAAAAATATATTATTAACTTTTCATTACTTATAAGGTAAGTATGACAAACAAAAAATACTTTCTCATCACTCTCCTACTTCTCTTTCCCTTTTTCACTTTCTTTACTCTGTCACTTCCTTTGCTCATCTTACTCCCCTTCCCACACTCTCTTTACTCCCCTTAATTCACCTTTACACTCCTTCTCTCACCATCAGTACCCTTCCCTCGCCCTCACTTACCTTCTCCTGCTCCCTCTTTCCTCTCTGTTACCCTCACTTCTCTTTTCTTTCTTCCTCCATCACTACCCTTCTTTAGCTCTATCCCTCACTCTTTTCTTTCTCCCCCTCACTCCCTTTCCTTAACACCATCCCTCACTCCCCTTCTCTTATTCCCTCACTTCCTTTTGCTCACTCCCCTTCCTTTATTCCCTCCCTCACTCCCCTTTCCTCCATCCGTCTCTGTCTCTTCCTCTGTCTCAGTCACTAATAACGGCCTCAATCCCTCACAGTCCCTCACTCTCCCTCTCTTTCTCTCTCACACTGTCTCCCTCTCTCTCCACCAATCTTCCTTTTCTTTCCTCCCTCTTCCCATAAATTCTTCTCTCTCACTCACTACTTTTTCCTCTATCTTAATATGCTTCTTTTTCCCTCACTCCCTTTCCCTTACCCTCATATCCCTTCCCTCACTGTCACTGCCCTTCACTCAATCTCACACTTCTTCCCCTACTTCATATTCTCCTCTCTGTGCATTACTCCCATTCCCTTTCTCCTGCTCCCATTCCCTCATTCCCCCTCACTCTCTTTCCCTCACTCCATCCGTCAGTCCCCTTCCCCCTTTCCTCATTCACTTTTGCTAACTCCCATTCCTTTAGACCCTCACTCCCCTTCACTCCATTTCTTTCTCCCTCTCTCCCTCTGTCTCAGGTAGTCTAACCGCCTCACTCCCTCCCAGTCACTCGCTCTCCCTCTCTTTCTCTCTCACTCTCTCCCTCTCTCTCCCCCTCACCCTTCCTGTCATTTCCTTTCTGTTTCCTTCACTCCTACTTTATCCCTCAGTCCCCTTTCCTCTCTCTTAATCTCCTTCCTTCTCTCTCATTCCCCTTTTGTCACCCTCATACCCCTTCTCTCACTGTTACTGCCTTTCACTCACCCTCAGTACTTTTCCCTCACTCACCTCCCCTTACTCCCCTTCCTTCACTTCTCTTTCCTCATGCCCTCACTCCATCTCACTTACTCCCCTTCGTTCACTCCCTCCCTCACTTTCTTTCATCCATTTTTCTCTCCCTGTCTCCCTCTGTCTCACTCACTCTAACTGCCTCACTCCTTCTCAGTTCCTTGCTCTCCCTCTCTCTCCCTTACCCTTATTCTCCTTTCCTCTCTCTTTCTATCACTCCTCCTCTCTTCCTCACTCACTTTACCTCTCTCTTAATTTTCTTCCTTCTCCCTCATTCACCTTCCCTCACCCTCATACTCCTTCCCTAACTGTCACTGCCCTTCACTCACCGTCATTCCCCTTCCCCCTCTCCACTTCCTCCTATCTGTATCTCTCACCCCTTCACTTTCCCGCTCCCTTTTCCTCACTCCCCCTCACTCTCCTTCTCTCACTCCATTCCTTACTCCCCTTCCCACACTCCCCTTCCCAAACTCCCTCCATCCCTCATTCCCCTTCTGTCTCCTTCACTCCCATTCTCTCACTTTTCCTTACCCCCCTTTTCTCATCCTCATACCCCTTCCCTCACCGTCACTCCACTTCCCTTTCCTTCACTCTCCTTACCCTGCTCTACTCCCCCTTCTCTGTCCCTTACTCCCCTTCTGTATCTTCATCCCCCGCTTCCTTTCTCACTCACCCCATCCCTCACTCTCCTTTCCTTACTGCCATTTCTTTACTCTTTCACTCTCCTTACCTCACTCCCCTACCCTTAGTCCCCTTCTTTCAGTCTCTCTTTCACTTCCCTTTCCTCACTCACCATACTCCCATTTCCTCACTCATTCCCTCAGTCTCTTCCTCCCCTTCATTCAGTCATTTCAGTCATTCATTTATACTGAGTGAGTCTTTGCATGGATTGCCAGAATGTCCTTTACACCCTGGCAGCTTTTCTTATGACTTGTCCTCCACCACCTCAATTGGCCCAACAAAATTGACAATTGTTGTCTCTTGGTTAAAGAAGACTCACTTAGTCCCTCCTTGGACATACATCTGGTTATTACTCATCATGATTTTTCTCTTCATGTCAATTGGTTTTGTAACAGTGTTTTTCCTACTCATCGATGGTCACTACTTACCAGAACGCTCAGCTTTGAACTTGCTTGATGGTATTTTGGTGCCCAGGTCATCTTCCCACATCATGAAGCGTTACCAGACTCTTGTTAACATTTCAGCATTCCCAGTTGTCGATGGCATCATTTGGGATAAAGTGGATTTTCAGGTCCATAGCATGGCGGAAATTAACAAAGTGCCATATGTCTTTCGTGTCACCATGGGTGATGTGGTAACACAGGACATACGTTCAGATGACTGGGATGTGCAAGCAATACAATCATTGTTTTCAGATTTGAAGTATTATGCTGCTTTTAATGCAGAAGAATTGTATTTAAATTCTGCCAAATTATGCTGATTTGTTCTGTTATCAACATTATGGGCATAATTTCCTACATAAGACTAATACATTACGTCCTGTTGTTTAATTATACACAGTGGGAACATCGCAATACACCATTAAAAGGAAGTTCGGAAAACACTTAGAACTAAATTTACATACTTTAGAGATTTTGATAGGTCAACACCTGAGTCCTATTATTTTAAATTAAATGTTCCTTCAACACCCAAAGTCATGTTGACCCATAATAAATTAATGTATTCAAATTCTTTCAGACATGATCTGTCGGTCAGGGGTTATGATCACTGGAAGGCCACAATTGATTTGAAATCGATCTGGGTTTCTAAGACCTGGCAGGTGCAAAGCACTGAAGCCTACATTGTGCCTGCCTCATCCAAGCACAAATTTTGTTTTTATATGAAACAGTGTACCGGACAACTTGTTTTGGATTGGCAACTGCAAAAAAGTTAAATGCCCCTGCCATTCCCTCTTTAGCGGAGTATAATAATTGGCGCACGTACACAAATTATACCATTGATGTCTTACAAGCTTTATTTCAAAATAACACATTTAATGTGTCTGAAATGGATTCTTTAGGTTGGCTAGTCTGGCAAACAACTTTGAATTCCTGCCATCTCCATTTTCATAACACTAGTTCAGGTTATACACAAGATAGAGCCGACCCTAGATTTTCGGATACACATTTGGTAACCACCTATTCGGTGGGTAAATTATGTCAACAGTGGTTGCAGTACTCTTCACTATCGTCCATTATACAACACTTATTGTTGTTGTCCAATAACATTAATTTGTCCGACTTTGTCTTGGGACCCAGGGTTCCTAGAACAAAGAGATTCATTTATGCAGCGAACAATGAAATATGGAAACTCTCAAAGATTGAAGCAGCGTCCTGTCTGCGGGAAATTGACCAAGCGAACTTAGAAAAGGTTCTTGCTGTTGTCGACAATAGTATTAAAACACTGTCTTCCCGCATTTCCACATTGGGTAATATTGTTTCTTCTGTTATTGATATTGTGCAAAAAGATGTGTCTTTGTTATATCATGGTCAAAGTCAATTGCGTTCTGTGATGCAATTCGCATGGATTTTGCAAAACTCTAAGAAGGGAAAAAGTACCATGGGATTATTTAAATGTGTCCTCTTTGTTTTTTCTATTTAATCTGGCAGACAAACAGCAGTTTATGTCCATGAAAGATGCAATTTGCACTCTGCTACACATAGAAAAGATAGACCCTTTGCCGTTCTCTGTGGCAGAGACTGACTTTGCAGTTTGGCTAATTCATGGAGTTATACCTTTACCTTTCTCTTTCTTTCAAATCAGTCCTTGTAGGAAACATTCCCCGCTAGGCTGCTTTGAACCCCTGGGTAGTGCTTTTCTTCATGAATTGTGGTCTCTGCCTTCCACATACGGATGTTTACGGGAGGAGAAGGAGGTATACCTTACGGGGGAGGACTGTGATTCTACAGTAGGTCATTCCCTTGTTTGTAAAAACATAAAGTTTCACTTGGCTTGTAATGTGTCCGCTCCGAACCTAGCTTGTGTTTTAAAAGGTAATCCAGTTCGCGCAATAACTCTCATATTCACTCTTCTTACTAATGGTAGTTATCTTATTTTAAATAACCAAGAATGCTGCGGTTTGCTTGCTGGAATACCGTACATTGTTGCGGTTTCACATCCCGTTACTTGCTGTAAAAATTTGTTTTTTCCTACCCCGTGTGGGAAGCTCGATAGTTCTATTTGGTCTTCCATACCAACTTTGAAAACAGATTTCAACAAGTTGAGCAGACTAAAAGCTCTTTTATTCCACCAAGAAGTCCCCCTTACTTCCGCGCGCGAGACCTTCAATCTGCAGGTAGCTAGCACTGCTAGAGAAATTCAAACTCTTTTGCAAACTAACCTCCCACTACATTTGGGGATCGTATACACTTCATTTTTAATGCGTCTAGTACTGAAGGCCTTGCACATTTTTTAAAGCTGTTGGCTCTAGCACTGTGACTTCTTTTCAGACAATATTTGGTGTAATACCTGCCTTCCTTCATTCTATCATTTCCAGCGTCTTTGGAGGATTCTTTTTAAAACTGGCATTAGCTGCTTGAATCCTGCTTCTACTGTGCCTGCTGCGCAATGGCTGCTCCTCTTGTAGTGCTGCACAGACCAGGCCTGCTGCAATTGCTCAGTGACTGTATGCATTGATGCTTTGGTACAATGCCACTTGCTACTCTCTGTGTGTCTTATGGGTTGTCCTTCTGCTTTGCGTACTTCACTTGCGTGAAACCAGTATTTTCATGCTTACGATGTCCTTTTACATGGGCGTTTGATTTATGCCTCTCCAATACGTTATGTTCAGACCCGGATGTCGACCACTTCATGGGTCCATTAGTAGACTGTTCTGGGATTGGCCTTATGGCGCATGCGGCTGCACTTGGAGTCTTGGCTCAATGGGATAACTGTGAGGCTGCACAGAATTTCCAACTTCAAAGTTACATCGAATATCACGCAAGTTATCCGACGATGCTCATGGAGGCACCCGACTGTGAGGAGCACACTTGTTCATTCAGCTTGCTGAGTTGGATGGCATCCCTTTTTTTCTACCAACAACAATGATGGCCTTTTTGGAGGGTGTTGCATTCTTTTTATCATACACTATGATGGATTAACCTCGCTAATGCACCACAGTCATCTCCCGGGTTCGTACATTTCGGATGTTTGTCTGCAAGATTTTTTTACCCTAAATGTTTTTTTCCCTTCTTTTCACTCTTCCTTATATTTATTTACAAATGAAGGCGCTTTTGAACTCTGCTCAAACTAATTTGAACTCTGTTTTCCTCCTATGTCTACATACTATGGACTTACTGGGGGATGGTGTAGTATGGATGGTGGGCTCATTGTCGACATTGCTAAGTCAGCCTGAGCTTCGCTGCCATTAGGCAGGTTTTGCACACACTAAATGCGTTTATTTTGCAAGGCTTTGTTTGTGCCCTTTTCACATGAGAACTGTCTGCTTTTTGCGTTCTCTACTGTGCTCTGAGGTTTAGTCTGTACACGACGTACAAGGTCGATAAACAATGCCTTTTGTTATTCTGTTCTGGTCAGTCCCTCACACCTAGACATAACATGACACACAGCTGCCCTACTGAGAATCGTATGCTTCAATATTGCAAGCTAAGCATGTTGTTCACACACTTGGAAAGAGCTGTGCTTGTCCTGAAATGTAAGCCTTTCATCTAGGCCTTGAGTTATGGGGTCTGCTGAGAAAGCCCAGAGGTCTTCTTTTTTAAAAATAAACTACATCTTAGCACAAGGAGGGTGGTTAGGCCCGGTAGCCCTTTTTCACTGTCTTTATAACATAATATCCCCATTTGTATTCTATGGAATTGTGACAATGCTGACTATATTGTTTATGCATTTTGCTGCTGGTAATGGCACTTGTACTGTACCATACAGTGCGTTAGTTAAAATAAACAATTTAAACTGTACCATGACTCTGAATACTCTGAATACTCTTATTGTAGACAAGTATGAGTGAATGAGTGGAAACGTTTTTTTTGCTCCCGAGATTCCTGAGAGAGTCGGGAGTGTCGTGTTCTGGGTTGTCTAATCATTGGTAGCTTTGCTGTTAGTTGGAGAACTAACAAGACACTGTTGCTAGTCGGTTCTTGGGATTTTGGGTACTGAGGAGACAGGTTGGTACACCACTATCTACTGAGGACCTGGTTTCCTGCGCATAATTCAGTATATGTGCATAATCCCTGTGATCAAGACCCAGGTGGGGCTGAAACGCGTTATGGCGGAGATGAAGGGCAACTAAATACAACTAAGACTGTACAAGGAACTTTGGGTCTGCTATCGTCTGTCCGTGTGAGAGTGGATGCTTTGAGACGAAGCCAGCAATATATATATTGTTTTCATTCTACCAACTTGGGAAAGAACTATATTAAATTTTTGGGAATTGTTTAGCACACCCACAGGGGAGGATAAGCAGCGCACTATGATATCCAGGAGGCTATGCATTTTGCCACGCCCAGGGAGGCAGGTGTTTAAATGAAGTTGTGTGCGATACAATGGGCTTTCATTTTCTGTGAACTACACGCCACAGAAGAAGGGACATTGAGTTCCCGAAATGCGTCTGGCATACGAACTTTGTCAAATGAAAGTTGCTGATCAGTATTTTGCTTGCTGGCTGCCAATTAAACAACGAGATAAATTATTCCTCATTCGTATGGGTAAACCTGTAATTGTGGATATATATATATATATACGTTTCCCCTGGGTCTCTGCTCTCTTTTCCAGGAAGGAGAATATACCGCACATTTCAAGCGTCAGCCTGAGACGCCACCGCAGAGTACCCCGCCTCACCTTGGGTTAGGACATCACAGGCATTGCTGTTCTCAGCTTCTCGTCGAACCAAAGATATTTGGATGGTCCGTCACCCGCCCCTGGATGCAGAAAGAATAACGGCAGTTGCGGGGTTATTCCAGCCTCGCTCTGGGCTTCAGGCACTGCCCTCGTCGCCCCTGTCTAATGGATTTCCGCATTTGGTGGCTGAGGCGTCATAGGGGAGCTGAGGAGGCTTCATTGTGGACATACAAGCTGCCTAACAAAACACCACATTTTCGTTTTGTTTCATGGACTCACTCTGCTTTCATCCGCACTCAAGCACAAGGGAACCCACGGTTTTTTCCACCCCCATCACACCAATCTCATCAGCCCACCAACAAGGGACTCTGGGACATGTAGTTTTTCCCACCACGCGGGATGCTGCACAGGTGTGCTGTTACCATCGCAATTGGGGGAGGTGCAGACTCGCAACTCCGGGTCTTAAGAGAGGCGGAATCCACAGCTGAGTGACATTATCCTGTGGAAGCTTCAGGCGCTGAAGACGGCACTACAACAGCCAGAAATGCATCCGCCTTATACCTGCAATAAAGCTTCCAAACGTTTCCCCTGGGTCTCTGCTCTCTTTTCCAGGAAGGAGAATATACCGCACATTTCAAGCGTCAGCCTGAGACGCCACCGCAGAGTACCCCGCCTCACCTTGGGTTAGGACATCACAGGCATTGCTGTTCTCAGCTTCTCGTCGAACCAAAGATATTTGGATGGTCCGTCACCCGCCCCTGGATGCAGAAAGAATAACGGCAGTTGCGGGGTTATTCCAGCCTCGCTCTGGGCTTCAGGCACTGCCCTCGTCGCCCCTGTCTAATGGATTTCCGCATTTGGTGGCTGAGGCGTCATAGGGGAGCTGAGGAGGCTTCATTGTGGACATACAAGCTGCCTAACAAAACACCACATTTTCGTTTTGTTTCATGGACTCACTCTGCTTTCATCCGCACTCAAGCACAAGGGAACCCACGGTTTTTTCCACCCCCATCACACCAATCTCATCAGCCCACCAACAAGGGACTCTGGGACATGTAGTTTTTCCCACCACGCGGGATGCTGCACAGGTGTGCTGTTACCATCGCAATTGGGGGAGGTGCAGACTCGCAACTCCGGGTCTTAAGAGAGGCGGAATCCACAGCTGAGTGACATTATCCTGTGGAAGCTTCAGGCGCTGAAGACGGTACTACAACAGCCAGAAATGCATCCGCCTTATACCTGCAATAAAGCTTCCAAACGTTTCCCCTGGGTCTCTGCTCTCTTTTCCAGGAAGGAGAATATACCGCACATTTCAAGCGTCAGCCTGAGACGCCACCGCAGAGTACCCCGCCTCACCTTGGGTTAGGACATCACAGGCATTGCTGTTCTCAGCTTCTCGTCGAACCAAAGATATTTGGATGGTCCGTCACCCGCCCCTGGATGCAGAAAGAATAACGGCAGTTGCGGGGTTATTCCAGCCTCGCTCTGGGCTTCAGGCACTGCCCTCGTCGCCCCTGTCTAATGGATTTCCGCATT
The DNA here is from genome assembly GCF_964261635.1 of Lissotriton helveticus. Lineage (NCBI taxonomy): Eukaryota > Metazoa > Chordata > Amphibia > Caudata > Salamandridae > Lissotriton > Lissotriton helveticus. The sequence goes on along the minus strand of NC_136071.1, from coordinate 647,278,705 downwards.
TGGTGGCTGAGGCGTCATAGGGGAGCTGAGGAGGCTTCATTGTGGACATACAAGCTGCCTAACAAAACACCACATTTTCGTTTTGTTTCATGGACTCACTCTGCTTTCATCCGCACTCAAGCACAAGGGAACCCACGGTTTTTTCCACCCCCATCACACCAATCTCATCAGCCCACCAACAAGGGACTCTGGGACATGTAGTTTTTCCCACCACGCGGGATGCTGCACAGGTGTGCTGTTACCATCGCAATTGGGGGAGGTGCAGACTCGCAACTCCGGGTCTTAAGAGAGGCGGAATCCACAGCTGAGTGACATTATCCTGTGGAAGCTTCAGGCGCTGAAGACGGCACTACAACAGCCAGAAATGCATCCGCCTTATACCTGCAATAAAGCTTCCAAACGTTTCCCCTGGGTCTCTGCTCTCTTTTCCAGGAAGGAGAATATACCGCACATTTCAAGCGTCAGCCTGAGACGCCACCGCAGAGTACCCCGCCTCACCTTGGGTTAGGACATCACAGGCATTGCTGTTCTCAGCTTCTCGTCGAACCAAAGATATTTGGATGGTCCGTCACCCGCCCCTGGATGCAGAAAGAATAACGGCAGTTGCGGGGTTATTCCAGCCTCGCTCTGGGCTTCAGGCACTGCCCTCGTCGCCCCTGTCTAATGGATTTCCGCATTTGGTGGCTGAGGCGTCATAGGGGAGCTGAGGAGGCTTCATTGTGGACATACAAGCTGCCTAACAAAACACCACATTTTCGTTTTGTTTCATGGACTCACTCTGCTTTCATCCGCACTCAAGCACAAGGGAACCCACGGTTTTTTCCACCCCCATCACACCAATCTCATCAGCCCACCAACAAGGGACTCTGGGACATGTAGTTTTTCCCACCACGCGGGATGCTGCACAGGTGTGCTGTTACCATCGCAATTGGGGGAGGTGCAGACTCGCAACTCCGGGTCTTAAGAGAGGCGGAATCCACAGCTGAGTGACATTATCCTGTGGAAGCTTCAGGCGCTGAAGACGGCACTACAACAGCCAGAAATGCATCCGCCTTATACCTGCAATAAAGCTTCCAAACGTTTCCCCTGGGTCTCTGCTCTCTTTTCCAGGAAGGAGAATATACCGCACATTTCAAGCGTCAGCCTGAGACGCCACCGCAGAGTACCCCGCCTCACCTTGGGTTAGGACATCACAGGCATTGCTGTTCTCAGCTTCTCGTCGAACCAAAGATATTTGGATGGTCCGTCACCCGCCCCTGGATGCAGAAAGAATAACGGCAGTTGCGGGGTTATTCCAGCCTCGCTCTGGGCTTCAGGCACTGCCCTCGTCGCCCCTGTCTAATGGATTTCCGCATTTGGTGGCTGAGGCGTCATAGGGGAGCTGAGGAGGCTTCATTGTGGACATACAAGCTGCCTAACAAAACACCACATTTTCGTTTTGTTTCATGGACTCACTCTGCTTTCATCCGCACTCAAGCACAAGGGAACCCACGGTTTTTTCCACCCCCATCACACCAATCTCATCAGCCCACCAACAAGGGACTCTGGGACATGTAGTTTTTCCCACCACGCGGGATGCTGCACAGGTGTGCTGTTACCATCGCAATTGGGGGAGGTGCAGACTCGCAACTCCGGGTCTTAAGAGAGGCGGAATCCACAGCTGAGTGACATTATCCTGTGGAAGCTTCAGGCGCTGAAGACGGCACTACAACAGCCAGAAATGCATCCGCCTTATACCTGCAATAAAGCTTCCAAACGTTTCCCCTGGGTCTCTGCTCTCTTTTCCAGGAAGGAGAATATACCGCACATTTCAAGCGTCAGCCTGAGACGCCACCGCAGAGTACCCCGCCTCACCTTGGGTTAGGACATCACAGGCATTGCTGTTCTCAGCTTCTCGTCGAACCAAAGATATTTGGATGGTCCGTCACCCGCCCCTGGATGCAGAAAGAATAACGGCAGTTGCGGGGTTATTCCAGCCTCGCTCTGGGCTTCAGGCACTGCCCTCGTCGCCCCTGTCTAATGGATTTCCGCATTTGGTGGCTGAGGCGTCATAGGGGAGCTGAGGAGGCTTCATTGTGGACATACAAGCTGCCTAACAAAACACCACATTTTCGTTTTGTTTCATGGACTCACTCTGCTTTCATCCGCACTCAAGCACAAGGGAACCCACGGTTTTTTCCACCCCCATCACACCAATCTCATCAGCCCACCAACAAGGGACTCTGGGACATGTAGTTTTTCCCACCACGCGGGATGCTGCACAGGTGTGCTGTTACCATCGCAATTGGGGGAGGTGCAGACTCGCAACTCCGGGTCTTAAGAGAGGCGGAATCCACAGCTGAGTGACATTATCCTGTGGAAGCTTCAGGCGCTGAAGACGGCACTACAACAGCCAGAAATGCATCCGCCTTATACCTGCAATAAAGCTTCCAAACGTTTCCCCTGGGTCTCTGCTCTCTTTTCCAGGAAGGAGAATATACCGCACATTTCAAGCGTCAGCCTGAGACGCCACCGCAGAGTACCCCGCCTCACCTTGGGTTAGGACATCACAGGCATTGCTGTTCTCAGCTTCTCGTCGAACCAAAGATATTTGGATGGTCCGTCACCCGCCCCTGGATGCAGAAAGAATAACGGCAGTTGCGGGGTTATTCCAGCCTCGCTCTGGGCTTCAGGCACTGCCCTCGTCGCCCCTGTCTAATGGATTTCCGCATTTGGTGGCTGAGGCGTCATAGGGGAGCTGAGGAGGCTTCATTGTGGACATACAAGCTGCCTAACAAAACACCACATTTTCGTTTTGTTTCATGGACTCACTCTGCTTTCATCCGCACTCAAGCACAAGGGAACCCACGGTTTTTTCCACCCCCATCACACCAATCTCATCAGCCCACCAACAAGGGACTCTGGGACATGTAGTTTTTCCCACCACGCGGGATGCTGCACAGGTGTGCTGTTACCATCGCAATTGGGGGAGGTGCAGACTCGCAACTCCGGGTCTTAAGAGAGGCGGAATCCACAGCTGAGTGACATTATCCTGTGGAAGCTTCAGGCGCTGAAGACGGCACTACAACAGCCAGAAATGCATCCGCCTTATACCTGCAATAAAGCTTCCAAACGTTTCCCCTGGGTCTCTGCTCTCTTTTCCAGGAAGGAGAATATACCGCATATATATATATATATATATATATATATATATATATATATATATATATATATATATAACCTACTGGCGGTCGCCAGTAGGTATATATAGTAAGGACCTAGTTACCATAGGAAATCCGCAACATTCTATTGGGAATAACTTTGGCGTCGATTGAGGAAATTGCGTGCAATTTTCCAAAATTCTGGCCAGCTCAGTTCTGCTCCTTCCCTGAAAGTGTTGGGGGGATTCGTCAAGCAGGGGCCGAGAAAAAAGGGGGTCCCAAAACGTGTTTTCCCCATGTTAATTTCCATAGGACGATTAGACACGGCTACAGCCCGAACGGCTGAACGGAATTACACCAAACTTGGCAAAATGGTAGGGACTGGTATGCAGAAGTGCCTTTTCTGTATTTGGTGATAATCCCTCCAGTAGTTCCTGAGAAAATCAAAAGAGAAAAAATATATATATCTATAGCAGCTTACTGTAAGCTTACTGTAAGCTTACCTTTCCGAGCACAAGCTGCATGCTGATTGGCTGTCAACTGTCTGCTGTCAACCCATCCAAACCAGAAACTGTTGGCAGCCATCTTGGGACCAATATACATGATAACACCTCATTAAAAAGCATTGCAGTTAATAGAAGGTTTTAAGACTTTAGTTACATTATAAATCATTTGTTGATAGTACCATACTAATTTTAAGAATTGTGGTGTGTTCTAAGGTGATTTTACCATGTGAAAAAGCCTTCTGCTGGGATATCATGAATCATGTTTGAATGAAAACTATTATCTCATGCTTTTCCCACAGTGGTTTGGAAGGGGATCTATAAGCCAAGCTGAAAGCATATTTTCTGTAAATTCACATTATCTTTCTCAGTCATGTGAGAATGAAGTCTGAAATTCTCAGTAAAACATGTACATCCAACAAGGACAGAGACTGTCAGTTGATTCCTTTGTGTTCTACTCAGCTTCCCAGAGTGTTCTAAAGAACAACTAGAGCGCTAACAGTCCTACTTATTACAAAGGTATGGCACACCTGAAGCCATCTTGATTGGAATAAAGTGGTAAATCTTAAAACATTTAATTTAAAAAGGAACAAAATGAGGGGGTATATTTTGCCATAGAAAGTATGATTAGTGCTGCAGAAAGAAAAATTAGGGCACATTTTGAGTGACTTCTCAAATCCTCTTCTATTTCATTAAAAAATTCTGACATGCAGTCTCCCAAGATGGCCACCAGAGACAAAAGAGCCCAAATGTAGCCCAAATATCACCCAGATGTAGCCCAAGTATAGCCCATGACAGAATGTCCTAGAGTGTTCTAAAGAACAACTAGAGCGCTAACAGTCTTACATATGACAAACGTATGGCACACCAGAAGCCATCTTGATTGGAATGAAGTGGTAAGTCTGAAAACATTTAATTTAAAAAGGAACAAAATGAGGGGGTTCATTTTGCCATAGAAAGTATGATTAGTGCTGCAGAAAGAAAAATGAGGCACATTTTGAGTGACTTCTCAAATCCTCTTCTATTTCATTAAAACATTCTGACATGCAGTCTCCCAAGATGGCCACCAGAGACAAAAGAGCCCAAATGTAGCCCAAATATCACCCAGATGTAGCCCAAGTATAGCCCAATGACAGAATGTCCCAGAGTGTTCTAAAGAACATCTAGAGCGCTAACAGTCTTACTTATGACAAAAGTATGGCACACCAGAAGCCATCTTGATTGGAATGAAGTGGTAAGTCTGAAAACATTTAATTTAAAAAGGAACAAAATGAGGGGGTTCATTTTGCCATAGAAAGTATGATTAGTGCTTCAGAAAGAAAAATGAGGGCACATTTTGAGTGACTTCTCAAATCCTCTTCTATTTCATTAAAAAGATTCTGACATGCAGACTGAAACATGCACTTTGAATACCAGCAGCAGACTTCCCTGGTGAGCAGTAGACTTACTACAGTGATCTAATGAGCAACTAGAGTGCTAACATTCAGAATTTATGGCAAATGTGTGACACATCTGAATGCCTTCTTGATGGAACCAAATTAAACAAGCATTGAAAATGCAATAGATCTCGCCCTCGTTTAAGTTAAAGCCATTCTTTTTGTAATGAGGTGGCTTTTTAGCTTTGCTTTTATTAGTGTTTTTCAAACTTTCATGTAAATAACATGCATATGTATGCATATATGTATATGTATGCATGCATTTATATTTGTACTTATATAGATATGCAGATTATATATGTTTATATATGTATGTATATATATATTCACTGAAAAAACCATAGGTTATAGACCATATATAGTTAGGAATTAGCATTTACAAAACCTTATTTTACTCACACAAAACCATTGAAATTCCATATATAGTTAGTTGCACTAACTATATATCGCGCACCCGCAATCCACTGCTGATGATGTCACATATTACATCATTCATGACATGGTCAGTCACATCACTGATGACATCTCAAATGACATCATCTAGTGTCTGTGTGTTTTTGTAAAGTTTAAATATGTTTTACATATTGAAGAATGAGTGGATGTATGGAAGACTGAGTGTGTGTGTGGCTGGCTGGGAGGTGTGTGACTCTGTGCATATCAATGTGTACTTGTATCAGTGATTGTATAAGAGAGTAAGCATGTGTTAGTATATGTGTGAAAAAGTATGGTGTTCTGTGTTTAACTGTATAGATGAGGAAATCGAAGTGTGATTGATTCTTCACAGGACTGACTAGGTGTATGAGTGCATATGATAGTGTTGTAATAATGAGTGACTGTATGTATGAGTGATTGTATGGGTGAATGAGTGAATGTGTGTGTAGACGTAGGAATCAGTGAGTGCGTATGTAGTAACTGGTATTGGTGTGTCATGATGTCATCAGTGATGTCATTTGAGATGTCATCAGTGATGTCATTTGAGGTGTCATCAGTGATGTCATCAGTGATGTCACTGAAGTATGGTGTTCTGTGTTTAACTGTATAGATGAGGAAATGGAAGTGTGATTGATTCTTTACAGGACTGACTAGGTGTGTGAGTAACTCCATGGATGAGTGGCAGTGTGTGAGTGTCTGCATAGGTGTATGAGTGCATATGATAGTGTTGTAATAATGAGTGACTGTATGTATGAGTGATTGTATGGGTGAATGAGTGAATGTGTGTGTAGACATAGGAATCAGTGAGTGCGTATGTAGTAACTGGTATTGGTGTGTCATGATGTCATCAGTGATGTCATTTGAGATGTCATCAGTGATGTCATCAGTGATGTCATTTGAGATGTCATCAGTGATGTCATCAGTGATGTCACTGACCATGTCATGAATGATGTAATATGTGACATCATCAGCAGTGGATTGCGGGTGCGCGATATATAGTTAGTGCAACTAACTATATATGGAATTTCAATGGTTTTGTGTGAGTAAAATAAGGTTTTGTAAATGCTAATTCCTAACTATATATGTTCTATAACCTATGGTTTTTTCAGTGAATTTTCAAGGTTTTGTAAATGCTAATTCCTAACTATATATGGTCTATAACCTATGGTTTTTTCAGTGAATTTCATTGGTTTTTTAACAGCTAATATCTGTAGCTGTAAAATGTATTTTTCTTTAAATCCAAAAATATATTTTATATGTTTATGAATAATTTTTTTTTAAAATATTTTTTTTTCTTCGTTCCCGCTTCGCGAATCGGGAAGCTTCCCGTTAGCTGACCTTGATGCCGCGAAATAGACCGCGAGCCGGTAAACGTTTCTTTACCGCAACTGCCGCGTTAGAAAACAACATCGTGACGCCTCCCGTCCGCATGACGTTTCGCGTTGTCGCGTGATACGTCATATGACGTGCTACGTTAGCGAACTGGTACGCGAAGCGAGTCGCAAAGCGCAGGTTTCTGGAAGCAAACCGGGAGGCCCTGCAAAGCGCTTAACGTAAACACAGCAGGTCATGTGACTTGGTAATAACACTTTTCATTGGTTCATTTCACTTTTGGTTTCCTAATGATGTAAGACTAGGTCATATAATCTAAAATGAACACTTTTCATTGGTTGTGAACTCTTGTTTTTCCCAAATGATGAAAATCCCTCCTTCTTTCCTCACTCTGACTTTCATCATTGTGAGAGAAAGACCCTTTGTGATCACTGAGCAATGGCTTCTTTAGTAGCTTCAGCTGGTGCTTCCCCACCACCTCCACCACATCCAAGGAAGAGTGGACCACCTGCTCAAGTTATAATTCAACAAGAAGAGGAAGAAGAGGAACAGGACGACAAGCACGAAGAGAGGCAGTTTTTGCCTGAGCAGCCCAGGACGTCTCACCGGAAAGAAAACTTCATTTGGCAATTTTTTTAAATTCCCAAAGGTCAGAAAAAAGTAAATGCAAGATACGTAACTTGCCTTATATGTCAAGATAGACTGTCCAGAGGAACCGAGAAAAAATACAGTTTCGGAAACTACACAATGCATCGCCATATGACTAGGTGGCATCCTAACAACTACAGTGCTGCACAGTTTCGGAACGACCTAGATAATCTCCCTATTATGGCCAGAAGATCTGTTGTACCGGAAGTAACGGGACCAGAGGGCAGGGAGATGGTGCCAAATATACAAATGAAATTTGGTGAAGTAAAACACATCTGCGTATTTTGCGATGGATTCATTTGCTACGGAGAAAGAAGCATCACTCTGATCAACAGAGCTATTGACTATAATATGCAAGTTTGTACGAAAAGCCCAAAATAATAAATACTTTTTTTTTGTTTTGTTGCTCCTGTTGAGCCCTTTACAATGAATCGTTTTCATTGCCCCCTCCAAGAAAAACCCCAAAAAATATAAAACTGTTCAGAAAAATTCAAAAAAAGTAAAAAAATGTTCCGAAAAATAATAAAAAAAATATAAAACAACAAAAACAATAAAAAAAAAGTTCTTTTCAGAACTACCTCCCCGTTATTAAAAAATTGGTACAATATTTGGAACTGTGCCAACCTCTATTTCTCTTAGTTCGCTTCCCAGTTCGCTCGCCGGTACGCGAACCGGAAGCGAACCAAAAACAGTAAGTATAAGGGAAGGAAACAGACACTTATGTTAAAAGAAAGACAGCTATAGGGGAGTAAACTAGAGATACTATTACCCGTAATCCACTGCTGATGATGTCACATATTACATCATTCATGACATGCTCAGTGACATCATCAGCAGAGGATTGCGGGTTTTTTGGCAACGTGCCTTATCCACGGTTTAATAACGCTGCCTTTTGCTTTATATAAGTTTTCAAATTGTATGAAATATATACCAATAGGTCGTTATGAACCTTTAGGTAGTGCTTTTCTTCATGAGGTCTGGTCGCTTCCATACACATACAGATGTTTCAAAGATGATCAAGAAGTTTATCTGAATGGAGAGGAATGCACTGAGACGCCAGATCATTCACTAATGTGTAGGCACATACAGTTACACGGTTCATGCAACAAACACCGACCAAATATGGCTTGCGTGTTGCAAGGCACGCCAGTTCCTGCTATCATCCCCACGTTCAAGTTGTTGGAAAATGGTGGTTATTTGATGCTCAATAATGAAGATTGTTCTGGGTTAATTAAAAGTATTCCTTTTATCGTAACAGTAAGTGAACGGGTTATTTGCTGTAGAAATGTTCTATTTCCTCCCACACATGAACATAGGGAGTTTTCAATCTCGCCACAAATACCAACCTTGGGAGCAGATTTCAACGGCATGGCAAGAATAAGAGCTCTTTTGTCTCAGAGAGAGGTGGCCTTGAGTTCGGCCCGTGAAACTTTCGTGCTTCACATAGCGAACACCCGTACAGAGGTGCAGACCCTTTTCAATTCAGATTTGCCTTTCCATTTCAGCAAGATGGTTCGGACTATCTCTAACGCATCCTCCACAAAGGCCCTGGCGCACTTTTTTAAAGTTGTTACCAGTGGTCTCGTGACTTCATTTGAGAAAATCTTTGGAGTCATCCCTGCTTTCTTTCATTGTATTTTTTCCACTCTGCTTCGTGGATTGCCATTTTTACTTGCATTACCAGCGGACGCTCTTGTGCTTTTTTACATTTTTAAATATGGATGTCCCTCCTATGCAACCTCCCGCCCTGCAGCTGCTGACACTGTTCCGCAATCGCATGCTAGAATATTATGGCACAATGCCGTTGGCGATATTAAGCACGGCATATGGATTATCTTTTCGATTCTCCTACTTCACCTGTGTCCAGCCTGTATTTCACTGCCTGACCTGTGATTTCGATTGGGCCATTGATTTGTGTCTCTGCGGACCGGTTTCTCCTGACGTCGACTTTAATCAGCTGATGACTCCTATCATTACTCACGAGTTGGTTTGTCCTGGCGAAAGGATTATGGCTGTGGCATTGATGCATGGACTAATTGGTCCCTGGAATTTACTGGCGGCAACACAGTCTTTCTTGGAACAGAGCTTTCTTGAAAACCCACCAAGCTGTCCTCTGATGGTGATAGAGGATCCGGTGCTGGGAGAGCACGTATGTTCTTTTCCGCTTTTAAATTGGATGGCTGAACTGTTTTCGGATGAAGACGGTGACTTCCTATTGGAGGCTGTGACAGCTTATTTTGCATACACAGTTATGTCATAGACCTTTTTCATGTTTGATATGCTGAGTACTAGCATTTCATTGACAATTCATTGACTTATTTGTCAAGTTTTTATTATTTACCTTGCCTATTTGCTTAAGACTCGATAAAGTACTTGGCTGTTTTATTTTTCTTTAGCATTAAATTTTCCTAGTTTTTAATGCTATAGCTTGAGGACCGTCCACATATAAACTTGCAATCTGCTCTCATGAGATGGCACTTCTATTATCTTATTCAGTTCGTTTCCGGATCATGGGGAGGTGTCATCTAGGTCCTGGATATCTTTACACCGTGTTAAGTTAGCATGGGCTCATTACCGGTTTAAACGCCATTTTTCCTTTTTTGCAACTTCTGCACACGACACTTAGTTGTTGCTTTAGCTTTCAACCTAGTAGTTCATCGTGGTTTACATGAGAATAATATGTTATTGCTCTACTATCTGCTTTGCTTGTTAAACTATATCTGTACAGCGAGTGCTAAAGTTTCAAGAACAACACGATACAGAATTGTTATGAGGTCTGATCTCCACGACTTCATACTCATAACATAAGTGCAACTTCTGCCAATTCTGGGCATGAGGCGGGTTTTATATTGCTTTGCCGAACACACATACACAACACTTGATGCGGTTCACATGAAGAGAGAGCTGGTGTATGCTGATGTGATTCCTTCAAATCTAAGACACTAAAGTATGGGCACGCCCTAAACCAACACAAAGAGACCTTCTTAGCAAATAATATAATATGTGTATTAGGGAGGGTGAGATATAAGCAGCCGCGGGCCGTGGAGGGAGTTACGGTGAGGCAGGGAGGCGGGGAGGGGGAGAAGCAGGGTGGAGCCCTCTCCACCCTGCCCCTCCCCCTCCCCGCCTCCCTGCCCCACCGTAACTCCCTCCACGGCCCGCGGCTGCTTATAAGTGTTGCTAACTCTTATTCATTTACAGCATGTTAACACACTGTCACCATTCGCTTTTTATGTACTAGTAACTATGCTGGTAATTTTGCTACTGATAATATGTGTACTTGTATTATCTAAGATACTACGCCTGAGAAGACGGCATTAGTAAATAAACATTTCAAATACACATGTGTTCTTCTTAACTCCATGTTCTAGTTTCTAAGAAATATATAACGACCGACTGTTCATGAGTTCCACGTATCCTGAGGTACTATAAGTTCATATTCTGGATTGTCTAAACATTGAGAGTTTGTTATATCCAATGTGACACTGTACCTAGCTTGCTAAGGGGTTTTTGATTACTAAGGTGAGTTTTGGGACACCCTAATTCGCCGAGGTTCCAATCCTCTGTCCACAGTTCTGTGTGAGAACAGAAACCCTGCGACAGGGGCACCCCCGACCCTTGCTGGAGCTTCATCACACTTGCGATACAACTCCAGCAATGCGCCACCTTTACGGCACAGATACATCACGCATCTGTGCTGTTTTTGCCCCATGATGCGCCGCATTGTAAATGCAGCACACCATAGGTGACGGAACAGCGGCACAGAATGACTAACACATCCCTGGTGATGCGCCAGTCATCATAAATCTATCCCTATGCTTCTTATCTTGTTAGAGATGAACCGCCATATGTATCATCAAAGTTTTTTGCATTTCCTAAATAGCGAACTTTAAGGAATAAATAGCGATTCTTTATCATTCCTAGTTTGCGATGAGCTATTTGCTAATTACAAATTACCCATTCATTTCCTTCATTTCCATAGGGCGGTTGGACTCACTTTTAGCTCGAACGGCTGAATGGATTTGCACGAAACTTGGCAAAATTGTAGGGACTGGTAGCCCGATGTGCCTTTGCTATGTCTCAAGATATATGCTCCAGTGGTTTTTACGAAAATTAACTTTGAAAAATATATATTGGGCTACATTGGCCTATATATATGTTGGAGCCCAAATGTAGCCCAATGTAGCCCAATGAAGCCCAATGAAGCCCAATGTAGCCCAATGTAGCCCAAAGATGGCCGCCAGAGACGAAAGAAAACAAATGTAGCCCAAATATCAGCCAGATGTAGCCCAACTATAGCCCAGTGACAGAATGACCAATCAGCGTCGCAAACCTCCGTTACGCGAAGCGGAGCGCTGTTACAGATATATATCTTTTTTTGAACGTTAATTTCTCAAAATCCACTGGAGCACATATATTGAGACCTAGCAAAGGCACATCGGGCTACCAGTCCCTAATATTTTACCAAGTTTCGTGCAAATCCATTCAGCCGTTCGATTATTATTATTATTTTTTTTTTTTGCCCCGCGGGGCCCTTTTAAAACCTCCACATCAAACCTAGGGGGTCAGCGAGGATCTACTATTCCCCCTTATGGTCATTTGCCCCTTCGCTTTCGCCTCCTCTTGTCTCTCGATCCTACCGAGAGACAAGATGGCGGCCGCTACGGACTGTTTGGAATGTTGACAGACGCCGGAGAACCAATCAGCTTCGCTTCACAAAGCTCCGTTGCGCGAAAAGTACGCGTCCTGGAGCACTGCCCGGTCCGCTGTTACAGATATATATCTTTTTTTAAACGTTAATTTCTCAAAATCCACTGTAGCACATATATTGAGACCTACAAAAGGCACATCGGGCTACCAGTCCCTACAATTTTGCCAAGTTTCATGCAAATCCATTCAGCCGTTCGGGCTAAAAGTGAGGCCAACCGCCCTATGGAAAACTCAATGTTAAAAACACGTTTTGGGACCCCCCTTTTTTCTCGGCCCCCCCTTGACGAACCCCCCCCCAAATTTTCAAGGGCTGCTCAGAAACAAAATGTGCCATTTTCCTGAAAATTTCAGCCAATTCCGTCCACAAACGCCAAAGTTATTAGACATAGAATTTTCAAAAATCCCATAGAGAAAAAATCCTAACTATATATACCTACTGGCGACCGCCAGTAGGTAATATATACACATACATATATATAAATGCATATGCATATATATGCATATATATATGTGTATATGTGTGCGTGTAGAGAGAGGTAGAGAGGTAGAGGTAGAGAGGTAGAGACTAGTAGAGAGAGGTAGAGAGATAGAGAGTAGAGAGTGAGTAATAGAGAGTAGAGCGTGAGTAGTAGAGAGTAGTAGAGGGCAGTAGAGAGAGTAGCAGAGAGTGAGTAGAAGAGAGTAGTAGAGTGAGTAGTAGAGAGTAGTAGAGAGTGAGTAGTAGAGAGTGAGTAGTAAAGAGTAGTAGAGAGTAAGTGGTAGAGTGAGTAGTAGAGAGCAGTAGAGAGTGAGTAGTAGACAGTAGTAAAGAGTGAGTAGTAGAGAGTAGTAGAGAGTGAGTAGTAGAGAGTAGTAGAGAGTGAGTAGTAGAGAGTGAGTAGCAGAGAGAGTAGTAGAGAGTGAGTAGTAGAGAGTAGTAGAGAGTGAGTAGTAGAGTGAGTAGTAGAGAGTGAGTAGTAGAGAGTAGTAGAGAGAGAGTAGTAAAGAGTGAGTAGTAGAGAGAGAGTAGTAGAGAGTGAGTAGTAGAGAGTAGAGAGTAGTAGAGAGTGAGTAGTAGAGAGTAGTAGAGAGTGAGTAGTAAGGAGTGAGTAGTAGTGAGAGAGTAGTAGAGAGTAGTAGAGTAATAGAGAATGAGCAGTAGAGAGTGAGTATTAGAGAGTAGTGGAGTAGTAGAGAGTGAGTAGTAGAGAGTAGTGGAGAATATTCCAAAGTTTGGCACAGCACCACTTGCACAACAAGTCCAATAAAATCATATCACTTAGAGTCCTTATTGAAGCACTAAATCTTGGTGTATATTCAAATGCTTTTATTTTCCTTAAGTTTATGTACCTCAGCCAGCCGACGCGTTTCGTTCTGTACAACAGAACTTCTTCAGGGCGTTCTTATTTCCTTCAAGTTATGTCGGTATCCTGTTGTCATATAACTAGATATTTCTTCTAAATGTTAGACGAGACGTAAGTACATTCTTATTCAAAGTGACTAGGTATCAATTTTGCCCACACAATTTGGGCAGCCTTGAGTAATTTATAGCATCCTCAAAGTCAGTCTTTCAAAAATTCCAAAGTATAGGACATGATAATCCAAATCCAAATGTTTCTCAAGAAAAGTCATTTTCAATCGTTCGGAATATCGCGATTTAAAAAAAATAAAAAAAATTGGGGCCTGGGGGGTCCTTGTGGGACCCCCTGAGCAGGCCCAGGGGGTCAGGGTACTTCTACCATGCTCCCTCTGCGTGTTTTGCACCTTTGTTTCACTGCTTTCTTGTGCCTTCGTTCTACTGAGGCACAAGATGGCTGCCAACACTTCCTGGTTTGGAGTGTTGACAGACCGTGGCAGCCAATCAGCATGCCTTCCCGAGAAAGCTGCATGCTCATTGGCTGTCAACATTTCTAACCAGGAAGTGTGGGCATCCATCTTGTGCTAGTGTTGACAGACAGTGGCAGCCAATCAGCATGCCTTCCCAAGAAAGCTGCATGCTCATTGGCTGTCAACACTTCTAACCAGGAAGTGTTGACATCCATCTTGTGCTCGATAGACAAAGGCAAAAGAAAGCAAAAAAACAAACGTGAAGAACACAAAAAGGGGGCAGGGTAGATACACCCTGACACCCTAGGCCTGCCCAGGTGGTCCCACAAGGACAAAAAAGGACCACATTTTTTTTTAAAAACCTGGTCTGTTTTTGAAAAAATTACCCCACGGGGGGACCAAATCGCGGAGGCATAGTGATAAAGAAGTGTGGGGGGTCCACAATCCCCCCCACTCTTCCCCGGGGACTGCCGCCCCCGGGGCAAAGCAACGCAGCCCCTTGGCGCATACTGGAGGCTCCTGGTGGGCTAGTTGGCCCCCAGGGACCCCCAGTAGGCAAGGGGAATTAGTTCCTATTCTGCAAACACGCCAGGGGTTGCGCTGCAGAGAGGTGTAAAAAAGAGTGTGGCCTCATTACACCTCTCTGCAATGCAGCCCCCTGGCGCATACTACAGGTTCCAGGTGGGCTAGTTGGCCCCCAGGTACCCCCAGTATGCAAGGGGAATTAGTTCCCCCTCTACAAACACGCCCGGGGGCTGCGTTGCAGAGAGGTGTAAAAAAGGGTGTGGCCTCATTACACCTCTCTGCAATGCAGCCCCCTGGCTTATACTGGAGGCTCCTGGTGGGCTAGTTGCCCCCCAGGGACCCTAAGTATGCAAGGGGAATTAGTTCCTCCTCTGCAAACGTGCCAGGGGTTGCGCTGCAGAGTGTTGTAAAAAGAGGGCGTGCCCTCTGAACACCTGCCTGCAAAAATTTAGTAAATCAGTATAAAAAAACAACAAATTAATACATTTAAAAATTGTCATTTAAAAAAACGTTGAAATTCAATGAAAAAACCATAGGTTTCAGGCCTTATATAGTTAGGAATTAGCATTTAAAAAACCTTGCATATTCAATTAAAAAACCATAGGTTTCAGGCATTAGATAATTAGGAATTAGCATTTAAAAAACCTTGCAAATTCACTGAAAAAACCATAGGTTTCAGGCCTTATATAGTTAGGAATTAGCTTTTAAAAAACCTTTGAAATTCACTCAAAAAACTATAAGTTTTAGGGGTGTTATAGTTAGCTGGTCATTTCACTCATACAAAACCATTGAAATTGCTCCTATCCACACACCCGCAATCCACTGCTGATGATGTCACATATTACATCATTCATGACATGGTCAGTGACATCACTGATGACATCTAAAATGACATCAAGCTGTGCAGTGCATTATAACAAAATAAGGAAATTAGTGAGAAGGTTGTATTATGCAAAAAGTCCTGCACTTAAGCTTAAACAATTAAACAGTGCTCTTTTGCATGGAACTGAATTAGATGTGAAGAAGATTTGTGAAGAAATTGAGATTTGTTATTTTGGTGAAAAAGAGGACAGTGTAGAAATTGACACAGAAATTCATGGTAATGTGGAAGACAATGTACAGATTTCAAGTACAGAAAAGTTTGACCAGGAAATTACCAGGTTTAAGGTGAAATCAAGTGAAAGGCCTAATTGTACTTGTGTGTGTTGTCGACGAACTCATTATAAGCATCAAACTAGATTAGTTGATTTATACGTAAAAAGTGAAAAGATAAATAATTATGAGTGGAAGGATTTTGCAACTTATTTGTGGGTGGAGTATTCTTTTGATTTGAGTTCTGATCAGCGTATTTGTAAATATTGTTATAATAAATTGAATCAAAACAGGATGCCTGCTAGAGCTGTTCATCATAATCTTGAGTTGGTAGACATTCCTCCTAAATTGATGGATTTAAATGCATATGAGTCTATTTTGATTCAATGTGTCCATCCTTTTCAGGCAATTGTTCGCATGGAGCCTAAGATAGGGAAATTGCCTCCTTCAGATTTACAGAGAGGATTAAAGGGAAGAGTTGTTTATTTGCCTCTAGATTTGAAGAAAAATATTGATACAATTGGTGTAGAGAAAGTGGAAGAGGAACCTCTGGTTATTCTAGTTAATGGGGTTCCGACAAAGAGTAAGAAAATCTGGCAAGATTTAGTGGATGTTAGGAAAGTCAAAAAGGCAACGTTGTATTTGGTCAAAAACAATGAGTACTACAAACATGTATGTGTTGGAGCAGAGGAAACAGCTGCAGATGAAGACATTGATTGTTCAGCTGGCCAAATTGAAAAAGTTGATGTGTCTAGAAGTGAAGAAATATATGAACATTATACTGTTCATCCTTTGCATTCCAAAGAAGTAATGGGGAATGCAATTGACTTGTTTCAAATGAAAGCAGCAAAAGGAAGTCCCATTAGTGTATGGGAAGAAAGTTTGGAAGCTCGTTGTTGTCCACATTTATTTCCAACAGGTCGAGGTGGACGATATGACGATCGACCACTTCAAATTCCTGCATCTGAATATCGAACTTTAAGATTATATGCTGAAGATCCAAGGTTTCGTCAATGCATTCCATATTTGTTTCATCTACTGTATGAAAGTGACTTGTCTGGGCTTTCTTATGCAGTAAACCATATACTGAAAAGTGGAGCACATCTGCAAAATGTTTTGGCGAGGGACTTTATGGAAAAAGTCAATCTGCAAGATAATATTTTGGAATCTCATCTAATCAATCTCATGGCATGTCAGCGTGGTACAAACGAGTATTGGTACCGTAGTCATGGGGAATTGAAATGTATGCTAAGAAACTTAGGAACTCCTACATGGTTCCTCACTCTTAGCTGTGCTGAGTATGCATGGGACGACTTACTTCAATTTCTACGAGAGCCAAATGCAAATATACAAAATATAGAATTCAAAACTCCTGGAGAACTGTGTTTTTTGGATCCAGTGAATGTATGCAGATATTTCAATCATAGATTTGAAGCTATGATGTCTTTTATTACCAACAAAAAAAATCCTCCCCTTGGAGAGGTTTTGTATTTCTTTTGGAGAAAGCAGTATCAAGCGAGAGGTTCTCCTCACATACATATGTTGTTGTGGATTAAAGATGCACCCACATTTGGAACAGATTCGGATGAGACGGTGATGAGCTTCATTGAAGAGTATTCAACATGTGCTGTTCCGAAAACTACCAAAGAAAACAGTTTAAGGCAACAAGTTTTACGCTTTCAATCCCATCGTTGTGGAAAGTACTGTCGTCGAAAATTCAGAAACAAGGACAAGTTCTACACAAAATGTCGTTTCGGGTTTCCACGACCAGTGATTTCTAAAGGAAGAGTAAATAATTTGATGTCTTCTCTGCGACATACTGTGACGAGGGAATCACCCAAAAATACATACAATTTAAAAAGAAACGAAGAGTCCAAGTACATCAACGACTACAACCCAGAGATTTTGTCCATGTGGAATGCTAACATGGATATTCAGTTCGTTGCTGACAACTCTATTGCTGTGGCTCGATATGTGACGTCTTACATCACAAAAAAAGAAAAGACAGAACTGAAGGAAATGTGGGAGGACATTTCACATGAAAAGAGTATAAGTAAAAAAATATACAGTTTCAGTCTGAAGATGTTGTCGCATCGAGAAATTGGAGCATATGAATGTTCTGATCGGTTATCATCAGCAAGTCTCTACGCCAAGTCTAGAACAATTACTTGGGCAAGTCTAGGTCTTGCTACAACACGAAACCGAGTTTTGAAATCTGTACAAGAAATTGAGTATTTGGCGGAGAAAGAACCAAACAGTACTGATATTTTGAAGACAAACATGTTGGATACATACTATCCAAATAGAAGTAGTCATCTTGAGAACAGTTGTTTGTATGAAGTTCTGCAAAACTATATTTATAAGAAGAACATCAGAGAAGATATCAATAATGAAATATATGCTGTCATTGGGTGTGAAGGATGTCTAGTGAAGCAGAGAAAAGGCCATTTGATTAATCATCGAAAATTGAGTTGCGAAAATCCAGAGAAAAGGGAATTTTATTATTTAGCTCTTTTGCAACTCTTTAAGCCATGGCGTACAGAAGAGGAACTACTTGGAGATTTTCTCTGTTACGAAGATTCTTTTAATGCAACCAAGGATACCATAGAATGTCCTGTTTTTCCAAATTATCTGCAAATGTTGAACGAAGAAATAGAGCAAGAAGCCACAATTGCTGTAGAGATTGCTAGAGACAGTTCTCAAGACAGTCAGAGTTCTACTTCATTGAGTCAGGATCCACTAGGAGGACCAATTATCCAAAATTAAGCTGCCACTGCCATGGATGAGGTGGAAAGAGCAATGGAACAAGCTCAAGATGATGTAGTTAACTTAGAAGATTTGGTGAAACAACTAAACCTTGAGCAAAAACAGATATATGACGAAGTCACAGAACAGATTGAACATGGATTCAGTCATGAGAAAAAAGAGTGCTCATGTACATCATTTAAGCCTGTCCAACTGTACGTGAGTGGAGAAACGGGAACTGGAAAAAGTTTTCTGATTAAAGCAATTGCAACTAATCTGCAGAAAAGGACTGAATCACCGCTATCTTGTGTTGTTACCGCTCCAACTGGGCTGGCAGCACATAACATTAAAGGGATTACTTTACATCGTTTACTGATGCTACCAGTTGAGCATGATAACAAATTGCAATACCACAAACTATCTGGAGATGCGTGTTCCGAAGTTTCCAGAGTCCTGAAGAAAATGTAACTTCTTATCATTGATGAAGTAAGCATGGTCTCAAATCTAATGCTTGCTTTTGTGCATTTGAGAATGCAAGAAATTCTTAGAACAGAGTATGATGTGTTATTTGGAGGGAAACACATTATTGTTTTTGGAGATCTACTGCAGTTGACTCCAGTGAAAGGACAACCAGTGTTTAAAATGGTCACGCATGAAGATACCAGGAAGTGCCTAGGAAGCATTGGAAACGTTAATATATGGTTAAAGTTCAAATATGCAGAACTACTCCAAAATATGCGACAGGCAAAGGATGAAGATTATAAAAATATTCTACAAGATGTAAGAATCGGAAAAGTAAGTGAGCATGGGAAGAAGCTTTACATGCACGATTAATTTCAAATTTGTACCCAAATGAAAACATTCTTCCAGAGAATATTTTTAAGAAAATTAATGAGAAGAAATCTGGGATATGTTTGATGCCAACTGTGCAAGAATGTTCCATCTTCAACAACAAAATGTTAAAGTTAGAAAATGTAAAGAGATAGTGAAACTGTAAGCTATAGATAAAATAGAGCATATGGGAGCAACAATTATTTTGTCTGAAAATTTGAAATCAAAATTGGATTCATTAGAGAAGACTATATCTAAAACTGCTGGTTTTGAAAAGACTCTGAATGTGTGTTTAAATTGTCGTATCATTTTGAGAAGGAATTTAAATGGTGAAAGAGGTCTGGTAAATGGAGCAATGGGTCATGTTGTTGATTTTGTGAATTACAAAAACAGAGATGGAATTGAAATTTTAAAAATTAAATTTGATGGCATTGACGAAATAGAACAAATTTGCCGTGGTTCAGCTCGATTTTTGCTTGTGAAAGACTTATATGTTCGCCGAAAACAGTTTCCTGTTTGTTTGGCATATGCGGTGACAATCCATAAATCTCAAGGTTTAAGTGTAGATAGCGCTTTGGTGAACATTGGAAGTTCTGTGTTTAAAGAGGGTATGGCATATGTGGCATTATCACGAGTCAGAACTTTATCAGGATTGTACTTGATTGAGTGTGATGAAACAAAGATTTGTGCAGATCTAGATTGTGTTAAAGAATACAACAGGATAAGAAGAGAGTATGCTCCACATTTGCCTCAATATCCTCTGTTTGAAAAATGCGTGGTAGGCCGAAAAAGAAGAAATGAGAATAATTGCAGTAAGGTAGTAGCAAAAAGACAAAAAGTAGATTAAACTGTAATTGTAAGCAGAAAGAAAAAGGATTCTGTTGAAGATGTTGTTGGATTTCAGTTTGAAAACAGTTCTGGTGTCAACTGCTATGCTAATGTAGTGGTTAATGTTGTTTTTTTTCTTCAAAGTTTACAAGAACAGATTGCTGAAAACCGGGATCAAAGATTCTGTTGTTTGTTGAATTCTGTGTTTGAGAAATGTAGCAGTGATAGAGCAAAAATAGAAAGTGTTTCAGAAATTCGAAATCTTTTAGACATATGTTCTGGTCAAAAACAATTTTCACAGAATATTCAGCAAGATTGTCAGGAATTTTTAATGTATATGTTTGATGTATTGGAAGATGAAGGTGTAGATATAAGAAATCTTTTTATCCTTCCTTATCAATGGCAGCATGACTGCGACAACTGTAGTTTATCAAGTACTACTACAATAGACACCGAAAGATTTGTATATTTGACTTTACCAGACTGCAAATCAGTGCCTTTTAATAATCTAGTTAAAGCAGCTGATCACAATATGGTGTGTACCCAATGTAAGTCTGCAATGCTGTCCACATTATTTATACAAAATTATGGTCAGTATGTAATTTTAATGTTCCAACGATGTAGACCTGATGAAACTAAATTGACAACTTCTATTAAAAATTTCGTGACTTCTCAGTTATCAATTTCAGGAAGAACTTTTGCAACTGTAGCTATTATTTATCATGACAGTCCTTCAACAACATCAGGGCATTATACAATTTATTTAAAATGTCGAAAAGGTTGGACTACTTGTAATGATACTCATTTGACTTTCAAACAACGTTTGCCTTTTGACTTAAAAAATTCATACCTAGTGTTTTTAGAACCAAAATTTAGGTAAAGGTAATTGGCCTATGAAGACGGGAGCAGTTAATAAAAGTTAGTCTGCTGTTTAAAATTATATTGTGAGTAAAAGTGTTCAAGATAATATAAAAATTCTAGTTGTCATATAGGTACTGTAAATGGATCTCATAGTAAGTGATATCAGTATTATAGGAAATGTTGAATAACAGTGAGCCAGAGATGGAAATATGCATATTTAAACATTGTGAAAATGTTGTAGGAGCTTTTCTTTCAGAACGTTGGGAAAACGGTAATTTCCGACTTTATTTTGAGTTATTTGAAAACATACTGATACATCTGACACTATTTGGCCTTCTGGAAAAGTGAAGGAATAAGCAAAGAGTCATGACTGAACACAAGAAGGAAATGAAAACATTGAAAAATATTTCACATGTTCTTGGAGCTTTTCTTATAGAAAGTCGATGAAATGGAAGTTTTACAGAACAGTAGAGTATTTTCCAACGAAAAGGACCTTCATGATGTACTATTTGGCTTAAAAGAAAAGTAAGTGAATCAAAGATTAGTGTACATATGTGATTTGTAAGTTTATATGTTTTTTTTAAACACAATCTTTTAGATTGTGTTTTTTTTCCCCCGCTGTCATATGATGAGTAGTTTGAAGTCACTATTTTTAGTGAAATTCAATATATTCTGACAACAGCAAAAATAAACTATGTAACATGTTGTACAAGTTATTCTATAGTTTGTATTGTGTAATTTAAATTCTCATTCTCTCTGTTCCGCTGCTTTAGTCCTCTTCCCCTCTCTTTCCTTATTTTGCTCCCTTACTCATTTTCCTTTCCTCACTCATTGTACTCCACTTTACTCAGTCCTTCCCTTAGTCCCTCTGTCTACTAACTTCCTCACTCCTTTTCCCTCAATCCTTCTATATTATCCACTCTCCCTTCATCCCTTCCCTCTGTGACTCCCCTTCACTCACTTTCAGTGATCTTCCATTCCTCATTCTTGTAAATGCATCCTCAATCAGACTCCTTTCCCTCTCAGTCATTCCCTTTTTACTTACTCCTGTTTTCTGATTGAGTTTTGCTAACTCACATTCTTTTAGTATCTTTCTTACCTTCAGTTCATTTCTCTCTTCTTCTCTTCCTCTCTGTCACTAACTGTATCTGCCTTACTCTTAGTAATTTGCTCTCCTTCTATTTCTTTTTCCCTCTTTTTTCCCAACCGGCGATGCAAGACCACACAACGAACCTACGATGCCGCCACCCTCAACGCACTCAATGCCGGACGGAACCATGCCTGCTACCGAGCCACCCCGAGACGCACCCACGGACGCTTCGCCTGCCAAGCCTGCCGTTTCACCTGCTACCGGACCTGCCCCACCCCCGCCAAGCCCAGCACCAGCAGCAACCACCTGAAGTGCATCCTGCTCAACGCCCGCTCCGTCCACAGGCACGCCGTAGAACTCTGGGACCTGCTCGACACGACAGCACCGGACGTCGCCTTCCTCACCGAAACCTGGATGAACGCCTCCTCGGCGCCCGACATCGCCATAGCCATCCCGGACGGATACAAGATCACCCGGAAGGACCGCGTCAACCAGACGGGAGGAGGCATCGCCATCATACACAAGAACACCATCCGCATCTCAACTAACTCCGACGAAACCTTCACAGCCGCCGAACACCTGCACTTCCAGATACACACTGACCCCAAGACCACCCTCCGCGGCACCCTCATCTACAGACCACCGGGACCACGCACACAATTCAGCGAAGACATCGCAGACTTCATCAGCCCGCACGCCCTTCCCTCCGCCGACTACATCCTCCTAGGGGACCTCAAATTTCACCTGGAGAACAACAACGACAGAAACACCACCGCCCTGCTGGACAACCTCGCCAACCTTGGACTCAAGCAACTGGTGAACACCCCCACCCACTACGCCGGCCACACGCGTGACCCCGTCTTCTCATCCAGCAAGCACATCTCCTTCAGCCACGCGACCGGACTCCACTGGACCGACCACAGCTGCGTCCACTTCAGCTTCAGAAGAACCACGACCCACCACCACCCGCAACAGGTCCCCCGCCGAAGCTGGAGCAAGATCACCTCCGAGCAGCTCACCGCTTCCCTCAGCCAGAACACTCCGACCAGCACAACGGACCCCAACGAAGCAGCCAGCAACCTCACCAAGTGGCTGACTGCCTGCGCCGATGACCTCGCACCACTAAAGAACCCTCCCAGCAGACACAGCAGCAAGAAAACCCCCTGGTTCACCGACGAACTCAAGGAATCCAAGAAGATCTGCCGCACCCTCGAGAAAGCCTGGCGGCTCGACCACACCACAGACAACAGGACCGCCCTCAAGCACGCCATCCGCAAACACCATCAGCTGATCCGCGCCACCAAGAAGACGGCACTCAAAGAACGACTGGACAACAACACCCACGATAGCAAGGAACTCTTCAGCATCGTCAAAGAGTTCTCCAACCCCAGCGCCGGAAACAACGACATCATTCCCTCGCAAGACCTCTGCAACTCACTCGCCTCGTTCTTCCACCGCAAGATCGCCGACATACACAACAGCTTCGACGCACTGACCACGCACCCTACCACCGAACCAGCACCCGCCACCACCACCCTCTGCAACTGGACCCCGATCAGCACCAAAGACACCACCGCACGATGAACTCCATCCACTCCGGATCACCAACCGACCCGTGCCCACACCACGTCTTCAACAAAGCGGACGCCACCATCGCACCCCATCTCCAAAACACCATCAACTCCTCCTTCCACACCGCCACCTTCCCGGACAGCTGGAAGCACGCCGAGCTGACCGCCCTCCTGAAGAAACCAACGGCGGACCCCACCGACCTCAAGAACTACCGTCCCATCTTGCTCCTTCCTTTTCCGGCCAAAGTCATCGAGAAGACCGTCAACAAACAGCTTGCCGCCTTCCTCGAGACGAACGGATCCCTCGACCCATCGCAGTCCGGGTTTCGGGCCAACCACAGCACCGAGACCGCCCTAATCGCAGCCACCGACGACATCAGAACCCTGATCGACAACGGGGAAACAGCGGCCCTCATCCTCCTGGACCTCTCCGCAGCATTCGACACCGTCTGCCACTGCACCCTAGTGAAGCGCCTCAGCAACGTTGGAATCCGAGAGAAAGCGCTGGAGTGGATCATCTCGTTCCTCACTGGAAGAACCCAGAGAGTCCGCCTCCCTCCATTCAGATCCGAGGCCACCGAAGTCATCTGCGGCGTACCACAAGGATCTTCACTCAGCCCAACCCTCTTTAACGTCTACATGAGCCCCCTCGCAGCCATCGCACGCCAGCACAACCTCCACATCATCTCCTACGCCGACGACACCCAGCTCATCCTCTCCCTCACCAACGACCCCACCACCGCCAGAGCCAACCTACACGAAGGGATGAAAGACGTCGCCGACTGGATGAGAAACAGCCGCCTTAAACTGAACTCAGACAAGACGGAAGTCCTCATCCTGGGATCATCATCCTCCACCTGGGATGACTCCTGGTGGCCCCCGGCCTTGGGCACCGCTCCCAAACCAACGGACCACGCACGAAACCTGGGCTTCATCCTGGACTCCTCCCTGTCAATGACCAGACAAGTCAACGCCGTCTCATCCTCGTGCTTCAACACCCTGCGAATGCTCCGCAAGATCTTCAGATGGCTCCCCACGGAAACCAGGAAGACCGTCACCCAGGCACTCGTCACCAGCCGACTAGACTACGGGAACACCATCTACGCCGGAACCACAGCCAAACTTCAAAAAAGACTCCAACGCATCCAGAACGCCTCCGCACAACTCATCCTCAACATCCCCCGACACAGCCACATCACCGGACACCTAAGAGACCTGCACTGGCTTCCCGTCAGCAAGAGAATCACGTTCAGACTCCTCACCCACGCACACAAGGCTCTCCACAACCTGGGCCCCAAGTACCTCAACGACCGCATGACCTTCTACGCGCCCACCCGCCAGCTACGATCGACCAGCCACGCACTCGCCACCGTACCACGCATCCGCAGAGCCACCGCCGGAGGAAGATCCTTCTCCTACCTGGCAGCCAAGACTTGGAACTCCCTCCCCACCCACCTTCGGCGAACCCAAGACCATCTCTCCTTCAGGAAGCAGCTCAAGTCCTGGCTGTTCGAGCAGTAACTTACCCCTCCCCCAGCGCCTTGAGACCCACCCGGGTGAGTAGCGTGCTTTACAAATGCCGTGATTGATTGATTGATTGATGGGTTGGTCAGTAGCTACATGAGTGTCTATATAGGTTATTGATTGGTTGATTGAGTCTTTTTCTGGGAGATTGAGTGTATGTGTGGGTGGCTGGGAGGTGTGCGACTCTGCATAGATATGTGAGTGGTTGATTCACTGGGTGTATGGGTTCAAGAGTGCATGTGGAAACAGCTGTATGGGTGTGTGAGTGTGTGTATGGGTGTGTTGGTGAGTGAATGGATGTCTCAGTCATACATCTCCAAGTAACTACATATGTAAAAGGCAGTGTATGTGAGAGTTGAAGTATTTAAATGACTCTACATTATAGCCAGTGATTGTGAGACTGGCTGTATGGATGAGTGTGTACTTGTATCAATGATTATATAAGAGAGTAAGTTTGCGTTAGTATCTGTATGAAAAAAGGAGGTGGTGTGTGTATAATTCTATAGGTGAGTAAATGGGAGTGTGACTGATTCTTAGCATGACTGACTAGGTGTGTAAGTAACTGCAGTGTGTGAGTGTCTGTATAGGTGTATGAGTGCATATGATAGTGTTGTATTGATGAGTGACTGCATGTATAAGTGATTGTATGGATGAATGAGTGGATGTATGTGTAGACTTAGAAATCAGTGAGTGTGTATGTAATAACTGGTATTGGTGTGTCAATGATTTAGAAAATGGAGGTCTGAAATTTTAAAGTGGGTGCATCAGAGGTTATCTTAGAGTGTGAGGAGGTGCATCCGATGTTCACGTGGATGATTTCATAAGTAATGTCACTTGAGATGTCATCAGTGATGTCACCGACCATGTCATGAATGACATAATATGTGACATCATGAGCAGTGCATTGCGGGTGCGCGAGTTATAGTTAGCTGAACTACCTATAACGGCGAATTATTATGGTTTTGTAAGAGTGAAATGTCCAGCTAACTATAATGTCCCTGAAAGCTATGTTTTTTTCAGTGAATTTCTAAGGTTTTTTTTAAAATGCTAATTTCTAACTATAAAATACCTAAAAACCTATGCTTTTTTCAGTGAATTTCAATGGTTTTTTAAATGCTAATTTCTATCCATGACATCTCTATTAAGTCCCATTAAATCCTGAAGGTCCCTGGTGGCCAAGTTGCCCACCAGGTACATCCAGTAAGCGCCACAGACCTGTGTTTCAGAGAGGTGTTCTAAGGCCATGCCCCTTTTTACACCACACTGCAAGCGCGGCTTCTGGCACACTGCTACTCAGAGGATAAAGTCCAGTTGTATCTTGAGGTCCTCAAGACACAAGAGGACCTCATCGCCCCACCAGCAGTGCACCAGAAGCTGCGTTTGCAGACTGGTTTAAAAATGGGCATGGCCTCGGAGCAACTCTCTGCAACACAGCCCTGTGGCATTTACAAGAGGTACCTAGTGGACTAGTTGGCCCACAGGGACCCTCAGGATTGAAAGGTAATTAATCCCCCAACTTAAAATGCACCACAGGGTACGTTTGCATTGTGGCTCAGGGAGAGGGGTGGGGCCTGATGTGACAAGTGTGCACATGCGCCCTGTGGCATGTTTTAAGTTGGGTGATTAAATCTCCTTGAAACCTGAGGGTCCCTTAGGGCCAACTAGCCCACCAGCTACCTCCAGTAAGCGCCACAGAGCTACTTTGCAGAGTGGTATAAAAAGGGGTCATGGCCTTGGACCACTCTGCAACGCAGCTCCCTGGCGCTTACTGGAGGTACCTGGTGGGCTAGTTGGCCCACAAGGACTCTTAGGATTCAAGGCAACTTAATCCTCCAATTACAGCGCGCCACAGGGTGCATTTGAATACTTGTCAAATCAGGCCACACCCCCTCCTTGCAGCACTGTGCAAACGCACCCCCTGGTGCGTTGTAAATTAGGGGATTAAATCTCCTTGAGTCCTGAGGGTCCCTGGGGTCCAAGTAGCCAACCAGGTTCCTCCACTAAGCACCAGAGCGATGTGTTGAAGAGAGGTGTAAAAAGGGGCATGGCATCAGACCACCTCTCTGCAAGGCAGCCCTGTGGCGCATACTGGAGGTACCTGGTGGGCTAGTTGGCCCCCAGGGACCCCCAGTATTGAAGGGGAAATAATTCCCAACTTAAAACGCGCCACAGGGCGCGTTTGCAGAGTGTTGCTGGGAGCGGGCGGGGCCTCCGGCACGAGGCCGGTCTTTATAAAAATAAAATTTAGAATGGGGGCTGTGTGGCCCCCTTCTTTTTCCTTTTTTTTGGGCCCTGGGACCCCGTCCCCGAGGGCATGACCCCTTTTCAAACAAAAAAAAATCTGAACAGGAAGGGGGCTGCATAGGCCCCCCTCCCTTGGCCAATTCTGGCCCCGGGGACCCCATCCCCCAGGGCATAGTCACATATGATCATGTTTTTGAGGATGGGGCTGTGAGGCCCCAATCTCCTGGGCCACTTCTAGCCGCGGAGACCCCATCCCCCGGGCCGGCTCTATCCGTTGGGGACCGTGGGGGGAGCTCCAATGCCCCCACAGTACTGCCAGGTTCCCCACATCCTGCGGGAGCCGGCTTTGCTTTTCCACACGCTAACATGCAGCTCCCCGTGTGGAAAAGCAATCTGCTTTGGATTTTGGAAGAGAGAGCAGGTTTCCCTGCTCTCGCTTTCAAAATTCAAAGCAAGTGTGCTATGACATGGCGGGAGCCACATGGCTCTCGCCCTGCCATAGCAAACAGCAGTGTCCCGGGGGTGGGCACCCCGGGACACTGCATGAGCCGGCCCTGGGGGGTGGCAGTCCCCAGGGCCATCGAGGGCTCCTGGAGGGGGGCTGCGTCCATCACCACTCCATTTTGTACCGCTTTGGCCGCCATAAGTGTGGCAGGGTATGCTCAGACGTGAGTCCCTTGCTCACTTTGCCACTGGATTCAAGCAAGCTGGGCTGAAGACGGCTGGAATGCCAGAAACCGGTCCTCGGAAGCTTGTTTCCGGTCCAGGGAAGGCATGGCTTGGCAGTTCGGGCTGGGCTGTTCCCATGAGGCACAGGGTCAGACTGATTTGCATATAGCCATGTCTGAACTGGGGTGGCAGAGTGGGCTAAAGAACGGTGATGGATCAAACCCAGATCTTTTGACTGGGTGTGAGTGTTTGATTGGTTCTGATGCTCCGTCCATCACCACCCCCTTTTGTACCGCTGTGGCCGCCATAAGTGTGGCAGGGAATGCTCAGACGTGAGTCCCTTGCTCACTTTGCCACTGGATTCAAGCAAGCCGGGCTGAAGACGGCTGGAATGCCAGAAACCGGTCCTTGGAAGCTTGTTTCCGGTCCAGGGAAGGCATGGCTTGGCAGTTCGGGCTGGACTGTTCCCATGAGGCACAGGGTCAGACTGATTTGCATATAGCCATGTCTGAACTGGGGTGGCAGAGTGGGCTAAAGAACAGTGATGGATCAAACCCAGATCTTTTGACTGGGTGTGAGTCTTTGATTGGTTGTGATGCTCCGTCCATCACCACCCCCTTTTGTACTGCCATAGCAAAACAGCAGTGTCCCGGGGGTGGGCACCCCGGGACACTGCAGGAGCTGGCCCTGGGGGGTGGCAGTCCCCAGGGCCATCGAGGGCTCCTGGAGGGGGGCTGCGTGGCCCCCTCCCAATGTGATTGAAGCCCCGGGGCGTAGTGGTCCCCGGTGCTCAGGGGTCCATAACAGACCCCCATTTTATATTTTTAGTGCCCCGGGTAGGTGGTAGTCCCTGGGGTGTGTGTGGGGGCTCAAGCCCCCCACACAGGTTTAAAAATTATTAAAATTAGAAGTCCCAGGGGGTGGCGGTTCCCGGGGCTGAGGTGGGGGCTGTGTGCCCCCTACGAACACTTCCGAAAAGCCCTGGAGGGAGGCGGTCCCTGGGGCTTGGTGGGGCTTTGGAGGCCCCCCACAACTTAAACAAGATAGAAACTGTTGCAGACACTTGCCATGCCTTCGTGTGCGGCCTTGATCAAAGAGTATCTGTGGTCCGTGTTGGGAATCAACCGATCATCAACTTCTGGTATTCTTGCAATGGGAACTTGTTTGGGAGTTAACAGATAAGAATACTTTGAAGGGAAACCCTGTGTGTAATTAGTGCCCTTCAGAGTAGCAGCTATAGCTGCCAAAATCTCATTATCAAACAGATTGATGGAACGTGTAGCAGCTGCTACGGAACACAAGGCTACCGCAGATTTGGCTGCTTCATCAGCCAAAGAATTACCAAGAGCATGTGCTCCCACATGCTGACGGTCAAGAGTATGTATAACATGTGTGAGGGGCAGACGTTGTTTAAGATCTGCCTCTTGAACCCAAAGTGTTTTATTCCTAATTGCGCTGCCTTTAGAATCTCGATAATCATTTTGAGACCAAAAGAATAAGTTGTCATTGAAAGACTGAACACAATAATAAGAATCACACACAATGAGAGTGGAAACATTTGGATCTGCAGACTCCAGAGCAAAAACTAGAGCACGCAGCTCAGCCAATTGGACGGTACAGTCTCCTCGCGCCTGTGTATGCACTATATTAGACATGAGTTCTTCATTTACTATTGTACCAGCCACAATAGCACAAGCCACTGAATTAGCATGTTTAGAGTGGGTGGCCTATTGCGTTGAACCATCAGTGTAAATAATACATGTGTACTCCTCCAAAGGAAGCAAAGACAGAGGACATGCTCATTCTGCAAGAACTCCTTTGTCTGAAGAGAGGGGTCAAAGATAAACATGAAATCAGGAGATGCCAAAGAATAAGCCCATTGTATCAAATGTGGATGTAATACTTTAGAGTTTAGTACACTCACCTTTGTCACTGCTTCCAAGGCAGGGTTAGTAGTAACCACAAAAACTCGTATTCCCTGTGCCAGTGTGTGTTCCTTCAGGACCGCCATCTGCACAGCTGTCAAAACTTTCTCAACAGTGGAAAACCGCATTACGGTACAAATGCGATTTGTATGCAATAGGTACTGTGTCACCTTTATTGTGCGTCAAGTAAGTGAAACCCACTGCGCCTGGCATGATTCGTATCACCAGGTTTGTGAGGTTATCACGTGTCAACAAGTACCTAGATTCTAGTAGATCAGACTGCAAAGGTTGCAGTATAGCAGAGTGTTCCGGAAGCTAGCTGGCTTTTGAAAATGTACGTTGTATCAAAGCATAAAGAGGCTTGATACGCTGGGCATAATCGGGAATGTAAGACCACCCAAAATGTAGAAATCCCAGCAAAGAAAGAAACTTCTTCAGAGTAGATGGAGACCGCAAACTTGCGCATTTCTCCAGAAAGTGGGGTGCCAAGCCCCTACCTTCAATATTGAGCTCGTAGCCCAAGAAGAGCAATGCATAGCAAGCGATGTGTGATTTAGCAAAGTGAAATTAGTAACCGTAGTCTGCAAACATAAGAATGATGCGGTCAACACGGCATAGATGCGGGCAAAGTTCGTTGTCCGTCAGATAAATATTGTCAATGTACTAGTTTGCATCTGGGTCAATGCTGTCTAACAAATAGACTACAAGTGCGGCGAAACCCCCGGGCTATTCTTATACTCTGTAGGTAAACGCAGACATTTTTTCTATTTTGCACCAGCCGTGAATGCTGTCGATCGACTGCATTCAGGGGACAGGTTATGGCTATAGAAGCCATTGGAAATGTCAAGTGTCATTTTGTATTTCTTACGAACAAGACTGCCTACAAGAGCAGAGCTATGGGTATTCTGAACCGCAAAAGTATGACAATAAAAGGTAATCTAACACTATGAGATAAGACCAATCAGGTTTGGATACTGTAACAAGAGGATTATTCATCAGTGACACACATGTCTCAATCACATCTTCAATTTGAAAAACTATATTATACAGTCTATCAGGGGGGCAACTTGGGTGTCTGCTGTCTCTACTGTAATGAAATTTCAGTTGTTGTCACCTCCAGACAAGAACGCAGTGTCTCCCGCACTATGGTAACTTCCGCTGTGCTGTCGAGCAGAGTCACCACCCAAGTCAATCCAGCAGTCGGGTTCTTACTGTCTGAGGCTAATCTCACTGTTAAAGCTGCAACTTTTTTCTTCTGAAAGGGAACTCGAAAACGAGGTTGATCATCTTGTTTTTTTTTAACGTCAAGCTGACGAGGCTGATCACGTCCCTGTGGCACAGAATGACTCTTGCCACAATCCTGGTGATCCCCACCACCGACTTGAGAGCAAGATGAGTCCTGTGAAGAACAAGGAGATCTTTGATAAGAAACTTGAAATCTATCAGGAGTCTTAATTTTCGCGCAGTCGCGCAAGTCATAAGTACGCTCAGAAGAGTCAGGTGTTGATGAACCCGCATGCGAACCTTGCTTCTGTTGTTGCTGCCCCTATTTTTTATTTTTCCAGTTCTTTTTTGGAAAGACAAGACGTCCGTCATTATTAGATTGAGCTTTTTGTTGTGCTTGGGATTGAGTTTGCATTTGAGTAAAAAGCTTAACTCCAAAACTATTGCGGCCTATGGTCATATAAGCCTTTGTAATAATCTTAGGTAATTTGCATGGTTTGTCTGCTCCAGGGACAGCCTCCAAGCGGTTTGCCACTTGAAAGCTTACATCTTGAACACGTTTAATCACAGAGGGGAGAACAGTCATTGAGGGAGTGCCGAAACACTTAGAATACACCGCTGCAAACACCATGCCCCAGGTGTTACAATCAGCAACCTCAGGAAGTAGGTCTTCGGGCAATCCTATAGTCAATATCCTGTGTTTCTCCACAGGACTGGTATTTGGAAAGGCAGCCTCAAGTTGTCCAAATTTTTCAGCAGGCCAATAAGGTAAATCACCCTTATTCTGTGGGCACTTGCCCATTGCGAATTAACCATAACAGGACTGATAGTTATACCACCAGCTCCAGCAGGTTGCGCAGCAACGCCAGTTGGTCCCATCTGGAAGTTGCGTGTCATGAACTGTATAACAGCTCTATGCAGACGTACCAAAGAAGTATGCAATACACGGAGTTCTGCAAGCGTCGCTGTTGTCAGCCGACGTGGGTGAGGGGTATACCCATCCAAAACGGGCCATGTGTCCCCATCTATCGATAAAGGGCCAAAACGAACCAGCATTATTGGGTAAGGAAGGGCAACATTAAACCAAATTAGGTGTTGCCAAGCTGTAAGCGGAATCTCCAGAGCCCGATAGGGCTGTTAAGCATTAGGAAGGGCCATGGCAGTGTATTCATGAAACAGGTTTTCTGCTCCATCCACCGCCGGAAAGGTGACCCAAGAATAAAACACCTCGAAGCGGTATGCTGCATCCGCTTCAACTACAAAAATCAGTGCAACACCAGCATCAGGGACTCCATGTAGGGTCAAAAAGGCTTTGAAAGCTGCGCGACTGTGAGGCAGAATATTAACCACCGTCAAGGAAAATAAAGAATAACAACCTAGAGCGTGGCAGCGCAATAAAGGATTAAGAAGAAAGAGAAACCCCTTTTTTAAATCTCAAGCTTGAAAGAACCTATAAAAACATAAATATATGAAAATATATGAAGTTACATCATCACAGCTGTCTCCGGAAACAGAAGTGAGGGGATTGTGGACAAGCACAAAAGCACTACTAAAGCGTCTCGAAGATAAGAACCAGACCAAACGTTGGTGGCGCCATGTTGCAGGGATTCTCAACTTATACAGAACTATGCGCAGGAAACCAGGGCCTTGGTAGATAGTGGTGTACCAACCTATCACCTCAGTACCCAAAATCCAAAGAACCGACTAGCAATAGTGTCTCATTCATTCCCCGACTAACAGGGAAGCTACCAATGATTAGACAACGCAGAACACGACAATCCCGACTCTCTCAGGAACCGCGGGAGCAACACAAATCTTTCGCTCATTCACTCATACTTGTCCACAATAGGAGTATTCAGAGTCATGGTATAGTTTAAAATGTTTATTTTAACTAACACGCTCTATGGTACAGTCAACGTGCCATTACTAGCAGCAAAATGCATAAACACAATATAAACAAAAACCAAAGGAAATGATGGACAATACAAGCACTCACCCCCAGTCAACTGATCTGGGTTTAATCCATCACCATTCTTTAGCCCACTCTGCCACCCCAGTTCAGACATGGCCATATGCAAATCAGTCTGACCCTGTGCCTCATGGGAACAGTCCAGCCCAAACTGCCAAGCCATGCCTTCCCCGGACCGGAAACAAGCTACCGAGGACCAGTTTCTGGCATTTCAGCCTTATTCAGCCCGGCTTGCTTGAATCCAGTGGCAAAGTGAGCAAGGTCTTTCTTTGTTCACCATAAGTTGGCAGGGTATGCTCAGCCGTGAGTCCCTTGCTCACTTTGCCACTGGATTCAAGCAAGCCGGGCTGAAGACGGCTGAAGCGTCCACAGGATAACCAATTAAACACAACTTACATGTATGACACTTGGGTATTTTAGGACATTCATATTCATGGGAGCTCTGACTCCAACATGGTTGTTTTAGTTTTAGGTCATCAGCTTGGAGTTCGTACTGATTGTGTGTTGAAAAGATTCAGAGAATATTCAGTACTGTTTCCTCATGCCCCCATATAAAAAAAACAATTCTGTAAAATATCCAATAATACGATTATTTTACATTCTGGTTTCACTGTAAATAATAGATTGTATTGGGTTTATGATACACACCCTGAGAGCCTACAAATGCAATCATGGCACAGCTATTAAATGTATTAATACAGTATAGCATTAGGAAGGAAAACAAGAAATCATAAATACATCACTCAATAGCAGGATTAATGGCATGAAGAGCCTCCCTATTAGAGCACATTACGTTAATGCAAGTGAAATCAGTTATAGGAAACAGAAAGCATTACATTTGTGCAGACCGACAGCATCAGGATTTATGAAATTGTTCACATATATGTTTTCATTGGAGATTTCAGAAGGAGCACAGTAACAAACAAGCATTTTCAAACCCATATATTGTGCGTTTTTCTTGGAAAGTGTTGGTAATACTTAGATGACTCAGTCTGTGTTGCCCCCACCAGTTCTATAAAGAAAATCCCATAATAAAGCAACATCGTGGATTATGACAATTTGGAATGTGGGTGTAGGGTCACTATTCTGAACAGACTACATCAGCATCAGCAGTGTTAAGCTGCACCTTCAAAGAAGAGTAATATCAAAAGGAATGAGAATATAAATTGTATTGTAAGTGGGGAACTGAAAAGACATACACCGCAAAAAGCTGCACAATTGACCAAGTGGGAGTATTTTCAATGCATCTTTCAGAATGCCTATATGCATGTCTCCATTGATCATGAATAAAAAAATCTGGAAATTTAACAGTATGTTATCATGAGGGCAAAGTTAAACAAATGAATATGTAAGGGTGATTAGTGAATAAGCATTATCCAGAAATTAAAATTGTATCAAAGTATATTCTTCAAAATGGACACACTAGCATTAGATAAAAAAGGAGCCTTGGGTGAAATTTTTATTATGCCACGGTAATTGGAGTAATTTCAGTAATTACGTTATACTCTTGTTTGTGATGCAAAAGTACAGAAATTATGCTATTATTCCAGCTTGAGTAATTAAGAGTGATTTGGGGAGACATTGCTATCACAGTAGCACATGAACAACTAACAGAGAGAGAGAGTGACTGTTGGCCACTGCTGTTCCTGTCCTGTAGCATTTAGGGCCAGATGTAGGTAGGCAAATACCGGTCGGTAACGGCCAAAATTCGGTAATTTTGGCCGTTACCGACCGGTATTTGGAAAATGAGATGTAGGTGAGCATTTTACTGATTCGGTAATTTACCGAATCGGTATTTTAAGGAATCGGTAAATTACCGATTCCTTAAAATACCGAATCGGTAAATTACCGATTTTGCTATGTGGGGAGCACTCAAATGAGTGCTTTTCCCCTTTTAGGATTCGTTATTTACCAGTTGTTGGTAAATAATGAAAACCTTGGAAAAATCATTTTTGTTGCTTCTCCAACAGTGCCATGTTGCAGACATACATGCCCTTAGGGCATGTATATCTACAACATGTGCACCCATACACAATTGAGGGGTGCCAAAGGGTGTCAAAGTGACACCCTGCCACCCTTCATTGTTTCCCCCTTTTACCGAATTGGTAAATACCGATTCGGTAATTGGCATTCATTCCTATGGGCCTCGAGGCCCATAGGAATGAATGGCAATTACCGAATCGGTATTTACCGATTCGGTAATTACCGAAACTTACTGATTCGGTAATTTTTTCGGTAAAATTACCTACATCCCATTTGCCTGTTCTTAAATACAGAATCGGTATGATTCGGTATTTAAGAATCGGTAATCTGGGATTACCTACATCGGGCCCTTAGTGCTATTTTCTTAGCGCAAAATGCATTCTGTGGCCCATTTTGGAAGCGAGAGTGATTTTCTTTCACCAAAAAAATAGTGCTAATTGCTGGATCACGCTTCTCACACAATTATGCATAATTACGAGTACTTTTTTAGTAATCCCGAGTAATTACGCTAGAGAGAAATACACCAGTTACTCCCATCCCTAAACAAAATTACAACTAGGCGTCCAACCAACAAACACCAAAAACAACTTACAACTTGGAGCAATGTAACTGCCCATGAAATGGCATGGCCTGAACAGACAGCCCATTTAAGCAATAGCAAACTATAATAGGCACGTGATAGCTAATGAGTGAAGGGACTGACCAAAAACGTATTCTCTCTCTTTACTTCTTGTTGCACGTTTTTCAAGAATTAATTACATGAGGATCTTTCAGATAGGTAAGGCTCTCTGTAGCTAGGCCTAAAAGTAGATTGTTGTTTTACCTCAGTTTTACTTAACCACATCGATGCTATGCATTTTCCCGCTGTGTGCTGGAATCAACAAAAACACATGTTACATGACGAGCTGGGCTCGTCATGAGCGTAGCAGGAGGCTACCTCATGACGAGCCCAGCTCGTCATGAGTGTGGAAGGGGTTAATCATTTAAAAATCATAGCAGAAGGATAATATTATCAAGAGATCATCCATTGATAACTTAAATCATCTCAACCCTTCACAAAACGAGCAGTATACTACCTTATCCTGATTTTCTTGCTCCATTTTGGTGGCTTGATTCCTGTTCTTTTTGCTCCATCCCTCTTATTTGTAGACACCTCTAGTTGATAATGTTGTATAGGAATATAAATGTACCCAACATGGTATAGGGACTTGTACTCCTGCCCTGAGTGACCAAACTGTGTATGAAAAAGGAATTCTGACTTTTACCATCCCAGATAAGACATTCATCTAGCGTGTTGTGCTGCCTGTGTTTGTCCCTGGTAATAACATGCCAAAGTCTAGAAAAGGGACCTGGAGGGGCACACTAGGTGTGCACTCTTTTGTTGATCTGGGACTACGGGGCATATACTGGGTTGTTGACTTGAAGTGATGGTTGCAGGGTACCAATTTTTGAAAATAAATAACCCTGACTAGGCCCTTTTTCTGTGTTAGAAAGGTGTGTGACTAGTGACATCACTATGTAAAATGTCTTCTTCAATGTGGCATCCAAAACATTGCAATGACATTCAGGGCTTGATTCACAAAGGTAAACATACACTTTTGTGTAAGTTTAGAATTTTTTTGTTTTTCACAAACTAGGATTTAATAGAAACTTTACGACCTCAGTGACTCTGCATTCAGTGCGGAGAACTCCACACATATAACTCTGCACATAAAAAGAAAGGACAGGCATATTTTTTATGTGTGAAGACTCTGCAGTTGCAAATATACTACTAGTATATCACCTTTGTGAATAGCAAACAATCATAAACTTACACAAAAGAGTAAGTTTATCTTTGTGAATCAGGCCCCTTAGTGTGCGTATATATGTTATGTATATTCATGAACTGCACTATCACCTGCAGGGGTATCCTAACACTGAGTAGGTGTGTGTTCTTACCCATGCTAGGTTAGTTAATTGAAAAACTAGGTGTTCAGCTTTTTGTGAAATTCAAGAAGAGAGGAGGAGGCTCTGATGTGGGCAAGGAGGAGGCTCTGATGTGCCACATACATTACATGGAACTGTGCTCAAGGTGAGTATATTTGCTGGGACCAGTGGGATCCATTTTCAGTGGCTCTTGCTTAACATGGTACCAGCTGGAGGAAGGACACAGCTTCTCCCTTAGAGTGGGATTGTATTGCTTGCATTCCTGAAGTTGGAGGATGGAGACCCAGACACTGAAGTGAGTGAAGCTAAAGGCAGATCTTAAAATAGGTAGGAGGAATTTTAACTAAGAGTTGCTGATTAGATTTTCTGAGCACTGCCATTTAGTGGATGGTAGGGAACAGGGGTGAGACAAATGATTGCACTTTTTTCTGTCCCAGATTGTTACTTAAGGAAGGTTGATGATAGTCAAGTTCATGTTTGAAAATAAATAATAAAAGTGAATCAATAAATTACATCATTAAAAAAACACAACCCATTCACAAAGCTATAAAAGCATCAAAAACTATTTACCAGCCACCTTACTGTAGAGCATACAATATGACATATATATGCCGAAACATAATCTGTTAATAAAACTAGTGGTTGCATATAACTCTACCCACTACTATCTGTACCACTTCCTAATAGAAATAGCTCCTCTAATAAAGCTTAAAACCATTGAATAGATATCTGAAGAGTGCAAAGAGAGCAAATATTTAAAACCATCTATATAAGCGCATGGATGGAGTTGTCTCAATAGTTGGAACAAAAATGAATACTCGAAGAGATAATTTGAGGCCAAGGCTGGTGTCTGTATCACATCTAGTGCCCCAGGGGTGAGGAAAAATCACCTGATATTTGTGGAACATGCTCTGGAAGCTTTGGGTCTGCTTAGTGCTTACAAGCCTGCCTGTCTACTCACAGACAGTAGGTGAGTACCCCCCTACTGGAGGAGGGACTCTCTGGTAGGAGAAACCTAGCCTTCTCTCCGGTGTATGGAACAGCCAGAAGAATTTTACTACCAAGTGGGATCATGCATCGGACAGACCTATGTTGCAGGTGGCCTTCTGCTCTCCCAGATCCTGTTTCTTCTTGTAAACTGAGAGAAAGTAACTTTGAGCCAATCAACAATGTGGTACCCTGCACCCCTGCAACTGTTGACCTGGTGGTGTTGCTGCTGACTTAAGCCATAACCTTGGAAATGCTGTCATCACTGACAACCATATGACAAACATTTTGAGTTCCCTGTTCTGCCTCTCAGTCGCTCAAAAGGAGAAACTCTTGTTACCGTATCAGGGGTGTTTTTTAGCACACACAACATATCTGTAAAAGTACACCTTACAGGCTAATCATTAAATATTGCCATTACTACATAGAATGTTAGCACACAAGTAAATCTTTACCACATTCTATTCACTTGTCGAAGATTTCTAGTACCTACTTTAAGTGTACAAAATCTAAGTCCAGAATATACATACATATCCCTTCAGAAACAAACTACACGCCACTTATAATTGTCTATGGTATATTCTCTATAACCAATTTCCCATCCAAAATATCAATTACCATTTAGTATCAACGTTCCTAACACAGTTTACAGTCTTCTGCTTTGCAGTGTAATTCACCAAGTTCAGCCATCTCTTAATGATTCCAATTTTCTAAAAGTGAAAACACATAAAAAGACGGTTGACTAAGATTTCTGCACCTCACGCCAGTTTTGACATTTATACAGGTCCCGCAAAGCAAGCCCTGGCATCAACTGTCTAATGATGCGTCTGTGCTCCAGATCTTTGAGATACAATTGATGGGCGTGCGCAGAATGATAAAGTCCAGATAGCAAAATAGGTTTTACCAATGTTCTTTATTGTTCAGTCGTTATCAAAGCTTTAGATTTCAGCCAACGTGTTTTGTTTTCCCTGGGAGAACTTCATCAGGGCTCCTAAGGGCAATCACCCTTATGAGTGGGAAACCAAGTTGTTTGTAGAAAATCCTTGTGTCTATCAAATGTCCTGAGCTGTACCCGAATATTTCAAGGGCAAAGATGTCTGGATCAATCATGAATTCTCGTAAAGAATAAGTAGGAATTAAGCACTCCGAACGTTTGACTCCACGGACGGGCCCAAAAAGGCCGCGGGAACTTTTCCCTCTAAAGACGCCAGAGTTACTGCCTGGAGACTACACTACATTCATTTGTTTTACTGTACACTTACAGAAATTAGGAACTTCGCTGACGAGTGTGATATCACATGATCTGCCTTAACATCCCGAATTGGGATTTCCACAGTACACTTGAATCTTTATTGCTAATGTATATACATTCAGTCCAGAAATCAGTTTCTACATAGATCTGACTTTGAGCATACGGCATTTTCTTGACATCAACCAGTGGGAGTCGTCATACAGAATTCCGACTTATTCTTTACGTGAATTTGTGATTTATCCAGACATCTTTGCCCAGGATGTGTTTGGGTACAGCTCAGGACATTTCATAGACACAAGGATTTTCTACAATCAACTTTGTTTCCCACTCATAAGGGTGATTGCCTTTCGGAGCCCTGATGAAATTCTCCCAGGGAGAATGAAACGCATTGGCTGGAATCTAAAGCTTTGATAACGACTGAACAATAAAGACATTTTGTAAATCTTATTTTGCTACCTGGACTTTATCCCATCGATTGTATCTCAAGAATTACAATTTTCTCTAAAGGTATCAATACCCAAACCTAAATTCATCATTGGCTTCCATAGTACCGCTACAAGTGACAGAGATACCGTGCTTTTCATATTTCCTTGATCATTGTACACAGATCTTTAACATTCCTTACATGACCCTCAATTTCTTTGACTACATTATTTCTCTTTCAGTTTTGTTATTCTCCTTTCTAAATTATCCTCAAGGGCATAATTAATTAGTTTTCATCTGAGCTCCAGAGGAGGAACCACCCTGACCCTGTGACGCAAGTGCAATTACAAATTATGTATTATTGTCAACAATGTCTCAAACTCCTTTGTTCTAGAAAAGTGCATGGAAATGGTGATTTCGATAAAAGACCCCCACAAAACTCATGAACCTTTACACCACCAACTTTACCAGTTTACATTTGTTTGTAATCTCTTCATTAGAAAATACATGGCACAAACAGTTCATAGCACCAGCTTTGAAATTACACCTCTCTTCCTTCACAGTCATTTTGCTCTCTTTTAACTTTCCCAAAATCATCTTATAAACATCTTCATGCTCCTGCACATCATTAACCAGACACTGACATATTATGTAAAAAAACAAAGAAAACTCTGTTACCAAGTTTCTCATCACTCACTGAGAAACAACTACTGCTGATATCAAGATAAAAAGCATCCTCACAAACAAAAATGTTCCTAACTGTCTTATAAATGAAGTAAGAATGTGAGACATTTTTGGAAACTCCGCCTGGAGAAAAGTCAATCAGAGGACATTCACATTAAGAGATATGGCTCCTTCCAAAAAGGGTACTTGGTCTGATGTTTTGCAAAGAGGGTGTCTGTACACCCAAATACTCTTGTTTAAGTACCTTACATCAGTCCAGAAAAGAGATGTCTCAAGAGGACTTCCAATTACAAAGTATTTCTTTATTACTCCATTGCTGCTGCTGTAATAGTTTTTCTGTTTCACTTAATTAAAACTAATGACAACAATTCTCCAGTGCTTGAAACACTGATCATCAAATGTAATTAATTGACACTTCCATCACTAATGTTTTTCTACTTGTGGCTAGCTATACTAAACGTTCATTCCACTGTTAAAATGCCTTACATATTTTCGCCTCCCTTTTGATGTAGTCCACAAACAATATTAAAATGTTTTGTCACTACTGCCAGAAATAATATTGAATTGCACTGTAGGCAGTTTCAATCACATCTCTTCCCTTAATCGCCACTAAGTCCTAATCCTTTAAGAGGACCACAAACAACATCCATGTGCTACACGCTTATGTCACTGTGTTTTAGATGATGTGGTGCACAAAGAACAATGGCATGGCTTTAACCTCTCGCTGGAGCACAAACCGTTGGATAAATATATTTAAAGCACTGATGGTCCTTTGCTTAATCACCATAAAACATGCCAAAATACAAAGGACTGGTATATTTGTTGCACTTCTCCTTTGACACCAGTTCAGATACTATCCTGCTTGTCACTCATACCAGAGATTTAACATAGGTGATGGTGGTATTTAATGTTCTGACAATATGTTCTGCCCTAATGTTCAGTTAAAAGCATACTAAATGTATAGGTTTTATCCAGTTAAGAAATAACAGCACTAAACACACCCTGCCTCATGCAACAGTAACTGTACCACACTCCTCGGGGATGACTATGGAGACGAATAGGGGGCCTGACTTAGCCACCGGGCAATATGCCATATAAAGACTGAACAACACTTAAATTGGAGGATCCCAGTCTATTAACTAGCAAAGTGGCCCATACAGCCTTGAGAAATTCCCAAGCTTGTTTACCACGAGGGGGCAAAACACATGGAGACACATGGAGAAAAACACAGTGGAGCTGCCATGAAGCCAGGCTGACCAGCGTGCACCTTGGCTGAAAATGTTCAAAGTCTCAAGTTTGGCCTTTTCTCTATCTGGGTATCTTTAGCACTACTTCCAAGGGTCTAGGGCTGAAGGGGCATCACCTCGAGGGTCAGGACTCACTTAGACTCGGTCCAGGTCCAGGGTCAAGATGTTGGAGCTTTTTCTGTCCCTGAGGCTCTGATCAAGAGGCCAGCCAATAAGCCCTTGGAGTCACTCTGGTGATCCTGGATTCAAGCAGAAAAGCAGGTTTCAAGCAGCAGGGTAGTCCTATGAGTGCCCACAAAGGCTTCAGGCAGCAGGGCAACTTTCATGGGGCAGCAAGGTAGTCCTCTGAAGTACACTGAAGTGAACTGAAGAATGATCCAAGGGCCCTAATGTTCTACCTGCTTTCAGCTTTGAAGTGGAACAAACATCTAGAGTTCACCCCACAGTTGGTGTCGGAATTTCCTTCCTCCCTGCCCTGGTCCCAGGATGTCTGGGGCACAAAGGCTAATGTGAAGTTCTTTGTGTGTGGGCTGAAGCAGTGTCTTTGAATTGTAAGTGGGGATGCACACAGCACTGCCTCTCCTATCCTGTGAGGATGTCCCATCCTGCCAACATATAGTCCCCCCAATTTGTGTGACTGACTGGGAGAAAAACACCAAGGCCAACAGCCAACTACACCTAATCATGTGACCCAAAATATAGGCTGCAGGCACCAAATAGTTATGACATGAAAACGCCAACTTTCTAAAAGTGACATTTTCAGAATTGTGACTTAAAATCCAACTTTACCACTGAAAATGTTTTACAGCTAGAATTCCTTAGACACCAAACACAACATTCCTAACTGCTCCCAAACAAAAGTTATCCCTTATTAAATGTAATAAGGTAACTTAATGTTATCCTAAGGAAAAGAGAGGCTCATAGTACTGAAAAATGAATTTGTGAGTTTTTTACTACTTTAACATGTAAAACTTAAAAGTACATATCCAACTTTTTAAATACACTACACCCTGCCCTATGGGCTGTTAAGGACCGTCATTAGGGGTGACATATATGTATTAAGGAGGGTGTTTTAGGGCTGGGAAGGGGGTTGTTTTGCTGGGTCAAATTGGCAGTTTAAAACTTCACACAAACTGCAATGCGGGCATGAGCCATGTTTTAAGGGGTTACTTAAGTGGGTGGCACAATAAGTGCTCCAAGCCCACATGTAACATTTAATTTATCAGCTCTTGGTATATGGTATACCACTTTACTAGGGACTTATAAGTGAACTAAATTTACCAATTAGGTGCAAGCCACTTTTACCATGTTTTATGGAGTGGGCACAAGCACTTTAGCACTTGTTAGCAGTGGTAAAATGCACAGAGTCCTAAAGCCAACAAAAACAAATTCAGTAAAACAGGAGGGAAGAAGGCAAAACGTTGGGGATGACCACCTTAAAGCTGACAGGTCTAACAGTGAGCCTTGGGACATTCTAACCGGAACTCTGTCCGAGCAAATGCACAGCTACCACTAAACACATTTTACAACGCATTTAGTCAGCTTTAGCAAAGACCATCTCTATGTATTTTTTAAAAACAATTGTCCTTTTAAGAGTGCTTTACTTTTTCTAAGCTTTAGCTGGGCACATGATGTAACTAAATTAAAACACTGCAGGAATTTTATCACAGAACATAATAAGTTACAAATTCAGGAATGCAATAGATACAGCGGTGATGGTTGTACCTCTCTATCTAGCTGTATTTTTATCAGAATCCTAGGTACACCCGTCGTCGGCCTTTATTTAGAGATCTGACAAGTTCCTCAGCAAGCTTATAATGCTGACAAATCTTCACTCGTGAACCATGCCAGGTGTACACCGAGGTCAATGGCATAAAAAGACTATGCAATAAAGTGTTTGTTGTAATCACTGATGTGAAAAGCTAGGAGCAGATTTTTCTCTTCATAGGTCATACTTGCATTAAGTGCCTGAGGTAAAAAATCAATGAAAGCAGCAGTCACTGTCCTGTATGACAAATGGGATTCTAAAACTTCTGTCTCGGTGCAGGAACTTTTAAATGAACCCTTTGGAGAGAGCGTGCTGAGCAGCTTGCCTCCAGTGAGATTAATTATTTCTCGAAAGATACAATGGATGTGTATACAGGCCTGAAATGTCCAAACGTTGAAGGCGTCAGGTAGCCTTCACTGGCTGCCTGCTAGACTTTAATGCCAAAAGTGAATTAAAAATGCGCACAAAAATATTTTGCAGCTATGGAAAACATAACATTGCTTCTGTCACATGTCGTTGCACACTACAGTTTCGCAATCTCTGTTCCAAAACTCTGCCCATCGAGGCACAGATTATGCATTTTAAAAACAAATCTCTTCTGAATACAAACCTCACATCTTCAAATGACCTTTCCTCATCTTCCACATTCTTTGTCTTTAACCCTACTAATTTTATCTCCATTTCACTTTTGCACCTCCACTTGTATTTGTATTCTCGCTAAGAAAATCAGCAAAAATCAATTCCTTTACTGCGCAACATTCTGAAAAGGAAATGTAAGTATAAAATAAAACACTATTTGATGCAGTGGGGGTGAATACTTTTTAAAAGTGCATATGCCATATACAGACTTTACCGGCTTAGTTTTGACTTGAGGCTTCCTAAATGATGTATAATAGTGTGCACCACTGCGTCTCTAATCTCTTTTGATAGTGAGTGGTAGCTGTAGACTACAAGCCCCAGGAACTTGACATATGCAGGTTCAAACCAGGAATCAAAGAACAGATGAATTCAGCAAATGATTCAAAGCTTAGAGTCTGGTCATGGAACCCACTAGGAGGTCCAGCTGCCAATTCGAGGGTTAGCCACTGAGTTGTTACAATGCCTACAGTCACTTATATAATGTGTTTATTAATAATGTACTGTCAAAGTTAATGTCCGGTTCAAGAAATGACATAACAAGGTGGTAGTTTGTCTTTAGACGTCACAAGTAACATCTTCCATGTCTGTGACGCTTTGCGGTGGGGGAGGAGGGAGCGTATTTACAAATGCTTTTCCCTCTGGCAGCCCCATGGTTGATATGCCAGACTTGTACGGAACCAGAAGCAAACTAGCATGCAAAGGTGAACTGAGAAACGTCATACTTTGTGATGGTTGAACACTGAAATCTGCAAAGCTTTGTCAG
The DNA here is from genome assembly GCF_964261635.1 of Lissotriton helveticus. Classification (NCBI taxonomy): domain Eukaryota; kingdom Metazoa; phylum Chordata; class Amphibia; order Caudata; family Salamandridae; genus Lissotriton; species Lissotriton helveticus. The sequence continues at coordinate 647,233,928 of NC_136071.1, read as the reverse complement.
CAAAACAAAATGCACACCCTAAATGGGGACAGGTTGGACAGATTTTTGCAAATGATTTAGAATGCTGGTCAGGCCATGCATTATTACGAATGTGTCCATTTAATTGATTCTGGCATCATGTCCTCCAGCTTCTGAAACAATGATGCAGTGTGAGAGTCCTTTCTCAAAAATGTGCTAGAGTACTTTCATGATATTTATGTTTTTTGGTTTGGAAGCACTGCTTCATAGGACGATTGGTGTACATGGTTTAAATGCATTAAATTTTGTTTGATAGTTTGCTATGTTCAGTTCCTCTTTTAGGGTGAAATTTGTAGAATCAAGGTTTAGTTTTCATGCACACAACATCGACAATGACTACCAGAGATTATTGAATGCTCTGAGCTATCAATAAAGGTCCAACCTTAACAGTACTCATACGGCCACATGCATCAATGTTCCCGTTTGTGAATTCTTAATTGCGAAAATTAAGGAATCGCAATTAAGAATTCGCAAACGGCTATGCGTCAAGAAATTGCATTTTTTTTTGCGATTTCTTAATTTTCCTTAATTGCGATTCACAATTTGCGAATCGCAATTAAGGAATTCCTTTCCATTGATTCCTATGGGCCTAGAGGCACATAGGAATGAATGTGAAGGCATTCTCATTTTGCGATTCGCAATTAAGGAATCTCAAAATGAGAATGCAATTTCAAGGGTGCAGGGGGGTTCCAAAGGACCCCCCCGCACCCCTGATATGTACCTTTAAGTACATTTTGTAAAATGAAACTTTCAAAAATGCACTTTTGTGCACTTTTGAAAGTTTTCGAAAATTACCATGAAGGTTAATTTCATGGTAATTTACCACTACCTATTTGCGATTTCGCAATTTAAAAAAAATCATGCATTGCATTTAAGAAATCGAAAAATTGCGATTTCTTAAATGCAATCGCAATTTAAGAAATCGCAAATAAATTGCGATTTCTTAAATTGCGAAAAAAGCAAAAAGCTTAATGCATCCCAAAAAAGGGATTTGCATTCGCAAGCTTCCGATTTTTGCGATTCGCACCGTTTGCGAATGCAAAAACCCTTGATGCATGTGCCCCTTAGGGATGTATCCTGCATTATTTTGGAAAATTTAATATTTTTGGAACATTTTCAAGAAGGCTGAGCAGATCGGTAACTAGGGGCAAAAACTGGAGGTTCATTTGAGACATCTCCCTTCCACCCTGCCCTACTATTTCTGTACTATTGTCTCTATTCCTCTGTCTTTCTCCCACTTGTCTCCATGTTTCTGTCTCTTTATTCCCACTCTCCCCGCCTTCTTTTCCTGTCTCTGGCACTTTGTTTGACTCAATATCCTGTTACCTGTTTCATTGTCCAGCAATCTTGTGCCCCTGTTTTCATGGTTTTTTATCTATATATTCTTTGGTCCTTTCTTGTGACCTTGTTCCACTTCCATAGTGTGTGCGTGACCCTGGATTACATCCACCCTGAATTCATGTCCCCGTGTTCAAGTCCTTGACTCTGTGTCTCTATCTCTTGGAAGCCTTGTATCACTCTAGCTTCTCAGTCAAACTCGTTTTTGTCCCCTAGTCCCTCTCTCCTTGTATTCAACTTTCTGCCATCATGTCTCCCTGTTTTCCTATTATCCTGTAGATGAGCTAATGTCCCAAATGCACTCTGGAATGATAACAAGTTTCTCACAGTGACACAATGACTTCAATAGGTTTAACATAACTTGCATTGGAGCAAACACAAATAAGTGTTGTCACCCTCTTGCTCAGCATTTTAACATATGGAACCTTTGTGCTACTTAATATACACAAATTGAGGCAAGTGTATCCCACTTAAATTGATACTCGTGTACCTCTCATGCAGAGCCGCGGATGTTAGTACAGACCCCAATGTGATGTTTTAGCAGTATAGCTTAAGAGAGGTAATCTGAAGAAACTACAAACTAGAAGAAAGAACAGGATTATAGCTGGATAGGAACTGACTCCTCAACCACAACCCGAAAGAGTGATGAGGAATTGATTTGCAACTTGCCATCAGGGTACTTACTATGAACTCGGCCATTCCAAAAAGTCCTGACTCCTACAGCAAAACAACTCAGAGCAGTCTCCTGAATACCTCATAATTATATTTTTCAACAAGGTGGTGTTTACTGTTGGATGTAAAATGGTAGTGATAAACCTTTTACACTGTCCTGGAGCACGCAGTGACCAATAAGAAGAACCTGGATGTTTCAGAGTGGGGGTGATTAAGTAGAATGCTGGCACGGGATTTATCATCAATCCTACTTGGCCTGTCCTATCAGAAACTATGGGCCTGCTGTGCTATTAAAATACAATATATCCTTTGGTTGGCAAATACTGAGAGAACTCTTACTCATTCACTCACCTATATCACACACATCCAATCATGGGGGATACAGTACCAATTGAAAAAGCAGTGTGCCAGTACACAAGGAAACTATTAGAAATGTTATGTATTAATTTATTAAAAGCATATAAAACAATTGTAGCAAATAAAAAAACTGTTAATCATACATAGTACAATTATTTTCAAAATCAAAAAACATCACACTAAAAATAAACAAACGAACAGACTCAATATCAAAGAAAATTAGACGAGAGTATTAAAAAGACACTACACTTTGTCATGAAGGGACCATTTCCATATGAGGTAAGGTTGGACTGGGCCCTGATGTACAAAAGACAATCAATATCTAATTTGGCAGCCCACTGTGCGGATTGTGGTTCTTGGCGTTGATGCGTTTCAATGGTATGATCTTGATTTAGACCATCTTTATCAAGACTAAAATATTACTCTCTGATGATATTTACAATTAAAAACATACAATTATTACACATAGACAATAACCAAAATGGGCAATACAAACAGAACATTTCAATCACATGATTAACCAGTTAAATTGTTAAAATATACATCTAAAACTACAACAAGTCGATCACAAAGTTCATGACATCACTGCTTTAACAATGACCTCCAACTCCCTCTATACGTATCACATAACACGTTCATAAATTCACACTCAGTTCCACCCAATTGGCAGACCACAACGGACCCCTACATGATTGGGCTTTGTTGTCACACCTTAAAAAGTAGCTTGACCAAAGCGCAGAAGTCACTTCTATCCTGCGGGGAATATAAAATGCTTCTCCCAACATCTGAAAATATATTTTTTTTAAACCTAAATAAAGAACAGAAATAGTGTCTCAGAATCAGCATATTGCATTTTATTATGCCTCTTATATCCTCATTTGGTGTAAGAGGTCCTAGTCACTTGTAAATAAGATACTGGCACACCCTGTATAAGGAGCAATACAAAATGCAGTTCTGAACAACAGCTAGCCTCACTGTCCTTCTTTCATTGTATAATCTAAAACAAGGGGATATTGTACTGTTTATAATGCAACTCCCAAAAGGTCTATTTTTCCCTGAATTATACAAAATATCAACCTACCTCCAGCACCATTAGGGGATAACCTCCAATGTTGGTATAATGCTGCCTACTTAGGCCTGAATGATATATCACAGGGTTCCTATATTTCCTTCTTCGATAGGGTCTGCAGGAAATAATAAAAGCAGAACTCAGTTAGGGAGTACCCTTCACTTAATAGAGCCTAAGCAAAGAATATTTTACATATGTTCAGGACAGGACTCCAATCCTAGGGAAGATAGTCCTATCTAGCCATACTAATCTAGACATGCTCCTATAGACCCCCTCAGAATAAACTTCCAGTTACTCTTAAATCGACACTCTGCAGTGCAAAAAGTACATTTCTTATTCAGAGAAGCATCGATAATTGCACATCTTCAAGAGGTCACAAAATGTGCTCCCTATGAAAACTAATTAGGCAACTGGCTATTTGCAACACCCTGTTAGGCTTAGTACATACTAAAAAGCCAGACCACCAGCACACACTATCAATTATGGATGGAATGGGAAACAAATCAAACATTCACCCCAGTAAAGAGATCTTGATAGATTGGGCTGGACTGTTCCCATGAGGAGCAGGATCAGGACTGATTTGCATATGGCCAGGTCTAAACTTTGGTGGCATGGTGAGCAAAAGAACAATGGATTTAACCCACATCTCTTGAATGGGGGAAAATGTTTGACGTCTTCTGCATTCCATCCATCATTTGTGTGTCTTTTGATTTCTCCCCCTAAGTGTGTTGCATATGCCCAGACATGTGTCCCAGGATAACTGTGCTACTGAATTCAAGCTAGTCGAGCTAATGTGGGTTTACACCCCAAAACCAGTCCCAGGATGCTCTTTCTGGTCCAGGGTGTCCACGTCTTGGCAGTTCGGGCTGGACTGTTTGCATGAGGAGCAGGGTCATGACTGATTTGCATGTGCCTGGGTCTAAAAAGGAGTGGCATGGTGAGAAAAAATACGATAGATTTAACCCACATCTCTTGACTGGGGTAAATGTTTGATTTGTTCTGCATTCTGACCAAAATTTGTGTGTCTTTTGCTCTCTCGACCTAAGTGCACCGAGTATGACCAGACTTAGGTCCTGGGCATACTGTGCCACTGGATTCAAGCTAGCCTGGCTGATGAGGGGTGATACCCCAAAACCGGTCCCAGGATGCTTGTTTCTGGTTTAAGGAGGACCAGGCTTGGCAGTTTGGGCTGGACTGTTTCCATGAAGAGCGGGTCAAGACTGATTTGCATATGGCGGGGTCTAACCTGAGGTGGCATGGTGAGCAAAATAACTATACATTTAACCCAGAGCTCTTGACTGGGGATGCATGTTTGATTTGTTCCTCATCCTGGCCATCATTTCTGTGTCTTTTGCTTTCTTGCCAAAGTGTGCCAGATATGCCCAGATGTGGGTCCCAGGCTCACTGTGCCACTGGATTCACGCTAGTCTGGCTGATTAGGGGTGATACCCAGAAACTGGTCCCATGAGACTTGTTTCTGGTCAAAGGAGGACTTGGCTTGGCAGTTCTAGCTAGACTATTCCCATGGGGGCAGGGTCAAGACTGATTAGTATATGGGTGGATCTAAACTGGGGTGGCATGGAGAGCAAAAGAATGATGTATTTAACTCAGATCTCTTGACTGGTGGTGGATATTTTAGTAGTTCTACATTCTCTTAATCAATATTGTGTCTTTTGATATTTCTAAAAGTGGCATTTTAAAAATTGTAATGATTAATTTGACTTCACCTTTAAAGAGGAGTTATCAATATAATTTCATAGGTACTAAACTTGACAGCTCTAACTCCTTCCAAGTGGGAAGGGCACTATTAGATGTAACATGGTACCCCCAATGTTACATTTTGGGAGGGGTAGGCTTCACAGTAGTGAAAAATGAATTTGGGAGTTTTTGCATACCAGGACATGTACTACAGCACCCTGCCCTATGGTCTACCTAGGGCCTACCTAAGTGGTGACTTATATGTAATAAAAGGGGAGTTTAAAGCTCGGCAAGAAGGTTTAAATGGCAATTCAACATAGCAATGTATCCTGCACACAGACTCTGCAGTGGGAGGCCTGTATATGATTTGAAGGGATACTGAAGTGGGTGACACAATCAGTGAATGAGACTCACATATACCATTTAATTCACAACAGACCCTGGGCACATGTAGTGCACTTTAGTAGGGAATGATATGCAAATTGCATATGCCAATTGTGGATAGGTCTATCAAAGAATTTTAGGCAGAAATTACACATACTTTAGCACTGATTAGCAGTGATAAAGTGCCCAGAGATCTAGAATCAATAAAAACAGATCAGCAAAATTGGAGGCAAACAGGCAAAAAGTTTGGGGGAAGACCACCCTAGGACTGACAGTTCTAACGGTCTTCTTCCTGCATATTTAACCATTACTGGATGAATTGCTGTGTTTTTTGATTGTGTTCCTGCTTATACCATTCTCTTCCTTTTTCCTAACATTCACCATCTGCACCTCCACATTGTCTGTTTACCAGAGATTCAAGTAGTCCATAATATGGCCCAATTGGTGACTCCACCATCTGCTAACTAACCTGGGTGTAAAGCTCAGCTCACAGAGTTTGGCTCTACGTCGAGTTGCTGAAAACTCCGCACTCTGCAACAGAGCAGTTTTTTTGTGTTGGTGCCCGAATACATTTTTGCACGTGCAGGAGCAACTTACCAGGTGCCTGCAATCACAAATTTTCCGAGCCTTTCGCGAGTGCCACAAGATTTGCTAGGCAGCCACATGGTCCTGTCATTGATTGTGGTCGCCAACACATAATTTGAGCATGCCAGCGGACATCCCATTGTGGCTTTTTGAAGAACGGAATCCCGAATGCACAGAATCTACTGCAACTACAATCTGGAGAAGGTTCTCTTCCCGAGCAGCATCAAAACCTTCCAAAAAATGACAATTTGGAGGAAACAAAACTCCTCAAATTGACATTTGGCTATCCTTTTTTGTGCAAGGAGTCCATTTTCTTTTTTTACTTTTTTTTCAAGAGAAAGGAAGTGCCCCAGAGCCTCCAACTTCATTTTCCTGTCCAGCTGACTCCTCCCAGTGCTTTTTCCATCTCCTGGTCACTTTTCATTTGTATTTGAAGCTGGAAGAATCATTCTTTGTGTCTGCTGCATAATATATCATTGGATTTGAGGACTTTGAATTTGAAATTTTATAAGTAAGTTAAAAAACTGGTGTTTGTTTGATTGAGGCCAATCACCTAGATTTATGTGTACTTTTCATCAATTTTATTTTATGTATTGTGTGAAGTGGCCTTTAGCTTCTGTAGGGGCCTAGTCCTTGTTGTTTCTTTGTAAGTCATTTTTCTTCTTTTATAAAGGAAACATGTTGCACAGTTCACTAAATGTTCTCCATGTTTTGAAATTAATTTGTTTTATTTATTTAATTCACTATGTAACCAAGTAGTATGCAATAGGCCTTTCTCAGCCAGTAGGCCCAGACCTACTCGTGAATGCATGAAACAACAACAGTTTATGTGGTGTCTGTTAAATTAAAATATCATTTAGGGCATGGATGGCATTGTATTTTAAAACAAAATTTGTTTTTTGTGGTAATTTACTTTTTTTAATGAGATGTATTATTTATCATGTCTCCTTTTTCTGGCCAGTGTGTGAGTGTGTTTATAATAGTAGGCTCCAGGATTTTCCTTGGCTCCCCATTTGGCCAGAGGCCATTTCATGAAGTCTGTGTTCATAGGCCTGCTTGTGTTCAATGTTTTTCAGGCCTACTGCTTGTTGTTCTGACCATGTGTCTGGTGGCCATTTGTAAAGGCTGTCAGTGTACTTTTTTGCCATAGGCCTTCATGTCTTCCCTTTGTTACTCTTGCCTTATTGCTTCTTGATGTGGTGTCCTGGCCATGTGGCTGGCCGGCATTTTGTGAAGGCAGCCAGTGTGCTTTTGCCAGAGGCCTGCATTGTCTTCCTTTTGTAGGCTCATTGCTTCCTGTGGTGGCCCGGTCATGTGCCTTGCGGCCATTTTGTGAAGGCAGCCAGCGTGTTTCTGCCTTAGGCCAGCATGCCTTCTTTGTGGTGGCTATGTCTTCTTGCTGGTTGTTGTTTGGCATGCAATTCTTCCTTCTTTTATTCAGCAAAAATGAAGCACAGTTCACTACATTTTCTCCATGTTTTTAATACATTTGCAATATTGATTTAAATTGATTCACTATGTGGTCTAGTCTGCCAATGGGTTTTCCAGCCAATAGACCCAGCGCTACTAATAGATGCATGAAACAACTGTTTCTGCAGTGTCTGTTGAATTTAAACATCATTTTGGCCATGGGTGGTATTGGATTAAAATACAAGATATGTTTTTTTGTGGAATTTCACTGTTTTTCATGTGTGTTAATTAAATGCCTTTGTTGGATGTGTGTGGTTGTAACTTGCAAACCTTTTTAGCCTGTGGATTTTTGTTTTTGGCATTGTTGCATTAAAGATGTCTTGTTTAGCCTTTTCCATGCTCATCATGAGGCACGGTGCTCCGGTGCTCATGACGAGCTCAGCTCGTCATGAGCCGTCGAACGCTCAGGTGCGGGGAGAATTCCCCTTCTGTGCTGAGCGTTCCACGGGAGCCGGTGCACCTGCGACGAGCTCAGCTCGTCATGAGCACAGGAGCGCCGTGCCTCATGACGAGCTGAGCTCGTCATGAGCATGCGCCCCCCCAGCACAGCGGGGGAATTACCCCCACAGTGAAGGGGTTAGCAAGCATACCTCCTTTGTCTGGCCAGTGTGTGAGAGTGTTTTTGCAAGTAGGCCAGCAATGTATTTGCTTTGATTCCCCAGGGCCATAAGGCAGGGGCCATTTTGTAAAGTCTTTGTCGGATATATGACGTTACCACGCGTTCTTTTACCACGCAGACCATTACCACGCATTTTTTACAACGCAGGACCCTTTACCACGCATACCATTACAACGCTGGTATTTACAACGCAGATACTACTACAACGCATACCATTACAACGTAAGTATAGGTAAGTAAATAATATGGTAAAATAATGTAATTATTAATAATATTTTTTTTAATTAATAAATTATTATTTTAATATTTAATATTTTAATTATTTATATTAATATTTATTTATTAATTTTTAAATATATATGTTAAAAATACCCCTGTACCCCAAAACCCAAACCCAGCCCTAAAACCTAAAAATACCCCTGAACCCCAAAACCCAAACCCAGCCCTGAACCCTAAAAATACCCCTGTACCCCAAAACCCAAACCCAACCCTGAAACCTAAAAATACCCCTGTACCCCAAAACCCAAACCCAGCCCTGAACCCTAAAAATACCCCTGTACCCCAAAAACTGAAAACTGACCCTGAACCCTAAAAATACCCCTGTACCCCAAAAACTGAAAACTGACCCTGAACCCTAAAAATACCCCTGTACCCAAAAACTGAAAACTGACCCTGAACCCTAAAAATATCCCTGTACCCCAAAAACTGAAAACTGACCCTGAACCCTAAAAATACCCCTGTACCCAAAAACTGAAAACTGACCCTGAACCCTAAAAATACCCCTTTACCCAAAACTGAAAACTGACCCTGAACCCTAAAAATACCCCTTTACCCAAAAACTGAAAACTGACCCTGAACCCTAAAAATACCCCTGTACCCAAAAACTGAAAACTGACCCTGAACCCTAAAAATACCCCTTTACCCAAAAACTGAAAACTGACCCTGAACCCTAAAAATACCCCTTTACCCAAAAACTGAAAACTGACCCTGAACCCTAAAAATACCCCTGTACCCAAAAACTGAAAACTGACCCTGAACCCTAAAAATAACCCTTTACCCAAAACTGAAAACTGACCCTGAACCCTAAAAATACCCCTTTACCCAAAAACTGAAAACTGACCCTGAACCCTAAAAATACCCATTTACCCAAAAACTGAAAACTGACCCTGAACCCTAAAAATACCCCTTTACCCAAAAACTGAAAACTGACCCTGAACCCTAAAAATACCCATTTACCCAAAAACTGAAAACTGACCCTGAACCCTAAAAATACCCATTTACCCAAAACCCAAACCTAAAATATTTTAAATAAAATTATATACTTACCAATACTTACGTTGTAATGGTATGCGTTGTAAAGGTATCTGCGTTGTAAATACCAGCGTTGTAATGGTATGCGTGGTAAAGGGTCCTGCGTTGTAAAAGTTGCGTGGTAAAGGTAGGTCATGGTAAAAGTTGCGTGGTAAAGGTTGTATACCGTCTTTGTCCTCCTTAGACATGCTTGTGCTCATTGTTTTCCAGTTCTCCTGCTTGTTGTTGTTGTGATGTGACCATGTAGCGGGCGGCCATTTTATAAAGGCAGTCAATGTGCATTTGCCATGAGCCTGCATTTCTTCCCTTTGTTTCCACTGGCTTAATGCTTCTTGTTGTGGCCTGGCCATGTGGCTGGCAGTCATTTTGTGTATTCTGCCAGTGTGCCCCTTGGCCATATGCTTGCATGGATGGTTGATCAATGAGATAAGCAGCTTAATAAATTAATAATTAGACGCTTGAGGGTGATTCATTTTCTTATTTACAATAATGTCCTTATTTTAATTTCATTTTTCATTTTTATATTCAAATTTTTCCAATTTGTTTAATTTTTTTCTTTTTTATATTTTCAAATTTGTTATTTTTTTCAATTTTTCAAAGTATTTTAAAAAACAAAAAACTAACTTCAGTTTCAAAGTAACATGATTTGGCATCGATGAATCATTACCATTTATCCCAGGTCTGTTATATGACATGCTCAACGGTATTCATTGTCTAGGGATTTTTCAATTCCATTGTAATTTGTCAGCAGCAGCTCCCTGAGTGCCCCATCCCATGTGATGCACAATGCCAAACCGTTACATTTGTATTGTTGTAGTTGTTGTTCCTATTTCCTATCCTTCCTGAGTGTACTGTACTGTACAGTACACCATGAAAGCCCTTGTTGTTGTCAAAGTCTCACAAATGGTTACAGTGTATTGTTAATTTTTTTAAATAACTGAGGTAACACTAACAATGATATATTCTAACATTTGTTTGTACTTATAATTATTGACCTACAACAATGCCACATTTCCCTGACATTCTTCTTGCTTCTTTGCTTTTAGGTGCACAAGAGGAGGAGACAACACCAGCCATTGTACTGCCAGACAGAAGACCTGCACCCTGCGCATGACGTCACTTGACCTGTGACCACAGACATCTCTTCAAATTGTGAATCTAAAACAAGTGCCACTGCTTGCTAACTAACAGCTTCAAGATGGCCCCAAAGAAAGATACCGGTACCAAGAAAGTCAAAGTAACTAGTGAGAAGAAGAAGGCACTGCCACTTACCACCACCAGTATGTCACCCAGTACCTTTTTTGCGAAACCAAAAATTGCGCCTGCAGCAGCGGTGTCCAGGGAGCAAGCTGGGAGCAGCACGCCCTCATCAGCGGACCCGCCCCACCAACCTAGACCCAAGCCCATGTCTGTTGCAGAGGCAGCCAGTCTAAGCATGACAACGCTGATGAACAGTGACATTTAAATTGACTTATTGTTATTGCAAAGTAGTACCCAATCATTGAAGTACACTCAGACTTCGGGCAACAACAGCCGCAACCACCACCAATAGTAGTAGTTCCTGCTGAGGAAGAAGAGCAAGTCACTCTTTCAGAAGATCCATTGTCTTTCAGATACAGCAGGTGACGCTCCTTAGAGGCCAAAAAACTGCAAGTGTTGTTGGTGGAGGGGATGAAGATCCAATCAAGATGGAAGGTGAAAAAATGGGAGACATTTTCTCCAGTACACAAAGCAGCCCTTTTCCCAGCAGTGCGGTGGTACCACCCACAACATGATCATCAGCAACATCGCAATGGCACAAGAGTCAGGTCGAGAGTAGATACCAAGGGGTCCAAGGCAAGAGAGTACCGCAATGAAAAACAGGCATTGAGCCCAACAATATCTGGCCTCAAGAAGTCAACTGCTTCAGTGACACCAGAAAAGAAAAAAATCCATGCTACCATGCTCAGCATGTTCAGGTCAGAGGGGCAGTATGAACGCAGCCACACAACGGCAGATTTGTAGAACACAAAGCTGGCTAAAATGTTAGCGCTCGACCTCCTCTCTCTTTCTTTGTGGAAGGCGTAGGTTTTCTTGAATTTGTGGCAGTCATCTACCCAAAATGAAAGGTTCCCAGCCGGTCCTATTTCATCAGAGTTGCAGTTCCAGCCCTACAACATAATGTGTTGGAATTGCAGGACACGCTTTGTAGCAGAGTACTGTTTATGCTATCTACCTGTTGACAGACATGTGGGCCAGTTGCCAAGTCACTGATTACATGTGCATCACTGCACACTGGATCTCGATTGTGGGGGCTAGAGGAAAGATATCTGCTGGTGTTGACCCTGCTGACATTTTTAACCCCTTGTGTGCTCAGGTCGGCCTCCGGCTGTCCTATGTCACGCTGGTGTGTGCTCAGGGCGGCCTACGCTGGAGAATTAATTAGTGGGCAGAGTTCGGATGGCCCCGACAGTTCTGAGCACACACCCAGCGTGACGTAGGATGGCTGGGGCAGTCCTGAGCACGCAAGGGGTTATGCCCCCTAATTATATCCCCACACTGTGGCAACATTTGTGCCGCAGGGAAGGGGTTAATGGTACTCAGAAGCATGCTACAGTAGCCATGTTTGCCATGGAGAAGCCTCAAACTGCTCCAAACATTTTGGAAGACTTTAGCACTAATATCTTGGAATGACTGTGACCAAGAGGGCTTAACATTAGATTTGTTACCAAGGACAATGGCAATAGTATAGTTAAGGTCATGGCCGATGGTTGCTATTTCAGGGTCCTGTATTTGAGGCAGTGAATTAACATCATTGTTCAAGACTTTCTGAAAAAAGGAGTCAGGAGCAACTTACTGAAACATTTCAGCCCATTTTTTTTAAAGCCTGGAAGCAGTTGAGGGTCATTTAATGTGATAATAGGATGCCAGTTAAAGCAGTCATCCAGGAGGTGCCAACATGTTGGAACTTAACTTATTACTTGCTTGAATGTCTGTTTGAGCAGTATAGACCAATCAATGAATATGACATTCAAAGAGGTGATGCAACTGTGAAAGGTATGATCATTGAGATGGACCAATGTGACCTTGTTAAATTCCTGATGGAGATGCTTCTTCCTTTCGAGGTCTTCACTCGTGAAGTCAGCAAGGAGGAATGTACCATGGGCCAAGCTATCCCATTGTTTCACTTGCTACAGGAACAGCTAAAGAAGGTGTCTGCAATGTACGTAGGTGTGGAGGAAAAGAAAGAAGCTTATCTGAAAATACAAGGCTTCAAAGAGGAATTGTGTCATCCAAACTTTACATTTGTGCCACAATTCATGATCCACAGTACAAACTATTACTGGACACTTTCATTCCATTTTCAGACTGGGATAATGTCAACTACAAAAACTTGGATAGCTGTGCAAGCCAGTCAGCTAGAAAAAGAACAGGCGGAACTAGAGGCCTGCTCTACGAGGGCACAACAAGTGCCCTCGAAGCAGCCTTCAAGTTCAACGTCAGAGCCTGAGGGCAGTGTGGTTGGCTCACAGCAGCCAAAAGCACCAACAGCAGCAAGAACAACATCCACAACAACAAGAACAGGAGCATCTGCCCAAAATTCGGCAAAGGGACAGTTTCTCCTGACAGGGCTTGAATCCAGTGCCGAGGCAAGGACAAAAGAGGCCAAGCAAAGTGAAGCAACTATGACCATTGAGCGGATGGTCCAGGCCTCTCAGGATGACCCAGCAGAGGTCTACTTGGATCAAAATCCATTGCAGTATTGGTATGGGAAAAGATGCTAATGGCCAGTTCTCAGCAGGCTGGTGATAAACTAGCTCACTTGCCCCATAGCAAGTGTCTCTGCTGAGCATGTTTTCAGTGCTGCTGGTGCTGTTCTGACAATGAGAAGGACCAGTCTCTTGCCCCAAAACATGGAGAGGTTAACCATGATAAAAATGAATCAGCACTTTATATCATTGCGTTACACCATACTTGAAGTACCACAGCAGGAAGATGATGACGGCGACTCAGGTCATGGAAGTAGTGTGTTAGGTGGCCTACTTCTGGGCGAACCACCAGAGTTTGAGGACGAGCTCTTTTTCCGTGACAACTAGGCTTTTTAGTTACTTTCATTCTTTCTTTGACGCCCAAAACCCCCGAAAAAATATATAGCTAAGGAACATTATTTACTTTATTATTTGTATGCTTTTGTCTGGTATACAAATCCATCCCTACTGTCTTACTTTTTTATTGCCAGATTGGAGTTTCAACTGTGTGCAGTCAGTGAAGAAAGTAAGTCCTGAGTTCCGACTCGCCCTTAAGCCATTTTCATAAAGCCAGACATTGGATGGAGAATTCAAACAAATGTGTTCCTGCCTCCAACCCTGGGCCCTGATCTATCTATCCTTTCCTAGCCTAGATTGACTGCCCTGGAAGAACTAGTAAATAATGGCATGCATTGTACACTGAGTGATTGTTGTTTGTTGTGAATTATGTCTACTATTCATTCAACACACAAAAAAGTCAATCTTTCTCTTTTTGTTGTTCTGTAACAACATTGTACTACTACAGGCCAATTCAATGCATTTTGAGTCAGGACAAGTTCTGGACTCACTCAGGACACTGTTGGTACGGAGTTGGACACCATATTTGAAGTCAGAGTCAGAAGGATCAGAGATGATTGATGGAATGACTCAGGACATCGGCATGAGCGTGACTACTTCGAGAACTGCCACCAGAAGAAGATGTAAGTTTTCAAATTCACTGAAACCAACTGATTTGGATGATGATGACTTTGAAGTGACCTAAATGTAAACATCAACAACACCAGACGTACACATGTCTGTGTAGTGGTGGTGGTGAGCGTAGTATGACTGACTGATAACTGTGCATTGATTTTTTACTTAATTGAGAAAATGCTATGTTGCTGTGTGTGTCTGTGCTCAGTGCTATCTGGATCAAATTCGAAGCTAAGTGGAGTTTGGGTGGGGCTGTTGTTGGTGGTAACTGACGGAAACAGACATTTAGCCATGCTGCCTCAAAGTCTTCCTTTTTCACTCCTTTATGCAGTTTAACTTTTCCCCTTGATTCTTCAATAAAAGTTTTTTTCCATCTTCAGGCCCTTTACCATGTGCCTTTCCTGAAAAACAACTCACACTTACCTTACCGAACTGCATCCGTCAGGCACCCAAGATTAACGCACAGTCCAAGAGGAATACAAAGTTGCAAGTCCCAATTTTGCAATACGGTATCATTTTTTCTCTTCAATCATTCATTACAACTGTGTGTGTTGTTTATGTTTGTTTACTTGACTCCTACAGATAGTTACATTTTATTTTCTATCTTTCAAAGCCTGCTACAAGAAAATAATGTAAGTTTTAACTTGGGTCTCTCTGGGGGCAGATACACAATTAAATATACCTGTACTAGTCTAGTACTCATCATCATACATGCATTTCCTTTTCCTCCCATAACAGATTTATGATGGTTGGTCACCAAAGTGAATGTGTATGGTCCTTGTGTAGTAGTTTGTCCCACAAATCCCCCTTCCCATCCAATCATAGAACTTCTAACTCTCTTCCCCTGAGCTGTGTGATTTATTGAGATGTGACTACATTAAATTTACACCATTAATTGATCACACACTAGTTGGGGTGGATGTGGTGAAAGCAACAGCAAATCAAGGGGAGGCAGGACGAGGATCGCCTTAATTTCTGCTCTAAATATAACTATAGCCCACACTGGCAATATATAAATTAAATTGCCCACCCATGCACAGACAGCATTTGTTATTCCAATTTTAGGTTACGCTTATCCACTCTACTTCATAGTTGGAGTCGACTTCAGTTTGTAACTTGTACTAGCCCATATTTTTAATTATTTTTTATTTTACTTTAGCGTTGCTTAGTTATCATGTTTTCTCGTTTCACAGTCTTCATCTTGCATACTACTAGTTGTACTCTACTCAGTCTAGTCTTCCTCATGTGACTGTCACATTTTTTTGGCCAAAGGTTGCATATCAAACAGCAGTAACTCAGTTTGTAAATGTAATTATTTAGTTCCCTTTGATGCATATCCATCATCCTACATGCTGCAGAATCTGGTGTTTCTAGTATTTGACTAGTCTGGTAGCATGCTCCTACTGTCTACTACTACTATCACTGTGGACCCTTGGGAAACTATCAGGATGCAGCCATCGCTTTGCCTATCCACAGGAAAGAGAGAAGAAGTGAGGGGGATTAATTCAAGATGCAATAATCTATATACTATCGAAATTATTTCACCCACCCACACCCCTTCCAGGTCCATAGGGGTTAGTTTGTTGCAGACTGCATAGACTAGGAGGAGAGATTAACAGTAGTAGGACAAGTGAGGGTACCGCATCTATTTGTTGGTGTGTTACACTATCAGCAGATTTCAAACAATGACTGTGGCCCTGCAGTAAAGGAAGCAGTGCAAAGTGAAAGAGTAACCATCATCCTGTCTTCACCTATGATTGAATGCCATCCAGGGATCTATCCAAACATAGCTATCATTCTCAACAAACCTTTCACCAACAACATCCATTTGTAATTTACCCACCCATACATACTTGCTTGCCTTTGTGTTTGACCCATCAACCCCCCTGAGGATTCCTTTTACCCATACAGTTTCCCCCACCCACCCAGGAAAGCATCCTTTCTTTCATCCTTCACCCATCCTTCAACCACCCATGTATCTTAGCAGCATCCGGGGCCCACTTCACCCATGCATCCTTCTATGCTAGTCATATATTACATGTCACCGATCCTTCCTCCTTCCATCCTTTTTTTCCTTTTCCATCAACCCATCAAGGTCTGACTCTATGGGGCATATTTACAAGGAAAGTGACTCAGTGCGTGCCGAAGGCCTATTTACTGCGCCGCACTGAGTCACTTTCAAAGCACAGGCATGTGACATATTTACAACAATATGTTGCATATCAGTGCATTCCCCTGCGCTGGCACACAAACTGCTTTCATGTGCCAGGGCAGGCACCCTTGCACCATGGTGCAAGTATGCCTTAGTCGTGGGGAGATTTGTTAAGTGCAGGAAGGGTTCCCTTCCTGTAAATAAACAATCACCAGAGGTGATTTCCTCTTTCTATGTGCGCTGCAGAATGCAGCATGCATTGAAGAGAGAAAAAACAAGGAGAAAATAATACATGTCTCCTCGTTTTGCCTCCCAAGCCTCACTTGGGAAGGCGTAGCATTCAGACTCATTTCCAGATTTACGATTTCTCATAAATCTGTAAATGTGTCTGGTTCCTTGGGTGTTGCGTGGGAACACCCACAGCAACACCCATGGAATGCCACTTTCAGACAAAGTGCTAAGTGCAAACGGGCGATATTTACAAGAACAGGCTTTTCCTATCCTTGTATATATGGGGCACTAAAATGTGCTGCCGGTGCGCCACGAAAGGTGATGCACCGGTGGCGCAAGGGTCTTGTAAATCTGCCCCTTAGTCTTCTTCATAAACTTTCTCTACTGAGTTGAAGATAGAAGAGGCCATGAGTTACTCAACTCCCACGAAAGCTAATGCTAAGTAAAGTTTCTCTTGTTCAACTGTTCACAACTTAATCTCAACAGTACAGTGTACAGTGTACACCCTTGCAGCAAGTGTATACATTTGATTGTCCATAAGCAAGGAATATGACTTACCACCGCCTGCCACTGCTGCTGGCTCACCCCATGCAGCTGCCGCATCTGCTCCCTCCTGCTTGGTGTCGCCTTACCTGCTGGCCCCGGCACAAGTGGTAGGTACATATAGAAGAAACATTACACATTTTTTAGATGCCATATGCTCCTCCTTTTCTTATTTTTTTCACAAGCAAAATTGAAAATACACCACACACATCACTACAATTCATATACAGACAGACTAGAGTAAAGTAGACAGTATGTCCTATCAAAAATAATAAAATATATAGTTCGACATTTTGTTGGTGGCAATTTTTGAAAAGCCTCTCAAGAAGAGAACAACCCAAGGGACTGGACTCGGTGGCTAGAGCTATTGGTAAATCTGAGTTTTTGAAAAGAAAAAGAGTGGCCAACTGGGCTGATAATTGGACATAAGGTCTTCTTGGTAGGAAAATGTAATGCTGCCATCCTCACCCTCTTCCTCATACTTTCTTCCAGCCATGGTGCACAGTAATCAGTTCACCATCAACTGCTGCTGATGATACTAGGCCTAGACGAGAAGAAGACACAACTTTCGGGTGTCCAATGTGACCACCATTTACTGATTGAGCATAAGAAAGTAAAAGAAAGCCTTCTCATCTCAACAAACATGTGTAGAATACCTTACTTGGGCATGCAATCTGCACAGCAGAGTAGTAGTACTAGTAGTAGTAAGGACCACTGGGCTCTCTGAGCCTTCCAGTACCACCACTAGACAGTCCACAAAATATATAAGGGGAGAGGGAAAGCTGACTGAAAAACCAGTAGAAAGCAAAATACAGACTAATACGGAGTCAGAGACAGTTTGATGAAAAAAATTAAAACCAGACACTAGAAATATAAATAACTGAGCTAGTAGGTAACAATTTAAAAACAGATAGATCGAAGAGGATTTAGGAAAACATAAAATTACTAAATGGAAATAATAGTTCAAAATAAGGAGTGGTAAAAGTCAGGGAAATATATATTAATATTAACAACAGGAGGGCTTACCGGAGCCAGCAGAGCCATCTGATGGGGACGTTCCTGGGAGATACCTCCAGCTCCAGCACCCGCCTCGGAAGATCCCGTCTTCTTTTTGCCCCTGGATGCTGATCATCATGTAAGATATAATTAAAGAGACAAAAATGATTGGTGTTAAATAAAAATTAAACAATCACTTGCGAAATCAGATCCACTAGTAGTAGACTAGTATTGCAGCAGTGGACAGTCCTATCTTTATTATTCCATTCCGATTTCTGAATCTCATAAACCTACTTAGCCCGCCTATTCCATAGACTTGGAATGAATTGCAAAAAATTATATTTGCTTCTAAGTCCCGATCTCATTTGCAATCATCTTAACCCCCTTTGATGGGCAAATTCTCTAAAGGTCTTATTTCAATGTCGGACAGACCTGAGTCTGTCCGATATCGATTCGGTACTGGGACCGATTGACCTCCTGTCAATGGTCTCAACCCAGCAAATAGGATGCAACTGATCACTGTTCAGTCGCACTCCTATTCTTTACAATGAGAACATGCATTCCGACCGGAATGCATGCTCTCATTGTACAGAGAAGAGGTGCAGCTCATCCCTGCCCACAGTGTCCGGCACCTCAGGGTGCCTGCCACGGGGTGCAGGGATCAACAGGGGGCCCCCCTCGGCCTCCAACCATCCAAACAGAGGCCGTGCATCCATGGGGGCCCTGCTGGGGGCCCCCAAAGTCGACTTCCGACATACTTTCTGTCTCGGAAAGGCCTGCACAGAAAGGCTGTCGGAATCCGAAATTGTAAACCCTCGAGTGGATAGAGCCACACTGGGATTACTGGAGGCTTTCCAAATGGCAGACGGGCTCTGAGAGCCCGTCGGGAGCCATTTGAAAATCCAGTTCAGATTCCTTTTTGACCGACTCCATCCAAATGGGCTGGTCAGAAATGAATCCGAGCGGCTGATTACGATACCATAGGGATGGCTCCAAACGAGGGTTGGAACCATTTTCTATGGCATCATAATTTGCCCCTAAGTCTGTATTTAGTCTTAAATGCATAGATGGATGCATGCATATTGCATACACCATATTGGTTGATTGCTATTTACTCACTTTATGAACTACAAGAAAGGTTCTCCTAAACAGTCAAGGACTGAAGTGAGAGGATGCGGGCCGTTAATTTACTAACTAATACTGTTATGTAGTTCCTATAAAAACGTATACAGGATCTGCACGTTCAGACAACATGCACTGTAGGACTGGTGTCAGACTGATTCTAAACACCCCTACTGGGTATGTTGGCCACGAATAGTATACCTCTGTTCTATATGATTCATGTGCCTCAATCACGAATGTTAATTGTCCACCCCAGGCTGTAAAACCATGTACACCTAGTTTTATGGCGATGGCCTTCCTAACATTTTCTGCATTGTGAATTGCGTCTGCGTCTTCTTCTCCAGCTGAGAGGTGTAGATATTGTACTACGTTATCTCTTTCCTCAGTCATTACTTTAGTAAAGAAGAGTTTTCCAAGGGAACTAAGATAAGGTGTTATGCACAGTTTGGGAACAATGTGTCCTTCAAGCTTGATTACCCAACAGCCAATAAATAGGATTTTTCCTAAGCTGCGATAGATTTTGTACCCTCCCACTCTATATGTATCTAGGGAAATGTGAGTAGGGGTCTCCGAGAATGGCACAACGGAACCACTCAGTTTTGACTGTTAAATTAGTACCCAACCAACGTTGGGCGCCATGACTTGTAGTTCCTATAAAAACCTATACAGGATCTGTGTGTTCGGACAACATTCACTGTAGGACTGCTGTCAGATGATTCTAAACACCCTCACTGGGTATGTTGTCCTTCTGTATCAGCTAGCTCACAGTGCCACTAGATTCACCTCTTGCCTAGGAGAGAACAAATCTTGGTAACCATCAATCATTACAACCCTGATCCCTCAGGACCGTGGAAACAGTGAACTACTTTTCACTCAGTCTAGAATACCGATCACACAACATAATAGAAGATTTTGAACTGTAACTTACCTGCATGTGAGCAGCAGCATTCTTGCTATTTGGAAAACAAATAATATTCGCAGTCGCATAGAACACACAATAATAATTAGAACTAGCTACTCATCAAGCCCCGCTACCTCAACACCTAGCAAGTCCAGCAGGTCCTGCTCTCAGTCTATGGATATTGGACCACTGGTTAGTTATGGGTGAGCCAGACCCCAGAGCACTGATACACTGCCTGGTGCACCCTCGCCAACCGCTTGTGGTGCTCCCTGACCCCGTACCCAGACCCAGGCCTGTCGCCTGCTGCCCAGGTGGAGGAGAGGTGACGCTACAGAAAAAAAACAAGCGCTGCCACCTCCACCTCCAAAAACAAGGCCGGGGCTGCACCCCTTCCGGGGGCTGCCTTCCACAAGAAAGGCAGCTCCTCTTTGCCAGGGTCGCACTCTCTGCCATTAAGCTGGGGGGGGGGTGGAAAGGAAAATATAGAAAGTAAAAAATTAGGAGAGGAGAGGAAGAGAGGAAGTAAACAAATTAGAAAGCTAGTAATATAGAAAAACTGTAAAAAAAACACGCAAAAAGTAGAGAACAAAACAAAATATACACTTTAGAAGACACAGGTAAAGATAATAAATAAAAAAGATCAGAAATAAAGTTTTGGGAACGAAGTATTGAAAAGATTAAGGCAGTATTTAAGTAGTCCCCAGCACCATACCAGAGAGAAAAAAATAAGATGGCCGCGCCCATGACTGACCGCATGGTGTAGTTCGCATAATATTTACCACCTAACGTGCAATCCATGTTGGTTTATGGCAGAAATGTCATGCAAACGGGTGGAACAAGCAATTCTGCCCACTCGCGAAACTCCACGTAGCGCGGTGGAGTTTTTAACCGCTTCGTAGAATTCCGCGTAGTGCCGCTACACAGATTCCAACCAGGCTTACTGCTAACATCTGAGGAGAGTCATGGTGTGAGGGCTGACTGATCTCCCCTAAGTCATACTAAAATTCTTTGCTTTTGAGTCTCAACAATCAGTGGTCTTTCCAATCTATTTCAGACTGGCATATACGCATGCTAAATTGGCTTTCCCAACCTAAAATATGAGTATAATCTAAGTTTATTTCTTATGATATCAAAAGAAACTGTATTTTACAAGAAAAAAATTAACTAGACTTTGGCATTATGTATTCATTAGTCAGAAAGGCAGTTAAGTAATTTATTTTCTAAGCACTGACATCTTTGTTTGAACTGCCAATCATAAGTAGATCCTCTGCTGGAGCAATTCAGCCATTTAATTTGTTTACAATTGAAGTTGACAAATGCAAAATGAAGATCTCCTATTTATTTTTTTAACTTTGTCTGTGGGGTCTTATCAGTATAGCCCTAGATAATTTAGTTGATGCTAATATCTGATAACATTTGAATAACTCACTCCTAAATAAGCAAGTAAGTTAGCTATAATTTCTAACACAAGATAGGCTGTCCTGCTGAGGATGGCTCAGTAATTAAAACTGGGGTGCAGCCAGCGCAAACCCTACTATTGTTCCTGAACTAAGTGATAATGCCTTATTATATACCGACACGCCCACTGCACTGACAACACAGGCACATATACACATACATGCCACAGAAGTAAGACAGAAAGATACTTTTTAACATTGTGGAGACGTGTGGCTCACTGGTTAGAGGCGGCAGACCTGTAAGCAGAGAACGGCTCGGGACCAGGTTTCAATTCCCGACGCGGCAGGGTCTTGGACCAGGGTCAACGGACTCGATAATTCTCGCCTTGGTGCCTACTCTAACCAGGGAACACACTCGGTAACTCTGGGCATTAAGCTTGCCTCATCTCTACAATGGCCCCCCACAGACGCCGGGGATGCCTGGTTTCACCCTGGAGATACCCAGAAAGGGACCATCTCACAGGGTAAACCAGGACGGGTTCCCCAGCGGTCTACAGCGCCAGGACACTCGGGTAGAGTAACAGTGCGCTTTACAAGTATCCAACATTTACATTTACATTTACATATGCTATAGATTCTTAGCTAGAACCATTTCTTGATATGTAATTTTTCAGGGTACATGAAGACTTGAAATCTCTTTATATTCACCCTGTCAAGCAATAATAGAAAATAAATCATTCAAGAGAAGATCTTCATTAGACGTTAAGCACTCCCAAACAATTGTAAGAATAGTAATAACAACAATAACATGTTTATATCTAGTGTTTCATTACACAATCCCGCTATTCTAAGCACCATGAATTACAGGTGATACATGTACCCAATTTAATGGGTACCAATTTTCGGACCTCACATAGATGTCATGTTTAATGAGCCTTGCCACCATTCAACCTCAATTCCTGTGGATTGCCATACACAGAATGAAATTTCAACTCATTGATGAGAGATGGACTGTGAGAAAGAAAGAAACAAAGAAAGAAGGAGACAAAGAAAGAAAGAAAGAAGGAAAGAAAACTAGAAAGGAGTCCAAAAATAGGCTATGAGAAATAATGAAATGGGGTGTCAATGAACGGAGGTGAAAAGATAAGGAGAGAAGTAAGGTGGAGAGAAAGAAGAACGAAGTAACAAAAAGAAAGGTGGTAAAAGAAAAAAGAAAAGAAGGAGGGCAAGAGATGATAAAAAAGGAAAGAAGGGGCAAGACAAAAGGAGGAGAGGAAGAAAGTAGGAGTGAACATAAGAAATTGGAAAACAAAGAAAGAGGAAATGGAGAAAAGAGAGTAGAAGTACATAGGGAGAGACACGAAGACAAAAGAGAGAAAGGAAAGAAAGAGAGAGAAATAAAGAAAAAAAGTGAGAGAGAGAGAGAGAGAGAGAAAGAAAGAAAGAAAGAAAAAAGAAAGAACGAAAGCATGAAAGAAAGAAAGAAAGAAAGAAAGAAAGGAATAAAGAAATGAAAATTTCCTTTATCAATTGTGTGCATATTTTTCATGTGCATGCCTCACTGTAGTGGAGATTGGTCCATGGACGAAATAATTTGCTGCCCCATATCTGCTGCCACAAAAGACAGATATCTATCTGTCTGTACCAAGTTATAGGGACATCTCGGGGTGTATGCTAATTCATCTTCACAGATTCTTTCTTTCAGTCAGTCTGACAACTTTTCCAGCCGACCTATTTGCAATGCTAAAGAAAATGTTACAGCGTGAAAGATTTGAATCACTAGTTTTGTAAATGTAATCAAAACTGAAATGGTATCCTAAATGTTTGACCTGATAAAACTCACATGTATAAATACATTTGTTCTACCATGTTTGTTTGTGTACTATTATTTACCTAATCTAAATACATTATGTGATGAGATACCTACTTGACCGGTGGCATTTACACAGATCTTTCAATCTTCTGAATATGTAACCTAATTTTATCTCACACCAGCAGACTAACTACCTGGGCATTAATTCTGAATATGTATAAAAAAGATAGTTTTTTTAAAGAAGAGGTAGTTTGCAGTCTCTGTTGTTGAGAATGACCTCTTAGGACTATCAAGAGTCAGTTGCCAAAACCAGAAGATGACTGGACTGCACTAATTAGGAGTTTGTGGAGTTAATATTTAAAAAAGACCTCCTTATCTGAAAAGATATCCTCAACTGTATTATATGTAACACACTTATCACTGTGGAAGAATGTTGATGCTACATGTCACATAAGCTACATCATGTTAGAGTAAAAGATGTGGAAACTTTTCACAGGCTGGTTTAGAGTCACCCATTGTTTGCAAAGTAGTCATTTTTGAAAATTTACTGGTTATCACATTGACTTCAGAATTTGCTTGGAAGCAAAGATGAAGCACAAGATGTCTCCTTGTTTGGTACTTGATGATCTTTCCCGAATGCACGCAAAAGGAGGGAAACTGTTCCTATTAAAAGCGTGAAGGGGGTCGAATAGAATGTCCTGTGACCATGAAAATGTTCCTTATCAGAAAATAGAGCCCTCACACTCCCACATTGGTGTCATGCTTCATCGTAGGGCTTTGCTCCTTGTGGGGCTGGCGCTGCAATGCCCCATGGGCCACACGAGAGGGCTCCGTTTTGTAGGTCTTCTCTTTTTGCCATTATGATGAGTAAGGAAATGTGAAGGTAGGGTAGTGTGTACTTTTGTCACGCTTAGTTAGAAGGGTATGCTCAGACGTGGGTCTGTACTTACTCTGTCGCTGGATTCAAGCTAGCCTGGCTGATGAAGGGAGATACCCGAAACCGGTCAAAGGAGGCTTGTTTTGGTCCAAGGAGGACCTTGTTTAGCAGTTTGGTTTGGACTGTTCCATTGAGGAGCAGGGTCAAAACTGATTTGCATTTGGCTGGTTCCAAACTGGGGTGGCACGGTGAGCAAAAAAATGATCGATTACATCCAGATCCTTGTGACTGGGGGTAATAGTTTGCATTGTTCAGCATTCCGTTCAACTTCTGATAATTTTGCTTTTGTTGCCCTAAGTGGAAAGGGCATGCCCAGACCTGGGTCCCGTGCTTACTGCGACACTGGATTCAAGCTAGCCTGGCTGATGAGGGGTGATACGGGCTGGACTATTCCCAAGAGGAGCAGGGTCAAGACTGACTTGCATATGGATGGGTCCAAACTTGGATGGCTTGGTGAGCAATTATTAGAATAAACCCATATCCTTGTGACTTGGGGTGAATGTCTGCATTGTTCAGCATTCCGTCTATCATTTGCTCTTATAACTTTACCATTAAATAGGGCTTTCAGTTACAATTATGTAAACACTAAATTCGACCTATTAAACTACTCCCAATTGGAAGTTACAGCTTATAAAATGTAATAAGGTAACTCCAATGTTATCATATGGAAGGGGTAGGCCTATCAGTAGTGAAAAACGAATGTAAGGGGTTTTTCACAACTAGGACAGATAAAACTTTAAAGTGCATGTCCAACTTTTTATGTACACTGCACCCTGCCGTCTGTGCTAATCATGGCCAAATGTCTATTATGTAAGGTGAAAATGTCACTTTGAAATTGTACACACAGGCTGCATCAGCAGACCTGAGACAGGGTTAAAGGTCAACTTAAGTGCGTGGCACAATGAGTTCTGCAGACACACCCGTAGCATTTATTTACAGGCCCCGGGTACATGTAGTACCACTTTACTATGGATTTACAAGTAAATTAAATAGGCCAATTGGATGTAAGCTAATTCTACCATGTTGGAAGTAGAGAGCACAAGCACTTTAGCACTGGTTACCATAGGTAAAGTGTGTCAAGCCCTACAAGCCAATAGGAACGGGTTCAGATACCTGGAGAGTGAAAGCCCTGCAGAAAGAGTGAAGCCAACACAAGCCTCCCCCTCCCAAAATCCAGGATAGACTAATCAATACCTTGATGGGCTTCTCTGCTTAGGCAATAGAACACGTACTGTTGCCCAACAGACAATCCACAGGCATGGATGGACCCTGGGTTGTGTCTCTCACAGCAACAACTTGGTGAAATGCCTGCTCTGAAGATACCAGATGACACCTGATGGTGGTCATGCTGGTGTCTGTGTCTCTCAGAGCCTCTACCTTCTGCTCATTGATGGATACCAATTGACTGCGATTCTTGGTTTTGTAAGGCATGTGGGTTTTCTGTACCATCTCTCCATCATACAGGGAAAGTAGGGTCAACTCTACATTCCCCCAAAGCTATCTGTGGAAATCTCTGCCCCAAGGGCTGCAGTAGCCAACCCCAGTGACTACCCACCGTTGGGGGTCTGTGCCCACTTGGGCACTTGGAATTGTCCTTCTTACTGACACTCATAACACTTCACGGAAGCCTTGCCTGCAGATGCATGGTAAGGGAACAATTTCTTTCTCTTCTCATTAGGGGGAAGGGAACCCTGCCCACATAACTATTTGGGGCCCTTTAGAGGACTTCTTGCTATTTTTGTCAACCCCCCCTTCTGAGAACTCTGCCCATCTTTGTAGTTATCCCCCACAGATTGCTACCTGTGGACCCTGGTACTGACCCAGCAGGTCACCCCCCTTAGCAACCCTTTCTTGGGTTAGTGAGCTTACAAGCTGTTGGTGCAGATCTGGAAAACAAATACTGAACATATGCTCTGTTGCAGTTTATACAGCCCCTGGTAATCTTTTACCCGACTTCCCTTCACCCAACCATCTAGTGCCTTGCAAAAGTAATCTACACAATCTAACCAGGTCTGTTAGCTTCTGACTGTCCCTGAACTTCTGTCTGTACTTCTATGGGGTCAGACCAAATGTCCTGATTAAGGCCTCCTTCATGGGGGGATACTGCAATATATCATCCCCTCCTAGGGCCAGTAGAGTGTTCTGCCCCTCTCAAGGGATATGCCTCCACATACTAGCTCCCCAATCTCCCTCAGGGACCTAATGCATCTCTTGGACAGTTTTGTAAGCCTCAGACCAACTGTCTCAGTCATTTCCTACTATAAAATCAGGTAGCAGACCCGTGGGTATATGGGCCCTCCTGTTAGAGGGCACTTCAGAATTGCTGTCACCTTCCCGGCTAGACTCAGCCTTCCTGGCTTTGGTGTGCTCCATCAGGCTCAGCTCCTGAGCCAACATATTTTTATTTTTCTCTATAGCCATTTTTTTCTGGCTTTCTTCTATCTCCATGTCTAGCCTTTTCTACTCTAAGGCCTGTTTCTTTTGCTCTGCCTCAAGCTTTAGTTTGGCAAGTTGTAACTAGAATTTCCTCTCTTCCCTCCTGTACTCCAGCTAATCTGGGGACAGGCTTTTAAAGGACACACTGCTTTCTGCCCTGGTGGGGGTACCATCTCACTTTGGAGGCTAATTGTCCTATGTCCCACAGGCAGTCCCAGATTCTCCACTGAATTCTGGTCCAGCCCGTATTCATCCTTTATCTTCTTGCAAAAATCCTTGAGTTGTTGCACTGTTTACCTATGCCAAGTCAAAACCGAGGCTTGCGGGTGCAGGTGCAATTATGGGACGTCCAGTCAGAGACTTAATTTAGAAAAAAAGCAAAAATGCCATTCAGGGAGAATGGAAAAATAAAAAAAGGCCAACCTAAAGAGAGCAGGAAAAAAAATTCAGATGGAGATCAGAGACAGTTGATTCAAATTGGTCTAGATGTGGAAAGTAGTGTACACCAAATTACTGTAATGTTCTGCACAAACACAAGTCCTATCCTCACTACTGATAACCAATGTTAGAAACTGGATCTCTAGTTGGCAGAGGTTTGTATTCTGTCCAACTAGGGACCCCAATCCTAGTCTGGGTAAGTCAGATACACAGTCTAAATTGACCTGTGCTGACGCTCTGGTAGCTTGGCATGCAGCAGTCAGGCTTAACTTAATTACAGTAACACAGTGGAAACACACAAAAGGACTTCACACTAGGTTAGGCAAATAAGGAAGATTTATCTAAGTAAAACAAGACAAAAATTAAAAAAATCCAATAAGTAGAAATTGAGATATTATTTTTTTAAGAATAAACCACAATATATTGCTTAAAAGAAAATCGTGTTTTGGGGTTACTTGTGTTTGAGCTAGACCGGGGTAAATCCAAAGTTCAGGCCAACGACAATTGAGATACATGAAGAGATGACCTCACTTTACTATTGTCTAGTATATTTGAGTTTATACATGATAGCTAGCTGGATTGATATTGGACGCATGTCCTAGATTAGACATACACGTGCTTGGATCTCCTTTAGTTGGCTAAGTTTCGATTATTAGTCCTTTAAGCCCAACCAACCAGGGATATTTTTCATTATCATTATATGTGCTTTTTATGTAAAGATATGGGATGTCTTGTGTTTTTGTCCAAACATATCAATAATGTTTTAGAAATATCAAGGAATTTGTATATAAATGTAAATATTATATGTTATTGTCAGTAATTGTTTATGTAATTATGTTTAAATGTGTCTGTAAATGTGATATTTATGTATTTATATGTATGTATTTTTTGTACAGTTTGGTTTATACTATATATGTATTTTATCTAAAATTCACAGCCCTAAAGAAGTCCAACTTTAAGTGAACGAAACGTGTTGGCTGATGATCCTTTTTATGAATGGAAAACAAAAATAATAAAGGAAGGAAAGATTAACCTATTGACTGTACAGACATTGCTATTTTCAAGGAACTACTTTTTGAGACTGTCTATTGTGGACATTATCACAGTTGTAAAAACATCTTGTTTGACTTATATGTGGTGCTGCTCCATTTTTTGTATTGTCAACCACGATTGAGGGCAGTCCTGCCACAGGACCCAATCAGGAGGTGCTGGAAAAGTACCTTGGATGGAGATAGAATCGGCATCAAAATCTCAATGCACCAGTTCTGATTCACGCAATCGGGCTGAGGTGCCGTCATCGAGCCTCATAATCAGATCCTGCATCAACATCAATTCCCTCTCGATACAGGCAATGTGTCATTGTCAAGCTTTGCAGTCAGGTCCCAGTTCGACATATAACAGCTTCACAATGCAGGTGCTGCATCGGTGTCAATACTTATAATCGGGCCCTGTGTCAACATCAAGCCATGCAGGGATGTCCTCGGATAGGCGCCATTTCAGCACCAAAGAGCACTGCATCAGTTCTGATTAGCGCAACCAACTTTCACGGCCCAGAACTGGATTGGCACCTCCTGGCAGGGCAGGGCTCACAGTTGGAAGAGTCCAACAGCTGAAGTAGAATTCAAGGAAGTCTTTGATGACCCTGCGGCTTCAAAAGAGTAGGGTAGCCAACAAGTGTGGGGAGAAACGTGGGTTCAAGGATGTAGAGAGCAGGTCCAGTCCTTCTCACTCCCAGGCAAGAAGCAGTAGGCAGTAGGCCAACACAGAAAGGCAAATAGCAAAGTGGCAGTCCCTCCTGCAGCACAGCAATCAGCAGGCCAACAGAGCAAAGCAGTTAGCAGAGTGGCATTCCTTCCTACAGCAGCTCTTCTTCCTGGCAGAATGTCCTTGGTATCAGCAAAAAAGGTCTGTTTTCACAGTGTTAGAGGTCAAGTACTTATGCATCAGTAGGGTGGTTTGAAAAGTACTGGACTACCTCGTTTATAAATAATGAAAACAAGGTAGGAGCCAGTACGCACCCTTGCTGAACACCCTTGTACACATTAAATCTCTCTGTGGTCTCGCCCGGTTTGCCCCAACGAACCTGAGCGTAAGTCGATTTGTGAAATGTAACCAAAATTGCCACCAATCCTGGCGGCATCCCCATTTTCAAGAGTGCCTTCCACAGTTTCACGCGGGGAACAAGATCAAAAGCATATTTTAAATCCACAAATGCCGCAAAAAGCATACCCCCACCCATAACCACCTCCTTCCAATAGATATGGGCAAACCTAAAGGCCTGGTTGAGGGTGCTTGTGTGCGACCGAAACCCTACCTGGAGTGGAGTTAAGATGTCGGAATCGGCCAACCAACCCTGAATTCTCCCAAGCACTAGTCTTGCTACGATCTTCTGAACAGGGTCTATAAGACTAATCGGTCTATAATTTGCTGGTTCAGAACGATCCCCCTTCTTGTAAATTGGCAATATTTCAGCGCCAGACCAGGTTTCAGGAAGTGGGCACCATTTGATAAAGCATTTGCTAGAAACTTTAAATATGGAACCCATAGGTCTTTATCTTTTGTAAATAAGTCTGTGGGAATACGATCAGGCCCGGGGGCCCTACCACTCTGGGCTATATTTAACACAGACTCAACCTCCATACTAGTAAAGTTTAATGGTTTGTTACTTAAAGTGATCTGGGGGAGTTCCTCAGTGCTATCTGTCAGCCTGAACTGAGCCTCAAAATATGTCACCCACTTTGCTGGGTAAACGTGGTTATTTGGTATCTGAGACTGCATACTATTGCCCCATTTTACCATGTTCCAAAATTGGGTCATGTTCCTCCCATTACAAGCCAATAACAGGTTCTGCCATCTTTCTTTGTCCCACTCTCTCTTTGCTTGTTTCTGTGCTACTTTATATTTAGCTAGTGCCTCTTTAATGTTGCCCTGTTTCCTTGATCGAATAGCCTTAGCCAGTGCTTTATAAACGCCTTCCTACATGCATTATTATACCAGGTGCTTGACTTCAAAGGTCTAACCTTTCAACAAGAGCTTTTTTTGATGAAGAACTTTTTCAGGTTCTTAAACAGTTCTTCATGAACACCCGGTAGAATATCTTTAAGCACCTCCTGAGACTTACAGTCAGAGAGTTTGGACAGTGACGTCGAAACCATGTCCCTCATCTGTGCTAGTTCATCCGCGTTATTGGCAATCATTGCCCACCGGACTCTTCTTAGGTCATTGGTATCAGTGACTGCATCAATAACGGAACCACCTTCCCTCTTGGTTGGGCAGCAAAAGCTCCTATCATTTATTTTTAAAACCAACGGATGGTGGTCACTTCCGGCCTCCTCCGAACCTCCATATCTACAACAGATGGCCAAAATTCAACATTAATAAGAATGTAGTCTATACGACTACTATTTCTACCATTATCGAAGGAATTTGCCCCCATCCTATCAGACTGAAGTCTCCCGTTCGCTGCCCTCAAACCCCTTTCCAGGCAGAGGGCCTTCATTTGTAAGGCGGCCTCAGTCCACTTTCTTATAGGTTGTAAGTCTAATTGGGGGATACCCCATAGTGCATCCTAATCTTCGCTAAGCCTACCGTCCTCATGGTCCATGGGTTCAAAGCAACATTTGAAGTCACCTGCAATGATCACATTACTGGTGACTGCAACATTTGCCAGATAACTTTCGAGGATTGAGATAACACTAGAACCCCTACCACCCAACTGACCTCAAGAGTAAACATTAAATATCGTAAGGTCAAGGCCTTTTGGGGAGCTAACCCATAGGGCCATGATAGATAGCTCGTCCACCCTTAACCTCTCAAACTGTCTCACCCAACAGGTCAGCCCAGCTACTGGTCTACCCCTCGGACCTCTTAGTGCAGCTTTTGAGAAATTTAGGTAACCTGGATGGTAAACACTGTCTATGGCTCACGTCTCCTGAAATAACCAAACATCGGTTTCCTCAATGAATGATGACCATTCTGTGCACGTAGCTTTTGATACAATCCCTGCAATATTCCAAGAGGATAGGATCGTGCCTAGTTTTGGGTGACTAGTACCAACTTCCTCCATACTAATAAATTCTTCCGTATCAATGGTAATATTTGTTGTTAGCGGGCCTTCACACTGAGCGCAAGAAGAGGGGTAGGCACATACACCAGGACTAGCGGGGGCTATAGACACTACACCAAGTTTGGGGTTACTACATTTTATAGGCAGTTCACCTCCTATGGCTGTGTGCCTTATGCCATTAACATGTGTATTGCATATGTGTGCGACCTGCCTTGACAACAGGGCACCGGGGGAGGCTCCTAAGATCCCACCCGCTTCCCCTATAACCCTAAACCCTTCTGGATCAAACCGTGGTATGTTGTCACTCCTTCTCAGTCAGTCAATATCTTCTAGCCAAGATAGTACATCGAAGCGATTGCTAGTTGGAACTGGGTTGACTGGCGGATTAAGTGCCCTTTTGGGATCCTGCTGTTCCCTGGACCTGGGCATTGTCCACGGGTTATAGAAAAAGCCCAATGGGAGTATTTTGATATTGTTTGAAGCAGGGGAATGGTAACCACCTATTTCCAAAATGTGGTGTACCAATAATGGTGATCTAAAACTAAGTACCACCCAATCTCCTACCATGGATTTACGTGATTGTCATATACAGTTAATACGTCGCACCATCTTAAATTCCTCGAATAGCTGATCTCTAATACCTGTCCTGTAGTGTAGTTCCTATCTTCCCAATAGGCTCTGCGCATTGGAATAATACCTACAGCAGTAAAGGCCTAGGCCAGACGTTAACTAGGTCTACTACTGTCGATACTAGACTTAAAGTTTTGGGTTTGCCAGCTTAGCTCAGAGTTCACTAGAAACTTTCTCGAATGTTCAAGGAGGACTTAACTTCCCTGATTAGACAAGAAGGGATTTAGTTTCTGACAACCATAGAACATGACAACTTTGCTCTCCCCTAATCAAGAGTCAATCTCGAGAGTCGTGTGAGCAAAAGGCAAATTATTTTACTCAGTCAGTACGTGCATTCTTAGTCTCATCAGAATGTAGAGAAAAGGAAGAGACGGGCGTGTTCAATAAAAAGGTGTTATTTATTGATCAGTCTCTTTTCTCATACAAGAGAAATGGATCGATATTATTGCAATACTTATAGTTAAGTAAAGTGCATACATTAAGAGCAGCAGTATAAAATAATACTGTAAAAACATTGATATGGTTTCTAAGCCATAAGATGTTTTAAAATGAATAAAATATATTACATACACATATACATTTGACTAAACGTACTCAACTGGTGTTTCTAGATACGCCTACCCCGTGTACCTGACCTAAGTCTAATACGTGGGCGGGAATAGAAAGTTACAGTTTAAGTTAAGTTTGTTTTTGCCAAGTGAATAACTAAAGAATTCTCTGTGAGGGGTTATTCAGTTCTGTACCTGGAATCTAGGTTGAATGAGGAATGGTATCTCTCTCTCTGGTCTCGATATTCCAGGCTGCCTGCGAGGGCTACCCGGAAACGCCGGTGCTGGATTCTCGGCAGGAGAAAGCAGCTTCTCTCAGCGCGTCAGGAAGGCGGGGCTGCTGCCAGCGGGGTCTGCTCTGCTCTTGGCTTCGGCAAGTATGGCTGCTCCGTCTCGTCACCACGCGTGTCTTTGCATATGGCAAGATCGGTAATATTTATACCTTTAAGGTGCCGAGATTGACGTAAGGATGGACATAGATACGTCAATAAAGATGTCATACGACTTGCTCGTTAGCACATTCTTTTACTAAAGTTCTCGGTGAAATCAAAACAATGGCCGCAGGGTTTTGCCCAGGTTGTCATAGGTTTGATTTGTTATGAGAACTCCGTATGCCTTATCAGGGGCTGGAGGAATATCGCTTGTCTAATTAGATCGCAAGCGTTATGACCTAATCAGATAACACGTTCCTGTGCCGTAGTGTGACTGCGTCAGATAACGGTATCTGCATCATGGGGGTTTTCTGCCTCATGGGCTGACTGCTAGTTAACTTGTTGGTTTGTTTAACTAGAATGGGGTCAGGAATAGGGGGATCGATTCAGAACCTATAGGAATACATGACACCCACTCCACGCTAACTATGGACATATTTACTAATCTAGGCATAGTATAACATAGTACAACATACTATAGAGTAGTGTGTATACCTTACCACCCCAAAATACATAAACGCATTTTGAAATTTTCAAATATACTGAAAAATTGCAGACATATATATTGTATGCACTCAAGCTGTAGAATAATGCCAAAGTAATTGCATTTGTATACATTATTGCTTGTATGGTATATGTGAATTACACATGAAATGGTTTCTTAAAGACAGAAAAAAGTTTCGAGACCATTCCATCACAGAATAAAATATTTATGAACATACCAGCGGGCAGCTAAAGTCTATAAAGTATCTAAAAAATAGAAATCTTAGTTCTTTAGGAATAGTTTCTTACTTTAAGCAGAAGATAAGTGTCCCGAAAAACCGAAAAAATGAATTTGGGCTTCTGAAAGAGTTGCTGTCCGTGAACTGGAGTGAAAAATAGTTCATGTGACTTTATTATTTAAAGTTGAAGGCCGAATTCAGGGAACGCCGTGTGCGGGCTTGTTCAAAAGTCTCTATTTCTGTTCGGGTGAGAACATCATATCATTTAGGCTTTCGAAAAAACTGTCAACAGCTTCCTGGGAAAGTTCCACTAACTCGGAAATAGGTGTAATCATGCATTCTTGTGCATGATTGTCTCCATTGACATTCTGATTCGCATTGCTGACAGAAGGTCGTACCTGTTCGATGCTGCTTTCATCTTGAACTTCACTACCCATCAATCGCAGTGGTGAAGCTTCCACGAATGCCGTCATCAGGATTGGTAGCCTTTGAGGGCAGCACAAAGCATGAACCTTGATCGGGCTCAACAATGTTTCTGCATCCATCGGCGCATCCGATTGTAACGTCAGACAGGTGTCTAACACGCATTCTTCTCCGCATAGCAGACACCTCAATACAGGTAAAACACATCTTTGCCACATTGGTCGAAATGATAGAAACCAAGTCATGTTCAGGTCTCTAAGCCGGGAGAGTCCCAGGATTTTTGATATCCGGACCCGGTATCCAATGGCTAGGATTGTTTCTTCCCTTGTCGCAAGAGTTTTGTCTGTGACATGGGTTGCCATAACGAAAAATAAGGACTAAGAATAGGATTCCTGCAATTAGTCCCAAGATCAGGGGAAGTCCGCCAAAAATCGAATGGACGAAATCTGGAAAAATACCCAGTATGGCTTTGAATGGTGTTAATGCCATCGAAAATACTGTCTTAAATACCTTTGAGACCCCATTGGTATCAGAAATATTTAAGATTTCATTCAGGATTTCCGCGAAATGTACGGGGGAATTAGTTGATAATAATGTATGTATCTCTGCAGTCGTCCTTGCGACTTGTAGATCATACGTTTCTTTTGATGACGAGAGCCTGGTAGGCGTCTGAAGAAGGACTGTTTTCATTCTGCTTAAAGTATCTATTCGAATAGAAGTAATTTTCAAATCGGGCCATGCCCTTGCCTCCCTGTCTGGGAAGGAGCTGGGGAACAACGAGCGTCCACAGCACTTGACCTTCGCAGTCGTAGTTACTAGATAAGGAGTCCCGGGCATAAGACTACAACATCTGCGGTCTACAATAAGAATGTAACTCCCATTATAGAGTCTTTGAAAGAATGGTTCTATTTCTGTTGCAGGTGCGCCTTGCTGGTGACATGAAAGGTTGTATGAATTCCCTTCACAGGCTCCATGCAAACTAATTCCGTTACACAGAAGTGTGCCACTTAGTGACATCGCACAATTGTTGCCACTAAGAAACACTTTCTGTCCTTTATTACTGACACATGCATGTGAATAGGGCAGGCTCCATGTTGTTTTAAGGTACCCCTTTCCCAATTTCTCGTACATGCCAGCCTGTATATATTTTTGGCAGTATTGAAACCTGAAGGTTGAGATTGGAATATTTATTATCCCATGTATTATCCATTCACTGACAGGTCGTTCTGACATTGTCATTGGTAATCTTTCTAGTTTTTCAATGCTCAAGATTGTGTAATCAGCACCCTTTTGTGCCATACCGATTTGTCTATCAGTAAGGTTAAAGATTTGGAATAGTGACGTTGTGTTGATTAAACGCCAAGGCACATAGCCTGAACGCAGATTTTGTAACGTCCAGCCAAGCTGTACAATAGAACGCAATTGAGACTGACTGTGTTGTAATAACAGTAAGTCTTGCGATAATATATCGATTGCTGACGACACAATGCTGTCCAAAGAAAAAATTCTGGAGGACAGAGTCATTAACCCATTGTCCACTACAGAAAGTGATTTTTCCAAATTAATACGGTCAATTTCCCGTATTCTCTCTGCTGTTTCAATTTGAGTAACCTTCCAGGCCTCATTGTATGCTGCATATACAGAGGCTGCTATGAAACGCTTTTGACGCTGTTTGCGTGGTCCCAAAGTGAAATCACGCAAGTCAGCACCATCAGTAAGTAAAGTTAGGTGTCGCTTAATTTCTGCCAGTGTGGAAGTTTGCAGCCATTGAAGGCATAATTTGCCCACACTGTAGGTGGTTATTATCCCTGGGTGATGTCTTTGAGGATATCTAGGGTCTGGCCTGGTCATTTTGAACCCCTGTGTTTTATTCAGGAATCTGTCTTGACAGTTATTAGTATCTGTGGGCCAGATCAACCACTGTTTCCAATCAGGATGTGTTCTGTTTTGGTTTAATATATGGTTTACGTCTATCTCTTCATCTGTAGAAGTGTTGCTAAACATTGTTGGCTTTGGAGTAGACGGTTTATTTAAATCTTTGATTTTGGCTAGGCCAAGACAGGTGGTTTGTTGAACAGTGTCATTTAAAAAAATCATTTGTTCTGGGATCATGCAGGCTCTAAACAAAGCTTCTATACCCTGTACTTGCCATTCTTTTGTACCCCAAACACTTTTCAATTCAACATTCTTGTCCCAATATTCAAAACCAAAATTATTCATTTTTTCAAAGAATGAGTCTGAATATAACAATTTTGTTTTGGTTATCATGGTCTTGGTCCCTGTTTTGTTTGACAATTTAAAATAAAATATTTCAGCATTACTTGTGTTAAAACCTGAAAAATATGAATATTTGTCGTAAACGGTTCTTGAGCTCCCTTTTGGAGGTGTTGCACAATGTTCCCATTGATTATAATTTAAAACATTTCTAGGTTGTGCAGATCTATGTAAAAAGTGGTTACCATAGTGGTTATAGCAATACATACTGTCATAATTTGTAGAACCCTGCAAATAATCATGTTTGGTAAATTTAGCAGACATTACTAAGTCAGACATCATATTATTAATGCTTTCAAAGTCCCAATCATCAGCAAATGAGTTTGGTTTTGCAAAGTCACTCAATGAGATCTTAATTTGGTGTGGATATTTCAGGATCTCGACCGGACCATAAATTTCATAGTCAGTGTTGTCCCAAGCTACCCCACCAGGTATCGGATTGGCTGTGAAGTTGGCTGAAGAAAGTTCTCTTTTCTCGACGTGTGAAGATGTGTGTGGTTTGAGGATCAAGTTGATTTTCTGACTTGCTGTGTCCATTTTTGCATATTTTCCCTCAATAAAGCGTCCCAATGTTAGTATCATGATGAGCCAAAGTATGAGGATAAATGCACCAAAACCCACCCAAAATTCAATCCATGGGGAAATCAGATATGTTTCTTTCAGTTGTTTCAAAAGTTCTTTGGCTTTATCTTTAAAGGTTTTTGATGATGGCTGTGTCTTTGATTCACTGAAGCCTTCAGAGGAATCATCGAAGTTTATGAAGTAGCCAGATGCTGTTCTGTCAATTGTTCCAATTGCTTCAGGATTACTGTTTCTTGCATTTTCACTTGGTACTTCATTATAGATTGGTGTGTCTCTGCTAAATGTTTTTATTTGGGTTTTCAGAGGTCTGAGTTCTATTGCATTGTTGCATAGTCCTTGTTGTTCTTCTGTAGGCGTTTCGAATGTGATGAGCCTCTACGTTAGGACCTCTGTACTGGTAGTAAACCTTGGTGTTCTGCTACTTATTGGGAGTCCACTTGGCCTACTGTTTGTTATCGGCCACATGTTGTGGTTTTACCAGGTCGATGGATACAACTTGGTTCTCCTTTTTTCCAGCAAGTGGCGGTAGTACAACTGATCTTGTCCCGTTGACAGACAAGACAGGAACTGCTTTTCTGTAAGAAGGCCCAAATTCCTTCTTTACCGCGATCTTTTCCCTGACTAGATCCCCGACTTTTGGAATCCAGACAGGTCTTGCTGGGACAGGTGGTGGTTCTTCAGTGGTTGTTGGCTGTTGTTTCAACTTTATGTTGCTCAGGTCTTTTCTTGTTTTGTTTAAGTCCTGCAAAATAGCCAAACGGTCTTTGATATCAAAGCTTTTTTCTTTCACCACTGAAGTCTGACTATCAATGTCAGAGATCATCATCCTAGTTCCAAATAATAATTCGTACGCACTGAATCCCTTCAGAGAATTTCTTGGCAAGTTATTGAGACTACGTTGGACATTTATTAGATGTTTGACCCACCCAGCTCCCGAACCTAATATCCTTTCCGTTATAGATTGCTTTATGCCTTGGTTTTTTCTTTACACCGTCCCGTACCCTCAGGAAGGAAGTGAGAAGATTCCCGCTGGACTATGCTCATTTGGCCATGTTTCCCCCCAGGCTGGAGGGCTTGAGTGAAAACAATAGTCAAACGTAGCATGCGCTTAGCGTATATGCCATTTAGACCCGCAAATCTTTGTATAACAGTCCGGACGTCAGCCGAGTGCTGGTGATCTACATTATAAGTGGAAACTAGCCTGTATATGTTAATCGCAACCCTTCCTTTTTACTCCTGATTTTTCCTGGAGTAGAACGACGAGGTATTAAACTGTTTCTCTCCCCACTGTGATCTCTGTTGCAGTTTGGGCAGTTTTTTACAAACATGGTATGACGCAGGCTCATGCCTGGCCACCAGTACCGTGATTGTAATTCTTCCAGAGAATCTTTTAGTTTGAGGTGTCTGAGACCCTCGCCCATATGTGCGTCTGCGATTAACAAGTTTCTCCTGTCCATGTTTGGAATCACCCTATCCCCCACTCCAGGGATTCGAGCAAAAGGGACGGAGTTTGCATCGATTATGTATGTATAATTGAGTGGATAGTTGATCGGTAACGCTGAGCAGTCGCCTTTTGATGACGTTTTCACCGCCAGCACTGTTTCACCGTCAATGTATTTTAATGTACGCTTTTTTCGAACTACGGGAGCCGATTTAGTGGCTGCCGCTGCGGCTGTTTCAGCCAATGAATTCCCTACAACGTGAACGCCATCACGCTGATGACTCAGTGAGTGTGTCACGTGAGTCTTTGGTAGCTCTTTCTGTAAAAGAGCAATATGTTCCCAGAGCAGTTTTTGCTTTATTGGTGCATCTGTGTCATCTTTGTAACCGTTTTGAATCCATGTCTGCAAATCGCTGTTATATGATTTGACGCAGTAATATGAATCTGACACTATAAGTGTCGGGAATTCGCGATCCGCATTATCTAGCGCCATTTTCAAAGCTAATATTTCAGTTTGTTGTTCTGAATTAGTTTCTACTGAGTGTGTCTTTGTTAATAGAGGTTTTAGTTTACCTCCGCGCCACACTTCTTTTGTAATCTCACATGTGGGGTTGTATGCTTGTTCTCCCCAAACGGAGGGTTGAGCATGTCCGTCTGTATAGATTACACAGGCGTAATGTCGTAAAGGCAGAATGTCGATTGGCAGAGGATATGTTTCTTCATATGCTAGATTTTTCAATTCTTCTAGTTCTGGATCAAAGTAGTAGTATACTTTGTCCGTTGTGATTGAATTCACCCATTGTAACCATTCTGGATCCAATGTTGTTGTTGGTAAATTACACGGTGTTGTTAATGCCTCAAAGGCTGATTCAGCTGTTCTGACTGTGATATGTCTACCGTCTGCTTGATCTTTTTCTCTAGCTATTGCGGTTTGAACTGCATGAACAATTTTTTCTTTGTTGCTGAATTTCTGTTCAGCTTTTGTGTACAAGTGTGATTTGAATGCAATTGGTACCTTTTCTCCCTCATTAGAGGTCAGGTATGTGAATTCGCATCTCCCTGGGATGACTCGAATCACAAGATTGCATGTGTTATCACGTGTTTCTAATTTTGTTTTAATTAGCATGTCTGTTTGTAAGGATCTCAAAATTTCTGTGTGTATTTGAGTCCAATTGGATCTTTTAAAATCTGGTTTAATTAGATCATAAAGGGGTTTGACCCTTTCTGCGTAGTTTGCAATGTATGTTCTTCCGAAATTTAGGAAGCCTAGAATCGACTGTAAGTTTTTTAGTGTTCTAGGTGCTTGGAGTACGGCACATTTCTCTAGGAAATTGTCAGCCAGGCTTTTGCCTTCACTTGATAACTCATATCCTAAGAATAGGACTGTCAGATGGGCAATTCTGGATTTTTTAAAGTTGAATTTGTAACCCTCTGCAGCGAACCCAAGTATTATGGTGTTCACTCTTTTCAAGTGAGTCTCCAAGTCATCATCTGTTAAGTAAATGTCATCGACATAAGATAATGCTTCATCATCATATAGTTGTAGTAATTCTGTTACTCTCGCTGAGAATACCCCCGGGCTGTTCTTGTACCCCTGGGCTAACCGACAGAATTGTTTTTGAGTGCCATTTACTGAGAATGCAGTTAAATATCTGCTCTCTGGTGCTATGTTTTGACAAAAGAATCCATTAGAGATGTCTAATGTTGTTTTGTATTTTTTGCGCACTATGTTATTCATTAGTGCAGCACTGTGTGAGTTTTTCACTGCAAAAGTTTTGCAACATGTGTTAAGGTGTCGGTAATCCAAAACTAGACGATATGAATTGTCTGGTTTGGAGACCGGAAACAAAGGGTTGTTCATTTGTGAGGTGCAAGTTTCAATCACCCCCTGGTATTCTAGCTGATCTAGTATTTCATTTACCTGTTTTTTAGCTTCTTGCTTAATTGGGTACTGCCTTTGTGCAGTAGGTTGTGATTTTAACTGGATTTTGTGAGGAGGGGAGTCCTCATCCCATCCTACATGATTTTTATATAAAGCAGGTGCTAGAGCCACTGCCCACTTTCTGGCAAGTGTGTATTTTTTATGAATTGGAATTTGATTTGAGAAGGCAGGCATAATTACTTCTTCGCCATGAGGGCACTCCCTGACAAACTCTGGTGGCCAGTCTTTTTCAGCTAGAAGGATGTCATAACCCTTGGAGAGGTTATCCCAAAATAGTCCCCTTATTTTCCTAGTCTTATCTCCCTCTATACGTAATGTTATCTCGTATATCTTGTGAGGTTTGCTAACCCTGGTGTCTGCAGTTTCCACTTGAAGATATTCATTCGTGTCCACTGTCTCCAGATGATTCATAAGGACTTTGCGAGCTATGCTCACTTCTGCTGCGCTGTCTAGCATTGTCTGAGCCCATTCCCCGTTTTTCAGTTGTGTCCTCAGTATTCTCGGCATTGTTAACTACCTTGATACTGGCTACCTTATTTTTTGGAAATTGTAATTTCTTTTTTAGCTGAGCAGGTTCCTTGTCTTTGGACTTGGCGTGCTCTTCTCTCTGTTCTGATCGTCCTCTTCTTTCCGATTTCTGCGAGGAATTCTGAAAAGATTGAGAGGGACGTGTATCAATGTCTTGATATCTATCAGGCTTTTTAATATTATCCCTATTTCTAAGGTTATATCTTTTCCCAGAGGGGTCACTCTGGGGTGACCTGTGTCTTTGGTTCGGAGATTTCTCTCTTCGCCTAGGAGACCTTCCTCTGGACTGGAATTTCTTTTCTTTAGGATTGGATTGTTTGTTTCCATCCCAGTTCTTTTTTGGTGAATTATTATTAAAAAATATTTTTTCTGGACTTTCAGTCAGTTGCGGTTTTACTGGTATTCCACCTAAACTATCTCTACCTAGTTCCTCATAGGATTTTTCTATGATTCTGGCAATTTCAGCTGGTTGGTCTGCTATATCTGTCTCTTTTAACCTCTGGCGGATCGCCACGTTTGCTGCTTCACCTTTTATGTTGGCTAATAGTATAGCCTAGACCTGCTTGAAGTCTTTCAGTAATTTCATACCAAGAGTTAAAGCGGGTTCAGGACCATATTCGTCTTGAATTTGTTTTAGCACATCTGGTATCACCGAAATGGATGGAACACCGTGCGTTTTTGTGTAGATGGAAGCAAAGACTGTACCCCAAGTGTCACAGTCCTCAATGTGTGGTGCGATTCCCATTGGGAGACAGATAGTCAGAATCCTGTGCTTTTCTAGCGGGGTGGTGTCAGGAAACACCGCCTCTATTTGGGTGATTTTTTGCGCTAGCCAAAATGGTATTTGTTCCCGTTTAGCCGGTACTTTACCTAGGCAGGATTGGATGTTCTGTGGTGTAATTTTATTTGTGTTCCCCTGGTGAGGGGTCAGCTGTGGAAGTTTAATCGCTGGCTGAATTGTTGAAGTCCGCATCACATATTGGACTAATTGTCTATGTATTTTTATTAATTGTTTTAGCTGTGTTAACAGCTCTGCTGCAGACATCCCATTGATGTCTGGGTGTGGTGTGTATCCGGCTAGGACCGGCCACGTTGCTCCTGGTCTACCTAAAGGACCGAGCCTGGTGATGTGATTGTTATGTTTTAGGGCGCCATCAAATAAGAGCAAATGCTCTTGGAATTTGAGTGGTACTTCCACCTCCTTGAAAGGAGTGTACTCATTAGGAGGTTCCTCTATTTTGTAATAGTGGAAGTACTTTGTTACAGCATTTGC
The DNA here is from genome assembly GCF_964261635.1 of Lissotriton helveticus. NCBI lineage: Eukaryota > Metazoa > Chordata > Amphibia > Caudata > Salamandridae > Lissotriton > Lissotriton helveticus. The sequence continues at coordinate 647,191,881 of NC_136071.1, read as the reverse complement.
TGCTGGAAAATGTATCCATGAATAGTATACCTCTGTCTGCCGATATTCGTGTGCCTCAATTACGAATATGACTGTACCACCTCTAGGTGTCAGTCCATTTTCTATAAGTTTTAAGGTTATAGATTTTCTTTTAATGACCGGGATGAGTATTATCTCCGGGTCTGCATTTTGTAGTGCAGTATCAGCTTCTGCTATGTCAGCTGCTAATCTAACTGCCTCTCTTTCTTCATCACTGTCTGCCATTTTACAGACAGGATGGTTATTTTGTTTGTTTGCAGATCAGTTTTCTTATGGAAACAAAGATTAGATGCACAATATTTTGGAACTGTTTATCCTTCAACGTTGACTATACCAAGAACCATACATAGGAGTTCCCTCCTGCGAGGTCTGGCGGATATAACCTTTCACCCACTCCAGACGTCTTTGGAGTATTTGGGAAAAGGGGTCTGAGTGAGAAAGCACGACTGAGTTACTCTAAATGTCTTACGTTAGTTTTATCGCCCTTTCCAAACGTGTTGGGCGCCATGTAGTGTAGTTCCTATCTTCCCAATAGGCTCTGCGCATTGGAATAATACCTACAGCAGTAAAGGCCTAGGCCAGACGTTAACTAGGTCTACTACTGTCGATACTAGACTTAAAGTTTTGGGTTTGCCAGCTTAGCTCAGAGTTCACTAGAAACTTTCTCGAATGTTCAAGGAGGACTTAACTTCCCTGATTAGACAAGAAGGGATTTAGTTTCTGACAACCATAGAACATGACAACTTTGCTCTCCCCTAATCAAGAGTCAATCTCGAGAGTCGTGTGAACAAAAGGCAAATTATTTTACTCAGTCAGTACGTGCATTCTTAGTCTCATCAGAATGTAGAGAAAAGGAAGAGACGGGCGTGTTCAATAAAAAGGTGTTATTTATTGATCAGTCTCTTTTCTCATACAAGAGAAATGGATCGATATTATTGCAATACTTATAGTTAAGTAAAGTGCATACATTAAGAGCAGCAGTATAAAATAATACTGTAAAAACATTGATATGGTTTCTAAGCCATAAGATGTTTTAAAATGAATAAAATATATTACATATACATTTGACTAAACGTACTCAACTGGTGTTTCTAGATACGCCTACCCCGTGTACCTGACCTAAGTCTAATACGTGGGCGGGAATAGAAAGTTACAGTTTAAGTTAAGTTTGTTTTTGCCAAGTGAATAACTAAAGAATTCTCTGTGAGGGGTTATTCAGTTCTGTACCTGGAATCTAGGTTGAATGAGGAATGGTATCTCTCTCTCTGGTCTCGATATTCCAGGCTGCCTGCGAGGGCTACCCGGAAACGCCGGTGCTGGATTCTCGGCAGGAGAAAGCAGCTTCTCTCAGCGCGTCAGGAAGGCGGGGCTGCTGCCAGCGGGGTCTGCTCTGCTCTTGGCTTCGGCAAGTATGGCTGCTCCGTCTCGTCACCACGCGTGTCTTTGCATATGGCAAGATCGGTAATATTTATACCTTTAAGGTGCCGAGATTGACGTAAGGATGGACATAGATACGTCAATAAAGATGTCATACGACTTGCTTGTTAGCACATTCTTTTACTAAAGTTCTCGGTGAAATCAAAACAATGGCCGCAGGGTTTTGCCCAGGTTGTCATAGGTTTGATTTGTTATGAGAACTCCGTATGCCTTATCAGGGGCTGGAGGAATATCGCTTGTCTAATTAGATCGCAAGCGTTATGACCTAATCAGATAACACGTTCCTGTGCCGTAGTGTGACTGCGTCAGATAACGGTATCTGCATCATGGGGGTTTTCTGCCTCATGGGCTGACTGCTAGTTAACTTGTTGGTTTGTTTAACTAGAATAGGGTCAGGAATAGGGGGATCGATTCAGAACCTATAGGAATACATGACAGTCCTTTTACTCAAGAGGTGGAGGGCCTTGTTTTTAAGAGTCGACCAATGCTCCCGAGTATCTACGGGGAGCGTAGGCACATTTACAAGAACTATGGTGTATGGGGTAGCCTCTGGTGGAAGGTGGAGACTGGGGTATGGATTAATATCACCAGTGAAACCCTGTACTTCCTGCCTCCTTCTTCTCCCTTCATCCCCTCGCTGCTGCAACTGCATAATTGAGGGGCCATTGCTTAAACAAGTGAGAGGATTATGGTTTGTACTTAACACCGATGGCCCTGGTGCAGAGTTTAGACAGTCATTGGCCAGGTTGACCTATTGCATACCACCTTCGGCCCTTGATGTGTTGCTAGACACCCCCATGTTTCCATGTACAATGGGTTGCACTGGAATCCTTTGGTTGGTACAAGTAAGACTTTGTTCGATATTTTTTAGCCTATCATCGACTGTATCCAGTCTTTTGAGTAAGGGGTCTATAAGTGCTGCTATCTGTTCTCTTAGTAGGGAACACAATTCTACCATATTGAACTGGGAACATGGATGGACAATACTAATGTTTTCGGGGGCCTGCTCTAGAGGTGCCCCTGCATAATTCAATATTGAGTTTGCAGCAGGTTTAACAACAGTAGTAACATCTCTACTGGATTCTTTACTGCGGGGCGCGGGGTTGTTCTTTACTGTGCCTCGGCCTTTCCTTTTCTGTTTATTTATTTATTTATTTAAAATATTTATAGAGCGCGACTGTCACCTGGCAGGTATCCTGGCGCTGTTGGCTACTCCTAAAGGTTCTTAGACGGGAGTTGAACAATGGTTAGGAATTTAAAGGGGCGGGGGAAAGAGCCAGGTTTTAATTCGTTTTCTGAAGGGAAGGAGGTGAGGGATTTGGCGAATATCGACAGGCAGACTGTTCCACAACTTGGCAGCAGCTACTCTGAACGATCTTCCCCCAGTCCTGGCCTTCTTACATCTGGGCACTTTCACAAAGCAGGCAGTTGTCGACCTAAGTGTTCTGGTGGGAGTATACCACGAGAACAGACGTTGGAGAGGCCTGGGTCCGGCACCGTGTAGTGCCTTAAAGACCAGGCAGAGGGCTTTAAAGGCAATGCGTTGCTTCAGCGGCAGCCAGTGCAGCTCGGCCAGTGCTGCAGTGGCCGAGGATCTCCTGGTCCAGCCAAGGGCCAGTTTGGCTGCTGCCGACTGAACTCGTTGGAGTCTGTCCAATAGTGTCGCAGGAGATTCAAACAGCAGCGCATTACAATAGTCTAGGCGACTAAGAATAGTACACCTGACTATCAATGCTCGGGCAGAAGATGGTAATAGAGGCAGGACTTTGCGCAGTGAGCGTATAAGGCCTGAGCAGGTAGCGACTGTTCTTGAAACCTGCGTTTCCATGCTTAGTCGGTGGTTAAGCATGACGCCCAAGTTGCGGACACTGGTGACCGGTGGCGGGTTATTAGAGTTTTCCGGGGGCCAAAACTCAGCAGGCAGAGGGCGCGATATACGGCTCGCAGGGCAAAACAGAACCTCGGTTTTCGAGGAGTTAAACTGGAGGGAGTTTCTGTGCAGCCAGCTCGCGGTGTCTCTTAGACAGTTGTGGAAAGCTTCTAAGGGGATGGAATCTTCGCCCTCCCAGGAGAGAAGAAGCTGCGTGTCGTCCGCGTAGTTTACTGTGGTCATGTTGTATGATTTAATTAGGGTGACCAAAGGTTTCAAGTAAACATTAAATAGAATCGGGCTGATGGAGGAGCCCTGGGGAACACCGTGAGGGACAGGGGAAAAGGCCGATTGGAAAGGGGGAAGGGATACCGCCTGTTTTCTGTCACTGAGGTAAGAGTGGAGCCAGATCAGGGCCGTGCCGTCGATCCCTGCCTCTCTCAGCCGCTCGAGCAGAATCCCATGGTTGACAGTATCGAATGCGGCAGACAGGTCTACTAGAATCAAGGCCACAGCTTGGCCCCTGTCTGCGCGCATTCGAAGCTCCTCCATGGTGGTAAGCACAGCGGTTTCGGTGCCATGGGCTGGGCGAAAACCAAATTGGAATTCGTCCAGAATGTGATGCTGCTCGAGGTGGGTTGAGAGGCAGTTACTGACCCAACGTTCCAGCACCTTCACCGGGAATGGCAGAAGTGATATGGGGCGGAAGTTGGACAGGCTTTCTGGATTGAGCGTTGGTTTCTTCAGAAGCGGGGTGATGAGCGCTTGCTTCCAAGAGGTGGGGACAAAGCCACAGCTGAGGGATTGATTACAAATCATCCGGAGAGTATGGAATAATTCGTGTCCACATGCTTTCCACATTTTCGGAGGCAAAGGGTCTAGGGGAGATCCAGAAGTGATGCCTTGTGCCACTTTGTCGAAATCAGTTTGAGAGAGAAGGGGGAAAACTCAGAGCCTGTTCGTGGGAGGGCAGGCTAACTTCAAAGAGTCAGAATTGATGAGGCTGACTTCGGGAGAGGTGGGATGGATGTGTGGCGGAGGCGAGACTAAGTTATTTATGATAGTCTCAATTTTGTCAGTAATAAACTGAGCGAGGCTATCACAAAGAGTCTGAGAAGGAGATATAGGGTTTTTGGCACAGTCAGGATGTAAAATATTGTCCAGAATCTGAAATATGCTTTTAGGACTGTTAGCCGCATTAGCTATGGTGGAGCAGTAGTAATTCGCTTTGCTCTCTATGATGACGGATTTGTATTCACGAAGTGCCTTTTTCCAGAGGACTTTCTTGTTATTACAGTATCCTTGTTTCCACTGTCTCTCAGCCTGTTTACAGGTTGATTTGAGGATTTTCAGGGAGTCGTTGTACCAGGGAGCAGGTGCTCTACCTTTAGGTTTGCAGAGTTTTAGAGGGGCGACCGCGTCCGCGATGGATGTAATTTTTGCGCTAAAGGATCTGTAGTTGTATTCCACCGAATTGGAAGAGGAGACACTGTCTTCCACCTCGAAGACTTTGGCGGAGATACTAAGTTTTTCTAAGGCTTTCCAATTACGATAAAAGAATTGTGGTGGCAAGTGGGTCTTGGGCTTTCTTGTAGTGGTGTTGTTGATGTAAAGTTTAATGAGCGAATGATCTGTCCAGCTCATAGGCAGGATGTCTCCTACTTGCGTTAGACCCGGACTCGAAAAGATGAGATCGAGGCGGTTGCTAGCAGAATGGGTGGGGTCCTTTATCAATTGGTGAAGCCCCACACTATCACAGGACAGCAGAAGATTGTTTAGACCCGTGTCTAGGCTGCCGTTTGGCCAAAGATTGAAGTCTCCCAGAATAATAAGTTTATTATGGGAGGTTGCCAAGTTAGTGATAATCGTGAGGAGCGCTTGCTGTTGCGAGAGGGAAAAGGCCCCAGGCGGTCGGTAGCAAATAATGACCGTGAAGGTGACTCCTAAATGGCGGTTTATAGTCAGACCGAAAAGCTCGATTCCGGGTACTGAATCTATATCAATGGTGTTCAATTGCCACGAGGCTCGGAAGATGACACCGACACCGCCACCTCGGCCTTTGGGTCTAGGGAGATGGAGAATGTTAAAATTTAGAGGGCAAGCAGAGGCTAAGTCAGTCTCACAGTTGGCATGTGTCATAGTCTCTGTTAAAAAAAGTACATCTAGATGATGTGAGTCTATAAGGAGGTTGATTTCGGTGGCATGCTTCGGTAGCGATCGCACATTCAAGAGGCCTCCTACAAGTAGGTCCTTGTGGGTGATGTCTGTTAGGGGAGAGGCAGTCTCTTCAAAGATGAGCTTACCTTCATGAGCATATCCTCGGAGGTTAAGCAGGGCATCGCGGGAATAGCAGGGGGACAGTGAGCTGAGTTGGGCAGGGTCTGTGGCGCTAGGCGCATCCTCGTCGCGGACGAGCGCAGACGAGCTTGCCTTAAGCGCGCCTTCGGCGCGCAATCGGCGCGCCCGCTGCGCTCGTCCGCTGCGCTTCCGGTATTGACACATGATTTATAGTAACAGCTGGTGGCGTAGGAGGGGACGTGGCCAGCAGTAGATGGGCGTGGCTATCGTCTCCCTTTCGGCGGTCAATGGCGCCAAGGAACGAGTAGATTCTGCTTCCCCACAGCTAATAATCAGCTGTTCTGGAAGTCAGGAAGTGTGCAAAACGGCAATTATTTCCTTTTAAAAACAGTAATAATACACAGTCACAACTTTAAAAATGATTGGAACACCTCCCGGCTTTTCGCCTCAGGAGTTTAGCAGCAATGGGGCAGCGCGGCGTCAGTGCGTCCTATATCACTGCGGAGGGGGCGTGGCCAGCAGTAGATGGGCGTGGCTATCGTCTCCCTTTCGGCGGTCAATGGCGCCAAGGAACGAGTAGATTCTGCTTCCCCACAGCTAATAATCAGCTGTTCTGGAAGTCAGGAAGTGTGCAAAACGGCAATTATTTCCTTTTAAAAACAGTAATAATACACAGTCACAACTTTAAAAATGATTGGAACACCTCCCGGCTTTTCGCCTCAGGAGTTTAGCAGCAATGGGGCAGCGCGGCGTCAGCGCGTCCTATATCACTGCGGAGGGGGCGTGGCCAGCAGTAGATGGGCGTGGCTATCGTCTCCCTTTCGGCGGTCAATGGCGCCAAGGAACGAGTAGATTCTGCTTCCCCACAGCTAATAATCAGCTGTTCTGGAAGTCAGGAAGTGTGCAAAACGGCAATTATTTCCTTTTAAAAACAGTAATAATACACAGTCACAACTTTAAAAATGATTGGAACACCTCCCGGCTTTTCGCCTCAGGAGTTTAGCAGCAATGGGGCAGCGCGGCGTCAGCGCGTCCTATATCACTGCGGAGGGAGCGTGGCCAGCAGTAGATGGGCGTGGCTATCGTCTCCCTTTCGGCGGTCAATGGCGCCAAGGAACGAGTAGATTCTGCTTCCCCACAGCTAATAATCAGCTGTTCTGGAAGTCAGGAAGTGTGCAAAACGGCAATTATTTCCTTTTAAAAACAGTAATAATACACAGTCACAACTTTAAAAATGATTGGAACACCTCCCGGCTTTTCGCCTCAGGAGTTTAGCAGCAATGGGGCAGCGCGGCGTCAGCGCGTCCTATATCACTGCGGAGGGGGCGTGGCCAGCAGTAGATGGGCGTGGCTATCGTCTCCCTTTCGGCGGTCAATGGCGCCAAGGAACGAGTAGATTCTGCTTCCCCACAGCTAATAATCAGCTGTTCTGGAAGTCAGGAAGTGTGCAAAACGGCAATTATTTCCTTTTAAAAACAGTAATAATACACAGTCACAACTTTAAAAATGATTGGAACACCTCCCGGCTTTTCGCCTCAGGAGTTTAGCAGCAATGTGGCAGCGCGGCGTCAGCGCGTCCTATATCACTGCGGAGGGGGCGTGGCCAGCAGTAGATGGGCGTGGCTATCATCTCCCTTTCGGCGGTCAATGGCGCCAAGGAACGAGTAGATTCTGCTTCCCCACAGCTAATAATCAGCTGTTCTGGAAGTCAGGAAGTGTGCAAAACGGCAATTATTTCCTTTTAAAAACAGTAATGATACACAGTCACAACTTTAAAAATGATTGGAACACCTCCCGGCTTTTCGCCTCAGGAGTTTAGCAGCAAAGGTTTCCCCCCAGTCCCCTCTGTGAATTTCCTACCCCTGGTTTTTACCATTACGGGACTTAATGGGCTTCCCAAGTCTTGGGTAGATCCAGGAGTTGCGGGGACTATCTTATTGCATGCCGGAAGCGGTGATGTTCTATGACTGCCAGGATCAAGAACAGTTTCCGACAATATTTGGGATGGCTGTGCTAAAAGCATACAACTGCCCTGGGTGGACACTGGCTTCATTGAGAGTCTACACTCAGTAATCCGGATTTCATGCATCAGCACCGGTTCTGCTCGAGTTAGGAAAGCATCGAGTGTACCCGCAACCCCTTCCCCCATCTTTTGTTTACTTATAGTTAAATGGCTACTGCACTAGACAGGTAACCAACAATACACTGGGTGATTATAATTAAATAAGTAAGTGCTTACAGTGTCAAGTGGCAGTTGTAAATGATGTGGCCCAGCCCGGCCTCCTCTGGACTCTGACGGGCGCTGACGGGCTCACCCTTGGCCCGGGCTTGGCCAGGGCACACCTGCGCGCAGCCCGCGCTGCGGGAGCCCTTGAGTGATTTTAAGGCGCCTCCTGGCGCTTTGGTGGTGACGTAATGTTAGGCACCGAGGGAGGACTGGTGGAGGACACTGGGAAGTGTAGTCCTCGTCCCCGTTGTCACAGGCGCAGATGTGGCGGTGGAGATTTCGGTGCAGTACCTCCTGGGACAGTTCAGGTTGCAACAGCTACAGGAAACCAACAGGGCAAAGCAGAATCCAGATGTAAGTGAGGGACCAGCGCTGCGGGAGCCCTCAAGGGATTTTAAGGCACCCCCTGGCGCTTTGGTGGTGATGTAATGTTAGGCGCCAAGGGAGGAACGGTGGAGGACACTGAGAAGTGTAGTCCTCGTCCCCGTGGTCACTGGCGCAGATGTGGCGGCGGAGATTCCGGGGAAGTCCCTCCTGGGACTGTTCAGGCTGCAACAGCTACAGTAAACCAACAGGGCAAAGCATAAGCCAGAAGTAAGCGAGGGACCCGCGCTGCGGGAGCCCTCGAGTGATTTTAAGGCACCTCCTGGCACTTTGGTCGTGATGTAATGTTAGGCGCCGAGGGAGGACCGGTGGAGAACACTCACTGGGAAGTGTAGTCCTCGTCCCCTTGGTCACGGGCGCAGATGTGGCGGCGGAGATTTCGGTGCAGTCCCTCCTGGGACTGTTCAGGCTGCAACAGCTACAGGAAACCAACAGGGCAAAGCAGAAGCCAGAAGTAAGCAAGGGCATATTATCAAGCCCTTTATCTCCACTTTAGCAGCAGTTTCCTGTCGATAAAAGCGGCGATAATGTATTCCCCATTCTTGATAATATGGCCCCATGTTCGTAATTTTTCCGGTCCTACATAAATATGCGTTTGAGTACTGCCCTACCTCTAAATTGCAGAACTAATGCTGCACATTCACAGCATTGTGTTACCTTCCAATAGCTTTGTGGTGCTTAGTGCACTGTTCTTTAGTTATTAGTGAAGGGCAGTGTGTCGTGCTGCTTTAAAGACGCAGGGGCAGATTTACAAGCCCCTTACGCCACTTTTGCGTCATTTTTTCATTGGAATATGACGCAAAAGTGGTGCAAGCGGCTTGTAAATAAGCCCCGCAGTGTTGTGTGAGGTGGATATTAAAGAAGCGGCCGCTATTGCTGATTTGCTGTGTGATTTAATAAAACATCGATATTGAAAAAAGAGTGTTCGGCGACGAGAGCAGAAAAGAAAAAAGGCGCACGGCTACCACTATTAAAGATAAAGCAGTTAAAACATATACAGATACAGCGTCCACGCTGGATATGGGAAGGCAGTACTTGATTTAAACCATTTTTCAGCTTTCTCCTCACTCCGTTAACCTATTATTCTTTCGCCCACCGTCCCATCTCAGTTTGGACCCAGCCATACGCAAACCAGTCCTTGTTGATTTTTATGGGAATTCTTCTGGGGACTTGAATCCTTCGTGGAATATTTAAGAGATGGATCATAAAAGGGAATGGAGAGGGAGAATAAATGAAGACACCGCAGACGTTGGAGGATGTGCTGCCACAAGTCCTAGTAGATTGCTGCCCCATGGGGGACAGGCGGTGCTTAATTTGACCCGCTGGTTTTTGGTGCTGGGCACTGGCAGTTAATTATCAAAACCAGCACTGATGACACACATGGTGGCGGCGTATCTCTAATTTAAAGATAAGCAAAACAACAGCTGTTTATCGATTTAATATACTTCAAAGTGACTAATACCTGACACTAAAGCTTATAGCTTTTTAGGGCCTGGAGTAGTCTGAATTGTCACTGTCAATTCTGATTCGCAGCACTTGCCGGGGCAAATGGGTAGTGCAAGCTGCCACAATGTAGTGGCCCACTAGCGTGGGCCGAGGAATTTATGTTTTTACAAATGAAGCATTGGGGACAGGTTTGTTTTGTTCTGTATTTACCCCTATGTTCCTGGGGCAGCGTTAAGAACACCCAGGTTTTGTGCTGTGCTCAGTTGGATGTACTGATTCAGACCGGGAGGTGAAGGGTAAAACTTGGGGACATGCAAGAAGGATTCAAAGGGAAAGCGGCTGGAGGGGGAACAGGTCAAAATACAGGATGATGGGTTTAACGGGAAGAAGGGAGGCTTCGTAAAGTAAAGGAGGAGCTGGGGAGAGGTTGTATAGGCATCAAGATGGTAGGGAAGTGAAGGGAAAAGAAGCACAGGGGGTGATGGATGAGTCTGCGTTTCATGTCAGGTGGTGTCCACACAAGGAATCCAATAGGCCTGGCTTATAAATGTGTGTGCCTCTTCATCGGATAATTTGTGTGTGTCTGTGGTATCATAGATGGGAAAGTAGATGAATCCAGTGGTGTTTCAACAGGTGGTTAATGGATGCATGTGTGCAAGAATGAGTGACAGACTGCATGGTCCTATTGGAGAAGGACCACATCTGTAGTGCATATGGATGTCTCTAGTATGACATAATGGGTGAGAAAAAATTGACTCGGATATGGCCTGAAAATCTCCAGTGGCTGAGATTAATTTGAGCAATCTTTCCATGACCTTAACTTTTCGATGCTATAGACATCCTTAATGTAAAAGATATGCCCAGATGTTTGTCCTGTGCTAACTATGCCACAGGACTCAAGTTAAGCTTCACTGATGAGGCTTAAATAGACCAAAAAAGTCTGAATTTGGTTGAGTTTTTTTCTAGACAGGACCTGGGTGGACAGTTCTGGCGAGCTGGAATGTGCATTTTGAATAAGGAACATATTTGCACTGCACATGGAATGTTCTCCACACCCGTCTGTTTTTGCTTGCTGCCGTGGGGGTCCGGAACTCCAAGCCCCAGCCTGCAAAGCGGCTCTCATGTTACGCGTGTGGTGAGAGCGCTTCATGTTTTACTGCTGTCATTACTGTGTCATTTTAAAACTCGCTTGTCTTAAAAATCGTTTGAATCCTTTTAATTGGCCTATTTGCACAAAGTAAACTTCCTACCTGCACTCTGTCCTCTGATGCCCTTTTTGCCTAGTGCTTCCCGGTCCACCGCGGGTTCTCCCGATTGTTGTGGAGGGAGCGCTCGGCAGGTTCACTTCCGGACTAGAGGTGGGGGAGGTAGGCTACATATTTGGGTGCTGGCAGCCTTGCGCAGCGGACGCGCGTGTGGTGAGAGCGCTTGATGTTTTACTGCTGTCATTACTGTGTCATTTTAAAACTCTCTTGTCTTAAAAATCGTTTGAATCCTTTTAATTTGCCTATTTGCACAAAGTAAACTTCCTACCTGCACTCTGTCCTCTGACGCCCTTTTTGCCTAGCGCTTCCCGGTCCACCGCTGGTTCTCCCGATTGTTGTGGAGGGAGCGCTCGGCAGGTTCACTTCCAGGCTAGAGGTGTCGGAGGTGGGCTACAAATTTGGGTGCTGGCAGCCTTGCGCAGCAGACGCGCGTGTGGTGAGAGCGCTTGATGTTTTACTGCTGTCATTACTGTGTCATTTTAAAACTCGCGTGTGGTGAGGTAGGCTACAAATTCAAATGCTGGCAGCTTCGCGCTGTTGTCAAAAAAAGGAGGGGTTTGGCCCAGAGAATTAGAGGGTAGGTAGGGCCAGTTATATTACATAAGAAAAAAAATTCCTATGCCTCTAGTGACTTCACAACACTTATTCATATGAAGTAAGATGAACGCAAACTAATACGTTTACCTTAGCAGTAATTTCTTCCTTTTATTTCATTATTTTTTTTAATTAATATCTTTGATCACAAAAAAAACACATAGTCAACTAAACGAAATACCACATTAGTACTTACACAGTGCAAATTAACAACGTGAAAATGTGTTTTGACATACAATTACAAATAAACTCATAATAAGCAAACATCAATACAAACAAATGAAATGTCACAAAGAACAATCAATATATACACAATACGAAATACAAAGTTGTCATACAAAATGATAAATTAGACAACTAGCATCCTTATACTTAGGATAAATCAATTCCTCTGAGATAACAGGGACATAAGGGGATGTATTTGCAATATTTAACCAAGGATTTGAGTTCCTTTGTCTGCTTCGCGCAGCAGATGCGTGCAGTGGGCACACCGGTGGCGCACCAAAGCAAGCCCGTCTGCGCCAGTCCGTGCCCGAAGGGGGCCAGGGGTCACAACCCCTGGTCAAATGCCTACTAAAAAGGTTATGCTCTCACCTGACCAAATCCTGGCTCTCTGCCCTCCAATTAAACAAGAATGCCATCTGTACTCAGCAGAAAGCATTGCTGGAAAAACTTGTCCCTGTTGTAATGTTTCACCTATCACCTCCCAGTCCCGCCTCCCTACTCTAACAGGACTAAACCGCAACACCCAAAAGACAGCCCCCCCACTAAAGATCTCTCATTCTTTAATGTCAATTGCCGCTCACTCCCCAAACACAAATTTGACATTTTCAACTTCATTCTTGATGAGCAGCCTCATGCTCTGTTCCTTACGGAGACCTGGCTTCATGAGAGTGCCGTACCTGACATTGTCGCAGCATTGCCATCTAATTATGCCATTGTCCATAAGGACAGAGTGTCCAAATCGGGTGGGGGTATAGCCATAATTTTTAAAAATCATCTACAATGCAGATTTGACCCATTGGACGTTCCCAATTGTGAAGCCGCCCTCTTCAAACTAGCCTTAAACCCTAACTTCACTCTCTCTGGCTTGCTAGTCTATCACCCGCCAGGACACCCTACATCGTGGGCTACTTCATTTCCCAGCTATATTACCCCGTTACTTATGAGTTCTAAAAAATTCTCACTTTTAGGCGACCTTAATCTACATCTAGACGATCTTTCTAACTCTTTATGTAGTAATTTCATATCCGTTCTGGCTGCCATGAACATCAATTTAATCAACTCTGATCCAACTCACAAAGAAGGTCACCTGCTAGACCCCATTTTTTCTAGCCTTCCCCACATTCAATGTGCCCCTGCTTTGCCCATTTGCTGGTCTGACCACTTTTTACCTAAATTCAGACTTGTTTCCCCTACCTCATCAACTTCATTATTCCCTTCACTTAAAATCCCTAAAAGGGACTGGAAAAAATTAGACTTAAATGCCTTAAGCACTCTTCTGTGCTCAAATGTACCCTCATCTGACCTTCCGGTCGACGTGGTGTCCACAAATGTTCACAATTGGCTTTCAAATGCAATCAACTCTTGCCTTCCCCTTTCCAATAAACACTTAAACAACCATCGACCTCCAGCCCCATGGTTTAAAGACACCTTAAAAACGGAAAAAGCCAAATGCAAAGCATTGGAACGGCAATGGAGGAAAGATTACGCACTGGAATCTAAGAGCATCTATACTAAGGCAAGAAAATATTACTATAACCTCTGCAACTCAATTAGGGCCAGCTTCATCTCAAAAACTATATCGGAAGCTGCTAATTGCCCAAAATCACTCTTCAGACTAGTGAAAGAACTTGCCAGCTCAGAAACCACAGCAAAGCCTTTACCTCTAAATAAACATCAATGTGACAATATTGCCCGCTTTTTTACGCACAAATTTGATAAAATATATCTAGAAAATACGAACTCCCGCATTTGCAGGCTTCCAATGCCACAATCTATAATTTTGCCCCAGAATACTCCCTCTCCCAACCCTATGGTCACTCCCCACATGGAACACTCTATGGAGTCTAACACACGCACCTCCTACTCAGACTCCTGGCCCCCTCTAAACATAGACTCCCTAAAATCATACTAGACAAAGTCAAGTCTGGTTCTCCTAAAGACCCTCTCCCAATCTTAATATTGAAACAGCTTGATACCCCTCATCAGCACTTCATCTTAAATGCTCTGAATTCCTCTCTACTTGAATCAACAGTCCCCTCACATTGGAAACATTGTATAGTGACCCCTCTTTTAAAAAAGCCCACTGCTGATCCTGACACTCTCTCTAATTACGGACCTATCTCCCTTCTGCCGACCTTGTCTAAAATTCTCGAGAGACATAGTCACTCTCACCTCTCACAGTTCATTGAATCAAATAACATCCTTCACTCCCTCAATCTGGTTTCTGAACCGGCTTCTCCACCTAGACTACATTGCTGGGACTCAATGGGGAGAGGCTGCAACATAATCTAGATGCTGGAGAGACAGTGGCCCTCATTTTCTTGGACCTCAGCGCAGCGTTCAATACGATCTGCCATCCCATTGTAATTAAAACACTGAGGTCCCTAGGCATCCGTGGCTCTGCCCTAGACTGGATAATCTCCTTTCTGGACAACCGCACCTTACAAATGTTTTCTGCTACGGCTAGTTCAAACACTCACTCTTCACCCTATGGGGTACCCCAGGGCTCTATATTTAGCCCGTTGCGCTTTAATTTGTACGTCAGGCCTTTAGCTGACATAGCGAAACTAGCTGGTCTGACGCTCTTTACATATGCCGACGACTCCCAGATCATCTGCTCTCTTTCAAACACCGATACCTGTACCCCATCTCTCCTTCAGCAGGGCCTCAGAGATATTGCTAAATGGATGAATAACAACTACCTCAAGCAGAATGGCGAGAAAACCGAGGTCCTGATCCTGGGAAAGAGGAAAGATCTCTGGGGTCCACTACACTGGCCAGTCGAGATGGGTGCTCCCCCGCAACTCTCCAGCCATGTTTGTAATTTGGACATAACCATTGATGACTCCTTGACAATGCACCATCAAGCAGTCAAGTTTACAGCAGTGTGCTTTACCATCCTAAAATGGCTCAGGAAGATCATCTGGATGCTGCCAATCCCCAACCAAAAAATTGTGGTTCATGCTCTCATCACCTCACTTCTTGACTACGGAAATATTCTGTACTTGGGTTCCAACAAGGCAGTGATTCCTAGACTGCAGCTGGTACAGAACTCGGCAGTAAGACTTCTTTGTAGAGGTCCCAGAGCGCCACCCATCTCTGGGTCCCTCCGCAACTTACATTGGTTCAGGGTGGAGAACCGTATCAAGTTCAATGCCCTGAGCTACATGTTCAAGATCAAAATAGGCACGGCACCTCAGTATTTACAATCCCTTGTATGCCCCTACGTTCCTACCCATCATTTGCGGTCAGCAACTCTTTGCAATTTCACGGTACCTAGGTCCAAACTCGCCAGGATAGGCTGGAGATCTTTTTCCTATCTTGGCCCGACCCTCTGGAATGCTCTTCCCCTGGCTATCCGCAGCTAAACTGTCTATAACCGCTTTCGCTGAGCTCTTAAGACCTGGCTATTTGACGAATAATTCCATTTTACCACCGCTCTATTTCTGCACCTAGACCGTTACGGCGCCGGGAAACCCTTTTTGGGTAGCTGTAGTGCCTTATAAATGCAAATAATAAATAAATAAATGCCGCCACCAACATCACCGCTACTTCGCGCCAGAAGGTGCATAAAAAACTTCCCAGGGCTCCCGCAGCGCAGGACTCCTGTCTGTTGTTGCTTGCTGCCGCAGGGGGCCTGAACTCCAAGCACCAGCCTGCAAAGTGGCTCTCACGCTGCCACCTCCATCACCACTGCTTCGCACCAGGAGGTGCATAAAAACAGCCCAGGGCTCCCTTAGTGCCCGTCAAGTCCCGAAGAGGCTTGGCTGGGCCACCCCGCTAACTTCTTGGACCTGAGGACATTCTGAGGTACTGTGCTCTACAACTTATGACGCATATTACACTCACATTGATACCAAAGGGGATGATGGATGGAGCGTTTGAGCAAATCAAACACTCACCCCAAGTCAACTGATCTAAATCCATCATCATTCTTTAGCTCACTCCACCACCCAAGTCAGTCTGACCCTGTGCCTCATGGGAACAGTCCAGCCCGAACTGCCAAGCCATGTCTTCCCTGGACCGGAAACAAGAATCCTGGCACAAAATTTGGCATTTGCCTCGGCGGATATTTTAATGCTAAACTCCCTAGTGAAGACACCGCAGCTTTAAGGCTAGGGAGTAGAGGACAAACTTGTCATATGGGCATGGATCTAAAGGAACGTTATGGACATTGCCGCTCCATCGGTGATAACAACACACCTGATCCAATATTTAGAGGGAGGGGGTGTGCAAGTACCATTGATTATATTTTTTTCTCCCCTGACCTTGAAGACTTCTTACTGAAAGCATTGGTTATCCCCACACATCTCAGCAACCACAACCCAATCCGAGCAGTGTTTAAACTGTCCCTGAGGCGATGTTTAAAATAGAATGTGGCACCAAGGATCTGGCACCCTCAAACGAGAAAGTAAGATTAGTTTGGCGAGGGGCCAACAGTGCTGACCTGTTCCACATGGTAGTTAGGGACAACTTGGAACTTTTTGACTCTTGCGTGTCTGAATGGGAACCCAACCCCGAGGATATTAGTACATTCGCGAAACTTTGCGAGATCATAAAATCTGCGCTATCAAAACCTGATGCCGTTAGGCAGCGTGGTCCTAGATGGTTTAATAGAGAGTGTTCTGTGATTAATAAACAACTAAGGAAGGCCCTACCAACTAACCCAAGGTGCCCCTTTTTAAATAAGTCTTTCAGACAGAAGTATAAGTTGGCCATATCGCGTAGGAAGGATGAAGTATTAACTGATCAATGGCCTCCTCTTGCTAAAGCTGCCACCCTAAGGAAGGGGAAAACGTTTTGGGCCTCCGTTAAAGGCATGAGATCAATGGGGTCAATCATTAACACCAATCAGCTGCAACATAACCAACTAGGCCTGGGAAGCTCATTTCTCGAACATTTATACAGCCACCCCACATGAGGACCTGTTTGAGGCCCAAGCCCCTATAGGGGTATTAATATCCTTACCCGAAGTCAAGGAAGCCATACACCAGAACCTGGGAAATAAAGCCCATGGCCCCGATGGGTTAACCATCAACCTTATTAAGGAAAAACCCGATTTCTGGGCCCCACTTTTATTGAACATCTTTCACAATTTAACCCATGCCCCATTATCTGGCACTTGATTAACCAGCATTATCGTTCCAATTTTTCAAATGGGTGACCGCTCCCAACCCGTTTGTTACAGACCAATTTCCCTGATTGACAATACTTTGAAAATCATAGTGAGGGTCTTACATAATAAGATTAAAACTTGGTTTAAAGACAATCTTATTTTACAACAATGCCAACATGCTTATAGGAGTAATATAGGCACCATCGAGCTATGTCTAAATTTCAATCTAATAATCGGGAAATACACGATCGCACAGAAGTCACCCGTTTATCTGGCTTTTATGGACTTTACCTCAGCTTTTGACTATGTAAACCAGTCACGGCTGTGGTCAATCCTATTAGAATATGGGTTAGAAGAGGCCTTAGTACACTTCTTAGCACATTTACATAAGGATTTGAGAGCTCAGGTTAGAATTAATACTGGGGGGTGAGGTCTCTAACGACATCAGGGTTGGCAGAGGGGTCAGGCAGGGATGTGCCCTGGCCCCTTTACTTTTTATAATATACATCAACAACCTACACAAAACACTGATTGAGCTAACAAATGATGTCCCTAGAGTTAATGGCAATATACTTCCTGCCTTACTATAAGCTGACAATGTGGTTTAAAGGGCTGCACACCTAATGATCTACATCTTTTAGTACAAGAATTTGTTGATTTTATGGCCATTTTATATCTATGCACTAATTTAAAAATATCTTTTATAATGGCTTGTGGACAGATGAAGTGTCTTTTAAACTCCATTTTGGTGGGTAATCAGAGTTTACAATGCTATGGCACTTTCCCTTATCTGGGGCTCGTTTTGCTGTTAATGGTTCCTGGTCCGACCACATGGCATGTTGTAGGAATAAGTTCTCCAAAGCTATCAACTCGGTTCTTAGGCTCCCACAACCAAGGATGACTGGGGCTGTTTTAGATATTTCAAAACATTTTTAACTTCGGTGTATCCCTACGGCAACCTATGGTGCAGAGGTTTGGGGCCTGCAGTATTCAACGTGAAGAAAACAGGTTCTGCCGGAAACTTTTAGGTGCCCCAATCTCCACATCACAATATGTTTGCCATAGCGAATTGAATCTCTGTTACATCGAAGACTATATGAAAGCTGTTTGGAAAAACCCAGTGACGACACTCACACAGGAGATTATATGAGGTTGCCTTAAATGCGACAAGGGAATGGATATCCTGTGGTTAGCAGTGGTATGTTTAAGTTTAAGCAGGGTTAACTATGAACATATTTTTGCAAATCCAAACGAGGTAGATACGTTAGCAAAAAAGAATTTTAAACAGCACTCTACACGCACTACAATATGGCAAGACAAGACAGGGAGTCAAAGAAACTAACTGTAGCTGCTTTTATGTAAATTGCAAATATTTCCAATCAGTTGGCTGACTACCTTACAAAACCTATTGGTCGGTGGGAGAGGGGACTCCTTTATCACTAAAGAGCGGGTACTGTGACATTTTTACTTTGTTTCTGTCTCTGCTTTCATGTTACTCTCAACCTCTTGCCTTGCATGTGTGACGACCAGAGCGGCAATCCACACTCCACTTTCTATTCTTCTGTAAATGTTATATGGACGATGCTAAATGGCTCTTAATACCCTATTTTAAAGACAACGCACCCATTCACCTTGAAATTGCGTGTAGATGTATTCTCCTTCTGGAAGACGATGAATTGGCCTTCTGATTTGGTGCTTTTCTGAAAAGTGCTGTGCGAGCCTGTAATACTATGTGCACTTTATGAATAATGTTTTAGTGTACCTGATTTTTTATGTAATATTATGACACAATTGTGTATTTTATATGTCGAATCATGATCTTTTGCTTTTATGGATGTGCCTGTATCCAAATAAAGTAAATTGAATTGAATTGAATTGGATGGTCTCCCCATTGGCACAGTGGACTCTAGAAGATGTTTTGGATTGTAGGCTGAATGCTTGCTAAGATTAATTTAACCATTCCACTAACCACTTTTTAGGTTTTGCCTGCAAGTGCGCACGTAGGGCGCATGCGCTAAAAAACCTTTTGAGTTGTATGTGGGATCGATGACCCGCCTCTGTCTCTCATTGGCTAGCTCCATAAATGGAGGCTAGCCATTGGGAGACAGAGGCTGTCAATCACGCTTTCTCAGGGAAAACGCGATTCGGGGGCATTTCTCTGCCTTTTTTTAAGTCCCGCCCCTTTGCCCCGGGCCGCGCTGTGATTGGCTGCCGGCCCGGGACACCCCCGTGACGTCAAAAAACCTCATGAGATGAAACTGTTCTCGACACCATGCAAGGCTTGTCCGCAGCACGAAAGAGTACCTTTCTGGATGAGTAAGGCTCCTACTTGCAGGTAATACGTGTATGTGTCGTAGGTTACAATGCTGTGGGCACATCTTTACAAGAGCCAGGGTAAATGTCCTCTCAGCACGAAAAATTGTTCATTTCCCTGCAGCAAGAGCAAACGGCAAGGAACGGCAGTAGGTTAAGCAGGACAAAGATTTAAGATTCACTTAATTCTGCTAAAAGAAAGCCTACATTCGGCAGCACTTTTGCCTTCCTGACCGCGTGGGCGTGGTCGCCTTTCCCGCCCCCTCTACCGCCCCTCTTCCATGCCGACCACAGCCGCCGGAAGAAGTCCAGGTGAGGGCTTTGTTTTTTTTTCTTGTTTCTTGTTCTTGCCTTATGTCTTCCCGCCCCACTCCCACTCTCCGTGCCTGTCCGTGTGTGTCTGTTCCCGCTCCCCCCCCACCCGATTGCTCGCAATGAAGCGTGCACCACTAAACCCCAGCACAGCGAGGCACAAACCAGCCCGAGGGAGGGGGCGGGGCTCTCAAAAGCGCCAGGCAGCGGCGCCTCGGACTCGGTCAGGAGAGGAACGCGGAGCTGCACCAAGCGTGGAGAAAAGGTACACCATGTCCACCGCCCGGTCCCCCGCGTGGATCATGGCCACACTAGGTACCCAAGATGGCCGAAGAGCGCCTGACTATCGAGCGCAAAATGGCGCTAACCGACCCAGCGCTAACGGGCTCAAGATCATGCCCACCCAGCACAGCTAGCCGTCCGGCCGGCCATGCCAGGTAAGAGCGCTACTCCCTCCCTTCCCCCGGTTAACCACGACCGAGGAGGACCATATCCCATCCCCCAACCCCGAGTCGGGTAGGGGGTGGGAATTCAAGAGGGGGGTGCATGCTACGCCTGCCAGGGAGGAGGACGCGCTCACGGGAACCCCCCTGGTAAACGCTGAATTAGCCGCAAAATAGATTCGGCCCATGTTCGAGCCTCGGGGTGTAGCAACATTACGGTAAAGAGTGTCTGGAACATTCTAACAGGAAGTGGACACAGCACTTTCACCTCAACCATTAGGGAAGTTCACTGCGCTGTGACTGCTTCCGCTGCCATGCAGATGAGGAGCGACCACGGACCATTTCCGTCAAATCGTCCAGAACCCCATAAAAGCGGGGTTACCATGTGCGGAACTCTCGTCCCGGGGGTGGTTATGAGAAGGGGTAAAATCCGGCCCAGTTCGCCCCTTCACTAGCCGCGGTGGTGGGGTCGGTTTGGCCCACCCCTCACTGTAGCAGTCCCAGTGAGCTGCCACTTACGACGATCCACCGTGTGACCTTGGGCATCGTGGTACCACAGCCAAGTGACTGACGTAGATTCCGCTTCTTGTTATGACAGCGCAGGGCGCGTCTGTAGCCACCATCACCTGTGCATGGGGCAGTGATGTCTGACACTGTGATACAGCCACTTGTTAGTGTCTGTAGTAGCCAGCCTTGTGACACCCATCACTGCTTGAACTTAGTCAAGTCAAGTCAAGTCAAGAGATTTATATAGCGCGCTACATACCCATAGGGTCTCAAGGCGCTTGAGGAAGGATGGGGACTTACTTTTCGAATATCCAAGTTTTAAGTTGCTTTCTGAATGCTAGGTGGTTCTGAGTAAGGCGGAGGTGAGTGGGAAGAGAGTTCCAAGTTTTAGCTGCCAGGTAGGAGAAGGATCTACCTCCCATGGTGGTTTTGTTGATGCGAGGTACAGTGGCAAGGGCTTGGTTGGAGGATCGTAGCTGACGGGAGGGGGTGTAGAAGGACAGTCGTGAGTTGAGGCATACGGGTCCAAGTTCGTAAAGTGCTTTGTGTGCGTGGGTTAGGAGTTAAGCCAACTTACCACCCGAGGCTGTGCGTTGGGGGGGGGGATGGTGCTTTCTGAGCAGCAGCGTGTCTGTTGTAGCAAGCCTGGTGCCACACAGCACTGTTGGAACCTACCACATGAGGTAGGTGGGGGGGGCTACTCTGAGCAGCAGCGGTGTCTGTGGTAACAAGCCTTGTGCCACCAAGCACTGGTGGAACCTACCACATGAGGCGGGCGGGGGGCTTCTGTGAGCACCAACGGTGACTGTGGGAACAAGCCACGTGCCACCCAGCACTGCTGGAACCTACCATGGAGGCTGCCAGGTGGGGAAGGGGTGGGGGCGGGGTCTCAGCATCAGTGGTGTCTGTGGAAACAAGCCTTGTGCCACCCAGCGTTTTGCATTACGTGTGTTCTGTTTTGTGTAAATCTGAATTGTAGACCAGGGGTCTGCATCATGTTGCTGATTTGTGTGTCTAGTGTGCATCTCGTTGTGTTGTGTCTGTATATGCTACCTCTAAATCGGATGGGTTGTCTGTGTGTGTTTTGTGCTGTTTGTTGTCTATGTCCTGTTTCCTATGTGTCACCAGGTGGTGTAATATATTGATGGTCCTGTATGTGGGTCTGTGGGGTGTGCTGTTCTTTGGGGTGTCTGTCTATGTTCTGCGAGTGTTGCACTGTCTCTGTGTGTTTGAGAGTCGTGTGGGCCTGTAAGTGCTGTGTTGTGTGTGTTGTGTATGCCTGTGCCCTGCTTGTGCTGTGCGTGGGTTGTCTGAGAGACTCGTCTGTTCACGTGAGTTGTGGGTGTTTTAATCTTTAAAATATGATGCCTTTTTTATTTTATGTTTTATTTGAGCATTTATATTAGAGCGTTGTACTGCGCATTGCTTTAATGCACGGGGAGGCAGTAAGTGATTCGCAGGGTGTGGCGTTGAGGCACTGGTTGGCACCTGGCTGCTGGAGTCCGAAGTGGTATGTCTGCCATCACCAGGCCACGTCTACTATCTCCCCCTGTGCTCCTCTCCCTCCCTGTCGCTATCTCCCCTTGCGCTGCTCTCCCTCCCTGTGTCACTATCTCCTCCTGCGCTGCTATTCCTCCCTGTGTCGCTATCTCCTGCTGCACTACTCTCCCTCCCTGTTCCATTATCTCCCCCTGTGCTACTCTCCCTCCTTGTGTCACTATCTCCCCTAATCTGCTCCCCCTCCCTGTGTCGCTATCTCTCTCTGCAGTACATGGGAGGAAGAAATGTTCAACTCAACACTGGAAAAAGTGTGGGGTTCAGAGACCGTGAGAATGAGGGGCCTGAAATAGCGTAGAACAAGAAGTGGTGGATAGTTCGGGAAAAAAGGGGAGAGTTGGTTTGTCATGAGTGATCCGCCTGTTGCCTGCTTGTGACCCTGTTTTCGTGCCTCTGTTGCCTGCTTGTGATCCTGTTTTCGTGCCTCTGTTGCCTGCTTGTGACCCTGTTTTCATGCCTCTGTTGCCTGCTTGTGACCCTGTTTACGTGCCTCTGTTGCCTGCTTGTGACCCTGTTTTCGTGCCTCTGTTGCCTGCTTGTGATCCTGTTTTCGTGCCTCTGTTGCCTGCTTGTGACCCTGTTTACGTGCCTCTGTTGCCTGCTTGTGACCCTGTTTTCGTGCCTCTGTTGCCTGCTTGTGATCCTGTTTTCGTGCCTCTGTTGCCTGCGGGGGGGCTCGCAGTGTGTGTGTGGGGGACTCGCAGTGTGTGGGGGGCTCTGTGTGGGTGTGTGTGGGGGGGCGCCTTGTGTGTGTGTGGGGGGCTCTGCGTGGGTGTTTTTGTGTGTAATTTACGAGAGATAAAGCTAGTGGCATTGTAAATGACAATGCCATTTATTTATGTTAAAAAAAAAACCTAAATCAAAATAATATCAAGAGCAATGCCAATAGCTCTAACTTTAACAAAGGCAAAACCATTGCATTGTAAATGCTTGTTTGTTATTGTGATTAGTCAGGTATGTAAGCAAATGTTGCTCTGCTCATATGTCTCATCCACACCAAAATAATGGTAGGATTTTCTAAATTGTAGTCAAAGACCCTTGTTGTAATTTAGTCTGAAAATTCCTTTAAATTATTACCTATATTAGATTTGAGTACTATTATGGTTTATTTTGGTACTCCATGGGGGCTTGGCTTTGGCACCACCTAAGATGGCCGCCTATAGGTGAAGCCCTGCTGCACTCCAAACACTTTATGTCATTTTTGGCATCCACTTGATATCCAGTTGGAGGATTTCTTCAATACAGGACGGCAGAAGGTAGCCTGAGGATAATGCACTCCTTTTTTCAAATTTTCGTTGCTCGATTGGGTGTTTCTTCAGCCTGGTGAGAGTTCCCTCTGCTGCGGCCGCCATTTTGTAATTTTCTACCATTGCTGATGGAGCAGTCAATATAGGTTCAGTACTCTCTCAAGCTGCCAACAGGTATAATGGACATAAAAGTGACCGTGTTTTCAGCTTACTGCCTAAGATTAAGTGCATCAGTCAGGCAAATATTCCTGTTGAAGGTGGTGTATGCTGGAGCTTGGAGGCTTTCTGGGAGTAATGTGGCTTGGTTCTACATTGATCTCTACATAGATATTAGATACAACGCAGGTGGTAATCCTTAAAATATATTTCTCTATAGAAGTGCTTGCTGAGCTTATTCTAAATTCTTCTTTTCTATGGGAAATTAAAGAAGCCACAGTTTGTTTTCTCACCCAAGGTGCATTTCTTGTCACATTTGTGTGTTGGACTTCCTCCTGCTTTTTTGTCCATGGATAATTTAGACGCAAAAGGCATGGGCTATTTACATGGCTGCTTGTACGGCCCCATTGGCATCTACAAGTTAAGCTCAGTCACCATCTTCCGCTTCCAAGAGATTGAAGCAAGATCCTCCCCTACATGAGAAAGCTATGTCTCCTATTTCTTTAGAAATGTTGCTTGAGGAAATTCATGCATCATGCCCTGTTGTGAAAGAGACTAATAATCAGATGCAACACTTGGAAGATAAATGGTCAGCAATGGAGAATTATGTTTACGGGGTGGAACAGCTACTTGTAGACTTGCAAGATGACACAAAAAAATCTCTTTTCTGGAAAAGGAGGTCCTGTTGACCTTTAACAGCACACAGAGGATTTAGAAAATAGAAACCGGTGCAATAACTTACGACTTTATGGTATTCCTAAGTCATTGGAGGAAAGTGTTCCTGTTTCCTTTTTCACCTCCTTCCTTACAAAATTGCTCGACATGCCCTCCTCAAATTCATTGAATATTAAGAGAGCTCACAGACTAGGTCCTCGTTCTACATCATCTACGGCTCTTATCAAGCCCAGAGGAGATATCATACTCTTCTTGAAGTTTACTGCCCTTTAATCAGTACTCTCTGCACCTAAGGTGAAATGGAAAGTTACTTGGATGGGTCAACACATTTTTTTGTTTCAGGATTCAATGCCTTCAACTAAACAGCGAAAAAACAAAAGTACTCATCATGGGCGCACACCCCGACCCCTGGAATGATACCTGGTGGCCCACCTCTGTTGGGAGTCCGCCCACATCCAAGGACCACGCACACAACCTGGGAATCATCCTGGACTCCGAACTCAAAATGGACTGCCAGATCAATGCCGTCTTGTCCTCCTGCTTCCACACCCTCCACCTCCTATGCAAGACCTTCAAATGGATCCCCCTCAAACACAGAAAGACCATCACTCATGCCCTGGTCACTAGCAGACTCGACTATGGAAACGCACTCTATGCCGGAATAAACACGCAAGCTACAGAACATCCAGAACGCTGCTGCAAGACTGGTCCTCAAGCTGCCAAGACACTGCCAAATCTCTCAGCACCTGCGCACACTCCATTGGCTCCCCATCGAAGCTAGAGTCACCTTCAAGATGCTCACCCAGGCTCACAGGGCCTTTCACGGCACCGGACCAGCATACCTGAACAGCCGACTCAAATTATATGCACCCAAAGGACCCTACGATCAGCCAAGATCTCCTACGCCATGGTCCCCCGCACCAGAAAGACCAGATCAGGTGGCCGCTGCTTCTCCTTCCTCACAGCCAGAGCCTGGAATGCCCTCCCTCTCCAACTTAGGCAGAGAACATCTCTCCCCATCTTCAAAAGAAACTGCAAGACCTGGCTCTTCAACAGACTCCCTCCTTGATTGCCTGGAACCTGCGAAACCCCCCTCCCCCAGCACCTTGAGACTCTCACTGGTGAGTAGTAGTGCTTAACAAACCCATGATTGATTGATTGATTGATTCAATCACATTCTTTAGTTAACATGGACACAGCTGGTCCTTCTACTGGTTGACTTTCTTTTTATGTTTTTCTTTGCTAGAGTAGTTCACATAGCTAGCTATGATTATCCTGCATTGTTTAATATAAACTTTCAGTCACCGTTGGTTATGTACTATTGTGATATTTTATTTGTTGTTTCTCTTTAGAGATCCGTTTTGTGTGCTTCCATTATGCTGTTCTTCCTTCCAAGTGTTTATAACCTGGATGTGCATTGGACTCCTTCCCTTTTGGGTGTGTCATCGCCTTATATGTCGTCTCCACCCCATGTACTCCTTTTGTAACTTTTTAGGTATGTTTTAAAGTTATCCTTTTTTGGATATGTTCTGTCTCTTTGTTTTGCTTCTCATCTTTTTCCCCCTTTCCCTCTTTTTCTTCCTTCCTTGTTTGCTTAATTTTTCGCTAGTTTGCTCTTTTCTATTTTCTTATTATATATCTCTACTTCCTGGTATTTCTTCATATGGCCTTTCCCTACTTAATTCTATGTCATCAGGAAATGTATTTTTGATTTCTCCTATATAATTTCGGGTAATATTGTGGAATATTAAAGGATCTCTTAATCCAGTGAAACAACAGAGAATTATTTCCCAACTAGGTAAATATTGTCAAGAACTTGTTTTTCTTTAAGAAACGTACCTATCTGAATTAGAAGCATTTATGTTTAAGAGACCCTGGGTGGGAAATGTATTTGTATCTCATTCACTGAACAAAAAGAACGGGGTTCTTATATTGTCTAACAAATCTCTTAATGTGACTTTGACTTCCCAAGAACTAGATGATATGGGCAGATGGATTCTTGTTAATCTTCTTATTGACAATGTACCACTTACTGTGTTAAATGTGTATGCTCCTGCACTCCCGACCATCATTTTTGGCCCCTACAGCCAGGAAATGTACACAATATCAGAATTAACATTTTATTTTGGGCGGAGAATGAAATGAAATGATGGACCATTTTTCAATAGGTGTTCTTCTGTGTGATTTGTTTCCCAACTGATGCATAAACAATTCCTTTCTACAATTAATAATGGTGCCCTTGTGGATTCATGGTGACTTACCAACCCTATTATATTTACCATTCATGCTCTCATGATACACTTTCACGATTGGACTATATTTTCCATTCCAAATTGCTTTCTCAACATTTTATACAATCTCAGACATCGCCTATTATAATTTCTGATCATGCTATAGTTATTACTGACTTAGATTAGGTTCCTCCCTGTTCTTTTCCTCATAGATGGTGGTTTAATAATTCTCTTCTACAAGATGCTCAATTTTCTAGCATCTGTATTTCCTTTGCTTCAGAATTTTCTTTTCTTTTAATAATAATCCTACTATTTCTCCTTCTTTTCTTTGGGATACTTTTAAAGCGACGGTAAGAGACTTTATTTGAAATTATGTCTCTCTGAAAAAGAGTCCTGCTAAGGAACATAGGGCCATATGTATGAAGCAAATTTGCATTCGCAAATTTGCAAAATGGTATGTATAAAGGAAAATCTGGTGCAAAATAAGAAATCGCAAAATTTGCAATTCCTTATTTTGCAATTGCATTTAAGGAATCGCAAATTTTGCCATTCCTTAAATGCAATGTATGAAGCAAAAAAAATAGCATATTGTCCCTAAGGAATAGCAAATTACCACCAACATCAAGTTGGTGGTAATTTGCGAATTCCTTGAAAAATGCCAATTTTTTGCATCTTCATTCTCCAGTCTTGAATCATACAGTTTAATTGATTAGGTCCCTGTTCCTTCCTATTCATTTATCTCCCTCAATATTTTTTTTAAATGCTGCTATGATATAACTGCTTAATGTTAATTCACAATAGACCAATTTTTGGCGTGCTTGGAAAACTAAAGGCCTTATGTGGGTGTATCAAGATAACGCTCCACTTTCCTTTCCTCAATTTTGTCATATTTATCAGTGTCCCAAGTCCTTCTATTCTCGCTTTAATTCATTAATGAATGTGATCTTAGACCAGAATTTCTCTATTCAATCCTCTCCACGTCGGTTAGTCCCTTTCTCTCCGAATGTATTAAGCTCCTCAATTCAGGACATAAAGCGTCCATTATCTATAAATATCTTTTGAAATCTGACCCCACTAGAACCAAGTCCAAGGTCGAACTTGCATGGGAAAAGGTCTTAGGGGTATGTTGGGAGGTTGCTTTTTGAGATAAAATATGGGCATATATTTCAAAAGTTTTTAGATCTGCTAGTGTTACTCCATCCCTAATTTTCATTTATCACAGATGTTACTTCACCCCCTACAGTGTTCTAAATCCTCCACTGATGGCTCTGCTAAATGTTGGTCATGTGATTCTCTTCAGACAGATTTGATGCATATGTTATTTCATTGACCTATGACACTTTCACTTTGGCACAGGGTTTGGTCCCAGATTGGACACATTTTTTATGTACAAACTTCTTTCAATATCCTTTACATATTATTAGGTACTTTATCTCAATCTATTTCTCTAGCTTTTCCCAGAGATAAATTGTTAGACATTTTATTAGCACTTGCGTATTAGCAATTTGTTCTAAATTGGAAATCAGACAAATTATCATACAAAGTGTGGTGGGATTCTGTATGTGTACATCCTAAAATTGATACTTAGTACATTAAGCAATGTTTACCCTCTCATATTATCCCAAAGTGTTGGCTACCACTTACTCTTTTCCTCAATCAAATTAGTGGTACTGTGTCTCACACTATTTCCTCGCTATCTGAGAATTTTTATCCTCCTTAAATATTTTAATTTCTGTCTCCCATTGCATTTGTATGTACTCTGTAAATATTAGAATAATTGTTTTATAATGTCCTCTTTATTATTAAGTAGATGATCACGTATTAATATGATGTTTTTACTCATTTATATTTTATATTTCAGAATTGTTCTTCCCTTCTCCCCTCTCCTCTTCCTACGCCCCCGCTTAAAATAACTAAGACTTTGGTGTTTTATTGTTTTATGCATTTGGTAATACAAGTTTCTTCTCGTCTTTTTAATTTTGCATGTGTTGATATTACTATTGTGCTAAATAAACTATTTGGAACATAAAAATGTTTCTACGTATTGATACTACTGTGGCCAAATCGCTATACCATACATCAGCTACACATTCAAGGGAGAGATTCAATTCTATTAAAAAGCAATGTAGTAAAGAAAAAAAATCAGCCTCTTTTAACTATGAAGCCACCAACAATCATTATAAGAAGGATTCCAAACTTTTCCATTATTCGATGATGTCACCTTGTCTGTGGAGTAGGTTTAAAGACATAATACGCCTTTATTCATGATGTAACATCTTTGAAAAAAGGCCTTCTTTGGATGAAGTCTTCTATTTGTTATCGTCAGAAGGACGTTGAGAGTATGGGGTTAGCTCATCTCAGTGCAGAATATCACACTTCAGAACACATGAAGTCCTACTCATCTGTCTATTTGCAGCAAGTGATTTGTGAAAAAATAGAAACCACAACTGCTAAAAACTGGAATGGTAGACATTGTGTAAAAGAAGGAAAAAGACAATTGATGTGACAAAATCATATTTCACTCAACAAAAAATATAATGTGTTATGAGAGAAAATGAATCTACGTATACACAAAATCTGTATGGAATAATAGGGAACCCAAAATAAACAACGTCTTAAGGGGTATTCATTGAAAGGGGCTATTTAGACATTAGTGAGAGAGGGAATTTAAGGGGAATATTTACGAGGGCCTTGCCTCATGCTTGCACCACACAAAGCCACGCACCACACAACATGCAAAGCAAGGCTCTTAGTCAGATTTATGAAGCCATGCAAAGCCACATTGTGTCTTATAAATCTTGAGTAAATCAATGCTGCGCAAATCGCTGTGTCTCCTTACTCTGCCCAAGGGAGGCATTCCATGGACGTTGCCGTGGGTATTTCCATGCTCCCTTGGGTTTTGACACATTCCTGGATGCAGCCACTCAAAGTCACGCAGAGTGGCTTTGCATGACTTCATATTTCTGATTCGAAGGCCTGCATCACACTGGTGTCACTTTACGCAAGGCTCTCATAAATAACCCCCTGAGGGGTATATTTACTTTATTGCATTGGGTCTGTTTTTGACTTCTTTTGACCAGCTATTGTACTTGTTCTCACAAACGGACCTCCCACCTCCTAACCTATGTGTTTTAATGGCACACACTTACAAACACAACGTGACTCTGTGGAAACTCCTCTCCTTCCACTGCAAGGAGTCCTTGGGTAATGAAAAGAGAATGATTTGTTAATTTCTAGGGACAAAAAACCCTGCACTTTCATAAAGAGTCAAAAGACTCTCCTTTCTACGATAGAAATTATACTGGTTCGGATATACTTTGAAAGGATGCTTTGCTTTCTTCCACGCTCGTTTTTAATATGTGTGTTATCGTCATATTTTCAGTCTCCAATGAAAATCTGAACGTCATAAACTATAGTTTCAAAAATGATATCATTAAGCTCCCGAATACGTGTCCTCGAGGAATAAGCAGTGCGCTTCTACTTATATCAATCTTACCGCCCATTGCAGGCTGAAAATAGTATTCCCCTTACGTTCATTTCCAAGAATTGAACTGTTGAAATCTGTTAAAGAGTCACAGGAATAAATGGCATGTGATAAGGTTTAACAGGCATCCTTTTCTGAGCCTGTCTGGACTCGGCATCTGTTAAACAACCTGTGGTCCACAGAACAGCCAGCGAGGTATGCACAGTATGGAATTAAATACGAGTGCAATAAAATATCCTTTGTGTCAAAGCCATTTTTAAACCGGCTTTAATGTAACATATATTCTACTATTAGGGTAAGTATGGATTTAGCAACTCTGCTTATAAAAAATCACGTTTTAGATTACATTTTTTTAAAGCTGCACTTTGCCTTCCATTTGCAGAAAATTCTAATGTGATGTCAGGGGAAGCTACGATTGCCTTCTCAAGATTTGAAATGTTTATGGATTCAGATTTGAGTGCATTATTGTCAATACCAAATGCACTTTCACGCTTGATTTTTATATGCATATACTGTTGTAGTGCAATTGCTTTTGTTAAGAGTTTTCTATGATGTGCAGAAACACGTTTTATGGTTTATATTAAATAGGCCAAACGACATCTTTTTCAAGATGGAAGTCATCCCTGTCACTAATCCTGCTCTTTCCCCCTGACCAACCTCTTCCCTCATAAACTTTGCAGCACACAGTTAAATTGAATCGCAAAAGTTTATTTCCATTGTAATTGTTTTCTGCTTTCCATGACCCTTCCCAGTTCAGCTATTATTTGCAACATTCGTAAGGTTTTTCCATTGATTCACTTTCGTCTATTGTTCACATAAAGTGTTATTGTTAATGTGTCTAGTTATGAGCGAGACTCTCCAGATGACATTAGCATGGTAGGTGCTGAATAACCATTCATGTAGTGGGTAAGTGCTTGAGTGTTGAGGCACACGTTTTTCATGTGTTCTGATATGCTAATGTAATGATACCTTTGCTTACACTACAGTAAGACTGTGTATTTTTATTATTTCATATGTGCAAATCATGTTTAAAAACGTTCGATTTTGGGGTGAGTTAGAAGCTTTTCCGCTACTACCAAGTATGCTGTCTGATTCTTTCCTGATTTTGCTGCTCAATTCATGATTTTTACATACTATTTATAATTCAGCATTTGAGTGACTTAAATGCACCTACTCTGTACATATTTATGAATTCTGTAAGAAAACGCTTAAACATTTCCTTGATCTAGTTATTGAGTGAGTTCACATTCTAATTCCTGTTATCTAATTAATTGTTTATCTGTACTTTGATGTTCGGGGAGGGGGGGCTGCTACAACGAAGGGACATTGCCTCATGAAACTGTGGTTCAAATTGTCTTGGATACAGTGAAATGTGGGAAATCTGATTGAGGTAAATTTAGATATGTCTTAATTTTGAGGTACCCTTTTGCTCCCACAAGTTTGATAGCATTAGCATTATCCTGGAGGATTTTGTAGAAAACCTGACTTTAAGTGGTGTTCTTGAATGATTTGGATTGTAGATTGCAACAGGGCGTAATGATTTTGAAGAATGAGAGTTTTATTGGTGTGTCAACAATGTGTAAATAAGGTTTGAAATTTCATGCTGAGAGATGGATTGTTATGTTATGTGTGAGATACTTGGTTATACAATGTTGATTTTAGGTTCAAATGGTGGTTTGATTACTGTTGTTCTGATGTACTATTCTTATTTGTGGTTTTTGTGTTGAAAAGATTTTGCTTTAATAATTGTTTGGTGGGTTATCGGGTTTATTGAAATCCAATATCTTGAGATACTGTGGTTCACTTCGCTGCATAAGCTAATGGGTTTTGTGAGGCACACATAAAGACAGAAAGTGTTTCCCCTTTTACTACTAAGTGCAATGGAATAAGTTCATTTGCCATGGTAGATTGCCATTGGATTGGGGTCTGAAAATGTATGAATTGGGTTTACCCAGGGCTGAACACGTGCTACTGTTGTTTTGTATCATTCATGTCTTAGTATAACTTGCTGATTTCCTTTCTATTTACATTAAGCAGACAAGGTCTTGTTTGTTTATTTAGTTTAAGTTCAATGGGCAAAAGGCTTTGAAATTGGTTTCCCGCATTGATGGAGATGTCGCAGTGAGATTTGTTAGTCAGCTGAAAATCCACGCTTGGATTAGTGAGACCTCACTACAAAGCCAGGCTTTCCTTGGTTGGTTGCTGACAAAGCCTAACTGTGATTGGTTGATCTTTGGCATAGCCATGCTGGGAGTGGTTGTGTTAGGCGTCAAGCCTCTTGCACGATGTCTTGGGATAGTGAGAAAACATCAGTGCATGCTCTATAGGGAAAAACACACTTTTATGATAATCCCTTACCGTGCTGTCAAAAGGTGGAGTTTGCTAGTAATCCCTTGCTTTAAAATCACGAGAGATCAAAGCGTAGTTGCTTGGCTTTTGATCTCGTCGTGCAACCATGCCCCTTCGATGTTCCAGCTTCCTGCTTGCTCACTCGTGAAAATATCCCTGTGTCCTTGTTATCGCTGTACCGCATGCCTTGGGTGCGGACTTCCATGATTTCCTTCCCTATACCAGGACAACCTGTTATTCGCTAAATTGGACAAAAGCACATTCCATACTAAAAAGGTGGAATTCCTAGGATTCATCATTTCACCAGAGGGTATTTATATGGACCGTAAAAAGATAGAGGCCTTGGTTAAGTGGCCTAGCCCTAGTAGTGTAAAGGAGGTGCAATCCTTTCTTGGATTTGCCAACTTTTACAAGTGATTTATTGATCACTTTGCAGATCTTATTGCGCCCATCACAAGGTTGCTCCGCAAGGGAGTTGTCTTTGAGTGGACTAAAGAGGCAGAGATTGTCTTTGGTCAACTCAAGGAGATGTTCACCACATCCCCCATCATAAGGCACGCAGACAATACACAACCGTATTATTTCGAGGCTGATGCCTCTCAACATGCTGTAAGGGGCGTGTTGTCCCAGTGGAATCCTGTCACAGGTCGTTTACATCCTGTCACCTGTTTCTCCAAGACACTTCTTCCCGCTGAACAAAATTACACTATTAAAGATGGGTTGTACTTCCATAATAATCGCATACATGTGCCACACGCAGAACTACAACTAAAGATAATCCAATGGTGTCACAACATCTATCTTGCTGGACATCCTGGTGGAGAAAAAATGTTACAGACATGCCAACAGTGGTTCTGGTGGAAAGGCATGAATAAAGACATCTCGGACTATGTCGCTTCATGCCCTGTTTGTGCTAGACAAAAATCCTTACACGTAGCCCCTGCAGGTCCACTTCAACCTATAGACATTCCATATGTTCCTTGGCACTCAGTCAGTATGGATTTTATTACGGATTTACCACGAGTGCAAGGGTATAATACCATATTAGTGGTTGTAGATATGTTCATTAACCACTTGGCTGCTAAGGGGTTTTCCCCTCCTGTGCTGCATATTTATGAATCCCATTATACATGACGAGTTGACCTTGTCATGAGCACAGATTCAGTGTGCCACATGACGAGTTCACCTTGTCATTAGCATGCAAGTGGTTAAAATGGCTCACTTTATTCCGTTAAAGAAGCTCCCTCCATCCAAGGAATCAGCTCAAGTATTTATTGAACAGATAATGCGATTGCATGGGGAAACAACCTTTACAACGCAACTTTTACAACGCACTACCACTACAAGGAAACTTTTACAATGCAACATCCATTACAACACATGCATTTACAACGCAACCATTACAACGCATGACACTACAATGCACACCACTACAACGCATGCCATTACAACTCAGTCATTACAACGCATACCATTACAACGCATAACATTACCATCCAACATTTACCCTACTGTTGCACCCCCTGGAGTTAGAATAGTAATGTTTCCCCCTACACTATCCAACACTTACCCTACTGTTGCATCCCCTGGTGTTAGAATAGTCCTTTTTACCCCTACACTATCCAACACTTACCCTACTGTTGCACCCCCTGGAGTTAGAATAGTAAATTTTACCCCTACACTATCCAATACTTACCAAACATGCAATGTAATGTAATGCGTTACAATGGTATGCATTGAAAAGGTTTTATGCGTTGTAATGGAATGCATTGTAAATGTAGTTTTTAAAATTTCGTTGTAATGGCATGCGTTGTAATGGAATGCGTTGTAATGGATGTTGCGTTGTAAAACATGCGTTGTAATGGTATACGTTGTAAAAGTTTGCGTTGGAGCATCATACATCCGATTGCATGGTATCCCCTCTGTTATTATAACAGACAGAGGAGCCCAATTTGTTTCCCCGTTTTTGCAAGGGTTGTGCACCTCCTTGGGAATAGACCATAGATTGTCCACAGCGTACCATCCGCAAACTGATGGGCAAACTGAACGAACCAATCAAACCTTGGAACAATATTTACGCTGTTAATTGGCAACTCTCACTGCTGATTGGGTACAGACCTTGCCTATAGGCGAGTTTGCGTACAATAACACCACTCACTCGTCCACTGGGGTTTCTCGCTTTTTCTTTGTTCAGGCCCATCATCCCAGGATTTTTCCCTTTCTGTTGCCCCTACATTTTGTGAACATACCCGCCCTCCAAGATCATCATAATGTCCTCCTAGATACTTGGTAAAAGGCTAAACAGGAACTACAAAGGCCGAAGATTCTATAAAGCAACAAGCAGACATACACCGCCGTCCCGCTCCAAACCCGCTATATAGGACCTTATTCTATCACCAAGGTTATTTCCCCTGTCACACTAAAACTAGAGTTACCTGATGACATGCAAATCCACCCAGTATTCCACACTTCTTTGCTAAAAGAATGAATCCCCTCTCTGGAACCTGATAACCCTCCTCCTCCTGTCTTAGTTGATGGTGAAACTGAATATGAAGTCAAACGAATCCTGGATTCCCAAAGGCATAGGGGTAAACTCCAATATTTAATAGATTGGGTTGGATATGCCCCAGAAGATAGATCTTGGGAACTCGCAGAAAACATACACGCCCCTGTTCCAGTACAGAGATTTCATGCCTTGTACCCTTCAAAACCCCGCCCCGTGAATAGGCCTTTGGGAGGGCAACTGTTAGGCATCAAGCCTCTTGCACAATCTTTTGTGATAGTGAGAAGACATCAGTGCTTGCTCGATAGGGAGAAACACACTTTTATGATAATCCCTTACCGTTCTGTCAGAAGGTGGAGTTTGCTATTAATCCCTTGCTTTAAAATCATGAGAGATTGAAGCATAGTTGCTTGGCTTTGGATCTCGTCCTGCAACCACGCCCCTTCCGGTGTTCCAGCTTCCTGCTTGCTCACTAGCGAAGATATCGCCGTGTCCTTGTTATCGGTGTACCGCATGTCTTGGGTACGGACTTCCATGATTTCCTTTCCTATACCAGGACCTGCCCTCCGATAGAACACCAGCTGAGGGTAAGGTAATATGTACGCGGCAATGTTCTACATTCCGCTGTGTTTACCCCTGTGACCGCGGTTCCTATCAGAAACCTATTTTACTTCCCGCTGTGTTTAACCCTGAGACCGCGACTCCTGTCAGAACCCTATTCCCCGCTGTGAATGCCCTGTTAATTCAGCTCCTTGAACACCCCCTGGGAGGCTACCGCTGTATCCGCCTCCTTTTTTCTTCTTTTCTTCAGTTCAGTGACGACTCGGGTTAATTAGCATTTTCCCACGGACGCTTTCATTCCTGCTGCGTCCATTGTTCCCTCGGAGTATTAGGCTATTCCTGTCATTATTCTAGCCTCTCAATCACTGTTCCTGACCTTAATCTAGTTCCAGCATTTCCTTTTTCTATCGCTGGCGATTGTGTTAGCTTCTCCCTTGCATTGAGACCTGAGGGTCTTGTGTTTAGCATTAAGGCTAGTTTCAGCCTATTTTTACGTTCCACCTCCATTAGTCTTCTTTCTTTCATGTCATAAACTCCTACATTCTACTCCTGCGAGAAATTCTTGATAATCAGCAAGTAGCTGATATTGTGGCTACTCTCCCATTCCCCTATTTGCTTGTAACTCTGTAGGAGTACCTGGTTACAAAAATTAGGTAAAGAAGTATTTACCTACTATTTTTTAACAACAGAATTGGATCCCTCAAAGACATCTAGAGATGTCCAGCCGGTAAGATACGGTGTTTTTTTTGTTAAAGAGCTTGCAATGATTTCAAATTGTGTGTACACTATTGGGAGTGAGGAAGACCCTTTTTTATATGTATATTTTTTTGTGTCTCCCTGTAGGTCAGCCCTTTCTTTCTGTTCACCTTGAGGGAAACCGGCTGAGGGATAGGAAGACTATCCACGCTGACTTCTAATCCCCACATCTCTCGGGAGCATTGTAGGGGTGTGAGTGTACTTTCTGTTCTCACCCATGGACTGTTCCAGGGAGTGTGGGAGAATTCTCATCGCTCCCGTGGATTGAGCCTTGAGTCTAACCGCAGGTTAGTGGTATCGGCGACAGGTTGTTCGCTAGTTCATTTTTTGTGATTTTAGATCATTTATGAGCAAAGACAATGGGTGCTGTGTGGAAAAAGTCTAAAGTGTATATTGTACCTTCTACTAAGGGTCAGAAATTACCTGTTGAAGAAAACCTGCATACAAAATGATGGCGGACATTGGGAATTATATGTGTACCTGGATTTGTGAATGGCATGATGGTACCTTTCAGTTTAGAAAGCAAGATTACATGAGACAAGCTATCAATGACAGAATGCTGTTAACTACACAGTTTGAGGCATTGAATAAATAAGATTGCATGGCTATAGAGAAGGAGAGAAAGGATATATGAAACAGGTGAAGGGTTCCTTTAAACAAAGACTTGAGAGCTAGTAGGATCGAAAGGAAAGATGTTGGAAGGAGGACATGATGGAGGGAGTGAGAGTTCTTCAAGTAATAGTCAAGAATAAACCACAGAGCGAAAGAGAGAAAAATAAAATCAATATCCAGATGATGAGGATAACTTGTTAAATGATCTTTTGAATCCCATACCTTATACCAATGGAGTACAGACTCAGGGACATAGTCCTGCTATACTACCAGATATAGGTGCAGTGGGAGAGAACGTTGGTGTCCAAGCACAGGGACCAACTGTGCCTGTGAGCACAACAGTGAGCACCCAACCTCAATGGCCACACTGCTGAGTACTAGTAGAGACACCACAACTGTTTCACTAATTCAGATTGATCAGTATGTCAATACGCCTGTTGTTGAAAAGATTTCTACAGCAGGAACTATTAATGTTGGTCTTTTAAAAATGTAATTTGGGGATATTTCACAGGGGACGATTGATCTAAACAGGCTATAGTTGTACAATGTTGATGAAATGTGACATTTGATCAAGCTAGATGTGCAAATAAGGCATATGACAAGCTGGAAGAATTGGCTGATGAGAGGGAGGTTGGTGTCAGCGAAATGAAAATTGTGAGGAGAAATTACAAAAAGGATCTAGTCAATGATGGAATGAAGAAATTGAGTTTAATGACATTAGGGACACATTAAAGATTTAGCTAGAAAAAAACAGGAAAGAGAAGCTACTTAAAGAACTACAGAGAAAGGTGAAAGAGAGGGGCTGCAAGCAAGAAAAAAGAAAAGAATTGGAAACAGGGAAGAAGGCAAAAGGATTGACTAGTGATTCAGAAATATAGACAGTTACTGAGTCTCCATCAAGAAAAGTACATGGAGGGAACTACATGTTATGTTATTAAATGTATACAGGCATGAATACCAAACTGTGTCTTGGCGCTAAAGTTCCTGAAGCAAGCTAGTGCATTATTCGTTAATCAGTCATGTTTTGCGGGCTTTCCTGAAGGATGTTAAAGAAGGAAGACTTCTGATGAAGATGGGGGAGAATGTTCCAGAGGTTCGTACTACCCACAGTGAAGCTTCTGCCGCCCCAGTTAGCCTTACAGAATCTCCAAGAGAGCATCTGTTTCACCCCCTCATATTGAAGGCATCTGTTTGGGGAGTACCAGTGCAGTGACAGCCTCAAAAACTGAGGACCAGTACCATGTTGCGCCTTATATGTGATACATAAGGCCTTAAACTTAATGCAACACTTAACTGGAAGCCAATGCAGTGTCCGAAGATGTTTTCCCACTGATTAAAACGTAGGGATCCCCAGTAGGAGCCTTGCAATCCCTAAATCTTTTTACCAGCAGCATGATATTTCTACAGATGGACAAGACGATTTGAGTGTGGTCCACGTAGGCTGTGTAAGTCAGCTCAAAGGATCTGATTAATGCATCCAATTCAGACATGTATACATTGAAAAGTGTTAAGCTCATTGACGAGCCCTGAGGGACCCCATGAAAGAGAGTGAAGGATGGAGAAACATAATTGCCCAAGGCAACTGATTGTATCCTGTCAGATAGGAAAGAGGAGACCAATGCTAACGCTTTGTCTGTGATGCCAAGTATATTCAGACGGTTAAGTAACAGGTTATGGTGTACCATGTCGAACGCTGCCAACAGGTCGAGCAGAATAAAGGTTGCTGCACCTCCTGCATCTGAGACCGCTTTAATTTCATCTGTGGCTTTTATCAGGGCAGTTTTGGTGCTGTGCTCTGCCCTGAATCCAAATTGGGACTTGTCCAAAAAGTAGTGTTCACGTAAATTAAGTGTAAGCTGATTATTCATTACTTTTTCCACCAGTTTGGCTGGGAGTGGAAGACACAAAATAGTTCTGTAATTATTTGGATCAGTTGCATCAAGTTTTGGTTTTTCAAAAGGGGTAAAATCGATGCCCTCTTCCAAATGTAGGGAAAACACCTTCGGTAAACATTGAATTGAATTTGGAGTTTAAACTGGGGCAAAGGTTCTCAGGAATTTCTTTGAAAATAGTGGAAGGAAAAGGATCGTGAGGAGAGTTCGATTTGGCTTGTGAAATATGAGTTGTTACCTCGTCCACAGTTACTCATCTAAATTCAGTAAAAGCTGGAGCTCTAGGGGGTTGGGGGATTGCTAAATCATGAGTATCAGATCTTTTCCCTTTATGGAAGGTAACATAGGTTTGTTCCACTTTATTTTGAAAATGCTGAGCTAGTGAGTTACAAAAGTCCTGAGAATGGTCATTCACCTTCTTTTCTGGGAAGGTAGACTGTTTGGTCACCACCCGGAACAATTCTTTAGTGGAATTTTCTGCCTCTTATTGGTGAAGTAAGAGCGTTTTCTGTCAAGATCAGATTTTTATAATCAGATAATAGAATCTTGTACTTGGCGAGCTCAAGTTCATTATAGTTTGATCTCCATCATCTCTCTTGTCTTCTACAATCTTATTATTTATACCTCAAGGTTTCTGAAAACCAGGGAGCTGTCAGGTTTTTCTATTACTTGAGGTGTTTTTGAGGGGAGCTACATTATTAGCTGTCGTCATGAACCACGGATTGAAGTGAGAGGAAGCATGTCCTGCCTTTTCATGCATTTTTGTTTGTGAGCGCAAAAGCTAGAAACTAAGCAGGTTCTTATCAACCTGTTTCTAGTTGCGGTGGAATCTAGTTGGCATATTGGGTATAATTGGCTTTTCCTTGAGTATACTGTTAAACTCAACGATAACAGCAAAATGGTCAGTCCAGGTCAGAGGTAGGATCTCCTTAATCTCAATTGAGTCATTGTTGCCAAAGATTCCATCCAAGGTATGGCCTACCCAATGTGTAGGGCCCATGACCCTTTGGCTTAAGCCTGCCTAAGCCAAGGTTCCAAGTAAGGAAATAGTATTTATATCAATGATAGCTTCAAGGTGAAAATTAAAATCAACCAAGATGTAAAAGCTGTTTTCAAGGGTGCAGGTTTCAAGGAGTGTGTTAAAGGAGGTGAGGAAACCATTTTTCGCCCCGGGAGGGTGATACAGTAAAAGCACTTTAAATGAGAAGCGGTTAGCTATTTTTAAATTTAAGAAATGGCTTTGCAGTCTTGAGAGTGTATAGGGTCAAAATAGGTTATGTATGTATCTCGATAAATCAAAGCTAGTCCACCTCCTTTTTTGTAAGTTCCTTCTTGTCTGAATACTGTGAAGCCATGTGGAACAGCAATATAGAAATCAGGGCCTGATGCTGATCAGCAAACCCTTGCAAATACCTCACGGAGCCCTCATTAATGCACAGTCTCTGCCTAAACATAAGATGGACACTGCTGAGCTGATAGATGCTCAGGGTTTAAGCATGCTTTTTATTACAGAAACATGGGCTGATCAGGCATGAGTGATGTAATATGTGAGGTCATAAGCAGTGCATTGCGGGGGTATGAGTTACAGTTACCTCAGCTAATTATAACGGCTGAATTTCTCTAGTTTTGTACGAGTGAAATGTCAGACTAACTATAACATCCCTCCATGAAACATATATATATAGTCCAGCATTGAACTGTGGTGACAGAACCCCAGCATATTGGTTGCAGGTGAGCCCTTCATCACATGACAGGAGGGGCTTATTTTAGGAACATTGCAGAAGTACTCGCCATAGGAACTGAGGCATTGAAGAAGGCGCACAGCCGAAACCGGTCTTCCGTTTGTTCTTTAATAAGGCAGCTGAAACCCTCCCCTGGTGTCCTCTGCTCTTTTCTGCAAGGAGGGGTGCTTGTGGCATATTTGGCGCGCAGCTCATGGTACGCAACAGAGTGACCCTTTCACTAAGCTGTCACGAATTCATGGGCAAAGAGGAACTTTGCTCTGATTTTGAAGCCGAAGAATCGGATACTCAAGGCACGCCATGCCCTTCTACTGTTCGCCGTGAGACTGTCGTCAATGGGCGGCCCAGGATTGCTTGGGTAGACGCCTGGAATTTGCCACACGTTTCCAGCCTTCACAGCAGAAAGAACAGGCTGGTTGAAAGTTGGGGACCCGAGGCTGTTTTAGTCCAGCATTTTCCACGAGCCTTACTGCTGCAACCAGGTATTTTACCATCACGCTGCATTGTGGGAGCTGTAGTCCGGCATTGAACTGTGGTGACACAACCCCAGCATATTGGTTGCAGGTGAGCCCTTCATCACATGACAGGAGGGGCTTATTTTAGGAACATTGCAGAAGTACTCGCCATAGGAACTGAGGCATTGAAGAAGGTGCACAGCCGAAACCGGTCTGCCGTTTGCCTTTTAATAAAGCAGCTGAAACTCTCCCCTGGTGTCCTATTCTCTTCTCTACAAGGAGGGGTGTTTATGGCATATGTGGCGCGCAGCTCATGGTGCGCAACAGAGTGACCGTTTCGCTAAGCTGTCTCGAATTCATGGGCAAAGAGGAACTTTGTTCTGATTTTGAAGCCGAGGAATCGGATACTCGAGGCACGCCATGCCCTTCTACTGTTCGCCGTGAGACTGTCATCAATGGGCGGCCCAGGATTGCTTGGGGAGACGCCTGGAATTTGCCACACGTTTCCAGCATTGGCAGCAGAAAGAACGGGCTGGTTGAAAGTTGGGGACCAAAGGCTGTTTTAGTCCTGCATTTTCCGAGAGCCTTACTGCTGCAACCAGGTATTTTACCATCACGCTGCATTGTGGGAGCTGTAGTCCAGCATTGAACTGTGGTGACACAACCCCAGCATATTGGTTGCAGGTGAGCCCTTCATCACATGACAGGAGGGTCTTATTTTAGGAACATTGCAGAAGTACTCGCCATAGGAACTGAGGCATTGAAGAAGGCGCACAGCCGAAACCGGATCTGCCGTTTGTTCTTTAATAAAGCAGCTGAAACCCTCCCCTGGTGTCCTCTGCTCTTCTCTGCAAGGAGGGGTGTTTGTGGCATATATATATACATTTAGCGATTCCTTATTTAGCGAATCGCTAAATAGTGAGTCGGTGTGGCATAATATAATAATGTGTATATATATATATATATATATATATACACATTATTATATTATGCCACACCGACTCACTATTTAGCGATTCGCTAAATAAGGAATCGCTAAATAAAGTTGCAGAACAATGTACCTAAAATCTCTAATACTGATTCCATGTTAAATCGCTAAATAAGAGTTGCAAATTACCACTAACTCAAAGCAGGTGGTAACCAGATGCACAGCATATAAACAGCCCCAGAATGCATCTGCGTGAACACAATGGCGG
This sequence comes from Lissotriton helveticus, assembly GCF_964261635.1. Classification (NCBI taxonomy): domain Eukaryota; kingdom Metazoa; phylum Chordata; class Amphibia; order Caudata; family Salamandridae; genus Lissotriton; species Lissotriton helveticus. The sequence goes on along the minus strand of NC_136071.1, from coordinate 647,150,010 downwards.
CCCTCTGTGTCATTGCAAGGCGGATACGAATACAAGCTGCAGCTCAAAGGATCTGGAGATGACTGGAACGTGTATGCAGACTGCGCGTCACACTATTCCAACTCAGAGAGGCAGAAATCAATGAGAGGTACAGGCTTCACCCAACCACCATCCTGGACCTGATACATGACCTGCACCCACTCCTGGAGCACCAGACACCAAGGGCGCATGCAACACCTCCACATGTGAAGGTCCTCTGTTGCCTGCACCTACTAGCATCCGGCTGTTACCAGGGAGTAATAGCTGTGGCTGGTGGTGTCTCACAGAGTTGCCTGTTGCGTTTTTTCCAAATATTCCTATATGCCATGATGCAAAGGAGGCACTACTACATCTGGTTCCCCAGCACACAGGCGGAACTGCACAAGACAAAGATGGACTTTTATAACAAGGTCCAATTCTCACATGTAATAGGGTGCATTGACAGGACCCACATACCAATCTGCCCCCCGCTGCTACTGAGTACACCTACTGTAACCGCAAATCAATACATTCTATCAATGTACAGGTCATATGTGACACGTCCCACATCATTACCGACATCGTAGCAACATTTCCAGGGAGCACGATTGATTCCTATATCTTCAGGAACAGAGGGATCTATACCCATCTAGCTGGGGGTGAATTTGGAGAAGGATACCTGCTAGGTAAATAAATATGACATACCCTGATGTCTGCCTTTGATGTATCTGTTGCTGACTGTGAATAATCCTTCTTCCTTTAACACCGAGGTGATAGCGCATATGCGGCGCAAGCGTTTATCCTGACTCCATACCTCAACCCATCTACCCCAAGTGAAAGGCGATTCAATTTTGCACATAAATCAATGAGGAATGTGGTGGGGCGTACATTCGGACTCCTCAAAAGCAGGTTCCGTTGCCTCCACAAAGTGAAGGTGCACAGCAGTACCACCCTGTGACCTGCTGCAAAATAATAGCAACATGTGCCATGCTGCATAACCTGGCTTCAAGGAAAGGGACACCTGTTGAACTGACTGAATCAGAGGAAGAGGGAGAGGATTGTCCAAAGCCACAGCACAGTGCAGCAGGAGTCACAACAGAACCAGATGGGAGACACAGATGGTCTGAGATCACACACAACTATTTTTGAGCAAGTAATGAGACAAAGCAAGTAACTGCAATAGCGTGACGGTGTTTAATTGACCTTGAGTCAAGCAATAGGACAGCACACCACCACACCATGATGGCCTCACAGTGTCTCAAAACCACAACATGACATAGAAACTCCCCTTGCAATGTTTACAAACCCAGCTTTTGAACTGTTTGCATATGATACTTTATGAGAAAGCTTGCATGCCTGTATCATCTAATTTGGTAAAATTCTGGCAAAGCAGGTAGTCAAGGCATTCATTATTAAGAATTGAGAATGATGGTGAATACAGTAGACCATTGTGATATATACTCTGCTAAATTAGAAAACATATCTTTGAGTTTGCCATGGGAATACTTGAAAAATACTGAAATATTTTTTGGATGTGGTCTGGGGGTAAAGACGTTATTGGTAATTGTTTTAAATTATATCTTGCAGAACTGCTTCCTTTTTCTTTTTTAAAAATGTACTTTTTGAGAATGTAAATTATTAATTGCAGAGTATGTAAATCCTTACCAAGTATTAATGTCACAATTCCATATCAGGTCCATTTATGTATCAGTAATTTAAATCTGATCTTAACTCTTGATAGCTATAGAACAGAGCATACAGGCGTAATTAAAGAGAAATGTGTAAAGCATTCATCTGTACCAAAAAAGTTAAAAATAGAAAACACAACACGATAAAAATCCCACTTCAATTTATAAAAATAACTTTGATAAAAATTGACAAAAATTCAATAAGTGGAGTAAGTGATACAAATTTTTAAAGTTTGTATCAAGGGCCCGATTACGATGTCGTAGGGAACAGCTCTGACCCTCGATCTGAGCCATTTACTGCATCCTTATCGGCTGAGCGGATTCGTTCCAACAGATCTATTTTGATGGGGTCGGTCGGAAAGGAATCCGAACCGGATTTCCGAAAGGCCTCCAATGCCATTCGGAAAGCCTACAGTAATATCTTGGGCGGCTCTTTCCGCACAAGGGATTACGAAGGCAGATTCCCGCAGCCTTTCTGTGCCAGCCTTTCAGACACAGAAAGACTGTGGGAATCCGACTTTGAGGACCCCCAGCAGGGCCCTCATGGGTGAAAGGCTTCCAAATGGCAGCTGAGGAGCACCTGTTGATCCCTGCACCCGGTAGCAGGCACCTTGAGGTGCCTCCCATTGAGTACAGGAATGGATGTACCTCAGCTCTTTACAATGATAGCACGCATTCCAGTCGGAATGCATGCTCCCATTGTAAGGAATAGGAGTGCGACCAAACAGTGTTCGGTCGCATCCTACTTGTTAAGTTGGGACAGACAACAGGAGGTCGTTTGGTCCCAGTTCCCAAACGATGTTGGATGGACTCAAGTCCATCCGACATCGTAATTGGACCCTCTGCATTAAAGACAAAAAGCCCAAAGCACCAACCAAGGGCAACTAATTGGTCATGCTAGAAAAGGTCAAATGCAAATGTTAAGGCCATTGGGATGTTTTAACTTCTGATTTTGTCTGTGAAATGGAAGTCAAAAATCCCAAGGAGGTAATGCAGCTCTCTGTAGCTGAGATGGGTTAGATGGTGCTGGATAGCCGCTGGATGAAATCCCAGTGAAGCTGCTGACTTTTGGCAGGAAGGCTCCAAGTAAGCCTGGGAGTAGTTCGTGGAGTTTTGCTATGCAGAACTTCACAAAGTTACAAAAATACTCTGTTAAGTTCTGCGAGTGGCGGAGTGCAGTGCAAACTGCACTTTGTGCAGGTATTCCTGCAGCTCAGGTAGAAATTCTACCTGAACGCCAGCTTGCGCTCACCAACTTGCCGTTCGCAATCCCAAACTTACAGTTCACAATCGTGAGTGGGGAAAACCTCGGAGTGCAGAAAACTCAGCAAACTCCACAAACGGAGCTAAGTTCACCGCCCAGGCCTATCCCCAAGTAAGAGAAATTCAAAATTTGCATCCAAAGAAGGCGCCAGCCGCATACTCTTGGCGCCTTTGCCAGAAGATCTCTACCTTTGAGCTTCATCACGTTTTTGGAGCTTGGATTCCTCCAGCAGGGCAAGTCTGCAAGCTGTAGCCAAACATGGCTCCATGGGACCAGTCACCTTCTCTGCGACATAACACTGAAATGTATTTGCTGCTGCAGAAAAGCTCAGAGTAGACTCAACCTGGATCTTTGGCCTAGCAGCAACTCACCGTTGTCAGATTGACTTGGCATGTTAGTCAAAGTCTTCTGTTGGTTCTCCAGGCAAAAATCCTTGAAATTGTTTCTAACTTCCAGTGTTAGGCAAGAGGACTATGTTCTGTCACTTATACAAGAGAATCCGGAGCTTAGGGAGCCAATTTGGGGGTCAGAGCTCACTCTAGGGGAAGCCACCAGCAGGGTCCAGAGCAGTTAGAGTTGGATCATGTCCGCTGGGCTCTTTAGGAAGGTTGGCATCTTGCAGCTTTTGTGTCACTGTCCTGCCAATTGACTCTTGGAGTCTACTTTTACATTCCTGGGTGAGAGCCTTATTGTCTCTCTCCATCGGATCAACAGCTGGTGCAGTCCATCTTCTGACTTTCACAGGTCCAGATGTGTTCTAAAGGTCCATCGAGTTTGGTTTTGATGACACAAGCTGCTTTGAGAGCTTCATGCAGAGAAACAAAAATGTTTGCCTAGCAGGGTCAAGAAAATTATATCTGCTTCGCAACCTGTTGTGCCTTCAGTGCATCCACCACAATGGAACATTAAATCAGTTAATAATAAAACATTCTTTTACTGTGGCTTTTAACCTGTCTTTCAGGGGCCCCACGGCTCTGTGAAGCTTGCCCAAGGGTTGGCCTGGGAGGTGTTCTCAGAGTTCTGTTATGCAGAACTCTGCAAAGTGCAAAAAAAACTCTGCCGTGCTCTACGGATTTCTGCAAGCGGTGAAGAGTAGTAAGTCACACTGCTGGCACTGATGTTTAGCCCCAGGAGTTTGTCCCATGCTGTAAAATCAGCAGCAGATTCCTCAACACGAGCTGCAGGTTTTTCAACATAAGCAGTAGCAACCTGCAACAACTACCCGTGTTGAGAAATCTCGCCGGGAGGTTATCTAGCGTATGGTTTTCCTTGCTCGCACTTGCCAACTTAAAGTTGGCAAGATGCAGAAGAACAAAAACTCTGCTCCACTTCGTGGAGTTTTTAGGAACGCTCGCGCTCTACATGGAGTTCAGAGTCAGCAAAACTTTGTGAACTCCGCGTAGCAGAGCTCACCGTCCAACCCTGCGCAGAGGGTGCGCAACTTCTTTGAACACTTTCTATCAATAGCAGATTAAGAATGTGTATATAAACAAAGAAGCAAAATTGAACACTGACATTTTTTAAATGTTCTTTAAATGTGAAGGAATTGGAAACTGGTGGCTAAAAGTTAAGCTAGTATACTCAGATTGAATTGTGAAAGCAGTGCAAGTCAGAATATAGTACGCTTGAGGAGTGGCCTCAATCAAATTTTAGAAAGCCCCCACCGTCCCATCAAAATGTGGCTTTTTTTATTTGTTTGGAAATTAAATAAAATATGAAATTTTTTGCATATTTGCTTGATGAATTCTTGTTTCTGTATTTTTTGTTTGTTGCTTTGCCGTTTGTATCAGCAAAAATGGTTATTCTATGGTCCTTGCTGGCAGTAATGACCCAATGTGGGTCCCCTGATTCCAAAAATGAATCATTGTTTGTCCACCGGTTCAAGTAATGATTAAGTGACTGTGAGACTCAACTCTGTTGTTGCCACCTAACCTGCCCCGCCTGCCTAATTGCCAGCCGAGATCGGAGTATTAGAGAGGCGCCAACCGCGTGGATTGCAGAACGTCGAGATCACCGAGACCATCGTGAGGACGCCACACAGTATTACTTGCACCGAGCAAGCTCAGAAGCTGCAGCGCAGCACCCGGAGCCTACCCGGATCCCCCAGAGTTGAAGCGAGCCATGCCGCGGGACGAGTGTAGAGCAGCTCGCCGCAGGGCCGGCTGAACATTTTCGCGGTTGCGGGCTCACACCGCCTTTCCCCCCGGAGGTCCCGGGGAAAGGGAAAGGCCGAACTCGACCCAAAAGGACCTAAAGGACAAGGAAAAAAGGGCCACTGTCGACCCACAGAATAACGCGCCCAATCCCCCACTGGGGGAAGCAGGCAAAAGGAGAAGGCTGTAGTGGTTGGGAAAGAACCCCCAGGAGAAGGAAAGGCGGGGGGAGATCGAGTTCTGAGTGGCAGCTGCCCCAGGCAGAATAAGATACGCAAGGCCAGGAGTGGAGGCACAAGGAACGACCGGTTGCAGCCCCACAGCGGAAGCAAAGAGGAAAGGGGGAGGCCATCAGGTCAGTGTGCAGTGACAAATAAAGAGAACTTTAAAACACAGCTTGGCAGGCACAGCAGGCTAAAGGCACAACAGAGGTAAGTGAGTGTAGATTTAATCAGGTTCGGTGGGGTGGGAGAAGTTTCAGACTGCATGCAGCCAGGATTTGGAACTTGCTCCCAATGTCAATTAAAAACAGCCCCTCCTTGCTCTCTTTTAGAAAAGAGATAAAAACTTGGTTGTTCTCTGCAAGTTTTTAGCCCCAAACAGAAGCTAACTGGTCTACAATGTCACATAGCGCTAAGACGCCCATGGGCAATCGCATGCTTTATAAATCTTAAAATCAAAACAAAATCATTTATGTTGAGATAACGCTTGCAGTACCCCATTGCCCCTCTAAATATCCACTAATCGTTACCCTTTGCCGACTAGGGGGCAAATGTAGGGGTGAAGTAAGGACTAAGCAAGGAAATATCTTTATTTACCTCGCACTGTAATATCGGAGCCAAAGTGACCAACAAAAAAGGAGTAGTTCAGAATCAAGGGACGATGGCTCTGACGAGGAAGCAAAAATCCCATAAGGAATCTGTGGAGGAAAGCCCAGGGTGGAGCGAGCTACCTGGGAAAGCCAGGCTAGCCCCGGTGGGAACAGTAAAGGGGCACCTCAAAAGACGAAAAATAAAAAAAACACCAAAAAGACCCCGAAAGTTCAAAATGACTGTACTTCAGCCCCTAAATCTAAAGGTAGTTCCTCAGCAACCAAATCTATAACGGACTTTCTAGGGAAACACTACAAAAAGTTAGAGCAACCCGCATTGTCCCTGGAAACCGAGGAGGAGCGCCCGACTGGGAAAGGCACAGGAGTATCTCCAGAGGAGTTATTGGAGGCATCTTTTTTATTAAATCACTCCCTTCTGAGCCAAAATGAACAAATAACAGCCCCACGTCTGTCATCATCCTCAAAACTATTCTCTAGGCATGTATCTGAGCTAGAGAATACATGGTTAATGGAAAATGAAAACCAAGGGCCAAGTTTCGTCTGGGATGACGCACCAAATCGATTAGTACAACATCCAAATGGGATAATAACTCTAACCCAGCAGGAAACACAAAGAACTGGAAGCCCAGCCGCCCCTGAGAGAAATAGCCTCCAAGACTAGGACATTTCCGCAACACCCTCCTCCTCAATGATGGACTTATTACTGATGCTGCAGAAAACCCTCCAGGGTATACGAGAAGTAACAATGTTGAACAATGGGGTCCTGAAAACGCAAAAGTTGTATTTAAAAAGATTGAAGAGGAGTTGGAAGGAACTAGAGGGCAATGCCACATATGTTAAGACCGGCAGCCGACCCCCAACCCACAGAACAGATCGAAAGTAGAGATACAGTAGAATCCCCACACAATGTATATACATCTAAATGTCCAATGCTGATAAAAAGAAGAGGGGAATACGCAAGGGTCAAATGAAAAGAAAGATAAGTAGGAAGAGGGAAACTAAAGCAGTAACAAAGGGAAAAAGGAAGGGAAGGGAGGAAGAGGAAGAGCTAAACTTAAATTGTCCCACTTTGATTTTGGTACCCGTCAAGACTCCTATAGTTGAGGATAAGAGGAATGTCCCAAATGTACAATCAAAGAATCAGAGTAGCAAGGACCCAAGAAAGGAGCAACCAAAAAGTAAAACCTTAAACATAAACCAGATAGCAAACCCATCCTATGGGGGACAAACCAGGAATCATCAGATGCATTATAACCCAGGAGAAGCAACTCGGCTACAAGGCAAACCAGAAGTAGAAAGTAAAATGGGGCTTACCGGACAGGTAAACTGCAGGCAGTTAGATCTAGAAGCCCCTAAGAAAGGGTCAGACAAAGGTAGTAACAAATGGTTGTACCTCGAACTGGAGCAATCAGGACAAAGGGGGAAGAAGTTAGGGAAGATCAACCCCTTAAATAGGGCGCAAATCCTACTTTCATTACCTAAATTCCCAAGTTTGAGGGGGATCGGTTCAAAAGATCTGAGACAGGTGGGCTTCCAGAAAATACAAATGGAAAGGAAATTACAAGAGTATTTTTCTACTCTGATCTGGTAAAAATGGACATTGGGAAAGCGGCGAGTGAGATACTTCAGGAAGGTAAAAGATTAATCCCAGAGAGTGAATTAAAAGTAAATGGCCAATCAGGAAGTAGCTTCCTAAAGTGCCATGCAGGCCTTGGTAGGAGACAGGTGAGACTACTAAAGGATAACGAAGAAGAGGGTAGCATTCTGAATATAGTGGTCAACAACTCAGTAAATGATCACTCTTGGGGTAATTGGAGATAAAGAAGTAGCCTCGCAGGACTCTGCAAGAAGTATTTAGAGGTAATGGATGAAGACGGTGGTCTAAGTGAGGTGGAATCGGAAGATGGGGTATCGTATAGCCTAAGTCTCCTATCATGGAATATAAATGGCTTAGGAAATGGAATAAAACAAGAGCATATAAATAAATTAGTAAATAATGTGGAAATTGCCTGTTTGCATGAGACTTAGATATGCGATGAAACCCCTATTTTTGAGGTGGAATCGGAAGATGGGGTATCGTATAGCCTAAGTCTCCTATCATGGAATATAAATGGCTTAGGAAATGGAATAAAACAAGAGCATATCAATAAATTAGTAAATAATGTGGAAATTGCCTGTTTGCACGAGACTTGGATATGCGATGAAACCCCTATTTTTGAAGGTTACCTCCCACTAAATCAACCGGCAATGAAAAAATGGTTTGGACACCCGGCAGGGGGGATCATGACCCTTCTATCAACAAAAGTAACAAGAAATGCGATTTTGTTAAAATTAAAAGTAAAATGTAAATGGCTATTGGCGTGTAGACTAGCTCTGCTGATCCAGGATAAGAAATATGAAAATGTAATTGTTATAAATGTATATATGCAATGGGAGAATGTTACAGAGCATGGAATTGTGCTGGGGAATTTCAAAGAGGATATAGACTCCCTATGCAAAAAGTATGGTTCAGATGTATTTTTTATTATGGGGGATTTTAACCGTAAGTTGCACCCAAAGAAGGTTGACCTCTGGCACAGGGAATTACTTGACACATACGGAATAAACCAAGCCAGGTTTCCAGCTTGTGAAACCCCGAGACAGGACATAGATTTGGTAAACTATCTAGGGACGAAGGGGCTCTTCTGCCTGAACAGCAGATTCAAAGCAGACTGCCCTGCAAAGAAGACATTTAAAATAGGTCCACAAATTTGCCCAATTGATTATGTATTTATGTTTACTTGGAATTTTCCTCTCATACGGGGATTTAAGATACCCCAAAGGGAAGGCAGCGATCATAATCCGCTGCAGCTGAATACATATGGGGGAACTAGGGAACATAGAGAGAAAGTAATCCCACAACAAGTTGACTACCCCAAGTGATTGCAACAAGGTTGACTGAAGAATACTTGAAAAAACTCAGGGCCTGATTCACAGAATGAACTTAAGACTCAATCCTAAACTTACTACTATTTTGGTATTCACAGAATGCACTTACTACTTTTGGCATTTACGGAACAAACTTACTAATTTTGGGATTCACAGAATAAACTTACTACTTTCGATATTCACAGAATAAACTTACGACTACTAACTTTACGTCTGCCGCCGGGCCGTAATTTCTGCTGCCGGGCTGAAATTTACGGCTCTCCAGCGGAATTTACGATTCCGGGCCGGAAACTCCGATTCTGGGCCGTAAGATACACATTTTGGCAGTTGGTCATGTTAGCTAAGGGTACCACCTGTTCAAGTGCCTACCACCCCCCACCATTTATCAGCTGACACATTGTAGCCAATCCCAGTCCACTAACATGGATAAGTGCGAGCAGACACAAACAAACCCTTTCAGGATGTCACTGAATGTGTTCGTAGCACTGCCCCTTGCCATGCGGCAAAACTACTTGAGGAGGAGGAGGAGAGCAGAGAGGATTTTCAGGCAGAGGATCAACCTATTTGGAATGACCAGCCAGGATGTAAGGGCCAGGTACCATTTCCCACCAGAAGTCATCTTGGATATGGTCTGTGAGTGGGAGCAGGAACTTGATTCTGTGACCTGCTGCTCACATGCAATACCAGCATATCTCAAGATCCTTTCTGCTCTCCACTTCTTTGCCACTGGGTCTCTCCATAGGGTCACCAGTGACCTTGTGGGCATTTCCCAGGCGAACCAGTCGTGGTGCCTGCATCAGGTACTGAGATGCATCACTGTTCGAGCCCCCAACTACATACAAATGCCACATACACTAGCCATGAGACAAACGGCAGCAAGAGATTTTGATCTCCTTTCACAATTCCCACGTGTGCTAGGTGCAATTGACTGCACCCATGTGGCCCTTCAGCTACCCCGCCACATTGCACACATCTTCTGCAACACACAGATGGTATTCCATCAATGTGCAAGCTGTCTGTGATGCCAGTGGGAGGTTCATCGATGTGCATGCAGTGTTCCCAGGCAGTACACATGACAGCTTCATATTCTGCATGTCACCTCTTGCCCGGCGTATGGCTGCAGGAGAATTTGACAACATGTAGCTACTGGGTAAGTACCAAGCACTAACAATGTGTGAGACGTGCCATTGAAATGTCTGAATGCTCCCCAATATTAACCATTGTACAATGAGAATGATGGCCCAACAGACACTGCATGTACGAACGTATTGATCATGTTCTGTGCAAGCCAAAGAGGGAAATGTTAACAACTGCCCTTTCTTCCCTCCTCAGGCGACGCTGGCTATGCACTCTCCCCACATCTCCTCACCCCTTACAGGCGTGCAAACACTGTACCTCAGTGTAGGTACAATAGAGCACACATACGGACTCGAGCCAACATAGAGCTCACTTTTGGGCTGTCGAAGTCATGATTCAGATATCTCCACCGTACAGGGGGTGTGCTGCAGTACTCCCCAGAAGTCATGTGCAAGATTATATTAGCCTGTTGTGTTTTGCACAACATTGCTTTAACGCATGGCTTACACATGCCTCTAGAGCCTCGGCTAGCTCTGAATCTAGGAAACCGGACCATTGCACATGACCGCCGGCAGGGCGTGCAAGTCCGTGATCAGCTCGTTGCCACGTTTTTCACATGAGCAACCTGTAGTGTCATGGATAAAATGTGGTTTGCTGTCTGTTGTCAATGATGAAACTTGGATAGACACGACAGTGTCAATAAATGCCACCCTGAGACAACTTTGCAAGCCACATTAACTGCATGCAGATCATAGCCGCTGACAGTAGTCAAAAGGGGGAGTGTGCCTCAGGTCAAGTGCCCATGTCAGCGATCAATGTAGTGAACATCCCTAAAACCAACTATTCACGCTGATGACAAACAATACATGTCCTGAGAGACATACCTGGACCTCATAAGGATGGGTCACCATTTCACAAAAGGTTAAATACTTAGGCCTGTAACCTTAACAGATTTGACTCCACCACAAATGATGGGCCCTGAATGTGAGTGATAATATCATGGGAGAATCAGGCACCATGGGGCATATGCGCTGCATTTACAATGTGGCGCGCCATGGGGCAAGTATAGACAGAAGCGTGATGCATATGCTGGCATAAAGGTGAAGCACTGCTGGAGTTGCGTTGCAAGCGCAACGCAGCTCCAGCAAGGCAAGTGGTGACCCTATGCCTAACATGCTGCGTCAATCCTTACACGTTCAACAAGCAGGCGCAGGGTTCTGACGCAGCATGGCCATTAAAGTTTTAGACCAGGGTATAGCACTGAGTCGGCACTAATTGAGATGGCAGATGCCGTACGCTGGAGGATGGACGAGGGATCAAGAGCGGTGCTGGTGCTGCTTGACTTGTCAGCAGCATTCGACACCGTCTCCCACTCCCTACTCCTGGACCGCCTACAATCCAAAGGCATCCAGGGTACGCCCTTAATTTGGATTGCATCCTTCTTGTCCAACCGGACGCAGGCAGTGTTTACCCCTCCCTACACCGCGGACAGCCGTCCACTTTGGTGGGCAGTCCCTCAAGGCTCCTCACTGAGCCCCCTCCTATTTAATGTTTATTTTTCACCCCTTGCTGATATCATCGCTCAAACTGGAATAAAGGCCACTTCCTACGCTGATGATATTCAACTCTTATTCTCATTCAATAGTATCACCCAAACAACCTTTGACCCATTAAAAACTGTCTACGCACAATTGCCCAATGGATGGACAACAACTTCCTCAGGTTAAACGCAGGAAAAACTGAAGTTTTATTTTTCCACCAGCCGTCCCCAACTCAGCTTAAAATCACACAGGAGCGCCGGGACACCCCGTTGGGGTAACTGTGCGCTATAACAAAATACACTAAATAAATAAATAAAGTGACTGAGTAAAATCTTTTAGATTTCACTCTGCCACTTTTAGGAGGCGTTCCTGTGCTGGAACCCCCCCCCCTGCACAGGAACTCAACTGTGGCGCTAGACCATACAACATGACACATTTTCCAGATGCGTCACGTTGAAAATAACCCACAGCATGGCGTTGGATTTGTGCTGGTGCTGCGTCACAAAAGTGACGCAACTGTGGCGCAAATGTGGCGTACAGGGCATGTAAATCTGCCCCCATGTGTCTGTGACATATCAACACTGCTCCACACCAATGTTACGTAACACATCACACAACTCTGATACTGAGCACTCAATATGGACTACATGTCCCATAATGCAAAGTATGAGAACATTAAACTGGGGTCTGATGTTGTGTCAGCCCCCCCTGCCTGTGCAGAAATGTCATGAAATGATCTGTTGCCCCTTTAAATACATATTCATGATTCTCACCCACACTGTCATATCACGTTTTACTACACCTGAACAACGGGATGGCAGTGGATTTGATTACTGATTGTGGATGGACCATGATGAATTCAAAATGGCTGCCAAATACTTCCTGTTTAACATCTCCTGTATGATATAATGTGTTCCGGGTCATTTTCAGAGGTTGCGGTGCAAAATCGTAAGTTCCGGTGTCGCGGCATAATGCGCGTGCATGTAAACGACGCTGCGGATCCGGAAACTACGTTTTCGGGCCGCAAATTCCGAAAATAAACTGGAACACATCATTTCTTACAGGCAATGTTATACAGGAAGTGGGAGACAGGAAATACATCACAGGAAGTAGTTGGCAGCCATTTTGTGTTCATTCTGAGTCATCCTCTATCACTGATCAGATCCACAGGCATCCTGCTGCTCTCATCAAACTTATTTCCCCATAATGGCCGAGGAGTATGAGGAGAGAGCACCCCCTTTCTCAGAAAGGGAATTGGACATCTTGGTGGAGAGGGTGCTGGAGAAATTTCCTCAGCTATATGGGGACCCTGAGCACCAGCTGAGCCCTGCAGCCCGGGGCAGGCTATGGGCCAACATCGCCGAGTGCTGCAGTACAGTGTGAGTATCCACTAGGAGTGCTAGGGCGTGCTGCAAGCGCTGGGAGGACCTAAAGCGATAGGCCTGTCACAAGGCTACGGAGCGGGCTGTCCTGTCTTCCCAGCACCATGTGCATCGTCCTCGCCTCTCCCCACTGTAGAGGAGGGTCCTGCGAGCAGCTTGGCGAACCCTCCATGCTCAGCTGGAGGAGCGAGCAGCAGGGACCTAGTAAGTGCATCATATACAATATGTGTCTGGGAGTATGATGTGAGTGAAACAGTGCTGTACAATTGTGTGTCCCATGCCTACATTCACCGATTCCGTGTCCAAGCAGCAGTCACCAAGATTAAAGAAGCACACTGTGGCATATGGACTGTGCAGGGCGTTGGGAGTTGTAGTTACTTCATGACAACTGGGTAAATGAGCCACACTCATGCATTCATATTGAATTCTGCTCTGCCAGCAGCACTACCATTGAACCAAGTAAATCATAACTGATGTGTGCATTGGATGAGCTATGGTACAGAGACTGTCCAGTGTGCGCATGGCAGGCCATAGGGTATTGGATTTTGTGATACGCATTGCACCTGTAGAGTTGGGTTCCAATTGAGACTGATCATCGTGTGCCATGGAGTCAAGACAGACTTTGAGATCCTTGCATCACTCGTAAGTGTTCCTAAATTTGCAAGGTGTGTCCACTGACAGACGTCTCACCCTCAGTGGCCTGTATGACATTTTATATGTACAGGTAGCTGTCACAACCATCCACCACTGTTCACTGGTGTACTGCACTACCTATTAAGTCAAGAAAGCAAATATGTGGCACTGGATTGTCCGATGATGTGTGGGGAAGGCAAAAGGCTAGACTCACAATGTAGCTAGAGGAGTAGTCCAGATCCTATGTGGATGTGTGACCCACATTCGGCTTGTCCCATACAATGCTCCAAAGGTGATGACACTTGTCCAGACGTTAAATAGCTGCAAATCCATATCAATGACAAGAATCTATTAAATCTGGACTCTTCATGTTCTCGTTTGGTGGACTGGTTTTTGAACTGGCACATGTTGCAGTGACAGTACACACAGATCACAAGAATGCCAAGGTTGAGGTTTGGGCAATACAGTTGCGTAAGCCACAATAATACACATGAGATGTCCATGTCAAACTCAATTCAGTATATGACAGTGAATATACATGTAATGTAAGTTCATAAACAGAATGGGTGTTGGGAGCACACTGCCTCACCGTCCCAGCACAGTTTGCCCCTTTGCATCCTGGTAAATGCAGTACACAGTTCAAACTTACTTCTAAATTATCTGTAGTCATTCACCAACGTTGGTGCAGACATTGCTGTATATCTCTAGACACGTGTTTCTGTATTGAGCGCTTCATCAGTAGAGAGCAGCAGTTTTAGAGAGCAAAGAAAAATCATCTGGGGTTGCTGTGTAGTGGTACTGTGATCTCAGAGGAACTTGGCAGCATTTCCAGCAACCACAGATGATTTTGAAGTAAAGTTTGAACTGTGTACTGCATTTACCAGGATGCAAAGGGGCGAACAGTGCTGGGACTGTGAGGCAGTGTGCTCCCAACCCCCATTAAGTCCATAAAGACTGAGGGGCAAATTTACAAGGCACTTGCGCCTCTTTTACACCATCATTGGGTCACTTTTGTGACGCAGCAGCGGAGCAAAAAAAGCGCCATGCTGCTGGGTAATTACAACGTGACGCATCCGGTGCAGGAATGCCTCATAAAAGTGGCTGAGTGAAATCTACAAGATTTCACTCAGTCTTTTTTAGGGCCATGCTGCGTCAAAACTCTGCGCCTGCTTGAAGCAGGTGTAAGGATTGAAGCCTCATGTTAGCGATCGTGTACCCCCGAGCCTTGCTGGAGTGGGGTCGCACTAGCCACGCCACTCCAGCAAAGCGCCGCTATTCCACCGGGGATTGTATGATGCATCAGGGTGGCGCATGGGTGGGTAGATGCGTCGCAACTCTTCTGGCACACCTCTGCTGATTAGCAGAGATGCCCCAGAAGTTGTAAATCGGCCCCTGACAACTGTAGAGTGTGATCAGAGGAGAACAAAATCTGACCTTGGCTCATCTATGTATGTGTATTGTCCTGCATGAAACAACCACCACATCAGGATTTTGCTTACACTTCTGCAGGCACGGCTGGTGAGACAGGAGATACACAGGAACAAGTCCGGAGCAGGAGGACATCAGTTTGCCAGTGGCTACACCCTCTTACCACTAGCGAGGAAGAAAAGAAGGAGGAGGAGACCTCAAGATCTGCAGGCCAGGGGGTTGTGCCCACCCGGGATGAGGAAAAACACGACTCTGGTACTACCTCCCGGGTGGAGGTTGTGGACATTGTAGGGGGGGAAGGACCAGACACCTCGGACCATGATGTGGTGTAGAGCTACTCACCCACACACTCATCACCAGTGGCTCACGAAGAGGTGTCCCCGGGGCAGGCCAACATTCAATCTGGGCCTGCCACCTGCCCCTCCTTACCTCTAGAGTCCCCCATGCCATCGGGGGCTCCAGCTCGATCCCCTGAAACCTGCCCCCCTCCTCGTAGCCGCCAAGCCGAACAAATCAGCTCCAGACCAGAGGCACCACATCCCTTTTGTCCCCCCAACCCCTCCCGGTGTTGTTCCTCCTGTGGCTGTGCCAGGGGACTTGAGTTGGATGGTCGAGGGTCAACCTGACAGGTCTGCTCACATGTTGCTACAAGTGTGTCTGGATGCGAGCGGACCGTGTCTGATCAATGGACAACCTCAGCACCCACATCCAGTCCCTGAGCACAGCCATGTCATCTTTTGTCTCCTAAATCCCTTCCCATACCACTGTCAATGTGTCCCCCTGTCCGTTGCCCCACATTGTTTCCCCCCGTACTCCTTGTGTGTCACGTCCCCATGTGGTGCCTGTTCCTGCACAAGCCAGCCGGGTGGATGTGTCAGACCCTGAGGATCTAGACATTGTGGTCCTGGAGTATGACCAGAAAGACACTTGACTTTTGGACTGAGACATTGTTCTGGACGAAGATTTATTTTTCCCCTTGTAAATAGACTGGTTTCCCCGACGCTCCCTGACGTATTATATTTGTTTTGCCCCACCCCAATCCAAGTTCCCTTCTCCTTCTGCATTAAGATCATAATTTGTTTTCCTTTTTCCCTTCTAAACGGACGGTCAGTTTTTGTTCCTACATAAAAATCTTTGAGTAATTCTACTTTGTTTAACTTGTTTAACTTCATTTTGAATGTCTGTTTCCAAAGATGGACACATATTTAGTGAGTCATATGCTATGCACACAATATCGTGTTGCTATGATGTGTTATACTTGTAACTGTCTCTCACACACACACACATGCCTACATCGTTAGACAGGACATGATACGCAACAGGATATTACTTTTGTAAATCTTTATTTTCACTATACACCTAATGACCCCAAGACAAATTGGCCAACGGAATGTCTCTGGCGAGCGTGTTTGCGATTCTACAATAGTGGGGGTGATGAACGCGATGAGGGGTGAGGTTGAGCTTGTTGCCTTCGTGTATGTGGGTGTTGTACAGGGTGATCAAGAGGTGCAGGTGCAGATGGTGTCTGTCCATTTGGTGTCTGTACCTAGACAAGAGCTGGTTGTGCAGGTGGTGGAAGTGACTGTCCAGAGGTTGGTGGTGTTTGTGCAGGTCGTGGGGGTGGTGAGAGTGACTGTCCAGAGGTTGGTGGTGTTTGTGCAGGTGGTGGGGGTGCCTGTTCAGGGTGCTGGTGTGTTTGTGTACCTTGGCTGTGGTGCTGTGCAGTTGGTGTTACAGGTGTGCGGATATGCTGTCCTACAGGCCGATATGATGGTTCCCCTCCCAGGGTTGGCCGTGAAGGGAGACTTTGGATCACTCTCACCATGCCCTCCATCATCTTCATGGCCAAGGCATGGCGTCTTGCACTCTCTTCTCTTTGGATAGATATCAGGTCAGTCATATTCCTAGACATTTCCTGCCAAGTGCTATTCATCCTATCCAAAGCTTGGCACACCCTGTCCACCCCCTAAGGGAATTGGACCATGTCCTGTAGGGACCCTGACATGACTGACAGGATAACCCCTTTGGCACGAATGTTCTGCCTCATATCTGCCTGCTGTTGATAGAAGTCCTGCTCCCACTTGCCACCATCACCACGTCAGGCCCCCTCTGCAGGTGTCTGCCAGGGATGAGATGAGCAGGTCAAACAACAGGGGGGTGGCAGGTGGAAGACTGTGGGCAGGAGAAGGGTGCCCAGGGGATACCTGCACCACAACAGGGCTGGTACTTCCCACAGATGGTGGAGAGGATGGCAGGGATACACTACATAGGGAAGAGCGGGTAGGGGAACCACCATGTCGGTCCCGGACGTGAGGGCTGTGAGGGAGTGATGTCTGTGATTGGATGTGTGTGAGCCGTGGCTGGTTTGATCTATGCTGAGGACATGGAAGTGTTTGTTTGAGAGGAGGCAGACGAGCGTTGCTTGGCAGAGGATGTGATGCCGTGACGTCAGTATCCTCATCCCCGGAGTCAATGGATATGTGCTCATCATCCTCCTCAAATTCAACGTCCTGATGATCTTGATCCTCCTCTTGAGGATGAGTTGCTGCCGACATTACTGCCTGGGGATTTAGGGGATTCTCCCCTCTGATTCCCCGTCGGCCAGCACTGGTTGTCGGTCTGTCAGCCTCTCCCTCAGCATCATCTGAAACACAGAGTTTGCAACCGTATTAGTGATTGACCAGGTATTACATGTGCTGCAACACCAGGGTTGTATTAACTGTTCTTTGCATCAGCAGATGAGGATCATGTGATCTGGTTAGGGTACCACCACAAATGACCGCTCACACCATAGCACTGAGGTGTTACACAGAGATGTACATAATACTAGCAAACTCACCAGCTCCAGCCACAACTCTCTGTCCCTTCGTGTTCCCCCCTGGTGTATCCTGGTGCATCTGTCTCCTCATAATTATTGTAGACATAGTTGTAGAGGGTAGAAACTACATTCTCAATGATCTGCATCACCAATTGACAGACAGGCAAATGTGACACTCCTGGTTTGCATTTCATTTTGTAAACAACAACGGTTGATTCCATGCAGAAGGGGATCTCGATCTCTGTCATGGCTTAGTAATCTAAGCAGGTGACACACCTAATGCCTGATTTACCTGAAGGACAGGTGCGCGACGGTTTCACAGCTGCAGCCAGGATGTCATGCATCCCCCGGGATGCTGTCCGCTGCAGTGGTCTCATCCTGTCAGCACCTGTGATGAGAAATACTTGTCCATATTTTAGTACAACAGATAGTAGCTATGAGCCAACATGTCATTCTCATTAACCATTTGCGGATAATCAAGGACGATGTGCAGCATGTTTACCTCATTGACTTTACATGTGGGCACCTGCTCACAAGCAGCATTTGACAGCTGTTACATCCATGCAGCACTGACATCAATAAAATGACACATCAACTGACAAACTTGTATGAGAAGGTTACTGATATTTCAAGGAAGGGGATAAATGACACTGACTCATCTGCATCACACTGATTTCACCTTTACCATTGAGACTAACTTTTATCATGGGTGTAATGTTGTCTGTTAACAAGTCAGAAAGGAGTTCATGTGTGAGATGTGCAGTTGTCAGGGACATGATGTTGCCCATTTGTGCTTCCCTACCCATGAGGTTACACAGCTCATTTTTGAATGAGAGGACACAGATCACTAATGTCCATCCTTTGAGTGTTCTCTGTTCCCATACTCCATTTCCAACATCATGGTACTACTTACATGACAGCACATGGTGTCTTGTGCAGCAGACATCCAAACCTCATATGTCAAACACTCACCTATACATGTGAATATGTTAGAAGGGAGGCAAGCAGAAAACAACATTTGGTTATGATCACACATTGCAGATGAGGTGAGAAGCTTTGAGGCTTCCCGCCTGCACTGGATTATCGTATTGCTCTTCAGCCAATTCATTTTGCAGGTGTAAATGCATGAAGAGTCACCTTAGCAGCCCTACACCCATCTGGAAGGTACACAACTGGTACCAGTGTGTGCCTCAGCCATTCCAATTTCATTTTGATTTAACCATGTATAAGCATGGGCGGATTTTGCGGATTGGCAATCCGCGAACTTGCGTATTTACGGATTCGCAATCCGCGAAGATCCGCGAACTCTAGCGGATTTGCGGATTTTTCCGTTTTTTGTGTTGGCGCGTGTTGGCGCGTGTTCGCGCCGATTTTGGGACAAGTTCGCAATTGCGAACTTACTTTTCGGCTTGCAACGGCCGCGACTATGTTGTTTCTACGTCTGGTTTATCATCACAGGTTCACAGCACCCTCTGTTTCACCACTGCCACCCTCTGGGACACCCATGCCACCCTCTAGTACATCCTCACAGGCACCTATTAGGTTTATTTATTACTGTAGATTATGGTGGTTGAAAAAAGCTAGCACACCTGCCCTTCTTCAACTGCCATCAATTAATTTGTGTTTCATTAATGTGTCAGTAATTTTGAAAGTTCCAGTCTGGCTGGCACCTGCTTCCTTCCTTATCTGTAATTTGCTTTTTGTTGCAGTGAAATTTTTTTTTTACAGGACCTTTATGGTGCTATTCTATGAGCCTGCTGTTTGGGTCATAGCAGGGTCATAGAATTGTTGCAAACTCTGGAGGGGCCCATCAGGAAGCACTACCTTGAATGTTACTAATGTTAAGTTTGAACTTTTGCACCTGCTCATTGCTTTCATTTTAGCTAAAATCGTTTTTTTTGCAATTTCGCGCGTTATTTGGGGCGCGAATCCGTGCGAGATCGATTTCGGAAGCCGCGAATACGTGCGAATACAAAATTGTTTTTGTTGCGACGTGTATGTTCGCGTGATCTTGCGCGTGTTCGCGAGGCGCTTCTAGCTATTCGTTTGCCAAGTTACCCTATCGGTCGTACACGGGCGCGGCCATCTTGTTGGCGTGACGTAATTCCGTTTCCGCCCGCTATGTGTAATCTCGCAAAGTGTGCTGCTCGCGAGTACAATTTCGCGCGTACTCGCAAGGAAAATCTCGCGCGAACTTACCCACGCGGTCGTGAACGGGCGCGGCCATCTTGTTTCTCATTCATTGCTATGGTTCTGGGCATGCTTTCTGTATCCTCTCTCAATCTCTGCCATCCTTTGCTTGTTTGAAGTTTTTTTGATCTAATTTTACTTATTATCTAACCCTCTATTTTTCTAGCTCTATATTTTTGTGTTTTCTGCAGCTTTTATTTACTTTTAAACTACTTTTTTAAACTCTTTTCTTTTCTTCTTCACTATTCTATTTCTTCTTTATCATTTAAGTTTATTTCTGCCCAGACCATGGTAAAGGGAGCCGGGAAGCACCCTGAGAAGGGGAAGGGTCCCGCACCCCGTGCCCGGCTCCCGTGCGGGCGTTTAAGGGGGGAGCAAGTGGTCCCGAGGGAGATCTTCAGCGCGGAGGAAGTGGCGGCACTGATCTTCCATGTCCAGCGCCGCCTCCCCAAGACGATCCTGGGAGGCGGCAAGATCGCGACCGGCTATGGCATCCGGGAGCGCCGCCAGCGGTGGGAGAAGGTGTGCCGGGCCATGTACAAGATCTCTGGGGTCCGGCGCACATATAACCAGGCCACCCACCGCTGGACCGATGTCATGGACCGGGAGCGGGACTTGCTGGACGCGCTCGGCGTAGAGGTCCCCGGGCTTGGTGAGTAGTAGTAGTAGTACATTTACTACTCTGTTTTATCCTGCTCTGTTATTTGCAAATCTTTGTTCTTTACCAAGAGCAATAATGCTGCCGATTACATTGAGGTAAATTATATTTCAAAATCTTCTATGCATTTCATTTTCAGGTGCACTGCTCTCCTTCTCAGTAGCCTTGCTTGCTACTATGCTTCTTTGTTTTGTATGTTGTGTTCAGAAGCATTTCATTGGCCTGAGAAATTATGTATGAGTGTACTGTAAAGAAAAGAACTGCGTAATGCTAGACAGTAAGGGTCATATTTTCAATTACCGGCGCATCCCTGCAAAGTAGCAGGGATGCGGCAGTAATTGTGTGCCATGCCATGCCACCACCACCCATTGGCCCAAAACGTCACAGAAGCCTTACGCATCTGTGCCGTAAAGGCAGCGCATTGCTGGAGTTGCGTGCCAACGATGGCGCAGCTCCAGCAATGCTCTGGGGTACCCTATCTCCCCAATGCTGCATCAAGCCGTACGTCGGCTTCAAGCGCGCAGGGTTTGAGTCATGCATCATTGTCCTAAAAATGACTGATTGACATCTTGTAGATTTCCCTCAGCCACTTTTAGGATTCGTTCCTGCGCAGGTACGCCCTCCCTTGCGCCGGAACGCCCCCTGATGGCGCAGGGCTTTACAACGTGATGCATCGCCCATATGCCCATATGTGTTTTTTTTTTTAATATATACGCCGCACCAACACCATGGCGAGTCTTTTGTTCTGCCGCTGCGTCAGAAAAGGCACGCAACAATGGAGGAAAATCAGCCGCAACTTCCGCAAGGGACTTATAAATCAGCCCCAACAGACTGAAGTCCAGTGTCCTTCCTTTAGACAGTCACATGGCTATCAGAAGAAATAGTGGCGGTGGTGGCGGGTGGATTGATAGTTTGAGTATTCACTGATCTGCAAGCAGGATGGACTTTGTCTGTCACGTGTTGCGCACTACTGCCTGCAGTGCCAGGCCTAGGCAAACCTCTTTAGTAGTCTGTTTATTGAGTTACATAGGAACTTTCTAAGTCAACGTTCCGCAAATCAGGCAATACGAATAACGTAGTATACCACATGAGATAGATCCCGTGGAATAGTTGTCTATCTATTTGCTATTTTTCCAAAATATGTTGTTATTGTTCTTTTGAAATGTTTGATTTGGTTGAAAAATCTCATCCATGTTTTATGGTTTTTCTTTCTTTCATGTTGTACATCAGCTCCCCCCAAGGGCAAGAGGACACAGGAGGAGGGTGCTGAGGATGCAGGCCAGGATCGGGCAGGCGAGGGCTCCTTTGCTGGCCCCAGTAAGTTTACATTTTACTAAACAGTACCTATTTTTTCCTAGCGTTCCTCATTCGATTTTTTCTAAATCGTCTTTGATCTTCTTGTAGACTGGATATAAATTCTTATCCTGCCTCGAATATGACTCCCTGTGGTATTACTAGACTATTCTTATTAGTCTGTCTGTGTAGCTAACTAAGATTGGACATTTGGCAATTCCATTGGACTCCCATTATATTCAGCAATACCTCTATGCACTGTCTCCTTACTGACTAGATAGTGTGGCAGAGTCATTCAGCTCCCGAAGTCACCGATTATAGATCCCCAATGATCTCTAGATTATCGTACGCAGGACAAGAGAGTAGTACGGAGTCACAGCACAGTCAAGAAGTGTCAGAGGCACTCATGCTTGCAAAAATTCCAAAACCTTTAGCTCATCCACTCTAGTCTAGAGGAACAAAAACCACAGAGTCTATTTAAGTGTAAAAGCTTTATTAAAAGTAAACACATTTATTAAAATCTACTTTGTCATAAAACTATTTAACTGTAAACGGAAAAGTGGTTAGTGCTGACGATTAATTGGACACATTTCTTGTGGTCGAGCCGAACTCTCACCTACTTTGAACTTGATCCTGGTCGTGTTCTTAGGACTCAGGAGTCAAGCTTCTGTCTGTTAGGAGAAAAAGTGGTGCGTGTTAAAAATCAAAAGCAAGCATTCATCAGTTGTGCATAAAAGTGCAGCAAGACAACAGCCTTCCCTGGAAAATGGGACATTTTTACTATGGAGTAGACAGTCACAAATTATTACATTGTATTCTGTTTTTTTAACATTTCTCCTAGACCAAATATTATATAGTAGTGAGTGGTGTATTCTAACTTTCTTAAATGTACTTTGTAGGTGTAACATCTGGTGACGGGGCCAGCGCGGAGGTGGCTGTGTTGGACTTGGACTCGGAGGCCTCTGGGGAGGATGCGGCGTTAGAAGAGCTGGTGGCCGTTCCTGTGGGGGATCAAACGGTGGTGGCGGAAACAGGTAAGCTATATATTCCTTACTTATTGAGATTGAAGACTGCATAGTGTGCTTTCTGCACGGGTGTATTACAATTACAAATCAACCAGGTAGTAGCCTCCTCGAAATGTACTTCGACTTAGCTGTGAAGTTTTTGGTGAGAAGAATCCCAATAAGTTCTTAGACGAACGTGATGGATGGGATGAACGAAAAGCGAAAGAAGGGTGTAAGTAAGTGGGACGCGAACTTGTATGATGGCTGGCAAAGAAGAACGATATGTGTTTGCTTGGACCCAGAGGTGGGTGGGAAGGAAAGAATATGGTATGGTGCATGGCTGGGTCAATGATGAAGCAAGGATGGGTGGAAGGACAGCAGCCTGGGTGGGTGAAACAGAAACTGTATGTGTGCGTATACTTTGAATGAATGGATGCCTGGAGCATGGTATTCTCTGACTCTTACATAGCAAATGTGTATCTAGAGAGAGTAGATGGTCGCCAGGTGAAGTAAGTGTTACCTTGAAGAGCATGTACCACCGCACCCGCACGTCCGTCCCAGTGCAGGGAAGGCAAGGAAAAGAAATTGTAAATGTGTCCAATACTACCATGAATAGTAGCAGTACTTTGTATTGCGTTTGCATTCACAGCATATATCTGGTTATTACGGTGGACACTCCGTACCTCTCTTAATAACTTTAGTTTACTTGTAGTACGTCATTCATGTGTGGGTGTATCACTGTGTTCACTCAATATTAAGCAAAGCACCTAAAGTCATCTCATCTGTCATTAAATACGTCCCATGTGAAGTGATAGATAATCAAATTAGTTAGCTTCTTCAGTTTCCTTTTCTAGTACTCATTTGCACTGTAGGGTGAAAGGTAAATTAATTAAGCAGTAGCCCTTGTAACAGAGTATTCTCAGTGCCACCCGTAATAGAAAAGTAATAGCTTCACCACCTGCATGTACTGGACCGGTACAGTAACGCAAGTCTGTCTCCATCATCATGGTGTGCAACTTTTTTTCTCGGGTGCAACTTCACTGTGCTGTGTCCATGTCATTCTGCCGGCTTGCATAAGATAACGTACCCATTTCCCTAAACAAGAGAGAAGAAGAAGAATAAGACTGGTGTACTGTCATAGTCGACTGTAATGGAAGTCCATAGTGGTCGTAGAATTAGTTCATTAAACTACCACTACTGTTAGAGCAAGGATGCAGAAGTGGGAGGTTACATAGATACTGTCCTCAATAGTTATGTACTGTGCTTTCAATTTGCTACTTGTACTCTGTGACCCAACTTTCGGCTCAATCACTTTGTGTTATTAATAAGGAGCATTGGTTACAGACTATGTCTTTCTTTCTTCATATAGTTGCTCCTTCCAAATCAACAACAAGGAGGGAGCAGGCTAGATTGGCCCGGCAACGGAGGCTGGAGGCCACAGTCGCCGAGTATCGGCGGCTGGTGGCCCTGGAGGAGGAGGAGGACACGCAGTCGAGCGGGGCAACATCTTCGACTGTGACCACTGCATCCTCCTCCGTGACTAAACCAGCGGGACCGAGCCGGGCTAAGAAAGCCGACCGCCACCGCCAAGCACCCGAAATACCAGCTGCCCCCCACAGGAGCTGCAAGGAACGCCAACGCCGCCTACGAGTCCGCATGTCCAACCTGGAGCAGGAGGTCCTGAGGTATAAGACCTTGGTTAAGGGCCTCCGCTCCGAGCTTGCCACCCTCCGCAAGGAGTATGATGCCCATGCCGCATCATGCACCAGCACCAGCACCCTCCAGTAGTGGAGTGTCCCTTGCCCTTTTTTTATAGACTTTTGGGGGGTGGGATTTGGGAGTTGGGATCGTTTTGGGACGTTTCAGAGACAATCGTTGGGGTTAGGGTGGGTGAGGGAGATTATTTTGTTAGGGATAAATAAATATATTTTTCAACTTTATCTGACCATACCTGTTTTTTACTGCTTTTCAGTCTGGTGGGTGGGGGGCGGGGGTGTAACAGTAACTTTGTTTTCCTGAACAGTCGTAGGACTTTAGTAGTACAACCGTCAATCTCTTGTCTACTCCGAAATAATATTCCATTATACTACCTCCCACCAAACGCTTATCTTACCTGTAATTTGTGTTAGAAATTAGGGCTAGGCCCAGGGCTGGCTCCAGGTGAAATGGGGATTAACGTTGTCATTCCTGGGCGGGTGACATTTCCTCATTGCGGTGTTACTAGTGGTGTGACACAGTGGCAGTTGCATGCCTATGGAAAAAAAGAAAACGAAACCTTGTTTGTACTCCTTACTGTAGCATTACAACGGTTACGGTACGATCGAGAAAATAGCAGGTGACAGTACACTAGAACAGTGCCATAATGTAGCCTAACAAATGGTAAAGTATTGCAAGTATAACTAGTACTTGCGTTGAATTTATTTGACATTGGCTACTACTACTAGAAGATATAGTACTGAAGCTGAGTAAGTCTAGAAGATATCCTCGTATTCCTTCACCAGCCTGTTGCTGCTATCACCTTATCCTCCCCAGCAAGTGTGTGGAATTATTGATGTCATTTTAGTCAGACATCAAGCAAAACAACACAGCCCAGGGGAAGAGGGTTAGGGTTTGTAAAATGGATGGGAATGGGGGTTTCTTTTTGGGTAGGTTTTGTTGAGAGAAGAAAAAAAAAGCAGAGCATGGACAAACAATAATTGAAGATACAGAGTTTCAGACAATCTTTGGTTACAAACTAAAGGTAAGCACATGCAGTCACACTCATAGAATAAAAGACAACAATGGATACTGTATCTGTATTGCGTATGTTGTTGGAGTTGTCCTGTTGAAATTGGTAAGTAAGTTGCATGCAGCAAACAATTCCTCTTATTGGCGGCACTCCTCCATTCCAGCTGACGCTTCGTCCATCAATGTGGTGGTGACCACTGACAGAAGAGACACCCTGTCCACTGCCTGCCTGGCGGATGTTGACTGAAACCCGGCCTGTAATTATTGAACGGAAAACAGGAAGTGCTATTACAATACCACTGATAAATAAATAAAAGGTATGTACGCTGTGTGGTTCAAAAAGTGACACTTTGATTTCCCTAATAGACAGTACAATATTTTTGAAATTGCGTGCTCTGTCTGAGTCACCTTTTTAAGGATCAATAAGTATGGCCAAAATATTATAGCGGATCTTTCCCCTCAAGGTGGGTGTACTACTGTGTTTTAGAACAAAATTTGACCTTCCCAGCAATGCTCCCACCAAGACCCTTACTAAAGCCAGTCGCAAAAATGTAGAAGAACCCAATCATATCTCCAAAAACGATGCCTAGCAGAAAAATGGTTACAAAACGTACTTTGAAAGTAACAGTAGACCCAAATACAGACCGTGGATTGTATTCAAACCACTTGCCTGCAAGCAAAAGTATCCATAGCCAGCATCGCTCCAACAGTGCTCTACAACAACAGAACCGCGTTGCAATCGAACCCCCCTAAACACATGCAATCCTGCTGCTAGGGCTAACCCTAACGAACCCTAACTTACAAAAAGTGCCAAAACTGGTGTTTCCTTATGGATTTTGTCCAACTAACTTCTAGCCGGTATTAGACCTTCCCAGGAATGCCCCAGGCAAGACCCGCCAACCCACCCGCAAAAAAACACCCGACACAACACCACCAAACAGCGAAAAAGCTAAATCTCATACTTACAATGTCTCTCGGCCTTCGGTCCAAACGCGGCGCTGTGCAGCTAGGTCGTCATCATCATCAATCATCATAACTCCTGTTTTCCACCACGGATTTCCTGAAAAGCAAATGCAATCAAGATTAGACTGTCGCAGCAGTGCTTCGACAGAGACCCCGGCCGCAACCCACCCACGAACAGCAGGAAGCCCCCCAAAACGCTACATTGAGCAAGATGTCTGAAGAAATGGCAAAAAAAAGGCTGTTCCTTATGGATTTTGTCCAAAACACTTGTATCCGGTATTAGACCTTCCCAGGAATGCCCCAGGCAAGACCCGCCGGCGCCAACCCACCCGCAAAAAAACACCCGACACAACACCACCAAACAGCGAAAAAGCTAAATCTCATACTTACAATGTCTCTCGGCCTTCGGTCCAAACGCGGCGCTGTGCAGCTAGGTCGTCATCATCATCAATCATCATAACTCCTGTTTTCCACCACGGATTTCCTGAAAAGCAAATGCAATCAAGATTAGACTGTCGCAGCAGTGCTTCGACAGAGACCCCGGCCGCAACCCACCCACGAACAGCAGGAAGCCCCCCAAAACGCTACATTGAGCAAGATGTCTGAAGAAATGGCAAAAAAAAGGCTGTTCCTTATGGATTTTGTCCAAAACACTTGTATCCGGTATTAGACCTTCCCAGGAATGCCCCAGGCAAGACCCGCTGGCGCCAACCCACCCGCAAAAAAACACCCGACACAACACCACCAAACAGCGAAAAAGCTAAATCTCATACTTACAATGTCTCTCGGCCTTCGGTCCAAACGCGGCGCTGTGCAGCTAGGTCGTCATCATCATCAATCATCATAACTCCTGTTTTCCACCACGGATTTCCTGAAAAGCAAATGCAATCAAGATTAGACTGTCGCAGCAGTGCTTCGACAGAGACCCCGGCCGCAACCCACCCACGAACAGCAGGAAGCCCCCCAAAACGCTACATTGAGCAAGATGTCTGAAGAAATGGCAAAAAAAAGGCTGTTCCTTATGGATTTTGTCCAAAACACTTGTATCCGGTATTAGACCTTCCCAGGAATGCCCCAGGCAAGACCCGCCGGCGCCAACCCACCCGCAAAAAAACACCCGACAACACCCCCAAACAGCGAAAAAGCTAAATCTCATACTTACAAGTTACAATATCTCTCGGCCTTCGTTCCAAATGCCGCGCTGTTCAGCTAGGTCATCATCATCAATCATCATAACTCCTGTTTTCCACCACAGATTTCCTGAAAAGCAAATGCAATCAAGATTAGACTGTCGCAGCAGTGCTTCGACAGACACCAAAAATTACACACAAACCCCCGGAACCCCGCCAAAGAGCACCTCAAAGGCAAGCAAGTCAGCGAAAACGGCAAGAAATTTCCACCTCATATTTGGTCCAAAACACTTTTGTCCATTATTAGAGCTTCACAGCAATGGGCCCAAAACCGTCAACTCACCCGCAAAGAAGTACAACACCCCCACAAGTGCTGAGTCTTTCTTCATTGTGCGTAATCCAGCACTCTGCTTGGAGGGAAATCGCAGTCTGGAGGAGGAGGATAGAGGAGCATGTTCTTCAGAACTTGTGAACCTGAGGAATGTAGACTGCGGCACCTTCAAATCAATAAGCAAACAAGTGAAGACAGTTCTGATGATGGTCTTGTTTTTGGGATTAGGTGATTAAAGTTTGAATTAAATTAACTGTGCAAAACAAAGAAAGAGAGACACAAAGCACACAGGAATAAAAGTGAATAAGGACGAAAAAGAAAGTTCTTGATTGATTGTCTCATTTTCAGGGCTCGGTGTCAGGGAATAAGAACAAGATTTCGTCATCATACTCTGCGAATTCAGGCTGGATGAGGTCAGTGGCACCGAACAGAGAAAAAATCCCCTCATCTACGTTGCTGTCCTCCTCGTCTTCATGTGGCGTGCTTTCTCGCACTTTGTAATCTGGTGGTATGAGGTGCTGATTCATCTTGATCATTGTCAGCCGCTCCACATTTTTGGGCGATAGGCGGCTCCGTTTGGGAGTTACAATGCCACCAGCAGCACTGAAAACACGTTCAGAAGACACACTTGCGAGTGGGCAAGACAAATAGTTTATAGCCAGGTTGTAGAGCTGTGGCCACAATTGTTTTTTGCCATGCCAATACTGCAATGGCTCCTCATTAAGAAAGACCACTGTTGAGTCATTCAGATAGTCCTGCACCATCGACTCAAGGTCATCAACTGTTCCTCCACTTTGCTTACTTTTGCTGTGCCTGTGACATTTTTTCGAGAACCATACCCCATCAAACTTAGCCAATCCTCCTCCCCAGCCACTGTTAGTGTTGTCATTGTGTGTGGTGCAGATGATCCAGTTGCCGGTGTCTTTAACGGCTGAGAGGTCACTTGTGCCCCAGCCACAGGTGCAGAAGTGGATTCTTGTGACTGCGGATGGCCTGCTGATGCTGATGTACTGGCTTCTCCTTCAATAACCTGCCGTTCTTTTTCAAACCTCTTGGCTGACCAGGCTAACCAATGTTTGTACTTTTGAACATCTGCATCAGCGAAAGGAAAGAATGCGTTGTCTGCCAGCGCCTTTTTGTAGCGTGGATCCAGAATAGTAGCACAAATGTAATGCTGATCTGAGTTGATGTTTTTAAGACGTTCATCACCACGTAGGCGATGTAATAATTTCTCAGACAAAATGAAATGGTTTTTTTTTTTTTCATCTTTTTCAAACTCAGAAGAAACCGCCATCAGTTGGTGCTCCAGTATGCACAACAATGGGATAGCTTTTCCCAAATTACAGTCCTCCTGGCTGACTGCACGCGTGAAGAACTCAAAAGGACGAAGCATGTCTGTCAGGCTTTTAACTATGGCCCATTGCGCCTTACTCATCCGCAGGTCCTCCTTCTGAGATGTAGCCTCTGTCAAGAAATAGTGATCGAGTACCGTATACTGCTCATGCAGACGCTCAAGCATGTAGAAGGTTGAGTTCCAACGTGTTGCCACCTCCTGGATGAGTGCTTTCACTGGCATTCCACGTTGAAGTAGCAGTCTCCGCAGATGCTTCCGGGCCTTAAAAGAATGGCTGAAATGGTTGCACATTTTGCGGCAGGTGGCCATTACCTCGAACGCTGGACTCTCTTTATCACTCAAGAATTTTTGAACTACCAGGTTGATACAGTGCGCCAAACACGGCACTCTAACATAGCCACCCTCCGACATGGCCTTAACTACATTGGCGCCATTATCCGTGGAAACATAACCAATCTTGCGTTTTAGGGGGGATAGCATTGTCAAGACCTTTTTGTTAAACTCTTGCAAAAGGTTTTCTGCTGTGTGACTTTTCTCCAAGCCAAACATGGCTAGTGTTGCATGTTTCCGAGCAGCTTTGAAAACTTGGTCCGGGTCAACACCTGCGTTTAGCTTTGCTATAACACCTGAAAAAGAGACCCAGTGTGCAGTGATGCACATGTAATCATCGCCTGGGCCACTGGTCCACATGTCTGTTGTCAGATGTATTGTGTGAACAGCACTCTTCTGCAAAGCTGCCCCAATCGCCTGCAGCACATCTTCATGTAGTGCTGGAACCGCAACTCTGGCAAAATAGAACCGGCTCGGAACCTTCCATTTAGGGCAGAGCATTGCAACTAATTCAAGAAAACCTACCGCTTCTACAAAAGAAAAAGGTAGAAGGTCCACAGCTAGCATTTTAGCCAGCTTAGTGTTATACAGACGCGTCAGTGGGTGGTTGCGTTCATATGGCACCTCTGAAGTAAGCATTGTTCTAATGTTGCCCTGGACCAAGCATTTCCGGGCTGATAATGACTTCGTTGACCCAATTTTGCTCGCTGGTGAACTTTTGTGCGTTGGTGTCTCACTCGCTCCAACACTCTTAGTGTGCCTCACATTGGGTGTGCTGCTGAGAGGGGTACTGGGTGTAAGGGAAGTGTTTGACACGTCTTCTTCCTGCTCGTCAACATCAGATGAAACATCAACGTTTCCTTGATTTTGGCCTTTCTTGATCGCAGCTAGGTGCGCAAACCATTGGACAGCGTGCTTTCTCTCAAGATGACCACTCTGGCCGCCGGTACCATAGTTGCTACCTGGCTTACCACGACTAAGTGCAAGCTTACAAAGGGTACAAATGGCAAACTTTGGATTTTTGGGACAAACAGTAAAGAAGTCCCAAACTGGGGACTTGAAGTGTCTGTGGGACCTGGAGGAGGCGGCGATACTGGTGGTGGTGGTCATGAAGCTAATGCCAGATGAAGTGGAGGATCTGGATTGGCCAACTTTTGTACGTTTTCCACTTTCACCGCCACTAATTAAGGTCGAGGTTGACGCAGGTCTCTTCTTGCCAGAAAGAAATATGGAAGCGGGACGAGTTGGTGTACTACTTAACTCCAATGATTGTGGTGTTTCCACTGCCTCCTCATCGACAACATCATCATCATCATCATCACGCGCAGCAGCTCTTCGGGCTAGGGTCAAAATGTCTGTTTGCTGCATGCCCGCTGGGGCTGCAGTGACCTTTATGATGACTGGGTCGTCGTTGGCAGAGTCTTCATCAGCAGCAGTATCCGCCACTTCTTGTTGAGCCTCATCACACTCCATAAGTCTGAGACTTTGGACGAGCTTCCTTTTACGCTTAAGTACCTTTGTTGGATCATGGTGTGCCTCACTCTCAGACGGCTGTGGTGCTGGTTCCCAAGTTTGATCCGTATCATCAGAAGGAGGTGTGCTTGAAGAAGATGTAGACACCACCCTTGATCTCTTCCTTGCTAGGGGTGTGGAAGACAATGAAGGATCATCAGGAGGAGTGGCTTCCTCAAATGATACCTCGCCTTGATTGTCGATTTCCTGATGTGCCCCTACTTCGGGAGGAACAACTATTGTGGGCACTTGTGACCCTCCATGCACCTCTGCTTGCGCATCTCCTTGCGCTGCCTCTCCTTCCACATGTACTTGGGCTTGTACTTGCACATGTGATTGTTGTTGCGGCTGTGGTTGTTCAACACTCGTCAGATGAGCTACAACAACCTGTGTTGATTGAGGGACATTGCTGCTGCTTTCTTGCGATGAGCCAACATCACTGGTCGATGGTGATTGAAGAACTATACTGGCTGCCTCTGCAGCACTCAAGGGCTTGGACTTAAGTTGGCGTGGTGGTGGTGGTGGCACTGAGCCCAATGGAGCGGGGGTGCTGCTGCCAGCTTGGTCCCCAGCAGATCCCGCTGCTGCTGCAGGCATACTTTTTTTTTTACTCCCAAAAAAAGGGGCGGGCGGCACACCAGTGTCCTTGGTAACTTGCTTCTTCTGCTCCTTACTGGCACCTTTCTTGCTAGAGGAGCTACGGGTTACTTTTTTTGGGGCCATCTTCTTCAGAGCAGGTCAGCGGGCAGCAGTTGCACGAGTTGCAGAGGGTTCTGTGTCCAGACGTGACGTCGCGTGACGTTATGCTGCACACACACACCGCTGCAGGACTTCTTCCTGGCACTGGTGGTTCTCTTGAGTCTTCTTGTGCACCTAAAAGCAATGGAAGACAGAGGAACATCAGTTCAGTTATACACCCCAAAAAATCGACAAAACACAGAAAAATGAGCACAATCCCATGCCATCCATGATGTTTACATTGAAGACACCCCACAGAAAGACTACGGACATGCAAGTATGCAACACTCACTACCCCTGGGCATAATGGATGAAAAGTAGGCAAAATAAGTGCAGGCCTCAGACACTGCCTCTCCTCAAAATGGCCCCTTACACCCCAGGCACATGTTGCCTGTACCAGCCAGCACTCAAGATGGCCACCACCACCACCCACATGACCAGTCCACATCAACAGTACACCCCCAAAAAACAGAAAAACAGCCAGAAATCACCACAATCAAATGCCATCCATGATGTTTACATTAAAGAGAGTGAGACCACACCACAGGCACACTCAGTCCATGCACCACCCACCACCCCTGGGCAAAAGGCCACACCAGCAGCCCCCCAAAAACGACAAAAAACAATAAAATAAGCACAATCCCAGCCCATCCATGGCCTCTATTATGTTTAAATTCAAGAAGACACCCCACAGAAAGACTAGGCCCATGCAACACTCACCACCCCTGGGCAAAGGGCCCCACCAGCAGGCCCAAAAAAACGACAAAAAACAATAAAATCAGCACAATCCCAGCCCATCCATGGCCTCAATGGTGTTTAAATTCAAGAAGACACCCCTCAGAAACACTAGGCCCATGCAACACTCACTACCCCTGGGCATAATGGATGAAAAGTAGGCAAAATAAGTGCAGGCCTCAGACACTGCCTCTCCTCAAAATGGCCCCTTACACCCCAGGCACATGTTGCCTGTACCAGCCAGCACTCAAGATGGCCACCACCACCACCCACATGACCAGTCCACATCAACAGTACACCCCCAAAAAACAGAAAAACAGCCAGAAATCACCACAATCCAATGCCATCCATGATGTTTACATTAAAGAGAGTGAGACCACACCACAGGCACACTCAGTCCATGCACCACCCACCACCCCTGGGCAAAAGGCCACACCAGCAGCCCCCCAAAAACGACAAAAAACAATAAAATAAGCACAATCCCAGCCCATCCATGGCCTCTATTATGTTTAAATTCAAGAAGACACCCCACAGAAAGACTAGGCCCATGCAACACTCACCACCCCTGGGCAAAGGGCCCCACCAGCAGGCCCAAAAAAACGACAAAAAACAATAAAATCAGCACAATCCCAGCCCATCCATGGCCTCAATGGTGTTTAAATTCAAGAAGACACCCCTCAGAAACACTAGGCCCATGCAACACTCACTACCCCTGGGCATAATGGATGAAAAGTAGGCAAAATAAGTGCAGGCCTCAGACACTGCCTCTCCTCAAAATGGCCCCTTACACCCCAGGCACATGTTGCCTGTACCAGCCAGCACTCAAGATGGCCACCACCACCACCCACATGACCAGTCCACATCAACAGTACACCCCCAAAAAACAGAAAAACAGCCAGAAATCACCACAATCCAATGCCATCCATGATGTTTACATTAAAGAGAGTGAGACCACACCACAGGCACACTCAGTCCATGCACCACCACCCCTGGGCAAAAGGCCACACCAGCAGCCCCCCAAAAACGACAAAAAACAATAAAATCAGCACAATCCCAGCCCATCCATGGCCTCAATGGTGTTTAAATTCAAGAAGACACCCCTCAGAAACACTAGGCCCATGCAACACTCACTACCCCTGGGCATAATGGATGAAAAGTAGGCAAAATAAGTGCAGGCCTCAGACACTGCCTCTCCTCAAAATGGCCCCTTACACCCCAAGCACATATTGCCTGTAGCAGCCAGCACTCAAGATGGCCACCACCACCACCACCCACATGACCAGTCCACATCAACAGTACACCCCCAAAAAACAGAAAAACAGCCAGAAATCACCACAATCCAACGCCATCCATGATGTTTACATTAAAGAGAGTGAGACCACACCACAGGCACACTCAGTCCATGCACCACCCACCACCCCTGGGCAAAAGGCCACACCACACCAGCAGCCCCCCAAAAACGACAAAAAACAATAAAATAAGCACAATCCCAGCCCATCCATGGCCTCTATTATGTTTAAATTCAAGAAGACACCCCACAGAAAGACTAGGCCCATGCAACACTCAGTCACCACCCCTGGGCAAAGGGCCCCACCAGCAGGCCCAAAAAAACAACAAAAAACAATAAAATCAGCACAATCCCAGCCCATCCATGGCCTCAATGGTGTTTAAATTCAAGAAGACACCCCTCAGAAACACTAGGCCCATGCAACACTCACTACCCCTGGGCATAATGGATGAAAAGTAGGCAAAATAAGTGCAGGCCTCAGACACTGCCTCTCCTCAAAATGGCCCCTTACACCCCAGGCACATGTTGCCTGTACCAGCCAGCACTCAAGATGGCCACCACCACCACCCACATGACCAGTCCACATCAACAGTACACCCCCAAAAAACAGAAAAACAGCCAGAAATCACCACAATCCAATGCCATCCATGATGTTTACATTAAAGAGAGTGAGACCACACCACAGGCACACTCAGTCCATGCACCACCCACCACCCCTGGGCAAAAGGCCACACCAGCAGCCCCCCCAAAACGACAAAAAACAATAAAATAAGCACAATCCCAGCCCATCCATGGCCTCAATTATGTTTAAATTTAAGAAGACACCCCACAGAAAGACTAGGCCCATGCAACACTCACCACCCCTGGGCAAAGGGCCCCACCAGCAGTCCCAAAAAAAAGACAAAAATCAGCACAATCCCAGCCCATCCATGGCCTCAATGGTGTTTAAATTCAACAAAACAGTTGTATCATGCACCCCTAACCAACCCTGGTCCTACTGGATACTGTGGCTACCCACAATATAATTTATTTAATGTTCTGAAAAAGTTCCAAAATTTTACTTGCAGCAACTGTAATGCCCCAAACAAACTTACTTGTGAAAGTTGATTTCTAATCCAAAAGTGATCCAAAGACAGTCAAAAAGGCCTCAAATCCAAATATCCAGCAGCACCCACAAAAAGTAATCCTTCCAGCTCCAGATCCAAATGAAAGTGACCAGGAGATGGACAAAGCACTGGGAGGAGCCTGCTGGACAGGAACAGGAAGTTGGAGACTGTGGGGCACTTCCTTCCCCCCCCCCCCCCAAAATGGACTCCTTGCAAAAAAAAAAAGCCATGCAAATGTCAACCTGAGGAGTGATTCTGATAAAAATCATAATTTTCAGAAGGTTTATCCTGTTTGCTGGTGATTTTCTTGTGCGAAATGGCAAAATCTCTATTTCGCAAGTGCGAGATTGTTCCTTTCCGCCGCAACTACGTGTTCGCAATTGCGAACTCTCGTGAGGTGTGCTGTGCAAGGTGGCAAGCCGCGAGTACGTATTCGCGGGCGACAAACTCCCGCGGGAACACGCAGCAAGATCTAAAATGGCGCGTCACTCGCAAAGAAAAACAACTCGGCAAACGCTAAAATGACGGAAAGTGAACGCCGTGCACCACGCCGCGCGCCGCAACCAAGCAAAAAATCCGCCGCGAGCGGATTCACTGATTTTCGACAAATTCGCGAGCGTTCGCGGATTGCGGATTTGCCGAAAATCCGAAAAATCCGCGAGCGGAGCGGATTTTACGCCCATGCTTAACCATGTACAGTTTGCTAGGGATTCATCCTATCATTGAATTGCAAGCCTGTTGTGTTTTGGTCAGTTCATATGACACATTGTTCTATTGTATGCCCATTCTGCACACACTTGGCATACATTTTGTGTCAGCCTCTCATTTGCCACCAGAGTCTGATCGCCCATGTGTTCAAATGCCCTATGTGAGCACATTGTGATGCAGGACAACAGTGTTGTACAACATATACGGTGGAGGTGAAAGGCACAATTAATGAGCATTCAACCAGGTTGACTTACCAGCACCGGAACAGTGTGTGGTCTAAGCATGGGCGTAAAATCCGTTCCGCTCACGGATTTTGCGGATTTTCGGCAAATTCGCAATCCGCGAACTCTCGCGAACTTGCCGAAAATTTGTTAAATCCGTGCGAAGCGCATTTTTTGCTTGGTCGCACTTGCCAACTAGAATACTATACAATTTCGCGGGAGTAAACACTTGCGAACACGTAGATGCAGCGGGCAGCGACAATCTCGCAATTGCGAGATTGCAAAATTTGCAATTTTGCACAAGAAATCCACCAGCAAGCAGCATAAACCTTGAAAATTATGATTTTTATCAGAATAACTCCTCAGGTTGACATTTGCCTGCACTTTTTCTTTGCAAGGAGTCCATTTTTGGGGGTGGGGGGGGTGGGAGGAAGGAAGTGCCCCACAGTCTCCAACTTCCTGCCAGTGCTTTCTTCATGTGCTGGTCACTTTGATTTGGATCTTGACCTGGAAGGATTACTTTTTGTGGATGCTGCTGGATATTTGGATTTTTGCAAAACTGAAAGCACTCAGCAGGTGCAAAAGTTCAATCTTATCATTAGTAACCATTCCCTGTAGTGCTTCCTGAGGGGTCCCTTCAGAGTTCAGTTGCCTACTTGCAACTATTCTATGACCCTGCTCTGACCCTCACAGCAGGCTCAGAGAATAGCTACAAGTAGGCAACAAAGGTCCTGTGAAAAAAAATTGCACTGCAACAGAAAGCAAATTACAGATAAGGAAGCAGGTGCCAGCCAGACTGGAAGTTTAAATTCAGTGACACATTAATCAACCCCAAATTAATTCATGTCAATTGAAGCAGGGCAGGTGTGCTTGCTTTTTTTCACCCCCATAATCTACAGTGATAAACCAACCAGAGGGTGGCAGTGATGTACCAGAGGGTGGAATGGGTGTACCAGAGGGTGGCAGTGGTGAAACAGAGGGTGCTGTGAACCTGTGATGATGAACCAGACGTAGAAACAACATAGTCGCGGCTGTTGCGAGCCGACAAGTAAGTTCGCTATTGCAAACTGGTACACAACCCTCGCAAACTGGCAGAAACCCTTACGAACACACAAAAAAAAATCCGCTAATTCGCGAGAGTTCGCGGATTTTGCGGATTGCGAATCCGTAAATACGCAAGTTCGCAGATTGCCAATTCGCAAAATCCGCCCATGCTTAGTGTGGTCCCTGGACAGATGTCAAGTCCAACCTAGTGGCAGAAGTCAGTGTGCGTCTTAGATTCTGGGAGGACCGCATTGTACCTACAATGATAAGTGTGTTTTGCAACTTTATATTCCTGCTGCCACATGTGATGCATTCAATTTCTGGCACAGAGGATGATCACAAGCAGTTGTGGGCACCACCGTTGCAGAAGTGTGTCTTACATAATGTAAGGAGTGATTCCACATATCACTTAGAATGGGCCACTACCTTGATGCTACGTATATCACAATGACATGCCTACGAATCCAGAGGTAAGGTCCACAATCGTGTTTTGTTGATGCCCAGAAAATTATCCATCTAATGTACGCAGTACATGACCAGCTGTGTGGACTGTGCAATTTAATGTATGTTGGAAAGATTTTAAGTTGGACAGTGTATGCATTGTCAATACTACAGAGACTGGTATCTCACTGTTTGTTTTTCATTTCCATATCTGTGCAAATAGACTTTCTTGATTAGGTCTACAGACACTATTACAATATAGTGGGTACACCCTTTTGACTAGTTGTGGCCCTCGATTACAGGATTGGTTTCCCCGGTCTGGGTCAGTTGGTGAAATACATGTTGTGTACCACAATTGCAAAGGTATGATGAGCCAAGCCATTTTATATTTTGTCTTTCGCTGTTCACAAATGTCATATGGTAAAGGTGAATGTCCATTGACAACTCCAATTGTAATGAAGCAAATTTTGCATCACTGGTTGACTTACATAGTTGGGCACTATTTGTCCCTCTGTCGGCTCCTGACAATGTATGCATTTTGACCATCTCCTGGCCAGTTTGACTTATCAGTTAGTGTGGTTGTCCTGCCTTCCTCTGTACTTTGCTGATTCCTCCCATTAGATGCGGTGACCTCTGCTACTGCAGTTGTCTGCGCTCTGGCTGGATGTGTCAATTGGTGAGAAGAGAGAAAAGTAAACAAATGGGAAATGTGCTTGTGGAACTTTTCGGGGATTTACCCATATCTTCTGCGTGCTAACAGTGTTGTGAAGTACTGCCGCAGATGGGGCAGGTAGGAGCAGTGGTGTGTTGGGGATGTAATGGCGTGGCAGAGTGGAAAACGGACAACAAAATATGTGTATGACATATTTACATCTGATGATACTCTCAGCTTCTGCTTTGTGATTTAGGCTGGCACAGGGTGTTGTACTTCTTGGAGAATTTGTAGCAGGTTTACAAGCCCCTTGAATAAGATTTACACTGCTGTTGCATCAGTTCTGTGACACAACGGTGGTGTACAACAGACGACACATTTAGAATTATTCGCAACGTGACGCTTCTATGGTGAAGCTTCACATTGTGAGGCCCTGCGCAACATTGAACCTGCGTCAGTTTTGATGTAGCCAGAGTGGGCATTCCTTTGGGATATGCTGCGTACAAGTGATTCAGTGAAATCAACAAGGTTTCACAGAGTCACTTTTCAGAGGCTTCTGTGACGCAACCATACGCCTGCTTGAAGCAGACGTAAGGAGTGGTGCAGTACGTTAGGTATGGGCAGTGCATGGACATAGTTGGAGTTGCATCGCTCTTGCGACAAGACCCAGCAAAGCCCCCCTACACACCATCAGATTCAACACACATCTGTCTATCCCTGCGCCACAGTGCACCACCATCTAAGCGCAACACATCCGTGTTTGCACAAGGGTTGAATTGCATGTCACATTGGTACCGGTGCTTCCCTGCTAATAATTGTCAATTGCTACTTTATATTTTTTACTTTATTTAGCATTTCCATATAGCATTGCACATTTTCAGTCAATATGAACAGTTATTGAATTTGAAGGGTTGTGTATGTACGGCTGCAGTACTGTGCCCATGTTTTCAAAAGGGGGGAGGGATTTGCATTTCTAATGCAAAGGATTCTGGGACTTATGGTGCTACATACAGAGGTTGACACATGAGTCTCTGACAGACTATATTTTTATATACACTTTGGACAAGTTCCTTAATACCAAGGACAGTGTAACACAGACAATCTTTTCATGCACTTTTTCTTTTCATTCCACTTACCTGGTACCACGTAGCGGACGTCACTGACAGGCAGCCCATGGATCAAGTGGGGGTGTTTTGTTGTGAGGATATCCTCCTCCAGTGGGGTGAGCCGGATGCGGGGGCCAGAGCATGCAGCAGGGAGGATCTTGCTTAATTCAATCCTGGAGTATTTCTCCTTCACCCTCTGCCTTTCGTCCTGCCACTTTTTTTTATGTCCTGTACTGTGCGCCTCTCCTCCCCAAGGCTGAGACAGCAGTGGCTATCTGCTGCCATAGCTCTGCCTTTTGTGCCCCACTGGTGCAGTAGGGTGGGAGTCCATATAGGCGCTTGTGATGCCTGACTATGAACTCCACAAGCATGGTGGTCTCCTGTGCTGTAAAGTTTCTTTTTCTCCTCATTTCCATTTCCTGTGGCACTGTGAGCGCTGTAGACACAAACTCTCTGTGGACAAACCTGTTCCTTCAATGTGTGCTGCTTTTATGTGTTTTCTAGTGCTGGTCAATTATTGATAATTGGCTTCAGCTGGAGAGTGGTGGGGGATGGTAGGCACTGGCAACATTCACCATGGCAAAATGGAGCTGTTGGCTGGGATTGGCTGCAGTGTATCAGCTGATCCATGGTGGGGATGTAGGCACTTGAACAGGTGTTTACCCTTGTCTAACATGACCAACTGTCAAAATTCGTATCCATCGGCCCGGAATCGGAATATCCGGGCCGGAATCATAAATTACGGCACTATTTCGGAAATTGCGGACCGGAATCGTAAATCCCGCCGGAGAGCCGTAAATTCCGGCCCGGGGCGGAAATTACGGCCCGGCGGCGGACGTAAAGTTAGTAGTCGTAAGTTTATTCTGTGATTCCTGAAAGTAGTAAGTTCATTCTGTGAATCCCGAAAGTAGTAAGTTCATTACGTGAATGCCAAAAGTAGTGAGTGCATTCTGTGACTACCAAAAAGTAGTAAATTCAGCATAAGGTCGAATTAGGGGATCTAGGGAGTAAAAATCTGGAATGGTATGAGGGGAAGATAGACCAAGTAGTACAATGCCTCCGAATGGAACTAAAAAAAGATAAAAGAAAACGTGTCACAATTCCGGTTAGACGACCGAAATGGTTTACTGCTGACTGCCAAAATAAAAAAAGGGAGATAAGGACAGTAACAGGAAGTTTAAGGAAAATGTTCAACCAAGTGAGACAAAGCTATCTTAATAAATTGAAAAGCGAGTATAAAAAGATGGTCACAGACACAAAAAGGTCGTATAAAGCAAAATGCTGGGTAAATCTGCTAGAATCGATTGAATCAAAAAGGTTAAGACAGTTCTGGAAGCTGGTAAAAGTGGCAGCCGATCCCCCTGCAGGAGCAATGAACTGTGTCGTTAGCGAGGCAGCCTGGCAGAAGTACCTGAAGGAACTGTATGGACCTCGAGGAGATCCAGTAGTTGCAGAGCCCCAGCCTTGGCAAGCACTAACGGAAGATCTTAAATCAGATTTTACAGAACAGAATGTAGAAAATACAAGAATGAAACTTCAATTAACCCGAGCAGCAGGACCAATCTTCCAGCAATAAAACTTAAGTCACAGATAAAGTGGTGGGCGAGATTCTTTTCCCAATTGTTTCAAATAATATTAGCAGAAGGGAGATTCCCAATGAACTGGAAGGGTGCTGTAATCAGGCCAATCCATAAAAAAGGCAGCATGGATGCGCCGCAAAATTATAGATTGATCAATCTGCTAGGTATAGGAGAGAATGTATTCTCAAAAATAGTTCTGAATAGGCTAAATGATTGGGTAGACGAGTTCTTAATTGTACCCGCTGAACAGGGGGGCTTCTGAGAACGGCACTCCACGGTAGACCACTGCTTTGCCTTATGGGCAATAGCACGAAAGTCGACGGAGCAAAACGGTAAGCTCTGCTGGTGTTTCGTTGACTTTTGTGCAGCGTTCGACTCAGTAGATCGGAACTGTCTCTGGGAAACTCTCGTAAATAAAAACATACCGGAAGACCTGCTGGCTATAATAAAATAATTACATCGAATTAACTGGGCACAAGTAATTAAAGATACTGAGGGGACACTGACGCCAAATATACCAATTGAAAATGGCCTTAGACAGGGCTGCGTCTTAGCTCCCTAGTTATTTTCTATATTTCTATCTGATTTACCTGCCTGTCTAGAGGTTGAAAGAAGCGCAAGCCCAAGAATGGATGGTAAAAAAGTTCCCTGCCTACTGTATGCTGATGACTTGGTAATTGTAGGCCAGATTGAACTGGGACTCCAACGAAAGGTGAATTCTTTTAGACAATACTGTGAAAGGAAATTTTTAACAGTAAACTTGGAAAAGACAAAAATGTTATGCTTTGGAAAAAAAGATATTAGGTTTAATTGGTTTTTAGGTGACTTGAAAGTGGAATCAGTGAATGAATATCGCTACCTAGGGATGTGGTTCGATAAGTCCCTTAAGTGGCATGCGCATGAGGAAGCTCAGAAAGTGAAAGCCCTTACATCGATCTGTGGTCTGAAAATTTGTAACCGCGACTACAGAGATATGTCTCACTGACCGCTGTTAAAGGCGTTCAGCGCAATGATACCCTCACAAGTACTCTATGGTGCAGAAGTCCTTTATTTGAGTGGTA
This sequence comes from Lissotriton helveticus, assembly GCF_964261635.1. NCBI lineage: Eukaryota > Metazoa > Chordata > Amphibia > Caudata > Salamandridae > Lissotriton > Lissotriton helveticus. The sequence goes on along the minus strand of NC_136071.1, from coordinate 647,108,097 downwards.
AAAGTGACTGGGACCTGGAGGAAGGAAAATTCCTGAAAACCCTGTTGACTCAGCCACGTTCATCAATGATCCAAGCAATAAGATCTGAGCTAGGATTAACAGCATGGGGGGTTCAGTCCCAAATAGCATTGATTAGATTTTGGAAACGCCTGGATAATGAGGAAGGCCAGAAAGTATCCCAATGGTGCAGAAGAGAGATCCAATCCAGTAATCTAAAGTTGGCAAAAGCGAATAGGAAGAAAATTGAGCAGGCCTGTGAGTATATAAAGGTTGATATCTGCCAAGAATCCTTACGAGTAGAATGTACCAAAAGTGAGCTAAAGTATCATGGCCAAGAAGTGTTTAGAAGAACAGACATGGAATATCTGGTCAAGAAAAAATCTGTACAGTTCATGATGGAGTCATGGTCTAATGAAAGCTGGTTCCCTTACCTGGATATTTTAGCAAACCATTGGCACAGACAGGAGATACTAACATTAAGAATTGGTATAAACACATGGTTGGTAAACGAAGAATTAAAAGTAAAAATTTTGGACCACAAAGGATTTTGTAAGTGCAGACTGGGTACAAAAGGTGACATAGTGCACATCTTGTTAGACTGTACAATAACTCTAGCGCAGCGTAAACTATACCTTCGTCCAATATTTTTAAAATATGATACAAGGACGCGGGCTCAGGCGGTCAACCTACTTACAGAAATGCCTACTATTGAAATTGCAATTGCATTAGGGAACTATATAAAGGTAACACAAAGTTTACTTAAAGAATAGGAGCAATATATTTTAGAAATTTTATAAATAGATTAATTATATAGTTTTTTTAAGAGAAAATGTTGGTTTTAAGTTTACATATCCTTTTAAAGCAGATCAGTCTCCATTGTCACCCCATTTTTAAACTATGTATTTATTTTGCGAAGTTTATATAAATGGTGCTGTAGAATGTTTTAAACTGCAATCGATGTTATCATTGTTTAAAGACCACAGTCTAAATAAACATTACCTTGACCTTGATTAAGTGGGGGCCCACAGAAATGAAAATGTTAAGAACCACTGGTTTATAGCACTGCCTATGGTCTCTTGTCACTATTAAATGTCATTCCAGGTCTGGTGATTTATTGATCATCTAAAGTCATATCCTGCAGGAGTTCTGGTCCCATACCACTCCAGCTCAATGATGAAAGTGTGTTCTTACAATCGGTTGTATAGTACTCCAGACCCAGACAATGTTCATCCTTGTTAACTTTGAAAGTGTTTGTGAGTTCTTGGAAGACTTTGCATTCTTGCTTTCATTCTCCTTATGTTCTATCTCTTCCCAATGACTATTTGCTCTAGATTGTGGATTACCTCTCTGGTGCTAGCATGAGGGATTGAGTAACATATTGTAAAATCTAGCATCCAGTCATTTTGATAGTGATAGCAAATCATGGCATTGAAGAAGGAGCATATTTGGTACAGCTTCTACACAGGTGTAGCTTAGTCAGTGAGGATATTAGTAAAAACACATTAGGCTGCAGGGTAGAAGGGTGTGATGACCAATATTTAGAAGGTCTGTTCCATGAGGAACAGGGTCAATACTAATTTACATTAAACGAGCCTCTGCCTAAAGTGGCACAATGGATGAAAAATGAGGGGTTGGAATGCTAACCAAATAGACCTTTTGAGTGTTTGATTGCCAGTAGTATCTGGAAACCAAGCCCACAACTGTCAATATTTGTTAATTACAAAAAGCAGAACTTTAGCACCCATTTAAAAAGTACTGCTATGGGTGCATATTTAATATGTTTATGGTAAACCAGTCACTATATGTTCCTGATTCACAAGGGCAACTTACACTTTTGAGTAATTTACACTTCTGAGTAGGTTTACTACTTTTTTGCTATTTACAAAACCTGAGTATTAATTTACTTCAATTGTGTAACTCACAAGTCTCCACCAAATTGAAAGGCCTGGGGCTATTCACAAACTTCATGTTGCAGTACCTGAATATTAGTGCAAACATACTACGACATGTTATTCACAAACTGCACTTCTAAGTCCTACTAAAAGACATTAGTGCTTTAGAAGTGCAGTTTGCAAATAGCATTTTGTAGTATGTTTGTAGTGTTACTGTAGTAAAACAAAATGCAGTTTATGAGCATTGGAAAATAGCGCTCTCTGCAGGGTAACTCTGAAATGTTTTGGCTTCCTCCTATATTTTTTCTGACCTTGTTTTTGTCTGCTTTATGACTTTGTGCACTTTACCACTGCTAATCAGTGCTAAATTGCTTGTGCTCTCTCCTTAAAACATGGTAACATTGGCTCATACCCAAGTGACATATTTACTTTGCTTATAAGTCCCTAGTAACGTGCACTACATGGGTCCAGTGTCTGTAAATGAAATGCTACTAGTTGGCCTGCAGCCTTGATTGTGCCACCCACATAAGTAGTCCTTTAACAATGTCTCAAGCCAGCCATTGCAGAGCCTATATGTGCAGTTTGCACTGCCATGTCACCCTAGTAATTAAGACCTTTTGTCAGACCCAAGCCTTCCCTTGTTATACAGAGGTAGGCCCTGGATGACCTAGAGGGCAGGCTGCAGTTTATTTAAAAGACAGGACATGTTTTTTTAAGTTTTACATGTCCTAATAGTGAAAAATTCTCAAAGTCATTTTTCACTGCTACAAAGCTTATATCTCCGATAGGATATCATTGCGATTACCTTATTACATTTTATAAGAGCAATTTCCCAATGGTGTCTCTGGAATCACAATTTTAAATTCAAATTCATGGTGGAGTCGGATTTTAATTTGCAACCCTGAAAAGGCCACTTTTAGAAAGTTGAACCAACAACACAACTGCCAGTACTGGGCTTCACTTAATTCCCTTTTTACAAAGATCTGTTATGAATAAAACATACCATCTGTTATAACTAGCGTTACTAGTTTATTTTAGTCATTTTTTTTCACTAGTCGAATTTTTTTTCATTTTTTCAAAGACATTTCTTGTGCATATACAAAATATATACAAAATATATACAAACCAATATAAATGTTTACAATAACAAACGATATCTTTACAAATGTACACCACATCCACACTGTACCTTACTCACTCCATACATTCAACCCACATTCAAATCACATACAACATATACCTCTGAGGTATGGGCCTTTGTCAACAGGAGTACTTCAGTAAACACATTCATGAACCCTACGTATTTTCATAGGACTTGTGTGTTCAAAAACGAAATCAGTTGGAATATATCCTATAATGTCCTAACCCAGTCCTTCTAATTTTTATTGTTGACAATGGGCCAGAAGAGATCGACGCGTTTCGAACCCCCTATTGCGGGGTTCTCCTCAGGACCAACAAGACTTCTACAAGACAAAAAGACACACATATGCCAAATTAAAATCCCTACTCAATCTGAGAACATATTCACTAGCGACAAAATCACCAACCGGCTCAGATCCGCCTACCTTATAAATCCTGTGAATGGTGTCTCATAGGATGGGTGTTGTGGTGTTTTCCAAATTATCTACACATGAAAGACAGAATCGAACATACTCATGACACACTACTCATATCAGTACTGCGCCCCCACTTTGGGCTAAGTAAGCAAACTTGCACTCACCTTGTAAGCGTTGTGCGTTTACCGGGGGTGCCTAAAAAAGTGAGCAAAAGGCAATTGATTGGTATCCAAACATTCCGACATGCAGAATGCTCATTAATGGAGCCCTAGCTGTGCGGAGCTTACCCGGTCTTGGCTTTATAGTCGCTTTGCCGAGCTCGATGCTTAAGCCGGCGTATCCTTTTAGCTAAAAGCAGATTCCAAACCTCATAAGTGAGTACACTGCGTCCTGTGTAAATTGAATGAAGCGGAAACTTAGGAAACGGCAGTTAACACATTCTGTTAGTAAAGAAGGCATTCCTTTGTTTGAGTCGCATTCTTACTTACTCTTGCAGCGTCTTTAGCACAACTGAGGCAGCGAGTTAACGTTCCTTCCAGCGATCCTTGGTTTCCGAGTCATGGCGCGGTCACATGACCGCGCTGTTCTTAAAGGGAAACACATCGTTGAAAAGTAGCAAAGTACATCGACTACTTCTTAAAACCGTTTATTGACAAAGTTCCAGCGCATCTAAAGGACACGACAGCATTCATCAACCAAATAACATCTATACAGTTTGATGAGACAAATCAACTAAAGGTGACCATGGACGTCGTGTCTTTATACACGCAAATACCACAGGAACAGGCATTAGAAACATTGACATTTTTCTGGATCAAATGGAGCAACCAACTAGGGTTCCCACAAATTTCATTATGAGACTTGCCAAATTTGCTCTGCAGAAGAATTATTTCTAATTTGACACCGAATCCTTCTATCAGACTAAGGGGGTAGCCATGGGCTGCCCCTTCGCACCAGAGCTAGCTGTCCTGTTTATGGGTTTATATGAGAACAGATTCATATATAATAATAATCCATTTGCTGAATATATATCACGAAGTACATGCGATACATTGATGATGTATTTTTTGTTTGGTCAGGATCACAGGACAGACTTAATGAATTTGTCACATGGCTCAACATGAGGACAGAGGACATTACATTCAGCCATACTGCATCTAATAAGAGATTCACCTTTTTGGATGTCAAAGTGTATGTAACAGAAGGCACACACGGATAGGAACAAAGCATTGCATTATACAAGCCACCACCCTAAAAGCCTCAAACAAAACTTGCCTTTCGGGCAGTTTTTAAGAGTACGGAGAAACTGCTCCAGCAAGGAGGAATATTTCATACATGCAAATGGCCTAATGGAGCGGCTATTCGAAAGAGGCTATCCTAAAGAACTTTTAAAACACTCACTAAGAAGGGCATGGTGGGTCCCGAGGGAAACATTGTTACAGAAGAAGGTACGACAGGAACAAAAATGGATTGTCTGTGTTACCCCCTTTGGCCCTAGCACACACCAACTGCGTAGGATGATAATGCAAAATTGGCACTTGGTCAAAGATTTGCACTGCGACTTACAAGAATCGCCCCTTTTTGCTTATAAAAAAGAGAGAAGTGTGGCAAACCACATTGTGCGGGCAGCTTTGCCCAATGAACCAAAATCGACAATAAGAGGAATGATGGGCTTACCTCCAGTTGTTGGACACCACAAGTGTGGGAATTGCACTTGCTGCGAATCAACAGAGGAAGGTACAGTTTTCACCTTTGACAGAATACACTGGAAACATGAGACTTTCACTAAATGCCTAACAAACAATATAATCTAGGGGATTTGGTGCCCGTGTCCAAAATTATATATTGGCAAAACCACGCAGGAAGCAAGGCAGAGAATTACGCAGCATAAGTCGAGGATACGAAGACAGGTACCCAATGCGCCATTGGTCCAACACTGGGGATCACACAAACACAAAGAAGAGGACCTACGCTGGCCAATCATCTCGAAAATCGAACAGGATCCACGAGGAGGTGACATGGAGTCTAAATTGGCACAATGGGAAGCTTTGCTAATAATGAAATACAATACTGCCATGGCTGGTTTAAATGAGATTTCAGAAATCTTCAAAGGTACTCCCTGACAAACAGAATCCTGTTCTGCCAATACCTTTTAGGCAGGTTTCATGCCGTGGACCTGGCATCCAACCTTGGAGTCATTATTTTTGCCGGAAATTTTTCAGTATTAGCATCATCTAAAAAGCCAGTAAACCTGTCTGGGGAATGAGCGCAACCTGTCATTCTTTTGTTGTAAAGCTTTTATTCGACACTTTGTCATAAAGCCAACATACATACATACATAAACATGATTAAAAAATTGTTCACGGTTAGCAAAGTATTCATAGTATACAAAAGTGCAACAGAAGTAGGTCCAGGACCATCATTCCAAAGTTTGTGATATTTGACTGGTACATTTACACATTTACTAATAGAATATCTATGATCGAGCCATCTTACAAGACCAAATATAAAAACGGTTTAATGCAATTATAAATAATTAAAAAATGCCAGCGATTAAAACGCTTTAAATCCTATATTGTCATTCCAAGTCTCTTTCTAATCAAGCAGACACCAAGCAGATACCTGCTCACACCAAATGTTATCAACCTAATGGTTGAGGATCTAAGTAATCTCTCTGCCTCTTTGTACGAACGCGTGCCCAAGTTTTTGCAAAGAGGTATGATCCATTTTTTACGTTGCAATTCATATGACGGGCAAAAAAAGAGTATGTGAGCCTCGTCCTCCCCTTGTTTTAAATCACACAACTTACAATTTGGATCATTATTTGCTCCTCCCCATCGACAAGTATTCGCATTAATCTGTAAGACCCCATATCTATATTGGAGGAAAACAGTTTTAGCCAGGGGTGGCTCAATTTCATCCATAAAATGTTCAAATATAGGGTAGTCCTTAAATTGCAAGAACTTATGCGTTAGTGAGCCAGTAGCACGTTCATATACATGGATATTCACATAATTCCAATAGGCAGATTTTACTTGTTCTTTACAAATATTTAATGAAGTGATTGACATTGCTGGTGTTTTCCAGAAGTGTGAAAGGCCTATTTTTGAAAGCCAATGGGATACATGTCTCAGCCACTTGATCGAGTTAAAAGAGTCCAGCTCCCTGATTTCCAATAATCCTGCTCTATAGTCAGCGAGTTCTGGGGTAGACCATAATCTTACCCAATAGATCAATGGCCTCAACCAGCACAAATAGTCCATTCGTTTTAAACCAATTTCAAGGTAAACTGGTACTAGGGGCGTTCTTCCTGGTAGTCTTAATAGACGTCTAAAGAACACGTTTTCCACGGTGTCAAATGTTTTTTTTGTGTGTGGCCCCCAGATCTCGGCCCCATACAGTGTGGCAGATTGTGCTTTGGCTTTAAACACTTCAATCGCAGGAGTTATAGCTTTTGAAGTACTCCCACCGTGAATTTTTAGAATTGGGAGGGAGTTTTGCTTAAATGTTATCCTGCTTTTTTCTAATTGGTTTGTCCAGGACATTCTGCTATCTAGCCTAATACCAAGATAATCAAAATAGTCCACGTACTCAAGTTTAGTATTGTTTAAGGCCAAGTTCTTCTTGAAAGATTTAGGGGGATTAATGGCCATATACTTGGTTTTTAGTGAATTAATTTCTAACCCCTTTAATTCGCAATAGCTATTGAATTTATTTAATAGATTTTGCAAGCCTTTTGGTGTTTGGGATATTAAGATGGTGTCATCAGCGAATAGCAATGCTGTGACTGCTTCATTACACAATTTAGGGGAATCATGATTACATTCTGCAAGGTAGGAGGGAATATCATTTACAAATAAAGAAAAAAGGGTTGGGGCCAACACGCACCCTTGTCTAACCCCCCTTTTTACCGGTATGGCTTGGGTCAATTCGCCGTTTCTTCCCCACCTTACTTTAGCAAAGTTATCAGTGTGAAGCTTGATAAGGTTAGCCAACAGTTCGTCCGGGACACCCATCTTCCTCAAGGTTTCCCACAATAAGTAACGGGGAACAAGATCAAACGCTGAGCGTAGATCCACAAATGCAACGTATATACTACACTTCTTTATTTGAATGTATTTCCAGCAAATACACATGAATCTATACACCTGGTCGACAGTGCTTGTCTTAGTTCTAAATCCTGCTTGATATTTACAAAGGACTTTGGATTCCTCTATCCAAGTTAAAAGTCTATTTAAAATATGTCTGGCAAAGATTTTCTGTAAAATGTCAATTAAACTAATTGGTCTGTAATTGCCTGGGTCATAGCGGTCCCCTTTTTTATAAATAGTTACTATTTCTGCCCCTTTCCAGGTTTCTGGTATCGGGGTTCCCAACATGATGGAATTACACAGAAAATTTATATAAGGGCACCATACTTCAATGTTGTGAGTGAACAAGTCACCAGGTAATTTATCCGGGCCTGGTGCCTTACCCGCCTTAATTGCTTTTATTGCACACAGAGTTTCTGCCATACTAAATTTCGCCGTGTTGGTGCACTGGGGAGGAGATCCAGGATAGTTATACTCAGGAGGTGACCCAGCCAAATCATATAAAGTTACAAAATGATCAAACCAGATTTTTTCGTCCAGGAAAAAGTCCCTATTGGAGCTACCTTTTTTATTATTTTTGGCTATCAGGTTCCAAAAGGTACATTAGTCATGCTTCCTAGCAGCATTCAATAGATCTTCCCAGATTAGATCATCCCATTCCCTTTTAGCATTATACAAGAGCTATTTATATTGTTGTCTGCATTCTCTAACCCTCTTCTGATCTTTAGATTTCACGGCAATGATTAAATTAGTTTTAGCTAGATGGCACCGTTTATTATACCATGGTGTCTCCAGTTCCAATTACCTCCTTATATTACCTTGTTTATTATTACAGGTTTTGCTCAAGAGGGGAGTTAGTGAATCTACTAAGTGGTAATGCATTTTTAGGACATCATCAGATCCTGGCCTTAAATTATCATATAAGGGGATGATTTCTGAGAAAGTATTATAAATGCCCAAAAGCGTATCTTCCTTTGCTAGGATGTATGGCCATTTAATTGCTTTCCTGTTGTTAGAAACAGCAACCTCAGCTACCTCCCTCTCACATTCAGACTCGCTATCAGTTTTCAAGAAAGGATCCGGTAGTAACCCCAGTTGCAATGGAAAATGGTCACTTTCTAATCTATTCACGACTTTAAAGGCCAACAATAGGTACCAAAGATTGGTTGAAATCAACATAAAGTCGATCAAAGATTTAGACAAACCTTTACTATATGTATTGTTGGCTGGCTTGTCTGGGTCTAACCGCCCATTACATGCTCTTAGATCGTAAGATACAGTCAGTTCATATATCTGCATGGCTGCCACTGTGCATTTTACTGGCTTTGCACTATCTAGGGGGGGGATATCATGTGCTCTATCTGAATTTTCTAATAAGTTTTCGAGCCCCATTATCGGCTCGAATCGGCAATTAAGATCCCCGCCTATGATTATTTTAGCGTCTGGCTCTAGATTACACAAATAGCTGCTCAGTTGTTCTATGACCATTGATTGTTTGTTTTGTGGGTTTGGTCTATTATAAACATTTATCATATAAACATCACCCAGATCTTTCGTGGCTAATTTAACCCCAAGCAAATCATTGGAAGCAATATACGAGGGTGATACAACAACGTCCAAGGATATACTTATCCAAATTATTAAACCCCCCGAAGGTCTGCCTCTTACTGATGCAATTGCCCCACAAAAAAATGCTTTATAGCCAAGTCTATGTATAATGTTAGTTGCCCATGTTTCCTGTAGGAATATAATGTCATGCTCCTCCAAAAAGGAACTCCAATTTCTATCACAGAGGTTTCTTGACAACCCTGCGATGTTCCATGACATGATTTTTAGATCTTGTTTAGGCTTTCCTTGTACTAGGTTGGCTGGGTACCTATTGCATGTATTCGATGTTTCCCCTTCATTGGGTTCCTCCGTGATCGCTATTCCACATGCCTGATCCCAGGATTCTTTGTTTAACGCTGGTAATATATCTTGAGCCTGGATACTACAAGGATCAATCAAATCCCTCTCTTGAAAGCCATCCAGTTTTCTTCCAGACAGGTGACCTACCCGTGTTGTTTCAGCTGACTCTGTTATGGAGGACGATGCACCAGTACCTGTTTTTGGTGGTGTGCTTGATTCCCACTGATGCACACAAACCCTATAAAGAGATGGTCCATTGAGTTCATAGCCTTCTATTGTTTGTCAGTGGCCCCACCATGACCAATTTTTATCCATTTCCATGTTTGGTGGGCATATTCTGTCAGCCGGGGTTGGGGGATCAAAGAATGAATATCTATTATCCCTCAGACCTAGTTGTTGAGGGACTCTGCTGACTTGCTTACATTCCATTGGATAAAAATAGCTGAGGTCGCAGGTTCCAATTCCTCGGTTATCCGTTCGTGGTTGTTGGCTATACATAAGTTGTGCTACAGAGGAGTCTTTAAAATTGACCAGAATACAGTCCCCTTCAATGTCTTTCTGCCTGGAGCCCAGCCAGCTAACTCTTCGAACTTGAATTACTTGGCAATTAACAGTATAGGGAAGAGGTCTATTTTCCCTTAGCCAGTATAAGGTCTTGTTTTTTAGTTCATCATAGGACTCTCTTTTATTAGGTTTCAATGGGGGAACTCCAGTAAGTACTACCACGTAAGGTTGACACCCTGGTGGAAGGTGTGCATTTGGAACCTTCCTTGGCGCTTGAGTTCCTGTGCTGCAGTCAGGTGTTTGAATGTTATTGTTGTTACCACAAACTGATGTAGGGATTGTAGGACCCACCCCATCCATGGGTTTCGTAGAAGTATTATTTGGCATTTGTTTGGATTTACGCGTTGCAGGCTTTGGAGGAGCAGCCTGTTGTAGACCACCATTGTGTGGTTGTCCTTTGGGGGACTCCGCTCTTGATCCTCCTAGTGCAGCATTGGTCCCAGTTGGAGCTACCACCTTGTCTTTCCTAAGTGGGCGAGCTGGTTGCACTGGTTTAGGTGACGTTGGGCTCTTCTCCATTCTTACAGTGTCTTGACCTATCTTAGAATGGAGTTTAACCAATGATTTTAGGGCAAAAAAAATTGTCCAAGGATGTCTGCTCAAATTTGCCCAAACGGTCCGTGAGTCCTTTCAGTCCATCAGATACTGGTTGCAATAAGGAGCTCATGATGGATTGAATCCGTTCCATCAACAAGTCTGGTACCGGTAGTTCTTCAAGATTATTTACTTGATCTGTTACCACAACGGAACCAGCAGAGACATTTGGTAGATCACACTGTGGAGGTTCACCTCCTTCTCTCCCATTGGTCACAGAGTCGATATCTAGTGGTTTACTATGAGCTCCCCCAAGCATGTAGTTTTTACGAATTCTTTTTAAAGCCTTTAGTCTGTAGGCTTTACGTGGGGTAACTAGTCTTTTCCGTTTTACGGCAGCCCTTCTTGTTTTCTGAGGTGGGGATTGTAGCATTTGTTCTGTTGGAGTATCGTGTATCATTATTAAGGGCAAGACCGGTGGGGCAGGTACCGTAATATCAGTGGAATTTCTTGTTTCAAGATTTGCTGGTGTTGTGCTTACAGGTGCTGGATCAGGTCCAATTACAAGAAGGTCACTATCCGATCTCAGATCGATGACACAAGGTTGTGGTTCGCTTGAGATTAGGGGGGTGGTTGATTCCAATGGAATAATATTTGACGGAGACTTGGCCTGTGCAAATGACCCCATCGAGGATCGCTTATGCGCAAAGTATTCTCGTGATAGTCTACGTTCAGCTAATATAATTTCTTTCTCTACAACAGAGACCGCCCGAGTAATAAAATTATCCATGGTCCCTAGCGTAGAGTTTCCCCCTCTCCGTGAGCTTCTACCTGAGCGAGTAGCCATTGGTGAATATACAGACATGTGAGTCGAGTAGCACAGTTAAAAATATTATTTAACCCTGAACACTAATCCTCTATTTTACCTTAGTTGTTAGAGGGCTGGCCCGTCCCGGCCCCCGCTGGCCCCGGACGGCCACAGACGGCCCGCCCTTTACCCGGGCTTCGCTCCGGGCGTCCCGCTCGCGTCCCGCTATGCGGACCCTTCTCACTGATGTAGATGTAGGGTGGGGGTGGGCGGGGCACGCAGGGGGGCGCTGACCAGGTGTTGCGTGGTCAAGCAGGGACTCCTGGGATAGCGAGTCCCTGCCGCGCTCCTCCCCTGCAGCCTCTCTCAGCCCCACAGGTGTTCAGCAAACGCGGCGGTCAGGCAGGCAGCAACGGCGTTGGTGGGTCCTCCCACGAAGCGGCTCCCGCGGAGCGGGAGCGACGAGCAGTGTCAAGTAAGGAGGGGGGCAGAACAGCACACAGTTCCCCGCAGCGTCCCAGCAGCGTCTTCGTGGCACAAAGGGTCTCGACTGCCCGCGCTCTTGCTTTCCCTTTTCAGCCGGCTTGTTGGTGCGGGCGGGGCACGCAGGGGGGCGCTGACCAGGTGTTGCGTGGTCAAGCAGGGACTCCTGGTATAGCGAGTCCCTGCCGCGCTCCTCCCCTGCAGCCTCTCTCAGCCCCACAGGTGTTCAGCAAACGCGGCGGTCAGGCAGGCAGCAATGGCGTTGGAGGGTCCACCCACGAAGCGGCTCCCGCGGAGCGGGAGCGGCGAGCAGTGTCAAGTAAGGAGGGGGGCAGAACAGCACACAGTTCCCCGCAGCGTCCCAGCAGCGTCTTCGTGGCACAAAGGGTCATTCTTTTGAGAAGGCTTAGCCCTGTAAGCTGCATTTCGCCCTGCTACAACCCTATAGGCAGCGATCAAATCACGTTGCTAGACATCCAACTTTGGAATAACCCCCAATGCCCTAAGACTTGTAATATCAGCACGACTGCACACAGCCAACAACCTGCATTTGAAACTAGCGCTACCATAATGCATTTCGACGGTATCTGTTCCTTGAGTAAGGAACAGGCGTTCACCTAGCTAGCTCGTCATGACCACACCCGTTTTCATTGCTGTCCAGTACAGCAGAGGAATAACTCAAGCAGTGATGTGGTTAACTGCCGTTTCCTAAGTTTCCGTTGCATTCTATTTCCACAGGACGCAGTGTACTCACTTATGAGGTTTGGAATCTGCTTCTAGCTAAAAGGACACGCCGGCTTAAGCATCGAGCTCGGCAAAGCGACTATAAAGCCAAGACCGGGTAAGCTCCGGGCGCAGTACTGATATGAGTAGTGTGTCATGAGTATGTTTGATTCTGTCTTTCATGTGTAGATAATTTGGAAAACACCACAACACCCATCCTATGAGACACCATTCACAGGATTTATAAGGTAGGCAGATCTGAGCCGGTTGGTGGTTTTGTCGCTAGTGAATATGTTCTCAGATTGAGTAGGGATTTTAATTTGACATATGTGTGTCTTTTTGTCTTGTAGAAGTCTTGTTGGTCCTGAGGAGAACCCCGCAATAGGGGGTTCGAAACGCGTCGACCTCTTCTGGCCCATTGTCAACAATAAAAATTAGAAGGACTGGGCTAGGACATGATAGGATATATTCCAACTGATTTCGTTTTTGAACACACAAGTCCTATGAAAAAATGTAGGGTTCATGAATGTGTTTAATGAAGTACTCCTGTTGACAAAGGCCCATACCTCAGAGGTATATGTTGTATGTGATTTGAATGTGGGTTGAATGTATGGAGTGAGTAAGGTACAGTGTGGATGTGGTGTACATTTGTAAAGATATCGTTTGTTATTGTAAAAGTTTGTATAGGTTTGTATATATTTTGTATATATTTTGAATATGCACAAGAAATGTCTTTGAAAAAATGAAAAACAATTTGACTAGTGAAAAAAATGACTAAAATAAACTAGTGACGTTAGTTATAACAGACTGATATGTTTTATTCATAACAGATCTTTGTAAAAAGGGAATTAAGTGAAGCCCAGTACTGGCAGTTGTGTTGTTGGTTCAGTAGATTTCACTTAGCCTTGCTGGTTAAGGGTCAGGACCCTGTGTTGTTCTCCACTTTTAGAAAGTTGACATCCTTGTACTTTAGCCATTTGGTGCCTGCTTTCTGTCACTAATCACATGTCCGGGGTGGGTGACAGCTGGGCTTTGTGTAGTATCCCTTGACAGCCACAGAAAATGTGAGCTGAGGTGTGACTTGATGGGCCATCCTGGAAGGATGGGAGGGAGGAGCTGGGCTCAGCCTCTATTACACCTGAATAGGCTATGTCCTGTCCTCACACAAAGGGTTGCATACCCTCTTGTAGTGAGTCTGGAGCCAGAGCAGGAAGGGAGGACCTCTATGCACCTCTATGCACTTCAAAGGCATGTCTTGGAAGTCTCCCCCTCAAAACCACCCCTTAAGTACACTGCTAAATGTGTAGAAGCTCTGCCAGTAAGAAGGACTGCTGTGTTGCTGAAATGACTACCACTCCGCTGGACTTCTATTTTGCTGAACTCCTTCCCTGCTGTGCTGACCTGCTGCCTAATGCCCTCTTGCCAGAGCGAGGGGACTTGATCTGCATCACTTGAACCCAGAGTAACTCCAAGCGCTAGCTGACTGGCCTCCTCAACTGAAGTCTCAGGAACATATAAGACTACCAACTAACAAGATTCTGCACCTAGACTCTGGCATATGTGAGTGTATGCTCCTGAGTGGTGGCACCCTATTCCTGGACCCTTGAAAGTTAGCCTAAGGAGTTTCTCCAGCAGGACTGATGCATGCTCTGCTGACTGAAGCATCCCTGAGCAAAACTGATGCATCTCCTTGGCTGAGCGGTGCATCTTTGAGCAGAAATGATGCGTTGCCGCTATTGCGTGGATGTAACCTGACGCAAAAGACACACATCGGCAACACACCCCGCAACTTGGGACCAATACATCACATTCAGAATCGACACTGCACAATGCTTTTCCTGGTGCAAACTCCTTACATCCTTTGTTGCAAATGACGATCCTCCGCATCGCAGCTTCACCACTCATGAGAACTGGCACATCATCTCAGCTGCACCCCGTATCCTCGACACAGGTCTTCGCTTCGCAAGTCCCATTGACAGGATGTTCAACACTGTCACATCAGGACCTTGTTCAGCAGCCTTGTCACATCTCGGTACCGATACAGTGCTTCTGCTGTGCAATACATCTTCAATGCAGATCTTCGATGCAAATGCCCTGCAACCATGATTTATGATACTTTGGATCAGCAGGCATAACTGGGTCCCTGTAGTCGGCTGCACTCCATCTCATTCAGCTTGAACTTTTGCTTATTCTTAAAAAATGCATTACTCAAGTTCTACTTATCAAATTTGTGTTGTTCTGGTCTTGTTTCATGTTTTAACGTAAGCACTATTATTCTAACCTGGTGTGGAATCTTTTTGTGCAGTGTTTTCACTTATGTACTGTTAAAGGTGTTGCACAAACTTTTTCACATATTGCCTCTATGTTAAGCCTGACTACTCTGTGCCAAGGTACCAAGGGGTGATCACAGGATATTTTAGGGTTTGCTTGTGCCTTACCCTGACTAGGATTGTGATTATTGCTTGACCAGGGCTTCAAACCCAGTATTAACTATTAATCTAACTATTAACTATTAATCTAAGAGTGAGTAGTCCCCAGGCTCTTCATGTAAACCCTAAAGTAGTCATGTAAACCCAAAAAGTGGCCTACATTCTTATTGTAGGTGGAGCAACATTATAATCTAGTACATCAATGGTAAGGGGTGCTTGTCCAGTGCACATCCTGAACTCAAGTATTAAAAAGTGCTTTCTTATTTGATGATAAAGTAAAAGAAGGCTTTGAAAAAAAAAAGTTTGGCTTTGATCACAGAATTTGGAGAGCTAGAGAAGATGGTATGTATTCCATGTTTACTGGTTTCACATTTTGAAATTCAGATACTGGATGACTCTCTTTTGCTATTCTTTTTTAAACAAAGGTCACAGTTATTTTATTCTATGCCCACTACACAAAACCGACACAGAAATAGCACACCCAGTTCAGGGCTCCCGACCCAACTACCATGCAGAGAATACATTTGTTTTTGGGGGTGTCACAACCCAAACAGCCTTCCCTGAACCTATGCCCCTGGGCCCCTATGGCAACCAGATAATCCAGATTTGGTCTGATATGTAAATATACAATGTTTTCTAAGTCAAATAAAATGAAGGATAATTGCTTATCATTGATCTATTTAATCACAAACAAAGGTTTTGTCACTATAGGTGGAAAGCCTGTTATGCAAGAGCAAGTGGGGAAGCATTTGGCTATCCTATCTTGATGGAATTCCGAATTTTTGCTATGGTTCATTCTAAATATAATTGACATCACTAAGAACTTGACCTGTAAGACAATCACTAACTATTGTATAATTTGAAAGGAAGTGGTGTGCTCTCGCTTTAGGATGCGTAGGAAAACTGACCTCTGCTTTTTTCACTCAGGTACTTCCTCAGTGTGATCAGCTATGAGGTGGAGAGACAGAATATCGAGTTAGAAACATCGAGTGACATTAATAAAAAAATCAAGAATATTGTGACAGCATTATGGGATGACGGTGAGACCTGTCGGTGGCCGTCCCACCACCATTGGTGACTGTATCACCACCCGCCTCATTAGGATGGCGGACGGATGTATGACGGTCAGACAAACCGACCGCGATGCATCCGACGATGCATTGGAGGGGAATCATATCCCAAAAATGGTGGCGGTGCCTACCAGGCACCACCGCAGGGATTAGGGATGTCATGAAAAGGCAGGTGGAAAGGGACTTTAGGGGCCCGTAGTGGGCCCCTCTTCTCCCCTTGCTCTGAGCTGTGGGTTGTGGGGGGCATCTATGGTGCCCCCTACATATCCTTGCACCATGTGGTAGGCACCACATGGTGCCTGCCACATAGTGTAGGGATATGTAATGCATCCCTTTTTTGCATTGCAGTGTGTGCTGCAGCCAGCAGCACCCACCGCAAGTTAACATTATTATATTTGGCAACAAACCATTTCCCTAGTGTTACAATACATTATTATTATAAATCTTTATTCAGTAAATAAAATCACCATAAAAGAAAACAAATCAAAGACAATAATAACAGATTCATATTTAATAAGTGCAAACAGTATAATTACTCATAAAACTATGAGCTTTTAAACAGTTAATCAGGTCTCCTTCTCCTTGACACCCAGGCTGCTCATAAAAAGGATAAAACAGTAAAATCCACATACTCAGTGGGAAGTAAAAAGAATAAAACAGTAAAAACAATACAATACAGTTTGATTATGTATCTACTTGACAGAACCAGGAGACCTGGCTTGGAGAATGAGTGTTCACATTCTAAAAGCACCCATCTAGATCCTAGAGAAGATAACCTTGGAAGGAATTCTTGGAGGTTTGTTGTGACAGTGGTGGAACCTGGCTTGGCAGTTTGAGCTGAACTGAGAAGGGTCAATACTGATTTTCATAAGGCAAGGTCCAAACTGGGATGGTTTGTTGAGCACAAAACAATGGATTTATCCCAGATCTGTGACTGGGGTTGAATATTTGCATTGTTCAGCATTCTGTCCGTCATCTGTTCTTTTTGCTTTTGTCAAGCTAATTGGGAAGGGTATGCCCAAACTCAGGTCCTGTGCTCACTGTGCCACTTTATTGAAGCGAACCTGGCTGATGATGGGTGATACCTGGAAATTGGTCCCGGGATGCTTGTTTCAGTACAGGGAGGACCTGGCTTTGCAGTTCAGGCTGGACTGTTCCCATGAGGAGAAGGCCAAGACTGATATGCACATGGCTGGGTCCAGACTAGGGTGGCGTGGTGAGAAAGAAAATGATGGTGTAGGGATGGGTAAGTACAATGTCAATGAATGTCATGTGCAGGCCCGACAATGGCAATATCAGTAAATGCAATGTGAACGTATGCCTCAGCCTGTGCTCACATGCTTGTGAATGCAATGTCAATGTATACTGTAACTTGTGCCATCACAGCAGCGTCTACATCAACAATAATGATACCAATGTATGTCAAAATCCATGCTTGTACAAGAATACTATTGTTGTGAAAAAGGACACCATCAATGTACATTCATATTAAATCAAGCATACCTTTGACAGCACCAGTACGAACAATGTCAATGTGCAAGATGACAACTGTATACACAATGTTTGTAATGACGATAAAAATGATACCAGGGGCTGCCATATTATTCTTAGGAGTTCCAATGAACTCACATCATTGCTGCTGGATTCACTGAAGGTGACCTCCCCATCAACCCTGAGTCAGGGATATGTGATAAGGCAGGTCCTGCAACGCATGCCTACGCTTATTGAGTAATAACTCTCAGGTGGGGTCCCCATAAATTACAGACAAACACACACCCAGGGAAAACCCTGATCGATTCCACAGATAGATAGTGGCACCGCAAACAAGCCTGAAATAATTGGCCCTAATAAAACCCGTTTGGCCAAAAGCTTGCACTTTGCAGTACCTCAAAGCTAGATACCACACCTCAGGTAACAATAACGTGCTCGTCATATCAGACACCTGGACACATACACACTGGGCCACGTTATCTCTCCTCGAGGTCGAGGCCATCTGTGTCCTTATCAGATGCAGACATATGATTGATTTATGAGAATGATACTCTTTTGTAATGTTTAGAACATTTAATTGTACCTCATGAACTGTATAAATTGATGGCTGGAACTTTGCACATTGAGAGATTTTGAGCAGATGCTTTCTATCCAGACTCTCTAGGCCGCAGTGTTTTTTTCCAAACCTCTTGTCTTTTCATTCATTTAAGGTAAATTCATATCCAATCATCAATGAATTATACACAGATCTGTGACTAGGGGTGAATGTTTGCATTGTTTAGCATTCTTTCCATCATCTGTACCTTTTTCTTTTGTTGTCCTAAGTGGGAAGGGTATGGCCAGACGTGAGTGCCATGTTCACTGTGCCACTGGTTTCAAGCTAGCTTAGCTGATGAGGTGTGATAACCTGAAACCTGTCCCAGGATGCTTTTGTCCAGTCCAGGGAGTACCTGACTTTGCAGTTTGGGCTGGACTGTTCCCATTAAGGAGAAATTTTCCAGACTGATTTGCATATGGCTGGATCCAAAATGGGGTGATGCAGTGAGCAAAAGAAAAAAATGGATTAAACCCAGATCTGTGACTTGGGGGAATGTTTGCATTGTTTAGAATTTCATCCTTCATCTGTTCCTTTTGCTTTTGTTGTCCTAAGTGGGAAGGGTATGCCTAGATGTGGGTCCCATGTGTACTGTGCCACTGGATTCAAGCTAGCCTGGCTGATGAGGGGTTATACGCCAAAAACAGTCCAAGGATGCTTAGTTTCTGGTCCAGGGAGGATCTGGCTTTGCAGTTCGGGCAAGCCGGTTTCCATGAGTAGGAGGGTCAAGACTTTTTTGAATGCATCAGAGTCCAAACTGGGGTAGTGTGATGAGCAAAAAAATGATGGATTAAACCCAGATCAGTGACTGGAGACAAATGTTTGCATTGTTTAGCATTCCGTCCGTCATCAGTTCCTTCTGCCAGTGGTGGAAGATCTAGTGTCAGCATCATTGTATCATATTAAGGAGTAGATTAGTGATATTATTTGGCACATTGATTCGTAGAAGAGAATGCGACATTGTTGAAAACTGGTGGGACAGTTTGCTAACTTGATTAATCTTGAGGAGTTTGACTACAATTGGCTACATGTGGAATAAGACAGAAAATAACCAGTCCTCTACTTGTAATGTATCCAATATTTATAAAGCGCTATATCACCCCACGGGTATCCTGGCGCTGAAAGACAGAAGTTCCAATGCACACGCAGAGTTAGCCCAATGCAGGTGATGGACACTACACCCTGGGAAAAAGATGGGTTTTACATTTTTTTCTAAACTGTACGAACTCCTCTGATTCTCTGATATTAAATGGACCAGATGTGTGGGCCTCATATCTAGCCGTTTTGTTTAATGGAGTCTTAAGCGGCATGGAAGTCCCAAGTACTTGGCTGGGGGCAGAGGTGGTTCCCATATATAAGAAGGGCTCGCCCCTGCTTCCAGCCAATTACAGACCAATTAGTCTGATTGACGTATCCCAGAAGCTTCTTGGGAGGGTTCTGCTCAATCGACTCCAGGACTAAGCAGAAGAAACGGGAGCCCTTAGTCCCTACCAGGCTGGATTTAGGAAGGGAGTATCAACGGTGGACCAGGTCTTCCGATTGAACATCATTTACTGGAGGACAGTGGTCTACGATGGTGGCAGCTTATACACAATATTTGTGGATTTAAGAGCCGCCTTTGATCTGGTGCCCAGAGGCAAACTCTGGAGGGTCCTGGCAGAGATGGGCGTACCTGCGGACATTTTAACAATCTTACAGAGGTTACACCACAACAACTATGCCAGGGTGCGGTGTGGAAAGTCGGGGGAACTGACGGACAGATTCCCCGTTGACAGGGGGGTTAGGCAGGGCTGTGTGCTTGCACCGACCCTGTTCTGCCTCTTTGTCAACGGGGTAATCGCCCACTTGAATGGCATTGAACACACTGACGCTCCTAAATTGAACGGCAGCAGGGTGCCTGCAATCATGTTTGCAGATGACACCCTGTTGCTGTCCAAAACCCCAATGGGGATTCAGCGGATTCTTGATTCTTTCGTGGCCTTTTGTATGGATAGGGGCCTAGAAATTAATGTTGGAAAAACAAAGTTCATGGTCCTGAATCCAAGTAAAAAATTGCGCCCGAATCCCCTACTGGGAGAGGCACGGATGGAGAGAGTCTCCACCTTCGACTACCTAGGTGTAACCCTGAATGAGTCCATGTCGTGGGGGCCACATCGGATCAAGGCCAATCTCAAACTGGTACAGACCACTGGGGGCATTGCGCGGATGTTGAAAAATTCGACTTATCGGCCTCTGGGTCCACTCATCCAGATTTACAAGGCGCAGGCCAGGGACGCTACAATGTACGGGGCGGAATTGTGGGGACATACACCAACTCGCAGTCTGTCGGTAACTGAGAATAACTTTATCAGGCAGATAACTGCACTCCCGCCAAGCACCCCGCTCCTTCCCCTGAGGTTAGATCTGGGATTGAGACCAATAGCCGATGAAATAGGACTCAGACCCATAGTCTTCTGGCGAAGACTGTGGAGCAGTGAAGCACTCTATGCCTACAGGGCTGAACTAGGGGAGCTGTTATCCCACCCAAAAGCATTACAGATCCCCTGGTTAAAACATATTCAGAATCTATGTATGGTATTGGGGTTTCCTGACCTCTGGTCCGATCCTGCTGAGGCCTCATTAAACATCTCACGCAGAGATTTGGTTAATGCTTATCACGCCCAAAAACTATCCTCGGCTATGGAAAATCAGCGAGAGGGATCACTGACCTCTATGTTTACCTTAGGTAAAGATATATACAGGATGGAAAGGGTGCTGGACGCCATGTCCCCCGTACTGGCCAGGAAGCTGTTCCTGCAATGGAGATACGGCATCTTGCCCTTGCGGGCTTTTACAAGCTCCTGGACAAATCCGCCCTCCTCCAAGCAGTGTCCAACATGCTCCTATGCTGAGGAAAGTGATCTGCATGTAGTTCTGTTCTGCCCCACGTACTCAAAAGCGAGGAAATACTGGCTCCTCCCACTTATTAGAAACCTTGGTGGTAGAGAGTATCTCCCAATGTATAGAATTTTAAAAACTGATTTTTCGAGTCCAACTGTGTTTGCACTGGCTACATTTCTTACCAATGTTTGGCATATTCGTACCAGTTTGCTGAAGGCACAGGCCTGAGATAGCTCTAAGTCTTTTTAAATATAACCTTGATAGTTTTAATTTAATGATTTGAATGATTTTATAATGTATAAACATGTTTTATTGTTATTGATGATGTTTTATGGTGTATATGTTTTATGTGTTGTGTATCTTTGATGGCCGTATGGCCGAAATAAAGATTAAGTAAGATATTAAATGGGAGGTTATTCCACAACTGTGAAATTGTCTAGCTGAATGCTCTGCCACCAAATCTAGAAGTTCGTACTCAGGTGGTACAGGCCAGATAAGCAGTAGAGGAGCGAAGCGTTCTTGAAGGTGAGTACCAGACACATTTTTTCTGCAGAGCCTGGGGTCCGAGTCCATATAGGGCTTTGAACACAATGCATGCAGCTTTGAACTGTATTCTCTGGGCCAGAGGAAGCCAGCGGAGATCGATAAGAGCCGCTGATGCAGAGTCATTCCATCTCCTCTTTAAGGCTAACTTGGCGGCTATTGTTTGGATTCTTTATAGTCTCTTAATGAGAAAAGTAGGTGCACCAAGAAGCAGGGCGTTACAGTAGTCTAGCCGACTCAAGATGACGCTTCTGACTACTAGTGCCCTGGCTGACAGTGACAGCATGGGAAGGATCTTCCACAAGGCCTTGATGAGAAGTGGAGAAGTGTGGCTCAAATGGTTAGAGCGGCAGACCCTGATGCAGAGGTCTGGTCCGACAGGTTCAATACCCGCCTCGGCAGGTCTTGGGCTCAATTTCCTCGGACATGATAATTCTCGCCTCGGGGCCTATTCTAATCATGGGTCCCACTCTGCAACTCTGGGCAATAGCTTGCTTAATGTCCACAACGGCCCCAACAGCGCTGGGATGCCTGGCTTCACCTTGGGGGTGCCCAGGAGTGAACAGGGAAAAAGCCAGGAAGGGTTCCTAAGCGGTATACGGACAGCGTCGGGACACCTCCGGTGGAGGTAGCTGTGCGCTTTACAAATGCCGGCATTTCATTTCATTTTATGAGGGAGAAACAAGTGCCAACTGTTTTATTTACATGTTTCTCCATGCTCAGCTTATTATCGAGAACTACCCCCAAATTGCGCACATCAGCCGCTGGGATGGGGGGGTGCCTGTCTAGATAGGCCAAAATTCATCTGGAAGTGGGCGGAGGATTTCTTTCACTGTACAGTGCAACATTTCTGTTTTCCCACCATTAAATTGGAGGGAATTGCCCATAAGCCAACTCGCCACCTTCTGCATACACTTGTGGAAGTCACTGAGTAACGCTGCCTTCCAGAGACAGGACATGCTGCGTGTCGTCAGCATAGTTCACCAACTTGATGTTATAGGATTTAATGATGGGGATCAGAGGTCTTAAATAAATATTGAAAAGGATCAGACTAATGGATGAACCTTGAGGGACCCTGTGCTCAATCATTCTAAATTTGGATGAAAAGGGGGGTAGTCGTGCTGCCTGTTGCCTATTCTCCAAATAGGACTTGAGCCATTTAAAGACAAGGTCTTCAAGCCCAAGTTCCGCAAGCTGCCTAAGTAAAATTTTGTGGCTGACCGTGTCGAAAGCGGCGGACATATGGAGTAAAATCAGCACAGTTGATTGACCTCTGTCTGCCCTCATTCTAAGTTTGTCCAAGACCACAAACAATGCTATCTCTGTCCCGTGGCCTGGTCCAAACCCGAATTGCTCATCTTCAAATCTTAAATTGGTTTCACAAAAGGTAGACAAGGCTCTGCTGACCAGGCGTTTACTGGGTAAGGGAGAAGTGATATAGAACGGTAGTTGTTCGGACACTGAGGGTCAAAGGTAGGTTTCTTCAGTAAGGGTGTCACTAAGGCCTGTTTTCAGCAAGAAGGAACAATCCCACTGCTCAAGGATTGACTGCAGATTCTATGGAGCTTTGGCAGTAATTGTCTGCCATATTCCTTCCAGACCTTGGGGGGAGAGGGTCCAAGGAGGATCCAGATTTAGTGGTCATAGCAAGTTTGTAAAACTCATCGTCTGTAGGAAGAACAAACTGGCTTAGAGTTGTTCATTTGTACTCACGAGCCTCTTCATTAATTTGACCTACCGATGACAGATCGTAAGTCTCAGAGGCCATATTACTTGAGTTATCCTGTTTTTCTGCCAACCCAGTTATTATCTTGGAGATTTTCTCCCAAAGAAATATAGCTAAACTGTCGCCAAGCTCTTGAGTTGTGACTTTTTTATAAAAAAATCTTGTAGCCCACCTACCATCTGCTGAAAATGGAAATATTTCAGAAAACCCTGACTAGATTTACACTGAACCACACAACTTTCTGAGTGAAGTTCTAATTTCTTTCCATGTTTTGTAAATCTGTTCGTTATCTTTTGCTCTATCAGAGAGCAAATGCCTTTTGGCTAACTCCTGCTATGTGCAGCTAAAGGTTTTGTGGAGTATGGGTTGGCAACCCTCAGCAGGGTGTGAACAGGGCCTAGACATAGGAATCTGTTGGATGTAATATATGATAAAAAATCCAAACATTCATTGGAAAAGTAAACTTATAGTTAGCTTTGATTATAATTTTGTGAGTTATGGTTAGAACCGCAATCCATAACTCGCAGAACAACCATGCAAACAATAACATGTAAAAAAAAATGCAATGACAGTGTACCATAGCCCACTATGGGCTCAAAAGTAAATTCTTTTTACTCCATTGACTATGCTACTTGTAAGATATAAGATGACATGGAGATTGCTCTGCAAGAGCAAACTTTTCTATTGGCAACAATAAATGAGTTACAGAATGCTGCCTCTACTGTGAGGCCACCCCTGGCCTAACAATGATAACTCTATTAGCCAGCAAATCAAGTCATTACACTTCCAATGATAGCTTAACCGGTTCCTCCTGCTCCCCTAGAAAAAAGTGTGGTTGATTTCGAAAACATTAAGGCAATTATTGCTCAATGCAAGTTGTTTTGTCTTGTCCTGACCGCTTTACATCAGATCAATGAAAAATAGAGTTTGTTTTACCCTACTTGCCTACAAAAAGCTATGAATTGGGCTATACCTTCAATAAGCAATGATGAACAAAGACTCATTTGGTATTATTTGTCGATGTCCCATTATTTGCAATTTGTGGCCAAGAATATTTGACACAATCTGCTGATGTAGCCACATTGACCTTTGCACACAAAACTAGTGACATCACATCCTCTGTTAGTCACGTTCAATATTCAAAGAACAATGCTGCTTGGATAGACAGAGTATCCACAGCTGCTTTCCGTAATGGCCTACAGGAGCAACTAAAGGCTACTATATTATTGGTAGATAATCGTTCCAGTACAACAGATCATCATCTAATGATTGATCTTACCCTCCAAATTGAGGCTGAGCAGAAGCATTGTTGAGGTGAAAAAAGAGGACCTCCGCTGAGCCGTTTTCCCCAATTATTCACCCATGCAGACAAGATCAGGATCAGCCTTTCAGAACCAACGAGGAAAAATGAGCTTAAGGTGAGATGGGGTTGATTTGCAGTTTCTCAAACAATATCCCACATTGTTAAAAAACGAAGCAGCTCAAACCTTACCAGCAAACTGGAGTTTAGCTTTTTTTTAAAAAGTGTTTGCTACCCATAAGATCTTTTTTTCACATAGCTGTGCAATTGGCACTTGCAGAATGTCCCATACAAGTTTTGCATAGCAATGCAATGTTTTATGGACTGAACCTTCAACTCGCAAGTCATTGCACTGTTATACACAAACTTGGAGAAAAAGGACTAAAGGGTATAGATGTTACTGGGTTATGCTCATTCAAAATATTTTGGGTGTCGCTGCCTTTCCTTATGGCTTCCACTGAAAGACATATTGATTTCTTACCATTTGAACTTACAGAAGCACATGTGTTTGCTGTCTTCTTCCGCATTTTTCGAACTCAGAAGCTATAATTCTGCAATCATTTAGCAGGTGCCCACAACTGCTTTTAGTTCAACCTCCTGGAAGGAAAAATGTTTTCCTGTGTAGCAGTGGGTAAATATTCTGCCACTAACATATTCCTCTACCACTACATCCGTGAAAAAGATTGTTGTGGCTCCACAGAACCGTGGGGCATATTACCAGCGTTAAGCGATATTTATCGCTAACGATGCTTAGCAACGAAGGGGCATATTATCAAGGGGGTTTATCTCCGCTTTTTTGGCTTTAAAAGCCAAGAAAGCGGAGATAAAATTATCTCCCTATTACCTAGCTGTCGCTAACACCAGTTAGCGACAGCTAGTAGGAGATAGCGACCATCTTGGGCCCCACTTTGCATGTCAGTGATATTTATCACTAATGACATGCAAAGTGGGCGTGCCAAGATGTTAGCGACTGGAAACAGTCGCTAGCATCGCTATCTCCTATTACCAACTTTTGGAGATATTCGCGCTAAGCGCGAATATCTCCAAAAACTAACACCTGCCCTGAGCAGTTCTGAGCCATGTTATCCAATGGGAGGTGGATAACATGGCTAAGAGCATTAGCTCAGTAATGCATGAATATCGCTGACTTTTCAGCGATATTCATGCATTGCGGCCGTTTTTTATCGCATTTGCGATAAACCTTGATAATAGCAAGGTTTATCTGCGATAATTTCTGACGATGCTTAGCGTTAAAAAATTCGTTGCTAAGCATCGTTAGCGATAAATATCGATTAACGCTGGTAATATGACCCAAATTTTTTAACGCTAAGCATCGTCAGAAATTATCGCAGATAAACCTTGGTATTACCAAGGTTTATCGCAAACGCGATAAAAAACGGCCGCAATGCATGAATATAGCTGAAAAGTCAGCGATATTCATGCATTACCGAGCTAATGCTCTTAGCCATGTTATCCACCTCCCATTGGATAACATGGCTAAGAACTGCTCAGGACAGGTGTTAGTTTTTGGAGATATTCGCGCTTAGCGCGAATATCTCCAAAAGTTGGTAATAGGAGATAGCGATGTTAGTGACTGTTTCCAGTCGCTAACATCTTGGCACGCCCACTTTGCATGTCATTAGTGATAAATATCACTGACATGCAAAGTGGGGCCCAAGATGGTCGCTATCTCCTACTAGCTGTCGCTAACTGGTGTTAGAGACAGCTAGGTAATAGGGAGATAATTTTATCTCCGCTTTCTTGGCTTTTAAAGCCAAAAAAGCGGAGATAAACCCCCTTGATAATATGCCCCCAGATGTTTTTAGGTGTCTTTACCTCCAAGGGAGTAAAACTGCAACCACCTCACGACAATTATGACTGAGCTGTAGATTCCAATACTGAAGATATTGTTCCACATGTAAAATGAAAACTTTGCAGGAACATGCAGTTATTAAGGAATCCCTACATGAGAATTTGATGAAAGGTTTCATCAAACATTCAGTGTCCCAATCTCATGCACCCTTATTTTTTTAAACAAAAATCTGACCGTAGATGTTATTTGGTCTATACCACATCTTGTGGCCGTCCACTTTTTTATAAATTATATCTTCTGTAAGCATGGGCGGATTTTGCGGATTGGCAATCCGCGAACTTGCGTATTTACGGATTCGCAATCCGCGAAGATCCGCGAACTCTAGCGGACTTGCGGATTTTTCCGTTTTTTGTGTTGGCGCGTGTTCGCGCCGATTTTGGGACAAGTTCGCAATTGCGAACTTACTTTTCGGCTTGCAACGGCCGCGACTATGTTGTTTCTACGTCTGGTTTATCATCACAGGTTCACAGCACCCTCTGTTTCACCACTGCCACCCTCTGGGACACCCATGCCACCCTCTAGTACATCCTCACAGGCACCTATTAGGTTTATTTATTACTGTAGATTATGGTGGTTGAAAAAAGCTAGCACACCTGCCCTTCTTCAACTGCCATCAATTAATTTGTGTTTCATTAATGTGTCAGTAATTTTGAAAGTTCCAGTCTGGCTGGCACCTGCTTCCTTCCTTATCTGTAATTTGCTATTTGTTGCAGTGATTTTTTTTTTTTACAGGACCTTTATGGTGCTATTCTATGAGCCTGCTGTTTGGGTCATAGCAGGGTCATAGAATTGTTGCAAACTCTGGAGGGGCCCATCAGGAAGCACTACCTTGAATGTTACTAATGTTAAGTTTGAACTTTTGCACCTGCTCATTGCTTTCATTTTAGCTAAAATCGTTTTTTTTGCAATTTCGCGCGTTATTTGGGGCGCGAATCCGTGCGAGATCGATTTCGGAAGCCGCGAATACGTGCGAATACAAAATTGTTTTTGTTGCGACGTGTATGTTCGCGTGATCTTGCGCGTGTTCGCGAGGCGCTTCTAGCTATTCGTTTGCCAAGTTACCCTATCGGTCGTACACGGGCGCGGCCATCTTGTTGGCGTGACGTAATTCCGTTTCCGCCCGCTATGTGTAATCTCGCAAAGTGTGCTGCTCGCGAGTACAAGTTCGCGCGTACTCGCAAGGAAAATCTCGCGCGAACTTACCCACGCGGTCGTGAACGGGCGCGGCCATCTTGTTTCTCATTCATTGCTATGGTTCTGGGCATGCTTTCTCTATCCTCTCTCAATCTCTGCCATCCTTTGCTTGTTTGAAGTTTTTTTGATCTAATTTTACTTATTATCTAACCCTCTATTTTTCTAGCTCTATATTTTTGTGTTTTCTGCAGCTTTTAGTTACTTTTAAACTACTTTTTTAAACTCTTTTATTTTCTTCTTCACTATTCTATTTCTTCTTTATCATTTAAGTTTATTTCTGCCCAGACCATGGTAAAGGGAGCCGGGAAGCACCCTGAGAAGGGGAAGGGTCCCGCACCCCGTGCCCGGCTCCCGTGCGGGCGTTTAAGGGGGGAGCAAGTGGTCCCGAGGGAGATCTTTAGCGCGGAGGAAGTGGCGGCACTGATCTTCCATGTCCAGCGCCGCCTCCCCAAGACGATCCTGGGAGGCGGCAAGATCGCGACCGGCTATGGCATCCGGGAGCGCCGCCAGCGGTGGGAGAAGGTGTGCCGGGCCATGTACAAGATCTCTGGGGTCCGGCGCACGTATAACCAGGCCACCCACCGCTGGACCGATGTCATGGACCGGGAGCGGGACTTGCTGGACGCGCTCGGCGTAGAGGTCCCCGGGCTTGGTGAGTAGTAGTAGTAGTACATTTACTACTCTGTTTTATCCGGCTCTGTTATTTGCAAATCTTTGTTCTTTACCAAGAGCAATAATGCTGCCGATTACATTGAGGTAAATTATATTTCAAAATCTTCTATGCATTTCATTTTCAGGTGCACTGCTCTCCTTCTCAGTAGCCTTGCTTGCTACTATGCTTCTTTGTTTTGTATGTTGTGTTCAGAAGCATTTCATTGGCCTGAGAAATTATGTATCAGTGTACTGTAAAGAAAAGAACTGCGTAATGCTAGACAGTAAGGGTCATATTTTCAATTACCGGCGCATCCCTGCAAAGTAGCAGGGATGCGGCAGTAATTGTGTGCCATGCCACCACCACCCATTGGCCCAAAACGTCACAGAAGCCTTACGCATCTGTGCCGTAAAGGCAGCGCATTGCTGGAGTTGCGTGCCAACGATGGCGCAGCTCCAGCAATGCTCTGGGGTACCCTATCTCCCCAATGCTGCATCAAGCCGTACGTCGGCTTCAAGCGCGCAGGGTTTGAGTCATGCATCATTGTCATAAAAATGACTGATTGACATCTTGTAGATTTCCCTCAGCCACTTTTAGGATTCGTTCCTGCGCAGGTACGCCCTCCCTTGCGCCGGAACGCCCCCTGATGGCGCAGGGCTTTACAACGTGATGCATCGCCCATATGCCCATATGTGTTTTTTTTTTAATATATACGCCGCACCAACACCATGGCGAGTCTTTTGTTCTGCCGCTGCGTCAGAAAAGGCACGCAACAATGGAGGAAAATCAGCCGCAACTTCCGCAAGGGACTTATAAATCAGCCCCAACAGACTGAAGTCCAGTGTCCTTCCTTTAGACAGTCACATGGCTATCAGAAGAAATAGTGGCGGTGGTGGCGGGTGGATTGATAGTTTGAGTATTCACTGATCTGCAAGCAGGATGGACTTTGTCTGTCACGTGTTGTGCACTACTGCCTGCAGTGCCAGGCCTAGGCAAACCTCTTTAGTAGTCTGTTTATTGAGTTACATAGGAACTTTCTAAGTCAACGTTCCGCAAATCAGGCAATACGAATAACGTAGTATACCACATGAGATAGATCCCGTGGAATAGTTGTCTATCTATTTGCTATTTTTCCAAAATATGTTGTTATTGTTCTTTTGAAATGTTTGATTTGGTTGAAAAATCTCATCCATGTTTTATGGTTTTTCTTTCTTTCATGTTGTACATCAGCTCCCCCCAAGGGCAAGAGGACACAGGAGGAGGGTGCTGAGGATGCAGGCCAGGATCGGGCAGGCGAGGGCTCCTTTGCTGGCCCCAGTAAGTTTACATTTTACTAAACAGTACCTATTTTTTCCTAGCGTTCCTCATTCGATTTTTTCTAAATCGTCTTTGATCTTCTTGTAGACTGAATATAAATTCTTATCCTGCCTCGAATATGATGACTCCCTGTGGTATTACTAGACTATTTTTATTAGTCTGTCTGTGTAGCTAACTAAGATTGGACATTTGGCAATTCCATTGGACTCCCATTATATTCAGCAATACCTCTATGCACTGTCTCCTTACTGACTAGATAGTGTGGCAGAGTCATTCAGCTCCCGAAGTCACCGATTATAGATCCCCAATGATCTCTAGATTATCGTACGCAGGACAAGAGAGTAGTACGGAGTCACAGCACAGTCAAGAAGTGTCAGAGGCACTCATGCTTGCAAAAATTCCAAAACCTTTAGCTCATCCACTCTAGTCTAGAGGAACAAAAACCACAGAGTCTATTTAAGTGTAAAAGCTTTATTAAAAGTAAACACATTTATTGAAATCTATTTTGTCATAAAACTATTTAACTGTAAACGGAAAAGTGGTTAGTGCTGACGATTAATTGGACACATTTCTTGTGGTCGAGCCGAACTCTCACCTACTTTGAACTTGATCCTGGTCGTGTTCTTAGGACTCAGGAGTCAAGCTTCTGTCTGTTAGGAGAAAAAGTGGTGCGTGTTAAAAATCAAAAGCAAGCATTCATCAGTTGTGCATAAAAGTGCAGCAAGACAACAGCCTTCCCTGGAAAATGGGACATTTTTACTATGGAGTAGACAGTCACAAATTATTACATTGTATTCTGTTTTTTTAACATTTCTCCTAGACCAAATATTATATAGTAGTGAGTGGTGTATTCTAACTTTCTTAAATGTACTTTGTAGGTGTAACATCTGGTGACGGGGCCAGCGCGGAGGTGGCTGATGTGTTGGACTTGGACTCGGAGGCCTCTGGGGAGGATGCGGCGGTAGAAGAGCTGGTGGCCGTTCCTGTGGGGGATCAAACGGTGGTGGCGGAAACAGGTAAGCTATATATTCCTTACTTATTGAGATTGAAGACTGGATAGTGTGCTTTCTGCACGGGTGTATTACAATTACAAATCAACCAGGTAGTAGCCTCCTCGAAATGTACTTCGACTTAGCTGTGAAGTTTTTGGTGAGAAGAATCCCAATAAGTTCTTAGACGAACGTGATGGATGGGATGAACGAAAAGCGAAAGAATGGTGTAAGTAAGTGGGACGCGAACTTGTATGATGGCTGGCAAAGAAGAACGATATGTGTTTGCTTGGACCCAGAGGTGGCTGGGAAGGAAAGAA
Source organism: Lissotriton helveticus (assembly GCF_964261635.1). Classification (NCBI taxonomy): domain Eukaryota; kingdom Metazoa; phylum Chordata; class Amphibia; order Caudata; family Salamandridae; genus Lissotriton; species Lissotriton helveticus. The sequence continues at coordinate 647,077,159 of NC_136071.1, read as the reverse complement.
TATGGTATGGTGCATGGCTGGGTCAATGATGAAGCAAGGATGGGTGGAAGGACAGCAGCCTGGGTGGGTGAAACAGAAACTGTATGTGTGCGTATACTTTGAATGAATGGATGCCTGGAGCATGGTATTCTCTGACTCTTACATAGCAAATGTGTATCTAGAGAGAGTAGATGGTCGCCAGGTGAAGTAAGTGTTACCTTGAAGAGCATGTACCACCGCACCCGCACGTCCGTCCCAGTGCAGGGAAGGCAAGGAAAAGAAATTGTAAATGTGTCCAATACTTCCATGAATAGTAGCAGTACTTTGTATTGCGTTTGCATTCACAGCATATATCTGGTTATTACGGTGGACACTCCGTACCTCTCTTAATAACTTTAGTTTACTTGTAGTACGTCATTCATGTGTGGGTGTATCACTGTGTTCACTCAATATTAAGCAAAGCACCTAAAGTCATCTCATCTGTCATTAAATACGTCCCATGTGAAGTGATAGATAATCAAATTAGTTAGCTTCTTCAGTTTCCTTTTCTAGTACTCATTTGCACTGTAGGGTGAAAGGTAAATTAATTAAGCAGTAGCCCTTGTAACAGAGTATTCTCAGTGCCACCCGTAATAGAAAAGTAATAGCTTCACCACCTGCATGTACTGGACCGGTACAGTAACGCAAGTCTGTCTCCATCATCATGGTGTGCAACTTTTTTTCTCGGGTGCAACTTCACTGTGCTGTGTCCATGTCATTCTGCCGGCTTGCATAAGATAACGTACCCATTTCCCTAAACAAGAGAGAAGAAGAAGAATAAGACTGGTGTACTGTCATAGTCGACTGTAATGGAAGTCCATAGTGGTCGTAGAATTAGTTCATTAAACTACCACTACTGTTAGAGCAAGGATGCAGAAGTGGGAGGGTTACATAGATACTGTCCTCAATAGTTATGTACTGTGCTTTCAATTTGCTACTTGTACTCTGTGACCCAACTTTCGGCTCAATCACTTTGTGTTATTAATAAGGAGCATTGGTTACAGACTATGTCTTTCTTTCTTCATATAGTTGCTCCTTCTTCCAAATCAACAACAAGGAGGGAGCAGGCTAGATTGGCCCGGCAACGGAGGCTGGAGGCCACAGTCGCCGAGTATCGGCGGCTGGTGGCCCTGGAGGAGGAGGAGGACACGCAGTCGAGCGGGGCAACATCTTCGACTGCATCCTCCTCCGTGACTAAACCAGCGGGACCGAGCCGGGCTAAGAAAGCCGACCGCCACCGCCAAGCACCGGAAACACCAGCTGCCCCCCACAGGAGCTGCAAGGAACGCCAACACCGCCTCCGAGTCCGCATGTCCAACCTGGAGCAGGAGGTCCTGAGGTATAAGACCTTGGTTAAGGGCCTCCGCTCCGAGCTTGCCACCCTCCGCAAGGAGTATGATGCCCATGCCGCATCATGCACCAGCACCAGCACCCTCCAGTAGTGGAGTGTCCCTTGCCCTTTTTTTATAGACTTTTGGGGGGTGGGATTTGGGAGTTGGGATCGTTTTGGGACGTTTCAGAGACAATCGTTGGGGTTAGGGTGGGTGAGGGAGATTATTTTGTTAGGGATAAATAAATATATTTTTCAACTACTTTATCTGACCATACCTGTTTTTTACTGCTTTTCAGTCTGGTGGGTGGGGGGCGGGGGTGTAACAGTAACTTTGTTTTCCTGAACAGTCGTAGGACTTTAGTAGTACAACCGTCAAACTCTTGTCTACTCCGAAATAATACTCCATTATACTACCTCCCACCAAACGCTTATCTTACCTGTAATTTGTGTTAGAAATTAGGGCTAGGCCCAGGGCTGGCTCCAGGTGAAATGGGGATTAACGTTGTCATTCCTGGGCGGGTGACATTTCCTCATTGCGGTGTTACTAGTGGTGTGACACAGTGGCAGTTGCATGCCTATGGAAAAAAAGAAAACGAAACCTTGTTTGTACTCCTTACTGTAGCATTACAACGGTTACGGTACGATCGAGAAAATAGCAGGTGACAGTACACTAGAACAGTGCCATAATGTAGCCTAACAAATGGTAAAGTATTGCAAGTATAACTAGTACTTGCGTTGAATTTATTTGACATTGGCTACTACTACTAGAAGATATAGTACTGAAGCTGAGTAAGTCTAGAAGATATCCTCGTATTCCTTCACCAGCCTGTTGCTGCTATCACCTTATCCTCCCCAGCAAGTGTGTGGAATTATTGATGTCATTTTAGTCAGACATCAAGCAAAACAACACAGCCCGGGGGAAGAGGGTTAGGGTTTGTAAAATGGATGGGAATGGGGGTTTCTTTTTGGGTAGGTTTTGTTGAGAGAAGAAAAAAAAAGCAGAGCATGGACAAACAATAATTGAAGATACAGAGTTTACAGACAATCTTTGGTTACAAAGTAAAGGTAAGCACATGCAGTCACACTCATAGAATAAAAGACAACAATGGATACTGTATCTGTATTGCGTATGTTGTTGGAGTTGTCCTGTTGAAATTGGTAAGTAAGTTGCATGCAGCAAACAATTCCTCTTATTGGCGGCACTCCTCCATTCCAGCTGACGCTTCGTCCATCAATGTGGTGGTGACCACTGACAGAAGAGACACCCTGTCCACTGCCTGCCTGGCGGATGTTGACTGAAACCCGGCCTGTAATTATTGAACGGAAAACAGGAAGTGCTATTACAATACCACTGATAAATAAATAAAAGGTATGTACGCTGTGTGGTTCAAAAAGTCACACTTTGATGATGCCTAGCAGAAAAATGGTTACAAAACGTACTTTGAAAGTAACAGTAGACCCAAATACAGACCGTGGATTGTATTCAAACCACTTGCCTGCAAGCAAAAGTATCCATAGCCAGCATCGCTCCAACAGTGCTCTACAACAACAGAACCGCGTTGCAATAGAACCCCCCTAAACACATGCAATCCTGCTGCTAGGGCTAACCCTAACGAACCCTAACTTACAAAGTGCCAAAACTGGTGTTTCCTTATGGATTTTGTCCAACTAACTTCTAGCCGGTATTAGACCTTCCCAGGAATGCCCCAGGCAAGACCCGCCAACCCACCCGCAAAAAAACACCCGACACAACACCACCAAACAGCGAAAAAGCTAAATCTCATACTTACAATGTCTCTCGGCCTTCGGTCCAAACGCGGCGCTGTGCAGCTAGGTCGTCATCATCATCAATCATCATAACTCCTGTTTTCCACCACGGATTTCCTGAAAAGCAAATGCAATCAAGATTAGACTGTCGCAGCAGTGCTTCGACAGAGACCCCGGCCGCAACCCACCCACGAACAGCAGGAAGCCCCCCAAAATGCTACATTGAGCAAGATGTCTGAAGAAATGGCAAAAAAAAGGCTGTTCCTTATGGATTTTGTCCAAAACACTTGTATCCGGTATTAGACCTTCCCAGGAAAGCCCCAGGCAAGACCCGCCGGCGCCAACCCACCCGCAAAAAAACACGCGACACAACACCACCAAACAGCGAAAAAGCTAAATCTCATACTTACAATGTCTCTCGGCCTTCGGTCCAAACGCGGCGCTGTGCAGCTAGGTCGTCATCATCATCAATCATCATAACTCCTGTTTTCCACCACGGATTTCCTGAAAAGCAAATGCAATCAAGATTAGACTGTCGCAGCAGTGCTTCGACAGAGACCCCGGCCGCAACCCACCCACGAACAGCAGGAAGCCCCCCAAAATGCTACATTGAGCAAGATGTCTGAAGAAATGGCAAAAAAAAGGCTGTTCCTTATGGATTTTGTCCAAAACACTTGTATCCGGTATTAGACCTTCCCAGGAATGCCCCAGGCAAGACCCGCCGGCGCCAACCCACCCGCAAAAAAACACCCGACAACACCCCCAAACAGCGAAAAAGCTAAATCTCATACTTACAATATCTCTCGGCCTTCGGTCCAAAGTAACGCGCTGTGCAGCTAGGTCATCATCAATCATCATAACTCCTGTTTTCCACCACGGATTTCCTGAAAAGCAAATGCAATCAAGATTAGACTGTCGCAGCAGTGCTTCGACAGACACCAAAAATTACACACAAACCCCCGGAACCCCGCCAAAGAGCACCTCAAAGGCAAGCAAGTCAGCAAAAACGGCAAGAAATTTTCACCTCATATTTGGTCCAAAACACTTTTGTCCATTATTAGAGCTTCACAGCAATGGGCCCAAAACCGTCAACTCACCCGCAAAGAAGTACAACACCCCCACAAGTGCTGAGTCTTTCTTCATTGTGCGTAATCCAGCACTCTGCTTGGAGGGAAATCGCAGTCTGGAGGAGGAGGATAGAGGAGCATGTTCTTCAGAACTTGTGAACCTGAGGAATGTAGACTGCGGCACCTTCAAATCAATAAGCAAACAAGTGAAGACAGTACTGATGATGGTCTTCTTTTTGGGATTAGGTGATTAAAGTTTGAATTAAATTAACTGTGCAAAACAAAGAAAGAGAGACACAAAGCACACAGGAATAAAAGTGAATAAGGACGAAAAAGAAAGTTCTTGATTGATTGTCTCATTTTCAGGGCTCGGTGTCAGGGAATAAGAACAAGATTTCGTCATCATACTCTGCGAATTCAGGCTGGATGAGGTCAGTGGCACCGAACAGAGAAAAAATCCCCTCATCTACGTTGCTGTCCTCATCGTCTTCATGTGGCGTGCTTTCTCGCACTTTGTAATCTGGTGGTATGAGGTGCTGATTCATCTTGATCATTGTCAGCCGCTCCACATTTTTGGGCGATAGGCGGCTCCGTTTGGCAGTTACAATGCCACCAGCAGCACTGAAAACACGTTCAGAAGACACACTTGCGAGTGGGCAAGACAAATAGTTTATAGCCAGGTTGTAGAGCTGTGGCCACAATTGTTTTTTGCCATGCCAATACTGCAATGGCTCCTCATTAAGAAAGACCACTGTTGAGTCATTCAGATAGTCCTGCACCATCGACTCAAGGTCATCAACTGTTCCTCCACTTTGCTTACTTTTTGCTGTGCCTGTGACATTTTTTAGAGAACCATACCCCATCAAACTTAGCCAATCCTCCTCCCCAGCCACTGTTAGTGTTGTCATTGTGTGTGGTGCAGATGATCCAGTTGCCGGTGTCTTTAACGGCTGAGAGGTCACTTGTGCCCCAGCCACAGGTGCAGAAGTGGATTCTTGTGACTGCGGATGGCCTGCTGATGCTGATGCTGATGTACTGGCTTCTCCTTCAATAACCTGCCGTTCTTTTTCAAACCTCTTGGCTGACCAGGCTAACCAATGTTTGTACTTTTGAACATCTGCATCAGCGAAAGGAAAGAATGCGTTGTCTGCCAGCGCCTTTTTGTAGCGTGGATCCAGAATAGTAGCACAAATGTAATGCTGATCTGAGTTGATGTTTTTAAGACGTTCATCACCACGTAGGCGATGTAATAATTTCTCAGACAAAATGAAATGGTTTTTTTTTTTTTCATCTTTTTCAAACTCAGAAGAAACCGCCATCAGTTGGTGCTCCAGTATGCACAACAATGGGATAGCTTTTCCCAAATTACAGTCCTCCTGGCTGACTGCACGCGTGAAGAACTCAAAAGGACGAAGCATGTCTGTCAGGCTTTTAACTATGGCCCATTGCGCCTTACTCATCCGCAGGTCCTCCTTCTGAGATGTAGCCTCTGTCAAGAAATAGTGATCGAGTACCGTATACTGCTCATGCAGACGCTCAAGCATGTAGAAGGTTGAGTTCCAACGTGTTGCCACCTCCTGGATGAGTGCTTTCACTGGCATTCCACGTTGAAGTAGCAGTCTCCGCAGATGCTTCCGGGCCTTAAAAGAATGGCTGAAATGGTTGCACATTTTGCGGCAGGTGGCCATTACCTCGAACGCTGGACTCTCTTTATCACTCAAGAATTTTTGAACTACCAGGTTGATACAGTGCGCCAAACACGGCACTCTAACATGGTGACCCTGTGACATGGCCTTAACTACATTGGCGCCATTATCCGTGGAAACATAACCAATCTTGCGTTTTAGGGGGGATAGCATTGACAACACCTTTTTGTCAAACTCTTCCAAAAGGTTTTCTGCTGTGTGACTTTTCTCCAAGGCAAACATGGCTAGTGTTGCATGTTTCCGAGCAGCTTTGAAAACTTGGTCCGGGTCAACACCTGCGTTTAGCTTTGCTATAACACCTGAAAAAGAGACCCAGTGTGCAGTGATGCACATGTAATCATCGCCTGGGCCACTGGTCCACATGTCTGTTGTCAGATGTATTGTGTGAACAGCACTCTTCTGCAAAGCTGCCCCAATCGCCTGCAGCACATCTTCATGTAGTGCTGGAACCGCAACTCTGGCAAAATAGAACCGGCTCGGAACCTTCCATTTAGGGCAGAGCGTTGCAACTAATTCAAGAAAACCTACCGCTTCTACAAAAGAAAAAGGTAGAAGGTCCACAGCTAGCATTTTAGCCAGCTTAGTGTTATACAGACGCGTCAGTGGGTGGTTGCGTTCATATGGCACGTCTGAAGTAAGCATTGTTCTAATGTTGCCCTGGACCAAGCATTTACGGGCTGATAATGACTTCGTTGACCCAATTTTGCTCGCTGGTGAACTTTTGTGCGTTGGTGTCTCACTCGCTCCAACACTCTTAGTGTGCCTCACATTGGGTGTGCTGCTGACAGGGGTACTGGGTGTAAGGGAAGTGTTTGACACGTCTTCTTCCTGCTCGTCATCATCAGATGAAACATCAACGTTTCCTTGAATTTGGCCTTTCTTGATCGCATCTAGGTGCGCAAACCATTTGACAGTGTGCTGTCTCCTAAGATGACCTCTCTGGCCTCCGGTACCATAGTTGGTACCTGGCTTACCACGACTAACTGCTTGCTTACAAATGGTACAAATGGCAAACTTTGGATTTTTTGGACAAACAGTAAAGAAGTCCCAAACGGGGGACTTGAAGTGTCTGTGGGACATGGAGGAGGCGGCGATACTGGTGGTGGTGGTCATGAAGCTAATGCCAGATGAAGTGGAGGATCTGGATTGCCCAACTTTTGTACGTTTTGCACTTTCACCGCCACTAATTAAGGTCGAGGTTGACGGAGGTCTCTTCTTGCCAGAAAGAAATATGGAAGCGGGACGAGTTGGTGTACTACTTAACTCCAATGATTGTGGTGTTTCCACTGCCTCCTCATCGACAACATCATCATCATCATCACGCTCAGCAGCTCTTCGGGCTAGGGTCAAAATGTCTGTTTGCTGCATGCCCGCTGGGGCTGCAGTGACCTTTATGATGACTGGGTCGTCGTTGGCAGAGTCTTCATCAGCAGCAGTATCCGCCACTTCTTGTTGAGCCTCATCACACTCCATAAGTCTGAGACTTTGGACGAGCTTCCTTTTACGCTTAAGTACCTTTGTTGGATCATGGTGTGCCTCACTCTCAGACGGCTGTGGTGCTGGTTCCCAAGTTTGATCCGTATCATCAGAAGGAGGTGTGCTTGAAGAGGATGTAGACACCACCCTTGATCTCTTCCTTGCTAGGGTTGTGGAAGACAATGAAGGATCATCAGGAGGAGTGGCTTCCTCAAATGATACCTCGCCTTGATTGTCGATTTCCTGATGTGCCCCTACTTCGGGAGGAACAACTATTGTGGGCACTTGTTGTGACCCTCCATGCACCTCTGCATGCGCATCTCCTTGCGCTGCCTCTCCTTCCACATGTACTTGGGCTTGTACTTGCACATGTGATTGTTGTTGCCGCTGTGGTTGTTCAACACTCGTCAGATGAGCTACAACAACCTGTGTTGATTGAGGGACATTGCTGCTGCTTTCTTGCGATGAGCCAACATCACTGGTCGATGGTGATTGAAGAAGTATACTGGCTGCCTCTGCAGCACTCAAGGGCTTGGACTTAAGTTGGCGTGGTGGTGGTGGTGGCACTGAGCCCAATGGAGCGGGGGTGCTGCTGCCAGCTTGGTCCCCAGCAGATCCCGCTGCAGCTGCTGCAGGCATACTTTTTTTTTTACTCACAAAAAAAGGGGCGGGCGGCACACCAGTGTCCTTGGTAACTTGCTTCTTCTGCTCCTTACTGGCACCTTTCTTGCTAGAGGAGCTACGGGTTACTTTTTTTGGGGCCATCTTCTTCAGAGCAGGTCAGCAGGCAGCAGTTGCACGAGTTGCAGAGGGTTCTGTGTCCAGACGTGACGTCGCGTGACGTTATGCTGCACACACCGCTGCAGGACTTCTTCCTGGCACTGGTGGTTCTATTGAGTCTTCTTGTGCACCTAAAAGCAATGGAAGACAGAGGAACATCAGTTCAGTTATACACCCCAAAAAATCGACAAAACACAGAAAAATGAGCACAATCCCATGCCATCCATGATGTTTACATTGAAGACACCCCACAGAAAGACTAGGGACATGCAAGTATGCAACACTCACTACCCCTGGGCATAAGGGATGAAAAGTAGGCAAAATAAGTGCAGGCCTCAGACACTGCCTCTCCTCAAAATGGCCCCCTTACACCCCAAGCACATGTTGCTGCCTGTACCAGCCAGCACTCAAGATGGCCACCACCACCACCCACATGGCCAGTCCACATCAACAGTACACCCCCAAAAAACAGAAAAACAGCCAGAAATCACCACAATCCAATGCCATCCATGATGTTTACATCAAAAAGAGTGAGACAACACCACAGGCACACTCAGTCCATGCACCACCACCACCCCTGGGCAAGCAAAAGGCCACACCAGCAGCCCCCCAAAAACGACAAAAAACAATAAAATAAGCACAATCCCAGCCCATCCATGGCCTCAATTATGTTTAAATTCAAGAAGACACCCCACAGAAAGACTAGGCCCATGCAACACTCACCACCCCTGGGCAAAGGGCCACACCAGCAGGCCCAAAAAAACGACAAAAAACAATAAAATCTGCACAATCCCAGCCCATCCATGGCCTCAATGGTGTTTAAATTCAAGAAGACACCCCTCAGAAACACTAGGCCCATGCAACACTCACTACCCCTGGGCATAAGGGATGAAAAGTAGGCAAAATAAGTGCAGGCCTCAGACACTGCCTCTCCTCAAAATGGCCCCCTTACACCCCAAGCACATGTTGCTGCCTGTACCAGCCAGCACTCAAGATGGCCACCACCACCACCCACATGGCCAGTCCACATCAACAGTACACCCCCAAAAAACAGAAAAACAGCCAGAAATCACCACAATCCAATGCCATCCATGATGTTTACATCAAAAAGAGTGAGACAACACCACAGGCACACTCAGTCCATGCACCACCACCACCCCTGGGCAAGCAAAAGGCCACACCAGCAGCCCCCCAAAAACGACAAAAAACAATAAAATAAGCACAATCCCAGCCCATCCATGGCCTCAATTATGTTTAAATTCAAGAAGACACCCCACAGAAAGACTAGGCCCATGCAACACTCACCACCCCTGGGCAAAGGGCCACACCAGCAGGCCCAAAAAAACGACAAAAAACAATAAAATCTGCACAATCCCAGCCCATCCATGGCCTCAATGGTGTTTAAATTCAAGAAGACACCCCACAGAAAGACTAGGCCCATGCAACACTCACCACCCCTGGGCAAAGGGCCACACCAGCAGGCCCAAAAAAACGACAAAAAACAATAAAATCTGCACAATCCCAGCCCATCCATGGCCTCAATGGTGTTTAAATTCAAGAAGACACCCCTCAGAAACACTAGGCACATGCAACACTCACTACCCCTGGGCATAAGGGATGAAAAGTAGGCAAAATAAGTGCAGGCCTCAGACACTGCCTCTCCTCAAAATGGCCCCCTTACACCCCAAGCACATGTTGCTGCCTGTACCAGCCAGCACTCAAGATGGCCACCACCACCACCCACATGGCCAGTCCACATCAACAGTACACCCCCAAAAAACAGAAAAACAGCCAGAAATCACCACAATCCAATGCCATCCATGATGTTTACATCAAAGAGAGTGAGACAACACCACAGGCACACTCAGTCCATGCACCACCACCACCCCTGGGCAAGCAAAAGGCCACACCAGCAGCCCCCCAAAAACGACAAAAAACAATAAAATAAGCACAATCCCAGCCCATCCATGGCCTCAATTATGTTTAAATTCAAGAAGACACCCCACAGAAACACTAGGCCCATGCAACACTCACTACCCCTGGGCATAAGGGATGAAAAGTAGGCAAAATAAGTGCAGGCCTCAGACACTGCCTCTCCTCAAAATGGCCCCCTTACACCCCAAGCACATGTTGCCTGTACCAGCCAGCACTCAAGATGGCCACCACCACCACCCACATGGCCAGTCCACATCAACAGTACACCCCCAAAAAACAGAAAAACAGCCAGAAATCACCACAATCCAATGCCATCCATGATGTTTACATCAAAGAGAGTGAGACAACACCACAGGCACACTCAGTCCATGCACCACCACCACCCCTGGGCAAGCAAAAGGCCACACCAGCAGCCCCCCAAAAACGACAAAAAACAATAAAATAAGCACAATCCCAGCCCATCCATGGCCTCAATTATGTTTAAATTCAAGAAGACACCCCACAGAAACACTAGGCCCATGCAACACTCACTACCCCTGGGCATAAGGGATGAAAAGTAGGCAAAATAAGTGCAGGCCTCAGACACTGCCTCTCCTCAAAATGGCCCCCTTACACCCCAAGCACATGTTGCCTGTACCAGCCAGCACTCAAGATGGCCACCACCACCACCCACATGGCCAGTCCACATCAACAGTACACCCCCAAAAAACAGAAAAACAGCCAGAAATAACCACAATCCAATGCCATCCATGATGTTTACATCAAAGAGAGTGAGACAACACCACAGGCACACTCAGTCCATGCACCACCACCACCCCTGGGCAAGCAAAAGGCCACACCAGCAGCCCCCCAAAAACGACAAAAAACAATAAAATAAGCACAATCCCAGCCCATCCATGGCCTCAATTATGTTTAAATTCAAGAAGACACCCCACAGAAACACTAGGCCCATGCAACACTCACTACCCCTGGGCATAAGGGATGAAAAGTAGGCAAAATAAGTGCAGGCCTCAGACACTGCCTCTCCTCAAAATGGCCCCCTTACACCCCAAGCACATGTTGCCTGTACCAGCCAGCACTCAAGATGGCCACCACCACCACCCACATGGCCAGACCACATCAACAGTACACCCCCAAAAAACAGAAAAACAGCCAGAAATCACCACAATCCAATGCCATCCATGATGTTTACATCAAAGAGAGTGAGACAACACCACAGGCACACTCAGTCCATGCACCACCACCACCCCTGGGCAAGCAAAAGGCCACACCAGCAGCCCCCCAAAAACGACAAAAAACAATAAAATAAGCACAATCCCAGCCCATCCATGGCCTCAATTATGTTTAAATTCAAGAAGACACCCCACAGAAAGACTAGGCCCATGCAACACTCACCACCCCTGGGCAAAGGGCCACACCAGCAGGCCCAAAAAAACGACAAAAAACAATAAAATCTGCACAATCCCAGCCCATCCATGGCCTCAATGGTGTTTAAATTCAACAAAACAGTTGTATCATGCACCCATAACCAACCCTGGTCCTACTGGATACTGTGGCTACCCACAATATAATTTATTTAATTTTCTGAAAAAGTTCCAAAATTGTACTTGCAGCAACTGTAATGCCCCAAACAAACTTACTTGTGAAAGTTGATTTCTAATCCAAAAGTGATCCAAAGACAGTCAAAAAGGCCTCAAATCCAAATATCCAGCAGCACCCACAAAAAGTAATCCTTCCAGCTCCAGATCCAAATGAAAGTGACCAGGAGATGGACAAAGCACTGGGAGGAGCCTGCTGGACAGGAACAGGAAGTTGGAGACTGTGGGGCACTTCCTTCCTCCCCCCCCCCCCAAAATGGACTCCTTGCAAAAAAAAAGGCCATGCAAATGTCAACCTGAGGAGTGATTCTGATAAAAATCATAATTTTCTGAAGGTTTATCCTGTTTGCTGGTGATTTTCTTGTGCGAAATTGCAAAATCTCTATTTCGCAAGTGCGAGATTGTTCCTTTCCGCCGCAACTACATGTTCGCAATTGCGAACTCTCGCGAGGTGTGCTGTGCAAGGTGGCAAGCCGCGAGTACGTATTCGCGGGCGACAAACTCCCGCGGGAACACGCAGCAAGATCTAAAATGGCGCGTCACTCGCAAAGAAAAACAACTCGGCAAACGCTAAAATGACGGAAAGTGAACGCCGTGCACCACGCCGCGCGCCGCAACCAAGCAAAAAATCCGCCGCGAGCGGATTCACGGATTTTCGACAAATTCGCGAGCGTTCGCGGATTGCGGATTTGCCGAAAATCCGAAAAATCCGCGAGCGGAGCGGATTTTACGCCCATGCTTAATCTTCTGGAATACATTTGCTACATATGTGATTATCTACATAGATGACATTATCATGTTTTTCTTAATGGGAAATTTGCATTTTATGCAAAAAGCAGTTCCATTCCGTGTATGAGAAACTGAAAAATATTGCTTTGAGACTACCTTCATTTATAGTTTAGAATTTTTAATTTCCACATGAGGACTTCATATGGATTAATGAAATGTGCCAGCGATCATCAAATATTCTGATGTAATCTCCTACAAAGAGGACCAGAATTGTTTAGGTTTCAGCCGAAGAGAACCAGAAATTTGTAGGTTTCAGTTATCCAACTGGGCGAATAGAGTCATTTAAAATTGGACTCCCTCCCCGTGATTGACCTTCCCCCAGGCTCATGTCCCTATGTAATCTTTGTAGCCAATGTCCGCAATATGTTGGCTGTCTCAGAAGAATTAGAAGAGAATTTAAATAACAAGGTGGTTAAGTGGATGTCTAGCAATGTGAGGGCTCCACAGGACCTGCACAAGGAGATCTTATTTGTAAGGCGGGTGGGAGTATTGAATTCATGAGAAAGCAATTCCCTGGGGATGTGATAATTATTAATGTACATAATCCCTTAGTTGCAAAATAAATCCTGGCAAGGGCCAGAGTGGGGATGGTCAAAGCCAGATTAAGATCTTGCCACTAGGTTTATTTTACAGGCATTTGGACCCAGTCACCCCCTGGCTAAGTAGATCGAGTTGTTGCCTAATGTACCCATGTCAGGCAGCCCACTACCTAGAGAATGTAGTTTCCTCCAGTGCCACTACAACATTACCTACTTATATTGGGAGGGGATGTATGACATTACAACACATGCTTTTATATCGCATGCTTTTACATCGCAGTTTTTACAACGCATACCATTACAACGCATAGCGCTTTGGGGTGCTGGATAGTGAATAGTTTAATTTACTATTCCAACTCCAGACCCTGTGGACACTAGGGAAGGTGTTGGATAGTAAATTAAATCTATTCCCTATCCTAGAGCGCCCCCCAGCGCAATGTGTTGTAATGGTTTGCGTTGTAAAAGTTGCGATGTAAAGGCACTGCGTGGTAAAAGTTGCGTTGTAAAGGATGTTTCCCATTGGGAGGGTACCTGGGTCTACATTTGATTATGTTTTTACCTCCCGAAATGTATCTTAACTCATCACGGGGAAAGAGGTTTGCACATCTGCATTCCCTGACCATAATCCTATAGCAATTCAGCTTGCATCCCCCCAAAGCGCCATTATGCAGTGGCTGGAGGTAGTCAAGCACTAACCAACAAAGATGCAGGTCAGAAACTCGTTTGGCGCCATGTGCACATGAAGCTAGTTATGAACCACATTGTGGGTAGTAGCATGGGTTTAGTGATCATCTGTCAATTAAATACACACGGCCCGGATGTGGTCCTAAAAAGCTTTGGGGAGCTTATGTTCCATGGTAAAAGCTCCCTGTCAGGGCGTAAGGGTGGAATTCCATGCCAGGCTAAGTCATGGTTCGACAATAAATGCAGAGTGGCGAGTAATAATCTGCGCAGGGCCATAAAGCAAATCCCTAAAAATCAAAGTTTAATCACAGCCAGTAGGAAAGAATATGCCCTGGTATTAAAGAAAGAAAATCGGCAAACAAGGATGCGAGGTGGGAGTTGATAACACTAGCCTATTATAAAATAAAGATTCTCAGGCATTTTGGAAGGCGTGCAGGCAGCATGTCACCAGCCCAGCCCCAAGGCAAAGTTACGGTCCATATTACTCCTGAGTTGCGGTTTGACCACTTCTCAGCTGTGTATTCTTTTGAAATGATGCCCATAGATGAGGGCCTGCCTAAAGATTCCTCTTGTGGCAATTTGTCTTTTAGGGAAGAGGAAGGTCTTAAAGCTATCTATGATAGCCCGAGAAAAAAGTGCCATCCCCGGATGGGGTGCTCATGAACTTATTTGAGGAGGAACCAGGATTTTGGTCGCCTGTACTCTCTTTAATATGAGTTCCAGTAAGGGGATATTACCTTCTTGGAGACTTTCAATCATTTTACCTATCTTTATAAAGGGCAATGCCAATGACCCTAGGTGCTACCGACCAATATCCCTGCCTGACTCCGCAACTAAAATAATTGGTAGAGTGGTTTTAGATCAACTTTTATTGCGGACGAGTGAGAATAACATCATATCGCAGGTTCAATGCGGTTTCGGGAGGGGCCCAGGTACCATTGAGCAGTGTTTAAACTTACATCTAATCGTGGCTAAATAGAAATATGCAAAGGGCATCCCAATCCATCTTGCATTCATGGACCTATCGAGTGCCTTTAATTGCTTAAATAGGTCAAAATTGTGGGCAATCCTTGAACTTATGGGTCTTGAGGCAGACCTGGAGTCTTTTATTAGGCTTTTACATCTCATAACCTCAATAAGATTTGGTGAGGCTGGAAAGTGTACTTCCAAAGGAAATGATGGACGGAGCCTTGACAATACAAGCACTCACCCCAGTCAACTGATCTGGGTTTAATCCATCACCGTTCTTTAGCCCACTCTGCCACCCCAGTTCAGACATGGCCATATGCAAATCAGTCTGACCCTGTGCCTCATGGGAACAGTCTAGCCCGAACTGCCAAACCATGCCTTCCCTGGACCGTAAACAAGCAACCAAGGACCGGTTTCTGGCATGTCAGCCTTCTTCAGCCCGGCTTGCTTGAATCCAGTGGCAAAGTGAGCAAGGGACTCACGTCTGAGCATACCCTGCCAACTTATGGCGAACAAAGAAAAACCAAAGGAAATGATGGACGGAGCGTTGACAATACAAGCACTCACCCCCAGTCACACCGTTCTTTAGCCCACTCTGCCACCCCAGTTCAGACATGGCCATATGCAAATCAGTCTGACCCTGTGCCTCATGGGAACAGTCTAGCCCGAACTGCCAAACCATGCCTTTCCTGGACCGGAAACAAGCTACCGAGGACCGGCCAAACTGATTTGCATATGGCCATGTCTGAACTGGGGTGGCAGAGTGGGCTAAAGAACGGTGTGACTGGGGGTGAGTGCTTGTATTGTCAACGCTCCGTCCATCATTTCCTTTGGTTTTTCTTTGGAGAGTGTACTTCTCCATTTAAAGTGAATTGAGGAGTATGCCATGGTTGCATACTTGCCCCTATCCTCTTTCTATTATATATTCATGATTTGCAGAGGACGCTAGATGTTGCTGGGTGCAGATGTGCAGCTTGTTGAAAATAAAGCTGTGCCCACCTTAATTATATGCGGTGCTTCTTGCTATGGCTGTATAAAGATATTACTCAGTAACTTTGTGAAATTCATGAAGGGTCTTGACTTGGAAACAAATTACTCCAAAAAGTTTGTTATGTGTGCGGTCCCAGGAAGACCAAAACTAGTACCCAATCGATTGAAGGAAAAAACATTAGACAGGGTATCCTCTTTTCCTTATCTTGGCTTGGACTTCAGTGATGCTTGCACATGGTTCATGTGTCTTAGAAGTAAATTAACCTGATTGTCTCATGCGGCCGGCACCATTTTCTCTGTTGCTGCTTACATTGATAGAATGCCAGTGGCCCCATTAATAGAAATGTATAAAATTAAAGGCCTTCCAACCTTGTCTTATGGCATGGGGGTATGGGGATACAGGGATGTTGCTGCCATCCAAGTCGAAGAAAATAGATTTTGCCACCGCCTGTTATCTAATCCTTTCTCTGCAATATGCAATCCATCCTTGGATATCAGGGATATCAAGTAGGTTTAATTAATTGAAAAATATTTCTGTTTCATGGCTTATGGTGGGCTGGCACAAGTTTATATTTTCTGTTTTAGAGATTTTTTTTTTCTTGGTTGGACATATTGGATGGTAGAGGCCTGGGTATACATTCTTAATTTTTCTGTCCATTTCGGTTATACTGTGGTGGTTTACTGTTTGGAGCATAGTCTGCTGTAGACCATAGTTATTTTGTCAGTTCTTTTAATAGATTTTTTTACATTCTCACTGCTACTGTTCAAGAGATATTTTAGGGCCCTGTCAATGGCATTACCTTGATTTAAATCTTGTTTGTAGTTGGGGAATACCTGAGTAATTCCAGCTCAGGTAACCAGATATTTTCCATTGTTCGCAGGTGCTTTCATCTACATGTGCTTGTCCACCAGTTTGTTTGGTGTGTTTGCGTGTGTGTATGTGCATGTGAGTGTGTGTGTGATGATTCACTGATGTCTATTTTATACAACAATTTAAAGCCTTTGGCTTGGGTTATGGTTGACATGATCTCTTTTTTGTCAGTTTCCATGTGCTTTTATAATTTTTTCAATATTTCTATATTCTTGCTAGTGCTTTACTAGTTTATGGGCATAAGTGGATTTAGAGATACATGTTTCTGAAACTCTTTTCCTGCAATGTTAAATTCTTTTATTGATGATGTAGCAGAAAGGGGCTTCCGAGCAAGTAGACATTTAACTTTGTCTTTCTTGCATTCTGTAAGCTTGCCGTCTGTTTGTCTACCATTTTTTAAAACCAGTATATGTCTGCTTGGTGGCCATTTTGTCTTTGATCTTGATTCCTTCATTGCTGCCAAGGGCTTTCCGTCTACCAGCACATCGCCCTCCAACCATATCTGACCAGCGGTATTTGGGCGCACAATGGCGGTTCACCATTATCATAATGGCCCCCATGGTTATTACATTGGAACTTCCTGAGGAAATAGCAGACATGTGGGCCTGCAGTATAGCAGGATGCTGTCTACTCTTCCATAATATACGTCTTCATCATCACCTTTGCCAAGCTCTCATTTAGATGACAGTAATATGAAGTGGACTATCAAGTGTCAAGCTCTGCCATAGGTGACAAGGCAAAAGTAAGGCTCCAGAGATACTTGGCTGTGAGATAGATGGCCCAGTCAATATTAATGTTGAGCGCAGCAATGAGGAAGTGCAAATCACCTATGGCCAGCCTGCTACTGTACCACCACCTTCTACCATCTTTTCAAAATCCCAAAAACTGTAACAATTACCCACACAGTAGTCCCAGCCCACCTTAGGCAACCACAACCTATCTCCACCTTATGCAAAGCCAAATTAATTCCAGCACATGTTCATCTCGGTTGATCTCCATCTGGAATCTTTCCTCCATGGACTGTTTATTTTTACATTTAGGATGAACAAGAAATGCATTGCAAACTGCAGAGTTTGATGCAAACCAGTGCATCATGGGACACCAGGCAGAAAACATGGTCCAGGATAACAATATGCCCATGAGAAGAACAAATATCCAATCCTAAAGGAATAGGACTTAAGGTTTACTAATAGAAGGAAGTAATGCTGATAAAGAGGCTATTACCATTAGCACAAGTATATTTCTGCTCTTTTTGTATATTCAGCAGAAACAGCAACCTTTGATTGGCACAATGGGAAGTGGGATCTCACCGTCACCCCAAAAGCATCCACTGAGCTTACCTGCACAGAAGTCAATTTAGGTGTGATTATTAGCTTTTTCACAAAAAACAAACAAATCAATAACAAGCCAATATGCAGCAAATACCCACTGTACCACCTTCCTCAAAAGTAGGTGTATTTTTACAATGGAATATGGGTCCAGATTTTGGAACATGACCACTACCCCCTTTCTTTGGTAATGAGAGAGGGGATAATACATTATTTGGAGGCTTTTGTTTCAAAATGAAAGGTTGCAAGCCAGACCTATTTGTCAAGTGTCGCTCTGTCACAGCTGCACCATGAAATGCTGGGATTGGCTGTTGAGGCAATGAGAGAGGGTGCTGTGCAATGCTTCTATCTTGTAAAAAATATGCTGGTAATTTGTTGGTTTACAGGCTAAATGTGCATCACTTAACACTTGTTCTCCTACAAGGCTCTCAACAAGTTCTGTTGTTTTTGGTTTTGCAATACTGGACGCCTAAAATTCCCATTTCCTTTCTGTATTCTCACACCACATTACAAGGACTGCAAGCTGTTCTGCTGCCTGCCAGCACTACAGCATGAAAGACAGGTCCAAGCCCTCTGATCCCAGACGTATTCGGTCCATAGTTTGTGGATTTGTGGGTTATATAATTATATCTGCAGTTCTCCTTCTAGGTAAAATTAGGCCACTTGTAATGAGGGTCAAGGAGGGTTAAGCAAGAGCTACCCATTGGTATTATCAGTACTGTTGCTTTTAGCCCCAACAACTACCGCCCTATCTCCAACATTCCAACCTTAGCCAAACTTTTAGAGAAATTTGTGTACTTAAAGCTTTGCAATCACTTCTAGCAATTCCAACTCCTCGACCAAGGTCAATCAGGCTTCTGACTGGGTCACAGCACTGAAATGGCTCTTGTCCGCACTGATGACAATGCCCTATGCTCCCTTGATTGAAACAAATCTTGCCTATTAATCTTACTTGACTTATCAATGGTGTTCAGCACAGTCAATCGTGCTACACTTTTGAACCTATTAGAACACAGGATGGGTCTCTCCAGTACATTGCTAAAATGCTTCTCCACCTTCCTCCACCAATGATCTTAGCACATGATCAGTCGCCAGTGTCGCTTGGTGTACTGCAAGGATCTACTGTCTCCCTGACAGTATGTAACTTATAAATGGGGCCCCTCACCATAATTCTCAAACTGTTCCACATCTCCTACCACATCTATGCAGATGACACTCAACACTACATGAAAATCACTTCTTCCAATGACATCAATAACCTCAATCACACCTTAACAAAAATGCAACAATGGTTGACTCGTAACCACCTCAAATTCCATGCCCTCAAAACATAAATCTTAATGATCCCACCGCCCGCCATCGCCCCTAGTTTCAATGACTGGCTCCCTCGTCTCACTGCTTGAACTGTACCCCACACATCTTTGACTCCACTAAATCACTAGGTACAATCTTGGACAATACCCTCTCCATGCAAAAACACATCAGTGCCTCCCCTAAAGGAGCTAACCATCAACTGCATACAATAAGGAAACTAAAACCATTCCTCTCCTTGGCAGACCTCAAAACAGTGGTAGACAGGCTTTTGTTATCGAAACTAGATTATGCTTGTGCTACCCTTGTGGGCCTCCCGATAATCACATTTGCACCACTGATTGCTACTTTCAATGTGGCAACGGGGCTCATCATCGGATCCAAAAGAAGTAGTCATATCATCCTAGTCCTCTAGTCACTGAAATGGCTACCTATGAAGCTAGGATTCTTCTCAAAATTGCTTGTATGACCCATAAAGCACTGTACCACAATAGCCCCATCTTTCGTGGCCGTACAGCTGACACTATTGGGTGGAAACAGATCATCCAGAAACACAAGCTAGCTACTACTCAAGCCACACGAAATTCAACAAGCAGAATACCTACAACTGACCCTTCCCATGAATTGCCCCCAAATCTGGAACTCTCCCCCTCCCAAGATCATGTGCAACCTATCTGCATCCATCTTCAGAAAAGAAGTACAAATTCTACTACCCAACAAATTCTTCTCACACTGAGGTCATACTTTCCTCTCTTCATGAGCAACTCTTTCCTACCTGCTGTTTTCTACACACTGTTCTGACACCTATCGAAGTGCTTTTCCCAGTACCTATGATTGGTATGTGTCCTTTTCTCTTATCTATCCTTTTGCTTATGCAAATATTATCCTCAAGACTTATAGTATATTTGTATATACTGCCTACCTTTTTTTTTTATCAAACATTCATTTGTTATTCCTGGTAAAGCACTCATTTACTCGAAAGGGTCTTGTTCACACTGTATAAAACTTTAAATAAATATATGAATAAAGATGCTTTTGTCACTATGGAACATGTCTAATGATCTCCATGGGAAAACCACACATAGCAGCCAATGTCCTGGACGATTACTATCCAGAAGTATATAGATCACTTCAAGCCAGGGGTCACAGGATTAGACTTGTTGTCACTAACAATGGAAACAACACAGTCATGGCAGCGGTAGGAAAATTAAAAGTGCTCTGTTTAACCTTTTCAATCAGAAGACATAGTCTACCACATATCAGTCACCTGTCAAAGGATTTGCCAACTTCATAGCCATTAATTTATAGGACGGAAGTGCTTGAGAATCATTTAGCATGCTAATAAAGTTACTTTAAAAACTCTCCTAACCAGGTTCTGACCCATTGGAACTCCACTTTATACAATCTGTATTGTTTGTTTTGGGCAGTAGGTGTCTATAAATGGATGTATGCTACAAAGGCAAAGAGATGCTACTGACAAAGTTGTATCAATGGATGTTGACAACTCTGGGTCTAATAGAGTGTCTGATCGAAATGCTTGCTTTTTTTTTTAGATGTGACACACTATACTAGATCTACGATACAAACCTGGACTGTCTACTTTCATTCCATTTTTAACACTTGATGGCTCCAGTTACAAGGATTGGATAGCGAAGAAAGGTTCCGGACTTCAGGATGAAACACTTACCTTCCTCATATCGCTATTCAGCTGGCAACCCTCTGCGTCAAGATGACAGGTTAAGGTTCAGATGGCAAACATATGGCGTTGACTGGCTACTTGATCCTTCAAGTAAGCTGATGAAATGTTATTCCAAGAATTAGATTTTCTTAAAATGTTTTGATGTAAGGTACCTGAAATGTGCTTTTTATTGCTTTCGGTGCAGCTTTCAACACATTTCTGAATTTGTTTTCCATTGTCTACACTACCAAGAACATAGGGCTTTCTGATTTAGTTCCCCTGTTGAAACCGACATGCCATATAAATTATGCATTAGGAACCCTATCTACACACTGTCCCTCCTGTCGTTCTTGAGCTTGTATAGTGAAATTGCAAGCAGCTAAAATGTTGGTGAATCAATTGCGGCATGCATTTCCTGTTGCACCCTGGAGAGAATGTCATCTTGACGAAGGACCGTATTTACATTGATTTATTCTGGCTGCTTTAAAAGCCTTCACTCTGTTTCATCAATTGCGTCTAAAGACCCAGGTAACTTTTGTTTTTGTTTATTTAAAATAGGCAACGTGAGGGACAGAACAATTGATCTTTCTGACTTTGAAGTAGAAAAAAGGAAAGCAATGGACAAAGAAAGTACAGCATGTGTGGTTTCAGGTCTTGGTGCATCACAGTGTCCATCTGTAATGCAACTGCAGCTCATGTAAAGCGCTCTGATACCTTTGGGGTTGAGTTCGCGCTATGTAAAACTGCAAAAAACAACACCCTTGGAATAAAGACTAAAGAACATCACATTTCAAGTGAAATGCCTACAACTATTTCGTATGCAAGTGATAGAGCGCACAGGTCACCCGACTCAGTTTACCATACTCACCTGGGACCATAAATCAACACAACTTATTGTCAGTTAAATCAAGTAACCTGTGCACTTGCTCCAATCAGTGATTTATAAATTTTATTAGGACCTATACCATTGACTTACCAATCCTTGTCATCGGTCCCTTTAGTCCTACGGGATCAAAAGGAGTTAGAATAATAGGTAGAATAAGAACATTTGCACTCATAAAATAGCCACAACTCGGGAAAGGTTTAAACTATTTATCTAAAATCTTTAAATGTCATAATCCAAGCATTGAACAATAGAAAATTCTCAATTAGGAAAATAACGATTAGAATGAAAATATGCAGAGTTTTTATAAAGCAGTTTTTACGCATTTGACATTAGGGTGGGAAGAGAGAAGGAAACAGTACAATGACATACCCACATAGATTATTTACCTAGAATGGTGTGAAGAACTAACCCTGGCCATCTTAGTTCTAGTGCGCAGAAGCAAAAGTTTCCCTACAAAGCAAAAAATGTCATGTCACGTGAGTATGACAGACGCATGCGCAGTAAGAAATCCTGCGTAGCAGCGGCCATATTAATGCAAGCGTATTATCGTTAGTAAAAGCACTTATGCAAGCTTCACTTAGATGTCATGTAATGCAATATTATTAGGACAAAACATGTTTGATTAGTACATTAACGTTATGTCGAGAGGACTGAATACAAGCAAGTCGCATTACGTGCAATCCTTACTCCATCACCAGCAATCGGTGTTATAGAAATTTGAATTTAATCTTGGCTTTCTAACACACTTCTATAATAGGATTATCTGCTTTGGCAAAGTAATCTCTATTTTCATGTCCCATGAACAGTGCAGTTTTGTATACTAAGATATGTCACTTATACTTTTCGGTAATGGCAAAAGACAGTTATAATTGGGCTGTACTTGAATTTTCACACCCCTAGTTGGTGGTGCCTTTGCGTTCTCCAGCCATTCCTAGTTAGGCCTACATAATGATTGTGGTTTATGCTAGACCGTTGCGAAATTTTAAAAACCTTGTGAACTATGCAAAATTCCAGGTTTCTTGGTTTCAGCAAAGTTCACCAAATTTCTCCTAAGTTTGCATAAGGGAATTTTGTTTTTGAAGGACAAGGTCTGGGAAGACTTAAAAACTGCCTCAAGTCTCAAAGACTCACGTGCATTTTGAGAGGTGATAAATTCATCCCCCATGACTGGTGAGGAAATGACTAAACTAAAAATGGTGAGGCATATTAGCAAGAACCTCATTAAAATTATCGCCGTTTTAGCTGCAGGAAACTGCCACTAAAACGGCGATAATGGGCATGCTAGTATGCATTATTGAATTCCAATAGAAGCCCAGGTTAGATGTACAGGACATCTAACCTGGGCTTCTATTGGAATTCTATAACGCATATTAGCAACCCATTAATGCCGTTTTAGCGGCAGTTTCCTGTTGCTAAAACGGCGATAATTTTAACGAGGTTCTTGCTAATTTGCCCCTGTATTCCCAGCTGAAGCCTGGGTTAATCATTTCTCACTTATTTTTTCACCAAAACTAGGATTGTTAAAGGGATCCTTCTGCATCAGAAATCGTTTATGATAGGAGATCTGCTAAAGCTTTAAGTGATTCTATAGAGGTGGGGGATGTTAAGTTGGCAATAGAGAATAGTCGCCCAGCGAAAGCCCTGCATCCAGATAGGATCCCTGTTGATTTATACAAGTATTTACTAGACTTCTGGGCACCGGTGATAACAAACGTCCTTAAGGAACAATAGTAACCCACTAGTTAAGACCTGGGGGACGCTATTATAGTTCCAATTTTTGAAAAGGGGGATAAATCCCAGCCTGACTGTTTCTGCCCAATTTCTTTGCTAGATAGTTCAGTCAAGATCTTGGGCAGGGTGATCTTGGCCACATTGGAACTATGGGCGCTCGTGCACCAAGCCTTTTGATATACCAGTTTGGGTTTCTGCTCGGGCTGAGTACAGTGGAACAAACACTAAGGGGGACATTAGGATGACATGCGGACTGTTTTCGCCCACCACCCTATCAGAGAACGGGACCACCCACCATAAGGGCGGGGGTCCCGTGGGGGAAATTAGGATGCGCCCGCCACAGTGGCGGGCGCATCCCACATTTTTAACATTGTGGCGGGCGGTGCTCTCAGCACCGCCCGCCACAATGTTAAAAATGCACGTTGTGCATTTCAATGCACAACATGACAAGTACCGCGCTGTGCCTGTCATGTTGTACATTGAAATGCAGGGGGGTACCGTAGGTACCCCCCATGTGCACCCCCCACCTTGCCTTCACCATGGGGGCCCCGGGCCCCCAAAGTAAAGACCGCCTGCCTTTCCATGGCAGCATTGCCGCCACGGAAAGGCATCCCACAAAGCCCATCCTAATATGGCTGGTGGTGTCTGATAGACACCGCCACCATACCAACCCTTTTCTGCCCCGGGTGCAAGGCGACCGGGCGGAAAAGCAGCGGACGGTGTTTCCGTCCGCCGCGGTCCCCCCGCCATAGTAATATGGTGGGGGGAAATGGGTGGAGGGCAGGCAAGGATTTCGGGCAGATCGCCACCGCCCACATGGCTGTGGCGGTCCGCCCGACATCCTAATGGGCCCCTAAATTTGGCACTAATTATCCAAAAGTACACATAAGCCCAAAGGGGCAGTATTCATTTAGCATTCATGGACTTAACCTGTGCATTTGACACAGTAAACCGCTGCAAATTATGGTCCATAATGTCAAAAATGGGGATTGATGGTGCAATTATTACTTTGCTAAGCAGGCTCCACAAACGTGCCTCAGTATGCTATAGTACCAGAGGAGATCTAACAGAAGAATTCCCCTCCGACATAGGGGTAAAGCAGGGGTGTGTCTTGGCCCCTTTCCTCTTTTTATTATATATAAATGGACTTGGACAACAACTTTGTGCAGTGGGGAAGGATATTTGAAGACTAAATATGTGTCACATTCCTGTATTGTTATAAGCTGATGAACCTGTCCTGATAGCCAGGACAGCAAATGGCCTAAAAAAACAGCTTGATTCTTTTTATGCTTTTATGAATGACTTAGGCCTAAAAGTTCATCATACAAAATCTTTTATAATGAAATGCGGACCAAAGATTTTTAAAACAAGGACATTTTTACTGGGGGTGAAGAAATTAAAAAGGTTCCGCATTTTACATATGTGGGGGTACCATTTGATGCTGATTTTAATCGGAAACACGTTTTAAACATTAGAATGATGCAATTCCAGAAATATAATGATGCTATTTTTAGATTTGCTAAAAGACTGGGCCACAAACTAACTAAGGAGATTTTATGTATCTATAAGAGCAAGAGCCTCTCAGTGGTAACCTTTGGGGCAGGGACTGGGGACATATGAATTTCAAATCATTACAAATAATGGAAAATACATTTTTAAGGGGACTTCCATCAGGGCCCTAGAGTTCCCCTGTTGCTTTTAGCCATGAGGAAGTGGGAATGAGTTACCTGAAAGATAACATTGCATTACAACCACAGTTGCTTTGGTTAAAAATTTGGAAAAATCCTGAGGCTACCTTGTGTAGGACAATACTTATGGATTGTATGGGACTGGATAAGAGCCTAGATATACCTTGGTTAAGATACGTCAAAATGAAGCTTATCAAAATGGGTGTCTCAGAATATTACACAAATTCTGACACCCTTAAAAATGTTTCACCTGTCTCTATTAAATCTCTTTTCCACCAAAGCCTTCAGCGGATAGATACCACTTATAATATGTCTAATCAACCGGAACCCTTGCCCCAGCGTCAAAGAGAACCCACACGCTATCTACAAATTGATCTAAATGAAAGGCGGAAATTTCTACTGACTAGGCTGCAGTTAAAAATAATTCATTACCTAGTCGCTTTTCCCACTTGAGGAAGATGGGTTGCATCACTTCCATTATGCCCCTGTGATAGTCGATCATGTCAGAGCACTATGCACTTTATTTTATTGTGTAGTCTGTATATTCCTGAGAGGAAGCATTTTATGAGCCCACTCTTACTTTCTGCGGGGATTCGAAACTATGAACTGGCAATGGAATACTTATTCGCATTAGAAACAATTGAAATTATATCCTGTCTTTTGAACTATCTTTTTACCGCTTTTAAAATCTGTAGTAAATATTAATTTCTATCTATAAATGTATACAACTCTGTGTATAAGGACCTGTTGGTTTTTAAAGTTTTAAATTGTAAACATGTATGTGCAATCTTTTATGATTCTTTCAAGAGTCGAATAAAGTTTTTGTGTAACCTTTTTAAGTGAGGTCACACCTCATGAATGAAGTGTTGTGATACGCCAATAAGAGATTGGTTCCCCTAGAAAATTAGGTTGAGGGACATTTTCTGCTCAAACATCTCACCTTCTACTATCTTAGTAGACTTTTTAATACAAGGAATGTCCATGGCTCAAAAAAGCGTGTAAGATACTTGGCAAACAACATTTTGCAATAGATTAGCAATTGTGAGTTATTTTGTGACATTTTAAAGAAATCTTGTGAGATTTCGCAAGACCTTATTTCGCGCACCTAGTTTATGGTATATTTTTTATTTTAAAGAAGTAGTACATCAATTCAATCATGAAACTCTTTATTTGGCTAATATAGACCATAAAAGCACATGTAAAACACATATAAAATGTCATAAGCCTGCTTTACACATGTACATAAAAACAAGAAGGTGGCACTGTATACCAATTTTACAACAATTAAAGTCCATGAACTGCCCATTACAAACACCTTAGCAATATTTTTTAAAGGGTCACTGTGAATTAAACTGACAAATCATATTAAAGTATGCCAATCTAATACTGGGCAAATCTTAATTAAAAAGTAGGCTACAATGAATAAAATGATGGTTGCATAGAACAAATATGAATGGCTCATCCAGCAAAAACCTGACAGCAAAAACCTCAAAAATTGGGTCCACTATGTAGAAAGAGATACTTGAGGCCTCCAATCAACCACAAATCTGGTCATATAAACATTAATTTAAAGGCAAATACATTATTACAGTACCAGAACATAAAGTGCAGTCACACAGACATCCCCAATCATGACCCTTCATGAGGCAATCCATAAAAATGTAATACAATATCAGGGTACACTCATTAAAAACAATAAAACCAGCAGCCTAATTAAAAGAAAACCCTCTCTAGTCATTGAATAATGTTTTCCTGTGACTAATGGCACCCCAAAGCAGACCAAGGGGAAGGACAGCATTTGTAGACATTAATTCATAATGTAGTCACTAAAAGGAATACATTTGTGGTTAGATTTTAGCTATATCCTTGGTCTGCAATCACAGTGATATGGAGTCACATAATATTCACGTATTGTCAATCATTTAAACTGAATATTCTAATTATTACACATTTTTATAGTTAATCAGTTGTTAACTAATGTGACCAATATTACCCAACTTCATACTGCGTGTATGTGCCCTTGCCTACTCAAATTCAGATCTCACAGATATCTGCATAAAGATACAACCTTAGTTGATCAAAATATCTCCATAAATGCCACCGTTCAGTTCACAGTCATATTTCTATACTTTAGCCTTATAGCCTGCTGCCAAGGTCTATACTGGTTGTTAAATACCCTGAACCCGAGGGAAAGAGCCTTTAAAAACCTGTATAGCCTGAGGTAAAAGGGCTATAAGGCTATTAGAGCATTCCACCCACTGAGGTTAGAATGTTGTGAATTGAAAGGGAGAAACAGAAATACATAAGTTGGAATGTTGGAGGAGAAGGCTTACATTAGCCAGTATTCAACGTGAACTACTTCACTGTTTTCAATGGAGTTCTCAACATTCAAATGTTCTTATTAACCATAGACTGATTGGTATTGCCATAATTACCAGACTTTACACTGCACATTGTGACTGCCACTTTGATTGGAGGTACAGCACGTGTGCATTCTTCGTGACTCCCATATGCTAGTTGGGGGTCATGGTGAAAAGTGGGGGTGGTCGTCCTGGTGCAGTGCTGTGACTAAATAAGGCCATTACCCTGTGCTGTGTTGCGGCCTGGAGGGGCCATTGCCATGTGTCCATTGTTCAATCAACCAATCAACTCAGATTTGTGGGTCACGGCTGATCACCCACGAGGATATCCATGCAGTGGGTTCATGCTGTGATCATTCATGGAGCTAGGTCCTGAGTCCCTTTCTGAATTCCGGGAGTGAGTATTATATATAGGGGTGGAGGGTAAGGTAATTCCAGGACTTCGTGGAAAGGTAGGAGAAGCATCATCCTCCACTGTGACTTCAACAGATGCATGGATTGTGTGAAAGGGTGAGGGAGGCGGAGTTCAAGTGTCTGGATAGTTGGTGGAACTCAGGTGGTGGTTGGTGTATGCTAGTCTTTGGTCATGGATGGCTTTGCAGGCACGGGTCAGCACCTTGAATTGCCATCTCTTCTGGATGGGGAGACAGTGGAGGTTCCTGAGGTGGTGGGGTGATGTCGGTCTGTTTGGTTGAGGATGAGTCTGGCATCTGAATTCTGTATCATTTGGAGTCTCGTCAGGAGATGGGAGGTGATTCCTGTGTAGAGTGTGCTTCCGTAGTCCAGTCAGATGGAACCTAGGGCTTGAGTGACGGTTTTCCTGGTTTTGACAGGGAGCCATTTGAAGATCTTTTGGAATGTGTGAAGGGTGTGGAATGCATTGATTTGGCACTTCAGGGTGAGTTTGCTGTCCAGCAAGATGCTGAGGTTGGGGGTGTCATCTGTTGGTGTGGGTCCGAGTTTAGAGGGCCACCAGGTGTCATTCCACGGGGATGTGATATTTCCTAAAAGCAGCACTTCTGTCTTGTCCGTGTTTAACTTCAGACAGTCGATGTTCATCCAGTCAGCAAAGATCATCATGCAGTTGTGAAAGTTGGATCTGGTGGTGGTGAGGTCTTCTGAGTGCATGAGTATGAGGTGGGTCATCTGTGTAGGATATGATGTTGAGGGTGTGGGTTCTGCCAATGTTGGCCAGGGGCGTAATGTAAGTGTCGAAGAGGGTGGGAATGAGGAATGAACCTTGAGGGATGCCGAAGTATGCTCTTTGGTTACAAAGTAAAGGGTTGTAGGCGGATTCTCTGGATCCATCCTGAGAGGAATGAAGCAATCCATTTGAGGCTATCTCCCTGGATCCCAATGTGGTGGAGTCTCTTGATGAGTGTGTGGTGTGATATGGTATTGAATGCTGCTGAGTGGCCAAGGCCTTTGTTCCCTTCCTAGTCATGTAGGGGTCTGATGTGATCGGTGGTGGCGATCAGGGTTGTCTCAGTGCTGTAGCTGGCACAGAAACCGGATTGGGAGATGTCCATCAGGTTGTTTTCCTCCAGATGTCTGGTGAGTTGGTGGTTGATCTCCTTTTTGAGGACTTTGGCGAGGTAAGGGAGCAGAGAGATGGGGATTTAGCTCTTGACTTTGCTGGGGTTGTTGACGTGTTTTTTGGGGAGTGGTCTGATCACTGCATCTTTCCATCCAGCTAGTAAGGCGGCTGCGGTGATGTGTACATTTAGAATGGAGGTGAGTTTGTCACTGATTTCATTGCTCCCGAGCTTGAAGAGGTGGTGGGGTAGGGGTCTGTGGGTGCTCCAGAATGGATGGAGTAAATGATAGCTGTGGTGCTTTTTGTGGTGAGCTGTTCCAATGCTGTGATCAGATGGTTGTGGGTGGCATGCTAGGTGGGACTGCAGTTAAGAATAAGGGCTGTCTCCCTGGGACAGCACTGTGACTGAAGAGGACCAGCAGTCTGTGCAGTGTTGTGACTGGGAGGGGTCATAACCCTGTTTGCCACTGTTTGAGACTCTTGTGAGCCATGTGGTGAACATGGAGAAGTGAGAGTGTCATCACCCTGGAGCAGAATGAGTCAGTGAAGCATATCAGGTTGCAATCCAGGGAAGCAAAGCATCTACTCAACCACCAGAACTCAGATGCATCTGAGACCTGCAGTCAAACTCAGGAAGCATTGCTGCACAACTGGAGGAGCTCTCTGGGAACCTGCCTCTTCACACACAGCATCCAGATCTCTGCTGATAGCTAAGCCGCTGACATGCATGCAGGCCTTCCTAACCACAGCTACTGCGAGAGCAGGTAAGACTGTTTACCAGGCCTATGAAGAAACTTGCTCTGACTGAAGTGACTATGACACCCAGCTCACCCTCTCCCTCACCAAAGAATCCAACATCACCAGACACAACTTCCAAAAATGGGTTGAAAACTGTTGAAACCTTTATGAAGAGCTGCTGCCTGGCACTCAACTCAGAGAAAACAGAAGTCCTCATCCTCTGCTCCACCCCCTCAGCTTGGGATGATACCTGGTGCCCCCCCCCCCAGGAAACCCACCCACCTCAACAGACCATGCACCTAACCCCAGCATCGGACTGGACTCATTGCTCAATATAAACCGCCAGATCAGCACCGTCTCCTCAGCCTGCTTCAACACCCTCTGCATACTCTGTAAAACCTTCAAATGGATCGCCACTGAATCCAGAAAAGATTCACATACGCCCTCATCTCCAGCAGACTAGACCACGGCAACACCCTCTATGCTGGAATGAACAAAAAACTCCTCTGCAAGCTCCAGACTTTCCTGAACGCTGCAGCCAGACTAATCCTCGACAACCCCCAGAACAACCATATCATCCAACACCTCCGCAATCTCCACTGGCTCCCCGTCAAAAGGAGGATAACTTTTAAGCTGCTCATGCATGTCTACAAAGACCCTCCATAACATCAGACCACAATACCTCAACAACCGTCTCTCCTTCCACTCCCTCAAGAGAAAGCTCCATTCAGCCAACCTCTCCGTGGCCACAGTCCCACGCATCTACAGGAACAGAGTGGGTGGAAGGCCCTTCTCCGACCTCACAGCCAAGACCTGGAACGACCTCCCCATTTATCTCCAGCAAAGCCCAACACTGCTTCAGTTATAGAAAGACCTCGTGAGAAGCTGGCCTTGTATATGATGACCACTAATATAAGTGGGCACCTTGCACCAGTCCAGACAACCGTTACAGTGTATTAAGAGGTCTTAGACAATTTTAGAAAGCTCTCTAAGTGGTAACTTCGGTGAGCAGCCTTCAGGCTTAGTCCAGAATGAGTGTAAAGCAGCTTGTTTTACCAGAATACAATCTTATAGTAAAGATTAAGTGAAGAAGAACCACACAAAGTATTTATAAAAATATCTATTTAATATATAATACTCTCTAACACATAGAAATATCTCCTACCCGGAGATATGCACAATACACACAATACTTCAGCAAAGAAACACAGTAAATAGCACGAAATACACAGTGGTCCCAGGGGTTGACCAAACCATATACTGAGAAAGTAGTTCAAGAACCATGACTCAAGTCAAGACAATGTCGAGAGGACATAGAAGTGCTGGGGGCCCAAGGAACCACCCATGGTGAGTTGATAGGGACCCCTCGGAGATCGTGTGCAGTGTGGAAACACGTTCACGTGCTCCATACAACTCTACCTGTAAGTCGCAGTGGGATTTTTAAAGATTAAGAACCCTTCCCAGTCGACCCTGAACAACCCCATGGGAGATAGAAGGTTGGAGAATCACCACACCCATGGATACCCTAGTACCCATGTTACCTACAACAATGAAGCCAGGTGATGAGAGGTACCTGCAAGCTGAGGAGACAGAGTCTATATCACTCAGGAGTGACCAGGAGACTTGGAAGACGAATACCCGTTGATGTTGGGTGCTGCAGGATGGATGACAATTAACTTGACTCTGCAGCTGTGAGGACCAGGCGACCTGTACTGCGCAGGTCACATCGACGGGACGCCTACTTAAGGCGAGTCCCTGCCTCCCTCGCGTCTGACAAGGTAGCGTGTGGCTGACAGCAGCGTTTCGAGCGCTTACTGCTAGCGCATTTTAAATCTTTTATTTTGTTTTGGATTGCTGGGAACCTGGGTTTTTTATCGCCCCTTACCTGCATAACTAATTGTTGATTCACCGCCGCTTGGCGGGTCCGGTGCCTGGGGTGGGCCGCCATTTTGGAAGGGGGTGGAGGAGAGTGTATCCGCCTGCGCTGTACTGCGCAGGTCACATCGACGGGACGCCTACTTAAGGCGAGTCCCTGCCTCCCTCGCGTCTGACAAGGTAGCGTGTGGCTGACAGCAGCGTTTCGAGCGCTTACTGCTAGCGCATTTTAAATCTTTTATTTTGTTTTGGATTGCTGGGAACCTGGGTTTTGTATCGCCCCTTACCTGCATAACTAATTGTTGATTCACCGCCGCTTGGCGGGTCCGGTGCCTGGAGTGGGCCGCCATTTTGGAAGGGGGTGGAGGAGAGTGTATCCGCCTGCGCTGTACTGCGCAGGTCACATCGACGGGACGCCTACTTAACGCTCCTCCCCAGCGTAGCGGGCGCGCCCTCGCGTGGCCGGAGTCGTGCCTGAGTCCTGCCCGTCTGCGCCCGTCCGCGCTAAGGACGTGCGGGGCGCTGCGGGTAGCTGGGCTCTGGCAGGCCCCCTTGGTGTGTCATCATGCTAACCTATTCGAGAGAGAGCCTATACATCATTGGCCAGGCTGGTCAGAGGTTTCCTCTGCCGCCTGTCCACCCGCTTTGTGGCCCGTATCGGTGCCGCTGTAATGGCTGGGCGCTGGATCTACCGGGGACAATCCTTCGGAAGGCTTCAGTGCCGGCTCATCGGCTTAAGGGCTCTTTGCCCTTTCTGCGGGTTTCCAACTTAAATGTTAGATCAGCTCTGAGCCATTACCAGAACATCTATGATTTAGTTGAGGATGGTGCCCCAGATGTCCTAGCCATCACGGAAACCTGGCTTCAGGACACGGATGTAGCTATTCCAAATCTGGTTTGTCCTCCTGGCTATTCTATGTTAACTCTGAACAGACCTTCCAGAGGTGGCGGTATAGCGCTTATAGTCAGGTCCTGCTTTGCATGCGTGTGGAGTGGCCTTAACATCGCCGGTTGTGAAAGCGCCTCTTTTAAAATCACTGTCAGCCCTGAATTTACATTCTCTGGGATGGTGGTGTACCGTCCGCCGGGTAGTGATGTGGTGTTTCGAGGTTCGTTTCTGGATGCCCTTGGCACACTGGTCACAGGGTGTGCCAATTATTCTATCTTGGGCGACCTGAACTTACATTTCGACACACCCTCCAACTTGGCGGTTCGCAGCATCGCCGCTGACTTAGAGGCCCTTCAGCTTGTTCAGCTGGTTTCGCAGCCTACCCACATAGGGGGTCATACTCTTGACCCCTTTTTTACCAACTTGCGGAGACTAAAATTACATCTATTTCTCCGTTAACATGGACCGACCATTTTCTGGTGACCATTCTGTGTCCCATTCCGACGGCCCCTTCCATCCCGTCGGTGAGATGTGTTCCAAGGAGATTGTGGAATAAACTTAGGCTAGAGGATTTTCACCACCTTCTAGCGGAAGATCCGTTGGGTCCACTAGAAGATGTGGAGGAGGGGTATGACCGCTTCTGCTCCTGGACTACCAGGGCTCTCGACACTCTGATTCCCATCATATCGAGTAAAATCAGTACTAGAGAGTCGAGCCCCTGGTACGACAGTGCCCTGCGTGCCTTGAAGGGAGCCTGTAGACGGGCAGAAAGAGCTTGGCGAAAGACATATGGAGCTGATTTAAAAGCTGCATATGCTGTATCCACCAAGATTTACCATTGGGCCATTTGTCGAGCTCGTGCAGCTTACTATGCTGCAGAATTTCGCTGTAGCCCAAACCTGTCGAAGACCATCTTTAAGGCCGTGAAGGATCTGGTAGCGAAGCGAACTTCCTCTGTAGTGGTGAGTTCCACCTCCCACTGTGAATCCCTGGCTGCGTATTTTCTGGGGAAAGTCCAAACAATCTATCGGGCATTCCCTAACACAGGGATCGACTTGGGAAGTTCTAATGCGACGCCACACTCTACCACCCTGCTTTCCTTTCCCTCTCTTCCCTTAGATGGGTTTGACAAACTCGCTTTGCGAGTTAAATCTGGCTCTCCATCTGATCCAGTTAGACCTGCTCTGTTTAGAGAGCAGGCCTTTATGGGGCGCACTGTTGTGTGTTCCCTTGTCAACCTATCTTTGGAGGCAGGGGTGGTTCCAACTAAGTGGAAGCAGGCGGTGGTGTCTCCCATCCTCAAAAAGCCTTCCTTGGACCCATCTAAGCCCGAAAACTATCGTCCCATCTCGCTGCTGCCTTGGCCGGCGAAGATAACAGAGGCCCATGTCAACTTGGCCCTGTCTGAGTATCTCGCACGAACCAATGTCCTCGACCCCACACAAAACGGCTTCCGTGCTGGACACAGCACGGAGACCGCCCTTCTTGTGATGGTGGAATATCTCCGTGCGGTGCTGGATGCTGGACAGACGGCGGCGCTGATACTGTTAGATCTCAGCACCGCCTTCGACACAGTCTCTCACAGCATCCTCCTGCATCGGCTCGAGGAGATAGGTGTCGGCGGACAGGCTCTGCAGTGGTTCCGCTCCTACCTTGGCAATCGTTCCTTCTGTGTTTCGTTCTCTCCCTTCAAGTCCAACTTCCAACCACTGGCCATGGGGGTTCCGCAGGGATCCTCGCTGAGTCCCACGTTGTTTAATCTCTACGTGAGACCGCTAGCTGATGTCGCTAGGCAGTGGGGCCTAACATTGGTCTCATATGCCGACGACACACAGCTGGCGGTTACTCTCAGCGGGGATGCGGAAGTAGATGCCCCCAGGTTTCAGGATGGATTGAAGGCGGTGGCTAGCTGGTTGACAGGGAACTGTCTCCAGCTGAATGCCACTAAAACAGAAGTTATGGTTGTCGGTAGGGGAGCGGAACTCTGGGGTGACCAATGGTGGCCATCTGAGCTGGGACCATCCCCGGCGCCGGTTTTGGAGCTGAAAAATCTGGGAGTGTGGATAGACTCGGGTCTGACTTTCGTAGGACATACTAAAAGAACAGCGGCTTGTTGCTTTGGTCTGTTGAGAGGCTTAAGACCTGTTCTTAAGTACTTTGATGCCCCAACCAGACAGTTAG
Organism: Lissotriton helveticus; assembly: GCF_964261635.1. Lineage (NCBI taxonomy): Eukaryota > Metazoa > Chordata > Amphibia > Caudata > Salamandridae > Lissotriton > Lissotriton helveticus. Next base: position 647,042,435 of record NC_136071.1, on the reverse strand, counting down.
TAATCCAGGCCACTGTCATCTCTCGCCTGGATTACGCGAGTTCTCTTCTCGCCGGGGCCAATCAGGCTGAGCTTACTCGATTACAACGGGTACAAAACGCCGCAGCCAGGGCGATTGTCGGCCTCCCTAAATTCTGCTCGGTGGCGAATGTTCTTCGCTCCCTACACTGGCTCCCAATAAGGAAGCGTATTCTTTTCAAGGTACTCTGCCTGGCTTTTAAGATCTTGAGAGGCATAGGCCCTGAAATCTTGTCTGGCTCTCTTTCCCTTTATGTCCCTACTCGCACTCTTCGCTCCCAGGGCCAGGCCCTGGTAGTAGTCCCCAGATACAGGCTTTGCCGCATGGGCGGCCGCTCCTTTGGTGTAAAGGCGGCATCAGCCTGGAACTCTCTCCCGGTGGAATTGCGCCTGTTAGAGGATCTTATGGCTTTTAGGAAAGCCTTGAAAACATTCCTGTTTTAGTCTCTAACCCCTAGCCTGTGTTATGTACTTTAGAGTGGTCCTCCCTGGTTCTCTCTTTTAGCTGTGTTATGTTTTTTATGCACTTCCTTGTCAAATGTGCCAGGACGTTCCTTAGCTGGAGTAGCTGTGCGCACAATAAAAACCAATAACATAACATAACATAACACTGAGGAGGACCAGGAGCTGTGCACAATGTCGAGTGCTGAGGGGTTGGTGTCTGACGGGAGCACCAACAAGCTTTGGCAAAGGCAAGCCATGCATGAATTAAAGAAGGAGCAACGTCGGGACCAACAAGGTCCAGGGGCCTCACCAAAGAGTTAGGGCAGGCCCAGAGCAATCAGGGAAGCCCAAAAGAAACAAGGGTGACGCTCAAGTGGACCCACAGGCCGGAGGCACTGGAGTAGCGAGAGGACCTCAAGCAGCTCACCAAAAGATGCAGGCCACGATGCACACTATGCAGTGTGGCAGAAGATTCTGGTCAATGGAGGTGTTCGAGGATGAGGCTATTTGGACCCCGAAGATCTTGGAAAGAAGCCAACAAGCCTTTTCAACTGCAAGTTGGATGCCGTGCACAGAGGTTTGGTTAACCCCCACAAGGGATACTGGCCTCAAACTTGGTGCGAGGGTAGGGCAGGCCTGTGGAGCTGTGGAAAACCAGAACCTGTGTTGTAGAGCCGACGGAGTCCAGAGAAGCTCAGGATCTGCAGACCGGTTGACTTAGTTGCTGTCCCTGCAAATGCAGGGGAGTAACTCCTTCATTCCAAGGGAGGTTTCTTAAGTGTCTTTGATGCTTCACAGGCCTTGGAAGGTTCCTGTATGAAGCACAGGCACAGAGGATGCAGCAGACTGGAAGGGAGACGGTCAGGCTCAAATGAAGTCCAGCTAAGTCCAGAGTGCCTAGACGGTAGAAGTGCAGTGGTGTCTGATATGAATCTTATCCCATGACAAATCTAGGGACCTACACCCAGGTAAGCCCTTAAGTACCCTAGGTAAAGGTTTGGGAAGATTCACGGGACGCTCACAGGGAAGGGTCTAGACAGGGAAGAGGATACTGCCTTGTCTTTTTTCCAGTTTTGCACCATTGCAGGAGCCAACGGGTCCCAGGACTGGGTTGAACTGGACTATGCACAGGGACACCAAATGTGCCCCTCATGCAGACTGAGTGGCTGGCAAGTGAACCCACCCAATCCCAAAACTCTAAATCCTGTTTGGGAGGTGGTAACACCTCCCTGTGACAAGATGCCTATTCTTCTGCCTTCCCCTGCTCGAGCTAGGCTCAGCAGCAGGAGGGTAGAATCGTGTCTCTGGTCAGCAGCAATCATTTTGTTCAGTCCTAGTAAAGAAGGCTGGTACCAGGAACACTGAGAGCCTAACCGAGAGCTCTTACAGTGCTTGGACTCATACCACCCACACTATTTACGATGTGGGGGGATGACTCCAACATGTTTGATACCAAACATGATAGGATTTGTTGCAGCAGTTTTTGAAATGGTCATCACTTATTTACGAAGTTCCCTCTATATAGTATATGGCTGCTTCACTGACAGTCCGGGAGAATGGACTCAGTGGGCTGCAGGGGTGTCCTGCTCATGCAGGGGCACACTCTCACTTATAGCCAAGCACCCTGCTTCAGGATTGCAAATCACTGCTATAGAGGTGACTTATAGGTGCATTGACTCTAGATATAGGAAAACTATATATTTAGTAAGTGGTGCTAGCACCAGCTTACACAGGTTGCAATGGCAGGATTGTAGTTCCATTTGGAATGGTCTCTCATGGGTTGCATAATACATGCTTCAGCCCATGTGAGACCTCTGGGATACCTATGCCCTGTGTACCTTAGTACCATATACTAGGGACAGTATCCAATCTGGGATGTACCTAAGTACTGACATTACAATTTAGGGAGAACGCAGATAGACTGGGGTACTGATTAGCAAGATCCAAGTCAGACTAGCCAAAAACCATCATAGCACCAGGCAAAAAGTGGGGGTAACCATGCAAACAGACACTACCTACCTACAGACCTCAAAACCTGGTTCTTCAGATGGCCCCCAATGGAGTTGCACACAACCTTCCCTCCCCCCCCCAGTGACTTGAGACCCTAACGGGTGAGTAGTGCGCTTTACAAACCCCTGAGTGATTGATTGAAGCACTACTGCACTGAGAAACTTGGACATTTAAAAAGCTACTGTGGAACATCTAAGACGTACACTAACTATTGGGATCTAGCCTGAATGTTAGTTCACATAAATGAGAAAGTCCTTAGACAGGAAAGTAGAAATCAGAATCTTACCTGGACAACACTAGAATATGGGCCTTAAGACGATTGTGCATTTTATTTGTGGTGTGCCTTATTTCAATTTGTGTTTGTAAATAAATACTACTTTTTTCATAAAGCAAGTATAGGGTGTGGCATTCATTTATTGGGCTTATTGAGAGTGTACTTAGTCTTGTGCCTATGTGAATCTTCCACCTTCCCCCTGTCCCCAACCCCAACATGTGCTACCACTAAGAAGCAAGATCAGAAGGGTTACTTGACCAAATTTATTAGAGCCCATAATACTTCAGGCCATAGGGCATCAGGAGTAAAATACCCCAACGATTGGGCTCAGTAGCTTTTTCTTGCCTCCTCTTGAAGGAGTTTTTACTAAGGGGGCGCTGGGCCCCAAACTTCGTGGTTGAGGCCAGGAAACGCTATACTGTGCCCTATATTTTTTGTCAGCTTCCACAGGGATTGCTGATTAATCACATTGCTGTAGTGCCCCCCGTTTGTATTTGCTATAGTGCGTGCTGTCGCTGTCACCTTTGTTCCATTTTGTTTTGACCAGTGCTTGTTGTCACTCTGATTGCTATTTGTATGAGTGACAATCACTGCACAGTCCCAGGGCATCTAGCTGTGTAACAGGGTGTGTTTCTTTATGTTACATAGTTTAAATGGTTGCCATGGATACGCTCGCACTGCCATGCACATTTGCCTGCAGGCGCGGAGGCGCGTGCCCTGCATGGGACACATGATTGAGCAACTTCCATGATGGATTGGCCGCTAGAAAAATCCAAAGCCACACCAACAACTTGCTTGACTTTGTTGTTCCTGCATGGACCGCGTCGACTCACCGTGTCCTCAAGCCTCACAGCTTATTGGAGATGTGAGGGGCGTCTTCTGCAACCTTTAAAGCTTGGCATCTGCGATTCCAGGGTGAAGTCAGAAGCCACGCCAGACATCCCGGAAACCCAGCAGACAACCAAGTTGTCACCAAACTGGCAATTGTCAGCTAAATGCATTGTACTTGTGTGTCCACTTACTTTACATACGCATATGTTTTCTGAGCTCTACCAACACGCACAATTACACAAGAATGCTTGAGTATTACCAAACTGAGCTAACATGCGCTTGTGCGCATAAACATTTGTGAGGAACTAACCTACTTGAACTTGTGCACACAGTGACGCAGAAATCTCCAGATGGAGCAGAATATAACAAATCAACCCGCAGTTATTGTTTATTTATCCATTATGGTATTTATTTTATTATGTGTTGAGTATGAATAAGTCTGCAATGCGCTTGAGGACTGAGGTCCAGAACCTCCGGAGCATTTAAAAACGTGCTTGCATTCGGTGTTGTTAATGAACCAGTTGTTGACTGTGTAGTGAGATCTTGAGAAGTTACTCCCAGAGCACCTAGAACTTCACTTGTAGTTTTTTCCCCGACATTGGACAATTTCTAAATGTAAATTATCACAACATAGTGAAGAGAGGTGATTAAAAGGGAAATCTTTCCATAGAGTTATAAGGTGATCAGTGTGAAAATTACCAATACTCCCAGTGTGCCCTAAACATTCTGTGTAAGGTTTGTTACTAATGTGTGTATGTCTTGTTCACTAGTAGAACACTGATTGGTGGACCACTGATCCTTTGCACTCCGGAAGAACTGGGTGCCCGGCTGGACCAGGCAGCAAGGCGGTGTAGTGCTTTTTTCTCTCTTCCGACCCCCATCCCTTTCCGGAACCTGCTGAGACTCCCTTACACCTACGGTGGTGTCCAAAGGTGTCTCGGGATGTCACGGGCATTCATAACTGCTGCAGACAAACTGTTTTTCAGGTGAGTGGTTGCAACAGTGTCACTGGTGCCCTAGGGTCCATCCTACTCTGGATCTGCAAACTGGGCTAATAACCCATTTCACATGTCTCTCATGACATTGACAGTAAGCAGTTGCGGGCTCATTGCGAAGTACTGTGGGGGCTATCACTGATAGAATATCAATATAACAAATATCGATGTCCTAAATATCGGAAAAAAATATTGACTGCAAAAATATCAACTCCAATATCTTAACAGGTAAGTGCAACAAGATTGAATAAAAATATTGAGGTAAAAAATATTGATGTAAAAATATTGATTTAATAAAATAATATATAGTACATATATTAAATATTAATATTATTTTAACAAAATAAATTACATTTAATATACATTTTAACTAAGTATAACAAATAAACGTAATTTAAAAAATATAAACACACAAACATAAAAATGTATACATATACATATATTTACTTAAAAACTATGTATTAACTATTATCTTTATGTAATTTATAAACTTTAAAATTACATAAAAATAATATATATATATATATCAATAATTTAAAATAAATGAAGCATTCTATAATAAATTAAAACATTAAACTGTTTAAAAAAATTTAACTTACGTTTCCCAACACAATAAGTGCAACAGTAGGGAAAGAGTTGGATAGCAGAGGGGAAAACATTACTATTCCACTCCAAAGAGTGCAACAGAAGGGATAGTGTTGGATAGCGGAGGTGGAAAAATTACTATTCCCACTTCAGTGAGTGCAAAAGTGGAGTAAGTGTTGGATAGCGGAGGAATTACATTTACTATTCTGAATCCTCTGAGTGCAACAGTAGGGAAAATGTTGGATAGCGAATGGGTAAAAATTACTATTCCCGCTCCAATGAGTGCATCAGTAGGGAAACTGTTGGCTAGCAGAGGGGTAAAAAATACTACTCCCACTCCAGTGAGTGCAAAAGTAGGATAAGTGTTGGATAGCGGAGTAATTAAATGTACTATTCCAACTCCAGTGAGTGCAACCATAGGGAAAATGTTGGATAATGGAGGGGTGAAAATTACTATTCCCGCTCCAGTGAGTGCAAGAGTACGGAAAGTGTTGGATAGCTGAGGGGCAAAAATATTCCCACTACAGTGGGTGCAACAGCATGGAAAGTGATGGATAGTGAAAGGGTAAAAATTACAATTACAACTCCAGTGAGTTCGACAGTAGGGAAAGTTCTGGATAGCGGAGGGGTAAAAAGCACTATTTCCACTTCAACTAATGCAACAGTAGGGAAAGTGCTGGATAGCAGAGAGGTAAAAAATACTATTCCCACACCAGTGATTGCAACATTAGGGAAAGTGTTGGATAGCAGAGAAACAAAAGTTACCAATAATACTTATTTAAAATAAAACAAAATTATTACAAAATTTTAAATATCCTAAAAATAAATTAACAATATTTTACAAATAGTAATATACAACATAAATAATAAAAATATCTATAAACAAAATTATTTAAAAGAAGCAAATATTAACTAACAAAAAAATTAATTAGAACATAAATGTATTTATTTTATTTCCTACCCTAAAACACCACACCAATAACAAAATACTTCAACATTTCCATAATTACCATAAGTATTAATCATTTAAAGAAATCACATTAATAAACAATTAATAAATATTCATTGAGTACACATGCTTTAAGACTATAATATTCACATCACACACCTACATTCAACTATAAAATAATAAAACACAATTAAATATTATTTTTAAAAGAAAAACTGTTACCATTAACACCCAATAATTAATATTTAAAATGTATTTAATACCCACCTGTTACCCCTTCAAAAGTAAAAACAACACACAAAAAACATAAACAATTACACAAAATAAATCTCAAATAATTAACATTAATTAACAACCATATCATAATTAATTAAACACAAAATACTTACCACCCTTTACTCCTATAAACACCCAACACACACCTAAAATAATTATACAATTACCATAATTAATTACTAATTAATTAATTAAAATAAATTGGCAACTGATTATTAATTCCTCAATTAAAAATAAATTACTTTCCACCCTTCCCGCTCTTTACATCGATAAACACCACAACACACCTAAAATTAATTACACAATTACCATAATTAATTACAAATTAACAAATTAAAATTAATTAACAACCTATTATTAATTTATTCATAATAAATTACTTCACCAATTTAACACTATACCATCATAACATCTCAATTAAACAAATGATAATAAATAAAAAAGATTCAATAAATGTAATATAATTAAATTACTTCCCACCCTATTCCCCTATAAATCCACAAGCCGCTACGGAAGTAAAAAAGAACTAAAAATGCAAAATTCTCATAAAGAAATATTAATAACCACTAAAAATAATCAATTACTTTTATATAATTAAATTACTTCACACTATCATACCCTATAAACTTACAACCCGCTATGGAACTAAAAACACAAAAATCGAATAAAAAAATTAATACCTAATAAATATTTAACACATATATTAAAAATACAAACAAATCTTATACAAAAAACATAAATCACATACCTATAAAATATATACTAAAATACATAACATTAACAAAAAATCGACATTTTTAAGAGCTATATTTTTGCAAACGATATTTTGCACTTCAATATTTTTAACATCAATATTACTAACCTAAATTCAATATTCTTGACGACGAGATTTGTTCTGTCGATATTTCCGACCCACCATATTTTTAACTCAATATTTCTGTAAATCGGTATTTTTGATTTGATATGGTGTTCCTGTACTGCAGGGGTCAGAGCTCAGAGCTGAACAACCAACCAACAGAAACAATAAATTAATGTCCAGCCCAGTGCTTGTCATTTAGCAAAAGCAAGTACTCTAATAATCCATCTGAACTGAATACTACATACTTCTGTTGTGATTAGCAAATCCAAAGTTGTATCCCTGGTTGCGTCCTTCAGAATTTGGCAAACACTCCAGTGTCCTGTTCCCACCCAGGATACCCTACAAGGTACAATTTTGAGTATCTGGTGACAGATGCATGAATTAGCCACATGTGCAAATTATATTGCTGTTATCCTCACTCCCCCAGTGCAGCAAAGGAGCGCAGCTCAGTCTGTTGTTCTTACCCCTCGCTTACTTTGGGCGAAAAGTCTACAGTTCTTGAGCCCAACTTTCTTGGATCGCATCACAGTCCTTCTGCTCTCATTGCAGGTGAAGCCTTATGATGACTAGTTGCCAGTTCTTGCAGGTTGGATGGCAAAACAGACACCATGTACACTTTTTTTCTTTTGCGGTAGCCTTTAATAAATGTCTACATCATTGGTCAATATACAACAGAAGGTCTGTGCACATTGGCTCAGCTTTCGAAAATCTGCTTCCTCCACAGCTGACCAGGTTCATAAAAACAACGTGCTATGGCAGCCTCTCAGGCTAAACAGTTGCTCACAATGGCACTGTGTTTTCTAAGTGTTCTTGCAGTAGCACCCCTAGTTCATAGTAGTAGTGGCTGACACCGGAAAAAAACACACTTGATATAGGGCGGTTGTTTGGGGCATTTCTCAGGTAGGAACCGCAAAGAGAAGACTGGGGGAGCCAGTAATGCCATGGGTTAATCATGGCTTCACTCTCTAATGCCCCCTGCTTTCTCTAGTTGTGCCAGACACCAGGAACACGGTAGTCTCTCTTCACTGATAGTTCCTCCACCTGCAGGACCAGGCCTACTGTTTAGATTTCTGCAGGAAGCTAGATTCCCGTTGGGAGAGTGGTTTACACACCAACTCTTCAAGTACTCTGCAGAACACTCAGTGTTTTGGTCAAGAAAAACTGGGGACTAAAACAAAATCATTTTGTGTCTTAGAAGGAGAAATATTAATTTCAAAGTCACTCCTATTTCATAGTGTACATATTGATCTCTACTGCAACTAGGATCACCTATGATGGAGAGAATAACTTTGCCCTCTACCTCAAAATTAAAAATATAAATACTGAAAATGGTAAGTGACAACAACATATTTGCAATTTAAAATGACAGTCTGAAAATGAATAAAAAAGTTCCTCTGGCTTGAACATCTACTGTGAGGAATCAAGTAGATGAAAATGATTGCATAAGTGCACCTCATTAAAAAAAGATGTTGAAAAATAAAACTTTCAAATTAACCGAATTCAAGGTTCCAACAGAAACACAAAAAAATGTGTTACAGTTTCCGCAGACCTGCCCTGCTTCTGATCCCATCTTTCACTGCTGAGGACTCTGGACATTTAAAAAGTGCCAAACTACAAAAGTAAACTAATTCAGAGGAAAAAACTGTTGCCTGACGTTCTTCTCTTTGAGATCCTAGCCCTCCATTGATCTTAACCGATGCACATCAATAGCTTGCATTTTTTTTACCAACTGTTTTTTCATCCTCAGATCCTATTTTAATTATGTTTAGTCTCATTTTAACCAACATATAATATTCTTTTTAACTTAATTTTGTACGGAACAGTAACATGTATTTTTATCGCTGTTATGTTTATATTATGTGACTTTAGGGACTTGTTAACGCGGGATTTCTGGTCTCTAGTTACCTTACCAGATCCCAAATCAAGTCGACTGAATCGTTGGTACCTGTCATTGAGTAAAAGGCAATCTACTACCAGGTTAGTTAATTAATAACGTAAACCACTCTAAAGAACCACTGACTACTGGTAAGTTTCAAAGATTTATTATAAAGCCAAAAGTATCTGAAGATACAAACATCTCAGTAATAAATTCAAAAGGTATACAGGTATGACTATAAACAAGAATTCTCGTAAAGCCCTTAACCGGCAAAAGGAAATTATCAAAAATATCTCGAACACCATTAAAGTGGCGAGAATCGATATCAGTTGCAACTTCAGAGTCATTTACAGAAAGAAAAATTCAGGTTAGTCTGTCCCTACTCTAAACTAAGTGACATCCCTACTTAACAAGATCTTTACCCAAAAGGTGTCAGCCGTGGTGACTTCCTAAGAAGATCACGCACTTCTCTTTGTCTCTTCTGTAAATGGGTCTCTCCTGTTCAGTCTATCTGCCTACCCAACCGCTTCCTTAGGCTCCCAAAATCATCTGCTCTGCCCTCCTCCCGGGTCGCTTTCCCTAATACAAAATCACATTTCCGATAGGAACGCCCCTTGGGACGCCCCTCACGTGGTGCAGTTTTGAGCGGCAAATTCCATGATGGTACTCTTCAAGACCCTCGTTAAAGTTGACCTTGGTTCCCAGGCTTCTTCTCCAGCGCGCCGGTACCCCCTGAAATTCCTGAAAACTCCTACAGGCCTGCGCCAAGCGCCACTGAACAAAGCCCCATTCATTTCGACTGATTAGGACCCCTCGCACCTGCATACAGACCGTCCTACAGTGGGCCTCAAATTCCAGACTCCACCATATCTATAGGTCATAAAACATACGTAAAACTCTGTACTTGGCGCCTCTCGACTTCTTCACTAACGAGCACATTGCAGATCAAAGAAACAACATTATCTGTTCTGGCCTACTTGATTTACATGAAGCGGGTCCCTGCACTCTGAAAACATCTAACTGGATTTAAACAATATTCTTAACTAACACTCTTTTCTATAATGCAACACATCTATAAAACATATATTTCAGTACTAAGTTCAATAATACATTTAGAAGAACAATGTCAACCCCACCTCACATTATTTTAGCAGCACGTTTAGATTAACTGTGAATTGCCATGAGGCCTACACATTTTAACTGGTTTGCAAGACTCTAATTTTCTCTTACATGATCACTTAACATGAGAACGTGAGGTTTCCATATTCATTCTAACATTTCTACATTAGTCTCCACGTTGCTATGGTTATCATTGCTCTACTTAAACACTCTGTATATTTCACTTCTAGATATAAAACACTCTTGTGCAAAATATATTTAAACTAACTACGTGCTTGTAAATATGGTGCACTTATAAATTTTTCAGATTCGTGCTCTCTCAGTCCCCCCTTTGATGACTTTCAGGAGTCATCACCATCAAAACACCATCACTAAAATGTAGGATCCTTCAAAGTGAAGTCATGGCAGTACCACTTCTTTTCATTGTCTCCAATGCCTTCAGACTCTTATATTGAGTATCCTGCATTGCAGTCAGTCTTCTCTCCTGTTCTCTCATAGATCTCTGCAACCTGTTTGCTCTATACCATTGATACAAACACACCAATCCCCACAAAGTGATTACACAAATCACAATTATGATGATGGGTTTCAGTATGTACCAAACGATACCCTTTCCTAGGTTGGCAAACCAACCTCCAACGTTACCCATTCCATGACCTACTTTTTCCCACACATTTACTTTGGTCAGATCCTCTATTTCGTGGTGAATCTCAGTGATGTTTCGTATGTATTTCTCTAGGGGTTTTGAATTGTCCGGAATGTAAGTGCAGCATTCCTGGACCTTCAAAGCCTTACAAACTCCTCCCTCTTTGGCTAACAGAACGTCTAAAGCAAGTCGGTTCTGAAGAACCATTGCCCTTATCGATTGCATCTCGCCCTCCACCAGCATTAATGATCTAGCAGTACTGGCAGATAACCTATCTACGACAGTAGCCAATCTCCTAAGCTTGATGTCATTCAATATCAATCCCAAAAAGGGGAATACCACACCAAATACATCTCCAACCACTTCTTCAGTGTCTAGATCTCTCCTCCCTCTAACTTGTTTTCCTCTCTTTGTTGTCTCTAAATTCTCGGCATGGTATATTTTGGGAAAGACAATCGCTAAATAGCATGATCCGTACCAATTATCTGGTAACCTCACATAGGCATTTCTTCCACATACAAAATATACATTTGGTATGGCTTGCATTTCTTTCAAGAAATCTTTGGAGTAATACTCCAATTGGAAAGCATGTTCACAACTGACTTCCCCTACAAACAAATTATCATAATAGGAGTAACTTCTATGAATACATAGTTTCCCCCTTTTCTCTTTATCTAAGGCAATTGGACCCTTGCTACCCTTCCTTTGGTGTTCCCTTTCCTCCTTGGTCCAATCCATTTCCCATTGTCCTGAAGCTTTCTGAATCTTTTGCCTTCTGTATCGAGTATCCACCTGCCCTATAAACTTCTTTTCAATTTCTGATACTTGACAAGTCAAATTATTTCTTCGGGCATGTGATGTATCTAACGTTTTCCATGGAAGGAACCATTTCTGTAATCTGTCTTCACACTTGTAATAGTCCCACTTATTTAAATGCTTATAATTTGGGACCTCTGGCAATGTTGAGTCGAAATTCGAGAAATAATACTCGAATCCTTCTCGTCCATAGAATATGCTCAACAACAAACTGCATGTGATTCCATATGTCAATGGAAGATGATGGTATCTAATACCCTCATCCACAGAAGCTGGTAATTGCATACAAACGTAGCAATTCTTCGCCTCCATGACATCAATGTACTCATAAAGTAATTTGGCATAAGCATTTGACCTGAAATTCCCCTGTGATTCATCTGTATGTAACCTTTTTATTTCCGCATCCAACAACGCCTTGTCTTTATCATTGATGTTTTCCTTATAATTAACAGTAGTAGTTCTCTGTGTGGACACTCCCTTGACTTCCCTGACTGCAGTTGCATCCCTCTCGTGTCCCACTATGTATGAGACAGTAACCACTAAAACTATAAGAGAAATCACTACTCCTAAAAGTGTGCCAACTATACATTTTGCCCTGCAATTCGGGTTGCCGGCCTCCATGTTCTCAAACAGTGTAGCTTTGGATGTTCCTCTAGCATCAACTTCTCCTTCTCTCCGAACAAAGTCTTTCTTTCAAACAACGTCTCTCTTTTGAACACTTGGAAGCTGACAATTTACTCCGCAAAACAGTCTTTGAGTCCTGTAGAAATAGACAACCCTAGCCCTTCTCCGTCCTCTAAAAGGAAGACCCTACCATTTTTCTTCTTCCACTCGGCACTAGGTTATCTTGCAGCAATATTTACAAAGTTCTTTTCAAAAGTCTTTTATCAATCTGAAACTATGAGTGTTCCAAGGAGGGACACCACATCCTCATAAATGTCCATACGAAGAAGTATTCCCTCAAATTCTGGGCAATTCTTACAACAACATGGAAATTCAACTGTCTCTAGGATTATTCTTCTTATTTCGCTCTGGACAAGTGGACGAACAAAATTGAGAGTTAATGTTTTTTCAATCTCCACTCCTGGTACTATCAACTCTACATCCACAGTTACGAAGGGGTCCGTTCTGACCAAGATCACTTTCTTCACTTTCCCAGTTCTGTGCCCCTTCGAAGACATTTACAATAAGGTATTAATCCAAGACAATGAGCGTGCCAAGAACTTCCACTACTCGCTCAAGCATTTCCAATCGAAGAAGAGTTCCCTCCAATATTGGATATTGTGAACAACAAACCGGAAAGTCAACTGTTTCTAAAATCAATTTTCTTATTCCGCTCAGGAGAGGAGGATAGACGATGTTGAGTGTCAGCAATCTTTCGGCCTCTACTCCTGGTAGCAGGAACCTTATTTGCACTGTGATAATCGGTTCAATTCTGATCAGGCTCACTTCCCTGACCCTCCCGGTTCTGCGTCCCCCGGACATCTGCGACGAGGTAGGTCCAATCAGGTGTAGAGTATCTTCTGCTAGGCACTCGCACCCTCCTTGATCTCCTTGGACCTTCCTGGGCTTGATCCTGGGTATCTTCTTCCGGATCCGAGTCTTCGGATATAGGAGCAAGCGTTTCTTCCTGAGCCGACCTCAAACTTAGCCTTCTCCTTCTTTCCGGCCAAGTGGCTGCTTCACGCCTGGTTCTCCTATTTCTTGTCCTCACACTCGGTTCTTGATCGCTCTGGTACTGATCTGTGTCTGAGTCGTATTCACTGCAGCTCTCTCCTTCAGTTGCGTCTTCGGTTTCACTGCCGTCCTGCCTTCCCTCTTCTTCTGGATCAGATGCGTTCCCAACTTCTTCCGACACCCCCACAGCTGATCCAGTCCCCTCTTGGGTTTCTTCTTCCACGACTGGGCTTTCCTCGGGGAGAGGAGCTGTTTCTTCTAGAGGTGCTGGAACTCTTCGAGTATGGGATGCATGGATCCAATTTGGCAGCCCCCCGCACTTCACCGCGGTATTCGTGATCAGGATTACCTGAAAGGGCCCACGCCAACGTACATCTAGGCAGTTCTTCCGGACATGCTTCTTGACCAGCACCCAGTCTCCCGGGCACAGATCATGACACAGGTTCCTTGATGATGGAACTTCAGCAGCCTGCACCTGATGGGACACAGATTGGATGGCGTCAGACAGTCCCTTACAATAATCCAAGATCAGATCATCTGTTATGTTTAATAGGGCAGCAGTTGGAACAGTAGGAAGTCTCATGGCCCTCCCCATCAGCACCTCGTGCGGAGAGAGACCTGTCCTCCTGTCGGGTGTGCTACGCATGCTCATGAGCACTAAAGGAAGAGCATCTGGCCAACTCAGAGAAGTGGATGAACAGACCTTAGCTAGTCGACTCTACAGAGTGCCATTTACTTGCTCCACAATCCCTGAAGCCTCTGGTCGATAACTACAATGCAGTTTTTGATCGATCTTTAATGCAGAGCACAGCATCTTCACAATTTCGCTGTTAAAATGTGTTCCTCTGTCCGATTCCAGAGAGGCAGGCACCCCGAAGCGTGGTATCAACTCCCTGAGCAACAATTTGGCTACTGTGAGTGTATCGCACCTGCGTGTAGGGTATGCTTCAACCCATCTGGAAAATATGCATACCACCACCAAAACATACCTAAGGCGGTTGAATTTTGGCATTTCAATAACATCTAATTGCATTCTGTTGAAAGGCCCCCCAGCCCTCCCAATGTGACTCGGGGTAACTGGTGTTCTTTTTCCGATGTTTAACTGTTGGCAAGTAACACATCGTTTGCACACTGATTCTGCTGCTATTCTAAACTTAGGGCAATACCAAGTCTGCCTGAACACCCTCAGCATGGCATCCCTCCCTAAGTGTACTGAACCATGTATTTGTCTGGCCATGGGATTCGCTAGTTCCTCAGGTAACACAGCCCTCCCATCTGCTGAAATCCAAAAATCCATTTCACTTCGCACACAACCTGCTATCTCCCATGCTTTTTTCTCAGTTTCAGGTGCGTTCTCCTGCATTACCCTTAAATCCTCCCAAGTATCGACTGTCTCCAACATCATGCTTAAATCTGTTTTTTCCTCAGCACCATCAATTTCCACCTTTGAGAAAGAATAACCTTGTTCCGCACAATAGCGTGCAACCTCATCAGCGTACCGGTTACCTTGTGACACAAAATCTGTATTCTTAGTGTGAGCTACACATTTCACTATCGCTATGGCGACTGGACCTTGTAATGCTTCTAACAACAATCGCACAAATTCTCCATTTCGAATGGGCGAACCAGAAGAGGTCATGTAACCTCTCTGAGACCACAATTGCCCGAAATCGTGAACCACACCGAAACCATATTGGCTGTCAGTGTATATGGTGACTCTTTTTCCATTACCTGCTATACATGCACGAGTTAATGCAATGATTTCTGCTACCTGCGCGGAATGTACTCCTTCCAGGCAAGCGGCTTCCACAACTCCAGCAATGGTGCAAACAGCATAAGCTGCTCTCAACCGACCAGTATCGTCTCTTAAACATGAGCCATCGACAAAGTAAATCTCATCAGGGTCAGACAACGGCTCATCTACAATATCTGGTCTGGGTTTCGTGCATAGTTCAGTCACATCAAGGCAATCGTGGTCTTCACATCCTTCGCCTTCTATTACAGTAGGTAGTGGCATCAAAGTAGCAGGATTCAAGACAGAGCATCTCTTGAGGGTCACGTTCTCCGCAGCAAGGATAACTTGCTCGTAGCGCGTGAGCCTGCTATTGGTCAAATGCTGCGTCTTCGTCCTGGTCATTAACAATTCTACAGAATGCGGTACATACACCACTAACTGGTGTCCCATGACAATACTCTCGCACCTTTCAATGCTGACACCCGTTGCAGCAACGGATTTGAGACATCCGGGAAACGCTGCGGCTACCGGATCTAATGTAGCCGAAAAATAGGCAACTGGTCTACGGGCATTTCCATGGGTCTGTGCCAAGACTGACAAAGCACATCCCTCCCTCTCACAGCAATAGAGTGAAAATGACTTCTCGTAGTCGGGCATCCCCAGAGCCGGAGAATGACACAAGTCGTCTCTCAGCTGCAAGAACGCCACTAGGCATTCGTCGTCCCATGGTACCGGATCACTCACCTCCTTGTGCGTCAGTTTCTGTAAGGGTTTTGCTTTCAGTGAAAAGTTAACTATCCACTGTCGACAATAACCAACCATTCCTAGAAACATCCTAACTTCTCTCTGTGTCGTAGGCGCATTCATCTTCATTATCGCCTCAATCCTCTCTGGGGACACCTTGCGTTTTCCTTTTTCTAACCGGTGTCCCAAATACTGCACTTCGGTCAGACAGTACTGTAACTTGCTCGGAGATACCTTGTGTCCATTTTCAGCTAAATGGTTCAATAAGGCAATGGAATCTACTTTACAAGCTTCCTCGGTCTCTGACGCAACAAGTAGGTCATCTATGTACTGGACCAGAACCGAATTCTGCGGCAGTACTAGATTTTCGAGATTCTTCTTCAACAACTGGTTGAAGATGGATGGGCTGTCTGTGAATCCTTGTGGGATTCGACACCATGTTAAAACGCGATCTTCCATTTTAAAAGCGTAAAGATACCTGCTTTCTTCATCTAATGGGATTGAAAAGAAGGCCTGGCATAGATCTATCACTGTGAACCATTCCGCTTGGCATGGTATCTGAAACAGTATCACTGATGGATTCGGTACCACTGGACAACATGAAACAACTATATTGTTAATTTTTCGAAGGTCCTGAACTATCCTAAATTTCCCACTAGGTTTCTGCAAACCCATAATCGGGGAGTTACAAGGGCTTCCCACGATTTCTTTTAGTATTCCCTGCTGAATCATTGACTCAATCACAGGTTTTATTCCTGCAATCTTGGAAACTCGGCATTTGGTTTTACCATTATTTTTACTGGTTCTACCCCTTTAATCAATCCTATTTCCTCGCCTGTGAAATCCCATACCTCTGACGCCACTGCATCTCGTAAGTCCTGGGGAAGATCTTCTACTGTCAGAGTAGGATATAGTTCTATACAAGATTTTGAATTGGCTACTTTAAAGGTAGCATCATCATCCGTAGTCTGTACCTCCACACCTTGCCGTGTGCAGTATATGGTACAATTCAACTTGCACAGCAAATCCCTTCCTAACAGACATACCGGACTTGAATCACATACTACAAACTGATGTTCATTCATATGGTTTCCTATTTTCACAGACACTGGTTCTGTCAAGGGACTAGTCAGCCTTTTGTTTGCAACTCCTACCACCTGAATTGTTTCCCCTGACATCGGCAAGTCTGGAACTACTGCCGATCTCAAAGTTGATCGAGTAGCCCCAGTATCCACCAAGAACGTTGTAGGACACCCTGCCACTTCAGCCTCAACAAACGGCCCTCTCTGATCCACCTCTAGGACTGCCCCGAGGGTACAGTCCTCTTCTCTACTCACACGTTGTCCTGTTAATGGATCGATATAATAACATTTTTCTTCCTCAATAAAGAGAGGCATTTGTTTAAAGACCTTTCCCCCTGTCGCTATTTTCGGTGGCTGTGGGAACTGGGCCCGTGGAGCCGAAGTCCCCCCTTTGGCCACCTTGCTTCCTGGAACTGTCACCTTTGGAGCTGGAACCTCTTGAACTTGCTCTTCTACTTCTAGCTCTCCATTTTCAGGGTTAAAGGGACACTCGCGTCTCCAATGTCCCACCTGGTGACACAAATGGCACTTTGTCGTTTTCTTTAAAGTGGCAAAGTCTATTCTAGGTTTCTGGCTTTCTTCGTTATCTTTGTTTTGACCATTTGACTTTCGTCCCATTCCCTGTTTCTGTTGTCCACCCTTTCCTGCTGACTGCATCTGCACCACCATCAATTTCTCCTTTAGATTCTTGGCTTTAGAATCTATTTCGTCACTGCAGTATCTCGCATATGGCAGGATCTCATCTAGTGGTTTGTTTTGCCAACAAATTAAATGTTGTTGGATCATCAAACAAATCTCAGGTCTCAGCCCCAACACAAATTTTGACACAAACTGTCCTATGTCTTTGGGATCCATTACATCGAGTCCACTGTACTGTTTGAATATTTTCAGCAATCTCTCATAGAACTCATGAACTGTCTCCTTGGGTTCCTGTCTTGTTCGGTCTATTTTTACCCAATCTATGTCTTGTGGAGGCACTTTATCCTTTAACCAGGCTATTACTCTTTCATATTTCTCCATGACACTGTCTGCCGGTCTATTGGTTCTAGCATTCCTTTCAGGTTCTGCATTTGGCCACTGGACACTAATCTTGCATGTTACCCACAAATCCCCTGGAACCACAATGTCAAACAAGGTGTTCAAATCAATCCACAATACCTTAGATATCTTTACAAACCTCTCTACTTGCTTATACCACTCGACTGGATTTTCCCTCAACTTCGGAAATGAGTTGGTAAATGCAGCTAAATCTCCTCTACTCCAGGGTACATGTACATAATTCCCATTCGATATTTCTCGCAAAGGGAATGCCTCCATCTGCATTACCCTTCCCTCTGGAGACATCACCCTTGTACTCCGTCTAACTGTACCCCTTTTGGACCATCTCTCCTCCCATTTGTCCAGACTTCTCCACACCCTTATTCCCGATACCAACTCTCTTATGTGTGTTTTTAATCCTGTAGTTCTTTTCTCGTCTAGGTCTTGGTCTGAGTATTGCAACCTATGGTTACTCTGTAACGTCTTTGTTCTGGACAAATCTACCCCGTACCTGTCTGCCAAATTAGTCAGTTTCTCATGAATCGCTCTAGCCTTCCTAGTAATATCCTTTGCCAAGAACAGCAGCTCATCTTGTTCATATAATTCTATCCTTTCTATAGGCACCGTCCCTTCTAAAATCTCATCTAGATCAGATTTTAGGCTGGAGACATCAAGCCTTTTAACCTTTATCGCAGCCTTTAGTACTTCTGTTCTAGGTGCTCCTTCCACATCTCTCCCATCCCAGCTCCTAATTCTACGCCTAGGCTCTGGTGAGTTATGTGGAGTCCTCCCATGCTCCCATCTCTCTAGGTCCCATGCCTTTCCATCTTCTCGGGGTGGATGGTGAAACACTCCTTCGCGCCTCATAGCTCCGCATTCCCCATCCTGTCTAGGTTCTCGGGATGCATGGTAAGACATTCCGTTACTCCCTCTCTCATCTTCATGCCTCTGTGACCTCTGATCACTTGATGTATGACGTGATATTTCACTGTTCCCTCTTTGCCAGTGCTGTACATTTTCCCCAGGTGCATGATGAGTGCACCTAAACCTATCTCTGTACTCTCGTGTTCTACTGTCTCCCTCATTTGGCATGAAGCGAGACATCTCCTCACACTCCATACTCCTACCACTCCGCTCCTGCTGTTCCCTCTCATCTATAGGACGTGTAACTCCTCTATCCTCCTGACTTTGGCCTTCTCGCCCCTGACTGCTTTCGCTAGCCCCACAATGAGATACAGTCCCGTTACCTCTGCTTTCCCACTCGGGTTCTGTTCTTGACCTGTTACTTGGGGTTACTGCGGACCCATCCCATTCCCTCATATCAGCTCTTAATTCTGTATAAGACTTCGGCCGTGGTCCCCTCAGGTCCATCGGTCCTCTCTGACCTCCCTGTCTGTGTTGGGACCCGCAGTTGCATCTAATGGGGTGTTCCACGTTACCGATCCTGGCAATTGCTTCCATGCATTTGTCACGTTATTCCTCCTTTCCATTTCCATCCTTTCTCTATCCAATCGCCTCTGTTCTTCCTCTCTATCTCTCTCAGGGTTATAGATCGATACTATAGGTCCTATGGTAACAGGCACTTGAAGAGCGTCTGGCAATCCAAAAGACTCAACCTTTTCGGTGGTTGGCGTCTTCTGTACCACAAACCTTCCCACTACACTCTGTATAGTGTTGTTTTGAGGTGTCTCCTCGCCTTTCATAGGTGTCCATTCCGATATAGGAAGTGGTGTAAACCCCTCTATGGCAGCCCCGTCTTCCCTTGCAAGTCCTCTATCTTCTATCTCCCCAACTCTCGGAGGTGGTCTATCTATCAGCAATCTGTTTATCACGTTGTCCTCCGACTCGCTTTCCTCATCCTCTTCCATGAGGTTCCTTCCTCCTGCCACCTCCCTCATTGGATACAATTTCTCTACCTCAATAGCCTGTACCCTCCATCTCTTTGCTTCCTCGTCCCATTTGGAATCTCGCACTGCTCTTACCGATCGCGTCAATCTTTGTTGACGCCTGTTCAAATTCCTGTCGTGCGCAGCCCTAATCCATGCATTAAGGCCTCAAACTGGGTTGGTCTAGGCGGGGGTTTCAGTGAGGACGTGGTTGCTTTCAACCGATGTAACACTTCTAACTTAAACGTCCCATACTTCGGGAACTGCATTTCCTCATTCCCTTCCGTAAGCTTATTCCAAGCCCCAATCCATAATATTGTATGCAGCCCCACATTCGCTGCCATATAATGAGCTGGTGTACCCTCTGGCGGTGCTTCTTCCCCGTAATAATGTTCACTCCTTTTTCTTTTAAAAATCCCTTTTAAACACTTAAAACACTTCATGATTTCTCTTTTCTCCGCGTTTATTTACTTCCTGATGACAATCTACCAATCACCGTGCTGTTCTCGCTAACTGGCCTATCCGAGCGCAGCTTTTCTCCGACGTCATTCTAGCCGCCCAACCAGAGCGCGGCTCTAGCTAACGTCACACCAACCGCTCAATCACAGCGCGGCTCTAACCGACGTCACCCGTCCCCCTTCGCAGCAGTTCCCCTCCTTTCTCAGCTCGTCTCCTCGGTCATGCATGCATCCCATTCATACTCTGAAAAATGATTACTTCCATCCAAGCGATCACTTTTCTTGACTGTACGCCCACAGTCTTTTCTGTAGTTGTCACCTTAACTTGACGAAATGTCTTTCCGTTTACTTTCAGACAATCGCCTTCTCTGATAGGTTACTCACAGGCAGTAACTTTCGACCAGCGTCCGTTACTCATACACTCACTCTGACACTCCCCCTATCTCGGTCCCACGGCGGTCAATGGTACCTCATGACTTCCGTACTACGGTCGACAACTACTCTGGATGTTCGATACACCCAAAACCACTTAAGCTCTGGCCTGAACTTAAGATTCACCAGTTCACCCGTTTACCAGGTAACCAGTTTACCAGGTTGCGCGCGCTCACAACCTTCTCTCAGTCACACTACAGGCATTCAACTCCGCAAGACATTACAATACAAATACAACACAAAACACCGCAATCTGTTCACGCATGAACCTTGTTATACTCACTCTCCTCCGATACTGCTGCTTTTCTCGCACCGTCTGCACCTTCGGCTCACGATTCTTCCGCTGCTCTTCTCTCGATGTCTAGGGGCCTTGGGGTAAACTAACCTACCTAGATTACCTTCCTCAAGAAGATAACCATCCTACCTGCTACCAACTGTTAACGCGGGATTTCTGGTCTCTAGTTACCTTACCAGATCCCAAATCAAGTCGACTGAATCGTTGGTACCTGTCATTGAGTAAAAGGCAATCTACTACCAGGTTAGTTAATTAATAACGTAAACCACTCTAAAGAACCACTGACTACTGGTAAGTTTCAAAGATTTATTATAAAGCCAAAAGTATCTGAAGATACAAACATCTCAGTAATAAATTCAAAAGGTATACAGGTATGACTATAAACAAGAATTCTCGTAAAGCCCTTAACCGGCAAAAGGAAATTATCAAAAATATCTCGAACACCATTAAAGTGGCGAGAATCGATATCAGTTGCAACTTCAGAGTCATTTACAGAAAGAAAAATTCAGGTTAGTCTGTCCCTACTCTAAACTAAGTGACATCCCTACTTAACAAGATCTTTACCCAAAAGGTGTCAGCCGTGGTGACTTCCTAAGAAGATCACGCACTTCTCTTTGTCTCTTCTGTAAATGGGTCTCTCCTGTTCAGTCTATCTGCCTACCCAACCGCTTCCTTAGGCTCCCAAAATCATCTGCTCTGCCCTCCTCCCGGGTCGCTTTCCCTAATACAAAATCACATTTCCGATAGGAACGCCCCTTGGGACGCCCTTCACGTGGTGCAGTTTTGAGCGGCAAACTCCATGATGGTACTCTTCAAGCCCCTCGTTAAAGTTGACCTTGGTTCCCAGGCTTCTTCTCCAGCGCGCCGGTACCCCCTGAAATTCCTGAAAACTCCTACAGGCCTGCGCCAAGCGCCACTGAACAAAGCCCCATTCATTTCGACTGATTAGGACCAGTGGGCCTCAAATTCCAGACTCCACCATATCTATAGGTCATAAAACATACGTAAAACTCTGTACTTGGCGCCTCTCGACTTCTTCACTAACGAGCACATTGCAGATCAAAGAAACAACATTATCTGTTCAGGCCTACTTGATTTACATGAAGCGGGTCCCTGCACTCTGAAAACATCTAACTGGATTTAAACAATATTCTTAACTAACACTCTTTTCTATAATGCAACACATCTATAAAACATATATTTCAGTACTAAGTTCAATAATACATTTAGAAGAACAATGTCAACCCCACCTCACATTATTTTAGCAGCACGTTTAGATTTACTGTGAATTGCCATGAGGCCTACACATTTTAACTGGTTTGCAAGACTCTAATTTTCTCTTACATGATCACTTAACATGAGAACGTGAGGTTTCCATATTCATTCTAACATTTCTACATTAGTCTCCACGTTGCTATGGTTATCGTTGCTCTACTTAAACACTCTGTATATTTCACTTCTAGATATAAAACACTCTTGTGCAAAATATATTTAAACTAACTACGTGCTTGTAAATATGGTGCACTTATACATTTTTCAGATTCGTGCTCTCTCAGACTCCTCACGAAAATATTTTTGAATCAGGCTATTTCGACCACGCAGGGGCTCAGCCACAGCTTGCCATGGGGATGATGTATTTAAGAAGAGCAAAATTCAAATACTTGTCCGGGGAGGTTGGATTCACAAACTGTGCACATTATGGGGTGGCGGGCCAAATCCAAGCTCTTCCCTTTAGCACGGAGAGAGGGCCCACCAGGGCATCTGACAATTGACAAGTGGGTACCCGAATGCTTAACTTACCTGGGGGTGAAGAACTACCACGACAGAGCTGATCTGCTGGAGGGCAATGTAGGACGTGTGAGTGGGTCCCTAAGATACGCCATGGCCTTTTGGGGGGACTTCTGCTCTAAGTTATGGGAATGATAGCCCTCTTGAAGATGGTGGCTCTCCCCCTGCTCGCCCATGTTTTTAATACACCTCCCCTGTGGATACCATGGGCGCAGTTCGGAGAACTAAAAACCCTGAGCACAGAATGTATTTGAGGATCAGGACACCGGAGAGTGGCGCGAGCCACCATGCAACTCCCCACAGCGGAAGGGGGCCACACAGTCCCTGGTTTTGAGCTAGTTTACATAGCAGCCCAACTACAGTGGCTGATCCAAGGAATTGTGCACACTCAAAATTCGGGACGGGCCCCTGTCCCTTCTGTGTCAACACTCCGGGAGCTCCCTCGGGTACTTCTTCAAGTGTGGAGATCCGACCTAGATAACTCCTCTCAGTTCCGTACATTAGCGAGTGCTGGAGCAGGGAATTGCAACTAATGCACACTAAGGGCCCCATTAGGATGGCGGGGGCAATTGGCCCGCCATCCATGCCGGAATGACCCCCCCGCCATATTATAATGGCTGGGGCTCCGTGGCGGACGGAAAGACCGCCCGCCGCTTTTCCGCCCGGTCGACATGTCGACCGGGTGGAAAAGGGTTCTATATGGTGGCAGTGTCTTTCAGACACCGCCAGCCATATTACAATGTGCTAATGTGAATGCTTGTGAAAGGCATGTGGAGTCAGCTTTGGGGGCCCCCTGCGGGCCCCCATGGACTCCGGGGGTGGGGGTACCTATGGTCAAAGAACAATGTGGCAGGCACCGCGCGGTGCCTGTCACGTTGTGCTTTGAAATGCACAACATGTATTTTTAGCATTGCGACGGGCGGTGCTTTCAGCACCACCCGCCGATATGTTAAAAATATGGGATGCGTCCGCCACTGTGGCGGGCGCATCCTAATTGCCACTAAGGGACCCCCACCATTATGGCGGGTGGTCCCTTTCACCGTGAGGAATGCCCGCCATCCTAATGGGGCCCAAAGATTTCATATCCCGCTCAGCTACCTCTGGATTTCCTGCATTCACTTTCGAAAGGGGAGATTGGCAGGGACTAGCCTTAGGGGTGGAAGCAGGAGCAATGACGGTGGGGGACCTATATAGGGATTCAGAGCTGCTTCCATTTGAGGACTTTAAGGAGGAGTTCAACTTACCACTGGATCATTTTTTTCTTCACAGGGCACTCATGTCAGCAATGAGGAAACACTGGAGTGGGGGGTCCACCCAACCCACATCTTCCCAAAGCTACCAATATATCGTTTTCTCACAGGTACCATTACAACAGTTTCAAGCCTTTATAATGCCCTTTGGACGAACCAACTGCTGCCCCTGGATACACAGCGAGCTAGATGGGAGGAGGACCCAGGCACCCCTATTTGGACGAAAGACTGGGATAAAATTATGGAACAGAAGCCAAACGTTTCTAGAAATGCTCACTTTAAACAAATACATTATTATGTGCCATACACATCATACTTGACACCTAAACACACAGGTAGGGACTTCCAAGCACCGGACGCAGCCTGTCCCCGATGCGGGGAAGAGAGTGCCCACAGTCATCATATATTTTGGGCATGTCCCAAAATACACATTTTCTGGGAGGGAGTCATACAGATGACTGGGGAGTGCATTGGAAAGGAGAGCCCACTCACCCCAGGAGATTGCCTACTAGGTTGATTCCCTCATCCTATCAAGACAAAGATAACAGGGTGATTTCAGGACTTAGCATATATACTTGCTAGATGTGCGATAGCTAGGAACTGGATGGCAGCAAGAGGCCCAAGACTACTGGTGTGGAGGAGGGAGCTGATAAAATGGGTGGGCTGCGAAGAGATAGTCCTCCTGCAGGAAACGCGGAGGGGCATAGGCAAAATCAAGGGTGCCCGAACTTGGGGCATGCTGGTGGACTGTCTGACTAGTCCAGAGCCGGACACACCGGCAAGCTTTCCAGCAAGATACCCCTGATAACCTGTAAGACTGACAGCAGGAGTCCCACCACGGATCATATCCTCCACCCAGTGTAGCTACGGCCAGCCTTGGATGCGGAGCTGAACATCCTTCTAACCCTGAAGAGTACCGGCTTAGACCATTCCTTGTTTGCACAATTGACTATTACAAGGGAGGTGATGCCCTGAATCACTGGTAGAGAGGAAGGGAATGATATGCTATTTCATTTTAATGATGACTGAATGTACTGATCATTATGTAAGAGCTCAATGTGTCCTAAAGATACTCATGCATTGTAATATGAGTTCTGCTTATCTCTTAGAGCTCAATAAAATTTGTTTTAAAAAAATGTGTGGTTGCAGGCATGAAAATAGCCGGGGTTGGGCTTCTGATGAGGGACTGCTACTGAGCATCAACTGTCCATCCGCTGTCGTTCGTGACAGCACTAACAGTTTTCAGCTGTTACAAAATAACACAAAAACTGCACTTCAAATAGCTGGTTATGTGTACAAAAACAGTGGCATTGCCAGTGGCATGTTAGACTACACTGGGTTGACAACTGTGATAAAACTTCTCAATAGTGCCGTACAGGCAACAATATTGTTAAACCCATTTAACGTGTATTTTCATTTATAGGTTAATTCTTTTTAACAATATGAGAAGTCTTAAATACAAATAATGTATATATTAGCTTTAATTCGCTAAAATAATTGTAAAAGGCCACAAATGGACCTTGAGCAATTGAGTTTCACCTCATTGATGAGTGAGTTTGAGTTGCGTCACCGAATGTGTATCTTCATCAAGGAACAGGCATTTCTTGTAGATTGTAATTGAAACTTTGTTGTCTTCTTTCAGTTTCAGCATCTGACTAAATTACTACTTTGCTTCAACGTGTTGTAAAGTGCACCAAGATAATTAGATGCAGCGAAATGGCATCCAATACATTGAAAGTCGACCTCAAGGTTAATGGGTGAGCACACTTTAGCTATTTCTTTTCGCATCCAGTAAATGCTGGCTGTTATCAGATTTGTCTTAAGGGTGTCTTATGTAATCAAGTATACTGCTATAGAAAACGACTGAATGTATACTTGTTTGGTATGGTTGGCTGTTTTTTTATATCTTGGATGGGAATCATAGGACATTAACACACTCCAGCCTAGAGTTTTAACTGTACCCAGCGGTGCATTATTTTCTGTCTTGTAGACAGAAGTGCCAACTACACAAATGCATTAATGTTAACAGTCATGATAGAACTGCTGAATTTCTCTGGGTATTAAAAGAACCTTTTAGCATGCAGGAATTTAACACCACACTAAAACATCGTCGGTGCGCTGATTTAGCTTTATGTCTCAAGGTCATGAGAATAAGGTTCATTCCTTAAGTATTCAGTCAGAGAACACATAGATAGTGCTCATTAGTAAATATTCTCCCTTTATTTTTAAAATGAAGGCTTTGAAAATAGAAACTAACTGGGGATAGAACATTCAAGTGCATTTGTGCAGATTGCAGCCTATACCAGAATCAAACTCTTCTCAGGGCTATTTTACACAATGCATGCTTGTAATACTTCTGAAACTAAACACATTTGTGAGAAATTGGATTGTTGGTTTAATGGGGGTGTGGGGGTCCTGTTCGAGCAACATCCACAATCCTTCTCAGGGTGAACCACAAAAATGTACTAAATAAACAGGTGGATATTTCCAGGTAGCTTGGCACAAAAGGAGTCAGGCTTAACTTTGAGACAATATATAAAGTACGTATGCAGCACATATACAGTAATAAAGTGAAACACACAATTCAAGAAAGATTGCACAGTAATTTAAAAAGATGGAATACATTTTCATAAATTACCGACACCAAAACAACAAAAATCGAATCAGTAGAACCAGAGTTATGAATTTTTTGAAGCGCAAGGGAAGCACTAGTGACTAAAAGATCACATGTCCAACCGTTGACATCTAATTGCTCAAGACTGGGTTGAAGTTGAAAAATATGGCTGACGGCGATGAAGCACCAGTCAGAGACAAGAGGTTGATCAGGCCTGGTTGGCACTTATCTTTAGACTCAGAAGAAATGTTGAAGAAATTGTTCAAAGAAAGTAAAGTTCAATGGGGCAAGGCTGCAGGCGGTGTCGAAGGAGGAGGCGTAATCATCAGGGAGCTGCTGGGCAAAGTCGTGTAGAATATTTGTACATTCAGAATTAGGGCCCCCTTTACGAGTTTGGCAGTGTGGGACTGGGCTGTCACCCCACCCACCATTTCACTTCCACATTGGAAAACAGGGCCGCCGGCAAACCCACAGGATTACCAGTTTCCTCATGGCCAAGTGGGTGTTCCTTTGGCGTTCCCACATTGGTGCCTTTCAAAAAACCACAATGGGAGTGCCAAAGCTCATTCCTACACGGACCGAAATGCACAGTGTTGTGCATTTCATTCCATGCAGGAACTGGAGACGCACACGTACAGGGGGCAGGGCATGTGTCCTCCTGCATGCACCCCCTGTGCAGAGGCACAAGGGGTGCCCTTTAAGGGTCGCCAGAGTTTCCTCCCCACCTCCCTTTCTATGGCAGGCTTACGGCTGAGAATAAGGTCACACTGAGGAGACTCGGAATATGTTTGGTGGTGCTGCAGAGCACCACCAGGCATATTGCGGCCTCACTTCACAGCGCTACTGACAGGGATCGTGATTCACCGGCGGTTATGGTGGTCCAAAAACAGTCCAACCACTGTACTCATAATACGGTGGTCGGATCACTGGTGCTGTTGTCACCGACCACCTCTGCACCTCCACCACAGAGTTAGTAGTCAAATGGACCACCAAACTTGTAGTCAGGCCCATAGTCTCTTTTTCGGAAGTCAGAGTTCTACAGTGGGATTAATCAGAAGGCTGTATCCCATGAGAGTTCCAGGATGTCGGATACCTCTTTGGCTAAGCATGCTGAACAGGATTTACTTCTGTGTAGCGGGAGCTACCTCAAAGTCAGGCAGTCCAGTGATGCACCTTGGGCGGATAGGCGAATAGGTTTGTCTGAGTCTTCCCTCAGTTCTCAGAGCAGCTTTTAATCAGAAACATGCCAAGTCCCAAGTTTTGGATTTTGCCTATCCTGACACCTTAAACACCACAACCAAGGGCCCAGGATCAGAGGAGCACCACTTAGGAGTTCAGTACTCACTAAGGCCAGGTCCGGATGCGGATTCAAGATAGTAGAAGCCTTGTTTGTCCTTGAGGCTCTATTTAGGAGGCCGGCACAGTATCCCTTGTTGTCACTCTGGAAATCCTGCGTTCAAGGGATCAAGCTGGGCTCAATGAGCAGGGCAGGCCTCTGAGGATTCAAGACAGACCTCAAGCTACCCTTCCAGGTTCAGCAAAGCAGTCTTGTAGAGTACATAGTAGGCCTCAGCCACAGGCAGCCCTCTAAGAGTCCTTCCACAGGTCCAGAAAGCAAACTCGAGTGGGTCTGAGGGTCTCCTATATACCTGGTGCCTTCTTTGAAGTAGGAGAGGTTTCTAGAAGTTGTCCTTTGAAGTGATTGTAATTTCCTGTATTCCTTGCCCTGTCTACAAGCTGGCTGCATGGACAATGCTGTGGGACAAGTCCTTTGTATGAAGGCAGAGCACAGCTTATTCAGTTGCAACTGGGTCTGTGCCCAGCTGCACCCCTCCATCCGGCCAGTTGATGGCCTTTCCCAGCAAACATAATTCCTCTTTTGAATTTCAGTCTGGGAGGAATTAACAAAGTCCAACTGCTAACTACACCCAGTCATGTGACCTAGGATAGGCTGAATACACCAAATAGTAAGGAGAGCAAAATGCCAACTTTCTAAAAGTGTCATTTTCAAAACTGTAATTTAAAATCAAACTTTACCGTTAAAGAGGGTTATGAATTACAAATTCATGGATACTAAACATGAAACGCTTGCCTCAATCATACATTAGTACTTATTAAGTGCAATAAAGTAGCGTAAAAATAATTTTGGAGTTTATTTCACTGCCAGGACATGTCAATCTTAAAAGTACATGTCCAAGATTTTGCTTTCAATACATAATACTTTAGTGGTGACATGTATGCAATGAAAGGCGAGTTTAAGGCCTAGCAAGGATATATTATTGCCTAGCTGAAATGGCATTTTAAAACTGCATTCAGGCTGCAATAGCAGACCTGAGACATGGTTTAGGGTGCTGAGTGGAACAATAAGTGCTGCTGGATCCCTAGTAGCATTTAATTTACAAGCCCTGGGTAAATGGCATACCACTCTACAAGGGACTTATAGATACATTAAATACCTCTTACTAGGCAGATTTATATTGCCTTGAGGTTTAAAACGTCCCACATCTTAAAAGTGAACATGTTAGGTTAAGTGCTTACTGCAAAGATTAATGTGCCAACTGCAACTTGTCAAGGACTGGACATGGTTGAAAGTTACTCCTCCAGACTCTTGTCTGTCCGAGGTAAGGACGATTCCTTCTTGAAGCCACATTACCTCCCAGCTATTAGTTATAAAGTGAGGACAGGTAGACCGGTGTCTGCAGGTTTTACTAATTATCAGTGCCTTTTATTCTTACCTCTCCTTAGGGAAGCCACAGTCTATGGAAGGCCCGACAGGTAACAACAAATGCTGTAATTCTTCTTTGTTCATTCTCCATTTCATGTTTAATATTTAAAGTAATATTGTAACCGGACCTGTGTTTTGTTTACAGGAGGCCTCTTCGATGGAGGGAGTAAATTTGCTAAAACAGATGATTTCCAGCTTTCCACATCTTTTTCAAACTATTGCACCTCCACAGAGTTGGACAGCTGCCAAAGTTTAAAGCAAAGAAAAATGTGTCTGTATGCCTGTGTTAGAACCCCATGCTATCCCATCGGCAGCTGCAGAATGCTGTTGATAATGTTCAGCTGCAGTTTACCCTTTTTAACTATTTATTCATGTTATTATTGCAGTGTTCTATAGTGCAAATATGGCGGAAGGGAATTGGGGTTTTGAAAACAATCAAAAAATACACTCTGAATCGCCGCCAAACCTTGTGGAGGGAGGTGCTGCCTACCGGTTCACACACGCCGCCACGAACTTCACCTGGTTGCTGGAGGAGCTGCCCTTGCCCGATCCGGGATCCACCGCGCTGCTGCTCCTGTGTTCACGACTTGCAGCACCCGCTCCGCGGGTGCCGCTGCGCAGCAGTCGGTGAGGGGCAGGTCTCAGCTGTTTGCAAGTCGGACGCCCGGAGGAGGAGGATCCAGTGAGAGCAGTCAGAGGGAGCGCGCCAGCAGGGACTCGTAAGACCAGGAGTCCCTGCTCTGCACAGGTGTGCACGGCCGCGCCCCCTGACAGACACGCCCACCGCCTGGCCATTCTGAAAAGCCGGCCTCCTGCCTGAGTGTGTGGGACACCCTGAACCGCCGCCAAACCTTGTGGAGGGAGGTGCTGCCTACCGGTTCACACACGCCGCCACGAACTTCACCTGGTTGCTGGAGGAGCTGCCCTTGCCCGGTCCGGGATCCACCGCGCTGCTGCTCCTGTGTTCACGACTTGCAGCACCCGCTCCGCGGGTGCCGCTGCGCAGCAGTCGGTGAGGGGCAGGTCTCAGCTGTTTGCAAGTCGGACGCCCGGAGGAGGAGGATCCACTGAGAGCAGTCAGAGGGAGCGCGCCAGCAGGGACTCGTAAGACCAGGAGTCCCTGCTCTGCACAGGTGTGCACGGCTGCGCCCCCTGACAGACACGCCCACCCGCCTGCAACGCCCCTTATTACCAACGTGCAGGGCGCCAAGCGGGACGCGAGCGGGACGCCGAGCGAAGCCCGAGCAAAGGGCGGGCAGTCAGGGGCAGACAGAGGCTGGGCTGGGCCACGTCTCTTTCATCCAGCCCTGGGCCCTGGTGGGTTGCGTGTCATTCCCTAAAGGCGTACCTCTTACCATGTCAACCCGTTCTGGTAAATTACTTAGGAGTGAGGGCGAAAGGGGAGGTGCTGTTGGGAGCCCAGTGATTGGAACCATGGACCGTTTTATAACCAGAGTGGCGGCGGTCATTGATAAGGAGATCGCTATGTCTGAACGCCATCTCTCTGAGGTCTATCTCCCTTCTAGACGCTCCTCACTGGGGGCTGTAGCCCAGGCCTTGTCACCGGCCTGTGAGCGGGTCCAATCTGTTCCCCCTGATGTCCCGGATGGCTCTGTAGATTCCCCCCAGATGGTAGAAATAGGGAAAAACATAGAAAGGTTGGAACATCTGGTTGCGCTTCTACCTAGTGGCGTTGTGGAAGAGGGTGGCGCAAGTATTTCGCATTCACCTGCAACACCAAACATAGGCACAACTCAAATATTATCGCCAACTCCACCCGTTCCCAAAAAAGTAAACCTAGCTGGGGTGCCATCTGTGTATGACTCGAGTGGGCAGAGTAAAAGGGCCAAAAATAAAAGGGCAGCCAGCTCTAGTAAGGGTAGGCTGGTGAGACAGGCCGCGCTCTACAAGCGACCGAGGAAGCCTCTTGGGCAGGGCGGGAAGGACGTAAAGGGGTCGGTCCCAGAGGATAAGGCAGTGGTGGAGGGCGGCCCTGTGGACACACCCACGAGTAATAATAATTGTTCGTCCCCTAGTAGTAGTGCTGTTAATGTCTCCACATTTATTGACCCCAAGATTATTGACAGCATTATGGAGAGGGTAAACAGTCTCTTGATGCCCCTGTTGACCCAAGTTAAGGGTTTGGGGGCTAGAATAGATAAACTAGAGCAATCTACCCTCTACGGCTTTTTCTCACTTAAATCTACAATTAAACAGTATAAAAGAGTGAGTGAGAACCAGGCCATGGGACTAAAGGGGAGTGTGCCCCCAGTAGCTTCCTTGCCACTACAGGCGGATTTTAATCCTCCAACTAGGGCAAATAAGTTAGATACTAGCAAAGTGCAAGTACCAGTACCTGTAATTCCTCCCCCACCAAAAGTAGGGCCCCAACACAAGGGAATGGAAACATCTTCTGAGGTTGCCAAAAGTACACCAAAACTAACACCCCAATTGCAGCCCCCGACAAGTAGAGGGACGGTACAGGCTAGCCAAGCCTCTGGTACACAAGACAAAGGCAAGGGAGCAGCGACAGAGATGGTCGCCAAAACTGCCCCTCAACCTGCAGCCCCAGTTGCTACCTCAGTGGCCCCCCGCAAATTCCCACGGAGGACCCCCCCCATAAATCTCCAACCAGATTGTCATCCTTTTGTTGCTGTACTAGTAAACGTTCCCCCACTGAAGGAAGACCAGTTGGAGAATCACCAGGCCCTCAAGAATAAGTGTATCCACTGGCTAAAGTTAAACAAGCCAATCCCGAGTGGTGTGGATGGGCTAATTCTAAGTGTTCGCAGAGTAGGGTGGGTAGGACAAGGAAAAAAAACACAGGAGGGGGATTGTGTAATAATAAACTTTCAAGATCCCAGAGTGGTGAGCTCCATCTGTGGCCCTATAAAAAATATGGATGTGGTAGGGGTTAAATTAGTGGATCTAACCTTTTTTTATCCCAGGCCAATTGTTATGTCGCCCTGGGCGGGCCCTAGCACATCTGGCTTAGGCCACAACCGGGACCCATGTTGGGTTGGGGGTCTTGGGTACAACGGGTTGAACCCCCTGTGGGGGTCAGGGAGATGTTGACTGGAGGGGGGTGATACGAGGGAAATTGTAGTTTCTGACATGGTAACTGGCAATAGAATAGGTTTAATGACAGCACCACCACCCCGAATAGTCTCACCTATAAGTACAGGCGACAGTGGGTTGGTAGACCCTCTGCCCATTTCTTTGGACTGTAATTTGCCTGTTCCCCCTGTGAGGCCTGTGGACAGGAGTGATCTCGAGGTCAGCGACACATCAGCTGTGACGGACCGTGTTTTCAAGGTTTTCAGCTGGAATGTCGCAGGGATCGCGAGAAAGTTGGCCCTCCCAGACTGGAATGCTTTGGTTGATGAGCATGCCATATGCATCTTCCAGGAGACCTGGAGTTTGGAGCCGATACATAGGGTGGGATTCTCCTCCTATTTTGTGCCTGCACTAATCTCGGAATCAGGGAGAGGACGCCCTTTGGGTGGCCTGCTCATATGGGTGGCAGCTTCCCTAGACTGCAGAATAGAGGAGTCTCAGACAGGCTGTCCAGATATTCAAAATATTATTCTAAGAGATTCCAGGGGCCGTACATTATTGAATATTAATAACGTGTACGCCAGAGGGACTAAGGGCGGGAGGAAGTCCACTGTATTATCTCTTCTGGAGAGTCTTCTTAGTACAACTTCACATAAGTTGTGTACCCTGGTCGCGGGAGACATGAATTGTACGTTCGAGCCTTTGGGCTCGGATGTTGCCGTAGACCAGGATGAGGAGGACGCTAAGATAGGGATCCCAGCCCTGGAGATTCCACCCATTAGGAGATGGTCAGAGGTGGCGTTACAGTTATACATCCTGAGTATCGAATTAAATCTAAGGGCAGTGAATGGGAGGACAAACTCAGATAGGGGGGGGCTCATACCTATATTAGACCAGGACACACTTCTAGAATCGACTATATCTTATTAGATATATGTCTGTGGAGCCAGGTGAGGGACATGGTTGTGGTCCCGACGGTCGAAAGCGATCACAATCCACTTTCCTTGACCATGGTCCAGTGGTGGTGTTTTTTTAAGAAGGGTCCCATTAACCCCACATTAGCTCCCCTTGATGAGTCGGTAGTCTCACTCTGTGGAAGGCGTCTAAAATGGGCTAAATTGGTCCTTTCGGAGGAAAGGGTTGGAGAAATATCAACCCTTTTAGATCACGCATTGTTAAACCTGGGGTCCCTCCCGGAAGGGGTGGGTAGGGCTTGCGGTGTCTTTGTCTCCCTAACAGAGGCTCTGACAAATGTGTTTATCATCCCCTCGAGCAAGGTAGGGAAGAAAGGAGGTGTAAAGCAAGGTAACGGGTGGTACACACAAATATGTAGGGTACACAAATCAAGACTTGTAGAGGCAGTGAAACTCAAATCCCACCCTGATATATTGGAAGCAAGGAAGGCTTATAATAGATCCCTTAAATGTGCTAAGAAGGAGTGGGAAGAGAAATTTTGGGAGGACCTACTTGTTGCCAGCAAAAGTAAAGACTCAAGGGGTTTTTGGAACCTTGTAGGCTCCCGGAACAGGCCCGACGAAGTTATGAGACCCTGTAATATCCCCCCACAAAGCTGGGTAAAACACTTTGGGGCTTTATACCTCCCGGCGGATGGGGCACTAAATGTCAGGGTGCTCCCCCCACTAGTATCTGAACCTCACGGCTACAATCTCTTTCCAGCTCTAGAGATTGAGAAGGTAATTGGGTGGGTAGCCCCACGGAAGGCAGCAGGCCCAGATGGCTTACCGGGGGATCTCATGCGGGCATATCCAGTGGCCTGGGGAAGGGTTATTGCAGCACTCCTCAATGATATTATGAAGGGGGGGCCAGTGCCCGATTCCTGGAAAGGGGCGGTGGTGGTCCCTATTTACAAAAAAGGATCCAGAGAAATCCCGGGGAACTACCGGCCCATAAGCCTCATTGACTCCACCCAAAAGATAGCAGGTAAAGCTATACTTGGTAGGAGTCTTCATTGGGTGGAGGAAAATAAAATACTATCAGACTTCCAGGCAGGGTTCCGGGTAGGAACAGGGACGATAGAGCAGGTGTTTAGGCTAGCACTCCTTGGCTGGAAGGTGGTGGAGCTAGGCAAGGGCAGTCTATACTTGGCCTTTATAGATCTGAGGACTGCCTTTGACCTAGTTCCTCGGGAGGAGTTATGGAGGGTGCTTTATGGGTTGGGATTGCCTCCCTACATCTTGTCCCTCCTTATTAGCCTTCACGCCCATACCTTTGCTCAGGTTCGCTGGGGGAGAAATGGAGAGTTAACTGAGAAAATCCCAGTGTCTAGGGGTGTGAGACAGGGATGCGTCCTAGCGCCCACCCTCTTTTCACTATATGTTAATGGGGTGGTGGAATATCTCCAGCAAGAACCAGCCGACGCTCCTTGTCTCGGGGGAGTGCGGATTCCAACCCTACTTTTTGCGGACGATACGCTCTTGATTTCAAAGACTCCGCAAGGCCTCCAGAAGTTGCTAACCCGTTTCCAGAACTTTTGCGTTTCAAGGGGCTTGGTAATCAACGTGGATAAAACTAAGTTTTTAATTCTAAACCCTCCAAGGAAACTGGGCCGCCCACCTATTCTCAACTCTGTTCCCTTGGAGAAAGTATCCGAATTTGATTATCTTGGAATACGGATTACAGATAGCATGAACTGGTCACCTCACATTGCCAAGATGGTCTTGAACCACAAGAGAGTAGGAGGTGCCCTTCTGAGGGAATTCCGGGCATCACCGAGGAGGTCGCTTGCCCCAGCAATTGACATTTACAAGGCTAAGGGAGTAACATCAGCCTTGTATGGGGCAGAGCTGTGGGGGCATTGCTGCCTGGATTCCCTGGCAACAGCAGAAAGCAAGCTTTTGAAATCTTTAATCACCCTCCCTCCGAGCACTCCAACAGTGCCTGTGCTGTTGGACACAGGTTGTAAGAATATCAAAGACCAAGCCCGGCTTCGTCCACTCCTTCTATGGGCACGTATTTGGAGGGGTGAAGAACTAAAATCATACGCTGAAGGGTTGGCTGAGATAATGAGCCTGGGCGGTTGGGCGAAGATTAAGTGGTTGAGAGACACCAAAAAGCTTTTGGAGGAACTTGGGCTGGGGGACTGTTGGTCATCAAGAACGGCTCCACCAAAAGATGTTCTGAAAAGATTATACTGGAATTGGGTTGCGGATCAGCTAGTTATAAATTCTAGTCATTGTAAATCTACAGTTGCCTTTTTAACAATAAAGGATGTAGTAGTTTACGAACCTTACCTGGACCTAATTACACTTCCAGCTGATCGAGCACTGTACTTCAAATTCAGAGTGGGCTCCCTTCCAGTAGGGGCCCTGGTGTCAAAGTGGAAATCGGGTGCCCACATGTCCCCCTTTTGTGCCCGTTGTACCACTAGGACAGAGTCTATACCGCATATCCTGTTTGAATGTCCGGACTATGCTAAACCCAGGAGTTTTTGGCTCAAACCCCTTTGTTGCAATATGGGTACGCGTAGTTATCCGGTAGCCCTTCGCATCCTAATGACGGACACTTCCCCTCCCATTGTTTGTGGTGTAGCCAAATTTTTAAAGCATTTTTGGTTGATTCGTTGCAAGAGATTGTCAATAGCGGTTTAATTCTTTTTTAGCTAACTTATTCTGGCATCACATGTCTTTTTATCTTTCTTAAATGTACATTCAATATTACTTCTTAAAAATGTTTTTTCTAGTTTTGTAAATGCTGTATTTTGTGTATGCTTTCAAGATATCTTGCATATCGAATAAAAGCTTCAACCAACCAATCAAAAAATACAAACAAGCACCAAATCCGTGCAGTCATGTCAAGTGAGCAGAAGACGGGAACTAAGAAAGAGAAGTTATGCGCAAAATTCCCGGTCTCAACCAAAGCTTCATTGAGATATGAGTATTTTGAGCTCCTTCTTTAATAGTGGTAAGACAGGGAGCAGTGCATAGAGGTGGTGGAAGTGATTTACAATTTCCTTAATGAGCTGCTGGAGAACGATTACTTCATACATCGCTCTCGTTAAAAGACAGAAGGCTCAAGAGAAAGGTATTCTCCATTTATAGATCCCTGTTGACCAACAGAGTATTAAATCAGAAAATATGTATGTGGTCACCTCTGCAGCATCATATTTATGGGTTAGGTGGCCTTGCCTGAAAGAGTTGCCCTTCACTCTAGGAGTCTGTTTAAGTAGGTCGGCTCCATGAACCTGGTTGTTTCCCATGGTGGAACACGCTGCCATTTAATGCATAATTTGCACAAGTTTGCACTATTTTTGTGCACTGCATTTTTACTCCCTAGGTGGGTTGGCAGATTGTTTACATCTAAAAAGAAGTTAATTCCCAAATGTTCTTATGCTTTTTTAATTGTAAGTGATGGAGTTGTTTTTCTTTCATTTGGGATATTGCCTCTGATGGTAATGTGCACCTTTTTCACTGCATTAGCACTTTACTATATCTTTAAGTGATGGAGTTGTTTTTCTTTCATTTGGGATATTGCCTCTGATGGTAATGTGCACCTTTTTCACTGCATTAGCACTTTACTATATCTTAAGAATTTAAACATGCTTTTTTCTCAGGTTGTACGCCTTTGATGACAAGGTGTCCTTTTAGCACTTTATTGTACTTGCATTTTAATGTTTCCAATTAATTTATTGATATATTGCTGCGCAAATGTTTTTATTGAGTTATGTTTATATTGCAAGTTCTTAAAATATTGTAAGGCTGTCAGCGGAAACAATAAATAATTATTCATTCATTCATTCAAAAAACTTTATTTTCATTTTTGCAAAAACCATAAAAGTACATATACATTAAAAAACAATTAAAAACACATTCATTGTAAACACATATCAGATAAAGTGCCAGAGTGAAAAAGTGCAATAACAGCTTTACAACGGGAAAAAAGTGACTAGTGCATTCATCTCAAAGAACCATTACATGTCCAAACAATTTCTTTGCCTAACAGTCAATTTTAAAAATTCAATATTATGGAGAAAACTGTCACTATGCAAAAGTTGTAAGTACATTAGGGCCGGTCTGATCTGAATAAAATTAAGTTTTTTTAAAAGGGTGACCAGATATCGCCTGCGTGGATATTCATAAAATCTACATAAAAATATAAAATGCAGCATGTCCTGTGGAGACTCTCCGTCGCAGCCACAGGGTGCAGCCAGTTTGTTAAAAACATCAGTTTTTGGACTAATCAGCAGGTGATGAAAAAGATTTAGCCTGAACCTTGTTAACAGGAACTTTTCATGAGCGGTCAGTGAGCCCAACAGATATGGCTCTGCAGTATCACATGTTTTCAACATGACAAATTTTCTCACACTTTGTTTCTGGAGTTCAACTTCTTCCCTCTGGATCTTCCTATCCAAAAGGAAGTCCCGTTTAATTACCTCCAGAACACCCTTTACAATCTTACTAGGGTGTTCAAACAATTCCAAACGACCAAGCTTAACAAAGCAAGATTTCACATATTTTATCCAAGGGGAACCCATTGCCTTGTCCTGGGTCATATAGTCGCTCACAATCAGGTGTGTCAATGGTATATCCTGATTTAACCACAGTTTAAGCCAACAGGTTAATGGGCGTAGGGAAAAAATGTCACTTAAATATTGCGTCCCTAACTCTTCATGTACCGAGAGGTTAGGTGTGCCTGCAGGAACACACAAAATGCGCTTCAGAAAAGAGTTTTCAGCAATCTGCAACTGCTCACCGTCAGTGTACCCCCAAATTTCACTGCCATAAGTAGCAGTTGCTACCGATTTTGCATTGTAAAGTTTCAACATGGCACTAGTAGGTTTTTTACCCAATTTCGATGCGAAATTAAAGATAGAGGCATTGACCCTGACCAGTTCCCCTTTCTTTTTTGCAAGATGAGGACCCCAATTAAGCTTAGAGTCAAAAAGGACCCCAAGGTACGAAAATGTTTTTGTTATAGGAATCACTACATCATCAAGTTTAAATGAAAAGTTCCTTCTTGGTTGTTGGCCAACATGCATGACAAATGATTTTGAGTTGTTGACCATAAAGTCTCTA
The DNA here is from genome assembly GCF_964261635.1 of Lissotriton helveticus. Classification (NCBI taxonomy): domain Eukaryota; kingdom Metazoa; phylum Chordata; class Amphibia; order Caudata; family Salamandridae; genus Lissotriton; species Lissotriton helveticus. The sequence goes on along the minus strand of NC_136071.1, from coordinate 647,003,925 downwards.
TCTGTCATGAACAGTTTAAAAGCATTTAATAAAGCTTGAAGGCCCTTCTCAGTTCTGGAAATTAAAACTGCATCATCTGCATATAAAAGTACAGGAATCTCTCGCCTGCCAACTCTAGGGCAGTCGGACTGTACATTCTGCAACACACTATCAAGGTCATTAATAAGAAAATTAAAAAGGAAGGGGGCCAAGATACAACCTTGGCGAACACCCTTTCTGTTGTAAAAATTTTCTGTTGTGCTCAGATCTTGGGAGTATCTCACATTAGCTCTAGTATTGCTATGTAGGTCAGCCAAGAAATTGACAATTCCACTATCTACACCCTTCACCCTCATGGACTGCCAAAGCCTTCCCCTGATTACACAATCGAAGGCTGAGGACAAGTCCATGAAGGCGAGGTGGATAGTGCCCCTATGAGCCACAGTGTACTTGCTAAGTATTAAAAAAAGGTTGAGACACTGCGTCACTGTTGATCGGCCACTACAAAACTAATACTGTACAATGGACATGATATTATTTTCCAACGTCCTATCAGAAAGTCTCTGCAGTAGGATTCTTCCTATAATTTTGACCATGGAGTCTATTAGTGAAATAGGCCTGTAACAATTTGGGCTGCTTTTGTCCCCTTTCTTAAAGACCGGGACAATCGTGGAGACCTCCCAGGATTGTGGGCAACCCTATTTTACTGCTGCATTAAAGACAGACTCTAAAATAGGTGCCCAAAAATTTGGCTCAGATTTAAATAGATCCGGAGGAATCCCATCGGGACCAGGAGCTTTCCCAGCTGTTAGACCCTCAATGGCCTCCATAACCTCCCCCCTAGAAAAACGAATCATCGGGCCATTGTCACTCGGGCGGAGATGGGCCTTTCCTCCACCGGGCTACAGTACAATTGCTTGAAGTGTAATTCCCACTCCTCCTTCGTAATATAGCATTCCAGGCCATCACCCGGTACCTGGACCAGGAACGGTTTCTTCATTACCGCCCAGAACCTGGAGCTACACCGCAACGTAGAAGGGTCAAGAATCTCTCTCCATGCCTCCTCTCTAAGGAATTCATTGTGTTTAGTAATGGTAGATTTATAATGTTTACGACACAATTGAACTGTCTCCTTTATTCTCGGTTTAGCTGCTAGTGCCAACCTTAAATTTCTGGCTGCTTTAGAACAATCTTGATTAAACCACTTATGTCCCACAGATTCTAACTTCTTTGCTGGGACCGACAATAACTGTGTCACCTTAACCGACAGACTTTCGTAGGCTTCAAGAACCTTCCTTGGTTGTGGACCTTCTTGTGTGCAAACCAGAATTTCATCTGCACAAATGGTTTTAATATCTTTGTACAACAAATCTGGGGTAATTTTAGACCATTTAAGACAACATCTCCCATCAGTTGTGCTTACCCTGCCGGTAATGAGATTTGTGTCTACGTTAGCTATCCAGGGACCCCTCTAGTGAACAGTGAGTGGGTTGTGATCACTGAATTCACTATGTTCAATAACAAAGGAATCCACAAAGGATTGCATTGGCGAAGTTATTAATACATAATCAATAAAAGTTCCCCTGCCATGCCCCTTAAAGGTTGGAATCTCAAAACACTTTGTAGGGTCTATCAGTCCCATGGTCAATGATAGATCTAGATCGTTAAGTAGATCATTAAAAAGTTCCCCCTCAGTCGTATGTTCCAGATGCATGCCCTCTAAATGGGGACAATGCAAATCCGAGATACTTTTCAGAAGAAGATCCTCACAAGGGTGAACATTAAAATCTCCCATTATCATGAGATTATGGATACAATCCCTCATTGAATTTCTAATAAAAACATTCAGTACTGATATCTGACTATTAACTGAGCATGGATTGACAGCATTATAAAAATTGACCATACCAGACATACAGTTTTCTCCCGTTAAAATTAGACCAATAATACCAGAATTGCTTGTTATGGCTCTTCGAATTTTACACGATAACGCAACAGAGATGAACGTAACCATTCCCCCCTTTGTTCTTCCCCTAGTTGTTGCCATTGCAGGAACATAAAATGCTTTATAACCTTCCAAAAAGTAGTTACATTCGACTGACCAAGTCTCCTGCAAACAGATAACCTGAAACTGCTTAATGTACCTAATCCAGTTACAATCCACCATTTTAGCACCGAATCCGGCAATGTTCCAAGAAATTACGTTGTTCCCATTCAGTTTTCCCCGTGTGCTTTCCTCATGTCCCATTTCATTCAAAGTCACTGTTACTTGTCCATCAGATTCCTTGTGTCAATCGCACGCCTCCAAGCCTGAGAGTGAATCAAATCTATTCTGCGTTACAACATTGAACCCATTCATGCCAAGATTATCAACATTGTACCGATATGCAGCTTCAGGAACCAGAGGCGGAGTAGAGATAAATGGACCAGTTTTCCCTCGATAGGGAGAGGTTTTAATTAGGTGGGTATAAAAGTAACCAAGGGGACGTACACACACACTATTTGCATTCTGAATTAGAGAAGCTGCTCTTAATAAAACTATAGCCACGTGTTGGGGATGTTTGAAGTTAACTACAACACAATCCCCACTAGATGTTTTTAAGGACGGGCCAATCCAGTTCACTCTTTGAGTTGACAAAATGTGGTCAGAATATGCAATTGGGAAACCACATTTATTATTCAGCCATGATACCGTTTTATTTTTTAATGAGGCATGGGATTCCTCAAATGGCTGAGCTGAGTGAAAATCAATGGGCGGCACATTTGTTAAAACAGCCACATAAGGTGCACAATCAGGGGGAAGATTGATATAGCGACTTTTCTTTACTTGTCTAATATCCGGGTTACCCTCGGGAATTAAAATAGCCTGTTTATTCTGACCGGTTGTGGATGTAGAACTAAGTGGTGCTGATTCAACTACAGCAATTTTCTGACTATTATGCTGCGAAGGAATTCTACCAGTACCTTGGCCATCTCTATTATGGCCCTTCTCCACAACCTTAGGTTTTGCGGCTGGGGTAGATGACAGGTGTGTTATTATCAGTGCACCTAGTCTATTAACTTCTAGGGCCATACTATCCAACTTAGCTGATAGAGGTTTCATTAACTCTACAATCTTTGCCTCTAGTTTTTCTTCAAGGGTACTGATCAATAAGGCAAATTGCTCCAGATTAGTATTTATGCCAGCTGTGTTATTACCTACATGATAATCCTGTCCACTAGCATGGCTATTTGGCACCGGTTGCGCTATTTCTACTCTTTTCCTTCCATGCTTCCCCCCGCGTTTAGTCAGTGGCTTTCTACATGATCTCACTGGTCTAGGGGAAGGGGAAGGGGAAGGCAAAGGCTGATCTGATGCCTCAGTAGATATGTGGGAAACATTTTCTTGAAAGTCAGCATGAACCTGCGCTTCAACCGCTATGACAGACCTATTACTCACTTCTGGAATATCAACTATGACTAGGTCTGCAGCTAATAATGGTATATCATCGTCTGGCACCCGATCACTTCCACGACCTAATGAGGCCCTACGTTCGCTATTAATCTGTGTTACCTTTTTGACCAAATAGTTATCCATAGTGCCTGACCCAGATGTGGTCCTATCTTGTTTTGCTTTAGACATCGTCAATGTAATGGATAATACAACAAACCCCAAAAAGCACTTTACCCCTTGACCAATGAAATAAAAATAAGGTCTCACTTGGCAGTACAAGTTCCTGAAAGATGAATCAAAAGTCCGTGGCACAGCCCGGTCTCCTCTGGCCTCTGAGGGCCTAAGAGGGCCCGCCCTTTGCCCGGGCTTCACCCGGCATCCTGCTTGCGTCCCGCAAAGCGGGGCAACGCTGTTTTAAGGCACCTCCTGGCGCTTGCGGTGCACGTGGAAGCAGCGCCGCCGCTGAGGCAGCCGGGAATTGTAGTCCCGGGAAACCGGCGCAATCCAAGCTAGTCGTGACTCCTGGCGGTGGCGGCAACGCTGGAGGCTACCTCACCTCACCCCCGCAGCCTTAGGCAAGTGTCCCCCTGCTCCGCCGGGCAAACGCTGTTTTAAGGCGCCTCCTGGCGCTTGCGGTGCGCGTGGCGCTTGCACCTCACCCCCGCAGCCTTAGGCAAGTGTCCAATAAATAATTAAATAATTCAAATAAAAACAGACTTTATATACCTTCCTGTCTGTCTGACAGGAAGGTATATAGATCAGTACTGCTTTGTGACTGATGACTGCAGTCTTACATTTTTCTCTTGCTTCACAGGTGGGCCATTGTGCAACTAAAATGACAGGATTGATGGGAACATGTTTCTTATACCCAGAAACAAAATGAATGACAACATGAAGCACAGCTCTATGTGCCAAACATATTTTCCAGTCTGGAGAGTACTGGTGCCTGAACTATAGATGTTAAGGCCTGAATGAACAGTTCCAAATAGCCTAAGCTGGTAGCGGGTGCTCTTGGCCATAGTGGAGATTTGCCTTTGTTGGTTAAGCTGGTAATCAAGGATGCATCTCAGGTATTATGGCATTTTAAACTGTAGCTAGTTTATTATCCAGGAGAGAACATGTGTCTATCCACAACTGGATCTGTAGCGTGAATTCCTTTTTTTGGGTACAGATTAACAGAAATTCTGTTTTGATGCAGTACATTTTAGATAGGGGTTCAATATCTATTTTTTAACTTTTCCTTTTGCTAGAAAGCCTGTAGCTGTTGTTTGTGAATGAAATCTTATGATAGGTCAGTGTATCATGCACATATTGTTGATAAAGTGTCACTGAATTTCTGAGGAGATTTTCAAGTGGTTCCAAAGAAAAATTTAAAAGTGTTGGAGGCAGATTTAAGCCCCTGAGAAACCCTTTGTTTTATGCTCACCTTGGTAAATACAGAGGTCTCTTATTTTAACCACTTGGAAGAGGTTTGAGAAATGGAATGTGATGCAGTTTAGAAAGTACCACCTCATTGCCCATTTCTTCTTTCAATAAGTCAACACCAGGTGGATGTTTGATTATATCAAAGTAAGCTGAAGTATCAAGAAGCACAAATCGGCCTGAGCCACCAGACTCAAGAAAGCGGAATATGTCACCAACAGCTTGTAGATGGAGAGTTTCTCTGCTGCAGCCTTGTTAAATTTCCGATTGAAAATTGTCAAAGAGGTTGTTTTACTGGGTGCAAAACTGTTTGAGAGGTTAATCAGGTTTCTATCACCTTCCCTATAAAGGGTTGGGTTGCTAGCAACAGGGCTCACATTGTTCCAGAGTGTTTGCTATACATTTTTACTCTATACGGTGTGTAATTATGCAAAGTGTCATTATAAAATAATTTTAGGAATTTTGTGTACTACAGTAACCCAAATATGCTGAAATTGCGCTAATTATGCAGGCGTAAAACAAATTTCCCCCAGTCCTAATGGAAATGTTGACTAGAGGATGGTCTTGAAGAAGTTTGATCGTAGCATTTGAGTCTTGAAAATGTATCAGCTTCCAAGAAAGATTTCACTCTTGGGATAGAGATCATGGTTGCTCCTAGGCGATATCCCCTAGTGTAAGTCTTCAATGGTGGACAGTTAAGTCGAAAAACAGTAGTAGAACAGCATATTAATCTATTCAGAATCTTCTCATGTTAACTGATTGACTAGCTGGCAGAAGACTTACCTTTTCTCAGTAAGTTGATCCAGAGAAGACAAGAAATCTGTGGGGGACAACGGTAATGACTCTGAGTAAGGCAACTCAAGCTGCCTTTTCAAACTGGGGTGGGGACTAGAGTTCTAATGTTATGTTTGTCTGCAATGATCCTGAAATTTGCCCATGAAAATAGTGTTTTGTCATTGGGAGGACACAGGGAAACTTGACAAAGGAGGTAGGTGGAAGTGTATAGGATGAAGGCAGAGAGAGGAAGTATGAGAGAAAAGCAAGATGGATTTAAAGAAAGCGAGGGATGAGACTGAACCTGGGAAAATGTGGCACGGTCTTGAACGTGACAAACTGGTGAGGAGTTAGAATAAGATGGATAGGAAGAGGGGGAGAAACTACTTAAGAGGTGAAACACAGAGACTGAAGGTAATGAGACTGGGTGTGTAAGGGAATAAGGGCATCAATGTCAGTTACAAGTGGGCTCATCAGGAAAGGAGTGCTGGAAAATGACTGAACCAGCCCAGATTACCCGCTACTCCTCACTATCTGCACTAACACTTACAAAGTGCTGATTAACATGGCGAGTCATGAACGTTCCATTCCCAGGTGTTGTTTTGGCAAGGTTGCCCCTATATGCAGGGTCGCAAGTACTCCACTGCAGTAAGGATGCCAGTGAGTTCTCAGTGCTAGGGTGTCCTTGTGTGAGCTGCATGTTTACTGTGAGGGAGAGGCTTTTACTCCTTGTATGCTTTCTGAGAGACCTTGTTGCTTGGGGCCACATTTACAAAGTGGTTGACAGACCAATTTTCAGGAAGGGAAAAGAGAAAAGGTTAAGGTGTGACCCCTGAGGAAGTTATTATCAGTGTCATTTTAAAGATTGGAGGAGATTGGGTGCAAGAAGGGCAATGAGATGAGACAAGTGAGCAACAGAATATGGATTGAGAGACTGAAGAAGAAAACCAAACAAGTCCAGATTCTAATCATTTGATTAAATCATGATCTTAATAGTGTTACTAGTGGACATAGATTAGTGTGACAAAGAGAATTTTAACTTTTGTCCATAGTGGTTATTAGTCATAGAGAAGATATACCAGACTTTCTGCAGTGTATTCACCCATAGAGAAGTGCTGAGATTAAACAGAAGGGTGTCAGGTTTGAGAATTCTTCTCTGGGTGCAGAGATTTTGGTCAGCCATTAGTACTTCGAGAATTCTCTGAACATCTTGTGACAAGGTTTTAGCAGCATATGTAGGTAAGTTAGGGGAATAGGTGATTTTCTAAAGAAGTTTGTTCCTGTTTTAATTCAGTGTTTTGAGAGAGAGAAGAGGTCACCATGGGTTATCTTAGCATTCGTATTATTGGCTCAGAACAGGTTTTAATGTTGACACCTCTTTGTTTGACTTGCCTTTAATGCTTCTTCAGTCATCAATTTATTTCAGCCTGAAATCGTAATATCCAAAGTATATTGCAATCCTTGAAAATCATTTGAGTAGGTCTATTTAGACAAATAAGTTGATCAAGCAGTTCACTGTAGGTGGTATATTATGAATACCTAAGTCAAACAGAGCTTATAGAGCTAGTCCTTTGTTTATGTTAATTAAGTCAGGTATGTGAAGCTAAACTCCATCTTGAAGTGTGGATAGGTTTTACAAAAAGCATTCCAACATGTGAGAAAGAATGTGATAAGTTAAAAATGGTCAGAATGTTAGAGTGAGAGGATCATTCATTTTGCTCCCCAAGATGTGTACAGTGGACTTTTTCTGATTTCTTTTTCTATGAATGGTTCAATGCACTTGTTGTTGTCTGTTCCATTGCTTTGATTTTCTGTTCCATTGAAGGCTCCTGTGTAATAGTCCTTCTTATGTACTTTGTTTTTCAAATTGGTGAAGTTCTTCTTCAGTAAGATTGGGACAAGGTGGCTGCTTTCAGGCAGTGATTTAAAGTTTGTCATCTATTAATGATGGGGGGGAGGTGTACAATAGACTTGTTTTCTTATAGCCCTCATTGCTCCCATGTAAATTGTGATGGATTCCTACTAGTAAGAGAACGATCTGCATGGCCTTTGGAGAAGATATGTAGTTCACGGTCAAGGCAGCCATGTGTATCAGTGACTCAGAGAGGGTTGTGGTGGTTCCACACGGTCTTAACCACGCATATGCCTTTACCATGAATACCTTTACAACTAAATTTGCGATGTTATGGTATGTGTGGCAAATACATATGCATGGTTAAGACTTGTGAGGTAAGTGCAGCCCGACCCCCTACCCTCCTGAAAACCAACCCCCTACCCGTTCCAGCCGTGAAAACTACCCTGCCCCCAAGCCCTTAAAACTACCCCACCCTCTACTAAGCCCTAAAAACTACCCCCTGAGCCCTAACAACTACCCTGCTCCCCAAGCCCTAAAAAGGATCCCGATTCGTACCCTCCACCCTTTGCCCTAAAACAACCCCCAAACCCCTGTCCTCAGATCTAAAACTACCCCGTTCTGGAAACCAACTCCCTTCCCTGAGCCCTAAAACGTCATTGCCCCCAAGCCCTAAAAACTAACCCGATCTCTTCCAAACCCTAAAAACTTCACCAACCCCCCTCAAGCCCTAAACACTTCCCTAACAGCCAGCCCTAAAAACAAACAACAACCTAGCCCTGATAATTACTTCAACCCTTAAATACTACTATCCCCCAACCCACTAAAACCCAGGCCCAGCCCCACCTGCCTTACTACGTCCTACCTCCACTCCTGATCCTTCCTGCTTCTGCCCATTCCAGGCAGCAGCTAGACCACACACTGTCTTAACCACACATATGCGTGGTTGAGGTATATGCCCTTGTGATGTTGGAACACACGTTGTTCCGACTGTTTTTCCTTAGCTTTATGCATCTAGCCAGCCCCTGCACACCCAAACAGTAAACTATACAAGTTATCAGGAGACCCAAGATAAAAAGCCTTCAAAAAACATTTTACTAGAATGTATCCCATGTCTAATGCCATATTATAGAAAGCTCCCCTGGGATCAAACAGGGGTGTGTGCCCGCTGTGTGAGCCCCCAGGGTACATTTTGATATTACAGAAGGAACGACAAACGCTTGATAGTACTCATGCACCTGTAACACCAGCACTATTATGGGAGAGAGTTACCCCATCTGAATGGGAGTGTGCCCCCTATTGAAATATGGGAATCAATTTGCCTCTGCACCTGTGGCATATAACAGATACAGGCACAAATGCAAACATGCGGTTAGGATGCTCACTAAATGTGTGCCACAAAAAATGGCACATTGTCAGTGTGCCCCTGATAGCAGCCCACTCGAGGGGTGGAAGTGCATCCCATGGACCTTTCAGACATCTTGTTGCATGCAAGTGCAGTCACTCACTGCACCGGTATACAAGGGACTCTATCTTATCTTTAAAGTGGGGGCTGGTTCCCACCTGCACAAAGAGCCAAGAAGCAGCTTTGAGGCAGCCTCTTCTTATTTCCCTGAATGAAAAGTTCCCTTAATGACTTTGCAGCTGCTCTGAGAACAACTCATTCATCATAATACCTATTAGAACATTGGAATGTTGGGAGCTCCATTGAAAACAATGGAGTAGCTCCCAGCTTATAATGGCTGGTATAAGCCTGGAGCTCCAACATTCCAATGTTTCTTTGTTCACAACTCTGGCTGTGAACAAAGGCTTCAAGGGCCCTGAGGGGATTCCAATCCCCTCACGCTCCCATAAGGCTTTGTTATTTTTTGCTAGAACATTCTGCCCTCTAGTGGCAGAATGTTCTTATAGCCTTATAGCCCTTCGTAGTTGGGCTATACGGCTATTAAAGTCCCTCTCCCTTGTTAAAGGCCCTTGTCTTCTTCTCGGGGCCTTTAAAGCTGGAGAGGGCCTTTAATAGCCAGTATTGCCCTCTACGGCGGGTTATAAGGCTATAGTACTTTACCTGTTTGCCCCAAGCTACCTGTTTAAAGGTGTGCCGTGATGCTAACAGGGAAAGTGCAGCCTATTAGTAATACAGGTCCTGGTTTTCTCACACTGCCATTGGTTGTGGCAGACAACCTAGATATTATGGGCCTTAGAAATACTGAGGTGCTGATGCAAGTGCAGCTATCTGTGGGGCTGCAAGTACACTGATGCTGGAATGATGCCAGAGAGATCTCATTGCTGAAGCGTCTATATGTGAGCAGTGGGATCACCTGCTAGCGGGACATCCATACTGTTGGGATGCTTCCTGAGAGACCCTGCGGCTGCCTCTCTATTGCATATTTGTTTCTACCAGGACTGTCTTTCTGCTTGAAGTGGAGTAGAATTGATGAAAGACAGGGTACAGAGAGTTGCAAATGGAGAATCAGGCACTCAAACCACCTGAAGCTTGTAGGGCGCAACAAGAACTTAGGTTCTGAGCTTCCTCTTATTTGGAAGTTCTGAGGATATTGCTGTGTAAAGATGGTCCTGTAAAAAGAGGCATTTACATTGATTGTGATCACTGGCCTAAGGACTTCCATTCAGAACGTTTTCGTCAGGCGCCATCTTGCTCATCTAAGCAATGACAATAAGCTACGTGCTTACAATTTCTATTATGCTGTAAGAATTCTTGCACCTGTTGATTGGTTGGGATCAATGCTTTCATTCTGCATATGTGGTTTTTGCACATGGGAGCTAAGTGTAGGTCTTAGTAGCAGCAGGGGAAACCATTTTCTGCAACCCGATCACCTGCCACAGCCCTTCATGGTTTAAGAACAGGGGGCCATATTATCAAGAAAGGGCGATACATTATTGACGCATTTATCGACAGGAAACTGCCACTAAAGCGGCGATAATGGGCTTGATAATATGCCCTTGTGAATTCCAATGGAAGCCCAGGTTCTGGTGTGAAAATCAATTTTGATATGAGTTGCATGTTTGAAAGTTTCAGTATAAGTACTTAACACACTAAGGAACACATATCATTGAAAATGATTTAGTTTTAATGATTTTTAGAAATAGTTTATGTTACTACTTTTGAAATTTGTAAGAGTATTCCCTATTTAGGATCGTTAATTTTTAAATAATAATAACTGACAAAACTACTATTATTACTTGATATGAAATGTTTGATTTACTCTATTATTTTTTGAATAATCAATGACTTGTATTATTAAAAGAAGATGATATTAATGCATTCCAATTATTTGCTTAGACTGTATTATTCCATAGCATAGTGAAATTAACTTTGACATGTTCCTTTCAAATGTTGCTTTAACTCTTCCTGCCTAATGTAACAACTTGACTATGAATGGAGCCCTATTCCTTGTGTGTGTGAGTTGGTGAGAACCTATCCAGGTACTATACCCCCGAAGGAACTAAAAATACAGTTTTCATTTTGTAACTAACGTCTGAGGATGGCAAAGGTTGTGATTTCTCATGACTAGCTTGGAAACAATGATGGAGTAGCAAATTGTACCTGACTAACGGAAGAAGACCGCACAATGGACAGACCACTGTGGTCAGATATCTGTTGTCATTACTGCATCATCTATGGTATAAAGATGAACTCCCTAACCCCGTCCAAGCGCGCGTCGGCCAACGGCTGTCGTAAGCACTAACTGGCTAGTGCTGCGCACATCCGTTGGCCGACGCGGCCCCGCCCACTCTTTAAAACCGCCGCATCGTGGCAGATTTTGCCGCGTGGTAAAGGGGTTAAAGGAGGGTTAAGAGGATTTTTGGATGGGCCTTCCTACTCCTTGGCATTTTTGCTTGACGATTTGAGAATTTTTTGCAGCTGCTGCTGTAATTGCTGATCAATTGGGACTCCTTTCCTTGCTGATAACCTGAACTCAATGGGGCATATTAACAAGGAGTTACCTCCGATTTATCACCACCTTAATGCATCAGAAGCGGAGATAGAACTAACACCCCATTCACAAGCTGGTGCAAACAGCAGACATTGTCAGAATTCCCACGATAACAGCCACAAAACCTTACACCACGGCGGACACCACCAACTAAGGCTTATGATATGCAGAGTAGGCGTTCCCGTGCAGAAAGACACAAAAAACAGCAACACCACTTTCACAACGAACTGACAGATCCGGGAAGCGACCCAAAAACACACAATAAGCTGCGATAGCTGCAGGTATTTACCACCTGCCTCAAGCAGGTGTAAAGACGGACGACTCCTTGCAGAAGGCAATGGAGCCCTGCACACAGCCACACCCGAAGAACGCCATGGAGCTACTCATCATACAGCTCGGAGCCCCAACAGGGCCACAATATCCACCGCCACCACCCCCAGGACCGCTCCCACCCATAGGACCTGGACCCGTCCCCCCACAGTGGAAGCGCAGAGTAAGAAAGCGGACCTTGCACCCCCTGTGAATACTGCACACCACTACCGCAACAGAAAGCACACACATTCCATCAACGTGCAGACAATAGTGGACCATAGTGGACTCTTCACTAATGTCGTCGCCAACTACTCAGGCAGTGTGCTTGATTCCTTCATCCTCCAACAGTCCATCATCAACCAGCGTTTCCAGGATGGCACATATGGAACGGGATTGCTCCTTGGTAAGTACCAAGTCAACACACCACACAGCCATACCAGCTTTGAAGCACTGCTCTGCCCACATGACCCTACCCCAGTACCCCACAGGTCAGCGTCCCGTGGCAGTGGGCCCATGTGGCCTGCTGTGCATCCAGGGCAACTAGCCCTGTGCGACCCGTGACATCCCCCCTTGTCTTTCTGACACTACATGTTTGAGTGCCTGATGACTGGTGGTGTAGTTGCCTGCATCAGCTACTCCCGGCGGGCTGGCTAACACTCACACCAGACACCACACACAGCAGCACAGGCGTCACTGGATTGATGGACATGCCCTCACAATATGCCGACCCAAGTATTGACTTATTTCTCCCTGCACTGTCACAGGTGATCAAGGATATGCACTCTGCCCTTGAATGATGACGCCCCTCCGACTTCCGAACTCACCCGCCCAGAGGCAGTACAAAGTGTCCCACATACATACTAGGGGCATCGTGGAACGCACATTTGGCATGTTGAAGTCACATTTCAGGTGCCAGGACGGCACTGGTGGGAAGCTCCTGTACAGTCCGGACATCGTGTGCAAGCTGATCATTGCATGTTGTGTGTTGCACAACATCTGTGTTCGCACCAGGGCCCCATGGATCCCAGTTCCAGAGGTACCAGCCGATGATGGTGGTGATGGCGCAGGTGACCCACATCCCACTGCAGCTGTGGCAGGAATGGCCCGTAGGAATACCATCATTGACACTTACTTCTCAGAGCACGTCACATTGTGACCGTCCATGGCAATCAAGCGACAGTAGAAAATGTCCAAATGCACTGCATGTGTGAATAAAACATGTTGCTCTTCTCAGCTTGCATTTGTACATTTTGATGTAACGTTTCCCTGCGTTTCATGTGATTTGGCAGGTTGTGCAAATTTGCTGAACCAGTTGTGTCCTGTGTTCAAATGTGGTGGGTGTGCTGTTTGACCTGAGAGGCAGTCACTGCCGGGGTGCACTCCTGATTGTGTGTGTATGCTGCACGGTGGGTGTGTCGCTCCTGCGGCTCTAATTTGTCTGCCGCTGGTCTCTTTTGTGCGGTGTCCATGTAAGTTCTGTTTTTTCACTGTGCTTAGATCTTGTGGTGTTCATGCTGTCCTCTGCAGTTGGCCAGGGTGCATCCGTGGTACTCTGCTGTTGATGATTTTTGTTCAGTGACATTTTCCGTCTGCTGTTCTTGTACTATTTTCCCACATTGCGTGTGAGTATTGCTGCCCTCGCGCTGGTTGTCACTGTTTTCTCATTGCGCTTTTGCCCATTGCAGGTTTTGTCTCTTTGGGGCTTGTGTTTTTATCTCCTTTGAGGTGGTTGTTTCGCTGACATTGTCCGCGGTGTCTGCAAACTATTGTATGCTACCGCCGTGTTGTGAATTCCACATTGTCACAAGGTTGTTTTCCCTCAATGGGCTGCAATGTTGAAAGCTGCATTATGCTACTCTGGCAGTAGTTATCACACATTCTTGTGAATTCGACGGAGATTTAACCATCACAAGGGCACATCGAGTACCTGCTCATCCTTTCCCCATTTCAAAGATACCACAAACTATTTTGTTGAATTTTGCTGACTTCCGTGTTAAAGAACGAGTCCTGGCAAAGGTGCTACAGCTAAGACAGTTCCCAATAAATGAAATTTCTAAATGCCGAATATTTTCGGACATGACAGCCTCAGCAGCACACAGGCGCAAGTGGTTTGTAAAGATGCTTTATCTATTTAAAGCACAGGGTACCCAAGCCTCAATAGCGCAACAATCGAAGCTCGGCGTCTTGGTGAATGGGAAGTTTCATCTATTTTCAAATCTGGAAGGCGCTCAGAGCTTACTGAGAGAGCTATCTTCCGGAAGTTGAAAAAAATGATTTAGTATTAAATAAAGTTTAAGCTTTTTTTGGTTTGCTGGGGGGTACAGTTTCACCAAGGGTGTTGTTCCATGACACCCATTAGGTTAGTAGGGAGGGTTGAAATATGGCTAGCGTGACTAGTGGGGCGTTTCACATTTCTGTGGGGAGGTTTTTTTTTTGGGGTGGGTGGTGGATCCGCTTGGTGGACCATTAGCAGTAAAAAGAGCAGCAGCAAAAGGACAAAGAGAGGAGTTAACAGGAGTTTCTATTCAAGCAAACAACATGCTTACTCAAGAAATCTAAATGGCTAGTAAATGTAGTATTATTAGTCCATGTAAATGGCATGCTTAACAAAAATATGGTGGGCACATTAACCCACATGACTTGTTTTTTCAGGAGACACACAAAATCCAATTCTCCCAAGTTGTATTTACCAAGGGTATTTTCCGATTCTTTTTTTGCATCAGCAGGGTTAGCTATGAGAGGGGTTGCTATTTATTTCTCCAGAAAATTGCTGTGGGAATTTGACCAAGTTAGAAGGGATCCTCAGGGGAGCTGACTAAGGGTAGTGGTGAAACTGAACGGGAGGATCCATAATTTTGTCAACTATTATTTATTTATTTATTTATTTATAATTACATTTGTTAAGCGCGCAGCTACCCGAAGGTTTCCCGGCGCTGAGGCAGACTAGGCGGTCAGAGAAAGTAAGGGAAAATAATAAACAATGGGGATCAGGAGTTAAAAAGCCAGGTTTTAATTCCCTTACGGAAAGTAAGGAAGCAAGATTCGGAGCGCAACAGTTGAGGCAGGGCATTCCATAAGGAAGGGGCCAATAGGGCAAACGAACGTCCCCCCATTTTGGCTCTGTTGGTGCGAGGAATCATGTACTTGTTCTGCGTAGAAGACCTGAGTGTCCGGGGAGGAACGTAATGGTGCACTAAGGCAGACAGATAATGGGGGGCCTTACCAGTCATGATTTTATGCATATAGCAGAGTGCTTTAAACTTAACTCTGTTCTCGATACGCAACCAGTGCAATTTCCGCATATGGGGAGTAACCGGGGATCTAGCAGGGAGGTGGCAGATGAGGCGAACTGCCATATTCTGCACCACCTGGTACTTCCTGGTAACCTCCTTTGCGGCGCCCAAGAGAAGGATGTTCCCATAGTCCAGGCGGGAGATGACAAGAGCCTGGACTACAGTCCTCAAGGTGTCCGCCGGTAGCATCCATGTGATTTTTCTTAGCCACCTGATGATGGTGGTACAGGTGGCGGAGACTTTCACAGCGTGCTGCTTGAAGGTAAGCTGGCTATCAAAGAGCACCCCAAGATTGCGTGCAGACTCTGATGGATTGGGTACAGGACCCATCTCCGATGGCCAATGGTGTGGGCCCCAGAGTGAGGTGTCTGGGCCAAACAGGAGGAGTTCTGTCTTGTCCCCATTTAATTTTAACTTGTGCTTCAGCATCCAATCCGATATTTGTTTTAGCCCGGATTTAAGAGAAGACGAGGGGAGATTTTTATTGGTAGAGAGGGAGTAGATGACTTGAGTGTCATCGGCATACGAATAAATTGTGAGGCCAGCCTGTTCCGCTAAAAAAGCAAGCGGCCTCACATACAGGTTAAAGAAAAGGGGACTAAGAATAGACCCTTGGGGGACACCGTGAGTGGAGGAAAAAACAGATGAAACAGAAGTGGAGGAAAAAACTTGGAACGTGCGGTCAGAAAGAAAATTAGCAATCCAGGCCAGGGCGGTACCACCGACGCCAACTCCCTCCAGCGTGGACAGTAAGATGGAATGGGAGACGGTGTCGAATGCTGCACTCAAATCAAGCAGAATGAGTGCCACCGTCTCCCCCTTATCCACTTGGCGCCTGATGGTCTCTGACACGCCCAGAAGGGTGGTTTCCGTGGAAAAACCCGCCCGGAACCCGGATTGGGAGCCATGAAGAAAATTGGAGGATTCGACAAAGGAGTTAAGTAAAAAATTAACATGTTTCTCCAAAATCTTGGAAAAGCAAGGGAGCAAAGAAATAGGGCGAAAATTGGAGGGGTTGTCTGGGTCTGCATTTGCCTTTTTTAATAGAGGGACCACCATTGCGTGTTTCCATTCGTTTGGAACCGTCGCTTCTGTCAGGGAAGCATTCAAGACATCTAAAATAATGTGAAGGGAAACTGGGTCCAAGGAGCGCAAAATTTGAGGGGGCATAGGGTCCATGGGGGAACCAGATTTGATGTCTTGAAGATACTTATTTAGCAGCGCAGGGGAGATCGGATCCCAAGCAAGAAGTGGGGAGGCAGTGAGCAGTGAACCGGGGATGATATCAGGCGAGGAGTTACATGAATCTTGAGCAGAGTGAGTGGAGGAGGCAGAGGTGAGGTCAAAAGCAGCATAAATCTTATCAATTTTTGCGAGAAAGAAGTTGGCTAAGACATTACACTGAGCAGTGTCTAAACAGGGATCCTTGGGAACCGAGGAAGCACCCGAGAGCTCCTTGACTATTTTGAATAGGGCTTTGGGTCTATTTTGCGCTGTTAGAATGGTGCTGTTCGCAAAGTCAGCTCTGGCAGTATCGCAGGCCGCATGATACATTTTAAGGGCGGACTTGTATTCAATTTTATGGGAGGGGTCATAGTTGGAACGCCATCTGCGCTCCAGTTTTTTACAGTTAGATTTCTCAGCCCGGAGAGAGTCGTTAAACCAGGGAGCAGGGGGGTGATGGATTTGAGCTTTGTTATTTTGGATCGGGATACAGGAATCCAGGGCAGTGGTTAACCATGATGTAACATCGGGGAGCTCTTTAATAGTAATCTTAGGGATCATGGGTTTGGAGTTGCCAAGAAGAGAGTTTAATTTATTCAAGTCAAGACGTTTCCAGTTTCTACTGGCTTTGTGGGGAAGATCGGGCCTAGGGGAATCAGCCACAGACGCTTTAATAGCAAAATTAACAATAAAATGGTCAGACCAGAGGACAGGAGTGGACGACAGATAGGACATGCTAGTTAGATTAGAGAAGATATGGCCCAGTGACGGATGACCCCTCGGGGCTGGTTAAGATTAATGAATTGTTAAGGTGTGTCCCTGGCCAGATTATTATTGGGGGAGACTTCAACTATATACAGGATCTAAAGAAGGACAGCTCGAATAAAAACAAAAAGTAATTGAAACCAAACACAAAAAATATATTTGAGGTTATTAAATATGACTACCAATTAATAGATCCCGGGCGGAAAGCCAATGTTGACAAAAATAGTTACACATGTCATTCATGCTGTTACCAGACAGCGTCCCGAATTGACTTTTTTCTAGCATCAAGATTTCTTTAAACCCTCAAGGCAGATATTGGGCCCAACCCCTTTTCTGATCATTCATATATTAGGCTTGAACTTGAGATTGGCAAAGTAAGAAGGGAGCGGCCCAGGTGGCAGCTGGACCGCCTAGTTCTCCAAAACCCTGAATGGGTTGAGGGTTTTATAACATGGATCTTTGATTATTTCAAGATCAATGAGGAGACAGCAGAACCCTCTGCGGTGTGTGGAGGGTTTAAGGCCGCAGCTCGAGGACAGATCATCTCCTTTTCGGCCTCCCAATCTACAGCTCGAATGGCCAAAATAGCTGAATTACAGGGGGCTGTGGAAAGGGCACAGGCTCAAAGGATCTTATCATACCCACAACAGCTGGAAAGCGCTAGAAAAACCCTGAGAGACTTCTTTGTTGTGGAAGAGATAAGCAGTTCCCGAACCTATCAACAAAACGTCTATGAAGACAGTCAGATGGTTGGGAAACTGCTAGCCAGCTCTACAAAAACTAGACAAGAAGCGGCCCTGGTCTCTAAGGTAATCGACCCTAAGACCAGAGTAGAAGTAACACATAGGGAGGAGAGTCCCCAGATATTTTTGGAACATTTCCTGCAGCTCTACACCACAGAATATTCAGTGGGGAAGATATTATAGAGGAATACTTTGATAATGTAAACTTCCCTAGATTATCTGACTTCTTGATTGACCTGTTAAAATCAGATCCAGAAAGTTCTGAGATTTCAGCAGCTATAAAATCTACAGCTGGAGCCAAGGTGTGCAGGGAGGACGGGTTCTCCATAGAGTTTTATAAGGTTTTCCTACAAGATGTGATTCCACCTATGAAAAAACTTTTAATTATATTAAGAATGGTGGCTAGGTACCCTTGGGTTTTGAAGAGGCAATCGATGTCTGCTTTGTAAAAAAAGATAAAAACCCAAAAGGTGTTAATTCTTACAGGCCTATTAGCCTCCTCAATGCAGACTGTACGATTTTGATGAAAGTTTGGGTGCTGCGTTTTTTTTTTTTTATAAGCACAAACCGAATTAATGTTTCAAGGAAAGACAGCGATTGTCTATTTCACCTTATGAGGATACTTACTTCTGTATTGAAAGGGTAGGATCCAGTTATATAGTGAAGTGGTTACTATATATTTGAACTTCATGTATTATACACTAAGTAGTATATCTATCTACTGTTGTTAAAGGTAATTGTTAGATCTGGGGGTCTCTAGTTGGCAATGGTATTCACCTTTGTCCAAATAGGGACCCTTACCCCTAAGTCAGGATAAGGGGATGACACTCCTAAATAACCCCTGCTCACCCCCTTGGTAGCTTGCCACGAGCAGACAGGCTTATCTCAGAGGAAGTGTGTTAAGCATTTGTGAATATACACTGTAATACGGTGAAAACACTAAAGAAGGACACAACACAGGTTTTATAAAAATAAGTATTCTTTATATAGACTTAACACAAGACCACAAATGACAAACATCCACAATACTGTACTTAAGATTGACCTAAAGATGGTAAAAGTTACTTAGTTCAAGTTAATGATCAATGCGACAAGGTTCTCAACAAAGTACCTGGATGCGTAATGCAAAGTGAACAAAAGGCTCGCAAAAAGGGAGATGCGTCGGTTCCGTAACCCGGGGAAAATAATGCGTCGTGCTTCAATGCTTGTGCAGAGTAGGGGATGCGTTGTGATCCTTACCGGTGCGGGGTTGATGCCTAGCTTCTCGGCGTTCGGTTGCCATGCGCAAGGTGGCGCCTCAATGCGATACAATGATCCTGGTGCAATGGAAGAAGATGGCGCCCTTGATGGGATGATGCGATGACGCTGTGATGTTGATGCATAGGTGCCCTGGCAGCCTTGCGACGACTCTGTACTTTGGAGCCGAGACAGGCCCTGTGACACGCTTCTCCGGTGATGCAATGGCGACTCTCTCGATGGCGTTACGCTTCTCCGGTGATGCGACAGCAGGCAGCTTTGACGAAGACACGCTCCCAGGGAGATGCGGTGAAGGCGCGCTTCTCCGGCGATGCGATGATCTCAGCTGCGGCAGCGACACGCTTCCTCTCGATGCGTCGCGCTCCCAACGACATGAAAATGTCTATAGATAGAATTCCCAGCAAGGAAATTCAGGGGGAGCTGGAGATGAAGTCTTTTGTCCATGAGACTTCAGCAGGAGGCAAGCACAAATTCAAACACTTGGAAAATATTCTGTAGATGATGAAAGTCCTTAAAAAGTTCCTTCTCCTTTCCCTTGGCAATAAATAAACCACTGCAGGCCAACCCAGCAAACAGCACACTGGCAGAGGGGCTGTCCAAACTCCTGCAGCTTCCTTGGTTCTTCTCCTTGGTGAAAGGTTTCTTGTTCCCAGAAGTGATCTAAAGTTCTTTCGGGCTGGGTCCCAATATTTGTACCCCAAAATCCTTTGTTCCGTGAAGGCAGAGAGGCCTCTGCCTAGTTCAAACCAGTTCCTGAGCACTTTGTTTACATGACTCCTTCCTTCCTTTCACAGTACAGGCCAAAGACATCAGCCGCCACACAGGAGGTGGAGCCAGCACAGGGGAGGGAAGGCACAGCTCTGGAGCACTCTGTTGACATAATTCCTTCTCTCCTTTCACAGTGCAGGGCAGAGACATCAGACACACTGCAGGAGGTGGAGCCAGCATAGTAGAGGGAAGTCCCAGCCCTTTTCAGGTCCCAGGTGCAACTCCTCCCTCTCATCTAGATGCAGATCTCTCTGTTCACCACTGGGCTGCCCCAGCCTGTCTCATAGAATCCCCGAGCCCTGTCATTCAAAACTCCAGACAAGGAATACACATCCTAGCAGAGGCAGGCCTGGGCAGGTAGGAAAGCAAATACCTACTTTCTAAAAGTGGTATTTTCAAACACAGAATGTTAAAACCAACGTTTCTAAAAGATGTATTTTATCATTCTGAGTTCAGGCATACTAAATTCAAATTTCTACGATGTTCCCTGAGTCAGTTAGGATTATAAGATGTAATAATTTAACTGCCCATTCTAGCCTATAGAGAACAGGGAGCATTGCAACAGTGAAAAACGAAAATGGCTGTGATTCACTATTAGGACATGCTACACACACCAGGGCATGTCCTACCTTATACTTACAATGCACCCTGCCCATGGGCCTACCATAGAGGTGTCTAATATGAAGAAAAGGGAAGAAATAGGGACTGGCAAGTGGGTGCACTTGCCAAGTCGACTTGGCAGCCACAGACTGCACACAAGCCTTGTGGAGAAGTGCGGCTCAATGGTTAGAGCAGCAGACCCTGATGCAGAGGTCTAGCCCGGGACCAGGGTTCAATTCCCCAACTCGGCGGGTCTTGGGCTCAAAATTCCACGGACCTGATAATTCTCGCCTCAGTGCCTATTCCAATCATGGAGTCCCACTCTGCAACTCTGGGCAATAGCTTGCTTAATCTCCACAACGGCCCCCACAACGCTAAGGATGCCTGGCCTCCACCTTGGGGGTGCCCAGGTGTGAACACCTCACAGGGAAAGCCAGGATCGGTTCCACAGCGGTATTCGTACAAGCGCCTTGAGACCCTTGCGGGTGAGTAGTGTGCTATACAAGTATAAATTTTTAAGCCTTGCAATGGCAGGCCTGAGACACACATTACAAGCTGCTTCTGTGGGTTGCACAACCAGTGCTGCAAGCCCAGTAGCAGCATTTGATTTACAAGCCCTGGGCACACACAGTGCACTGTACTAGGGGTTGGCAAGTAAATCAAATAACCCAATCATGGAATCACTAATCAGCACATGAATTTAACATAGGTAACACTTGCACTGTGGCACTGATTAGCAGTGGCACAGTGCCCAAAACATAAAACCAGCTAAAAATGGAAGGGAGACTCACGCCAATAATGCCAGGTCTAACAGTAATGAATATGGGTTGGTCAATCAACTGTGTCCTATATGTTTCACTTGGTAAGTCATGGTCAGTGTTTTATGGTAGAGGTACACTAATTCTAAATAGTCACCCATAAATTTAATATTGAGTATAACGGCAGCTGGGATATAGGAACATGTGCACGTAGTGTGATCTTGACACACCACCACAAAGAGTGCAAAACAAAACCATTGTTGCTGAAGTTGTACCAATTTGGTGTCAGAGTCTTTAAATCAGTGGGAGATAGCAGTGAAAGCTATTATCTAAGCTAATCATGAACTTTGAAGGATGGGTTATGAAAAGTTCAAAACATTTAAACCATTACTGTAAACCATCGTGGGTGCCTCTCAACCACATACTTTCTTCATAATACTAAATGACAGTGTGGAAGACAAAAACCTCTTAAATTGTGACATTAAAAATGTTACTCAAGAACATATTTACTTCGATTTGGAACCATTTCATGAAATATTAAGTGTTTACAGGAGAGATGTTTTGGATCATGTCACACGTGACTTCATCAACAATATCAACAATGATGCCATTTGAGATGTCATAAATGATATTTGTCAGCTGCCAGGTCCACATCCAATCCACTATGCACTGAAACCCATTGTACCCCTGATCTGTGCACGGCGTTTGGAATTGTGCATTGGGGATGGCTGAGGATCCTGGCCTGCAGCCTGACCCTGCATTGTATGTCCAACCCACTGTACAGCCAGCTAAACACCACTGTGTATTACCACAGTGCCCTCACAGTACCTTGTCAGCGCCTGATCTTTTTATACTTTTTTTTACCATGCACAATGGGCGGATATACAGGGACTGACCTTAGACCAAGCCTTGTATCATCTCATATGCTAATGAACCAGCTGTGCATTGCAGTAGTCCATGACTTTAAGCTGTGTGCAGCAAGATTTGGGCATAGCTAGATCCAGCATTAGCCCCCAATTCCACAGAGAACACTGTGAATGAGATCTGATCATGCATGGTTGTATAATCCATCTGCATTTTTGCATTTTTTTCTGGATTACACCATCTCAGAAACATATTTTTCTATATTTGTGGATTAACCTCTATATTTGTAGATCTGTGTACCTGGTTCCCAGTCAGGGAATTCCACAGTAAAAACAAGTTTTTTTTCTTTTGTTTGGAATATTTTTCCCACATGGGATGGCAACACCCTTGGGGTCCCTTGCACTTTATTTCAGGACATAGGCTGTGGACTTTGGCATCCTGCAATGGCCGCTGCATGAAACATTTTGAGTTTTTTCCAGCCAATCAGATTGTTTCGTTACTCAAATCCACTTAGGATACATAGATCTCACATTGGGCAGACGGAAGAAGGATTCCTCCTCCAATGAGATTTCTATATTTTTTCATTGTATTATTCTTAGAGGACTCGAACATTTGGATTAGTGAACCATGTATTAATTAAAGGTCACAATATGTCAACAATGATGCCTTCAACGCTCGTCTACCATGCAAATAACTAAAAACCTGCTAAACGCATTTACATCAACCCAAGATAAAGTACAGCTTTGTTTAAAGTTTTCGTTTCATGCCAAATTTGGAGTAATTTACTTGCAAGCCCCTTTTAAATATGACAGTTATGGTTGGCTTTGTCCTACCGCCAGTTCCGTGTCTACCCAAGGAAGAATAGTTGCAACATACTTTTTCCACTCCACTTTCCATATGAGGCCAATAAAAATTAGTATACAGTCTCTCCTGTGTCAACTTTATTTCTTACTGTCTTGGCAACAAGGACCCTGGTACAAATAGTGGCCTAAGGGGGTCAGCCTTTTGACTATCAGTAACCTAGTCCATCATCCTGAATACATTTAAATAGCTCAATAGCTAATTGGCCTAATCCTTGTGTGTTGCTGATAATCTCCACAGGTTATGAACGTTGGTGTCATCTTCTGGGTCCAAAGAAGCTACGTTATCCTCAGTCTTTCTTCTGCATCAATCAACAAGTTACATCCTCCTTCCACACCTCTATTAATTTATATGTCCTTTCCAGCAGTGGCATGCAACTATCACCGCACTCAATGGCCCACTCACATAAAGGCTCCTCTGGTACTATTTTTTATTTCTTGATCACAATTCCAAACGTGTATGCTCAAAACCATTCTGACCAGTAATATGTGACTTGGCTAAAGAATACACCAAATGTAAGTGCTTTAAAATTAGGATGGCCTTTGCTTTAAAAATACCCCACTCTACGGTGTGACTTTACCAATCTAACGTTTTGTTAATGTCAAAGTATTTTTTTTGCAATTGTCTTGAAGTTAGAAACTGCATCTTTCCCTTTATGAATATCCCATTCGTATTGGTTTCGTATCTACATAGAACCCCTATCCTCCTAATTTTCTATTGCTCTGTTTTTTGTACTAATCTTTGCAAAATTGGCTCTCATATCCGTAAAAGGTTTTCTGTGGTTTAGAGTCCAAACGTAGTAGGCGTTCAATAAAGCATGTGGGCATATTTTGTATGAAAGATACAAAATATACGTGTTAGACTCTGATAATGTTTGTAGAAAGTCTAGAGTGAGGCAGAGGGTTGGCATTATAAAATATATATTTTCCCAGAAACTAGTGACACGATGTGACTGCTGGTGTTCCAGTTCTGCTAGGAAGGAGCATCGCCAACAGGCAAAATCACTGCAAATGCATTTATACCGTACCACCGAAAGTAAATGGAGCTGAATAACTCATGCTATTTAGAACAAGTGTGCTAATAAGCATACATACATTTAATGCTACACTGCAAAGGTCAAGCTCGATATTACTAACAAAGTATAGAAAAAATATATGCGAAAGCACTGTTTACTGTAATCACAGATGCGTGTTATATTAGCTTGCCTGGCATAAAATACGTATAAGCATATCTGCAGCAAGTAATTTCATATTTATTATCATTCTTGGAGGGAAATGGGGGCAGCATGATGCACTGGAAGCTTCACCTCTCATGAATCATGGCCTACTCACACTAAACACTGGGGGGCTTATTTACAAGAAACTGACGCGTATAGATGCACCAGTTTCACTGAGCCAGCCTGCAAAACCCATGTGCCACCATGGGTGTGCCATATTTACAATATGGCGCAGCATGGCCCAAGGATTACCAGACGCATCAGAAATTCTGACGCATCTGACAGCGCAAAAGTCATGCATTGCTGGAGTCATGTCGCAAGCACGACGCAACTCCAGCAACGCAGGGGGAGTCTATTACTAACACACTGCTTCACTCCTATGCCTTCTCCAAGTAGGTATAGGGTTTTGACGCAATGGCATCCTGGAAGTGGCGTCCACTGCATCACTTCTACAAGGCTTTCCCACGTGCTAACGCCCACCCTGCATACATTATACACGACGCAGGTATAATGTGACACAGGGCTTTACAACATGACTCATCTTCCTGGATGCGTCATGTTGTAAATGGGCCACAATGTGGTGCATTGTTTACGACGCACTGAGTCACAAAAAGTGATGCTACGGCGGCACAAACGTGTCACAAGAGGTTGTAAATCTGTCCCGGGCAATACATAGCACATCACACTTTCACTTGTGCATACTCCCAATTTATCGGCATCCTTCATTATATAATGTCACTATTCATTAAAGTTGTTTAACGCCCCATATTCCATCCTAAACACTAAATATATATACCGATTAATAATATTTTTTCTGAAATGTTTTTAAGGTCTCTGGTGTTAAAACAGTTACCATCCACGTATGAGAAAACTCTATTTTCACGAATCCTTCCCCGTCAAACAGGATGCAACAGAATTTTACACTATCGTAAGACACAATCAGTCTAATGACCACAAGGAAGGAATTAACTTAAAGGAAATGGCAAGGAAATGGTAAGAGGATAGGATGTAACTCCGAGAACTTAAGAAGAAATGCTCTGTGTTTATTATTTAGCTGAGTTAAGATGTGCAAAATAGTTTAATGCCCATTTCCCTGACTTTGTTGGCTTGCACAATGTAGACAGATATCCTTACATTCTTCTCCAGGAAGTGCGGTCTGCATAATAAACTCATTTAGGTTAAAAGAGCAATTAAGCATAAAGGACTAGACGCTGAATAAATGCAGCCTAAAAGCCAGTACACTTGTAGGAAGGACAATAGATATCTGGTTCCCTATTCACGTCTCATACCACATGTTCCAATCGTATCTTTTCAGAGAAAAATGCCTCTTTTATTCTAAAGTCCGCATTAGGAGCAGTTAGTTCATTTCGATCTGTGCAGTAACTCCCTTTACCACATATCTCAATTGTGGATTTTCTGCTATTTAGCAGGGGGAAATGGATAATATTTACGTGGATTTTGCTGCCATAAGCACTTGCATGCTATCCCCCCCAAAAACGTACTCATTGCACCCCCTACATTCTAACTTGTCAGAGTCTGGTTTTTATCAGGTGCATTAAATATAACACCATAGAGATACACAGAGCCCCTTGTACTGGGGTCCTATGAAATGTATGACATTAAATGTAATGTACTGCTATGTAACACCATGATTTTTGCATAGAGAATGTTTGGGTCTGGTGAGCTAAGACTGAAGAAGCTATGGCATGCAATGGTTTTGCTTTCTCATACCATATGGTATTTAAAGGTCACTCTTTAGGCCATTCTTTCTGGCTGGGGAGTGTCTGCACGCCGAACATTGGCTGTCATGGTGCCTTGGTGTGTTTTGCTCTTTGTTGGATGTGTTGTGTGAGGAGCAGAGATGTGCTTGAATAATGCTGCTGCAGGATTGCCATTGAAGCAAAGAGTGCAAGTGTCACAAGGATATAGATTAGATTGTATTGGTGTTAGTCGGATGTCATTCATACCTATCCTGGTGAGGCCTGCTTAAAGCTATGATTAAGCCTGAAGGGCCGATCTAGTGGATGTAGGAATTTGTTAGATGGGTATCCTGCCACCCTACCTGGTCAGTAGAAGCTTGTGGAATCCTCTCTGACTTAAAGGGCTGCCTATCTTATTGTGAGGTCCCCCACATACTTTGCATGGATCAGTGCCTACAGAGCAACCTCCAGGGCTGAACTTCAACCAGTGCTGGGGAGGACTGGCCATAGGGGACCGGACATTTTCCCTGTGGGCCATGAGGGTGGAGGCTGGTTTTGGACATCTGGGAGGTCGATTTTGTTACCGGGGGCCATTTTTTAAATATCGGCTCCCTGCAACAAAAGCACAAAAGCAGCACAACGCTTTCCACTAGCACCCCCTCTGTGCCCCCCCCCGCCTCACCACTAGGCACCGGCCAAGCTCTTTGCCAGGGCCAGTTCCAGTTCCCAGACCTGCCTTGAACCAGTCAACAGACACCCTGTCATTCCTCGAGTTTAAAAGAATAAATGAGACAGGACAACCATTAGCTGGAGTGTTCACCCTCTGTGTCTCTACGTTCATGCTTCAGCTGCCTCATGAAACAACTGGATGATTCACCTACTGCAGAGACTGAGGAGCCAAGTTTAATCAGCATTCTGGAAAAATGGTTGTTCTGTATTTTCTGCAGGCAGTCTAGCACAAAATGTCACAGTTTTTTGCAGTTTCGAAAAAAAGGCATTTCTCAGTTGAGAATTCTGTGCCAGTGATCGTAGCTGCACATCTTTAACCCCTTCGCTGCTAGGCCTTTTCCCCTCCTGTGCTAAAGCCTTTTTTTGGCGATTTGGGGTAGTGCGCGCTTAGGCCCCTGTAACTTTTTGACCACATAAGGTATCTACGCCAATTTTGCGTCCTTTTCTTCCAACATCATGTGGATTCTAAAGGTACCCAGGGTTTGTGGATTCCCTTGGAGGGGTCCCAGAAATTACCCAAAATATAGTGACATTTTTGTTTTTTTCAGAAAAATGGGAAAACGGGCTGCAAATGAAAGCCTCTGTGTTTTTCCCTGCAAATGGTATCAAAAAAGGGTTTGTGGGTCGGAAATCTCCATTTTCTCAGCTTTTAGGGAATGACATTCTTTTGTCAGAAAACCAACATTTTTCAAACAGTTTTGGCATTTTTCTGGGACATAGCCTATTTTTGCTATTTTTTTGAGCTTTTCACCACCTTCCAGTTAATGGTAGAAATGAGTATGAAAGCAATAAGGGATCCTGGAAAGATATAATTTTTAAAAAGTAGACAAAATTCTGAATTCAAAAAGGGGTCATTTGTCTAAATCCATGAAGGTTTCTTTATATAAACTAACAGTTAAATATTGGAATAATTGAACATTTGTTGAAAAAAACAGCCTTTTGTCTCAACGTTTTCACCTATAACTTCTTGTAATTTTGACAGCTCTTGGAAAGCAATACACCATTACATTTGTTAGACGTTCCTGGTTCTGGGGATATATAGGACTTGTAGTTTCTCCAAGAACCCGACGAACCCAGATCCAAAAACTGAGCAGCAACTTGCAATGATTTTTTTTTATTTACTGGGTATAGAGCACGTATTCTTGGAAAATGTATATGTGGAAAAATCGGAATGAAAGACACCTATGTATTTCTGAATTGGGTACAAACTATAGAGTCTAGAAACAGTATATAATTGCACATTTTCAAAATGTGGAATACTCATACTAGCATGAGAACTATTGGTCATTTTTGAAAAAGATTTTTTTTTACACAATGTCTTTCATTGGGAAGGGAGAAATGCATGAAAACTCAACTGGTAATAACAGTTGATTTACAAATCTGAATTACCCTAAGTCTCCCGATAAAAACGGTACCTCACTTGTGTGGTTCGACCTTGTGCCTGTGACAGGAAACGGCGCAAAATGCAACGTTGTCACACCTCAATTTTGCAGTTAAAAATTGACCCTTTTATGGCAAAGTGCCTACCTGTAGTTTTTGCACCCTAGCTCTGCCGGCACCTAGGGAAACATAGCAAACCTATACATTTTTAGAAAGTAGACTCCCAGGGGAATTCAGGATGGGGTAACTCGACTGCATACCACCAGGTTTTGTTACCCAAAATCCCTTGCAAAGCTAAGAATATGCCAAAAAGAACACATTTTCCTCACATTTCTGTGGTGGAAAGTTCTGGAATCTGCGTGGATCAACAAATTTCCACCCACCCAGCGTTCCCCCAGGTCTCCCAAAAAAACTGGTACCTTACTTGCGTGGGTAGGCATAGTGGCTGCGACATGAAACAGCGCAAAACGCAACGTGGTCGCACCTCAATTTCCCAGTGAAATCTTGCCATTTTTGGACAAAGAGACTACCTTTTGTTTTTGAGCCCTAGCTCTCCCAGCACCTAGGGAAACCTAGCAAACCTATACATTTTTGAAAACTAGATACCCAGGGAAATTCAGGATGGGGTGACTCGATTGCCTACCACCAGGTTTTGTTACCCAGAATTCTTGCAAAGCTAAGAATTTGACAAAAAAAAACATTTTCCTCACATTTCTGTGGTGGAAAGTTCTGGAATCTGCGCGGATCAACACATTTTCACCCACCCAGCGTTCCCCCAGGTCTCCCGAAAACAATGGTACCTCATTTGCGTGGGTAGGCATAGTGGCTGCGACATGAAACAGCACAAAAAGCAACGTGGTTGCACCTCAATTTTCCAGTGAAATCTTGCCATTTTTGGACAAAGAGACTACCTTTTGTTTTTGAGCCCTTGCTCTGCCAGCACCTAGGGAAACCTAGCAAACTTATACATTTTTGATAACTAGACACCAAGGGGAATTCAGGATGGGGTGACTCGACTGCCTACCACCAGGTTTTGTTACCCAGAATCCCTTGCAAATCTAAGAATTTGACAAAAAACACATTTTCCTCACATTTCTGTGGTGGAAAGGTCTGGAATCTGTGTGGATCAACATATTTCCACCCACCCAGCGTTCCCCCAGGTCTCCCGAAAAAAATGGTACCTCACTTGCGTGGGTAGGCATAGTGGCTGCGACATGAAACAGCGCAAAGTGCAACGTGGTCGCACCTCAATTTCCCAGTGAAATCTTGCCATTTTTGGACAGAGAGACTACCTTTTGTTTTTGAGCCCTAGCTCTGCCAGCACCTAGGGAAACCTAGCAAACCTATACATTTTTAAAAACTAGATAACCAGAAAAATTCAGGATGGGGTGACTCGACTGCCTACCATCAGGTTTTGTTACCCAGAATCTCTTGCAAAGCAAAGAATTTGACAAAAAAAACACATTTTCCTCACATTTCTGTGGTGGAAAGTTCTGGAATCTGCGTGGATCAACAAATTTCCACCCACCCAGCGTTTCCCCAGGTCTCCCGAAATAAATGGTACCTCACTTGCGTGGGTAGGCATAGTGGCTGCGACATGAAACAGCGCAAAACGCAACATGGTCGCACCTCAATTTCCCAGTGAAATCTTGCCATTTTTGGACAAAGAGACTACCTTTTGTTTTTGAGCCCTAGCTCTGCCAGCACCTAGGGAAACCTAGCAAACCTATACATTTTTGAAAACTAGACATCCAGGGGCATTCAGGATGGGGTGCCTCGACTGCCTACCACCAGGTTTTGTTACCCAGAATCCCTTGCAAAGCTAAGAATTTGACTAAAAAACACATTTTCCTCACATTTCTGTGGTGGAAAGTTCTGGAATCTACGTGGATCAACAAATTTCCACCCACCCAGCGTTCCCCCAGGTCTCCCAAAAAAAAATGGTACCTCACTTGCGTGGGTAGGCATAGTGGCTGCGACATGAAACAGCCCAAAACCCAACGTGGTCGCACCTCAATTTCTCAGTGAAATCTTGCCCTTTTTGGACAAAAAGACTACTTTTTGTTTTGGAGCCTTAGCTCTGCCAGCACCTAAGGAAATCTAGCAAACCTATACATTTTTGAAAACTAGACACCCAGGGGAATTCAGGATGGGGTGACTCGACTGCCTACCACCAAGTTTTCTTACCCAGAATCCCTTGCAAAGCTAAGAATTTGATAAAAAAACACATTTTCCTCACATTTCTGTGGTGGAAAGTTCTGGACTCTGCGTGGATCAACAAATTTCCACCCACCCAGCGTTCCCCCAGGTCTCCCAAAAAAAATGGTACCTCACTTGCGTGGGTAGGCATAGTGGCTGCGACATGAAACAGCGCAAAGCGCAACGTGGTCGCACCTCAATTTCCCAATGAAATCTTGCCATTTTTGGACAAAGAGACTACCTTTTGTTTTTGAGCCCTAGCTCTGCCAGCACCTAGGGAAACCTAGCAAACCTATACATTTTTTAAAACTAGACACCCAGGGGAATTCAGGATGGGGGTGACTCGACTACCTACCACCAGGTTTTGTTACCCAGAATCCCTTGCAAAGCTAAGAATTTGACAAAAAAAACAAATTTTCCTCACATTTCTGTGGTGGAAAGTGCTGGAATCTGGGTGGATCAACAAATTTCCACCCACCCAGCGTTCCCCCAGGTCTCCCAAAAAAAAGGTACCTCACTTGCGGGGGTAGGCATAGTGGCTGCGACATGAAACAGCGCAAAACGCAACGTGGTTGCACCTCAATTTTCCAGTGAAATCTTCCCATTTTTGGACAAAGAGACTACCTTTTGTTTCTGAGCCCTAACTCTGCCAGCACCTAGGGAAACCTAGCAAACCTATACATTTATTGAAACTAGACACCCAGGGGAATTCAGGATGGGGTGACTCGACTGCCTACCACCAAGTTTTGTTACCCAGAACCCGTTGCAAAGCTAAGAATTTGACAAAAAAACTAATTTTCCTCATATTTCTGTGGTGGAAAGTTCTGGAATCTGCGTGGATCAACAAATTTCCACCCACTCAGCGTTCCCCCAGGTCTCCCGAAAAAAACTGGTACCTCACTTGCGTGGGTAGGCATAGTGGCTGCGACATGAAACAGCGCAAAACGCAACGTGGTCGCACCTCAATTTCTCAGTGAAATCTTGCCCTTTTTGGACAAAGAGACTACCTTTTGTTTTTGAGCCCTAGCTCTGCCAGCACCTAGGGAAATCTAGCAAACCTATACATTTTTGAAAACTAGACACCCAGGGGAATTCAGGATGGGGTGACTCGACTGCCTACCACCAAGTTTTCTTACCCAGAATCCCTTGCAAAGCTAAGAATTTGATAAAAAAACACATTTTCCTCACATTTCTTTGGTGGAAAGTTCTGGACTCTGCGTGGATCAACAAATTTCCACCCACCCAGCCTTCCCCCAGGTCTCCCAAAAAAAATGGTACCTCACTTGCGTGGGTAGGCATAGTGGCTGCGACATGAAACAGCGCAAAGCGCAACGTGGTCGCACCTCAATTTCCCAATGTAATCTTGCCATTTTTGGACAAAGAGACTACCTTTTGTTTTTGAGCCCTAGCTCTGCCAGCACCTAGGGAAACCTAGCAAACCTATACATTTTTTTAAACTAGACACCCAGGGGAATTCAGGATGGGGGTGACTCGACTACCTACCACCAGGTTTTGTTACCCAGAATCCCTTGCAAAGCTAAGAATTTGACAAAAAAAACATTTTCCTCACATTTCTGTGGTGGAAAGTTCTGGAATCTGCGCGGATCAACACATTTTCACCCACCCAGCGTTCCCCCAGGTCTCCCGAAAACAATGGTACCTCATTTGCGTGGGTAGGCATAGTGGCTGCGACATGAAACAGCACAAAAAGCAACGTGGTTGCACCTCAATTTTCCAGTGAAATCTTGCCATTTTTGGACAAAGAGACTACCTTTTGTTTTTGAGCCCTTGCTCTGCCAGCACCTAGGGAAACCTAGCAAACTTATACATTTTTGATAACTAGACACCAAGGGGAATTCAGGATGGGGTGACTCAACTGCCTACCACCAGGTTTTGTTACCCAGAATCCCTTGCAAATCTAAGAATTTGACAAAAAAACACATTTTCCTCACATTTCTGTGGTGGAAAGGTCTGGAATCTGTGTGGATCAACATATTTCCACCCACCCAGCGTTCCCCCAGGTCTCCCGAAAAAAATGGTACCTCACTTGCGTGGGTAGGCATAGTGGCTGCGACATGAAACAGCGCAAAGTGCAACGTGGTCGCACCTCAATTTCCCAGTGAAATCTTGCCATTTTTGGACAGAGAGACTACCTTTTGTTTTTGAGCCCTAGCTCTGCCAGCACCTAGGGAAACCTAGCAAACCTATACATTTTTAAAAACTAGATAACCAGAAAAATTCAGGATGGG
Source organism: Lissotriton helveticus (assembly GCF_964261635.1). NCBI lineage: Eukaryota > Metazoa > Chordata > Amphibia > Caudata > Salamandridae > Lissotriton > Lissotriton helveticus. The sequence continues at coordinate 646,971,591 of NC_136071.1, read as the reverse complement.
GTGACTCGACTGCCTACCATCAGGTTTTGTTACCCAGAATCTCTTGCAAAGCAAAGAATTTGACAAAAAAAACACATTTTCCTCACATTTCTGTGGTGGAAAGTTCTGGAATCTGCGTGGATCAACAAATTTCCACCCACCCAGCGTTTCCCCAGGTCTCCCGAAATAAATGGTACCTCACTTGCGTGGGTAGGCATAGTGGCTGCGACATGAAACAGCGCAAAACGCAACATGGTCGCACCTCAATTTCCCAGTGAAATCTTGCCATTTTTGGACAAAGAGACTACCTTTTGTTTTTGAGCCCTAGCTCTGCCAGCACCTAGGGAAACCTAGCAAACCTATACATTTTTGAAAACTAGACATCCAGGGGCATTCAGGATGGGGTGCCTCGACTGCCTACCACCAGGTTTTGTTACCCAGAATCCCTTGCAAAGCTAAGAATTTGACAAAAAAAACATTTTCCTCACATTTCTGTGGTGGAAAGTTCTGGAATCTGCGCGGATCAACACATTTTCACCCACCCAGCGTTCCCCCAGGTCTCCCGAAAACAATGGTACCTCATTTGCGTGGGTAGGCATAGTGGCTGCGACATGAAACAGCACAAAAAGCAACGTGGTTGCACCTCAATTTTCCAGTGAAATCTTGCCATTTTTGGACAAAGAGACTACCTTTTGTTTTTGAGCCCTTGCTCTGCCAGCACCTAGGGAAACCTAGCAAACTTATCCATTTTTGATAACTAGACACCAAGGGGAATTCAGGATGGGGTGACTCGACTGCCTACCACCAGGTTTTGTTACCCAGAATCCCTTGCAAATCTAAGAATTTGACAAAAAAACACATTTTCCTCACATTTCTGTGGTGGAAAGGTCTGGAATCTGTGTGGATCAACATATTTCCACCCACCCAGCGTTCCCCCAGGTCTCCCGAAAAAAATGGTACCTCACTTGCGTGGGTAGGCATAGTGGCTGCGACATGAAACAGCGCAAAGTGCAACGTGGTCGCACCTCAATTTCCCAGTGAAATCTTGCCATTTTTGGACAGAGAGACTACCTTTTGTTTTTGAGCCCTAGCTCTGCCAGCACCTAGGGAAACCTAGCAAACCTATACATTTTTAAAAACTAGATAACCAGAAAAATTCAGGATGGGGTGACTCGACTGCCTACCATCAGGTTTTGTTACCCAGAATCTCTTGCAAAGCAAAGAATTTGACAAAAAAAACACATTTTCCTCACATTTCTGTGGTGGAAAGTTCTGGAATCTGCGTGGATCAACAAATTTCCACCCACCCAGCGTTTCCCCAGGTCTCCCGAAATAAATGGTACCTCACTTGCGTGGGTAGGCATAGTGGCTGCGACATGAAACAGCGCAAAACGCAACATGGTCGCACCTCAATTTCCCAGTGAAATCTTGCCATTTTTGGACAAAGAGACTACCTTTTGTTTTTGAGCCCTAGCTCTGCCAGCACCTAGGGAAACCTAGCAAACCTATACTTTTTTGAAAACTAGACATCCAGGGGCATTCAGGATGGGGTGCCTCGACTGCCTACCACCAGGTTTTGTTACCCAGAATCCCTTGCAAAGCTAAGAATTTGACTAAAAAACACATTTTCCTCACATTTCTGTGGTGGAAAGTTCTGGAATCTACGTGGATCAACAAATTTCCACCCACCCAGCGTTCCCCCAGGTCTCCCAAAAAAAATGGTACCTCACTTGCGTGGGTAGGCATAGTGGCTGCGACATGAAACAGCCCAAAACCCAACGTGGTCGCACCTCAATTTCTCAGTGAAATCTTGCCCTTTTTGGACAAAAAGACTACCTTTTGTTTTGGAGCCTTAGCTCTGCCAGCACCTAGGGAAATCTAGCAAACCTATACATTTTTGAAAACTAGACACCCAGGGGAATTCAGGATGGGGTGACTCGACTGCCTACCACCAAGTTTTCTTACCCAGAATCCCTTGCAAAGCTAAGAATTTGATAAAAAAACACATTTTCCTCACATTTCTGTGGTGGAAAGTTCTGGACTCTGCGTGGATCAACAAATTTCCACCCACCCAGCGTTCCCCCAGGTCTCCCAAAAAAAATGGTACCTCACTTGCGTGGGTAGGCATAGTGGCTGCGACATGAAACAGCGCAAAGCGCAACGTGGTCGCACCTCAATTTCCCAATGAAATCTTGCCATTTTTGGACAAAGAGACTACCTTTTGTTTTTGAGCCCTAGCTCTGCCAGCACCTAGGGAAACCTAGCAAACCTATACATTTTTTAAAACTAGACACCCAGGGGAATTCAGGATGGGGGTGACTCGACTACCTACCACCAGGTTTTGTTACCCAGAATCCCTTGCAAAGCTAAGAATTTGACAAAAAAAACAAATTTTCCTCACATTTCTGTGGTGGAAAGTGCTGGAATCTGGGTGGATCAACAAATTTCCACCCACCCAGCGTTCCCCCAGGTCTCCCAAAAAAAAGGTACCTCACTTGCGGGGGTAGGCATAGTGGCTGCGACATGAAACAGCGCAAAACGCAACGTGGTTGCACCTCAATTTTCCAGTGAAATCTTCCCATTTTTGGACAAAGAGACTACCTTTTGTTTCTGAGCCCTAACTCTGCCAGCACCTAGGGAAACCTAGCAAACCTATACATTTATTGAAACTAGACACCCAGGGGAATTCAGGATGGGGTGACTCGACTGCCTACCACCAAGTTTTGTTACCCAGAACCTGTTGCAAAGCTAAGAATTTGACAAAAAAACTAATTTTCCTCATATTTCTGTGGTGGAAAGTTCTGGAATCTGCGTGGATCAACAAATTTCCACCCACTCAGCGTTCCCCCAGGTCTCCCGAAAAAAACTGGTACCTCACTTGCGTGGGTAGGCATAGTGGCTGCGACATGAAACAGCGCAAAACGCAACGTGGTCGCACCTCAATTTCTCAGTGAAATCTTGCCCTTTTTGGACAAAGAGACTACCTTTTGTTTTTGAGCCCTAGCTCTGCCAGCACCTAGGGAAATCTAGCAAACCTATACATTTTTGAAAACTAGACACCCAGGGGAATTCAGGATGGGGTGACTCGACTGCCTACCACCAAGATTTCTTACCCAGAATCCCTTGCAAAGCTAAGAATTTGATAAAAAAACACATTTTCCTCACATTTCTTTGGTGGAAAGTTCTGGACTCTGCGTGGATCAACAAATTTCCACCCACCCAGCCTTCCCCCAGGTCTCCCCAAAAAAATGGTACCTCACTTGCGTGGGTAGGCATAGTGGCTGCGACATGAAACAGCGCAAAGCGCAACGTGGTCGCACCTCAATTTCCCAATGTAATCTTGCCATTTTTGGACAAAGAGACTACCTTTTGTTTTTGAGCCCTAGCTCTGCCAGCACCTAGGGAAACCTAGCAAACCTATACATTTTTTAAAACTAGACACCCAGGGGAATTCAGGATGGGGGTGACTCGACTACCTACCACCAGGTTTTGTTACCCAGAATCCCTTGCAAAGCTAAGAATTTGACAAAAAAAACAAATTTTCCTCACATTTCTGTGGTGGAAAGTGCTGGAATCTGGGTGGATCAACAAATTTCCACCCACCCAGCGTTCCCCCAGGTCTCCCAAAAAAAAGGTACCTCACTTGCGGGGGTAGGCATAGTGGCTGCGACATGAAACAGCGCAAAACGCAACGTGGTTGCACCTCAATTTTCCAGTGAAATCTTCCCATTTTTGGACAAAGAGAGTACCTTTTGTTTCTGAGCCCTAACTCAGCCAGCACCTAGGGAAACCTAGCAAACCTATACATTTATTAAAACTAGACACCCAGGGGAATTCAGGATGGGGTGCCTCGACTGCCTACCACCAGGTTTTGTTACCCAGAATCCCTTGCAAAGCTAAGAATTTGACAAAAAAACACATTTTCCTCACATTTCTGTGGTGGAAAGTTCTGGAATCTACGTGGATCAACAAATTTCCACCCACCCAGCGTTCCCCCAGGTCTCCCAAAAAAAATGGTACCTCACTTGCGTGGGTAGGCATAGTGGCTGCGACATGAAACAGCCCAAAACCCAACGTGGTCGCACCTCTATTTCTCAGTGAAATCTTGCCCTTTTTGGACAAAAAGACTACCTTTTGTTTTGGAGCCTTAGCTCTGCCAGCACCTAGGGAAATCTAGCAAACCTATACATTTTTGAAAACTAGACACCCGGGGGAATTCAGGATGGGGTGACTCGACTGCCTACCACCAAGTTTTCTTACCCAGAATCCCTTGCAAAGCTAAGAATTTGATAAAAAAACACATTTTCCTCACATTTCTGTGGTGGAAAGTTCTGGACTCTGCGTGGATCAACAAATTTCCACCCACCCAGCGTTCCCCCAGGTCTCCCAAAAAAAATGGTACCTCACTTGCGTGGGTAGGCATAGTGGCTGCGACATGAAACAGCGCAAAACGCAACGTGGTCGCACCTCAATTTCTCAGTGAAATCTTGCCCTTTTTGGACAAAGAGACTACCTTTTGTTTTTGAGCCCTAGCTCTGCCAGCACCTAGGGAAATCTAGCAAACCTATACATTTTTGAAAACTAGACACCCAGGGAAATTCAGAATGGGGTGACTCGATTGCCTACCACCAGGTTTTGTTACCCAGAATTCTTGCAAAGCTAAGAATTTGACAAAAAAAAAATTTTCCTCACATTTCTGTGGTGGAAAGTTCTGGAATCTGCGCGGATCAACACATTTTTACCCACCCAGCGTTCCCCCAGGTCTCCCAAAAAAAAGGTACCTCACTTGCGGGGGTAGGCATAGTGGCTGCGACATGAAACAGCGCAAAACGCAACGTGGTTGCACCTCAATTTTCCAGTGAAATCTTCCCATTTTTGGACAAAGAGACTACCTTTTGTTTCTGAGCCCTAACTCAGCCAGCACCTAGGGAAACCTAGCAAACCTATACATTTATTAAAACTAGACACCCAGGGGAATTCAGGATGGGGTGCCTCGACTGCCTACCACCAGGTTTTGTTACACAGAATCCCTTGCAAAGCTAAGAATTTGACAAAAAAACACATTTTCCTCACATTTCTGTGGTGGAAAGTTCTGGAATCTACGTGGATCAACAAATTTCCACCCACCCAGCGTTCCCCCAGGTCTCCCAAAAAAAATGGTACCTCACTTGCGTGGGTAGGCATAGTGGCTGCGACATGAAACAGCCCAAAACCCAACGTGGTCGCACCTCAATTTCTCAGTGAAATCTTGCCCTTTTTGGACAAAAAGACTACCTTTTGTTTTGGAGCCTTAGCTCTGCCAGCACCTAGGGAAATCTAGCAAACCTATACATTTTTGAAAACTAGACACCCGGGGGAATTCAGGATGGGGTGACTCGACTGCCTACCACCAAGTTTTCTTACCCAGAATCCCTTGCAAAGCTAAGAATTTGATAAAAAAACACATTTTCCTCACATTTCTGTGGTGGAAAGTTCTGGACTCTGCGTGGATCAACAAATTTCCACCCACCCAGCGTTCCCCCAGGTCTCCCAAAAAAAATGGTACCTCACTTGCGTGGGTAGGCATAGTGGCTGCGACATGAAACAGCGCAAAACGCAACGTGGTCGCACCTCAATTTCTCAGTGAAATCTTGCCCTTTTTGGACAAAGAGACTACCTTTTGTTTTTGAGCCCTAGCTCTGCCAGCACCTAGGGAAATCTAGCAAACCTATACATTTTTGAAAACTAGACACCCAGGGAAATTCAGAATGGGGTGACTCGATTGCCTACCACCAGGTTTTGTTACCCAGAATTCTTGCAAAGCTAAGAATTTGACAAAAAAAAAATTGTCCTCACATTTCTGTGGTGGAAAGTTCTGGAATCTGCGCGGATCAACACATTTTTACCCACCCAGCGTTCCCCCAGGTCTCCCAAAAAAAAGGTACCTCACTTGCGGGGGTAGGCATAGTGGCTGCGACATGAAACAGCGCAAAACGCAACGTGGTTGCACCTCAATTTTCCAGTGAAATCTTCCCATTTTTGGACAAAGAGACTACCTTTTGTTTCTGAGCCCTAACTCAGCCAGCACCTAGGGAAACCTAGCAAACCTATACATTTATTAAAACTAGACACCCAGGGGAATTCAGGATGGGGTGCCTCGACTGCCTACCACCAGGTTTTGTTACCCAGAATCCCTTGCAAAGCTAAGAATTTGACAAAAAAACACATTTTCCTCACATTTCTGTGGTGGAAAGTTCTGGAATCTACGTGGATCAACAAATGTCCACCCACCCAGCGTTCCCCCAGGTCTCCCAAAAAAAATGGTACCTCACTTGCGTGGGTAGGCATAGTGGCTGCGACATGAAACAGCCCAAAACCCAACGTGGTCGCACCTCAATTTCTCAGTGAAATCTTGCCCTTTTTGGACAAAAAGACTACCTTTTGTTTTGGAGCCTTAGCTCTGCCAGCACCTAGGGAAATCTAGCAAACCTATACATTTTTGAAAACTAGACACCCGGGGGAATTCAGGATGGGGTGACTCGACTGCCTACCACCAAGTTTTCTTACCCAGAATCCCTTGCAAAGCTAAGAATTTGATAAAAAAACACATTTTCCTCACATTTCTGTGGTGGAAAGTTCTGGACTCTGCGTGGATCAACAAATTTCCACCCACCCAGCGTTCCCCCAGGTCTCCCAAAAAAAATGGTACCTCACTTGCGTGGGTAGGCATAGTGGCTGCGACATGAAACAGCGCAAAACGCAACGTGGTCGCACCTCAATTTCTCAGTGAAATCTTGCCCTTTTTGGACAAAGAGACTACCTTTTGCTTTTGAGCCCTAGCTCTGCCAGCACCTAGGGAAATCTAGCAAACCTATACATTTTTGAAAACTAGACACCCAGGGAAATTCAGGATGGGGTGACTCGATTGCCTACCACCAGGTTTTGTTACCCAGAATTCTTGCAAAGCTAAGAATTTGACAAAAAAACATTTTCCTCACATTTCTGTGGTGGAAAGTTCTGGAATCTGCGCGGATCAACACATTTTTACCCACCCAGCGTTCCCCCAGGTCTCCCGAAAACAATGGTACCTCATTTGCGTGGGTAGGCATAGTGGCTGCGACATGAAACAGCACAAAACGCAACGTGGTTGCACCTCAATTTTCCAGTGAAATCTTGCCATTTTTGGACAAAGAGACTACCTTTTGTTTTTGAGCCCTTGCTCTGCCAGCACCTAGGGAAACCTAGCAAACTTATACATTTTTGATAACTAGACACCAAGGGGTTTTCAGGATGGGGTGACTAGACTGCCTACCACCAGGTTTTGTTACCCAGAATCCCTTGCAAATCTAAGAATTTGACAAAAAAACACATTTTCCTCACATTTCTGTGGTGGAAAGGTCTGGAATCTGTGTGGATCAACATATTTCCACCCACCCAGCGTTCCCCCAGGTCTCCCGAAAAAAATGGTACCTCACTTGCGTGGGTAGGCATAGTGGCTGCGACATGAAACAGCGCAAAGTGCAACGTGGTCGCACCTCAATTTCCCAGTGAAATCTTGCCATTTTTGGACAAAGAGACTACCTTTTGTTTTTGAGCCCTAGCTCTGCCAGCACCTAGGGAAACCTAGCAAACCTATACATTTTTAAAAACTAGATAACCAGAAAAATTCAGGATGGGGTAACTCGACTGCCTACCATCAGGTTTTGTTACCCAGAATCTCTTGCAAAGCAAAGAATTTGACAAAAAAAACACATTTTCCTGACATTTCTGTGGTGGAAAGTTCTGGAATCTGCGTGGATCAACAAATTTCCACCCACCCAGCGTTTCCCCAGGTCTCCCGAAATAAATGGTACCTCACTTGCGTGGGTAGGCATAGTGGCTGCGACATGAAACAGCGCAAAACGCAACATGGTCGCACCTCAATTTCCCAGTGAAATCTTGCCATTTTTGGACAAAGAGACTACCTTTTGTTTTTGAGCCCTAGCTCTGCCAGCACCTAGGGAAACCTAGCAAACCTATACATTTTTGAAAACTAGACATCCAGGGGCATTCAGGATGGGGTGCCTCGACTGCCTACCACCAGGTTTTGTTACCCAGAATCCCTTGCAAAGCTAAGAATTTGACTAAAAAACACATTTTCCTCACATTTCTGTGGTGGAAAGTTCTGGAATCTACGTGGATCAACAAATTTCCACCCACCCAGCGTTCCCCCAGGTCTCCCAAAAAAAATGGTACCTCACTTGCGTGGGTAGGCATAGTGGCTGCGACATGAAACAGCCCAAAACCCAACGTGGTCGCATCTCAATTTCTCAGTGAAATCGTGCCCTTTTTGGACAAAAAGACTACCTTTTGTTTTGGAGCCTTAGCTCTGCCAGCACCTAGGGAAATCTAGCAAACCTATACATTTATGAAAACTAGACACCCAGGGGCATTCAGGATGGGGTGCCTCGACTGCCTACCACCAAGTTTTCTTACCCAGAATCCCTTGCAAAGCTAAGAATTTGACAAAAAAAACAAATTTTCCTCACATTTCTGTGGTGGAAAGTGCTGGAATCTGGGTGGATCAACAAATTTCCACCCACCCAGCGTTCCCCCAGGTCTCCCAAAAAAAAGGTACCTCACTTGCGGGGGTAGGCATAGTGGCTGCGACATGAAACAGCGCAAAACGCAACGTGGTTGCACCTCAATTTTCCAGTGAAATCTTCCCATTTTTGGACAAAGAGACTACCTTTTGTTTCTGAGCCCTAACTCCGCCAGCACCTAGGGAAACCTAGCAAACCTATACATTTATTGAAACTAGACACCCAGGGGAATTCAGGATGGGGTGACTCGACTGCCTACCACCAAGTTTTGTTACCCAGAACCCGTTGCAAAGCTAAGAATTTGACAAAAAAACTAATTTTCCTCATATTTCTGTGGTGGAAAGTTCTGGAATCTGCGTGGATCAACAAATTTCCACCCACTCAGCGTTCCCCCAGGTCTCCCGAAAAAAACTGGTACCTCACTTGCGTGGGTAGGCATAGTGGCTGCGACATGAAACAGCGCAAAACGCAACGTGGTCGCACCTCAATTTCTCAGTGAAATCTTGCCCTTTTTGGACAAAGAGACTACCTTTTGTTTTTGAGCCCTAGCTCTGCCAGCACCTAGGGAAATCTAGCAAACCTATACATTTTTGAAAACTAGACACCCAGGGGAATTCAGGATGGGGTGACTCGACTGCCTACCACCAAGTTTTCTTACCCAGAATCCCTTGCAAAGCTAAGAATTTGATAAAAAAACACATTTTCCTCACATTTCTGTGGTGGAAAGTTCTGGACTCTGCGTGGATCAACAAATTTCCACCCACCCAGCGTTCCCCCAGGTCTCCCAAAAAAAATGGTACCTCACTTGCGTGGGTAGGCATAGTGGCTGCGACATGAAACAGCGCAAAGTGCAACGTGGTCGCACCTCAATTTCCCAATGAAATCTTGCCATTTTTGGACAAAGAGACTACCTTTTGTTTTTGAGCCCTAGCTCTGCCAGCACCTAGGGAAACCTAGCAAACCTATACATTTTTTAAAACTAGACACCCAGGGGAATTCAGGATGGGGGTGACTCGACTACCTACCACCAGGTTTTGTTACCCAGAATCCCTTGCAAAGCTAAGAATTTGACAAAAAAAACAAATTTTCCTCACATTTCGGTGGTGGAAAGTTCTGGAATCTGCGTGGATCAACAAATTTCCACCCACCCAGCGTTCCCCCAGGTCTCCCGAAAAAAATGGTACCTCACTTGCGTGGGAAGGCATAGTGGCTGCGACATGAAACAGCGCAAAACGCAACGTGGTCGCACCTCAATTTTCCAGTGAAATCTTGCCATTTTTGGACAAAGAGACTTCCTTTTGTTTTTGAGCCCTAGCTCTCCCAGCACCTAGGGAAACCTAGCAAACCTATACATTTTTAAAAACTAGACACCCAGGGGAATTCAGGATGGGGTGACTCGATTTCCTAACACCAGGTTTTGTTACCCAGAATCCCTTGCAAAGCTAAGAATTTGACAAAAAAAAACATTTTCCTCACATTTTTGTGGTGGAAAGTTCTGGAATCTGCGTGGATCAACAAATTTCCACCCACCCAGCGTTCCCCCAGGTCTCCCTAAAAAAATGGTACCTCACTTGCGTGGGAAGGCATAGTGGCTGCGACATGAAACAGCGCAAAACGCAACGTGGTCGCACCTCAATTTTCCAGTGAAATCTTGCCATTTTTGGACAAAGAGACTACCTTTTGTTTTTGAGCCCTAGCTCTGCCAGCACCTAGGGAAACCTAGCAAACCTATATATTTATGAAAACTAGACACCCAGGGAAATTTAGGATGGGGTGACTCGACTGCCTACCACCATGTTTTGTTACCCAGAATCCCTTGCAAAGCTAAGAATTTGAAAAAAAAAACACATTTTCCTCACATTTCTGTGGTGGAAAGTTCTGGAATCTGCGTGGATCAACAAATTTCCACCCACCCAGCGTTCCCCCAGGTCCCCCAAAAAAAACTGGTACCTCACTTGCGTGGGTAGGCATAGTGGCTGCGACATGAAACAGCGCAAAGCGCAACGTGGTCGCACCTCAATTTCCCAGTGAAATCTTGCCATTTTTGGACAAAGAGACTACCTTTTGTTTTTGAGCCCTAGCTCTGCCAGCACCTAGGGAAACCTAGCAAACCTATACATTTTTGAAAACTAGACATCCAGGGGCATTCAGGATGGGGTGCCTCGACTGCCTACCACCAGGTTTTGTTACCCAGAATCCCTTGCAAATCTAAGAATTTGACTAAAAAACACATTTTCCTCAAATTTCTGTGGTGAAAAGTTCTGGAATCTACGTGGATCAACAAATTTCCACCCACCCAGCGTTCCCCCAGGTCTCCCAAAAAAAATGGTACCTCACTTGCGTGGGTAGGCATAGTGGCTGCGACATGAAACAGCCCAAAACCCAACGTGGTCGCACCTCAATTTCTCAGTGAAATCTTGCCCTTTTTGGACAAAAAGACTACCTTTTGTTTTGGAGCCTTAGCTCTGCCAGCACCTAGGGAAATCTAGCAAACCTATACATTTTTGAAAACTAGACACCCAGGGGAATTCAGGATGGGGTGACTCGACTGCCTACCACCAAGTTTTCTTACCCAGAATCCCTTGCAAAGCTAAGAATTTGATAAAAAAACACATTTTCCTCACATTTCTGTGGTGGAAAGTTCTGGACTCTGCGTGGATCAACAAATTTCCACCCACCCATCGTTCCCCCAGGTCTCCCAAAAAAAATGGTACCTCACTTGCGTGGGTAGGCATAGTGGCTGCGACATGAAACAGCGCAAAGCGCAACGTGGTCGCACCTCAATTTCCCAATGAAATCTTGCCATTTTTGGACAAAGAGACTACCTTTTGTTTTTGAGCCCTAGCTCTGCCAGCACCTAGGGAAACCTAGCAAACCTATACATTTATTGAAACTAGACACCCAGGGGAATTCACGATGGGGTGACTCGACTGCCTACCACCAAGTTTTGTTACCCAGAACCCGTTGCAAATCTAAGAATTTGACCAAAAAACAAATTTTCCTCATATTTCTGTGGTGGAAAGTTCTGGAAACTGCGTGGATCAACAAATTTCCACCCACTCAGCGTTCCCCCAGGTCTCCCGGAAAAAACTGGTACCTCACTTGCGTGGGTAGGCATAGTGGCTGCGACATGAAACAGCGCAAAACGCAACGTGGTCGCACCTCAATTTCTCAGTGAAATCTTGCCCTTTTTGGACAAAGAGACTACCTTTTGCTTTTGAGCCCTAGCTCTGCCAGCACCTAGGGAAATCTAGCAAACCTATACATTTTTGAAAACTAGACACCCAGGGGAATTCAGGATGGGGTGACTCGACTGCCTACCACCAAGTTTTCTTACCCAGAATCCCTTGCAAAGCTAAGAATTTGATAAAAAAACACATTTTCCTCACATTTCTGTGGTGGAAAGTTCTGGACTCTGCGTGGATCAACAAATTTCCACCCACCCAGCGTTCCCCCAGGTCTCCCAAAAAAAAGTGGTACCTCACTTGCATGGGTAGGCATAGTGGCTGCGACATGAAACAGCGCAAAGCGCAACGTGGTCGCACCTCAATTTCCCAATGAAATCTTGCCATTTTTGGACAAAGAGACTACCTTTTGTTTTTGATCCCTAGCTCTGCCAGCACCTAGGGAAACCTAGCAAACCTATACATTTTTTAAAACTAGACACCCAGGGGAATTCAGGATGGGGGTGACTCGACTACCTACCACCAGGTTTTGTTACCCAGAATCCCTTGCAAAGCTAAGAATTTGATAAAAAAACACATTTTCCTCACATTTCTGTGGTGGAAAGTTCTGGACTCTGCGTGGATCAACAAATTTCCACCCACCCATCGTTCCCCCAGGTCTCCCAAAAAAAATGGTACCTCACTTGCGTGGGTAGGCATAGTGGCTGCGACATGAAACAGCGCAAAGCGCAACGTGGTCGCACCTCAATTTCCCAATGAAATCCTGCCATTTTTGGACAAAGAGACTACCTTTTGTTTTTGAGCCCTAGCTCTGCCAGCACCTAGGGAAACCTAGCAAACCTATACATTTATTGAAACTAGACACCCAGGGGAATTCAGGATGGGGTGACTCGACTGCCTACCACCAAGTTTTGTTACCCAGAACCCGTTGCAAATCTAAGAATTTGACCAAAAAACAAATTTTCCTCATATTTCTGTGGTGGAAAGTTCTGGAAACTGCGTGGATCAACAAATTTCCACCCACTCAGCGTTCCCCCAGGTCTCCCGGAAAAAACTGGTACCTCACTTGCGTGGGTAGGCATAGTGGCTGCGACATGAAACAGCGCAAAACGCAACGTGGTCGCACCTCAATTTCTCAGTGAAATCTTGCCCTTTTTGGACAAAGAGACTACCTTTTGCTTTTGAGCCCTAGCTCTGCCAGCACCTAGGGAAATCTAGCAAACCTATACATTTTTGAAAACTAGACACCCAGGGGAATTCAGGATGGGGTGACTCGACTGCCTACCACCAAGTTTTCTTACCCAGAATCCCTTGCAAAGCTAAGAATTTGATAAAAAAACACATTTTCCTCACATTTCTGTGGTGGAAAGTTCTGGACTCTGCGTGGATCAACAAATTTCCACCCACCCAGCGTTCCCCCAGGTCTCCCAAAAAAAAGTGGTACCTCACTTGCATGGGTAGGCATAGTGGCTGCGACATGAAACAGCGCAAAGCGCAACGTGGTCGCACCTCAATTTCCCAATGAAATCTTGCCATTTTTGGACAAAGAGACTACCTTTTGTTTTTGAGCCCTAGCTCTGCCAGCACCTAGGGAAACCTAGCAAACCTATACATTTTTTAAAACTAGACACCCAGGGGAATTCAGGATGGGGGTGACTCGACTACCTACCACCAGGTTTTGTTACCCAGAATCCCTTGCAAAGCTAAGAATTTGACAAAAAAAACAAATTTTCCTCACATTTCTGTGGTGGAAAGTGCTGGAATATGGGTGGATCAACAAATTTCCACCCACCCAGCGTTCCCCCAGGTCTCCCAAAAAAAGGTACCTCACTTGCGGGGGTAGGCATAGTGGCTGCGACATGAAACAGCACAAAACGCAACGTGGTTGCACCTCAATTTTCCAGTGAAATCTTCCCATTTTTGGACAAAGAGACTACCTTTTGTTTCTGAGCCCTAACTCAGCCAGCACCTAGGGAAACCTAGCAAACCTATACATTTATTAAAACTAGACACCCAGGGGAATTCAGGATGGGGTGCCTCGACTGCCTACCACCAGGTTTTGTTACCCAGAATCCCTTGCAAAGCTAAGAATTTGACAAAAGAAAACACATTTTCCTCACATTTCTGTGGTGGAAAGTTCTGGAATCTACGTGGATCAACAAATTTCCACCCACCCAGCGTTCCCCCAGGTCTCCCAAAAAAAATGGTACCTCACTTGCGTGGGTAGGCATAGTGGCTGCGACATGAAACAGCCCAAAACCCAACGTGGTCGCACCTCAATTTCTCAGTGAAATCTTGCCCTTTTTGGACAAAAAGACTACCTTTTGTTTTGGAGCCTTAGCTCGGCCAGCACCTAGGGAAATCTAGCAAACCTATACATTTTTGAAAACTAGGCACCCGGGGGAATTCAGGATGGGGTGACTCGACTGCCTACCACCAAGTTTTCTTACCCAGAATCCCTTGCAAAGCTAAGAATTTGAAAAAAAAAACACATTTTCCTCACATTTCTGTGGTGGAAAGTTCTGGAATCTGCGTGGATCAACAAATTTCCACCCACCCAGCGTTCCCCCAGGTCTCCCAAAAAAAATGGTACCTCACTTGCGTGGGTAGGCATAGTGGCTGCGACATGAAACAGTGCAAAATGCAATGTGGTCGCACCTCAATTTCTCAGTGAAATCTTGCCCTTTTTGGACAAAGAGACTACCTTTTGTTTTTGAGCCCTAGCTCTGTCAGCACTTAGGGAAACCTAGCAAACCTATACATTTTTTAAAACTAGACACCCAGGGAAATTTAGGATGGGGTGACTCGACTGCCTACCACCAGGTTTTGTTACCCAGAATCCACTGCAAAGCTAAGAATTTGACAAAAAAAACATATTTTCCTCACATTTCTGTGGTGGAAAGTTCTGGAATCTGCGTGGATCAACAAATTTCCACCCACCCAGCGTTCCCCCAGGTCCCCCAAAAAAAACTGGTACCTCACTTGCGTGGGTAGGCATAGTGGCTGCGACATGAAACAGCGCAAAGCGCAACGTGGTCGCACCTCAATTTCCCAGTGAAATCTTGCCATTTTTGGACAAAGAGACTACCTTTTGTTTTTGAGCCCTAGCTCTGCCAGCACCTAGGGAAACCTAGCAAACCTATACATTTTTGAAAACTAGACATCCAGGGGCATTCAGGATGGGGTGCCTCGACTGCCTACCACCAGGTTTTGTTACCCAGAATCCCTTGCAAAGCTAAGAATTTGATAAAAAAACACATTTTCCTCACATTTCTGTGGTGGAAAGTTCTGGACTCTGCGTGGATCAACAAATTTCCACCCACCCAGCGTTCCCCCAGGTCTCCCAAAAAAAATGGTACCTCACTTGCGTGGGTAGGCATAGTGGCTGCGACATGAAACAGCGCAAAGCGCAACGTGGTCGCACCTCAATTTCCCAATGAAATCTTGCCATTTTTGGACAAAGAGACTACCTTTTGTTTTTGAGCCCTAGCTCTGCCAGCACCTAGGGAAACCTAGCAAACCTATACATTTGTTGAAACTAGACACCCAGGGGAATTCAGGATGGGGTGACTCGACTGCCTACCACCAAGTTCTGTTACCCAGAACCCGTTGCAAATCTAAGAATTTGACAAAAAAACAAATTTTCCTCATATTTCTGTGGTGGAAAGTTCTGGAAACTGCGTGGATCAACAAATTTCCACCCACTCAGCGTTCCCCCAGGTCTCCCGAAAAAAACTGGTACCTCACTTGCGTGGGTAGGCATAGTGGCTGCGACATGAAACAGCGCAAAACGCAACGTGGTCGCACCTCAATTTCTCAGTGAAATCTTGCCCTTTTTGGACAAAGAGACTACCTTTTGTTTTTGAGCCCTAGCTCTGCCAGCACCTAGGGAAATCTAGCAAACCTATACATTTTTGAAAACTAGACACCCAGGGGAATTCAGGATGGGGTGACTCGACTGCCTACCACCAAGTTTTCTTACCCAGAATCCCTTGCAAAGCTAAGAATTTGATAAAAAAACACATTTTCCTCACATTTCTGTGGTGGAAAGTTCTGGACTCTGCGTGGATCAACAAATTTCCACCCACCCAGCGTTCCCCCAGGTCTCCCAAAAAAAATGGTACCTCACTTGCATGGGTAGGCATAGTGGCTGCGACATGAAACAGCGCAAAGCGCAACGTGGTCGCACCTCAATTTCCCAATGAAATCTTGCCATTTTTGGACAAAGAGACTACCTTTTGTTTTTGAGCCCTAGCTCTGCCAGCACCTAGGGAAACCTAGCAAACCTATACATTTTTTAAAACTAGACACCCAGGGGAATTCAGGATGGGGGTGACTCGACTACCTACCACCAGGTTTTGTTACCCAGAATCCCTTGCAAAGCTAAGAATTTGACAAAAAAAACAAATTTTCCTCACATTTCTGTGGTGGAAAGTGCTGGAATATGGGTGGATCAACAAATTTCCACCCACCCAGCGTTCCCCCAGGTCTCCCAAAAAAAAGGTACCTCACTTGCGGGGGTAGGCATAGTGGCTGCGACATGAAACAGCACAAAACGCAACGTGGTTGCACCTCAATTTTCCAGTGAAATCTTCCCATTTTTGGACAAAGAGACTACCTTTTGTTTCTGAGCCCTAACTCAGCCAGTACCTAGGGAAACCTAGCAAACCTATACATTTATTAAAACTAGACACCCAGGGGAATTCAGGATGGGGTGCCTCGACTGCCTACCACCAGGTTTTGTTACCCAGAATCCCTTGCAAAGCTAAGAATTTGACAAAAGAAAACACATTTTCCTCACATTTCTGTGGTGGAAAGTTCTGGAATCTACGTGGATCAACAAATTTCCACCCACCCAGCGTTCCCCCAGGTCTCCCAAAAAAAATGGTACCTCACTTGCGTGGGTAGGCATAGTGGCTGCGACATGAAACAGCCCAAAACCCAACGTGGTCGCACCTCAATTTCTCAGTGAAATCTTGCCCTTTTTGGACAAAAAGACTACCTTTTGTTTTGGAGCCTTAGCTCGGCCAGCACCTAGGGAAATCTAGCAAACCTATACATTTTTGAAAACTAGACACCCGGGGGAATTCAGGATGGGGTGACTCGACTGCCTACCACCAAGTTTTCTTACCCAGAATCCCTTGCAAAGCTAAGAATTTGAAAAAAAAACACATTTTCCTCACATTTCTGTGGTGGAAAGTTCTGGAATCTGCGTGGATCAACAAATTTCCACTCACCCAGCGTTCCCCCAGGTCTCCCAAAAAAAATGATACCTCACTTGCGTGGGTAGGCATAGTGGCTGCGACATGAAACAGTGCAAAATGCAATGTGGTCGCACCTCAATTTCTCAGTGAAATCTTGCCCTTTTTGGACAAAGAGACTACCTTTTGTTTTTGAGCCCTAGCTCTGTCAGCACCTAGGGAAACCTAGCAAACCTATACATTTTTTAAAACTAGACACCCAGGGAAATTTAGGATGGGGTGACTCGACTGCCTACCACCAGGTTTTGTTACCCAGAATCCACTGCAAAGCTAAGAATTTGACAAAAAAACAAATTTTCCTCATATTTCTGTGGTGGAAAGTTCTGGAAACTGCGTGGATCAACAAATTTCCACCCACTCAGCGTTCCCCCAGGTCTCCCGAAAAAAACTGGTACCTCACTTGCGTGGGTAGGCATAGTGGCTGCGACATGAAACAGCGCAAAACGCAACGTGGTCGCACCTCAATTTCTCAGTGAAATCTTGCCCTTTTTGGACAAAGAGACTACCTTTTGTTTTTGAGCCCTAGCTCTGCCAGCACCTAGGGAAATCTAGCAAACCTATACATTTTTGAAAACTAGACACCCAGGGGAATTCAGGATGGGGTGACTCGACTGCCTACCACCAAGTTTTCTTACCCAGAATCCCTTGCAAAGCTAAGAATTTGATAAAAAAACACATTTTCCTCACATTTCTGTGGTGGAAAGTTCTGGACTCTGCGTGGATCAACAAATTTCCAACCACCCAGCGTTCCCCCAGGTCTCCCAAAAAAAATGGTACCTCACTTGCATGGGTAGGCATAGTGGCTGCGACATGAAACAGCGCAAAGCGCAACGTGGTCGCACCTCAATTTCCCAATGAAATCTTGCCATTTTTGGACAAAGAGACTACCTTTTGTTTTTGAGCCCTAGCTCTGCCAGCACCTAGGGAAACCTAGCAAACCTATACATTTTTTAAAACTAGACACCCAGGGGAATTCAGGATGGGGGTGACTCGACTACCTACCACCAGGTTTTGTTACCCAGAATCCCTTGCAAAGCTAAGAATTTGACAAAAAAAACAAATTTTCCTCACATTTCTGTGGTGGAAAGTGCTGGAATATGGGTGGATCAACAAATTTCCACCCACCCAGCGTTCCCCCAGGTCTCCCAAAAAAAGGTACCTCACTTGCGGGGGTAGGCATAGTGGCTGCGACATGAAACAGCACAAAACGCAACGTGGTTGCACCTCAATTTTCCAGTGAAATCTTCCCATTTTTGGACAAAGAGACTACCTTTTGTTTCTGAGCCCTAACTCAGCCAGCACCTAGGGAAACCTAGCAAACCTATACATTTATCAAAACTAGACACCCAGGGGAATTCAGGATGGGGTGCCTCGACTGCCTACCACCAGGTTTTGTTACCCAGAATCCCTTGCAAAGCTAAGAATTTGACAAAAGAAAACACATTTTCCTCACATTTCTGTGGTGGAAAGTTCTGGAATCTACGTGGATCAACAAATTTCCACCCACCCAGCGTTCCCCCAGGTCTCCCAAAAAAAATGGTACCTCACTTGCGTGGGTAGGCATAGTGGCTGCGACATGAAACAGCCCAAAACCCAACGTGGTCGCACCTCAATTTCTCAGTGAAATCTTGCCCTTTTTGGACAAAAAGACTACCTTTTGTTTTGGAGCCTTAGCTCGGCCAGCACCTAGGGAAATCTAGCAAACCTATACATTTTTGAAAACTAGACACCCGGGGGAATTCAGGATGGGATGACTCGACTGCCTACCACCAAGTTTTCTTACCCAGAATCCCTTGCAAAGCTAAGAATTTGAAAAAAAAACACATTTTCCTCACATTTCTGTGGTGGAAAGTTCTGGAATCTGCGTGGATCAACAAATTTCCACTCACCCAGCGTTCCCCCAGGTCTCCCAAAAAAAATGATACCTCACTTGCGTGGGTAGGCATAGTGGCTGCGACATGAAACAGTGCAAAATGCAATGTGGTCGCACCTCAATTTCTCAGTGAAATCTTGCCCTTTTTGGACAAAGAGACTACCTTTTGTTTTTGAGCCCTAGCTCTGTCAGCACCTAGGGAAACCTAGCAAACCTATACATTTTTTAAAACTAGACACCCAGGGAAATTTAGGATGGGGTGACTCGACTGCCTACCACCAGGTTTTGTTACCCAGAATCCACTGCAAAGCTAAGAATTTGACAAAAAAAACATATTTTCCTCACATTTCTGTGGTGGAAAGTTCTGGAATCTGCGTGGATCAACAAATTTCCACCCACCCAGCGTTCCCCCAGGTCCCCCAAAAAAAACTGGTACCTCACTTGCGTGGGTAGGCATAGTGGCTGCGACATGAAACAGCGCAAAGCGCAACGTGGTCGCACCTCAATTTCCCAGTGAAATCTTGCCATTTTTGGACAAAGAGACTACCTTTTGTTTTTGAGCCCCAGCTCTGCCAGCACCTAGGGAAACCTAGCAAACCTATACATTTTTGAAAACTAGACATCCAGGGGCATTCAGGATGGGGTGCCTCGACTGCCTACCACCAGGTTTTGTTACCCAGAATCCCTTGCAAATCTAAGAATTTGACTAAAAAACACATTTTCCTCAAATTTCTGTGGTGGAAAGTTCTGGAATCTACGTGGATCAACAAATTTCCACCCACCCAGCGTTCCCCCAGGTCTCCCAAAAAAATGGTACCTCACTTGCGTGGGTAGGCATAGTGGCTGCGACATGAAACAGCCCAAAACCCAACGTGGTCGCACCTCAATTTCTCAGTGAAATCTTGCCCTTTTTGGACAAAAAGACTACCTTTTGTTTTGGAGCCTTAGCTCTGCCAGCACCTAGGGAAATCTAGCAAACCTATACATTTTTGAAAACTAGACACCCAGGGGAATTCAGGATGGGGTGACTCGACTGCCTACCACCAAGTTTTCTTACCCAGAATCCCTTGCAAAGCTAAGAATTTTATAAAAAAACACATTTTCCTCACATTTCTGTGGTGGAAAGTTCTGGACTCTGCGTGGATCAACACATTTCCACCCACCCAGCGTTCCCCCAGGTCTCCAAAAAAAAATGGTACCTCACTTGCGTGGGTAGGCATAGTGGCTGCGACATGAAACAGCGCAAAGCGCAACGTGGTCGCACCTCAATTTCCCAATGAAATCTTGCCATTTTTGGACAAAGAGACTACCTTTTGTTTTTGAGCCCTAGCTCTGCCAGCACCTAGGGAAACCTAGCAAACCTATATATTTTTTAAAACTAGACACCCAGGGGAATTCAGGATGGGGGTGACTCGACTACCTACCACCAGGTTTTGTTACCCAGAATCCCTTGCAAAGCTAAGAATTTGACAAAAAAAACAAATTTTCCTCACATTTCTGTGGTGGAAAGTGCTGGAATCTGGGTGGATCAACAAATTTCCACCCACCCAGCGTTCCCCCAGGTCTCCCAAAAAAAAGGTACCTCACTTGCGGGGGTAGGCATAGTGGCTGCGACATGAAACAGCGCAAAACGCAACGTGGTTGCACCTCAATTTTCCAGTGAAATCTTCCCATTTTTGGACAAAGAGACTACCTTTTGTTTCTGAGCCCTAACTCAGCCAGCACCTAGGGAAACCTAGCAAACCTATGCATTTATTGAAACTAGACACCCAGGGGAATTCAGGATGGGGTGACTCGACTGCCTACCACCAAGTTTTCTTACCCAGAATCCCTTGCAAAGCTAAGAATTTGATAAAAAAACACATTTTCCTCACATTTCTGTGGTGGAAAGTTCTGGACTCTGCGTGGATCAACAAATTTCCACCCACCCAGCGTTCCCCCAGGTCTCCCAAAAAAAATGGTACCTCACTTGCGTGGGTAGGCATAGTGGCTGCAACATGAAACAGCGCAAAGCGCAACGTGGTCGCACCTCAATTTCCCAATGAAATCTTGCCATTTTTGGACAAAGAGACTACCTTTTGTTTTTGAGCCCTAGCTCTGCCAGCACCTAGGGAAACCTAGCAAACCTATACATTTTTTAAAACTAGACACCCAGGGGAATTCAGGATGGGGGTGACTCGACTACCTACCACCAGGTTTTGTTACCCAGAGTCCCTTGCAAAGCTAAGAATTTGACAAAAAAAACAAATTTTCCTCACATTTCTGTGGTGGAAAGTGCTGGAATATGGGTGGATCAACAAATTTCCACCCACCCAGCGTTCCCCCAGGTCTCCCAAAAAAAAGGTACCTCACTTGCGGGGATAGGCATAGTGGCTGCGACATGAAACAGCACAAAACGCAACGTGGTTGCACCTCAATTTTCCAGTGAAATCTTCCCATTTTTGGACAAAGAGACTACCTTTTGTTTCTGAGCCCTAACTCAGCCAGCACCTAGGGAAACCTAGCAAACCTATACATTTATTAAAACTAGACACCCAGGGGAATTCAGGATGGGGTGCCTCGACTGCCTACCACCAGGTTTTGTTACCCAGAATCCCTTGCAAAGCTAAGAATTTGACAAAAGAAAACACATTTTCCTCACATTTCTGTGGTGGAAAGTTCTGGAATCTGCGTGGATCAACAAATTTCCACCCACCCAGCGTTCCCCCAGGTCCCCCAAAAAAAACTGGTACCTCACTTGCGTGGGTAGGCATAGTGGCTGCGACATGAAACAGCGCAAAGCGCAACGTGGTCGCACCTCAATTTCCCAGTGAAATCTTGCCATTTTTGGACAAAGAGACTACCTTTTGTTTTTGAGCCCTAGCTCTGCCAGCACCTAGGGAAACCTAGCAAACCTATACATTTTTGAAAACTAGACATCCAGGGGCATTCAGGATGGGGTGCCTCGACTGCCTACCACCAGGTTTTGTTACCCAGAATCCCTTGCAAATCTAAGAATTTGACTAAAAAACACATTTTCCTCAAATTTCTGTGGTGGAAAGTTCTGGAATCTACGTGGATCAACAAATTTCCACCCACCCAGCGTTCCCCCAGGTCTCCCAAAAAAATGGTACCTCACTTGCGTGGGTAGGCATAGTGGCTGCGACATGAAACAGCCCAAAACCCAACGTGGTCGCACCTCAATTTCTCAGTGAAATCTTGCCCTTTTTGGACAAAAAGACTACCTTTTGTTTTGGAGCCTTAGCTCTGCCAGCACCTAGGGAAATCTAGCAAACCTATACATTTTTGAAAACTAGACACCCAGGGGAATTCAGGATGGGGTGACTCGACTGCCTACCACCAAGTTTTCTTACCCAGAATCCCTTGCAAAGCTAAGAATTTTATAAAAAAACACATTTTCCTCACATTTCTGTGGTGGAAAGTTCTGGACTCTGCGTGGATCAACACATTTCCACCCACCCAGCGTTCCCCCAGGTCTCCAAAAAAAAATGGTACCTCACTTGCGTGGGTAGGCATAGTGGCTGCGACATGAAACAGCGCAAAGCGCAACGTGGTCGCACCTCAATTTCCCAATGAAATCTTGCCATTTTTGGACAAAGAGACTACCTTTTGTTTTTGAGCCCTAGCTCTGCCAGCACCTAGGGAAACCTAGCAAACCTATATATTTTTTAAAACTAGACACCCAGGGGAATTCAGGATGGGGGTGACTCGACTACCTACCACCAGGTTTTGTTACCCAGAATCCCTTGCAAAGCTAAGAATTTGACAAAAAAAACAAATTTTCCTCACATTTCTGTGGTGGAAAGTGCTGGAATCTGGGTGGATCAACAAATTTCCACCCACCCAGCGTTCCCCCAGGTCTCCCAAAAAAAAGGTACCTCACTTGCGGGGGTAGGCATAGTGGCTGCGACATGAAACAGCGCAAAACGCAACGTGGTTGCACCTCAATTTTCCAGTGAAATCTTCCCATTTTTGGACAAAGAGACTACCTTTTGTTTCTGAGCCCTAACTCAGCCAGCACCTAGGGAAACCTAGCAAACCTATGCATTTATTGAAACTAGACACCCAGGGGAATTCAGGATGGGGTGACTCGACTGCCTACCACCAAGTTTTCTTACCCAGAATCCCTTGCAAAGCTAAGAATTTGATAAAAAAACACATTTTCCTCACATTTCTGTGGTGGAAAGTTCTGGACTCTGCGTGGATCAACAAATTTCCACCCACCCAGCGTTCCCCCAGGTCTCCCAAAAAAAATGGTACCTCACTTGCGTGGGTAGGCATAGTGGCTGCAACATGAAACAGCGCAAAGCGCAACGTGGTCGCACCTCAATTTCCCAATGAAATCTTGCCATTTTTGGACAAAGAGACTACCTTTTGTTTTTGAGCCCTAGCTCTGCCAGCACCTAGGGAAACCTAGCAAACCTATACATTTTTTAAAACTAGACACCCAGGGGAATTCAGGATGGGGGTGACTCGACTACCTACCACCAGGTTTTGTTACCCAGAATCCCTTGCAAAGCTAAGAATTTGACAAAAAAAACAAATTTTCCTCACATTTCTGTGGTGGAAAGTGCTGGAATATGGGTGGATCAACAAATTTCCACCCACCCAGCGTTCCCCCAGGTCTCCCAAAAAAAAGGTACCTCACTTGCGGGGGTAGGCATAGTGGCTGCGACATGAAACAGCACAAAACGCAACGTGGTTGCACCTCAATTTTCCAGTGAAATCTTCCCATTTTTGGACAAAGAGACTACCTTTTGTTTCTGAGCCCTAACTCAGCCAGCACCTAGGGAAACCTAGCAAACCTATACATTTATTAAAACTAGACACCCAGGGGAATTCAGGATGGGGTGCCTCGACTGCCTACCACCAGGTTTTGTTACCCAGAATCCCTTGCAAAGCTAAGAATTTGACAAAAGAAAACACATTTTCCTCACATTTCTGTGGTGGAAAGTTCTGGAATCTACGTGGATCAACAAATTTCCACCCACCCAGCGTTCCCCCAGGTCTCCCAAAAAAAATGGTACCTCACTTGCGTGGGTAGGCATAGTGGCTGCGACATGAAACAGCCCAAAACCCAACGTGGTCGCACCTCACTTTCTCAGTGAAATCTTGCCCTTTTTGGACAAAAAGACTACCTTTTGTTTTGGAGCCTTAGCTCGGCCAGCACCTAGGGAAATCTAGCAAACCTATACATTTTTGAAAACTAGACACCCGGGGGAATTCAGGATGGGGTGACTCGACTGCCTACCACCAAGTTTTCTTACCCAGAATCCCTTGCAAAGCTAAGAATTTGATAAAAAAACACATTTTCCTCACATTTCTGTGGTGGAAAGTTCTGGACTCTGCGTGGATCAACAAATTTCCACCCACCCAGCGTTCCCCCAGGTCTCCCAAAAAAAATGGTACCTCACTTGCGTGGGTAGGCATAGTGGCTGCGACATGAAACAGCGCAAAGGGCAACGTGGTCGCACCTCAATTTCCCAATGAAATCTTGCCATTTTTGGACAAAGAGACTACCTTTTGTTTTTGAGCCCTAGCTCTGCCAGCACCTAGGGAAACCTAGCAAACCTATACATTTTTTAAAACTAGACACCCAGGGGAATTCAGGATGGGGGTGACTCGACTACCTACCACCAGGTTTTGTTACCCAGAATCCCTTGCAAAGCTAAGAATTTGGCAAAAAAAAACATATTTTCCTCACATTTCTGTGGTGGAAAGTGCTGGAATCTGGGTGGATCAACAAATTTCCACCCACCCAGCGTTCCCCCAGGTCTCCCAAATAAAAGGTACCTCACTTGCGGGGGTAGGCATAGTGGCTGCGACATGAAACAGCGCAAAACGCAACGTGGTTGCACCTCAATTTTCCAGTGAAATCTTCCCATTTTTGGAGAAAGAGACTACCTTTTGTTTCTGAGCCCTAACTCAGCCAGCACCTAGGGAAACCTAGCAAACCTATGCATTTATTGAAACTAGACACCCAGGGGAATTCAGGATGGGGTGACTCGACTGCCTACCACCAAGTTTTGTTACCCAGAACCCGTTGCAAATCTAAGAATTTGACAAAAAAACAAATTTTCCTCATATTTCTGTGGTGGAAAGTTCTGGAAACTGCGTGGATCAGCAAATTTCCACCCACTCAGCGTTCCCCCAGGTCTCCCGAAAAAAACTGGTACCTCACTTGCGTGGGTAGGCATAGTGGCTGCGACATGAAACAGCGCAAAACGCAACGTGGTCGCACCTCAATTTCTCAGTGAAATCTTGCCCTTTTTGGACAAAGAGACTACCTTTTGTTTTTGAGCCCTAGCTCTGCCAGCACCTAGGGAAATCTAGCAAACCTATAAATTTTTTAAAACTAGACACCCAGGGGAATTCAGGATGGGGTGACTCGACTGCCTACCACCAAGTTTTCTTACCCAGAATCCCTTGCAAAGCTAAGAATTTGATAAAAAAACACATTTTCCTCACATTTCTGTGGTGGAAAGTTCTGGACTCTGCGTGGATCAACAAATTTCCACCCACCCAGCGTTCCCCCAGGTCTCCCAAAAAAAATGGTACCTCACTTGCGTGGGTAGGCATAGTGGCTGCAACATGAAACAGCGCAAAGCGCAACGTGGTCGCACCTCAATTTCCCAATGAAATCTTGCCATTTTTGGACAAAGAGACTACCTTTTGTTTTTGAGCCCTAGCTCTGCCAGCACCTAGGGAAACCTAGCAAACCTATACATTTTTTAAAACTAGACACCCAGGGGAATTCAGGATGGGGGTGACTCGACTACCTACCACCAGGTTTTGTTACCCAGAATCCCTTGCAAAGCTAAGAATTTGACAAAAAAAACAAATTTTCCTCACATTTCTGTGGTGGAAAGTGCTGGAATATGGGTGGATCAACAAATTTCCACCCACCCAGCGTTCCCCCAGGTCTCCCAAAAAAAAGGTACCTCACTTGCGGGGGTAGGCATAGTGGCTGCGACATGAAACAGCACAAAACGCAACGTGGTTGCACCTCAATTTTCCAGTGAAATCTTCCCATTTTTGGACAAAGAGACTACCTTTTGTTTCTGAGCCCTAACTCAGCCAGCACCTAGGGAAACCTAGCAA
Organism: Lissotriton helveticus; assembly: GCF_964261635.1. Lineage (NCBI taxonomy): Eukaryota > Metazoa > Chordata > Amphibia > Caudata > Salamandridae > Lissotriton > Lissotriton helveticus. The sequence goes on along the minus strand of NC_136071.1, from coordinate 646,945,631 downwards.
ACCTATACATTTATTAAAACTGGACACCCAGGGGAATTCAGGATGGGGTGCCTCGACTGCCTACCACCAGGTTTTGTTACCCAGAATCCCTTGCAAAGCTAAGAATTTGACAAAAGAAAACACATTTTCCTCACATTTCTGTGGTGGAAAGTTCTGGAATCTACGTGGATCAACAAATTTCCACCCACCCAGCGTTCCCCCAGGTCTCCCAAAAAAAATGGTACCTCACTTGCGTGGGTAGGCATAGTGGCTGCGACATGAAACAGCCCAAAACCCAACGTGGTCGCACCTCACTTTCTCAGTGAAATCTTGCCCTTTTTGGACAAAAAGACTACCTTTTGTTTTGGAGCCTTAGCTCGGCCAGCACCTAGGGAAATCTAGCAAACCTATACATTTTTGAAAACTAGACACCCGGGGGAATTCAGGATGGGGTGACTCGACTGCCTACCACCAAGTTTTCTTACCCAGAATCCCTTGCAAAGCTAAGAATTTGATAAAAAAACACATTTTCCTCACATTTCTGTGGTGGAAAGTTCTGGACTCTGCGTGGATCAACAAATTTCCACCCACCCAGCGTTCCCCCAGGTCTCCCAAAAAAAATGGTACCTCACTTGCGTGGGTAGGCATAGTGGCTGCGACATGAAACAGCGCAAAGGGCAACGTGGTCGCACCTCAATTTCCCAATGAAATCTTGCCATTTTTGGACAAAGAGACTACCTTTTGTTTTTGAGCCCTAGCTCTGCCAGCACCTAGGGAAACCTAGCAAACCTATACATTTTTTAAAACTAGACACCCAGGGGAATTCAGGATGGGGGTGACTCGACTACCTACCACCAGGTTTTGTTACCCAGAATCCCTTGCAAAGCTAAGAATTTGGCAAAAAAAACATATTTTCCTCACATTTCTGTGGTGGAAAGTGCTGGAATCTGGGTGGATCAACAAATTTCCACCCACCCAGCGTTCCCCCAGGTCTCCCAAAAAAAAGGTACCTCACTTGCGGGGGTAGGCATAGTGGCTGCGACATGAAACAGCGCAAAACGCAACGTGGTTGCACCTCAATTTTCCAGTGAAATCTTCCCATTTTTGGACAAAGAGACTACCTTTTGTTTCTGAGCCCTAACTCAGCCAGCACCTAGGGAAACCTAGCAAACCTATACATTTATTAAAACTAGACACCCAGGGGAATTCAGGATGGGGTGACTCGACTGCCTACCACCAGGTTTTGTTACCCAGAACCCGTTGCAAAGCTAAGAATTTGACAAAAAAACACATTTTCCTCATATTTCTGTGGTGGAAAGTTCTGGAATCTGCGTGGATCAACAAATTCCACCCACTCAGCGTTCCCCCAGGTCTCCCGAAAAAAAACTGGTACCTCACTTGCGTGGGTAGGCATAGTGGCTGCGACATGAAACAGCGCAAAACGCAACGTGGTCGCACCTCAATTTCTCAGTGAAATCTTGCCCTTTTTGGACAAAGAGACTACCTTTTGTTTTTGAGCCCTAGCTCTGCCAGCACCTAGGGAAACCTAGCAAACCTATACCTTTTTGAAAACTAGATAACCAGGGGAATTCAGGATGGGGTGACTCGAATGCCTAGCACCAGGTTTTGTTACCCATAATCCCCTGCAAAGCTAAGAATTTGACAAAAAAACACATTTTCCTCACATTTCTGTGGTGGAAAGTGCTGGAATCTGCGTGAATAAACAAATTTCCATGGACACAGCGTTCCCCCCAGTCTCCCGAAAAAAATGGTACCTCACTTGTGTGGGTAGGCATAGTGGCTGCGACATGAAACCGCGCAAAACGCAACGTGGTCGCACCTCAATTTCCCAGTGAAATCTTGCCATTTTTGGACAAAGAGACTACTTTTTGTTTTTGAGCCCTAGCTCTGCCAGCACCTAGGGAAACCTAGAAAACCTATACATTTGTGAAAACTAGACATCCAGGGAAATTCAGGATGGGGTGACTCGACTGCCTACCACCAGGTTTCGTTACCCAGAATCCCTTGCAAATCTAAGACTTTGACAAAAAAAACACAGTTTCCTCACATTTCTGTAGTGGAAAGTGCTGGAATCTGCGTGGATCAACAAATTTCCACCCACCCAGCGTTCCCCCAGGTCTCCCGACAAAAAATGGTACCTTACTTGCGTGGGTAGGCATAGTGGCTGCGACATGAAACAGCGCAAAACGCAACGTGGTCGCACCTCAATTTTCCAGTGAAATCTTGCCATTTTTGGACAAAGAGACTACCTTTTGTTTTTGAGCCCTAGCTCTGCCAGCACCTAGGGAAACCTAGCAAACCTATACATTTATTGAAACTAGACACCCAGGGGAATTCAGGATGGGGTGATTCAACTACCTACCACCAGGTTTTGTTACCCAGAATCCCTTGCAAAGCTAAGAATTTGACAAAATAAACACATTTTCCTTACATTTCTGTGGTGGAAAGTTCTGGAATCTGTGTGGATCAACAAATTTCTACCCACCCAGCGTTCCCCCAGGTCTCCCAAAAAAAATGGTACCTCACTTGCGGGGGTAGGCATAGTGGCTGCGACATGAAACAGCGCAAAACGCAAGGTGGTCGCACCTCAATTTTCCAGTGAAATCTTGCAATTTTTGGACAAAGAGACTACCTTTTGTTTTTGAGCCCTAGCTCTGCCAGCACCTAGTGAAACCTAGCAAACCTATACATTTTTTAAAACTAGACACCCAAGGGAATTCAGGATGGGGTGACTCGACTGCCTATCACCAGGTTTTGTTACCCGAATCCCTTGCAAAGCTAAGAATTTGACGAAAAAAACACATTTTCCTCACATTTCAGTGGTGGAAAGTTCTGGAATCTGCGTGGATCAACAAATTTCCACCCACCCAGCATTCCCCCAGGTCTCCCAAAAAAAATGGTACCTCACTTGCGTGGGTAGGCACAGTGGCTGCGACATCAAACAGCGCAAAACGCAACGTGGTCGCACCTCAATTTCCTAGTGAAATCTTGCCATATTTGGACAAAGAGACTACCTTTTGTTTTTGAGCCCTAGCTCTGCCAGCACCAAGGGAAACCTAGCAAACCTATAAATTTTTGAAAACTAGACACCCAGGGGAATTCAGGATGGGGTGACTCGACTGCCTACCACCAGGTTTTGTTACCCAGAATCCCCTGCAAAGCTAACAATTTGACAAAAAAAACACATTTTCCTCACATTTCTGTGGTGGAAAGTTCTGGAATCTGCGTGGATCAACAAATTTCCACCCACCCAGCGTTTCCCCAGGCCTCCCGAAAAAAATGGTACCTCACTTGCGTGGGAAGGCATAGTGGATGCGACATGAAACAGCGCAAAACGCAACGTGGTCGCACCTCAATTTCCCAGTGAAATCTTGCCATTTTTGGACAAAGAGACTACCTTTTGTTTTTGAGCCCTAGCTCTGCCAGCACCTAGGGAAACCTAGCAAACCTATACATTTATTGAAACTAGACACCCAGGGGAATTCAGGATGGGGTGATTCAACTACCTACCACCAGGTTTTGTTACCCAGAATCCCTTGCAAAGCTAAGAATTTGACAAAAAAAACACATTTTCCTTACATTTCTGTGGTGGAAAGTTCTGGAATCTGTGTGGATCAACAAATTTCTACCCACCCAGCGTTCCCCCAGGTCTCCCAAAACAAATGGTACCTCACTTGCGGGGGTAGGCATAGTGGCTGCGACATGAAACAGCGCAAAACGCAAGGTGGTCGCACCTCAATTTTCCAGTGAAATCTTGCAATTTTTGGACAAAGAGACTACCTTTTGTTTTTGAGCCCTAGCTCTGCCAGCACCTAGTGAAACCTAGCAAACCTATACATTTTTAAAAACTAGACACCCAAGGGAATTCAGGATGGGGTGACTCGACTGCCTATCACCAGGTTTTGTTACCCGAATCCCTTGTAAAGCTAAGAATTTGACGAAAAAAACACATTTTCCTCACATTTCAGTGGTGGAAAGTTCTGGAATCTGCGTGGATCAACAAATTTCCACCCACCCAGCATTCCCCCAGGTCTCCCAAAAAAAATGGTACCTCACTTGCGTGGGTAGGCACAGTGGCTGCGACATCAAACAGCGCAAAAACGCAACGTGGTCGCACCTCAATTTCCTAGTGAAATCTTGCCATATTTGGACAAAGAGACTACCTTTTGTTTTTGAGCCCTAGCTCTGCCAGCACCAAGGGAAACCTAGCAAACCTATAAATGTTTGAAAACTAGACACCCAGGGGAATTCAGGATGGGGTGACTCGACTGCCTACCACCAGGTTTTGTTACCCAGAATCCCTTGCAAAGCTAACAATTTGACAAAAAAAACACATTTTCCTCACATTTCTGTGGTGGAAAGTTCTGGAATCTGCGTGGATCAACAAATTTCCACCCACCCAGCGTTCCCCCAGGTCTCCCGAAAAAAATGGTACCTCACTTGCGTGGGAAGGCATAGTGGATGCGACATGAAACAGCGCAAAACGCAACGTGGTCGCACCTCAATTTTCCAGTGAAATCTTTCCATTTTTGGACAAAGAGACTACCTTTTGTTTTTGAGCCCTAGCTCTGCCAGCACCTAGGGAAACCTAGCAAACCTATACATTTATGAAAACTAGACACCCAGGGAAATTTAGGATGGGGTGACTCGACTGCCTACCACCATGTTTTGTTACCCAGAATCCCTTGCAAAGCTAAGAATTTGACAAAAAAAACACATTTTCCTCACATTTCTGTGGTGGAAAGTTCTGGAATCTGCGTGGATCAACAAATTTCCACCCACCCAGCGTTCCCCCAGGTCCCCCAAAAAAAACTGGTACCTCACTTGCGTGGGTAGGCATAGTGGCTGCGGCATGAAACAGCGCAAAGCGCAATGTGGTCGCACCTCAATTTCCCAGTGAAATCTTGCCATTTTTGGACAAATAGACTACCTTTTTTTTTAGCCCTAGCTCTGCCAGTACCTAGGGAAACCTAGCAAACCTATACATTTTTGAAAACTAGACACCCAGGGGAATTCAGGATGGGGTGACTCGACTACCTACCACCAGCTTTTGTTACCCAGAATCCATTGGAAAGCTAAGAATTTGACAAAAAATACACATTTTCCTCACATTTCTGTGGTGGAAAGTTCTGGAATCAGCGTGGATCAACAAATTTCTACCCACCCAGCGTTCCCCCAGGTCCCCCCAAAAAAATGGTACCTCACTTGCGTGGGTAGGCAAAGTGGCTGCGACATGAAACAGCGCAAAACGCAACGTGGTCGCACCTCAATTTCCCAGTGAAATCTTGCCATTTTTGGACAAAGAGACAACCTTTTGTTTTTGAGCCCTAGCTCTGCCAGCACCTAGGGAAACCTAGCAAACCTATACCTTTTTGAAAACTAGACATCAAGGGAAATTTAGGATGGGGTGACTCGACTGCCTACCACCAGGTTTTGTCACCCAGAATCCCTTGCAAAGCTAAGAATTTGAAAAAAAAAACACATTTTCCTCACATTTCTGAGGTGGAATGTTCTGGAATCTGCGTGGATCAACAAATTTCCACCCACCCAGCATTTCCCCAGGTCTCCCCAAAAAAATGGTACCTCACTTGCGTGGGTAGGCATAGTGGCAGCGACATGAAACAGTGCAAAACGCAACGTGGTCGCACCTCAATTTACCAGTGAAATCTTGCCCTTTTTGGACAAAGAGACTACCTTTTGTTTTTGAGCCCTAGCTCTGCCAGCACCTAGGGAAACCTAGCAAACCTATACATTTTTGAAACCTAGACACCCAGGGAAATTTAGGATGGGGTGACTCGACTGCCTACCACCAAGTTTTCTTACCCAGAATCCCTTGCAAAGCTAAGAATTTGATAAAAAAACACATTTTCCTCACATTTCTGTGGTGGAAAGTTCTGGACTCTGCGTGGATCAACAAATTTCCACCCACCCAGCGTTCCTCCAGGTCTTCCAAAAAAAATGGTACCTCACTTGCGTGGGTAGGCATAGTGGCTGCGACATGAAACAGCGCAAAGGGCAACGTGGTCGCACCTCAATTACCCAATGAAATCTTGCCATTTTTGGACAAAGAGACTACCTTTTGTTTCTGAGCCCTAACTCAGCCAGCACCTAGGGAAACCTAGCAAACCTATACATTTATTAAAACTAGACATCAAGGGAAATTCAGGATGGGGTGACTCGACTGCCTACCACCAGGTTTTGTTACCCAGAATCCCTTGCAAAGCTAAGAATTTGACAAAAAAAACATATTTTCCTCACATTTCTGTGGTGGAAAGTTCTGGAATCTGCGTGGATCAACAAATTTCCACCCACCCAGCGTTCCCCCAGGTCCCCCAAAAACAACTGGTACCTCACTTGCGTGGGTAGGCATAGTGGCTGCGACATGAAACAGCGCAAAGCGCAACGTGGTCGCACCTCAATTTCCCAGTGAAATCTTGCCATTTTTGGACAAAGAGACTACTTTTGTTTTTGAGCCCTAGCTCTGCCAGCACCTAGGGAAACCTAGCAAACCTATACATTTTTGAAAACTAGACACCCAGGGGAATTCAGGATGGGAGTGACTCGACTGCCTACCACCAGGTTTTGTTACCCAGAATCCCTTGCAAATCTAAGAATTTGACCAAAAAAACACGATTTCCTCACATTTCTGTGGTGGAAAGTGCTGGAATCTGCGTGGATCAACACATTTCCACCCACCCAGCATTCCCCCTGGTCTCCCAAAAAAAATGGTACCTCACTTGCGTGGGTAGGCATAGTGGCTGCGACATGAAACCGCGCAAAACGCAACGTGGTCGCACCTCAATTTCCTAGTGAAATCTTGCCATTTTTGGACAAAGAGACTACCTTTTGTTTTTGAGCCCTAGCTCTGCCAGCACCTAGGGAAACCTAGCAAACCTATACATTTTTGAAAACTAGACATCCAGGGGAATTCAGGATGGGGTGACTCGAATGCCTACCACCAGGTTTTGTTACCCATAATCCCTTGCAAAGCTAAGAATTTGACAAAAAAACACATTTTCCTCACATTTCTGTGGTGGAAAGTGCTGGAATCTGCGTGAATAAACAAATTTCCACGGACCCAGCGTTTCCCCCGGTCTCCCGAAAAAAATGGTACCTCACTTGTGTGGGTAGGCATAGTGGCTGCGACATGAAACCGCGCAAAACGCAACGTGGTCGCACCTCAATTTCCCAGTGAAATCTTGCCATTTTTGGACAAAGAGACTACTTTTTGTTTTTGAGCCCTAGCTCTGCCAGCACCTAGGGAAACCTAGAAAACCTATACATTTGTGAAAACTAGACATCCAGGGAAATTCAGGATGGGGTGACTCGACTGCCTACCACCAGGTTTCGTTACCCAGAATCCCTTGCAAATCTAAGACTTTGACAAAAAAAACACAGTTTCCTCACATTTCTGTAGTGGAAAGTGCTGGAATCTGCGTGGATCAACAAATTTCCACCCACCCAGCGTTCCCCCAGGTCTCCCGACAAAAAATGGTACCTTACTTGCGTGGGTAGGCATAGTGGCTGCGACATGAAACAGCGCAAAACGCAACGTGGTCGCACCTCAATTTCCCAGTGAAATCTTGCCATTTTTGGACAAAGAGACTACCTTTTGTTTTTGAGCCCTAGCTCTGCCAGCACATAGGGAATCCTAGCAAACCTATACATTTATTGAAACTAGACACCCAGGGAAATTTAGGATGGGGTGGCTCGACTGCCTATCACCATGTTTTGTTACCCAGAATCCCTTGCAAAGCTAAGAATTTGACAAAAAAAACACATTTTCCTCACATTTCTGTGGTGGAAAGTTCTGGAATCTGCGTGGATCAACAAATTTCCACCCACCCAGCGTTCCCCCAGGTCTCCCAAAAAAAATGGTACCTCACTTGCGTGGGTAGGCATAGTGGCTGCGACATGAAACAGTGCAAAATGCAATGTGGTCGCACCTCAATTTCTCAGTGAAATCTTGCCCTTTTTGGACAAAGAGACTACCTTTTGTTTTTGAGCCCTAGCTCTGTCAGCACCTAGGGAAACCTAGCAAACCTATACATTTTTTAAAACTAGACACCCAGGGAAATTTAGGATGGGGTGACTCGACTGCCTACCACCAGGTTTTGTTACTCAGAATCCACTGCAAAGCTAAGAATTTGACAAAAAAAACATATTTTCCTCACATTTCTGTGGTGGAAAGTTCTGGAATCTGCGTGGATCAACACATTTCCACCCACCCAGCGTTCCCCCAGGTCCCCCAAAAAAAACTGGTACCTCACTTGCGTGGGTAGGCATAGTGGCTGCGACATGAAACAGCGCAAAGCGCAACGTGGTCGCACCTCAATTTCCCAGTGAAATCTTGCCATTTTTGGACAAAGAGACTACCTTTTGTTTTTGAGCCCTAGCTCTGCCAGCACCTAGGGAAACCTAGCAAACCTATACATTTATGAATACTAGACACCCAGGGAAATTTAGGATGGGGTGACTCGACTGCCTACCACCATGTTTTGTTGCCCAGAATCCCTTGCAAAGCTAAGAATGTGACAAAAAAAACACATTTTCCTCACATTTCTGTGGTGGAAAGTTCTGGAATCTGCGTGGATCAACCAATTTCACCCACCCAGCGTTCCCCCATGTCTCCCAAAAAAAATGGTACCTCACTTGCGTGGGTAGGCATAGTGGCTGCGACATGAAACAGTGCAAAATGCAATGTGGTCGCACCTCAATTTCTCAGTGAAATCTTGCCCTTTTTGGACAAAGAGACTACCTTTTGTTTTTGAGCCCTAGCTCTGCCAGCACCTAGGGAAACCTAGCAAACCTATACATTTTTTAAAACTAGACACCCAGGGAAATTTAGGATGGGGTGACTAGACTGCCTACCACCAGGTTTTGTTACCCAGAATCCACTGCAAAGCTATGAATTTGAAAAAAAAACATATTTTCCTCACATTTCTGTGGTGGAAAGTTCTGGAATCTGCGTGGATCAACAAATTTCCACCCACCCAGCGTTCCCCCAGGTCCCCCAAAAAAAACTGGTACCTCACTTGCGTGGGTAGGCATAGTGGCGGCGACATGAAACAGCGCAAAGCGCAACGTGGTCGCACCTCAATTTCCCAGTGAAATCTTGCCATTTTTGGACAAAGAGACTACCTTTTGTTTTTGAGCCCTAGCTCTGCCAGCACCTAGGGAAACCTAGCAAACCTATACATTTTTGAAAACTAGACACCCAGGGGAATTCAGGATGGGGTGAGTCGACTACCTACCACCAGGTTTTGTTACCCAGAATCCATTGCAAAGCTAAGAATTTGACAAAAAATACACATTTTCCTCACATTTCTGTGGTGGAAAGTTCTGGAATCTGCGTGGATCAACAAATTTCCACCCACCCAGCGTTCCCCCAGGTCTCCCTAAAAAAATGGTACCTCACTTGCGTGGGAAGGCATAGTGGCTGCGACATGAAACAGCGCAAAACGCAACGTGGTCGCACCTCAATTTTCCAGTGAAATCTTGCCATTTTTGGACAAAGAGACTACCTTTTGTTTTTGAGCCCTAGCTCTGCCAGCACCTAGGGAAACCTAGCAAACCTATACATTTATGAAAACTAGACACCCAGGGAAATTTAGGATGGGGTGACTCGACTGCCTACCACCATGTTTTGTTACCCAGAATCCCTTGCAAAGCTAAGAATTTGACAAAAAAAACACATTTTCCTCACATTTCTGTGGTGGAAAGTTCTGGAATCTGCGTGGATCAACAAATTTCCACCCACCCAGCGTTCCCCCAGGTCTCCCAAAAAAAATGGTACCTCACTTGCGTGGGTAGGCATAGTGGCTGCGACATGAAACAGTGCAAAATGCAATGTGGTCGCACCTCAATTTCTCAGTGAAATTTAGCCCTTTTTGGACAAAGAGACTACCTTTTGTTTTTGAGCCCTAGCTCTGCCAGCACCTAGGGAAACCTAGCAAACCTATACATTTTTTAAAACTAGACACCCAGGGAAATTTAGGATGTGGTGACTCGACTGCCTACCACCAGGTTTTGTTACCCAGAATCCACTGCAAAGCTAAGAATTTGAAAAAAAAACATATTTTCCTCACATTTCTGTGGTGGAAAGTTCTGGAATCTGCGTGGATCAACAAATTTCCACCCACCCAGCGTTCCCCCATGTCTCCCAAAAAAAATGGTACCTCACTTGCGTGGGTAGGCATAGTGGCTGCGACATGAAACAGTGCAAAATGCAATGTGGTCGCACCTCAATTTCTCAGTGAAATCTTGCCCTTTTTGGACAAAGAGACTACCTTTTGTTTTTGAGCCCTAGCTCTGCCAGCACCTAGGGAAACCTAGCAAACCTATACATTTTTTAAAACTAGACACCCAGGGAAATTTAGGATGGGGTGACTAGACTGCCTACCACCAGGTTTTGTTACCCAGAATCCACTGCAAAGCTATGAATTTGAAAAAAAAACATATTTTCCTCACATTTCTGTGGTGGAAAGTTCTGGAATCTGCGTGGATCAACAAATTTCCACCCACCCAGCGTTCCCCCAGGTCCCCCAAAAAAAACTGGTACCTCACTTGCGTGGGTAGGCATAGTGGCGGCGACATGAAACAGCGCAAAGCGCAACGTGGTCGCACCTCAATTTCCCAGTGAAATCTTGCCATTTTTGGACAAAGAGACTACCTTTTGTTTTTGAGCCCTAGCTCTGCCAGCACCTAGGGAAACCTAGCAAACCTATACATTTTTGAAAACTAGACACCCAGGGGAATTCAGGATGGGGTGAGTCGACTACCTACCACCAGGTTTTGTTACCCAGAATCCATTGCAAAGCTAAGAATTTGACAAAAAATACACATTTTCCTCACATTTCTGTGGTGGAAAGTTCTGGAATCTGCGTGGATCAACAAATTTCCACCCACCCAGCGTTCCCCCAGGTCTCCCTAAAAAAATGGTACCTCACTTGCGTGGGAAGGCATAGTGGCTGCGACATGAAACAGCGCAAAACGCAACGTGGTCGCACCTCAATTTTCCAGTGAAATCTTGCCATTTTTGGACAAAGAGACTACCTTTTGTTTTTGAGCCCTAGCTCTGCCAGCACCTAGGGAAACCTAGCAAACCTATACATTTATGAAAACTAGACACCCAGGGAAATTTAGGATGGGGTGACTCGACTGCCTACCACCATGTTTTGTTACCCAGAATCCCTTGCAAAGCTAAGAATTTGACAAAAAAAACACATTTTCCTCACATTTCTGTGGTGGAAAGTTCTGGAATCTGCGTGGATCAACAAATTTCCACCCACCCAGCGTTCCCCCAGGTCTCCCAAAAAAAATGGTACCTCACTTGCGTGGGTAGGCATAGTGGCTGCGACATGAAACAGTGCAAAATGCAATGTGGTCGCACCTCAATTTCTCAGTGAAATTTAGCCCTTTTTGGACAAAGAGACTACCTTTTGTTTTTGAGCCCTAGCTCTGCCAGCACCTAGGGAAACCTAGCAAACCTATACATTTTTTAAAACTAGACACCCAGGGAAATTTAGGATGTGGTGACTCGACTGCCTACCACCAGGTTTTGTTACCCAGAATCCACTGCAAAGCTAAGAATTTGAAAAAAAAACATATTTTCCTCACATTTCTGTGGTGGAAAGTTCTGGAATCTGCGTGGATCAACAAATTTCCACCCACCCAGCGTTCCCCCAGGTCCCCCAAAAAAAACTGGTACCTCACTTGCGTGGGTAGGCATAGTGGCTGCGACATGAAACAGCGCAAAGCGCAATGTGGTCGCACCTCAATTTCCCAGTGAAATCTTGCCATTTTTGGACAAATAGACTACCTTTTTTTTAGCCCTAGCTCTGCCAGTACCTAGGGAAACCTAGCAAACCTATACATTTTTGAAAACTAGACACCCAGGGGAATTCAGGATGGGGTGACTCGACTACCTACCACCAGGTTTTGTTACCCAGAATCCATTGGAAAGCTAAGAATTTGACAAAAAATACACATTTTCCTCACATTTCTGTGGTGGAAAGTTCTGGAATCAGCGTGGATCAACAAATTTCCACCCACCCAGCGTTCCCCCAGGTCTCCCAAAAAAAATGGTACCTCACTTGCGTGGGTAGGCAAAGTGGCTGCGACATGAAACAGCGCAAAGCGCAACGTGGTCGCACCTCAATTTCCCAGTGAAATCTTGCCATTTTTGGACAAAGAGACTACTTTTGTTTTTGAGCCCTAGCTCTGCCAGCACCTAGGGAAACCTAGCAAACCTATACCTTTTTGAAAACTAGACATCAAGGGAAATTCAGGATGGGGTGACTCGACTGCCTACCACCAGGTTTTGTTACCCAGAATCCCTTGCAAAGCTAAGAATTTGACAAAAAAAAACATATTTTCCTCACATTTCTGTGGTGGAAAGTTCTGGAATCTGCGTGAATCAACAAATTTCCACCCACCCAGCGTTCCCCCAGGTCCCCCAAAAACAACTGGTACCTCACTTGCGTGGGTAGGCATAGTGGCTGCGACATGAAACAGCGCAAAGCGCAACGTGGTCGCACCTCAATTTCCCAGTGAAATCTTGCCATTTTTGGACAAAGAGACTACTTTTGTTTTTGAGCCCTAGCTCTGCCAGCACCTAGGGAAACCTAGCAAACCTATACATTTTTGAAAACTAGACACCCAGGGGAATTCAGGATGGGAGTGACTCGACTGCCTACCACCAGGTTTTGTTACCCAGAATCCCTTGCAAATCTAAGAATTTGACCAAAAAAACACGATTTCCTCACATTTCTGTGGTGGAAAGTGCTGGAATCTGCGTGGATCAACACATTTCCACCCACCCAGCATTCCCCCTGGTCTCCCCAAAAAAATGGTACCTCACTTGCGTGGGTAGGCATAGTGGCTGCGACATGAAACCGCGCAAAACGCAACGTGGTCGCACCTCAATTTCCTAGTGAAATCTTGCCATTTTTGGACAAAGAGACTACCTTTTGTTTTTGAGCCCTAGCTCTGCCAGCACCTAGGGAAACCTAGCAAACCTATACATTTTTGAAAACTAGACATCCAGGGGAATTCAGGATGGGGTGACTCGAATGCCTTCCACCAGGTTTTGTTACCCATAATCCCTTGCAAAGCTAAGAATTTGACAAAAAAACACATTTTCCTCACATTTCTGTGGTGGAAAGTGCTGGAATCTGCGTGAATAAACAAATTTCCACAGACCCAGCGTTCCCCCCGGTCTCCCGAAAAAAATGGTACCTCACTTGTGTGGGTAGGCATAGTGGATGCGACATGAAACCGCGCAAAACGCAACGTGGTCGCACCTCAATTTCCCAGTGAAATCTTGCCATTTTTGGACAAAGAGACTACTTTTTGTTTTTGAGCCCTAGCTCTGCCAGCACCTAGGGAAACCTAGAAAACCTATACATTTGTGAAAACTAGACATCCAGGGAAATTCAGGATGGGGTGACTCGACTGCCTACCACCAGGTTTCGTTACCCAGAATCCCTTGCAAATCTAAGACTTTGACAAAAAAAACACAGTTTCCTCACATTTCTGTAGTGGAAAGTGCTGGAATCTGCGTGGATCAACAAATTTCCACCCACCCAGCGTTCCCCCAGGTCTCCCGACAAAAAATGGTACCTTACTTGCGTGGGTAGGCATAGTGGCTGCGACATGAAACAGCGCAAAGCGCAACGTGGTCGCACCTCAATTTCCCAGTGAAATCTTGCCATTTTTGGACAAAGAGACTACTTTTGTTTTTGAGCCCTAGCTCTGCCAGCACCTAGGGAAACCTAGCAAACCTATACATTTTTGAAAACTAGACACCCAGGGGAATTCAGGATGGGAGTGACTCGACTGCCTACCACCAGGTTTTGTTACCCAGAATCCCTTGCAAATCTAAGAATTTGACCAAAAAAACACGATTTCCTCACATTTCTGTGGTGGAAAGTGCTGGAATCTGCGTGGATCAACACATTTCCACCCACCCAGCATTCCCCCTGGTCTCCCCAAAAAAATGGTACCTCACTTGCGTGGGTAGGCATAGTGGCTGCGACATGAAACCGCGCAAAACGCAACGTGGTCGCACCTCAATTTCCTAGTGAAATCTTGCCATTTTTGGACAAAGAGACTACCTTTTGTTTTTGAGCCCTAGCTCTGCCAGCACCTAGGGAAACCTAGCAAACCTATACATTTTTGAAAACTAGACATCCAGGGGAATTCAGGATGGGGTGACTCGAATGCCTTCCACCAGGTTTTGTTACCCATAATCCCTTGCAAAGCTAAGAATTTGACAAAAAAACACATTTTCCTCACATTTCTGTGGTGGAAAGTGCTGGAATCTGCGTGAATAAACAAATTTCCACAGACCCAGCGTTCCCCCCGGTCTCCCGAAAAAAATGGTACCTCACTTGTGTGGGTAGGCATAGTGGATGCGACATGAAACCGCGCAAAACGCAACGTGGTCGCACCTCAATTTCCCAGTGAAATCTTGCCATTTTTGGACAAAGAGACTACTTTTTGTTTTTGAGCCCTAGCTCTGCCAGCACCTAGGGAAACCTAGAAAACCTATACATTTGTGAAAACTAGACATCCAGGGAAATTCAGGATGGGGTGACTCGACTGCCTACCACCAGGTTTCGTTACCCAGAATCCCTTGCAAATCTAAGACTTTGACAAAAAAAACACAGTTTCCTCACATTTCTGTAGTGGAAAGTGCTGGAATCTGCGTGGATCAACAAATTTCCACCCACCCAGCGTTCCCCCAGGTCTCCCGACAAAAAATGGTACCTTACTTGCGTGGGTAGGCATAGTGGCTGCGACATGAAACAGCGCAAAACGCAACGTGGTCGCACCTCAATTTCCCAGTGAAATCTTGCCATTTTTGGACAAAGAGACTACCTTTTGTTTTTGAGCCCTAGCTCTGCCAGCACCTAGGGAAACCTAGCAAACCTATACATTTATTGAAACTAGACACCCAGGGGAATTCAGGATGGGGTGATTCAACTACCTACCACCAGGTTTTGTTACCCAGAATCCCTTGCAAAGCTAAGAATTTGACAAAAAAAACACATTTTCCTTACATTTCTGTGGTGGAAAGTTCTGGAATCTGTGTGGATCAACAAATTTCTACCCACCCAGCGTTCCCCCAGATCTCCCAAAAAAAATGGTACCTCACTTGCGGGGGTAGGCATAGTGGCTGCGACATGAAACAGCGCAAAACGCAACGTGGTCGCACCTCAATTTTCCAGTGAAATCTTGCCATTTTTGGACAAAGAGACTACCTTTTGTTTTTGAGCCCTAGCTCTGCCAGCACCAAGGGAAACCTAGCAAACCTATACATTTTTGAAAACTAGATACCCAGGGGGATTCAGGATGGGGTGACTCGACTGCCTACCACCAGGTTTTGTTACCCAGAATCCCTTGCAAAGCTAAGAATTTGACAAAAAAAACCACACTTTCCTCACATTTCTGTGGTGGAAAGTTCTGGAATCTGCGTGGATCAACAAATTTCCACCCACCCATCGTTCCCCCAGGTCTCCCGAAAAAAATGGTACCTCACTTGCGTGGGAAGGCATAGTGGCTGCGACATGAAACCGCGCAAAACGCAACGTGGTCGCACCTCAATTTCCCAGTGAAATCTTGCCATTTTTGGACAAAGAGACTACTTTTTGTTTTTGAGCCCTAGCTCTGCCAGCACCTAGGGAAACCTAGAAAACCTATACATTTGTGAAAACTAGACATCCAGGGAAATTCAGGATGGGGTGACTCGACTGCCTACCACCAGGTTTCGTTACCCAGAATCCCTTGCAAATCTAAGACTTTGACAAAAAAAACACAGTTTCCTCACATTTCTGTAGTGGAAAGTGCTGGAATCTGCGTGGATCAACAAATTTCCACCCACCCAGCGTTCCCCCAGGTCTCCCGACAAAAAATGGTACCTTACTTGCGTGGGTAGGCATAGTGGCTGCGACATGAAACAGCGCAAAACGCAACGTGGTCGCACCTCAATTTCCCAGTGAAATCTTGCCATTTTTGGACAAAGAGACTACCTTTTGTTTTTGAGCCCTAGCTCTGCCAGCACCTAGGGAATCCTAGCAAACCTATACATTTATTGAAACTAGACACCCAGGGAAATTTAGGATGGGGTGGCTCGACTGCCTATCACCATGTTTTGTTACCCAGAATCCCTTGCAAAGCTAAGAATTTGACAAAAAAAACACATTTTCCTCACATTTCTGTGGTGGAAAGTTCTGGAATCTGCGTGGATCAACAAATTTCCACCCACCCAGCGTTCCCCCAGGTCTCCCAAAAAAAATGGTACCTCACTTGCGTGGGTAGGCATAGTGGCTGCGACATGAAACAGTGCAAAATGCAATGTGGTCGCACCTCAATTTCTCAGTGAAATCTTGCCCTTTTTGGACAAAGAGACTACCTTTTGTTTTTGAGCCCTAGCTCTGTCAGCACCTAGGGAAACCTATCAAACCTATACATTTTTTAAAACTAGACACCCAGGGAAATTTAGGATGGGGTGACTCGACTGCCTACCACCAGGTTTTGTTACCCAGAATCCACTGCAAAGCTAAGAATTTGACAAAAAAAACATATTTTCCTCACATTTCTGTGGTGGAAAGTTCTGGAATCTGCGTGGATCAACACATTTCCACCCACCCAGCGTTCCCCCAGGTCCCCCAAAAAAAACTGGTACCTCACTTGCGTGGGTAGGCATAGTGGCTGCGACATGAAACAGCGCAAAGCGCAACGTGGTCGCACCTCAATTTCCCAGTGAAATCTTGCCATTTTTGGACAAAGAGACTACCTTTTGTTTTTGAGCCCTAGCTCTGCCAGCACCTAGGGAAACCTAGCAAACCTATACATTTATGAATACTAGACACCCAGGGAAATTTAGGATGGGGTGACTCGACTGCCTACCACCATGTTTTGTTGCCCAGAATCCCTTGCAAAGCTAAGAATGTGACAAAAAAAACACATTTTCCTCACATTTCTGTGGTGGAAAGTTCTGGAATCTGCGTGGATCAACCAATTTCACCCACCCAGCGTTCCCCCATGTCTCCTAAAAAAAATGGTACCTCACTTGCGTGGGTAGGCATAGTGGCTGCGACATGAAACAGTGCAAAATGCAATGTGGTCGCACCTCAATTTCTCAGTGAAATCTTGCCCTTTTTGGACAAAGAGACTACCTTTTGTTTTTGAGCCCTAGCTCTGCCAGCACCTAGGGAAACCTAGCAAACCTATACATTTTTTAAAACTAGACACCCAGGGAAATTTAGGATGGGGTGACTAGACTGCCTACCACCAGGTTTTGTTACCCAGAATCCACTGCAAAGCTATGAATTTGAAAAAAAAACATATTTTCCTCACATTTCTGTGGTGGAAAGTTCTGGAATCTGCGTGGATCAACAAATTTCCACCCACCCAGCGTTCCCCCAGGTCCCCCAAAAAAAACTGGTACCTCACTTGCGTGGGTAGGCATAGTGGCGGCGACATGAAACAGCGCAAAGCGCAACGTGGTCGCACCTCAATTTCCCAGTGAAATCTTGCCATTTTTGGACAAAGAGACTACCTTTTGTTTTTGAGCCCTAGCTCTGCCAGCACCTAGGGAAACCTAGCAAACCTATACATTTTTGAAAACTAGACACCCAGGGGAATTCAGGATGGGGTGAGTCGACTACCTACCACCAGGTTTTGTTACCCAGAATCCATTGCAAAGCTAAGAATTTGACAAAAAATACACATTTTCCTCACATTTCTGTGGTGGAAAGTTCTGGAATCTGCGTGGATCAACAAATTTCCACCCACCCAGCGTTCCCCCAGGTCTCCCTAAAAAAATGGTACCTCACTTGCGTGGGAAGGCATAGTGGCTGCGACATGAAACAGCGCAAAACGCAACGTGGTCGCACCTCAATTTTCCAGTGAAATCTTGCCATTTTTGGACAAAGAGACTACCTTTTGTTTTTGAGCCCTAGCTCTGCCAGCACCTAGGGAAACCTAGCAAACCTATACATTTATGAAAACTAGACACCCAGGGAAATTTAGGATGGGGTGACTCGACTGCCTACCACCAGGTTTTGTTACCCAGAATCCACTGCAAAGCTAAGAATTTGAAAAAAAAACATATTTTCCTCACATTTCTGTGGTGGAAAGTTCTGGAATCTGCGTGGATCAACAAATTTCCACCCACCCAGCGTTCCCCCAGGTCCCCCAAAAAAAACTGGTACCTCACTTGCGTGGGTAGGCATAGTGGCTGCGACATGAAACAGCGCAAAGCGCAATGTGGTCGCACCTCAATTTCCCAGTGAAATCTTGCCATTTTTGGACAAATAGACTACCTTTTTTTTAGCCCTAGCTCTGCCAGTACCTAGGGAAACCTAGCAAACCTATACATTTTTGAAAACTAGACACCCAGGGGAATTCAGGATGGGGTGACTCGACTACCTACCACCAGGTTTTGTTACCCAGAATCCATTGGAAAGCTAAGAATTTGACAAAAAATACACATTTTCCTCACATTTCTGTGGTGGAAAGTTCTGGAATCAGCGTGGATCAACAAATTTCCACCCACCCAGCGTTCCCCCAGGTCTCCCAAAAAAAATGGTACCTCACTTGGGTGGGTAGGCAAAGTGGCTGCGACATGAAACAGCGCAAAGCGCAACGTGGTCGCACCTCAATTTCCCAGTGAAATCTTGCCATTTTTGGACAAAGAGACTACTTTTGTTTTTGAGCCCTAGCTCTGCCAGCACCTAGGGAAACCTAGCAAACCTATACCTTTTTGAAAACTAGACATCAAGGGAAATTCAGGATGGGGTGACTCGACTGCCTACCACCATGTTTTGTTACCCAGAATCCCTTGCAAAGCTAAGAATTTGACAAAAAAAACACATTTTCCTCACATTTCTGTGGTGGAAAGTTCTGGAATCTGCGTGGATCAACAAATTTCCACCCACCCAGCGTTCCCCCAGGTCTCCCAAAAAAAATGGTACCTCACTTGCGTGGGTAGGCATAGTGGCTGCGACATGAAACAGTGCAAAATGCAATGTGGTCGCACCTCAATTTCTCAGTGAAATTTAGCCCTTTTTGGACAAAGAGACTACCTTTTGTTTTTGAGCCCTAGCTCTGCCAGCACCTAGGGAAACCTAGCAAACCTATACATTTTTTAAAACTAGACACCCAGGGAAATTTAGGATGTGGTGACTCGACTGCCTACCACCAGGTTTTGTTACCCAGAATCCACTGCAAAGCTAAGAATTTGAAAAAAAAACATATTTTCCTCACATTTCTGTGGTGGAAAGTTCTGGAATCTGCGTGGATCAACAAATTTCCACCCACCCAGCGTTCCCCCAGGTCCCCCAAAAAAAACTGGTACCTCACTTGCGTGGGTAGGCATAGTGGCTGCGACATGAAACAGCGCAAAGCGCAATGTGGTCGCACCTCAATTTCCCAGTGAAATCTTGCCATTTTTGGACAAATAGA
Source organism: Lissotriton helveticus (assembly GCF_964261635.1). Taxonomy (NCBI): domain Eukaryota; kingdom Metazoa; phylum Chordata; class Amphibia; order Caudata; family Salamandridae; genus Lissotriton; species Lissotriton helveticus. The sequence continues at coordinate 646,926,158 of NC_136071.1, read as the reverse complement.
CTACCTTTTTTTTAGCCCTAGCTCTGCCAGTACCTAGGGAAACCTAGCAAACCTATACATTTTTGAAAACTAGACACCCAGGGGAATTCAGGATGGGGTGACTCGACTACCTACCACCAGGTTTTGTTACCCAGAATCCATTGGAAAGCTAAGAATTTGACAAAAAATACACATTTTCCTCACATTTCTGTGGTGGAAAGTTCTGGAATCAGCGTGGATCAACAAATTTCCACCCACCCAGCGTTCCCCCAGGTCTCCCAAAAAAAATGGTACCTCACTTGGGTGGGTAGGCAAAGTGGCTGCGACATGAAACAGCGCAAAGCGCAACGTGGTCGCACCTCAATTTCCCAGTGAAATCTTGCCATTTTTGGACAAAGAGACTACTTTTGTTTTTGAGCCCTAGCTCTGCCAGCACCTAGGGAAACCTAGCAAACCTATACCTTTTTGAAAACTAGACATCAAGGGAAATTCAGGATGGGGTGACTCGACTGCCTACCACCAGGTTTTGTTACCCAGAATCCCTTGCAAAGCTAAGAATTTGACAAAAAAAAACATATTTTCCTCACATTTCTGTGGTGGAAAGTTCTGGAATCTGCGTGAATCAACAAATTTCCACCCACCCAGCGTTCCCCCAGGTCCCCCAAAAACAACTGGTACCTCACTTGCGTGGGTAGGCATAGTGGCTGCGACATGAAACAGCGCAAAGCGCAACGTGGTCGCACCTCAATTTCCCAGTGAAATCTTGCCATTTTTGGACAAAGAGACTACTTTTGTTTTTGAGCCCTAGCTCTGCCAGCACCTAGGGAAACCTAGCAAACCTATACATTTTTGAAAACTAGACACCCAGGGGAATTCAGGATGGGAGTGACTCGACTGCCTACCACCAGGTTTTGTTACCCAGAATCCCTTGCAAATCTAAGAATTTGACCAAAAAAACACGATTTCCTCACATTTCTGTGGTGGAAAGTGCTGGAATCTGCGTGGATCAACACATTTCCACCCACCCAGCATTCCCCCTGGTCTCCCCAAAAAAATGGTACCTCACTTGCGTGGGTAGGCATAGTGGCTGCGACATGAAACCGCGCAAAACGCAACGTGGTCGCACCTCAATTTCCTAGTGAAATCTTGCCATTTTTGGACAAAGAGACTACCTTTTGTTTTTGAGCCCTAGCTCTGCCAGCACCTAGGGAAACCTAGCAAACCTATACATTTTTGAAAACTAGACATCCAGGGGAATTCAGGATGGGGTGACTCGAATGCCTTCCACCAGGTTTTGTTACCCATAATCCCTTGCAAAGCTAAGAATTTGACAAAAAAACACATTTTCCTCACATTTCTGTGGTGGAAAGTGCTGGAATCTGCGTGAATAAACAAATTTCCACAGACACAGCGTTCCCCCCGGTCTCCCGAAAAAAATGGTACCTCACTTGTGTGGGTAGGCATAGTGGATGCGACATGAAACCGCGCAAAACGCAACGTGGTCGCACCTCAATTTCCCAGTGAAATCTTGCCATTTTTGGACAAAGAGACTACTTTTTGTTTTTGAGCCCTAGCTCTGCCAGCACCTAGGGAAACCTAGAAAACCTATACATTTGTGAAAACTAGACATCCAGGGAAATTCAGGATGGGGTGACTCGACTGCCTACCACCAGGTTTCGTTACCCAGAATCCCTTGCAAATCTAAGACTTTGACAAAAAAAACACAGTTTCCTCACATTTCTGTAGTGGAAAGTGCTGGAATCTGCGTGGATCAACAAATTTCCACCCACCCAGCGTTCCCCCAGGTCTCCCGACAAAAAATGGTACCTTACTTGCGTGGGTAGGCATAGTGGCTGCGACATGAAACAGCGCAAAACGCAACGTGGTCGCACCTCAATTTCCCAGTGAAATCTTGCCATTTTTGGACAAAGAGACTACCTTTTGTTTTTGAGCCCTAGCTCTGCCAGCACCTAGGGAAACCTAGCAAACCTATACATTTATTGAAACTAGACACCCAGGGGAATTCAGGATGGGGTGATTCAACTACCTACCACCAGGTTTTGTTACCCAGAATCCCTTGCAAAGCTAAGAATTTGACAAAAAAAACACATTTTCCTTACATTTCTGTGGTGGAAAGTTCTGGAATCTGTGTGGATCAACAAATTTCTACCCACCCAGCGTTCCCCCAGGTCTCCCAAAAAAAATGGTACCTCACTTGCGGGGGTAGGCATAGTGGCTGCGACATGAAACAGCGCAAAACGCAACGTGGTCGCACCTCAATTTCCCAGTGAAATCTTGCCATATTTAGACAAAGAGACTACCTTTTGTTTTTGAGCCCTAGCTCTGCCAGCACCAAGGGAAACCTAGCAAACCTATACATTTTTGAAAACTAGATACCCAGGGGGATTCAGGATGGGGTGACTCGACTGCCTACCACCAGGTTTTGTTACCCAGAATCCCTTGCAAAGCTAAGAATTTGACAAAAAAAACCACACTTTCCTCACATTTCTGTGGTGGAAAGTTCTGGAATCTGCGTGGATCAACAAATTTCCACCCACCCATCGTTCCCCCAGGTCTCCCGAAAAAAATGGTACCTCACTTGCGTGGGAAGGCATAGTGGCTGCGACATGAAACCGCGCAAAACGCAACGTGGTCGCACCTCAATTTCCCAGTGAAATCTTGCCATTTTTGGACAAAGAGACTACTTTTTGTTTTTGAGCCCTAGCTCTGCCAGCACCTAGGGAAACCTAGAAAACCTATACATTTGTGAAAACTAGACATCCAGGGAAATTCAGGATGGGGTGACTCGACTGCCTACCACCAGGTTTCGTTACCCAGAATCCCTTGCAAATCTAAGACTTTGACAAAAAAAACACAGTTTCCTCACATTTCTGTAGTGGAAAGTGCTGGAATCTGCGTGGATCAACAAATTTCCACCCACCCAGCGTTCCCCCAGGTCTCCCGACAAAAAATGGTACCTTACTTGCGTGGGTAGGCATAGTGGCTGCGACATGAAACAGCGCAAAACGCAACGTGGTCGCACCTCAATTTCCCAGTGAAATCTTGCCATTTTTGGACAAAGAGACTACCTTTTGTTTTTGAGCCCTAGCTCTGCCAGCACCTAGGGAATCCTAGCAAACCTATACATTTATTGAAACTAGACACCCAGGGAAATTTAGGATGGGGTGGCTCGACTGCCTATCACCATGTTTTGTTACCCAGAATCCCTTGCAAAGCTAAGAATTTGACAAAAAAAACACATTTTCCTCACATTTCTGTGGTGGAAAGTTCTGGAATCTGCGTGGATCAACAAATTTCCACCCACCCAGCGTTCCCCCAGGTCTCCCAAAAAAAATGGTACCTCACTTGCGTGGGTAGGCATAGTGGCTGCGACATGAAACAGTGCAAAATGCAATGTGGTCGCACCTCAATTTCTCAGTGAAATCTTGCCCTTTTTGGACAAAGAGACTACCTTTTGTTTTTGAGCCCTAGCTCTGTCAGCACCTAGGGAAACCTAGCAAACCTATACATTTTTTAAAACTAGACACCCAGGGAAATTTAGGATGGGGTGACTCGACTGCCTACCACCAGGTTTTGTTACCCAGAATCCATTGCAAAGCTAAGAATTTGACAAAAAATACACATTTTCCTCACATTTCTGTGGTGGAAAGTTCTGGAATCTGCGTGGATCAACAAATTTCCACCCACCCAGCGTTCCCCCAGGTCTCCCTAAAAAAATGGTACCTCACTTGCGTGGGAAGGCATAGTGGCTGCGACATGAAACAGCGCAAAACGCAACGTGGTCGCACCTCAATTTTCCAGTGAAATCTTGCCATTTTTGGACAAAGAGACTACCTTTTGTTTTTGAGCCCTAGCTCTGCCAGCACCTAGGGAAACCTAGCAAACCTATACATTTATGAAATTTAGACACCCAGGGAAATTTAGGATGGGGTGACTCGACTGCCTACCACCAGGTTTTGTTACCCAGAATCCACTGCAAAGCTAAGAATTTGAAAAAAAAACATATTTTCCTCACATTTCTGTGGTGGAAAGTTCTGGAATCTGCGTGGATCAACAAATTTCCACCCACCCAGCGTTCCCCCAGGTCCCCCAAAAAAAACTGGTACCTCACTTGCGTGGGTAGGCATAGTGGCTGCGACATGAAACAGCGCAAAGCGCAATGTGGTCGCACCTCAATTTCCCAGTGAAATCTTGCCATTTTTGGACAAATAGACTACCTTTTTTTAGCCCTAGCTCTGCCAGTACCTAGGGAAACCTAGCAAACCTATACATTTTTGAAAACTAGACACCCAGGGGAATTCAGGATGGGGTGACTCGACTACCTACCACCAGGTTTTGTTACCCAGAATCCATTGGAAAGCTAAGAATTTGACAAAAAATACACATTTTCCTCACATTTCTGTGGTGGAAAGTTCTGGAATCAGCGTGGATCAACAAATTTCCACCCACCCAGCGTTCCCCCAGGTCTCCCAAAAAAAATGGTACCTCACTTGGGTGGGTAGGCAAAGTGGCTGCGACATGAAACAGCGCAAAGCGCAACGTGGTCGCACCTCAATTTCCCAGTGAAATCTTGCCATTTTTGGACAAAGAGACTACTTTTGTTTTTGAGCCCTAGCTCTGCCAGCACCTAGGGAAACCTAGCAAACCTATACCTTTTTGAAAACTAGACATCAAGGGAAATTCAGGATGGGGTGACTCGACTGCCTACCACCATGTTTTGTTACCCAGAATCCCTTGCAAAGCTAAGAATTTGACAAAAAAAACACATTTTCCTCACATTTCTGTGGTGGAAAGTTCTGGAATCTGCGTGGATCAACAAATTTCCACCCACCCAGCGTTCCCCCAGGTCTCCCAAAAAAAATGGTACCTCACTTGCGTGGGTAGGCATAGTGGCTGCGACATGAAACAGTGCAAAATGCAATGTGGTCGCACCTCAATTTCTCAGTGAAATTTAGCCCTTTTTGGACAAAGAGACTACCTTTTGTTTTTGAGCCCTAGCTCTGCCAGCACCTAGGGAAACCTAGCAAACCTATACATTTTTTAAAACTAGACACCCAGGGAAATTTAGGATGTGGTGACTCGACTGCCTACCACCAGGTTTTGTTACCCAGAATCCACTGCAAAGCTAAGAATTTGAAAAAAAAACATATTTTCCTCACATTTCTGTGGTGGAAAGTTCTGGAATCTGCGTGGATCAACAAATTTCCACCCACCCAGCGTTCCCCCAGGTCCCCCAAAAAAAACTGGTACCTCACTTGCGTGGGTAGGCATAGTGGCTGCGACATGAAACAGCGCAAAGCGCAATGTGGTCGCACCTCAATTTCCCAGTGAAATCTTGCCATTTTTGGACAAATAGACTACCTTTTTTTTAGCCCTAGCTCTGCCAGTACCTAGGGAAACCTAGCAAACCTATACATTTTTGAAAACTAGACACCCAGGGGAATTCAGGATGGGGTGACTCGACTACCTACCACCAGGTTTTGTTACCCAGAATCCATTGGAAAGCTAAGAATTTGACAAAAAATACACATTTTCCTCACATTTCTGTGGTGGAAAGTTCTGGAATCAGCGTGGATCAACAAATTTCCACCCACCCAGCGTTCCCCCAGGTCTCCCAAAAAAAATGGTACCTCACTTGGGTGGGTAGGCAAAGTGGCTGCGACATGAAACAGCGCAAAGCGCAACGTGGTCGCACCTCAATTTCCCAGTGAAATCTTGCCATTTTTGGACAAAGAGACTACTTTTGTTTTTGAGCCCTAGCTCTGCCAGCACCTAGGGAAACCTAGCAAACCTATACCTTTTTGAAAACTAGACATCAAGGGAAATTCAGGATGGGGTGACTCGACTGCCTACCACCAGGTTTTGTTACCCAGAATCCCTTGCAAAGCTAAGAATTTGACAAAAAAAAACATATTTTCCTCACATTTCTGTGGTGGAAAGTTCTGGAATCTGCGTGAATCAACAAATTTCCACCCACCCAGCGTTCCCCCAGGTCCCCCAAAAACAACTGGTACCTCACTTGCGTGGGTAGGCATAGTGGCTGCGACATGAAACAGCGCAAAGCGCAACGTGGTCGCACCTCAATTTCCCAGTGAAATCTTGCCATTTTTGGACAAAGAGACTACTTTTGTTTTTGAGCCCTAGCTCTGCCAGCACCTAGGGAAACCTAGCAAACCTATACATTTTTGAAAACTAGACACCCAGGGGAATTCAGGATGGGAGTGACTCGACTGCCTACCACCAGGTTTTGTTACCCAGAATCCCTTGCAAATCTAAGAATTTGACCAAAAAAACACGATTTCCTCACATTTCTGTGGTGGAAAGTGCTGGAATCTGCGTGGATCAACACATTTCCACCCACCCAGCATTCCCCCTGGTCTCCCCAAAAAAATGGTACCTCACTTGCGTGGGTAGGCATAGTGGCTGCGACATGAAACCGCGCAAAACGCAACGTGGTCGCACCTCAATTTCCTAGTGAAATCTTGCCATTTTTGGACAAAGAGACTACCTTTTGTTTTTGAGCCCTAGCTCTGCCAGCACCTAGGGAAACCTAGCAAACCTATACATTTTTGAAAACTAGACATCCAGGGGAATTCAGGATGGGGTGACTCGAATGCCTTCCACCAGGTTTTGTTACCCATAATCCCTTGCAAAGCTAAGAATTTGACAAAAAAACACATTTTCCTCACATTTCTGTGGTGGAAAGTGCTGGAATCTGCGTGAATAAACAAATTTCCACAGACCCAGCGTTCCCCCCGGTCTCCCGAAAAAAATGGTACCTCACTTGTGTGGGTAGGCATAGTGGATGCGACATGAAACCGCGCAAAACGCAACGTGGTCGCACCTCAATTTCCCAGTGAAATCTTGCCATTTTTGGACAAAGAGACTACTTTTTGTTTTTGAGCCCTAGCTCTGCCAGCACCTAGGGAAACCTAGAAAACCTATACATTTGTGAAAACTAGACATCCAGGGAAATTCAGGATGGGGTGACTCGACTGCCTACCACCAGGTTTCGTTACCCAGAATCCCTTGCAAATCTAAGACTTTGACAAAAAAAACACAGTTTCCTCACATTTCTGTAGTGGAAAGTGCTGGAATCTGCGTGGATCAACAAATTTCCACCCACCCAGCGTTCCCCCAGGTCTCCCGACAAAAAATGGTACCTTACTTGCGTGGGTAGGCATAGTGGCTGCGACATGAAACAGCGCAAAACGCAACGTGGTCGCACCTCAATTTCCCAGTGAAATCTTGCCATTTTTGGACAAAGAGACTACCTTTTGTTTTTGAGCCCTAGCTCTGCCAGCACCTAGGGAAACCTAGCAAACCTATACATTTATTGAAACTAGACACCCAGGGGAATTCAGGATGGGGTGATTCAACTACCTACCACCAGGTTTTGTTACCCAGAATCCCTTGCAAAGCTAAGAATTTGACAAAAAAAACACATTTTCCTTACATTTCTGTGGTGGAAAGTTCTGGAATCTGTGTGGATCAACAAATTTCTACCCACCCAGCGTTCCCCCAGGTCTCCCAAAAAAAATGGTACCTCACTTGCGGGGGTAGGCATAGTGGCTGCGACATGAAACAGCGCAAAACGCAACGTGGTCGCACCTCAATTTCCCAGTGAAATCTTGCCATATTTAGACAAAGAGACTACCTTTTGTTTTTGAGCCCTAGCTCTGCCAGCACCAAGGGAAACCTAGCAAACCTATACATTTTTGAAAACTAGATACCCAGGGGGATTCAGGATGGGGTGACTCGACTGCCTACCACCAGGTTTTGTTACCCAGAATCCCTTGCAAAGCTAAGAATTTGACAAAAAAAACCACACTTTCCTCACATTTCTGTGGTGGAAAGTTCTGGAATCTGCGTGGATCAACAAATTTCCACCCACCCATCGTTCCCCCAGGTCTCCCGAAAAAAATGGTACCTCACTTGCGTGGGAAGGCATAGTGGCTGCGACATGAAACCGCGCAAAACGCAACGTGGTCGCACCTCAATTTCCCAGTGAAATCTTGCCATTTTTGGACAAAGAGACTACTTTTTGTTTTTGAGCCCTAGCTCTGCCAGCACCTAGGGAAACCTAGAAAACCTATACATTTGTGAAAACTAGACATCCAGGGAAATTCAGGATGGGGTGACTCGACTGCCTACCACCAGGTTTCGTTACCCAGAATCCCTTGCAAATCTAAGACTTTGACAAAAAAAACACAGTTTCCTCACATTTCTGTAGTGGAAAGTGCTGGAATCTGCGTGGATCAACAAATTTCCACCCACCCAGCGTTCCCCCAGGTCTCCCGACAAAAAATGGTACCTTACTTGCGTGGGTAGGCATAGTGGCTGCGACATGAAACAGCGCAAAACGCAACGTGGTCGCACCTCAATTTCCCAGTGAAATCTTGCCATTTTTGGACAAAGAGACTACCTTTTGTTTTTGAGCCCTAGCTCTGCCAGCACCTAGGGAATCCTAGCAAACCTATACATTTATTGAAACTAGACACCCAGGGAAATTTAGGATGGGGTGGCTCGACTGCCTATCACCATGTTTTGTTACCCAGAATCCCTTGCAAAGCTAAGAATTTGACAAAAAAAACACATTTTCCTCACATTTCTGTGGTGGAAAGTTCTGGAATCTGCGTGGATCAACAAATTTCCACCCACCCAGCGTTCCCCCAGGTCTCCCAAAAAAAATGGTACCTCACTTGCGTGGGTAGGCATAGTGGCTGCGACATGAAACAGTGCAAAATGCAATGTGGTCGCACCTCAATTTCTCAGTGAAATCTTGCCCTTTTTGGACAAAGAGACTACCTTTTGTTTTTGAGCCCTAGCTCTGTCAGCACCTAGGGAAACCTAGCAAACCTATACATTTTTTAAAACTAGACACCCAGGGAAATTTAGGATGGGGTGACTCGACTGCCTACCACCAGGTTTTGTTACCCAGAATCCACTGCAAAGCTAAGAATTTGACAAAAAAAACATATTTTCCTCACATTTCTGTGGTGGAAAGTTCTGGAATCTGCGTGGATCAACACATTTCCACCCACCCAGCGTTCCCCCAGGTCCCCCAAAAAAAACTGGTACCTCACTTGCGTGGGTAGGCATAGTGGCTGCGACATGAAACAGCGCAAAGCGCAACGTGGTCGCACCTCAATTTCCCAGTGAAATCTTGCCATTTTTGGACAAAGAGACTACCTTTTGTTTTTGAGCCCTAGCTCTGCCAGCACCTAGGGAAACCTAGCAAACCTATACATTTATGAATACTAGACACCCAGGGAAATTTAGGATGGGGTGACTCGACTGCCTACCACCATGTTTTGTTGCCCAGAATCCCTTGCAAAGCTAAGAATGTGACAAAAAAAAAACATTTTCCTCACATTTCTGTGGTGGAAAGTTCTGGAATCTGCGTGGATCAACAAATTTCCACCCACCCAGCGTTCCCCCAGGTCTCCCAAAAAAAATGGCACCTCACTTGCGTGGGTAGGCATAGTGGCTGCGACATGAAACAGTGCAAAATGCAATGTGGTCGCACCTCAATTTCTCAGTGAAATCTTGCCCTTTTTGGACAAAGAGACTACCTTTTGTTTTTGAGCCCTAGCTCTGTCAGCACCTAGGGAAACCTAGCAAACCTATACATTTTTTAAAACTAGACACCCAGGGAAATTTAGGATGGGGTGACTCGACTGCCTACCACCAGGTTTTGTTACCCAGAATCCACTGCAAAGCTAAGAATTTGACAAAAAAAACATATTTTCCTCACATTTCTGTGGTGGAAAGTTCTGGAATCTGCGTGGATCAACACATTTCCACCCACCCAGCGTTCCCCCAGGTCCCCCAAAAAAAACTGGTACCTCACTTGCGTGGGTAGGCATAGTGGCTGCGACATGAAACAGCGCAAAGCGCAACGTGGTCGCACCTCAATTTCCCAGTGAAATCTTGCCATTTTTGGACAAAGAGACTACCTTTTGTTTTTGAGCCCTAGCTCTGCCAGCACCTAGGGAAACCTAGCAAACCTATACATTTATGAATACTAGACACCCAGGGAAATTTAGGATGGGGTGACTCGACTGCCTACCACCATGTTTTGTTGCCCAGAATCCCTTGCAAAGCTAAGAATGTGACAAAAAAAACACATTTTCCTCACATTTCTGTGGTGGAAAGTTCTGGAATCTGCGTGGATCAACCAATTTCACCCACCCAGCGTTCCCCCATGTCTCCCAAAAAAAATGGTACCTCACTTGCGTGGGTAGGCATAGTGGCTGCGACATGAAACAGTGCAAAATGCAATGTGGTCGCACCTCAATTTCTCAGTGAAATCTTGCCCTTTTTGGACAAAGAGACTACCTTTTGTTTTTGAGCCCTAGCTCTGCCAGCACCTAGGGAAACCTAGCAAACCTATAAATTTTTTAAAACTAGACACCCAGGGAAATTTAGGATGGGGTGACTAGACTGTCTACCACCAGGTTTTGTTACCCAGAATCCACTGCAAAGCTAAGAATTTGAAAAAAAAAACATATTTTCCTCACATTTCTGTGGTGGAAAGTTCTGGAATCTGCGTGGATCAACAAATTTCCACCCACCCAGCGTTCCCCCAGGTCCCCCAAAAAAAACTGGTACCTCACTTGCGTGGGTAGGCATAGTGGCGGCGACATGAAACAGCGCAAAGCGCAACGTGGTCGCACCTCAATTTCCCAGTGAAATCTTGCCATTTTTGGACAAAGAGACTACCTTTTGTTTTTGAGCCCTAGCTCTGCCAGCACCTAGGGAAACCTAGCAAACCTATACATTTTTGAAAACTAGACACCCAGGGGAATTCAGGATGGGGTGAGTCGACTACCTACCACCAGGTTTTGTTACCCAGAATCCATTGCAAAGCTAAGAATTTGACAAAAAATACACATTTTCCTCACATTTCTGTGGTGGAAAGTTCTGGAATCTGCGTGGATCAACAAATTTCCACCCACCCAGCGTTCCCCCAGGTCTCCCTAAAAAAATGGTACCTCACTTGCGTGGGAAGGCATAGTGGCTGCGACATGAAACAGCGCAAAACGCAACGTGGTCGCACCTCAATTTTCCAGTGAAATCTTGCCATTTTTGGACAAAGAGACTACCTTTTGTTTTTGAGCCCTAGCTCTGCCAGCACCTAGGGAAACCTAGCAAACCTATACATTTATGAAAACTAGACACCCAGGGAAATTTAGGATGGGGTGACTCGACTGCCTACCACCATGTTTTGTTACCCAGAATCCCTTGCAAAGCTAAGAATTTGACAAAAAAAACACATTTTCCTCACATTTCTGTGGTGGAAAGTTCTGGAATCTGCGTGGATCAACAAATTTCCACCCACCCAGCGTTCCCCCAGGTCTCCCAAAAAAAATGGTACCTCACTTGCGTGGGTAGGCATAGTGGCTGCGACATGAAACAGTGCAAAATGCAATGTGGTCGCACCTCAATTTCTCAGTGAAATTTAGCCCTTTTTGGACAAAGAGACTACCTTTTGTTTTTGAGCCCTAGCTCTGCCAGCACCTAGGGAAACCTAGCAAACCTATACATTTTTTAAAACTAGACACCCAGGGAAATTTAGGATGTGGTGACTCGACTGCCTACCACCAGGTTTTGTTACCCAGAATCCACTGCAAAGCTAAGAATTTGAAAAAAAAACATATTTTCCTCACATTTCTGTGGTGGAAAGTTCTGGAATCTGCGTGGATCAACAAATTTCCACCCACCCAGCGTTCCCCCAGGTCCCCCAAAAAAAACTGGTACCTCACTTGCGTGGGTAGGCATAGTGGCTGCGACATGAAACAGCGCAAAGCGCAATGTGGTCGCACCTCAATTTCCCAGTGAAATCTTGCCATTTTTGGACAAATAGACTACCTTTTTTTTAGCCCTAGCTCTGCCAGTACCTAGGGAAACCTAGCAAACCTATACATTTTTGAAAACTAGACACCCAGGGGAATTCAGGATGGGGTGACTCGACTACCTACCACCAGGTTTTGTTACCCAGAATCCATTGGAAAGCTAAGAATTTGACAAAAAATACACATTTTCCTCACATTTCTGTGGTGGAAAGTTCTGGAATCAGCGTGGATCAACAAATTTCCACCCACCCAGCGTTCCCCCAGGTCTCCCAAAAAAAATGGTACCTCACTTGCGTGGGTAGGCAAAGTGGCTGCGACATGAAACAGCGCAAAGCGCAACGTGGTCGCACCTCAATTTCCCAGTGAAATCTTGCCATTTTTGGACAAAGAGACTACTTTTGTTTTTGAGCCCTAGCTCTGCCAGCACCTAGGGAAACCTAGCAAACCTATACCTTTTTGAAAACTAGACATCAAGGGAAATTCAGGATGGGGTGACTCGACTGCCTACCACCAGGTTTTGTTACCCAGAATCCCTTGCAAAGCTAAGAATTTGACAAAAAAAAACATATTTTCCTCACATTTCTGTGGTGGAAAGTTCTGGAATCTGCGTGAATCAACAAATTTCCACCCACCCAGCGTTCCCCCAGGTCCCCCAAAAACAACTGGTACCTCACTTGCGTGGGTAGGCATAGTGGCTGCGACATGAAACAGCGCAAAGCGCAACGTGGTCGCACCTCAATTTCCCAGTGAAATCTTGCCATTTTTGGACAAAGAGACTACTTTTGTTTTTGAGCCCTAGCTCTGCCAGCACCTAGGGAAACCTAGCAAACCTATACATTTTTGAAAACTAGACACCCAGGGGAATTCAGGATGGGATTGACTCGACTGCCTACCACCAGGTTTTGTTACCCAGAATCCCTTGCAAATCTAAGAATTTGACCAAAAAAACACGATTTCCTCACATTTCTGTGGTGGAAAGTGCTGGAATCTGCGTGGATCAACACATTTCCACCCACCCAGCATTCCCCCTGGTCTCCCCAAAAAAATGGTACCTTACTTGCGTGGGTAGGCATAGTGGCTGCGACATGAAACCGCGCAAAACGCAACGTGGTCGCACCTCAATTTCCTAGTGAAATCTTGCCATTTTTGGACAAAGAGACTACCTTTTGTTTTTGAGCCCTAGCTCTGCCAGCACCTAGGGAAACCTAGCAAACCTATACATTTTTGAAAACTAGACATCCAGGGGAATTCAGGATGGGGTGACTCGAATGCCTTCCACTAGGTTTTGTTACCCATAATCCCTTGCAAAGCTAAGAATTTGACAAAAAAACACATTTTCCTCACATTTCTGTGGTGGAAAGTGCTGGAATCTGCGTGAATAAACAAATTTCCACAGACCCAGCGTTCCCCCCGGTCTCCCGAAAAAAATGGTACCTCACTTGTGTGGGTAGGCATAGTGGATGCGACATGAAACCGCGCAGAACGCAACGTGGTCGCACCTCAATTTCCCAGTGAAATCTTGCCATTTTTGGACAAAGAGACTACTTTTTGTTTTTGAGCCCTAGCTCTGCCAGCACCTAGGGAAACCTAGAAAACCTATACATTTGTGAAAACTAGACATCCAGGGAAATTCAGGATGGGGTGACTCGACTGCCTACCACCAGGTTTCGTTACCCAGAATCCCTTGCAAATCTAAGACTTTGACAAAAAAAACACAGTTTCCTCACATTTCTGTAGTGGAAAGTGCTGGAATCTGCGTGGATCAACAAATTTCCACCCACCCAGCGTTCCCCCAGGTCTCCCGACAAAAAATGGTACCTTACTTGCGTGGGTAGGCATAGTGGCTGCGACATGAAACAGCGCAAAACGCAACGTGGTCGCACCTCAATTTCCCAGTGAAATCTTGCCATTTTTGGACAAAGAGACTACCTTTTGTTTTTGAGCCCTAGCTCTGCCAGCACCTAGGGAAACCTAGCAAACCTATACATTTATTGAAACTAGACACCCAGGGGAATTCAGGATGGGGTGATTCAACTACCTACCACCAGGTTTTGTTACCCAGAATCCCTTGCAAAGCTAAGAATTTGACAAAAAAAACACATTTTCCTTACATTTCTGTGGTGGAAAGTTCTGGAATCTGTGTGGATCAACAAATTTCTACCCACCCAGCGTTCCCCCAGGTCTCCCAAAAAAAATGGTACCTCACTTGCGGGGGTAGGCATAGTGGCTGCGACATGAAACAGCGCAAAACGCAACGTGGTCGCACCTCAATTTCCCAGTGAAATCTTGCCATATTTAGACAAAGAGACTACCTTTTGTTTTTGAGCCCTAGCTCTGCCAGCACCAAGGGAAACCTAGCAAACCTATACATTTTTGAAAACTAGATACCCAGGGGGATTCAGGATGGGGTGACTCGACTGCCTACCACCAGGTTTTGTTACCCAGAATCCCTTGCAAAGCTAAGAATTTGACAAAAAAAACCACACTTTCCTCACATTTCTGTGGTGGAAAGTTCTGGAATCTGCGTGGATCAACAAATTTCCACCCACCCATCGTTCCCCCAGGTCTCCCGAAAAAAATGGTACCTCACTTGCGTGGGAAGGCATAGTGGCTGCGACATGAAACAGCACAAAACGCAACGTGGTCGCACCTCAATTTTCCAGTGAAATCTTGCCATTTTTGGACAAAGAGACTACCTTTTGTTTTTGAGCCCTAGCTCTCCCAGCACCTAGGGAAACCTAGCAAACCTATACATTTTTAAAAACTTGACACCCAGGGGAATTCAGGATGGGGTGACTCGATTTCCTAACACCAGGTTTTGTTACCCAGAATCCCTTGCAAAGCTAAGAATTTGACAAAAAAAACATTTTCCTCACATTTTTGTGGTGGAAAGTTCTGGAATCTGCGTGGATCAACAAATTTCCACCCACCCAGCGTTCCCCCAGGTCTCCCTAAAAAACATGGTACCTCACTTGCGTGGGAAGGCATAGTGGCTGCGACATGAAACAGCGCAAAACGCAACGTGGTCGCACCTCAATTTTCCAGTGAAATCTTGCCATTTTTGGACAAAGAGACTACCTTTTGTTTTTGAGCCCTAGCTCTGCCAGCACCTAGGGAAACCTAGCAAACCTATACATTTATGAAAACTAGACACCCAGGGAAATTTAGGATGGGGAGACTCGACTGCCTACCACCATGTTTTGTTACCCAGAATCCCTTGCAAAGCTAAGAATTTGACAAAAAAAAACACATTTTCCTCACATTTCTGTGGTGGAAAGTTCTGGAATCTGCGTGGATCAACAAATTTCCACCCACCCAGCGTTTCCGCAGGTCTCCCAAAAAAAATGGTACCTCACTTGCGTGGGTAGGCATAGTGGCTGCGACATGAAACAGTGCAAAATGCAATGTGGTCGCACCTCAATTTCTCAGTGAAATCTTGCCCTTTTTGGACAAAGAGACTACCTTTTGTTTTTGAGCCCTAGCTCTGTCAGCACCTAGGGAAACCTAGCAAACCTATACATTTTTTAAAACTAGACACCCAGGGAAATTTAGGATGGGGTGACTCGACTGCCTACCACCAGGTTTTGTTACCCAGAATCCACTGCAAAGCTAAGAATTTGACAAAAAAAACATATTTTCCTCACATTTCTGTGGTGGAAAGTTCTGGAATCTGCGTGGATCAACAAATTTCCACCCACCCAGCGTTCCCCCAGGTCCCCCAAAAAAAACTGGTACCTCACTTGCGTGGGTAGGCATAGTGGCTGCGACATGAAACAGCGCAAAGCGCAACATGGTCGCACCTCAATTTCCCAGTGAAATCTTGCCATTTTTGGACAAAGAGACTACCTTTTGTTTTTGAGCCCTAGCTCTGCCAGCACCTAGGGAAACCTAGCAAACCTATAAATTTATGAAAACTAGACACCCAGGGAAATTTAGGATGGGGTGACTCGACTGCCTACCACCATGTTTTGTTACCCAGAATCCCTTGCAAAGCTAAGAATGTGACAAAAAAAACACATTTTCCTCACATTTCTGTGGTGGAAAGTTCTGGAATCTGCGTGGATCAACTAATTTCCACCCACCCAGCGTTCCCCCAGGTCTCCCAAAAGAAATGGTACCTCACTTGCGTGGGTAGGCATAGTGGCTGCGACATGAAACAGTGCAAAATGCAATGTGGTCGCACCTCAATTTCTCAGTGAAATCTTGCCCTTTTTGGACAAAGAGACTACCTTTTGTTTTTGAGCCCTAGCTCTGCCAGCACCTAGGGAAACCTAGCAAACCTATACATTTTTTAAAACTAGACACCCAGGGAAATTTAGGATGGGGTGACTCGACTGCCTACCACCAGGTTTTGTTACCCAGAATCCACTGCAAAGCTAAGAATTTGAAAAAAAAACATATTTTCCTCACATTTCTGTGGTGGAAAGTTCTGGAATCTGCGTGGATCAACAAATTTCCACCCACCCAGCGTTCCCCCAGGTCCCCCCAAAAAAACTGGTACCTCACTTGCGTGGGTAGGCATAGTGGCTGCGACATGAAACAGCGCAAAGCGCAACGTGGTCGCACCTCAATTTCCCAGTGAAATCTTGCCATTTTTGGACAAAGAGACTACCTTTTGTTTTTGAGCCCTAGCTCTGCCAGCACCTAGGGAAACCTAGCAAACCTATACATTTTTGAAAACTAGACATCCAGGGAAATTCAGGATGGGGTGACTCGACTGCCTACCACCAGGCTTTGTCACCCAGAATCCCTTGCAAAGCTAAGAATTTGAAAAAAAAAACACATTTTCCTCACATTTCTGAGGTGGAATGTTCTGGAATCTGCGTGGATCAACAAATTTCCACCCACCCAGCATTTCCCCAGGTCTCCCCAAAAAAATGGTACCTCACTTGCGTGGGTAGGCATAGTGGCAGCGACATGAAACAGTGCAAAACGCAACGTGGTCGCACCTCAATTTACCAGTGAAATCTTGCCCTTTTTGGACAAAGAGACTACCTTTTGTTTTTGAGCCCTAGCTCTGCCAGCACCTAGGGAAACCTAGCAAACCTATACATTTTTGAAACCTAGACACCCAGGGAAATTTAGGATGGGGTGACTCGACTGCCTACCACCAAGTTTTCTTACCCAGAATCCCTTGCAAAGCTAAGAATTTGATAAAAAAACACATTTTCCTCACATTTCTGTGGTGGAAAGTTCTGGACTCTGCGTGGATCAACAAATTTCCACCCACCCAGCGTTCCTCCAGGTCTTCCAAAAAAAATGGTACCTCACTTGCGTGGGTAGGCATAGTGGCTGCGACATGAAACAGCGCAAAGGGCAACGTGGTCGCACCTCAATTACCCAATGAAATCTTGCCATTTTTGGACAAAGAGACTACCTTTTGTTTCTGAGCCCTAACTCAGCCAGCACCTAGGGAAACCTAGCAAACCTATACATTTATTAAAACTAGACATCAAGGGAAATTCAGGATGGGGTGACTCGACTGCCTACCACCAGGTTTTGTTACCCAGAATCCCTTGCAAAGCTAAGAATTTGACAAAAAAAACATATTTTCCTCACATTTCTGTGGTGGAAAGTTCTGGAATCTGCGTGGATTAACAAATTTCCACCCACCCAGCGTTCCCCCAGGTCCCCCAAAAACAACTGGTACCTCACTTGCGTGGGTAGGCATAGTGGCTGCGACATGAAACAGTGCAAAATGCAATGTGGTCGCACCTCAATTTCTCAGTGAAATTTAGCCCTTTTTGGACAAAGAGACTACCTTTTGTTTTTGAGCCCTAGCTCTGCCAGCACCTAGGGAAACCTAGCAAACCTATACATTTTTTAAAACTAGACACCCAGGGAAATTTAGGATGTGGTGACTCGACTGCCTACCACCAGGTTTTGTTACCCAGAATCCACTGCAAAGCTAAGAATTTGAAAAAAAAACATATTTTCCTCACATTTCTGTGGTGGAAAGTTCTGGAATCTGCGTGGATCAACAAATTTCCACCCACCCAGCGTTCCCCCAGGTCCCCCAAAAAAAACTGGTACCTCACTTGCGTGGGTAGGCATAGTGGCTGCGACATGAAACAGCGCAAAGCGCAATGTGGTCGCACCTCAATTTCCCAGTGAAATCTTGCCATTTTTGGACAAATAGACTACCTTTTTTTTAGCCCTAGCTCTGCCAGTACCTAGGGAAACCTAGCAAACCTATACATTTTTGAAAACTAGACACCCAGGGGAATTCAGGATGGGGTGACTCGACTACCTACCACCAGGTTTTGTTACCCAGAATCCATTGGAAAGCTAAGAATTTGACAAAAAATACACATTTTCCTCACATTTCTGTGGTGGAAAGTTCTGGAATCAGCGTGGATCAACAAATTTCCACCCACCCAGCGTTCCCCCAGGTCTCCCAAAAAAAATGGTACCTCACTTGGGTGGGTAGGCAAAGTGGCTGCGACATGAAACAGCGCAAAGCGCAACGTGGTCGCACCTCAATTTCCCAGTGAAATCTTGCCATTTTTGGACAAAGAGACTACTTTTGTTTTTGAGCCCTAGCTCTGCCAGCACCTAGGGAAACCTAGCAAACCTATACCTTTTTGAAAACTAGACATCAAGGGAAATTCAGGATGGGGTGACTCGACTGCCTACCACCAGGTTTTGTTACCCAGAATCCCTTGCAAAGCTAAGAATTTGACAAAAAAAAACATATTTTCCTCACATTTCTGTGGTGGAAAGTTCTGGAATCTGCGTGAATCAACAAATTTCCACCCACCCAGCGTTCCCCCAGGTCCCCCAAAAACAACTGGTACCTCACTTGCGTGGGTAGGCATAGTGGCTGCGACATGAAACAGCGCAAAGCGCAACGTGGTCGCACCTCAATTTCCCAGTGAAATCTTGCCATTTTTGGACAAAGAGACTACTTTTGTTTTTGAGCCCTAGCTCTGCCAGCACCTAGGGAAACCTAGCAAACCTATACATTTTTGAAAACTAGACACCCAGGGGAATTCAGGATGGGAGTGACTCGACTGCCTACCACCAGGTTTTGTTACCCAGAATCCCTTGCAAATCTAAGAATTTGACCAAAAAAACACGATTTCCTCACATTTCTGTGGTGGAAAGTGCTGGAATCTGCGTGGATCAACACATTTCCACCCACCCAGCATTCCCCCTGGTCTCCCCAAAAAAATGGTACCTCACTTGCGTGGGTAGGCATAGTGGCTGCGACATGAAACCGCGCAAAACGCAACGTGGTCGCACCTCAATTTCCTAGTGAAATCTTGCCATTTTTGGACAAAGAGACTACCTTTTGTTTTTGAGCCCTAGCTCTGCCAGCACCTAGGGAAACCTAGCAAACCTATACATTTTTGAAAACTAGACATCCAGGGGAATTCAGGATGGGGTGACTCGAATGCCTTCCACCAGGTTTTGTTACCCATAATCCCTTGCAAAGCTAAGAATTTGACAAAAAAACACATTTTCCTCACATTTCTGTGGTGGAAAGTGCTGGAATCTGCGTGAATAAACAAATTTCCACAGACCCAGCGTTCCCCCCGGTCTCCCGAAAAAAATGGTACCTCACTTGTGTGGGTAGGCATAGTGGATGCGACATGAAACCGCGCAAAACGCAACGTGGTCGCACCTCAATTTCCCAGTGAAATCTTGCCATTTTTGGACAAAGAGACTACTTTTTGTTTTTGAGCCCTAGCTCTGCCAGCACCTAGGGAAACCTAGAAAACCTATACATTTGTGAAAACTAGACATCCAGGGAAATTCAGGATGGGGTGACTCGACTGCCTACCACCAGGTTTCGTTACCCAGAATCCCTTGCAAATCTAAGACTTTGACAAAAAAAACACAGTTTCCTCACATTTCTGTAGTGGAAAGTGCTGGAATCTGCGTGGATCAACAAATTTCCACCCACCCAGCGTTCCCCCAGGTCTCCCGACAAAAAATGGTACCTTACTTGCGTGGGTAGGCATAGTGGCTGCGACATGAAACAGCGCAAAACGCAACGTGGTCGCACCTCAATTTCCCAGTGAAATCTTGCCATTTTTGGACAAAGAGACTACCTTTTGTTTTTGAGCCCTAGCTCTGCCAGCACCTAGGGAAACCTAGCAAACCTATACATTTATTGAAACTAGACACCCAGGGGAATTCAGGATGGGGTGATTCAACTACCTACCACCAGGTTTTGTTACCCAGAATCCCTTGCAAAGCTAAGAATTTGACAAAAAAAACACATTTTCCTTACATTTCTGTGGTGGAAAGTTCTGGAATCTGTGTGGATCAACAAATTTCTACCCACCCAGCGTTCCCCCAGGTCTCCCAAAAAAAATGGTACCTCACTTGCGGGGGTAGGCATAGTGGCTGCGACATGAAACAGCGCAAAACGCAACGTGGTCGCACCTCAATTTCCCAGTGAAATCTTGCCATATTTAGACAAAGAGACTACCTTTTGTTTTTGAGCCCTAGCTCTGCCAGCACCAAGGGAAACCTAGCAAACCTATACATTTTTGAAAACTAGATACCCAGGGGGATTCAGGATGGGGTGACTCGACTGCCTACCACCAGGTTTTGTTACCCAGAATCCCTTGCAAAGCTAAGAATTTGACAAAAAAAACCACACTTTCCTCACATTTCTGTGGTGGAAAGTTCTGGAATCTGCGTGGATCAACAAATTTCCACCCACCCATCGTTCCCCCAGGTCTCCCGAAAAAAATGGTACCTCACTTGCGTGGGAAGGCATAGTGGCTGCGACATGAAACCGCGCAAAACGCAACGTGGTCGCACCTCAATTTCCCAGTGAAATCTTGCCATTTTTGGACAAAGAGACTACTTTTTGTTTTTGAGCCCTAGCTCTGCCAGCACCTAGGGAAACCTAGAAAACCTATACATTTGTGAAAACTAGACATCCAGGGAAATTCAGGATGGGGTGACTCGACTGCCTACCACCAGGTTTCGTTACCCAGAATCCCTTGCAAATCTAAGACTTTGACAAAAAAAACACAGTTTCCTCACATTTCTGTAGTGGAAAGTGCTGGAATCTGCGTGGATCAACAAATTTCCACCCACCCAGCGTTCCCCCAGGTCTCCCGACAAAAAATGGTACCTTACTTGCGTGGGTAGGCATAGTGGCTGCGACATGAAACAGCGCAAAACGCAACGTGGTCGCACCTCAATTTCCCAGTGAAATCTTGCCATTTTTGGACAAAGAGACTACCTTTTGTTTTTGAGCCCTAGCTCTGCCAGCACCTAGGGAATCCTAGCAAACCTATACATTTATTGAAACTAGACACCCAGGGAAATTTAGGATGGGGTGGCTCGACTGCCTATCACCATGTTTTGTTACCCAGAATCCCTTGCAAAGCTAAGAATTTGACAAAAAAAACACATTTTCCTCACATTTCTGTGGTGGAAAGTTCTGGAATCTGCGTGGATCAACAAATTTCCACCCACCCAGCGTTCCCCCAGGTCTCCCAAAAAAAATGGCACCTCACTTGCGTGGGTAGGCATAGTGGCTGCGACATGAAACAGTGCAAAATGCAATGTGGTCGCACCTCAATTTCTCAGTGAAATCTTGCCCTTTTTGGACAAAGAGACTACCTTTTGTTTTTGAGCCCTAGCTCTGTCAGCACCTAGGGAAACCTAGCAAACCTATACATTTTTTAAAACTAGACACCCAGGGAAATTTAGGATGGGGTGACTCGACTGCCTACCACCAGGTTTTGTTACCCAGAATCCACTGCAAAGCTAAGAATTTGACAAAAAAAACATATTTTCCTCACATTTCTGTGGTGGAAAGTTCTGGAATCTGCGTGGATCAACACATTTCCACCCACCCAGCGTTCCCCCAGGTCCCCCAAAAAAAACTGGTACCTCACTTGCGTGGGTAGGCATAGTGGCTGCGACATGAAACAGCGCAAAGCGCAACGTGGTCGCACCTCAATTTCCCAGTGAAATCTTGCCATTTTTGGACAAAGAGACTACCTTTTGTTTTTGAGCCCTAGCTCTGCCAGCACCTAGGGAAACCTAGCAAACCTATACATTTATGAATACTAGACACCCAGGGAAATTTAGGATGGGGTGACTCGACTGCCTACCACCATGTTTTGTTGCCCAGAATCCCTTGCAAAGCTAAGAATGTGACAAAAAAAACACATTTTCCTCACATTTCTGTGGTGGAAAGTTCTGGAATCTGCGTGGATCAACCAATTTCACCCACCCAGCGTTCCCCCATGTCTCCCAAAAAAAATGGTACCTCACTTGCGTGGGTAGGCATAGTGGCTGCGACATGAAACAGTGCAAAATGCAATGTGGTCGCACCTCAATTTCTCAGTGAAATCTTGCCCTTTTTGGACAAAGAGACTACCTTTTGTTTTTGAGCCCTAGCTCTGCCAGCACCTAGGGAAACCTAGCAAACCTATACATTTTTTAAAACTAGACACCCAGGGAAATTTAGGATGGGGTGACTAGACTGTCTACCACCAGGTTTTGTTACCCAGAATCCACTGCAAAGCTAAGAATTTGAAAAAAAAAACATATTTTCCTCACATTTCTGTGGTGGAAAGTTCTGGAATCTGCGTGGATCAACAAATTTCCACCCACCCAGCGTTCCCCCAGGTCCCCCAAAAAAAACTGGTACCTCACTTGCGTGGGTAGGCATAGTGGCGGCGACATGAAACAGCGCAAAGCGCAACGTGGTCGCACCTCAATTTCCCAGTGAAATCTTGCCATTTTTGGACAAAGAGACTACCTTTTGTTTTTGAGCCCTAGCTCTGCCAGCACCTAGGGAAACCTAGCAAACCTATACATTTTTGAAAACTAGACACCCAGGGGAATTCAGGATGGGGTGAGTCGACTACCTACCACCAGGTTTTGTTACCCAGAATCCATTGCAAAGCTAAGAATTTGACAAAAAATACACATTTTCCTCACATTTCTGTGGTGGAAAGTTCTGGAATCTGCGTGGATCAACAAATTTCCACCCACCCAGCGTTCCCCCAGGTCTCCCTAAAAAAATGGTACCTCACTTGCGTGGGAAGGCATAGTGGCTGCGACATGAAACAGCGCAAAACGCAACGTGGTCGCACCTCAATTTTCCAGTGAAATCTTGCCATTTTTGGACAAAGAGACTACCTTTTGTTTTTGAGCCCTAGCTCTGCCAGCACCTAGGGAAACCTAGCAAACCTATACATTTATGAAAACTAGACACCCAGGGAAATTTAGGATGGGGTGACTCGACTGCCTACCACCATGTTTTGTTACCCAGAATCCCTTGCAAAGCTAAGAATTTGACAAAAAAAACACATTTTCCTCACATTTCTGTGGTGGAAAGTTCTGGAATCTGCGTGGATCAACAAATTTCCACCCACCCAGCGTTCCCCCAGGTCTCCCAAAAAAAATGGTACCTCACTTGCGTGGGTAGGCATAGTGGCTGCGACATGAAACAGTGCAAAATGCAATGTGGTCGCACCTCAATTTCTCAGTGAAATTTAGCCCTTTTTGGACAAAGAGACTACCTTTTGTTTTTGAGCCCTAGCTCTGCCAGCACCTAGGGAAACCTAGCAAACCTATACATTTTTTAAAACTAGACACCCAGGGAAATTTAGGATGTGGTGACTCGACTGCCTACCACCAGGTTTTGTTACCCAGAATCCACTGCAAAGCTAAGAATTTGAAAAAAAAACATATTTTCCTCACATTTCTGTGGTGGAAAGTTCTGGAATCTGCGTGGATCAACAAATTTCCACCCACCCAGCGTTCCCCCAGGTCCCCCAAAAAAAACTGGTACCTCACTTGCGTGGGTAGGCATAGTGGCTGCGACATGAAACAGCGCAAAGCGCAATGTGGTCGCACCTCAATTTCCCAGTGAAATCTTGCCATTTTTGGACAAATAGACTACCTTTTTTTTAGCCCTAGCTCTGCCAGTACCTAGGGAAACCTAGCAAACCTATACATTTTTGAAAACTAGACACCCAGGGGAATTCAGGATGGGGTGACTCGACTACCTACCACCAGGTTTTGTTACCCAGAATCCATTGGAAAGCTAAGAATTTGACAAAAAATACACATTTTCCTCACATTTCTGTGGTGGAAAGTTCTGGAATCAGCGTGGATCAACAAATTTCCACCCACCCAGCGTTCCCCCAGGTCTCCCAAAAAAAATGGTACCTCACTTGCGTGGGTAGGCAAAGTGGCTGCGACATGAAACAGCGCAAAGCGCAACGTGGTCGCACCTCAATTTCCCAGTGAAATCTTGCCATTTTTGGACAAAGAGACTACTTTTGTTTTTGAGCCCTAGCTCTGCCAGCACCTAGGGAAACCTAGCAAACCTATACCTTTTTGAAAACTAGACATCAAGGGAAATTCAGGATGGGGTGACTCGACTGCCTACCACCAGGTTTTGTTACCCAGAATCCCTTGCAAAGCTAAGAATTTGACAAAAAAAAACATATTTTCCTCACATTTCTGTGGTGGAAAGTTCTGGAATCTGCGTGAATCAACAAATTTCCACCCACCCAGCGTTCCCCCAGGTCCCCCAAAAACAACTGGTACCTCACTTGCGTGGGTAGGCATAGTGGCTGCGACATGAAACAGCGCAAAGCGCAACGTGGTCGCACCTCAATTTCCCAGTGAAATCTTGCCATTTTTGGACAAAGAGACTACTTTTGTTTTTGAGCCCTAGCTCTGCCAGCACCTAGGGAAACCTAGCAAACCTATACATTTTTGAAAACTAGACACCCAGGGGAATTCAGGATGGGATTGACTCGACTGCCTACCACCAGGTTTTGTTACCCAGAATCCCTTGCAAATCTAAGAATTTGACCAAAAAAACACGATTTCCTCACATTTCTGTGGTGGAAAGTGCTGGAATCTGCGTGGATCAACACATTTCCACCCACCCAGCATTCCCCCTGGTCTCCCCAAAAAAATGGTACCTTACTTGCGTGGGTAGGCATAGTGGCTGCGACATGAAACCGCGCAAAACGCAACGTGGTCGCACCTCAATTTCCTAGTGAAATCTTGCCATTTTTGGACAAAGAGACTACCTTTTGTTTTTGAGCCCTAGCTCTGCCAGCACCTAGGGAAACCTAGCAAACCTATACATTTTTGAAAACTAGACATCCAGGGGAATTCAGGATGGGGTGACTCGAATGCCTTCCACTAGGTTTTGTTACCCATAATCCCTTGCAAAGCTAAGAATTTGACAAAAAAACACATTTTCCTCACATTTCTGTGGTGGAAAGTGCTGGAATCTGCGTGAATAAACAAATTTCCACAGACCCAGCGTTCCCCCCGGTCTCCCGAAAAAAATGGTACCTCACTTGTGTGGGTAGGCATAGTGGATGCGACATGAAACCGCGCAAAACGCAACGTGGTCGCACCTCAATTTCCCAGTGAAATCTTGCCATTTTTGGACAAAGAGACTACTTTTTGTTTTTGAGCCCTAGCTCTGCCAGCACCTAGGGAAACCTAGAAAACCTATACATTTGTGAAAACTAGACATCCAGGGAAATTCAGGATGGGGTGACTCGACTGCCTACCACCAGGTTTCGTTACCCAGAATCCCTTGCAAATCTAAGACTTTGACAAAAAAAACACAGTTTCCTCACATTTCTGTAGTGGAAAGTGCTGGAATCTGCGTGGATCAACAAATTTCCACCCACCCAGCGTTCCCCCAGGTCTCCCGACAAAAAATGGTACCTTACTTGCGTGGGTAGGCATAGTGGCTGCGACATGAAACAGCGCAAAACGCAACGTGGTCGCACCTCAATTTCCCAGTGAAATCTTGCCATTTTTGGACAAAGAGACTACCTTTTGTTTTTGAGCCCTAGCTCTGCCAGCACCTAGGGAAACCTAGCAAACCTATACATTTATTGAAACTAGACACCCAGGGGAATTCAGGATGGGGTGATTCAACTACCTACCACCAGGTTTTGTTACCCAGAATCCCTTGCAAAGCTAAGAATTTGACAAAAAAAACACATTTTCCTTACATTTCTGTGGTGGAAAGTTCTGGAATCTGTGTGGATCAACAAATTTCTACCCACCCAGCGTTCCCCCAGGTCTCCCAAAAAAAATGGTACCTCACTTGCGGGGGTAGGCATAGTGGCTGCGACATGAAACAGCGCAAAACGCAACGTGGTCGCACCTCAATTTCCCAGTGAAATCTTGCCATATTTAGACAAAGAGACTACCTTTTGTTTTTGAGCCCTAACTCTGCCAGCACCAAGGGAAACCTAGCAAACCTATACATTTTTGAAAACTAGATACCCAGGGGGATTCAGGATGGGGTGACTCGACTGCCTACCACCAGGTTTTGTTACCCAGAATCCCTTGCAAAGCTAAGAATTTGACAAAAAAAACCACACTTTCCTCACATTTCTGTGGTGGAAAGTTCTGGAATCTGCGTGGATCAACAAATTTCCACCCACCCATCGTTCCCCCAGGTCTCCCGAAAAAAATGGTACCTCACTTGCGTGGGAAGGCATAGTGGCTGCGACATGAAACAGCACAAAACGCAACGTGGTCGCACCTCAATTTTCCAGTGAAATCTTGCCATTTTTGGACAAAGAGACTACCTTTTGTTTTTGAGCCCTAGCTCTCCCAGCACCTAGGGAAACCTAGCAAACCTATACATTTTTAAAAACTTGACACCCAGGGGAATTCAGGATGGGGTGACTCGATTTCCTAACACCAGGTTTTGTTACCCAGAATCCCTTGCAAAGCTAAGAATTTGACAAAAAAAACATTTTCCTCACATTTTTGTGGTGGAAAGTTCTGGAATCTGCGTGGATCAACAAATTTCCACCCACCCAGCGTTCCCCCAGGTCTCCCTAAAAAACATGGTACCTCACTTGCGTGGGAAGGCATAGTGGCTGCGACATGAAACAGCGCAAAACGCAACGTGGTCGCACCTCAATTTTCCAGTGAAATCTTGCAATTTTTGGACAAAGAGACTACCTTTTGTTTTTGAGCCCTAGCTCTGCCAGCACCTAGGGAAAGCTAGCAAACCTATACATTTATGAAAACTAGACACCCAGGGAAATTTAGGATGGGGAGACTCGACTGCCTACCACCATGTTTTGTTACCCAGAATCCCTTGCAAAGCTAAGAATTTGACAAAAAAAAACACATTTTCCTCACATTTCTGTGGTGGAAAGTTCTGGAATCTGCGTGGATCAACAAATTTCCACCCACCCAGCGTTTCCGCAGGTCTCCCAAAAAAAATGGTACCTCACTTGCGTGGGTAGGCATAGTGGCTGCGACATGAAACAGTGCAAAATGCAATGTGGTCGCACCTCAATTTCTCAGTGAAATCTTGCCCTTTTTGGACAAAGAGACTACCTTTTGTTTTTGAGCCCTAGCTCTGTCAGCACCTAGGGAAACCTAGCAAACCTATACATTTTTTAAAACTAGACACCCAGGGAAATTTAGGATGGGGTGACTCGACTGCCTACCACCAGGTTTTGTTACCCAGAATCCACTGCAAAGCTAAGAATTTGACAAAAAAAACATATTTTCCTCACATTTCTGTGGTGGAAAGTTCTGGAATCTGCGTGGATCAACAAATTTCCACCCACCCAGCGTTCCCCCAGGTCCCCCAAAAAAAACTGGTACCTCACTTGCGTGGGTAGGCATAGTGGCTGCGACATGAAACAGCGCAAAGCGCAACATGGTCGCACCTCAATTTCCCAGTGAAATCTTGCCATTTTTGGACAAAGAGACTACCTTTTGTTTTTGAGCCCTAGCTCTGCCAGCACCTAGGGAAACCTAGCAAACCTATACATTTATGAAAACTAGACACCCAGGGAAATTTAGGATGGGGTGACTCGACTGCCTACCACCATGTTTTGTTACCCAGAATCCCTTGCAAAGCTAAGAATGTGACAAAAAAAACACATTTTCCTCACATTTCTGTGGTGGAAAGTTCTGGAATCTGCGTGGATCAACTAATTTCCACCCACCCAGCGTTCCCCCAGGTCTCCCAAAAGAAATGGTACCTCACTTGCGTGGGTAGGCATAGTGGCTGCGACATGAAACAGTGCAAAATGCAATGTGGTCGCACCTCAATTTCTCAGTGAAATCTTGCCCTTTTTGGACAAAGAGACTACCTTTTGTTTTTGAGCCCTAGCTCTGCCAGCACCTAGGGAAACCTAGCAAACCTATACATTTTTTAAAACTAGACACCCAGGGAAATTTAGGATGGGGTGACTCGACTGCCTACCACCAGGTTTTGTTACCCAGAATCCACTGCAAAGCTAAGAATTTGAAAAAAAAACATATTTTCCTCACATTTCTGTGGTGGAAAGTTCTGGAATCTGCGTGGATCAACAAATTTCCACCCACCCAGCGTTCCCCCAGGTCCCCCCAAAAAAACTGGTACCTCACTTGCGTGGGTAGGCATAGTGGCTGCGACATGAAACAGCGCAAAGCGCAACGTGGTCGCACCTCAATTTCCCAGTGAAATCTTGCCATTTTTGGACAAAGAGACTACCTTTTGTTTTTGAGCCCTAGCTCTGCCAGCACCTAGGGAAACCTAGCAAACCTATACATTTTTGAAAACTAGACATCCAGGGAAATTCAGGATGGGGTGACTCGACTGCCTACCACCAGGCTTTGTCACCCAGAATCCCTTGCAAAGCTAAGAATTTGAAAAAAAAAACACATTTTCCTCACATTTCTGAGGTGGAATGTTCTGGAATCTGCGTGGATCAACAAATTTCCACCCACCCAGCATTTCCCCAGGTCTCCCCAAAAAAATGGTACCTCACTTGCGTGGGTAGGCATAGTGGCAGCGACATGAAACAGTGCAAAACGCAACGTGGTCGCACCTCAATTTACCAGTGAAATCTTGCCCTTTTTGGACAAAGAGACTACCTTTTGTTTTTGAGCCCTAGCTCTGCCAGCACCTAGGGAAACCTAGCAAACCTATACATTTTTGAAACCTAGACACCCAGGGAAATTTAGGATGGGGTGACTCGACTGCCTACCACCAAGTTTTCTTACCCAGAATCCCTTGCAAAGCTAAGAATTTGATAAAAAAACACATTTTCCTCACATTTCTGTGGTGGAAAGTTCTGGACTCTGCGTGGATCAACAAATTTCCACCCACCCAGCGTTCCTCCAGGTCTTCCAAAAAAAATGGTACCTCACTTGCCTGGGTAGGCATAGTGGCTGCGACATGAAACAGCGCAAAGGGCAACGTGGTCGCACCTCAATTACCCAATGAAATCTTGCCATTTTTGGACAAAGAGACTACCTTTTGTTTCTGAGCCCTAACTCAGCCAGCACCTAGGGAAACCTAGCAAACCTATACATTTATTAAAACTAGACATCAAGGGAAATTCAGGATGGGGTGACTCGACTGCCTACCACCAGGTTTTGTTACCCAGAATCCCTTGCAAAGCTAAGAATTTGACAAAAAAAACATATTTTCCTCACATTTCTGTGGTGGAAAGTTCTGGAATCTGCGTGGATTAACAAATTTCCACCCACCCAGCGTTCCCCCAGGTCCCCCAAAAACAACTGGTACCTCACTTGCGTGGGTAGGCATAGTGGCTGCGACATGAAACAGCGCAAAGCGCAACGTGGTCGCACCTCAATTTCCCAGTGAAATCTTGCCATTTTTGGACAAAGAGACTACTTTTGTTTTTGAGCCCTAGCTCTGCCAGCACCTAGGGAAACCTAGCAAACCTATACATTTTTGAAAACTAGACACCCAGGGGAATTCAGGATGGGAGTGACTCGACTGCCTACCACCAGGTTTTGTTACCCAGAATCCCTTGCAAATCTAAGAATTTGACCAAAAAAACACGATTTCCTCACATTTCTGTGGTGGAAAGTGCTGGAATCTGCGTGGATCAACACATTTCCACCCACCCAGCATTCCCCCTGGTCTCCCAAAAAAAATGGTACCTCACTTGCGTGGGTAGGCATAGTGGCTGCGACATGAAACCGCGCAAAACGCAACGTGGTCGCACCTCAATTTCCTAGTGAAATCTTGCCATTTTTGGACAAAGAGACTACCTTTTGTTTTTGAGCCCTAGCTCTGCCAGCACCTAGGGAAACCTAGCAAACCTATACATTTTTGAAAACTAGACATCCAGGGGAATTCAGGATGGGGTGACTCGAATGCCTACCACCAGGTTTTGTTACCCATAATCCCTTGCAAAGCTAAGAATTTGACAAAAAAACACATTTTCCTCACATTTCTGTGGTGGAAAGTGCTGGAATCTGCGTGAATAAACAAATTTCCACGGACCCAGCGTTCCCCCCGGTCTCCCGAAAAAAATGGTACCTCACTTGTGTGGGTAGGCATAGTGGCTGCGACATGAAACCGCGCAAAACGCAACGTGGTCGCACCTCAATTTCCCAGTGAAATCTTGCCATTTTTGGACAAAGAGACTACTTTTTGTTTTTGAGCCCTAGCTCTGCCAGCACCTAGGGAAACCTAGAAAACCTATACATTTGTGAAAACTAGACATCCAGGGAAATTCAGGATGGGGTGACTCGACTGCCTACCACCAGGTTTCGTTACCCAGAATCCCTTGCAAATCTAAGACTTTGACAAAAAAAACACAGTTTCCTCACATTTCTGTAGTGGAAAGTGCTGGAATCTGCGTGGATCAACAAATTTCCACCCACCCAGCGTTCCCCCAGGTCTCCCGACAAAAAATGGTACCTTACTTGCGTGGGTAGGCATAGTGGCTGCGACATGAAACAGCGCAAAACGCAACGTGGTCGCACCTCAATTTCCCAGTGAAATCTTGCCATTTTTGGACAAAGAGACTACCTTTTGTTTTTGAGCCCTAGCTCTGCCAGCACCTAGGGAAACCTAGCAAACCTATACATTTATTGAAACTAGACACCCAGGGAAATTTAGGATGGGGTGGCTCGACTGCCTATCACCATGTTTTGTTACCCAGAATCCCTTGCAAAGCTAAGAATTTGACAAAAAAAACACATTTTCCTCACATTTCTGTGGTGGAAAGTTCTGGAATCTGCGTGGATCAACAAATTTCCACCCACCCAGCGTTCCCCCAGGTCTCCCAAAAAAAATGGTACCTCACTTGCGTGGGTAGGCATAGTGGCTGCGACATGAAACAGTGCAAAATGCAATGTGGTCGCACCTCAATTTCTCAGTGAAATCTTGCCCTTTTTGGACAAAGAGACTACCTTTTGTTTTTGAGCCCTAGCTCTGTCAGCACCTAGGGAAACCTAGCAAACCTATACATTTTTTAAAACTAGACACCCAGGGAAATTTAGGATGGGGTGACTCGACTGCCTACCACCAGGTTTTGTTACCCAGAATCCACTGCAAAGCTAAGAATTTGACAAAAAAAACATATTTTCCTCACATTTCTGTGGTGGAAAGTTCTGGAATCTGCGTGGATCAACACATTTCCACCCACCCAGCGTTCCCCCAGGTCCCCCAAAAAAAACTGGTACCTCACTTGCGTGGGTAGGCATAGTGGCTGCGACATGAAACAGCGCAAAGCGCAACGTGGTCGCACCTCAATTTCCCAGTGAAATCTTGCCATTTTTGGACAAAGAGACTACCTTTTGTTTTTGAGCCCTAGCTCTGCCAGCACCTAGGGAAACCTAGCAAACCTATACATTTATGAATACTAGACACCCAGGGAAATTTAGGATGGGGTGACTCGACTGCCTACCACCATGTTTTGTTGCCCAGAATCCCTTGCAAAGCTAAGAATGTGACAAAAAAAACACATTTTCCTCACATTTCTGTGGTGGAAAGTTCTGGAATCTGCGTGGATCAACCAATTTCACCCACCCAGCGTTCCCCCATGTCTCCCAAAAAAAATGGTACCTCACTTGCGTGGGTAGGCATAGTGGCTGCGACATGAAACAGTGCAAAATGCAATGTGGTCGCACCTCAATTTCTCAGTGAAATCTTGCCCTTTTTGGACAAAGAGACTACCTTTTGTTTTTGAGCCCTAGCTCTGCCAGCACCTAGGGAAACCTAGCAAACCTATACATTTTTTAAAACTAGACACCCAGGGAAATTTAGGATGGGGTGACTAGACTGCCTACCACCAGGTTTTGTTACCCAGAATCCACTGCAAAGCTAAGAATTTGAAAAAAAACATATTTTCCTCACATTTCTGTGGTGGAAAGTTCTGGAATCTGCGTGGATCAACAAATTTCCACCCACCCAGCGTTCCCCCAGGTCCCCCAAAAAAAACTGGTACCTCACTTGCGTGGGTAGGCATAGTGGCGGCGACATGAAACAGCGCAAAGCGCAACGTGGTCGCACCTCAATTTCCCAGTGAAATCTTGCCATTTTTGGACAAAGAGACTACCTTTTGTTTTTGAGCCCTAGCTCTGCCAGCACCTAGGGAAACCTAGCAAACCTATACATTTTTGAAAACTAGACACCCAGGGGAATTCAGGATGGGGTGAGTCGACTACCTACCACCAGGTTTTGTTACCCAGAATCCATTGCAAAGCTAAGAATTTGACAAAAAATACACATTTTCCTCACATTTCTGTGGTGGAAAGTTCTGGAATCTGCGTGGATCAACAAATTTCCACCCACCCAGCGTTCCCCCAGGTCTCCCTAAAAAAATGGTACCTCACTTGCGTGGGAAGGCATAGTGGCTGCGACATGAAACAGCGCAAAACGCAACGTGGTCGCACCTCAATTTTCCAGTGAAATCTTGCCATTTTTGGACAAAGAGACTACCTTTTGTTTTTGAGCCCTAGCTCTGCCAGCACCTAGGGAAACCTAGCAAACCTATAAATTTATGAAAACTAGACACCCAGGGAAATTTAGGATGGGGTGACTCGACTGCCTACCACCATGTTTTGTTACCCAGAATCCCTTGCAAAGCTAAGAATTTGACAAAAAAACCACATTTTCCTCACATTTCTGTGGTGGAAAGTTCTGGAATCTGCGTGGATCAACAAATTTCCACCCACCCAGCGTTCCCCCAGGTCTCCCAAAAAAAATGGTACCTCACTTGCGTGGGTAGGCATAGTGGCTGCGACATGAAACAGTGCAAAATGCAATGTGGTCGCACCTCAATTTCTCAGTGAAATTTAGCCCTTTTTGGACAAAGAGACTACCTTTTGTTTTTGAGCCCTAGCTCTGCCAGCACCTAGGGAAACCTAGCAAACCTATACATTTTTTAAAACTAGACACCCAGGGAAATTTAGGATGTGGTGACTCGACTGCCTACCACCAGGTTTTGTTACCCAGAATCCACTGCAAAGCTAAGAATTTGAAAAAAAAACATATTTTCCTCACATTTCTGTGGTGGAAAGTTCTGGAATCTGCGTGGATCCACAAATTTCCACCCACCCAGCGTTCCCCCAGGTCCCCCAAAAAAAACTGGTACCTCACTTGCGTGGGTAGGCATAGTGGCTGCGACATGAAACAGCGCAAAGCGCAATGTGGTCGCACCTCAATTTCCCAGTGAAATCTTGCCATTTTTGGACAAATAGACTACCTTTTTTTTAGCCCTAGCTCTGCCAGTACCTAGGGAAACCTAGCAAACCTATACATTTTTGAAAACTAGACACCCAGGGGAATTCAGGATGGGGTGACTCGACTACCTACCACCAGGTTTTGTTACCCAGAATCCATTGGAAAGCTAAGAATTTGACAAAAAATACACATTTTCCTCACATTTCTGTGGTGGAAAGTTCTGGAATCAGCGTGGATCAACAAATTTCCACCCACCCAGCGTTCCCCCAGGTCTCCCAAAAAAAATGGTACCTCACTTGCGTGGGTAGGCAAAGTGGCTGCGACATGAAACAGCGCAAAACGCAACGTGGTCGCACCTCAATTTCCCAGTGAAATCTTGCCATTTTTGGACAAAGAGACTACCTTTTGTTTTTGAGCCCTAGCTCTGCCAGCACCTAGGGAAACCTAGCAAACCTATACCTTTTTGAAAACTAGACATCAAGGGAAATTCAGGATGGGGTGACTCGACTGCCTACCACCAGGTTTTGTTACCCAGAATCCCTTGCAAAGCTAAGAATTTGACAAAAAAAAACATATTTTCCTCACATTTCTGTGGTGGAAAGTTCTGGAATCTGCGTGGATCAACAAATTTCCACCCACCCAGCGTTCCCCCAGGTCCCCCAAAAACAACTGGTACCTCACTTGCGTGGGTAGGCATAGTGGCTGCGACATGAAACAGCGCAAAGCGCAACGTGGTCGCACCTCAATTTCCCAGTGAAATCTTGCCATTTTTGGACAAAGAGACTACTTTTGTTTTTGAGCCCTAGCTCTGCCAGCACCTAGGGAAACCTAGCAAACCTATACATTTTTGAAAACTAGACACCCAGGGGAATTCAGGATGGGAGTGACTCGACTGCCTACCACCAGGTTTTGTTACCCAGAATCCCTTGCAAATCTAAGAATTTGA
This sequence comes from Lissotriton helveticus, assembly GCF_964261635.1. Lineage (NCBI taxonomy): Eukaryota > Metazoa > Chordata > Amphibia > Caudata > Salamandridae > Lissotriton > Lissotriton helveticus. The sequence continues at coordinate 646,891,912 of NC_136071.1, read as the reverse complement.
CCAAAAAAACACGATTTCCTCACATTTCTGTGGTGGAAAGTGCTGGAATCTGCGTGGATCAACACATTTCCACCCACCCAGCATTCCCCCTGGTCTCCCCAAAAAAATGGTACCTCACTTGCGTGGGTAGGCATAGTGGCTGCGACATGAAACCGCGCAAAACGCAACGTGGTCGCACCTCAATTTCCTAGTGAAATCTTGCCATTTTTGGACAAAGAGACTACCTTTTGTTTTTGAGCCCTAGCTCTGCCAGCACCTAGGGAAACCTAGCAAACCTATACATTTTTGAAAACTAGACATCCAGGGGAATTCAGGATGGGGTGACTCGAATGCCTTCCACCAGGTTTTGTTACCCATAATCCCTTGCAAAGCTAAGAATTTGACAAAAAAACACATTTTCCTCACATTTCTGTGGTGGAAAGTGCTGGAATCTGCGTGAATAAACAAATTTCCACAGACCCAGCGTTCCCCCCGGTCTCCCGAAAAAAATGGTACCTCACTTGTGTGGGTAGGCATAGTGGATGCGACATGAAACCGCGCAAAACGCAACGTGGTCGCACCTCAATTTCCCAGTGAAATCTTGCCATTTTTGGACAAAGAGACTACTTTTTGTTTTTGAGCCCTAGCTCTGCCAGCACCTAGGGAAACCTAGAAAACCTATACATTTGTGAAAACTAGACATCCAGGGAAATTCAGGATGGGGTGACTCGACTGCCTACCACCAGGTTTCGTTACCCAGAATCCCTTGCAAATCTAAGACTTTGACAAAAAAAACACAGTTTCCTCACATTTCTGTAGTGGAAAGTGCTGGAATCTGCGTGGATCAACAAATTTCCACCCACCCAGCGTTCCCCCAGGTCTCCCGACAAAAAATGGTACCTTACTTGCGTGGGTAGGCATAGTGGCTGCGACATGAAACAGCGCAAAACGCAACGTGGTCGCACCTCAATTTCCCAGTGAAATCTTGCCATTTTTGGACAAAGAGACTACCTTTTGTTTTTGAGCCCTAGCTCTGCCAGCACCTAGGGAAACCTAGCAAACCTATACATTTATTGAAACTAGACACCCAGGGGAATTCAGGATGGGGTGATTCAACTACCTACCACCAGGTTTTGTTACCCAGAATCCCTTGCAAAGCTAAGAATTTGACAAAAAAAACACATTTTCCTTACATTTCTGTGGGGGAAAGTTCTGGAATCTGTGTGGATCAACAAATTTCTACCCACCCAGCGTTCCCCCAGGTCTCCCAAAAAAAATGGTACCTCACTTGCGTGGGAAGGCATAGTGGCTGCGACATGAAACAGCGCAAAACGCAACGTGGTCGCACCTCAATTTTCCAGTGAAATCTTGCCATTTTTGGACAAAGAGACTACCTTTTGTTTTTGAGCCCTAGCTCTGCCAGCACCTAGGGAAACCTAGCAAACCTATACATTTATGAAAACTAGACACCCAGGGAAATTTAGGATGGGGAGACTCGACTGCCTACCACCATGTTTTGTTACCCAGAATCCCTTGCAAAGCTAAGAATTTGACAAAAAAAACACATTTTCCTCACATTTCTGTGGTGGAAAGTTCTGGAATCTGCGTGGATCAACAAATTTCCACCCACCCAGCGTTTCCGCAGGTCTCCCAAAAAAAATGGTACCTCACTTGCGTGGGTAGGCATAGTGGCTGCGACATGAAACAGTGCAAAATGCAATGTGGTCGCACCTCAATTTCTCAGTGAAATCTTGCCCTTTTTGGACAAAGAGACTACCTTTTGTTTTTGAGCCCTAGCTCTGTCAGCACCTAGGGAAACCTAGCAAACCTATACATTTTTTAAAACTAGACACCCAGGGAAATTTAGGATGGGGTGACTCGACTGCCTACCACCAGGTTTTGTTACCCAGAATCCACTGCAAAGCTAAGAATTTGACAAAAAAAACATATTTTCCTCACATTTCTGTGGTGGAAAGTTCTGGAATCTGCGTGGATCAACAAATTTCCACCCACCCAGCGTTCCCCCAGGTCCCCCAAAAAAAACTGGTACCTCACTTGCGTGGGTAGGCATAGTGGCTGCGACATGAAACAGCGCAAAGCGCAACATGGTCGCACCTCAATTTCCCAGTGAAATCTTGCCATTTTTGGACAAAGAGACTACCTTTTGTTTTTGAGCCCTAGCTCTGCCAGCACCTAGGGAAACCTAGCAAACCTATACATTTATGAAAACTAGACACCCAGGGAAATTTAGGATGGGGTGACTCGACTGCCTACCACCATGTTTTGTTACCCAGAATCCCTTGCAAAGCTAAGAATGTGACAAAAAAAACACATTTTCCTCACATTTCTGTGGTGGAAAGTTCTGGAATCTGCGTGGATCAACTAATTTCCACCCACCCAGCGTTCCCCCAGGTCTCCCAAAAGAAATGGTACCTCACTTGCGTGGGTAGGCATAGTGGCTGCGACATGAAACAGTGCAAAATGCAATGTGGTCGCACCTCAATTTCTCAGTGAAATCTTGCCCTTTTTGGACAAAGAGACTACCTTTTGTTTTTGAGCCCTAGCTCTGCCAGCACCTAGGGAAACCTAGCAAACCTATACATTTTTTAAAACTAGACACCCAGGGAAATTTAGGATGGGGTGACTCGACTGCCTACCACCAGGTTTTGTTACCCAGAATCCACTGCAAAGCTAAGAATTTGAAAAAAAAACATATTTTCCTCACATTTCTGTGGTGGAAAGTTCTGGAATCTGCGTGGATCAACAAATTTCCACCCACCCAGCGTTCCCCCAGGTCCCCCAAAAAAAACTGGTACCTCACTTGCGTGGGTAGGCATAGTGGCTGCGACATGAAACAGCGCAAAGCGCAACGTGGTCGCACCTCAATTTCCCAGTGAAATCTTGCCATTTTTGGACAAAGAGACTACCTTTTGTTTTTGAGCCCTAGCTCTGCCAGCACCTAGGGAAACCTAGCAAACCTATACATTTTTGAAAACTAGACATCCAGGGAAATTCAGGATGGGGTGACTCGACTGCCTACCACCAGGCTTTGTCACCCAGAATCCCTTGCAAAACTAAGAATTTGACAAAAAAAACACATTTTCCTCACATTTCTGTGGTGGAAAGTTCTGGAATCTGCGTGGATCAACAAATTTCCACCCACCCAGCGTTCCCCCAGGTCTCCCTAAAAAAATGGTACCTCACTTGCGTGGGAAGGCATAGTGGCTGCGACAAGAAACAGCGCAAAACGCAACGTGGTCGCACCTCAATTTCCCAGTGAAATCTTGCCATTTTTGGACAAAGAGACTACCTTTTGTTTTTGAGCCCTAGCTCTGCCAGCACCTAGGGAAACCTAGCAAACCTATACATTTTTGAAAACTAGACACCCAGGGAAATTCAGGATGGGGTGACTCAACTACCTACCACCAGGTTTTGTTACCCAGAATCCATTGGAAAGCTAAGAATTTGACAAAAAATACACATTTTCCTCACATTTCTGTGGTGGAAAGTTCTGGAATCAGCGTGGATCAACAAATTTCCACCCACCCAGCGTTCCCCCAGGTCTCCCGAAAAAAATGGTACCTCACTTGCGTGGGTAGGCATAGTGGCAGCGACATGAAACAGTGCAAAACGCAACGTGGCTGCACCTCAATTTACCAGTGAAATCTTGCCCTTTTTGGACAAAGAGACTACCTTTTGTTTTTGAGCCCTAGCTCTGCCAGCACCTAGGGAAACCTAGCAAACCTATACATTTTTGAAAACTAGACACCCAGGGGAATTCAGGATGGGAGTGACTCGACTGCCTACCACCAGGTTTTGTTACCCAGAATCCCTTGCAAATCTAAGAATTTGACCAAAAAAACACGATTTCCTCACATTTCTGTGGTGGAAAGTGCTGGAATCTGCGTGGATCATCAAATTTCCACCCACCCAGCGTTCCCCCTGGTCTCCCAAAAAAAATGGTACCTCACTTGCGTGGGTAGGCATAGTGGCTGCGACATGAAACCGCGCAAAACGCAACGTGGTCGCACCTCAATTTCCTAGTGACATCTTGCCATTTTTGGACAAAGAGACTACCTTTTGTTTTTGAGCCCTAGCTCTGCCAGCACCTAGGGAAACCTAGCAAACCTATACATTTTTGAAAACTAGACATCCAGGGAAATTCAGGATGGGGTGACTCGACTGCCTACCACCAGGTTTTGTCACCCAGAATCCCTTGCAAAGCTAAGAATTTGACAAAAAAAACACATTTTCCTCACATTTCTGAGGTGGAAAGTTCTGGAATCTGCATGGATCAACAAATTTCCACCCACCCAGCGTTCCCCCAGGTCTCCCCAAAAAAATGGTACCTCACTTGCGTGGGTAGGCATAGTGGCTGCAACATGAAACAGTGCAAAACGCAACGTGGTCGCACCTCAATTTTCCAGTGAAATCTTGCCATTTTTGGACAAATTGTCACCATTGTCAAGTCCACCAGCTTTTGCAAAAGGGGTTACCTGGGTTTTTGGCCCCGTGCTAGACGGCCATCTAGGGAAACCTACCACACCCACACATTTCTGAAAAGTAAACACCCGGGGGCTTCCAAGGAGGTATGGCTTGCGTGGATCCTGAAATGTTCTTTTACCCAGAATCCCTTGCAAACCTCAATTTTAGCTGAAAAAATCGTTTTTTTCACACTTTTTTGTATGGGAAAGCGTGGCATCACTGGGCTCATACACATTTCCTCCCACCCAGCGTTCCCCAAGGTCTCCCGATAAAAATGGTACCTCACTTGCGTGGTTAGGCATAGTGGCTGCAACAGGAAATGGTCCAAATCGTACCCTATAGCAAAACTACCTTGATTTTTGGGGGGGCACCTGAGTTTTTGGCCCGGGGCTCGGCGGCCATCTTTGGAAACTACCAAACCCAAACAGTTCTGAAAACTAGACACCCGGGGGAGTCCAGGGAGGTATGCCATGCGTGGGCCCCACAATGTATTCCTACCCAGAATTCCTTGCAAACCTTAAAATTAGGTAAAAAAACACTTTTCCAAACTTTTTTGCGTGGGATCTCCGTGCCGGCAAAAATGTCCTAACACCCAGCATTCCCCTTTTTCTCCAGAGTAAAATGATACCTCACTTGTGTGGGTGCCCCAAAGCAGAACAGGCTAAAAATGAATTTTAACAAAATCTAGTATATAGGTTTGACAAATTAATCACCCCAACCTTAGTCACAGGGCTTTGGCCCACCCACACAAGTGAGGTATCATTTTACTCGGGAGATCAAGGGGAACGCTGGGTGGTAGGACATTTGTGCCGGCAGGGAGATCTCACCCAAAAATGTATGAAAAAGGTTTTTTTTTAACCTAAATTTAAGGTTTGAAGGGATTTCTGTTTAGGAAAACATTGGGGGACCTACGCATGCCATACCTCCCTGGACTCCCCCGGGTGTCTAGTTTTCAGAACTGTTTGGGTTTGGTAGTTTCCAAAGATGCCCGCAAAGCCACAGGCTAAAAACTCATGGGAACCCCCTTGCAAAACCAAATTGTTTTGAATTAATTAAGTTTTCAATTGGAGAACGTGCGATACAGGGGAAAATATCGCATGAAAATTGTGACAGACAATTTCAAGTTTGCAAGAGATTGTGGACAAAAAACAACAATAGAATTCACCAGAAAGACATGACCATATACTACCATGATTAACAATAATATCTAAATTTAGAAAGTTACTTATTGCTATAATATACACCATAACTGAGTTAGTCAAAAGTCAAAGATTCAAGCAGGCTATCTATTCCTCAAAGACGCACACATACAGGTTGGATTTGGCACGAGGGTGAGTGATGGTTCAGTACATACAATTTTATTAACATGATATTTCAAAAAAATGAAATGCTCTGTCAATAAATAAATGCATAAAAACCGAACCAGTGACTCGCAACTCGTGAGCTGTAAAGCCACGACAAGGCACCAACCGTTTTACAGGCCATTCACGCACCTTTCATACCTGATACAAACCAGACCACTGACACCATCTGGAAGGAAAAGCAACACATTACAACAATCACAATAAGGGACAAGGTACACCCTACTGCAGAAATAGAAAAGAAACAAATATTACTGCGCAGTCATCTAATCCGCAAGCACACACACATACTGGTTGGATTTGGCACAAGGGTGAGTGATGATTCAGTACATACAATTGTATTTGCAAGTAATTTCACAAAAAATGAAATACACTGCGTATAATTGAAAGTATGATAAACTGAACCACTGACTCACAGCTCGTGAGCTGTAAAGCCACGTCAAGGCACCAACCTCTTTATAGGCCATTCATACACCTTTCGTACGTGTGACACATACAAAACATTATTTTTTTTTATTTCCGGTATTTGTAAAGTGCAACACTCATCCCATAGGATATCACGGCGCTGTGAAAACGAGGAAGACTGCTGATGGCTATGCCGGGGGATTAATTTTTGGGGAAAAGGTGAGTTTTTAATTTTTGTCGGAACTGAAGGTAGTTTATGGTGTGTCTGAGATCAACAGGTAGCTCATTCCACCTCTTGGCTGCCAGATATGAAAAGGCGCGTCCACCCGTTCTAGTTTTATAAATACGTTTGGGTTTGGCCAGAGCTAGGTGATTTGATCTTAGGCTCCTGTTGGGGACATAGAAGTCAATTTTCCCTTGAAGGATTGTGGGACCAGTCTTATGGAGAGCTCTGTGCGCATGACAGAGTATTTTAAAAGTGGCGCATCGGTAGCCAGTGGAGTTTCCTAAGGCAGGCGGATGCTGAGTCTCGCCTGCCTTTATTACAGACCAGTTTGGCCGCCTGATTTTGTAGAACCTGTAGGCGGGAGAAGAGTTGTTCATTCATCCCTTCGAAAAGTGCATTGCCATAATCGAGGCGGCTGACCAAAAGGGCTTGAGTGACCGTGCGTCGGCAGTCCAATGGTATCCAGGGAAAGATTTTTGCCAGGAGTTTAAGTATTGCAAAGCCTTTGCCCCAGAGTAGTCGTATGTGGTCCTTCATGGACAATTCGTCGTCCATGATGATGCCGAGATTTCTGGTATGCTGTTTTGGGGTAGGGGCTGATCCCAATGAGGGTGGCCACCATGTGGCATTCCATGTAAGTTTAGCTCCTCCGAACAGTAATATTTCCGACTTTCCGGCATTGAGTTTTAAGCAGTGATTATGCATCCATAGGGCCATTTCGGTAAGACAACTATGTAGCTTTTTCTTCGTTATCTCCGGCCCTTCCTCCATTGTCACCATCAGCTGTGTGTCGTCGGCATAAGAACATATGCCGATGCCCCACCTTCTTCCAATGTTAGCCAGTGATGAAACGTAAACATTGAAGAGAGTGGGGCTTAGCGAGGCCCCTTGTGGGACCCCACAGCCGATGGGACAGGGTTTAGAGTGAAAAGGGCCCATGTGCACTGCCTGGGTACGATTGCTAAGAAAAGATCTAATCCAGTTTAGTGCTGTGGATTGCACTCCTTTACTTAAAAGGGTGTTTAGTAGGCAATCGTGTGAAACGGTGTCAAACGCCGCTGACAGGTCAAGCAGTATCAGTGCCACTGATCCACCTTGGTCTGTGGTGCATCTGATACTGTCCGACACTGCCAGCAACGTTGCTTCAGTGCTATTATTGGCTCTGAAGCCTGTCTGGGAGGGGTCCAGAAGTGAGTTGCTCTCCAGATATCGGGATAGTTGTGTGTTGACCAGTTTTTCCAAGTCTTTGGAGAGGTACGGGAGCTGGGAGATTGGCCTATAATTCTCCGGATTGGAGATGTCAGATCCAGCCTTCTTCAGGAGGGGGGTTACAGATGCGTGTTTCCAGGGTTCCGGAAACGACGCGGTTGTAAGTGATTTATTGAAGAGCTTAGTGATGAGAGGGCAGAGTGTTGATGAAATTTTGGAGAACACGAAGTGAGGGCAGGGATCCACGGGGGAGCCGGATTTAACTGTTTTTAATACCGCTGATACCTCCTCTTCAGAAAATGGTTGGAAGCTAGTTAGGCGCGGTATATTACCTGAGTCTGGTTGGTCGTTGCATTTGTTTGTTGTGGGAGAATGCTTGTCAGTATTCTCAGGCAAGATAGGAGTGTTTTGAGGGGTGAAGGTAGAGTAGATTTTATTCATTTTATCCACAAAATAAGTGCTGATACGTTCACAAGCCTCAGTTGAAGGGGTGAGGGATTGTGAGGTGCTGGATGGGTCGCTGAACTCTTTCACTATTTTAAACAATTCTTTAACGGAATTGTGGTTCTCGTGAATTCGTTGAGTGAAGTACGCTTTTTTTGCGTCTCTGATGGCTAGGATATATTGTTTTCGTTTGGTGACATAGCTTGCTCTGGTTTCCAAGTTTTTTGTTTGTCTCCACCGGTGTTCGTCTTTTTGACATTCACACCGCAAGCCGCGGACCCATCACATTTCAACACTCACACCAGCAAACAGCGCCATTCAAGGTACCATCACTTTCACACGCCCACATTTCTGACACTGCAACTACACAAAATGATGGACTGCGTGGAGTGTCACTCAACTAGCAGTGTGTGTAGTAACCAACAGAAAGTAACTACTCACACACCGCCAGCCGAGCGCCAGTCCACCCACACCACCATTCAAGCACCAGACCATGCACACCGCCAGCCAAACACCACTCAGCGCACACCGACAGCCAAGCACAACTCCATGCACAGACAGCCAAGTACCACTCCACACACACCACCAGCCAAGCATAACTCCGTGCACAGACAGCCAAGTGCCACTCCACACACATCACCAGCCAAGCGCCACTCCACACACACCGCCAGCCAAGCACCACTCCGTGCACAGACAGCCAAGTACCACTCCACGCACACCACCAGCCAAGCGCCACTCCACACACACCGCCAGCCAAGCACCACTCCATGCACAGACAGCCAAGTACCACTCCACGCACACCACCAGCCAAGCACCACTCCACACACACCGCCAGCCAAGCACCACTCCGTGCACAGACAGCGAAGTAGCACTCCACGCACACCACCAGCCAAGCGCCACTCCACACACACCGCCAGCCAAGCACCACTCCGTGCGCAGACAGCCAAGTACCACTCCACACACACCACCAGCCAAGCGCCACTCCACACACACCGCCAGCCAAGCACCACTCCGTGCATAGACAGCGAAGTACCCCTCCACGCACACCACCAGCCAAGCGCCACTTCACACACACCGCCAGCCAAGCACCACTCCGTGCACAGACAGCCAAGTACCACTCCACACACAACATCCAGCCAAGCGCAACTCCACACACACCGCCAGCCAAGCACCAGCCTGCACACACCACAAACTCATTTAGAATTCTTTTTTTCAAAATAACACTAAACAAATGGAAATACCTACAAATCAGCTAACACAGATTCTAACACTAAACACTTTGCACTAATGCCAATCCTTGAAACAAACTAAAAATGTTTACAGAATGCAGACCAGGCAATTCACTTTACAGCTCATTAAAACTCCCAAAACTTCTTTTGCGTGTGGTACGATTTAAAACAAGCTGACAGACACACTCCAGGCTTAGAAGGACAGTCAGGACAGTACATACGAGACTCCTTCCGCACGCCTCTTCGCCAACAGACTCTGCATCTTCTAGTCGGAAAGTCTCTTGCGGTAGTGGGTGGAATGTATTCAGGAAAGTGGCGATCTTTCAATCTAGCCACATCCTCCACCACTCCAAATCTAGGAACACTTGCCTGCTCCACAAGAACAAGGCTGCCTATTATAGACTCCTGAAACTTAACAAAAGGCATCTTCGTCTCAGGACAAGACTTCTGGTACACAACAAAAGCATTAAAGGATGCCAAATGGAACAGATGGATAGCCAACTTCATGTACCAAACGTAAGCCTTTCGAAGAGCAGCATAAGGTTCCAACCTCTGATCTACTCTGTCAACACCTCCCATGAACCTATTGTAAGCTAAAATGCACACAGGTTTGCGCACTTCAGCACCCTGACTCCAAACAGGCACAGGTACAGTACTTTCATCGTGGATAGTAGTCAGCATGTACACATCTCTCTTGTCTGAAAACTTCACAGCTAGAAGCTCCCCACATCGCAATGCAGTAGACTGTCCTCGCACAAGCCTTTTGCAAACAAGTTCCTTTGGGAAACCTTTACGGTTACTGCGCATTGTGCCACAAGCAACAGTGCCCACTTTGGCCAACTCCTTGAACAACCGCACACCAGTGTAGAAGTTATCTACATATAAATGATGGCCTTTGTTAAATAATCCTCTACCTAGTTACCACACAATTTTCTCAGTCACTCCAAAAGTAGAAGGACAACCAGGAGGGTTAATGCTGGGCTCCTTACCAGTGTACACCCTGAAACTGTAGACATATCCAGTCTCACTGTCACACAGCATATACAGTTTGATTCCATAGCGTGCCCTCTTACTAGGAATGTATTGCCTAAAAACCAAGCGGCCCTTGAACAATAGCAAAGAATCATCCACTGCAATTTCTTTACTAGGGGCAAAGATCTCAGAAAAACGATCAACAAAGTGATCAAGGACAGGCCGAATTTTAAACAAACGGTCACAATCAGGGTGATCGCGTGGCAACGCTAAACCATTATCAACAAAATGCATCATCCGAAGAAGAAGAATATACCGATCACGACTTATGACTGCTGGAAATATAGCTGTTGCCATCAAGGGAATAGTGGACCAATATGAAGACATTGATGGTTTCCTTAGCAAGCCCATCAAAAAAGTTAATACTATAAACTTCTTCATCTCTTCAACATTTGTGGGAGTCCACCGGGTTGCTCTAGAATGGGGCTTAAGGCTGACACTGTTGTCCCTCAAAAACTGTTCTGCATACAAATTAGTTTGATCAACAATCTCTTGCAAAAACACATCGTCAAAAAACAACTGAAAAAAATTTATTGGCAGAAAATTCTCAGTATTCACTCTACACCCAGGAACACCAGTGAACTCTGGAAATGCCGGCTGCACCATGCCAGCGGGAACCCAGAGGCCATCCCTATCAATGGGGGAGCAGCCACCCCAGCCTGCAGCCCAAAAGCCTCTTGCTGCTGTTCACCAACGGGAAGCCTAACAGCCACAGATACTTCTGGCTGCACAACACCAACAGAAGACATAGCATCCCCAGAGGGCTTTTCCTGCACTACACCAACGGGAAGCCTAGCAGCCTGAGATGCTTCTTGCTGCACTACACCACCGGGAAACCAAGCAGGCCCAGATGCCTCTTGCTGCTCTACACCAATGGGAAGCCTAACAGCCCCAGATGCCTCTTGCTGCACTACACCAACAGGAAGACGAACAGCACCAGATGCCTCTTGGCGCACCACAGCAATGTGAATCCTTTTGGGCGCAGGCTGCAGCCCACATCCCTCTTGCCGACGTAAAAAGAAAGCAAACCTTGCATCCCTAGGCAGCAGCACAGCTGCCTCTTGGCCCAATACCGGCACATCAATGTCCTCCTCTACCGTAGGCCCTTCATCAGCACTAGAAGAAGATTCATCATCCGATGATGATGATTCCATGCGAAGAGAAAACTCACTGCCTGAATCTTCTGCCCCTACCTCTGGGTCCGAATCGGACTCAGTCTCTGAACCATGGTCAGAGGAAGACTCAAAAAGCAAACCAAGAACCTGCTGAGCAGTAATCCTGCGACTAGCCAATGTCCTTACAAAGCAAGAAGACTGCACACACAAGTGAACAACAACCTACACTGTGCAAAGTAAGAAGTAAACAAGGTAAGGCTTTCACAAAAAGATCAATACAATTTCACTCTTACCAAATATAGCTACACTCACCAGCACCTACTCTGCTGAGACACAGCAAAAATAAATGATATCCCACTAGAAAGAAAAAAAGAAATGACAGATTAGAAAACAAAGTGCACATCAAACACTAAAGCTGAAAAAACCAAAAACACAGAGCCACACAAACTGCTATAAGTACAACCTTTTTCAAAAAGACAAACATCAAGGGAAAGTAGTACAAAATACATTCACTTACCAAGCACAAGCAACTACACAAGCTGCAAACAGACCCGCAACCTACAACAATCCAAACAGCAAAAGCCTGGAACAAGACAAAAATAGAGAAGAAAAAAATTACTACCACATTTCACAAACAATATAACAATTAAAAAAACAACACACAAATTTGCCCACCAAATTTACATTCGCCCATCAAATAGGGCTTAGACCAATTGGGATTAGATGAGGTTTAACATCAATACACTGGTTAATTTTTTGATTTTTTTTTACTGCCTGACCCCTTTGGTGCCAGTCGGTCTTTTGCTCCTACCAGTACCGCCATCACACAGGGGCAGTAAGGACATTCATACACCTTTCGTACGTGTGACACATACAAAACATTCACACCGCCAGCCGCCAGCGCCATTCAAGGGCCCATCACTTTCACACGCCCACATATCTGACACTGCAACTACACAAAATGATGGACTGCGTGGAGTGTCACTCAACTAGCAGTGTGTGTAGTGACCAACAGAAAGTAACTACTCACACACCGCCAGCCGAGCGCCAGTCCACCCACACCACCATCCAAGCACCAGACCATGCACACCGCCAGCCAAACACCACTCAGCGCACACCGACAGCCAAGTACCACTCCACACACACCGCCAGCCAAGCACCACTCCACGCACACCGCAAGCCAAGCGCCACTCACCACCAGCCAAGCACCCCTCCACGCACACCATCCAGCCAAGTACCACTCCACACACACCACCAGCCAAACACCACTCCACACACACCACCAGCCAAACACCACTCCGTGCACAGACAACCAAGTACCACTCCACGCACACCAACCAGCCAAGCGCCACTCCACACACACCGCCAGCCAAGCAGCACTCCGTGCACAGACAGCCAAGTACCACTGCACGCACACCATCCAGCCAAGCGCCACTCCACACACACCGCCAGCCAAGCACCACTCCACGCACACCGCAAGCCAAGGCAGTAAGGACAAAAAAAGACCAACTGGCACCAGGGGAGGTGGACAGCAAAAAACAACCAAAATTATAACCACCATTGGAACAAAACTCAAATCCTAGGGCCTAGTGGGCCAAAAAACAGGAGGCAAAATGTAAAAAAAAAACGGTCCGATTTGCCCCAAGGGGGGGCAGAAATTCAAAAACATAATTACTTGCCACCAGGAAGCGACCCTTGCCCAAGGGGTCGCTTCCTAAAAACTAAATTTAAATTCCCTGGTGCTAGTGGGCATTTTCTGCCCCCCCGGGGGCAAAATGGCAAACAAAAAACTGGCAGATTTGCCCCCAGGGTGGACAGAAAAACAAAAACAAAATCATGGCCACCTGGAAGCGACCCTTACCCAAGGGGTCGCTTCCCAAAACAAACACATTGCCGCAACAAAAATCTCTGGTGCTAGTGGGAAATTTCTGCCCCCAAAACGGCCGAAAAACGGGCCGATTTGCCCCCAGGGGGGGGCAGAAAAACAAAAAGTTAATGTGAGGCCACCTGGAAGTGACCCTAAAAGCTAAAATCAAAATCCCTGGTGCTAGTGGGCATTTTCTGCCCCCCCCGGGGGCAAAACGGCAAAAAAACAGGCCGATTTGCCCCCAGGGGGGACAGAAAAACGTAAACATTGAAAATGGCAGCCATATTGCCTTCTCAAAAAATCCCTGGTGCTAGTGGGGAATTTTTGCCCCCCCCGGGGGCAAAACGGCCAAAAAAACGGGCCGATTTTCCCCCAGGGGGGGGCAGAAAAACGAAAACATAATCACACCCCGCCTGGTAGCGACCCTTGCCCAAGGGGTTGCTTCCTATAAACTAAATTTAAATCCCTGGTGCTAGTGGGGGCATTTCCGCCGCACGATCGCGACGCTGTGCGCGATCGTGAGGCAGAAATGCCCTGCAAGGAGACATCAGGGGAGAGGAAAATCTCTTTCCTCTCCCCTGATGCCTCTTTGCGGCCCCAAACCCCCGCCAGACACAAAAAAAAAACTTTCTCCGCCGCGCTCAGGAAGCAAATGGCTTCCCGAGCGCTGGGAATCCCTGATGATGTCAGCGCGCGCTGTGCACGCTGACGTCATCAGGGATTCCCATGGGGAGGGGCGGGGGCGGCAGCGGAAACTCTTCCGCTGCCACCCCCAGCAAAACGAGCGTGATCGCAGACCCTCGGGGGGAGCGCCAGCGCTTCCCCCGAGGGTGGGGCTCATGACGAGCTGGGCTCGTCATCAGCGCACGACCTGTGTGCGCCATGACGAGCCCAGCTCGTCATCAGCCCCGAAGGGGTTAAAGAGTCTTTTGATTTCTTGGAGAACTCTATGTACAATGCACTGTGACTTGAACGGGCTCTTCCATTGTATTTTTCAGTTTAATAGTTGCATTTGTTGGTAGATTCACTCTTTCTCTGTTGAATTTTGGTTCGATGTGTTGTAGAGGTCAGCGTACAATGCAGATGGCCTTGAATGGGATTAGTTGAGTGACTGGTACCTGTGATGTAGTACAAAGTCCTAAGATAACATTTTCTCAGCTCTTTCATTAGCACTCACCTAGTCCCCTCTAAAAGTGGACGTGTGATCTAAAAATAAGATCAGCTGTGACAAATGACAATTAAAGTGCAACTAGCAGAGTATGACTTTAAAATGTAATCTTTTTATTAACTATACAAACTTTATTTATGCTTGAATGAGGCATAGAGTATAAGGATTCACTGCCAATAGATCACAATTGGCAGCAAAATATCATCTCCACACGTTGTTATCGCATGCAACTAGATGAGTTATATATATACCGCACACTTCACAATTGACCATAAGTGGACTACAGCAACGAGTGGCCAGAGTGGCTTGTCGAGCTGTACAGTGTACAGCAGGGATGGTAACAGGGTTTCACGACCCAGCAAGGGTTCAGTTCGGGGGACCGACCTAGCTACTGGGGGATGTGGGAGCAGATGTGTCTGTCGTTTCAGTGGCACTTTGGTGGAGGTACGCCTCGAAGGGAGCCCCAGATATCTTTAGGGCAGGTCTTTGGAGGCATAAGGTCCCAAAATGTGGTTAGTTGTTCCTGGCAGTATGAAACGTAAGCTAGCCACACTTAAACTATAATATTTTAGCCGAAATTAACATATATTTAAGGAGATTTTGACTTAAAATGTCATTAATGAAAAACATCCTGGTGGCCACAAAATATAGATTATTTTTACAAAATTTCTCTCAGGAGGGAGAGGTCATCCAGTATAATGGAGATTCCACAGTTCGGCAATAAAAAGCACAACAGCCTACACATTATTGGTTCAAAAATTCAGAAAAGGAATCAAACTGTATTATTCTTAGGTCCATGTAAAAATACAAATGAGAATGCAGTTGATATAGAGACAGTCCTACAGTGGCGGCTGGTGTCAGGTAAAGAGGCTGGGTGGGGGAGAAGGGGACAATGGAGGAGGACAAAAATAAAAAAAATACAAATAAGGACTTACCTGTCATGTCACCGCTCTTTCGATCTTCAGGGTCCACTACAGGCAGCACAGGCTACCAGACTCCCCTGCAGCCAAATCCTAACGCTGCTCTCATGTCATGAGAGCACCATCAGGATTGGCCTGAGCGCTCTCGATTTGTGCTCCTAGGGAGACTGGGAGCCTGTGCCTGCTGTATCCTACCCAGCAATGCAGCTCGGGTTGGAGACAGCTTTAATGTGCATGGCAGTTTGGCCAGACTGAGACGGCCAGCCAAACCACCATGAACACTCAAAACAGTGCCCACCATTACCCCTGTGCCTGCTGTCCGAATTTAGCATGTTACATTGCATGCTATTACAACGCGTACTTTTACAACGCGGGTGTTACAACTACCGCGTTGTTAGTACGTAATACCCTTACATCGCAAGTCATTACAACCACTTGCTAGAGGGGGCGCGCTGGACTTAAGAATAGTATTATTTACTATACCTAATCCAGTTTGTGCAACAGCAGGGAAGGTGTTGGATTTCACATCCAATACCTTAGCGCCCCCTACAGCAAGTTGTTCTAATGACTTGCGATGGAAAGCTACTGCGTACTAACAACGCGGTTGTTGTAACAACCGTGTTGTAATGGTACTTCATTGTAAAACAGCCGCCCCCATGATGGACCCTTCCCTAAGCCTTGGCTTCGAGATAAAAAAAAAACGATAATAAACAGGTTTTTATTATCGTTTTATTTTTGACCTTTTTCAGGCTTCTGGTAGGGAGGGCATCACTCCTCCGCCATAGGGGAGGAGAAGCTGCTGTAGTCCTAGGTCATTCCTAATGCTGAGCCCTTCCTGTGCTTGCTCGTGGTCTTTTACCTGATATGACAGAAAATTACCAGATTATTCTGGGAATTACTGATCGTTGAAGGATTATTATGAGAGCAGTGCTTAAATCTCTCTGTGTCTTAGTTTGGCTCTTATTCCAGAATATGTTTTGAACACTGCCTTGATAATCCTATGTTATGTTGTACTATAAGTAATTTGACAGCCTGTTTCTAATTTGTCTACTCTATGCCTCCTATAGTGAAGGACACCCCTCTACCCGATGTTCCCTCCTCTCTCTTTGTTACCTTTTCAATTATTCTCACAATTCTGTCCTAAAGTATCATTGACAATGGCACTGAACTAACTGTAAACAAAACTCTCACGTATATAAATAGGCCAATTGCTATATGATGATATCACATGCTAACCCTAGACTCTATTAGAGTCTCAAAGTAAACAACTGATCTAATCGGTGAATTAAATTATTGTTCCTTTTTACCTGTGTGCATTGCATATAGAGTATCTTGATATAGAAAGATGTATTTGATCTAACAAACTCTAAAGTCCTTTGAGACTGTGCCACTGCTATAGAGAAAAAATGAATACAAACAAAAGAACAATGAATGAGAAAGGTATTTCTGATAGGGACTGCAAGGCCTTAGGTATAAGGCTAGGTTTAACAGAACGTTCAAAACATGTTGGAAGCACTCACCAGAAGTGACAGTTTTACAGGCCCGCAGTGTTCCAGGCAAACCACACCCATGCCTTCTCTAGACATTTACTGTCGAGGAAAGGAACATTTGTCAGAAGCATTTTTATCACTCTAAGAATGTTAAACACTGTTTTGACAACTTTATTTATTTGTAGAAGGCAGAAATTGAAATACCGAAATAAATCCCAGATGTCTGACAATTTATTGTCAGTTTATGTTTGCAGCATCTTATGCTCTACATTTAAGGAGAGGTGTACTCTTCAGTAAGAGCATATGCCCAGATTTACAAATGAGTACAATTACAACCACAAATATGGGACATTTTAAATCAACTGACGGGAAACCAAAAATGTAGGCATCTGTTCAGCAAACTGATCTGAATGAGACTCTGACGCCCCCTGAACCTTAGCAAAATTAAGTTCAAAACGTTCTGGAACAAATACTCTAAAAAACCACCCACCAATCTTTAGAATATAAACAATAAGAAAACTCGTGTCTGCGGACAAAACTGTTTCAAATGGTCATACTAATGCATGCCAGCGATTTGAACCAGGAGCATTGCAGTCCTGATGTGGTTTTTGGTGTGCCCTGTTGAATTCGTCAAAGGTACATTTGTGATTAAGTTCAAATCATTGCAGCAAAATTCTAATAAGAATGAAAGACACCAGTTATAGTTTCACATTTTAGATATAATATTATAAATGAAATAAGCCATCAATAAGTTTAGGATCAAAGGGCATTTTCATAAGTATAAGAACTCTGTAAAGTTCTATGTTAAGTCCTGAATTGGCCGCCTTCCAAAGGTGGGAAGTAGGGTTCCGGAAGACACAAATTTTCATACATTTCTACACAAGTACATGGTTCTTAGGATATGCACCAATGAGGAACACACTAGAAGACACAATGTTTTACAGAATACATAAGTAGCATTTTACTGGATTTTGTCATTTTTACAGTTTACTCAAGCATATTGGTGGATTCTTTGTTCGCCAATTGTCAAAAACGATTAAGCAGTATTTGGTTAAACACAGTGTGGGGAAAAGTCCGTGAGAACATTCTTTATTGATTGGAGTAGCGTTGTATTTATATAGAAAAAGAAACAGTAATACTAAGCATAACTTGGGATACTATGACAGTGTTTCAAGATGGAGGACAGTGTAAACACAGATTATTTTAGCGCAAGCTCAGTTTCCAACACATTTAAGGGGAGGAAAGGAAAATAGCCATCACACTTGCAAGCTTTAAATATAGAGGTTTTGGGTTTAATTCAGAAAGGTACATCTACAGGCAAAGATTTTACCTGGTTTTAGAATGACCCCTACTCCTGGGTGTGAATCTCCACTAAATCTAATTCAGCAAATCCTAGTGCAGATTGACACGTAGTAGTAGGCGTGCGTGTCTCTGCCTGCTTGCATTAGGGGATAGAGCAGGGGCGAAAGACAGGCCCCTGCAGCCCCCACGGTGCGGGGGTCCCCATATCTCCAGGGGGCCCCCTTAGCACAGCACTCTGGCTGCAGAGCTCCTGATTGAGCTCGGAGGGGGGCCCTCCCTGTGCCTTGCAGGGAGGCCTCCTTAAGTTTTGTTACGCCAGTGGGATAGGGAAAGCACAACTCAAATAGATTTGTGTTATATGGATTTTAAAATGTGTGGGCATTCTAGCCCAGCTATGACATATTGTATGTCCCATAGTCAGAGAAAGTTACAATTGGGCTAGAGTTGCTAGTAGACATATGGATGGGATGTTCTTCAAATAAAGAACCTACTTACACCTTAAAAGATTTGAGTACATTATTGCACTTGTGCCAAGCAGAGAAGAGTGTGTGTAGGGTACTGTGCTTCTTTGTTTGTTGTCCTCACTCCTCATGTTCCTAAGCATCAAGACCTCCTCACTAAAATTGATGGCAAACACGTTTGGGGCCACCTGTTAAGCTGTGCATCGTCCTGGCAAAAGGCAGGAAGACCTTTGCAAACTACTAAGGTGGGTGGGGCCAAGCGGGTGAAGCTTCCAAGTGAATTGCGCATTTCCATACTCATAGAGATTTAAAGGGGAAAACAACCATAGACTCTGCTCTCACCAGGGCATTACAAGAAATAACCTCCTTGTCACAGTCATACACAGATTAAGATGCATTCAGTTGGGATCATAGTTCCTTTACAGAAGTGGAACTTCAACGGGGACATGTGGTATGTTTATACGTGTAAGTGCTTACGGTTCAGGTTTAATTTTTGTGACATCAGCATCAGAGCCAGAACGACCATTGGGCCAGGTCTTATGGGAGCCACACAAAACTCCTCCTCTGGTCCAATTCATCCCCTGGTACCCGTCCCCCGGGGCCAGGCCTTAAATATATATATTTGCGATGGGGGAGGGGGCCTTTTCAGCCCCAAAGACCCCATCTCCGGGCACCAGCCCTTAAATGAATAGTGGAAGGGTGGCCACACGCTCCCCCTCCTCTGGCAATTTTGGCCCTGGGGACACATCCCCAGGGAACCAGCCTAAATATATATATATATATACATTTATATATTCAATCGGTGAGGGAGGCAGTGCAGCCCCCTTCTGTGCTGATTTTAGCCCCAGAAACCCCGTCCTCTGGGGTCTGGCCGAAATTCAATAGGGAGGGGGCCACATGGCCCCCTCCCCAGGCTGGTTTCAGCCCCAGTGCCCCATCCCCCGGGGCCCAGCCATGTATCTCAGCCAGTGCCCCTGATATCCAGATTGGGGACCGCAGTAGGTGGTTGTCCCTGGGGCATAAAGAAGCCCTGTGGAGGAGGCCCACTAGCACCTCCTCCATTTTGTTATGACTGTTATCATGCCCCTGGGACTTGGCCCACTTGGGGGCTTCCTGAAGAGCAAGCAAGAAAGACAGTGCTTGTTTTTTTTCAATTCATGGCAATGTTTGCGAATATTTCATGAAAATCACAGTGAATTTAAAAAATGCTTTATTGCCCTGTAAAGACCACGGGCTGGAGGTCATTGTACTCCTACCCTGCTCCCTTTTCTTTTTTTTGGGTGTGGTTTTTATGGCGACTCTGCTGAAGCCGAGCCCCAAGATGGCTGACTCACACTTCCTCGTTGAAGTGTTTTGAAGTGTTGTCAGATCTCTGCATGAGCTCCTCATTATTTGTGAAGATTTTAATTTCCTTTAATAGATTGCAAACTACTAAATAGATTTACACCAAATAACAAAAAGCACAAACTGTGGACCAAAAGTTAGATTTCTGCCAAATATAATGTAATTCTTTATAGCAGTTCGGTCTGCAGACGTGCCTAAGATTCCATAGGAATTTGCATGGGAAACCCAATTTGCTTGCCTCCCTTTTTTCTTGGCCACCACTTGACGGATCACCCTGAAACATTCCATGCACAACAAGAACCAAGATGGAAACATGGTCCTCGATATACCTACCTATGTCTTGACAAAGATGGTTTAATTAGAAAACACCATCGAAACGTGCCGATGCACTAGTTATATAATGCGTGTAGTGGGCTGTCACACTAGTTATTGACCACTTTTTGTATATCAGGCTCCAGCCTCAACACAGATATTTGTTTTAATGACAACGTGAACTGTCGCTTGATACTCTGCTTTTATTCTCTTCTTTTTCCTTTCTTTTTATCTTTTGGTCTATCATGTGACCATTTAGTATATGAATTTTATATGACCAAATGTCTTGCTGTTTTTAACTTGTCACAATTATATTAATGATTTTAATAAATTGACATATAATAATTTCACTATCATTTGCGTGTGGGCATACTGCTTTTGCAATAGTAATTGTGTTCCCTTTGGTTGAGTCTGAGGGAGAGATATGTTGTTTGAATGAATAATATTTACAATACTGGTGGACCAAAGGACACATTGTTGCTTTTTATTTCTTGATTGAACCCTAGTCCTTTGGCAGTAAAGGGTCCCTCTCATTTTGTTTACAGTTTAATGCACAATCTGTTGGGTTGCAGAGGTGGCATTTGATTCTTTGTGAACATCGGCTATTTGTACTCAACCTAGAGTTATTATAATCTAATCTATACAATATGGATACCTTCAAAACCTTCTGGTCTTCACAGGACCAATTTAATACGCTCATCAATCAAAATTTACATATGGTGGTAAAATCTGTACAAATTCACGTAACAGTGACCAATTATTTAAGGTCCTGAACCTCAAGAAAAATCTCATCCGCACGGAGTTACATGCAGAATTCCTGATTGAGAACGAGCCCGGTTTGTTTATTGAGAATAAGAAGTTTTTAGAAACCTTGACGCTTATAGCGAACTGTTGCAGTCGTGATTGGATAATTCTAATCATTGAGACTGCTCAGGAGGTTGTGATTTTAGAAGGGAAAGTAATAGAGGAACTTGAGATGAAAATCAAAGAGAGTACTGCATTGGAGGAAGCAAAAAAGAAACTAGAGGACCTAGAACGGGAGGCAAACTGTTATAGCGACTGTTTGATTAATTAGAAAACTAACAAATTGAAAAAAGATATTGAGAAATTCAATGCAGAAGTGGTATATCCCTACCTAAACAAGGAATATTATAATACAAGAAAAGAACAAAGATGGGAAAAGCCCTACCTTCAAAGACTGTTATATTCAAGAGGAGGTAACAAATGTGCTACCTTCACCAAAACATCAGGGTCGAGTAGTGAAGACGATGACCAGAGTA
The DNA here is from genome assembly GCF_964261635.1 of Lissotriton helveticus. NCBI lineage: Eukaryota > Metazoa > Chordata > Amphibia > Caudata > Salamandridae > Lissotriton > Lissotriton helveticus. The sequence goes on along the minus strand of NC_136071.1, from coordinate 646,870,283 downwards.
AAGAACCCCAGGGGAGGTCTGTGTCTAACCCCGAGCACGAGTCTTGATTAGGGCCAAGCCAAAGAAGAGGACTGAGGAACTACAGGAACCACGATAGGGGGAACATGTGAAGAATTATCCACAACAAGATTACCTAAAGACCAGGAATCAGAGGTACTGGAGGTAGACAGACTCCCTATAACAAATCTATCAAATAGAACTCACACTAGGGCTGAGAAAGAGGTATTAGAAAAGGGGTTTCATTTTGCCCCGACAGCCACCTTGAATGCATTTGAACTAGAGAGAGATCTCAAATCTTTTTTTATGAAAATTAGGTTGAGGAGGTTTTTTGAAAATAGAGAATGTCCTGCCACTACTAATGTCTCAGGCTTTAAACCTAGGTCAACCTTTACGCCCTCTCTTCATCAAGTTAACAAAAATATAGAGTTTTTTTAAAGGGTAGTCAAAATTGATATTAAGAGGACTTTAGAATGCCCCAACAAACAAGCCAACAACCTCTACAAAATACACAGAGATGCTCTTATATCCCTACAGGAAGAAACAAGCATTACCATCAAACCGGCCGATAAGGGCAGAGAGGTGGTAGTCCTCAATACAAACAATTATAATGCCAGAATGCGGAGTCTCCTAGGAGTACCCGATCACTATCTTAGAATACCACACACTAGGATGGTGAGTTTAAAGCATGAAGTTCAACAATTACTATAGATCGCAAAAAAATTAAGGTTGGATTGTGAAGAGGAGTTTGGGTTCCTAAATAATAGCACCACTATCACTCCAGCTATATATGGACTCTCTAAAATCCATAAAAATTTCTATTTTTGAGGCAAATAGCTTCAAAAGGGTGGCACAACTCCATGTCACCCTGGATATTGAAGCCCTGTATACCAACATCCCCCAGGACGACACCATCAGAGTAGTAGCATGTATGCTGGTGGAAGAAGATCTAGGGGGTGGTAGTAGTGAATTTAGTATGTACTGTCACACCATGGTACTAAAAAAGAACCTTTTTTTTAGGGAGGGTCTTTTTCAGCAGATTAAGGGGCCCAGCATGGCTGCTACCTGTGCCTCTAGTCTGTGCTGCCTATATGGGGGGAACTTTGAAGCACACCATTTTTTTTAACGAGATTGTACCGTTTTGTGAGAATGTTAGCCACTGGTATTGCTTCATTAACAATATCATTTTTATCTGGGAGGGCACTAAGGGACTTCTCAAATAATGTATCGAGCGGCTAAACTTAGGAGACCAGAACCTTAGATTCACAGCACAATGTAGTGAGTATAGAATTAACTTACTGGACATCTCCTTTAAGGACAATAAGGGTACATTAGCGGTTGAACTTTATACCCTACTGCACTATGGAAGCCATCACTCTAATGCTCAGTGAGATAATATTCCCTTGGGCAGTTTCTGCAGCTCTGCAGGAACCATCCCACAATTGATGACTTTTATACATACTCTGAGGTACTCAAAAGAACTTAAAGGATAGAGGATATCCTAAGAAATTGATCAACCACTTGTGTAAATGTGTGAGATATTATGATCGAGAATATATGCTGACTATGAATAGAAGCAAGAAAAAGAATGAGAAGAATGACAAAATAGTTTTTCTCAGCAAATTCTCTGGAGTGAGTAACCAGATAAAAAACATTGTGACATTGGAAAATCTTCAATGATGGTCAGGAAACCCATCTGCAAAAACATCTTTTTGCATTCAGACGGAATAAAACTATGCGTAATTCCCTGGTCAATACATAAGGGAGCCCAGTAGGCAGTATACAGAGTACAATAGAGAACACTGTATAACCACAAAAACTTTTGAGTTTAATGGCACCATGATAAGAGCCAATACCTTGAATAACTGTTGCAGCAATAATATTGTTTATCTTCACATATGCCCATGTGGGCTGGGAAATGTTTGTGAAACCAGTCGTGAGCTCAGACTTAGAGGTCTTGAGCAAAAGTCTGCATTGCGAATGAAAAAGGAAATGCCCCACTCACAGATCATTATGTTCAAGCCAATCACAAGTTCACTGACTTTAAATAGTTCATCTTGGAAAATGTTAAAGGCAATATATAAGGTGGTGACCTAGATAAAAAGAGAAAACTAAGAGAACAATGGTACATTTGCAAACTGGGGAGAGTCCAGAAAGGGTTAAACTCTAGAGAAGACTGGATATCATCGGTCTCGCAATCATAGTTGCTATATATGGAAGCATTGTAAGGTAGACAGTAGCAAACAGGGATTTTGATTATTACGATAAGCGTTTTTTATCGATAAGTAGTTGTCATAAACTTTTAATGCATAAAATATTACTTTGAACAATATAGCCTAATATCCTATGTAGTGTATAGTTAATTGTGAGATTTTCACTCTAACACATGGTGTTTGGAACAGTGTAATGTCACCATAAAGGCATGGGGCATTGTTGTTGTTTCATAGATTGCAAAATGACTTTCTGTTTGGTCCAACTTGCCTGCATATGTTTCTGTTGCCAGTGAGTAGAGGCAACATTGTTTTCTTACTAAAACATGCTGAGTCCTGTTAAGTATAATCTAAACATCAACAATTTATTGCATTCTTGATTTGGGCGATTTTCTCTTGTTTCTTTAAGTGTCAAGTCGTCACTCATTTGTAGTAGACGTCTCTCCAAAATACCACCGCTTCAGTGTAGTAGCACGTTTCACACGTATTTTCGACGTAGAGAATGTGTAGAATACTTACAAAAATACTCCTTGAATTGATAGGTGGCACCTTTTTCTGATAGTTACATCAATACACCACCACCTTAAGATGGTGGTTTTGCTTTTGGCATCACAAGCCGACTAAAAAGGAGGGAGGAGCTCGACCTTTCTAATTAATTGATGAGCAGCTCCCCACCTACCACCCCAGGCTAATTAGGCCAACGTTTAAAATGCCACGCATAGCGCTGTTGAGGTGTTTGCAAAACTAAACTAGATGGACGCGGAGCAGCGCCCTACCTGTGCTATTAGGTAAGAATATTGCTGCCCTTCCTAGCGTCTTAGTTATGTTAAGGACTGTTAAATACATGGTGCCATGGTCAGGGGAGGAATTCGAGTTAAGTTCACTATCTTTGTGATTCCTAACCTTAAGGAATTTTTGACCATATGAAACTGCTGGTTCCCTAACTATTTGCAGGGATTACAATATTAATTTTGTCAATAGTGACCAGATTCTCCTATATATTTATATGTAGGGAGTGTGGAGTGTGGGAGTGAGACGTAAGGCTCACAATAAGACCCTGGTAGAGATAATTCTCTTAAAAAATGTGTCCTAGGTAAAGAGGTTGCAGATAGTGTTTGAACCACTATGTGTATGAGCTAGGTTGAATATGGGACTTCTTTATAATATTAAAGGTCGATTTTTTTATCTTGTTCTTTTAGGCCCAATTGAATAAAGGGTGTGGTTAGGAACGTTGTTCTAGAGGACTTGTGAACAAGCATGAAGTTGTATCCTATCCACAAGGGTTATATGTTTCCTTTCCATGATGCTGTCATTTTTTGGATACACTTGAGGTATGTGGATGCTCCCTATTGTTTTATTGTCTTTCTATTTAATCCTATTACCCATTATTAAGATGAGCTCTAAAATGAATGTATTTATTTATATTAGATTCTGCACTTAAAAGGACCAGCGAGGAAGTTAGTGTGACCTCATATTACATGAAATTATGAGGCGCACTCCAGTGGAATTATCTGTGTATACCGCTTTCCTTAAAATGCAAGGTGAGATGAGTTTCACTTATTCAAAATAGAACCAAGTTGAGAGCTAGATATAATTGTAATGTAAATACTGAGATAGTCGTTCTGGTCTCCGCTCAAATTTTTATTGATTTATTCCTGTTCCTGAAGAAGGGACCGGACATACTCACGTAGTATTCTTGGATCTTTGAGCTTCGTTAAAAATCATAAGGTAAGGTTGTGTCCACCATCTCATGGAGTTATTATGATAAATAACATCTCTGAGGCTACCTATTGCCCCTCTTCAGTATTCTACCTATGGGGGAGAACCAATGAGAGAATGAATGAGTGTGTTGATGTTTCAAACTGGGATCCATAGAAACTGTCTGATTCCATTGTTTAAGCAGTAATGCCTGTAACACGGTTAGTGAGATTTGTTATATCTGGTCAGGAAGTGGATTTTTGCAATAGAGTAATTGTGCTGTCATACTATGATAATTTCTTCCTCTGTGCATATTTGTAGAAAAAATGCCTTTTTGTTTAAGTTGTGTCTAATAATGTTATGTTTTTAATCACAGATTGTGTCTGTATATATCATTAGCGAGTAATATTGAATGTCTTGACAAAGATGGTTTAATTAGAAAACACCATTGAAACGCATGGATGCACTAGCTACATAATCAGTGTAGTGGGCTGACACTAGGAATTGACCAGTTTTTGTATATCAGACTCCAGCCTCAACACCATCTCAACACAGATATGTTTTTTATATGACAAAATGTACTGTCTCTTGATACTCTCCTTTTATTTTCTTCTTTTTCCTTTCTTTTTATCATTTGATCTACCTAATAAGACTAAATGTCTTGCTGGTTTTAACTTGTCACCATTGTTTTAATGATTTTAATAAATTGACATATAATAATTTCACTATCATTTGTGTGTGGGAATACTGCTTTTGGAATATTAATTGTGAACCCTTTGGTTGAGTCTAGTGAGAGATATGTTGTTTGAATGAATAATATTTGCTAAACTGGTGGAACAAAGGACACATTGCTGCTTTTAATTTCTTGATTAAACCCTAGTCCTTTGGCAGTAAAGGGTCCCTCTCATTTTGTTTAGAAACCTCCTGTAAGTCCTTTGCAGTGGAATTCCTAAGCGCTAGTCAGAGCCCCAGCCCCCTTTCTCCAACACTCTGCAAACATCAATAGTAGTTAAAGAAGCATTTGCAATGCAATAGGTCTCACATTTGCGAGAGTTAGAGCTATTGGGGTTGTAAATGTAAAAGTTTTTTACTAATGTTTTTTGGAGTGGAGGGGATGTACATTGTGTGTAGTGAAATTATGTGCTATGTTTTGCAGTGAAATTATGTGGATAGAAAGTATGTGTTATTTAGTGTATAGGAACTATATAGAGTGGGATTATGTGTTATGGAGAGTAATTATGTGGTATGGTAGTCTGTGTTGTGGAGTGGTAACCTCAGGTTTAGTCTTCCTCTTTTCTATAGAAGATAAACTATAGACTCAATGAGACAAAAAAAAGGAACCACTCAGGAGCACTTCTGGACCCAGTTAAAGGTATGAGCAGGGCCACTGGAATGATGCTACTGTTCGGCTGCACCGATTTTTGCATTTAACCTTTTTAAGCATTTGCCACATAATCCATATTCTGCTGCATAATCGGCAGATTTCAACAAAACTTTTAGCTCAAACGGCTCAAGCGACAAGTGTTACAGCGTGGTGGAATGCACGTTGCAAAGCTGAAATGGTCACCCGATACTTATTGCTAAATGTGCGTGTTAAATTGGTACTAATGTTAGGCAAACCACTCTTGCTTCTTTCTGCACCTTTCTTGCCTCTTTCTGCATTTCTCTTGCTTCTTTCTGTACCTTTCTTCCTTTTTCTGTACGTCTCTTGACTCTTTTTCTACATCTTTTCCACTTTCTGCAATTCCGATCTTTCTGCACCTCTCTTGCTTCTTTCTTCTGCACCTCCCCTGCCTCTTTATGCACTTCTATTGCTTCTTTCTTACTTCTCTTGCCTCTTTCTGTACCTCATTCACTCTTTCTGCACCTCTCTAACCTCATTATGCACCCCTCTTACCTCTTTCTGTACTTCTGATACATATTTCTACATTTCTCTTGTTTCTTTCTGCACCTCTCTTGCATCTTCCTGCATCCCTTTTCTCTCCTTCTGCAGCTCTCCAGCCTCTTTCTGCACTTCTCCTGCCTCTCTCTGCACCCCTCTTGCTTCTTTCAGCACTTCTCTTACTTGTTTCTAAGATTCTCTTGCTTCTTTCTGCACTTCTCTTTCCTCTTTCTGACCCTATCTTGCCTTTTTATGCACCCATCTTGCCTCTTTTTGCACCTCCGTTGCTTCTTTCTGCACATCTCTTGCTTTCTTTCTGCACATCTATTGCTTCTTTCTGTACCCCTCTAGCCTTTTTCTGCACCCCTCATGCCTCTTTCTCCTACCCTCTTCCTTCTTTCTAAATCTCTCCTGCCTCTTTCTGTACCTCTCTTCCCTCTTTCTGTACCCCTTCCCTTCTTTCTACACCTCTCTTGCCTCTTTCTGCACTCTTCTTTCCCCACCTCTGTTGCTTCTTTCTACACTTCTCTTTCCTCTTGCTGTACCCCTTTTTCCTCTTTCTGCACATCTGTTGGTTCTTTTGGCACCTCTCTTGTTTCTTTATGCACCTCTATTGCCTGTTTCCACTCTTCTCTTGCTTCTTTCTGCAATTCTCTTACTTCTTAATGCATGGCTGTTGCCTCCTTTTGCAACCTCTTCCATCTTTCTGTACCTCTCATGCCTTTCAGCATCCCTCTTACGTCATTCTGCACTTCTGTTGTTCTTTCTGTACCGCTCTTTCAATTTCCTGCATCTCTTTTCCCTCTGTCTGAAACTCTGTTGCTTCTTTTTACACCTCTCATGCCTCTTTCTGCACCTTTCCTGCTTCTTTCTGCAACTCTCTGACTTCTTTCTCTACCCCTCTTGCCTCTTTCTATACCCCTCTTACCTTTCTGCACCTCCCTTGCTTTATTTCTGCACATCTCTTGCACTTTCTGCACTTTCTTTGCTTCTTTCTGCACCTCCCTTGCCTCTTCCTGCACCTCTGTTGCCTCTTTCTGTACTTCTCTTGCCTCTTTGTGTACCTCACTCTCTTCTTCCTGCACCTCTCTTGCCTCTTTCTATACTTCTCATGCATCTTTCTTTACTTCCCTTTCCTCTTCCTGTACCTCTCTTGCCTCATTCTGTACCTCGTGTGCCTTTTTGCACCTCTCTTGCTTCTTTCTGCACCTCACATGCCATTTTATGCTCATCTCTTGCCTATTTCTGCACTTCTTGTGCCTCTTTGTTTACTTCTCTTGTTTTTCTCTGCACTTCTCTTGCTTCTTTCTGTACTTCTCTAGCCTCTTTCTGTACTTCTCTTACCTTTTTCACCTCTCTTGCCTATTTTTGTACCTCACTTACCTTTTTCTGTGCATCTCTTGCCTCTTTCTGCACTTATTTTGCCTCTTTCTGCATTTATCTGGCTTCTTTCTGTACTTCACTTGCCCCTTTTGCACTTCTCATGCCTCTTTCTGTATCTCTGTTACCTGTTTCAGCACTTCTCTTGCCTCTTTCTGCACTTATCTTGCCTCTTTCTGTACCTCTCTTTCCTCTCTCTGCACCTCTCTGGTCTCTTTCTGTACTTCTCTTGCCTCTTTCTTTACTTTTGTTGCTTCTGTCTGCACGTCTCTTGCCTCCTACTGCACCCCTCTTGCCTCTTTCTGCACCTCTGATGTGTCTTTCTGCATTTCTCTTGTTTCTTTCTGTACCTCTCTTGCCTCTTTCTGCATCTCTCTTGTCTCTTTCCGCACTTCTCATGTTTTTTTCAGCACTTCTCCTTCTTCTGAACTTCTCTTGCTTCTCTCTGAACTTCTCTTGCTTCTTTCATAGCTTCTCTTGCCTCTTTCATAGTGTCTATTGATTCTTTCTGCACTTCTCTTGCTTTTTTATGCACCCATTTTGCCTCTTTCTATACCCCTCTCCCTTTTTCTGTACCTCTCTTGCCTCGTTCTGTACTTCTCTTGCCTCTTTCTGCACCTCTGTTGCTTCTTTCAGCACATCTCTTGCCTCCAACTGCACCCCTCGTGCCTCTTTCTACACCCCTCATATGTATTTCTGCATTTATATTGTTTCTTTCTGTACCTTACTTACTTCTTTCTACAGCCACTTACCTCTTTCTCCACCCCTCTTGCCTCTTTCTGTACCCCTTTTCCCTCATTCTGAACCTCACTAGCTTGTTTCTGTACCACTCTTGCTTCTTTCTGCACCCATTTTCCCTCTTTCTGCACTGCTCTTGACTCTTTCTGAACCTCAGTTGCCTCTCACTGCACTTCTCTTCCCTCTTTCTGCTCCTCACTCTCTTCTTTCTGTACCTCTCTTGCCTCTCCTTGCACTTCCATTGCTTCTTTCTGGACTTCCCTTGCCTCTTTCTATATTTCAGTTGTTTCTTTCTGAACCTATCTTGCCTCTTTCCGCACCCCTCTTGCCTTTTTCTGCACCTCTGTTGATTCCTTCTGCACTTCTTTTGCTTCTTTATGCACCTCTCTTGCTTCTTTCTGCACACATCTTGCATCTTTCTACACCCCTCTTACATTCTTTTGCACCTCTGTTGCTTATTGCTGCACTTCCCTTGCTTCACACTGCACACCTGTTGCCTCCTTCTGTATCCACGTTCCTCCTTCTGTACCTCTCATGCCTCTTTCAGCACCTTTCTTGCCTCTTTCTGCACTTCTCTTGCCTCTTTCTATATCTCTGTTGCTTCTTTCTGCACTTCTCTTGCTTCTTTATGCCCCTCTCTTGTACCTTCCTGGATCCATTTCCCTCTTTCTGTACCTCTCTTGACTCTTTCTGCACTTCTTTTGCCTCTTTCTGCACCTCTGTTGCTACTTTCTGCTCTTTTCTTGCCTCATACAGTAACCATGTTGCCTCTTTCTGCACCTCTGATGCGTCTTTATGTACTTCTCTTGTTTATTTCCTCAACTCTCTTACTACTTTCTGTAACCCTCTTATCTCTTTCTGCACCACCCTTGCCTCTTTCTGGACCCCTCTTGATTCTTTTGTAATCCCTTTTCTATCTTTCTGTACCTCTCTTGCACTTTCAGCACTTCTCTTGTCTCTTTCTGCACCTCACTCTCTTTTTTCTGCACCTCTCTTGCCTCTTTCTGCACTTCTCACCTCATTATGTTCATCAATCCTTTCTTTCTGCACCTCCCATGCCTCTTTCTGTACTTCTCTTGCCTCTCTGTATATCTCACTCTCTTCTTTCTGCACCTCTCTTGCCTCTTTCTATACTTCTCTTGGCTCTTTCTTCACTTCCCTTGCTTCACCTTTACTTGCCTCTTTCTGTACCTCTCTTGCCTCTTTCTGCACCTCACTTTCCTTTTTCTGTACATCTCTTGCCTCTTTCTGTACTTCTCTTGCTTGTTTCTGTTCTTCTCTTGCCCCTGTCCATACTTCTCTTGCCTCTTTCTGCACCCCTCGTGCCTCTTTCTACACTTCTCTCGCCTCTTTCTGCACATTTGTTACTCTTTCTGCACCTCTCTTGTTTCTTTCTGTAGTTTTCTCACCTCTTTCTGTACTCAAATAGGAACGGCTAGCTGTCAAGTTAACGGTCTGTGTGCTCTGGTGGGCTGGGGTATATGTCTACTTGTATATGTAATCTCACATGTGTTGTGCAGCTGGTGATGGTAGTTTAAAAAGTGGGTAGCTTCTCCTATAGGTGGTTAAATGTTCTGTTAAATGTCATCAGTGATGTCACTGACCATGTCATGAATGATGTAATACATGATGTCATCAGCAGTGCATTGCAGGGGCGCCAGTTATAGTTAGTGGAACTAACTATAACAGACAAATTTCTCTGGTTTTGTATGATTGAAATGTCCAATTAACTATAAAGTCCCTGAAACCTGTTTTTTTTCAGTAAATTTCTAAGTTTTTTTAAGTGTTAATTTCTAACTATAATGTCCCTGAAACCTATGGTTTTTTCAGTGAATTTCAAAGGATCTTTAAATGCGTATTTCTAACTATAACGTCCCTGAAACCTATGGTTTTTTCAGTTACTTTCAAAGGTTTTGTAAATGCTCATTTCTAACTATGCCTACAAATGTAGGACATGTGAAGAAAGAGGAAGAAAAGCGCTGAAAGAAGCAAGGCAAATGCAGACAGAGGCAACAGAAGTCCAGAAAGATGAAGAAAAGTGCACGAAGAAGCAAGAGATGTGCAGAAAGAACCAACAGAGGAGCAGAAAGTCCTCCGGTGCCCCCAACTTTTTGCTGACGGTACTGGTGGTAACTGACTCTGAGTAACCAGGCCTAGAGCCAGTGCTAGGCTAAAAGACACTTAGAATACAGTGAAAACACCTACATACACTAGGGAACACTATGCATTGGGATACCCATGTGATTAGCATGACCTCCTCTGTATTTGCCATGAGTTAATGCCTGGGTCGTTGCATGAGTACATGAGTAGTGACTGGATGATTAGAGTGCTACAAGGAGAGTGCATGGTGATTTTATAAGTGCTTGGATTTCGGCAGTGTGATTGAATACGTACATGGTGCTGGCTGGGTGATTGGAGGAGTATATGGGTAGGGACTGGGCGATGGCTGGACTGCATGGGTACTACCTGAGTAATTGCAGGAGTGAATCAGTACTGTGTAGGTGGTTAGAGGTCTGCATGGTTAGTGCACAGGGGATTGTAGCAGTGCATGTGTTAGTGCCTGGGTCATTGCATAAGTACATGAGTACTGACTGGAAGAAGAGAGTACTGCAAGGAGAGTGCATGGTGAACTTATAAGTGCTTGGGTTTTGGCGTAGTGATTGAATAAGTACATGGTGCTGGCTTGGTGATTGGAAGACTGCATGGGCAGTGCACAGGTGATTGTACCACTGTATGTGTTAGTGCCTGGGTCATTGCATGAGCACATGAGCAGTGACTCGATGATTAGAGTACTGCAAGGAGAGTGCATGGTGAATTTAGAACTACTTGGGTTTTGGTGGAGTGAATGGATAAGTACATGGTGTTGGCTGGGGGATTGGAGGAGTGCATGGGTAGTGACAAGGAGATGGGTGGACTGCATCAGTAGTGCTCAGGAGATTATAGCAGTGCATGTGTTAGTGCCTGGGTCATTGCATGAGTACATGGGTAGTGACTGGATGATTAGAGTGCTGCAAGGGCAGTGCATGGTGATTTTATAACTGCTTGGGTTTTGGTGGAATGATTGATAAGTACATAGTTCTGGCTGGGTGTTTGGAGGAGTGCATGGGTAGTGAAAGAGGGATTTCTGGAGTGCATGGGTACTACCTGGGTAATTGGAGGAGTGAGTCAGTAGTGTGTAGGTGGATAGAGGTCTACATGGTAAGTGCTCAGGGGATTGTAGCGGTGCATGTTTTATTGCCTGGGCCATTCCATGAGTACATGGGTACTGACTTGGAGATTAGAGTACTGCAAGGAGAGTGCATGGTGAATTTATAAGTGCTTGGGTTTTGGTGGAGTGATTGGATAAGTACATGGTGCTGGCTGGGTGATTGAAGGAGTGCATGTGTACTGACAGGGCGATGACTGGGCTGCATGGGTAGTGCTCAGGGGATTGTAGCAGTGCATGAGTTAGTGCATGGGTCATTGCATGAGTGTGTGGGCAGTGACTGGATGATTAGAGAGCTGCAAGGAGGGTGCATGGTGAATTTAAAAGTGCTTGGGTTTTGGCGGAGTGATTGGATAAGTACATACATGTCACATCAGGCGCCGCTCCCTCCCTTCACCACTGTGCAAATAGTCCCCCTGGCGGGTTTTAAGTTTGGGGATTAAGTCCGCTTGAATCCTGAGGGTCCCTGGGGGCCAACTAGCCCACCAGGTACCTCCAGTAAGCGCCACAGAGCTGTGTTGTCGAGAGGTGGTCCGAGGCCATACCCCTTTTTACACTCTCTATAACGCAACTTTGTGACGCTTACTGGACGTACCTGGTTGGCTAGTTGGCAAATAGATAGCAGATGGAAGATAGCAAACAGCAGTGTCTAGGGGGTGGGCACCCCGGGAAACTGCAGGAGCTGGCCCTGGGGGGTGGTGGTCCCCAGGGCCATGAAAGGCTCCAGGAAAGGGGCCATGCGGCCCCTCCACCAATGTGTGCAAAGCCCCAGGGAGGTGGTGGTCCCTGAGGCTTGGGGGTCCATAATGGACTCCCACATTTAACTTTTTTGTGCCCCGGGGAGGGGGTAGTCCCCGGGGCATGTTGGGGGCTTGCACCCTCCCACAGAGGTTTTATTGTGACAAAAAAAGCCCCGGGGATGTGGCAGTCCCCGGGGCAGCGGGTGACCGAGTCACAAGATGGCTACCAACACTTCCTGGTTTGGAGTGTTGGCAGCCAATTAGTATGAAGCTCATGGTCGGGAGGGTTCACGAACCCACCGCTGCCCCCAGATATCGATATTTATTCATTTTCTAATTTCTCAGGAACTACTGAATGTATTTATACAATTTAACAAAAAGGGCACTTTCGGAACCAAGGCTACCTTTTTGCCATATTTGGTGTAATTCAGTTCAGCAGTTCGGGCTGTAGCTTTTGCTAAAGTTTCCTATATAAAATAATATGGGGGAAACGTGTTTAGGGACCCATTGTTTTTCTCGGCCCCTGCTTTCCAAATCACCCCGAAACTTTCAAGACAGGAGCTGACCGGAGCGGTCCACTAGTTTTGAAATTTTTGTGAAGATTTGTCAACCCATGCCTCTGCTTCAGCTCGTATCACGGCCCATACTTGCCAAGGAGTGGCAGTACCCAGGCTGGAGTGCAGAGCCTCACCTTCATTCAATCAATCAAACATATTTGTAGAGCGCGCTACTCACCCGCTAGGGTCTCAAGGCGCTGGGAGGGGGGGAGCCGCTACTGCTCGAACAGCCAGGTCTTGAGTTGTTTCCTGAAGGAGAGATGGTCCTCAGTCAGCCGTAGGTGGGTGGGGAGGGAGTTCCAAGTCTTGGCCGCCAGGTAGGAAAAGGATATTCCTCCGGCGGTGGCTCTGCGAATTCGTGGGACGGTGGCGAGGGCGAGGCTGGTGGAACGGAGCTGACGGGTGGGTGAGTAGAATGTGAGGCGGTTGTTTAGGTATTTGGGGCCCATGTCATGGAGAGCCTTGGGTGCGTGGGTGAGGAGTCTGAATGTGATCCTCTTGCTGACGGGGAGCCAGTGCAGGTCTCTCAGATGGGCGGAGATGTGGCCGTGAAGGGGGATGTCCAGGATGAGTCGTGCAGAAGCGTTCTGTATGCGCTGGAGTCTTTTCTGTAGTTTGGCTTTGGTTTCAGCGTAGAGGGTAGTCCCAGAGTCCAGTCGGCTGGTGACGAGGGCCTGGGTGACCGTCTTTCTGGTTTCGATGGGGATCCACCGGAAGATCTTTTGGAGCATGCGCAGGGTGTTGAAACAAGATGACGAGACGGCGTTGACTTGTTTGGTCATCATGAGGGAGGAGTCCAGGATGAAGCCCAGGTTGCGTGCATGGTTCGTGGGCTTGGGGGCGGTGCCCAGTGCAGGGGGCCACCAGGAGCCGTCCCATGCAGAGGGGGATGGTCCCAGGATGAGGACTTCCGTCTTGTCTGAGTTTAGTTTCAGACGGCTGAGCTTCATCCATTCAGCAACGTCTTTCATTCCTTATTGGAGGCTGGCTCTGGTGGTGGCGGGGTAATTGGTGAGGGAGAGGATCAGCTAGGTGTCATCAGCGTAGGAAATGATGTTTAGATTGTGTTGGTGAGCGATGGCTGCGAGGGGGCTCATGTAGACATTGAAGAGGGTGGGGCTGAGCGAGGATCCTTGAGGAACGCCACACATGACTTCGGTGGCCGCGGATCGGAAGGGGGGGAGGTGGACTCTCTGGGTTCTTCCAGAGAGGAACGAGATGATCCACTCCAGGGCCTTCCCTTGCATTCCAGTGTTGCTGAGGTGCTGTATTAGTGTGCGGTGGCATACGGTGTCGAAAGCTGCTGAGAGGTCCAGGAGGATGAGGGCAGCTGTTTCCCCGTTGTCGAGCAGGGACCTGATGCCGTCGGTAGCTGCGATGAGGGTGGTCTTGGTGCTGTGGTTTGCTCGGAAACCGGACTGCGAGGGGTCGAGGGATCCGTTTGTCTCGAGGAAGGCGGAGAGTTGTTTGTTGACGGTCTTCTCGATGACATTGGCAGGAAAAGGGAGGAGCAAGATGGGGTGGAAGTTCTTGAGGTCCTTGGGGTCCGCGGTGGGTTTCTTCAGGAGGGCGCTGAGTTGGGCATGTTTCCAGCTCTCCGGGAAGGTGGCGGATGTGAAGGAGCTGTTAATTATGTCCCGGAGTTCGGGTGCGATGATGGAGTCGGCTTTGTTGAAGATGTGGTGTGGATAGGGGTCGGTTGGGGAGCCGGAGTGGATGGTGTTCATCATGCGGGTGGTGCATTCGGTGCTGACCGGGGTCCAGGTGCAGAGGGTGGTGGTGGGGGGCGCTGGTTTGGTAGTTGGGTACGTGGTCTGTGCGCCGAAGCTGTTGTGTATGTCGGCGATCTTGCGGTGGAAGAACGAGGCGAGTGAGTCGCAGAGGTCTTGCGAGGGTTTGATGTTGTTGTTGCAGGTGCAGGGGTTGGAGAGCTCTTTAACGATGCTGAAGAGTTCCTTGCTGTTGTGGGTGTTGTTGTCTAGTCGTTCTCTGAATGTTGTCCTTTTGGTGGTTCGGATCAGCTGGTGGTGTTTGCCGATGGCGTTCTTGAGGGCTGTCATGTTTTCTGTTGACTGGTTGTGGCGCCAGGCTTTCTCGAGGGTACGGCAGGATTGCTTGGAGTTTTTGAGGTTGTTGGTGAACCATGAGGCTTTCTAGCTGCCGGGTCTGCTGGGAGGATTCTTCAGTGGTGCAAGATCATTGGCGCAGTTGGTGAGCCACTGTGTGAGGTTGCAGGCTGCTTCGTTGGGGTCCGTCGTGTTGGTGGGAGGGTTCTGGCTAAGGGAGGTGATGAGCTGGTCTGTGGTTATCTTGCTCCAGCTTCTTCGGGGAGCCTGTTGTGGGTGGTGGTGGGTCGTGGTTCTCCTGAAGTTGAAATGGACGCAGCTGTGATCTGTCCAGTGTAGTCCGGTGGAGTGGCTGAAGGAGATGTGCTTGCTGGAGGAGAAGACGGGGTCAAGCATGTGGCCGGCGTAGTGGGTGGGGGTGTTCACCAGTTGCTTGAGTCCGAGGTTGGAGAGGTTGTCCAGCAGGGTGGTGGTGTTGTTGTCGTTGTTGTTTTCCAGGTGGAAGTTGAGGTCCCCTAGGAGGATGTAGTCTGAGGAGGTGAGGGCGTGCGGGCTGATGAAGTCTGCGATGGCTTCGCTGAATTGTGTGCGTGGTCCCGGGGGTCTGTAGATGAGAGTGCCTCTGAGGGTGGTCTTTGGGTCGGTGTGTATCTGGAAGTGAAGGTGCTCGGCGGCGGTGAGGGTGTCTTCGGAGTTGGTCGTGAGGCGGATGGTGTTTCTGTGGACGATGGCGATGCCTCCTCCGGTTTGGTTGATGCGGTCCCTCTGGGTGATCTTGTAGCCATCCGGGATGGCTATGGCGATGTCGGGGGCTGAGGAGGCGTTCATCCATGTTTCTGTGAGGAAGGCGATGTCTGGTGATGTTGTGTCGAGGAGGTTTCAGAGTTCGACGGCGTGCCTGTGGACGGAGCGGGTGTTGAGCAGGATGCACTTGAGATGATTGTTGCTGGTGCCTGGCCTGGCGGGTGCAGTGCAGGTTTGGAGGCAGGTGAATTTGCAAGCGAACTTGTCTGAAAGGATATTAACCACCACAGAAATTCAAGTACTTGAGACAGGCCTAGGCTTTGTCCCAACAGCGAGACCGGATAAATTCAAGTTACATTGCGAACTTGCGTTTTTTTTTCGAAAATTAAAACTCAAAGCCTTCTTTGAAGGCAAAACAGACCCGAATGAAACAATCAGGAAAGGTGACACGGGACTTAGACCAAGTTCCACTTTCACCCCTCCCCCACACACTGTCCCTGCGGCCATCACCGCCTTTGAGCATGCCGTATTTAAAGATCTGGAAAAATGCCATAACCCTAAGACTTTTGGAAATTTCAGCACTGCTGAATATCAAGCGCTACGGATGCTGCAGAATGACACCTCAATAACCATAAAGCCGGCAGATAAGGGTGGAGGGATAGTTATCCAAAACACTAGAGACTACGAGCAAACCTGTAATGACCTGCTTGGGGATATCAGAAACTATACCCCACTTACGATAGATCCTACAATAGATCTTACTAACAGGATCACAACCTTGGTTCATCATGCAGAGGAATGCGGCCACCTGTCCAAAAACGAAGCGGACTTCCTGAACAACCCTAGCAATGTCGTACCATACTTTTACACTTTGCCCAAGATGCACAAAAACCGATTGCCACCTCCCGGACGTCCCATCGTGTCAGGCATCGGCTCGCTTTTGGAGCCCTTGTCACAATTTTGTGACCATTTTCTTAAACCTTTAGTACAATCTACTCCCACTTACCTCAGAGACACCAAGAGCCTCTTGAAACTACTATCAGAAGTCACGTTCACCGAAAACTCAGTCACTCTGGTGACCCTCGATGTAGAAAGCCTCTACACGAGCATTCCACAGGACGATACCATCGATGTCCTTGGTAAATCACTAGACTCCATCGAATGGAACTACCAGACACCGAAGGCCTTTATCATTGAATGTGCCACTATAGCCCTAAAAGAGAACTTTTTCTCTTTTAAAGACAAATTATTCCTACAGTGCTCAGGAACATCAATGGGCAGTGTTTTTGCTCCCTGTGTGGCCGGATTATATGTTGCGGATTTTGAGGCCAAACATATTTTGCCACCAACCGCAGCTTTCTCAACTTACATGCTTTTATGGAAGCGTTACATCGACAACATTCTGCTTCTCTGGACAGGGAGTGACAGTGAACTTGAAACTTTTCTGGTTTGGATCAACACGCTAGACCAAAATCTGAGATTCACCAACACCATAAGCAAAACAGATATTGTCTTCCTTGATGTGGTCATCTCTGTTAATGGTACTGGGCTCACAACTAAGACCCACCATAAGCCTACAGCTAAAAACAATCTTCTTGACTTTAGCAGTTTTCATCCGCGCCCACTCAAAGAGAATCTCCTGTACGGGCAATATCTGAGACTCAGAAGAAATTGCAGCACCCTTTGTGATTTCAAAGAACAGTCCACCTGTCTTACAGAGAAACTTGGAGACAGGGGTTACCCAGCACCAATCTTGAGCAAGGGTCTGAAAAGAGCAAGAAACCAGCCAAGAGAGGCACTCTTGGAAGATAAGGTGAAGAACCCGGATTCAATACCACTGACTTGTATAACCACATACAATAGCTTGTCCAATGTAATGAAAAAAACAATCAATAAACATTGGAATATTATCACATCCTGTAAAGAAAACTGGGAGAAACCGCTTTTCTCTTTTAAAAAAGGACAAAGTCTGAAAGATGCCCTGGTCCATACTCGGCCGAAAGAGAAACCTACTAATAATGTGCCATCAATAACTGCATCATGGGGTTTACCAAAAATTACTGGGCACTACCCGTGTTCTGACTGCGTTGTCTGCCACCTGACAGAAGCAACTAAAACTCTATCATTGGAATCAGGTAAAGTCTGGGTGCAGAGAGAACATACTAACTGCAACTCAATGAATGTAGTGTACCTGATTACTTGCCCCTGCCAGCTTCGCTATATTGGCATGACCACGCGCAGGGTCAAACAGCGTATATGCGAACACCGGAGCAACATAAGGTGCAAAAAAGTAACCACTAAGCTGAGCTGCCATTTTCTAGACAGGAATCACACACCCAATGATATGAGGTGGACTGTAATTGAAGCACTCCATGGGACAACTAATATCACAAGCAGACTCTGTGAAAAAGAGCAGCGCTGGGTGTATCGTCTGGGCACCAATACCAACGGCCTCAACGATGACATTCCATGGAATACTGTATTATCTTGAGCAGGATGTCTTAGCACCTGTATGACAATATGATCTACCTATCTTTGCAATGATAAGTCTTTTTGAGGAATGCCTCTCTGTGCCCTCTACTTTTAATTCCTCAGTATAAACCTGTAATGAGAATCTGTGATACTTGCCTGTACCTTAAAGAGCAACAGGTTGCCTAGCATTCACACCCCTTACAACTGGTACACTACCATTTTAACCATAGTGTAACCTTCAGTGCACTATCTATAAATTATGACAAGCGCTCGTTTTTTATTTCGTTTTTTATTTTTCTTTTCGCTTGTCAAAAAATTCGGAATCCATTATTCCAAAATCAGCCGATATGCCGATTGAATTCTGCATATCTATTTGGGTATTCAAGCCACGTCCCTCCCATACAAGCCTCTATCCGGTTTCAAGTCGCGTCACTCAAGCAATGGGCGGGCGCGTTCCAAGCCTCGTTTTGGCTGGACACGCCCACCCGGAAGAACGCGACGCGCAGCCCGTCTGCCTTAATACTCAGTTACCGGCCCCGCTCTCCATCGTCGGGGTCCGGTTCTGAGGCAGATCCTAGGTTCCAAGTGGGCTGAGAGCGTTGAGGGCGTGAGTGCACCTGGATCACAAACATCGCCGATCTTCTATGAAACGAAGCTACGTACCGCCCGTATATCGGGGATCTAATGGCTAAACCTCTTTCATTTTCAGGATGTGCCAGGCACGCTCCAAACCCCCTCCCGAGACCCATGGTGCAAGTAGCGCCAAATTTTAAAGTGAGATATTTGTGTGATATTACCATCGTAGGGGGTCACAGACCTTTGGTCCATTGATCCCTTCAGAAGGAGCACATAGAGTGTGTTTTTAACCATTTCTTCCCAATCAATTGAGTTTTTAAGACACCCTTATCACCCCACTTCCCAGAGTTACCGATATCATCCCCATAGGGTTATGTGGATGGTGTTAAACCTAGTGTTTACTTTGGGCACACGAATTATGCCACATTATAAGGAGCACTACGACCAAACGCAATGGCATTTATTAATTGTTGTCTGTTTGTGTTTGTGTTTGTGTGTGTATTTTCACTCCACAGGTGCTGATACTCTCCTGATTTTGGAGGATTTTTGGGATTGAGCTATTCGCTCTCCTTTTTTCATGCACTTTTTTCACCTTTTATAATTTTCACTTTCACGCCCCCAGGTTAGGGTGGACGATTAGAGAGTCCATACCGCCGGGGTATAGTCCTGATGAATGCCTTGGTAGATTTATACCTCCCATATGGCAGAAACATGTTGACTGACTGATTTATTGTATTTCTCTGAATTTTACCATTCCTAAACCTTGGCAATTAAATTCAGACACATAATACCTGTAATACGTGTCTTAGGGATCACCTATTAACATTTTTTTTCTTGATACCCTCTTAGACATTCTTAATTTCACTCACCCTCACAACACGCCCCTCTTCACACAACCAGCTCCGCAGTCTTTCTGGCGTCGTAGCACACCAAAGAGGCACTCGGCCTCTTTGGTGGGGCCCGATGATGAAGCATGACACTGACCAGGTCAGTGTGTGAGGGCCTTCCTATTCACCCAAAGTGAGTGTGTGATCCTTATCTATCTCGCTCCAACTTAGTGGCAATTCTGAGACTGATTTGGCCTCTCTCTTTTTGTTTATTTGAATTTGCAAGCTTGGCAGGTGAAGGGTCCGTGGGTGGGTTTCGGGGTGGCTCGGTGGCAGGCGGAGTTCCGGCCGGTGTTGAGTGTGTGGAGGGTGGTGGCGTCGTAAGTCAGTCGGGTGGGCTGGTATCGTTGAGGGCCAGGGGTCCTGGCGCTGGGCGCGGTCCAGGCGCGGACGGGCGTAGACGGGCTTGCCTTTGGTGTGCCTTTGGTGCGCCTTCGGCGCGCAATCGGCGTGCCTGCTGCGCGGGGACGCTGCGCATACGCGTGGACTCCACCATAAAAGGCGAAGTGGGAGGGAGGAGCAGCTGGGAGGCGGGAGCAGGGCGGCGAATGGGAAGGGGTACAGAAGAAAAAGGGGCGGGGCCGCAGGGGAGCAGCGGCGGGGAGCGGGCGGAGAACAGAGCGGGAGACGGAGGCGAGGGGGCAAGTCACAAATTCAGAAAATACAGCGACAACCTTGGTTTAAATCATACCCGTGTGGGGGCATCTGTTGATGGAAGCATTACGCATTGCACTATTTTTGCATAACAAACTACCTGATTGTTGCATTACGCATTGCGTTAGTTTGCATAATGAACTACCTGATTGTTGCGTTACGCATTGCATTATTTTAGCATTATGAACTGCTTGATTGTTGCGTAACGAACTGCATTATTTTTATATTGCAAAGTGCGTGATGCCTGCATTAAGATCTGCATATCATGGTATTAGGACTGCAGTGGATCATTTAGAATTCTTTATTAATATCACCAGAATTTACAAGGGCTGGCTGGCCTAATAACCGGCCAGGAGGAATATTACAAATACGCATATATTGGATTTATATAGTGTGGTCTCATCGTATATCTTTTTATATAAATTTATACTTGTTTTTATGAAACTTGTGTGGAGTCCATTTGTGGTGTCATCATTGGGTTATTGACAGTGTGGTTGCAAATACTTTACACACTTGCCTTGAAGATAAGCCTGGCTGCTTGTGCCAAGCTACCAAGGGGGTGAGCAGGGGCTATCTGAGAAGGTGTCCTTCTTTTCCCTGACGTGGAAGCAAGGGTCCCTATTTGGCCTAAGTTACCTACCTCACCCATCTAGTGAACCCAAGGTCTAACAATCATCCTCCACCCTAATCCACCCCCTCAGAATTCTTAAATACTACCTTAACACTCCGGAGTAACATTCCCAAACATAATATACAAAATAATGCCCTTGGGCCATGTAATGATCATAAACATCCATATAAGTGCTAGGCAAGCAACTGGATCCCCGACGGGAGGCGAAGCACAGGGCTCAAGCTCCCGGGACGGGAACCAGCCACTATTGAGGGGTGTAATTCCCCCGTGGCCCCAGTGTACATTTTGTTCCTCACCCAGACTCATTCGAATAAGAAATTGACTATTTTTGACATCCATTAGCATACAAATTACTTATCTGAGTGTTCATAACCTCAAACCAGCCTTCCCCTTCAAGCCTGTATTTAGCCCATGTTAGTATCCAGGATGACCTCCAATTAGGTCAGGTTGTAGGCCGGCGACCTTTCTATCACTTGTAAGGTGCCATCCTCACACACCCGTACCCTCCCTGAGTCACTCGTATCTCTGGGTTGTGGTCCTCCAGACAGCCTTCTTCGCCTTCTTGTCTGGTCTATCGATTCCTCCCTTTGTCCTGAGTGCATTCGTGGCTGCCGTCGGGTCTCCCGACCTGCCGTAGTGTCCATCCAATCCAAAGCCTCTCCAGCCGACCCGAAGAATAAATCTCTGCCTTTATGTTCAACTCGGAGCTTGGCTAGATAAGGGAGGCTGTACTTCAACCCAGCATGCACAGGTGGACTGCAGGAGCATATCACGGTCCCAGTAATTAAAGAACCAGGCTATAATGGCCTGTGGCGGTGCCCCTGGGTGCGGAGGAGGAACCGGTGCCCTGTGCACCCTCTCGATATTGAAACCCTTGGATGGTTTGCCTGGTTCTAGTACTTTTGTTATCCAGTCTTCTAAAAACAGTTCCGCTGCTGGCCCCTCTGCCCGCTCCGGAAATCCTACGAATCTCAGATTGTTCCTCCACGAGCATCCCTTTTGATCCTCAGCACGCTCATCCAACTTAATTGCCTTCCTCTGAAGTTCCATAACCATGTCCTGTAGGGATTTGACCTCCATCTGAAGGACCTCCATGTCTTGTTCTGTCGTGGTGACCCTGTACGAGACCTTGCGCAGGTCACATCTAAGGAGGTTAACATCGAGTGCCACGGCATCTATCCTGGTCACCATCCCATCCCTTGCTGTCGGTACGACTGTCAGAATATCACTTAGAGAGGGTTCCCATGGCTCCTCTCCAGGCGCCATCTCTGCGTCTTCTTCGCTTCCTGTACCCCTTTGGTTAGGGCCCTGTGGTAGGGGATGCACGTAGTTTGGTATTTTATTTGATTGCGCTCTGCCTCCATTGGAACATCCTTTAACTCACTCCCTACAGCATCATTACACGACTAATAGCAGTATTCCTGTTTACCCTATCCCTCACAATTCTACTGTAATAGAGAGCTTGGGCCAGTTGTTGATTGTAACACCGCATTGAACCAGGGTTATACTGGTAATATGCCAGATCGGGATCTCCCTGAAGTGGTAACAGAATTGAGTATCGCCCAGGAAAGAATTCCGGGGGCAGCAGGATTTAACATCGTTTTTCTGGAATGTAGCTGGTCTGCGCTCCAAAATTGATAACGATGAATGGCTTGGTTTTGCTCGGAATTTTAATATACTCTGTCTCCAAGAGACGTGGGCTGTATCATCCATTCACATTAATGGATTTAAAACCTATTTTTCACCTGCAATTCCCTCTCTATCAGGGAGAGCTAAAGGAGGTCTGACTATATTTATCTCCAATCTTTTGGAGATCGGGGAAATAGCTCCCTTGAAACTAGAGCCTCATTTTCAAATAATAACCCTAGACATACATAATTTCGACATCCTTGTGTTAGTTAATTTTTATAATAACTTAAAAAAGGTTCATATAACAGCTACTCTGAAAGAGATTTGCTGCATTCTGATGGAGTTTAAGAATAAGAACACTAAAAGAAGAGTCTCCAGAGTATGGGGGGTGATTTTAATTTATCCTCGTGTGGGCAAAACAATAATTTAACATGTGGCCTGCAAGATGAGAATGTTAATAACCTAACTCATTTTCCTCTTACAAAAAGTGGGGAGTGTCTGAATCAGACATTATTCATCCTGGAACTTGGTTTGGCAAACAAATTAGTGACCCCCCTCCCCCCGGTTCCACTCACTCAGACTTTTAATGGTTGAGGATCTTCTTCTTCTATAGATTTTATATTTGTCTCAAGTAATGCTGCGTCCCGCATCTTGAGTTTTAAAACACATGATAACGCTACCAGTGACCATTTTCCGAATAGTGTTACATTTGAATAGTGTTACATTGTTGAGAAAAGCCTAATCGAGCGAGAAAATACGGCCAGAAAAATTTGATTTTGGATAGATTGAATGGATACTCGCTCAAGTGGGATCGAGCTGACCCTCTTAAGATAACAACAGAGGTAGTGAAGAATTCTTTTAAGGCAATAGAAAAATGCCTAGACACTACTTCCTCCCACCAAGAGGTTTTAGATAGCTTTGCAGTCATAACAAACGCAGTAAAGGAAGCCCTATTTATTTATTCGAAAAAGAACAAGAGGGAAACCAAGGGTTGCTTTAATAATGCTTGCTCTAAAGCATATTCTAACTTAAAATTCACCCTTCGTAAAACAGTAAGGGATAAACAAGAAATTATCCTCCTAAGAAAGATATATAATCACGCAAAAAAGACAAGAAAATCTGAATTAAAAGAAGAAGTATCGGTTGATTTACATAAGAGCTGCATGATGAAGGATAGTACTGCTTTCTGGAAGTTAATTAAATCTCCTTATCTATCTGAACCTAGGGAGAATGGAACAATTGAAACAGTCATAGATGAATTATCATGGGTGGAGCATTTTTCACACCACCAGAAGCCACCTTTTCCCTCCTGAGGCGGAAGCCGAGAGGTCTCTCTCTGTTACTTTGTTCATTTTAGCATTTACTCTGTATTTTCACATCACGTGATATGTTGTGCTTGATTAATAAGCGCTAGAGATTTTAGCTCTTACCTTGTATTTTAACATTGTGTGACTGGTAGCGCCTGAATAATACGCGCTAGAGATTCAAAGACTTTAAAGACTTCGTTAGCGCTCCTAAGCGCTCTGTGTTCCTTCCCTGCCTCCGGACCGCCCGCGGCCGAGTATCGACGCCGAGGGCTGGGATCCCGGTTAGTGGCGGCCATATTGGGTGTGGGCCAGGCGGGTGACGCGCTCTAGCAGCGCTTTAAAAAGAACGGTCACGACTCCGCGCAGCGGACGCGTACTGCGGACGCGACGGACCTGCGCCGGAGTCGTGCCAGAGTCCTGCCTGTCTGCGCCCGTCCGCGACAGGACGGGGCCAGGGGACATGGACCCAACTCCCACGCCTATTACCTCCGCAAGGCCCTCTCACCTCAGGTATTCGACTCAAACTTTATTACACCTTAAACCTACCTCTCTCCCAGAATGCTCCAGAGACTCCTGTCCGTGCCCTGAGGGCCCTTTCTCCTGTATATATTGCAAATATCAAGCCACCTACACAAAACCTATTACTGAGAAGCTAAATAAAAAGGAACAAACTCCTCCTAGAGGGATAAAGGAGACAAAATGCCTCCTTCTAAATGTTCGCTTCCTACCTAGACACCAACTCGAGGTATGGGACCTAATACACACTACACAATCCGACCTCTGTTTCCTAACGGAAACTTGGTTGAAACCCCACACAGTCCCCGCAATCGCTGTAGGAGTCCCTCTTGGCTATTTGTTTACTCATTTTGACCGTCCAGAGAAAACAGGGGGTGGCTTAGCCATCATGCATAAAGAACACCTGAAGGTCATCCTACTAGAACAGAAATACAGCCCTCTTTTCGAGATCATAATTTTTAAAATGCAATATGCCACAAACATTTTTTGGAAAGGAGCCTTAGTTTATCGCCCTCCAGGGCCCTCCACAGGCTTCCCCCTCGCACTATTGGAACTCTTGGCCCAACACTTCAAAGCAAAAGAAGACTTTCTCCTTCTTGGCGATTTCAATGTCCACGTTGACAATCCCTCACTCCCTGAAACTATGTCCTTGATCTCTGAACTATCTTCCCTCGGTCTGACGTTGCAAAACCATGAGCCCACCCATACAGGTGGACACCTTCTCGACCTGGTTTTTAACAACTTCCCCAAAATACACTGCCTTTCTCCGACTCAAATAACTTGGTCCGATCAGACCGCTCTAACCAAATTCAATAAGTCTCTTAAAGAAGCAATTGACCACATAGCACCTCTAAAATTGCACAAGCAATACCCTGCCACCAAACAGGAAGCATGGTACACCGAGGAGCTCAGAATAGAAAAACAAAACTGTAGGAGGTTGGAAAAGAAGTGGAGAAAAACTCGTTCTGAAGAAAACAAGAAAGCACATCATGATGCCCAGGCTAGATATTACAAAAACATCAAACTTGTTCGGAGGAATAGCCTCTCTCTACGACTCGCAGAAGCTGGAAATCGTTCCAAGGAACTATTTAAAATCCTTCAAGACTTTGTAAAACCAACAGCATGTAAAAGCCCTGATGACTTTTCCCAACAACTATGCGACGCAATCTCCCTGTTCTTTGAAAATAAAATCAACCTGATCTACGATAAAATCCTATTGGTCTCCAACCATAATAGTAACAACCCACTCTCCCCTTCCATCCTGCCCACACGGAGTAAAACTACACTCACGGCATTCCCAGCAGTTAACAACTCAGATCTCACCTCCCTAATGAGTTATATAAAATTTGGATCTCCAGACGATCTTTTATCAGCCAAAATAACTGCCTCGCTGCAAAATCTGCTTAGACCCCATATTCTAACATTGATCAATCATTCGCTTAGGGAAGGATCTGTACCTACAGAATGGAAAAAAGCAGTGGTGAACCCAATCCGAAAGAACGCAGCAATTCCATGGACCGACCTCTCCAACCTCAGACCTATCTCTCTCCTACCCCTCCTCAGTAAGATGACCGAGAGACATGTAAACACTCACTTGTCCAAATATATCGAGGCAGCGGATGGCCTAGATCCCTCTCAATCTAGATTTAGGCCCAACCACAGCACAGAATCTGCCCTCCTTTCAGTGACCGATAACATCAAGATGTCACTGGATGGGGGAAACTCAATGATTCTAGTGCTGTTGGATTTATCCGCTGCCTTCGATACTGTGTCCCATGAGATACTTCTCGGTCGTCTGAAGGAGAGGGGAATAGAAGGAGTGGCTCTCCCGTGGCTGGAGAGCTTTCTTTCGGACCGCCAACAAGAGGTGAGATTGGGCTCCCACCATTCTATCTCTAGGGAGCTCACCAAGGGAGTACCACAGGGCTCTTGCCTAAGCACCACACTTTTCAACGTGTATGTGGCTCCCCTGGCGGATATCGTAAGATCTTATGGGTTCACCCCTGTGTCGTACGCTGACGACACTCAGCTTTTGTTCCCTTTTAAAACGTTAACGCCCGCAATAAAAAAATCTTTTGCGGACGGAATGAGGGCAATATCTCACTGGATGGCCATCAATCGCCTCCAGTGTAATGTAGGCAAGACTGAGGTAATGCTGTTCGGGGAGGCCACACTTTTGTGGTCCCCGGACTGGTGGCCTCAGGATTTAGGACCAACACCAAGCCCTAAACAGATTGTCAAAAATCTTGGTGTGTGCCTAGACAGAACACTCCTACTTAAAGAACACACAAATCAAGTAACAGGTTCCTGCCTCCAGGTCATTGGTCTGTTACGACGAGTCTTCCCATTCTTATCAGACTCCTATTGGAAGACTCTCGTCCAAGCCTTGGTTATAAGTAGGATGGACTACTGCAATGGCCTGTTGGTCTCGGCAAATGAGGAACAACTACAGAGACTACAGGTGGTTCAGAACATTGCCGCGAGATTAGTCCTCAACGCCCAGCCAAGATCTGCCTCACTTCCCCTGCTGACAAAACTCCATTGGTTGCCAATCAGACAGCGTGTAAAATTTAAAATCTGCTGCACAATTCACAGATGTCTGTATGGCAATGGACCCAAATACCTAAAAGAAATATTCAAACCTTACATACCCAGTCGTACTCTGCGATCCAGCAGCCAGCAACAACTCCTGGTTCCTAGGATAAGAAAAGCCAGGCAGGGAGGGCGAGCCCTGTCCTATAAAGGCCCCATCCTTTGGAACTCATTGCCCTTTGTTCTCAAAAATACAACCAACTTTCAATCTTTCAAGAAGTCCTTGAAAACTTTTTTATTTGTCGCCTGTTAGATCTGTTCCCTATTACCTCACTGTACCATTACTAGTTCCCCTTTACCTCACTGTATAATTCTTAGTTTCTGGCTCTTTTGGTCATACGAAAGCGTGGAGATAGCCTTCCGAGGATTGACTTCCAGCGCTATATAAGAGCATACATAAATAAATAAATAAATATATTTGGACTTACATCGACGGAAGAGAATGATCCTTATGACTAGAGAGGACAGGCTCCCACAAATATCCACAATCTTCTCTATTGCACTTGACTTTACCCAGGTGGAAGTGGAACTTGCCTTAATGGCAAGTAAAGGGGGAAAGGCAACAGGCCCGATGGGGTTCCAGTAGATCTTTTTAAATACAATATGGATCTCTGGATGCCAATATTGGTTCGGGTATTGAAAGCCTCATGTTCAATCGGGCTTGTTGAACCGTGGTTGTACTCAATCCTGGTCCCGATATTTAAAAAGGGAGATCGTTTAAGCCCATTGTGCTATCGTCCCATATCATTATTAGACTCTTTGGGCAAAGTAGCTGGACGTATCATTCTTGATCGATTACAACAATGGGCTGACGATAACAAAATATTGTCAGACCTCCAATTCGGGTTCAGGGAGGGTCTGGGTACCAAGGAGCAAGCCCTCAACTTGACCCTTCTAATGGGTAAATATGTGAACGTAAAGGGAGGAAATTTGTATATGGCTTACGTAGATTTAACATCAGCCTTCGACTGCGTAAGCCACTCGAAACTTACATGAACTATATTAAAATGCCACGGCCAGTGTCACGTTTGGATTAGGAGGGGAACTGACAGCGCCAATCAGAGTGGAGAAGGGTGTAAGGCAGGGCTGTGTCCTGGCGCCCTTCCTCTTCACACTCTACACTAATGGCCTGGAACGAGCCATGTTGGAAGGGT
Organism: Lissotriton helveticus; assembly: GCF_964261635.1. Lineage (NCBI taxonomy): Eukaryota > Metazoa > Chordata > Amphibia > Caudata > Salamandridae > Lissotriton > Lissotriton helveticus. The sequence goes on along the minus strand of NC_136071.1, from coordinate 646,842,648 downwards.
GCCAGGACCTGCCCTTGCTGCATGGACGCCCGATACCCACTCTATTATAAGCGGACGATGCCTTAATATTGCAGGCAACCCCCTGGAGCTCCAACGCGCACTCAACAGATATAACAGTTATATGACTAATTTAGATTTACGAATCAACAATAAAAAAAAAATCATAATGAATTCAGGGCCTAGAAATAAGAAAAGGAGAAACATCTATATTGAAAACACGAAGGTTGAGAATACCAACACCTACCCCTATTTGGGAATCCTAATAGATGACAAATGTACTTGCAGGAAAGCAATTGAGGCTAGAAAGTTGCTATTTAACCCTATCGCTGCTGCTGTCAGCCGTTGGACATCGCGCAAGCTACCTCCCTGGTGCTGCGCACGTCCAACGGCCGACGCGGCCGCACCCGTCTCTTCGAACGTTCAGCACTGGTGCTGAACGTTCGAAGCAGTAAACGGGTTATAAGGGCCACCTCTGCATTAGTTAGTTTTGCCCCCGGTAGAGATGATCAAAATCTATCAGGCCAAATGCATCAGCACCGCGATATATGGAGCTGCGGTGTGGGGTTATGGACAGGTGGAAGCCCTCCAAAAAGTTGAGAACAGTTTTTTGAGGTTTCTCCTTGCGGTTGCGCAGGGTACATCGACCTTTAGCTGTTACTTAGAATTAGGTTTATCAGATATCACCGATATTGTAAAATTGCAACCGATTCAAAGACAGTTTTTAATCAAAGGGTACTGAATGACTGCCTCTCACTGGAAAACTCACATAAGATTGGTTGGCTTTCGTACGTTAAAAAGTTTTTGTATGACGTGGGCTTAGAAAGATTTTATCATAACCCCCCCGCATTGCAGAGATATCGAGAAAAGGGCTAAAAAAGTTATGTTTGTCTCATTTGGAAGAACTGCGCCTGGTTATCGAGGCAAAAAAAAGCTCAGTCCAACACTCAATATTGATCCAAACCACCATGTCCATTCAGCCGTATTTAACTTGCGATTTGAGTGGCTTTGAAAGATACTTGTTGACCCATCTCAGAATGAATATTTTACATCGCCTGGTAATTTTTCCCAGAATTAACGATTAGTCGCAGCTCTTAACAACTTGCCCTTGCGATGAAGTATCGATTCAATCGACAATCCATGTGGTCCTTTTTTGTAAATTCTATAAACAACCAAGAAAGTGATGGATAATACTGTTTTTAAAAAATCTGGGTTTACGACAATGTCGTCCTGCTTTCATTGTGCTGCAACTTATGGAGACGGAATGCCTGGTTAAAAATATTGTTACATTTCTGAAGTTTTGCATCAGACATAGAACGAACCTGTAATAAGATTAGTGATGCACTTGTTCCTTTGAGGCCATACTGTCTTCTTATTTTATCCTTCAATGACCATAGTATGTTTTTAATATTACCAATGCACTATATGAAATATTAGTGATGGTATGCTTGTCAAGTAAATCTTGTAGTTTTTAATATTTTAATACGATTTTTAACTGTGAACTTTTATGGTTTTCTAAAACATGGAAATCGAATAAAGGAATTTTGATTTGATTTGATTTGATTGCGCTCTGGTGCCTTTATCCTTCCCCATGCTGAGTACTCGGATCTCACTGCATCAGGGCTGTTCAACCTGAGCACAGCACTGGGCTACTGTCCACTTTACCTTTTCCACATGTCACTTTGGTACACCTGCCATACAGGACCTCACCTAGTCCCCATATAGTAGTTCACTCATTGGTAAACCCGATTGCCAGGAGCCTTCATTACGCGGCCAGGACTGTGGTTCACTATGGGTCCTTCTGTACCTCTCACTCGGCCATCAAGCGAGTGTACTTCGACCGAGCCTCTGAAATTCAATAGCTTCCCGTCTGCCCCTGCTGGTCCTGCCAAGCTGGTCAGTACAGGCAGGCCCCCTCAAAGGTCCCCACAATGCAGGAGCAGTGTTGGCCCCTAAGCATGCGCCTTCAATACCATATGAAGGCTCCAGCATCTCTTATCCCACAGAGCAGCTCCTCCTATGCTGTCTACAATTGTTTCTGCATAAATCCTCTATGGCTGCATTACAGGGCCCAATTGTCCAATGTGAGACAAGGCCAATCTAGTCATTCTCTTCACTAAGCACTGAGGTCTTTCTTTTATTATGCAGCAATCATTGTCCAATCAGGGTTTCTGTACCCACAGTCCCACAGCCCCATGCACTCGCGGGTGACCCCTTCTCCAACCAGCCGCCCACCAAGCAGGCCGCACCACTCTTACTGTATGATCTTGGGAGTCCCCCGGACTTGTTCACTCCTAGGCCTTTAGGTTTCCAGCATCACCGTGGGGGCCCTCGAGTAGATGGACCCCTCGTACCACCTCCAGGGCTCTGACTTGTGTCAGTCCAGAACAGGTGTCTTGGACACCTCCGATTCAAATAATAATATTTATTACAAGGCCCACTTCCTCCTGGACTCTAGTTTGCATCAAGCGCAGCCGGATGTCCTCGGCATCCTCCGTTCCTTACTGCTCCGGTGCCGGTCAGAACTCTCCCGGCCTTGCGTGTGGGCCCCACTCACTGCAGCACGTGTCTCAGCTCTTCACCGCTGCCCGCTCATGGTCCAATTCTTTTGCTGGCTCCCAGGCACCAAGATCCCAGATGCCTCCACCGTTGCTTTGTTCCCCGTCTTCCTTGCCAGCAGCATTTAGGCCAGGGAAGGCCAGCACTCTGTGCCTCCAAAACGCTCCACAAAGTCTGTCATAACAGGCAAGATGTCAGCCTCGTCCGCGGGTCGCTCCGTACTTATCGCTGCCTTCGCACAATATGTCGCCTCTCAGTGGAAGAGTCCGGCTCGAGGGTGCACTGGTCAGGGTTTTTACTGATGGTGAGGTCTGTGCTCGTTCAGCACCTCAGGATTCTGCCGGATTTCGCTGCGTGAGAACGGAACTCAGCAGAAGCATGTCCTACCCAGCCATCTTGTTGGCCATGCCCCTCGGTGCAGTATCTCTGTTGCCTCTCCTTTCCCACTCTCCTTTTCTGAATAGTAATTAAACATGCAACTTCACCATAAATTAGGATATTTCATCATAATTCCAAGAACATCAAACGTGAACAGGTTACCTGTTCTCATTTGGAAATTACAGCTTATTAAATGTAATGTTAGTCTATGAGAGAGGTAGGCCTTGCAGAGTGAAAAACGAATTTAAGAATTTTTCACTACAGAGACATGTAAAATGTAAAGGTTCATGTCCAGCTTTTTACACTGCGCCCTGCCCCATGGGCTGTCCAGGACCTACACTAGGTGTGACTTATGAGTATTAAAAAGAAGGTTTTGGACTGGCAAAAAACTGCACACATAGGCTGCAATGGCAGGCCTGAGGCATGCTTGAAGGACTTCTTAAGTGGGTGACACAATAAATGTTGCAGTTACACTTATAGTATTTAATTTACAGGCACTGGTTACATGTAGTACCACTTCACTAAGGATTTATAAGTAAATAAAAAATGTCAATTGGGAAAAATCCAATGTTACTTTCTTTTAAGGAATGAGCACATGCAGTTTAGCACTGGGAAGCATTGGTAATGTGTGCAGAGTCCTAAGGTCAGCAAAAACGAGATCAGCAACAAGTGGAGGGTGAAGAAGGCAAAATGTCTGGGGGGAAGACCATTCTAAGGCTGACAAATATATTCATATTGCATATGACTGGCTGTGGTTATGTAGAAGTACAGAAAAGTTCATCACTCCCATTTGATACAAATTACAGGTTAGTGCATTCTGACTTTTGGTCAGTGCTTTAGCTGAGATGCCTCAATAAACTCAATTACACCAGTAAAGGTGTGAGAGGAACATGTCAAATGATGATTGGATCTTGAATTTTCTAGCCGTGGTAGCATTCGAGAAAAGCCATGGAGGCTGAAAAATATGTTTTTGCTCACCTGACTTGAGAAGGATAATTCAACATCTAGGAAGACTCTAAAGTTCCTGTCTGAATTATAAGGCATGGATAGGTGCCATGAGAGAGAGACCAGATAAAGATTAGAGTCTCTATTGTTTCACAGCTAATAGGCAGAGTCCTAATTGTAGTCCCATTCAAGCATAGCAAGTTGTGTTTATCCATTTTGCATATATTTCAAGCAGTGGTACATTTCCCTTCTATTTTCTGTTTTTCTTTAAGATCGTGATTTGGATTTTTATGTCACGTCTACATATCTACAGGTCCATGACAAACATAGCATGTGAAAAAAGCACACCACTACTTCCATATTACAGTTCGCTACTTGCTAGATAGAGCTCCGTGCCACCCCTGACACTCTAAATGCAACAATGGGCAGGAGACCTAGGACACAAGACCCAAGTGTGACTAAGAAAACAGCACAATTATGTAGAAAATTTAATCAGGGTGAGATTTTCGGATCTGAATCAATGTGGTACTTCAATCAGGGAGTAGGAGATGCTCAGATCCATCAACCAGTAAATGAGTTTCACTGTGTGTCAAATTTGGAGGTGGAAGGATCATCTCTGAACCATACCTTCTCTGATAAACCCGGTGCTATTCAGTTTCTAAATCAGTGATTGCTTCAATCATGCATTTATTTTGTAAATATGGCACATGTTAAATACAGCTGTCTTGGTCCCAGGTTCAAATCCTTGCAAGGTCAATGCCAGTGTAGCCTATCATCCACATAAAGCATATATATTAAGTACCATTTAAATGCCTACTATTACGGCTATTATTATTATTAGTAGAAGTAGTAGTATTACTATTATTATTATTGTTAATATTAAAAAATATTAATAATATGACATCTTAGGTTATTGTGTGCTTGTTAGCTTAATGCTGAAGATGTTTTTGGAAAATTGCTAACTTCAATAAAAATTGCACCACCTTCCACTAAAAATATCTTTCTCTGATGAAAAGAAAAAAAGCTGAGGCTTTTGGAATGCAGCCCAAAGGCCAAGAGTGAGCGATCACGAAAGCAAACCTATTGTTCACTGTGCTGTCACACTCTATTGGAAAATCTGGGGCTGTAAGCAGCAAACGTCCAGGATGACAAATCATTTTATAAATTTATGTCCTGCAGGTTCTCAGAAACTGACCCTGTAAACACGATCAATTACAAAATCAATGCAAATATGGAGCTATGGGTAATATTCTTAACATGCTGCTTTCCTAATGAAAGTAAGGCTTGGCACTAACTTTTTCATATGATCTTTGTTTCCTCTTCGCAATGTATTAATTTGTTACGGTTTAAAATCAACATTAAAAACAAAAACTGTGCAAACATTTGTTATGTAAAATTGCATTATCATTCACACTCAATTTCTCTCTGCTGATTTTTGTGTTTAGTGGTTTAGGGCCTGATGTAAAAAACGGTTGTGTGGTCGCAAACCATGTGATTCAAGAAATCGCCGCATTAGTGACTGCAAAAAAGAGTGTTATCAGCTGTGCAAAACACAACATCGTTTGCGAATCAGGATTTTTTCCCACCAGGAAAAGGGGTTCTAGGACTAATAGAGATTTGCTAATACTAGGGATGGGGAGAGGGTTTGAAAGAGCGTCCTAATTGGGAGTCCCAATGACGTGCATCAATGGTTTATGATCGCAAATGCAGTTGCAAACCATTAATCAGACACGGGTATCTAACGTGGTGTTTTATCTGATTCACAAGGGTGAAGGTATCCCTGTGGAATGCTATTCCTCCTCGCTTAAATGTTACACTGCTTAAAATATAACAATAAATGCATTTCTGGGAAATAGGTGAAATCTTTCTCATTGAGTATATTTATATAAATTTGTTTACCTGGAAGTACTGGTGCATAATATACAAGCTATACCACAGTGATTAAAGTCATAGACCTCTTAAAAAAGTGGGTCAGTTCTGCGATTAGGATGAGTAGGGACACTTGTTCCATTTGCCTGTAGCTGACACTACTTAAAATGTCAAGAAAGATATAGATATATATGGACATCGAAGGGTAATCCAGCACATTAAAATTACTTCAAAACAAATTCCTGTGAGTGCCCTCCTTTACTGAATGGTTCGGTAAAGTGGAGACATATATATATATACTAGCAGCCCGTCCCGACGTTATCCGGGGCAGAAGGGGGCTGGGGGCAGAACCGCAGCAGGAGACGCACAGCAGAGCGGCCAGCAGCGGGAGCAGCATAGCGTAGTCACAGCAGAGCGTACTCACAGCACAGCGTACTCACCAGCATCACATGCGCAGGGTGTTGTTTCCTTGCTCCCGTTTTCTTGCTCCTGGCCGCTTCTGCCCACGCTCCTGTCCGCTTTTACTCCGCGCTTCACTGGGCATGTCGAAGTTGACGGTCCTCCCCGCGCTCCTGGCCGCTCCTACGCGCTCCGGACCTCGCAGGGTGTCACTTTCTTTCTCCTGGGCGTTCCTCGCAGGGTGTGTCTTCTGCGCTCCCAACCTTGCAGGGTGTTGCTTCGGCGCTCCTGTCTGCTCCTCGCAGGGTGTCACTACTTCGAAGGGACTACTTTTCCTTAAAAACTACTTTTCCCTTCTAACATATATATTTTTTTCTTATATAGCCTATGTCCATCTGCTTGCCCTGACGTTTTCAAAGATGTATTGGGTGTTTGGATTGGTGGTGTACTTTTCGAGTTTACCTGCCTCAAAGGACACAATTCTCTCTTTATAATAGTAGTATAGATATATATATATATATATATATATATATATGGCGGCTTGTTAAGCTTTAACTTGCACGAATAAAGACACCTTGAAATTGGCACCAGACCTGGGCTCCACTCTTCGTTATTTACCCGATTTCAACTTCAGATCGGTGACGCTATCGGCGTCTGGCGAGTGTTTTTTCATATATATATACCGAGCCGAAACGTCATGCGGCGTGCTTGCACCTGAATAAAACGAAAATTGCACTCAAACTGGTCTGTGTCTGCGTGTTCTGTGGTGTGGAGGACTCTGAACCCACGGAGGAAAAGCGCTGTTCTCTGGATATATATATATATATATACATGTATATATATATAAAATCAAGTATTACAATTCTGGCATACACAGTAAGTAAAGTTCATGACAGCCGACTATAACTAACCCATACATAGGTATGCATAGAATATAGTTGCAATATTAGCTGCGACTATTTTGAAGTTGGTTTTAGAAATTTTATGTGCTGTACAGATTGATTAAAATTGAATTTTTATTATATCAAAAGCAATGCACTTTGTTCAAGAAGTAAGTCAGATGTAAATGATGTGAATATGCGGCTATCTGTATTGACACTTTCAAATGGGACCAAAGACTGTCTTCTGTATTTATGTTGCCCATGTCACTTTAAAAATGAGGAGGGATTCATAGGCCCTTTCGAGTGATCAAGGCCTGCGAAGGCCGAAATGCGTCATGGCAAATAACTAAAATAAAGAAAAATTGCACAAAAATTGCACAAAGAAAGTGGAGTCCGTTCCTGTTTTTTCCGTGTGTCAAGGGAAAAATAAAGACTAGGATTTCAAAGCGATATATATGTATATATATATATATATATATATATATATATATATATATATATATATATATATATATATATATATATATATATATATATATACAGTTTCACAACACGCAGCCAAAACTGCGCAGATGCACTCCACTCCGCAAGTATAACGACCACTCCAATCTCCGATATAGAGTCCAAGGAAAGTTTTATTATTCATCCATTGCAGCATGTGAAAACGGGCAATGGAGCAGGAAAACCCCAACGCGTTTCGGCGAGAACACTCGCCTTGGGCACGGGTGTTTTTACAATGATTCACAAACGTTAAATAAAGTTTTTAGAAAAGCAATTCTCGTGTGAACAACAAATGTGAAAAATTAATGAAGGACTCAAGGCCGTTAACTAGCAGCCATCTTGAAGTGGTGTATCACTAATAGTATATCATAGAGATGGCTTGGTCCTTTGCAAGTGCAAGTGCAAGTTGATTACAAGACATTAAGGCAACCAGTAAAGTAGTCAGTGAATGGTCATAAATAAAAACGGTAACCACGATTCTGATATAGATTTTCAGAGTGTGCTCCATTATACATTTGAAAAGAAAATTAGATATTACTAATACATATTCCTGTATAAGTATCATCTAGCAATATAAGTGCCCATTGTGACACACAAAATCCTTGATCGAAAAATCCATGATCAAAAAGCCCCAGTGGGCAAAGTCAGTGGTTTTGACATGATTACTATATATAGGTATTTATATCAACTAAACTCATTTGATAGAACACATCATAATCTTCCCAAGTGGGATTCTTGAACAACAAAATCCAGACAGAATAAAGGTTCCTATCTCAACCCCAGTGGGTATTCATATCCGATGACCTGCTACTCCTCAAGTGCCTAAACATGAGAAAAAGACAGGAAGCCAATCAGACTCTAGATAACCAAATATCCAACACATATCACAAGAGGCCAGCACGGGACTAGGTCCTCAACATTTCAAAATAATAAGTTAAATGAGTGTACGTGAATTTAAAAACGTTATTAGAAGAATTGGGAGGAAACTCGGATCATCATATACATCTCCCTGCAATAAAACATGAAAAAATGAAATGAAAAATTACATGTAGCAGCATCATACACATCATATACCTTATAATCCCGGCAGATAAATTCATGCAGATAATTACCAAAGGACCAAGCCATCTCTATGATATACTATTAGTGATACACCACTACAAGATGGCTGCTAGTTAACGGCCTTGAGTCCTTCATTTATTTTTCACATTTGTTGTTCACACGAGAATTGCTTTTCTAAAAACTTTATTTACCGTTTGTGAATCATTGTAAAAACACCCGTGACCAAGGCGAGTGTTCTCGCCGAAACGCGTTGGGGTTTTCCTGCTCCATTGCCCGTTTTCACATGCTGCAATGAATGAATAATAAAACTTTTCTTGGACTCTACATCGGAGATTGGAGTGGTCTTTATACTTGCGGAGTGGAGTGCATCTGCGCAGTTTTGGCTGTGTGTTGTGAAACTGTATATAGCAACAGGGTTACCCCTACCCCTGCGATGCACCGCTGTCTTGGTGTCCCGGCGGTTCTGTGGGGGATGTGAACTTTTATATATATATATATTCACTGAAAAAACCATAGGTTATAGACCATATATAGTTAGGAATTAGCATTTAAAAAACCTTATTTTACTCACACAAAACCATTGAAATTCCATATATAGTTAGTTGCTACTATAACTATATATCGCGCACCCGCAATCCACTGCTGATCATGTCACATATTACATCATTCATGACATGGTCAGTGACATCACTGATGACATCACTGATGACATCTCAAATGACATCACTGATGACATCACTGATGACATCTCAAATGACATCACTGATGACTACATCCAGTGACTGTATAATTCTGTAAACTTAAAATATGTCTTACATATTGAAGAATGAGTGGATGTATAAGTGTCTTGATGAAGGATTTAGTAGGGGCATGGCTGACTGTATGAGTGACTGATTAAATGTGTCTCACTGAGTGCATGGGTTAGTGACTAAACTGTCTTAATTTGTGCATCATTATGTCTGTTGTTCTGTAAACTGCTGCATGTGTTGATCATTAGCTATATGATTAACTGTATGGGTTATTGATTGGTTGCCCAAGCATTTGTATGGGAGACTGAGTGTGTGTGTGGGTGGCTGGGAGGTGTATGACTCTCTGCATAGATGTGTGAGCAGTTGATTGACTAGATGTATGGGTTCAAAAGTGCATGTGGAAACAGCTGTATGGGCGGTTGACTGTGTGCATGAGTGTATTGGTGAGTGAATGGATATCTCAGTGCTACATGTCAAAGTAAGTACATATGTAAAACACAGTACATGTGAGAGTTGACATATATAAATAACTGTGCATAAGAGCCAGTGAATGTGTGAGTGGCTGTATGGATCATTGTGAACTTGTATCCAGGATTGTATAAGTGAGTAAATATGTTTTAGTATATGTTTGAATAAGTAAGGTGTGTATAACTGTATAGTTGAGGAAATGGAGGTGTGATTGATTCTTTGCATGACTGACTAAGTGTCTGAGTAACTCCATGGATGAGTGACAGTCTATGAGTGTCTGTTTACACTGAGTGTATCTAAGGTTATATTAGAGTCTGAAGAGGTTCATCGTATTATCACATGAATGATGTCATCAGTGATGTGATCAGTAATGTCAAATGAGATGTCATCAGTGATGTCATCAGTGATGTCATTTGAGATGTCATCAGTGATGTCATTTGAGATGTCATCAGTGATGTCATCAGTGATGTCATTTGACATGTCATCAGTGATGTCATCAGTGATGTCACTGACCATGTCATGAATGATGTAATATGTGACATGATCAGCAGTGGATTGCGGGTGCGCGATATATAGTTAGTGCAACTAACTATATATGGAATTTCAATGGTTTTGTGTGAGTAAAATAAGGTTTTTTAAATGCTAATTCCTAACTATATATGGTCTATAACCTATGGTTTTTTCAGTGAATTTTCAAGGTTTTGTAAATGCTAATTCCTAACTATATATGGTCTATAACCTATGGTTTTTTCAGTGAATTTCAATGGTTTTTTAATAGCAAATATCATAAGCTGTCGAATGTCAAGTACGTGGTAAGTGAAAACATTTTCGTGTTTATGCACACTGATCTGCTTTGAATGGTGCCCCCCCCTCATTTCTATTAGGAGTACTCTCTCTTTGCACATAGTGAAGAGTAGTTAACGCAGGCCTTTGCCCCCGTTGTAATACGTCGTGCCTGCTTCTCTCTCCATTTGATTGATTGTTATCCAAGTATTTACTGTTTTAGAATTGGTTCTCTTTGGTTCATTCTCTATTTACAAACAAACACAGAGTCGCAATACTCTGTTTAGTCTTTGCAGATAACGAAAAATCGTGTAAAAAAAAAAAGAAAAGGAATCGAGCAAAATCAGTAGGCCACTAATGGGATCTCTTTTTGACCTCGCTAAAATAGAAACATTAGGAACAACCCCTCATGACAAATACAAAACTAGTGAGATGAACTGAACTCCACACAATGATGGCTGCAAAACAGCTCGGCTCCGCCACCCACCCCGCCCAAAATAACGATAAAGAGCGGCTGCCATGATTGGTTGCGGAATGGCCACGACGGAGCTACGAAATGGTGCTGCTCTCATGCTAACCCCAGATTCAGTCTGAAACATCCAGAAACACTGTAGACTACCAATTCGATCAGTTCCGGTAGCGCCCCAATGTAACCCGGTAGAGAAGAACTAGCCCTCCCCTCTTTGACTGATGGTTCTTGTTGCCTGTCCCTTCTGTTGTCATTTAACAGAACTATTTAGCCTGCTGAAAGGGGTTGTGTTCCGACCGCTGGTTGGTGGAGACATTTTGACTATATTCTGGACCTGCGTTGTCGCGTAATGCGTCATATGACGCGCCGCGTTAGCGCATCCGGAAGTCATCCGGGGCGCGCAGCGCGTAACGTAAGCATAACAAGTCATGTGACTTGTTAATAAAACTTTTCATTGGTTCATTTTACATTTCTTATTCTAATGATGAAAGGCTTGGTCATATGACCTAAAAATTACGCTTTTTATTACTTCCGAACATTATTTTTTCTTAAATATATGTTATAATGTTCCAGGCTAATGTACTTTCCCGGAAAATTTACAACTGTCCTGCAAGTAAAATATATTATTTTTTCGAGAAAAAGAGCGTTTCTTCGTCCCATGACGGAGCCGTTGAGCAAAAAAGGGTCGACCTGCTGTCTTAGTCGCCGATACGCCTGAATATGAGATTCTTATCGATCACTTTATGTTGCAGGAGTAGAAAACACAACAGCCCTTGACCATTTATCTTTACTGCGTTCCTTCGTATTATACCTTTTACCCTTCATGTAATTGGTCTGCTTTATTTCACTTGCCTTTTAATGATTCTAAAACAGTGACTATTATTAAAAACTTTACCAATGTATATACTACTACCATGTTTTCTTTTAAAAACCTTTATTGTGAAAATTTCATTATACAAATACGAGCCTATAACCACGTGGGCCGGCCACGGAGCAAACTGTAATCGTATATGATGAGTAGACATTTACACTGTAGAGGAACGTAACGGGCGGGCCATTAGTTTGCAAGAACTAAGGTGTCTAACAGTTACGGAATCGGTGGACGTACATTTTATAATTAAAATACGACAGGGCCAGTTACAATAAAATTATCTACATATACATTTGCGGGCAAGTACCATGGGTGACGTTAATTCGAACTTTCAATAGTACAGTAATCAATAACACATCAGAACTTAATATCAATAGGGATGTCGAAATATTCAATCAATTCTCGTCCCCGCCCGCCATGTGCTTCAAAACTGCATACGTATCTCGTGATTTCAAGGTTCTGCAACCAGTACACAACAAGGAGTTACGAGTCCCATTTATTCCGGCGCCATTTTGGGCGAGGACGGGCAGGTCCAGGATATAGTCAAAATGTCTCTACCAACCCTCGACTATGATGATGTTCATATGCTGTATTTATTAGAGTAACACTCATCTGTCCACATGAAATTAATTTGCCACAATCTAAACATGTCATTTTAATCTTTCCAAAGTTCTTCTAAATATTTGGGACCGTTTCCCTTGCCTCTGATGCTGTCAGTGCCACTTCTTTGATGAATGTACTAGCAGGTCAGGGGTTCTCCTCCAAATCTCTCTTTTATGCAGCACTATAATTAATTGGTGCCACCTCTCCATATGACGATGCATGGTATAGTTACCATAACTATATTTTTTTTCGGTTCCTCTGGAGAGTTCATCGTGGCAGATGAAGCGTGTAACGTACCGGACATTTACCTTTTTTTGCATGTACAGGAAAGGAAAAAAAAATCGAGCGTCCGAGTTCTAAGGTGTCCCAGGGCCATTTTAGTGGACCAGGCCCAAATCCAAAGAACAGGCTGCCATTTTGAGAGTCCTGTTGCAGCCGCCTGTCGCTGTAGCATCAAGAGCAGCCGAAACTCAGCTGAATGGCAACTGAAACGGTAAAGGGGCACCCCACTACAGCAGACGAGCCTCCACCTGGGAAGGCCCGTTCACGCCGCCTCCCCCCCCCCCCCTTCGGGCACCCCACGCCGTTATTCGGAGCAGTATTGTAGGATGGCCACACCAGTGTGGCAACTTGCTAGACATCACCTCGGTGGTAACCGAATCTCAGCCCCTTGTAGTGTCTCCTCTTCAGAAAATATTCTTGCGCTACCTTTGCCCCATTCACACATCGGTCCGCTACTGACGCCATCTCACAGGCTAATGGGGCGCCCCACGCCGAGTTTCAGCATTGTAGGATGACCACACCAGTACAGCAACTTGCTAGACATCACCTCGGTGCCATCCGGATCTTGGCATCTCAACGCCTAGTGGTATCTTCCATACAGAAAATATTGTTGCGCTGCCTTTGGCCCCATTCGCATATCGGTCCGCAACTGACACCATCTCACAGGCCAACAGGGCGCCCCACACCGACTTTTACCATTGTAGGATGGCCACACCAGTACAGCAACTCGCTAGACATCACCTCGGTGCCATCCGGATCTTGGCATCTCAGCGCCTTGTGGTGTCTTCTATTCCGAAAATATTGTAGAAAATATTGTTGCGCTGCCTTTGGCCCCATTCGCACATCGGTCTGCAACTGACACCATCTCACAGGCCAACAGGGCGCCCCACGCCGACTTTTACCATTGTAGGATGGCCACACCAGTACAGCAACTTGCTAGACATCACCTCGGTGCCATCCGGATCTTGGCATCTCAGCGCCTTGTGGTGTCAGTCAGAAAATATTGTTGCGCTGCCTTTGTCCCCATTCGCACATCGGTCCACTACTGACACCATCTCACAGGCCAACAGGGCGCCCCACGCCGACTTTTACCATTGTAGGATGGCCACACCAGTGCCACAACTTGCTAGACACCACCTCGGTGCCATCCGGATCTTGCATCTCAGCGCCTTGTGGTGTCTTCAAATCAGAAAATATTGTTGCGCTGCCTTTGGCCCCATTCGCACATCGGTCCGCTACTGACGCCATCTCACAGGCCAACGGGGCGCCCCACGCCGACTATCAGCATTGTAGGATGGCCACACCAGTACAGCAACTTGCTAGACATCACCTCGGTGCCATCAAGATCTCGGCGCCCCACTGCAGATGAAGTGCCTCTCAACTATGAAACCACCACGGTGACATCCGGATCTTGGCGCGTTGTGCTGCCTTCGGCCTATTCGCACATCGGTCCGCTACTGACGCCATCTCACAGACTAATCGGGCGCCCCACGCCGAGTTTCAGCATTGTAGGATGACCACACCAGTGCACCTTACTAGACACCACCTCGGTGCCATCCGGATCTTGGCATCTCAGCGCCTTGTGGTGTCTTCTATTCAGAAAATATTCTTGCGCTACCTTTGCCCCATTCACACATCGGTCCGCTACTGACGCCATCTCACAGGCTAATAGGGCGCCCCATGCCGAGTTTCAGCATTGTAGGATGACCACACCAGTACAGCAACTTGCTAGACATCACCTCGGTACCATCCGGATCTTGGCATCTCAACGCCTAGTGGTATCTTCCATACAGAAAATATTGTTGCGCTGCCTTTGACCCCATTCGCACATCGGTCCGCAACTTAGACATCACCTCGGTGCCATCCGGATCTTGGCATCTCAGCGCCTTGTGGTGTATTCTCTTCAGAAAATATTGTTGCGCTGCCTTTGGCCCCATTCGCACATCAGTCCGCTACTGACACCATCTCACAGGCCAACAGGGCGCCCCACGCCGACTTTTACCATTGTAGGATGGCCACACCAGTGCCACAACTTGCTAGACACCACCTCGGTGCCATCCGGATCTTGGCATCTCAGCGCCTTGTGGTGTCTTCTATTCCGAAAATATTGTTGCGCTGCCTTTGGCCCCATTCGCACATCGGTCCGCTACTGCCGCCATCTCACAGGCCAACAGGGCGCCCCACGCCGACTTTTACCATTGTAGGATGGCCACACCAGTGCCACAACTTGCTAGACACCACCTCGGTGCCATCCGGATCTTGGCATCTCAGCGCCTTGTGGTGTCTTCTATTCAGAAAATATTGTTGCGCTGCCTTTGGCCCCATTCGCACATCGGTCCGCTACTGACGCCATCTCACAGGCCAACGGGGCGCCCCACGCCGACTTTCAACATTGTAGGATGGCCACACCAGTGCGGCAACTTACTAGACACCACCTCGGTGCCATCCGGATCTTGGCGCGTTGTGCTGCCTTCGGCCTATTCGCACATCGGTCCGCTACTGACGCAAACTCACAGGCCAACGGGGCGCCCCACGCCGACTTTCAGCATTATAGGATGGCCACACCAGTGCTGCAACTTGCTGGACACCACCTCGGTGCCATCCGGATCTTGGCGCGTTGTGTTGCCTTCGGCCTATTCGCACATCGGTCCGCTACTGACTCCGCCTCACGTGCCAACGTATTTTCTCCGCATTTTATACCCTATGCCGCATAACAGGTCATGTGACTTGTTTATAAAACTTTTCATTGGTTCATTTTACTTTTGGTTTCCTAATGATGGAAGGCTTGATCATATGACCTAAAAACAACACTTTTCATTGGATGAAAACTTTTTTTTTTTCCCAAACAATGAAAGCCCCACCTTGTTTCTGGATGTTTCAGACTGAAGCTGGCGTCAGCATGAGAGCACCACCATCTCGTAGCTCCGTCGTGGTCATTCCGCGAGCAATCATGGCAACCGCTCCCCACCAGAAGCCTACAGGAGTCGGGGGCCCCCAAAACTTTTGATAAATCCTCAAGGCGGAGGGGACGCTTTCGAGAATGGGGTCCAAGACCTAGCAGACAAGCGTCCGATTTCCAAGGTGTCCCAGGGCCATTTCAGTGGACCAGGCCCAAAAAGGAAAGAGCCTGCCGCCATTTTGAGAGTCCTGTGACAGCCGCCTATCGCTGCACCGCAAGAGTGAGCGCAACTCAGCTGAATTGCGGCTTTTGACACAGTGGTCCAAAAACGGACGGAATGGCAACTGAAACGGTAAAGGGGCGCCCCACTACAACAGATGACACTCCACCTGGAGAGGCCCGTTCACGCCGCCTCCCCCGGGGTGCCCCACGCCGTTATTCGGAGCAGCATTGTAGGATACCAAAACCAGTGCGGCAACTTACTGGACATCACCTTGGTGCCATCGTTCTGCTGCCTTGGAACTATTCGCACAACAGTTTGCTACTGATGACCCACCCCCCGCGACGCCCCACGCCGTTATTTGCTGGGTGGCAACTTACTAGACATCACTTTCGTGTCATCTAGATTTCAGCGCGTTCTGCTGCCTTGGAACTATTCGCACAACAGTTTGCTACTGATGACCCACCCCCCGCGACGCCCCACGCCGGAAATCTGGACGTTGTGCTGCGTTGGGACTATTCGCACAGCCGACCGCTACTTCGTTGTTTTTCCCTAAAAATGTTTATATGTTATTACTATTTTTGTTTTCTTGTATATATTTATAAATGATTAAAGTTTTATAATCTTACTACTTTGTCGGAGTGCTATATATTTTTAATGTGACACATAATTGTAAAAACTTTGATGTACAAAGAGTCATCCCTGGAATCTTCCGCTTCAGGCTCGGTCCCCTCCCCAATCACAATACAGGATGGTTTTCAGATAATAGAAACGCTTCTGCTGTGACGAATCTCATCGAGTGTGGGCCTTGATCTACTATAACTCCTTTGAAGAGGGGTGATTCTTTACAGCTGGTGCCATAAACTACATCTGCAGGGCTAGCTGATAGCCTAGGACCGGCCTGGACAATCGGACACAGAGGAAGAGGAGTGTCAGAGGGTGCGGTAGTGAATAGGGCGAAAGGGAGGTGTCGGGCGGGCACAGGGTGTGATTCTCAGGGAAGAGCAGCGCAGATGGGGGGAGGTTTATTACCCATGCATAAGACAGAAAGCGGGGGTGACCACTGCCTGGGGGAGATGCTTGCGAGGGTGGGGAGCCATGCTAAGGATCGACAGCGTGCAGAGAGTGGGTCTGGTCAAGGCATCTAAAATGGCTGCCGTGCACGACAAAAGTGTGGCATTTGAAAAAAGACAAGATGGCGCAGACAATGTTTTTCAACACTTCCTGATTTCCTTCGAATCGAACGTTAACAGACGTTGGGGCATATTACCAAAGTTAAGCGATATTTATCCCTAACGATGCTTAGCAACGATTTTTTTACCGCTAAGCATCGTCAGAAATCATCGCAGATAAACCTTGCTATTATCAAGGTTTATCGCAAATACGATAATAAACGACCGCAATGCATTAATATCGCTGAAAACTCAGCGATATTCATGCATTACCGAGCTAATGCTCTTAGCCATGTTATCCACCTCCCATTGGATAACATGGCTAAGAACTGCTCAGGGCAGGTGCTACTTTTTGGAGATATTCGCGCTTATCTCGAATATTTCCAAAAGTTGATAATAGGAGATAGCGATGTTAGCGACTGTTTCCAGTCGCTAACATCTTGGCACGCCCACTTTGCATGTCATTAGTGATAAATATCACTCACATGCAAAGTGGGGCCCAAGATGGTCGCTATCTCCTACTAGCCGTCGCTAACTGGTGTTAGCAACAGCTAGGTAATACAGATATAATTTTATCTCCGCGAAGCGGAGCGCTGTTACAGATATATATCTTGTTTTTGAACGTTAATTTCTCAAAATCCACTGAAGCACATATATTGAGACCTAGCAAAGGCACATCGAGCTACCAGTCCCTACAATTTTGCCAAGTTTCGTGCAAATCCATTCAGCCGTTCGATTATTATTATTATTTTTTTTTGCCCCGCGGGGCCCTTTTAAAACCTCCACATCAAACCTAAGAGGTCAAGGAGGATCTACTATGCCCCCTTATGGTCATTTGCCCCTTCGCTTTGGCCTCCTCTTGTCTCTCGATCCTACCGAGAGACAAGAAGGCGGCCGCTACGGACTGTTTGCAATGTTTACAGACGCCGGAGAACCAATCAGCTTCGCAAACCTCCGTTACGCGAAGCGGAGCGCTGTTACAGATATATATCTTTTTTTGAACGTTAATTTCTCAAAATCCACTGGAGCACATATATTGAGACCTAACAAAGGCACATCGGGCTACCAGTCCCTAATATTTTACCAAGTTTCGTGCAAATCCATTCAGCCGTTCGATTATTATTATTATTATTTTTTTTTGCCCCGCGGGACCCTTTTAAAACCTCCACATCAAACCTAGAGGGTCAGCGAGGATCTACTATGCCCCCTTATGGTCATTTGCCCCTTCGCTTTCGCCTCCTCTTGTCTCTCGATCCTACCGAGAGACAAGATGGCGGCCGCTACGGACTGTTTGGAATGTTGACAGACGCCGGAGAACCAATCAGCTTCGCTTCACAAAGCTCCGTTGCGCGAAAAGTATGCGTAGCGGAGCGCTGCCCGGTCCGCTGTTACAGATATATATCTTTTTTTGAACGTTAATTTCTCAAAATCCACTGAAGCACATATATTGAGACCTACAAAAGGCACATCGGGCTACCAGTCCCTACAATTTTGCCAAGTTTCGTGCAAATCCATTCAGCCGTTCGAGCTAAAAGTGAGGCCAACCGCCCTATGGGAAACTCAATGTTAAAAACACGTTTTGG
Organism: Lissotriton helveticus; assembly: GCF_964261635.1. Taxonomy (NCBI): domain Eukaryota; kingdom Metazoa; phylum Chordata; class Amphibia; order Caudata; family Salamandridae; genus Lissotriton; species Lissotriton helveticus. The sequence continues at coordinate 646,823,958 of NC_136071.1, read as the reverse complement.
GACCCCCCTTTTTTCTCGGCCCCCCCTTGACGAACCCCCCCCAAATTTTCATGGGCTGCTCAGAAACAAAATGTTCCATTTTCCTGAAAATTTCAGCCAATTCCGTCCACAAACGCCAAAGTTATTAGACATAGAATTTTCAAAAATCCCATAGAGAAAAAATCCTAACTATATATACCTACTGGCGACCGCCAGTAGGTAATATATATATATATATATATATATATATATACATATATATATATATATATATATATATATATTCACTGAAAAAACCATAGGTTATAGACCATATATAGTTAGGAATTAGCATTTAAAAAACCTTATTTTACTCACACAAAACCATTGAAATTCCATATATAGTTAGTTGCACTAACTATATATCGCGCACCCGCAATCCACTGCTGATCATGTCACATATTACATCATTCATGACATGGTCAGTGACATCACTGATGACATCACTGATGACATCTCAAATGACATCACTGATGACATCACTGATGACAACATCCAGTGACTGTATGTTTCTGTAAAGTTAAAATATGTCTTACATATTGAAGAATGAGTGGATGTATAAGTGTCTGGATGAAGGATTTAGTAGGTGCGTGACTGACTGTATGAGTGAGTGATTAAATGTGTCTCACTGAATGCATGGGTTAGTGACTAAACTGTCTTAATTTGTGCATCATTATGTCTGTTGTGATGTAAACTGCTGCATGTGTTGATCATTAGCTATACGAGAGGCTATATGTGTTATTAATTGGTTGCCCAAGTATTTCTATGGGAGATTGAGTTTGTGTGGGGGTGGCTGGAAGGTGTGTGACTCTATGCATAGATGTGTGAGCAGTTTATTCACTAGGTGTATGAGTTCAAGACTGCATGTGGAAACAGCTACATGGGCAGTTGACTGTGTGCATGAGTGTATTGATGAGTGAATGGATATCTCAATGCTACATGTCATAGTAAGTACATATGTTAAACACAGTACATGTGAGAGTTGGCATATATAAATAACTGTGCATGAGAGCCACTGAATGAGTGAGTGGTTGTATCGATCATTGTGAACTTGTATCAGGGATTGTATAAGAGAGTAAATATGTGTTAGTATATGTTTCAATAAGTAAGGTGTGTTTAACTGTATAGTTGAAGAAATGGAGATGAGATTGTTTCTTTGCATGACTGACTGGGTGTGTGAGTAACTCCATGGATGAGTGGCAGTGTGTGAGTGTCTGTATACACTGAGTGTATCTAAGGTTATATTAGAGTCTGAAGAGGTTTATCGTATTAGCACAAGAATGATGTCAAATGAGATGTCATCAGTGATGTCATCAGTGATGTCATTTGAGATGTCATCAGTGATGTCATCAGTGATGTCACTGACCATGTCATGAATGATGTAATATGTGACATGATCAGCAGTGGATTGCGGGTGCGCGATATATAGTTAGTGCAACTAACTATATATGGAATTTCAATGGTTTTGTGTGAGTAAAATAAGGTTTTTTAAATGCTAATTCCTAACTATATATGGTCTATAACCTATGGTTTTTTCAGTGAATTTCAATGGTTTTTTAATAGCAAATATCATAAGCTGTCGAATGTCAAGTACGTGGTAAGTAAAAACATTTTCGTGTTTATGCACACTGATCTGCTTTGAATGCTGCCCCCCACCCCTCATTTCTATTAGGAGTACTCTCTCTTTGCAGATAGTGAAGGGTAGTTAACGCAGGCCTTTGCCCCCGTTGCCCCCGTTGTAATCCGTCGTGCCTGCTTCTCTCTCCATTTGATTGATTGTTCTCTTTGGTTCATTCTCTATTTACAAACAAGCACAGAGTCGCAATACTCTGTTTAGTCATTGCAGATAGCGAAAAATCGTGTAAAAAAACAAAAGGAATCGAGCAAAATCAGTAGGCCACTAATGGGATCTCTTTTTGACCTCCCTAAAATAGAAACATTAGGAACAACCTGTTGATAATACCAATGTGTATGTACATAAGCGGCGTTCATTTGTGTTCACAGTACCCCTTGTTGATTGTTTGAATCGAGCATTGAATTGTTCGAAGTTGATTCTCTTAAGAATCTTCTCTGCCTGCAAACGAGGAAGAATAGGAATATTCTCTCTCCCTTTGCAGATAGTGAAGGGTAGGTAACGCAAACCTTTAACACGTCGTGCCTATTTCGTTCCTCATTGATTGATTGTTTCCCCAAACATTGACTGTTTGGGAATTGGTTCTTTTTGGAGGTATTCCCTGTTTGCAAATATACGTAGGAAAATCTTTGCAAATAGTGAAAGGGTACGTAATGCGGACCTTTCTCCCCCGTTGTAATCTGTCATGCCTATCTACTCCCCACTGATTGATGCACCTGTTTCACCCGGACCATTTACTAGAGATACGTCATCTGGCCCGACCAGAGAGCACCCCTAGTGAAAAGGACATATGCAATAATAACGAAGTGATCACTGTATCCTGTTAACAGAAACTTTAGCATGAAACAACCTGGAAAGAAAAGAATAGGAAAACGAAAATCAGTAGGCCACTGATGAACATGAACTTTTATTAAACAACGAACAAAGAAACGATAACATAACGTAATGATAAAACCTATTAATGTCCTAGAAACAAGAAAACGTTAAAATATGCCAGTGGTGAGAGACCAGAAAAACAGTAAGAGAAACCAAATCACCCCTCGCTGTCCCACCGCCTGCCACGCCAAAAAAATCGATAGACTAGGGAAAATGCAAGTCAGTAGAACATCCGCCCCCACTCTGGAAACTTCCAAGGTGGGGCAGGGTTGCGGCTACGCCCAGCCGGGAGCAGCCCATATAAGGCGGGTCCTGCTGCCACGCCTCGGCCAGGAGATCCTAACGTAGGGTGTAGCCGGAGGAGAGGCCGAGGCCAGCGGGACCCGGCCAGGGGATTGCCTTTACAACGCTGAACAGTTGCAGGGGGGGGAATGTCTCCTCGACCCTCCCCTCTCTCTCCCAGTCCGGCCGCGGTGGCCCTTGAGAGTTGCAGGTAGTCCCGCCACATGCTCTTCCGGTCCGGCCACCAACGGTCGGGGGGCCGAGGCCGACGGGATCCGGCTGCAGCCGATAAACCAAGAAACCCGTTCATGGGGCCAGAGCCAGGGGCGTCCGGCCGACATCTACCGGAAGCCCGGCCCGAAGACGGACGCAACACTTCTTCTGTCTTGAATAATGGCTGCGACAACACTGGGGGGGGATGTCTTGCACATGCCTCCGACCCCCCCCCCTCTCGTCCTCATCGCCTGGTCCGGCCATAACAAATCTCAAGCGAGACGCCGTGGGGTGCACTGGGAGGGAGAGACGGTGCGAACAGGCCTCTCCCGCCTCCCCAGGTGGAGGCTTCCCAGCTGCACCCTCAGCGCTCCAGGCGCCCGGAAAAGGGTTCTTCCACTGTGGCCATGCTGCAACGTCTCGCCCGGCAGAGTGGAGCCCGTCCGCTCATTTGACCCCGCGATCGCCAGTAGCTACCGAACTCTCAAAATGGCGGTCGACCTGGCAAGAGCGGGCCCAGCATAAAGAAATGGCCCGGTCACTGGTTGACTCCACCACCGTAGTCCTCCACGACCTTGAAGATTCTAGAGGAGCCGCGGGAGTCTCCGACCCCGGATGGGGAATGACTGCCATGATCGCCCGTGGAGTGACGAAACTGTATCCGCGGGACGTCGGCGCTCCCATGCTGGCGCCAGCCTCACTTTGAATTACTAGAATCCTGCAGACCTCATTTCCGGTGAAAGCACAGTGTGACCCGGTAGGAAAAATTGTTGCAACCCCTCCCCTTTTTGACTGATAGTTCAAACCACTGATCCTTTCCTTTGCCCTTTTAACGGAACTTTGGACTGCCTCCCCCTCTTTTACATTTTCTAGAGAAAACAAAACATTAACCACTACATTAGCATAGCAGTTGACACCAGAACTGTTTTCAAATTGAAAACCAACAACATCTTCAACAGAATCCTTTTTGTTTCTGCTGTGACCCTGCTACAGCACAGGCATTGTCCCCAGCAGTAATTCTGCAATGCCGGTAAGAATAGCTGTGGTGCCTACTGGACTCACTCACCCCCGCGGCGCCCCACGCCGTTATTTGCTGGGCGGCAACTTACTAGACATCACTTTCGTGCCATCTAGATTTCAGCGCGTTCTGCTGCCTTGGAACTATTCGCACAACAGACTGCTACTGACGACCCACCCCCAGGCAACATCTTCTGAATTTTCATAATTTGAAAGAACTAGTAACATGTCGTCATCAGGAATTCAAAAGAAATTGCCACGGTCTCTTCGTTGTTTAAATGTTTTTACTGTTTTTGTTTTGTTGTATATATTTATATGTTATTAAAGTTTTATATTCCTACTACTTTGTTGGAGTGCTATATATTTTTAATGTGACACATAATTGTAAAAACTTTGATGTACAAAGAGTCATTCCTGGAATCTTCCGCTTCAGGCTCGGTCCCCTCCCCAATCACAATACAGGATGGTTTTCAGATAGTAGGAACACGTGTGGTGTGACGGATCTCATCGGGTGTGGTCCTTGATCTACTATAACTCCTTTGAAGAGGGGTGATTCTTTACAGCTGGGGCCATAAACTACATCTGCAGGGCTAGCTGATAGCCTAGGACCGGCCTGGACAATCGGACACAGAGGAAGAGGAGTGTCAGAGGGTGCGGTAGTGAATAGGGCGAAAGGGAGGTGTCGGGCGGGCACAGAGTGTGATTTTCAGGGAAGAGCAGCGCAGATGGGGGGAGGTTTATTGCCGATGCATAAGACAGAGAGCGGGGGTGACCAGTGCCTGGGGAAGATGCTTGCGAGGGTGGGGAGCCATGCTACGAATCGACAGCGTGCAGAAAGTGGGTCTGGTCAAGGCATCTAAAATGGCTGCCGTGCACGACAAAAGTGTGGCATTTCAAAAAAGGCAAGATGGCGCAGACAATGTTTTTCAACACTTCCTCATTTCCTTCGAATCGAACGTTAACAGACGTTGGTGCATATTACCAAAGTTAAGCGATATTTATCGCTAACGATGCTTACCAACGAATTTTTTACCGCTAAGCATCGTCAGAAATTATCGAAGATAAACCTTGCTATTATCAAGGTTTATCGCAAATGCGATAATAAACGGCCGCAATGCATGAATATCGCTAAAAAGTCAGCGATATTCATGCATTACCGAGCTAATGCTCTTAGCCATGTTATCCACCTCCCATTGGATAACATGGCTAAGAACTGCTCAGGGCAGGTGTTAGTTTTTGGAGATATTCGCGCTTAGCGCGAATATCTCCAAAAGTTGGTAATAGGAGATAGATATCTTGCATGTTGTAATGCAAATTATTGTGGTATATGGAACTCATACCATAATCTCTCAGGAAAGCAGAAACTGATCCTTTTGGGACCGCCTAAAAAGGCCTAGGGGGTGAGGGGTACTCTACTTTGCCCCCTTTTCACGTTCCGAACTATTTTATTTTACTCTCTTCTGTAATTACACAAAATAGCAGCGATAAGATGCATCGGAGACACACAGTGAGAGAAAGGAGGCCGAAGATGAAGAAGAGATGTCAAATACACATTGGAGATAATATAGTGGCAGAAGGGAAGTAAATATGAGTAAACTTACCATGTAACATAAAAATGTTGCACTCTATACTATAAGTCTCATTTTATACTGCAATCACTTCGCTACAACCTCATAAATTAAAAATAAAAATGAATAATGTCTCAAACAATTTTTGATTTCTAAATATAAATTTATTCTTCAGAATTTTCTAAATTTGAAAGAACTAGTAACATGTCCTCATCAGCAATTTCCTCATGAAAAGTCTGCAATGATGATTCTTGTAACTCTATGGTCTCCAAACATTCGATAAATTCGCCATCAACAGATTGATCAAAAAAATCATTCAAGTCATCTCCTCCTTGTGACAATATTTCATTATTGGTGCTGTCCATTTCAATCAATGTAGTGGAATCATTCAAGTCATCTCCTCGTGACAATATTTCATTATTGGTGCTCTCAATTTCAATCAATGTAGTGGAATCATTCAAGTCATCTCCTCCTTGTGACAATATTTCATTATTGGTGCTGTCCATTTCAATCAATCTAATGGAATCATACAAGTCATCTCCTCCTTGTGACAATATTTCATTATTGGTGCTCTCAATTTCAATCAATGTAGTGGAATCATTCAAGTCATCTCCTTGTGACAATATTTCATTATTGGTGCTCTCAATTTCAATCAATGTAGTGGAATCATTCAAGTCATCTCCTTGTGACAATATTTCATTATTGGTGCTGTCCATTTCAATCAATCTAATGGAATCATACAAGTCATCTCCTCCTTGTGACAATATTTCATTATTGGTGCTCTCAATTTCAATCAATGTAGTGGACAATTCAAAAGAAATTGCCACGGTCTCTTCATTGTGAGCCATTTTATTTTGAAATTGCTTGCTGTAAATTGCAGAAAAAAATAATCACTTTCATTTATCGTTTTTAGTAATACATAATATAAAACTAACTTTATCAAGTATTTAGTATAACAGAAGGACTGCAAATAAATAACAGAAAACATTTTTCAAATTATCTTCAAGTGTACAACATAGTTCCCCTTACAAAGAAATTGCCACGGTCTCTTCATTGTGAGCCATTTATTTTGAAATTGCTTGCTATAAATTGCAGAAAAAAATAATCACTTTCATTTATCGTTTTTAGTAATACATAATATAAAACTAACTTTATCAAGTATTTAGTATAACAGAAGGACTGCAAATAAATAACAGAAAACATTTTTCAAATTATCTTCAAGTGTACAACATAGTTCCCCTTACAAATTAACAACTCACCTTTTTAAAAGTAGGAGAAGTGTTAGTACTGTGTAAATCAAACACCAGAAATTCACCACCAAAAATTCCTCACAAATGTACCTCAGACAGTAGTATCACAAAATGGCTGTGGTTTCCTCTCATTTGACATATATACATAACCAATTAACTTTCATCACACACAAATACAAAACCAAAGTAACATTTTAATTGGTTCTAAATTTCAACACTTTCAAATGTGTTTTCCCCATGCAATTTTCCATAGGACATTTACATACGTCTACAGCCTGAATGGCTGAACGGAATTACACCAAACTTGGCAAAATGGTACATCAAACCTAAGAGGTCAGGAAGGATCTACTATGCCCCCTTATGGCCATTTCCCCCTTCGCTTTGGCCTCCTCTTGTCTCTCAATCCTACCGAGAGACAAGATGGCGGCCGCTACGGACTGTTTGGAATGTTGACAGACGCCGGAGAACCAATCAGCTTCGCAAAGCTCCGTAACGCGAAAAGTACGCGAAGCGGAGCGCTGTTACAGATATATATCTTTTTTTGAACGTTAATTTCTCAAAATCCACTGGAGCACATATATTGAGACCTAGCAAAGGCACATCGGGCTACCAGTCCCTAATATCTTGCCAAGTTTCGTGCAAATCCATTCAGCCGTTCGATTATTATTCTTATTTATATTTTTTGCCCCGCGGGGCCCTTTTAAAACCTCCACATCAAACCTAGGGGGTCAGCGAGGATCTACTATGCCCCCTTATGGTCATTTGCCCCTTCGCTTTGGCCTCCTCTTGTCTCTCAATCCTACCGAGAGACAAGATGGCGGCCGCTACGGACTGTTTGGAATGTTTACAGACACCGGAAAACCAATCAGCTTCGCTTCACAAAGCTCCGTTGCGCGATAAGTACGCGAACTGGAGCGCTGCCCGGTCCGCTGTTACAGATATATATCTTTTTTTGAACGTTAATTTCTCAAAATCCACTGAAGCACATATATTGAGACCTACAAAAGGCACATCGGGGTACCAGTCCCTACAATTTTGCCAAGTTTTGTGCAAATCCATTCAGCCGTTCGGGCTAAAAGTGAGGCCAACCGCCCTATGGAAAACTCAATGTTAAAAACACGTTTTGGGACCCCCCTTTTTTCTCGGCCCCCCCTTGACGAACCCCCCCAAATTTTCAAGGGCTGCTCAGAAACAGAATGTGCCATTTTCCTGAAAATTTCAGCCAATTCCGTCCACAAACGCCAAAGTTATTAGACATAGAATTTTCAAAAATCCCATAGAGAAAAAATCCTAACTATATATACCTACTGGCGACCGCCAGTAGGTAATATATATATATATATATATATATATATATATATATATATATATATATATATATATATATATATATATATATTCACTGAAAAAACCATAGGTTATAGACCATATATAGTTAGGAATTAGCATTTACAAAACCTTGAAAATTCACTGAAAAAACCATAGGTTATAGACCATATATAGTTAGGGATTAGCATTTACAAAACCTTATTTTACTCACACAAAACCATTGAAATTCCATATATAGTTAGTTGTACTAACTATATATCGCGCACCCGCAATCCACTGCTGATCATGTCACATATTACATCATTCATGACATGGTCAGTGACATCACTGATGACATCACTGATGACATCTCAAATGACATCACTGATGACATCACTGATGACATCTCAATGACATGACTGATGACATCACTGATGACATCTCAAATGACATCACTGATGACATCTCAAATGTCTTACATATTGAAGAATGAGTGGATGTATAAGTGTCTGGATGAAGGATTTAGTAGGTGTGTGACTGACTGTATGAGTGAGTGATTAAATGTGTGTCACTGAGTGCATGGGTTAGTGAGTAAACTGTCTTAATTTGTGCATCATTATGTCTGTTGTTCTGTAAACTGCTGCATGTGTTGATCAGTAGCTATATGAGTAAGTATATGGGTTATTGATTGGTTGCCCAAGTATTTGTATGGGAGACTGAGTGTGTGTGTGGGTGGCTGGGAGGTGTATGACTCTGTGCATAGATGTGTAAGCAGTTGATTCAATAGATATATGGATTCAAAAGTGCATGTGGAAACAGGTGTATGGGCGGTTGACTGAGTGCATTGGTGAGTGAATGGATATCTGAGTGCTACATGTCAAAGTAAGAACATATGTAAAACACAGTACATGTGAGAGTTGACATATATAAATAACTGTGCATAAGAGCCCGTGAATGTGTGAGTGGCTGTATTGATCATTGTGAACTTGTATCAGGGATTGTAAAAGAGAGTAAATATGTGTTAGTATATGTTTGAATAAGTAAGGTATGTATAACTGTATAGTTGAGGAAATGGAGGTGTAATTGATTCTTTGCATGACTGAGTAGGTGTGTGAGTAACTCCATGGATGAGTGACAGTCTGTGAGTGTCTGTTTACACTGAGTGTATCTAAGGTTATTTTAGAGTCTGAAGAAGTTCATCGTATTATCACATGAATGATGTCATCAGTGATGTCATCAGTAATGTCAAATGAGATGTCATCAGTGATGTCATCAGTCATGTCATTGAGATGTCATCAGTGATGTCATCAGTGATGTCATTTGAGATGTCATCAGTGATGTCATCAGTGATGTCACTGACCATGTCATGAATGATGTAATATGTGACATGATCAGCAGTGGATTGCGGGTGCGCGATATATAGTTAGTACAACTAACTATATATGGAATTTCAATGGTTTTGTGTGAGTAAAATAAGGTTTTGTAAATGCTAATCCCTAACTATATATGGTCTATAACCTATGGTTTTTTCAGTGAATTTTCAAGGTTTTGTAAATGCTAATTCCTAACTATATATGGTCTATAACCTATGGTTTTTTCAGTGAATTTCAATGGTTTTTTAATAGCAAATATCAAAACCTTTACAATGTATTCTTCTTTAAATCGAAAAATATTTTTTACATGTTTTTAATACAATTTTTTTTTAATTATTTTTATTGTTTCGCTCCCGGTACGCGAACCGGTTAGCTTCCCGTTAGCTCAATTCGGAGCCGCGACCCGGTCCGCGAACCGGTAAACGTTCCGTTTGCGCGACTGTCGCGTTAGAAAACAACATCGTGACGCGTCGCGTCAGCATGACGTTTCGCGTTCTCGCGTGATACGTCATATGACGTGCTACGTTAGCGTACCTGGAAGCGCAGCGGTACGCGAACCGGAAGCGATCCGCGGCGCGGCGCCGACCGCGTAACGTAAACACAGCAGGTCATGTGACTCGGTAATAACACTTTTCATTGGTTCATTTCACTTTTGGTTTCCTAATGATGTAATACTAGGTCATGTGATCTAAAATGAACACTTTTCATTGGTTTAGAACTTTTGCTTTTCCCAAATGATGAAAACCCCTCCTTCTTTACTCACTCTGACTTTCATCTTGGTGAGAGAAAGACCCTTTATTTACATTGTGACATGGCTTCATTAGTAGCTTCAGCTGGTTCTAACCCACCACCTCCACCAAATCCAAAGAAGAGAGGACCACCTGCTGAAGTAATTTTACAACAAGAAGAGGAAGAACAGGAAGAGGAGGAAGAGGAGGAAGAGCCAAGGTTTTTGCCAGAGGAGCCCAGGAGGTATAATCGAAAAGAGAACTACATTTGGCAATTCTATAAATTTCCTGAGGGGCAAAAAAAAGTAAATGCACGCTACGTGTTTTGCCGTATATGCGGTGATAGACTGTCAAGGGGAACTGAAAAAAAGTACAGTTACGGCAATTACACTATGCATCGGCATATGAGTAGGTGGCATCCTAATAATTATAGTGCTGCCCAGCTACGTGATGAGCAACAAAATCCCCTTCCGATGGCAAGAAGATCGGTTGTTCCAGAGGTGTCGGGACCAGAGGCGAGGGATATGATCCCAAACATTCAAATGTTGTTTGGGCACGTGAAGCAAGTGTGCGTGCACTGCGGCGATTTCATTTGCTACAGGGAAAGTAGCATCATTTTGATTATGAGAGCTATTCAGAATCATGTTAATGTTTGTCCGAAATGCCCCAAAAAATAAATTCTTTTTTTTTGTTGCTCCTGTTGAGCCCTTTACAATGGATCGTTTTTGTTTCCCCCCCCCCAAAAAAACCAAAAAAAATATAAAAACGTTCAGAAAATACAAAAAAAGTAAAAAAATGTTCAAAAAATACTAAAAAAAATATAAAACAACAAAAACATTAAAAAAAAAGTTCTTTTCAGAACTACCTCCCCGTTATAAAAAAATTGGTAGAATATTTGGAACTCTGCCAACCTCTATTTCTCTTAGTTCGCTCCCCGGAGCGCTACCCGGTACGCGAACCGGAAGCTAACCAAAAAAATTATTTTTTAAAAGAAAGAACAGTAAGTATAAGGGAAGGAAACAGACAGTTATGTGAAAAGAAAGACAGCTCTAGGGAGTAAACAAGAGATACTGTTACCCACAATCCACTGCTGATGATGTCACATATTACATCATTCATGACATGGTCAGTAACATCATCAGCAGTGGATTGCGGGTAACAGTATCCTTAGTTTACTCCCTATAGCTGTCTTTCTTTTAACATAACTGTCTGTTTCCTTCCCTTATAGTTACTGTTCTTTTTAAAAAAAAAAATTTTGATCAGTCAGAAACAGTGACATTAATAGAAACAGAGAGAGTGAACAAGAGTGAAGAACTATGGTCCTCCTCAGCCACCCTCAGAAAACCAAGGGGGTCAAGATACATCTACCGTGCCCCCTTCTACCCATTCTGAACATTATTTGCCCTCCATCTTGTATCTTGATTCGACCGAAACACAAAATGGTGGACTCCCGTAACGCTGCTGGTTTGCGAACCGGGCCACTTCCCGGGAAGCGGTCCAAAAAAAAAGGTGGGAAAGTAATTCACAGACACTAAGAGTAATAGAGACGGAGTGAGTGAACAAGACTGAGGAACTATGAGAAGAGAGGGACTGAGAAAAAGAGTGGAAGGAGTTGAGTAAGTAGGTAATAGAGAAAGGAATGAGGAAAGTAGCAAAGGCAGGAAACTGAGGGTTAAAGAAGTGAAGCAGTGGAACTAATAGTAGGTGAATGTGATAGAAATGTAACGAAAAGAGTACAAAATATTTACCTTATAATTGCCGTTAAATTACTCACTTTTTGTTTTTATACTTTCAATCTGTGAAAGAGAGAACCAACATTTGAAAAATATTAAAACATGTATTTAAAAATTACAAAAGACAAGGGAAAAGATTGAAGGACAAATAGTTTTTCAACAATTGACACTGACAGAAGCTTCTGCTTCTCCAGGCCCCCTACACAGTCCTAAAGATATACATTTTAAACTAACAGTATCTTGATGCAGATGAAGTGAGGCCTATCTTAAAACATGGTGCATCTTTTGCATTGCTCTTGTTTCAGAAAAGTGTCGCTTCAGGATGCCAATAACATGTCTCCTATCCAGAGGTTTGTTTGAGGTGAGGCCTACTCAGAGTTCAAGATGAGATTTACATTTGTTGAAGTGTACAGAGGAGATAATATCTGTGAAAGTCTACCAATGAAGTGAGTCATGTCCACTGCACTCTTCAACAAAGTACAAACCTCCTATGTTTCCCTGGACAGACCTAAACTTGATCTGCACAATGTGATTCGTAATGATAGGAAACACAGGTGATGTAATTGAAATACGTGCAATTTATTTTGCTCATTTCTCAATCACATCACTTGAGTTTCCTTTGCTTAGGTATCTCATTGTGCAGATGTAGTCTAGCATATGAAAGAATACGCAGAAGTGCAGCACTGTATGCAACACCTTTGACACTTACAGAAGCCTCACCTTCTCCATGCCTCCTACACAGTTCTACATGTACATCATAAATGCAAACAGTACAGAATTAATTATACATGTTAAATGGTTTATTTTTGCTGTTCTCAGAATGTATCAAAATTCACTAAAAACAGTGACTTAAAGGTATTCATCATATAACAGCGGGGAAAAAAAAACACAATCAAAATGATTGTGTTTAAAAAACCCATACAACATCAGAAATCAGAATTCAGAACTCCTTAAAGTTAACTTACTTTCCATGACGTCCAAGGATGTCCTATGAACAGCTTACACTCTTTTGTGCTGTTATTACTTTCAGCCCGCCACTTTCTGAAAGAAAATCTCCATCGTTTTTAAAAACACGTTAGATCGAATAAATGACTTCTTGCTCTCTACCACAAGTTTCCTCAAGGCCAAATCTGGTCAGAGCCATTTATAACTCTTGGATTTCTTGTAAGCCAATCCCGTCATTTGGAATTTCCGCAACTTTCAGAATTAAAATGTTGAAGATCATTTTCACAATCCTGGAATAGTAATATCTTCCCCTTCTTGCTCAGTCATGTTCTACATTTCCTATGACACTGATACTGCTTACTATGAAGCAGACTTACACTACCTCTATGACTACTACAATTATTTAATTCTCTACATCACTTTTAATCACAAAGCAATGTAAAATAGTAGACAGCATTGCAGACTTACATTCCCTCTACTCCATGTTTTGATTGGCTGCTTCAATTAGCTTATAAAAAGAAACAGTTTTTCTGAACTCATTCAAAGTGCACATATTTCTCCATGACGTCCAGTCCTATGGTTAGAAGTTATGTCTCTGAACTACACTTATCCTCAAGGCCAAATTGTGTAGGAGCCATTAGAACTTCTTGAAATTCCACAGAGCACATCCCGAGATTATTTCCCTAAAATTTTGGTTTTAAAAACACCAGGTGAGAGTTTTTAAGGTCATACGGCAATTTTCTTTTTGAAAATTAAAACAGAATCATTGCAGAATGACCAGCCATTTCTAGACTTTAAATAAGCTGTGTAATGTCCTGATGTTATTGAAGGGCCGTCATGATATATAATTGCTGCAGTTACAAAAGTCCTTCCTGATATTGACAACTGCGAAGCTACAACATTTTTAATTAAAGTTGTCAATTTTGTTCCATCAGGCCTACATCGTTGGAACATTAAAATGACGTACTGGCCATATGTTCGTATAAATAATGTGGACATCATTTCAGATTTACATTGGCTACACTCCATGTTGTGATCAGCTGCTTTTACTAGCTTATTAAAGGAGACTGATTTACTGTCTGGCAAAGTTAAATATATAAATCTTTCTGAGTCTACACTAGTAGTACTTGATACCATACAGTTCTCGCAGTCATGCTGCCATTGATAAGAAAGCCCAAACAGCTGATCTACATCTACACCTTCAGCATGTAATACATCAAGCATGTACATTAAAAACTCCTGACAATCTTGCTGAATATTTCGAGAGAATTGTGTTTGGCCTGAACATCTGTCTAACAGATTTCGAATTTCAGACACACTTTCTATGTTTCTTCTATCAGTGCTACATTTCTCTAACACAGAATTTAACAAACTGCAAAATCTTTGATCAGAATTGACCACAATCTCTTCTTTTACATTTTCTAGAGAAAACAAAACATTAACCACTACATTAGCATAGCAGTTGACACCAGAACTGTTTTCAAACTGAAAACCAACAACATCTTCAACAGAATCCTTTTTGTTTCTGCTTGTAATTTTAGGTTCATTGACTTTTTGTCTTTTTGCTACAACCTCCCCAGTATTGTTCTCATTTCTTCGTTTCCGGCCTACCACACGTTTCTCAAACAAAGGATACTGAGGCAAATGTGGCGCATACTCTCTTCTTAACCTATTGTATTCCTTAACACAATCTAGATCCGCACAAATGTTTGTGACATCACACTCAATCAAGTACAATCCCGATAAAGTTCTAACTCGTGACAATGCCACATATGCCATACCCTCCTTGAACACAGAACTGCCAATATTCACCAATGCACTGTCTACACTTAAACCTTGCGATTTATGGATTGTCACCGCATATGCCAAGCAAACAGGAAACTGCTTACGGCGAACATATAAGTCTTTTACAAGCAAAAATCTAGCAGAACAACGACCAATTAGCTGTACTTCCTCAATGCCATCAAATTTAATTTTTAAAAATTCAATTCCATCTCTATTTCTGTATTTCACAAAATCAACAACATTACCCATTGATCCATTTACCAGACCTCTTTCAACATGTAAATTCCTTCTTAAAATTATACGGCAGTTCAAGCACACATTCAGAGTCTTTTCAAAACCTGCAGTTTTAGATATACTCTTCTCTAATGAATCCAATTTTGTTTTCAGATTCTCAGACAAAATAATTGTTGATCCCATATGCTCTACTCTATCAATAGCTTCCAGTTTCACAATCTCTTGCTTTTCTAAATGCAACATTTTGTTGTTAAATTTGGCACATTCTGCAAGAGTTGGCATCAAACATATTCCAGATTTCTTCTCAGTAATTTTCTGAAAAATATTCTCAGGCACAACATCTTGTTCTGGATATAAATTTGACAGTAATCGTGCATGTAAAGCTTCTTTCCCATGCTCGGTCACTTTTCCAATTCTAACATCTTGTAGAATAGTCTTGTAAACTTCATCCTTCGCCTGACGCATATTTTCATGCAGTTCAGCATAATTGAAGTTTAACCATATATTGACGTTGCCAATGCTGCCTAGGCACTTCCTGGTATCTTCATGCGTGAGCATTTTGAACACAGGTTGCCCTTTCACTGGTGTCAGCTGCAAAAGATCTCCGAAAACAATGATGTGTTTGCCACCAAATAACACATCATACTCTGTTTTGAGAACTTCTTGCATCCTCAAATGCACAAAGGCAAGCATGACATTGGAAACCATGCTTACTTCGTCAATGATAAGAAGTTTCATTTTCCTCAAGATTCTTGAAACCTCAAAACAAGCATCTCCAGATAGCTTGTGATATTGTAATTTGTTGTCATGCTCCACTGGCAGCATCAGTAAACAATGTAAAGTAATCCCTTTAATATTATGTGCTGCCAGTCCAGTTGGAGCAGCGACAACACAAGACAGCGATGACTCTGTCCTTTCCTGCAAATAGCATGAAATTGCTTTAATGAGGAAACTTTTTCCAGTTCCCGCTTCTCCACTCACGTACAGTCGGACAGGCTTCAACGACGTACATGAGCACTCTTTCTTATCATGACTTAATCCATGATCAATTTGCATGGTAACTTCGTCATATATTTTCCTCTGCTCAACGTTGAGTTGTCTTTCCAACTCTTCTAAGTTAACCGCATCCTCCTGAGCATGTGCCATGGCTCTTTCCACTTCATTCATAGCAGTGGCAGCTTCATTTTCGATAACAGGTCCTCCTAGTGGATCCTGACTCAATGAAGCAGAACTCTGACTGTCCTGAGAACTGTCTCTGGCAATCTCGGCTGCAATTGTTGCTTCCTGCTCAATTTCCGCATTCAACATTTCTACATATTTGGGAAAAGCAGGACATTCTATGGTCTCCTTGGCGGCATTGAAAGAGTCTTCGTAACAGAGGAAATCTCCAAGCAGTTCCTCTTCTGCACGCCAAGGCTTGAAAAGTTGCAAAAGTGCTAAATAGAAAAACTCCTTTTTTTCAGGAGATTCGCCACTCAATTTTCGATGGTTTACCAAGTGGCATTTTCTTTGCTTGACCAGACATCCCTCACTTCCTATTACAGCATACACTCCTTTCTCAGTATCTTCTTTGATGTTCCTCTTGAATATGTAATTTTGCAGAACCTCATACAGACAAACATTCTCGAGGTGACTGCTTCGATTTGGATAATATGTATCCAACATGTTTGTCTTCAAAATGTCGGTACTGTTTGGCTCCTTTTCCGCCAAATACTCAATTTCCCGCACAGGTTTGAGAACTCGATTACGCGTTGCAGCAAGACCAAGACTCGCCCAAACGATACTCCTGGACTTGGCATAGAGACTTGCTGAAGACAACCGGTCAGAACATTCGTACGCTCCGATTTCTCGATGCGACAACATCTTCAGACTGAAACTGTACAACTTCTTGCTGAGGCTCTTTTCATGGGAAATGTCCTCCCACATATCCTTCAATTCTGTCTTCTCTTTTTTGGTGATGTAAGACGTCACATACCGAGCCACAGCCATACAGTTATCAGCCACAAACTGTATATCCATGTTAGCATTCCACATGGACAAAATCACCGGGTTGTAGTCGTTGATGTACTTGGACTCTTCGTTCCTCTTCAAATTGTAAGTGTTTTTAGGTGATTTCTTCATGACATTGTGTCGCAGCGAAGACATCAAACTGTTTACTCTTCCTTTAGAAATCACCGGTCGTGGAAAGCCGAAACGACATTTAGTGTAGAACTTGTCTTTGTTTCGGAATTTACGACGGCAGTACTTTCCACATCGATGGCTTTGGAAACGCAGAACTTTTTCTCTTAGGTTTTTCTTCTCCTTTGCGTTTGGAACAGCACACGTAGAATACTGTTGGATGAAACTCATCACTGAGTCTTCTGGATCCGTTCCAAATTTAGGTGCATCCTTGATCCACAGCAACATATGTATATGAGGAGCACCTCTTGCTTGGTACTCTTTTCTCCAGAAGAAATCCAACACCTCTCCAAGAGGTGGATTCTTCTTATTCATGATGAAAGACATCATAGCTTCAAATCTATGATTGAAGTACCTACATACATTGACTGGATCCAAAGAGCACAGTTCTCCGGGTGTCTTGAATTCGATGTTATCTACGTTAGCATTTGCCTCTCGTAGAAATTCAAGTAAGTCTTCCCAGCCATACTCGGCACAGCTCAGAGTGAGGAACCATGTGGGAGTACCTAAGTTCCTCAGCATACATTTTAAATCACCATGACGACGGTACCAGTACTCATTAGTACCACGCTGACACGCCATGAGATTAATCAGGTGAGAATCCAAAATACTATCTTGGACATTGACTTTATCCATAAAGTCACTTGCCGAGATGTTTTGCATGTGTATACCACTTTTCAAGATGTGGTTCACTGCATATGACAGTCCAGACAGATCGCTTTCAAACAGGAGATGAAACAAATAAGGAATGCATTGTCGAAACCTAGCATCTCCTGCATACAATCGCAAAGTCCGGTATTCAGAAGCAGGAATTTGATGAGGTCGCTCATCATATCTTCCTCCCTGACCTGTTGGAAAAAGCTGTGGGAAACACCGAGCTTCCAAACTTTCCTCCCAAACACTAATGGGACTCCCTTTGGCTTGTTTCATTTGAAACAACTCAATAGCATTCCCCATGACTTCCTTGGAATGCAAAGGATGAACACTATAATGTTCATATATTTCTTCACTAGTAGAGGGTTCTACTTTCTCAATTTGACCAGCACACAAATCGCTATCCTCTTCCTCACTTACTTCCTCTTCTGCAACATATACATTCTTATAGTATTTATTATTTTTTTTCAAATACAATGTTGCCTTTTTAACTTTCCTAACATCTACTAAATCTTGCCATATTTTCTTATTCTTTGTCGGAACCCCATTAACTAAGATAACCAGAGGTTCCTCTTCCACTTTTTCTACTCCAATTGTGTTAATGTTTTTCTTCAAATCTAGAGGCAAATAAACAACTCTTCCCTTTAATCCTCTCTGTAAATCTGATGGAGGCAATTTCCCTGTCTTTGGCTCCATTCTTACAATAGCCTGAAAGGGATGGATACTTTGAATCAAAATAGATTCATAAGTATTTAAATCCTTCAATTCAGAAGGAATCTCAACCAATTCCAGATTATTATGAACTGCTCTAGCAGGCATCTGGTTTTGATTTAATTTGCAAGAACAATAAGTACACACACGTTGATCCAATCCCAAATCAAAACAATTTTCTACCATCAAGTATGTTGCAAAATCCTTCCATTCACTATTATTTTCCCTTTCACTTTTTGCATATAAATCCACTAACTTAGTCTGATTCTTATAATAAGTGCGTCGACAACACACACAAGTGAAATTAGGCCTCTCACTTGATTTCACCTCAAACGTCGCAATTTCCCTCTGGAAATTATCTGTACTGGAAACCTGTACACTATCTTCCACATGACCCTCTTCTTCTTGCTCAATTTCAACATTCTCCTCTTTACTTCCAAAGTAACAAAACTCAATTTCTTCACATATATTCTTCACATCTATTTCAGAACCATGCAAAAGAGCAGCGCATAATTGTTTAAGCATAATTGCTGGACTCTTAGCATAATACAACATTCTAACTAATTTCCTCACTTTGTTATGATGCACTGCTAGCATCTTGAAATGATGAAAAACACTCTGGCATACTCTCCTGGAAAGACAAGCCAGTGAATGTCCATGCAAACCTGTCACTTCTCTTACTCTGCAAGGATCTAATTCTTGCAACAACATCATTTTCTGCTTCAAACTTTTCTTATTAAATGACCGTACAAAATCACAAAGCAAATTGATGGAATCCTGTCGCACACTGCAAATACTACTACACTTCCAGGTGTACACAGGACCCTTAGCACGTCTTCCTAAAACCTCATTACCTAACACCTCTTCTGCCTCTGTTGTCACAAGTTTTTCTTTTTCAACTGGACAACCATCTTTCACTTCATAAGCACGACCACTGGTGTCAACTGCATGCACCAAATCATTATCCTGGAAATAACTCTCCTCATTAAAAAATGCCTCACAGCTTGAACTATGCATCCATTCTCCAGAAAAAACTTCACAAAAATTACTACGATTAACTATTCTCTTCCATCTACTATTTCTTTTGAAATCAAAAATTGCCTTGTTTAGCTTCCTAATTCTATTGATTATCAAAATAAATAACTTACGTTTAATTTCAAATGCCTGATCAATAACTTTCTCAACTTTTTTTTTTGTCTTATAAAAAAACAGTTTCTGTTGACCTTTCTTAATATTTTTTAACAAATTGCCAATTATCCTGTTCCGGAACATTCGTTTACGAATCTCCCTAAACTGTTGTTTCCTTCTACTATCATGCACAGAGTTATCTCTTGCTCTAGCAGTAAAATTTTTCATTGGCCTTTCCTTTCCATTTGATTTCCTTCTTGTTTTATGGACTGAAACATTTTCTGTAGTAATATTTTTTTTACTACACATATTTCTTATAAATTGTTTTGTGCTCTTACCCGGTGCTTTCTTCGTGACTTGACAAATCTTTTTGTTAGAGGACTGCTGCGTATTTTTTTTCACCTGCTGTCTTTGACGTTTTGCAGCCTTTATCTGTCTTTCTATTGTAGGCATGGTGAAATCTTGAAATGATCTGCAGTTGAATCTGTGGAAAAATATAATAAAAAATGTTATTAACCATTATTACCAAACAGTAAATCAGTAACAGTGATCAAAAACTTAACACACTACTTGACATTTTAATTAGAAGATTTTTTAGTCGTTGGCAAATTTACAATACAGAAATACCAGAAAAGAAATGACATTTATATTTATGTTACCTATGCTATTTTATATGTGAATCTGATCTAATTTTATGAGCATATTTTAATATTTTATTGAAGACACTACACATAACCTGCTTTTGAAGGTGTCTTTATTTTTAAATTAAACGGTTTACCTTTTTACTTTTTATTAATTATAAATTTTAAAAATAAATGTTTATATTTCCAAAGGCTCAAGCAGGTCAGCTTCCCATCCTATATCATATAATTCGGACAAATCTGCATCCTCATCACGCTCTTCTTCATCCTCAGGATTTAAATCATCCAAGGGATCAACATCCACTGATGTTTCAATTACAAGTTCAATGATGAGGTCAAAATCAACTGATTGCAGATTGTCGCTCATGTTGAGGTTGTCTTTATCTTTAAAGAAAGATAACAACAATGAGATGTTGCAGAGTAAGAGACAAATCTCACAGATTATAATAGTAAAATTGTTTAACAAGAGTAACATTTTGCAGCTATTATTTAGCCATGTCCAGCGATGCTGAGCAGGTGAAGCCTATGTCTAATTTTTCACTGAACAGGACTCATCTCTTCTTAACCTTGGATAAGCCTCACCGACTCTGTGTCCCCTGCACATACTTAAATGTAAAGGGGCAGATTTATGTTAAATGGCACATCCCCAGGCATGCACCAGTTAACGTGCACCACTGCTCTGCCACCCATGGTGTGCCGCATTTACAATCAGATAGGAGAAACCTGCATCAAAACCCTGCGCCTGCTTGAAGCAGGCATAGGTCTTGACGCAACATTGTGGAGATGGTGCACCCCTGAGCCTTGCTGGAGCTGCATCGCACTTGCGATACAACTCCAGCAATGCGCCACCTTAACGGCACAGATGCGTCAAGCATCTGTGCCGTTTTTGCCCCATGCTGCGCCGCATTGTAAATGCAGCACACCATGGGTGGCGGAACAGCGGCGCAAGATGACTGGCACATCCCTGGTGATGCGCCAGTCATCATAAATCTATCCCTAAGCTTCTTATCTTGTTAGAGATGAACTGCCATATGTATCATCAAAATATTTTGCATTTCCTAAATAGCGAATTTTAAGGAATAAATAGCGATTCTTTACCATTCCTAATTTGCGATGAGCAAATTGCTAATTGCAAGTTACCCATTCATTTCCATGGGCTAGGAGGCTCATAGGAATGAAGGTTTAATTTGCGATTAGCAATTTGCTCATCACAAATTAGGAATTTTTCCAAGGGTGCAGGGGTGTCTCAAGAACACCCTGCTGCACCCCTGAAAAAGAAATTTGGGGGCATATGGCACACATACATGCCCTAAGGGCATGTGTTGGCGTCATATGGGACCTTTTGTTTTTTAAAAAAAAAGCTTTTTGAAAAGAATTCACAAATTACCACCAATTTACCACAATAGTTTCCAAATCCTTAATGTCATTTTTTACATATTTTTTGTTTGATACATTGCATTTAAGTAGTCACAAAATTTGCAAATCCTTCAGTGCAATTGCAAAATAAGGAATAGCAAATTTTGCTACTCCTTATTTTGCATCAAACTTGTTTGATACATACCATTTGTCTAATTAACATTCGCAAAGGCCAAAATTCGTAGAATTTTGATCTTTGCGAATGCTAATTAGCTTGATACATATGGCCCCAAGTGAGGCCTGTCTTACAACATGGTGCATCTTTTGCATCACTGCTGCATCGGTTTCATGTGGTACGTTTTTTTTACACCATGACATATCTGCCTAAATGCATCAATTTGTAATGTTGTCGCCTCATAGCAAATCTTTTGCACCACCGCTGCATCATAAAAGTGACGCACAGTGGCACAAAAGAGGCATACACCTATCATAAATCTGTCCATAGCATTTTAAATGATTAAACCAGGATGACGATAAAGTGTGGCCTATCCAGAGGTTTGTTTAAGGTGAGGCCTACTCAGGATTGCAGATTAAAGTTACGCTTGATGAAGAATACAGAGGAGATAATACATGTAAAGGCCTACCAATGAAGTAAGTAATGTGCACTTTATTGCGCCAGTCATCATAAATGTATCCCTAAGCTTCTTATCTTGTTACAGATGAACCACCATATGTACCATCAAACTATTTTGCATTTCCTAAATAGCAAATTTTAAGGAATAAATAGCAATTCTTTACCATTCATAATTTGCAATGAGCAAATTGCTAATTGCAAATTAGCACCGCCGTTGCATCATAAAAGTGACGCACAGTGGCACAAAAGAGGCATACACCTATCATAAATCTGTCCCTACCATTTTAAATGATTAATCCAGGATGACAATAAGGTGTGGCCTATCCAAAGGTTTGTTTAAGTTGAGGCCTACTCAGGATTGCAGATTAAAGTTACGCTTGATGAAGAATACAGAGGAGATAATACATGTAAAGGCCTACCAATGAAGTAAGTAATGTCCACTTTATTGCGCCAGTCATTATAAATGTATCCCTAAGCTTCTTATCTTGTTACAGATGAACCACCATATGTACCATCAAACTATTTTGCATTTCCTAAATAGCAAATTTTAAGGAATAAATAGCAATTCTTTACTATTCCTAATTTGCAATGAGCAAATTGCTAATTGCAAATTACCCATTCATTTCCATGGGCTAGGAGGCTCATAGGAATGAAGGTTGCAATTTGCGATTAGCAATTAGCTCATCACAAAATAGGAATTTTTTCAAGCGTGCAGGGGTATCTCAAGAACACCCTGCTGCACCCCTGAAAAATAAATTTGGGGGCATATGGCACACCTACATGCCCTAAGGGCATGTATGGGCGTCATATGGGACCTTTTGTTTTTTGGAAAAAAATGCTTTTTGAAAAGAATTCGCAAATTACCACAAACTAGAAGTTGGTGGTAGTTTCCAAATCCTTAATATCATTTTTTACATATTTTTTGTTTGATACATTGCATTTAAGGAATCGCAAATTTTGAATTAAGGACATTTTAAGTCATTTCCACATGTGCAGTGTTTTCAAATTATGATTTGAAAATCGTTTTTGGGGAAAAGTAATGGTTTGCAAATTTATGACAAGGACATAATGGTGTATGCTTCTCTATAAGGCATTTCAGTGTCTCTGATGTCATTTTTCCCATATTACATTATAAGACCTTTCCCCATGGAGCACATTCCTTGTAAATATGCTCCCACCTGTGCATGGCGAATTTAGATTTTGACTGTTTGAGTCACATAGCCATGTTAAAAGTGACCCAAAAAAATTGCAAACGTTTTAAAAAAACACATTCATGTGTCTTAAGGACATTTTAAGTCATTTCCCCATGGACAATGTTTTCTAAGTGGCGCAAAAGAGGCATACACCTATCATAAATCTGTCCCTAGCATTTTAAATGATTAATTCAGGATAACAATAAGATGTGGCCTATCCAGAGGTTTGTTTAAAGTGAGGCCTACTCAGGATTGCAGATTAAAGTTACGCTTGATGAAGAATACAGAGGAGATAATACATGTAAAGCTCTACCAATGAAGTAAGTGATTTCTACTTCATTGCGCCAGTCATCATAAATGTATCCCTAAGCTTCTTATCTTGTTAGACATCAACCGCCATATGTATCATATAACTATTTTGCATTTCCAAAAAAGCGAATTTTAAGGAATAAATAGCGATTCTTTACCATTCCAAATTTGCGATGAGAAAATTGCTAATTGCAAATTACCCATTCATTTCCATGGGCTAGGAGGCTCATATAAATGAAGGTGCAATTTGCGATTAACAATTTGCTCATCACAAATTAGGAATTTTTCCAAAGCTGCAGGGGTGTCTCAATAACACCCTGCTGCACCCCTGAAAAAGAAATTTGGGGGCATATGGCGCACATAAATTTTAACAACATTCCTTTACCTCAAAAACGATTTTCAAATCATAATTTCAAAACACTACACATGGGAAAATTACTTAAAATGTCCTTAAGACACATAAAAGCGTTTTTTGATTGCCTTTCCTGCATGGTTGGGTCACTTTTAACATGGCTATGTAACACAAACATTCAAAATCTAAATTTTCCATGCACATGTGGGAGCATATTTACAAGCAATTTGCGCCACAGAGAAAGGTCTTACACTAAAATGAGAAAAATAACATCAGGGACAGTCAATTGCCTTATAAAGAAGCATACACCATTATGTCCTTGTCATGAATTTAAAAACAATTCCTTTTCCCCAAAAACGATTTTCAAATCATAATTTCAAAACACTGCACATGGGAAAATGACTTAAAATGTCATTAAGACACATGAAAGCGTTTTTTGATTGCCTTTCCAGCATGGTTGGGTCACTTTTAACATGGCTATGTAACACAAACATTTAAAATCTAAATTTACCATGCACAGGTGGGAGCATATTTACAAGCAATTTGCGCCACAGAGAAAAGTCTTACATTAAAATGGGAAAAATAACATCAGGGACAGTCAATTGCCTTATAAAGAAGCATACACCATTATGTCCTTGTCATAAATTTAAAAACAATTCCTTTACCTCAAAAACGATTTTCAATTCATAATTTCAAAACACTGCACATGGGAAAATTACTTAAAATGTCCTTAAGACACATAAAAGCGTTTTTTGATTGCCTTTCCTGCATGGTTGGGTCACTTTTAACATGGCTATGTAACACAAACATTCAAAATCTAAATTTTCCATGCACAGGTGGGAGCATATTTACAAGCAATTTGCGCCACATAATTCATAATTTTCTCCTTAAAGCACACTATTCTCTATCTAAATTAAAGAAATATTTTCTCACCTTAGCAAATACTTTGAGTTTGAAAACAGTCTCAGAAACACACCAATTTGTCTTCAGCAGAGCAAAAGGTATGCACTCCAGAGTCTGCAGCTATCAAAAGCACAGAAATGCTGTAATTCTTCACACATATCTCTCATGTCACCCAATCAAAACTCTTCCCTCACTTTTTTTCAAATGAAAACCCTTCCCCCCTCTGCCATTTCATGCCTTTTCTGCATGGCAACCACCTCTTGGAAGGCCTCTGTTGTTTGCAAGTTCACACAACAATGTTGCAATTGAACTCTGAACTCTCAGTGCACCTGCATATCCAGTGCATTCTTTCATTTAATGATTTTTTATTGACCACTCAAAATACATCTTTCAAAGAACACATCCGTGCACCCTAACTTTCTGTTTTCAGCAATCAAAATCCACCAATCACTGTTACTGCTTCATGAACACAGAAACTCCACAGTTTTTTTCATTTTAAACTCTCATTTTTTCAACTGCCATTTCATTGCCACACTTCATCTGACTGCAGGAGAACCTTCTCTCACCATGTTTTCTGTCTGGATTGTTGGACATAGTTATATTCACTGGGCTCAAAGGTACGTTGAAAACAGGAAATTACCTAACCTCAATTTACAAGATGTGGAAATTAAGTGGTTTGGCCACAGAGGATTAAAATGTCACCAATTGATACCATTGGTGAAAACCTTTATGCATTTGCCCAAACCTGACCTGTTAATTGTGCACTGTGGAGGTAATGACTTGGGCACTTTGACTGGTGTAGGTCTGGAAATGCTTTTAAAGGACACCTTTGAGCAATTAATGGCACTTTTTCCTCAGACTGCCTTGGTATATTCAAATATATGCCAAAGACAGAAATGGAGGTGGTCAAACCAATTTTGTCCACAAATTGAGAAGTCGAGGAAGCATGTAAACAAATCTGTTTCAGCTTACATGAGAGACCATGGAATGGGCTCCCTGTACAACAATAACTTGCGTTACTACATGCAAGATATCTACAGAGGAGATGGAGTTCACTTCTCAGATGAGGGCAACAGAATTTTCACTCTGAATTTAAAAATGTGCATTGGTACCTACTTATAAGTACCTAAATGTACCATAAACCCAAAAGCTCTTCTCAGAGCTACCCTACATCTAATCACTCACAATTATTATTTTACTCTAACATTTTTCACTAATTTTCAACAAAGTACGCTCCCTGGAGCGCTACCCGGTACGCGAACCGGGAGCTAACATCGCGAATTTTTTTTAAAAAATGTTTTTTTTTCGCACATATAAGCCTCCTCTGCCACCCTCACAAAACCTAGGGGGTCAAGATAACTCTACCGTGCCCCCTTCTACCCATTCTGAACATTATTTGCCCTCCATCTTGTATCTTAATTCGACCGAAACACAAAATGGTGGACTCCCGTAACGCTTAAGGTTCGCGAACCGGGGCGCTCAACAGTTCGCGTACCGGGTCGCTCCCTGGGAAGCGCACCATCAAAAAAGGTGGGAAAGTAGTTCACAGAAAATCTACTGGAGACAATTTCACCAAATATAGATTAGCTCATACTACATACCAATCCCTACCATTTTCACAAATTTGATTGGAATTCCATTTAACCATTTAACCTGTAGACCTCTCTAAATACCCTGAGGTAAATTACTTCTCAAAACACATCTGAAGTGTTGGAATTGACAACCAATGAAAATGTTACTTTCATTTTCTACTTTTTTTACCTGACATTTGATTGGTTATGTACCTGAATATATATAAAGAAAGAGAGAGAAACACAGCCATTTTGACTACTACTTCCTGAATTACATTGCAAGATCATTTTCACTCACAACTTAAACTTCTTTTTAGAAGGTGAGATATTATTTTATAAATTTGAAAACATTTTCAGATAGTTATATACTATCCCTCTGTAAGAGTTAGACATTGAGAAAGGCTTCTTTATTATAATTATGGATTGATTTAGGTTTCTGTGGTATAATTATGAATTTACTTAGGCTTCTTCACAGGCACTTTTTAATAGTACTACTTCACGCCTGAAACCATACAGTGCCCATAGATTACTTCTCTGTTATAAACTCACAAGTACCTGTCTGAACTTAAACCCAACAGTGCCCTATCTCTACTGATATATTTATTTCTTATGCAAATTACAGCAAGAAAATGGAAGGAGAGCAGAATATTTCCTTCGAAATTGTTCTGGAGAACAACACAGAAAAAGATATTGAGGACAATGATGACTCAGATTTCATGGATGAATCACGGGACCATGAATTAGTTCAATGTGTAGAATCTGTGGATCATTTACTTCATTATGATGACGGTCAAATGTGGGAAGTTATGTTCACTCAACAAGAGGACATATCTGACAGTCAAATGTTAGACATTCTATTAAATTTTGAAAAACAATCCGAAAAATAAAATTATATGTAATATTAAAAAATTATTTGAGTCTTTAATCATTTTTATATGTAATTCATAAACTAGTGAAATGTTAGAAATGTTATTAAATGTTGAAACACAATCACAATAATAAATAATTGCTTAAAAAATAAAAAAATTAAAAAATAATCAACAAAACCAACAATCAATTAACATACAGTATTTGAAAAGTCTATCATTCATTTTTCATTATAGTACGCTGCCTAGAACGCTTCCCGGTTCGCGGACCGGGCGCTAACCACGAAAAAAAACAAAAAACAAAATATTTTTTTTTTTGCCCCGCGGGGCCCTTTTAAAGCCTCCACATTAAACCTAGGGGATCAGGGAGGATCTACTATGCCCCCTTATGGTTATTTCCACCTTTGTTTTGACCTCCTCTTGTCTCTCAATCCTCCCGAGAGACAAGATGGCGGCCGCTCCGGACTGTTTAGAATGTTGACAGACACCGGAGAGCCAATCAGCTTCGCTACGCGAAGTTCCGTTACGCGAAAAGTACGCGAACTGGAGCGCTGCCCGGTCCGCTGTTACAGATATATATCTTTTTTTAAACGTTAATTTCTCAAAATCCACTGGAGCACATATATTGAGACCTACAAAAGGCACATCGGGCTACCAGTCCCTACAATTTTGCCAAGTTTCGTGCAAATCCATTCAGCCGTTCGGGCTAAAAGTGAGGCCAACCGCCCTATGGAAAACTCAATGTTAAAAACACGTTTTGGGACCCCCCTTTTTTCTCGGCCCCCCCTGGACGAACCCCCCCCAAATTTTCAGAGGCTGCTCAGAAACAAAATGTTCCATTTTCCAGAAAATTTCAGCCAATTCCGTCCACAAACGCCAAAGTTATTAGACATAGAATTTTCAAAAATCCCATAGGGAAAAAATCCTAACTATATATACCTACTGGCGACCGCCAGTAGGTAATATATATATATATAACAGCTCAAATTCTTCCATTGTCAAACAAAGAATTCTCCGCACTCCCGGGGTATATTTTCAAAAAGGTTGCTTTATTTTAGACAAGACAGACGCCCTCGCGTTTCGGCATTCAGCCTTTCTCAATGTCAATGACCCTAAGACATCGTCATGTTTTTAAACACACCTTAAGATAGAGGAAGGACTACCGGCTGGCTAACTATAGCCAGCGCCATTTTAGAGTGGTGAATATTTACAGTGATGTAATCAACTTACAAGCACATTCTATATTATTTAAAACATGCTTAACCACCCTTGGCATAAGTGTTATCGAAAAGTGATTGTACACAGATTGTAACTGCATCACATGTACACTTTTTGTACTTGTTGTCGATTAACATATTTTGCCATTAACAAAAAATTAAGCCGTGTATCGGCAATTCTCCTTCCCCACCTATATTCAAGTCTGTTTATCCTAAACATAAACAAAATCAACCATACATTATTTACAATTACTATACATTTTTATACATTTTGTTCATTGTTTTTACTAATATTTTATCGTTGCCACAAATCTTTAAATCGAATTCATCAATTTCATAATATTGCAAATAGAGGACCACCAGGGTTATTCATGACTGCATTTCTCTTATTCCTTCATACCAATCATTAAACTTCAATCCAAAAGTGAAAATATATGCGCAAACGAACAAACAAACAAGGTGCCAATTTCATTTCGGAAAGTTCCACTTCTGATAGTCTCTATGTACATATATACATATATACACTCCTATCCACAGATCTTCAGATTATGATCTACTTTTCAATTACAGTTACAGTTTGCAGATTACAACTTATTCATATACCAATGTGTACCATCATATCCTCGCCACTGTTCATACCCCATGGTGTTTTTGTGTGGAGGTCGATGATATATCTAGACTCCAACCTGCCCAGTTTCTTAAGTCTGTCCCCCCCTCTGATGTTATCGGGGACTGAGTCTAGACCATAACATAGTAACTGATTATGGTCACTCTTATGCTTTTCTGCAAAATGTCTTGCAACAGGGTATGCTTGGTCCACCTTGTCAATTGCTCTCATGTGCTCCAGTATCCTGATTTTGAATGGATGTACTGTACTGCCAATATACTGGAGCCCGCATGGACACACCAAACAATATACCACGTACGGTGTGCTATAAGTAATAAACTTGCTGATTTTCTTCACCATGCCTGTATCTTTTATGGTATATGTGAGAGCCCTTTTGCTATTCCTACAAGCCTTACACTTGTGACAAGGAAAGAAACCTCTCATGTTTCTTAAGGTGTTCTCTTTGGGAGGTATTTTCTCTAGGTGGCTACGTACCAATTGGTCACGAATAGACCTGGCTTTCCTAAATGTGACCAGGGGAAAATTCGGGACATTCTCACCTATAACATTATATATATATATATGTGTGTGTATATATTTGTGTGTGTGTGTGTAGAAATATGAGGGTGATTATTATAACCCATATATGTAATAATATTCCTTGCTTTTAATTCCAAATATCGGACGATATTTAATTGGAAAGTAAAAAGACTTACCAAATGTGAGAAAGCTGCTATATCACATCTTGTGCACAGTATTTCTTTTATGTTTATTATTACATGTGGTGTTTGAAAAAGCATTTAAAAAAGTGGCGAGCCAAGAGCCGACTATCTGTGAACAAGGGCAACCGCCCGAAACGCGTCAGATCTTGCAGCTCCACAAATAAAAATATCAGTGCCTGATTTTGGGACTCGTGTTGTCTTTTGGGTTCACATAGTTGAAATACCATGATGGCAAACATACCATAATCATAAATATAATCATAAGTCGAGAATTGAATACGCTCTTTTTAGTTATTCATTAAGAGACCCCCTAAAGGACTTAACATACCTGCCCTCACACTTATCAGATCACTCCGCTATATTTTTCTCTTTACAAACGGCTCAGCAACCCTCTCAGACTCTATGGTCATTTGACCACACGATTCTCTTAGAGGATGAAGAAACTGACCTCCTCATCAAAGAAACAAAATTTTTCATGGATACCAATATAAACTCCACCCAGTTAAATATAGTATGGGAGGCCTATAAAGCTTATTTGAGAGGTTATATAACTAACAGGGCCTCTTATCGAGGGAGAATATATAGGGCAAAGATCGCCAATATCGAAAAGGATATTTCATCCTTGGACCAACGTATTGGTTCCGGAATTGGAACTATTATAGAGCAGGAGCAGCGTAAAAACCTAAAAGAGAAACTAGATAATATTCTTCAAGAGAGGGTTGCATTGAGATGGGAAGCAAGTAAGTTTTCCAACTTTGAGTACGGTGAGTCCGCGGGTAAGGTCCTAGCATGGAAAATTAAATCGGATCAGGCCAAGAAACACATAAAGCACATCATTTTAGAGGGGGAGACACTTGAAAGATCTTCCATCAGAGATATTGGAGAAGCATTCTTGGAGTTTTTCCAGCAAATATATAAGGAGGAGATCTCGGTGGACCCGATATTAACATCTAGATGGTTGGAGAAGATTACTCTTCCCACTCTTAGCTCTGAACAAAGAGACCGTCTTGAAAGGCCTATTTCAGAGGAAGAAGTGAGGGAAAGCATTAAAAAGGTGAAGAGGGTTAAGGCAGTAAGCCCTGATGGTCTCCCTGGCGAATTATTTCGCGTACTAGATCCCAAAATAGTTTCTGTGCTGACAAGACTTTTTAACGACATCTTAGTAAACGGTGTGACCCCTCCTAAATCATGGGGCGAGGCGATTATTGTTCTGATCCCGAAACCCGGGAAAAATCCAGCTAAGTGTGGCTCCTATAGGCCAATCTCGCTTCTAAATAGCGATTACAAGCTCTTTGCAGCTGTGTTGGTGAATCGGTTGGGACGTGAGGTTGGCTCAATAATTCATACAGACCAGAAGGGATTCATAAAGGGTAGACGACTTTCGGACCTTACGTATGACTTAATTGGGGCAGTGGACATAGCCTCTACGTTTTCTCTTCCAATGGCCATTATGACCCTCGACGCTACTAAAGCATTTGATCGAGTAAACTGAGCTTATTTAGCCGAGACCATGAAGAAATTTGAATTCGGTCCAAATTTTCGGAGATCAATTGGACTCCTGTATACAAATCCTAGTGCAAGCATCATGGTCAATGGTGTATGTACCCAGCCCTTTCAGATTACTAGGGGAACAAGACAGGGGTGTCCCTTGTCCCCTTTACTTTTTAGCATATACATTGAGCCACTTGCACAATCCTTTAGGGACGACTCAAGAATTTCTTCATTTAAATTCGGCGGATGGGAAAGGAAAATAGGGCTATATGCTGATGATATTGTTATTTACACCAGTGATCCAGCAAACGCTTTTCCCATAGTGGTCAAAAAGGCCAAGGAATTCGGAACTATTTCGGGCTACGATATCAATGCCGATAAGACTGAGCTTATGACGTGAAATATCGCCAATCCGGGTGTTGGGGTGACGCCCTCAATCCGTTCAATCCGTTATCTTGGAGTGAAAATAACGCAAGATATTGAAGTCTTAGCTAAAGCTAACCTAGATCTGGTCGCCAGAGAGTGTAGGGCCCTTTTGAGATCATGGGTGGGGCTTAGATTATCAATTTTCGGGAAAGTTAACATTGTAAAGATGTCTATCCTTCCGAAACTGACCTTTATTTTTAACACAATTCCCCTTGCATTTGACTCTAAGCAACTACTTAAGTGCCAACAAGAAATAAATTCCTTCATTTGGGGCTATAAAGCCACAAGGTTGGCTTGGACAAAACTGAGGAGGAGGAGGGAAAAAGGTGGATTGGCCCTCCCAGACTTGCAGTACTACTCTTGGGCATTCCAGCTCTCCCACTCAAGAATGCTCTTGAAGTCACCAGATCTCACTTCAAATGGGAAATTATTCAAGGCAATGCTGGTAGGGGCAAACCTCCCATTAGATGGGTTTTTATTTAAATTTGGAGATCGAAAGTTTTAAAAAAAGGTGAGGCTGAAGATTCTATTAACACAACTGAAGTCATGGGTACAAATTAAACGTAGAGTGGGGTTGGCGTACTACTCTAACCACGCTCAGATTTGGGACTCTCCTGGGCTTCCATTGTGCCTGCAGGATTCTCTGGCAACCCCCCTAATTACAGCTGGGCTTCTTAGATGGGGTGAATTGCTATATGGAGGCATCTTGATAGGGTGGGAAGACCTTAGGGAGAAAGCAGGGCCGACACTATCAAGATTTAAATACACACAAATTAGTAGCTGGGCCAGAGAATTAATCAGGAAAGACCCTAATACCGGGAGAATTAGTCCTCTAGAACAACAATTAGTCGAAAAACAGATAGGAGGTAAGGAGGTGGCTCTCTGGTATTGGTCTATACTGGAAGAGATAGATGGGGACTTTAATCTCCCAACGGAACTATGGGGTAGAGAAATTGTGGCACTAGACGAGGATTGGTGGGCAGAATCTTTCTCCCTTTTGTATAAATTGGTCAAACCCGCTTGGCTTAGACGAAACCACCTGTTTACTTTACACCGGGCATATCTCTCCCCTTTACGTTTATCCAAATATCAAGAGGGGAAATGCTGTAATAAATGCCAATTGTTAGCAGCTTCCGATATACATATGTTTTGGGACTGCCCTAACATATCGACTTATTGGATGGAGATCAAAGCAACTTTGGATTCAATTATTAAGACCAACATTTCCTTAACTTTACCACTTGTTATTTTTGGCCTGGACCAGAACATCACTGGAGTAGCGCGGTCCTTCATATTTTATGCCATCCTGTTGGCAAGACGGCAGATATGTATGCACTGGGTGGATATTACCTCTCCCACTCACTCCACATGGCTAACCTCACTTTATGAAACTTCCAAGCTGGACTTGAAAAGAACATGTAGAGCCCAGAACCTCACAATTTGGAAATTTTTGACAGAGTGGAAGTGAACCTTTCTCTGTCTTCTTGGGTTTTTTTTTTTTTTTTCAAAAGATCCGATGATTAAGCCCATCTACTCAATGGTTCAGTATAGTGGTCTGCCCCGATCCCGATATCTGCATACTGGATTTACTGGCACGAAGTTGCCTTGAGATCGTCAATAAGATGCATGGTCGTACCCACCAACTCATAAAAAGTTCTGCCAAGGTGTGTAGCGGCTCAATTTCCAGGGCATTGCTCCCAATGGCAGTGAGCTGGTCGGGTTGTCTTCTTCGCATCTAAGGGACGTGTGTCGGGCAGATGAGGATTTAATAAAAAAGTTTAAAAAAAAAATTAAAAAATATGATGGCAAACTTTCTTCATGTAGAATTCGGAAGGTGGTTGCTTCCGAGACGAGTCCACTCCCCGGATGTTGGCGGCTGCTTTCAACCAGCATTGGGATTTTTCAGAAACAAAGTTTATAGCAGCGGCCCCCATTTTCAGCTGAACATATATCTGAGGCGAAGGGAAACGATAACGCGAGCAACACTGATTGTGCAGCGGCGTAACCTGTCCCCGGTGAGTGTAACAGAGATAAGGAACGGTGGGGAGGACTAAAGGCACAAGCGGACACCTTTCAAACGAACAAACATTAAGGACAAGGGGTCTGCTATAACATCAATTGCAAAAATTAGGAGCATGAGGTATTATGTCGGCAGGGCAGTGCGCGGCATGGAGGCAGCCGCAGATACTCTTTTTTCAAATTTGCCGAAAATAACAGGCAAAGGGGTGTTGTCGAAAACGACGCCCGGGAACACTGAAACCACAAGCGAGAATCAAATTTGCAACTTGCTCAAGCGCCTGGAAAAATGTATGCGCTCGAAAGTCACCAAATAGTGGGAGCACAAATCATTATCAAAATATCTTGAGGAAGGGCGAGTAACTAGAGGGCTACCTATCTTACTGGCCCCAAGTTACAAAAGCCCAAATCCAGAAATGTTGAAGGAGTGGGGACACAGCAACTTAGAAGCATCAGGAAAACCTAGTAAAAATTCTAGTGAAATATGCAACTATTGACAGGGAAGCATTGTTGAAAGAGATTGACTAACTTAATGAACAACTAAAGAAGTTTGAACCAATTGAGCTTATAAATAAAATCAGAAAGGAAATTGAAGAAAGGCTAGCCAAGCAAGAAGAAAAAATTAAGGCACGCAAAGTATACAAGTTCGCTCGCGACAAGGAAGATTATGACCAAGGGCGTATTTATTCGTTTGTGTGAAAATATGACAATGCCAAAAGGTCCAAATTTAATCAGCAAATTCCTTTTACATTGCGAACAGGAGCCCCAGAAGATAAAGACAACACAGAACTAGTGGCAGATAGTAGTGACAGTGACTCTTTGGTGAGCTCTATGTCGTCGGGTGAGGGAAGCTCCAACAGACTGGACACAGCGGAAAAGTATTAGACCTAGGATAAGAGGTTGATTATTTAGTATTCGACCGTTTGCAAACTTTGAGACCACTCAACCAAAAGAAAAAAGAACATGTAACAACAAAAGACAGGGAGAGCGCTGAAAAAAGCGGAAACTCCTTCAAAAACCAAAAAAAGCAGTACTGGCGGAAAGATCAATAAATGCAAATACGATAATCAACTTGTCCTTGTCTGTTCTCACCAAGGCAGAAAAACAATTGCTCAGCCTGGGGCTGTCGTACTGCCCCATCTCTGACTTCAACTACACACGAACACGTGTAGATATTTTTTGTTAGATTCGAAAGTTAAAGTTGCGTACGTTTTTTAGTATAAAAGATAGTCTCAAAGAAATGGAATCCCTTGCAAACAATGAACCCAATCTCGAGCTTACAGCGGCTGATACCAAAATGTTTATTACCATGCATCAGCTTTGACACAGCAGTACTGCTGCAGAAACAGAACAAAGATCGACCCAATTGGAGTTAGAAGAAGCAGCATTTATGCAAATTGGAGCCAATACAAGTCCTCTCAAACCCAAATCTCTATTCATGCCCAATATGCCTAAGGATGCCATTGACACCTTCCACAATGTCATTGTGGAAGATTTGAAGAAATTGCACTTTAAAATCAAACACAGAAGAAGGTACAACAGTGAGCAGGAAAAGGAATATGAATCCCTAATTAAAAGATTGAAAAATGAACACCAAATTATTGTAACAACATTGGACAAGGGTGGGAACATTGTTATTTGGCCGCAAAAAGAATATGCTGCAGAAGCGCCAAAACAACTTGGGGATCCGAGTTGCTATGCCAAATCCACCTTGAAACAATACGACAGTGCCCGAGATCAAATCAAAAAAATCCTTTTCAAATGGAAAAGAGAGGGAATGATATCCACGCAAGAATTCCAATTCCTACAGGTGGATAATACTGTTGTACCCAGATTGTACCTAATACCAAAGGTGCATAAAGAGATACTTCCAGTCCCAGGGCGTCCAATCATATCAGCGAGTGTTATGGAACATATCACAGAATATATTGACTATTTTTTACAGGACCTGTTAAGATGTTTGCCAACATATATTAAAGACACCGGGGATTTCCTCAGAAAAATTAAACATGTTCCATGGTCTGAAGATTTGATATTCATGACACTTGATATCGAATCGTTATATACGAGTATAGACCATTGCACAGGATTAAAAGCGTTGGAACACTTTTTGGGGACAAGACCAATACATTGTTACAATCATAACAAAATGATTTTAGAATTAGTAACATGGTGTTTGAATAACAATTATTTTATGTTTGGCAGCGATATCTATCTGCAAAAACGAGGTGTGGCGATGGGGGCCTGTTTCTCCCCCAGCTACGCGTGTTTACACGTGGGCTGGTGGGTGGAGCAGGTCCTCATGCGCACACACAATGCAGCCTTCACTGGGCATGTCTTACAATGGATGCATTACATTGATGACGTTTTTGTCTTATGGAAAGGGGATGAAACAAGTGCCATGGAATTTGTAAATGAAATGAACTAGAACCATGAAAATCTAAAGTTTACATCATCCATTAGTAAACAGGAATGTGATTTCCTAGATGTAAAGGTTTTCATTTACGCGGGACAAATCACCACAAAACTCCATAGTAAAAGCATGGCTGGCAATACTACACTACACGCCAGTAGTGCTCACCCCAATAATGTCATTAACAATATTCCCTACGGGGAGCTATTAAGACTAAAACGGATATGTAGCACCGAGGAGGACTTAGATAGTTGTACCTCACAAGCATTGGAAAGATTTAAGGTAAGAGGTTATAAGGATGCTATTTTAAATCAAGCAGTCAAAAAAGTCCAAGCCAGATATAGGGATTCACTACTGAGAGGCGATGATAATTCCAAGGCTATTGCAGTGGTGAATGACCCAGATCTTGCCCCTAGGCTTATAACAACTTACAATCACCAGTAAAAAAAGATCAGGTCCATAGTCACACGCAGTTGGCCCATTCTTTTAACAGACACAGTCTTAGCTCCCAGACTTCCAACCGCTGCAACGATTACTTATAGGAAGGAACCTTCCATGAGAACTCAAATCAGTAAAAGTTGTACGGAGTTGAGCAAAAATCAAATGTGTTTACAATCCCGGCCGGGATTTGTAAAGTGCTCCAGCTGCAAAGCTTGCAGATTTGGAGCAAATACTACAGAATATTCCACCCAATTCAGAACACATTTGGTAAAGATCAAGGGGTCCTACAATTGTAAAATGGAATTTGCTGTCTATGTGCTGACATGCAACATGTGATCAAGCCATCGTTATGGCGAAACGCGTTGTGAATTAAACTACACAACTCTCACAGGGCTGCTGTGTCTATATTCCTGAGAGCGTGCCTAATTGAAGGTCTTGCAAAAAGAATATTGGATAGACGGTTGACTCCGCCGGCTTGCACGCCAGTCTTCGAGGGTTGCAATGGGTCCACAAGGAGTTTCTTTGGTTTGGACACATATACATATATATTCCAAAGCAACACGATCCCAATGAGGCCGCTATCAGCACTCTAATAGGAATTCAAAGATTGATATTTTATTTCCGAAAATTTCCCTGCATCCACACGTTTCGCCCGCCTCTCGTAGCCTTGTTCACAATGACATAACAACATGTGTCTAATTCTACATATCTATTGTGCATTCAACAACATATGTAAAGGACTATTACAAAGTGACTGTGCATAGCAGTTTCTTTCAACGCCATCTTTGAACATGTTTTTAAGGCAGGAAATCATATTTCTTACATAATCTAATTTTAACTTGTTTACTGACAACTAGTTCTTCCCAGTACCCAAAATAGAGACATGCAAAGCTATCAGGTTCCCATTGCTTTTCCGTGGGTCTGTCTAAAGATCTTATTGTCAAATAGAAAGAAGTTCTGTGTAAGGCAAATGTGCATCATCTAGAGCAATATTTCTGTGTGAAAGAGATATGACAAAGACCTATTTCTCAGGAAATGGCGACACGCTTGTAGTTCTAGATCATGGGGGATGCAAGTATATAAACTAGTTACATCTAAGCACAGCAATAAATATTTCTTCTTCCAATCAAGGCTATTAATCTTTCTCAAAAAGTCTCCAGTGTCTTTTACAAAAGGCGGGAAATTTTGCACCAGGGGCTGGAGAAAATAATCCACATATCTCTATGTATTCTCAAGACAGCTTCCTCTTGAGAATATGATAGGTCCCCCCACCGGGTTCCAACTATCTTTGTGTATCTTAGGGAGTAAGTAAAGGGCAGGCGGTTTGGGAAATGTACATGTTAAAAAGTTGTGTTCCTCATTCCCTAATAATCCCTTATCTCTCCATTCACTCAAATGAATTTGATACATTTTAGTGGATTTGTCATAGTCATGCCTGTTGCTAAATTCATATTTTTCCGCATCATTCAACTGTTTCAACCCTTCATCAATGTAAATTTTTCTAGATAACACATAACACAACTATGTTACCCCCTTATCTGATGTTTTGGTATTTTTTCAAATTTTCAATTGCTTCTATTTGTGCATCAGAAACATTCATTCTGCCATACCATCTTTTTTTCGAGAGGATCAGAAATTATTTTGTTACCCCTCTTCCAAAGGTATCAATTGCATAATTTTTGATTTGGGGCAGAAAGACACATTTAGGTCTAAACTCGCTCTGTGCACTCAAATCTAGTCTCACATCCTCATTTATCAAATTGATGAACGGATCATCTATAAAATCAACATCACCTGCAAATTCATTGATCATGTGTGATAGGTCAACATCGCCAATTTTTATGTTGCTCGGTTTTTCCCTCAGATTTCCTTATCTTTCCGTCATTTTGGTGGCATACCCTTTTTTTTCCCAATTTCCGTGGGAAATGGAATACATCGATTCTACTCTGTGTATAACTAAAATTGTTTGAGGGACAGAAGGACAAACGCAAAGATAAAGTTTCTACTTCCACATCACTGAGACTCCACTCAGATAAGTTGATGACTGTTCTACGTTCCATCATTTTATCTTTTTCTGGCCCCTTGTGCGACTTCCCACCGGGCTTCCTTGATCTCCTAATGTTGATGTGTTTTCTCTTCCGTCGCCTCTGCCTTCTCTTCTGCGACCTCAATACCCTCCTTCCTTTTGCTTGTTGGCTGTCAGCCTCGCTTTGCCATCAAGCTGAACTCCGTTAAAATTTAGTGTTTTGCTGCTCCATTCTGCTCAGAGACATTGGATATGTCGCTTTGCTGATTTCACTTTCCTCTCTTTGGTGCTCACTTGTCATTTGATCCCCAGTGTCACCTAATCTCTTGATGTATTTCTCACAGTCAATGTTGTTCTTGTAAAAATGGTGTATAATACAATCTACAACTGCTCCCGTAACAGCGCTGCTATAAATCCGTACAATCAATGTTTAGCAGGGCCAGTTAAGCGGTCCATACAATTCAAAATGTAAACGAGGTGGGCAGGGGTGTCCATATAACGATTCCACATCAAAGCAAAGCGCAGTCGCCTTACCCCAGCCTCAAAAGATGGCATTCCACGGCGGGATGGCAAATCCCTAAACATGCACCAACGCTAATCTCCAACAAAACAGCATGCTGTGGACATCAAATGTTGCAAAGCGGTCTTTATTTCAAAGCTTCGACAAACACCCTACGCGTTTCGGAGCTTGCAACCCTTGATCACGAGTAACTGTGTTAGTTTAAAGCAGTGATTTAAATAAACGACTATGTGGCCAAAATAGTATAAAAATAGTGAAAAGACTCTCAAAGTCATTCGAGTTACTTCACTCGATCACTGTTAAACATTGAATCATTTCATTACA
Source organism: Lissotriton helveticus (assembly GCF_964261635.1). Taxonomy (NCBI): domain Eukaryota; kingdom Metazoa; phylum Chordata; class Amphibia; order Caudata; family Salamandridae; genus Lissotriton; species Lissotriton helveticus. The sequence goes on along the minus strand of NC_136071.1, from coordinate 646,784,296 downwards.
TTTAATGTAATAATTGTGATTCCAGGGTTTTAAACATGACAATTTATTACGGACTTGGTATATGCCGTAATTAAGGAGCCTCGACCGCTGCTGTGCTCCGGTCCCAAAAATATCGTTTGGGCCTGGTTCGGAAAAGTGTTTCAAAATATCTACATCTTCCCTATTATGGAGGTAAAACGTAAAGTGCTGCCAGATGGAGCGATGTCAATTAAGCCATACCTCACTCTTCAAGAGTTGAAAATGGAAGAAGCCATTGGAGCTAAACTATCTGTCCCATTTCTGAAGAACAGTAGTTGTTCTGCCCTTAAAATCATTAATTTTTGTTGCCCACTGGGGCCGAATTGTTTGGAACCTTTTTGTAGAGATTGCCCACTGGAGAATCTGAGTAGCTAGTGTTCACCATTTCTGTTTTGGACACATTTTTAATTCACTATAATTGGCTTATATTTAGATTAAGAACCCCCTTTGCCCACTGGGGCTTAATTTTACAATCTATACAATAGATTGCCCATTTGGGTTTAACCTTTTTTGCATGCAGGGTCTTCACTCTTTGTAGCAATCAAGAATGAAAAACAATATCAAAGCTGCGGATAGATCCAACAGCACAAGTAGTGAAGGCATGTTTTTATCTAAGAAGCACCTGATTTAGCCAGTCCCCACTACAAGAGTAGTCTCTGTACTGTACATGAGTCTAAAGCCCAACTGAGATTAGTCCAGAGGCTTATTAGCTTCAAGATGTTCCATGAGTTGGGTGTTAATTTGGCCTTCGAACAGTTTACCCACTAAGTAAGTAAATTCTTTATTGTTTGAAGGAAGAAGAGAAATGGGTCAGTAGTTGAGACAGATTGGTATTTTTTTAATGGGAGTGACCAGTGCTGCTTCTAGAGAGAGGGGAATTTCTCAGTAGAAATGAATAGGTTAAATAGCGAGCAGATGGCCGGTGCAAGCTGAAAGGATAAGGATGCAGTGATACAAGGAAGGCAGTAGTCTAAGGGGGAGCCTGGTTCAGCAGTTGCCAGTACCATCTGAATAGGGTCAGGCAAGAGTGGTTACATTTGCCTAAAATAAGATAATTGGTTGAGAGCAATAAGCAAGGATTACACTGCTTGCTGTCTTGCTGAATTATTTTGGGGAAATTCTGACAAATGATATTGATTTTTTCTTTGAAGTGATTCATAGGGGAATCACAACGAGTATGTGATGGTACAACCTCTTGAGTGTAGGCTCTAGGGTTAACAAAAGAGTTAAGCACTTTAAAGAGATTCTTATAGGAGTCCCCAGCCTGGTTAATTTGGAGAGAAATGTGTGCTTTGTGGGATTTTTCTATTTGCAGAGATATTTTGTTAATGCTCGTTTATATGCCTCTTAATCAACAAGATTATTAAAATGGTGCAATTGTCTCTCAAGCTCTTTACACAGACCCTTTTCGGTATGCAATTCTGGAGTGTACCAGGGTGCATGCTTTTCATGGTTGAAACTGGATCAAGTTTAAAGGGGCTATCTTGTTAAAGATGATTGAGGACTGCCCTGTTCTTTGAGACGGAAAAGTAGACCTACTCCCTTCATCCCAGGCTACCCTGGGTGACACCAATGGTCAGTTGACTCACCTCCTTTCTGAGCTACAGCAACACAACATGCTCTAGAGGCCTCCCTGCAACTACTCAGCTGACATGCTGCACTAGACCTGCTTGGACCTATAACTGTATCTGCCTGTGCCCCATCTGACCTCTGCTGAAGTGACTTCCTACTCCCCAAGTGGAGTCTCCCCACTTCCCAGACCATTGACTGGCATCAGTTGAGCTTCTCTTAAGAAGAAAGTGAAATCCTAAAGTTTTGGGCTCTTTGTGATCACAACACTCTGCCAACGCAAAGCTACAATGAACCTCACTCGCCGGCTACAGCGGTCGCCCACGACGAGCTGCACATGAGATCTACACTTCACACACCTCAATGACAGTCTGAGGTGGCTGTCAAAGTGAATCTGCAGCAACAACCATCTGTGATGCCCAACCGTGTCTTATGATACAATGTTCTTTCCACTCCTCATAGCCTCCTTTACCATGAATGGAACTCTTTGCGCTGGACTTTGCGAGGATAACTTTTTCAATAGGACTAACCTGATGTCTGTGGCCGGTCTGTACTCCATTGAGCTTGTGACTTTCCCCCAATCTATCATGACCAGAGTACCATGAGTGGCACTTTGTGCTTTTAGATGCCATATACACCTAAAACATTGACATTTTATATTACCAGTGCTACTGATTGAATTGTTGTCCATTTGATTCATGCAACAAACTTTTGAAAGTAGGGCCATAAACCATACAAGGAAATATTGCTCATTTGCACCTTTTCCTGCAGAGGGTCATTTAAAGGAAATGGAAGCACTTCCATTTTTAAATGCCCACCACTTTGCCCTTCTCACCATCTATACCATTAGCACAAGATATTATAAATTCAACACCAAATATACCACCAAAATAAATACCACCATCAGAAAACTATAATCTAATATTTTCTCAACACTAAATCAATCCCCAATATCATCAGTAATACTTCTGCCACCAATATCATTAACATCACAACAACCAATACTAACTATGTCACATATACCAATGCCACCAGTAGCACAACCATCAATACCAACACAACCACCACCACTGCCACCTATACCATCGCCACCACCATCACCTCTACCAATATCACCAACCCCACCACTATACCAATCCCAAAACCCACAAATATTAACACTGAGATAATAGCAACACCAATACTACCACACCACAAACAGTACTACTAAGACCACAGCTATCAAGCATTGGCAAAGTCAAGATGTCCGTATTTAATGTGCTCTCACTTTGATTCATCATTCTGCATGTCTGAGTTTGCATGCCTTGTCCCGTTGCAATGCTTGTTTTATTTTAATGACTGTTCATGATGTAAGCCAGTGGTTGTAATGATAGTACTTTGTAGGATGATGATGTGATCTGCTCATATCAGTTGCTGACACTAACAGCAGATGCAAAACACCATGCTTTAATAGAATCCCAAAAGAAGAAAACTCAGGACTAAACTATCCCTAAATAAGCCACAAGTGACTTAATGTAATAATAAGTTACATTTGTCCATTATGAAGTTTTAAAGATGACCCACCAAAATGCATTGGTTGGTGCTCTTGAACCAATCCATATCTGTCCGTGATATGTAGGTATTGGGCTAAACGTGCAAGCCTTTCGTTTGTAATATTTAGTTAATAATTCATTTATTTGCTGCACATTCAGTTGAAAAAATGAGTTGAAAACTAAACTTTGAAAAACCTCACAACACCTGATTGCCATGACTGGCTCCAGTGGTTAAATTGGCTTTGATTGAAGGTATTATAGTGAATCTGAAAAACTGAGGTAATGGCAAGGCAAGGTAATTACAAAGGTTGAAACTATTGCAAGTTAAAAAACATAAAAAGAAAAGGAGCTCTAACATCTTGTTTCTGGTCTGATTGTTCTTTTTTTTAAATGAATGAACACAAAGAAAGTTAAAGAATTTCAAACTAACATTTTCTCAGTGAAGGTTTTAAATTACAGCAATTTTAGACTAGGAGTGTGGACATTGTGTCCATGAACCTCCGCACATACAAGATATACATGAATAGCATCCACTTTTTCCCTGATTTGACTTAAAGCATTCTATTTGTACCTGCTCTAGTATAGGGCTGGGAATATTTTTAATTATGCCAGAGTAATCAGATTAATTTCAGTAATTCTGTTTTACTCTTTGATGCAGAATTACTGATAAAAAAGTGATAATGCCCGCTCACATAATTTAGAGGGATTTGACGGTAAAAAATCAGACTGTGAGAGTACATTTAGCAAGCACAAACAACAGCTCACGCTGCTGTTCATGTTCTGTTGCATTCAGTGATAAATTCATCCATATTGGATGCGAGGGTGAATTTTGCGCTAAGAAACTAACATTAAATCAAAATGGCAGCAGTAAATTAAAGGGAAATATTGCCCAAAGTGCATATTTAGCGAGCAGCTGTTCGCACTGCAATTATGTTCTATTTCATTTATTGCTATTTCTTAGAGCAAAATGCATTCTTGTGTCAATATAGATTTAAGAGTAATTTTTGCTAGAAAATAGTCAAAAAATCTGAATTACTCTTCCAGTGTAATTGCGTGTAATCTCACTGAATTTGTAGGTAATTCTGTGTCATTACACAATGCAGAGTTATGGCTACTGTTACTCAAGAATTCCCCTTTTGAACTCATAAATACCATCCCCAACCCCATCTACTGTGTTACAATTAGTTCAAAAGTAGGAGAGATGGTCCAGGAAGAAGTCATCTGAATGTCATAACTAATTAAAGTAGCCCTTCAGCTCAAAAATGAATGGGGTGAGAAGACGTTCTGTATGAGAAGACACCGGGACTAAGACCGCAGACACCCACAAACAAACCCACAAAATTAAGATATCCGTCAGTTCACCACAGAAGGAAATTCTGACCTTAAATCATCTCTACGTGCATGGATTCTTGTCGACTTAGCCTGCATGTGGAAGAGGCTGCAATTAAGGGGGAAGAGGTTGGCCACTAAAGAGAAGAAGAAAGCTGACAACTTTGCACTCTCTGATGCCCAACCCACAAAACTACAAAATGTATAAATACATTAGATAGCCTCCTTGTTGTCTCTCCATCTCTTACCTTGATGCTAACAACCCTCTCGATATGACATTACTTAGAGGTGTTGCTAGGCCAGGTATTGTTAGTCCTTCTGTATTGGTAGTTCTAGCACACCCCTATGACTGTCAGGTCCTAGGGTTGCTTCCAACTGTGAGGAACTCATCCCTCAGCTTTAGGATGCTATGCAATCTCCTTCCTTGGAAGAATGTTTGGCTACTTGAGGGAGTTATTTTTTAATTATTCCGAACCCTGGTTTGATTAGTGGGAGTGTGTCATTCTCTCTTGATATTAATCATCAGACTAACCTTAATAATCTCTTCTGGATCAATAATGTTTGTATTAACTAAGATGTGCTTAAACCCTGCACCCAACTGTCTTTGTATACATTTTCTTGCACCTATGTTATTTTTTATTTAGTGAGCAAGATAAAATATTAAAATGTAGCTTGAGGAGCCACTTCAGAGTGGTTGCTGCGTAATGTAAAGAGGGAAAGAAAGAGGGTTGTGGAAAGGAGGGTGGGAGATCGAGGGTGTCAAGAAAAAAGAAGGCATGGTTTCATATGTCACTGCATATCCAGCCACTCTGTGACTTTCATGTCATATCCAGAAGTCCTCTCAAGACCAGTGTGACGTTTAGGTACTGCTTCTCTAGTTCTTCAGGTACTATTTAGGGGTTTGAACAATTTGTGTTACAAAAACGTAATTTGTGTATTTATAGCACATTCTATTTATTTATCAAATGCTATGATTAGAACAATGTTTGATGGTAACCTCTTCAATAGCATCCCTCATCGACATGGTGTATGTTGTAGCTGAGTTCTAAAGTGATCAACAATCCTGTAACAATCCTACTAGTGCCAAAAACAGCCAATGTGGGATTTTGCTCAGTCTGGAGCAGTCTTGACTGTTATCAGGAAACACGTGGTGACTCATTGTCAATGTCTGCATTTTGAGCTGCTTCAGTTTCTCTCAAATCCATTTCTTGCAGACATCAACTTCTTAGTCACCCTGTGCAAAGTTGTCAGATTTCTTCTTCTCTTTAGTGGCCAACCTCTACCCCCTAAATTGCAGCGTCTTCCACACAATTGTTTTGGAAACAAAACTCTTTTTAGAGACCACATTTTCGATTCAGAGTGTGCTTGAGAGTGTAAGAGGTCTAGGGTTTTATTAAAGTTCTCTGTGGCCTTTGCCCACAAATGCTCAGGGCAGCAATCTGGAACGCGTCAACCTAAAACAATTGCCCCTTATAACATCACAAGTTAGCAATGCATCAGCCGAAGGAACCCAAACCATATTGCTGACCCCGGGCAATGATCTGCAGGACTTTCACAAACAGCCATCATAACCCCTGAGGATAATTCATGAGCAAAGTGCCAACATGCAAGACATAACTACGACTCTAACAGACCAACCGTTAATTACTCATACCAATTCTAATTGTGAAATAAATAATGCCAACGATGCCTACTTTAGGCCTCCATCCCATAACGTAACCAATAGGGATGGCACGCAACCACAGATTCAGCAATCATTAAAGACAGAAGAGACCGATACCATTATATTCTCCACTCAATATAAATCACAAGGTCAAGTGGACATATTAAACAGAGGGAATGTGCTACAGCTTCTACATTCTATTTCAAGCTTAGCTAACATTAAAACCTCAGATTTACTGTCAATAGAATGTTTGTCAATCCACAACCCTTTAAGTATCAAAGCCACCAAAACAAAATGGAACACCCTAGAGGTAGCACATACATTCATCCAGGAAAGAAACAGATTTCAAAGCTGGGGGATAATCCTGAAACCAGTCCCAAAACCATTATGTCCAATACCTTTTTTGAGTAATGCAGTAAATTGCCCAAGAAGGAAGACCACTTCAGTGCTAAAAGGAGCAAGGAGTCGAACCCCAGGTACTGCAACTGAGACCAATCTGACAATTGCACTGATTAAACTCAAGGTAAATCTGACACAACCTACTTTCCAACTAACAACTGGATGGGAATACAGAGATCAATAATATCACTACATCCAAATTGACAACACATACCTTCCTATCATTCACCTTTAGCAGAGCGAGATGAAATTAGCATGTGTGTCTGGAATATCAATGGTTTGGTCTCCAAATATAGTGATCAAGAGGTGTTGAATTATTTGAAATCCTTCGATATGATCCTCCTCCAGGAGAGAGGGGAAGACCAGCCCTATGACCTGCAAGGTTACTCATCTCATCAAACTCGGGCTTCCAAAGGATCTGTCTTTGGTCATCGTTCGGGAGGTTTATTGCTCTTAACTTCAATAACAGAAATAGATGAGACCTTACCTATAAATATTCATATAACATCTCCAAGCTGCATTCAGGCCATAATAGTAAAGCTCATGATTAGCCAAAACAAAGATAAACAAACATTGGCATAGCCAATAGGTCTCGCCTTTGGGACATTATAAGTGTTTAGCCATGCAGCAGTTGATGTTGTTGCACCAAGGATATTGTGCTGCATAACTAAATGCGTATAAGGTCCCAAAAGCGAGACCTTTTGGCTATTCCAATGCTTGTTTTGTTTGTTTTACATGTCATGTAGATTTCTGAAGCATCCCATTCCTTGGGAATTTAGATTTTTTTTTTTTTACAAATGTCCACACACGAGAAGCAGGATGAATTATTGCACATCACGGACACACTGCTGCTGTCACAAGAATGATTTAACTGGAAGGACTTCCAATGATTCTTCGTGAATCACGCGCACATTTGATGACAAGGCGTCCTTCACTGAAGTGTTAAGGGGACAGTTGTTCCAAATAAAGAGGACTTATGATCCAAATTGACCTATGGATAGTGCAGTGTGTTTCAAATTCGGTTCTAGGATCCACTGAGAACCAAGAGTGATTTCTGCAATTATTTTGCACAACCACGCCTAAGGAGGTTTGCCTGCTTTCTAGCTGTAGGATTTTGTAACCTGGGGATACATTTTTTGGGAGACCTTGAAACACATCTTTACAGTAGGTCGAATACGATGTCAAGATTTCTTACTTTAAGGCTGGTGTGCGTGGTCACAAAGCTTTCGGGTTAATGAAAACAAAGCATATTGTAAATGCACTCACTCATTGAGGCTCAGCAAGTTTTATTTAACCGGACTTCTTTGTGACACTTAGCTATTCTATGATATTTGCCTGGCCGTTTGCACATCTCATTCAATGTGAATTTTGGCTATAAATGCTATACATTTGGAAGAGTCCCTATGACATTCTAGCATATAATCACACAGAACTCAACTCCCGGAGAGGGAGAGAGAGGGGGTCATAGGGAAAATATTTAAAGACCCATCCAGTTTTAATCCCCAATCCTACTGATAAACAACACAAGAAAACTGGTGGTCTAGAGAAAAGAGAGAAAAGTAGACACAGAACAAGAGTACAAGCAGGACGCAAAACAGATCATTTGACCGTCTGACAATTAGTGATAATAAAAGATAATGATGCAAATGCTACTTCATGCCAGGAGGATCCCTGAGGGGGGGAGAAAAAATTAGTTAGGATTTCCATCAACTGCCCTTCGTGGCCAGTGTCATCATTTGGAAATCCAAAAGTCCCCCTGTCACCTCAGCTCTTCTGGTAACAAGCCAAACGCTGGTAGGCTAGGCGTGTTGTGACAAGGATGAAAAATGAAGGACTAAATATCTCAAATGGTGTACTGATGCAGTGCAAGGACAAAAGTGAAAGTGTGAGTGAGTTAAAAAAGATACAACAGTGGTACAAAACCCATTTATTAATGACCACTGGTGGACTTGTTAAGAAAACACAGTGTCGGTTTTGAATTAATTTACCAAAGAGAATGGTCTACTAGTTTCAGCCGTGGTGGGTTAAATGACCCTGGCTTTCTTCAGGACCTAGTTGTTATAGCTACTGCATTTAAGTGCAATTTTGGAAAACAGTGAAAACCAAAAAGCGTAAAACTATCACAGTGTTATTACATGTGACCAATCACAATACCTCTATGCAGGATGGATGGTTATTCATACCTATCCTGTGTGAGGTAACAAGCCTCACCTCACCTGGCACTGACTCAGGTCAAAGGAGGCACCGCCCTATCCGTCGATACCCCAGGTAGTATCCTGAGGCAGGGGGAGGTCCTCCCATTTAATAACACTGTGATAGTTTTACGCTTTTTGGTTTTCACTGTTTTCCAAAATTGCACTTAAATGCAGTAGCTATAACAACTATTGTCAGACGGACAAATGATCTGTTTTGCGTCCTGCTTGTACCCTTGTTCTGTGTCTACTTTTCTCTCTTTTCTCTAGACCACCAGTTTTCTTGTGTTGTTTATTCTAGCATATAAGACAACAGAAATCATGCAGGATTGAAAGTCCTGATATTGTGCAGAATGAAGCATGTAGAGTGACATAAGATCTCTGGTACTGACCTTAGGAAGGAGGTACTAACCAGTAAGTGCAGTGTGAAAGTCCAGGTTTGAGATGTTGACGATACCAGATTCACAGCTATCCTACACATTTAAAGCTGATGGATAGTAGAATCAAGATAATGCGGTCAAATGGTCGGCCTTTAAAAACATTAAATGTAGAAGCAGACAATTAAAGCAAACAAGTCATAAAATTATGGAATAAGCAGTGAGGGTTTTAAGGAAGACCCACAACTGGTACACTACGTGCAGTAAAAGATGGTCAGCATACATCGAGCATGGTTCTTGTGAAAAACAGCAAGTACTCACTTTAATTGCTTCAGTGCTGAAGAAATGACAATGAGATGCATGCATGATTTTTCCCCTACACAAGAGGGAAACTGAAAAGGGATACACCAATCAGCGCTATGATCTGTACAACACAAGCTAAGTAATGTACCATTGGGTGTAATGACACCATTCAAATATTTCAGATAAAATGTGCATGGCTGTATATGAGCCCTTGGGCTTCACGTCCTGGGTTTCCTATATATTGCTTGGCAATTAAGATTCCGAGTTAAGGATATGTGCTGATTTAAGATCACTCGATCCAAGAAGCGATGGGTAAATTGGCGAAAGCGCAGTCTTTTTAAAACCATATCCCACATGAAGTGTATCAAACAGAAATTAAGAGGAACTACTGTCTTATAAGTGCCTTCTTGAAAACTCGACTTAATATGTGGGAAAGTTATACAGAATTCAGTAAAAACTTGTCTAGTTTTTCAAATACTAAAATAATTGGGAATGACTGATTTTTTAACAGCAAAAATGTGAAAGAAGACATAAAAGCACAATCTATGTTACTAGAGTCTGCTTTAAATGCTCCACAACTGAAAGGCAAGCATGAACTGAGGCGTGTTTCTAATGACGCGAGAATTGCAAAATGTATTGGAACCCACCAACTAGAACTAAACTGTTGTGTTTTGTGCTCTGTATAAGTCCGAACATGTGTACCACTCTGCTTGTAAACATGCACTGTTACTCTGTATTCATGTTACTTGACTAGCTTGTCTTGCCTTTTACCAAGCTGCATCTATTTGCTAATTGTACATTGTCATGTGGTCTTGTATTCATGGTTTTATATAAAATGGTGAAAAATAAAGTTACAAACAAAAAATTTGCTAAATGTGTGCCAATAGTCCCCACCAGGAATTAAGCTCTAGCAAAAATGTTGCACAAAAGGTCACTCATATGGAAATAAATTGAAGAAAACAGTTTTAAGAGTTAAAGGCATCCAAGTGCACTGCCAGTTTGTTCTGTCATAGTCTCTTTACAATAAAATTGCATGGCTATCAATTTATTGGGGGACAAATTCCGAAAGAGAATATAGTAAGTACTAATATTCTCCAAAAAGCCATGGAAAGGTGGAACAAGGGATAGTGCTGAAATGTATAGGCATGCTGTAAAAGTACAAATTGTAGAGCTGTTGAACACAATTTGAGTGGTTTTGAAAGATAAAGACATAATGGTAGATCTTAATGGAAAAATTACGCTATAATCTGGGTATGAGTAATCATTAGGGCTATAATCAATAATGTGAATCACCGTTAGCAGTGCAGGACATGCTTGTATGGTGTGATATCAAACAGCGATATGACACTATTCCAGTCCTGAATGTTCTAGTGTAGTGTTTGTCAGTTGTGTAGTTGCACAGGCGACCTGACTCATGGGCTATTTATACAGTGGTCTTGGCTGCAAACTCTTTATCGAATATAGAAATTCAATGTTTTTGAGTTGTCTACCTCAGCCTGGTTTGCACAGCCAAGCTACACCAGGCCATGTGCTCCAAAATTAAACCACATCAGGCTGATGTACTCCTGTCACACATTAAGCTACAGTCGCTTTGAGTTGCTACGAGTAAAAATGGGTACCCACATATCTAACATGTCACACAAAATACTACAAAATTAGAAGAAAATAAAGGTATAGATGTCTTCAACATTTTGAGAAAGACAAGAAAAGATAAAGGCCACTTTAAGGCTGATGGAAATGCATCTAATACAATGAGATTCGATGAAGGGACTTTCCCATTCAAACAAAAATATAGTAAAATACGCGTATGCAGCTGCGGTGAGGAGATATTCTTGGGGACTAACTGGGTTAATTTTGGAACAGTACGCTGTGGTAGGTGAATTTATAGCTTAAGACTAGGTAGACGGCTGTAAAAAAGCTACTTAGCTCAAATCAGCTCAAGCTCCACGAAAGAACTCATATGGACAATGTTATCCTCCCTAAGTTATCTTTTGATCGGCGTTAGTTCGGAGTTTGAATTCAATGCAAGACTTGAATCTAAAAACACAAGCCTCATACACTCAACCGCGCACACACCGCTTTCTAAACAATACAGAAAGGTGACAAGCATAAGGTGGTGCTCTAAACCAGTTTCAAACTGGTGCAAAGTGATGCCCCTTGATATTTTGTTTTAAGTTCAAAAGAGAATTTATTAGAAATAATATGTCAACAGTACAAATAAAATGAAATCAACATATGATAAACAAGTGATATCTAGTGTAATATTCATGTAACCATTAGAACAGAAATGGTTCAAAGTAAGAAGCATTACAAAATTTCATGCAAGATTAGAGCAACAGCAACATACCAAACAAACCTGCATCATATGAGAAGTATACAAATACAGTAGAAAAAATATAATACAAAGAAAAGATAAAATAGAATATATATTAATAGCCTAAAACAATGTCATGGAGGTTTAGCAACTTCTTGTTGTGAAGGAGACAAATGCAGGGCGCGACTTGCGCTTGTGTCAATAAAGAGTGTGACAAGTGACCACAAATTGAGATGTTTGGGTGCCATGTGTAGTGGGTATTCGAAAGATGTGTCAAGCCTATGATTATAACAAACCGCATACCACCACGCCTGAAATTATAGTTTAGTAAAGTCCTTCCAATTTTTGGTAATTTGCTGAAAGGACACTGCTAACAGTAAATCTATGATTTTGACATCAAATTCACAAGTATCCCAAATGGGAGCTAAACTACCTAAGAACATATGTGTGGGGGTAAGAGGGTGAGCAGTGTTAAAGATGGAGTTCATTTGAGTCCATACTTTAGTCCAAAAATTCTGAACAGGATTGCATGTAAAAAGCATGTGAAAAAGGCCTGTGTGGTGACGACCAGGACCAACATAAATCTGGGACATGGGCATGTCTGGTATGGAGTGTGAGTGGAGACAGTAGGAGTCTGTTATAAATAAAAAAGAGTGTTTGTGTGGTATTAGCCGCCCTTGAAGACTTACAAGTTTTAAGCCAAATTTTATTCCAAATGTCTATCGTCCAAGAAGTCTCTAAATCAGTTTCCCATGTCAATTCTATCTTAGTTTTATCTCTTGGACGGGGGAAGTGTGTAAAAACGTGTAAAAAGAGGATGCCTTAGAAGCGCTAAGAACAAGAGTCCTAAATGTATCCATGTGCAGGATCTCAGACGAATCAAGTGGTGGGATCAACGCAAATTTTGAATGTGCTATTTGGATAGCTTCCAACAGAAGAGAAAACTTAGGCTTAAAGGAGGAAGGCAAGGTGTATAAAGATTTGACCTCTTCAAAAGACATGAGACGATCCTGATCATATAATTGATGGACCCATATTATACCTCTCTGTCTCCAGGCTTTCCAGAAGATAGGTTTATTGCTAATCAAAATATTCCTGTTATGCCATATAGGTGAGATAGAAAACGAAGTTAAAGTAACGGGTGGTACTATCTTAGAGGTATGTTTGATTATGGGAGTAGAGATGGATTGTGGCTTGCGTGTGAAGGATAAGTATTCTTGTAAGGAGAAAGGTGAAAGAAAAGATTTCTCAAGTAAGGTCCATTTAGGAAGATATTTATCAGAGTCAGATAACCATTTTGATGCTTGGTGCAAAAGAAATGATTTGTGGTAAGTAGAAAAATCAGGAAAATTCACCCCACCCTCTGTTTTTGGATGAATCAATTTTGAAACAGACATACGCGCTTTTTTAGTACTCCATAGAAAGGACGACAAAATTGTGTCCAAATGGCCCCACCAGGATAAATAGAGAGGATGCCATTTTGACGTTAAAGATGATAACTTTTGAAAGCAGTTGTCCATTCAACGAGAAATTGTCTCTGAGATGGTCGGGGAGAAATGTAAACCTAAGTATTTAATGTATTGGGGGCTCCACTGAAACGTGAAGAGATGAAATCAGCGCTAATACTAAACTTAGTGAGAGGTAAAATTTCACACTTATCCTTGTTCAACTTGTAACCAGAGACAAATGCGAAGGATTGGACCTCTGCCAATAAAAGCAGGAAGAGAATTTTGTGGGTGAGATAAAAACATAGGAACATCGTCAGCATATGCTGCCATTTTAACGGTAGTGTCCTTGAAAGTAAAACCGTGAATATCGGCGTTTTGGCGAATTCGCAACAAAAAAAGCTCCAAAGCAAGATTAAAAAGAAAAAGACAAAGTGGACATCCGTGCCTAACACCTCTGTGTAAGTGGAAATAGGAAGAAAGGTCACCATTCGCTGACACAGCTGCTCTAGGATTAGAATATAAAAGAGTTGAAAGTGATAATCTTCGGGGCAAAGCCAAACTATCGGAGTACACGAAAAAGATAAGGCCATTCAACTCTATCAAATGCTTTTTCAGCATCCAAAGCTATGGCCGCTAAGGGATGTGATGAGTGCGAAGCCTTAGGCAGAATATAAAAAAATAAACGGGTGTTGTCCATGATAAGACGTCCTTTAACAAATCCAGATTGTTCTGCTCCTATTAAGTCAGGTAAATGAGATTCTAATCGCAAAGCTAGAGCTTTGGAGAAAATCTTATAATCAATATTGACTAGGGATATAGGGCGATAATTTTTACAATGTTGTGGATCTTTACCGTCTTTAGGGATAAGACAAATAAGGGCATCAGCAAACAAGCCAGAGGATTGACCTGATTGCATGAAGTCGGAGATAAGAATGCATAATTTGGGGGGGGAGTAAAGTTGAAAAGTGAGTAAAGAACTCTACAGTCAATCCATCTGGGCCGGAGGCCTTGTCCTTCTTCAATGTCTGTAGGGCTTTCAAGAGTTCCTTCTGTGAGAGGTCTCTTTCTAATGACGAGGAGTCCAGATTGATAGGAGGAGTGTATTGTATTGAGGAAAGAAACTGGGTAATATCATGATCCGAGGAAGAAGTTTCAGACGTATAAAGTGACTTATAAAAATGAAGAAATTCATTTAAGATCTCTCCGTCCTTAAATTTCAATTGAGTATCTTGACCAAAGACAGATTCAATGTTGAGTTTATTTTGTTTGACTTTTATATAATTAGCTAGTAATTTACCTGCTTTATTCTGGCCACCATAATATTTGGCACTGGATTTGAGCAAAATAGTGGAGGCATTGTTAGTCGTATCTTGATTAAACTGAAATTTAAGAAGGTCAGATAAACAGTCCTTGGATTTAGAAGAATAGTAGGAATGTTCCAATGCCTTAATCTTAGTTAAAAGAGCAGTGGTGGCTTGTCGCGCTTTGCGACGTTTATTGGAAACATATTTGATAATACAATCTCGAGCTGATGCTTTAAATGTATCCCAAACGACAGGAATAGATGTAGCACCTGTGTGATTGAAGAAAAAGAATTTGTGAGAGAAAGAGGTAAAGGATGATGTAAATTCTGGGTCCAAAAGCAGAGAGTTGTTGAATCGCCATTTACAAGATAGTTTAGGCACTTCCAAGACATCAAGATGCATGGAAACCGGTGCGTGAACAGATATTAAAATGGATCCAATATCAGCTCTTACAAGTGACAGAGCAACATTATGAGAGATAAAGAAATAATCTAATCTGGACTGGGTGTGGTGCAATGGGGAATAAAAGGAATATTCCCTTACTGTGGGATTGCAAAGTCGCCAGGCATCTATCAATTTAAGTTGTTTGACTGTTTGTGTGAAAAGTTTGTAAAACTTGTGAGGGATAAAAGAAGATAAGGAATGACAATCAATAAAAGGGTCAAGGACCTCATTACAGTCACCCGCAAGAATACAATTATCTTTGTACCATTGTGTTATTTCTAATGCTAAAGATTTCCAAAAGGAAGGATCACCTGCTGTAGGCGCATAAATATTCAACAAGGAGAGTGAGACATTATCTATCAAAATTGTAACGAAAACCCATCTACTAATTGGGTCAGAACAATTGGATATTATCTTAATAGGGAGGGATTTGTGAAAAATAATAAGTGCACCATTTCGTTTCTTATCCCCTGGAGAAAAGAAAACTTCATTTACCCAATTTTTCTTAAATTTGCAGATTCGTCATTTGATAAATGGGACTCCTGTAGACAAGTGATATCTGTATCCAATTTGGCTAAATGAGTTAAAACCCTTTGTCTCTTAATGGGTGAGTGCAAACCCCTGGCATTCCATGAAACAATTTTTAAAGGCATATATTAAAACTGTAAAACAATGATGCATGCAAAAAAGTACAATATTCTGAACATTTAGAACCATATTGAGCAATAAACCAATAAAAAGTAAAAAGAAGTATTGAATATAGAAGAGAAAATAGGAAAAGAGAATAGGAGTAAGATAGAAGAATCATGCAATAAAAAAAGGAGAGAAGGGAAAAGTAGGAAAAAATGTTAAGATAGATGAAGAAAGAAGCCACAAAGAGAGAGAAGATAGGAAAGAAAAGAAGAACCAAAAGTGAAGAAAGGAAGAAGATGAGTAGACATAAGACTTACAACAAATCCAAGACATACGAAGGGTGGAGGGATGGAAGGCCACAACGAATGATGACGCTCTCAGGACTCATAAGGGAGGTCGGAGAGGAGAACACACAACCATCAAACTGCGGAAACACGAGAAGGAAGAACGAGCGACACTGGAATAATCTGTGAATAGAAGAACAGACATATCGAACAAATATCAAAGAAGCACAAAAGAAGCAACACAAAGAAGATGAGCTATTAAACATCTGAAAACGTAATACTTTATGAGTAAAATGGAAGCATAATGCAAACTGGAGGAAAAGAGAAACATGTGAAAAAAGAGAAACATATGCAAACAATTATTAGATTTGTGAAGACGAAGCCATTTCCATCGGATGAGAATGAAACGAGTACAGGAAATATTTTAGCTGCATTGGGTCTTCATAGGTATTAATGTTGTTATTTATGGTCACCTTAAAAAGGCAGGGATGAAAAAGACCATAGCGTGCCCCTAACGAAAGCAACTGAGGCCGTAGTGACAGGAATTCATTGAGACGATCTGCCGTTGATTTGGCCTAATCTTGTGTGAAAAATAAGGAGTTACCAGACCAAGTGATTCTGTTCAGTGCTCTGGCTGCAGATAAAACCTTCAACAAATCAGTGTACTCCAAAAAGTATATAATCACCCCTCTTGGTTTTCTATTAGAAGGTGATGATAGTGCCAGCGATGTGGAGCCTAAACGATGAGCCCTTTGAATATTGAGAACAGTGCTTTACCGAAGTTTGAGAAGTTGCGGAAGAAATGACTTAAAAACAGTGATGGAGTCCGAACCTTCTGTTTCCTCAGGCAGACCATAAACGCGAAGATTATTCCTCCTGTTTCTGTTCTCTAAATTTTCCACTTGTTTGTGAAGCGACAGTATTTGAGAAGATAAAGACTCCATTTTGGATGTGGAAGAGGATAAAGAGTCGTCGCTTTGTTCCAATGTGACAACACGCTCCTCCATGTTAGCCCACTTATCGGTGAGAACTTGAAGTGCTGAGTTGGTCTCTTCAATTAAAGGCCTTAGGGCACAAATCTCTTCCAAGAGTAAGTCCATAGTGACCGAAGAGTTTTGTTTCGTAGGTGACGGAGGATCTTTTTTTTTTATCTTTTGGAAGATGACTTTGTGATAGTGGAGGAGGCAATGTTGCCGATGTTGCTGAGGTTTTGGAAGAATTGCTAGTCGAATCTTCCATATCTAGACACTGATACCGGGAACTGGTTTGAAGTAAAAACTTGCGTTGCCCAGGTTTGGGTTGAGATAAAGCCTTTAGCTGCCTTCCCATAAAGAAGACGAGGTGAGGACCTAAAAGGCAAAAGAGTTAGCAGTAACAAACGACTAAATGACATGCAGTCCTTGAGTCGTGTAAAACTAAATACAAGAGGGCACAACAATATGTAATGCAATATATCTGGCGTGTTCTACAAAAACACTACCAAAAGTCACGTAATATAGGGCACACTCAAAAGTATAGGAAATGCGTTATTGGAATAACAAGCAGTCATTGAGTAAACAAATGACCGTAAATAAGAAACAATTATGAAGAAAAGTGCTCATTCAAACAATGGTAACGAGTCAGAAAAGAGGCAAAATAGAAGTGAAACAAGAATGTGTGCAAGGCAGACTGTCAGATTCATGTAGAAAATACCACAAATAACTACAAAAACATAAACAATTGTCTCAATTTTCAATTCATCAAGGCAAAGGTTGATTAAATATTGAGTTTTAAGAAGAGCGTAAAGAATGCCCTAACCCAGACAACCATAGTATAAGAACAGTTGAGCCAGCAATGACGAGCACAGTCCGAACATGAACTCTGATATGTTCCTCTTATAAATCTTATTATAGCTGGAGATCGCATATAGATTCGTGACGGGGGCAGTGTCACAGTGGAGGAGTCATTTTAGTTAACAGCACAGCACTGAAATTGTTTTGGTTTTTTTTTTGTCCTCATTAGCCTCTTAGTCGATCCAGGGGTGCTCCAACCGCAAAACTCAGTCGCCCCTGCGCCATCAGGAAGCCAGAAAATGGTCTCATAATAGCCAGAGAGGCAGGCCTGATGTCCCAGCTAATAAGAGCCCCACACGAGCAATCTCCATACGAGCCTTTTATTGGCTGATAGTCCAATATCAATATGCCGCGGGGTGCCTCCCATTGGACATGGAAACTTAGGCTTAATCATCGGACCCGGGGGAAAAAAAAAACAAAACCCGGGTACGTTAACTGTTCCGTCTCCACTCAATCAAGAAATTCCAGAATCTCACGGAACGAGGGCTACACATTCTGGTCAAATCTACTTTTGATGTCGCATATAATGAAGACAACCATTCTGCATGAGTCGGAGAGTTAATATTGACCCAATTTTTGCAGATTTGTCTTCTTGCTAGGAGAATAGCGTCGTATAGAAATTCTCTTTCTAAGCCCTTGATGTTATTATTTAGCCCAAAGATAATTAGAGACCATGATAGTGGAATTGGGATTCTGAGAATTGATTCAAGTGATGTCTTGATTTCTTGCCAATAAGTGGTGAGGTTCGGACATTCCCAAAACATATGTAGGTCTGAGGCTGCTGGGAGGGAGCATTTACTACAACATTTCCCTGGTTGGAACTTCGAGAGTTTTTTGGGGGAATAATATGCTCGGTGTAATGTGAGAAGTTGATTGCGCCTCAACCACGCTGGTTTTATGATTTTATAAAGAAGGGTAAAGGATTCTGCCCATTTGTCTTCTGCCAGGCACTGACATTGTTGTTGTAGTAGATGGTTCAAGAACTTCATGAAAAATATTGTGCTAAAATGAATGAGCCTTCAATGGTAATATATAGTAGAAAATAAACATACCGCATTGGAAAGAGTTCCATCGGCGGTTTGAAGGGGGAAAGAATCTCAAAAAACGGTAAGAACGTGCAAAAAAATAAAATATACTTGGTGCCAGATGCAAATCCCCATCTGTGCAGGCGGGAGGTTTAGCCACCTAGAGACCGCATTGGAGAGAGCTCCGTCAGCGGGAGATAAAAAATGGCGGGCACCTTCTTCAAGAACCAGACCGCCGTTCATATGAGAAGCATAAGCAGAATATAGACCTGCAGGAAAGAAAGCTAGATGTGCAAGGCGCACACTTCAGTTCCGCTGTGTTCACCGCCTGTGCATAAGGCTGAGAGTCGCATCTGAGGCAGCGGGTCCGTCCGCGAAGATCACAAAATGGCAGCCGTAATCACCGTGAAGACGCGCCGACACAGCTCCAGTAAATAAAGTCAACAGCTGACCTGACCAATTCTGAAGAACAGCTTC
Source organism: Lissotriton helveticus (assembly GCF_964261635.1). Lineage (NCBI taxonomy): Eukaryota > Metazoa > Chordata > Amphibia > Caudata > Salamandridae > Lissotriton > Lissotriton helveticus. Next base: position 646,765,153 of record NC_136071.1, on the reverse strand, counting down.
CTTAGAGGCTCGGGGAGTTCATGCTTCATGTCCCCCAAATTAAAGGCAGTGCGAGCAGTTCGTTAGGCAGTTCTCGCCTCCGACAGCTCCCGCAGAGTCACGAATCCGCCGCCATCTCCGTCGGGTGCAAGCCACGCCCCCCGATGCCCCTTGATATAATGAACTACAAGAACAATATAGGTTGAAAATAGAAGTGTTATTAACCTACTATATCAAACTCAGTAGGGAAAACGGGAGGCATAAAACAATAACACAAAGAACACAACTGGTCACCCAATCCGACTCCCGGTGGCCCATTTAAACGACACACTCAGACAAGATCATTTTTCTTAACACCTAGACAAAAGTAAATGGAAAAACATGCTCTGGGGTGTAGGTTAAAAACCAAGAGACAGATACCACATCAAGCTGGATCCCAGAGGAGTAAATGAAGGGCTGATTATGTCACTTATGCCCACTGTAGTTTCGCACCTTCGGACAAAGGTTCAACGCAACACCACAACGACTAGTCTTAAAAAAGTTGCCTAATCTGAATTCGGAGATTAAGGCTCAACGGGAAGGTGTGGAGATGTGGTCAGAGTTGTCGACTGTGGCACTGGGAAAGCAGGAACAGGTTCAAGTCCCGGTGTCTGCTCAACATCCTGCAATGAACCCAAACTTACACCATGGAATCTAGTGCCCATGTAAAGCGCTCTAAGGTCCTAGGGCCAAGTTCACGCTATATAAAATGGCAACATAATTTAAGAAAGCAAAGGTTGAAAATACAAAATACTCTAGTAGTTAGAAATCGTCCAACAAAAAGAAGCAAGACACAATCCTCCTCTTCACTACAAATTATTTATTGCCGAGGCTAGACAGTCAGCTCTTCCAGTGCAGAGGGCGAGCGGCCAATGGGTGCCGGATACTTTACTGTAAATCGCAGAGAGCAGCGGATGCAGCTTCCTAGGCAAGAAAGAAGCAGCAGGAAGCAGAGCACCACCCGGGGCCTGCAGCCCCATTCAAAGCGCAGGTGCTCACTGCCTATTCCGAGCACGGCAGTTCGTCAGTGGGGTTTGCCAACAACCCAGACACCATCATGGCAAATAGAACACACTGGCCTGAAAATACACAACCACCTGGCAACTCAGGCTGCACAAGTGCTCAAAATTAAAAGCACGACCCACTCCAACGCTGCTGACAAGACAGACTAAAGGAGTGTACAACCCACCCCCAACGCCACACACTTAACGGACAGAGCTGTACAGACACCCCACACCCACAGCTGTACACGCTCCCAACTTTACCAAAGCTAAAATTGCAAAGTCAAGTCAGACTGCACTCACACACCATCTGCAAACACAAGATCCACACTCCATATTGGCCACCGACACACAAGCCTTCCACATTCAAGGTCCACGCCAATTTGATAAGACACATCAGTTTTCATGTCTTGGGGCACTACTGCTATGCAAACGACGAAGCGGGTGTAGGCTTCTTGCCTCGTGGCTTCTTGTTACGGAAGACCTCTCCACTGGTGAATACAGACTAACCACTATCTTCCTTTCCCAATACAATTTGGGAGGGTAAAATCTGGCATAGGATCCGCAGTGATCTACCATTCTTCGCAAAGGATCAAGCTCTCACCTTGGTGGGAAGCAGAGCATCCAACGTGGGGCAACAGGCTTTTCCTGTCTGCAGGACCCTGGTCCGGCCGAGGCACAAGCTTGCGCTGCAGCAGGGGGAGGCGCGCGCACCTCGCGCGGGAGGAGGGAAGCCTGCGTGATTCACTTGCGGGAGCGGTAATTGCCACCATATGGCGGCGCTCGTTCCCGCAAGTGAATCTCCACACGTGCAGGCGCTGCCATTGAAGGCAATGGAACGCGTGCATGAATGTGGGTAGAAAAGGGGACCGATGGCTAAAGGTCTCCTCCTACCAGCACATGCGCGCTGCGTAGGCGAGCCCTAAAAATAGCAACGGAGCTGTCATCGGAGTTAAAGAGAGTAATGGAAGAGGAGGACAAAGCCCATATTATCCCGGCTGGAGATTTCAATATACAACTCTTAGGATACGACCAGGACGATGTCTCCACGCTGGATCTAACAGCCGCATGGGGAATTCTGGTGCAAGGTTCACTACCAACTATCAAACCGGCGAGAAGTTTGAAGAACCTGCTCCCTGATCTGGAGCATTTAAATATGAGAGCTTTAAATGGTCGTTTTAAGGAGGATAACCCACCAGCAGCTACTTACCATTCGACCAATGTATCGTCCCATTTAGACTTTACGTTTGCAACTTTGACTCTGTTTAGCAAAATCGACTCCTTTAAAATCAGCAGTAACAAACTCAGTGGTCACTTGCCAAAAGAAGTGATTTTTAAAGCAAGCCCAAGTCACTCACTAGAAATCTGTAAAACCATTGTGCTGAATGAAACCAGTAATCTTAAACGAATAAGATGCAACTCAAAAACATAGTGGAAATGTCATGTACTGCTGAAGACCTATATAGCGGTGGAACTCCCATTGAGGCAAGATGGCGCCTGAGCGGCGGTAGTCCAACATAGCTCCGCCGGTCTGGCCCTCACTTACCGCAACTGAACGACTTCAACTGCAAGGCGGTGCAGTAACTGCTCCTTCAAAATCAGCAGTAACAAACTCAGTGATCACATGCCACAAGAAGTGATTTTTAAAGCAAGCTCAAGTCACTCACTAGAAATCTGTAAAACCATTGTGCTGAATGAAACCAGTAATCTTTAAACGAATAAGATGCAACTCAAAAAGCATAGAGGAAATGTCATCTACTGCTGAAGACCTATATAACCGTGGAACTCCCATTGAGGCAAGATGGCGCCTGAGCGGCGGTAGTCCAGCATAGCTCCGCCGGTCTGGCCCTCACTTACCGCAACTGAATGACTTCAACTGCACCGCACTGCAGTAACTGCTCCAAGGAAGTCGTGGACAACAATACCTGCATGACGGTCTCTGCCTCTACCGTATGATCACCATTCTGACCTCGAGGCAGTGCCAGGATCGGCTCGGATTACAAGCGACATCACGTCTGATGACCGGATCACTGACGGCTGCATCCCGAGCAGGGAACCCGGCAGCTCCAGCATCCTTGCTTCATGCAGCCCTGCGGCTGCTCTCCACAACATGCAAGGGCTGCCATTGAAGGCAATGGAAAGCGTGCATGAATGTGGGTAAAAAAGGGGACCGATGGCTAAAGGTCTCCTCCTACCAGCACATGCGCGCTGCGTAGGCGAGCACTAAAAACAGCAACGGAGCTGTCATCGGAGTTAAAGAGAGTAATGGAAGAGGAGGACACAGCCCATATTATTCCAGCTGGAGATTTCAATATACAACTATTAGGATTCGACCAGGACGTTGTCTCCACGCTGGATCTAACAGCCACATGAGGAATTCTGGTGCAAGGTTCACAAAATACCATCAAACCTGCGAGAAGTTTGAAGAACCTGCTCCCTGATCTGGAGCATTTAAATATGAGAGCTTTAAATGGTCGTTTTAAGGAGGACAACCTACCAGCAGCTACTTATCATTCGACCAATTTATCATCCCATTTAGACTTTACGTTTGCAACTTTGACTCTGTTTAGCAAAATCGCCTCCTTTAAAATCGGCAGTAACAAACTCAGTGGTCACATGCCAAAAGAAGTGATTTTTAAAGCAAGCCCAAGTCACTCACTAGAAATCTGTAAAACCATCGTGCTGAATGAAACCAGTAATCTTAAACGAATAAGATGCAACTAAAAAAGCATAGAGGAAATGTCATCTACTGCTGAAGACCTATATAACCGTGGAACTCCCATTGAGGCAAGATGGCGCCTGAGCGGCGGTAGTCCAGCATAGCTCCGCCGGTCTGGCCCTCACTTATCGCAACTGAACGACTTCAACTGCACCGTGCTGCAGTAACTGCTCCAAGGAAGTCGTGGATAACAATACCTGCATGACGGTCTCTGCCTCGACCTTATGATCACCATTCTGACCTCGAGGCAGCGCCGGGATCGGCTCGGATTACAAGCGACATCACGTCTGATGACCGGATCACTGACGGCTGCATCCCGAGCAGGGAACCCGGCAACTCCAGCATCCTTGCTTCATGCAGCCCTGCGGCTGCTCTCCACAACGTTCTGCACTACGCTATCGCTATCGGCGATCTGGAGACTCCTGATGACAGCACTTGGCACAGCACAACGAGGAAACCACTGGTTCAAGTTGTTACAGTGGATACGTTGTTTCCCATTAACCAGCAGCTCCAAAGGAAAACAAGTAAGGATGTCGGGGCGAGGAGGGAAAGTGGTGAAAGCTAAAGGTAATCAAGCATTGGCGTTTGTAAATAAACCCACCCAGCTTAACAAACCGGAAAGTTTACAGAGACGCCCAGAAACACGGGGACTGAAAAACAAAGAGCAAAATGAGCAAATGTTAGTTGAAGATAAGGTAAAGCAAAATAGAAAGCTACAATCTAACCCCACAAAACCTTTGGAAACAGCACACAACTCACAACCACTAATTTTCAACATATTAGCCCGTTAGAGATGGGGAGACAGGGCTATAGATCTGTAGAAGGGGCGGCATCTGGAGATCAGTCAGAAGTATCAGTACCAGAGCCACTCTCAACAGATGGAGGGGTAATTCAAAGTTCCACCACTTCTTCACCAGTGATCCTTATCACACAAGCAGCCCACCCCATCCTACCTCATACAATCATAGACACGACCAGTAAGCCAGCCAAAATAATACCGGAACTATTCAGCAGAAGGATAATCCTATTCCCTCAGCTTCATCACCCCCACGGACTCAGGAGCGTTAAGGCTGGAACCAAATGCAACAAATACCCAGCTAGGAAACGCTAAAAGACCTGAGCCCCCTGTCCAATCACAGATGATTCTGAAATGTACGAAACTGGTTTATCAACATCCAGTGAAGGGGAAAACAATTTATTTTGAAAGTTTTATAGAGGGGGAACAAGATCCTTACGGATATCAGAGCGCTTTACACACAGATGGGATAACAAGAACAGAGGAATAATAATAAAACAAGTCATTTAGTGCAAAGATGAGCAAATGGTTAACAAAAGAGTCAAGGCAAGGTAGCAACAGTGCATTGGTGGTCAGGCTGGACATAGTCATGCGAGGAAAAATAATGAGCCACAAGATTTCTTTAGTCTATATTCAAGTGAGTTTAGCTAAGAGGAGCAATTGTACTTCTTTTTTGAAGGATGCTGTGGATGAGATAAGTCTGATTTCTGGAGGGAGGGCATTCCAGATCCTGGGCGCCATCCCTGAGAAAGCGGTACAAAAGGGGGTGGTGATGGACGGAGCATCCGAACCAATCAAACACTCACACCCAGTCAAAAGTTTAATCCATCACCGTTATTTTGCCCACTCTGCCAGCTCAGACGTGAGTCCCAGGCTCTCCACACCACTGGAGTCAAGCTATCCAGGCTGATGAAGGCTGATAGCCAGAAACCGGTCCTTGGATGCTTGATTCCGGTCTGGGTAAGACATGGCTTGGTAGTTCGGACTGGACTGTTCCCATGAGGCACAGGGTCAGAGCTGATTTGCATGTAGCCAGTGTCTAACCCAGGGTGGTGTGGAGTGCAAAAAAACGATGGATTTAGGCCCAGATACTTGTACTGGGGTGAATGTATGACATTGTTCTACATTCTGTCCATCAACTGTGTTTTTTGCAATTTTCACCCCGAGTGGGCTGGGTATGCTCAGACGTGAGTCCCAGGCTCTCCACACCACTGGAGTCAAGCTATCCAGGCTGATGAAGGCTGATAGCCAGAAACCGGTCCTTGGATGCTTGATTCTGGTCTGGGAAAGACATGGCTTGGTAGTTCGTACTGGACTGTTCCCATGAGGCACAGGGTCAGACCTGATTTGCATATAGCCAGTGTCTAACCCAGGGTGGTGTGGAGTGCAAAAAAACGATGGATTTAGGCCCAGATCCTTGTACTGGGGTGAATGTATGACATTGTTCTACATTCTGTCCATCAACTGTGTTTTTTGCAATTTTCACCCCGAGTGGGCTGGGTATGCTCAGACGTGAGTCCCAGGCTCTCCACACCACTGGAGTCAAGCTATCCAGGCTGATGAAGGCTGATAGCCAGAAACCGGTCCTTGGATGCTTGATTCTGGTCTGGGAAAGACATGGCTTGGTTGCTCGAACTGGACTGTTCCCATGAGGTACAGGGTCTGAGCTGATTTGCATATAGCCAGTGTCTAACCCAGGGTGGTGTGGAGTGCAAAAAAACGATGGATTTAGGCCCAAATCCTTGTACTGGGGTGAATGTATGACATTGTTTTACATTCTGTCCATCAACTGTGCTTTTTGCAATTTTCACCCCGAGTGGGCTGGGTATGCTCAGACGTGAGTCCCAGGCTCTCCACACCACTGGAGTCAAGCTATCCAGGCTGATGAAGGCTGATAGCCAGAAACCGGTCCTTGGATGCTTGATTCCGGTCCGGTAAAGACATGGCTTGGTAGTTCGGACTGGACTGTTCCCATGAGGCACAGGGTCAGAGCTGATTTGCATATAGCCAGTGTCTAACCCAGGGTGGTGTGGAGTGCAAAAAAACGATGGATTTAGGCCCAGATCCTTGTACGGGGGTGACTGTATGACATTGTTCTACATTCTGTCCATCAACTGTGTTTTTTGCAATCCCTGAGAAAGAGCGTTTATATGTCTTTTTTCTTGTGGAATCTTTGAGGTTTCAAAAGAAAATTTTCTGCGCATCTTGGGGTACTTGAGCCACCCGAGACTGTCAGTTTCCCAGTGAGGTAACTGGGTGAGTTGTGGTGCATAGCCTTGTGTGTCATGCATGCAATTTTCAGGTGTATTCTTTGTATGGCAGCCAGTTCAAGGATTTTAGGTCGGGAGTGATGTGAGAGCGTTTTTTTGAGCCAGTGATGAGTCTTGCTTCAGCATTAATAGAGGCTCTTAGGGATGCGGTTGTCGATGTAGGGAGGCCACAGAGGGCGACACTTCCATAATCTACTCGAGGGATAACTAGGGCTTAGACTGCAGTCCTGAAGTCAATGGCTGGGAGGAAGGGTTTCAGCTTCCTCAATGTGTTGATTTGGAAATTAGCTCCCTTCGTTGCAATGCTGATATCATGCTGCATATTGAGATTGCAGTCGAGGGTTATGCCTAAAGATTTCGCTGAGTCCACGATGGTAGGTTGCACGTTGAATGCAGTGAGATGATTCAGCCAAGCCTGAGTGATGTGGACTTTGGTGGGAGGTGCTATTAGGAGGAATTCCGATTTTAGAGCGTTAAGTTTGAGATGATTTTCTGCCAGCCAAGTCTGTGTGTTTCTAAGCGTTGTGTTGAGTAGTTTGATGTCTTCAGGGGTGTGTATCTTAAGGTAGAGTTGGGTATCGCCTGCGTACATGTGAAATTGCACATTAGATGCTTGAAGTAGTGCGGTGAGTGGTTCCATGACTATGTTGAACAATGTTGGGGATAGGGAGGATCCTTGTGGGACTCCTAGTGTTAAAGGAATGGGTGTGGACATAGTATTGTTAATCTTAAATTTCTGAGTCCAGTGAAGGGGAAAACAATTTATTTTGAAAGTTTTATAGAGGGGGAACAAGATCCTTACGGATATCAGAGCGCTTTACACACAGATGGGATAACAAGAACAGAGGAATAATAATAAAACAAGTCATTTAGTGCAAAGATGAGCAAATGGTTAACAAAAGAGTCAAGGCAAGGTAGCAACAGTGCATTGGTGGTCAGGCTGGACATAGTCATGCGAGGAAAAATAATGAGCCACAAGATTTCTTTAGTCTATATTCAAGTGAGTTTAGCTAAGAGGAGCAATTGTACTTCTTTTTTGAAGGATGCTGTGGATGAGATAAGTCTGATTTCTGGAGGGAGGGCATTCCAGATCCTGGGCGCCATCCCTGAGAAAGCGGTACAAAAGGGGGTGGTGATGGACGGAGCATCCGAACCAATCAAACACTCACACCCAGTCAAAAGTTTAATCCATCACCGTTATTTTGCCCACTCTGCCAGCTCAGACGTGAGTCCCAGGCTCTCCACACCACTGGAGTCAAGCTATCCAGGCTGATGAAGGCTGATAGCCAGAAACCGGTCCTTGGATGCTTGATTCCGGTCTGGGTAAGACATGGCTTGGTAGTTCGGACTGGACTGTTCCCATGAGGCACAGGGTCAGAGCTGATTTGCATGTAGCCAGTGTCTAACCCAGGGTGGTGTGGAGTGCAAAAAAACGATGGATTTAGGCCCAGATACTTGTACTGGGGTGAATGTATGACATTGTTCTACATTCTGTCCATCAACTGTGTTTTTTGCAATTTTCACCCCGAGTGGGCTGGGTATGCTCAGACGTGAGTCCCAGGCTCTCCACACCACTGGAGTCAAGCTATCCAGGCTGATGAAGGCTGATAGCCAGAAACCGGTCCTTGGATGCTTGATTCTGGTCTGGGAAAGACATGGCTTGGTAGTTCGTACTGGACTGTTCCCATGAGGCACAGGGTCAGACCTGATTTGCATATAGCCAGTGTCTAACCCAGGGTGGTGTGGAGTGCAAAAAAACGATGGATTTAGGCCCAGATCCTTGTACTGGGGTGAATGTATGACATTGTTCTACATTCTGTCCATCAACTGTGTTTTTTGCAATTTTCACCCCGAGTGGGCTGGGTATGCTCAGACGTGAGTCCCAGGCTCTCCACACCACTGGAGTCAAGCTATCCAGGCTGATGAAGGCTGATAGCCAGAAACCGGTCCTTGGATGCTTGATTCTGGTCTGGGAAAGACATGGCTTGGTTGCTCGAACTGGACTGTTCCCATGAGGTACAGGGTCTGAGCTGATTTGCATATAGCCATTGTCTAACCCAGGGTGGTGTGGAGTGCAAAAAAACGATGGATTTAGGCCCAAATCCTTGTACTGGGGTGAATGTATGACATTGTTTTACATTCTGTCCATCAACTGTGTTTTTTGCAATTTTCACCCCGAGTGGGCTGGGTATGCTCAGACGTGAGTCCCAGGCTCTCCACACCACTGGAGTCAAGCTATCCAGGCTGATGAAGGCTGATAGCCAGAAACCGGTCCTTGGATGCTTGATTCCGGTCTGGGAAAGACATGGCTTGGTATTTCGGACTGGACTGTTCCCATGAGGCACAGGGTCAGATCTGATTTGCATATAGCCAGTGTCTAACCCAGGGTGGTGTGGAGTGCAAAATAACGATGGATTTAGGCCCAGATCCTTGTACTGGGGTGAATGTATGACATTGTTCTACATTCTGTCCATCAACTGTGTTTTTTGCAATTTTCACCCCGAGTAGGCTGGGTATGCTCAGATGTGAGTCCAAGGCTCTCCACACCACTGGAGTCAAGCTATCCAGGCTGATAAAGGCTGATAGCCAGAAACCGGTCCTTGGATGCTTGATTCTGGTCTGGGAAAGACATGGCTTGGTAGTTCGTACTGGACTGTTCCCATGAAGCACAGGGTCAGACCTGATTTGCATATAGCCAGTGTCTAACCCAGGGTGGTGTGGAGTGCAAAAAAACGATGGATTTAGGCCCAGATCCTTGTACTGGGGTGAATGTATGACATTGTTCTACATTCTGTCCATCAACTGTGTTTTTTGCAATTTTCACCCCGAGTGGGCTGGGTATGCTCAGACGTGAGTCCCAGGCTCTCCACACCACTGGAGTCAAGCTATCCAGGCTGATGAAGGCTGATAGCCAGAAACCGGTCCTTGGATGCTTGATTCTGGTCTGGGAAAGACATGGCTTGGTTGCTCGAACTGGACTGTTCCCATGAGGTACAGGGTCTGAGCTGATTTGCATATAGCCAGTGTCTAACCCAGGGTGGTGTGGAGTGCAAAAAAACGATGGATTTAGGCCCAAATCCTTGTACTGGGGTGAATGTATGACATTGTTTTACATTCTGTCCATCAACTGTGCTTTTTGCAATTGTCACCCCGAGTGGGCTGGGTATGCTCAGACGTGAGTCCCAGGCTCTCCACACCACTGGAGTCAAGCTATCCAGGCTGATGAAGGCTGATAGCCAGAAACCGGTCCTTGGATGCTTGATTCCGGTCCGGTAAAGACATGGCTTGGTAGTTCGGACTGGACTGTTCCCATGAGGCACAGGGTCAGAGCTGATTTGCATATAGCCAGTGTCTAACCCAGGGTGGTGTGGAGTGCAAAAAAACGATGGATTTAGGCCCAGATCCTTGTACGGGGGTGACTGTATGACATTGTTCTACATTCTGTCCATCAACTGTGTTTTTTGCAATCCCTGAGAAAGAGCGTTTATATGTCTTTTTTCTTGTGGAATCTTTGAGGTTTCAAAAGAAAATTTTCTGCGCATCTTGGGGTACTTGAGCCACCCGAGACTGTCAGTTTCCCAGTGAGGTAACTGGGTGAGTTGTGGTGCATAGCCTTGTGTGTCATGCATGCAATTTTCAGGTGTATTCTTTGTATGGCAGCCAGTTCAAGGATTTTAGGTCGGGAGTGATGTGAGAGCGTTTTTTTGAGCCAGTGATGAGTCTTGCTTCAGCATTAATAGAGGCTCTTAGGGATGCGGTTGTCGATGTAGGGAGGCCACAGAGGGCGACACTTCCATAATCTACTCGAGGGATAACTAGGGCTTGGACTGCAGTCCTGAAGTCAATGGCTGGGAGGAAGGGTTTCAGCTTCCTCAATGTGTTGATTTGGAAATTAGCTCCCTTCGTTGCAATGCTGATATCATGCTGCATATTGAGATTGCAGTCGAGGGTTATGCCTAAAGATTTCGCTGAGTCCACGATGGTAGGTTGCACGTTGAATGCAGTGAGATGATTCAGCCAAGCCTGAGTGATGTGGACTTTGGTGGGAGGTGCTATTAGGAGGAATTCCGATTTTAGAGCGTTAAGTTTGAGATGATTTTCTGCCAGCCAAGTCTGTGTGTTTCTAAGCGTTGTGTTGAGTAGTTTGATGTCTTCAGGGGTGTGTATCTTAAGGTAGAGTTGGGTATCGCCTGCGTACATGTGAAATTGCACATTAGATGCTTGAAGTAGTGCGGTGAGTGGTTCCATGACTATGTTGAACAATGTTGGGGATAGGGAGGATCCTTGTGGGACTCCTAGTGTTAAAGGAATGGGTGTGGACATAGTATTGTTAATCTTAAATTTCTGAGTCCAGTGAAGGGGAAAACAATTTATTTTGAAAGTTTTATAGAGGGGGAACAAGATCCTTACGGATATCAGAGCGCTTTACACACAGATGGGATAACAAGAACAGAGGAATAATAATAAAACAAGTCATTTAGTGCAAAGATGAGCAAATGGTTAACAAAAGAGTCAAGGCAAGGTAGCAACAGTGCATTGGTGGTCAGGCTGGACATAGTCATGCGAGGAAAAATAATGAGCCACAAGATTTCTTTAGTCTATATTCAAGTGAGTTTAGCTAAGAGGAGCAATTGTACTTCTTTTTTGAAGGATGCTGTGGATGAGATAAGTCTGATTTCTGGAGGGAGGGCATTCCAGATCCTGGGCGCCATCCCTGAGAAAGCGGTACAAAAGGGGGTGGTGATGGACGGAGCATCCGAACCAATCAAACACTCACACCCAGTCAAAAGTTTAATCCATCACCGTTATTTTGCCCACTCTGCCAGCTCAGACGTGAGTCCCAGGCTCTCCACACCACTGGAGTCAAGCTATCCAGGCTGATGAAGGCTGATAGCCAGAAACCGGTCCTTGGATGCTTGATTCCGGTCTGGGTAAGACATGGCTTGGTAGTTCGGACTGGACTGTTCCCATGAGGCACAGGGTCAGAGCTGATTTGCATGTAGCCAGTGTCTAACCCAGGGTGGTGTGGAGTGCAAAAAAACGATGGATTTAGGCCCAGATACTTGTACTGGGGTGAATGTATGACATTGTTCTACATTCTGTCCATCAACTGTGTTTTTTGCAATTTTCACCCCGAGTGGGCTGGGTATGCTCAGACGTGAGTCCCAGGCTCTCCACACCACTGGAGTCAAGCTATCCAGGCTGATGAAGGCTGATAGCCAGAAACCGGTCCTTGGATGCTTGATTCTGGTCTGGGAAAGACATGGCTTGGTAGTTCGTACTGGACTGTTCCCATGAGGCACAGGGTCAGACCTGATTTGCATATAGCCAGTGTCTAACCCAGGGTGGTGTGGAGTGCAAAAAAACGATGGATTTAGGCCCAGATCCTTGTACTGGGGTAAATGTATGACATTGTTCTACATTCTGTCCATCAACTGTGTTTTTTGCAATTTTCACCCCGAGTGGGCTGGGTATGCTCAGACGTGAGTCCCAGGCTCTCCACACCACTGGAGTCAAGCTATCCAGGCTGATGAAGGCTGATAGCCAGAAACCGGTCCTTGGATGCTTGATTCTGGTCTGGGAAAGACATGGCTTGGTTGCTCGAACTGGACTGTTCCCATGAGGTACAGGGTCTGAGCTGATTTGCATATAGCCATTGTCTAACCCAGGGTGGTGTGGAGTGCAAAAAAACGATGGATTTAGGCCCAAATCCTTGTACTGGGGTGAATGTATGACATTGTTTTACATTCTGTCCATCAACTGTGCTTTTTGCAATTTTCACCCCGAGTGGGCTGGGCATGCTCAGACGTGAGTCCCAGGCTCTCCACACCACTGGAGTCAAGCTATCCAGGCTGATGAAGGCTGATAGCCAGAAACCGGTCCTTGGATGCTTGATTCCGGTCCGGTAAAGACATGGCTTGGTAGTTCGGACTGGACTGTTCCCATGAGGCACAGGGTCAGAGCTGATTTGCATATAGCCAGTGTCTAACCCAGGGTGGTGTGGAGTGCAAAAAAACGATGGATTTAGGCCCAGATCCTTGTACGGGGGTGACTGTATGACATTGTTCTACATTCTGTCCATCAACTGTGTTTTTTGCAATCCCTGAGAAAGAGCGTTTATATGTCTTTTTTCTTGTGGAATCTTTGAGGTTTCAAAAGAAAATTTTCTGCGCATCTTGGGGTACTTGAGCCACCCGAGACTGTCAGTTTCCCAGTGAGGTAACTGGGTGAGTTGTGGTGCATAGCCTTGTGTGTCATGCATGCAATTTTCAGGTGTATTCTTTGTATGGCAGCCAGTTCAAGGATTTTAGGTCGGGAGTGATGTGAGAGCGTTTTTTTGAGCCAGTGATGAGTCTTGCTTCAGCATTAATAGAGGCTCTTAGGGATGCGGTTGTCGATGTAGGGAGGCCACAGAGGGCGACACTTCCATAATCTACTCGAGGGATAACTAGGGCTTGGACTGCAGTCCTGAAGTCAATGGCTGGGAGGAAGGGTTTCAGCTTCCTCAATGTGTTGATTTGGAAATTAGCTCCCTTCGTTGCAATGCTGATATCATGCTGCATATTGAGATTGCAGTCGAGGGTTATGCCTAAAGATTTCGCTGAGTCCACGATGGTAGGTTGCACGTTGAATGCAGTGAGATGATTCAGCCAAGCCTGAGTGATGTGGACTTTGGTGGGAGGTGCTATTAGGAGGAATTCCGATTTTAGAGCGTTAAGTTTGAGATGATTTTCTGCCAGCCAAGTCTGTGTGTTTCTAAGCGTTGTGTTGAGTAGTTTGATGTCTTCAGGGGTGTGTATCTTAAGGTAGAGTTGGGTATCGCCTGCGTACATGTGAAATTGCACATTAGATGCTTGAAGTAGTGCGGTGAGTGGTTCCATGACTATGTTGAACAATGTTGGGGATAGGGAGGATCCTTGTGGGACTCCTAGTGTTAAAGGAATGGGTGTGGACATAGTATTGTTAATCTTAAATTTCTGAGTCCAGTGAAGGGGAAAACAATTTATTTTGAAAGTTTTATAGAGGGGGAACAAGATCCTTACGGATATCAGAGCGCTTTACACACAGATGGGATAACAAGAACAGAGGAATAATAATAAAACAAGTCATTTAGTGCAAAGATGAGCAAATGGTTAACAAAAGAGTCAAGGCAAGGTAGCAACAGTGCATTGGTGGTCAGGCTGGACATAGTCATGCGAGGAAAAATAATGAGCCACAAGATTTCTTTAGTCTATATTCAAGTGAGTTTAGCTAAGAGGAGCAATTGTACTTCTTTTTTGAAGGATGCTGTGGATGAGATAAGTCTGATTTCTGGAGGGAGGGCATTCCAGATCCTGGGCGCCATCCCTGAGAAAGCGGTACAAAAGGGGGTGGTGATGGACGGAGCATCCGAACCAATCAAACACTCACACCCAGTCAAAAGTTTAATCCATCACCGTTATTTTGCCCACTCTGCCAGCTCAGACGTGAGTCCCAGGCTCTCCACACCACTGGAGTCAAGCTATCCAGGCTGATGAAGGCTGATAGCCAGAAACCGGTCCTTGGATGCTTGATTCCGGTCTGGGAAAGACATGGCTTGGTAGTTCGGACTGGACTGTTCCCATGAGGCACAGGGTCAGAGCTGATTTGCATATAGCCAGTGTCTAACCCAGGGTGGTGTGGAGTGCAAAAAAACGATGGATTTAGGCCCAGATACTTGTACTGGGGTGAATGTATGACATTGTTCTACATTCTGTCCATCAACTGTGTTTTTTGCAATTTTCACCCCGAGTGGGCTGGGTATGCTCAGACGTGAGTCCCAGGCTCTCCACACCACTGGAGTCAAGCTATCCAGGCTGATGAAGGCTGATAGCCAGAAACCGGTCCTTGGATGCTTGATTCCGGTCTGGGAAAGACATGGCTTGGTATTTCGGACTGGACTGTTCCCATGAGGCACAGGGTCAGATCTGATTTGCATATAGCCAGTGTCTAACCCAGGGTGGTGTGGAGTGCAAAATAACGATGGATTTAGGCCCAGATCCTTGTACTGGGGTGAATGTATGACATTGTTCTACATTCTGTCCATCAACTGTGTTTTTTGCAATTTTCACCCCGAGTAGGCTGGGTATGCTCAGATGTGAGTCCAAGGCTCTCCACACCACTGGAGTCAAGCTATCCAGGCTGATAAAGGCTGATAGCCAGAAACCGGTCCTTGGATGCTTGATTCTGGTCTGGGAAAGACATGGCTTGGTAGTTCGTACTGGACTGTTCCCATGAAGCACAGGGTCAGACCTGATTTGCATATAGCCAGTGTCTAACCCAGGGTGGTGTGGAGTGCAAAAAAACGATGGATTTAGGCCCAGATCCTTGTACTGGGGTGAATGTATGACATTGTTCTACATTCTGTCCATCAACTGTGTTTTTTGCAATTTTCACCCCGAGTGGGCTGGGTATGCTCAGACGTGAGTCCCAGGCTCTCCACACCACTGGAGTCAAGCTATCCAGGCTGATGAAGGCTGATAGCCAGAAACCGGTCCTTGGATGCTTGATTCTGGTCTGGGAAAGACATGGCTTGGTTGCTCGAACTGGACTGTTCCCATGAGGTACAGGGTCTGAGCTGATTTGCATATAGCCAGTGTCTAACCCAGGGTGGTGTGGAGTGCAAAAAAACGATGGATTTAGGCCCAAATCCTTGTACTGGGGTGAATGTATGACATTGTTTTACATTCTGTCCATCAACTGTGCTTTTTGCAATTGTCACCCCGAGTGGGCTGGGTATGCTCAGACGTGAGTCCCAGGCTCTCCACACCACTGGAGTCAAGCTATCCAGGCTGATGAAGGCTGATAGCCAGAAACCGGTCCTTGGATGCTTGATTCCGGTCCGGTAAAGACATGGCTTGGTAGTTCGGACTGGACTGTTCCCATGAGGCACAGGGTCAGAGCTGATTTGCATATAGCCAGTGTCTAACCCAGGGTGGTGTGGAGTGCAAAAAAACGATGGATTTAGGCCCAGATCCTTGTACGGGGGTGACTGTATGACATTGTTCTACATTCTGTCCATCAACTGTGTTTTTTGCAATCCCTGAGAAAGAGCGTTTATATGTCTTTTTTCTTGTGGAATCTTTGAGGTTTCAAAAGAAGATTTTCTGCGCATCTTGGGGTACTTGAGCCACCCGAGACTGTCAGTTTCCCAGTGAGGTAACTGGGTGAGTTGTGGTGCATAGCCTTGTGTGTCATGCATGCAATTTTCAGGTGTATTCTTTGTATGGCAGCCAGTTCAAGGATTTTAGGTCGGGAGTGATGTGAGAGCGTTTTTTTGAGCCAGTGATGAGTCTCGCTTCAGCATTAATAGAGGCTCTTAGGGATGCGGTTGTCGATGTAGGGAGGCCACAGAGGGCGACACTTCCATAATCTACTCAAGGGATAACTAGGGCTTGGACTGCAGTCCTGAAGTCAATGGCTGGGAGGAAGGGTTTCAGCTTCCTCAATGTGTTGATTTGGAAATTAGCTCCCTTCGTTGCAATGCTGATATCATGCTGCATATTGAGATTGCAGTTGAGGGTTATGCCTAAAGATTTCGCTGAGTCCACGATGGTAGGTTGCACGTTGAATGCAGTGAGATGATTCAGCGAAGCCTGAGTGATGTGGACTTTGGTGGGAGGTGCTATTAGGAGGAATTCCGATTTTAGAGCGTTAAGTTTGAGATGATTTTCTGCCAGCCAAGTCTGTGTGTTTCTAAGCGTTGTGTTGAGTAGTTTGATGTCTTCAGGGGTGTGTATCTTAAGGTAGAGTTGGGTATCGCCTGCGTACATGTGAAATTGCACATTAGATGCTTGAAGTAGTGCGGTGAGTGGTTCCATGACTATGTTGAACAATGTTGGGGATAGGGAGGATCCTTGTGGGACTCCTAGTGTTAAAGGAACGGGTGTGGACATAGTATTGTTAATCTTAAATTTCTGAGTCCGATTATGCAGAAAGGAGGTAAACCACTTGAGTACTGTCTCTGATAGACCCATTCTGAGACTCAGCAGATCGAGTAAGTTCTCGTGTTTGACCATATCAAAGGCTGATGGAAGGTCGGGTAGGATGAGGAGGCAAGTACCGTTCTGATCAAGAATTTGAAGCGCGTCATCAATTATGTGTGTCATGGCTGATTCCGTACTGTGGCCTGACCGGAAGCCTGATTGGTGTGAGTTGAGGGGGTCAAAGTGCTCAATGTGTTTTTTGTCAGTTGGATGAGTACACATTTTTCTAACAATTTGGCCAGGGTAGGGATATTGGAGATAGGGCGACAGTTGTTCAGATCGGTGGGGTCTGCTATGAGCTTATTTAGTATGGGCGATACTTGTCCCACTTTGAGGGAGTCCGGGATGGATCCTTGTTGAAGTGAGCTATTAATGATTTTGTCTTTTACAGCGTTTGCGGGTAGAGGATCAATAAGGTGATTGGAGGGCTTCAGTGTGCTGAGAATCTTGCCTATAATTACTTCTGAGTAAGTTTCGAAGGAAGACCACGTAGCATTGTTTTTTAGATCGAGGGGCGTTTTGCTGTGGGTGCTAGAGTATAGGCTTAGATCAGTGAGGAGGTCTTTCTTGATGTTGTCTGTCTTTAGATTAAAGAAAGTAGAGAATTCTTCACAGGTCGATAGTGTGCTAGAAATGTTTTGTAGTCGTTGAGGTTCATCCTTGGATTGAGTTTTGATAAGCTTGAACAGTTTTTTTGGCCGATTTCTTGCTTGGTTAAGCCGGTGGCTAAAGAAATCTGCTTTCGAGCATTTGATTTTTCTAAAGTAAGCATTTCTTTTTTTCTTCAGTGTTTTGAGGTGCATAGCCGAAGGGACTGATCTCCAATTGCGTTCCGCCAATCTCATATCTCGTCTGTCTTCGATAAGCAGCCCGTCGTATCATGGTTTAGAGTTTTTAGAGGAAACTCTCTTTAATTGAAGGGGGGCAACCTAGTTGATAATAGAGGTCATCGACTTGAGGTAGTGGTTGGTGAGAACCTGTACGTCAGAGGCGCCGGTAGGGAGTAGGAGAAGATTGTAGCTGGCAGAAGGTAGTGAGTTGGGATTGAGTTTCTTCAGGTCTCTCTTCCAGGACTTTGGTTTGGTGGGTTGAACCGGGTTAGACTTTACGTTTTCATTGATGAAGAATGTGATAATGTGGTGGTCAGACCAGTCACAGGGTTGGATTGACTCGAGATGAATGGAGTCATCTTTGGAAATGATTAGATCCAGGATAGAGCCTTTATCGTGAGTAGGGCTGTTGCAAATTTGGGTGAGGTCTAGAGCGCTGAGGAAGTTTTTGAGACTAATAACCACAGAGTCGTTGGGATCATTCCAGTGGAGGTTGAAATCGCCAAGGAATATTTGTGTGAGTTGCCAGCCAGAATTCGTTGTGATCATGTCCATGAGGTGTTCAGTAAAGGTGAGGTTGTTAATGGTGGTAGATAGGGTGGGTAGAATGGTGGGTGGTAGATAATATGTAGGGACCAAACAGGATTGCCATTGCTGTTGATGTCGAGGCAGAAGTGTTCACAGGAGGAGAATATAGGGGATATGGCTCTAATTACTGAGAGGTTGCTCCGGTGAATACATGCGATTCCATTCCCTGTCTTGCCAATCCTATCCAGTCTGATGATGTGGTAATTAGGGGGTACTAGAATGTCAATGAGTGGCGAGGAAGATTCTGTTAACCAGGTTTCGGTGAGTATGGTCAGGTCTAGGTCATGTACGATAATGAGGTCGGCAATGTCTGAAGCGTGTCTGGGGGCCGATCTACAGTTCAGGAGTGTGCATTTAAGCCGGGGAATGACAAGGGAGGAGGAGGGGTCTAGAGTGAGTGTTACTTTTTTAAGATTATTGGCAACGATACCACTGCCGTTTTCTGTGGAGGACCTGTGAGGGTTGGGGTGGATAGTAGGGATGGGAAGGTGTGTGGGGGCTATGTGGGCCATGAGAGCGGTATCATAAGAGCGCAGGAGGGAGCGTATGTCGTACGTCGAGAGTGGATTGATGCTTCGCAGAGGACGAGTGGCAGAATTATGGGAGGGAATTGAGGTCCAGTAAGGAGGCTTATGCTTGTGTGGAAGTAGAGGATTGGTGGTGGGCTTGTTGTGTGAAAGGGTTTTAGGGGGTGTGGGGTGCCTTGGTTGATTCGTGATCAACTCTTTGAAAGTATGAAGTTCATCTTTAATTTGGAGAAGAGTGGACATAATCTTGTCCAAAGTGGTGTTTGGAACGGTAGTGGTGTTGGATTGAGGTGTGATTTGAGGAGGTTTGGCGCGGTTCGTTGTGAAATCTGATGAAGCAGAGGGAGGAGAAGGGGGGGTGATGAGTAGAGGGTTGGGCATATTGTTAGCATGGATGTATGGGTAGTTGGAGTGCTTGGTGATGGGAGAAGGGGTGTGGTAGATGTGTTTAGGAGTGTAGTATGCTTTGGTGTATGAGTTGGTGGAAGCGTATGAGAGGGTGTAGCATGTGTGATCAGGAGAGTTTAAGCTAACTGGGTAGTGGTTGCATTTGGTAGGGGGAGGGGTGTGGGAGGAGTAATAGGGGGTGGGATATGTTCTAGAGGAGGGTTAGAGGGTGGTAGGACGACCATTGCGTGATTGTGGTGGGGAGACCTTTTATACACCACCTGGTGAACACAGGGGTGTTGATTGGGATGGGAGGGTTCAGAGTTCGAGTTGACCAAGTGGAATAAGGAAGGGTAGAGGAAGAGAGAGTTAAGGCGGGAGAACTGTTAGAGGGGAAGAGATCTCTGATTAGAACCGGTGGGGGAACAACTTGTATAGTGGGTGAATAAGTGGGTTCAGTACTGGGTTGGGGGAGGAAGAAGGTGTTGTTGTGAGGCAGGGCGGAGATAGGATGGTGAGGGAGGAGGAGGGACTTGAGGTGGGGGGGTTATGGTCATTGTGGGGGATCTAACAGATTGGGTAAGGGGTGAGTTTGTTGTTACGGTCGTGCAAGTTGGAAGTATGTGAGGGTTAGGTGAAGAGAGGAGACGTGTGTTGGAGGGTAGGGTAGACTGGTTGAGGGAGGTATAAGGCTCAGAGCTCTTTTGTGGCAGGAGGGTAAGGGGTGGGAGGGTGGCATAGGGGGTAGGAGTTGTGGTGTCTGGGGTGCTAGGTGTGAGGGTCAGTTGGGTGGAAGTAGGTGGATTAGATACATGCTCTTTAATAATCGGGAAGATGTTATCAAATAGGTATAGACTACGGTCCGTGGACTGAATGAGAATAGTTCAGTTGTTGTAAATGGTGATGGTTGCTGTCGCTTGGAAGAGTTGTGATGGTGCAGTGTAGATCATTAGACCATGTGCGGATTTCCTAGTGGAGGAAATTGCGAATAAGGCCAAGAAGGTTTTCCTCCATTGTGTAGTGAGAAATATGGGTCAGCAAAGGGCGTTTCTGGGTGAAAAGTTGTGTTTGAAGGGTTTGGCAGATTTTTTAGTGAGTTTGGGGGGGTAAATGATTTTGTAGGTGTGAGTGCCTGTGAGTTCCATGCTGAGAGCTGTGGTGTAGGTGAGGGGAGTGTGTTGTGGTGTGTGTTGTGGTGTAGGCTAGAGAATCAAAGCTGGCTGGGGTCAGTGTTGAGTCGGGGCTAATGTAATAGGGATGAGGTCGGTAGCTGAAGAGGCTGAAGAAACTATGATTTAGGGACTAGTTTTAGATGGGCGACTCTTTAGGAGAGCTAAAGAATGGCTATGTAGTCCTCTGTTTGTTTCCATGAGTTATGAGATAGAGTGTTGTCCTGTTTCGCTTTCTATCCTGGGGGTGAGGAGATAAGTCCTGTTTCAGTTTGGATGATTAGGTCATGAAGAAGATGAGTCAAGTCCTATTTCAGTTTTGGTGAGCACAGGTCAAAAACAAAGCTATTACCCGTGCTTAGTACCGCTCAGTGATTGGGGGAGGCAATTTGCTGTTGTAGTTTATGACCCCAGCCATTTTGTGCCACTGCCAACGTGGAAAATGCTTAGTTAAATGAAAATTAGACATTCAAGACAAAGAGAGGTAGTAAATAAATCCAAAGGTACCTTTGTGCAGAGCGCTATGCCGTCTCTGGAGTTGGTTGAAACAAATAAAGACAAAGTTGTAGGTTACATCGTGTGACCCATTGGAAGTAGAGGGAAGTGCTGGTTCAGAACCTGGGCGCTGTGTGTATCATCCTTTGAATCACTAACTCCGATGTGAGCGCTGAATGTGGAATCAACGCTATTGTGCACAGCTACTCCCGAAGGGGCAGGGCCCCCCGGAGAGCCCTTGTCTTCCCAGGGCGTCGCACACTCCCCGGTCTCGGAGTGCTCAGTCAACAGAGGGCTCCAGTTGCGAAGGCACCCCCGTTGCGGGGAGGGATCTCACCCCCCAGGGTCCTTCCAGTCATCACGATCGGGGGCTGTAGGGGTAAACAAGAGTCAAGCCGTGCCGTGAACAAAGAGATTATCTGGGGCCCGCTGCCTCCGCGGCCCGGCAGCTCAGCCGCCCCAATCTCGGGTCACCGGGGGCACATTGCTGCCGGACCAGAGAAGAGAGGAAGAGCTCTCTTGCCTCTCGTTGCGGTCCTCGGCTGCCTGGCAATCACTCCGCAGTGCTCCTGGGACCACCATCAATGTCTCCGCTCAGTGGCCCCGTCAGGTCGCTGGGTGCACAGCTGCTGTGGCAGAGTGGGCAAAGGAAGCCTAGGTCTACGGGACCCGAGGCACAGCCACCGGAGCAGGCCAAGCCCCAGCCTGTGTGGATGTTGGTGGGCGGAGGGGCCCCTAGGACGCGCTGGTCGTCTTTTCCGCTATTCTGTGCAGGATAGCTTCCAGGTCCACGGCTGCCTGGCAGTCGCTGCGCCGAGCTGTTGGGTCAATCAACCATGCCTCCGCTCAGCGACCCCACCAGGTCAGCAGAGACCCTCCAGAGCCTTCGTGGGTCACGACCTAGTCAGCAGGGGGGGCAGAGCTGCCGTGGCAGAGTGGGCCAGAGGAGGATGTCAATGGGCGAAGGGGCCCCTAGGGTGAGCCAGTCGTCTCTTCCACCAATCTGTGCATGATAACTTCCAGGATGGTGTCCAGAAAGAAGAAGTAGTCAGCTCCGAGGTCCGAAGTCTGCCAAACGAAGTCCGCTCCCATGACCGTGAAAGGTAAGAGGAAAGCTTGAATGGGGTGACAGCACCGACTCCGAGACCTTATGCCGGAAGGATGCTCAAAAAAAGAAGCAAGAAAAGAAAAGAAAAAATAGAAACATAATGATCATAAAACTGGGGAACCCACAGATCAGGGCATCAACCCTGAGCTCAGATGGGATTACTCATCCTCCCAATTTGCGACACCATCAGATTGTACTGTACGGTCAGGTCACAACCTTTCCACGACTACAAACCCGAGGGGGAGCTCCAGAAACATTGAAGAACCCACCTTGCTGAAGTCTTTCAATCAATCAAGGGCTTCTAAGAAGAAGTCATACAAGACAATCGGAAAGGCCGACAGGCCACACAAAAACTGCAAGGCACTATCAGAAAAGTGGGGCGAACATGCACTGAAATTGCAGACAGGATGTCATCTGTGGAAATTCAAACTGAGAACTTAGAGAACGACGTCTCTACGCTGAAAGAGCAGGGGGATGCGCATGATGCCATAGTTAAAGATCTAATGGGGAAGATCAAGGAACAGGAGAATAGAAAGCGATGCAACAACTTAGGCATTCTCGGAATACCGGAGGGACTGGAAGGAAACAACCCCAGGGCGTAGGTACATACTTTAAAGGCGCATTTCCTGAGATGAAATCTTGGGACTGGGATAAGGAAGTACAACGCACACATCGATTCCCCTTAACACCTTCTAAACGACCCACTTCTCAAGACCAATACCCCAGTGCAGTCTTAGTGTATTTTGGGAACTTTCTTTAGCGCCAAGCTCTCATTGACATAGCCAGACCTACAAGCAAAAAGGAATATAACGGCGTCACCTTCTTCATCAGGCCAGACTTTGCGCATGCCACTGTTGAGCGTCGTTGGAGATTGAGAAAATTATTTACACCATTTCAGCAAATTAGAGCTAAGGTATACCTACAGAATCCAGCACGCTTAAAAATCATCTTTAACGGGGTTACTCGCAGCTTCACGTCTGAAATCAAAGCTCAAGCATATTTGCAGGAAATTACAAGGACAAGCAGCGACAGATCCAAAGCTTGAACTGCTATAGACTCAACATTTAATGGTTAGCTTCACTGAAGTTTTGAATTGGGGATATCAATATTTGAAAAGATATAGATAAAAATGTGCAGTTTAGGGCAGAGGGTGGACCTGAGGGGAGATTCGGGACTCCGCCTTCTTCAGATGCCCACATCCTGGTTCAAGCTAAACCAGGCAGGCCTCAGTGGTAGGTGGCAGAGGGGGCTCTCGTGGGGTGGGGAAGGGGGAAGGAGTTGACCCCACGAGCATCTGTTCCACTTATGTTCCACTTATGGGTTTCACTTATGGTATTTCTTTAACTTCTTTCCGATTTTGTAATTTTCCTTTTTCTTTATGCTGGTGTGTGGTCAGGAGATGCTATCAGGACTTGACCAGGGTCTTAGCGAATGGGTCAAACTTCAGGCAATGTTATGAGTAAATTATTCATAGACACATTAAATATATGCGGCTTGAATAATCCAAGGAAGCGTTGGAATACCGCTGTAGACCTTAGATTACTTAAAGCTGATATCCTATGCCTATAGGAGACACACATTTACAGGACACAGACTCACCTTCTGGGCACACTGTGATTTACAATAATAGGAGCCACATCACAGAGTGTGAGGACATGAGGTCGCAATATTATCTGCCAAAGGCACAATTCAGTTCCCACGTACATCAGAATAGGAGATGGATTGTAACAGAATGTCGCAGGGAAAATGGTGATATAATCACGATATGCACGGTGTATGGCAGTGTTGTTGATGATCCTGCAATCTTTGATTATCTACATAACAAATTGGCCGAGTGTTTTTTACCTATCATCATCTGCGGCAATCTTAATATAAATATACCGTCTAGTCAAAGTACTTCTTCAGACACAAATTGTAAGTACACAGGTAGGAAACCCAAGGTTTTTGAAGCTTTGAGGTCCTTAAGTCTGGAACAGGCATTAATGGATATCTGACAATTATACTACCCTACAGACCCGGTCTATTTTTTTTATTCTTTTCCGCACACAAAAAACGGTCAGATTAGATTACATCCTTACTTCTTACTCTATCCTTCACAAGTGCTCAATAGAAAAACATACACTAATCCTATCGGATCACAACCCCTTTTTTTCTAGAAATAAGAGGGAAACAAGGTTTAATCGAGATACGATTAGTTGGTCGTTTGATCGTTCTCTACTTTCTAATGACGAATACTGCAAACACATGAGGCATTGGATCTCTCAATTTATTAGGGAGAATTTGAACAGTGCCAGGATAGAAGTGGTCTGGGATGCACTCCAAGCCGCAATTAGTGGAGAAACAATGAGCTTTTCGCTAGCTCTTAATAGAGGAAAACGCCAATTATTGTTTTTTTTACAATCGCATTTGGCATCTGCAGAAGAAAACTTGATTAACGTATATAGAGATGGTGAGGATCCTACAGAAGCACTGGCGAAAATACATTCAGCCAAATCATTAGTTTTGGAAGTACTCGCCAAAAGGCTTCAGATAGATTGGAGACTTGGAGAAAAGAAGCGTACGAGTGTAGTGAACAAGTCGGACACCATCTTGCGATCAGGGCCAGACAAAAAGCCACAAAAAATACTATTACGGCAGTGAAGGATATCTCCCAGGCCATAATTACAGACCCAGAAGGTATACACAATGAGTTTTTAACCTATTATCAAAACCTACATCAAGAAACTACCAAATCTCACCCAGACAGTATTATGACTTACCTTAATCAACTTCCAATAAAACAATTATCTTCAGTGAAGATACAAGGCCCAACTTGAGGAGCCCCCTCAATGGGTTGACGCTCTGCTGTGTATTAACAGTCTCCCTAATGGCAAAGCAACAGGCTTAGATAGTATTCCGTCAGAGTTTTATAAAAAACCTTGTACAGAATTAAGAGAAGCCATTTTTCCTTTGTACATGTCTTTAAGGGGGGAAGACCACCGGACTCATGATCGCAAGTAAAAATAATGGTTTTTCTGAAAAAACATAAATCAGCACTAGACCCCGCATCGGCCAATCATATTAATAAATGCCAATAGTAAAATTTACTCCAAAATATTAGCGACCAGATTAGCAAGGATAATTCATAAAGTAATAACCCCAAGGCAACATGGGTTCATCCCGGGATGCGGTACCATAGATCACATAAGAAGAACCATTTCACTCTTTGATGCAGCACAAATTTCCGGAAATCCTACGTCACTCATTTTACCCGATGCTGAGAAAGCCTTCGACAGAGTTTCCTGGCTGTTTCTTTGGGAGTCTCTGTCGAGGGTTGGGATAGGTCAACATTTCATACAGGCATTTAAGATGCTATATTTACAATAAACCGCAAAATTATTTATAAATGGTACACTTTCTAACACCTTTAGAATAACTCAAGGCATACGTCAGCGATGCCCTAGCTCACCACTGCTATTTGCCATATATATCGATCCCTTCTTACGCACTTTGGAGTATAATCAGAGGATTAGACCGATAATCAGCAAAGGCTACAAAAGTATTGGCATATGCCAACGACATAGCGCTTGTAACATCCAACCTGATAGAATCTATGGCAGAGGTAGAGCGAGAGGCGACGAGATTCGCCCTTTTTGGCCGGATATTCCCTAAATTGAACCGAATTCCAGATTATTTGCAAAAACGTCAGCATGGGTGACGACGTGAGACAGGTAGGAAATGCCACTTATTTGGGGGTAGACATTACTGTTAATATCGAAAAGCTAATCGAAGCAAATATCGACCCCATGATCGATAACATAAAACCAGAACTGAGGCGACTACATAATCTGCATCTTTCAATAATTGGAAGATGTAATATAATCAAAATATTGTTTTCCCTAAGATCCTATATCTTATATTGGCTATTCCATTAGAATGTGATCCCAAATGTATAAAAAAGATCGAAGATACGTTTTCCCGGTTCATTTAGTCTTATGGGAAACCTAGAAGATCATATGGGTCCCTTTCCTTACCAAAGGATAGGGGTGATTTGGTCCTTCCAAACATTAAACTTTACTATTGGGCAACTACTTTTTTACATAATCACACCCTTTTCTCCAACAAGCCACTAGATGATTCACCTAGCCATATCCCCACACCTATAGAATTAATAATGGGTAATCAGGCCTGGAGATTCTTGAATGACTCTCACTACAAAAAGTATGTTATAAGAAGCTGGCTGCGGGATATAAAACCTTGAAGGCAGTCTGGAAGATGCTGGGATTGGGCCATTTGAATTATTATATCCCGATCAGTAATAACTTTAACTTGCCCCGAATCTTTAAAGCCCCCACAATCAGGAGATCGATAGAAAAAGGCCTATCCAAGCTTGGAGATTTTTATTCTGTCACTGATATAATCACTTTTGAAAATCTTAAGACACAATATGGACTACAGTGGAAAGATTTTTTTCAGTATTTACAAATACGTAATTTTCTAAGCAAGAAGGGTGGAGGCCGAATAGGATTCTTAAATAACTCCATTATAGATAAACTAAGACAGAATAATCAATCAATTGGAATGGTATAGAATTCACTTAACTCCATGATGACGGATGATATGGGACATCGGGCCAGCAAATGGAAAGCAGAAATTGACATTTCAGGGGATTTATTTCAATATTCCACTGATTTACCACAGAAGCTTTTAATACCAGCACAACTTCAGGTGCATTATTATAAAACTTGCTTTTCACTTTATTATATGCCAAAGAGGATCGCTAAATGGGGAACTGGGAAGGGAACCTTATGCCCCCGATGTTCGCTGCCCCAGGCGGATTTAGATCATATAATGGTGTCCTGTACTACAATAAATACCTTAAAATCTGACATAACAATTTTTTTAAAGAAGTCCTAAGAAGGGTTATAGACCTTTCATCAGACCTGATTTGTCTATGGGTAGATCAGGAGACCCAAGGGATTCCCAGAGAACAACTAATTTTTATAAGTATAGCAATATATCACTTTACCCTAATATCAGCCTGGTTAGATTCATCGCTGCCAGTGTACTGTCAGTGGTTAACATGTCTAATCGCGAACTACAACTTTGAAAAAGCATTCTATGGGAAAAGGGGGACTCGATCCCGCTCAAAAGGGTTAAAAATCTGGGAACCACTGACTAAATGGCTCGGGAGATAAAAGCAGTGGAACATGACATTTCAGATACACCCCAGACCATTTAAGATCTACCAACACAGTATCATATTTAGATGGTCAACCCAAGGGAGGGAGGGGGGAAATATCAAAATGTGCATGAGACTATATTATAGAAATGTTACAGATTTGATTCAACGCCTTTTTTCCTTCTTTTTCACTTTTCGCTATATGTTCATTGGCTTTAATGACATGCAATGTTATGAATATAGAATCTGTAACCATATAATGTAATCATTTTTTTGAACATGCAAACAATAAGGTCATTGTGTAACATTGAAATCATGTACCAATAAAAATATTTAAAAAAATAAAAAAATAAAGCCCTATATATCCATGAAGGAGACAAACTAGTCCAGCCATTGGAAAATTGGGAGAAGTTTGTCTCATCTCTTGAGGAAAAAGTTGCCACTAGGTTAGGACTGAAACAGAGGCATGCAGTAGAAATCTCAACAAAGACAATAAAAAGTCCAGCTGCCAAAAAAATAAAGTATTCTATAAATCAAAACCTAAGGCGACTCCGTAAATCACCACATAACTCGAGTTTGAAATGCTCTCTTCGCAAATGAAAGACATCGGAAAAAACGGAGGAGATGGGCAAACAAAAGAGCTAAGGATGATGAATTATGGGCAAAACTCCTCCATGATGCAAATCAGAAAAATAGTACTAAATTTAGGCAATCAGTAAACAAACTACAGTGGCTTAATCATTCTGGTATAAATTCTAACATTTCCGAAGTTACCTGGGTAGACTACCTTTTTAATCACTTCAACAATGAGGAGCAAAACACAACTGCCCCCTCTGTCCACTTGGGGAATGACATCATCCCAAGTGTTACAACGGTAATAACAAACCAATACTGTCCCACTGATGTGGATAGTAGTCACCCAGGGCCAATACAACAGGTGATGGAACCGCTATTAGGCCCAGATTGCCTATCTAGTACAGCAGTAGAGGAAGAAAGCGACCTTACAGCACTGCTAATAAGGAAACAAATAGCTAGAGGCAGACTGGTGGTAGCACCTGGCCCCAACGACATTCCAACAATCTTGTACAAACATGATCCAGAATTCATGAGTAATGCATTAATACCGGTTTTCAGACACATGCCAAGAACAAACATAACGTCAGGGTCATGGAGAGGCTCAACTATTAGCCCAATTTACACACAGGGAGAGAGGTCCGACCCAAACAACTACCAATTGATAGCCCTCATAGAACACGAGGCTAAATATTATGCAGGGATCATTTTAAATGAACTAGCAAGTTGGGCTTCCACAAATCATCTAATACCTATAACACTAACAAGGTTATGCCAAGGACAAGGTACCACAACTAATATCATGGCTTAACTATGCTTATGGGTGCTGCGAAGCAGGGAAAATACCCTCTATTCCTTTGCTGTATACATTATACAGCCCCTTTTGACCATGTAGACTTAGCTCTGGCGAAAACTGGATGGTTGGGGAATATCAACTCCCCTCTTAGATCAACTGAGATACTTGTGTACCAATACGTGGATCAGAATGAAGCTGGGTGCTGGGTTGCACCTCTCAAAAAGAATCCCCACTACTAAGGGTTTATAACAAGGATGCGTCCTAGCCTCGTTGCTTTTCAGCCATTTCCTGGCGGATTTACCGGGTGAACTGTACAGCTGTTCATCACATGCTCTGAAGTTGGAAAATAGGATATTGTCAAACTTCCTTTACATTGACGATCAGCCGGACCCCATCGGTCTTCAACATCTCCTGGATGTGACCCAAAATTTTTCACAATGGAACGGGTAAAAATTAATTTTGAAAAAACAAACATTTTGACAGTAAACCACCATAAGAAGATGAATCCTAATTGGTTCTTGGACGGCAATCATCTAAATCAAGGAACAAGTTAATCTTATCTGGGCATTCTGCTAGATCAAAACTACTCCTTTAAGCCACAGATGGAACCTCTGCAAAGGAAGGGAGTCGTGACCTACCTAGCAATAAAACCCTTGAACAAGATGTTGCTGGACTTAACGCTTAACCTTTCTTAAAAGTCCTGCAAGCAAAACTGCAGCCCACAATAACCTATGGGAGTGAATCATTGAAAGGAAAAGATTCAACAATCCTACGTAATATTATAGCAAACTCTTACCGAGCGATTTTCCAACTCCCCGAATATGTCTCTCCGGCCCAAATAAGGTTGGAATTTGGGCTTTGAAATCAATCAACAGAAAGAAGGAGAGCTTATGTAAATTGATGGCATAAAATCAGAGCAGCCTAGGAGGGAACCCTGAACGAACATCTCTGGGCAGAGCTGTCTCGCCCTAGAAAATCGCCAGCCAAGGAGTACCTTCAGGGATCCATCAAGTCTCTAGGTCTGACAGACCTCTGGAATACCTTAACGGCTCACTCAATATTTAACAAATATTGTCACACAGACAACTCGACTAATATCATCCAAAGAAGACAAGAAAGCACTGTCAAAACGAGTGCATGGCTGGGTTGTGCTAAGAAACTATGACGTACTGAAACCCCAACCTTATTTAAAATTTGGAATAAAGATGGCGATAAAGGAATTTTAAAGTCTGCTTGGGAGTTGGCTTGACCAATCCGCTTTTACCCCCTTGGGAAAGAATAGGAGGCGACCAGCCCTGCGGCCTGTGTGGCCGCGGAACAGAGGATCTTATCAATATCATTTGTACTTGTGACATTTTAAAGGACATAAGGAGTACTCTATTTAATTTTTTTTGAATCAGCAAGGAGTCAGGTCTTGCAGGCAGGCGGTAATGCTGTGCTTTAATCCAATGTCAGTGCAGCTAAATTGCTGATTTATAAAATTCCTCGACATTACAGCACAGAGACAGAAACACCTTTCCCCATTGGTTGGGAATCACTCCCAAACAACAAACTTGGGCATCACCTGAAACAGTCCTGTTAAATTTTACTAGACCTCTTTACGACAGCTCTAAGGCGTCAAAAACAGGCATGAATTGAAGTTGTTAACCGAAGTCTAGCAAAACACTGTGTGGTTACAGCCTTTTAATATACCCAGGAGGAAGTTTCGTGAATGTTTCACTGGAGGGTTGATAGTTTATTTGATAATTTTTCATTGCTGTGAGTCTTTATAGATTAAGTATTAACTGAGTTGAAGGAAATAACAATTGTGAGAAAAAAAGTATGTGTAATATAATGAGGATTTTCTTAACATCATTATAATTTATTGTATTTGTGCAAGGATTTTGGATTTTAATGTGTGTTGGACTTGGGCCTTAGGGCAGGTTCACCCCTAATCTTTTTGCTTTTATTTGTGACCCTGTGTAGTGATTTTTGGGTCTTGGCGCACTTTTTCCTGTGTCCCAGAGTAAAGTGCGTTCGTGTAGTATGGCTGGCCTGCCCTCCCATAGGAATGCATGGAGAATGTGTGTGTCCATATTAGTTCCTGATGTGTGGGGAGTGCAGGCTCGAGTTTGGTATGTATGAACTCGTGAGAATGAATGCTGCATGATGGTATGTGCGGCATGTATGTGTCTAGAAGGGAAGTGCTACTTCTGGACATTGATGTATGTGTGCAGTGAGGGTGCTGGAGCGTGATTGGCTGGAGCTGGCTGGCATGCCAGGCTCCAGGAAGTCTGGATGGGTCTGCCCGGTGGTGAGTGTGAGATCAGCATGAGTGATGTGTGGGAGGAGTGCACCTGGGTCCTTGATGGACTGGGGTTTTCCCCACACAATGCTGGCTCCGCCCCCCTGTGGTTTGTCTAACGACCCAAGCCTCCCCAGTGAATGAAAGGGGTGGTTGGGCCATCAAGGGTACTCCCAAGCCAGCTGCAACTGGTTTCCCCCCACCCTGCACCCTGAAACAAAGGAATTTATAGTATAAAAATGGGGCTGTGTCCCCACAGAAGTTGTTCTACTTGTGGATCCTTGCCAGAGGGGGCTGTTGCTGCTGCTGGGGCCAGGAGGACCGCCACTTGGCTTGTCTCCCTGCCTGGAGACCCAGTGTGCTGGCTCTGGCCCTGCCTTGCCCCCCTGCCTGCCTCCAGACCCTGCTGGAGCTTTTGCTTTGCTCTTAGCGCTTGGGTGCGCTGTATTTTGATTCTAGCGCTTTGGAGCGCTTTGCCAGGCCGAGCGAGTGCCTACCTCGCTTTCTATTTTTATTTGAGGCCGGTGCCCACCCGGCATTGCCCCGTTTCATTGAATTTGAGCGGCTGCCCACGCCGCATTTGCCCGGGGAATCACCGCCGCAGCCCGGAGGAAGCAGCACCAGCCTTCAGGCCCAGGCCGCGCTGGGATTGGCCCAGCCGGTCGAGCCCCTTCCGCGTCATCGCGGGGGAGGAGGAGATCGCCGGAAAGCAGGAAGCAGCCTGCCGAGGCTCCGGAGCGAGGGACTCCAACGTGCCTATATTGATTTAGAGCCCTGGGAGAGGCTCTGGGGGCATTTCATTTGTTTAGAGCGCTGAAGCTCTTAGGTGCCAGCCACCTGTGTTCTTGAGCCCACGAGGCTCCAACGCCCGCAGTTGTTCTTCGAGCCAAAGAAGGCTCACAGCGCCCCCATTTGTTTTGCGAGCCAGAGAGGCTCTTGGGACACGAGTGTGGTCAGTAGCCCCGAGGCTCCCACACAGTGTCTCCTCCCCACCAGTGTTCTTGAGCCCACGTGGCTCCAACGTTTGCCCACCTGCTATTTACAACTGTCCAGCACTTGGTGGACAGTTGCTACGTTTAGGCTTTGTTCTGTGCTGCCTGCGCAGCCTCCCCTGACATTGAGACTCAGGGCATTCTGCCCCTTGCGAGGCCAGTTGGCCTGAGGGACAATCCTAGTGTTGTGCTACGTTCACCCTGCGCAATTTATGATTCACGTGCTAATTTGATTTCTGAGCAAATGTTCTACCTGCACCTCTGAATGTGTTTTAATGTTTCATGTGCAATTGGTTGTTATTACCTTTGCTAAAAGTGACCTGCTTAGGTAATTCTTTATGTTTTTATCCCCTTTGCTAAAAGTGACCTGCTTAGAGGATTGTTTGTGTCATTACCTTTGCTAAAAGTGACCTGCTTAGGTAATGCCTTGTGCTTTTATTTCCCTTTGCTAAAAGTGACCTGCTTAGAGGAATGTTGATGTTTTATTGCCTTTGCTTAATGTTACTTGCCTAGGTGATTAGTTTAGGTTTCCTTCCCTTTGCTAAATGTGACTTGCTTAGGTGATATGTTTTCCTTCCATAGGTCCTGATGTTAAGGTCCTAGTTCCCTGCGTGATTTCCCTACAGTATTTAGGGTGGCGTAGGAGGTATTTACCCTTTACCAGTAGTTACTGGTTGTATGCTACATTCACTATTTCTGTGTTACAGTCATTATATGTTTATGTGCTAAAGTGTTATACCTACAAGTGCTATTTCTAAAAGTGCATTCCCCTGACAGTGGTCCAGGTGGCCCTGTCTTGTACATAATCCCTTGTAAATCTTGCCCGTGCCTGTTGGCACATTGTAAAGTGTGTGTGTTATCTAATGTGTTTTTATTATTATAATACAAAGGCTATTTTTGATATAACCTTGTGTGGAGTTTCCTTTGTGGTGGGCCTAGGGTGTTGTCGCTGGGGTGCGCGCAAACGCTTTACACATCGCCTCCGAGATTAGCCTTGCTGCTCGCGCCACGTTACCTAGAGGGTGAGCGGGGGTTATCTTGGTGTGTGACTCCCTGGCCCTGACCTTGGAAATGGTGATCCCTGACTGACCTTGGCGCAAGCCTTGGCCAGCCAGAGGTCCCGTTTCTAACATTGGTGGCTAGCGGTGCGGATTGGACTTGCGTTTGCGCTGTACCACAGTGGCGACAGGCCACACTTCAAAACTCTACAATTTTAGATAACCACATTTTGGGGATTTTTGTTTTTTAGGGAAGTTCAGTTTTGCTTCTCCTGAAAGGTGTCATTTTGTGATTTGTGTCCAGTACATTTGTTCCCCGCCCTGCTTCCAGAGTTTGGTACCTGTGTCACTTGTGGTCAGGTTGAGAAAATCAGGGGTGGTAGAAACTGCCTTACCAGTCCGAGGGGAGGGCGTGTGTGAATGAGTGGTGTGTTACACTGGACAGAGGAGTGCAAGTTCTCTGAGATAGGAATCTTGCTGAATTTTTGTAATTGTATACTCCTGTTAAGCTTAGACCCCCAGGTTCTCTGTGTCAAACTCTTTTTGAGAACGTCCGCCAAAATGGAGCCTGTTTTTGATCTCTGTTGTCTTTTTAGGTACAGTAGGTCAGAGCTGGTCAGATTCTGTGAAGAGGGAGGCATGGAGGTGAGTGAGTTGGATACTCAGTCCCAGCTTAGGGACAGCCTGATCCTATGGCAAAAGGGTCAGTGGGATCTTGAGCACAGTGAGAGAGATAGGGCCCGGGCCGCACGCCATGAGGGTGGTGAGTCTGTGGAGAGCCCTGAAGAATGTGAGTTGTATGATGATGACAGTGGATGGATATCAGCAGATAGTGAGGACCCCATAGATAGGGAGTCCCTTGCTGGGTCCAGTGTCAGTACCAGCGCCCCATCCCTTTCCCTGTCCCCAGAGGAGTGGGTGGATAGGAAGGAAGAGAGGGCCTTGTTCAGGGAGAGTAGGTTATCCCCTGAGTGTAATTGTAATTGTCTGGATTCCCCAGCGAGGGTGGAGTCCAGTGGTGGCAGCTTTTTAAATATTTGTGTAGACAGTCCCACTCCCAGTTCCCCGAGTATGTTGCCTGCTTCCCCCGCAGAAGAGTTTGGGTTGAAGTTCAGGAGACTTAGGAAACAGCCTCATCAGTCTTGGGAAGACTTTGAGGACGAATGTTGTGGAGCACTGTTTGATTGGAGAGAGGCTCACGTGAACGACAAGTCTGGCAGTTTATTTAGCATGGTTGTCACAGAGCACCTGCTCAGTTATTGTTCACCAGGGTTGCGCCAGCACCTGTTGAAGTTTGGATCGTTTATTGCATGTGAGCTTACAAAGGAAGCGGATCGCTGGGAAAGTGCGAGAGGTTCTTTAGAGTCACTAGTGAGTGATTCCAACAATAGTGGGTCAGGTGTCTTCCAGCCCAGTGTGGTGGAGGAGGGTGAGAGTAGCCCAGCTAGGTCCTTGGTTAGTGAGAAGGGTGTAGGGGCTGACTGCCTGTCTCAGTGGAGCGGGAGTGAGTGTTTGACTGAGAGTCCCCAGACGCCCGAAGCCCTGTCACAGAGCCTGGATGGTTTCTTTAGGGAACACCAGGAAGGGAACCTAGACTTGCCTGTTAGTTCACTTGAGGGAGATCTCCTAGTGGGAAGAGGACCTGGAGCATCTGTAAGCGGAGCTTCTATGGTTCTAGAGTCTGGCAGTACCGCTCCAGTAGGGAGGGTACAGGAGTCCAGTACAAGGAGTGATTGGGGGATAGGATGTGAGTCCCCAGAAGTCCTGGAGTGCCAGGCATTGGTTCCACCAAAGGTTCTAGACCAGAGGTTGGAAGGCCAGGTTCAGGATCAGCCTGACCTGAAGGGTGGGACTACTGTAATCAGTGTCCTGACCAGTTCTTTCTCCAGAAGTACCGCCCCGGTTGGGAGGGAGCAGGACTCTGGAAGGGGGTGCAGAGGGTGGGAGAGCCCACCTCTGACTCCGGTGCAACCTGAGGGGTTAAACCCTAGGTTGGGAGAAGGTTGTTTAGAGGGAACCCCTCGCAGGAGGAGGAGGAACCCTAGAAGAAGAGGTAGGGGGAGGAGAGCCTTCCCTGAGACTCCTGGTCCGCCTGAGGTTGTAGACCCTAGTCTGGAGAACCAGTGGCAGTCTAGCCCTGTCTTGCAGACAGGAAGAGTGGAGCATGGCTATTATGTGCCAGGGGTTACTACCCCCCACTTTGTGAGTAGGCAGGATCCAGTGGTACCTGGATGGCCTAGGGCCTGGTCCTCGCCGAGGGCAGCTGGAGAGTACCAGTGGGGTAGCCCAGTTAGTCCCTACCGTAGTTTTAGAAAGAACCCCAGGGGTTCACCGTGGCGTAAAACAGGAGGGTGTCCCTGCAGTTGTGGGCCCGCGTCCTTGTTTTATCACCCCAAGCAGGGAAGTCCATCACGGTGGTGATTGGTCTGCCCTGCGTTTTGGCTGGAAGGGGGTCGTGTTGGACATGGGCCTTAGGGCAGGTTCACCCCTAATCTTTTTGCTTTTATTTGTGACCCTGTGTAGTGATTTTTGGGTCTTGGCGCATTTTTTCCCTGTGTCCCAGAGTAATGTGCGTGCGTGTAGTATGGCTGGCCTGCCCTCCCATAGGAATGCATGGAGAATGTGTGTGTCCATGTTTGTTCCTGATGTGTGGGGAGTGCAGGCTCGAGTTTGGTATGTATGAACTCGTGAGAATGAATGCTGCATGATGGTATGTGCGGCATGTATGTGTCTAGAAGGGAAGTGCTACTTCTGGACATTGATGTATGTGTGCAGTGAGGGTGCTGGAGCGTGATTGGCTGGAGCTGGCTGGCATGCCAGGCTCCAGGAAGTCTGGATGGGTCTGCCCGGTGGTGAGTGTGAGATCAGCATGAGTGATGTGTGGGAGGAGTGCACCTGGGTCCTTGATGGGCTGGGGTTTTCCCCACACAATGCTGGCTCCGCCCCCCTGTGGTTTGTCTAACGACCCAAGCCTCCCCACTGAATGAAAGGGGTGGTTGGGCCATCAAGGGTACTCCCAAGCCAGCTGCAACTGGTTTCCCCCCACCCTGCACCCTGAAACAAAGGAATTTATAGTATAAAAATGGGGCTGTGTCCCCACAGAAGTTGTTCTACTTGTGGATCCTTGCCAGAGGGGGCTGTTGCTGCTGCTGGGGCCAGGAGGACCGCCACTTGGCTTGTCTCCCTGCCTGGAGACCCAGTGTGCTGGCTCTGGCCCTGCCTTGCCCCCCTGCCTGCCTCCAGACCCTGCTGGAGCTTTTGCTTTGCTCTTAGCGCTTGGGTGCGCTGTATTTTGATTCTAGCGCTTTGGAGCGCTTTGCCAGGCCGAGCGAGTGCCTACCTCGCTTTCTATTTTTATTTGAGGCCGGTGCCCACCCGGCATTCCCCCGTTTCATTGAATTTGAGCGGCTGCCCACGCCGCATTTGCCCAGGGAATCACCGCCGCAGCCCGGAGGAAGCAGCACCAGCCTTCAGGCCCAGGCCGCGCTGGGATTGGCCCAGCCGGTCGAGCCCCTTCCGCGTCATCGCGGGGGAGGAGGAGATCGCCGGAAAGCAGGAAGCAGCCTGCCGAGGCTCCGGAGCGAGGAGAGAAGCGCCGCCGGCGAGGCCTCGAGGGTGGAGAGAGGAGCCCCGCAAAGAGACCGGCAGCAAGTGCTTCCCCGCTCCAGCGAGGACCCGGTGAGTGCGAGGCTGATTCATTGTGTGCAGAGCGGCCCCGGTTGACAGCGGGCCGCTCCGCAGGAAGGGAGGGGGCATCCCTTGAAGATTGGAGCCACGAGGCTCCGTGGGGCATTACTTGAGTCTGAGTCCCCGGTGAGGGACTCCAACGTGCCTATTTTGATTTAGAGCCCTGGGAGAGGCTCTGGGGGCATTTTATTTGTTTAGAGTGCTGAAGCTCTTAGGTGCCAGCCACCTGTGTTCTTGAGCCCACGAGGCTCCAACGCCCGCAGTTGTTCTTCGAGCCAAAGAAGGCTCACAGCGCCCCCATTTGTTTTGCGAGCCAGAGAGGCTCTTGGGACACGAGTGTGGTCAGTAGCCCCGAGGCTCCCACACAGTGTCTCCTCCCCACCAGTGTTCTTGAGCCCACGTGGCTCCAACGTTTGCCCACCTGCTATTTACAACTGTCCAGCACTTGGTGGACAGTTGCTACGTTTAGGCTTTGTTCTGTGCTGCCTGCGCAGCCTCCCCTGACATTGAGACTCAGGGCATTCCGCCCCTTGCGAGGCCAGTTGGCCTGAGGGACAATCCTAGTGTTGTGCTACGTTCACCCTGCGCAATTTATGATTCACGTGCTAATTTGATTTCTGAGCAAATGTTCTACCTGCACCTCTGAATGTGTTTTAATGTTTCATGTGCAATTGGTTGTTATTACCTTTGCTAAAAGTGACCTGCTTAGGTAATTCTTTATGTTTTTATCCCCTTTGCTAAAAGTGACCTGCTTAGAGGATTGTTTGTGTCATTACCTTTGCTAAAAGTGACCTGCTTAGGTAATGCCTTGTGCTTTTATTTCCCTTTGCTAAAAGTGACCTGCTTAGAGGAATGTTGATGTTTTATTGCCTTTGCTTAATGTTACTTGCCTAGGTGATTAGTTTAGGTTTCCTTCCCTTTGCTAAATGTGACTTGCTTAGGTGATATGTTTTCCTTCCATAGGTCCTGATGTTAAGGTCCTAGTTCCCTGCGTGATTTCCCTACAGTATTTAGCGTGGCGTAGGAGGTATTTACCCTTTACCAGTAGTTACTGGTTGTATGCTACATTCACTATTTCTGTGTTACAGTCATTATATGTTTATGTGCTAAAGTGTTATACCTACAAGTGCTATTTCTAAAAGTGCATTCCCCTGACAGTGGTCCAGGTGGCCCTGTCTTGTACATAATCCCTTGTAAATCTTGCCCGTGCCTGTTGGCACATTGTAAAGTGTGTGTGTTATCTAATGTGTTTTTATTATTATAATACAAAGGCTATTTTTGATATAACCTTGTGTGGAGTTTCCTTTGTGGTGGGCCTAGGGTGTTGTCGCTGGGGTGCGCGCGCAAACGCTTTACACATCGCCTCCGAGATTAGCCTTGCTGCTCGCGCCACGTTACCTAGAGGGTGAGCGGGGGTTATATTGGTGTGTGACTCCCTGGCCCTGACCTTGGAAATGGTGATCCCTGACTGACCTTGGCGCAAGCCTTGGCCAGCCAGAGGTCCCGTTTCTAACATTGGTGGCTAGCGGTGCGGATTGGACTTGCGTTTGCGCTGTACCACAGTGGCGACAGGCCACACTTCAAAACTCTACAATTTTAGATAACCACATTTTGGGGATTTTTGTTTTTTAGGGAAGTTCAGTTTTGCTTCTCCTGAAAGGTGTCATTTTGTGATTTGTGTCCAGTACATTTGTTCCCCGCCCTGCTTCCAGAGTTTGGTACCTGTGTCACTTGTGGTCAGGTTGAGAAAATCAGGGGTGGTAGAAACTGCCTTACCAGTCTGAGGGGAGGGCGTGTGTGAATGAGTGGTGTGTTACACTGGACAGAGGAGTGCAAGTTCTCTGAGATAGGAATCTTGCTGAATTTTTGTAATTGTATACTCCTGTTAAGCTCAGACCCCCAGGTTCTCTGTGTCAAACTCTTTTTGAGAACGTCCGCCAAAATGGAGCCTGTTTTTGATCTCTGTTGTCTTTTTAGGTACAGTAGGTCAGAGCTGGTCAGATTCTGTGAAGAGGGAGGCATGGAGGTGAGTGAGTTAGATACTCAGTCCCAGCTTAGGGACAGCCTGATCCTATGGCAAAAGGGTCAGTGGGATCTTGAGCACAGTGAGAGAGATAGGGCCCGGGCCGCACGCCATGAGGGTGGTGAGTCTGTGGAGAGCCCTGAAGAATGTGAGTTGTATGATGATGACAGTGGATGGATATCAGCAGATAGTGAGGACCCCATAGATAGGGAGTCCCTTGCTGGGTCCAGTGTCAGTACCAGCGCCCCATCCCTTTCCCTGTCCCCAGAGGAGTGGGTGGATAGGAAGGAAGAGAGGGCCTTGTTCAGGGAGAGTAGGTAATCCCCTGAGTGTAATTGTAATTGTCTGGATTCCCCAGGGAGGGTGGAGTCCAGTGGTGGCAGCTTTTTAAATATTTGTGTAGACAGTCCCACTCCCAGTTCCCCGAGTATGTTGCCTGCTTCCCCCGCAGAAGAGTTTGGGTTGAAGTTCAGGAGACTTAGGAAACAGCCTCATCAGTCTTGGGAAGACTTTGAGGACGAATGTTGTGGAGCACTGTTTGATTGGAGAGAGGCTCACGTGAACGACAAGTCTGGCAGTTTATTTAGCATGGTTGTCACAGAGCACCTGCTCAGTTATTGTTCACCAGGGTTGCGCCAGCACCAGTTGAAGTTTGGATCGTTTATTGCATGTGAGCTTGCAAAGGAAGCGGATCGCTGGGACAGTGCGAGAGGTTCTTTAGAGTCACTAGTGAGTGATTCCAACAATAGTGGGTCAGGTGTCTTCCAGCCCAGTGTGGTGGAGGAGGGTGAGAGTAGCCCAGCTAGGTCCTTGGTTAGTGAGAAGGGTGTAGGGGCTGACTGCCTGTCTCAGTGGAGCGGGAGTGAGTGTGTG
Source organism: Lissotriton helveticus (assembly GCF_964261635.1). Lineage (NCBI taxonomy): Eukaryota > Metazoa > Chordata > Amphibia > Caudata > Salamandridae > Lissotriton > Lissotriton helveticus. The sequence goes on along the minus strand of NC_136071.1, from coordinate 646,725,854 downwards.
ACTGAGAGTCCCCAGACGCCCGAAGCCCTGTCACAGAGCCTGGATGGTTTCTTTAGGGAACACCAGGAAGGGAACCTAGACTTGCCTGTTAGTTCACTTGAGGGAGATCTCCTAGTGGGAAGAGGACCTGGAGCATCTGTAAGCGGAGCTTCTATGGTTCTAGAGTCTGGCAGTACCGCTCCAGTAGGGAGGGTACAGGAGTCCAGTACAAGGAGTGATTGGGGGATAGGATGTGAGTCCCCAGAAGTCCTGGAGTGCCAGGCATTGGTTCCACCAAAGGTTCTAGACCAGAGGTTGGAAGGCCAGGTTCAGGATCAGCCTGACCTGAAGGGTGGGACTATTGTAATCAGTGTCCTGACCAGTTCTTTCTCCAGAAGTACCGCCCCGGTTGGGAGGGAGCAGGACTCTGGAAGGGGGTGCAGAGGGTGGGAGAGCCCACCTCTGACCCCGGTGCAACCTGAGGGGTTAAACCCTAGGTTGGGAGAAGGTTGTTTAGAGGGAACCCCTCGCAGGAGGAGGAGGAACCCTAGAAGAAGAGGTAGGGGGAGGAGAGCCTTCCCTGAGACTCCTGGTCCGCCTAAGGTTGTAGACCCTAGTCTGGAGAACCAGTGGCAGTCTAGCCCTGTCTTGCAGACAGGAAGAGTGGAGCATGGCTATTATGTGCCAGGGGTTACTACCCCCCACTTTGTGAGTAGGCAGGATCCAGTGGTACCTGGATGGCCTAGGGCCTGGTCCTCGCCGAGGACAGCTGGAGAGTACCAGTGGGGTAGCCCAGTTAGTCCCTACCGTAGTTTTAGAAAGAACCCCAGGGGTTCACCGTGGCGTAAAACAGGAGGGTGTCCCTGCAGTTGTGGGCCCGCGTCCTTGTTTTATCGCCCCAAGCAGGGAAGTCCATCACGGTGGTGATTGGTCTGCCCTGCGTTTTGGCTGTAAGGGGGTCGTGTTGGACATGGGCCTTAGGGCAGGTTCACCCCTAATCTTTTTGCTTTTATTTGTGACCCTGTGTAGTGATTTTTGGGTCTTGGCGCATTTTTTCCCTGTGTCCCAGAGTAAAGTGCGTGCGTGTAGTATGGCTGGCCTGCCCTCCCATAGGAATGCATGGAGAATGTGTGTGTCCATGTTAGTTCCTGATGTGTGGGGAGTGCAGGCTCGAGTTTGGTATGTATGAACTCGTGAGAATGAATGCTGCATGATGGTATGTGCGGCATGTATGTGTCTAGAAGGGAAGTGCTACTTCTGGACATTGATGTATGTGTGCAGTGAGGGTGCTGGAGCGTGATTGGCTGGAGCTGGCTGGCATGCCAGGCTCCAGGAAGTCTGGATGGGTCTGCCCGGTGGTGAGTGTGAGATCAGCATGAGTGATGTGTGGGAGGAGTGCACCTGGGTCCTTGATGGGCTGGGGTTTTCCCCACACAATGCTGGCTCCGCCCCCCTGTGGTTTGTCTAACGACCCAAGCCTCCCCACTGAATGAAAGGGGTGGTTGGGCCATCAAGGGTACTCCCAAGCCAGCTGCAACTGGTTTCCCCCCACCCTGCACCCTGAAACAAAGGAATTTATAGTATAAAAATGGGGCTGTGTCCCCACAGAAGTTGTTCTACTTGTGGATCCTTGCCAGAGGGGGCTGTTGCTGCTGCTGGGGCCAGGAGGACCGCCACTTGGCTTGTCTCCCTGCCTGGAGACCCAGTGTGCTGGCTCTGGCCCTGCCTTGCCCCCCTGCCTGCCTCCAGACCCTGCTGGAGCTTTTGCTTTGCTCTTAGCGCTTGGGTGCGCTGTATTTTGATTCTAACGCTTTGGAGCGCTTTGCCAGGCCGAGCGAGTGCCTACCTCGCTTTCTATTTTTATTTGAGGCCGGTGCCCACCCGGCATTGCCCCGTTTCATTGAATTTGAGCGGCTGCCCACGCCGCATTTGCCCGGGGAATCACCGCCGCAGCCCGGAGGAAGCAGCACCCGCCTTTAGGCCCAGGCCGCGCTGGGATTGGCCCAGCCGGTCGAGCCCCTTCCGCGTCATCGCGGGGGAGGAGGAGATCGCCGGAAAGCAGAAAGCAGCCTGCCGAGGCTCCGGAGTGAGGAGAGAAGCGCCGCCGGCGAGGCCTCGAGGGTGGAGAGAGGAGCCCCGCAAAGAGACCGGCAGCAAGTGCTTCCCCGCTCCAGCGAGGACCCGGTGAGTGCGAGGCTGATTCATTGTGTGCAGAGCGGCCCCAGTTGACAGCGGGCTGCTCCGCAGGAAGGGAGGGGGCATCCCTTGAAGATTGGAGCCACGAGGCTCCGTGGGGCATTACTTGATTCTGAGTCCCCCGTGAGGGACTCCAACGTGCCTATATTGATTTAGAGCCCTGGGAGAGGCTCTGGGGGCATTTCATTTGTTTAGAGCGCTGAAGCTCTTAGGTGCCAGCCACCTGTGTTCTTGAGCCCACGAGGCTCCAACGCCCGCAGTTGTTCTTCGAGCCAAAGAAGGCTCACAGCGCCCCCATTTGTTTTGCGAGCCAAAGAGGCTCTTGGGACACGAGTGTGGTCAGTAGCCCCGAGGCTCCCACACAGTGTCTCCTCCCCACCAGTGTTCTTGAGCCCACGTGGCTCCAACGTTTGCCCACCTGCTATTTACAACTGTCCAGCACTTAGTGGACAGTTGCTACGTTTAGGCTTTGTTCTGTGCTGCCTGCGCAGCCTCCCCTGACATTGAGACTCAGGGCATTCCGCCCCTTGCGAGGCCAGTTGGCCTGAGGGACAATCCTAGTGTTGTGCTACGTGCACCCTGCGCAATTTATGATTCACGTGCTAATTTGATTTCTGCGCAAATGTTCTACCTGCACCTCTGAATGTGTTTTAATGTTTCATGGTCAATTGGTTGTTATTACCTTTGCTAAAAGTGACCTGCTTAGGTAATTCTTTATGTTTTTATCCCCTTTGCTAAAAGTGACCTGCTTAGAGGATTGTTTGTGTCATTACCTTTGCTAAAAGTGACCTGCTTAGGTAATGCCTTGTGCTTTTATTTCCCTTTGCTAAAAGTGACCTGCTTAGAGGAATGTTGATGTTTTATTGCCTTTGCGAAATGTTACTTGCCTAGGTGATTATTTTAGGTTTCCTTCCCTTTGCTAAATGTGACTTGCTTAGGTGATATGTTGTCCTTCCATAGGTCCTGATGTTAAGGTCCTAGTTCCCTGCGTGATTTCCCTACAGTATTTAGGGTGGCGTAGGAGGTATTTACCCTTTACCAGTAGTTACTGGTTGTATGCTACATTCACTATTTCTGTGTTACAGTCATTATATGTTTATGTGCTAAAGTGTTATACCTACAAGTGCTATTTCTAAAAGTGCATTCCCCTGACAGTGGTCCAGGTGGCCCTGTCTTGTACATAATCCCTTGTAAATCTTGCCCGTGCTTGTTGGCACATTGTAAAGTGTGTGTGTTATCTAATGTGTTTTTATTATTATAATACAAAGGCTATTTTTGATATAACCTTGTGTGGAGTTTCCTTTGTGGTGGGCCTAGGGTGTTGTCGCTGGGATGCGCGCGCAAACGCTTTACACATCGCCTCCGAGATTAGCCTTGCTGCTCGCGCCACGTTACCTAGAGGGTGAGCGGGGGTTATCTTGGTGTGTGACTCCCTGGCCCTGACCTTGGAAATGGTGATCCCTGACTGACCTTGGCGCAAGCCTTGGCCAGCCAGAGGTCCCGTTTCTAACATTGGTGGCTAGCGGTGCGGATTGGACTTGCGTTTGCGCTGTACCACAGTGGCGACAGGCCACACTTCAAAACTCTACAATTTTAGATAACCACATTTTGGGGATTTTTGTTTTTTAGGGAAGTTCAGTTTTGATTCTCCTGAAAGGTGTCATTTTGTGATTTGTGTCCAGTACATTTGTTCCCCGCCCTGCTTCCAGAGTTTGGTACCTGTGTCACTTGTGGTCAGGTTGAGAAAATCAGGGGTGGTAGAAACTGCCTTACCAGTCCGAGGGGAGGGCGTGTGTGAATGAGTGGTGTGTTACACTGGACAGAGGAGTGCAAGTTCTCTGAGATAGGAATCTTGCTGAATTTTTGTAATTGTATACTCCTGTTAAGCTCAGACCCCCAGGTTCTCTGTGTCAAACTCTTTTTGAGAACGTCTGCCAAAATGGAGCCTGTTTTTGATCTCTGTTGTCTTTTTAGGTACAGTAGGTCAGAGCTGGTCAGATTCTGTGAAGAGGGAGGCATGGAGGTGAGTGAGTTGGATACTCAGTCCCAGCTTAGGGACAGCCTGATCCTATGGCAAAAGGGTCAGTGGGATCTTGAGCACAGTGAGAGAGATAGGGCCCGGGCCGCACGCCATGAGGGTGGTGAGTCTGTGGAGAGCCCTGAAGAATGTGAGTTGTATGATGATGACAGTGGATGGATATCAGCAGATAGTGAGGACCCCATAGATAGGGAGTCCCTTGCTGGGTCCAGTGTCAGTACCAGCGCCCCATCCCTTTCCCTGTCCCCAGAGGAGTGGGTGGATAGGAAGGAAGAGAGGGCCTTGTTCAGGGAGAGTAGGTTATCCTCTGAGTGTAATTGTAATTGTCTGGATTCCCCAGGGAGGGTGGAGTCCAGTGGTGGCAGTTTTTTAAATATTTGTGTAGACAGTCCCACTCCCAGTTCCCCGAGTATGTTGCCTGCTTCCCCCGCAGAAGAGTTTGGGTTGAAGTTCAGGAGATTTAGGAAACAGCCTCATCAGTCTTGGGAAGACTTTGAGGACGAATGTTGTGGAGCACTGTTTGATTGGAGAGAGGCTCACGTGAACGACAAGTCTGGCAGTTTATTTAGCATGGTTGTCACAGAGCACCTGCTCAGTTATTGTTCACCAGGGTTGCGCCAGCACCTGTTGAAGTTTGGATCGTTTATTGCATGTGAGCTTGCAAAGGAAGCGGATCGCTGGGACAGTGCGAGAGGTTCTTTAGAGTCACTAGTGAGTGATTCCAATAATAGTGGGTCAGGTGTCTTCCAGCCCAGTGTGGTGGAGGAGGGTGAGAGTAGCCCAGCTAGGTCCTTGGTTAGTGAGAAGGGTGTAGGGGCTGACTGCCTGTCTCAGTGGAGCGGGAGTGAGTGTGTGACCGAGAGTCCCCAGACGCCCGAAGCCCTGTCACAGAGCCTGGATGGTTTCTTTAGGGAACACCAGGAAGGGAACCTAGACTTGCCTGTTAGTTCACTTGAGGGAGATCTCCTAGTGGGAAGAGGACCTGGAGCATCTGTAAGCGGAGCTTCTATGGTTCTAGAGTCTGGCAGTACCGCTCCAGTAGGGAGGGTACAGGAGTCCAGTACAAGGAGTGATTGGGGGATAGGATGTGAGTCCCCAGAAGTCCTGGAGTGCCAGGCATTAGTTCCACCAAAGGTTCTAGACCAGAGGTTGGAAGGCCAGGTTCAGGATCAGCCTGACCTGAAGGGTGGGACTACTGTAATCAGTGTCCTGACCAGTTCTTTCTCCAGAAGTACCGCCCCGGTTGGGAGGGAGCAGGACTCTGGAAGGGGGTGCAGAGGGTGGGAGAGCCCACCTCTGACCCCGGTGCAACCTGAGGGGTTAAACCCTAGGTTGGGAGAAGGTTGTTTAGAGGGAACCCCTCGCAGGAGGAGGAGGAACCCTAGAAGAAGAGGTAGGGGGAGGAGAGCCTTCCCTGAGACTCCTGGTCCGCCTAAGGTTGTAGACCCTAGTCTGGAGAACCAGTGGCAGTCTAGCCCTGTCTTGCAGACAGGAAGAGTGGAGCATGGCTATTATGTGCCAGGGGTTACTACCCCCCACTTTGTGAGTAGGCAGGATCCAGTGGTACCTGGATGGCCTAGGGCCTGGTCCTCGCCGAGGGCAGCTGGAGAGTACCAGTGGGGTAGCCCAGTTAGTCCCTACCGTAGTTTTAGAAAGAACCCCAGGGGTTCACCGTGGCGTAAAACAGGAGGGTGTCCCTGCAGTTGTGGGCCCGCGTCCTTGTTTTATCGCCCCAAGCAGGGAAGTCCATCACGGTGGTGATTGGTCTGCCCTGCGTTTTGGCTGGAAGGGGGTCGTGTTGGACATGGGCCTTAGGGCAGGTTCACCCCTAATCTTTTTGCTTTTATTTGTGACCCTGTGTAGTGATTTTTGGGTCTTGGCGTATTTATTCCCTGTGTCCCAGAGTAAAGTGCGTGCGTGTAGTATGGCTGGCCTGCCCTCCCATAGGAATGCATGGAGAATGTGTGTGTCCATGTTAGTTCCTGATGTGTGGGGAGTGCAGGCTCGAGTTTGGTATGTATGAACTCGTGAGAATGAATGCTGCATGATGGTATGTGCGGCATGTATGTGTCTAGAAGGGAAGTGCTACTTCTGGACATTGATGTATGTGTGCAGTGAGGGTGCTGGAGCGTGATTGGCTGGAGCTGGCTGGCATGCCAGGCTCCAGGAAGTCTGGATGGGTCTGCCCGGTGGTGAGTGTGAGATCAGCATGAGTGATGTGTGGGAGGAGTGCACCTGGGTCCTTGATGGGCTGGGGTTTTCCCCACACAATGCTGGCTCCGCCCCCCTGTGGTTTGTCTAACGACCCAAGCCTCCCCACTGAATGAAAGGGGTGGTTGGGCCATCAAGGGTACTCCCAAGCCAGCTGCAACTGGTTTCCCCCCACCCTGCACCCTGAAACAAAGGAATTTATAGTATAAAAATGGGGCTGTGTCCCCACAGAAGTTGTTCTACTTGTGGATCCTTGCCAGAGGGGGCTGTTGCTGCTGCTGGGGCCAGGAGGACCGCCACTTGGCTTGTCTCCCTGCCTGGGGACCCTGTGTGCTGGCTCTGGCCCTGCCTTGCCCCCCTGCCTGCCTCCAGACCCTGCTGGAGCTTTTGCTTTGCTCTTAGCGCTTGGGTGCGCTGTATTTTGATTCTAGCGCTTTGGAGCGCTTTGCCAGGCCGAGCGAGTGCCTACCTCGCTTTCTATTTTTATTTGAGGCCGGTGCCCACCCGGCATTGCCCCGTTTCATTGAATTTGAGCGGCTGCCCACGCCGCATTTGCCCGGGGAATCACCGCCGCAGCCCGGAGGAAGCAGCACCCGCCTTCAGGCCCAGGCCGCGCTGGGATTGGCCCAGCCGGTCGAGCCCCTTCCGCGTCATCGCGGGGGAGGAGGAGATCGCCGGAAAGCAGGAAGCAGCCTGCCGAGGCTCCGGAGCGAGGAGAGAAGCGCCGCCGGCGAGGCCTCGAGGGTGGAGAGAGGAGCCCCGCAAAGAGACCGGCAGCAAATGCTTCCCCGCTCCAGCGAGGACCCGGTGAGTGCGAGGCTGATTCATTGTGTGCAGAGCGGCCCCAGTTGACAGCGGGCTGCTCCGCAGGAAGGGAGGGGGCATCCCTTGAAGATTGGAGCCATGAGGCTCCGTGGGGCATTACTTGAGTCTGAGTCCCCCGTGAGGGACTCCAACGTGCCTATATTGATTTAGAGCCCTGGGAGAGGCTCTGGGGGCATTTCATTTGTTTAGAGCGCTGAAGCTCTTAGGTGCCAGCCACCTGTGTTCTTGAGCCCACGAGGCTCCAACGCCCGCAGTTGTTCTTCGAGCCAAAGAAGGCTCACAGCGCCCCCATTTGTTTTGCGAGCCAGAGAGGCTCTTGGGACACGAGTGTGGTCAGTAGCCCCGAGGCTCCCACACAGTGTCTCCTCCCCACCAGTGTTCTTGAGCCCACGTGGCTCCAACATTTGCCCACCTGCTATTTACAACTGTCCATCACTTAGTGGACAGTTGCTACGTTTAGGCTTTGTTCTGTGCTGCCTGCGCAGCCTCCCCTGACATTGAGACTCAGGGCATTCCGCCCCTTGCGAGGACAGTTGGCCTGAGGGACAATCCTAGTGTTGTGCTACGTGCACCCTGCGCAATTTATGATTCACGTGCTAATTTGATTTCTGCGCAAATGTTCTACCTGCACCTCTGAATGTGTTTTAATGTTTCATGTGCAATTGGTTGTTATTACCTTTGCTAAAAGTGACCTGCTTAGGTAATTCTTTATGTTTTTATCCCCTTTGCTAAAAGTGACCTGCTTAGAGGATTGTTTGTGTCATTACCTTTGCTAAAAGTGACCTGCTTAGGTAATGCCTTGTGCTTTTATTTCCCTTTGCTAAAAGTGACCTGCTTAGAGGAATGTTGATATTTTATTGCCTTTGCTAAATGTTACTTGCCTAGGTGATTATTTTAGGTTTCCTTCCCTTTGCTAAATGTGACTTGCTTAGGTGATATGATGTCCTTCCATAGGTCCTGATGTTAAGGTCCTAGTTCCCTGCGTGATTTCCCTACAGTATTTAGGGTGGCGTAGGAGGTATTTACCCTTTACCAGTAGTTACTGGTTGTATGCTACATTCACTATTTCTGTGTTACAGTCATTATATGTTTATGTGCTAAAGTGTTATACCTACAAGTGCTATTTCTAAAAGTGCATTCCCCTGACAGTGGTCCAGGTGGCCCTGTCTTGTACATAATCCCTTGTAAATCTTGCCCGTGCTTGTTGGCACATTGTAAAGTGTGTGTGTTATCTAATGTGTTTTTATTATTATAATACAAAGGCTATTTTTGATATAACCTTGTGTGGAGTTTCCTTTGTGGTGGGCCTAGGGTGTTGTCGCTGGGGTGCGCGCGCAAACGCTTTACACATCGCCTCCGAGATTAGCCTTGCTGCTCGCGCCACGTTACCTAGAGGGTGAGCGGGGGTTATCTTGGTGTGTGACTCCCTGGCCCTGACCTTGGAAATGGTGATCCCTGACTGACCTTGGCGCAAGCCTTGGCCAGCCAGAGGTCCCGTTTCTAACATTGGTGGCTAGTGGTGCGGATTGGACTTGCGTTTGCGCTGTACCACAGTGGCGACAGGCCACACTTCAAAACTCTACAATTTTAGATAACCACATTTTGGGGATTTTTGTTTTTTAGGGAAGTTCAGTTTTGCTTCTCCTGAAAGGTGTCATTTTGTGATTTGTGTCCAGTACATTTGTTCCCCGCCCTGCTTCCAGAGTTTGGTACCTGTGTCACTTGTGGTCAGGTTGAGAAAATCAGGGGTGGTAGAAACTGCCTTACCAGTCCGAGGGGAGGGCGTGTGTGAATGAGTGGTGTGTTACACTGGACAGAGGAGTGCAAGTTCTCTGAGATAGGAATCTTGCTGAATTTTTGTAATTGTATACTCCTGTTAAGCTCAGACCCCCAGGTTCTCTGTGTCAAACTCTTTTTGAGAACGTCTGCCAAAATGGAGCTTGTTTTTGATCTCTGTTGTCTTTTTAGGTACAGTAGGTCAGAGCTGGTCAGATTCTGTGAAGAGGGAGGCATGGAGGTGAGTGAGTTGGATACTCAGTCCCAGCTTAGGGACAGCCTGATCCTATGGCAAAAGGGTCAGTGGGATCTTGAGCACAGTGAGAGAGATAGGGCCCGGGCCGCACGCCATGAGGGTGGTGAGTCTGTGGAGAGCCCTGAAGAATGTGAGTTGTATGATGATGACAGTGGATGGATATCAGCAGATAGTGAGGACCCCATAGATAGGGAGTCCCTTGCTGGGTCCAGTGTCAGTACCAGCGCCCCATCCCTTTCCCTGTCCCCAGAGGAGTGGGTGGATAGGAAGGAAGAGAGGGCCTTGTTCAGGGAGAGTAGGTTATCCTCTGAGTGTAATTGTAATTGTCTGGATTCCCCAGGGAGGGTGGAGTCCAGTGGTGGCAGCTTTTTAAATATTTGTGTAGACAGTCCCACTCCCAGTTCCCCGAGTATGTTGCCTGCTTCCCCCGCAGAAGAGTTTGGGTTGAAGTTCAGGAGATTTAGGAAACAGCCTCATCAGTCTTGGGAAGACTTTGAGGACGAATGTTGTGGAGCACTGTTTGATTGGAGAGAGGCTCACGTGAACGACAAGTCTGGCAGTTTATTTAGCATGGTTGTCACAGAGCACCTGCTCAGTTATTGTTCACCAGGGTTGCGCCAGCACCTGTTGAAGTTTGGATCGTTTATTGCATGTGAGCTTGCAAAGGAAGCGGATCGCTGGGACAGTGCGAGAGGTTCTTTAGAGTCACTAGTGAGTGATTCCAATAATAGTGGGTCAGGTGTCTTCCAGCCCAGTGTGGTGGAGGAGGGTGAGAGTAGCCCAGCTAGGTCCTTGGTTAGTGAGAAGGGTGTAGGGGCTGACTGCCTGTCTCAGTGGAGCGGGAGTGAGTGTGTGACCGAGAGTCCCCAGACGCCCGAAGCCCTGTCACAGAGCCTGGATGGTTTCTTTAGGGAACACCAGGAAGGGAACCTAGACTTGCCTGTTAGTTCACTTGAGGGAGATCTCCTAGTGGGAAGAGGACCTGGAGCATCTGTAAGCAGAGCTTCTATGGTTCTAGAGTCTGGCAGTACCGCTCCAGTAGGGAGGGTACAGGAGTCCAGTACAAGGAGTGATTGGGGGATAGGATGTGAGTCCCCAGAAGTCCTGGAGTGCCAGGCATTGGTTCCACCAAAGGTTCTAGACCAGAGGTTGGAAGGCCAGGTTCAGGATCAGCCTGACCTGAAGGGTGGGACTACTGTAATCAGTGTCCTGACCAGTTCTTTCTCCAGAAGTACCGCCCCGGTTGGGAGGGAGCAGGACTCTGGAAGGGGGTGCAGAGGGTGGGAGAGCCCACCTCTGACCCCGGTGCAACCTGAGGGGTTAAACCCTAGGTTGGGAGAAGGTTGTTTAGAGGGAACCCCTCGCAGGAGGAGGAGGAACCCTAGAAGAAGAGGTAGGGGGAGGAGAGCCTTCCCTGAGACTCCTGGTCCGCCTAAGGTTGTAGACCCTAGTCTGGAGAACCAGTGGCAGTCTAGCCCTGTCTTGCAGACAGGAAGAGTGGAGCATGGCTATTATGTGCCAGGGGTTACTACCCCCCACTTTGTGAGTAGGCAGGATCCAGTGGTACCTGGATGGCCTAGGGCCTGGTCCTCACCGAGGGCAGCTGGAGAGTACCAGTGGGGTAGCCCAGTTAGTCCCTACCGTAGTTTTAGAAAAAACCCCAGGGGTTCACCGTGGCGTAAAACAGGAGGGTGTCCCTGCAGTTGTGGGCCCGCGTCCTTGTTTTATCGCCCCAAGCAGGGAAGTCCATCACGGTGGTGATTGGTCTGCCCTGCGTTTTGGCTGGAAGGGGGTCGTGTTGGACATGGGCCTTAGGGCAGGTTCACCCCTAATCTTTTTGCTTTTATTTGTGACCCTGTGTAGTGATTTTTGGGTCTTGGCGCATTTTTTCCCTGTGTCCCAGAGTAAAGTGCGTGCGTGTAGTATGGCTGGCCTGCCCTCCCATAGGAATGCATGGAGAATGTGTGTGTCCATGTTAGTTCCTGATGTGTGGGGAGTGCAGGCTCGAGTTTGGTATGTATGAACTCGTGAGAATGAATGCTGCATGATGGTATGTGCGGCATGTATGTGTCTAGAAGGGAAGTGCTACTTCTGGACATTGATGTATGTGTGCAGTGAGGGTGCTGGAGCGTGATTGGCTGGAGCTGGCTGGCATGCCAGGCTCCAGGAAGTCTGGATGGGTCTGCCCGGTGGTGAGTGTGAGATCAGCATGAGTGATGTGTGGGAGGAGTGCACCTGGGTCCTTGATGGGCTGGGGTTTTCCCCACACAATGCTGGCTCCGCCCCCCTGTGGTTTGTCTAACGACCCAAGCCTCCCCACTGAATGAAAGGGGTGGTTGGGCCATCAAGGGTACTCCCAAGCCAGCTGCAACTGGTTTCCCCCCACCCTGCACCCTGAAACAAAGGAATTTATAGTATAAAAATGGGGCTGTGTCCCCACAGAAGTTGTTCTACTTGTGGATCCTTGCCAGAGGGGGCTGTTGCTGCTGCTGGGGCCAGGAGGACCGCCACTTGGCTTGTCTCCCTGCCTGGGGACCCAGTGTGCTGGCTCTGGCCCTGCCTTGCCCCCCTGCCTGCCTCCAGACCCTGCTGGAGCTTTTGCTTTGCTCTTAGCGCTTGGGTGCGCTGTATTTTGATTCTAGCGCTTTGGAGCGCTTTGCCAGGCCGAGCGAGTGCCTACCTCGCTTTCTATTTTTATTTGAGGCCGGTGCCCACCCGGCATTGCCCCGTTTCATTGAATTTGAGCGGCTGCCCACGCCGCATTTGCCCGGGGAATCACCGCCGCAGCCCGGAGGAAGCAGCACCCGCCTTCAGGCCCAGGCCGCGCTGGGATTGGCCCAGCCGGTCGAGCCCCTTCCGCGTCATCGCGGGGGAGGAGGAGATCGCCGGAAAGCAGGAAGCAGCCTGCCGAGGCTCCGGAGCGAGGAGAGAAGCGCCGCTGGCGAGGCCTCGAGGGTGGAGAGAGGAGCCCCGCAAAGAGACCGGCAGCAAGTGCTTCCCCGCTCCAGCGAGGACCCGGTGAGTGCGAGGCTGATTCATTGTGTGCAGAGCGGCCCCAGTTGACAGCGGGCTGCTCCGCAGGAAGGGAGGGGGCATCCCTTGAAGATTGGAGCCATGAGGCTCCTTGGGGCATTACTTGAGTCTGAGTCCCCCGTGAGGGACTCCAACGTGCCTATATTGATTTAGAGCCCTGGGAGAGGCTCTGGGGGCATTTCATTTGTTTAGAGCGCTGAAGCTCTTAGGTGCCAGCCACCTGTGTTCTTGAGCCCACGAGGCTCCAACGCCCGCAGTTGTTCTTCGAGCCAAAGAAGGCTCACAGCGCCCCCATTTGTTTTGCGAGCCAGAGAGGCTCTTGGGACACGAGTGTGGTCAGTAGCCCCGAGGCTCCCACACAGTGTCTCCTCCCCACCAGTGTTCTTGAGCCCACGTGGCTCCAACATTTGCCCACCTGCTATTTACAACTGTCCATCACTTAGTGGACAGTTGCTACGTTTAGGCTTTGTTCTGTGCTGCCTGCGCAGCCTCCCCTGACATTGAGACTCAGGGCATTCCGCCCCTTGCGAGGACAGTTGGCCTGAGGGACAATCCTAGTGTTGTGCTACGTGCACCCTGCGCAATTTATGATTCACGTGCTAATTTGATTTCTGCGCAAATGTTCTACCTGCACCTCTGAATGTGTTTTAATGTTTCATGTGCAATTGGTTGTTATTACCTTTGCTAAAAGTGACCTGCTTAGGTAATTCTTTATGTTTTTATCCCCTTTGCTAAAAGTGACCTGCTTAGAGGATTGTTTGTGTCATTACCTTTGCTAAAAGTGACCTGCTTAGGTAATGCCTTGTGCTTTTATTTCCCTTTGCTAAAAGTGACCTGCTTAGAGGAATGTTGATATTTTATTGCCTTTGCTAAATGTTACTTGCCTAGGTGATTATTTTAGGTTTCCTTCCCTTTGCTAAATGTGACTTGCTTAGGTGATATGATGTCCTTCCATAGGTCCTGATGTTAAGGTCCTAGTTCCCTGCGTGATTTCCCTACAGTATTTAGGGTGGCGTAGGAGGTATTTACCCTTTACCAGTAGTTACTGGTTGTATGCTACATTCACTATTTCTGTGTTACAGTCATTATATGTTCATGTGCTAAAGTGTTATACCTACAAGTGCTATTTCTAAAAGTGCATTCCCCTGACAGTGGTCCAGGTGGCCCTGTCTTGTACATAATCCCTTGTAAATCTTGCCCGTGCTTGTTGGCACATTGTAAAGTGTGTGTGTTATCTAATGTGTTTTTATTATTATAATACAAAGGCTATTTTTGATATAACCTTGTGTGGAGTTTCCTTTGTGGTGGGCCTAGGGTGTTGTCGCTGGGGTGCGCGTGCAAACGCTTTACACATCGCCTCCGAGATTAGCCTTGCTGCTCGCGCCACGTTACCTAGAGGGTGAGCGGGGGTTATCTTGGTGTGTGACTCCCTGGCCCTGACCTTGGAAATGGTGATCCCTGACTGACCTTGGCGCAAGCCTTGGCCAGCCAGAGGTCCCGTTTCTAACATTGGTGGCTAGTGGTGCGGATTGGACTTGCGTTTGCGCTGTACCACAGTGGCGACAGGCCACACTTCAAAACTCTACAATTTTAGATAACCACATTTTGGGGATTTTTGTTTTTTAGGGAACTTCAGTTTTGCTTCTCCTGAAAGGTGTCATTTTGTGATTTGTGTCCAGTACATTTGTTCCCCGCCCTGCTTCCAGAGTTTGGTACCTGTGTCACTTGTGGTCAGGTTGAGAAAATCAGGGGTGGTAGAAACTGCCTTACCAGTCCGAGGGGAGGGCGTCTGTGAATGAGTGGTGTGTTACACTGGACAGAGGAGTGCAAGTTCTCTGAGATAGGAATCTTGCTGAATTTTTGTAATTGTATACTCCTGTTAAGCTCAGACCCCCAGGTTCTCTGTGTCAAACTCTTTTTGAGAACGTCTGCCAAAATGGAGCCTGTTTTTGATCTCTGTTGTCTTTTTAGGTACAGTAGGTCAGAGCTGGTCAGATTCTGTGAAGAGGGAGGCATGGAGGTGAGTGAGTTGGATACTCAGTCCCAGCTTAGGGACAGCCTGATCCTATGGCAAAAGGGTCAGTGGGATCTTGAGCACAGTGAGAGAGATAGGGCCCGGGCCGCACGCCATGAGGGTGGTGAGTCTGTGGAGAGCCCTGAAGAATGTGAGTTGTATGATGATGACAGTGGATGGATATCAGCAGATAGTGAGGACCCCATAGATAGGGAGTCCCTTGCTGGGTCCAGTGTCAGTACCAGCGCCCCATCCCTTTCCCTGTCCCCAGAGGAGTGGGTGGATAGGAAGGAAGAGAGGGCCTTGTTCAGGGAGAGTAGGTTATCCCCTGAGTGTAATTGTAATTGTCTGGATTCCCCAGGGAGGGTGGAGTCCAGTGGTGGCAGCTTTTTAAATATTTGTGTAGACAGTCCCACTCCCAGTTCCCCGAGTATGTTGCCTGCTTCCCCCGCAGAAGAGTTTGGGTTGAAGTTCAGGAGACTTAGGAAACAGCCTCATCAGTCTTGGGAAGACTTTGAGGACGAATGTTGTGGAGCACTGTTTGATTGGAGAGAGGCTCACGTGAACGACAAGTCTGGCAGTTTATTTAGCATGGTTGTCACAGAGCACCTGCTCAGTTATTGTTCACCAGGGTTGCGCCAGCACCTGTTGAAGTTTGGATCGTTTATTGCATGTGAGCTTGCAAAGGAAGCGGATCGCTGGGACAGTGCGAGAGGTTCTTTAGAGTCACTAGTGAGTGATTCCAATAATAGTGGGTCAGGTGTCTTCCAGCCCAGTGTGGTGGAGGAGGGTGAGAGTAGCCCAGCTAGGTCCTTGGTTAGTGAGAAGGGTGTAGGGGCTGACTGCCTGTCTCAGTGGAGCGGGAGTGAGTGTGTGACCGAGAGTCCCCAGACGCCCGAAGCCCTGTCACAGAGCCTGGATGGTTTCTTTAGGGAACACCAGGAAGGGAACCTAGACTTGCCTGTTAGTTCACTTGAGGGAGATCTCCTAGTGGGAAGAGGACCTGGAGCATCTGTAAGCGGAGCTTCTATGGTTCTAGAGTCTGACAGTACCGCTCCAGTAGGGAGGGTACAGGAGTCCAGTACAAGGAGTGATTGGGGGATAGGATGTGAGTCCCCAGAAGTCCTGGAGTGCCAGGCATTGGTTCCACCAAAGGTTCTAGACCGGAGGTTGGAAGGCCAGGTTCAGGATCAGCCTGACCTGAAGGGTGGGACTACTGTAATCAGTGTCCTGACCAGTTCTTTCTCCAGAAGTACCGCCCCGGTTGGGAGGGAGCAGGACTCTGGAAGGGGGTGCAGAGGGTGGGAGAGCCCACCTCTGACCCCGGTGCAACCTGAGGGGTTAAACCCTAGGTTGGGAGAAGGTTGTTTAGAGGGAACCCCTCGCAGGAGGAGGAGGAACCCTAGAAGAAGAGGTAGGGGGAGGATAGCCTTCCCTGAGACTCCTGGTCCGCCTAAGGTTGTAGACCCTAGGCTAGAGAACCAGTGGCAGTCTAGCCCTGTCTTGCAGACAGGAAGAGTGGAGCATGGCTATTATGTGCCAGGGGTTACTACCCCCCACTTTGTGAGTAGGCAGGATCCAGTGGTACCTGGATGGCCTAGGGCCTGGTCCTCGCCGAGGGCAGCTGGAGAGTACCAGTGGGGTAGCCCAGTTAGTCCCTACCGTAGTTTTAGAAAGAACCCCAGGGGTTCACCGTGGCGTAAAACAGGAGGGTGTCCCTGCAGTTGTGGGCCCGCGTCCTTGTTTTATCGCCCCAAGCAGGGAAGTCCATCACGGTGGTGATTGGTCTGCCCTGCGTTTTGGCTGGAAGGGGGTCGTGTTGGACATGGGCCTTAGGGCAGGTTCACCCCTAATCTTTTTGCTTTTATTTGTGACCCTGTGTAGTGATTTTTGGGTCTTGGCGCACTTTTTCCCTGTGTCCCAGAGTAAAGTGCGTGCGTGTAGTATGGCTGGCCTGCCCTCCCATAGGAATGCATGGAGAATGTGTGTGTCCATGTTAGTTCCTGATGTGTGGGGAGTGCAGGCTCGAGTTTGGTATGTATGAACTCGTGAGAATGAATGCTGCATGATGGTATGTGCGGCATGTATGTGTCTAGAAGGGAAGTGCTACTTCTGGACATTGATGTATGTGTGCAGTGAGGGTGCTGGAGCGTGATTGGCTGGAGCTGGCTGGCATGCCAGGCTCCAGGAAGTCTGGATGGGTCTGCCCGGTGGTGAGTGTGAGATCAGCATGAGTGATGTGTGGGAGGAGTGCACCTGGGTCCTTGATGGGCTGGGGTTTTCCCCACACAATGCTGGCTCCGCCCCCCTGTGGTTTGTCTAACGACCCAAGCCTCCCCAGTGAATGAAAGGGGTGGTTGGGCCATCAAGGGTACTCCCAAGCCAGCTGTAACTGGTTTCCCCCCACCCTGCACCCTGAAACAAAGGAATTTATAGTATAAAAATGGGGCTGTGTCCCCACAGAAGTTGTTCTACTTGTGGATCCTTGCCAGAGGGGGATGTTGCTGCTGGAACGCCACTTGGCTTGTCTCCCTGCCTGGAGACCCAGTGTGCTGGCTCTGGCCCTGCCTTGCCCCCCTGCCTGCCTCCAGACCCTGCTGGAGCTTTTGCTTTGCTCTTAGCGCTTGGGTGCGCTGTATTTTGATTCTAGCACTTTGGAGCACTTTGCCAGGCCGAGCGAGTGCCTACCTCGCTTTCTATTTTTATTTGAGGCCGGTGCCCACCCGGCATTGCCTCGTTTCATTGAATTTGAGCAGCTGCCCACGCCGCATTTGCCCGGGGAATCACCGCCGCAGCCCGGAGGAAGCAGCACCCGCCTTCAGGCCCAGGCCGCGCTGGGATTGGCCCAGCCGGTCGAGCCCCTTCCGCATCATCGCGGGGGAGGAGGAGATCGCCGGAAAGCAGGAAGCAGCCTGCCGAGGCTCCGGAGCGAGGAGAGAAGCGCTGCCGGCGAGGCCTCGAGGGTGGAGAGAGGAGCCCCGCAAAGAGACCGGCAGCAAGTGCTTCCCCGCTCCAGCGAGTACCCGGTGAGTGCGAGGCTGATTCATTGTGTGCAGAGCGGCCCCAGTTGACAGCGGGCCGCTCCGCAGGAAGGGAGGGGGCATCCCTTGAAGATTGGAGCCACGAGGCTCCGTGGGGCATTACTTGAGTCTGAGTCCCCCGTGAGGGACTCCAACGTGCCTATATTGATTTAGAGCCCTGGGAGAGGCTCTGGGGGCATTTCATTTGTTTAGAGCGCTGAAGCTCTTAGGTGCCAGCCACCTGTGTTCTTGAGCCCACGAGGCTCCAACGCCCGCAGTTGTTCTTCGAGCCAAAGAAGGCTCACAGCGCCCCCATTTGTTTTGCGAGCCAGAGACGCTCTTGGGACATGAGTGTGGTCAGTAGCCCCGAGGCTCCCACACAGTGTCTCCTCCCCACCAGTGTTCTTGAGCCCACGTGGCTCCAACGTTTGCCCACCTGCTATTTACAACTGTCCAGCACTTAGTGGACAGTTGCTACGTTTAGGCTTTGTTCTGTGCTGCCTGCGCAGCCTCCCCTGACATTGAGACTCAGGGCATTCCGCCCCTTGCGAGGCCAGTTGGCCTGAGGGACAATCCTAGTGTTGTGCTACGTGCACCCTGCGCAATTTATGATTCACGTGCTAATTTGATTTCTGCGCAAATGTTCTACCTGCACCTCTGAATGTGTTTTAATGTTTCATGTGCAATTGGTTGTTATTACCTTTGCTAAAAGTGACCTGCTTAGGTAATTCTTTATGTTTTTATCCCCTTTGCTAAAAGTGACCTGCTTAGAGGATTGTTTGTGTCATTACCTTTGCTAAAAGTGACCTGCTTAGGTAATGCCTTGTGCTTTTATTTCCCTTTGCTAAAAGTGACCTGCTTAGAGGAATGTTGATGTTTTATTGCCTTTGCTAAATGTTACTTGCCTAGGTGATTATTTTAGGTTTCCTTCCCTTTGCTAAATGTGACTTGCTTAGGTGATAGGTTTTCCTTCCATAGGTCCTGATGTTAAGGTCCTAGTTCTCTGCGTGATTTCCCTACAGTATTTAGGGTGGCGTAGGAGGTATTTACCCTTTACCAGTAGTTACTGGTTGTATGCTACATTCACTATTTCTGTGTTACAGTCATTATATGTTTATGTGCTAAAGTGTTATACCTACAAGTGCTATTTCAAAAAGTGCATTCCCCTGACAGTGGTCCAGGTGGCCCTGTCTTGTACATAATCCCTTGTAAATCTTGCCCGTGCCTGTTGGCACATTGTAAAGTGTGTGTGTTATCTAATGTGTTTTTATTATTATAATACAAAGGCTATTTTTGATATAACCTTGTGTGGAGTTTCCTTTGTGGTGGGCCCAAGGTGTTGTCGCTGGGGTGCGCGCGCAAACGCTTTACACATCGCCTCCGAGATTAGCCTTGCTGCTCGCGCCACGTTACCTAGAGGGTGAGCGGGGGTTATCTTGGTGTGTGACTCCCTGGCCCTGACCTTGGAAATGGTGATCCCTGACTGACCTTGACGCAAGCCTTGGCCAGCCAGAGGTCCCGTTTCTAACAATGTGTATTTAATGTATGCAATAGTTTTAATTAATCAAGCATAATAAAAAATTATCCTATCCTATCCACAAATGCTCATGTTCTTCCTAATCCTCTTAGATCTATAATACCACTTATCAGACTCTCATGTACTTTACGAGTAGAGGCTTCTTCATGATGGAAGCATCTGGTAGAGCTTTTTCCTGCTCAATGCCCTCAGATCTAAGACCATCCTAACCAGGCAATGTTGTCAGTTCAATGTTGTATAAAGTGTTGCTTGAAGGTGAAATAGGTCCTTTTTTCATCCTGCCTAAGTCATTGTATGGTTACTGCAGTAAAAACATTTACCTACACATATTTTGGATGATACATTTACTTACAATATTCATGTGAAAAGATCAAATGTTTGCTTCTTTCTAATGAGGAGTAGAGGAATCATGAAACTGTGGTTGAACATCATTAGGGGTAGACAATCATAACATCCTTACTGAAGAGATTCACCTCTTGTGCTGCGCCTGATTATGGATGAATCATGGAACGTTTGGCATTTGGGCTTTGTGCTAACTAGTGGTTATGTGCTTGACCACTTTCCCTAAAACATAGTACAATTGGCATATATAACTG
Organism: Lissotriton helveticus; assembly: GCF_964261635.1. Taxonomy (NCBI): domain Eukaryota; kingdom Metazoa; phylum Chordata; class Amphibia; order Caudata; family Salamandridae; genus Lissotriton; species Lissotriton helveticus. The sequence continues at coordinate 646,706,373 of NC_136071.1, read as the reverse complement.
AATGGTATTTTTAATTTACTTCTAAGTTCATAGAAAATGGTATGACATGTACCCAGGGACTGTAAATTAAATGCTACTAGTCAGCAGCAGCACTAATTGTGTCACCCTCTAAAGTAGCCTTTCAAAACATGCCCCAGGAATGCCATTGCTGCCTGTAGTGCAGTTTTAAACTGCCATTTCGACCTGACAAAATAAACCTTCCACCTAAAGTTTCTTTTTTATTACTTATAAGTCACCCCTAAGGTAAGCCCTAACTCCAGCACAGGCTGAATTGCATTGAAAAAGTAGGACATGTGTATTTTTGTTTTACATGTCTTGACAGTGAAAAACTCCTGTCTTTTTCACTATTGTAAGGCCTATCTCAACCATTGACTAACACTAGGTTATCTATTACAGTTAAGCGCGAATTTCAGATTAGGATCAAAAAGATATATGCTATTTACACTCATATGAATTGTAATTTAAAATCATCTTTATTGGCAAATTCATATTTTAGATAACAATTTCAAAAATGGCACAATTAGAAAGGTGGTATTTTCCTGCCCAAAAGTTTCTGGGGCCTTCTAGGAGTTTCCAGCTGCCTGGGCCTGTTGATGGTTCCCACATTAAGAATGTTAATTGGAAACAGACAGTGAACAATGCATACATGCCAACCCACCTGAATCAGATGGGAGACTATCGATTTCAAGGCTAGTCTTCTACCTCCAGATTCCTATTTGCAAAAACCTGATTCCTCTGGGGTTTCCGCAGACAGGGCTTGGTATTGTTTAACTCGGTGTATGCACTTCCAGTAACTAACCTGCGCCTGCAGACCAGTGTACAACACTTGCATCACACTCTCTCTACCTGTAAGAGCGTTTTCTTAGTGCTTTTGACAAGTACGAAATAAAAGTACATGTGATGTTTCAAATATCCGATCCTACAGCAGTAGACTTTGAAAGCCCATAAATTACAGTAACCCTATTCAGGTCCCAATAGAAGTAAATAGAGAAAACATATTCTCCCAATTTGGCTTGTACGACAATGGGACTTGGGAATTGTTGGGAGTGGACCTTTCTGACAGGCCGCCTGGAGCAGAGCTATACCCTGCCCCACTTACACTTCAAAGAGGTTTGCCTCCAGCACACAAACTGTAAAAAGGTGAAAAAGTGAAGACACAATTGTAAACCAATTGAGGAAAAATGACTACATTTTAATAAATAAGATAAAGAACAAAAATCCAATCAGTATAATCGACGATATACATCTTTAAAGTTTTTTGGGTGAGAAGTGCTCCTTAAAAACACAGAGGGCCAAATGCAGTTATCTGAATGAGCTGGACAGGGGCCAGGAAAGGACCTTGCATCCCAGCACCTGATTGGCAGCTTTCCCCAGAACTAGCACAGCGCAACGCTGAGCCCCACCCTCTTCAACATCTACATGAGCCCCCTCGCGGCCATCGCACGCCAACACAACCTCAGCATAATCTCCTACGCCGACGACACCCAGCTGATCCTCTCCCTGACCAACGACCCCGCCGCCGCCAGAGCCAACCTGCACGAAGGGATGAAAGAAGTAGCTGAGTGGATGACGACCAGCCGCCTGAAACTGAACTCTGACAAGACGGAGGTCCTCATCCTGGGCTCTTCACCCTCCGCCTGGGACGACTCCTGGTGGCCTCCCGCCCTGGGCACCGCACCCAAACCGACAGACCATGCACGCAACCTGGGCTTCATCCTGGACTCCTCCCTCTCCATGACCAGACAAGTCAACGCCGTCTCCTCGTCGTGCTTCAACATCCTACGCATGCTACGGAAGATCTTCTGGTGGATCCCCACCGAGACCAGGAAGACCGTCACCCAGGCCCTCGTCACCAGCCGACTGGACTACGGCAACGCCCTCTACGCCGGTACCACCGCCAAGCTCCAGAAGAGACTCCAGCGGATCCAGAACGCCTCAGCCAGACTCATCCTCGACATACCACGAACCAGCCACATCTCCGGACATCTGAGAGACCTTCACTGGCTCCCCGTCAACAAAAGAATCACCTTCCGCCTCCTCGCCCACGCACACAAAGCCCTACACGACCAAGGCCCGAGCTACCTCAACAGCCGGATCAACTTCTACGCTCCCAAACGCCACCTCCGATCAGCCAACCACGCCCTCGCCGCCGTCCCCCGCATCCAAAGAGCAACTACAGGAGGAAGGTCCTTCTCCTACCTGGCCGCCAAGACCTGGAACTCCCTCCCGACCGACCTGCGCCTGACCCGAGACCACCTCTCCTTCAGGAAGAAGCTGAAGACCTGGCTGTTTGAGCAGTAGCGCCCCCCCCCCTCCCCCAGCGCCTTGAGACCCTACGGGTATGTAGCGCGCTATATAAATGCCATTGATTGATTGATTGATGCAGCACGATGCTGCCCAATGGAGAACCCCACATCACCATACCAAGGACAGAAAGGCACATTTGTCAGCTGGCAAAACTCAGTCCTGTACCCAGCCTGTGCTTTATCACAGGCGTCCAGAACTTGTGACTTAATCCCAGTCTAGGGCAACCATATAACTGCAGTCGGCGTTCTGTGCTTTGCGGTGCTATTTTCATCAAACATTTTACATTTGTCTATCTCTGGTTCTACTGATTCGATTTTTGTCATTCAGGTATCATTTTATATACTGAAATGTACTTTATTTTTCTAAATTGATTTAGGATTTTTCTTGCATTGTGTTTTCACTTTAAAATCATTTATGTGCTACATAAATACTTTTCACATTACCTCTAAATTTACCCAGACTACTTTGTGCCAAGCTACCAGAGGGTAAAGCTTGTGGGCCTCATTTACAAGAAAGTGCTGCAGTGCAGCACCACAAGCCCTTTGGTTATGCCAATGTACAATACTTTCAAAGCACAGGGATGCGTCATATGTACAAGGATATGACAGATACCTTTGCTCTCCCCTGCCCTGGCACACAATTTGCTGCCATTCGCTGACTCAGGCACCCTTGCACCATGGTGCTAGGATGCCTGTGTCACAGAGTTGAAGTGCAGGAATGTGTCCCTTCCTGCACTCTAAACAATCTGAAATGGCATTTTTCAACTTCTGTTTGTGCTGCATTAGCATACATAGAACTTGCAAAACGTTATTTTTTAATTAATTGTTTATGTGCAGGAAGAGGCACCATTCTGCACATAAACAATTACCAGAGGTGATTTCCTTGTTCTATGTGTGCTACAGAATGCAGCATGCATAGAAAGAGGAATAAAATGAGGAGAAATGAATTCATTTCTCCTCGCTGCACCTCCCCCTTGGGAGGCGTAGCATTCAGACCCATTTCCACGTTTACATTTCTCGTAAATCTGGAGATTTGTCAGCGTTCCGCCCCTCTCACGCCTCTCTCACGCAAAGTGCCACGTGTAAAGGGGCCCTATATGCAAGGATAGGAAAAGCCACGCAGGGTGACTTTTTCTATCCTTGTAAATATGGGGCTGCAAAATGCGCCGCCGATGCATAACAAAAGGCGAAGCACCGGCGCCACAAGGGGCTTGTAAATAACCCCCAAGTTAAAATAGTGAGTTTTGCGGTTAATCTTGAGAAGGATTGTGGTTGTTGCCTGAGAGGGGTTTTCATCCTTATCAACCAATAGCCCAATTTCTTACACGTGCTAACACTTTTTGATGTTTTTTTCATAATACTAAATTCCTGTACCAAAAAAATGAAAGAACCTATATGTAGCAAAATGCGTGTTATATATATTGGCGATTAAGGGGACAACAGAATCTGGGACCACGTTGGTAACACTTTAATAATAATTTTAATGGTGACTAGGGTTAATTATTTTAAGAGGCTGGTTAATCTCAAACCCGCAGCTGTAAACTACCTTTGATATAATTCACTCCCTAGTGTAGCCTTCTTTCTTAAGTATTTGGGACCTTGCAGCATTTGGGCTCCCAATGCATGTGATGGCCCTTGGTGATGTTTACTCTTGTTCTTTATGTTTTTAAGATGATGGGCTCCCACCTTAAGTGTGTGTTTGGGTAAAGCATCAATTTTGTGTTCCTACTATTCTGTGGAAGAGATCTACAGCAATGCTATGGTAATCACCACTGTGTGTGCTAATGGTCAGTGAGGAGTTAAAGTTACATCTGATTTTTACAGCACATATGCAACTACATCATAGCTATTCTCTGCCTAAAGAGCAGCATCCATGAACGTTTATTATCTCTGTGGTACTTTACATTGTTCTATACCCTGCTGAGTAGCAATCTGTGCTACGTCTTTGAATGTTGCAGCTACCATGTCCAATGACCTACATATAAGTGTGGTACTGGGTATTTTACCATCTACATTGTTTTACAGCATTCACAGTTAGAACCACCTAAAAGATTAATTTCCCCTGAAGAGTTTAAATGAACGCAGAACATCATGATGTCGTGCAATTACCCCAAGAAAAGTGACGTGAAATAAATGTTTAAATGAAAGGCGAACGGTTCATTCAAAAGTGATCACTATGTTTCAGTTAAAATGAAGACTCATAGAGAAAGTTGAATATGCAAGGGAATAAATGTACCACAATGTTCCAAAGTCTTACTGAAGGCAGCCTTACTGATAGAACACACGTAAATAATGTACTGAGAAGCTTTGAGTACTATCACAGTTCTTATGCCTTGTAGAGTACACTACGTTGGCTTAAATATCATTGCTATAGTGTGGCTGTGTGGCACTCTAACTTGTGCCTCAAAAGGATGCAGGAACAAGCTCGAATGAATGGAAAGAGTGTTAGATGGTGCAGTCTAATGTGAGTAAACGTGTTGTTTGGAGATTATTGGAAAGTTGGTCCAGTTGGGTTGCTGAGGATTGCAGAAGCCTAACGTGGTGATACTGTGTGGCAAAGGATGTGTGGAGGGGGTTACAAGGCATGATGTGACAGCCATCAGTGTTGCCATATGTTTTGGGATGGCCATGCTGATATTACGTGACAGTAAATTCAATCCTGGAGTCTAGTTTTGGTTTTTGCAAACCGTTCTGCTTCCCTTGAAAAATGCTCCTGCAGCCCGCTGCACATCTGTGTTAATTACCTACACTTCCCTACGTAGGCCTTCTACAGCCGCGCAGCAAGCAGTGCCAGCTGTACCGCTTGGCCTTTTACAGCTGTGCTGCAAGTAGTGCCAGCTGCACCGCTTATGACACCTTTATCCGTGGGGACATTTCTGATTGAGTCAGGACTCTCGCTGCATCGGCAGCAACCTTGTCATTATGGTTTCTGATTAGGGTCCAATAGAGGTCTGCTGAGACTATGGGCGTACAATGCGGTTGGTGCCGATTGTGCTTATGTGTCAGGCTGGTGCTAAGCACAGTGACCACCAATAGTCACTGGGTGTTCGTTTGTGATCTGCTTTACTTTGACTAATTGTGTTCGTTTGTGATTTGCTTTACTTTGACTAAGTGTGCAGTGTGATGGTTTTGACAGTGATCCAGTTGGTCCTACCATATGTAATCATTTCCCTTGTAAATATTATCTTGTGCCAGTTGGTTCCATACACACCTAGATGAAGGGCCCAACAAATACCCACCTCTCTTCCCGGACAACACATTAGTTCAGTTTTCCACTCCCGACGCCTGGAATATGTGCCCCCTGTTAGTCCTTATACTTCTCATCACCACCACTCTCCTAGTAACACCCGTCTCATACCCCCCGCACTCTTTCTCATGTCCCCAACATGGCCACCTCTCGAGTAAAGGATGGAATTAACTGCTACAAAATCATCCTTCCTCCCGGCCAAACCAAAGCTTCAGTTAAACGATTGAAACATAAGACTATTGAACGTTTCCCTGATTCCCTTTTTGTTGACCAATTTTACAATTATCATTCTGGGAGGCGCAAAAATGATTTCATTTTCTTCACTCACGACACCCACTCTTGGTCCTCCAGCTTATCTAATTCCCTTAACGTCACCTCCTCCTCCTCTATCCCTCATGGGAAACAACTAAAGATTTCCCCCTCTGCGTATTTCAACGGCTCCCTCACCATCTCAATCTATAAGAACGGTACTGTCTTGATCCAAGGCAAAGACACCTGTCTCTCTCTCTTTGACCACCTCTTTCCCTCCCTACTCCCCTCCTCTGCGACCAGGCTTTCCCCTGACTCCCCATCTAACTCCACCCTTTACTCCCTTTCTCCTCCCTTGACCCCCTACACTCCAATAGACTGCACCCTCGGGAGGCTCAGGTCAGCCCTCTTCCCTCCCCCTCTCTTGTGCCCTCCTCTCCCTTTCCTCCCACTTCACAGTTTACCCCCCCTTTCGTCACGTCAGCCTTACCACCAGGCAATACGCTCCTCATCCAATCTGCACCGTCCCGCTACCCCAATCTCTTCTCATCCCCCCTATTCCTATCTGCTACTCCCTTTTTTAGTCCACTTCTCCGCCAACCTCCTCCCCCAGCTAACTTTCCATATGCTCCCCCCTTTCCTCCCTCTCCCCCTCTTCTCTACCCCCTCCTCCCCTCACTTCTTTCCCCGATTTCTTCACAATCCCATTGCATCTCTCTCCTTTCCCCCTCTCCGCTAGCAATGCTGTGCTGCCCCCTTTACCCCCCCTGGTAACCCATTCCATCTCCCCCCCATCAGGCCAACAGAACCTCTCCCTGTCCTCAACTTCCCCTTCTCCCAACCCCCCCCCACTCTACCAGATACCGGTTCCCTCACAGCCACCTCTCCTAGCCAACAGGACCTCTCCAACCACCGCCCCTCTTTTCCTCCCTAACCTCCTACACTCCTATGTCACCTAACAGCCCTCCCCTCTCCTTCCCCACCGTCTTGTTCTGCACCCATCTCCCCCTAAACATGTCCTAAATTCCTTTCCTTCGTGCAACACCAACAAAGACAACTCTCCCTTCACCTCTGATACACCAACCCCCGCTCTCAACCTCCACCTTTCCCCACCTGTGAACCCTATACCTCAACTCTCCACCTGTCCTCCCATCTCTCCCTGCCTCCCACCACCTATATCACCCCCTCCTTTTGCCGTCGAGACACCCAACCTTCCGTGCTCTGCCCTACTCTCTCTTGAAAATAAGCTATGCTCTCTTATCACCTCCATCTCCCAGCTGGTAGCTTCCATTTCACTTTTAAGCTCTAAGATTTCAACTTCCCCATTCACTTCAACTTCTCTGGAAAACTCTCACCTCCCCACGAGATGCACCTCGCCCCCTCACCCCTTTATAGCCAAGCACAACCTGCCATCTGCAAACATCGCTCATTCACACAAGCCCTTAAACGCCACCCTTCTTCAACCAGCATCTCTGAGTAACCCAACCACCTACTCTATTCCAATCATCTCCTCTGTCAGAACCAAGCATCCACCTAAACCCTCCCGTGCACCCCCATATAGGTATAATATCCCATCACCCTTCTTAGCCCAAGTGCCCCGTCACCTAAACAGTCTCGACAGAACTACGCTGTCTGCTCCACAACTGCAGATCCGCAATTAAACACAAACTCGAAATCTCTGATACCATCACCCTTCACAATATTGACCTGTTGTTCCTAACAGAGACCTGGTTCAACGATACCTCTCACTCTATGTTTGATCTCCTGCTACCCACAGGTTATTCTATTTTCAGGAATGACAGACCTATCAAAGTTGGGGGAGGTGTTGCAGTCATCTTTAGAAACTCCCTTCAACTCAAGGCCTTTCCCATTAGCGCCTTCCGCACTTTTGAGTGTCTATCTCTTGAGCTTCAAGTACACCACCGCTCACCCCTCAGATTCCATGTCATATACCGCCCTCCTGGCAGCGGCCCTTCGTTTATAGAGGAACTCACTGACTTCATCAGCGACCAATATGCACAAAGTGACAATCAGACCTTCGTGGGAGACTTTAATCTCCACTGGGGCTCCCTGCAAGACTCTTCCGCGAACTTGCTGGCCACCTTCCTCTCTACAAACGATCTTCTCCAACACTGCACAGAATCAACACACTCTAAGGGCTCAATCCTGGACCTTGTTATTTCTAAAGCAGGCATGCTGTCTATCGCTACCCCTATTCACGTAGACTGGTCTGACCACCTCCTCATTCTATTCTCTCTTCACCTAGCGCACTCTATAACTCTTGACCAACCTAAGAGGGCTACCTCCTGGTTCCGTGATGCTAAAAACATTGACACTGTTTCCCTCTGTGAATCAGCTTTGCTGTCACTTCCAAGGTTAGACCCGAACCTAGATGTTGATGATCTCACCTCACAATGACTCTCAGTCCTTGCAGTCGAAATCAATAGCGTCGCTCCTCTCCAAAGCAAAAAGAAAAGGCTCATTCCCTCAGCACCCTGGTTCAACAAATCCCTATATGAATAAAGGAAGCACATAAGACTCCTGGAGAAACAATGGAGGCAAGCACCCTCCACCGACAATTTGGCTATGCTTCGTTCAGCAAGATCCAAATACCACAGGCACATCTTCCTTGGGAAAGCATCACACTTCAGAACCCTCCTTGACTCAGCCAAAAATAGACCCAAAAAGCTATTTGACCTCATCAAGAATACTAACTATCTCCCCCAACCTCCAAATTGGAGGATTCTACTAAGAAAGCTGCTGATTTTGCTGTATTCTTTGACGAAAAAGTGAAATCACTTGTGGTTCAGGTTGCTCATCCTACCCCTCCAGAGGAGCGCAAATCTCTAGCCATTTGGCAGAACTTCGACCTCATCTCTGAAGATGTCCTCCTCAAGTGCATCCTCGAAACAAAGCCCTCCAACTACTCGCTCAACCCCCTCCCTAGTGCCATTGCCATTGACTTCTATACCCATTATCTTCCCTATTGGACCACTCTGGTCAACCTCTCCCTCTGTCTAGGCTCCCTTCCTGTTCCCTTCAAAACTGGGCAGGTCACCCCTCTGCTTAACAAACCCACTGCGGATGCGAATGACCTCAACAACTTCCGCCCCATCACTAACCTACCCTTTCTTGCGAAGATCACAGAAAGATGTGTTGCGAAACAACTCTCTCATCATATCAAGGACAATGATCTTCTTGACAATCTTCAGTCCGGCTTCATCTAAAACTGCAGCACTGAAACTGCCCTGCTGCAAGTGATCGATGACGCACTGCGAATACTAGACTCGGGGGGATCTTGTCTTCTAATTCTCCTTGACCTGTCAGCAGCCTTTGACACTGTCAATCACAACACTCTCCTCAACACTCTTCAACAGAGAATGGGCATGGAGGGCACTGTGCTTAAATGGTTTGCTTCTTTCCTCTCCGATAGATCCCAAATGATCAAAATAGCAGACAGTCTTTCATCTCCTCTGGCGGTGGGTCAAGGTGTTCCCCAAGGCTCTATTCTTGAACCCACATTGTTCAATCTCTATTTGGAACCTCTGGGAAATCTCCTAAGTAAATCTGGGGTCAACTATCATCTCTACGCAGACGACACTCAAATCTACCTCAAGGTTGCCTCCACTCACGATCTCTCCGTCCTAAGCTCTACCCTCGACTCCATTCAAAATTGGATGTCAACACATCAACTGATTCTGAATCCCTCCAAAACTGAATTCCTCCTTCTCTCCTCCTCTCTTTCTCCTCCCCCGGTTCAATCATGGATGGACCAGATGAATTTGCTGAACAACAAACCCATCATTGTCGACAGCGCAAAATCCCTCAGTGTCATACTCGACACAAAACTCAATCTACTCTCCCACATTTATTCAATTGCAAAGTCTGCCCGATACCAACTGCGCCTTCTATGGGGGATTCGTCTTCTTCCCGGAGCATGTCCTTAAAACCCTGGTCCAATCGCTGGTCCTCTCCAGACTGGACTACTGCAATTCTCTTCTGACTGGCCTCCCCAAATCCCACCTATCCCCCCTTAAGTCTGTTCTCCATTCAGCAGCTCGTTTCATTTATGGGGCCAAAAGAAGCGACCACATCACTCCCATGTTGTCCACCCTCCGCTGGCTTCCCATCGAGGCTTGAGCTATCTACAAGACTGCCTGCATCACCCACAAAGCCTTGCACTCCTCCTCTCCGCGCTACCTGGCGAATAAACTGAAACTCTCTGGAGGCTCCAGACCATCACGAAATGCGGAAAATCTACTGCTGGAACCTCCCATTTTCAAGAAGGAAAGATTGATGGCCCAATCCTTTTCAGGCAGCGCAGTGAGAGTCTGGAACTCACTTCCGCCTCAGCTCCGGACCACCACCTCCTCCCAGGCCTTCAAAACTGACCTCAAAGTTCTCCTCCTTCCAAGACACTTCCAAATGTAATACATGCCGTCTCTATTATCTGAAGGAAGCCCTTTTAATTATTGAAAAATCTACTTTGCATGACTTTGGAAGTGTCCTCCCAGTGTGTTCTTGTGGTTTGAGAGTCTGCCATTTATTGCAGTCTTATCCCACCTGTGTTTGGGACTCATGTGTAACATGCACCCGTCACTTTCTCTTGTAACACACTGTTTTCTACCTCTTAAATTTGTTTGTTTTGATACCTGCACAAGTGCCACCAGTGCCTACGTAACGTTTGTTCTGGTGCTTGAGTGTCCTCCATATATTACAGTATTTTACCTCTATGTTTATTTTGTACGCTTTTGTAATCCTGCACACGTCACTTTTTCCTCCTGCAATGCACCGTTTGCTACCTCTTGTATTTTGTTGGCTCACGATTGTCACTTTTGTAATGCACCGTTTGCTACCTGCACCGTTTGCTACCTCTTGTATTTTGTTGGCTCACGATTGTCACTTTTGTAATGCACCGTTTGCTACCTCTTGTATTTTGTTGGCTAGCGATTGTCATTTTTGCGTCATTTAATGTAACTTTTGCTTTTGTATTTTGCTCACTTGTAATGTTCTCATGTATCAGTTCTGTTCCTATTGTGAAGCGCTCTGACACCTTCGGGTAAAGTCCGCGCTATATAAAAACGTATAAATACATAAATAAATAAATAAATACGTGAAGGTCGTTTTTGAGCTGATGAGGCGATTTCCATTTTGCAAATCAAAAAATGTAGGTTCCCAATATTTTTCAAGGCTAATCTCTACATCGAGTAACATTTTTAACTCCATGGAAGTGCAACTTTTCTTCCTGCATTAGCATCAGTTCTTTCTTCAAACTATTGTATATGATTAGGTCACAATTTGTTGTAACTTATCATCGTTTGTGTCAAATTCAACTGTTGAAGCCTTCTCATGCAGTAGACAAAGCATGCCCTTGTCGCACTATACCCTTTGAAGGCATAGCTCACTTTCTTACGAGTTTCCCTTTAATTCAGCGGTTCCTGGAAACAAAAGTAACCAGCCGTTCAGAATTGTGAGAAACATGGAACCTCTATAAATCTTCGGTCAGATGTGAAACCGTTTTTGGGGTCGCAAACGAGAAATGGACCCGTGTGCGACCACAAAAAAGCATGTTGGCATGTACAAACTCTATTTTGCGACTCGCAAAATAGAGGTTGCGAGTCGCTATTAGAAAGGGGTGTGCCAAGATTGTCCCTTCCTAATAGAGAGTCAGAATAGTAAGTTAAATGTTTTGACGACAGATTTTGCGTTTGCAAAACACTCACAGTTTACCGCCTACTTCGAGTAGGTGGTAAGCCATTTGCTAACGAAAAGGGTCCCTAGGGGACCCCTTCTCCTTTGTGAATGGATGTGAAAATATTTTTTAAGAGCAGGCAGTGCTCCCAGGGACCACTGCCTGCCCTAAAAAAATTAAAAGAAAATGTGTCATTTCTTTTTTAAAAATGCGTCTTATTTTCCTTTAAAGAAAATGTGCTGCATTTGAAAAAAAATTTGCTTTATTGAAAAATCAAACAGAGACAAGGGGGTCTGATGTCCCAGCAGCCCACCATCTCTGTGTTTGCAGGCCATCCCCAAAGGGTTACAAATTGCGACCTGCCTCATGAATATTAATGAGGCAGGTCCCTTGCCACCCATTTGAGAACTGCAAACCGTGTCTCAGACACTATCAGCCAGATTCATCATACTAAAATGGACTCGCAAAGGGCCAGATTCTGAGAATCTGGCCCTGTGCGAGTGCAATTTTTGCATTTGGGATTCATCATCCCAAATGCAAAAAACGCTAATTGCAAAATCGTATATTTGCGAGGAATTGCATTTAAGGAATCTCTATTTGAGATTCCTTAAATGCAATTCATTAACCATTTTCTATTAGCGAATTCGCTATTCCTGGCAGCTATTTACCACGAAGTCAGACTTTGTGGTAAATAGCGAAAAATCAGAAAAATGCACTTTAGTGCATTTTTCTGAGTGGTATGTTACACACACACATGTCCTTTGGACATGTGTGTGCGCAACATCTGGCTACATTTGCTTTTCAGGGGTGCTACAGGGTGTCCTTTGGACACCCCTGGCACCCTTGAAATCGCATCTTTATTTGCGATTAGCAAATTGCTAATCGCAAACAAGGAATAACTCCCCATAGGAATGAATGGGGAGTTATTCCTTATTTGCGATTAGCAATTTGCTATTCGCAAATAAGGAAGATGTAGGAATCGCAATATTTTTTGCAATTCCTACATGAATCCCGTTTTGCAAGTCCTTAATAGCGATTCCTTATGAATCGCTATTACAGACTCGCAAAACGGGACTTTGATGAATCTAGCTGCTAAGTACATTCCATTTTGCGAGTCGCAAATTGCAAGTCACAAAATATCCTAATTTGCGATTCACAAAATGGAATGGTCGTGCTTCTGGCCCCGTGACTCTTTCGCCTGATGGAGTTCAGGTAACATTAGGAAATACCTGGGTAATCGAGTCCATAATTACCAATTCCCTTGACAGTTGGTCATTTCGAAGTCAACCTCAGAGTTCCCCTTGTAATGCCAGGCGACTCCTTCTAGCTTCTCCAATCCGAGGGGCAGAGTTACCAGGGTTTATTAAGGGACTTTGGTAATAAGGCCCATATTTAGCTACTAAAACTCCTTATAAAATGGTAGTATTACTGCCTACAATTAAAGAATTCACATTTGCGTATCCCATCCAGTGACATTATAAAATTATATTCCCTGAATCTTGGTTGTCCACTTAATAGAAATAATTTCATTCAGATCAATCCACTTCTATTTGAAAAAGTTAAATAAAATATAGACTCGAGCTAATGAGAATGGCTACTAGCAACTGCAGTGATATTTTTTCACCCTGGTGTTGGCCGTGGGGCGATTCAATATTTGCAGATATGTGTATCCTATTCGAGAATAATCATTGGATTTGTGACAACAGGTGAATAACTTGCCCTTATAGTAGCACAGAATATATTCTTTATTTTTGCCTTAGGGACAAACTGACGATAAAAACGATAAAAAATACTATTTTAGCAAATGCATACATTTCATCTTCGACCTGACAAAATGGATTATTTCTTGAAATGTGGACTCCTGATGTTGCACTGCAGTAACTATTGAAGAGAACCACCGGGTTCCTGAGGGGTGAATGAATTTATGCAATATTTCTGTTTCATGCATTGGTTTGAGGAAAGCAGGACCTGCATTAATGGCCATTATCAGACATGAAAAAGGAAATTTCAAGCACCCAACCGAGAAGAGGCTCATACATGCCTGCTCCCTCATTTCACTCTGCACAATAGACCTATTAGGTTAACACTTCACTTGATAGAACAATTTCATTTGACCACTTTTCCCATTCTTCCAGTGAAGGCTGTTGCCTTTCATGAACTCAAATGAGAAAAGGGTGTTGAAGCGTGACATATCTAAGTGTCTGCTTCATTCATATTTTATAAGGGTTGTTCCAAAGTCTGGTTTGTCAAGAAAAAAACAAAATACTTCTCTTTCAGCTGCTGTAGGCATTTTTGAATATCATCAATTTGCAGCATTTAAATAGCGTGAGGAAACATGCTAGATGAAAAAAATAAAACAATCTCAGAAATGCACAAAAAATCAACTTAAAAGTGTAATATGAGTAACAGTGCAGTATTTGTATAGTTTTAAAATTGGGAAACACTTTGAAACCCACTTTCACACAAGATAGGAAGTCCAAGGAAATAAATACTGGTGATTGTTTATAAAAATCGAGCTGCACCGTTGAAAGAGTTTTGTAATTTCCTCAATGAGAATGAGGCAAACAAAATGTTTCCACAATTCATAATCCATTTATTGCCTGGAACGCGTGGAACGCATTTAGTTTACTGAATTTCCTGCATCATATGTAGCCGAAATTAAACAAAAATATTAGGTATATTTTCAAAAGTGGGTGTCCAATATATTATATATATTTTTTGCTTGTTCCGTTTTGTTAGGATTATAATGTCATAGAGGTAGTCTCTCTTTTCCTACTGTTAGACCCGTGGACATTTCTTTTGTATTCAAGTCAAGTAATTGGGGGCTGTGTCCACGCTAGGTCTTAAAATATTCCCTATGACCCCTATCTATCGTATTGGTTTCTTTGTCCAATATATTAGGCAAATGTTCAAAACCTGTTTACAAAAAGTGCACAGGGTGTACGTTTGTTAAGTTGTGAAGAAACAGTAGTGCAATGCACAGCCACATTCAGCTTTGCCAAAAAGATATTGTTGACTTACACACATATCACATACCAAACACAACTCACACACACACACACTCACACAAACACACACACACGCACATGTGCACACGCACACGCGCACACACACACACGCACACACACGCACACAGAAACACACACATGAGATGCATTGATCACATTTAACCACAGGCATCATTTGGAAGGGTCCTGAAGCCATGTTGCTGTGATTTCAAGCTCTTTTGTGCATTATAGCAACATGAAAGGTCATCCAGTGCTTCTCTCCTTGTCTCTCTTTCATTTCATGGATGGCTTCTAAAATTGAAAAATGTTTACTTCATTTTGAAGATAATCAAGAAGTCAGCTCTAAAAAGTTAGTAACGTGACCAAAATTAATTATAACTAAACAACGGCAAAAAACAAACCTAAAACTTAGACAAAAATATTAATACTAATCTAGATTGGGGGAGACAGAGGTCAGGAAACAGAGGACTCGGCCTCCTATGTGTACTATAACAATCAAAGAGAGTCTATCAGTGTTATTTTGACTTTCTTTTCAAAGAGAAAACAGAAAGTTTTCTTAAAATAACCCCATTCACCAAGTTTTTCTTTGGTGACATGCTTCATCATAGGGTACTTCCCGTCCCGTGCTGCAACCAAAGAATACGCGGGGCACACTTTTTGTCATATACTATGAAGAATTGGGAGGTATAAGAGTGGGAGTGTTTTAATGATCCCACTCCTGGACTACTGACAGATCCCTATTATAGGGTACTAAGCTGGAACATCGCTGGGTTAAGGGCCAAAAGGGAGGACCAAAATTGGCCTAAACTTATTAAAGGTAATGATGTGATAGCACTTCAGGAAACCTTGGAGACACAAAACAACTTTTGGCTGGATGGATATAAATCATACTCTCAGCCAGCACGCCCATCAGTCTCAGGACGAGCTAGGGGAGGTATGGTGACCCTGATATCGGTGAACATAAAAGGGATAGTTAGGCTTTTAGACCGCCTCTCCAAACTGCTTATTGGTAGAAATCAGTGATCTACCCAGAGGGAAGTTGTTGTCAATACATTTTTATAATTCAAGAGAGGGCATTAATTATAATGAACACCTCCTTTTTTTAGAAGAATTTATTGCAAATTATAAAAAAGAGCAAAACACTTTAATCGATATCATGTTGATGGGAGATTTTAATACACACCTTTGCAATTTTAACTGTCAAATTAATGACAAGCACAGTATGTCCACAGTAGCATTTCCACACTTTGAACATAACCAGATGGGTGTGGCTCTAGAGGATTTCTTGGCATGTGAGGACCTTTACGAACCCTTTTTCTTTGAGGAGAGTGAAAGAGTAGTAACTTTAAGTCTAGGGAAAGTAATTCAATAAATTACTATATCTTTTTGACACCTACACTATTGGATCATGTAATCTTTTATAATGCCACAGAGTCCCTGTTCAGTGACCATAATCCGGTCTGTCTGAAATTGAACGCAGGCTTTGCCAGAGTAGACAACCTAAGTTCCTTAGGGGGAACTTTAAGTCTAGCCACCAGAGATCAAGGCAGACGGCTGAAATGGTCAAAAATAGTTCCCGACCTATTTCTGGTTGGACTCTGTGACAAAATGGGAGTAGATATCCAGAAATGCCTGCTGAACACTAACCATCCACAGGAGACGATTCTAGCATTTGAGGCAATTTGTAAACAAGTGGCAACAGATTTAATAGTTCCATTCAAACCTAGAAGAGAAATAAAGAATAGGTGGTTTGATACCAAATGCTCAAAAGCACATGGTAATTTAAAATCAGCTTTAAAAGCTCATCCTAGGGACAAGGTACTCATTGCTACCCTCAGAAAGGAATAATAAAACACAATACAGACCCGCAAAAATGATATTAAGGACGCAACATGGGATAGCTTAACATCTGCTGCTGTCCTGAAAGATAGCGCCAAATTCTGGGCGATTGTGAAAAGTCCCTTGCTAACTAGGGAAGAAAATGGGATATTAGAAATGAATATCACCGAGACCGAGTGGCTGGAACACTTTGAGACCATTTATGCAAGCAATGAAAATTGTAATCTCTTTATACCACCAGCGAATTGTTTATCAGCCTCTATGAATTTATTTCAGGAAGCGGATGTGGAAAAGGCAATATTAGATACTGCTGCAAATAAGGCACCGGGACCAGATGGGGTTCCATCTGATTTATTTAAGGTCGACCCCAAATTATGGGCCTCAGTTTTGACAAACGTTTTTAAGTCCACAGTAAATCATGGTTTCCCCTCCTCTTGGTCCCGTTCAACCATCATACCAGTTTTTTAAAAAGGGCAACGAGGGGACCCGAGGTGCTTTAGAACCATTTCACTTATTGATTCCTCCGTGATAATCCTAGGGAAAGTTCTATTGTCCAAATTAAATGATAGGGTCATGGAAAAGGGGTTATTAGTGGAAACACAGTATGGATTTAGATCTGGGAGAAGTACTGTGGATCAGTGCTTAAACCTGTATCTTTTAGTCAATAGGTACACAGTAGCTAGGAAGGGTTCTATGCATCTCGCCTTTATGGATTTGTCCACAGCTTTTGATCTAGTCAATAGGTCAAGGCTGTGGACAATCCTATTGGACATGGGGATCGACTCTGGTTTGGTGCTTTATACAGCGGATCTGCATCGGGATCTTTATGCCAATGTAAGAATGACGCAAGAGGGTACTTGTACTCGACTTTTTAAATCTGGGAGAGGGGTGAGGCAAGGATGTATCCTTGCCCCTCTCCTTTTTACATTGTATATTAATGCCCTAGAAACAACACTGTCACCAGCCACATTAGGCGTCCCGCATATAGGTAGCACCGCCATTCCGATGCTCCTATATGCGGATGACGCGGTTTTGTTAGCTTGTACTCCCAAACTCAAATGGCTTTCCTATGTTAAGTCTGTATTTATTAAGTTAGGTAGACCCGAAATCTATGAAAGGCCGGACTCCATCCTGAAAGGAGATATAAACTGGGTTAAAAAGCAATTCATGTCCCTTTTTTTTCATTTCAAAGAATTTTATTAATATGAAAAAGCAAATGAAGATGCACAATACAAGTATCAGTAATACAATTGATATAGGATAAAACAATCAAAATATAGTAGGCAAGCATGCATTGTAAAAAAGACATCTGTAACATCGTTAGCCCGCCAGTATCAGATAAACAAATTAGGTATGGTAAAAATAATTAATATATATCAGAAACAAGAATCAAGAGTATTACTATCAGTTAGAGTACTCGAGGAAAAGAAAGGAAGGGAAAAAGGAGAGAAGAAAGAGGAAAAGAGAGAAAAGAAGAAAAGAAAGAGAAAGAGAGAAACAGCAAGAAAAGAAAGAGAGAAGAGGATTTCCACCGGACCAACCCAACAGACAAGACACCATTCAACCAGACATATCAAAGGGATATTGTGCAACCAACCCTTTGGAAGATAAATCCATGTATGTATCCAAAGCAGTCCAAACATCACTAGCAATAGACGGAGAAAGATGGGCGTGATCATCCGAGGTATGAGCACTACGTAAAAAGGAAACCCAAGCCCACCAAGTATGATAAGAAACTGAAGAAAATGATTTCCACTCCATTAAAATTACTTTAACTGCAACAGTCAATAAAAGATCTAACAGCTGTAATTCCATGGAATCTAAGGGAAGAGGGACTGGGGATGCTAGAGGGCCTAATAAGATTAATGGAAAAGATAATTGAAACTGAATACCAAAAATGAGCATGAGGTGTTGAAGAAGAGAACAGTCAAAGAACATATGAGGAAAATCGCCTGGTGATAAGCCACAACTCCAACAAAGATTGTCTTCTTTGAGATTCAACTAGTGTAAGCGAGTAGGAGTCCAATAGAGAAGGTTAATGGAGAAAAATTTAGATTGCATTAACGACGGGGCGATTTTATTACGAAGAGAAAATTTACCAATCATCTGCCAGGTGTCGGAAGAAATATGGTCCGTAACACTCTGGTCAAAATGGTGTAACCACTTTGCTGAGCTACAGTATGGGTAGGTATTGAAGTAGATTGTAAAAATGTATACATTTTAGAAGCTACATGACCAGTCCTAATCCATAATTGAAAGAGAGTAATTATAGGGGAAGTAGGATGAAGTCGCAAATTAGCCAGTGCCACTTTGATCTTGAGAAAGGTATAAAAATCTAAATTAGATAAAGAAAACTGGTGAGCTAAAAAGGAAAACGCTAATGGAGCATTATTGGAATCATAGAGAAGATGAACAAGCGAGATCCCTTTAGAAGCCCAGTAAGACATTAAAGAAGAAGAAATATTAATTTTAATTTTAGAATTCCGCCATATAGAAGACCACCTAGACTTGTGTAATGGAGTCGCCACCCTCCTGTCCACCATCCTTACCGCAACAATAGTATCTAATATAATAGAGCGGGAAAAAGGAATAAACAAGGTAGACGTAGTTAAAAAAGAAGCAGTCGGCAAAGGAGAGGCCAGTTCTTGTTCTATTAGCAACCAAGATGGAGCATGAACAGGAGGGGATGAAAACCAAAGAGCACCCTGAGATGCTAGAAAGGCAGTTTGATATTTTTCCCAATCAGGGAAGTTACAACCCCCCATATCACATGGTTGTCGTAAGAATTTATAAGCAATTCTAGCCCTTTTATTATTCCATAAAAATAATTTAGAAGTAGGAACATCAATGTCATGAAAGAAGGAAGCAGATAACTTCACTGGGAGCATGGAAGAGACAAAATTAATAATAGGTGTTATCATCATTTTAAGAGTTTGAAAGCGCCCCCACCATGAGATGTGTTTCGGAGACCATGCGTCTAACAGACGCCCAACTTTAAGAATAGTCTGATTTTCATTGTAAGCAACTGTGTCATACAGGGTGGAACAAAAATAGATACCCAAATACTTCAATTGCTTAGACTGCCATTTAAAGCCAGCAGAGCCCATATGTGTAGAGAAACAATAAGCATTCAGTGGAAACATCTCAATCTTGTCCTTATTTAAGGTGTATCCTGAAACCTTTGAAAAGAGAGAGATGATATCAGATATAGCAGGAGTGGCCAAAGCAATATCATCCGAGAAAATAAGGACATCATCCGCGTAAGCTGCAGTTTTAATCCGGTGAGGGCCAAAAGAAAAACCCTTAATATCTGGATGCATGTCAATTAGTCTAAGGAGGGGATCAATGGATAATAAAAACAAAAGAGGAGATAAAGGGCATCCCTGTCTAGTGCCCTGGCGAAGATTAAAAAACGACGACGTGGCGCCATTGACTCTTATGTTGGCTCGGGGTTGTGAGTAGAGGGACATGACCATATGGATAAAGGAGTCAACAGGATTATGTGCACATAATACAGCACGTAGAAAGGGCTAGGAGACCTTATCGAAGGCCTTTTCTGCATCAAGAGCCAAAGCAGCGGCCGGGAGCGTGGAGCGTTTAGCTGAACCGAGAATATGACAAAAGGTTCTGATATTATCTCGCGCAAGACGACCCTTTACAAAACTTGTTTGAGAGGGATGCACCAGTTTAGGAATGAAGGATTCCAAACGCTTAGCTAGGATTTTAGCAAAGATCTTAGCTTCCATGTTAAGAAGGGAAATAGGACGGAAGTTTTTGGGGTCAGAGTGATCTTTCCCCTCTTTTGGAATCACGACAATGGTGGCATCAGCAGCAGAACCAGAAACAGATCCATCCTTAATAAAGGCATCAAAAACAGATTGAAGCTTGGGAACAAGCAAAGGAAGAAAGGTTTTGTAAAACAAAATAGGGTAACCATCAGGCCCTGGAGCTTTTCCAGAGCGAGTGGCTTTAATTGCAGCAATAATTTCGTCAGAGGTAATTGGTCCATTTAAAGAACTACTATCCTCCACAATAATAGATTTTACTGGGACAGATTGTAAAAACTCTTGACAAATGCTCAAAAGAGGATTGATTAGAAGGAGTATATAGGCTGTTATAAAAACCACGAAAAACTTCAAGAATTTCCTCAGTCTGAAATTTTTTATTGCCAAGGTGATCATTAATAGAAGAAATCCGAGAAGAGTTATAAGAGGATTCCTGAAATTTTAAGGTAGCCGCAAGAATCTTACCAGCACGGTTTTTTAACAATAGCCTTTTGGATTTCTGAGCCTGAACCCCAATATGGGCTCTCTTGGTGACTATGGTGTTATATGTATATTTTAAATGCTTAATTGACTGTAGGAAGGTTTTATCTTTAGAATGTCGAAAGAGAGCTTCTAAAGTTTTAATCTCAGATGCCAAATCGGTAAGTTCCTTTTTGATAGCAGCATTCCTTTTTGACATATACTTAATAACCTGGCCACGTAAAGTACACTTAAACGAATCCCAGAGGACAATTGGGGAGGTAACTGAGCCTTAATTTTCAAGAAAAAAAATATCAATGTCATTGGATAATTCACGAATTTGGGAATCATCATGCAAAATTTCAGTATTTAACCTCCAAGAGCGAGGTCTTGTCTGAGGAGTAAAGGACAGCAACATAAAAGTAACCGCAGCATGATCAGAAATCTGAATAGGGTGAATAAGCGGCGAGGAAAAAGAAGAAACCAAAGAGGAGTGTACCAATAAATAGTCAATACGCAAAAAGGTAGAATGAGGGGAAGACAAGAAAGAAAAATCACTACCAGTGGGGTTATGTAGACGCCATAGATCCTCAAGATGAGATATAGAACACATATTAATTAGTTGTTTATGTGATTTAGGAGGGCGAAACTGAAAAGCTGAATTTCTATCTAGAATAGGATCCATTGGTAAATTGAAATCCCCACCAACAATAAGATTACCCGAGTGAGGTGTGTCGTTCAATTTTTTGGTAACTGCTTTCCAAAAAGACGGGTTATCTTTGTTCGGGGCGTAAATATTCATAACATAAAGATTAGCATTGCCATCAGACAGCTTAGTTAATAACCAGCGACCTTCGGTATCGTGCTCAGAGGAGATTATGGACAAGCCTGACTTTTTAGAGATTAAAGTGATAACCCCATTCCCTTTACCAGAAGCATCGGAGCAAACAACATCTGATACCCACTCCTTTTTTAGGAAGAGTGCCTCTCTGGTAGATACCTTCGTTTCCTGAAAAAGAACTAGATCCGAGGAAACAGATTTGCAATAATCTAAGACTTTTGACCGCTTGACTGGATGGTTCAAACCCTTAACATTAAGGGACAACACATTCAGGCCAGACATAATCCTGTAGAGAAAAGCAAATAAAATACATGGATGAGAGAGAGCAAACAAGCAGCACCAACACAAGCAGTCAACCACACATCAGTAAGATCAAAAGGGGAGAATCCTATGAGGAAATCCAAAGAGAGAAAAGAAAGAAGAGAGAAAGCAAAAGATGAAAGTGAAAGAAGATAGAGACAGATAGTCAAGGAAAGGCAAGAGAAGGAGGGAAAAGCAATTAACGAGAAAGGTCTGAAAAAGACCAAATTCATACTAGGGGAAACGTGGGAAGACGAGCAAGGGGACCATCATGAGGTATAATAACAATCAGCTTGAACATCCCCAATGTAACATATAACTTGGTATAATTAAGCAGGAAGAGGAAGAGATCTGAAATCTGGATTAATAGTAAGAGGAATATTACAATAAGAACAATTCAACCGGTAAGTTTATAGAAAAAATATGCATAAATCAAATACTACATAGGAGGAAAGAGAGAGCACTATGAAAAAGTGAATGAAACCGAAGGAAGAAAGACATCAAATAAGTGAGAAACATGCCAATCAACGAAGTGGAAGTAGAAAAAGACAAGAACTAATTAATTGGTAAATAGGTAGAAACTAAAATGTATCAAAACAGTAGCTGACTCTAAAGGGTATAGGACCATTGTATGAATAAAATTATAGAGATAGCTTAAATCGATACTAAGACTAATTAAAGGAAACAAGAGCAAACCTCAAATGCATCAGGAAAAATAAAAATAAATGAATAATAAGAAACTAACTATCCAAGAATATTATAAAATACAATGTAAATACAATAAATTACAATAAATTAGCCCTAGTAGAAGAAGATATTAAATAGTTATTAAGCAGAACAAGTAATGAAACAGCAACGTAGAGATGTACAAAAACTAAGTATACATTAAATAGTGAAAGGCACGGGTAAGCAATTAATTATTGTTCATAAAATATATAAACTTTGTTATATGGAATCTAATGGAAAAAGGAAGGAACATCTAAAAAATATCAATTGCATATATGAAACCTAGACAAGATAGCAATAAAGTGTAATATAAATAGAAAAACTTAGAAATAGTAGAGAAAAGCAGCTAATAATGGTAAGGCACACTAAACAATGAAGCAGCAATTAAGTAAGCCTATAAATAACTAACACAGACAGTAACTGTAACATGGTGAGAACAGCTTAACGCTAGCTATAGAGAAATAGATAATAAAAAACAGCGAACAAGTCTTGTATTCAAACAATAAACAGTACAAGAAGTATTCCAGCAAATAGTCAATAAAGACATACAATCACAACGAAACACCAAACGGAAGAGCCAAGTAAAAAACAAGTGAAGAAAATTGACGTTGCAGAAAACTATAGGAAACCTAAGAACGAGGATATAAAAAAGACCAACTCTCACATACGGATGATAGAATCATAAAGGATACCATAAAGTGAAAAAAGCAAAAAGAGGAACCTAGTATAGACATAGCCTCCACAAATAGAACAAAAAACAGGGAGAGGCGAAAAAGGTAGCAGGAATAAAGGCGCTCGGAAACAAGACACTACTACAAAATTGAAAAAGGGAACATAAATGAAATCTGTCCAATATAACAATCAATTACATCATAAGGAAGGAAAGAAGAACAAATCATGGGGAAGAAGAAAAAACACTACCAAAGCGAAAAGACCATAGGAAAAATAAAGACAACCGAGAGAAAAAAAAAAAAGGCACTAGTACAATAATGAAAAAGAGACAACAATCAAAAAGACCTAATATGTCAAACAACGAACAGCATAAAGATGGAAAGGAGACCACACCAGGGAGCGGGAAAAAACACTACCAAAAAACTGAACATCCATCACCACTCACAAAAACACCATAGACGCACCAGCAATAATGGACCACGCAGATCTAAAAAAGACAAGCTTAATAGACCTGGAAAAGAGAGAAAAAAAAACATTGCAGGCATAGGAATCACATCAAGTGCCAGAAGCACCAGGAACAAGCGAAGCCCCCATTTGAAGTTCCATCTGTAACTCCATCTGATTGTCTAAGAAAGAGGCCAAATCAGCAGGTTCATCGAAGATTCTGGAACGACCTTTGAAGGTAATGCGAAATTTTGAAGGGACAGAGAAGGAGAAAGGGATATTCATCTCTGATAAACGCTTCTGGAGATTAAGAAAACCTTCCCTCCTTATGACCGTGTCTCTGGCAAAGTCTTGAGAAATTGAGATGCGGTGACCTTCCCAGGAGACAGCTTTAACTTTCCGCATATGAGCCAAAATTTGTTCCGTTTGTTGATGACGCAGCGGTTTAAAAATGATCGCCCTTGGTTGTGTAGCAGATTTAGAACGAAAGGTGGGGACACGATGTGCCCGTTCCAGCTCAAAGTCTCTTTGAAAAGAAATTTTTAGGGTAGAAGGCAACCATTGGTATAAAAAGTCAATCATAGAGGGTGCTCCTTTCTCGGCTTCCTTTCTCGGCTTCTTCAGGAAGGCCAAAAATGCGCAGGTTGGATCTGCGGTTACGGTCCTCCTGTTCAGTGAGATCCCTCCGCAATGCCGCCATTGAGCGCTCTAACTGCACAAGAGATCGAGATTGCTTTTGCATATTATCCTCTGCACCACTGATACGTGTCTCCGTGGCAGAGACACGGAGGGAGAGAGCATTAAGATCATTCCTGATGGCTGATACCTCCACTTGCAGCAAGTCTGTATTAGTTTTTGTAGACTGCGCAATGTCATGTACATCATTGAGACGCGTCAGAATAGTCTCCAGAGTGGAATTGGTATCTTTTTGAGAAGATTCAGGTGTGGGAGATACTTGTTTGGACCTCTTAAGAGAGGCTTTGGAATCTTTTGCGTCCTTAGCAGTTGGTGACAAGCCCATATTTGCAGCCATAGAGCTCACAAAACAGAGGGAGAAGAAGCAACCACTTGAGATAAACGAGGGCAATCAAAAGGGCAGAGGATATTGTCGTACTCAGTATGCACAAAAAGAAATGAGCACAAGTAGGAGAGCGCACGTCCAGCAGGTAAAGCAGAGAATTAAATAATGGCGGACTTACACGCACAAAAATAGGAATCTCATCACAGAAATATCATGACCCTGCCGGTATGAAGAGGACGCCTTCAGAAACCAGAAACCAAAAAGCAGGGTACCAAAGAGCATATAAGTACCATTGAAAGGCAGTGAAGGCGCTCTGAAGAAAGGTAAAGTAAAATGAAATGCAAAAAAGTAGCCACACAGCATTCAGAGTAAAAGAAAACCGTTATAAGCTTGTAAAGGCTAACAATAGTCACCAGCACTAGTTTACCCCCATTCCTGGCGATTCCGTAGTAATGGCACCTCCGTTTGTGAGGAAAATCGGAACTCCGTCAGTGAAGACAAACAAAAGGGCGGCCGCCCGTGGAAAGACCGAGCGCCACCTCAAACCGGCAAAAAATCAGGCACCAGCAGCTCCAAGTCGCAGGAATGACGCTCAAACAGCACACGGCAGCTTCAGGAACATGAGACCCGCTGTGGAGGGCTGTGGGGTATCTGGAAGCAGATGTAAACCTCCGACAGCCTCCGTTCGTCCCGGAGCTCAAGCGCGACCCGCCATCTCGTAGCGGCGCGCAAGCCACGCCCCCAAAGCAATTCATGTCCTTAAGAACACAGGAGCGGGAGGCTGAAGAATTGCTAAAACCTACAGTAAGAGCCCATTTTTTGATTGTTACCCTAGGATCTTTGGAATTATATTTAAAGGTAGTCACTAGACCATTTCACAGATGGCTACTAACAAGGTTTAGGTTAAACCAAATTCCATTTCTATTAGGCACAAACCAGGGTTGGAGCACTGTTGAGAAGGCTCTACCCTGTGATTGTGACAACTGTTCTACTCAGGACACCACTCATTTCATGTTTTTTTGTAAACACTATTCAGTAATAAGGAAAAAATACATCATTCCATTACTTAAGGGTACCGGGTTACGTCAAGTTAAACTGGCTCTGATGTTCCTGCAATTGTTGCACAAGGTTTGGGTCATTTTTAATATTGGGTGCTACTTGGTGGCAGCCGTAAGACTGAATAAGCTAAGATCCTTAAATAACGTGGAATTATGATGTTCTATGACCTAATGTAGATCATTGTATTTGGTTATGTATCTCGCGCCATCTATTTGCTATGTAAAACATGTGTGGCACTTGGCTTTTAAATTTTATGAATGTTACTGATTTTATATTGCACTCAACCATCGATTGAATGTATTTACATTGCATTTTTTACTGTGTCCTTTTATGATTTTAATTAATCGAATAAAGTGTATTGAATCGAATCGAGTGGGAGGGTCTTATCTAGAGTTAAAAATACCTGGCTAAGTAGGAACAAATGTGTTATATTCAGACATCTTGCTGGTATGGTTAAAAAAGGGGAATTGAAAGGCATACATTTATGTATAAGCATTTCAGGGTCTATATGTTTCAAGCCATTAACCCAAGACTTTTCGTTAGGTCCACCAAATGATCCCTAGGACCACTCCTATAAGTGAGTGACTCTAAAGTAAGTCTCTCTAGTAAATGCCAGGAAAATATATACAATTCAATACCTAATTGGTAGTGTTTTTTTTAGATCTGTAAATATACGAGAGAAACGTTAATCTGTCATGAAAGGTTATTTAAACACATCACCAGTTGTGGAAAAATTTGATGTATTTTCCCCTCACAACCGTGCTATTAATGATAATGTTTTCGTATTTGAAGAGACTTTGTTTGTGCTCCATCAGACCAGGTGGGAAAATTAAAAGTAAGACAAACATAAGACACACTCGTTCACATACAGCTTCATTATGCCTGTAGCATTGGGCTTTGGTGCAGATTGGAGCTTTACTCTGTGTAGTTGCAATAGACTCAAAACAAATAATACACACACACACACATGGACAATTTTCTGCTCGGTGTCAGACTTTGCATTCACTGGGTTATTGAGTGACGAATGTACGACTGGCAGCCGTCGATATCAATGATCCGAAAACCACTTTCTGGATTATATTATAGTAGTGATATTCAAAAGTAACCAACTTTGTTGCTTTGTCCGAGTTATTTGGTGAAATCTAGATTATGATTGTGTAGTAAAAAGAAAAGAAAAATAACATACATGTGTTATGCCATAATTAGGCCTCATGAGCTCAAACAGGGAAGGGGTGTTTATAGTCAGACTCTGTAAGCAAGAAGTAGACATCAGCACTTAAAAATGGATTGGTTACACAACTGAATCACACAATGAGCGTACTCATGCTGAAAACTACTAGACCAGTAATTTACCAAAAATTCCCTCTGCACAGGAGCTACTTCCTGATTACATGGTAATCCTTAGGTTGAGACGTTACAAGCGAACAAGTGAAGGGGCAAAAGCTCGAAATAGAAAATGAAAAAAGCGTAATGCTTCAAAAGGTTGATTCATGAATATTCAAAAATAGAAATTGCAGGTTGACTCTCAAAAAACATTTTAAGTGCCATTCTTGGTCTAACTTCCTATTGATATAAAGGATGATGTGGTGGGACAAAACAGGTGTATGTTGTCTGATTCGTATTCAAAAAGTGAAAGAAATTAACTATTGCTTCTGAGCTGAAATGGATAGTAGTTCCCTTGGCAGTAAACATGTCTCTGTCAGGCTTAGTGGTGGGAAACCTTCAACTGTAGGGTTCTATGATAATTGATTATTATCAATCAAAATACGTCAAGAAAAATGGCTCCAGGGTATTTCATCATTCAACCCATCAATATGAGTTTGCAATCTGAAAACTCAATGTTGTTCCTCTGCAACAGTAGGGAATTAGTGTGGATTTCTTCAAGAACAGTCCAGCGGAAATCCTGCACTGTGTGTATAGACATAAAGCTAAGCGTGGAAGATAGATGGCATATTTAAATCAAGCTCTCCACCATTCACAGAAATGTAACCATGCACAGTGATAGTATTTGGAAAAAATATTGAGTTATAAATATCAGGAAAAAATATCAGGATAAAACATTTTTGTGATGCGGATATATCGTCAAGAATAGCATTTGTTTCAGGTAAGTAATAACATTCCTAAGGCTATCATTGTTAAAAGCACTTATTTTGAACTATCAGCATGTGGTAAACTGGACCACGTACTCACCTGAATAATGTCTATTGTGCCAAAACTGTATATTTTTGTGTATATACACATTAACCATTAACATGAATATCGCCTTTGGGTGTTTATTGAATATTGCACATGCAGCCATGGAAGCCGCGGATTATGGATTGCACTTGGATTATAAATCCTTCCCCAGTGTCCATGTTAAGTTCACAAATGCGAGTGCAGCTTCACAAATGTA
Organism: Lissotriton helveticus; assembly: GCF_964261635.1. Lineage (NCBI taxonomy): Eukaryota > Metazoa > Chordata > Amphibia > Caudata > Salamandridae > Lissotriton > Lissotriton helveticus. Next base: position 646,678,333 of record NC_136071.1, on the reverse strand, counting down.
AATAGAATTGTTACTATGTGTCATCTTGTTTGCTTAGAGCTTTGACAAAGGCATCGTTGCCGAAACGCGTCTGCTCATGCATAATGGAGAAATAAAATGTTATCGTTGACACCGTGAGTGCCCCACCTGCCTTTGGAGGAGTTTTGAATATACATATATGTGTTACTTGCCTAAAGTCCATAAAAGCAATGACAGCCCTCCAGGACACCCAATAGTGTCATCAAAAGGAAGTCTGCTGGAAAAGGCTTCAATTTATGTGGTATCTTTCCTGTTTCCCATGGTTAACGATCACAGCTCCTTCAGCCAAGGCACCACTGATTTTATTTGTCTCATACAAGATATCCAATGGAAAGAGGATTTCATCTTAATCAACATGGATATTGCTAGTCTCTACACCTGTATCCTGCATGAGAAGGGACTTATCGCATTGGAATATTCCCTAAAAGGTAGACCATTGAAATTTCATGAACACAGGCTAGTGTTGAAATAGTTAGCCTATTTCTGTTAAAAAAATAACATCTTTCTCTTTTCTAATGGGCTATATTGGCAAGTCCAGAGAACAGCTATGGGGTTGTGTGCTTCACCCCCAGTTATGCAAACTTGTTTGTCGGCTGGTGGAAGAAGCACATGGCCTGGGCGGAACCGAATGAGAGATGGGTAGAAAAAATTGCCCTTTGAGTGAGATATATAGACGAACTGTTCATAATATGGCGTGGCACTCAAACAGAAGCCAATGAGTAAATCAAGATTTTGAATAAGAATGATTTGGATCTAAGATTTACTAGCGAAATCAGTAAGACAGATTTATCATTTTTAGATTGTTTTAATTCACGACAATAGATTGTGCACTAAACTCTTCAGAAAGTCTAGGGCGGGTAATACTGTTTTACATGCCCAGAGTCAACATTCACGATGTCTGATAAACAGTATTCCCTACGGGGAACACTTAACATCTAGAAGAAATTGTTCTCTCCCTGCCGATTATGAGAAAGCTGAAATAGAAACCCTTGGGATATTTAGAGGGAGAGGTTATTCCCTGTCTATACACAGAGATGCAAGTGAGAAGGTGAGGACGAAGGATAGCCGGGCACTACTTACAAAAGCAGAAGAGAAATCAAGAAAAGCTGAGGACATTATAAGTGAACAAGTGAGATTAATACTCAATTTTTCCACTAAGTCTAGACAGTTCCAGGGAATAATTGAAGTAATTTGGGTAGTCTTTATGGACTTGTGATTTATCCTTCGGGGACCCTAACGCAAGATGCACTGAGCCCGGAGTTATTGCCAATCAAGATGCTTTGTTGAAGACTTTTTGTCTCTCAAACCGCATAATCGAGCTTGTGCCTTTCTCCTAGGAGAATCCCCTCCTTTAGAGCACTACTATATTTCGGTAGCTTCCGCTACCAATTAAAAACCTGTCTTTTCAGGCTGCATCAATGCCCTCAATTAAATATCACATTCAAGTTTATTCTATTTAATGATTTATCATCATTTCACAATATTTAATTCCTCTTGAATTATTGGATGCCCCTATGTGGCCCTTTTCCTAAAGATCTATAAATGTAAAGATACCTGATTAAGTTTGGTTCCGGTTATTCTCTTCTATGTGGGTTTCCTGATGAAGGATCCTTGTTCGCCCAAATGAGTGTCAATTTTCTGAAGAACAACATTGTATTATTTTATCAATCAACTGTTTTTCTTGTGCTGTATAATTTATCTTGAGAACAATGTCATACATTCACCCCAGAACAGAGATCTGGGCCTAAATCCATCGTTTTTTTGCTCACCATGCCATTCCAGTTTGGACCCAGACATAGGCAAATCAGTCCTGACCCTGCACCCAATGGGAACAGCCCAGCCCGAACTGCCAGGCCAGGTCCTCCCTGGACTGGAAATAAGCATTCTAGGCTCGGTTTCAGGCTTTTAGCCCTCATCAGCCAGGTTATATTGACTCCAGTGGCATGGAGAGCACGGACCCACGTCTGGGCAAACCCATTCCACTCGGGGTGACAAATGCAAAAAGAACAATTGATGGCCAGAATGCAGAACAATAATTTATCTTGGCTCGTTTTATGTATAATCATTTCTATATGTGGGTTTCCTGATGAAGGTGCCTTGTTCGCCAGAACGCGTTTTGATTTTCTTAAGTACCAACAGTGTTCTATTTTATCAATCAACTGTTTTTCTTGTGCTGAAAAATTTATCTTGTGCAAAAAGAACAATTGATGGACAGAATGCAGAACAATGGCATACATTCACCCCAGTACAGAGATCTGGGCCTAAATCCATTGTTCTATTGCTCACAATGCAATTCCAGTTTGGACCCAGCCATTGGCAAATCAGTCCTGACCTTGCACTCAGTGGGACCAGTCCAGCCTAAACTGCTAGGCCAGGTCCTCCATGGAATGGAATCAAGCATCCTAGGACCGGTTTCGGGCTTTCAGCCCTCATCAGCCAGGATAGCTTGACTCCAGTGGCATGGACCTACGTCTGGGCATATCCATTCCCACTTGGGCTGACAAGTGCAAAAAGAACATTTGTGGAGAAGCGTGGCTCAGTGGTTAGAGGCAGCAGACCCGGAAGCTGAGATCAGCCGTGGACTAGGGTTCGATTCCCCGCCTCTGCGGGTCTCGGGCACAAAAATTCCACGGACACGACAATTCTCGCTCCGGTGCCTACTCGACTCACGGGGTCACACTCTGCAACTCTGGGCAATAGCTTGCTTAATCTCCACTACGGCCCCTCGTGGCGGGATGCCTGGCTTTCACCTTGTGAATACCCTGCCGGGGTATCTCACAGGGGAATACCAGGACGGGTTCCCTAAGCAAGCGCCTTGAGACCCCTGGGTGATTAGTGCGCTATATAAATCGAAACACATTTACATTTACATTTACATTTACATGGACAGAATGCAGAACAATAATTTATCTTGGCTCGTTGTATGTATAATCGTTTGTATTGTATTGTATTGTTTTTGCATAGTTTGATGTATAGTTTGCAGCTACATCTATATTTCGTCAATTTCTTGATGTGAAAGCAATATCAAAGTATCCATAGTTACATCAACTTCACTTTAAAACGGTCTCTTATTATTATTTTCTTCCACACTGTAATATATTTTTGGGTCATTTTATGTATCTCTTTGATCTCATGATTCATACATTTTGAGCCTTCATTTTAATATATTGTATTAATAAAATGTTGTATTTTAAATGTAATCGTGGTATTTTGGGTCCAGCATCACTACCTGTTAGTTATGTTCTAATAATGTAATTGACCAATATGTTGCCTAGAGATTTTTTGATATTCACAATTCTAATCTCCAAGTAGACCAGACTTTGAATAAGGAGCTGTCAAACAAGCCAGATGTTACGTATTGGAAAAGTATGTCTCTTATGGACATGTTGGTTCATATCCCATAAAAGCCTAGTAGAAATAAGGAAGAGGTGAGCTTTTACCCCTGTACCAAATGCAAAGCCTGCAGAGGAAGCACCAAGTTAAAGGGGTTTGAGGTTATTAAACTGCAATTTGGACTTTGTAGTTTAGTGCCTGATCTGTCCCTGTGAAAAGTAGTATATTGGAGTACAGTCCCTTAGTGAAGAAAAGGGTCTTAGAGCATATTAGAGGCATCAACAATCGTGATAATTTGTATCCGGTTGCTAGACATTTTGCAGAAGTCTATCAAATTAAGGAAGACAAATTGAGATTCTTTTGTATTGACCAAGTACAACATAGATAAAGGGGACAGAGTGAGAACCCTCAGACAAGTGTCGACCAGATATATAGTGGATCTCCGAACTAGGATCCCGATAGATCTTAATAGAGAGGAAGAGCTTTGAATCCATGTAGGATAATAGAGATAGTGTATGATAATCCAAAGGATACCTGTATAGAGTGTTCCGGGAAGTAGGCTCTCCGAGTTCATTGACTTGTTTAAAAAAGTTTTTTCATTGTTTTGATTTTTGTTATTTTTTTCACTTATAATTGCATGTTGTTTGGGATACCGTTTGATTATAACTATAAGAATGAGTGGGTGTTGGACTTGGCCCTTTTTTGCAGGGTCATCCCTGAACTTTTTGCCTTCCTCCTTTATTTTTTCTGACTTGTTGTTGGCTGTTTTATGACTCTGGCCACTTCGCCACTGCTAATCAGTGCTACAGTGCATATGCTCTCCCTAGTATAAATTAATGTATGGATTAGTGATTCCATGATTGGCTGGCTTGGTTTACTTGTAAGACCCTAGTACAGTGCACTGAGTGTGCCCAGGGCTTGTAAACCAAATGTTGCTTGTGGGCTTGCAGCACGGGTTGTGCCACCCACAGAAGCAGCCTGTAAAAGTTTATCTAAGGCGTGCCATTGCAGAGCCTGTGAACAGTGTGGTACTGCCATGTTGACTGGGCACGTGCCCCAATTTGCCAGTCCCTAAACCTGCCCTTTTCTTCATATCAGACACCCCTATGGTAGGTCCAAGGGCAAGGTGCATTGTAAGTATAAGGTAGGACATGCCCTGGTGTGTGTGGCATGTCCTAATAGTGAATTACAGCCATTTTCGTTCTTCACTATTGCAAGGCTACCTATTCTCCATAGGCCAGAATGGGCAGTTAGATTATTACATTTTATAATCCTAAACTGGCTAAGGGAACATGGTAGAAATTCGAGTTTAGTATGCCTGAACTCAGAATGATAAAATACATCTTTTAGTGGAGTTGGTTTTAACATTCTCTGTTTGAAAATATCACTTTTAGAAAGTAGGTTTTTCTTGTCTAACTATCCAAGCCTGGCTCTGCTAGGTTGTGTATTCCTTGTCTGGAGTTTGAGTGACAGGGCTGGGGAATTCCAAGAGGCAGGATGAGTCCGCCCAGTGGTGAATAGAGAGATCTGCAGCTAGATGGGAGGGAGGAGTCGCATCTGGGACCTGAATAGGACTGTGCCTGCCCCCCACAGTATTGGCTCCACCCCTTGTGGTGCGTCTGATGTCTCTGCCCTGCACTGTGAAAGGAGAGAAGGAATCATGTCAACAGAGTGTTTCAGGGCTGTACCTTTCCTCCACAATGCTGGCTCCACCTCCTGTGGGGCGTCTGATGTTTCGGCCCTGCACTGGGAAAGGAGAGAAGGAGTCATGTAAAAAAAGAGTGCTCCAGAACCCGTTTGGACTAGGCAAAGGCCCCTCTGCCCTCAGAGCACAAAGGATTTTGGGGTATAAATATTGGGACCCTGATCCCAAGAAATTGGATCACTTTTGGACAAACAAGAAGAAACCTATGCTGAGGAGTGAAACCAGAAGAAACTGAGGAGACACTATCCCATAGCTGAAGTGCTGCTTGGGGAATTGGCCTGCAGTGGTTGCCTGACTGCCAAAGAGAGGAGAAAGGGACTTTGTGTACTTTCATCAACTCGTAAGGATCTCCAAGGGCTTGCAACAGAGCTTGCCTCCTGCTGAAGTCTCGGGGACAACAGAATTCAACCCCCAGCTCCCCAGAGTTCTTTGGAAGTGCCTGCTGCTCTTTTGGGCAGTTTCACTTCAATGGAACAATATTGCTTCGATTAAATGGTTGAAGAGTTCTATTTTTACACATACCAAATTAGGCCCATTCAGGGCTCCATGTACAATAGGATAATTACGTAGCATTGCCACATTTACATTCCTTTTAAATAAGGTATGCTACATGCGTATTGATAATATTAATATTTATGTTGAGTAAGGATTTGATTTTTAGTGTGTCCAATTGTTCTTGTAGGATAAAATAGTACAGCCCATACTGGGCGAAATGTTGGAATCAGGAATTGCAATTAATAAAAAATGTGCTATGGTAATTCATTTTGACATTTCTACATATCCTGATTAATTGATTTTGAGAGTTGGGCTCTGTAATGAACATGTATGGACGATAATTCAGAAGGCATATAGCGAAATAGGCAATTAATTAGATGGCAAAGACCTATAAGTATATATGTGAATAACGATATATTGAAATTCTTTAGTTTTTTTTAAGCATTTGTTCTATCCACTTTTACATGAAAGACATCAGATTAGCCCTGACCATGTTATATTAATAATCATGTGAACATTAGATACTCCAAAATACGCCACCCGTTTTGCAATGTGGTGTTAACCCTTTTTAAAGGTAGTTGGTTTTTCATGATATTGACTCAGTGAGTCTTCCAATCAATTCAATGGATGTTATATTTGTCACAATCACAGGGGGTAGCTGACATTGATGAAGGCCAGCGAGCTGAAACACCTTTGTCAGTTTAGAGGGTTGCACGCTGATTTCCAATAAATTAAATGATTGAATTACCAAGCCCTGAGTGCCCAGCGTTTTGTTCAGGAGTTAAGGGTGTTCGCGAGTGCATCCTTGCTAGCTGAAAGCACCCGCTCTGCCGAGAGAGGCAACAATTGATGGAGAATGGTTCACGAGATACATATTACCTACTGGCGGTTGCCAGTAGGTAGTTATATTTAGGATTGTTTTCCATAGGAAATCCGCAACGTCCTATTGGGAATAACTTTGGCGCCGGTGGACGAATGTTCGTGAATTTCTCAAAGAATATTGCCCGCTCCGCTCCGCTCTTTCCCTGAAAATTTGGGGGGGATTCGTGACGTGGGGGCCGAGATAAAAGGGGGGTCCCAAAACGTGTTTTCCCAATGTTAATTTCCATAGGGCGGTTGGACTCACTTTTAGCCCGAATGGCTGAATGGTTTTCCACCAAACTTGGCAAAATTGTAGGGACTGGTAGCCCGATGTGCCTTTGCTATGTCTCAAGATATGTGCTCCAGTGGATTTTGAATAATTTAGGTTCAAAAAAATATATATATCTATGAGCGCGCCCCGGTACGCGCACCGGGGAGCGCACCCGGCGCGTAACGCGTGTTCGCGAGCGGAAAGCTGATTGGCTCTCGGTGTTTGTTAAAATTCTAAACAATCCGGAGTGGCCGCCATCTTGTGTGTCGGTAGGATCAAGACAAAGGGCATAGATCACAAGCCGACTCCTTGGCATCTTCGGTGACGGACCGCTTTCTATATATACAGCATTTAAACAAATTGGTTGGACAGCGGACGGGCTCTTTATCGTCCTGATCCTTGGACTTTTTCGGTGGGACGCCAGAATTGACCCTGAGGGCTCCCCTATTGTGTACTTACACCTGCCCTATTCTATCGTCATTGGGGCGGTGCGCTTTCTATTCCTGGTAGTGTTTGAATTAACACTTCATAAACAAACATCAGGAAGTTCATGACCTGTGGCTTGTGATCTATGCCCTTGTCTATTCATTTGGAATCTAAATCAGGTTACTCCGTCATTCTTGGAGTGTACCCCCTCATAACTAATTACTTGAATTTTGGACCGGAGATCCTTATATCCAGAACAGGAAACCCCTATATGGAACCTATGATTTATTTGCGCCCTTACGAAGGACCTTAGGACCATTAAGTTCCTTTTCCGAAACGCGCGTCGCCGCTTCTGTTTGCTTTTTCTTATATTTTTGTATTATTGATTGAAATTGATTGTCATTTACCATATACCTTTTGAACCTTGTGTGTAGTGGGTTTGTGAGTGTGTTGTAACGGTTTGTGCAGATGGATTGTCTGAATGGTTCTGACTGACTTAGTTTGCCTGGTTGTGTGCATGATTTATGGGGGTCCTCTTTTTTATGTGTATATAGTATAAATATGTATATATAGATAATTTGCTGTGTACTGTGGTCACGAATATGAATGTATACTGCTATTATGTTTCAAAATACTATAAAAATATGTAAATAAAAAGGAATAATATTTTTTGAATATCCTTTGCTTGTGGGACAATGTTACTTTATATATGTATCTAGGATGTACCACCTAGTTGTGAATATTATTTAGTGAGTGGGCTTGTTCTTGATTTTGTCTAATTTTCCCTGCCCCCCCCCTCACTCTATCAGTTTTGCAGGGACCCTCTGTTGTTACTATTGAGGTGATTTAAGTACCAACATGTAGGTACCAATGCAGAGTCTTAAATTCAATGTACACCGTCTCCTCTGTAGATATCTTGCATGTTGTTACAGAAGTTATTGTGGTATATGGAATCCATACCATAGTCTGTCAGGAAAGCAGAAACAGATCCTTTAAGGACTCCCTTAGAAGGCCTAGGGGATCATGGGTAGTCTACCCTGCTCTTTTATGATGTTTTGAAGTATTACATTTTACTCTCTTCTGAATCTACACAAAATTGGTGGTGATATTGTGCATTAGAGACAGACAGTGAGAGAAAGGAGGCTGGAGATCAAAAAGAGATGTCAAATACACATTCGAGATTAGTTGCACAGTATACTGCAAGTCTCACTTTATATTATAATCATTTTGGTACTAATTCATGAATTACATACAAAAATGAATAATGTCTCAAACAATTTTTATTTATTACATTTAAATTTATTGTTCTGAATTTTCATAATTTAACAACACTTGCAACATTTCATTATCCGGAATCTCCTCCAAATGTGTATTGCATGATTCCATATTATCTAAACAGTCAATGAATTGTTGGTCAAGAGACTCATCCAGGAAGTCAAGAAAATCTTCTTGAAGAATTTCCTCATCGGTAATTTCGAAAAGAATCTCATCATTAGTAATTTCGAAAGAAATATTGATGGTCTGAGGTGTATCTTCCATTTTCTTGCTGTAAATTGCATAAAAAATAACTTTATCAGTAGAGTTAGGACACTGTTGGGTTTAAGTTCAGAGAGGTACTTCTGAGTTTTTAACAGTGAAGTTATCTTTGGGCAGTGTATGGTATCAGGCAGGAAGTAGAAATATAAAAAAGTGTATGTGAGGAAGCCTAAGTAAATTCATAATTATACCAGAGAAGCCTAACTTAATCTATAAGTATAACAGAGAAGCCTATCTTAATCTATAACTATAACAGAGGGACAGTAAATGACTATCAGAAAACGTGTTTACAATTTAAATTAAAGTGCCCCTTACAAATTAACAACTTACCTTATATGAAGGTGATGAAGATAAATGAGAAAATCCTTTAAAGATGTACCTCAGGTAGTTGTAGTCAAAATGGCCGTGTTTCCCTCTCATTTTTCATTTATATTCATGTACATAACCAATCAAATGTCAGGAAATAAAAGTAGAAAATGAAAGTAACATTTTAATTGGTTGTAAATTCTAACACTTCATATGTGTTTTTGTCATGTAATTTACCTCAGGATATTTAGACAGGGCTACAGCCCAAATGGCTCAATGGAATTCCACCAAATTTGGGAAAATGGTAGGTACTGGTATGTAGTAGGGTCTATTGTATATTTGGTGAAAGTCTCTAAAGTGGTTTTTATGTCAATTAACTTTTAAAATTTTTGGGGAGCGCTTACCGGTGCGCGCCCCGGTATGCGTACCGGCAGCGCTACGGGAGTCCTCCATCTTGTGTTTCGGTCGTCATGCTCACTCCCCACAACTCACCCACACTCCCTCACTTACCTTTCTTTGCTGCTTCACTCAGACCCTTTCAGTCACTCCTTCCTTTACTCTCTCTGTCCTTTCTCTCTGTCACTCCCCATGTCTTACCCTTATTCACTTTTATCCACCCTCTTTCACCCCTTCTTACTTACACTCACTTCTCTTTTCTCACCCTCCCTCACCGCTGTTCCTTTACTCCGGTTCCGTCACTACCCCTCATTCCCCATCCTTTACTGTCCTTCCCTTTTCTTTCAACACCCACTCACATTCTCCCAGTACCTCTGCTTTAGTCTTCTTCCTCTCTCTTCCCTTCTTTCGCTCCCTTATTCATTTTCCTTTTCTTAGTTACACCCTATTACACCTTCTCTCTGTTTTACTATGTAATAAACAGTCCCTCTGTGTTGCTCCCTCTAGCTCTCTTTCTCTTAACCTCACTCTCTCTATGTCCTTCCCTCATGCTCACTCCTTTATTTTTTTTTTTATTTTTTTTTTTAGGTGGGCGCCCCGGTACGCGTACCGGTGCGTGTACCGGTACGCGTACCCTGGAGAAAAAAGAATGACAGTTTTTTAAAAATGTAGCATTTTTTTATAAATTAGAGGTAGTTCTAAAAAGAACTGGTTTTTTAATTCTTTTTGTTGTTTTATATTTTTTTATTATTTTTTTTGAACATTTTTTACTTTTTTTGGCTTTTATGAAGAATTTTATATTTTTTTGGTATTTTTTATGGGGACAAACAAAAAACAGGGAATTGTAAACGGCTCAACTGGAGCAAAAAAAAACAGGAAAAAATTAAGGTTTCTTTGGGCACTTGTGGTTGTCACCAGCAAGGTTGATGAGATTAATACTTTGCTCACCATAGGTAATAGTTTTTCCACAAAATATACAAACGATTTTGTATCCACCAAACTTGGTTTGTATGTTTGGGACCATCTCCCTTGCCTCTGGACCCAATGGAGTGGGTTCTTTGCTTGTTGAGGTTCTGGAAGACGATTGGGGAAGGTTTCTGCACAGTTCTTTCACCTCTGCTGCAGAATAGTTATTGGGGTGCAATCGTTGCATGTGCCAAATCATTGTGTGATTTACAAATGAATTTTTTTTGGCAGGGTTCCCCCTGGATAGTACAGCGCCACAGATGAGACAGGTCACCTTTGCAGCGTTTACCTTCTTTGCACCCCTTGGGATTTTATAAAACTCCCCTATAAAGTGCTCCTTAGGTTTATATGGGGGATTGTCTTCAGGCAGGAACTGCCTTCTCTCATCCTCCTCCTCTTCTTGTTCACCACCAATGTGATGTTGTGGAGGTCCTTGTGGTGGTGGTGGTGGTGGTGCAGATGCACCAGCTGCTGCTGCTACTGTAGCCATTTCTCTATCAATAGAAGCAGGTCTTCCTCACTCAAAGAACAAAGTGAGAATGAGGAAAAAAGGTGGGGGCTTTCATCATTTGGAAAACAAAACTGTTCTGAACCAATGAAAAGTGTTATTTTCAGGTCACATGACCCGGGCTTTCATCATTTGGAAACCAAAACTGTTCTGAACCAATGAAAAGTATTATTTTCAGGTCACATGACCCGACGCGCTTACGCTACACGCCCTGGTGCGCGCCCGGGGGCACGCCCAGCGGCGCTTACGTTGCGCGATCGAATGCGCTCGGGCGCTTCCGGGTGCGCTTACACCGTGCGTCATAAGACGCATCACGCGGCTACGCGATACGTCACGATGATGTTTTCGTTTGCGGCAATGGCGCTAACGGGACGCTCACCGGTACGCGCACCGGGGCGCGCCATAACACTGCGCTTACCCGTGCGTTCACCGGTACGCGCACCGGGAGCGCACCAAGGCAAAAAATGTTTTAAAAAAGGGAAAAATATACATAAAAAAATAGTATTACATAAATATACATTATAGGATTTATTATAAAAAAATTATATTTCATAGCTATAGAAATTAGCTATTAAAAAACCTATGAAATTCACTGAAAAAAACAGGTTTGAGGCCCTATATATAGTTAGGAATTAGCATTTACGAAACCTATGAAATTCACTGAAAAAACCATAGGTTTCACACCAGTTATAGTTAGGAATTAGCATTTAAAAAACCTATGAAATTCACTGAAAAAACCATAGGTTTCACACCAGTTATAGTTAGCTGGAAATTTTACTCGCATAAAACCATTGAAATTCCCACGTTATAGTTAGTTGGACTCACTATAACTTGCGCGTGCAATGCACTGCTGATGACGTCACATATTACATCACTCATGACATGGTCAGTGACATCACTCATGATATCACTGATGACACCATCCTTGTGACAGAGTGACAGACCTCCTTTCACTGTAGTGTAACCCTTGAAACACATATTCAATAATAGAAACTAAAATTTTCAAAAAAATGTGGATACCCATACCAGTTACAACAACCAATTCAATAATTCCACCATCTGTATACACATCCACTCATTCACCAACAGTTCTATATAGTCACTCATACATATACTCACTCATCATATGTAGTGATACACCTATACATCCTGTTACACACCGACAGTCATCCAAAAGATACTCTCACACATACTCACACATGCAAATAAACTATTGAACATCCATTTATTTGCATATACAGCTATACACACACTACCACCTTACTTCTAAGGAAACTTACACATACTGACTCTCTTAAACAATCACTTATAGAAACACATACTTATTTAAACAGGAACTCTTACAATCCCTCACTCTCACGTATACATCAATATTCACATATACTAGATTAAAACATATGTAGTTACTGATAAATACACTAGTGAGACAGTCATTCACTCACTAACACACACATATACACACTCATCCACCCATGCAGTCCTGCACATATGCTGTCTTCAAAACACATACAAAGAGAGAGTCAGTCATTCATGCATCTATGTGCTAAGTAATACCCCCACCAAACCATACAAACACTCATACTGATACTAAGAAAAACATCTAATAACCCATATACATACACATGTAGCTACTCACCAACCCATGCAGCCACTTATACACAAAGTGAAACACTAATACATATATTTAAATATTTAAACATTACTCTCTAATATATGTATTCACTAAGATACACTTAATAAACCAGTTAACCAATCAATTTTTTTTTAAAACATCCATGTAAACACTTATTTAAACATTTATTCTTCCATCAACCTTTACATATACATATATAACACATATTTATGTTTTTTCAAAAGACACACATTCACTGGATGGTGTCATCAGTGATGTCATGAGTGATGTCACTGACCATGTCATGAGTGATGTAATATGTGACGTCATCAGCAGTGCATTGCACGCGCAAGTTATAGTGAGTCCAACTAACTATAACGTGGGAATTTCAATGGTTTTATGCGAGTAAAATTTCCAGCTAACTATAACTGGTGTGAAACCTATGGTTTTTTCAGTGAATATATATATATATGTAAGATTTATAAGTCTAGGGTGAAATGTTGAGCAGTGACAGACCAGTTTATCCTTGCGTTTAAACACTTTAAGCATTTATGACTCTGATATGAAATTGAGCTGCTATACATTTGCGAATCTTTGCACTCAGACACCTTAAATACTATGCTTGTTTTATACATTTATAGCTATTTATTGTATTTGCATATATAGAAGGATTATTTTTATAATGTATTTACCTAATTTTAGAAGAAATATTATATAGGGATTGACATACATTGTGCTGGGATCCATTATCAAATTATTAAATATAACCTTCTTGTACAATAGCTCTTATAACATATAGAATGCATTTGGGGAGATCTGAATGGTTTGGCCTAGCCAAGGCTCTCCAGAATAAGCGATCAGTACGATTCCCTCAAACCAGTTGATGGGTTTATATAAATTAGGGCACTGGCCCAAGAGTCTGCTTCACTAACCTCCAAGGCTCCCACGTCTGATGCATGATGTATAAAGATGTGATGAAATCAAAAGCTGTTTATTTTACATAAAATAATTTTTATAAATGTTTAAAAAAAAAAAAGAGTATAAATATAAAAATACTTTTATAAACAGGAACGTACAAGAATATGCAATAGCCAATTGAATAATACAGTCTCAAAAGGATTATGACATAGAGGGTAATGGAGGTTTTTCTTTTATGTCTATGATTGACTGGGCCTTTAAAAATGATTAACTTGTAATGCAGGATGACTTTGCCAAAGGCTGGGATTAGCTGAAATGCGTCAGGAAGGACATGGTGATGGAGATTTAAGAAAATAAAAATACCTTTTGACTTGCCTGGAGTGCCCACTTTGCTCTTTTGTATGAGAGTTTTTGAGTCATTTTTATATATATATATATATATATATATATATATTCACGCTCCAAGGTTGTCCACCATGTGAGTAGCACGCGAGCAGCAGCTTTATTTATGTGTAGGTGAGGACGGGGATCCGCTTGTAGATGCCGCTCCGTAATGGATCTGCCCGACGCGTTTCGAAGCTCCATCTGCTTCTCTTCAGGGGCTTTAACGGAAGCGGTGTGCGCACCCGCTACACTTCTCCAATTGTATAACTCGCCCGTCGATGGGAGGCTCCAGTGAGACTTCGGGGAAGTGTAGTACGGAAAGCACACAATCAAGTCCTGTATGGACTCCACAAGTGGGCCCGCCCTCGATTCCATGTACGGCTGCTACTTCACTGCCGTGACCCCCATGTTAACGGGGTGGTGCATACTCTGCGGCTGGACTGCCGCATATAGATTCACGCTCCAAGGTTGTCCACCATGTGAGTAGCACGCGAGCAGCAGCTTTATTTATGTGTAGGTGAGGACGGGGATCCGCTTGTAGACGCCGCTCCGTAATGGATCTGCCCAACGCGTTTCGAAGCTCCATCTGCTTCTCTTCAGGGGCTTTAACGGAAGCGGTGTGCGCACCCGCTACACTTCTCCAATTATATAACTCGCCCGTCGATGGGAGGCTCCAGTGAGACTTCTGGGAAGTGTAGTACGGAAAGCACACAATCAAGTCCTGTATGGACTCCACAAGTGGGCCCGTCCTCGATTCCATGTACGGCTGCTACTTCACTGCCGTGACCCCCACGTTAACGGGGTGGTGCATACTCTGCGGCTGGACTGCCGCATATAGATTCACGCTCCAAGGTTGTCCACCATGTGAGTAGCACGCGAGCAGCAGCTTTATTTATGTGTAGGTGAGGACGGGGATCCGCTTGTAGACGCCGCTCCGTAATGGATCTGCCCGACGCGTTTCGAAGCTCCATCTGCTTCTCTTCAGGGGCTTTAACGGAAGCGGTGTGCGCACCCGCTACACTTCTCCAATTATATAACTCGCCCGTCGATGGGAGGCTCCAGTGAGACTTCTGGGAAGTGTAGTACGGAAAGCACACAATCAAGTCCTGTATGGACTCCACAAGTGGGCCCGTCCTCGATTCCATGTACGGCTGCTACTTCACTGCCGTGACCCCCACATTAACGGGGTGGTGCATACTCTGCGGCTGGACTGCCGCATAAAGATTCACGCTCCAAGGTTGTCCACCATGTGAGTAGCACGCGAGCAGCAGCTTTATTTATGTGTAGGTGAGGATGGGGATCCGCTTGTAGACGCCGCTCCGTAATGGATCTGCCCGACGCGTTTCGAGGCTCCATCTGCTTCTCTTCAGGGGCTTTAACGGAAGCGGTGTGCGCATCCGCTACACATCTCCAATTATATAACTCGCCCGTCGATGGGAGGCTCCAGTGAGACTTCTGGGAAGTATAGTACGGAAAGCACACAATCAAGTCCTGTATGGACTCCACAAGTGGGCCCGTCCTCGATTCCATGTACGGCTGCTACTTCACTGCCGTGACCCCCACGTTAACGGGGTGGTGCATACTCTGCGGCTGGACCACCCCGTGGAGTCCATACAGGACTTGATTGTGTGCTTTCCGTACTACACTTCCCAGAAGTCTCACTGGAGCCTCCCATCGATGGGCGAGTTATACAATTGGAGAAGTGTAGCGGGTGCGCACACCTCTTCCGTTAAAGCCCCTGAAGAGAAGTAGATGGAGCTTCGAAACGCGTCGGGCAGATCCATTACGGAGCGGCGTCTAAAAGCGGATCCCCGTCCTCACCTACACATAAATAAAGCTGCTGCTCGCGTGCTACTCACATGGTGGACAACCTTGGAGCGTGAATCTATATGCGGCAGTCCAGCCGCAGAGTATGCACCACCCCGTTAACGTGGGGGTCACGGCAGTGAAGTAGCAGCCGTACATGGAATCGAGGACGGGCCCACTTGTGGAGTCCATACAGGACTTGATTGTGTGCTTTCCGTACTACACTTCCCAGAAGTCTCACTGGAGCCTCCCATCGACGGGCGAGTTATACAATTGGAGAAGTGTAGCGGGTGCACACACCGCTTCCGTTAAAGCCCCTGAAGAGAAGCAGATGGAGCTTCGAAACGCGTCAGGCAGATCCATTACGGAGCGGCGTCTACAAGCGGATCCCCGTCCTCACCTACACATAAATAAAGCTGCTGCTCGCGTGCTACTCACATGGTGGACAACCTTGGAGCGTGAATCTATATGCGGCAGTCCAGCCGCAGAGTATGCACCACCCCGTTAACGTGGGGGTCACGGCAGTGAAGTAGCAGCCGTACATGGAATCGAGGACGGGCCCACTTGTGGAGTCCATACAGGACTTGATTGTGTGCTTTCCGTACTACACTTCCCAGATGTCTCACTGGAGCCTTCCATCGACGGGCGAGTTATACAATTGGAGAAGTGTAGCGGGTGCACACACCGCTTCCGTTAAAGCCCCTGAAGAGAAGCAGATGGAGCTTCGAAATGCGTCGGGCAGATCCATTACGAAGCGGCGTCTACAAGCGGATCCCCGTCCTCACCTACACATAAATAAAGCTGCTGCTCGCGTGCTACTCACATGGTGGACAACCTTGGAGCGTGAATCTATATGCGGCAGTCCAGCCGCAGAGTATGCACCACCCCGTTAACGTGGGGGTCAAGGCAGTGAAGTAGCAGCCGTACATGGAATCGAGGACGGGCCCACTTGTGGAGTCCATACAGGACTTGATTGTGTGCTTTCCGTACTACACTTCCCAGAAGTCTCACTGGAGCCTCCCATCGACGGGCGAGTTATACAATTGGAGAAGTGTAGCGGGTGCGCACACCGCTTCCGTTAAAGCCCCTGAAGAGAAGCAGACGGATCTTCGAAACGCGTCGGGCAGATCCATTACGGAGCGGCGTCTACAAGCGGATCCCCGTCCTCACCTACACATAAATAAAGCTGCTGCTCGCGTGCTACTCACATGGTGGACAACCTTGGAGCGTGAATCTATATGCGGCAGTCCAGCCGCAGAGTATGCACCACCACGTTAACGTGGGGGTCACGGCAGTGAAGTAGCAGCCGTACATGGAATCGAGGACGGGCCCACTTGTGGAGTCCATACAGGACTTGATTGTGTGCTTTCCGTACTACACTTCCCAGAAGTCTCACTGGAGCCTCCCATCGACGGGCGAGTTATACAATTGGAGAAGTGTAGCAGGTGCGCACACCGCTTCCGTTAAAGCCCCTGATGAGAAGCAGATGGAGCTTCGAAACGCGTCGGGCAGATCCATTACGGAGCGGCGTCTACAAGCGGATCCCCGTCCTCACCTACACATAAATAAAGCTGCTGCTCGCGTGCTACTCACATGGTGGACAACCTTGGAGCGTGAATCTATATGCGACAGTCCAGCCGCAGAGTATGCACCACCCCGTTAACGTGGAGGTCACGGCAGTGAAGTAGCAGCCGTACATGGAATCGAGGACGGGCCCACTTGTGGAGTCCATACAGGACTTGATTGTGTGCTTTCCGTACTACACTTCCCAGAAGTCTCACTGGAGCCTCCCATCGACGGGCGAGTTATACAATTGGAGAAGTCTAGCGGGTGCGCACACCGCTTCCGTTAAAGCCCCTGAAGAGAAGCAGATGGAGCTTCGAAACGCGTCGGGCAGATCCATTACGGAGCGGCGTCTACAAGCGGATCCCCGTCCTCACCTACACATAAATAAAGCTGCTGCTCGCGTGCTACTCACATGGTGGACAACCTTGGAGCGTGAATCTATATGCGGCAGTCCAGCCGCAGAGTATGCACCACCCCGTTAACCTGGGGGTCACGGCAGTGAAGTAGCAGCCGTACATGGAATCGAGGACGGGCCCACTTGTGGAGTCCATACAGGACTTGATTGTGTGCTTTCCGTACTACACTTCCCAGAAGTCTCACTGGAGCCTCCCATCGACGGGCGAGTTATATAATTGGAGAAGTGTAGCGGGTGCGCACACCGCTTCTGTTAAAGCCCCTGAAGAGAAGCAGATGGAGCTTCAAAACGCGTCGGGCAGATCCATTACGGAGCGGCGTCTACAAGCGGATCCCCGTCCTCACCTACACATAAATAAAGCTGCTGCTCGCGTGCTACTCACATGGTGGACAACCTTGGAGCGTGAATCTATATGCGGCAGTCCAGCCGCAGAGTATGCACCACCCCCTTAACGTGGGGGTCACGGCAGTGAAGTAGCAGCCGTACATGGAATCGAGGACGGGCCCACTTGTGGAGTCCATACAGGACTTGATTGTGTGCTTTCCGTACTACACTTCCCAGAAGTCTCACTGGAGCCTCCCATCGACGGGCGAGTTATACAATTGGAGAAGTGTAGCGGGTGCACACACCGCTTCCGTTAAAGCCCCTGAAGAGAAGCAGATGGAGCTTCGAAACGCGTCAGGCAGATCCATTACGGAGCGGCGTCTACAAGCGGATCCCCGTCCTCACCTACACATAAATAAAGCTGCTGCTCGCGTGCTACTCACATGGTGGACAACCTTGGAGCGTGAATCTATATGCGGCAGTCCAGCCGCAGAGTATGCACCACCCCGTTAACGTGGGGGTCACGGCAGTGAAGTAGCAGCCGTACATGGAATCGAGGACGGGCCCACTTGTGGAGTCCATACAGGACTTGATTGTGTGCTTTCCGTACTACACTTCCCAGAAGTCTCACTGGAGCCTCCCATCGACGGGCGAGTTATACAATTGGAGAAGTGTAGCGGGTGCACACACCGCTTCCGTTAAAGCCCCTGAAGAGAAGCAGATGGAGCTTCGAAATGCGTTGGGCAGATCCATTACGAAGCGGCGTCTACAAGCGGATCCCCGTCCTCACCTACACATAAATAAAGCTGCTGCTCGCGTGCTACTCACATGGTGGACAACCTTGGAGCGTGAATCTATATGCGGCAGTCCAGCCGCAGAGTATGCACCACCCCGTTAACGTGGGGGTCAAGGCAGTGAAGTAGCAGCCGTACATGTAATCGAGGACGGGCCCACTTGTGGAGTCCATACAGGACTTGATTGTGTGCTTTCCGTACTACACTTCCCAGAAGTCTCACTGGAGCCTCCCATCGACGGGCGAGTTATACAATTGGAGAAGTGTAGCAGGTGCGCACACCGCTTCCGTTAAAGCCCCTGATGAGAAGCAGATGGAGCTTCGAAACGCGTCGGGCAGATCCATTACGGAGCGGCGTCTACAAGCGGATCCCCGTCCTCACCTACACATAAATAAAGCTGCTGCTCGCGTGCTACTCACATGGTGGACAACCTTGGAGCGTGAATCTATATGCGACAGTCCAGCCGCAGAGTATGCACCACCCCGTTAACGTGGAGGTCACGGCAGTGAAGTAGCAGCCGTACATGGAATCGAGGACGGGCCCACTTGTGGAGTCCATACAGGACTTGATTGTGTGCTTTCCGTACTACACTTCCCAGAAGTCTCACTGGAGCCTCCCATCGACGGGCGAGTTATACAATTGGAGAAGTCTAGCGGGTGCGCACACCGCTTCCGTTAAAGCCCCTGAAGAGAAGCAGATGGAGCTTCGAAACGCGTCGGGCAGATCCATTACGGAGCGGCGTCTACAAGCGGATCCCCGTCCTCACCTACACATAAATAAAGCTGCTGCTCGCGTGCTACTCACATGGTGGACAACCTTGGAGCGTGAATCTATATGCGGCAGTCCAGCCGCAGAGTATGCACCACCCCGTTAACCTGGGGGTCACGGCAGTGAAGTAGCAGCCGTACATGGAATCGAGGACGGGCCCACTTGTGGAGTCCATACAGGACTTGATTGTGTGCTTTCCGTACTACACTTCCCAGAAGTCTCACTGGAGCCTCCCATCGACGGGCGAGTTATATAATTGGAGAAGTGTAGCGGGTGCGCACACCGCTTCTGTTAAAGCCCCTGAAGAGAAGCAGATGGAGCTTCAAAACGCGTCGGGCAGATCCATTACGGAGCGGCGTCTACAAGCGGATCCCCGTCCTCACCTACACATAAATAAAGCTGCTGCTCGCGTGCTACTCACATGGTGGACAACCTTGGAGCGTGAATCTATATGCGGCAGTCCAGCCGCAGAGTATGCACCACCCCGTTAACGTGGGGGGTCACGGCAGTGAAGTAGCAGCCGTACATGGAATCGAGGACGGGCCCACTTGTGGAGTCCATACAGGACTTGATTGTGTGCTTTCCGTACTACACTTCCCAGAAGTCTCACTGGAGCCTCCCATCGACGGGCGAGTTATATAATTGGAGAAGTGTAGCGGGTGCGCACACCGCTTCCGTTAAAGCCCCTGAAGAGAAGCAGATGGAGCTTCGAAACGCGTCGGGCAGATCCATTACGGAGCGGCGTCTACAAGCGGATCCCCGTCCTCACCTACACATAAATAAAGCTGCTGCTCGCATGCTACTCACATGGTGGACAACCTTGGAGTGTGAATCTATATGCGGCAGTCCAGCCGCAGAGTATGCACCACCCCGTTAACGTGGGGGTCACGGCAGTGAAGTAGCAGCCGTACATGGAATCGAGGACGGGCCCACTTGTGGAGTCCATACAGGACTTGATTGTGTGCTTTCCGTACTACACTTCCCAGAAGTCTCACTGGAGCCTCCCATCGACGGGCGAGTTATATAATTGGAGAAGTGTAGCGGGTGCGCACACCGCTTCCGTTAAAGCCCCTGAAGAGAAGCAGATGGAGCTTCGAAACGCGTCGGGCAGATCCATTACGGAGCGGCGTCTACAAGCGGATCCCCGTCCTCACCTACACATAAATAAAGCTGCTGCTCGCGTGCTACTCAAATGGTGGACAACCTTGGAGCGTGAATCTATATGCGGCAGTCCAGCCGCAGAGTATGCACCACCCCGTTAACGTGGGGGTCAAGGCAGTGAAGTAGCAGCCGTACATGGAATCGAGGACGGGCCCACTTGTGGAGTCCATACAGGACTTGATTGTGTGCTTTCCGTACTACACTTCCCAGAAGTCTCACTGGAGCCTCCCATCGACGGGCGAGTTATACAATTGGAGAAGTGTAGCGGGTGCGCACACCGCTTCCGTTAAAGCCCCTGAAGAGAAGCAGACGGATCTTCGAAACGCGTCGGGCAGATCCATTACGGAGCGGCGTCTACAAGCGGATCCCCGTCCTCACCTACACATAAATAAAGCTGCTGCTCGCGTGCTACTCACATGGTGGACAACCTTGGAGCGTGAATCTATATGCGGCAGTCCAGCCGCAGAGTATGCACCACCCCGTTAACGTGGGGGTCACGGCAGTGAAGTAGCAGCCGTACATGGAATCGAGGACGGGCCCACTTGTGGAGTCCATACAGGACTTGATTGTGTGCTTTCCGTACTACACTTCCCAGAAGTCTCACTGGAGCCTCCCATCGACGGGCGAGTTATACAATTGGAGAAGTCTAGCAGGTGCGCACACCGCTTCCGTTAAAGCCCCTGATGAGAAGCAGATGGAGCTTCGAAACGCGTCGGGCAGATCCATTACGGAGCGGCGTCTACAAGCGGATCCCCGTCCTCACCTACACATAAATAAAGCTGCTGCTCGCGTGCTACTCACATGGTGGACAACCTTGGAGCGTGAATCTATATGCGACAGTCCAGCCGCAGAGTATGCACCACCCCGTTAACGTGGAGGTCACGGCAGTGAAGTAGCAGCCGTACATGGAATCGAGGACGGGCCCACTTGTGGAGTCCATACAGGACTTGATTGTGTGCTTTCCGTACTACACTTCCCAGAAGTCTCACTGGAGCCTCCCATCGACGGGCGAGTTATACAATTGGAGAAGTCTAGCGGGTGCACACACCGCTTCCGTTAAAGCCCCTGAAGAGAAGCAGATGGAGCTTCGAAACGCGTCGGGCAGATCCATTACGGAGCGGCGTCTACAAGCGGATCCCCGTCCTCACCTACACATAAATAAAGCTGCTGCTCGCGTGCTACTCACATGGTGGACAACCTTGGAGCGTGAATCTATATGCGGCAGTCCAGCCGCAGAGTATGCACCACCCCGTTAACCTGGGGGTCACGGCAGTGAAGTAGCAGCCGTACATGGAATCGAGGACGGGCCCACTTGTGGAGTCCATACAGGACTTGATTGTGTGCTTTCCGTACTACACTTCCCAGAAGTCTCACTGGAGCCTCCCATCGACGGGCGAGTTATATAATTGGAGAAGTGTAGCGGGTGCGCACACCGCTTCTGTTAAAGCCCCTGAAGAGAAGCAGATGGAGCTTCAAAACGCGTCGGGCAGATCCATTACGGAGCGGCGTCTACAAGCGGATCCCCGTCCTCACCTACACATAAATAAAGCTGCTGCTCGCGTGCTACTCACATGGTGGACAACCTTGGAGCGTGAATCTATATGCGGCAGTCCAGCCGCAGAGTATGCACCACCCCGTTAACGTGGGGGGTCACGGCAGTGAAGTAGCAGCCGTACATGGAATCGAGGACGGGCCCACTTGTGGAGTCCATACAGGACTTGATTGTGTGCTTTCCGTACTACACTTCCCAGAAGTCTCACTGGAGCCTCCCATCGACGGGCGAGTTATATAATTGGAGAAGTGTAGCGGGTGCGCACACCGCTTCTGTTAAAGCCCCTGAAGAGAAGCAGATGGAGCTTCGAAACGCGTCGGGCAGATCCATTACGGAGCGGCGTCTACAAGCGGATCCCCGTCCTCACCTACACATAAATAAAGCTGCTGCTCGCGTGCTACTCACATGGTGGACAACCTTGGAGCGTGAATCTATATGCGGCAGTCCAGCCGCAGAGTATGCACCACCCCGTTAACGTGGGGGTCACGGCAGTGAAGTAGCAGCCGTACATGGAATCGAGGACGGGCCCACTTGTGGAGTCCATACAGGACTTGATTGTGTGCTTTCCGTACTACACTTCCCAGAAGTCTCACTGGAGCCTCCCATCGACGGGCGAGTTATATAATTGGAGAAGTGTAGCGGGTGCGCACACCGCTTCCGTTAAAGCCCCTGAAGAGAAGCAGATGGAGCTTCGAAACGCGTCGGGCAGATCCATTACGGAGCGGCGTCTACAAGCGGATCCCCGTCCTCACCTACACATAAATAAAGCTGCTGCTCGCGTGCTACTCACATGGTGGACAACCTTGGAGCGTGAATCTATATGCGGCAGTCCAGCCGCAGAGTATGCACCACCCCGTTAACGTGGGGGGTCACGGCAGTGAAGTAGCAGCCGTACATGGAATCGAGGACGGGCCCACTTGTGGAGTCCATACAGGACTTGATTGTGTGCTTTCCGTACTACACTTCCCAGAAGTCTCACTGGAGCCTCCCATCGACGGGCGAGTTATATAATTGGAGAAGTGTAGCGGGTGCGCACACCGCTTCTGTTAAAGCCCCTGAAGAGAAGCAGATGGAGCTTCGAAACGCGTCGGGCAGATCCATTACGGAGCGGCGTCTACAAGCGGATCCCCGTCCTCACCTACACATAAATAAAGCTGCTGCTCGCGTGCTACTCACATGGTGGACAACCTTGGAGCGTGAATCTATATGCGGCAGTCCAGCCGCAGAGTATGCACCACCCCGTTAACGTGGGGGTCACGGCAGTGAAGTAGCAGCCGTACATGGAATCGAGGACGGGCCCACTTGTGGAGTCCATACAGGACTTGATTGTGTGCTTTCCGTACTACACTTCCCAGAAGTCTCACTGGAGCCTCCCATCGACGGGCGAGTTATATAATTGGAGAAGTGTAGCGGGTGCGCACACCGCTTCCGTTAAAGCCCCTGAAGAGAAGCAGATGGAGCTTCGAAACGCGTCGGGCAGATCCATTACGGAGCGGCGTCTACAAGCGGATCCCCGTCCTCACCTACACATAAATAAAGCTGCTGCTCGCGTGCTACTCACATGGTGGACAACCTTGGAGCGTGAATCTATATGCGGCAGTCCAGCCGCAGAGTATGCACCACCCCGTTAACATGGGGGTCACGGCAGTTGAGGACAGAATTGGCTGAAATTTTCAGGAAAATGGAACATTTTGTTTCTGAGCAGCCCCTGAAAATTTGGGGGGGTTTCGTCAAGGGGGGGCCGAGAAAAAAGGGGGGTCCGAAAACGTGTTTTTCCCATGCAATTTTCCTTAGGGCGGTTGGCCTCACTTTTAGCCTGAACGGCTGAATGGATTTACACCAAACTTGGCAAAATTGTAGGGACTGGTAGCCCGATGTGCCTTTGCTATGTCTCAAGATATAGGCTCCAGTGGTTTTTACGAAAATGAACTTTGAAAAATATATATTGGGCTACATTGGGCTATATATATGTTGGAGCCCAAATGTAGCCCAATGTAGCCCAATGTAGCCCAATGTAGCCCAAAGATGGCCACCAGAGACACAAAAAAAACAAATGTAGCCCAAATATCAGCCAGATGTAGCCCAACTATAGCCCAATGACAGAATGTCCCAGAGTGTTCTACAGAACAACTAGAGTGCTAACAGTCCTACTTATTACAAAGGTATGGCACACCTGAAGCCATCTTGATTGGAATAAAGTGGTAACTCTTAAAACATATAATTTAAAAAGGAACAAAATGAGGGGGTTTATTTTACCATAGAAAGTATGATTAGCGAATATATGACGAAATCCCGCATACCATCAGTCCGCAAAAAAAATCCCGCATGTACTATTAGGCCGCAAATTAAAATAACGAAAACTTTTAGAACGAATATGCCTTTAGCATACACTAAACAACTAAACTACCCTAAACCCTAAAACACTACCCCCAGCATGACCCTACACTACACAAACAGTACAACACTACCCTAAACCCTAAAACACTACCCCCAGCATGACCCTACACTACACAAACACTACAACACTACCCTAAAACACTACCCCCAGCATGACCCTACACTACGCAAACACTACAACACTACAACACTACCCAAAACCCTAAAACACTACACCCCAGCATGACCCTACACTACGCAAACACTACAACACTACCCTAAACCCTAAAACACTACCCCCAGCATGACCCTACACTACACAAACACTACAACACAACCCTAAACCCTAAAACACAACCCCCAGCATGACCCTACACTACGCAAACACTACAACACAACCCTAAACCCTAAAACACTACCCCCAGCATGACCCTACACTACGCAAACACTACAACACTACCATAAACCCTAAAACACTACCCCCAGCATGACCCTACACTACGCAAACACTACAACACTACCCAAAACCCTAAAACACTACACCCCAGCATGACCCTACACTACGCAAACACTACAACACTACCCTAAACCCTAAAACACTACCCCCAGCATGACCCTACACTACGCAAACACTACAACACTACCCTAAAACACTACCCCCAGCATGACCCTCACTACGCAAACACTACAACACTACCCTAAACCCTAAAACACTACCCCCAGCATGACCCTACACTACGCAAACACTACAACACTACCCAAAACCCTAAAACACTACCCCCAGCATGACCCTACACTACGCAAACACTACAACACTACCCAAAACCCTAAAACACTACCCCCCAGCATGACCCTACACTACGCAAACACTACAACACTACCCAAAACCCTAAAACACTACCCCCAGCATGACCCTACACTATGCAAACACTACAACACTACCCAAAACCCTAAAACACTACCCCCAGCATGACCCTACACTACGCAAACACTACAAAACTACCAAAAACCCTAAAACACTACACCCCAGCATGACCCTACACTACGCAAACACTACAACACTACCCAAAACCCTAAAACACTACACCCCAGCATGACCCTACACTACGCAAACACTACAACACTACCCAAAACCCTAAAACACTACCCCCAGCATGACCCTACACTACGCAAACACTACAACACTACCCAAAACCCTAAAACACTACCCCCAGCATGACCCTACACTACGCAAACACTACTACACTACCCTAAACGCTAAAATACTACACCCCAGCATCACCCTACACTACGCAAAAACTACAACACTACCCAAAACCCTAAAACACTACCCCCAGCATGACCCTACACTACGCAAACACTACAACACAACCCTAAACCCTAAAACACTACCCCCAGCATGACCCTACACTACGCAAACACTACAACACTACCCTAAACCCTAAAACACTACCCCCAGCATGACCCTACACTACGCAAACACTACAACACAACCCTAAACCCTAAAACACTACCCCCAGCATGACCCTACACTAAACAACCACCACAACTCTACACTACACTAACACAACACTACACTACACAACACTACACTACACTACACAATCACTAACCCACGAAGAAATTAATACAAACCCACTTACCTCTCTCGTCATCGTGGTTTTCACAACGCAAATGCATTTACCATACATGCCTTTAAAACGTAATTCTTTGTAAAGGCATGCGCGATAAATGCACATGCGTTTTGAAAAAATGCGGGATAATGGTATGCGAGGTCAATGACCTTGCGGGATAATGGTATGCGGACTGAAAGTCTGCGGGATAAAAAATGCGGGAAAATGGCTGCAAACCATGATTAGCAGCAGACTTCCCTGGTGAGCACTAGCTTTACTACAGTGATCTAATGAGCAACTAGAGTGCTAACATTCAGAATTTATGGCAAATGTGTGACACATCTGAATGCCTTCTTGATAGAACCAAAGTAAACAAGCATTGAAAATGCAATAGATCTCGCCCTCGTTTAAGTTAAAGCCATTCTGTTTGTAATGAGGTGGCTTTTTAGCTTTGCTTTTATTAGTGTTTTTAAAACTTTCATGTAAATAACATGCATATGTATGCATATCTGTATATGTATGCATGCATTTATATTTATATAGATATGCAGATTATATATGTTTATATATGTATATTACCTACTGGCGATAGCCAGTGGGTATATATAGTTAGGATTTTTTCTCTATGGGATTTCTGAAAAGTCTATGTCTAATAACTTTGGCGTTTGTGGACGGAATTGGCTGGCACATTTTGTTTCTGAGCAGCCCCTGAAAATTTGCAAAAACAACAAGTGATGGACTGAATGTGGATCAATGTCACACACTCCCCCAGTCAAAAGATCTGGGCCCAAATCCATCGTTTTTTTGCACTCCACACCACCCTGGGTTAGACAATGGCGATATGCAAATCAGCTCTGACCCTGTTGCCCCATGGGAACAGTCCAGTCCGAACTACAAAAGCCATGAAAATTTGGTGGGGTTTCGTCAAGGGGGGGCCGAGAAAAAAGGGGGGTCCCAAAACGCGTTTTTCCCATTCATTTTTCCATAGGGCGGTTGGACTCACTTTTAGCTCGAACGGCTGAATAGATTTACATGAAACTTGGCAAAATTGTAGATATGGTTTGCCCGACGTGCCTTTGCTATGTCTCAATATATGTGCTCCAGTGGATTTTGAGAAATTAACGTTTAAAAAAATATATATATATCTGTGACAGCGCTCCGGTGATGTCACTGACCATGTCATGAATGATGTAATATGTGACATCATCAGCAGTGGATTGCGGGTGCGCGATATATAGTTAGTGCAATTAACTATATATGGAATTTCATTGGTTTTATGTCAATAAAATGTCCAGCTAACTATATATGGTCTCTAACCTATGGTTTTTTCAGTGAATTTTCAAGGTTTTGTAAATGCAAATTCCTAACTATATATGGTCTATAACCTATGGTTTTTTCAGTGAATTTCATTGGTTTTTTAAAAGCTAATATGTATAGCTGTAAAATATATTCTTTATTACGTGACGTATCACGTAGCCACGTGAGACGCCTCATGACGCGTCGCATAACCGTGACGTATCGGCTCTGCAGCGCAAACAAAACCTGTAACGTAAGCGTGCCGGAGCACGCTTACAGATATATATATTTTTTTTAACCTTAATTAGACAAATTCCACACGTGCACATATCTTGAGGCCTTGCAAAGGCACATCAAACAAACAGTCCCTACAATTTTGCCAAGTTTGCTGGAAATCTATTACCGTAATTTTGTTTTTTACTGTTTCTCTTGGTTTTTCCCTTGTTACGCTTACCGGGACGCGAACCGGTACGCGAACCGGACGCTCCAAAAACACAAGATGGCGGACTCCCGTTACGCTGCCGGTTAGCTGCCCGGTTCGCGTACCGGGAAGCGCCTCTACCGCGAAAAATCGCGGGGGACTTTAATATCCCCCTCATCAATCCTAGGGGGTCAGGAGGGGTTTACCTTGCCCCCTTTCCTTCATTTCCCCTTCTTTTTTCACCACATCTTGTCTCTCGATCGTACCGAGAGACAAGATGGTGGCCGCTCAGGACTGTTTAGAATGTTGACAGACACCGGAGAGCCAATCAGCTTCGCTTCGCGAAGTTCCGTTACGCGTCAGGTACGCGAACCGGGGCGCTAACCGGAGCGCTGTCACAGATATATATATTTTTTAAACGTTAATTTCTCAAAATCCACTGGAGCACATATATTGAGACATAGCAAAGGCACGTCGGGCAAACCATATCTACAATTTTGCCAAGTTTCATGTAAATCTATTCAGCCGTTCGAGCTAAAAGTGAGTCCAACCGCCCTATGGAAAAATGAATGGGAAAAACGCGTTTTGGGACCCCCCTTTTTTCTCGGCCCCCCCTTGACAAAACCCCCCCAAATTTTCAGGGGCTGCTCAGAAACAAAATGTGCAATTTTCCTGAAAATTTCAGCCAATTCCGTCCACAAACGCCAAAGTTATCAGACATAGAATTTTCAGAAATCCCATAGAGAAAAAATCCTAACTATATATACCCACTGGCTATCGCCAGTAGGTAATATATATATATATTAACTGAAAAAACCATAGGTTTAACACTCGTTATAGTTAGGAATTAGCATTTAAAAATGTCATTTGAGATGTCATCAGTGATGTCATTTGAGATGTCATCAGTGATGTCATCAGTGATGTCACTGACCATGTCATGAATGATGTAATATGTGACATCATCAGCAGTGGATTGCGGTCGCGCGAGTTATAGTGAGTCCAACTAACTATAACGTGGGAATTTCAATGGTTTTGTATGACTAAAATGTTCAGCTAACTATAACTGGTGTGAAACCTATGGTTTTTTCAGTGAATTTCAAAGGTTTTTTAAATGCTAATTCCTAACTATAAGTAGTGTTAAACCTATGGTTTTTTCAGTGAATTTCAAAGGTTTTTTAAATGCTAATTCCTAACTATAACGTTTGTGAAACCTATGTTTTTTTCAGTGAATTTCATAGTTTTTTTAAAAGGTAATTCCTTTGTATATCGACTTTGTAACCTACGTTTATTTTTATTTTTTTTATTAGCTGTTTTTTACAAATACTAATTATATATTTAAAAAAATATATATATTTGTTCAATATACATATATTTTTTTGTTATCATTTTTTCCTGGTGCGCACAGGGTGCACGCACCGGTAAGCTTACCCGTATCATTTTGACTTGGCGCGCTCAGGGTGCGCGCACCGGTAAGCTCTCCCGAGAGCGCAGCGAGAGCGCTATTTCCGCGTTCGTAAAAAAAATATGTATGAAAACTAAATAATAATGCAAGACATTCTGTACCATAGTTATAAAGCAGTATTTTAGATTTTCCGAATGAAAATGATTTTGCATTTCCGTAAAGCTACCAAAACGTCACTCAGGCGTGCCGCGTAAGCGCCCCCGGAAGCGCCAACGTTCGCGCAAGCTCCCCCGGAAGCGCCTACGTTTGGGCCACGTGAGCTTCCCCGGAAGCGCTCCGGTGCGCGTAGCGTAAGCGCGTCAAGTCATGTGA
Source organism: Lissotriton helveticus (assembly GCF_964261635.1). Taxonomy (NCBI): domain Eukaryota; kingdom Metazoa; phylum Chordata; class Amphibia; order Caudata; family Salamandridae; genus Lissotriton; species Lissotriton helveticus. Next base: position 646,648,732 of record NC_136071.1, on the reverse strand, counting down.
CCTTAAAAAACCAATTTTCATTGGTTGCTAACAGATTTTTTTCCAAAGAATGAAAACCCCACCCTTTTCCTTCACTTCTTCTTTCACTTTGGTGAGAGCAAGACCTCTTTTTTTCTCTCCTTATAATCTGTTGATACAATGGCTGCCAGAGCATCCAGCAGCAGTGAGGAGTCAGATGGATTCATAGATGAAGAGCCTCCTCAGCCGAAGGTGAAAGAACATTTCATCTGGAACACTTTTGATATTCCTGAGGGACATAAAAAGTAAATGCTCCAAAGGTGGAGTGTAAGATCTGCCATACTGTACTTTCCCGAGGAGACCCCAGAAGGAAGTACAGTTTTGGTAATTCTACCATGATTCGCCACGTGCAGAGAAGGCATCCCCAGAACTATGCCCGGGAGAGTGTCAGGGCTCTGGCACGAGAGGCTCCAAGAGATGGTGCCTCTACTTCAACTGGAGGAGCAACTGCATCGGTGAGGGGGCGACCAGAGGAGCTGATCCCAAATATTCAGCCTATTTTTAATGAGGCCTCCATCACATGCAAACATTGTGATGCCCTACTTTGTTACGGGGAAAAAAGTATTCTGATCATTGCTCGAGCATTGGAGAACCACCGCTGCCGTCCCCAGCCCTAATTTGGATTTTTTTTTTGCTCCTGTTGAGCAGTTTGCCATTCCCTGTTTTTGTTTTTGTTGAAAAAAAAGAAAAAAGAAGAAAAAAAATAGTTCTTTTTAGAACTACCTCCAATTCTCAAAAAAGAGCAGTATTCTTAAAAAAAATTAAAAAGAGTAACTGAAGTGGAGTGCAGTGAGAGAGGAGAGGAAAATGAGTGAGAAAGCAAAGAAAGGGACGTGAGGGGAAGAGAAGTGAAGTAGGGGGACTGAAAGAAGGTGAGTGTGGGAGGTGAGTGAGGAGAAGGAGAGTGAACATGGGGAATGAGGATAAGTGAAGAAAATGTAATAAAGGAACGGGGCTGTGGAAGGGTAAGAAAAGAGCAGTGATGTTTAGGAAAGAGTGGAGAAACAGACTGGGTAAAGGCAAGTGAGTGTGAGACAAGGTGAGTAAGGGAGTAAAGAGACAGAGAAAGTGAAAGAAAAAGTGAGAGTAGAAGACCGAGGGCCTCAGGCCATGCGTCACTTTTACGCCGCCGGTGCGTCACTTTTTGTGACGCACCAGTGGTGTAAAAAAAGGGCCTTGATGAGTCATATTTACAAAGTGACGCATCTAGGTAGATGTGTCACTTTGTAAACCCCTGCGCCATGTTATACCTGCGCCAGGTATAATGTATGCAAAGGGGGCATATTGACGCAAGGAAGGGTCGTAGAAGTGACGCAGTGAAATCTATGAGATTTCACTGCGTCACTTTTAGGACTCCGTTGCGACAAAATCTTATGCCTGCCTCACAGCAGGCGTAAGACTGACGCAGGCCCTTTCACATGGGGTTTGCGCCATGTGAAAGGATGCATTGCTGGAGTTGCGTCACGTTTGTGACACACTCCAGCAATGCGTCACTTTTGCGCTTACAGATACATCAGAAATACTGACATATCTGTAACTCCTTGCCACATGATGCGTCATACATTAAATATGAAGCATCAGGAAAGTCTTAAGGAGAGCGCACTGAGAAGTGTCGCATCGCTGCTGTCACGCAGCGATGCGTCATTTCTCATAAATGAGGCCCTGCGTGAGGGAGGAAAGAAACATAAGTGAGGGAGTGTGGCTGTGTTATAGGGAGTGAGCGTGATAGAAGAGGAGTGACAGACTAAGGGGTCAGAGAGAATGAGGGTAACACAGAGAGAAAGAGGGAAGGGGAGTGTAGAAGTAAGAGGACAGAGGGAGTAAGAGAAGGAGTTAGTGAAATGGAGTAAGGAGAGTTAGGGAAGAGAAAAGAGTGAAGGAGCAAAAGAAGGAAAGAGACAGGAAGGAAAGTAAAGGTTAAGGTCTGAAAGAAGGTGAGTGTGGGAGTATGGCTGAGTTTTAGGGAGTGAGCGTGACAGAAGAGGAGTGAGAGACTAAAGGGACAGAGAGAATGGGGGTAACAGAGAGAGAGTGAGAGAAGGGGAGTGAGTAAATTAGAGGACAGAGGGATTGAGAGAAGGAGTTACTGAAATGGAGTAAGGAGAGTAAGGGAAGGGAAAAGAGTGAAGGAGCGAAGGATGGGAAGACAGAGTAAGGAAAGTAAAGGAAAAGGTCTGAAAGAAGATGAGTGTAGAAGTATTTATTTATTTAAGGTTTTATAGAGCGCGTAGTAACCCGCAAGCATCCCAGCGCTAAGATCCAAGGCACTCAAGAGGACGACGAGAGGGAGGGGAGTAAGGAGAGTAAGGGAAGAGAAAAGAGTGAAGGAGTAAAAGAAGGAAAGAGACAGGAAGGAAAGTAAAGGTTAAGGTCTGAAAGAAGGTGAGTGTGGGAGTATGGCTGAGTTATAGGGAGTGAGCATGATAGAAAAGGAGTGAGAGACTAAGGGGACAGAGCGAATGAGGCTAACAGAGAGAGAATGAGGGAAGGGGAGTGTACAAGTAAGAGGACAGAAGGAGTAAGAGAAGGAGTTAGTACATTGGAATAAGAAAGTAAGTGAAGAGAAAAGAGTGAAGGAGCAAAGGAAGGAAAGAGAGAGGAAGCAAACTAAAGAAGAAGGTCTGAAAGAAGGTGCGTGTGGCAGTATGGCTGAGTTATAGGGAGTGAGCGTGACAGAAGAGGAGTGAGAGACTAAGGTGACGGAGAGAATGAGGCTAATAGAGAGAGAATGAGGGAAGGGGAGTGTAGAAGTTCAGAGGACAGAGGGAGTAAGAGAAGGAGTTAGTGAAGTGGAGTAAGGAGAGTAAGGGAAGGGAAAAGAGTGAAGGAGCGAAGGAAGGGAAGAGAGAGGAAGGAAAGTAAAAGAGAAGGTCTGAAAGAAGGTGAGTGTGGGAGTATGGCTGAGTTATAGGGAGTGAGCGTGACAGAAGAGGAGTGAGAGACTAAGGGGACGGAGAGAATGAGGCTAACAGAGAGAGAATGAGGGAAGGGGAGTGTAGAAGTAAGAGGACAGAGGGAGTAAGACAAGGAATTAGTGAAGTGGAGTAAGGAGAGTAAGGGAAGGGAACACAGTGATGGAGCGAAGGATGGGAAGACAGAGGAAGTAAAGTAAAAGAAACGGTCTGAAAGAAGGTGAGTGTAGGAGTGTGGCTGAGTTATAGGTAGTGAACGTGACAGAAGAGGAGTGAAGCGTGACAGAAGAGGAGTGAGAGACTAAGAGGACGGAGAGAATGAGGCTAACAGAGAGAGAATGAGGGAAGGGGAATGTAGAAGTAAGAGGACAGAGGGAGTAAGACAAGGAATTAGTGAAGTGGAGTAAGGAGAGTAAGGGAAGGGAAAACAGTAAAGGAGCGAAGGATGGGAAGACAGAGGAAGGAAAGTAAAGGAAAAGATCTGAAAGAAGGTGAGTGTAGGAGTATGGCTGAGTTATAGGGAGTGAATGTGACAGCAGAGGAGTGAAGCGTGACAGAAGAGGAGTGAGAGACTAAGAGGACAGAGAGAATGAGGCTAACAGAGAGAGAATGAGGGAAGAGGAGTGTAGAAGTAAGAGGACAGAGGGAGTAAGACAAGGAATTAGTGAAATGGAGTAAGGAGAGTAAGGGAAGGGAAAACAGTGAAGGAGCGAAGGATGGGAAGACAGAGGAAGGAAAGTAAAGGAAAAGATCTGAAATAAGGTGAGTGTAGGAGTATGGCTGAGTTATAGGGAGTGAACGTGACAGAAGAGGAGTGAAGCATGACAGAAGAGAATTGAGAGACTAAGGGGATGGAGAGAATGAGGCTAACAGAAAGAGATTGAGGGAAGGGGAGTGTAGAAGAAAGAGGACAGAGAAAGAAAGAGAAGGAGTAAGTGAAGTGGAGTAAGGAGCGTAAAGGAAGGGAAAAAAATAAAACAATGAAGTAAGAGAAGAGAGAGGAAAGAAAGTAAAAGAGAAGGCCTGAAAGAAGGTGAGTGTAAGAGAAGAGTGTGAAAAAAGAGAGTAAATGTGGGGATTCAGAATAAGTGAGGCATGCGCAATAAGGGAACAGAGGTGTGGGAGTATCAAAGAAGAGTAGTGACGTTATGGAAAACAGTATAGAGAAAATAAATATTGTACATCAAACTTACCTTATAAGTAATGTAAATTTAATATCATATTTCCATTAAAATGTATATCTGTGAAAGACAAAAAAAATGAGAATATTTAGAATATATATTTTACAATACAAGCAAATGAGCTTGAGACAAAGGAAGGGAAAGAGTGAGAACATAGAGGTAGTGAAGGAAACACTGGCAGAAAGAAACTGAGTAAGAGATCAAAGAAAGATAAGTAAGGGAGTGTGGGTGAGTTTTAGGGAGTAAGGATGACGGAAGAGGAGTGAGAGAGTAACATGATCGAAAGACTGAAGCTAAGAGACAGGGAGTGAGGGAAAGGCAGTGAGGATGTGAGAGGACAGAGGAAGTGAGAGAAGGAGTGAGTGAAGTGTAATAAGGTGAGTGAGAGAAGGGGAATTATTTAGGAAACAAAGAAAGAAAACAAGGGGGAGGGGAGTGAAGTAGAGTGACTGACAGCTCGAAAGTAGTGAATGGGAGAGAGGGAAAAGGCAGTGAAGGAGTGGTTAATGAGAATAAGTGAGGAAAGTGGAATATGGGAAGGGAGGTGAGGGAGAGTGAAAAAAGGCCAGTGAGGGTGAGTTAAGAGGAGTGATAGAGGGTGGAAATAGGTGAGTGAACATAAGAGAATGGGAAAATAATATATATTTAATAATAATTGAAAATACAAAATAATTTCAACATCATGTTAAATGGTTTATTTTTGCTGTTCTCAGAATATATTGAATTTCACTAAAATCAGTGACTTCAATAGTACTCATCATATAACAGCGGGCAGAAAAAAACACAATCAAAATGATTGTGTTCAAAAAACCCATTGAATAATTTCTTAAATAATGTAAAATTTTCAAAACCATATCTAAACTCACTTTTGATCCATCCACTTTTCCACGAGGCCAAATAGTATATGGAAAGTCCTTTTCTATGTAAATTAGTCCAGAGTATTCTTAATGTCTCATTTACCCGAGTTTCTGAAAGAAAAGCTCCAACACCTTTTACATTATGAAACAAGAATTTTACTTCCACCTCTAGCTTACTTTTTATTAATAATTTGTATAATACTCACAGCACACACTATATGATAAACATATACTATCTCTATGAGAACTACATGTTTTTTATTATCTTCATCACTCTCATTCAGAAAGTAATTTTGAAGAGCAAACTAAGTTATATTAACTTCTGCAATCTTCATAGGCCAATTACCTTCCCTAAAATTTCGGTTGTAAGAACACTAGGTAAGAATTTAGTACGTCAGAAGGCAAACTTTGTTTGAAAGTCAATTGAGTATCATTACAGAGCTTCCACCCTTGTTGACATTTTAAATAACATGTGTAATGTCCTGATGTTGTTGAAGGACCATCATGGTAAAACATTTCTGCAGTTGTAAAGGTTCTTCCTGAAATTGATAATTGAGAAGCCACAACATTTTTAATTAATGTTGTCAATTTAGTTCCATCAGGTCTACATCGTTGGAACATTAAAATAACATACTGTCCATATTTTCTTAAAAATAAAGTTGATAGCATTGCAGATTTACATTGACTACAGACCATGTTTTGATTTGCTGCTCTAACTACATTATTAAAAGACACTGATTTGCAGTCTGGTAAAGTCAAATATATAAATCTTTCTGTGTCTACCGTAGTACTACTTGAAAAGGAGCAATTGTCACAGTCATGTTGCCATTTATAAGAAAGGCCAAAAAGATTTTCTACATCTACACCTTCATCTTGCAAAACAACAAGCATATACATTAGAAATTCCTGACAATCTTGCTGAATATTCTGTTTAAATTGATTTAGACCAGAACATATGTTTAAAACCTTTCAAATTTCAGAAACACTTTGTATTTTTGTTCTATCACTGCTACATTTCTCTAATACAGAATTTAATAAACAACAAAGTGTTTGATCACGATTTTCAGCAATCTGTTCTTTTACAGTTTGAAGAAAAAAACAACATTAACCACTACATTAGCATAGCAGTTGACACCAGAACTATTTTCAAACTGAAATCCAACAACATCTTTAACTGAATCCATTTTGTTTCTGCTTACAATTACTGTTTCATCTACTTTTTTCTTTTTGCTACAACTTCACTACAATTTTTCTCATTTCGTCTTTTTCGGCCTACCACACGCTTTTCAAACAGAGGATATTGAGGTAAATTTGGAGCATACTCTCTTCTTAACCTATTATATTCTTTTACACAATTTAGATCTGCATTAATCTTTGTCTCATCAAAATCAATCAAGTACAATCCAGATAAAGTTCTGACTCGAGATAAAGCAACACATGCTGTGCCCTCCTTGAACACAGAATTTCCAATATTCACCAAAGCATTATCAACACTTAAACCTTGAGATTTATGAATAGTTACTGCATATGCCAAAGATACAGGAAACTGTTTTCTGCGGACATATAAATCTTTCACTAGCAAAAAACTTGCAGAACAACGACTGATTTGTTGTACTTCTTCAATACCATCAAAGTTAAATTTTAGAATTTCAATTCCATCTCTATTTTGGTAATTCACAAAATCCACAACATGACCCATTGCTCCATTTACTAAACCTCTTTCCACATGTAAATTACGTCGTAAAATTATATGACAATTTAAAGATGCATACAGAGTCTTTTCCATGCCAGCAGTTTTAGATATTGTCTTCTATAAAAAATCCAATTTTGATTTCATCTTTTCTGACAAAATAATAGTTGCTCCTTCATGTTCGATTTTATCAATAGCTTTCAGTTTCACAATCTCTTGATTTTCCAACTTTAACATTTTGGTGTTGAAGATTGAACATTCTTGCAGAGTTGGCATCAAGCATATGACAGATTTGTTTTCAGGAATTTTCTTAAAAATATTCTCTGGGAGAATATTTTCCTTTGGAAACAAATTTGAAATTAATCGTCCATGTAAAGCTTCTTTGCCATGCTCAGTTAGTTTTCCAATTCTTACATCTTGTAGAATATTTTTATAATCTTCATCCTTTGCCTGTCGCATATTTTGAAGTAGTTCTGCATATTTGAAATGTAACCATATGTTAACATTTCCAATGCTTCCTAAGCACTTCCTGGTATCTTCATGCGTAAACATTTTAAACACTGGCTGTCCTTTCACTGGAGTTAGTTGCAGTAGATCTCCAAAAACAATGATGTGTTTGCCTCCAAATAATACATCATAGTCTGTTTTAAGAATTTCTTGCATTCTTAAATGCACAAAAGCAAGCATTACATTTGATACCATGCTTACTTCATCAATGATAAGAAGTTTAATTTTCTTTAGAACTCTTGAAACTTCACAACAAGCTTCTTCAGATAGCTTGTGGTATTGTAATTTGATATCATGGTCCACTGGCAGCATCAATAAGCGATGTAAAGTAATCCCTTTAATGTTGTGTGCTGCCAACCCAGTTGGAGCAGTAACAACACAAGAGAGCAATGACTCAGTTGTTTTCTGCAAATATGTTGCAATCGCTTTAATCAGGAAACTTTTCCCAGTTCCTGCTTCTCCACTCACATACAGTCGGATAGGTACAAATGATGTACATGAGCACTCTTTTTTCTCATGAGATAAACCATGCTCAATTTGTTCTGTGACTTGGTCATATATTTGTCTCTGCTCAACGTTTAGTTCTTTTTCCAAATCTTCTAAGTCAACTCCATCCTCCTGAGCTTGTTCCATGGCTCTTTTAACTTCATCCATGGCAGTAGCAGCTTCATTTTGTATAATTGGTCCTCCTACTGGATCCTGACTCAATGAAGCAGAACTCTGACTATCTTGAGAACTGTCTCTAGCAATCTCTGCTGCAATTGTAGCTTCTTGCTGTATTTCCTCGTTCAACATTTGCAGATAATTTGAAAAAACAGGACATTCTATCGTATCCTTGGTTGCATTGAATGAATCTTCATAAGTTAGAAAATCTCCAAGTAGTTACTCTTCTCTACGCCAAGGCTTAAAGAGTTGTAAAAGAGCTAAGTCATAAAATTCCCTTTTGTCTAGAGAATCACAACTCAATTTTTGATGATTAATCAAATGGCCTTTTCTTTGTTTTACTAGATAGCCTTCACATCCAATTACAGCATATACACCTTTATTGATGTCTTCTGTGACGTTCTTTTTAAAAATGTAGGTTTGCAGAACTTCATAGAGACAAGCGTTCTCAAGGTGAGTACTTCTATTTGGATAGTATGTATCCATCATGTTTGTCTTCAAAATATCTGTACTGTCTGGTTCTTTCCCAGCCAAATACTCTATTTCTTCTACAGATTTCAAAACTCGGTTTTGTGTTGCAGCAAGACCTAGACTCACCCAAATGATGGTTCTAGATTTGGCATATAGACTTGCTGATGACAACCGATCAGAACATTCATATCCTCCAATTTCTCGATGCGACAACATCTTCAGACTGTAACTGTATAATTTCTTGCTTAGACTCTTTTCATGTGAAATTTCCTCCCACATTTCCTTCAGTTCAGTTTTTTCTGATTTTGTGATGTAAGATGTCACATATCGAGCCACAGCAATAGAGTTGTCAGCCACATATTGAATATCCATGTTAGCATTCCACATGGACAAAATGACTGGGTTGTAGTCATGTATGTATTTGGATTCCTCAAATTCTTCTTAGGTTGTATGTATTTTTGGGTGATTTCCTTGTCACAGTATGTCGCAGAGAAGACATAAAATTGTTGACTCTTCATTTCAATGTTACTGGATGTGGAAATGCAAAACGACATTTCGTGTAGAATTTGTCCTTGGATTTGTATTTTCGATGACAGTATTTCCCACAACAATGGGTTTGAAAGAGTAAAACTTGGTGTCTTAAATTGTTTTCTTCTGTACTTTTCGGAACAGCACATGTAGAATACTGCTCAATGAAACTCATCACTTTCTCATCTGAATCTGTTCCAAATTTAGGTGCATCTTTAATCCATAGCAGCATATGTATATGAGGAGCACCTATTGCTTGATACTCCTTTCCCCAAAAGAAATCCAACACCTCTCCAAGCGGAGGATTATTTTTGTTTGTAATAAAAGACATCATAGCTTCAAACCTATGATTGAAATACCTGTATACATTAACTGGATCCAAAGAGCACAGTTCTCCAGGTGTCTTGTATTCAATATTTTCAATGTTTTTATTTGCCTCTCGTAGAAATTCATGTAAGTCTTCCCAAGCATACTCAGCACAGCTAAGAGTGAAGAAACATGTAGGAGTTCCTAAGTTTCTTAGCATACATTTCAATTCCCCATGACGACGGTACCAATACTCGTTAGTACCACACTGACATGCCATGAGATTAACTAGCTGAGATTCCAAAACACTGTCTTGCAGTTTGACTTTATCCATAAAATCCCTTGCCGAAACATTTTGTAGATGTGCTCCACTTTTCAGTATATGGTTTACTGCATAGGAAAGTCCAGACAAGTCACTCTCAAACAGTAGATGGAACAAATATGGAATGCATTGACGAAACCTTGGATCATCTGCATATAATCTTGAAGTCCGGTATTCAGATGCAGGAATTTGAACAGGTCGATCGTCATATCGTCCACCTTCACCTGTTGGAAATAACTGTGGAAAACAACGAGCTTCCAAACTTTCTTCCCATACACTAATGGGACTTCCTTCGGCTTTTTTCATCTGGAACAAGTCAATAGCATTCCCATTTCCTTCTTTGGAATGCAATGGATGAACACTATAATGTTTGTAAATTTCTTCACTTCTAGAGACATCAACTCTTTCTATTTGCCCAGCAGCGACATCAGTGTCGTCTTGTACAGTTGTTTCCTCTTCTCCCACATACACATTTTTATAGTACTGATTATTTTTTACCAAAGACAACGTTGCCTTTTTGACTTTCCTAACATCCACTATTTCTTGCCAGATTTTCTTACTTTTTGTCGGAACACCATTAACTAGAATACCCAGAGGTTCCTCTTCTACTTTTTCAACACCAATTGTATCAATATTTTTCTTAAAATCTAGAGGCAAATAACAACTCTTTCCTTTAATCCTCTCTGTAAATCTGAAGGAGGCAATTTCCCTGTCTTAGGCTCCAAGCGAACAATAGCCTGAAAAGGATGCACACATTGAATCAGAATAGACTCATAGGTATTTAAATCCATCAATTCAGAAGGAATGTCTACCAACTCCATATTATTATGAACAGCTCTAGCAGGCATTTTGTTTTAATTTAATTTATTATAGCAATATGTACAAATATGTTGATCAGAGCCCAAATCAAAACAATTTTCAACCAACAAATAAGTTGCAAAATCCTTCCACTCATTATTATTTATCTTTTCGCTTTTTACATATAAATCAACTAATCTATGTCTGATGCTCATAATGAGTTCGTCGACAGCAAACACAAGAAAAATTAGGCCTTTCACTTGAATTGACTTTAAACTTTATAATTTCATTTTCAAAATGTTCTGTACTTAAAATCTCTTCATTCTATTCTACATTACCTTCTATTACTGTATCAATTTCTGCACTGACCTCTTTTTCACCAAAGTAACAAAACTCAATTTCATTACAAATGTTTTTGACATCTAATTCAGTTCCATGCAAAAGAGCACTGTTTAACTGTTTTAGTTTAAGTGCTGGACTTTTTGCATAGTACAACTTTCTCACTAATTTCCTCCCTTTATTATGATGCACTGCTAACATCCTAAAATGGTGAAAAATACTATGACATACTTTTCTTGAAAGACAAGCCAGTGAATGCCCTTGCAAACCTGTTTTTTCTCTCACTCTACAAGGATCTAACTCTTGCAAAATTTAAATTTTTTGTTTCACACTTTTCTTTGTATATGTCCGTAAGAAATTGCGAAACAAATCAATTGATTCCTGTCGGAACACTACAAATACTACTACAATTCCATGTGTACACTGGAGCCTTAGGACATTTGGTAACACCTCTTCTGTATTTCTAGGCACAATCTCTTCTTTTTCAACCGGACAACCGTCCTTCACCTCATATGCTCGACCACTGGTGTCAACTGCATGCACCAAATCATTATCTTGAAAGTAACTTTCTTCATTAAAAAATGGCTCAGAACTTGAACTATGCTTCCATTCTCCAGGAAAAACAGCACAGAAATTAGTTCGAATAATTACTCTCCTCCACTTACATTTTGATTTGAACACATTGATTATCTTATCAAGTGTCCGAATTCTATTCATTACTAAACAAAACAATTTATTTTTCACTTTAAATGCTTCATCCACGATCTTAACAATGTTTTTTTTTCTTGTAAAAAGCAGTCTTTATTTTATACCTCTTTACATTTTTTAATAAATTTGTTACTATTCTGTTGTAAAACATTTGTCTACGTATTTCAGAAAATTACTTGCTTCTTCTTTTGGTACGCAAAGTATCATCTCCTTGTACAGGTCTAACATTTTTAGAAGGACATCCCGTTTTCTTTGAAATTACAGGTGTTTCATTGTTCTTCCCAAAAAACTTTTTTTCTTGACATTTCAATAAGTTCCTGAGAAAATTTTTAGATTGCTTACCAGGAGCATTTTTCTTTTTCTCTGAAGATTTTATTTTTGTTGGTTGTTGATTTTCTTTTTCCTTAGTCCTTCATTTTCTTTTATAAATGTTTTCTCTTCTTGCCTTAGAAGGCATCTTTTAGTTTGTTTGTATAGATGATTATAATCTGTAGTAAAGAAAAAATAACATATTATAGACCACTACAAACATATTACACATCAATTACAATAAGTAAACAATATAAACACTAGTATAAAACAAAAGGCTCATTTGCATTACATGTGCTTTGCTTTCTGTCAAAAATGATTAACTAATTAATGTTATGTCTTGTTTATATATAGATGGTCTGTTTTTGGCCTGTAGATACTTTGAAATAATATCAGCAGAGCCACACATACTGCTTGAAGAGAAGGAGATGGTAGATTACATGTAATATGGTGGACATGTGCCTAAGATCACAACACATCTATTGTATTTTCAATGCTAGTTTACTTTGGTTCCATCAAGAAGGCATTCAGATGTGTCACACATTTGCCATAAATTCTGAATGTTAGCACTCTAGTTGCTCATTATATCAAGCACCAGTAATGGGTGAATCAAGCTTCAGTCACAGTGTGATCTTAGGCACATGATCAGAATGTTAGATATAATGTACCATGTCTGTCTCTGCCAACAGTATGTGTGACTCTGCCTAAGATTACAATGATGGGTGAATCAAGCTTCACTTACAGTGTGATCTTAGGCAGATTAGTAGGATTTTAGATATAATGTACCATGTCTGTCTCTGCCAACAGTATGTCTGACAACGAGGGCGAGATCTATTGCATTTTCAATGCTTGTTTACTTTGGTTCCATCAACAAGGCATTCAGATGTGTCACACATTTGCCATACATTCTGAATGTTAGCACTCTAGTTGCTCATTATATCAAGCTTCACTCACAGTGTGAACATAGGCAGATTAATTGGATTTTAGAAATAAGTGCTTTGTGTACTTTGGGTAGAAAGTAGATTGTGGCTGTGATGGGATTGTCCGTCTTTAAATAGCAATATTCATCGAAGTCAATCAGACCTTTGTCCTTCCATGCCAACAATAAAGAGTGATATTCCTCCTTCCATTTTTCCAATGGGTTAATCTTTAGTGGCTCGTAGTGATCTCGGTTTTCCAACTGTCTGTTTGCTTCCGCAATATAATCAGTCACATTCTGCACAACAATGCTTCCACCCTTATCAGATGATTTTATTATAATTGTGGGATAATTTTTTAACTCTGATATTGTTTGATATTCCTGAGGTGATAGATTGTTCTCATTTCCTGTATCTTTTTTTCGGTTTGACGATTTTCCTGAGATTTTCGCTATTTCCTCTATCATTACCTCATGAAAAAGATCGACTTTATTCCCAGGCGGGAGTTGTGGGCAGAATCTAGATTGTCTTTTCAGGCCACTGTCTCCACCCACGTTCGTGTATGTATATATATATATATATATATATATATATATATATATATATATATATATATATATATATTACCTACTGGCGGTCGCCAGTAGGTAGTTATAGTTAGGACCTAGTTTCCATAGGAAATCTGCAACATTCTATTGGGAATAACTTTGGCGCCGGTTGATGAATCTTCGCAAATTTGTCAAAGAAGATGGCCCGCTCCGCTCGGCTCCTTCCCTGAAAGTTTTGGGGGGATTTGTCAAGTGGGGGCTGAGAAAAAAGGGGGTCCCTAAACGTGTTTTCCCCATGTTATTTTCCATAGGACGATTAGACACGGCTACAGCCCGAATGGCTGAACGGAATTTTGGAAAAATGGTAGAGTCTGATTCGCAAGTCGCCCTTTTGTTTAAATGGTGTGCGCGAGTGGGATTCTGATTTGCTGTTAGACGTCTGTGAACATTCGATTCGGTGGTAACCAGGAAGTGTTGGCCGCCATTTTGTCAGTGTGAGGCTGAAAAGAGGGCAAAATAAAAGTGACGAACATGAAAAGGGGGCTGGGTAGAGAGTCCCTGACCTCCTAGGCTTTCTCAGGGGGTCCCTGAAGGACCCCGAAGGCCAAAATAATTTATTTTATTTTTTTAAACCGCGGGGTGCGCGCACGGTGCACGTACCCTCGAGGCTCAGGAGAGTGAAAAACAAAAGTAGAGAACGTGAAAAGGGGTTATGGTACAGACTCTCTGACCCCATAGACCTTCTCAGGGGGTCCTTGAAGGACCTCAAAGGGCAAAAAAAATTATTTTTAAAAAAAAACAAATTGCGCGCACCCTTCAGCCGCCATTTTGTGTAGTTTCAGAAGAGAGTGAAAAATGAAAGTGGAGAACATGAAAAGGGGGCCGGGTAGAATCTCCCTGACCCCCTAGGCCTTTTCAGGGGGGCCCTGAAGGACCTCGAAGGGCAAAAAAACCTTTTTTTTTTAAATCGTGAGGTGCACACACAGTGGAAAAAACCAACAAAAAAAAGACAGTTAAATAACAAGTTTGAGTGTTTAGATGTTGGTTGGCTCTAAAAAGAGCAGTTGTGTTCATTGAGTGTTTTTTGTACCTACAAGTAAGTACCGATGCAGAGTCTAAAGTTTAAAAGGAAGACTCTGTTCCCCTCATCTGTGAAATGTACAGCATCTCTCCTATAGATGCCTTGCATGTTGTAACACAAATTGTTGTGGTATATAGAACCCATACCATAGTCTCTGAGGAAAGCAGAAACAGACTTATTCACATGTTTCCTTGCTTTCTCATTCTGCGGACAATATTGGTTGGACCAGTTCCATTTTTGCCTTTGGCATATATTAGAATATACAAAGGCAGTTTGTGGAAAAAGTTACATTAATTGCCCAAAGGTGTCCTTTAAAAGCATTTCCAGACCTACCCCAGTCAAAGTGCACAGGTCATTTCCACCACCGTGCGCAATTATGAGGTCAGGTGTGGGAGATGCAAAAAGGATTTTACTAATGGCATCAATTGGTGACATCTCAATCCTCTCTGGCCAATCCACATAATATCCAGATTTGGTAAATCAAGGTTGAGAAAGCATCTATTTGCTGCATACCTTTCACTCCAGAAAATAAAACTGTGTCCTACAATCCACACTCTAAGCATCTTGAAGGCAGATCTGGTTGTACTCAGATGGGCTCTGGGAATGAAATGGCAGTTTGAAATGTAGGAGTTTAGAAAAAAATGTGGATGAGATTCAGTACACTTGAAAAAAAAATGATTGGTGGTTTCTGATAATTGAACATTGAAAACTAGGGTGCATACTACTGGTTTTTAAAACGAATAATACTATTGGTATAGAAAAAGTCATTGAAAAGAACATTCCACAGGATGAGCTGGAATATTGAGAAGTCAAACACACGTGCTGCTTTGGTTTGAAACATTGAGTGATGAACTTTTTACCTTTTGAGTTCAGTTAGGTGTTCTATGGAGAGTTACCATGGTAACAGGCAGAGAGAGCAGTGGGGGAAGGTTGAAAGTGTTGAAATGTACAACCAATTAAAATGTTAGTTTGATTTTGAATTTGTGTGGGAAGAAATTTCATTGGGTATGTACATGGATATGTGTGAAAAATGAGAGAGAATTAGGGCCATTTTGTGGTTGCTGTGTCTGAGGTACATTTCATAGATTCTGCTTAAGAAAATCTGGTGTGTGATTGTCACTGTTCTAAATCTTCAAAAGCATTTTCATAGGTGAGTTATTACTTTGTAAGGGGATATATGTTGTGCACTTTAAGTAAATAATACAAATGTGTTCTAATGTGGAAGTTACTCACTTTCCTTCTCTTTCACTCTCTCTCACTGTCTTCCTTTCTCTTCACCACTGTTCTTTTTCCTTCCTTTCTTGTTCTATAAATCCTTCTGTTTCACTTACTCCTTTATCCTTTTTCTTAATAAGCGTTTTTTTTTCTCTCACTCTCCTTTCCTCACCCTCATATCTCTTTCCTCACTGTCATTATCCCTTTCCTTTACTCCTCTTTTCTAACTCCCTCTCTCCATCTGATTTACTCCATCTTTCTCTCTCCCTCACCCTTGCTCTCTTTATCCAACACTACTAGCAAGACCCCCCCTTCACTGTGGTAATCATTTGACGGAATTGCAAGTATTTCTGTTATGTGTCTAAGATCACAGTGTGAGTCAGTATTCATTTCAGAAGATTCTGGCAGAATAATTTACTTTTTTCTTTCTGCCAGTAGCTTTTCACCCTCTTTCTGTACCATTTTCTCTCTGTATGTATTATCTCCCTCTCTGTGTGTTTCATCTCCCCTCTGCATGTAACATTTCTTTCTCTGTTTGCAGCATTTCCTTCTTGCTGTACCATTTTATCCCTCTGTGTGCACCATTTGTCTCTCTGTGTGAACCATATTACCCTGTCTCTGTTGTATCTGCCCTCTGTCTGCAGCAACTCTCCTCTGCCTGCAGCCCTGCATCATGTATTGTTTTTGGTTGTAATGTATGGTTTTACATTTTTGGTACAGGATCACACTGAGTGCCGGTCAACATGAAAGAATTACATTTTGATCTTTTTCTACAATTTCCCCTGTCTGTCCTCACAGTCTACCTCTCTCTGCTTATACTGTCCTTTGTTTTCTGAAATTTCCACTCTTTCCTTATGTTTTCTTGTCTTTCTTGAGAGTGCTATTTTTTTAACTGTTTCTTGTGTTCTCTCTGTTGTGGTTGTCTTTACTGTCCCCTAATGTTTCCCTTTCTTTTTATACTCCATCCTCTGCTTTCTTCATAATACTCTGTTTTATTAGACCTCCTCTTAACAATGACCCACTTAATATAGATAGAGTGCTGTATACACTCTTGGGCAGATTCACAAGCATATTGGGCCTCTTTCTTCTTGCATTGTGTCTCATGTTTGGATGTAATGCTGGCAAAAAACTAATGGTGCATATTGGAAATGTATTTTGGAAATACGTCAGGTTTCTGCACTGTAATGTAGTGCTCATTTACATGGGCTGTGTTCTGTCTCTTAAACGATTTACTGTGGTATATGTGTTTTGGTAAAATGTATGGTTTTAACATTTTTGACTAGGATCAAACTGCGTGTCTATGTAAATTAAAGAATTATATTTGCACCTTTTTCTATAATGTCACCTGTCTCTCCTCACAGTTTGCATCTCTCTGCTTATAGGGTACTCTTTATTTTGATATTGTGCCTCATGTTTTGATTAAATGCTGGTATAGAGATAGTGCTGTACATTGAAAATGTATTTTCTGTCTGCACTATCCCTCTGCCTCTGCCTGCACCCTTTGCCTGCACCCTCTCATGTGCATCTGCAGAGGCCTATTACGATATGGTTGCTGGTGTGTATTAGACAGCACTACCATGTTAAATCTTTTCCTTCTCTGCCTGTAGTCTCACACCTTCTGCTTTTACCATTTTATCTCTGTCTTCACTATCTCCCCCTCTGTGTGCTCCAATAAGCCTCTCCATGTAACATTTCTCTCACTGTTTCCAGCATGTCTTCTCTGTTGTACCATTTTATCCTCTGTGTGTACCATGTCTGTGTCTCTGCTTGAACCATGTCACCCTCTCTCTGCACCATCTTTTCTCTGACTGCACCATCTGTCCCTCTACCTGCAGCCCTGCACCATCTATCCTCTGCCTGTACCAGTTTAGTCTCTGCCTGCTTTATCTCATTTTCTGTCTGCACCAACCCTCTCCCTCTGCCTGCACCCTCTGTCTGCACCCTCTCATGTTTATCTGCAGAGGCGTATTATGATATGGTTGCTGGTATGTATTAGACAGCGCTACCATGTTAAATCTTTTCCTTCTCTGCCTGTAGTCTCGCACACTCTGCTTGTACCATTTTATCTCTGTCCTCACTATCTCCCCCTCTGTGTGCTCCAATTTGCCTCTGCATGCAGCATTTGTCTCACTGTTTCCAGCATTTCTTCTCTGTTGTACCAGTTTATCTTCTGTGTGTACCATGTCTGTGTCTGCTTGCACTATCTGTGTCTCTGCTTAAACCATCTCACCCTCTCTCTGCACCATGTTTTCTCTGACTGCACCATCTGTCCCTCTGCCTGCAGCCCTGCACCATCTATCCTCTGCCTGTACCAGTTTAGTCTCTGCCTGCATTATCTCATTTTCTGTCTGCACCAACCCTATCCCTCTGCCTGTACCCTCTGTCTGCACCCTCTCATGTTTATCTGCAAAGGCCTATTATGATATGGTTGCTGGTGTGTATTAGACAGCGCTACCATGTTAAATCTTTTCCTTCTCTGCCTGTAGTCTTGCACCCTCTGTGTATAACATTTTATCTCTGTCTTCACTATCTCCCCCTCTGTGTGTTCCAATTTGCCTCTGCATGTAGCATTTGTCTCACTGTTTCCAGCATTTCTTCTCTGTTGTACCATTTTATCCTCTGTGTGTACCATGTCTGTGTCTGCTTGCACTATCTGTGTCTCTGCTTGAACCATGTCACCCTCTCTCTGCATCATCTTTTCTCTGACTGCACCATTTGTCCCTCTACCTGCAGCCCTGCACCATCTATCCTCTGCATGTACCAGTTTAGTCTCTGCCTGCATTATCTCAATTTCTGTCTGCACCAACCCTCTCCCTCTGCCTGCACCCTCTGTCTGCACCCTCTCATGTTTATCTGCAGAGGCCTATTATGATATGGTTGCTGGTGTGTATTAGACAGCGCTACCATGTTAAATCTTTTCCTTCTCTGCCTGTAGTCTCGCACCCTCTGCTTGTACCATTTTATCTCTGTCTTCACTATCTCCCCCTCTGTGTGCTCCAATTTGCCTCTGCATGTAGCATTCGTCTCACTGTTTCCAGCATTTCTTCTCTGTTGTACCATGTCATCCTCTGTGTGTACCATGTCTGTGTCTGCTTGCACTATCTGTGTCTCTGCTTGAACCACCTCACCCTCTCTCTACACCATATTTTCTCTGACTGCACCATCTGTCCCTCTGCCAGAAGCCCTGCACCATCTATCCTCTGCCTGCACCAGTCTAGTCTCTGCCTGCATTATCTCATTTTATGTCAGTACCATCCCTCTTCCTCTGCCTGCACCCTCTGCCTGCACTCTCTCATGTACATCTGCAGAGGCCTATTATGATATGGCTGCTGGTGTGTATTAGACAGCGCTACCATGTTAAATCTTTTCCTTCTCTGACTGTAGTCTCGCACCCTCTGCTGTTACCATTTTATCTCTGTCTTCACTATCTCCCCCTCTGTGTGCTCCAATTAGCCTCTGCATGTAGCATTTGTCTCACTGTTTCCAGCATTTTTTCTCTGTTGTATCATTTTATCCTCTGTGTGTACCATGTCTGGGTCTGCTCGCACTATCTGTGTCTCTGCTTGAACCATCTCACCCTCTCTCTGCACCATGTTTTCTCTGACTGCACCATTTGTCCCTCTACCTGCAGCCCTGCACCATCTATCCTCTGCATGTACCAGTTTAGTCTCTGCCTGCATTATCTCAATTTCTGTCTGCACCAACCCTCTCCCTCTGCCTGCACCCTCTGTCTGCACCCTCTCATGTTTATCTGCAGAGGCCTATTATGATATGGTTGCTGGTGTGTATTAGACAGCGCTACCATGTTAAATCTTTTCCTTCTCTGCCTGTAGTCTCGCACCCTCTGCTTGTACCATTTTATCTCTGTCTTCACTATCTCCCCCTCTGTGTGCTCCAATTTGCCTCTGCATGTAGCATTCGTCTCACTGTTTCCAGCATTTCTTCTCTGTTGTACCATGTCATCCTCTGTGTGTACCATGTTTGTGTCTGCTTGCACTATCTGTGTCTCTGCTTGAACCATCTCACCCTCTCTCTACACCATGTTTTCTCTGACTGCACCATCTGTCCCTCTGCCAGAAGCCCTGCACCATCTATCCTCTGCCTGCACCAGTCTAGTCTCTGCCTGCATTATCTCATTTTATGTCAGTACCATCCCTCTTCCTCTGCCTGCACCCTCTGCCTGCACTCTCTCATGTACATCTGCAGAGGCCTATTATGATATGGCTGCTGGTGTGTATTAGACAGCGCTACCATGTTAAATCTTTTCCTTCTCTGACTGTAGTCTCGCACCCTCTGCTGTTACCATTTTATCTCTGTCTTCACTATCTCCCCCTCTGTGTGCTCCAATTAGCCTCTGCATGTAGCATTTGTCTCACTGTTTCCAGCATTTTTTCTCTGTTGTATCATTTTATCCTCTGTGTGTACCATGTCTGGGTCTGCTCGCACTATCTGTGTCTCTGCTTGAACCATCTCACCCTCTCTCTGCACCATGTTTTCTCTGACTGCACCATCTGTCCCTCTGCCTGCAGCCCTGCACCATCTATCCTATGCCTGTACCAGTTTAGTCTCTGCCTGCATTATCTCATTTTCTGTCTGCACCAAACCTATCCCTCTGCCTGCACCCTCTGTCTGCACCCTCTCATGTTTATCTGCAGAGGCCTATTATGATATGGTTGCTGGTGTGTATTAGACAGCGCTACCATGTTAAATCTCTTCCTTCTCTGCCTGCAGTCCTGCACCCTCTGCGTGTACCATTTTATCTCTGTCTTCACTATCCCCCCTCTGTGTGCTCCAATTTGCCTCTGCATGTAGCATTTGTCTCACTGTTTCCAGCATTTCTTCTCTGATGTACCATTTTATCCTCTGTGTGTAACATGTCTGTGTCTGCTTGCACTATCCGTGACTCTGCTTGAACCATGTCACCCTCTCTCTGCATCATCTTTTCACTGACTGCACCATCTGTCCCTCTACCTGCAGCCCTGCAACATCTATCCTCTGCCTGTACCAGTTTAGTCTTTGCCTGCATTATCTCATTTTCTGTCTGCACCAACCCTCTCCCTCTGCCTGCACCCTCTGTCTGCACTCTCTCATGTACATCTGCAGAGGCCTATTATGATATGGCTGCTGGTGTGTATTAGACAGCGCTACCATGTTAAATCTTTTCCTTCTCTGCCAGTTGTCTCGCACCCTCTGTGTGTACCATTTTATCTCTGTCTTCACTATCTCCCCATATGTGTGCTCCAATTTGCCACTGCATGTAGCATGTTTCTCACTGCTTCCAGCATTTCTTCTCTGTTGTACCATTTTATCCTCTGTGTGTACCATGTCTGTGTCTGTTTGCACTATCGGTGTCTCTGCTTGATTCATGTCACCCTCTCTCTGCATCATCTTTTTTCTGACTGCACCATCTGTCCCTCTACCTGTGGCCCTGCACAATCTATCTTCTGCTTGTACCAGTTTAGTCTCTGCCTGAATTATCTCATTTTCTGTCTGTACCATTCTTCTTCCTCTGCCTGCACCCTCTGTCTGCACTCTCTCATGTACATCGGCAGAGGCCTATTATGATATGGCTGCTGGTGACTATTAGACAGTGCTACCATGTGAAATCTTTTCCTTCTCTGACTGTAGTCTCACACCCTCTGCTTGTACCATTTTATCTCTGTCTTCACTATCTCCCCCTCTGTGGACTCCAATTTGCCTCTGCATGTAGTATTTGTCTAACTGTTTCCAGCATTTCTTCTCTGTTTTACCATTTAATCCTCTGTGTGTACCATGTCTGTGTCTGCTTGTACTATCTGTGTCTCTGCTTGAACCATCTCACTCTCTGTGTGCACCATCTTTTCTCTGACTACACCATCTGACCCTCTGCCTGCAGCCCTGTACCATCTATCCTCTGCCTGTACCGGTTTAGTCTCTGCCTGCATTATCTCATTTTCTGTCTGCAACAACCCTCTCCCTCTGCCTGCACCCTCTGCCTGCACCCTTTCATGTACATCTGCAGAGGCCTATTATGATATAGCTGCTGGTGTGTATTAGACAACGCCACCATGTTAAATCTTTTCTTTCTCTGACTGTAGTTTCGCACCCTTTGCTTGTACCATTTTATCTCTGTCTTCACTATCTCCCCCTCTGTGTACTCCAATTTGCCTCTGCAT
The DNA here is from genome assembly GCF_964261635.1 of Lissotriton helveticus. Taxonomy (NCBI): domain Eukaryota; kingdom Metazoa; phylum Chordata; class Amphibia; order Caudata; family Salamandridae; genus Lissotriton; species Lissotriton helveticus. Next base: position 646,627,207 of record NC_136071.1, on the reverse strand, counting down.
GTAGTATTTGTCTCACTGTTTCCAGTATTTCTTCTCTGTTGTACCATTTTATCCTCTGTGTGTACCATGTCTGTGTCTGCTTGCACTATCTGTGTCTCTGCTTGAACCATCTCACCCTCTCTCTGCACCATCTTTTCTCTGACTGCACAATCTGTCCCTCTGCTGGCAGCCCTGCACCATTTATCCTCTGCCTGTACCAGTATAGTCACTGCCTGCATTATCTCATTTTCTGTCTGTAACAGTCCATCTCCCTCTGCCTGCACCCTCTGCCTGCACCCTCTCATGTACATCTGCAGAGGCCTATTATGATATGGCTGGTGGTGTGTATTAGACAGCGCTATCATGTTAAATCTTTCCTCTCTCTGCCTGTAGTCTTGCACCCTCTGCCTGTATCATTTTGTCTCTGTTTGTACTTTCTCTCCCACTGTGTGCTAAATCACCTAAATCATGAAGTGAGTCATGAATTAGGAAATGTAGTTGTAGAATATCCTATGCAGTATGTGTCTCAGGCCTCTTAATTCCCAAATTGTGTTTATGCTGTGAAATTTAGATACTGGGTGTGCTGTTGAAATGCAAAAGCAACTGTCTCTGTAGCATGTAGTAATGATTTCAGTGAATTTTCATTAGTACATTCTCAGTCCCACCTTGACTCTCTACACTGCTTGAACACCACTTCCTTGTCCTAAACCCTGAAACTCCATCCCTAGAAAAATATTCTAAACTCTTTCAACACTACTGCAGTGCTGTAAACTCTGAAAGAATACTCCCAGCAAGACCCCTTTTTACTGTAGTAATCATTTTACTGAATTGCAAGGGATAGTGTTATGTGTCTAAGATCACAGTGTGAGTCAGTTTTCATTTCAGAAGAATGTGGCAGAATAATTTGCTTAGTTGATGTGTTTAAAAATTTGGGAATACATCTACTTATGAAGTTGATAAAGCTATTTTTGTATTATCTATTAGTGAAAATGATATAATTAAGTGTTTATATTTTTTTGCAAGGTCCAGCTACGTTGTACTATATATAATGGATCAAAATCAGGACAACTTTCAAGTCAATTTTGAAATTTCCATCGATGTCGTAGAGGACTTAAATATACCTTTTGAGGATAACAGTGATAAACAAGATAATGGAGAAGGAGATTTAAGCAGTGATTTTTTTGTTCGAAGTTTGGACATTGACTTGATGGAAGCAGTAGAAGACATTGAGTTTCAAGTTGCAAATTTTGAAGTTGAGGACAATGCAAACGACATTCCAGATGAAATCATGCTGGATGTTTTATTACAGTATGAAATGTTTGAAGAATAAATTTATGATTTTTAATTAAAAATGATTCGAGAGTGTCTTTTTGTACAATTGTAATAATTTGCTTAGTTAATGTGTTTAAAAATATGGGAATACATATTCTGATAAAGTGAGTCAGGCTTTAGGATATGTAGTGCTAGAAACTACTATGCAGTATGTCTGTCAGGCTTCTTAATTCGCAAATAGTCTCCATGCTGTGTACTGAAGATCCTGGCTGGGCTGTGGAAATGCCATACTAACTCTCTCTGTAACATGTAGTAATCATTTCAGTGAATTGCAAGGCATATTTCTATCTGTTTCATTCAGAATGCCAGTCAGTGTCTTTTTTTAAATATTGTGACAGAATCACTTGCTCTGTGTATCTGTTTTAAGACATGGGAATACATGTACTCATGGAGTGAGTTAGGCTTTAGGACATCCAGTGCTTTTTACTCGTAGCCCTTGCATGATACCATACACTGCCTACACACAACTGTATTGCTTTAAACTCAGAAATATCAATCTCACCATGACCCCCTACACTGCCTGAACGCCACTGCACTGTTCTGAACCCTGAGACACCATTCTCAGCAAATGCCCCTATAATGTTGAAACACCACTGCACTGCCATGAACTCAGAAACAGCACTCACTGCATGATTTCCTACTCTGCTCAGACACAGTTGCTGTGCCTTAAACTTACTTATGAAGTAAACCAGTGTCATTTAGTGGTTCTAATTGCTATGTAGTATGTTAGTAGTGGTCTATAACATGTTCTTTTTTCTTCAGAACAGATTGTAATTATCTACAGAAAGAAAAACCAACATGCCTACTAAGAATGCGAAAAGAAAAAAATATAAACAGGCTTACTTTTCCAATTAAACACAATTACAAGATTTATCTAAACAACAATGTACGCAGAAAAATAAGAATGCTCCTGGTAAGACAACAAAGGATTTTATAAGGAAATTAACCCAAAGTAAAAAGAAGTGTGGATAATGTGCAAAAGAAAAAAAAAATATCTGTCACTACAAAGAAAAACAAGACCCCCCAACAAAATGTTGGAAAAGTATGTGGTGATCAAATTGTCTATAGTAATAGACGAAAAAAACAGTTTGTTCAAATTCGCAAGAGAATGTTGTATAATAGAGTAGTATTACATTTCTTAATACATTTAAAGAATTGTAAAAGGAAAACATCTTTTTATAAGAAAAAGAAAAATATTGAGAGTATTCTTGATCAGGCTTTTGAAATAAAAAAGAAGTTGTATATTTTAGTAATTAATAGAATTCGTACACTAGACAAGGCAATCAATGTTTTGAAAGCAAAAAGTAAGTGGAAAAGACTAATTAATAGAACTAATTTTTGTGAATTTTCTTCTGGAGAATGGAAGCATAGTTCAAGTTGTGAGCCATTTTTTAATGAAGAGACTTACTTTCAGACTAATGATTTGTTGCATGCAGTTGACACCAGTGGTCAAGCATATGAGGTAAAGGACGGTTGTCCGATTGAAAAAGAGAAAATTGTGCCTAGAAATGCAGAAGAGGTGTTAGCTGATGAAGTTTTAGGGAGACGTCCTAAGGCTCCAGTGTACACTTTGAATTGTAGTAGTATGTGTAGTGTACGACAGGATTCAATTGATTTGTTTCGCAATTTCTTACGTAAGTATACTAAGAAAAGTCTTAAACAAAAGATTAAGATGTTGCAAGAATTAGATCCTTGCAGCCTGAGAAAAAAAACGGGTTTGCAAGGGCATTCTCTGGCTTGTCTTTCTAGAAAAGTATGCCAGAGTATTTTTTACCATTTTAGGATGTTAGCAGTGCATCATACTGAAGTGAGGAAATTAGTGAGAAGGTTGTTTATGCAAAAAGTCCAGCACTTAAGCTAAAACAGTTAAACAGTGTTCTTTTGCATGGATCTGTATTAGATGTAAAGAACATTTGTGATAAAATTGAGGTTAGTTACTTTCGTGAAAAAGAGGACAGTGCAGAAACTGATACAGTAATAGAAAGAAATGTGGAAGAAAATGTACAGAATTTTAGTACAGAAAATTTTGACCAAGAAATTACAAGGTTTAAGGTCATTTCAGGAGAAAGGCCAAACTTTTCTTGTGTGTGTTGTTGACGAACTCATTATAAGAATCAGACTAGGTTAGTTGATTTATATGTAAAAAGTGAAAAGGAAAATAATAATGAGTGGAAGGATTTTGCAACTTATTTGTTGGTAGAAAATTGTTTTGATTTGGGTTCTGATCAACCTATTTTGTAAATATTGTTATAATAATTTAAATGAAAACAAAATGCCTACTAGAGCTGTACATAATAATCTTGAGTTGGTAAATATTTCTTCTGAACTGATGGATTTAAATATTCGGATTCAAAGTGTGCATCCATTTCAGGCTATTGTTCGCATGGAGCCTAAGACAGGGAAATTGCCTCCTTCAGATTTACAGAGAGGATTAAAGGGAAGAGTTGTTTATTTGCCTCTAGATTTTAAGAAAAATATTGATACAATTGGTGTTGAAAAAGTAGAAGAGGAACCTCTGGTTATTCTAGTTAATGGCGTTCCTACAAAGAGTAAGAAAATCTGGCAAGAATTAGTGGATGTTAGGAAAGTGAAAAAGGCAACGTTGTATTTGGTAAAAAACAATCAATACTACAAAAATGTATATGTAGGAGAAGAGGAAACAACTGTAGAAGAGGACAGTGATTTGTCAGCTGGGCAAATTGAAAAAGTGGATGTGTCCAGAAGTGAACAAATTTATGAACATTATAGTGTTCATCCTCTGCATTCCAAAGAAGTAATGGGGAATGCTATCGAGTTATTCCAAATGAAAGAAGCAACATGAAGTCCCATTAGTGTATGGGAAGAAAGCTTGGAAGCTCGTTGTTTTCCTCAGTTATTTCCAACAGGTCAAGGTGGACGATATGATGTCCGACCCGTGCAGATTCCTGCATTTGAATACCGGACATCAAGATTATATGCAGAAGATCCGAGGTTTCGCCAATGTATTCCATATTTGTTTCATCTTCTGTTTGAGAGTGACTTGTCTGGACTTTCTTATGCAGTGAACCATATACTAAAAAGTGGAGTACATCTGCAAAATGTTTCGGCAAGGGACTTTATGGATAAAGTCCAACAGAAAGACACTGTTTTGGAATCTCAGCTAATTAATCTCATGGCATGTCAGCGTAGTACTAACGAGTATTGGTACCGTCGTCATGGGGATTTGAAATGTATGCTAAGAAACTTAGGAACTCCAACATGGTTCCTTACTCTAAGCTGTGCTGAGTATGCTTGGGAAGATTTACTTCAATTTCTTCGAGAGGCAAATGCAAACATAGAAAATATAGAATACAAGACACCTGGAGTACTGTGCTCTTTGGACCCAGTTAATGAATACAGGTATTTCAATCATAGATTTGAAGCTATGATGTCTTTTATCACAAACAAAAAAAATCCTCCTCTTGGACAGGTTCTGGATTTCTTTTGGAGAAAGGAGTATCAAGCAAGAGGTGCTCTTCACATACATATGCTGCTATGGATCAAAGATGCCCCCAAATTTGGAACAGAATCGGATGACACAGTGATGAGTTTTATTGAACAGTATTCTACATGTGCTGTTCCTAAAAGTACAGAACAAAAGAATTTAAAACATCAAGTCTTACGGTTTCAAACTCATCGTTGTGGAAAATACTGTCGTCGAAAGTACAAATCAAAGGACAAATTCTACACAAAATGTCGTTTTGGATTTCCACGACCAGTAATATCAAAAGGAAGAGTGAACAATTTTATGTCATCTTTGCGACATACTGTCACAAGAAAATCACCGAAAAATACCTACAACTTAAGAAGAAATGAAGAGTCAAAATACATAAATGACTATAACCCAGTCATTTTGTCCATGTGGAATGCTAACATGGATATTCAATATGTTGCAGACAACTCCATTGCTGTGGCTCGATATGTAACATCTTATATTACAAAATCTGAAAAGACAGAACTAAAGGAAATGTGGGAGGAAATTTCTCATGAAAAGAGCCTAAGTAAGAAATTGTACAGCTACAGTTTGAAGATGTTGTCTCATCGAGAAATTGGAGCATATGAATGTTCAGATCGCTTCTCATCTGCAAGTCTATATGCCAAATCTAGAACAATCATTTGGGTGAGTTTAGGTCTTGCAAGAACACGAACCCGAGTTTTTAAATCTGTACAAGAAATTGAGTATTTAGCAGAGAAATAACCAAACAGTACAGATATTTTGAAGAAAAATATGTTGGATACATACTATCCAAATAGAAGTAACCATCTTGAGAACGTTTGTCTCTATGAAGTACTGCAAAGCTATTCTTTTAAGAGGAATATTACAGAAGATATCAATAAAGGTGTATATGCTGTGATTGGATCTGAAGGATGTCTGGTGAAACAAAGAAAAGGACATTTGATTAATCATCGAAAACTGAGTTGCGAAACTCCTGACAAAAGGGAATTTTACTATTTAGCTCTTTTGCAACTCTTTAAGCCACGGCGTACAGAAGAGGAACTACTTGGAGATTTTCTCAGTTATGAAGATTCATTCAACGCAACCAAAAATACTATAGAATGTCCTGTTTTTACTAATTATCTACAAATGTTGAATGAGGAAATACAGCAAGAAGCTACAATTGCAGCAGAGATTGCTAGAGACATTTCTCAGGGCAGTCAAAGTTCTGATTCGTTGAGTCAGGATCCACTAGGAGGACCAATTACCCAAAATGAACAGCCACTGCCATTGATGAGGTGGAAAGAGCAATGGAACACGCTCAGGAGGTTGTAATAAACGTAGAAGAATTAGAAAAATAACTAAATGTTGAGCAAAAACAAATATACGATGAAGTGACAGAGCAGATTGAGCATGGTTTAGGTCATGAGAAAAAGCGTGCTCATGTACGTCATTTAAACCTGTCCGACTGTACGTGAGTGGAGAAGTAGTTTTCTAATTAAAGCAATTGCAACTTATCTACAGAAAAGAACTGAGTCGTCACTCTCTTGTGTTGTTACCGCTCCAACTGGGTTGGCAGCACATAACATTAAAGGGATTACTTTACATCGTTTATTGATGCTGCCAGTAGAGCACGAAAATAAATTTGAATACCACAAGCTATCTGGAGAAGCTTGTTGGGAAGTTTCCAGAGTCCTGAAAAAAATGAAACTTCTCATTATTGATGAGGTAAGCATGGTATCAAATTTAATGCTTGCTTTTGTGCATTTAAGAATGCACCAAAATTCTTAAAACAGAGTATGATGTGTTATTTGGAGGTAAACACGTCATCATTTTTGGAGATCTACTACAGCTAACTCCTGTGAAAGGACAACCAGAGTTTAAAACCGTTACACATGAAGATACCAGAAAGTGCCTGGGAAGCATTGGAAATGTTAATATATGGTTACATTTCAAATATTCAGAACTCATTCAAAATATGCGACAGGCAAAGGATGATGATTATAAAAGTATTCTTCAAGACATAAGAATTGGAAAAGTGAGTGAACGGGCAAAGAAGCTTTACAGGCACGATTACTTTCAAATTTGTTTCCAAATGAAAATGTTGGTGCAGAGAATATACATAGAAAAATTGCAGAAAATAAATCAGTGATATGCTTGATGCCAACTCTGTAAGAATGTTCAATCTTCAATGAAAAAATGTTAAAGTTAGAAAATCAAGAAATTATAAAGCAGGAAGCTATTAATAGAATAGAGCATGAAGGAGCTACTATTATTTTGTCAGAAAAGTTGAAGTCAAAATTGGATTCTTTGGACAAATCAATATCTAAAACGGCTGGTTTAGAAAAGAATCTATAGGCATTTTTAAATTGTTGGATAATTTTACGACGTAATTTACATGTGGATAGAGGTTTAGTAAATGGAGCAATGGGTCATGTTGCTGATTTTGTGAATTACCCAAATTTGAAAATCAAATTTGATGAAATTGAAGAAGTACAACAATTGAGTCGTTGTTCGACTCGATTTTTGCTTGTAAAAGATTTATATGTCCGCCGTAAACAGCTTCCTGTTTGTTTGGCATATGCAGTTACTATTCATAAATCTCAAGGTTTAAGTGTAGACAGTGCTTTGGTGAATATTGGAAGTACTGTGTTCACGGAGGTTATGGCATATGTTGCTTTATCTTGAGTCAGAACTTTATCTGGATTATACTTGATTGATTTTGATGAGACAAAGATTAGTGCAGATCTAAATTGTGTGAAAGAGTATAATAGGTTCAGAAGAGAATATGCTCCAAATTTACCTCAATATCCTTTATTTGAAAAGCGTGTGGTAGGTCGAAAAAGAAGATATAAGAAAAATTATAGCGAGGTTGTAGAGAAAAGAAAAAAACTAGATGAACCAGTAATTGTAAGCAAAAAGAAAAAGGATAGTATTGAAGAGGTTGTTGGATTTCAGTTTGAAAACAGTTCTGGTGTCAACTGCTATGCTAATGTAGTGGTTAATGTTGTTTTTTTCTTCAAACTTTACAACAACAGATTGTTGAAAATCGGGATCAAAGATTTTGTTGTTTGTTGACTTCTGTCTTTGAGAAATGTAGCAGTGATAAAACAAAAATAGAAAGTGTTTCTGATATTCGAAATGTTTTAGACATATGTTCTGGTCTAAATCAATTTTCACAGAATATTCAGCAAGATTGTCAGGAATTTCTAATGTATATGCTTGTTGTATTGCAAGATGAAGGTATAGATATTAAAAATATTTTTGGCCTTTCTTATAAATGGCAACATGACTGTGACAATTGTTTGTTTTCAAGTACTACTGAAATAGACACTGAAAGATTTATATATTTGACGTTACCAGACTGCAAATCAGTGTCTTTTAATAATCTAGTTAGAGAAGCAAATCAAAACATGGTCTGTACCCAATGTAACTCACAAATGTTATCAACATTATTTATACAAAGATATGGACAGTATGTAATTGTAATGCTCCAACGATGTAGACCTGATGGAACAAAATTGACAACTTTAATAAAAAAAAATGGTGGCTTCTCAATTATCAATATCAGGAAGAACTTTTGTAACTGTAGCAATTATTTTCCATGATGGTCCTTCTACAACATCAGGACATTACACAGCTTATTTAAAATGTCCAAAAGGCTGGACTCATTATAATGATACTCAATTGACTTTTAAACAACGTTTGCCTTTTGACTTACCAAATTCTTACCTAGTGTTTCTACAACCCACATTTTAGGGAAAATAAATGGCCTAGGAAGATTAGTGCTGTAAAAAAAAGGTTAGTCTGCTGTTGAGAATTGCTTTGTGAGTGAGGGTGATCAAGATAAAAAAAAACTTGTACTTGTCATAGAGGTAATGTAAGTGTATCACATAGTGAGTGATATGAGTATTACAGGAAATGTTGATCATGAGTGAGGCAGAGGTGTTTTAGACTAGTTATAGTTGTTGTAGATGTTGTTGACATTTTTGATTCTCTTAAAGAAGTTTATTTTAATAGTATACAGCTCCTTACTAAGATAAAGGATGAGCAGAGTGTCATCAGCATACCACATGATGTTGAGATTCTTACTGGTTGTTTAAGGTTCTATGTACATGATAAATAGCATCGGGTGGAGATATAACTATTCTTAGATGATAGAAAAGACGTTGGAGCTTTTGATTCAGAAGGTCGGGAAAAGGAAGTTTAAGAGTACTATTAAGTAACTTCCAAACAAAGGACTTTCCATATACTATTTGGCCATGTGGAAAAGTATGTCAATCAAAAATGAGTATTTCGGGTAAATGTTGTTAATATATGTTTGTACATAACTTTACTTAGAGAGTATAAAAAGAAGTATTAATGTTTTATTACTTTGTGATTGTTGATATTTACGTAAGAAATTGGTGCTTGGAAGAAAACATTTAAGATATGTTTTTTTCTAATTTTTATATTATTTATTGAAACGTTGTATAGGTTTTTTAAACACAATCTTTTTGATTGTGTTTTTTTTGCCCGCTGTCATATGATGAGTAGTATTGAACTCACTGTTTTTAGTGAAATTCAATATATTCTGAGAACAGCAAAATAAAATATATAACATATTATAGAAATTATTTTGTATTTTGAAATATATATTATAACTCAATTGTTAATTCTCTTCCACAGATATTATATTTATAAGGTAAGTACGACAAACAAAAAATACTTTTTCATCACTTTCTTACTTCTCTTTCTCTCTATCCTTTCTTCACTCTCTCTCTTACTCCTTTACCTTTCCTCATCTTACTCCTCTTCCCTCATTCTACTTACTCTCCTTCATTCACCTTTATACTCCTTCTCTCACCATCAGTACTCTTCCTTCACCCTCACTCATCTTGTCCAACTCCCTCTTTCCCCTGTCTGTCCCTCACTTGTCTTTACTATCTTCCTTCATCACTACCCTTGTCTTGCTGTATCGATCAGTCTCTTCTCACTACCCCTTTACTCTCTTTCCTTCACATCATCCCTCAATGACCTTCACTCACTCCACTTCTTTCACTTCCTCACTCCCCTTTCCTCCATCCGTCTCTAAGTCTGTTCCTCTGTGTCAGTCACTGTAACTGATTTACTCCCTCACAGTCCGTCACTCTCCCTCTGTTTCTATCTTTTACTGTCTCCCTCTGTCTCCACCAGTCTTCCTTTTCTTTTCTCTCTCATTCCATAAATCCTTCTTTCTCACTTACTTCTTTTTCCTTTCTCTTAAAAGGCTTTTTTTTCATCAATCCCCTTCCCTCACCCTTATATCCCTTCCCTCACTGTCACTGCCCTTCATTCAATCTGAGTCCTCTTCCTCCATTTCATGTTCTCTTCTTTCTGCATCACTCTCATTCCATTTCTCCTGCACCCATTCCCTCACTCTCCCTCATACTCTTTCGCTCACTCCATCCGTCAATCCCCTTCCCTTATTCCCCGTACCTCAATCCCTTTTGGTAACTCTCATTCCTTTAGTCTCTCCCTCTGTGGTTCTCCCTCACCCTTTCTTTCTTTCCCTTTCTGTTTTTTTCACTTCTACTTTCTTTTTTATTATGAAATATATATTATAACTCAATTTGTTCTTGTCATCCACAGATACTATATTATTTTTAAAATATTTTATTAAGTTGTCATTATTTATAACGTAAGTATGACAAACAGACAATACTTTTACTTCACTCTCTTGCTTCTCTTATTCTCTTTCCCATTCTTTAAACTCCCTCTTACTCTCCTTCCTCTACTCATCTTAGTCTCCTTTTCTCATTCTCATTACTGCTCTTCATTCACTTTTACAGTCTTTCTGTCACTATCAGTACTCTCTCTTCACCCTCACTCATCTTGTCCAACTCCCTCTTTCCCCTGTCTGTGTCTCACTTTTTTTTCCTATCTTCCTCCATCACTACCCTTGTATTGCTGTATCGCTTAGTCTCTTCTCACTCCCCCTTACTCTCTTTCCATAACATCATCCCTCATTCACCTTCACTCACTCCACTTCTCTCACTCCCTCACTCTCTTTCGCTCAGTTCCCTTCCTGTATTCCCTCCCTCACTCTCTTTTCCTCCATCTGTGTCAAAATATCTTCCTCTGTGTCAGTCACTATAACTGATTTATTCCTTCACACTCCCTCACTCTCCTTCTGTTTGTCTCTTTCACTGTCTCCCTCTCTCTTCACTACTCTTCCTTTTATTTTCTCTCTCTTTCTATAAAGATGCTTCTTTTTCAATCACTCCCTTTCCCTCAATCGTATATCCCTTCCCTCACTGTCACTGCCCTTCATTCAATCTGAGTCCTCTTCCCCCACTTCATGTTCTCCTCTCTCTGCATCACTCTCATTCCCTTTCTCCTGCTTCCATTCCCTCACTCCCCTTCACTCTCTTTTACTCACTTCATCAATCAATACCTTTCTCTTATTCCCCTTTCCTCATTCCCTTTTGCTAACTCTCATTCCTTTAGTCCCTGATTCGCCTTCACACCATTTCTATCGCCCTCTCTTCCTCTGTGTCACTCAGTTTAACCGCTTCACTCCCTGTCAGTCACTCGTTCTCCTTCTCTTTCTCTCTACTATCTCCCTCTCTATCTCTCTCTCTCACTCACCCTTCCTCTCTTTCCCTTTCCTTTTCCTTCACTTCTACTTTATCCCTCAGTCCCTTTTACACTCTTTAAATCTCCTTCCTTTTCTGTCATGCCCCTTTCGTCACCCTCAAACCCTTTCTTTCACTGTTACTGCCTTTCACTCTTCTTCAGTATTTTTCCGTCACTCCCTCATTCTCCTTACCTCACTCTCTTTCCTTCACTCCTCTTTCATCACTCCCTCACTCCATCTCACTTACTCCCTTTCGTTCACTCCCTCCCTCTCTTTTTTTCCTGTATGTTTCTCTTCCTTTGTACCCCTGACTCATTCACTCTAACTGTTTCACTCCCTCTACGTCCCTTGCTTTCCATTTCTGTCACTCTTTCCCTCTCTCTCCCTTACCCTTAAACTTCTTTCCTCTGTCTTTCTACCGTTCCTCCACTCTTCCTCACTCACTTTCCTTCTGTCTTAATTTTATTTCTTCTCCCTCATTCTCTTTTCCTCACCCTCATACCCCTTCCCTAACTGTCACTGCCATAAACGCACCGTCATTCCCCTTCCCCAATACACTTCCTCCTGTCTGTATCTCACCCCCTTCTCTTTTCCGCTCTCTTTCCCTCACTCTCCTTCCCTCATTGAAATCATGACTCCCTCCATCCCCTCACTCTACTCCTCTCTCCCTCACTCCCCACCTCTCACTTTCACTTACCCACCTTTTCTCATTCTTATACCCTTTCTCTCACCATCACTTCAGTTCTTTTACTTTCACTCCCTTTACCCTGCTCTACTTGTCCCTCTCCATCTCTTACTCCCCTTCCCTGTCTCAGTCCCCTGCTCCCCTTTTCTCACTCCTCCTCCCTCACTCTCCTTTCCTTACTGCCATTCCATTACTCTTTCACTCCCCTTACCTCACTCCCCTACCCTTTGTCCCCTTGTTGCAGTCACTCTTTGACTCCCCTTTCCTCACTCATCATACTCCCCTTTCCTCACTCATACTCTTAGTCCCTTCTTCCCCTTCACCTAGTCATTTCATGCATTCATGTATGTACTACACATTCATTCAGAAAAAGAATGACACAGTATATAAGAAATACAGCTCTTCTTGGAGAAGTGAAGTTAGTTCTGAAAATAACAGTTTTTTTTGTCTTTTTGTTTTATATATTTTTTCTTTTTTGAACAGGTTTATACTTTATTTTTATTTTTTGAAGTTTTATATTTCTTTTGTGTTTTTTGTACAAAAAAATAAACAGGAAACAAAAAACTGCTCAACAGGAACAAAGTAAATAAAATAAAATAAAAAATTACTTTCTGGAGCATTGGTGCTGCCTATTCCTGTTTTCGATCAGATTGAGACTCTGCACTCCATAACATAGTATTTCATAGCATAAATTGCATCTCATATGGACATTGCCCAAAAGAGGGCAGACATCTATTGCAGATGTTGAAGGGGATGCTGGTGGTGCTCTGGATGAAGTGATGGGGAGAGCAGGTGGAACTTGACTTGCGAGAGCTCTTGTTGCAGCCTGTGCATATTGGTGAGGGTGCTTACTTTTAACATGACGCAACATAGTATGTATACTAAAAGAATATTTTTTTTGTGGGTTTCCCCTTGATAGCACAGTGTCACAGAGAGTACAAGTTACTTTGGGTGCATTCACCTTCTTTTGCCCCTCAGGAAAGCTGAAGAACTTCCAAATAAATGAGTCCTGCTTCTTCTTGGAAGGTGGCTGTTGTTGAGCCATGCCCACATCAGATTCTGAAGAGCAGGAATCCAGTGCCTGCTGTCTCTCTGCCATCTTTTCTGTAGAAATCTTTGAAGAAAACTCCAAGGCTGGAACAAAGAACCAAAGCTCCTTCTCCAAAGAAAGTGAAAGAGATAGTGAGGGAAGTGAGGGGGTGGGGGTTTGAAGATTCTGGAACAGAAACTACTATAAACCAATCAAAAGTGTTGTTTTCAAGTCACATGACTTTACGTGCGCGCACAGGTGTGCGACCGTCGCATAAAAATGGCGTTTTGCCCGATTTTTGTAAATGTTTAAAAACGTGAAAAGGAGGCAGGGAAGAGACTCCCTGACCCCTAGGCCTTCTCAGGGGGTCCCTGAAGGACCCCGAGGTGCAAAAAAAACCATTTAAAAAAAAAAATTGTGAGGGGCGCGCACGTTGCGCGCACCCTCGAGGCTGAAGTGAGTCAAAAATAAAAGTGGAGAACGTGAAAAGAGGGCAGAGTAGAGACTCCCTGACCCCCTAGGCCTTCTCAGGGGGTCCCTGAAGGACCCTGGGGGGCATAAAAACTATTTAAAAGAAAAAAGAAAAAAATTGCGAGGTGCGCGCGCACATTGAAAAAAAATCACAAAAAAAGGTAAATAACAAATTTGAGTGTTTATTGTTGATTGAAGATGTAGACTATACTGTTCAACTTTAACCAAATCATAAAATTAGCTTTGCCATTGCATATCACTGGATACAGTCAATCTATTATAATATACAAAGGCAGAGTGTGAAAAATAACTATATAAAAAATATAAAAATTGATACAGAAATTAGCATGTTAAAAACTTTGGAAATTCACTGAAAAAACCATATGTTTCAGACCTGATATAGTTAGAAATTAGCATTTAAAAAACCTCGCAAATTCAATGAAAAAACCATAGGTTGAACATACATTATAGTTACAAATTAGCATTTAAAAAACCTTACAAATTCACTGAAAAAAACATATGTTTCAGGCCTGATATAGTTAGGAATTAGCATTTAAAAATCCTTAGAAATTCACTGAAAACAACATAGGTTTGACACACGTTAAAGTTAGAAATTAACATTTAAAAAACCCTGCAAATGCACTGAAAAAACCATAGGTTTGACACACGTTATAGTTAGAAATTAGCATTTAAAAAACCTTAGAAATTCACTGAAAAAAACATAGGTTTTACACCAGTTATAGTTAGCTGGACATTTTACTGATACAAAACCATTGAAATTCCCCAGTTATAGTTAGTTGTACTCACTATAACTCGCGCGCCCTTAATCCACAGCTGATGATGTCACATATTACATCATTCATGACATGGTCAGTGACATCACTGATGACATCTCAAATGACAGGGCCCTTTTAATAGCGGTCCGCCTGCCATCAAAAGGCTGTTGGAAACAGACTTTAGTGGCCCCGAGCATGGCCACCTCACTCTCCTGCCTCTGCTATGAGGTCTGGCGGGCACCTGTGATGCCCTAATAAACACCCATGCATTGTGTGACAGGCACTTTAAAAAGTGTCTTTTTCCTATCGCAGCTCGCGCTGCAGCCAACAGGACAAGCCTCAATAGGACAAATCCACGTTCTGACTGCCGTGAATGTGGTCACATTAAAATTTGGAAAGCAGGACTGCTTACTCCTTGTTGGGCGGTCTCGTTTCCATAGTGCTTCATAAAGCTTTGCAAAACCACAAACAGCTATTAAGCAACTAATCATTTCCCACCCATATATAACTTACAGATTTGTGGCTGATGGCCAAGATCTGCAAATAATCCACAAAAAAGTAATTCAGAAAAAAAGATGAAAAACTACCCAAAATAGAAAAAATCTATATATAAGAGAATATCCATAGGAAAAAATATCTGTCCCTCAAACCCATCAAAAACCTGAAAATGTGAATTTGAAAAACTGCTTCATGAAAAACCCAAAAAAGAAACAAAAAATAATGTTCATTGAAATATAACTAGCCTTATTTCCTTTAAAAAATAATGCATAAAAAATATGGACCGTCCTCAAGTGCCAATTCTCTCCTATACCAATGACATGCATTTGGTTGCCTCTCATGCTCCAGAGACTGGAATCCAGCATCAGCTGGCACCTTGCCTTGAGAAAGTGGCTGTCTGGATGACAAATTGTTCACTAAAATTAAATGGGGACCAGACTAAAATGATGTTAGTGAGGAATAATCTAACCCCGTGGACAACACTAGGGTGACCTGACTGTCTGGGCACCCACCCGTCCCATTATCCCACATAAAAAATCTGGGCATGTGGCTGGATAGTTCCTTATTCATGAAAGCCTAAGCAAAAAATTTGACTGCGTCTTGCTTCGGTAATCTACCATTATTTTGGGGCCACTACTACGACTTTCCATTACAATATATTTACATTACCATCCTTGCACTGGCTTCCAGTGGAGCAAAGAATAAGGTTTAAGACACTACGCATGGCTCACAGGGCAACGAACCCCAGGAGACCCTGTAAGATCAGGGCCATTTTGGTACCCTACACTGCTAACAGGATGCTAAGATCCTCCAACACTGTTCTGCTGAAGGTCTTGTGTACTCAAAGGACCAGATGGGGTGGAAGATCCTTCTTATTTCTGTCCCCCAAACTCTGTAATTCAATGGAAATTGTTATGAGGCCTGAATCCAATCAGAAATCTTTTGAAATTTGCGAGAAACATGGCTTTTTCCTAACTACTACTGTCTGGCATAGTTTGAGAGGTTGCTAGGTGCAAATCATAACTCACACAGTGCTGAGAAGCCTTAAGGTAGCTACAGGCATTATAAAAAGGCATTACATAACATAACGTTGGGAAAGTACTGGACTTTAAAAGGGATAGATTTACTTTTTCCACTCAAATATAAGTTGGGTAGTTATTTTTACAACACCTTTCAATTGAAAATTGATATTTTGGTATGCAAATAACTTTGGTGGGGATGTTTAGTGAATTTTCACAAAATGATCCAAAAAGAGTCTCAACCACCTTAGCTCTTTTTTGGAAAGTTTTGCAGTTACCCATAAAACAAGGGTTGAGAAAAAGGGAGAAGGGGTCTGTCATGGAGTATCCCATAATGCACTGCAAGGGCTTTTTTCTTATATTATTTGGAGCCTTGTGGTGCATGTAGAAAGGACAGTGGCACCACCAAGCTTTTCCATGTTGTAGGTGGTTGCAGGGAGCACAAGAGGCCATCAACAACATTAAAAACCCGTAAGGGCCTGATTTAGATCTTGGTGGGCTGGTCACTCCATCACAACGGTGATAGATATCCCTTCCGCTGACATTTATGTCCCTTTATATCCTGTGAAATGTATATTTCGGCATGCTGGACATCCATCACCATTGTGACGGAGTAACCCATCAGCCAAGATGTAAATAAGGTCTTAAATCTCCTAGGTTATTAAATCCATGACCCCAGAAGAGCTTATCTCATTTATAAAGCACTCCAAGCTGTAGCTCTATGCTCTTGAGCTAGAGTGTAGAGAGGCCTTGTAGTTGTTTTTATGGCTGTACTTTGGGGCCGTAAAAATGTTAAAATATAGACTCAAACACATACTGATTTTTTTACAAAGCTTTGCTAAACACATTTTATGACAATCGTGTTTTGGAAACTTTGTAGTGTGTGAATTTTTGACAAAACACAATAAGCGTGCTTTCTATATGTTGATGTGCAGACTCCTTGATAAAGCCAATAGGCCTATTCATTTTTGTTGTCGGTATACTAATATATTTGGTGTACTAACCCATTGTCAGTAGATATGCGTTACTTAAAATGACATCCTGTATATTATTGCATCACACAGTCAGTTGTGCACATGTGCCACAGACAGGCCCTAAGGCCAAGCCCATGTTGTGCGCGGCTGTGTGCAGCAAGGAGTTGGACACTAGCAAAGGGAGTTCATAAGCATAACCTCAGACTGCACACAGCAGTCTTATTCTATGGTAAAAGCTTCCTGGAAAGTTTCAGGGTGATGTCTCAGGCAGGAATCGAGAAAAAAGAGGCGTCCCAAAATGCATTTTCCTCATGCGTAGGAAATCTAGACACAGTTACCACCAACACTGAACAGAATCACACCAATGTTGGCAGAAAGCTGAATCTCAGTACAGAAAGTGTGCTGTTTGTGATTTGGTATAAATCTATTCAGTAGTTTTGAGTAATTAGAGTTAAAAAATAATTTCATATTTCACGCTGTGGAAGATCTGCGGGTGTACCAGATAACAAATAGCAGATGGTGACTTGGGAACCGGCAGGGGACGCTGGGGTCTTGGGGCTCCCTCATTACCCTAAATGATGCCAATGTTTTGGGTGCTCTGAATGAGTGCTGCCTGGGGAGCCAGCAGTGGCTGTGGGAGCCTTGCCCCGCCGAAGCAGCCCACAGTGGGGTTGCTCCAGCGCTACAAAAAAATGCAAGAAAGAACAATAAATGAGCAGCAAATTTGTAAACATGATACCACATTCTAAAAACTTTTTTATTGAATAATGATCACCACTTACTGATATACTACTATTTTAATATGAAAACATCAACATGACACATACAAAATATACCTTTAAAATGTTTTTCTTTTTAATTTTTTAAAAAAAATCTGTTTTATTAGGTTTGATTGTACAGAAGGGAAAACATAACATGTGAAAAACACTCACACAACGTAGCAAGTTCACCCTTTGCCACAATTGCGAAATATGACATAATTAAATAAATGATGATTGTTCTTACAGTTTATAGTGCCCAGCCACAGCCAGTTGTTACAGGTCTGTGCTTCTGATAAATCTAAGACCCAACGGGCCTCTGTACGCCACTCTTGGGATTCTGTACCAGTCATTTCCCATCTCGACTACCTCAGCTGCAGCAGTTTCTGATTGTGCCAGTAGGTATAGTTTTAAACGGTCTCAAATGTCTCGTGGGCGGGACGATGGCCACAACAGCTCTGCATATATATTCAGTTGAGATCATTTAACAAATCATTAAATGTGGCTGCTCTCCCTGCCCCCCATCTGCACGCCACTCTGCATTTGGCTAGCAAGAGAGCCAATGATATATACTTCCTGAAGCGGACATCAAGGTCTTTGGTGTAACCTAGCAATATAATAAGTGGGGTGTCAGGTATGTGCAGTCCGGTCATCTGACCAACCGCCTCTAAAACGTCCATCCAAAATCTCAGGATATGGGGCTCAGTCCCAAGCTAAATGTCGAAAGTCAGCTCCCACATCTATCGCAGCAGTCGGTGTCTCTTAAGTGGAAACACAAAAGTTTTGCAAGCATATGGTTTAGGCAGTGCAAAAACTTGTAGTGGATAATACGCAGCCTGCTGCTGGCAGATATTTCCCAGTCTGTTGGCAGCAATAATTCCAGTGATCGTCTGTTAAAGGGAGACCTAAGTACTCCTACGAGTGAGTACGCACAGCAGGGGCTTTGTGTGAGCTGTCTGTTTTGGGTGCTCCAATATGGCATAGATATCACATGTGTGGGAGTGGCCTTCTGGAGCAGAGTGTGTAATGGGCCCATGGTGTGAGGTTCCTGTGGGAAGTCTAGGGTAAGGGACTTGACGTCCGGCCATAGTTTGACATACAGAAAGAGTTCTAGAGATGTGGGTGAGCTATCTCCAAAAAATTCCACTCTGGTGCGAAATTTCCCATTTTTGTGTAGGTCTCTCCTGGTCAAAGCTGAGAATTTCCTGAGCATTTACCGGCATCCTCCCACCTGTGTAACAAGAAGGTCTAATCTGCCTTGAAGAGGCAGCAGGGAGGAATACAGCATGTCGAGTTTGAGGCAGTGAGCCAGGTCTCCCCAACCATTGTTTGTGCATTCGACTGTGGTCAAAGCATTGCATTTATGGATGGTGGGCAAGCTAATATAAGCCGAGGAGGGGGTTGGAGCCATATATCCATTTTCCACTGCTATGTGGGGCATGTAGGGCGGGAGGTCCATCCAGTATGCAGTGTAGTGGGCCTGCGCACAGCAGAAGTATAACTTCATGTCTGGAATTTCAAACCCACCGGCAGTGAATGGGTGAGTGAGGGTGTCCCACTTGAGTCTTGGTTGTTTACCTCCCCAGGTAAGGCAGATGAGTTGGGACTTCAGGGTTTTAAAAAAGTATCTACTGGGGGCATATGGAATATTGATAAATAAGTACAATTGCCTAGGGAAGATTACCATTGTTATTAACAATGCCCTTCCTGCCATGGAGATTGGCATGGCAATCCATCTAGTGATCTTGTTCGTCAGGAGGTCCAGCACCCAGTCGCAGTTAGCTCTCATTAACTCCTCCTTATCCCTTGTCACCACGATACCTAGGTATGTGACTGCATCTTCACACCAAGCAAGGGGGTAGTCAGAATAAGATTTTGCGGTTCAGTTGCGGCAGTGAGAGGGAATATTTGAGATTTACTCCAGTTTATGTTAATTCCAGACAATCCCCTAAAGTGTATGAGTACACGTAGTATTGGGTTTAGACCGTCTTCGTTACGGAGGTTGAGGGTGAGATCGTCAGCATACAATGAGATTAGAAGTTGCTGTTCTGGATAAATGAGGGCATAGTCTTGATGATGCTGGCATAGTTTAGCTGCTAGTGGCTCTATTGTGAGAGCAAAGAGGAGGGACGACAAAGGGCAGCCCTTCCTCGTTCCTCTTGCAATGTTGAAAGCTGGAGAGCGGGTGCCATTAATTAGTATGCTAGCCTGCTTCAGGGTCAATGTCCCGTATGACGGTAAATAACGTTCAGAAGTTGTGTGATGTCCCCTACCAGGGACACAGCCCAACTGATCCGACAACTCCAGGGCAGTCATGAGGGGGCTGATGCGGTTTGCTAAGATCTTGGCCAGGATTTTTGCTTTGACGTTAATGAGGGAGAGTGGCCTGTACGAGTCGCACTGGTCCACTCATTTGCCAGATTTTTGGAGGGAAATGATGAGCACTTCACGCATTGTCAGCGGAAGGGTCTCTGTATCCCTAGCCTCTTCGCTGACCTGTCGGAGAATCGGGATGAGGGAGTAGCTGAATGTTTTATTAAATTCATCTGTGAGCCCATCAGGACCGGGGGCTCGGCCAGATTATAGCTGAATGACCCCAGCTCTTATCTTGTCATCCTCAAAGTCTGCTAGGAGAAACTCACATTGGGCACCACCCAGCCAACCTTTTACAATGTCTTCAAAGAAGGGGCATAGTCTACTGGTTGCATTCTGTGGGATTTGAATAATGCATTGTAGAATTTGTGAAAAACGGCTAAGATGTCTGGGGTGTTTCTATGCATTTGGTCCTCCACATCGAGTATTTCAAGTATTGTATTAAAAAATCGGATGTATGTCATTAACACGCATGCTTTCACAACGCATGCCTTTACCATGCAAGTTTTACAACGCAAGTCGTTACAACGACTTGCGTTGGGGGGTGCTGGATAGTGAGTAGTTTAATTTACTATTCCAACTCCAGTCCCCGTGGATAGTAGGGAAGGTGTTGGATAGTAAATTAAACTATTCCCTATCCTAGAGCGCCCCCCAGCGCAAGTCGTTGTAATGACTTGCTTTGAAATAGTTGCGTGGTAATAGTATGTCGTTGTAATAGTTGCGTTGTAATGGTTGTTCACCTAAAAAATCTAGGAGGTCGTGTTATCGCTGCGAGGGCGGTCCCAGTTTTTTTTCCCTCTACGTAGTGCCGGGCCTGATAATATTTCCCCCTAAAATTGCACTCTCTTTCCTCAATTTCTTGATACTCAGGCATTATCTCTCTTATAGCCTGCAAGTCTGAGGAGGGTGTCTTCTTCATTTGAACATCTAGGTGTTTGAGATCTTTTTCAAGTTTGTAAAGAGTGGTCCGGGTGTCTTTTAAAATCCCTCCTCCCTTGCCGATACAAAATTCCAACTTTGAATACCTCTCACACTGAGGAGTATTGTGTCACTAACTGTTTGTTTCGTGGGAAGAAGTCTTCTATCCCCTGTTCTAGTTCTGCCTTAAAGGTGGGATCTAACAGTGCATGTGTGGGTAGGCGCAAAGACCTGTATGGTGAATCCACATAAGTGGGAGTAAGAGTCATTAGGACGGGTGAGAGGCCTGAGTAGGTGCACAGCAAGTCTATAGCTTGGGTTAGCCAAGATTTCAGATACCTGGATAAGAACCACCCATCAATGCATGACCATGAGGAGTGTTCTGTGGAGTAGCAGGTGCCTTCTGTGTCGTTGGGGTGAAGACTGCGCCAAGCATCGGTCAACCCGTGGTCCGCAGTGATGTCCTTGAAGTAGGGTTGGGTGTTTGAATAGTGGTGTGGTTGTGGGTGCGATCGATCCATAGTCGCATCCAATGTAATATTTAAGTCTCCCCCCCAGACCACATGCACAGAGCCAATATCCAGTATTTTCCCCCAGCAGGATGTGAAAGAATTTGGGGTTATCAATATTGGGGCCATAACAGCTGACAAATGTTATGGATTGGGAGGCCAGTCGTTCTCATAAGATGCAGTAGTGTCCTGACAGGTCTGTGTATGATCCTAAAGCGATGTATGGGAGAGTGTGTTTGATCAGTATTGTGGTACCTCTTTCATACATGGAATACGATGAGAAGCAGCAATGTGCTGCCCATAGGGCTGAGTATGAGGTTCAGGCAACAGGGCTGAGGTGTGTCTCTTGCAGCATGGCACATTGTATGTTATGCCTTTCTAAGTGGGCTAAAAGCTCTCTAAGCTTGCGGGGTTTCCTAGGCCATGCACATTCCATGTCAGGATATCGTAACTAGGGGGGTTGGGCTGCTTCATCTCAGATGTGTGGTTTATTCTGGGTGGTGGGTGTCATAGTTGTGTCATGTGGTTGTGCTGCATCAGTGAGGCTAGTCGTCACTGCTCTGTCATGCGGTGGCTCCCCCCACCCACCCTCATCAGCAGCCAAATCCTGCTGTGGCGCATGGTCTTCCTGCCCCTCACGACAAACCCCATAACAATGCTCCTAACAGGGGAACAAGTGGTAACATCTGTAATGACAGAGTACCAAATCAATGTAGGGATTTCCTTTTGGGCAAAGGCTAAAAAGTGACACAGAGCCTCCTCGGTGGTACAATGGTGCCCAGGGACAAGTATACTGTTTCATAGGGCTGGATGTTCCGTCGTTTTGGTGTTGGATTATTTCATACTCATTCCACTCTTAGTGTGGCAGATAGTTACTGTTTATCTGTTGCTGTACTGTCTCAGTATATAATGTATGGGTCCCATGATGTCTGCTGCAAAGTGGTGACCGCGGGCTGCCGGCAGGCATGCTTTAATGTTCCAGTCATTCTATGTCTGAAAGGTCAGCAGCAGCAGTGCGTGAACTTACATGGCCAGAGGGTTTCTTGGGTAGGGATTTCAAGAAGTGGTTGACGTGTTGAGGCTTGTTAAAAAAAATGTTGCTTGTTGGGGTAAGTGACTTTTAATCACGCTGGAAACAGCATGGCATACGCTATGTTCGTCGGTTGGAGTTTCTTCTTGACAGGAAGAAACTTCTTACAAGCTTCATGGACCGACATGGTGAAGTCCAGGTATATTGTTATTACCATGCCTTCAAATGATAGCGTTTGCTTCTATCTCGCCAGTCGTAAAGAGGCATCACGGTCACGATAGTTAATATCCTCGCGATTATTGGTCTCGGTGAGCTCCTGGAGGAGGTTGGGTAGCCAATGATCTGTGCGCCCTTTCTACTATCAGCATCACGGAACATGCTTCTCTGCTAAACAGCTTGGTGAGTAGGTGCGCAACATACGCCTTCATTTTGCCTGTATTAGTAGACTCTGGTACGCCAAGAATTCTAAGGTGATCCTCTCACTCACCAAGGACCCGGCCACCACCAAATCCAACCTCCACGAGGGAATGAAGGCCATCACAGAGTGGATGAAGACCAACCGCCTGAAACTGAACTCGGACAAGACGAAGGTCCTCATGCTTGGCTCCACGCCCTCCGTGTGGAACGACTCCTGGTGGCCAGCCACGCTGGGAACGGCCCAACACCCACCAACCATGCTCTCAACCTGGGGTTCATCCTGGACTCAACGCTCTCTATGACCCAGCAAGTCAACGCAGTCTCCTCCTCCTGCTTCAACACCCTCCGCATGCTCCGCAAGATCTACAGATGGATCCCCACAGAAACCAGAAGGACAGTCACCCAAGCCCTGGTCAGCAGCAGGCTGGACTACAGCAACGCCCACTACGTGGGAACCATGGCCAAACTCCAGAAAATACTTCAATGCATACAAAACGCCTCCACACGCCTCATCCTTGGAATCACTTGCCACAGCCACATCACGCCCACCTGAGAGACCTCCACTGGCTCCCAGTCAACAAGAGGATCACCTTTAAGCTCCTCACCCATGCTCACAAAGCACTCTACAACACCGGACCAGCATACCCCAATGAATGACTCACCTTCTACACCCCGAACTGCCAGCTTCGCTCCGCGGACATCACCCTCACCATCGTCCCATGCATCCGCCAAAAAACCACCGGGCGCAGATCATTCTCCCACCTCGCCGCCAAGACATGGAACACCCTCCCCACACACCTGCGACAATCCCAGGACCTGCTGACCTTTAGGAAACTTCTCAAGACATGGCTGTTTGATCAGTAGTTGCCCTTCACCCCACCCCCTAGCGCCTTGAAACCCTCATGGGTGAGTAGCACGCTTTACAAATGTTTGATTGATTGTCTAAGGTTGCTTCTCCGTGATCTAGATTCCAAGTATTCATTCTTGGCAGCTATTACTTTTAGGACTTCTTCCATGTTTAGCAGCTTCTCTTTGCTTTCAGCGGAGGTGTTTTCTAATTCCGAGATACACTGCTCAGTATCTTTAATGCACTCCTTGTGCTGGTCGAGCTTGTGTGTAACGCTATTGAGGCGCGTGCACATGGAGTCCATCTTGGCATCTATGGAGGTTATGCTAGATTTCATAGTAAGGAGGAGATCCTTCAGATCCACTGTTGATGTGAGTGCCCCTGTAGTGGGAGCGTCTGTCATGTCTTCCTCAGCATCAATCTGCGTTATGGATGACTTGCGAGCTTCGAACTGTATGTTAGTTTGTCTCCCATCCATCTTCCCCATGATGCTCCCTGTGCGTCTAGTATTTTCCCAGGTTAATAGGGCAAAGCACCCAGAGGTAGAGGGTTATTTGCAGAGGGGCAGGAGCGTGGCTCAGTCGCCGTGAGCCAGTGGCGAGGGTAAAAGCGTTATTTCTGCAGGGTTGCCGCAGGTGTACATCGACCAGCCCCGTAGGAGCTTGGTAGTTATTGAAGCCTTGTCACAGCTAGGAGGGTCTATGGCCTTGGATGCCTTAATGTTTGTCAAGTATAGTTGCAGTCTGGCTGACGGAGATAGTGTGTAACACCGGTGGTGGTCAAAGGGGAACTAAAGTTATTTGGGCCGTGGTGGTCACAGTGCTCAGTTTGCGTACACTCGCTGTACCCACTGGAGGTGCAGTGGGGTGTATGTCAGCATTGGGCGCAGACAGAGAGGGCTCCAGAAAAGATGGCGCTGGTGGGTCGGTTGTCTGCTCCCGCGATCTTGTGCGATCTTGGCTGTCTAGAGAGTAGGACGACTATTTGGTAATGTTTTATATTGTAGGGCGTGCATCACGGAACTGAGGTGCACACCTCAGTGAGTGCAATGGTTGATGAAGCCTCTCAGGATTCGGGAATCTCAGACTGCACACAGGAGATTGGAGCAGGGGGGTGCGACCGGCCACCGCAGACTTCCTTAGGGCTCGCAGCGCCCCTGCAGCCTTCGGCCCCCAATTTCACGCAGTGTTCAGAGGGTCTGGTGCTCCCAGCCAGGGTCAAGCCGGTTGGCTCCGGGTAGTAAGGGTGAGGGGGGAGGTGAGCAAGCTGTTGTCACTTCCTGCAATATGGTGTTGCGGAGCAGCCCCCACTCACCGCATTCGTCTCGCCCTGTCAGCAGAAGTCTTGATGGCAATGTCAGGCTGAGGCAGCGATCACGGGGATCGGCAGCTGCGGGTGCGTGTGCTCTGCTGGAATATCGGCTGAGGCTTGGTGCCATTGTTCAGTGCAACCTCAGAGTATGTTGGGCTGGGTTCCGTCAGAAGTCCATGGGCCGTGCCCCTCTGCTGGGTCTGGAGCGCCCGCCTCTGCTTTCTCAGTCGGGTCCGCCAACCAGCGTCGATGTGGCTTTCCTACCCCAGTGGCAGAGATCACGAGTGCCAGTGCAGTGATATGGGCCGTTAGCTGATGTGTGCGTCTGCCATCTAGGGGTCTCAGCAGCGCAGAGCTTGGAGGAGGTTTACTGGGTGGCTGGGCCTGTTTCGCAGGTGGCGCTGGCTGCAAAACGTAGCGACTGTCTTCCAATCCAATTGCAATGCTTTTTTAGAGCGATTACGTGGCATGTGAGGAGGATAATAATGGATCGGGTCCCTGAGTGGCAAGAGCCTCGCGTAAGTGCGGTTATCTTGCTTTTGCGCCCTGTAGCGCCCCTTTCTTTTTCATTTTTTTCTTTAATCTATTAACAACTTTTCTTATAAAAAGGGAACATAAATATAGAATTACAACATAGAACATATGACATTTTTTTAAATAAACAGTATTTAAAAAACATGTCAATTTTTTACAAAATAAAAACTTTGAATGGTCCCTGTCATTTTCTCTATGGACCCTACATCCCATCACTGAACAATTAATGTATAAAAATTACCTTAACATGGTGCAATGATATATTAGGAAAATATATATAGAAATATATAACTTTTAAATATATTTTTTTTAAAATCCAATAAAATTCAATTACAATTTTTTACATAAACAATACTACCCATGCAATTCTTCTACAAACCATCCCTTTAATATATGAACACTTTAATAAACACATTTAAATCCTATAACATTTAGGTCATTGCAATAATATGCAAAAACAATATTATACACAACTACATTCTGTACAGCAATATTTCTAGGTACGTTATTAAAAACAACACCAAAAAACAGTATTCTTACCTGTGAAATTCCGAACAAATGCCTAACAATAAGATTTTGGTTATCATGATCTAAGAGTAACATATTCTTGTAAGACAATATTTCCAATTCAACATTTTAGTTAAACAGTTCTACTTAAGAAAATTACTTCTGCCTATTGTGTAATACATTTTCAGATGAAATTGATGGTGATCTATGGGTTAGCTTAGATAAGGCTGTGGTTTCTTCAATATTTTTAGTTCTCACAACTGGGAGTGTACACATGCAGGGTTTTTTGAATGAACGATTTTCATTCATAACCATGATCAGAGATCAGGAGCAAGAAATTTGTGGTCCATAGCCCTTGTCTAATTCGAATACTTTTACATCTACAACAAATGACAATATCTTGCCAAATTTGTAGGATTTTTCATTTGTTTGAAAACAGATGTATAAAATTTGAAAGCATCCTTATTTTCCATACGCACACATCTCATTTAGTGTTTCATTGAATTCCAAGTTGGCCTGTATCATGTGGCGGGTTGCACCAAATGATTAATCAGGAGCATTGGAAATTGTGAATTCAATGGGGGTGTACATGATGGAAACCACAAAAGATGTATTAGATGAGCAAGGTTATAATTTTTCATTGCTGAAAAATATCTTGTTGCAACAACCAACACTTTCTCTAGTTTCCTTTTGTTTCCTAGGAAGCTGTTGTGCTGAATTCTTCAGTTTGATGTGTCTTGTGTTTTACTCTTTTTCAACTTTGTCATAGTTTTGAGCACTGTTTCTTTTTTACTTTCCCATTTTAGTGAATCTAGCTTTTGCTCTGAATGAGTGTACTATTTTATCTTGGTTCTTGCTTTATTTTCGAAATTTCACTGGGCATTACATTTAGCAAGAAGGTGTTTGGAGAAACTAAGCTTATTTTTGGGGCCAGGCTGCATTTTGATTTACAACTATCTTTTGAAAGATGATGAAGATGATGTGCCAGAAGAAATCCATCACATCAATATTCCAGTTGTTTCCTTCACAGAGAATGAAGATTATGCAGAAATTGGGAACCTGTTATTTGGACCTGCAGAAAAAAACGAATATGCAAACCTAAGGGCCAACTCCAAGAAATGGACCTATGCCAAAACGATGTACAGATGTTCATTTTGGACCTATATGTTGATTCTCTTAGGATGTTAAATTTAAATACAAACTACTATTGTACAGGGATCAGAATTATAGGTTCTGTGATAAGCACCACATCGTCTGCAATTCTCCCCGGTGAATTTGTCAGGCCAACTGTGTGAAAATATTCAGGAAATTGGTGTGGCGTTCCGCAGATCTTGCCCATAATTCATGAGTTTCGAAAGTAATACTCAGATTTGAAAGCTTTCACAATACACAGTAGACAAGACTGCACCCCATGGTGTCTTTATTTACAGGGGGCCAGGTCAAGAAATTTGAACACAGGCAATCTTTGCATTTCTTGTGGTATATGGCACTGCTGCTGTGTTATAGAATGCTAAAAAAAATGTGCTCATCTAACCAAGGTTAAAAGTCAGCTACAGTTCTCATCTGGATACTTAAAGGTTTAGAATAGGCAGTGTGTCATGGTCAGCATAACAATGCCATAGCAGATTAAACCTCATTTTGGGTCGCACTAGTAACAAAGCTGATTGTTTCCAACTGAAATTCCGGTCTAGATATAGAAATCGTCTTCTGGCAGAATGAAATGTCTCACTGTCACATAGATCTTCCTCATCTTTCAAAAGCTAGTTGTAAATCAAAATGCGGCCTGACCACAACAATAAATAACATTGGTTTTTCCAGACACTTCCTTGCCAATGTAATGCCTAGTGAAATTTAATTTCACATTTCATTTTGGGTCACACTCGTAACACAGCTGATTGTTTTCAACTGAAATTCCGGTCTAGATATATAAATGCCACAGGCTGTCCCTTAGCAAGACCACATATTACTTCATATTCCAGTAACATGGTATTGGGATTATGGGGAATTGTACTGTTTTCAGTATTTGTTGCTGTAGAAAAACGTTTTTCATTCAGCGATGCTGCAGATAATACCATTTCAGAAAACAATACCTAACTTTACGGCCCTGAACAGCTTAAAAGTCGGACACTAGATCCCATCTACATATATTAGTACCTGGGGTGCTTTTGGTGCCTTTCTTTGAACCTTAGAAATATCATTACAATACACAGGAAGTAGGAATATGTGAAATTTGTGTAGAATGCTTTATGTGTGATTCCATGAAATGTCAGGAAAATCAAGTGGAATTATGCATAAATACAATTTTTAACACACAGACGTATTTTGTGCTAATGAAATTGTGCAAACAACTCAATTGCCAAGAAAATCAACAGTTGACATTCTGCTTCTTGTTATTTCCGCTCAGCTGTGCTGTAAGTTTGCCACAAAAACAACAAAGGTAACCCCTTTACTGATAGGCTTCCCCCCACCTGTGCTAAGCCTTTTTTTTGCTATTTGGGGTAGTTCGTACTTAGGCCAACATAACATTTTGTCCACAGAAGGATTCCATGCCAAATGTGTGTCTTTTTTGCCCAACATCCTGTGTCTAAAAGTCTAAAAGTAGCCAGGGTATGTGGATTTCTCTGGAGGGACCCGAGATATTAGCCAAAATACAGCAGAGTGTTTGTTATTTTGAGGAAAATGGAAGAAAGCGTTTGTTTTTTCTCCCTGAAAATGGCATCAATGAAAGATTTACAGTTATGCTAAAACTACCATCTTCCCAGCTTTCAGGAACAGCCAGACTTGAATCAGAAAACTACCGGGCATATCATCAAGGCCATGCGATAATTATCGCTCAGCGCTCTTAGCGCGAGGATAATTATTGCCGGCCACCTCTGAATTTTATGGTGGAGATAGCGTGCTATCAGCTTATCTCCAAAGAGATAAAACTCAGAGTGCAAGTTGCCAGTTGCCAATTGTGCGATTATCGCTGGAAATCCAGCGATGATCGCACAAGGTTTGGCGAAAGCTTGCTCATAGGGCAAGGCATACTTAGCCATGATATCCACCTTACATAGGATATCATGGCTAAGTCAGTTTTGAAGCATGCGTAAGGAAAGTAGCAATAACAGAGGTTGTCGCTACTTTGCTTGTCGCTCTGCAGGTTAGCATGCCCATTGATAATTGGGGAAATGTTGCTTAGCAACATTTCTTCAGTTATGTTAGGGCAGAAACGCCCACTTTGCATCTCATTAGACATGCAAAGATGGGCGTTGGGGAAAAGGGCGATAATGCAAGGATTCACGTGATAGCGTGACCTTGCTGATAAGGTGATAAAATTATCGCCGCTTTCCACCCGAAAACGGACGCTAAAGCGGCGATAATTTTATCTCCGGGACTTGATGATATGCCCCTACATTTTTCAACACAGTTTTGGAATTTTACTGGCGCATAGCCAATTTTTCCTATTTTTTAATGCTTCCAACCTCCTTCCAGTTAGTGGTAGATATTGGTGTGAATACCATGGTTGATCCTGTAAAGCTATGCATTTCTGAAAAATAGACATAACTTTGAATTCATCAGGGGGTCATTGTGTAGATCCTTTAATGTTTTCCTATGGTAAATAACTGTTGAAATAAAACAATATTGTCATTGAGTTAAAAAAAACAGCTATTTTTATCTACATTTTCATTACAGATGGCAAATTGTTTAAAGCAATATACCATTACGTCCGCCTGAACCTTCTGGTTGTGGGGATATATAGGGCTTGGAGGTTCACCAAGAACACCAGGTACAGAGAGCCAATAACTGAGTGGCACCTTGCAATGGTTTTTAATTGTGTACCGAGTACAGAGCAATTAAAAAATATAAAGAGTGAAAAATAGCTTTTAAGGAAACCTAGAGATCGGCAAAATGGGCACAAGATATGGAGTTTAAAAGCAATGGTTATTTGCACATCTCTGAATGTGTGGGTACCCATACTAGCATTTAAATTAGAGGGCGTTTCTCTTTAATGACTTCTTTCTTACACATTGTTTTACCGCAACAGGAAAAGGCCCAAAACGCAATGTTGATACATCATATTTTTGAATTGTATTGTATCGAACATTTGTATAGCGCAAAGCTGTCACCCTACGGGTATCCTGGTGCTTGAACTTCAGATGGTACTACAATTGCACCAGTCCACCATTACAGCGGAGGAGCTAGATATCCCCCCTCGGGAATAGCCAGGTTTTCACTAGCTTTCTAAAACCAGTTAGCGTGTAGGACTGTCTAATGGACTGGGGAAGGTCATTCCAGAGTTGAGCGGCGGCCACGCCGAAGGCTCTACCACCCATCCTAGCTCTCTTAATGCCGGTGGTCTTTACCAGGTTTGCATTGGAAGAGCAGAGCTGCCTTTCCGGATTGTACCAGGAGAATCTTTCCCGTAATGGAACAGGGCCCAAGCCATGTGCCACTTTGTACACGATACAAAGGGACTTTTAACAGATCCTCTCTTTAGCAACCAGTGTAGATCTCTCAGGGCTTTGGTCGTAGAGGTCCTACGTTGCCTATTAAGAGACAATTTAGCTGCCATAGACTGGATTCTCTGTAATCTCTGTGCGATGTACTGTGGTGCTCCCAAATACAGAGCATTACAGTAGTCCATTCTACCGAGAATTACACTCTGTACCACAAGAGAACGGGTGTCCTTGGGCAGGAGCGGAAGGATCTGTCATAGCATTCGCAACAGCACAAAGCATGTGTTGGTAGTTTTGTTTACCTGAGATTCCATCTGGAGACTACCCTCCAATTGTACCCCCAGGTTACGCACAGTTTTGGCCGGAAGCAAGGGGTCGTCCTCTGGGGTGAGCTTGAACTCTGGCATTAACAACTGGTGCACACTAGAAGATGGACATAAAAGTACCTCGGTTTTCCCCCCATTAAATTGTAAATAATTCTGCCTGAGCCATCCTGCTATCTGACCTTGTTTTTCGTAATGTGATGAGCTGTGGATTTTGGGCTCTAATTCAGCTGGCACTTAAGGAAATCTAGCAAACCTGTACATTTGTGAAAACTAGATACCAGGGGAAATCTAGGTTGGGCTGACCTTTGTGGCTGTCGCCAGGTTCTTTTACCAAAAAGCCCTTGAATATCGCAAAAGTTGCCTAAAAAACACATTTTCCTCACATTTCTATGATGGAAAGTTCTGCAATCTGAGGGGAGCCACAAACTTACTTCCACCCAGCATTTCCCCAAGTCTTCTGATAAAAATGGTAATTCACTTGTGTGGGTAGGCCTAGTGTCTCAGACAGGAAACGGCCCAAAATGCAACGTGGACACATCACATATTTCCACTGAAATCTGACCCTTCAATCGCAATGTGCTTAGCTGTGGATTTTGGGCACTAGCTCAGCCAGCACCTATGGAAACCTAGCAAACCGTTATATATTCTGAAAACTAGACACCCAGGGAAAATTTAGAAGTGGAGAGGGGGTGATTTGTGTGGCTCTCATCAGGTACTGTTACCCAGAATCTCTTGCATACCGCAAAATGGGCTACATTTTGTTGTGTATTGATTTAGATTCTGTATGCATTTCCTGATTCATGCCCTTATATAGGTACATTTCACATTGCCCATATACAGGCATAGAAATCCAGTCCTTATTAGGCATAGTCCTTGCTACCCAAATACAGGCATGGCTACTTCCATACGTTCATCTACGTCACAACGAGTTCTTGGAAAACCAGACTCTTAAGCTTTAGGGACTTCCCCTTGCCTGGATATTTATTTCTCCAAGAACTCATTTATTATGCATGAACATCTATTCCTTAGGGGTTCATTCATGATGTTCATGTGCCCGACTTTTACGTCAATACTGGCATTCCTAAACACCTTTAAGGTATAAATATACCTTCACTTGCTATGACAAAGCACGGTGTAGTTCGGTGCAGTTCGACTGCCTACTTGCACAACGCAGATCGCCACAGCAAGTACCGAAGGAAGCCAACGCCCCAGCTGATGCACTGACTAGGCGCTGTCATCCTCCTGCCGAGAATCCAGCTCCAGTGTTTCTGACTCCTCTTGCAGGGTGTTGGGAAATCGAGTGCCTGGAAAGAGATACCAACCTCTCTCATTCTATGGTATGGAGCTGATTAGAACCTTGAGAAACCTTTGGCAATTCTTGGCAAAACTAAACTATAGCTAAAACAGCACCTACTTCTGCCCCAGTACTAGACTTAGGTTAGGTACACCGGGGTAGGATTATTTTAGAAGCACCAGTTTAGTATTTTAGCCTGTGTCATTTATGTATTTATTTTTTTATATGTCATAGCAAGAGACCATGCTATTACAGTATTATTTTATATTACTGTTTACGCTGTACGCATTATACTTTGCATTCTGTCTTACATTACAATTGTATCAGTTCATATCTCCTGTATGAGAAATAAGACTGTTCAATAAACCCCTTTTTATTGAAATGCCCCGTCTATCTATTTCTCTACAACTCTGTAGAAATGAAGCATGCATGATTGACTGAGTGAAATAGTTATCTATTGTTTGCATGACTCTGAAGATATTGTTCCGACTCTAAGGGAAACAAAGTTGTCATGTTTATGCGGTTGTCAGAGATTAATCCCTTCTTTTTCATTCGAAAAGTTTCAAGTGACCTCTGAGCTAGCTGGCACACACACAATTAAGTTTAATATACTCGATAGAGACATACTGACCTCAGTCCTGTGTCAAATCTATAGTGTATGTTCTTCCAATGCGCAGAGCCTATCGGGGATATAGGAACTACGCTACAATTTCTGTGGTGGATAGTTCTGGAATCTGAGGGAAACAACAAACTTCCTTCCACTCAGCATTCCCCTACGTCTTCTGATAAAAATGGCCCCTAATTTTTGTGGGTAGACCTAGTGCCCGCAACAGTAAACAGCTCAAAACGCAATGTGGACACATCAAATGTTTTCCAATGAAAACTGACACTTTTTTGCAGTGTGCCTAGGTGTGGATTGTGGGCCCTAACTCAGCCGGCACCTAGGGAAACATAGCAAACCAGTAAATTTTTTTAAAACTAGACTCCTAGGGGGAATCCATAATGGGGTGACTTGTGTGGCTCTCTCCAGGTTCTGTTGCTCAAAATCTCTTGCAAACCGCAAATGGTGTTAAAAAACACATATTCCTCTCATTTCTGTGATGGAACGTTCTGGAATCTGAGGGGAGCCATAAACCTCCTTCCTCCCATAATTCCTTCAAGTCTTCTGATAAAAATAGTACCTTACTTGTGTGGGTAGGTTTAGTGCCCACAAGAGGTAAGAGACCAAAAAAGTATTGTATAGACATCAAAATTATCTGTCATAAAATAACCTGGTTTTGGAAGGGGGCACCTGCATTTTTGGTCCCTGGCTCGGTGACCATCTAGGGAAACCTACCAAACCCAGACATTTCTGAAAACATAGACATGTCCAGGGAGGTGTGGATTGTATGTATCTCCCAACGTTTTCCTACCCAGACTCTTCTGCAAACCTCAAATTTAGCTAAAAGAAATCACATTTTCCTCACATATCTGTGTGGAAAGTTGTGGGATCACTGGGCCAGCACAAATATCCTATCACCCGCATATATTGTAGGGAAATCAAAATTATCGATGACAAAGTCTCCTAGTTTTGCAAGGTGTTCATCTGCATATTTGCTCCTAGGCTTGGGAGTCATCTAGGGAAGCTTACCAAGGCCAGAAATTCTGAAAACTAGTGAGTTGTGGCTTGCATGGATCCGACTAATGTTTTCTCTCACAGAATCCCCTGCAAACCTCAAATGGGCCTAAAGAAAATCAAATGTTTCTCACATTTCTGTGTGGGAAAGTTGTTGGATCACCAGGCCGGCATCAGTGTCCTACCACCCTCATTTCCCCAGGTCTATCGATAAAAATGCTACCTCACTTGTGTGGGTAAGCCAAGTGCCCGTGACAAGGAAAGGCCCAAATCGGATTGTGGCAGTATCAAAATTATCGATCACAAAACGACCTAGTTTTGCAAGGGGGTCACTTTCATTTTTGGTGCTTGGCTCGGTGGCCATTTAGGCAAACTAATCAAACTAATCAAACCCAGATATCGCAGGGGAGTCTAAGGAGGTATGGCTTGCATGAATCCCCCAAAGTTTTCTCACCCAGAACTCCCTGCAAACCTCAAATATAGCAAAAGATTCTAACTTTCTTCTCATTTCTGTATGGGATTACCATGCTGGAACAAATTTTCTGCCACCCAGCATTCTTTCTGCTGATAAAAATGACACCTCACTAGAGATTGAGGGGGGAACCAAAGTGGGTCCAAGGGAGCTGGGTTTTTTTCAATACGTTTTTGGGCTAACTGTGCTTTGGACACCCACATAAGTGAGGTATCATTTTTTTCGGGAAACTGAGAGGACCACTGGGTGGTATACATATAAATCACCCTCATGTCTACTGACCCCTTTGTGGACCAATGGTTCTAGGAATATGGCAGGCAGAAACTGGCCATATTTGCATCCAAATAAAATGGAGCAACCCTTGCCTAAAGGGCAAGTCCCCTTATAGCTCAAACAATTATCCATGGTGTCTAGTGGGACCCTGTTCCCCTTGGGGGCAGATTGGTCTGAAAAATTATGGCAGATCTTCCCCCCAAATGAGCAGACCCAGCCAAAATAATTTTCCCAAAAAAGTTGAATCAAGCCTTGTCTAAAGGGTTTCTTTTATAAGCCAAAAAAAGAAAATCCATGGTGGCCTAGTGGGTGCACTTATACTGCACGATCATGGCCCCACCCACGATCGCTCAGTAGAAATGCACTGCAAAGTAACACAGAAGGAATGGAAAAACTCTTTCCTTCACCCAATGCCTCTCTGCCTTCCCTGGACCCTCCCGTAGAAGAACAGCACTTGCTTCTCAGATGCAAACAGCTTCCAGCACATTCCTGGCATGTGTTGATGACATAGACGTGTGCCGTGCGCACCAAAGTCGTCAGTTTAGAAGTGGGGGTCGCGACAGAAACACTTCTACTGCCATTCCTGGTGGGGGCCTGTCAATGGGTGGACCACGGGGGCAGCGCTTCCCCCACGGGAGGGTGCTAGGTTGGAACAGTTCCATCCTCAGCACATGACCACCGTGACTGAGGATGGATACGTTCTGTCCTGAACACAGAATAGGATAAATGACATAGTATAACTTCTGGAACTTCACAAAACGTGCATAATCTGAAATTACTGAAAATATGCAAATTAAATTGGTAATTTAATTTTCTACATTGCTTAATAGGGAGTAATAATTAATGCAAAACCACCTGAGCCAGTTGTTCCATTTTTGTTATATTCCCATGAAAAATGTGGCCCTCAATTATGGCATTTTGGGGTAGAGCAGCACCCGAAGGCTCCCTGCTGCATTGCCCTACAACACAGTGAAAGGGCAAGAATGCACCATATTTAAACAATATGGTGCATTCCTGTCCTTTCTGCCTGCTCTGGTGCCATTTTGGGAGTCTACAAGCAATGTAGGCACCTTTGCACCTGGGTGCAAGGCTGCTTCTGTTGCAGGCAGGAATGTTTTTGTGCACCTTCCTGCTCAAAAACAATCCAATGAGGGCTTTTTTCATCTTTCTATGTGTGCTGCATTGTTATGCCTCACCTTGGGTGGTGTACTGATTTGATGCTTCCCCAGGTTTACATCACTTTGTAAATCTGGGGAAGCATCAATTTTCATGGTTGTTGCATGGGGAAAAACCACTGCAATTGCTCATGAAACACTTCCCAGGCCCAAAATAAGGTGACACAATGATTTGCACTGCTTTGTCTTACTCATGATTTATGAGGCCACTCGAAGTCACGCAGGGTGGCTTTCCATGACTTCATAAATCTGTATAAGATCCCAGCGTCATGCATGTACCACTTTCGTGATTCAAAAGTGATGCATATCTCTCATAAATATGCCCTTGTTTTTCAATATGGTTCAGGCCTATTCACGATGGCAGTGCCAACCTTAAATATATGCTTAGAACTGAAAGGAAAGGGGACCAGTCTATCTGAAAAATAAATTAAAGCCTTATATCCCCACCCGACAACTCAGATCCAGCGACCAGTTATTACTGTGCACGCAAAGGATGAATAAAGCCAGACTGGGTGGTCGTTCCTGTCCTCCCATCAATGGAACAAACTGCTGCTCTACATTCATTCCTGCACTAACATTACCCAGTTCAGAAAACTCCTCAAAACCTGGTTATTCAATCTCTAACTGGACATGGTTTTGCTTCTGCTGCGTGATGATGCGGCGCCGAGAGATCCCTCTGGGATGATTTGTTGCACTTAACAAATACAAAATAATAATAATAAAATGACTTAATTAACTCCTGTCAGGAATTCGCAGGATTCCTGAGATACTTAAATATTTTCACAACTTCACAAGTCCACGTCACAAGTGCATATAGTTACACAGTAGTAAATCCCACACAAAGTTGGTGAGTGGGCTAAACAAGTTCTAGTTTACCTTGCAAGTTTTGGAATGTCTGCACATGTGCATGAACACTGACCCAACCATTTCATACCCTGGAAGTAATCAGTGTTTTACTCCAGAAAAGTTATGAAATAGCTCCTCTTCGAGGCTGCGGCACGATGCCTCCAAACTTGGAGTAGATGTAAGGTAAAGGGTTTCTACATGGGAAAATATGTCTTCTCGTGGAGAAAAAAGAAAATAACATTTGCACCTTGGACTATATTTCACCCGTACACTAGATCCCAGTGAATATGGTACATGCCATTTCCAATTGCATGTATGGAAACCTGCTTCTGTAAAAGTATGTTCAATTGTAAAACTCTGCTGTAGTTGTAAACTTTTTTGTGTGAATTAGGACCATCAAGGTGTTAGGATGTGAACTGCTGTTTTGGCCATACTGCATCAGTTCTATTGCATCACCCCTGTCCAGCTGGGTAAAAAAGAAAAAAACATGAGCCTCCACAGTGCGTACAATGTTATGATGGTGCTCTTGGATCATGGTCAGAGGTCATGGCTGGAATAAGAAGTCCAAAATGATTAATTATTTAAGTAGTAATGAATGAGAATTATCTTTCCAGGAACTCAGAGGTTATACTAGTTAGTTACATACATAAACCCATAAGGATCTTGAGCTGTCCCTATTATTTAGGTTTAGGGCAGTCACAATAAACTACCTACTCTATTTCCCAACAGGATATCAGACCAATCTAGATGCAATAACATGCCTGTGTAGCGATGGTGCCACCCACTCCATGATGCACTTCCTTTTCTTTTGTAAATTGTATACATTATATAGCTTTTTGGCCCCACTAATGAGAGCGAGAAACTTAAGACATGGGCCATATGTATCAACACATTTCCCCATAGACACAGAATGGGCAAAACCCTTTGATACAGCTGGCCCTACGGTAGTGCCCAAGCCATGTTTGTATTACACGGTCTCTCAGATGATTAAATATGTGCTGCTTTAATTTGCTTTCTTTGCACTGCTGTCGGATCCTGCAGAACCATGAATTTTATTTTAAAAGATGTGAGGTCATGACTACTGGTACAGACTACCATTAAGAAAAGTAATATTATAATACTTATAAAGGATGAATTGTTCGTAATGTTTTATTTTTTGTAGCCTCCATGGTTGTACCATCAAATTAATAGGTATGAAACACTCAGAATAACCAAGAGTAGCAACAGGTAAACAATCCATTGATAGGGTGGGCCACAAAGTAGGCTTCTGCTATTGGAACCATACTGCCTGTGTCACAATACTCAAGCTAGCTCCGATTAGACACCAGGGGAGGGCATTGAGACACGTAATGTTTGTCTTTTAAGTACCTAGGGGGTCATTATGATGTCGGGCGGATTTCCTCCGCCTGACATCATCAGCCCAATTCCCCCCGCCAGATTTGGATGGCGGGAGGGACCGCGGCAGTGTGAAACACCACCCACCTGTTTTCCACCCCGGTCGCCTAGCGGCCGGGGCGAAAAACCAGTAACATGGTGGCGGTGTCTTTTAGACATCGCCCGCCATATTAAAATGGGCTTTGCACAATGCATTTCCGTGGCGGCAATGCCTCCACGGAAAGGCATGTGGAGACTCCCTGTGGGCCCCCTGGGAGTCCGTGGCTTGGGAGGTGCACATGGGGGGTACCTATGGTACC
The DNA here is from genome assembly GCF_964261635.1 of Lissotriton helveticus. Lineage (NCBI taxonomy): Eukaryota > Metazoa > Chordata > Amphibia > Caudata > Salamandridae > Lissotriton > Lissotriton helveticus. The sequence continues at coordinate 646,589,053 of NC_136071.1, read as the reverse complement.
CCCCCGCATTTCAAAGTGCAACATGGCAGGCACCGCGCAGTGCCTGTCATGTTGCGCTTTGAAAAGCACAACGTGCACTTTTACCATTGCGGCGGGCGGAGATTCCTGCTCCGCCCGCCGCAATGGAAACATACAGGATGCGCCCGCCTGTGTGGCGGGCGCATCCTAATGCCATTGTCGGGACCCCCGCACTGTTAGCGGGCAGTCCACTTCTCCGTTAGGGTGGCGGGCGGGCGGGCAAAGCCCGCCCGCCATCCTAATGGACCCCCAAATTTTTACAAATTTTTAATGCTAGATAATAATTGTATGTTTTAATGTGTACTTTTATGATTTATATCTCAAACTGAATAAATATATTTTGATTTGATTGATAACTCATTTAATGGAATTTTCTTGTATGAATCTGTGAATATTTACCAAGGAATTGTCTGTGTCGTCACACGGGGTAGTCTGAACCTAGATTTTCTGGTATAGATCAGCACCAAATAGGTCTAACCAGCAGTGAAACTGGAACCATTCAAAAAGTAATGAAGCATCACATAACATATATATGTATGTATATATATTTCGTACAAACGTGCACTTAATCATGGGCTTGATGTGGAAAACACTTGTTTCACCTCCGCAGTGAAACAAGTACAACTGTCAACGCCCACTGAGGCGGGTCCTTTGGGTATTTTAGTGATGCGTAGGTGAAACAAGTGTTTTCCACATCAAGCCCATGATTAAGTGCACGTTTGTACGAAACGCGTCGGGCTGGGACGGAGACTGCTGTGCGGATGCCTGCCATTTGAGCTGCTGCTTTCTTGAATAAATGCATTGAAATTTACCCTCTTGTGTGTGTCTTTCTCGAGGGGACACCCTTTTGTTGTTTGGAATACATTTCGGCCAGTCCTGCCATGAGGGAATCCCCGCCAAAGCGTAGCAGACCAGTGCTGATGCCTAGATAGAATCAAGCATATGTTGGACTTGAGGGGCGCCAGGAAGGTTTATGGGGCAGTTTTCATGTCTTGGAACTGTTCAGCACCCACTGAGGTTTTAAAAGTTTGGTAATACAAGGACACTTGCAGATGCCACTCACTTGAGGAAAACAAGCAGCGCTACGAGGACCAGCAGGCAGTGCAACTGTCAACGCCCACTGAGGTGGGTCCTTTGGTTATTTTAGTGCTGCAGAGGTGAAACAAGTGTTTTCGACATCAAGCCCATGATTAAGTGCACGTTTGCACGAAAAGCGTTGGGGCTGGGACGGAGACTGCTGCTATGATTACGTATGGTAATCCCCATTACTCTTAGTCCTACTCGTCCTCGACCCAGTCATCACACATGAGGTATTCCACACGACAGGAAACAAAACAGGAAACGCTTTTAGACTCCACCCACCCTCCTGTCAGGTGCTATAACACACCTCACCACCAGAAGCAAATCCTGATGTACCAAGCACCAAAGGCCTGGAAAGGGAGGGCGGGCGGGATGTATGACTGGGTCGAGGACGAGTAGGACTAAGAGTAATGGGGATTACCATACGTAATCATAGCATTACCTCTACGTCCCTCGTCCTCGACCCAGACATCACACATGAGGCATACCAAAGCAACGCCCAAACAGGCCTTTGGCAACCCACACACAACAAGACACAGACCAGACACAAAGGAGTGTAGCAAGGCAAAGTAGCAAGAAACAACAGAATCATAGCGGAGGGGAAACCCCCCACAGCCAGCAACACCCCACGACCAAAAACCGGTCCGGTCAGACAAGGCACAACCCCACCACCAGAGCTGCACGAACGCCGACCCGGAGGCCCGGGACCCAGCCCGACAAATCCTCCCAGGGAAGCAGCCCAGGAGACAGACACTCCCCGAGCGGAATGCGCCAGGACACCCGCCGGACAGGGCAAACCCGCATCAAGACAGGCAAGAGCAAAGATCGCCAGAAACCAGCGACCCAAAGAGAGCCAGGAAGCAGCCGAAGCCAAACCAGCCAAGCTAAAGGACACGGAGAGAGAGCCAGAAGAGCGAAACACCCCAGAACGAGCCACAGAAAGCACAAGGCACGTTTGAGGCCAAAAGAAAGAACAGAAAGCCACCAGGCACGACAGAATGGCAAGGGCCACAGACTCCAAAGGCACAAAAGGGGAAGACAACAAAAAACCCCAATGAAGAAAGGAATCCGGGACCCGGAAGGCACAGAAAGCAGCCCAAAGGGCCAGCAAGGAAACCAGAGGAGGAACACCACCTCGAAACGAAGACCCCCGCTCTGAACAGGAAGACAAAGCAGACAACCCACAAGAAGTCCGCAGCACCAAAACAAGAGGTCGGGCAGACCACGGGTCCCAAGAGACACCCGGTCAACCCCCAAACCGCCAAGGAGAGGGGAACCAGAAAGAGAGACAGAGACTCAGAGGAGAGGGGTGATGGGGTAGAAACCAAGGAGGCCCCAACGCCAGGTCCAGCAGCAGATGAAACCAGGACCTCCACGGCCAGAGAGGCAGCACAGCCACCACCTGAGCCCCCTCCCGCCGATCCATCAGCAGAAACGCAGGAACCAAAGGAAAGGGAGGAAAGGAACAGAGAAGCCAGGGAGGCCGAAGGAGATACATGGCATCCATCCCCCCCAGCGCCCCCCTCCGGAGACATGGGACCCCGAGGCAAACAAGGCCAGAGTCGGAGTCCCGAACCTCAGGCAAAGCAACTGAAAAGACCTGGGAGCCAGACACAGGGACAGAGACCCCGGTGATTCATACACGCCACAGTCAACGTGAAGGCCGATTCCACCAGGACAAGGCAACACACCAGGTGAAGATGGAAATAGTGAAGCGCCCTCTCCACTGCAGACAACACTCCCCAGTAGGACAACCTGCGAGACACCGACGGGAGCCAACGCGCCAGCATCACCCAACAGGCCAGAGTCACTCCCCAGCCCGAGGCGAAGGCATCCGAGGTCCCAACCAGAGGAGGAGGCAGACGAAACAACAGCCCCACGGAAAGGAGGGAGGGGTTAACCACCACAGGAAAGCAGACACCACATCCAGAGACACAGGAACAGGAACCGCAAAACCCAGGACAGGAATGAGACCCACCGCTGCACAGGCCACAGCAGAGGCCGTAGCCGAACCCTGGCCCAGGGCACAGTGAAAACAGAAGCAGCCATGCGGCCCTGAACCTCCAGCCACTGAAGGATGGGAGCCGAGGCTTGCGACAACAACCTCCTCAGCAACGACTGCAGGCGATGAACCCGGGCGTCCGCCAGTAACACCCTCCCCGACAAAAAACCGAACACGGCTCCGATGAAGGACCTCCGGGTCGCAGGCACCAGGTGACATCTGGGCAAGGTGAACAAAAACTCGTGGTCCCTGAGCGTAGACACGGTCAAGGGAAGGCGGCCAGACATGACCACCAGGGACGGAGCCCGAACCATCCGGTCGTCCAAATACGGGCACACAGACACCCCCAGGAGATGCAGATGGGCCACCAAGGGAGCCACCCCCTCGGCGAACACCCGGGGGGTGGACCGAAGATCCAAAAGGGAGGACGCAGAACTGCCAGAGCTCACCCCACTGGAGGCCCTCCATCCCGAATGGTATCCTCCGTACGAACAAGAACAGGCCCCGAAGGCAGAAGAACTCTCGGAAACCCTCCGAGAAATATGGCACCACGAAGATGAAGGAGGTAAACGTCCAACCCCTGCTCCACCAGGGGAAATGGGACAACCGGCCCGTCCGCTGACCAAAAAAGTCCAACAAGGCCAGATGGCGGGAAGCATCCCAAGGAGAAGGGGTCACCACCACCCCGGAGGGGGAGGGGGGGGGGACAAGAATCTGATCCGGAGCCCCACGACAAGACATCCAGCACATATCCGTCCGAGGTCGACAGGCGTCAAGCAGGAAGGAACCTGCGAAGTCTCCCAACAACCAGAGGAGGAACACCAGCGAAAACGACCCCAAGGGCGGCCCAGACAGGAACGCAGTGGACCAGACCCGGCATCCCTCCAGGACCTCCTCCCAAATGCCCGGAGGAAATAATGCCCAGAGCCACGACGAATCCGAAAGGAGGACTGCAGAAACCAGGAAGGCTGGTGGAAAGACAGGCACCCGAAACCGAGGGAGCCCCCCCCCCCGGTCGGAAGGTCATGAAAGATAAAGAATGCATGTGCACCTGGAAGACCCTGCGTAGCCAACCTACCAGCGAGACACCAAACAGACAGGCCCCAGCGAAAGGTAGCCGCAAGCCACGGACCCTTGGACCACGTCCGTCATCCAATCCCGCAGAAACAGGATACAGTGCAGCAATAGAGGACCACAGGACACAGCAGAAGCCCATACAGAAGCAAAGGCGACGTCCGGAATACATTCACCTCCAGGCGGGCCATAGGCCCCAGCAACACCGGACAACTGGCACCCTCCTGCGAGGACGAAAAACAGGTACTCCAAAACGGGCAGCAAAGACTGGACAACGCCAGAATGAACAGCCAGATGAGAAATGGCAGAAGACATCTTCAGGGCAGAATCCATCCACAAGCCCACACCGTCCTTCAGAACGTGCTCAGCAGCCATGGAAGGATGACCCACAAGACAGGCACCACAGAGTCCACAGGAACGAAGACAGGCCAAGTGGAGAAATTAAGGACACGCACCAGGGCATGGAGAAAGAACCGGCACCATCCACACTCGCAACAGAACCACCGATTTGGTTTCGATCCATCGACCTCAGGGTCATGGGCCCAGCATGCTTCTGCTGCGCCAATCTGCTCGCTTTCACAAAAGAGGAACAGGCAGAGAAAAGGCTACAAGAAATCCGAAGAAATCAGAAAGCCCAACAGCAAGCAACAGATGATCCAGAAGAAGGCGCCCAAACCGGACATCAGCACACCTCCAGGCATCACAGGAAAGGGGAGGAGGCCCCACCGGAAAAAGGGGAAGAAGCAGGCCCAGGAGAGTAACAGCACCCCTCACGACGGAGGTAGCACACGACCATAGTCAAATAGAAAGGCATCCTGGTGACGAAGAACAGATGGTTAAAGTTACCCACAGTACACATTACATCAAACTCAGAAGGATGAAAGTCCGAGAGCACCCACCGGGATCTGAACCAGTGACCGTGAGGCCAAGCCCAGGCCCCTGCAGAAGACTCAATAGCCCAATGAGCCATCGGACCTAGCCTCAAAGTCGAACTCCCGGCATCCGGGCAACTACCCTAGCAAAACAGTAGAGGGTAGGAGAGGAAACGTAGCACAGCGCAATATACACCAACAAAAAGAAAGTGACGAACCACATCGCAGAGCACGTACCGTAAGCAGACTCCCACCAGATGCCACGCCTGGACTCCAAGATGTAAGCAGAAGGTCAGCGTCCTGTCCACAGTGCTCAGGCAACGTAGAACACACAATGCCGAGGAAGCGAAGCAAAGACCACTACAAAGGAGTATGAAAGGCACTCAGCAGCTCCAGGTGAGGCTCAAACTCCCATCCACGGCATGGCCCAGCGCAAGAACGCCGAAGAAGTACCGCACACCCACCGACTGAGCCACTGGAGAAACAGATCAGAAAGGGTCCATGCGGAAGCGGGACTTCGCCACCCCGGAAGAGCGAAGGAATTCCCCAGAAGAGTCCCCGGGCGCAATCTCCGGAAGCTCCGGGAGTCACTCGTATCAGGCTCAGGCACAGGCTCCCACAGAACGCCCACCAGCCGAGACACGCAACCGTGCAGAACCACGGAACAGGCACGACTCCGCTCCGAGAACCGGAGCGCCCGGAGACCACCCGGGCGTCCGCCCACACCAGCACCCGGCACCGAACACGGCCGAAGGGCGTAACAGGGGGCAAAGCGCATGCGCGCAAACAGGAAACGCCGCCGAGACAGCCGGCCGTCCAAAGGCAGCCACGAACTCCCGATGACCCAAGAAGGGAGAATACTCATCTGCGTGTCACCTGCCACCAAAGTCGTCAGCGCGTCCCGGAGGCACGCGCAGGAGCCGTCACCAGGGCCCCACAAGGCAAAGAGGCAATGGCGACATCGGGAAATCCAAAGGGGAGGAGCGCGCCCCAGAACAGCCCAGCGCTCACAGCCCCAAACCCCTACCTTGTCCACGGCACGAGGATCCAGCAGGAAAGCAGCAAGCAGCAGGAGGAAGATCCACAGCACATCCATCAGCGCGACCAGGGCAGGAAACGAAGCAGGAAGACCCACAAAGCCCAGCAGTACAGGTCACCTGAGCCCAGGAGGAGAAAGGGAAGCCCAGCAGCCCCACTCCAAGCAATCCCACGACGGTCCATGGGAGCCCCCCAGAGCCCAGCAGAGGAGGATCCATAGGACAAACGAAGCAGGTAAGCGCCCGGCACTCACCCCAGCGTCTCCCATCAAGTAAACCACCGACAGGAAACAAAACAGGATTTGCTTCTGGTGGTGAGGTGTGTTATAGCACCTGACAGGAGGGTGGGTGGAGTCTAAAAGCGTTTCCTGTTTTGTTTCCTGTCATGTGGAATACCTCATGTGTGATGACTGGGTCGAGGACGAGGGACGTAGAGGTAATGTGCAGATCTCTGCCATTTGAGCTGCTGCTTTCTTGAATAAATGAGCTGATATTTACCCTCTCGTGTGTGGCTTCCTCGAGGGGACACCCTTTTGTTGTTTGGATATATATATATATATATATCGCGCTCATCCAAATCCAATATTCCAGGAAAAAGAAAGGACAGCACTCGAGGGGTACTCGTTACACAGTAGTTTATTGACTACAAGCTCGCCACAGACGCGTTTCAGCCGTTGGCCTTCGTCAGTGTGTGTGAGTTACACACGTTTAACCGGATATATTATATACACCTTACAAAGTATAAAGGACACACCTCTCAGTCGACATCGACAGAGGACTTAAAATCTCCCAATGAGCGCCATCTTGAAATGGTCAATTATAAACAAAGTATCGAGGTGGCTCAGGGTTGAATATTTACAACATTCTCATGCCTTAAATAGGCAGCAATGCCCATATTGGAGATATTTGATTATTCACAAATGGTATACTATACCTATGTTAAATATAGCCGTGGATCGGCAATGGTCCTCTAAATTAAAGAGAGGTGGCTCTATATACATCCTATTATACATTTATGTACATCGCAAAATTATTACACTTCAACATGTCATCTACAGTGCAGAAAAGTGTGAGGTTCCAAACAAGGAGGAAAGAAATAGAACATATGAAAATTAAATAAGTGGTAAATAGAAATCTAGTTAGGTGTTAATTTAAACACGCAACATAGGAATCAAAGAGCCCTTTGAGCCTATCAAGATACCATTTAAAGCATGTGTACAGAGAAATGATTCTCAATAATAGTGAGTATGTGAATGCATGTGCTAAAAGGGAAATCAATACATCGTCACATCCCTCCTACATCTCTGCACCACTATACAATATGTACACATGCACCCAGATATATACAATAATATATACATATAAATACACAGTGTGGTCCACAGAATGTCAAAAGTAGAGAGTAAACTTGGAACTTAATCAGTACAACTACTATTCACCCAAATGGACGACCATCTCTTCCCCGCTATTCATCCCTTTGGGCCACTTCGTACAGAGATCTATGATATAACGGGACTCTAACCTTCGCAGGCGTCGTAAGCAGTCACCCCCTCTGGCATTAGTTTTAATGGTGTCAAGGCCAAAGTATTGGAGCTGGTTGCGGTCTCTATTGTGCTTTTCGGCAAAATGCCGGGCCACCGGATATGCTTGGTCGGCCTTGTCAATAGCTCTAAGGTGTTCTAGGATCCGCAACTTCAGCATATTGATAGTGCTCCCTATGTAGCGGAGGCCACAAGGGCATACTAAACAATACACTGCTAGGGGGGTGCTACAGGTGATAAACTGTTTGATACGCAGTGCCTTGCCCGTTTCTTTGTTCTCCACTGTGAGAACTCTTTTGCTCCCGGCGCAGGCCTTGCACTTTCCACAGGGGAAAAAACCACTCATTGTTTTTAAAGTATTGCTCTTGGGGAGTGGCTTCTCTAAGTGGCTGGTCACCAAATGATCTCTTAAAGATCTGGTCTTATTAAAGGTTATGAGTGGGTGAGTAGGTAGGTCGTCTCTGATGGTGCTATCGGTTTTAAGAATGTGCCAATTTCTTCGCAGCATAGATCTAAGATCCGTCGCTCCAGCCGAAAAGGGGGTTATAAGTCTAAATTTACCCTTACCGTCCTCAACTTTCTTAGTGGCAGGTTTGGGGATGATCAATGAATCTCTAGGGATAGCTCTGACTTTCTTTAAGGTGTTTTTCAGAATGGATTCTCCATATCCCCGAGCCTTGAACCTGTTGACACAATCATAGGCTGCCTCCTCAAAGTCTTCCAATCTTGAGCAATTCCTACGGAGCCGAAGTAGTTCTCCGTAAGGAATGCTCTTAATTAGTTGGGGCGGATGGCTGCTACTAGCGTAAAGTGTGGAATTGCCAGCAGTCGTTTTTCTATGTAATGCTGTGTGGATCTGCTGGTTTTTCGAAAACACTTTCAGGTCCAGATATTCGGCTGACGCCGCACTAACTGTTCCCGTAAAGTGTAAATTGTAGGCATTATCATTCAATAAATCAATGTAGGCTTGTGCTGTTACCATTGAGCCCCGCCAAACAATAAACAGGTCGTCAATGTACCTGAACCAACCCTCCGTCTTTCCCTCCACTCCATCCACCTTGCAGCTCCTGGGCACCTGCTCCTCCCACCAGCCAACGAAGAGATTCGCGTAGCTGGGAGCGAAGCAGGTGCCCATCGCTGTCCCAGACACCTGTCTAAACAATTGGTCCTCAAATAGGAATATATTATTGTTCAGACAAAAATCGATGAACTCAAGAATCATGATATTATGGGTGGTAAACCTCAGTTGTCTCAAGTTCAGGAAATGTCCGATTGCCTCAAGGCCCTGTCGATGATCAATGACAGTGTATAGACTTGTGATGTCGAGTACAATCAGTAGGCAGTCGTTGTCCCAGTTCACAGCCCTTATTAAGTTCAAAAAGGCCTTGGTGTCCCGTACATACGAGGGGAGTGTCAGTACCAAAGGAAAAAGGAACTTATCTATGAACTTGGACATTTTTTCAGTTAGACTGCCAATCGATGAGACAATCGGACGGCCTGGGGGGAATAGACTGTCCTTATGTAATTTTGGCAGATGGTAGAAGGTCGGTGTGAGGGGTTGGGTAGTCCGGAGGAAGAGAAATTCATCTTTGCTTAACATATTGCACTGATGCCATTTCCCTATCAGTTTGTCATAACTCCTGATACTTTCGGCATATGCCTCGTTGTTACATTTGACATAAAACTTGGTATCGGATAGTTGGCGTAAAGCTTCTGATCTGTAGTATTCTCTAGTAAGAATCACAACATTTCCCCCTTTGTCTGAAGGTTTGATGATGATTTTTTCATCCTTCATAAGATTTTGCAGGGCCGTTTTTTGTTGCTCAGTAATGTTGTGTTTTATCGGATGATTTACTTTCCTGTATTGCATGAGATCTTGTGTCATGGCTTCCGAAAAGGCGTCGATAGCATCCCAGGGCATCTGTGGAATGAAAATTGATGAAGGTTTATATCCACTCTCCTCGCGATCTTGTTCAATACCCAAAGCGAGTGCTCTTTGTCCTCTATTAAGGCATCTAACTGATTCCCGTGTCTGTTCTTCTTCACGCAGTTCTTCAAGTATCTCGATGGATTCCATGTCTCTTCCTACGAGGGCATCCGTTGCAGTTACTCTGGTGCCTGCTCCTCCCTTTTCTTTCAGGTGGGGCCGTAGTTTGAAGTACTTATGTAACTTCAACTTGCGTGTAAATCTAAAGAGGTCTATCCTCGTTTGGGTATATTCGAGTGGAGTGTTGGGGCAAAAAGTGAGTCCAAGACTGAGTAGTTTAATTTCAGTATCTGTTAGACTTCTTTCAGATAGATTGACCACCGTTAGATTTTGGTCGGTGGGTTCAACTGTCTGACTTATTTCTTGGTACCACGTGTCCGGTTGCTCCAGTTGTTGGGCTTGACTCTGCCTCTCCCTTTTCCGCCGTCGTTTGTTGCCGCCGCCTCCTCTCCTAGTCCGCCTCGTTTTCTTGTTGTTCTCTTTGATTGGTCTGCCATGTCGGGTGGTTTCGTCTTGCCGCCTCTTAGCCATTTGTACCCTTGATGATGTCGTATTCCTTGTGAAAACGGGTCTTTCCACTGTCACTCTGTTCAGTAGATCGTGTCTTTTGGCGTATTGTGGATGGCCCCCTTGTTGGTTGTTGTTCATCCCCCGATTCACTTTCAGTTATATCAGATTCAGACGTGGGAATTTCGGGTGCTGAGGAGGTTTTTGCTTGTAGTGCTTGACGCGATGCATCATACTTTTTTGCGTATGTTAGAATGCGCCCCTGCTGGTAGTCATCCTCATCCCTCTGATATTTTTCCTGTTTCCTCGTGCGTATTTTCTGCTCATATTTAGTGAGACGCACTTTCATTTCTGTTTTCAATTTAAGCACTAACTCCTTATCTGATTCCTCCTCAAGTTTTTCTTCCAGGATTTGAATGTCTTCCAACGCCTTATCACGATCACTCCAGGCGTACTTAATTAATATTTTAAGGGTTCCTTCTGTATAAGTTGCAGTATGTTGTTCCCAATCTGTGAGTAGCTGGGGGTCGGGGTTCTCGTAAGATGGAACAGTGTGAACCCTCAGCCCCCGTGGTACTCTTTTCTCTTCAACATAACTGGTGAGGCTTGTGGCTTCCCACCATTTACGTGTCTCACGTTCATGCAAACGCTCTAGCTTCATCATCGTCTCTTTTATTTTAGCCTTCTGTGGATCCAACACTGGCACGTCCTCATTGGCCCTCTCACGTTTGTCGCGCTGCTTGAACATGTCTTTTGCCGCTGTGCGGCGTTCTGATTCTGAAAACATAGTCCCGGTTACTGTTTGCGCTCTCGCTAACTATAGCGCATGCGCATTGGTTCCTAGGCTTCGCTTGTGCTAACTGTGTACAAACGAGTTGCCCCTCTGACGCTCTGCCCAATGTCCGCTCCCACGTGTGAGATGCACACTGTTTGCAGGAAAATAAAGTCGCGCAGTTGTCCTCTTACCCGACCCGGTGTTTCCGATTGACTCCAAGGGATGACCCACGGCACGCCGGTGTCCTCCAGGAATCAGCACGTACTCTCCGGGAAGGGGGTGGATCAACCGCAATCGTTCCTCCTGCTGGCGGTTGGGCGGTGCACAGAAATGCCGTTCAGGCTCGTCGCTCCGTACTCCGAAAATTCAGTGCACTCGTGGGCGGGTGCTGTCAGCGGCTCGAAGAACGCCGCAAAACATCGCGCTCATCCAAATCCAATATTCCAGGAAAAAGAAAGGACAGCACTCGAGGGGTACTCGTTACACAGTAGTTTATTGACTACAAGCTCGCCACAGACGCGTTTCAGCCGTTGGCCTTCGTCAGTGTGTGTGAGTTACACACGTTTAACCGGATATATTATATACACCTTACAAAGTATAAAGGACACACCTCTCAGTCGACATCGACAGAGGACTTAAAATCTCCCAATGAGCGCCATCTTGAAATGGTCAATTATAAACAAAGTATCGAGGTGGCTCAGGGTTGAATATTTACAACATTCTCATGCCTTAAATAGGCAGCAATGCCCATATTGGAGATATTTGATTATTCACAAATGGTATACTATACCTATGTTAAATATATATATATATATATATATATATATATATATATCACAGCTCCAAAGTTACCCAAACGTTGAGCAGCACACAAACACAGGCACAAGGTGGTAAGCCTTTAATCAGGGTATAAGTGGGCTCCTGTTCACCGCTAACATTCGACAGCCATTCCCTCCGCCTGAAGCGTTTCGAAAATATTCTTTCTTCCTCAGAGGCTTTTTGGGTCTGGATGCATGCTGCCGGTCTCAGTCCATAATTTCTATGAATTACGCCCCCAGATGGGCCGATCTTTCACCGCAAAGCACTATGGTTACTGAAGTCCTGTATTTCCTTTCACAGATGATGGCACTAATTTCTGTCACCCTTTCAAACCCACAGATGGGCCACAGCAGACAGTGTCCTCTTTAAATCCCATGCCTGTGTTCCACAATGAGGCTCGTTGCATAGCAGTCCGCGTGGCCCCCTTCTGTTTTGGGGCGGTGCAAGCTCAGCGGCTGAGTGACCGCCTAAATATCACAGCTCCAAAGTTACCCAAACGTTGAGCAGCACCCAAACACAGGCACAAGGTGGTAAGCCTTTATTCAGGGTATAAGTGAGATCCTGTTCACTGCTAACATTCGACAGCCATTCCCTCCGCCTGACGTGTTTCGAAAATAATCGTTCTTCCTCAGAGGCTTTTTGGGTCTGGATTCGTGCTGCCGGTCTCAGTCCATAATTTCTATGAATTACGCCCCCAGATGGGCCGGTCTTTCACCGCAAAGCACTATGGTCACTGAAGTCCTACATTTCCTTTCACAGATGATGACATCAATTTCTGTCACCCTTTCAAACCCACAGATGGGCCGCAGCAGACAGTGCCCTCTTTAAATCCCGTGCCTGTGTTCCACAATGCGGCTCGTTGTATAGCAGTCCGCGTGGCCCCCTTCTGTTTTGGGGTGGTGCAAGCTCGGCGGCTGAGCGTCCGCCTAAATATCACAGCTCCAAAGTTACCCAAACGTTGAACAGCACCCAAACACAGGCACAAGGTGCTAAGCCTTTATTCAGGGTACAAGTGGTCTCCTGTTCACCGCTAACATTCGACAGTCATTCCCTCCGCCTGACGCGTTTCGAAAATAATCTTTCTTCCTCAGAGGCTTTTTGGGTCTGGATGCGTGCTACCGGTCTCAGTCCATAATTTCTATGAATTACGCCCCAGATGGGCCGGTGTTTCACCGCAAAGCACTATGGTTACTGAAGTCCTACATTTCCTTTCACAGATGATGGCACTAATTTCTGTCACCCTTTCAAACCCACAGATGGGCCGCAGCAGACAGTGCCCTCTTTAAATCCCATGCCTGTATTCCACAATGAGTCTCGATGTATAGCAGTCTGCGTGGCCCCCTTCTGTTTTGGGTTGTGCAAGCTCGGCGGCTGAGCAACCGCCTAAATATCACAGCTCCAAAGTTACCCAAACGTTGAGCAGCACCCAAACACAGGCACAAGGTGGTAAGCCTTTAATCAGGGTTTAAGTGGGCTCCTGTTCTCCGCTAACATTCGACAGCCATTCCCTCTGCCTGACCTGTGAGCAAGATGTAATAGCAGCAGCCAAGCCACGAGGAGAGCAACACCCTGCTAAGTTGGGGGCCCCGAGGATGGATTACCTACCTCATCGTGGAGCAACGCGAGTTGGATGAGAACACATGGGGGTTCATCCAGAGCCTGGGCTCATACAGAGTGATATGCAGTTAAGAAAGTGCATCCATCCAGGAACTGTTATACTCCAACTCCCACAATGCTGAGGGGCGTGACATTGCTTACTTAGCTAGTGCGTTGGAGTGTGCATGCATTCTTCGTACATAAGCCTCTGAAGAAGAAAGGTTTCGAAACGCGTAAGGCGAGATGAAGGAACTGCTGTAATTAAAACCTGCGTGTCTGTGCTGTTCATACCAAGAATTAGAGGTTAAGGGTTTTATATATATATATATATATATATATATATATTATCTACTGGCGGTCGCCAGTAGGTAGTTATAGTTAGAACCTAGTTTCCATAGGAAATCCGCAACATTCTATTTGGAATAACTTTGGCGCCGGTGGACGAATCTTCGTGAATTTCTCCAAGAAGATGGCCTGCTCCGCTACGCTCCTTCCCTGAAAGTTTGAGGGTGATTCGTGAAGCGAGGGCCGAGAAAAAAGGGGGTCCCAAAACGTGTTTTCCCCATGCAATTTCCCATAGGACCTTTAGCCGGGGCTACAGCCCGAACGGCTGAAAGGAATTACACCAAACTTGGCAAAAAGGTAGAGTTCTGTTCGCAGGTGGGCCTTTTTGTTAAATGGTGTAAATCCGTTCAGTAGTTCCTGAGAAAAGTAAAATCATAGGTATATCTAGAGGTGCATACGGTAAGCTTACTGTACTCTGTACCTTCCCGAGCATGAGTTGAATGCTAATTGGCTGTCAACTGTCTGTCAACACTCTAAACCAGAAAGTGTTGTCAGCCATCTTGTGCCTCGGTAGACTGAGGCACAAGAAAGCAGAAAAACAAACGTGTAGAACGCAAAAAGGGGCAGGGTAGAAACACCCTGACACCCTATGCCGGCTCAGGGGGTCCCACAAGGACCCCCAAGGCCCCCCCCAATTTTGTTTTTGACAAAAATCACGGGGTACGAGTACCTTACGAGCCCCCGGGACCACCACCCCCGAGGCAAAGAAACGCAGCCCCCTGGCGCATACTGTAGGTTCCAGGTGGGCTAGTTGGGCCACATGGACCCACAGTATGCAAGGGGAATTGGTTTTCCCTCTGCAAACGCGCCAGGGGGCTGTGTTGCAGAGAGGTGTAAAAAGGAGGGTGGCCTCATTACACCTCTCTGCAATGCAGCTCCCTGGTGCATACTGGAGGTTCCTGGTGGGCTAGTTGGCCCCCATGGACCCCCAGTATGCAAGGGGAATTAGTTCCCCCTCTGCAAACGCGCCAAGGGGCTGCATTGCAGAGAGGTATAAAAAGGGGCGTGGCCTCATTACACCTCTCTGGAATGCAGCCCCCTGGCACATACTGGAGATTCCTGGTGGGCTAGCTGGCCCCTAGGGACCCCCAGTATGCAAAGGAAATTAGTTCCTCCTCTGCAAACGTGCCCGGGGTCTGCGTTGCAGAGAGGTGTAAAAGGGGCGTGGCCTCATTACACATCTCTGCAATGCAGCCTCCTGGCGCATACTGGAGGTTCCTGGTGGGCTAATTGGCCCCCAGGGACCCCCAGTATGCAAGGGGACTTAATCCCCCAACTTAGAACACTTTACAGGGCGCGTTAGCACAGTGGTGAAGGTAGGGGGCGGGGCTTGAGGTGATATGAGTGGAAACATGCCCTGAGGCACGTTTTAAGTTGGGGAATTAATTCCTGTTCAATCTAGTCCAACAGATATCACCAGTAAGCGCCGCGGAGCTGTGTTGCAGAGTGTTGTAAAAAGGGGGCGTGCCCTTTGAAAGACTCTCTGCAACACAGCTGCCTGGCGCATAATGGAGGTACCTGGTGGGCTAGTTGGCTTACAGGGGACCTCAGGATTGAAGAGGAATTCATTCCCCAATCTAGAACACTACTATTCCTGAAAAGTAACTGTACTTACCAGTAACTTGAATTTCCTACCATAGGATATTATTGCCTGCTATATAAAATATATATAAATTAGAAAAATACTAAATAAAAAAATAAATATTACAATTTCAATATTTTTAAAAACTTTTTTTTCAACAATTTCAATGGTTTTGTATGAGTGAAATGTCCAGCTAACTATAACATGTGTGAAACCTATGGTTTTTTCTGTGAATATATATATATATACATATATATATATATATATATATATATATCACAGCTCCAAAACCTACGAAATACCCAGCCGGGTCATAGGATAAATAAGCACTCTCGAGCAATCACTCAGCAGGGCGGTTTATTTCAAAGATAACAGACGTGTTTCGGGAGAGCCCTCCCTTTCTCAATGTTCACATCTGACATTCAGTGCGCGGCATCATTTTCAATGTTTGCACGACATGAGTAGAAACAAACAAGGGACCAATTCATTTACGCAGCTTTGGGCGCCATCTTGTAGTGTATATTTACTTCACAATTTCACATACGTTGCTACCAGTTTCAGAACACCAAATTACTGCCGTGTATCGGCAAAAGCAAAGTCTCATAAACCAATCCAAAATATTATGCAAAATATTAATACATTTCATGGCTGGAATAACTATGCATTTTTAAGAAAAACTCAACTATATATTACCTACTGGCGGTCGCCAGTAGGTATATATAGTTAGGATTTTTTCTCTATGGGATTTTTGAAAATTCTATGTCGAATAACTTTGGCGTTTGAGGACGGAATTGGCTGAAATCTTCAGGAAAATGGCGCATCTTGTTTCTGAGCAGCCCCTGAAAATTTGGGGGGGTTTCGTCAAGGGGGGGCCGAGAAAAAAGGGGGGTCCCAAAACGTGTTTTTCCCATGCAATTTTCCATAGGGCGGTTGGCCTCACTTTTAGCTCGAACGGCTGAATGGATTTCCACGAAACTTGGCAAAATTGTAGGGACTGGTAGCCCGATGTGCCTTTGCTAGGTCTCAATATATATGTTCCAGTGGATTTTGAGAAATTAACGTTCCAAAAAATATATATATCTGTAAGCGCGCTCCGGGCAGCGCCCCGGTTCGCGTACCTGACGCGTAACGGAACTTCGCAAAGCGAAGCTGATTGGCTCTCTGGTGTCTGTCAACATTCTAAGCAGTCCGGAGCGGCCGCCATCTTGTCTCTCGGTAGGATCGAGAGACAAGATGCGGTGAAAAACGAAGGGGGAAATGAAGGAAAGGGGGCAAGGTAGACCCCTCCTGACCCCCTAGGATTGATGAGGGGGATATTAAAGTGCCCCGCGGGGCAAAAAAAAATGTTTGCGATTTTTCGCCATAGAGGCGCGTCCCGGTACGCGAACCGGGCAGCTAACTGGCAGCGTAACGGGAGTCCGCCATCTTGTGTTTTTGGAGCGTCCAGTTCGCGTACCGGGTAGCGTCCCGGTAAGCGTAACAAGAGAAACAGTAAAAAAAAAAATAGATTATCAAGAAAACTTTGAAAAATTGTAGGGACTGTTTGTTTGATGTGCCTTTGCAAGGCCTCAAGATATGTGCACGTGTGGATTTTGTCTAATTAAGGTTAAAAAAAATATATATATCTGTAAGCGTGCTCCGGCGCGCTTACGTTACGGGTTTTGTTTGCGTGCAGAGCCGATACGTCACGGTTATGCGACGCGTCATGAGGCGTCTCACGTGGCTACGTGATACGTCACGTAATAAAGAATATATTTTACAGATATAGATATTAGCTTTTAAAAAACCATTGAAATTCACTGAAAAAACCATAGGTTATAGACCATATATAGTTAGGAATTAGCATTTACAAAACCTTGAAAATTCACTGAAAAAAACATAGGTTATAGACCATATATAGTTAGGAATTAGCATTTACAAAACCTTATTTTACTCACACAAAACCATTGAAATTCCATATATAGTTAGTTGCACTAACTATATATCGCGCACCCGCAATCCACTGCTGATGATGTCACATATTACATCATTCATGACATGGTCAGTGACATCACTGATGACATCACTGATGACATCTCAAATGACATCACTGATGACATCACTGATGACATCTCAAATGACATCACTGATGACATCACTGATAACAACATCCAGTGACTGCATGTTTCTGTAAAGTTAAAATATGTCTTGCATATTGAAGAATGAGTGGATTTATAAGTGTCTGGATGAAGGATTTAGTAGGTGCATGACTGACTGTATGAGTGAGTGATTAAATGTGTCTCACTGAGTGCATGGGTTAGTGACTAAACTGTCTTAATTTGTGCATCATTATATCTTTTGTTCTGTAAACTGCTGCATGTGTTGATCAGTAGCTATATGAGTAACTATATGGGTTATTGATTGGTTGCCCATGTATTTGTATGGGAGACTGATTGTGTGTGTGGGTGTCTGGGAGGTGTATGAATCTGTGCATAGATGTGTGAGCAGTTGATTCACTAGATGTATGGGTTCAAAAGTGCATGTGGAAACAGCTGTATGGGCGGTTGACTGTGTGCATGAGTGTATTGGTGAGTGAATGGATATCTCAGTGCTACATGTCAAAGTAAGTACATATGTAAAACACAGTACATGTGAGAGTTGACATATATAAATAACTGTGCATAAGAGCCAGTGAATGTGTGAGTGGCTGTATGGATCATTGTGAACTTGTATCCGGGATTGTATAAGAGAGTAAATATGTGTTAGTATGTGTTTGAATAAGTAAGGTGTGTATAACTGTATAGTTGAGAAAATGGAGGTGTGATTGATTCTTTGCATGACTGACTAGGTGTGTGTGTAACTTCATGGATGAGTGACAGTCTGTGAGTGTCTGTTTACACTGAGTGTATCTAAGGTTATATTAGAGTCTGAAGAAGTTCATCGTATTATCACATGAATGATGTCATCAGTGATGTGATCAGTAATGTCAAATGAGATGTCATCAGTGATGTCATCAGTGATGTCATTTGAGATGTCATCAGTGATGTCATCAGTGATGTCATTTGAGATGTCATCAGTGATGTCATCAGTGATGTCACTGACCATGTCATGAATGATGTAATATGTGACATCATCAGCAGTGGATTGCGGGTGCGCGATATATAGGTAGTGCAACTAACTATATATGGAATTTCAATGGTTTTGTGTGAGTAAAATAAGGTTTTGTAAATGCTAATTCCTAACTATATATGGTCTATAACCTATGGTTTTTTCAGTGAATTTTCAAGGTTTTGTAAATGCTAATTCCTAACTATATATGGTCTATAACCTATGGTTTTTTCAGTGAATATATATATATGTATATATATATATATATATTTGTGAGGCTCGTCATTTAGAAGACAGAGAACTGCCGGATCCGTAGCGACAAAGAGTTGACCCAAAGGTGTGCTGGTGCAAAGGTGGTTTATTAAAATAAAGCCAGCGCGATATATATAGGACCTACTGGCAGTCGCCAGTAGGTAGTTATAGTTAGGACCAATTTCCATAGGAAATCTGCAACATTCTATTGGGAATGACTTTGGCGCCGGTGGACGAATCTTTGCGAATTTCTCAAAGAAGATGGCTCGCTCCGCTCCTTCCCTGAAAGTTTGGGGGGATTCGTCAAGTGGGGGCAGAGATAAAAGGGGGTCCCAAAACGTGTTTTCCCCATGTTATTTTCCATAGGACGATTAGACACGGCTACAGCCCTAACGGCTGAATGGAATTATAAGAAATTTGGCAAAAAGGTAGAGCCCGGCTCGCAGATTACGCTTTTCTTTAAATGGTGTAAATCCCTCCAGTAGTTGCTGAGAAAATTAAAGTTGAAATCAATTATATATCTATAAGCGCGCACGGGTGCGAGCACCCCTGTGAGCGAGCGGAATTCTGATTTGCTGTTTGACATCTGTCAACATTCGATTCGGAGGAAATCAGGAAGTGTTGACCGCCATTTTGTCAGTGCGAGTCAACATATTGTAGAGAACAAAAGGGCAGAACGTGGAAAGGGGGCAGGGTGGAGACTCTCTGCCCCCATAGGAATTCTCAGGGGGACAATTAAGGACCCCCAAGGCCAAAAAAAACATTTATTTTTTTTCTAAAAAGTTGCGAGGTGCGCGCACCCGGTCACGCACCTCGATTTACAAGAGTGTGAAAAACTATAGTGGAGATCGTGGAAAGGGGGCAATGTAGAGACTCCCTGACCCCCTAGGTTTTCTCAGGGGGTCCATTAAGGACACCCAAGGCCAAAAAAATAAATTTCTTTTTCTAAAAAGTTGCGAGGTGCGCGCACCCGGTCGTGCACCTCGATTTAAAAGAGTGTGAAAAACTATAGTGGAGATCGTGGAAAGGGGGCAATGTAGACTTCATGACCCCCTAGGTTTTCTCAGGGGGTCCATTAAGGACCCCCTAGGCCCAAAAAAAAAAAAAAAATTCTAAAAAGTTGCGAGGTGCGTGCACCCCGGTTGCGCACCTCGATTTACAAGAGTGTGAAAATCTATAGTGGAGATTGTGGAAAGGGGGAAAGGTAGAGACTCCCTGACCCCCTAGGATTTCCCAGGGGGTCCCTGAAGGACTCCAACGGGCAAAAAAAAAAATGTTTAAAAAATAAAAACGCGAGGTGCGCGCACGTCGACAAACAAACACAAAAAAATATAGTTAAATAACATGTTTGAGAGTTTAGATGTTGGTTGGCTCTAAAAAGAGCCGTTGTGTTTATAAAGTGTTTTTGGTACCTACAAGTAAGTAGCGATGCAGAGTCGTAAAGTCAGAAGAAAGACTCTGTTCCCGTCATCTGTGAAATGTACACCGTCTCCTCTATAAATGCCTTGCATGTTGTAATGCAAGTTGTTGTGGTATATAGAACCCATTGCATAGTCTCTGAGGAAAGCAGAAACATACTTATTTACATGTTTCCTTGCTTTCTCAATCTGTGGACAATATTGGTTGGACCAATTCCATTTTTGTCTTTGGCATATTTTGAATATACAAAGGCAGTTTGTGGAAAAAGAGACATTAATTGCCCAAAGGTGTCCTTTAAAAGCATTTCCAGACCTACCCTAGTCAAAGTGCCCAGGTCATTTCCACCACAGTGCACAATAATGAGGTCAGGGTGTGGCAGAAATAAAAAGGATTTTACCAATGGCATCAATTGGTGACATTTTAATCCTCTCTGGCCAATCCACATAATATCCACATTTGGTAAATCAAGGTTGAGAAAGCATCTATATGCTGCATACCTTTTACTCCAGTATATATAGCTGTGTCCTATAACCCAAACTTTTAGCATTTTGAAGGCAGATCCAATAGTACTCAGATGGGCTCTGGAAGTGAAATGGCAGTTAGAAGCTGAAAGTTTAGAAATAAATGTAGATGAGGTTCAGTGCACTTGAAAAACTAGAAATGATTGGTGGTTTCTTACAATTCAAGATTGAAAACTAGGGTACATAGTAATGTTTTTTTAAAAGGAAAAATGCTATTGGTTGAGAAAAAATCATCAAAACTAACAAAGCAGTGGATAAGCAGGTGTAGTGAAGGTCAAACAGCCTTGCTGGTTTTATTTGCAACATTGAGATATAACTTCTGACCTGTGTCTTCAGCCAGGTGCAGTATGAGGTGTTACCAGGGGAACAGGCAGAGAGGGCAGAGGGGGATGGTTGAAGTTTATGCGACTTTGAAAATATTGAAAGGTAGAACCAATTGAAATGTTAGTTTGATTTTGAATTTGTGTGGGAAGAAATTTGATTGGTTATGTACATGAATATGGGTCTGAAATGAGAGGGAAATGAGAGGGAATCTGTGCCATTATTCTGAGGCTGCAGTGACAGAAGCAATATTCAGAGATTCTGCATAAGAAAATCTTTGTGACTGCCACTGGTCTAAATCTTCAAAAGCATTTTTAAAGGTGAGCCTCTAACTCTTTTTCACTGCATTTCTCCTTCTATTATGCCTTAGTCACTATAACTGTTTCACTCCCTCACAGTCTGTCACTGTCCTTATTTTTTCTCTCTCACTTTTTTCTTTTCTTTCCACTACTCTTCCTTTTCTTTCCTCTCTCTTTCTATAAATTATTTCCTCTCACTTACTACTTTGTATTTTTTCTTATTATGTTTTTTTTCCTTACTCCTCTTCCCTCATCCTGATATCTAATCCCTCACTGTTACTGCTTTTCATTTACTCTCAGTACTTTTTCCTTATTCTCCTTCCTCACTTTCTTTCCTTCAACTCTCTTTCTTGACTTTCTCACTTCCTCACTTCATCTCAGTTATAGTGTCCTTGTAGCCTGTCTAGAGACAAACTATGTTTAACATACTCCACTTCACACATGCCCAGAAGGGTCTAACTAACAGAATGCACCTACTTCTCTAGTATAACTCTCAGACTATTTTAACCATGATCACAGAGAGTGTCTGGGTGAAAGAAAGAATTATATTTGCACGTTTTTCTTTAATTTGTAAAGATGGTGCAGAGAGACGGTGAGATGGTATGAGCACAGACAGACATTCCTTTTCATTTATTCGTTGTCTTTACCTTTTCCCTCTTTTTCTTCCTTACAACTGTTAGAATTGTCAGATTGTCACCTTGTAGTTTTGTAACCATTTTTGTTATACTGTAGAAATGCCATAGAGAATGTTTTAAGAGCAGAGAGTAATTATTTTACTGATTTGCAAGCTATACTGTCATGTGTCTAAGATCACACTGTGAGTGAAGCTTGATTTTAAATGAATCTGGGTGAATAATTTGCTTAGTTGATGTGTTTAAAAATATGGGAATACATTTATTCTTGAAATCAGTTAGGCTTTAGGATATGTACTGCTAGAGAATCATAGGCAGCATGTCTGTCAGGCCTCTTAGTTCCCAAATAGGATCTAGGCTGTGCAATAAAGATCCGGGGTGTGCTGTTGAAATGAAAAAGGAATGTTATGTCTTGCTTATATATATATGGTCACGACGCAAAAAAATGACGTATTACTCGATTATTATAAAAGTTTCAAAACACACAAAGGAGGCAAGGAACAGACTCCCTGACCCCCTAGGTTTTCTCAGGGGGTCCCTTAAAGACCCCGACAGCGAGGTGCGCGCACGGTGCTCGCACCCCAGAGGCAGAAGAGAGTTCAAAACATAAGTGGAAAACAGGAAAAGGGGGCAGGGTATATACTTCCTGATCCCCAAGTCCTTCTCAGGGGGTCCCTGAAGGACCTTGAAGGGCAAAACTAATATATATATATTTTTTTTTAAATTGCAAGGTGCGCGCACGGTGCTCGCACCCTTCAGCCTCCATTTTGTATTTTTTCAAACTGAGTGAAGGGGTGCGCGCACGTTGCGCGCACTCCAAAAAACATACAAAAAAACTAGTTTGAGTGTTTTGATGTTGTATTTATATTCATGATAAAAAACATAGATTTTCACACATATTTTATTTATGGATTAGCATTTTCACTAAAAAAACAATAGGTTTCACACACGTTATAGTTAGGAATTAGCATTTAAAAAACCTTGCAAATTCACTGAAAAAACCGTAGGTTTCATATCAGTTATAGTTAGCCGGACAATTTACTCATACAAAACCATTGAAATTCCCACGTTATAGTTAGTTGTACGCCCACAATGCACTGCTAATGACGTCACATATTACATCACTCAAGACATAGTCAGTGAAATCACTCATGACATCACTGATGACAACTCAAATGACATCACTGATGACATCATCCTTGTGAAAGAGTGGCAGACCCTCTCTGTGTAATATAAGTTTTGATACACACATTGAAATATAGAAACCAAAAATTTCAATACAATGGAGAAACTAATTCCAGTCACAACAACCTATTCAGTAATTGCAAAATCTACATACATATTCACTCATTCATCAACATTTCTATATAGTTACTCATACACGTACTCAATCATCATATGTACTCATTCACCTATACATCTTGTTACACACCGACACTCATCCTTAGAGTTACTCACACACATACTCACACATGCAAATGAATTATAAAACAACCATTCACTTGCTTAGACAGCTATACATACATCACTATTCTTACTTCTACAGAAACGCACACATACTTATTTTCTAAAACAATCACTTATAGGAACAAAAACTTATTTATTCAGGAACTCTCACAATCTCTCACTCTCACACATACTTACCTATATGCATCAATTCTCACATATACTAATTTAAAACATATGTAGTTACTCATAAAAATATGATGTGACAGTCATTCACTCACTAACACAACCATACACACACTCATCCACCCCCAACAGTAAGCCACTCATTCATTCATCTATGCACAAAGTAATACCCCCACCAAACAATACAGACACTCATACTAATACTCAAAAAACTAACTAATAACCAATATAGACAGTCATGTAGCTACTCACCAACCCAAGCAGCCGTCCATAGATAAAGGGAGACAGTGATACAGATATTTACAAATTTAAACAATAATTGCTAATACATGTATTTAGTAAGATACACTTAATAAGTCAGTTATACAATCAATAAAAAAAAAACATCCATTTAGACACTTATTTAACCGTTTGTTCTTCCATCGACGTTTAGGTACACATATATTAAATATATTTTTTTCTGAAAGACACACATTCACTGGATGATGTCATCAGTGATGTCATTTGAGATGTCATCAGTGATGTCATGAGTGATGTCACTGACAATGTCATGAGTGATGTAATATGTGACGTCATTAGCAGTGTATTGCGGGCGCGCCAGTTATAGTGAGTAAAACTAACTATAACGTGGGAATTTCAATGGTTTTGAATGAGTAAATTGTCCGGCTAACGGGTAACTATAACTGATATGAAACCTATGGTTTTTTCAGTGAATATATATATATATATATATATATATATATTCACTGAAAAAACCATAGGTTATAGACCATATATAGTTAGGAATTAGCATTTACAAAACCTTGAAAATTCACTGAAAAAACCATAGGTTATAGACCATATATAGTTAGGAATTAGCATTTAAAAAACCTTATTTTACTCACACAAAACCATTGAAATTCCATATATAGTTAGTTGCACTAACTATATATCGCGCACCCGCAATCCACTGCTGATGATGTCACATATTACATCATTCATGACATGGTCAGTGACATCACTGATGACATCACTGATGACATCTCAAATGACATCACTGATGACATCACTGATGACAACATCCAGTGACTGTATGTTTCTGTAAAGTTAAAATATGTCTTACATATTGAAGAATGAGTGGATGTAGAAGTGTCTGGATGAAGGATTTAGTAGGTGCATGACTGACTGTATGAGTGAGTGATTAAATGTGTCTCCCTGAGTGCATGGGTTAGTGACTAAACTGTCTTAATTTGTGCATCATTATGTCTATTGTTCTGTAAACTGTTGCATGTGTTGATCAATAGCTATATGAGTAACTATATGGGTTATTGATTGATTGTCCAAGTATTTGTATGGGAGACTGAGTGTGTGTGTGGCTGGCTGGGAGGTGTGTGACTCTGTGCAGATCAATGTGTACTTATATCAATGATTGTATAACAAGGTAAGTATGTGTTAGTATATGTTTGAAAATATAAGGTGCTCTATGTTTAACTGTATAGACAAGAAAATGGAAGTGTGATTGATTCTTTACAGGACTGACTAGGTGTGTGAGTAACTCCATGGATGAGTGGCAGAGTGTGAGTGTCTGTATAGGTGTATGAGTGCATATGATAGTGTTGTAAAGATGAGTGATTGTATGTATGAATGATTGTATGGGTGAATGAGTGAATGTGTGTGTAGACGTAGGAATCAGTGAGTACATATGTAGTAACTAGTATTGGTGTGTCAATGGTTTCAAAAATTATACTCTGTATTTAACACTGGGTGAAACAGAGGTTATATTAAAATATGAGGAGATGCATTGTATTGTCACATGAATGATATCATCAGTGATGTGGTCATTGATGTCAAATGAGATGTCATCAGTGATGTCATCAGTGATGTCATTTGAGATGTCATCAGTGATGTCATCAGTGATGTCACTGACCATGTCATGAATGATGTAATATGTGACATCATCAGCAGTGGATTGCGGGTGCGCGATATATAGTTAGTGCAACTAACTATATATGGAATTTCAATGGTTTTGTGTGAGTAAAATAAGGTTTTTTAAATGCTAATTCCTAACTATATATGGTCTATAACCTATGTTTTTTTCAGTGAATTTTCAAGGTTTTGTAAATGCTAATTCCTAACTATATATGGTCTATAACCTATGGTTTTTTCAGTGAATTTCAATGGTTTTTTAATAGCAAATATCATAAGCTGTCGAATGTCAAGTACGTGGTAAGTGAAAACATTTTCGTGTTTATGCACACTGATCTGCTTTGAATGGTGTCCCCCCCCCCTCATTTCTATTAGGAGTACTCTCTCTTTGCACATAGTGAAGGGTAGTTAACGCAGGCCTTTGCCCCCATTGTAATACGTCGTGCCTGCTTCTCTCTCCATTTGATTGATTGTTATCCAAGTATTTACTGTTTTAGAATTGGTTCTCTTTGGTTCATTCTCTATTTACAAACAAACACAGAGTCGCAATACTCTGTTTAGTCTTTGCAGATAACGAAAAATCGTGTAAAAAAAAAGAAAAGGAATCGAGCAAAATCAGTAGGCCACTAACGGGATCTCTTTTTTACCTCGCTAAAATAGAAACATTAGGAACAACCCCTCATGACAAATACAAAACTAGTGAAATGAACTGAACTCTACACAATGATGGCTGCAAAACAGCTCGGCTCCGCCACCCACCCCGCCCAAAATAACGATAAAGAGCGGCTGCCATGATTGGCTGCGGAATGGCCACGACGGAGCTACGAAATGGTACTGCTCTCAGAAGAACTAGCCCTCCCCTCTTTGACTAATGGTTCTTGTTGCCTGTCCCTTCTGTTGTCATTTAACAGAACTATTTAGCCTGCTGAAAGGGGTTGTGTTCCGACCGCTGGTTGGTGGAGACATTTTGACTATATTCTGGACCTGCGTTGTCGCGTAATGCGTCATATGACGCACCGCGTTCACGCATCCGGAAGTCATCCGGGGCGCGCAACGCGTAACGTAAGCATAACAAGTCATGTGACTTGTTAATAAAACTTTTCATTGGTTCATTTTACTTTTCTTATTCTAATGATGAAAGGCTTGGTCATATGACCTAAAAATTACGCTTTTTATTACTTCCGAACATTATTTTTTCTTAAATATATGTTATAATGTTCCAGGCTAATGTACTTTCCCGGAAAATTTACAACTGTCCTGCAAGTAAAATATATTCTTTTTTCGAGAAAAAGAGCGTTTCTTCGTCCCATGACGGAGCCGTTGAGCAAAAGAGGGTCGACCTGCTGTCTTAGTCGCCGATACGCCTGAATATGAGATTCTTATCGATCACTTTATGTTGCAGGAATAGAAAACACAACAGCCCTTGACCATTTATCTTTACTGCGTTCCTTCGTATTATACCTTTTACCCTTCATGTAATTGGTCTGCTTTATTTCACTTGCCTTTTAATGATTCTAAAACAGTGACTATTATTAAAAACTTTACCAATGTATATACTACTACCATGTTTTCTTTTAAAAACCTTTATTGTGAAAATTTCATTATACAAATACGAGCCTATAACCACGTGGGCCGGCCACGGAGCAAACTGTAATCGTATATGATGAGTAGACATTTACACTGTAGAGGAACGTAACGGGCGGGCGATTAGGTTGCAAGAACTAAGGTGTCTAACAGTTACGGAATCGGTGGACGTACATTTTATAATTAAAATACGACAGGGCCAGTTACAATAAAATTATCTAGATATACATTTGCGGGCAAGTACCATGGGTGACGTTAATTCGAACTTTCAATAGTACAGTAATCAATAACACATCAGAACTTAATATCAATAGGGATGTCGAAATATTCAATCAATTCTCGTCCCCGCCCGCCATGTGCTTCAAAACTGCATACGTATCTCGTGATTTCAAGGTTCTGCAACCAGTACACAACAAGGAGTTACGAGTCCCATTTATTCCGGCGCCATTTTGGGCGAGGACGGGCAGGTCCAGGATATAGTCAAAATGTCTCTACCAACCATCAACTATGATGATGTTCATATGCTGTATTTATTAGAGTAACACTCATCTGTCCACATGAAATTAATTTGCCACAATCTAAACATGTCATTTTAATCTTTCCAAAGTTCTTCTAAATATTTGGGACCGTTTCCATTCCCTCTGATGCTGTCAGTGCCACTTCTTTGATGAATGTACTAGCAGGTCAGGGGTTCTCCTCCAAATCTCTCTTTTATGCAGCACTATAATTAATTGGTGCCACCTCTCCATATGACGATGCATGGTATAGTTACCATAACTATATTTTTTTTCGGTTCCTCTGGAGAGTTCATCGTGGCAGATGAAGCGTGTAACGTACCGGGCATTTACCTTTTTTGCATGTACAGGAAAGGAAAAAAAAATCGAGCGTCCGAGTTCTAAGGTGTCCCAGGGCCATTTTAGTGGACCAGGCCCAAATCCAAAGAACAGGCCGCCATTTTGAGAGTCCTGTTGCAGCCGCCTGTCGCTGTAGCATCAAGAGCAGCCGAAACTCAGCTGAATGGCAACTGAAACGGTAAAGGGGCGCCCCACTACAGCAGACGAGCCTCCACCTAGGAAGGCCCGTTCACGCCGCCTCCCCCACCCCCCTTCGGGCACCCCACGCCGTTATTCGGAGCAGGATTGTAGGATGGCCACACCAGTGCGGCAACTTGCTAGACATCACCTCGGTGGTAACCGAATCTCAACGCCTTGTGGTGTCTTCTATTCAGAAAACATTGTTATGCTGCCTTCGACCTATTCGCCGCAAGTGCGCACACAACTCAACTGCATAGCTTGCTAGACACCACCTCGGTGCCATCCGGATCTTGGAATCTCAGCGCCTCTTGGTGTCTTCTCTTCAGAAAATATTGTTGCGCTGCCTTTGGCCCCATTCGCACATCGGTCCGCTACTGACGCCATCTCACAGGCTAATGGGGCGCCCCACGCCGACTTTCAGCATTGTAGGATGACCACACCAGTACAGCAACTTGCTAGACATCACCTCGGTGCCATCCGGATCTCGGCGCCCCACTGCAGATGAAGTGCCTCTCAACTATGAAACCACCACGGTGACATCCGGATCTTGGCGCGTTGTGCTGCCTTCGGCCTATTCGCACATCGGTCCGCTACTGACGCCATCTCACAGGCTAATGGGGCGCCCCACGCCGAGTTTCAGCATTGTAGGATGACCACACCAGTACAGCAACTTGCTAGACATCACCTCGGTGCCATCCGGATCTCGGCGCCCCACTGCAGATGAAGTGCCTCTCAACAATGAAACCACCACGGTGACATCCGGATCTTGGCGCGTTGTGCTGCCTTCGGCCTATTCGCACATCGGTCCGCTACTGACGCCATCTCACAGGCTAATGGGGCGCCCCACGCCGACTTTCAGCATTGTAGGATGACCACACCAGTACAGCAACTTGCTAGACATCACCTCGGTGCCATCCGGATCTCGGCGCCCCACTGCAGATGAAGTGCCTCTCAACTATGAAACCACCACGGTGACATCCGGATCTTGGCGCGTTGTGCTGCCTTCGGCCTATTCGCACATCGGTCCGCTACTGACGCCATCTCACAGGCTAATGGGGCGCCCCACGCCGACTTTCAGCATTGTAGGATGACCACACCAGTACAGCAACTTGCTAGACATCACCTCGGTGCCATCCGGATCTTGGCATCTCAACGCCTAGTGGTATCTTCCATACAGAAAATATTGTTGCGCTGCCTTTGACCCCATTCGCACATCGGTCCGCAACTTAGACATCACCTCGGTGCCATCCGGATCTTGGCATCTCAGCGCCTTGTGGTGTCAGTCAGAAAATATTGTTGCGCTGCATTTGGCCCCATTCGCACATCAGTCCGCTACTGACACCATCTCACAGGCCAACAGGGCGCCCCACGCCGACTTTTACCATTGTAGGATGGCCACACCAGTGCCACAACTTGCTAGACACCACCTCGGTGCCATCCGGATCTTGGCATCTCAGCGCCTTGTGGTGTCTTCTATTCCGAAAATATTGTTGCGCTGCCTTTGGCCCCATTCGCACATCGGTCCGCTACTGCCGCCATCTCACAGGCCAACGGGGCGCCCCACGCCGACTTTCAACATTGTAGGATGGCCACACCAGTGCGGCAACTTACTAGACACCACCTCGGTGCCATCCGGATCTTGGCGCGTTGTGCTGCCTTCGGCCTATTCGCACATCGGTCCGCTACTGACGCAAACTCACAGGCCAACGGGGCGCCCCACGCCGACTTTCAGCATTGTAGGATGGCCACACCAGTGCTGCAACTTGCTGGACACCACCTCGGTGCCATCCGGATCTTGGCGCGTTGTATTGCCTTCGGCCTATTCGCACATCGGTCCGCTACTGACGCCGCCTCACGTGCCAACGTATTTTCTCCGCATTTTATACCCTATGCCGCATAACAGGTCATGTGACTTGTTTATAAAACTTTTCATTGGTTCATTTTACTTTTGGTTTCCTAATGATGGAAGGCTTGATCATATGACCTAAAAACAACACTTTTCATTGGATGAAAACTTTTTTTTTCCCAAACGATGAAAGCCCCACCTTGTTTCTGGATGTTTCAGACTGAAGCTGGCTTCAGCATGAGAGCACCACCATCTCGTAGCTCCGTCGTGGTCATTCCGCGAGCAATCATGGCAACCGCTCCCCACCAGAAGCCTACAGGAGTCGGGGGCCCCCAAAACTTTTGATAAATCCTCAAGGCGGAGGGGACGCTTTCGAGAATGGGGTCCAAGACCTAGCAGACAAGCGTCCGATTTCCAAGGTGTCCCAGGGCCATTTCAGTGGACCAGGCCCAAAAAGAAAAGAGCCTGCCGCCATTTTGAGAGTCCTGTGACAGCCGCCTATCGCTGCACCGCAAGAGTGGGCGCAACTCAGCTGAATTGCGGCTTTTGACACAGTGGACCAAAAACGGACGGAATGGCAACTGAAACGGTAAAGGGGCGCCCCACTACAACAGATGACACTCCACCTGGAGAGGCCCGTTCACGCCGCCTCCCCCGGGGCGCCCCACGCCGTTATTCGGAGCAGCATTGTAGGATACCAAAACCAGTGCGGCAACTTACTGGACATCACCTTGGTGCCATCGTTCTGCTGCCTTGGAACTATTCGCACAACAGTTTGCTACTGATGACCCACCCCCCGCGACGCCCCACGCCAGAAATCTGGACGTTGTGCTGCGTTGGGACTATTCGCACAGCCGACCGCTACTTCGTTGTTTTTCCCTAAAAATGTTTATATGTTATTACTGTTTTTGTTTTCTTGTATATATTTATAAGTTATTAAAGTTTTATAATCTTACTACTTTGTTGGAGTGCTATATATTTTTAATGTGACACATAATTGTAAAAACATTGATGTACAAAGAGTCATCCCTGGAATCTTCCGCTTCAGGCTCGGTCCCCTCCCCAATCACAATACAGGATGGTTTTCAGATAATAGGAACGCGTCTGCTGTGACGGATCTCATCGAGTGTGGGCCTTGATCTACTATAACTCCTTTGAAGAGGGGTGATTCTTTACAGCTGGGGCCATAAACTACATCTGCAGGGCTAGCTGATACCCTAGGACTGGCCTGGACAATCGGACACAGAGGAAAAGGAGTGTCAGAGGGTGCGGTAGTGAATAGGGCGAAAGGGAGGTGTCGGGCGGGCACAGGGTGTGATTCTCAGGGAAGAGCAGCGCAGATGGGGGGTGGTTTATTACCCATGCATAAGACAGAGAGCGGGGGTGACCACTGCCTGGGGGAGATGCTTGCGAGGGTGGGGAGCCATGCTAAGGATCGACAGCGTGCAGAGAGTGGGTCTGGTCAAGGCATCTAAAATGGCTGCCGTGCACGACAAAAGTGTGGCATTTGAAAAAAGGCAAGATGGCGCAGACAATCTTTTCAACACTTCCTGATTTCCTTCGAATCGAACGTTAACAGACGTTGGGGCATATTACCAAAGTTAAGCGATATTTATCCCTAACGATGCTTAGCAACGATTTTTTTACCGCTAAGCATCGTCAGAAATTATCGCAGATAAACCTTGCTATTATCAAGGTTTATCGCAAATACGATAAAAAACGACCGCAATGCATTAATATCGCTGAAAACTCAGCGATATTCATGCATTACCGAGCTAATGCTCTTAGCCATGTTATCCACCTCCCATTGGATAACATGCCTTAGAACTGCTCAGGGCAGGTGCTAGCTTTTGGAGATATTCGCGCTTATCGCGAATATTTCCAAAAGTTGATAATAGGAGATAGCGATGTTAGCGACTGTTTCCAGTCGCTAACATCTTGGCATGCCCACTTTGCATGTCATTAGTGATAAATATCACTCACATGCAAAGTGGGGCCCAAGATGGTCGCTATCTCCTACTAGCCGTCGCTAACTGGTGTTAGCAACAGCTAGGTAATACAGATATAATTTTATCTCTGCGAAGCGGAGCGCTGTTACAGATATATATCTTTTTTTGAACGTTAATTTCTCAAAATCCACTGGAGCACATATATTGAGACCTAGCAAAGGCACATCGGACTACCAGTCCCTACAATGTTGCCAAGTTTCGTGCAAATCCATTCAGCCGTTCGATTATTATTATTATTATTTTTTTTTGCCTCGCGGGGCCCTTTTAAAACCTCCACATCAAACCTAAGAGGTCAAGGAGGATCTACTATGCCCCCTTATGGTCATTTGCCCCTTCGCTTTGGCTTCCTCTTGTCTCTCGATCCTACCGAGAGACAAGATGGCGGCCGCTACGGACTGTTTGCAATGTTTACAGACGCCGGAGAACCAATCAGCTTCGCAAACCTCCGTTACGCGAAGCGGAGCGCTGTTACAGATATATATCTTTTTTTGAACGTTAATTTCTCAAAATCCACTGGAGCACATATATTGAGACCTAGCAAAGGCACATCGGGCTACCAGTCCCTAATATTTTACCAAGTTTCGTGCAAATCCATTCAGCCGTTCGATTATTATTATTATTTTTTTTTTTTGCCCCGCGAGCCCTTTTAAAACCTCCACATCAAACCTAGGGGGTCAGCGAGGATCTACTATACCCCCTTATGGTCATTTGCCCCTTCGCTTTGGCCTCCTCTTGTCTCTCGATCCTACCGAGAGACAAGATGGCGGCCGCTACGGACTGTTTGGAATGTTCACAGACGCCAGAGAACCAATCAGCTTCGCTTCACAAAGCTCCGTTGCGCGAAAAGTCCGCGAACCGGAGCGCTGCCCGGTCCGCTGTTACAGATATATATCTTTTTTTGAACGTTAATTTCTCAAAATCCACTGTAGCACATATATTGAGACCTACAAAAGGCACATCGGGCTACCAGTCCCTACAATTTTGCCAAGTTTCGTGCAAATCCATTCAGCCGTTCGGGCTAAAAGTGAGGCCAACCGCCCTATGGAAAACTCAATGTTAAAAACACGTTTTGGGACCCCCCTTTTTTCTCGACCCCCCCTGGACGAACCCCCCCCCAATTTTCAGGGGCTGCTAAGAAACAAAATGTGCCATTTTCCTGAAAATTTCAGCCAATTCCGTCCACAAACGCCAAAGTTATTAGACATAGAATTTTCAAAAATCCCATAGAGAAAAAATCCTAACTATATATACCTACTGGCGACCGCCAGTAGGTAATATATATATATATATATATATATATATATATATATATATATATATATATATATATATATATATATATATATATATATATATATATATATATATATATATATATATATATATATATGTATATACATATATAGTGTGGTGTAATAAAACAACCCTTGAAACTCATCTTTGGAGT
The DNA here is from genome assembly GCF_964261635.1 of Lissotriton helveticus. Taxonomy (NCBI): domain Eukaryota; kingdom Metazoa; phylum Chordata; class Amphibia; order Caudata; family Salamandridae; genus Lissotriton; species Lissotriton helveticus. The sequence continues at coordinate 646,555,830 of NC_136071.1, read as the reverse complement.
GCAGCATCTGTTTTGCTTTTGAATACGTACTATGAGATATCTCGCCTGGCGGCATGGCACACCCGAAGGAAGATTTCTTTGTCTCCTGGGGTGTTTCATCATGTCTCTACCTTGTACGCAGACCGCAGTCACCAAATCGGAGCGGCAATTTCAGCAAGTACAGTACCGGAGAAGCACGGTTGGTATCTAATAAGGTTGGGGTTCTGAATTATCTTTCCTCCATTAGCGCGTCATTGGGAGGGATAGCCCTATGGTATGTTTGGCACTTTTGCATAGGCGTCCACTCTGCACCCTGCTTCCTGGTGGCGGTGGCCTACTGGAATGATTATCGTGCCATGCCATGTTCCACCCGCACTTACCACATCTTGTGCCACATATAACTCATCCTGAATATCCTGGAGAATCTATGCCTGCTCCCTCTGACATACGTGTCCTCTACAGAGAACCCTAAGGTCCACAAGTTGGCCTTCACCGTGTTTATGATCTTCTCCCTCAGCCTCATGATTCTGAACTATCTCCCCTGGATGATGACTGGGTTAAACACTGTTAGTTCTGAGCATCATCCTCTGCACCCAAGAACTTGAGCAATATGAAAACATCTGGATTGCTGATGTGCAGCGTACTATAAACTTCTGTGAATGTGTGAAAAATAATTTGAATTACAAACTGTGTGCTTCATGTCCTGGATGGCAAAGCTTCTGGAATGACCTGTGCTAGGCTTTTACCTTAGAGATGGGGCAAACTCATGGCCACAGAGAGAAAACAGTCTGTTACCCAAACTGTTGCTGTTTGTTCCCATTTAATACTCTTTCTTTCTTTGTCTACTTCCTTTGCTCCTATCCCCTCTCCCCTGAATCTCTCCCCTTGCCTGCTACACCGCCTAGCCCCCTGTCCTTTGTGCCCTTTGACTAAGTGCTCCTTCTCCCCTTGTTGGGTAAAGATCAAATATTTATACTCTGGAGTCTCAGTGAGAGTCCACAGCGCCAAGGGAGCCACTCACAGTTGAGGTATGGTATGGCACCCCTTGCTAAAGCACTCCCTCACCCCTTTTTGGAGAAGGATCCAGTATGTAGGCCTTGGAGTCTCAGTGACCCCTTTGAGAGAGTCCACTGCGTATGGGGAATGATAACATTTCCCCTGGGATCACAGTTTACTTGACTTTGGACACAGCTTTGACTCGTCCACAGGTTTGTGTCCCCATCACCCCCTCCTCTTTTCCTGCTGTGTCTCTCACACTGCCTTCCTCTTTCCCTCATTCATTCTCTGTATACTTCCCCAGCTCCTACCCCCCTCCCCTGAATCTCTCCCTTGCCTGCTTTTTCACTTATGTATATGTCCTTATTGTTTGTTTGACCTTACATGTTACTATGTTGCCATGCTCTAATAACTGTGTAACCTTTATAATGATGTAACCTGCAACTATGGTCTGATACTCATGTAAAGCACTCTGATACCCCCAGGTCTAGCCAGCGCTATTTAGAACCTTTAAAACAAAAAATTAAATAAATATATATACATATTATAACTGTTTATGAATAATGTATTTATGATTATACATTTTGATTATTAGTATTAACAACCATACTTGTAAATTGTTTATTGGACAATATTTTGCTCGTGTCTGTCTACTTATTTTTTATTATTATTACCATATTTTAATTTTATTATATTTATACGCATTCAAAGTTGTTTGCGTTTAAATTATTTTTCTACTACTTTTTTCTTAATTAAAGTTATAAAATGTTATATCATATCTATTTTCTTTAATATATTTATATTGTCTTAAAGCGATTGTTTCAAAATTAATATATTTTTCAAAGTTCATATAATGTTAAATATTTTGAATTCTATATACTTGCTTATGTAATGATAATATAATATTTGGTTGACTATATTTCTTTAGTCAACATTTTTGATTTTACATAGTAAGAATGCAAAGATGATATTTTTGTTGTTGATATTATATCAAAGAAGCCATAATTTGAAAAGTTATCAGGATTCATTGAAGCAAAGAAGCAGCAGTTAACAGCATCACAGAGTAATTCTAAGGGAAGTTTTTTGAGAAAAAAAGCAGTCTGGGTGTCTGAAAAGTTTAGTTTATGTAGCCAAGAAAGGTAATTCTAGAATGCTATAAGGAGCATTGCTGTAATAAAAAAACATTTATTTAGGGGCATCTGGATGAAGTTATTCAAATATCTTGTCAGCTACATACCGTAGAGTTGTCTAGAGCACATCCAATTATTTTATACCTGATTGCAGCTGCGATAACATCTCCCTTTTCCAGTACTTTTATCAAATGTGACCTAAAAATTTCTAATTGAATTCCAAAGATTACACTAATGAATGTAAGTAATCCTAAATGGCCTTAGAAACATGTTGACTCATCTCAGATTATGAAGTCTCTATCTTTTTTTACGTAGGGAGAGGCAAACCTGACACTCATTCTAAATCCTGTTTTCTGTGTGTCACATAGACCCATAGTGATTCTAAATACAGATACATTTTTTTAAGTATTAGCAGGTAGTATGATTGAGGTCATTTGCAATGGTAGTGTGTGGGGACGTAGGTACATTTGTATCTGAAGATGTGCCTTTATTTCATGCCAAAAAAAGCCAGACAGTAATGTTGGCAGACAATGCCTCCCATGAAAAAGCCTTATTAACCAACTTGTTTAATTATTCATTTATTTATTTAATTGTTTGTTTATTTGCACTGCTCTATGGGGCTGAATTAGCCCAAGGGCATTAGAGTGCTTTACTAGATTGAAGATGTGGGTTCTGGAAAATAGACACCGTAAATCAACCAATTAGCAACTGCAAAAGCAAAAGGGATATGTTGTTCACTTTCGCATATGAGCAGTTCTTGACAAGAAGTACTGTAGAAAACAATCATCATAAAAGAACCATGAAGCAACTAAAAACAAAGACTGTCAGCAGGTCGAATTAGGCTAGGCAGTTTGGGTCAGCAAAGGAAGTACGATAAATCCTGTTCTGACCAAAGTGCTTCCCAAATAAGAGGTTTTTGAGATCTTTTTTAACTTGATCAAGCAAGAGGCTGTGCGGATGACTGATGGGAGGTAGTTCCAGAGCCTTGTTCTGCTACCTAAGAATAATTGTTTCGTATTGCGTTAGCTCTTAAATGTAGGAGTTGTGAGGACTTTATGAGTGATGCATGCCACCTTAAATTGGACTTTGGCTTCAAACTGGAGCAATTGCAGTGTATGGAGAGAAGAAGATATGTGATTGATTCAAAGAAGTGTGATCAGCACTGTTCTCAATGGAGAAGAATTTGAAAGAAGGAAACCGAAAAGGATTGAGGTCCCAAAACCTAACCTTAAAAGAACCACTGCCTGGGTCACGGATTTCGATTTCTACTCAGAAATGAACTGCCTGATGTCCTAAAGCAGTTTTAGCTAAAGTTGAGTGATTTCCATTTTCTCCAATTACTGTATTGTAGTTCAGTAGAGAGAAGGATTTCAGCTTCTCTTGGACAGGGAATTGAGATGTTTGTAGAAGGTCTGTTTTTACGTTGCAACGTATAGTCTGGAATAGAGAATGTTTGCCCAGATATGAAGAGATAGTTGAGAAGCTATACAATTTTCTAACAGGTTTTCTAAGAAGGGAAGTGTTGACACCGGGTTGTAGTTGTTCAGGTCATTGGAGTCTGCCTCTGACTTTTTCAGGATGGGAGAGACGTGGTCAATTTCCAAAATGTCCAGGAAAACACCTCGCATCAGTGAGGACTTAACTTGAAAGGACCAGAATGATAGGAGCAGTTTGCCATTTCCTTGTTCAGGCAGCCATGCAATGCATCGGATGTATGTCGTTATAACGCATGCATTTACAACGCATGCCATCACAACGCAACTTTTACATCGCAGGTGCCATTACAACGCATGGCATTACAATGCAGGTATTTACAACGCAAGGGCTATTACAACGCATGCCATTACAACGTAAGTATAGGTAAGTATATAATTTAAATTACAAATGTAAATAATTCTAATTTAATTAATTTAATTTAATTTAATTTAATTTAATTTAATTTAATTTAATTAATTTAATTTAAATTTAATTTTACTTTATTTTTTACCTTGTACCCTTTTACCCAAAAACCCAAAACTGACTCTGAACCCTAAAAATACCCCTTTACCCAAAAACCCAAAACTGACCCTGAACCCTAAAAATACCCCTTTACCCAAAAACCCATAACTGACCCTAAACCCTTAAAATACCCCTTTACCCAAAAACCCAAAACTAACCCGGAACCCTAAAAATACCCCTTTACCCAAAAACCCAAAACTGACCCTGAACCCTAAAAATGCCCCTTTACCCAAAAACTGAAAACTGACCCTGAACCCTAAAAATACCCCTTTACCCAAAAACCCAAAACTGACCCTGAACCCTAAAAATGCCCCTTTACCCAAAAACCCAAAACTGACCCTGAACCCTAAAAATGCCCCTTTACCCAAAAACTGAAAACTGACCCTGAACCCTAAAAATACCCCTTTACCCAAAAACCCAAAACTGACCCTGAACCCTAAAAATGCCCCTTTACCCAAAAACTGAAAACTGACCCTGAACCCTAAAAATACCCCTTTACCCAAAAACTGAAAACAGACCCTGAACCCTAAAAATACCCCTTTACCCAAAAACTGAAAACTGACCCTGAACCCTAAAAATACCCCTTTACCCAAAAACTGAAAACTGACCCTGAACCCTAAAAATACCCCTTTACCCAAAAACTGAAAACTGACCCTGAACCCTAAAAATACCCCTTTACCCAAAAACTGAAAACTGACCCTGAACCCTAAAAATACCCCTTTACCCAAAAACTGAAAACTGACCCTGAACTCTAAAAATACCCCTTTACCCAATAACTAAAAACAGACCCTGAACCCTAAAAATACCCCTTTGCCCAAAAACCCAAATCTCACCCTGAACCCTAAAAATGCCCCTTTACCCTAAAACCCAAAACTGACCCTTAACCCAAAAAATACCCCATTTAAAAAACAAACATATAACATTTTAAATATAATTATATACTTACCAGTACTTACGTTGTAATGGTATGCGTTGTAATAGCACCTGCGTTGTAAATACCTGCGTTGTAAATACCTGCGTTGTAATGGTTTTTGCGTTGTAAAAGTTCCGTTGTAATGGTAGTGCGTTGTAAAAGTTGCGATGTAATGATTGTTTCCCAATGCATCAGAGAGGTGTGTAACATTTGACCGTAGTGATATTTTCAAGTAGTTTAAATTCGACGACTTCATCAAAGTATAACCAAGACCATTGGACTGTGAGATTCAGCCTGCAGTCATCTGGATGGTGGAGCCTGATGGAAGAGACAGCTCGAAAGATTTTACTTTCTCTGCAAAGAAGGTTGTACATTCTCTACATTTAGTTTGTGGTGTGGAGGTCATAATGGTGGAGGGCTGAGAGTTTCATTGTTTTTCAAAATCTAAGAAAACCTGTGGATGGTGTAACAAATTGGGTTACTAGTTGTAAAGTATTGAGTTCTTCAAAAGTAATATGTCCTTACGTTTCTCTTTAACACAAACAAATTACCCCACTGTAGCACTTGACTATCTCAGTATAGCAAAGCAGAACAGTCCATGGCCTTGTTGGAGGGTTTTAATGTCCAGAGGTGGCTTGACCATCCCCACCATGCCCAGTCAGCCAGGAGTAGCACATACACCCCCTCCCCCCCGGAATCCCTGTGTACAGGCCTAAGCCAAAGCCCACTGCCTCAAGGTACTTTTTACGATATAATCTACTAGGCCCGATGCTCATGAAAGTACATTTCTTTTTGTGCACAACACAGCGATATAGCTTAGGCTACCACAGAACCACAGAAACTTTCCACAGTTACAAGTGCAGGCGCTTCACACCCACACACGGGGGCCCAGCTGGTACGCCCTTGACATTTCACAAGTATTGTTCGCTTCATTTTTTACATATACAATGTTCCAAGCCTCGCAGATGAGACCGCAGCAGCGCCCTGCGATGGCAACGCCTGCCTTTAAGTTCCGGTCTCACATGTATTTTTAGAGACAGGTACGCTTCGTATATCCTTTGTTTATGTTCTGCGGTCAGGCACAATAGACCACCCGCCCAAACACCTGACATCCTGGCCTGCCACTTCGATGTTGTCAGGACTTTAGCACCACTACTGTAGGCGTGTGGTCATGCTGTAGGGGTGCGGTCAAGCAGCTGCGCCATTACCTACGTCAGTGCGGTCTGACCATTTTTTTTATCAGAATAGGTATAACAGGCCCGACACTCCACTGAGAGGTAGGACACTTCGACGAGTGCTCTGCACAGCGTCGTCCTCCCGGCCGGCCATTCTTATCTGACTTGGGACATCACGCCTATCTCTCAGGTTGTAACTCCCAATCCAGATAACCTTTTTGCTTTTTAGCTTTCTCTCTGACTAGTCGCAGTATTTTCATCTACACCCATTTCCTTGCATTTTAAGGCCTCTTAGAATTTAATATATATATATGTATATTAAATGTTTATTTTTACTTTAGAATTGTTTGCCTCTAGGCACTAGAATTTCATTGTGTGTTTGTACCTTTTTTTGATTCTTTGACTGGTTCCAATTGCGCCATTTTTCAATTGTCCATTATTCACGCCTGTTTTATTCAAGTCTGTTTTATAACCTTTTCAGTATTATAGAAATATTCATGTGGCTTTAATCCTAACGGAGTGAAGTCAGGCTCCTTAATGGCCTTTTGCTTAGATAGAGAAATGATATGCATTTTGTGGTGTGTTTTAACTTAACAAATAAAAAGTGCCACTTCAACATGACTCCTCGGTGTCTCACATCTTTCTTCCTTATCTCTCAGTGAAGCGATACTTTGGCAGCTCGTGACCACAGGTGACAACTAATCAAGGGGCGAGAAATCTCCCTTTGACAGCTGGCGCCCAACGTCCATCCTGCGAAGACTGATCTTGCCTGCGGTGGGTCTGGATTACTACTGGAGTTTGTCCCAGAGAGTCCTGTCTCCTCTGCTGACCACGGGGTAAGACAGGGATATGTTTGAGTTTCCTTGAATTGCCCCTGGTGTCTGATTGGAGGCGGGGTCTCTGGGGTCTCTCTGCTGGCTCCTGACGCACTGTAGCAGTCTGTCTGGCCAGGATTAGAACACTATATCTTTCTATTTTTTTGTGTGGTCACAGTTTTTTTTTTTGCCTTCCTGTCAGATACAGCGTGTCGGTTTCTTTTTACATATGTTACGTGGGCAGTGGTCTTGGTACAGGGTTTGTGGCTTTGTTGGGTGCCTCAGGTTTGAAGTCCTGAGAGGTATTTTTGTTAGCCTCAGGGTGTGTCCTGAGAGGTATTTGTGTTAGCCTCAGGGTGTGTCCTGAGAGGTATTTGTGTTAGCCTCAGGGTGTGTCCTGGGAGGTACTTTGTTAGCCTCAGGTTTGAAGTCCTGAGAGGTACTGTGTTAGCCTCAGGGTGTGTCCTGGGAGGTACTTTGTTAGCCTCAGGTTTGAGGTCCTGAGGGGTATTTTTGGTCAGCCTCAGGGTGGGTCCTGAGAGGTACTTTTTAAGTTCAAGTTAGAGTTTTGGGAAGAATATATTTATCCACCTGTATGAAATATTTTTATTAGTATTGTATTTTGCTCTTGCTACACTGGTTTCCAACTCGCTTAATGAGCTCTGTGCGTTATTTATTATTATTATTTTTTTCCGATTAAGATTTTCACCTTGTGGTCTCCGTCTCTGGCCTGTGCTTTCTTTCACGGGCATTCTTCTTGTCTTTATCTCCTCTCTGCAAGGATTGGGTGTCATTGTTTTAGCTTTTGGTCGACTGCTCATTCTCTCTCGTTCAGCTCTCACCGTCCGGCTTTGTCAGCTGCTGCCTTCTCACCTCGTTCTGCGCACACAGAAAGAGGAAGTGGCTTGTGGTATTTTCGGATTCCCCCCTCCTTTCTAGCCCATTCTTGCTCAAGCTGGGGGCTCCACTGTGTTCAGTGGGAGCTAATGAATGGGTCCGTTTTACTATACTTTCAGTTTTTGTGGTGCGTCTTTTGCATGTGTTTTTGATTTATATGTGAGTTTGTTGTAATGGTGAAATATTTGGTTTGTTCCCATGTCATTTGTCCATTGCCTTGCTCTGTGTAAGTAGGTGTGCTTTACAGTTGCCTCTCTGTGCGTCCAGGGATATAGCGCCTCTTTACTGTTTGCACCATCTCCCCAGTGTTGTTTGTCTATCATTCGCCGAGCAACTGATAGCCAAAAAGGGGGGGACAGGTATTCAATTTTTCCACCGAACCCCTGAATGTCCTCATCACAGCCTCTATATTCGTGATGGCCAACACCACCCCACATGCTATAAATTGCTCTATCCATCTGATTTATGACGTCCCTGTTGCAGCACATAATACCACTTTTAACACGATAACATACCTAGATAGCAAGAGCCGAAAGCGCCTAGCTAAGGCTTGGAACATTCTAGGGTTCCTGTCATTAAGGGTATAGTAGAGGGACCTATACCAGATCTCAATTATAGCCACTAAGAAAGCATAGCCAAGGCAGATTGTGGTTCACACCAGAAAAACACACCATTTATCTTGCATTTGTACATTTAAAGGGGGGGGGGGGTTTAACATGGAATGCTTCAAGATAGGCAATGAATAGTAGCTGAAGATTCAATGACTCTAGCACCAAGGGAATAATGTGGGGAATAACAGCCTGATTCATGTACATGCCGTTTTGCGTGTCCCTAATAGCGAATCATAGCGATTCGCTATTGAGGACACGCAAAACGGCATTCATGTAGGAATTGCTACTTAAATAGCGATTCCTACATGTTCTTTATTTGCGAGTAGCAATTTGCTACTCGCAAATACTCCCCATTCATTCCTATGGGCCAAGAGGCCCATAGGAATGAATGGGGATTTGCGAGTAGCAATTTGCTACTCGCAACTAAGATAGCGATTTTAAGGGTGCCAGGGGTGTCCAAAGGACGCCCTGTAGCACCCCTAAAATGCACTTTTGGACAGGTGTTGCGCACACACATGTCCAAAGGACATGTGTGTGTGCTACATGCAACTTTGAAAAATGCTTTTAAAAGCATTTTTCTGAGTTTTTGCTATTTACCGACAGGTCTGACCTGTCGGTAAATAGCGGTCCCAAAAGTCCAAAATCGCTATTTTGTTTTGTGTCATGAATAGCATTTGAGGAATCTCTATTAGAGATTCCTTAAATGCCATTCCACGCAAATATGCGAATTCTTACATAGCGATTTTTGCATTTGGTATCATGAATACCAAATGCAAAAATCGCACTCGCAAAGGGCCAGATTCTCAGAATCTGGCCCTTTGCGAGTGCAATTTACCTACATGAATCAGGCTGTAAGACTCACAATGCTGCATGATTTATTAACTCAAAATGGAGCTTTGGGTATATTGGCAAATGCAACAACTTTCTTCAAACAACACCATACGCATCTTAAAAGATACTCATATTTTTACATGCTCTTCAAATTTGATATACACACATTAATTCAATTAAGCGCAAGACAGGTTACAATTTAATAAAATGAGCTGCATACTGGAAGACTACCAGTGGCTCAAGAGATACTGGTTGTAGAGGCTTGTTGCAATTGCAAAGCAGTGGTGGTTGACATGAGCATGTAGTGTGTTTTTCATTATAGGTCACATTTTTTAAGTATTGCCATTGATTTAAAATATAATTTTTTGCATTTGAATGAGTTTGATTTGCACGCCAGAAATGTGCATTTAAATGCCAAGACTTTGCCAATGCCCATTATTGAATGTTGAAAAAGAGTTCTTCTACCATATAAATGAGAGGTATTTTTCTCTACAATTTGTACATCTATTTATGTCATAAATTTGCAAAGCACCCCCTCAAATAAAAGCCGCCTTGGTTCAAGTAACATAGGACCATGACATTTCACCCTTTCATTGCATTAGTATGTGCTTTGAAGTTGTAAATTCGTGCACGGTTAACATTTCGCATTTAGGGATTTCTGACTGGTTGCTATTGAACTTTTAAAATAGTCATTCTAAAGTAATAAGTTGTCATGATAGCTGCACCTGTAGGTCAAATGACGACAGTCACCACCTTCCCCCAGAATGCCATGATTGCAGCCACAGCCAACATACCGCCTGCGCTGCGACAACAGCTCACCATGCAATACATCCAGGCCCCATTACAGCCTGCCATATTATACGTAGAGACCCAGCCACAACAAGATATACAATACATCCAGGCACAACGACAGCCAGCTGATCAGTACATACCGCCACAGCCCCCAGAACAATACATAGCAGCACAACATGCCTACAGAAATGACCAACAAAATTATTATATAAATAACAGAAAGAATGCCACCAGAAAATCGGGTATACAGGGAGGAGTGAATGGAATGGTAGAACTGAGGTTCCAATCACAGCCAGCACAGCGCACTTGTTATTATTGCTACAGAATAGGTCACATGCAAAGACAGTGCCGCATTAGACTTCAAGACCAAGGCCAGAAACTTATGAGTCCCACCCAACAAGGACTAAGACCCTATGAATGTGGCCCAAGTCCAACAACAGCTCCTGTGAATGCACGTTCCAATGCAACAGCAACAACAGACACCTATATACAAAATGATGCCCAAAAAAAGAAAGATAACTGCAGCACCCAGGTACTAAGTACAAAATAATTTATTCTTACCAGCATCCAAATTCAGTACCAGCTTAGGTAGGCAAGCAATGGTCTGAATGCAGGAACAGATCGGGGAGGGTGTTACAACAGGGCACTGACAGTTGATGTTCGCCATTACAGAATAGGGTTTTTGAAATTTTGGCTCGCGTTCAAGTTGAATGATGCCACTGGCCTTAGAGCAACGTGGATATCGGAGCAGATAATAATAAAATGAAAGAATCTCCCACAATTTCTTATACACAGAAATAGTGAGAGAATAGGGGGATAAAATAGTGGAATGGAATACACTAGCATGTATAGGCCCTTTGGTGCACAAGATTAGGATGTGTTTGATGTGATATTAAATATTCTGGTAGGCATAGCATATAACTAAACTACACATGCTTTTAGATGTTACAAGGAAACAGAAGAGTTAGCAGTTTTTCTCTCAGGCTGCCCTGCCGTTGGAAGTAGCCAACCACAGATTCTGGGCCTTGAGCCAGGCAGGAAATTAATTTCCTGTGGTTTGTAATGAGAGTTTTTAGGCAGTTGGAACACCGATCGCAAGATCACACAAAATGAGAAATATACATATATATATATATAAATATGTGCATAACAGAAGTAATGTGTAGGTACAGCACAGTTTTTATTCCTATGTTCTTCAAAGTTGCAGGAAATATTGTGTACCTATACTGTAAGGCGAGTGTGCTATAATGCTTTTTAAGCAGTACATAAGCCAGGGACTACAATCCTGTATGTGCATTGACAAAGCCAAAGGGTTAACAAAATATTTGAGGCCTACTGGATTTGGCAAGGCTTGTTTATTTTTAAGTTGCAAAGAAATGGTACGTACCTGATTCAAGTAGTTTAGTGAAATGCTTTAGCATTTTGTTTTATGAGCCTGGGGCAGGTTGTGAACAGGTGTCACTGTGACAGAGATTTTCAAATATGTTTGACGTTGAGACAAACTATAGCCCAACATTTTCAAATTCATTCGTTTATATAATGGATTTTTCCTTAAAATATCTTATAGAAAAGGCAATATAATTCCCGGATTCTTTCCTTCATTTGGAGTTCCCTCCTTACCCCAGCTAGCCAACATACAGCATACAGCAGTAAATAAGCACTACTATTGCCAGGCCGGTTGAAGTACAGTTGCAGACTTCAGATGGTTATGTATATTTTTTACCTGCTTTAAAAGTTTGCATACCATTGGAATTATGACAGTATCATGTTTTTGGTGCATAGTGCATTTTTTTAAAGTTAATGGATGTTCCAAGGTTTCACAAAATTATTATTTATGCATTAACACAAGTGAAAAGTCTTCTGAAATAATGAAAAATTTTTGTATACACTAACATGCACTGCGAGGTTTCTTTCAAAGTCAGGTTTCCAGGAAATAGGGCCACATCAGTTCTGGCCTTTGACATATCAATAATGGAACACAGATCTTGGCCCAAAGACTTTTGGAAATAATAGACTACTAACCAGCAGCTGTCCCCATTGCCAAGAGGAAAGAAATAACAGAACAGACTTCAGGGTCAACTCTGCAAACTAGAGAAGATTAACTTGGTTCCATTTGACTGTCCAAAAGGATGAAGGCGGTGACAGCTTGGGCGTTTATGGATTCAGACGTAGCCACAACACCTGACGCCCAGAAGTGTCTTATCTAAAGTTATGTATTTTGTATTATAATATTTTGCAATACTGGCAGAAGTGGCATTAGGTAGATTGAATTGGTTTTGTCTCATTGTGTTAATAGGAAGACTTGTATTGCTCACATTTTTTAAGTTGCCAATAGCAACAAAGTCACCTCCAATATATCTGTTAGCACATGGAGTAAATGGCCCTTGCAAGAATGCAGAAAGGTTGAACAGTCCCTCTACCAGCACAGTTGGCACCCCAGAATAATTGTAACATGTGTCTTCATCGCCCTCCACTGATGGAAGTAATAATGCAATAATAAGAAATAGTGCCCAAGCAGCTAGACAGCATCCTGCTCACGATTCTCTACACAGTATGAGATACAGTCAGATGACAACAATAGGTAGACAGAAGACTAAGACGCACTGTTACATGACTCATACACTCCCCATGCAGGGAGAACAGATAGATTTTCTCACCTAGGCAGATACGACGACAGACTATAGAACACATCCTGCAGGATACACAAACTAATGTCAGATTATTGAGGCCACTGTCTCTAAAGTGTTTATACATAGAACAGGAAGGGACTACCCCTCTACCTCTATGATGCATGAGGTCATCACTGACACATGCAGAATAGAAGTGAAGGCAACAAGGCTAGATGACTGTTCATGATATGGCCCATAGTGTAGGTTTTAGCAACATCAATGGGTTTATGATAGCAGGTTCTCTGTTAGACTATCATTGCTACATCCCCCACACTCTCCATTGCCCATGACAGATTAGAACGGTGGTGTTGTTATTCGCACGAAGTTACACCCATGGCAAAATTGAGTGCCCGAGGTTAGTTAAGGTATAAAGAAGAGCTATTAGGGCAACATAGGGTAGACTAGGATTAAAAGTTAAGATAGACAGATTGTCTACTTAGGGTTTATAAAATAAAAATGTGCAAAAGTATGAACTAATCTCAAACTAAAAGACATGGGTTCTCTGTTTTCTAGAATGGCATGTTACCTGTGGGACGGCACACAGCAAACAGCACAGTTTTTTTCCGGACAAAAAATATGGCACCCTATCCAAATTGAATTTTACTGGGCCTGCAGAGAATGGATCAATATCCAACAGCTCTTACGAAGGAGCAGCCTGAGCTCACTAGAACATTGCACAAAGTCACCATGATGGTTCCAACAGCAAATATCTCCAACATCGATGCCCATCTCTGGCTCTGTTATCTGGCACCACGGACAAGAGCAGTGTGCTCAGTTCTAAGGGTGGACAGTGTTCAAAGTCCAACCAAAGGAGGTTTGCCGGTTGAGCAGAGTCCAGTTCTTTTTCCTTTACCATCATTGTGATGCTCCAGACGAAGGCAGAAGGACTCTGGCTTCGGAATACCGAGAGGAGAGTATGCCTTTGGATAAGGAGCGAGCTGTACATTTCCAACAACAAAGAAAATGGCTCGACTGACCAATGCCATCAACAACTTGAACAAGATAGAAAAGAAATGGATTGCTGAAGGAGGTGTCATAGGAGATAGCCACTGATTTGTTGAACTTTGACTGGATACGTTTGTGGCAGTTCTAAAATGTTTTTATTTTTTGCTGTTTCTTTTTGTGTTGCCTCCCGCAGATGAGTGCCACTGTATTAAGAAATTTAGCACTAAAATAGTAGGGATGAATTATACTAGCACAGGGACTTGCAAAGAGGCAGACTATGAAGACATTGATCGGGTATCTGGGGATGGGACTGGGATACAGTTAGAGATGAGTGAGCGAGCAACGTCTACCTCCCACTACAATATACCCACAGCTCCCCCACTTCCCCCAGGTAGAAACACCCCACGTGGGGGCCCTGTATCTGTTAGATATGAATGTCTGCTTAATAGGTCAGATGGGGAATATGCCGAAATACTTAGTGAATCAGATGGAGAGTATGTCAAACTAAAGGAAGGACAGCAGTGCGGGCTCGAGTGCTACGTTAATGACACACCCTGCCCCCCCCGTCCCAGCAAAGAGATCTCCAAGATACTCCATAAGGAGTGTGTTCAAAAATGAACAAGAGGAGGGGAATGTTGGAGGGTTTTAATGTCCAGAGGTGGCTTGACCATCCCCACCATGCCCAGTCAGCCAGGAGTAGCACATACACCCCCCCCCCCGGAATCCCTGTGTACAGGCCTAAGCCAAAGCCCACTGCCTCAAGGTACTTTTTACGATATAATCTACTAGGCCGGATGCTCATGAAAATACATTTCTTTTTGTGCACAACACAGCGATATAGCTTAGGCTACCACAGAACCACAGACACTTTCCACAGTTACAAGTGCAGGCGCTTCACACCCACACACGGGGGCCCAGCTGGTACGCCCTTGCCATTTCACAAGTATTGTTCGCTTCATTTTTTACATATACAATGTTCCAAGCCTCGCAGATGAGACCGCAGCAGTGCCCTGCGATGGCAACGCCTGCCTTTAAGTTCCGGTCTCACATGTATTTTTAGAGACAGGTACGCTTTGTATATCCTTTGTTTATGTTCTGCGGTCAGGCACAATAGACCACCCGCCCAAACACCTGACATCCTGGCCTGCCACTTCGATGTTCTCAGGACTTTAGCACCACCACTGTAGGCGTGTGGTCATGCTGTAGGGGTGCGGTCAAGCACCTGCGCCATTACCTACGTCAGTGCGGTCTGACCATTTTTTTATCAGAATAGGTATAACAGGCCCGACACTCCACCGAGAGGTAGGACAATTCGACGAGTGCTCTGCACAGCGTCGTCCTCCCGGCCGGCCATTCTTATCTGACTTGGGACATCACGCCTATCTCTCAGGTTGTAACTCCCAATCCAGATAACCTTTTTGCTTTTTAGCTCTCTCTCTGACTAGTCGCAGTATTTTCATCTACACCCATTTCCTTGCATTTTAAGGCCTCTTAGAATTTAATATATTTATATATATATTAAATGTTTATTTTTACTTTAGAATTGTTTGCCTCTAGGCACTAGAATTTCATTGTGTGTTTGTACCTTTTTTTGATTCTTTGACTGGTTCCAATTGCGCCATTTTTCAATTGTCCATTATTCACGCCTGTTTTATTCAAGTCTGTTTTATAACCTTTTCAGTATTATAGAAATAATCATGTGGCTTTAATCCTGACTGTGGGAAGTCAGGCTCCTTAATGGCCTTTTGCTTAGATAGAGAAATGATATACATTTTGTGGTGTGTTTTAACTTAACAAATAAAAAGTGCCACTTCAACATGACTCCTCGGTGTCTCACATCTTTCTTACTTATCTCTCAGTGAAGCGATACTTTGGCAGCTCGTGACCACAGGTGACAACTAATCAAGGGGCGAGAAATCTCCCTTTGACAGCCTACTCAGGGAAAGTGGTCTGGGCTAGTAAACCCAGCATCCTTGTACCCAGCAACAGTGCTCGATCAATCATTATCTGGTCAGTGTTTTTTCCAATTATAAAGGAAAAGTATTTCCTATTATAACAGAAAAAAATCCTATTATAAAGAAAGAGTATTTTTATTACACACAAACTAATAAATACTATGCATTAAGTTACAAATATACACAATCAGTTAGATGGAAATACCTATGATGACACCCGCAGAACAGTTGATGTCCACCAGGAAGCCCTAAATCCACAGTCAAAACTCCCCTACCTATACAAGATTCAATATCACAATTTAAGGTAGTGTCATAATCAAAAAGGCAGGCTTACTGACTGTGTCAGTGTATCACCACATTAGTTAAAGCAGCAACATGTTATAATTCACCTCTACCTCTAAACGCACTCCAGGATCGTGAGTAGTGTACCTGCCCTTCCTGGACACCACAAAAGTACATATTCAAATGTGTATGCTCCATTGCCTCCATGCGCATTATGGAATGAGCAGCTTTTCCACAGACAAGTAGACTTTTCTCATTTTTACTTTACTGACTCATGCACTACTCTTCTTTCATACTAAAGGGGGTCTTGCAGTCGCAACACACTTTTCAATTTTGAATAGGCTGAGTACTTAATAGAACATTTATGGGGCACACTGCCTTTGGTGAGATCTAGGTGGTGTGGGGAGCACACTTTCTGGCTGCCTGGCTGGTTCATTTGCCCTCCAACATTGTTCCTGTTTCGGCAATTGAGCTGGCATTG
This sequence comes from Lissotriton helveticus, assembly GCF_964261635.1. Taxonomy (NCBI): domain Eukaryota; kingdom Metazoa; phylum Chordata; class Amphibia; order Caudata; family Salamandridae; genus Lissotriton; species Lissotriton helveticus. The sequence goes on along the minus strand of NC_136071.1, from coordinate 646,539,361 downwards.
TTATTCTCCCTTGGACACCCTTGTAGGCAGAAGGAGGTGATGGGATGTGTGCCTCGCTCCCACCAGACAGGGGATGGGGAAGCAGGGGCTGCATATTCCCATTTCATGAGCTATTTATTCATTTAAATGTATATATCAGTGCAACAGATACCCAAAAAGGGTTTCCCAGCGCTATCAAGAGGCAGCAGAGCATAGAGAGAAACCTACTGGTTAAAAAGCCAGGTTTTGAGTGACTTTCGGAACTGTATGAAGTTGGACTGAGTGCAAAGAGACAGAGGGAGAGCATTCCACAGTACAGGGGGTAAATACGAGAAAGAACGGACACCCATGTGGGATAATCTAACCTTAGGCACCTGGAATTTGGCCTGTGTGGTGTGGTGTATAGAAGAGTAGGTGAGGGCATGTAGGGACGGACCAAGTTTTGCAAGTGAGGGGGGCTCTGTCGTGCTTAAATCGAAACATGTAAGTCAGAGCATTAAACTTGACCCAATTTTCGACTGTGAGACAATGGAGGTTTCTCAAAGAACTGGAGAGCGAGGCGGTTCTAGAAACCTGACAAAGTAATCTGGCAGCAGAGTTATGAAGCCGCTGCAGCTTACGTATTACGTCTTTATTTGGTAGAGGATGTTGCCGTAGTCCAGCCTAGATGTTACAAGTGCCTGAACTACGGTTCTCTGGGTAGAGCTAGGCAGCATCCACACAATCTTTCTCAGCCATTTCAAAATGGTAAAACATGTCGCAGTAACCCAATGGCTTGTTGACGCATAGATAATGATTCGTCAATAATAAAGACAAGGTTATGAACATGATTGGAAGGTTGTGGGAACGCACCCATTTCTGTAGGCCAATGTTGCAGACCCCAGAGATTTTAGTTTTTGCCCAGAACCAAGACCTCAGTTTTTTCACCATTGAGCTTTAAGAAGTTAGCGTGCATCCATGACGCTACTTTGCTGAGCCTAGTCTTAAGAGCTGAAAGCTCTGTGGTCTTTCCAGCAAAAAGAGAGAAAATAATCTGGGTGTCGTCATAATAAGAGAAGAGCGACAACCCAAACTCTTCAACGATTGTTGCTAGGGGTCTAACATAAATGCTAACTAGCAAAGGGCTAAGAATAGACCCTGTGGGACTAAGGGCCCTATTGAGTAAGAGGGACCGTCCGCATGGGCAGCGGCGATCCCTCCATGGCAATTAGGATGTGACCACCACCCTGGTGGTCACATCCTGTATTTTTTACATTGCGGCGGGTGCTGATTGAAGCAGCACCCGCCAAAATGTAAAAAATGAAAGCACTGCATTTGCATGCACAAAGCGGCAGGCACCGCGCGGTGCCTGCCGCTTCATGCATGCAAAGGCAGGGGCATACCATAGGTACCCCCCATGTGCACCCCCAACTCCCCTTCCCCCAGGGGGCCCGCAACGGGCCCCCAAAGTGAATGTCCGTATGCTTTTCCACGGCAGAAAAGCCGCCGCAGAAAAGAATGTGATTCCCTCCTTGCTAATATGGCTGGCGGTGTCTGATAGACACCGCCAGCCATGTTAGTGCTTTTCCGCCGCGGTCGGAAGCCGACGCCGGCAGAAAAGCTGTGGACGGAATTCAAGACCCACCAGCCATCTTAATTTGGTGGTGGGTCTTTGGAGGCTCCGCAGCTTCCGACTGCCCGGAGGATGCGGGAAAACCGCAATCATAATCGGCCCCTAAGTAAGGTGAAGAATAGGTCTTAGAATTGGCTGAGGAAGAAAAGACCTGAAAGGTACGATTCATGAGAAAGGAAAGTAGCCAGCTCAAAGCGGAGCCAGTGACCCCTATAGATTGTAGGGCCTTTATAAGTACGACATGGGATACCGTGTCAAATGCCGTGCTTAAGCGTAATAGCACAAGATCCATCGTGTCACCTGCATCCAGATTCTGGCGCAGCATTTCGGTGATGCCTAGAAGTGTGGTCTCGGTAGAATAGCCTGTTCTAAAGCCAGACTGAGAGGGATGAAGAAGCCCATAAGCGTCAGTAAACTTGGACAGTTGGCTATTGATATGTCTCTCTAAATTTTTTGAGAGAGCAGGAGGCAGGAAGATTGTTGATAATTTGAAGGCAACGCATGGTCAGAATTGGCTTTTTTCAGCAGTGGAACGACCATTGCATGCTTCTATTCTGAAGGAACGAAAGACTCCTTTAAGGATGCATTTTAAAGTTCCATGATATGTAAAAGTGCTGGTGGTTCAAGCTGCTGCAATACTGTAATACTACTTAAATGTTGTTTAAATGTAGTAATGTCTAAAAGTGACCAGATTTCCAATTTATTCATGAGGTCCGTGACATATGCATCTCTGCAATCAGACAAAGAGCCAGATTGAACATGAGTAGAAGTAAGCATAATAAGAGAGGGTGGGTTGTTGTCAGCATATACGGAGTATATTGTTTCCACTTTATTTATAAAAAATTGGGCTAGGTCCTCACATTGCGTTTCATTCAAACTGGGGGGAGCCGGTGGAGTTGCAGAACCAAAAAGTACTTTAACCATCTTGAAAACCGTTTTAGGGCAGTTTTACCATCTGTGATGGTCGAAGAGACATAGTTTGCACGCATGGACCTACAGCGAGAATGAATAGGCAGTTTTAGCTTCAGACGCATAAGCCGGTAGCCACCATCTTTCCATGTTCTTACATTTAGTTTTCTCACTTTTTCACTCTTCGGAGAACCATGGGGCAGAGGGACTGTGATTATTTATCTTCCTAACAGAGATAGGGAGACAAGTGTCTAAGGCTGACCGGATCCAGTTTTGGAAGGCCACAAGGTCCAAAACAAAAATGTTTTTAAAAATGGGGGCATTGATAGAAAGAAAATTATTAAAATTGACAATATCCAAATTTTTCCAATTCCTACTTGGTTTTGTGACACTATAATATGCAGCGTGAGAGGGTTGTGAAACCACAAGCCTAAAACCCACTAAGAAGTGATCAGTCAAGCACAGAGGAGTAGCTGCAGGACATTCAAGATTGGATAAATTAGAAAAAATATGGTCAAACAGTTGGCCAGCTTTATGGGTGGGACCAGCACTGTGAAGCAGAATGTTCCTAGCTGCCAGGTCTGAAATAAAGGTATTGCTAATATTGCAGGCAGGCTCCTCCAGATGGAGATTAAGGTCTCGCAAAATTGAGAAGTTTGCCGAACTAAAAAGAAAGGGAATAACTAAGTCTGGGAAGGTTGTAGCCCATGGGATAGATGGCCAGGGATACACTAATATCCCTGAAAAAGTAAAATGAGGGGTTAAAGTCAATTTAAACACTTTTGCTTCACAGCCAGGGATTAATAGATCATCAAACTTACAGCTATATATATTTATGTAAATTACAGCGATCCCTCCACCAATTTTATCCTCTCTATCTTTTCTGACTATGGCGTAGTTAGATGGCAAGGCTCTGGCTACGTCTGGACCAGAGCTGGTATTCAGCCATGTCTCAGTAAGGAAGATAGCATCTGGTTGTATGTTAACTAAAAGATCAAAAATGTCAGCCTGATGTTTTGGGAGAGAGCGGCAATTGATATTAAGAAAGGAAAAATTATTGGAGGCGGCTTACTTTTCATGCTAAGCTGTGTTTGCAGATTAGTTGAAGTATTGGATGATAGAACATTTTGGGCTCTGCATGAACTTGTGCACACGGTAAATTTACACCCTGGACATGAAACAGTGGTTACCTCAATATTAAATCGAGTATAATTTAAACGTGTATTAGTGCGGAAGTGCAGCAGTTGATTAGAGGAGTATGTTATGGCGTTCCTGTTGAAGGAAACAGGGGTTGTGGCCCCAGGTCTCAGCCAGGCACGGACAAGCTCAGACGGGCTTGCCTTTGGCACGCATTTGGCATGCCTTCGGTGCCCCCACTGCGCGTGTCTGCTGCGCGCGTCCGCTGCGTGCTTGTGCCATAGGCTCTCTTTGTAGTGCCCGCCTTGGGTAGGGACTGGAAGAACTAGACCGTCCCTTTCCCCAAAATCGCAGAGGCATGTGGTCCAACCCGGAAGCGTGTTGGAAATTAAAGATTTACCCCGAGAACTCCGTCCAGTCAAACAGTCCGCTAATGACTGCGATGGACCGGGTGAGTCTCCAGGTATGAATTGCGATAGTAGCAACAGTTCCTGATGCATGCAAAGTGCAAAACAAATTCAATAAAAATGCCTCTATATCCACATATAACAATTAAAAATGTTGCCCTTAAGGAGTCTCAGATATTCTTTCTAAATGATTCTATCATTTTATAAATATAGTTCTATCAATTTAAAATAGCAGCAATTATAAGGAAACTCATTTAGCTCAAGCTGTTAGGTGTTGATCGTCAGCGCGCCGGTGCCAGAGCCTCCCTTTGTAGTGCCGGCCTTGGGTAGGGACCGGAACAACAAGACAGTCCCTTTCCCCAAAATGGTGGACCCGGTTAAAATTTCGCATTTAGGGATTTCTGACTGGTTGCTATTGAACTTTTAAAATAGTCATTCTAAAGTAATAAGTTGTCATGATAGCTGCACCTGTAGGTCAAATGACGACAGTCACCACCTTCCCCCAGAATGCCATGATTGCAGCCACAGCCAACATACCGCCTGCGCTGCGACAACAGCTCACCACGCAATACATCCAGGCCCCATTACAGCCTGCCATATTATACGTAGAGACCCAGCCACAACAAGATATACAATACATCCAGGCACAACGACAGCCAGCTGATCAGTACATACCGCCACAGCCCCCAGAACAATACATAGCAGCACAACATGCCTACAGAAATTAACAACAAAATTATTATATAAATAACAGAAAGAATGCCACCAGAAAATCGGGTATACAGGGAGGAGTGAATAAAATGGTAGAACTGAGGTTCCAATCACAGCCAGCACAGCGCACTTGTTATTATTGCTACAGAATAGGTCACATGCAAAGACAGTGCCGCATTAGACTTCAAGACCAAGGCCAGAAACTTATGAGTCCCACCCAACAAGGACTAAGACCCTATGAATGTGGCCCAAGTCCAACAATAGCTCCTGTGACTGCACGTTCCAATGCAACAGCAACAACAGACACCTATATACAAAATGATGCCCAAAAAAAAGAAAGATAACTGCAGCACCCAGGTACTAAGTACAACATAATTTATTCTTACCAGCATCCAAATTCAGTACCAGCTTAGGTAGGCAAGCAATGGTCTGAATGCAGGAACAGATCGGGGAGGGTGTTACAACAGGGCACTGACAGTTGATGTTCGCCATTACAGAATAGGGTTTTTGAAATTTTGGCTCGCGTTCAAGTTGAATGATGCCACTGGCCTTAGAGCAACGTGGATATCGGAGCAGATAATAATAAAATGAAAGAATCTCCCACAATTTCTTATACACAGAAATAGTGAGAGAATAGGGGGATAAAATAGTGGAATGGAATACACTAGCATGTATAGGCCCTTTGGTGCACAAGATTAGGATGTGTTTGATGTGATATTAAATATTCTGGTAGGCATAGCATATAACTAAACTACACATGCTTTTAGATGTTACAAGGAAACAGAAGAGTTAGCAGTTTTTCTCTCAGGCTGCCCTGCCGTTGGAAGTAGCCAACCACAGATTCTGGGCGTTGAGCCAGGCAGGAAATTAATTTCCTGTGGTTTGTAACGAGAGTTTTTAGGCAGTTGGAACACCGATCGCAAGATCACACAAAATGAGAAATATACATATATATATATATATATATATATGTGCATAACAGAAGTAATGTGTAGGTACAGCACAGTTTTTATTCCTATGTTCTTCAAAGTTGCAGGAAATATTGTGTACCTATACTGTAAGGCGAGTGTGCTATAATGCTTTTTAAGCAGTACATAAGCCAGGGACTACAATCCTGTATGTGCATTGACAAAGCCAAAGGGTTAACAAAATATTTGAGGCCTACTGGATTTGGCAAGGCTTGTTTATTTTTAAGTTGCAAAGAAATGGTACGTACCTGATTCAAGTAGTTTAGTGAAATGCTTTAGCATTTTGTTTTATGAGCCTGGGGCAGGTTGTGAACAGGTGTCACTGTGACAGAGATTTTCAAATATGTTTGACGTTGAGACAAACTATAGCCCAACATTTTCAAATTCATTCGTTTATATAATGGATTTTTCCTTAAAATATCTTATAGAAAAGGCAATATAATTCCCGGATTCTTTCCTTCATTTGGAGTTCCCTCCATACCCCAGCTAGCCAACATACAGCATACAGCAGTAAATAAGCACTACTATTGCCAGGCCGGTTGAAGTACAGTTGCAGACTTCAGATGGTTATGTATATTTTTTACCTGCTTTAAAAGTTTGCATACCATTGGAATTATGACAGTATCATGTTTTTGGTGCATAGTGCATTTTTTAAAGTTAATGGATGTTCCAAGGTTTCACAAAATTATTATTTATGCATTAACACAAGTGAAAAGTCTTCTGAAATAATGAAAAATATTTGTATACACTAACATGCACTGCGAGGTTTCTTTCAAAGTCAGGTTTCCAGGAAATAGGGCCACATCAGTTCTGGCCTTTGACATATCAATAATGGAACACAGATCTTGGCCCAAAGACTTTTGGAAATAATAGACTACTAACCAGCAGCTGTCCCCATTGCCAAGAGGAAAGAAATAACAGAACAGACTTCAGGGTCAACTCTGCAAACTAGAGAAGATTAACTTGGTTCCATTTGACTGTCCAAAAGGAAGAAGGCGGTGACAGCTTGGGCGTTTATGGATTCAGACGTAGCCACAACACCTGACGCCCAGAAGTGTCTTATCTAAAGTTATGTATTTTGTATTATAATATTTTGCAATACTGGCAGAAGTGGCATTAGGTAGATTGAATTGGTTTTGTCTCATTGTGTTAATAGGAAGACTTGTATTGCTCACATTTTTGAAGTTGCCAATAGCAACAAAGTCACCTCCAATATATCTGTTAGCACATGGAGTAAATGGCCCTTGCAAGAATGCAGAAAGGTTGAACAGTCCCTCTACCAGCACAGTTGGCACCCAAGAATAATTGTAACATGTGTCTTCATCGCCCTCCACTGATGGAAGTAATAATGCAATAATAAGAAATAGTGCCCAAGCAGCTAGACAGCATCCTTCTCACGATTCTCTACACAGTATGAGATACAGTCAGATGACAACAATAGGTAGACAGAAGACTAAGACGCACTGTTACATGACTCATACACTCCCCATGCAGGGAGAACAGATAGATTTTCTCACCTAGGCAGATACGACGACAGACTATAGAACACATCCTGCAGGATACACAAACTAATGTCAGATTATTGAGGCCACTGTCTCTAAAGTGTTTATACATAGAACAGGAAGGGACTACCCCTCTACCTCTATGATGCATGAGGTCATCACTGACACATGCAGAATAGAAGTGAAGGCAACAAGGCTAGATGACTGTTCATGATATGGCCCATAGTGTAGGTTTTTGCAACATCAATGGGTTTATGATAGCAGGTTCTCTGTTAGACTATCATTGCTACATCCCCCACACTCTCCATTGCCCATGACAGATTAGAACGGTGGTGTTGTTATTCGCACGAAGTTACACCCATGGCAAAATTGAGTGCCCGAGGTTAGTTAAGGTATAAAGAAGAGCTATTAGGGCAACATAGGGTAGACTAGGATTAAAAGTTAAGATAGACAGATTGTCTACTTAGGGTTTATAAAATAAAAATGTGCAAAAGTATGAACTAATTTCAAACTAAAAGACATGTGTTCTCTGTTTTCTAGAATGGCATGTTACCTGTGGGACGGCACACAGCAAACAGCACAGTTTTTTTCCGGACAAAAAATATGGCACCCTATCCAAATTGAATTTTACTGGGCCTGCAGAGAATGGATCAATATCCAACAGCCCTTACGAAGGAGCAGCCTGAGCTCACTAGAACATTGCACAAAGTCACCATGATGGTTCCAACAGCAAATATCTCCAACATCGATGCCCATCTCTGGCTCTGTTATCTGGCACCACGGACAAGAGCAGTCTGCTCAGTTCTAAGGGTGGACAGTGTTCAAAGTCCAACCAAAGGAGGTTTGCCGGTTGAGCAGAGTCCAGTTCTTTTTCCTTTACCATCATTGTGATGCTCCAGACCAAGGCAGAAGGACTCTGGCTTCGGAATACCGAGAGGAGAGTATGCCTTTGGATAAGGAGCAAGCTGTACATTTCCAACAACGAAGAAAATGGCTCGACTAACCAATGCCATCAACAACTTGAACAAGATAGAAAAGAAATGGATTGCTGAAGGAGGTGTCATAGGAGATAGCCACTGATTTGTTGAACTTTGACTGGATACGTTTGTGGCAGTTCTAAAATGTTTTTATTTTTTGCTGTTTCTTTTTGTGTTGCCTCCCGCAGATGAGTGCCACTGTATTAAGAAATTTAGCACTAAAATAGTAGGGATGAATTATACTAGCACAGGGACTTGCAAAGAGGCAGACTATGAAGACATGGATCGGGTATCTGGGGATGGGACTGGGATACAGTTAGAGATGAGTGAGCGAGCAACGTCTACCTCCCACTACAATATACCCACAGCTCCCCCACTTCCCCCAGGTAGAAACACCCCACGTGGGGGCCCTGTATCTGATAGATATGAATGTCTGCTTAATAGGTCAGATGGGGAATATGCCGAAATACTTAGTGAATCAGATGGAGAGTATGTCGAACTAAAGGAAGGACAGCAGTCGGGCTCGAGTGCTACGTTAATGACACACCCTGCCCCCCCGTCCCAGCAAAGAGATCTCCAAGATACTCCATAAGGAGTGTGTTCAAAAATGAACAAGAGGAGGTGAATGTTGGAGGGTTTTAATGTCCAGAGGTGGCTTGACCATCCCCACCATGCCCAGTCAGCCAGGAGTAGCACATACACCCCCCCCCCCCGGAATCCCTGTGTACAGGCCTAAGCCAAAGCCCACTGCCTCAAGGTACTTTTTACGATATAATCTACTAGGCCGGATGCTCATGAAAATACATTTCTTTTTGTGCACAACACAGCGATATAGCTTAGGCTACCACAGAACCACAGACACTTTCCACAGTTACAAGTGCAGGCGCTTCACACCCACACACGGGGGCCCAGCTGGTACGCCCTTGACATTTCACAAGTATTGTTCGCTTCATTTTTTACATATACAATGTTCCAAGCCTCGCAGATGAGACCGCAGCAGCGCCCTGCGATGGCAACGCCTGCCTTTAAGTTCCGGTCTCACATGTATTTTTAGAGACAGGTACGCTTCGTATATCCTTTGTTTATGTTCTGCGGTCAGGCACAATAGACCACCCGCCCAAACACCTGACATCCTGGCCTGCCACTTCGATGTTCTCAGGACTTTAGCACCACCACTGTAGGCGTGTGGTCATGCTGTAGGGGTGCGGTCAAGCACCTGCGCCATTACCTACGTCAGTGCGGTCTGACCATTTTTTTTATCAGAATAGGTATAACAGGCCCGACACTCCACCGAGAGGTAGGACAATTCGACGAGTGCTCTGCACAGCGTCGTCCTCCCGGCCGGCCATTCTTATCTGACTTGGGACATCACGCCTATCTCTCAGGTTGTAACTCCCAATCCAGATAACCTTTTTGCTTTTTAGCTCTCTCTCTGACTAGTCGCAGTATTTTCATCTACACCCATTTCCTTGCATTTTAAGGCCTCTTAGAATTTAATATATATATATATATATATATTAAATGTTTATTTTTACTTTAGAATTGTTTGCCTCTAGGCACTAGAATTTCATTGTGTGTTTGTACCTTTTTTTGATTCTTTGACTAGTTCCAATTGCGCCATTTTTCAATTGTCCATTATTCACGCCTGTTTTATTCAAGTCTGTTTTATAACCTTTTCAGTATTATAGAAATAATCATGTGGCTTTAATCCTGACGGTGTGAAGTCAGGCTCCTTAATGGCCTTTTGCTTAGATAGAGAAATGATATACATTTTGTGGTGTGTTTTAACTTAACAAATAAAAAGTGCCACTTCAACATGACTCCTCGGTGTCTCACATCTTTCTTACTTATCTCTCAGTGAAGCGATACTTTGGCAGCTCGTGACCACAGGTGACAACTAATCAAGGGGCGAGAAATCTCCCTTTGACAGCCTACTCAGGGAAAGTGGTCTGGGCTAGTAAACCCAGCATCCTTGTACCCAGCAACAGTGCTCGATCAATCATTATCTGGTCAGTGTTTTTTCCAATTATAAAGGAAAAGTATTTCCTATTATAACAGAAAAAAATCCTATTATAAAGAAAGAGTATTTTTATTACACACAAACTAATAAATACTATGCATTAAGTTACAAATATACACAATCAGTTAGATGGAAATACCTATGATGACACCCGCAGAACAGTTGATGTCCACCAGGAAGCCCTAAATCCACAGTCAAAACTCCCCTACCTATACAAGATTCAATATCACAATATAAGGTAGTGTCATAATCAAAAAGGCAGGCTTACTGACTGTGTCAGTGTATCACCACATTAGTTAAAGCAGCAACATGTTATAATTCACCTCTACCTCTAAACGCACTCCAGGATCGTGAGTAGTGTACCTGCCCTTCCTGGACACCACAAAAGTACATATTCAAATGTGTATGCTCCATTGCCTCCATGCGCATTATGGAATGAGCAGCTTTTCCACAGACAAGTAGACTTTTCTCATTTTTACTTTACTGACTCATGCACTACTCTTCTTTCATACTAAAAGGGGTCTTGCAGTCGCAACACACTTTTCAATTTTGAATAGGCTGAGTACTTAATAGAACATTTATGGGGCACACTGCCTTTGGTGAGATCTAGGTGGTGTGGGGAGCACACTTTTTGGCTGCCTGGCTGGTTCATTTGCCCTCCAACATTGTTCCTGTTTCGGCAATTGAGCTGGCATTGTTATTCTCCCTTGGGCACCCTTGTAGGCAGAAGGAGGTGATGGGATGTGTGCCTCGCTCCCACCAGACAGGGGATGGGGAAGCAGGGGCTGCATATTCCCATTTCATGAGCTATTTATTCATTTAAATGTATATATCAGTGCAACAGATACCCAAAAAGGGTTTCCCAGTGCTATCAAGAGGCAGCAGAGCATAGAGAGAAACCTACTGGTTAAAAAGCCAGGTTTTGAGTGACTTTCGGAACTGTATGAAGTTGGACTGAGTGCAAAGAGACAGAGGGAGAGCATTCCACAGTACAGGGGGTAAATACGAGAAAGAACGGACACCCATGTGGGATAATCTAACCTTAGGCACCTGGAATTTGGCCTGTGTGGTGTGGTGTATAGAAGAGTAGGTGAGGGCATGTAGGGACGGACCAAGTTTTGCAAGTGAGGGGGGCTCTGTCGTGCTTAAATCGAAACATGTAAGTCAGAGCATTAAACTTGACCCAATTTTCGACTGTGAGACAATGGAGGTTTCTCAAAGAACTGGAGAGCGAGGCGGTTCTAGAAACCTGACAAAGTAATCTGGCAGCAGAGTTATGAAGCCGCTGCAGCTTACGTATTACGTCTTTATTTGGTAGAGGATGTTGCCGTAGTCCAGCCTAGATGTTACAAGGGCCTGAACTACGGTTCTCTGGGTAGAGCTAGGCAGCATCCACACAATCTTTCTCAGCCATTTTAAAATTTATTTATTATTTATTTACGGATTTTATAAAGCGCACGGCTACCCCCAGCGGGGGTGTCCCGGCGCTAAAAACTGACAGCAGGGGGAGAAGAAATAATCTAGATAGATGAAAATAGCCAAAATGGTAAAACATGTCGCAGTAACCCAATGGCTTGTTGACGCATAGATAATGATTCGTCAATAATAAAGACAAGGTTATGAATATGATTGGAAGGTTGTGGGAACGCACCCATTTCTGTAGGCCAATGTTGCAGACCCCAGAGATTTTAGTTTTTGCCCAGAACCAAGACCTCAGTTTTTCACCATTGAGCTTTAAGAAGTTAGCGTGCATCCATGACGCTACTTTGCTGAGCCTAGTCCTAAGAGCTGAAAGCTCTGTGGTCTTTCCAGCAAAAAGAGAGAAAATAATCTGGGTGTCGTCATAATAAGAGAAGAGCGACAACCCAAACTCTTCAACGATTGTTGCTAGGGGTCTAACATAAATGCTAACTAGCAAAGGGCTAAGAATAGACCCTGTGGGACTAAGGGCCCTATTATGATGGCGGACGGACTTGCGTCCGTCCGCCACCCCTGAGTAAGAGGGACCGTCCGCATGGGCAGCGGCGATCCCTCCATGGCAATTAGGATGTGACCACCACCCTGGTGGTCACATCCTGTATTTTTTACATTGCGGCGGGTGCTGATTGAAGCAGCACCCGCCAAAATGTAAAAAATTAAAGCACTGCATTTGCATGCACAAAGCGGCAGGCACTGCTCGGTGCCTGCCGCTTCATGCATGCAAAGGCAGGGGCGTACCATAGGTACCCCCCATGTGCACCCCCACCCCCCCTTCCCCCAGGGGGCCCGCAACGGGCCCCCAAAGTGAATGTCCGTATGCTTTTCCACGGCAGAAAAGCCGCCGCAGAAAAGAATGTGATTCCCTCCATCCTAATATGGCTGGCGGTGTCTGATAGACACCGCCAGCCATGTTAGTGCTTTTCCGCCGCGGTCGGAAGCCGACCACGGCAGAAAAGCTGTGGACGGAATTCAAGACCCACCAGCCATCTTAATTTGGTGGTGGGTCTTTGGAGGCTCCGCAGCGGTTTTCCCGCATCCTCCGGGCCGGCCGTGGCTTCCGCCGGCCCGGAGGATGCGGGAAAACCGCAATCATAATCGGCCCCTAAGTAAGGTGAAGAATAGGTCTTAGAATTGGCTGAGGAAGAAAAGAGCTGTAAGGTACGATTCATGAGAAAGGAAAGTAGCCAGCTCAAAGCGGAGCCAGTGACCCCTATAGATTGTAGGGCCTTTATAAGTACGACATGGGATACCGTGTCAAATGCCGTGCTTAAGCGTAATAGCACAAGATCCATCGTGTCACCTGCATCCAGATTCTGGCGCAGCATTTCGGTGATGCCTAGAAGTGTGGTCTCGGTAGAATAGCCTGTTCTAAAGCCAGACTGAGAGGGATGAAGAAGCCCATAAGCGTCAGTAAACTTGGACAGTTGGCTATTGATATGCCTCTCTAAAATTTTTGAGAGAGCAGGAGGCAGGAAGATTGGTTGATAATTTGAAGGCAACGCATGGTCAGAATTGGCTTTTTTCAGCAGTGGAACGACCATTGCATGCTTCTATTCTGAAGGAACGAAAGATTCCTTTAAGGATGCATTTTAAAGTTCCATGATATGTAAAAGTGCTGGTGGTTCAAGCTGCTGCAATACTGTAATACTACTTAAATGTTGTTTAAATGTAGTAATGTCTAAAAGTGACCAGATTTCCAATTTATTCATGAGGTCCGTGACATATGCATCTCTGCAATCAGACAAAGAGCCAGATTGAACATGAGTAGAAGTAAGCATAATAAGAGAGGGTGGGTTGTTGTCAGCATATACGGAGTATATTGTTTCCACTTTATTTATAAAAAATTGGGCTAGGTCCTCACATTGCGTTTCATTCAAACTGGGGGGAGCCGGTGGAGTTGCAGAACCAAAAAGTACTTTAACCATCTTGAAAACCGTTTTACGGCAGTTTTACCATCTGTGATGGTCGAAGAGACATAGTTTGCACGCACTGACCTACAGCGAGAATGAATAGGCAGTTTTAGCTTCAGGCGCATAAGCCGGTAGCCACCATCTTTCCATGTTCTTACATTTAGTTTTCTCACTTTTTCACTCTTCGGAGAACCACGGGGCAGAGGGACTGTGATTATTTATCTTCCTAACAGAGATAGGGAGACAAGTGTCTAAGGCTGACCGGATCCAGTTTTGGAAGGCCACAAGGTCCAAAACAAAAATGTTTTTAAAAATGGGGGCATTGATAGAAAGAAAATTATTAAAATTGACAATATCCAAATTTTTCCAATTCCTAGTTGGTTTTGTGACACTATAATATGCAGCGTGAGAGGGTTGTGAAACCACAAGCCTAAAACCCACTAAGAAGTGATCAGTCCAGCACAGAGGAGTAGCTGCAGGACATTCAAGATTGGATAAATTAGAAAAAATAGGGTCAAACAGTTGGCCAGCTTTATGGGTGGGACCAGCACTGTGAAGCAGAATGTTCCTAGCTGCCAGGTCTGAAATAAAGGTATTGCTAATATTGCAGGCAGGCTCCTCCAGATGGAGATTAAGGTCTCGCAAAATTGAGAAGTTTGCCGAACTAAAAAGAAAGGGAATAACTAAGTCTGGGAAGGTTGTAGCCCATGGGATAGATGGCCAGGGATACACTAATATCCCTGAAAAAGTAAAATGAGGGGTTAAAGTCAATTTAAACACTTTTGCTTCACAGCCAGGGATTAATAGATCATCAAACTTACAGCTATATATATTTTTGTAAATTACAGCGATCCCTCCACCAATTTTATCCTCTCTATCTTTTCTGACTATGGCGTAGTTAGATGGCAAGGCTCTGGCTACGTCTGGACCAGAGCTGGTATTCAGCCATGTCTCAGTAAGGAAGATAGCATCTGGTTGTATGTTAACTAAAAGATCAAAAATGTCAGCCTGATGTTTTGGGAGAGAGTGGCAATTGATATTAAGAAAGGAAAAATTATTGGAGGCGGCTTACTTTTCATGCTAAGCTGTGTTTGCAGATTAGTTGAAGTATTGGATGATAGAACATTTTGGGCTCTGCATGAACTTGTGCACACGGTAAATTTACACCCTGGACATGAAACAGTGGTTACCTCAATATTAAATCGAGTATAATTTAAACGTGTATTAGTGCGGAAGTGCAGCAGTTGATTAGAGGAGTATGTTATGGCGTTACTGTTGAAGGAAACAGGGGTTGTGGCCCCAGGTCTCAGCCAGGCACGGACAAGCTCAGACGGGCCTGCCTTTGGCACGCATTTGGCGTGCCTTCGGTGCCCCCACTGCACGTGTCTGCTGCGCGCGTCCGCTGCGTGCTTGTGCCATAGGCTCTCTTTGTAGTGCCCGCCTTGGGTAGGGACTGGAAGAACTAGACCGTCCCTTTCCCCAAAATCGCAGAGGCATGTGGTCCAACCCGGAAGCGTGTTGGAAATTAAAGATTTACCCCGAGAACTCCCTCCAGTCAAACAGTCCGCTAATGACTGCGATGGACCGGGTGAGTCTCCAGGTATGAATTGCGATAGTAGCAACAGTTCCTGATGCATGCAAAGTGCAAAACAAATTCAATAAAAATGCCTCTATATCCACATATAACAATTAAAAATGTTGCCCTTAAGGAGTCTCAGATATTCTTTCTAAATGATTCTATCATTTTATAAATATAGTTCTATCAATTTAAAATAGCAGCAATTATAAGGAAACTCATTTAGCTCAAGCTGTTAGGTGTTGATCGTCAGCGCGCCGGTGCCAGAGCCTCCCTTTGTAGTGCCGGCCTTGGGTAGAGACCGGAACAACAAGACAGTCCCTTTCCCCAAAATGGTGGAGGCGTGTGGCCCAACCCGGAAGGGAGTTGGAAACTAAAGATTTACCCCGAGACCTCCCTCCACTTAAACATTCCGCTAATGACTGCGGTGGACCGGGGGAGTCTTCAGGTATGAATCGCGCTAGTATCAACAGTTCCTTATGCGTGCAAAGGGCAAAACAAATTCAATAAAAATGCCTCCAATTCCACATATAACAATTACAAATTCTGCCCCTAAGGAGTCTCAGATATTCTTTTTAAATGATTCTATTGTTTTAAAAATATAGTTCTATCGCTTTAAAATAGCAGCAATTATAAGGAAACTCATTTAGCTCACGCTCTTAGGTGTTGAGCTAGGAGGCTCTCATATCCCTAGTGAAGTTCTGAACCTCCTGGCCTCTAAGGTACTTGGTTAGGGTATTGATCATTGTTGTCTCTTTTGCTAGACATGTCCTCTGCCTGGGCTACTGGTAGAGAACCTTGCTTGGGGAGGTGTTATCAACATCCCTCCCACAGCCAGCAAGTCAAACTACCTCCCTGCAGGAATCTTCTGGTCCCACAGGTTCCTGGCTTCTTGAAGGCTATCTATGTGTCAGTAGAGTCAAGGACCAATGTTCAGAAGTCCCAGGGGACTACCCAGGGTCCCTCTGCAGGCCCATTCCCCCAAATGTTTCTCAATGCGCATATATGGGGAAGTGTCACTGGTCCTGCAGGCACCCATCCTGGTCCTGAAGGCCGCTTTGAGTCAAGGTCCAGTCCAGTGGCATCAGGTGAATTCTCCTTCCAGCTGTGCATTCCTTCACCATTGTCGTTCCCAGGTCCAGTATCTCCTCAAAAGATCCCTTGTGTAGGGGGTTTAGAGTGGGGTTGTAATTTTTGGGACCCGGGGACCCCTGACTATTCCTATGGTGCCACATCATCACTCCAGCCCTGGCCCAGACCGTCCTTTACAGAATTCAATGGTCTATAAAAACACCTAGCCTGGGAGCCCCAGCTCTGACCCCAGTTGACACAGCTGCCTGATACCTTTCCGATAAAACTTCAAACAGGAGACCTTCCTCCTTTTAGCTTCAGCGGGCTGGCCTTCCTCTTTGTTCCTGTGGACTTTACCAACCACTTGCAGTTTGAGAAGTGTGGATGCCTTTGGTCCTCCTGCTTGTCAGCAAAGTAATTAACTTGACCCATGCAGAGGCAGAACGGCGTGTAATATGATTATGACTGCACCAGGGAAATATAACAAGTCTTAAAGTGCCTTAAGGAGAGTGGATATGAAGAAAGGGACTGTGCATCTAATCTCGGGATGGATGTTTACTCTAAGAATGATACCTCACTGGATGATTTAGACTTAAGTGGGGTAAAACCTCTACTTGGGAGCAAATTGTGCCTATAATGTGTCTTTCAGTTAAACATCATAGGCTTTCAGTAAGGATTACAGGACTTCACTGACGCTATAGACCCAGATTTATTAAGGGCTTGCATTGCCCTTACATCACACAAGGTGATGGAATTGCAATCCAAGCCTTTAAGTGAGATTACTATGCCACGCAGAGCCACCTTGCGTTGCTGTCTATGCGTTGCATAGTAAATATGGAGTACCGCAAGGCACTGCAGTTTCCGCCTTGTGTTACTCTGCCCGGGGAAAGCATTCCTTGGGTGGAGCTAGGGAGTTCCCATGCCTCCACCCATGGGTCCTGGTGCATTGACTGACAATAGTAAACCTGGGAATGCATCAAAATGCTACGCCTTCCCAGAGGAGGCGTAACAAGGAGAAATATGTTTATTCTGCAGCACACATGAAAAGAAGAAAAGGCCTTAGAGGATTGTTTTTGTGTTGGAAAGTGTCCCTTCTGGCACAAAAACTATCCAACCTGCATTGGCGATTGGCAGCCACTAGTGCAACAGCTCAGAGAGAGAGCAGGTATGCGCTATATCTGGGTATATTTGGTATCTTCTGTCCTGTACATGTGACACAGCGCAGAGCAGCAAGTAGTCTTGCTGTAATGCACTGAGGCACTGCCCACCAGGACAGCAGCAACCCTTGAAGTGTGCCTTCTGTGACAGGCTACTTGTGCGTAGATACCAGGCTCCGCAAGATAGTTGACTTAAACGTGTACTCGTGTGTTTACATGCACCTAGTCCAGAACCTCTTACCCCAGCGGTACAGCAGTGGCCTTATCTTAAAAAGTATATACTTGCAGTTAGTACTCTCAGTCCATTTTCACAGAATTTTCTATGAATGAGCCCTAGGCGATGAGTCTCACTCACAGTAAAATCCCAAAACCGGCTAGTCAACAAGCCAAAAAGTCAGAGGGATTAAAGAGATGGAATTTTAGAGCATTTTAGGCCCCATGCATCAAAACAAAACCTGGCGCAAACGAGCAGATTTGCAGAATCTGCCCCTTTGCGACTGGTATTTTTGCATTGGGGATGCATCATCCCACATGCAAAAATCACAACTTAAGGAATCGCTAAAATTGTGATTACTTAAATTGTGGTTGCATTTAAGGAATAGCAAATTGTGATTTCTTAAATGCAATGCATTAGGCAAAAAATTATTGCGCGTTCGCTATTAGGAATCGCAAATTACCATCAAACTAAAATTTATGGTAATATGCGATTGCTTTGAAAAATGCACTAAAGTGCATTTTTCAAAGTCATATTTTACACTCACACATGCCCTTGGGGCATGTGTGTGCGCAACATGTGGAATTTCAGGGGTGCAATATTGTGCAAGCAATTCCCATAGGAATGAATGGGAATCAATTCCTTAATTGCGACTCGCAATTTGCGAGTCGCAATTAAGGAATTTCAAGGAATCTCATTTTTTTGCGACTCCTACATGTATTGCAGTTTGCGATTTCTAAATAGCGAATCAGTAAAATTCGCTATTTAGAAATCGCAAAAAGCGGGCCTGATGCATGTGCCCCATGCTCATAAATGCCTTTTGATATGGTCACCTTGGCATTTGTAAGCGTAACTCCCTAGGCCATCTCGCAAGTGCACTATGTTACCTATTCTTTTTCAGGAGAAGCTTACTCTATGGTTTATGCACTAATTATATATTGCTTGCATCTGGCTCATTGTCATGCTTTTCTACATTTTAGCGACATCCATTGGAGGATCCACACATCGGTGATCTCGTCAGATATTTTATATTTTAGGGGAAATGTAATGCTAATTCTGTGTAAAGCCGATGAATTCCTTTGTATGTGTATACCAACTGGTTTGCAATTGTCTGCATTTACGCAAAATGAGAATAACTGAAGGAAAACAATGTATAAATTTGCAAACTGCTTCTTGACAGAATAAATCAAATTTTAATCTAAATCAATGCCTTTGAGATTCTTCAAAATGTATTAGTTTTGGCCATTCCTGTCAGTCATCTATTTGTTTTATAAGTTATGTATCTAATGCTAGACACGCGATGACAAGCATGAAAAGCATACCAGTATTAAATGTCAATGAATTGAATTTATATTGCACACAGAGGAATTATATTTCTGTTGCAGAAAATATTCAGCTTTAAAAGAAACAACACAGAAGGCAAACGTAAAACGAAAGCAGTACAAATGATACAGTAAGTGAAATTATATTTCCAATGTCCAATAATTATATATGTATCAACACATGATTGGGAAAATCTATAAGTGAATGCAGCGAAAGGTATGAGGTTTTTCATGATATTAGATTCAATTTCTATTTAAATTAACATTCGTCTGTTGATGCAGCTACAATGATGTGGAGCGAACCAACTGGGCACCATGGAGAGTGAACTGCCTAGAGAGGTTTCATTATTGGACTTTCCTCTCTATAAACAATTTTGCAAAATAGCGTGTATTCTTTATTCTGGGCTCTTTCCTTATTTGGTTTGTATATTTCCCCGCCTTTTAAAACCAGCATTGCAAATCCTGTACATTTAAAGGACATATTTACAAAGAGTTTGAGTCGGGTTCGGGTTCCTTTTTCAAAGCAACCCAAAGCAATTCTTTTTGCTGGGATTTAAAAACCAACGCAAATCATGATTTGCGTTGGTTTGTAACCAGGAACGGCCAGTGGAGGGAGTTCCGTGGGGTGGACAGGCGGGGGAGGGGCAGGGTGGGGGGTAGTAAACACCGAAATATGGATGATTGGAGGTAAGCAAACAATTAAATAAATAAAACAAATTTCGTAGAACGCGCTGCATCGCATTTTGCGTTGCAGAGTGCTCATCAAAATGCGTTTACCTACCTCCAATCATCCATATTCCGGTGTTTACTACCCCCCACCCTGACCCTCCCCCGCCCCGCTTTTCCACCCCACGGAACTCCCTCCACGGGCCGCTCCTGTTTGTAACCCAAAGTAACGCAGCACAATACACAGTAAACAATTAAATAAATAAAACGAATTTTGAAGAGCACCTGCATCGCAAAATGCAATGCAGCGCGTTCTACGAAATTCGTTTTATTTATTTATTTGTTTACTCACCTCCAATCATCCATATTCTGGTGTTTACTACACCCCACCCTGCATCTCCCCCGCCCCGCTTTTCCACCCCACGGAACTCCCTCCACAGGCCGCTCCTGTTTGTAACCCAAAGTAACGCAGCACAATACACAGGAAACATCCAATCAAACGCAGGCATTACAACGCAATGCCTTTACAACGCAGGCAATAGAGCGCATGCTATTACAACACATGCCATCACTACGCTGACCAACACCTTCCCTAAGGTAAGCACCCGCAGTGTTAAAAAAGTAAATTACGTTGTTATGGTGCATGCCTTGTAATGGATTGCATTGTAATAGCATGCACTGTAATGGAGGTTGTGTTGTAAAAACCGTGTTGTAAAAGTTTGCATTGTAATAGTTTGCGTTGTAACGTCATACATACATATACACTGTCTTGAGTTACTTTGCATCAGGGTGGCAATCCACATGTACTACCTGGGCATTCCCATGCAACCATCCATGGCTCTTGATGCAAATCTCTATCTACCAAGAATTGTAGACTGAGATTTGAACGTATGTCCTGTGCCTTCCTGCAGCAAATATTCGGAGAGGAAAATGCCTTTGAGCATAGATTTTGTATAGAAATGGACCCTGTCTTGCACAAAAGCTATTGTGACTGCAACACAGACACCCTGGCACTGTGGAGCAAGAATGCCTACGTTTGTACATGGGAGCTGTATGTGCACCGGCACAGAGCTAGAGCAGAACTGCACCACTTCTAAGTAGATAAGGTGCAGTTCTGATTTCTCCCTTTTACAAAATACAACTTTGCTCACTGTGCTGCGTGAACTCTTTGTAAATATGTCCCTTCATTTTGCTGTTGAGGTATATCTCTACTCATTGTAAAGTTTAATATGGTTTTATTTATCAATCCGTTTGTGCCTATGAGGAGTTTAGAGGCATCCACACAGTGATCTGTTTTGACCAACCGACTCCCCAGTTTACATGCCCATCTCTCCCTCAGGGTGCAATACTTTTCTTCCGACACTTCAGTCATGGTGGTAGGGTGCGTTAAAGATTTCTAAATTATTTTAATTGGATTAAACATGAGATTTCTAGTTTCCAAGAGAACTGCAGATAACTGGGAGACATTCTCCACAATTGAGGAGAACCCTACCCTGCAGAAACACTATCCGATTTCAAGACACATGCTCTTTGGGACTAATGTTAGGACTAATTATTAAATCTATGGGGCAAATGATGTCGAATTGAAGCAAATGTGGATACAAATGTAACCAGAAGGTAATTTTACAGGATGAGATTTAGGAGTTCATAATTTTTTCATGAAAGACGTGATGCCAGATTCATAAGTGCCTGAACTGTGTACATTGCTTTTCTGGATGATTTACTATGCATAACACAGTGGCAGTCTAAACAGTTCTGTAGTTTTGTACCCTAGAAAACCGCATGCTGGTCCGAGCACATTGTCCACCAGGTGGGAAATACCCACATTTAGGTTCTCAGAATAGGCAATCAGTATACAGTAAAAAACTCAGTATTTTCTGATCCTCATGTTATTTTCTATTCCAGGAACGTTGACTCATGGAATTGGTACCATTGACTCCTGCATCTACACGCCTTAATAGTCAACCAATCAATCAGGGATCTATTGAGCGCAGCTACTCACCCGTAAGGGTCTCAAGGTGCTGGGGGGGGGGGTGGTTGCACAGCTCCTGGGTACTCACTGTGTTTTTGCCGAAGGCCAAGTAGGTATTGAGGTCTTCCAGGGCCCACCTAGGTTTGTGCGGTTGCTGAATGCTCAAGGTGATTCTTCAAAGAGCCTGGTCTTGGGGTTCTTCAGGAACTTGGAGAGACTCGGTGTCCGGCAGAGGGGGAGCTGGAGGTCCATGCCTTGGCCACAAGGAAAGAGAAGGAGTGGCCTCCTGTTCTGGTCTTCTTGATGCGCTGCACTGTCGCGAGGGAAAGCTGGGCTGAGCGGAGGGATTTTTAGGGTGAGTGGAACAAGAGGCAGTGGTTCATGTAGGCGGTCCGGTGTTGTGGAGGGCTTTATGGGCATGGGTGAGAAGCTTGAAAGTGATTCTCTTCTCGACGGGGAGCCAGTGTAGTGTCAGCAGGTGTTGGGTGATGTGGAAGTGGCACAGTAGGTTAAGGACCAGTCTGGTGGAGGCATTCTGATTGTTCTGGAGTTTGCGGGTGAGGTTATTGTTGATCCTGGCGTAGAGTGCATTGCCGTAGTCCAGTCTGCTGCTGATGAAGGCATGGGTGACAGTTTTCCTGTGTTCGAGGGGAATCCATTTGAAAGTTTTTCATAGGAGATAGACGGTGTGAAAGCAGGAAGAGGTGACAGCATTGATCTGGTGGTCCATTTTGAGTTCGAAGTCCAGGATGATTCCAAGGTTGGGAACGTGGTCCGTGGATGGGGGTGGGTTCCCAAGGGTGATGGGCCACTAGGTAGGCATCTCTTAATGGGTGGTTACACTGGTAGACTAGTGAAAAATAGGTATTTCATAAGACAAATGTGCTCTGACATTGGTTATGACAAACATGAGTGTAGTAAGTGACTTCCTGAGCCCAGCCTGAACGGCATTTCATGCCTATGGACTGCTTGCTGCTGCTTGTGCCTATGAGGAGTTTAGAGGCATCCACACAGTGATCTGTTTTGACCAACCAACTCCCCAGTTTACATGCCCATCTCTCCCTCAGGGTGCAATACTTTTCTTCCGACACTTCAGTCATGGTGGTAGGGTGCGTTAAAGATTTCTAAATTATTTTAATTGGATTAAACATGAGATTTCTAGTTTCCAAGAGAACTGCAGATAACTGGGAGACATTCTCCACAACTGAGGAGAACCCTACCCTGCAGAAACACTATCCAATTTCAAGACACATGCGCTTTGGGACTAATGTTAGGACTAATTATTAAATCTATGGGGCAAATGATGTCGAATTGAAGCAAATGTGGATACAAATGTAACCAGAAGGTAATTTTACAGGATGAGATTTAGGAGTTCATAATTTTTTCATGAAAGACTTGATGCCAGATTCATAAGTGCCTGAACTGTGTACATTGCTTTTCTGGATGATTTACTATGCATAACACAGTGGCAGTCTAAACAGTTCTGTAGTTTTGTACCCTAGAAAACCGCATGCTGGTCCGAGCACATTGTCCACCAGGTGGGAAATACCCACATTTAGGTTCTCAAAATAGGCAATCAGTATACAGTAAAAAACTCAGTATTTTCTGATCCTCATGTTATTTTCTATTCCAGGAACTTTGACTCATGGAATTGGTACCATTGACTCATGCATCTACACGCCTTAATAGTCAGCCAATCAATCAGGGATCTATTGAGCGCAGCTACTCACCCGTAAGGGTCTCAAGGTGCTGGGGGGGGGGGTGGTTGCACAGCTCCTGGGTACTCACTGTGTTTTTGCCGAAGGCCAAGTAGGTATTGAGGTCTTCCAGGGCCCACCTAGGTATGTGCGGTTGCTGAATGCTCAAGGTGATTCTTCAAAGAGCCTGGTCTTGGGGTTCTTCAGGAACTTGGAGAGACTTGGTGTCCGGCAGAGGGGGAGCTGGAAGTCCATGCCTTGGCCACAAGGAAAGAGAAGGAGTGGCCTCCTGTTCTGGTCTTCTTGATGCGCTGCACTGTCGCGAGGGAAAGCTGGGCTGAGCGGAGGGATTTTTGGGGTGAGTGGAACAAGAGGCAGTGGTTCATGTAGGCGGTCCCATGTTGTGGAGGGCTTTATGGGCATGGGTGAGAAGCTTGAAAGTGATTCTCTTCTCGACGGGGAGCCAGTGTAGTCTCAGCAGGTCTTGGGTGATGTGGCAGTGGCGCAGTAGGTTAAGGACCAGTCTGGTGGAGGCATTCTGATTGTTCTGGAGTTTGCGGGTGAGGTTATTGTTGATCCTGGCGTAGAGTGCATTGCCGTAGTCCAGTCTGCTGCTGATGAAGGCATGGGTGACAGTTTTCCTGTGTTCGAGGGGAATCCATTTGAAAGTTTTTCATAGGAGATAGACGGTGTGAAAGCAGGAAGAGGTGACAGCATTGATCTGGTGGTCCATTTTGAGTTCGAAGTCCAGGATGATTCCAAGGTTGAGAACGTGGTCCGTGGGTGGGGGTGGGTTCCCAAGGGTGATGGGCCACTAGGTAGGCATCTCTTAATGGGTGGTTACACTGGTAGACTAGTGAAAAATAGGTATTTCATAAGACAAATGTGCTCTGACATTGGTTATGACAAACATGAGTGTAGTAAGTGACTTCCTGAGCCCAGCCTGAACGGCATTTCATGCCTATGGACTGCTTGCTGAGACAGCTGTACCCCGTGCACGTATACCACTCCCCCTGTCAGCGGAGTTTAGTGACACAGCAAACAAATGATGGGTGGAATGCTGACAATGCAAACATTCTCCCCCAGTCAAAATATCTGGGTTAAATTCATCGCTCTTTTGCTCACTTTGTCACCCTAGTTTGGACCCAGGCATATGAAAATCAGTCTTGACCCTGTGCCTCATGGGAACAGTCCAGACCGAGCTGCCAGGCCAGGTCCTCCATGGACCGTAAACAAGCATCCTGGGACCAGTTTCAGGGTATATCACCCTTCTTCAGCCAGGCTAGCTTGAATCCAGTGGCAGAGTGAGCAAGGGACCCACGTCTGGGCATACCCATCCCACTTAGGGCGAAAAGTGTTACAGGGAACAAATGATGGATGGAATGCCGACAAGGCAAACATCCTCCCCAGTCAAAAGATCTGGGTTAAATCAATTGTTCTTTTGCCCACTACGCCACCCCAGTTTGGACCCAGCCATATGCAAATCAGTCTTGACCCTGTGCCTCATAGGAACAGTCCAGACCGAACTGCCAGGCCAGGTCCTCCCTGGACCGGAAACAAGCGGCCTGGGACCGGTTCAAGGGTACGTCACCCTTCTTCAGCCAGGCTAGCTTGAATCCAGTGGCACAGTGAGCATGGGACCCACGTCTGGGCATACCCATCCTACTTAGGGCAAAAAGTGTTACAGCAAACAAATGATGGACAGAATGCTGATAATGCAAACATTCTCCCCCAGTCAAAAGATCTGGGTTAAATCCATCGTCCTTTTGCCCACTACGCCACCCCAGTTTGGACCCAGCCATATGCAAATCAGTCTTGACCCTGTGCCTCATGGGAACAATCCAAACCGAACTGCCAGGCCAGGGCATCCCTGGACCGGAAAAAAGCATCCTGGGACCGGTTTCAGGGTATGTCATCCTTCTTCAGCCAGGCTAGCCTGAATCCAGTGGTCCCAGGATGCTTGTTTCCGGTCCAGGGAAGACATGGCTTGGCAGTTCGGGCTGAACTGTTCCCATAAGGCACAGGGTCAAGACTGATTTGCTGAAGAAAGTCACACCTCAAATCAAATAACAGCATGCTGAATTATAAAAAAAATTGCAACATAGTTAAGGCAGACATAAAGCTTCCATATTGGTTCCATACTTGTTGTATCAGCCTCTATGACGTGTAGCACTTCGAGGGAGGGAGTTCACTGAGGGCGCTGTTGAGCAATCGAGGAAGTGCGGAAGTGCGGAATCCCGGACGCAGCTGGAACTGCGAGCTGCGTCTCGGGTGCGGCCGGAGCCACGAGAGCCCCTCCGGACGCGCTGGGAACCGGGTGCCGGTAGGTGCCGGCAGGTGCCGCAAGCGGAGCTGTGGGAGCTCCCCGGGCGCGGCTGGAGCCGTGAGCCGAACGGAACCGCAAAAGCCTCCCTGGACGCGGTTGGCACCGCAAGCTGCACCCCAGGAGTGACCGGAGCCGTGTGAGACACGAGAGCTCTCCGCCGCGGCAGGAGCCGTGAGCGGTATCCCGGGTGCAGCAGGGAGCCGCGAGAGCCCCCCCCAGATGCGCTAGGAGCAACCACAGCGACTGGCGACACTGGACCGGTTGGTGATGTGAGAGCCCCCTGGATGCAGTAAGAGGCGCGAGCTGTGTCTTGGGGCCTGGGTGTGGCAGGAGCATGGAAACTCCTTAGTATGCGGCAGCTGCCGCAAGTGGTAGCAAAAAAGCGATAAACCCCCTGGAAGCGGCAAAAACAATAATCGTGAGATTCCCGGGTGTAGTAGGAGCTGTGAGGAGTCCTGAGCTGTTTTTCTTATACAAGATAACTTTAGAAGAAACAGACTTAGGTAGCGGAACAGGGCGCTAGATTTGGTGTTGCATGAGCGGCGCACTGGTTAACTAGCCCCTGGAGCTTTAACCTCCGTGACTGTTTCAACCGGAATTGGGCTACAGCGGCTTATCTAACGCTGGATTGAAAGCAGGGGGCAGAAGGGGATAATATATAAAGCATACGCCCAGTTAAGTCCCCCAGGCAACAAATCTCCATTTTAAACCTGTAATTAAAACCAACCTGAGGGAACTACTACACTCTAATGGCTTATAAAAAATTAAGATCTAGAACCATCTTCATGAAAAGGATGGGAACTGAAGAGGCAATCAGAAAGAGCACTAACAAGATGGTAAGAAATGGAAAGACTGCAGTAACTCCTGGGATTAGAAAGTATTTTGAAAAATTAAACCTAGATGACCGGGGTCAAATACTAAAAGAGCAGATAAACAAGGAAATTGTAGGGAATATTGTGGAGGAAAAAGATGGAATACATCAAGCACAAATTCCAAACCAAACAACTCCTGAGTTTGCGCAAAAAAGTATCCCAACTGACCAGGAGGATTCAAGTCTGAATTTAATGGCAACAGGATCAATAATACCGGACTCATCTAAAATACAACAATCTCAAGAATACAATATCACTTGCCCAGATATTAACATCAAGGACTTAATATTTCACACGGGACCCCAAAAGGGGACTGATAGAACAGTACACCACAAAAACCATCATCTCTAGAGGGATTCCTCGAACATTCGCCAGATCTCTCTCTCTTCAAAACTGCAGGTCTGACCAACAACTACACCCCTGTATCTAAATCATTGTTTACCTTGCAAAATATTCTGGAATCAGTTCTCATCCATCTAGGCAACACATTGGAGAACTCTGACTAAACGCTGGACACACAACTAGGAATTTTACAATTCCTAGTCGAGAAAAAAAAGAAAAAAGAGCAAATACAATCGTCAAAAATATCAGGAGTTTGTGGTAAACGTCAAGGGGAAAACTGTGACAACTCAAAAGCTAAAACAAAAAAATTGCCAATCCCTCTGACAAAAGAAATTGCCACACAAACCGGGATGAAACCAACTGTCAAAACTAAGGGCAAGCAGGAAGACATTAAAACATATTCACTTAGAAACCTTTTTAAGGATGAAACCAAACCAGTATCGCATCATCACCCTGTGTCCTACTATCCAATTTTCACAAAAACCAAAAGCAATTCTAATTTGAATAGTCCTACAATATCTCATCCTAAAGTAAATGCCGATATTGGCCTAACTAACAATGACATACAGGACCCAGAAAATATAAATAAGAAGCAAAAACAAAGGAAGATCAAACTAAAAAAGAGAAAGGCGATAAGAAGATTTAAGAAGAAGAAGGCTAACAAAATTAAATTTCAGAACAATACTCCTCCACCAAACGGTTTATTAGGTAATGAAGGAAGAGCTGACCTGCCCCAGATCCCGAAGATAAAGGACCACAAGTCACCGGCAAAAACCCAAAGCAAAAATCCTAATCCACAGAGTATATTAAATCCAATGGCAACAAATTTTATACACGGCCCGCAAATCCGGCACTAAGTGGGATCTCCAAAAGATTTTTAAATACCCAGAAAAAAGAACAACAAGCAGCCGAGACTAGATCTAATTTTCTACAATTAACAGAATTATTTTGTACCGACGAAGCTCCACTCAACCGCGATCGAATCATCAGCCTACTCCAAAAGATTCAGCCGCTACAATCACTAGCGCGAAATGAAATGAAATTAGTTATGTTCCCGGATATAGCAAAAACAAAGACTGCAATTGTAGAATTCTGGTCTCCAGTCTTACCAGGAATTATACTGATGTGTGAGACTCTCCACAAACATAGCTATGATTTGATCCCAGTATTACACCACGAAGTTCAAGATGTGAGATATACAACAAAAGGATCTCAAAAAACGCATCAACTGACAAACACAAAGATCCATCCCTTAGACCGTGTTACAGATAATATATTTATCTCCATAAAGAATGGAGAAAGAGAAATTTAGAGTAAAAACACCCTCAACATGGAAATAGCAATGACGGATCAGTCATGGGATTGGATTTCTGAGACCTTGAATAGTAACAAACAAATTAAGGATTCCAAATCTCCTGTTTAGCACAGGCTTAACGATCTCCTCCTGAAACATAGCGGGAAAATCTAAAGAAAAAATGGAGGAACTAGTAAAAGATTATCCAGCTATAGTGGCCCTACAAGAAACATGGACTACACAAAATTTTAACCAAGAAAACTATTTTGCATATGATATCTCTGCAGCACGGGTCGAACGGGGTCATGCGAAAGGTGGGATAGCAATTTTATTAAATGAAGAATTCAACTGGGCCCAAGAAATAATACCAACCAAATCAAATAATTATCAATGTATTAAGATCAAGTGTGGGACATATTTTTCAGAATCCTTAGAAAACATACTAATTTTTAATGTTTATATCCCACCTGGAGTAAAAATGGATACACTTGCAATAGTAATACTAGAAGAGATCGAACAAATAATTGAAAATCAAGGATATCCATCGTTTCTTATTATTGGTGACTTTAATGGGAAATTATCCAACGAGGAATTACAAAAATGGGCAAATTGGTACAAAGAAGAGGCGCTGGAATTTTCTGTACCACTATTCCCTAAAGGAAATAAGGCGGATAAAAGAGGAAAAATCCTAATAGCTTTGCTCCCAATGTTAAATGGAATCATATTAAATGGCAATGTGGAAGGAGACATTCCTGCCTCAAATACGAGACAGGGAAATAGTAGTTCCTCTTTGCTGGACTATATGATTTGCAGTCTCGCCTTGTTTGGGTCCGTCTCACAACTTAAAATTAATTTTGTCCATGGTAGCGACCATGCTATTCTACAATTACGCACAGAATGGAAAACACACTTAAATTCATCTAGTCAAATTATGTATAAGTTTAGCACGGTTATGGTGAACCCAAAACAAAGGCGGATCCATTGGAATTCAGCTACGCTTAATAAGATAATCTCCATAATCGATGCAACGCAACTTCTTCAAGTAATGCACTCCACAAACCCAATAATAAATTTTGAATTGGTTATAAAAAAATTAACACAAACACTGCAAGAAAAATTGATGCAAACGAGATCATCAAAGATCCAAAACAAAAAAACAAAGTTAGCGTTCAATACAAAACTTCTAAATAAACTGATAAGAGCACAGTTCCTAAAAAATACACCGTCCAAACAGGTAGAAATTAATAAATTGAAGAACCAACGCAGGAGAGAAAAAGAAAAACATAAGAGAATAACCCAAGACAAAAATTGGGTGGCCCTGCAGATAGCAGCGAAACAAATTAATCAACGTGCATATTGGAGTATAATTGCCAAAGAATCTGGCACGAAAAAAGCACTACAAGCTACTCCCGTGCCCCCAAAAGAATGGGAACCCTACCTTGCTAATTTATATAAAATAAATACCAACTTAAAAACGGACCATAATTTCGATAGGAATTCAGAAATAAAGCCATCAAACAAAGTAACATCTACCCCTATTTCTATCGAGATACATATAAGAAAGGCGAGAACAACACCTATTTAGGCAGAATTTTTACTAAGTCTCTTCAAAATCGGTCATACACTCTGAATCTGACCCGGAAATCTGATGTACAAGGTTATATGCAGCATCAGGACAAAGGCGTTTCTCTTCTTTGCTCACGGTATATAGCGCCAAGATCCCACCAGTACTGGCATACGCTCTGGAATATATTCCAATACATCAATGGAGCTTCTTGGATTTAAAAGAAGGCAAAATCCTACAGAAGTTAACGAAGGTGTCTCAGGCTGTACCAGTACAAGCTCTCCGCCTTGAGTATTCATTAACCAGTTCCTATTCCCAAGGAATCGCCAACATCATCAGGTGGGTATATAATCTCCTTCATGCGGAAGAAGGAACGCTTCGATCTCTGCTCAAAAAGAAACATTTGACTGCGACTCCTCCAAACATGTATTCTCAAAAAATGAGTTCGCTGCTTTTAAGTTATCAGAGACTAACATCAACTTGTTACTAGCTTGGACACCAGCACAGTTGAAACTCTTTTTAAAGCACTTCACTCCAAGACTTAGTTTCGACCTTGACTCTCTGTATTGCTCTAAACTGTCTTTATATAAGAATCTTACTGAAACTATAGTTTTTAAGAAACCTCAGCAATATATCACTTTTAATCTAAATCATGGGGTCAGGAGATCGATTGTTCTGCTTCGATTTGGGATACTACCTGTAAAAACCGTAACATCTAAATGGCACTTAAAAGAAAGCTCTATGTGTAATTTGTGTGAAGGCGGGGAGCAGGATTTGGAGCACTTGATATTTATTTGCCCAAATGCGAAAGTGGTAATGGCAAGAAAGAGGTTTTTACAACCAGTTTATACCAAATGTGGAATTAACTCAGCAAAGGAACTGATTATTTTATGTAAAGCTTCGCCTAACGAATTTGTTTGTTACAATTTTTATAAATTTTTAAAATCATTTTTAACTTTGTATTAGAATGACAAATTTAACAAATTGGTGTAAATAGTGGATTATTATGCATGAAATATTTGTGGTCCTCAGTCGAGTACCAAATCAAATAAATAAATAAACTTGTACAACTTGTACAAGGCAGACATAAATGTTGTTCATTTTGGCAAAGCTTTCAACCAGGAAATGCTACCTACCTTCCCTTCCCATTCACAATTTAACAACTTCTATTGAGCATGCAAAGATAAATATATCCAGAAAATCTGGCCCTAGTACTGTGGCACTAATCATCCAGAAGCGTCAGATGCAGACACAATACATGGTGCAAGAGAAAAAAACAAGTTTAGGATTCAGGACATTAGGTGAAAGAGGGAATGGCAAGAGTTAGGTGGATTAATATGTCTATGGAGAATTCAGAAATACAAGAAGATATTCGCCAACACTTTGCACTGGGTTTGCATTACATAAGTGACACGACTGGTAAACAGTGGTAAACTGGGATTTAGTTTCCAGCACACAAGTTGTTTTGCTATGGAAAGCAGCCCTAACGTTATGCAAAGTTGTACCATGTGCTCATTTGCCATACTTTGTGCAAGGGCCCTTCCACAGGAGGTACACGGGCTCGCCTATGTAATCACCTATGGGGGTTGTCACAAATCCCTATCTACTAAAATTGACAGGCAGGCATGTCTATCAAAAATGTATGCCTCCTTGAGGCAGACGTAATGGTAGAGATGTTTTTGATTACCTAAACGTCTTTGGTCTTTTACTGCACATCTGATAGTACAAACATGGAAAACGTTTAAACTCTGTCTAGGTATAATATTGTGATTGGGAAGGGTACCTTTCTAGTGCAAAAGATATGCTGCACATTACATACATACATCCTTGCAGTACAGTGCAAGGGTGTATGTGTGTAGCGCAAGGGTGAATGTGGGGCACAAGGCGGCCAAAGTGTGGCAGCGCAAAAAGAGAAACAGCGCCATATCTAGTAGGTATGCTGCTATCCTGCTCTCTCCCTGTCATGCAAAGGAATACAGCAACGGTGGTTGTTGCAGTGCATTGCATGACTTCTAAGTACATTTTCCCTGTAGTGGTAAAAATGTGGCAGTTATTCCTCTACATGTTTGCATTTTTCTTTCACAATGATCTATAACCGAAGAATACTTAACATAATTGTGCCCAATTGTTTGAAGACCTGTAATAGATGTGGAGAATGCAGCATTGCTAGGCTGCCCTACATTCCAAGCCTATAAACCCCCATTGCTCCCCAAACCCTATCAAACTAGTTGAAGTAACTCACATTACTACGCATAATCAAAGTACTCTATTGAAGAAATACGAGTAGTGCATTGTAGACCTCACTATCATATCTGACAGTAAAACATTTGATCACCTTGGCCACACTTGTTCAGTGAGACACAACTATAAAAAGTAAAGCACATGCAAAGTCTACCAGTTCAATAATACTCTTCCTTGAGCAATACTCAGATAAAATAAACACAACAACAAGCAGATTCAACCAGGGCACATTCTGCAGTTCATCACTCTTCCAAAAATGCAAGTGCTCTCCCATCTTATTGCAGGCTGGCCCTTTGCTCGTGCATTTAGGAATCTCTTGGAGAATCTAGTTCTATGAAAACAATATTTTCTCGTTTGGGAAACTTTGTTTATTTGCAACAGAAAAATGTTTTGGGACTACCCTTAAATGTTTCAAATGATTTCATCATTGGGCACCAAATTTGTCATTCTATTTTATGTCCGATTTAGATCTGTTGCTCTCAGGTTGACACATATTGTCCAGAGGGGATTTCTGTAGACGGGAGCTGTCAATTCTAGCTTAAAAGTTGAGACTGAAGCTCTGTATAATATATGAAGGGTTTCTAGTGACTTCAAAAACCACGAGGCGCTGGGTGATTTGTGGATGTCACCAGAACCCGGAAACGGAACTATAGGACCATATACCTCATGTGCTCTTTTCTGTATTATTTATATCTATGATTTTATGATAATTATCTTTATAAAGCTGTTCCTTCAAATTGCAGCGTACAATGAGCACTGACGGCAATTAGAATATTTAAGTTTAGCTTTTATGAATGTATTGAGGATAACACAAAGGACAATTGTGAGGACAAGAGGATTAAAGCAGTTTTGTAGCTACAGCATTTACCACATAATTATGGATTTACTTTATTTGCCACATAATGCTGTGCATAATTTAAAAAATGTGCAAAATCCTCAGATTTCACCCCCAAAATTTTTTCGAGCTAAAACAGATAAACGTATATTGCATGAGAATGTGTCATTGAATTGGCATTTTTGTCACATCTTTAGAAAAAACGGATGCATACACATACATGTATATTCACTGAATAAAACAAAGGTTAAATGACATTATAGTTTTTTATTTGTAAAGCTTTATTGAGCATGTAGTGGTCGTACAGAGAGCATGTATCATTGCTTATCATGTTACAGAAGTATTGCGCTCTTCAACGAACAATCCAAGAAATAACTTTAAAAAAAGGAAAAAAAACAACGGAAAAAACATAAACAATGCCAAAAGTCAAATCCCATAATGTCACATGAACATCATTACCCTCTATGCCTGCCAAACATATCAGTGTGTCCTGCCGGGCACGCCCCCCTTCGAAACACAGCGGCATCATTGCCCCAATCACCCATACACAAGTATCTTACATCAAAAGTTAGTTTGTGCAGGCAGAGTCATTCAGAGTCTATCTCGACCTGGGCCAGTAAGTATTCACGCAGAGGAGCCCAAATGTCCCTCGGGCGTGAGGCACGGGGCAGTTCCTCAGCGTAAGTTTCCAGCTGATCCTGGCAGTACACCATATCCCTGAGCCAGTCGCCCGTCTTAGGATGCAGTCTGCTGTCCCATGTGAACAGGGTACGCCTCTTTGCCAAGAGCAGGGCCAGTTGTACAAATCTCCCCAGGACCCCCTTCAGGTGTGAGCCGTGACCCAGCAAGCACAGTGCTGGAGTGTTACATAAAGCCAACCCCGTCATGCTGATAAGAAGACCTACCACTTTCTTCCAGTACAGGAAGATCCGTCGACATTGCCATGCCAGGTGTACAAAGCCTGCCTCCCCCATCCCACATCTCCTGCAGTCGGAAGTCACCCTCAATCCAATTTTCCACAGCCTGTGGGGAGTGTGATAGGTTTGATGGAGGAATTTGAGGTGTATAATACGAAGGTTGTTGTTGGACATCAGTCTTCCACTTATCGAGCAAATTTGTGCCCACTCCTCCTCCGTTATTGGAGGGTCAATGTTGGCATTCCAGCGTGTCAAGGAGGGGGCAGAACTATGGGGTGTATCTTTCTGTACGGCCCTGTAGAGCTTGGCGACCAGCTTACGTTTCGTGGGTGCGGTGATGGTCAGTTGTAAAGCGGACAGAGTCGCAGGCTCGTCCGGGAAGCATGTGTAGTGCACCTTCATCGCACGCCGTAATCTGAAGCATGTAAATTGAAAGAGTAGGGTGGGGTTTTGGATGTACGCTAGGTCTTCTCCCGATATGTACATACCGTCCGGGAACAAGTCGCTCATAAGTGTGATGCCCGCTTCCTTGAGTGCTTTGACCGACCCCCGATCACTGGCAACCGACAGTGCTGCGTGTCCCTCTATAGGTAGAGCAGGTGCGTATAAGGGAAGCCTTTGTGTTCGACGGCCAATCGCTTGCCACGCTGCCACTGTGGTGTCTAGAATATTGATCTCTAGCCTGGGAGTGTGTCGGTGAGTGTGCTTTAAAATGTCGCGCAGGGGGACAGGGTGGGCATCTCCCTCTTCAACTGCGATATGCGGAGTAAACCCATGTGGTTTGCACCAATAGAATGTGTAATGAGCTTGACAGCACAGATAATAGACATAGAAATCAGGTGCGTTGAATCCCCCCCTGTCGTGAGATAAAGACAAAGTGTTCCATCCTATCCGTGGTGGTTTGGTGGCCCAAATTAACCACAACAATTGCGTCTGCAGCGTTTTAAAAAAATGTAAAGTGAGTGGGATCGGGATATTACAGAATAGGTATAGAAACCTGGGTAGGACCACCATTTGTATGACGGAGATACGGTCTGCCAAGGATAGCGGGAGACACTGCCATCTGTCTATCTGCGCGACCAGGGCCGTGTATGCAGCCCCATCATTTGCAGTTATCACCGTCTGAGGGTCTCTGTGTATCCACACCCCTAAATATTTAACAGAGTCTGCAGACCAGACTAATGGATATTCAACCGTTATTGCCGTCAGGGGGATGATTACCGACTTATCCCAATTCATATGTAATCCGGAGAACAAGCCAAATTTAACGTATTCCCGTAAAACAGGGGACAAGTATGTGCACGGATCCCGAATGTATAGGGCCATATCGTCCGCGTACAACGAAATCCCCACTGGGCGATTATTAAAATGCCCTATTTTACAAGCCAACGGCACCAGTACAATGGCATATAGTAGTGGGGAGAGAGGGCACCCCTGTCGGGTGCCCCTGCTCACCGCAAATTGCTCGGACGTATCCCCACCCACACGGACTCTCGCGGATGGTTCCGTATATAGTATCTGAATCCACCGTAGGAAAACGGAGGGAAAGCCCATTTTGCGCAGTATGTGCCTCATGTATCGCCATTCTATGGAACTGAATGCCTTTGCGGCGTCCAGTAGGACCACGATGGCAGGGAGGTCGGGGTTCAGGACATGTAGCATGGCAAAGATAGTGCGTAGGTTTAAAGAAGTGGAGCGATCGGGAATAAACCCGGCCTGGTCGGGAAGCACAAGAAGCGGCATCAGGGGTGGCAAGGATTTTCGCTAGGATTTTTGCATCTAGATTGATAAGAGATAATGGGCGGTATGATTTGCAGCGGTCAGAAGGTTTGTCTTTTTTTAACAGAGTAATGATCAGTGCCTGGCGCAGCGTGGGGGGAAGACGGCCAGAATCATACGCCTCCGCATACATCTCCAATAGATGGGGAGCCAGTATGTCGGCAAACGCTTTATAAAATTCTGCTGGTAGGCAATCCGGCCCGGGAGCCTTCCCGTTCGGAAGAGCCTTGATGGCGTCTCTGACATCCTCTAAGTCTATTGGGAGACTAAGATACTTGTGGTGTGCGTCCGATAGCCACGACAGGCGATGTCGTCGAGGTAGTCATCCATTGTTGACTCATCCATCCCTCCCATGGACGTGTATAGTGTGGAGTAAAAAGTACGAAACTGTTCCACTATAGCAGTGGGAGAAAAGTGAGACTGTCCATCATTATCTACTATGTGGTCTATCAGGAGTTGACAGGATCTCCTCTGCAAACGACCCGCCAGTGTTCTGCCCGGTCTCCCCCCCTCTCCGTACCGCCTGGCTACGTGTCTCTTGGAGAGGTATTTCACCTCAGTGTCCGCGAGGGTGTTATATACGTCTACATGTTTGCGTATTTCAGCAAGAGTGGCAGTCGATGGCATGTGATCATATTGTGTTTCTAGCTCGCGCAGTTTTGTCTCTATTGTGGAAAGGCGACCCCTAATGTCTTTTAGTATCCCTGCAGATATACCGATGCATGCGCCCCTAATCGTGACCTTGAAGGCCTCCCACAGTGTTTCCTGGCTGTCTACCGACCCCACATTATTGCTCTATGGCCTTTTTGATGGTATCGGCGTTTATCGGGTCAAGAAGAGACTCCACTCTAAAGCGCCATGTGAATGGTTTGTGCGGGTTGTGTGGGACGTGCAGAGTCAGAACGACCGGGTTATAATCTGCGAGCGTTCTGGGAAGGTTGCCGACGTCCGTGACCCAAGAGTGTGCACCCTCACCTAGCAGCCAGTAGTCTAGACGGGACCAGCCGTTGGTCGCAGGCGTGACGTGTGTCCCCCCCCGGGATCCCCGCATTTCTGTGCCTCCACGCATCTCTCAACCCAAACTCCAGCATGCCATCATTCACACATTGGCAACCTGGGCCATCCTAGTGCTCTGCAGATTAGATTTGTCAATGGTGGGGTCAAGATATGTGTTAAGGTCGGATCACTGACATAATATAGAATGACAAAATATAGACTTACCAAAATATAGTCACCAAAATATAGAATGCCAAAATATCGAATTCCTATCTACAAACAGGTAAGTACAAAAATATTGACTATAGTCTGTAAAAAATATAGTCAGTCAAAATATCGATTTTTTTTTAATGTCTTAAAGTAATTTAAAATTAATGAAATAATAAATATAATTAACTAAAACATACTTAAAAATACTCAAATAACCTTAAAATTAAGATATAATTAATTTAAGTTATTAATAAAAAATGTACAATATTTTACCGTAGGATAGCAGGAGGGTAACATTTAATATTACCACTCCAGTGAGTGCAACAGTAGGGAAAGCATTGGATAGCGTAGGGGTAAAAAATACTATTCCCACTCCAGTGAGTGCAACAGTAGGGAAAGCGTTGGATAGCGTAGGGGTAAAAAATACTATTCCCACTCCAGAGAGTGCAACAGTAGGGAAAGCTTTGGATAGCATAGGGGTAAAAATTACTATTCCCACTCCAGAGAGTGCAACAGTAGGGAAAGCGTTGGATAGCGTAGGGGTAAAAAATACTATTCCCACTCCAGTGAGTGCAACAGTAGGGAAAGCGTTGGATAGCGTAAGGGTAAAAATTACTATTCCCACTCCAGTGAGTGCAACAGTAGAGAAAGCGTTGGATAGCGGGAGGGTAAAAAATACTATTCCCACTCCAGTGAGTTTAACAGTAGGGAAAGTAATGATTTAATATATTATTAAAAATAAATTAAATATCAATACCAATAAAACATTAATTGAAATTAATAACCAATTTAATATTATGTAATAATTAATTAGAAATACAACTACATATTAGTTATTAAAAATTAATAACCTATTCATAATTATTTAACAACTAATTAATTTTCAATAACAAAAACTAATTAGTAATAAAAATTAATACCAATAATAATTAACAGTAAATTAATTATCAATACACAAAAAGTATTTTTAATATGTAATTAATTACAATTACATTACTTCCCACCCTATTCCCCTATAAACCCACATCCCACTACAGAATATACATTAATACAATCAAAATTATCAAATGTTTAATTAATACAAAATAATTACCAATTAATAAAAATTCATTGCCAATTAATAGAAATTATTTACCAATTAAAAATTAATTAACAATAAATTTAAAATCAATACCAATAAATGAAAACAATTATTTACTTAATTACAATTAAATTACTTCCCACCCTATTCCCCTATAAACCCACAACCCGCTACAGAAAATAAATTTAGAAAATTAACATAATTAACAATTAATCAATTAATACAAATTAGTTGGCAATTAATAACAATTAATTACCAATTAAAAAAGAACAATAAATTCAAATTGAATACCAATAAATAAATAAAAATATTTAATTAATTACAATTATTTCCCACCCTATTCCCCTATAAACCCACAACCCGCTACAGAACTAGAAAGCAAAATGTAATTAAAAATTAAAAATAATTGCTAAAAATTTATATTTAATTTAATATAATTAAATTACTTCCCACCCTATTCCCCTATAAACCCACAACCCACTACAGAATTAAATTACGCAAAAATTACATAACAAAATTCATTACTTAAAGTACAATAAACATACATTACAAAAAGTAATATGCACTTTTCACACATATACTAACATACAAAACACTTTAAAAAAATTGATATTATTAAAAAATCGATATATTTAATGCCTATATTGTATACTTCGATATTTTGACTTCTATATTTCGAAAATCGATATTACTTACCTTAAATTCGATATTTTTAACCACTATATTGTGTCCATTCGATATTTTGTCCATTCTATATTTTTCTTTCGATATTATGTTCATTCTATATTTTGCAATCGATATTATGACTGTTTACCGTTAAGGTCACCACCTACTATAAAAAAAAAATCCAGGCCAGTCTCGTAGTACCGCCAACATCTGCAAGTAGGTCGTCGTGTCGTCCACCACTGGGCCGTATACATTCACAATTGTCACCAGCACATTGCCCAGTTTACCCATCACTATCGCCCAGCGTCCCTCCAGGTCTGTGTGCGTGCGAATAGCCGTGAAGGCCACACCCTGTTTCACCAGTATAAGAAACCCCCTAGCATAAGAGGAGTAAGAAAGGCTAATCGGTATGATGCCCAGCGTCTGGCCACCCTGTCCACCGTAGCTTTCATCAGGTGTGTTTCCTGTAATAGTGCGAGGTGCACATGGTGCCTATCTAATTGCGCTAGTACTTGTCTAATTTTCTTCGGTGAATTTAGCCCCCTGACGTTCCAAGTGATACAGTTATATGTGGATCCGGCCATGTGTCGCGTGTCAGAACCTGGCAACAGCATTTGGTCTAGCAGTATTGGGGTGCTCCCAGCAGACACAAGAGTATAACATAATGAGTTGTGTAGCAATAGACTTTGGCATACAATAAACAAGAACAAACCCCCCACCCGCCTCCCACTTTAGCATTCCCAACCTGCTAAAGACATGGACCTCATTTAACTCCCTTGATAACCTCAACAATAGTGAAAGTAATTTCCATCGGGGATCACCCATTGGGGGTCGTGTTGGCTGTAGCCACTCCCTGGTGAAATAGGGAGTGGTCACAAACCACAAAAGGGGACACTCGGTCATAAGTGTGTGTTGGTACAGAAACTAAGGAGAAAGAGACTATATACTATACATAACGAGTCATATCTGGCTGAAAAATTCCCATCCGACCACCTTTATTGGCGGAATATCTTCATATGGGAGTTGGTACATAATCCCACTACCGCCCAAACCATCAAACGACGGTGCAGATATGGATCTGTAAAGAGACTCTAGCCAAGATAATGCTCAAAGAGTGGAAAAGATGAGGTGCAGTGCTCTAGTGAAAGTGAAACTAAAATTGACTACTTAAACAAAAAATATGTTTAATGAAAATTGTCTAAGTGTCAAAATTAAAACCACGCCCTGTAGTGAAAATTAATAACTACAAAGTGGCGCTGTGCAGGACTGTCAACATGTTTCAGCCAGTTGGAAAGATTATCCGGCTTTCTTCAGGACCCAACGATGTAACAGCTACTGCAGATATATAAAGTGTAGTGAAATAAGGAAAATTGATACTTTACAAAAACAGCAGTCTGCCTGGACCTTGGAGCCCCAATGTATCCTGGAGAACTAACTTTTCTTTTCCTGTTATGACATGAAAGAAAAACTTTCAACATACATGTATATATAATGGATGTATAGCCACCTAACACACATAGAAAATTTAAAAACAACAACACACTAGCATAAGTAATTTTTACTTAGCAACAACAAAAGAGTATTAAATCTCTCTTACAGGGAGGTGTTAGCCTTCACTGAGATACTCACCCAGCTTTATGTGGGAGAAGACCTCACCTCACCCAGCAACCTACTCGGGAAGTTGAGGCCCCGCTCTAATTTGCAAAAAAAGGAGGAGACATAATATTTATCATATGATATGTCCAGCTCACTGGCTTTGCATAAAAAAACAAATTCCAGAGTAATGGACTACACACTCCCAAATCACGGACCGACTAAATACAGGATTAGTGGATATTACATTTATTCAGAAGATACAAGTTTGTCAAACCATTTTGCCGTAGTTTGTTTATTTTATGGAAAAACGAATGGCAACAATGGCGACAAACAAGGGGGAAACCTCTATCCCAGCTCACCAAGTGTAAGGTAGTATTGGACACGAGGGGAGGAGCAAACCGATGTTCAAATATATCGAGATGAAATGTAGAACCTATGTAGAAACTAGTCCTTTTCATCAACGAAGACAAACTATGAGCTAAAGAACACACCTGTCCGTCGGTACCTCTCGTGGTCATCCAAGAGGAAGTGGAGGTAACGATCGGGCAGTCTTTTCCATTTAAATACTCTCGCTAATTGGTCAAAATTGCCTATTACGAGCGGCCAATAGGTGTTTAAATTGCCGCTTTACCGTAGTATTTATGTGATTGCTTGCTTGAGCATGCGCACTCGATCAAAAGACGAGTACACTGTTTCACTCGCAGTATCCAGCGCGCATGCGCCGAGGTGTAGTAATCAAAGGGCCAATTGCGCGCGTGTTCAAAGAACAATGTCATTTCTACGCGCATGCGCAGTAACACGCTATTGTGTTTGCTCACGAAACAGGATGAAACAAAAAGCGCGAGCTGTTGTTACATAAAAAATATATATATATATATTATATATGTTTTAAAGCAGAAATATCGATAGTAAGGAGATTACTTCTTATTTTATAAAGAAGGTAGTCTTCTTAAACTGTAGTGATGTTAGTGATTAATTCATACTTTATTATTGCGTGTATGCGCTTAGTACCTGAGAGAGTCACTGAGAAGGAAAAAATAGCCTAGTGTTACCAGCCCAGGTTGACACATGTGACAGCATTGCTGTAGGATGGTAAATACTGTGGAGATGGCACATGCACACCACCATGTTTATTCTTCAGTCTGCACACACTAAAGTCAAAAGAA
Organism: Lissotriton helveticus; assembly: GCF_964261635.1. Taxonomy (NCBI): domain Eukaryota; kingdom Metazoa; phylum Chordata; class Amphibia; order Caudata; family Salamandridae; genus Lissotriton; species Lissotriton helveticus. The sequence continues at coordinate 646,498,190 of NC_136071.1, read as the reverse complement.
GAACAAGTATCATAGTGACTAGTTTAGGCTACAGGGAAACCCAAGGAATGGCATCATTAAGGCCCTTGGTGTCACATTGAAGTTTAAAAATCCATTTTTGTTCTTTCACAAATAGAAACTTCGAGACATCACTGATGTGTGGTGGAATGAATGGGTGCTCTAATATCACCCACCGCAAATCCTCTGCCTGATGTTTAAGAGAGATAAAGTGGTTGGTGAGGCAAGAGGACTGTTTGTGGCGTCTGATGGTACTCTTGTGTTCACTGATTCGAATTTTCATTTTTCGAGTAGTGTGGCCAACATATCTGAGCGAGCAGGGGCAGGTTATCATATATATGATGCCCTCTGTGTTGCAGTTAGTGTGTTTTCTTAGCAACCACGGTCTTCCTGTGCCTATGTCTACTTGGTCGGTCTTGTAGGTTTGCGGGCATGCACTACATGAACCGCAGGGATAGTGACCTCGCACAGGTGGAAGATTCCACAGTGTGTTGGTGACATCAATGGTCTGTAATCTCAGCCTGGTGTGTACTAGGGTATCACGTAGGCTAGGGGCTCTTTTGAAGGAGAAGAGTGGTGGTGTAACTGCAGTCTGTGCCACATTCAGAATATTCCAGTGTCGTCTGATGGTTTTTTAGATCTGATTTGAGAGGACACTAAAAGTACTAACAAAAGTTAGTCTCTCTAATGTTGGTTTTTCAGTTTTTTTCTCCAACAGTGCTTCCCGATTATTGTTGGAAGCCCGTTTCCATGCTCGATTCACGAGATGGCGAGGGTATTCTCTTTCCTTCAGTTGTTGGGACAATTTTGCGGCGTGTTTTTCATAGAGTGGTCGGGACGAACAGTTTCTGCGAACTCGCAGAAACTGTCTCACTGGTAGATTCTCTCGTAAAGCCCGCGGGTGATGGCTATTAAACACAAGCAGTGAGTTCCTCGACATAGGCTTCTTATATAGTTCACTCTCAAGTTTGCCACCGTTTGGAAAGATTAAAATATCCAGGAATGGCAACTGTTGTTGGCTATACTCTACAGTGAACTTCAGGTGACGGTTCTGCTGGTTGAGCCATCCATGAAATGCTTCAACCTCGGATGATGTGCCTCGCCATATACCAAAATATCATCAATGTATCTCTTCCATAGCAACACCTGATGGAAGTACGGGTTGCTATGGTCGAGTACATGAGCCTGTTCAAACAAGTGAACATAAAGGTTGGCGAGGCTGGGGGCAAAAATACTCCCCATGGAGGTCCCTGAGGTCTGAAGGTAGATCTCATCCTCAAATTTAAAATAGTTCTCCATCATCGTCAATCTGGCGCACTCCATAATGAAGTTGACTGGAGTGATACTATTTAAATCTCGGGCATCCAAAAGTAATCTAATGGCCTCTAAGGTTTCCTCCTGCGGAATGCAAGTGTACAATGACTCAACGTCAAAGCTGACCAGTAGGTCAGTTCTGAGGTCGAAGTCCACCTCTGGCAGCAACCTGAGTACGTCAGCCGTATCTTGAAGGTATGTAGGCATCTCTTTCACTAGAGGCCTAAGAAAAAAATCCACAAAAGTGGATAGTGGTTCCAAAAGGGAGCCAATCCCTGAGATGATTGGTCGCCCAGGGGGGGCCTGGTTGTTTTGTGTATTTTAGGCAGGCAGTAAAACCCTGGCATTACAGGATTGGAAGTGACCAAAAATTGAGCCTCATGAGGTGTAATCCAGCCTTCCGCGTTGCCCTCATCGACCAAAGTCTTAATCTCCATGAGTAGCCTTGGAGTGGGGTCACTGGGTAAACGTCGGTAAGACTTATGATCGTTCAATTGTCTCAGACATTCCTGGCGGTAGGTTGTCATGTCCATGACAACCGTAGCGCCACCTTTGTCTGCCGGCTTGATTATGATTGATGGATGCGAGGATAGATTAGTGAGGGCAAGTCTTTCCTTAGTTGGAAGGTTTTGGAAAGTTTGTTGATTGCTTTCAAAAAGAGCCATGACATCATGTGTTACAGCTTGTTCAAAAGTGCTCACTTTGGAGGGTACTTGATGTGCTAGTGGTGTAAACGTGGATTTTGGGCGTAGCCCTGTATTGACGGAGCTTTCGTCTCTTGGTAACGTATCACTCTCTTTAGACTTAAAGAAGAAGTGAAGACGTATTTTTCTAAAAAACTTTTCTAGCTCACATCTAGTTTGAAAAGGGTCACCTTTGTTGGTTGGGACAAAGCCCAATCCTTTCCTCAAAACACCTAGTTCATCGGCAGTTAGCTGTTTGGAACTAAGGTTAATTACTAGGTTGCTGTCGTCTCTGTTGTCGACGTCTGTTGTGCTACCCTCCTGCTCCTGGTGTTCTGGAAGGGCTGTTCTGGTTCCCAGTGGACGTTTGCTGCCCTCTCCTCCTGCCATAACTGCGCCCTCGGCCCTGCAATAAAAAAGACGGATCTTGAAAAAATTGTGGGTATTGTGGAAAACCTTGCATCTGTTGCGCAAATGGTGGTGGTTGGTAACCCCATGGTCCCGGTGGCCACCATTGGCCTTGATTTTGATACGAGCCACGAGCTCCTCTTCTCTTGTTGAACCTGCGTTGTTGTCCCCTTCCTCTCGACTGTAAGGTGGCTGTATCAGACCCGCCGAGTCGGTGCCTGGGTCTGATCCTGAGGAGGAGTAATTAGAACCGTAACGCCTCCCTTTATTATTAAATTCGGGTGCAGTCCAAGTGTCACTCATATAAGGAAAGATTTTGGTCATAGAGAAATTTGCTAGGTCTTTTTTAAATGTATCTACTTTGATGGCAAGAATGTTATCACCATAGTCTTTGTGGCTTTTGTTTGTCTCGTCTAGATGTTTCTTAAAGACACTATTAGTCAGAGTAGTTTGAATTTTTCCTTCTAGCAGTTGGATTTCTATTAAGATAGCATCTGCTGCCCGTTTGGCGGTGTTGACAATGAGAATCAGCCAATCACGTGTGCATCGCCACGCGATGAGTGACCAATCCCGAAGGAATAGTTTGTCAGTGAGAAAGAGTCTAGGGGTGTTCGTGACAATCAGGCCTGCTGGTGAACATTTGCCCAGTAGATACTCTGCCATAATTATACCATGTATAGATGTCCTGGAGGGATTTATCTTTATATTCAGCAGAGTTGCCCAGTCATCTTGAGTGGTGATAGTTCTTTCAGGTACAGAGTCTAAGATACTTGGATTATTTTCTAAGATGAAGTTGAGTGCCTCATCGTCAAACGCTAATCCTGAAAAATCGGCCATGACTGAGAGTGCGATTGTCCAATACAGAAAAATGGGTGAGCAAATTAGTGGAGCAAACCAACTTTGTTTACAACCACATATTCATGACCCGCAACCAAGGTTGCTCCAAAACGCAAATAATACTATAAAAAGAGGGTCAAGGGGAATATTTACCGACCTAGTATCCCATTCCCCTAGTTGACATCACAAACCACAAAAGGGGACACTCGGTCATAAGTGTGTGTTGGTACAGAAACTAAGGAGAAAGAGACTATATACTATACATAACGAGTCATATCTGGCTGAGAAATTCCCATCCGACCACCCTTATTGGCGGAATATCTTCATATGGGAGTTGGTACTTAATCCCAATACCGCCCAAAACCATCAAATGACGGTGCGGATATGGATCTGTAAAGAGACTCTAGCCAAGATAATGCTCAAAGAGTGGAAAAGATGAGGTGCAGTGCTCTAGTGAAAGTGAAACTAAAATTGACTACTTAAACAAAAAATATGTTTAATGAAAATTGTCTAAAAGTCAAAATTAAAACCACGCCCTGTAGTGGAAATTAATAACTACAAAGTGGCGCTGTGCAGGACGGTCAACATGTTTCAGCCAGTTGGAAAGATTATCCGGCTTTCTTCAGGACCCAACGATGTAACAGCTACTGCAGATATATAAAGTGTAGTGAAATAGGGAAAATTGATACTTTACAAAAACAGCAGTCTCCCTGGACCTTGGAGCCCCAATGTATCCTGGAGAACTAACTTTTCTTTTCCTGTTAGTTTCTATTATTGAACATGTGTTTCAAGGGTTATATTACAGTAAAAGGAGGTCCGTCAGTCTGTCACAAGGATGGTGTCATCAGTGATGTCATGAGTGATGTCACTGACCATGTCATGAGTGATGTAATATGTGACGTCATCAGCAGTGCATTGCACGCGCAAGTTATAGTGAGTCCAACTAACTATAACGTGGGAATTTCAATGGTTTTATGCCAGTAAAATGTCCAGCTAACTATAACTGGTGTGAAACCTATGGTTTTTTCAGTGAATTTAATAGGTTTTTTAAATGCTAATTCCTAACTATAACTGGTGTGAAGCCTATGGTTTTTTCAGTGAATTTCATAGGTTTTTTAAATGGTACTTCCTAACTATAACGTGTGTAAAACGTATGATTTTTTCAGTGAATTTCATCGGTTTTTTAAAGGCAATTTTCTAACTATTAGCTGTTTATAAATTATATTTTTTCATTATATTTCATTGTTTTTAATAATTGCGAAATATAAAATACTTTTTAAATGTAATCTATAGTTTTATTTAAAATTTTCAAGAAATGTTTTCATAGTATTAGAAACTTTTCTTCACTGTTAGAATTGCTTAGGGACTCCCTGTTCAATATGCACAGGCAGCGACAAGAGCTCTGGCCACAGAACTGCCACCATCTGAGACCAGTACTTCATCGACCAGACGACCTACATCTCCATCGACTGAACATATGGAGTTGAAACCATTTATGTCAAAAGTGCATATAAAATGCAAAGGATTGATTGTATACGGGGAGCAGAGCCTCATTCTTATTGAGACAAGATTTTATGACCATAAAAGATTCGAATGCATCTAATTTTTTAACAACTTCAAATGTTCATGTTTTAAAGTTCAAAAATTTGGTTCCAGTTTTACAAATTATAAAGAATAAAAAACTTTTTCAAAAAAAAAACTTCACAAAAAAACAGTTCTTTTCAGAACTACCTCATTGTACCAAAAAGAGCACTATTAATAAGCTAAAGTATCGCCGCATTTTCAGAACAATAATAAAAGAATGCGGCAATACTTAGGGCATATTATGAAGAAGACGTGATAATTTCACGTCGCTTTTATTGGCAGAACGCAGTAACAAAAGCGCGATAATCGCCTTCATAATATGAGCCATATTATCATGGATGGACGATACAATATCGCCATTTCTATCGGCAGGACACTGCCGATAAAGCGGCGATAATGGACTTGATGATATGCTGTATGAAATTCCTATCGTAGCCCATACTACATGTTTTCGCATCTCACATGGGCTTTGATAGGATTTCCATAGGGCATATTATGAAACCCATTATCGACGCTTTATTGCCAATTTCCTGTCGATGAAAGCGGCAAAAATATATCGACCGTCCTTTATGATATGCCCCTTTGTTTTTCAAAATTCAAATTGAAACATATGTTATATGCCTTTATATCTAACATTGCGTTCGACTGCAATTTATAAAGCATATTATGGACGCCGTTTTCGCCGCTATATCGGCAACTTCCTGCCGTTGAAGGCGGCGATAACATTTTTTGAATCTTTGTAAATGTTCTTGAACATCTTTATGAGAACGTCATAACACCGCCTGCGCTAAAAGCAATTTGCATGTGTGCCGCACACACAGTTAATGACATGCATAGTAGGCATATGTTAAACTAGAAGCAAAATCTGTTTAAAGGCAAAAATACTATCTCGTACACGGCGGCTGTTAGAAAAACAGTTTAAATAAAGTTGTTTATCGTACGAGTGCCACGAGCAGCTTTCATGAAGCATTTGGCAGCGTTAACGTGGAGGTGTGGAAAATAAAACTAAATCAACCCCCTCTCTTACTTACAAAGCACACATTAGTGCATAAAAACAACTCGTGTTTTCACGCGGTAATGTCAACTGCCGCAGGCTGTCACAGGGGTACTATCACATATGTATTCAAATTATGTTCAGACTGCCTCTTTTGTAATTCTCTGCTAACATGCACTCTCATCACTAGAAATGAAAGTATAGTCCTTCTTCTATTTTCATTTAATGTCCCGTTTTTTACGTTTAGAAATCTAGTAACCGTAAACAACTAGCAAAAATTATCACTATGTTGGCTTACTTCCAATATTTTTTCGTAGACCAGCGGCCAATTTTAACGCTTAGGAGTGATAGAATTATCAAAGTTTAATTCTAAAACTAGTGATTCCCAAACTGTACACCGCGGCTCCCCAGTCCGCCGTAATGAGGTACCAAGGGCACGCAGCACACTAGGTTGCCTAATCGTCCGTAAATTCCACAGACGTCACTACCCTGTTATGTGTAACTGTATCCATCTCAGAGAGCTGCGCGCTCCTCCCCTGTGATAACGCTGACAGACCCTGCTGAAACGGCCTTGAATTGTACTGCAGCAGGAGCACCCAACCCGCCCATTGGAATTCTCAAAGGAGCTTCCTGCCTCAATGAACAGAAGACATTGTCTTACATAAAAAAAGTAAAACCACCAGCATGGCATATTATGAAACAGTTTCTTTAAAAAAGGCTATAAAAGAAAATTAAGAAATCAGATTAACGTTCTTTCATTGTCTCATGAATTTTAAACAGCAGTATTTTCATTAACATATTCAACAATACCATGGTTACTGCTTTTGTACTTCAATGAAGTAGCACCTATTTTCAAAGCCAATAGTCTTTGCTTGTTGTTTGTGTGAAGGTATTTGCTGATCTACATATCTGCATGCAATCAGACATACAACATACCTCCAGTTGAGCACCACACTATACTACACACATATTTGTAGTTTAGGTGCTTTAATCTGCCCACAGAATAACATCCACCACCTCCTTTGAAAAGACTCCTCCCTTTATTTAAACAGTGCTTAAAGTCAGAGGCGGATTGGCAAGGCGGACATTCGGGCATGGGCCGAAGGGCCGGTGCCTCAGTGCCCTCTGTGGGCTGTTTATTTCTCCCCTGTCCCAAACCACAGAGAGTGGACTTGGAAAGGGGAGAAAAAAAAAACCAGCCCACAGAGTACACAGAGACAGACAGAGAAAATGAAAGCAGCGTCGCTGTGCGGCCGGACACCCCTGGCCTGCCAAGCAATGAAGCTAAGGCTGGGCTGGGGAGGGGTGATTGTTTGCAAGAATCGGCCTCCCTGGGGGCCAGGTGTTTCTCAGGCCTTTGAGCCATTTTCACCTCAGCCCGCCTGGGCCCCATGCAGCCCAAGCAGCAAGTATCTAAAGCAAACAAAAGTGAGAGGTAGCATACAGTGTGATATCACAGAAAAGTGACGTGTGCAAGTTACAAAAGAGTAGCATACACAGGTACAACAGTAATACTACAGTAAATGGTAAACACTCAAACTGCCAGAACACACTGGGAGTGCACTTCCCATGCACCAGCTTCACCTCAACCTCCCCCTGGCTACCTAGCTGTGTTTTGTGCTCACCTGCCAGGACATTTTCCCGAGGCCTGGAGGGCTGATTAATTTACTAATTGCAGGGGCCTTACCTCTGTTCAAGTGCTCCTGAGCTGAAGGCCTGTGAAGGACTAAGGTTACTAATAGCAGCGGCTTTGCTGCTTTTCAGGTGCTCCTGTGCTAGAGGGCTGGAATAATTTTGTAACAGAAAGGGGCCTTGCTATTTTTTTTAGTTGCTCAGCATGTACGCCATTGGCACCTTGGCCCTGTGTCCTGTGCAAGAACAGTATCCTCCCACTTTCATTCCTTGTATGTGCAAATGGCGTCAGTGCCCAGGCCGAATTGTGATCCCAATCCGTCCCTGCTTAAAGCCATGGAAAGAACAACATTTAAAGGTAACCTCACATGCTGTTACTGAACATCATGTATAACTGATAACTTCTACGTTTTCAGTTTGCCTATGTAAGGAGATATTGTAAACTCTCACCCACCGCACCGCACCCTTTGCTGTAGGTTGTTCTTTACAAGCCTCTTCTTCCTACAACTCTACAGAGAAAGAGTCAGGTCATAAATTACAATGGTGGGTGAGCAAATAAGTTTGCAATGTCTAAATGACTAGATTGATTTGTGAAAGGTTGAATGAAAAGAGAATAGTTATATAATCACAGAAAACATGGATGAATTAATGAATGAGAGCAAGTATAGATGTCAGAAAAGATAAATTGATGTATATATGCCTGAAAGACTGCTTGAATGGCTAGAAGGATGGATAGATATGTTAAAGGATGGATGCATGAGTAAAAGAGCACGTGATGCATCAGTAATTTAGTGAATGGATGTTTGAAAGGATACATAGATAAATAATTGAAAGCGTAGATGATGGTCAAATAAATGCGTGGATAGATAAATTGATATGTGAAAAGGTGAAAGAACAGTTAACTGAAAGAGTGATTACAAAGATTAATTAGTAAACGAGAGGGGGTATATGGATAAAAACATAAATACATCAGTAAAATAAAAGGGTGGATAGTTAAGAGAACGGATGACTGGATCAGTGAACAAATGATTGAATGAGTGATACAACGTGTCCCAATTAATGTAAGAAAGGTAACATGACGAATATACCACCTACCAACCGTTAGATAAAATGGTGTATAACCACTGTAAACTGCTGAGTAGGTCAAGAAACCCACAGGTGAACATTCTATGCGAACCACTATTCTAGGTGATAAAAAATCTGTCCAAATAAATAAATATTATTGTGAATTCAACAATATTCATCCATTACAAAGCTGTTTGTCTTAGTCAAGTTATAAACCGACCATTAAATGATATACCTAAGAACTACTCAGGGGCAGCTATTCGATTTTGTACTTTTTCGAATATGGCACAAATATGTTCCAAAGTGGTTAAAAACAGAAAGCAATGTTAGAAACTGTTTCCAATCACTAACATCATGCAATGTTAACTTTGTATGTCAATTATATTAAATTTCACGGACAAACATAGCAAATCCCAATATAGTTATTATCTGTTATTAGTTATCACTAATTGGTGTTAGCGTCTGCTACATACTAGAGAGACAATTTTATCTGCACTATAATGCCTTTTAAAATCAAAAATGCAGAATAAAACTCCCTTGATAATATGCTCAAAAGTTCTGTAACACATATCATTTACCTGCAATATTTTCACACATCCACATTAGTGAACTGGCAGACTGAAATGTTGCTGATTTCTTATATTAATTTTTAAGAGGCTCCTTGTGACCGTGCAGCTAATCCTCCATGGAAATGCTCACATAAAACACAACACTAGTATGACCAGGATCCTCAAAGAAATAACACAGGGTTGAAAAAGTGTTTTTATTATTTATACTTACCTAAGAAATAGTAATAAAGAAAAACTTTAAATATTTGAAAAACATGCTATCTGTGAAAGAAAAGTAAAAATATGGTTATAGTGTTATTTCATAAAACAAAACAAAGTAGAAGTGATTGGAGCAGAAAGTGAAAGAAAAGAAGACTGCGGGACAGATAGAGACCGAGACAGAATATTTTGAAAGAAATAAAAGCACTCAAAGAATGACTGTCTAAAGGAAAGTGAAGTGACAGACAAAATGACAGTATGATCAGTGATAATACACGAAACAAACAGTCTATCAAATAAACAGACTAAGAGTACCTAAATGTCTTAAAGAACTAGATAAAATGTAGAAAGAATACTAAGAGAAAAAGAGTCAAAAAAGTAGAGTAACAGAACATGAATGGAATACAAACAGACATGGAGTATAAGAGAGACAGATAGACAGAAATGAAGTAGGGAGAGAAAACTAAACTATAGATTTTAGATTGGAAATTGAACATAAATAAAGGAAACAGAGTAAAGAAACAAATTGTAAGGTACAGTAAGACAAAGAAGTTAAGATTCAGGAAACAAAGGTGATAATGGATCAATAAAGGTGACTCTCTATAAAGCAACATAAGTAAGAAACTGAAGAGTAAGAAAGACTGAATAGAATACTAACAAAAAAGATGTAAAAGTAAAAGCATGAGTTAAAGAGAATAACCATATCTAAACACCATTAACAAAGGAAGAGGATGAAAAAAATAAGGATAAGAGACAGATACACGAAACACTAAGATATGATTAATTGTTCTTACCTTAAAAATGTAATATCTGTGGAAGACAATATAAAGAAATCTGTTATAATACATACTTCTAAATCCAATGTAACAAAATAACTTAAACAACATATTTACAGGTTTATTTTTGCTGTTCTCAGATAAATAGATTTTCACTATAAACAGTGATTTCAATAGTAATCATCATGTGACAGCGGGGAAAAAAACCCACAATCAAAATGATTGTATTTAAAAAACCCGTACAAGATCTCTATACATACTATAAATACCTACAAAAAAACATGTCTTAAATGTTTTTCTCTAATTCGCAATTTCTTGAGTAAGTACAGGACATATTCCACAATTATAAACTCACTAAACTATACCAGTCACTTTTAAATACCGCTCCACAAATAACCGTGCAACTATGTTCTTAAAACATTTATCTCAAGTCAACATTTTCATATCTCATTTTTTTCCGCATGGCCAAATACTATGAGATAAGTCGTTATTTTTTGAGTACCTCTCAACAAACTCGCGAGTAAGTATGTTCTAGAAAGATTTATCTCAAGTCCACATTTAGATATCTCATACATTTCCGCAAGGCCAAATGGTATGAGTTAATTTGTTTTTTTTGAGTACCTCTCAACAAACTTCCAAGTAAGTATACTCTAAAAACATTTATCTTAAGTCAACATTTTCATATCTCATTGTTTTCCACATGGCCAAATAGTATAAGTTAATTCCAACATGTCCTGTAGCAGAAACATTAAGGAAACCTTACCTGATGCTATCACTTTGGCACATAAAAGTTTAATTTCTATATTTGAACACCCTTAATCACATCATATTTCTAAAGAACACATTTTCATATCTTTACAGTATTACTCTGACTCCACCAAGTAATTTCACAGAAATTTTGGTTGCAAAAAAATCAGATAAGAATTTCTTAACTCAGAAGGCAAACGTTTCTTAAAACTTAATTCACTATCATTACACAGCGTCCAACCAGTTGGACTCTTCAAATAACCTATGTAATGACCTGATGATATAGATGACCCTTCATGAAAAATAATTGCTACAGTGACAAATGTTCTTCTAGAAATAGATATTTGAGAAGCCACATAATTTTTAATTAAAGTTCACAATTTACTTCCATCAGCTCTGCATCGTTGAAGCATTAAAATAACATACTGTCCATATCTATGGATAAATAAGGTAGATAACATTTCTGAATTACATTGAGAACAGACCATGTTCTGATACGCATCTTTAACTAGTTCATTAAAGGACACTGTTTTACGATCTGGTAATGTTAAATATATAAATCTTTCTGTATGTATGTCAGTACTACTTGTAAATGAGCAATTATGGCAAATATGTTCCCATTTATAAGAAAGGCCAAAAAGACTATCAATACCTACACCTTCTTCTTCCAAAACCGTAAGCATATACATAATAAATTCCTGACAATCTTGCTGAATATTCTGAGAAAATTGATTTAGTTCTGCACATATGTCTAAAACATTCCTTACTTCTGAAACACTTGCTACTTCACTATTACCACTGGTACATTTTTCAAACACAGAATTTAAAGAAGAACAAAATGTTTGCTCTTGATTTTCTCTAATCTGTTGCTGTAAACTTTGTAGAAAAAACCCCACATTAACCACTACATTTGCATAGCAGTTGACACCAGACCTATTTTCTAATTTAAATCCAACAATCTCTGTAGTACTAACCTTTTTCTTACTCTTATCAATGACAGTCTCATCTTTTTTCTTCGTTTCTCTACTACTTCAGTACATTGTTCCTCATTTCTCCTTTTCTGACCAACTATACTCTTTTTAATTGAAGGATATTGAGGTAAACTTGGAGCATATTCTCTTCTTAATCTATTATACTCCTTTACACATTTTAAATCTGCACTGATCTTTGTCTCATCAAAATCAATTAGATAAAGCCCAGATAAAGTTCTAACTCGTGATAAAGCAACATATCTAATACCCTCTTTGAATACACTATTTCCAATATTTACCAAAGCACAATCTACACTTAAACCTTGCGATTTGTGAATAGTCACTGCATATGCCAAACAAATTGGAAATTGTTTCCGACGGACATACAAGTCTTTTACAAGTAAAAAACGACTTGAGCAGCGACTGATTTGTTGAACTTCCTCAATTCCATCAAATTTTATTTGTAAAAATTCAATCTCATCTCTATTTGGGTAATTTACAAAACTAACAACATTACCCATTGCTCCGTTCACCAGACCTCTTTCTACAAGTAAATTTCTCCGTAAAATAATCCGACAATTTAAACATCCATACAGATTCTTCTCTAAACCAGCAGTTTTAGATATAGATGTCTGTAGACTATCCAATTTTAACTTTAATTTATCAGACAAAACAATAGTACTTCCTTCATGCTCTATTTTATCTTTTGCTTCCAGTTTCTTAATTTCTTGATTTTCCAACTTCAACATTTTCTCATTGAAAACTGAGCATTCTTTTAGAGTTGGCATCAAGCATATAACTGACTTATCTTTTACCTCTTTACTATATATTTTCTCAGGTACATTATCTTCATTGGGAAACAACTTACAAAGTAATCGAATTTGTAGAGTTTCTTTTGCATCTTCAGTTAATCTTCCAATCCTTATATCTTTAAGAATATTTCCATATTTAGTATCCTTTGCCTGTCTCATATTTTGAATCAGTTCAGTATATTTGAAATGTGACCATATATTAACATTTCCAATACTGCCAAGGCACTTTCTGGTGTCTTCATGTGTCACAGTTTCAAATACAGATTGTCCTTTTACAGGAGTTAGTTGCAGTAGATCTCCAAAAACTATGACATGTTTCCCTCCAAATAAAACATCATAGTCAGTTTTAAGTATCTGCTGCATTCTTAAATGTACAAAAGCAAGCATTAAATTGGATACCATGCTTACCTCATCAATAATAAGAAGTTTCATTTCTTTAAGAACTCTTGAAACTTCATAACAAGCGTCTCCAGATAGCTTGCGATATTGTAATTTGTTTTCATGTTCAACTGGCAGCATCAGTAAACGATGTAAAGTAATACCTTTAATATTATGTGCTGCCAATCCAGTTGGAGCTGTCACAACACAAGACAATGGTGACTGAGTTTTTTGCTGAAGATAGGTACTAATTCCTTTTATAAGAAAACTTTTCCCTGTCCCAGCTACTCCACTTACATATAGTCGAATAGGTTGAAATGACATACATGAGCATTCTTTTTTCTCATGACGAAAACCATGCTCTATGTGCTCTGTCACTTCATCATATATCTGTCTTTGCTCAAGATTAAATTCCTTCTCCAATTCTTCTAAGTTTATTATATCCTCTTGAGCTTGCTGCATTGCTCTTTCCACCTCATCCATGGCAGTGGCTGCTTCATTTCGGATAATTGGTTCTCCCAGTGGATCCTGACTGAACGATGCTGAACTTTGAGTGTCTTGTGAACTTTCTCTAGCAATCTCTGCTGCAATTGTTGCTTCTTGCTCTATTTCGTCGTTCAACATTTTGAGATAATTATTAAAAGCAGGACATTCTATACTACTTTTAGATGCGTTAAAAGAATCTTCATAACTTACAAAGTCTCCAAGTAGTTCCTCTTCACTACGCCATGGTTTAAAGAGTTGCAAAAGAGCTAAATAGTAAAATTCTCTTTTGTCTGGATTTTCGCAACTCAGTTTTCGGTGATTAATCAAATGTCCTTTTGTTTGTTTCACCAGACATCCTTCCTGTCCAATTACAGCATACATACCTTTTTCAACATTCTCTCTAATATTCCTTTTAAAAGTGTATTTTTCAAGAACTTCATACAAACAAATATTTTCAAGCAGAGTACTTCTATTTGGATAGTATGTATCCAACATATTTGTTTTCAGAATGTCTGTACTGTTTGGTTCTTTCTGTGCTAAATATTCAATTTCTTGCACAGTTTTCAAAACACGGTTTCGTGTCCCTGCTAGACCTAAACTCACCCACAGGATACTTCGAGATTTTGCATAAAGACTTGCTGATGTTAATCGATCACAGCATTCATATGCTCCAATTTCTCGATGTGACAACATCTTCAAACTGTATGTATACAATTTCTTGCTTAGGCTCTTTTCATGAGAAATATCTTCCCACATCTCCTTCAGTTCCGTCTTTTCAGATTTCGTGATGTAAGACGTTACATATCGAGCCACAGCAATAGAGGTGTCTGCAACATATTGTATATCCATGTTAGCATTCCACATGGACAAAATGACAGGGTTGTAGTCATTTATATATTTGGACTCTTCTCCTCTTCTTAAATTGTATGTATTTTTGGGTGATCTTCTTGTGATGTTATGTCGCAAAGATGACATCAAATTGTTCACTCTTCCTCTTGAAAGCACTGGTCGTGCAAATCCAAAACGACATTTTGTATAGAACTTATCCTTTGATTTGAATTTTCGCAGACAATATTTTCCACAACGATGTCTTTGAAACCGTAACACTTTTCCTCTTAAGTCTTTATCAGTTGTACTGTTAGGTATGTCATAAGTGGCATATTCCTCAATGAAAGACAGTACAGTGTCATCGGAGTCTTTTCCAAATTTAGGAGCATCCTTGATCCATAGTAACATATGAATATGTGGAGCACCCCTAGCTTGATACTCTTTTCTCCAGAAGAAAACCAAAACTTCACCAAGCGGTGGATTCTTCTTGTTTGTAAGAAACAACATCATTGCTTCAAATCGATGATTAAAATATCTGCAAACATTAACCGGATCCAACGAACACAGTTCTCCTGGAGTCTTGTAGTTTATATTTTCAATATTTACATTTGCCTCTCGAAGATATTCTAATAAATCTTCCCAGGCGTACTCTGCACAGCTTAGAGTTACAAACCATGTTGGTGCTCCCAGGTTTCGTAGCATGCATTTTAAATCTCCATGACGACGGTACCAATATTCATTAGTACCACGCTGACATGCCATTAAATTAATTAGATGAGAATCCAAAACACTATCTTTCTGTTGCACTTTATCCATAAAATCCTTTGCTGAAACATTTTGCAGATGCACTCCACTTTTTAAGACATGGTTTACTGCATAAGAAAGACCAGATAAGTCACTCTCAAACAGAAGATGAAACAAATATGGGATACATTGATAAAATCTGGGATCTTCTGCATATAATCTTGTTGTCCGGTACTCAGATGCAGGAATCTGCATAGGTCGATCATCATATCGCGCACCTTCACCTGTTGGGAATAAGCGTGGGAAACAACGACCTTCCAAACTTTTTTCCCACACACTAATAGGACTTCCTTCTGCTTTTTTCATCTGAAATAACTCAATTGCACTCCCCATTGCTTCTTTGGAATGCAGTTGATGAACACTGTAATGTAACACTGTAATGTTCATACATTTCTTCACTTCTGGACATGTCGACTTTTTCAATTTGTCCAATAGAGAAATCATTATTCTCTTCATCACTTACATCTTCTTGTTCTACATACACATTTTTATAGTATTTATTATTTTTGACTAAATACAACGTTGCCTTTTTCACTTTCCTAACATCCACCAAATCTTGCCAGATTTTCTTACTCTTTGTAGGTACACCATTAACTAGAATAACAAGAGGTTCCTCTTCTACATTTTCAATACCAATTGTCTCCATACCCTTTAATCCTCTTTGTAAATCTGTAGGATTTAATTTCCCAGTCTTAGGCTCTATACGAACACTAGCCTGAAAAGGATGTACACATTGAATCAAAATAGTCTTTAAATCCTTCAGTTCCGATGGAATATTTATCAACTCAAGATTATTATGAACAGCTCTAGCAGGCATTTTATTTTCATTTAATTTATTATAACAATATTTACAAATACGTTGCTCAAAACCTAAATCAAAATAGTTTTCTACCACCAAATAAGTGGCAAACTCTCTCCACTGAGTATTATCTTCATCTTCACTTTTTAAATATAAATCAACTAACCTAGTTTGACTTTTGTAATGAATGCGTCGGCAACACACACAAGTTAAATTTGGTTTTTCACCTGCAATGACCTTAAATTTTGTTATTTCCTGTTCAAATTCTTCAGTATTAAAATATCCAACATTTTCTAACACATTTCCTTCTATAACTATATCAGTTTCTACATTCTCTTCATCTCGACCAAAATAACTTACCTCAATTTCTGCACAAATATTCTTCACATCTAATACACATCCATGCAAAAGAGCACTATTTAACTCTTTAAGTTTAAGTGCTGGACTTTTTGCATAATACATATTTCTAACTAATTTTCTCATTTTGGTATGATGCACTGCTAACATCCTAAAGTGATGAAAAACACTCTGGCATATTTTTTTTGAAAGACAAGCCAAAGAATGGCCTTGCATACCTATTTTTTCTCTCACTCTGCAACGATCTAATGCTTGCAACATTACATTTTAAACTTTCCTTAGTGTACTTACGTAAGAAATTGCGAAAGAAATCAATTGAATCCTGTCGTACACTGCAAATACTGCTACAATTCCAACTATAAACAGGAGCATGAACACGTCCCTGTAAAACTTCTCCATCTATTTCCCCTTCTGTATTTCTGACCTCAATTTTGTCTTTCTCAATAGGACAGCCATCCTTCACTTCATACGCTCGACCACTGGTGTCAACTGCATGCAACAAATCGTTACTTTGAAAGTAACTATCTTCATTAAAAAATGGCCCAGAATTTGAAGTATGCATCCATTTACCAGAAAAGATTTTACAAAAATTAGTTCTATTTATGTGTCTCTTCCATTTACTCTTAGCTTTTAAAACTCTGATTGCCTTATTTAGTGTATTTATTCTTTTAAGCACTAAAATAAACATTTTTTTTTCCGTCTCGAACGCATCATCCACAACTTCCTCTATATATATTTTTTTCTTATAAAAAGCAGATTTCCTTTTAGAAACTTTTTCCTTTTGTAATAAATTCATAACAACTCTCTTATGAAACATACGTTTCCTTATTTCCGCAAACTGATTTGTACGTCTTTTACTGTACATATTTTCCTCACCACTCTTTTTAGACACAGTTTTCTTTTTTCGTCCATTTCTCCTTGTAGATCCTGAAAACTGTTTTTCCTTTTCAACATTATCCAATTGACTTTTCCTCTGACACAATTTTTAAAAAAATTCCTTGCTGCTCTTACCAGGAGCACTCTTGTTTTTCTCCGTCCTTTGTTGATTAGGTAAATCTTGTGCCTCTTTTCTCTTCAAATGGTATGTCTTTTTATACAGCTTTCTTTTTTCATTTCTCGTCGGCATAGTGATTGATGTTTCTGATATAAATGAAAATCTGTTTGGAAAAAAGTTAAAAAATATTATACACCCCTACTACCATATAACATACAAATTATAACCAATGCTTGATTTTATAACTTGATTAAAGACAAAGAAACAGTCTCTGGTCAGAGTAGGAAATCCTACAGTGAATATTGTTTCTAAATTTGTGACACTCCATATCTATGTTATCCTTACACATGTATTCTATGAATGTAATTTTTCGGACATATAAGTACTATTCTAACTTTCAAGCATTGTCGGTGTTCCTAATGCTTTTTATTTTTTTAACTTTAATCTTTTATGCACCTCATCACAACTTTTACTGTAATTCTTAAAAAAGAGAATACTGATTAACAGTACAACAATAATATTTTCAAATTTTTTTTTTTAAACAAAAATAATTTTATTGATTTATTAATTCATATTCCAGAAGCACATTTAGCATAATTTCATCTGATACTTCATTATTATTTTGCTCTTGCAAATTCTCTTCTTCCACCATCTCTAAGTATGCACTATCAAAACTGCAGTCCAAAAAGTCCTCATTTTCGGTTGAATTTTCATCCTCAAATAGTCCTTCAATTAATTCTTCAAGGACTTCTTTTGCCATTTCAAAATGGACATTCTTATTTTCACAGTAATCTTCCATGTTTTTTTATTTTTCTATCTTCTGTGTCCTTTTATAAAAATATAAAGACTAAATTATATATTATTTATGATTAGTTAACCAATGATTACCTTGAGTAATCTTTCAACTACATACATTTTCATACTTTTAAAGACATTAACTACAGTGATTAATATAAGACCTTCCTCTTTATTTTATAAAAAAACAGATACTTTCATCCTAGACATTAACAGTTTCCTATTTAATTTCTTAAATTGAAATTGTGCTGTAAAAACACATTTCACTGTGAAATTTGCTTTCTGCATTTCGTGCTGTAGAACTATTTATACACTTTCTAATTTTATTGTAGAGATCTCATTTCTAACTTCACCACTACAAACTGTGATTCAAACTGTATGCAAACTGAAGGAATGACTCACAATATACAAATTAAACATTCACTAAACCGATTCCTACTTCCCACAGAGACAGTGCTTTTACCTTTAACAGCATACTCAACATGTAAATTTCATCTAATGTAAAACATGTCATCATAATCATATGAAACCACAATCAGCCGCAACTCGTGGAGGGAATTATGGTGGGGCAGGAAGATGAGGAGGGGAAGATCTTTGCTGGAGGGACCTAAAAACCAGGATACAGATAATTTGTAGTAAATACATAATTTAATTATTTAAATGAATTTTGCAGTGTGCATTGCATTCCAAAATGCGATGCTGTGTACACTAAAAAATTTATTTTATTAATTAAATTATATACTTTCCTGTATTTATCTATACACCACATTTTAGATCTCTCAACCCTACACCTCCCCCTCCGTCCCTCCCTGCCCTACCGTTACTCCCTCCATGGCGTCCAACTGACCTCATCATAATACACCTGTGCAAATACATATAATAGAGTGCAAATAGATACTACAGACACAAAAATGCATCCGAAATGGCCATCACGCCAACAGCCATATCATAATACACCTCTATAATTTCTAAAAAATTCCTGTACACAAATGATACAGCATAAGTTAGAGAGATAATGATCACTTAGCAAAAATTAACCAACGTAAACAGCAAACTCTTACAGTCAAAGAATAGATGAACCCAAACTGCATAGAAAATAACACATGGACCCGGCCCATAAAAAGGTTGTACCAATAAACAATAGAACCGTATTTCAAAATACATATGTACTACAAGCATGTTCAGACATGTTTAAAATATAAATTAAAATCCTCATGTAAAAGAGAAGCAGTGTAATTTTTCTTAAAAAACATGCATATTATGGTAATCTTCTCAAAAATAAACTATCATTTAAAAATTATCAACTCACCTGTTAAAAAGGATTTTCTGTTTGTATACTCTCACGCTCAGTTCAGGTTGTTGCTTTTCAGCACCAAACACTATTTAAAAAAAAAAGTACACAACTGAATTTTAGTTTACATAATACAGACATATGTATTAGACAACATACACCCATTCTACCAAATATCATGCCTAACAGATACATTCCCTAATTTTCTATCCAATATATATCGTAAAGCCTAAGTTTAAGATTTCTTTGTGAACCACATTTATTTACCAAATTTTTCCCCCTACATATTTTTTAAATCAATCATTATTTACAATATAATCTGTCATACATTACCAGGATACTACATGCAATATTTTTGATATGCACTTCTACACAACCTTACTTTCTATATTTATTACCTAAATACATATAGATTATGTGCAGGGTGTTTTTTAACAAAATGGCGGTCAACACTTTCTGAATTCCCCCGAATTCGACATATTATCAAGGGAATTTATCTCCGCTTTTTTGGCTTTAAAAGCCAAGAAAGCGAAGATAAAGTTATCTCCCTATTACCTAGCTGTCGCTAACACCAGTTAGCGACAGCTAGTAGGACATAGCAACCATCTTGGGCGCCACTTTGCATGTCAGTAATAATTATCACTAATGATATCCTAAAGTGGGCGTGGCAAGATGTTAGCGACTGAAAACAGTCGCTAACATCACTATCTCCTATTACCAACTTTTGGAGATATTCGTGCTAAGCGTGAATATCTCCAAAAGCTAACACCTGCCCTGAGCAGTTTTTAGCCATGTTAACCAATAGGAGGTGTATAACATGGCTAAGAGCATTAGCTCGGTATTGCATGAAAATCGCTAACTTTTCAACAATATGCATGCATTGCGGCCGTTTTTTATCGCATTTGCGATAAACCTTGGTAATACCAAGGTTTATCTGCGGTAAAAATCGCCACAGCTTAGCGGTAAAATTTCCTCTCTAACCAAGCAATAGCGATAATTATCGCTATTGCTTAGTAATATGCTCCCTTTACTGATGTTAAACAACAAATCACAATGCCATTCACACACAAGAACAAGTGTCTATGTATTGAATGTACAAAACCGACAAACAATCCTGTGTAATGAAACGGAAACGTGGTTTGTAATTAAAATGTAATGGTGCAAAAGGAGAGGAGACATGAAGATAGTTATAGGTCTTAAACTTTTATAATTTTGACTGTTTTTCAAAAATGCAAAAATTTACAGTTTGTGGAATTATAATTTGCTGCTCAACGTCTGTCAACATTCCATTCGGAGGAAATGAGGAAGTGTTGCCGCCATTTTGTTACTGCGAGTGCATATAATCTACCGAACAAATGGTGAGAACATGGAAAGAGAAAAAGGTACAGATTATCTAAGCGAGTACGTTCTCTCAGGGGGTGCAGTATAGACCCTGAACGCCAAAACAACTTTTTTTTTTCTGAAAAAGTTACGGGGTGCGCGCACTCGGTCGCGCAACCCTATTTACAAGACTGTGATTCACGTGCTTTATAAGTAAAATTTAATGGTGCAAAGGCACACGACACTTGAAGATTGTTTCAGGACTTTAAGTTTACTTATTTTGCCTATTGTTTAAAATTGCAAAAATATACACTTTACGGAATTCTGATTTGCTGTTTAACGTCTGTCAACATTAGAATCTGTGGAAATAAGAAAGTATTGGCCGCCATTTTGTAACTGCGAGTGAATATATTGTACTGAACAAAGGGTTAGAACATGGAAAGGAGAGAAGGTACAGATTATGTAACCGAGTAGGTTTTCTCAGAGGGTCCAGTTTAGACCCTGAATGTGAAAGAAATTTTTTTTTTCTCCGTAAAAAGTTACGTGGTGCGCGCATTGGGTCGCGCACCCCTATTTACAAGACAGTGGACTATTGCCTTTTCTCACAGATTATTAGCTGCACATGTTAAATAAACCTTAATTTACTTATCTCACTAATGTTTATAAAACTTCAACTTACAGTCCCGCTAACACTGTAACAATATTCTCATACATACGTTTGTGAAAAAAATAAAAAGTATTCCATACTAAATGTAACTCTCTGTAAACGTTTTCCGTTCCGTAACTACACTACACTCACCTAACATCATTTCATTACGTCACTTCTCCACTACTCATAAGTACACAGGGGCAGATTTATGAAAGCCTTGCGCCGCCGGAGCGTCAATTTTAACATGGGAAAAAGTGACGCACCGGCGGCGCAAGGCCTTCATGAATAAGGCCCACAGTGTCAAAAATATCAATGCCGCACATAATCGTTCACATCCAGGCACTACCAATTGCATGACTTATTTTACATGAAGCGCTGTAATGTTGCATGTGTTTTCAAAGGTACACCGGTATCTCCTATAGTGCCGAATTTTACCTTAACACTCAGCAGTAATTATTTATTTTCAAGCAATGTCAATTACTATGACTTTTTAAACGACAAACTTTAGTCTGTAATAGTCACTCTGCATATGCCTCTCTGTAAAAATGAACTTCATCCACCCACGCATGGGAAACTTGATGTTTTTCATCTGGCCGCGAAATACGGCCTTGAACTCAAACTTCCATCCCTAGACTTGAACAACAGCCTTATTGTCCCAAAATCAAGCTACCCGAGCATCTGTTCACAAACATATCTCATTCACTTAGCTAACACTCGCAGAAAACTGCATACCTTATTAAATAGTGACCTTCCTTTACAATTTTCTAAGGTGACTCTCATAATCTTTAACGCTCCTCCACTTCCCAGCTGCACTATTTTTTTTGCAGCTACTAACCAATGGTTTGGTGTTTTTTTTGCACCAAATCATTTAAAGGGATTCTGCTACTCTCACTCCATACTTTCAGATCTATGTTTCTGAACTTCCTCATCTACTACCAGCAGCTGCAACTTTTGTATTCCTATTTTCGTTATTACAAAATGGATGTCCGTCCTGCCTTCGCAAACGAGCTGGAGCACTTAGAACTATTTCGCCACAGGATGCTTGACCAGTATGGCATTCTGCCACTCGTGACTTTGAGTGCATCATATGGATTATCGTTTCGATTTTCCTATTTCACCTGTGTGCAACCTGTAATTCATTGCCTGAGCTGTGATTTCATGTGGGCCCTGGACTTATGTCTCTGCAACTCAGTACCTCCTGAAGTGAATTACAATCATCTCATGAATCCGTTACTTGATCATGAACAGCTCTGTTCCTACGGAGGGATTATGGCCTTTGCAGCGATACATGGAGTTCTGGGTCATTGGAATATTTTCGCAGCGGCGCAAGATTTCTTGGCACACAGCTACATTGAAAATTCACCGAGTTCTCCTCTGATGCTACTAGAGGCTCCGGTAATTAATGACCATGTATGTTCATTTCCTCTTTTCAATTGGATGGCTGACTTGTTCTCGGATGACAACAATGACTTTCTTTTAGAAGCAGTTGCCACTTACTTTGCCTATTCAATGGAAGGATAACTGTTCTGCAAACCATTGATATCTTGATTATTTTTTCCCTTCCTAATTTTTCTTATTATTTTTTTATTTTTATATTTTATATAAACTGACCTATTGGCTTTAATAACATTGGACATTGCAATTTCCTGCTGCTGACAATTTTTTAATTTATGTGGAATTAATTTGTTTTTCCACACCTACTCGATTTCGTTCAAAACATTTCATGATGCTCTAATTTCAACAAATCATTACCTTATGTGATCTTATCTGATTTGAAATATTCTCGAAGCAAGACTAAGTAAAATATGGCTAAATGTCCTCTGATAAATGTGTATAGTTACAATGACTTTTATATCGTTTATCACCATCTCCCTTTCTGTTCTTTATTTCCGCCTCACACACATGTGCTGCTTTTGTTTTATGCCTATTGAAAGATTTTTGATTCATAACTGAAAAGTATATGATTACCCTGATATTACCCTTGCTTATCAACCTCTATGTCACATCGAGTACTGAAACCTTGCAAAAAATTATCTCAATACCATAGTTGTTCAGAGTACTGATTTTCGAACGTCCCTGCAGATAACATACATGCACCTCCAGCCAAATTCTCGCTTTTGGCGCGTTTTTCATTTCCGTTCACAATACCATACAACAAGCTTGTTACTGCTTCGTATGCTGAAAACTAACTGTTAATGAGGTGATGTTTAACCATTAGCATTTTCATATATGATTACTGAACTTAAAATCAAAAGACACCTTCTTGCATGCAATATAATTAAATATATTTGATTACGAGCCTGTACAATATGTTTTTTAAACGTTATTCATTTTGCTTCATACTACATTTCCATCATTTGTGTTGTATTGACTAGTAACTATACCCACTACTTTCTTTATATTTTGTTTACTTGTATTAGATAAAAAACTTCCCTTCAAAGCACTGGATCATTGAATAAAAATTTGAAATATATACGTTCCCTCTTTTAACCCATCTTCACAACTGAAATAATGTATACTAAAACTGTATTCATGTGTTTGACGTAATCTCAGCTGTACTCAGTTCATGTTATCTTTTCTCAACCTGAATTTTTCATAGTTTAACCCGCTAGCCTGCGACGGTCAGTCAAGCCTTTCTTTGCGTCTTGTGAACCATAGCATCAATCGTACCTCTGGCAAAAAAATAATTTATCACTGTAACGAAGCACCGCCGCAGTTGTGCTTCACTCAGACTGTTAATTACTGCTCCCCCGCTTCCACAGAGCACATGCTATCTCGTATTTCAGTACTTATCACTCTTTCATCTCCACTATATCAAACACTTCTTTGCCAGCCATCAGACAACAAAGTGAAGAACCAAACGGACTAAGACAGAAACACAACAAACCCTCAGCTCTGTGGAGCCCACCGAGCGGTAATTCTGAAACTCGACATACACTGACTAACGCTTCCAAAAACCATCTCAATTATATAAATAATATTTTCGAAACCTGCCAAGTACTTTAATGTGACTATCTGTGTCTGCCTGCAGAACAAACTTCCTCAGCCCAGACTGAACGCACACACACACACATACACACACTAACATAACACAAAGCAACTGATATGGAAAGCAGGAGTGAGATGAAAATGGAGTCACACAGAGGAACACAGAAACCTCTATATATATTCAGTCTTCTACATCAATTTATGAAGGCATATACTCCACGAACCTCTGTACAACCTCATGGTCACAATTTTTCATTTGATTGTACTGGGACACCTCTCCTTCTCACCCCACCCCAACCACTGCATCCCTGGGCCACAAACCACACTGTAATTTTTTCCTCAAACTTAAAGTTTAAAGGGGCAGATTTATGAAGGCCTTGCGCCGCCGGTGCGTCACTTTTAACATGGGAAAAAGTGACGCACCGGCGGCGCAGGGCCTTCATAAATCTGCCCCAAAATACCTAAAGCATTCCCACTTTTTGTCGACAATATCACATATAATCAACTATTTTTCTCTCTACCTCCATTATCTGTGTCTCTGCCAATTCCTTTTTTTTTATCTGTAACCAACTTTACAAATTATATACAAACACTCCCAAATATCAATTAATTTCTGTCTATTTTTATTACATTTTATATTCTGTTTATTCAGTTTACCACAAATACATTCAAAACTATAATTCAGACTTGAAAGAAAGTGAAGAAACGGCGCACAACCCCCATTAACTTAACAGAACTTCAGCCCCTCCCCCCTCACGTCTGCTGTGGAAGCCCAAGATAACATACATCCCAGATACACACAGAGCCGCACCTGAACGCTTCACATCTCTATAAAGAACCATTTCAATATTAATTAGGCCTCGCGCTTGTGTTACCCATTCTAACAGCCCCTCCACCTTTACTCTACCTACTGATTACACGTTCATGTCCCCCTACAAAAAATAATTTTTTTCCTCCCCCCCAAATTTCGTTGCAGACCCGTCTCTAACTGACATATAATTCATAGACCTAACAGTAGCTGATAGCATAAAAACATGACTGAAATCCACTAACCTTATTCAAAATAATTAATCGTAATTTTAAACTAATAATTACAAAGAAACATTGTTTAAAAACATTGATGTAATAAAATGGAACAGTAGTTGAAAACATTTAAAACCGTATCAAAGTCGAAAATGTGGTTCCTTAGACACAGGGGGGCAGATTTATGAAGGCCTTGCGCCGCCGGTGCGTCACTTTTTCCCATGTTAAAAATGACGCACCGGCGGCGCAAGGCCTTCATAAATCGCCCCAGTAAGTCAAATAATCAAATATAGTGATCAAACCACATTTTACGGTACATCATAAAACAAACAGTTATACACTCACCTTTACCAATGCTTTATCAGATGTAGAACAATGATAGAAGCAAAACGATAGCCGTTTGACAGAGCTCTCAATAATACTTCTATCACTGCAACCAAAGAATAATGGCATAGATTTCCTGTCAATACAGACTCATATATGTCTCTCCAACCAATCATATTTGTTCCCGCACAATTTCATAATCAAATTAACATTTCAGTTGGTTATCCTTTCAATATTTTCAAAGTCACATAAAGGTCACCCTTCACCCTGTGCCTTCTCTGGCTGTTACCATGGTAACAGCTCATTCTGCACCTGGCTGAAGGCACAGGTCAAAGGTTCATATCTCAACGTTCTAAATCAAAGCAAAAAGGCGCAATTCCCTGCAAACACACCTGCCTATCCACTATTTTTTACATTTCTTTTTTTTCCACGACCAATAGAAGATTTGGTTTTAATAAAACAGTAACATACAACGTAGTCTTGAATCTTGAGGTATAACAATCAACCAATCATGTTCAGTTTTTCATCAACACCAAACCTCACACACTTTTTTATCGTGACTTTCACCATCTACTTCCCATTCCACTTCCAGAACCCATCGGAGTACTACTGCATCTGCCTTGAAAATGAAGGTTTGGCTTGTAGGACACAGTTATATTCACTGGAGTGAAAAATATGCTGCAAACAGACGAATTTCTAACCTTGACTTACCAAATGTGCAAATTACGTGGATTGGCCAAAGAGGATTAAGATGTCACCAATTGATACCATTGGTGAAAACTTTTATGCATCTCCCTGAACCTAACCTGATAATTGTGCACTGTGGTGGGAATGATCTAGGCACATTAACAGGGGTAGGTCTGGAAATGCTTCTAAAAGACACCTTTCGTCAATTGATGTCACTTTTTCCTCGAACTGTCTTGGTGTATTCAAATATATGCCAAAGACAAAAATGGAATTGGTCCAATCAACGTTGTCCACAGTTTGAGAAAGCAAGGAAACATGTAAATAAATCTGTTTCTGCTTTCCTCAGAGAATATAACATGGGTTCTATATACAACAACAACCTGCGTTTCAACATGGAAGGCATCTATCGGAGAGATGGTGTTCATTTCACGGATGAGGGAAATAGAATTTTCCTCTGTAACATGAGACTCTGCATCGGAACTTACTTATAAGTGCAGAAAAAACTCAATTAACACAAGGGCTCTTTTAAGAGCCACCTTAGATCTAAACACTCAAACTTGTAATTTATCTCCATCTTTCTTTATGTTTTTTGATCGCCGTGCGCGACCGAGTGCGCGCACCACGTAACTTATTTGAGAAAAAAGCTACTTTTAGACTTTCGTCATCCTTAATAAACCCCTCAAGAAACTTACCAAATCAAACACTCTCCACCCTGCTCCCTTTCCATTCTCACCACTATAGTTTTTCACAGTCTTGTAAATAGGGGTGCGCGACCGAATGCGTGCACCCCGCAAATCTTTCCTCCCAAAAAAATGGTCTTTTCGCGTTTATACTGCACCCCCTTAGAAAACCTACCCGGCCAGACAATCTCTACTTTCTCCCCTTTCCATGTACTAACCCTTTGTTCTGTATTATATATTCACTCGCACTAACAAAATGGAGGACAACACTTCCTGATTTCCTCCGAATCGAATGTTGACAGACGTTAAACAGCAAATCACAATGCCGCTCGCGCACACCCGTGCTCGCTTACAGATATATAACTGATTTCAACTTTCATTTTCTCAGCAACTACTGAACGGATTTACACCATTTACACAAAAGCTTGATCTGCGACCCACACTCTACCGTTCTACCAAATTTCTTATAAATCCATTCAGCCGTTCGAGCTGTAGCCGTGTCTAAACGTCCTATGGAAAATAACATGGGAAAAACACGTTTTGGGACCCCCCTTTTATCTCAGCCCCCACTTCACCAATCCCCCCAAAACTTTCACAGAATAAGCGCAGCGCACCAAGCCATCTTCTTTGCTTTGAGAAATTCGCAAACATTCGTCCACCAGCTCCAAAGTTATTGCCAATAGAATGTTACGGATTTCCTATGGAAACTAGGTCCTAACTATAACTACCAACTGGCGACCGCCAGTAGGTAATATATATATATATATATATCACCAAAACTCGTAATATTCTCTCCACTTAGACGCGGAATAACGGGCGTAGACCTACTAATGTGCCACCATTATTTATTTTTGCATTCAGTCAAGACGCGTTTCGGCCGTCCAAGCGGCCTTGATCACATGACCATGCGTAGTGAAAAACCCCATTTTAAAGTGCTAGTGCATCATATCATTAGTTGACATAGAAAAAATACTTTCCGTTTAAATACATTTTATATATCTCGCAGAGAATTCTTATCTGAAATTATTCTTTGTATAAATAACAGCTTAAATGCTTACAAAGTTAATAATTCATCACAGATTCAATTTCTAAAAATATATTGGAATCAAGAAAGCCTTTTTTGCTTAAATGCATTCCAATCGTATTTCATTCATGTCAAACTAATTAAATGAAATATATAATTCATCACTCCTACGTGCTCACCTAAACGTGAAAAGAAATTAAACATGTGTAAAAAATATAATGATTTTATATAAAACACGTTCTACAGTCACTTTATTAACTCTTTCTCTAGCAACACATATTCTATAGTTGGGACTATTTGTCACCAATTCTCTATAAGGCAAATTGGTTGTGTCTGTGGCATAACCACAATTACATATTCGAATATTGAAAAAAGCTCAGTTATACTCTTCTCTTAGCATAATGCTATACTAACATTTCAAACAATTCTATTAATGGAATAATCATTCAATTCTTGTTTCATTACATGATGAAAAGTTAAAGTGCCATGGTGCTACAGTACTATGGATTAAAGTGACTAGTGCCAATAAAGTGCAAACATTGAGATAATCATTTGAAGTTCATCAATTGTGCGATTATATGTACATGTTTTTATACATGTTTTTTAGGAGATTGTGCAAATGACGGATACATTATAAGACCATATAAATACCCGCTACCCAGAGATAAATGCTAAAACAACCGGTAAAAAGACAAACAGATAAAAACTACCCAAATGACTTAAAACCAATCATTAAAAACATGGCACAATAAATACTTGGGTATAGAGGGTACATCTCTCACTCATTCCATTATGGGCTGAAAATGAGTCGTATTCAGTTACTGTAATTCAGCTTGTCTATACTAATGTATCTTACAGTGCCTATAGATAAATATACATGCATTTATTGACTAGAAAAGGGCTTACAGTTCAACTATAAAAACGTATGGAGGTCCTCTGTCGCGTTTAGCCCCCCCGGTCACTTGGAGTCGAACTCCAATATGTAGCTCGTCTCCAGTTGTCTTAGTCGGGCCTCTCTATCTCCACCTCTTTTTGTCAGAGGTATGGCCTCTATTGCATAATATCGGAGATGTTGGGGATTGCTGTTGTATAAAGCTTGAAAATGTCTTGCAACAGGATAATTCTGGTCTTTATTTATGATTGCCCTTAAATGGGGAACATCCATTACGACAAAACTTTAACAACGCGGTACTGTTACCACGCTA
Organism: Lissotriton helveticus; assembly: GCF_964261635.1. Classification (NCBI taxonomy): domain Eukaryota; kingdom Metazoa; phylum Chordata; class Amphibia; order Caudata; family Salamandridae; genus Lissotriton; species Lissotriton helveticus. Next base: position 646,468,971 of record NC_136071.1, on the reverse strand, counting down.
CTTTTACAACGCAAGTCGTTACGACGACTTGCGCTAGGGGGCGCTCCAGGATAGTAAATAGTTTAATTTACTATCCAACTCCTTCCCTAGAGTCCACGGGGACTGGAGTTGGAATAGTAAATACAACTATTTACTATCCAGCGCCCCTCAACGCAAGTCGTTGTAACAACTTGCGTTGTAAAACTAGCGTGGTAATGGTATGCGTTGTCAAAGTATGCGTCGTATCGTCATACATCCCCCTTAAATGCTGTAAAATGCGCTTCTGTAATGCCAGCTTGGTACTGCCTATGCACATTAGGTGACATTCGCATTCCAGAACATAGACACAATATTCAGTTTTACATGTTAGATGTTGTTTGATCTCTCTAGTAGTTCCGGAAAATGCTGTCCTATAGGTCTTAGTATTGCTGCCAAGCCTTACAAGACGTGCATTTATAAAAACCCCTTCTAGAGGACAGCCAGGTATCTTTCTTAAAACTTTCCTGACTGTTTCTAGCCAACATGTTACCCATACTCATCGATTTACAGAAGGTGATGGACGGGTTTGAGGGCATTAGGTCATCAATCACGGGATCATCCTGGATGAAGTGCCAGTTACGCCTTATAATGCTCCTCAATTTCTTTTCCTGTTTAGAATATGTCAGGATCAGCCGGACCGGCTCAACCATATAGTTTTTGACTCCCTGTTTAGTTTTAACTTTATATTTAAGGAGTTCCTCTCTTGGCTTAATTTTTTATTTTTTCATGGCGGCCTCTACTACTCTATGGCTATACCCTCTGTCTAAAAACCTGGCAAAACTCTCCATTTGCTTCTCCTTCGCATCTATTGGGTCACTGCAGATGCGTCGGATACGGAGCATATCCCCATAAGGTATGCTCCTTATTAAGTGTGGGGGATGTGCACTAGTTGCGTGTAAAAGCATGTTTCCCGCCATAGGTTTTCTAAAAAGGGTAGTTGTTAAAACATTGTTTTGTATTAAGACCTGTACATCTAAAAATTTCACTGAGTGCTTACTGATGTTAAAAGTAAATTTAAGATTGAGGTAATTCTGATTGATTTCTTCCATAAATTTCAACACACTCTCCTCAGTTCCTCGCCATACAATAAAAAGGTTGCCTATAAAACGCATCCAGGAGACTATGTTTGTGGTGCAGACATGTTCATATTTACGCCTGAGGAGCAGTTCCTCCCACCAGCCCATAAACAAGCAGGCATAGCTGGGGGAGAAACTTGCCCCCATTGCTACACCCTGCACCTGTTGATAAAATTGACCATTAAAAAGGAAGTGGTTATTTTCTAGGCAAAAGGACAGCATATCTTGCAGCATCCTTGTTGTTGGGGATACACCATAGGTCTAGTCTTCAGAAAATATTCAACAGCCCTTAGCCCATCTCCATGCTTTATACACTTATAAAGAGAGCTAACATCCAATGTTACCAACAATAAGTTTGGGCTCCAGGATACATCCTTGGTCTTACTCAGGAAATCACTAGTGTCTTGTACATAGGAGTCAAGGTTCTTCATGTGCTCCTGTAGAAAATAATCAATATATTTGGAGAGGTTTTCCAGTAGCCCATCACATGCCGCAATGATGGGTCTGCCCAGTGGGGTGGTTAATCTCTTATGGACCTTGGGTAAAAAATAAATGTAAGGTACCAATGGATGTTCTTTTTTGATTGATTTATATTCGTCCCAACACAAGAGGCCCAAACCTTTCCATGCTAACAGGCTTTTGAACAAGGTGTCCTGTATTGCTTTATATTTAGATAGAGTACTTTTTTTGTAGCATTGGACTTCATTTAGTTGGCTATATGCTTCCTTTAGATAGTCTGATGATGGCCATAGGACGATATTTCCGCCCTTATCCGAGTTTCGTAATATCAAGTCTTCTTTCTGCAGTTTTAAAATCAATTGATTGTATTTTCTTTCTTCATTCGAATATTTTTTCCTTGTTCCATTGCTGGTGTAGGTCAATTTTTGGATTTGTTCCACCACATGTTCACTGAAGGTATCCAGGCCATCACGCGCTGCCATAGGGATAAATTTGGACTTTAACTTAAACTGAGTATCTGGCTTTATCTGTCCCCTCATTACTGGTGCTTCCTGAATATTTGTCTCTTCTCCTGAAGCTAACTGACATAGATCTTGATATAAACTCAGGTCAGAGGCCATGAATCCCGAGGTGTCATTGCATGTTGTTGAATCCACTTTATGCTCCGTTATTGGTCTTTGCAGATGTAGTTTTTTAAGTTTTAATTTTCGAATAAATTGATACACATCTGCCCTTGTTTTTGTGAATTTAAAATTCTATTCAGGGCAAAAGCATAAGCCTAGACAGAGTAACTACCTTTCTGCTTCTGACAGATCTATATTAGACACAAACCTAAACAACATATGTATCGACTCTCAATATTTTGTCATACTAAAAATATTTTGACAACAATATTTTGGTCACAATATATTTTGGAGTTAATATTCAGGTATCACACAATCAGATGTGTTGGCCAGCAACTTTTGTCTTAGATTGTTACTGCCAGACGTGGGTGATTTATGTTTTTTCTTATGAAATGTGGAAGCAGAAATATGTGATGAATTGCTGTTTTTCGGCATCAACGAAATATCAACAATTTGTGATTTGCTGTTTGTCATTGTTTGGGTGATTCGTATTTCACGTAAATGTTTCACCCATAGCTAGTTTGCGGTGATCAATTAACTTGTAAGGCGAGGAAATATATGAGCACTCATAGATAATTATCTTGCGGGTGCAGGAGATATGTTCTGCTTCTAGCATGAACATAATCCTCAATCATCAGGATGTTTACATATCTTTACATTGCGAGCCTCTGCTACTGACCACACAGTGGGCATTTGTGCTTGTTTACATTTTTTTGGGCATGTTTTGTTGACATTTCATAAAACATTATGGGCCTCATTTATGAAAGCCTTGCGCCACTGATGCGTCACTTTTTCCCATGTTAAAAGTGACGCACCGGCGGCACAAGGCCTTCATAAATAAGGCCCTATGGACTTTACTTTTGTTGTCAGTTCCCTTATTTTCCTACTTACGTCTGTGACCATAAACATCAAATCCTCAGTTCTGCATAATATGTAAACATTGTTTGTTTGGTTTTTATTTATCAAAAATGCTCTTGTAATGTCAGCAGTATATGTTTGTGAATTGGGATCTGATGATTAGTTCATATTTCTCTTTCATTTAACAAGGTCTTTTAGAGTGTTACAATACATTCTGATGTGAAAAAGAGATTTGTGAATAACATTACTGCACAATAATACTGCAGAATGTAGGACAAAAGTACAACAATTTTGAACTAACATGGATATCATTGTGTATTCTTTTTTTGTTATATTTGATAACTTGCAATAGGCAGCTTCAACTCTCTGTGAATCCTAATGTACTAATAGTTTAACATTCACTTAGATTGGGCTTTAGGACTAGCCCTTACTCATGATGCAATGGTTTCTGCATGTTTGAACAAAATATGAAAAAAATATTGTGAAACAAAAATAGGAATACTGTGACATCAAAATTCTCGTGGATATACATTTTGAAGGTAAGTTTATTGTTTTTAGTTAGTGCCTGATTTAGATCTTGGCAATCAGGTTCCACTGTGGCTTTTTCATTAGTTTACCCCTTCACACTACTTGGCAGTCAGCCCACTCTCTTTAGATGCAGGTTATTGCACAGGCGAAGTCCACAAGGGTCCGGCTGTCACTGGCAGGACATCTTGATCATGTTGTTGGTTCAATAGGCAAAAGCTGGGAAACCTCCACACCTGAGCTGATGGAATAGAATGCATTTAAGGCATAAACTCACATTTACTCACCTTCCCACTACCTCTACCACAATGGACCTAATCCTACATGTCCTGCCTCTGCTGCTGCTGGCTGATCATAATGCGAATCAACACTGTCGCCACCTGAACCAAAGGTAATTAATTACCTGTTACCTTTTCACTTGGCTGGTCACATTTGCTCACGATCCATGCCTTTTTAAATTACTCACATAAGCAATAGCATACCAATGTGTAAGGCATATGTCCCTAATGTTAACATTTAAGACATCTTAAGTAACACATCTGTATAAGCACATTTCATTCATAAATTTGGTGCCATCTGCCTTCCAAAAAAGGAATACTTGCACAAAAAAGGATATCAACTCAAAAATCCAAAACTCACCATGCGGGTGTGTGTAAATTGTCACAATAAAAACAAATGGCTTGCACATCATTGAGATAAGTATGATGTAACATTATGTAGAAATTGCACTAGACAAGCTGCAACCCTCACCTCATAGATTACCTGGAAATCCAATGGCAGGCCCAAGTTTGAAGCACTCTACATCATCATTCATGTAACGATTTCCCTTGTCTAATGCTATGCCAGTATTACATACAATTTCAATGTGCACGTTATATTACAAGGTGCAATGCATATGTGTACATAACTATCAGTAATCTAGGTGAAACAAACACACCTGCAGTAAAATATCCTTAAATAATGTTTCAACATCTATTTTTTGGTGCAAGTGTCAACTACTATGTTGAATGCCTGCACCTAAATTCAAATGACCATCATACGCCATGTGAACCAATGTATGCACTTAACATAGCAGACATTTCAGAGAGGTAGTAGTTACTGCTGTCATGCTAAAGAAAATATGTACTACACATTTTACACTGAAACATTGCTAGGAATTAAACAATTGCAAAGAAAAACAAATGCCAGGGCAAACCTGGTGAAAAGAAAAATTGTCATTTATTCACAATGAGATAAGTCTCTCAACTTGTTTTAAACAAGGCAAATGCCAGTTCAGATAGTGTCCACAAGGTCCTGTGCACAGGTGCGCCATGGCACTCAGCTTGCCACCAATTGTTCTGCCAGGGGAACCTCCACAGGAAGGGCCATCTAGTGGCTGGAGCAGACACCTCAAAGATGTTACTTTGGGGGTGTTTGTGTTTTGGAGAGTTGGTCTTGGGTTTGGGAAGGGTGGTCTTGGGTTTGGGTGAGGGTTTGAGCTTGGGAGGGCTGTCTTGGGTTTGGGAGGGGGTGTATGAGTTTGGGAGGGGTGGTCTTGAGCTTGGGAGGTGGTGTGGGTTTGGGAGGTGGTAGTGTTGGTTTTGCGATGGGGCCTTTGCATTTTTTAGAAGTACCTTGAGGGGTAATTAGGGTGGTTCCTGTCTTTTGAGAGGTGGGTTGGCATGTTGAAGAGAAGGCTTAGAGGTAGAAGGGTTAGGGTGCATTACGGAGGGGAGGGTTTGGGCGTGACAGGAGTCAGGGCAAGCATAAGACACTCATGGGGAAAATCTGTAGGATGGTAGGGAGGGAGTGGTTGGGCTGTAGAGGGAGTGGAAGTGTCATTGTGCATGTGTCTGTTGAGGGTACATGTGTCTGTGGGTCTTGTGTATGTCATAAATGTTTGGGTGTGTCTTCCTTTGTTGGTATGTGTTGTATTAGCGGGTGTGGACATTTATGTTTTGTGGGTGTGTGTGCTGTGGAGGTGCTGGGTGTGGTCATGGTAGATGTTGCTGTAGTGCTGGATGCAGTATCTGTGGTTGTGGTGCTAGGTGTGGTGTCTGTCCCCTCACCCTTTGTGCCACTGGCTCCCTCTGTGTCAATAGAATCCACACCCAAAACACAGTAACCAGCGGCTTCCCTGCCTACATGGGCAACATCTACTTTGCCTGACACGGATGATGCTGAAATGACATATTTTTCAGTGTTATTGGATCTATGTAAACATAACTTTACATTAACTTTTATCACAAAACAGTTTCCAATTTTCCAGATATCACCTGCTTAGGTCTCTCAAACTATGGTTCTACATTAGCATAAGCTCATGCATGCAAGCAACATTTTGAGAAACCATTTGGTCAAGGTTTAGTCATTCCCCATTATCGCTCTTATATCATGTATGATCTTGTCTCTTATCCATTAACACGTCTCTCCGGGTACTGTTTCACATCTATAAATGGTTAGCTTTGTTATTTAGAATAATGAATTAATGTCACTAAAAAGGATAACAACCTAAATGTCCTTTCTACAGTGTGTTCACTAGGCCCCAAATTCTGCATACTTTCCATTCTCCATAAGTAAAATATTAATACATGTGTGTCAATAAATACTGCAATGTTGTAAAGGAGGTTATCTTTGTTTGGGCATTTCACCATTGTAACACTTACTACAATTCACTAAAGTATATGTCAATTGTTCAAATTCATAAATGATTTCTGCACTAAAATAGCTTAGGAGTGTATCACATACTATGTAGATACCTATGCTAATAAAGACAGTCAGAAACAAATATTTGGGTGGATCGCCAAATTACTACAGCAGCATACGTAAATACATAGCCCTTGAAACATTTCTAGTACACTTTAGCACAGAGCAAAACACATTTTCACATTTCACTTCTACGTACCTCTAGTTATTTGAAGTTTGTTGTACCTAAGTGAAATTGTTTCACTCAGTATGCTGGCTTTTACTGTAGTCAAAAATTTGGAGAACATGACAGTAATTATTACATACACTAATTCATATATTATACTTACTTCAAAGATTCACATATAAATCACAGTAGGAATCATTTTACACCTTGATGCATTTCAAGAGTTGCCTAACGAGTCATGAGTTAAGCCTGATGTTGAGCTTTCCTGATGTGATACTCCTACATAAATGTAATGGAACATTCCATCTTGCAAAATCCCTTTAAGTTTGCCATTTATCTCCATCATATCTTTATCATCTGGACATGACAAAGGCCATTTAGAAATGGTTTAGGGTATTTGTCACTCTGTCATCAATGTGTACACATTCATGTCTGTGGTTCCATACAAGTTGTGTGCATATCACTAATAGTTGTCAAAAAACAGACTCACTTAAACACACATCTTTGTGAAGGAAAAATACATCATGCTATGCTGTTACTTTCAACATGTATAAAACAGTATTTCTGATGTTAAACACAATTTGGTTATGTTTTGATTCTAGGATACAGCTATTAATACTGATGCCACTAGTCATTTTGGATCACATGCACACTCCTATTTGTGTAGAATCCCAACATACCAATGTGGTGTTTGGTACATCCACTGTATCCTACACGCCTAGTATGCTGTGGCACATGTAATAGGGCTACCATTGTATCATCTACAGTAGGGAAGGAGCATCACTTCTGACACAATAAACACTATTGGCCTGGTTGGTACAACTTTCCCTCATGACTTCAAACAACAGAATGCATACGTGGAGTTTAGGCAGCCATGTGTCTGCTCACAACAGTCCATTGGTTGTGAAGCACATCATCATGCACATTGTGTCAAACTTACACCATCAAGTAGTCTCCTTGTGCATTGGACATGGATCACTCTTAATGTTGATGTCACAAATCATGCCTGTAACAAACAAATGTAACCTGTGAAACTCTGATAAGAGAGTACCCCCTTGTTGCTGCAGTTGGGTCCTCAACTGCCCATCAAGCACTGAATAGACCATCGCAAGAATGCGGACCATTAGAGGGGTCAGGGTGTGGCACACATGCCTCTCATGTTGGGAGGACTGCCCGAGCTGGACTTCAGCTGACTTTCAGGTCTGCCTCATAGGTCTTCCCATCTCTTGCAGAAATCTACTCTTTGCCACTTGTAGACCTCCAGGGTCTGCTCCTTCCTGGCAATTACATTCCATGTGTCCCATTTCTGATGGCTGTTGACCTGTTTGGATACAAGAAATGACAGGAAAAATGGTTTTGTGACTTTTTGTTTGTCTTTACTGATGTCACCAAATCTTTTTCTATATCCATCACAAAAATAAGTCAGCAAATAATAATTAATTAATAATAAATTAATTATAAGTACTAATTAATATATATTTTTATATTATAAGTAAATTACTTCATACCTTATTCCCCTATAAACCCACAACCTGCTCCTAAAAAGCACAATTAATATAAGTATCAATTATTTACAATTAATAAACAATTAATAAGCAAATAATAATCAACCAATAACAAGTTAATAATAAATACTAATAAATAAAAATTAATATTTAACTTTTTTATAATAAAAAATTACTTCACAACCTATTCCCTCATAAACCCACAACCCACTCCTAAAAAAAATAACACAATTAATATAATTATCTATTAATTAATTAATATTAATTAATAACCAATTAATAAGTACTTAATAATTAATTATGAATAATATTAATAATACATACACATTAATAATGAAAATACTAATAAATAAAAATTAATATTTAACTTTTTTATAATTAAATTACTTCCCACCCTATTCCCATATAAACCGACACCCGACTCCTAAAGAAATAACACAAATAATATCATTGTCTATCAATTAATTAATATGAATTATTAACAAATAGTTAATTGCTAATAAATTAATTATAAATACTAATATATAAAAATTAATAATGACATTATTATAATTAAATTACACCCCACCCGTTTCACCTATAAACCCACAACCCGCTACAGAACTAAAATACGCAAACATTTATTTTCATAATAGTAATTACTACTAAAAATGTAACTCATACACAAAAAAACTAGATTTATACCAAAAAATTACATCACATACTTTTAAAACACATACTAAAAAAACAGAACACTAATATAAATATCGATATTATTAACAACCATATTATTACAAACAATATTACTGTCTTCGATATTTAAAAAAGATATACTTGCTGTCGATATTCTTTACCTTGCTATTTCAAACTTGATATTGTTATAGTTCCAAATAAACAACCTGATATTCTGTCTGTTCACCTAGACAAACAATATAGATACCTGGAAGAAAAAATAGGTAGAGATTATTGTGATGATAGCTTTTAGTGGTATTGCGCATATTATCCTTAGCAATTTCAAACAGTACTACTTCAAATAAGGAGGTAATAAGTGTGGTGTACCAACTTAGAATACTATGAGAAGTGGAATGTTTCTTTACTCTTTGCTGTGGTCATTCTATGAGCGCTGGTGTGGAGAGTGAACGTTATTTGCCACCTGTGGTTGTTTAAGCTGTCTTGAGGAAATAAACTTCTCTTCAATGAATCCGCGTACGACAGTTTACTTCATAATTTGGAGACGATTAGAATTTTGAAAAGACAGCGCTCACTTCTAAGGTATTCTGTTTCATGTTTACTCTGTGTATTGATAGCACCAGTGGCTGTTTACGTCTACTGTGCTTTGATTGCACCAGTGGCTGTTTCGTTTTAAAGAAAGGACACATTTCTGTCTCGTGTGGAACTTTGTTTGGAGACTGTATTCTGTATTTTTTCACAGAAGCGTATATCGATTGCACCCACGGCTGTTGTTATTGTTTGAACTGCGGCTGATATATGTATTGTTTCACTGACTTCCTGCCTGTTGCCAGTACTGGTAACTTCGATTTACGGCTTTCGCACCTCTGAAGTGTTGTGTATGTTACCCGACGAGAGTGCTGTGCCTTTTTCGGGAAAGCGAAGGGCATTCATTTGATTTGAAACCACTTACTGTTTCGCACGAGCTGCATGAGCTGTTTTCTTCACGCGCCTCCCTGGAATCTCTCTTGCACATCACCGTGTGCTTCACGCTGAGAAGTATACACGCGTATGTGTCAACATTTCTTTTGTTGTTGTTTCCATAGCAACGCATTTAATTATGTAGCGTTTGTGCTAATATTTAATTTCCTTTGTTTCAACAACGTTGTGTTTCAGCGCGCCCCATGACTTCGCGCTTGTATTAATATTTCATTTTCTTCATTTGCTAAAAAGAGAAGATCTACTTCATATTTTATTTAATTCTTCGTAACTATTACTATTGGAACTCAATACAGCTTGACTTCACCTGGAGACCCACAAACTTCGGTGACTACATTCATTATTTTAGTTTCATTATTTTGTAACATTTATTTTCCATTTCAGATCCCTTATTTGTTACTATTGAACTATTACAGAAGTATATAGATTTTTCTCTCATTCTCATTGCTTCAAATTCATTTTAGTGTTTATTGTATTACTTATTCCTATTGTTTTGAGTCATGTCTAACATTGTTGCACCTCCTCCACACTTTTTACCGGTGGCTGGTGAACCCAAATGGAATGGGACTTATGGTATCCAATGTTCCTGGCCTATGTTGATGTTTTAGAAGAAGATGGTTGTTCCCCTAAGAGGAAACTTGCACTGTTAAGGAACTGCTTAGGGGGAGCAGGTCTAAAAGAATTGGCAAATTTACCACCTATTGAGGGTTCTCGGGATAACAATGTTTTTGATATTACTATTCAACAAATGAGTACTACATTTGGCAGGAAATTTAATGCTATAATGGAAAGGTTTAAGTTCTATTCTCGCGCATAAAAAGAGGATGAGTCCATTGAAGATTATGTAGCCTTTTTACGCACATTAACAGGATTTTGTGATTTTGAAACTATTATTTCGAACAAGTTTTAAGGGAACAAATAATGATGAAAACTAAAAGCAAGAAAATTCAAGAAAGGCTATGGATGGGTACAGAATCTTCTCTGAGTGCTGTAGTAAAGAGAAAATCCGTTGTGGGCCGTCATGCTTTGTCAAACCTTTGAAGCACGTGTGTCTCAGCAGCTTATCAGGGACTGCACACACGTCGCTTTGTGTTACGACAACCTCTGATATCAATACGATTTATTATGATAATTTTGTGAAAAACCTGACGGACCCTGACGCACTGGATACCCTATTTCTATTTGGAATATCTGCACTAGTACATATACCATTATACTGGCCAGTTCCTCTTCTTTTTACAAATTTGACTGCACAACTGTGAGAAAAAACATCTAGTTTATATGCCCTGACGAAGCTCCAATGGTTGGGGAGCGAAATGCGTTGGCTGTCCTGTGCACTTTCAAAATACGAAAATAAAAAGAAAAATATATTTTTGGATAAAAAAACTTTGGTCGTGTTGATTTACTTCAAGTTGGTGCTGCCTCCACTACTTTTTATACTTTCTGTAGTAAATATTGCTAAAGGTATTGAACAATCTGAGAAGTTTGTTAGTGAAATTAGAGGACAGGTCATTAAAATGAATGAAACTGTTCATGAAGTGTCTGTAGTAAAGGACCAATCTACTTCCAAAAAATGTTCTCCTTTTCTTTCTAAGAAAGACAAAGTGGCCGATTCTGATTCGGGTCGGAAATCGGCCCAACCGACTTGTACCCGTAACGGAGTCCGACCGACACCTACCGGCACCCTACGACCCATGCAGTACGATGCACAGCGGTACAGAAAGCAAGCTGTCCGACCGAGCCATACAAAATTTAGCCATCCGGCCGGAAAATGGACACGAGCCGCACCGACCGAACCGAACCCGGAATGAACCCAACCGATACGTACCCGCGACGTCCGAGCCGCACAGTACAATGCCAAACGCATTAACTCAGACCGAATCGCCCGGAGCCCTAGCCGCACGACCGACCCGGACCGAAAACGTACCTGAAGCGAGAGAGACCACGGCGATAGACTCGCATGCAACACAGAACACAATCAGCGTGAAAGACACGGAGCAGCCCGCCCAAGCCAACATGAGAGTCCGACTTGGTCAGAAGAACGTCTCCTACATGCCCACCAAAAACAATGCCAAAAACACAAAAAAAGGACCAGTCAAGCCATAACAAAGTCAATAAATACACAAAAAAAACAAAGACACACCCACCTATAAAATGGCAAAACTACAGTACCATGATCCTTTGAAAATACAATAGAGCAGCCAGCACAGAACAACTTGAGACACCAACCACAGACACACACACAACTCACCCATCACACACAACATGCACCATCAGCACTCCTCCAAAACCTCCCACACATACACCTATCAAAACAGACATCCACCTTCACTTGCACCCACACACCCACCCACCCACATCACTCCTCACCACCACCCATCACCATGCCCCCTAAGAAGAATCCACAGTTCACAGACACTAAGTTAGAAATATTGGTAGATGAGATCCTCAGAATGGAGCCACATTTGTTTGGCACATTGGTACAAAGGACCCCCATGTCACAGAAAACCAAGATGTGGGAAAGAATCGTGGACAAGGTGAATGCACAAACACCAGCGCATTGCACGAAGACCGACATCCAGAACAGGTGGTATGACGTGCGCAGAAGGGCCAAGAAGCTCCTTGAGAAGGAACACGCCTTGAGTCAGCGCACTGGCCGTGGCCCTCCTGCCAAACCAGTCTCCTTCAGGCCCTGAGAGGAGAAGGTTCGGGACATCCTACCACCAGAGGGCATCCATGGCCTACCTGACATACCAGAGCCTTGTGAGTACACAACCAATATGCCCAATATTGTGTTGCAATACACACACAGCACCGTTAAGGGGACTCTGAAACCATGCACTGAGAGCAAAGGCATAGGAAACAAAATTCAGTCAGCCCAAGAAGTCTATGCTAGTCAGACAAACACAATAATGGTCACATCATAGTGAATTGTAACTGTGTCATGACATGTACAAACCTACTAACAAATAGGGCAAGGCAGTGGCACTAATCTGAGTTAACGCTATCAGACATCCCTGCCACCACAACCAATAGTTCTCAGTGAAGCTGACTGACAGGAAGGAATAGTGGGTATGCTTTCGAAGTCAGTGTATACCAAAGCATGATGGTGTTTTTGTCACAGGTAATGCACCCTCTCACAATTGCACCATCAACACCTCTCTGAACAATGCTCACCTCACAATGGCATGGAAATGGGCTGGCAAGTACTCTGGGAGTGGTCCCTGTTGTGGGCAGCACAAGGCCCTGTTGGGACTTGGCCACCACCAAACAACAGAACTCCACTGTCATCCATCTTGTCAGCACAGGCACATCCCCTCACAAGGAGGCAGAGTCAGAAGGAGTGAAGTGAGGGCATGCTGGGAAGGTGGTGTGGCGAAGAGCATACTGGGACTTGCAGTCACTCACAAACCTCAGCCACCTACATGGCCTAGCGGGCCCACACTGAACCATGCTCACCTCACAGGGAGTGGAAATGGACTGACAAGATGTCTGACACTGGGTCCTGTTGTGGGGAGCACAAGGCCCTCATGGGAACTGTGCACCAACAAACACCAGGACTGCACTGTCAACCATTTTGTCAGCACAGGCACACCCCCTCACAGGGAAGCAGAGTCAGAAGGAGGGAAGTGAGGGCATGCTGGGAAGGGGGTGTAGCCAAGAGCATGCTGGGACTTGCAGTTACTCACAAACCTCAGCCACCTACATGGCCCAGCAAGCCCACACTGAATCATGCCCACCTCACAGGGAGTGGAAATGGACTGACAAGATGTCTGACACTGGGTACTGTTGTGGGGAGCACAAGACCCTGCTGGGAACTGTGCACCAACAAACACCAGAACTCCACTGTCATCCATATTGTCAGCACAGGCACACACCCTCAGAGGGAAGCAGAGGCAAATGTGAAAAGGGATCACACTCCCGTGTCAGCCACCTGATGGCCCTTGAGTTACAATTTCCATGTACATGGAAATCATACATGAGCTGGGTATGTGTACACATCAACATGCACATTGAACGGCTCCATGTTGGCAGGACAATGTGCTACCACAACATCAGACTCTGGCTGTGACAACTGAAGACAATGCAGTGTTCAGTCATGCATCCTGACGTCACTTTGCAAATGTCATGTATATAAAACATTGTTACAAAGCTCAAGGAGGGGTGAATGGTCTACTCCTCCTGTGCAACCTGGTTCATAACTGATTGTGTTGCCTCCATTGAAAGCCACGCATATGTACACATGCGTAGTGCGTGACATCATGTTTTTCTGCATCAGTGTACTGTAGAAACAGCATCATTGGCTCCCCTTTGTTGCAAATATGATGTAACTCCAGCTAGAGGTAACTTGGCTGGTTCCCCAGTAGTGCCCAGAGGAGAAAACTGAGAGTGTGTGTTTGTGCTCATCCACCACACCAGGGTTGGTCACTGTTGGTCAACATGTAGCAGCCCCATGTGATCCTAAACCTAATATCTCCTCTGGACACTACTGGGAAAGCAGCCAGTCTACCTCCAGGTGGAGGCACATCAGATTTGCAGTAAAGGGGAACCAAAGTAAATGCAGCTACAGTACACTGAGGCGGCAATCCAAGTAGCACAGCCCCATTCCTGTATATGTATAGGAGGGAATTTACTAAGGAATGAAATCAGGTACATATCATGGCTGCACAGGATTTGTGATACACTGCCCCCTTGTTCATTGTTAGTACTACCCATTGCAAGATTAATATATCAGTACCTCTTCCCCCCTCCCTGATGCAATATACATAGGTCAACCATTGATGTCTGTAGTAACATAACTTATAATGTTTGTCTCTTCCAAACACAGGTACCACTGGGGATTCAGCACCAAGTGAAGATGAGTCCCTGGCCCTGACTCAGGTGGAGGATGCGGTCTCTGGTGTTGATCTGGCTCTGTCCTCTTCGGATGACGACATTCAACCTGGAACCTCCGGGGTGAGTCATCAGGCAGCCCCACCATCAGAAACACCTGCACCCCCTGCAGCAATGTCAATACCATCTGCCCACAGACCTAACACCCCTGCCAACACGGACCGACCTAGGAGACCAAGTTCAAGCAGCACAGAGGCCCAGCCACCCAGGATGCTACCAACAATGACACCAGTGGCAACAGCCAAGGGGGCCCTGGGTCGACTGTGCCTGCCACCACAGGTACAGCCTATGTGCCTAGGGGTGGTGGGAGTGGTGTTAGGCCGAGGGCACGGTCTGTAGAGGGACCTGGACTGCCTGATGACCCCTAACTGGTACGCATCATAGATGTGTACCAGGATAGCACCGGAGGATTCAGCCAGGTCAAGGACATGCAGCAGGAGCAGGCTGCCCATCATGCCCGCATGGAGGCCAAGTGGGACAAACTCACGGTGGTGCATATGGACATATTGACCTGTCTCCACCAGATCAGCACAAATATGTCCACACCTCCCTGTGTGCCCACAACATCTCAAGCAACAACACCTGCTAATGCCACAGGGAGGGAGGATGAATCTGGTGGAGACTCCGATGCACAGTTGGTGCCTGCTCCTGAGGATCCCCTACAGAAGAAGGGGAAGGGTCGTCTATAGAAGGACAAGTGAGCCTCAGTTGTCCCTGAACATCCCCCAGGTACCCAGAACCTGTTTTGGATGTTGGTCTTTGGATGCAAAGCGTTCACCTTGTTGCACATGACACAGGTCCCCATCATGACATGTAGGGTCCATGTTGTACCAATATAGAAGATGAATGTGGACTTCACTCTGGACATTTCATCTACCAATACTTTGGACTCATGTGTGAACTGTGGATTCTAAACCTCATGTACAGCACTATCTCCACACATGTATGTAAATAAAAACACAATTACACTATACTTGCCTATGTTGTGATTCCAACTTGGTATGTGTCATGGAGATGAGGAAATGCTGAAGCACACAGTGCATGCCGACTTCTACAGCAATGTCATTACCGTTATGTGACTCGTGTTGATGTGATACCTATGAGGGCGACACACCAATAGGGCTCCACAACACATACTCACCATGGACATGTGACACATTGCCTACAAAGATGGTTGCCAGATATACGGTGGAATGCACAGACACCACACCTTTCCACCGTCACTGCCAGCAAGCCCACAGGTGAGGTTACCAAATGTCAGTCAGATGTGTGAAGACAGACAACACACATTACTAAGTGAAGCACAGGTACATTACAAATCAGAAACAAGTTTATTACACAACAATATCAAGGTGAATCCACATGACACTGGGCACAGGGTCACCAAGTGTCATCAAATTGCACTTTAACCCATTCCGTGCGGCCGCGATTCCCCCCATGTGCGGCAGCCGCACGAACAGGGCGGGGCCGTGACGAACCCCAGCCGTCATCAGCACACGAGCACCGTGGAGCGTGACGGCTGGGGTTCATCACCAGCATGGAAGGGGTTAAGGGTGGAATCTGGATGTCGGTGTCAGACTTGCCCACGTCAGGGAAATAGCCATGGTCCCTGGAATGCCACATGCACACTGGAATGACATTTTGTATCATGGATATCACACAACCAATAATGAGTCACACAGTTAGTGGCCCCTGTGATCCCTGCCGGCCATACATGGATGCCCCTTACACACACACACACACACACACAGCATGAAATTGCATGCACAAGGCACATGGAGGACCCTGTCTCACATTGGGCACATGGAACCATAAACATCAGAGACACAACATGCACACGATGATTGTAGCAATGTGTCTGGCTGAGACATACATGACATGCAACCCTGTACTCATGGTGTATGTGACAGGTCATACACATCTCCAAACTGGTACTGTGTCCACTACTCATGCCCATAAGCAAACATTTTGAAATGACATTTGTGAGGTGCACCAGACCAAAACTAGTCTGTCCCCATTAACTCCTGCCCAGCCTGGGTGTAGCTTGACCTAAGCGCCATTCAATATTAGGAATGTTGCCCCTCCCTACACACACAGGTGATATAGCCTTACATGCCATGGGATGCAGTGTGGGACATGCTGCGGTGTTGAAGGTGTGGCATGGCACTTAAATCTGTGTTAGAACCGTCTGCAATTCACACCAATGTGATCCGACGTGGCTGACTCGTATGCAGACGCGCCGTACATGCATGGACGAGTAGTGCTCACACGTTGTCCATTAACTGCCCTATGCGTATGCTTTACAGTCACCCGCATCTGATCACATTGATGCCAATGGGCAATGCATGCGCACGGCTCAGTTCATGTATGTTGGACGCGTATGCAATCTGACCCAACGCGGGTGACTTGTAATCAGACGTGTCGTACAGGCATGGACCGAGCTGTGTGCACGCTTAGTCCATAGAATCGTATCCGGACGGATGCGTCTTGATAAAAAAATATGCATCGGATAGTCAGTTTACCAAGCCGTGCGCAGTCATTGGCAATGGGCTGTCATGGAGATGGACGCGAATTCAAAAAACGTTTGAGTCGTGCGCTGGGAATACAGTTGGATGCATACAACATTATTGCAATCCTAGGACATCCTGAAGATAGTGATTTGAATGATGCAGAATACATGTAGGAGTCTTACATTTCCGTGGATTGGACAGATTAATAGAATGCAACCGTCTCTGGCCTATCAGTGAGGGGCAATGTCACAGAATCTGCCTCTGCAGTACTGATTTAAGGCTGGCAGGCCCCCAGGGAGCTCACTTGCCTGCACTACATGCTACAGGACCACTTTCCCAAATCCACTGCTGCTGCTGTCTTTGCTTCCTCTGGATCCTGCAATGGCATGTACTTTGGAGAGGGCTCCAGCATTCACTGAGGAGGAGAACCAGGCCCTACTGGATGGGGTCCTCCCAGAGTACAGCAAGCTGTATGGGAAACCAGGGGAGCAGGTGAGTGTGCAGTCCACTGCCTATCATTTGATGCAAGTTGTAGGACTAAAAGTAATAGAAGTGTACACAGCAGTGTGAGGCATGTGAACTGAGTAATTTCAGCTACATATTTAAGTGGGTACATGTGATGAACAGGTGTCCTGCTGCAGTAGTGCAGGAGGGCCTTAAATTCCTAGCCAGTGTTGCCATGTCAGAGCCACAGCACAAATGCACATTCACATGGGCCCACTACCTGTGTGCCTCTTTTAGCTTTGTGATGACTACATGTATACTCAACTGTATGCAGCACAATTATGTGGCATGTGTGGTAATGTCCTCTTCGCTTTGTCATCCTCACAGGTTGATGCCCACCAGAAGCAAGAAATCTGGCTGACCATCACCCAGGAGGTGCAATCAGTGGGGATCTACAAGCGCCGGATCCGCAACTGCCAGAAGAGGTGCCAGGACCTACGTGGCTGGACGCAGAGGACCGCGAGGTTCCAGCTGAAGCTGTCGCCTCCTCACCGTAGGGGTGGACACCGGACCCTGACCCCCCACATGCTCAAGATCCTGGCGGTTGTCTTCCTGAACATGGATGGGCAATTGAAGGCCAGACAGCAGCAATGAGGGGGTAAGTCCATGGCTGATCTGTGAACATGTCTGACATGCCAGTTGCAGTCTTTTGGCCTGGTAATACTCCCACATTACGTTGGTCTTGGAGTCCAGGACTAGTGTCCCTCAATTGTGGCAGTCACACTCCTCATCTGATCCACAGTTGTGGCCCCTACAGTCTGTGAGCTTTTCAACTTGGGCACTGTGTCCCTTCATTCTGCTATGCTGAGGGTCCTGCACAGCCTATGTTACTGGGACTCTGATGTGTGCATCGTGGGTGGGTCTATTCTTTGCACTATGCCTGGTCTCTGAAATGTGTTCTGTGTGTGCCTTTCCTATGTGTTCAAATTGCTGGTCTGGGTCACAACCAACATGTGTGATGGGGTACTTAAAGCATGCACATGCATCTACGTGGGTCCATGTAATGTCCTCAGGAGTTTGTTTAGGAAATATGTCACACTTGCCTGGAAAACTGCCTACTGTCCTGGCCAATACTCTGTTTTAGGTTAACCTGGTCAGTCATGCCCACTCCACAGCTTTGGGGGAGTCTATACTCACACTCACGTGTATGGACCAACTGATTGTGCTTCTTGAAATGTGCAATCAGGAGTCTGACACAATGTCATTGTGTTGTGGCTTCCTTTTTGTGACAACTGGTGTGTTGAGGATTTTAGTGTCAGCAGGACATCTGAGTTGTGACAATGGTGATCATACCTGTGCAACAATATAGGGGTGTGGTCATTTGAATGTGCACAATGCTGTATGCAAGAGTGACTTTTGCGCAGCTGTGTGTCATTGTCAGCAGACTGTGGGGTGCTCATATTCATGTAGTTGTGTTTGCAGTAACTCATATGTGAAATCTGAGTGATGTAGGTTCATCATAGTCCAAGAACAGTGTGTGGCAGTGGACAGAGTTTGGTATGGGCCTGACCTATGAATGTGAAGCAGTGCAGACTGATGTTGTGCGGATGCATTGCCTCATTACATGTGACAGTGAAGACTGACTTACCATATATTATTATTATTATTATTAAAATTTTATATAGCGCACAGCTACCCTGAGGCATCCCGGCGCTTTGAACAGTGCATCAACAGTAAAACCAACAGTAAAACCATGAGATAGTTGGGTCACCTCACGCAGGAAACAGATGTGTTTTCAGGCCCTTACGAAAGCGCAAGATGCAGGTCTCAGCACGAAGTTTTAGGGGCAGAGAGTTCCAAAGCGTTGCTGTGTGCACAGAAAAACTTCTCCCGCCCGTGCGTGATCTTTTTACTCTCGGGACGTGGAGCAGGCATTTCTGATCGGACCTCAGCGCTCTGTTCGCTTTGTAAGGCACTGCCAAATTTTTCAGGATGGATGGTCCGTTACCCTGAAGAATTTTGTGGGCGATACAAAGTGCCTTAAATTTTACTCTCTCCCGCACCGGCAACCAGTGTAAGGCCTTGAGGGCCGGTCTAGCAGATTCTGTTCTAGGGATGCCCATGAGTAGTCTAGCCGCCGCATTTTGCACCTGCTGTAGTTTGTTAAGAGTAGATTCAGGGGCGCCCAGAAAAAGACCATTACTATAGTCAAGGCGAGATGTTATCAAACCCTGAATCAACAGCTTCCTCGATGGAAGAGGAAGAAGCGGGAAGATTTTACGAGCGGCCCGCAGCAGGGCAAAACACACTCCAGCAGTCTTTTTGGCGTGAGTTCTGAAGGAGAGATCTTGCTCCAGCCAGACTCCCAGGCTCTTAATCTCCTCTTTCATGGTGGGGAGATCACCCATACAGCTTGGCCAGCATGTTAAAGGCAATGGGGGAGCTTTATTTCCAAGCAGCATAATCTCTGTTTTAGAGCCGTTCAGCTTCAGAGCTGAGCTGCTCATCCAGGTATGGACGTCCACCAGGCATGAGTGCAACAAGTCAGGGTTCTCTACCAGTTGAGGAAGGGCGACCACCAGCTGAGTATCATCAGCATAGCTGATGATCTTGATGTTATAAGGGGCCACCACATCCTCCAGGGGGGCCATGTAGACATTAAATAATGTCGGGCTCAAGGAGGAGCCCTGCGGCACCCCCCACTGGAGAGAGATGGATGTAGTCTTATTGCTGCCTTCCCAGACCTGGTAAGACCGGCCTTCGAGAAATGAACAAAGCCATTTCAGAGCGGCCCCTGCCACACCCGCCTCTGACAGTCGTTGAGTCAACACCTGGTGGTTCACGGTGTCGAACGCAGCACTCAGATCCAGGAGGATCACTGCCACTGATCCTCCCGAATCCAAGATGCGTCTGGATTCTTCAACGACTGCCAGGAGGGCCGTGTCAGTACCTTGACCGGGACGAAAACCGGTCTGCGAGTCTCGGAGCAGACCATTCGACTCCAAAAAATTGGACAGTCGATGATTTGCAAGCTTCTCAGCAATTTTGCTGAGGCCTGGCAACAGAGAGATAGGCCTATAATTGGCCAGCTCCGCCGTGTCAAGGTTAGATTTTTTTAACAGTGCCTTTACCACAGCTGTTTTCCAGCTGGGTGGCACCAGACCCTGGAAAAAAGAGGCATTTATCAAGTCCGTGATGGGCCCTACCACAGCGGTTACTGCTTGCTCTAAAATTTTTAAAAGGAACTGGGTCCATAGGGGAGCCACTTTTTATGGAGGCTATGGCTTTTAGAGTTTCAGCTTCTGAAACTGGGCCAAACGTGTCCAGGGAGATGAGTCGCTCCTTCACCTGGATTGGGGGGAACTCTTCTTGGGTCCCATGAGGTTTAGTAACCTGGGGTAGGGAGTTAAGTATCTTTACAATTTTGATATGGAAGAAATCGGCCAACTCCTTGCACTTCTGATATGCCTTTGCCAGGGCATTGACTTGAGAAGAGGGATCCTGCATTGGAGTCAGATGTGCTCCATGCACCCCATTGTGTTCTTAACTTTCAGGATGTAAGGAAATCATTGTGTGTTGTGCTGCTAGGCATCACAAGATTGTGAAATGTGAGTCTGGGCATACATTCATCCAGACCCCTGTACTGAGTGATTGGAATTGGATGTGATGTTTGTCTATAGTACTGTACTTCTACATGGCCATTTGCATGCTCAACAACTGTGTATGCATGTGTGCACTTTGGGGCATTATCAGCTTGCATGCAACAGACATATGGGTCCAGGTCCAGGAGGTATATGGTTGCCATGGTTGATGTTCAGACTGGCTATTGCCCTTTACAGTATTGTGTGCAGTCAGTGCAGGCAACTAATGTGGGCCTTGTTTTCCTAACTATATGCAGATACATCCACGAGCACAGGAGACAGCGCCACAGAACAGGAGGAGCCGCAGGGCCAGCGATTGAGGAGTAGGAAGGACCCAGTGGCATGGGGAGACACACCGAGGAGTCCTCAGCACCATCCACCTCAGCTGAGGACCACAGCAGCTCGGAGGATGCCTCCCTTGTGGGGGCGGGTGTCAACAGCCAGGAAACAGCAGATAGTGAGGCTGCCGTGTTCGGGAGCATGTCTCCTTCCTGCCAGGCACCGCACCCCCTGCCTCTGTGTCCCCTGCTGCCCTCAGTGTGGAGTCTGTGGACTTACTTAAACAGATCCATGTAGGACAGACATCCATGCGGAGTATCCTCCATGCACACACCGGTCTGTTGACACAACTGGTGTTGTTCATGGAGGGCATCTAATCTGGCATGTCTGCCCTACAGAGGACCAATCAATCCGTGGCCTCCTCACTGATGGCAGCAGTATCCCTCCTACAGCAGTCCCTGACCCCTTCATCCTCAGCCCAAACAACTACTCCCAGCACCCTACATGTCCCCAGCACACACACACCTGCACAGTCACCCAAACACACAGACACAGACAGCACACAATCACCCAAACAGAAGTCTAAATGTGCACGCAAGCTAAGTCAG
Source organism: Lissotriton helveticus (assembly GCF_964261635.1). NCBI lineage: Eukaryota > Metazoa > Chordata > Amphibia > Caudata > Salamandridae > Lissotriton > Lissotriton helveticus. The sequence continues at coordinate 646,447,037 of NC_136071.1, read as the reverse complement.
GGAACTGATTCCACACACATAGGGGATGGGTCGCATACACACACACAGGCATCCACAACCACTCCGCAGTCCTCAGATCACTCTCCCTCCAAGAGCCCTTCCCTTGCCTCACCTGCAACCCCATCTCCTAAGAAGCTATTCTTGTGTGACCTAGGCCTCTTCCCCTCAGATACAGCAGATCCTGACTACAGGGGAAGGGGAAGTCCCAAAACACAGAGAAGAGTGCCTCTCACACCTCGATACCCTCCCCAAGTGCAGGCAGACTGAGGCCCCCACCCGCCAGTCACCCCGTACCCGGAAGAGCAAGACCCCACCCACAGCTCCACTGCACAGTCTCCTTCCTCCATCCCTCAGGTCAGCACATCATAAGGTGCCCCCGCCACTCCCTGTCCCAGGTTCCCCCAACCACAGATACATCATCCCCAAAAATCCTCAGGCCCTCCCCAACTCCCACTTACTCTTCCATTGATACCACCACCAGTCTGACTGTTGCTGCAACTACTGTGGGCAGGGTGTCCCTCCCAATCTGTCCTGCCAACCTCACCTGCTCCCCTTTCCACTCCCATGTTGTTGGGCACTGCAGTGGAGTACACGCCCACCCAGTCTGACATGGGCACTGCAGTGGGGACCATGTGCACTACACCTAACCTGCCCACTGAAGTGGTTCCAGCACCCACCCCATCAGACCTGTGCCCCACAGTTGTGATGGCACAACCCATGTCAGACCCCTCCACTGCAGTTGCCACTGACTCTCCTGCACCCAGCACCCCTTCACTACCTCCTTGTGATGAGCCCTGATCCTGTCCCTGCGGTGCCTGGCCTGCCCATGTATGCCCCTCAGAGTGGATTTCCCCTGCCCTTATCTGTGCAGGCAAGCAATGGGTGACAGGTGTCACTCACACCATCATTGGGCTTTGGTTTTTCAAATGGATATTGGACAACATTTCTTTGTTGTTTTTCCCTTGCATATGACAGATTGCTGATTAAAGCATGTTTTGTTCTCCTCGTGCATTTGATTGAGCTGTAGGTGTTGTTGATGCTGTTTAGCCTGACCTTGGTGTGATGATGCAGGATTTTCAAATGTCTGTTACTGAGGTGTTGATGTGTGTACTCCATGTGGCCCATGAGATGAGTTTCATGTTCTGGTTGGTATCCATGTCATCCTTTGCAGCTGAATGGGTGTGTCATGGTTAACTAATTTAGCACAGGTATGTTAACATTTCATTGGCATGGCCACATCTGTGGCCATGCACATATGATGTGCTTCACAATGTCAAATTTGACATTTTCCCTGACTGTTGTGCCATCTCCACTGGGTGGGGTGGCATCAGTGATAGACCACATGGCACATATGGGTGGGGTGGCATCAGTGGTGGAGCACATGACATGTATGGGTGGGGTGGCATAAGTGGTAGAGCACATGACACATATGGGTGGGGTGGCATCAGTGGTAGTGCACATGACACATATGGTTGGGGTGGCATCATTGATAGGAAACATGCCCCTATGGATGGGGTGGCATCAGTGATAGGTAACAGGCCCCTATGGGTGGGGTTGCATCAGTGATAGGTAACAGGCCCCTATGGGTGGGGTGACATCAGTGATGGAGCACATGACACATTTTTTTTTTTTGTAAATATGTTTTTATTGCAGGAATCAAATACAATCACATCATTGGCACCTGTTACGTGATCTAAATCAGTGCTGGCATTATTGATAGAAATTCTGTACACGGCCATTCAGCCCACAACCCGGGGGTCGGGCGGTGTGTGCCATTCTTTCGCAGTGTTTATCTCCACGTTCACGTCGTGTATCACAGGTGGTAAAAGCAAATTTCTTCTGCTTTGTCAAACACCCCAAACAAAGTACCCACCCTCCCTCCATCTGATTCCCCCCCCAGAGGATTAAAGTGTCGTTCACCACGGTGCAGAATTCTAACGGTTAATGGAATCGATTGTCACTCCTCTTCCTCTATCCCCCACCCTTCACCCCTCTCGTCATCGGTAGACTATCCCGTGGTCGAATATCATGTGATATAGGCTGTAGTTCTCCCTATTGGGTACACTCCGGGAATGGTGTGTCATTGGGATCCAGGCTGTCCCCCATCTGTACTGTCTGAGTCAGTATGTGTGGTATGGTCGCGCAGGGCCTGCACTATCGTCTCCCAAGCTTGCGCCGCCTCCATGGCCCGCTCATCATGACGCCGCCTCGCCTGCTGGAATCTTAATGTACTCTCACTCCCCGCCCACTTGAGAAGTTCATTGCGCCACTTAGCGCCCGTTGGACCAACCCGCGCCTTCCAATGTCTGGTGAGTTCCCGTTTGGCCAGAAGTAATCCTAAATCAATAAATTTACTAGTGACTTTATTTTTAGGGGTGTGCGGAAACCAGTGCAGAATCCCCACAGCCGCCTCCATCTGCAACGATCTTCCAGTCACTGCGGTCAGCGTGTCTCCTACAATCAACCAATAGGAGGTCAGCATAGGGCAGGACCACATCTAGGACAGGCTGCCGTCTCCATATTTCTGTAGCTTCTCCGGGGTCAGATAAGCTCTATGCAATATATAGAATTTGACCAGTTGGAATCGGGCGCTCCGCGTTCCCTTCCAGGTCCGCTGCAGTAGCTGGGACCACGTGGACTCTGGAATTTCCTTCCCTATATCAGCCTCCCATCGGGCTTTGAGGACCGTTAGGGGGGTCAATCTCTCCTCAACCATCTTGGAGTATAAGCAGGACACTGCTTTAATAGTCCCCGCGGACATCATGACATATTGACATGCCGCAGACAACTGTGGTTCCTCGTGTCCAGTTCTCCAGTGTGCCGGAGTGCTCTAGTGACCGCCGCATGGAGCAAAAAGTCGCCTCGAGGGACGTCGTAGCGGTCCAGAAACGCCTGAAAGGGCAGCAATGCTCCATCTTCGTAAAGGTCGCCTACAATCTGCACACCCATTTCTTCCCAAACACCCAGTCAAGACCAGTCTCCGCCATGGGGCAATGCAGTAAGCATCCCCAGTGGGATCTCCGGGGCATAGGGTCGTGGTCTGCCCAGTTTGCGATGCACTCGGTTCCAGCACAAGCGTATGGTGCGTTCCTCTTGCGTGAGGTCCTTCAACTCTAGCTTCTGTTGCAGCGCAATATACGATAGGACGTGTCTGGGTATTCCACTGCCTCTTGACTCCTCCGGGCCTCGAAACTCACGCGCCACCTCCTGGGTGTAATACTGTAGCTGAGCAGCCAAATAGTACGTCTCGAAGTCAGGCGCCGCCAACCCCCCCTCCGCTCTCGGCCTCAGCAAGGTCCTAAGCGCCACTCTGCAGCGGCCCGAGCCCCACAGGAATGCCACTATTGTGGAGTCCAGGCCCTGGAAGATGGATCTGGGGATCCATATCGGGAGTGCCCGGAAGTAGTACAACAGGCGGGGTAGTGCCACCATCTTTAACAGTGCTATTCGCCCTGCCACCGAGAGGGGCAGGGTAGACCAAAAGGACGTGCTACCCTTGAGCGCCCGGATGCCCCTGGATATGTTACCTTCCAGTACGTCCACAGGGCGATGGTAAACATGTACTCCCAGGTATCTAAAACAAGCCGACTCCCATCTGATTTCTCTGCGAATGTCCGCTGGGGGCTATCCCTGTGGACCGGGAACAAGCAGGTCTTAGCCCAGTTCACCTGGAGTCCCGACACCTCTCCAAAAGTGGTGAGCACTGAATCTGCTCCGGTTAAGGCCGCTCCAGCGTCTTCGAGGAAAAGCAGTAAGTCGTCAGCATACAGGGAGATGTACTGGTGGCCCGTCGGAGATTGCAACCCCGTATAGTGGGCTCCCGTACGGATCGAGATAGCCAACGGCTCCACTGCAAGGGCAAATAGCAATGGGGATAATGAACAGCCTTGTCTTGTGCCCCGTTCTACTGGGTATTGCTGGGATATCAGCGGGCCCGATTTCACCCTAGCCACCGCCGAGGCGTACAACACCTTGGTCCATCTCAGGAATCCCTCACCTAGACCAAACCGCTCAAGGACCCTATGAAGATAAATCCATTCCAGGCTGTCGAAGGCTTTCTCCAGGTCTATTGAGAGGATCATAGGATCGGGAGCATCTGTGTGATCACCCTCCAATAGTCTGAATAACCGTCGGATGTTCATCGTAGTATTGCGCTTGGGGATAAAGCCCGCCTGGTCGGCATGGACTACAGAGCCCATGTGTTCCAGCAGTCGCTCGGCTAGTATGCTGCTCAAAATCTTATAGTCGACCGTGAGCATTGAGAGCGGCCTATGGATGCAGGTTCCGCTCCCTCCCGATCCGGTTTAAGGAGAGGTACCACCAGGGCCTCTCGCATCGAGCCCGGTAGTCGTCCTAAAGACTTCGCCTCATTGTAAACCCGCAGGAATTTGGGGGCTAGGATATCAATGTATGCGGAATAAAACTCCACAGGTAGGCCGTCAAGGCCCGGCGTTTTATTGCGTGCCATTTTTTTAATCGTGCATCTTATCTCACCCAGCTCCACATCTCGTCCCAGGCCTTTCGCCTTTTCCGATTCCAGAGTGGGAATCGGCAGGTCCCTCAGGAAGGTGTCCGTCGGGGAAGTGTCCGGCAGTAGCCGACTGCGATATAGCCTCTTGTAGTAACTCCTGAAGCAATTAAGGATCTCGGGTTGAGTGTAAACCTCCTCATTCCCAGCAGTCTTCATTGCTACAATGGGCGAGGCACGTCTCGTAGGGTTAGCTAGCCAAGCCAGCAGCGCACTCGACTTGTCACCCTCCGCCAACGATCTAGTCAGGTAAGCCTTGTGGTCGTAACTGCGCAATCGCTCAACCTCTACAGCCACCGCCTCTTTTGCCACCAGGATCCGCTGTTGGAGTTCTGGACGGCCAGGACGGGAGATTTCCAAGTCGCGGAGGACTCGGTCAGCTCTGGCCAAGTCTTCTAGGAGCACGCGGCGCACTCCAACGTTTTGCGTTATACAATAGCCTCTAATCACTACCTTAAAGGCGTCCCATTCCGTGGCTCTTTCTGTAGTCGTGCCCTCGTTTATCTCAAAGTATCCCGAGATCTTGTCCCCCAAGTCCCCGCGAAACACCTGGTCCTCCATCAGCTCGGGCCTCAATCTCCAGGTGGGCACACATGGGGCGCACTGGAGCCAGCAGAGGTCAATCAATAATGGATTGTGGTCGGAGATTGTCCTCGTCAGATATTCAGACCGCACAGCCGAAGAAGCCACCCCTACCGATCCCAATAGGCCGTCCAGTCGCACATGCAATTCGTGCATGCCAGAAAAGTGGGAGTAATCCCGAGTGTGTGTATGGTGTGCTCGCCAAATGTCCGTCAGTCCCCACTTAGTCTGCCAGTTTAATCTACCCTTAGCAACCCGATTTGCCGGGGAGTCCGGGAGGGGGGGATGAGATCTATCTAAGTTAACATCGAGCACCGAATTAAAGTCGCCCCCTATCAGGATGGGCCCTGAAAGGTAGCGGGCTAAGGAGCCTGACAGCACATTTAGAAAGGCGAGCTGGTCCGTGTTAGGCACGTAAATGCAGCAAATATTCAACTCTCTTCCCCCTAATTTCCCTGCCAACGCGACGTACCTCCCCTCTGGATCTACAGTATGGCTATCAACCTGCAAGGGTACCCCGGCCTTTATCCATATTAGCGCGCCTCCTGCGTAAGCTGAGTAGGTGGTGTAGTATACCTGCCCTCGCCATCTACGCTGTAGCACAAGTACCTCAGTTTTGGTGAGATGTGTTTCTTGTAACAGCGCGATCTGTACTCCCCTACGCACTAGATAAGCGTGGACCTTATGCCGTCTGGACATAGTGTGCAGACCCGCACATTCCAGGTGATACATTTCAGATTTGACAGGTCAGCCATAGTCCCATGTCGCGTCTTCCTGCCTCTCTGAGCGCATTACAGCTATGAGGAAGTACCCACTGTAATCCATACCGATGACGAGTCCCCCCCTTAACAACTGTAAATCAACTTGCAACCATGAACCCCCTTCCATCCCCCCCAGAACAGGTACCAAATAGTGCCATCTAGTCCCCATCCAAACTATTCTCTCCAAAACCTCCCCTCCTACTAACCTAACGGTAGCCACCGTAGGTGAGCCTTAAGGGCAATGTGGGGGCCGAGCGTCGACGCGGGGTCCCGCTGCTAGCCGCCTCGCGGCCGAGCTCAACAGCGTCAGGGTCTATAAAGAGAGTTCCTGCAACCTCTCCCATAGTCAGTGATTAAACAAGTCTCCCCGATAAGTCCCATCTGTCCCATGTGCCCGCCCCCTCCCATAGCACCCCAACCAGAACTGGCTCACCCAAAAGCTTCATTGTTCATCAAGCAGACCCTCTGCTGTCGCAGGAGTGACCTCCGGGAACTTCACACTGTCCGTTTCAGAGCCCTCGGTGTCCGAGCGATCCCCGCTCTCCCCAGGTTCCGATTGAGCAGTTCCATGGTCGTCCTGAGGGCCAGACATGGAAGAGACCATCTCCAGCGCTCCCCGTCTCTCCGCTGCCGTCTCAACCGTGCAGGGGCGAGTAGTCCTGCCTCTGCAGTGCCTGAACCTCTTAGGCTTCCGTTGTAACATATTCTCCACCGCGGATTGAGAGGAGGTTCCGAAGCCATCTTTGCCCGCCCTGTATAATTCAAGCCAACTACACACATCGTCCGGGGTGTCAAAGAACTTGGTGGAGTCGTCCACAATGATGCGGAGTCGCGCCGTAGTTCTCGCTTGACGGCCAGGAAGGATGACCGACGTCTCTGCGTCTCGTAGGTATAGTCCGGGAAGATGTTCACTCGGCTGTTATCCACCTGATAAGGACCCTTCTGTCTGGCAGCCTGCAACAAAAGGTCTCTGTCGCGGAAATGGAGCAGCTGCGCCACCACCGGGCGGGGCGGGCGGCCCTGTTGCAGCGGCTTGGCCGGCACTCTGTGCGCACGTTCCAATGTGTAGAAAGGGGACAACCCCTCCTGCGCCACCGTCGTCCGCAGCCAATTTTCAAGGAACGTCACCATGTCCCCCCCTTCAATTTTCTCCGGAAGGCCAACTATCCGAATGTTATTTCTTCTGTTGCGCCCTTCCGCGTCCTCCGCCCGCCTCTCCAGTGCTTCTATGCGGGTTAGAGCGTCCTTCATCGTTGCGTCCAAAGCTTTCTGCGCCGGCTCCAGGTGTCGCACCGACCCCTCAACCTCCTTCACTCTGTCGGAGAGCTTGCCATGATCCGCTCGGAGCAGGCTCAGGCCCGTAGCTACCTGAGCAATGTGCTCCCGGAGTGCTGATCTGGTCTCCGTGATCGCCAGCAGGATTTTATCTAGTTGTTCCTGGATCTGAGGGCTCCCTGGCCCCTCCGCGTGGAGGCGCTCCTCGTTGTCCGGCGGCTCCACGTCAGATGCGGTCTGGGTGCCTCCCTTAGGCCCTCTCGGTTTTCCCATGGTGTTCAGGGTATACAGCAAGGGTGCAGCAGGAGCGGGGATGGCCAAGCCGGGGCTGACCACGATGCGACGCGGCCTCCAGAAACATCGCTGCTCAACAGCCCGCCTCCCCGCGGCCCCAGGACCCCCCCAGGGCTAACAGGGCCCCAGGTGGCGAACAGGTCGGTCGTCCGTTAGTGGGTCAGACCAGGATCAAAGATGGTGGATAGGGGCTCCTCACGTCGACAACCTTCGGTCTGAAGTGTGCTCTCAGTCTCTGCAGTAAGGGCAGTAAGGCCCTGGATGAACGTGGCGAAAGTCCCGAGAGCAGCGAGCCTCCCCCTCGCCTCGGGTCGGCCCTCCGCCACCCGGCCCCCTCTGGAGTCTCCGCAGCTGTGTGACGATGGAGCCGTTTCACAGGGCACAACAGCGTCTCCCCTTGTCGCAGGCCTGGGGTCAGCGCCGGAATGACGGGCCGCACCTCCAGGCACCTCTCCGTAGTGACCGATCCGTCCTTCCCTTTCCCCTTGCAAATCCCCCGCCTCAATGGATGGTCTCGGGTCAGGGACCTCCGTTGTGACCACAGGCTCCCCAATGGACGCTCCTTAATCCCGCATCATGGATCTAGTCTCTGCAGCCTCATCACGGCGGGGGCCGCGAGGGCGCTCCACAGATTCCACCCCGCTCCTTCAATGCAGCGCGCTCACCTCCCAGCCGGGTGTCAGGGCCAGTGTCGCGGCCGCTGCCGCAATGTCCGCCCGGCGGCGAGCGGGCCCCTCCGCTTCTCCCCCACTCCATTCCTCATCAGCGCCTCCCGGCCGCCGGGCGTCGGTGGCCCCCCTCGGGGGTCATCAGGGGACAGGTCGCAGGAAGCCGCCCCAGCGGGGGAAGGATCGCCTGGCTCGCTGGGGGGTGTCAGGGCGTCCGTTTCTCCTGGGTCTCGGTCATCCTCAGCTCCTAGGTAGCGAAAAAGGAGCAGGCGCCATCTTGGACTCCGCCTCGCTATCTCCCTTCTTCGCCGGTTTCCCCAGTCCCGAGGCCGCCGCGGGCCTCTATTCGCAGGAGGGGGAGTCCAGGACACTGGGTGATTCTTTTCCGGGTGCAGGTGTCTCAAGGACCTTTCCCCAACAGGATTAATGAAAGCTCGGCCGCGGAGCCGAAGTGCTAGGCGACCTCCGCCATCGGCGCTCAAGCCACGCCCCTGGAGCACATGACACATATGGGTGGGGTGGCATCAGTGATAGAGCACATGACACATATGGGTGGGGTGGCATCAGTGGTAGAGCACATGCCATATATGGGTGGGGTGGCATCAGTGGTAGAGCACATAACGCATATGGGTGGTGTGGCATCAGTGATATGTAACATGCCCCTATGGGTGGTTAGTTGATTTATATGTAAAAAGTGAAAAGGAAAATAATAATGAGTGGAAGGATTTTGTAACTTATTTGTTGGTAAAGAATTGTTTTGATTTGGGTTCTGATCAATGTATTAAAGGGAAGAGTTGTCTATTTGCCTCTAGATTTAAAGAAAAATATTGAAACAATTGGTGTGGAAAAAGTGGAAGAGGAACCTCTAGTTATTCTAGTTAATGGCGTTCCTACAAAGAGTAAGAAAATCTGGCAAGAATTAGTGGATGTTAGGAAAGTGAAAAAGGCAACGTTGTATTTGGTAAAAAACAAATCAATACTACAAAAATATATATGTAGGAGAAGAGGAAACAACTGTAAAAGAGGACAGTGATTTGTCAGCTCGGCAAATTGAAAAAGTGGATGTGTCCAGGAGTGAACAATTTTATGAACATTATAGTGTTCATCCTCTGCATTCCAAAGAAGTAATGGGGAATGCTATTGAGGTATTCCAAATGAAAGAAGCAAAAGGAAATCCCATTAGTGTATGGGAAGAAAGCTTGGAAGCTTGTTGTTTTCCTCAGTTATTTCCAACAGGTCAAGGTGGATGATATGATGACCGACCTGTGCAGATTCCTGCATCTGAATACCGGACATCAAGATTATATGCAGAAGATCCAAGGTTTCGACAATGTATTCCATATTTGTTTCATCTTCTGTTTGAGAGTGCCTTGTCTGGACTTTCTTATGCAGTGAACCATATACTAAAAAGTGGAGTACATCTGCAAAATGTTTCGGCAAGGGACTTTATGAATAAAGTCTTTATGGATAAAGTCCAACAGAAAGACACTGTTTTGGAATCTCAGCTAATTAATCTCATGGCATGTCAGCGTGGTAATAACGAGTATTGGTACCGTCGTCATGGGGAATTGAAATGTATGCTAAGTAACTTAGGAACTCCTACATGGTTCCTTACTCTTAGCTGTGCTGAGTATGCTTGGGAAGACTTACTTCAATTTCTTCGAGAGGCAAATGCAAACATAGAAAATATAGAATACAAGACACCTGGAGAACTGTGCTCTTTGGATCCAGTTAATGTATGCAGGTATTTCAATCATAGATTTGAAGCTATGATGTCTTTTATCACAAACAAAAAAAATCCTCCTCTTGGGGAGGTTCTGGATTTCTCTTGGAGAAAGGGGTATCAAGCAAAAGGTGCTCCTCACATACATATGCTGCTATGGATCAAAGATGCCCCCAAATTTGGAACAGATTCGGATGACACAGTGATGAGTTTTATTGAACAGTATTCTACATGTGCTGTTCCTAAAAGTACAGAACAAAAGAATTTAAAACATCAAGTCTTACGGTTTCAAACCCATCGTTGTGGAAAATATTGTTGTCGAAAGTACAAATCAAAGGACAAGTTCTACACAAAATGTCGTTTTGGATTTCCATGACCAGTAATATCAAAAGGAAGAGTGAACAATTTTATGTTATCTTTGCGATATACTGTCTCAAGAAAATCACCGAGAAATACCTACAACTTAAGAAGAAATGAAGAGTTAAAATACATAAATGACTATAACCCAGTCATTTTGTCCATGTGGAATGCAAACATGGATATTCAATATGTGGCAGACAACTCCATTGCTGTGGCTCGATATGTAACATCTTACATTACCAAATCTGAAATGACAGAACTAAAGGAAATGTGGGAGGAAATTTCTCATGAAAAGAGCCTAAGTAAGAAATTGTACAGCTACAGTTTGAAGATGTTGTCTCTTCGAGAAATTAGAGCGTATGAATATTCAGATCGCTTATCATCTGCAAGTCTATATGCCAAATCTAGAACAATCATTTGGGTGAGTTTAGGTCTTGCAAGAACACGAAACCGAGTTTTGAAATCTGTACAAGAAATTGAGTATTTAGCAGAGAAAGAACCAAACAGTACAGATATTTTGAAGACAAGTATGTTGGACACATACTATCCAAATAGAAGTAATCATCTTGAGAATGTTTGTCTCTATGAAGTACTGCAAAGCTATACTTTTAAAAGGAATATTACAGAAGATATCAATAAAGGTGTATATGCTGTGATTGGATCTGAAGGATGTCTGGTGAAACAAGGAAAAGGACATTTGATTAATCATTGAAAACTGAGTTGCGAAACTCCTGACAAAAGGGAATTTTACTATTTAGCCCTTTTGCAACTCTTTAAGCCGTGGCGTACAGAACAGGAACTACTTGGAGATTTTATCGGTTATGAAGATTCATTCAACGCAACCAAAAATACCATAGAATGTCCTGTTTTTACTATTTATCTCCAAATGTTGAACGAGGAAATACAGCAAGAAGCTACAATTGCAGCAGAGATTGCTAGAAACAGTTCTCAAGACAGTCAAAGTTCTGTTTCGTTGAGTCAGGATCCACTAGGAGGACCAATTATCCAAAATGAAGCAGCCACTGCCATGGATGAGGTGGAAAGAGCAATGGAACAAGCTCAGGAGGATGTAATAAACTTAGAAGAATTGGAAAAACAACTAAATGTTGAGCATAAACAAATATACGATGAAGTGACAGAGCAGATTGAGCATGGTTTATGTCATGAGAAAAAAGAGTGCTCATGTACGTCATTTAAACCTGTCCGACTGTACGTGAGTGGAGAAGCAGGAACTTGAAAAAGTTTTCTAATTAAAGCAATTGCAACTTATCTACAGAAAAGAACAGAGTCATCACTCTCTTGTATTGTTACCGCTCCAACTGGGTTGGCAGCACATAACATTAAAGGGATTACTTTACATCGTTTATTGATGCTGCCAGTAGAGCACAAAAATAAATTAAAATACCACAAGCTATATGGAGAAGCTTGTTGTGAAGTTTCCAGAGTCTTGAAAAAAATGAAACTTCTCATTATTGATGAGGTAAGCATGGTATCAAATTTAATGCTTGCCATTGTGCATTTAAGAATGCGACAAATTCTTAAAACAGAGTATGATGTGTTATTTGGAGGCAAACACGTCATCGTTTTTGGAGATCTACTACAGCTAACTCCTGTGAAAGGACAACCAGTGTTTAAAACCGTTACACATGAAGATACCAGAAAGTGCCTGGGAAGCATTGGAAATGTTAATATTTGGTCATATTTCGAATATTCAGAACTCATTCAAAATATGTGACAAGCAAAGGATGCTGATTAAAAAAGTATTCTTCAAGATATAAGAATTGGAAAAGTGAGTGAACATGGCAAAGAAGCTTTACAGGCACGATTACTTTCAAATTTGTTTCCAAATGAAAGTGTTGGTGCAGAGAATATATATAGAAAAATTTCAGAAAATAAATCAGTGATATGCTTGATGCCAACTCTGCAAGAATGTTCAATCTTCAATGAAAATTTTTTTAAATTAGAAAATCAAGAAATTATAAGACTGGAAGCTATTGATAGAATAGAGTATGAAGGAGCTACTATTATTTTGTCAGAAAAGATGAAGTCAAAATTGGATTCTTTAGACAAATCAATATCTAAAACGGCTGGTTTAGAAAAGAACCTATATGCATGTTTAAATTGTCGGATAATTTTACGACGTAATTTACATGTGGAAAGAGGTTTAGTAAATGGAGCAATGGGTCATGTTGTTGATTTTGTGAATTACCCAAATAGAGATGACATTGGATTTTTGAAAATCAAATTTGATGAAATTGAAGAAGTACAACAATTGAGTCGTTGTTCGACTCGATTTTTGCTTGTAAAAGATTTATATGTCTGCCGAAAACAGTTTCCTGTTTGGCATATGCAGTGACTATTCATAAATCTCAAGGTTTAAGTGTAGATAGTGCTTTGGTGAATATTGGAAGTACTTTGTTCAAGGAGGGTATGGCATATGTTGCTTTATCTCGAGTAAGAACTTTATCTGGATTATACTTGATTGATTTTGATGAGACAAAGATTAGTACAGATCTAAATTGTGTGAAAGAGTATAAAAGGTTAAGAAGAGAATATGCTTCAAATTTACCTCAATATCCTTTATTTGAAAACCTTGTGGTAGGTCGAAAAAGAAGATATGAGAAACATTGTAGCAAGGTTGTAGAGAAAAGAAAAAAACTAGATGAACCAGTAATCGTTAGCAAAAAGAAAAAGGATAGTATTGAAGTGGTTGTTGGATTTCAGTTTTAAAACAGTTCTGGTGTCAGCTGCTATGCTAATGTAGTGGTTAACCCCTTCGACGCTCATGACGAGCTGGGCTCGTCATGAGGTAGCCTCCTCGCACGCTCATGACGAGCCCAGCTCGTCATGAATAATGGGTTTTTTAAAACATGAGCACAGGAGGGGAATTTCGCTAGCGCTCATGTGGTTAATGTTGGTTTTTCTCTTCAAACTTTACAACAATAGATTGTGAAAATCGGGATCAAAGATTTTGTTGTTTGTTGAATTCTGTCTTTGAGAAATATAGCAGTGATAAAACAAAAATAGAAAGTGTATCTGATATTCGAAATGTTTTAGACATATGTCTGGTCTAAATCAATTTTGACAGAATATTCAGCAAGATTGTCAGGAATTTCTAATGTATATGCTTGTTGTATTGCAAGATGAAGGTATAGATATTGAAAATCTTTTTGGCCTTTCTTATAAATGGCAACATGACTGTGACAATTATTCGTTTTCAAGTACTACTGAAATAGACACTAAAAGATTTATATATTTTTATGTTGTTTTCTATTTACTACAGGCTTGTGATTTCTTTTGAAAAAAAACTGTAGTAGGCTCAATTTCTCATTATATCTTCCTTGTTTTACAGTGCCCCCGAAGAAGGGTTTGCATCCCGAAATGCATTGGGCATGACTTTGAATACAGTACAATTTTTCATCGATATGATTATATATGTTTGTGAACTTTAATATTGTGTCATGATAGTGTTCCTGACAACAGCAATATTATGTGTGATTTCACTTTTTGGTTGTTCCAACGTTGAGTATTATGTTTGTTTGTTGCAAAATGTAAATATTTGCTTTTGACACTTAAAAGAGGTTAAACAAAATAACTTCAAAATCTCTTTGATTCTTGATTACATGTAATCTGTACAGTTGTTGTTCACATCTTTATTACTTTAATTCTAGCAGTGCGCATGGCATACTGGTGGTGTTCCACCAGCTCTTTTCCTATATTGGACGTTACCAGACTGCAAATCAGTGTCTTTTAATAATCTAGTTGGAGAAGCAAATCAAAACATGGTCTGTACCCAATGTAACTACCAAATGTTATCCACTATATTTATACAAAGATATGGACAGTATGTCATTTTAATGCTCCAACGATGTAGACCTGATGGAACAAAATTGACAACTTTAATTAAAAATGTTGTGGCTTCTCAATTATCAATTTCAGGAAGAACTTTTGTAACTGTAGCAATTATTTTCCATGATGGTCCTTCTACAACATCAGGACATTCCACAGCTTATTTAAAATGTCCAAAAGGCTGGACTCATTGTAATGATACTCAATTGACTTTTAAACAATGTTTGCCTTTTGACTTACCAAATTCTTACCTAGTGTTTTTACAACCCAAATTTTTGGGAAAATAATTGGCCTAGGAAGATTAGTGCTGTTAAAAAAGGTTAGTCTGCTGTTGAGAATTACCTTCTGAGTGAGGGTGATCAAGATAAGAAAAAACTTGTACTTGTCATAGAGGTAGTGTAAGTGTATCACATTGTGAGTGATATGAGTATTACAGGAAATGTTGATCACGAGTGAGGCAGAGGTGTTTTAGACTAGTTATAGTTGTTGTAGATGTTGACATTTTTGATTCTCTTAAATAAGTTTCTTTTAATGGTATACAGCTCCTTGCTAAGATAAAGAATGAGCAGAGTGTCATCAGCATACCACATAACTTCCAAACAAAGGACTTTCCATATACTATTTGGCCATGTGGAAAAGTATATCAATCAAAAATGAGTATTTCGGGTAAATGTTGTTAATATATGTTTGTACATAACTTTACTTAGAGAGTATAAAAAAGTAAAAAGTAGTAATAATGTTTTATTACTTTGTGATTGTTGATATTTACGTAAGAAATTGGTGTTTGGAAGAAAACATTTAAGATATGTTTTTTTAAAATTTTTACATTATTTATTGAAACGTTGTATGGGTTTTTTAAACACAATCTTTTTGATTGTGTTTTTTTTGCCCGCTGTCATATGATGAGTAGTATTGAACTCACTGTTTTTAGTGAAATTCAATGTATTCTGAGAACAGCAAAAAAAATATATAACATATTGTACAAATTATTTTGTATTTTGTATTGTAAAATATATATTATAACTTAATTGTTTATTCTCTTCCACAGATATTATATTTATAAAGTATTTACTGTAAACAAAAAATACTTTTTCATCACTTTCTTACTTCTCTTTCTCTCTATCCTTTCTTCACTCTCTCTCTTACTTCTTTACCTTTCCTCATCTTACTCCTCTTCCCTCATTCTACTTACTCTCCTTCATTCACCTTTACACTCCTTCTCTCACCATCAGTACTCTTCCTTCACCCTCACTCATCTTGTCCAACTCCCTCTTTCCCCTGTCTGTCCCTCACTTGTCTTTCCTATCTTCCTCCATCACTACCCTTGTCTTGCTGTATCGATGAGTCTCTTCTCACTGCCCCCTTACTCTCTTTCCTTCACATCATCCCTCTGTGACCTTCACTCACTTCACTTCTTTTACTTCCTCAGTCCCTTTTGCTCACTCCCCTTTCCTCCATCCGTCTCTAAGTCTGTTCCTCTGTGTCAGTCACTATAACTGATTTACTCCCTCACAGTCCGTCACTCTCCCTCTGTTTCTCTCTTTTACTGTCTCCCTCTCTCTCCACCAGTCTTCCTTTTCTTTTCTCTCTCTTTCCTTAAATCCTTCTCTCTCACTTACTTCTTTTTCCTTTCTCTTAATATGCTTATTTTTTCATCACTCCCCTTCCCTCACCTGTATATCCCTTCCCTCACTGTCACTGCCCTTCATTCACTCTGAGTCCTCTTCCTCCACTTCATGTTCTCTTCTCTCTGCATCACTCTCATTCTATTTCTCCTGCACCCATTCCCTCACTCTCCCTCATACTCTTTCGCTCACTCCATCCGTCAATCCCCTTCCCTTATTCCCCATACCTCAATCCCTTTTGGTAACTCTCATTCCTTTAGTCTCTCACTCCTTTCAATCCATTTCTCTCTTCATCTCCCCCTCTGTCTCACTCAATCTAACCACTTCATTTCCTGTCAGTCACTTGCTTTCTCTCTCTTTCTCTCTCACTCTCTCCCTCTGTGTTTCTCCCTCACCCTTTCTTTCTTTCCCTTTTTGTTTTTTTCACTTCTACTTTCTTTTGTATTATGAAATATATATTATAACTCAATGTTTTCTTGTCATCCATAGATACTATATCTATATAAAAATATTCTATTAAGTTGTCATTATTTATAAGGTAAGTATGACAAACAGAAAATACTTTTACTTCACTCTCTTACTTCTCTTTCTCTCTTTCCCATTCTTTAATCTCTCTCTTACTCCCCTTCCTCTACTCATCTTAGTCTCCTTTTCTCATTCTCATTACTGCCCTTGATTCACTTTTACAGTCTTTCTGTCACTATCAGTACTCTCTCTTCACCCTCACTCACCTTACCCAACTCCCTCTTTCCCCTGTCTGTTTCTCACTTCTCTTTCCTATCTTCCTCCATCACTACCCTTGTGTTGCTGTATCGCTTAGTCTCTTCTCACTCCCCCTTACTCTCTTTCCATAACTTCATCTGTCATTCACCTTCACTCACTCTACTTCTCTCACTCCCTCACTCTCTTTCGCCCAGTTCCCTTCCTTTATTCCCTCACTCACTCTCCTTTCCTCCATCTGTCTCTAAATATTTTCCTCTGTCTCAGTCACTATAACTGATTTATTCCTTCACATGCCTCAATCTCCTTCTGTTTGTCTCTTTCACTGTCTCCCTCTTTCTTCACTACTCTTGCTTTTATTTTCTCTCTCTTTCTATAAAGATGCTTCTCTTTCAATCACTCCCTTTCCCTCAATCTTATATCCCTTCCCTCACTGTTACTGCCCTTCATTCAATCTGAGTCCTCTTCCCCCACCTCATGTTCTCCTCACTGTGCATCAGTCCTATTCCCTTTCTCTTGCTTGTATTCCCTCACTCACCCTCACTCTCTTTCACTTACTCCATCCGACAATACCCTTCCCTTATTCCTCTTTCCTCATTCCCTTTTGCTAACTCTCATTCCTTTAGTCTCTCACTCCCCTTCACTCCTTTTCTCTCTTCCTCTGTCCCACTCAGTCTAACCACTTCACTCTCTGTCACTCACTTGCTCTCCCTCTCTTTCTGTCTCACTCTGTCCCTCTCTCTCTCTCTCCCTCACCCATCCTTTCTTTCCCTTTCTGTTTCTTTCACTTCTACTTTCTTTTGTATTGTGAATTATATATTATAACTCAATTTTTTCTTGTCTTCCACAGATACTATATTTATAATAAAAAGTACTAATAACTTGTCATTATTTGTAAGGTAAGTATGACAAACAAAAAATACCTTTTCATCACTATTATTTCTCTATCTCTCATTCCCTTTCTTCACTCTCTCTTTTACTCACCTTCCTTTTCTTCATCTTACTCTCCTTTCCTCATTCTCCTTACTCCTCTTCATTCACCTTTACACTCTTTTTCTCACTATCAGTACTCTTCCTTCATCCTCACTCACCTTGTCCAACTTTGTCTTTTCCCTCTCTGTCCCTCACTTCTCTTTCCTATCTTCCTCCATGACTACCCTTGTCTTGCTGTATTGCTCAGTCTCTTCTCACTTTCCCCTTACACTTTTTCCATCATATCATCCCTCACTCTCTTTCACTCACTCCACTTCTCTCACTCCCTCTCACTCTCTTTCCCTCACTCCATCCGTCAGTCCCTTTCCCTTACTCCTCTTTCCTCATTCACTTTTGCTAACTCCCATTCCTTTAGTCCCACACTCCCCTTCATTCCATTTCTCTCTCCCTCTCTCCCTCTATCTCACTCAGTCTAACCGCCTTACTCCCTCTCAGTCACTTGCTCTCCCTCTCTTGCTCTCTCACTCTCTCTCTTTCTCTCCCTCACCTTTCCTGTCTTTCTCTTTCTGTTTCCTTCACTCCTACTTCATCCCTCAGTCCCCTTTCCTCTCTCTTAATCTCCTTCCTTCTCTCTCATTCCCTTCCCTTACCCTCATACACCTTCCCTAAGTGTCACTGCCCTTCACTCACCGTCACTACCCTTCCCCACTCCACTTTCCCCTGTCTGTATTTTTCACCCTTTCACTTTCCCGTTCCCTCACTCCCCCTCGCTCTCCTTCTCTCACTCCATTCTTTACTCCCCTTCTCTTACTCTCCTTTTCTAAGTTCCTCTATCTCCTCACTTCCCATCTCTCACTTTCCATTAACCCCCTTCCCTCACCCTCAAACCCCTTCCCTCACTGTTAGTCCACTTCTCTTACCTTCACTCCCTTCACTCTGCTCTACTTCTCCCTTTCCATCTCTTACTCCCCTTCTCTGTCTCTGTTCTATGCTCTCCTTTTCTCACTCCTTCTCTCTCACTTTTCTTTTCTTACTGCCCTTCCCTTACTCTTTCTCTCCACTTACCTCACTCCCCTACCCTTAGTCCACTTGTTTCAGTCACTCTTTGACAAACCTTTCCTCACTCACCATACTACCCTTTCCTCTCTCTTTCCATCAATCCTTTCCTCCTTTTCACTCCGTCATTTCAGTTATTCATTTATACACTACACATTCATTCAAAAAAGTATGACACAGTATATAAAAGATATAGCTCTTTGAGAAGTGAGGTTAGTTCTGACAAGAATTTTTTTTTCTTTTTTGTTTTGTATTTTTCTTTTAGTTTTCAAACAATTTTATATATTTTTTGTTTTAAAAAAAAAAAAGTAAACATGTAACAAAAAATTGTTCATCTGGAACAAAAATAATAAATGAAAAAAATTAACTGCGGCGGCATATGTGCTGTGGGATCCTAATATCTATGAAATCCACACTCTGCTCACCGTAACATAAAATTTCTTTGCAAACATTGCAAGCAATATGAACCTTTGAAAAATTTGGACGGATGTCCAGCACTCTAGATGTGGGAGATTGTGCTGCCGAAGAGGTGGAGGGCACAGCAGGTGGAAGATCCCTGGCCATGGCTCTAGTGGTTGCATGTGCATAATTATGTGGATGCACATTCTTCACGTGGCATAGCATTGTATGAATGCTAAAGGAGTACTTCTTTTTGTGGTCTCCCCTTAACAATACACTGCCACAGATAATACACGTGACTTTGGGGGCATTCACTTTTTTTTGCCCCTCTGGGAAAGAAAAAAATTGCCAGATAAAAGAGTCTTTCTTTTTCTCCTTTGGAGGTTCCACAACAAAGGTCTCCACCTCACTGTCTGAAGAAGACTGCTGTTCTGCCATGTTGAGAATGGATTGTAGCACGATGTCTCTTCAGGTCCTTCTCCCAACAAAGTAAAAGAGATAGTGAGGGAAGTGGGTGGGGTGTTTGAAGATTCTGGAACAGAAACTACTATGAACCAATCAAAAGTGTTGTTTTAGAGTCACATGACTTTATGTGCGCGCACTGTGCGCGCACACATGCGCACACGGTGCACGCACGCGTTGCAAATGAATGACATTTTACCCGATTTTCGAAAATGCTTTTAAAAACATGAAAAAGAGGCAGGGAAGAGACTCCCTGACCCCCTAGGCCTTCTCAGGGGGTCCCTGAAGGACCCCGAGGGGCAAAACCCCCCAATTTTCTATAAAATAATAACTTGTGAGGTACGTGCACGTTGCGCGCACCCTCGAGGCTGAAGTGAGTCATAAATAAACGTCGAAAACGTGAAAAGGGGGCAGGGTAGAGATTTCCTGACCCCCTAGGCCTTCTCAGGGGTTCCCTGAAGGACCCCGAGGGGAAAAAAAACACATTTAAAAAAAATAAAAAAACGCGAGGTGCGCGCACGATGCGCGCACTCTTGAGGCAGAAGTCACTCAAAAACAATAGTGCACAACGTGGAAAGGAGGCAGGGTAGAGACTCCCTGACCCCCTAGGCCTTCTCATGGGGTCCCTGAAGGACCCCAAAGGCCAGAAAAAAATAATATTTTTTTAAATAAAAAAATTTGCGAGGTGCGCGCACGTTGAAATAAATCACCCAAAAAAAGATAAATAACAAATTTGAGTGTTTATTGTTGATTAAAGATGTACAGTATACTGTTCTACTTAAAACCAAATTATAAAAATTAGCTGTGCCATTGCATATTACTGGATACAGTCAATCTATTATACTATTATATTATACGTGAATGAGTGTGTATATCACGATGGTGGTGAGTAAATGTATGTCTCAGTGGTATATGTGTGAGTAACTACATATGTGAAAGGTAGTATGTGTGAGTGTTGGAGTATATAAATGACTATATGTGAGAGTGAGTAATTGTGAGAGTGGCTGGCTGTATAAATGAATGTCTGCTTGTGTCAGTGCTTGTATAAGAGAATAAGTATATTATAGTATCTGTAAGAATAGGTTAGTTAGTGAATATATAACTGTATAGATGAGTAAATGGCATTGTTATTGATTCTTTACATGACTAGCTAGGTGTTTCAATAATTCTATGAATGAGTGACGGTGTATGAGTGTTTGTGTAGGTGTATGAGTACATATATTAGCGCTTTATTGTTGAATGACTGCATGTATGAGTAACTGTATGCTTGAATGAATGAATGAATGAATGTGTGTGTATAGCTAGGAATTAGTCAGTGGGTATATAGTAACTGCTATTGGTTTGTCTATGGTTTCAAAAATGGTAGGCTGTATTTTAGAGTGGGTGTACCAAAGGTTATTTTAGGGAGTAAGGAGGTGCATCAGATTATCACGTGAATGATGTCATCAGTGATGTCATTTGAGATGTCATCAGTGATGTGACTGGCCATGTTATGAGTGATGTAATATGTGATGTCATCAGCAGTGCATTGTAGGGGTGCGAGTTGTAGTTAGTTCTACTAACTATAACGTTTGAATTTCTCTGGTTTGTACGAGTGAAATGTCCAACTAACTATAACATCCCTAAAACCTATGGGTTTTCCAGTACATTTCTAAGGTTTTTTAAATGCTAATCCAGTCAGTACCCATGCACTCATGCAATGACAAAGGCACTAACTCATACACTGCTGCAATCCACTGAGCACTACCCCTGCAGTCCATCCATCACCCTGTCACTACCCATGCACCCCTCCAATCATCTATACAGCACCATGCGCGTATCCAATCACTCCGCCAAAACCCAAGCACTTATAAACTCACCATGTACTCTCCTTGCAGAACTGTAATCATCCAGTCACTACCCATGTACTTATGCAATGACCCAGGCACTAACTCATGCACTGCTACAATCCCCCATGCACTACACATGCATACCTCTAATCACCTACACACTACTGAATCACTCTTCCAATTACCCAGGTAGTACCCACGCAGTCCTGCAATCCCCCTGTCACTACCCATGCACTCCTCCAATCACCCATCCAGCACCATGTACTTATCCAATCACTCGGCCAAAACCCAAGCACTTATAAATTCAGCATGCACTTCCCTGCAGTACTCTAATCATCCAGTCACTACCCATGTACTCATGCAATGACCCAGCCACTAACACATGCAGAACTATAATCCCTTGAGCACTACCCATGCAGACCTCTAACTACCTACACACTACTGTTTCACTCCTCTAATTACCCAGGTAGTACCCATGCAGTCCAGCAATTTCCCTGTTACTTCCCATGCACTCCTCCAATCACTCATCCACCACCATGTACTTATCCAATCACTCCGCCAAAACACAAGCACTTATAAATTCACCATGCACTCTCCTTGCAGTACTCTAATCATCCAGTCACTACCCATGTACTAATGCAATAACCCAGGCACTTACACATACAGAGCTACAATCCCCTGAGCACTACCCATGCAGACCGCTAACCACCTACACACTACTGATTCACTCTACCAATTACCCAGGTTGAACTCATGCAGTCCAGCAATCCCCCTGTCACTTCCCATGCACTCTTCCAATCATCCATCCAGCACCATGTACTTATCCAATCACTCTACCAATACCCAATTACTTATAAATTGACCATACACTCTCTTTGCAGTACTCTACTCATCCAGTCAGTACCCATGTACTCATGCAATGACCCAGGCACTAACACATGCACCGCTACAATCACCTGTGCACGACTCATGCAGTCCTCTAACCACATACACACTACTCTTTCGCACCTTCAATTATCAGGTATTACCCATGCAGTCCAGCAATCCCCCTGTCACTTCCCATGCAGTCCTCCAATCACCCATCCAGCACCATGTACTTATCTGCCAAAACCCAAGCACTTATAAATTGCCCATGCACTGCCCTTGCAGTACTCTAATCATCCAGGCACTACCCATATACTCATGCAATGACCAAGGCAGTAACACATGCACTGCTACAATCACATGTGCACTTGCCATACAATCCTCTTTCCGGCTAGACACTGCTCATTCACACGTTCAATTACCCAGGTAGTTTCCATGCGGTCCAGCAATCCCCCTGTCACACCCTGTGCACTCTTCCAATGACCCAGTCAACACCATGTCCTTATCAAATCACTCTGCCAATACTCATCACTTATAAGATCGCCATGCACTCTCCTTGCAGTACTCTAATCATCCAGTCAGTACCAATGTACTCATGCAATGACCCAGGCAGTAACCATGCACTCCTACAATCACCTGTGCCCTACTCATGCAGTCCTCTAACCACCTAGACACTGCTAATGTGTACATTCATTTACTCAGATAGTACCCTTCTCCAATTACCCAGCCAACACTATGTACTTATCTAATCACTCCGACAAAACCCAAACACTTATAAATTCTCCATGCACTTTCCTTGCAGTACGCTAATCATCCAGTCACTACCCATGTACTTATGCAATGACCCAGGCACTAACACATGCACTGCTACAATCACATTTGCACTTGCCATACAAACCCTTTTCCGCCTAGACACTGCTCATTCACACGTTCAATTACCCATGTAGTTTCCATGCAGTCCACCAATTCCCCTGCCACTCCCTGTGCACTATCTCAGTGACCCAGCCAGCATCATGTACTTATCCAATCACTTCGCCAATACCCAAG
Organism: Lissotriton helveticus; assembly: GCF_964261635.1. Taxonomy (NCBI): domain Eukaryota; kingdom Metazoa; phylum Chordata; class Amphibia; order Caudata; family Salamandridae; genus Lissotriton; species Lissotriton helveticus. Next base: position 646,424,062 of record NC_136071.1, on the reverse strand, counting down.
CACTTATAAATTTGCCATGCACTCTCCTTGCAGTACTCTAATCATGCAGTCAGTACCTATGTCCTCATTCAATGACCCAGAGACTAACACATGCACTGCTGTACTCACCTGTGCATTACCCATGCAGTCCAGCCATCTCCCTGTTAGTACCCATGCACTCTTCCAATCAACATCTACATGTGTACTCAAGCAATCATCCAAACATTAGCATGCAGTTATTTCTCTTTATTTAACCAGATAAAGTAGTTCTGAAAAGAACTCTCTTTTCTTCTTTTTCGTTTTAATTTTTTTTTAGTTTTTTAAACTATTTTGTGATTTTTGTGGTGTTTTTTGAAAAAGGAAAAAACAACAGACAAAACTTTTAACTTTTGGAATTATATAGTCAGTCCAACAGAAAACAAATAATTAGCAGCAATGGTTTCTTGCTGCAGAACAAACACCGTCAATTGACTGCTCCCCACAACATAAAATCGCCTTGCATTTCATGCAATGCTGTTCTAGGGTCGCAAACACTGCACGAATGTCCGGACCGCGAGATGCAGAGCTTGAGGCTCCAGAAGTGCTGGGACCAGCTCCCTGATCACTTTGCTGTGAGGCTTCTTGAGGACGTCGCAGCTGTTCCCATGCAAAATGTCTTGGGTGGATAGTTTGTAAATGTTCATACATGCTTGAAGTCCCACACGAATACTTCTTATCACTTCCTCGCAAAAGAATCCTGGGACAAAGTGTGCAGCTCACCTTTTGAGCATTTACCATCCTTTCACCATCTGGGATGGTGAAAAACATCCACAAAATAGACTCCGGTCTTTTCTTGGGAGGTGGTGCCAAGTCTTCATCATCAAAAGGAAGGTCTATACCTGGATGTGAGGAAGCCATTACCTAATGTTTCCACCAAAAACCCAAAAAATTCACAATCTAGCTCCAAAAAACACAACAGGTGTCTCTCCTGTGATGCTGCAGAGAGAATGACTAAAATGGGTGGGGCCCTTCAACTGTTAGAATGGGAAACCTTATGAACCAATCAAATGCTTTCTTTTAAAGTCATATGGGAGTTGCGCAACCGGCGCACAACCAGCGCGCACCCGACGCGGCTTTGCAAAAATATATTTAACAATAATGTAAGTTTATTACAAGTACAAATATATCATTTTTATAAATAGTGTAGATAATCTTTTGCCCTCATATATACATTAAAGTTATATACATATGGTTTTGAAAAATAACCATTTCTTACGGGAGTCGCGCACCTGACGCAACCCAGTAAGTATATGACGTTACGCAGGTCCCGGCACCTTGCACTCATCGCATACCAAACACGCACATAATGTGATCCCATACGTATATGACATTACTCGGGGCCAGGCACTGTGCACCCTTCGCATACCAAACACACACATGACGCTACTTCCGCAAAATGTATCTAACAACAACATGATATCAAAGCAAAATTTAATTTTCAGAATAAGTTTATATAATGTTTTTCTCTAATATACGTATTACAATTATATAGACATAGTTTTAAACGTAACAAAAACTTACAAAATTCGCGCACCCGGCGCGACCCCAGATGTATATGACGCTACACGAGGCTCGGCATCAATCACATGTCGCATACCAAACACGCATCCTTCTCGACTTTAGAAATATGGCGACTTGAATCCATGCACCCACCGTGATTAGTACACGATAGGTACGCGACTCCACTATTTATGCAAAGAAAAAATATATATACACATATATATATATATATATATATATATATATATTCATTCAAGATTTGTCCGTGCATGAAGACGCCACTCAGCAACAGTTCATTCAACTGAATTTATTAATTAGGCATACCGGCATTCCACATCCAGATAAATTCAATGCCTTACGCATTTCGGAGATGCCTATCTCCTTGTTCACAGGCTGGAAACAAAAACGTTAACGGAAAGGGAAACTCCGTCATTTTATTCCTTTTGTATGCTCTCCAATGAGCTTTTTAAATCAGTTCACGGTGCAGGCTGGTACCTGTAGTTCCCTTTATTCAATTATTGCCCTCCAATGGGTTGGTAACGTGCCGTGATTTCTCCCGGTCATGCACGGACAAATCTTGAATGAATATTTCACCGGCGGGTCCTGGCCGGGAAGATTGCACCACTCCGAAAAAGAGAAGGAGACCACAGAGGTACAGGACTGTCCATGGCTTCTGAGTGCGGGGCAACAGTTCCTTTGGAAATAATCGACACAAACATACTGGAAGCCCACTGAAGGGTCTTAGACCGGGAGAAATCACGGCACGTTACCAACCCATTGGAGGGCAATAATTGAATAAAGGGAACTACAGGTACCAGCCTGCGCCGTGAACTGTTTTAAAAAGCTCATTGGAGAGCATACAAAAGGAATAAAATGACGGAGTTTCCCTTTCCGGTAACGTTTTTGTTTCCAGCCTGTGAACAAGGAGATAGGCACCTCCGAACCGCGTAAGGCATTGAATTTATCTGGATGTGGAATGCCGGTATGCCTAATTAATAAATTCAGTTGAATGAACTGTTGCTGAGTGGCGTCTTCATGCACGGACAAATCTTGAATGAATATTTCACCGGCGGGTCCTGGCCGGGAAGATTGCACCACTCCGAAAAAGAGAAGGAGACCGCAGAGGCACAGGACTGTCCATGGCTTCTGAGTGCGGGGCAACAGTTCCTTTGGAAATAATCGGCACAAACATACTGGAGGCCCACTGAAGGGTCTTAGACCGGGAGAAATCACAGCACGTTACCAACCCATTGGAGGGCAATAATTGAATAAAGGGAACTACAGGTACCAGCCTGCACCGTGAACTGATTTAAAAAGCTCATTGGAGAGCATACAAAAGGAATAAAATGACGGAGTTTCCCTTTCCGGTAACGTTTTCGTTTCCAGCCTGTGAACAAGTAGATAGGCATCTCCGAAACGCGTAAGGCATTGAATTTATCTGGATGTGGAATGCCGGTATGCCTAATTAATAAATTCAGTTGAATGAACTGTTGCTGAGTGGCGTCTTTATGCACGGACAAATCTTGAATGAATATTTCACCGGCGGGTCCTGGCCGGGAAGATTGCACCACTCCGAAAAAGAGAAGGAGACCGCAGAGGCACAGGACTGTCCATGGCTTCTGAGTGCGGGGCAACAGTTCCTTTGGAAATAATCGGCACAAACATACTGGAGGCCCACTGAAGGGTCTTAGACCGGGAGAAATCACGGCACGTTACCAACCCATTGGAGGGCAATAATTGAATAAAGGGAACTACAGGTACCAGCCTGCACCGTGAACTGATTTAAAAAGCTCATTGGAGAGCATACAAAAGGAAAAAAATGACGGAGTTTCCCTTTCCAGTAACGTTTTCGTTTCCAGCCTGTGAACAAGGAGATAGGCATCTCCGAAACGCGTAAGGCATTGAATTTATCTGGATGTGGAATGCCGATATGCCTAATTAATAAATTCAGTTGAATGAACTGTTGCTGAGTGGCGTCTTCATGCACGGACAAATCTTGAATGAATATTTCACCGGCGGGTCCTGGCCGGGAAGATTGCACCACTCCGAAAAAGAGAAGGAGACCGCAGAGGCACAGGACTGTCCATGGCTTCTGAGTGCGGGGCAACAGTTCTTTTGGAAATAATCGGCACAAACATACTGGAGGCCCACTGAAGGGTCTTAGACCGGGAGAAATCACGGCACGTTACTAACCCATTGGAGGGCAATAATTGAATAAAGGGAACTACAGGTACCAGCCTGCACCGTGAACTGATTTAAAAAGCTCATTGGAGAGCATACAAAAGGAATAAAATGACGGAGTTTCCCTTTCCGGTAATGTTTTCGTTTCCAGCCTGTGAACAAGGAGATAGGCATCTCTGAAACGCGTAAGGCATTGAATTTATCTGGATGTGGAATGCCGGTATGCCTAATTAATAAATTCAGTTGAATGAACTGTTGCTGAGTGGCGTCTTCATGCACGGACAAATCTTGAATGAATATTTCACCGGCGGGTCCTGGCCGGGAAGATTGCACCACTCCGAAAAAGAGAAGGAGACCGCAGAGGCACAGGACTGTCCATGGCTTCTGAGTGCGGGGCAACAGTTCCTTTGGAAATAATCGGCAGAAACATACTGGAGGCCCACTGAAGGGTCTTAGACCGGGAGAAATCACGGCACGTTACCAACCCATTGGAGGGCAATAATTGAATAAAGGGAACTACAGGTGCCAGCCTGCACCGTGAACTGATTTAAAAAGCTCATTGGAGAGCATACAAAAGGAATAAAATGACGGAGTTTCCCTTTCCAGTAACGTTTTCGTTTCCAGCCTGTGAACAAGGAGATAGGCATCTCCGAAACGCGTAAGGCATTGAATTTATCTGGACGTGGAATGCCGGTATGCCTAATTAATAAATTCAGTTGAATGAACTGTTGCTGAGTGGCGTCTTCATGCACGGACAAATCTTGAATGAATATTTCACCCGCGGGTCCTGGCCGGGAAGATTGCACCACTCCGAAAAAGAGAAGGAGACCGCAGAGGCACAGGACTGTCCATGGCTTCTGAGTGCGGGGCAACAGTTCCATTGGAAATAATCGGCACAAACATACTGGAGGCCCACTGAAGGGTCTTAGACCGGGAGAAATCATGGCACGTTACCAACCCATTGGAGGGCAATAATTGAATAAAGGGAACTACAGGTACCAGCCTGCACCGGGAACTGATTTAAAAAGCTCATTGGAGAGCATACAAAAGGAATAAAATGACGGAGTTTCCCTTTCCGGTAACGTTTTCGTTTCCAGCCTGTGAACAAGGAGATAGGCATCTCCGAAACGCGTAAGGCATTGAATTTATCTGGATGTGGAATGCCGGTATGCCTAATTAATAAATTCAGTTGAATGAACTGTTGCTGAGTGGCGTCTTCATGCACGGACAAATCTTGAATGAATATTTCACCGGCGGGTCTTGGCTGGGAAGATTGCACCACTCCGAAAAAGAGAAGGAGACCGTAGAGGCACAGGACTGTCCATGGCTTCTGAGTGCGGGGCAACAGTTCCTTTGGAAATAATCGGCACAAACATACTGGAGGCCCACTGAAGGGTCTTAGACCGGGAGAAATCACGGCACGTTACCAACCCATTGGAGGGCAATAATTGAATAAAGGGAACTACAGGTACCAGCCTGCACCGTGAACTGATTTAAAAAGCTCATTGGAGAGCATACAAAAGGAATAAAATGACGGAGTTTCCCTTTCCGGTAACGTTTTCGTTTCCAGCCTGTGAACAAGGAGATAGGCATCTCCGAAACGCGTAAGGCATTGAATTTATCTGGATGTGGAATGCCGGTATGCCTATTTAATAAATTCAGTTGAATGAACTGTTGCTGAGTGGCGTCTTCATGCACGGACAAATCTTGAATGAATATATATATATATATATATGTATATTACCTACTGGCGGTCGCCAGTAGGTATATATAGTTAGGATTTTTTCTCTATGGGATTTTTGAAAATTCTATGTCTAATAACTTTGGCGTTTGTGGACGGAATTGGCTGAAATGTTCAGGAAAATGGAACATTTTGTTTCTGAGCAGCCCCTGAAAATTTGGGGGGTTCATCAAGGGGGGGCCGAGAAAAAAGGGGGGTCCCAAAACGCGTTTTTCCAATGTTAATTTCCATAGGGCGGTTGGCCTCACTTTTAGCCCGAACGGCTGAATGGATTTCCATGAAACTTGGGAAAATTGTAGGGACTGTTAGCCCGATGTGCCTTTGCTAGGTCTCAATATATGTGCTCCAGTGGATTTTGAGAAATTAACGTTCAAAAAGATATATTTCTGTGACAGCGTCCCGGGCAGCGATCCGGTTCGCGTACTTTTCACGTTACGGAGCTTTGCGAAGCGAAGCTGATTGGCTCACCGGTGTCTGTAAACATTCCAAACAGTCCGTAGCGGCCGCCATCTTGTCTCTCGGTAGGATCGAGAGACAAGAGGAGGCCAAAGCGAAGGGGGAAATGACCATAAGGGGGCATAGTAGATCCTCCCTGACCCCCTAGGTTTGATGTGGAGGATTTAAAAGGGCCCCGCGGGTCAAAAAACAAAACAAAAAAAAAACGTTTTTTTTCGTGGGGAGCGCCCGGTTCGCGAACCGGGAAGCGGTCAGGGGAGCGTACTACAAGGAAAAAAGAATGATAGACTTTTAACTTATTGTATGTTTATAGACTTTTTTTTTTTTTTTTTTTGCTGAGTGACGTCTCGGCCTATCTCCACGGGATGCAGTCCCTACCATCTCGGCGTTTAAGCCCAGGGGGACCGGTAGTGTGGGAGAGATAACGTCTCTTAACGTTCGATTCGAAGGAAATCAGGAAGTGTTGATAAACATTGTCTGCGCCATCTTGCCTTTTTTCAAATGCCACACTTTTGTCGTGCACAGCAGCCATTTTAAATGCGTTGACCAGACCCACTCTCTGCACGCTGTCGATCCTTAGCATGGCTCCCCACCCTCGCAAGCATCTCCCCCAGGCACTGGTCACCCCCGCTCTCTGTCTTATGCATGGGCAATAAACCTCCCCCCATCTGCGCTGCTCTTCCTTGAGAATCACACCCTGTGCCCGCCCGACACCTCCCTTTCGCCCTATTCACTACCGCACCCTCTGACACTCCTCTTCCTCTGTGTCCGATTGTCCAGGCCGGTCCCAGGCTATCACCTAGCCATGCAGATGTAGTTTATGGCCCCAGCTGTAAAGAATCACCCCTCTTCAAAGGAGTTACAGTAGATCAAGGCCCCCACCCGATGAGATCCGTCACACCACACGCATTCCTACTATCTGAAAACCATCCTGTATTGTGATTGGGGAGGGGACCGAGCCTGAAGCGGAAGATTCCAGGGATGCCTCTTTGTACATCAAAGTTTTTACAATTATGTGTCACATTAAAAATATATAGCACTCCAACAAAGTAGTAGGATTATAAAACTTTAATAACTTATAAATATATACAACGCAACAAAAACAGTAAATACATTTAAACATTGATTAATAAAAAGAAGCAACAATGGTCAGTAGCTGTGTTTTGTGCGAATAGTCCCAAGGCAGCACAACGTGCTGAGTTCTGGACGGCACCCAGGTGATGTCCAGTAAGGGGCGTCCCGGGGGGTGCGGGGGGAGGCCTTGTCAGTAGCGGTCTGTTGTGCGAATAGTCCCAAGGCGGCAGAACGCGCTGAGATGTGGATGGCACCCAGGTGATGTCCAGTAAGTTGCCGCACTGGTTTTGGTATCCTACAATGCTGCTCCGAATAATGGCTTGGGGCGCCCCGGGGGGGGGGGGGTGAGGCAGCGTGAACGGGCCTCCCCAGGTGGAGGCTCGTCTGCTGTAGTGGGGCGCCCCTTTACCGTTTCAGTTGCCATTCCGTGGGGCATCCCGGGGGGTGCGGGGGGAGGCCTCGTCAGTAGCGGTCTGTTGTGCGAATAGTCCCAAGGCAGCAGAACGCGCTGAGATGTGGATGGCACCCAGGTGATGTCCAGTAAGTTGCCGCACTGGTTTTGGTATCCTACAATGCTGCTCCGAATAACGGCTTGGGGCGCCCCGGGGGGGTGGGGGGGGTGAGGCGGCGTGAACGAGCCTCCCCAGGTGGAGGCTCGTCTGCTGTAGTGGGGCGCCCCTTTACCGTTTCAGTTGCCATTCCGCCCGCTTTTGGTACACTGTGCCAAAATCCGCCATTCAGCTGAGTTGCGCCCAGTCTTGCGGTGCAGCGATAGGCGGCTGCCACAGGACTCTCAAAATGGCGGCAGGCTCTTTCCTTTTTGGGCCTGGTCCACTGAAATGGCCCTGGGACACCTTGGAACTCGGACGCTTGTCTGCTAGGTCTTGGACCCCATTCTCGAAAGCGTCCCCTCAGCCTTGAAGATTCTACAAAAGTCATGGGGGCCACCGACTCCTGCAGGCTTCCGGTGGGGAGCGGCTGCCATGATTGCTCGCGGAATGACCACGACGGAGCCACGAGATGGTGGTGCTTTCATGCTGACGCCAGCTTCAGTCTGAAACATCCAGAAACAAGGTGGGGCTTTCATCGTTTGGGAAAAAAATGTTTTAAGCCAATGAAAAGTGTTATTTTTAGGTCATATGATCAAGCCTTCCATCATTAGGAAACCAAAAGTAAAATGAACCAATGAAAAGTTTTATAAACAAGTCACATGACCTGTTATGCGGCATAGGGCTATAAAAAGCGTAGAAAATCCGTTGGCATGTGAGGCGGCGTCAGTAGCGGACCGATGTGCGAATAGGCCGAAGGCAGCACAACGTGCCAAGATCCGGATGGCACCGAGGTGGTGTCCAGCAAGTTGCCGCACTGGTGTGGCCATCCTACAATGCTGCGCCGAAAGTCGGCGTGGGGCGCCCCGTTGGCCTGTGTGTTCGCGTCAGTCAGTGGGGGCTGTTTGAGGATCTGACTGCATTGGAAAGCAATGTGATGCTGTGCGTCGCCCCCAAGATGAGGCGGCGTCAGTAGCGGACCGATGTGCGAATAGGCCGAAGGCAGCACAACGCGCCAAGATCCGGATGGCACCGAGGTGGTGTCCAGCAAGTTGCCGCACTGGTGTGGCCATCCTACAATGCTGCGCCGAAAGTCGGCGTGGGGCGCCCCGTTGGCCTGTGAGTTCGCGTCAGTCAGTGAGGGGCTGTTTGAGGATCTGACTGCATTGGAAAGCAATGTGATGCTGTGCGTCGCCACCAAGATGAGGCGGCGTCAGTAGCGGACCGATGTGCGAATAGGCCGAAGGCAGCACAACATGCCAAGATCCGGATGGCACCGAGGTGGTGTCCAGCAAGTTGCCGCACTGGTGTGGCCATCCTACAATGCTGCGCCGAAAGTCGGCGTGGGGTGCCCCGTTGGCCTGTGAGGTGGCGTCAGTAGCGGACCGATGTGTGAATAGGCCGGAACCAGCACAAGGCGCCAAGATCCGGATGGCACCGAGGTGGTGTCATAGTTGAGAGTTCTGAGAAGCGGGGGGGAGGCGGCGCAAACGAGTCTCTCCCTCCATGTGGAGGCACTTCATCTGAAGTGGGGCGCCGAGATCCGGATGGCACCGAGGTGGTGTCTAGCAAGTTGCCGCACTGGTGTGTGTTGAAAAGATGAAGGGTCCACAGCAAGTCTATGTTATGAACATCATCATAGTCGATGGTTGGTGGAGACATTTTGACTATATCCTGGACCTGCCCGTCCTCGCCCAAAATGGCGCCGGAATAAATGGGACTCGTAACTCCTTGTTGTGTACTGGTTGCACTGTGATGTATTCCTATAGGTTCTGAATCGATCCCCCTATTCCTGACCCTATTCTGGTTAAACAAACCAACAAGTTAACTAACAGTCAGCCCATGAGGCAGAAAACCCCCATGATGCAGATACCGTTATCTGACGCAGTCACACTACGGCACAGGAACGTGTTATCTGATTAGGTCATAACGCTTGCGATCTAATTAGACAAGCGATATTCCTCCAGCCCCTGATAAGGCATACGGAGTTCTCATAACAAATCAAACCTATGACAACCTGGGCAAAACCCTGCGGCCATTGTTTTGATTTCACCGAGAACTTCAGCAAAAGAATGTGCTAACGGGCAAGTCGTATGACATCCTTATTGACGTATCTATGTCCATCCTTACGTCAATCTCGGCACCTTAAAGGTATAAATATTACCGATATTGCCCTATGCAAACACACGCGGTGGTGACGAGACGGAGCAGCCATACTTGCCGAAGCCCAGAGCAGAGCAGACCCCGCTGGCGCAGCCCCGCCTTCCTGACGCGCTGAGAGAAGCTGATTTCTCCTGCCGAGAAATCCAGCACCGGCGTTTCTGGGTAGCCCTCGCAGGCAGCCTGGAATATCGAGACCAGAGACGAGAGATACCATCCCTCATTCAACCTAGATTCCAGGTACAGAACTGAATAACCCCTCACAGAGAATTCTTTAGTTATTCACTTGGCAAAAACAAACTTAACTTAAACTGTAACTTTCTATTCCCGCCCACGTATTAGGCTTAGGTCAGGTACACGGGGTAGGCGTATTTAGAAACACCAGTTGAGTACGTTTAGTCAAAGGTATATGTGTATGTAATATATTTTATTCATTTTAAAACATCTTATGGCTTAGAAACCATATCAATGTTTTTACAGTATTATTTTATACTATTGCTTTTAATGTATGCACTTTACTTAGCTATAAGTATTGCAATAATATCGATCCATTTCTCTTGTATGAGAAAAGAGACTGATCAATAAATAACACCTTTTTATTGAACACGCCCGTCTCTTCCTTTTCTCTACAATCTGATGAGACTAAGAATGCACGTACTGACTGAGTAAAATAAATTGCCTTTTGTTCACACGACTCTCGAGATATACTCTTGATTAGGGAAGAGCAAAGTTGTCATGTTCTATGGTTGTCAGAAACGAAATCCCTTCTTGTCTAATCAGGGAAGTTAAGTCCTTCCTGAACATTCGAGAAAGTTTCTAGTGAACTCTGAGCTAGCTGGCAAAACCCAAAACTTTAAGTCTAGTATCGACAGTAGTAGACCTAGTTAACGTCTGGCCTAGGCCTTTACTGCTGTAGGTATTATTCCAATGCGCAGAGCCTATTGGGATGATAGGAACTACACTACATGGCGCCCAACGCGTTTGGAAAGGGCGATAAAACTAACGTAAGACATTTAGAGTAACTCAGTCGTGCTTTCTCACTCAGACCCCTTTTCCCATAATACTCCAAAGACGTCTGGAGTGGGTGAAAGGTTACATCCGCCAGACCTCGCAGGAGGGAACTCCTATGTATGGTTCTTGGTATAAGTCAACGTTGAAGGATACACTGTTCCAAAATATTGTGCATCTAATCTTTGTTTCCATAAGAAACCTGATCTGCAAACAAACAAAAAAATAACCATCCTGTTAGTAAAATGGGAGACAGTGATGAAGAAAGAGAGGCAGTTAGATTAGCAACTGAACTCGCAGCAGCTGATGCTACCATGCAAGACGCAGACCCGGATATAATACTCATCCCGGTCATCAAAAGGAAATCTATAACCATAAAACTTATAGACAATGGACTGACACCTAGAGGTGGTACAGTCATATTCGTAATTGAGGCACACGAATATCGGCAGACAGAGGTATACTATTCATGGATAAATTTTCCAGCAGCAAATCCTGTAACAAAGTACTTCCACTATTACAAAATAGAGGAACCTCCTGAAACGTACACTCCTTTCGAGGAGGTGGAAGTACCACTCAAATTTCAAGAGCATTTGCTCTTATTTGATGGCGCCCTAAAACATAATAATCACATCACCAGGCTCGGTCCTTTAGGTAGACCAGGAGCAACGTGGCCGGTCCTAGCCGGATACACACCACATCCAGACATCGACAGGATGTCTGCAGCTAACCTGTTAACACAGCTAAAACAATTAATAAAAATACATAGACAATTAGTCCAGTATGTGATGCGGACTTCAACAATTCAGCCAGCGATTAAACTCCCACAGCTGACCCCTCACCAGGGGAACACAAATAAAATTACACCACAGAACATCCATTCCTGCCTAGGTAAAGTACCGGCTAAACGGGAACAAATACCATTCTGGCTAGCGCAGAAAATCACCCAAATAGAGGCGGTGTTTCCAGACACTACCCCGCTAGAAAAGCACAGGATTCTGACTATCTGTCTTCCAATGGGAATCGCACCACACATTGAGGACTGTGACACTTGGGGTACAGTCTTTGCTTCCATCTACACAAAAACGCACGGTGTTCCATCCATTTCGGTAATACCAGATGTGCTAAAACAAATTCAAGATGAATATGGTCCAGAACCCGCTTTAACTCTTGGTATGAAATTACTGAAAGACTTCAAGCAGGTCACGGCTATATTATTAGCCAACATAAAAGGTGAAGCAGCAAACGTGGCGATCCGCCAGAGGTTAAAAGAGACAGATATAGCAGACCAACCAGCTGAAATTGCCAGAATCATAGAAAAATCCTACGAGGAACTAGGTAGAGATAGTTTAGGTGGAATACCAGTAAAACCACAACTAATTGAAAGTCCTGAAAAAATATTTTTTAATAATAATTCAACATCACAGAAAAAGAGCTGGGATGGAAACAAACAATCCAATCCCAAAGAAAAGAAATTCCAGTCCAGAGGAAGGTCTCCTAGGCGAAGAGAGAAATCTCCGAACCAAAGACACAGGTCACCCCAGAGTGACCCCTCTGGGAAAAGATATAACCTTAGAAATAGGGATAATATAAAAAAGCCTGATAGATATCAAGACATTGATACACGTCCCTCTCAATCTTTTCAGACTTCCTCGCAGAAATCAGAAAGAAGAGGACGATCAGAACAAAGAGAAGAGCACGCCAAGTCCAAAGACAAGGAACCTGCTCAGCTAAAAAAGAAATTACAATTTCCAAAAAAGAAGGTAGCCAGCATTAAAATAGTTAACAATGCCGAGAATACTGAGGACACAACTGAAAAACGGAGAATGGGCTCAGACAATGCTAGACAGCGCAGCAGAAGTGAGCATAGCTCGCAAAGTCCTTATGAATCATCTGGAGGCAGTGGACACGAATGAATATCTTCAAGTGGAAACTGCGGACACCAGAGTTAGCAAACCTCACAAAATATACGAAATAACATTGCGTATAGAGGGGGATAAGACTAGAAAAATAAGGGGACTTTTTTGGGATAATCTCTCCAAGGGCTATGATATCCTTCTAGCTGAAAAAGACTGGCCACCAGAGTTTGTCAGGGAGTGCCCTCATGGCGAAGAAATAATTATGCCTGCCTTCTCAAATCAAATTCCTATTCATAAAAAATACACACTTGCTAGAAAGTGGGCAGTGGCTCTAGCTCCTGCTTTATATAAAAATCACGTGGGATGGGATGAGGACTCTCCTCCTTACAAAATCCAGTTAAAATCACAACCTACTGCACAAAGGCAGTACCCAATTAAGCAAGAAGCTAAAAAACAGGTAAATGAAATACTAGATCAGCTAGAATACCAGGGGGTGATTGAAACTTGCACCTCACAAATGAACAACCCTTTGTTTCCGGTCTCCAAACCAGACAATTCATACCGTCTAGTTTTGGATTACCGACACCTTAACACATGTTGCAAAACTTTTGCAGTGCAAAACTCACATAGTGCTGCACTAATGAATAACATAGTGCGCAAAAAATACAAAACAACATTAGACATTTCTAATGGATTCTTTTGTCAAAACATAGCACCAGAGAGCAGATATTTAACTGCATTCTCAATAAATGGCACTCAAAAACAATTCTGTCGGTTAGCCCAGGGGTACAAGAACAGCCCGGGGGTATTCTCAGCGAGAGTAACAGAATTACTACAACTATATGATGATGAAGCATTATCTTATGTCGATGACATATACTTAACAGATGATGACTTGGAGACTCACTTGAAAAGAGTGAACACCATAATACTTGGGTTCGCAGCAGAGGGTTACAAATTCAACTTTAAAAAATCCAGAATTGCCCATCTGACAGTCCTGTTCTTAGGATATGAATTATCAAGCGAAGGCAAAAGCCTGGCTGACAATTTCCTAGAGAAATGTGCCGTACTCCAAGCACCTAGAACACTAAAAAACTTACAGTCAATTCTAGGCTTCCTAAATTTCGGAAGAACATACATTGCAAATTACGCAGAAAGGGTCAAACCCCTTTATGATCTGATAAAACCCGATTTTAAAAGATCCAATTGGACTCAAATACACACAGAAATTTTGAGATCCCTACAAACAGACATGCTAATTAAAACAAAATTAGAAACACGTGATAACACACGCAATCTTGTGATTCGAGTCATCCCAGGGAGATGCGGATTCACATACCTGACCTCTAATGAGGGAGAAAAGGTACCAATTGCATTCAAATCACACTTGTACACTAAGGCTGAAATGAAATTTAGCCCAACGGAAAAAATTCTTACCGCAACACAGACAGCTATAGCAAAAGAACGAGCCCTGGCACAAGGTAAACGAATAATAATCGTGACACCGATACCAGCCCTAGAGGCTGTAACGAAAGCAAGCATTCCAAATGCTAAGGCGCTCCATCAGAGATGGATACAATGGGCTAATTCTCTTGCTGCAACAGACGTGGTGTACAAATTTGATCCTTATTTAAAAACACAAGAATTTCTCCAATATGAATTTGAATGTCCTCCGCCGACCGAAATTTTGCCTCTAGAACACTACGGCTGTATAATATATACAGACGGATCAGCACAACCCGCGGTGGGGGGTAAGCAAGCTTATAGTGCTGCGTGCGCGATCGTTAAAGGTCGCTGGCACGAAGGAAAATTTAAACCAGCAATCACTAAAACACAATCTTTAGGAGATTGTACAGCTCAGCGAGCTGAACTACTGGCATTCAAGATGGCGCTTGAAAATACCGATCGAGAATTCCCCACACTTATAGTGTGTGATTCGTATTATTGCGTTCAGTCTTATAATGAATATTTGCAGATCTGGCTTCAGAATGGTTTTAAGGATGCAAAAGGAGGCACAATAAAGCAGAAAATGCTTTGGGAACAAATCGCTCTTTTACAAAAAGAGCTACCAAAGACTCACGTGACACACTCACTGAGTCATCAGCGTGATGGCGTTCACGTTGCAGGGAATTCATTGGCTGAGACAGCCACAGCGGCAGCCACTAAATCGGCTCCCGTAGTTCGAAAAAAGCGTACATTAAAATACATTGACGGTGAAACAGTACTGGCAGTGAAAACGTCATCAAAAGGCGACTGCTCAGCGTTACCGATCAACTATCCACTCAATTATACATACATAATCAATGCAAACTCCGTCCCTTTTGCTCGAATCCCTGGAGTGGGGGATAGAGTGATTCCAAACATGGACAGGAGAAACTTGTTAATCGCAGACGCACATATGGGCGAGGGTCTCAGACACCTAAAACTAAAAGATTCTCTGGAAGAATTACAATCACGGTACTGGTGGCCAGGCATGAGCCTGCGTCACACCATGTTTGTAAAAAACTTCCCAAACTGCAACAGAGATCGCAGTGGGGAGAGAAACAGTTTAATACCTCGTCGTTTTACTCCAGAAAAAATCAAGAGTAAAAAGGAAGGCTTGCGATTAACATATACAGGCTAGTTTCCACTTATAATGTAGATCACCAGCACTCGGCTGACGTCTGGACTGTTATACAAAGATTTGCGAGTCTAAATGGCATATACGCTAAGAGCATGCTACGTTTGACCATTGTTTTCACTCTAGCCCTCCAGCCTGAGGGGAAACATGACCAAATGAGCATAGCACAGCGGGAATCTTCTCACTTCCTTCCTGAGGGATACGGGATGGTGTAAAGAAAAAACCAAGGCATAAAGCAATCTAAAACGGAAAGGATATTAGGTTCGGGAGCTGGGTGGGTCAAACATCTAATAAGTGTCCAACGTAGTCTAAATAACTTGCCAAGAAATTCTCTGAAGGGATTCAGTGCGTACGAATTATTATTTGGAACTAGGATGTTGATCTCTGACATTGATAGTCAGACTTCAGTGGTGAAAGGAAAAAGCTTTGATATCAAAGACCGTTTGGCTATTTTGCAGGACTTAAACAAAACAAGAAAAGACCTGAGCAACATAAAATTGAAACAACAGCCAACAACCACTGAAGAACCACCACCTGTCCCAGCAAGACCTGTCTGGATTCCAAAAGTCGGGGATCTAGTCAGGGAAAAGATCGCGGTAAAGAAGGAATTTGGGCCTTCTTACAGAAAAGCAGTTCCTGTCTTGTCTGTCAACGGGACAAGATCAGTTGTACTACCGCCACTTGCTGGAAAAAAGGAGAACCGAGTTGTATCCATCGCCCCGGTAAAACCACAACATGTGGCCGATAACAAACAGTAGGCCAAGTGGACTCCCAATAAGTAGCAGAACACCAAGGTTTGCTACCAGTACAGAGGTCCTAACGAAGAGGCTCATCACATTCGAAACGCCTACAGAAGAACAACAAGGACTATGCAACAATGCAATAGAACTCAGACCTCTGAAACCCCAAATAAAAACATTTAGCAGAGACACACCAATCTATAATGAAGTACCAAGTGAAAATGCAACCAATGAACCAATTGGAACAATTGACAGAACTGCATCCGGCTACTTCATAAACTTCGATGATTCCTCTGAAGGCTTCAGTGAATCAAAGACACAGCCATCATCAAAAACCTTTAAAAATAAAGCTAAAGAACTTTTGAAACAACTGAAAGAAACATATCTGATTTCTCCATGGATTGAATTTTGGGTGGGTTTTGGTGCATTTATCCTCATACTTTTGCTCATCATGGTACTTACTTTGGGACGCTTCATTGAGGGAAAATATGCAAAAATGGACACAGCAAGTCAGAAAATCAACTTGATCCTCAAACCACACACATCTTCACACATCGAGAAAAGAGAACTTTCTTCAGTCAACTTCACAGCCAATCCGATACCTGGTGGGGTAGCCTGGGACAACACTGACTATGAAATTTATGGTCCGGTCGAAATCCTGAAATATCCACACCAAATTAAGATCTCATTGAGTGACTTTGCAAAACCAAGCTCATTTGCTGATGATTGGGACTTCGAAAGCATTAATAATATGATGTCTGACTTAGTAATGTCTGCTAAATTTACCAAACATGATTATTTGCAGGGTTCTACAAATTATGATAGTATGTACTGTTATAACCACTATGGTAACCATTTTTTACATAGATCTGCACAACCTAGAAATGTTTTAAATTATAATCAATGGGAACATTGTGCAACCCCTCCAAAAGGAAGCTCAAGGACCTTCTATGACAAATATTCATACTTTTCAGGTTTTAACACAAGTAATGCTGAAGCATTCTATTTTAAATTGTCAAACAAGACAGGGACAAAGACCATGATAACCAACACAAAATTGATATATTCAGACTCATTCTTTGAAAAAATGAATACTTTTGGTTTTGATTATTGGGACAAAAATGTTGAATTGAAAAGTGTTTGGGGTACAAAAGAATGGCAAGTGCAGGGCATAGAATCTATGTTTAGAGCCTGCATGATCCCAGAACAAATGATATTTTTAAATGACGCTGTTCAACAAACCACCTGTCTTGGCCTAGCCAAAATCAAAGACTTAAATAAACCGTCTATTCCAAAGCCAACAATGTTCAGCAATAGCTCTACAGATGAAGAGATAGACGTAAATTATGTATTAAACCAAAACAGAACACATCCTGATTGGAAACAGTGGTTGATCTGGCCCACAGATACAAATAACTGTCAAGATAGATTCCTGAACAAAACACAGGGGTTCAAAATGACCAGGCCAGACCCTAGATATCCCCAAAGACATCACCCAGGGATAATAACCACCTACAGTGTGGGCAAATTATGCCTTCAATGGCTACAAACTTCCACACTGGCAGAAATTAAACAACACCTAACTTTACTTACTGATGGTGCTGACTTGCGTGTTTCATTATGGGACCGCGCAAACAGCGTCAAAAACGTTTCATAGCAGCCTCTGTATATGCAGCATACAATGAGGCCTGGAAGGTTACTCAAATTGAAACAGCAGAGAGAATACGGGAAATTGACCGTATTAATTTGGAAAAATCACTTTCTGTAGTGGACAATGGGTTAATGACTCTGTCCTCCAGAATTTTTTCTTTGGACAGCATTGTGTCTTCAGCAATCGACATATTGTCGCAAGACTTACTGTTATTACAACACGGTCAGTCCCAATTGCGCTCTATTGTACAGCTTGGCTGGACGTTACAAAATCTGCGTTCAGGCTATGTGCCTTGGCGTTTAATCAACACAACGTCACTATTCCAAATCTTTAACCTTACTGATAGACAAATCAGTATGGCACAAAAGGGTGCTGATTATATAATCTTGAGCATTGAAAAACTCGAAAGATTACCAGTGACAATGTCAGAACGACCTGTCAGTGAATGGATAATACATGGGATAATAAATATTCCAATCTCAACCTTCAGGTTTCAATACTGCCAAAAATATATACAGGCTGGCATGTACGAGAAATTGGGAAAGGGGTACATTAAAACATCATGGAACCTGCCCTATTCACATGCATGTGTCAGTAATAAAGGACAGAAAGTGTTTCTTAGTGGCAATAATTGTGCGATGTCACTAAGCGGCACGCTTCTGTGTAACGGAATTAGTTTGCATGGAGCCTGTGAAGGGAATTCATACAACCTTTCATGTCACCAGCAAGGCGCACCTGCAACAGAAATAGAACCATTCTTTCAAAGACTCTATAATGGGAGTTACATTCTAATTGTAGACCGCAGATGCTGTAGTCTTATGCCCGGGACTCCTTATCTAGTCACTACGACTGCGAAGGTCAAGTGCTGTGGACGCTAATTGTTCCCCAGCTCATTTCCAGACAGGGAGGCAAGGGCATGGCCCAATTTGAAAATTACTTCTATTCGAATAGATACTTTAAGCAGAATGAAAACAGTGCTTCTTCAGACGCCTACAAGGCTCACGTCATCAAAAGAAACGTATGATCTACAAGTCGCAAGGACGACTGCAGAGATACATTCATTGTTATCAACTAATTCCCCCATACATTTCGCAGAAATACTAAACGAAATCTTAAATATTTCTGATACCAATGGGGTCTCAAAGGTATTTAAGACAGTATTTTCGATGGCATTAACACCATTCAAAGCCATACTGGGTATTTTTCCAGATTTCGTACATTCGATTTTTGGCGGACTTCCCCTGATCTTGGGACTAATTGCAGGAATCCTACTCTTGGTCCTTATTTTTCGGTATGGCAACCCATGTCAGAGACAAAACTCTTGCGACAAGGGAAGAAACAATCCTAGCCATTGGATACCGGGACCGGATATCAAAAATCCTGGGACTCTCCCGGCTTAGAGACCTGAACATGACTTGGTTTCTATCATTTCGACCAATGGGGCAAAGATGTGTTTTACCTGTATTAAGGTGTCTGCTATGCAGAGAAGAATGCGTGTTAGACACCTGTCTGACGCTACAATCGGATGCGCCAATGGATGCAGAAACATTGTTGAGCCCGATCAAGGTTCATGCTTTGTGCTGCCCTCAAAGGCTACCAATCCTGATGACGGCATTCGTGGAAGCTTCACCACTACGATTGATGGGTAGTGAAGTTCAAGATGAAAGCAGCATCGATCAGGTACGACCTTCTGTCAGCAATGCAAACCAGAATGTCAATGGAAACAATCATGCGCACGAATGCATGATTACACCTATTTCCGAGTTAGTGGAACTTTCCCAGGAAGCTGTTGACAGTTTTTTCGAAAGCCTAAATGATATGATGTTCTCACCAGAGCAGAAATAGAGACTTTTGAACAAGCTCGCACACGGCGTTCCCTGAATTCGGCCTTCAACTTTAAAAATAAAGTCACATGAACAATTTTTCCTCCAGTTCACGGACAGCAATTTTACAGCAGCCCCAAAATATTTTTTCATATTTTTCGGGACACTATCTTCTGCTTAAAGTAAGAACTATTCTTAAGGAACTAATGTTTCTAAATTTTAGATAGCTTATAGACATTAGCTGCCCGCTGGTATGTTCATAAATATTTTATTCTGTGATGGAATGGTCTCGAACTTTTTTTCTGTATTAAGAGCCATTTCATGTGTAAATTCTTATATACCAAATAAGCAATAATGTATACAAATGCGTGATTACCTTAGCATTATTATACAGCTTGAGTGCATACAATACATATGATTGCAACTTTTCCGTATATTTGAATATTTCAAAATGCATTTATGTATTTTGGGGTGGTAAGGTATACACAATACTCTATAGTATGTTGTACTATGTTTTACTATGCATAGATTAGTAAATATGACCATAGTTAGCGTGGAGTGGGTGTGATGTATTCCTATAGGTTCTGAATCGATCCCCCTATTCCTGACCCTATTCTGGTTAAACAAACCAACAAGTTAACTAACAGTCAGCCCATGAGGCAGAAAACCCCCATGATGCAGATACCGTTATCTGACGCAGTCACACTACGGCACAGGAACGTGTTATCTGATTAGGTCATAACGCTTGCGATCTAATTAGACAAGCGATATTCCTCCAGCCCCTGATAAGGCATACGGAGTTCTCATAACAAATCAAACCTATGACAACCTGGGCAAAACCCTGCGGCCATTGTTTTGATTTCACCGAGAACTTCAGCAAAAGAATGTGCTAACGAGCAAGTCGTATGACATCCTTATTGACGTATCTATGTCCATCCTTACGTCAATCTTGGCACCTTAAAGGTATAAATATTACCGATATTGCCCTATGCAAACACACGCGGTGGTGACGAGACGGAGCAGCCATACTTGCCGAAGCCCAGAGCAGAGCAGACCCCGCTGGCGCAGCCCCGCCTTCCTGACGCGCTGAGAGAAGCTGATTTCTCCTGCCGAGAAATCCAGCACCGGCGTTTCTGGGTAGCCCTCGCAGGCAGCCTGGAATATCGAGACCAGAGACGAGAGATACCATCCCTCATTCAACCTAGATTCCAGGTACAGAACTGAATAACCCCTCACAGAGAATTCTTTAGTTATTCACTTGGCAAAAACAAACTTAACTTAAACTGTAACTTTCTATTCCCGCCCACGTATTAGGCTTAGGTCAGGTACACGGGGTAGGCGTATTTAGAAACACCAGTTGAGTACGTTTAGTCAAAGGTATATGTGTATGTAATATATTTTATTCATTTTAAAACATCTTATGGCTTAGAAACCATATCAATGTTTTTACAGTATTATTTTATACTATTGCTTTTAATGTATGCACTTTACTTAGCTATAAGTATTGCAATAATATCGATCCATTTCTCTTGTATGAGAAAAGAGACTGATCAATAAATAACACCTTTTTATTGAACACGCCCGTCTCTTCCTTTTCTCTACAATCTGATGAGACTAAGAATGCACGTACTGACTGAGTAAAATAAATTGCCTTTTGTTCACACGACTCTCGAGATATACTCTTGATTAGGGAAGAGCAAAGTTGTCATGTTCTATGGTTGTCAGAAACTAAATCCCTTCTTGTCTAATCAGGGAAGTTAAGTCCTTCCTGAACATTCAAGAAAGTTTCTAGTGAACTCTGAGCTAGCTGGCAAAACCCAAAACTTTAAGTCTAGTATCGACAGTAGTAGACCTAGTTAACGTCTGGCCTAGGCCTTTACTGCTGTAGGTATTATTCCAATGCGCAGAGCCTATTGGGATGATAGGAACTACACTACAGCACAACCTTGATATCACGAGATACGTATGCAGTTTTGAAGCACATGGCGGGCGGGGACGAGAATTGATTGAATATTTCGACATCCCTATTGATATTAAGTTCTGATGTGTTATTGATTACTGTACTATTGAAAGTTCGAATTAACGTCACCCATGGTAGTTGCCCGCAAATGTATATCTAGATAATTTTATTGTAAGTGGCCCTGTCGTATTTTAATTATAAAATGTACATCCACCGATTCCGCAACTTTTAGACACCTTAGTTCTTGCAACCTAATGGCCCGCCCGTTACGTTCCTCTACAGTGTAAATGTCTCCTCATCATATACGATTACAGTTTGCTCCGTGGCCGGCCCACGTGGTTATAGGCCCGTATTTGTATACTGACATTTTCAAAATAAAGGTTTTTAAAAGAAAACATGGTAGTAGTATTTACATTGGTAAAGTTTTTAATAATAGTCACTGTTTTCGAATCAGTAAAAGGCAAGTGAAATAAAGCAGTCCAATTACATGAAGGGTAAAAGGTATAATACGCAGGAACGCAGTAAAGATAAATGGTCAAGGGCTATTGTGTTTTCTACTCCTGCAACATAAAGTGATCGATAAGAATCTGATATTCAGGCGTATCGGCGACTAAGACAGCAGGCCGATCCTCTTTTGCTCAACGGCTCCGTCATGGGACGAAGAAACGCCCTTTTTCACGAAAAAGGAATATATTTTACTTGCAGGACAGTTGTAAATTTTCTGGGAAAGTACATTAGCCTGGAACATTATAACATATATGTTTAAGAAAAAAAATAATGTTCGAAAGTAATAAAAAGTGTAATTTTTAGGTCATATGACCAAGCCTTTCATCATTAGAATAAGAAAAGTAAAATGAACCAATGAAAAGTTTTATTAACAAGTCACATGACCTGTTATGCTTACGTTACGCGCTGCGCGCCGCGCCCCGGATCGCTTCCGGGAAGCTGCGCTTCGCGCACCGGAGCACTTCCGGATGCGCTAACGCGGCGCGTCATATGACGCATTACGCGACAACGCAGGTCCAGAATATAGTCAAAATGTCTCCACAAACCAGCGGTCGGAACACAACCCCTTTCAGCAGGCTAAATAGTTCTGTTAAATGACAACAGAAGGGACAGGCAACAAGAACCATCAGTCAAAGAGGGGAGGGCAAGTTCTTCTCTACCGGGTCACGTTGGGGCGCTACCGGAACTGATCGAATTCGTAGTCTACAGTGTTTCTGGATGTTTCAGACTGAAGCTGGCGTCAGCATGAGAGCACCACCATCTCGTAGCTCCGTCGTAGCCATTCCACGAGCAATCATGGCAGCCGCTCCCCACCAGAAGCCCCCTCCGAGTCCGCGCCATCACACCGTCCCTCGGGGGCCAACGTCAAGCGGTTCAGGGAGGCACCTCATCACATTGTTTTCAAATGCAGTCACGTCCTCAAACAGCCCCCACTTACATTGAGAATAGTGAAGCTGTAGCAGGTGCAAATAAGCTTCAGACAGTCTAACAAGCACTCCTCAAAACTTTGAACTATCAGAGTGCATGAGTTTCATGCTCGATCGATTGAGCTAGCCGGATCGGGCAACAAAAAGTATAAAATAGTTATGTAAATAGTTATTTAATAAAATGTTTTACCCTGTTACTTTGCTGGTGTGTTGTATATATTTGTAATATTTGCATAGAGTTTATCGTTATTTTGGGCGGGGTGGGTGGCGGAGCCGAGTTGTCTTGCAGCCATCATGGTGTGGAGTTCAGTTCATCTCACTAGTTTCGTATTTCTCATGAGGGGTTGTTCCTAATGTTTCTATTTTAGCGAGGTCAAAAAGAGATCCCATTAGTGGCCTACTGATTTTGCTCGATCCCTTTTGTTTTTTTACACGATTTTTCACTATCTGCAAAGACTAAACAGAGTATTGCGACTCTGTGCTTGTTTGTAAATAGAGAATGAACCAAAGAGAACCAATTCTAAAACAGTAAATGCTTGGATAACAATCAATCAAATGGAGAGGGAAGCAGGCACGACGGATTACAACGGGGGCAAAGGCCTGCGTTAACTACCCTTCACTATCTGCAAAGAGAGAGTACTCGTAATAGAAATGAGGGGGGGGCAGCATTCAAAGCAGATCAGTGTGCATAAACACGAAAATGTTTTTACTTACCACGTACTTGACATTCGACAGCTTATGATATTTGCTATTAAAAAACCATTGAAATTCACTGAAAAAACCATAGGTTAGAGACCATATATAGTTAGGAATTAGCATTTACAAAACCTTGAAAATAAACTGAAAAAAACATGGGTTATAGACATTTGAGATGTCATCAGTGATGTCATCAGTGATGTCACTGACCATGTCATGAATGATGTAATATGTGACATCATCAGCAGTGGATTGCGGGTGCGCGATATATAGTTAGTGCAACTAACTATATATGGAATTTCAATGGTTTTGTGTGAGTAAAATAAGGTTTTTTAAATGCTAATTCCTAACTATATATGGTCTATAACCCATGGTTTTTTCAGTGAATTTTCAAGGTTTTGTAAATGCTAATTCCTAACTATATATGGTCTCTAACCTATGGTTTTTTCAGTGAATATATATTACCTACTGGCGGTCGCCAGTAGGTATATATAGTTAGGATTTTTTCTCTATGGGTTTTTTGAAAATTCTATGTCTAATAACTTTGGCGTTTGTGGACGGAATTGGCTGAAATTTTCAGGAAAATGGCACATTTTGTTTCTGAGCAGCCCTTGAAAATTTGGGGGGGGTTCGTCCAGTGGGGGCCGAGAAAAAAGGGGGGTCCCAAAACGTGTTTTTAACATTGAGTTTTCCATAGGGCGGTTGGCCTCACTTTTAGCCCGAACGGCTGAATGGATTTGCACGAAACTTGGCAAAATTGTAGGGACTGGTAGCCCGATGTGCCTTTTGTAGGTCTCAATATATGTGCTCCAGTGGATTTTGAGAAATTAACGTTTAAAAAAAGATATATATCTGTAAGCGCGGACCAGGCAGCGCTCTGGTTCGCGGACTTTTCGCGCAACGGAGCTTTGTGAAGCGAAGCTGATTGGTTCTCCGGCGTCTGTCAACATTCCAAACAGTCCGTAGCGGCCGCCATCTTGTCTCTCGGTAGGATCGAGAGACAAGAGGAGGTCAAAACAAAGGGGGAAATAACTATAAGGGGGCATAGTAGATCCTCGCTGACCCCCTAGGTTTGATGTGGAGGTTTTAAAAGGGCCCCGCGGGGCAAAAAAAACATAATAAAAATAATAATTGAACGGCTGAATGGATTTGCACGAAACTTGGCAAAATATTAGGGACTGGTAGCCCGATGTGCCTTTGCTAGGTCTCAATATATGTGCTCCAGTGGATTTTGAGAAATTAACGTTCAAAAAAAGATATATATCTGTAACAGCGCTCCGCTTCGCGTAACGGAGGTTTGCGAAGCTGATTGGTCATTCTGTCACTGGGCTATAGTTGGGCTACATCTGGCTGATATTTGGGCTACATTTGTTTTTTTGTGTGTCTGGCGGCCATCTTTGGGCTACATTGGGCTACATTGGGCTTCATTGGGCTACATTCGGCTAATTAGCAAATAGCTCATCGCAAACTAGGAATGGTAAACAATCGCTATTTATTCCTTAAAGTTCGCTATTTAGGAAATGCAAATAACTTTGATGATACATATGGCGGTTCATCTCTAACAAGATAAGAAGCATAGGGATACATTTATGATGACTGGCGCATCACCAGGGATGTGTTAGTCATTCTGTGCCGCTGTTCCGTCACCTATGGTGTGCTGCATTTACAATGCGGCGCATCATGGGGCAAAAACAGCACAGATGCGTGATGTATCTGTGCCGTAAAGGTGGCGCATTGCTGGAGTTGTATCGCAAGTGTGATGAAGCTCCAGCAAGGGTCGGGGGTGCCCCTGTCGCAGGGTTTCTGTTCTCACACAGAACTGTGGACAGAGGATTGGAACCTCGGCGAATGCATTGCTGGAGTTGTATCGCAAGTGTGATGAAGCTCCAGCAAGGGTCGGGGGTGCCCCTGTCGCAGGGTTTCTGTTCTCACACAGAACTGTGGACAGAGGATTGGAACCTCGGCGAATTAGGGTGTCCCAAAACTCACGTTAGTAATCAAAAACTATTTAGCAAGCTAGGTACAGTGTCACATTGGATATAACAAACTCTCAATGTTTAGACAATCCAGAATATGAACTTATAGTACCTCAGGATACGTGGAACTCATGAACAGTCGGTCGTTATAGATTTCTTAGAAACCAGAACATGGAGTTAAGAAGAACAGATGTGTATTTGAAATGTTTATTTACTAATGCCGTCTTCTCAGGCGTAGTACCTTAGATAATAAAAGTACACATATTATCAGTAGCAAAATTACCAGCATAGTTACTAGTACATAAAAAGTGAATGGTGATAGTATGTTAACATGCTGTAAATGAATAAGAGTTAGCAACACTTATAAGCAGCCGCGGGCCGTGGAGGGAGTTACGGTGAGGCAGGGAGGCGGGGAGGGGGAGAAGCAGGGTGGAGAATACAAGTACACATATTATCAGTAGCAAAATTACCAGCATAGTTACTAGTACATAAAAAGCGAATGGTGACAGTATGTTAACATGCTGTAAATGAATAAGAGTTAGCAACACTTATAAGCAGCCGCGGGCCGTGGAGGGAGTTACGGTGGGGCAGGGAGGCGGGGAGGGGGAGGGGCAAGGTAGAGAGGGCTCCACCCTGCTTCTCCCCCTCCCCGCCTCCCTGCCCCATCGTAACTCCCTCCACGGCCCGCGGCTGCTTATATCTCACCCTCCCTAATACACATATTATATTATTTGCTAAGAAGGTCTCTTTGTGTTGGTTTAGGGCGTGCCCATACTTTAGTGTCTTAGATTTGAAGGAATCACATCAGCATACACCAGCTCTCTCTTCATGTGAACCGCATCAACTGTTGTGTATGTGTGTTCGGCAAAGCAATATAAAACCCGCCTCATGCCCAGAATTGGCAGAAGTTGCACTTATGTTATGAGTATGAAGTCGTGGAGATCAGACCTCATAACAATTCTGTATCGTGTTGTTCTTGAAACTTTAGCACTCGCTGTACAGATATAGTTTAACAAGTAAAGCAGATAGTAGACCAATAACATATTATTCTCATGTAAACCACGATGAACTACTAGGTGGAAAGCTAAAGCAACAACTAAGTGTCGTGTGCAGAAGTTGCAAAAAAGGAAAAATGTCGTTTAAACCGGTAATGAGCCCATGCTAACTTAACACGGTGTAAAGATATCCAGGACCTAGATGACACCTCCTCATGATCCGGAAACGAACTGAATAAGATAATAGAAGTGCCATCTCATGAGAGCAGATTGCAAGTTTATATGTGGACGGTCCGCAAGGTAAAGCATTAAAAACTAGGAAAATTCAATGCTAAAGAAAAATAAAACAGCCAAGTACTTTATCGAGTCTTAAGCCAATAGGCAAGGTAAATAATAAAAACTTGACAAATAAGTCAATGAATTGTCAATGAAATGCTAGTACTCAGCATATCAAACATGAAAAAGGTCTATGACATAACTGTGTATGCAAAATAAGCTGCAACAGCCTCCAATAGGAAGTCACCGTCTTCATCCGAAAACAGTTCAGCCATCCAATTTAAAAGCGGAAAAGAACATACGTGCTCTCCCAGCACCGGATCCTCTATCACCATCAGAGGACAGCTCGGTGGGTTTTCAAGAAAGCTCTGTTCCAAGAAAGACTGTGCTGCCGCCAGTAAATTCCAGGGACCAAGTAGTCCATGCATCAATGCCACAGCCATAATCCTTTCGCCAGGACAAACCAACTCGTGAGTAATGATAGGAGTCATCAGCTGATTAAAGTCGACGTCAGGAGAAACCGGTCCGCAGAGACACAAATCAATGGCCCAATCGAAATCACAGGTCAGGCAGTGAAATACAGGCTGGACACAGGTGAAGTAGGAGAACCGAAAAGATAATCCATATGCCGTGCTTAATATCGCCAACGGCATTGTGCCATAATATTCTAGCATGCGATTGCGGAACAGTGTCAGCAGCTGCAGGGTCGGAGGTTGCATAGGAGGGACATCCATATTTAAAAATGTAAAAAAGCACAAGAGCGTCCGCTGGTAATGCAAGTAAAAATGCCAATCCACGAACCAGAGTGCAGAAAATACAATGAAAGGAAGCAGGGATGACTCCAAAGATTTTCTCAAATGAAGTCACGAGACCACTGGTAACAACTTTAAAAAAGTGTGCCAGGGATTTTGTGGAGGATGCGTTAAAGATAGTCGGAAACATGTTGCTGAAATTGAAAGGCAAACCTGTGTACGGGTGTTCGCTATGTGAAGTACGAAAGTTTCACGGGCCGAACTCAAGGCCACCTCTCTCTGAGACAAAAGAGCTCTTATTCTTGCCATGCCGTTGAAACGTGTCCCAAGGTTGGTATTTGTGGCCAGATTGAAAACTCCCTATGTTCATGTGTGGGAGGAAATAGAACATTTCTGCAGCAAATAACCCGTTCACTTACTGTTACGATAAAAGGAATACTTTTAATTAACTCAGAACAATCTTCATTATTGAGCATCAAATAACTACCATTTTCCAACAACTTGAACGTGGGGATGATAGCAGGAACTGGCGTGCCTTGCAACACGCAAGCCATATTTGGTCGGTGTTTGTTGCATGAATCGTGTAACTGTATGTGCCTACACATTAGTGAATGATCTGGCGTCTCAGTGCATTCCTCTCCATTCAGATAAACTTCTTGATCATCTTTGAAACATCTGTATGTGTATGGAAGCGACCAGACCTCATGAACAAAAGCACTACCTAAAGGTTCATAACGACCTATTGGTATATATTTCATACAATTTGAAAACTTATATAAAGCAAAAGGCAGCGTTATTAAACCGTGGATAAGGCATGTTGCCAAAAAACCCGCAATCCTCTGCTGATGATGTCACTGAGCATGTCATGAATGATGTAATATGTGACATCATCAGCAGTGGATTATGGGTAATGGTATCTCTAGTTTACTCCCCTATAGCTGTCTTTCTTTTAACATAAGTGTGTGTTTCCTTCCCTTATACTTACTGTTTTTGGTTCGCTTCCAGTTCGCGTACCAGCGAGCGAACTAGGAAGCGAACTAAGAGAAATAGAGGTTGGCACAGTTCCAAATATTGTACCAATTTTTTAATAACGGGGAGGTAGTTCTGAAAAGAACTTTTTTTTTATTTTTCTGAACATTTTTTTACTGTTTTTGAATTTTTCGGAACAGTTTTATATTTTTTTGGGTTTTTCTTGGAGGGGGCAATGAAAACGATTCATTGTAAAGGGCTCAACAGGAGCAACAAAACAAAAAAAAGAAGTATTTATTATTTTGGGCGTTTCGGACAAACTTGCATATGATAGTCAATAGCTCTGTTGATCAGAGTGATGCTTTTTTCTCCGTAGGAAATGAATCCATCGCAAAATGCGCAGGTGTGTTTTACATCACCAAATCTCATTTGTATATTTGGCACCATCTCCCTGCCCTCTGGTCCCGTTACTTCCGGTACAACAGATCTTCTGGCCATAATAGGGAGATTATCTAGGTCGTTCCGAAACTGTGCAGCACTGTAGTTGTTAGGATGCCATCTAGTCATATGGCGATGCATTGTGTAGTTTCCGAAACTGTATTTTTTGTCGGTCCCTCTGGACAGTCTATCTTGACATATAAGGCAAGTTACGTATCTTGCATTTACTTTTTTCTGACCTTTGGGAATTTTAAAAAATTGCCAAATGAAGTTTTCTTTCCGGTGAGACGTCTTGGGCTGCTCAGGCAAAAACTGCCTCTCTTCGTGCTCGTCCTCCTGTTCCTCTTCTTCTTCTTCTTGTTGAATTACAACTTGAGCAGGTGGTCCACTCTTCCTTGGATGTGGTGGAGGTGGTGGGGAAGCACCAGCTGAAGCTCCTAAAGAAGCCATTGCTCAGTGATCAGAAAGGGTCTTTCTCTCACAATGATGAAAGTCAGAGTGAGGAAAGAAGGAGGGATTTTCATCATTTGGGAAAAACAAGAGTTCTCAACCAATCAAAAGTGTTCATTTTAGATTATATGACCTAGTCTTACATCATTAGGAAACCAAAAGTGAAATGAACCAATGAAAAGTGTTATTACCAAGTCACATGACTTGCTGTGTTTACGTTAAGCGCTTTGCAGGGCCTCCCGGTTTGCTTCCAGAAACCTGCGCTTTGCGACTCGCTTCGCGTACCAGTTCGCTAACGTAGCACGTCATATGACGTATCACGCGACAACGTGAAACGTCATGCGGACGGGAGGCGTCACGATGTTGTTTTCTAACGCGGCACTTGCGGTAAAGAAACGTTTACCGGCTCGCGGTCTATTTCGCGGCATCAAGGTCAGCTAACGGGAAGCTTCCCGATTCGCGAAGCGGGAACGAAGAAAAAAAAATATTTAAAAAAAAAATTATTCATAAACATATAAAATATATTTTTGGATTTAAAGAAGAATACATTTTACAGCTACAGATATTAGCTGTTAAAAAACCAATGAAATTCACAGAAAAAACCATAGGTTATAGACCATATATAGTTAGGAATTAGCATTTACAAAACC
Source organism: Lissotriton helveticus (assembly GCF_964261635.1). Classification (NCBI taxonomy): domain Eukaryota; kingdom Metazoa; phylum Chordata; class Amphibia; order Caudata; family Salamandridae; genus Lissotriton; species Lissotriton helveticus. The sequence continues at coordinate 646,394,088 of NC_136071.1, read as the reverse complement.
TTGAAAATTCACTGAAAAAACCATAGGTTATAGACCATATATAGTTAGGAATTAGCATTTAGAAAACCTTATTTTACTCACACAAAACCATTGAAATTCCATATATAGTTAGTTGCACTAACTATATATCGCGCACCCGCAATCCACTGCTGATGATGTCACATATTACATCATTCATGACATGGTCAGTGACATCACTGATGACATCACTGATGACATCTCAAATGACATCACTGATGACAACATCCAGTGACTGTATGTTTCTGTAAAGTTAAAATATGTCTTAGATATTGAAGAATGAGTGGATGTATAAGTGTCTGGATGAAGGATTTAGTAGGTGCGTGACTGACTGTATGAGTGAGTGATTAAATGTGTCTCACTGAATGCATGGGTTAGTGACTAAACTGTCTTAATTTGTGCATCATTATGTCTGTTGTGATGTAAACTGCTGCATGTGTTGATTATTAGCTATACGAGAGGCTATATGTGTTATTAATTGGTTGCCCAAGTATTTCTATGGGAGATTGAGTTTGTGTGGGGGTGGCTGGGAGGTGTGTGACTCTGTGCATAGATGTGTGAGCAGTTGATTCACTAGGTGTATGAGTTCAAGAGTGCATGTGGAAAAAGCTACATGGGCGGTTGACTGTGTGCATGAGTGTATTGATGAGTGAATGGATATCTCAATGCTACATGTCATAGTAAGTACATATGTAAAACACAGTACATGTGAGAGTTGGCATATATAAATAACTGTGCATGAGAGCCACTGAATGTGTGAGTGGCTGTATGGATCATTGTGAACTTGTATCAGGGATTGTATAAGAGAGTAAATATGTGTTAGTATATGTTTGAATAAGTAAGGTGTGTATAACTGTATAGTTGAGGAAATGGAGGTGAGATTGTTTCTTTGCATGACTGACTAGGTGTGTGAGTAACTCCATGGATGAGTGACAGTGTGTGAGTGTCTGTATACACTGAGTGTATCTAAGGTTATATTAGAGTCTGAAGAGGTTTATCGTATTAGCACAAGAATGATGTCAAATGAGATGTCATCAGTGATGTCATCAGTGATGTCATTTGAGATGTCATCAGTGATGTCATCAGTGATGTCACTGACCATGTCATGAATGATGTAATATGTGACATCATCAGCAGTGGATTGCGGGTGCGCGATATATAGTTAGTGCAACTAACTATATATGGAATTTCAATGGTTTTGTGTGAGTAAAATAAGGTTTTCTAAATGCTAATTCCTAACTATATATGGTCTATAACCTATGGTTTTTTCAGTGAATTTTCAAGGTTTTGTAAATGCTAATTCCTAACTATATATGGTCTATAACCTATGGTTTTTTCTGTGAATATATATATATATATATATATATATGAAAGCTCCAAAGTTTGCCCAGCTGGCAGGGAAGCACTTTGGAAACAGCTATGCCATGCAGACTTCACAGCCCATGAATTGCAGCCTGACGTGTTTCAAATCATCTTCCTCAGAGGCCGTTCTCATGTGTTCATTGGCTCAAGTGCCACACCTTTATTTCAAATTTATCGCCTTCTGATAGGTCGCAGCTCCGATGAGCAATACAGCAGTCTCCCACAGAATTGTGGTATTTGCAGTGTGGCGCTAATTTTCCCTGGATGGGTGCCAAAGTTCACACGATCCCAAATTCATACCCTGTATGGGTTCCAAGCACTTAGAAATCTCTCATTTCGGCGCTGCTTTCTTCGTTGTAGACTGGCATAATTTCCAGCCCACTGACCCGTTTTCACTCTCGCGGTGGTACCTCCCTCGCGGCAGGGCCTGCCGCGTGTGAATGAAAGCTCCAAAGTTTGCCCAGCTGGCAGGGAAGCACTCTGGAAACAGCTATGCCATGCAGACTTCGCAGCCTATGAATTGCAGCCTGACGCATTTCAAATCATCTTCCTCAGAGGCCGTTCTCATGTGTTCATTGGCTCAAGTGCCACACCTTTATTTCAAATTTAGCGCCTTCTGATAGGTCGCTGCTCCGATGAGCAATACAGCAGTCTCCCACAGAATTGTGGTATTTGTAGTGTGGCGCTAATTTTCCCTGGATGGGTGCGAAAGTTCACACGATCCCTAATTCATACCCTGTATGGGTTCCATGTACTTAGAAATCTCTCATTTAGGCGCTGCTTCCTTCGTTGTAGGCTGGCAGAATTTCCAGCCCACTGACCCGTTTTCACTCTCGCGGTGGTGCCTCCCTCGCGGCAGGACCTGCCGCATGTGAATGAAAGCTCCAAAGTTTGCCCAGCTGGCAGGGAAGCACTCTGGAAACAGCTATGCCATGCAGACTTCGCAGCCCATGAATTGCAGCCTGACGTGTTTCAAATCATCTTCCTCAGAGGCCGTTCTCATGTGTTCATTGGCTCAAGTGCCACACCTTTATTTCAAATTTATCGCCTTCTGATAGGTCGCTGCTCCGATGAGCAATACGACAGTCTCCCACATAATTGTGGTATTTGTAGTGTGGCGCTAATTTTCCCTGGATGGGTGCCAAAGTTCACACGATCCCTAATTCATACCCTGTATGGGTTCCATGCACTTAGAAATCTCTCATTTAGGCGCTGCTTCCTTCGTTGTAGACTGGCAGAATATCCATCCCACTGACCCGTTTTCACTCTCGCGGTGGTGCCTCCCTCGCGGCAGGACCTGCCGCATGTGAATGAAAGCTCCAAAGTTTGCCCAGCTGGCAGGGAAGCACTCTGGAAACAGCTATGCCATGCAGACTTCGCAGCCCATGAATTACAGCCTGACGCGTTTCAAATCATCTTCCTCAGAGGCCGTTCTCATGTGTTCATTGGCTCAAGTGCCACACCTTTATTTCAAATGTATCGCCTTCTGATAGGTCGCTGCTCCGATGAGCAATACGACAGTCTCCCACATAATTGTGGTATTTGTAGTGTGGCGCTAATTTTCCCTGGATGGGTGCCAAAGTTCACACGATCCCTAATTCATACCCTGTATGGGTTACATGCACTTAGAAATCTCTCATTTTGGCGCTGCTTCCTTCGTTGTAGACTGGCAGAATTTCCAGCCCACTGACCCGTTTTCACTCTCGCGGTGGTGCCTCCCTCGCGGCAGGGCCTGCCGCGTGTGAATGAAAGCTCCAAAGTTTGCCCAGCTGGCAGGGAAGCACTCTGGAAACAGCTACGCCATGCAGACTTCGCAGCCCATGAATTGCAGCCTGACGCATTTCAAATCATCTTCCTCAGAGGCCGTTTTCATGTGTTCATTGGCTCAAGTGCCACACCTTTATTTCAAATTTATCGCCTTCTGATAGGTCGCTGCTCCGATGAGCAATACAGCAGTCTCCCACAGAATTGTGGTATTTGTAGTGTGGCGCTAATTTTCCCTGGATGGGTGCCAAAGTTCACACGATCCCTAATTCATACCCTGTATGGGTTACATTCACTTAGAAATCTCTCATTTCGGCGCTGCTTCCTTCGTTGTAGACTGGCAGAATTTCCAGCCCACTGACCTGTTTTCACTCTCGCGGTGGTGCCTCCCTCGCGGCAGGGCCTGCCGCGTGTGAATGAAAGCTCCAAAGTTTGCCCAGCTGGCAGGGAAGCACTCTGGAAACAGCTATGCCATGCAGACTTCGCAGCCCATGAATTGCAGCCTGACGCGTTTCAAATCATCTTCCTCAGAGGCCGTTCTCATGTGTTCATTGGCTCAAGTGCCACACCTTTATTTCAAATTTATCGCCTTCTGATAGGTCGCTGCTCCGATGAGCAATACAGCGGTCTCCCACAGAATTGTGGTATTTGTAGTGTGGCGCAAATTTTTCCTGGATGGGTGCCAAAGTTCACACGGTCCCTAATTCATACCCTGTATGGGTTTCATGCACTTAGAAATCTCTCATTTCGGCGCTGCTTCCTTCGTTGTAGACTGGCAGAATTTCCAGCCCACTGACCCGTTTTCACTCTCGCGGTGGTGCCTCCCTCGCGGCAGGGCCTGCCGCGTGTGAATGAAAGCTCCAAAGTTTGCCCAGCTGGCAGGGAAGCACTCTGGAAACAGCTATGCCATGCAGACTTCGCAGCCCATGAATTGCAGCCTGACGCGTGTTAAATCATCTTCCTCAGAGACCGTTCTCATGTGTTCATTGGCTCAAGTGCCACACCTTTATTTCAAATTTATCGCTTTCTGATAGGTCGCTGCTCCGATGAGCAATACAGCAGTCTCCAACAGAATTGTGATATTTGTAGTGTGGCGCTAATTTTCCCTGGATGGGCTGCAATTCATGGGCTGCGAAGTCTGCATGGCATAGCTGTTTCCAGAGTGCTTCCCTGCCAGCTGGGAAAACTTTGGAGCTTTTATATATATATATATATATATATATATATATATATATATATATATATATATATATATATATATATATATATATATATATATATATTACCTACTGGCGGTCGCCAGTAGGTATATATAGTTAGGATTTTTTCTCTATGGGATTTTTGAAAATTCTATGTCTAATAACTTTGGGGTTTGTGGACGGAATTGGCTGAAATTTTCAGGAAAATGGCACATTTTGTTTCTGAGCAGCCCTTGAAAATTTGGGGGGGGTTCGTAAAGGGGGGGCCGAGAAAAAAGGGGGGTCCCAAAACGTGTTTTTAACATTGAGTTTTCCATAGGGCGGTTGGCCTCACTTTTAGCCCGAACGGCTGAATGGATTTGCACGAAACTTGGCAAAATTGTAGGGACTGGTAGCCCGATGTGCCTTTTGTAGGTCTCAATATATGTGCTCCAGTGGATTTTGAGAAATTAACGTTTAAAAAAAGATATATATCTGTAACAGCGGACCTGGCAGCGTCCCAGGACGCGTACTTTTCGCGCAACGGAGCTTTGTGAAGCGAAGCTGATTGGTTCTCCGGCGTCTGTCAACATTCCAAAAAGTCCGTAGCGGCCGCCATCTTGTCTCTCGGTAGGATCGAGAGACAAGAGGAGGTCAAAACAAAGGGGGAAATAACTATAAGGGGGCATAGTAGATCCTCGCTGACCCCCTAGGTTTGATGTGGAGGTTTTAAAAGGGCCCCGCGGGGCAAAAAAAAAAAATAATAATAATAATCGAACGGCTGAATGGATTTGCACGAAACTTGGCAAAATATTAGGGACTGGTAGCCCGATGTGCCTTTGCTAGGTCTCAATATATGTGCTCCAGTGGATTTTGAGAAATTAACGTTCAAAAAAAGATATATATCTGTAACAGCGCTCCGCTTCGCGTAACGGAGGTTTGCGAAGCTGATTGGTCATTCTGTCACTGGGCTATAGTTGGGCTACATCTGGCTGATATTTGGGCTACATTTGTTTTTTTGTGTGTCTGGCGGCCATCTTTGGGCTACATTGGGCTACATTGGGCTTCATTGGGCTACATTGGGCTACATTTGGGCTCCAACATATATATAGGCCAATGTAGCCCAATATATATTTTTCAAAGTTAATTTTCGTAAAAACCACTGGAGCATATATCTTGAGACATAGCAAAGGCACATCGGGCTACCAGTCCCTACAATTTTGCCAAGTTTCGTGGAAATCCATTCAGCCGTTCGAGCTAAAAGTGAGTCCAACCGCACTATGGAAATGAAGGAAATGAATGGGTAATTTGTAATTAGCAAATAGCTAATCGCAAACTAGGAATGGTAAAGAATCGCTATTTATTCCTTAAAGTTTGCTAATTAGGAAATGCAAAAAACTTTGATGATACATATGGCGGTTCATCTCTAACAAGATAAGAAGCATAGGGATACATTTATGATGACTGGCGCATCACCAGGGATGTGTTAGTCATTCTGTGTCGCTGTTCCGTCACCTATGGTGTGCTGCATTTACAATGCGGCGCATCATGGGGCAAAAACAGCACAGATGCGTGATGTATCTGTGCCGTAAAGGTGGCGCATTGCTGGAGTTGTATCGCAAGTGTGATGAAGCTCCAGCAAGGGTCGGGGGTGCCCCTGTCGCAGGGTTTCTGTTCTCACACAGAACTGTGGACAGAGGATTGGAACCTCGGCGAATTAGGGTGTCCCAAAACTCACGTTAGTAATCAAAAACTCCTTAGCAAGCTAGGTACAGTGTCACATTGGATATAACAAACTCTCAATGTTTAGACAATCCAGAATATGAACTTATAGTACCTCAGGATACGTGGAACTCATGAACAGTCGGTCGTTATATATTTCTTAGAAACCAGAACATGGAGTTAAGAAGAACACATGTGTATTTGAAATGTTTATTTACTAATGCCGTCTTCTCAGGCGTAGTATCTTAGATAATACAAGTACACATATTATCAGTAGCAAAATTACCAGCATAGTTACTAGTACATAAAAAGCGAATGGTGATAGTATGTTAACATGCTGTAAATGAATAAGAGTTAGCAACACTTATAAGCAGCCGCGGACCGTGGAGGGAGTTACGGTGAGGCAGGGAGGCGGGGAGGGGGAGAAGCAGGGTGGAGAATACAAGTACACATATTATCAGTAGCAAAATTACCAGCATTGTTACTAGTACATAAAAAGCGAATGGTGACAGTATGTTAACATGCTGTAAATGAATAAGAGTTAGCAACACTTATAAGCAGCCGCGGGCCGTGGAGGGAGTTACGGTGGGGCAGGGAGGCGGGGAGGGGGAGGGGCAAGGTAGAGAGGGCTCCACCCTGCTTCTCCCCCTCCCCGCCTCCCTGCCTCACCGTAACTCCCTCCACGGCCCGCGGCTGCTTATATCTCACCCTCCCTAATACACATATTATATTATTTGCTAAGAAGGTCTCTTTGTGTTGGTTTAGGGCGTGCCCATACTTTAGTGTCTTAGATTTGAAGGAATCACATCAGCATACACCAGCTCTCTCTTCATGTGAACCGCATCAACTGTTGTGTATGTGTGTTCGGCAAAGCAATATAAAACCCGCCTCATGCCCAGAATTGGCAGAAGTTGCACTTATGTTATGAGTATGAAGTCGTGGAGATCAGACCTCATAACAATTCTGTATCGTGTTGTTCTTGAAACTTTAGCACTCGCTGTACAGATATAGTTTAACAAGCAAAGCAGATAGTAGAGCAATAACATATTATTCTCATGTAAACCACGATGAACTACTAGGTGGAAAGCTAAAGCAACAACTAAGTGTCGTGTGCAGAAGTTGCAAAAAAGGAAAAATGGCGTTTAAACCGGTAATGAGCCCATGCTAACTTAACACGGTGTAAAGATATCCAGGACCTAGATGACACCTCCCCATGATCCGGAAACGAACTGAATAAGATAATAGAAGTGCCATCTCATGAGAGCAGATTGCAAGTTTATATGTGGACGGTCCGCAAGGTAAAGCATTAAAAACTAGGAAAATTTAATGCTAAAGAAAAATAAAACAGCCAAGTACTTTATCGAGTCTTAAGCCAATAGGCAAGGTAAATAATAAAAACTTGACAAATAAGTCAATGAATTGTCAATGAAATGCTAGTACTCAGCATATCAAACATGAAAAAGGTCTATGACATAACTGTGTATGCAAAATAAGCTGCAACAGCCTCCAATAGGAAGTCATCGTCTTCATCCGAAAACAGTTCAGCCATCCAATTTAAAAGCGGAAAAGAACATACGTGCTCTCCCAGCACCGGATCCTCTATCACCATCAGAGGACAGCTCGGTGGGTTTTCAAGAAAGCTCTGTTCCAAGAAAGACTGTGCTGCCGCCAGTAAATTCCAGGGACCAAGTAGTCCATGCATCAATGCCACAGCCATAATCCTTTCGCCAGGACAAACCAACTCGTGAGTAATGATAGGAGTCATCAGCTGATTAAAGTCGACGTCAGGAGAAACCGGTCCGCAGAGACACAAATCAATGGCCCAATCGAAATCACAGGTCAGGCAGTGAAATACAGGCTGGACACAGGTGAAGTAGGAGAATCGAAAAGATAATCCATATGCTGTGCTTAATATCGCCAACGGCATTGTGCCATAATATTCTAGCATGCGATTGCGGAACAGTGTCAGCAGCTGCAGGGTGGGAGGTTGCATAGGAGGGACATCCATAATTAAAAATGTAAAAAAGCACAAGAGCGTCCGCTGGTAATGCAAGTAAAAATGCCAATCCACGAACCAGAGTGGAGAAAATAGAATGAAAGGAAGCAGGGATGACTCCAAAGATTTTCTCAAATGAAGTCACGAGACCACTGGTAACAACTTTAAAAAAGTGCGCCAGGGTCTTTGTGGAGGATGCGTTAAAGATAGTCGGAACCATCTTGCTGAAATTGAAAGGCAAATCTGAATTGAAAAGGGTCTGCACCTCTGTACGGGTGTTCGCTATGTGAAGCACGAAAGTTTCACGGGCCGAACTCAAGGCCACCTCTCTCTGAGACAAAAGAGCTCTTATTCTTGCCATGCCGTTGAAATCTGTCCCAAGGTTGGTATTTTTGGCCAGATTGAAAACTCCCTATGTTCATGTGTGGGAGGAAATAGAACATTTCTGCAGCAAATAACCCGTTCACTTACTGTTACGATAAAAGGAATACTTTTAATTAACTCAGAACAATCTTCATTATTGAGCATCAAATAACTACCATTTTCCAACAACTTGAACGTGGGGATGATAGCAGGAACTGGCGTGCCTTGCAACACGCAAGCCATATTTGGTCGGTGTTTGTTGCATGAACCGTGTAACTGTATGTGCCTACACATTAGTGAATGATCTGGCGTCTCAGTGCATTCCTCTCCATTCAGATAAACTTCTTGATCATCTTTGAAACATCTGTATGTGTATGGAAGCGACCAGACCTCATGAAGAAAAGCACTACCTAAAGGTTCATAACGACCTATTGGTATATATTTCATACAATTTGAAAACTTATATAAAGCAAAAGGCAGCGTTATTAAACCGTGGATAAGGCACGTTGCCAAAAAACCCGCAATCCTCTGCTGATGATGTCACTGAGCATGTCATGAATGATGTAATATGTGACATCATCAGCAGTGGATTACGGGTAATAGTATCTCTAGTTTACTCCCCTATAGCTGTCTTTCTTTTAACATAAGTGTCTGTTTCCTTCCCTTATACTTACTGTTTTTGGTTCGCTTCCGGTTCGCGTACCGGCGAGCGAACTGGGAAGCGAACTAAGAGAAATAGAGGTTGGCACAGTTCCAAATATTGTACCAATTTTTTAATAACGGGGAGGTAGTTCTGAAAAGAACTTTTTTTTTTATTGTTTTTGTTGTTTTATATTTTTTTTATTATTTTTCGGAACATTTTTTTACTTTTTTTGAATTTTTCTGAACAGTTTTATATTTTTTGGGGTTTTTCTTGGAGGGGGCAATGAAAACGATTCATTGTAAAGGGCTCAACAGGAGCAACAAAACAAAAAAAGAAGTATTTATTATTTTGGGCGTTTCGTACAAACTTGCATATGATAGTCAATAGCTCTGTTGATCAGAGTGATGCTTCTTTCTCCGTAGCAAATGAATCCATCGCAAAATACGCAGATGTGTTTTACTTCACCAAATCTCATTTGTATATTTGGCACCATCTCCCTGCCCTCTGGTCCCGTTACTTCCGGTACAACAGATCTTCTGGCCATAATAGGGAGATTATCTAGGTCGTTCCGAAACTGTGCAGCACTGTAGTTGTTAGGATGCCACCTAGTCATATGGCGATGCATTGTGTAGTTTCCGAAACTGTATTTTTTCTCGGTTCCTCTGGACAGTCTATCTTGACATATAAGGCAAGTTACGTATCTTGCATTTACTTTTTTCTGACCTTTGGGAATTTAAAAAAATTGCCAAATGAAGTTTTCTTTCCGGTGAGACGTCCTGGGCTGCTCAGGCAAAAACTGCCTCTCTTCGTGCTCGTCGTCCTGTTCCTCTTCTTCCTCTTCTTGTTGAATTATAACTTGAGCAGGTGGTCCACTCTTCCTTGGATGTGGTGGAGGTGGTTGGGAAGTACCAGCTGAAGCTACTAAAGAAGCCATTGCTCAGTGATCACAAAGGGTCTTTCTCTCACAATGATGAAAGTCAGAGTGAGGAAAGAAGGAGGGATTTTCATCATTTGGGAAAAACAAGAGTTCTCAACAAATCAAAAGTGTTCATTTTAGATTATATGACCTAGTCTTACATCATTAGGAAACCAAAAGTGAAATGAACCAATGAAAAGTGTTATTACCAAGTCACATGACTTGCTGTGTTTACGTTAAGCGCTTTGCAGGGCCTCCCGGTTTGCTTCCAGAAACCTGCGCTTTGCGACTCGCTTCGCGTACCAGTTCGCTAACGTAGCACGTCATATGACGTATCACGCGAGAACGTGAAACGTCATGCGGACGGGAGGCATCACGATGTTGTTTTCTAACGCGGCACTTGCGGTAAAGAAACGTTTACCGGCTCGCGGTCTATTTCGCGGCATCAAGGTCAGCTAACGGGAAGCTTCCCGATTCGCGAAGCGGGAACGAAGAAAAAAAAATATTTTTAAAAAAAATTATTCATAAACATATAAAATATATTTTGGGATTTAAAGAAGAATACATTTTACAGCTACAGATATTAGCTGTTAAAAAACCAATGAAATTCACAGAAAAAACCATAGGTTATAGACCATATATAGTTAGGAATTAGCATTTACAAAACCTTGAAAATTCACTGAAAAAACCATAGGTTATAGACCATATATAGTTAGGAATTAGCATTTAGAAAACCTTATTTTACTCACACAAAACCATTGAAATTCCATATATAGTTAGTTGCACTAACTATATATCGCGCACCCGCAATCCACTGCTGATGATGTCACATATTACATCATTCATGACATGGTCAGTGACATCACTGATGACATCACTGATGACATCTCAAATGACATCACTGATGACATCATCTAGTGTCTGTGTGTTTTTGTAAAGTTTAAATACGTTTTACATATTGAAGAATGAGTGGATGTATGGAAGACTGAGTGTGTGTGTGGCTGGCTGGGAGGTGTGTGACTCTGTGCATATCAATGTGTACTTGTATCAGTGATTGTATAAGAGAGTAAGTATGTGTTAGTATATGTGTGAAAAGTATGGTGTTCTGTGTTTAACTATAGATGAGGAAATCGAAGTGTGATTGATTCTTCACAGGACTGACTAGGTGTATGAGTGCATATGATAGTGTTCTAATAATAACTGACTGTATGTATCAGTAATTGTATGGGTGAATGAGTGAATGTGTGTGTAGACGTACGAATCAGTGAGTGCGTATGTAGTAACTGGTATTGGTGTGTCATGATGTCATCAGTGATGTCATTTGAGATGTCATCAGTGATGTCATTTCAGATGTCATTAGTGATGTCATCAGTGATGTCACTGAAGTATGGTGTTCTGTGTTTAACTGTATAGATGAAGAAATGGAAGTGTGATTGATTCTTTACAGGACTGACTTGGTGTGTGAGTAACTCCATGGATGAGTGGCAGTGTGTGACTGTCTGCATAGGTGTATGAGTGCATATGATAGTGTTGTAATAATGAGTGACTGTATGTATGAGTGATTGTATGGGTGAATGAGTGAATGTGTGTGTAGACGTAGGAATCAGTGAGTGCGTATGTAGTAACTGGTATTGGTGTGTCATGATGTCATCAGTGATGTCATTTGAGATGTCATCAGTGATGTCATCAGTGATGTCATTTGAGATGTCATCAGTGATGTCATCAGTGATGTCACTGACCATGTCATGAATGATGTAATATCTGACATCATCAGCAGTGGATTGCGGGTGCGCGATATATAGTTAGTGCAACTAACTATATATGGAATTTCAATGGTTTTGTGTGAGTAAAATAAGGTTTTCTAAATGCTAATTCCTAACTATATATGGTCTATAACCTATGGTTTTTTCAGTGAATTTTCAAGGTTTTGTAAATGCTAATTCCTAACTATATATGGTCTATAACCTATGGTTTTTTCTGTGAATATATATATATATAGATATATAGATATATAGATATATATATATATATTCACTGAAAAAAACATAGGTTATAGACCATATATAGTTAGGAATTAGCATTTAAAAAACCTTATTTTACTCACACAAAACCATTGAAATTCCATATATAGTTAGTTGCACTAACTATATATTGCGCACCCGCAATCCACTGCTGATCATGTCACATATTACATCATTCATGACATGGTCAGTGACATCACTGATGACATCACTGATGACATCTCAAATGACATCACTGATGACATCACTGATGACAACATCCAGTGACTGTATTTTTCTGTAAAGTTAAAATATGTCTTGAGTGGATGTATAAGTGTCTGGATGAAGGATTTAGTAGGTGCATGACTGACTGTATGAGTGAGTGATTAAATGTGTCTCACTGAATGCATGGGTTAGTGACTAAACTGTCTTAATTTGTGCATCATTATGTCTGTTGTTCTGTAAACTGCTGCATGTGTTGATCATTAGCTATACGAGAGGCTATATGTGTTATTAATTGGTTGCCCAAGTATTTCTATGGGAGATTGAGTTTGTGTGGGGGTGGCTGGAAGGTGTGAGACTCTATGCATAGATGTGTGAGCAGTTTATTCACTAGGTGTATGAGTTCAAGAGTGCATGTGGAAACAGCTACATGGGCAGTTGACTGTGTGCATGAGTGTATTGATGAGTGAATGGATATCTCAATGCTACATGTCATAGTAAGTACATATGTAAAACACAGTACATGTGAGAGTTGGCATATATAAATAACTGTGCATGAGAGCCACTGAATGAGTGAGTGGTTGTATCGATCATTGTGAACTTGTATCAGGGATTGTATAAGAGAGTAAATATGTGTTAGTATATGTTTCAATAAGTAAGGTGTGTTTAACTGTATAGTTGAAGAAATGGAGGTGAGATTGTTTCTTTGCATGACTGACTGGGTGTGTGAGTAACTCCATGGATGAGTGGCAGTGTGTGAGTGTCTGTATACACTGAGTGTATCTAAGGTTATATTAGAGTCTGAAGAGGTTTATCGTATTAGCACAAGAATGATGTCAAATGAGATGTCATCAGTGATGTCATCAGTGATGTCATTTGAGATGTCATCAGTGATGTCATCAGTGATGTCACTGACCATGTCATGAATGATGTAATATGTGACATGATCAGCAGTGGATTGCGGGTGCGCAATATATAGTTAGTGCAACTAACTATATATGGAATTTCAATGGTTTTGTGTGAGTAAAATAAGGTTTTTTAAATGCTAATTCCTAACTATATATGGTCTATAACCTATGGTTTTTTCAGTGAATTTTCAAGGTTTTGTAAATGCTAATTCCTAACTATATATGGTCTATAACCTATGGTTTTTTCAGTGAATTTCAATGGTTTTTTAATAGCAAATATCATAAGCTGTCGAATGTCAAGTACGTGGTAAGTAAAAACATTTTCGTGTTTATGCACACTGATCTGCTTTGAATGCTGCCCCCCACCCCTCATTTCTATTAGGAGTACTCTCTCTTTGCAGATAGTGAAGGGTAGTTAACGCAGCCCTTTGCCCCCTTTGTAATCCGTCGTGCCTGCTTCTCTCTCCATTTGATTGATTGTTCTCTTTGGTTCATTCTCTATTTACAAACAAGCACAGAGTCGCAATACTCTGTTTAGTCTTTGCAGATAGCGAAAAATCGTGTAAAAAAACAAAAGGAATCGAGCAAAATCAGTAGGCCACTAATGGGATCTCTTTTTGACCTCGCTAAAATAGAAACATTAGGAACAACCTGTTGAAAATAGCAATGCGTATGTACATAAGCGGCGTTCATTTGTGTTCACAGTACCCCTTGTTGATTGTTTCAATCGAGCATTGAATTATTCGAAGTTAATTCTCTTAAGGATCTTCTCTACCTGCAAACGAGGAAGAATAGGAATATTCTCTCTCCCTTTGCAGATAGTGAAGGGTAGGTAACGCAAGCCTTTAACACGTCGTACCTATTTCATTCCTCATTGATTGATTGATTGTCCGAACATTGACTGTTTGGGAATTAGTTCTTTTTGGAGGTATTCCCTGTTTGCAAATAAACGTAGGAAAATCTTTGCAAGTAGTGAAAGGGTACGTAATGCGGACCTTTCTCCCCCGTTGTAATCTGTCATGCCTATCTACTCCCCACTGATTGATGCACCTTTTTCACCCGGACCATTTACTAGAGATACGTCATCTGGCCCGACCAGAGAGCACCCCTAGTGAAAAGGACATATGCAATAATAACGAAGTGATCACTGTATCCTGTTAACAGAAACTTTACCATGAAACAACCTGGAAAGAAAAAAATAGGAAAACGAAAATCAGTAGGCCACTGATGAACATGAACTTTTATTAAACAACGAACAAAGAAACGATAACATAACGTAATGATAAAACCTATTAATGTCCTAGAAACAAGAAAACGTTAAAATATGCCAGTGGTGAGAGACCAGAAAAACAGTAAGAGAAACCAAATCACCCCTCGCTGTCCCACCGCCTGCCACGCCAAAAAAATCGATAGACTAGGGAAAATGCAAGTCAGTAGAACATCCGCCCCCACTCTGGAAACTTCCAAGGTGGGGCAGGGTTCCGGCTACGCCCAGCCGGGAGCAGCCCATATAAGGCAGGTCCTGCTGCCACGCCTCGGCCAGGAGATCCTAACGTAGGGTGTAGCCGGAGGAGAGGCCGAGGCCAGCGGGACCCGGCCAGGGGATTGCCTTTACAACGCTGAACAGTTGCAGGGGGGGGGAATGTCTCCTCGACCCTCCCCTCTCTCTCCCAGTCCGGCCGCGGTGGCCCTTGAGAGTTGCAGGTAGTCCCGCCACATGCTCTTCCGGTCCGGCCACCAACGGTCGGGGGGCCGAGGCCGACGGGATCCGGCTGCAGCCGATAAACCAAGAAACCCGTTCATGGGGCCAGAGCCAGGGGCGTCCGGCCGACATCCACCGGAAGCCCGGCCCGAAGACGGACGGGACACTTCTTTCTTTTATAATGGCTGCGACAACACTGGGGGGGGATGTCCTGCACATGCCTCCGACCCCCCCCCCTCGTCCTCATCGCCTGGTCCGGCCATAACAAATCTCAAGCGAGACGCCGTGGGGTGCACTGGGAGGGAGAGACGGTGCGAACAGGCCTCTCCTGCCTCCCCAGGTGGAGGCTTCCCAGCTGCACCCTCAGCGCTCCAGGCGCCCGGAAAAGGGTTCTTCCACTGTGGCCATGCTGCAACGTCTCGCCCGGCAGGGTGGAGCCCGTCCGCTCATGTGACCCCGCGATCGCCGGTAGCTGCCGAACTCTCAAAATGGCGGTCGACCTGGCAAGAGCGGGCCCAGCATAAAGAAATGGCCCGGTCACTGGTTGACTCCACCACCGTAGTCCTCCACGACCTTGAAAATTCTAGAGGAGCCGCGGGAGTCTCCGACCCCCGATGGGGAATGACTGCCATGATCGCCCGTGGAGTGACGAAACTGTATCCGCGGGACGTCGGCGCTCCCATGCTGGCGCCAGCCTCACGTTGAATTACTAGAATCCTGCAGACCTCACTTCCGGTGAAAGCACAGTGTGACCCGGTAGGAAAAATTATTGCACCCCCTCCCCTTTTTGACTGATAGTTCAAACCACCGATCCTTTCCTTTGCCCTTTTAACGGAACTTTGGACTGCCTCCCCCTCTTTTACATTTTCTAGAGAAAACAAAACATTAACCACTACATTAGCATAGCAGTTGACACCAGAACTGTTTTCAAATTGAAAACCAACAACATCTTCAACAGAATCCTTTTTGTTTCTGCTGTGACCCTGCTACAGCACAGGCATTGTCCCCAGCAGTAATTCTGCAATGCCGGTAAGAATAGCTGTGGTGCCTACTGGACTCACTCACCCCCGCGGCGCCCCACGCCGTTTTTTGCTGGGCGGCAACTTACTAGACATCACTTTCGTGCCATCTAGATTTCAGCGCGTTCTGCTGCCTTGGAACTATTCGCACAACAGACCGCTACTGACAAGAATATTTCATTATTGGTGCTGTCAATTTCAATAAATCTATTGGATAATTCAAAAGAAATTGCCACGGTCTCTTCGTTGTTTAAATGTTTTTACTGTTTTTGTTTTCTTGTATATATTTATATGTTATTAAAGTTTTATATTCCTACTACTTTGTTGGAGTGCTATATATTTTTAATGTGACACATAATTGTAAAAACTTTGATGTACAAAGAGTCATTCCTGGAATCTTCCGCTTCAGGCTCGGTCCCCTCCCCAATCACAATACAGGATGGTTTTCAGATAGTAGGAACACGTGTGGTGTGACGGATCTCATCGGGTGTGGGCCTTGATCTACTATAACTCCTTTGAAGAGGGGTGATTCTTTACAGCTGGGGCCATAAACTACATCTGCAGGGCTAGCTGATAGCCTGGACAATCGGACACAGAGAAAGAGGAGTGTCAGAGGGTGCGGTAGTGAATAGGGCGAAAGGGAGGTGTCGGGCGGGCACAGAGTGTGATTCTCAGGGAAGAGCAGCGCAGATGGGGGGAGGTTTATTGCCCATGCATAAGACAGAGAGCGGTGGTGACCAGTGCCTAGGGAAGATGCTTGCGTGGGTGAGGAGCCATGCTACGAATCGACAGCGTGCAGAGAGTGGGTCTGGTCAAGACATCTAAAATGGCTGCCGTGCACGACAAAAGTGTGGCATTTCAAAAAAGGCAAGATGGCGCAGACAATGTTTTTCAACACTTCCTCATTTCCTTCGAATCGAACGTTAACAGACGTTGGGGCATATTACCAAAGTTAAGCGATATTTATCGCTAACGATGCTTACCAACCAATTTTTTACCACTAAGCATCGTCAGAAATTATCGAAGATAAACCTTGCTATTATCAAGGTTTATCGCAAATGCGATAATAAACGGCCGCAATGCATGAATATCGCTAAAAACTCAGCGATATTCATGCATTACCGAGCTAATGCTCTTAGCCATGTTATCCACCTCCCATTGGATAACATGGCTAAGAACTGCTCAGGGCAGGTGTTACTTTTTGGAGATATTCGCGCTTAGTGCGAATATCTCCAAAAGTTGGTAATAGGAGATAGATATCTTGCATGTTGTAATGCAAGTTATTGTGGTATATGGAACTCATACCATAATCTCTCAGGAAAGCAGAAACTGATCCTTTTGGGACCGCCTAAAAAGGCCTAGGGGGTGAGGAGTACTCTACTTTGCCCCCTTTTCACGTTCCGAACTATTTTATTTTACTCTCTTCTGTAATTACACAAAATAACAGCGATAAGATGCATCGGAGACACACAGTGAGAGAAAGGAGGCCGGAGATGAAGAAGAGATGTCAAATACACATTGGAGATAATATAGTGGCAGAAGGCAAGTAAATATGAGTAAACTTACCATGTAACATAAAAATGTTGCACTCTATACTATAAGTCTCATTTTATACTACAATCACTTCGCTACAACCTCATAAATTAAAAATAAAAATGAATAATGTCTCAAACAATTTTTGATTTCTAAATATAAATTTATTCTTCAGAATTTTCTAAATTTGAAAGAACTAGTAACATGTCCTCATCAGCAATGTCCTCATTAAAAGTCTCCAATGATGATTCTTGTAACTCTATGGTCTCCAAACACTCGATAAATTCGCCATCAAGAGATTGATCAAAAAAATCATTCAAGTCATCTCCTCCTTGTGACAATATTTCATTATTGGTGCTGTCAATTTCAATCAATGTAGTGGAATCATTCAAGTCATCTTCTCGTGACAATATTTCATTATTGGTGCTCTCAATTTCAATCAATGTAGTGGAATCATTCAAGTCATCTCCTCCTTGTGACAATATTTCATTCTTGGTGCTGTCCATTTCAATCAATCTAATGGAATCATACAAGTCATGTCCTCCTTGTGACAATATTTCATTATTGGTGCTCTCAATTTCAATCAATGTAGTGGACAATTCAAAAGAAATTGCCACGGTCTCTTCATTGTGAGCCATTTTATTTTGAAATTGCTTGCTGTAAATTGCAGAAAAAAATAATCACTTTCATTTATCGTTTTTAGTAATACATAATATAAAACTAACTTCATCAAGTATTTAGTATAACAAAAGGACTGCAAATAAATAACAGAAAACATTTTTCAAATTATCTTCAAGTGTACAACATAGTTCCCCTTACAAATTAACAACTCACCTTTTTAAAAGTAGCAGAAGTGTTAGTACTGTGTAAATCAAACACCAGAAATTCACCACCAAAAATTCCTCACAAATGTACCTCAGACAGTAGTATCACAAAATGGCTGTGGTTTCCTCTCATTTGACATATATACATAACCAATTAACTTTCATCACACACAAATACAAAACCAAAGTAACATTTTAATTGGTTCTAAATTTCAACACTTTCAAATGTGTTTTCCCCATGCAATTTTCCATAGGACATTTACATACGTCTACAGCCTGAATGGCTGAACGGAATTACACCAAACTTGACAAAATGGTACATCAAACCTAAGAGGTCAGGAAGGATCTACTATGCCCCCTTATGGTCATTTCCCCCTTCGCTTTGGCCTCCTCTTGTCTCTCAATCCTACCGAGAGACAAGATGGCGGCCGCTACGGACTGTTTGGAATGTTGACAGACGCCGGAGAACCAATCAGCTTCGCAAAGCTCCGTAACGCGAAAAGTACGCGAAGCGGAGCGCTGTTACAGATATATATCTTTTTTTGAACGTTAATTTCTCAAAATCCACTGGAGCACATATATTGAGACCTAGCAAAGGCACATCGGGCTACCAGTCCCTAATATTTTGCCAAGTTTCGTGCAAATCCATTCAGCCGTTCGATTATTATTATTATTTTTTTTTTTTGCCCCGCGGAGCCCTTTTAAAACCTCCACATCAAACGTAGGGGGTCAGCGAGGATCTACTATTCCCCCTTATGGTCATTTGCCCCTTCGCTTTGGCCTCCTCTTGTCTCTCGATCCTACCGAGAGACAAGATGGCGGCCGCTACGGACTGTTTGGAATGTTGACAGACGCCGGAGAACCAATCAGCTTCGCTTCACAAAGCTCCGTTGTGCGAAAAGTCCGCGAACCAGAGCGCTGCCCGGTCCGCTGTTACAGATATATATCTTTTTTTAAACGTTAATTTCTCAAAATCCACTGTAGCACATATATTGAGACCTACAAAAGGCACATCGGGCTACCAGTCCCTACAATTTTGCCAAGTTTCATGCAAATCCATTCAGCCGTTCGGGCTAAAAGTGAGGCCAACCGCCCTATGGAAAACTCAATGTTAAAAACACGTTTTGGGACCCCCCTTTTTTCTCAGCCCCCCCTTGACGAACACCCCCCAAATTTTCAAGGGCTGCTCAGAAACAAAATGTTCCATTTTCCTGAAAATTTCAGCCAATTCCGTCCACAAACGCCAAAGTTATTAGACATAGAATTTTCAAAAATCCCATAGAGAAAAAATCCTAACTATATATACCTACTGGCGACCGCCAGTAGGTAATATACGTATATATATATATATATCTTAAAAGACATAACACATTACATATTTAAAATAAAAGAAAAAAATAAGAGAAAATAATTATAGAATATTACAGTTACAAAATATAATTTAAAAAAACCTTTGAAATTCACTGGAAGAAGCATAGGTTTCAGGGTTGTTATAGTTAGAAACTAGCATTTAAAAAACCTTTGATATTCACAGAAAAAAACATAGGCTTCAGGGATGTCATAGTTATAAATTAGCATTAAAAAAACTTTGAAATTAACACATTATAGTTAGAAATTAGCTTCTAAAAAACATTAGAAATTCACTTAAAATAACCACAGGTTTCAGGAACGTTATAGTTAGCTGGACATTTCACTCATACAAAACTAGAGAAATCCAATCTTGATGCAGAGTGCCGGCCTCCCTGCTCCCTCTGGCTTGAGATTAACATACGCCAGAGGGAGCAGGGAGGCCGGCACTCTGCATCAAGATTGGATATTAATTACCAATCACAACCTAAGAGTACAATTAATAAGTACCATATGCCGTCGAACAAAACAGTATCTCAATAAAGGCTGCGGCGACAGAAACCATTGTTTGATTTATAATTGATTTTATCCTGTATCTACCCACATAGATCGGTGGCTCCCCCGGCTGAATAGAAAAATCTCAACTACAATTTGAGTACGACCAGACTTACCGGATGTAAATAACAGGGTCTAATACACATCCAACGAAGGGTTCATCACCAAACCTACCCTTCCAATCCTGATTAAGAACATCTTTTAAAGTGTTCACCTTTTAAGAACCTGTCCTGAAGAAGGTGTAAGAACTTTTTTAAAATACCAAAACGCAGCGTCGACAACTACCTTTCACGAATATTGTAACTTGTATGATGTAATGTCTCTTTAGACAACTACCTTTCATGAATATTGTAATTTGTATAATGTAATGTTTTTCATGTCATGGAACTTTTTTAGCTGATTTTAACCTGTATTTTTTGCAATCTATATGATTACTCACGAGTAAAATTTATTTTTAATATGTATTATATTTCATAAAATGTACAGATATACCTTGGTATAATAAGCAAACACTTTGCGTTTTTTCTGATCCATTTAGATGACAAAGTGGTTTATGTAACAGTATGGCACAAATATCCTTTTTTGGCTAGTTTGAGAAGCTGTGCTCTCTGCACTTAGGGACTTTATATTTTGTCAACTACACACACATCAACTCATTCACCCATACAGTCACTCATACATGCAGTCATATCAATACAACATTATAATATGCACTCGTATACCTATACAGACACTCACACACTGCCACTCAGCCAGAGTTACTCACACACGTGGTCAGTCATGCAAAGAATCAATCACACTTCCATTTACTCACCTATACATTTGTCAAAGGAGCCCCTGCGGGCAGGCCGCCACTTTTTAATAAATCTGCTGCCATCAAACTGGGTCTCCACTGGTTCTTTCAGAGTTTGGGAGCTGCGAGTTTTGGATATTGTAAACGGCCTGCCCAGGTCATTGAAAGAGCCGCCCGCGGTTGGAGCGGGGCCGCAGCAGCGTCATTGATGCTGCTCATGAGCGGAGGGAGTCGGAGCACACACCAAAGCAGTAAGGTCTCTGCTCTCAGTGGAAGCGACGGCATTAAAGCGGAGCAGGGATCCCTAGACAATGCACCAAATTTGCAAGGACATTTTGGACTAGGGGAAAGCGCACCCACTGTGGTTTGAATCTTGGCACGGACTACATCTCCCAGAAGGCCCGAGGGCCACGCCCACTTGGGCAGGTAGAAGTCATAGGAGGTGCCTGCAAGCAGCTTTCCCCTCGCCATTCCAGTAAGCCACTGATGAAGAGATCAACTCTCGAAACGCGTTTGGCTGGGATCCATGGTGAAATTTTCATTTGTCAAAGGAGCCCCTGCGGGCAGGCCGCCACTTTTTAATAAATCTGCTGCCATCAAACTGGGTCTCCACTGGTTCTTTCAGAATTTGGGAGCTGCGAGTTTTGGATATATATATATATATATATATATATATATATATATATATATATATATATATATATATATATTTACGCTCCAAAATCCCTTTACTTGTGTAAAAGAATGGACGGCACTCCTCAACTCTTTTCAGACTCTTCAGAATTTATTCGAGAAATCAAAAGCAGGACGCGTTTCGGCTTCGCGCCTTCATCTGCTGCAGCTCGCGCCAAATTCATTCACAGTTTAAATAAAGATATACATGACGTCAATCAAATGTTCAATCAACACAAAAGAAAGACAAATGCAACGTAAACATGGCGGCCATCTTGTAGTGAGTAACTTGATACATCATTTAAATAGCCAATTTGTATCAACAGACATAATTGAGCCCTGGATGGGCAAAACAAATCATATGAAATCAATTGATTTTAAAGTTCTAATGTACGACATCGATTTACATTCATTATTTGTTAGTCAACAAAATTGTGTAATTCCTTTGATAAATCTAACAGACTGTTACAGAAAGAGTTTTTCAGAGAAAATAGGGAATAGTTGTATCTGACACTTCTGAATTATCTAAGATGACTAGCTAATTCTTCCCCTGTATTCAATCCAAATGGGAACTTGGTATGAAGGTGAATAATAAACCTCGACTCAAGTTTCCTCATTTGTTGTTTTCTATTTCCTCCTCGATCTCTAAGAGGTATTTGATCTAGGCAATGAAATTTGAGGAGATTTCGGTCACTGTGGTGTTTCAATGCAAAGTGCCTTGCTACTGGGTAATTTGGATCATTGTGTTCAATTGCTCTAGCGTGTTCTAGAATACGCTTTTTCACTGGGTGAATTGAACTACCCCCATTATAAAGTTTGCACGGACATTCAAGGCGATACACACAATATGGGCTTGTGCAAGTGAGAAATTTATTAATTTTCCTCACTGTCCCTGTATCTGGAATCTCATATGTTGTGACTTTGCAACTTGACTGGCAGGCTTTGCAGGTTTGACATGGGAAAAACCCAGTAAGGTTGCCCAGTCGTGGTGATCTTGGAATGGAATCAAAGTAGCTGTGTATCAGTGTGTCCTTCAAGGATCTATTCCTTCTATATGTGATCTTAGGATGAGGTGATAATTGTTTGCCAATGACTGTGTCTGTTTTTAAGATATTCCAGTGACGGCTCATGATATTATAAATAGTTTTGGAGTCGTGTGAGAAAGTTGTAATGAAACGGGGAGTTACACCTTCACTAACTTTTTTCTCACTCAAAGATTTGAACAAACTCACTCTGGGGATTGCTTTTACTTTGTCAAAAGCCTTTTTCAATACATCATCGGAATATCCTCTCAATTTGAATCTTCCTATTGAGTCTTGTGCAGCTTGCTCAAAATCCTCTGTAAGCGTACAATTTCTTTTCCAAAAGGTATGCTGTTCTTTAGGGGCTTGCGGTGACAGCTGCTTGCTTCTAGGGAGGAGTTCCCAGCTGTAACTTTCCGGAAAAGGGAAGTTCAAATTTTTCCATCCTGTATGAAGACTTTTAAATCAAGGAAATCTACCTCATGACCACTTATGGTGCCACTGAAATGCAAATTGAGATCATTATTGTTCAAAACTTGAATGAACAATTCTGCCTCTGTTTTTGAGCCTTTCCAGAAAATAAATGAGTCGTCAATATACCGATGCCAGCCAATAATTGATGTGACCCATTTTTGATTGTCATCGGACCAGGCCACCTGCTTCTCCCACCAGCCTACGAACAAGTTCGCATAGCTGGGGGCGAAGCAGGTGCCCATCGCCGTCCCTCTCCTTTGCCTGTAATGTTGCTTCTGAAACAGAAATTTTTTATTGTGTAAACAAAAATGCAAAAATTAGATCATTATGCTGTTATGTTTCATGTATTTCAGGGAGCGGGTTTTTAGAAAGTGCTGTACTGCCTGTATACCCTGATCATGAGCTATACAGGTGTATAATCCTGTAACATCCAACACTATCATTAACATGTCGGGTTCCCAGGGTGTGTCTGAAATGATGCGAATGAAGTCAGATGTATCCCTTAGATATGATGCTAGGGTTTGGACATGCTCAATTAGAAAGAAATCAAGAAATTGCGACATATTCTCTGTTAGACTGCCTTTAAAGGAGATTATTGGTCTCCCTGGTGGCCGTGTAGAATGCTTGTGAATTTTGGGTAAATGATAAAAAGTCGGAATTATTGGCTGTTGACATGGCAAAAACTTCACTTCCTTTGCATCTAGCATCCCCTCTGCTGCCCACTTTTCAATAAGTGAGTGGTATTCCACAATACTGGAATTGTATTCAACCTTCGTGATCTTGGTATAACAGTCAGAGTCTCTAAGTTGTCTGAGCGCTTCTGTGCAATAGTATTCACAAGTCATTAAGACGATGTTGCCGCCTTTATCGGACGGCTTGCATACTAAATTCGTATTTGATTTCAATTTCATGAGCGCATTCCTTTGAACCAATGATAAATTCCATTGTTTATTGGTCGACTGAGGGGATCTCTTGGATCTTAAGCTTAGGAGATCTGTTTTAACAGCTTCCTCAAAAACATCAATGGCATCGTGTGGCATGATTGGAAGAAATTTCGATGCAGGTTTGAAATTTGTGCTAGCTCTGATCTGGGATACTCCAAATTGTTCCGCTATATTAGCCAATTCTCCAATTGTTTGTTCTTGATCACTTCTTTGGCTTGCGATAGCTTGCATTAAGTCTAGATCAATCAATTCCAGATCAGTAGATTGGTGAGCATCTCCCATTTGTGGATCACCGCTAAGGACATTCTTGAGCTTGTGAAATTTTTGTAATTTAAGTTTCCGAGTGAAGAGAAACAGATCAATCCTGGTTTGAGTAAATTCAAAACCACTGGTGGGACAGAAAGTCAGTCCTTTCTTTAAAACCTGCTCCTCTGCTTTTGAAAGTTTATATGTGGTCAAATTAATGATAGTTAGGTCCTCTTGAGCATTTATCACCTGGTGCCTCTCTTGCTCCTGGTTTGGGTGACCATGCCTTGATTGCCTGCGGTGGAAGCCCCCGCGTCATATATGCTTTTTCTTTGTTGTGCTTCCGGTGGTTTGCCTTTTGGGCCCCTTTGTTGTGTTTGACGCATTAACTGAAACTCCTCGCGAAAAAGGTTCTGCGGGGTGGGTGACATCGCAGTGCTCGATGTAGTGCTTGATGAAGCAGCTCTTTCATCCCCTGACTGTTCTGGGTCAGTAACATCTGATTCTGATATTGCCGGTTCTGGGGCAGCTGTATTTATTGCCTTGCTTCTTAGCAATTTTCTTGGTGCTCAAATTTACGTGCAAAGGTCAGGATACGCCCTTGTGCATAATCCTTGGCGTCTCGTTGAAAGACTGTTTACGTTGCCTGATCTTGTCTTCATATGCCAATAATCGTGTTTTCATTTCTTCACGTAGGCGATCTATAGTTGCCACATCCTGAGAGATTAGGGCTTCCAAGTTATCAATTTCCTTTTGACATTTGGCTCTATCGCTCCAAGCGAATTTTATCAGTATTCTGAGCATCCCACTTGACATTTCCGCAGTGTAAGCGGACCACTCATCCAGTAACTGTAGATCTGGATTTTCGTAGGCGGGTACCGTGTAAACACAGAGTCCGGGCGGAATACGTTTGACTGCCAAATATTTTTCTAAAGACATAGCCTCCCACCATTTGTGGATTTTGCGTTCATATAGTCTTTATAACTGTATGAAGGAGGTCTTAAGAGGACTTTTGGTGCTGCCGTTCGGTTTGCTGACTGCAGCTGTTTGTGCTGCATCGATGTCGAAAAGTTTGTCTGCTGTGTTGCAACGTTGATCCGAATACATTGTTACAATCCACAATGTTTCGGCTTTGGGTTAACAAGTTCTGCCTGACTGGCGCGAGTCTCGGTAATTTGTGTATATTGGAGTTGAACACCCCGACTGGGTACTGACCGTTAGTCTGTTCAAGGAAAGTTATCAGTTACAGCGTTCTTAGCGCGGTGTTATGCAGGGGGAGTTTTGACATGGGACGGGTACGCCGGCTGACTCACCCGTTCACGTTGTCTTTCCTCGTTGTGCCTCCAGTTCCCGGTGCGGCTGTTTGCTCTCCGGTGTAACCACAGCGGTGCACGGCGATATCGGTCACGCTCCATTTCCATCAGAAAACGCCATTCTGCACTCTGGGGCGGGTGCACCTCCGTAACACGGTGATGGCAACCGCGGTAAATATTTACACTCCAAAATCCCTTTACTTGTGTAAAAGAATGGACGGCACTCCTCAACTCTTTTCAGACTCTTCAGAATTTATTCGAGAAATCAAAAGCAGGACGCGTTTCGGCTTCGCGCCTTCATCTGCTGCAGCTCGCGCCAAATTCATTCACAGTTTAAATAAAGATATACATGACGTCAATCAAATGTTCAATCAACACAAAAGAAAGACAAATCCAATGTGAACATGGCGGCCATCTTGTAGTGAGTAACTTGATACATCATTTAAATAGCCAATTTGTATCAACAGACATAATAGGTAGTTATAGTTAGGACCTATTTTCCATAGGAAATCTATTTGGAATAATTTCGGTGCCCGTCATCGAATCTTTGCGAAATTGTCCAAGAAGATGGTTTGCTCCACTCCGCTCCTTCCCTGAAAGTTTGGGGGTGATTCGTGAAGCGGGGGCCGAGAAAAACGAGGGTCCCAAAACGTGTTTTCCCCATGCAATTTTCCATAGGGACCGTTAGACACGGATACAGCCCGAACTGCTGAACGGAATTACAGCAAATTTGGCAAAAAGGTAGAGTTTGGTTCGTAGATTGTGCTTTTTGTTAAATGGTGTAGTTCAGTAGTTACTGAGAAAATCAAAAGTAAAATCATGTATATATATATATGTGAAGTTGTACCATACGCGTACTGTCCTAGGCCCTTACGCGTACCATTACAAGCACGAGCTGCATGCTAATTGGTTGTAAACTGTCTTTCAACACTCCAAACCAGGAAGTGTTGGCAGCCATCTTGTATCTCGGTAGAACCGAGGCACAAGAAAAGTGATAAACAAGTGCGCAAAAGACGCAAAGGGGGGAGGGTAGAAAGACCCTGTCCCCCTAGGCCTGCTTAGGGGGTCCCACAAGGACCCCCAAGGCCCCCCCGAAAAATGTTTAGTTTTTTTTTTAAATCGCGGGATACGCATAGGGTACGCGTACCCTGCCGATAAAAAAAACCAACATTTTTTTTAGCCCCCTGGCGCGTTTGCAGAGGTGGCACTAATTCCCCTTGCATACTCGGGGTCCCTGGGGGCCAACTAGCCCACCAGGAGCCTCCAGTATGCACCAGGGGGCTTAGTTCCCCCTCAGAAAGAGCACCAGGGGGCTGCGTTGCAGAGAGGTATAAAAAGGGGTGTGGCTTCATTACACCTCTCTGCAAGGCAGCCCCCTGGCGCATACTGGAGGTTTCTGGTGGGCTAGTTGGCCCAGTATGCAAGGGGAAGTAGTTCCCCCTCTGCAAACACGCCAGAAGGCTGCATTGCAGAGAGGTTTAAAATGGGGCGTGGCCTCATTACAGATCTCTGCAACGCAGCCTCCTGGCGCATACTGGAGGTTCCTGGTGGGCTAGTTGGCCCCCAGGTACCCCCAGTATGCAAGTGGAATTAGTTCCCCCTCTGAAAAAGCGCCAGGGGGCTGCCTTGCAGAGAGGTGTAAAAGAGGCATGGCCTCATTACACCTCTCTGCAACGCAGCCCCCTGGTGCATACTTGAGGTTCCTGGTGGGCTAGTTGGCCCTCAGGGACTCCCAGTATGCAAGGGGAATTAGTTCTCCCTCTGAAAAAGCGCCAGGGGGCTGCCTTGCAGAGAGGTGTAAAAAGGGGTGTGGCCTCATTACACCTCTCTGCAACGCAGCCCCCTGGCACATACTGGACGTTCCTGGTGGGCTAGTTGGCCCCCAGGGACCCCCAGTATGCAAGGGGAATTAGTTCCCCCTTTGCAAACGCGCCAGGGGGCTGCCTTGCAGAGAGTTGTAAAAAGGGGCGTGGCCTCATTACACCTCTCTGCAACGCAGGCCCCTGGCGCATACTGGAGGTTCCTGGTGGGCTAATTGGCCCCCAGGGACCCTTAGTATTCAAGGGGAATTAGTTCCCCCTCTGCAAACGTGCCAGTGTGGCGTTTTGGAACTTTAACAAATTCCTCTAAAATCAGCCGAACTACGAATTCCGATTTACTCACCTGTTATCAGGAGAGACCTCAGTGCTGCATCTTTCAGTCCACTACTGATCCTGAAAAGTAATTCTAACCATTCTTACAGTAACTTGAATTTCCTTCCATAGGCTAACATTGACTGGTTTCACATGGAAATTCTTCTAAGTGTGGAGTTTTAGAACTTTAAAGAATTCCTCTAAAATCAGCCGAACTATGAATTCCGAGTGGTTGCCATCTTATCCCCAAAATAAATACAAAGTGTTACCCCAATGGGTTTAGTGGAAACTGCACATCTCGCCAAGCTGCGTGTAGTACTTCATTCAAACTGGCCCATCTGTTTCACGTTTTTGGAAACTTCACAACACCTGACACTCAATGCTCGCGGCAGGATGTCTCCGCGACCTAGGCCAGGCCGCTTAAACATCCACCAAGAGAATTCGCCTAATGAGGAGACACCACACAACAACAGGTTCACGCATTTAATTTGAAGAACCACAGTTTGGCAAAGCAACAGATACACCTTCAATGATTCAGAGCCCAACGCGTTTTGAGCACTCCCGTGCTCTTGGTCACGAGCAATATGCAGGCAAACAAAGCAGCAGTCATAGGGAGCCTTTGATAAGAGTTCTAAGTCCCGCCCCAGTGGGCATATGCCAACAGGCGTGCTCGTACTTGATGTTCCCTTAATAAACAATTCAAACCAAGTGGTTGCCGTCTTGTCCCCAAAATAAATGCAAAATGTTACCCCAGTGGGTTTGGTGGAAACTGCACATTCGACGACGCCATGTCTTTCACCAACCACTTATTTATTTGTCGGCTGCAGGCTTGCT
Organism: Lissotriton helveticus; assembly: GCF_964261635.1. Classification (NCBI taxonomy): domain Eukaryota; kingdom Metazoa; phylum Chordata; class Amphibia; order Caudata; family Salamandridae; genus Lissotriton; species Lissotriton helveticus. Next base: position 646,365,586 of record NC_136071.1, on the reverse strand, counting down.
CACCAACAAAGTAATAATGTTTTCAACCATTTTAAACACACCACATTTTGTGTCACATGTGAACTACAAAACAACAAATACTGAAGACAGACTGGTAGTTTGTCATACCTAGACCTGTTTGTCTTTATACAATATAACAAAATAATATTGTTTTCTTGAAACGCAGCATTGCATTTGCATTAAAAATTAAATTTTGAATTTTAAACTTGATGGATAACCAAAAATCTCACCACAATAGTGTCAATATAATTGGTACCCAAATACACAATCCATCAGAGACACTTGCCGCCATTGTAGACCAAAAAGAGTATCCTGCCCAAGTGAGCAATACATCAGCTGTCAACTTAAAGTGCACGTGCATAAAGTAAAAGCAAAAAACCTAAAAAAGTTCAAAACAAAGGGAGTGGAAGGTAAAGACGGCATTACATCATTTTAAATGTGCGTGAAAATATTCTTCCATATTGATACCTTCAGGAATTTAATTTAATAATAAAAGATTCCAATTGCCTCAATTTCTTTTTGCAGTTTCCTCCTCCTGAATTAGGTGGAATAGCTGCAATCACAAAATATGTCAGACCTTGTACATTCCTACGATGATGTTGATCAAGGTGGTGTGCCACTGGATAGGTTTTGCCTCCATTTTAAATGGCCCTTAAATGCTGCAACACTCTTTTGTGCACTGGTAATATTGTGCTGCCCATGTACCTCAGGCCACAGGGGCACTGAAGGACATAGACAGCAAAATCAGTTTTACATGAATATTGGCCTCTAATTTTATTTTTCTCTTGTAGAGAGACTAGAATTATACACTAGTATTTTTACCATGGGTGCACACTTTGCAATTAGTGCACGTAATGAAACCATCGATGCGATTAAAGCCAAGTTGTCGCCTTATTTGTCGTTTTAGGTAAAGGCAACATGTTGATAACAAGAAATTGTTTAAGGGATCTTACTTTCCTAAAAGTTATCTGTGGTCTCCTCTGTACTAATTTGCCTAATACAGGGTCATTCTTAATTATATGGCAATGTTTTAACAGAATATTTCTCAAACTGCTTTCTTGGTTACTGAATGTAGCAATCATTCTGCATTGATTGATGATCTTATTCTTTTTATCTTCTTCTTTTCTTTTATTGTATTGTCTGTCTTTAAAAAGAATTTCCTCTCTTGTTTTCTTGTTGGCCTTATATATAGCTGATTGGATACTTCATTTTGTATACCCTCTAGCTAAAAACTGTGTTTTAAAACAACTCAATTCCTTTTTAGGCTCTATCTGATTACTACAATTCCCAGGTTTCTCGGGTGGAAGCTTGTTGCGTGAAGCAACGTATTGCCAACTGTTGGCTTCCGAAACAGTTTGGTTTCTAGCATTCCTTCCTGGATATATACAGTTAAATCTAAAAAGGCAATGCTGGTAGCACTTATGTTGCTAGTGAAACATAAATTCAGATTATTGACTTAGAGTTTTTTGATAGAGTATGTTATGCTTTTTTCTGTGGCCTTCCAGACAATAAATAAATCATCAATATGTCAGATCCAGTGCATTACGTTCTCCTGCCATTCCTCACGATACAGCGTCTGGACCACTTGCTCCTCCCACCAGTCCATATGCAAATTAGAACAGCTGTGGGCGAAGCAGGTGCCCATCGCTGTACCATATATCAGATGGTATAGGTCCTCATTAAAAAGAAAGCAATTATTCTTCAGACATGAAGCAGTCATTGATAAAATCATCATGTCCCCATAATTTCAAAGGACGATTTCTTAGATAATATTTTATCGCATTCAGACTGTCTTCATGTCTGATGCTGGTGTATAAAGAGGTCACATCTATAGTAATTATGAACCTTCGGTATTTTGTATAAAACTGGGGTGACTGGACTGAATATTTTTAAGAACCTGTGTTCCTCATGGCTGACCAGACATTGATTATGCCACTCTTGTAGTTGAATGTTATACAATCTGTGGCTATTAAACATTATTTGTCTGTCACCCTTCACATAATTCAAATGATTGTTCAACTGTTTGTAAGCTTCACACAGATATTGTTGCCTCCCCCATAACACAACATTACCTCCCTTGTCTGCATTGCACACAATACACTCATGATTCGATGCAAGTTTTTTAACTAAAGCATAATTGTCTTTGTCTTTTTGCAACAATGTTGTCTTCTTTGTGTTAATGTTAATATATAGTTTCTTCACTTCATTAACCACAAGTTCACCAAATTTGTCAACAGGATCTTTTGCAGTCACTGGAATAAACTTTGACAATGGTCTAAAAGTACTGCGTGCATCACTAAAAATATGAATTAATTCTGCTTCACCCATCTGCATTGCTTGTTCAGTAACTCATTGCGTTTCAGTAAAAGCATGTGAACTGCCCTCATCCACTTCTTGCTCCAGTTGCCTAAGGTCTAACATGAGATTCATATCATTAACCACAAGATTCTCTTGTCGACCCACGGAAACCCTGGGCGTGGATGCATCTTTCAATTCCTGATTCGTCTCAATGAACCTTTTTTAATTTTAATGTTCTTGTGAATTTGAAAATATCGATTCTTGATTTCACATAATCCAAGTCTGTTTTTGGACAAAATGACAGTCCTAGTTGCAAAATATTAATTTCATTCTCTGTAAGAGTGACTTTAGTTAGATTGATAATCGATGGATTGTTGTGACATTTTAACTCTTGACTTGCTTGCCCTTCGATTTCTCTGCGGTGCCTAGATTGCTTTGCCCCTTCTGCCTCTCGCTCCTCTGCCTCTTCCTCCTTGTGGCTTGGCATATATTGCTGGCACTCTTGGGCATAAGATGAACCGGCGCTCTTCCCGTAAAAAAATTAATTCTGCAAAAACGGATGGCACATGGGCCCCTGCGGTCCTTCTTCCCCACTCGGTCCTTCTTCCAAATCAGTATCTAGCTCAGAGCATTGAATACTATACACAAACTAACACTACTTCCACAAGTATGCTACTGCGCCCAGAGCACATCACTTTACAGCAATGAGCTCACGGTTTAGGCTCACGGTTTAATCCCCGAGTCTTCAGACCAGTTGGGGTGAGTAGTTAGCTTCACACTCCCTGTATAGTATAAACGTATACTAATACTACTCACACAGCTTGGTTTGATCCCCGAGTCTTCATACCGGTAGGCGTGAGTACTTCGCTTCCCACTTCCGGTATAGTATAAAGCGCATTTTGCGCGCTGTAGTGGCAGCTAAAACGCAAGGCAGGTGCCTTTTAGAACCCTGAGCATCATTTAACTGAAGTAATTTAACTCGAAGAAGCGCACCCACTGGTGAGACATAACATGGACTACAGCGCCCAGAATGCCGTTTGGCCACGCCCACTGAGGCAGGTGCGAGGAATGTATTTAAAGTGTTTCTTCCTGTGTTTCTTTTTTGCCACTGAAGAAAGGATTTGGTTCCTGAAACGCGTCTGGCAAGGCACATTTCGATGCGAGTTGGTTTTAACATGTGCTCCTGCTGGCAAGCTGTCAATAAAGGAACAAGCATATTTCATCTCTGTGTGGCCTCATTCCTAATTGGTTCCTGCAAGGGTTGGATTTGTAACGGCTTTCCAGGTCATGGAATGACGCCCACTGCCTTTAGCAGGTTTGTCCCAGCACCACTGTGAGCTGTGAATAACGAACAGAGACAAGCTGTGACCTCGAGCAGGGGGGTGCCAGTCTGAGGCTCTTTGGCAGCTATAAAGCAAGGCAGGTGCCTTTTAGAACCCTGAGCATCATTTAACTGAAGTCATTTAACTCGAAGAAGCGCACCCACTGGGGAGACATAACATGGACTACAGCGCCCAGAATGCCGTTTGGCCACGCCCACTGAGGCAGGTGCGAGGAATGTATTTAAAGCATTTCTTCCTGTGTTTCTTTTTTCTTTTTTGCCACTGAAGCTGTCAATAAAGGAACAAGCATATTTCATCTCTGTGTGGCCTCATTCCGAGTTGGATATATATATATATATATATATATATATATATTACCTAATGGCGGTCGCCAGTAGGTAGTTATAGTTAGGACCTAGCTAACATAGGAAATCCGCAACATTCTATTGGGAATAACTTTGGCGCCGGTGGAGGAATTTGCATGTAATTTTCCAAAATTTAGGCCAGCTTCGCTCCGCTTCTTCCCTGGAAGTTTCGCGGGAATTCGGAATGCGGGGGCCGAGAACAAAGGGGGGTCCCAAAAAGTGTTTTCCCCATGTTAATTTCCATAGGACGAATAGACAAGACTACAGCCCGAACCGCTGAATGGAATTACACCAAACTTTGCAAAATTGTAGGGACTGGTACGCAGACGTGCCTTTTCTATATTTGGTGAAAATTGCTCCAGTGGTTTTTACGAAAATTAACTTTAAAAAAAATGTATATATCTATATGCATGCTTCAAGCGCTTACCGGTACGCGTACCGGGAAGCGCGCCCGGCGCGCCACGGAAGTGTGCGAGCGGAAAGCTGATTGGCTCTCGGGTGTCAACATTCTAAACAGTCCGGAGAGTCAGCCATCTTCTGTCTCGGTAGAATCGAGACAGAAGAGGTGAAAATAAAGGGGGAAATGATTAAAAGGGGCAGGGTAGATACCCCCTGACCCCCTAAGTTTTCTGAGGGGGGCCTTGAAGGGCCCTGAAGGGCAAAAAAACTATTTTTTTTTAGAAATATTTGCGGGTTAAGCGCTGGGTGCGTTCCCGTGTACGCTTCAAGGTACGCGCACCCTGAGCGTACCACAGGGAAAAACTGTGAAAAAAAATAGTGTAAAATAAGAATTTGGAGTGTTTAGAGGTAGGGTAGCTCTAAAAAGTGCCGTTGTATTATGTGGGTGATTTAAGTACCTACAAGTAGGTACTGATGCAGAGTCTAAAATTCAACAGAAAGACTCTGTTCCCCTCATCTGAGAAATGTACAACGTCTTCTCTGTAGATATCTTGCATGTTGTAACACAAGTTATTGTGGTATATGAAAGGCATACCTTAGTCTCTCAGGAAAGCAGAAACAGATCCTTTTGGGACCCCCTGATAAGGTCTGGGGGGTCAGGGGCACTCTACCCTGCCCCCTTTTCACGTTCTTAACCATTACATGTCACTCTCTTCTGAAACTACACAAAATGGCGGCGATAGGGTGCATCAGAGACAGACAGTGAGAGAAAGGAGGCAGGAGATGAAGAAGAGATGTCAAATATACATTGGAGAAAATATAGTGGGAGAAGGGAAGTAACTATGAGTAAACTTCCTATGTAACATAAAAATGTTGCACTCTATACTATAAGTCTCACTTTATACTACAATCACTTCGCTACTACCTCATAAATTTGAAATAAAAATGAATAATATCTCAAACAATTTTTAATTTCTAAATATTAATTTATTGTTCTGAATTTTCATAATTTAAAAGAACTTGTAACATGTCCTCATCAGGAATTTCCTATTCATTCTCATCATCAGGAATCTCCTCATGAAAAGTCTGCAATGATGAATCTTGGAACTCTATGGTCTCCAAACATTCGATAAATTCGCCGTCAAGAGACTGATCCCAAAAATCACTCATGTCATCTCCTCCAAGCGAAAATATTTCATTAATGGTGCTGTCAATATCCGGGACATTTAGAATCTCAATAAATGTAGTGGAAAATTCAAAAGAAATTTCAACGGTCTCTTCATTGTGATCCATTTTATTTTGAAATTTCTTGCTGTAAATTGCAGGAAAAAATAATGACTTTCATTTACCGTTTTTAGTAATACATAATATAAAACTAGCTTTATCAAGTATTTAGTTCTTTAAAATTAATATGCACAATTTTTAAAAAAAAATTAATATAATCAGTAGAGTTAGGGCACTGTAGGGGTCAAGTTGACAAAGGTACTTCTGAGTTTTTAACTAAGCATGGGCGTAAAATCCGCTCCGCTCGCAGATTTTTCGGATTTTTGGCAAATTCGCAATCCGCGAACTCTCGCGAATTTGTCGAAAATCCGTGAATTCGCTCGCGGCGGATTTTTTGCTTGGTGATACAATATTGCGGCGCGCGGCGTGGTTCACGGCGTTCACTTTCCGTCATTCAGCATTTGCCGAGTTGTTTTTCTCGATCATATTTTGCGAGTGCTGCGCCATTTTGGATCTTGCTGCGGGATCCCGCGGGAGTTTGGCGCCCGCGAATACGTAATCGCGGCTTGCCACCTTGCACAGCACGCCTCGCGAGAGTTCGCAATTGCGAACACGTAGTTGCGTGGGAAAGGAACAATCTCGCACTTGCGAAATAGAGATTTATCAATTCTGCACAAGAAATCCACCAGCAAACAGGATAACCTTCAGAAAATGATGATTTTTATCAGAATCACTCCTCAGGTTGACATTTGCATGGCCTTTTTTTTTGCAAGGAGTCCATTTTTGGGGGGGGGAGGAAGGAAGTGCCCCACAGTCTCCAACTTCCTGTTCCTGTCCAGCAGGCTCCTCCCAGTGCTTTCTTCATGTGCTGGTCACTTTCATTTGGACCTTGACCTGGAAGGATTACTTTTTGTGGGTGCTGCTGGATATTTGGATTTGAGGCCTTTTTGACTTTCTTTGGATCACTTTTGGATTAGAAATCAACTTTCACAAGTAAGTTTGTTTGGGGCATTACAGTTGCTGCAACTACAATTTTGGAACTTTTTCAGAACATTAAATAAAATATATTGTGGGTAGCCACAGTATCCAGTAGGACCAGTGTTGGTTATGGGTGCATGATACAACTGTTTTGTTGAATTTAAACACCATTGAGGCCATGGATGGGCTTGGATTGTGCTGATTTTTGTTGTTTTTGTCGTTTTTTGGGGCTGCTGGTGGGGCCCTTTGCCCAGGGGTGGTGAGTGTTGCATGGGCCCAGTCTTTCTGTGGGGTGTCCTCTTGAATTTAAACACCATTGAGGCCATGGATGGGCTGGGATTGTGCTGTTTTTTGTGTTTTTTGTCGTTTTTTTGGGGCTGCTGGTGTGGCCTTTTGCCCAGGGGTAGTGGTGCATGGACTGAGTGTGCCTGTGGGGTCTCACTCTCTTTAAGGTAAACATCCTGGATGGCATTGGATTGTGGTGATTTTTGGGTGTTTTTCTGTTTTTTTGGGGTGTACTGTTGATGTGGACTGGCCATGTGGGTGGTGGTGGTGGCCATCTTGAGTGCTGGCTGGTACAGGCAACATGTGCTTGGGGTGCAAGGGGCCATTTTGAAGAGAGGCAGTGTCTGAGGCCTGCACTTATTTAGCCTACTTTTCATCCATTATCCCCAGGGGTAGTGAGTGTTGCATGGGCCTAGTCTTTCTGTGGGGTGTCTTCTTGAATTTAAACACCATTGAGGGCATGGATGGGCTAGGATTGTGCTGAATTTTGTGGTTTTTGTCGTTTTTGGGGCTGCTGGTGGGGCCCTTTTCCCAGGGGTGGTGAGTGTTGCATGGGCCCAGTCTTTCTGTGGGGTGTCCTCTTGAATTTAAACACCATTGAGGCCATGGATGGGCTGGGATTGTGCTGTTTTTTGTGTTTTTTGTCGTTTTTTTGGGGCTGCTGGTTTGGCCTTTTGCCCAGGGGTAGTGGTGCATGGACTGAGTGTGCCTGTGGGGTCTCACTCTCTTTAAGGTAAACATCCTGGATGGCATTGGATTGTGGTGATTTTTGGGTGTTTTTCTGTTTTTTAGGGGTGTACTGTTGATGTGGACTGGCCATGTGGGTGGTGGTGGTGGCCATCTTGAGTGCTGGCTGGTACAGGCAACATGTGCTTGGGGTGCAAGGGGCCATTTTGAAGAGAGGCAGTGTCTGAGGCCTGCACTTATTTAGCTTACTTTTCATCCATTATCCCCACGGGTAGTGAGTGTTGCATGGGCCTAGTCTTTCTGTGTGGTGTCTTGAATGTAAACATCATGGATGGCATGGGATTGTGCTTATTTTTCTGTGTTTTTCCATTTTTGGGGGTGTATAACTGAACTGATGTTCCTCTGTCTTCCATTGCTTTTAGGTGCACAAGACTCTAGAGAACCACCAGTGCCAGGAAGAAGTCCTGCAGCGGTGTGTGTGTGCAGCATAACGTCACGCGACGTCACGTCTGGACACAGACAACTCTGCAACTCGTGCAACTGCTGCCTGCTGTTCTGAAGAAGATGGCCCCAAGAAAAATTACCCGTAGCTCCTCTAGCAAGAAAGTTGCCAGTAAGGAGCAGAAGAAGCAAGTTACCAAGGAGACTGGTGTGCCGGCCGCCCCTTTTTTTGGGAGTAAAAAAAAAAGTATGCCTGCAGTAGCAGCGGGATCTGCTGGGAGCAGCACCCCCGCTCCATTGGGCTCAGTGCCACCACCACCACCACGCCAACTTAAGTCCAAGCCCTTCAGTGCTGCAGAGGCACTTAGTCTAGTTGTTCAATCACCATCGACCAGTGATGTTGGCTCATCGCAAGAAAGTAGCAGCAATGTCCCTCAATCAACACAGGTTGTTGTAACTCATCTGACGAGTGTTGAACAACCACAGCCGCAACAAAAACCACATGTGCAAGTACAAGCCCAAGTACATGTGGAAGGAGAGGCAGCGCAAGGAGATGCGCAAGCAGAGGTGCATGGAGGGTCACAAGTGCCCACAATAGTTGTTCCTCCCGAAGTAGGGGCACATCAGGAAATCGACAATCAAGGCGAGGTATCATTTGAGTAAGACACTCCTCCTGATGATCATTCATTGTCTTCCACACCCCTAGCAAGGAAGAGATCAAGGGTGGTGTCTACATCTTCTTCAAGCACACGTCCTTCTGATGATACGGATCAAAATTGGGAACCAGCACCACTGCCGTCTGAGAGTGAGGCACATGATCTGACAAAGGTAGTTAAGCATACAAGGAAGCTCGTCCAAAGTCTCAGAGTTATGGAGTGTGATGATGAGGCTCAACAAGAAGTGGCGGATACTGCTGCTGATGAAGACTCTGACAACGACGACCCAGTCATCATAAAGGTCACTGCAGCCCCAGCGGGCATGCAGCAAACAGACATTTTGACCCTTGCCCGAAAAGCTGCTGAGCATGATGATGATGATGTTGTCGACGAGGAGGCAGTGGAAACACCACAATCATTGGAGTAAAGTAGTACACCAACTCGTACCGCTTCCATATTTCTTTCTCACAAGAAGGGACCTCCATCCACCTCGACCTTAATTAGTGGCGGTGAAAGTGCACAACGTACAAAAGTTGGGCAATCCAGATCCTCCACTTCATATGGCATTAGCAGCATGACCACCACCACCAGTATCGCCGCCTCCTCCGGCCCCCACAGACACTTCAAGTCCCCAGTTTGGGACTTCTTTACTGTTTGCCCAAAAAGGGAAAAGTTTGCCATTTGTACCATTTGTAAGGTTGCAGTTAGTCGTGGTAAGTTTGGTACCAACTATGGTACCTGAGGCCAGAGAGGTCATCTTAGGAGACAGCACACTGTCCAATGGTTTGCGCACCTAAAGGCGATCAAGGAAGCCCGAATTGGAAGTCAAGAAAACGTTGATGTTGCATCTGATGATGACGAGGAGGAAGAAGACGTGTCAAACACTTCACTTACACCCAGTACCCCTGTCAGCAGCACACCCCATGTGAGGAACACTAAGAGTGTTGGAGCGAGTGAGACACCAACGCGCAAAAGTTCACCAGCGAGCGGGTCAACGAAGTCATTATCATCCCGTAAATGCTTGGTCCAGGGCAACATTAGAACCATGTTTTCTTCAGACGCGCCATATGAACGCAACCACCCACTGACGCGTCTGTATAACACTAAGCTGGCTAAAATGCTAGCTGTGGACCTTCTCCCTTTTTCTTTTGTAGAAGCGGTAGGTTTTCTAGAATTAGTGGCAACGCTCTGCCCTAAATGGAAGGTTCCTAGCCGGTTCTATTTTGCCAGAGTTGCGGTTCCAGCACTACATGAAGATGTGCTGGAGGCGATTGGGGCAGCTTTGCAGAAGAGTGCTGTTCACACAATACATCTGACAACAGACATGTGGACCAGTGGCGCAGGCGCTGATTACATGTGCATCACTGCACACTGGGTCTCTTGTTCAGGTGTTAAAGCAAAGCTAAACGCAGGTGTTGACCTGGACCAAGTTTTTAAAGCTGCTCGTAAACATGCAACACTAGCCATGTTTGGCTTGGAGAAAAGTCACACATCACAAAACATTTTGGACGAGTTTAACAAAAAGGTCTTTCACTGGCTGTCCCCCAAAAAACGCAAGATTGGTTATGTTTCCACGGATAATGGCGCCAATGTAGCTAAGGCCATGGCGCTGGGTGACTATTTCAGAGTGCCGTGTTTGGCGCACTGTACCAACCTGGTAGTTCAAAAATTCTTGAGTGATAAAGACAGTCCAGCGTTCGAGGTAATGGCCACCTGCCGCAAAATGTGCAACCATTTCAGCCATTCTTTTAAGGCCCGGAAGCATCTGAGGAGCCTGCTACTTGAACGTCGAATGCCAGTGAAAGCACTCATCCAGGAGGTGGTAACACGTTGGAACTCAACCTTCTACATGCTTGAGCGTCTGTATGAGCAGTATACGGTACTCGATCACTATTTCTTAAAAGAGGGTACAGCTCAGAAGGACCTGCGGATGGGTGCGGCGCAATGGGACATAGTAAAAATCCTGTCAGACATGCTTCGTCCTTTTGAGTTCTTCAAGCGTGCAGTCAGCCAGGAGGACTGTAATTTGGGAAAAGCTATCCCATTGTTGTGCATGCTGAAGCACCAACTGAAGGCGGTGTCTTCTGAGTTAGAAAAAGATGAAAAAAACAAAGACCCTTTTCTTTTGTCGAAGAAATTATTAGAGCGCCTACGTGGTGATGAACGTCTTAAAAAGATCAACTCAGAACAGCATTACATGTGTGCTACTATTCTGGATCCACGCTACAAAAAGGCGCTGGCAGCCCAAGCATTCTTTCCTTTTGCTGATGAAGATGTTAAAAAGTACAAACGTTGGCTAGCCTGGTCAGCCAAGAGGTTTGAAAAAGAACGGCAGGATATTGAAGGAGAAGGCAATACATCAGCATCAGCATCAGCAGGCCATCCCCAGTCAAAAGAATCCACTTATGCACCTGTGGCTGTGGCACAAGTGACCTCTCAGCCGTTAAAGACACCGGCAACCGGATCATCTGCACCACACACAAGAGTAACAGTGGCTGCTGAAGCGGATTGGCTAACTTTGCTTGGGTATGGTTCTCAAAAAAAGGTCACAGGCACAGCAAAAAGTAAGCAAAGTGGAGGAACCGTTGAGGACCTTGAGTTGATGGTGCAGGACTATCTGAATGACTCAACAGAGGTCTTTCTTAATGATGAGCCATTGCAGTATTGGCATGGGAAAAAACAATTGTGGCCACAGCTCTCCAACCTGGCTATAAACTATTTGTCTTGCCCACTCGCAAGTGTGTCTTCTGAACGTGTTTTCAGTGCTGCTGGTGGCATTGTAACTCCCAAACGGAGCCGCCTCTCGCCCAAAAATGTGGAGAGGCTAACAATGATCAAGATGAATCAGCACCTCATACCACCAGATTACAAAATACGAGAAAGCACGCCGCATGAAGACGAGGAGGACGGCAACGTAGATGAGGGGATTTGTTCTCTGTTCGGTGACGCTGACCTCATCCTGCCTGAATTCGCAGAGTATGATGACGAAATCTTCTTCTTATTCCCTGACACCGAGCCCTGAAAATGAGACAATGAATCAATAACTTTCTTTTTTGTCCTTATTCACTTTTATTCCTGTGTGTCTGTCTTTCTTTGTTTTGCACAGTTAATTTAATTCAAACTTTAATCACCTAATCCCAAAAACAAGCCCATCAGCAGAACTGTCTTCACTTGTTTGCTTATTGATTTGAAGGTGCCGCAGTCTACATTCCTCAGGTTCACAAGTTCAGAAGAACATGCTCCTCTATCCTCCTCCTCCTATTTCCCTCAAAGCAGAGGGCTGGATTACGCCCAATGAAGAAAGACTCAGCACTTGTGGGGGTGTTCTACTTCTTTGCGGGTGAGTTGACGGCTCTGGGCCCATTGCTGTGAAGCTCTAATAACGGATAAAAGTGTTTTGGACCAAATATGAGGCAGAAATTTCTTGCCGTTTTTGCTGACTTGCTTGCCTTTGAGGTGCTCTTTGGCGGGGTTCCGTGTGTTTGTGGGTGAGTTTTGGGGTCTGGGAGCACTGCTGCGACAGTCTAATCTTGATTGCATTTGCTTTTCAGGAAATCCGTGGTGGAAAACAGGAGTTATGATCATGACCTAGCTGCACAGCGCGTTTGGACCGAAGGCCGAGAGATATTGTAAGTATGAGATTTTGCTTTTTGGCTGTTTGGGGGTGTTGTCGCGTGCTTTTCTGTAGGTGGGTTGGCGGGTCTCTTGGGGCATTCCTGGGAAGGTCTAATACCGGATAGAAGTGGTTTGGACAAAATCCATAAGGAAAAGCCTTTTGGCACTTTTTGTAACTTAGGTTTCGTTAGGGTTAGCCCTAGCAGCAGGATTGCTTGTGTTTCGGGGTGTTCTAGATTTTTGCAACTGAGTTCTGGGGTCTTAGAGCACTCTTGGAGCAATGCTGGCTATGGATACTTTTGCTTGCTTGCAAGTGGTTTGAATACAATCCACGGTGGGTAAGGGTGTATTTGGGCCTACTTTTACTTTCAAAGTACGTCTTGTCACCATTTTTCTGCTAGGCCTCGTTTTCTGAGATCTGATTGGGGGTCTTCTACATTTTTGCGACTGGCTTTAGTAAGGGTCTTGGTGGGAGCATTGCTGGGAAGGTCTAATTTTGTTCTAAAACACAGTTTACAGTACACCTAGCTTGAGGGGAAAGATCCGCTAAATTAATTTGGCCATACTTATTTATCCTTAAAAAGGTGACTCAGACAGATTACGCAATTTCAAAAATATTATACTGTCTATTAGGAAAATCAAAGTGTGACTTTTTGCACCACACAGCGTACATACCTTATATTTATTTATCAGTGGTATTGTAATAGCACTTCCTGTTTTCCGTTCAATAATTACAGGCCGGGTTTCAGTCAACATCCGCCAGGCAGGCAGTGGACAGGGTGTCTTCTGTCAGTGGTCACTGGTCACCAACATTGATGGACGAAGCGTCAGCTGGAATGGAGGAGTGCCGCTAATAAGAGGAATTGTTTGCTGCATGCAACTTACTTACCAAATTCAACAGGACAACTCCAACAACATACAGAATACAGATACAGTATCCATTGTTTTCTTCTATGAGTGTGACTGCATGTGGTTAGCTTTAGTTTGTACCCAAAGATTTCTTTATCTTCAATTATTGTTTGTCCATGCTGTGCTTTTTTTTTCTTCTCTCAACAAAACCTACCCAAAAAGAAACCCCCATTCCCATCCATTTTCCAAACCCTAACCCTCTTCCCCCGGGCTGTGTGGTTTTGCTTGATGTCTGACTAAATTACATCAATAATTCCACACACTTGCTGGGGAGGATAAGGTCATAGCAACAGGCTGGTGAAGGAATACGAGGATATATTCTAGACTTACTCAGCTTCAGTACTATTTCTTGTAGTAGTAGGAGCCAATGTCAAATAAATTCAACGCAAGTACTAGTTATACTTGCAATACTTTACCATTTGTTAGGCTACATTGTGGCACTGTTCTAGTGTACTGTCACCTGCTATATTCTCTATCGTACCGTAACCATTGTAATGCTACAGTAAGGACAAACCAGGTTTCATTTTCTTTTTTTCCATAGGCATGCAACTGCCACTGTGTCACACCACTAGTACCACCGCAACGAGGAAATTTCATCCGCCCAGGATTGCCAACCTTAATCCCCATTTCCCGTGGAGCCAGCCCTGGGCCTAGCCCTAATTTCTAACACAAATTACAGGTAAGATAAGCGTTTGGTGGGAGGTAGTATAATGGAGTATTAGGACTAGACGAGAGATTGACGGTAGTACTACTAAAGTCCTAGGACTCTTCAGGAAAACAAACTTACTGTTAAACCCCCACCCACCAGACTGAAAAGCAGTAAAAAACAGGTATGGTCAGATAAAGTTTAAAAAAGTATATTTATGTAGCCCTAACAAAATAATCTAACCCTCCCTAACCCCAACGATTGTCTTTCAAAAGTCCCAAATAGAACCCAACTCCCAAATCCCTCCCTCCAAAAGTCTCTAAAAAAAGGGCAAGGGACACTCCACTACTGGAGGGTGCTGGTGAATTTTGCGGCCAGGGCATCATACTCCTTGCGGAGGGTGGCATGGTCGAAGCGGAGGCCCTCCACCAAGTTCTTATAGTTATGGACCTCCTGCTCCAGGTACGACACTCTGAGTCCTAAGCGGCGCTGGCGTGCCTTGCAACTCCTGTGGGGGGCAGCTGGTCTTTTTGCTGCTTGGCGGTGGCGGTTGGCTTTGTTAGCCCGGCTCCGTACCGCTGGAGCACTGCGCTGGCTGGCAGCCCGTGGGGGCACGGAGGAGGATGCAGCTGTCCCAGTGGAGGATGTTGTGGTTCCACCGGTTGACTGCGTGTCCTCCTCCTCCAGGGCCACCAGCCGCCGATATTCGGCGACAGTGGCATCCAGCCTCCGTTGCCGGGCCATTCGAGCCTGCTCCCTCCGTGATGTCGATTTGGAAGGAGCAACTATATGAAGAAAGAAAGACATAGTCTGCAACCAATGCTCCTTAACATTAATAACACAAAGTGATTGAGCCGAAAGTTGTGTCACAGTACAAGTAGCAAATTGAAAGCACAGTACATAACTATTGAGGACAGTATCTATCTAACCTCCCACTTCTGCATCCTTGCTCTAACATTAGTGGAAGTTTAATGAACAAATTCTACGACCACTATGGACTTCCATTACAGTCGACTATGACAGTACACCAGTCTTATTCTTCTTCTTCTCTCTTGTTTAGGAAAATTGGTACGTTATCTTATGCAAGCCGGCAGAATGCCAGCGCAGTGAACTTGCACCCGAGAAAAACAGACGCACACCATGATGAGTGAGACAGACTTGCGTTACTGTACCGGTCCAGTACATGCAGGTGGTGAAGCTATTACTTTTCTATTACGGGTGGCACTGAGAATACTCTGTTACAAGGGCTACTGCTTAATTAATTTACCTTTCACCCTACAGTGCAAATGAGTACTAGAAAAGGAAAATGAAGAAGCTAAATAATTTGATTATCTATCACTTCACATGGGATGTATTTGATGACATATGGGATGACTTTAGGTGCTTTGCTTATTATTGAGTGAACAGTGATACACCCACACATGAATGACGTACTACTACTAAACTAAAGTTATTAAGAGAGGTACGGAGTGTCCACCGTAATAACCGGATATATGCTGTGCTTGCAGTTGCAATACAAACTACTGCTACTATTCATGGTAGTATTGGACAAATGTGCAATTTCTTTTCCTTGCCTTCCCTACACTGGAACGGACGTGCGGGTGCGGTGTTACATGCTCTTCAAGGTAACACTTAGTTCATCCAGTGACCATCTACTCTCTCTAGATACACATGTGCTATCTAAGAGTCAGATAATACCATGCTCCAGGCATCCATCCATTCAAAGTATATGCACACATACAGTTTCTGTTTCACCCACCCAGGCTGTTGTCCTTCCACCCATCCTTGCTTCATCATTGACCCAGCCATGCACCATACCATATTCTTTCCTTCCCAGCCACCTCGGGGGCCAAGCAAACACATATCATTCTTCTTTGCCAGCCATCATAAAATTTCTCGTCCTTCCACACTTACTTACACCCTTCTTTCGCTTTTCGTTCATCCCATCCATCAAGTTCATCTAAGATCTTATTGGGATTCTTCTCACCAAAAACTTCACAGCTAAGTCGAAGTACATTTAGAGGAGGCTACTACCTGGTTGATTTATAATACACCCGTGCAGAAAGCACACTATGCAGTCTTCAATCTCAATAAGTAAGGAATATATAGCTTACCTCTTCCCGCCACCACCGTGCGAACCCTCACAGGAACGTCCGGCACTTGCACCGCCTCCTCCCCAGAGTCCTCGCCCAACACCACCACCTCCGCGCTGGCCCCGCCACCAGATGTTCCACCTACAAAGTACATTTAAGAATGTTAGAATACACCACTTACTACTATATAATATTAAAAAAACGAAATACAATGTAATAATTTGTAACTGTCTACTCTAAAGTAAAAATGTCCCTTTTTCCACAAGAAATGTGTCCAATTAATCGTTAGCACTAAGCACTTTTCCATTTTCAGTTAAACGTTTACTTTTATGACAAATTTGATTTTAATAAATGTGTTTACTTTTAATAAAGCTTTTAAACTTAAATAGACTCTGTGGTTTTTGGTCCTCCAGACTAGAGTGGATGAGCTAAAGGTTTTGGAATTTTTGCAAGCATGAGTGCCTCTGGCACTTCTTGACTCTGACTCCGTACTCTTGTCCTGCGTTGGATAATCTAATGATCATTGGGGATCAATCATCGGTGACTTTGGGAGCTAAATGACTCTGCCACACTATCTAGTCAGTAAGGAGATTGGGGGTTCTTCAAAGTCTGATATCACTGAGGTATGTGGAAAGAAAGTCTACCTGCGCCTATTATAATTGATAAACAATGCACTATTTAGTGTTCATAGTTCGGTTTGTGCAGATTTGTCCCTGCAACAGTAGTAGAATGGATTGTCCTCCTATCCAAACCAAAAGTAAAGTAGTATCTTATTCTTTCTTGGTGGTCATTCACCTTTTTATTGTTGGCAATTGTCAAAGCATAAACATTTAGAAGACTTGAAAAGACATTATGGACAATCCCAGAGGACTGCACTCAGTGCATAGAGCTATTGCTGACTAGAATGGGAGTCCAATGGAATTGCCAAATGTGCAATCTTAGTTAGCTACACAGACAGACTAATAAGAATAATCTAGTAATACCACAGGGAGTCATAGTCGAGGCAGGATAAGAATTTAGATCCAGTCTACAAGAAGATCAAAGACGATTTAGAAAAAATCGAATGAGGAAAGCTAGGAAAAAATAGGTACTCTATATTAAAATTAAAACTTACTGGGGCCAGCAAAGGAGCCCTCGCCTGCCCGATCCTGGCCTGCATCCTCCTGAACAGCACCCTCCTCCTCCTCCTCCTGTGTCCTCTTGCCCTTGGGGGGAGCTGATGTACAACATGAATGAAAGAAAGACCAGAAAACATGGATGAGATTTGTCAACCAAATCAAACATTTCAAAAGAACAATAACAAAATATTTTGGAGAAATAGCAAATAAATAGACAACTATTCCACGGGATATATTGACCTATCTCATGTGGTATACTACGTTATTCGTATTGCCTGATTTGCGGAACGTTGACTTTGAAAGTTCCTATGTAACTCACTAAACAGACTACTAAAAAGGTTTGCCTAGGCCTGGCAGGCAGCAGTCCGCAGCACGCGAAGTGACAGACAAAGTCCATCCTGCTTGCAGATCAGTGAATACTCAAACTATCAATCCACCGACCACCACCACTATTTCTTCCTATAGCCATGTGTCTAAAGGAAGGACTGGATTTCAGTCTGTTGGGGCTGATTTAGAAGTCCCTTGCGGCTCATTTTCCTCCATTGTTGCGTGACTTTTGTGACGCAGCGGCAGAACAAAAGAGTCGCCATGGTGCGGCGTATATATAAAAAAAAACGCATATGGGAGATGCATCACGTTGTAAAGCCCTGCGCCATCAGGGGGCGTTCCGGCGCAAGGGAGGGCGTTCCTGCGCAGGAACGAATCCTAAAAGTGGCTGAGGGAAATCTACAAGATGTCAATCAGTCACTTTTAGGACAATGATGCGTGACTCAAACCCTGCACCTGCTTGAAGCCGACGTACGGCTTGATGCAGCATTGGGGAGATAGGGCACCCCAGAGCATTGCTGGAGCTGCGCCATCGTTGGCACGCAACTCCAGCAATGCGCCACCTTTACGGCACAGATGCGTAAGGCTTCTGTGACGTTTTGGGCCAATGGGTGGTGGTGGCATGGCGCACAATTACTGCCGCATCCCTGCTACTTTGCAGGGATGCGCCGGTAATTGAAAATATGACCCTTAGTGTCTAGTATTACGCAGTTCTTTACACTACACTCATACATAATTTCTCAGGCCAATGAAATGAACACAAAATACAAACAAATAAGCATAGTAGCAAGCAAGGCTACTGAGAAGGAGAGCAGTGCACCTGAAATGCATAGAAGATTTTGAAATATAATTTACCTACAATGTAATCGGCAGCATTATTGCTCTTGGTAAAGAACAAATATTTGCAAATAACAGAGCCAGATAAAACAGATTAGTGATGAAATAGCTAGAAATAGCTACTACTACTCACCAAGCCCGGGGACCTCTACGCCGAGCGCGTCCAGCAAGTCCCGTTCCCGGTCCATGACATCCGTCCAGCGGTGGGTGGCCTGGTTATAGGTGCGCCGGACCCCAGAGAGCTTAAACATGGCCCGGCACACCTTCTCCCACCGCTTCCGGCGCTCCCGGATGCCATAGCCGGTTGCGATCTTGCTGCCTCCCAGGATGGTCTTGGGGAGGCGGCGCTGGACGTGGAAGATGAGTGCGGCCACCTCCTCCGCGCTAAAGATCTCCCGTGGCATCACTAGCTCCCCCCTCAAACGCCCGCACAGGAGCCGGGCACGGGGTGCGGGACCCTTCCCCTTCTCAGGGTGCTTCCCGGCTCCCTTTACCATGGTCTGGTCAGAAATGAGTTAAATAATAAAGAAGAAATAGAATAGGGAAGAAGAAAAGAAAAGAGTTTAAAAAAGTAGTTTAAAATTAACAAAAAGTATCAGAAAACACAAAAATATAGAGCTAGAAAAATAGAGGGATAGATAATAAGTAAAATAGATCAAATAAACTTCAAACAAGCAAAGGATGGCAGAGATTCAGAGAGGATACAGAAAGCATGCCCAGAACCATAGCAATGAATGAGAAACAAGATGGCCGCGCCCATTCACGACAGCGTGGGTAAGTTCGCGCAAGATTTTCCTCGCGATCACGCGCGAAATTGTACTAGCGAGCAGCACACTTTGCGAGATTACACATAGCGGCCGGAAACGGAATTACGTCACGCAAACAAGATGGCCGCGCCCGTGTACGACCGCTAGGGTAACTTCGCAAACGTATAGCTACAAGCGCCTTGCGAACACGCAAAAAATCACGCGAACATACACGCCGCAAAAAAAATAGTGTATTCGCACGCATTCGCGGCTTCCAAAATCGATCTCGTACGGATTCGCGCCCCGCAAATCGCTCGAAATTGCAGAAAAACGATTTTTGCTAAACTGAAAGCAATCAGCAGGTGCAAAAGTTCAAACTTAACATTAGTAACCATTCACTCTAGTGCTTCCTGAGGGGCCCCTCCAGAGTTCAGTTGCCTGTTTGCAACTATTCCATGACCCTGCTATGACCCAAACAGCAGGCTCATAGAATAGCTACAAGTAGACCATAAAGGTCCTGTGAAAAAAAATTGCACTGCAACAGAAAGCAAATTACAGATAAGGAAGGAAGCAGGTGCCAGCCAGACTGGAAGTTTCAAAATTACTGACACATTAATCACCCCCTAATTAATTCATGGCAGTTGAAGAAGGGCAGGTGTGCTTGCTTTCACTGCAACAGAAAGCAAATTACAGATAAGGAAGGAAGCAGGTGCCAGCCAGACTGGAAGTTTAAAAATAAGTGACACATTAATCAACCCCAAATTAATTCATGGCAGTTGAAGCAGGGCAGGTGTGCTTGCTTTTTTTCACCCCCATAATCTACAGTGATAAACAAACCTAATGGGTGGCAGTGAGGATGTACCAGAGGGTGGCATGGGTGTACCAGAGGGTGGCAGTGGTGAAACAGAGGGTGCTGTGAACCTGTGATGATAAACCAGACGTAGAAACAACATAGTCGCGGCCGTTGCGAGCCGAAAAGTAAGTTCGCAATTGCGAAATGGTCCACAAATCCTCGCGAACGCTCGCCATCACAAAAAACGTAAAAATCCGCTAATCCGCGAGAGTTCGCGGATTTTGCGGATTGCGAATCCGTAAATACACAAATTTGCGTACGCGAGATCTGCTAGATCCGCCCATGCTTATTTTTAACAGTTAAGTTTTCTTTGGGCAGTGTATAGTATCAGGCAGGAACTAGAAATATAAAGCACTGCATGTGATGAAGCCTATCTCAATCCATAACTATAACAGAAGGACTGTAAATAACTAACAGAAATCATTTTTCAAATTATCTTAAAGTGTACAACATAGTTCCCCTTACAAATTAACAACTCACCTTTTTGAAAGTAGGAGAAGAGTTAGTACAGTGTAAATCTTACACCTGAAATTGAACACCAAAAATTCCTCACAACTGTACCTCAGACAGTAGTATCACAAAATGGCCGTATTTTCCTCTCATTTTAGATATATACATAACCAATCAAACTTCATCACACACAAATTCAAAACCAAAGTAACATTTTAATTGGTTCTAAATTTCAACACTTTCAAATGTGTTTTCCCCATGCAATTTTCCATAGGACATTTAGACACGGCTACAGCCCGAACGGCTGAACGGCATTACACCAAACTTGGCAAAATGGTAGGGACTGGTACGTAGTAGGGCCTTTTCCATATGTGTTTAAAATCGCTCCAGTGGTTTTTATGAAAAGTAACTTCAAAAACACATATATATCAATTTGCGCGCCTCGAGCGCTTAAGCGCACCCGGCGCGCCACGGAAGTGCGCGAGCGGAAAGCTGATTGGCTCTCGGTTGTATGTCAACATTCCAAACAGTCCGGAGAGTCCGCCATCTTGTGTCTCGGTAGAATCGAGACACAAGAGGTGCAAAAAAAAAGGGGGAAACGATTAAAAGTGGGCAGGGTAGATAACCCCTGACCCCCTAGGTTTTCTGAGGGGGGCCTAGAAAGACCCTGATGGGCAAAAAAACTTTTTTTTAAAACATTTTCGCGGGGTAAGCGCTGGGTGCGTTCCCATGTACACTTCCCGGTACGCGTACCCTGAGCGCACCACGGGGAAAAACAGTGAAAGAAAATAGTGTAAAATAAGAATTTAGAGTGCTTAGAGGTAGGGTAGCTCTGAAAAGAGCTGTTGTGTTATGTGGGCGTTTTTTGTACCTACAAGTAGGTACCGATGCAGAGTCTAAAATTCAAGAGGAAGACTCTATTCCCCTCATCTGTAAAATGTACACCATCTCTCCTATAGATGCCTTGGAACCCATACCATAGTCTCTGAGGAAAGCAGAAACAGATTTATTCACATGTTTCCTTGCTTTCTCAATCGGTGCACAAAATTGGTTGGACCAGTTCTATTTTTGCCTTTGGCATATATTAGAATATACCAAGGTAGTTTTGGGAAAAAGTGGCATCAATTGCCAAAGATGTCCTTTAAAAGCATTTCCAGACCTACCCAAGTCAAAACGCCCAGATCATTTCCACCACAGTGCTCAATTATGAGGTCAGGGTGTGGTAGATGCATAAAGGATTTTACCAATGGCATCAATTGGTGACATCTCAATCCTCTCTGGCCAATCCACATAATATCCACATTTGGTAAATTAAGGTTGTGAATACCTCTGTTAGCTGCATATTTTTCCCTCCAGTGAACAAAGCTATGAACCACAATCCAGACATTAGGCATCTTCAAGGTAGATGTGGTTGTATTCAGATGAGTTGCGGAAATGAAATGGCAGTTTGAAAGTAGGAGGTATGAAAAAAAAGTGGTTGAGATTCAGTGCACTTGAAAGAGAAGAAATGATTGGTATTTTTTAAATTCTCCACTGAAAATTAGGGTGCATGCTTTTGTTTTTTGAAAGATGTAATTGTAATGGTTGCGGCATAGTGACCAGCCGCACCCGTGTTCTCTTCCCGCCTCCTCCCACCCGGTGCTTCAAAACGACTCGCGACCCCCGCTTCGCGGGAGCTGATCGCAGTCGGGACATTGAAACGGGCTGAACGCTTTGCTGATTTGATATCCCTGGACTCACCTCGTACTTTGTAGCCGGGGGTAACGCCTATTTGGGGCTGGTGTTGTGCAGCGGGACTGTGAGGACCAGAGCGCCTTGCGGCATAGTGACCAGCCGCACCTGTGTTCTCTTCCCGCTCTCCTCCTATTTAGGTACTCCCCCTTCCGCACACGCAGAAAGCGCATGGGCGGGCACCAGGCTAAGCCCGGGCAAACGGCCGGCCATCTGAGGCCGTCCGAGGTCGATCGTGGCCGGGCTAGACCACGATCTTGTTTGTATTAATTCTTTGGCCTCTACTAAGGGCACGGCCATGAAGGAAGGTGTGGCACTAGAACTCAGCCCGCTCCTTGTGTGCCAGGCATTAGTGGACAGCCAAAGGGGCATGGCAAATTGGGGAATGAGGCTGCCAAACAGAGGCTTCAATGTGTCAATTTACCCCCTGAGTCCGTTCCCTATACGATTATTTTGACGGGAGTTCCAGCTATTGGGGAGGAAATTTTGAATCATATAGGGACCGGAAAAACAAAGTCACCTTCTGGCTAAATATGAACAGAACACTCCCTCCCCTGTCCAAAACGGAGATCTTAAATGTCAGAAGAGTAAGCTGGGTAGGACATTGCCCTAAAGATTTAGAGGGCGACTGCGTAATAATTAACTTTAGGGACAAATGGGTGGTGGACTTTATCCGTAGAGAACCAAGGTTTGGAAGGGTGGGCGAAGTTCAATCTTTAGATCTTCACTACTTATATCCCCACAGAAATAGTGATTCTCTTTTTCACCCATCTAAGCCTCGAGGGAGAAATCCTATTAGAGGACCCCGCTGTGATCGGGCAACACACTTCCCATACTTTCCACCTTTGTTCAACTGTTTTGAGCCCCTCTCAGGCCTAGAGGGAGTTGATTGACTTCTGATTAAGCCAGGCTGTAACATCCAGTCCAAGAGTTCCAGAAGGGCTCCTGAGGGTACTTGTATATCCAAGGTCGGTGCAGACAGTAATAGTGATTTGGCACAGTGTGGGTGCAAGGAGGTGGTTAAGGTGCGAAAGAAAGACGTAAATGGGCTGGATAGGCCCCCCCTGGATCCTCTGTTTAGTGACCCCCAGACAGAGAAACATCGACTGTGGGTGGGAGGATAATAGGCCCTAATTTAGGGTCTCCTGAATCAAGTCAACTTACCCTACAGGATCCTTTATTCAAAATTACCTCGTGGAATATCGCAGGGCTGAAGGGGAAATTAGATCTAGGAGAGTGGGCAGATTTTGTAGATGACTATGATATCTTGATTTTTCAAGAAAGCTGAGCTCCTGTTCCTATTTTTCGTCTGGGGTATCTTAACTTTTTCAAACCTGCCATCCGGGGCAAAAAAGGCAGAGCATCCGGTGGCCTAACAATCTGGGTGAGGCAGTCCCTTAACTATAGGCCCACTGAAGTGTCAGTGCTCAACCCAGATATTCTTGGGATTAAGCTTAGTAAGGAAAATCACCTGGAAATTGTCATTATTAATATATATGCTCGTGGCCTACCTGGAGGGCAGTGCCCGACAATTATTGGAGATTTAGACTTGCTCCTGAACTCAATTGGGCGGGACAAGTTTTTAGTCGTGGCTGGGGATTTAAACTGTACCTTTGAACCACTTCTGTGTGAGGGTGAGGACTTATATGCCGAAGAAGATGCGCTATGGAATGTTCCACATCTTGCCCTAAGCCCAATTAAGAAGGGGACGGAGGCAGCACTCCACTGGCTGGGACTGTGTCTAGAGTGGGGGTTGAGAGCGGCAAATGGCCGCTTCCACTCTGATAAAATGGGCCGGCCAACTTTTGATAATGGTACCAGTTCAAGTCGCATTGACTATATTTTAATTAAAATTGAGTTTTGGTCACTACTTGATGATATGTCAATTCTTGCACGTCCCGAGAGTGATCACAACCCGCTGGTTTTAAGTTTTAAACTCGAAGTTAACTCTGGGTGCAGTAGCCCTACCAAGGGAGCTACAGCTGAGGCCATCCTTACCAATGACAGATGTAGGGTACGTTGGAGTAGGATAATTGAAGACCCCGCCATTCTAGATAGGATTTCACATGAAGTCTCTTCCACCCGATGTGCTATTCAGGCTCTGGTTAATCCTCCAGGGTCATCCGATCAGTTAATAGTGCTCCATGAGCAGTTATTTGGTAATTTAAAAGTTCTCCTTACCAAAACCCCTAAATTCGGGCAAGTTTTGGTACCGCCACCAGGTAAAAAACTGGTATAATAAATCATGCCGACAGGCTTATAGTTCTTTGATTAAAGCCATAAAATCCAGGGTGATAGATGATATTAGAAAGGCAAGGCTCATGTGCAAGAAGGGCCAAATGGAAGCCAAACGAGCATGGGACGATAGTCGCTGGCAGGATCTATACGAAGCAAGTAGGTCCTCAAATCAGATTAAGTTTTGGCAGGTTGTAAAATGGAGTGGGAACCTGGACTTGCAAACTCCGGTGAACCACGTACCAGCTGAGAATTGGGTTGAGTACTATGCACCCCAATTTAAGGGCCATGAGTCAGAACCTGTGTGTGGTTTGGTCATTTCTGCACCTATGCCCCCAATGTCACGTTCGCCTCTAGTGTTTGTGAATAATGATGCAGAGGTTGCGCTGGGATTGGTCCAAGCTGGCAAAGCTCCGGGTATGGACTGTATCCCGGCTGACTTATTTAAATATGATCTGTTGAATTGGATGCCATATATCACAACACTTGCTAATGCCATTGCAAAAGGGGCACGGATTCCGGTCTCTTGGAAAGGGGCTGAAATCTTACCCATTTTTAAAAAGGGGGATCGATCGGCCCCTGGCAATTATCGTCCGATATGGTTAATAGATGCTATTCAGAAAGTTATCTTTAGAATGGTATTGGCTAAAATACAGACTTGGATTGATAATGAGAACATTTTGTCCCCTATGCAAGCTGGCTTTAGATCAAGCATCAGCACTATTGACCAGGTGCTCAGATTTATCCTGATATATTGGAAGGTGGTGTTTTTGGGTGGAGGAACCATATACGCAGAATTCGTGGACCTTAGGTCCGTCTTCGACCTCGTCCCAAGAGATAAACTATAGGCCGCCTTGGGAAAAATGGGAATGCCCCGAGAACTGTTGGAACTAGTAATAAGATTACATGAGGATAATTTTGCAAGGGTAAGATGGGGTGTCCGACAAGGGTGTGTTCTCGCCCCGACTTTGTTCCTGCTATTTATAAATCAAGTAGTGCAGCATTTTGCAGACTCATCCACTGATGCCCCTGTCTTGGGTGGTACAAAGTTTCCCCTTCTTATCTTTGCAGATGACACCCTTATCCTCTCTAAAACACAAAAGGGACTCCAAACTGCGATAAATAAGTTTGAGGTTTTCTGTAAACTTAATGACTTACAGGTGAATGTGAGTAAAACGAAATTCATGGTTCTAACTAAAAATAGGCTGTTGAAGAGTCATGTTAGCATGAATGGCACGGAATTAGAGTAGGTGGAAGTAATGACCTATCTTGGGGTAGTTTTAGATTATAGGTTAAAATGGAAACCCCAACTTGATGCACTCTGTCTAAAATTGGCTCGACTAACAGGGTGCTTAATTGAGGAGCAAAGAACCTCACAAACCAAAAGGATAGCGCCGGCGTTAAAAATATATGATTCAAAAATAAGTTGTGCAATTATGTATGGTGCAGACCTATGGGGTTTTTCAGACCTTTCCCAGTTGGTCAGGATTCAAAATAAATTTTTACGAAATTTGGTTGGTCTTCCACAATCTACTCCTATGAACCCCCTATTGCTTGATATGGGCTGCCGCTCTTTTGTTGATGTAGCGCGGTATAGGATGATAGCACTGTGGCGGAGAATATGGATAACACCGGAACTGGCTCACTTTGCTAAAGAAATATCAGATGTACGATCAATTGTGGGATCAGGTAATCTTCCCTGGTTTAGAGTAGTGAAGTTTATGTTGGGAAATATGGGTCTTAGTCTGCTGTGGATGGACCTTGGAAATAATGCCTTTCCTCCAAAAGGTGAATTTAAAGCACTATACTGGGCGTCTATAAGATATCAAATTGTTGCCCAGAGAGAGTCCATCTCATTAACTGTCAGGTTCTTGGTCCATAAGCTTGACCCCCTATTGGAGGAGTACTGGGACGTCATTACTAGGAGCAATGATAGACAGCTCTATCACCAGCTCAGAGTTGGGACGTTACATGTGAGGACCTTTAACAATAAGTGGCGTGAACAGTCTTCCGAGTATTGCCCTTGGTATAGGGATCAAATGGAATCAATAGGTCATATCTTCTTTGCCTGCCCCGCTTACCTAGCCCCCCAGAGAAAATGGTTAAAACCAATTTGTTCTAAATTGAGAACGCGGGTGGGTGCAGAGGCGCTATGGCTTTTAAGAACTAACACATCTGAGATTGTGACCATAGCAGTAGCAAAGTTTCTGGGCTGGGCTTGGATTATCAGAGCTAGGCACCCACTTGTGAGTTGATTAACTGACAGTCTTGTTCTTAACACAGTCGTACGTCTGTAATTGTAAATTTAATAATGTTTTATGCTTTACGTGGTTGTATAATATGTTCAGCCCCATATACAGTGATTATTTGTGTGCTGAAACCAATTGTTGCACTCTCGGTTGTACTAATCTAGTTTTAATGTTTTTATCTGGGGTATTTTGCCTATTAATATTGTCAAGAGTATTGTGTTTTATGTATATTTTTCATATATGATGTCTTTTATGATGAAATATTTTGAATAAAGAGGTATGAACTGAACTGAAAAAACTGAAGAACATTGCACATGATTAGCTAGTATATTGAGAGGTCCAACACCCTTGCTGGATTCATTTGCAACTTAGTATTATGAACTTTTCACCTGTGTGCTGAGTTCAATGGGAGTTACCATGGTAACAGGCTGAATGAGCACTGGGGGATGGGTGAATATTATGTGAGTTTGAAAGTCTTGAAATGTAGAACCAATTAAAACGTCAGTTTGGTTTTGAAATAGTGTGGGAAGAATTTTTATTGGTTAACTCCAGGGATATGTGTGAAGAATTACAGGGAATGAGGGCTATTTCTGGTTGCAGTGTTTGAGGTGCATTTCAGAGATTCTGCTTAAGAAAATCTGGTGTGTGTGACTGACACTGTTCTAAATCTTCTAAAGCATTTTTAAAGGTGAGTTATGATTCATTTAATATAGATAGACTGCTGTATGCACTATGGGGAAGATTAAGAAGCATATTGGGCTTATTTATTCTTGCATTGTGTCTCATGTTTCTATGTAATGCTGGCAAAAAAAGAAATGATGCATATTGGAAATGTATTTTGCAAATGAGTCAGGTTTCTGCCTTGTAATGTAGTGATAATTTAAATGGGCTGTGCTCTGTGTGTACAACAATTTACTATGCTACATGTTTTTTGATAAAATGTAAGATGGTGATTGATGGTGAGATGGTATGAGCATAGACACACATATTGTATGCAGAGACAGACATGGTAGATTACATGTAACATCCTGGTCATGTGCCTAAGATCACACTGTGAGTCAAGCTTGATTTTAAATGAATCTGGGTGAATAATGTGCTTAGTTGATGTGTTTAAAAATATGGGAATGCATGTATTCTTGAAGTCAGTTAGGCTTTAGGATATGTACTAGAAGTGAATCTTAGGCAGCATGTCTGTTAGGCCTCTTACTTCACAAATAGGCTCTAAGCTGTGCAATAAAGATGCAGGGTGTGCTGTTGAAATGAAAAAGGAATGTTATGTCTTGCTTATATATATATGGTCTGGTTTTTGCCAGTAGAGTCAGTGAGATAGTATGAGCTGAGACACACATATTGCATGCAGAGACAGACATGGTAGATTACATGTAACATTCTGGTCATGTGCCTAAGATCACACTGTGAGTCAAGCTTGATTTTAAATGAATCTGGGTGAATAATGTGCTTTGTTGATCTGTTTAAAAATATGGGAATACATGTATTCTTGAAGTCAGTTAGGCTTTAGGATATGAACTAGTAGTGAATCTTAGGAAGCATGTCTGTTAGGCCTCTTACTTCACAAATAGGCTCTAAGCTGTGCAATACAGATGCAGGGTATGCTGTTGAAATGAAAAAGGAATGTTATGTCTTGCTTATATATATATGGTCTGTTTTTTGCCAGTAGAGACAGTGAGATAGTATGAGCTGAGACACACATATTGCATGCAGAGACAGACATGATAGATTACATGTAACTTCCTGGTCATGTGCCTAAGATCACACTGTGAGTCAAGCTTGATTTTAAATGAATCTGGGTGAATAATGTGCTTTGTTGATCTGTTTAAAAATATGGGAATACATGTATTCTTGAAGTCAGTTAGGCTTTAGGATATGTACTAGTAGTGAATCTTAGGCAGCATGTCTGTTAGGCCTCTTACTTCACAAATAGGCTCTAAGCTGTGCAATAAAGATGCAGGGTATGCTGTTGAAATGAAAAAGGAATGTTATGTCTTGCTTATATATATATATATATATATGGTCTGTTTTTTGCCAGTAGAGACAGTGAGATAGTATGAGCTGAGACACACATATTGCATGCAGAGACAGACATGGTAGATTACATGTAACATCCTGGTCATGTGCCTAAGATCACACTGTGAGTCAAGCTGGATTTTAAATGAATCTGGGTGAATAATGTGCTTAGTTGATGTGTTTAAAAATATGGGAATACATGTATTCTTGAAGTCAGTTAGGCTTTAGGATATGTACTAGTAGTGAATCTTAGGCAGCATGTCTGTTAGGCCTCTTAATTCACAAATTGGCTCTACGCTGTGCAATACAGATGCAGGGTATGCTGTTGAAATGAAAAAGGAATGTTATGTCTTGCTTATATATATGTGTTCTCTTTTTCGCCAGTAGAGACAGAGAGATAGTATGAGCTGAGACACACATATTGCATGCAGAGACAGACATGGTAGATTACATGTAACATCCTGGTCATGTGCCTAAGATCACACTGTGAGTCAAGCTTGATTTTAAATTAATCTGGGTGAATAATGTGCTTAGTTGATGTGTTTAAAAATATGGGAATACATGTATTCTTGAAGTCAGTTAGGCTTTAGGATATGTACTAGTAGTGAATCTTAGGCAGCATGTCTGTTAGGCCTCTTAATTCACAAATTGGCTCTACGCTGTGCAATAAAGATGCAGGGTGTGCTGTTGAAATGAAAAAGGAATGTTATGTCTTGCTTATATATATATATATGATCTGTTTTTTGCACTCCCTGGAGATGGGGTAAGCACAGAGTACCCTTTATGCTTAGAGTTGTAAACTGTGAGCAGACACAGGTGACATTATTGAAAAATGTGAAAATATAATTCCTAATTTCATACAGACACTCAGTGTGATCCTTGTCAAAAATGTTAAAGCCATACTTTTTACCATAAAACATTTACAAGAGTGAGATGAGACACACACAAACAGACAAATGAGACACACAAATAGAGGGATGGGGTAGGCACAGAGTGAGATGATACACATGCACAGAGTGAGATAAGACACAGGCACAGAGTGAGATGAGACATAGGCACAGAGTGACATGAGACACAGGCACAGAGTGAGATGGTGCAGGCAGAGAGTGAGATTAATAATGAAACTGTGCTGCACTGTTGCTGTGACACTGCTGCTGTGGTATAAACTTACTTATGTTGTAAACTAGTGTTTATATCGTTTACTTATTGTAATTGCTATGTAGTATGTTTGTAGAGGTCTATAATGTGTTATTTTTTCTTTACCACATATTGTAATCATCTATAGAAAGACAAAAGAATATGCCTACGAAGGAAAGACGACAAAAAGGTTATAAACATGATTTATGGTCCAAGAAAACTCAATTAGAAGATTCATCCTTAACACAATCTTCAGTGAAAAAAAAGAATGCTCCTGGTAAGCAAACAAAGGAGTTTTTACGGAAATTAATGAAATGTAAAAAAAAAAAATGTTCTTTCAAAGAAAAAAAAAATACATCTGAAAATACAAAGAAAAAACTGTGCCCCTCAAAAAATGTTAGACCTGTAGAAGGAGATGAATTTATTGACATTCGTAGACAAATGTTTTATAACAGAATTGTTTTAAATTTATTAAAAAATGTAAAGATGTATCAAAAGAAGAGTGCTTTTTACAAGAATAAAAAAGCTTAGTGAAGATTGTGGATCAGGCATTTAAAGTGAAAAATAAATTATATGGTTTAGTAATCAATAGAATTCGTACACTAGATAAGGTAATCAATGTTTTCAAATCAAAATGTAAGTGGAAAAGAGTAATTAATCAGACTAATTTTTAGATGGTTTTTTCTGGTGAATGGAAGCATAGTTCAAGTTGTGAGCCATTTTTTAATGAAGAAAGTTACTTTCAGGATAATGATTTGGTGCATGCAGTTGACACCAGTGGTCGAGCATATGAGGTGAAGGATGGTTGTCCGGTTGAAAAAAAAATTGTGCCTAGAAATGCAGAAGAGGTGTTAGCTGATGAAATTTTTAGGAGACGTCCTAAGGCTCCAGTGTATACTTGGAATTGTAGTAGTATTTGTAGTGTGCGACAGGATTCAATTGATTTGTTTCTCAATTTCTTACGGACATATGCTAAGAAAAGTCTAAAACAAAAGATGAAGATTTTGCAAGAGTTAGATCCTTGAAGAGTGAGAGAAAAAACAGGTTTGCATGGGCATTCACTGGCTTGTCTTTCAAGAAAAGTATGTCAAAGTGTTTTTTACCATTTTAGGATGTTAGCAGTGCATCATAATAAAGTGAGGAAATTAGTGAGAAGGATGTATTATGCAAAAAGTCCAGCACTTAAACTAAAACAGTTAAACAGTGCTCTTTTGCATGGAACTGAATTAGATGTGAAGAATATTTGTCAAGAAATTGAGTATTGTTACTTTGGTGAAAAAGAGGACAGTGCAGAAACTGATACAGTAATAGAAGGTAATGTGGAAGAGAATGTACAGATTTCAAGTACAGAAAAATGTGAACATGAAATTACAAAGTTTAAGGTCAATTCAAGTGAAAGGCCTAATTTTTCTTGTTTGTGTTGTCGACGAACTCATTATAAGAATCAGACTAGATTAGTTGATTTATATGTAAAAAGTGAAATGGAAAATAATGATGAGTGGAAAAGGAAAAAGCAAGTGAAAGAGGCAAAGAAAAAGAAAAAGAAAAAGTCAAAAACAAAGATGACGAGCAGGAAAATGGTCCGGAAATCCAACTGACGCAAGCTAAACTAGAATTACAGGTAAAAAAAGCAAAGCGATTGCAGGCAATCAAAAACCTAAAATCAGCTGCTAAGTCAAGTGGGTTGTCACAGGATTTCCAGCCACGGATTTCAACAATCTTCTGTCCCGTTTCTAAAGAACCCGCCTATCAACCGGACCGGGTAGAAATAGATATCAACGAAAGTACTATACCTGAAATTCAGAGGAAAATAGATATTTTGAGCGAGCATCATGGCACTTCAGAGGCGGGTATCAAGAATGGATCTCTGGGCACCCCTAATTGTACCACGGGCGTCAGACTCTCAGATCCCAAGGATAAAACAGAACCCTTTGATGAGGGCAAACAAGACGAAGAAGGGGACCCGTCAGCCGATTATTGCGCCCTAGAAGCATCATCATCGATAAATGCAAGAAGTATAGTGACAAATAACTTAGCACACTTGGAGGATGCAAGAGACTCAAACCTAAACCCTATGCCAAACTCAAACTAAAACATCCCTAATATCCCTAATATAAATAAGCCAGGAAGGGACCTGGAATCTGAGCTTGAATCAATATCAGAGTCTGAAATCTATGAGACAGGGATGTCAACTTCAAGTGAACCTCCAGGATTACGACACGAAGAAATACACACAGATTCCAACGATTTATCTGATTCCAACACTAGCTCCAAAAAAAACAACAACTCTTCTAAAGATAATGGTGCTAAAAAAAACAAGAAAAAAAAAAAAGAAGACAAAGGAGACAAAACAAACTGGTGGATGAAGATACTACAGACCAAGGAAGTAACGTAGAATTATTCCACCAGCCTGATCAAAAACATAGGAACACTTCCCCACACACTATGACTAAGTTGCACTCAAAAATAAAACCTAAATTAAAAGGCGATGACATGGTGGTTAGTGAACCATCCCTGGTAGATGTATTTAACTCAATAAAGAAGTTTCAACTGGACGTTAAATCTGACAACAAGAAACTCCAAGGAGCAATCAGCAAAGTTGGCTAAACATGTTTGGAAATTTCAGATAGAATGGCCTCGGTCGAACAACGCACCGAGAATCTTGAAACCGACATCCTGGCTCTGCAGAAACAAGGCCAATCACAAGAAGAGACTATTCGTGATCTAATGATGAAGGTAGAGGATCATGAAAACCGGGCTCGCCGTAATAATTTACGCATACTGGGGATCCCCGAGGGAGTGGAGGGGAATGATCCAAGGAGTTATATGCTATCCCTGTTTAAAGACTCTTTCTCCGAGCTTGCTTCATGGGATTGGGAGAAGGAGATTCAGCGAGTCCATCGCTTTCCCTTTACCATCAACAAAAGGTCACAAGGATCAGAGCAATTTCCTAGAGCAATGCTTGTCAATTTCGGAAACTTTCTTTTACAGGAAGCAATCTTTGACTTGGCAAGACCGACTAAAAAAAGACAATACAAATGATATGCTTTTTTTAGCTGACCTGATTTTGCTCATGCAACGGTCGAGAGAAGATGGCGACTACGGCAACTTTTTTCCCCATTTGAAAAAATTGGCGCAACAGTCTTCTTACTGAATCCAGCCAGACTAAAAGTTATATTCAACGGCACAACGAGAAGCTTCTCCAGCGAAATTCAAGCGCAATCCTATTTGGAAGAGATCTCCGACCAAAGTAAAGACAAAGCAAATCTTTCCAAAGGGAAAAAATGCAACAAATAGTGATCATATGTTGACAGCCAATGGGTCGAGACATAGGTAGAGAGCGTGAGCTGAGAATCTCCTCAAAAAAGTGGGTTGACAGGTAGTATTATAGTGGAATAATTAAATGCCTATAAACGACAACCGTTGAATAAAATCACCGACTAGGACTATCAGCCCTTCAGAAGTTACAGGGGTTAGGGCCTAGAGCCACCAACTTCCGAAGGATCAGAGAGATGCCCACAACCTGGGCCTACGGGCAACAGGTAGCCTCATTAAATGGAGGGGGGAGTGGGGAGGGAGGGTGGGTCTTAGCTGTTGTGGGGAAGACGGGGGAGGGGGAAGGGGGCCGCGGTACAGGCAAATTGAAAGGGTGGAATCTATGAACAGGCTTAAAAGGATAAAAAAAAAATAAAAAAAAATTTTTATTAGTAGTACACCAAAGTTACAAAATAAATGGCTAAATTGAGAATATTAACCATGAACATATGTGGGCTCAACGATATAAAAAAAAGGCAAAGATTAGCAATAGGTTTACACTCAATAGGAGCAGAAATAATATGTCTTCAAGAAACGCATATAGAGGGGACACAGAGACATCTGTTTAAAGACCTGGGATACAGAGTAGTTGTCGCCACCACCCAACCAAATAAAACTCGGGGGGTAGCTATTTTAGCGCGAGGTGGGGGTTCAAGTTTTTTAAGATCAGCTTCAGACCCATATGGTAGATGGGCCATTACAAAGTGTCAAGGTATAAGTGGGAAAAATGTACTGTCTCTTCAATTTATGGCAATGTCACAGATGATCCAACATTGTTACAGTTCCTATCTAACGAATTGGCACACTGGCCTGTTCCTATGATCATGTGTGGGGATATCAACATTAATCTCCCACCAATTTGGCTTTCTGATCTAACATTCAAATATCTAGGCCGGAAACCTAGAACTTACAAGGCCTTGTTGGACATTTGACATGTTCATGGGCTGGAAGATTGTTGGGAGATGAAAACACCGCAGAATCATGGGTATACCTTTTTTTCCCACCCCCATAGCAAACTGGCTAGATTGGATTATATATTCATCTCTAATGTAATCCTATCTAAATGCTCTATAAATAGGCTGCCGAGGGTTTTTTCAGACCATAATCCTCTGCTTTTGAGTTTTGATATTGACATTACTAAATCTGATCACAGTAACTGGACCTTTGAAAGAGCTCTGCTAGCCAACGATAAATATTGTACCCATATGGAACAATGGATCCCAGAATTTTTAAGTTTCAACATGGGTAGCGCCCCGCTAGAGGTGGTATGGGATTCATTAAAGGCAGGGATAAGGGGGGAAACCCTTAGATTCTCTATCCAAAATAACAAAGAAGCCAAACAAAACTTAAAAGATCTAGAGGAGAATCTGGCCAGAAAAGAAGAAGATCTAATTAGATTACTTCAAGGGGGAAACAACATTGAAGAGGCAATTAGAGATGTAGCGATAGCAAAAAACTTAATATTTGAAATATTCACCCGTAAAGTAATCATCAAAGCTACTGCAAACAGGGAAAAAATCTATGAATGGAGCGAACAGATAGGGCACCAATTAGCTGTTAGGGTAAGAGAACAAGATTCTAAAAATACGATCAAATCTATAAGAGACCCCGTTCTCGGCCTAACTCATGATACAAACGATATTAGGGACGCCTTTAGGAGATATTATGCAGAGCTTTATTCTGAAACAGATATTAAACAAGATAAAATCGACGAGTATCTAATTTCGGATATAAGGCCCTACCTATCCAAAGCAGATGAGGGACTTCTCGCTGAAACTCCAGACTGGATAGACATTTTACTGTCCATACGCAGTCTTCCATCTGGTAAGGCATCAGGCCTTGACGGTATTCCCGTGGAATTTTATGTCAGATTCAGTAGCCCACTCAAAGACATTCTAACCCAGTTGTTTACCCAGGTCTTCATGAATGGAAATCCTCCGGCTTCTTGGGCACGTGCAAAAATTATAGTGTTCCCCCCCCAAAAAATAAAGATCCTACAGAATTAGGCAGCTACCGTCCTATTACTCTAATCAACAACGACTCCAAAATATATTCCAAACTGTTAGCAAGTAGATTGGCACCCCTAATTCACAAAATTGTATCTGTTAGACAACACGGGTTCATCCCTGGAAGATCAACCACAGATCACGTCCAGAGGGTGATAACTCTCTTTGACATCGCCGAGGTAGCAGGAGACCCTATGGGCCTAATTTTATTAGATGCTGAAAAAGCATTCGATAGGGTCTCCTGGCAATATCTATGGTCGGCCATGGCAAAGAGTGGGATCGGGGATCATTTTATTCAAGCAGTACAGAAAATGTATATTGCTCCCGAAGCGGTCGTTATGATTAATGGGGTCACATCGGACATCATTAAAGTGACGAGAGGTACAAGACAAGGGTGTCCTTGTTCCCCTCTACTCTTCGCCATTTACATTGATCCCTTTATCGCAAAGCTAGAAATGAATCCGTCCATACTACCCATTAAGACATCGAATGATGAAACTAAAACTCTAGCCTTTTCAGATGATATTGCGATTGTTACATCTGATCCAATTACAACAGTAAGGATAATGGAGGAAGAAGATAAAAAGTTCGGGGAGATTTCGGGATACAAATTAAATCAAACTAAAACCCAGATTGTAATAAATGATAACATCAGTTTGGATGATGCAAGAGTTACTGATAATGCATTATATCTTGGTATTAATATCACATCCGATCTGAATAAACTAGTGGCCCTCAACCTAGACCCTTTAGTGAAACAGACTAATAAAACATTATTGAGACTTCACAACCTACATTTAACAATAATCGGAAGATGCAATCTCATTAAAATGTTTTTTTTGCCTAAAGTTTTGTACCTCTTCCGGGCAATTTGTCTTAACTTTGACCTAACACTCTTTAATCAAATAGACAATATGCTATCTCGCTTCATCTGGGGCTATGGAAAAACACGAAGAGCCTATAAACATATCACACACTCAAGGGATAGAGGTGGCCTAGCCCTCCCTAATATTAAATTTTATTGGTGGGCTACAACCATCAAATACAGTCGTTTACTGTTAACCCCCAAACAAGACTCAATGCCCATCAGCTCGACTCCAACTCCACAGTAACTAATTTTGGGTAATAACGCCAATAGCCACCTTTGGAAATTATCATATGAATGTCATCTAAAAAAAGAACGATTTAAAACACTTAGGGGTATCTATACAGTCTGGAATATGGTTCGGAAACATCTGGGGATTGGCAGATTTTCATTCTGTACTCCAATAGAAAACAGCACCAATCTGCCCGAAATTTTTATGGATTCCTGTATGCGGCGATGGGTTAGTTTAGGAATATCGCAATTCGGATCATTTTATGATTCAACGGGTTTTTGTTCATTTGAATTGCTAAAAAATAAATACGGGCTGAATTCACAGGACTTTTTTAAGTTTTTGCAATCAAGAGATTTTATTCTCAAAAAGGGGGATCTAATGGTTGCTTCAAAAAAATTCCCACAATTAACACCGTAGTCAGCTCCGCTAGTGTAAAATTGGAGATATTTATAAAGACCTAGTTGCTGTACTACCAGACGATGTCGATAAACATGCAAATATCTGGCAAAATAAGATCAATATCACAGAGGATTTAGCCCACAAAGCACTCGAACTATCCAGCACTACTTTAATGTCGACCAAGCTACAAGCTCAGTTCTATAAAACTTTTTTCGACCTTTATTATACTCCCGAAAAAATGTCAAAATGGGGGGAAGGGAAGGGGACTCTCTGCCCCAGATGCAATCGACCTAAAGTCGATCTGATACATATGTTGGCTACATGTCATACTTTAGATAATATTAAACAAGAAGTTTCCAACTTCCTATCTGAAATATTTGATGTCGATATAGAGATTAGCACATCAGAAATCATGTTAGGAGTAGACCAAGTTAGTAGACCCATTGCCATGCAGGGACACATATATATTGCTATGGCAGTCTTAAAAATTTGTTTGACTTCCGCATGGCTGGATCAATATCCACCAACATTTCAACAGTGGCGGATGCGCTTTTTAGCTACATATAATCTTGAAATTGCCATTTATAGCCGGAAAGGTATCAGGAAAAAAATAACGGGATTAAAAATTTGGGACCCAGTTAGATTATGGTTATTGAGCCCAACATAGATCAATATGGTCGAGACGCATCGAGTGTTTTGGAATGTAACGATGTATTTCTTTTTGTTTTTTGTTTTTTATTCCGTATCCTTCGAAGCCTGTATATTCCTTTTTTTATATATATATATTTTTTTTTATTAAAAAAAAAAAAAATTCTGTATAATGTTTTATTCTTCTATTGCTCTATCTGTACCGGGCGGCAGGGGGGGGGGGAGGGGTAATTGTGATGTAAAAATAAAAAGCTCAATAAAAATGTGTAAAAAAAAGGAAAATAATGATGAGTGGAAGGATTTTGCAACTTATTTGTTGGTAGAAAATTGTTTTGATTTGGGTTCTGATCAACGTATTTGTAAATATTGTTATAATAAATTAAATGAAAACAGAATGCCTGCTAGAGCTGTTCATAATAATCTGGAGTTGGTAGACATTCCATCTGAATTGATGGATTTAAATACCTATGAGTCTATTCTGATTCAATGTGTGCATCCTTTTCAGGCTATTGTTCGCATGGAGCCTAAGACAGGGAAATTGCCTCCTTCAGATTTACAGAGAGGATTAATAGGAAGAGTTGTTTATTTGCCTCTAGATTTTAAGAAAAATATTGATACAATTGGTGTCAAAAAAGTAGAAGAGGAACCTCTAGTTATTCTAGTTAATGGTGTTCCAACAAAGTGTAAGAAAATCTGGCAAGAATTAGTGGATGTTAGGAAAGTCAAAAAGGCAACGTTGTATTTGGTAAAAAATAATCACTACTACAAAAATGTATATGTTGGAGAAGAGGAAACAACTGTGGAAGAGGACAGTGATTTCTCAGCTGGACAAATTGAAAGAGTTGATGTCTCTAGAAGTGAAGAAATTTATGAACATTATAGTGTTCATCCATTGCACTCCAAAGAAGTAATGGGGAATGCTATTGACGTGTTTCAAATGAAAGAAGCAAAAGGAAGGCCCATTAATGTATGGGAAGAAAGTTTGGAAGCTCGTTGTTTTCCACAGTTATTTCCGACAGGTCAAGGTGGACGATATGACGACCGACCTGTTCAAATTCCTGCATCTGAATACCGGACTTTAAGATTATATGCAGAAGATCCAAGGTTTCGTCAATGCATTCCATATTTGTTTCATCTACTGTTTGAGAGTGACTTGTCTGGACTTTCTTATGCAGTGAACCATATACTGAAAAGTGGAGTACATCTGCAAAATGTTTCGGCAAGGGACTTTATGGATAAAGTCAAACTGCAAGACAGTGTTTTGGAATCTCAGCTAATTAATCTCATGGCATGTCAGCATGGTACTAACGAGTATTGGTACCGTCGTCATGGGGAATTGAAATGTATGCTAAGAAACTTAGGAACTCCTACATGGTTCCTCACTCTTAGCTGTGCTGAGTATGCTTGGGAAGACTTACTTCAATTTCTACGAGAGGCAAATGCAAACATTGAAAATATTTAATACAAGGCACCTGGAGAACTGTGCTCTTTGGATCCAGTTAATGTATGCAGGTATTTCAATCATAGGTTTGAAGCTATGATGTCTTTCATCACAAACAAAAAAAATCCTCCGCTTGGAGAGGTTTTGGATTTCTTTTGGAGAAAGGAGTATCAAGCAAGAGGTGCTCCTCACATACATATGCTGCTATGGATCAAAGATGCACCCAAATTTGGAACAGATTCGGATGACACGGTGATGAGTTTCATTGAATAGTATTCTACATGTGCTGTTCTGAAAATTACAGAAGAAAACAATTTAAGAAATCAAGTTTTACGCTTTCAAACCCATCGTTGTGGAAAATACTGTCGTCGAAAATACAAATCCAAGAACAAGTTCTACACAAAATGTTGATTTGCATTTCCACGTCCAATAACATCGAAAGGAAGAGTGAACAATGCTATGTCTTCTCTGCGACATACTGTGACAAGAAAATCACCAAAAAATACATACAACCTAAGAAGAAATGAAGAGTCGAAATACATAAATGACTACAACCCAGTCATTTTGTCCATGTGGAATGCTAACATGGATATTCAATATGTTGCTGACAACTCTATTGCTGTGGCTCGATATGTGACGTCTTACATCACAAAATCAGAAAAGACGGAACTGAAGGAAATGTGGGAGGAAATTTCGCATGAAAAGAGTCTAAGTAAGAAATTATACAGTTACAGTCTGAAGATGTTGTCGCATCGAGAAATTGGAGCATATGAATGTTCTGATCGGTTATCATCAGCAAGTCTATATGCCAAATCTAGAACAATCATTTGGGTGAGTCTAGGTCTTGCTGCAACACGAAACCGAGTTTTGAAATCTGTACAAGAAATAGAGTATTTGGCGGAGAAAGAACCAAACAGTACAGATATTTTGAAGACAAACATGTTGGATACATACTATCCAAATAGAAGTAGTCATCTTGAGAACGTTTGTCTCTATGAAGTTCTGCAAACCTATACTTTTAAGAGGAACATCACAGAAGATATCAATAAAGGTGTATATGCTGTAATTGGATGTGAAGGATGTCTGGTGAAACAAAAAAGCCATTTGATTAATCTTCGAATATTGAGTTGTGAATCTCCTGACAAAAGGGAATTTTACTATTTAGCTCTTTTGCAACTCTTTAAGCCATGGCGTACAGAAGAGGAACTACTTGGAGATTTTCTTAGTTATGAAGATTCGATCAATGCAACCAAGGATACCATAGAATGTCCTGTTTTTTCAAATTATCTGCAAATGTTGAACGAGAAAATACAGCAAGAAGCTACAATTGCAGCAGAGATTGCCAGAGACAGTTCTCAAGACAGTCAGAGTTCTGCTTCATTGAGTCAGGATCCACTAGGAGGACCAATTATCCAAAATGAAGCTGCCACTGCCATGGATGAAGTGGAAAGAGCCATGGAACAAGCTCAGGAAGATGTAGTTAACTTAGAAGATTTGGAAAAAGAACTAAACATTGAGCAGAGACAAATATATGATGAAGTCACAGAGCAGATTGAGCATGGTTTATGTCATGAGAAAAAAGAGTGCTCATGTACATCATTTACACCTGTCGGACTGTATGTGAGTGGAGAAGCAGGAACTGGAAAAAAGTTTTCTGATTAAAGCAATTGCAACTTATCTGCAGAAAAAAACAGAGTCATCGCTGTCTTGTGTTGTTACCGCTCCAACTGGGTTGGCAGCACATAACATTAAAGGGATTACTTTACATCGTTTATTGATGCTGCCAGTAGAGCATGATAATAAATTACAATACCACAAGCTATCTGGAGAAGCTTGTTGTGAAGTTTCAAGAGTCCTAAAGAAAATGAAACTTCTTATCATTGATGAGGTAAGCATGGTATCAAATGTAATGCTTGCTTCTGTGCATTCAAGGATGCAAGAAATTCTTAAAACAGAGTATGATGTGTTATTTGGAGGCAAACACATCATTGTTTTTGGAGATCTACTGCAGCTAACTCCAGTGAAAGGACAACCAGTGTTTAAAATGCTTTCGCATGAAGATACGGGGAAGTGCTTAGGAAGCATTGGAAATGTTAACATATGGTTAAATTTCAAATATGCCGAACTGCTTCAAAATATGCGACAGGCAAAGGATGAAGATTATAAAAATATTCTACAAGATGTAAGAATTGGAAAAGTAAGTGAGCATGGCAAAGAAGCTGTACATGCACAATTAATTTCAAATTTGTTTCCAAACGAAAACATTCTCCCAGAGAATATTTTTAAGAAAATTCCTGAAAACAAATCTGTCACATGCTTGATGCCAACTCTGCAAGAATGTTCAATCTTAAACAACAAAATGTTAAAGTTAGAAAATCAAGAGATTGTGAAACTGGAAGCTATTGATAAAATAGAGCATGAAGGAGCAACTATTATTTTGTCAGAAAAGTTGAAATCAAAATTGGACTTTTTAGAGAAGACAATATCTAAAACTGCTGGTTTGGAAAAGACTCTGTATGCATGTTTAAATTGTTGTATAACTTTACGACGGAATTTACATGTGAAAAGAGGTTTAGTAAATGGAGCAATGGGTCAGGTTGTTGATTTTGTGAATTACCGAAATAGAGTTGGAATTGAATTTATAAAAATTAAATTTGATGGTGTTGAAGAAGTACAACAAATCAGCCGTTGTTCTGCTCGATTTTTGCTTGGGAAAGATTTATATGTCCGCCGAAAACAGTTTCCTGTTTCTTTAGCATGTGCGGTGACCATTCATAAATCTCAAGGTTTAAGTGTAGATAGTGCTTTGGTGAATCTGTGTTCAAGGAGGGTATGGCATATGTTGCTTTATCTCGAGTCAGAACTCTATCTGGATTTTATTTGATTGATTTTGATGAGACAAAGATTAGTGCAGATCTAAATTGTGTAAAAGAATATAATAGGTTAAGAAGAGAGTTTGCTCCAAATTTACCTCAATATCCTCTATTTGAAAAGTGTGTAGAGGCCGAAAAAGAAGAAATGAGAACAATTGTAGTGAAGTTGTAGCAAAAAGAAAAAAAGTAGATGAACCAGTAATTGTAAGCAGAAAGGAAAAGGATTCAGTTAAAGATGATATTGGATTTCACTTTGAAAACAGTTCTGGTGTCAACTGCTATGCTAATGTAGTGGTTAATGTTGTTTTTTTCTCCAAATTGTACAAGAACAAATTGTTGAAAATCGGTATCAAAGATTTTGTTGTTTGTTGAATTCTGTGTTTGAGAAATGTAGCAGTGATAGAACAAAAATACAAAGTGTTTCTGAAATTCGAAATGTTTTAGACATATGTTCTGGTCTAAATCAATTTTCACAGAATATTCAGCAAGATTGTCAGGAATTTCTAATGTATATGATTGTTGTATTGCAAGATGAAGGTGTAGATGTAGAAAATATTTTTGGCCTTTCTTATCAATGCCAGCATAACTGCGACAATTGTTCCTTTTCAAGTACTACTACAATAGACACTGAAAGATTTATATATTTGACTTTACCAGACTGCAAATCAGTGTCTTTTAATAATCTAGTTAGAGAAGCAAATCAAAACATGGTCTGTACTCAATGTAAATCTGCAATGCTATCAACATTATTTATACAAAGATATGGACAGTATGTAATTTTAATGTTCCAACGATGTAGACCTGATGGAACTAAATTGACAACTTTAATTAAAAATTTTGTGGCTTCTCAATTATCAATTTCAGAAAGAACCTTTGCAACTGCAGCAATTATTTTCCATGATGGTCCTTCGACAACATCAGGACATTACACAGCTTATTTAAAATGTCAAAAAGGCTGGACTAATTGTAATGATACTCAATTGACTTTCAAACAACGTTTGCCTTTTGACTTACCAAATTCTTACCTAGTGTTCTTACAACTGAAATTTTAGGAAAGCTAATTGGCCTATGAAGATTGGAGCAGTTAATAAAACTTAGTCTGCTGTTCAAAATTACTTTGTGAGTGAGAGTGATCAAGATAATAAAAAACTTGTAGTTGTCAGCACATCCACAGTGTACTGTCATCGTACACGGAGAAAAACAATCTACTCCATTTTACTCAGTCGGGTTTCAGGGCAGGCCATTCCACCGAATCTGCCCTCCTGGGAGTTACGGAAAAGATCAGGGGGCTCTTGGACGATGGGCAAACAGTTGCTCTTGTCCTGCTCGATCTGAGCGCAGCCTTCGACACCATCTCCCACAGCAGACTGCTTGCCAGGCTGCGTGGGGATGGTGTCGGAGGTACTGCGCTGGACTGGATTAGATCATATTTGAGCTGCAGGACGTTTCAAATCTCGTCCTCACAGGCCCAGTCGGATGTTTTTCTGTCACCCCATGGCGTGCCCCAGGGCTCAATTTTAAGTCCGCTGTTTTTTAATCTTTATCTCCGCCCCCTTGCTGATTTAGCAGAACGGGTAGGTCTTGAACTCATGACCTATGCGGACGATTCACAGATCATTTTTTCCCTTACCAACTCAGAGTCTTCTTCCCCGTCTGTACTGAAATTAGGTCTTCAGGAAGTCTTCAGCTGGATGTCAGCTAACCAGCTGAAGCTAAACGGGGAGAAGACGGAGATTCTTCTCCTAGGGAAAAATCGTGATCTGTGGCAGGACTTTCATTGGCCGCCCTCTTTAGGCACTTTCCCTATACCAGCAACCCAGGTTAGAAACCTTGGGGTGTGCATCGATGACTCTTTATCGATGAAGCAGCAGGTCAATAAAGTGGCTGGGATTTGCTTCACGATCCTCAAATGGTTGCGGAAGATTATCTGGATGCTGCCCGTGGATACCCAGAAGACCGTAGTCAATGCACTCATTACATCTAGGCTTGACTACGGTAACATCTTATACCTGGGTTCCAATTTGGCAGTAATTAGACGGCTACAGTTGGTCCAGAACTCCGCAGCCAGGCTGTTATGCAAGATCCCAAGGACAGCGAGGATCTCGAAGCACCTTAGAGATCTTCATTGGCTGAAGGTGGAGAATAGGATCAGGTTTAAAGCCTTGACCTATATGTTTAAGATCAGGGCAGGAACTGCCCCTAAATACCTGCAAAAATTGGTCAGGCCCCATGTCCCCGTACGAAATCTCCGATCTCTTAGTGGAGCAACTTTCGTGGTCCCTAGATTCAAACTGACCCGAATGGGGGGGAAATCTTTTTCCTATATGGGACCAGTTCTTTGGAACTCCCTCCCTTTAGCCCTTCGCAAAGACGACAATTTCGCCAGTTTTAAGAAAAATGTCAAGACATGGCTGTTTAATAAATAATTGTGGTCATTGACTGCTGTTTGCCTTTTGTGTTTGATCTCTGAGCCCTGCGCCGGGAAACCCTTTGTGGGTATCTGTGCGCATTACAAATGCAAAAAATAAATAAATAAATAAATAAATGTCATAGAGGTAGTGTAAGTGTATCACATAGTGAGTGATATGAGTATTATAGGAAATGTTAATCATGAGTAAGGCAGAGGTGGAAATATAACTATTGTTTCATGATCTAAAAGATGTTGTAGCTTTTCTTTCAGAAACTCGGGTAAATGGAAGTTTAAGAATACTATTGAGTAATTTCCAAAGAAAAGGACTTTCCATATACTATTTGGCCTTGTGGAAAAGTATGTGGATCAAAAGTGAGTTAAGATATGTTTTTTCTAAATTTTACATTATTTATTGAAACGTTGCATGGGTTTTTTAAACACAATCTTTTGATTGTGTTTTTTTTGCCCGGTGTCATATGATGAGTAGAATTGAACTCACTGTTTTAAGTGAAATTCAATATATTCTGAAAACAGCAAAAATAAACCATATAACATGTTGTACAAGTTAAATTGTATTTTGTATTATGAAATATATATTATACTC
Organism: Lissotriton helveticus; assembly: GCF_964261635.1. Lineage (NCBI taxonomy): Eukaryota > Metazoa > Chordata > Amphibia > Caudata > Salamandridae > Lissotriton > Lissotriton helveticus. Next base: position 646,321,167 of record NC_136071.1, on the reverse strand, counting down.
CCCTTGTCTCACGCTCACTCACCTTTTTCCACCCTTTATCACTCCTCTTAACTCACCCTCACTGCCCTTCTCTCACCCTCCCTCACCTCCCTTCCCTTATTCCACTTCCCTCACTTATCCTCATTCCCCATTCCTTGACTGCCCTTTCCCTCTCTCCCCCTCTTTCCCTCTCTCCCATCCACCACTTTCCAGCTGTCAGTCGCTCTACTTCACTCCCCTTCCCCTTTGACAAACAAAATTTAGTTTCCCATCACTCTATTCCTTAACCTCACTACTCTTCTCTCACCCTCCCTCACCCCTGTTCCCTTACTCCACTTCCCTCACTTATTCTCATTCCCCATGTTTACTCCCCTTCCCCTCACTCCCCTCCCACACTCAACTTCTTTCAGTCCCCCTTCTTCACTTCCCTTCCCCTCTCTTTCCTTCCTTCGCTCCCTCACGCATTCCCCTTCCTTTACTCACCTTACTCCAATTCTCTCACTCCTTCTGTCACTCCCTCTGTCCTCTCACTTCCTCACTCCCCTTCCCTCACTCCCTCTCTCTTAGCCTTACTCTCTCCGTCCCTTCACTCTCTCTCTCCTCTTCCATCACACTCACTCCCTACAACTCACCCACACTCCCTCACTTACCTTTCTTTGCTCCCTCACTCAGTCCCTTTCTGTCACTCTTTCCTTCACTACCTCTATGTCCTCACTCCCTCAGTCCCCTTGTCTTACACTCACTTGCCTTTATCCACCCTCTATCATCCCTCTTTCCTCAACCTCACTGCCCTTCTCTCACCCTCCCTCACCCCTGTTCCCTTACTCCGGTTCCCTCACTTATCCTCATTCCCCATCCTTAACTCCCCTTTCCCTTTCTCTCCTCACGCACTCGCCTTTTCCCAGTCCCTCTGCTTCATTCTCCTTCCCCTTCTTTCCTTCTTTTGCTCCCTCAGTCATTCTCCTTCCCTCATTCACCTTACTCCCCTTTACTCACTCCTTCTCTCACTCCCTATGTCCTCTCACTTCCTCACTCCTCTTCCCTCACTCCCTTTCTGTTACCCTCACTCCCATTGTCCTCTCACTCTCTTATGCCCCTACACTCACCCTCACTCACCTTCCATCCCTCATTCTCGTGAATTCACTGTCACTCACTCCCCCTTCCCTGTTACTCACTCCCCTTTCCTTACTCCCCTTTCCTATCCACCTCATTATCCTCTTAGTAATTTGTTCTCCCTCTATTTCTTTTTCACTCTCTCTGTCCTTCACCATTCTTTTTTTCCCTTTCTGTGTCCTTCGCTCCTACTTTATCTCTTAGTACCCTTTTATGACTTTTAATCTTCTGCCTCGTCTCTTGTATTTTTAAATAAATATTATTAAAATTATAAGTAATTTTTTTCCCTCTACCACAGATATTAAATTTAATAAAAATATGTCATCAAGTTACATTACTTATAAGGCAAGTTTGACAAACAAAATGTACTTTCTCATCACTCATTTCCTTAACCTCACTAATCTTTTCTCAACCACCCTCACCCCGTTTCCTTACTCCACTTCTCTCACTTATTCTCATTCCCCATGTTTACTCCCCTTTCCCTCACTCCCCTCCCACACTCACCTTCTTTCAGACCCCCTGTTTTACTTCCCTTCCCCTCTCTTCCCTTCCTTCGCTTCTTCACTCATTCCCCTTCCCTTACTCACCATATTCCACTTCACTCACTCCTTCTCTCACTCCCTCTGTCCTCTCACTTCCTCACTCCCCTCCGCTTTCTGTCACTCTTTCCTTCACTACCTCTATGTCCTCACTCACTCAGTCCCCTTGTCTTACCCTCACTCACTTTTATCCACACTCTTTCACCCATCTTTACTCACGCTCTCTGCCCTTCTCTCAACTCCCCTCACCCCGTTCCCTTACTCCAGTTCCCTCACTACCCCTCATTTACCATCCTTCTCTCCCCAGCCCTTTACTTTCATCCCCCACTCACCTTCTCTCAGTACCTATGCTTCAGTCCTCTTCCCCTCTATTTCCCTTGCTTCGCTCACTTACCTTACTCCACTTCACTCAGTCCTTCTCTCACTCCCTCTGTCCTGTCACATCCTCATTCTCCTTCCTTCACTTCCTCTCTCTTAGCCTCACTACCTCCGTCCCCTCACTCTCTCAGTCCCCTTCCCTCATGCTTACTCCCTTTAACTCTCTCACACCCCCTCACTTACCTTTCTATGCTCCCTCACTCAGTCCCCTTCTCTCACTCTTTCCTTCACTCCCTCTGTCTCCTCACTCCCTCACTCCCCCTGTCTCACGCTCACTTGCCTTTATCCACCCTCTATCACCACTCTTTCCTCAACCTCACTGCTCTTCTCTTACCCTTCCTCATCCCCATTTTTTTTTTAGTTTTTCCGAACTTTTTTAAATTTATTTTTTATTTTTTTGAGAACAAAAACAAAACTAGAGAATGCCAAACTGCTCAACAGGAGCAAAAAAAGGGGAAAAATTAGGGCCGAGGGGCGCAGCGGTGATCTTCCCTGGTTCTCACAATTATTTGAATGCTCTGCTCCCCATAACAGAGCAGTTGGTCACACTGCTTACAGAATTGTAATTGTAATGTCACCAATGTCACCAAAAACAGGTTGAATATTTGGAATCATCAGTTCTGGTCTTCCTCTCACTGATGATGTGGAAGCTCCGGTGGAAGTGGAGGGGCCTTCTTGTGGTAGATTGCGAGCCAGGACTCTGCAAAATTAATCGGGCGCCTCCTCTCCACATGCCTTATTAATGTTGCATTAATGTTGCATTTCCAAAACTATATTTCCGGGTGGGATCTCCACGAGAGAGTACAGTGTCACAAATTTTACACGTGACTTTTGCTGCATTGCATTTCTTCTCCCCCTCTGGAAAAGAGAAAAATTTCCAAATGAAGTGGTCCTTGACTTTTCTCTGTGGGGGACCTCAGGCAGGAATCCATCGGAAGAGTCTGAGGACTGGTCCTGGGAAGGGTTCTGGGAACCAGACATGATGGTAGAAGTTTTGTTTTTGCAGGAACAGACAAGAGGTGTTGTCTCAGCAAAAGCAAAGAGGTTGTGATGGAAATGGGTGGGGTGTTTCCCTACTTGTGAAAAAAACTGTTCTTAACCAATCAAAAGTGTTGTTTTAAGGTCACATGGCTTGACGCGCGCATACGCTACGCGCCCCGGGGTGCTTACGCGGCACATACGTAGGCGCTTCCGGGAATGCTTCCGGGGGTGCTTACGTGGCGCGTCAGAATGACGTTTTACTAGATTTTATTGAATGCGTTTAAAGGTGAAATACGGATATAAAAAATTTAAATTAGTACTTTTATGAGTATGCCACTGAATGTCTTGCATTATTATTTACTTTAAATACATAATTATATATTTTTTCTCACACGGGAATAGCGCTCTCGCTACGTTTACGGGTGCATTTAAGGGTGCGCGTACCCTGAGCACTCCATGGTAAAATGATAAAAAAAAACACAGGAAAAATACGTTGAAAAATGTATTTTAGAAAAATATACATTATTTAAATATTTTTATAAAAATTATAATAATTAATAGCTATAAAAAATAGCTATTAAAAAAAGTAATAATTCCCTTCAAAAACTGTAGGTTACAAACTTGTTATAGTAAGGAATTAGCTTTTAAAAAACCTTTCAAATTCACTGAAAAAACCATAGGTATAACATTCGTTATAGTTAGGAATTAGCATTTAAAAAACCTTTGAAATTCACTGAAAAAACCATAGGTTTTACACCAGTTATAGTTAACTGACCATGTCATGAATGATGTAATATGTGACATCATCAGCAGTGGATTGCGGGCGCGCGAGTTATAGTGAGTCCAACTAACTATAACGTGGGAATTTCAATGGTTTTGTATGAGTAAAATGTTCAGCTAACTATAACTGGTGTGAAACCTATGGTTTTTTCAGTGAATTTCAAAGGTTTTTTAAATGCTAATTCCTAACTATAACGAGTGTTAAACTAATGTTTTTTTCAGTGAATATATATATATATATATATCTTTGAGGTGGCTTCATGATCTAACTTTTAAATTAATATACTTTAGGTAAATATCCCACTTTTCCATCCAATTGAACATTTCCTTCAACATGCATTTCTGCAAAATATGTTTTTGGAAAGCAGTTTCTCACTTTTGCTCATTTGAGAATTGAATTTTCTCTAGCTGCTGCTTCACTGACTTCACAGAACATTTCCCAACTATCATTTAACACACTATTAAATTCAGGAGTATGTTGTTTGTACATCAGATAATTTGATCCAGAGTGATGTTTATAACTTTACAAAACATGCTAGTCAGCGACATTAAAATGTAGTATACAGCAGTAATGTTCTTCAAGAGGCAACAATAAAATGGTTTTGAAATCATTTAAAAAATGGATAGGTTCAATCAAAGCATGTAAAGAGTAGATGGCTACATTAAAATGCCTAAGAAGGAAAACGACATCAACACATTTACTTCAACAGTTCTGCTTCCTAAAATATATGCAGCCTGTTTAATCAACATCTGCTCTGAAGCGAAAGCAAATCTCATTCATATTGATGGTGAAAGATAAGCAACCGTGAGACGCGCTTGTTCACAGTCAAATGCATACTTTATGAATATATAATTTGGTTTTTTTTCTGGACAAAAAAAAACAACAAAAACACTCAGCTCACAAGGTGGGATTAAATAAAGGTCCAACTTTATTAAGGCGCATTACATGCAGTGACCTTCTTGATTTATATTATGTGCCTACACCATAAAGCAAATAGTTGTCTGCACAGATGAAGTACTGTTGCTAAGCGTTACAGATTCATGCCTTTTCCTAACTTACAAAACTCTGCAGCAGTATACTTGGAAAGTTGTGTTTTCCCCAGTTCAAGCATTCCACTGAATGGGGTCGTCGTTTATTTAAGTCTGCTTCTAATCCAGTTCACAATTTGGATTGGCCTGCTGCACCTGCTGAAACCCTAAAAATCAGGGGTCATAATTCATTGGGCGTGATAAGTCGCTGCTATTGGCTATTGCAGATTTCCCCCCCGATAACAAGGGCTAGCAGGCAGACTTATCGCACAACAATCCGCAGGTCCCAGTAATTGGCAGGCATTTGTGGCTGGCAAATTGAACTTTGACCTGACGAAGCATAACAGGCTGGGCAAACTTTACACCACCCATTAATTACCCAGTTGCTATAAACTTCACCTCACTTCCAATCCTGAACCATGCACAAAATGATTTTGAGAAATCCCTCACCTACACACCCACCATTTTGGGGTTGGATATACTCCACTTAACGCTTTGGAAGAGGGATTACACCAGCCCCATGTTAGAGTACATGTTTGACTTTTTCTAGGGTAGGAATGGGTCAGATTAAAAGCTTAAAAATCATACATTTACAAATCAATCTATGGTTTGATTTTCACATTACCCTTTACCCATTCCTTTGCTTGGGGGTTTCTTGTGCCTATTCAAGGCACTTGTGAAGAATTCTGCAGTATTAAATGGAGTTATGGGTGGTATGTAATCTTTTGTGAACACCTGATAGCTGTAAATCCTACTATTTGCACTCATAATCCTGATTATGAACACACATGGATGGGTGAATCATCCCTACTTGTACAGAAACTCGATGATCATCTGTGACAAACACTGGCTCTCATTTAAGCAGGTTCTACCTGTAGCCCTCCGTGGACTTACAGTGTGACTGGACCTCTCTCCAGGCAAACAGACAAAGCCTTTTCAATCTTAGCTAGTGCGCTTTGCACCTGTCTGTTTTGCCTTTGTTCTCATCTGTGCCTGTTTGCCTTAGCCTTTTTGCTTTGATTTGTGCCCATTTTATTTGCCTCTTTCTCTGTTTCTTTTGTCTGTTCCTTTCCTCGGTCTTATTGCTCCTTGCCAGTGTCCTGTTTCTGCCATTCCTCTTGGCACTGCCCTTCGTTTCTGCTCTTTTTCTCTCCCCAGCACTCTTTACCATTTTCCTATTCTCTTGCTCTCGCACTTCCCGCTCCCCAATAGCTTCACTGAAGGCCCCATCTGCTCATTCACGCGTGCAGAACCTACTTAATGGCAGCCGCAACATGGATATGCAGCCAATCCAACCACTGCTACCCCACCACGGTCCTCTATGCTCTCAACCCCAGCCGCCACTCTCTACAAAGCTACACCACCAAACAACACTACATAGAGAAGTAGCCATCATATCGAAGGACACGGTCAGCTGCACTGCCTTCTTAGACTCAGACAGCCACCTGGAGCACCTCATATTCAGCCTAAATATCATTGCCAACATTCCCCTGAGCGAGACCTTTGTATACAGACACCGGACCTAACACCAAGTCACCCGTGACATCAATGACTTAATCGCACCTCTCATCATCAACTCCACTGCCTTCATGCTCCTTGAAGACTTGACCTTTCATTTGGAAGACCCCATTGGCCCGAACTTGACTGCATCTCAGAAACCTTCGCCTCACCCGGCACAGTAACAAATCTCCTCATATCTCTGGACAACACTTGAACCCTATTTTCACTTCCTTCAACAACATCAAAGTTAACAATCCAGCACTGATCACCCAGTCAGACTGCACTCTTATCAGATTTATCATTCCAATCTCAACCCACAGCAGTTCCACCACCACCGACCTGTGCGATGGAGCTGGCAGTCCAGAGGAGTACTGGATCACCACTCTCTCGGCTAACCCTCCCAAGCTCACCAGCAGCCTGACAGTAACTATCAAGAATTTCAGCCACTGAATCACCTCATACACCATCATTTGTGCTCCTCTAAATAGCCCTAGAGCTCAACCACAAGCCAGTTTGGACACTGAAGATATTAGACTGGTGAAGCACCACTGCAAGCAACTGCAGCAGAAATGGATAATGTGCCAAGACACCAAGGACAAGAACACATACAAATCTGCCATGTGATGCTACTCCCAACAAATCCAGAATACCAAGAGCACAGCACTCAGAGACTGCATTGAAAAAAGCACCAACAACAGCAAATACATCTTCACCATTATAAAATGAGTTCACCACCCTGCAGCTGTCTGCACCACCATCTCCTCCTGGCAGGGCCTTTGCAACATGTTCCCACACTTCTTTTGCAACATGATTACCTCCATAACAGAAAGTTCTACTCTCAAATGGACCCCACACCCTAGCAACTTGATTTGCTATCTTAGACAGTGAAAGGACCCTGACCTAGTGTCCTGCCATCGCTGTTAACGAGGCTGCCTATACCATGAAGTCCATCCACTTGGTGGCCTTGTCCGACATGTGCCCCCCTCCACACTTTCACCAAAGACCTCCAACCATTAGTTTATCTCCTGCATCTATCCTCAATGCTTCCATAAATTTGCTAACATCCTGTTATGTCGAACGTCCTCGGGATCGGTTTGAAGATTATGTTCCACCTCTCAATCTAGTCAATGTCTGAACTGCCGTAATGGCACAGCACACTGAAAGGATTAAGTGAGGGATGTTGTGGGGGAGGGGGTTTTGGGAAGTCGGAAGGAAAGGAAGGGGACAGCAGGGAGGGAGATCTAGAAAACACAAAGAGAACAAATCTCATGAATACCTCTACTATTAATGCGTTCTGCATATAGCAATTTCTCAAGAAACACCTATACAATTCTAAATACCTGTAAAGCAAAATAACACTTCAGAGGATAGGTAGGTGATGGTAGAGGATGGGATAGAGGCGTTGCTGCAGTAATACAAAATCAACAGGGATATGTAACCACAATACATAAATGCATACATGTTGGTATAGCCACAATTATCGTAGAAAGTATGAACATACCCCTAGCTCACTCCTTCAACGCTTCACAAGGATCGAGAGTAGAAGACTACCACTCCTGATCAATCCCTGTTAATTAAAGGAGCCAAAGACAGTAGGGTTAAACACCATGCACATTACACCACATCCATCTACTATAAATGATACTGCAAAAGAAGTTGCCTCTGTATTCATAACACACGGGGACAATAAGAGTTTGTGGTAAGATCCTTGAAAGATTCTTTCCATGAAGTCAAGAGCCTTCTGCTCCTACCTCTTGGCAACGAAAATAAATAAAGACAATTTCTATGGTAATCAAATAAATCCGTGGATTACTAATCATCCACCTCTCCGTCGGTCGACAATACCGGGTCAAATCCTTACAGCGCTGAAGTTATTTTGCCCCAGAGGATCCTAGGACATGAGTGCAAAGCCTGGAAGCTTAACACGAGCCAAATCCGAATAGTAACACTGCGATGATGGAATCCTGGTGCAAGCACCCTTACCGCACCCAACAACGAACAGCAACAGCAAACGACAGCTCGGACCGGAGGAATTCCCGACACCGAGCACTGAAAGTCTTCCTCCTTATGCTTCCGTGAACAAGTCTCACGAGAACCGTAAAGGAGCATGGGAGCGGTAGTTTCCCACCGCATCTTGCAGGGAAACGTAGTCCTCTCCATAGCGCGATCGTGACACATCCTAAAAGATTGGAAATATGCATCAGTCATCCTACTGCTGAAGAAGCCCTACGCAGAACCATCCACTCTGGTTAACTACAGACCAATCTTCCTGCTACCACACTCACCAAATGTACTGAAGGAACTCATCAATAGAAGCCTCACCTACCACCTCAGCAGCCACTTTCTTTGTGATGCCCAGCTTCAGGCCCAACAACAGCACAGAAACAATATTCATCGCTTCCATGGATGACATTCACATGATTCTGGACAAAGGTGAACCAGTGTACTCATCCTTCTAGACCTCTCTTTCACATCTGACATGATATCCCAACCCATCCTCACCTGAAGCGATCACGAGATGGGTATCAAAGGATCTGCTCTCCATTGGATATGCTCATTCTTTTTGAACAGTATCGAGCTTCCAGCCCAGCCTCATTCTCCATGGCAACAAGCAAACTCATATGTGGACACCTCAAGGCTTTTCCCTCAGCCAACAACCTTCAACGTCTACATGACACCTGTAGCCTCTGTCATCCGCACACAGCCTTAACATTACTCTCCTTCGCTGATGACACATGGCTCCTTCGTTCCCTGTTGGACAAGACTCCCAACACAAGATACAAATCCACCACCTGCATGGCAGAAGTAGCCAGTTGGATGAAGTCCAACATGCTCAAGCTAAACACTGACAAAACAAACGTTTTGTCAGTTTTGTCACATTCTGCAACCAGTCCAGGAACCTCATGATCATCATTGCAAACAAGCTCGACATGACCGCTCAAGTCAATGCTGTCACAGCATCATGCTTATGCACCATTGAGATGCACAGGGAAATCTTTAACTGGATCATAAAAAGCATCCGCACAACCATTACATAGGACCTCATCACCAGCAAGCTGGACTATGGAACCACCCCACATTGTAGAATCAGCAAACAACTAACCAGAAACAGTCTAGAACACAACAGCCAGACAGACACTTGACCTTACAAGTAGGATGTACATCACACCTCACATCAGAGTGCTCCACTGGCTACATATACAACATACCTACCTGAACAATTACATCTTCTTGCACTAACCACCATACACCTCCAGTTGTTCGGACACTTACTGCACACACCCCACATATACACAAAAACTCCTGTGGAGGTCGGCCTTCCCACTACAAAAGCATGGAATGACCTGTCACAACACATCAGAGCCTCCTCCTCTCTTCTTGAGTTCTGTAAGAAGCTGGCAATATGGCCCTTCAAATAATCTCCCCACCCCACCTTAGAAGGAGGTAGGCACTCACCGGGTCAGTGCCAGGATACCGTACTGGATAATAGTGCCATCTACCAATAATATTTTTATTCAACAGCTCTTCATTCCGTACTTTAATATTATATGACATATATCATGACATCCTTTTTCTGCTTTACAGTACATGCTATACAATTCCTACCACAATTATAAGTAAAATCTTTAAGACTTGGCCATTTATTAGAATATCAGAAGAACAATAATAACAGAACCAACTAGAGAACTCTGTCAGTCATGTGTCACTACTGTATTGTTCAAACTATCTAATGTGTTGCTATATCATCACTATGATTGTACATTTTGATCTGCTGCACTCTACAGTTCTTGCATCCTAGGCCCAACTACCCATGATATGTGCTTAACTCCAATCCACGTGACAACATTATTCTGTTTGTATTTTAGGCTTTCATTATCAAGCCCATTCTTAACAGTTTTAATTGGCGTGATTGGTTCCATCAAGGAAGCATTTCATTGGATATAGATTGCAGGGCTAGCAATATGCTGTCCCATTCTGAGAGGGAAGAGGCTATTCTCCTCTACCTTTATGTAACAGTCATGACATTAATTTCCATGGTAGTCCCTTTCGTTAAACCCTGCATCCTATGGGTGGCCTTAGCTGCCATAGCCACCTTTCAGTTCATAGCTATACTACATTTCCCCAGAACCAGTGCCAGATCTATAAACTTGGAGGCATTCTTTGCTCTGAGAGATCTGCCAAACCTACTGAGCGGACAAACCCCTATGATATCTTCTAGCCTCCTGCCTGTTAGTTCTCGTATAAAAGCTATCAATGAGAACTAGTAGTGTCATTTGGCAGGCGGATGGAGGTTACTCTCAAATCATATAGAAAAAATCTGCAGGTATTGGGCGACATTTGGACTCACTGCCGACACCCCTGGGTAATTCTACGGAAGCCTAGCTGGTGAAAGGTACATGCAATGAAAATAATTAAACAGTATAAATGTTAGACAAAGCTTCCAGCTAGTAGTTTTAGTATACTCTAGGACACAAATCCATTTTTTATGGTGGAGTTCTCTACTCAGTTGGTGTACCCGTCTGTCTAACTGCCTTCGTGGTGGGATGCAGATGTTGTTACTGCCTTACATTGGACCCTATGTGTCAAGAGAGCATACAGTATCTCAGACTTGGGAGTTCAAACGGACCCTTCCACCATATATCCTGAATAGCTCACAGAGGTCACTACGAGTTAAGAACTGTCCAACTGTCTTCTTCTCTTCCACCATTCTAGGCATCCTATTCAACAGAAATGGGCAAGTCTGGTAAATAAAGTGTGTTTATTTTCTCCTTGGTTACCTCATATACCAACACTTAATCACTTGCAATGATTTCTGCAGTGCATCCTGCAGTAGCAACTCAAAAATCTCACATAAAATAACATAACACAACCTAATGTAACCTAATATAACTTAACATCCACTTCCCAAAGCACAAGCACACAACACTTGTGCCCCATAGAAGTGTTTCTTGATTAGATCATCGCACAAAACAATGCCTCATCCTTAATGTCCAGTACCAATCTTCGTATTCTTGGCATCTGCTTGTGTATCTGTTCACACATGACCAAATTTTCTTAACTTGGTGATTCAGCTCAACATGTGCTGATTACTCAGAAAATTAGATGATCTTCCAGATTTATGGCATATACTAAGGAAAACTGGGACACTTTCTGAGAATGGTGAGTGAAAGAGCCAGACCCAAAAGAGTCAATTTGTCAGACTTCTATTGCAAAAGATGTCTCTTTGGCAGTGACGGTGTCTCCACCCAAACACCCACTCACAGGTCACAAAAGGTCAGTTGTGCAATATATTTTTTTCTAATTACCCTTTGTGGTTGTAACCAGGGTACCCAACACCCAAGGGATGGACCATAGCACGGACTGGTGGACTCATACTGATGAGGATTCCCTTCCTCCTTCCCCACAGGACGATCAGTTTCCATGGTACTCGACAACAGGGAGAGAGGTGCACGGCTCCTTTAACTGGTCGACGGATCCGGACGACGGCCCCTCCCCTCGTGACGTCTGCTTTGGGGCATTGGCCAAATATCCGGATATCCCAGGGATAGGGTGTGACATCACCGGAGAGCGGAGGGCGGAAGAGGACGAGCGAAGAGCCGAGGACTCGGAGCGAGGCAGAGGAGAGAACGCTGAGCGAGGAAGAGAAGCAGACGGGCCGAAAGGCGAAGCAGACGGGCCGAAAGGCAAAGCAGACGGGCCGAAAGGTGAAGCAGAGGAGCCAGGAGGCCAACGGGACCGCGCTGCGCCGTGCCACACTCCCGAGGGAGGAGTGTGGCTCAGACAGGTACGGGACAAGTTCGCAAGCTGGGTGGGATCGGGGTGTAGTCCCGCGTTAGAAAGCACACCCACTTCCTATTCTCCCTCACCTTCCTGGACCCTGTAAATACCCCTCCCTCACCACGAGACACCGCGGTGGTAAAGCGTCACACCAGAGGTGTCCCCTCACTTCCCCGGTACCCTTGGGGTTAAAGCAGAGCGAGGTCAGACGGTAAACGCTCCTTTTCTTTTCTTTATTTCCTTTCTGGGTGCCACGAGAGCCACACCACCTGAGGAGCCCCAGCCAGGGGCGAGACGGTCTCCTAAAGCAGCAAGTAACCTAAGAGGCACCACAGATCCAGCCGAGTTTGCAAAAGAAAGACTTACTTTTCGGCAAAAGAAGTTGTATATGAAAATAAAACCCGCTTTGCCCAAACCACGTTACCAGCCCATTACTGACTCCCCGTTACAAGTGGTGTCAGAAGTGGGATTACCTGACCCCCAACAGCAACCACTGATGGAACAAGTAATCCAACACTTGATAGATGGACAAGACAAATTAGAGTGGGCCATAAAAACCCAGATCTCCACAGCGGATGCCGATAGAGAACTGTTCAAAAATGCTATCAGTGCCCAAATAGACAGCATCCAGAAAGTAGCTCAATTACCTGGCCCCAGTGCAGAGCGTAAGGCAGTTGTTCCACACCCTTCGGGAGTCGCTCTACAAAAGTATGTAGCTGGAGAAGACCCAGATGCTTTCCTCTCCAACTTCGAGAGAGCAGCCCAAGCCTGCGGCTGGCCGCCAGAGAAATGGCCGTTTTTTTTGGCGCCTCTTTTCACAGGAGAGGCTCAAGCAGCATACCAAGTAGCCAATCATGCGGGGAACACCCCCTATGCTGAAATTAAAGAGGTTATCCTTGACCACCTCGGGTTAGACCCTGAAGCCTATCGGGTCCGATTCCGAAAAGAAAGAGGAATAACGGGAGAAAATCCCAAGACTTTGTATCTAAGACTTAAGATGGCAGCCGAGAAATGGTTGAAACCGAATCAAAAAAGCAAAGAAGAGATAATGGATAATATCATCCTAGAACAGTTTATGGAAGCATTGCCCTATGGGACGCAAAGATGGCTGCGACAACATTCAGGTCTGACAGTGGCACAAGCCATAGAAATGGCAATAAACTACTCCCGAGCCCAACCTAGGACATTTTCATGGGACGCAGACAAGAACTCCAAAGCACACATAACACAAAAAGCAGACAAAAAGAGACCAGAACCGCTTCCTCCCATGAAACCAAGACCACCAAAGATGGACAGTATACCGTTCAAAGGCCCCCAGTGTTTTGACTGTGGGGACTGGGGCCACATTGCCAGAATGTGCCCAAAACGGAAACCCCCAGAAGAACCGATGGAGGTCGGATACATCCCCAGGGCTGTCATGTATACCGCAGAGATGGGCCCTTCTTTCTATGTACGTATACTAATAAACGAAAGGTACATCATGGGGTTGTTGGACTCGGGATGCCGTCAGTCCGTAGTACAGGAGAAGCTGGTGTTGCCTTCCCAGATTATACCTAAGGAGCAAGTACACATTAGGTGCGTACATGGAGATGTAAAACCGTATCCCGTGGCCCAGATGGTTATAGAACCCCAAAACCGAGCCCCCGTTCTGGTTAGAGTGGGAGTAATAGACTCCTTACCAGAAGACCTAATACTATGAGTGGACAATCCCGATTTCATGTCTTTATTCGGAGACAGGTTAATGGGTTCTTCCAAAAAAATCCTGGCATTGCTAGCCACTGAGCCTTGGGTCCTAGATAGAAGCTTTTGGTTCGCACAGGCCAATGAGGTGTGTAAGATGTTAGATTTACACCAAATCAGAACCTCGGCATATCACCCTCAAACGGATGGTCTCGTTGAGAGATACAACCGCACCTTGAAAACCACTCTGAAAAAGATGCTAACAGTAGAAAACAAAGATTGGGATAAGGTCCTACCCCTAGCCCTTTATGTTCTAAGGGCTCAGGTACAGAGTAGCATAGGTTGTTCACCTTTTGAGCTATTGTACGGTAGGCAACCTCGGTCTCTCCTCGAGATAACCAAAGAAGCATGGGAGCAGGAGGACTCAGAGGAGAAACGATCTCTATTAGAGTACACCCAACAACTCAGGTCCAAGTTGGGTAAAATGAGAGACCTGTCTTTCTCCCATTTGGAACAAAGCCAACTCAAACAGAAGCATCATTACGATAAAGGGAAGAAATGTCAAAGACTAGAAAAGGGGGATTGGGTATTGGTCTTGCTCCCGTCTTCCTCGCAAAAGTTCAAAAGCGAGTGGTTAGGTCCCTATCCCATTGTGGAAACGATTGGCAAGACAACGTATAGAGTACAAATATTCCCAACCAGCGTCAGACATTTCACATCATTCTTCTTAAAAAATGGATAGGGCCCCCCCCTCAATCGGCACATTTTGGACTGCCAGTAAACAGGAACACCACTACAATAGATCAGTTACCGATCAATCCTGATGTGTCGGTAGAGGAGAAAGACGACCTCTTGAAGGCACAAGGTCCTTTTTCTTCTATTTTTCGGACACCCCAGGACTGACTCATTTGACAGAATACCGAATACAGACAGAGGAAGGTAAAATAATCAAACAACGACCATACAGAATTCCTGCTGCGAGGAGAGCAGACGTCAAAAGAGAAGTACAGGACATGGTTCAACTAGGGGTAACCAGACCCTCCCACAGTAACTGGTCCTCACCCATAGTTATGATACCAAAACCGGACGGGTCCACTCGTTTTTGCATGGATTTTAGGGCATTAAACGCCATATCGGCCTTTGATGCATACCCTATACCACGGGTGGACGAACTGGTGGAGAGAATAGGAGAGGCAAAGTATATCACAACACTAGATCTAACGAAAGGCTATTGGCAAGTGCCCCTGAGAGAAGAGGACAGGAAAAAGACCGCGTTCGCCACAGAAGAAGGCCTTTATGAGTTCAATGTCCTCCCATTTGGCCTACACGGGGCTCCAGCCACGTTCCAAAGACTAATGAACAATGTTCTAACAAAACACACCCGATATTGTTCGGTTTATCTGGACGATATTGTTATATTTAGCAAAACATGGGAGGAACACCTAGCACACATTCAAAACGTGTTGCAAGCACTCGAAAAAGCAGGTCTGCACATCAATGCAAAAAAATCCAGGGCGGCATTTCCCGAGTACGGTATCTTGGTTTCCTGCTGGGTGAGGGCGTGATAGCCCCCCAGGAGGAAAAAGTGAAAGCCATTGTGAACACCCCTTTTTCAACCACAAAGAGAGAGCTGAGAGGTTTCCTGGGCCTCATAGGGTACTATAGGAGATTTATCGAGAACTTTGCGGTGACCGCGAGTCCACTAACCGACCTATTGAAGAAGTCAATGAAACCCTCTCACTTGAGTCAACCTTCCATCGAAGCTAAGGAAGCCTTTGAAACCCTCAAACGGGCTATCACAACGAGTCCCGTTCTAATACCCCCCAATTTCGAAAAACCCTTTTCGTTGGCAACAGACGCCTCGAATACGGGACTGGGGGCCGTGTTGTCACAGGAAGGGGATGATGGAAAGGAACATCCCATTCTGTTCATTAGTCGCAAGTTACATCCCAGGGAACGAAAGTACCCAACAGTAGAAAGGGAATGCCTGGCTATTCGATGGGCCGTTGATAAACTAAAATACTATTTAGAGGGACGCCCGTTTGTTTTGTATACGGACCACGCTCCATTACGATGGATGCACAGGAACAGTTCCCAGAATCCCAGGGTCCTAAGATGGTTTTTGTTCCTTCAACCCTTTTCCTTTGTGGTGAAACATCGAAAAGGACGGGACAATAGTAATGCAGACTTTTTGTCTAGGTCTCCTTCTCTCCCCGAACGGGAGAAGCCAGGGGGGAGGAGTGTAACCGGGTACCCAACACCCAAGGGATGGACCATAGCACGGACTGGTGGACTCATGCTGATGAGGATTCCCTTCCTCCTTCCCCACAGGACGATCAGTTTCCATGGTACTCGACAACAGGGAGAGAGGTGCACGGCTCCTTTAACTGGTCGACGGATCCGGACGACGGCCCCTCCCCTCGTGACGTCTGCTTCGGGGCATTGGCCAAATATCCGGATATCCCAGGGATAGGGTGTGACATCACCGGAGAACGGAGGGCGGAAGAGGACGAGCGAAGAGCCGAGGACGCGGAGCGAGGCAGAGGAGAGAACGCTGAGCGAGGAAGAGAAGCAGACGGACCGAAAGGCGAAGCAGACGGGCCGAAAGGCAAAGCAGACGGGCCGAAAGGCGAAGCAGACGAGCCAGGAGGCCAACGGGACTGCGCTGCGCCGTGCCACACTCCCGAGGGAGGAGTGTGGCTCAGACAGGTACGGGACAAGTTCGCAAGCTGGGTGGGACGTCGGGGTGTGGTCCCACGTTAGAAAGCACACCCACTTCCTATTCTCCCTCACCTTTGTGGACCCTGTAAATACCCCTCCCTCACCACAAGACACCGCGGCGGTAAAGCGTCACACCAGAGGTCTCCCCTCACTTCCCCGGTACCCTTGGGGTTAAAGCAGAGCGAGGTCAGACGGTAAACGCTCCTTTTCTCTTCTTTATTTCCTTTCTGGGTGCCACGAGAACCACACCACCTGAGGAGCCCCAGCCAGGGGCGAGACGGTCTCCTAAAGCAGCAAGTGACCTAAGAGGCACCACGGATCCAGCCGAGTTTGCAAAAGAAAGACTTACTTTTCGGCAAAAGAAGTTGTATATGAAAATAAAACCCGCTTTGCCCAAACCACGTTCCCAGCCCATTACTGACTCCCCGTTACAGTGGTATTCACAGATTATACAATTCTATAGCTGTTTCTCCGTCTACCTTGCTGTTCATTCATTGTGGGTGTATGAAATAGGCCTGGGTGGTGAACTCTGCTCCATTCGTGGAGTTTGCGGAGTTTTCTGCATCCGCGCTCAGCGCAGCTCATGGAGGGGCAGAAAACTCTGCTCCATGTAGTGCAGCAGAATTTTTTCCCTCTTGCTAATATTTTTATTTTATTTTGATTTTGATATGGAACTTCAACGGAGGTCCACAAAAATGCACAAATAGATTAAAAAAGGAATACTTTATATACAATACAAAAAATCTTCTATATTAAACCAGTAGATATTACAGTGTACAAAAATAGCATTAAAAATGTCCTAATAAATATCCGGAAATATTTTTAAAAATGTATATATCTTAAAACAACCCATTTCATTTGGAGAGGACAGAACTAATGAATGGGCATCCTGGGCAGAATGAATATTATATTTGATATAAACGGATCTTAAAAACATATGCCTAACCTTTTGTAGCTTCGTACAAACAAATAAGACATGATTCAAATCTTGAATTTGCGATTGGCACATTTCACAGATTCTCTCCTCAGTAGGAATTTTGTCCCAAATACCACTGACATCTTGTTGTTGTTGTTGAATAACTTTATTCGGTGTGTTTAAAACCATCGAAGTGTACAAATACAAATACGAGCAATACGTGATTTTTTAAAAGTAAAAAGTAATCAGACAGATCTAAAATTGATTGAAGAGTGCATAGTTAAAAATGCTAAAAACTATTATCAGCACATTTATCAACTAAAGCAACATACAATTGAGGAGCACGACACTAGGCTAACAGTAATAAAGGCTTTTTTGCTTACAGCGTACAATTCATTCAAGCCAGCAAATCAATTCGAATCATAAGGATTTATTTTTAGTTTTTAACAATTGGCACCAACTATATGCAGAATCTTTTCCCGTTTGATCCAGAACGACAATAGGAAACGACTGACTGTGTAAACTATTGGTCCTGTGGTGTCGGTTTTCAGGATTCTATAGGCAACCTGATGTTGCCTAACTCCATTGTTTATGCAGGTAGGTTGCATCAATCTCCTGCGGATCGTTTGGTATTTTGTACAGAAAAAAAGCATGTGCTCTTCTGTCTCCAAAGTTTTAGCGCCTGCAGGGCAGGGTTCTAAAGATAGTCTCACAGTCCGATCGCTAGAAAACCATAGTCGGTTACCATACCTAAATCTAGCATATGGGCTTTTTGCAAGTGGCGGCGTGATTAGATCCTGGAAGGTTTCAAAGGAAGGGCATGGCTTGACACATAAAAACTGTGAGGTTAGTTGTCCATTTGCTGGTCTGGTGACATAACGTTCTTCCACGGTCTCTCAATACCTGATCTTCAACTTTGAACAATCCTCTCTATTTGCCTTCTCTGGATATTCCCAAAGCTCCGTCATAGCAAGGGTTGCAAACCAACTCTCAACATGCTAAACCATGGGAGGCTTTTGGCACCACTAATATTCAATACCTCGTTTAGGGAATTGCAATAATCGGAGAGCTGCAGCGTTGTCCACAAGCACAGCCAGAGAAATAAAGGTTTCAGTGATGCCATACCACTGATTCTTTTAATCCGAAGGTCAAAGGACAGTGGAATTAGGGGAGTAGTCATAGATACTGAGATGAGTGGTGTGGCAAAGATATTTTCGGATGTCGTCAATTTATTTATGTTGATGTACTCCGATATCTCTGCTCCGTACAAAGCACCACTCTGAGCCTTTGCTTCAATACACTTCGAAAGCTGGAGTCAGTGATCGAGTATAAGACTGCTTAAAGTGTCTCAGTATTGATTTTGACATGTGGACAAAAGTTAGATAGCTCAAGTTAAATACCTCTTTTCCAGTTGTTGCTCCCAACCTAATGTGTCACTCAGTCTTATGCCCAGGTAATGAAAGCTTTTCTCCAGCTCCTAGGGTTCCTGTGCGATCGTGACCTCTCTTGATTTACCCTCCGTTTTCCCAAACACCATAAATGTTGCATTAATAAAGTTTAGTTCCAGACTCCAGCAGAAATCCAAAAAAGTATCCACAAGATTTGCAATCCCATTAGGGTTGTGGAAATAAGTAAGAATCGTCCGCAAAGAGCAGGATTGGGACCTTGGCACCATTCAAGGCAGGAGAGTCATTTCTGCAGTCCATTAAGCTGCTGGCCACATCATTGATAAAGAAGGAAAAAAGTGTAGGGGCTAGCACGCATTCCTGGGTGCACCCCGCGCTGTATTGGTATTTTATCAATTAATTCACCTTAGGTACCCCATCTGACATGAGCATAGTTGTTCTCATGGAGTCTGACTATCAGAGTCACCAGTTCAATTGGGGACCCTTGGTAGAGCATTACTTTCCATAACAATTTAGGTAGCACTAAGTTGAACGCAGCTCTAAAGTCAACAAATACCACGTAAAGTTTTTGTCTTCTCTGTAGCACATACTTCCAAGTCAGGAGAGTAAATCTAAAAGCCTGGTCACATGTGCTAATTTTGGAGCGAAAGCCCTCTTGATATGGGGACAGCACTTTCTTCTCATCCATCCAGATCTGGAGTTTATCCAGAACTTGGCGGGCAAACATCTTTTGCAAGTTATCTATTAAACTGATTGGTCTGTAGTTGGATGGTACAGAAATGCCACCCTTCTTATGTATAGTGATAATCTCGGCTCCCTTCCATGTTGAAGGGATAGCCCCTCCAGCCGCTATGCAGTTTGTTAGGGTGACATATCTTAAAGGCAACAAATTGATTCTTAATAAAAATAATTAGCCTTCTGATTCCATGAGGAAGGTTCCATGTTAAATAGGGCTGTGGTCTATTACCCAAGACACTCCCACAAACCATCTCATTATGCGACTTGGACTGGCTCAAGTCGGTGTCTCTAGCCAAGCTTATAGAGTTTGCAAACTTCATTATAAACAGCTCTAGTGCAGTTTTTGACATGGGAGAATCAAAGTTCAAAATAAACAGTCATTTCCTTGAACAAAGGAACTAAAAAAGCTGAATGTTCTCTCAATTTATCGAAGATTTCTAATCTCAAAGCGGCCCTGACAGTACCCTCCTCCCACCAACCATGAGAATTTCCCCATCTCAAAACTGCAGCCCATGAGAAAACAAATGAGGAAACTGAACCAAATTCCAGGCGTAAGACATGTGCAGCAGCCTGAGAATTTAGATTGTAAATTTGACGAAGGATTTTACCTTCAGCCTTGTCAAAGGAAGGCCAGTGTTTTGTGTCCACTACCTCAACAGCTTATATTAATGAGGGTGGAATTGTTACCTTAAAAACTGACAAATCATGACCAAAATGGCATTCCTACAAGTTTTATAAAATCTATTTAAAGCTCCTGCCTGGGAGACGACCTTGCTAACACAGAGATTAATGTGGTCTAGATCTTGCCCAGTTTTCGAAAAGACCTTGCCCAAATATAAATAGGAACAGTTCTTCGGAACCCAGTGACAACTTAAAATGTCTCTTTTGTCTATGACCTTTCTTGCAGAAGACCCAAATTTTGCTTTTAGCAATATGAATTTTCAAAAAGTGGGCTTCTGCATATTTAGTTAGAACATCCAGATTACGCTGCAGACCAATAGGCATTAAATCAAAGACCGCAACATCATCCACATATAATAAAGGGCCAATGGACATTGTGCCAATCTTGGGGGCATCCACCCGCACTGAGTTCAAAGCAGCGGGAAGATCAGATATGTACAAAGAAAACAATAAAGGGGCCAACAAGCAACCCTGCTTTATCCCATTGTACGTTTTAATCTTATATGATTTCCATAGCACACCTCCCATAAGGACCTGACAACAAGTATCTGTGTGTAATTCTATGACTAGAGCCAAGAGGTGCTGTGGTATGCCAAGTTGGTCAAGTTTTCTCAACAGCGTTTGACGGTCGACTTTATCAAACGCTGTGGAGAAGTCAATAAAAGCCGTATAAACTGGCATACTTCGCAAGAAGACATATTTCTCCACAATGGTCTGGACAATCGCAACGTTGTCCAGAGTACCATGGTTCTTTCTAAAGCCAGCTTGCTCTGAAGGCAAAATATTCAGATGGGCACATTGCTGAAGATGGCATAAAACACTTTTTGAAAACAGCTTGCCCAAGGCATCCAACAGAGCAATCTGTCTAAAAATTGGCTGATAAAGTTTTCGGACAGAGGGACTATGATACTCCCGTTCCAAGAAGGTGGAATATTACTTATTAGAAAACAATGTTTGAACAGTGGCGCCAAATGAGACCCCCATGCAGCTGCCTCCTTTTCAATTAATGCAATTGGAATTCCATCTGACCCTTGTGCTCCGAACGTTCTGGCGTTTCTATATAAATCTTACTCTCTCACCCCCGAACGAGGGACCATATTTCAGGAGATAAGACTGCTCCATGCGTATCGTTACTGGAGGTCCTGAACTATTGTTTTTGTATAATGGAGAGATATAATCCACCCACTCCTTTTCTGGAATCGGAATAGGTGAAGCCCTCTGCCTTGAGTCACAATATTCCGAGATCAAGTGCCAGTACTTTCTTGAGTCTTTGGCCCTTGCTGCTTCCCTCACCCCAATCCATTTGGCATCCAACTCTCTTCTCTTTTTGCTAAGTTTACGGCGGCTTCTTATTCACTTGAGGCAATTAATTTTCTGCTGTTGACCTATTGGAAATTGAATGTGTTGATTTCGAACTAGTCAATTCATTTCCTGGTTTAACAGTTTCAATGATGACTTGCCCTGTTTAAACAATCTGGGACCAGCAGATCTGGAACTTAAATTCCGTATCTCTTCCATTTGTGCCTCGAAGTGCTGTATAACATTCTCATATGTGAAACCTTCCTGTTCTACATGAGCCTTCTTCACTATTGAGCTCACTTCAGTGATGTTTTTGAACATCCAAAAAGAGTGTCTATTTACTTTATTATAGACCAACATACCTTGGTCCAAATTCCCCGGTCCATTACGGGAAGAGCAAAAGCCATTGCCATACCCACTATACTATGGTCACTCCATACTATCGAAGGACAAATACGTTTTCGCATGCTCCAAACATTTGATAAGACACAACTACATAGTCTAAAAGACTCTGAGTGTGACGGGAGTGAAAAGTAAATTGGGCTATTTTATCAACGGGCACTCTCCCATTTAAAATAATGAGGTCTGTGCTTCTAATACTATCCAACAAGGAGAAGCCCCATTTATCTGTCTTTATTTTTTCCGGGAGAAGAATCTCAGGGATATGCCAAGTTTCCTCTTTATCAATATTCGCATAAATCTCTAAAGCAGAGTTAGAGATTTTGGCACTTAAGTCTCCAACTGTTACCACTAGGGGACATTCTTCCCTGATGGCTATATCATGAATGAATAAGAAAAAAGTACTCAACAGGTGATCAAAGTTTCTCCCAGGAGTGATATACAGATTTGCCACAAGGAAAATAATAGGCCTACCAAGGTCTCCCAAGCAAGCCAAATTCAAGCATATGCAAAGATTTGAAAGATGTCAAAATACCTTTTGGTTCCAGTTAATCGAGTTCTTAAGCAAAATAGAAACTACACCACTAGTGTGGCCTCTTTCAGACAGTTTAGCATGGCAAGAAAAAGTGAAATAACCATCACAATCAAAATCCTTGCAGGACCAAGTTTCTTGCAAGCAGATGATTAGAGGATTCATGATTTTCAAATCATTCAGTTTCTCCTCGTTGTGACCGAGCCAGACATATTCCAAGATAGAAGTAACCCACCGAGGCTACCTTAAAGGATGCTTCTTTCTGCATCTGGACAGGTATTATTCACTGCTCTTGCACCCCAGGTCCACAGGGCTGATTCTGCTTCTGGATCTAGGGCCTGGGGAGCAGCTGCCATATCAGACACCAGATTTATTGAGCGGCCCCTTCTATCCAGTGAGACCACATTATTTTTGGTGTTGCCCAAGGAATACTCAAACTCGGGGCCCATCGCATCTAGTGCCACAGAATTAACGGCCCTAGAAGCTGTCGGGCACTGTGTTGGAAAGCACATAGAGGGATATTCCTCATATTCAGGAACGGATGCTACATTAAGCCCTTGTTTCAGGAAATGCTCACAATTTTGCATGACCAAGTTGCCAATGATCAAAGAGCAAAAAGTAACTCTGGAATAGGAGAAAGTGTCATGTACATTAATCTTCACATTTTAAATATCCCTGCTTGATATCAGCCTTAATGCCTCTATTCTTGAGAATAGGCGAAGAGTGGATCCTCGATTTACCAGAATGAATTAATTGTCAAATAGCCAAGTAAATTCCACCATGGGGGATAGAGCACTCTGCATCATACTGGGATTCTTTGAAGTATCCCCTGGGGGGATCCATAGAGGAACCCTTTCACTATGACTGGCAACATAAGAGCCATTATTAGGCTGAATTTTTAATACTGCACTGTTGTGGAAATTGGGGCCTCTAAACTTCTGCTAGGCATAGATGTATTCCCTATAAGAGCTCTATTCCACCCAACCTGCTTGATGCTCCGTGTTTGGTACCCCTCCTCTGGATCCTCTACCACCCCATCCCTAGAAACCCCGGACCAAGTCTGGCGCATAGGAGTCCCATCTCCCGTTTGTGGTTCACTTTCGAAGTGATCAGCCAACCTGTAAATCAAGGGAGTATGAAATACTTGAGTGGACTGCGACATCGAATTTTGTAACGATTCTCCTGTCCCATATACCCACAACCCCCCGCCGTTGACATATGCACTATGTGGGGCTCCATAAGAACACCCTCATCTGATGGGTGTTTGGGGTCTCCCTTTTCCTTTAACCCCTTGGCTGCTGGGATCATTCCCCTGCCGTGCTGGGGGGAGGAGGGGCGCGCACAGCGCCCCGGTGCTTATGATGAGCCATGGTTCTCCTGTGCTTATGACGAGCTCAGCTCGTCATGGTGACACCCGTTTCATTAGGACGCTCACACAGCAGGGGAATTTGCCCAGCGTGCGAATGTTTTAACGGTCATGACAACCGTGGCTCATGACGAGCTGAGCTCGTCATGAGCGTGGGAGGGGTTAATACTTGAGAATTTCTCTGTCTTCCAAGAATCGATAAAAAGTACAAATTTGACATTTTCCATTTTGAAAATCACCTCAACTTGTTATCTTTCTTTTCATATTTTCCCCCTTATGGTATGTTGTGGGGCATCCCCTCTTCCATGTTTCCAGTCCTCCCTTCTCGGGCAGATCTAAGGGACAGGCCTTGGAGGTACTCCCTTGTTTTTCCGAACCCCTAACTTTCTCTGTTTCTCTATTGCCCCCTTTTTTACCCTTCCTAAACAAAGTGAAAGGTTTTATTGTAGATTTTTCCGATGGGGGTCCCAATACATCCTCCCCGAATAGAGTCCTTAAACATAACTCTTCTTTTTAAGGTTACACATGGGTTCACTAGGGGGCAACAGATAAAGAGGCATTCCCGCTTGAACATAGACATCTCTCGACTCTCTCACAGGAACAGATGAGGGAAGCTTTCCATTTACCAGTTCTTCTGTATGGGGATGTATCATAGGCTTGGGTTGAATAGAATCAAACTTAGTTGCCTTTTGTACTTCAAACAACATTACAGAGATCATTTCCAATATATGGTCAGAACTTAAGACAGATTTCTGTATTATAAACAAAATGGAAGTTACATTTTTTTCAATGCAAACAAGATATTCCGAAGGCACAGCAGCCCTCTCATTTTTCAACGTTGGTTGTGTACAAGGTAAAAACATATCATGGGCGGACTCCAAAAAGTACCACTCAAATGACTTGTACTACAATACAAAAGAGGCAAAGAGAGATGAATAGGAGATGAACTTATAACTGGAGTGTTATTGCCCCTGAGACCACTCGCCGGATGAACTTTCGTATGGGGGAGTTCCCAGCCCCATGTTTGGTTTTCTATGTCAATGTCTGGGAGAGTAAAGACTTCCTTTAGATTAACCCTTTCGCATGCAGTTGGCTTCTCTACCATATAAGGAGCATCAACCAAAATACCATTCGAACCACCCTCCTCAATTGTTCGCTTACAGGTATCCCCCCTGAGCAGATAAAGCTGCTGGTAAAGCAACTGACATACAGTCAGACATTTGTCCATCCAAAGGAATATTTTGCTGACTGTGTGGATTATCTAGAAAGTCTGAGCATGATTTTCTACATGAGAAAATGACAGGTGTAACAGATAACCCACCAGACACACAATCTTGCTTTAACCTGTTCGAAGAAGACTGTTGCTGGCTCTGTTGGATATCGCAAGACCAAAATCCGAATTTGCATATGAGGATTGCCCACTTGGACCATCCTCATTAACATCATTCTTCTTGTGTGCCTGCACCTCTTCCCGGAAGTGGTTCAGGGCCCCTGCAGGAGTGCGAGTGTCTCCCGGTGACTCCACAGAAAATGGGGGAGAGAGCATTGTTGTGTGATAGTCCAAGAACTGACCATTCTGAATTACTGCTACCACTTCAGGTGCAATCCGGGGCACCTTGCAAAAAAAGCCTGTAATGACTGGGTTGGCTTTGTAACAGAGTTGCTGGTCTAGTGCCATTATATGATCTCTTTAATTTATGTGACTGACTTGGAGATGAAGAGAGCACACGTCCCAAGCATAATTTTTTGGAGGTTATGGTGCTCAAAGGTAGGGCACTCTTAGCAGAACTCTCAGCAGGACTTACTGCAACCCCCAATCCCAGCCCCTCTCAGCTAGAGAAGTACCACAGCTGCCGGCTTCTCACAGCTATCAGCGCACAGTTCGCTTGGCACCAAACATCACCAGAAGACACCAGACGACTTATTAAGTGTTAAATGTTAGATATTAAATTGGAAAGAATAAACAGAAAGGAAAGAGTAATAAATAGTGAGTTGGGCACTACAGGCGGATGCAAGTTGCACCGAATGCTAGCCGGGCCGCCTCTGCCCTCACCTGAAGCACACTCTTTGCTATTCACTGCACTCACCCAACCAAGGGGAACACGCTCTACTCTGCCTTTAGGGTCCTCAAGTGTCCTCAGGTGACCTATGTCTCCTCAGGGTCCTCAAGCTGGACAGGTCAAGGCAGGCTCCTGCTCTGCTCTCGGGGCACCAACGCGGCACTCTCGTGGTACTGCGATACCGCTGCTCCACCACCTGAAGCAGGGGGAAGCACCACAACAGGCCACCGAGGCCACTGGGGCAGGGACCGCAAAAAGCCCAAATGGGGCCAAACAGGGGCCAGAAGCTCAGCCCAGAGCAAACAAGGAGCGGGCTGAGCCAACACAGGGCCCACGTCCTGTAGCACGCAACTCAGAGCTTGCGGCTCACAGTTCTTGGTTCGTGGCTGCTTCCAGCCAAGGCTGGCTCCACTCTCCTCCGATAGTTCTGGCTCCTCCTCGCATGCTGCACGTCAAAGCCCTTGCTGCCAAGTGTGACTCTCGCAAATGTTAAGTTTGTGAGCATGAGCTGCCACTCAGTAAAATCTTTACCCAAGCATCAGGAAGACCAGCGTGAACGGCAGTTCGCACTGCACTCCGCCACTGGCAGAACTCCACTGAGTTTTTTGTCACATCACATAGTTCCGCGAAGCAAACCTCTTCAAACTACACCCAGGTCTGGTATGAAATTGGATTATTGGTTGAGAGGTTGAAAGTCATACTGAAGCAAAAAACACAATCTTTGTCAGGGTGAATCACAAAATTCACTAAGTTAACCTGTGCTTAACCCTCCTGTAACTTGGCACTAAGCAGTGAGGGTTAACTTTGAGGCAACGTGTAAAGTAATTATGCAGCATACAAACTCTATTAATGTTAAAATACAACACAAAAAAAATCCTAAACCAATTTATAATCAAAGAGTACATTTTAATATTCAAAATGAGATCAGAAAAACAAAATCCATTCAGAAGAACCAGGGATATTGAATTTTAAAGGGTTAAATAAAAATAGTGCCAAGAAGCAGAAAGCACCAACTGTGAGTATCTAGTCACACTCGACTGGGAGAAACTCAAAAGTTAAGCCCGATGGTGATGGAGACAGGCTAGGTACTAGACCAAGTTGGGCCCACTGAGAGTTGTACCTTCTGTCCTTGGTGCGAGGTCTGTGGGGCATGGCGTGTCGAGGCTTCTTGTCATCTGGCGTTGATTCCAAGGAGGCTGTGCCGCAAGGCTTTGTGGGGCAGCATGTCACTCAGTGTCAGTTCCGTGGAAGCTTCAGCTGTTCTACAAGGCTTTGCTGGCTTCTTGTCACTCAGTATCTGGTCCAATAAAGCTTGTATCTGCGCAGCAAGACTTTGCCGGCCCCTTGTCAATCAGTGTCATGTCCGATTAGGATTGTAGCTGTGCGGTGAGGCTTTGCAGAGCTTTGTGACATTCGCCATCAGTTCCAATGAAGCTTTCTGCTGAGTGGTGGGGCTTTGTGTCACTGCATGTCGGATATCATAGAATCTTCAGTTAAGCCAAGAGGAGTTCTCTGTTATGGCAGCCATGCTTCCAGGACCTGGTAACGCACCTCTTGGGGTTCAGAAACTCCTTCCAGCAGAGGCCAGCAGGGCTCAGGCAAGTCCAGCAGCAGATCCAGTGCAGCAAGTCAGCTGGTCTCTGGAGCTTGTTGTGTCCCTGTAGCTCAGAACAGGAGGTCAACCAATTGACCCTTGGGGTATTTCAGGTAGGCTGGGAACAAGAAGATGGTCCAGTTCTCCTTTATCAAGGCAGGCCTCCAGCAGCAGGGGGTCCTCTGAGGGTCCAGATAGGCCTCCAGCACTTGTGCAGACCTCTGATAACAGCATGACAGTAATCTGGGGGGGTCCGAGCAAGCCACTAGCAGCAGGGCAGTCCTTCTGAAGTCTTGCTCAGGTTCAGGAGTGTACTGAAGAGTTGGTCTGAGGGTCCAATATTTATAACTGATGCCAGTCTTTGAAGTTGGTAAACTTATACGCTACTCCAATGTCTGGTTCTGGAAAGCTCCTTCCTTCCCCTGCCAAGACTCCAAGTAATCTAGGGTGAAAAAAGGCTGGTGTCAAGTTAATATGTGAGGTTTGATCCATACTCAGGTTGGACAAGAAAATGCCAACTGCCTAATAGTGACTTAAAGTCACACTTTACCGTTATAGAGGATGATCAATTACAATTAATTTGCTACCAAACATGACATTTCTACCTGTTCCCAATCAAAAGTTAGTGTGCATTAAATGCAATCATGTGGAAATCGCAGAAATTACCGTTAGCATAAGCTGAAGCCATTTTGTTTGTGGCATCCATTTGCATTAGCTATGTGTTAGCCATGTGATTCTGCCATCTTCACTGTTGCTTGCCTTTCTATTTGGCTTGAGTCATCAATGTAGTTAACTCCTTCAGTACTGAGCCAGAGCACTGTGCATGCTCAGAAAGGCCTGTAGCTGCTAGAATGCACCAGTTTTAGAATGTAACTGTCACACTGTTTCAACTGACTAAGCTGTACTATGTCCCCTCCCACTCTGCTGACCAAGTAATTTCTGTATGCCCATGTTAGTCAATAACTATTCCTGTATATGCCTGTACCTCTTCTTTGAGTCTCCATGTTTACTTAGCGGTAACCCTGGGCGTAGTAGGCGTAGTGGGGCTACGCAAAGCTATGCGAAGTGGGCAAGAAACTATGTCCACCTACGCACTTCGCGTTGCCCCACTACGCGCCACCCGCCTCCCTCCCGCCCTCCCTAAATACTACCCACCTTCCTCCCGCCCTCCCTAAATACTTAAATAATATTTTTAAAAAGAATAAAAACCACTTACCATGTCCGCTGCGTCTCCGGGGCTCGCTCTCGTAAATGCGCCGCCATCTTGGATACTAATGCGCATGCACGGCCGCCCACGCATGTGCATTTCTCATGAGAAATGCGCACGCGCGGGCGGCCGCGCATGCGCATTAGTGTCCGAGACGGCGGCGCGATTACGAGAGCGAGCCCCGTAGACGCAGCCGACAAGGTAAGTGGTTTTTATTCTTTTAAAACATTTTATTTAAGTATTTAGGGGTGGCGGGCAACTTCGCTACGCCCACGGAGTGGGCGTAGTGTTGCCTGCTACGCCTACTTTGTAAATGGCGAAGTAGGCAACACTACGTCCACTCCGTGGGCGTAGCGAAGTACTACGCCCAGGGTTACTTAGCGGTAAATACGGTATAAAAGACCCTTGGTTTCTGTATTTTGGGGACTACCAATTACAGTGCCCCAGGATGTTGTATCGATGTAGTCCCACTCATGGGAGGTTGATAAACTTATTTCTTTGATATTACAGCTTCCGTGCCAATCTCTTCTTTGTTGGTTTAAGAACCAGTGGGCAGATAAGGGAGAACCCCTGCACCGGTGGGCTCCTAAAAAGGCTAATTTCCACAATCAGGTAACCCCATGTTATCCTATAGTAGAGGTAGGCCTTTCAGTAGTGAAAACAAATGTAGGAGTTTTTCATTACCAGAACATGAAAAACCTAAAAACCCATGCCCTGCCTTTTAAATAGAATGCACCCTATCCTGTGAGCTGTTTAGGGATTACCTTTCGGAGAGACTTAAATGTATTGAACGGTAAGGTTTAGGCCTGGCAAAAGACTTATTTTGACAGGACAAATTGGCAGCATTAGACTACACTACAGGGTGCAATGGCAGGCTTGAGACATAATATAAAGTGCTACTTAAGTAGGTGGCACAATGTGTGCACCACGCCTACTAGTAGCATTTGAATTACAGGCCTAGATTACAAGCAGTACCATATACTAGGGACATAAAAGTAAATTCAATGTGCCAATTGGGTGCAACCCAATTTTACTATGTTTTTGGTAGTGTTCAGAAGGGAAACAACCTTTACAACGCAACTACTACAACGCACTACCATTACAACGAAATGTTTACAACGCAAAAACTATTACAACGCATGTATTTACAACGCATGTTTTTACAACGCAGGTACCTTTACAACGCATACCATTACAACGTAAGTATTGGTAAGTATATATTATATTTAAAATGTTATATGTTTGGGTTTTTTTAAAGGGTATTTTTAGGGTTCAGGGTCAGTTTTCATTTTTTGAGTAAAAGGGTATTTTTAGGGTTCAGGGTCAGTTTTCATTTTTTGAGTAAAGGGGTATTTTTAGGGTTCAGGGTCAGTTTTCAGTTTTTGGGTAAAGGGGTATTTTTAGGGTTCAGGGTCAGTTTTCAGTTTTTGGGTAAAGGGGTATTTTTAGGGTTCAGGGTCAGTTTTCAGTTTTTGGGTAAAGGGGTATTTTTAGGGTTCAGGGTCAGTTTTCAGTTTTTGGGTAAAGGGGTATTTTTAGGGTTCAGGGTCAGTTTTCAGTTTTTGGGTAAAGGGGTATTTTTAGGGTTCAGGGTCAGTTTTGGGTTTTGGGGTAAAAGGGTATTTTTAGGGTTCAGGGTCAGTTTGGGGTTTTTGGGGTACAGGGGTATTTTTAGGGTTCAGGGTCAGTTTTGGGTTTTTGGTTAAAGGGGTATTTTTAGGGTTCAGGGTCAGTTTTGGGTTTTTGGGGTACAGGGGTATTTTTAGGGTTCAGGGTCAGTTTTGGGTTTTTGGGGTACAGGGGTATTTTTAGGGTTCAGGGTCAGTTTTGGGTTTTTGGGGTACAGGGGTATTTTTAGGGTACAGGGTCAGTTTTGGGTTTTTGGGGTACAGGGGTATTTTTAGGGTTCAGGGTCAGTTTTGGGTTTTTGGGGTACAGGGGTATTTTTAGGGTACAGGGTCAGTTTTGGGTTTTTGGGGTACAGGGGTATTTTTAGGGTTCAGGGTCAGTTTTGGGTTTTGGGGGTACAGGGATACAGGGTTAAAATAAAATAAAATAAAATTTAAATTAAATCAATTAAATGAAATTAAATTAAATTAAATTATATTTAATTAAATTAAATTAAATTATATTATATTAATTTTAATTAATTAAAATTAAAAAAATTAATATATACTTACCAATACTTACGTTGTAATGGTATGCGTTGTAAAGGTACCTGCGTTGTAAAAACATGCGTTGTAAATACATGCGTTGTAATAGTTTTTGCGTTGTAAAAATTTCGTTGTAATGGTATGCGTTGTAAAAGTATGAGTTGTAACGTCATACATCCGTTCAGAAGCACTTCAGCACAGGTTAAGAGACGGAAAGTACACACATTCTTGAAGCCAGCAAACAACTAATTCAGAAAGTAGGAGACGTGAAGGTAAAATGTATGGGGAAGACCACACCAAGGATGACAGGCCTAGCAGTGGGTATATCTTCCTTATCTTTATAGTAGGCAGAAACAGCATGTCCCTTTTGTTTAGAATTGAATGCACACCCTAAAGATGATAAAGTATATGAAGACCTATTTATTTAATTCATGGCACTCACTATATTGTTGGGCCAGATCTCATTCAGTCTATCAAAATATCAGGTGACCAGTAAGAAGCACAATTAAAAGATTACATATACTTCCAATTCAAATTCAAATCAAATTCATCTTTATTCGATCATAAATAATCATAAAAGACACATATAACAATACAAATAGTTAAAATTCATGGTAGGTATTTTGTTTTAAAAACATATTAAACATATAATGGTGGAATTCTGTTAAAATTCTAAACACATATCAACAATAAAACGATTATAAATCCTTTCCTACTAAAAACAAATAAAAAAAACATTATGTCTATTTACACAGGTTATGGCTAGACCTTCATTCTTATGATCAGAATCTATCAGAAAAGACTAAAATACAGTACACTCAACACAATCATGTTACGTAGAACCTTGCAAACTAATCCTTCTAAGGGCCCACGTCCAGCTCTAAAATTTAGTCATAGCAGTAACTATGACTTCACTAGTATGAGTTTTTAAGAAACGCAAAGCCGTTTGACGAGATCTTGTTCCTATTATAGCGCAAAACGGATTAAGCCATTTATGACGAGGGTCCTTGTATGCAGGGCAAACAAACAGAACAGGTGGTAAGTTCTCTTCCTCACATGGGCAGAGGTGACATTGTGTTTCTTGATTGATCCCCCACTTTTTAGTAAAAGATTTTAGGGAGAGAGAGCCTACTCTAAATTGGTGATAGAGTTTCCTGTCAGCAGGGCTCGTGATGGTATCCCAATAAGCCTCCAGCCTATATTTAATTTTGTGATCCAGAAAGAGACCTATTAGGGAAGCACCATTAACCATAGACAGAAACTTTTGGCTGACCATGTCACTGTATATGGCTTTAAAATGTATTTTTGAAGGGAAAGAATTCCCTTCAGGGTCCTCCCACAAATGGATGAGGCCCATAGCCAATAGAGTTGCCTTAATCTTTTGTAACCATGTGATTTTGTTAGATTTATCCGCTTCTCTAATATACTTAACTTCTCGTGGATAAGGAGCTAACTCCGGGGTAGTCCATAGTCTTCGCCAATAGGCAAGAGGTCTGAAGCCTGCAGCCTCCTCAAAAGAAACACAGCCCAGATCTGCAAGTAATGGTCTAAGAGGTGTGGATTGAGGAAGGCCGGTCAATGCCCTCAGAAACTTGTTCTGAGCTTGGACTAATGGAACTAGATTTTCAAAGCCTCAAAGTTCAGCTCCATAAATAATTGAAGCTCTTACCTTCCCTTGGTAAAAAGTTAAAACCGGAGCAACTGGTTTGGTTTCGGATCGCTGGTGTTCTTTAAAGAGGGCCCCTGCTAGTTGGTTGTGCCTCAAAACCAACAGATCCTTCCTTCTGTGGCTTCCAGTTCAACCTTTTGCCCATAGTAATGCCCAGATATGTAAAGGGGTCCATTTGTTCCTGGGACAAATTATGCATTTCTACTCTAGCTTTCACATTTTTTTGTTTATGCAAGACCATGAACTTGGTCTTGTCAACATTGACTACAAGGTTGTGGTCTTTACAATAAAGTCAAATTGGTCGATGGCTCTTTGCAGACCTACTTGTGTTTTAGACAAAATTAGAGTATTGTCTGCAAACGTTAAAAGAGGAACCCTCGATCCTGCAAGAGTAGGAGCATCTGTAGGATAATCGGTGTAGTATGAGATAACATTATTTATGAACAACGAGAAGAGGGTAGGGGCGAGACCCCACCCCTGCCTCACTCCCTTGTTCACAGGGAAACGTTCTGTTAGCTCACCCTGTTGACCCCAACGGACTTGGGCATAGGTAGATTCATGCAATGTTATGATGAAAAAAAAGATCTCCGCGGGCATCCCTGATTCCTTAAGACTGTCCCATAGCTTGTTACGGGGGACTAGATCAAATGCAGATTTAAGATCTATAAATGCTGCATACAGGGTCCCCCTAACTAGGATCACTGTATTCCAGTATATGAACATTTATCTAAAGACTTGGTCGATAGTGCTAACATGGGAACGAAATCCTGCTTGATAGGTGGATAGAATTTCGTTATCATCAATCCAATTATTAACCCTGTATAGCACTAATCTGGCCACCAGCTTTTGCATTGTGTCTATAAGGCTTATGGGCAAATAATTAGATGGGTTGGCACAATCCCCTTTTTTGTAGATGGGGATAATTTCAGCCCCAAGCCAGGAGTCTGCAATGGGGGCGCCTCTGGCCAAGCCATTCGCAAAAATAAAAATATATTTGATCCAATTCTCCTGATCAGATTTGAATATGTCGGCCGGGATACAATCTGGGCCCGGGGCCCTGTCTGCAGTTACCCCATCAAAGGCACACCAATGTCCACTAGGGTAAATGTTAGGGCCTGATACGGGCTACACAATGGTACTGCCCTGGGCTATTTGCAGGGGATGAAAATTGGGTCTGGTAGTGTGCAACCCAAACTTCTGGGGGGACATTGTTGACTGGTACCGGACCGGCATTATCACTGCCCCACTTATTTAGTTGCCAGAATAGGCACCAATTATTTCCATTACTCGCGTCTAACAAGTCCCTCTATCTGTTTTTGTCAAAGGCCTTCTTTGCCTATTGTTGGGTTGCCTTATAGTCAGACCTCAATTTCCTTACCTCCTGCATTGAACCAGCCCTTATTGCTTTAGACAAATCCCTGTAGGCTGTCCTACAAGCCCCGTCATACCACTTAGCTGACTTGTGGATAGGGTACATATTGGTTCTTTTTTTGGATTTTGTAAAAAAGGATATTAACTTAGCAAACAGGGCCTCGTGAGTTGATGTAAGCGCAGGAAGAGTGTCCTCGTTAAGGTCAAGTTGTGAGTGGGCAATGAGAGAATCTGCGAGTGTTGACGTTTAAACTTTTTGTGCCTGCCAGAATTTCTGCTGGGTTTTTTCGAAGTACTTCTTTGTTGAAATTGTGATGGAGTGATATATTTACCTTTTGCATTAGCGTTTTCGTACAGCATGATCATACATGGCATTTGTACAACTATAAGAAGCATATGTCTCCTAGGTTTTCGGACAGCTAAAAAGCTTTTTATGTAATAGGTGTGGTCTTGAAAATATTTCATGCATCAATGTTTAGCCAACCTGAAGCTGGTTATGAGTTGTACAGTACAATCAAGAACTGCATTTAGGGGTGCAAGTTATGATATTGGGAGGACTCTGAATATTACGTTGCTTTAGTCAAGTCTTGATATGACCACGGCTTGGACCAATTTCTTCAAATCATCCCATGGGTGGGAGTGTCTGATATTGTGGATGGATTTGTAGATGGTGATTTTTTTATCTTAGGTAAGTACTTGGTATGTGTGTCAATGTTGGGATTCAAATCAATGTGACACCAAGGGGTTTTGACAAAGAGATAGTTTTGCTTGTGATGCTTACTGTGCTTAGGGGTGCTATTCCAGTACATCAACTGGGCCAGATACCTCTGCAGAATATGTTCACCTGGTACTCCGCCCCGCGACTTCTTCGCTCCTCTTCGGCGCATCTGCTGGTAGTCCCGAGGTTTCAGAGAGTCAGGATGGGTGGTCGCTCATTCAGTGTTGCAGCGGCCAAACTCTGGAACTCCCTGCCTCTCTCTCTGAGAAGCCACAGGGACTACCTCCTGTTCAGGAAAGCGTTAAAGACGCACCTGTTTCCTAAAACTGTTGAGTAAGCTAATAGTGCAACTGCTGAAGTTGAAAGCGCCAGGATGCCCTTTGGGTGACAGGACTGCGCTCTATAAGTACACTAAATAATAAATAAATAATAAATAATAATATTCTGATCGTAGACTATAATTGTACTATGGAGAAATCTCACGGAATCAGTTTTTTAAGAGATGAGTATAAGGAGTATATTTACTAAGATTTTGTGCCGTGTTTACATCACAAAAATGATGCAAGTCAACACAAAATGTTTTCCCTATTTACTTTCCATATTAAAACGTGTTTTGCGCTGAAAAATCACTTGAAAGTAACGAAAAGCAGCACTTAGCGCTGTTTTGCATTACTTAGTATCAAGGGGGCATTCCATGGGTGGTGCATGGGCGTTACCATGCAACCAACCAAGGTTTTTGATGCAAAACCCTATTTACTAAAAAAAATAGACAGGGTTTTGCAATAAAAAAATAGCTCCCATTTCAAATGGGCTTTCACTGAGAATTGCTTTTATTTTTCCTTACTTTTCTGTCTTTGAATACGTGCTGCACTGAACTCCACACATACAAAGTGGGAAAAGTTTTAAAGTGAGTCTAAGCATAGTATTTTGAGCTCAAAGGGTTTTCTTCCAGTATGAAACCTATGGTAGACTCATGCAAACACCCTTGCACTATGATTCAAAGTTGTGTGCATGGCTCACAGCACCAAATTTCTTCGCCGGAGCTACGGAGAGGGGAGGAGAGTGCCATATCGCTGTAAATATGGCAGGAGAAGTGTGGCTCAATGGTAAGAGCGGCAGACCCTGATGCAGAGCTCTGTCCCGTGACCAGGGTTCAATTCCAGCTTCGGTGGGTCTTGGGCTCAATTTCCTCGAACCTGATAGTTCTCGCCTCGGTGCCTATTCTAATCATGGGTCCCACTCTGCAACTCTGGGTAATAGCTTGCTTAATCTCCACAATGGCCCTAACGGCGCTGGGATGCCTGGCTTCACCTTGTGGGTGGCCAGGAGTGGGCATTTCACAGGGAAAAGCCAGGAAGGGTTCCACAGCGGTAGACGTACAGCACCAAGACACCTCAGGGAATAAGTGTGCTATACAAGTACGAATTCATTTCAATGATGGCACTTTCCTGCTCTCTCCTTCTCACGCAGCGCAGCGTTTTTGGCTGCTCTGCTGTGTGATAATTTACTAAAATATGGGCCTAAGACTCATGTTTTCCATCAATAACTGAATTTTTGGGTGGGTGGCATCTGTAGTCTATTTGCAAAATCATTTTCAATTTATTTGGGTGTCATCCATGTTTTGGTAAAGGGAGGCACTGTGTTCCTGCAGGGGTTCACTTAATCGTTCAAGGCGAAGAATGAATAGCATGTGGGCCAGGATAGAGCACTGTCGAACACTGAATTATGAGTGGGTGAGTTTCGAAGATTGGTTGACAGTTTTCACTGGTTGACATTGGTTGGAGACTCTGGATTGGCAGTAGGTGGCATATGTGTCTTTATAGCCCATGCTCTCACAGTAGAATGCGGATGATGTTGAGTTCGGGTAGAAGTAGTTGCTGTGTGTTAATGTGTTCATTTAACTGGACTGTAACATATTTTAGGTATCTGGCTGAGCAAGGACATGCCTGTACATCCTAACCATGAGGATGGAATCATATGTGGCGTGTGGCAGTTTTGACGAGAGATAGGAGCAATGGTACTGTTTGGCTGTCGTGCTTCTACGCGGGAAGGACCTTGTTTCTTCGGTAGTTGAGTGAGTATTGCTTTTTTTTAGAGCATGATGATGTTGTTGAAGAAGTAGTTTGTGAACTCGATACATCTTGATCCATCCAACTGGTATGCCCCCTGGGGGGAGTACAAAAGAGCTCCTTTGGAGCAATTCTCTGCTCTGCAGTCTTTCTTTGAACACTTTCCCTGATTTTTTGAACATGCTTCTAGTGGTTTTGAGTTCTCCATGGGTGACATTAGAGTGGGATTTCCTCCATCTTCTTTCATCTGCTCTCAGAGACTGCTCCTCGCATTCACTTGATGAGTGTGCGAGTGAGAGGCGGGTTTCCCTCCTTTTAATTTGGTGCAAGAAAGGGCAATAGTTTCTAGGATATTGACCAGCCTGGATTTGTGTGAATGAATGATTAGTAGCGGGTCAGGAAAAGAAGCTACTTTGTAGCCTCTCGAGGTTCTTTATTGAATAATTTTGTATCCGAGGAGTACAATCCGAAAGATAAGGTAGGACATGTGATCCAGGCTAGTCTGCAAGGTGACGGTCTTTTGTTTACATGAAGCCTTTCGTCCTGACAGTAAGGTCCACGATAGATGCTTTCTTATGAGTGTGGGACCTAGATTTCCAAATAAGTTGTTTTTAATCATAACATTCTTTGGATGACTTGTGGTATTGTCACTGCAATGTTCTAGCGTTTTTAACCATTAATTTGGCTGTCAAAACCAAAGGTTATTTTAAACGAGGTAAATGTAAAATGTTTGCAATGTTTGAATGTGTTCCCTGTACCAAATAAGGAATATTTCATTTTGACAGAAGACAACATTCATCATAACAATTCGAAGATGAAATAAGGAAGAGGGATAGGTGAGTGGGTGTGGTAATTTAGAAAGTGTGTACTGGAGAGTAAATACAACTCTATGGGGGGGATTGACATGGTGAGCTAGAGGCCCAGCAGCAGGGATTTAAGCAGAGATTTAAGTGTGTTATGGAAAGAATAAAGGTTGTGTAACGGTTTCTGTTCTAAAAGACAATAATTCTGGATTCGGAGGCTTGAGATTATTGTGGAATTATGGAGACGGCCCCAGACTAAAAATAATGTATTTTTGGAGAAAACGCCTGGGTCCTGATGTGCAAAGCTGTTTTGGGCATGTAAACTCAGCGATTCAGAAAATGGCAGGGTTTGCTCCTGCAAAAGACCCTTTGGGGTATATTATTAAGGACGGGCGATACATTATCGCCGCTTTTATCGGCAGGAAACTGCCGATAAATCGGCGATAATGGGCTTGATAATATGCTCAATGAATTCCTATCGAAGCCCATGTTAGATGTCTTCACATCTAACATGGGCTTCGATAGGAATTCATAGAGCATATTATCAAGCCCATTATCGCCGCTTTATCGGCAGACTGCCGATAAAAGCGGCGATAATGTATCACCCGTCCTTGATAATATGCCCCTTTATTTGTTGCAGAAGTATTTCCGACCGGTAAAGATGCTTTTGTGAACCTTTTCAAATTGCAATGTAAGAGTCGTAAACGTATTTATTAATTGTACGGGAACGCAATTGCATCCCAACCATAGTTCAAATGCTACACCCGACTTGGTGTAGTCTTTGGTTTACAGAGGGCAAGCTGTTCCGGTGGTACAGCTTCCCCTTTGGAAATGTGTTGGTGGCCTTGGGAGAAGCAGTCAGTGGTCCATGGTATCACCACCTGCTCCCACGATGTGTTTTGAAAGGAAAATCATTTTTAAAGATGCATCTGTCCCTTTAAAGGGCAGTGGCTGCTTTTAAAAAACAGTTCCACTTTGGGAATGTAAAAACGGGAACAGATGTCTGCTGGCCCTTGTAGGTTCTCCATACCTGCGTTCACAGCCAGTGACAAAAAGGCTGCAAATTGTGCACTACGTAGGAAACATTTTCAGCCTATGTAATTATACACGACCCTTGATTGGGAAGTTTGCGATGCAGCCTAATAGTACATTGGATGTATTTAAAAACTACAGGCAGATTGGTAAAGTGTGTGAATAATGCCCTGATGTTAGGATGATCAGAGCTTCCCTAATGATTAAAGCTAGATGAGATGAAGAGTAAAGGAAATGGTGATGAAAGATTTGATGTGAATGATGATTATTAGACATTCCAAGAGGAATGGAGAAATTGTAGGAATTACAAAGTAATAAAGAGAGCAAATTGTCTTTAGTGACTTTGTAGTGAAGTGTGCAGTGCTTACCTTTGTAAAGGATTAGAATAAACTGACTCTGGCATGCATGAGACTGACTATGCACCTAAATCATACAAATTAGATAATTGATACAATGAGAGTGAATGCAAATACCAAACCAATGAAATGCCCCTTCTGTAGGCAACTAATGGGTCACTCAACCACCATTTTAAAAATCTCATATAAGAACAAATCCATACTAATTAAATATAATCTATACACACTGAACATTAGATGAGCTACTATTGCTGCAGCACATCTTACCAAGGGACCATTTATAAGCCAAACTGAGCATTCTACGTAATTGTTCTAGTGCCCTAAACACAATTATAAACCCCTCATATCTACCTGGGTATCAGTAATATAATCACCAGAGAAAAATTCCAAATCATTCCCACACAATAATGATTATCACGCATGATTCAGCAGTCTTGATTGTCCAAATCTTTATCCCCATATTCTCAGTACATGCCAACAAAGCCACAATTCTATTAAACACAATAAGTACAAATTTGATTCCACAAAGCAAAATGGACCTTAAAACACCAATTTCACATGAGCCTTGGGCAACCAATTAATTCTCTCCAACCACAACAGGGCAACCCAGAAGTAGATCACCCTAAATGAGGCCTAAAATTATTTAAATAGTTAAATACTTTCCCAAACCAACAGCAGACCCTCATACCTTTACTCATAAGACCAATGGACATTAATATAGTTAGGTTCCGGTTTTACACACACAAAACCACAGAATGTCAGCAGTTAAGCTATCTCAAGTAACTATAACTCATGCCCTAAGGTAACTCTAACTCACGGCCAAGCCATGCACAGCTTTCCCATCAATAATTTCATTCCAAATGTTGCAGTGATATTATCTATGATGTCATAGAAGATGTTGTGAGTGATGTAATAAGTGGGGTAATTAGCAGTGCATGGTGAGGGTTTGAGTTATAGTTACCTTAGGGCATGAGTTATCGTTACTTGAGAGAACTATAACTATAACTGCTGAATTTCAATGGTCTTGTCTGTGTAAAATATGAACCTAACTTAAAAGTCCCTGTAAACTTCGTTTTTTCAGGAAATTTCCAAACGATAATGTCCTTGTAACCTTGGTTTTTTTCTGTGAATTTCTATGGTTTTTAATGTTATTTCTTAACTATAATGTCCTTGTAACCTGGGTGTGAGAATGGGTGTGTGAATATGTACGTGGGTGAGTGAGTGTGTGGTGGGTACATCAGTGCATGTGTGACTGGCTGTGTGGGTCTGTGAGTGGGTGTGTGAGTGGCTGTGTGGGTGTGTGAGTGGTTGTATAGGTGTGTATGTGGGTGTGTGAGTCCCTCTGTGGGTCTGTGAGTGGGTGTGTGAATGGTTCTTTGGGTATCAGTGTGGGTGTGTGAGTGGCTGTATGTGTGTTTGAGTGGATGTGTGAGTGTGTGAATCTGTAAGTTGGTGTGTGAGTGGGTTTGTAGGTGATTTTGTCTGTCTCTAAGTGGGTGTGTGAGTAGCTGTACAGGTGTGTGAATTGAAGCAGTTGTGTGGGTGTGCATATGGGTGTGTGAGTACCTGTGTGGGTCTGTGAGAGTGTGTGTGAGTGGTTCTCGGGGTCTCTTAGCAGGTGTGTGAGTGGCCATGTAGGTGTGTGAGTGAATGTATGGATATGTGAGTGGGTGTGTGAGTTGTGTGGGTGTGCGAGTGTGTGAGTTTGAGGGTGCATTATTTTCATTGGATTCTGGACCCACAGATCCATTGAAGATTTACACAGGGTCTGCACTAGATCCTTGTGCATCCAAGCAAAATTATATGGGACAATGCCTTGCCCCTGAGGGGTCCCCCACAGACCCCTCCATCCGTCCCATGGGGTCTGGATATATCTATCCTGCCCCCTTATATTCTACCTACCTACATATCCTACCTACACTTTATTCCCCCACAGGAATCGTATCCTGATTGTCAAATTGGCGGACACACCTTTTCTCTCATGTTGCGGCCAGCCAATCACGGCACTGCTGTGGGTGCATGGATCGGTGGATCCACCACTGGTGGTGCCATGTCTAGATAGACATCAATCTTATTTCTTTAATAACTCCCATACCACAGAACAAATTTAAACAACTTACGAAAAGCACTTTTTCTGGGCCAAGAACTAGATTTCAGCCAAGTTGGTGTAATCTGTTCAGTGGTTTGGGCTGTAGTCGTGTCTAAAATCCCTATGGGAAATTACTTGGGGAAAATGCATTGTAGGACCCCCCTGTTTCTTGGCCTTCGCTTGACGTAAAACACCCTGAAACTTTCTAGACAGCAGCTGAAGTGATTGGGCCACTAGTTTTGAATATTTTTTAAAAGCCTTGGTTTTTCAAGCTTCTTTTTGACTGCACAACGTGGTTCTGTGGGATTTGGCGCATATGGATTGGATGCTGGCATGGGCTTGAACTGGTATACAGCCTTTACAACGAAACTTTTACAACAAACTACCATTACAACGCAACTTTTACAACGCAAACCATTACAACGCATAGCGCTGGGGGGCGCTCTAGGATAGGGAATAGGTTTAATGTACTATCCAACACCTTCCCTACTAACCACGGGGACTGGAGTTGGAATAGTAAATTAAACTATTCACTATCCAGCGCCCACAAGCATTATGCGTCGTAATGGAATGCTTTGTAAAACTTGCGATGTAAAGGTAGGCGTTGTAAAAGTATGCGTTTTAATGTCATACATCCGCTTGAACTACATATGCAATTAATGACTATACGGTTTGGACTGTGAGTGAAAAAAAAATGTATGAGCTTTAAGATATCATTATTTGTCCTAAAAAATAAGGTGTGAAAGGATCTACTAACTGACCGATCACCAAATCATGTGAACAACCCTAAATACTAATCACCATAGGTGCTATTACATTAAAATCTCTAAAGAAGTCTCTTTTATGAGATGAAATGTGTTGGCTACACCAGAAGAAAAGTTTTTATAAAAAGAAAAAGAAGATTTGAAAAAAGGAACCTCTTTCGGAGAAAATGGATAGAGTATGTGCACTTTGTTCAATAGAATAATGTGTATTTGATCTAATACCTTTTAACAGTAGGTGTGTGCTAATCACTCTCTTATAGCATAGATATAAGATGATTCCAGTGACCCAGTGTGCATGGGAACCACATCTGGTCAAACTCATCCAACTCAGGGCGATACACTAAAGAGTACAAAAAAGTGATGATTGTAATGCTTGAATTAACCTCAGGCACTTGTAATTACTTGGGGCTGCATCCCAGTCCATTGTTATTTTCCACACAATACCACTTCGGTTTGGACCCAGCCATATGAAAATCAGTCTTGACCCTGCTCCAATGAGAACAGTAGAGCCCAAACTGCCAGGCCAGGTTCCCCCTGAACCATAATACAAGCAACCCAGGAAAGGTTTCACCCTAGTTAGGACTCATCAGCCATGTATTGCTTATTTTCAGTGTGCACAGTGTGCACAGTACCCATGTCTGGGCATACTCTTTCCACTTACAGCAACACACTAAAGTATACAAAACAATGGTGGAATTAGGGCTTCAATTATTCTTAGCCACTGGTAATTGCAAATAAATACATTTATTTACTGGTGTAGATAACATTCATTTCTTTTCCCCGTCACGTCTACTGTTACTCCAGGTAGA
Organism: Lissotriton helveticus; assembly: GCF_964261635.1. Classification (NCBI taxonomy): domain Eukaryota; kingdom Metazoa; phylum Chordata; class Amphibia; order Caudata; family Salamandridae; genus Lissotriton; species Lissotriton helveticus. The sequence goes on along the minus strand of NC_136071.1, from coordinate 646,278,658 downwards.
ATTGTGATAGTGACAACTATTGAAATCTTGACAACAGACCTCTACAACGAAACAGAAACACAGAAGCCAGTAGAATTCCAGGGCAACAGAGTTTGGCTACAAACTCAGATCCATAAACCTACTTCCAGTGAAGCAGAGGCAGAAGAAATCTGAGGAGATATCCATTGTTAATAGCAATGAACATGTAGAGCTGAAACATGAGTGTCCCACATAATCTATGAGCTGTCCTGTCAACTATCTTGACAACATCCATTCACACAACAGAACTAAGTGAGGTCATCCTCAGGTCAGTTAGTGTTTTGCATGGCACAGGAGAGAAATGAGAAGGTTAGGGTGTGTAAATAGTAACATCCTTGAACCGGTAACACTGATACATAGTGACTTGCAGGCACTCATTGAAACCATAAAAAGGCAAGCTACAATGGAAGTTCTTTTTTTAAGTGCTTTAAAAATTATCCAATCACCACAAAACAGTTTGCTCAGCCATATCCTGTCGATTCCCCAAGGGTAGCACCACTCACATTCCCCGAGCTCAAAGAAAGGATGTTCTTACCCATACCACAGATCACCACACCTCACTGTCCGTCCTGGTATATGTAGTACCCAACAGAGGCATCTGGTTCTAAACAAAATTATGTTGGAGGGAGACAGGATTAAAGCTGGGTAATAAACAGACAATAAAATGCAGGCATCTGGTCTCACTAATACTGTTGAAGAGAAGGGGTAGTAGGGTGTGCTGTGCTGAAGAGAAGTTGAAAGAAAATCACATAAGAAGATGGTGAATTAACTTTGTAAGAAAAAGAATAAAAGTGAATTTAATTGGGTCAATGGAAGTACACTCTAGAAAAATATGTTTCCACTTATGGTGCTTGATTCACAAATAGCATCTGCAGTCATTGCGGAGGCTCTGCAGTCAAGGTGGAGTCTCCGCATTCATGGCAGAATCTACGCACTGCAATTTCTCTTTGCGAAGATTCCGCCACAACTGTGGTGACTAAGCCACGACTGCCAAGCCTCCGCCATGACTGCAGAGGCTCTTTGTTAATTGGCTCCTCAGTTTTTACTTGTGAATGAGCAATGTTAAATATGTGTTGCACTTAAAGAGACGGGCCAAAATGCCTTGCACATTCAAAATAAAAATAGTTGTTCAACTAAACAGCATGGTAAATTTTACACATGTGCCATATAAACATTGAAAATAATGTAAGGGTTTATGAAAAAACAATCGGAATGCATATTGGCAATCCTTATCCGGTGTCTTAGATACAACCACTAAAAAATAATGTATTCATATTACTTTGTGAAACATCTGCATGCTATGCTTACATTCCTATTAAATTTTAAGAACACAATTGAGTAACAGCAACCGTATTCTAATAACATTAAAATATTTAATAATTTGACATTCATTTGCATTAGTACCTGTATGGCAGAGCTAAGTAACCACTGATTTGTAGCACATTGGATACACGTATTGAATGACAAGCATTTATGTGATCCCACTGTGTTGCATGACAAGCTTTGCTGAAATGGAGAACTGAATCAGTATCAACTGTCATGTCACAAATAATAGATGTTGCCTGGATTAAAATTCATGACAACAATAGACATAACTGACATACATGCAGTCATAGATTTGTAGATAATGAGGAATTCATCTGGCACCAACACATTACCTTCAGCGTTGCAAGCTACATCAATTAACTGTCAAAATATTTGTTCAACATCTGAAAAAACATCCATATAGCCATACTGAATGTTATTTTGTCCTAATTGTGAAAGCGTGAATTATTATTTGGGGTGAATGGTAGTCCATCAAACATAATAAAGGCATATACCTGTTAGCTCCAGTCAATGGATCAGTAATTTAAACCTGAGCTCAATCCCTGGTAGCCATGTAAAACATGTAGAAATACAAAAACAGTTAAAAGATAAAAGACACAACACAATAAAAATCCCACTTCAATTTACAAAAATAGTGAAAAATGTAGTAAGTAAAATGGCACCCAAATGACATAAATCCAATAAAGGGTAATGGATATATGATTTTTTAAGGTTTCAATGGGAAATAGCATCAAAAAGCATAACACTCCCATGGTAGTCTATGATCGAGGTGTTCAGGGCCTTGTGCATGATTTGAGGACACCTGCAATGAAGGGTGGGTGGATATATAAAGTCGGGTAGTCCTGTTCACAGATTTTACCTACTGAAATGTAAGTCAAATATCTAGAAGCAGAACAAGGTTGCAGGAAGTATCATCCAAAGTCAACTTGAAGTCAGACAGCCACTGTAAGAGGTCACACTGTAGCCATTGGTTTTGGTGAGAAAACCGATAGCCGGGCAAATGTAATTTTGCGGTCAACACAGTCCTAGCACCAGGTGGATACATTTCGAGTTTTCGCCTGGTCAAGCTTTCTACCTTCATACATAGATGTTTATTACAAGATTATTATTGCACCTTTTAAAATCCGATACCACGGATAGCAGAATTTAAAAGCTGCAATAATTATACCCTATTAAACGTTGTGCCCTTTAAAATGAGGCATGACATGTGGAATTGGTATTTAACACATCAAATTCTGGATGCTTTGCCTTTTTACAGCCATTTTCCACAGATACATATATATATATATTTTTTTTGAAAAACCTTTATTCGCAAAATAAGGACATATACAGACTTACAACCACCAAGGCCGGTCAATAATACGAAACAGTAAAAATAAAGCAGTACACAGCTCATCAGCCGACAACCCGAGGGTCCGGCAGCGGAAAAGCATGACGTGGTTAGGGGCGTCTGGTAAATGAGGAGGAGTAAAAGGTTTCATTTTAAAACACACAAGGAACAAAAAGAAAAACCCAAAAGAAAAAGAAAAGAGGCAAAATTATCAATAGAAGGGCTGCTACGTGTGATATGAGGGGGATAAAGAAAGCAAGCATAAGGAAATCATGGAGGTGGGGCGTGGGGACCAAGGGCGAGCAATACTTTACATTGAACAAAAATTCAAAAATACCGGAACGTACAATCAGGGAGAACCTGTACCATCATGGGGCTCTATAAAAGGAGGGTCACAAATCTCACCACGATACGAATTTCACTGACCCCAAATCCTACCCCACTTCTTAGGCCTACCCCGGGAGACGTATACAATTTTTTCCCTACACATGCACCAGTCCATATTCTCCTCCCAGGTCAAGACCAGTGGCGCCCTATGCGACCCCCAGAGTTGATCAATATCTCTTTTGGCAATAATATTTCCCAGTGTGACTCACTGAGTCTGGGCAACGGTGCAGTCATTCGGTTCCCAAATATTCAGCAAGCAGCGCCGGGCCTCAGGAAGTAGCCCGACGCCCGTCACCTCTCCCATCACCTCATGCACTCGAGTCCAAAAAACCACTACCTCCGGGCACTCCCATATAATATGGAGGAAAGTAGCAAGCAAACCACATCCACGCCGACATAGCCCATCCATCGTGTAACCCATATGCATCAGTCGTGGACCCGTGACATAGGTGCGATGAAGAATCTTTAGCTGCACCAGTCGGAGACGCGCCGGAATAGCAACTTCCTTTGGGGAGGAGACTGCAGCCTGCCAGTCTTCATCGTCTAGTTACAGCCCGTCACCAGTCCATGCCTCACGCAGCTGTATAAGAAGGTCCGAATGGACATTAATAAGTTTCTTGTATATGAGGGAGATAGTGCTGTCGGGGACATGTCCATCAAGCACTCTATCCTCCAAGGGAGAAGACTCAGGGATCGAGGTGCCAGCAGGGAAAACCGAATCGAGCGCATGGCGGATCTGAAGGTATCGAAAATATTCCCTATCACTCAGCTTATATTCCCGTTGTAACTCGTCAAAAGTTTTTACTCTATTGGTGGCCCAAAGATCACCCACTTTGCTGATACCGATAAGGTCCCACCTATCGAATCCCTTCGAGGACCACAGACCACCCAATCTCTCAGATGCATAGAGAGGAGTCGCCCCAGTGAGTCTATCAGTCCAACCTGTGGCCGATGTTGCACTATCCCAGACACGCAGTGCCACTGCAGTGGGGCCTGTCAAATACCTCCTGTCACTCTTGGAATAGAGCACTCTATTATAATGGCCCCCGGGAGTTGCCACTTATCCATATCATAAGCAGGATTAGGGACAGGGCCATACATGGCGTGATTAATAGCACTCAACTGGGACGCCCAATAATAACGTTTGACATCCGGTAAAGCTATCCCACCATCATACCAGGGCAAAGTCAATTTCGCCAGCGCTATACGCGGTCTCCCGCCCCAAATCAATTTCCTCTGGAGACCCTCGATTTCACTAAAATAGCCAGCTGGGACCAGGTCCAGCGTGTTCTGGATTGCGTATAAGAATCGGGGAAGAGACATCATTTTAAACAGGGCCGCCCTCCCCAGGGGGGAAAGAGGCAGTCCACACCATGCCGCCACAACCGACCGAAGTCGGGCAAGCGGAGGCAGTAGATTACGCTCAAATCGGACCTTAGGGTCCAAAGAGATGTAGATCCCCAAGTATTTGAAACCACCACTGGAGACAGGTATAGGGCAGAAGTGAGGCAGAGAAGGTTATCCACCCGCAAGCGGGTAAATACAGGATTTAGTCCAGTTAATAACCAAACCAGAATTCTTCCCGAAAGAACTCAGGACATCAAACAGGACTCCCAGTGACTTACGGGGAGAAGTGAGGTACAATAGAATATCATCAGCATAAAGTGATACCCGATCCTCAAAGGTAGGAGACCACCGTATGCCCTGGAGCGAGGGCTCCCAGCGGAGCCACGCGGCAAGGGGTTCAAGAGCAAGCGCAAAAAGGAGAGGCGACAAAGGGCTGCCCTGTCTTGTGCCACGTCCGAGGACAAAGGGATCCGAGGCCCTTCCGTTAACCACCACCTGCGCAAGCGGTTGTTCATATAACAGTTTAACCCATCCAATGAACTTAGGACCAAAGCCAAATTTAGCGAGGGCAGCCCACAAATAAGGCCATTCCACCGTGTCGAAGGCCATCGAGGCGTCAAGGGAAACCAAAATGGCCGGTTCCGCAAGAGACCCCGCCCTCTCCAGAACACCGTGTAGACGGCGAAGATTGAGTGCAGTGTTACGGTGGGGGATAAACCCGGATTGATCAGGGTGCACCAATTCGCCGATCACCGTGATCACACGGTTCGCCAAGATTTTAGCAAGAACCTTAGGCTCCACATTCAGAAGCGAGATCGGCCGATATGACGAACAATGTTCCCGGGCTTTCCGTCTTTGTGGATGACCACAATGGATGCCAGTCTCTGATCTCGGGGAAGAAGCCCGAGATCTCGCGACGCCAAAAATGTCTGACGAAGGTACGGCGCCATTTTATCAGGACACAACTATTACAGCTCGACTGGCAAACCATTCGGGCCCGAAGCCTTACCAGAACGAAGTGCACGGATAGCTAGCGCTACTTCATCAGTAGAAAAATCCACCTCCATAAGCTCTCTGTCCGAATCCGAGAGACTAGGCAACGCGATATCGCGGAGCAACAGGTGCGAGTCCTCCTCAGGTCTGTCCGAGACCGGCGAGTACACCTTCTGAAAATGCTGGGCAAAGACCTCAACGATCTCGACCGGGTCCACAACTCGCACACCATCCACTCGCTCAATAACAGGCACAACACGATTCACTCTATCCCTCTTATCAAGCCAAGCAAGTAATTTCCCCGCCTTATCACCCAAATTATACAAGCGTCCCTGCTGTTCACGATTCATCGCATTAGCCGCATCAGTCACCAGAGCTCTGTATTCAAACTGTTTAAGCGCCAAGGAGTGTAGGCTATCAAGCGTAATCACAGATTCCATCTGTTCTTCCAATGCAGAGATATCGTTTTCAAGCCGTACCACTTCTTTAGTTCTGCACCCCCTTTCGCTGGCAATCAAAGAGAGTGTCTGACCCCGGATCACAGTTTTACACGCCTCCCACAGAATAACAGGGGAGGATACTGACCCTTCATTCTCAGCAAAATAATAATCCATACATTTAACCACTTCCTTGCTAATGTTGGGGTTGCGAAGATGCCACGGATTAATGGGAGCAACACGACCCCCGGACTCTAGCTGTACATCAATGGTGAGCCATAGAGGGGAATGATCTGAAATCCCCCTCGCAAGATGTCTAATTTCTCTCACGGAGACCATCTGTGCCGCTGGAAAAAGAATATAATCGAGTCGCGATAAACTACCATGGGCCCCCGAGAAAAAGGTGTACTGGAGCTGGCCAGGGTGAAGTTGTCTCCAACAATCCGCTAATCCCTGTGTATCCATGAAACGGCCCAACCATAACTGCGACGTGGGGAGGGTTCTACAGGGGTGTCGGTCCTCCTCTCCACTGACCACTGAGTTAAAATCTCCACCCACTACTAGCAAACCATCGGGGAGCCCCAGGATTACCCCTCCAAATCCGAAAATGTAGTAGACTGTAAGCCAGGGGGAACATACACAGACAAAATGGAAATCGTCTTCCCCTCCCATCGACCCACTGTGGTATATAAATAAATAATACCGGATCTATTTTTGTCTAGGCATAGCAATAACAGATAGCTCAATAAATAAGAGTCAAGATTCGAGGTAGTAGGAGTTTGCAGGTTTATTACAGCATAAAGGACAGGAACAGGACAACCTGCATAGGAATAGGATGGCAGAGCCCGGCAGCTGCCGGGGCTGGATCTGGGATGAGCGCGCTAACATTTAATAACAATACACGATCATATATACTAAAACAGTTGCATTACAATACATACGATAGGCGGAGCAGTGGGTGTGGTCAATAGCAGTCGCGAAAGATAAGGGTGAAAGTAGGTGTAACAGAGGCGTATACATAGACATGTGATGCAAACGTAACAGAATATGTCATAAATGGGGCGGAAACATGGAGGGGGCTACCTAAGGAGCCGGGACCTCTGACCTAATGGTGCGCGCAAACTGGCAATGACGTGTTACTAGAAGAAGCTGGGGGCTACGAACTCTGTGCTAGGAGCAGAGACTGAAGTCTGGAGAGTCAGGGCGACATGTACCTAAGCAGTATCTAGTATCTGATGTTTTGAGAACATGTTGATAGAATCCAAAAGTTATCGGGGTAAAGGCGAACAGACTCTAAGACTGGAGCATGCATTATTCTACATGTAGTGCGTGATGAAGAATATTAAATGATCATTAATACAGTATTTCTCCAACATGGAGACGTAAAGGCTAGACTATGATGGTAACTATTGATGCAGTTCAGTAGCTTTAGGAATACAGAGAAGGAGGACTAACTGATAACTGGAATCATAACATACTCTTGGCAGACTCAGAGGCAGAGCCAGGCTGAACCGTGCACTGCAAGGCAGGAAGTAAGTGAAGGGTCAGGGATACAGGTGGGGGCTGTATCGCTCCTCAGCGAGGGCTTCAGGAGACAGGAGCTGAATCTGGTGTCCAGGCCCTTTTGAGGCCTAGAAACGGGGACTTTACAATGGAATAACGTGCACACTGAGAAACGTGGCAACGTGACTTTACATAGGCCTGATATTCGTAGTATTCACGAGAACTGGAAACTGGCATACTAGGGATGGACACAACTGTAATTGCGTCTTTAATCGAACATGGGGAATACATATGCATATTAATCATGCACAGATAACATATGATGGAGGACGCGTAGGGACACAGAACATGGCAAAATTTACTTTTCCACATTCCCTCCTTGTCACTACGTTTCCATCAGGAAACATCAATATTCATGATACCATCTATCATTTCATACAGTATCATTTGCTCGTCTCGAATTTTCTTGGAACGGGATTTAGAACGGGACTTGGGACTAGGAATACAAGAGGTAGCACAAATGCCGCAAATCGCAGGGCCACATTGTATACAGAGGCAGCAACTGAATATGATCGCTACTGCAATACCCAGAAATGACAATACTTTCCATCCCCAGGCTGAAATTATATTCCAGAACCAACCGGACCATGTCCAGGTGCCTGGATCTTGGTGTAACAGATGGGCAATTTTATGGAGTCTGGTTATAGCTGAATAAACAGACGGCGCGTTATTTGGAATGAAAATGCAGCAACTAGATCCGATGACTCTACAGGCCCCGCCCCTATCGGCCAATATGACGTCAAGGACGAGACGATTCTGTAAAACGACAAATCTCATAGCAGATTGCTCTTCAGTTAAGTTACCTAGAGCAGAGGCAGTCTCATTTACTACTGCTTCAAGGGTTCTGGTTAACCTACGAATTAGCTTACTATTCTGGATAGGTCCTATAAAGAAGAAGAAACCTCTATTGAAATCTGTATACTGTTCTAGAGCAGTTTCAGTATAATCGACAATGGGGGACTCCCTTCTATGTCTAACGTGTACTAGATGTGTGTTTCTATGATAATCAGATGGGGCTAGGAAAACTGGTGGCAGTAGGAAGGCAATGTAACAGGTTCCCTCCCAATCGAGGGGCAGACGAACATATGCGGTCTGACCACAAATAAAATAAGAATGACGTGAAGCTTTGAAAATAGATTTCCCACTGTCACTATATTTGACAATAGTAGTACAATCGCTATGTCCTACATGTACGGAACCATTATTTCTAACACATAATTCGCCTTTGACTGGTAGTACTGAAATAGCAGGTAAGTCTGGAGTGGAATCAGACTGAACATTCAGGACCATGAAATTCGAAGAATAATTACCTAAATTGTAAACTTCGTTTTCTAGATCTAACCCTGTTCTGTGGGGAAGACCTTGCTTGTCTGGGAAACATGTACTGTTAAGAAAAGACATATCTGTTGAGGATGACGTTAACGTGGACCATGCTCCACACGAACCATTATGTGAAAAGGGATACGGAAAAAGTGGCAGAACTCCCTTCGGGGTCTGGAAAGGGGGGAGTCGACCACACACCCAACAATTAGTGGCATTGCTGGTCTGGTGTGAATAATGTAACATGCGGATAAAAGAATTGTTACGCATAGCGAGGCGATAAGAGAGTTCATGAGGAGGCAGATCACTAAACGTGTGCTCTACTGTAACATTAGAAGACTTATTTACATGAGGAACTGAAAAATACAGATAAAACGCATAACTGGTGCAGGAAATCATAATACTGAGAAATAATATGAAACATAGAAAAACGATACATCGGATTGAGTTTTGACTAACTCTCTCACTATGGGGGTCTATTTTATACATGTCAGAAACCGGTCTAACCGTTTCACCTAGGGGAGGACTTAGACAATCAAACTGGCTGACTTATTTTACTAGACCTTAATTTCTTCTTATACTCCTGTTGCAGAGTTTTCTCTAACAGGGAGGGTGCAGTATCATTGTCTTTTGCGGGACAGTCCTTAAGAATAGTACTTTGGCAGTCCTTTAAATCCTGGGAAATGTTCTTTGAAACTGGCTTCAATCCATAAAACCTTTTGATATGCGAAAGATGCACCCAGCCTTTGCGTCCCTCCAACTTCACGGCTGTGCGGGTGGCCAGGAGGACCTGTCGGGGCTCCTTCCAGCGAGGCTCCAGCGGACTTGAACGATCGAAATTTCGCACTAGGACCATGGATCCGGGAACGATTTCATGCGGTGCCACCTCGGTATTGTCTGGAAATGCGGCGGCAACCTGTGAACGACAAGAGTTGAGGGCAGACATCAAGGAAGCTAGGTAATCTGTCAGCATATTACTTGAAACATCGGTAATACTTCGGGGTCTAGGAGTACCCCACATGTTAGGGGGGCGGCCGAAAACGACCTCATACGGGGACAGACCTGATCTGGAATGTGCGACCATGCGCATATAGAACAGGGCAACTGGCAGAGCTATTAGCCAGTCCACACCTTTCTCTTGACAAACTTTTGCAATTCGAATTTTCAGGGTCTGATTATGTCTCTCTACGAGACCGGCTGCTTCAGGATGGCGTACACAATGGAACTTCCACTGGTACCCTAACAAAAGGGACACGTGTTTCATGAGTTCAGATGAGAATGGCTGGCCGTTGTCAGAATATACGACCCTAGGGAGTCCATAACGGGGGAAGAACTCACGAACCAACTGCTTGGCAGTGGTCGCGGCTGTGTAGTCTGGAACTGGATATGCCTCCGTCCACCTGGACAAAGCGCATACAACTACAAGGACATACTTGAAACCTCGACATCGCTCCATCTGAATATAATCCATTTGGAGGACTTCAAAAGGGTGGTCAGGGGGCTGGAATCCACCTTGTTCCACCGGGACACTTTTACCTGGATTAAACTGGCAACATATCATACAGGTACGGACTTTCTGCTTGGCTGCAGCTCGTAAATGCTTGTTGAACCAAATATTCTGGATACTGTCTAACATAGCTTTTTCTCCTAAATGTGCTGGACTATGTGCGGTATTGATAATGACTTGAACCATGGAGTCGGGGAGAAACCATGTGGCTTTACCCTTTGTTACCCATCCTTGATCTGTCTGTACCCCTCCTTGTTCGGACCACTTCTTGATTTCATCGGGAGTAGCATGTAACTGGATATCTATGACATCTTGAGTAGGGTCTTTAACTGTCATACATGTAGTCGGATCTGGAGTGTGTGTCGGTGTCTTATTAACTGAAATGTCTGGTGTCTGAGCTGTAAGCTTGGCTGTGCGATCTGCTAGATCATTACCCTGGGAAATAATGTCAGTAACTTTCGTATGTGCTTTGCACTTCATGATAGCAATGGATGTCGGTAAATGTATTGCGTCTAACAGAGCTTGAATAAGGAGACCATGCTGAATCTTGGTTCCATGAGAAGTCATGAAACCTCTCTCCTGCCAGAGCACTCCGAAGTCGTGTACAACTCCAAATGCGTAACGTGAATCTGTGTAAACATTAACTTTCAGGTTCGTGGCGTGTATGCAGGCTTGAGTCAGAGCAACTAGCTCTGCTGCTTGAGCAGACAGGGTGTCAATACGGTGTGTTTCAATAACTTCAGTGTCAGTAGTCACTGCATACGCGGCTACTAGTTCTCCTGTACTTGTTCTCATACATGAACCATCCACATAAAGTGTCAGGTCGGGATCTGGTAATGGAATATCTGTCAGATCTTGTCTTGGCTTTGTCATGATGTTAACTACTTCCACACAGTCGTGTGTGGCAGGATTCGAAGTAACTGATGGTAACAATGTAGCAGGATTTAAAACGTTGCAGCGTCTGATTTCTATGTGTGGCTGGAACAGTGTCAGTTCATAACCTGTTAAACGTGCAATTGTCAAGTGCTGAGTTTGTGTTCGGTTTAAAAGAACTTCCACGGAGTGTGGAACTTGTACTGTCAGGGAGTGTCCTAATACTATGGAATCACTTTGTCTGATAGCAAGTGCTGTGGCTGCAACTGACTTAAGGCACGCAGGCAGAGCCTGGGCTACAGGATCTAATGTGCTCGAAAAATAAGCACAGGGCTTGTATTGTCCTGCTTGATCTTGTGTGAGGACAGATAATGCTGTACCTTCGCGTTCTGTGACGAAAAGTGTAAAAGACTTACTGTAGTTCGGTGTTGCTAGAACTGGAGCTTGACATAGGGCTTTCTTTAACTCATTGAAACTAAGTGTATGTTCAGATGTCCAGGGGAGGACAGTCGATACGGCTGCCTCCTGTGTCGTTAACTGTATCAGTGGTTTAGCTAGAAATGCATACTGAGGAATCCATTGTCTGCAATAAGAAGTAAGGCCAATAAAAGCACGTACCTCCTTCTGGGTCCTTGGCTGAGGAAGACTCGCTATTAACTGGATACGGTCTGGTGTCAACTGCCTACCCCTCTTGGACAGTAAGTGTCCCAAGTAGACCACTTGCTGGACACAGAATTGAAGCTTCGAAGGGGACACCTTGTGTCCCATCTCGGCTAGGAAATACAAGACTGTAAGGGATGCTTGCTCGCAAGCACGTTCAGAACGGGCTGTGATCAGTAGATCATCGACATACTGGAGCAGGGCAGTGTCAGTTGGCATGTGAATGTTGTCTAGTTGTCTCTTGAGTGCTTGACTGTAAATACTAGGACTTTCTGTGATACCTTGAGGAGCGCGTGTGAACATATAGCTCCTTCCATTTAAACAAAATCCGAAAAGGAACTGGCTGTCTGGATGAATGGGAACACTGAAAAATGCGTTCTTGAGGTCTATGACTGAAAAAAATGAGGCTTCAGAATCAATGGCTGTCAACAGGAAAGAGATATCTGGGACAACTGGATACTGGGGAATAATACATTTGTTAAGCTCTCGGAGATCAATCACTAATCGATATACTGGAGGTGCATTTGGATCAGTACGTTTCATAACAGGAATGATCGGAGAATTGCATACATTGGAGTCAGTTTCTACAACTACTCCTTGAGCCATGAGCTCGTCAATAATTTTGGATAAGGCTGCAACAGCCTCAGATGGCAATCTGTACTGTCTTATTCGTGGCAGGACTACACCTGGCTTGAGAGTCACACGATGGGGTGTGATTTGCATAAAGCCAACATCAGTTGGACCTTGCGCCCATAGATGCTGCGGAACATTGGACAATCTGGGATCAAAATCTCGTAATACATAGTGACCCTTGAAGTCACGTAGGAACAATCGTATTCCCTCTGGGGAACAGCATATAACTGCACCTAACTCTTTCAGTGTCTTAATACCTAATAGATTTTCTGGACATGACTTAGTAAGTAACAGATCAGTAGTGCGGGACAATGGACCTACTTCTAGAGTAACTGGCTTTGATATTTCATTTACAATAGGTTTTCCTGAAAATCCAAGGGAAACATTTCTAGAGCCTGAGAGCGGAGCCCCTGGAACTTCGGCGTGACTTATAGTGGTCCTACTTGCCCCTGTATCAATCAGAAACTTTCTATCTTTCCCTAATACTTGACTATGAACATAGGGACCTTCTTGATCTACAGGTATCTCGATGAGAGGCAAGCCTACCTCCCTCTCTAGGCTGTTTCATGAATATGGCTGATACTCTGGATACTCAGACTGTGCATACTGGTACATCTGCTGTGTAACATGCTGTGTTGCAGCGATAGGCTGCGGTGCTGTAACTGTCTGTGGTGCATTCTGTGACTGAGGAGTCTGTGTAACTTGTTCTTGTCTAGGCGGACGTGGTCTTTCTTTAGTCTTACCGGTAGCTATGTTGTGTTTCAGAACTGCACACTCGTTTATAAAATGACCTGGCTGTTTACAATAATTGCAGTTTCCTTTAACGGGAGCTGCAGGATGACTGGCTTGATTCGGACCCCTTTTCTGACTGTCTTGTGGGACAGATTGTGCAACTAGTACTTTCATTTTCGTGTCTTTCATACGTTTCCTTTCATGTTCTTGTTCTTCTCTGATTCTATTCTGGTGATATTGAAGCATCTGTAACATTTGGGACGGGGTATTAGCTTGCCAGGTACTTTCGACTTTCAAAACTCGGTTTTTAATTTGTGGACTTGAATTCTCGACTAATTTAGTAACAAAAAGATGAGGGTATGATTCGCTACTTGTCTTGAGGCCACTGTTTATGGTAAAACATTTCTCAAATCTGGAATAATAATCACTAATATCTTCGTCTTGTTTCTGTTTACATGCTGAGATTGCATCCCAGTCTTCTTTTCTAGTTGTCAATAACCTAGGCAAAACTTGTATTAATAATTCTGGTAATTCTTTACATTTATCTCCAAGACCGGTACCTGGTACTCGTGCCTTGTCTTCAGCTTCTAGAACTGTCCAATCGATCTTTTTCTCTCCCACCTCCCATTCTTTTTCTTTGAGTTTCTCATATACCCCTGCGGGCAACAAGACTTTTAACATTTTAATGATATCTGGATACGTGTATTCTCCCATACGGAGCATGTCTTTTAATTCTCGGTGGAACCCTGCTGGATCTTTATCATGACAGGGAATTAATTTTTTCATCTCTAAGAGTTCCATCTTTGTGATAGGGGTGTAAACAAACACTCGTTGCATTTCACCACCCTCTGTCTTAACTGGATGCACTTCTCGTAACGGATTCTGTCTGTCTATGTAAAAGGGTTTACTTTCTGGAGGTGAGACATGAACAAAATGCGGGTTCAAAAACGTTCTATATTTGTGACGCTGTTCTAGAATGACATTAATCAAATCGGTACCTAAACCTTTCCATTTGTACTGGAGTAACTCGTTCAGGACATCGTGTAACGGACCTGGATCAGAATGTTGATCCTCATACAATGTAATGAGGTGCTGGATCATATACATACCCGCCAGTCGTTGCTCGGCTGGGGGCATTTTCAGAAACATTTGGGCCACTATTTCATCTGGAAAAGTGGTAGAATCAGTAATCCATCGGACTGCTGATCGGACTAGTTCTTGTTCATGCATAGTACTTAACTCGCTATAACCGATTCGTGATTTCAGAATGTGATCGGTAGCTTGAAATACTTGTTCTAGAGAACCTTGTTCTGATGCTGGATGGTGAAAAACTGGCTTGTGTTCTAGGCGCAAATGGCGATCTGGAAATCTAGATTTTCCTACATACGCTATTCTGGCGGGATTCTCGTCGTCTACCTCTTCAGTAGAAGAGTCATTTTCTTTCTCGTTTACTTGTGCTGCTTTACGTTGTTCGTGTAACTTTATTATTTCTTTACGAATCTTCTTGTACATACTCTCTATACTACTGATGGTCTTGTGCTTACCCTCGGCTATATTATCACTCCACCTTGTCAGGATTTTCATTTCGGCCTGATCTTTAGTCGGGGAATCTTGTTCTCTTATTAGACAATTAATCAGGAACTTTAATAACATGAGCTGGATCTCAGCTTTCCTTTGAGACATGACTTCACTAATACTTTCTGGATCATCCCCTGTACGGATGAAACGATATATTCTGTCTAGATCTTCTTTCATATCTGGTAGGGTGACTAGATACTCGGTCACCTTTCTCACGCGTAATGAATATAAAACCATATTATCCTCGCCTGGGACTGGATCATAGCCACATTCGGTAAGGGCTTTTCTTATTTCTGCAACAGACTGATATCTGGGCGTACGCTGTGACGCTTGTGCATGTAATTCGGCTAACGTTAAACGCTTGTGTGGCGGCGGGGTTCCTGGAGGACCTCCCCCTGCGGCCCCTAAACTAGAGTCGTCTACTGATGCTCTTCGTCCTGGCAGAGTGGGAAATGGAAATGCAGGCTGGACTTGTATGGCGGGCTGGACAGGGGGTACCGTAACAGGTACTCCGGTGTCTGGAGGAGCGGGAAGTGCCTGATTTACAGGGACTGGCGGAGCAGGAACAGGATTTGCATATTCTGGGACTGTGTCGTCCAAATAGGACGAAATGAAAATATCCGCTGCGGTCGGTTTGTGACGTAGCTTGGTCGGAACTAGTGGTGGCGGGAAACTACTGGATGCCTCTGGGGTCGCTTTTGGCAAGCCCTCGGCAAGAAGAGGATACATACCCTTAATAAGAGCATGCCTCTGTCTGTCTGACTGTTCGGTTTTAACTCGTTCACCTATCTCGATTAGTTCCCTTTCCTGGGCTCGTTCCAAGGATTCTCTACTTAGTTCTGACTTTCTGATTTCTTTTTCGGTTCTTTTATGAGATTCTTTGCGCCATAACTCAATGGCATCTTTCTGTGACTGTCTGGCTTTCTTTTTCCATAATGCTTCTTCTACTCTCATGATGCACTCGGCATCCCATGTACCCGATACGGGCCATCTATACTTTTCTTCTAACTGTTTGGTATACTCTACCCATAAATCTAGATATAGTATGGCACTTATGCCATGCTTTTGATACATAAAATGACCTGGACTGTCCCTAGGCGGGACAGGAACTGCTTCTTCTAGCAGACCCTTTCTGGTTTTTAACTGACGTAATCTCGAAAAGAGGGACATTGCAAACTTGAATCTGAACACAATACAATACACGAGGAACAATAACAATTGAGAAAACAATTCAGGCATACCACGACATTGAAAATACATTGAATAACATTATGAAGCAACAGTTCGGACAGAATACTACCTGGAACACTGAGAATACTACCTGGAACACTGAGAACAGAAACACATGAATTTCTCGAGAACGGAACAGACTAGAATTACTGGATGCGCTGCTGAAACAGCACGGAACATACCGGTCCCATAAAGGGACGCATCAAGACCCGTATCCACCTAGGTGAACACTTCGTTTCAGATCTGCGTACCCAGACCCATCGGACCAGAGACAATTTAGATTGACCCTGTCTAGATACTACCCCAGCAACGGTACTCACCGGGCAGCAAGAACGGAAAGCCTCGGACTGGACTGGACTGCTTCGACGCCGGACGGACGAACTTCGGACTTCTGTTACGGGTGGGCCTCCGGATACCTCGGACCTTGGACTCTCGGCTTGGTCTCTGGTCGGGACTCGCCGCGTTCCTCCACCGTCTCGTCTGGATGCTGGACCGCCTCCTCCGTCTCCTCCGTGGGCCTGAGGGATACTTAAAGCAGAAATATCTGCCGGTGCGCAGAAGAGTTCCGTCACGACTGCAGAGGGTCAGGGGGTCGGCGTGGCTTCACCGACGCGTGGGGAAAGGGCAAGTCCCTATTCGGGCGCCATTATGTGGTATATAAATAAATAATACCGGATCTATTTTTGTCTAGGCATAGCAATAACAGATAGCTCAATAAATAAGAGTCAAGATTCGAGGTAGTAGGAGTTTGCAGGTTTATTACAGCATAAAGGACAGGAACAGGACAACCTGCATAGGAATAGGATGGCAGAGCCCGGCAGCTGCCGGGGCTGGATCTGGGATGAGCGCGCTAACATTTAATAACAATACACGATCATATATACTAAAACAGTTGCATTACAATACATACGATAGGCGGAGCAGTGGGTGTGGTCAATAGCAGTCGCGAAAGATAAGGGTGAAAGTAGGTGTAACAGAGGCGTATACATAGACATGTGATGCAAACGTAACAGAATATGTCATAAATGGGGCGGAAACATGGAGGGGGCTACCTAAGGAGCCGGGACCTCTGACCTAATGGTGCGCGCAAACTGGCAATGACGTGTTACTAGAAGAAGCTGGGGGCTACGAACTCTGTGCTAGGAGCAGAGACTGAAGTCTGGAGAGTCAGGGCGACATGTACCTAAGCAGTATCTAGTATCGGATGTTTAGAGAACATGTTGATAGAATCCAAAAGTTATCGGGGTAAAGGCGAACAGACTCTAAGACTGGAGCATGCATTATTCTACATGTAGTGCGTGATGAAGAATATTAAATGATCATTAATACAGTATTTCTCCAACATGGAGACGTAAAGGCTAGACTATGATGGTAACTATTGATGCAGTTCAGTAGCTTTAGGAATACAGAGAAGGAGGACTAACTGATAACTGGAATCATAACATACTCTTGGCAGACTCAGAGGCAGAGCCAGGCTGAACCGTGCACTGCAAGGCAGGAAGTAAGTGAAGGGTCAGGGATACAGGTGGGGGCTGTATCGCTCCTCAGCGAGGGCTTCAGGAGACAGGAGCTGAATCTGGTGTCCAGGCCCTTTTGAGGCCTAGAAACGGGGACTTTACAATGGAATAACGTGCACACTGAGAAACGTGGCAACGTGACTTTACATAGGCCTGATATTCGTAGTATTCACGAGAACTGGAAACTGGCATACTAGGGATGGACACAACTGTAATTGCGTCTTTAATCGAACATGGGGAATACATATGCATATTAATCATGCACAGATAACATATGATGGAGGACGCGTAGGGACACAGAACATGGCAAAATTTACTTTTCCACAGCAGCATAGCGACCCCTATCATCCAGCACCTCGTCATCTATCTCGAGGGGGAGGGAGTTCCTAACCAAGATACCCGCCCCCCTCGACCCAGTGGTGAATCCAGAGTGGGCCACCAAACGGTAGCCCCTCCTATTCAGTGCACGGCACGTATTGCCCACCAAATGCGTTTCTTGTAGTAGAACAATATCCGGGGAGTGCCGCTTCAGAAACTGCAAAACTGTCCCCCGTTTAATGCGATCCCCGAGACCATTAACGTTCCAGCTCAGCACCCTCAGCCCCCTACCCCCCATCCCAGACAAAAAACAACAGTCCCCCTCGCCACAGAGCAAGCACAAAGGATATAAGAGCGACCAAGTCAAAGCCTCGAAATAAACAAACAAGAAAAGACCCCCCCACCACCCCCCAAAGAACCCTCAACACACAACCCCCCTCCCTGCACCCCTGCGGTAGACCAGAAAGCCACCCCAACTTGCAGTGTGCCTGTCGCCCCATTAAACTAACCTACAAGAAGAGAGAAAAGTGTCCCCTGAGGAGGAAGAGTCCAGAGTCCAACCACCCCCGGGTATCCGTTGCGTAGAAACATCGCTATCACAGAGCCACTGCAAAGCGTCCAATAATGGCTCATCGGCACCGACTCACTACTCCAGGTCTTCCAGGCCGCCCTCGGCACCCCTCATATTCTCCGAGCTAGGATGCTGTGTCGGCAAAGTGTCCAGCCAGTCACTGGCCGCCTCAGGGCGATCAAAGAAAAATGTATGTTCGTTATGCTCAATCCGCAGGCGAGCCGGAAAAAGCATGGCATATTTCAGGTCCATGTCCCTAAGGCGTCGTTTCACCCCTGTAAAGGCCATACGTTGCTTCTGCACTGCCTGGGTGAAGTCCGGATAGAAGCTGATCGAAACATTTTCAAACTTAGTGGG
The DNA here is from genome assembly GCF_964261635.1 of Lissotriton helveticus. NCBI lineage: Eukaryota > Metazoa > Chordata > Amphibia > Caudata > Salamandridae > Lissotriton > Lissotriton helveticus. Next base: position 646,259,961 of record NC_136071.1, on the reverse strand, counting down.
ACCAGTGACACGGGAGGCTTGCAGGATAGCGTCTCTATCCTGATAATTAAAGATCCTGGCTATGATAGGCCTCGGCGCGGCCCCAAGCTTGGGCTTCCCGCCTGGAATCCGATGAGCGCGCTCCACTGCAAAAAGACCACTAAGACCCTTAGGTGACAAATAGTTCTGGATAAGGTCTTCAACCAGAAGATCCGTCGGTACGTCCGTGGAAGACTCCGGAACGCCCACAATGCGGACATTATTTCGTCTGGCCCGGCTCTCGAAATCATCCAGCCGACGGGCAAATGAGTCCCTGGCCATGCGAAGATCACGGACCTCGGTCTGAAGATCTGAGACATCTGTAATTAGGCTCGCCGTCTTCACATCCAAAGATTTGACCCGTTCGTTGGTTTTCCCCAGGTCTGTCCTGATAAGGTTGACCTCAATCGCAACCGTATCCAACTTAGTAGCAAGAGTTTCATATTGCTGCCCCATCGCAGTCTGGATATTGGCAATGGCGCCCATAACATCTGCCAAAGTCGGCTCCTCATTCACAGGGGTACCGTCACCAGCCTCTCCGGGGGACTTGTTCGATCCACCCGGGGACCCCTTCGGGCGAGTGAAGCGGTCTATAGTCTGGGTCTGAGCGGCTCCCCCTCGATTCAGGCCTCTGGTGTTGCGCCTCTCGGGGTCCTTCCTGCCCGTCATAATGGTCGACGAGCTCCAAAGGGTCTTCCGAGATCTAGTCAGAATGATTCCCCCTATGGCAAACTGAAGGAATCGAGAGGTCGAGGAACGACAGCCGAATGAGAGTCTGCGACTAGAGCAGGGCAGCAGTATCTACCAGCAATGATTCGGCACCAACAATGACCGAAATCGAAACCGAAAGCACCACAGGGGCAGCGGAGGCATCTCTCCAGCCGATGTTGTTCAATTGCCACCTGGGCACCTCGGGAACTCGACTCCCTGGATGGCCACTGCCGTAGGCCTCAGAATATGGAGTGCAACAAGTCCAGTTCCCAGCGGCCAAATCGAATTCTGGAAGAAGCTTTCGATATCAGCAGGGCATCAACAAGAAGCACCCGTCGTCTAAATCAGGATCTGTGTCAGGATAGATAAGGGTGGCGGAAGGGGTCTCGGGAACCCTCTGCTCACGCGTCCATCTTGGATCCGCGCGTAGCTCCTCCTCCTCCACAGATACATTTTGGCTGGTTTGGCGTGCTGGAATTTATCAGGGGACAACTCAGTAGGTGTTCTAATTATCACACTTTAGTCCAGCACTTGTAATCAGGCCCTTAGTTAGTTTAAGGGGTTCACATTTCTCCAGTTCGACAAGCCTGGAGCTGTACATAACAAAGTTATATTAACATTGGACAAATCTTGGTCACTTCTATGACTCCCAGTACCTTAGGGTCTCCAGTTAGGGGTCAGGACTCACCACAGGGTCAAGTCCAGTTTCATTTGCTACTGTTCAGCTTGGCATTTCAATTTCAGGACAAAGGACCCTTGCAGCTTGCTGTGTTCCTGTAACCACACTGGAGGACAGCCAACTGACCATTGGAATCCATGTCTTTGTCCTGGGTACAGGTGAATGCAAGTGAGGGCAGGTAAAACCCTTCAGGGCTTTTTACAGGGGTCAGACAGCAGGTTTAATTCTCTTTTGTTGTTATGCAGGCCCACAAATTTTTTTTGGGTCTTGAGGTATGTTTTTGTGTAGTTCAATAGCCAGTGTGCGGGGCTGACTTCTGGACTATTCCTAACCAATGGGGAAAACGTTGCCTGAGTTACCACTTCCCACTTTTGCAGCACTTCATGTTTGCGCTACTGCAAACTCTCCCAAAGTAAACTATTTTAAGGAAAATCCAGGATGGCACTGACCTGCTTTTGGAGGAAGCTTGTGTTCCAGTGAGTGGTGTGTTTAAGGAAAGGAGTAGTCCCCTCTCCTAAGCTACACCAAACTGGTTCTTGGACCAGCTCCTCCTCCCACTGGGATAGAGCCAAGTTGACTACCATGTGTCCCAGGATCAAAGTGTTCCGTCCTTCCTGGTTTTCTTCTTACATTACACTATGAATTGGAAAGCCTTGTACCTTCAAGTTAATAAAGTTTCTTAAACCTCCTCAGCTACCTTTCCCAAACTGATAGGAATCACATGCCTCACACCCAGCCCAACCTTTCACCAGGCCTAAGCCTTTTCCCTTTTCTGGGAACAGTTTTCACATTTCATTAAAGTCAAGTACTGGCAGGGGAAGACCTGGCAGGCTCATGCAAATTAGCCTTGAGGAGCTTTAGGAAAGGAAAGGGTAACTTTCTAAAAATTACTTTCCTAAATAATTTTAAAAATCTAATGTCACCATTGAGTTGGATTTCAAATACCTATTGAAATAGTGGTTAAACCATTCCTCTAGCTTCTACTAAACCTGAGATAGCAAAATGAATATATTAGTCTGCGATTTAGTTTTGCTGATAGGACAGCCAGAGTCTTAGACAGTGCAAAAAGTTTTTGAACACTTGTCACTAGAGGGACTACATTTTTATGTGTCCCACTTTCAAATACCATGCAACCCATCTTGTGAGTTACCAGATCTACATAAGGGAGATTGGTTAATATTTAAAAGCAAGAATTTTCACCTGTCAAAAGTGTTATTTTTGGCATGTTGACCTACAGGTTTAAAATGCAGTAGTCAGGTGAAATGGTTGGCCTGAAGCCATGTTTTCCTTTGGTACACTAGTGGATGCAACAATAAGTACCTCAGCCCATGGGTGATATTGAAAATTCCATACCATTGGTGCATTTCTGCATCACATACTATGGCCTTCTAGGAGAGTTAAATATGCTTATCGAGGATTAGATATTTTTTCCTGTTTTTGTATTAGGAGTTTTCGCAATTTTACCACATTTTAGGGGCCAGAGACCATGCACTAGGGCGTTATTAGCAGTGTCTCAGTGCAGAGAGTTTCAAAACCAGCAGCTTAAGTCAAAAAAGAAAATGAGGATGACCATACAAAAAGAGCAAATTTCTCAGAAGATGCTAAGAGATTGTTTACTTGCCCTGTTCAAAAGGTTACAATGTTGTTTTTCTTTCTTGCACTACCATTTCGTTTCCAGTAAGAGCATGATGTTCCTGCGTGCATCTCCACTTTTAAAGTTAACTGTATTGTTATATCACTGACAAAATTATATGCGACCGAAATATCATCACAATTATTGAGGACCCAAATATCAACTTTATATACTTAGTCTGCAAAGTCAAAAATATCACAAAGAATATATAATGCCCCATCTTGTCAAAAAAGTGAAAAGTATATTGAAATGTAACTATTATATAGTACATTATCTTTAAAACATGTTAACTTAAAAATAGTTCAATATACTTATAATTTAAAAAATATATAAACATGTCTAGCTTACAAACATAAAAAGACACTTAATTATTTCAAAAATAATAAGCATACTATTTAAAAATCATAAATGATCATGTAAACAAAATTGATTCAAATATTAATAAGGAAAATAACTTAGATAATAAAAACTAAAAACAAGCATTTAATAGCATGCAAATAAAAATAAATGAATACAAATATGAATCTACGAACAATAAAAACAATAATTTACTTTAAAATAACTTTTAAATAAAATGAAAAATATATTAAAACAATACAACTAAATCAATAAAAAATCTTAGACCTGGAGGGGTCACACTCACTACACAGTAGGGAATGTATTGTACAGTGGAGCGAGATTTACTATTTCTACTCAAATCTGAGCAACAGTAGGGAAAATGTTGGACTTTGGAGGGGTCAGATTTAAAATTATAACTACAGCATAAGCGGCAGTGTTGAAAATGTTGCACATGGAGTGGCGAAATTTACTATTCTTACTCCATCCAGAGTAATGGTAGGAAAAAAGCTGGACTTTCGGCAGGTCAGATTTGTTATTCCCACTTAAGCATAAGCACCAGTAAGGAAAACTTTAACCTTTGGAAAACTAGGGTAGAAATATTTTATATTCTAACTTAATGCAAAGCAAGCACATATATAAATGTAAATATAAAATAAATACATGAACAATTCCATTAAAATAATAAAATATATATGTTTTGAAATACATTTTATTGTTTCCATGTAAACATGATGGAAAAAAGGAATAACTAGAAAACAATCAAATCGGTAACTTGACAAGAAAACATTACATAATGTAATTTGACAAACACTTTAAACCATTTGGTCATTGCAGATTAAAGTCTTTAGCAGGATACCTAAGATGCTAGTAGAGGTGGGGCCTCCATGAGAGTGGAGGAGAGTCGCCTCTCCACTTGAGAGCAGGAAACATGAAAAATGAAATGGTAATAAAACACATATGTTACCATTTTATTTTTCATGATGGTAGCAGCCAAGTCTGTGGGTGGGGAAGCAGCAGAGAGGAATACAGTGCACTTAGTTTAAGGTGTGCATGTCACTTTGGCCAGCCTGCTATGCGCATTTTAAGCAGTCCATTCAAAGCTGCCTCAGACAGCTGGGTGGAGTACAAGTACAGAACCCCAGTGCTTTATGGAGCATCGCTACTGCGTGCTCCAGCCCCTCCTGGTGCTTCTCTCATGCTGGTGAGAGAAGCATCTGGATTGGTCAAGGGATGTTGCTTGCTGGAGCTCTGGGATCATGTGCTGCTGAGATGAAGAGGAGCACCCAGCATGAGGCAACAGGTAAGTAAATCTGTATTTTTTAATATTAAGTTGCATCAAATCAGTGGCAACCGGCACCGGTAAGAGCGGTCGGGCGGTGGGGCAGAGCTGAGGCGGGGGTTGGGGAAGTTGACATATGACGGCAAGCGTTTTTTTTTTTTTAATTTAATTTATCTTATCCCATCATATGTTGACTTCTTAAAGCTGCACCATCCCACCACCCCACTGCTCTTACCTGTGCTAGGCGCGACTGCTTTAATTCACTGACAAGCACTGTGAGAAACTCAGAGTGCCTTCAGTTTCAACTTCAGAGCTTTCAATCGTTATAAACACAGTTTAAAATGGATCACTATTCAGAGCTTTGGCCTATGGGCACTGCTGGTTTCTATTAGTGCCCATCAGTGTACCTGTCCCCCAATATGTGTTAATTGCAGCTGGCCACCACTGGATGCTAGGTATCTCAGATTAGCCAGCAACAGATAAACCATATACCAGTTTATTCTTATTAGTGTTTATAGATAGAGTGGGCTCATGGTGACTTGCTGTCAGGTTTTAAGGCTACCTTTAGCAGGATGATATCCTGCCCAATACTTTTGTTGCATGTCTTTGCTTGCAATTTAGATGACGCCTCTCCAAGCCTGCAATTTACAGACCCACTTAACAATTGGAGGGCACAGTTTGAGTTCCACTGGGTTGCAAGGACTCTCTCGGCCATAGCTAATGGACTGACAGGTATCCCTGTCTGCCTTAGGTCTATGTAGAAGGCCCACAAGACATGTTCGTGGTGGCTGCAATCTGCCTTATTGTTCATTATGTCAATAATTCAACTACCTTTCCCCAGAAAGGTTGCCACACATCTTAGGGCCTTGCTGCATGATAAGAGGTATAAGAAAAAGAGATAGATGCAAAGCTAGAATTAATCTCAGCCACTGGTAAATTACTCGGGCCGCATCCCAGTCCATCATTATTCTGCACACTGAGCCTTATGCAAATCAGTCTTGCCTCTGCTCCAATGGAAACAGTCCAGGCCAAACTTCTAGGCCAGGTCCTTTATGAACCAAAACCCAAGCAACCCAGTACTGGGTTCACCCTAGTTAGGGTTTAATAAGCCAGTCATAGTTGGTTCTCGTGGTGCAGTGTGCACAGCCTAGTTAGTATTTTGTGAACATTGTGTTCAATTACTAAATAAAATGCAAAATTATCATATTAATAAATTTAAAAAATATATATTAAAAAAATCCCCACCCTATTTCCAAGGTGTCACTTCCCGCGCAAAAACACTGCTGCAGTTTCAAAAGTGCTGTCAACTTCGTGGTATTCATTCTACTTCACAAATATAAGGCAGGACGCCAGGTCCCCTTCTTAAAGGTGCGTTATCTGCCATAAAGTGGAACGGATGGATTTCCGTTTATAATCAGTAAGGGTCACTAACACTCTTATAAAGTTCAGGATCCCCCAAAAATTACCCTGAAAACGTTAAGAGCATCTCCGTTGACATTAACATGAAAGCAATTACTGTTTGATAAATGGTGGTGTCCTGAAGGGTCATAAATTTCATTCTCCTGATTTATGGTCTGTATCCTTGTTTTTCATAATATCATTTATAATGGTGTCATGATCCACGTAGTTATCCGTGGCTGCAATTTCCTATAATGTGCATGACGAGAAGACATGGCACACAGCATGCGCCTTCCTCAGCAGGAATTTTTGAAAGAATAGAAAACGAATGTGGGCTGTAATGAAGCATTGTGAAAAAGTAAGCTTCATCCTTTATTAAAAATGCAGCATAACATAACAGGTTCTTTATGAACACAAATGCTAAAATAGACTGTCAAGCGCAATGTCAACCATGTTAATTTACAATTCCCTAAAATTTCTGATATCGTTTAAAGGAGAAGAGTTTTCTTATTATTCAAATTCATCATTTCTGACCTATGAAATAAAAACGTTAAAAAACCGTTGTCATCGAAGGGAAAACATTACATCCATATCTAAGCTATGACATCTTGTGCGAACTGTGACCTTGGCTCTGAATAAATGCATACCATGAGAGAAAAGGGAATATTCTCAATTCCCTTGGCACAGCATGTAGCAGCGGCAAGATACCTCATTGAGTTATAGACTCGCCTCTGACATCAGCTGTGATCTGTAGGTCAAACGTTATATGCTTGGCATGGCCATTTCAGCTATACATCATTCTATAGTTGCTAGACAGCTGATCAGTAGTAATAGCAATTTTCATTCATAATATAGCTCTTAGATACAAAAATACTAGTAAGAGGTGGAGTTTTACATATTAGTTAGCATAATTGCTTCAAATTATCAAGTGGAGGGTCTAAATTCTCACCACATAATATATGTATTGATAGTAAGTCAGGGCCTCATTTATGGGGATTTAGCATAGGACAGCGCAGCAAGTTACCTCTTGCTCCGCATCCCTACGTCACAGTGAAATGGGCAGGGATGCACCGTATTGATACAATGTGGTGCATTCCTGTCCTTTCTTTTAGCGCCGGTGTAATTTTGGAAGATTAGCGTCAACGAGGCTCCCTTGCAACATGGTACACGGGTGCCTGTTTTGTCGGCAGGATTGTTTATGTGCAAGAAAAGGCACCTTCCTTAAGAAAAAGAATTCTGGGAGATATTTTCCTCTTTCGATGTGTGCTGTAGAATGTAGGACACATGGAAAGAGGAAAAAATGAGGAAACATAGTTATTTCTCCTTGTTGTGCCCCCTCGAGGATTGCTTAAGCTTTGGTTTACTAGGTTTTGTAAATCTGGGGAAGTGTCAAAATCCATGGGAGTTGTATGGGAACACCCATGGAACACTTGCCTAACACAGAGTAAGAAACATAGCGATTTGCACTGCCTTGCCTTACTCTATATGCATGAGGCCATTTCAAGCCATGCAAAGTGGCTTTGCATTTCCTCATAAATATGATTTTGTGATTTGCGCACTGGAGCATCACAAAAGGTGATGCTACAGCAGCCCAACGGGCTCATACGTAAGCCCCTTAGAGTTGTGTGTGTGAGTGTGTATGTGTGTGTGTGTGCATGTGTGTGTGTGTGTGTGTATGTGTGTGACTGGAACTGCTGTAAATGGTTGTAGGATAACTGCAAGCACTCGAGAAGCCAAAGTGGTGTGCAGCCTATTATTAATTTTGTATTGGCATTAGGTCAGTAGCATGTCGCCACTAACTAATGCTGACGCGTTTCAATCCTTCATTGGACCTTCATCCAAAACAGACACAAACACACCCCACATAAAACACAGAGAGATAGACAAAAACACAAATACAGAGGCACATGTGGTTATGCAAACACATATGCTCGAAAACAGACAAATGGATACACAGACACACACAGATATGTGCAGATAAACTCACATAATCACTTAAAGCAGAGAGATAGACATACACACTTGCTCGTACCGATGAATCCACTTAGACCCACACAGATAAACATACATGTACACATGCATAGAAACACACATGCACACACTCTAACCGAAAAATGCAAAGCAATAAAAATAGGCAGATTTAACTGAGTTAAAAAATGAAATGCACATAGAAATAGAAGAAGTTAGTGCAGAAAAGTAATACAAGTTTCCCGTTCAGCGGCCGGGCTTGGCTCCGCCCACCCATTGTTGTAAACGACCGGCCGGGCTTGGGTCCGCCAGTCGGACGGTAGAGACTGCAATCCCCAGGATCCCACGGGGGAATCGTTCACGCGACTAGCCTGCGCGCCAGGAGGCGCATAAAACAGCGTCAGAGCCATCGTCCCGCGAGGACGCGCGGGACGCGCCGGACGAAGCCCGGACAAAGGGCGGACAGTCTTAGACAGTCCGAGACTGGCCGCGACTGGACTGGGCCACACCCCCTGCACTTGAAGTAAGGTATTTATCTACTAATTTGCTACTGCAATTGGAAGCTAAAATTGAGCCTCGTACCCTTCTTCTCTCCATTGCATGTTCCAGCAGCATTTGTGACTTGATATATCCCTCTCAAGTGTACCTATTTATTGAATGTCCATTATGCCTAAAAAACTAGTGTCAATTCCCACCAAAACAATGGATAACTATCTGTTCCAAGTGGTTACAAAAATAAACAGTAACAGAAGACAGTCACTGGGACTAAGCCAGTCTCCTGATCTTCAACTCCTGAACCCAACACCACTATCCTTACAGGCAGAAATTCCACTGTTGGATGCTCCCTTTGATCAGATAGTTAATAACTCTTACATAGGAGATATTGATGACCAAAGTAATGCCCTGGTAGTCGACCTGGAAAATCCTGCTGCAAATGATCTAGAAAAATTATCAGTTTTGATCGTGAGATGTGTGCCCAAATTACAGATGATGACATCTCTTCCTCCTCAGAAGAGGAAACTCGACCTGTCAGAACCACTAGAAGAACTCAGCCAAAACGAACAGGCCTACGATCAGGTCTAAGGAAGAAAAGGGCATCTCCTCCAGGGAAAACCAAGGCTAGAAGTATGGAGTATGGGGCTGACAGTGCCAAATGCTTTTTGGACGATGAACTGCTTCTCAAGATAGCTGATATGATTGATTCTAAAATTAAAACTATCATCAAGCCTCTGGTCGCTAAGATTGATAAACTAACCACTGAAATAAAAAAAATGGGCGCAATACAGACTACGGTAGTGGACGAGGTTGATAAGTTGGCAATACTAGTGACAAAAGCAGCCCAGGCAACCGAAGAAAATCCTGGGAGTACAACAATGGAGGGGGGTGGTTCGATGCCATGCAACCATCTGGCTCAGGTCCAACTAAGCTCTAACAATCACCCTGATGCAACAGACGGTGGTTTAATAATACCAAATACCACGCCTGCAATACGCCAAGAAATAGATCCACTTCATTTTATAGAAGAAGCTTCTCCTGTGGTACTGGTGTTAGCTAATGTCCCACCCCTGGTGACAGGTCAATTGGAAACTTCAGCTTCATTGACCAGTAAGGCGCTGCATTGGCTTACAGGGAACATACAGATGGCGCCTGGAGGGAAACAGCAACTAGCGGGCGAAATTAAGGCAGTGAAAAGTGTTACCTGGATTGGGAATAGACCAAAACGGTTTAAAGGAGAGTGTGTAGCGGTGACTTTTTCCCATCCGGCTGTTCTACCTAATGTGTTGATCAATGTACTTCCACCACAAAGAAGAAGTGGGACTGTTGTTCCCCTCACTTTAAAATTATTTTATGGCGAACAACAAAATGTAACATTTCCTAAGACCCAGGGGCCAGTATGGGATACTATAAGAAACAGACGAGGAATAATGGCCCCAGTTAACGAATGGGGTTGGCCTTTGGGAAACAGATATGAGACTCTATCAGGGTTGAATGAGTGTGATTGACTTAAGAGTGTGATTGACTTAAGAGTGAAAATCAAGTGGGAGTTGCTATAGTTCAGTTGAATACCTCGAAAAATGATAGCTCCACACTCCAGACAAACTTAACAAAGTATTTTCGAGGGTTCATACGGAAATAATGATCTCTATGATCCACCTGTTTTTAATAACAATATTAATGAAAATGTTAAAACATCTTTTAACCTGGTGGTACACGAGAATTGTATGAATGAAAATATTCCATCTCAAAACCTTAGGGTTAGCCAAACTACCAGCATGGAGGATCCTAATGTCAATGTTGTTGCTCATTTTACCCTGGTGTCATGGAATGTTGCAGGTCTGAAAAGTAAAATTACATCTCTGGACTGGCTAGCTTTTCTGGATACAAAGGATATAATCCTCCTCCAGGAAACTTGGCAGGAAACCCCAGAACCAAAGCAAGGTTACCTACATATTTATATCTCGGCTATTCCGAGTTTACAGGGTAGGTCAAAGGGAGGACTGGTGACATGGGTAAAACAAAATAGTGGGTACTCTGTCTCCCAGTTGGTTACAAATACCCCTGACATTTTGCTAGTCAAACTCCAGCGACATCAGTGTAAAGATCTTTATATCTTTAACATCTACTCAAGGGGCTTACCAGGCGGGAAAGCCACTGAGGCAATTGATCAACTAGATATTCTTTTTAAACAATACTGTTTGAACGGCAACGCTATTGTTGCAGGTGATTTTAACTGCTGTTTTGAACCTCTAGATAATTACGATATAGACCTTACGTTGGAAGAAGACTTTATTTGGAAAATCCCTCAGCTGTCCTTACCACCTATAAAAAAGTGGTCAGAGGCCGCATTGCAAATAAAAGTTTTATGTGTGGAGCATGGGTTGCGGGCCACCAATGGAAGAACTGGTTTAGATACACTGGGTGCCCCTACCTTTAATAATGGTATATCACATAGTTGTATTGACTACATTCTTATCAACAAGGAGAATTGGTCTAGTCTTATCGATATGTGGATAGAGCCGCGGGCCGAAAGTGATCATGACCCGTTAGTTTTGTTATTTAGGCTGTTTGATCTATCTAATAGTGAAGTACAAAGTGATAATGTGCAAATTTTCCTTTCAAATGATTATAGACGTATTAGATGGTCAAACTGTGTTACAAATGAAGAGAGTGTTGCAGCTATGAGGGATTTAACTACCCAGGCTATTACAGACCTAAGGAGTAACTCCGTTGTTGAGGCTCCGGTATCTAACGTTAGCAAGATCCACGATGTGTTTTTTTGTAAATTGAGATCCTTCTTTGTAAAAAAGGTCACTAAGAAACAGAGCAGGCCAGCAAAGAAGGAGGATCAATGGTATGACAAATCCTGCAGGGTTGCCTACAGGGCCTTGTCAGAGGCAGTAAAGACAAAAGATATAGTGAAGATCAAGGATGCCCGTGTCATGTACAAAAAAACACAAATCAGGGCAAAAAGTGAATGGGATGATGGCTATTGGAATGACCTCATGAGAGCCAGCAAAGAAAGATCCATGTCCACTTTCTGGGATATTGTTAAGTGGGGAAGGGGGGTCAAAAGAGGAGAACCCACGAATCATGTGTCACCAAATGCTTGGGTTTCCCACTATGCGTCCCAGTTTGCTTTGGAGGACATCGAAGAAGATGGTTGTGAAGTACCTCTGGATATAAATCAGAGCACTAGCTATCTATCTTTCACTAAAATTGATGTCCTAAAAACTTTGAATAACATCCCAAAAGCGAGGGCCCCAGGCCTGGATTTGGTCCCTGCTGATCTATTTATGTACGACAAGGACCTTTGGGCTACCTATATCCAGCTGCTAGCCAATGGCATTGCAAGGGGCTCACCTATCCCTGAGACGTGGAAGGGAGCCGAGATTATCCCAATCTTTAAAAAAGGGGAAAGCTCGGATCCAGGAAATTATAGGCCTATCAGCCTTATTGCATGCATTCAAAAGGTAGTGGCAAGGCTTGTATTGCAACGTATCCATGCTTGGATAGACGAGCAAGATATTTTGTCACCATTACAGGCAGGGTTTCACTGTCATACTAGCACCATTGACCAAGTTTTTAGATTTGTTTTAATATACTGGGGGGTAGTGTTACTTGGTGGGGGTATGCTGTTTGCAGCCTTTGTTGATCTTAAATCAGCATTTGACTTGGTCCCTCGTGCTAAGTTGTGGAAAGCTTTACAGGAACAGGGCATCCCAATTGAAATTCTATCTCTCTTAATTAGACTGCACGAGAATAATTTTGCCCAAGTCCGATGGAAGCAGCAGGGTAGCGTAACCGACAAATTTCCCATTGCAAAGGGAGTACGCAAAGGCTGTGTACTAGCCCCAACCCTCTTTTCGCTATACATCAACAGGGTGATCAGGTACTTTGAACAACAACCGACCGACGCACCTAAGTTGGCCGGAAAACTGATCCCCCTGTTGATGTTTGCGGACGATACCCTGTTAATATCAAAGACACAACAGGGGCTCCAGAAGGCTATTAGAGTCTTTGAAGTGTTTTGTGCAGATCATGGCCTTGTTATTAATACAGCTAAAACAAAATTCATGGTTCTGCACAAACGGAAATATGTTAGAGGGAAGGTGGTCATGGATGGGGTCCAACTTGAACAGACACAAGTCTTTAATTACTTAGGCATCACCCTGTCCTATAAATTAGATTGGAAACAGCACACCAACCAGCTGGTTACGAGGCATGCACAATTGGCAGGAGCACTCACCAAGGAATTTTATTCATCACATACCAGGCCTATCACTCCTGTTTTAAAGATTCACAATGCTAACGTGGGAGCAGCGGTCCTTTATGGGGCAGAACTCTGAGGGGACCAGCAACCTCACTAAGTTGACGGTTGCCCAAAACAAATTTTTTTGTAATATCACTGGTTTACCAGTATCCACTCCTTTGATACCTCTCCACTATGATCTGGGAGCTCATAGCTTCGAGGACATGGCAAAATATAGATCAGTTGCCTACTGGAGGAGATTATGGGTAACCCCGGAACTCCTGCAGTATGCACAGGGCTTCCTCGAGGTTAGAGACTCGGATAAGTCCCACAAAATCCAGTGGATGAGGGAGGTTAAAACAACTTACATGGCTATGGGCCTATCTGCATTATGGGATGACCCTGTGGGGAATGTCTTCCCACCTAAGAAAATACTTCGTGATCTGTATTGGAATATGGTTGAGGCCAAGACATTTGGACGTCATATTGAATTATCATTTACTACCGACTTCTTAGAGCTCAAGCATGCACCGGCCCTAGAACCCTATTGGGACTGGATTACTATTCCAGGGGACTGGAAGAAGTATCACCAAATGAGGGTGGGGACATTACCACTGAATACTTTAACTGCAAAATGGCGTGGGAACCAAAGTTCGGTGTGTCCCTTTTGCCCCGACCAAAGGGAAAACATAGGGCATGTATTGTTTGCCTGCCCTGAATACAATGTACCAAGAAAGTCGTGGCTTAAACCGATTTGTGTTCAGTTAGGGCTCAAAACTGCTAGTGAGGCAATTAGGATCTTAAGAACTGACACTTCTCAGCCAGTTGTTATAGCCATGTCGAAATTTTTACATTGGATGTGGATAATTTGCGCCCGTAAAATGAGTTTGGAATAACCCCAAGGCCAGTTGTTATATGCTGCTATCTGATTTTGTAAATTGTATTGAGAAATCGATATACTTAGCACTGAATGAATTATCCTTTTAATACTGTTTTAACCTTTTAAATGTGATATTTATTTCTTTGTAATCATGTACGAGCTAGTAAGCTCTTTTTAGATATAGTGGTAACGATTGACCAAATGTGGATCTTATTATCTATGGGGTGGGGGATGAATTTGTTTTGTAAATGTCTTTTATGATTGAAAAATATCGAATAAAGACTATTTTGAATAATACTAGTAGAATGATAAAAAGAGAGATAAAAATGTACCCACATGTACAATTGTAGCGAACCAGATATTTATAGCATTTATAATGGTTCTGAAAAGAGATGTTTGTTTTCAGAGAAATGGAAAAAAAGACAAAGAAACTGTCAAGCCAACATTTCCAAATGAAGCCAAAATACAAAAAAAGGAAAAGAAAAGTGAGGGATGGTGAGTGCACACATTGTCACGCTCTGCAGCGATCTGTGCTCTAGAGAAAATGGTACCACAATATAACTGCACTTAGGTAAGTCATCACAAATACTCTAGAGTCCACTATGCTGTAGTCAGAGGTCTCTGTGGCTGCCGAAAATGCCGTCAGTGAGCCCAGCAGTTACATTCTGGCAGAGCTGCTGAGACAGCAGCCTGACTTTCTGTTTAATGATGGGGAAGGTGGAAGATTTTGACCAGGTGATTAGCCTGGGTTGAATTTGAGAATTAATACGTTGTCAAACCACTCCTAAAAAAGACTGGTGGTAAATATACTTCAATGTCAGAGCCTAGGATATATGTTTAGATGTAAGGACGGTATAGGGAGCAAGATAGGTGTGTGAAGGAGGCACAGAAGACTGCCCTGATCTACATCCTACTCTTCCTCCTCAGAGTGCAGCTTCCCTGGTTCCACTGTAAGGATAGAAGAACCAGCAGCCGTTGGATTTGAAATAGACCTGAAACAGATGGTCCAGTAGCAGGAGTTGACCAAAGAGGAAAGGATGTCTCTCTTGCACTGGATCTGGTATCCAAAGAAATTCTGCCCTCTACATTAATAATTGGGTGTTATTTAAATGAAAACAGGAAAAACAGTTTGCGGTGGAGAAGAGAGAAAAGAAAAAAGGAGATGAAAATATAAAAATACGCAGGTAAGAAAAAAAGGAAAGGAAAAGATGTGGAAAAAGGACAGAAAGAATACATTGAAAATGAACAGACTGCAAAAGGATCTGTGGAAGAAATGGCAGCATGAAGAAAAATTAGAAATGAGTACTAGGTTAAAAGCTAAAGTTTTAAGAGATGAAATTCAGGAAAACAGATAGAAGCCTACTTCAGCTGGATCAAAAAATCGTTTTTGGGGTTCCCTTATACTTTTCCCCCCAAATTTTTTTTTTATTGAACACGAGAGGTCAAATGAAGAAAACCATGTTCAAGAAACATAAGTCACATCACAGTTATTTATAACAGTCCCATGATCTCGGGCAAGAGTCCTGTTTCCCTTGATTCCTTACCTTCATAGTACGTGCCTACTATCTTCCCACCTTATTGCTATGGGACATCTTCTATCTGTCTACTCCTCTAAGTAGTCCCCCACTTGGAATTGCGCATAGGTTCCCATGATGCATATTCCACATGCCCCAGATCTGTTCCCATTTTTTTGGTCATCCTCTGCCTGTATATACAGTTGTTTAAGTGACCATGCACCAATCTAGGTCTTTCTCCCACTCTCACAAGCACGGTGTTACCTGCCCCCCCCTAGTGTTGAGCAATGTCACGTTTGCAATTATGACACCCAGTGTGGCCCAGGTCCTCCCTCTTTTGCTGCGGTCTGTTGGCTTCCGTATGTTGAGGAGAACCCAGCCTGGGTCACGGCCGTCCACACTACTTTGGACATTTTCTGGATTATGGCATTCCAATACTGTTGTATCTGGGGCCAGTCCCACACCATGTGGTAATACGTTCCCTCCAGTTTGCATCCCTTCTCACAAGTAGCCTCCTCTGTTCTGCCCATTTTGACTAAACGGGTTCTCGAGTAATATATTAAATGGAGTATTTATATATGTATCAACCTGAACTTACACAATATGGCCACTTCCTTTGGGGACGACAGGGCATCTTGCCAGTCATCTTCGTTCAGTTCCCCCATGTCTGCCTGCCATTTTTCTTTGAGAGTGGTGAGGTGGTCCGGGGAGTTATTTATCAGTTTTTGATATGTTAAGGGTATGGCCTTTTTATTCATATGATCTATTGGGATTCTATCCTCTAATGGAGAGGATTCTGGGACTGCCATATCTTTGGGGATTGCCACCTGTAGTGGCTGTTTTATTTGCATATAATGTTGTATGTCGTTTTAGGATCCGAGCGAAATTTCCCAATTTATGCCCTTATATAGGTACAATTCACATTGCCCTAATATAGGCATAGAAATCATAACCATATTTAGAGATAGCCCATGCAGTCCAAATAATGGCATGGCTACTTCCATCCATACCAAAACGTCACAACGATTTCTTGGAAAATCGGCTTAAGCAGTCAGGGACCTCCCCTTGCTTGAACATTGATTTGTCCAAGAACTCATGGACTTTACAAAGAACTACTATTCCCTTGGGGTTCTTTCCTGACGTTATTATGCCCGACTTTACGTCAAACTAGGCACCTTCAAGGTATAAATATGCCTCAACTTGTTCTAGCAAGACACAGCGGTTTGGAGCAGCTCGACTATCTTCTTGCCCGACGCAGCTCGCTACAGCAAGTGCTGAAGGAAGCCGACTCTTCAGCTCACACCATGATCGAGAGGTTGCATTTTTCTAGGCGGGAATCTAAGCGGTACATTAGGGTAGGCGTATTTTAGAAGCACCAGTTGAGTATTTTAGTCAATGTATTTATGTATGTACTTTTATATATCTTATAAATCATACAATGCTTTTTCAGTATTATTTTATAATTCTATTATCGCTGTACGCATTATACTTTGCAGCCTGAATTACGATTGCAGCAGTTCACTTTACTTGCATGAGAAAGAAGACTGTTCAATAAATCCTTTTATTGAAAACGCCCGTCTCTCTATTTCTCTGTCTGCACCTCTGTTGAAACGATTGACGGAGTAAAATATTTATCCATTGTTTCCACGATTCTGAAGATACGTTTATTCTTAGGGAAACAAAGTTGTCATGTTTAAGCGGTTGTCAGAAACTAATCCCTTCTTGTGTATTCGAGAACGTTTCTAGTGACCTCTGAGCTAGCTGGCACTCACTATTAGGTTTAGTATATTCGATAGAGACCTAGTCGACCTCAGTCCTACTTCTAAACTATAGGATATACTATTCCAATGCGCAGAGCCTATTGGGAATATAGGAACTACACTACAATAGAGTGACGGTTCTGTGGTAGAAAGTTCATATTCTTTTAGAAGTCGCTCAAATGATCACATGGCACCCCTTACCCACAGGTCTCCCACCTGTGATATTCCAATGAGATCCAGTTTGTCAAAGCCCTGATATCTGGCCATAGTTCCAAGTATTTCTGCATCCCAAAGCGGGTATGCTGCGTAATCCTTTTTTCCCCGGCCCATTTCTTTCTGGACCATATGCCAGAGCTGAACCGTGATTTTGGGTGGGCCGTTAGGGCAAGGAGAGGGGGTGTGGTGTTGAGGGCCCTGATGAGTCCCTTCTTCCCCAAGACATAGCTATCCATTCAATGTGCAGGGTCTTCAGGCATTTGGTAAATGTAGTGATTGATGGCTATCAATTGGGCGCCCAATAATATCGTTGTATGTCGGGCAACGTGATACCGCCATCATATCAGCCCCAGACCAGTTTTTGATGTTCAATTCTCGCTGGCGTATCTCCCCATAGTAAACTTCTCTGTTCATTTTCTATTGTTGTGAAATATTTTGGGGGCACCTGATTTGGTGTGTTCTTTAAGATATAGAGGAAGCGGGGGAGCACCATCATTTTAAAGAGGGCCACCCTTCTTAGCAAGCAGAGGGGCAGCGTTTTACAATTGTGAACATCGTCTTGGAGGCGCCTCAACTGGGGCAATAAGTTATGATCGTAGAAAAGGTCTGAGTCTGTTGTTATGAACACTCCTAGATAACGAAATCCGGCCGTAAATATTTCTGCCTTGCATGTCTTGGGGCGTATCAGAGGTTGCCCATGAAGCACATATATGAAGGAGTTGGACCAATTTATGTTATAGCCTGAGTATTTCCCGAAGTTATTGAATATATCTAATACCCTGCAGATCGAGTTTTATGGGGAAGCCAAGTACAATAGGATGTCATTTGCCTATAGAGATATTCTATCTTTCCATTCCTCAGACTCAGGCAGGCCCTTGATTAGCGTATCCCTACGGACTCAGGATGCCTGTGGCTCCAGCACCAGTGCAAGAATCAATGGCGTCAATGGGCATCCCTGCTGTGTTACCCTTCTCAGTGGAAAACTGCGAGATATAGTGTTATTGACCACCACCCGTGCCATAGGATCGGAATACAGCAGTTCAATCCACGCCCTAAAGTTTGGCCCAAACCCCATTTTTTTCCAGCTCTGCAAACATGTAGGGCCACTCCAATAGTGTCAAGGGACATTTGGACGTCCAGTGATATCACCACTGCATCTTCCCTTATTGTATTCCCCCTTCCTAGTACTCCATTGAGGCTGCTTAAGCTCAGTGCAGTACTCCTTCCCGGCATGAAGCCGGATTGTTCTAAGTGCACTAGTTTTGGGGTAACCTGAATGAGACGATCTGCAAGCAGTTTGGCCAGGATTTTTGCTTCTGCATTAAGCAATGAGAGGCCGGTAGGATGCACACTTATCCTTCGGCTTTCCCTCCTTGTGAATCACCACTAGAGAGGCAATGCCCTGATCTTCGGACAGTTTCCCTAACTCTCGGCGTTCAACATACATATTTTTAAAATGTGGGGGTAGTGTTGTTGTTGCAGCTTTATACAATTCTATCGGGAGGCCATTGGGACCCGATGCCTTTCCCGATCTAATGTTGCGGATTGCCTGAGCAATCTCTTCCTCCGTTATCTCTTCTTCTGTGAGGCACAAGGCCTCTTCATCTAGGGCTGGGAGGGACATGTCTATAAGCAGGTACCTGGCGTCTTCTATTGTAGATTTTTCTGAGGTGGAATATACCTCACTGTAATCTGTAGCGAATTCTTCAGCTATGTCCTTAGGGTCTCAGGTGTTCCCCGTACTCGAAGTTATGGAGGTTACCACCCTGTTGGCCTGGTCTGGCCGGTCAAGCCAGGCGATTAGTTTCCCGGTTTATCCCCAACCTCATATATTTTGTGCCTGACTGGTTGCCTCTGAGGCCAGCTCACGGCATTCTTTTGTCTTAATGGCTAGGTTATGTCTGGTCTCTTCTGCGTTACTGTCAACTAGGGCCCCTTCGAGTAGCATGAGTTCCTCCTCAAGTTGTTCTAAAGCTGCCTTTTTTTCCTTTCTGTGCCCAGCCATTAAGGATATAGATTGGCCTCTTATAACATGTTTATATACCTCCCATTAGGTTGCCTTGGATTGGACCGACCTCGTGTTTTCCTCAAAATAGTTTTTAGTTGAGCAGACTGTTTTTAATTTTGGGGATTTTGAACCACCATGGGTTAATCTTCGTCCTTCCCACCTGGCCGGGCCCTGAGTCTAAGTAGACTGTCCCATCAGTGAATGATCTGAAATCTCTCTAGGTCCCGGCATCCTCGGCACGGGAGGTCCGACAGTCAGGATCAGGTCCCGGATCTTCCCGGTGCACCAGAGTTGCCTCGATTGGCTCCACATTACTTTTGGACACTCCGATACCCTCAGCTTCCCTCGGATGGATTAATTAGATGGATTTCATGGGGGTTCTGGTGGAGGTTTACTCAGAACCACTATAGTCTGCAGCCATCTTCTTTGGCACTTGGCCACACACCCTTCCTTATCCATTTTTAAAGAAAATCAGAAACACCCCTCTTACCATACTAACACAGTGTCTTTTGGGACAAAAGAACAAGAACATTCTAAAGGGGGTGTTGATGGAACAAGAACAGAACCCAAAAATATTGCCAAAACCCAAGAAAGAAAGATCAATGTCAGAGTTAAAGGTGAAAAAATTGTGAAAAGAGATTACCAATGGAGAGCATGATTAGAAAACATTGAAAATAGAAGGAAGCATGATTGAGTAATGTGTTTCTGAGTAAAAATCGGTACTAGAAATGAAGTCAAGTCAGGCCCTCCTGCTGATCCTCTGAAGCCCGACCAATTCCGAAAAATTCTTCCCACTATCACAGATTCATTGGCAGAGGTAATTAATGAAGGTCCCTTGGCGCAGCAGTTGTGCCCATGGCTTGGAAACAGGCCAGGGTAATACAGCTGCTTAAAAAACTGTCCTTAGACCCCCAAAAAACAGAAAGCTTTCGGCCTATCTCCTTGCTACCTTGGACGGCGAAGATTACGGTGGCCTACGTTAATTCTATCTCACTGATAACCATAGGCTCGACCCCTCTCAAAATGGTTTCCGCCCCAGCCACAGCACCGGGTCAGTGCTTTTGACCGTGACTGAACATCTTTGGAAAGCCTTAGATGCGGGGCAAACATTGGCACTGATCCTTTTGGATCTTAGTGCCGCGTTTGACACGGTGTCTTATACCATTCTGCTAAGTCATCTCGCGGAGGCTGGAGTCACTGGCTGAGAATTTAAGTGGCTGGCATCCTTCCTCACGGACAGGACTTCTCAGGTGATAGCCCCTCTTTCGCCTCTACTACTTTTCCTATAGGTCAAGGGGTTCCACAGGGCTCATCCCTGAGCCCTCTGCTTTTCAATGTTTATGTTCAACCTCTGGCCGGAGTAGCCAAGAGCAGAGGGCTGACCATGGTCTCTTATGCCGATGACACACAGTTTGTGGTGGCTCTCTCAAGCGACCCGAGCTGGACACCATGAAATTTCAGGACGTCCTCGAGGCAGTCGTCAAGCGGATGACCACCAACTGTCTCCAACTAAATGCCAGAAAGTCGGAGGTGTGGTTTGTGGGAGGGAACCATGACCATTGGAATAAGCTCTGGGGGCCAAAGAGTCTATGCACTGCCCCTGTTCCTAAGCCTGCAGTGAAGAACCTAGGGGTCTTGATGGACACTTCACTTAACTTTCAGACTGTTGAAAGCGTTTCGCTCAGCAGGGTGAACTTCGTCAGGGCGTGTGTAATGAGAAGGATCGACTTCAATGTATTCAATATGCTTGTACTCTGTATGGCAGAGGCGGTGCGAGGAAGGAGCTTGGATACCGAATGGCTCCAGCACCACACGCAGGGCCCTTATCAAGGAGGCACCCTTTTATCGTCGGATTTGCCAAATTTTACTCTGCTGCTACTTCAGCTATACAGATTACAAGTGTATTGAATACATTGAAGTCGATCCTTCTCATTATACACGCCCTGACGAAGTTCACCCTGCTGAAAGAAACGGGTAGGCTGAGACTCTTTACACCATTTTGGAATATTTGAATAAAGAATATATCTTTTCACTAAAGGAACCCTACTACGTATTGTTACTTAAAACAGAGAACCTGGGTGGTGCACCGCTCCATTTTTTCCCAAATTCCTGATTATCTGCTTGGCAGTTTGCACCTTACAACGGCAGGTGCAGGAGCAGTCAGTGCACACCTTTTGTGAATATATTGGTAACGATTTACAACGGGAACACAGCAAAGAGGTGCGGCCACTGGGATCCGCCGTTGACCACTGCTCCTTTACAAACCATTCAACATTTGTTAAATTCAAATATAATACTAAGAATGACAGGACATGCTGGTTGCATAATGTTCCATGTCCTGCATGGCCACCACTATGTGTCTGTACAGCTTGTGCATCAGAGAAAGTTACGAGATCACAATCTTAAACAAGAATGCAACTTTGGCTTGAAGAATAAAGTTGAAAACTCATGTTACGAGTTGTTGGAAAGTCATCCTGTGCTGTGGCCAACTCCCAACTTTTTTTGCTGAGTGGTACTGGTGGTAACTGACTCTGACTGGCCCTGGGCTCTGCCTAACCAGGCCCAGGGCCAGTGCTATGGTGAAAGAGACACATTTAGAATGCATTTAGAATACAGCAAAAACACCTACATACACTAGGGTACACTATGGGTTGGGGTACCCCTGTGATTGGCATGACCTACCCTCTAAGGCCCTAGTACATATTAGGGCAGGGGGATTGAAACTACCTATCAGTCCCTAGTATATAATAGGGCATGGCAGTTTAGAGGCCAGCTTTTCTGCACTTCCATGTGTGCACGGCTGAAGCCTGAGGTCAGTTTAATAGTGGTCTGTGCTGCAGGACTGCTTTTAAAAAGTGAATTGTGCCCAAACGCGACTTTTGTGTTTGGGGCACTTAAAAATGGTTAACCTACAATGTGTGGGCATATTAGGTACCCCCAGGCTCTCCCATATGTATCCCAGGGGTAGGGGATCAGGTATTTATAAGGAGGACCCTTATAAAATGAGTGTTATGTCCCCATATTGTGGTAAAGTGCTGCCCAAAATCAACTTTGGTGTTAGGAGCACTGTGGAGGCGGGATCTGCAATATTTTGACATATTCAGAACCCCTAATGTCTCCCCTAGGTGTTCCTTGGGTGGGGGTCCTGTAGATATATGTAGAGGACTTATAAAATATGGTTTTATAAGCCCTGAGGCTGGAAAAATGGCCCAAGTAATTTTTTCTATTGGAAATCCCATGCCACATAGGTTAACATGGCAAGAAGTTATTAACTAATAACTCTTGGCAAGAGAAGACTAAAAGTACTGTTTAAAGACTTCCCAGAATGGTATTAATAAACTCAACAATATGATATTGTTGAATTTCTACTCAAATGAACATATAAGAACTTATAAGACGTTCTTGTTTGAAAGCCTAGATTCAGCCTTCCAGTGGTCTCTCCTGATTGGTCAGAGTTAAGTGGATTAACCAGGCTTCTTTGAAGAGGTGATAAAGAGCCCCTGGGGTTAACTAGCTCTGCTGGTAGGGCAGTGATCTGTTACACAGGATTGCCAGAGCAGGGGGAGGAGCCGTAAACCATGGAGTTCAACGGAAGGGGAAGATACCAGTGTCATTTACAACTCCAGTCTTTTGACCCTAAGCCAGATGCTAAGATTAAGGACGGAATGAGCAGATGCAAGGGGGAGTGACTATGGAGTTTAGCCATCCTAGGGGTGTGTTTAGCCAGCTCTTCTCTCCCTGCTGTAAAATCAACCATTATGAATTTAGAAGAATTGGTACACTCTGGGACAAAATAGTGCCACACTCTACAGGTAGTGGTCAGACCTTTGGCTGGTACCCTGCAGCCCATTGGACAGGAGTGACATCCTGCTTGACCCAGAGAAATTGGAATAAGTATCTGAGAAGGGTAGAGCCTCTCAAATCTGCTGCTTGAAACTTAAGAAATTGAGACGGGCCATGCTCAGAAGTTTGGTGTGCATTTCCTAAGGTCTGCACTCTGAAGATTGCACCTTCTGCACCACCTAGAACTAACGCCTTGTGGATTACCTTGCTGTGAAAGAACTAAGGAGTGGACTCCCTGCAAGCTACAGGTTAACAGAGCTCACCTGGACCATCACCACAAATAATGCCCATCCTGGAGTACTACCAGTGGATTTGTAAGGGTTTTCTCCAAGTGGATTGTAGGAATTGAAGTCTCACAGTTTCGAGGATCCTCTTTGAGACTCCAGAACCTTGGATTGTGTGTTGGACACTTTGGGACCTGCAAGAAGAACTTCAGGAAACAGTTCTAACAGGATCCAGCCTGCATGAGGGAGCTGCACAGGACTGGTGAGAGACCCTAAATGTGAATGTTTCCCTGTCAGAGACAACGAAATGACCCAAAGTGGCCCTATTGGATTCTAAGCACTAGAAAGTGACTAATCTTTAAAAATTCATATCTCTGGTTCCCTACAGTGGATTTTTGTTTGTTTTGGTGTCGTTTAAAAGATAAGAATATTTCCTATTTTTAGAAATTGGTGTTGGTTTCTTGCTTTGAATTGGTGTTTTTAAATGCTTTACATACCTGTCTTTGAAGTTAAGCCTGCCTGCTCGCAGCCAAGCTACCAAGGGTTGCGCATAGGAATAATTTAAATAAGACCTATTCTGAGCCCTATACTGTGTTAGTGGCCTTACTGTCAGTGGCAGATATACATTTGCCTCTACTAATAATCCACTTTCCAACACAAGTATAACAATTTAGGAAGGGAGGACAAGCAGAGTGAAAGAGGATGAATTAAGTGTGATAAGAAAAAAAACAAGATTATACAGTGCCATTTGAAGGTAGGACATGTTGATTCAAAGTCATCATCATGAGTTTGTGCTTAATAGTATGTTAACTTGCAACATGTTTAACCAATATTTATATGTATTTACACATTATTTTACATTTAGATTTAGGAAGCAAGTGAATTATATGTTTTCAAATTAGCTGTATTAATTTGGTATATATGCATCTTAATATTGACATGAGTGTGCCTAGGTACCTGACTCCATTTGAAAGTAGACATATTTTTGCTTGGGGTGCCTAAATGTCCTTTTGTTTCAGGCACCAGAGTCATCATATTCTCTTTAAAAAAATATTTTTTGTTAGCTGGCTATGTGAAGGTAATGTTTTTTGCAAAACATTTTTGGGATGATGATTCTCAGCACCTGCATGGGATGGGAGGCTGAGGAGGAGAATACTCCTTTGTGAGATATTGTTAAGGCTGCGATGATGGAAGAATATGGCATTGTATAAACTGTGACATCGAGTACATCAGAAACACTGATTTTGCATGTGTTCCTACTCAGTGACAACTTGTGGAATGTACCTCTTAGATGTAATTTCATGTTTAACTCAGTGAAACTGGATTTAGCTCTGGAGAATAGCCCGAGTCCACCTTTGCAGGCAGACGTTCTCTCTATCTTGAAACCTGATGATTCTTATATTTCTGCTCGTAGACTTACTTTCCAGGGCAAGTACATTGCTCTCTTTCTTGTATGGAACCTTCATTTGGTTCTACTTTTGATGCTATATTTGCTTACACCAGTTGCTTAAAAAAATCTGACTGATCCACAGCCTTAGCTTAGGATTAGGGAGTTTCCCTTTAAGGGAATGGAATTTTACATCACTTTGTATATGCTGTCTAACATGTACTTGTTTTTGACATTTTAATTTGCGTAGATTATATTCACACATGCTGTATTCAGGCAACTACTGATTTATGCTTAACTGATTCAATTTGAGACTGTAATTTTACTAATTTGTTAATAACCTTCATAGTATGCAAAATTACTTCCTCTGTCATTCACGTGTGGCAAATTCTAAATCTCTGTAATTGATATATTGCTGAATTCATGATTTTAGCCTGAGTTTGAGATAAAGGCCTATCCCAATAGACATTGCGTAGAATCCACATTGAGTCAATTTGCGCGGTGCAAACCCCATTTTTATCTCTCGCTCTGTCCGAAAACAGTTCACTAACATAACATCAATGTACAATATATTGATGTAAAAAATATCGATAAAAAAATACAGAGAACACAAATATCGACTCCTATACTTAAAAAGGTAAGTACAAAAATATTGAATACAAAATACCGATGTAAAAAAATATATATAGACATATATAAAATAAAATCATATATACTTAATATATTAAATATTAATATGTATTTTAACAAAATACATTACATATAATATACATTTTGACAAAATATAGCAAATAAACGTAATCAAAAAAATAAACACATAATAATTAATAAACTATTATCTTTAATTCATTTTAAAACTTTAGAATTATATAAACGAATATATATATATATATATATATATATATATATATATATATATATAAATAATTTTATTAAAAAAATATAAAATAAATGAAAACATTACACAATGAAAAAATATTTAAACTTAAATTGCCCAACACAATAAGTGCAACAGTAGGGAAAGTGTTGGATAGCAACATAATAACATTTACTATTCTAACTCCAGTAAGTGCAACAGTATGGAAAGTGTTGGATAAAGAAGGGGTACACGTTATTCCCACCCCAAAGAGTGCAACAGTTGGGAAAGTATTACGGTAGTGTACCGTAGGAGTAAAAATGACTATTCCCACTCCAAAGAGTGCAATAGTAAGGAAACTGTTAGATAGCAGAAATTACTATTGCCACTCCACTGAGAAAAACAGTAGGGAAAGTGTTGGATAGTGGAGAGAAAAAAATTACTATTCCCACTCCAGCGAGTGCAAAAGTATGGAAAGCATTGGATAGCGGAGGGGTAAACATTACTATTCCCACTCCAATGAGTGCAACAGTAGGATTAGTGTTGGATAGCGGAGAGGTAACAATTACTATTCCCACTCCAGTGAGTGCAACAGTGGGGAAAGTGTTGGATAGCGGAGGGATAAAATTTGCTATTCCCACTCTAGTGAGAGCAACTGTAGGGAAAGTGTTGGTTAGCGGGGGGACAAACATTACTATTCCAACTCAAAAGACTGCAACAGTAGGGGAAATGTTGGATAGCGGAGAGGTAAAAATATAGTATTCCCACTCCACTGAATGCAATAGTAGGATAAATGTTGGATAGCGGAGCGGTAAAAAAATGTATGCGAACTCCAGTAAGTGCAACACTAGGGAAAGTGTTGTATAGCAGAGGGGTAAAAATGACTATTGCCACTCCATGAGAGCAACAATAAGGAAAGTGTTGGATAACAAAGAAAAAAATACTATTCACGCTCAAACACTTAAAATAATAAAAATAAATAAACAATATTTATAATTTTACATTTGAAAATATAAAAATATAAAACTATTACATATTATAATATTAATTACATATTAAAAAACAACAAATATTAGGAAAAATAAAAAATATTAAATAAATGTACAAAATAAAATGTTTTAAACTACAAAATATTTATAAACAAAAACATTAATTAAAACATAAAGGTGTTTATTTTATTTCCTACCCTATAACACCACACCAATAACAAAACACTTCAACATCTTTCATTAAAAGTATTTACATATTTAACATAATTAATAATCAATTAAAACGTTTTATTAATAAAAAGCATTAATTGACTACATAAACTTTAACACTATAATATCCACAACATACAACTTTAATTAAACTATAAAAAAATAAAATACAATAAAAACTTATTTTAAAATTAAAAACTATTATTATTAACAACTAATAATAGCATAATTAAAATATATTTTCTACTCACCCTTTACTCCTTTAAAAGTAAAAACAACTCACACAAATATAAACAGTTACCTAAAATGAATATATCAAACAAATAACATTAATTAACAACTATATATTAATTAAGAGTTGCATAGGTAGCTCGCAGTGGCTTTAGCTCCAAGAGTTTGAATGTCTTATCCTGCGGCTTGCCCGCCTGTGGCCGCTAGTGACCACTTGCTCCTCCCCACTACCTTCAGGCCATTCACGCAGTCAATGGATGCTGGAGCAGCAGCAGCGGCGGCAGCAGTGTCTTGCGTTCTTCCACAGGCCGTACTCCCAGAGATGAGCTAGAATCGGGAGCCGGATCTTGATTTTCTTTTTCGGGTTGGGTTGGGCGGTGAGGGCTGATGGCGGGCGGCTGACAGCCGACGTTAGAGATTTTATGAGGAATTTGGTAGCGGCGGATTTAAAAGGAAGGTAAGCCTGGGAATCTCTCGTATCTGGAGAGAACCGGAGATGAGCTTGCCTGCTGCTGGCTAGCGGCAAATGACAGTGACTTTTAGACTGTGCGGGGCACTACTTGGTTTTCTCTCTTTTCTGCTTGCTTTTTCCTGTGGTTCTCCTGGCACAAAAAATTAAAGGGTCAGCGAGGGTTAGGGGCATACATATTGGGAAGCCAGTGAGGCCTGGGAGCTGGCCCAACTCATTATAACTGACCGTCCCTCTCTCTTAAATACAAAGACCCGGGTAGAGCTGGGCTGGGTTGAGGCTATTGAGTAAAATTCTGGGCGTTGGTATTACCTGACTAGCTCAGATTTGAGAATTACCGCTGGAAGAGGCCTCAGAATTTAGAGGCAAAAATGGGAAAGCACCTAAAGCAGTCAATTTTTATGGCTAAAGTTGATGGTGTCGCTATATAGATGACATCTTCATGATCTGGAATGGGGATTCTGGACAATTGACTGAATTCCACACTTGGCTTAACCATAGAACCCAAGAGTTTAACTTCACGGTATCAAGCGACCCCTTCAAAATCAACTTTTTAGATGTGTACATTGAACATGAGGATGGGAAATTGGCTGTCAGTTTATATACGAAACCCACAGACCGGAACACACTACTACACTTTAATAGTGGCCACCCTAGGTCTTTGAAGGAAAATTTACCTTATGGACAGTTCCTCCGTATTCGGAGGAACTGTAGTAGCAAGGAGCAGTACTTTTTACATGCCAATCATTTAAAAGAAAAACTGACTGCGCGAGGGTACCCTAAGAGACTGATTAAAGTGGCACTTAAAAGAGCATGGTACACACCTAGAGAGACTCTATTGGTGCCTAAAGATAAAAACAAAAGCGAAACCCCATTGACATGTGAATTAACTTATGATCCAAGAGCAAATAATGTGAAAAAAGTGATTCAAAAAAATTGGAAATTGCTGGGTGAAATTGATATTCCTAAACCACTATTTGCATTCAAGAAGGGTTCTAATGTTCGCAGCCATTAAGTAAGAGCAAAGACCAACTTGGTGAAACAGGTACCTAAAACTACGAGGGATTTATTGGGACTACCCCCGCTAATTGGCCATTTCAAATGCCACAATTGTGTGGCATGTGAGATGACGAAGGACTCAAAAGAGATTGACATTAATGGAAATTTACACACCAAAAGATCATTCTCCAATTGCAATTCAAAATTTTTTGTATATTGTATCATGTGTCCATGCAATCGATTTTATATTGGACAAACGACTCAGACTGTGAAAACAAGGGTCTTACAACACAAATCAAGAATTAAGTGTATGACCATAGGGGCTCCTTTGGTTAGTCATTATAAGAGATACAATCACTCATTCAACGACATATACTGGACAGTATTATGCGTGGTAACAAATAGAAATAAAGGAGACACTGAGACCAAGCTTAACCATCTGGAGGCCAGACTAATTGAGAAATATCAGACTTCTAAAACTGGGCTTAACGATAAAGATGAGATATGGTCTCTAATTGTCTGAAATGTGTTATCTGTCTTGGCGTGAATACAGACTTGTAATTCTATGTAATTATGAAATGTGCCGTTTTTGGTGTGTTTTTGTGTACCTGTATATTATGTATATTTTATATATATATATTGTTTATTTGTATCATGCATTGTACAATTGGTTTTAGAATGGAAGAGGGGCTAGGTATCGCACGGGATAATGGTTAAAGCTTTCCTTTTTTCCCTCTTTTTGGTTTGATTTTGTTTAGTTACTTCTTTATGGTCATTTGGGAGGATTGATTCTGTTTGATTTTTCTTCTTCCTTCTTTTTCTTCCCCTTTTAATTTTGAACACGTTGACATTATTGAGAATAGTAGATGAAAGTGCACCGAGAATGCTTGAACGAGTGGCCGGCAAGCATATTTTGATGGCGGCCATGTTAGCTTGGGCCGATTGTTTGGGTTGAAGTCCGTTTTTTATTTTTACCGCATTCGGGAAGGTGGGTCCATTGGCTTTAATGGTCCAAGTCCGGCGCCTATTTCTAGGAAGCATTTAGGAGCACCGAGCATTAGAAGACTTGGGCTTTTTTGGATTGCGTGTTTGCGTCCTAATCCGCCGGCGAACGCAATGATACCGTGAAGAATAATATGAGTTTGAAGCAAGGTGAAGTAAAAACGTTCTGATGCCTTTTGCCCTAATTCGACTAGCGTGCTTGGTTGACGACGGAGGTACATGTGAACCTCAGGGACATGCAAGTTAGACTTCATTCCCTTTGTGGATGTTTTTTGCGTGTGGCAGAGTAGGATAGCATTTGTGAGGTGCTGTAGATTTATGCTGTTATTAATCTATTTTAGTTTTTTAGGGTAATTGACAATGCCACTGTTTGTTATTTGATCATTCAGGTTTTTGGATTACCGGTGTGGCGAGACATAGGATATACAGACAAGCACAGGCTGTGTTTAGCAGAGGAATTCTTACTCGCTGTTTACCTGGAGCGATTTAGATCCGTTACCAAGATTATAGCTCCTGGATACGATAGCTGGAACTGGGTTGGGAGATTTGTGAAACTATGCTGTGGTATGTATAGCTTCATGCCCCGCTTAGCAGTTGCATTTGGCATGCTTAGCACGCCACTATTGGTGTATGCACGGGGATGAAGGAGTTGTGGTATTGAATGTATGTATAAAAGAGTAGATTCACTTGGTGATGGTGTGACTATGAATACGTTTTTTCCTTTCGGTGTGTAAATATAACAAGATACCAGAACCTTGAGGAACCTTTTCTCTTTGTAGTGGTAGGGGCACCCTTGGGTGCCTGTGTCCGTGAAGTCCACTGTCGTGTTGTTTACATTATACTTTAGAAGGATGTATCTATTTATTATGTTATTTCGGTTTTTGTTTTAGGTAAATTATTATGATTTTTTGATGCCCATTGTCCTGATGAGGCCTAAAACTGCTTGACAGGCCGAAACGCGTCGACAGTTATCACCAAATTCGACACCCTCTTGATTTTGAAATTTCTTG
Organism: Lissotriton helveticus; assembly: GCF_964261635.1. Lineage (NCBI taxonomy): Eukaryota > Metazoa > Chordata > Amphibia > Caudata > Salamandridae > Lissotriton > Lissotriton helveticus. Next base: position 646,229,588 of record NC_136071.1, on the reverse strand, counting down.
GACACAATCCCTAGGAGTACAATTTGATTAGAAGCCATAAAGACATTGATTATTGCTTCCTATGCTCCTTGATATTTTGGCGTTCGAAAAGGAATTAAGGCCAGAAAAGACTTTGCCAGTATTTTCCTTGTATATAATTAATTGGGCTTCATGCATAACCCAAGGATTAAGGGTTAACAAGAAGAAATTTTGATTGTGTTGATTGTTTTCTCACAAGACTAAATATTGTTTGACTAGTTGATTTGTACATATGATAAAAAAATGAAAAAGGACTTTTAAAAGAAAGTTACAAATCATAACTACTGTTTGTGTATCTTTTTTTCAGTTGGTGTTAATAGCCACTAGATGAACGTTATAATATTATGATAGATTGATTCTGTACAATTCATAATGTTTTGAGACAGATAATTTGTAGTATCTGTCCCTGCTAATAACTTTTCTTTAAGTAAAATACCGTTGGCATCACTTGTCTTTAGTTAATTATATTTTACCCAGATGCCTATTGGTTTATCGGGTACCCCCTGTTGTTAATAATAAAGTTGATTCAGCAGCAGGCCTCAGGGCAAAAACACGATTAGCCCAATCAAAGGCAGTGTTAACCATGGCAAGAGCAGAGTATAGTTCAAAAACACGACCGGGCTCCATTATAAACTCTAGGTTTGAGAGCTCGGAAGAAAAGCTGCCAGAATCCCTCCAGGCTTGGTTGTGAGAGACCCAGTCGTAGAGAAGGGACCTCGAGGGGTGCCAGAGATAAGAATAAGATCAGAGGAAGAACCGGCATCTGATTTCACTGCTGGGTTTCGAGAGGATGGCAAGAAAAACTCTAAGGATTATCCACTATTCTCAAAAGGCAAAGCACCCCTGGCTACTTAGACTGCATCAGCGAAACTACAAGGGCCTCTTGAGGGACCTTTTAATGGGACATCAACTAGTCCTTCTCAAAATGTGCAATTACCCACAATACAATCAGTTACCCTGGAAGAAAAAGCCTTGCGCAGATCCCTTCATAAGGTCAATAACATCTTGATGGGGTTCCAGCCACAGGGCCAGGCATTTCTATCATCACCACAGGCACAGTCTCAGTCTCAGTCGTCTTTACAAGATTCAATACTACTGCAGCAGCCATCTCAACATCAGCCTCTGCCCCAACCACCAAGTAAAGTAGGATTGGAAGCTTCCAGACAGCAAGGCTTGAGCCAGAAAGAAAATGGTGGGCCCCAAGGTAGCCCACCGGTACAAATCCAAGTAAACGGTACAATCCTATAATGTGACATAAATACCATGCTGAAACTTATTTTAGACAAGATAAGAGATCTGAAGATATCTCAAGTGAGCGAAATAGCCTCTCTCCATCAACACCTAGGAAAGATTGATAAGGCGGTGGCTAGCTTTCCAGCTAGGATACAAGAAGCGGAATCAAGGATTGCAAATTTGGAAGATCAAATGAACACTATGCACCAGAAAGTGAATGCAGCAACAAAGGAAAAATGTCCCTTGAGAGTAAACTTGAGGAACTCAAGAGTCATTCATGGTGTATAAACCTACGTATAGTTGGGGTTCCCAAGGGGAGTGAGGGGTCTCAAAAACTTAAATGGGTCAAAACTTATATCAAGAAAAATGTCCTGACAGAATTCACTGGAGACCTCACCATAACAAGAGCACATCGGGTTCCCCTTACACCCGCTGTCTAATTCAAAATTATCACAAACAATTCTAATTAACTTTTTTCAATTACCACTTGAAAGAAAAGACTTTAATTAAGGCAATTCTACAGAGACAATTCTCGATCAAGGAGGGCTCTAGTTGTTGGATTTTTGCAGACATGTTGGCAACTGCCATGCATCAGTGAAAAGAGTTTGTTAAATTGTTATATCTTTTTAAGGCTCAAGGCGCGCAGGCTTCAATAGCTCAGCAATCGAAGCTACGAATGCTTGTGAGAGGCAAGTTTTAGATGTTCGAAAGCACGTGAAAAGATCAGGATCTGCTGAGAGAAATTTCCTCTGCAAAATAGAATAGAATCACAGATTGTCATGAAGGGTCACTGAGGCGGTGGGTGGGGGTCACTTAGTGTGCAGTACCAAGGCACCCTACAAGAGTTACTTGGGAAGAGGCGAGATGGGGCTTGCTGGCTCTTGCCCATCTCATGGGGAGGGAAGAGTTTGGGATGGGGGTGGGAGTAGGTAGGTTAATGGTATAAAAAAGGCAAAAATGAGCAGAATCATAGTGGAAAGGTGAGAAGAAACAGGACTTTGAACTTATTATTATAATATTCAGGTACAAACCAAAGCGATGGGTATGATGGCTAGCCTCTTTTTCACCACAAGTCATTTTTCTCCAGGAAATTCATCTGAAAACCAATTCACCAAAACCTTTTCTCCCTAGATCATTCTTGCAAATTTTTTTTTTGCTTCAACAGGGTTGGCAATAAGGGGAGTAGCTATATATTTAAGTCGGGAACTGGATTGGGAGTTTGTCCAAGTGCAGGGATCCTCATGGACAATGGTTATGGGTAACTGTGAATTTAAACGGGATTATTTTAAATTTTGTCAATTATTATGACCTAATTTCTGATGACCCCACATCCGTAGCTAAGATTAATGAACAACTTAGAGGGGCTTCAGGGCAGATCATCTTTGGGGGTGACTTTAACTATATTTAGGACTTAACAACGGATACTTCAAATAAAAATAAAAAACAACTGAAGCCAAAGACCAAGAACATTTTAGACGTCATCATACAAGATCATCAGTTAATTGACCCCTGGCGTAAAGCCCATCGGAAACATTGGAATATAGTTGCTACTCCAGTCAATTCCAAACAGTATTGCGTATTGATTTTTTTAAAATATCTCGCTCCTTGAAATATATTGACTCACAAACAGGGGCCAATTCATTCCCAGACCATTCTTCAGCTAACTAGATTTAGAAATAGAGGAGGGTAGGAGGACAAGATCCAGGTGGCAGATCAATCGACTCCTCTCAAATGAACAAAGAGAAAGGATACAAGAGTTTTTTAGGGTTATGAGAGAACAGCAGAACTTTTTTCGGTATGGGGGGCTTTTAAGGCATCAGTCCTTGTCAGATGGTTTCCTTTATGGCTGCTCAGTCCAAAGATCAGTGAACTTGCATAGCCAAACTTCAGCTAGCAGTCGATATCACTTTGCTGCAGAAGAATGCCTCTATACGGGGTGACAGGATAAGTGGAAGCCAGCTCGACAAAAAAGGAATTAAGAGAGTTTTTTTGATAGAAGACATTCTAACAGAGAGCTTATGAAGAGAGTCAAATGATAGGCAAACTGCTTGTTTGTCAACTAAGGTAAAACAGGAAGCAGCCTTAATTACTGAAGTTTTAGATCCTGGTACTAGAGTTCCGGTGACTGACAAGGATAAGATTGCCCATGTATGCTTGGAGCATTATGAGCAGCGATATGCTACAAAGTAATTGACTGGGCAAGAGATAATCCAGCAATATGTTGATGATTTAAATCTCCCTTACTTGTCAATTACTCAGGGTGAGAAGAATCAACTTGATATATCAGGAGCAGAAATTTGGGCAGCCCTGGATACACTGGGGGGGGACAAAAAGCATGTGGGAACGATGGGCTACCAACAGAATTTTATAATGTCTTTGTTAAGGAATTTAACACCCTTTTTGATAGAGCTTTTTAAAGATGTCAAGGCGGGTGGCTTGGTCCCCACAGCTTTTAAAGAATCCATCATTGTTAGCTTTGTGAAGAAGGGGAAAATCCTAGGGACATTAATTCCTATTGACCAATTAGTCTACTCAATTCTGATTATAAAATGCTAATGAAGATTTGGGCATTGCGTTTCACTCCTTTGGCACAAGAATTGATGCATAGGGATCAGACAGTGTTTGTTACAGGGAGACCAATGTCCACAAATACAGGGTTTTTGGTTCAGGGTCTTGATTTTTTTAATAGTAATCGAACTCCAGCTCTTATTATAATGGTGGACACAGAAAAGGCATTTCATTTGGTGAATTGGGATGCTCTTTTCTTTGGTCTGTTGAGGTACGCGGTTCCCCCCCACCCAGGTCATAAGAATGTTATGTAATACTTACTTAGGGGCACAGGCAGAGGTCTTTAATAATTCTAACTTAGCGGGGATAGCTAATGTCAACAGGGGGACAAGGCCAGGGTGCACGCTTTCACCCGTCCTATATACTTCTTTTATTGAGCCCCTGCCCACCAAAATCTGACAATTACATCTCCAATAATAGGCATGGCTAAATTAAAACTGTTTGCAGAGGACATGATTCTTTATCTTAGTCCAGAAAAACTGAATATAAAGCTAACATTATCAAAATTTGCTCAATTTGAATTGATCGGGGGTAAGTAATCAAACATAACAAGACTGAGATCTTAACCATTAATACTGCGAGTGATTTTCTTCTGGAACATCTTAAGCAACAAGCCCTTAATTTTAATCTAATTCGATATCTAGAAATATATGTTAATAATCAATATGGGGAACTCTACAAATTAAACTATGAAGCCATGCGGAATAAAATTTAAAAACTGCTGGATGTGTGGCCATTATTACCCCATACACTGATAGGCCGTGTGGCCCTTATAAAAATGTCCATTCTACCTCCACTTGATTTTATTTTTACAAATATCTCTATAAAAACAAATATGATCTATTTTAAGGAGCTTTAAAGTATGATTAGAAAGTTTGTTTGGAGTAAGAAGACACCAAGGTTAAAACTCTTGGTGCTTCAACTCAACTCAATATTAAACGGGGGGGCTTGCACTTCCACAAGTTCGCACATATTATGAAGCTGCCATCTTAGACCTTACAGCTCGCTTAGTGGATTCAAAGGGATGAGTTGATAATTTTTTGGGGGATAAAAAGGTACAGGAGGCTGGTTTGCAGATTTTGGCATTTTTAAAAACAGCCAAATTCGACTTCAGACTTTTTTCTCTAAACAGGCTTGTTCTAAAGGGTTTCATTATTTAAAACTTAGTGAACGTAAATGTCCGGGCCTCCAAATACAGACTAGTACTTTAAGGTCCTGGAATAACTGTGGCCCGAAAGAGCCGGGGCATTTTATAGTGGGAGACAGAGTGATTACTTGGCAAGAGGTCCATTCTTGGGGCCAATTAGGATGGCGGACGGACCTGCGTCCATCTGCCACCCCAGAGGTGGAGGGACCGTCCGCAGGGGCAGCGGTGGTCCCTCCATGCAAATTAGGATGTGACCGCCACCCTGGCTGTCACATCCTGTATTTTTAATATTGTTAAAAATACATGTTTAACATTTACATGCACAAAGCGGCAGGCACCGCGCGGTGCCTGCCGTTTTGTGCATGTAAATGCTGGGGGGTACCATAGGTATCCCCCATGTGCACCTCCCACCCCCGACACCCGGGGGGCCCGCAACGGGCCCCCAAACGCCAAAGTCCACATGCTTTTCCACAGCGGAAAACCCGCCATGGAAAAGCATGTTTCCCCGCCACCACATTAGAGCTTTTCCGCCGCGGTCTCGCGGTGGAAAAGCGGCGGACCGTCTTGCCGTCCGCAGATGACCCCCCCCGCCATCCTAAGCTGGCGGGGGGTCATTTCTATCACCGCAACGGTAAATCCGCATCCTCCGGGCCGGCGGTGGCTTCCGCCGGCCAGGAGGATGCGGATTCACCGCAATCGTAATTGGGCCCTTGATGTGGTGATCGAAGTAAGCGACTTTTCTTCGAATATATACAGATTTCATATCTACTAAATAAATATAGCCTCCCATCTAGTGCTCGCCCAACTCTGCTTGTTACAACCCTATTTGGAGCAAAGTTAAGAGGGGTAGGAAATTGGTACCGTCTACTATGCTCCCAAGGGAAATCAGTGCTGGTCAAGAAATTTTTTGAAAAAGTCACCCAAGAGACACAATGTACGCTCTCTAACCGGGATTGGCAGGCCATATCCTGACTAGGTAGCAAGGCCTTAACCTCTTCCACGCGGGGCTAATTCCCCTACGGTGTGGGGGGAGGTACTCATGACGAGTCCAGCTTGTCATGCTGCTCAGTCGAGCTGTGCTCATGACGAGCTGGACTCGTCATGACTCCGCCCACTCCTTTAGAACGGGGAATTTCACTGCGCATGGGAGGCATCGTGGCAGCATGACAAGTCCAGCTCGTCATGAGCACATGACTACCGTGCAGCATGACGAGCTGGACTCGTCTTGAGCACGGAAAGTGTTAGGAGCGGCCAATTTTAAAAGAATAGCCTTTCTGTCACGATGGATGGTGTACTATACACCTAAAGCTTTTCATAAAATACGCCAAGAACTGGAGAATAGATGCTTTCGTTGGCAAGCAGGAGGCAAGGAAGATTAACTACATACCTTTTTTACTTGTCCAAGGCTAGGGCAATTTTGGGAAAGGTTCTTCTGTGCTTTAAGCAGGGGGATGCAGACATGATTAGTCCCTGAGGCAGATGTAACTCTGTTTGATATTACTAGTCAAAGAGCAAAGCTTGTAATGCCAAGAGGAGAGGAGACATTTACAGGAATTATCTCCTTCGTGGCACGCTCCTTCATACTCCAGAATTGGATGTCCTTAAAAATACTCACTTATTGTTGTTCTGACGCCTCTCTCTAGGCTCCTGGTTATAAATTGGACCGCTAGGGTCCGGTAGTTTTCTTGGTACTAGCCCCTGGTTTACGCCTGGCCCCAAGGGCTCGGCTCCATTGGCGGTGACTATTGAACATGGTGGAACGCTATCTCTATTCTCTGACGCGGCCGGCCCTATTGGGTTGTAGGCGGAACGCTGTGTATAAGATTGAGGAGAACACAGACCATGTAGGCGCAGTATGTTATTCCACTTCACTTGACGCGGGGGGCCCCTTGGGGGTTGTAGGCTTATCGCTGTGTACATGTCACCTTCTTTTTATGCATACTCCCTCTTTGGGGGTGAAATAAAAACAGACTTTGAATTAAAAAGAAAAAGACAGAAAATTATATTAGTATGTGAACTTGAAAAATACAGTATTATAATAATACACATTTCTTATAATATAGCACTGTATTACAATGTGAAAAAAAATAATACTCACTTATTTAGAATGGCAAAATAAAATGAAGCGAACAAGGAAATTTGAAGCAGCGTACGCAAAGAGAGTGAGTACTACTAAACAATTCAGTGCTGCCTGGAAATATATGGAGAGGTTAGAGATCACTCTGGAAGAATACGCCCATAATACACTTCAAAGTTTTTTTTTAAATGGGGGAAATAAAAAGAAAAAAGAAAAAAAGAAAAATACTTTACTATTGCACTCTAAGACTCCAGCACTGCACTTTAATATTAAAGGGATACTAAGCACTCCACTTTATAAGATTGTAATTAGTTACACTACAGTTATGCATATCTGCTGAATATGTCACATTGCACTTTATTAATGCCTGCTTTGTATAAATCCACTATATTTATAAGAACACATATTTATCAAATTGTGCCTTAAATGCTCTGTTTGTATCTATGTATTTGTGATGGTTCTGCTCATAATAAACTATATATATATATATATATATATATATATATATATATATATATATATATATATATTCACTGAAAAAAACAGGTTTTAGGGGTGTTATAGTTAGCTGGACATTTCACTCGTACAAAACCATTAAAATTCCTCCATTATAGTTAGTTGTACTAACTATAACAATCCACTGCTGATGATGTCACACATTACATCATTCATGACATGGTCAGTGACATCACTGATGACGTCACTGATCACATCTCAAATGACATCACTGATGACATCACTGATGACATCATATAGTGAATGTGGTTTGGTTCAATATTTAAATATATATTATATGTATAGCAATCTGCATTGACGAATGAGTGGAAGTATAAGTGTCTGGATGAAGGATTTACTAGCAGTGTGATTGACCGTTTAAGTCACTAATTTAAAGGGTGTCACTAAATATATGGGATAGTGATTTAACTGTGTAAATATCTGTATCTTGGTGTGTAAACTACTGCATAAGTTAGTTAGTAGCTATGTGAAAGTCTATATTAGTTATTGATTAGTTAGGTGAGTATTTGTATGGGAGAGTACATGTATGTGTGTTTGAGTGGAAGGTGTGTGACTGTCCAAATATGAGTAAATAGATGATTTAGTGGGTATATGAGGTTAAGACTGCATGTGTAAACAGTTGTTTGGTTAAGAGAATGTCTTTATGGGTGTAATTATGAGTACATATATTTCTCAGTGATACATGTCCAACAAAGTAGAAATATAAAAGACAGTGTATGTGACAGTTGTTATATATAAATATAACAACTAAGTATACCTAAGATGCAGTGATTGTATTAGTGACTGTATGGATAACTGTACACTTGTAAAAGTGATTTTATAACACACTAAGGGGCCGATTATGATCTCAGACGGACTTTCGTCCGTCCGCGATCACTGAGGAGGAGGGAACGTCCGCATGGGCGTTCCCTCCTGTGCGATTAGGATGTGACCGCCACCCTGGCGGTCACATCCTCTATTACTAACATTGCGGCGGGTGCGGCTTCAAGCTGCACCCGCAGCAATGTAAAAAATGCAGGTGTTGCATTTGTATGCAGAAAGAGGCAGGCACCGCGCGGTGCCTGCCGCTTTCCGCATACAAATGCAGGGGGGTACATAGGTACCCCCCATGTGCACCCCCCACACCCCCTTCACCTAGGGGGCCCGCAACGGGCCCCCGCAGTGAAGTTACACATGCTTTTCCACGGTGGAAAAGCACCGCGAAAAAGCATGTTTCACATCCCATCCTAATCTGGCTGACGGTGTCTGAGAGACACCGTCACCATATTAGAGCTTTTCCGCCGCGGTTGTAAGCCAACCGCGGCGGAAAAGCAGCAGACGAAAACCAGGACCCACCAGCCATCCTAATGTGGCGGTGGGTCTTTGGTGGGTCCGCAGCGGATTTTCCCCATCCTCCGGGCCGGCGGTGGCTTCCGCCGGCCCAGAGGATGCGGAAAATCCGTTATCCTAATAAGCCCCTAAGTATGAGTTACTATCTATATGAATAAATGAAGTGGTGTTTGTATAAGTGTGTAGCTGAGTAAATGCAAGTATAATCAATTGTTTGTATAAGTTAGTAGGATGACTGCATAAGTGAATAGGATGTGTGCTGGTGTGTAGTATTGATGTAGGTGTATAAGTATATCTAATAGTATTATATTGATCTTTATTAGCATGTATGAGTGAATATATAGGTAAGTGTTTCGATGTCTGTGTAGATGTAGGAATCACTGAGTGGGTTTTTAAAAGTTTGTATTGGTGTGTCAATGCATTCAGATATGGTACTCCATATTTTATAATGAGTGTCCAAAGATTATGCTAGAGTATGAGCAGGTGTATCTGATTGTCACGTGGATGATGTAATCAGTGATGTCATTTGAGATGTCATCAGTGATGTCACTGACCTTGTCATGAATAATGTAATACGTGACATCATCGGCAGTGGATTGCGGGCGCGCGAGTTATAGTTAGTAGAACAAACTATAAAGGAGGAATTTCAATGGTTTTGTACGCGTGAAATGTCCAGCTAACTATAACACCCATAAAACCTATGGTTTTTTCAGTGAATTTCTAAGGTTTTTTAAATACTAATTTCTAATTATAACATGTCCGAAACCTATGGGTTTTTCAGTGAATTTCAAAGGTTTTTTAAATGCTAATTCCTAACGATAACATGTCTGAAACCTATGTTTTTTTCAGTGAATTTCAAAGGTTTTTTAACCCCTTCCATGCTCATGACGAGCTCAGCTCATCATGCAGTACACTGCTTGTGTGCTCATGACGAGCTGAGCTCGTCATGAACAATGGGAATAAATGAGGGCCAGCGCTCAGGGGAAATTGCTGCAGCATTGATGGTGTTAAATGATAATTTTTAAATATATTTCTTGTTCAATTTTTTATATTCTTTAACTACATGTTTTTTAATCTACTTATTTTTAGAGATACTTTTTTTTAAAATTACACTACACATATTTAAAAAAAATATATATATATATTTTGAAAATTATTTTATATTCTTTTAAATATACCTATATTATTATAATTTTTTGGGGGGAGTTGCACACCCAAAGTGCACCCTTCTGGTTCACTGCACGGAACGTGTCCGCCATTTTAGGATTGATGTGTAGGATCCGCTTACTGTGTGCGACGAGTACGACTTTCCTAACGCGGACGCTATGAGCCTGGTATGCGACTTGTAGCGCATACGTGACTTGTACTTATTACGCGATGTGGCATTTGCGCGCTTCCACGTGACGTCATATGCATATCGGACGTGGTGGGTGCGCGACTCCGGCAAAAAAAAATTATGTCCAAAAATGTGTATATATATCTAATATAAATATTAAGATAAGACATTATCTGAGCTAATCATAAAAATAATATTCTTTAACTTCCAATAAAGTTACATTACTTTTAAATACAATTTCGCAAAGTCGCACTGGGAGCGAGTTGGGTGCGAGCTGCGTGCGCGCTCCCTATGCGGACCCCATGTGACAAGAAAAAAGAGATTTGATTGGTTCATTACACTTCCTATTCTAAGTATTGAAGGACCCCACCCATTTCAATCACTCTTGTTTGACCTTCCATAGGAGAAGACCTCTGCTACTAAGAACTGTTCTTTTTGGATATTGCACACCTGTTTGTCCTTAAACTTGGAGAAATTGCTTCAAAGCAATCATCATCAGAACCTGAACATTCTGAGAATGAAGAATTTGTTCCTGAACCTCCCTCTCCAGAGAAGTACACTGCAATTGTCTGGAAGTTTTTTACTTTTCCACCGGGGCAGAAAACGGTTAACGCAGCCAAGGTTACCTGAAAATCTGCAAGGCGGTCCTCTCCAGGGGAGACCCAACTAAGAAATACTCTTGTGGAACGGCGAGTATGAGGAAACATCTGCAGACACGGCATCCGATCAACCTCTCAAGAGAAGAAATGAGGAGATTAAGGGAAAATGCTCCTGCACCACCGGCTGTTGCTAGCACATCTGAGGCAACACCATCCACTTCAACATCTCCTCCAGATTTACGTCCCCAATTTGGGAGAGTGAGGATGCATTGCGTGCAACGCAACCATCTAATTTCATATAGGGAACAGTCCGTGGACCTTGTTTGTCGTGCCATCGACAACCACCGTTGCTGGTTTCCTTTTTTTTTCTCCTCCTAGTTTTTAGTTCTGTTTGTCCTGCTGACATGTTTTCCCTCTTTAAAAAAAACCCACAAAAAAAGTTATTTTCAGAACTAACTACTCCAGTTAAAAAAAGAGCTATGCTAGTGTGTGAAAGTTTACATGAATGTATATTTAGTAGATGATTGACTGAAAAAAAGCATGTGTGGTGTATGGTGACTGGATAAGTGCAGAACTATAAGGAAGTGCTGCAGCATGACACTGTAAAGTGTTCAGCTACAGCGTGTTGTGGTACTTCCGAAGCACAGGGATGTAACATATGTACATAATATGTTGCAAGTCTGTGCTTCCCTCTGCACAGCTGCTTAAACTGCAGCCATGTGGCGATACAGGCACCCTTGCACCATGGTGCAAGGATGTCTGTGTCGTGCAGAGATTGTTTTTGTGCAGGAAGGGACACCTTCCTGCACAAAAACAATCAGTAAAGGCATTTTTCTCCTTCAATATATGTTGTGCATTGTAGCATATATTGAAAGAGAAATAATGAGGAGTAGTGAAAACAATTCTCCTTATTGTGCCTTGCTACACCAATTGGAGGATGGTGCAGCATTCACACACATGCCCAAATTTATGATTTTTGATAAAACTGGAGATGTGTCTTGTTCTATGACTGTTCTGTGCAAAAACACACAGCAACACCTATAGAACGCCTTTTCAACGCAAAGTGGTGTGTATGATGAGATTGTATTTACATGGAAAACAAAAGGTATACAGAGTGCCTTTTCCTCTCCTTGTAAATATGAACGAGAATTAATGGCTAGGCCAATTTTTCTATTATAGGAGTGAATTTCTGTACTGCTAACAGAGAACAAGATACATTTATAAGTACTTACATTTTAGGAAACGTATTGGCCATGTTTATATATTACTGAAGGGAAGGAATGGGGCCTAATGTGACATGTGCAAAAACACTTAGTGATGTGCTTTAAGTTAAAGTGTTTTTTTTTCTTTTAATTCTGAAATTACCAGGCCCTACAAGACCACCATATCTCTCTATTGTATACTATACCATGTGTCTTGCAGACAGGTGCTCTGAAGCTGTGAAGCTGTGTTCTATTTGATACCTGTCAGCAATGGAATTCTCTGGCACAAATCTACTACATCCATCTGCCCTTTTTTCAACTGTGTGCAAAACACATGCCCTTGTGCATTTTAAAACTTACTTAAACTTACCGCAGCAGTAATACATCTAAAAAACGCTAAACATTTAATTCAGTTGTTTTTTAAAATGTAAATTGTGGTAAACTGTTTATTTTAGAATTAGGATCTGTGAAAGAAAAGAAAAATAGGTATAACATGTAATAATATATTTTTAACAACACAGCATAATTTAAACATTTTACCAAGTAATTTCTTTGCCTTTTTTGCTGTTCTCAGAATATATTAAATCTCACTAGAAACAGTGATTTCAATCATACTCATCACAAAACAGCAGGCAAAAAAACATCAATCAATAAGATTGTTTAAAAAAAAACAAGAATCCATCCTCAAAAATATACCGTATAATACAAATCACACATATATAAAATCCTTACTGCTAAGAAAATGTTATAACTTAAATTTATAAACACTGTAAATGCTGTCGCTTAAAAGTATGCACCGAGACAATGTGCAAGAAAAAGTCCATGATTAAAACATATACCTTTCCATGAGGCCAAATGGTATTTTTGCACTCGTTTTTATGTAAATTGTCCAATGGTAATCCTATTAAATCATAATAATAAATTCCTCAGAGGCTGAATTATCTTCCTAAAACTTTGGCTTTAAAAATATTAGGCAGGAATTTTTGTAATTCGCCAGGCAAATGTTGTTTGAAAACCGACTGAGCATTATTACAAAGTGTCCACCCTTTGTCACATTTTAGATAGACAGTGTAATGTCCAGATGTTGTGGAAGGACCATCATGGAAAATTATTGCTATTGCTACAAAAGTCCTTCCTGATATTGATAGTTGACTTGCTGCAAAATGTTTTCTTAAAGTGTCCAATTTTCTCCCATCAGTTGTACAACGTTGCATCATTAAAATGATATATTGTCCATATCTTTGTATCAATAATGTTGATAACATTTCTGATTTGCATTGGCTACACTCCATGTTTTGATTTGCAGCTTTAACTAATTTATTGAAAGACACTGATTTACAGTCCGGTAATGTCAAATAAAGAAATCTTTCAGTGTCTACATTAGTGTTACATGTATACATACAATTTTCACAATGATATTCCCATTTATAACAAAGGCCAAAAATATTCTCTATATCTACACCTTCATTTTCCATTACAGTAAGCATATACATTAGAAATTCCTGAGCATCTTGTTGGATATTTTGCGTAAATTGTGTAGAACCCGAACATACATGAAAGATTACGAACATCATAAACACTTTGTATTTCACTTGTATCAGTTCTCAATTGTTCATGAATGGAATGCAACAAATAATAAAATCTTTTTTCCCGATTCTCCATAATTTGCTGTTGATAACCCTCAAGAAAGGAAACAACATTGACCACTACGTTAGCATAGCAGTTGACACCTGAACTATTTTCAAAATGATAATCAACAATTTCTTCAACAGTGTCCTTTTTCTTTTTGCTTGCAATGACAACATTATTTTTTTTCCTTCTCCATACCTTTACTACAGATATTCTCATACCTTCTCTTTTTTACCTACTACACGCTTTTCAAATATAGGATATTGACCTAAATTAGGAGCACATGTTCTTCTTAACCTATTATACGCTTTGACATAGTTTTCATCTGCAGTAACCTTTGTGTCATCAAAATCAATAAAAAATAAACCAAATAATGTTCTGACTCGCGACAAAGCAGCATATACCATACCCTCTTTAAACACAGTATTTCCAATGTTCACCAAAGCACTGTCAACACTTAAACCTTGAGATATATGAATAGTCACTGCATATGCCAGAGAAAGTGGAGACTGTTTTCTACGGACATATAAATCTTTAACAAGCAAAAAACAAACTGAACAAACTGAACAAAGACTAATTTGTTTAACTTCTTCAATCTGATTAAACTTAATTTTTTTTAAACTCTATACCATTTTTATTTGGATAATTAACAAAATACCCTACTTTGCCAATTGCTCCATTAACTAACCCTTTTTCTACGTCCAAATTACGCCTTGAAATGACTCGACAGTTCCTACATGCATATAGATTCTTTTCTAAACCAGCAGTTTTCGATACTGATTTTTCTAAAAAATCAAAATTTGTCTTCAATTTTTCTGTCAAAATAATAGTGATTGCTTCATGCTCTTTTTAATCGATGGCTTCCCTTTTTATTATTGCTTTATTTTCCAGTTTCAAAAGTTGTTCGTTGAATATACAATACTCGCACAGATTTGTTTTCTGCAATTTTCATGTATATTTTCTCAGGAACTATATCTTCCTTTGGAAACAAATTGGAAAGTAATCGACTCTTCAAAGCTTGTTTGCCATGTTCTGTCAGTAGTCCAATTCCTATATCTTGAAGAATAGTTTTGTAATCAACATAATTTGCCTGTCGTATATTTGTAATGAGTTCTTTGTATTCAAATTATGACCAAATGTTCATGTTTCCAACACTACCCAGAGACTTTCTGGTGTCTTCATGTGCAAGTGTTTCAAATACTGGTTGTCCTTTTATGGGAGTAAGTTGCATAAGATCTCTGAAATCGATGACATGTTTTCCTCCAAATAAAACGTCATACTCTGTTTTAAGAATTTGCTGCATTCTTAAAAGCAGAAAAGCAAGCATTAAGTTTGAGACCATACTTACCTCATCAATAATCAGAAGTTTCGTTTTCTTCAGCACTCTTGAAACTACACAACAAGCTTCTCCAGATAGCTTGTGATATTCCAATTTGTTTCCACAGGTAGCATTAGTAAACAATGTAATGTAATTCCTTTGATGTTGCGTGCTGCCAACCCAGTGGAGCAGTTACAACACAAGACACATGTGATTCAGTTGTTTTCTGTAGATAACTGGTGAATACTTTAATTAAGAAACTTTTCACTGTTCCAGCTTGTCCACTCACATACATTCGGATAGGTTGAAATGATGTACATGTGCATTCTTTCTTTTCATGAAGAAATCCATGGTCAATCTAATGTCTCACTTGCTGATATATTTCTTTCTGTTCAACATTTAATTATTCTTCCAAGTTTGCTAAGTCCGTTACATCTTCTTGAGCTTGATGCATTGCTGTTTCCACCTCAGTCATGGCGATGGCTGCTTCATTTTCAACAATTGGTTGTCCTAGTGGATCCTGACTGTCTTTAGTACTGTCTCTAGCAATCTCAGTGGCAATTGTAGCTTCTTGATCAATTTCATCGTTCAACATTTTCACATCATTTGCAAAAGCACTGCATTCTATGCTATCTTTACAAGCATTGAAGGAATCTTCATAGCTCTGGAAATCTCCAAGTAATTCCAGTTCAAAACGCTAATGTTGAACAGTTGCAAAAGGGTTAAATGGTAAAATTCCCTTTTATCAACAGTGTCGCAACTCAGCTTCCTGTGATTAATCAAATTTCCTTTCGTTTGTTTCACTAGACATCCTTCGGAACCAATGACTCCATATTTTCCATCATTGATGTTCTCTGTAATATTCTGTTTATAAGTGTAGTTTTGCAGCACTTCATAGAGACACATGTTTTCAAGATGATGACTTCTGTTTGGGTAATACGTGTCCAACATATTCGTTTTTAAAATATCTGTACTTTCTGGATCTTTTTCTGCTAAATATTCAATTTCTTGAACAGTTTTCAGTACCCGATTTCATATTGTTGCAAGACCTAGACTCACCCAAATTATTCTTCTAAATTTGAAGTAAAGACTTGCAGATGATAACCGATCTAAGCATTCATATGCTCCAATTTCTCGATGCGATATCATATTTAAACTGAAACTGTATAATTTCTTACTTAAAGTCTTCTCGTGAGAAATCATTTCCCACATTTCTTTCAATTCATCTTTTCTGATTTTGTAATGTAGGACGTTACATATCGAGCAACAGCAATGGAATTGCCCACAACGTACGAAATATCCATGTTAGCATTCCACATGGACAGAATAACTGGATTGTGGTCATTTATGTATTTTGACTCTTTTCTTCTTCTTAAGTTGTAGGTATTTTTTGGAGACTTTTTTGTGATAGTATGTCACAAAGATGACATAAAACTGTTCACTCTTCCTTTGGATATTACAGGACGTGGAAATGCAAAACGACATTTGGTGTAGAACTTATCCTTAAACTCGTACTTTCGTTGACAGTATTTTCTACATCGGAGGCTTTGGAATCGCAAGACTTGTTCTTGTAAGATGTTTTCTTCTGTGCTCTTGGGTACAGCACATGTGGCATATTGATCATTAAAAGACAAAACAGTATCATCCTCATCTGTTCCAAATTTGGGGGCTTTCATGATCCATAACAGCATATGTATATGAGGCGCACCTCTTGCTTGATACTCCTTTCTCTCAAAAAAATCCACAACTTCTCCAAGAGGAGGATTTTTTTAATTGCAGATAAAAGACATGATAGCTTCAAATCTCTTGTATTCAATATATTTTATATTGGAAATTGCCTCTCAAAGAAATTCAAGTAAATCATCTCAAGCGTACTCAGCACAGCTTAGGGTAAGGAACCATGTAGGAGTTCCTAAGTTCTGCAGCATACATTTCAGTTCTCCATTACGACAGTGCCAATATTCATTAGTCCCACGCTGACATGCCATCAGATTATTCAGCTGAGATTCTAAATGATAATCTCTCTAGTGCACTTTATCCATAAAATCCTTTGTAGATGCATTTTGCGGATGTATTCCAGTTTTTAAAATATGATTGACTGCATATGAAAGTCCAGACAAGTCACTTTCAAACAAAAGATAAAATACATAAGGGATACATTGTCGAAATCTTGGATCTTCTGCATATAATCTTGTTGTCCGATATTCAGATGCAGGAACCTGCACAGGACGTGCATCATATCGTCCACCTTTTCCTGTTGGAAACAACTGCGGAAAACAACGAGCTTCCAAGCTCTCTGCCCATACACTCATGGGATATCCTTTTGCTTTTTTTCATTTGGAACAACTCAATAGTGTTCCCCATCACGTCTTTTGAATGAAGTGGATGCACACTGTAATGTTCATAGATTTCTTCACATCTTGACATGTCCACTCTTTCAATTTGTCCACTTGACTCTTCAATATCTTCTGCTAAAAGTATTTATTCTTCTCTCATATAAACATTTTTATAGAACATATTGTTTTTTATCAATTACAAAGTTGCCTTTTGTACTTTCCTAACATTCACTAACTCCTGCCAGATTTTGTTATTCTTAGTCGGCACACCATTAACAAGAATAACTAGTGGTTCACTTTCTACACTCTCTACACCAATAGTTTCGATATTTTTCTTTAAATCTAACGGCAAATACACAACTCTTCCTTTTAATTCTCTTTGTAAATCTGAAGGAGGCAATTTACCTGTTTTGAGGCTCCATACAAACAATAGCATGAAACGGGTGCACACATTGAATGAGAATAGACTCATAGGTATTTAAATCTATCAGTTCTGGAGGATCGGCAACTAACTCTAAATTATTATGCACAGCTCTAGCGGGCATTTTATTATCATCTAATTTGTTATAAAAATATTTACAAATACGCTGATCAGAACCCAAATCAAAACAATTCTCTACCAACAAATAAGTTGCAAATTCCTTCCACTTATCATTATTTTCTTTTTCACTTTTTAAATACAGATCAACACTCCTAGTCTCATTTTTATAGTAAGTCCGCCGACAACAAATACAAGAAAAATGTGGCCTTTCACCTGAAATCACCTTAAACTTTAGAATTTCACCTTCACAATTTTTTGTAGAACTATTTTCAACATTCTCTTCAACATTTTCTTCTATTAATGTCTCAGTTTCTGCACTTTCTTGTTCAGGACCAAAGTAACAAAACTCAATGTCATCACAAATCTTCTTCACATCTGAAACTGACCCACGCAAAAGAGCACTGTTCAACTCATTTAACTTTAGTGCTGGACTTTTTGCATAATACAATCTTCTGACTAACTTTCGCATTTGAGTAAGATGTACTGCTAACATCCTGAAATGGTGAAAAACACTTTGATAAACTGTCCTGGAAAGACAAGCCAGAGAATGACCTTGCAAACCAGTATTGGTTCTTACTCTACAAGGGTCTAGGCCTTGCAACATCTAAATCTTTTGTTTAACACTTTTTTTAGTATATGTTTGCGTAAATGTCAATAGATTATTGTTGTACATTACAAATACAACTGCAATCCCAAGTAAACACTGGAGCTGTAAGACGTCTGCCTAGAAAATCATCAGCTATCACTTCTTCTGCATTTCTGGAAACCGTTTTCTCTTTCTCAATTGGACAACCATTTCTAGCCTCATAAGCTCGACCACTGGTGTCAACTGCATGCAACAAATCATTGTTCTGAAAATAACTCTCTTCATTAAAGAAAGGCTCAAAACTTGAACTGTATTTCCATTCCCCTAAACAAAATCACAAAAATGAGTTCTGTTAATTACTCTTTTCCTCTTACTTTTGGCCTTCATTAAATGGATTGGTTTATCTAGTGATCGAATTCTGTTTAAAACTAAAATAAATAATTTCCTTTTTACTTCAAAAGCCTTTTCAACGATAGATTCAATATGCTTCTTCTTTTTATAAAACAGGGCTCTCTTTTTATATTTCTTCATATCTTTCAGCAAATTATGAACTTCTCTATTTTTTTACGGATTTCTGTATATTGATTTTCTCTTCTTTTGCTATAAGTTGTATCCTTTGTATGTATATTGCCTTTTTTTCCTTTCCTAGTTTTTTGCACTTGTTTTGTGCTTGGAACATTTTCAGTGCTTTCAACATCATCAATATTCATTCTGAGTCTAGTAACATTTTTAATAAAGTCCTTTGTGGTCTTACCAGAATTCTTTCTCTTTTTAGCCACATTATGTTGGTCATCCAATACCTGTGGTTGAGTTTTCTTCAAGTCACTATCCTTTTTCTGTAATTTTCTTTTTCTTACTTTGTCCGGCATGATAACTTTATTTTAATGATGATAAACAGTATCTATAAAAAATAATCATAAATAAATGTATATTAATAACTTTATAAATTATACTTTTCTATTACTATACAAACACATTTTATATAAATACAGACTAAGAAATTGTAGATCTTAAATACAAGTGTAAAGGTGGTTGGAGCACTACAAGTATATTGCATAGGAGTTTGAAGCATTCCATACCCTAAAGCCTTGCTTGATTCAGTTTTACTTTACTAAAAGGATTACTACTTGATGCTGAAAGAGTCACTATAGCATTGGAAGAGCACTCACAGGATGTTTGTTGGAGTGTATGGATACTGACTGGGGATTTGTAGACCTGAAACACAAGTGTGAAGGTGGTTAGACCTGTACATACATAGTACATTGAAGCACTGCGTGCCCTAAAGCCTGGCTCACTGCATGAGTACATGTACTTATGTGTCAGGGTGTTTGCTGGAGTGTATGAATACTAACTGGGGAATTGTAGGCCAGAAACACAAGTGTGAAGGTGGTTAGACTACTACATCCATAGTGCACAGGAGTTTAAACCACTCTGTGTGCTAAATCCTGCCTCACTGTATGACTACATGCATATTGACTGAATGATTATAGT
The DNA here is from genome assembly GCF_964261635.1 of Lissotriton helveticus. NCBI lineage: Eukaryota > Metazoa > Chordata > Amphibia > Caudata > Salamandridae > Lissotriton > Lissotriton helveticus. Next base: position 646,209,662 of record NC_136071.1, on the reverse strand, counting down.
ACTATAAGAAGAGACAGTTGGTGAAATCATAATAGATTGAGTTTTACTTTAGTGAAATGATTAATACATGGTACTGAAAGACTCACTTTGGAATTGCAAGAGCAGTCACAAAGTGTTTGTTGGAGTGTATGAATACTGACTGGGGAATTGTAGGCCTGAAACACAAGTGTGTAGGTGGTTAGACCAGTACGTACATAGTACATAGGAGGTCGAAGCACTGCGTGCCCAAAAGCCTGGCTCACTGGATGAATACATGTACTTATGTGTCTACTAACACATCAAGCAACCAAATGATTATCTCTCAATTGTCCCAAATGCACACTGACTCACAGTGTGATTCTAGATAAATAACAGTATCCCTTCAACTTTACTGAAAGGATTACTACATGCTACTGAAAGAGTCACTTTGGGATTGCAAGCGCACTCACTGGGTGTTTGCTGGAGTGTATGGATACTAACTGGGAAATTGTATGCCTGAAACAGAAGTGTGAAGGTGGTTAGACCAGTACATGCATAGTACATAGCAATTTGAAGCACAGCATGCCCTAAAACCTGGATCACTGCATGAGTACATTTACTTATGTGTCTACAAACACATCAAGCAACCAAATGATTCTCTCTCAATTTTCCCAAATGCACACTGACTCACAGTGTGATTCTAGACAAATAACAATATCCCTTGCACTTTACTGAAAGGATTACTACATGCTACTGAAAGAGTCACTATGGGTTTGCAAGAGCAGTTACAGGGTGTTTCCTGGAGTGTATGGATACTAACTGGGGAATTGTAGGCCTGAAACACAAGTGTGAAGGTGGTTAGATCACGACATGAATAGTCCTTAGGAGTTTGAAGCACTGCGTGCCCTAAAGCCTGGCTCACTGCATGAGTTAATGTACTTATGTGTCTACAAACACATCAAGCAAACAAATTATTCTCTCTCAATTTTCCCAAATGCACACTGACTCAAAGTGTGATTCTATACAAATAAGAGTATCCCTTGCACTTTACTGAAAGCATCACTACATACTATTGAAGTAGTCACTATGGGATTTCAAGAGCACTCAGAGGGTTTTTGCTGGAGTGTATGGACACTAACTGGGGAATTGTAGGCCTGAAACAAAAGTGTGAAGGTGCTTAGACCAGTACACGCATAGTACATAGCAATTTGAAACACTGTGTGCCCTAAAGCCTGGCTCACTGCATGAGTACATGTACTTATGTGTCTGCAAACACATCAAGCAACCAAATGATTCTCTCTCAAGGTTCCCAAATGCACACTGACTCACAGTGTGATTCTAGACAAATAACAGTATCCCTTGCAATTTACTGAAAGTATTACTACAGCCACACATACCAAATGCTTCTCTCACAATGCTTTACAAATGAACACACACTCACAGTGATTCTACAGAAGCAACACTATTCACTAGTCTAGAAGAGTTAAGGTGACTGCACACATTTCACATATTTCATTACTACATTTGAGAGTACAAGCCTGACACATTTTAAAATACATAAGCAATGACTGCTTTCAAATTCTACCAAAACTTGGCAATAGCATACGTTTCTAATCAGTACTAGAACTGCAAGCACATGAAATACGCACAGGCTTCTCTCCCAACAGTTCCTAAATTTACACAGAGTCACAGTGTGTTTCAAGACAACCAAGACTATCTCTTGGACTTTATCAAAACACATTTACTGATCTACAAAAATGAAAGTGTCAACATACATTTCACATATTTCATTACTGCATTTCAATGTTAAAGCCTACCTCATTTTCCAAATACATAAGCAATGCCTATTTTCTAATTCTATCAAAACTTAACATCAAGAAAAGTTTTTAAGCATTTATGTGTCCGCAAACACATCAAGCAACCAAATGGTTCTCTCACAATTTTCACAAATACACCCTGACTCACAGTGTGATTCTAGGCAAATAACAATACCCCTTGCACTTTACCAAAAAACATTTAGTTGTCTGGAACAGGAAACATGAATGCACACATTCCACATATTTTAATACACGGTCTCACAACTTGAATCTAGACAAGCAACACTACTCCCTGTACTTTACCAAGAGAAACACATAAATCATATTAAAAACAAATATACCAAATATAACCTCTCACAAAAGAATAAGTTGCCTTTGAAATTGATTTGTAGATTAAGAAGTATGTCAGTCACACACCAGATTTTCTTATAGAGAATCTCTGGTCTGGGTACCTGTTAGCAAAACCAATAAAATGGCAAGCTTTCCCTCTCATTCTCCATCCACACATATACATGTAAATAGCAAATCACATTGCTTCCCACAATAATTCAAAAGCTAACATATTTCTATTGGTTACACATTTCAGCGCTTTCCAAGTGACATGAATTTGAACGCTACCCCCAATCTGCTCACTGCCTGTTACCATAGAAACAGTTCATGGAACACTTAACTGAACTCATAGGTCAGAAGTTCAAAGTTCAGCACACAATGTTGCTACTCCAAGTAGCAACTGTGCTTGACTATTCAAAATATCAGCGTATCCTATGTAATGTTCCTTTCAAATACTTTTTCTAAACCAACAAAAAACATGCTTTCAAAAAACAGAAACATGCACACTACTTTTGAGACTAAAATGATCGCAAACACCCAGTCATTTCTTTTCTTTTTTAAAAACTGAATCTTATCCACCATTTTAGAAAAATCTCACTTCTCAAACTGCCATTTCACATACAGAGACCATCTGAGTGCATCCAGACCTCCCTTCAAGATGCTTAGAGTGTGAATTGTGGAACACACCTATATTTCCTGGAGCCAAAGGTATGCAGAAAACAGAAACGTGGACAAAGACCTAGCTTTACCAAATGTACACATTAAATGGATTGGACAGATAGGGTTAAAGTGACTCCAATTGATGCCATTGGTTAAATCCTTTCTGCATCTCCAACACCCTGACCTCATAATGGTGCACTGTGGTGGCAATGACCTAGGCACTTTCACTGGGGTAGGTCCGGAAATGGTTAGAAAGGACACCTTTACAGAATTTATGTCACTTTCCCCCAAACTGCCTTTGTCTATTCTAACATATGCCAAAGTCAGAAATGGAACTGGTCCAATCAATTTTGTCCACAGATTGAGAAAGCTAGGAAACATGTCAATAAATCTCTCCGAGATTTAGAATGGATTCCATTTACCATAACAATCTGCTTTTCAATATGGATGGCATCTATAGGAGAGATGGTGTACATTTTACAGATGAGGGTAACAGACTCTTCCTTGTGAACTTTAGACTCTGCATAGGTACTTACTGCTAGGTACCAAAATCTCTCAATAAACACAAGGGCTCTTTTTAGAGCCACCTAACAACTAAACACATAAGCTTGTTTTTTTACTTGGAGTCGCGCACCCAATGCGTCAGATTCATGCACCAAATGCGTAGAAGTCGTGCACCAAACACGTTGGAGTGGCGCACCCTACAACTTATGAGTCGTGCATCCAGGGGGCCGCACTGAGCAACGCACTGGGTACGCGACTTCTAATTTTACCATAAAAAAAAATAGCCCCTATCACGAATTTCTAATATCCCCGGGGACCCCATCCCCTTGAGCTTATATAAAAGGTTGGGGACCGTGGGGGGAGCCCCAATACCCCCACGGTCCCGCCGGCTCCCCGTGTCCTTCGGGAGCCTGCATTGCTTTTCCACATGGGGAGCTGCTAACATTCAGCTCCTAATGTGGAAAACTAATATGGTTTGGATTTTGAAAGAGAGAGCAGGTTTTCCTGCTCTCTCTTTCAAAATCCAAACCAAGTTTGCTATGGGAGCCGCGAGACTTCCGCCCTCCCATAGCAAACAGCAGTGTCCCGGGGGTGGGCACCCTGAGACACTGCAGGAGCCGGCCCTGGGGGGTGGCCGTCCCCAGGGCCACAACAAGGCTCCAGTTGTCCCCGGAGCTTAGGGGGGTCGTTGAGACCCCCAACTACGAATTTTGCTGGCGGGAGCCATGGAGCCCCCCAACCATTTATTTTGAAGTCCCGGGGGTGGTGGTCTCCAGGGCTAGGGGTCTTCTCTGGGTCCCCCATACATTTTTAAAATTTGGCCCACCCCATGGCTAACTATAAAAGAAGCCCCGTTATATTTATTTATTTATTTATTTAGGCAGGATCCGCGCACCCTGCGCGCACTTGCCGTTTAAAAAAAATATATATATATAATTTTGGGCCCTGGACGTCCTTGTTGGGACCCCCTAAGCAAGTCTAGAGGGTTATATATATATATATATATATATAATAATTAAACACAAATTACTTCCCACCCTTTACTCCTATAAACACCACAACAGTCACCTAAAATTCATTACACAATTAGCATTACTAATTACCAAATAATTAATTATTAATTAACAACCAATTAATAATTCATCAATTACAAATAAATGTCTTCCCACCCTTTACACCTATAAACACCACAACACACTAATTGCAAATTTCCCAAAATGTATTACAAATGAATTAATTAAAATTAACTAAAAACCAATTATTAATTCATGAAATAAAAATAAATTACATCTCACGCTTCACACCTATAAACACCAGAACACACCTAAAATTAATTAGTTACCAAAATTAATTAGTTCAAATTAATTAGCAACCAAATATGAATTCATAAATTAAAAATAAAATACTTCCCACCCTTTACACCTATAAACACCACAACACACACCTAAAATTAATTACACAATTACCAAAATGAATAACCAATTACTTATTTAAAATGAATAACCAACCAATTATTAATTAATTAATATTAATTACCTTTCACATTCAACACTATAACAACTCAATGAAACAAATATTATAAATAAAAATCAATCAATACATTTAATATAATTAAATTACTTCCCACCCTATTCCCCTATAAACCCACAACCTGCTACGGAACTAAAAGTGAAAATTTAATGCAATAACTACTAAAGATTTAATACATATATTAAAAATACAAACAATTCTCATATAAAATAAACTACATCACATACATATAAAATATATACTAATATACATAACAATAATAAAAACAGTATTTTTAACAACTATATTTTTGCAAACAGTATTAAACACTTCTATATTTTTAAAATCGGTATTACTTACCTTAAATCAATATTCTTGACCACAATATTCTTGCTGTTGATATTTCGTACCCACGATATTAATGACTCCATATTTATTTTGTACTCGATATTCTGTCTCTGCACCATCGACACGTCACAAAACAGAATTTAATGGCCGGTTTTGAATAGTGTATTTCAACTGAATGTAAGGGCAGAAAATGAAAACATATTAACGGAATTTAATGAAAATCACAATTCCAAACACAGTCTTGAATTTTTGTCACAAAAAAATGGAAAAGATGTAATAAAAAAGAACAAACATTTTGAGGTAGAGAGGAGCTTTGGGGTATAGAAAGAATTGTGGGCAGTAGAAAAATCTATTTTTTGATTGTTGAAAATAAATATGTTTAAATAGCATCAGTCCAATGCACACCTTCATTTCTAAAGATAATATGCATGTTAAATTTAATTTCATTGTGGAAGATTGATGATGCATCATGGTCACACATACATGTCCATGCAGTTTTGTTGACATTCAACTGAGTGTTTTAAAATGAGAATTATCACAAACCTTTTTGCAGCTGTGTTACATTTGAAATCACAGTGGTTGTTGAGATGCAGAGTGACAAGCATTTTCCTATGTTTTTCAGATCGGTTGTCATACTAACAGCGGAACAAAGACCAAAACTGTTCACTCTACAGTAAACAGGCAGAACATTCAGCTAGTAACAATTAGGCATGACTCCTATCACTCAAAGAATTCACCTGCTCCATTGAAGAGCCTATACCATTTTTATTAAATCATAAATCCTCCTCTAGTAGATCCAGTTGTCCACCTGTAGCCAAACCAAGGGCTTCCAATAATTAATTGAGAACAGGAGCGCACTCACAACTTCAATTGGAGGCTAATAGTTTGGAAGATTGTAAAAGGGGTTTGCTGATTAGGCAGCTGAAAAGAAGATAATATTTGTTTGGTGGATGGTCTCTATGATAAGCTGAGTAAGAGCAATCGCTTGTCGCGGAAAAGACAATGGGCCTGATTATGATGGCGGGCAGTCCTCCATAAACAGGCAGTCATTGGAAGTCCCCTCGCCAAAAGCCCCTCAGTCCGACTGTGAGATTAAAATACTGGCGGTTGGACCTAAAGCCGTTTGTGGAAAGACCACCACCTCTGCTATGATTCAGACAGAGCGGCTGTCAGATTTGTAGTCCCGAATAGTGGCAGTATTGAGGCAGCCACCACCATCTGGATTATGATACCCCTTTTCCAACAGATTTTTCATGGCAGAAAGACTGCCATGAAAAGTCTGTTAGAAATGGAATTTGATTGCCCCAAACAGGGCCTCCGTCCGTAGCGGGCCACGGTCCATGGACATGCAGGAAGTGCTCCTTTTAAATGCGCCTTCTGCTGCGGGCCTTTTCCAGGGCCGCAGCACAAGCTACCCTGAAATGGATCACTTTGCATCTGCCAGCTCGGCGTTTGCATTGTAATGTGGTGGTCAGACCACCACCTGCTTGTCGGGCGGTCTCCTGACCACCACAATTGTGGTTGGCGGTCCGATTGCCCAGTATCGTAATCGGCCCCAATGTTGCTAAGGAGCAAAAGAAGCCTGGAGCTACAGAAAAGGCCTCCAATAAGGGTGCAACTTCGAAGGCTGCATAACGGGGAACTTGTCAGCTGACATTTTTACCTATTCTTCATCCACCGTTTTAAGAAAGATGAAGGCCACTATGAATCATTTCAGTTGAGAGACTGATACCTACCAGAACTTACAAGCAGAAACAAAAGAGGAAAGTAAAATATTTCCAGAAAAGATATATTCAGCTTTTTAGTTAATGTTTTTTCAAATTTCCAATGTCATAAAGAATACCATCCAAAAATATTCAACTGCAAAGACAGGAGAAAAGATAGGAAAAAATGTCGATCATTTTAGTCAGGCAGATGTGAGTTTGAGCTATAATTTGGTAATTGTAGATATGTGTAACACATTGAATGATATGACAATGTAATAAAGACATGCAAGAAGAAAGCATGTAAGAAGTATTGTTTATTGTAAGTGCAGAAAGGATTAACATTTAAGTATTTCCTATTCACAGCGATCATTGGTTGCTTGGACTCTATGGACTCACAAATTAACTGCAAGATTGTAAGGTTTCTGCTCGCTTTTGAAAAACATCTGAAAGCAAACTAATATTTTAATCCGTATTGTGTTATGATATTTATATTCTTTTTGTCGGTTTTAACTTTATTTCTAAGTATTGGATTTTATATTGATGCAAAACTTGAATATTATTTTAATCGATTGTATATTTAAACACTGTATCTGAAGTGCAAAGGAAATTTGTTATGGTTTTAATTAACTAAACAATAAAGGTTTTTTTTACCTCCTATTCACAGCAATTTGAAAAATGGTTGAATTGTCTGGCTGATAATAATCAATGTAAAGATGTAGAAGAAAAAGGTAAGTGAAAGATGAAATATAGAAGGCCATTAGAAGTTCAGGCATTGGATGCATTTGAAATAGGTTAGAACTTAACTTTAAAGAGACAATTTATAACCCTGTGAATACCTTAAATGTAGATGGTAATGCCATATCTGAGTCTTTTGTTTATAGGAAAAGCAAAGGTTTTTGAAGACATTAATGAATGCACTGTTATGAAATTCAGAGACAATGTTCTTGAGAATTGACTTCTGAGAGCACTCCTTAAACTCAGCTCTGAAACCCTACAAGCACCCTTAAGACTCAAACTGGGCCTAAATTGTACAAAAATAAAATGTGCATTGTGACCATTTATGATGTGGATCAGACTTCATGTTAATTCACGTTCAAGAAGTTATGTAAGGGATCTCCATGCCATAACATTTGTGACAAATTCTAGGATGTTTAAATTACTAACCATGTCAAGAAACTCTTGCCTAGCTGATTCTGGCCTAGGAGATTCTCAGACTAGCCTTCATCTTGTTAATTCATTCATGGCAAGGACAATCAGGGGTAGATGTAGTATCTGCAAGTTCAATCAATCAATCAATCAATCAATCATTGGATTGGTAAAGCGCACTACACACCAGCAAGGGTCTCAATGCGCTGAGGGGAGGGGAGCGGGTGCTGCCACTGCTCGAAGAGCCAGGTCTTGAGGAGCTTCCTAAAAGTGAGCAGGTCTTGGGCCTGCCGCAGGTGGGTGGGGAGGGTGTTCCAGGTCTTGCCGGCGAGGAAGGAGAAGGATCTGCCGCCGGAGGTTGTTCGTTGGATGCGTGGGACGGCGGCGAGGGCGAGGCTGGTGGAGCGGAGCTGGCGGGCGGGGGTGTAGTAGTTGAGTCTTTTGTTCAGGTAGGCTGGTCCGGTGTTGTGGAGTGGCTTGTGTGCGTGGGTGAGGAGCTTGAAGGTGATCCTCTTGTTGACGGGGAGCCAGTGCAGGTCTCTTAAGTGGGAAGTGATGTGGCTGCATCGAGGGACGTTGAGGATCAGCCGGGCGGAGGCGTTCTGGATGCGTGGCCAGGATACCTGCGTAGTTAGAACAGTCAATTCAAAATATTCGATGGAGCTCCCTGTAATGGAATATATTCCTAGCAAGATGAACATGGAGTTAGGTTTATATCTGGACGAGCTATTTCCCTAGCTTGTATCGTACATGGTATTTCAGGTTTAGGCATCCTACATTTCTGGTACTTGATTATGTGGTACAATCGGGTCCCCAAGAAGGATTCAGGGGAACTGTGACTGCAAATGAGGAGGGTTTATTTCAAAAGGGTAGGGCAGGTAGAAAGTATTGTCAACTTTATGCATTTTTGTTAAAAAAACAGTTAAGTCACACATTAGATTCCTGCTATCCTTATTTAGGTGCTGTGACGTTAATCACAATGGAGGAGCTATTTCTTTATAACATAGGACAGATGTAGTACAAACATATTTTACTGTTGCCCCATATATGGGTATTTTGGCTACAAACCAAAGGTTTGTTCTGGAGATAGTGAGTTATATGGAAAATTTGAACTATGATTTGTTTCTTCTATTTTACTCTTTTTCACATTTGTTTTAATGAAAGTTCTGTATCTGATTGTATATTTGTGAAGTGTATATCGTATGCTCTTTTATTTATTTATTTATTTATTTATTATAAAGTTTTGTATAGCGCGAACAAGACCCGTGGGTATCAGAGCGCTTAACATAGAAGAAGTAAAGGATTAAACAAATATATTAACAGTTATACGAACAACAGATATGAGGTAGATCATATATATTCCGAACACATGTGCAGTTAGTGTTAATAGTCAGTTGCGGCTAAACTTCTATCATAGGCAAATATATATGCATAGACATATAGACATATATGAGGTAGATCGTTATAAGTTCATGTAGGATGTAGTTATCAGTTCGGTCAAGATAATGTTTGGTGATATACTTTAGGTCGGTCTAACATCCTAGAATTAGCATTCATTATATTACAGATTGTGCCTCCTTTTCTGATGTCATAGCTGTTTTGTATTAGGGTAGTAGTAGATCAAATCCGTGCTTAGAAATCAGCTCTAAGTAATGTATTTATTCATCAGAAGGCTCTTCACTTCCCGTTTGAATGTTGCCAAATTCTGGATCTTCCTAACGTTAGGAGGGAGTGAGTTCCAAATTCTGGGGGCAGCTCCTGAGAACGCTCTGTCATAGGTTTTTTTCTTTCGGAAAAAGGCTGGCCGTAACAGAAACTCCTCAGCACTCCTAGCTGGTCGGTTACCACCGGACAGCTGAATTTTCTTCGCTAGGTATCTTGGGGTGTTGTGGTGTAGCGCTTTATGGGTGATACATGCTAACTTCATTTGGATTCTGGCTTCATAAGGTAGCCAGTTTAAAGCTTTCAAGTGTGGGGATATATGATCATATTTCCTAGATCCGGTGATAATTCTTGCCGCAGCGTTAAGGCATGCTTTCAGTGGTGCTGTGGACGTTTTTGGTAAGCCAGCTAAGGTGGTGCAGCCATATTCGATCCTCGAGATAACTAAGGATTGGATTGCCAATTTGAGATCCGCCTTTGATATGAATGGTTTCAATTTTCTTAAGTAGTTCAGGTGGAAGCGGGCATTTTTAGCCATTGAGTTAATGTGGGCTTTCATGTCCAGATTCTCATCTAAGGTGATTCCTAGCGATTTAGCTGAATGAATTATTGTTGGGGTGCAGTTTAGCGCGGTCACGAATTTCGTCCATTCCTTTATTTCTGTATGGCTCCTTGCTGGTGAGATTAGTAGGAACTCTGTTTTGTGAGCATTTAGCTTCAGCTGATTGGTAGTTAACCATTGTAGGGCCATTTTTAAAGCATTGTTCATTCGTCCAATGTCTTTCAGGGATGCGATCCTTATGTATATTTGCGTGTCGTCTGCATACATGTGATAAGATATCTGTGATTTTTGGAGAATTTCTGTAAGCGGTTCGACGTATAGGTTAAACAGATCTGGGGATAGCGTCGATCCTTGAGGGACTCCTATTGAAATAGGGCATGGAGGCGAGATTGATTGGTTGACCAGGAATCTCTGTGTCCTGTTCTGTAAAAAAGAATCAAACCAGTTCAGCACAGTTCCTGACAGTCCCATCCTGTCCCGCAGCCTGGTCAGTAGTGCTTCGTGATTTACCGTGTCGAAAGCCGAAGACAGGTCCAATAGGATCAGTAAGCATGCTTGATTTTGGTCAAGGGCCTGTAGCGCATCATCAACAATATGGAGGATCGCTGTTTCCGTGCTATGTCCTGCTCTGAATCCTGATTGGCATTCATCTAGCAAGGAGAACTTGGTGATGTGTTTGCTCAGTTGGTTTTGTACACATTTCTCAATTAGCTTGGCCAGTAGCGGGATGTTGGTCACTGGGCGAAAGTTGTTTGGATCTGATGTATCTGCTGAAGGTTTTTTGATTATGGGAACAACTTGACCTGTTTTTAGACAGTCAGGGAGGATCCCTTGTGATAGTGACGCATTTATAATTTCGGTCCATATCGGAACCAAAACGTGGTTGATTTCTTTTAAACATTTTGCGGGAAGGGGATCTTGGTAGTGGTTGTTTGGTTTGATTTCTGAAAGCGTCTTGGCGATAGTGTGCTGGTCATACAGTTCGAACGTATCCCAGTTTGCCTTGTTTTTTGCCTTAATACATTTCGTTGAAGCGTCAATATCGCTCGTAGGCAGGTGTTCAATTGGAAGTTTCGCCACGGCGTTTATGAGCTCTATTTCAAGCGATTTCGCCTTCTCCGTGAAAAATATGGAAAAGTCTTCGCAGTTTAGGGGTGTTTTTGAATTCTCATGAGCGGATTTGGCTAGTTTGTTTGATTGTTGCTTTAGGATTTCAAAGAGTTTTTGGGGTCTATTTTTGGCATTGTCCAGTTCTGATCTTATAAATTCTTTTTTTGAGTTGATGATCTTTTTATTATATTGGTTTCTTATTTTTCTGAGGGCTTTCAGCTCAGGGGATGAAGGGTGTTGTCTCCATTTTCTTTCGGCCATTCTCAATTTGCGTCTTTCTTCATTTAGTGCTTCATTAAACCAAGGATTTTTTGTCTTCTCCGAGATTCTTTTTAGTTTTAGTGGCATGGTGTTATTGACGATGTTTTCAACAGCTGTTATGTAGTGATCGGTCAGCTCGTTGACATTCTGCAGGTTGCTGGGGGGCTTTAGGTCTCTTTCACAGCTTTCAACCAATAGCTCCATATTTGCTTCTTTTGTGTCTCGAGCCCATTTTTTGGATCTGAAGGGTTGCTTGGTCTTGCCTTTTTCCATTATGGGTATCGCGAATGTTATGGCATGATGATCGGACCAATCACATGGCGTTATGGAGAGGATTGTTGCATCTTTGTTTCTTGAAATAATCCAGTCTAATGTCGCTCCTTTCGCGTGTGTGGGTTGTGTGCACGCTTGGGTGAGGTTCAATTCGACGAGGAAATCTTTAATCGTGTTGACCAATTTGTCATTGCAGTCATCCCAATGTAAGTTGAAATCACCAAGAAATATGTTATTGGCTCCGTTGTTAGCGTTGGCCGTTATGATCTCCATTAACTCCTCCGTAAACTTTCCGTTGTCTCCTGGTGGGTGGTAAAAAGTATGCAGGTTGCATCTTTGATTGTTAGTTGATCTTATATTAAGACCTAGATATTCACAGGATTCTAGTGGGTCGGCTTGGATTTGTTTGACCTCTATTACAGATCTATGAATGCAGGCTATTCCTCCACCTAACTTTCTGAGTCTGTCCAGTCTCAGAATGTTATATTGAGGTGGTACCAAGAGATCCATGGTTGGCGATGAGGATTCCGTAAGCCATGTTTCTGTAAGGACTGCCAGATCAATGTCCTTGTTGATGATGAGGTCCGCTATGTCCGATGCATGTTTGGTTGCCGACCGACAGTTGAGTAGTAGACACGTCAGGGGTTTTACTTTGTTGCTAAAGTTCTCATTTTCGGTTTCTGTTGTAGTTAACTGTACGTGCTGTAAATTGTAAGGGTTGGATGTTCTATCGTTCTTTCTCGATGTTCTGTTAGAATCGAGTGGTACTGTTTTGATTCTTTCCTCTCCCTCGTGGTCCGGTATTTCATATGTTCGGATTAAGGTCCGAGTTTCCTCCTTTGACAATGGTTTTGTCCTATCAGGTCGGTTGTCTCTATTTTTTAACTGCCTGGCCATCTCATTACTCTTTCTTTGTGAGGAGTGTACGAGGTTTTGGATGTGCGTGACCTTAGAGTGAGTGCTCGCCGTCATCTCCCCAATTTTTTCGATCGCTTGTAAGGTATTAATAGCGACTTGTGTCAGCTTGCTCACTAATTTCTGAAGCTCCTTAATATCTTTCTTGTTCTGGCGTCGTTTCTTAGGGCAGACTGATCTGCTTATCCGGGATTTGTATTCTGTTCTTTTCCATTTTGGATCTGTTCTTAGTTCCGCAGCCTTTTTCTGTGTATCCCATGTTTGATTTTCCCTTCCGTTTCTATTGGAGATGTCGACAGTGCTAGCTACGTTCTGTGTTGCTGTGGGTGGGGGTCTGCACGACGCTGGTATTGTACTAGAGAGAGGTATAGGATGGTTGGTGTCTTCTACCTCATCCAATTCCAGGTTGTCATAGGTTATTACGCTCGAGGCCGATGTATGCTCTACGTGGGACGTCTCATCGTTTTGAAGCGACGGCGACTCTTCTCTTTGGAGCTGGTCTTGTTCCTCGTTTGCCTGATTGGTAGACCTCTCTATTCTTTCTATCGCGTTCTCAGATACAGACATTGTTATTTCAAATCTATCTTCCGGATTAGTGCTTTGAGCATGGTGTCCCCTGTTTCTATTGGCGCCTCTGGTGATATCATAGGTGTCGGCGTGTCTTCTGGTGGGGTCAGGTGTAGATGGTGTCTTGGGCCTTCTAGTGAATCTTTTACTGTTTGGAATATCTTTGCAAATTTCTCCAGTTCTTGATTTGCTGCTTGTATCAACACAATTCCCGATTTATATATGGTTATGCATAGTTCGGCTCTGCATCTTGTTGATGGTGAGGTCATCATTTTTGTGCCATGAGGGATGTTTTTCGTAGCTTTTATGGTAAGCATCCTTGAGAAGGCATTGCGCCATTTAGCTGTTTTATTTGTGTAGAATATGAGGTCATTAATTGTCGCGCCTTTAATTACATTGAAATATAGGTCAACAAATAGTGTGTCCTGGTTTTTTCTCAGGGTGTCGTGTTTTAGGTGTCGTTAAATATTTTATGGCAGGGCAAACCACAAAAACCTATTTATGAGGCCATTGAAAGTCACTTTATGAAGCTTTGAATGGCCTAATTGAACTGGATTAAGGCAAGGCAGTGCAAATCATTGCATTGCCTTATTTTGGGCCAGGGATGTATTCCAAGGGCATTGCAGTGAGTGTTCCCAGCAACACCCTTCAATTTTGATGCTCCCCCAGATTTACAAAATCATGTAAACCCTGGTGCAATGGTGCCTGCATTGGCGCTAGGCTGCCGAAATGGTGCCAGCGCATGGGGAGAGGATAGGAATGCACTGCATTAGATAAATACAGTGCATTCCTTTCACTTTGATGTAGGGCAGCACAGCAAGGCTGCCCTATGCCAAGTCCCCATAAATCTGTCCCCAAAGGTTTTGGATCAGGCCCTACAAAGAGGGAAACCTTGGTATACTGAGGGGCAGATTTACAATAGACAAACGCAGCACGGTGTAGCAAGTCATTTTGCTACACCGTGCTGCATTAACTTTGGAAAGCACAGTGATGCAACATATTTACAACAATATGTCGCACCTCTGTGCTTCCCCCTGCACTGGCGCACAAACTGCTGCCATGCACCGCGCATGCACCCTCACACCATGGTGCAAGGATGGCTGCATCGTGAGGAGAAAGTTTTTGTTCAGGAAGGGTTCCCTTCTTGCACAAAAATATCGTTTTTCAACTTATATGTGTGCTGCATTAGCACACATGGAAGTTGAATACAGCACGCATGGAAACAGGAAACAGAAATGAGAAGAAATTAATACATTTCTCCTCATTGCGCCTCCCTACACCTCCCCTGGGGAGGCGTAGCATTCACACGCATTTCCAGATTTACAATTCTTTGTAAATATGGAAATGTGTCAGGTTCCATGGGTCTTGCATGGGAACAACCACAGCAACACCCATGGAACGTCCCTTTCACGCAAAGTGCTGCGTGTAAAGGGGCCATATTTACAAGGACAGGAAAAGCCACGCAGGATGGCTTTTCCCGTCCTAGTAAACATGGGGCAGGAAAATGCGCTGCCAATGCGTCACAAAAAGTAACATACTGGCAACACAAGGGGCTTGTCAATCCAGTCGCTCCAGATCCCTTTCGGATTACGCGTGGGGGTAGATTTGCAGGCGAGACCGCACACCGCATGGGTCCCTGACTCTTCAGTGCAGGTCCCACGGAGCAGACTGTGAGGCATCTTAGGGAAACACCTAGGGTTGCATCACACCAGGCAGGACCAGTTGGCCTGTGTCACTACAGACCTTGAGACAAAAGGTTGTATAACAAAAGGTTTTTATTCACTGTGTAGTACTAATAATAAGGTCCTGAGGAATTGCTATATTAGCAAGAAACATGTCGACCTAAAACCGGGGGTTGTAGATATCTTCGCCGCATACACTCGTGGCGTCTATCACTCCTCCCACCAATTTTATTCAAGGGAGTTAGCCACATCAATAAAGTTTCCTTGTGGACTAACCCACCTTTTTTAATCATTCACCACCTATCCACGACTACACATTCACCTACCCTCTCACACGCATGCACCATATGGCTGGAACAAAAGATCTCCGCTAAAGAGCCCCTTCGCGGGTGCCCGTCAGACATTGCAGCGCCAGTCTGACGAGGAGCAGGACCCATATGATGAAGCATGACACCTAGCTTGCTGGGTGTGTGAGGGTTCTAGTTCCCAAGAGGGAATTCCCCCCTCCCCCTTCCCTCTTGGTTATCTCCCTTCTACACTACACACACGCCCCTTCTTCACCTAATCCTTCCGGGGAACTTTGTGTATCTTTTTTGTTGCTTGTGAATCTGCCCCATAGACTTTCAGTGAAAGCTATGGCTTAATTCAAAGCAACATCTCCTGTACTTGATGCCTGCTAGAAAATGGGTTATTTATTTGGGAAGAGATAACCTTACAAGTTTAATACACACATCCCGGGTAGGCCTCAACAAAATTCTCATTGAAACTCTAAAAACCTCAGGTAACTGTGATTAAAGCAGCAAGCAACTCCCCAGAAAAACATGTGTTAAGTTCAAACAGTCTGTAAGTCAAGAAAACAATACAATAATGTTGTACAACAAAGGAACATGCAAAAAGGGACCAAAACCAGTACAGGGCACTGCATATATGACTTTTTGAAATGTTAAGGCCTTAGGTGCGTAGAAAAAGAAAGGTTAACATAAATATTTAGGTTGCGGTTTGCCAAAGGGGAAACGCTGTCGGTACAAAGTGGTTTGTTTACAATGTGGTCAGTACATCAACTGCTTTGTTGGCACACGTACCATTACATCACAAGTCGTTCAACGACTTGCTGTAGGGGGCAGGCTGGTGTTGGATTTACAATCCAAAACATTCCTTGCTGTTGTACAAACTAGAGTAGGAATAGTAAATAATACTATTCCTAAGTCCAGCGTGCCCCCTACAGCAAGTCGTTGAAATGACTTGCGATGTAATGGTTCGCATTGAAACAACGCGGTCATTGTGACAACCGTGTTGTAATGAAATGTGTGAAAAGCGCATTTATTGTAAAGAGTCCTATTCTTGCCAGGAGTTGCAATTTTAGACGAACTGCGACAGAGCAGAAGTCGGTTAAGTCATGCAGGTCACAACTGCCTACGATTTTATATTGGGACTTAAATTCTTCCAGCAGGGCAAGGTACGACGCGGAAACTGGTGTGGAGCAAACCTGCTTTTCATAGCCATGCGAGTCCCTTCACCACTAGGATGGATTTGCAACCTCCCTCTAGTCTAACGTTTTATCTTTGGGCATATTCACAATTTTGGTTGTCAAAATCCATGGGAAGAGCATGGCAGGAAGTTATAGCCAAGCAGAGCTCCATGACATAGGATACCTTTACCGCAAGGTCCCACCAAACCTGGTCTAATCATAATAACCAGTTCTGGCCTGGAGAAACCTGGGCCCAGATTAACAAATATTTTGCATTGAGTTTGTATCACAAAAATAAAGCAAACCTAAGAAAAATATATTTTTTTATTTACTTTCCAGCGCAAACTTTGATTTGAGCGTAAATGTTGCCTGAACTTTACATAGCACAGTCCAAAGTGCGGCTTTGTACTACTCCATACCATTGGGGCATTCCAAAGAGATTCATTGGCATTCCCATGCACCCATCCATTGCTTTAGACCCAAAACCCTATATATTAGCAATTGTAGAATGGGTTACTTGTAATCAGGCATTTAAATGAAGAAATGCTTTTATTTCTCCTAACCTTTCCCATTTCACATGTGGGCAGCACTACACAGGAAACATCAGAATTGGGAAAAGTTTGGAAGTTTGACTAGACATAATTTGTTATACTGGAAGGTCACTCTTGCTGTACAAAACACATGCTAAACTTACAAAGACACTTACAAAGACACCTATGCACTCTGGCACAAAGAAGGTGTGTGTGTGCGGCATCCTACAGCCTAATGCACTATGAAGTGATAAAGATTATGCCATATTTTGTAAATATGATGTCCTTCTCTCTTCTTCTCACGCATTTCAGTGCAGCAGCATATAATTCTGCAATATGCTGTATTACAGTGTGATAATCTGGGCAGTGGTTTGCTTGCCAGCTGAAAGTGTGCCAAACTTGTGGAAGCAGGAGCAGCTGGTCCCAGTTTTTTGTGAGGACTTAGATCCACTTTTCTCCAAGTCCAAAGTTCTTCCTGTTTACACCTGGAGATATCTGGTCCTCAGAGAAGGTGTCCAGTTACCAGTTCTTGTTGCAGTCAGTGCTGCTGCAGGTGTTCTGTCCTCAGTGGTTATCTGTTCACTCTTGAATCAGGAGTCCTGTTTTGGGTCAGCTGTAGAGCAATTTCAGTCTCTACGTGCCAGCAGGAGTGAGGAGTCCTTGGGTATTTTTCCAGCAGTCACTCAGGGTCTTTTTCTTTTAGAGACATTTTCATCCATGTTCTGAAGATGTATCAGTGGTATGCCAGTCTTACCCTGCGCAGTAACCTATGAATGGAGAATTCCCTCCACCAATCCAATTTCCTTGCAAATACTTCACCTCCCTTTGTAGCATTACATCTCTCATCTTTGTTTACTGTAAACGTTTCTAGGGTCCTAAAAGGAATTGCTCCCACCACCCTCTGCCTGGAGGGGCTGTTTCTTTCCTAAGTCATGCCCTATTATAAATGTCCAAAACCATATTGCCTTCTGCTGGGGCTA
This sequence comes from Lissotriton helveticus, assembly GCF_964261635.1. Classification (NCBI taxonomy): domain Eukaryota; kingdom Metazoa; phylum Chordata; class Amphibia; order Caudata; family Salamandridae; genus Lissotriton; species Lissotriton helveticus. The sequence continues at coordinate 646,191,674 of NC_136071.1, read as the reverse complement.
ATTTCAGAAAGGCTGACAAGTGTGTGTAAATTTGGTGTCTCTAACCAGTCAATTGCAAGCTACCAGTAGAGGGCAGATACCTTCAGAGCAGCTCCCAGAATGGGGTTTATTTTTAAATAAGCACTGGGTCACATTTTACTTTTAAAGTTAAAAGAAGACTGTCTTTATTTTACATTATTATCATGAGGCTGCAGATCACAGTGTCTGATAATGAGATGTTGGACTCAGATTTAGACTCAAGATGGGGCATAGAGGTGAAGAACGGGAGGACTAAGGTATTTAACTCTTCTCCATGACTCAATATTAGAGTGTGAGAACAAAATGATGTTTCCAAATATTTTTAAGTGGGATACAATTAAAACAAAGTGTTAACTTAATTATTAGGTTACCTCTTCATTTCAATTTTCTCCCATTTCAAGGTGCCACATTTAATGAAATCAGGCGTCTTGCTCCCAGTTACCAGTAGACACTGTGCCATGTTTATTACTGAAAAATGCGGTCATTTTCTTAAATGGGAGAAAATTAACAGGAAGAAAAATATTTCTATGAAACATTAAGTTCTAATGTTTTTCTCCAATATCAATTAAGCCAAGTATGTCTTAATGTTTATGAAGCATGTTTCTTCACCTTAAATTCCTCATATTTAAACATGTGTCTACATGCCTCTGGGAGCAAGATTCCTGCTGTTTGTAAATATGACATTGAAATGGTAGAAAATTTCAATGATGAGTTTTATGGAGTCCAAATAAGCATACAATTAGTTATCTCTCATTCCAAACTTTCAAAGTGTCACATTTACACACAGCGAGGATGTTGTTACCAATGGGTGGAAGACACAGTGCCGTATTTATAGTTGAAAAATATATCGATTTTCTTTTTTTACATGGGAGAAATTTAAAGTGCAGAAAAATGTTTCATAATCTGAAAATGTTTGTGGAACATTTTCCTGCAACTTTCATTTAAAAAATTGGTTGTACATTTATGGTATACGTGTGACCGTGCCACATACGGTTAAAAGTATGTCCTACGCGTCAAATACATACAACATAGGCCTTCAGTCACCCATACACATATATCTCATTTATACACACACATGATTATACATCCCCATAGACCATGCCCTCACTGACAAACATGTCAACCATGTCAAAGTACCCCAAGCCAAAGCATTTTGTTCAAACTATAGAATTTGGCTCTATGGACTTTAGGTTTAAAGCCAAGGAAGCCGGACGTGGGGGTGTCTGGTAACAATGAGCAAATTGCTTGGCCTTCAGTAGCTCACTATGATTTTCACTGATCAGAGGTAGCTCTCACTACATAAAAGATTTGAAACCCCTACTGTAAATGAATAGAAGCATTTCCTACTAGCTAAAGTTGTCATCTCCTATTGTAAGGAAAAAGGCTGCCCTCTATCCTGCCATATTTCTATGTCTCCTAGATGGCTATACCTTGGTAACTGACCGCTTGTTCACAACACTCCTGCCTTTTTGGGCAGTTTGGAGAGCTGCCGAGATGCTGGCTGATTTTACTGCAGTGGGGGCTGATTTTGTACATGGAGACCTGCGTGTACTTCGAAATAATGAAAACAAAACGAATTTTGTTTAGTACAAGCAGATCCCCATCAATAAAATAGCCCCCAGCTCAGCAGAATATCAAACTTCCTGGTAGCCAGTCCGGCTCTGCTTCTTGGCACCAGACGCCAAATGATTGCCAGCTAAGAGCTGGGTCTTTAATATTCAGTCAAGCATGTATAAGACCTCTGTAACAGGGCTGAGATGCAAACTGGTTCTAAACTAATTTTCTCTCAGTCAGCATAAATAACATATCCTAGATTTAACTTTCCACTAAATGTATCAGAATTCTACTTTCACCATTGTGATAGATTATTTAAACCAAGTCAAAAATAACGTTATAACATAATGATCTTATTAATAGAGAGGCCTGCTCCTGGAAAAAGCAGGTTTATCTACACAGTAAGTATGGGCTTTTCCTACATGGGAATGGCACTATTCGATGCCGGATGTCACTGTATTGTATTTAAATGGCTGTCTAGCAAGAGCACAAGGATGCTACCTGGAATCATATATTTTTGTCATGCATATGTGTAATGTAGGTACACACAGCAGTTCATACATGGAATGCAAATATGGAATGCAAATTCTTCACCACTTGTGCAATTTCTGTGCCAATTTAAATATTAGTCTCACTGGAGAGTTAAATACACTGTTTGGATAAAAACTATTTTTTAGTCCCAATTGAGAGGCAGGCAAGGCACACACAGTAACTCTAAATGGCAGTGTAACACCATAGTCTTAATGCAAACAAAGATAGGATCCAGAATAAAGCCAAGACTCTAGTGTGACCACAGACAAAAGGTGGCTTTTCTACAATGCCGTATGTTATAGATATCCAGATAACTCTCACAGCATTGTCACATACTATTCTTCCAAATGTAATCTTATGTCACAGTCAACAAATGTATTTGTTGTATGGAGATTCCACCTGTTAGTAGAAATGGCCTAAAATAGTGAATTATGCATACGGTGCCACCATCAATGAACATTCATTTTATTTCACTAACTACTAGGTGAAAATCAACAACATTTTGACCATTACCTTAGTTCAAATTACAGCTGTACCTTCCCCTCAAATATACTGTCATTGTAAATGCTGAGAGTATGTAGTTGTTCGTATGCAAAAATTGGTGGCAGTGGCCCATGCTGGGTGGAAAAATAAGGACAGTGGAGGAATGGGAGGGACGAGGACCAGGAGGCAATTTGGGTGGAGGGTGAAGAGCACATTTTTGCATGCACCCATGAGTGTATGAGAGTGTATTTGTGTTCAAATGGATACGAGGTCATGTCTGTTTGAAATCTTGAGGGAAAATTCGTTGGTCAGGTTGTGATGGGATGGTGGGGCAATGGTTGCATAGGCCTTGTGGGAGCATGGGACCCTGAAGGAGCAGAAGGAGAGCAGCAGGGCTCGCCCGTAATGTGTTGCTGGTTCTTCCTTCGCCGCCAGGGGGCAACAGCCTCCCAACAAACAGTGGTGCATATGCTCCCATGCCTCCAGGTGAAATTGCAGCATATTTACAACTTCCTGTAGCTGCACCCAGCAAGGAGGGACTGCAAGCCCCCAAACCCCAAGCGCCATGAGGCACCGACACTGTTCTTCCCGTGCCCAGACGCGTGTAAAAGCACAGGCTAAGGGTGGGTCCAACTGCGTCCGTCTGCGCCCGTCAGAGGGTGGACTGGGCCACCCCTTTTACATCTACCCTTCTGCAACCACCATGGGTAATCGTAAATAACCCTGTAGCCTTGATCACAGTAAAGTAAGAGCAAAAGTGCCCAGGATCTCTGCTTCCATAATTTCTTATCTAACTTCTGCAGTGGGGGCTTTAAATAAAGAAATTCAAAATGCAGAGGATCAACTGGGCCTGCTAACCACTCACTCTGCTCATCCAGGGGCAAGTATCCCCCCCAGCCACTTCCCCTCAAAATGTAATTACTACTGAGTCAGAAGTTACAGTGTGCTCGCAGGGATCTCAGGGGGAGGGCTCTGTGATCCCTGACAGAGTACCCTGTGTGCGGCGGGAGAGGCTATGGGAAGGGACGTACCGCCACAGAAGGAATTGTTACAACCCTCAGGAAAACAAAGAGGGTAAAAGAGAACCCCTAAACTCATACTAACTTTAGCTGAATCCCCAATCAAACAGAATGGCGGTTTTGAATCACTCAACAGCTGTCAGACAAGCTATGGAGGAACAATTCAATCTACAATTGGAGTTCATTCTTTCCACTGTTGTTAAATACATTTCTCTTCTACTTAACACATTGGTAAATGGGGTAATGGGGAAACCAAGAGACCCAATTAAGGGATTTGAAAAATAATAGTGTACCGGCTGATAATAATGCTCTTTCCTCATCACCAATCCATACCATAGCTAAAAAAAGAGAAGAGGGGGACCCCAAACTTGTAAATCCATGCCTGACCGAGAGTAACTTTGATTCCCTTGCTGGCACTATACCAGTAGCAATCTCAGGGAGTCTTGAAGGGGGTAGGAAACCTGTCCATATTTAGTCAGTCCCTGGCTCTGTGTCTAATCATGGGCCTGTGGGGCGAGGCGGGAACTCCGCAAACAGGTCAGATAGCAGGATGTTAAACAAATGCAGACTCAACCTGCCACCAGATGCTACCCCTTTAGTGGCCATTCTCATTGGTGTACCCCCCCTTAAAGTAAATGGTCTAGAATCCACACCTGAGCTTTTACATAAGTTTTGGGTTAATCAACATTCTAGTAGCGGGCCCCAGGCTTCTCCTCATATTATAATGGCGAGGCGAGTGGGCTGGGTTGGCCATAGGCCAAAACAGATAGCACGTTATTGTATTGTTATTAACTTCGATCAGGCAGGAATAGCAGGACAGCTATTCAAAGAAGACTGTAAAGAAGGCCCAGGGGGCATTAGGGCCTTACCCCTGGGGGGTTTTATCCGCCACATGAGAGGGTACATCTACACGGCAGGAGTCAGTGGGGGGCTTTGAATTTAGTACCTCGGAGGGGGTGCTGATCGTCTCGATCAAGTCCTAGCATGGAGCACCTTTCTAAAATGATCCCTCGTAGGACATTGACCCCTCCCACACTGCCAATACTGACCACCAGGGTTGTAGAATGGGAAAATGGCTTAGCCGGTACAAACATATTTCTTCCATTAAGTCTGCTAGATGAAAACGATGGACTGGAATCTACTCACCTACGTCAGAGCCACTTTAGTAATATAACTAGGGGTACGTTAGTGAAAGTGAAAATTCCAACTGTAAGATCCTTAGCTGGAATATAGCAGGCCTGAGAAGTAAAAAAGAAGATACTAGGTGGCTTGATTTTATAAAAGAACACATTATAGTGAGTTTACAGGAGACCTGGGTCTTGAAGAATAACTTTTGGGTGGATGGGTGTAAGTCCTATGGTGAGTCTGCATGGTCCTCTCCAGCAGGTAGATCCAAAGGGGGCTAATTTCGCTCAAATTGTCAGGAACACATTGTAGGGTAGATGTCGGTTCTTGTAACTGCATGGCTATAGAATTCACCCCTACTAACACTTCTAAAATGCTGCTTGTTTTTAAAACTCATTTGAGAGTAACTTGTTAAGTAAACATTTATGTAATCTGAAATGTTTTTAGAGGCGTATAGATTGAAGCTAACCACTTTTTATTCTATTATAATTATAGGCGATTTTAATATTCATTTATGTTTTATAAACTGTCAGATTGCAGATTTTTTAGGGCATTCAAAGCAAGGATAATGCCTGAGTATCTTTTGGCTTCAGTAGAGCTTATCCAACCCAGGGCCATTGCTAATGAGATGAGGATCCCTACATTTAAACCATGAGGGCAGGATTCTATAATTGATTATATATGTTTGTCCCCTGTATGTTCATCTCAGGTGTTTTTTTAGGATCACTGAAATATTATCGACGGTCACATTATCAACTAGCAATAATATCGTTGAATAATTATCGACTACAAAAATATCGACTTTGTATACTTATTACACAAAATACAAAAATATCGACTACAAAATATCGAGTACTTTGAATATCGAGTACATAAATATCGTCTTATTAAATATCGACTACTAATATATTGTTGTTCATGAAATTACACCTAACACTACCAAAATATCGACTACTAAAATATAGAGTACAAAAATATCGTTTCTAAACAAATATCGAGTTATTTTTTTTACCCTTTTATGTCTAAAATAACATATTACTCGTCTATAAAAGTCATTGCTCTATACAAAAAACATTTTACATATAATACCTGTTACTTTTATAACATTACTATTTATCATCATTTCCTATACATTATATTAAAATCGTTATATCATTAGAAAAAGAATCTTTACATGTAACTAAAATTTTCATAATATTTTTATACTTACACATCTATTTTATTTAACAACTAACCTGCTTTAATGCGGAAACCACCACATACCACCATTCTCACATCAACAAACACACCAATTAACTTAAAAAAAATTCAAACTAGCCTATACAATTCTTCCTTTCATCCTATAACCAATCAAATCAAAGCACACAAAATACACATACTATAAAAGGGATAAATCCATTCTACCATTTGCTGCTGCTAACTCTATGGAAAGAAGATGCCAACAGTATGAAGATTTTGTTCCTGAACAAACATCTTTAAAGATCCAGCTCACTAGCTAATCATTCAAGTAAGTTACATTGCATTATTTAAAAATCTAAATTAGTAGTCTACTTTTTTACTTATATCTCCTAACTCTTCCACTTATGTAATTTTTATCTCCTCCTACTTTTCTGATAGAAACTACTACAAACAAAATCCTAATACCTGCTCCTATTTCTTCCCCTGCAAAATAAGATAGTAAGTATATATTAATGCTCTGTTCTACAACAGCTGTTTTTAAACACTATTTCACTAGATTCATACTTTACTTAAAATATTTTATTCACAGATATTCAGCGATTTTCCGATTTCAACACTACAAATTTATAGAACTACACTAATTAAACATGTAAGTATATATGTTTTTGTTATTAAACAACCAAAATTTAAAATGCTAGTTTCTAAACAACATATCTTGCATATTACATCTTCCCTACAGATCCAATATAAACATCCAACATCAACTATACCAAAAGACAAGACTACCCTTGTTAAAAATGTAAGTATACATCAATTAGTCTAAAACTTCAAAAAAAACAAGAACTATGTTCTTAACACCATGTTATGTATTTTATATTTCCTCTACAGATATTGTGAATACATCATACATCTATTCTACCTACAGCAAAGAAAAGTACATATTTAGAAGTTAGTATACTTTTAAATATTTCCAATTTCCCAACGGTTAAAAATAAATTTTATAATATGTGACATGTATTTATTCTATCTTCTCTACAGATCTAAACTTGACTACCTTGATGTACTCCACCAAATACTACAACTCAACTATTTAAACAAGTAAGTATATGTAATGTTCACATCAAATGTAGTACTAAGCAAATTAAAAAAACTGCTTTCTCCTAGGAAAAACGTGTGTTATGTATAAACATTAACTTAGCATTTCTATATTTTCATACCAACAGTAAATAAAGAAATACATACAAGAAAGTCCTTCAAAATACAGTTCTGCATTTGTGATTACTACTTTTAGTAAACGTAAGTATAAATTCAACATTAATTATGTTTGCACCACTAAGTGAAATATATGTAATTTGATTTTGTTTCTTTCTACTCTTTCCTAGAACAAGTAAAACAAAATGACAGAAGGTGCAGAATTTGTAATGTCACAGAAAAATAAATTACTGTTATGTTATATGGGTTATGTTTATAGTCAGGAAAGACAAAGTGGTAGAAAAGTTTTCTGGAAATGTACAAAATATTACTCAAACAAATGTTATGGAAGGGCTACTACAGAGGAAACTAATGTGCTATTTACCAGGGAACACAATCATCCCCCCAATGTCACAGAAATTGAAATAAGAGATGCTTTAGAAAGTATAAAGACTGCTAGCACACGAAGTGATAGACCAACAACACAAATCCTTAAAGAGGAACTGTTAAAAGTCCCAGCCCATGCTTCAGGTCAACTACCCTCTATTGACTCACTAAAACGCACAATTGCATACACTAAAAGACGCACTTCCACAACCCCACCCAACCCTACTACTTTTGAGGAAATTATTATTTCACCAGAAATGTCCATCACACACAATAAAGACAAATGTATCCTTTTTGACAATGAAAGCAGTACAAACAGAATCATAATGTTTGCAACTGCAAGTAATTTAAGAAAAATCCAACAGTGTCCCCAATGGATGATGGATGGCACATTTAAACCATGCCCAAAACCTTTTTATCAACTATATTCCATCCACGGGTTATACCATAACTATAACATCCCTTTCATTTACTGTTTGCTACCAAACAAACAGCAAAACACTTACACAGAAATATTAAATGTTCTCAAAAATGAAATCAATAATAATTTTCCAGAAAAAATAATTATTGATTTCGAATTAGCTATGATTAATAGCATTTTGAAAATATTTCCCCACACAGCAATACAGGGTTGTTACTGTCATTTCAATCAGAGCATATGGAGACATCTCCAAAAATCTACTTTAAGTATTTTGTACTCAACAGATAGCACCTTTGCCTATCAAATTAAAAAATTGATAGCACTGGCCTACGTTCCTGTTACCGATGTAGCGGAACACTATAATTTATTAATTGACAGCACATATTACAAGAGAAATGAAGAGAAACTAACCCCATTACTGGATTATTTCGAAGATACTTGGGTGGGAAGGTTGCACAGATCTGGACATCGACGCCAACCCAAATTCCAAATCCCTTGGTGGAATGTCTATCTTAGTACTTTAAACCAAGAGGCAAAAACCAACAACAGTGTAGAAGGGTGGCATAATGCTTTCCAAGCTACCACAAGCAGAACCAGACCCACATTCCATAACCTACTACAAGCTTTGATAAAAGAACAAAGCTATCAAGAACTAAGAATGGAACAATCATTGACCCAAATTGGTCCAAAACTAAGTAAACAAACTAAACAAATGTTCCGACTACTGCAAAGTCAAGTCACACTATACCCTACAACTAGAGGATTAGAATATCTGTCAATAATAGCTAAAACTCTACTATAAAAATGTCTACAAAATATACTAATATCTTCTTACAATAATGGTACATATAACAATCATAAACATTTCTAAGCAATTATAAATAATACATATTTGTTTTACAAACTTATCAAAAATTTAAACATTATTTCAGAACAAATATGCAATATTTATAATTACATCACACATACACATTACATAAAGATTGACATTTCCCACCCAATAAATAGAAATATAAAATTACTTACAATTGTTGTAGATGACAGAGACGTAATGAAGCAAAATACAATCCATACAATCCATTACAAAGTAAGAGAAATCCAATATGGGAAACCATCAAAAACCCGAAAATAATGTTAAAATAAAATAAACGCTCCAGGAAATCCCGAAAACAGTAGTGTGGACACTTTATGATTTAAAGTGATATACACACAACTTTAAAAAAAACGTTGACGCATACCAATGTAGCAATCCAATACGAAACCCTCAAAAAACCCGAAAAAAGGTAAAAATGATTAAAATCCGCTCCTGGCAAACACGAAAAATAGGAGATACACGTAAAAATATAACCATAATAAGTCATACATTAGTATCTCAGAAAAAAAACACGCTTCCATCCATGTAGTTTTCATGCGAGGAACCGGAACCTGTAAAAAAACATACATAACGAAACCCACCCACAAATAGCACATAAAATTTGTAAATACACTCACAATTAACATTAACCATGTAAGAAGACATTTACTAACAATTCAAATAACACTAGAACTAAAACATACACGACGCATCTATAACGACGACATTACACCTAAACGCTACATAAACAATTCATACATACACTCAAAAACACAACACAGTTCGAATATACCCTCAAACATTACCACTCAGTCATAAATAGTATATAAAATTTACCTTACCTCTCTCCACACGAAGCAACACCCAACCGCGAGCTTCTCCAGTCCTGAATGAAGCTCAATAACCTTACGCGGTAAAAAAGTAGTCCCCTTAAACCAATTTTGAGAAGGTATCATAGAAAATACAATGTTATAGTCAAAAAATATAATACATACACATTGTTATTGAAACAAATTAATACAGTAGACTCATTATAATTTAAACAGTTTAAAAAAAATGTATTTAATAATAATTAATATATAGTAATTACTATATATATTAATAATATTAAATAAGTATGTAACACTTGAAATAATATATGTAAAAAAATTATTTTTGTGTACATTTATAGGAAAAAATTTGTGTTTCTTTATAACTAAACATGATTAATTGTTTTGTTAATAATTATTAATAATAAATAATATAACTTATTTATTATTATTAATATAAAATTTATAACCATTTACTATATAAATAATTGCCTTAAATAAAGTATTTTTATTTCTCTGAATGTATGTATTTCTGAAAAGAAAAGATAAATGTTTAAGTGAACTAATTAATAATAATAATAATAAATATATTTGTTATTATTTTTATTAATTAATTATAAATTTGTAATAATAATGTCAAAGTATTATAAAAGTATATAATTGCATAAATAATCTTTTACCAATACCAGATATTATTATTATACATATTATTCCCCTTTACAGTTATAAAGTTGACAACATAATATATTTATATGTATAATTTAAAAACAACATTGTCAGAAATATGTGTAAAAAAATGTCTTAATTAGTATTTCCATATCTTGAGCAAATATAATAATTGTCATGTTACTTTATACAAATGTAAATATTAAAATTAAATATTTAATAATATTAATATATAATATTAACATTATTAAATATAAATGGAAGAAACAGAAAAATAACTGGTATTTTATTTATTTCAATATAAATACTTGTAACAGAAAGTGATTGATAATAAGATTTTGTTTTGACATAAAAAATGTTGTGAAAAATTTTTGTGTCACAAATTAAAACATGTACATAAATGATAATGTGTTATTCTACAAATACAACATTTCCAAAAATGTTAATGTTATATTTGATAGTGATTGTATTGTATTACACATGAAAAAAAATAAATTGTAATAAAGTTTTGTGAAAACATCCATTTTGCATTGTCTTGTAATATAATAACACACTAAATACATTTATATGCAAATGTGCTGGACACTGACCAATTAATAATTGCTATTCCTACTCCAGTCAAAGTATTATCAGAGAAGTTGCTGGACACTGACCAATTATTATTTCATATTCCTACTCAAGTAAAAATAATATTTGGAAAGGTGCTGAAGACTGACCATGTATAAATTAGAATAGCTACTTTAGTATAATGTTATTGTGTAAAAATTGTCAAATATTTATATATATTGTATAAATATTATAAACATAATTTTTTAGTATATTTTTTGCTGAGTAGTTCAAAAAAGTTATTATTAGCATAAAAAATAGCAACTATTTGTCACTCAAAAATTTCAAATATTTGTAACATTTATAAAAAAAATTCTCACACTTCATATACCCAAACAGACCCTGAACCCTAAAAATACCCCTTTACCCTAAAACTAAAAAGTGTCCATGAACTCAAAAATGTACTCCTATACCCAAGAACTGGAAACTGACCCTGAACCCTAAAAATACCCCTTTACCCAAAAACTAAAAACTGACCCTGAACCCAAAAAATTCTCCTTTAGCCAAAAACTGAAAACTGACCCTGAACCCTAAAAAATACACCTTTACCCAAAAACTGAAAACTGACCCTGAACCCAAAAAATTCTCCTTTACCCAAAAACTGAAAACTGACCCAGAACCCTAAAAAATACCCCTTTATCCAAAAACCCAAAACTGACCCTGAACCCTAAGAATTCCCCTTTAGCCAAAAACTAAAAACTGACCCTGAACCCAAAAATATACCCCTTTACCCAAAAACTGAAAACTGACCCTGAACCCTAAAAATACACTTTTACCCAAAAACTGAAAACTGACCCTGAACCTTAAATATACCCCTTTACCCACAAACTGAAAACTGACCCTGAACTCTTAAAATACCCCTTTACCCAAAAACTGAAAACTGACCCTGAACCTAAAAATATACCCCTTTACCCACAAACTTAAAACTGACCCTGAAGCGTAAATAAACCCCTTTACCAAAAAACTGAAAACTAACCCTGAACCTTAAATATACCCCTTTACCCACAAACTGAAAACTGACCCTGAACCCTAAAAATACCCCTTTACCCAAAAACTGCAAACTGACCCAGAACCTTAAATATACCCCTTTACCCACAAACTGAAAACTTACCCTGAACACTAAAAATACCCCTTTACCCAAAAACTGAAAACTGACCCTGAACATTAATTATACCCCTTTCCCCAAAAACTGAAAACTGACCCTGAACCTTACATATACCCCTTTACCCACAAACTAAAAACTGACCCTGAACCCTAAAAATACCCCTTTACCCAAATACTGCAAACTGACCCAGAACCTTAAATATACCCCTTTACCCACAAACTGAAAACTTACCCTGAACACTAAAAATACCCCTTTACCCAAAAACTGAAAACTGACCCTGAACATTAATTATACCCCTTTCCCCAAAAACTGAAAACTGACCCTGAACCTTACATATACCCCTTTACCCACAAACTGAAAACTGACCCTGAACTCTCAAAATACCCCATTACCCTAAAACTGAAAACTGAGCCTGAAACAAAAAAATACCCCTTTACCTAAAGAGAGAAAACTGACCCTGAACACAAAAATTTCCTCCTGTACCCAAATGTAATTGATATTATTTAATTAACTATTAATGAATTATTAACTATAAATAATAAGTTAATATATTAGCAAAGTAGCTGTAATTAATTGAATGTAATTATTTATAATATTTATTCCCAAACAAATATTTAATAATAACAAATTATTAAATAAAAAATTTGTATAAATAATAATTGAATTAACTAATTAATATTAATTAATTACTAATTATTTACTAATGATAAATATGTACAAAATTATATGATTTATTTAAAAAAAAAATATTTTATCGTTACCAATTAATTGATAATATAAATTTATATGAAACATATCATAATTAATTATTTATTTTAAATTACTCCCCACCCTTATCCCCTATTAACCCAACATCCCGCTCCTAAACATAAAGTACAATTTATACCAATAACAACGATGAAAATATTTTAGCACATTAACTGTAATTAATTTCATTTAATTATTAATGAATTTTCCCCCAATTATGTAACAAACTATAACAACTTTTATATATATAACAATTACTCTAAATAATGTAATTAACTCATTAATATTAATTATTTACCAATTAATTAGTAATACAAAATTAAAACAAAATTATAATAATTAATTAACTAATAAAGAATAGTTATTTTCCAATTAACTAATTAATAATAATTATTTACCAATTAATTACTACTTAAAATTTTATTACCAATTATTTTAATTAAATAACTAAATAATATTATTCAATTTCCAATTAACTAATTAATAATAATTAATTACCAATTAATGACTACTTAAAATTGTATTACCAATTATATTAATTAATTAACTAATTAATAATACTCTATTTCCAATTAACTAATTAATAATAATTAATTACCAATTAATTACTTCTTAAAATTATATTCATTAATTAACTAATTAATATTATTTATTTTCCAATTAGCTAATTAATATTATTTAATTACCAATTAATTACTAATTAAAATTTTATAGAAATGTATATAAATTAATTAAGTAATTATTATTAATTATTTCCCAATTAATTAAATAATATATTTACAAACTTATATAAATTAATTATTTATTTTAAATTACTCCCCACCCCTATCCCCTATTAACCCAACATCCCGCTCCTAAACATTAACTACAATTTATATTACTATTAAAAATTATTTATATTTTTTTACCTTTTTTCAACATAATATCGATATTTTTTCCTTTCACTATTAATCGATATTTTGTCATGTCGATATTTTTGAGTCGATATTTTTGTACTCGATATTTTATTATCATTATTGTAATCGATATTTTAAACAACGATATTTTTGTTATCGATATTTTATCATATTCGATATTTTTAACTCGATATTTTGTCCATTCGATATTGTGGAGTCGATATTATGTCTGTGCACCGTTTTTTTATAATGCTCAGTGGTCCCATTTTAGTGATCATAACCCCGTCCTTCTTGTGTTGGGCAGGGGTTTTAGCCTAAAGAGCAAGCAAGGAAAACAACCTACTGACACTTGTCTAAAGCCTACTGATCAAAGCCATAGGTTAAAATAGGCCAAAGTAGTCCGTACCTCTTCTTTCAGGACCTCTCGCAGAATGCCAAAGGTATGCTTGGCATCTGCCTTGATCAAACAAAATTCGGGGTCAAGGTACTCGCAGCATTTGAAGGCATTTGCGCACAGGTAGTGACAGGCCTCTCCTTGCCTACCAGAACTCGTAAAAAAAAAATGCTGAGAGATGGTTCGATAGTAACTGCTCTGAAGCACATCGCAAGCTGGTAGTTGCCTTGAAACAGGCTCTGCGAGACAAAACCCATATAGTCACGCTAAGAAAGGCATATAAGTGTGCTCTAAATATTCATAAAAAGGAAATTATAGAGGAAGCATGGAACGATGTATTAGCAGCAGAGGTTTTAGAGGATAGTTCCTGATTTTGGGCCATTGTAAACAAACTCTTATTTAATAGAATTGACAATTCTTCTTTAGAATGTAATATTACAGAGGCTTAATGGCTTTCTCATTTTAAATCTATATATGAGGTCCCTACCGCCCTAGAATCCCCTGCTAGCTTAGAATATGAAGAGAACTTCTCTGTAGTGGTTTTCAATAACTGTGAAGTTGAGTTGGCTATCAAACAAATGAACAGCAACAAGGCCCCCGGCCCGATTTGTATAAACAGAACCCAACTTTTAATGTCACTAGTCAGCAGGGATTTCCAAATTCATGGTCGTATTCTAAAGCTGCAGAGGCTTTTGATTTCTTTTGGGGCCTTTATGCAATCCCTGAACTTAATTGGCAACAAAGCTAAATAACACATGATGACCATGGGACACAGACCAAAAAAGGTTTTATTATGAAGGCATAGAGTTGTCTAGGGGGACCTCCTTCACCTATCTGGGGGTAATGTTCGATGAGAGGGGTTCATGGATCTCCCAACAGAAAGTAAAGAAACATTCCCTGGCAAGATCTACGTGTACTGTCCCTGGCTTCACTCAAAGACTAGGGGCCAACCCAGTCACAGCTATGCTCAATATCTATAGGTCCAAATGCATAGCCATTGCGAGATATGGGCCTGCTATCTGGCGATATAAGCTGGTTGAGGGACTTCAGATAATAGAAAATAAGTTCTTACGATCTCTCTTGATGGTTCCTCAATATACTCCCACCTATGTCATACATCAAGAGCTAGGCATTGGCTTTGTTGCTGATTTGATAAGGCTGGCCCCAGTGATATGTTGGCTAATGATCTGGATTAACCCAGAACTAGTTCTGAGCCAAGAGATTGTCAGGGATTGTGTCTCCATGGAGAGAGCTAGTAGTATTATGTGGCTACAATAAGTTAAGTCAGTTTTATATAAATTAGGGCGCCCCGAACTCTTTAACTCCGCCGAAAAAATAAGAAAAGAGGACCTGACATGGGCAAATATACATTTTTTACATTTATTGTCTGTTGAAAGAGAGGTGACGGAGTTAATGAAACCTCTGTGAAAGCATGCCTTTTGCTAAAAACCTCCTCAAAGATTGAACCTTATTTGGCAACTGTTACCAAGCCTTTCCATCGCTGGCTTTTAACTAGATTTTGTTTTAATCTGATTCTCTGTTTACTTGCTGATGCACAGGGGTGGAGCAGGGTGAGCAACTTGAGCCCTTGCACTTGTTACAACTTTTCAACCCAGGATACTATGCACTCTATAATGTTTTGTGACCATTACAGTGATATTCGTAGCAGGTTTGTAATACCAATTTTAAGGGGAAAGGATTTTTACAGGTTAGACCTCCTTTACTTTTTTTACAGATGCTGAATGATACTTGGGAGATTTTTTATATTGCAAGCTATTTAGTCACTGCCCTGAGACACAGGAGAAAACTGTACTCTTTGACATGTGATTCGACTGTACTCATATGATCAAATTAATCCTGTTTCAATGTTTGTACTTTGTCTTGACTTTCTGTTTTTTAACTCATATTTTACCTGCTGCTATATATGAATTGTTGGTAACCGGTGTTATTAGTATATTCATGAAATTTGGTCGTGAAATATTTTATGTCACCCAAGCCTATTGATTAATTGTATTTTAATAACTATTTTCTGATGTGCTATACGTTGTATGTTAGGTACTTTAATGGTTTTTATTAACTGAATAAAGTGGTTTTGGCTGACTAAGTGGGTGCATAGGCAGGGGTGCTCTCCCTGGTTTATTGCTGCTCATAAATGTCTTATTGTTCCCATCTTTGATGACATTTTGTCTATTTCTGGTACAATAAATGTCATTCTATGATGTCTGTATATATTTAGGCTATGCCAGGTATAATAGTGACCTATCCATGGCATATTACAGTCATTCTTTGTGTCATTATTGTTATCACTATCATAATAATGGCCCTTTCTTGGCATTTTGTGGCTGTTCTTGGTAACATTCTGACTGAGCCTGACATAGCAGTAATCCATCTGCGAAAATGTGTGGAAAGTCATAAAGGCATCCTGCCCCTTCCAGTAGAAATTGTAACCAATTTGGTATATATTTTGGCTTTCAAGGTGTAGGTATGGCTATCAGGGGTAAAATAGTGGACCTTCATTAACATATTATGTGAACCTTGACAATAATTTTACTACCTTTCGTGTAGAGGTGGCACATCCTTAATTTGAAAACATTCTTGGTTATCCCTAGTGAAAAGAGGTACAACTTGACAAATTATGGGGATGTTTCAGTCATAGTGATATCCCTTTATTGAGATTCTGTGTAATTCTTGAGAACATTCTTGTTATCTTTAGCATACTGGTTGCCCATGCTTAATATACATTAATCATGCTTTCCATAATTGTGGTTATTCACTGCATAAGTTGGTCCTAGCACAATGACGCCTATCCTTGGCCTATTGTGGCTGTTCTTCTATAATTGTGTCTAATCGAGGCATAATGGCAGTGAACAACTCTGCTATATGATGGGCATCCTGCAATTTGAAAAGAAAGATAAATGAGCATGTAAGGCAGAACTGTCCATGCCTGACAGTGGTTCATGTGAGGACCTTTTGAAAATGTCAATCTGATGTTTTGGGACACAGCATGCACTTACTGAAAATTCAAACCTTCTATTTTAGGCAAGAATATAGTTTTCCCATAAGTATCTTTTGTTCGGAAGTATCAAGCTCCTTTGTCTTAACTTAACATCATCTTCTTTGTGTTTTTCCACCCGTATGCTTTCAAATGGGTTCTTGATTGTATATCATGAATAAGAATTCTGGAAGCACTAGGGTGAGAGAATTAAGTGAGGAAATAAAGAGAAGGGGTCCTTGCAGGCATGAGGAATGAAGTAAAGAGGCCATTTTTAAAGTTTTCCTCTCAATATTCACTCTGAGGTTTTTGCTTGTTCAGACAAGAGTATGTTCTACCTAATGGCAATATGACATCTGGCACTAAATGACTCTGACATTTATACTCTTTGAGGATAATTCTCAAATCATGGGTTTCAGTAAAATTATCCTGAAATTCTTGTTACTTAGGGGGTACATGGGACAAGGGAAACAGAACTTTAGGGCTGGTTTGTCCTGTGACCTTAGAGAATTATAGAACATACCAGGATTCCAGTGCTGAGAAGGGTGTGTAACAGGTTAGTACAAAGCTCCAAAGAAAAAAGTAATGTTTTGGTAGTCCAATCTATACAAGTATTATGCACACTCAGCCAAAGGATTCCACAAATGAAAGAATGATGTGAAAAGGCAATAAAGTCATAGGTGTTTATCACCACATGATTTCCAATTGTTAACAATAATGGGCTGGTCCTTTCAGTGACTGAACCAGAGCTGAACATGGAACCAACTAGCACCTAAATAACATTTGTGTGCTCATTTTGAACACTATATATATAATATATATAATGCTGATCATATGTATATTTATACATGTTGACGAAAAACATCACAGAAATAGAGAAAACGTTGAATTATCAGCACCGTAAAAGCATGCTTGATTAACTAGAAACAGTAGGATTAATCATGTAATAAGAAGATGTTATGAAGACTAAAGAGAAGTTTAGCATTTCTATTGATTTCAATTGTAGAGTGTTTTCTTAAACTTGACATTGTTGCAAATCAATGTTGATAACGATTCCATGCTTGAAACGTTCAGTGTAAGTACTTAACATCCTTAAGAAAGTATATTCATGAAAACAATTGTGTTTTAATGATTTTTAGAATTAGTTTACATGTTGCTACCTTTAAAATGTGGATGAGTAGGCCATATCTTGGATCGTTTATTTTTAATTTAATAATCACTGACAAAACTACCATTATTTCTTAATATGAAAAGTTTGATTTTTTTTTAAATTGAACAATTATTAATGTGTTAATTCCCTAATAGAAGATCATTATAATGCACTGAAATTCTTTTGCTTAGGCGGCAATCTGTCATGTTTCTTTCAAATATTGCTTTACCTGTTCCTGCCTAATGTAACAATGTAACTATGAATGAGGTCTTATTTTTGTGAATGTGAATTGGTGGGAACTGATCCTTGAATTGTACCCATGAAGGAGCTACACATACATTTTTCCTTTTGTATCTAACTTGTGAGAATGGTATAGACTGTTGTTTCTAATGACTTGCTTGGGAAACAATGCTGGAGTACCAAATAAATGTACCTGACAAATGGAAAGTGACCACACAATGGACTTACCACTATCGTCCGATCACTGATGTCACAAGTCCCCCATCTATGCTATAAAAATTAACTCCCCAAAGGAGGGGTAGATATTTTTTTTTTTCCAGACATGGAAGATACAGAAGAGCTTTTGGAATTTTTACTCGACAACATGGGAGGGTTTCGCAGCTGCTGCTGTAATTGTTGATTGACTTGAAGTCCTTTCCTTGCCAACTACCTGAACTGAATGCTTTGAATTTTTATTTTCCAATGAACTTGCTCACTGGACTATTTGGTGTGATGCCAAGTCTGAACTTTCCTGAGTTTGCTCAATTTGCCCTTTCCCATGTCCATGGACGCTTCCTTGTTGGACTTCAACTTGACCCTTATATCCTTTTATAGAATGGGTTTCTCCTCTTTCAAACCATCCTCCTGCCTTCATTGGTAGTGGGAATTTGCAATGTTCAAACTATATTCTTTGAAATATCTGATCAATGTGTGGTTTAATAGTACCTGCTAGTGGCATTCTAACAGAGAGACTTAAAAGATTGCCTACATGCATTGATTTTGAATCGGTAATAGAATAACTACAATTTCTAAATTGACTGATTCTGTTATTGTGTCCTGATGTTCTTTCTTTGAACTGTGTTATTAGGTTGAATCTAAATGCGTGATAAAGGTAGTCTATCAAGTTATTTTGCTTTTATTTTGTGAGGCAATAGCAGAGCTATTGGTTTGAATAATTTTAGTCTGACTAAACTTCTTCAGGAGGTTGGGTCTTCCAGTCGCAAAACTATATTTTAACAGTATGGTTCTGAGAGTAGTTTATTTGAACCTTATTTTGAATTTGTGAGTTGGCCACTAATTAATGGTCCTCATTGGGTGGATAACAGTGGCTTGGACATCCTGAAGTCTCACTCTTCACTATGACAAAAAGATTCATCAGATAACCAATGTCTAAAAAGTTATTTATGGGACAAGTGTGAATGCTGAATTAAGTGAAGTTTGAAAAAAGGCTTCTGCTGCCTCCATGTGCTGCACGGTCTACATCAAACCAAGCTGAGGAACTTACATGAGTAAAGTTCGACTTTTATGCTAAGTTTGGTGTACTTCTAGTCCTTAGTTTTTTCTGTATCAAGGAGCGAATATTCCCATGCAAATTAAAAAGGGACAAGTTACTTTTTTGACATTCTCTTCCACCACATCCTCCACCTCCTTGACCAACCTGCACAAAATTGGTCATGCCCAATCCAAATCAGAATAACATTTTTGGGAAAGTTTATGCAAATGTGTCAAATGACTTTCTGATTCACCGCGGCTTCAAACTGCTGAACTTTAACTGAATCTTTGTAATATAGTTGAGAATCAGCTAAGGGTCTCCATGTCATATCATGCATTCAAATTACCCCTTTAAGGAAAGCTGTTCTACTCCTTTTTGCTATATATGCTCAAGAGTGTAGTTGACAGTCTGGCCTGGGCTTTAACTTAACACATCTGAGACATTACAGCTTTTCATTCATGCAAAGAATGTCTTGATCAGTAATGTTAGTGGTATCAATCTGTGCATGACTGTGCTGCTATTTTTCAGTATAATGCTGCGCAATGATGTCTGACAGGATTTATCCTTAAACAGATTAAGCAAGTAAAAGAGGAGACTATACTAAAGTAAGCAGCAATGACAAATGAAACAAAATGTAATAGTTAAAAAATGTGGACGTCTGTCAAAAGAAAGTCAATTAATGAATTCACAGAATGAAATGCAAGAATGCCTGTAGAGCAGGAAACCAAAAAATGAAATTTGTACTAGTTCTAAATGCCTCATACAACATGGTTTCAGTGTATTTTAAAGGTGCGGGAGGGTGTCAGGAACCAGGAGAAAGTCTGTGTAGATGGAGCAGAGAATTTCATGACCACATTTGCGAACATCCCCTATTTCCCAGGTTCCAGGCTACCTTGGCAGCTCTGTTTCAAGCCGTAGTTTGATGGCGGATGGCATCCCCAGTTACTGATTGCTCATAGCAGAGTCTTGGGCCCTACACTAGGTTTACTTCACAGTGCCACCCCTATCTTCCAACATGCATACACAATTGTTGTTTTTACTCACAAAATTGGAAGGAAGTTCAAGCAGCTACATCATGCACCTCTTCTAATAAACAGCAGGGAGGGATGAGATTGTGCCAATATTTTAGCTATTTCAACTTTGGTCTGTGTAAATTGGGATGGCAGAGAAAAAGATTCCAATTATGCATGACATCTATTAGTGCACATCACGCCTAAATGAATTCTATAGGAAATTGAAGTAATTATGTAGGAAGTTCCCAATTCAGGATGGTAGATAAGCATTTTGTCAACAGGGATATTATCAGCAATGGTGTAAGGGTCTGTATTCATTTTCTAAGTCCACCATTGTTCTCATTTCCATGATTATTGTGGCTTGACTTTTTGTTTATTATCATGGTGCGTCTTACTGATATCTTTTGTTGCTACTTTTTTTTTAATTGCTTTTCATTTCCTTGTTTGGTTGCTTTTGTAAGAGAATTTTTTTAACTGTAATTTGTTTTCGTCTCTCCTTATTTTCTCAATTTATGCTTTAAGTTAATTTTTTTTAGTCAAATAGTTCCAATATATTCACACCTGCTATGGATGAATGGGGCACTAATGGATTGTGTAAGGGCAGGATTTGTGATACAAAATATATATATTTAAAATATATCAAATATACCAAGGATATAATATATATATTATCAGCATTATACACAAAGAGATTGCCACTAATAGTCTTAAAATAGTAATCACTAATCAATTGCCTAATTTACCTAACCAATTTCTAACAGCTGAAAATCCTTTACCTATTATTTCCCAAGCACTGTCTGATTTTAAGACTTTCAGGTCTTTGTTTTAGTCTGTAATATTTTTAATGTATCTCTCAAAGTCTTTGCTTTTGTCTGGTACGTAGGTGTAACAATGTTGAACCTTTAACAACCAACAGACCTAGCCTTCCTTTGCAAGAAGGATTTTAAGGGCAAGTTCATTTTGAGTCACCATCGATCTTATCAAAATCCTCTCTACATTGTTGATAAGTGGATTATTAGTAGTGATAAGTAATGACTTACCACTAGAAATAAGGCCAACAAACACAATAAAAGGTTTGGTTAGAGTCTCAATAAATTATTACCTTGTAGCTGGAAACAAGCAGGAAGGCATAACTTAGTTAGGAGACAGGTGTGTAAAACATTTAAAAGCACCAAAACATTAAATAAATAAGACACAACATACAATACAAATCCAACTCCAGTTAATAAAAATAGATTATATGTTTATGTACAAATAGATACCAAAATGGCAAACATTCAATGTAGGGAACCGAAAATATGAATTTTTAAAAATATACACTTTGAGACAGCTAGTCACTCTTTACCGGGGCAAAGTCAAAGTTTGAGGCCAATTGTAATGGAATTTTACCTTTTCACTTATAGGCTGATTATGATGTCGGTTGGAGTTGCCTACGACCAACCTCATCGCAGAATCAGGACCGACCGCCTACTGTCAGCGGTCTCGACCGACTAATTACAATGCAACCGCACATGGTGCGTTGCATACTCGCATTTTCCTATGGGAGCTTGTGCTACGGCCATAAACCGGCCAAAGTTCAAGCTCCTATGGGGAAATGGGAGGTTGTGTTCATCCCTGCACTGTGTGGCAGGCACCTCAGAGTGTCTATCACACTATACAGGGATCAACAGGTGGGTCCCCTCTGCCCCAAACTGGAGGACGCAAAGAGAAGGAGGCCCTCCTACGGTCCCCCATACTCGCTTTCCGACAGGCTTTTCATGTCGATGAGCCCATCATGGAAGGCCGTTGGAAACCGAGCATCATAATCCCATTCCCAACAGCAGAAATGTTGTCCATTGGGGTTACAGGCCGGTCTCCAACTGGCTGATGGGCTCCTTGAGCCTGTCAGAATTCAGCCGGAATGACTGTTCGGTTTCAAATTTGACCCCCTACATTATAATTAGGAGGTTGGAATTGAAACCGATGATGTCGGTCGTAAAGCCTCCGATCTGCGGTCGGAGGCTTTCTGACTGACATCGTAATAGGCCTCTTAGTCTTTTTTCAGGAGCATTTTCCCTTAACGTCGAGCAAGGCACTTCGTTAGGCCTATTTTGGTGTTGGTTCGCCGACATGACTTTCTGAGACGTCCCAGTGAAATTCTGGAAGTCTGGTGCTCTGGAGCTTTCAGCGAGACGAACCTGAAATCCAGGCTAATTCGCGGTTGAAAATAGCCGGTTTGACTCTTGATGTTGAGTCGGTCGCCTTAAGGAGCTTTTTCCAAAAGTTGCTCAAAACTTCTGGAACTTTTTCCTGAAGTTCCTCTTGGGTGTTCAAAGTGTCCAAAACACAAATCCAAAGGTCTGGAATCTCCTAGATAGCCCTTGGGATTTCTATGCTATAATTCCCACAATGGAACTGGCCATATCCTTAAAAGACGCACTCCAGGATGGGGACTCTTGGTGGAGATGATGCAGGTGGGCCCTGTTAACCTGTAGCTTGCGGGGATCCCACTCCTTAGACTTTCAGAGTCAGGCAAAGTCTGTCTGGTGCTGAGTCCCACAATGTGCAGCAGATGCAGTACTCCTGGTGCAGGCCAGGGAATCAGCAGAGCAGTCCTTCTTCTTCTCATCTCTTCAGGCAGCGGTTCTGTGGAGCTTTGCTTCTCTTTCAAAGCTATACAGTGTTCCTGGGCATCAAGCAAGGGGGCACCCTTGACGAATGGGATACAAAGTGTGACCCTGGTATACAACCACTTTCTCCAAAGTGTGGTATGTACTTGTTCTAGAAGGAACCATTCTCTCAAAATCCAACATGGAGAAAGTCTCCCCAGAGGAGCTGGATCAGGCTAACCCAACTTACTTGTGTTGCTAATTTTCCTAAACACTCCCTTTCCAATCGTCTCCCTAATCTAACTACAGGGGCTGCTGTATGGCTGGGTGAGCAGGATATGGGGGTAAGCTTGTGCTGTCCTAAAGTGTCATTCTCCCTTTGAAGATCTGTTTAGCCCACACCTATCAGCTTTTTGGCTTCGCCTGCCAAAGCTCTCCACTCACAGGAAATCCATTTTCTACTCTGACAGGACACTACACACCTCATTAAGCATCTCCTGCTCAGCCTGGGAAAGCTGAGGGAGAGATGCTTGGAAAGCAGCCACTGGTAAACTCGATTTTGGCTCACAGAAATGAAGGTTTAATAACATTTTTTTCTGTAATAGTTATTATAAATCAGTGGCAAGTTGTTGGATTTATCTCAACTATTAATTTGATACCTTGAAGTATATTATTAGATGGCTCCAATCAGTATTTATATCTAAATGCAATATTACAGTATTAGCCTATTGAGCCATTCACTACAATGTGGACCAATGGAATTGGCAATATTTCCCTCACCAGGGCTTATAAAACATATTTTTTAATGTCCCTGCTTATAGTTGCAAGGCACTCTACCTCTGGGGAACCTAGGGGGACATTAGGGGTGCCATATATAAAAATAAAGTAGATCAGTCTTCAGATGTAACCTTTAAATCCAAAGTCGAACTTGTATATAATTTAATTTAAAAGCAGCCTCCAAGGCAGATCTGGCTTTTAACATGATAGTAGACACCACAGTAGCACACACTGCAGTACAGGAAATCTACTGGGCTTACAAACCTCTCTGCCTTATGATATACTAGGGACTAATAGGTAGTTGAACCCCCCTGCCCTTTTTATATACTAGGGACTTCCAGGGGTCTGTCATTGCCAATTGCATTATACCAAATTACCATGTACTTGTCATACAGAGCACAGGCCCTGCTTCTGGTTAGCAGAGCCCAGAACACAGTCAGAGAAAAAAAAACAGCATCTAGTGGTTAAAATGGGGGACGCAGCAAACAGGTCCTGATTTCTCACACACATCTATGACAGAAAATCCTCCAGTTGTACTAGTAGCTAATTTATCAACTATTGCGGGCAGCTTTCTAATTTTCTGATAATGTAGTGCTACACCTACAGAAGGTATTAAAACCCAAAAAAGAGTTCCCACTATTTCACTTGCACTCACACTTCTCTTCGTTTTCACGTTTTATCCCTTTATGTTTTTTTCAAAATCCTTCACATGATCCATTATTGGAAATATTATTCCCTGATGAAAACTTCCATACCATTCTTTTGGTAACTTATAATAAGCATTCTTTTCACATATATATAATATACTTCGAAAAGATAAGATCAACTCCACTTAAATATCTTTTCCAGTTTTCATAAATTTCCAAAGTACGTACTAAGTCCTACAAAAATTGTGTTAGTATTTTTACTATATATACAAAGTTTCCCCTTATGCTGTCACTGTAACGCTAATGCAGCCAATCCCCTATCAGATTATTTTCTGATTTCTGTAATTTCCAAGGAACTAATTTGATTTTCCATTATTATTAATTGTCATATTATGTTGTCTATTCTACTAAATCTATGGCATTCTTTTCATTTCTCCCTATTTGACAGTTAAGGTTATTTCTATGTAGATTAGCCTTGTCTAAAGATTGTTTTAGTCCAAACAAATAGCCCATTGTTTCAACTTGCGATGCTTCAGGATGTAGATTCAAGCATTTTAGCGCAAGAAGTGCAGGAAAGATCCGATTGCCCTTGGAATAATAGCACAGCAAGTTATGAGTTCAATAAAACAAACTAACTAGTACACTGCAAGAAATTCCCTTTGTCAATGGCAAGCTAATAAAGGTTCTGCCCTCAGCAACAGAAGTATGGTATTTGCATACATATGTAGCAATCACCAACATCCCTGGTATTACATATTCATTCAACAGATCAGTGTAAGTGTCAGTGAGTAATCAGTAGGAAAATCACAATGTAAAGAATTATTTTTCAAGGCAGTGAAGTCAGTGCTGTTGCCTTTTACATTTTTTTAAGAAATTGTAAGTTTAGAATCTTCTTTGGGTACATAATGTGGCAAATGCAAAACCATAAGTAATACAATTTTTTCCTTTCATGATGCTTGAGCACGTTGAAGGTTCAATACTACTAATACGAGACATGATGTCTTTTTAAAGAAATGCTTAATTATTTGTTTCTTCAATGCTTTAGATGAATTGATGCTAGCGTTGATAGTTTGAAAATATGCACTATTTGTATGTATTGATTTGTTTTTTGTCCCTTGTGTGTATTTGTGTTTAAATATGGGTGTTATATATTGATATGTGTCCAAAATGCTGGATAAAAATGTAATTTAAAAATATCTTTATTTCATATTACACTAGGGCATTGCAAATACAAATCTAACAGTACTGAAGATGGTCTCACAGATAAATACATAGGAGACCGAAACGTCAACCAACGCCTTTTCCTATCCATTTATCAAATTGAAAGTCAGGAAAGGTGTCATCAGGACCTACAGAGTTATACATTCATGTATTATTGACACCCCTGTAGGCCTGTTTATATTTGTATCTCAATTTTACTGCCTTTTAAATTGATGATAAATTCAACATTTTCATATACACCCGTCTAGTGTTTGTGTTTTTATATTAGTTTTTTTATATTTGTTTTTTGTTGACTATTTATTTGAAGAAAATTCTTGTTTTGCTGATTTATTTCACTATAGGACCATTGAATTGTCCTTATAAGTTTTCTTAAATTAATCTAAAGAGAAATTTTTAGAATAAATTCCCTTGAAGGCACACCTTACCTTTTCATATATATTTACCCAAGCCCTCAAGGGTATTTTGGGTTGCTCACTGTCATAAACCCCTGTTACTGTTGAGTCGCAAGGGCAGCTTTTCCTACCTGGTGAGATACAGAGCATTCCAAATCAGCCAAACCTTTACAGTAGTCCAAGATGGGATAATCTGTTATGTTGACTAATGCAGGGAAACATCCATTACAACGCAGTCATTACAACAACCCACCTTTACAATGCAACTGTTACAATGCAACTGCCTTTATATCGCATGCCATTACAATGTATGCCATTACAAAACATGTCACTACAAGGCATGGCATTACAACGCACACCATTACAACGCATACCATTACAACGCATTATAAGGTAAGTAATAGAGTTTTTTTTGTATTAGGGTGGGTATGGGTTTTGGGGTACATCGGAATAGTAATTTTTTCCCCAATACTATCCAACACTTTCCCTACTATTGCACTCACTGGAGTGGGAATAGTAATTTTTACCCCCACACTATCCAACACTTACCCTACTGTTGCACTCACTGGAGTGGCAATAGTCATTTTTACCCCTACACTATCCAACACTTACCCTACTGTTGCCCTAAATGTATTATGCATTGTAATGGTATGCGTTGTAATGGTATGCGTTGTAAATCAATTTTAAACAGACCCTTGTCGACATCACTAGCGGGATGACCTCTAACTACCTTCAGCTTAACGCCGGCAAGACGGAGGTCCTGCTGGTGGGCAGAGAGACGGCGGCTTGGAACAACCAATGGTGGCCTGAGTCATTGAGCCAACCACCTGAGCCAAAAAGCTGTGTAAAAAATCTTGGAGTATGGGTGGATTCTACCCTGAATTTTACCCATCAGACTAAAAAAGTTGCTGCCACCTGCTTTGGAATCCTTCGGAACCTTAAACCCAGTGCTTAATTTGAGCCGGTGCTTGCCGGTGCTTAGCACCGGCACGTTTTTCCCAGGGCCGGGTCTACACTCTTGCCTCTGATCAACACACAATATGGGTATACATTGGCTGCAAGCTGCTCACAAAACTCCGAGTAGGGTCCCAGCCTCCCCCGTGAAGAGCTGATCTTGCCAGTGAATGCGTGCTGGTAACATCATTTCAAATTGGATGCAACTGCTTGGCGCCCGCTTTTTTACATGCCACATATTACCGCCAGGAAATCAAACTTCCTGGGTCCCTGCCTCGGCGTAGATCACTGTCACATCACATTTTGCAATCGTTCATGAGCTACCAATGAACGATTGCAAACTATATTATTAGCCCGCCCCATCCCTCCTTGACGAATCGTCAAGTGTGTGCCCACCACACATTCGGACCAATAAGCATTGTTTTTTTAACGCGGCCCGCCCTGAACTGCGCAGCTGCAGGGCTAATCATCAGCCGACGACCGAAGAAAGCAGCATGTTGCGCAGCATGTCTCCTCTAGGATTAATGAAGGCTGTCCGTCCTGGTAAGTGGCAGTCATTATTTTCACTTTGTATCGGGATTCTAATCATTATGGACAATATTTATTCTAAAACATTCACATGGCTCAATATGCTAAATAATATTTTATAGTGTGGGGCCCACGGCTGCAGCTCTCCCTCCGTAGCTGCTGGCTTTTAACTTTTGCAGCAAAATATCTTTTTTAAAGTTAAAAGCCAGCAGCAGCGGAGGAAGAGCTGCAGCCGTGGGCCCCACACTATAAAATATTATTTATTTAGCATATTGAGCCATGTGAATGCTTTCGATAAATATAACTCTGAGCACTGGTAAACGGCTGATGGCAGAGAAACAAGAATACCTGAACGTGCCACTCGAGGTAAAATTCACGTTCAGGTAGTCTTGTTTTTCTGCTATCCGCTGTGTACCAGTGTTCAGAGTTATATTTGTAAATTCACCCCTAGCCAGGGGAGTGGGGCCCATTTTCTATGCTTACTTATGCCAGGGGTGGTTGGTGCATGTGGGCAAAAGGGGCGGTGTCCTGCCACACAGGAGAGAAAGAGGAGAAGGATAAAACTCACAAGCAGCCCAGTTAAAGGACTGGTTGCTCCATCAGGCGCAAGATGTGTGTGTGTGGTTTTTTTTGTAACAGTGCATGCAACTGCACCTGTGCAGAGCGAGATTTTCACTCGCCCCTGAGGCACAAGTGTGAGTGCTGGCATCATTGAAGAGGTATGGCCTCTCGTTAGTGCCAGTGGTTTGATCGGCACTTGGGCGATATGTTTGTGGCCCTGGGCATGGGAAACTCGGTGCCATTGGTTTCAATGGTTTGGGGCAGGACAGACCAGCACTTTTTTCATTTTGCTCACAGTTGGTTGGACTTTGTGAGGGGCTGGGGAGGATTCCATGAAGGAGACTGACTTACCGGCTCCTCCCCAGCCCTCCCTAACCAGCAATCAGCAGTAAGTAGACACTCGCAAAAAGAAAGAATTAGTACTCATTTCAACTGTGAGTGTCTTGCGGCCACACGTGAAGTGCACCTAGAGAGTCCCTCTCTCATGGAGTGAGTGCTACAGTCTTGGCGGTAAGGCGTACTGCTGTATGCTAGCTTATTGCACAAAAGCTAGCAATGCCAGCAGTATGTAGTGAGAGTGAAAGCAGTTTTAATGAGCCTGCCTTCAGTTCTGCCATAGGACCTGGACTCGGTTTCACTTTCCTTTCTAGCCACAGTAAAAAGAATACATTTTGAAGGACAGGATGAGTTGGTGAGCCCAATAATGACAGAAGGTACAGTTGTATTACTTCCCTTTTTGTTTTTCGACATTAAAGCTGGCTAAAAGGGGCACAGAATTTTTTTTTATTAGAAGTCGATAAGATAAATACCTCTGGGTTGAAATGTCTCTTAATGGAGCGGCATCTCTGCAGTTTACTTGACCTAGAATGGAAGTTAAGGAGCCAAACGGTGCTGTCTGTGGAATGCACAAGACCTAGAACGTTAACTGCACACATTCAAAATCGATGAGGTATTTACGCCCTACCACCTTAAAATTTCACCAGCCACCACTGATGCCAATGTTGAATTCCATTGATTTTAAACATTTTTGGAGGGTGAGGATGTTTTTCTGGGCGGGAGATCCTTTTGTAGACTATAAAAGGTATTTTGCCTGTTAGGACAGTAAGGATGAGAACACAGAAGGTGGTAGCTCGAAATGATGGCGAGCTTCCTGCAGAGACTGCTAAAAGAGAGCGGGAAAGGCCTGCCTTTGAAAGGCAGAGACATGGAGGGCCCAGTAGTAAAGGAAAGCAAAAGTCAACTCGACATAATGGGGCCACCATTTGGGGACAGAAAAAAGGAACAGTTGGGACATAAAGTGAGCAAACCTAATTTTGCCATTAAC
Source organism: Lissotriton helveticus (assembly GCF_964261635.1). Lineage (NCBI taxonomy): Eukaryota > Metazoa > Chordata > Amphibia > Caudata > Salamandridae > Lissotriton > Lissotriton helveticus. Next base: position 646,162,051 of record NC_136071.1, on the reverse strand, counting down.
TTGCACTCAATCGGAGCAAATAAAGCTGCTTTCTTGATTATACACATTAAACTCCCACCTAATAGGAAGCTCTGATCCATAATATCTAAGCCCTTCATTTTGACATCATAAGTGCAGCGATTTTTTTCCTCCTCTTTTTACTGTACTTTCCCATTGCAGACTCTCCTTCAAGGGTCGGACTGGCCTAGGGGGCAAGCAGGTCGTGCCTGATGGGCTGGTGTGTATGGGCCAATTTTTTGGCTCTTTGTGGGCCCGTTTTATGGTCTGGTGGGCCTGTTATTTTCAGGCCTGGTCCAATTCTGCCCCCTTTGCATGGAAAGATGCACTCAACGAAGTGTTAGTATTTAAAAAGCAGTTATAAAATTAAACAACAAGTATCACCTCTAGTAAGTTAATCTACCTAATGAACAAGTCCATGTAAGCAAAAAACAACTAGTTGGTTTACTAAAGCATGTTTAAGCTGTTAGCACGGAGTGTGCATCTCAGTGCTCCCTCAAAAGGGAGTCTGATGGTGTTCGTGATAGTCACAGGTGGGCCAGGTATGCAAACTTCACACTCAAAATTGAGCAAGTTGTACTTCGCTCAGTTCACAAAGTATGATGACTTTACCAACTGTGCCTTACTTTGTTTGAGGAACTTTTTCATGTTGAAAAAGGTTTTGGAAGAGAATTTTCAAGTTAAAAGTGGGATTCTGTAGGCCAAATTTAATGGACAACTGTGTATACTTTGGGCCAGTAGCTAAAATTTTCAAAGTTTTAAAAACAATGTAACATAGTTATGGAGGGAAACCTTTGTGGCCTTGCACACCGGGAAATACCTCGTCAGTAATGGGGGCGAAGTGAGCTCCAGATTGTCACACAATCATGCTGGGATATCATGTTAATTATTATATGAGGAGCTGGCATGAGGAGGGCTTAAGTGCCGGTGAAAAGGTAGAGGAATGCGGATTGTGAGGGATATCAATGCCCCACTATGTATTTCCAGCAGAAACCCCATTGGCGAGATCCAACTAGGACTTGAAACGTGTAGCCTGTTCTGGTGACTCTCACTAGTTCAGTCTGCAAATGTGGGTCAGCTCGGTCCCTGCTGCAGAGGGCGTGATCTCCGCTGGTGTTCAATCCTGTTCATACAGACTGTGATACCTTCTGAAGTGTGGTGCTTTTGATATGGATGGTGGAGTGTGGTGCTCTTGATATGGATGGTGGAGTGTGGTGCTCTTGATATGGACCCTACTCCTAACCTGCAGGCCTCTCTTACTGAATGGGACCCCTCTCTGTAGTCTCTTAGGTACAGATTCTGACTGTGATACTCACCTCTCTGTGGAATCTGATATTGACTTTGATACTCTCCATGCCAGCAGGCCTTTCATAGAGACTGTGTGTGATAAAACCCTCATTCTCTGCAGGCACTCTGATAGGGACTGTGATCCCATACCAGTCTGCTGTAGTTCATTTCCATGACCATCCTCATGTAAGGGGCTCAGGTATGGACTCCCAGACTCTTCTACTGTGAGGTGCACCCACCATAGCATGGAGGATGTCTGATAGTAAGTAGCAAAACACTGTACTTCACAGCACATCAACACCCCATAACTGATGATCTCTAAATAGTGTGAAATTCCTTTAGGACTGTTGAACATATTTAACAGATTAATACCTTTAGCTTGCAAGTACATGTTGGCTGCATTCAGAATATTTCATTTTGTACTTTCTGTTGAAATCAATTAAATTGAAGAGGTGTGCCTTTTGCTGTGAAAATGATTAATATAATTACACAATTTCCATTATCCTTATCTTGGCTGTCTCATGTATAGATTGCTCTCACAAATTATCATTTTCTACAGCATGTAAAATAAAAAAGTAGACCGTAGAGGAGCTTGCACTAAACATGTAAAACAACCCTTTAAAGTTTGCTCAAGGCTACCTCTTCCCTTTACAGAGTGTGCATGTCACATTCACTTGAGAGGTTTGGAATGCCACAATACCTGCAACGAGCACACATTTAAATGGTACGCATCTGTGGTGTATGTATTGAGGTCTGAATCTTATATAGTTTTGATATTCTTCTGATCATTACTGACTCTGAGAGAGTGCCAGTGCCAGACATACACTCCAGGCTGCAGTGGCACATGGACTTGAAGGGGCAAGTGATAGAGGCCTATTTGTCATACTTGCACTGGTGACCTTTGCAGCATTGTAATGCAACTGATGGCTTCTCACTTGTTAGATGCCATAGTGGAGCTGTCAATACACTGTTGGCTTTCTTTATAGATATCATCTGTATTTCTCAAGGAAAGTAGGTCTCAAAACAGTCTGTTGTTAAACTCCTTGTCTATTCTGTGAGAAGTATTTGTGCGTGTGTGTGTGTGTGTGTGTAGGATGACATTATAAGTTGCCTCTTCCAGATTTCATACAATCCTCAATCCGCCAGGAAAAGCTTTAAGTTGCGTTCCACGGATTTAGTTAGAAGAGTAATCTAGATACTTCCTGTTCACCTTCTTTGCCTTTTACTTCAAGAAATGCTTTGCTGGGTCTGGTTCATTAGTTAGCTAATATATCCACTCCAGAAATCTGTGTTTGATTTCTGTCATAAACTTAAATAATGGTGTGGCACCCGGTCTTTTCTCTTTCTGAGGTCGATAAAATTAGTGCCATTGAGTTGGATAACAATATTTTTAATTCGGTTTTAAGGCCCCCTCTGGTGAGTATGTGCTTTACAAACATACATGGTGTGATAAGGACAGAAATGTATTTCAATATTTTGTTTTTCAATTTCTTTGCAATATTACATTGACAGTATTCCCTCTGCCTCTCTTTCACCCAGTAATTTTCATACTCGTATCCATTCCCATGACCTCCTATCTTTCCTTCGTCCCGCCTATTGCCTTTCCTTTTTCTCTTCCTCAGCACCTCCATTCACACCTTCTTTCCTCTTTCCATTCTCGCTTCCTTACACCCTCATTCGTTCCCCATCCCTTGGTACATTTCTTCCTTCTTCCCCCATTAGTTCCTTACTTTCTTTTTTTCCTGGTCCTTCCTTCATCTCTTCTTTAATTTCTTACTCTCATATCCTCAACCCTTTCTTCGGCTTTGATTCATCCATCACACATCATTCATTTCCTTTCTCCCTCTGTCCCTTCATTTCTTTCTTTCACATTCTATTCTTATTCCCTTCTTCTGTAATCCATTACTTATTTCCTCACACCAGTACTCCCTTTCCTGCCTGCATTGTTGCTGCTTTCTGTAATATATTCCTTCCTTCATCCCTTCCTATCTTTTAAACAGCACAGCACAAGCACATTCTCTTTAGTTTGTAAAGCTGCCTCAAATACTCAAATGACCTTTCCTAAAGCTGCATTTTGAGATTTACAAACATTCCCTAATTTGAGTTCACTTTTAAGTTATTCTCATAGGCGTTCAATGTTTTATATTGTTATGTTATATTGATTTGTATAGTACACTAATGACCCGAGAGAGTATCCACGCACTTGGGCAGGTATGTAGATGTGAGGCGCCAAGGTGCTTATGTGAAGAGCCAGGCCTTCAGCTTCTTGTGGAACTCAAGGAGTGAGGAAGCAACTCTGACGTGTTGAGGCTTGTGGATGTGGGTGGAGTCATTAAATGAAGTGGGCGGGGCCACTTGACAAAGTGGGCGGGCTGGGGAAGTGGGCGTGTCCTCCTAAAAAAATTAGAGCACCTGCACTTAATATTTTACAAATTAAGCACTGCTTAAACCAATCCTAAAGTTCTTTGACCATCAGACACGCCAGCTTGTGGTACAATCAGCCATTCTCTCGCGGCTGGACTACGCAAGCTCCCTATTGTTAGAGGCAAAAGTAGCGGAGAAAACAAGATTGCAACGTGTCCAGAATGCCACAGCTAGAGCACTGATTGGCCTTCCCCGGCATCAGTCAGCGGAAAACACCCTAGCAAAACTCCACTGGCTTCCGGTAGAGAAGAGGATACACTTTAAGACCTTGTGTCTTGCATTCAAAATCTTGAAAATGTCCTCCCCACCCATGCTAAGTCCACTTCTCACAGCATATGTGCCCCGACGCACCCTGCGTTCAGAGGTACAGAACTTGGTAGTTGTCCCCCGTATCAAACTAGCCCGGACGGGGGGTCGCTCTTTCCGGTATCTTGTAGCTAAGCTCTGGAACGCCCTGCCCTCCCAGATTCGCGGAATGAACGACCTACTATCTTTCAGAAAGGCTATAAAAACTCACCTCTTCGGCTAAAATTTGGTATGTTGTTGCAAGTTCCTTCTGTAGCGGTTATCTCTCCTTTCAGGCAGAAAGCGCCGGGACGCCCCTTTGCTGGGGCAGCCGTGTGCTATACAAACCTGTGTAACATAACATAACATAACATAACATAAAGGTATGCGTTGTAATAGTATTATTACTTCTTTTAGTCAGTCATTGAGTCAATCACAAGAGTAATTCCGGCAATAGTATCTGGAGTCAAAGTGTACTGTGGGATTTTCGGACATTCAGCATTTGACTTTCTGATGTTTTGAGCTTGTTGAACACCTTTGACTACTCTGATATCTTTACCTGTGAATGACCAGACTTTAGGTAACGCAGTGTCTCTTAGTTCAATGGGTAGATCTTCTCTCATCAAGAGAGTGAATATTCCCATTTCACATTTTTGTGGGGGCAATTTCAAAACAACATCTTCATCATTTTTATGAAATTTGACTCCTCTTGGTGTGAAATGTACTTAGCTGATCACATCCAAGCAGATTCACTGGACTTGAATCAAACACCAAAAATGTGTTGATCCTAAAAGCACCCTTTTTTAACAGGAACAGCTTCAGAAATTGGGGTGGACAACTTTTTATTAGTAACTCCTATAACTTGGACACTTTCTCCTGAGAAGGGTAGGTTAGATACCTCTGGCATTCTAACAGTAGAGGGGCTAGCACCAGTGTCAGAAAAAATGTGACATTATTCCCATTTACTTCTCCATCTACAATGGGACCATTCTGGTCTGCCCCTCAGACTGCCAAAGCAAGCAGTCCTCCTCCCTCCTCAGGCATCGTCATGCCAACGGGACAGGATCAAAATCATCTGTCTGAATTAACTACTGTTGTAATGCATTCTGATGTTGATAAAAAAGTCTCTTCATTTGCTGATTGTTGTTCTTTACCTGATCATTCTGCCGAGGCATTGGAGCTTATGGTATCTGTATTGTTTGGGAAACATTCGGATTTTGAGTTCTCTGACTGAGTCTGCTGAGTCTGAACCATGTTATCTCCCTGAAACTGTGTTATTCCCCCATTCTGTATCTAATTTACAGTATTAAGTCTAGCCTCGTGTTTCTAATGTCTAACTTTTTCACACATATAACATGGGTTTTGTTTCTTCAAAGCTGACATATCAAAACACATTCTTAGATCCACTTGGAGCTCTACCTTCAGACTGGAAATTCGGCTGTTGAAAATCGTTAACACCCTGCATCATTGGAGCTTGATTATGCCCACCTTGTACCAGAACTGTTTTCAAAACCTTGCTGATTCAGACCTTTCTGCATCGCTCTCATTTGAACAACCATCAAGTTTTCCTTCATTTTCTTGTTTTTCATGTCAATCTCATCTCCACAATAACCCAAAATCTTGTTGAGCAGTTTGTTTTGCCACCAGATTATTTGTTAGTGAATCATAAATGGAATCTCAGGCCTCAAACCATTCATAAAGCTAAAAACAAAAGGTCCCATATCTTTGTCAGCCACATTTTCCATTCCACTGTACTGTTTGAAAGCCTTTACCAATCTCTCGTAATAAGCATGCACTGATTCTTTAAGCTCTTGGGTTGTTCTATCTATTTGATGCCAACCCTTAGGAGAAACTTTAGTTTTCTGGTGATTTATCACTTGTTGGTAGTTTTTTAATACCACTGGAGATGGTACACCTGTTTAAGGATTCCTTTCTGGTGCTGCTTCAGGCCAATGCACAGACACTTTACATTCGGCCCATAAATCTCCAGGACGCACAATGTCAAACAGGGTATTTAAGTTAATCCACAAAACCTTTGACTTTTTCACAAATCTTTCCATCTGTGTGTCCCATTCCACTGGATTCTCTCTCAATTTCGGAAATTTGTGAATGACAAAATACCAGGTCATGTCCAAAGTACACAAATTTGGTAAAGGATGGGGCCTCTGTATGCAAGATAAAATTGCCTGTTTACAAGGAAAGAACCAATTGGAAAAGGTTGGCCTCAGGCAAGGTGATGAACAATTGCTAGTTTGGGCAACAAAAACTGGGTTATGTAATAAACACCACGTGAACAATGATATCAAACGATTGATAATAATTCATTTATTATGTATTATTATTGGTGCGTAGTTTTTGTAAACATTTTCTTTGTCTAATTAAAATGCATTCATTTATCATTGATAATGCTTATTTGCAATAAAAAAGGAATACTTTTTATACATTACAGATGTCATGAATGAAGATACAATGAGCGTTGTTGTGGCTAATCTAAGCAATACAATGAATGTACTTAACTGATATATATTTTGACCTATACGTATCTGATTATTTGAGTCTAACTTCTCACATACATCATTATATACCTTGTTTTCGTCTATCTTATACAGATAATTGACATGATAATTTTGTGAAACTGGCGGTAGGTAGCACTACGTGCGTTTCGGCACTGCCTTCTTCAGGATTCCTTCTCAGTGAACACTGTAATAATAAAATACAACAACAAAACTAGGTTTCAATGCCCAAACTAAAGCTTAAACAGTATTATTCTGCTAAACATTAGAAGGATATCTTAAAGGATGTGACTACATAAATATACATAAAGAAGACCTTAAAGTTGTTAACCATAAAAGAAACAGAATAGTGAAGGTTGAGATAATAGAATATAGACAGATTTAAAATAGCACCAAAATGTGAAGAGATGCGCGCACTTTAATTCCTAAAAGTGAGTGGAACCCAGGAGAACTGATTTCACAGGGTAGATTTATCGTCATGTCAATTATAATACATCTTTGGAACTATATCAATGGAGTTCAGATGATTCTACTGATCATATGTAAGTCAGCACAGTGGAGTCTACATCTCCTGTGTAAATATGCAGAGACTTATGTGGCTGACTGTCAGAGGAGGTCTATTTAAGGATGTATAGTTTATAAAGTAAATTAGTGCCTGGGGGGTTTCTTTTACCTTAGTTGGGAAAGCCAAAAGCTTTCCTTTGTATGCTCCAGGAGAGGTGATTTTCAATTTGTTTAAAAAGGATATGGGGGAGACTGAAGGGCTCTACAATAGAGATAAAGATTCATGCATGTGAGAAAAGATGGTAACGGTGTATCTGATTCTAATGTGTAGATAGTAAAGGTAACTGAAATGTCTTACCTTTCAGCTGACTCAAATGGTTAGGCTGAGCAGTATGCTTGAATTCTAGTCTGGATCACTTTCAGTGGACATGTTTATAGATCTGAAACAGCTTTTTTGAAGTCTGTGTAAAAAGAACAGAAGTTGGAAATGATGGAAAATTAATGACTTCTGAACTCTATTTAATTGTTATCCAAAGTACATGCACAACACCTACACAAGATACTTCTCTCATAGGAAGCATCTGTATTTCGCCACTCAGTGTCTGTACCCTGACTTAATTTTCTTCTTTTTTTCACCCATCTTCCCTCCCCTTTCTCTCTCTCATTCCACCTCTTAATCAGTGTCATTCATTTTTAAACTGCAATTTCTTTCCAACTGGCCTCATGGTTGCAAAATGTTGCTCCTTAAAATCTTAACTGCAATTTCTTTGTAAAACCTTGAATTTCTAAATGTCAATTTCATATTTCTGAGCCAATTCAATTAATCTCTCATGTGTGAATCTAGCTTGTCGGGTAATATATTTGTAGGGAAACAATAGTTCCTCCTCCTGTTAGGTGTGTCATCCTGCTGGACTAAGATTTCCCTGAATCGTCTCTTCTAACCCTACTTTTAACCTTCTTACATCTAATAAATTATTCCTTGTTGAAATTGTAACTGAAGTTGAACCTGGAACAGCAAACAAGGCAGGAACTGAAATCGAATTTGGAACTAGTGCTTAAACTGAAATTGTTTCTACACTCTGATTATTCTTTGGGGTACTAAATCCATTCAGCCATTCATCAAATTCTTCAGGAGTAAATCCTAATTGTTCTCTAGAAAGATGTACTTCCCATTGGTACAATCAGTGCAGGAAGATGACAACTCATTTCAGGAGGTCCACTCATTCTATGGGAATAGACTTGTGAAAACCTCTGAACCATTCCATTTGTCAGGTCAGATTGTGTCTGATTTGGAATAGAACCTGTACTCTTATTACCTGAACTATTACCTGGAGTCAGGACCATAGGTGTCTGAAGCACAGATTCCATTATCAGTTCTAGCAGATTACTATGTACAGAATTTATTCCAGCAGGTACAGTCAAATTGTGTACTGTATTCACCTGTAACCCAGATTTCCAAGGGTGTACCACAGGTCTAATAGTAATAGGAACAGTCAACGTATCTGAAGTATTTGAATCAATCATATTCACTGGAGCCGTTATTTCCATTCTCCCTCTTATTGAAGTGTTGCCTCTCTTGGTATTTTAGGCTTTACAGGCGCATTTCGAATTTCACTGGTAGTACTACTTGACACATCCACATTCTGGGATTCATTATATGGTGGTGGTGGAAGATTCATTAACTGATGATTCAAGAGTTCATCATCTATGTCACTCTCTTATGCGTCCTTACCGTATCATTCCTTTCTCTCTCTATGTTTCCTCTTTTCTTTTTCCTAAAACATATTCTTCAACTGGTAACATTGGATACAATCTAGCTGCTGCATAATAATTTAGTGTTCTACTATATCCCCTTGGTATTTTTCTTCCTCTTTCTGATGTGCAATGTTTTCCCAAGTATTTAATAACTCGAGTTGGACAGCTCTAAGAGGTGGTCTCAATTCGAACTATGAGCTCCTTAAGTTCTCAATGATTTTCAAAATAAATGCCCCGTAACAAGGAAACTGTAGTGCCTCATATTTTTCTGTAAGGTTGTGCCAATATTCAAGCCAAAAACATGAATGTAATCATTTGTCCATCATTACATTGTATCCTGGTGTTTCCTTGGGTGGTGCCTCAACTCCTAATCGGGCAGGTATTGTCTCATCTCCCCTGATCAATTTTCATAAGGTTTTGGAAAATGTCATTTTTACTCAATTTTTTATTTTACAAATACACTTCCGGAAAATCCAGGAAATCAATTTCTCTTGCAATTCTCTATTTCAGCAATCTCAACAAATGATAATGCAAACTTTTATTGCACTGTCAACCAATCTTAGCATGGATTTACCCTAACCAACTGATCAAAGTGTGAACTGCAATCTCACTCTTCGGAGCAGCTCACCCTTTACAACTTTTTTCTAAGCAAATACACAATGCAATGTTTACAACAACTACACTTGTCTGCTCCACTAAAAGATATCTACTGTCTCAAGGTGACTACATTTTTCTATAGTCATTCATTTTATATCAATGGGAGTTCACCCTAATTGATACAGCTTTTCCCTGTGCACCGGAGATCAATTATACCAACCATTTACCACTAACACACATTAGAGAACCCTTTAACATCAGATGTTGTTGACAATGTCTCATGAAAAACACCAACAACTTACCTAGTGTCTTCTACACTGAGACTACCATGTATCTTGATATCTTAGGCCACAACAGACCTGTTTACAACTTGAACTTCTTTGCGTCAAGCGCCACAATGATATATATGGACTTCAAACATTTCTCACTCTGCTCAACAACACACAACCATACCATCTTTTTATAAAAAAACAATCTTTAAGTGAAAGCAATTGCAACGTGCATCCCCATTAATACTCACACTCCTCTGCTGCTTCCTGTCATCGAGATTCCGTCAGTGGTCCATCACTCTTTTTGCTGAACCATGAACTCTTGGACTTATTGAACTTGGACAGGGATATCTATTTTGGCACTCTAAACCCTCACTTCACTAGAACTATCCATAGCTCTGCTACCAAAGTTTTGATGCAGCAGGAGCCTTTTTTCCAACTTCACTTCAAGTATCCACGCTGGGCCCATAAGAAAATTTGATTTTTCGACTGATCACAAATGTATTCTATAACCACAGAGGCATTGGTCCTCTGATTACTTTTTTCTGTTGTAGTGAGGAGTGAGAGTTTAGGATGTCAAAACCACAGCCAACCAATGACGCCCATTAATTAGTGGTCAACTCACAAGTTCGAAATAAGGTTCAAATAAACTACTCTCAGAACCATACTGTAAAAGTATTGCAACTGGAAGACCCAACCTTCTGAAGACTTTTAGTCTGACTAAAATTATACAAACCAATAGCTCTGCTATTGCCAAATAAAAAAAACAAGATAACTTGATGTTCTGAAAACAATATATGACTATCTCTATTATGCATTTAGATTCAAACTAATAACACAGGTAAAAAAAATAACACCAGAACACAATAACAGACTTAGGCAATTTAGAAAATAGGAATGATCCAAAATCAATGCAAATAAGCAACATTTTAAGTAGCTCAGTTGGAATGCCAATAACAAGTAGTATAAAACCACACATTAATCAAAACCTTTCGAAGAAGATAGTTTACACATTACAAATTACCACTACCAATGAAGGCAGGAAATGATTTGAAAGGGGGTGAAACCCATTCAGTTAAAGGATAAAAGTGCCATGAAATAATTCAGCCTAAACAAGAGAATTTCAATGCATTAAAAATCATCTTCTTTAGGTGAATCAACTCAATAATAACTATTCAAACATTTTAAAATAAATCAAACATTCAATATTAGGAAATAAAGGTAGTTTTGTCAGTAATTATTATATTAAAAATGAACAATCCTAAATATGGCCTACTCATATGAATTTCAGAAGTAGCAACATGTAAACTAATTCTAAAAATCATTAAAACAAAATAGTTTTCATTAATATACGTTCAAGTACTTATAATTAAAGTTTCAAGCATGTAATCTTTAGCGCCAGGACACCTTTCCGGTAACAGTGCGCTTAACAAATGTGCAAAATAAATAAAAATAAATAAATAAATAAATAAATAAATAAATCACTATTGATTTGCACCAATATCTAGTTTATGAAAACACTCTGCAATTGAAATTAATAGAAATTCTAAACCAGGGGCGGCTTCTCCACTAGGGTGGAGGAGCGTCGCTCCACTGCTCTCTCGCAGTGTGAGAAAGCCAAAACATAAAATGGTAATAACTAGAAGTTATTACCATTTTATGTTTCCTTTGCGCATTGTGGCTGGGCGGGGCTGCTCTGCTCTTTGAGCAGGGCAGGGCAGGGGAGGAGAGGTTTGCCCACTCCTGAGTGCACAAAGACTGTTTGGTCGGCCCACACGTGCTGCCCAAACCAGTCATGCGAACTCTGCCTTTCTCCATGCAGGCTGCTATGCAGCTTACACGGAGAACATGGCCACCCCATTAGCCCCTGGCTGGGCGGCTTTCTGACCAATCACAAAGCTGCTTGCAGCGTTACGATTGGCTTAGGGGAGGGAGCCTGGCTTCCTGTTTCCTCTTCCTGTCGGAGGCAGGAGAGCAGCAGCAGGAGCTAAGAAGACGCGGGACACGGCGCGTTGGAAAGTTACGTTTAATTTAGTTTTTAACATTTTTTTTATTTCCAGGCGACCCCCTCCCCTCGCAACACCCTCTGTGAATCCCCCCACGACCCTTCGAGCCCACCCATGAGCAATGCCGGAAGCTACTGTTCTAAACTTCTTGTTAGTCTTCATAACATCTTATTATTATTATTATTATTTGATTAATCCTACTATTTCTAATATTTCTAATAATGCTGATAATTCAACATTTTCTCTGTTGCTGTGATGTTTTTTGTCAGCGTGTATAAAGTGCATTTATTTTCAGTGTAAAATCTAGTATGTATGTCGTATGAAGGCTAATCAATAACTACAATGTTACAGGCCACCTCTCTGATGGCAAATTAAGCTATCACAAACTACCACAGCAAATCGTTACAAAGCATCATTTTGTTGTCCTTAGCCTTTTCTTCTAAAGTCCTCTAAACTGTTCATTTCACCAAAATATTTACATTGAAAGAATAGCACTTAAAAATATTTTGGGGTGCGCTTGATAGGATAAAAAGTTACAGATATCGGGACCGTTAGCCCTTAGAACATGCATGAACTTGTGACTAAATGTAAAATATAATGAAATCTGTTTGGACAAGGGAACCATTATTACCGTCACCCATTTCAGATCCCCAAAGCCAAGACCAGGGACCTGAAACTCTCTGATTTGCTGGCTGGAACCTGAGAAAAATAGCCCCAAGTCTGGAAAAATAAGAAGGAAGGAGGCATAAGATGGCTATGGCTCAGGTGAGCAGGTGGTGGCCCAAGAGAACCACCCTAAAGGTAAAATATAAAAAAAATACATTTGTCATTCAGTTTGTCGACCTTGAGACAGGGTTTGCAGACAGCAAAGCTTCTGCAACGTCCGCATGCCATGCGCACAAATCCATGTTGGGCCACTCTTGGGCCTGCAAAGCCTTGCTCTGGGTCCTCAAAACTGCAGAGTTTACACACCTGGTAATGGGTCCACGAGCCCACAGAAGATTCAACAAGGACTCGCTAACAATTGTGGGTTTTCAAACCCAAAACGGGGTCTGCAAACAAAAACACAACAATCCCAACCCCCATGAAAAGAGGTCCAGTATCAATTTGGCCGTCCAAAGTCCATGGATGTTAGCAGGGAGTTGTGTATGGTGCCTGGCACCAAATGGCCTGGCCATAGCACAGCAGGGTATTGTATAATTTAATTAAAGTATGATGTACTATATGATAAAAAAACAGAACATTCACTGAAAAAAACAATATTAAAGTGAAATTATGGCTAACTGTTATACAGCACCTTAGCACACGTTAATAAAAACTGACACATTCACTAAAATCTACAGTTAGAATAGAGTTATAGTTGAGAATTAAAATGGTAAAAGCCAATTTGCTAATTATGGATAGCTCTGAGTCCTTGACTTTATCAACAACATGTGAACCATAACTCACACACTAAATGCATTGCTCGTGGCCTCATGCCATGTGTGCCAATATGTCAACTTACGGTCAATCCAAAAATGATACTTCATTATTATTTTTATTTGTAATTGCATCTGTCCTACCACCGGTGAAGTCATCATTAGAACTGCTTTTTTAAACAATTTAATCCAATTTAATCCACTCCTTCCAGACTGTCGGGCTTGTTTGGGGTTCTACTAAAGTGACTGGGCACCAGTGCAGGACTCACCTGGAACACCGTAATGTCTTTTGGACGTCTTCGTTCAGCCATTAAATGAGGAGGGAGTCAAACACTGGAAGGATATAGTAGTGGGTACTAACTGTCTCCCTTGGGCATTTTGGAGGAATATTACCAGCGGTGCTCTTCCAAGGTTTAAGTTTTACCAAATCTCATCATGGTGAAAGAGTCAACACTGGCCATTACAGGAAGACAACACTATGGAAAATGAGCTAGAAAATGTGACTCCAAAAAAGAAAGAAGTAGCACAGTGGTATAATCATCTCCTTTCTGCTGTGGACAGGAAACTGGAACATCCACACGTGGTCTGGGAGAAGTGCTTGCCGAGCGAGGAGCTGAAAGATCTATGGCAAGTATCTGTAGACACACTTTACCCATTGATTAAATCAGTCACACTTAAAGAAACCATTTTTAAGCTCCATAGGATGTACTGGTCCCCACTTAAAATATCCAGAATTAAAGGCAGTAGAGAAGCCAGGTGTATAAGATGTGGAGCCATGAAGGCGGACGATATCCATGTGTTTGTTTCTATTCCTAAGATCCAATAATTCTGGGGAAATATGGGTAAGACACCTCCAAGGCTCTGGGTATCGAGGTTAAGGTAAGCTCTACTCTTATTTTGTTTGGCATTGTGTTGATGCCTGAAGGGGTGTTAGGTTCCATATGCCCCATGGGGTTTCAGGATGCCCCCAACGTGGAGTGCCTGGTGGAATTCAGTAAAATACTATAGAGATTTAGACCAGAAGGTTAATGCATATAGAGACAGATCAGACCCTGGGTTTTTTTGGAACTTGTTAGAGGATTTAGAACTTGATTAGACCAGACTAGTTTACAGGATAAGCTTCAATGATTATACCTCTTGGTCCGCTCAAGATTTGTGCTGTGGGTGGCCCCCGTAAGAACATCAGGTGAGATTGGGATCACCAAGTTATAAGCAGCAGGGGTGGGTCAGGCCGGGAGGTTGCTATAGCTATGGAGGTCGTATGAGTAGTAAAAAAAAAAATAATAAATAAATAAAAATCCACTCCTTCCTCTTTTATCTTGTGTTATAGTTATCAGCTCATTAGCTTCAGTTTTTCATATTCTTTTCAATTCCGGTTGGCCTTGGTAAACAGACTTTTGGCCCTCAGACTTCCACATATCAAATAACAAATTATATCAGATCTGGTTAAGTATACATGCAAAGGCTGATTATTACATCTTGCCCATGTACCATTTTGCTATTGTTCATACACATTTGCTCAACTCACACAGTTGTTCGGAATCCCATATCAAAATAGGGGCTCAAATGGTCTGATTTATAAGTGCACATTCTCATTTGCAATTCAGAAAAGCTGCATTAACACTTAAAAACAGGTTTAGTAACACATACTAAGACACCAGTAGGGAACATCTGTGCTCTGTACGAGAAGTTGGCAATCCAAGACATGATCATGCTGGAACATTGATGAACAAAGGACAATTTTATCATGTACATATGTACGTTTGCTCTTTGCTGGCCATTAAAACATGCCTAAATGTACACTACATACATGTATCCAACTATAAATGTTTTCAAAAATGAGTGCGGCCTTTTCAGATTCACAGGAAGACTAATTACATTATTTTGAGAAGTCAAGAAAATGTGTATCTCGGCTGCAAATTAGGTGTGAAAGACGAACAGTGCATTTAACATTTCCTTCTGAAAATACGTTATTTGGAAGTGTCCCAGTTATGACTTTATCAAAATGCGAGGATAGTTACTGTTCACATTGCTGGCAAAAAAAAATATTTCAAAGCTCATTCTATAGCCCACTTTAATAGATCTTAAAATGGGATTCGAGGATAAATAGATGCAGATAAATAAAATGTTGCTGAGCAGCACCTACAAACGATTACACAGAGGCAAATAAGCAGCTATTTGCAGAAAACAAATCACCTACAGACCAACAGACTGAACACATCTTATACAGCCCAGAAATATTTTCTTAAGAGAAAAAAGAAAAAGTTCTGCTTATTCGAGCTGGCCGACACACAGAGGGCATACACTAATCCATATCCATGGGCAGGCTTCTAAATGAAAGTTTAACAGTATCTACAGCCTCAACAAATTCCCATTTGCACAATTCCATCAATCATCACAGGCTGCAAAATTGATCTCACCAATACATCTTCTAACTCAGCTCGAGCAGCTATTAGGGAGCAGGCAGTAAACTGACATTGTTGCACTCCACCATCATAACTCTTGATCAACTGCTTTTGTTTTACTTCCCTTGGAATAAATGCCACAGCCGGATGGTAGAACACCAAATATGTATTAGACAATCGAAACAACACAGGAAAATCGCAAGCCTTAGATAAACATAGGATATTGTCTCTAATCAATAAATGAACATAACTCCATTACTGATAGAAAAAATGCACTTTTGGTTTTTGCCTTCTGTTGATTATTTCCAGCAGATTCAAGATTAAAATTAGAAGCACGAGATTAAATGTCGCTGATCATAAAAGTTTGCCTAGGACATGGACATTTTATCGTAGGTATAGATCAACCCTGTCTCTTGGACAAGGTTACGTATGTGCTGTTTTGAATAAGAAGTAGCTTTGGTGCATCAGGCTACTTTGCAGCTTCTTTATCTATGTAAACAGGTATGTAGATGTGATTCTCTAGAAATGATGTGAGTGTGTTCGAAAAGGACTGACTTTTTTCCTATTTATCATTTTTTTATTTATTTTTCGTTGTAATTGTTTTATTAAGATCACACATTCCAAAGAAAACAATGCCATGCAAATCCATCGACGGTGCAAAGAGGGGTACCCATCAATCGTAATACATGTACATCCAACAAGGGAGTACAAACAATTCAACCGCAAATTAACGACAGGGAAGGGGGAGAGGGAGGACAGTGATGCCCAAAGTGGCGAGAGAAGGAAGAAAAGGAAGAAAAGAAAGAAAGAAGAGAGAGGCATGAGAAGAGGAGGAAGCAGGAACTAGGGGATGGAGGAGCAGTAGGGGGGAGGTGAATGTAAACAGTACAGTAGAGAGGAGAAGGCGGGTGGTGGGGTTAGAGAGGAAAGTCACATGGTGGCAGAGGAAAAAGGTCAGTCCTCCGGCAGAAACGCGGACCATCTAGGAAGAAAAACATCAGCTTTATCCATCACGTTATAGATTATCGCCTCATAGGAGGCAGTTTTGTACATGGACATGAGCCATTGCTGATGTTTCGGCACCTGCAGGGAGCGCCAATGGTATAGGATAGAAATGTTGGCCGCTGCAATGGCGGTGGGAAGTAAACTCCGAGCTTGATGTGCCAACTGTGGGAGGTCCGCCAGGTCGTGCAGAAGGATCAGCGGGACTGGTAGGGGGGTGGGCTCATCCATGGACTCCCTCAAAGTGGACTCCACCTCGGCTCAAAAGGAGCCGATGGTGAGACATTCTAATAAGAGATGAACAATGTCAGAAGGTGTTTGGTCACACCTCCAACAAAAGGATTGAGGAAACAGTCTCGTGGAGTGAAGCTGCATTGGCATCCAGTGCCACCCCTGTAGAATCTTAAAAAAGCAGAACTTCATCTGGGTCTCCCGAACTCCCTGGCCCAGGTTCTCCAGAAGCTCTACTGAGTCTTCCTCCTCATACTCCACCTGAAGACGGGCCTGCCAGGGCTCCCTAAGGCTTGCTACTTATGGCTATGAGTAGAGGTGGCGAGTCAGGAGATCAGAGAACCCAGACTTCACACCCCTAAACTGGCCCTAGGTATTAATGTGTGAGAGCACTGGGGAAGGAGGGATAGACTCGGGCTGCGGGCCCAATCTGCTCACAAGGCAATAACGTAATTGAGTGCAGTGCCACTGTTGGATAAGTGGTAGGTCAAATTCTTCTCACAATGGCGCAAAGGATGTGAGGGGACTTGGGAGAACAGGTGTGCTAAAGTGTAGATTCCCATTGCACACCAGGGGGCCCAATTAGGCATGACTCTGCCAATGTGGATGCCATGGTTGCACTAAATGGGCGCTTTGTCATGAAGGTGGGCATCTGCCGAGAGGAGCTTGTGAGCTCCTGCCCAGGTAATGTGCATTACCTGTAACATGGCGTTCAGAGTTCTGGTGCTGGAGGGGTCAGGCAGGTGGAGGAGAGCAACCCTGGTGGGCCATTCTTGAGCCAGTTCTCAATTATGACCCACAACGGTAGATCTCAGACCTGGGTTTGGATATGCGCAATTTGTGCAAGGTGAAGGGCCAATAGTGCTCCACTTATGTGAGACCTAGGCCTCCTGCAGACCTATGGTTGATACGTTTCCTAATGGCCTGTCGGGGTCTCATTGAGCCCCAGATGAAGGCTTTGATGGCCGTCTGCTTGTCAAAGTACCGAAAGGGGCGTCAGCATGGGAAACATGCCGAGGACATAGGTGAACTGCAGGAGGGTCACCATCTTTACCGCCTGTGTCTGTTCCCACAATGATAAGTTCAGTTGTGACCATTTTTCAAAATCAAGCCACATGCACTCCATGAGTGGGTCTAGGTTGTTCACAACCATACTTTCCAAATGCCTCTTAACATAGATGCCTAGATATTTGAGATGCTCATATTTCTACTGGAATGGGGACCCGGCAATGGTGGTGCAGGTGGTAACCCTCAAGAGCAGGAGGGTCTCACTCTTCCCTCAACCAAACGTATAGCCTGATATGGCCGCAGAAGCATTGATAACCTCCAAAATCATAGGATGGAGGAGGGTAGAGCTTATAGACTGAGCACAATATTGTCTGCATATAAGTATAGTGTTGAGGGACCCCAAGGCATAGGTATGCCCATGATCCCGTCCGACTGCCGCAGAGACACTGCCCGGGGCTCCATGGCAAGGAGAAATAGCAGGAGGGAGAGTGGACATCCCTGGCGCATGTCCTGGTGACTGGGAAATGGTCAGAGAGAAAGCCACCACAGTTAACCTGCGGAGAGGGAGAATTATAGAGCCAGCACACTCTGGAGATGAAATCCATTCCAAAGCTGAATTTCTGGAGTGCAGCAAACAGATAGTCTTGTTCTATCCAGTTGAAGGACTTTTTGCATCGAACAACAGAGTCAAGGCCTCCTTGGGCAGGTCTGTCTCCATACATGCCGCGCGAGTCAGTTTTCACAGGCGGTTGCGTGACGAGCGGCCTGGGACAAATCCCACCTGTGTATGGTGGATTAGAGGGGGAACAACCCATTTAATGTGGGCTCCCAATCTGCTGGCTAATATATTGACATCCCTGTTAAGGAGGGAAATGTTGCGATTACTACTGCAGAGGAGGAGGTCCTCCCCCAGCTTGGGGAGCAGCAAGATTAGGGCTTTGTTGGAGAGGAGGCCCAGGGAGCCCAACCTGTGAGCCTCAGCAAAGGCCTAATGGAGGAGATTCACCTGTAAAACTCAGCTGGGAAGCCGTCCTCCCCTGGGGCCTTATGGTAGGGAAAATCGAGATGGCCTGCATGAGCTCCTCCTTAGCAGTTGCACCCTGGAGTAGTTTCCTTCGCTCTTCCTTGAGGCAGTGTAAGTGGACCTTGTCCAGGAAGGCAGCGACCTGCGTCCTCACAGAGGCTGCTTTGGGGGAGTGAAAGACCCTAAACAAAGAGACAATCATGGCTGCGATTTCCTACGGTTTAGTCACCAGGATCCCGGAATCAGTTGTAATGGTGGGCATAGCCATCCCCTCCTCCCTTTGTCTCAGCTGGGCTGTGCAAAATCTACCCACCTTCTCCCCCGTTCGTAATGCCTATACCTCTGGAGTGCATACTCAGCCTTGGAGGTGAAGAGGGTGTTGAGGTCCTTGCGTGCATTCTCAAGGCTGTGCCAAGTGGTATCGATGGGGCGGGCACTGTAGGAGCGCATAAGACGGGGTATGTCCCATTCTAATGCATTCTGCCACTCTTCTCCATGGCTGTTGGACAAAGCAGCATCCCTCATCAGCTGGCCCCTGATAGTTGCTTTAGCTGGCACCCACAGGGTCGGCGTCAAGTCAACCGAGTCTTTAATGTGCTCATGGTATGTTCAGAAATGGGATTTGAGTTGTTCCATGCCCATTGGATGGTTATAGTGAGATAGCTTGAGGCGCCAGGGTTTCTGGATCGGTTGTGCCAGACACAAATCAGCCAGCAGGCTGATAGGGAAGTGACCTGAGAGTGCGGCCCTCCAGGATGAAGGCCTTTAACACAAAGCAGAGCAAAGTGTAAGCACAAGGAAGAAGTCCAATCACAATTTCATACTGTGTAATGATAGGTATATTCCACCTGTTGCAAAAGGCACCATATGTCCAGAAGGCTGTGGTTGGCTCTGATGTCTCCCATGAGAGCCCAAACTGCCTTATTGGTTGTGTTGATAGGGCCTGTGTGATCCAATGTCACATCCCAAGCCAGTTTCCAGTCACCCCACTGCAAAATTGTATGTGTCTATTTCTGTCAGAACTCAGGGGAGCTGAAGGAAGAAGGGCTGCTTCCAGCCCTCAGTGCTTAGATGGAGCCCAAACGTAGTACCTTCTAGCCTATCTTTAGTTTGGCAAAATCAAAGCGCCCCTCAGGTTCTACCCAGGATGTGAGCACCATGTGCAACAGATATCTGCAAATCAGGATAATCACTCCATCTTTCCTGGAGGCCTTTGGGCCATCTGCTGTCTGCAGGGTTTCAGCAACTGTGGATCTCCTTAACTACCCAGTCTCATCTGAGCTTCTCCCCTCTGCCCCGGTGAGGTGCATCTCTGGGGGAGGGAGCAAAGTTGGCATATTTAGAGTTGAGGTATGCAAGCACCTTTTTGCGCTTAGCATAATGTGCAAGGCCGCTGATGTTCCAAGAGATGAAATTGGGGATAGATCGCAAGTGCATCACAAGCCGCAGCTCCCGGAGTGGGAAAGGGCCTGTGGGGAGTGTGGGTGGGTTGGAAAGACCTTTCAGGCCTTATCTGTAAACCTATATAGTGGAAAGTAAATTCCTAGGCAACTAAACTGTTATCACTCTATAGTTGAGCTGGTATGTCTGCATATAAGTATACTGTTGAGGGACCCCAAGGCATAGGTATGCCCATGATCCCGTCCGACTGCTGCAGAGACACTGCCCGGGGCTCCATGGCAAGGAGAAATAGCAGGAGGGAGAGTGGACATCCCTGGCGCATGTCCTGGTGACTGGGAAATGGTCAGAGAGAAAGCCACCACAGTTAACCTGCGGAGAGGGAGAATCATAGAGCCAGCACACTCTGGAGATGAAATCCATTCCAAAGCTGAATTTCTGGAGTGCAGCAAACAGATAGTCTTGTTCTATCCAGTTGAAGGACTTTTTGCATCGAACAACAGAGTCAAGGCCTCCTTGGGCAGGTCTGTCTCCATACATGCCGCGCGAGTCAGTTTTCACAGGCGGTTGCGTGACGAGCGGCCTGGGACAAATCCCACCTGTGTATGGTGGATTAGAGGGGGAACAACCCATTTAATGTGGGCTCCCAATCTGCTGGCTAATATATTGACATCCCTGTTAAGGAGGGAAATGTTGCGATTACTACTGCAGAGGAGGAGGTCCTCCCCCAGCTTGGGGAGCAGCAAGATTAGGGCTTTGTTGGAGAGGAGGCCCAGGGAGCCCAACCTGTGAGCCTCAGCAAAGGCCTAATGGAGGAGATTCACCTGTAAAACTCAGCTGGGAAGCCGTCCTCCCATGGGGCCTTATGGTAGGGAAAATCGAGATGGCCTGCATGAGCTCCTCCTTAGCAGTTGCACCCTGGAGTAGTTTCCTTCGCTCTTCCTTGAGGCAGTGTAAGTGGACCTTGTCCAGGAAGGCAGCGACCTGCGTCCGCACAGAGGCTGCTTTGGGGGAGTGAAAGACCCTAAACAAGGAGACAATCATGGCTGCGATTTCCTACGGTTTAGTCACCAGGATCCCGGAATCAGTTGTAATGGTGGGCATAGCCATCCCCTCCTCCCTTTGTCTCAGCTGGGCTGTGCAAAATCTACCCACCTTCTCCCCCGTTCGTAATGCCTATACCTCTGGAGTGCATACTCAGCCTTGGAGGTGAAGAGGGTGTTGAGGTCCTTGCGTGCATTCTCAAGGCTGTGCCAAGTGGTATCGATGGGACGGGCACTGTAGGAGCGCATAAGACGGGGTATGTCCCATTCTAATGCATTCTGCCACTCTTTTCCATGGCTGTTGGACAAAGCAGCATCCCTCATCAGCTGGCCCCTGATAGTTGCCTTAGCTGGCACCCACAGGGTCGGCGTCAAGTCAACCGAGTCTTTACTGTGCTCATGGTATGTTCAGAAATGGGATTTGAGTTGTTCCATGCCCATTGGATGGTTATAGTGAGATAGCTTGAGGCCCCAGGGTTTCTGGATCGGTTGTGCCAGACACAAATCAGCCAGCAGGCTGATAGGGAAGTGACCTGAGAGTGCGGCCCTCCAGGATTAAGGCCTTTAACACAAAGCAGAGCAAAGTGTAAGCACAAGGAAGAAGTCCAATCACAATTTCATACTGTGTAATGATAGGTATATTCCACCTGTTGCAAAAGGCACCATATGTCCAGAAGGCTGTGGTTGGCTCTGATGTCTCCCATGAGAGCCCAAACTGCCTTATTGGTTGTGTTGATAGGGCCTGTGTGATCCAATGTCACATCCCAAGCCAGTTTCCAGTCACCCCACTGCAAAATTGTATGTGTCTATTTCTGTCAGAACTCAGGGGAGCTGAAGGAAGAAGGGCTGCTTCCAGCCCTCAGTGCTTAGATGGAGCCCAAACGTAGTACCTTCTAGCCTATCTTTAGTTTGGCAAAATCAAAGCGCCCCTCAGGTTCTACTCAGGATGTGAGCACCATGTGCAACAGATATCTGCAAATCAGGATAATCACTCCATCTTTCCTGGAGGCCTTTGGGCCATCTGCTGTCTGCAGGGTTTCAGCAACTGTGGATCTCCTTAACTACCCAGTCTCATCTGAGCTTCTCCCCTCTGCCCCGGTGAGGTGCATCTCTGGGGGAGGGAGCAAAGTTGGCATATTTAGAGTTGAGGTATGCAAGCACCTTTTTGCGCTTAGCATAATGTGCAAGGCCGCTGATGTTCCAAGAGATGAAATTGGGGATAGATCGCAAGTGCATCACAAGCCGCAGCTCCCGGAGTGGGAAAGGGCCTGTGGGGAGTGTGGGTGGGTTGGAAAGACCTTTCAGGCCTTATCTGTAAACCTATATAGTGGAAAGTAAATTCCTAGGCAACTAAACTGTTATCACTCTATAGTGTTGAGCTCAGTGCAACATAAACCAAAAACATATGCAATTGTATCTGAAAAATATTTATCTTCACATTAACAAGTCCATAATGGTCATTTTTCTTACTTAAAAGTAACAACAGTATCAACAACATTCAAAACATTATATCACTTCATTAAAAAAAAATACATAAAACACTGTATATGTGGCAGTAGTTAAATCTTCGACACGCGTTTCGGCGTAAAGGGCGCCTTCATCAGGAATTGCCACAAAATTCTATTTAAATGGTAATTTGATGTCCAGATACTGACAGGATCAGTCGTGTACCTTATCATTGATGAGGTACGTTCATGTAGTTTTTTGCCTCCCGATATTTTGAAACCAGATAAAATATACAGCCCAGAATGGTATCTTGATATAACCGCTCTCATAAAACAAGAAGTTCTGTGTTTCCCGTGTTGGGTCAATTGCTTGCAGAATGTTCTGATTTGCAGATGTGTACATGCAGAAAAGTTGTTTATAATGTTCGTATCGATGGCGAACTTTTGTGATAAAATAATACAGCTTCTATATCAGAAGGCTTGTATGCAGCGGGGTGCCATGCTCGTTAGTCTCTGGTGTCAATTCAATAGTAATACCTGTAAACCTGTCAGAAGTGGGACCAGAGGGGATGCACCCAAGGGTCCAAAGAGGGGAGGGAAGGGATGACTGACAAGGGAGAAAGGCGAGGTAGGGGAGGTACTTAACCTAGATAAAGAAAGGAAGTTAAGCAAGAGAAGAGAGAGGGAAGTGTCAGGCAGTGTGTGGGAAAAACTGAGCACTGAAGAGCACAACAATCAAAGCTAAGGCCAAGTTCACTTCAAAATCTTAAGGCAACACACATTAAAACTGTTGTCAGTGGGTCTAAACCTGAGGAGTCGCTGTGCCCGGGAGGGCCAAAGGCAGAAGCGGCAGGAGGAAGGACAAGAAAGGGAGTGACCCAAAGAGGTACCAGAAAGGAAGGGGGGAAGGGCGGCAGTGGGTGGTCAAGGAAGAGAGGGTGGCCTGGCAAACGGAGGGAGAAGAGGCTAGACTGGGAAGATTGGAAGGGGAGGTAGAGGTGGGGGAGAGGAGCACTCAACAAATGACAAGCCCAGAGTATGGCCAGGCGATAGGAGATCTGAGGTCAACCGTTGGCCAGCACCGAGGCATCAGTAGAAAGGGCAAGGACATTGCAGGGGAGGCATAACTGAGTGGGAGAAAGAGGGGGAGCCAGGGGGTAGGGGCCACAAGCACACCCCGATCCCACTGGTGCCAACTGGATGGGTGGGAAGATGGTGGGCGCGGAGAACCTCATAACAGTTGTGCATTTGGCAAAACAGGAACAGTTTGTTTAATCAAACAGAATGGCTGGGAGAACAGTTACAGGTGCAGGTCGAAGGACTGTCTCAATTTGCAGTTGGTCTGCGGCCTCTTTTTACACAGTTCATCATGGACAAGAAAGTATTTCCAGAGGTCCATATATGGCAAGGAATGTAAACTGCTGCCTTTGGAGTCGTAAATTTTATAATGGAAAGTAAAGGTGGGCCTTGACCTTGGGTGAACCCAATGTGGCCAGTGGGCAACTTGTCCAAATGTCTGGCATGGGGAGCTTGTGATCACTGCTTGTGCTGTGTCCTGATTGGTTATATGTTCCTATCTCATGTGTAAATCTGGGAGTGTGCATACCCCTTCAGCCATGTGTCCTTCATTTGGGCCAATCTCTCTGGACTATTCCAGTGTCGCTGCACTTATCTGTGGGATTGATCTAGGGTTTCCTTTTGGTGCGATTATCTGTTGGCTCCATGCCACCCCACCTGTGATCTATCAATCAGTGACCTTGGGCCTAGGTCTCAGATTCTGCATGACAAAGTATTTGCGAGCCGGGGTTGATATGGAGTACACAATGGGCAAATTTGTTAATAAAGATTTGGTTTTGTTCTCATACATGAATGTATTGTTTTTCATATTAGCATCAACTTTTTACATATTAACTCAGTGCCAGGTGGAAGAACAACCAGGGAGAGGGAGGGAAAAGTAGGGATCACAGAAGTGCACCATGCAGCAGAGCAGTGGGGTGTGGAGCAAGGGGGGAGTGTGCCCCAAATTGGCAGGCCCCAGCATTAAACAGTAAACCAATAATAAGGACATGTATGCCCTACTCAGCCTTCAGTCTGGAGAATGCTGAGTGTCCAAGGTGAAGCGGCTGGTACTGTGTCCATCAGAAAAGAGGCAGCAGGGGCTTCAGTGATGAGTGAGATTTATCATGCCGCCTGTCCTGCGTGTGCTCTGCCACTGCTTTGAGTGCCTTCTCTGCCACTCTGCATACAATGAACATTGCCCTGTGCCTGACCCTTGGGACTGCTCACCTAGACTCCCCAGAGGTGACTGAACTACCACTGCTGTTGAGAGGCCTGGGTGACATGGGGTCATGTCCATGGCTTTATCCCGCAATACATCTGGCCTGTAGTGCCTCCGGGTCTTAAAAGTCTTTGGATGTGCTGTTCCTGGTGATCCACATTCACAACAGCTCAAAGAGGCCAAGCATGATGTCCCACTTGCAAAGCTGTGAGAGGAAGCCCTCCGCCTGACGTTTGTCTCCCTGGAGAAATCTGCCACAATTTGAATCTTACGGCCTCGAAATCATAGGGCTCACGTGCCATTGCCACTGTCAGGATCTGTCGTGCTTGCTAGTGTCGGAAGAAGCAGACTATGATGGGTCTAATGCCCATCAGTGCAAGGGGCTTACGTGGCCATATTCTGTGAGCCCTCTGCATTTCCAGTGGGGGCGAGAAAGTGATCCCAAGAAGGGTGAGCAGGAAATCACAGAGAAAGCCTCTGATATCTGTGCCATCAGCCTTCTCCAGAACACTAAAGAAACAGACTTTGTCCCTGTGGCCCCAGTCCTCGAGGTCGACAATCTTAAGGCACAGGGATCAAATCTCCTGGTCCCTAACTGGAAGGAGTTCGACTCTGGATTCCAGGGAGGCTAGGTGGGGGTCCAGATCCTCCACCTTGTTGTGGAAGCCAGAAATCTCTGCATGGATCAATTCCGTCTCCGCGTGAGGTCTGTCATCTTCACGTCCATGGCCTCCAACCTGTGCCCCACTGCCGGTATATTTTTGAGGATCAGGTCCATATTGGCATATCGGAGGCCCGATGAAGGGAAGGGGGGATTTGGTCTGAGAGACCACCTCAGTGAAAAGTAATTGTTGTGTCGGCTTCCCTGAATCCATTGCAGATGGAGAAAAAACCTACGTCAGGCAACAGCAGGCGGCCACTCCTGGTGTGACACTGCTTTTCATACTGCCGGCTGCAGGGTAGGGGAGTGTGGAATAGGCAGTGACTCAAAGTAAGGGGCCCAAACAGCATGGAGATGGTCAGCCTCAGAAAGGCCCGTGCACACTGCATCACAGGAATCAAGCTGTACCCAGCTGATGAGCCCATACCTAGGGAGAAACCGGTCCTGGGTTGCTTGTGTTCTGCTTCAGGGAGGACCTGGCTTGGCAATTTGGGCTGGACTGTTCCTATTGCAGCAGGGTCAAGACTGATTTGCATATAGCTAGGTCCAAACTGAGAGGGCAGGGTGTGCAAAGTAACGATGGATTGGCATGAGGCTTGAGTGAATACCAGGGGCTGAGATTTATTCAAGCACTCCTTTCAACACTATTTTGTATACTTTTTGTTAATGCTAAGCAGGCACCATATTTTTCTGGCGCAATATGCCTTCTTTCTTGTTTCAATCAATTTAACATCCAAAGTAAGAGTTTGCTTGAGGAAGCAAAATGTATTGATCCTGACACAAAGAAATGTTTCTTGCTACGGATCAGGCCCATTGTTTTTCGTGCTGATGTCTCAGATTCACCACCACGGTGGCTAGCAGTCCTATGACTGAGGATCTGCTTGGTCAATCGTTTTTTCTTTTAGTGGAGCAAGATGATGACCACCAAAAATTCAACATTTCCCCACCCCTGAATAGATGGAGCTGCAATGTTCCCCCAAACTCTAAATTACTCCCATAGTTTTCACAAGTATGCAAATATCCTGCACAAGTTTTCTAGGTGTACAGAAGGAAGGGGCGAACAGCATCTAACCTAGCTAGACTGATCTGTCATTGAACACTCTTTGTTCCCATCTATGTTGTGAGCATTTCTGAAATGTTTTCTTTTTTTTCACCTGCCAGTTTTGGTTTTACTGTAGGTGACTGAATCAACATTGCATTTATACGTTGTGATGTTTTACTGAGGAGGGTAGTGAGACTGAGCTTGCCTGATCAGATATTTGGCTTGCTAGTAAACCACTTGACTGTCTACCCTTAAATCCTGCTTCCCTATAGCGGCACACTTTGTTAGCTTCCTCTGACTGTTTGACATTGGAAGAATAAGACAACACCAGACCCCCTACATTTGAGCAGGTACCTGCATTAGCTACGCAATTTCTTTGGTAAGTTGTTTTTCTTGAAATTGCAAATGGTCCAGCATATAAGAACACTGTCAGCAGTGCATCAAACATTGTAGATTGAACAAAATCACAGTTATCTCCTAAAATCCTTACTGTTTCAATGTACATCATTGCTGCCATCCGTTGTCGCTCTAACCATAAAAATCTAGAAAGTATGATAACAGACTGTCATCTGTAGTTTAACTATGGAGCAACTGCATCTACACCAACGTAATAAAAAAAAAAAACTATGATAGCCATATGAGTACTACATGGCACACTCAGTGAATAGCTTTCACATAACTTTATGGCAAATGTTAAAATTTTTATTGATAACCACCATGACCTTATATTTATATTTTGGAAAAGCAGTATTCAATTAGTAATATCTTATGAATATGTATTAAGACAGTCACTTAAAAAAATTATTTTACTGTCCAATCTATAGCGGCTCTTCGTATGCCGTATTCGGAGAGTACGCATTCGGGCCGGCGGTTCCGGAAGTGGACCAGAACCCATTCTTTCCTACACGAAATGACATACACGAAGTGGTAGGCAGGAAATGCATCACAGGAAGTGGCAGCCATTTTCTGTTCATTCTGAGTCATCCTCTGTCACAGATCAGATCCTCTGCCATTCTGCTGCTCAGTACAAGCCAAGTGCCGCCAACATGGCTGAGCGATATGAGGAGAAAGCACCCCCTGTCACTGAAAGGGAATTCGATACCCTAGCAGAGGGGGTGCTAGTAAAATTTCCTCAGCTGTATGGGGGCCTAAGGACCTGTTGATCAATGCAGCACGTGCCAGACTCTGGTCCATCATTGAGGAGTGCTGCAGGGCAATGGGCATCTATACCTGGTGGGACAGGGCATGCCATAAGCCCTTGGAGGACCTAAAATGCTGAGCCAGAATCAAGGCCCAGTAAATCTTGGGCCAGTTTTCCCAGCACCATGTGCACTGGCCTTGCCTATCGCCACTGTGTACAGGAGGGTCCTGAGGGCAGCCTGACTGACCCTCCATGCTCAGCATGAGGTGCATGAGCAGCAGAGAGCTGGTAAGTGCATTAACTGCAATATGAGTCTGAAACTATGATGTGAGGGATGACAGAGCTGTCCCATCATGTGTCCCCTACCTCCATTTAGCTATTCTGTACAAATACAGCAGTCATTATAAGGCCATAGGCTCGCTGTAGCACATAGAATGCACCGAGTAGAATGTATTCTGGCAGTGTTCGTTTTTGTATGCCACCAAGGGAATAGAGACACACATGTGCATTTGTACATAAAATTGCACTGCCAGCACCATTACCAGTGAACCAAGGGCATTATAACTGATGTGTGCATTGGGTGAGGAATGGTACAGACACTGTCCAGTGTGTGGATGAGAGGCCTATGGGTGTTGAATGCTGTGACTTGCATTGCCTTTGATGAGATTGGGTTCTGATTAAGACATATCATCATGTGCCATGGAGTTAAGACAGACTTTCAGATCCTTGCTTCACTCTTAAGTGATACCAACTTCTCTCAAGTGGGTACACATACACATGTCTTCCCAACAGTGGCTTGTTTGCATTTGTCCGGTCAAGGTAGCTGAACAACTAGCCACAACTGTTCACCAGGGTACGGCACTACCTAAGAACTCTTCGAAAGCAAAATGTGGCAGTAGACTATCTGCTGTTGTGAGGGAATATCAAAATGTTGGACTCCCCACTTAGCAGAGCTAATATCCCAGCACATATTTTGATATGTACACCCAAATATGCATTTGTGTTGTCTCATACAATGCTACACAGCAGATGACATTTGTCAGAAAGTGTAAAACTGCAGAGACTCCATATCACAGGACTATTCCAATATCATCCAGACTATCTCCGATCTCCTTTTGTAGACTGGCATTGGAAGATGCCTATGTAGCAATGACAGGAAACACAGATTACAAAAATGCAGATGGTGAGGGTTGGTCAGCACAGAAGTACAAGCCATCAAATTTCAAGTAAGATGTCTATGTAAGAGTCAAATCAGGAGATCACATTGATTATACACATACTTTAGGCTCAAAGTCACTTATATTTGTTTAGTGTGATCAGAACAGAACAAAGTCTGCCCTTGCTTCATGCAGTTATGTGTGTCGTTGTGCACAACCACTACATTTTGAATTGTCTTCCATTTCAGTGGGCTCAGCTGGCCAAGAGACTTGGACTTGGACCAGGACCCAGGTCACAGCAGGACATTGTTGGGGCACCTGAAGCCACGACTTCTCTTCAAGTCTGAAGAAGAAGAGGAGGAGGAGGGACATTCTAAATCAGAAAGCAGGCGAATTGAGCCCCCGGGACTGAGAAAGAACATACATCAAGTGCTACAGACCGGGTTGACGCTGAGGACATTATAGGGGGGTGAAGAGCTGGACACCTCTGGCCAGGGGGGAGGAGATCAACTCTACCCTGACTATTCTCAACTTAATTTTGGTGAGGTGGCCCGTTGGCAGCCCACAACACAACCTGGACCTGTCATCTGCCCCTCCCTGACTCTAGAGTCTGCCATTCCATTGGGGTCTCCAGCTACATCCCCTTTAACGAGTCCCTCTCCTAGTGGCTGCTAGGAAGATCCCCAACATAGGCTTTGACCACGAGACACAACACAAACCCCTCCCTGTATTATAACTCCTGTGGCTGCACCTCAGGAAGTGAAGGGGGCATATGAGGCTCAGCCAGACATGTCCTCTCGCATCATGCTGCAGACCTGCAATGGGGTGCATATGATGCGAGAGGAACTTGCAAGATCCATGGCCACCTCACTGCCAGTGTCACTTCCTTGGGTGCAGCTTTGTTGTCTGCCTAACCCAATGTCCCTTCCAAACCAACCTCAATGTTTTCCCCTGTACATTGCCCCACACTGCTTCCCCCATACTCCTTGTGTATTACAGCCACATAAAGATTCTTGACTGACTGACTACTCATGTATTACAACTCCATGTTGTACCTGGTCCTGCACCGGCCAGCCAGAAGCCTGCTTCGGATTCAGAGGATCTGAACATTTTGGAGATTGAGGATGAACAGAAGGACAGTTGACTTATTGGACTCTCACTTTGTTTTGCACATTTATTTTCTTGGCCCTTTGTATATAGAGTGGTTCCCCTGATGCCTCCTGGTGTGTTTTATTCATGTTACCCACCCCGCTCCAGATCACCTAGTCCTTTCTGTTTAAAGAACATTATCTGCTTTCCTTTCTCCCTTCCAAACAGACTGAATATCTTTTTTTCTCAAAACCATTTATTTTACATAAACTTATTTTTTGGAAAATCTTTTTCTATCTTGTTAAGTTCATTCAAAATGTCATGTTCAAAGTATGGGCATACACGTTGGGGGTAGTTATTTGCTCTGCACATGATAACTTGTTGCCCTGATGGGGTTACACTTTTACATGTAGCACTCACATACATTCATCCTCACATCTCTAGGCCACCACAAGGGTAAACATTTGGACATAAGTAAAGAATATGCACTTTAGTCTTGACTTGTGAGGACATTCATCTTTTACTTACACATGTTCAGGGTGATATTTCTTTCTGTGATCAGGAGGGATCGTTGTTGCCAATTCGCAAAGTTGGTGGTGTGGATCGCTGTAAGTGCATTTGTATTGTGGCAGAGGTGCAGGTTGGTATGGTGCATCTGCCTGTACTGGGGGAAGTTCCTGGAGAGGGGCTGATGATGTCTGTACAGTTGCTGGGAGTGCCTGGACAGGCGGTGATGGTGGTGGATGTGCAGGTTGAAGGAGTGCCTGGACAGGGGTGGCGGTGGATGTGCAGATGGAGGAAGTGCCTGTACTGGGGGTGGATGTGGCTGTGCAGGTGGGGGGAATACTTAGATAGGGGGAGGTGGTAGGTGTGTACTCTTGCTGCAAGCCTGTGCTGGTTGTGGTACAGTTGTGTGGGTGTGATGTGCTGTCCCCTGCCTCCATTTGCCTATTCTGTACAAATGCAGCAGTCATTATAAGGCCATAGGCTCGCTGTAGCACAGAATGCACTGAGTAGAATGCATTCTGGGAGTGGTCGTTTTTGTATGCCACCAGGTAGATGTGATGGCACTCCTCCCTGCATTGACCTTGAAGGCACACTTTGGCTAAGTTAAAGCATGCCCTCCCTCATCTTCATGGCCAAGGCACAGTGTCTTGTACTCTCTTTCCTATGGATAGATATAATGTCATTGATCTCTTTGGACATGTCTTGCCAAGATCTACCCATCCTGTCCTACACCTGGGTCAGTCTGTCCACCGCCTGAGGGATTTTCCGCATGTCCTGCAGTGCCTTGGACATCTCTGACAGGGTAGCACCTAAGGCATGAATTTCCTGCCTCAGATCAACCTGCTGTTGGAAGAAGTCCTCCTCCCACTGGCCACCATGGTCAAGACATCCAGGTCCACCAGCAGAGGGAAGGTGGCAGGTGGTAGTCTGTGGATAGGAGACTGGTGCCCAGGGGATACCTGCACTGCACCTTGGGTGGTTCCTCCCTCAGATGGTGGAGAAAATGCCTGGGATGCACTGTTTAGGGTGGAGTGTGTAGGGAAACCACCATGTTTGCCTGGATGTGAGGGGTGTGTCGCAGTGATGTCTGTATTGGGGTGTGTGAGAGCTGTGGCTGGGTAGGTCTATGCTGAGGACAGGCAATCATATCTTTTTGATGTAGAGGCACTTTGCTGGGCAGAGGGGGGTGGTCTTGCACATCTTGGCCAGTGTAACAAATGTTTTGGTCAGGGTATCTGGCTTATCATCCTCTGTGAGAAAGGCCAGATAGTCTCCATCATCCCCCTCTTCAGCAGCATTCTCTGGTACTTCCCCCTCTCATGCAGTACTTGCAGATACAATTGCTGCTTGTAAGAGTAGTAGATTGCCTCTCACCCACCAGGTGGAAAGGCCATTCTCCTCATCACTTGGAAGACAGAGGTTGCATCAGGATAAGTAATTGACCCAGTATATGATGTGGTGCAACACAAAGGTTAATTTTACTGTACTGTGCATCAACCGGTGATGCATATGTGACCTGGTTTGGGTACACCTACAATTGACAGCTCACACCATAGCACTGAGGTGTGGAATGGAGATGTACAATGCACAAGCAAATTCACCAATTTCAACCACAGCTCTGTGTTGCTTTGCGATCCCCCTAGATGTCAACTGCTGAACCTGGCTCCTAATAGGTGTAGCTGAAAAAGCGGTCCACAAACCAGCAGCTTGAGAGGGTAGTGACATCATACTTAATGATCTGCATGGCTAATATGCTAACCGGCACACGTGACACGCACACAGCTGAAATAGTATGTATTTAAATATTTACACAACAACTACAGATGCTATGCAGAAGGGTATTCAGATATTTGGAATGATTAATGGCAGGCTTACCTGGTGTTAATTGTGGTGAATGCCTCCGCCTACCTTTGGTTACACATTCATTGTTAGGCCCATCATGCCTCATGAGTATGATATTGTCTGTTGACAAATCTAAAGGAGTGTACATCATAATGCAGACCAGTTTCACATTTGCACATCAGAACACATCATTGCATTGGAGAGTTGATATATGATATGTCCAATAATCAGATACATATTGTGGCACATTTGTGCTTCCCTCCCATGAAGTCAGAACGCCCATTCAGGACTGGCAGATCACACCTTTTTTATGTTCAATCTTTGTGTGTCCTCTGTTTCCCATAATACATGTACGACATCATGGTAGAACTTAGCTGTCAGTGGATGATGTCTTTTACCGGCACACATCCTAACCTCATATATTATCCTGTCACTTATATATGGGAATACTGTAGGAGAGGAGGTAACCTGAAATACACATTGTAGTGAAGTATAGAAACTTGGATGTTTGCCACCTACACTGGATTTGTGTTGTGCAGTTCAGCCACCTGATATATATGTTTCACTTCCTCTATATCCTCCGTAGCAGCCCATACACCCCTCCCAAAACAACACAACCTAACTGGCATCAGTGTAACCCTCATCCACACCAATTTACATACATATTTTTCCCTGAGATTTTCAACGAGAGTTTTCATATCATTGACTTACAATCAAGTTGTAACTACTCCACTTCATATGATACAATATAGTCTATTATTATTAGTGTATTATGTACATACTGCACTCACTTGCCATATATTAAGTGTCATCCTTTTACTAGCCCCCATGGTGTGATATGGTATGCGTTTAAATGCCATATGTGGGCATATTGTGATTAGGGACAACAGTGATGTTGAACACATACAGCATAAGGCAGGCAGGAAATCCACATTTTAGGAGCATGATCATTCAGGTACATTCTTGGGTTTACTTACCAGGGTCCTACATCTGCCCAGTGTGTGGTTCCTGACCAGATGTCAAAGCCAACTTTGTAGCAGATTTCACTGTGGGGCCTGGAATTCTGGATGACATCATTGGACCTACAAAGATTGTGTGTTTGTCAGTTAACATTGCAGTCACCACATGTGATGCACTCGATTTCAGACTTCAGTTCGCAGTTTTGGAACTGTTGTTGGAATACATGTAATGGGCCCAATTCACAAAGGTTAACTGAGACAAAAATCTAACTTTACGACTTTCAATAATCAAAAAAGGCATTTACTACTCGTAAATGTGCTTTCTGAATACCGAAAGTCGTAAAGTTAGGCTTCCGTCTCAGTTTACCTTTGTGAATCAGGCCCAATATGTCCATCTGTTGTCTGCTGACAAGGCAGGCTTTTGGACCCTCTCCTAGCAGTTTGTGAGGGCGGTATGGCTTGCTTTGGATGTAATTTCCTCCTCGTAGATGCAGGGACCTCTTCTACAGTGGATGACTGTACTGTGGCTGAATGTGTCGATATAGGAGAACAAAGAAAGTAATCAAAGCAAAAATGTACATGTGCAGCTTGTCAGAAATTTCCTCTCTGCATCTACATGCTACCAGTAAGTGCAGCCACAGCCAGTGCAAATAGGAGCAGTGAGGTGGTAGGGAGCATGGCGGACGGGGGGAAATTAGTCAGACAACAGAATGGGGAACATCAATTTAAAAGAAAAAAATAGAAAAAAGAAATTATCAACTTGTGCTCGTCAATGCGGCAAGTGCAAGGTAAGTGGTTTGGATTGTTCTTTTCATTTTATTTTCCCCATTATGTTGTCTGTCAGATTTCCACTGTACTGCTACCAACCCCCCCGCTGGTTTTAGCTGCCGTGGTTGGATAAGTGGAAGGGGCAATTTGTCTATTGCTATTTAGCAGTGTTAGGCATATAAGCCAGCAGTGCTGGGCCTATGTTTTTGATAGTCGGAATGGGATTTGCCATTTCCATCTCTAAGGAATCCTGGACTTGTGGTGCAAGGTACAGAAGGAGACACACAAGGCTCTGACTCACTATGCTTTTAACACATACTTGGGACAACTTCCTTAGTCACAATTGTGGTTCAACGCAGATAGACATTTCATATCCATGTTCTGTTCATCACATTTACCTGGTACCACTTTACGGCTATCACTCATAGCCAGCCCATGGAGCTTGTGGGGGTGTATGGTGTTGACCGGGCCTGGGTGTAGTTTGCAGAGATTTGCTATGCGGAACTCTGTGCAGTGACAAAAAACTCTGCAGAGTTCCGCAAATGGCTGAGTGCAGTGAGAACGCAGGTGGCACTGATCTTGCTGCCGCTCAAGTAGAAATTGTACCCGACATTTCAAAAAATCAAAAATCGCTTGCTGTCCTTGCCACTTTGCACACTGTTGGGGAGTCTGCCACACGACGAAGCCCTCCTTGGACCATAACATCGGGACCACAACCAGCACGCCGGTAGGGGACGGGACTGCGAGACCCAGGAGGCAACGCGCTTCAACAACCCAGCGCACCTGGTGTCTCTTCCCGCCCCCCAGCGCCAGGCTACTTACGGCTCGCGGCCCCCGCTCCGCGGGAGCCGCTCGCAGCTGCTTGCTGTCCTTGCTACTTTTTGCACGCTGTTGGGGAGTCTGCCACACGCCGAAGCCCTCCTTGGACGAGAACACCGGGACCACAACCAGCACGCCGGTAGGGGACGGGACTGCGAGACCCAGGAGGCAACGCGCTTCAACAACCCAGCGCACCTGGTGTCTCTTCCCGCCCCCCGGCGCCAGGCTACTTACGGCTCGCGGCCCCCGCGCCGCGGGAGCCGCTCGCAGCTGCTTGCTGTCCTTGCCACTTTTTGCACGCTGTTGGGGAGTCTGCCACACGCCGAAGCCCTCCTTGGACCAGAACACCGGGACCAGAACCAGCACGCTGGTAGGGGACGGGACTGCGAGACCCAGGAGGCAACGCGCTTCAACAACCCAGCGCACCTGGTGTCTCTTCCTGCCCCCCAGCGCCAGGCTACTTACGGCTCGCGGCCCCCGCTCCGCGGGAGCCGCTCGCAGCCGCTTGCTGTCCTTGCCACTTTTTGCACGCTGTTGGGGAGTCTGCCACACGCCAAAGCCCTCCTTGGACCAGAACACCGGGACCACAACCAGCACGCCGGTAGGGGACGGGACTGCGAGACCCAGGAGGCAACGCGCTTCAACAACCCAGCGCACCTGGTGTCTCTTCCCGACCACTCCTATACTTACTTAAACACGCTATAGTACGCGCACGCGGGACGCGCGCGGGACCAAGGCCGGGGCTAAGACCGGGCAAAGAGCGGGCCGTTTGAGGCTGTTCGAGTACGGCAGAGTCCGGGCCGGGCTATACCCTTTGGCTCCATTCTTCTCATTATCACTGCAAACTCTCCTGCTAGCTGTGCTTGCCGAAGACAAGGTGCTATGTCCACACGCGAGTACAGAAGCAGGGCAGCCAAAGGGAAATTGAAAGATGGAACACTTGATGACTTTATCACCAGAACCAACACCGCCATAGATATGGAGATCAGTAAGATGCAGCATAGGGTCTCCATTGAACTCGATGCGGCTAGAAGGATATCCCAGGAGTTGGGCATGGCAAAAAAATCCTCTTTAGGTCACTATACCCTTGCCAAAACACCGGATCGCCCAAAGGGCCAAGCTCCTATAATAACGCAGGCAGTTATCCACCATCCATCAGATGTACCCCTTCCTGCCCCAGTATTGGAGGTGGGGTCCCCATGTGCATCCGCCCCCATTCTTAGTTCATCACTGGGCGGGGGGGCTGGGGTTGAGGAGGCCCCCTTGGAGACGCGATTAACTGTTAAGCGTAAGCTTATGAGTGGGAGGATTTCTCCTACCCCCCCCAAAGGGTTCCATTCATAAACGAAAGCGCTACAACACCACTGCCTACTCCAGGAAAAAGGCTAAGGTTGCAGAGGCTCAGCTACCCTCTCAAGTACAATCTCAGCCACTCCACTCATTCCTTCCCAAGGCAAATAGTTGCCCTTCAGTAACAGATCTTAGGCCAGCTAAATCGGTGGGGGAAAATGAGAATTTTGTAATAGAAGGTGAGAATGGTGGTGTACCACTTTGCACGATTGAAGTAAAGGACGTGGATTTTCTAACGATAGTGTGGGAAACGTTAAAAAAACTCTTAACCCCCCAGGAAGTAAGACTCTCTCAAAT
The DNA here is from genome assembly GCF_964261635.1 of Lissotriton helveticus. Lineage (NCBI taxonomy): Eukaryota > Metazoa > Chordata > Amphibia > Caudata > Salamandridae > Lissotriton > Lissotriton helveticus. Next base: position 646,125,530 of record NC_136071.1, on the reverse strand, counting down.
AGAAACCCAGCTACTCGAGACAGAAAAAAGTATTTTAAATCTAGCTACCCTGTCCATACCTCCCAATAAACAAATTAGCCCACCTGCTACGACTCTCATTCCATCAGTATCTGCTGTCATTTCATCAGTAGCCCCGGTGGTCAAACCTATTCCGAAACCTCGCCATAAGGTTACCACAAACACCTCTCTCAATAGAGTAGTGGAAAGTGCGATTGAGTTGCCGGCTTTGTCTGCACCAGCTCCGAAAGCCATGGCAATCCCGAGGGTTAAAGATCGTAACACTTATCATTCTACCCCTTATAGACAAAATTCATTTAAAAATCACTATAGGGGTTATGTTGATCTTCCCCCAGAGGTAAGACCGTATATAGTTGTGCTTACGGGGGTGCCGGAAATTCCTCACCAGCAGCAGGAGGATTTTGGGTCATTAAACAACAAGGTAATCCACTGGCTCAACGTCAACAGGCCATTACCCAATCACCTGAGAAGCAAAATTCTTATGGTGCGACGGGTCCCTTGGATAGGCACCTCGCACAAGTCTATCACAGGTGATTGTGTTATCGTCTCTTTTGAAGACCCCAATACTGCACACTTTATTCATTCTTGGAGCAATCATGGAGCAAATTCACCCATAGCAACTAGACCACTAACTTACTTTTATCCCCCGACTTTTCACCCTAATACGGGGGGAAACTGGAATAGGATTCCGGTGAGAAACTGTGCACAGGGTGGGCTACCCAACTTCCGGCAAGACACACATGGGGGGTGGAAGGGTGTACCAACCTATAACAGATTTGGATGTCTTGAGGATGTGGATTGACTTTCCCACAGGGTCACCAATATACCGTCCTTGGCAGACTCACACTGTTCTTTGTCTGATCCTTCACCGTGCTTTGCTCCATCACTTTCACACAGGGTCACTGATACATCGTCCTTGGTAGATTCACATTGCTCCCTGCTTTATTCTCCACCTCGCTTTGTCTTACCACCATCATACTATCCTAGTGGAGACTGTAACCAAGACCGGGGTGAGACTAGGTATACAGAGGGGGATGCTGTTGAACACTGTGTGGGGGGCATACTCATTGAGCCCACAAAAAATTATATTACCAACTCAGGTTTAACTGCCCAAAACAATAAGGGTAACCCCCCTCCTCAGGCGCCGTATCCATCATGTTCGCCGGCAACCGAGGGACTGCCCTGTCCCAAGTACAGCCAGTGCAGGACAAGCAGGTGTTCCCTGGGTTCTAATACTGTTGATAAGGCGGGGGCTTCCGGTGTAGTTTCGATACTTTCCTGGAATGTTGCCGGGTTGGCCAACAAACTAGATTCCTCAGAGTGGGTGGAATTTATTGAGGAATATGACATATGTCTGTTCCAAGAAACGTGGGCTATAGAAGAACAGTCTCGCATAGGGTATGCTTCCTTTGCGATCGCGGCTAAATGGGGTGGCAAGGGCCGACCGTCTGGTGGCTTGCTGATCTGGGTAGCTTCCCACCTAGGATGTAGGGTGAGAAATCTTGAAACTAACTCACCAAACCTTCAGTGTGTTGTCCTGGAGTGGGCATCTGGTGCGAGTGTAGCATTAATAAATCTATACTCCAGACCGGTTGGGTCTACAGGCACTTCGGGGACAATTGAAGACTTAGCCTTGTTCCTCGATTCTGCCACCCTCTGTCCATCACTCATAATTGGCGGGGATTTTAATATTCAGTACGAGCCCCTCCCGGATCATTTGGAAGGGGTAATTAGCGAAGAGGATGATCTGTGGGAGATACCCATCTTGCTGGGCCCACCAGTAAAATCATGGTCACCCCTAGCCACCCAAATAACATCTCTTACTCTATCCCATTCATTGAGGTCTTGTAACGGGCGGCTTAAGGGAGATATCCCACCCCAGCCCACTTTTAATAGACCAGGGCATGAGTCACGGATAGATTATATCCTGGTCACAATGAACGATTGGGCCAAAGTGAGGGACTTTACGATAGTTACAAGGACTGACAGTGACCACAACGCATTGTCACTGAGGTTCGCTGTTCAAGGAATGCCCCCGGGTATCACAGAAGTAAACACACTATTCCCTGATGGTCTAGTCGCTACCAGCAATAGACGTAGGATTATATGGCCAAGACTCGTGGAGAACCCCAAAAATATCCAGAGGCTATATGCGGCTGTTGTCCCTGTCCTTGAAAAAGTTGGGGAACTCATCCTTCAGTTATCCTTTCCTGATAATCTCTCCGTGCTCGGGGATACCCACTCTGAGCTTTGTTCTAACCTAGCGGAAGTACTGAACCCTGTGGCCAGGAGGAAAAAGGCCAAGGGGAGAAGAGCCTCATGGTTCAATGCTTCCTGCAGGAGAGCAAAGGCCGACCTACTGGAGTCCCTCAAAACCCGGGAAACCCCTAGCAAGATAAGGGAAAAGCGGCTGGCCTATAAGTCTATCCTCCGCAATGCCAAAATAGATTGGGACCACGACAACTGGTCTGAAATGTCGGCTGCCCTTGCACTCCGAGATGCCCAGAAATTCTGGCATATTGTTAGGCACGGCTCAGCTGAACCTATAGCGGCAGTAGATGCAAATATTGCTTCTGATGTGTGGGAGGATCACTTTAAAACTCTGTATAGCGCGCCCCATCTAGATCAATTGGGGAACCTTCCCGATCTAGCAATGGCCGAACCCCCTGAAAGTATATCTCCGATGGATGGGTTCACTCTGGAAGAAATCACTGTGGCTATCTTGGGCCTCGCTGCTGGTAAGGCGCCAGGCCTGGATAAGCTCCCGGGCGACCTCTACAGGCACGAAATCAAGATCTGGGCCCCGTACTTGGGGGTACTGTTCAATGCAATTTTGAGCGGAATGACGGTCCCCCCAACTTGGCTGGGGGCAGAGATAGTCCCTATATTTAAGAGGGGCTCGCCTCTGCTCCCAGCCAATTACAGGCCAATAAGCCTGATAGACGTTTCCCAGAAGCTCTTCACCAGGTTACTTCTGGATCGCTTCTCGGAATGGATGCTGGAATATGATATTCTGAGTCCATTCCAGGCGGGGTTCAGAAAAAAGGTCTCCACCACAGACCAGGTCTTTTGGCTCGCCCTCATCTATTGGAAAACGGTACAGTTGGGGGGTGGCAGCCTCTACACTGTATTCGTGGACCTGAGGGCGGCCTTCGACCTGGTTCCTCGTGGAAAGCTCTGGGAGGTGCTGGCCAACTTGGGGGTCCCCAAGGGCCTGTTGGAGATGATCATTCGTCTCCATACTGCCAACTTTGCTCGGGTGAGGTGTGGCAAGGAGGGGGCACTGTCGAACCGGTTCCCCGTTGACAAGGGGGTAAGGCAGGGTTGTGTGCTTGCACCGACCCTGTTCTGCCTCTACGTCAACGGGGTAATCGCCCACCTGAATGGGGTTGCCAATTCTGACGCTCCTAAGCTGGCAGGCAGCAGGGTGCCGGCGATTATGTTCGCTGACAACACCCTGCTGCTCTCAAAGTCCCCAATGGGGATCCAGCGCGTTTTAAACAGCTTTGTGGAGTTCTGCGGGGAACACGGTTTAGAAATCAACACCTTAAAGACCACATTTATGGTCTTTAATCCCCCACCAAAACTACGATCTAGCCCCAGCATCGGACAAAGTAGACTCGAAAGGGTGCGAACCTTTGAGTATCTTGGAGTGATGCTAAATGAAAATATGTCCTGGAGCACACACCAAGAGAAAGCACTACTCAAATTGGTCCGGTACTCGGGAGGGGTTATGAAGCTTATGGGAAATAACAGGTCATCAATTAAACCCGTTGGCCCACCCCTTCAGATCTATAGGGCACAGGCAAGGGGGGCTGCCATGTATGGTTGCGAGCTCTGGGGTCATGTAGCTTCTCCAGACCTGGTTAGAGAGGAGAATAAGTTCACCAGGCGGATGGTAGCACTCCCGCCCAGCACACCCCTCGTTCCATTAGGGCTAGATCTGGGGTTGCGACCCCTTGGTGAAGAACTGGCACTGCGCCCCTTGGCTTATTGGCGTAGGCTGTGGACAATCCCAGAACTGATTAGCTACAGGCAGGGGCTCCAGGAGGTGCTTGCCTTGCCCAATGCAGGGAAAATTAAATGGCTCAAATACATTAAAACTGAGCTGGAGGGTCTGGGTCTACCAACACTCTGGTCTCATCCTTCATCCGCTTGTCCTCTAATTCCCAAAAAGAGATTGGCAAAGGTTTACTACGACAGTAAAATTGGGGCACTCTGTCGTCAGCAAAACCTTGGGACACTCACAGAGACATTTTTACGGATCAAGTATATTTACAGCTTTGAACCAGTCTTGGACAAATTATATCCTGCTTTACTTGGGAAACTATATTTGCAATGGAGACATGGGACCCTTCCACTTCGAGCTCTAACTAGTAAGTGGAGCGAATCAGCAGTCAGCTTATGCCCGGCTTGCCGAGTGGTCAATGAATCAGAGCTCCACATTATTTTCTTTTGTCCGGCCTATAACGCAACCCGCAAGAAATGGATTGTCCCTATTTGCAGGAATTTGGGGTTTGTAGAGTGTCTGGCCGCGTTTAGAGTGCTGAAAACAGACTTATCGGATCACATTGTCTTTGCAGTGGCTAAATATCTAGGTTATCTAGGTTATCTAAGGATGAAGAAGGCAGCCTTATGGTCTGACCAGCCAGTAATTCAAGGACCAGCTGAGGAGAAATGTCTTCGCAAGAGTTTGATTTAACTAAATGGTACAAAGAATAGGTGAATCATTGGGATTTCATTGAATCCAGCTAAAGGTCTCATTTTGACCTTGGGAGATAGACTGCCAGTCTGCCTCTATGCCATGTCAGTGGAGGCTATGGTCTGGCATTGGATCAACTAACAAGTTTATAGATACTCACCGTGAACTGTGCGCCATCAGTAGAGCTGCCATTGTGGTGGCCCCATTTAAGGCTCTGAACCTTTGCTGAGCAGGTGCCAATTTTGTGACGCCCCCCAAATTATTTTACAGCATGAACTAGTGCCCAAAGTAGGGCTTTGTTCTTGTGTAACAAAATCAATGGCCTGACATGCAGGAAGCTGTATCTCTGATAGTGTGGTCAATTGTGTGATTTCCCTACTTGAAACTGACTAGACTTGTATAGTGATTCTAGACAACTTGTTCTGCAGAACAAGTGACAGTTCCCAAGCCCTGAATAGCATGGGCTGACTGTGACTCTGACCTAAAGACCCTATATTTGACCTGTCATCAAGTCGGAGGTTTCTGATTGTAAAGCCAGATGTTGTTAGGAAAATTGCTTAAAATGCAAGTTCAGCATGTTGCACTATATTTTACTGTGGAATAGAGTCTCTCATCCATTTTTTAGGCTAGGCAGCATTGCACACTAGTAATAGCCTGACAAAAACAAGTGCCATGAAATCAGACACGTTTTGGTTGTCCACGATTCTGAAACTATGATTTTGCCATGAACGCAGATTAATTACGCAATGTGATGCAGTTTCAGAAATGTTGTATATTGAATGTGACAAGAAATGCCTATGATCATGCAAATGCACTTGTAATTTTAATGTTGCCCGGGTCTAATTGTTAGCAGCATTCTAGAACTAAAGATTGATCTCTCACCTCCATCTTCCTTTCTCATAGTGAATAATTTTTTTTTTATTACCATTCCATCTAACACCCAGGGGGTCATTAGGATGCAGTGCGGATCGCCACCGCCATGCGATCCGCCCTACATCCGGCCCGCTCGCCACCCATTTACCCCCGCCACATTAGTATGGCAGGGGTACCGCGGCGGACGGGAAGACCGTCCGCCGCTTTTCTGCCCGGTCGACAAGTCGACCGGGCAGAAAAAGGTTTAATATGGTGTCAGCCTTATTAGAATGGGGGCGGAAACATGCCTTTTCGTGATGGGAAAGGCAAGGGGAGTTTCCTTACGGGGGCCCATTGCTGGCCCCCTGGGACTCTGGGGGGTGCACATGGGGTATGGTACCCCCCTACATTGTCATGGACATGGTGACAGGCACCTCGCGGTGCCTGTCACCTTGTGCATGACACTGCACGCAGTGCATTCTCAGCATTATGGCAGGCGGTGCTGTGACCACCGCCCGTCACAATGTTGGGAATGGAGGATGCCACCACCATGGTGGCGGTGACATCCTAATCGTCGGGGCGGGACCGCCACACCACAGGTGGTCGGTCCCAGCTCCGCTAGGGTGGCTGGCAGACGGAAGTCCACCCGCCATCCTAATGGCCCCCCCAGTGTCCAAGAAAAGCTGCAATTTTCTTAAATTTCAAAGCTATTTAGCATAGATGTTGCTTTTTACAACTTTTAGAAGAGCATCATCAGAATATCTTTACTTTGTCTTCAACAGGTCTTAAATGTATGACCTTACAAAGGTTCCTTAAGCTCATTTCATCAATGGCAAGAAAAATCGTACTAGTCCTAATTAATTAATTCATTATCTTTTATTCCTTAGACATAAAGATTTATTGTATCTATGCTAACATTTCACCCTATTAGATATATGTTGACCTTTCTGCTTTACGGTTGTCTTCCACCAAACTGTTTGCCTACTTACCTCAATTTTTGGGCTGAAAATAATTTTTGTTGGCCTTAGGACTCTGTGCACATTACCCCTTTCAACCAGTGCTAAAGTGCTTGTGCTTACTCCCCTAAACATTGTTTGATTGGCTTACACCTGATTGCCATATTTAATTTACCCTTTTAGTCCCCTGTAGAGTGGTATACCTATACCCAGGCACTGTAAATTAAATGCTCCTGGTGGGACTGCAGCACGTATTGTGCCACTCACTTAGATAGCACCTTAAAACAAGTCTCAGGCCTGCCATTGCAGCCTGAATGCAGGGTAAAACTGCCAATTCAACTTGCCAATATAACCTCCTTCGCAAGCATTACATTCCCTTTTATTTCATTTAAGTCACCCATTAGGTAGCCCATAGGGCAGGTTGCTGTTCTCATATGGATGTCTTAGGCCCAGGATGAAAGACTGCCATTTTACATGCACACATTTCCTAAGTTGCCTTCTTTTCTACACGACGACTCTTGACACACACTTGCTTGTGTGACTGTGCAGGATATTGTTCTTAGAATCCACATTTTCTTACATTTCCACTTCATTGAAACCTTGTCACCACAACTTGAACATTCAGTACAAGGGATAAAGTTAATGGCATGAATCTTGTTGTTTGTTTATCGTGCGTTAGACAACGTAGCTTTCATAAGTGGATAAACATTGGCAGTCTGGCCGAGGCCTCGACACCGAAGCATGGATTATATATACACATACATATCCGTGTTCAAATCAGAGGAGAGCTCAACTGTCACTGCGAAGTTGCAGTTGTCGGAGTCTCAGCACAGCTGATTCTTGTTTACCGTCTGCAAGCAGGGATGTCCAACATGTGACCAAGGCGGGGACCCACATTTACTCACCACCAGGTAATGGGAAGTTAGATCATCCAGGAGGCGATTTTGACAGATCACATGCCCTAAGCAACTAAGTTTGGGAGTGCATTGTTGGAGTAAACTGTTCGCAGTAGCTTTATGCCAGCATATATACACTGTTTTAGCACAAAGGTGGAATTGTTTATCCTTTTCACTGTTCTCATATTGTTAATCATTTTCATCTGCTTCTGTCTATTAATCATTGCAGCACATATATTTTTTACAAGATTCACAACAGTTCAATAAAAATTGAAACACCCCTTTGTATATTTCTTGTCTTCCTCTCTGGGTGTGCAAGAGAGACTGATTGAAAAGATTCTAGATCTATTACCACTAATCCTTGGAGAGTTAGGGTTGTCATGTTCTGAGGTTGCCACATCGATTTGTTACCTAATTAGGTTTAGGGGTTGTTATGGAGGAACTGTGAGCTAGCAGGACAATAGGCCAACATATCCTGAGGGGATCATAGAATCAGCCCAGCACCAGGCCAATATTTATGTTGTCCCACTGAGAAAGTGGAAGCCATGTGACACTGTGTAAGTTAAAGGTTGAACGTGTGGTTTAAGTTTTTCGTGTCCTGGTAGTGAAAAACTACTAAATTTGTTTTTCACTACAGTGAGACCTGCCGCTTCCATTGGATAACATTGAAGATTCCTTATTACAGGTGCAGAATATCGAAGCCGAAATATCAAATTTATTGAATATCGAGTCAAGAATATCAATGGTGTTTAATATCGGGGTAAGTATTTTTGCTGTTAAAAATATCGATTTCTGTGTATTGTAGAAATATAGATTCTGTAAATATCAATGGCAAATATATAGTTGTAAATAATATCGATTTTATTTTGTTTTTGTTTAATGTTGTAGTTTTTTTATTAATTTGGAATTAGGTATTTTATATTTTGTTTATTTTTCTTTATGTTAAAATGTTTGTTTTTATTGTTTTATAATTACTTTTTAGGAGCAGGATGTTGGGTTTATAAGGGATAAGGGTGGGTAGTAATTTAAACATATTTATTTAAAATGTTGTATATGTTTGTAATTGTATGTACAAATTTAGTAGTGGGATGTTGGAATTATAGGGGCTAAGGATGGGGAGTAATTTAAGAATGTTGGTTAAAAATAAATAATTTTTTTTAAAAATGTGAAATTTATAAATATTTTTTTTAAACAAATGTAAATGTAATTTTTTTTCAAATGTTGAATATTTTTGGGGTGGTTATATTTTGATGTAAATTTTGTGAAATATACTAGACATACTTTTTCCAAAAAGTTTTTTTTACAAATACTATACTATTATTTAAAAATATATTTTAAAATATATTATTTTATTATTTCCTAAATATTTTAAGTTTTGAAAAAGTAAAAAAAATGATATTTTTGAATATTTAAATATTTTAATTGCTTTCTAATTCAGAATTTAATATTTATATTGCTTTATTTTGTTGGGGAGGGGTGTCCCAAATTTTGTATTATAATTCTTTATAGAAATATAATTATTAATACAGTTTTATTTTAAATTTCATTATTTTACGTTTTTGTGGCAAATTTTTACAAAAATGTGTTACATTTGTAATTTTGTTAAAGAAATCTAAATTTAAAAAAATTAATTTTTTATGTAACTTTTTTACATTTGTATTTCTTTTATTATGTAGTATTTTTTTTGGGGGGGGGTAGGAATAGTACGTTTTTGGGGGTTTATTATTTAGCACTTTCCCTGAGTTTAGTCGGTGTTGGAATTGTAATTTATTATGATTTATTATCCAGCACTTTCTCTGACATCAGTTGGTTTTGAAGTTGGAATAGTAAGTTATTCTGGTTTATTATCCTGAAATTTCCCTGAATTTAGGGGCCTATTAGGATGACCGGCGGACTTAATCCGCCCGCCATCCTGTCACGGAACGGGACCGTCCGCCATAATGGGGGGAGTACTGTCCTCGGAATTAGGATGCACCCTCCACAGTGGCGGGTGCATCCCGCATTTTTAACATTGCGGCGGGGCTAAAAAAGCATGTTGTGCGTTTCAAAGCACAACATGACAGGCACCGGTGCCTGCCATGTTGCACTTTGAAATGCGGGGGGGTACCATAGGTATCCCCCATGTGCACCCCCTCAGAGTCCTAGGGGGCCCGCAATGGGCCCCTGCAGGGAGTCTCCGCATACCTGCCGCCACGTAAAGGCATTGCCCAAAGCCCATCCTAATAGGGCTGGCGGTGTCTGATAGACACCGCCACCATATTAGACCTTTTCCGCCACGGTCGCGAGGCAACCGAGGCGGAAAAGCGGCGGACGGTCTTCCCGTCCGCTGCGGACCCCCCAGCCATCCTAATGTGGCGGGGGGTCATTTCTGTGAGGATGGCGGACAGATTGCCCTCGCCGGGCCGTTGGTGCCTACCGCCAGCCCGGCGGGGCAATCCGTCCGCCATCTTAATTGGCCCCTTAGTTGGTTTTAGAGTTGGAATATTCATTTTTTGGGGTTTATTATCCCACACATTTCCCTGAGTTTAGTTGGTTTTGGAGTTGGAATAGTAATTTATTATTGTTTATTATGGCTTTTTTTAGAGTTTATATGTACATTGAAATCAGATAGGAGACGTATGTTAGTTTTTATTTTGAACATTTTTATTTGCAAACACATGTTTGTTTTTGGTTTACATTAAAATTGTTTTCATTTGGTTTTGTAATACAATTTTTCACAATATTAAAAACATGATTCAGAAATGTTGATATTATTCTAAATGTTTTATAAAGTATAATATATTTTTGAATCACAATGTCTCCAAGCACACAGAAATTCCAAACTGAGGTTGTGGTTTCAGAAGTCTTTTTTTATTCAATCATCTTAGACACTCCCCTCCGCCAACACCTGTTTTGTCTTGTGCTGTTTAAATCACATCAGACTGCAATATCATAGTTTGTGCGTACTTGGTGCTCCAATTTCTTGTTATTTATGACCACTTATGCCCCTTATTCGTCACAACGCCCACACCAGAAGCAGTATGTTTCTCATATAGAGCCGCACACACACCCAGATACACAGCATCCTAAACATTGTGGATGCGCTGTATCGTCATATTTACATTTGTTCTGCTCACGGGACAACCACATGAAATCTCACAGTTAGTACCTACTACACCGCTCCCAATAACGCACTACCTGGTGTTGAGAGCCTTAAGTGCCTCTTATCTGCCACAACGTCCACACTTAAAGCGATTCATTTCTTATATCTGTGTACACTCGTGGTGCCAGATTACAATGATATTCATATTGATCTAATGGTTTTCCTTGTAGATATCCTTACTTCCCTGGATTTACGATAAGGAATTACATTCGTAAGGTAAAAAGTCGGTTATTCACTTCTTATCATGAGCGGCCTATATTTTGTTAAATATGCCCCAATACTGAACCAATTATTACTCCCTACAGAATTACTCATTTCACGCCAGCAGCTCTTATATTGGATTCTGTCATTGCTTGGTCATACTTTGACTGAGTGAGTATGAGGCAAATTCTCTTCCCACCACCAACTCACTATCCACAAACATATACTCGGCATGAGTACAAAATAGAGATGCATGCCACCATCCCCCATGTAAGTTCACACTTTTCAGCATGGTAAAATCACATTTCACAAAAAGGAGGCACCCTATGCACAATAAATCCTCACTGGAAATAGACATTTAGCTCGTCCAACCTTAAGCATGTATTTCCTGATGTGACGGACACTCTCTGGTGAATCTTTAGGGTCAGCTGACCCAGGTGATGGTTAGATAAATATGATAGATGAGACTCCTGCTAAATAGAATAAACTTTTGTTCTATTTGCTTTGCCCTTAAGAAGTCTGCTGTGATTGAAACAGCACAAGACGAAATACGTGTCAGCAAAGGGGCATGTCTAAGATGATTGAATAAAAAAAGACTTCTGAAACCATGACCTTAGTTTGGAATTTCTGCGTGCTTGGAGACATGGTGATTCTGATGTTCAGGACTCTGTCCATCTGAGAAGGAATGGATGGCTCGTTTTCCTCCTGAAGCACCAGAAGATACATGGACTCTGAATACTGAAATACCTTTAACCTCTTTAATACCAATGTGGTAGAGTGCTTCTTTTGAACCTAGCCATAGCCTTCTTTTCGTTATAATATATTTTTAACATACATTTTTTTATATACAATTGCAAAATTAAAAATATATTTTTTCATACATATTTTTTGTAAGTTTTGATCAATGGTGAATTTTTATGAAATATAGCCATGTAATAGTAAATTAAGTATATGTTTATTTCATTAAGTATAAACAGTTTTATTTTTATTGTTTATCATTTTTTGACAAAAGACATCATTTGTATAGATTTCTTTTTAATTTTTTATACATTTTATATAAAGAAAATACGTGAAATTATATAATATGCATCTTACAAATGTATATTTTGTACATTTCTTTATTTAGTATATTGAATATAATTTTTAATTAAATTAAATTAAATAATTTACAATTTTTTTAACAAATATATTTTTTAGTTCAACATTTTCATATTAGTTGCACATTTACATTGTATGAAACAAACATACATTTTAATATGTATCACATTTTTTTTATTTTTATAATATAATATTTTATATGTATTTTACAAATATTTGTACATTTTTTAAACATTTATTTAAAAATATTACAATGAATAAAATTATACAATACATTTTTTGTATTTTTTTATTATTTCTCAAGTCTTGTCTATGGGGAGTTAGCCTTTTTAAATTTTTTATTGCGCAGCCATTTTTCTTTTCATTTCCTCACTTTCTGTCTAACTGTTTCATTTTTAGGTCATTTTGGAAGACGGAACTTCACTGTTAGGAGCTGTGTTTCGTTGATTAAGGTAAGTTTAATTTGATTTACTTTTAAGGTAGTTTTAGGGTAGGGGCTAGGTAGTAGTAGTGTAATTAGATTTGCTAGGACATTATTTGTTCTTTTATGGTGTAGTTAGGTGCTGTTTTGGTAGTTTAGTGTTTTATGTGTTTGACATAGTGTTGGATAGAAGTTGAATGTTATGTAGTAGTTATGTGTTGTTTACTTCTGTTACCTTGTATTTAATGCTGATATTAATGTGTGTGGGTTTGTGTATGGTATTGTGGGAGGGTGTTCTTTTTTTTCCTTTACAGGTTTTCCTTTTCGTGAACGGATGGTGCTTATGACATGTTTATTTTTTCTTTAAAAGGAAAATGTATTTTCTTTTTTAAAACAAGTTACTTTACATTTCCTTTTGTTTTTCATGCTTGTTTAAGCGTTTTTTAAGCTAATTTCTGGGGTTTTGAGGGTTTTGTTATTGAGAGGATTGCATTGCTGAAGCCTTTTTTCAACTGTTTAACTTTTGCATTTTTCTTTAAACTCATTTTTGGGGTTTTGAGATTTTCGTTATTCAGAGGATTGCGTCCTTGGTGCCTTCTTTCTACAGTTGTATTTTTGCATTTTTTTGGGGGGCTTTATTTTCGAGCGTATTTGCCTTTCAATTTATCTTCTATGGATGTTTTTGTTTTTGATGATTGTGCAATTTGACATAAATGTAAGTTATTTTTTATTATTATGGGTGGTAAATGTTTTTGGTTACATGGTTTGTTTATTTCTTTTTATTTTAGTCATTAAATTATGTCATATACTTTTGTATTCATTTAAAATGTTTAAATGACACAATTATAATTATTAATGTAAAAAAGAGTACAGTTATGTTGTTTAAATGTTTTGTAATTTTAAAATGGTTATGATGTTTAGCATTGTTTTTTGTTTAAAGTATAGATTTAGCAATTATGTCTAAGTATTCTAGCCCTTTGGAGTTTGGAAATAGCAGAGTTTGGTGTTGTAGGTATTCATACATTGTTTTTGTTTGTTTACTGACTTTAGGGCCGATTTTAGTTAGAGATTGCTCTAGTCTTACCTCTTGATAGTTCTGGTCGTTTTTTAATAGCTTCTATTAGTTTGTGTAGGGTTGGTTGTCCTCTTTCTATTGTGGCTTGGAAGGTAATATGCCATCCTTCCACCGCATTGTTAGTTTTAGCTATTTGAGCTAGAGTGCTATCATTTACATGCCCTCAGTGTGTTTCGATCTTTGGTTGCCTACGGTGCCCTGACCTATGTAGCCTTCCCACCCAAGTGTCTTCAGAGTAGTCTAGGAAGGGAGTTAGTTTAGTTTTGTTTGCTTGATAGAAAGGGTTTTCAAGAAGTATGTTATAATGGTTGGCTACTTCAGTTATTGGTACATTGGTCAGGGCTATTAATGTTTTTATTTGGTAGGCAAAGGTGTTATTGGTGGCGTAATCTATACTTAGAGTAGATTTTTGTAGGTGTCTCCAGATAGTTTGGTTGAAGTGGTAATAGCAACCTTGTATTATGGTGTGTGCGTATATTTCTAAAATTGACAGAATCATTGCTTGTTCAAAGTCAATGGTTACTTTTTGTGGAAAGTAGTTGTTGGTGTATTGTTTTAGTATGGTAAGGAGGTCTATATAAGTGGTGTTTTGCTTATTAGGAGTAGTGCATATATGAAAGGGATGTTAGTGTCTTCATGTTCGCCATGGAGGGTATATTGTTGGTATTGGGAAAACATTGAATGTGCCATCCATCATCCATGTTTTGCAGTTTTTAAGTTTTTGTAAGTTGTTGTTGGTTACAAAGATGATAATTTGTTTTTCATGACCTTCATTGTCATGAAGGTTGGAATTTATCATCTTTGTGAGTGATGGTATATTCTGGTAACATTTCTATTTCTGCAAATGTTTGAGGGGTGGGTGGTGTTTGAGCTGTAGCTCTTTTAGTTCTGGAAATTAATCTTTTTAAAGTGGGGATGGATGGTAGTTGTCCTGTGACATGTTCAGGAACCCTAGGTAACACGTTTTTTCTAGTATTTGGGTACTGGTCTGTTGGGAGCTGGTACTTGCTCCTCTTATTGTTTCCGACCTCGATTTCAGTCACATTGGGGGGATGGCTGTGTTCTCTGATATTTACTACATTTGTTTCTACTGTTGTGGCTCTACCATAGCGAGAAATGGAGTAATATTTACGGTTTTTCCAATGGGTTTTGTTTCCAGTTATTTTTTCTTACATATAAGTGTAGCCCATGTAGCTTTCCCTTTCGTGAAGTTATGAATGTTGCTCCTTCTGCCATTGATGTATCTATTTTGTCTATCTTTGAACATATGTGTGTGTGTATATATATATATATATATATATATATATATATATATATATATATATAATACGATATTAAACAGTATACATGTGTGTATAACTATTATATTTGAAAATAAACTTACATTTGACTTGCTTTAATTTTCTTGATGGGTGTTTTATTGATGGTTGTGGTTTATTCACTTTTTTGTGTTGGTTTAAAAAAATATTTTTATTAAAGTGTTACATATAATTTTATTATTTAGTTTATTTAGTTTCTACTTATTTGGGAGGAAAAAAACTTTTAGCTGCTGAAGTTTATTTCCCTGATGTTGTTGTATGTTGAAGGTTCTAGAAGCTGTGAAGTGAAAAGTATTTGTTAGTTATATTTGGTTTTTAATTTAGTGTAGTATTTTTTTATCAGTTTGCTTCATGTGTTAGGTAATTTATATGCTCACTAAGGGTGGGGGTGCACTTGGGGGGTACCCATGGTACCACCCTACATTCGCATGCACAAGGTGGCAGGCACAGCGCAGTACCTATAACGTTGTGCATGCAAATGCACAACGTGCATTTTTTACATTGCGGCCGGTGCTGCTTACAGCACCGCCCACCGCAATGTAAAAAATGCAGGATACAACTGCCATGGTGGTGGTCACATCCTGATTGGCATTGCGTGACCGCCGCACCTATAGTGGGTGGTCCCTTTTGCCGTTGCAGTCCGCCCACCATAGTAATAGACCCCTTAGTTTTATATTTTTCTTCAATGTTGATTTTGTACTTGTTTTCGGAGTTAATAGTTATTTTGAGTTTTTATGGTGGACTTCTAGTGAAGTGTAATCTGTGAAACATAAAATAAAATGTAGCTTTAGTTAATCTGATTATTTCGATTATTTTGGGGTCAATTAGGAAGTCCGCCCGCCACCCTTGCGGTGCTGGGACCAGCCGTCAGTTGTGCAGCGGTCCCACACCACCAATTAGGACAAGACCACCACCCTGGTGGTCACATCCCACATATTCAACATTGTGGCGGAGGGTGCTGTAAGCAGCACCTGCCACAATGTTGAAAAGGCATGTTGTGCATTGGCATGCACAATCTGACAGGCACCATGCGGTGTCTGCCACCTTCTGGATGCCAATGTTGGGCGGTACCATAGGTACCCCCTAAGTGCAGCCCCCCACCCCCCTGGGGGCACGCAACGGGCATCCGAAGCGAAATCTGCATGCCTTTCCACGGCGGATTCTCCGCCATGGAAAGGCATATAAAATGACACATAATAATATGGATGGCGGTGCCTGTAAGGCACCGCCACCATATCATAGGCCTTTTCTGCCCGGTAGGCAATCATGACGATTGCCTACCGGCGGAAAAGCGATGCGCGTTCTTTCCGTCCGCCGCTGTACCCCCTGCCATGCTAATGTGGCTGGAGTGAAAGGCTATCCGGTGGGGTGTTTTGGCAGGCCGATTGCCACCGCTGGTCAGGCGGGGGTGATCCACCCGTATGCTAATGGGCCCCTAAGTCTTTATTTTTATTTTTTTGAGAGAGAAAAATTGTACTTACCCTTTTTAGTTGATGAAGTGTCTTTTGTTGATGCTGTGTGTTTTTGTTGCTTTTTGCAGAAGCTTTTAAGAAAAAAGTATTCGTTAGCTATGTTTTGCTTTTTTATTAAAGTTATTACTTTTAAATACTTTACTTTATTTGTTGGTTAAGTTATATAATTATTTTGTGATATATTTTTTATAATGTTGATTTTATTGTTGTTGTGTACGTAAATATTTGTGTGGAATTTTCTAGCTGTATTTTTAGTGAAGTTTAATCTCTGATATGTAAAGGAAAACATGTTATAGTTTTAGTTAATTATTATTTAAAAGCTAATTTTATTTATTTAATTATAAAGTTTTGTTCCTACCTTTATTGAGAGATTTTCAGAATAGTTGTTTGTGTAGATGTTTTTCTGTCTGTGTTCTCTCGCAAATCTTTGCTCTTCCTCCGTGTTTGTCAGTTATAGGTAAACATTGTGTTAATTAATTAATTGTATTTATAGTGTTTGTTAATTAGTTAGAATTTCCTATTGGTTTGTGTTGGTGTAGTTTAAATTTATTGGTCGAGATACCTTTTTTGAATATTTTAGCTGTTACCTTTTAATTTGTTTATTATGTATGTTATTTAATATTTGTTTTTTTTGTTTGTTGATATTTAAATGTATATGCAGTTAAATGCGATATATTTTTATATATGATATAAATATATTTATTTTTGTTTATTTTAGGTAGTTGTGATATGTTTTTTAATTTTGTATTGTTTGTTTATTTATTTGTTTTAGTATTTTTTGTGTATTTGTTTTATTTAATGTTAATAATTTTGTAATTATTTTTATTGTTTGTTTAAAATATTTGGTTTATGTTATTTCATTATATTATTGAAAATAGTATATTTTTATGTTTAAATGTTATTTTTTATATCGTTTATATGTTTATGTTTTCGATATTGTTTATATCGATGTTTTTGATGTGTTTCATTTTAATTTAATCTTATCAATAGTTTTGTGTGCTTTATTTTTGTTGTCGATATATTTGTCATTGAGACTTTTTTAAACAATATTTTTTATCAATGTTTGTATTATTTCTGTTTTGTGTATTGTGTGTCAATAGATTGGTATACAATATTGTTGCCTCAATATTTTTGTAGTTCATATTATGGGAGTAGATATTGTATCAGTGATCCCTTATTACATTTTATGCTATGTCATGTTTTGAATCTACGAAATATTGGTGATAAACCCTTTTTAAATTTTAAAATTAGATTTTTTATTACAATTTTGAAAAATGGCACTTTTAGAAAGTTGCCAATTCCTGCTTACAACCTGTTTTGGGTCATATGACTGGGTGTAGTTTAAAGTTAGATTTTGTGAATTCCTCCCAGGTAGTCACACAACAGAGGGATTAGTTGTGCCTCAATGGTTCATCTGCTGGCCGGATTGGGGAGCAGAGCTGATCCCAGCCCCACTTACAATTGAATAGGGTATGCTCTGCCACCACACAAAGGGCCTAACAAACCCACACCAGGATATACAAATAGGCCCTTCAGACCCACTCTTCATTTCACTATTGGACCGGTCGAAGGACTCTCAGAAGACTGCCTGCTGCTGTGACCTGCTGTGCACTCTGCAAGACAGCTGCTGTACCTGGAAGAACTGATTGACTGTCTGGAGCCTACGTTGAATCTTCAGAGGCCAGCCCTGCTGTTGAGCCCTGGATCTTCACCTGAATCCAGACTTACCAGAATGACTCCAAGGGCTAGTTTGCTGGCCTACTTTCAGGGCTACAGGGACACAAAAGGCTCCCATCATCTTCAACCAGCACTTGGACCCGTCCTGATTGAGTCCTAAACACCCAAGAGTTGTCCCACCAGTCCTGGACCCTCGGTAGTGGTGCTAGAGGTGCCCAGAATGACCAAACCCAAAAACTGAGGACGTAGAAAAATGTTTAGGCCAAAAACTGCTCTGAGAACCAGGAGAGGATCTGGAACAACCTGCTCACCTATATGCCTGTGGTGCATTGTGAGTTGGATTGACTGTGCATCTTGCCCCGCTACGTTCTTCTCTACAGCAGCAGATCTTTTTGTGATTTCCTTCGCCAAAGGGGTATCCGGCCTCATGGAACTGTCTTCGGGCCACAGCCCTCTACCTTGATTCACTGGAGACTTTTGACTTCCATTTCAGAGATTAAGCCCAAACATAGAAGCCTCATCCCAAGGATATCAGGCTACAACGCTCCCTCCTCAGGCACCTCCTACAGTCTTTCCCCACTGAACTTTACATTCTCGGAAGACTTAGGGGTCCATTAGGGTGGCGGGCGACCCTATCGGCAAACGGGACCGCCCGCCTTAAGGGCGGGGGTCCCAGGGGTGCCATTAGGATGTGCCCGCCACAGTGGCGGGCACATCCTGTATTCTCAGCATTGTGGCGGGCGGTGCTCTCTGCACCGCCCGCCACAATGCTGACAATACATCACAGCATTTAAATTTCCAAAGCGGCAGGCACCGCGCGGTGCCTGCCGCTTTGGAAATGTAAATGAAGGGGGGTACCACAGGTACCCCCGTGTGCACCCCCCCACTCACCTTCACTCTGGGGGCCCGCAGGGGGCCCCCAGAGTGAAGACCGCCTGCCTTTCCATTGCCGCCACGGATAGGCATTGCACTTTTGCCATTGTAATATGGCTGGCACCACCATATTCAACATATTCCGCCCCGGCCGCAAGGCGACTGGGGCGGAAAACAGGCGGGCGGTGTTTCCCACCGCTGCGGTCCCCTCCGCCATCGTAATATGGCGGGGGAAATGCAGGGAAGGATGTCGGGCGGATTGCCTCCGCCAGGCTGGCGGTAGCCACCGCCAGCCTGGCGGAGGCAATCTGCCCGACATCCTAATGGACCCCTTATTGTCATCATTTCCTCTAACTCCGAAGGTAAGTGCTGACCGGGCCCAATACACTCTTTGTATCCAAATCTCTCTCCATCATGGTCTGCTATAGTCCTTGACTTTGACATAGTGTCAGAAGGTTAGATGACTGTGGTTGGTGCTTTGATCTTTAATTACCCCATTCTAGAAGCATGTATTTTTGTTGTTTTGGTGTCAAATAATTTATTAAAATGTACTCTATTTTTCTAAATTGGTTTGGGTTTTTCTTGTGTTGTGTTTTCACTGTATTGCTGTTTGTGTGCAGCATAAATGTTTTACACATTGCTTCTAAGTTAAGACTTACTGTTTATTTGTGACAAGCTACCCAGGTTTAAGCACAGGTTAATTTTGTGAATGTTTGTGGTTTACCCTGCAAGGGATTGTATTGCTTGACCAGGGCTCTCACCTCAGTCAACCAACAATCCAATTTCACACAATATGTTTGAAAAGGTCTGTGACAGGAGACATGTAATCATCTCATGTAAGACCTATAATATATTTATGACATATTATTAAAGAGTGTTTTTACAAATAAAACTATGGCTGGACATTCAAATGTTTATTACAACAGTGAAACCCCAGCACATTACATAATGTGTGCTTGTCCCTGCAACTGCAAGGATAGAGAACATAGGGGCTCATTATGATGGCGGGCGGACATCAGTCCGCGTGCCATTATAACGGCGTTGGGACCGACCTCCAGATGGCACCCACCTGCCCCATTAGGATGGGCCCACCATACTTGCAGGTGCATCCTGGCCTTTTACCAACGCGGACGGTGCTGCTGGTTGTAGCACCGTCCGCAATGGTAAAAGGCATGCACAGCATTTCCCTGCACCATGTGACAGGCACCACGCGGTGCCTGCCACCTGGTGCAGGGAACTGCAGGGGGGTACCATGGGTACCCCACAAGTTCAACCCTCACCCCCCTGGGGGTCCTCAATGGGCCCCCAAAGCCAATCCCCGCCAGCCTTTTCATGGCGGCATCGTCCAACCCATATTATAATATGGCTGGCGGTCCCTGCTAGGCACCGCCATTATATTACTGGCCCAGCTCCGCCCGTCCGAGAATCAAAACAATTGCCGACAGGCAGAAAAGCGGCGGGTGGACTTTGCGTCTGACGCGATACCCACCGCCATCGTAATATGGTGGGAGGTATTTCTCGTTAGGATGGCGTAACGGTCGCCAACGCTGGCTCTGCGTTGACGATCTTTACACCATTGTAATGAGCCTCATAGTTAGTTATTCACAGTTTACAGGTGCTGTCAATTCTTTTTCTCAGATCTCCTTATACATCAAAAAGTTGTTATTATAAACTTTTAAGCACATCACTGCACCATCTGTGTATATCCAGATCGTAGACATTCCTGCTTGGTCCATAGAGCCCCTTAAATCCTGAGCATCTTCAGTTCCTTCAGGAAACGGCTCAATGTCAAAGGCCATAAAAGTAAAGTAAAGATCTAGACCCAGATTCTGAAAGGCATCACACACCGGAGTGCAGCCCCCAAAGAGGCTGTGTTCTGTTGCATGTCAGGGACAGAGCAGGAGAGCGGCATATTCACAAGGATATTGCACTCTCCTTCCCTCTCACTAGCGCCGGCACTGATTTGTGCTGCTGTGCGGCAGGCAAACAACTTAGCACCATACTGCTAGGGTGCGTGCCTGAGTTTAGCACCGGTTTTTACAGGAAGGGCACCCTTCCCGTACAAAAAACTATGCCTAGACAAGTTTAAAACCTTTTCCTAGTTTGTATGTATGCTACACAGTGCAACACTCATGCAAAAAAGAAAAACAAAGGAGACATTAAAACATTCCTCCTTTTAATGCGTGCTTTCCAGTGGCGTGCTCTAAGCCTGTCTACTCGTGTTGGTAGATAGGGATTTGCGTCAAAAAGCAGGGGTGGGTGCATGAGAAAGCCCATGTGCCATCCATGTAACTCAAAGTAATGGAAAGCTGTGCTTTGTGCGGCTTTGCATTACTTTTCCATAAAAAACAGCACTAATACCAATTAGCATCGGTTTGTTAATCCCCAAATAGGTTTAGCATCCAGTTAGTGATACAAAACTAACACTATCCCTATGCTAAATCTTTGAGAATCTGGGCCCGAGCATTCTTATTTTGTGCTTCTTTCTATGTTTATGTCTCTGGTATCCGACCAGTTATGCAAATCCTTTACAAAAGCCTTCATTGTCCTAGTAAACAGAGAATAAAATGCAAAGATAAATTGTCCCCGAGCACATAGATACAGATTCTTAAATTGTCCCAAGAGAAAAGATGACCACAATCAAAAAATTGTTCTTTCAAAAGTTCCTCAAATTAATTTCCTTTAATTTTCATTTCTTTTCTCTTCATATATCAACGAAATTCTTCATAGTTTCCTTCAAATTGACATAGAAATGTAGCCAATGCATCAAGGACCAATGCCAACACGTGTTTCGTCAGAGGGTAAAATAACCCAAATGACTTCTTCAGGGCTACAATAAAATAAAAAATACATAATATATACAATTCTCAATACATATAAGGCCAAACCATCACCAGTGAATATACAGTTCACCTAAAACAAAAAGTAAAGTGTGACATAATATACTGTTTGCAGGATTTGAGACTGTCACAAAAGAATTAACAGAAAGGGCAACTAAATTCATCACTAAAAGGAGAGCAAACCTATGCAAAATAAGTTCCAGAAGAACAAAAAAAGTCCAAATAATATAGGAAAAACACCTAAATGTGGTAGATCACCCACACACAACCAAAGTAAAACCTTATAACCCAAAGTGCAAGCTAAAACACACGGGAAGCTATAGAGGGCTGTCAAGGCGAAAAGTAAGGCTGCTAGTAATTTTTAATATATATATATATAAAGGGGAAAAGACTCAAATCTCAAAGGCCATATCCATTTATAATGGGTTACCTAACCCTAGGACCATAATTCCACCAGAGCAGGGAAGTTTACTCACCAAAAGATACAGTCCAAATTTGAGGTCAGGTAAACAACTTCCAGAAGATATTAGTTCCTCAAATATTATTGAGAACTAAATCAAAAGGGAAAAGACCAGTTTAAAAACATATTTTCTGGGTGCTATATCATAGCATCCTATACCTATCTAAGCAAAACAAAACTCAGTAGAGCTTAATCGGATTTAAAAAGGACCCATCTCAGAATGGGTAGTAGGGAGAGTTACCTCAATCCATTTTCTATCTCAGAGTTCTTCTTTGTAGAGTAAAATATAATAAGGATCTGTAATTAAAATACAAACCAATATACATTATCAGAATTCACCTCAGTATATTAAGAGCAGCTTAAGATTGCAATATACTGACTACAAACACCCTGGAAATTAATCCATAGGTGTGTGAAAAAAGTCACGAAATAAATCAGGTAATAGTTTTGTTAAAAGGACATATTTGTTACTCACTACAATATAAGTCGGTAATATCAACCCAACTTATATCTATAAAAAACAACTATACAATACGTCAGTACAAACTGATCAAATTACCAATACATAGGGAGCATGCATAACAAAACAAACAGTCGGTTAAGTAGTGAAAGTTGCAGCACCACTTTGGCTCCCCGCATTACCCACAGACAACTTGAGCCCATATTAGTGGCTTTGAACTAAAACGGAGAGTGCTCCTCAAGCCGTCAGCACAAGGAGATTCGTTTACGCTAAGAACCAGATTATTGGTATAAAGCGTATTAATACACACTCCCGCCAAACTCTCCCTACCGGTCCCGGAATAAGCATAGAGCGTCATATTTCACTCCCAAAGCGAACATACAAGACGAAGTGCGCAGTCGGTTAAACAAATCATAATGCTGCACTAATATAGCTCCCCGCATTATCCACGATTAGCCAGCGCCCATGTAAGCCCCCCTAAACCTACCCAGGAGAGTACTCCTCACGCCGTCAGAAGGGGTTCGTTTTCTGTGAGAACCGAAATGTTAGTTTATGGCGTTTAAATAGCCGTTCCCGCCAGGCGAATCCTGCCAGTCCCGAAATAAACATAGGACGTCAATGTTTACACACACCCAGTAAATAGCGCCATCTTGGAGTGGTAAAATATCGAGCATAATTGCACTCATATGATATATTTATTTTAAATTATTTACAATCTGGCTTGCCAGTGAGAAAACGTTTCTTAAAACCGGAATGCAACATATTTAATGTTTTTACCTAAAAAAACCCATAACATATAGTCACGGGCTAAAAACTCAGAAATATTCGACTCCGGGCTTAGACATAGATGACAGACTACTAGCCCAAGCTTCACTGTGCTCAAAGGGAAATTTTAGAAGGAATAAATAAAAGGGTTTACATAAAGTTATTTAAAAGAAAATAGAGGGAACCAGAAGAGGAAACCACATCCAGAGAAAGGGAACACACATTCAAGACCCAGCATAATAGGTGCAAAAAGTAAAATAAACATTTTTTACATTTTTAAGCAGACCGAGGCCTCAATCTGCAGAACACTAATTGAAAATAATCTAACGAATACACAGACAATACTTAGGTCTTCTGCAAAATATTAACACACCATCACAACACCAACAGGCGGTGTCTAAGTTACAGTACTTCTCTTTTATACGGATATTGGTAAAGGCTAATGTTAACATTTCGAGCCCAGTAATTACACTCCAAACACAATATTGTACATTATAATGAAAGAGCAGTGTGGTTTTTTAAAAATATGTCTATTAGATGAAGACTTGTAATACTCAATAGACTAAAGGAAATAATGTAGTTCATGGTCCACATTTATCCCGTTCTCCACCGCATGAAGTTTGAGAATCCATTTCGCTTCACATTGTCTCAGTTTATGCTCTCTATCTCCGCCCCTAAGGTCACCATATATAGTTTCCAGACCATGAAATTGGAACCCCAAACTTTTTTTATACTCCACACAGTTTGCTGAATGGCAACCGATTGGGTATCTTTGATCCATATTTTTAAGGGCACGGAAATGTTCGATCATTCTTTCTTTCAAAGGGCGGATGGTACTACCCACGTAGATTTTCTTACATCTACAAATGACTACATAAACTACATATTTGGTCAGACAATCCATATGCTGATGAATTTTAAAAGTGCGTGAACCATTATAACTAAACTCCTTAATCCCTTTATGGGCCATACGGCACATGCTACAACTGCCACAGGGAAATGAGCCAATGTTGAGATCCCTCAACCATGTTTTCGGCGTACCCTGTTGTTTAGGGTAACTAGGGCTAATCATACCCTGGATAGTTCTGCCCTTTCTATATGTAATACTGGGTGAGCTGGGAATATAATCCAATAGAGTTTTGTCTGCCAATAAAAGAGGCCAGTTCTTTTTCAGAATTGCATATAACTTATCCGACCATGGATGATAGTTTGTCACCAGGCGTAATTTATTACCCTTATCAGAGTTCGGTTTCTTAGCTGTTTTCAAAGTATCAGTATGTTTAAGTTTGGTCACTCTGTTTCTAGCTTGTATTAACACTTTTTCAGAGTAACCCCTGTTCTTGAATCTTTTCTCAATGTCTGTCACATTGTGCATAAAGTCTGCATCCTGAGAACAATTCCTCCTTGCCCTAAGCATTTCCCCATAAGGGATAGCATTTTTCTGGCTTCTTGGATGAGCACTACCAGCGTGTAAAATTGCATTACACGCGGTGGATTTGCGGTACATTTTACTCTGTATTTTCCCCTCAAAATGGAAAAGCTCCAAATCAAGAAACACTATACTATTCGAGTCAGAAGTCATAGGAAAGGTCATATTACATGTATTGTTATTCATGTGGGCAAAGAAATCGGATAGGTCCTCATCTGTACCCGTCCAGATTAAAAGACAGTCGTCGATATAACGACCGTAGTACAGAATATATTCCTGCCACTTGGCACCCGATGGGCCCCAGACATGCCCCGCCTCAAACCATCCCATAAAGAGACAGGCAAAGGACGGGGCAAATCTAGAACCCATCGCGGTCCCACAGGTTTGCAGGTACCAGTCTCCGTTAAACAGGAATGCATTGTTTTTAAGAATAAGATTAGACATTTCAATTAACATTTCTGAATGCTCCAATAATTCAACTGGACGTCTGAATAGGAATTTCTTAAGTGCCTCCAGACCCTGTTCGTGTAAGATGTTTGTATATAAAGAACAGACGTCCATAGTGACAAACTTCATTCCATGGTCCCAGGTCAAGTCATGCAAGAGATTAAGCACATGCTTACTGTCCCTAATGTAAGATGGTAAGTTGATAACGTAACTACGCAAAAATCCATCAACAAACTCAGACATTTTCTCAGTAGGTCCACCGATACCCGATATGATCGGTCTACCCGGTGGTGCTGTCGAATCTTTATGAATCTTTGGCAGCGTATACAGACATGGATAGCGAGGTTTATCTGTCTTTAAAAATAGGTATTCATCACCTGATAGCAACCCACGATCCCGCCATCTGATCAATTCAGTATTTATTGCTCTAACAATCACAAACATAGGATTAGTATCCAATTTCCTATACCAGGCCCGGTTGTCAAGTTGGGATAAGATCTCAGCATCATATTTCGACCTATCCATAACTATCACATTTCCCCCTTTATCTGCTTTTCTCACTATGATATCAGGGTCTTGAGATAGAACAGTGAGCGCCTTGCGTTCTTTTGCTGTCAGATTAAATGTTCTAGGGGTGAAGTTATGTTTAGTCATATATGAGTCCCACTTGTCAATTTCCATAATCACCATTTTGTGAAACAGATCAATGTTGTTGCCACTCGTAAATTGTGGGGTCCAGCGGGACTTATTTCTAAGACCACTGTCTTCACTCATGTTAGTGCAAAGATCTAATTCTGCTGCAACATCAGACAAGTTGGTAACTGTATCACCATCATCATTCAATGAAAGTAAAAGAGCGGTACTTTGTAAAACATCAATTGAAACATCACCAAAAGGTCTATCAGATAAGTTAGATACAGTGGGATTGGGGTTATTTGCAAAGAATTTCTTTATTTCAAGTGACGTACAAATTTGTATAAGTCAACCTTCACATCCGTTACATCATATACAGTAGTAGGACAATAATTCATTCCTTTCTGTAAAGCAGATTTCAATTCTGTGGACAGACTCTTACTTGACAGATTAATCACCTGGATTCCATTAGTCTCATCATAATTCATTTCCTGGTCCTGTTGTAAGAGCGTGTGTGCATCCCCTCTCTTCCTTTTGCTTCTCCTCCCTCCCCTTTTTCCTCTCCTTGTTTTAATTGTGTATCCTGATTCACTCTCCTTTCGCTTCCTTTGTTCCCCATTCGTATTCTCTGCACTTCCCGTAAAAAAGCATTGTCGGGTAGTGCCACAAGGGAATTGCCACTCACATTTTCCTCACCACTACTAGAGAGATTACTAGATGATCCTACACTTGTACAGCTTGGTGCAGAATAAAATGCATGTTCTCCCACCCCTGCCAGAGAACATAACTACTCATAATCTGCCAAAATGTTTAAATTAATGATAGTTTTTTTTCAAATGAATATAAAAACATTTCACCTGGTTAAAAGCTCTAAATTAGTTCACATTTGCTACCTGAAATTAAGCCACTTTGTGTTTTCAATTCAACTATAGAAACTTTTAGATAATCCTATTGCACATATTTAATTAAAAATCTTATAATCACTAATCAGTAAAGCAATTGGGTGGTATGAGAGATGCTGGAAGCAGTGACGCAGACTAAGGACTCTTATTCATTGTTCAACTCTTACCTCCTTACTCACTCTAACCTGTTCAACACCCCCTAACCATCCTGTCAATTTGCTTTCCTAGCTTTTTCATTTCCCACCCTACTATTCATTCCACCTGGGCATTTATGTTCTCTTACTAAATTATCTTTCAACTAAACCCGTGTTTTATCCTCCGTTAATTCACACCCTAAGTACCATGATTTGAAATGTTAAACCATTTCTGCTCAGGAGAGGCCTAAGGCCAAATATGAAAAAGAAAATTAGATTTGGATGTGTTTTCAATATTGGGCCTCATTACAAGTTAACTGCTACATTCTGACCCACAAGTATTTGTACAAAGGTACTGTTTGTGAACGTATGACGTTACAACTCAAGCATTTACAACGCATGCCTTTACAACACAGTTTTTACATCTCAACATCCATTACAATGCATGATTTTTCATTGCATGCCATCACAATGCATTTATGGAAACTACATTTACAACGCATTCCATTACAACAAATACCATTACAATGCATACCATTACAAAGCATATTACTTTTAGGGCAACAGTAGGGTAAGTGTTGGATAGTGTTGGGGCAAGAATGACTACTCCCACTAGAGTGACTGCAACCGTAGGGTAATTGTTGGATAGTAGTGGGGTAAAAATTACTATTCCCACTCCAGTGAGTGCAGTAATAGGGTAAGTGTGGCTAGTGTAGGGGTAAACATTACTATTCCCCATTACTTACCTTATATTGCGTTGTAATGGCATGCGTTGTAGTGACATGCGCTGTAATGACATGCGTTGTAGTGACATACGATGTAATGGCTGCGTTGTAATGGCATGCGATGTAAAGGATGTTGTGTTGTAATGACTACGTTGTTAAGGTAGTGCGATGTAATAACTGTGTTGTAAAGGTTGTTTCTCACTGTTTATCCCTAAGCAGAAGGTCTTCCCCTCCAGTGTGTCCCTTCCAGTGTGTTTCAGATTAACGTGGGTATCTTTCTTGTGGAAAGCATTACTCTCTATCCCCACACTATTAATGTCAACTAAAATTCCTTCTATTCTTGTAGAGTTTGTTTACAAAGACGTTACAAAGTGCAATTGGGAACTCTAAAATCGTTTGAAAAATGTAACCTTCTCACTATTGTGGTATACTTTCAGAAACCCATCCAAACTGAATGGGTAAGTACAGGGATCAGTACATCTTTCTCATGAGGAGGCAGATGTTTAGCTTTACAATGGGCGATTATGCCAAAAGTTCAAAGGACAAGGAATAGGGTGAACCTTAAACGTGATTAATCATGTTCTTTTCTTTTTATGTTTACATTGGAATAACTTACATTTAGAATATTTAGTCATAATCCTAATACCACCACTAGTACAGTAGAATAGCCTGCTCTACTTTACAAAGGTGTGATGTGATAGCTGCATCATTGGCAATGGCTTCATGTCACAATCTAGACATCCATCCATGAGTAAGCAGCGGTCACTGTGGTGTAACTTGGTGAGTGGTTCCATATTTTCGTTTGACCTTGTGGCATTATTCTACAGTTTATGGGAATGTTGAAGACTGGGGATGCAACAGATCTTTTTTTTGTTTTCATATGCATTTTTCCACTATGTTTAAGAGTCTGGGGATGCTCGATGCCGAGGAAGGACACCGTTTTACTCCTTCATTATCTTAATTATTTAGGCATTTTTACACTGTCTGCTAGGAGTGTGGGGAATTGTGGGTCTTCAACTAGACAAAGATGCAATCCCAGATTTATCATACTTTTAGGCAAGACACCTTGCTACACTGCAGTGCCTGAAAGGGAGGGAGCAGGAATGCACCATGTTTAACATTATATGGCGCATTCCTGTCCTCTCCTTGCAGTGGCACACTAAGGGGTCCATTACGATGTCGGGCGGATTGCCTCCGCCATGGAAAAGGCAATCCGCCCGACATCGCAAGCCCAAATGCCCCCCGCCATATTAGGATGGCGGGGGGATGGCGGCGGTGAAAAACACCGCCCGCCTGTTTTCCGCCCCGGTCGCCTTGCGGCCGGGGCGGAAAACGAGTAATATGGTGGTGGTGTCTGTTAGACACCGCCCGCCATATTACTATGTGCATTTCTCAATGCCTTTCCGTGGCGGCAATGCCGCCAAGGAAAGGCATGCGGTGTTCACTCTGGGGGCCCCATGTGGGCCCCCAGAGTGAAGGCCAAAGGGGGGTGGCACACCCCCCTGCATGTACATGATCAAAGTGGCAGGCACCGTGCGGTGCCTGCCGCTTCGATCATTTAAATGCGTGCATTTATTGTTAGCATTGTGGCGGGCGGTGCAGTGAGCACCACCCGCCACAATGTTAAGTTGAGGAATTGAAGGACTGGACTATTTAAGGCCCAGCGGTGCCAGGGGACAACACCTGAAACCTTCGTGGATTACCTGTTCTGGTGCACAAATGACAGAGACGCGGGACACTTCCTTCGGCGTCAAAGATCAGCGTTTATTACTGCAGGGAGGCAAAAGTCACAAGAAGTACAACAGAGTGTAGGTTCTGAGAGTCTGCTTCAAATTGTAAATGTGGATCACTCCTTTTATACACGTTTTCAGCATTGCACAACATACGGACAAAAGGTTATAACTCGGTTCCCACAGTAAACTTCAAAAGGGCTTCTTTCATGTGTTCAGAACCCCGGAACATAATTATAGTAACATTGCCGGTTCCCAACTGTAAAAGCACATCTTCTCACCGTTAAGCACATTCCATTCTAGTTGTAAACGAGCAAGAGAAAGAGACAAGAACAGCTGCAAGGAAGACAGACATCAGAAGAAGAAAGAGTGTGAGGGTAATATCGGAAGCGCAATCCCAGGATCAAAGGATTCGAGCCGAGGGCATGCAAGGCTGAATCAATAGCCCAACGTGGGAAGATTACCCTCAAGCGGAGCCATCTGCCTCTGCCTTGTCATCCCCCTCGTCATAAAAGATGCACAAAGGGAACATGCGCCTTCCGCAAGGCTTGGGAACTAAAGGGTCATGAAGCGGACAGTTGCCTGCTCGCTGACTACGTGAGGGCAAGAAACAAAATGGATGCCGTATCTAAAATGGAACCCGAGGGTTCAGATGAAGAAACACGTAAATAAGGCGAACCCTGCCAAGTAGTGTAGCGAAAACGCGTACACTTACTAAACTCGTCATTTACGGTTCGTAGATACCAAACTTGCCCATGTTCGATCATGCCCAGAATATCATATCGGTTCTCACGGAACCTCAGACGCTCCTTTTGCCCTCATGTAGGCAAGCACTAGTCGAAATCAGAATCGATTTCAATATTCATCAGATCATTTAGGTGTTGCTGGAACATTATCCTATCCATCAATGCCTCTTTGGTAACAGATGGCCTTCTTATACACGTAGTAGCACAAAGGCCACATAAGGCAGGACCACACTGTACACAAAGACAACACGTGAACAGAAACGTCACAACGACCCCTATAATCATCAGAATCTTCCAACCTCAGGTCGACATTAGGCCCGAAAACCATCCTAGAAGCGTCCAATCTTCTTCGTCCACGTGTATTTTATGCAACTTTGAGATGGCTTGATAGACAGTCGGAGCATTATCAGGTATAAAAATGCAACAACTCGAATGGATGACCTTACACACACCACCTCTATCTGCTAGTACAACGTCTAGAACCATACGGTTCTGTAGCGTCATAAGTCTATCCGCTTGAAGCTCTGCTGTCAGATTACCAAGGGCGCTTGCAGTGATATGAGCAGTTGATTCAACCACACGAGTTAACTGTCTCAGATTCCTGCTATTGACCATAGGACCCCAAAACGGTAGGAAACCCTTAAAGAAGTCTCCTGCTTCTTGACCGGCAGTATCCTCTCTACTAATAACGCCTCTCACAACTCTAGTCTTGTGATAGTCTGAGGCGACAGTGAAGGTCGGTGGTAGAAGATTCGCGATATAACAGGTGCCTGAGAAATCACGAGGCAACCATGTATAAGCACGATCGTAACACACAAAATAAGTACCCTTGGCAGTCAAAAAGACAGGGGAAGAGAGCATCGGTAAGACATACGTCTCAGTACAAGCACTCTTCCCAAACTGAGCACTCGGATTTTGACCAAGACCTTGCAGACAGAAGTGACCAAGGTGAGGTACGATCCAAATCGGAGACGAGCTCTTAAGCTGTCTATCACCCACTGAGACACTATACTCAATCTCATTCAGATCCTTATATGCTCGCACCTCCTCCTCTGGGATAAGCGATGCATCAAAAATGTCTCTATCTAAATCTGCAATTGCTATCGCCAAAGACTTGTGGTACGGGCCAGGACCAAGGTTTACTGAGCGTGGTTCTCGATGGGGGTAGGAATCTAGTGCACTACGGAACATAGTTTGGAATGCTCGAGCTGACCCTTGGGAGCTATATGGAAGAACCAAATACGGAATACCCTTATCCATGGTATGTGGCATTAACCCACACACCCAACAGTTGGTAGTATTCATCACCAACTGATGCTGATGCAGGAGTTGAACAAAGGAATTATTCATAAATTCCGCACGTCTGACTTGTTCATGTTGAGGCAGAAGATGAAAGGAATGAGGAGAAATAGTGGAGACAAAATTCAAATCATGTGAAGGAGGAGTAGGCGAAATGGAAGGCAATAATAATTGAATCCCGAAATATACTCCACCCACCAGTAGCATAGAAACAGTTAGGAACAACATGAAAATCTGACACAAAAAACATTTTGTGCGAAACAACTTATACAATGTAGATCTTTGCGCCGACATTTCCTCTCCTTTCGACAGCATAGTAAATTCCATCCTCTAAAAACCGTCCGTGACGTTCTTGACGCACTTCGTTCTGAGTAGCGATTATCAATTCCCAGGAGTTCCCAGAAATCAACAAAAGAAATCGGCCTAGTGTCAATAACTGCTAAACAGAAGGAAGTACCCGCACGGCCCTACGGCCAACCCAGATGATAGGTTTTAAATGAATTGAGCATTCAATTTAGTATAAGTCTCTTTAGCTGCACGAAAAGAAAAAGATACACATAATATAAAATGTCCACAATATTCAAGGCAAATGTGAGGGGATAATGTAAAATCAAAAAATAATAAAAAAATGTATTTGTCTTTATTGTGTGATCGAAGAAAATATCGATGTCTTCCGGGTCGAGTCTGTTCTTCAAACAACGGTTCAGATGGCAAAGCAGTGTTCGATTGATCAGGTAATAGTTCAGAACTTGAATTCTCCAATGCTGCTGAAAAAGGGTTAACTTCGGATGGTTCAACAGGGGTGTCTGATTGCACTAAATTGGTCTCTACAAGCTGGGCATCACTGAATGGCACATAGTACGGGGGAGTACTGGTTTCAGACGAGGCGATTCCTTTCTTGATCCATGCATCTGCTGGCAAAGGAAGCGGAACCTTCTTGGTGTGGCTCGCATGTACCCAATGCTTCCTGCCTACCAGCCGAACTGCAGTCCTCGTCGCCAACAAAACCTGGAAGGGTCCCGCGAATCTTGGCTCAAGATTTCGTTTTCGTCCAAAGTTGCGGGTAAGAACCCAATCACCTGGTTGGAGCCGATGACCAGGACCCTCAGTTTGTGCCGGTAAAGCTTCAAAGACCTGTTGATGAATCAAACTCAATTTAGCAGTCAGATCATAAAGATAGTCAATCAACATTGGATATTCAATTCTGTCAAACTCTTTAGGCCTCGGAACTCCCCAAATGTTTGCAGGACGGCCGAACACAATCTCATATGGGCTAAGCCCTACTTCGAGAGTGCACAGTCGCCCTGGTCGATAAGAGAGCTAGAGGCAAAGCGTCGGGCCATGATAAACCAGTCGTTGCCTGGATTTTGGCAAGTTTCAGTTTCAGGGTGCCATTATATCCTTCCACCAAACCTGCCGACTGAGGATGATTAGCACTATGAAACTTCTGGTTTATGCCAAGACTACGACATACATTCTTCATCACACTTCCCACAAACTCACTTCCGTTATCTGACCATACAATCCGTGGCATTCCATACCTAGGGAAATACTCTTTGAGCAAAACTTTGGCTGTGGACAGGGCGGTATTATCCTTTAGGGGGTAAGCTTCAATCCATCTGGAGAACGCACAAACTACAACCAAGACGTACTTCAAATTATTGCATCTCTCCATGTGGATAAAGTCTAATTGGATAACTTCAAAGGGACATGTAGGGGGAGCAAAATGGCCACCTGGAGTGGGGGTGCCCTTGCCAGGATTATACATCAAACATACCATGCAATTTTTAACCACTCTCTCCGCACACTTAGTAATCCCATCATTCTTCCATACAGGAGACAACAACTTACATATGCCTTTCGTACTAATGTGTGATGTACCATGAGCCATAGTAACAACAGCAAGCACGTATGCATCTGGTAACATACATTTCTGCTTTTCCGACAAATCAACCCAACATCCATTCTCGTCTAACTTCCCCGTGCTTTCTTTCCACTGAGTCTTTTCCATCTCAGTAGCTTCATTCTGTATCTCCTTCACACTTTCAACTGTGTCTTCACACATACTAGTCTCCGCTGGCCATCTTACTGAACTCGCAACATACATTCGATTTTTCAGATCTCTAGCCGTCTCCTTCGCAATCTCATCCGCAAACGCATTACCGCGACCAACATCATCCATCACTTTCCGATGCGCACTGCATTTAATTATTGCCACCTCTTTAGGCAATGTAAGTGCGTCCAAAAGGTCATTCACAAGCTGTCCGTGCTGAATCTTCGTACCATGCGACGTAAAGAATCCTCTTTCTCTCCACAATCGACCAAAACTATGCGCCACACCAAAAGCATACTGGCTGTCTGTAAACACATTCACCCGCTTTCCTCTGGACAACACACACGCTCTCGTTAAGGCGATCAACTCAGCCGCTTGGGCCGAATTCTGACTCAATCTCGCAGTTTCCACAATCGTACTCAATGTTACTACAGCATACGCAGTCGTTACATCACCATTCGGTAACCTAAAACATGAACCATCCACATACAAAGTACCATCGGGATCTACCAATGGAGTGTTTTTCAGGTCAATACGACCTTTCGTCTCTTCTTCAGTTCTTAAGTAGCAATCATGTGGTGCTACATCACCTGATTCCATGCTGATCGGCAACAATGTTGCTGGGTTCAACACATTGCAACGTTTTATCCGTATATGACTTGCCAAAAGTGTCAACTCATAGCCAGACAACCTTGCACTCGTCAGGTGCTGAGTTTTTGTCGACTGCATGTGGGACCATCACCGTAAGCATATTATCCATGACTAGGCCTGCGGACTGTCGAATGGACACCGCAGCTGCCGCTGTTGCTCTTAAACAACTTGGCAATGCTCTAGCCACTGGGTCTAAGGTCGAAGAGAAATATGCACATGGACGTTGTTTGTCGCCAAATTGTTGCGTCAAGACACTCAACGCACAACCATCCCTCTCGTGAACGTATAGTGTAAACGGCTTGCTGTAGTCAGGGGTACCTAACACAGGAGCCGAACACAACGCATCACGTAATTCAGAAAAACCTTTCTGACACTCTTCAGTCCAAGGCAAAGGAGTCGGAACATCCTTGCACGTAAGAGCTAACAATGGTTTCGCCAATAATGAAAAATTTGGAATCCATTGTCTGCAGTACGACGTAATACCTAGAAAGGCACGTACATCTCTCTGAGTTTTTGGCACAGTCATTCGAGCAATCGCTGCTATTCTTTCTGGGGTCAACCTTCTCCCTTCTTTTGACAATAAGTGACCTAAGTAGGTTACTTCTTGACAACAATATTGCAGCTTAGAAGGTGACACCTTGTGATGTAAGTCACATAAATATTGCAACAACGATACTGTAGCAGTTTTGCAAATAGCCTCTGTATCAGCTGCCACTAATAGGTCGTCAACGTACTGAATCAAAGCCGCACCCGTCGGCAACACGAATGCGTCAAGTTGACTTTTAAGGGCTTGACTGTAGATCGATGGACTCTCACAATAGCCCTGTGGTGCGCGTTTTAATCTAAAACTGCGACCTCCTAATGTGAATCCGAATAGGTCTCTGCTTTCCTCAGCGATCGGAATACTAAAGAAAGCATTCTTTAGGTCGATCACCGTGAACCGGGAGGCAGAAGCTGGAATCAGGGTCAGCAAGGCCGTGATATCAGGCACCACAGGAAACTGTGGGATCACGATTTTATTCACTTCTCTCAAATCGATTATAAAACGGTACACAGGAGGCTTAGATGGATCTGTTCGCTTCAAAATGGGTAACACAGGACTATTACACACATTTCCCCGAGTTTCTTCAATGACATCCTTCTTAATTAGGTCATAAACGATCGCTAATAGCGCTCGCTCACCATCAAGAGAGATACGATACTGAGGTACACGCGGTAATCGAACATTCGTTTTCAATTGGACCACATAGGGTGGAATGTCTAACAGGCCCACATCATTGGGACCTGTTGCCCATAAAGACGCAGGAAGAGAACTCAATTCCGGTGGGAACTTATCCATTGATAGGTACATAGGAGAGATAACCCTCTGACCTAACGTAAGCTCCACTCCTTCAGGAGAGCAATACAAAGTCGCATATAACCGTTTTAACAAATCCAGACACAAAAGATTCTCACCACACCCAGTGGATAGAATCAATGGAGCCTCTAGCTCACGAGGACCAATCGCAAGGGACAAAGGGCTAGAGATAGGATTGCTAACAGGGGCGCCAGAGAATCCAATGGAAACATTCGTTAAGCCAGACAAAGGTGCGCCGGGGAGTTTGGAATGCATGATGGAACTTTTTGCTGCACCAGTGTCCAACAGAAAAGGCTCAACTACGCCAGATGTAGCAACCGCGACGTAAGGCCCTCTCTGATCAACCGGAACTGACACTACTCCCTCTCTTTGTCGATGGCTGTCCTAGTAACGGTCGTCTGCAACAATCTCATGCTCAACGTAATAATCGTCCACATGGTACTGTGCAGATTTATCGGACCCCACATTTCGCTGGTCGAAACAATTATTTGCGTCCGATGAAACAGTAGAGCGCTCATGATTTTGAACGAAACCTCGACCTCTACCTCGAGAGGTCTGTTGAGGACCACCACGACCTCCCCGAGCCGAAACATTATTATAACGATCACGTAAAGCGGGACAATCGAATTTTATATGGCCCTCTCTCCTACAATATGCACACTGATTATACCCAAGCGTAGATCTAAAGTCAGAGGAGTCAGAGCGCGACTGCATTCTAGTGGACTGGGCTCGCGGTCGATACTGCTGTTGCGAATCATTTTGATTTGAACGTGGAGGATATGCTTGCTGCAACAAAACCTTTGTTTTGAGCTCCTTAGTTTTCTTGTCTGAACGATCACTTTCTTCCTTTTCCCTATTTTCATAATATTGAGCCGTAGCCAATATCTGTGCAGTGGTTGAAACAGCCCATGCACTTTCTGAATTTTTCAATTTGTTGCATAGCTCAGGCAACAAATTTAACACAAACTTATCAACAAATAACCGTTGGCCTCCTTCGGTGCTCATGTCCTGGCCACTATGATCAATAAAGGCCTCCTCGAATCTAGTAAAGAAATCGGAGACACTCTCGTCTTTCTTTTGCTTGCAAGCCGATAATTTATCCCAATTCACCTTCATTGCTGGCATGAGCGTTTTCATAAGTGTAATGATTTTCTGGGGCAGATCCGTAATTAACTGCTCAGGCTTAGCCCCACCAACTTGTCGGCCATCAGCCGCAATTATTGTAGCCCAGTCACCACCTAACTCAACTAAATGATTCTCTTGGCGAATTTTTGCCCAAATCGGTTGTGGCACGACATTACCAAACAGCATGTCGATATCAGCAAGGTTCATAATAGAAGCATCCACCAATTGGGATAACTCCTTATAATAACCTGCCGGATTTTTGCGTGGATCAGGCAAAGATTGTTTCACCTGTAAGACTTCCGATCGCTTCCAGGGGAGGTGTATCCAAACTCTTTGGAAGTATGGCGGAACCACAGGATTAGCATTAGCATCACCTGGCATCCATACTGGCGGAACCTCTCTCATAGGTTACTGACCAGAGTTCGTTTTCGTATTATCGGTGTCGTCATCGAATGACACACGAGAAGGCACTGTGGATCTAAAGGCTAACAATCGCTCTAATGCACGTCGTACATCTCCACCTACGATCATACCGTTCGAAAATTGACTCTGAAGTTCAGTCATATCGGGCGGTAAATTATCTAAATCATCATTATACCATTCTTCTCTCAAAAAGTTACACATTTCTTCAAACACGAATCTCTGAGTGGGCTCATTAAACTGAGAGAATGTATCAAAGACCATGCGCGGAGGGTAGTTAGCAGGGTGTCTTATCCATCTACGCGCCATAGTTACCAATGTGGCACTCTCCCTTCCACCAGGGATTTGACTTCGCCTCTGAGGAATTTCAGAGACATCGGATCGAAATAACGATCCAGAAAGTGGGGAGTAAAGAGTAGCGACAGCATTAGGGATACGATTACGAACAGAAGGAGAAAGAAGAACAGGAGCAACAACATTAGAAGTGAACGTAGGGACAGTAGAGGTAGCCGGGACAGCTGTGGTAACAGGAACAATGGACTGAGGAGGTACAGGCGAAGGAGCAGTAGGAATAGGACCAGGTGGTGGGACAAACACAGGACCAACAACAGGCTGACCAGCAGCCGCTGGAACGATAGGAGGAACTACAGGAGGAACTACAGGGGCTGTAGCACCCTGTGCATAAGGAGGTGGCGACTTCATCAAATACGCTAACAGAGGATCCTCCTTCGAGTCTTCGTTCTTCTTATCTAAACTCGATAAAACCGGATAACATTTATCCACCTTCATGTGATGCAATCTAGTAGAAACTTCTATTTCTTTTTCTGCTTTATCTCGCTGGTACTGTTCTGCACCTTGCATCATCGTAATGATACCTTCTTTTTTATTTTTCTTAAGCTGTTTGATTTCTTTCTGCTTGGCCTCTTTACGCCATAACCGAAAGGAATCAAACATAGCGGGCCTAGCTTTCTTTTTAAACAATTTAGCTTCAAGATTATCTAAAATCGTAATTTCAAAACTTCCATGTGGTGGCCAACTAAGGTCACCATCGTTTTTCGTATAACGAACCCAATATTCATTATATATAATAGGGCCTACACCATATCGACTATAGAGCTCATAAATTGGAGTTCCAACTGGAGGTATCGGACACGAGTCCTCCAACCGGGAATCAGTGTTATAACATTTAAAGAAACCAAAGAAACCACTACGGCTAGGCATCTTGCTCACTAACCAAGTATCAAACTTCAAGGGTTATCGAAGCGCTAACTCTTCGTGAAAGACAAAACCCTCGGTTTTTGGCAATTGCAACTGTCAAATAACACCTAAGAACCAACAACTAAGAACCACAAATGCAATGGAACCATGCAAACAACTAAGCACCAACAACTAAGGACTGGGAGCGACCCACAAATACTTAACTGAGAGTACAATGGCGTCACCAGGAAGGCCCGTCTTTCGTCTCGCCGTACGAAAGGACTACGCCAGGCGCCGAAAACAGGTCGACAGTCAGGGCATCGGTCCGTCGCAGCCGTCAGGAGGCGGGAATCTTCGCGGGAAAAATCTTCGGACCACTTATTTCGACAACAGGATCGATGAAGCGGGGTGCACCTTCCCTCGGAGATTTCACACGAAGTTCCTCACAATCGTCAGGCTTTGGACCGGTACCGCTAATGTCGCCCCGCGTTGGGCGCCAACTGAAGGACTGGACTATTTAAGGCCCAGCGGTGCCAGGGGACAACACCTGAAACCTTCGTGGGTTACCTGTTCTGGCGCACAAATGACAGAGACGCGGGACACTTCCTTCGGCGTCAAAGATAACCGTTTATTACTGCAGGGAGGCAAAAGTCACAAGAAGTACAACAGAGTGTAGGTTCTGAGAGTCTGCTTCAAATTGTAAATGTGGATCACTCCTTTTATACACGTTTTCAGCATTGCACAACATACGGACAAAAGGTTATAACTCGGTTCCCACAGTAAACTTCAAAAGGGCTTCTTTCATGTGTTCAGAACCCCGGAACATAATTATAGTAACATTGCCGGTTCCCAACTGTAAAAGCACATCTTCTCACCGTTAAGCACATTCCATTCTAGTTGTAAACGAGCAAGAGAAAGAGACAAGAACAGCTGCAATGAAGACAGACATCAGAAGAAGAAAGAGTGTGAGGGTAATATCGGAAGCGCAATCCCAGGATCAAAGGATTCGAGCCGAGCGCATGCAAGGCTGAATAAATAGCCCAACGTGGGAAGATTACCCTCAAGCGGAGCCATCTGCCTCTGCCGTGTCATCCCCCTCGTCATAAAAGATGCACAAAGGGAACATGCGCCTTCCGCAAGGCTTGGGAACTAAAGGGTCATGAAGCGGACAGTTGCCTGCTCGCTGACTACGTGAGGGCAAGAAACAAAATGGATGCCGTATCTAAAATGGAACCCGAGGGTTCAGATGAAGAAACACGTAAATAAGGCGAACCCTGCCAAGTAGTGTAGCGAAAACGCGTACACTTACTAAACTCGTCATTTACGGTTCGTAGATACCAAACTTGCCCATATTCGATCATGCCCAGAATATCATATCGGTTCTCACGGAACCTCAGAATGCGCCCGCCACTGTGGCGGGCGCATCCTAATACCAAAGTCGAGCCCCCCGCACTTTAGGCGGGCAGTCCCGAGAGCCGATAGGGTGGCGGGCGGGCTTCCTAATAACCCCCTAAGTGCTACCCTGCGCCAATGCAGGCATCCTTGTGCCATGGTGCAAGGGTGCCTGCAGTGTAGGGAGAATTGTTTTTGTGCAGGAAGGGGAACCTTCCTGCACAAAACAAATCTCAGAAGCATTTTCTTCTTTCTAAATGCACTCCAGAAAACACAGAGGAGGGTTTACACTGCCACAGTCATGCAACACACAATTGGATTGAAGTCATGTTTGTCTTGCCACTGTAGTGGATGGCACAATAGGCACTGCAGTGGCATTTTATCATACATCTTTATTCGACAAAGACTGCCATAAAAGCAGATAAAATGTAATATAAAACCATTTAAAAACATCAAATTAATTAGTTGAATAATTTGGCATAAAATTCATTCAATAGCAGCATAGTTAAGTAAGTACAGTCGTTATCTGATTTAAACAAAGTTACATAAAAATCTAGTAAAGATTATAAGGTCATACAGTACAATGTGCAGCTCAGAAATGTAGCTAAAGCTGATACATTGTTAAAGGGGCTAGCTTTTTTAGTCTGATTCGCCACATGTTTAGGAAAAAGTGGGAGACACCAAATACGATCAGTTGGTTAGTATTAGTTCCTAATATCCTAGTTGCTGACCTGAAATTCCTGGTCCCCAGATTGCGACATAGTGGCAATATCCACTTCCTCCTTTATACATGAAATTGTGAGGAAAAAATTAGAACATGCTCAATGGATTCTATTGCCTCAGGACAAAAGGGACAATACGTATCAGTCTCTGAACAAGTACGTTGCCATCTTGCTGTAACTGAACAGAGTGGCATG
Organism: Lissotriton helveticus; assembly: GCF_964261635.1. Lineage (NCBI taxonomy): Eukaryota > Metazoa > Chordata > Amphibia > Caudata > Salamandridae > Lissotriton > Lissotriton helveticus. The sequence continues at coordinate 646,085,146 of NC_136071.1, read as the reverse complement.
GTCCCAATCGTAAATTTCATATACAATGTTTTAGCAGCAGGGTCTCAATCTCATCCAAATAACCTTCCAAGGAGTAGATGTTTTTAAACTCAGGGAGCGCTGTAGTGAGAGAGCCCACCTTCCCATTCCTACAGATCTCAGCATCTACAAAATGACAGTATGAGCCCTTGAGCATAGACTTCGGGATCCCACCTGCAATCTCTGGAGTGGTCCATAGATTCTCACACAAGCTCAGTCAGATGATGTTTTATGAACCTGAACCATGTGGTCCTAGAAGTCCCAGGGAATTTTAATATTTCTTTTAGACCCAAATGGTAAGGCAATAAATCAGAGGATGCCCAGACCCTCCACCAATACAATGGTGGTCTAAGGCCCACTTTATATGGCCCAGCTCTAGCAGAAGGGGAAACATGCTCTTGATCTTTTTAATCTACTAACCGAGTGTAAGCCGGCGTGCCTTTTTTTGACAGAGACCTGGCTTGGTGATTTTTCAAGTCCAGACATCTCAATTGCTCTTCCCCTAAAATATTACATGGTGGGGAAAGATCGAGCTATAGGTACGGGAGGGGGAGTGGCCATCGTGGTGGATAGGCGTTATTCCTGTTCAGTGGTTATGACGGAGGATATCTCTGGAGTGGAATCACTTGGTTTTTGTTTGTCTTTTTCCCCTCATCACTCGTGTGCTGGCCTGTTGCTCTACAGACCACCTGGCCATGCGGGCTCCTTTTATGATGAACTGCATATAGCAGTTTCCCCATTAATCATGAAATTTGAGCACTGTCTACTCTTAGGGGATTTTAATATCCATATGGATGATGTAGATGCAATTGATACCTTGAAACTTCAGGATGTAACTAGTACATTTGGTTTGTTTCCTTATATTTCTTCTGCTACTCATAACAAGGGTCATATTCTCGATCAAATTTTCTCTTCAATCCCCATTACCTCTATCCCTCCCTTACCCCTGATTTGGACCGATCACTACCTGCTGAACTTTGACATTCTGGGCATTTCTAAAGCAGCCAGTGTTAGCACAGGCGCACAGTCCTTGGCCTCCCGCCCCTATCATCGTGTCACGGCTGGCATGTTGGAGCAATCTCTCGCTACGCACCCTTGCCAGTTCACGGGTGATTTGGCAAATGACTTAGCTCTTTTCCAGTCTTGGCTCACGCAGCGTCTTGATGAGATAGCGCCCCTTTCTACTCAGTCAAAAAAAGACCTGCGTGCTTCGGCCCCCTGATTCACTCCAGCGCTCCATGAGACCAGAAGGCGCTGTAAGAAAGCCGAAAGAGCGTGGCGCAAAAGCTATGATGTTCCATCAAAAGAGACATACAAGGATCTCATTAAGGGATATCATAGGGCTATTGTTATAGAGAAAATATTGTACTTCTCTAATAGAATAGAATCAGCAGCTAATATTAGCAAAGAGATTTTTAAAATAGTCAAAGAATTCACTTCCCCCACCTCTTCAATGTCTACATTTTCTTCTACAGAGCTTTGGGTCAAACATGTGGCTAGTTTTTTTGCTAACAAGATCATAAGTATTCAGGCCTCTTTTGTGCCTATCGACTCTACAAGAGACTCCGGCTTAAATCTCTCCATAATTCGCTCCCTTCCCGAGAGTCACACGCTCTCACTTTTTCCTCCGTTACCCCCACAAATGCCACTCTATTTATTATCGAAACTAAAGTCCGGCTCTCCGTCAGATCCCTGCCCTGCTAAATTACTGGCCAGGATGGCACATATCATCAACCCCATCATTAATCCGCTCCTTAATGCCTCTCTCGAAACCGGCACTGTTCCCAGTGCATGGAAAAGGGCGCATATCCTTCCGTTACTAAAAAACCCCAACTTGGACCCCCTAGATCATTCTAATTATAGACCGATCTCGCTGCTCCCTGCTTTTGCCAAAATTGTGGAAAAACATGTCCACTCCACTCTTTCGAACTTCCTTGAAACCCGAGATATTCTTCATCATACTCAATCCGGTTTCCGCTCAAATCTGAGCACAGAGACTGCACATTTGGAAGTCACAGAGTCAATAAAGGAGGTTCTGTATAGTGGAGGGAAGGCGATGTTGGTTCTACTCAATTTGTCAGCGGCCTTTGATACCGTCACTCACAGACGTCTTCTTGCAAGACTCCAGGAGATTGGACTGAGAGGGACGGTATTCAATTGGTTTGAGTCTTTCTTGTCAGGTCGCCAACAATCGATTCGGGCCCCCCCTTTTTTGGCTCTTGTTCCCCCTTTGGAGGTGGGAGTCCCACAGGGTTCGGTGTTGAGCCCCACTCTTTTTAATATTTATCTGTCTCCCCTGGCTGATTTGGTGGAATCTCATGGAGCCCGGGTTGTGTCTTACGCCGACGATACGCAGCTTCTTTTTACCTGCGATAAGAACGCAGATTTCGCCGGCGATACCATCAGGAGCTGTCTCGAGACTGTTTTTTCTTGGTTTCAACTGAACCAGCTAATATGCAATTCGGATAAATCTGAGATTCTTTTCTTTGTTTGCCCCCCCTGACGCCCATTGGAAATTGTGGTTGCCTACCGATATGTTTCCCCCATCATCGGCCACTTCTCTGGCAAAAAATCTGGGTGTAAAAATCGATAATGGCCTAACTCTTAAACCCCAGATTCTTAGTGTAGTCGGCCAGTGTTTTGGCCTGTTACGATCCCTCAGGAAATTTCTTCCCTTTCTTTCTCAAGGCCATAGGAGGTTTACGGTTCAGGCGTTGATCGGCTCTAGGTTAGACTACGCCAATGTACTTTATTTGGGCCTCCCGGAATATCTTCTCACACGCCTCCAATCTGTACAAAATTCAGCGGCAAGGGCAATTTTTGGCCTCAGCCGTAGGGCTCATACTTCGGCTCTTTTGAATTTGCTTCATTGGCTGCTGGTGCGCAAACGTATTCACATTAAAACTCTCACTATGGCCTTTAAATCTCTGCATGGCATCGGTACTGTCTACCTAAGGAAAAAAGTGCGGTTCTATTTTCCTTCTAGATCTCTTTGCTCTGCCTCTCAAGCACTGGCTGCTGTCCTTGCAACTAAACGAGCGCGCATTGGAGGTCGTTCATACAAATTGCTGGCCCCTCAACTTTGGAACAAACTGCCCTCTCTCTCAGGAAATTAGACAATCTGTTGTCCTTTAGGAAGGGGCTTAAGACTTGGCTGTTTGGACAATAATTCTGCCTGTGTTTTTTCTGGTCACTCCTCTACAGATCTGTATAGCGCCGGGACACTCTGCCCAAGTAGCCGGGCGCTCTATAAGACCCCCAATAACATAACATAACAATGAGTAGGGAACTAACTGGGATATTGGTAAAGAGACTGATAAAAACGATTCTCAACTACCAACCATATAAGGACGCTCCAAGGGCTTGAAAGTCATCTATTTGTAGGGCTGGGGATAGTGGGCGAAATGTAGAGCCACGTAAAGCTCTCACAATGCCCCCTCTGTAATGTTCCAACTTCAGCCTACACTTTTGTGTCTGGAACATCCAGCCAAACTTCTCCGTGACCATAAACTAAAGATAATCAAATGTGCAAACTTTCTCCAGGGGGACACCATTGAGTGTCGAATGTGAACGAGTCAACGGGTAGGGATTAAAAACATAAACTTGGTTTTAGTAAGAATAATCGCTGGGTCTCTCTGCTTGCAGAAGACTCCAAATTGGTTTAAGAGATTTTGAAACCCTGTAGGGGATTTTGAAACCAAAAAGGTGTTGTCTACAAACAGGTGCGCTGAGCCCTTCTCATTGGCAAGACTCAGGGCATCGTGATTGCACAACTTAAGCTCGGCCACCAAGTCACTGATGTACAATAGAAAATTGGGTTGGACAAGCACACACCCTTGCCTGACAACCCATGTGACTGGAATGGGGACTATCAATTCACCAAGGGAGCCGCATCTGACCTGTGCGTAGGTTTTTAGATGGAGCCTAATGATGACATCAACTAGGTTTTTTGGAACTTGCGGGTCAGTCATAACCCTCCACAGGGCCTCCCTTGGTACAAGGTTGAATGCAGACAGAAGGTCCATAAAGACTACGGAAAGACATCCTCCCCTCAGGGTAACGTATTTCCAGGAAATGTATTGCAAACAAAATACCTGGCCAATGGTACTAGTGCCCTGCCCTGAACCCAGCTTTCAGGAGAGTCAACAGGCACACATCTTCTATCCAGTCGTGCAATCTGTCCAACACAATCCGGCTGAAAATCTTCTGCGAACTATAAATCAGGCTAATGGGGCAGTAGTTGTGGGAAGAGACCATAGAAATATTTGGATGATCTTTGCCCCACCCATGTAGAGGACATGGGGGACCCACCCATTATGGTATTGTAATACAAAGCAAAAGAGGAGCTCGAGATATCCTAGTCTGATTTAAAGAGGTCCCCGGTACCTTGTCCAGCCCTGGAGCTTCATAAGGAGTAATCCAATCAATTGCTTTGGTGACTTCACTAACAGAGATGGGCCTAATATAACAATTGTCCTGCCTAATTACGACAGCTTCCAGAGTGGTACTAGCTGCACAACTACCCCCGTCTGTGACCAATAACTCTACTGGTTCACGTTCTACACGTCACACTCACAAAATCTGGTTCAGCACAGGTTTTGCTACTGTCCCTTCCAGACACTGATATTCTTATTGCTGCACACTCCAGGTGGTTCACACCCGCATTGCATGCATACAGCTTTGATAAATAGTCGACCCAAGTGGCTATGCTACTAGCCAATGGAATGACGGGCTCCAAGGCCCTATTCACCAAAATTTGCCTAAAGGAGCAGTGATCTTTCCCTTTAACAGCTTACTAGTAGGTGTGAGCCTCCTGTCAAACAGTTCATTATTGGACCATGAGATGGCAGAACCCAATGATCTCAGAGATTGATCCAAGGCATTTTAATTGCTGTCCTGCTGAGGAATCACTTTCCCAATGGAATTTTAATGCTTCGCCTCTCTCCCTGGTAACGGTGCAAGATGGCCTCGGGATAGTCCCTTGCTTTGCTTTCTTCTTTTCCCTGGCTGAGGGTTCACAAAGATTAGTGCTAGAGGAAGCATTGTTGTTGGATAACTTGCTTAAAGGAAGCGGGGGGCTTGATCAATGTCCTCCATGAAAGGCAAGCTGTCACAACTTAAAGGAGCCACATTGGGAATACCAGACAGTGGAGCTGCCAAGCTCGAAGGAAGGTTACATTGCTCCACTCCCAGGTCAAGGAATAGATGCCTCTTGGCTAAGTCTATTTCCTTGGAGATTACGCTTACCGCACAAAATAAGAATGAGTCAAGTGAGTACCGGTTTGAGGCTTAGCAGTGCCACTGTCTTTTTCTCCAATTAATTTCCTTTTACCCATGCTCCCCAGCCATATGGATACAGGAAACACAGCGCAAAGTGGCTGATCACAATTACCAAGGGACTAACCAATGTCATTTAGTAGCAACAGTCAGGGGGTTGGTCCAGCCCAGCCTCTTCCATATTATGAGGGGGGAAGACAGGCCCGGTTTTGACCCAGTCTTCTGCCGGGGGTTAAGGCCCAGGTGCGTCCCATGCTGCAGGAAGGTGCCAGTGCTTAAGATTGTGCTGGAATCAATCAGGCCCCTACTGGAAGCAGGGAAAGCTGGGGGATGTAGTGCAACCTCAGCCAGGGCCAACTAAATACTACTGAGCAGATATACAGGCAGGGAAACAGCCTTCGTATCAGGCTATGCTGCACGAAGCTGGCAGTGCTTAGAAGTGCACTGGAATCAGTGCAGCCCCAGCTAGAAGCATGAAAAGTTCCACCCCAGCCAGTCAGCCCATGCTGCACGTAGCTGCCGGCGCTTAAGAGCACACTGGAAGCAGTTCGGCCCCTCCAGGAAGCAGGGAAATCTAAGGGACTTAATCCCATCCCAGTCAGGGCCACACAAGTAGTGCTGAGTGGATATGCGGGCAGGGAAAATGCATTTGTGCCAGTGGCATTTTACTTCCAGGCTCTGGTTGCTCCTTCTACTGGTGTTCACCCTGAGAATCAAATCCAGAATATCAAGGGATGTAAATATCAAGGACAAAATATTTCATCCATAATATCTAAAGACAAATTTTCTATACCTGACTCTATATATGTGGAGTTAGGAATGGTAAATCTATACTACCCTATATGCGCTTACCTTTTGATATTTTGTCCCTCGATATTCTGTCCATTATGTTCTTACATGACAATAATGTGGGGGTCGGTATTAAGTAGTACAATCCTTTTTTCACCGTATACCAGGACTTAAAAGCAAACAAAATATGCAAATAAGTAGTAAGACAATGTAGTTATTTTTAAAGGCAGAGCACAAGGACATTACTCCTGTGCAGTAGAGGTAAAATACAGAGAGCCCTACGACCAGTAAAAGATAGGGCCAGCAGACATCCAAAAATATGGGGTGCCCACACAGATAAAGCAGATTTCTTACAGGTTGTCGTGTCTTCAGAGTACTGCGCGCAGAGACAGGCAAGTGAACATGCATTTCTTTAATTCCTTTTGCTGCAGCTGTGCCCACATACATGTCTGTCCCCTGTGCCCTCGTATCCAAAATGCCCTCCCCACCCCCTGACCTGAAGTGGTGTCCTGTTCCTGTCCCCTCCCCACCAGTCGGGTAAAGGGTCCTAGTGCCCCTTTGACCCAGGTCACTACATCTCCCCCTTTGTCGCAAAAAAAACGACGAGAGAAGAGGGCGAGTGAGAGAGATAGATATGTGTAATGGAGGAGAAAAGAAAGAGAGAGGGAGAGAGAAAAAGAGATGGAGAGATATTTCATTATCACCATCATTACATCTCTTCAATCAGTCTTTTTGGCCTTTTGCTCACTCTTCTTGGACATGTTCCTTCCTTTTCCTTCTGTGATCCCTCTTCTTGTCCCTCACCGTGGTCTGGTCTTCTTCCCTTGATGTCCGTAGCTTCATGTCTTTCATGTGTGTCACTGTTCACTGCTGCAGTGTCCTCTCCGTCTTCATCCAAGGTCTTCACTCTCTTGAAGTGAGAACTGTTCCTTGTTATTTGGTATGGTCCTGCCGCCACTGTTATCAGTGGCCCCTTGACATTTGTCACTGTTAGCGGTTCCTTTGAGAACGGACTGTCTGATTTCCTCAGTTGCTGCTGACGCATCACCACTGAGTCCCCTTGCTTAAGGTGCGACGGAGTGGCATGTCACCTGGCGTCGATGTAAGCTTTCATCTTCTCTTTGGCCTCCTGGACTCTGACAGCAATGCTGCTGTGCTTTGGTGGTGCTGTTGCTTCTAGTTGTGGTAGCCTCATCCTGCTTGTCCTTCCCAGCACTAATTCAGGGGGACATTGTCCCGTGAAGCTGTGGGGGGTGTTTCAATAATCTTGTAGTACTTGACAGAGTGCTTGTTCTATTGATATCTGCGCCAGCTTTGCCCTTTGTGTGAGTATAAAAGGGGTAGGCCCTTAGAACTCAGGACCTGGGTCCGTGGGTCAGTACAAAAGAGGTTGGTCTGAGTTTTCAAAAATAATATACAATTCAAAATAGAAACACGGTCACCATTAGATTTGAAACAAGTCAGAAGAATAGATCAACTCCTTCATTTCATTCATCTTGGCGTTTTATTCATTTATAGCCAAAGTTTTGAGTTTAGCGATTTAAAGTAAATACATGTAATTGTAACATCATTACATTCGATATTCGGAATAGGTGCTCTCTGTGAAAAGGGAAGGGTAAGTGAATGAGTGAAGGGGACAGGGTAAAGGTAATGTGACATAATTTTTACATCCAGATTAAAATGAAAAACCTCTACAGTCAAATTAATAGGCAAAGGTTCCCAATTTCACATCACACATAGATAACGAGAATACATCTCTTATTTGGCTCCTATGGTGTGTCAAAGAAGGAGGCGTAGTTCTACGTTTCGACCCCTGATACGCTAAAAGGGCAATTCACGGCCTCATATTGGGGTCTTCATCAGGAAGAAAAGGAGGAGAGCATCATCAGGCGGTCAACGTATGTACCGTCCGCAGGGGGGGCTTCCACAAGCTCCGATGAATATTTGCGTGCTGGTAGTCACACAGCCAATGGGCACAGGTGGATCTGTCCTCAAGGGATGTGCTTTTCTTTCAACAATGAACGCGACGTCGCGCTGTTGCTCCGTCGGCGTGCTGCATCAAATTGTGATCGCGGTGCAGGTTTAATTTACTTTTTTAAAACTGGAACGCACATCAGCGCTGTGTCTTAGTCGGCGTCCTGCATCCACTTTGGCTATAAATGAATAAAACGCCAAGATGAATGAAATGAAGGAGTTGATCTATTCTTCTGACTAGCTTTGCCCTTTGGACAGCCTTCTTTATGTTCCCCATGAACCTCTCCACCATGCCATTCCTTTGTGGCCAAAGAGGCATTATCTTCCTGTGATGATAGCCTAGGATGTCCATGAATTTTCAAAACTCCTCCCCTGCGAATGGAAGACCATTGTCGGTTTTTAATGTCTGTGGGGAGCCCCAGGATGCAAATATGTCATTCAGTATTGGCAGTGTTGCGTTTGCTGATGTTGATGAGATTTGTCGCCCTACGGGAAATCTTGAATATTATTATTCATCAATGATCACGAGCAAGTAGCTGCCCGTGTCCAAAGGCCCATAGAAGTCTGCTGCCAACATTGTCCACACTGCTCCTGGAAGTTCCAACATTTGTAACGGTTCATGCTTTGCTGGCTGTCCTGTTATTTGGCAGATGTGGCAATTTACGATAGTGTCCTCCACCATTCTGTCTAGGCCAGGGAACCATACTTTCCCCAATAGCAATTTCTTTGTTGGGACCATGCCTCTGTGTGATTTATGTGCCAAATGTACAGTCTGTCAACGTAGTGCACTTGGCATTACTATCCTTGTTCCTCTCATTATTATTCGGTTTTCAGTCTCTGATAGTTCTTCATGTATCTTTTTGAATGCTAACATTTCCTCCTTGTTGACTCCTTCTCCCATGGTGCTTTTGTTGTTGAAATGTCTCCATCTCTGCTGTCTTGTCACCACTTTAACCGCTTGCATTGTGGCATCCCTCGCTACTTCTTGCTCTAGTTCCGCTATTGTTATTGGTACCGGAGTGTTCTGTCTTAGCACAAAATTCAGGTACTCTTCTGCCATAGATGCATTCTCAGGTGCCTGCGATAAGGGGTGCCATGACATGTAGTCAGCCGGGTTGTGTTCTTTTCCCGGCTTGTGCACGATCTTGAAATCATAGTACATCAGTCTTACACCCCATCTCTCAATGCAAGGCGGTATGTTTGCATTTGGATTGCCATATATTGTCACCAGGGTCTGATGGTCAGTTACGATGGTGAATGGTTTCCCATAGATGAACATGTGGTAGTGGGTAAGGTAAGGTAAGGATTTTATTTGTACATGGTTAATTACAACCTTTACAAAACAAATAGAACATTGCTCAAATTTGACTTAAAATTTGTTTTATACAATTTTCTAAAACTTTTAAAAAAGATTTACTTGATGTCAATTTGTGGCCATCATTGTATTTAAAGGTTCATGGCTGCAGGGCACCGTATCAATGATTTTCAGTCCAGCCTTTTTATTAATCCGCGGGGAGCGTGCTCTTCTGTCTTTTCGCCACTAATTCAAAAAATGTTGTAACCCGACAATAATTTTGTTTTGCTGGGGTTGAAGCATAGTTTGACCGCCTGCCTACATGTTCGGACACCAGGTAGTTTGAAGGATGGACGCAATCAATCGTACCTCAAGTCCTTTAATTTGAAGCAGATACAGATTACATGGGTGATGTCTTCGTTGCCAGCATTGCACAAGCAACAGTTTTGCGGAGAGTTTTTTTCTTTCCCAGGGCGGGAGATGGGGGGCAGCTGGAATTACATCTAGGCGTAGTTTTAAAAACTTTTCCTTTGTCTTTATATTCATTACGATGTTAAGACACTCTTGAGGCTGCAGTGCTGCATAGTCACTGAGTGTAATCCAGCCGTGTGCTCTTTTGAATAGTGTCTTCTTGTCCTCAATAGAGGAGATGATACATATTCATTTTTTCATGATTTTTTTAGAAGTCAAAAGATCAGTAGAGATGTCCCAGAGGTCTGACTGTCCCAAGATTTGGAGTGAATTAAATAAGTAGTCTCTGGCAGAGGATTTTTGTTGGCGAATCAGCTCTGCCCATAAATTTGAGTTTAAAGAACCAACGTCGGCACTCCGAATCTTGTGCCAGGTAGTAACATACATGCCCCGTCTTTCCAGTGTTTGTTTTAACAGACCAAATTCAAGCCAGATTTGTGCTGGAGAAATGTATCTTGGCAAGTTGAAGATTGCCCTGTATGAGTTTGCTATCACTATGTCCAACAGCACTGCATCCTTTCCTTGGAGGAGTTCACTTACCTATGTAAGGGTCGGGTGTAGCTTGGTTCGCAAGACCTGGAGCAGCGGATTAAGTGTTAAGTTGGGGAGCTTGACCTTTAGAGATTTTATTGCCAGACAGGTCACGGTTCCCTTCCCTTGCAAGGATTCCAGTTGGGGCTTGAACGTGTTCTTGTGGTCCAAGATTACACCCATATCTTTCTAGGTGGTTACCAAGTCCAGCCCTTGTCCATTTAGATGCCAGATGTGTTTACTTTTTTTCCGATAATACACTGCCGTGACTTTAGTTTTAGCAAAATTTATTTGCAATCGGTTCCTTTCCGAAAAGGTGTGAGTTGTATTCAAAAGATGTTGAAGGCCGATCGGAGTTCGACTGATTAAAACTAGGTCATACGCATATAACAGATTGGACAGTGTGGTTTTCCCTAGTTTTGGTGCGTGACAGGGACAGTTGTCAAGTTCTCCTGACAGGTCCGCAAGGAAAAGAATAAATAAAAATGTTGCTAGAACACATCCCTGTTTTAGCCTTTTTATTGTTGGAATCTGTTTGGAGAGGTGTGTTCCTATTCCTAATTTAACCCTAATCCAGGTGTTTGTGTGCAGTAGTATCAGTTGGTCTAGGAGTCGTTTGGGAATACCCCAGTTTGCCAGTTTCCGCAAAGTATGTTTCGATCAACGTGATCAAAAGTGGCAGTATAATCAATGAAACACAAGTAAAGGGGAGTTTTGGTCTCTTTTGCTGCATCCATCAACAGGGTCAAGTCCATGATGTTTGTGACGGTCCCTTGTCCTTGGCAGAAGCCTGTTTGGTTAATAGGGAGGATGGATTTGTCAGACGCCCATGTTGTTAATTCCGCCAATATAGTTCCTGCTACATACTTGGCCTCCTCGTCTATGAGGGCAATAAGGCGGTAGTGATTTGGAATTTTCCTGCTGCCTTGTTTAAAAATTGGGCTTAGTACTGATCCAAACCAAGACTCCAGTAATTTCAAAGTGTCCTGTATATTTTTGAAAACCGGGGTTAGTGCTACGGACCAAAATTCAGCGTCTGATTTATATAACATTAGTGGGATACCATTTGGACCAGGGGCACCTGTCGGTCTGCCCCTAGCTATTTGTCTCTTGATTTCCACTGATGTGTGAGTGGAGTGGTCAATCTTAACAGAAGTAGAAAAACGTGAATCTTGCCGTAAATTACCTACGCAGGGAGGTTGCTCGGTTCCTCTTGGGTCTGGGTCTTGAAAAGTTGCCATTATGCACTTGTTTATTGTCTTTTCTCTGCAAACTACTTTACGGGGCCCTATTGTCCCTACTTCTTCAAAATACTCCCTGATGTCAGCAGACGTGTTGTTAAAATGTTTGAAGAGGTAATTTATCCATGCTTCCTCCGGTATGTTGGAATTTAAGCCAAGATGGTCTGGGTTCTTGAATCTTTTAATCATATGCCAAAACCTTGAGTTGTTTTTCCATTTAGCTTCATAGAGGAGTTTAACTCCTAATTCTTCCTTTTTCCGCATCTTGTTTTCCCATTTTATCTTTTTCAGCAGTTGTTTTGCTTCCAGTAAAACTTTTTGTAGATCTTGGTTTAATGGGTCTTTCCTCATCAGTCTCAGAGTTCGGTTTATGATCTGCTTTTGGATTTTCATTTCTGGAGTGGGTTGCATTTGGTCGATATTCTCGTTTGATGCATTAATCTGTTTGATGGCCCTTTCAATAGTTTCTCGTCGACAGCTGAGACAAAGTAAGGGTGTCCCAGTGAGGGGTAAAAAGGGTGTCGGATAGGGAGGTAGTTCTTCAATTTCAAGTTTTATACCCCATTGCTGAAACCTACTCACTTCCTTCATGATGTTTTGGACTGTCTCTTCGGAATTCCAGGTTGCTTTGGTTATTTCTGAGCATTGTAAGTTTTTATTTGGCTGAAAATCTATTCTAAGCAGATCAGAGGAGCCAATGTTTTCTAGGTTTATGATTGAATGTAGAAGTCTCAGTATGTTTCCTCTGTTCAATATATCATCACTACCACGGGATGTATATTCTGAGGTAAGCAGGATAGTAGCCGCGCTATCCCCGTGATGCACTGCAGGTTGCTTTGCTCGAATTTCCTTGCAACCGGTATCCCCCTGCTGTGGTGAGCAGCTTAAACTGCTACTTCTGGGACAAGTTTGTGGTGTCCTACCGGGCCTTTCTCTCCATGTGTCCCTTGTGATATTTATTAGTCCCCCTGTTTGTATCTGTGACAACTCTGCGTTGCTAGTCAGAGTATTGTTGCAGATTTCTGCTGTGGCTAGACTTTGTTCAGTTTTAATCGTCCTTATTAAATCAGAGTCATTTACTGTTTGAGTAGTTTTTGTTTGGGGAAATCCCTCCTTCTTTCCAAGAGGAGGAGATTTATGAGGTGTGTCTCTGGGTAGTGTGCTCAAAGCCACCGACGGCTTGGCAATAAATGTCGGGGGGGATCCTCCGAGTCTTCGGATGAAAGCTGGAGCATGGGTTGATTTACAAGGTCAACTTTTAGACTATGGGAAGTTACTGTTGGGGACAAATATGATGGCCATTCTTTGTGGGGTCTTCCGCTAATTTAAAGCTTGTTCCTTCCCTTCCTTTTTTTCTTCCTCCGAGTTTTACAAAGACTCTGGACATTGGTTGATGCACAGTAAGCTGTAGTTGTAAAAGTGTCCGGGTGGATCCAAGGGTGGATCGAAGATCTGTAGAACCTGAAAGCAGAAGGGACAGGGTCTGGGCCCCTTACCAGTGACCAGGGCGGCGATAGGAAGATGCCACCAGATGTTGGGTGATTTCAGGTGAAGATGTGAAGTTTGTCTCTTCAGCCACGAAGACCAGGAGGTGTTAATGACAACCAGGAGCTGGATTCGAGCTGCCCCACAAAGGATCTAGTTGACTGCGGTGTCGGTATCCAGACTAGACCCAACAAGCCCTGGCAAGCGCAACCCATGCAGGATGTCGAGATTGGCTTCGGTGCAGACCAGCAAGGTCTGAGGAACTTCTCCTTTGTAGGGAAGTTGGAGCAAGCCTGGAGCAACCAGGAAAGCAAGTTAGATTCAAAATGGAGTCTTCCAGGGGCTCACTAACCAACAGACTAGGAACCGGAAAGACGCGTCAAGCTGAATGCAAAAGCGGGGCCCACGGGTCACTCGTGGAGTGGGGGCCTCTGAACTTCAGTGCAAATGGTGCTCGGGTCTGGGGCTTCAAGCACCCTAATGCACGACGTTGAGTTACCTTATGAAGTGAGTGCAGCTTGCAAAATGCAGGATGTCCAGAAGTTCCTGTCCCACGTCTCTCGTGTCCGCCATGGGTCTCAGCTTTGCTGTGAGCAAAGGTCAGGTTCAGAGATGTCTGGAAGTTTGTGTCCTGTGTCGCATTATTCGTCGGGATCTGGCAGGAGCCTAAAAAATGCAGACTAGTAAAGTTGCTGTTGGTGCCTGTTTGAACAGGGTGGTCACTCCTTGACCACAAGGGAGATGTCTTCCGTCTTCCAGTCGAAATGGAATGTCGAAGATCCAGGATTTATGTTTCAAAGTTTCGTCCAGGGTAATCCAAAGTCCTAGTGACTGGGCTCCTATACTTATACTAAATTTAGGGGCTGGACTACCCTTAAGGTCCCTCCTATGGGTGGACCTGGGAAGGGGGTGGTTACACCCCTTTCGCTTTGTGCCAGAGCTGGGTCAGAGTGCCCCAGCAACCGGTTTGAACTGGGAAATGCATGGAGCACCTTTTGTGCCCCAGGGAGTGTCTGGAAAGCATTCACTGAATGCAGCCCTCCCTGCCCCAATACACAAAAACCTGTCTGGGGAGGTGCCAGCACCTCCTTGGACAGGAAACCTATTGTCCAGGCCTCCCCTGCTGGAGTTTCGTCCAGCAACAGGAGGTCAGACTCGTGTCTGTGGCAGCAGCATCCATTTTGTGATGCTGAGGCTCTGTTTAACTTTAACCAGGTAAACCAGTAACTTCATGTCTTCTCCCTCTACAAGGGTGGAATGCTACCCCCGCTGCCAGGACTGGTGGGGGGGGGGGTAGTATTCCAAAGTGTTTGACACCTTACACAACATATTTTGATAAAGCCAAACCAAAGTTAGCATTAACTGCGAGGATTATTATGCACTTAAGAGTATATGGTATGGCTAGATCATAGAACAGCTATAAGGAGATGGTTCCGAAAGCTGCAGAGGGGCTCAGCTCATGCTAGGGCACCCCCTCACATAAAACTAATCACTCTACCTCCAGGATTGTTAAGGCCTGCCATAGGAGTGACTTATAGGTGTATATGGGTTGATATGTATATATAGATATAGGTATACTATATCTAAGTAAGGGGTGATTACGCCACCTTACCCAGGCTGTGTAAACAGACCTGTGGTGTCAGTTTGGAAGGCAAACCAGGGGTGGCACAATACATGCTGCAGCCCCTGGTAGGCCTAGGGTGCACCTATGCCCTGGGTACCTATGGTACACTACACAGGGGCTCACAAGGGTGACACAGTAACAAATCTGGTATGTACCTACAGTACATGGAGTCCATTTTATACAGAAAGCAGATAGACTGGGGCCCTGAATAGCAGGGTCCCAGGCCAACTAAGTCAAAAACCAGCAAAACACCAGGAAACAAATGTGGGGGTAACCATATAGTCAGATGTCCACCTCCCTACAGTTGTACCAACTGATGATAGTTGAGCCTTAAGTTCAGCATCCGTGCTCTCTGACAATGGCGGAGGACCATCCCTGCCTGTCATATTAAATTGCTATTTGCTATTCGTGCTGTTTTTAGTGAGTCAGAGGCTCTTTTTTGTGGTTCAGGGAGTTCAGTGTTCTTTGCAGAGGTCTGTAACATGCACATGCTTGTTTTTAGATATACTATTAGGTCCCCTATCATGGATGGCAGGGTTAGTAACTTGTCTATGATCGGTTCACTTGAGCTTAATGATGGTGTTGCTTGGACCGTATAGGCCAATTCCTGTCCTCTATGAGGCCATTAAGTTCTAATATTTTTGAGTCAATTCCTGAAATGAAGTCAGCCATTGTCTGTAATACGTTAAGCTGCAAGTCCATTTTGTGGGTTTGGAAATGTAGCGCTGCAGCTGAGTCTTGTAGGGTGTTTAGGATTGTTACCCATAACGACTCCGAGATTGGGCTTCCAGCGTTGTTGCTTTTTTCCATTCTTGGGTATGTTTTTTGCTTCTATTGGTGGATTAAAATGAACTGGTTTCAAGTTGTAAGAAGCTACCAGTTCTTCCCATTCCTGGGTAGCTATAAAGGTCATATCATTGTTTGTTGAATTAGAGTCGCTAAAAGGTAACAGAGTGCGACGTTCGACGAGCATATGTGTCGTTGGGCTGTTATATATTAACAATTGTTCCCATGTATCTACTTGAGCTGTTTCAAGTGGTTTGTTTGAATCAGAGAGCTATTGTTTAATTGAGGAGATAGATGTTTTCCATCCTTAAGGTCCCATGCATTAGATGCTGCTGGTCGATCTGATTTCATTATTTGAATTGCATTCATTTGGGTGGAGGAGCTGTTGTTTAGTTGAGCAGATAGATCTTGTATGTTTCCATCACGGGTGTACTGAACCTTGATTTTAACTGGGGACTTTAAGCCCTCTATATTTAGGATGCTGGTTTGACTTAAATTTATCTCAGCTCCACTGGCTGGATAGCAGTGACGGTGTTTCATCAACTCAGAGGATGTGTCCGTCGCCGGGAAACTGTTTTTTACGATGACCGTTCTAGAACTGGATGAACCAGGAGTGATCCTACTTTGACTAATTTGATTATTTTCTCCTTTAGCTGATAAGTTGGTACAATCACCGACTCCCCTGGTTCCGGTTATCGTTGTTGTTGTCATTGTAGTTGCTGCTTTGGATGCTTACCCTGAGCTGAGTTGACAGTTCATCCCTGTAGGCTGGGGGTCGCAACTGGATTACTGTGGAAGGGACTGCAATCAGTTTTACTTGATAATAGCGGTGTTTACAGCTCTTCTATGCTCCCAGTCTTAGAGTAAATAGCCATCCTTGGGTCCTTCAAAAAGGAGAATTTTGTGTATATCTTTGGCTGGTAGGTACATATTTTTAGGTCGAGCAGACGTACTCTCAATGCGTGAGCATTGAGAGTGTCTGTCTCGACTGCTATTGTTGCCGCTTTTTGGGAATGTGGACACCTATCTGGCACGAGCGTTTCCCTTGCAGTTTTCACCGCGGGAGCGCGCGCGTCTGCCCCGCGCATGCGCAGAGTAACTCACAGCCATTTTTTTTTTTTCAGCCCCGAACCGAATCAGGTATCAGAGCGCTTTACGTATAGGCAGCCCCCACCCCTCTGCATGCACGCACACACAGGCGAGCGCATGCACACACATACAGGCACACAGACACTCGCTCACACACACACCCCCCTCCCCCACAGTCACACACACGCACTCCAAGACACATACACACACGCACGCACGCACACACACACACACACAGCCCGCCACTCGTGCGCGCGCACACATGCTCCCCCCTCGCCCCGCTCAGCAACCCACTCACCGGCTTCCTTCGTGCGGCGGCTCTCCTCAGCTGCAGGGCCCGGCAGCAGGACTCTTCTTCCCTCCTTTGGCACCGGGGCGCAGGGTAGGCTCCTGCCTGCTCCGGTGCTCCCCTCCAAACACGGCTCCAATCGCGGCTCTTCCGGTTGTCGCGCCGGCCTGCCTGACTTCCTGGTCGCAGGCCGGCAGAGTGACGGCGGTGATTTGCGGTACTTATTCATTTAGTTATTTATGCATTTTTATTAGCGCGGACTTTACCCGAAGGCGGTATTAATTTATTTATGTATTTATGCATTTTTTTTGTACTAATCAGTATGTATGGATCGTGACTTTAATTTTCACCAGATAACAATGATGTGTCAGAGCGTTTGACTTTGACAATGCTTGTTTGTTTACTCACTGCCTCCTTCAGCAGCGCCTTGGTTTTGTCTGGGCTGATTCCTCGCCAGCTGTTCAGCATCCAGGCAGACATTTGGGGCAGACAGTCTCTAGCCAGCGAGGCCGGAGAAGCCATTAAGCGTAATTCTCTTAATTGGGTTCGTGCATGACACACAATGTGCACCTTTGCAACGGGTCCATTGAAACTGAATACATTCTAAAGCAATCACGAGAAGACACAAAGTAACCCGCCATTATGAAGCAACCCCAAACCGGCTTAGAACTGTAAGGAGCCTTTCCATGCCCCCAGAGCGCTTAAACAATAATACATTGAATAATAAAAAAAATAACGCTGTATTCTTTGTCGGAACCAACAGTTCAGCCTAACAAAATTCCTACAAGATTGCAGACAGGCAAAAATACAGCTGTAGGTGGTTGGACAATTGCGCTAACTCCCTAGGGGGTACTTTGCATGCAACTTTATCTTGAAAACAAAACAGCAGCCACAGAGCTCCCAAGATTCTGAGTTTGTGATTTTATAATGGGATACACCAAACTACAGGTCCCAGAATGCAAAGCAATAACCTGGACTGCATGGGAATTCGAGAGTTCTGCATACATTCTCTGCCCCCCCCCCCGCTCCCCATGTGCACCATATTGTTTGGGCATATTTAGAGCCAACAATCTTGACACAGCCTTGATTTTAGTTTTTCTCTAAGACCAGAACAGTATAGCTCACCACATGCAGTGAGTCATGTGTGACTGAGCAGAATCAGGTTTTTCGGCCAACAGCAGTGAGCACGGTGGGACTTTTGGGCCTATGGTTGTAAAGGGTATGTTAGACATGTGTAATACTGTTGACCGAAACATAACAGTTCTGATATGACGCGTGTTTGTTTCTTATAATACCCCTAACTACAAGAAACACCAAGAATTGCCACGCAAACATCCAACAACATAGTTGCCAAGTTTCCTAGGTGTGACTAGTTACTTAAATACCAAGACACAAACCTCACATGAACAATGTGTTTCCAAAACGTTTCAGCAGTAATCCTGTTTTTATTTGGACAATGTCAGTCTGTGCCATTTAAATTTGAATGCTGTTTACTTTTTTAAGAATCAACAAACCTCACGTGAACGGTGCGGTCTCAAAACGCATTGGCGCTAATCGAGTTTCAGAAATTGTGAGGAACTTTATAGTTAAT
This sequence comes from Lissotriton helveticus, assembly GCF_964261635.1. Lineage (NCBI taxonomy): Eukaryota > Metazoa > Chordata > Amphibia > Caudata > Salamandridae > Lissotriton > Lissotriton helveticus. The sequence continues at coordinate 646,066,687 of NC_136071.1, read as the reverse complement.
GCTGTGTCTGTTGATATATTTTGCTTTCTACATTTTAATTAGGTTCCCTGTTTTTTATATCCAGTATATAAGTATATTGCTCTCTCATTACACTGCCCCCTCACACACTGTGCCCCCTCACACACTGCCCCCTCACACACTGTGCCCCCTCACACACTGTGCCCCCTCACACACTGTGCCCCCTCACACACTGTGCCCCCTCACACACTGTGCCCCCTCACACACTGCCCAATCACACACTGCCCACTCACACACTGCCCACTTACACACTGCCCACTCACACACTGCCCACTCACTAAGCACTCACACATTGTGCACTGACACTAGTTTAGGCCACACACACACTCTGTACCCTCACACACCCCGCACCCTCACACACTCTCATTACACTGCACCCTCACACACTGCCCCCACGCACTGCCCCCTCAGACACAGCCCCCTCAGACACTGCCCCCACACACACTGCCCCCACACACACTGTCCCTTCACACACTGCCCCCTCAGACACTGCCCCCTCAGACACTGCCCCCTCAGACACTGCCCCTCAGACACTGCCCCTCAGACAGACTACTCACATACTGCCCCCTCACGCACTGCCCCCTCACACAGACACAACCCCCTACACACACAAACACACAACCACGCACGCAAAACCCCACACACACGCAAACCCCGCCCACACACACGCAAAACCCCCCACACACGCAAACCCCCCCCACACACACACGCAAAACCCCCCACACACATGCACACACACACACACAACCCCACACACACAACCCCACACACACAACCCCACACACACAACCCCACACACACAACCCCACACACACACACAACCCCACACACACACAACCCCACACACACACAACCCCACACACACACAACCCCACACACACACAACCCCACACGCGCACACAACCCCACACGCGCACACAACGCCACACACGCACACAACCCCACACACGCACACAACCCCACACACGCACACAACCCCACACACGCACACAACCCCACACACGCACACAACCCCACACACGCACACAACCCCACACGCACACAACCACACACGCACACAACCACACGCACACAACCACACGCACACAACCACACACGCACACAACCACACACGCACACAACCACACTCGCACACAACCACACACGCACACAACCACACACGCACACACGCACACAACCACACACGCACACAACCACACACGCACACAACCACACACGCACACAACCACACACGCACACAACCACACACGCACACACCCACACATGCACACACACACACACACACACAAACACACACACACAACCACAACCAGACACAATCACACACCAGGATAGCAAAACATAGCATAGCATAGCAAAACCTAGCATGGCATAACAAACATAGCATTGCATAACAAAACAAAACCTAGCATAACAAAGCATAGTTTAACAAAACACTACAAAACATAGAATAACAAAACATAGCATAGAATAACAAAGCATAGCATAGCAAAACATAATAAAACAGCACCACTCAGCACCACTCAGCACCACCACAGCATCACTCCGCACCACCACAGCATCACTCAGCACCACCACAGCATCACTCAGCACCACACTCGGCGCCACCCCAGCATCACTCGGCGCCACCCCAGCATCGCTCAGGGCCACCCCAGCATCACTCAGGGCCACCCCAGCATCACCCAGCGCCACCCCAGCGCCACTCAGCACCACTCCAGCATCACCACATCATCACTCAGCGCTACCCCAGCATCACTCAGCACCTACACATTATCAATCAGCACCACCACAGCAGCACCCCCACACACCACCACACACCACCACAGCATCACTCAGCACCACTCGGCACCACCACATTATCACTCAGCACCATCACAGCACCACTCAGCACCACCACAGCACTACCACAGCACCACCACATTATCACTCAGCACCACCACGGCACCACTCTGCAGCACCACAGCACCACTTTGCAGCACCACAGCACCACTCTGCAGCACCACAGCACCACTCTGCAGCACCACAGCAACACTCTGCAGCACCACAGCATCACTCTGCAGCACCACAGCATCACTCTGCAGCACCACAGCATCACTCTGCAGCACCACAGCATCACTCTGCAGCACCACAGCATCACTCTGCAGCACCACAGCATCACAGCATCACTCTGCAGCACCACAGCATCACTTTGCAGCACCACAGCAGCATCACTCTGCAGCACAACAGCATCACCCTGCAGCACCACAGCATCACTCAGCACCACTCCAGCACCACCACATTATCACTCAGCACCACCACAGCGCCACTCCAGCACCACTCGGCACCACCGCATTATCACTCATCACCACCACAGCGCCACCACAGCACCACTCAGCACCACTCAGCACCACCACAGCACCACTCAGCACCACCACAGCACCACCACATTATCACTCAGCACCACCACATTATCACTCAGCACCACCACATTATCACTCAGCACCACCACATTATCACTCAGCACCACCACATTCTCACTCAGCACCACCACATTCTCACTCTGCAGCACCACAGCATTACTCTGCAGCACCACAGCATCACTCAGCGCCACTCCAGCACCACTCAGCACCACCACATTATCACTCAGCACCACCACATTATCACTCAGCACCACCACATTATCACTCAGCACCACCACATTATCACTCAGCACCACCACATTATCACTCAGCACCACCACATTCTCACTCAGCACCACCACATTATCACTCTGCAGCACCACAGCATTACTCTGCAGCACCACAACATCACTCAGCGCCACTCCAGCACCACTCAGCACCACCACATTATCACTCCGCACCACCACAGCGCCACCACAGCGCCACTCTGCACCACTCAGCACCACTCAGCCCCACCACAGCACCACCACATTATCACTCCGCACCACCACATTATCACTCCGCACCACCACATTATCACTCCGCACCACCACAGCATCGCTCTGCAGCACCACAGCATCACTCTGCAGCACCACAGCATCGCTCTGCAGCACCACAGCATCGCTCTGCAGCACCACAGCATCACTCAGCGCAACCCCAGCATCACTTAGCGCCACCACATCACCATCCGCGCCATCACAGCATCAATCTGTGCAACCATTTAACAACAACTGGTTGAAATATGTTCTCTCAATGTTTCACGCTTTAATACAAATGTCACAAAAAGATGGTAATATTTCACCTCTGTTCTTGGATTTTCATCACAATAAAATACACTGAACATAATCTTCACAAAAGTTATTTACAAAGTTTAAGCTATTTCCATTATAAATTACAATCACTTTTATTTAAGTATTAATTATTTTAAAAAATTAAAAGCCATTGTTATTTGTAATATCAATACATCTAAGTCACGTAAATACAAAACATGTTGCATTACAAATGCTATAGGTGTCACATTTGTGAAAGTTATAACTATTGGCATTGTAAATGACAAAGCTATTAATTTAGCTATTTTGAAAACCCACACATAAATAAAAGAATTGTCATTTACAAGACCAATAGCTCAAACTTTCATAATGCGAGACCTATTGCATTGCAAATGCTTGTTTTACTTGTGGAACTTCCTTCGATGGGTATAAGATCGTCAGAGTCCTTTAACATTATAGAAGATGATGATCGGTGCGGCGCTAGCTGCAATGTCTGTGGTGCTGTTGACAACTGGGAGGTCAGTAACTGTGTGCTGATGCCAGTTGGAGTCGGTGTGTCAGTGTTGTCAATAGTCACTGACCCACAAATATTGCCACAAGTATTATACTCCTCAGATGGGTTTGAGAGAGTGCTCCCTCCAGGCGGAGTAAGAACTTTTGCTGTTGCTGTTGCTTTTGTAGTTGTAGTTTCGCTTGTGGTTGCAGCTGAACTTGTTAAGACCTTTTCCGATTCTTCCTTAAAGAAGTTATGATTGTTAGGGATTTTGTCTTGAGATTTGGTTAGTTGCGGTGTTGTCACAGATTCCAACTCAAGTTTCCTTTTATTTGACTTTGACTTGTTTTTTGGGCTCAAGCAAAAGGTGTCTGACCTTGCCAGATATCATTCCTCCTTTCTAGATAAGTGTTTTTATTGTATATGCTTCGTATCTTGCTAAGTTTTGTTTGTTGAATTGGCGATATGATGTGATATGATATTTATGATTCTATGTTTTTAGCAACTCCTTCTGGTCCCCCCTCACAGTCAGTGAGCCACTCGCTTTAGCCCAACTTTACCCCAGTTGGTCCATAGAAGTCGGTGGGGGTCATGGGGGGCCCTGGGAGATGGATTATTGATCACCCGGTGAATGGGTAGGAGCAATGGTTAAGCCAATTCTTGAGGCTGGTTCGACAACAAGCAAACAGTAGGCAGTGAGTGGATAATGCAGTGTGATGGTGCACAGTGATACAGGACCGAAGCCAGGACGGGGTGAGAGAGCAGGGCACACCAGGTGCTTCAGGCTGCCCCCAACCTAGTTGGGCCGCCTCGGCAGCAGCATCAACAACACCTGGGCACACACTTCGGGCCAACTCTAATATCAACTACGCTCTCCAACTTTTTCCACTAGCTACTAGTGCCTTTCACGCTCAGCAGTTCACTCAAGGATCTCAAGAACCCCCCTGGGCTCCAAGCCACTCAGCTTCTTGGTGCCTTGGCTGTAGGTTTGAAGTTCCCGGCGGGGCCGCTCCTCACCTCCACTCTGCTGTTCGCCGTCAGCCGTCTGCCCAGCACAAAGCACGAAGCGCAGAACTCTAGCCTCAATCTTGTGTGGCTTCTCAGCTCAGCGCTCGCCAGAACAGAACCTGGACTGGAGCGCTATGAGGGCACAAACAATCAATACCCAGTGACAGGGACTGGAGTCAGCAGCAGCGGTCAGCAGGAACGGTCAGCAGCGGTCAGCTGTACCCACAGCAGAAGCGTGGTCAACCACCCCAAACAGCCCAGCAAAAATGAGAGGTCCGATGTGCACCATCAGAATGGGAGGGCGGGTGGGCCAACGCAGGTGTGGCTCTGCAGCCTTTTGACTCTTTTGGCTCTTGAGGCTCATTTTAGGGGCCGTTTGATGCTCGGCTTGGCGTTTGTCACTCTAACCCCCGGTCACAACACACCACACCCCGCGTCACTGTAGATTGCTCCCGCTTCTGCTCCGATCCTGACACGTTGAACGGGACCAAGGTGGTATCGGGCGGGCGGGCCCGAGGTGGCATCAGGAGTCAAATATTACTCCCCCCACGGTAAAAGAATCAGCTGGGGGGCGGCAGTACCCCCGCGATGCACTGTAGCCTCGGCGTCTTTCTTAGTCTTTCTCCTGCTCTCGTAGATGAGTCGGCGAACTGCAAGCTGCGAACATGTGGTAGTGTTTACACACCGATGCCACTGCTAGGCTCCTTTTCTGGCTGGGAGTATGCCCTTTCGATGTCAGACAGACTTTTACTTGCATATGCGTCAATTTTTCTTGGAGAGTCCCTGCCAGGCAGACGTTGTTCTAAAACTGCTCCTAGTCCGACCGGGATTGCGTCCACCATCAGCTTCATGTATAGCAATGGATCAAAATAGGCAAGGTGATCCACAGCTATTACAGCATGTCTGATGGCCTCAAATGACCGATTGCATTATTGTGTCCAGATGAATTTCTCACCCTGCTTCGTTCAGTCTCAAAGCAGTGTGCTCACTGTAGTGAAGTCTTTTATATAGCGAGCACAGTAGCTGGCAAGCCCAAAAAATTACCTCACTTCTACAAAAACCATTGGAGGACTCACTTTTTCCAATGTCTACACCTTGCTGGAGTCCGTCCTCATTCCTTTCTGGGAGACGATGTGTCTGAAGAATACCAGTTCATTTCTCCCCTGTTTGCACTTGTCTTCATTTAATGTTAGTCCTGCTTGTTCCAAATGCAGGCATACTGCACGCAAATCTCTGTAATGTTCTTCATCTGACTGAGCAAACACCAGGATGTTATCACTGTAGTACAAGCTGTTCTTTACCGGCCTTATTACCTGCCTTATGGTCTCCTGAAATATCTCTACTGCCGATGTAATGCCAAAACTCAGTTGTTTGTAGTGAAACAGTCCCATGTGCGTGGAGAAAGTGGTAATGAACCTTGATTGTGGGTCAAGCTCCAGTTGATGGTACCCTTTGCAAAGGTCCAGCTTTGAAAATCGACATGCGCCAGTGAGACAGCTGATCATGTCATTGAGGTGTGGCCCAGGGTGACTTTCCCTCTCAATCACTGTATTTGGTACCCTCATGTCCACACATATGCGAATCTTGGAGGTGTTCCTTTTCGGAACTGCTACTATTGGAGATACCCATGGGGTCGGTCCAGCAGCGGCCTCGATTATGTCCTGGCCCAGCAGGCTTTGTATTTCTTCTGCTACCTGGGGTTGCAGGTGTATGGGCACCCATCGGTGATGCTGAGCCACAGGTTTGATCGCCTCGTTGATATGCAGTGTGATTTGTTTTCCTTTTAGTTTGCCTAGTCCTTTTAGTATGGCAGGATAGTCTTGCAAAATGTCAGTTTCCCTGACATGTAGTACGTCATTGCTAGGAGACCCATCACCTGCGCCGTGAGGTTGCTTAGCAGACATGGTGCTGGAATGTCTCCCCCTAGCACATGAATTTCCTCTTTGCTTGAACTGTCTTTGTATGTTAGTGTCTATGTGAACTTCCCCATGTTGACCACTGGTTTCTTCGAGCCCCAGGTGACTACACCAACAGTGGACGGTGATAGTGGCGGTCTTACTTTCATCTTCTCATACTCTGACATGCACATTATGTTGTATGTGGCCTCACCATCTAGCAAGAAGCGTGTGTTGTTTCTTGAATTTTTTTTATTGAATATTGATACACATCAACAGATTTGCAATTCAATCTATACAACTATTATAAAGGAAGAACTTTGAGGCTTTGAGGCGGGTAAACTCGGGAACCACAGCGCCAATCCACACACCCGATACATCATTGTAATCCTCAGGATGTGCAGATGGACATAGGCTATATAAAGTTAAAAAATACTTTATATTTAAAAATTATATTTAAAAAATTAACATTATAAAAAAAGTAGTCCCCTCGAAGTGGCGCCGGCCGCGACCTGCGTGCTGACGTCAGGAGCGCGGGGAGGTGCGGCGTCCAGGAGCGCGAGAAGGAGCGGCGGACATGGAGCGGGGGAGGAGCGGTGACGAGCGGCGGACATGGCGTGGGGGAGGGTGTGAGGAGCAGCGGACCGGCGGGAGGAGCGGTGACCAGCGGCAAAGAGCAGTGAAATGAGGAGCAGCGGCTAAGGTAAGGCTCCGGGGGACAATGTCGGGTAGGCGGGGGTCGGGGCAGGCGGGGGACGGGGACTTACACCAAAACAGGAGGAGGAGCAGTGAACTGAGGAGCGGCAGCTGAGGTAAGGCTCCGGGGTACAACGTCGGGCAGGCAGGGGTCGGGGCTGGCGGGGGACGGGGACTTACACCAAAACAGAAGGATAGAATTTAGATCGGCTGAGGTAAGGCTCCGGGGGACAATGTCGGGCCAGGCGGGGGTCGGGGCAGGCGGGGGACAGGGAGTTACATCAAAACAGAAGGGTACAATTTACATCAGCTGAGGAAAGGCTCCAGGGGACAATGTCGGGGCAGGCGGGGGTCGGGGCAGGCAGGGGACGGGGACTTACAGCATCTGCCATTGAGATTTATGCAGAGCGCCTCAACACTGGGCCTTTGTGACATCCGGGGGACAATGTCGGGGCAGGCGGGGGTCGGGGCAGGCGGGGGACCGAGCGGCCGGGGGCCCGGGCTGCTGGGCAATGTCGGAGCAGACGGGGGTCATGTCAGGGCAGGCGGGGGTCGGGGAAGCCTGATTGCTCCCGGACAAGGTAGGGACGGGCTGCTAGTAATGGATAATCCGTGGCATACATTAGTAATAATCCAGGTATGTTTAGACATGGCATAGTATTATATTCTAGGACATCAACTCTATCAACCCTTCCGTGCTCCATGGCTGTGGTGCAATGCGGCAGGTCTTGCCTCTTCCATCTGCGTAGATTAGTCGCTATCATCCAGTACCTGCTCCGGTAGGGGAGGTTAGCAAATGTCGCCCCGATAATGATTCCACGTGCCCCAAATTCGTGTCCATTTCTTAGGGCTGCCTCTGTGGATGTAGACAGATTTCTCTGCCACCATTTTGCGGTCCATGTCTTGACACCACTGCTGAGTCGTCGGGGACTGATCCAAACCCCACTGCTGTGCTATGTTGCATTTAGCTAATGTCATCCCTAATATTACCCAGTCCTGATCTGTGTGATTCAAGTCAGTAGGCTCCCAGATGTTAAGTAGGCAGCATTTTGGAGCAAGCGGGATAACCATGTTAGTAACTTGGGACATGGTGCGTAAAACAGAGGTCCAATAAGAAGCGACCTGCGGACAATCCCAGAGTGTGTGCCAAAAAGTACCCTCAGCACTCATTGTCGGAGGCAAAGTGGAGTGTTCGCCTTACCTATCCTGTGTAGCAGGGTCCTTGTGTAATAGATGGGGTGTAAGATTTTTAGTTGGATTAATCTGAGGGAGGAGGGAATTGACACCTCCCTCAGGGACATCAGGGCCTTCTGCCAGTCCTCCTCATCTAGGTCGCCTAGCTCCTCCTCCCATTTCCGTTTTAGGGCTACTGTGGGGTCTTGCTGGTTGTTTATTATTTTGCAATAGGTCAATGAGATGGCTTTTGTTTGGAGGTGGTCCGTGTGTGACCTGTCCTCTAATGGGGAGGACTCAGGTAACTGTGTGCCCACGGGGATCGCTGCTCGCAAGGCTTGACTTACTTGGGTATATCTATATGTTTTGGTTTGCGCCAGTTTATCTTGTAGCTGAGAGAATGGCACAACACCCCCTTCTGCCACAGGTCCCCCACCTTGGAGATTCCAATGAGATCCCACTGTCGGAATCCCTTAGTGTTTCTTAATCTCCCTAGTTGCAGAATGTCTGCCAGCGGTGTTGCCTGTGTGAGCTTTCCCTCCCACCCCATCGCCCTCTGTGCCTCATGCCAGATTTGTAATGTGTGGGCTGTGGGGCCCGTGTAGCGTGATTTCTTTATATTATTGTACAACATTCCCATTATCCCTTCTGCGCCCAGGAGATGAAGATCCATATGGAATGCAGGTTCCTCCTGAGGCGTGTGCAGCCACTGGTTTATTGCAGTGAGTTGCGATGCCCAATAATAGGACTGTATGTGCGGGAGAGCAATTCCACCATCATACCACCCCTAGACTAGTTTTTCCATAGCGATGCGGGCTATCCCGCCGTCCCAGAGGAGTTTGGCTACTTCGGCATTTATCTGAGAAAAAGAAGAAGGTGGACATGGGGAAGGGGGTATTTTGTAGGACATACAAAAATCTGGGCAATGCCATCATTTTGATGAGCGCTGCTCTGACCAGTAAGAGGGTGAGAGCGCCAGTGCTTCACATTGCGACGGAAGCTGGCCAATGGTTTCATGAGATTTTCTTCTATGTAGTGTACCATCTGGGGGAGTGATATAAATGCCGAGGTATTTAAAACCCCGTTCCGCTATCTGTATCTCACAGTTCCACGTTAGTTTTGGGGGGCCATGAAGGTTGTAAAGTAACGATTTCGACCAATTAATGGTGTAGCCCGAGGCTCTGCCATAGACCGCACAGATGTCTAGGAGGCAATTTATCGATCGGGCGGGAGACGTCATATAGAGTAAGATGTCATCTGCATGAAGTGATATGCGGTCCTCCCATCCTATTGTCCACTTGAGTCCCCTGATGACTGGGTTTTGACGGATCCACACCACGAGTGGTTCCAGTACTATCGCGAAAAAGAGAGGGGAGAGGGGAGAGTGGACATCCCTTTCTCATACCTTTACCTAGAGGGAAGTTCTGCGAGGTGCGACAGTTCCTCGCAACATGCGCCATGGGTTTGGTGTATAGAAGACGTACCCAGGCACAAAACTTGGGGCCAAATCCCATGTGCTGGAGTACAGCGAAAAGGAAGGGCCATTCCACCATGTCAAACACCATGCGGGCGTCCAATGAGAGGATGACTGCATCCTCAGCAATTGTGGGACTGCGAGCTATGACCCCCTGAAGCCTGCAGGGATTCAGGGCCGTGTTACATTGGGACATAAAGCCTGATTGATCAGGATGAATTAATGTGGCGAGGTATGGCTGGAGGCGAAGTGCCAGGGTTTTGGCCAGAATTTTTGCCTCTGCATTTATGAGGGAAAATGGTCTGTAGGAAGCACATTCTTGCGGCAGCTTTCCTGCCTTGTGAATCGCGACTATGGTCACTAGCCGCTGGTCCTCGTGGAGCTCACCCATATCTAGGCTGGCTTTGTACATATTGAGCAGGGGGGGCGTGAGGTGTGTTGCCATTTTTTTATAGAGTTCCACCGGAATGCCGTTCAGGCCCAATGCTTTCCAAGGTTGGAGTGCCGCAAAAGCAGAGGCTAATTTGTCCCCCGTCAGCTCAGCCTCGAGCGCCAAGACAGCCTAATAGGGCAATGAGGGCATGTGAATATCCCTTAGGAAGGCAAGGTTATATTCTAGTGTGTTAGTGGCTGTTGGTGTGTATATCTCCTGTTACTTTTTTCTTGATCTGATGTTTTTCCATAGGATGAATGTGCTCTGTCCCTCGGTCTTCCGTAGGGGCATCGAACATCAGATGTAGCCATTCCACGTTCTCTGGCATGGCTGTTCATTCTGATTCATTTGAGGAGCTGCGCGTTGCCGTTTCCATTTGCCTGGCATACCTGCCTGTTACCGTCCGTGGTCTTACTGGTCTTCCTCGCTCACTTTTAAACTGTCCACTCATCTCATGCAGCTGCTTGCAAAATGATTGTCTCTGTTGCATTTCCTGCATTTCAGGCCCATTGCCGGGCACACACTGACATGTGGAAACCCGAGCCCGCATTGATAACATGTTCTTTCTTGCGTCTTTCTTGGCAGTGGCGTGGTATTTTCTTTCTTCTTGTTGTTTACATTCATGCGGTTCACTTGCTCCACTTTTCTTTCTTTTCCCAGTTCCATGTGTCTTGCATGTGTTGTTGCTCTGGCTTCTGCTCGGGCCACAGTCAGTATTTTCTCTAGTGAGGTCGGTTCTTTCAGAATTTGTGCGCTGAACTCTACAGACTAACAGCCTTCAATGATGCGCAGTCGTATAGCCTGTTCATTGTCAAACTTATCCAATTTGCAATATGTGACCAGTATCCACAGTCTTGTTGCGAAGTCTTCGAGGGACTCCTCTGCACGTTGACACGCAGTGTTGAATGTGTACCTTTCTCAATCTATGTTTCTTTGCGGGTCAAATGTATCTGTGAGGCACTTTATCAGTCCCTTGTATGTTGCTGTTTGATTTCGGGGAAATGACATTAGCATGTCCTCCACTTCATCCCCTACAAAATGGTAAAATAGATCTGTGTGTTTGGCATCTGCGATATCTGTTAGCTGTTCATCATTCCTACCAGGAGCCCCCATCCACTGGTTACTGAGCAACCTGGGCCTTAACTTCCTGTTCAACACGAACATCATTGAAGATATCTGAGGGCGTACACAGCCCTGTTTTTATATCCACAGCCAGAAGCAATATAGCTGTATTTACTGGTGCCCACTCCCCTACCTACACCTTGGTCTTGATGAAGACCCCGTTCACAATGCGCAAAATTGGTTGTTCCGTTTAGGGGTCGAAACTTTGACATTTCTCCTTTATTTGTATTGTCAGACATATATGACAGAGAATTTATATCTGTAATTATGTTATGATTTGTCATTTAATGCATTTGGCAGGAAACTGTCTGGATAGTTGTTTATCAATTTATTGATGTATATATATATCCGCACTACTGTCCTTTATCACAAACCCTCCCATGCACTTACCACCTCACTTTTCTGTGCACATTTTTGCTCGAAAAATACCCACTTATGAATTGTATTCTACTGTATATAAACTGATTAACTTCAATGTCCTGATGAAATAAAATCACACTCATTTGGTTGTTATATTGTATAGTGGTGCTTGACTTTGTTCAGATACAACAGATTAACTCTTGTACACATCTATCTTTCTTAAATTGCTTTCCACTGGAACATTATCTTATTGTAACATCTGCGATATCTGTGGCGCACATGTATCGTTCAAAATGTCGAATCCATCTTTCCCACCTGATACCTATCTGTGGTTCCGATAAGCTGAATGGTAGTAGCCTGCAAAATATAGCCTGTGCTCTATTCTTGTCACTTGCGGGGTTGGTCATTTTGTTGACGTACAGGTCTTCTTCTTTATGCGGTGCGTAATTCCCTTTTTTTTGTAATTTCTTTGTGTATCTCCTTTGATTCCTTTCTTTTCACTCTTTGGTGTTGTTATTTCCTTTTAATTCCCCTTTTTTCTTCCTTTTTGTGTGTTTGCCTGACTTCAAAATGGCCTCTTCTCCTTTCCAGCTCCTTATTGGCTTTCTCTCCTGACCCTACGATGGTCGTTGAGATTTCAGTGGGTGAGATTTTTATTCTTTGTATGGCCTGACCTTATGTTGGCCGCCGAGTCTTCCTCAGCCTCACATTGGCTGCTCTGCCTGACTCCAAGATGGCCGCCGAGCTCTCGCGAGATTTCGGCTTGAAATCTGCACCTGTGAAGCTCAAGACTGTCTTGTAAGTCGGCAGTCAGCTTCTTTTGCGGTCGGGTGCTTTTCTTGCCTCCCCTTCACCTCACCTCACTTGATGCGGGTGGGCTCCCGATGTCGCTGCAGGTGCTAGCACGCAGACCAGGGTGGGCTCTAGGCTCCGCTTTTCTCATGATCAGGGTGGGCTCCCGATTTTGCATCTTCTTCTTTTGGGGGCACAGGGACAAGGTAGGCTCCTGGTTTCGTCTTCTTGGAGCCAGATGAGCTCCCGACAGCACGGTTTTCGGTCCGATGGTCGGCAGACCAGGGTGGGCTTCTGGCTCCCTTTGGACATCGTCAAGGGGCTTCTGATGTCGAATCCTGATCCCATCTGATAGTCGCCAGTTGTCGTGTCTTCCAAGTACTGCACGCAGAGACAGGCAAGTGAACATGTATTTCTTAATTTCCCTTTGCTGCAGCTGGGCCCACATGCACGTTTGTCCCCTCGTGTCCAGAATGCCCTCCCCACTCCCTGACCAGAAGTGGTGTCCGGTTCCTGTCCCCACCCCACCAGTCGGGGACAGGATCCTAGTGCCCCTTTGACCCAGCTCACTACCAAGGTGCACATTGTGCAACTGCTAAATTGTAAACCTTCTTTAATCCCTAATTTGTGGCTCACAATTTGCATCAGATTTTAATAGGCCAGTCGTAATCGGGTCCGAAATATCTGTGTCAGTACCGAAAGGCTGCTCTGAAAATGAACACTCACTTTACATAAGATTCTGAGGTAAAGTAAAGTAAACAGTCTTTAGGAATCTCCCATCTATTAGTAATTCTAACAGCAAAATGTCAAAGTAGAAGTGACCAGCGCCTTCTTCCTTTCAAAATGGATTTAAATATTTCTATAAAATGAGTAGAAATAAACTTCGACATTGCACTACTACATGAATGAGTCATTTTGCTCTGCTCTGTCATGAAGCATGTCTATTACTATTATAGAATTTGTATAATAGGCCAGGTGGCTTGTTAGAAAATGTTGCATTTTAAACAGCACATGTACTGTTACATTATTGAATAACTGACAAACCAGTCCATGACTTATTTATTAATGCTGATTTATTAATGTTTTGAAAATTAGAAATTAGGAATTTCCATATTTGAATATTTCATTTATCCTAAATTGATTAGAAATCTCTCTATAATTACAGTTCATTGAGAAAGAGTTATTGGGGAAAGTCAAAGCTAATGTTCTGCCCCAGAAAAATATTCAGATTTCCACATTTCAATCTACTTTACTGCTGCATCTGCAGTTCACTGCTACAGAATGAAATTAAAGGCTAAATAATGCATTGAATCAGGGACCTGTGAATAAGCTACGCTGGGCCTTAAAGTATTGTTCTCAGTGTACATAAAAATAGAGAGACTTGCAAAGGAAAAAGTGTATCAACCGAATTATGCTTTCTGTACATTACTAGCATCTTATTTGCTAATATGGAAGCAAATCCTACATTTTTCATTCAAGATTTTTACCTCCTGTGATACACAACTGATGGACATTCTGAGCACTTGATACTAAAGCATGAAAGATGCTGATCTATGTCTATTATTAGACTTAATTGTTAGTGCAGTTCTTCCTGGTCTCTGATTAGCATTTACAACACAGGCAGCATATTTCAATCAAGTCAGCATCAGCCAGGTAGATTCAGCTTAGTTTCTGAGTCCAAGCATTCCAGAATAGACTACAATATAAACTGCACCTGGAGAATAAATATTAATATCCAGGGCAGGACGTAGTGATGGGTGCGTTAAACACCTCCTGTACTATGCGTTTCACTAGTAAATGGGGAATAACATGCCCATTGATATGGAACAAAAAATAATTTTGTATATTTTGACTTTTTAACGCGAATGTTCTCCTATACATTTCTGCAGGTTTCACCTGCCCACATTTGAAAGGGAACAATGGGGTTAGGAGGAATAGTTAATTAACAGCTCGGGATTGCGCCACATGCACAAATTCCTGTCTGCACAGAGACAGGAGTTTTGCCCTCTCCACTCTCTTGAATCAAGGGCTGAGCGAAATAACCAGCAGGACGTCATGCAATAAACGGGGGATAAGTGCCCGTAAAATCATGCGCTCATTTTTAGGTCTCGGCATGATCTAGCGCATGCGCTGGTATGGCCGAGACATTTAGTAGCTGCTTTGAAAAGTGCTACTTTCCCGGCGACCAGCTTACTATCACATGCACAAGCGTGCGTGTGACGTGCACAAGCGTGCGTGTGACGTGCACAAGCGCTCGTGACATGCACAGCTGCCATCGTGCACAACTGCCATTTGGCTTCTTTTACTGCACGTGTGAAGGCCCTCCCTTACCATGCGCACCTCGCTTCAATGCCCGCGTCACTCTGCTGGCCTTTCTCTTTCACGGCAGCGCGCCGTTACTATTACTGCCGCGCGGCCAATGCTTGTTTTTTTAATTTAATTTTTGTGCACATGGGCGCGCACACACAACTCCCGGCCGGGTCACGCGGCCAATGCTTGTTTATTTCACGTCTACAGCACTCATATAAATGTTGCGATAAAATACAGCTCTCTTGCCAGGACCTGCTTTGTTATATTCTTTCTGGCTATTACGTATGTACCAAGACTCATCTTACACTGCGCCCACTTCCTGTGTGTTCTTTTATATTGCGCGTGGCAGAAGGATCTTAAAGCCATGATAAACGCCGTGGACTTGTTAGCTCGAGTTGGGCAAAGTAAGTAGAGCGAGTGCTTCCGGGCACCCGTAGCTGTTCCTTCATCGTCCCAGATGCATTGTTTCTGAGGCTCCCCGATTGGAGTGATTGCACACTCATGCTGCCCTGACGAGGACTCAGGGGCACGCGGGGAGAGCGTTTCCACGGCAACCCTTCAGGAGCATGACACCATGATGATTTTTTTTCTCCTCAGTTAAACCCTGCGAGGCTCTTAGATTGCGTGGCTTACGTAACTCAGCAAGGGGTTGGAGATGGCTTGGATCTAATCAGACAGCAGGGTTTTAGCCGAATCATAATAAAAGAAAGTTTAATGAGTGTATAAGATGCTCATCTGTCTGCATCTTAGACTGTCTACGGCCTGCGATGTCACGTGAGCAACATGTGGTAGGCAGAGTGATAAGATTTTTAAATAAAAAAAAACTGGACATAAAATAGACATATAAATAGGATTATATTTTGGCACTGTTTGGAGATGGGGGCTCGTGAAAGGCCTTACATGACAGCACTCGTGAGTGTGTTGACAATTAAAATCACAAATAAAGAAGGTTCAGGTCCTATTGTTTGTATTTCTGTGGTAATAACACTGAGAAAACAAACAGAAATTTTACATACTGTATCATCTGCAATTTAAATTACCCAATGCAGAGAGTTGCCAACCTACATGCATGGGTGGGGCAAGGAGACCCTTTTCTGAGTCCTTTGTAGAATGTGTTGCTCATGCCATTGGACACGTGACTTGGCACAGGCTGGGGAGGCAGATATTAGTTTTTCTCCAACAAAAAGATAGCTTTTACTGAAGCAACATTATACTTTTACATAATAGAGCTATTAGGCCACAAATCGAATCTTTAATAAGACACTATCGCATGGGAAGACTTCTTCACAAGCCTAAAGAATAATGATCCCTGCATGGCAATTGGATAGCACTTGTGTTCCACACAATATGAACAAATGTGCTCCTTCTTGACTGCATCCCTCTTTGAACAGTCTATATAACAGCTACTTTGGCCTGTGAGATGCCATGGTGTATCTTCTGCATATGCTCCAATTTAACACTGTTGCTGTTAAATATATTAGACCAGTATGGGCCATATGTATCATCAAACTATTTTGCATTTCCTAAATAGCGAATTTTAAGGAATCGCTATTTAGGAAATGCAAAACGGTATGTATGTACAAAATCCCTTTTCAATAGCGATTCCTTAGCATTCCTAATTTGCGATTAGCAAATTGCTAATTGCAAATTACCCATTCATTTCCATGGGCCAGGAGGCCCATAGGAATGAAAGTGCAATTTGCGATTAGCAATTTGCTAATCGCAAATTAGGAATTTTTCCAAGGGTGCAGGGGTGTCTCAAGAACAGGTACCAGAGGGTCTCAAAAAAAGCGCCCAGAAGCATAAAGAAGTTACCCAAGGCACCCGCACCTCTAAATTGTTACGGCACAGGAGGCTCTCAAAGGATGAGGAAATTACCCATCAGTCACCATACGGATCCGCCCTTCATCATTTGGGATTTTATCCGGACCACCCGTCTGAGAAAATCAGTGCCACAATCAGAGGTCAACCCGGTGGAAAGGGGTCCCTCAGAAAGTGTAGACACTAACAGTGTGGTCTACCACTCGATGTTAATGAGTGGGCTGAGAAAATGGGACTGGGGTGTGCAGTGCAAGAAAAAAGTGAGTGAGAAAGAAAACCAAGACAAAATGTGTATTAAAATTGGTTTAGAAAAAGCACAAGATAATATTTATTCTATGTGTGCCTTAAATACCAAGATTAAAAATATGTGCAACCTTAAGCAGTCTAATTATGTAGACTGCCTGAGGTAAGGGTGGTCGACATGTTTCTGCAATATAGGGACTATTACGTCCTTGCATTCATCAGGACCAGAACTAAACAATTAGAGCTACTGCACAACGTGAACTAATAATAAGTGAAGTGAAAAGAGTGACACAAGGAAATGTAAAACAAGTGCTCACAGTCACCTGAATAATCCGAGTGCCCTTACAGTCTGTGTCGATCACTGTGGAAAGAAAAGAGGTAGGGGGTTTGGGTATAACTATCAATATCTCATGGACTATGAAGTAAGTCCATAATCTATGGATCAATCTTAAAATCACACTCAAGAAGTTGATCTAAACGCTCTTAATGTTAATAGAGCCAAATGTTATTCATTTGGAAAGAGACTTCAAATGCCAAATGTCGTAAGTCCTTTCCTTGATCTGTAAGGTAGACTAGCCTCATCCCACCTGGCAGCGGCTCAGGGGAAGATGAAGCACCACTCTAAAAAAACATGTGAAACACATGTTAATCACAGTATGCACACAAAAAAACAGAACACTTCTCACTATCGATAGCCGGCTGTAAATGGGGCTTGCATCTATAGTAAATGACGCCATTCCCCGGAGTAACGGAGAAAAGGCTCCGCCACATCCAAAGAACTCGTGCCTAGATGCAGCAGCATAGCTGGAGGGGCTCGTCTTACCTATCCGTCGGTACTCCGAGGCCGGCGTCCTGGCCGACTGGGGAGGTACCGGACGGCAGGCGCGAGGCTGTTTATAAAACGCGCTGCCGTTGGTCACATAGTCACGTGGGTCGATTTAGCGCACATTGTCATTGGTTCTGGTGATATCAACAATGCAAGGTGCGCATTAATTGGCTACCTAATCAAAGACCAAGAATGGTCATTGGTCGATTATCGGGCTTGTAGTAAAAGAGAAACCACGTGGGGAACGAAGGTCAACATAAACAAGCACATCACGAGCGAGGTCAAATGTGGGAAAAATGTTTGGGAAGATAAACAAATAAATAAATCCTGTATCACTATTGCTGGCACTATTCAAAAATTATGGTCAGGACCACCGTAATTGATGTACACAAGCAGATTGCACTGGAAAGGTAAGAATAACTGCACAGTGCGTTGTCACATAGGTGTCAGCAAAGTAGGTGGACAGATGTAGAACCCTCAAGGAGGTGTAACTCAGACCAGCTTATGTATTGTCAAGTCCAGCTATAATGACTTTGAATTAGATGTTATACTGAGGAACATCGGTTTAAGGTATCATCTGAGAGTAACTCATACAGTATAATGGACAAAACATTTGAGGTATGGTATCAGGCCAGTGTGTTTATATGAAGGGGGACGGATATATGTATCCAACTGCTAGTAATGGTATATCAGTGGCAGTAGATACAAACAGTAGCACGGTATTTAATGACCTGTTGATATCGAGAGAAAAATTACAGTGTGGACCACGGGATATCATCGTTAAGACCCTCTTTATGTGTCTTAAGTTTTAGTACCCATCTTTGTTCTTTTTCATAAGGTACTTAGACACATCTGCTGTATGTGTAGGAATGAAAGGTTGTTCCAAAACAGTCCACTGAAATTCGGTGGCTAGATGTTTAGCCTCCAGAAAGTGAGCAGTTAGTTTTGTGGCCTGTCTGGCACAGCGAATGGTGCTCTTATGTTCTGATATCCGTATGCGGACCTTCCGTGTGGTCATGCCCACATACTTATGGCCGCAGGGGCAGGTAATTAGATAGATCACATGATCACTGTTGCAGTTAGTAAATTTAATCTGCTTCCAGGGTCTTGAAGTGCCAATATCGATCTCCAATGATTTTGTAGTCTGAGCACACACCTGACAATTACCACAGGGGTGGTGTCCCTGAACAGGAGGGAGATTCCACAGTGAACCTATGGCTCTTGGTAGATCTTCACGTGGTCTGGTGTGCACCAGTTTATCTCTAAGATTCGGGCCCCTCTTGAACGAGACCAGGGGGCGAGGAAGGGTTAAACGTCCCGAATTCAGTATTGGCCAGTGCTTTTTGACCATACTCTGAATACTGTTGGAGAGATTGCCAAAGTTATGAACAAAGGTGAGGCGATCCAGAGTAGCCTTAGGAGGCCTCGGTTCCAGCAGAGCTTCACGATTATTGTTCATTGCCCTTTTCATGGACCTTTGCACAAGTCTTGGGGGGTATTTGCGGGCAACAAGCTGCGTGCTCAATACATTGGAATGTTTCTTACAAGCTGCCTTTGTTGAGCAGTTCCTGTGAACCCGTAAAAACTGGCTGAAGGGGAGGCTCTCCTTCAGTGCTTTCGGGTGGTTGCTGTCGAAAAGTAGCAAGGAGTTCCTTGCCGTGGGCTTCTGGTAGAGCTCAGTTTGTAGGCCCTCTGGTCTAGCAGTGATTAAAAGATCAAGAAAAGCCAATTCATGTTGACCAATTTCGATGGTAAACTTGAGGTGGTTATTTCTGCTGTTCAGCCAACCCAAAAATTCCAAACAACTATCGCTCGACCCTCTCCACACAACAAAGACGTCATCGATATACCTTTTCCGTTTAACCCTTCCTCGCCCCCTGGTCTCGTTCAAGAGGGGCCCGAATCTTAGAGATAAACTGGTGCACACCAGACCACGTGAAGATCTACCAAGAGCCATAGGTTCACTGTGGAATCTCCCTCCTGTTCAGGGACACCACCCCTGTGGTAATTGTCAGGTGTGTGCTCAGACTACAAAATCATTGGAGATCGATATTGGCACTTCAAGACCCTGGAAGCAGATTAAATTTACTAACTGCAACAGTGATCATGTGATCTATCTAATTACCTGCCCCTGCGGCCATAAGTATGTGGGCATGACCACACGGAAGGTCCGCATACGGATATCAGAACATAAGAGCACCATTCGCTGTGCCAGACAGGCCACAAAACTAACTGCTCACTTTCTGGAGGCTAAACATCTAGCCACCGAATTTCAGTGGACTGTTTTGGAACAACCTTTCATTCCTACACATACAGCAGATGTGTCTAAGTACCTTATGAAAAAAGAACAAAGATGGGTACTAAAACTTAAGACACATAAAGAGGGTCTTAACGATGATATCCCGTGGTCCACACTGTAATTTTTCTCTCTAATTTTTCTCTCGATATCAACAGGTCATTAAATACCGTGCTACTGTTTGTATCTACTGCCACTGATATACCATTACTAGCAGTTGGATACATATATCCGTCCCCCTTCATATAAACACACTGGCCTGATACCATACCTCAAATGTTTTGTCCATTATACTGTATGAGTTACTCTCAGATGATACCTTAAACCGATGTTCCTCAGTATAACATCTAATTCAAAGTCATTATAGCTGGACTTGACAATACATAAGCTGGTCTGAGTTACACCTCATTGAGGGTTCTACATCTGTCCACCTACTTTGCTGACACCTATGTGACAACGCACTGTGCTGTTATTCTTACCTTTCCAGTGCAATCTGCTTGTGTACATCAATTACGGTGGTCCTGACCATAATTTTTGAATAGTGCCAGCAATAGTGATACGGGATTTATTTATTTGTTTATCTTCCCAAACATTTTTCCCACATTTGACCTCGCTTGTGATGTGCTTGTTTATGTTTACCTTCGTTCCCCACGTGGTTTCTCTTTTACTACAAGCCCGATAATCGACCAATGACCATTCTTGGTCTTTGATTAGGTAGCCAATGAATGCGCACCTTGCATTGTTGATATCACCAGAACCAATGACAATGTGCGCTAAATCGACCCACGTGACTATGTGACCAACGGCAGCGCGTTTTATAAACAGCCTCGCGCCTGCCGTCCGGTACCTCCCCAGTCGGCCAGGACGCCGGCCTCGGAGTACCGACGGATAGGTAAGACGAGCCCCTCCATTTCTCGCTATGCTGCTGCATCTAGGCACGAGTTCTTTGGATGTGGCGGAGCCTTTTCTCCGTTACTCCGGGGAATGGCGTCATTTACTATAGATGCAAGCCCCATTTACAGCCGGCTATCGATAGTGAGAAGTGTTCTGTTTTTTTGTGTGCATACTGTGATTAACATGTGTTTCACATGTTTTTTTAGAGCGGTGCTTCATCTTCCCCTGAGCCGCTGCCAGGTGGGGTGAGGCTAGTCTACCTTACAGATCAAGGTAAGGACTTACGACATTTGGCATTTGAAGTCTCTTTCCAAATGAATAACCTTTGGCTCTATTAACATTAAGAGCGTTTAGATCAACTTCTTGAGTGTGATTTTAAGATTGATCCATAGATTATGGACTTACTTCATAGTCCATGAGATATTGATAGTTATACCCAAACCCCCTACCTCTTTTCTTTCCACAGTGATCGACACAGACTGTAAGGGCACTCGGATTATTCAGGTGACTGCGAGCACTTGTTTTACATTTCCTTGTGTCACTCTTTTCACTTCACTTATTATTAGTTCACGTTGTGCAGTAGCTCTAATTGTTTAGTTCTGGTCCTGATGAATGCAAGGACGTAATAGTCCCTATATTGCAGAAACATGTCGACCACCCTTACCTCAGGCAGTCTACATAATTAGACTGCTTAAGGTCGCACATACTTTTAATCTTGGTATTTAAGGCACACATAGAATAAATATTATCTTGTGCTTTTTCTAAACCAATTTTAATACACATTTTGTCTTGGTTTTCTTTCTCACTCACTTTTTTCTTGCACTGCACACCCCAGTCCCATTTTCTCAGCCCACTCATTAACATCGAGTGGTAGACCACACTGTTAGTGTCTACACTTTCTGAGGGACCCCTTTCCACCGGGTTGACCTCTGATTGTGGCACTGATTTTCTCAGACGGGTGGTCCGGATAAAATCCCAAATGATGAAGGGCGGATCCGTATGGTGACTGATGGGTCATTTCCTCATCCTTTGAGAGCCTCCTGTGCCGTAACAATTTAGAGGTGCGGGTGCCTTGGGTAACTTCTTTATGCTTCTGGGCGCTTTTTTTGAGACCCTCTGGTACCTTTTGTTGTTTATAGGTTCTTTGGGGATTGTATCCAGAGCTTGGTCTTTAAATCTCCCCTAGGTCCTCTCCCACCGTAGTGTTTTTGGTGTCTCAAGAACACCCTGCTGCACCCCTGAAAAAGACATTTGGGGGCATATGGGGCACATAAATGCCCTAAGGGCATGTATGGGCGTCATATGGCACCTTTTGTTTTTTGGATAAAAGCTTTTTGAAAAGAATTCGCAAATTACCATCAACTAGAAGTTGGTGGTAATTTGCGAATCCTTAATGGCATTTTTTGCATATTTTTTGTTTGATACATTGCATTTAAAGAATCGCAAAATTTGCGATTCCTTAAGTGCAATCGCAAAATAAGGAATAGCAAATTTTGCTATTCCTTATTTTGCATCAAACATGTTTGATACATACCATTTGTCTAATTAGCATTCGCAAAGGCCGAAATTCGCAGAATTTCGGCCTTTGCGAATGCGAATTAGCTTGATACATATGGTCCTATGTATCAAAAGACTTTTCGCATAGAGTGGTTGCAAATGTTGCATCAATTTCCAAACCAGTCTTTACTTTTGTGATTCCACCTATGTACTAATAGGTCGTGCTGGAAAATATCCAGTTGTGAAATGTCCTCCTGCAAGGAACCGCAGACTACCATCTCTGTGTTTGTATTCCCTAATGGGAACCATTTACTTTAAAGCAGCATATGAAAGCTTGATCCTTTTTAAACAAAAAAAAGTTTCCCTTTTACAAAAAACTTCAGGGGGAGCACAGCGACCCCTCCTTCTCTCGGAGTGACCCTCCATGATAATGTTTCTTCAGTCTTTCTTTGAACACCTGTGTCATAAACAGAACTTTTCAGGCACCCCACATCTTCTACCTGAAACACACCTAGTTGCAAGTTCATTCTCTGTTGATTCATGTAAACACAAATTCAGGTCCAGAATTACCTATTTTGCTGCTTCTGTTCGCTTGGTGTAAGGTGGCACTATCGGCATCGTGGACCAACTTTCTCCCACGAAATATATTTTGTGGCAAAAATGTTGATGTGTACACAAATTACTTTGAATTACGTAGATCTAAAGCCGTGATAATGCCTTCAAATGGGGCGTAAACAGGTCTGATACAGCACATAGAGCCCTAGGATCCACTCAAAGCCAGATTTAATTAATGCAACATGACATTGAGTTGAATCATACTGTAAAAAAAAAACCAAAGTGGGCCAGAAGACAATCACATGATGTCCCCCGTTTAATGTGTCTTTTGAGCGAAACTCCAAATTTTGCCCTGCATAGCCTTGTTTGGTGTCATTGTGTACAAATTTGTACTGGAAGAAGCATCTCAAGTAAATATCTCTCAAAGGCAGCACTCACTCACCTTTACACCATGGCGTAATGCTAAAACATTTTAGTATAAGCGCGATTGATGACATCAGCATGCGACTCTGTAAATTGGGTGCTGTGTAATTTTGCCCATTCGCACAGCACAGACTACAGATTTTCACGTAGCGCTGTTCTGTACTGCTCCATATTTATTAAATCTGGTTCTCTCTCTAATCACTTTCAAGTTTCACAGAGGACTGACTGGAGCTCGCCCTTAAGTATTACTCATTCTGCAGGCCGGCCACAAGGTAGGACAAAGTTGAAACACGCAAATGCCCAGCTGGTGTCTGTCCCAGACAGATAATTGTGTTACAGCCTATTTATTGAATGACAAGTTCTCCAAAGCCAGGATGTGATCACTTATAACAAGGACTACGCAAATTCAGCATGTCCTTGAGGACCGGCAGTGAAAGAACAAGAACTATTAACCCTTGTCTTACCCGTTTCTGCTATGCAAGGTGATAGGATGGCCAGTTCCCAGTGCCATCCTCGGTCTCAGTGAGGAATTAGGTTGGGCCTTTTACACAGCAGACCAGCTTCACGCAGCTGGGGCAAGGGAAGTAACTCATGATTAAGGAAAGCCAATAGGCCCACCTTGGGCTGTAATACAAAAGGGGGCATATTAACAAGGCCAGGTGATAATTATCGCTAAGCGCACTTAGCGCTAGGATAATTATCGCCGGCCAACTCTGAATTTTATCGTGGAGATAGCGTGCTATCAGCAATGCTTATTTCCAAAGCGATAAAATTCAGAGCGCAAGCTGCCAATTGTGAGATTATCGCTGGTAATACAACGATAATTAGTAGCAAAAAGAAGTAAAAAGTTCCCCAGTAGGACTATGCAAATGGAGTGTGTGTATATAAAGTGTATAGAGAGAGGTATTCAAGAGGGAGGGGGAATTCCCTCTTGGGAACTAAAACCCTCACACACCCAGCAAGCTAGGTGTCATGCTTCATCATATGGGTTCTGTTCCTCGTCAAACTGGCGCTGCAATGTCTGACGGGCACCCGCGAAGGAGATCTTTTGTTCCAGCCATATGGTGCATGCGTGTGAGAGGGCAGGTGAATGTGTAGTCGTTAAAAAATGGTGGTGAATTAAAAAAGGTGGGTTAGTCCACAAATAACTTTAATGGTGTGGCTAGCTCCCTTGGTTAAAATGGTGGGAGGGGAGATATACGCCACGTAAGTTGGCGGCAAAATATCTACAACCCTCTATTTAGGTCGACATGTTTCTTGCAATTCTAGCAATTCCTCAGGACCTCAGTGCTCAGTACTACACAGTGAATTAAAATAAATGAATACAACCTTTAGTCTTAAGGTCAGTAGTGGTGCAGGCCAACTGGTCCTGCCTATAATGATGCAACCCTAAGTGTATCCCTAAGGTGCCCCACAGTCTGCTCCTGTGGGACCTGCACAGATGAGTCAGGTACCCAAGCGGTGTGCGGTCTCTGCCTGCAAACCTACCCCCAAGCGTAATCCGTAGTGGATCCGGGGTGACTGGTACAACAATATACGGAATACAACGATAATCCCACAAGGTTTGGCAATAGCTTGCTGATAGGGATAGACATACTTAGCCATGATATCCACCTTACATAGGATATAATGGCTAAGTCAGAAAAATACCAGACGTTAAAAAGCAGCGTTATCCGCGGTTAGCGCTGCTTTTTTTTATCGGTTACAGGGTTAGCGATATCCTTGATAATAGGAGAAATGTCGCTTAGGAACGCCCCCTTTATATCTCATTTGAGATGCAAGCGAATCGTAGAGTAAAAGGGTGCTAACGTGCAAATTTGCGTGTTAGCACCCTGTTGCTGCTAGGGTGCTAGTTTTATCTCTGCTTTTTTGGCTTTAAAAGCTTTTGTTAATATGCCCCAATATGCCCCAAAGTGCCCTAGGGATGCAACAGACGTGTGTGCCCGCTTTCTGCATGCTGGGGCCCTTTGATGTTAGAGAAGGGGCCTCACTTACTTGAAAGGCGAGCTGCCACCTACAAAGTGAAAAACAGACCAACTTCTTCAAACAGCTGTTCTGCCTAAATGCAGTAAACCCAGGACAGGCACAATTTAGTAGCGGGTCCAGAAAAAGCAAACTAACTGTAATAGGATGCAGGTGTGCTTCCAGTAGACTCTGTTAAAGGTGGGCCCAAGGCGGAGTTATGCAGCACAATATCCTTACTGCAACAACATTAACTATTGTATGGCTAAACACTTATAAGGTAACAAAGGCGAGACCTATTGGCTACGCCAATGCTTGTTATAGGTGGTGGTGGAAATGCTCTGTCACAACTCGAGCAGGTTTTCGCAATTGTATTGTATTGATATAGCGCTTACGATCCCTTACGAGGAGTCTAAGCGCTTTCGCAAATATTCATAACGTTTACTCTTGCCTCTAAGTCCTGGCATTTCCGTTCTTTTTTTGTCCTGAAGATGATTCTTCAGCTTCTAAATGGCTATAGTTTTACAAGGGTTTAACACCGCGTTGACCCGCGCATGCTATTGTCGTGTTAGCACGCCCTCTATTGTGACTTTGCAGAAACATCTTCACTGAGGTAAGTTATGAACTCTATACTTTGCAGGGTTAAAAAATAGCAATATTTCTGTTCACCCATTAGTTACGACTATCGGACAAATTATTTTGTGTGGTCATTTCTTGTGGGGCTTGTTCCTGCGTAGAGAGTCAACAGGCAGACCGTGGCATAAAAACACATCACTTAAGGGTTTGGAATGATGTCATCATATGCTCAATACTGACGTGAATGAACGGCTATCATTACCAACAGAGGTGAGCGTTGCAGGCGTTGCACCAGGAGCAGATCATCTATCAGTGTCCTTGGAGTGAAGTCATGACTGAAACTTCAAGGGTGGGTGATGCTAAAACAGTCAATATTTAGCATGTTACGGCACTACAGGCCTTTGAAGAAGCTATTTGGGCGCCCGGGTCACAGGCATCATACAGCCCTTTTTAAGGCATGGGCAAAGTGGGCTCTGGCCAAGGGTCCCAGTTTTTAAGGGGCCTCTTAATAGAGCTAGCTCTGTTCTGTTGAGAGTCTTGCCCTGATGACCTTGGATAGTTTTTTAACAGATTGCTGTAAATAGCATTTTTCTGTTATTTCTTTTTAATGTGTGACAGTCTCTTACAGACATGTTGAATACAAATTGTGTTTATGTTCCATGCAACATCCATATACAAAATTATCTCGGATCACACAGCACCTCATGTATGAGAAATGGGAGGGTGTCAAGAAGATTTTTAGCAGTAATATTAGGGAGCTGCTGCTGTGTTACATTACTGAAAACACACATCAGTATCCCTGAATATCAGATGTGAATACATTTAGAATTTCGCCAAAGAGGGCATAAAAGAGCTGAAACTGGATCATAAAATCAAAGCTGTTCCCAACAGGAACCCCCAAAAGATGTTTGGCCCAGGGCCCCCAAAATCCTTAAAACGTCCCTGCCTCCCCCCTTTGTGTTCTGGTAGCCTGAGCACTTTGTTCTAAATGAAACCAATGTCTGGGTACAATATTCAAAGCGTTATTATGGCGTCAACCAGTCGCAACTGATGCCACCTGTGTAACCAGTAATTCAACACGAAAGAAAGCTGAGCCTACTTTTGTGAATTGATATTAAATAATGTCTTCAATTGTGCACTGAATCCAAAGAAACTGCTTCCTTCCCTGTGAAAAACAAACTATCAGTTGTAAAAGAGTAGGAGAAGGAAACCCAGCACTCTGTAATGAGAAGCATGTCAATCAACAGGGGCGGCTCCTCAGTAACAGCAGAGAAGCATCGCTCCTCAAGCCCCAGAGCTAAAAAAAAAATTGGTAATAAAGTTTATTCATTAGCATTTTATTTTTCAGCAATCCATCCTGAACTAGAGGGCACATTATGATACCGCCATCGCCGTGGGAAGGGGACTGCCCGACAAGACGTCAGTGGTCCCACCACCCAATTACTATGTGCCCACGGTCTGGTGGGCAGAAAAGTGCTCAATAACACTGTGGCTTGTGCTGCACCCTTGGTAAAGGGCTGCAGCACAAGCCACAGTATTATTGAATACGTTGTGCACATTCATGCACTGTGTGCCGGGCACCATGTGGTGCCTGGCACACGGTGCATGAATGTGCGTGGGGGCACAACATGTGCCCCCAGTACCAAAATTACAATGGCCCTTGGGGGACGAGGGCCTGCTTGGGGCCTCCAAAGTCTCTTCCTGGCTACCTTTTCATGGTGTTGGAACCGCCATGAACAGACAGTTGGAAGGGACATTGTGATACTGACGACGGTGCCTGAGGCACCACCTCCATTCAGGATCACGATTCCGACTGCCACCCTGTTAGAGGCAGCTGTCTATCTCCCGGCAGTCAAGGGTCTGACTGCCTGCATCGTAATGCGGCGGTCGCCCCGAAGGTCTGTCTGTCGGTGGGACCAGCACCGACGGCCTGTTGGTGGTGGTCCCACCGGCATCGTAATGATGCTCTAAGTGTCAGGCCAGGACCAGCCATTGCTGCAGAGTGGCAGCAGCAGGGAGCTGTGCACTAAAATTTAAAATGTGCATGTCTCCTTGGCCAGCAGTCTTGCAACGGCCAGCCAGATATGCACATTTTATACTTCTCTAACCTAGCTGTCGTAGACAGCTGGGTTAGATAAAGCAGAGGCCTCCAGTGCTCTTGAGAGCCCTCAGTGAAGCTGCTCCTTCCAATCCTGGCACTTCTCTCATGCCGTGAGAGAAGCGCCAGGATTGGATAGTGCAGTTGCTTGGTCTGGAGCATCAAGAAGACACCCGAGGGAGGAGGATGTCATGCTGCAAGCCAGGAAGTTATTTTTTCTTTTTTTGTGCCCTGCTGCCCCATCACCCTCGGTACATGCCAGCCACCACTGTGTCAATATATAAAAATACTGAAATGTACACAAAGCACAGATATCCCATGCATACACTTCTATCAGAAGTTATGAGAATTCAATTACTCAATAAGCTGAGATTAATCACCAGTCTGCTTCACAACAAAGACCACTTATCCTTTTGTCACACAAAGACAGTGGTGCTGGAACAATTTGAAGAATTCGGGTGCTGCCATTAATGGTAAATCACTGAAGTCATATAAATTGTGAAAACTCCAAGCATCACACAAAGAACAAGGTTATCAAATGAATCTTTTTTTTGTAACAAACTTTGTTTTGCCAAGGTTATCAAATGAATCATGCCCATTTAGCAGGAGAGTGGTAAGGGTGTAGTATGCAGCCGGGGGTGCATTATATAGCACACTGTTG
Organism: Lissotriton helveticus; assembly: GCF_964261635.1. Lineage (NCBI taxonomy): Eukaryota > Metazoa > Chordata > Amphibia > Caudata > Salamandridae > Lissotriton > Lissotriton helveticus. The sequence goes on along the minus strand of NC_136071.1, from coordinate 646,037,874 downwards.
TAAATACAGTACTAAAACATGATGTGGTAGCCACTGTCTTATAAAGGTGCCACATTTTCCAATAAAATAGCCTCTATATTTCTACAAACATGCAGTTATACTTAGGACTCTGCTCACTTTACCACTGCTAACCATTGCATGTGCTCTCTCCTTTAAACATGGTGAAATTGTATTCCCAATTGGTACATTTACTTTACTTGTGAGTTTCTAGTAAAGTGGTGCTACAGGTAACCAGGGCCTGTAAATTAAATACTACTAGTGGGCCTACGGCACTGCTTGTACCACCCCCTTAGGTTGCCTTTTTAAAACATTGCAGCCTTTGGGTGCAGTATTAAAGCTGCCATTTTATCCTGGAAAAATAAAACATTTTCCAGGTAAAACCTTCCTTTTTCATACATAAAAGTCACTCCTAGGGTAGCCCCTAATCAGCCCATAACGCAAGGTGCAGTGTAATAAAAAAGTTGGACATGTACATTTAAGGTGAACGTGTTATGGTAGGGAAAACTCTTAAATTCATTTTTCACTACTAAAATACCTATCTCTCCAATAGGATAACCTTGGGTTACCATATTACATTTAATAAGTAATAACTGTTGATTGGGAGTAGGAGCAATGTCAAGTTTGGTCTCTACAGAATTGTAATTTAAAATCCTCTTTCGCTGGAAGTCTATACACCCCTCCCTCTGACCTCGATGGACAATTCTGTCATTTCCCTGCACCTGTGTACTGCAGATACTCCTGTGTGCACCCCATATCAGACTTCCTGGAAGCACCCGTGGCATGAATTGGATGCGTCTACTTTTTTGTTCACATTAAATCGGTCCCACCCAGAATGGTCCAGTGATCTAGAGGCAGCTGTCAGTGCTTTTAGAGACTGTATCAACAACTCACTTGATCAATGCATCCCAAGGAGAATGAGTAGTGCCAAGCGTACCCAAACCCATGCGTGGTACAACAAGACCTTGACCAAGGAAAAGAAAAAATGCAAAATTTTAGAACGGGCCTGGGGATCTGTCTATAACCATTTTTCCCTTCTGAAAGAGATGGTGAAACTCCCCGTAGAGGCTAATAATGTCATATCTGATAACACACACTGTGAGTCACTGGCCAAACATTTCATCAATAAGGTGGAAGGCATCTATAGTGCCCTGGAAACGAGGGTACGAGTCTCCAAACCTCTAGTGAACTCCTCTATGACAGTCATATCCTATTCCCTACAAGATCTGCCTCCCATGTCCTTTAAATACTTGGATGTGCTTGCAGCTAAGGTCAAATCTGGCTCCCCCGACGACCCACTAAAACCTCACCTATTTAAGAAATGTCATGAATGCCTCCTGATTGAGGGTTGATTAATAGGTAACTCCAAACTGCAGAGATTCCTAAATCATGAAGGCAGGCTAAGGTGATTCCTTTGCTGAAGAAGCCCACGCTAGGTATGTCTCTGCCGGAGAACTTCCTCCCAATCTCTTTACTCCCGTATCTGGCTAAGATTATGGAGTCCCATGTAAACACCGTCCTGACTCACTATCTGGAAGCAAATGAAATTCTGGACGGATCACAAAATGATTTCCGGTCCAGACACAGCACGTGTCATGTTCGGCAGCATCGAGGGTGAGCGGCTATCGCAGGAAACGGGCCGCCGGCTGGAAAAACGACATTTCCCGGCATGCCGTGCGCAAGCCACGTAACAACGTGATATGCGCGCGCACACCAGGAAATAAAGAGCAGCTGCAAGCGGCGGTGAAACGCCGATAATTCTTTCTGGTGAAGGCGTTCTTGGTTCCGGAAGAGGTAGCGGTAGGACTCTTGACTTGTTTCCCAAGTCCTTCGTTGACCGTGAGTACTTGTCTTTGTATTGGGTGCGAGGCGTTGGTTCCACCGATCCCAACAGCGCACCCAACTTGTTGGTGGTTTCTCTCGGCTGAGAGAAACACGAGTATCTCCAGAAGTTGGAGGAGATACCTAGTGTTTGCTTCGGTAAGCTTCGGCTCAAGAAGGGATAAAGACCCTTGTATGTGGAGCCAGACACATGCTACGAGTTCTTTGCTTATGACTGTAAAAGCTTGGTGATTTGTAGTAAAGAGAAGAGGAGATTAGCGATAGGACTCTTTATGTGTGAAAGTAACACTGAGCCTCGCTATCCTAATGTACTGAGCCTGGGCAGTTACGACCACTGTGTGTTCCAGTGTACTTGGAGAAAAAACTCCATTGTGTGAAGTATTCATATATATCACGAAGGAACGTGTACTCCTGCAGAGATCCCTACTATATGCAGGATTCATTATTATTTGCTTATTTCGTTTATGCAGGAGACATGAGGGGTACTGATGTATTGGAACTGTGAATGCTCAGAGAAAGGGCCATTAATGTATATTACTGGTATGTGTATAACAACCCTACAAACACCTGCATAGAATTGTTGTTACCTATCAAAGGGCATTGAATGTATTGTTTTGTTTTCACAGCTGAGCATAGTTCTACATACCTCCTCAAGCAACTGTCTCCATTGGATTTGGTCTTTAGTATTTTCCTTTACAGGTATAGCCTCATTACATATTGGGTTTAACAATTAAAGGATAGAAAGAAGGTGACCACTCTAGTTCAGAGAAGGTAGGGTATCTAAATCCCTGTTCTTTGTCTTTACAGATCTCCCTCCCCGCTGTCCCCTTCCTTTCCCGTGCCCCGCTGGACTCTCTTGGTTGTCTGTACTTATGAATTCGGACGCTGAGGTGGTTCAGAGGGGAAGGGTATAGGACTCTCAGCACAGCCCCGAAGAAGTCGGAAGCGGAGCCTGATAGAATTATGGGCCCAAGAATTTTGCCTCTTCTTGGCTGTGCGGAGAGCCTACCATGACTACCTTAGATGATGTCATGGCTGCTTGGCCTTAGTCCAGGTGGAGCTGGCGGCTTCCAATAGGGAGGTAGCTGCCTCGAGGGCTGAGAACGCACAATTACGAGCTAGGGTGGATAGATTGCCTACTACTGCTGCTGCAGGGGCTGCGACTGGCTCATCCCCTGCTACCTCTGTAGTAGTGGAAATGCCTGCACAAATTCCTCTAGCACCACCTGAACAGTTCTATGGGGATAACAAAAAGGTTCAGGTATTCATGACACAGGTCCAGTTGCATTTCATGTGTAAGCCCAAGATGTTCGCTACACACCAAGCAAGGGTCGCTTTCCTTATTTCATATTTAGGGGGGGAAGCAGCACAATGGGCGGTTCCAATAGTTAGACGGGACGACCCCCTCTTATATCATTGGGACAACTTCCGGGAGGAGTTCGAAAAGACATTTGATAGGAGAGCTGAAACCTTTACAGCAGACAGGGAGTTGTTAAGAATCAAACAGGGAGATGCTGATCGGGTTACATATTTAAACAATTTCAGAAGACTAGTGGCTGAAACGGATTGGCCTGAAGCCAAGAGATCAGCATTGTTCTATCAAGGCCTTAGTGAAGAAATGAAAGACGTTCTGGCCCACATAGACCCACAACCTCGTACCTGTTCCGCTCTGATTGATCTCGCCCTACGGTTGGACCATCGAATGAAGGAACGTAAGGGGGAGCATAAGAAGAAAGAAAGAGCGGTCATGCCATATGAACAAGCGAGTAGCGGAGACAAAACAACTACATCCACAGAACCAATGGATATAGGAGCGGTGCGAGCCTCCTTAACAGCCAGTGAAAGAGAACATAGGCGCAAACAAGGACTGTGCTTATATTGCGGGAAAAAAGGTCACTATCTACGTGACTGCCCGGTGAAACCAAAAACCACCCGGTTTCGGGGAGGACAAAACCTTGCAGGAATCACAGACAAGGAGGCGGAAAACTCCAATGCTTGACGGTAGAAGAAGGGAGACCCTCAAGCACGCATATCATCCCTTCCCTTACCCCGAAATTTGTAGACGATAGGAATCACCTCTTTTTGCACATGACGATGTTGATAGATGAGGTGCGGCAAGACATTCAAGCGATGGTTGATTCAGGGGCTACCGGATGTTTCATGGATATCGCCGAAGCTCGCCGATTGGGATCCTCAAGGAAAACCCTGAAACAGTCTACGCGGTCGACGGGAACAAATTGCAAGCAGGACCTATAAAATACCATACACGGGAGTACGAGGTCACTCATGATCACACCCACCATGAACACTTGGCGTTCAACATCATTGAAGCCCCACAATATGGGATCATCTTAGGACTTCCGTGGTTACAAAAACACGATCCAGAGATTAAATGGACCACAAAGACAATCCGGTTTCTTTCTCCGTATTGCCAGGAACATTGTCTATCGGGGATATGGAGACCGGCACAAACCTTGGCGTCTCTGCAAACGATAGCTACAGCAGCGGAAAAGGACGTGACTCTTCCTCAGTGTTACGCAGAGTATAGAGCTGTCTTCAGTGATACAGAGGCTGAGGTACTTCCACCACATCGGTCGTATGACTGTCGCATCGACCTCATACCCGGCTCTGAAATCCCCAATGGGAGAATTTATGCTCTTACCTTACCCGAGAACGATACTTTGCGAGCCTACCTGGAGAAGTACTTGGCTCTTGGATACATAAGACCGTCTCGATCACCAGCAGCGTCGCCGCTGTTTTTCATTCCGAAGGCAAACGGAGAAAAAAGGTGCTGCATCGATTATAGAGCGTTGAATTCCATCACAGTGAAAAATCAATATCCACTACCTTTGATTCCGGTGTTACTGGAACAGGTCCGTGCGGCATGCATCTATACTATGTTGGACTTGCGTGGTGCATATCACCTTGTTCGCATTAAACAGGGTGACGAATGGAAGACAGCATTTAAGACGCGGTACGGGCTATACGAGTATCTGGTCATGCCCTTTGGGCTCTGTAATGCCCCGGCCGCATTTCAATTCTTCCTAAATGAAGTGCTTCGCGAACATGTGGATCATCATGTTGTCGTCTATATAGATGACATCCTTGTATACTCAAATTCAACCGAAGAACACGTGACACATGTGAAATCAGTGTTGAAGGCGCTACAAAACCATCATCTATTCTGTAAAATCACCAAGTGTGAATTTCACGTGACGACAGTGGAATTCCTTGGGGTGATGCTTACTCCCTCAGGACAGGTGATGGCGGAGAGAAAAGTGCAGGCTATTGTGGGGTGGCCTCGCCCCAACAACGTCAAAGACATCCAGAGCCTGTTGGGTTTTGCCAACTTCTATAGGCGGTTTATAGCCGGATTCTCTGGAATGGTTTCGCCCCTCACCCGGCTCACGAAAAAGAACGTTCGGTTTGAGTGGGATGAAGACGCTCAAACCGCTTTTAACAAGCTAAAGATCGCTTTCTCCACCGCACCGGTATTAACCCATGCCAATCCCGACATCCCTTTCATAGTAGAGGCAGATGCATCTGAAATAGCTCTGGGAGCAGTGTTGTCACAAAAAGATGTCTCTACTGGCACACTCCATCCTATTGCCTACATGTCGCGTAAGCTCAGTCCCGCAGAAATAAACTACACGATCGCTGAAAAAGAGCTCCTCGCCATACGAGATGCTTTTGTAGAATGGAGACACTGGTTGATGGGAGCTAAGCATCAGGTCACGGTCTATACCGATCATCGAAATTTACAGTTTCTAAGGGCCGCCAGACATCTGTCTCCCAGACAACTCCGTTGGATGATGTTCTTCGAGGAGTTTCGCTTTGTTGTTACGTTCCGGCCTGGTTCTACAAATAGAAAAGCAGACGCGCTGACAAGAAGAGAAAATCTCCTGCTTCCTTCAGAGAAACCCATCCGGTCTATTATAGAACCAACCAATGTCATAGGAATAACACACACCAACAACTTTCTGGTAGGAGTCAGGAGAGGGGTTCAGACCTGTGTTTGGCGCACCTGGCTTAGACACCATCCGGAATGGAAGATGTACAACGGCATTCCGATGAGAGGAAAGCAGGTCTTAGTACCCACGAATGTGTTGCGCAAAACAGTGTTCTCCTGGTGCCACGAAGTTCCTAGTGCTGGACACATGGGTTTTATCAAAACGCTGGAGAAAACCCAGAGACAATTTTGGTGGCCGACCATTAGGCCTGATTTGAGTCGATGGGTGGCGGACTGCGTCACCTGTAATCGAATGAAAACTGACAGACAACGGCCTCAGGGATTGCTACAACCTCTGTCCACTCCGGAGTATCCTTGGGAAAGATTCTCTGTTGATTTCATAGTGGGACTTCCGAAGGATCAGGGCAAAACCGCCATTGTAGTAGTTGTGGATTTCCTGACCAAAATGGGCCATTTCATTGCCTGCACCCAGGTGCCCACAGCGGGTCAATTAGCTCAGTTACTCCTGGTGAACATTGTGCGTCTTCATGGCCTTCCCAGAGACATCGTCTCCGATCGAGGGGCCCAATTCACTGCCCGTTTTTGGAAAACATGGTGTACCGCCTTGCACATAACCTCTTCGGTATCTACCAGTTTCCACCCACAATCGGATGGACAGACGGAGAGACTCAATCAGTCCCTAAAACAGTATCTCCGATGTTATGTGCAGGAAAGCAGTGACTCTTGGGTGAATTGGCTGTGGGTGGCGGAGGTGGCCTATAACAGCACGCAACACGCATCCACACGACACACCCCGTTCTTTTGTTCATATGGGCATCACCCTAGATTCTCTCCTATGCTATTACCCAATGACAACGTGAAGCTGCCAGAGGTGAGGGACAGATTGTTGCGGGTACGAAAAGCTCTTTTTGATACGCGCAAGAACCTGGCACAGGCCAAAGCATGATACAAACTCCAGGCCGACAAACATCGGAGACCCAATCCTGTGTATAGAAAGGGGGACTTGGTGTGGTTGTCCACCAAAAACATCAAGTTCAGGAGGCATAGCGTGTTCAATCCCCGGTTTATAGGGCCTTACCGGGTGGTGGGGCACGTAAATCCGGTGGCTGTTCGGCTGCGTTTGCCTGCACATATGCGCATTCACCCGGTCTTCCATGTTTCCCTCTTGAAACCCTCCAGGTGTCCTGTTCGTAGAGCTCCTATGCCTATTTGGGTGCAGCAGGATAGTGAGTACGAGGTGAGGGGGATCTTGGATTCCAGATGGGTGAGGGGTAGGCTCCAGTACCTGATCTCTTGGAAGGGGTATGGTCCTGAGGAGGATTCCTGGGAACCTGCGGGGGCTGTTCGGGCTCCCAGACTGGTGGCCAAGTTTCACCGCTTGTTTCCGGGGAAGCCGCGGGTGGGGTCGACCCCCCTTGTGAAGGGGGATGTACTGTCATGTTCGGCAGCATCGAGGGTGAGCGGCTATCGCAGGAAACGGGCCGCCGGCTGGAAAAACTACATTTCCCGGCATGCCGGGCGCAAGCCACGTAACAACGTGATATGCGCGCGCACACCAGGAAATAAAGAGCAGCTGCAAGCGGCGGTGAAACGCCGATAATTCTTTCTGGTGAAGGCGTTCTTGGTTCCGGAAGAGGTAGCGGTAGGGCTCTTGACTTGTTTCCCAAGTCCTTCGTTGACCGTGAGTACTTGTCTTTGTATTGGGTGCGAGGCGTTGGTTCCACCGATCCCAACAGCGCACCCAACTTGTTGGTGGTTTCTCTCGGCTGAGAGAAACACGAGTATCTCCAGAAGTTGGAGGAGATACCTAGTGTTTGCTTCGGTAAGCTTCGGCTCAAGAAGGGATAAAGACCCTTGTATGTGGAGCCAGACACATGCTACGAGTACTTTGCTTATGACTGTAAAAGCTTGGTGATTTGTAGTAAAGAGAAGAGGAGATTAGCGATAGGACTCTTTATGTGTGAAAGTAACACTGAGCCTCGCTATCCTAATGTACTGAGCCTGGGCAGTTACGACCACTGTGTGTTCCAGTGTACTTGGAGAAAAAACTCCATTGTGTGAAGTATTCATATATATCACGAAGGAACGTGTACTCCTGCAGAGATCCCTACTATATGCAGGATTCATTATTATTTGCTTATTTCGTTTATGCAGGAGACATGAGGGGTACTGATGTATTGGAACTGTGAATGCTCAGAGAAAGGGCCATTAATGTATATTACTGGTATGTGTATAACGACCCTACAAACACCTGCATAGAATTGTTGTTACCTATCAAAGGGCATTGAATGTATTGTTTTGTTTTCACAGCTGAGCATAGTTCCACATACCTCCTCAAGCAACTGTCTCCATTGGATTTGGTCTTTAGTATTTTCCTTTACAGGTATAGCCTCATTACATATTGGGTTTAACAATTAAAGGATAGAAAGAAGGTGACCACTCTAGTTCAGAGAAGGTAGGGTATCTAAATCCCTGTTCTTTGTCTTTACAGATCTCCCTCCCCGCTGTCCCCTTCCTTTCCCGTGCCCCGCTGGACTCTCTTGGTTGTCTGTATCTATGAATTCGGACGCTGAGGTGGTTCAGAGGGGAAGGGTATAGGACTCTCAGCACAGCCCCGAAGAAGTCGGAAGCGGAGCCTGATAGAACGGAATCTGCCCTACTGGCAGTTACAGGGCAGTTACGAGCTGTGCTGGACGAAGGTAACACCTCAACATTGGTTTTACTTGACCTCAGCGCAGCCTTTGATACTGTTTCCCATTAGATCTTATTTCAACGGCTGGGGGAGATTGGGGTCAAAGGCAAGGCTCTAGCCTGGTTCGCATCTTTTCTGACAGAGAGCACCTTTCAGATCCACTCCCCACCCAATTGATCCAGTGTCTGTCCCCTCAGCTGTGGTGTCCCGCAAGGCTCTGCCCTGAGCCCCACGCTGTTTTATGTATATGTCCACCCATTGGCCCTCTTCGCGAAAGCAGGAAACACCAAGATGGTATCATACGCTGATGATACCCATCTGGTGTTTACCTTTTCTAACATCGTTAAACAGGATCAAGTGAAATTCCAAGAGGACCTTCTGGCCATCTCAGACTGAATGGCAGACAACTGCCTACAATTGAACTCTACCAAGTCTGAGATGCTCCTTAGGTCGGGATATCCATCAATGAGACAACCAATGATGGCGAAGGCTCTAGTCACTCCTCCCCAACCAAAAATGGCATTTAAGAACCCAGGAGTCCTGATGGACAATACCCTCTCATTTGAGAAGCACATGAAAAAAGTGGCTGGGACTTGTTTCAGCCTCTTACACGGCCTGAACCCCATCCGGGGATTCTTTGATGCAGCTATTCGCCAAACGATTGTCCAATCAATTGTGCTGTCTGATCTGGACGTCTGTAATGGGCTTCTACTTAGAGTTAATAAAGCTGTCATCAAAAGACTCCAACTGGAACAGAATGCAGCAGTACATACCCTTTTTGCCCTACCGAAGCACTGTCATGCTTCCCATCTCCTTCGCCGTCTCCACTGGCTGCCGATTGAACAGAGAGTGCAGTTCAAGACTCTTTGCACCACGCATAAGATCTTACATGGCCAAGCCCCTCAAATCCTGCAAGGGCTCTGTTCTTTATTCGTTCCAGGGCAGGCTCTGCACTCTGCCAATTTGCACCTGGCTAGTACTCCAAGAGTGTGCAGGCAAAGAGCGGGTGGATGCTCCTTTAAGGCATTGGACCCCGCCCTCTGGAATGCCACCCCTTTTGCTGTGCAGAGCACACAAGATCATTGGGCATTTAGGAAATTGATTAAAACCTGGCTTTTTTCTTCCACTTAGCTCATTCGCTCTGACCCCTCTTGTCTGCTAGCACTGGTACTCCTCAATGTTGGGGCAGCCATGCGCTTTATAAATCCACCTAACATAACATAAAGTCGGATTTTAAGTCATAATTCTGACAATGCCACTTTACGAAAGTTGGTATTTTCATGTCCTAACCATTGGGTGCTTGCACACTACTCCTCAGTCACATAACTAGGTGTGACTGGCAGTTGGCCTTTGTGTGTTCCTCAGGATGAGGGGACTGAACTGTCACCTACTACATTTTCACTTCAAAGGGGGCAAGGCAGAGAGAAGGGACATTCCAAAACTACCCATGGGAGTGAGGGGAATTCTAGAAGCTTCTCCCACTTCAAAGAGGGCCCCAGGTATAAATATAGGACCCTCAGACCAACTCTTCTGGACCTGTGGTAGATTCAGAAGCAGGACTGTCATGCTGCCCTGCTGGTGTAATGACTGCCCCGCTGCCCTGCTGCCTGAGGAAGGAGGACTGGATCTGCACCGTAAAACCAGGACCATCAGAATGACTCCAATGGTCAGTTGTCTGATCTCCCTCTCTGAGTTACAGGGACATAACAAGCTTCAACAAGCTTGTGGTGCTCCCCAGTCCTGGACCCTTGGAAGTGGGGCTAAAGGTGCTGTACCAGCGTAACAGTGGTCTCCATCAAAATCAACACAGTGCAATGAAACTCAATGCAGGACCTCATAGCTCCTCTTTGAAAACAAAATAGCGCAACACAACTAGACACAGGACCTTGCATCACAGGTCCTCATTGGAATAAATACAGCACAACACAACCTAACATAGGTACCCACACCACATCCCTCTTAGCCCCTCACCAGAACTGGTGCAGCGCAATGCTCCACACCAATGACACAAGGAGCAGCTGTCAGCGGGGCTAACCTGGCCCCAGTATCCAGCCCAGGCTCCACAGTGGTAGATCTTAACTTGTGACTTTGTCCCAGACTGGTGCGACCAGATAACCACAGTTTGCGCTTTCTGCATTTAGGTGCTATTTTTAACAAAATCTTTAAAATTGCTTATCTCCTTTTCCACTGATTGGATTTTGGTCATTTTGGTGTCTCTTTATTACATTTCACTCTATTTCTCTAAACTGGTGTTGGACTTGACTGTTTTTATGCCAAGCTTCCAGGGTTAGGTCTAGGTTAATTTAGTGACTGTTAGTGGTTCACTCTGACAAAGATTGTGGCTGTTGCTTGAGAAGGGCTCACACCCCACTCAACCAACAACCCAGTCTCTTACACTGCCCAGTACCGATGAATAAGAACAGATTGAAGTACCACCTAAATAAGCATATTGAGGAATAGAATATGTTCTACTCAGAAGAGCATGAAAAAAGATAATATGTAAACATTGGTACTAAATTCATACATCCAATGGAATGGCATGATTTGTATTCATGTCGAATGTGTATCCAGGAAAACATCTTCTATCATTGGACCACTCAAAGAATAATGACTTCTGTCAAAAAAACAGGAAAAATGGTAAGGGTTAGTGGTGACAGGCAACCTGGGTATAAGCTTAGAAAATATGTTTAAATAATATGGGGATGTTTCACCGTCACCCTCAAGTAGGGAACAGCACCATCTTTTGAAACATCTGTTTTGCAGACATACTTTAAGCAGCTTGAAAGGCCATAGACAAGAGTTAACAGGGCCCTTCAAATACATATCCATAATATAAAGTCGGGCCTCCGTCAGTTAGATCCTGCAATGGAGTGTATTGGAAATTATTTAAATATGTCAGAGAGAGGCCGGCCTGACTGAGAAGCACTTCATAAGCAGGATTTCAGGCTTCCCCTCTTATTACTATAAGAGTTGGGGTAAACATTTTATGACTCCCTGTGCAAAATAAAAGCATGTTCCAGGTAGGAGTGTGATAGAAGCAGAGGGGGCACTGACACTGTTCTTGGTAGCTTAGATATGATAAGGAGAAGCACAGACTGCTCATCCATCCCTCTGTATACAGCCCTCAGAGAGATCAGGGCACTAGTTGAACCTGGGAGAGCCGGTAAAGCAGAGAGTTATGCGTGCAAGCCCTGAAAGGCAAAGGCATTAGAACCAATAACAAATCTTAGTAAGCATATAATATTGCAGTATTACATAGCCGTGTGATGCAAATGTAAGGACACTATTGTAAGGTTCTTAAGTGAAGCTGCTAGCAGCAAGAAAATAGGTTAATAGGGTTGTGCTGTCTAATATTATGGCCTTGGTTCATACTGATTGTTTTTTAAAGTCATATTTTGTATTTTAGTCTCTTTGATTGTAGGCATTTTTCGTTTTTCATATTGTGTACTGTGAAGTTTTGATGGAAGGTAAAGAAAGTGTTGAAAGTATAATATTTGCCTCCGGTAAAACGAGAGAATTCTCTACTGCCAGCAGTAGAAACAAGCAACTCAACCAATCAAAACACTGTCCCTGAGGTCAAACACAATTTGTTCACAAATAAGTCTGCATTGTCTTAGGTCATTACTACAGGTACAAAAGTAACACGTCATTGCTGCAGTAGCTTTGGTTGTTAATAAAGGCCCCTGTTTTCAGGATCAAATCTTTCCCTAAAAGGCTGCAGTAGCTTATGTCGTTATTAGTAGCAGGTTGCAAAATTCACGTGATCTGTTTTTGGATAATTATGCAAAATGTAGGGAAATGATGTGAAATTAAGCATAAAAATGCAAATTGCAAACCCATCATTTAGCACTATATTTCAGCTTGAAACGCATCCCTGTGTCAATTTTTGATTCAAGCATTTCACCCTAAAAATAGAGAGAAAAACACAAATTCTGTAAACAACAACTGCTTGTGTTCTGGTTGCTTGCGTTGTTCTCATGCTCCCGCACTATAATTTGTCAGTTGCATAATTGCATTATGTGGCATAATTGCATTATTTTGCCTAACAAATGCTTAGTGTGAAATTCTAGAAACTATTCAAATTACTCTGGTGTAATGTACACTCAATTCAACATGGAGCTCAAGGGGTTCTATACGGATCAGGTCAAACCGCCCACTCAATAGTACAAAACACAAAGTGACCTGACCCTACTGCTAGAACAGATTCTCTTGGACTTTATGTATATCTGTAGCCACCACAGCTTTGTGAGCTACACGGGTAATTATTTATATCCTTGTGTCCCACCATGAGTCCCTGTTCTCTTACTAATTATGTTCCCCACATGTGCACACCCTGATGTGCGGTGCAACACAAATCCTACTAAAATAATGTGAGGAAAGGTGAAAAGATATGAAAAGTACGGGGAAAAAATGAAAAAATTTGTACACAGGTATGGAGTGCCTCACGGAAGTAACACCATTGCAGTCCACTGGCAGGTTCTCACCAGTGGGCTCTAGTTCTCATCATTAGCACTACCATACCAAACAAAAAATAAATGTAAACAGAAATGTATAAACAAAGTGTTCAGATATAGTGAACAGTGAACCAGTCAAAAATATTATTATTTACTGGTAATATAAGCGCTAGGTGATGTCTCCCTCTAGGCAGATAGAAGGCAACTGAGTGTCTTTTAATGTGAGCAAACCCACGGCACAGAATAAAAAAAGACAGCTAGTGTAGGTTTAGCTCATTTGTATTACAAATAACGTGGTCCTAAAGTTTCAGGTCCCACTTTATTTTGGGTCAGGAATCATAAGCAATAGGGAGACACGTCCTAGTGCTTATATTACCAGTAAATAATCTTTTTGACTGGTTCACTGTTTGTTCACTACATCTCCACACTTTGTTTATACATTTCTGTTTACATTTATTTTTGGTTTGGTATGGTAGTGCTAATGATGAGAACCAGAACCCACTGGTGAGAACCTGCCAGTGGACTCCCATGGTGTTACTTCCGTGAGGCACACCATACCTGTGCACACATTTTTTCAAAATGTTCTCGTGCTTTTCAAATCTTTTCACCTTTCCTCACATTATTTTAGTAGGATTTGTGCTGCACCACACGTCAGGGTGTGTACATGTGGGAAACATAATTAGTAAGAGAACAGGGACTCATGGTGGGACACAAGGGTATAAATAAGTGCCCGTGTAGCACACAAAGTTGTGGTGGCTACAGATATACATGAAGTCCAAGTGAATCTGTTCCAGCAGTAGGGTCGGGTCACTTTGTGTTTTGTAACGTACACTCAGCCTAGTTAACAGCGTCCCTAGTATCAGATATATGTCCTTAAACAAATCAGGCCTCAATACCTTGGTTGTTCTTAATGTCCCCAAAGTCAGCAAACAAATCTTTTCCCACCAGTCCACTGTACCTTAGGTCATTACTAGAGGGCCCTGGAGTTGACTTTTGCTATTGCTCTAATTAGGCTGTAGTATCTTATGCAATTACTTCAGGTTCCACAGGTGTTTACCACTGCCCTTCGATATCAGGATAGCAGACAGTTACGGATGGAGCAGATGATGTTGAATGTCATTTGTTGAAAGTGGAAGGAAACAATGGCAAAAAGTTGACTGCTTTTTTGGTTTTAGCAGACCAGACAACAGAGGTGGGTGTGACTTCAACTTAAATGTGCTTATTCCCTTTTACAAGTCTATTCATTTTTGCTCATTTATAGGTCTTAAATAAATATTCTGATTTCGGGTTGTGATTACAATGGTTATTATTTTTTATATCTCTAAATACATTCCTATATGTACAAATAGAAGTCACTCTCTTATTCCAATTAAATAACTGGCATTTGTGTGTAAGATCAAGCACTAACCATTTGAAAGAAAGTGTGAGAGCACTGCATATGAGCAAGGAAGGAAGGAACTATTACATGTTCTTGTAATTGGAGAAAATGAAATTATGCTGCAAAAGCATTTTTGAGATCAGTAGTAGAAGTATACAACTCATCTAATCAAACCACTGTCCTACTGAAGTCAGACAAAAATGATTTTCAATAGCAGGTTGTAATACCATGGACCATTATGAAAGGTCATTATTAGATAGATGTCCTTGCCGTTTATGAAACCATTTTCATTCACAAATGGTGAGAATCGCTAAATTTGACCATTTGTGAATGCAAAATAGCCTTTCAAGATGCATAAAAGGCTTTGTAGTCGCAATTTTAGGTAATCACAATTTTTTGCAATTAACAAAAAATTGCGAATGCAAATAGGGTATCACAATTTGCGATTCTATAAGCACATACATCAAACATTTTCTAAATACACACTGTGCATGTAGAAAATGCTATTCCGATCTACTCCAAGTCCATAGTAACCATGGGCAATTTTTGAAAAATGCACAAAATTGCATTTTTTCAAATTGCCATGTAGTGCACATATTTGTGTGCTTTACATGTGCACATTAGCTTTTTAGGGGTGCTTCAGGGGGGCCTTAGGCACCGGGGCACCTTTGGCTTTGCCTTACCTAATTTGCGATTACCAATTAGGTAATTGCAAATTAGGTAAATCAAAATCATTTGCACCTATGGGCCTTTAGTCCCACAGGAACGAATGGAGTAGTATTACCTAATAGCAATTACCTAATTGTGATTGCGAATCTTTAGGAATAGCTATTAGGTAGTCGCTATTTTCTAACATACCATTTTGCAATCCTTAAATAGCGATTACCTAAAATCTGCTATTGAAGGAATGCAAAATGGATTTTTGCTCAATCTGGCCATTAGCTTGTTACTAGATTTTCCCGATTAAGACATATGTCCTTTCTGTAATCAGGTAGCAGTACCTTTAGGTGCTATGGGATCCTTTTTTTTTATCCTACGAGTCTGCAGAACCTTAGGTCATTATTAGCAATCCATAGACTCAGACATACGTCCACTGCCCCATCCATCACAGGCTATCTGAGAATTATGAATAGAGCAGATGCCTCTGAATGTATTGTTTGAATGCAGAATAGAACAATGGTAAAAAGTTAGCTGTGCTTTTTTGTTTTCAGTAGTCCAGATCACAGAGGGTGCGTGGGTTCAATATAAAAAGGCATAAGCAATTATGCTGTTTTATCAATTTTGTGTCCTTCAGAAATATTGCAAATTTGCATTGTAATAATAACTATTTGCTTAGCTTAAAATGCATTACCTTTTTTTCTGGAAGAACTCACCTTAATATTCCTAGTTAGTAGTGGGCATTTGTACTAAAAAGCAACTCAGAAATGGTGAGGAAGTGGGAGATATCAGTAGTAAAAGGCTACAGCTTATCCATTCAAAACAATGTGAGACCACAATGTTCTTCAGTGGAACAAACACAAGAATCGGAAGGAAAGACATTGATATACTGATATATGCAAACAGGATGGCTGATTTCCATTGTTTCAAAGTAGGCATAAAGGATACTTCAAGCTTCTACTAATCAGCAGGTCTCTTTCGACATGCAACAGTTTCATGCCATGATATCAAACTTCATCTAGACCGGGAACCAGAAACATTGCTGATGCAGTGCTTCGGTCTCATTCATCAAAATCACTGGAGTTTTACCATTGTTTTCTATAATCCTCAGATTAGAGTGGAGCTGATAGGACAGTAACACATTGGCACTCAACACAGGGGCAGGTAAGTGAGCAATATATTTCCTTTTCCTTCATAGTTTTAGCTACAGAAATGGATGATGTTTTGAACTTTGGCAGGCTGTTAAATTTTAAGGGCACAGACCAGGCTGCAGCCTTCACTAGGGTGACTACCTAGTATAGAGGCAAATCCAGTAAAGCACTGTAAAACATTCAGAACAAAGGGGTCAAAAATCAGGGCAAAAGGTCAGTTTTCAGACACAACCAATGCGTGGTCATACCCCACTACTTTATCAATGCTTTTACTTACTATTTTTTATTTTGCACTTATTTACTATTTGTATGCAGTGTGCTATATGAGATTACCTCTAGGTATGTTACATTCAGATGGTTCATTATGTCCTTGTTTAACAATGAACTGATGGCTTTGAGCACGGTGACACAGGCATCCCCCCTACCAAAATCTACCTAATCTATCCTGGACAGAAAGCAATAGCAACATTTTTATTATGTTTCTAAGCATTCCCTTACCCATGGCAAACAGTTTTGGGAAACATTAAGGTAAGTGGATTTTTCACCTTCAGCTCACCTTTAAACATCAAACCTAAAAGCATTAATGAGGCAGAGCAGATGGTGTAGGGAGGTTATAAAGAATATAAGAACCAAGAATATTGTGAACCAAAATATCATCTCAAGAATATCGAGGACAAAAATATTGTGAAGGTACGTTTCCATAGGTAAGTAAAGTTTTACTGTATATAACTCCACATATGTACCTTGACATTATATATATATCTTCAAGGTATGTAGATGTGGAGTTAGGAGTGGTTAATTTACATACCAATTTGCACTTACCTTTTTGACATTTTGTTCCTCGATCTTTTGTCTGGTGCAGAGACAAAATATTGATGTTAAAAATATTGATTTGCACAAATATCGAGGTAAAAATGTCGTGGGTCAAAAATATCGACACAAAAAATCTCATGGTCAAGAATATCGATTTTAGGTAAGTGATATCGATTTAAAAAATATTGAAGTGCTAAATATCATTTGTAAAAATATAGTTGTTAAAATATCGATTTTTTTATTAATGTTATGTATTTTAGTATATATTTTATATGTTTGATGTTTGATTTTTTGTATAAGAATTGTTTGTATTTTTTTTGTATGTGTTAAAATGTTAGTAGTTAATTTTGCGTTTTTAGTTCCGTAGAGTGTTGTGGGTTTATAGGGGAATAGGTTGGGAAGTAATTTAATTAGATACATTTTATTGATTATTTATATCAGTTATTCATTTTTTGTATAATGATTTTTCGATTATTGGTTCCGTAGTGGGTTGTGGGTTTACAGGGGAATAGGGTGGGAAGTTATGTAATTATATATTTAATTGATTATCTATAGTAGTTATTCATTTTTTATAAATTGAATTTTGCGTTTCTAGTTCCGTAGTAGGTTGTGGGTTTATAAGGAAATAGGGTGGGAAGTAATGTAATTATATAACATTTATTAAATAATTTTTATTTATTAATATTTGGATAATTGTGAAGTTATAGTGTTAAATGTGTAAATTAATGTCTTAATAATTGTTTGATAATTAGTGTTAATTAATTTAAATGAATTAATTAGTAAATATTCACGGTAATTGTGTACTTAATTTTAGGTGTGTGTTATGGTGTTTATAGGTGTAAATGGTGTAAGGGTGGGAAGTAATTTACTTTCAATTGAATAATTATTAATTGGTTGTTAATTAACTTTAATTAATTAATTAGCACTTAATGATGGTGATTGTATGATTCATTTTAGATGTGTTTGGGAAGTAATTTAAATTTTATTGATGAATATTAATTAGCTGTTAATTAATTTAAATTAGTTATTTAGGAATTAATTGTGGTAATTATGTAATTAATGTTTGGTGTGTGTTGTCGATATTATAGTGTTAAAGAATGTGTAATCAATAAATGTTTATTATCTTTTTTTAATAATATATTTTACGTTTATTATTAATTCTGGAAATGAATGTTAATAAAAATGTTGATGGCTTTTTTATGGGTGTGGTGTTATAGGGTAGGAAAAAAAAAAATTTTTTGTTTAAAATAATTTGTTTGTGAATATTTGTTTCTTTTAAATAAATATTGTTTATAAGTGTATTTATTATTTTGTTATATGTAATTAGCATTATAATATGTGTTCTTTTTATATGTTTAATATGTTTAGTGGTATATTTTTAGGTCTCGCCTATTAATCCTGCAAGGGATAATAGACAAGGGTATAGAGGCCAAACCAAGGTCTGAAACCATCGCGGATTTCGTACACTTCATGTGAACACAATCACGCACATTCTCGCCACGGGCATTTTTTAAAAAAGAGCTTACAAGAGCTTTCATTGGCTCTTCACTTTGTGCACGCTACATTCAGCTGCTCAGTCCTCCCACCCTCTCCCTGTCCAGCACGCGTCCCTCGCTCATCATACCCCCTCCCTCTCCAGCACACCCACACGCAGACAGACTTTCTTCACAGCGTGCGCCATTCAGCCCACAGACTCAGCTTTCATTGGCTCTTCACTTTGTGCAGGCTGCATTCAGCTGGCTAGTCATCCCACTCCCTCCCTCTCCAGCGCGCAACTCGCTCTCTATCGCGCCAACACGCAGACAACAGCCTCTCTCCTATTCAGCTGCCCAGTCATCCCACCCCCTCCCTCTCCAGCGCGCGCCTCGCTCTCCATTTTGTTGACAAGCACTCAGCCCACACACTTTCTCCCTGCCTCTCCAGCGCGCCAACACGCAGAAAACAGCCTCTCTCCCATTCAGCTGCCCAGTCATCCCAACCCTTCCCTCTCCAGCGTGCGCCACGCTCGCCACAAACATTACAAACGCCAACACTCAGCCCACAGACTTTCTCCCCAGCGCGCGCCATTCACTTACCCACCAGACACACATAAGACCAGCCGTCAGTACATGCTTCCGCTATGCGCACACACACACATCACCAGACATCCACAAGTATCAGACATCCAGAAGCATCAGACATCCAGAAGCATCAGACATCCAGAAGCAACAGACATCCACAACCATCAGACATCCCGAAGCATCAGACATCCAGAAGCATCAGACATCCAGAAGCATCAGGCATCCATAAGCAACAGACATCCACAACCATCAGACATACACAAGCGTCAGGCATACAAAAGCATCAAGCATCCACAAGCATCCAGCACGCCTCGCTCTCGCTCTCCATTTTTTTTACAAACACTCAGCTCACAGACTTTATCCTCTGCCTCTCCAGCGCGCCAACACGCAGACAACAGCCTCTCTCCCATTCAGCTGCCCAGTAATCCCACCCCCTCCCTCTCCAGCGCGTGCCTCGCTCTCCATTTTGTTGACAAACACTCAGCCCACACACTTTCCCCCTGCCTCTCCAGCGCGTCAACACACAGAAAACAGCCTCTCTCCCATTCAGCTGCCCAGTCATCCCACCCCTTCCCTCTCCAGCGTGCACCTCGCTCTCCACAAGCATTACAAACGCCAACACTCAGCCCACAGACTTTCTCCCCAGCGCGCCCCATTCACTTACCCACCAGTCACACACAACACCAGCCGTCAGTACATGCTTCCACTATGCACACACACACACACACCACCAGACATCCAGAAGCATCAGACATCCAGAAGCATCAGACATCCAGAAGCATCAGAGATCCAGAAGCATCAGACATCCATAAGCAACAGACATCCACAACCATCACACATACCGAAGCATCAGACATCCAGAAGCATCAGACATCCAGAAGCATCAGACATCCATAAGCAACAGACATCCACAACCATCAGACACACACAAGCGTCAGGCATACAAAAGCATCAAGCATCCACAAGCATCCAGCGAGCCTCGCTCTCGCTCTCCATTTTGTTTACAAACACTCAGCCCACAGACTTTATCCTCTGCCTCTCCAGCGCGCCAACACGCAGACAACAACCTCTCTCCCATTAAGCTGCCCAGTCATCCCACCCCCCCCCCCTCTCCAGCGCGCGCCTCGCTCTCCATTTTGTTGACAAACACTCAGCCCACACACTTTCTCCCTGCCTCTCCAGCACGCCAACACGCAGAAATAAGCCTCTCTCCCATTCAGCTGCCAAGTCATCCCACCCCTTCCCTCTCCAGCGTGCGCCTCGCTCTCCACAAGCATTACAAATGCCAACATTCAGCCCACAGACTTTCTCCCCAGCGCGCCCCATTCACTTACCCACCAGTCACACACAACACCAGCCGTCAGTACATGCTTCCACTATGCGCACACACACACGCACCACCAGACAGCCACAAGCATCAGACATCCAGAAGCATCAGACATCCATAAGCAACAGACATCCACAACCATCAGACATACACAAGCGTCAGGCATCCAAAAGCATCAAGCATCCACAAGCATCAAGCATCCAAAACACACCAAAAAAGTTACTGCTTTTTATTTTAAAGCTATTCCCAATCTTTTGTTTTTTAAAAACTGCATTTTCAAAAAGTTTAAAGTTATTTAGAAGCCTTAACATTAATACCGAACACTAACACAATAAACCTGCAACTGAGTGAAACATCACATGTGTTTGTTTTTTTAAACTTTGGGAACAAAACTACAACAGGATACTGGAGTGCTTTAAGCGCCGTCGTAAAGATTCTAATCTGTTGTCGGGCAGCATCTGTGAAATGCTAATTCGAGCAGCAGGAAGCAAATCTCTTGTTCAAAAAAAAGGGAAACATGGGAACCAACTGCTGAAAGAAGGGATGAAACACAAATGCCCCTTCACAAACGATAAATGCCCCTTCACAAACGATAACATGCATATCAAATTGTCATATAGTTACTCATTGCCTATATGCTGTGTTAAGTTAGCATGAGCTTATTAAATGTTTAAACACCATTTTACCTTTTTGCTGCTTCTGCACACGACACATAATTGTTGTTTTAGCTTTCAGCCTAGTAGAGCGTTGTGGTTTACACGAGAATAATATGTTATTGCTCTGATATCAGCTTTGCTTGGTAAACTGTGTCTGTACAGTGAGTGCTGAAGCCTTCAAGGATAACTCGACACACTGTTGTTGTGAGGTCTGATCTTCGCACCTTCCTAGACATAACATGCATGCAAGCGGCGGCCAAGTTCTGGCTTTAGGCACGTTTTATATTGCTCCCTACAGAGCACAGTACACACTTGATGGTGCTTCGCATGCAAAGAGCTGGTGGAAGATGATGTGATCCCTTACCACTAGGATCTTGAGGTATGGGGCCGCCCTTCTAAAACCCAAAGAGACCTTCTTAGATATAATATAATATACTAGATAGGGAGGGTGAGAATTAGGTGTTGTTAAAACCTATTCATTTCAACATTTTAGTTGTTGTCACCTTTTGTATTTTATGGACTAGTAACTATGCTGATAACTTTGCTTCTTATAATATGTTTGCTTGTATTATCTAAGATACTGCGTTTGAGAACACTGCATTAGTAAATAAACATTTCAAATGTGCACACGTCCTCATTTACTCCTCGTTCTGGATTGAAATGATTGTATAACGAAAGAGTGTTAATGTGTTCCACGTGACCTGAGGTATTCTAAGTTCATGTTCTGGATTGTCTAAGTATTGAGAGTTTGTAATGACCAATGAGACACTGTAGCTAGCTCGGTAGGGGATTTTGGGTACTAAGGTGAGTTTTGGCACACCCTAATTCACTGAGGTTCCAAGTCTCTATGCACAGTTCTGTAGGAGAACAGGATCCCTGCTACATGGCGCCCAACGTTTCGGTGGTCTTATTACATGACACTTGAGTAGTACATCTTTCGATCCTTAACCCCTTTACTGTCGTTTCCGGAAAACAGTGGTGTCGGAAAAAACCTACCTATTGATTTAATAGGTCTTTTCAAGCTTGAATCTTTCTAAAACGGTTTCCTTGAATTACAACCCAGTTGTGCTACAAAGTTTACTTTGTTCTATTACCTTTCTCTGTCGCTATGGCCGCGGTGGACATTCCGCAGCATAGTCGCATTGTGGTGCGCAATCATTTGCAGAATTACAATGTCCCCGTGGATGGCATGGCCGTGATAATGGTGAAGAGCGCGGAAGTAGCTTACCCTTACGAAATCTTTTACTCGTGGGTGACCTTCCCAGCTGTGGACGGAACTTCAGGTGTGTTCCATACGTATACTCCCACCCCTGTGCCGAATGAATATACTCCGTATAGGGCACAGGAAGTACCTATTGATACTTGGCAGCATCGCGTTTGGTGTCCTCCCCCACTCTTTGACAGCTCTGAGGTTAGGTCCTTTGTCCATTCCGGGCGCAAATTGGCCTGTTTTGGCTGGTTTTACACCTCATCCTCAACACGGGGCATGTACCGTGGCTGAGTTAAGACAACTACATGTAGTCGCAATTGGCGTGATTAGGTCGTTAGTGCAATACATAACCCGTAATCTCCTGGGCGGGGCCCCGGGTGGTGTGGCGCTTCATGCAGGACAGGGCGGTATGAAGCTCAGTCCCGTGATGGTCAATGCTGTGATGTGCAAGCGCCCCCAGGATAAGGATGATTTTCCTTTCTGGCTTGCCGAGAAGTTTGACCAGCTTGAGGCAGTATTTCCTAACACGACTCCTGGTGAGAAAAACAGGATTCTGACAATCAGTTTACCTAAAGACTTGGCCCCTGAAATCGGTGACTGTGAGTCCTGGGGTAGAACATTTGCGGCGGTCTATGCGAGGTGTTACGGCACTCCGTCTATGGCTGTCCTGCCAACGGTCCTTAAGCGTGTTCAGGATGAGCACGGACCTGAGGCTGCGGTTGAGTTGGGTTTGCGACCGTGTGGCACCCTTGATGTGGTTTGCGATCTCATTCTTGCTAATGTCAAGGGGGATGCAGTGAACTTTCAGGTAGCTAATGCTTTGGGTGCGCTTCCCGATGCCGAGAAACCCCGACAGTTAGCGAGGATTATTGTGGCGGCTTATAAAACCGTGGGCCGCAATAGTAGTGGTCTCAAGCCTTTTTCAACAAAAGAGAAAACGCCACCCCAAGGGCAGAAGTCTGAAACTGACGTTCAGCCCAAGTCCAAAAAAAAAATTGGCCTAAAAAACAAAAACAGGGAATGCAACAGCAACAGAAACAGGAGTCTCGTCCTGCTTCTCCATTGCCTGCACTCCCAGAACGTATTTATGACTTGCGCGATCGCGCGAAGATAAAATCACCTGATCGATTTCAGGTTTCTGAGCAACGCTCTCCTCGTTCTTTTCAGGAGTCATCGGCCTCGGCGACCGGTGGTGAAGGAGGCGGAAGGGGTCGGGGTGGCCAGCAAGGACGCGACCAGCCCCGCCCAAAGGACACTGCAGGCAGGCAGGACGGCTCTACACCGAAAAGACCAAAAGAAGAAAGTCGCCGCTTTAACAGCGAGATATGCCACAGATAGTGAGAACGAGGCTTCGGAATCTGACATGGGCTCTGACCTTGCTGGACAGCGCGGCGGAGATTACCATCATACGGGAGGCTCTGCGTCCACTACTGAAGGTGACAGCGACTGACCGTTATGTTGTAGTAGAAACAGCTGATACTTGAGTTGCTCCCCCTGACAGGCTTTTTAAAAATTGTCCTTCAAATCGAAGGTGACATACAGCGTACCATAAAAGGGATATTTTGGGAAAATCTTACAACTACTTATGACATTTTGTTAGCAGAGGCTGACTGGCCCCTGCCTTTTGTTCTCGCAGCTCCGCGAGGGGAGGAGGTAATCCTCCCCAGTTTCGCGCACACAGTCTCCAAAGAGCATGCGCTGAATTTCGCAGAAGAGTGGGCTAAGGCTCTAGCGCCGGCTCTATAACGTACACACTTTGGTTGGGATAAATTTTCCCCACACCACGAGATTCCTTTGTGGTCTCAGCCACAGCCTCAACCTCAATATCCCATTAGACGTGAGGCTAAAGCTTCCGTTACCGAAATCCTTGAACAATTAGAATATCAAGGTGTGATTGAAACGTGTGTGTCACCAATGAATAACCCTCTTTTTACTGTGACCAAGCCTGACGGATCGTTTCGTTTGGTATTGGATTACCGGCATTTGAACTCGCATTGCCGTACCTGTGCAGTACAGAATACTCACGGCTCTGCTTTAGTGGATGGTCTTGTGCGTAAGCGGTTTAAGACCACGCTTGACATTTCCAGCGGTTTTTATGCCCATCATTTGGATGGTCTGAGTTCACAATGGACCTCCTTTACTTGCTGCGGTGTGCATAAACAATTTTGACGTGTACCTATGGGCTATAAGAATAGTCCTGGTGTTTTTACTGCACGCATAGTCTATCTTTTGGAGAGAATCGACCCAGATGCATGCTCGTATGTGGATGACATTTATCTCACAGACGACGAACTTTGGGAGCATCTGTGTCGAGTTGACCGCTTAATTTGTAGCTTTGCAGACATAGGTTACAAATTCAACTTTGCTAAATCGCACATTGCAGAGTATACAGTGTTGTTCCTGGGCTACGAGCTCAACAATGAAGGTAGAGGTTTGGCACCTCACTTCTTGGAGAAGGCGCACAACTGCGCGCTCCAACAATTCTTTGCTGGGATTTTTGAACTTCGGGAGAACATACATTGCTGATTATGCCCAGCGTATCAAGCCTTTTTATGCTTTGATACAACCTACATTTCCCAAATCATGTTGGCTGCCTGAGCACTCAGCTATCCTGCAATCTTTGCAGGCTGATCTGCTCGCTTCTAAATTCTTACTGACTCATGACAACCACACCAACCTGGTGACAAGAATCATCCCTGGGACGGTGGGTTTCACTTACCTGACTTTTAACGAAGGAGACACAGTACGTATTGCTTACAAGTCACACTTGTACACTTCGGCTGAAATGCGATTTTCCACTGTGGAGAAAGTTTTGACGGCTGTACAGATGGCGATTCTTAAGGAACGTGCTCTGTCACAGGGAAAATGCATGTTGGTTGTTACCCCGTGTCCTGCTTTGGAGGCAGTTACGAAAGCCAGTGTACCGAATTCAAAGGCTTTGCACCCTCGGTGGATACAATGGGCTGCTTTATTGACGTCCCCGGATGTCACGTTTATTTTTTACGCCTCCTTACAGTCGAAGGAGTACTTACAGTATGAATTCGTTCATCTAGCACCTTTAACTATGCGGCCTTTGGAAGATTTCCATTGCATCATTTACACTGATGTATGTATGTATGTATAGGCATTTTATATAGCGCACTACTTACCCGTAGGGTCCCAAGGCGCTTCGACCGCTGCGAAACCCTTCCTGGCTTCCCTGAGAGATGGTCCCTTAATGGGTATCTCCAGGGTGAGACCAGGCATCCCCGGCGGTCTGGTGGGGCCGTTAGTGAAGATGAGGCAAGCTAATGCCCAGAGTTGCCGAGTGTGAACGCTGATCAGAGTGGGCACCGAGGCGAGAGAATTATCGAGTCCGCTGACCCTGGTCCAGAAACCTGCCGCGCCGGGAATCGAACCCTGGTCTCAGGCCGTCCTCTGCTCTCGGGTCTGCCGCCTCTAACCAGTGAGCCACACTACTTCACTCTGGGTCGGCGCAGGTTGCGCATGGCTCTAAACACGCCTACGTTTCCGCATGCGCCATTGTGGTAGGTGCCATGGTGAACGATGAGTTCAAGTCCAGAGTCGTGCACACGCAGACTCTAGGGGACTGCACCGCACAATTGGCAGAGCTTCGAGCTCTGATGCTTGCTTTGGAGTACGTAGATCCTAGTGTGTCGACACTTAATGTAAGTGATTCCTATTACTGTATCCAGTCTTACAATGAAAACTTGTTCTTTTGGATTCAGAATGACTTTCGTGATTCCAAGGGTAGCACAATAAAACATAAAATGATCTGGGTTCGAGTGGCTGAGCTTAAAGAGCAGTTGCCGCTCGTGTTTGTGATTCACACTCTAGGTCATCAGCGCGTGGGAGTACACGCTGTTGGCAACTCGCTAGCTGATGAGGCAGCAAAATCTGCAGTATCGGCATATTTAGTTGCAGCAGTTACACAGTCCAAAAGTAAGATTGATGATGATATCTTGGCGGCTGTTGCTGCCTCTGAGAAGGGAGGTAAATATCCTGCGGGGTTCCCTTCGAAGTACACATACCACTTAAGTCCCCATAAGGTTCCTTATGTGAAAATTCCTGAAGTTGGGGAGAGGTTGATTCCCAACTCGGACCGCAAGACTACGTTGATTACAGCAGCACATGAAGGTGTGGCATCTGAGCATGCGGGCGTTTCGGCCACTGTATCTCAGTTACAACAGCGTTTCTGGTGGCGGGGACTGTACAAACAGATGCGCGAATATGTCCTTCAATGTGACATTTGCCAGCAGATTAAGCCTTCAACTCATGCGCGTCCGCCACAGACACAGTTGTACATATCTAATAAGCCACTAGGATGTGTTTATTTAGATCACTGTGGTCCTTTTTCTTCTGATACTGCATATAAGTATATCTTAGTCGCAGTTGATTCATGCACACGCTTTGTCTGGGTCTGGCCCCACCGTAGCGTTGATTCACGGACTGTCATAAGAGATTTGCGCGTCTTTATGGGGATTTTTGCCTGTTGTACCTTCCATTCGGATCAGGGTCTGGCTTTCGCCTCTAAGGCGTATAAGGATGCCATGATGTCGATGGGGGTCCAAGTCAAGTTTTCGTCTCCATACAGACCTTAGGGTAATAGTGTAGTGGAACGAATGAACCGTGACTTAAAGCAATCATTGACAGCTCGAGTTATAGGCACTGGCAGGAACTGGCTGGCCCATCTCAATGGCATGCAGCGTGCTCTTAATAATCTCCCTAGAAGGTCTCTGGGTGGGCAGACCCCGTACGAAATGCTCTTTGGTATCAAGATGTATGTCCCGGACCTTGACGGTCTAGACTGCGTGGCCCAAGCCACAGCCTTTGACGTAGATGAACATTGCAATGTTTTACAGGATCTACAAAAGACCAGAGACAGTCTTGCAAAGGAACATTTGCCCTCCTCATCGGATGATGCGTTGCAGATCCCGGTAGTTGGCTGGCTACCCCAAGTTGGAGAACTGGTTCAGGAGAAGATCGAGAACAAGAAAGAATTTGGTCCATCCTATCGAGCTCCGGTTCCCGTGCTTGGAGTGAAGGGCACAAGAACACTCATTTTACCAGCACTTCCAGGTCGTAAGGAAAACAGGTTTATCTCAATTGACAATGTCAAGATACACAGAGTGGCCGATTCTTCTTAGTATGACACCGGCAGTCTCCTGTCCTTCGATTGTGAGAAATTCTGTTTTGGCCACTGCTTCTAATCTTGAGCCAGAGGTGGCCATCGAGATGCCTACAATTTCCAGTCCTTTATTAAGTACTTTGCCTGGTACTGACGTTAATGAACTTGATTACACTTACCCAACTGACTTATCGATGCCTGATCTACAAACACGTTTGGCCACAGAATCCAGATTTTCTTTTGACACTGTCTCGCAAACTTCAGGGAAGCCCTCACGTTTTGCAGTTTATACAAGTTTATTTAAAAAACATTTTTTGATTCCCCCGTGGACATATATTTGGTTGGTACTTTTTTCAATTTACCTTTTTATGTCAATTGGTTTTGTGTTTTATTTTTTCCGAATCGTCTATGGACACTATGTCGAAGAGAGAACATGCATTCGACATCTAAATGGAACTTTGGCACCCCTTTCCTCATCGCATTCAGCACACAGACTGAAGAGAGACTTGGCTTTTCTTAACATCTCTGCTTGGCCTGTCCTTGATGGGATTGTATGGGATGCTGTTAAATTTCAAATCCATGGCCCTACTGAGGTTGTTAATGTCCCTAATGTGCTCAGGGTAAACATGGGAGATGTGGTGAAACAAAACATACATTCTGATGATTGGGATGTTCAGGCCGTAGAGGCTTTGTTTTCAGATTTGAAATATTATGCAGCCTTTGATGCTGAAGATTTGTACTTAGAATCTGCTAATTATGGTGATTTATTTTGCTTCCAACATTTTGGCAACCATTACTTACATAAAACTAATTCCAGAAGAAGTGCTGTAAATTATACACAATGGGAACATTGCCCTGCGCCTTTACAAGGCAGTTCGAGTACTTTTTTGAAAAAGTACACTTATTTTACGGACTTTAATCAGTCCAATCCCGCTTCTTTTTATTTTAAAATGACAGAAGAGTCCATGTCCAAGGTTAGACTTACCGATACTAAGTTGTTATACTCGAAGTCCTTTCTAGACAAGCTGGCTGTTGGCGGCTACGAGTTGTGGAAGGAAATAATTGACCTTAAATCTGTTTGGGGTTCTAAAAATTGGCAGGTACGAGGCACTGGGGCTTTGTACCGTGCATGTCTCATCCCAAATCTTACATGGTTTTTGAACTCTACCATTTCACAAACGACATGCTTTGGATTGGCTACTTCTAATTAAATACTCCTTCTGTCCCCGATTTAGAGGAATATTCTGGTTGGAGTAATGTTAATACCTTTTCCGTTAGGGAATTGCAATCTCTTTTTTCTAAATTCGTCCTTTAACATATCCAGTTTGAATACGAAAGGTTGGCTGATGTGGCACAGAAGTGCTGATTCATGCCATCGTCGTTTTCTGGGTTTAGCTGATGGCTTTACACACGTCAGGACAGATCCCCGTTTTGATACTGACCTTTCTGTCACCACTTATTCAGTAGGCAAATTATGTCATCATTGGCTCAAACATTCTACCTTGGCTTCAGTTAAACTACATCTTTCTAAGCTGACTGATGATGTCGATTTAAATGATTTCATAAAAGGCCCGGCTAGTGGTAGATCAATAAGATGGATATATGCGATTTATAATGAAATCTGGAAGACATCACAGATTGACGCGGCTAAACGCCTTAGAGCTATTGATCAGGCTAATTTAGAAAAGGTACTTGCAGTTGTAGATAATAGCATTACCATGCTTTCTTCCCGCATTTACACACTGGATAATATTGTGTCTTCTGTTGTTGATATTGTACAAGAAGAAGTGTCTGTGTTGTACCATGGTCAAAATCAATTGCGTTCCATTATGCAATTTGCATGGACCCTGCAGACGCTTAAGGCTGGAAAAGTGCCTTGGAATTACATGAATGTCTCCTCCCTCTTTGCCCCTTTTAATTTGACTGACAAGCAGCGCTTACTTTCAATGAGAGACGCATCTTTTTCCGTGTTACACATTGAAAGGTTGGAGTCTTTACCGATCTCTGTGGCAGAAGCCACTGCAGCAACGTGGCTTATCCACGGGTTAATCACATTACCATTTGCTTTGTTTAAATTTACAAATTGTATGCGATATATTGCAATAGGCCGATACGAACCACTGGGTAGTTCATATCTACATGAAGCCTGGTCGCTTCCTTTTACTTACAGATGCCTTAAAGATGGGCAGGAAGTTTATCTTAAAGGTGAAGAGTGCACAGAAACACCAGATCACTCATTAATGTGTAGACATATTCAATTACATGGTTCTTGCAACCAAGAATGGCCGAATTTAGCCTGTGTTTTGAAAGGTACTCCCGTTTCCGCAATCGTACCCACTTTCACATTACTGGCAAACGGCAGTTATTTACTTTTAAATAATGAGAATTGTTGTGGGTTAATTAGAGGTATTGCTTATGTGTTTACAGTAACTGAACATGTGGTTTGCTGTAAAAATGTTTTGTATCCTCCTCCACATGGGAACTCGGATGTTTCCATCTGGCCGTGGATTCCAACCTTGACGGCAGAGTTCAATGGAATGAGTAGAAAAAGAGCCCTTTTGTCCCAAAAAGAAGTGGCCCTAAGTTCAGCTCCTGAAACATTTGTCCTTCACGTAGCCAACACCCGCACAGAGGTGCAGGCATTATTAAATACTGACTTGCCGTTGCATTTCAATGAACTGATTCATTCTTTAACGCGTCCTCCACTTCTGGCCTGGCATAATTCTTTAAGATAGTTAGCAGCGGTCTTGTGACTTCATTTGAAAAGATATTTGGAGTCATTCCTGCTTTCTTCCATTCGATATTTTCAAGCTTAGTTGGTGGATTTCCTGTTTTGCTGGCGCTGGCGGCAGGCGTTCTGGTGATATTTTGTTTTATTAGGAATGGATGCCCATCCTGTGTTACACGACGTGCAGCCCCACCTGGCACTGTTTCGCAACAGGATGCTTGAATGCTATGGCACGCTGCCGCTTGCCACCTTAAGCGCAGCATATGGATTATCGTTTCGATTTTCCTATTTCACATGTGACCAGCCTGTGTTTCATTGCCTGAGCTGTGATTTCGAGTGGGCCCTCGATTTGTGTCTCTGCAAGATGGTGTCTCCTGACGTGGATTTTAATCAACTGATGAGTCCCTTAGTTGCTCATGAGTTGTTTTGTCGTTAGAATATACTCGGCGCAAGATTTCTTGGCACACAGCTTTATTGAGAACCCACTGAGTTGTCCTCTGATGATGCTAGAGGCTCCGGTACTTGAAGAGCACGTATGTTCTTTTCCGCTATTAAATTAGATGGCTGAACTGTTTTCGGATGATAACAGTGACTTCCTGCTGGAGGCTGTTGCTGCTTATTTTATATATTCAGTCCTGGCCTGAGGACATTCGTGGCCTTAAATGACATTACATTATTCGTTTGAATTTTTTTAATAATTATGGAGAAAAAAAAATTGCCACCCAAGCCTATTGACTTGAGTAACAAAATTGTCATATTGAACCAATTTTTTCTCTTGGACTACTGAAAAAATTATTTCTAGCTGTCCTAAATTTGACCTGACTGATCATTCTTGAACTCTGCTTTCATGATGAGCCCCTTGCCTTATCTTATCTTATCTTATCCGTGCTCGGATCATGGGGGGATGTCATATAGTTACTCTTTCGTTATACAATCACCATCAAGTGTGTAGTGTGCTCTGTAGGGAGCAATATAAGACGTGCCTAAAGCCAGAACTTGGCCGCCGCTTGCATGTATGTTATGTCTAGGAAGGTGCGAAGATTAGACCTCACAACAACACTGTGTCGAGTTATCCTTGAAGGCTTCAGCACTCACTGTACAGACCCAGTTTACCAAGCAAAGCTGATATTAGAGCAATAACATATTATTCTCGTGTAAACCACAACGCTCTACTAGGCTGAAAGCTAAAACAACAATTATGTGTCGTGTGCAGAAGCAGCAAAAAGGTAAAATGGCGTTTAAACATTTAATAAGCTCATGCTAACTTAACACAGCATATAGGCAATGAGTAACTATATGACAAAATGTTATTAGTTTGTCTGCGTTAATGACAATCTGTTTCTTTAAGATTTTTTTAAAAACAATAAAACATCTCCTTCACACCAGGCACACACACAACCATGCCGTAAAGGGAAAACTTCCACCAGCAAACATCACCAGCCGGAAGTGCATGCTTTTGCACCAGGAACACACAACACCAGCCATCAGTGCACACATTTATACCAGCCATCAGTGCACACATTTACACCAGGCACACAGAGCACATGCTGTTAGTGCACATTTACCCACCAGGCACACACAACACCAGCTGTCAGTACATGCTTCGACAAGGCACACACACCACCAGCCGTCAGTGCATGCTTCCACCAGGCACACACACCAAAAAACACCCAGTGCATGTTTTTACACCAGGCACACACACCACCAGCCTTCACTGCAAACATCAGACATTCACAAACATCAGACATCCACAAGCATCATGCATCAGACATCCAGAAGCATCAGACATCCAGAGGCATCAGACATCCAGAAGCATCAGACATCCAGAAGCATCAGATATCCACAGCGTCAGGCATACAAAAGCATCAGGCATCCACCAGCATCAGTCATCAGACATCCAGAAGCATCAGACAGCCAGAAGCATCAGATATCCAGAAGCATCAGATATCCAGAAGCATCAGACATCCATAAGCAACAGACATCCACAAGCATCAGGCATCCCCAAGTGTCAGGCATCTAAAAGCATCAAGCATCCACAAGCAAAAAACATCCACAAGCAACAGACATCCACAAGCATCAGACATACACAAGCATCAGACATCCACAAGCATAAGGCATCAGACATCCACAAGCGTCATGCATCAACAAGCGTCAGGCATGCACAAGCGTCAAGCATCCACAAGCAACAGACATCCCCAAGCATCAGACATCCACAAACATCAGACAACCACAAGCATCAGACATCCACAAGCATCAGACATCCACAAGCATCAGACATCCACAAGCATCATAGATTAGCAAACATCAGACATCCACAAACATCAGACATCCACAAGCATCAGGCATCAGATATCCACAAGTGTCAGGCATGCACAAGCATCAGGCATGCACAAGCGTCAAGCATCCACAAGCAACAGACATCCACAAGCATCATGCATCCACAAGCATCAGACATCCACAAGCATCAGACATCCACAAACAACAGACATCCACAAGCATCAGACATCCACAAGCATCAGACATCCACAAGCGTCAGGCATCCAAAAGCATCAAGCATCCTCAAGCAACAAAGATCCACAAGCAACAGACATCCACAAGCATCAGACATCCACAAGCCTTAGGCATCCAGAAGCATCAGGCATCCAGAAGCATCAGACATCCACAAACATCTGGCATCCAGAAGCATCAGACATCCAGAAGCATCAGACATCCACAAACATCAGGCACCCACAGGTTCAATGCAACAAAACAACACACACTTAAGACACACTCACACTCACATAGCAGCACATCATCAACAACACACAACATCACACACTGAGCATAACAACACAAACAACAATACACTCAAATAATGATCATATTAACACACTTAAAAAAAATCAAACACACACACTCTCACACACACACACACACTCTCACACACATACACTCTCACACACGCACTCCTACACACACACTCAACTTAGTCTAATGACACAAACCCACAAAGAAAATTTAAAAAAAAGGCATCTACACATATCCTGTTAAAGTAATCAAAAAAGATCAAGGCAAATTAGCATTGCAAAAATTATAAAACTTTCAGTATGGGGATCAAAACACAAAGTATACGTATCTACAACAACCACAATTGCCCACAAAAATAACAAGTGCCTAATCGCAAGGCCAAGCAAGTTGTCAAACTATCACAACTTAAATCCAAAGAAACTACAACTACAAAAAAATTATTTACCTAAAACAAAACTCAAAACAAACACCAAATAATGAAAGATCTTACATACCTATACTGTGAAAATGCATCTCAACCTTAATTATTAAAAAACAAAAACAGGTGCCTATTCACAAGGCCAAAACACTTCACAAACGATCACAGGCTAAATCAAAATAAACTACAACTACAAATATATATACTTACTGCAAACACAACGTTACGCTAATTTAAACGTTGAAGGTTGTTGCATACCGATAGTGTCTAAATTCATCTCAGCCTTCATTATTAATCAAAATCATTCAAAACACAAAAGAATAATACTGCGAAAGAAAGACACTGTGATTACAATACAACAGTACAATCACAATCACACATTTTCAACAAAAAAATATTACCCAAAAAATGTCTGAAGTACAGTACATAAAATAACTACATCGCAAGATATTTACTAAAAACAAAATTTATATATAGCACATCAACATTTTGAAACGTTCAATAGCTAGACACGATGTGCAGAAGAAAAGTCAAATTCAGTCGGAATATGTCGGAAGTACATCACAAAAAATTCAAACATTGCCATATATTCATTACAAACAACATTAATACATAGCAGATCAAAATTTGCAAACGTACAATAGCTATACACGAACAACATACGAAAAGTCAAATACAGTCGGAATATGTCGGAACTATTTCCCATAAAATTAAGACATTGCAATATATTCATTAAATCAACATTTACACAGAGCACATCAACATTTTTAAACGTTACATAACTAAACACTAAGTACATACGCAAAACCAAATACAGTCTGGATACGCAAACGTCATAAAACAATACAAAACATTAATCAACGTTCAAAAAAGTATCAACACAATCAATACTACATACCCAAAATGTGTATATTAATAATAAAATTCAAACTTACCTGTCAAACGACGCAGCAACAACACAGGAAGCACAACACGCCTTTCACACATGACTGTTCTCGAAGATCTGGGAATTTCCCCATTGATGCACGTCAATTGCAATGCTACGTCACAAAACGTAGCAATGCAAATGGCTGGAAATTACGTCTTTCGGAAAACAAAGGGAAAATACAAAAAAAACTATAACGCTAACCCCAAAAACATAGGTAGCGTATAGGTACTACATTGCGTTCGGCATTTTTATTAAGAAAAAGACATCCACACAAGGAAAAAGGACTCGAAGCCATACTATCACACACACCAAACACAAAATAAAAAAATTTAAAAAACACATGCACATGTTCACAGCAAAAAACATAACACATACTTGCAAAAAAATCACACACACACACCGCCACATCATCAACAACACACAACATCACACACTAAGCATAACGCCACAAACAACAATACACTCTAATATTGTTCACATTAACACACTAAATCAATGTCACTACTCCGCAACACCACAGCATCACTCAGTACCAACACAGCACCACTCAGCAACACAACAACAACACTCAGCACCACCACACCACCACTCAGCACCACCACAGCATCACTCAACACCACCACAGCATCACACAACACCGCCACAGCATCACTCAGCACCACCACAGCATCACTCTGCACCACCACAGCAACACTCAGCACCACCACAGCATCACTCAGCAACACCACAGCACCACTCAGCACCACAACAGCAGCACTCAGCACCACCACAGCACCACTCAGCACAACCACATTATCACTCTGCACCACCACATTATCACTCCGCACCACTACAGCACCACTCAGCACCACCACAGCACCACTCACCACCACCACTGCACCACTCAGCACCACCACAGCATCGCTCAGCACCACCACTGCACCACTCAGTACCACGAAAGCATCACTCAGCACACCACATTATCACTCAGCACCACCACAGCACCACTCAGCACCACCACAGCATCACTCAGCACCACCCCAGATTCACTCAGCGCTACCCCAGCATCACTCAGCGCCACCCCAGCATCAGTCAGCGCCACCCCAGCATCAGTCAGCACCACCACAGCATCAGTCAGCACTACCACAGCATCACTCAGCACCACCACAGTATCACTCAGCACCACCACAGCATCACTCAGCACCACCACAGAATCACTCAGCACCACCACAGCATCACTCTAGAACACCACAGCATCACTATGCGCTACCACAGCATCATTATGCGCCACCACAGCATCACTCAGCACCACCACAGCACCACTCAGCACCACAACAGCAGCACTCAGCACCACCACAGCACCACTCAGCACAACCACATTATCACTCTGCACCACCACATTATCACTCCGCACCACTACAGCACCACTCAGCACCACCACAACACCACTCACCACCACCACTGCACCACTCAGCACCACCACAGCATCGCTCAGCACCACCACTGCACCACTCAGTACCACGAAAGCATCACTCAGCACACCACATTATCACTCAGCACCACCACAGCACCACTCAGCACCACCACAGCATCACTCAGCACCACCCCAGATTCACTCAGCGCTACCCCAGCATCACTCAGCGCCACCCCAGCATCAGTCAGCGCCACCCCAGCATCAGTCAGCACCACCACAGCATCAGTCAGCACTACCACAGCATCACTCAGCACCACCACAGTATCACTCAGCACCACCACAGCATCACTCAGCACCACCACAGAATCACTCAGCACCACCACAGCATCACTCTAGAACACCACAGCATCACTATGCGCTACCACAGCATCATTATGCGCCACCACAGCATCACTCAGCACCACCACAGCATCACTCAGCACCACCACAGCATCACTCAGCACCACCACAGAATCACTCAGCACCACTACAGCATCACTCTGGAACACTACAGCATCACTCTTGAACACCACAGCATCACTATGCGCTACCACAGCATCATTATGCGCCACCACTGCATCACTCAGCACCCCCACAGCACGACCACAGCACGACCACAGCACCACTCAGCACCACCACAGCACCACTCAGCACCACCACAGCACCACTCAGCACCACCACAGCACCACTCAGCACAACAACATTATCACTTAGCACCACCGCATTATCACTCAACACCACCACAGCACCACTCAGCAGCACCACACGCACCACCACAGCACCAATGAGCACCACCACAGCATCACTCAGCACCACCACATCACCAAACACCAAACATATACTCAACAACAAACATATAATGTTACAGTTAAAAAAAAAGCTCATAAACAAATTAGCATTGAAATAAGTATACCACTTTACAAATGGAAATCAACACATAAGATATACGGAACTACTATAAACACAATTACCCACAATAAAATGAAAATAGAAACAAGTACCAAATCACAAGAACAAGAAAGTTGCGAAAGGATTACAACTTCCATCCATTCTAATCAACAACACCTATCAAAAATTCTTTACCTCAAATACAACGCAAAAGTAACACAAAAAAGTTAAAAACGTACATACCGATACAATGTAAATTCATCACAACCTTAATTAACCCAAAAAAAAAAAGGTGCCTATTCGCAAGGCCAAAACACTTCGCAAACAATCACAGGCTAAATCAAAATAAACTGCTACTACAAAATTATTTTTAATGCTAACACAGAGCAACAGAAAAAAAAAACAAGATGGTTGTGGCATACCGATAGTGTGTAAATTCGTCTCAGCCTTAATTATTAAAAATCATTCACAACACAAAAGAATGATAATGCAAAAGAAAGACACTGTGAATATAATACAACAGTAAATTCATATTCATACATTGTCACAAATAAAAATATTACACAGAAAATGTCGGAAGTACATTACATAAAATAACTACATCGCAAAATATTTACTAAAAACAAAATTAATACATAGCACATCAAAATATAGAAACTTTGAATCCCTAAACACGATGTACATACGAACAGTCAAATACAGTCGCAATATGTCGGAAGTACATCACAAAAAATTAAAACATTGCAATAAATTCATTACAAACAACATTAATACATAGCAGATCGATATTTGCAAACGTTCAATAGCTATAAACAAACTACATATGAAATGTCAAATACAGTCGGAATATGTCAGAAGTACGTCCCAAAAAATAAAAACATTGCAATATATTCATTAAAAACAACATTAATACAGAGCACACCAACATTTTGAAACGTAACATAGCTATACATTAAGTACATACGCAAAAACAAATACAGTCTGAATACACAAACGTCATAAAAAAATACAAAACATTAAGCAAATTACAAAAAAGTATTAAGTCAATCAATACTACAAACCCAAAATATGTATAATAATATTCAAAATAAATCTTACCTGTCCAACGACGCAGCAGCAAGACAGGAAGCAGAACACGCCTTTCACATGCGACTGTTACAGAAGATCTGGGAATTTCCCCATTGACGCATGTCAATCGCAACGCTACGTCACAAAACGTAGCAATGCGATTGGCTGGAAATTACGTATTTCAAAAAGCAAAGGGAAAATAGAAAAAAACTAGAACGCTAACATCAAAACGTAGGTAGCGTATAGGCACAACATTGCGAGCGCCATTTTGAATACCAAAGAACTCAAAACCATACCATCACACATGCAAAACACAAAAATAAAAACTCACACACATACACAGACACATGTTCACAGCATCACTCAACACCACCACAGCACCACTCAGTACCACCACAGCATCACTCAGCAGCACCACAGCATCACTCAGAACCACCACAGCACAACTCAGCACCACCACAGCACCACTCAGCACCACTCAGCACCACCACAGCACAACTCAGCACCACCACAGCTCCACTCAGCACCACCGCATCACCACTGAGCACCACCATAGCACTACTCAGCACCACCACAGCATCACTCAGCACCAACACAGCGCCAATCAGCACCACCACAGCACCACTCAGCACCACCACTGCACCACTCAGCACCACCACTGCACCACTCAGCACCACCACAGCATCACGCAGCACCACCACTGCACCACTCAGCACCACAAAAGCATCACTCAGCACACCACATTATCACTCAGCACCACCACAGCACCACCACAGCATCACTCAGCGCCACCCCAGATTCACTCAGCGCTACCCCAGCATCACTCAGCGCCACCCCACCATCAGTCAGCGCCACCCCAGCATCAGTCAGCACCACCACAGCATCAGTCAGCACCACCACAGCATCCCTCAGCACCACCACAGCATCACTCAGCACCACCACAGATTCACTCAGCACCACCACAGAATCAATCAGCACCACCACAGCATCACCCTGGAACACTACAGCATCACTCTGGAACACCACAGCATCACTCTGGAACACCACAGCATCACTATGCACTACCACAGCATCATTATGCGCCACCACAGCATCACTCAGCACCACCACAGCATCACTCAGCACCACCACAGCATCACTCAGCACCACCACAGAATCACTCAGCACCACCACAGCATCACTCTGGAACACTACAGCATCACTCTGGAACACCACAGCATCACTATGCACTACCGCAGCATCATTATGCGCCACCACAGAATCACTGAGCACCACCACAGCACCACTCAACACCACCACAGCACCACTCAGCACCACCACCACATCACTCAGCACCACCACAGCACCACTCAGCACC
Source organism: Lissotriton helveticus (assembly GCF_964261635.1). Classification (NCBI taxonomy): domain Eukaryota; kingdom Metazoa; phylum Chordata; class Amphibia; order Caudata; family Salamandridae; genus Lissotriton; species Lissotriton helveticus. The sequence continues at coordinate 645,998,933 of NC_136071.1, read as the reverse complement.
ACCACATTATCACTCAGCACCACCACATTATCACACAACACCACCACAGCACCACTCAGCACCACCACAGCACCACTCAGCACCACCACAGCACCACTCAGCACCACCACATTATCACTCAGCCCATCACTCAGCACCACCACAGCACCACTCAGCCCCACCACAGCACCACTCAGCACCACCAGAGCACCACTCAGCACCACCACAGCACAATGCAGCACAACCACTGCACCACTCAGCACCACTCAGCACCACCACAGCACCACTCAGCACCACCACAGCACCACTCAGCACCACTACAGCATCACTCAGCACCAACACAGCACCAATCAGCACCACAACAGCACCACTCAGCACCACCACTGCATCACTCAGCACCACCACTGCACCACTCAGCACCACCACTGCACCACTCAGCACCACCACAGCATCACTCAGCACCACCACTGCATCACTCAGCACCACGAAAGCATCACTCAGCACACTACATTTTCACTCAGCACCACCACAGCATCACTCAGCGCCACCCCAGATTCACTCAGCGCTACCCCAACATCACCCAGCGCCACCCCACTGTAGCAATGCGATTGGCTGGAAATTACGTAATTCAAAAATCAAAGGGAAAATAGAAAAAAACTAGAACGCTAACCTCAAAACGTAGGTAGCGTATAGGCACAACATTGCGACCGCCATTTCGAATACCAAAGAACTCAAAACCATACCATCACACACACAAAACACAAAATAAAACCACAAACACACACACATACACAGACACATGTTCACAGTATCACTCATCATCACCACTGCACCACTCAGCACCACCACAGCATCACTCAGCACCACAACAGCATCACTCAGCACCACCACAGCACCACTCAGCACCACCACAGCACCACTCAGCAACACAACAGCACCACCACAGCACCACTCAGCACCACCACAGCATCACTCAGCACCACCACAGTGTCACTCAGCACCACCACAGCATCACTCAGCACTGCCACAGCATCACTCAACACCACTACAGCACCACTCATCACCACCACAACATCACTCAGCACCACCACAGCACCACTCAGCACCAGCACAGCACCACTCAGCACCACCACAGCACCACTCAGCACCACCACAGCACCACTCAGCACCATCACAGCACCACTCAGCACTGCCACAACACCACTCAGCACCACTAAGCACCACCATAGCACCACTCAGCACTACCACAGCACCACTTAGCACAACCACAGCACCACTCTGCACCACCACAGCACCACTCATCACCACCACAGCATCACTCAGCACCACCACAGCACCACTCAGCACCACCCCATCACCACTCAGCACCACCACAGCACCACTCTGCACCACCACAGCACCACTCATCACCACCACAGCATCACTCAGCACCACCACAGCACCACTCAGCACCACCCCATCACCACTCAGCACCACCACAGCATCACTCAGCACCACCACAGCATCACTCAGCACCGCCACAGCATCACTCAGCACCACCACAGCATCACTCAGCACCACCACAGCATCACTCAGCACTACAACAGCAGCATTCAGCACCACAACATCATCACACAGCACCACTTAGCACCACCACAGCATCACTCAGCACCACCACAGCACCACTCAGCACCACTAAATCACCACTCAGCACCACCACAGCACCACTCATCACCACCACAGCACCACTCTGCACCACCACATCACCACTTAGCACCACCACAGCACCACTCAGCACCACCACAGTACCACTCAGCACCACCACAGCACCACACAGCACCACCACAGCATCACTCAGCACCACCACTGCACCACTCAGCACCACCACAGCATCATTCAGCGCCACCCCAGCATCACACAGCACCACACTAGCATCACTCATCACTACCACAGCCCTCCTCAGCACCACCACCTTATCACTCAGCAGCACCACAGTACCACTCAGCACCACCACAGCATCACTCAGAACCACCACAGCACCAGTCAGCACCACCACAGCACCACTCAGCACCACCACAGCCTCACTCAGCACCACCACAGCACCACCCAGCACCACCACAGCATCACTCTGCACCACCACATTATCACTCGGCACCACCACAGCATGACTCAGCACCACCACAGCATCACTCAGCACCACAACAGCACCACCACAGCACCACTCAGCACCACCACAGCATCACGCAGCACCACCACTGCACCACTCAGCACCACCACAGCATCACTCAGTGCAACCCCAGCATCACACAGCACCACACCAGCATCACTCAGCACCACCACAACACCACTCAGCACTACCACATTATCACTCAGCAACACCACAGCACCACTCAGCACCACCACAGCATCACTCAGCACCACCACAGCCTCACTCAGCACCACCACAGCACCACCCAGCACCACCACAGCATCACTCTGCACCACCACATTATCACTCGGCACCACCACGGCATGACTCAGCACCACCACAGCATCACTCAGCACCACCACAGCACCGCCACAGCACCACCCAGCACCACCACAGCACCGCTCAGCACCACCACAGCATCACTCAGCACCACCACAGCACCACTCAGCACCGCCACAGCATCACTCAGCACCACCACAGCACCACCCAGCACCACCACAGCACCAGTTAGCACCACCACAGCACCACTCAGCACCACCACAGCATCACTCACGGCCTCCACAGCATCACTCACGGCCTCCACATCATCACTCAGGGCCACCACAACATCACTCAGGGGCACCACAACATCACTATGCGCTACCAGAGCATCACTGAACACCACAGCATCACTCGTCACCACCACAACATCACTCCGCACCATCACAGCATCAATCTGTGCAACAATCCAACAACAACTGGGTCAAATATGTTCTCTCAATGTTTCAAGCATTATTACATATTTCACTTCTGTTCTTGGATTTTCATCACAATGAAATACACTAAACATAATCTTCACAAAAAGTTATTTACAAAAATGTAAGCTATTGCCCTTATAAATTACAATCACTTTTATTTAAGTATTAATTATTTTAAAAAATTAAAAACCTTCGTTATTTATAATATCAATACATCTAAATCACGTAAATACAAACCATGTTGCATTACAAATTCTATAGGTGTCACATTTGCGAAAGTTATAACTATTGGCTTTGTAAATGACAAAGCTATTAATTTATGCTATTTTCAAAACCAACACATAAATAAAAATATTGTCATTTACAAGACCAATAGCTCAAACCTTCATAATGCGAGACCTATTGCATTGCAAATGCTTGTTAAAATGTTGTATATTTATGTTTAAGAATATATATATTTTTTAATTGTTGAAATGCCATTAGTAATTTTTGTTTTTCTGCTAACCAGCACTTTCCCTACTGTTGCACTCACTGGAGTGGGAATAGTCATTTCAACCCTCCACTATCCAGCCCTTTCCCTACTGTTTCACTCAATGGATTGGGAATAGTAATTTTTACCCCTCTGCTATCTAATACTTTTCCTTCTGTTGCACTCACTGGAGTGGGAATAGTCATGTTTACCCCTCTGCTCTCCAATACTTTCCCTACTGTTGTACTCACTGGAGTGGGAATAATAAGGTTAACCTTCCGCTATCTAGCACTTTCCCTTCTGTTGCATTCATTGGAGTGGGAAGAGTAATTTTTACCCCTCCGCTATCCAATATTTTCCCTACTGTTACACTCATTGGAGTGGAAATAGTAGTTTTTTCCCCTCCGCTATGCAATACTTTTCCTACTACTGCACTCACTGGAGTGGGAATAGTAGTTTTTCCCCTCCGCTATCCAATAGTTTTCCTACTGTTGCACTCGCTGGAGTGGGAATAGTAATTTTTACCCCTTCGCTATCCAGCACTTCCCCTACTGTTGCACTAACTGGAGTGGGAATAGTAATTTTTACCCCTTTGCTATCCAGAACTTTCCTTACTGTTGCACTCACTGGAGTGGGAATTTGAATTTGTACCCCTCCGCTATCCAATACTTTCCCTACTGTTGCACTCACTGGAGTGAGAATAGTAATTTTTACCCCTCCGCTATCCAACATTTTCCCTACTGTTGGATTTATTGTGTTGCGGAAAGTACGTTTTATTTTTGTTTTAATAGTTTAATATTTTAATTAATTATAGAATATTTATTTTTTATTTTTAATCATTGATATATGTATATATTCTATGTTTAAAAAATTTAAAGATTTAAAAATTAAATAAAGATAATAGTTAAACTATTTTTAAGTAAATATATGTATATGTATAAATTATTATGTTTGTGTTTATATTTTTCAAAATTATGTTTTTTTTACATTTAGTTAACGTGTATATTAAATGTAATTTATTTTGTTGAACATAATATCAATATTTTATATTTTTAATATATATTATTTATAGTTTTAAATCTATATTTTTTACATCTATATTTTTAACTTCTATATTTTTGACTCAATATTTTTGTACTTCCTTGTTTAGGTATAGAGAGTCAATATTTTTTATATCTATATTTTTACTTCAATATTCGTACTATCAAAATGTTTACTATCGATATCCTATCAGTGAACCATTTTGTTCCTTAATAATCTTTCCACACAATATTTTTGGTTCCGATAGTCTGTCAGTAATCCCATTGTAGGTGGCAGTCTCACACATAATGTCAGGTTGTGAGGTACCTACAACTTGTCTGTAGTTTCACAGTACCAAGAAGAATCAGCTGATACATTAGAGTGTGCGTTAGGGACTCAACATTTATCTTAGAATAGCCGATCACCAGACAGAGAATTAAAGAGAAGGATGAAACCAAGATCAGATGGGAGAACCATTGCAACTGAATCAAGGGTCATTAAAAGTAAAGTAAAGTCCACATTTGTAAAGCGCACAATCACCCGTAAGGGTCTCTAGGCGCTGGGGGCCGTCGGGAAGATTAAGCAAGCTATTGCCCAGAGTCACATGGTGCTGGGCTAACCTGCCGCCGGAGCCGGGGATCGAACCGTGGTCCCCAGATTCCAGCGTCAGTCGCCCTGGCCGCGGCGCCACACCTCTTCCATTGCTCAGAACTGGACAAGTAAGGGATGTGTGTCAGTCACATGCCTAACATTTGTAGGACAGTGTCATTTTTAATGCAGCTGTTTTCAGTGTTGACTAACTGGAGAGTATTGAATTGGTTACTATCAACTCACACAGTCACAATGCATTAGCACTAATTTTGCCAATAGAAACCTGATTAGAAATTAATTATCAGAAAGGATACAACTCACTTAAATTGTGTGATGAAAATCTTCCATCTGAAGTGGACAACAGATCGAGCTTAGGTTTGGACCCTGACTTTCAGGTCTTTACCACCAAGTGCTGTCCAAATTATGCCTTATTGTTTTTGGAGTAATCATGCCAAGAAAGAAACTGAACAGCTACTGTACTCCATGTTGAGCCCTCTGCAGAAATTCCTTGTAGCACAATCTGTGCAGAAGACCATATATTAAAATAAGGCTTTAAACAGAAAGGCTGTACGCAGTGTTACTTTTTATCCTTAAATTGGGGAGAAGGTTGGAGATGAAGGGTAGGAAATTGGGCTTCCAGGATCACACTAGCTTAATGTCAAAAAGTGACTACTTTCACTGGAAAAAGGTAGGCAGAATATAAGCAGATACACTTATTTATGATCCTGAGGGAGAATTTGGTCTACACATTTCAGGAGATTGGGGAAGATGTATTAAAATGTTTGTTGAATTATACTTTCCTTAGGGCAGCATTAATAGTAAATCTAAAATTAGGCCGTATTAAGGTAGGACTAATTTATCAGCTATGAATGAATGCAATAGGGATGAACTGGAATTGGGTATTACCCGAATCACAATTAAGAGTGTTTATGCAGGCAGTCCCAACAAAGCAGTAGATCTCAATAGGATACTGCTGAAATGTTATAGTTTAGGGACAATCTTGCTGAGGTGTTCTTAGAAGTTTACAATTACCCCTCAACTAGTGTTAGATTCCTAGACATGGACATCCTGCCACCATTGTTGTTTTTACTGGTTGTGCCTCCTAAATATCGAGTAAGGAATTAGGGCCCAGATGTAGGTAATAGCAAATTACCGAATGGTAAATACCGAATTTTACCGATTCAGTATTTACTATTCGGTAATTGCTATGTAGGTAAATAATTCGGTAAAAATACCGAATCGGTATGATTACCGATTCGGTAATTACCGAATCAGTATTTGCCATTGATTCCTATGGGCCTTGAAGCCCATAGGATTCTATAGCAAATACTGATTCGGTAATTACCGAATCGGTAAATTTACCGATTTTACAAGGGGGACAGGGTGTCACTTTGACACCCTGTTGCACCCCTGTTTCTGGCTTGTGTGCCATGTGACACACATACATGCCCTTAGGGCATGTCTGTGTGCCACATGGCACAGGGGTACATGCACAGATGTGCATGTACACTGGAATTTGTTATTTACCATGGAATAGTATTCCATGGTAAATAACGATTCGGTAAGGGCCTCTGGCACTGATTACAGTGCCACCTACATATGGATTTACAGAATCGGTAAATTTACCGATTCGGTTTTTTACCGATTCTGTAAATATACCGAATCGGTAAATATACCGATTCTGTAAATATGAGGCCCCCTACATGTCAAATCCCAAATACCGGTCGGTAACGGCCGAAATCGTCCGTTACCGACCGGTATTTGGCGACCTACATCTGGCCCATAATGGGACCTTAATATCATTGACAGAATATTGAGGACAATCCATTGAAAGGTAAGTATGCATAGATTTTCTATACCTAACTCTACATAAATAAATGAACCTTCATGATACATAGCTTCATGGTACAGAGATGTGGAGTTAAGAATAGTAGCACTTATCTTTCTATATTTTGCCCCTTGATATTATGTCTACGATACTATGATGCCACAATATTCCTATGCCCGATATTCCGTGGTACAATCGTTTTACCAGGAATGAAACAGCCAGATAGAGATTTGATCATACTACCTTTTTCCTCTGCTAAATTCAGATTGTACTCATTTTTATCTAAAGTTTTGACCATTCATTTAGTGAGAGCAAATCCAACTCTTGGACAATCTGTTCATCAGGAAAAAATACTGGAAATGAATGAACTCACTTAGATCGATTGAAAAATAATAACTGGAGACATTGATTGACACATTAGTCAACTTGGCTGGTTAGAAAACAGCCCCTGCTAGGTTCGCGCTACAGAAATACAATATATTTATATACATACATATACGCATATATACATGCACAGAGTGGGACCTGGTCTGTCCAGTGAAAAGTCTGAGCCTCTAAATCTTGTAACATGGTTTGGACAGTCATGGCCAAACATTGCAAGTACAGATTACACAGAATACAAATTAAGGGCATGCATTATCTCCTATGTATTTTCTTTTAGCCAATTAAAGTCCCATAAAGTAAAACGTTACTGTTATACGTTGAATGTCCTTGAGCCAGGAGTATAAATAGGATAGTTTTATTCAAGTTGAGTTGCAGGTTAAGCTCTTAAGATGTAAAGGTAAAACCCCACCAGGAGTGACCTCCCTGTCACTCAGCCTGCCTGCCACCAGCTGCCAGTTAACACACAGGCCATGCCCCCAACATTCCACGATGTCACCAAGCATTCTAGTAGTGACACCATGTGAGCCACAGGGAAATCCCAGCCAGGGAAAAGAGATATAGATAAATATAACACATCTCCTTTCTTTAGGGAAATTACAAAAGTGAAAATTAGAGTAAGCAACATCAACATCAGTGTACACATCAACATCAATATACACCATACTTTTGAAAATAAAGCATTTTCATAGCAAAAGAAAATAATGACATTAGATTCTCAGATAATTAGTCCCATCCCCCTCCCTTGGGAAACACAACACAACACAACCACCTTGAGGACTAATCTCGAAACAAAATGGAGTACTTTCTTCTCCGTCACCACACCTGTAACAGGGTATACACCACCCCGTTAACTAAAATTGGAGAACTTTCTGCTCCGTCACCACACATGTAACAGGGTACTCACCACCCCGTGAACTAAAACCGGAGTTCATTCTGCTCTGCCACCTGTAACAGGGTACACACCACCCCGTGAACTAAAATTGGAGCACCCCTTGGTACACCTCACCCTGTGAACTTAAAATTGGAGCATATAGCTTCCATCCCAATAACCAAACATGTAACAGGGTACACATCACCCTGTGAACTGAAAATTGGAGCATATAGCTTCCATCCCAATAACCAAACATATAACAGTGTACACATCACCCTGTGAACTTAAAATTGGAGCATATAGCTTCCATCCCAATAACCAAACATGTGACAGGGTACACATCACCCTGTAAACTTAAAATTGGAGCATATAGCTTCCATCCCAATAACCAAACATGTAACAGGGTGCACATCACCCTGTGAACTTAAGCCCCCAACATTCCACGATGTCACCAAGCATTCTAGTAGTGACACCATGTGAGCCACAGGGAAATCCCAGCCAGGGAAAAGAGATATAGATAAATATAACAGTTACATTTTATGTAGTTTATCTAATCTTCATTTCCTACAGTTATGAGCAGGATTGGTTAATCCTTTGGGAGCTCCTTGCTAACTATAGAATAGTCTTTGGCTACAAAGTAATTTATGATAAATTGCAGACATTACATTGGCACAAGCCAGGGATGCCTGCCACAACAGGTACTTATTCAAGCATTAGTGTTCAGGGGTCTTTTTTCCTCTGTTACTTCTCAGGGCTTCTTGTTAAACCCAGTGGGGGATCTCAAGTGTTGTGATTGAATACTATTTATGAACATTGAATACATAAACATTAATAAGAACATGATTGTTACCAAATGTATCTGTGGTTAAGGTTTTGAGTGGAACATTTCACAAAAGGGTCTCAATAAAACTCACCCTTCAATTGCCAAGCTTATCTGGAGCAGCAAGGGGCTGCGGACATCCTGCAAAAATGTAAATAGGTTTAAATGTTGAATATTCTGAGCTCATCCTGCATCACGCCGTGCTATTGAGTGAGCTGTGCTATGACACAGTTTGTTTATTTTATGTAGAATTAGAAATATAGCAAATGCCTGGAAGATCAACCAACACTGAAGTTATTAGATGGGGTTTACAGATATGTTTCAAAGAGTTGATAGATAAGGATGAAATTGGTTTTATTCTTCCCTTTTCACTTTTTGATTCTTTGTATTTCATTTTTCATCTGTTCTGTTTCCATTTTTGTCTCAGTAATTTAGACATACTTGCAAATTGTGAGCACTAATACAATTCATGTAAACAATATTTATTCAGGTCCTGTGTGTCTACTTATCTCCCTTTTTAGACATACGTGTAAAGTAATGGCGTGAATTAATGAAATAGTAAAATTTTGTTGTTTCCATGTTCTATTACCATTCGTGCACCTGTTGGCCCCTGAAAATATCCCTAGGCACAAACTGGTTCTATGTTCATGTGCACACACATGAAGATTTAAAAGTGCATATAACTCTAATGGCAGTGTGTTTTAAGGCAGCTACAATAAACGGAAATTGAGCCTTTTTTATCACTGTCTCATGTGTCTAACTGGATGGCCTATGACTCCAGCCTTAAAGCCTACACGATTTCAGTTACTGTCCAGAATTGCTATCTGCCCATCCTTCATGAGGTGGAGGTGCACATTTCTTGAACAGATATTGCAATGGTGGCTGGTGATACAGCTGACATGGTGTTTCATCAGATGGTACATTCTGCATGTCCTCACTAATGGTGGCGTTAGGGTCAGACTCAGGCTTGCTGTGCTCTGTAATGAAGTGCCCTTCTTTGAATTAACAGAGTCCTTCTGTGCTTCTGTGGAGATGCAACACAAAGTCAGAAGACATTTGCAATAGTACTTTGACTTTGAGAAGTGATCTGGGAAGAGGTGATCAGTCTGCCTGCTATTGCTTTGTGCTTTGAACTGTGATGTTTGTGGTGAAATTCCATCCTCAAAGCAGACCCTGCAATGGATACATCTTCAGTCAGTAACGCGCAGTTGGGATGCTGAAATAGGTGTTTGTTGTGTGCATTGGACCTGGCCCTCTCTGCCCGGTCTCCATCAAACCTTTTGCCTGTCCCCTTCACTTTTGTTTCGTAAATCGTTTTTGTTGGCTTTATACTCTTCACACTTTACCACTGTTAATCAGTGCTGAAGTGCTTGTGCCCACTCCCCTAAACATAGTAAAATTGATTTACACCCAATTGGCATATTTAGTTTACCTATAAGTCCCATGTAGAGTGGTATACCATGTACTCGGGCCCTGTAAATTTCAAGCTACTAGTTGGCCTGCAGCACTTATTGCACCACCAACTTTAGGTAGCCCCTTAAAACACCTCCTAGGTCTGCCACTGTAGCCTGCATGCAATTGTAAACTGGCAATTCGATTTGGCAACAAACCCCCCTTGCGAAGCCCTGAACTTGGGAAACGGCCTTAACAAAGCAGGCTCAGCCATGCGTGCTGTTTCCCAGCAAGCAGAACCACCTCTGCCTTAACCACGCATATGATTTAAAAATGCATATGCGTGGTGAAGGCAATGCTCGGTCTAGATGCGAAGAGGATGGGCGGGCACAGGAAGACAGGAAGAGGAAGGATCGGTAAATGACATGGTTAGGTAAGTGGTGCTGGTGCCAGATCTTGGGGCTGTGGGGGGTAGTTTATCTGGGTGTGGTTATTTTTTAGGGCTCAGGGCAGGTTCTTTATAGGGCAGGGAGCTGTTTAGGCCTCAGGGTGGGGGAGCCGGTTCGGAGTAGTTTATAAGGGATGGGGTCAGTTTTTAAGGTTCAGGGCAAGGGGTTTGGGTCAGGGTAGTTTTTAGGGCATGGGGTCAGTTTTTAGGGCTCATGGAGGGGCACGGGAGGAAAAAGGGCAGTTTTAGGTCTCAGGGCGGGGGCTGGGTTGGGGTACTTTACGGATGTAGAGGACAGTTTTTAGGGCTCAGGGAAAGGGACTGGGTCAGGGTAATTTTTAGGGCATGGGATGCAGTTTTTGAACTGGGCTGAGGGAAGAGGGACAGTTCACAGAGATGCAGGCTGGGGTATGATTTTTAGCACACATGTCACGTTACAAGCCATGTCTTTACCACTAAATTGCGTGGTAAAGGCTTGCATGGTAAAGACGCGGTTGTGGTTAAGACTGCATGCTTCAGGCATGCGTTGTTCCATCATACAACTCCCAAACTTCCCTTTTATTACAATAAGTCGCCCCTAAGGCACGCCCTAAGTAGACCAAAGGGCAGGGTGCATTGTACTTAAAAGGTTGGACATGTACTTTTTAAAGTTTTTCATGTCCTGGTAGTAAAAAACTCCTAAATTTGGGCCATATTTATGTTTGGGGTGCATCACACAATAGGGTGCATGCTCGACACAACCCTAAAATGTGATTTATCAAACCACACAAGGCCATCTTGGTTGGCCCTAAATGGCTTTTTAAACCCAGAGTAACTCAACGCAGCGCAAACCACTGTGTTGCGTTACTCTGCCCCAGATAGGCATTCCATGGGTGGAGTATGGGAGTTCATAGAAAAATGCCTCAGGGGATTGGTTTTGTGCAGGAAGGTGTCCCTTCTTGCACAAAATAATCCTGCTTACAAAACAGCCTCCCTTGCACCATGGTGCAAGAGTGCCTACGTTTGCGCTAGGCGGCACATTGTGTGGCTGCACTGGGAAATGGTGGGATTGCACTGTATTGTTTTAAATATGGCACATTTCTGCCCTTTCCCTGTCATGCAGCGTAGCGCAGCAAGGTGGTTTGCTGTGCTGCGTGATTTCTACATTAATGCACCCCTTCGTTTTTCACTTCTAAAAGGCCTACCCATCCCATAGGATAACATTGGGTTGCCTTCTAACATTTAATATGTGCTAACTTGTGATTGAGGACAGATAAGCATTTCATTTTTGATATCTGTGAAATTGTAATTTGGCAGTGTTCTACCCCTAGCCATTCATTTGGTACCTACAGCCTGTCCTACATTGCATGCCTGGGCATAGTTAGACTTTGTTAATTCCTCTCCGGCAGCCACACAATAGAGGATTAGATGTGCCTGAAGGGGCCAACTGCTGACAAGGTGGGTGAGGTGATACTGGCCACAGGCCCACTTGCAACTGAATAGGCCGTGCTCTGCCTTCACACAAAGGACTTTATTCCTGCAGCCAATTTGTAATGCTTTTAAGGATATTTTTCTTTTATCCAAATAAAGATTTTTTATACTTCCTGCAGCCAGCTTGGAGCCAGGTCAGGGGAGTCAGGAAATTTCCAGGCACTTCAAAGAAGGCACCAAATATAAAGATAGGACCCACTCTATAGTTAACTTTTTGGACCTGCGGAAGGACTTTCAGAGGACTGCCTGCTGCTGCGGCTTGCTGTATACTCCACAAGACTGATTTGCTGCACCTGAGAGGGCTGCTTTGCTGCCTGGATCTGCCTTGAAACCTCAGAGGCTTTCCCTGCCACTTGAGCACTGCTTTCTCACCTGAACTCCAATGGCTAGCTTGATGGCCTCCTGTTCAGGGCCACATGGTCTATGTGAGAGCCCCACCATCTTGAACCTGCACCTGGACCCAGCCTGAGAGAGTCTCAGCCCCCAAGTTGTGCCCTCCAGTACTAAACCCTTGGTGGTGATGCTAAAGGTGCCCCAGGGAAGACTGGGATCAACCTGCTCACCTATCAGTCTAAAGTGCATTGCGGTTGGCCTGACTTTGTGGCTGCTCCCGCTATGTTCTTCTCCACAGTAGCAAATCCTGTTCAGTGGTCGTTTGGCAAAGTGGTATGCGGCCTCCTGGAATACGCACCTACAGCCTCCTGCCTCGCCCTCTGGAGATTTTTGACTTCCAAAAAAGTGACTATGTCCTAACATAGAAATCTTTTCCATGACATCATCCAGCAGCTCCCCGATGACAACACTCCCTCCCCAAGCACTACCTGCTGATTTGCCACGCTGAACTTTCCCTTCTCAGAACTGTTTCTGCAGAATTTCAATTACGCCCGAAGGTAAGTCACTTCTTGTATCTGACCCATGTTTCATCATGGTTGACCATATTTTTTTACTTTAACCTGTCTCGTGGTACTCTATGTCTGCGGTTGGCGCTTTGATCTTTTAGACACTAGTTTTTACTAAAATTGTATGAATGTATAACTCTGCTTTTACTGATTGGATTTTTTATTGTTTTGGTGTCAAATAGTTTCTCAAAGTTTATTTTCTTTTTCTAAATTGTGTGGTATTTTTCTTGTTTTGTGTTTTCACTTTATTACTGATTCTGTGCTGCATACATACTTTACACATTGTCTCTAAGTAAAGCCTCACTGCTTTTGTGCCAAGCTACCAAAGGGCTAAGCACAGGCAAATGTATTGAATTTTGTGGTTCACCCTGACTGTGATTGTGGCTTCTGCTTGAACAGGGGTCACCCCCTTCAACCAGCTACCCCATTTCTAACAGTGTGTATAGGCTTGGCATTGTAAAAGCCTCATCTATAGTGATGCATGGAACACTTATTTGCAGATATCTTCGGCTGGCTGATATGTTACATAAACCTCCACACCTCCTAATACCCAGGTAACCGTAGCTGTGATAGGGAGATAGCCCAGGGGCTAGCCTGTCAACACAGTGTTTTGCAGCAGCATTTCAAATCAGCTGTTTGAGCCAATTCTGTCAAACTGATACTTCTCCCACTTAACGCATATCAATTCGCACAGAATAGAACATGTCAGTATATGTTCTCTATATTTAGCTATGTCATGATATTGTCAGACTTGGACAAGAAACAGACCAAGACAACAAATATAAAACTGGCCCACACTTACACATTGTTACTCAGAAACTGCAATAACATTCTCTGGTACTCCCTCATCCCCCTTACAAAGTTCTTTGTCTTTGCCTCACAGACGCTGTTCAGCTGTCTCAGATTGACTTCTACTTCCTACAACTGGAATCAGATGGGATGGCTCTTAGCTCAGAGCAGAGTTCAATTCCATGACTTATTCTTGAAGATAATTCATCTGCTGATTCCTCCCATATTCACAAAAAATGTTAACACCTACTCTGTGCATTTGATTTTGCATCTTAGCTTTCATGCATAACATGTCGATTCAGAGCTGCTCTCCAAATTGCCCTCTGGACAGGACCTGTGAGTTTCTCCCCAGCTCCCAGAATTCAGGAAAACCCTCATTGTCAACTTCTGAGTCTGAGAAAACCACCATAGGAACCTTTCTAGCTTCTGTATATACATATATTTGTAAGTAGAATGTCTATAATACAATCCCAGCCAAAAGACAGCAGTTGAAGGTAGAGACACAAAAAATGAAGCTTGGTGGGTTTACTGGATTCTGAGAGTGGTGGTGCTAAGCAGCGTTTACAGAATCTCTGCATACTGTTTTTACTTCAACCACTCCTCAACACATTAATGTTAGTTTTGCAATCTGCAGTCTCTGACGCCTACTGCTCCAACATCCCTCCCCACACACCATCGCACTTCCGCCACCCGGTAGATGTAACAACCTACTGACATTTCTTTTCTAAATATTGTGCAGTATTTCTGGTAGGGACTTTTGATAATCTTACTAATAAATGTAAATACGCTATTTGATGCACATCTGTTGTGATAGTCACTACATTATTCTCACTAATCTACTCATGGATCGAGAATCTACCCAAAGTGAATGTGTTTATTTTATGCTCTGAAACAGAAACTTCCAATTCGGTCCTATCAGCATGAAAGACAATACATGTAATGACATGCAGACATGGCAGTTTATTAAGATATATTGTTAACGTCAAGAGAAGCCACTGATTATAAGTCAAAACTGTACAACTGGCTTATCTATATTAATAGCCTCATTTATTGTAGTTGCTTTCTGTGTTCGTTTTATGAGAAGTGTAATTTGTGAGTATAATTCAATGGGCCACTTGCTTTCTAATGATTGTTAATGCCTTGTTTCATGATAATTGATCAATCAAACGAGTCCTGCCTATTGATTCTCTTTTGGTGAACAAAACAGTTTGTACTCATAATTGTGCTTCTGTTTACTCAGACACAATATTTCCTTTATTTTTCTGAATAGATAAATGCAGTGTTTTGTGTCTAGAAATTCAGAAATATATTATGCCATAAATTTCAATTGTTAGAATTGAAGAGCTTTTATATCTGTGTGAATGTGTTTTTTTAAGTTCTCCTGCACAGTGCTTCTGTTGTGCTTGTGAAATCTATTGCATTTAATCTACATCTTAAAGGGGGTTTACTTCCTGCCCCCTTGCTTTTCATTGGTTCCGGGGCTAGGTTCTTACTTTTCCTCCTTTTCTATTTGCTGTAGCATACTGTTTCCTGTGTTTTCCTCACGTTGTTCCTCGTCTGCTTCTCTTATCAGTATCCAGCTGCCTAAGTACTGTTTCTGTCAGTTTTTGGGGAACTTTTTTTTTAATGTTTTGCCTGCTCAGCACTGGTGCTGTCTTTGTCTACCTAATCTACCCCTAGATCCATGCAAAACTAGCGTGCTGCTGGGCTCAATTTCTTTTTTTTTGTCCAACTCCTGCATGCCATTTGCACTCTTGCCCCAAACTCGCTCACCTCTGTGGAGACCGGCAAAACGCTACATGAAACACTACTTTAATCATTAAAAACAGCTCCTGTTCCCACATGCATCTCAATCTCAGTAACCAGGCCAAGCAATGTTGCACTAAATTAGGTAATAGTAACAACCATTCTTTGGAGTTGTTATATTCTACCTTATAAAGCTGTTGAAACCTAAAAAGACATGTTGCCTGATCTTAATATGTCCACCGCTGAGCGTACGCATTTACTGTAGTGGTGCAGTCTGTGCCCTGTGGGGCCTTCGCGTGGCACTGCCAGGTGACCAGTGACAGCTCGGGCCTGTGCGCAGAGTTCAGACACATTTGAACATAAAGATTAGCTCTACAGGAAACATGAATTTGTGCAATAACCCATTGGGTCTATGGCTACTCTTTGCACTTATGTCCGCAGCCTGCACTTTCTGCACTGCAACAGGGAATGTTACCAGTGACAGTCATGACATCAGCTGGAAAGCTGTTACACATCTCTTTCCACTCCGTTATTATTGTGTGTGCTACCCAGTGCACTGGCACATGTCACACCATTCCCCCTTTGTCACTTTTGACAACGCATGCAGTTCTGTGACTGACCCTGTGCACCGTATGCAACTTTAGCTTTGTGTGTCTGTAAGCGTTTCTACTACTAGATGTTACCTGTTACCACAGAGTACATACTAACATGTTGCTCTTTCCTTTTATAAATAATTGTTTCAGGTATCTTGATTGCATTATGTGATCCAAAGACGAAACCTCCTGAATGCATTACAGTAGTCAGAACTGGAATATGCAACTTCTACGGAAGTGAAGTATCTGGGAGCACAAGTGCCAGTCCGACCATGTGCGCCAGTTTCCTTCCCAACCACCCACCCCTCTCCGCTCTAGCGTGCATATGTGAAACCCTGTCTCCAGCCTTTTGGTTCAATGACGGCTATGAAAAAGCGTAGGTGAATCTTGAAGTTGCACAAGCGGGCGAAAAAATTTCAACACAGTTTCTGTGGACCTGCTGTTTCAGATACTTATAAATCTGTCCAATTTTGAGTATGCCTCTACAGCATGCACATACCTGTGGTAGGTTTAATGTTAATGTGCACCCTGTTTCCTCCGCGTTTAGGTGTCCTTCACCTTTTTAGGTGTTGCCTGCACGGAAGCACATGCAAAAAGAACAATTGATGGACAGAATGCAGAACAATGTCATACATTCACCCCAGTACAGGGATCTGGGCCTAAATCCATAGTTTTTTTGCTCACCATGCCATTCCAGTTTGGACCCAGCCATATGCAAATCCGTCTTGACCCTGCGTATGGCTGGGTTCAAACTGGGGTGGCGTAGTGGGCAAAAGAACAATGAATTTAACCCAGATCTCTTGACTGGGGTAGAACGTTTGAATCATTCAGCATTCCGTCCATCATTTGTTGCAGTTACCCTTTTTGCCCTAAGTGGGAGGGGCATCTGGGCACTTGCTCACTGTGCCACTGGATTCAAGCTAGCCTGGCCAATGAAGGGTGACATACCCCGAAACCTGTCCCAGGATGCTTGTTTCCTGTCCAGGGAGGACCTGGCATAGCAGTTCGGTCTGGACTGTTCCCATGAGGCACTGGGTCAAAACTGATTTGCATATGGCTGGGTCCAAACTGGGGTGGCGTAGTGGGCAAAAGAACAATGGATTTAACCCAGATCTCTTGGCTGGGGAAGAATGTTTGAATCATCCAGTATTCCGTCCATCATTTGTTGCAGTTACCCTTTTTGCCCTAAGTGGGATGGGTATGCCCAGACATGGGTCCCTTGCTCCTTGTGCCACTGGATTCAAGCTAGCCTAGCTGATGAAGGGTGACATACCCTGAAACCGGTCCCAGGATGCTTGTTTCCGGTCCAGGGAGGACCTTGCTCTGCAGTTTGGTCTGGACTGTTTCCATGAGGCATAGGGTCAAGACTGATTTGCATATGGCTGGGTCCAAACTGCGGTAGCGTATTGGACAAAAGAACAATAGATTTAACCCAGATCTCTTGACTGGGGAGAATGTTTGAATCATTCAGCATTCCATCCATCATTTGTTGCAGTTACACTTTTTGCCCTAAGTGGGATGGGTATGCCCAGACGTGGGTCCCTTGCTCACTGTGCCACTGGATTCAAGCTAGCTTGGCTGATGAAGGGTGACATACCCCGAAACCTGTCCCAGGATGCTTGTTTCCAGTCCAGGGAGCACCTGGCATGGCAGTTCGGTCTGGACTGTTCCCATGAGGCACAGGGTCAAGACTGATTTTCATATGGCTGGGTCCAAACTAGGGTGGCGTAGTGGGCAAAAGAATGATGGATTTAACCCAGTTATCTTGACTGGGGGAGATTGTTTGAATCATTCAGCATTCTGTCCATAATTTGTGGCAGATGCACAGAAGCACAGGCTGATCTCCTTTCAGAATCTTTATTTATATATTTCTGTAGACACTATTGGCATACCCCTGACCCTATACTCGCACACCTCTTACCCTGTACAGGTAGCATCTCTCACCCTGTACATGCACACAATCCTCATTCTGCACTAAACCCTCATCATTAACCATGCATGGAGACACTTTCACCCTGCACTCAGATACTTAGCAACCTTCATTCATGCACCGCTCACCTTGCACAGGGAGCATTCACACCATTCTCCTGTACTCATACACTGCTCCCACACCTCTTAACTTATTACTAATCCCAATGGCAAAACCTAATGCATTTACCAACGCTTGTTACTCTCCTGTGTCCAGCCCATGCTGGCTCATGGCAATTTAGGGGGTATGGAGAAGAATTCGAAATTATATGCCTGTGGCCCTTCTGGAATGAGCAGGACAGAGTTTGACAATGCCACCTTGCTATTTCAGATGGCTACTTCCCAGATTTACCTCATAATCATAACTGCTGTTAGTTCTCAGGGCATGGGGCTGTACCCTGAGTAACTAGGCTACACGGTTACATATGTGCATGTCTCTGAACCTGTGAGGCTGACTTATTGGAAGAAGACTAACAGGCATACTGCTCAACCCTTGCTACCACTCTTACCCTGACACCAGGCTCCATAGGATGCAGCAAAGGAGACTGGAGCTGCAGAGGACTATATATCATTTACCACATGTAATAAGAGGAATGTTTGTATGTCACAATGTCATGATAGAAAATCGACCTACAGATATAGTTTGAATATATTATCAACTACTAAAAAACCATCAAGGTAAGTATAAAGGTACTATTGTAAACACCACTGTGACATTATTGTGGAGCCAATTTTATTGTCACAATATTTCTACAAGCTGATATTGTATATACCATATTGTTATAGAATACCAAGATAATAGCTCTCCTCCATTCTCCTTTCTCTTATGGCTACATGGAAGTATAACCAGGTTTGTTCCTTGGCTTGTCAGCGCTACCCAGCTTCTACTTATGCTGATTTGGTCCAAAATACCCAGGTAGCTGTGGTGTGAACATGGTACAGAATTGCTTGCTGAGTTGTTGTAAACACACCTCACTTTTCCTCATATTTGTTTTGGACCAGAGCATCACTGGGGATACTGGAGGCCAATCACCGATCAATATTTCCCTATTCTGCTATGAGTCCATAATTCTTTACTCTTGATGGGTGGTTCGTGACATTCATTTTAAGTCTAGTGAGCCCCTGCTTCAGGTATTGAACCTCTGTTCTTGTGTGCCCCTTAAAGGCAGAAGACAGTATCTTGAACCCAATGCCCTCATCCACCATGTTACCTTGTGATCCAAGATTCCATTGTATGACATTGTTCTACATTCTGTCCATCAACTGTGTTTTTTGCAATTTTCACCCTGAGTGGGATGGGTATGCTCAGACGTGAGTCCCAGGCTCTCCACACCACTGGAGTCAAGCTATCCAGGCTGATGAAGGCTGATAGCCAGAAACCGGTCCTTGGATGCTTGATTCCAGTCTGGGAAAGACATGGCTTGGTAGTTCGGACTGGACTGTTCCCATGACGCACAGGGTCAAAGCTGATTTGCATATTGCCAGTGTCTAACCCAGGGTGGTGTGGAGTGCAAAAAAACGATGGATTTAGGCCCAGATCCTTGTACTGGGGTGAATGTATGACATTGTTCTACATTCTGTCCATCAACTGTGTTTTTTGCAATTTCCAAGATTCCATTGTCCATAGAAAAAAAAAGAACCATATACTACAGTTCGTGTGACTACCTCAAATGTGTCCTCTACGATGAAAAATAGGTAGTGAAGCAAGTGGTAAAAGGTGAGTGGTGATGAGAGAATATTGTGGATGAATATCCATATTTTGAAGTTGTGAAGGCATAAAGGCATGATTCACGGGAAGTGTGGTTTAACGGTATAAAATCTTGCAACATGTGTGAAGTTCTCCTGTTTGGCTGAAATATCCACATTTAACATCTTTAGAGAGACAATGGTGAGAGGCATCCAAGAATTTGCACATAGGACAGATTAGGTAAAAATGTTTAGAGTAGTAGAGGATTGGATTGGAGATTGGCGATTGGAAGGACGGGTTAAACAGAATGAGATCATCAAAATTTGGTGAATCAATGCTGTGATGGAGAGGGTGAGTTTTTCATATTGACCATGGGGGCATTAGTGGTGGGAATAAGTGGATGTATTTTGACATGGTCAGAGATGAGGCAATATGGGGATTGATGATTACAGAGGGGAAGCGTTTGTGACCTAGAGTAGAGTATGAAATCATATTTCAGTACAAACCCTGTGCTAAATGCAAGCAAAGGTGAGTGTGTGGCATTATGTAGCCAGAATGTGCACCAGCACTTGGTACGAAAGCTGCAGCACAATATCTTAGAAGATATGGCAATGCTCCTCTCCCCCTTTCACAAAACACAGCCCAGAAACTTTGGTTGCTACACTTTGTTGCATGAAACAATAATGCATTTCCCCCCTGGTGTCTGTCTACATGTGGAGAGCCTCATGCAGTACCTAAATTAATGTTCCTTCACCACAAGTTGACTATTTTAGTAAGAAATTATAATGCACGTATTTTGAGAATTTTAGAGTAATGACTGGCACTTTTGCACTATTTTGTTTTGGAGATTAATCAAGCTGTAGGGAACAGGAAGCTCACCACATTTTTGATCTGTAATTCTGGGTTTCAGTGACATCCTAAGATAATGAACATAGAGATGCCTTGTGACGTTAGTCATTGGCCTTCATTACAAGGGACCTTTAAAAATCCCTGCACCCTCTTCTCGAGCAACTTGGCCATGTACCTATTCAACACTTGATTCTCACTACCAAGGTCGAGCACTCCAAGGTTTCACAGAGATAAGGAAGGTGCTAGGTGAACACACGTTCAAGACTCAAAACTCATCCAGAACCCCAATAAATGAATGTTCAGTTAGATATTGGCTTTTGTGAAAAATGTAATATTTATATATAAACACAAAGTGAAATATGACATACACAAACAATACACACAGCTCTCTTAAGGTCAGAACTCTAACATTGTTCAGGTAGAGCACTGAGTCTCACTTACCTTTCTTTTTTTTTTTAAGTTCAAGTTTATTGAAACCAAAAACATAGCATAAATACAAAATGTAATACAGTCAATCAATGAGAGGCATAAGAGATATACAAATGAAATTTAAGGAGGTATAATAAAACGGAATCAATAAACACCTATAGCTAAATCATGAAAAAGAAATAGCAAGGAAGGGAAAAAGAAAACAAAATAAAAGGGGGAATGGAGCATGACAATTCATAAAACGTAACATTGTATGCAAATAATGAATGTAAATAAAACAATGTGTGATAGACAGCAAGCAATAAATAAGCACATAACTTGTAAATCGAAATAAAAAGAGAAATAAGCAAAATCATGGTGGTTTGTGAACATCATCAGATGGATTTTGGTAATTAACAATAACAGTTTGAGGAGAGGGAGAGGTTTTGGAAAGGTAGGTAGTGAGAGGGATCCATAACATATCTCGTTTAACAGCCAATGAAACGGGGGTAACATAGTTGGTATCAAGTCTATGATGGAAACAAATAGCATTCCACCAAGTCTCACTTACCTTTCTACTGGCAGTGGTTAGTCCTCATTTATGGAAGGCAACATTCTGGTTAGGCCCCGCTACGAGTCTGAGTCCTAGAAGTCCCACTACGATTTCTTAAAAGTAAACTGTTCCAGCACTATAACGTTATGAGGTAGAGGAAGATCTCCCTGGACTCTCTGGCCAGGTGATCATTCTTATCTGCTCCCACTGGTGCTTGGATACAGAAAACAGCAGGAGCGTTCAGCACTCTGGCATCTCGGTAGACTAGAACAGATGCCAGCTCTAGTCTTGTCAATGGAGGCAAGGTAGCTGGTTGTCCATGGCATTTCTGAGGATGATGCAGCAAGTTTCTATGATCCCCTGGCAGGTCTGTGTCAGTCACTCGGTTTGCAATGCTTCAGTTGGGCTTCTGGGATGCACATTCAGAACCTGCTGTATCCTCATGGTCATACGTTGTACACGGCAATGGCCTCCCATTTGGCATACAGTGCGCCATCAGCACCTGTGGCATAAGAGTGCATGGCCTTTGGTCAGCACACTGGTGGATGGCCCGATCGGTGTGGCAATGGTGGTGCCCTATGGGAAACGGGGTCACCAAATTTGATCTGCTCACGGGCAGCTGCATGATCATTGCAGCACCAGCTTCCTTCATGGTACCCCACTTTAGTATGAGGGTCGCCAACTTTGTTTAGCACATGGGCAATCGCCCAATCAGCACTACAGCAATTCTCTCCGACCCCACTTCAGGGATCATTTGACAAGACCCCCTACTGGTCATCACTCATGACTCATGCTTTGAAGTTAGTATTGCAGGTGGTGTCTCCTTTGAAGTGCCCACTCCTCTCACCTGTCCTTTGCCAATGAAGCAGTCAATCACAGCAGGAGCTACTCCAACCCTGATAGCTCCACAACACAGGCCATGGACCACACCTGAATGTCAGCCTCACTGATATATACCTAAAAAGGTCACAAAGGCTTCCAGCCCTATTTTTTATGATTCCTTACCATAAACATTACTGTAATAAGCTCAGGCCCCACTGACCAGTGATCTTTTGAGATTCAAAGAGCACTCTTAAAGTGCACAGGAAATCCTGGCTCTCCCTTACTCAAGTGTGTATCCTACCCAGCATACAGGAATGTAGCAAACCACAGATCTGTGTGCAGAGTCCTCCACCTCTACATGCCTTCCTCAAAACCCTGGGATTCTAGTATGGAATCCACAGGAGTCCGTGTAATGTACCACTCACAGACACCCATACATCACACCACGCAAATGCACACACTGATATGCGGTACAGTGATACCTGCTAAACAATGTGTGCCACAGGATAGTTAAACACACAGAAGATGAACTTTACATCGGTGAACCTGTAGGCCACTCTCCATTGATACAGGTAAAACATCATGCTCACATTATATATTATTATGAAACCAATCTGTTTATTCATCATGATCCATGGCAAGGTTACACAGCTGAGTGCCTACAACCAATGGCCAACAGCAAAAGACTTTGATGGATTTACACAGCTGATATGCCAACAACCCTGTGGCTGGCATCGATAACGGGAAGAGAGTACAAACCCCAAAACCCCACCGCACTTAACTTGCACCTTTTGTGACCTTCATTAAGCGTTGTAAATGTTAAGGTTCTATCCGAGCAACTATTTCCTACTGTCATATGTGTAGCCTCTAATGCAGCACTGGCTTAGTTCTTGGGAGGAGGTGTAAATCTGTAAGAATTTAGGACACATGGCCTCCCGTAGTTCCTTCAAGAGAATCTGGAGAAATGGGGACCAGAGTTCAGCATATGTCTCAAGTTTGTGTTCTACAGCCGAAGACATGTGCTCCATTGCTAATATCTACCATAGTTTGTATAGTCATGCAGTGTGGTCCGGAACATTAGTAGAGTCCCATCGGGCTAAAATACCTTGGCGTGCTGCAAATAACGCTAATGCAATCTGTCTCCCCCGGAAAGAGTGTAGGGGAAAGGTCAGGGGATTCGGCAGCCCTAAAAGGGAATATGCCGGTAAGCGCGGAAGCGAGGTACTGAATTAGTTGTCTATATCATCCAAGACCTGGTTCCAAAAGTGACCTTGTTTTGGGCAATGCCAGATCAACTGTTCCAGAGAGCCCTCCAGACCACAATCCCTCCAACAGCTCTCAAAACTTTTTTTCCCACTTGTGAATTTGGGCCGGTGTATAATACCAGTATGATGTCACTTTGTAGGCAGATTCGGTTCCTGCAGTATTGTGCGCTGTGCTCTATAGTGTATATCTGCCCAATGTTTAACCATTGAGTGCTCTGCCCAATTCCTTCTCCCAACATAGCTGTACTTTGTTGCGTACCTCCCTATCCCCCAGAGGTTAGCATTGCACACAGTTCAGAGATAAGGTGTTTGTCGTCTTTCTTGCGCACTAGCCACTTCTCCAAGATCGTTAACTGCTACAGGCCCCTTCCTGGTAAGCCGGTGAGGTGACCCAGGGTCACACCTACCGATAGTGGACAGAATCTACTGGTGGGATGGCATATTCCTGCCGGAGTTGTTCAAAGGGAATGATTCCACCTGAATCAAATAGGGAACCACCCTTTGGCAACCCAGCTCTCTCCACCTGCTAAATACCACTGAGTGTTGAATCGGGGGAATGTTAGGACTGTCTATTTTCAGTGACATTGGGGAAAGGAATGTCGTGAATCCCTTTTTCACAGCTACTGCATCCCAGGCCTTCAGAGTGGGCAAGGTCACCGGGGAGGAGTACAGTCCCCTTGCCTTGTGTTTTCGTGGGAGCAAGACCTCTCGCCATATGTTAATACCTGCTACCGTTTGGTCCATAAAGAACTAGTACTTCTCAGAGAGCGGGCGATTTCACTCAACTGTGTAGCGCAGGTGTGCTGCTTGCAAGTATCTGTGGAGTAAAGGAAGCCCAATGCCGCCCTCCTGCTTAGGCTGTGTCATTTGCACCATAGATAGTCGTGTATTTCCCTCCCCAGATGAATTTATTTATCGCTAGTTGCCACGCACGAAGCGTCGTTGCAGGTGGTGTCATGTCAGGGTTTGAAAGATATAGAGAATGTGGGGGAGAACTGTCATCTTGACCGCAGTGATGTGCCCATGCCATGCCAGCTTCAAACAAGACCACACATCTAGGGTCTTAGCCGTCTGCTCTAAGAGTGCTGTATAGTTAAGCATCAGCATTTTGAAAATGGTAGTGGCCAGTGTAATGCCCAGGTAGGGTATGGATGTATTTGACCGGTTCAGCTAGAACTGAGCCTTAAGGGCCCTGTCCTGTTCCGAGGAGACCGATCGGTTAAGGATCCGATATTTTTTTAGATTGACCTTAAAGCCAGAGGGAGCCCCATAATTCACTAACTAGTTCAGTAAGATCGGGAGGACCTCAGGTTGGTCAGCGAGAGGATCACGTCAACTGCATAAAGGCTGATTTTATGGCAGTCCTTTTCAAATATAATACCTTCAAATTTGGGGTTATCCCTGATCTTTTGCCCTAGGGGTTCAAAATAAAGAGCAAAGAGAAGGGTCAACAGGGGGCAAGAAAACTACTATTTACAAAAGGGTCTCAGGGAAAAGTTTAAAGACTATGGGGTCCATTAGGATGGTGGGCGGACTTAGTCCGCCCGTCATCCCATCGGTAATCCGGACCGCCCGCCATGAGGGCGGGGGTCCCGCGGGGGTATTAGGATGCGCCCCCCACTGTGGTGGGCGCATCCTGTATTTTTAGCATTGTGGTGGGCGGTGCTCTCAGCACCGCCCGCCACAATGCTAAAAATGCACTTTTACATTTGCATAAACAAAGCGGCAGGCACCGCGCGGTACTCCTCAACAACATATGACTTAACCACACAAATACCCACAGGTCTAGAACAAGATAACACAGATGGAGCTAACAATTGGATCACTCTAATTCCTCAAAGAATGGAAAAAGAAAAAGAAAATTTCTTTTAAACAACTGGATTCCCATCAGTCACCAAACGGTGACATATTTTATCATCTGGGTCTCCACCTCCATCTCACATTAGTGACACTCAAGGCTACCCCTTCGCTTAGAGTAAGGGGGCTCGCGGATGTTGTCAAATGATTCCAAACAAACGCCAGTTGGACCTCTTGATGTGAATAATGGATTAAGTGGGAATCGTGATTGCAGTGCAGTGACAAGTGAATGTTTGTGCACTAGGAAGCAAAATTATTTATTCACGCTTCCTACCAATCAAACGTTAAAAACAGTGCAAAAAAGACAGCCTGAAATTAATAACTGTCTAGATAACCAAGGTCAACATGTTTCAGCAGTATAAAAAGATCATCCTATGCCTTCGTCAGGACCAGTGATATTGCTACTGCAAGTGAATATAATGTGTGTATGAAAAAAGAAACTTATCTTACATGAACAAAAATCACATGTGTAAAGAGATGAAATCAATACAACCTCTTTACCTGTGGTTAAGGAACACGATTCCTCTGAAAATGGCACATTCTGTCTTTTGAGAGGATAAGACCTCGGTTCACCTGGCCACGGCTCAGGATATAGGAGACACTGCTCTGTCCTTCGCAGTCGGTACCTCTGGCGGTTCCAAAAGCCGTTGGGGAGGCGGGACCGAGCACTTTACCAACCTATACTCGGGTTTTCAGTCAAGTTCAAGTTCAAAATACTTTATTCGGTTAATTGACAATAACCATAAAAGCAAACAACATGAAATTTCATTTACAAAGAAGTAATACGCATAATGTACCATATAAAACAGTATTCAACAAAAAGAAACAGTTAAAAATCATCCATACAAATTGAATTCCGCAATATAAATACTTGTTTTAAAAATTCTGAGACTGTTGCAACAGTTAAAATTGTATCTAATCTCTGTAGTTCTAAAAACGCTGGGCGACATCATTTCCTTAAGAATAGGGATGATAAGATTCCTGCGAGGCAATGTATAAAATTTACAGAAAAATAGTACATGGATATCAGACTGGGCTGAAGAATCATCACATGGGCACATAATTAAATCATGGGACCAAGAATTCATTACAGGGAAAGTCAAAAGTCTAAAAACAATGTTTAATCTAAAACGCGTCAGGACAAACCTCTCATAATTAGTCATGTATAAGGTTAAATATGGCTGTAGTTTGTCCCTAAACGATATCAGTTGATGTAGAGAAACTGTATTTTTCTTTGCTTCCTCTTTTACTCTTTTCGCCTGAAGATGTTCCATACAGAGTTTTTTCAGTAATTTTCTGGGTATATTAACCATTGTGAGTGGATCATCGTAATATTGGTGGCAATAAATTTCAACTAGGAAAGATTTAACATAATCAAGCCACTTGATCCTACTCACTTTTTCTAGTTTTAAAACATCCCAAAGAATAGCGCGGTTTAGGACACACTCATTTGTTGTCCATACCCTATGCCACAGAAGGATGGGCTGTATTCTAATTGTGTCTGTGATATGCGGCTGACCGAGTTCTGCATGACAAATATAAGTCAAGACACTCTCAGGAAGAGTTAAAATGTGTCTCAAAAACATATTTTCAGCCATTTGGATTGTTTTTATGCTGGCCTATCCCCAGAGACCTGATCCGTAAAGTACAACTGATATACAAGTAGCATTATAAATAGTTAAAATTTCCCTGATCGTTTTTTCCCCTATTTTTTTAATAACATTTTTTAGAGCCATTATTGTTTTTGAGAACAAAAGTGTTCTCGCTTTTACCGCACTTGCCCATGTGCCAGTCTCATGGAAAAGGATACCTAAATAGGGAAAGGTAGGGGTAGAATCCAAGGGAATATTATTTATATACATTTTTTTCTTCTTTGCTTACCTCCTGTACCACAGTTCATGCAGAACGTTTTTGTACAATACATTTTTAGATCCAGGTTTGACATAAATTTGTTAAATGATGTTGTGAGGTTCTGTAACTCCAGGGGCGTCCGAGCCATTAATACCGCATCATCTGCGTACAAGAGTGCAGGGACAGATCTCTTACCGACCATGGGCATATCCCTGCACTCCTGCAGCACATGCTGCTCAAGACCATTTATATAGATCAAGAATAGAAACGAGGCCAGGACGCACCCTTGACGTACCCCACGGCCTATCCCAAAGGATCTTGTACATTCTTCACCCTTCCCATAGCGAACAGATGCTGTGGCCCCTGAGTATAGTTCCCTTAAAAAGCAAATAATAGTTTTTTCCACCCCTAACCTTTCTAATAATGCCCAAAGTTTACTATGGGACACACAGTCAAATGCAGATGTAAGATCAACAAACGTAAAATATAAACGTTCCCCCTTAACCCTAGTATATTTTTGGTGCAAAATAAATACATTTAATCCTTGTTCAATTGTACCTATTCCCTTCTGGAAGCCGTATTGCAGGTCACTTATTATCCCATTTTCTTCTGCCCAGTTTTGAAGTCTCGCTAAAATAACTCTGCCGAGGATCTTTATGGACGAAGGGAAATAGGTCGATAGCATGCACAGTTTTGCCTATCTCCCTTCTTAAATATTGGCACAATTAACGAGGTGAACCAGGAGGCATTTATCCCCTCACAAGAGGGGCATTAAAAAGCTGTACCGACATAGGCCCCCAAATCTCACTATTTTCTTTAAACAAGTCTACTGGGATCCCATCTGGGCCTGCGGCTTTTCCGCCCTTAGTTGTTTTCAGACTCACCATGACTTCTTCCAGAGTTACGACCAATTTCAAATCCAGTGCCCTTTTTCCCCTAATTATAGGAAGCAGTAATTGGTGTGTACCATATGGGCAAC
Source organism: Lissotriton helveticus (assembly GCF_964261635.1). Taxonomy (NCBI): domain Eukaryota; kingdom Metazoa; phylum Chordata; class Amphibia; order Caudata; family Salamandridae; genus Lissotriton; species Lissotriton helveticus. The sequence goes on along the minus strand of NC_136071.1, from coordinate 645,970,491 downwards.
TATAAAGTTTGGAGAAATGGTCGACCCAATCGTCCTCAGAAATATTTCTATGCGAGCTTTAGTGTTATCATAAAGGAAGGAGGCATTTACTGCCTTCCAAAACACAGATGGATCTTTAGATAGCGACGCTTCGCAAAGGGCATCCCAGGCCTCCCGTTTTATAGCATTTTTCCTGTTTTTGTATGCCTCGTTATATGTTTTCCTTAAACCTCTCACTAATAAAAGGTCTCGAGGATTCCCATGTAGTGCGTTTTTGAGGTCGGAGAGGGCCTTAGTGCATGAAGTATCAAACCATCTCCTATTACCTTTTACCCGATTTTTGGACTCAACCCATAAACTATCCCTGATGGCAGACGCTATATAGTTAAAATGTTCAATAATACACTCACTGTCTGTGTGCTCATCCAGACAGATCATGAAACTTTCTAAACATTTCATCACCAATTTCCTTATAAATTTTTCTGGAGTCACCTTACTCCATTTAAGTGTGTAGCCGTTTTGCCTCCCAAGTATCACATCAGGGACTGTCTGGCTAGAGGACCCTTCACCATCTAACTCCTGAAATGGGTTTTCAATCTCTAATGTTAGTGGCCGGTGGTCACTCAGTGGCAAATCAAGAGTCTTGAATCTTTTAATTTGACGACCATACCTATTCATGGATATAATGAAGTCAATAACAGACAATGCTCCCCTGCCAATAAATGTCGGGACAAAGGTGGATGATGTTTGAGCAATTTCATTAGCATATCCCAAATCATAGGTAAACAGTATTTCATTTAGAAGGTCCCCAACACGGAATGTTCGAAATGGGTAAGACTAATGTCTTGTTCAAGCATACGACCACAAATGCCATGTTGACCCCTTTTACAAAGAGCACAGTAAAAATCCCCCCCCCCCCCAATAATTATTACTTCTTTCTTATTGGTATCAATTTCATGTTTTAGATCATCCCTCAGCGTTTTTATAGTGATAACAATATTGCTATTCGGGATGTTATTATAAAAATGTATATAATAAAACTAACCCCCTTCTTAACATCTATCTTTACCAGCTGGTAAAAGCTACTTTTTGATAGTAACTGTACTCTCTCATACTTAAGCTGGTTAGAAAGGTGCGTGCTCAGGCCACCCTTTGCTCTCCCGTATCTTCCCCCCAGTGCCGGCGTAAACAGGGTTTTATAACCATTTATGTGAACTGGCTCTGTTAACCAGGTTTCCTGTAAGGCCAAGATGTCATATCTATTTACTACATTTTCCCAGATAGGGTTTTTGATTTTCGATTTTAATCCTGCCACGTTCCAAAACATAAAGTTACAGTATTCCTTTTTTTCAGTAGTACTATTGGGACTCGTGGAAGAAATAACCCCATCTATTAGCTCAGCCCATAACACATTACCCATGTTACTCCTTTCGGCCTGACATCCAGACCTTTCAGGGTCTCCCTGCAGGGTTGCTTTAACATTACTATTATTCATTTTACATTCCCCTTCGTTAATACTAAAACTCTCTGGGGACATGGGGACTACACAATTTGTGACTGTCTTTCCTTCACACAGCATAACTTCTTCGATGTTCGACTTGTTTAACTCACTGTCCTGTGGTGTAGGATACATAGTAATAACAGCATTATCCCTAGCAAGTCAGTCTACCAATTCAAGGCCTGAAAATAAGTCAAACCGATTGTAAGTTGGTATATTATAACTACCTGGTACAGGACCTGTACTGCCACCGAAGTGATTATTTTCTAATCGAGGTTTTACAGATCGCAAGTATGGTGCTCTGGGGTAGAAATCACCTTGTTCCCAAATTACTATTGGGCCATCTCCTATTTGGGTTGCCAGCTTCGGAGGTAAGGGGTAACATGTTTGTCCCTGAAATTTACTATGATCAAGTCACCTGCTATATCTTTTGGCATGTGTCCTAACCATCCCACCCTTCTGACATTCAAAATTTTCCCATCAATGTTAGGTGGGAGAGGTCTGTTTTTACTTAGCCAATAGGTTACTTTATTTTTTAATTCCTTGTGTCCTTCAGTTTTCCCATTTATAAGCTCAGGGACCCCCGAGAGGACGCTCACATAGGGTGCCTCCTCCGGAGGTAAATCTATACGGTTGATACTTCTGTTTACCCTGCCCTGATTGCCACCTGTCCCATCTAGGTTGATGCTTTTTTTAATCATTCTTAGCTATTGTAGGTTTTTGGATTGATTTTGAATCCTGGATATTTAAGGAAGATGTTTCCAGGGCTACCGGTTGATTTAAGGCAGTATTCCCTGGCCCTATACTTTTGGCCACAGTAGTTTCAATGAACTTCTTAGTTTGCTTATTTCCTGTCATTTTCTTAATAAGTATGGCGTTTGCCTTTGTTGTTTCCTCTATACTCCCCACCTTTTCCCCTATTCTCTTCACCCTTTCTACTAACGGTAGTATTAAAGATTTAACCAGATGTTCAATCTGGGCGAGTAGGTCTGGTGATGGGGTAGATACGGGGACTCGTGGTATTGGGCAAACCTTTGATGTTGTAAGGGGGCTGTTTGTTTCCGTTGGGGGACTTAAATAAAATTTTTGTTGTTTCGCTAATCTCCCCCTGTGTTTGGCACCTTTACGCTTCCTTTTAACACCTTGGCTGCTGCTGATATCCCCCTCCTGTGCTGGGCCATAATGTTAAAGGGTGTGGTCATGACGAGCTCAGCTAGTCATGAGCACCCTAGAGGTATACCTCATGACGAGCTGAGCTCGTCATGAGCATCGAAGGGGTTAACAAATGGAACCTGAGCATGTGTAGGAGATTTCAGATTATCTTCAATTGGTGAGCTGAGAATAGTACTATAAAGGCTTTCGTCCGATATAAATTGTACATTGGACTCAGCACTTGTGTTTCCCGTGGTTAACTCACAACTTGGAACCCTGATTGGCCCATAGCCTCGTTCTACTGGGGTACATGAAGTATTGCTAATCTCATTTCCATCCCCTAATGCAGGTGGGAATTGCGAAGATTCGATTAACACCAGGCAAGATCGTTTGTTGGATGTAATTTCTACAGATAGGCGTTGTTCGGCTCTCACTATTTCACGTTCAATAGCAGATGTTGCCTTTGTTAAATAGTGGTCTATTGTCCTCTTAACCGACCCCCCTGGGAGATGATAGTTTTAGGGACCCCTTTAGTGGTCATAATACAAATGGTGTTTATATATTTAGCCAAGTAACAGAACGAGTCGCACAGGAAACCCACCTAGCCAGTGTGTAGTCCATTAAGCAAAGGCCACAAAATAAGCTATCCTGTCCATATATGATTAACTTACTCAGTTTTCTCAATGTCCAAAGTCAAATGGGGTGGCCCAGCCCAGCCTCTGTTGGCCTCTGAGGGCCACAGAGGGCCCGCCCTTTGCCCGGGCATAGCCTGGCGCAGACCCGCGCGCGATCCCGCGATGCGGGGGCTGCACGATTTTTAAAGCGCCTCCGGTCGCTGGGATGCCCTCGTCACACTCTGCGCCGGCAAAGGATCCTGGGAAATGGAGTCCCCCGCTCGGCAACCGCAGATGTCAGCAAGCGGCAGCGGGGGGACTCTCAGGGCCAGGGATAGCGGTCCTGGAAGAAAAGGGCAGGTCTGTAAGTTGCAGCGTGGACCCAGGTACAAAAAGCAGCACAGTCTTCCGTCATTGAATACTGTGGTCCTGCTAATGATGAGGGAGACAGAGATGTGATCATTTTTACTTTAAAAGATTCTGAACATGCAATAGAAACCATCAAGCAGGGAAAAGCACCGGGATTAGAAAGACTCCCTGGACATCTGTTCAAACATGATAAAAAGGTTTGGTTCCCGTATGTCAACTTAATCACTAACACCATAGCAGTAGGTGCTCCAGTACCAGCAACATGGAAAGGGGCTGAGATAGTAAACAGAAACTATAGGCCAATTAGCATAATAGATGCACTCCAAAAAATCTATGCTAGACAACTTTTAAATAGGGTTAACGAATGGATAGAGATTAACAGCATACTGTCCCTGTACCAGGCAGGATTCATAGCTCGCATGGAAATATGTCAAGGTAAAGGGGGGCCACGTCTATGTTGAATTTGTAGACCTATTCACGGCCTTCAGCCTTAGGCCTGGTACCTAGATGCTTACTGTGGGACTCACTAAAAAAACAGAAAGTGCGCGCAAGCCTGTTATCCCAGATAGCAAGGATACATTGTGACAATTATGCTGGGGCACGAATGGGAAGCTCAGAGAACCAATCCCAATACATAGAGGAGTGAGACAGGGATGCATACCTGCTGCCACCCTGTTCTTACTCTACATCAATGATGTGGTTGATCACTTACAAAAAACTGAGAATGACCCTTCTAAGTTGAGTGGGAACTCGGTTCCAGTGTTATTATTTGCAGACGACACCATCCTGATTTTGCAGACACCCAGGGGCTTGCAAAACTTAACGGACATTTTCAATAAATACTGTAATGTAAAAGGCCTAGAAATAAACATTGCAAAAAGAACAATTGATGGACAGAATGCAGAACAATGTCATGCATTCATCCCAGTACAGAGATCTGGGCCTAAATCCATTGTTTTTTTGCTCACCATGCCATTCGAGTTTGGTCCCAGCCATATGCAAATCAGTCTTGACCCGGCGCCCAATGGGAACAGTCCACCCCAAACTGCCAGGCCAGGTCCTCCCTGGACTGGAAAAAAGCATCCTGGGACCGGTTTCGGGCTTTCAGCCAGGATAGCTTGACTCCTGTGGCATGGAGAGCACAGGACCCACGTCTGGGCATACCCAATCCATTGTTTTTTGCTCACCATGCCATTCCAGTTTGGACCCAGCCATATGCAAATCAGTCTTGACCCCTGATTTAACACCGATCTCTTGACTGGGGGTGAATTTTTTGATTTGTTTTGCATTCCGTCCAACAATTGTGTGTCTTTTTCTTTCTCGCCCTAAGTGAGCCAGGTATGCCCAGACGTGGGTCCTGGGCTCACTGTGCCACTGGAATCAAGCTATCCTGGCTGAAGAGGGATGAAACCCTAAAACCAGTCCTAGGATGCTTGTTTCTGGTCCAGCGAGGGCCTGGTTTGGCAGTTCAGGCTGGACTGTTCCCATGAGGCACAGGGTCAAGACTTATTTGCATATGGCCAGGTCTAAACTGGGGTGGCATGGTGAGCAAAAATATGATGGATTTAACCCTGATCTCTTGATTGGGGGTGAATGTTTTGATTTGTTCTGCATTCCGTCCATCAATTGTGTCTTTTGCTAGAAATAAACATTGGCAAAACTAAGTACATGGCCATAAATCTCCACAAGGGTTTTAAAAATAATTTTAAGGTGAACAATCAAAAATTAGAACAAGTCCCAAACTTCACCTATTTAGGTATATTACTTGATTCAAAGCTAACATGGAAAATGCCGGTAAACCACTCAGCTCTAGTGCTTGCCCAGGGGGCAGGGGCTATTCTCAAAAAGTATAGTTTATCCTCAGCAAACCCTTGAGACCAGCCCTAGAGTTATATAACTGTAAGGGGCAGGCTTCAGCTTTGTATGGATCAGAACTCCGGGGTATTGACGACACTAAGCAATTACCAAATGGGGAAAACATTAATTGGGCTACCCCTATCACACCACTCTTCCCAATGTTCCACGACCTAAACATGAAGCAAATAGGACAAACTGCAACACTGCGACCGCTGCTTTACTGGATTCAACTATGGATAACACCAGAATTACCGGTATACAGAGAAGGTGTAAAAGAAATCCTACCAATAGACAGATGTTTCACCTTTCCTTGGCTTAGATATGTCAAGAAAGGGCTCATAGAACTAGGTCTTAGCTCATATTGGATTGAGCCACAGAAGTTGAAAAATGTATTTAAAAGAACATATTGGATACATATCTTGAATGCACTCCATTGCGACCTAAATTTAGGAAGGTTAACAACTCAATTCCTCACTGAAAAACGTAACCCAATCTTCAATTAATTTCTTGACAATGTACAACATCATTTAGCAAGAATCTTGTACTTAAAACTTAGGTATGGTACTTGCATTTTAATTCATAGAAAGGTCTATTGAAAACACAGCGCACATCCTCTTCTTCTGTCCAGTATATGCTTGGGCAAGGAAGAAATGGATTCACCTGTTGTGTAATACATTGGGATTTAGGAAGCACCACAATGCTTTAAGGGTTCTGACAGTTAGTACCATATGTAATATTTGTCATTTCTAGATATCTGTTTGCAGTAGGGATTATAAGAGGCAAATTGGGGCTAAAGCTGTTATGCTGCAATGAATAATGTGCTCCTCTGCCTGAAATATGCACCTTGAATTGCATTCATCTCATTTGTATTTTTTAATTGTATTATATACAGTTCTAGTTGATTTTATATACACATACAATAGGGGGATGTATTGGAGTAATTAGGGCCAGATGTACGACCATTCTAGATTGCAAGTCGCAAATTGTGAGTCGCAATTTAGAATGTACAACAGTGTCAGAGACACTGATTGCGATTCCCAATGGAGACGCAAAATGCGAGGCTCATAAATATTTAAGAGCCACACGCAATTGCGCCCTCATTGGGAATGTCTGGCCCTCCCAGCGATGGTGGCCTGCTGAGCTCAGCAGACCTCCATGTCTGGGACTGCTTTTCAATAAAACAGGTTTCTTTTTTTTAAATGCAGCCCATTTTCCTTAAAGGAAAACAGAATGCATTTGAAAAAAGAAAAATGGGACGACTGCCTGACCCCAAAAAATATTTCCTCCTTTGCAAGTGCATTACCACCCTCTTAAAGAGGCTGGTAATTTGCGAGTGTTTTGCAACCGTAATTGCGGTCGCAAAACATTCATGCATGGCTCTGGGGTCAATATTAGGAAGGGAACACCCCTTCCTAATAGCGAGTCACAAAACACTATTTTGCGATTCACAATTTATTTGCGACTTGCGAAATAGTGTTTGCACATGGCTACAAGGATTTAGCATGCACAAACAGGTTGCAAACTCGTTTGCGTATGCCAAATCCCATCGTACATCTATCCCTTAGCGACCAGCTTATTTCTGTTTTTACCTTAAGTAATGCACTGAGACTGATGATTATACTATACTATATTAGAACATTGGAACGTTGGAAGCTCCATTGAAAACAATGGAGTGCTCCGGGCTTATAATGGCTGGTATAAGCCCGGAGCTCCAACATTCCAATGTTTCTTTGTTCACAGCTCTGGCTGTGAACAAAGGCTTCAGGGAGCCTGAGGAGATTTCAATCTCCTCGCGCTCCCTTAAGGCTTTGTTTTATTTGTTAGAACATTCTGCCCTCTAGTGGCAGAATGTTCTAATAGCCTTATAGCCTTTTAATGTCCCGCTGCCTTGTTAAAGTCCCTCGCCTTCGGCTCTGGCCTTTAACGCTGCAGCGGGCTTTTAATAGCCGATATAGCCCGCTACGGTGGGCTATAAGGCTATATTGATTGTCACATAAATCCTGTGGCAGAGAATTCAGATTCTAGGAGCATTCCTTCTCTAGTGTTAGAGTTTCGAAGAGTTCTCTTTTGGCCGACTTTTGATAGTTTGTTAGTGAGGTAGATTCCTTATTCAGTCTAGTGAGCTTTTTGGGTTATGCAGGCAATTTTGAAAAAACATCTTGCTTCGATTGGAACCCACATGAGTTACTTGACTGCTGGAGTGATGCGGTCAAATTGACTTTCTTCAGAGAGTAGTCTGGCTGCTGCATTGAGAGTGGCTTTCAAAAGTATGAGGCATTTTCTGGGGGAGCCAGTGATCGTTGCACTACCATAGTTCAGCTTGGAGATGACTAAGGATTGCACCACAGTTTTAAGGTCTTCGGGGAAGGATGAAAGGTTTGATTTTTTTTAAGTGTTTCAGAATGTAGAAGGCACTTTTTGCTGAGGCAATAATATACTCTTTCATGTTCAGGTTTTTGTCAAGTGTAATCCCTGGAGATTAAACAGAATTGGAAATAGATAATTTGCAGTTTAATGCATTGAGGTTATCAAGCCAGATATGAGCAGGATAGGGCTTTCCTTTTGATTGGATGAAGAGGAGTTCGGTTTTATAGGGGTTTATAGGGGTTGAGCTTTAGGTGGATGTTGGTCAGCCAAGATTGTACCATGGAGAGAGTGCTGTTTAGGTGCTGGATGTCTTTGGGTGACATCCAATGTAGATTAGGGTGTCATCTGCATAATGATGGTAGGCAGTTCTGGTTTGCTTCAGGATCATATCAAGGAGCTCCATATAGAGGGTGAATAAGGCAGGAGTTAGAATTGATCCTTCGGGAACTCCTTGTGAGACTTTTACTGCTGTTGAGGTGAAGTTGTTTATTTTGATTAGCTGAGAGTGTTGGTTCAGGTAAGAATCAAACCACTGAGGGAAAGTATCATTGATGCCTGCATGCAGTCAGAGGGTGTTTAGGAGAATGTTGTGGTTGATGGTATCAAAGACAGCTTAGAGGTCCAGGAGTATTAGGTGGCAGGCCTGGCCAACATCAAGAGATCTGTGTAGGTCAACAGTAATGTTCAGGATAGCAGTCTAGGTACTGCAGCCTTTCTTGAAACCAGATTGGAAGGTATCATGCAGGTTACATTTTTTAATGTGGTTCTTGAGTTGAGAGAGGACACAGTTTTCAATAGTTTTAGTGAGGAGAGGGAGGTCAGTTATAGGTCTGTAATTGTTAAGGTCATTCTGGTCAGCGTCTGGCTTTTTGATGAGAGGGGTGACTTGACCAACTTTGAGGGAGGCTGGCATGAAGCCGCTGGATCAGGAGGAGTTAATGATTTTAGTCCATGTATGGGAGATGATGTGTCTGAGATTTCTGACAAGTGCGGCAGAAGGAAGTCATAGAGGTGCAATGCCTGCTTCATGTAGCAAGTATTCTGAAGACTTCTTTTCAGTGATAATGTTGAAATCAGTCCAGATTGCATCGTTTTTCAGTAGCAAGAGGTTGTGGTTGGTGTTTTGGTTCACTGGGGGATGAGTTTAAGGGGTTGGTTATTAGTTGAAGGGGTAGCAGTGGATGTGCTCTCTTTGTTAGAGGTAGCATCTTTGTTATAGGGTGAAGGGATAGATGAATCCAATGAGAGTTCAATGTTTGTTAATTTTTCAGAGAAGAGTTTGGCAAACTCTTCACAGTGCTGAGTAGATTCATTATTTGAGTGTTGTGGGAAAGAGGAGATTTGTTGTTTGATGATGTTGCAGAGGTCCTTGGATCTATTTCTAGAGTGGTCTAGTTAGGCTTATAAGAAGGAGGATATTTCTCTGAAGATGTGTTTTTTGTATTTTAGAGGTTCGGCTTGGAGGAGAGAAAGATGGGTCAGTGAGACTTGTTGTCACCAGGTTCTTTATGCCAGTCTAAGTTCTCGTCTTTCTTTGGTAAGGTCTTTGTTAAACCAAGATCTGGAAGGGATGTTCCTTGATTTCTCGATATTCAGAGGAGTAAATGTGTCAAGAAGTTCTGCCATTTTTGTGTTGTTGTGGGAGGTGAGGTCATCCACAGAAGTGAGGTCAGGTGAAGGTAGAATTTAGGACCTGACTAATGCATACAACTTTGCCTGGGGGATACAGAGTGTGTTCCTTGCCCAATGCTTAGGTCGAATAGTTTGGAATCGAAGCTTAGGTTGGCTGACAGTGAGATCAAAAACAATTAAGCATTGGTTGGTCCAGTCGGTGGGTAGGATGATATGGAGGGGTATGGTGTTATGGTTAGAAATGATTGTGCCGAGGGTAGAGCATTTATTGTTAGTTTGCTAATTGCAGTGTTAAGTGGGATCATTTGGTTTAAGGAGGGTCAATAAGGCTTGCACAGCTGGATCTTCAGCATTATTCAGGTGCAGGTTTACGTTTCCCAGTATAATGTCTGTGTTGCCCTTCAGGGAATTTTGTGTTATTGGTCTGTTAAGTCTTTAAGGAATTGACGTTTATCACCTGGTGGGTGGTAGATGACGTGAAATTTGATGGGGTTGGGATCTTTGGAGGAGAGATGAACTCCTAGGTATTCAAAGTTAGGGTATTTGATTGTGTTCAAGGGTTTTAGGCAAAGATTGCTTTGGTGTATGATAGCTAAATTGCCACCAATAGGATCCTTACGGTTGTAGTGAATGATTGAGAAGTCCGAAGGGATGAGGAGATCACTAATGGGGGATGAGTGGTAATTCAACCAGGTTTCAGACAGGAAGCAGATGTAACTTTTGTGTAGTAGGATGGTTTCAGCTATTTCAGTCACATGCTTGACTGCTGGCCGACAGTTTAATAATGTGTAACTTAGAATGGGTAATGATCTCGGACCAGGCTGATTCGGTTGGATGGACGTTAGTTGAGCAGGCAGTGTGGGAGGGTGATTAGTTGAGGGGATCCTTCTAGTTCCAAGGATGACTGGGATCTTGTGGTATGAAGGATGGCATGGAGAATTGTTGTATGTGTTGCTCAGTATTTCGGGTTCCAGCTGTGACATTTCCGTCGGGGTGCATCTAGCTGTGAGGTGGCAATGTATAAACAGGGATAGTTTGCCATGTGGCAGGGCATGGGGAGGTCAGAGTGGATTTTTGCTGCCAGATCAGTGTTAGCCAAAGTTGTAGGATTAGGAGGCGAGTTGGAGCAAATCTTTGCTTCCTTATGTAATGAGGAGATTTTATTCGGTGCAGTGTGGATTTTGAGTTCTAGACGTGCTATTATGGGGATCAGTTGAGAGGCCGTTGGGTCTGTGGTAGGAAGTGGGGTAAACTGGCAGTTGTCAAGGTCTAGAGTAGGGGCTAAGGTAGCATCTAGTCTGCTGTGGTTCAAGGACTGAAACAATTTGGGTGTGATTGTATGATCTACCTAAGCCGGGGGAATGAAGGAAGGAGAAATCACTCTTGTGGTAGGACCATATCATCAGGGAGCCTAGGGATGGGAGAGGATGAAGGGGAGTGGAGGTTGAGACAGTGCAGGGGGTTTGGGAATAGTAGTTTCTAATAAGAGAACGGGCAGTGCTAGAATGGGTTCTCTGGGGGAGGGGTGGTATTGGGAGCAAACAACATGGAGGCACAGAGCATGGGGAAGTGGCAATGAAAGATGGATAAGTTCTGTTCGGAGCCTTGTATTAGGATGCTCCCATTTCTGTAGATGAATATGGACAGTCCTCCACTAAATTGCTTGAAAGGTAATATAGTGAGTTTGGAACTATAAAGACATTGGCTGTATTGGTTACATGAAGATGTTGGAGTAAGTTCTGTCTCCATTTGGTTGGTTTCTTGGTGTAGAAGATGGAGTCCATTGTAAGACCACTGAATGTTAGACTGTAGAAGATATCTGTTATTAGTGTCTCTTGTCGTTTTTTGCGACATGTTTGGAGAGATTTTGCAGAAGTTATATGCTGTATGAATTGAGACATATCATTCCATGATGGGGCTGTGGCAGGCGCCATAGACATGTGTGGTGTGGGAGTTAAGATGCCGCTGCCTGCTGGGGGCAGTGGAGGAGGGCTCGTTGAGAGAGGGAGCTCACTGCGGGAGTAGCTGCAGTAGTTGACTATATGCAGCAGCTCATCCTGTGAGCTCTGGTGTGCAGCATTATCAGATGGGCACGATGGATTAGATGGTTACTTTAGAAATGTATATAGTAATAGAGAAGCCTCCTCAAGGGTGGGATATGAGCGTGTATGTTGCAAGATGGGATACAAGCTTGGATATTGCCTCCAGGACTATATATAGGGCTCAAGAGGATTTCGTCCAGAACTAGACACATTGATCAGATGTTGCCTCCAGGACTATAGCGCTTAAACGGATTTCCTCCAGAGCTAGGCACAAAGATCAAGATGTAATCTCCGAAGCTTGATAGACTCAGATAGAGGATCTGGGTATCAAATATTGATTTTAGGTGATGTATTCAGAATTGAATAGGTTGGTCAGGATGCTGCTTCAGGATCTTGGTTCAGTACTCCAGGTGTTCGTTCCAGATCAGGGCAATATTCTTAACGAGACCCTTTCTGCCTTCCAGTACAGTTAATGTTGCTGTTATTTTGCATTTTTCCCATTATTGAGTATAAGAGTGGTGGTTCCAAGATGTCTGCCCAAATTCTGTGAAGCAACTGGCTGGGCATGATCTGGTATGGGGATGTGCAGTCCTTGATATGATATGATATGATAAAGGAACTTATATAGCGCACGTTCACCAACGGTTTCTTGGCGCTTTCAGTACGAGCAGAGGATAGGGCTGCGAGGAAGAGAGATTAATTGTAAGCTTGGGAGAACAACCAAGTCTTTAGAGCCCTCCTGAATAAGGGATAGGAAGGGGTAAGACGGAGATCAAGGGGGCGAGCATTCCAGAAACGGGGAGCTTGCGAAGCGAATCTTAATCCCCCAAATTCTTTGCACTTGAAGGAGCTGGTAGACAATAGGTTAGAGCCAGAGGAACGAAGAGCTCGGGAGGGGGTGTAACGGTGGAGAAGAAAGGCAATAAAAGTTGGACCTTGATGGCAGAGGGCCTGGTGAATCAGGCAGCCAACTTTGAAGAGGCTGCGCTGGACCACGGGGTGCCAGTGCAGGCTCCTCAGAAGAGGCTTAGCAGAGCTAAACTTGGGTTGACCAAAAATAAGTCTCGCTGCCTGATTTTGAATGAGTTGAAGTTGATGAGATTGGTAGGCAGGGACACCAATATACAGTGAATTAACATAATCAATTCGAGAAATAACCAAACCTAGCGTAACTTGGACTAGGGCGTCATGGGTAAGGAATCTACTAATTTTTCTGATGTGGCGAAGATGGAAAAACCATGCCGACATCACTGATTTAATTTGAGGTCTCGTAGAGAGATCCTTACTGATGGTAACTCCTAGGCTCTTGACCGAGTTAACTAGGCAGGGTGTATCACCCAGAGAGTGTGGCCAGAAATTAGAATGCCAGGGGTTTACAGGGGGCCCAGTGAGAACCAGCTCAGTCTTATCCGGGTTAAGTTTGAGCTGGTTAGCATTCATTCAACTGCTAATGAACGTCATGGTCGACTGAACATTCTGAGCGGAGGTGGGGGAGGAATCACTGTTAAAGATGAGCTGGAGGTCATCCGCATAGTTAAAGATGACCACCGGCCTTTTCCGTAGTTCAGAGATGAGGGGAAGGATATAAAGGTTGAATAGCAACGGGGAAAGGGAGGAGCCCTGTGGGACACCACAGGTGAGGCCCTTTGCTTCAGAAATGAAAGTAGTAAGGCGTACCGCTTGCTTTCGGTCTTGTAAAAACGAAGCGAGCCACCTAAGCGGGGTTCCCCGGATGCCGGCGTTCTCGACCCGTTCGAGGAGAATGACATGGTCGACGGTGTCGAACACCGCCGACAAATCCAGAAGCACCAAGGCCTGAGATATATTTTGGTCCGCCCCCTTTCTAAGTTCGTCGTGAACTGCCACAACAATCGACTCAGTGGAATGTTGAGGTCTAAAACCAGCCTGATGCGAGTCTAGGAACTGAGAACTTTCCACAAAGGAGCCAAGGCAATTGGTAACATGGGCCTCTAAGAGTTTACCTAAGAAAGGGAGCAGGGATATTGGACGAAAATTACTCAACACCTCTGGGTCCGCCAAAGGTTTTTTGAGGATGGGAGCGACAACTGCTGATTTAAAAGACTTGGGGACCATCCCAGAGCAAAGAGAGTTGTTAAGCAAGGAAATTGGAACATCAGGAAAATTAAGAAAAATCTTATGGGTGATGTGAGCGGGACAGCTGTCCAAGGGAGAGCCAGAACGAACTTTGCTCAGAAGGGGAAAAAACTTGACTTGTGTAATAAGAGGGAAGTTCAGGAAAGAGAAGGAGTTGCCCAGGAGGTGACCAGGCTTGAAACTAGGGCTAGGCTTGGGAATACTTGCTTTAATTTTAACTATCTTATCCACAAAATAACTGTTGAGGGAATCACAGAGGGACTGAGATGAAGAGGGCATGATAGTAATACGGTCAGGTTTGGCAAGTTCGCCGACAATAGAAAAGATGTCTTTTGATTTGTTGGAAGAGTTGAGGATTTTATCGGAGAAGTGCTTAGTTTTCGCCCCAAGAATGGCTGCTTTATAATCTTTTAGAGCAGTGAGAAAGATAGATTTCTTAAAAGGGCAGTAGTTCGATCTCCACTTGCGCTCAGTTTGTCGAAGGGCGGGCTTCATGTCTTTTAGGTCCTGGGAGAACCATAGCTGCGCATCGTGGGGGCGTTTAAATTTAAGTTTTTTCAGAGGAGCAAAGGTGTCCCGGGCCTCGGCAAGCCAGCTATGGATATTTTCGGCCTGATCATGGACAGAAAGTGGTAAACCGGATGGGCCGAGGAAGCTCGGGTCGCAGTTTCAATGTCCTTCATTGATAAGCAAGGTGAGTAGTCCTTCAACAGTTTCACTGCCCTTCCTGGAGAGAGGAGACTCCAAGATGGTTGCTTATTTCTGGCATGGGGATGTGAAGCCCTTCTGCAGTTTAAATGTCCTTCCTTGATAGGAAGGTGAGTAGTCCTTCAACAGTTTCAGTGCCCTTCCTGGAGAGAGAGACTCCAAGATGGCTGCCTATTGCACAGTGGGACATTCAGTGCAGCTTGCAGGGGGGAGCATTTTTGCTCGAGGGCACTGCACTGGAAACCAGAGGATCTATAAGACATCTGCTATAGTTGTTGGAATATGTCTAGGCAGGATTAGGCAGGGTGAGGGGTAGTCTTTATGCCCATAGCAAAGATGGCCAATGCCATCCTAACAATTAGGTCCCTTTTCTATTTGGATAAGCATGGGTATTAAACTCTTCGGTAAACAATGTCCTGGGCTGAGGCCCCCTGCCTTGTGGTGTAAGGCAATGATGGTGCCCTTGCACAATGCTGACCAGTCTGCATGGAACGTTGAATGTTAAACCTGACTGAAATACTGTCCCTGTTATCCTTGTTTGATTTTCAGTATTGTATATTTTTCTCAGTTTTTTTAAATCCTATACCTTTTACCAGGATGTTTGAATGGTGGCTGTATGGATTGAACTTTGAAGAATTAAATATGTTTTGAGTGGGTGTTCCTGGAATGGTATTTATGTTAAGAATACGTATGTTTTTACCCAGTTTAATATGGTTTTGACATTGGATTTTGTATTTACTATTTAAATTACTTTGGAGTGTTGGTGGAAGGATTTCTGAAATACCACTAAAATAGCAATTTCAATTAGAATACTTTGTCCTTATCAAAAAGTTGTTTTAAATAAAAGAATTGCAAGAGGGTAATTGTCTGAACATTTTATTTTGCCACTATAAGTTTTTTAAAGGTGATTAAGTGAAAGAAATAAGGTGTTATGCATTCTGGTAATGTGGTTTCAGTTATCAGCAGTACACTATATATGAAATATTGTCTAGGTAGTCTGTTACCCCAAATATGCCAAATTCTTCAACTTCCTAAAGGAGTATTTTGTTCATTTCCTTTGTTTTTTAGTTAAGTTGGATTCCAGACTGTGTAAAAGATTATGTCTTACATTTGTCTTGGAAACGTTATCCCTTTTTCGTAATTTTGAGGAAATAATAAAAATGTGGGCGTGGTTTGCTTATAGAAGGAGAGAAAATGCAATGTCTTTTCTCTATGGCATTTCCATGTAGCAATTCCACCAGGGTATGAAAACGTGAAATTCTCCTGCAACCCATCCTGTTTAGATGGTCAATCCTGTTTTGTTCAAAATAAGTAGTAATGGTGACAAGTTTTCTTTGTTTTGGGAGTCAATTGTGATTGAATAATTGCAATGTAGAAGCCATCTACCTAATCAGGAGGCACAACAGCTGATGCAGTTACATGTGTAATTTTACTCTTACACTCTTGTGTAACTTTACTACTTTTAGGTATTTACAAAATCTGGTATAAAGTTGCTCAAAATTATAGAATTGCATCTCTCCACCACTCCATTCAGTTTAGGATGTGGAGTGAGAATAATCATTGTATGCAACTGTGTAATTACCACAAGTAGCTTTTGACAGTATTTTATGTCTGTGGGACCTCCACAATCAGGGCGGAGTCTCAAACCCTTTTTGCTGATTTTTACGTGGTAGTGACTAGGAGACCTCCACACATGGGGTGGAAGCTCCTCACACAGGGAGGAGACCTCCACATGCCAGTTATCAGGAAAATGATATACACCTTAAAGAAATCAGATGCACCTGACATTTGTTCCCTTACAACCACATAAATACTATACACAGATCATAGATCTGTTTTTTTTATTTCTTCAGCTTCAGGATGCTGCAGCCACCACATTCTGCCTGAAGGATGCAGACAGTTATGAAAGAAATTAGATATTTCACTGAGGAGGACACCATCCTTGAGGTAAAGCTTGTGGTAAAATACTACTAGCATCTATATAAGCTGCCCCATTCTTCCTCACTGGCACCCAAAAGGCAGCATTTTGTCAGGAGGTCACAGGCACTGTGAATGCATTGGGTGAGGAGGTCCATACAGTAGAGGGCATAAATAAATAGCAAGATGAGAGGATGTGTGTTAAGGAGACCTTGCGACCGGGGCGGAAAAGTTTTAATATGGTGGCGGTGTCTATCAGACACCGCCAGTCATATTACAATGGACAGTAACAGATGCCTTCATCGCCGCCACGGAAAGGCATGCGGTCTTCACTTCAGGGGCCCCCTGTGGGCCCCCGAAGTGAAGGCGAGGTGGGAGGTGCACATGGGGGGTACCTGTGGTACCCCCCAGCATTTGCATACACAATGAGGTGTATGCAAATGCATACATGCATTTTTTGCATTGTGGCGGGCGGTGCTGAGAGCACCGCCCGCCACAATGTTATAAATGCAGGATGCGCCCGCCACTGTGGCCTGTGCATCCTAATACACCCCATGGGACCCCCACCCTTATGGTGGGCGGTCCCGAATTCCGATAGGTTGGCGGGCGGACTAAGTCCGCCCGTCATCCTAATGACCCCCTTAATGTTTACTACGTTTACCTATACTAATCTTACTTTTTTGTATATATTTTTCAATATTAGTATAAAATTATATTTCTTTCGAAATTTTTGTCATTTGCATTATAAGTTAAGGGAAACTATATTTTTATGCTAGATATTTTTGACACAATATTTTTAACCAAGATATTTTGGGCTTTGATATTTTGTATGTGAACCAATAAAGCCAGACCTGCAAGTTAGAGGGTGTGTGTGACTCATGTTCCTGGCTTGGAGGCAAAAATGAATGGCCATCCTCGCTCTCCATTTTTGACCATGATGAGTAAATCCTTCTCTGATGCAGAGGTGAAATGGCTGGCCATGGCAAGACCAGACACCCCAAAGGAAGACTGAAACAGAAGGGTAGCATTGGAATCACAAACATGGAGATTTGGCAATGGGACAAGGTGAGTTGGGGATACTGACGAGATATAGGAGCTGCTGTCAATGAGCTCATGAGGCAATGGAGCTACTCTGGCTCATGAGGTCATCGAGCTACTCAGTGACCATTTCTTGGACTATCCAAACCTCCCACACTTAGCCCCTGATATGTAAAGAGATCACTCAATGAACCTCTCTAATTGTTCCCATTATATTGTATACAATACAATGGGAAGAGATCAACAGCACAAGAGTGGTGTGGGATGTCGGGGTCAGAAGCGTTCCTCAACTTAAAATCTCCTGCGTAGGCACTAGGAGGAGGAGGCGATGCATGGGTAGACGGTACAAATGCATGCCCCTTTGGAAGGGGAGCTTCAAGGATTAAGGACAGGCTGGGGGCAGGCCAATATGATGTGGAGGCTTGAACTTGGGACACTACAGGTTGGTCTTGCTCAAGGCCAGAAGGAAACCTCGAAATTGCCTCCCCTGTCTGATAGTGTACACATACACTACCCCACATGTGACTGTTCAGCTTCTGCCTGGAGTCTCTTGGAGACAGATCTTGTTTGTCTCCACGTGAGCACACTAGCCCTGCTGGTTATTGCTTCGTCTACTCACTGGTGTGCTGTGTTTAGTCTTTGGGACTGTCTCTGAGCTGGATATCTGCTTTTTTGTCCCTGGTCTTTCTGCAACAGTCATTGGTAAGCCGGTTCACTGCACAGGAATGTAAAAAAAGAGAGACTGGGTAAAATAATTGGTTCAATAATGCACATCTACATAACTTTAGTTAAAATGTAATATTTCTCCCATTGTACAAGTGCTGACATTCTGGAATCTTAAACAAACTTGTCTATATCCTATGCTTTTATGTTAATAATTACAAATCGTTAAAATTGAACATTCACAATATAGCTGCTGAATCAGCCATACTAATGTGGTGAAAGGGTTGGCAATAGTATACTTCTGAAAAACATCAAGTTTAACCAGTTGGAAATGTTGCTTTTCTAATGTTTACATACATTGGTTACTTGAGAGGAGACAGGTTTTCACCAGGGCTACAAAGCACTTTGAAGGATTTTGAACTGCTCTGTATTTTTGAACATCAATAGTTCCCCACATTCTTCGCTAAATGTGGGAACTTCGGAGGTAAAACATAACAAACTTATGGTAGTTAGAAAGTAAGGTAAAGGTACAGCATCACATAACATAAAATTGGTGAAACAGAAATGCTATGGATTTCTCTTGCATAATTTGTGTTTTAACAATTATTTGCAAGGAATTATGAGTATTTTGAAAGCATTTCCATAATGACAAGATCAAATGAGAAGCCAATCCAAAGAATATACACAATAGGCATACCTGTTAGTAAATGTGATCTTTCAAAACGTTTATACCGCAAAAAACATTTCAAATAGGCCGTATGAGGTTATAACAAAGTTCACAGAGAACATATGACAGAGCAGCACTCTCAAAATGCATGCACACCTAAGTGCCTAATACTGCTATGCACTAACATACTATCTCTGTGCTGCTCAAACTCTTCCAACTGAGCATGAAGGGTATCCCCGCCGGCTTTCAGAAACCTCCAGAATAGTGGTGTAATGCAGTGGCACAGTGAATGTGGTGGGGAGGATAATACAATAATGGTCTGGCCTTTAACCCATTTCCAATGATAAAGCCCACCCCAGCGCTTGCAACACAGTTTATCCTGCAAGGTGTTGACCCACTGCACTGCAGCACATTATGATGTCACCCTAGATTTGGCCTCACAGTGCATTGCTCAACTGGTTATCTGGATCCCCATAAAGCTGAGGGCACTTGTTGACGACCTCCTCCATGATGATATTAAATTCACTCTCAGAGAAAGGCTGGACTTATAGCCAAGTCCCTTAGCCATTTTGGAGGTAACAATTGCCTAGGGAGCAGAAGGATAACTGAGAGTGGTGCTTGGAAGACAGCATGCTTCAGAATGTCTAAAAAGTGTGTGACTTCCTCTTCCTGCATGTCATTTTCAGTTTGTTGCAGTAGGCGTAGATATCTACCATGAGTAGGGAGCCTCCACCCCACGTGTGGAATGGACTCGCTACACACAGGACGGAAGCTCGGTATGGGCGAGGGAGATGGCTGCATGTATTACAAGAACTCCAAATGTGAAAGGGTAACAAAATCAAACCAGATATGTTTATGTATCAAATATATTTGTTAGGTTAGGATTTTAGTACATTTGTCATAAGACATGAGTGTAGAATGTGAGATATTGTGGTTGTGTGGTGGTAATGATAAATGTTACACTGTTTGAGAAAATTAACAGTCAACTATTTATAAATTTGAGCATAGTATGTTGACAACATTATATGAAGTACACATAGTTATCTTAGAAAGGAATGTATGAACAGTGTGTTAGTCGTCCACCACACCTCACTTAAAAGACATTGTTCAATCATATAAATGTAGCAACCCAATTGGCATCTCAAGAGATACATGAATTGACCATCCAATCCTACACCTGCATACCCTAAACTCTATTCCGTAGCCCACCCCAGGTACTTGAATATGGGCGTAGAACAGGGTCAAAATGTATATGTAAACCCAGATGTATGATGATGCAAAACCCAACGTTACAACAATATTTCACATAATTTCTGGGACATATACCAGCACCCCCGTTATGATCAAGATATCTTAATTACAACTTAAGGACCCCAAAGTGGTGTCCAATAATGGCTTTTGTACATATGTGTGCCTTATTGTACCTCAGCTGAGATTCTGTGGTGGGACAGAAGAGATAGGGAGAGAGAGCTTACCCAGCATCACCTACAAAAAAGAAATGTGAATTGTTATAGAAGGTGCCTCTATTCCAATGCTGCTATATCATAACTATCTGCATGCAGTGTGTGTCAGGATAATGTGTGTGTATATTGTTGGACTGACTATTGATTGTGTTTGAGATGCCACCCCCAGGTACAAATGTAGCCCCAGTATGAGGTTTCTTTACTTTAGCAGTAAGCCACAATCCCCACCAACCAAGTGACATGCAAGAGGGGACTGTCAGAAAATGTAGCAGTCATTTGTGCTTCCATGAAATGGAGCGCAGACATCAGTGAAACACCCCCTGGCATCACATACAGCCTACACATTGATAGATTACCAGCAGTGTCTGTTGCAGAAAAGATGTTGGGTGCAGTGAAGTGGTTGAAGTGCAATGTGGGCACACTCAATGGCACCTAGACTATGACGGAAGTGGGCAAATACATAAAATTCCTTTGCCAACTTTTGCCTCTCAACCAGTGAGTGTGATTGGCAATAAACTGGTGCACTCGTCTGTGGATACATCTCTGTACCTGATGCAAGCATTGATAGTGGTTAGTCCTTGAGATGCCTATGTTGTCACGGGAGACCCTCTGGAAAGATCCAATGGCCATGAAATAGAATGCAGAGAGTATTTTGACAATGAGTTGAGATAGCCTGGGTGACTCTCTGTCCTCTTCCCCAAATAATTCCTACTCAAAACAAGGGCAAAGCCTACAAAGATGTTTAGCGACATAGTGGAGGCAGATATTTGGTATTGTTTTGTGAGTTTATTTCTTTGTGTTATGCCTGGATGTAATTGGTTGCACTGGGTGCACAGCTATCCCTAAATTCCTCCATAACCCTCTGTAAACCCCAGGTTACTTCTTCCAAATCCCCCCTTAGTTGTAAGTATTCTCAATTTTCTGTCCCTCCCACATTTACTACCACAACAAATACTTATGTGTGTGGAGACTCAGCAGTCGGTGGAGATCTCGCACAGAAAAATAGAATACCTCTAAGTTTGTAAATTGCATTTTGCAGTATATTTGGGTACTATTGCAATACTTCAAAACATACTGCAAAATGCAGTTTGTGAACAAGCCCCTTTGTCTAGGCATAAGCCACAAAGGAGAAGCATGATAGCATTTCTAATTGTACATTTATTTTTACAAATCTGAGCGAATACATTGAGTGTTGATTTGAATGTACCACCCTCCATCCACATTTCACTGTTTTCAAGGGTTACAGTATCATTAAGAATTCCAAAAATGAACTTTCTTTCTTAATGGTTGTCGTTATCATAAAGTATAATAGTTTAATGATTGAAAGTTTATGTGAGTTCTTCAAGTGTTCACTAAAGATTGGAGGGAAGGACCTTGCTTGCCAGTCTTTTTCTGCTCATATTGTTTATATTTGGAATGGTAGACATTTTTCTAGAAAAATATGCATGAATGTTTTTAGTGACCTCTCTTAACACTGCTCCAGAGGACTTATTCCAAGTACTTAAGAGTGCTTTTATTTGTTAAACGAATTACATTTTCTTTTGTTATAAATGAAGGTACCTTTACTTTAATTTCACATTTAAATGAAAATGACCTTAGTATGTACATTCAGCCTCTTAGTCTTGTTTCTGAGAATTCTACAGAAGGTTAAACTTATTTTCCTCGCATCTGTGATAAGGTTTGTGATGAGAATAAATGAACAAAGAAAATATAAATTTAGAGCCATATTTATAATTATTTTACCCGCTTCGCTGTGGCTGAAATCACCCCGCAGTGCTGTGGAATTTGATGCGTACGGGGTGGGACAGCCCCCGGCTGTTCATCGCACACGCCCACCGACGTCAGACGGCCGGGGGCCGTACGACGCATGTAAGAAGTTACAGACACAATGTAATGCAGCAAGGCACCTTGCTGTGCTTGTTAAAAGGGAGAAGGCATGAATGTGTCATATCGAGCAAGATATGGCGCATTCCCACTCACTGCAAGGGCTGCTCCATTACAGGCAGGATTGTTTTTGTATAAGAGAGGACACCTTCCTGCATAAAGGCAATCCTTTGAGGCTTTTTTCCTACAGAATGCAGCGCACATAGAAAAGGGAAAAATGAGGAGAAATAAAGATATTTCTCTTTGTTAAGCCACCCTTGGGAAGGTGTAGCATTCTGACACATTCTCAGGTCCATCAGTATTAGCAAATCTGGGAATTCTTTAGAATCCATAGGTGGATGCATGGTAAAACCCACACCCCACCCACTTGAATGACTCCCTGGGGCAGAGTAACACAAGGCAGCGATTTACTCTCTCTTACTCTTTTTCTCTCAAGGCTTCTCTTTCTCTCTCCTTCACATGCACCCCCTAGCACATCCACACTCTCTGTGTTGTTGTCTCTCTCATGTGCTTTTATCCTTGCCGCAGCATTAACAGTTGCTCTTCCAGGAACCACAGATCTGTTAATAGAGCTTGAAAACTGAATGGGCTACCAATGAACACTTATCTGTGATGTGTTTTTTAGGAGAGGACAGGAATAGATGGTTTGATAGATGCCAGAACAAGGGCCTGAATTCTGACATGTTGATGACAGGAAGATCTTAGTGTAGCAGATACCTTTTATAGGGAGAGTCTCTAGGGCATAGGGGGATTCCGCTTTCCAGTTCAGGAAGAGGGGTGCTTTCTAATCTTCACAGGGCTGGGGGGCTCTGGATAGAGGATAGAGGTGTCTGACTTCTACAGTTTCTCAGAAAGTTTGTTGTCATCTGAGGCAGGAGTACAACAAAAGTGGGGTTCTCAATTATGGACATTCTTCACAGACTGGCCACAGCAATGTCACCAATCACATGCTAGTGCACCAGTCACAAATTGCACCTCAAAACACTTCTGTCCATTAAGAAACTTGAGAAGAATGATGAATCCTTCCTGATGTGACTGTGGAAAACCATTTGGTGTCTCCTGCTTTTGACATGGAGTAGACTGGATGTGTTCTCCAAGGGTCAGTTGAATGGTCCTATGTACTCATGGACAAAAAGGAAAATGAAGCGCTCCATTCTGTGCAGGAGTACCAGCTGACTAATTTGGAATGGACTGCACTGGACCCTGCAGGAGGCCTTTGATGGAAGCCTGAGAGTTGTAAGAAAAACCAGAAGTGACTTACCAAATATCTTTAAAAAAGGACTTTGTAAGGCTTCTGGAGGAATTAGACAAGACACCAAAGCTCCTCAAGAGATGGGCAGCCTTCCTGACAAAGAACTGCCCGTTAGGCCGACTCCATCCCCAAGAAGAAGTAGATGACCGCATAGAACATTCACTGGCTACCGCTTCCTGGCTTGCCCCACTGCTGAAATATAGCACAAGAAGAGCCCATAAGGATAATTGTTGGGGGAAATTGCTGGAGGCAATAGAACCCAAGAAGATACGGCTGTTCGGTAATCTAGTCCGATCAGTATCAGAGGCCTCAGCCGCTTCAATGATCTGCGTGGTAGAAGAGGGTGCCTGGGTGGTTTATCTCAAAGAACTATACCCAACGGGGAGAGAAATTGAAGAGGAAGTACAGGGGGACTGGAGAGGTCTAGTAGACGATTTAAAACCAGACTTCTCAGTAGAAAATGTTTTTAATACGTTAAAGACCCTTAGCTTAACAAGAGCTGCTGGTCCAGATAACCGGCCAGCCCAGATAATTAAGTCACGTACACCTTGGTGGGCTGAATTTTTCTCCAACATGTTTACAGTAATCCTATAACTAGGGACAATACCTAGTAATTGGAAGGGTGCGATAATTAGACCGATCCATAAAAAAGGGGACGTCAACGCACCAAAGAATTATAGATTAATTAATCTACTCGATATTGGAGAATTTTTTTTACCAAGATCATATTAGGTAGGTTAAAGATTTGGGCTGAAGAGAGAGCAATTATCCCAGTGGAACAAGGTGGCTTTAAAGAAGGCCACTCCACAATAGACCATTGCTTCGCCCTATGGGCCCTGGCTCGGAAATCGATAGAACATAATGGGAAGTTACATTGTTGTTTTGTTGATTTCGGGGCAGCGTTCGATTCAGTGGATCGTAATAAACTTTGGGAAGATATGTTAAAATATGGATTACCAGATGGCTTGTTGATGATCCTAAAAGAGCTTCATAGTGGGAACTGGGCCCAGGTCATTAGAGTTACGCATGGGGCACTAACTCATAAGATATTAGTAGGGAATGGTCTTAGACAGGGGTGCGTTTTGGCACCCCTGCTATTTTCAATCTTTTTGGCAGATCTTCCCGTGGCACTGGAAGTTGAAAGAAGCGCAAGTCCAAGAATAAATGGGCATAAAGTGCCTTGCCTTTTATATGCTGACGACCTAGTGATCCTGGACCAAACTGAAATAGGACTCCAAAGGAAATTAACTGCTTTTAAACACTGTTGTGATAGGAAAATACTGACTGTAAATATGGAAAAAACTAAGGTTTTATGTTTTGGAAAGAGTAAGAAGAATTTCAATTGGTTTTTGGGTGATGACAAACTAGAGGCAGTTAAGGAATATAAATACTTAGGCCTCTGGTTTGATAGTGCGCTAAAATGGCGTACCCATTTGGAGGCTCAAAAGGCAAAAGCTGTTTCATCCACATGTGGGCTAAAAAAGTTTAATAAAGAATATGGAGACATGAGACACAAACCAATGATAAAGACATTTGAAGCAATGACCCCCCCCCAAGTAATGTATGGGGCAGAAGTGTTATACTTGAGCGGTAAACAGGAGTGGGATCAGGAAGAGGGAACATTTTTAAAAATGTAATTGTCTTTAGCTAATTGTACAATGGTTCAAGCAATTAGAATGGAACTAGGGTTAACTTCTTGGAGTGTACAATCCCAAATGGCCCTGGTAAGATTTTGGAAGCGCCAAGAACCAGGATTGACACCTAAGGTCTCTCAATGGCGTGGAGAGGAAATCCAAATAAGTAATCTCGGCTGGGCAAAGGATGTGAGAAAAACTCTCCAGAAAGTATCTGGGCGCCATAATGTGAGATTTACCCAGAACGCCCAGATAGGCGACTTTACAAAGAGAGCACTTAGGGAACAAGACCAGTTGTTCTCAAGGGAACAGGACCTAGATTACATGCTGGAGAAAAAATCGGCCCAGTGGTCAAAGAACTCCTGGGTAAATGAAGGTTGGTTCCCGTATCTGGATATATTGCCTAACCAAGGGTTAAGACATGAAATACTAAGATTCCGGGTGGGGATTAACCCCTGGAAGATAGACGGGAAATTAAAGTCCGTATTGATTGGCCCGAAAGGTAACTGTAACTGTGGGCGTGGCCTAAGAAATGATATGTTGCACATATTGCTTGATTGCACATTTGTACATCATTTAAGGAAACAGTTTTTACGTCCTATATTCCTATCACATAAGATAATTTCACGTGCCCAGGCGTTATGCTTACTTACAGATATGCATTCGTTAGAAATTGCAATTGGTTTGGGTAAAGGGTGGGAGATTGTGAACGGCTGACGTGATCCACACACGCCGACGTAGTGCTTCCTGTCATGCCGAGGCACCGCCCACGAAGCAACGCAACGCTGACTGAGACGCCGCTGCTCTGCATGGCAGGCTGCCATTAGCGGCTGCTTTTTGATGTCCTTTGATAATCGCCTAAACCTTAACTTCCGGACTATTAGCGAAGCGGGTGGCCACAAGCTACCACAAATCCAAAAGTAATCCGGGAGCGCGACCTCGTGTGCAGTCGGAGGTCGGAGCAGCTGGATGGTGTGACGGGACGGAGGGCGACTGAGCAAGTCAGTGGAGGTACTGAGGGGGAGATTGCTGGGTTGCTGGGCTGCTTGGCGTGTCTGCCACACCTGCCGTGCATCGCCTCCTGGCTCTTCCTTCCTATCTTTTCGGCAAACAGCAGCCTGAGCAGTACATTTTGAATGCACTAGTGTGCCCCCCCCGAAGCCTTGTTACCTGCTCTGCTCATTCCAGCTCTAACCCACCCTGGCTCCTCATCCATAGACTGGTTATTCGCACCGCATGCGTGCTTAACCCTGCGTGCTTAACCCTGAGCCTGCTGTGAGCTTGCTGCTCTCCTTCGTCTCTCCTTTGCTCTACCGCTTGCTCCACTCTTTGCTCGGCTTGGATTGTTGTCTGTCTGCCTGCTGTCCCAGCCCTAGCCTGCGAGCACGGCGCAGCACAGAGCGCTTTTCTCTCAGTGTTGGCTGGGTTGGATTGGTTTGGTCCCCCCCGCTGCCGCCTAGGAAGTTGTCAACCAATTAAGCCATTATGCGACCGCCGAGAGGGGGGATTATAGTGTCCAGAAATAGAGACAGTCCGCGCAGTTGATATCCAGCCATGTCTGCAAGAGTAAAGGGCAAGCAGGCTAAGATGGAACTGGCCAAAGAACTGCTGAAATCTGTTAATAAAACCCCCCCCTGTGGTTAAGGGGGAGAGAAAAAACAGACAAAAGACCCAGCAAAAGAGCACGCTGGGACAAAAGGATACAGAGATACAACCAGGAAAAAACAAATATAATGTTCTGAGAGAGCAGGACGAGGAGGACGGAGAGGTCAATGAAGATGACCACGAAGAGGGCGAAGGCGAAGGAGACGAAGATCCCGAAATCCAGTCCCTTCCTGACCAATTAATAGTGCCAAGCTCCACTGCCACTGTAACTACCACTGCCTCTGCCTCTAAGAAAGGCGACGGAAAGACTGAGAAGAGTGAGAGAGGTGAGAAAGGAGAGAAAGACGATGCAGAGATGGAGCGGAACAACAAGGGAACAAAGGTGGGCCAGGTGGACACTACGCCAAATAAACCATCCCTAGTCCATGGGACTGGGAACCAGCTAAGGCAGTACCCCCTCTTCTCAAAACCCCTCCAACAGGGGCAACAGGGGCTACAGGGTCAACTCTCGAGCACTCCCATGCGAGGGGGGATGAACCAGGATGGGAAAAATGACATGCTGGAGGCTCTGAGCGCTGGAGGGATATCAACTAGCTCTATTACACCTGAGCTGCCAGAGACAGCGCTATCGGTAGGGGCTGACCAGGACCTTGAAGAATTAATATCTGTGGCTCCCGTGGTACCTATAGCACTGGCTATGGACAACAGCCCATGCGCGAGCCATAAGTGCACTATGGAATCTCCTAGTCAAGAGCTAAGCCTACAGACATCCCACGCATCCCAAGAGAATGGGTTATTTTCTCTTCCAAACACTACAAAAACAAATTCCATCGAAATACTGCTCGGAACCATTCTCCAAGAGCTAAGAGATTTTAAACATTCCCAGGCCCAGGAGATCTCACAACTGCACAACAGGCTCTCAAAAATGGAAGAATGCTTCGGGAGTCTTCCTTTAAAAGTCACTGAAGCAGAAACCAGGATTTCATCTCTGGAGGATTCGCTATCAGCAATACAGAAAGATCTGCTGGTAGCCAATAGAGAAAGAGCCCAGCTAGCAGAAAAAACTGCAGGACCTTGAAAACTATAATAGGAGGTCAAATCTACGTCTAGTAGGCATTCCAGAGGGACTGGAAGATAAGGATGCAGTTAAGTGGTCAGAGTCCCTCTTGAAAAAAGCCATACCGGAGCTCCAAGGGCATTTAACAATCACAAGAGCACACAGAGTCCCGGCATATAAACCCAACAATATGAAATATCCATGCACGATCTTGCTCAATTTTTCGGATTTCAGGGTGAAGGAGAAAATCTTGAACACTGCATATGCTAAGAAGTCATTCAACGTGGAAGGCGTAAATAACTTCAGAATTTTTTCAGATATGTCGGCAGCTTCTGCTCATAGGCGTAGAGACTTTGTTAAGATGATCGACTCTTTCAAAAGTAAGGGAGCCCAAGCTACGATCGTGCAGCAGTCAAAACTTAAAGTACTGGCCAAAGGGAAGTTTTTTATTTTTACAATTGTACACAAAGCCCAGACTTTTCTAGAAGGCCTAGGGATATAGTTAATAGCTGATTTACATTCTTGTTTCACACTTTTTAGTATATTCAGGAATATAGTCTATAACTGATCCCTGTTTTGACTTGCAAGGCGGGGTTAAGGTGATGACAGGAAGCACACGAGGATGCTATGAAATGGCATCCAAAAAGAAGAAACTAAAGAGAAGGACGGATGTGGAACACGGGGAGGTTCCGTCCACTCTAAGGGGGCGGGGGGGGGGAGTTGGGGTGGTGAAGGGAGGTGTTGCAGGGGAAAAAATGAGAGTTCATATATTGAAGAATTGTTGGTTCTATTATCAAGATTAGCTCTGATACGGCAAAGACAAGACCATCTGATCTTTACATGGCTTTAATATATATAATATATATACAATTTATCTGCTTATTTTGCACAAAATAGGGGTCTGCTACTACTTATACTTGCTGCTATTGTATCCGTATTAAGTATTTATTTATTGATGCACAAAGAGCTTTTTTTCATATTTGCCTATTTGCACAAAAGAGAGGTTCTCTGATATTTATTTATATTATTGTACTGTTCCGACTACTTGCCTATTTTGCACAAAGTAAAGGGTTTGCAGCTATCTATATTCGCACTGAGTACTCATCTATTGACGTACAAAGAGTTCTTGACTATCTGCTTATTTGCACAAAGAGAGGGTCTCTTGATGTTACTATAGTATTGCATTGTTGAATAATCCTTTTAGCATACGTACTCACTATATCTATTTTCTAGCATGTTTTTTACTTATGGCCTTTTAAAAAAAAAAACAAGTAGCATGCTGAAGTTTATCTCTTTAAATGCAAACGGTCTGAACAATGTTCGGAAAAAAAATGCTATTGAATGTTGGTTAAAAAACTTAAACCCTGATATTATTTATTTACAAGAGACCCATCATAGAGACCAGGCCGATGCAGATCAACTATTTAAGAACTGGGCTGGCCATACGATATCCTCTTCAGCTGGATTGACACAGAGAGGAGTATGTATACTGATAGGAAAACACCTAGGTTTTATCCTAGAGGTAGATGGGCAGTTGCCCATGGCAAATTATACAATATAAATATAATCCTTCTTACAATATATGCTCCTATCTTAGACGATGCTCATCCAATCCTACAGTTAAAAAACATTATAACCGGCCTTCCCGGGTCAATAATATGGGGAGGTGATTTTAATCTTTGCAAAATGCTGTATTGGACTCATCTAAAAAAGATTGCCGTCAGAATTAACCCCAATCTGTCTTGGCAATTCAAAGTTGCAAATTAGACCTTGATATAATGGATTATTGCGAGTTAATAACCCACTCAAAAGAGAATATTCATGTTTCTTGGCAAAATATAATTCCGCCTCAAGATTGGATTTCTTTTTAACCTCTCATGAGTTAAAATTATGTAATTATGTTTATCCACCAAACGCTTTTTCAGATCATGCGGCAGTCTCCATGGAGGTAAATCTGGGACCTCAGGATATAAGCACTATAAAAAAATGTTTTTTTAACAAATCTAACCTTCTAGATCTTTAATGGTGTACAGAAATCGAAGAATTTATTGAGGAGTTCATTTCACGCAATAGAGGTACAGCCCCATTAAACAAGACTTGGGATGCATTTAAGGCCACTTTACGGGGGTTCATCACATCTAAAGATATACCAAAATATAAAGCAAGAAAAGAGGAGAAGAACAGATTACAAACAGATCTTATAGAGGCAACCCAAGTACACTACAGGGCCAAAACAACACAATCTAACAAAAAACTCTCTGAGGCTAAGAGTAGGATGAGGGACTTCTATTATGCCCTGGGCGAAACCCACTCTAATTTCTACGCCCAGAGGATGTATGAGGATAGCGAGTATACAGGGAAGCTCCTGGCTCGGCAAACTAAAGAAAAACAGGCTCGCAACAGAATTGATCAACTAACTGACCCAATCACTAAAATACAAGCTAAGACCACAGCCTCAATTGGTGAGTGGTTCCTGAAACATTTGAGGGAATCTATCAAACAACAGAAGAGGCCTCAACTGATTTAATAAGGGAGTTTTTATCTCAACTTACAATCCCCAAATTAGACGATGAAGAGAAGGAATGTCTCATCGAGACCTTCTCAGAATCTGAGTTAGACGAAGTAATCGGCTCCCTCCCTAATGGAAAGGCCAACGGTGACGATGGTCGTCCAATCGAATTCTTTAAAAAATTTGAAGGAACTCTTCGTAAAGAACTTTTAATTTTAGTAAATTATTTACTTCAAGGAGGATCCCCCCGGATTCTTTCCGCTCAGCTGTGGTAGTCACTATTTTTAAAAAAGGAAAGGATAGTGAGAACATAAACTCGTACCGACCAATAAGTCTATTAAATACAGACTATAAAATTTTTACCAAGCTTTTAGCAAATCGATTGAATAAAATAGTGGGAAGTCTGGTAGCCAACGATCAGTGCGGTTTTATTGCAGGTAGGCAGCTCCATACAAATACAAAGTTTGTATTAGAGGCACTAGACTTTTTTAAAACTAATAAAGTGAGGGCCCAAATCTGGTTTTTAGATGCTGAGAAAGCCTTTGATCTAGTGTCCTGGAACTGCCTATTTGCTATTTTACACAGTTTTAATTTCCCGAATGTTTTTATCTCTCTTTTAAAACAACTATATTTGAACTCCAGGGCACAGATTATCATCAATAATTCCAACATGGATACATGTAAGGTAACTAGAGGCACCCGTCAAGGATGTCCCCTATCTCCAATATTATTCGCATTATTTATTGAACCTCTAGCGATTGTGATCAGAAATATACGAACTAATACAGTCCCGGTAGCTGGTATGACTAATATAAAATCATACGCCGATGATATTGCCCTGTTTTTAGATTCCAACCCCCTAAGTCAAGCGAAAATTAAAAAAATATTTTCCGACTTTCAAAAACTAGGGGGCTATAAAATTAATGTTAACAAGACTGAAATTATTTTACTAAACTGCACTGTAGACACTTTAATACCAGAATTTAGGCAAATTTACAACCCTACGCCGAAGAGATATTTGGGAATATTTATTTCGGATAACTTAGACGAGTTGTTCTCACTTAATTATTCACCGTTGCTAAAAAAGGTTGAGTCTCTTCTAGAACGCTGGAATCTATTACCTCTGTCCATAATGGGCCAAGCAGCACTGATACGCATGTCGATCCTACCTCTTTTCCATTTCTAATTTAATGCAGCACCCTGCGTTATTCAGGTCTCCTTCTTTAAAAAGATAGATTCCCTAATATCTTCATTTCTTTGGGCTAAAAAGTCTCCTAGACTCGCACTTAGCACTTTATATTTTTCATTTGCACAAGGAGGGCTATCCCTCCCAAGCATAAGGGAATACTATTATGCGTCTTTTGCATACCATAGTTTTAGTTTTTTCTTTTTAGACACGAACGAGGCAGACAATTTTTTTATGAAGAAGATGTTGTCAGAGGTAAAGATAATTGATCCGATTAGAGTTACCAAAGATCCAAAGAAAATCCGCTACAAGTCCCTCCAATGGATTTTTAGACAGAAAACGCAGTTTTTGAAATCCCATTCAATTCCTAGGATAAGTAACACAACTGATTTGAACAACTTTAACCTAGACGAAGAGGGTTGTATGGATATGAAAATAATAAATCTTTGGAAAGAAAATGGTTTTGATAAAATAGAAGACTTCCTGGCCGGTAACGGTTGGAAGACATGGGATCAAATTGCCAGCCAGGTGAGCCATTCTCATTCCGTTTTGAAATGGTCCTTTTTTATGTTGAATCCAATACTCAGAGAGCTGGATATAGGAAATCTTTACTTTAAGGAAAATATCTCTACAGCACTGAACAACAGAACTCAAAAAAAGATGAGCATTTGGATTAAAATATTAAAAGAGGACAAGAAGTAGGAATCCTCGAATAAGATTATCGAGAGGTTGAAAAAAGGGAGCATATTGAAATTAATCAACAAATTTGGGACAAAATAAACAAATTTAATAAAACAATTTTCCGCAGCGCTAATTTTAAACGCATGCAATTTTATAATAAATGGTTGATTTACAGAACTCCCTCTTATCTCCACAATATCTTTCCTATAGTAGACGATAAATGTTTCCGATGTGAGGAAAAAGGGACCTGGAAACACATCGTCTGGGAATGTTCTAAAATCCAACCACTATGGAGGGAAATTGAAAAATACCTCTCTTTTGAGCTTAAAACTCTTATAATATTCGATGATCTAGTCCCTGGTCTAGGCTGCTCAGCGATTAACACCAAATATGACAAATTTCTTTCCATAGCTTCTCTAATAGCTAAATCACTCATATTACAGCTCTGGAAAACCAATCAAGTACCGTCCTTTCAGACATGGAAGGCTAAATTAACACAAACACAGGGCAGGGAAAGAAAATACGCACTTAGATCAGGGGCGCTCAAAAAATATGAAAAGTTCTGGAGTGTTTTTGAACTGTGAAAGATACCTTCATAATCACTAGTCTGCCTATATGCACTTTTAAGCACTTCCGCACTTTACAATTATTTATTGCACTTCATATTTATGTCATGGATACTTGAAAGTTGATTATTTATGTATAAACAGATGCCATGTATTGTACTAAAGCTTTTTACCAACTTATTCTGTAATGTTGATCTTGCTTTTATGAACTCTCAATAAAAATAATTAAGAAAAAAAAATAAAAAATTGGTTTGGGTAAATTCCTGAAGGCTATGAAAGTTTTGGAAGGGAGCTATCGAAGGAGGGACACTGATTTTAAGTCCTTTTAAGCTTTTTTATAAAATTTGAATCTGTGTTTTTATTTTTCTAGAGATGTGAGAACTTCTAAAAAATTGGGTTTAATGAATTGTGTGTTGGAGGGCGCCACCCTCTTTTAACCTTCTTTTTTAACCTGTATTGAATTTTAATTATTTATGATATAGTAGAAATGTTATCTGTTCGTACTTCTTGGATTCTGATTGTATTTTGTTTTGTATTGTTTAAAAGACCATGGTCTAAATAAACAAGATTCTCTCTCTCTCTCTCTCACTGCTGAAATATCAGAAAAAAATGTAGGATGTTAAACTTGCCAACACATTAATCCTGGCAGAAACTTTAGGTGTATGAAATTGGCTTTGCACTGTGCTGAGCTTTTGACACCAAAACTGAAGGCTTCTGGGGAAGCTTTGGAATGACATATGTTACTTCGAGGGACGTTTTCCAGCTTCAGCATTCTGTCTCGTCTGACTAGAGGAGTTTGAGTTCTAGAAAAAAGACTACAGGCCTTATTTAGACCACGGTAGCTAGTCCTACAGTTCAATATGGTGGCGAAAGTCATTTCCTTTGCTACCGAGGCAGAGAATCAGCCAACTTATTTGTTGATCCCGTCTGCCTGGTTGGTCCCTTCACAGTGCTAAGTGAATGCTGTGCTCAAAGCACCCACTCCGCAATTATTTTATTTTAGAAAAAACAAACTCTGAAAGAAGATTGCTTTCTTTGAACCTGATTTAGAGGAAGCTTTTTGCGTCAATGTCAGGACCAGTTAACATTTTCTCTGACTGTTTCCACTATGCAGTGCATGGCTGTCACATGCATGGAGCATTAGTGATGGCCCAGTGACTGACAAATGGCTGGCTCTGGGGTTACTGTTGGTGGAGCTTATGAAGGCTCTGCTGGTAGTAAGTCGGTGGTTCCCCATCTCTAAAGAGGATGGGTGAACCATAGGTTTCGTGGGGAGGTAGGATTGCTGGTTTATGGTATTCCTCCCACTCCTCCAAACACTGATTGAGGCCCTACATTCCAGGGTAAAAGTTTGATTTGACTTGCAAGGCTTACCCAGGACTTACCTGGCTCCTTAACAGTTGCGTAAATTGCACTGGTACTCGTCTACTACAAATATTGGCTCTGATTCACGAGCCTCCAAGGATTCCCAGTCTTAGTGGGAACTCCGCACTTGTGGCGGGATCTCCAGACTGCGGTTCCCCATTGTGGAGATCCGGCCATGCATACGGAGATTCCGCCAAGACTGTTGAGCCCCAGCTCTGAGTGCAGAGGCTTCTTGTGAATCAAGCTATTGATTTTTATTGAAGCTGTAACATTTTTTGGCATGTTTGCCTTAAAACTTTAAAAATCTTTTTCGCTGGTTCTCATAATCATATTTTAACTATTTTTGTTGCATTTTCTTTTAAATTTGTTCCTGCTTTTTTCTAAATGTGTTGCTTTGTATTGCTTGAATCCACCACACATTTTACTATGCGAAGCGGGCTTCTTGTGTCATAGACTTCTGCAGATAGGCAGAATGTGTTCAGTGAACAGCGTTGTAACCGAGAAAGATAGTGGTTTATTATGTTGGGTGGTCCCCCTCACCCAAGTTAATAATTCAGACCACAAAAGCCCACACAATGCACCAACAGATGAAATAAACCAACAGGTGGGGTCGAAAGAGGGAGGACTGGGGTTATTCTAAGTTCCTCCCACTCCAATCACTGTTCACAGGTTCATTTGACATTTCTCCTTTGTCTTCCAATGCTTCTCTTTCCTTTAGAAGCTTTGTGTACGGAAGAGGGTGAGTGTCTTACGTAGCCTAAGAATAAATTCAATCAGTGTATGCCTTTTTTCTGGGTCATAGACACTCAGTTCCGTGGCATTGCAAATAACCTAAGATGAAATCCAGACATGAATGGCTCTTCGCTTAAGTGAGTAAACACAGTTCCTTCATCTCACAATGTTTCTCTGTACTAAAAAAAAAAGGATTGGGATAGAAAGGAGAAGGGAGTATGGGCCCAAGTAAGGAGCCAAATGTAGTTTGGATTTTAATCAGGGTCTGAAAAAATCCAAACAGTTTCTGGCTCCTTGCAAGGGTACACCCACACACTTCTGTGCCACTCCATGGAGCTAAACAAGTTACTATTTTTTCATAACAGTAGAAAAAATACAACATCAACTGGCTCCTGAATGAGGCAGAGACAAACAGTTCTTTCCTCTAACAATTCTTCTCTGTGCTTGACACGCCATGTTATAGAAAGAGCGTGTGTGCCTGCACCCCTGGGAAGGAGCCATGAGATATTTAGATTTTCAATAAATGTTTGTCTTGCCCCTGCAATGAGCCATAATTGTTTCAATTTTTTCTTAGGCTAAGATTAAAACCATACTGTATCTCACTCGGTCCCAGGGCACAGAAACTAAACTGGCCTTTTGCTATCATTTGCCTTGGAACGATCTCAAATGCACTGCACTCAGTTTATCCCCTGTGGATACCCTAAACCCATACATGTCTGGAACATCCAAAAGCAGGAGACCAAGGGTAATACAGTTGCAGGTCTAGCCTTGGTAGGGATATATTCCTGCATTAGATGACTGGAGGGAAATAGCATATTTTGGAGAAAATGCTAAACATCTGACAAATGTCATAGTCAATTCATTCTTCTGGCCATCAATCAGAGTATGAAAGATGTGGCACTCTGCGAAAGAAACCGTAGGATGTGTAGATATTGCAAATGTATGGTTGTGGTAGATTTCAATAGAGTCTATGGCTGATGCCTGCAACCAAAAGACAAGGACCCTAAACCATCATTTCCCTTTCAGTAGCATTCAAAGTTTCCTAATGCAGTTCACCTTATTTTTCTCATGTAGGCACCTCTAACCTATAAATAACTCAAACATGCCTGGTTTCATCGCACTCGGCAGATCCAGGATAATACAGATATGGGTCATGCTTTGGCTGAGATACCTTCCTATGCAAGGGAGACTGGAGGGATTTAAAATAGTATGGACAAATGTTGCTAACAATCTCACCAATGTCATGTTCATTGCATGCTCCAGGGCTAAGGAGGCCTGACTTGCATGGCTAGATTCTCTTAGGATGGTCATAATTATATAAAATTGTTTATACATTTCATACCGTCTTTAATTAGAATTTATTATTTGTCATTAAATGAACATTGCAACCAAAGCAGTGATTCCCCTAAAACGTAGTGATCTATACTTTCTTTAAATAATTGCTTACATAGACTGTATTCCCTAGCAAAAAACACATATATTTGATATCGCCAGACTCCAGATATTTAGGGAAATATTTTCTTCATTAGTGTTCTGAGATTTAGGTTAGGCCATTTGCGAAATGCCATGAATTAAGCACATATGTTTCAAAAAATGAAAACGTACACATTTTTCATTATATTTTCATGCTGCAATATATAGTTTATAATGGTGCACAAAGAAACTAAAGAGATCCATTTGTTTGACTCTCCTGTTTCTTTTGAACAAAAGCTCTTTTATTGAGGTGATCAAACACCCCAGCATTCAAAGGTTAACACTTGATCTTCAGCAAAAATTGGAAAGCTTAAACTGTTTAATGTTTTATCAGTCATTTTTGATTGATGGGCTCTGGAAATTGACACAAGCAAAGCAAGGAATTAAGGGCCTGATTTAGAGTTCGGCAGAAGGGTTTCTCCATCACAAATGTGACAGATTCCCGACCGCTGTATTACAAGTGCCATTGGATATATTGCAATTGTAATATGGTGTACTGGTTATCCGTCACATTGGTGACAGAGTAACCCGACTGTCGCACTCTAATCAGACCAACTATTTACACTTGCCAGTTCATGGTTTGTAAAAACGTTATAACTCCATAAAGGTTTTTGTGCCCCTGTCCAAATCGCAAATGAGATGGACCCTGAAAGAGGCATCCTCCTCCCATATGTAATTAGCAGAGCATATAGCAATTGTTTGTGACTGCAATCATGGTTGCAAACCATTGATCAGAAACCTACACCTCAAAAAGAGAATTACCTTATTTAAAGGATGCCCACTGCCTGTTCTCTCTGGGGTTTATCCAAATGAGAATTTGGTTTCAAGCAGCACTAGTCTCATTAAAGGTCACGGGCAGCTTAAAAAACCTGTTTCCCTCTGGGGAATGAAAATGCATAGATAGAGGTCTGCTGTCCCAAGTCAAGTTTCAATACTTTATTCGACAGCATTGTCATAAAAGCATTTTTTCCCTATTCTGAACAGAAATAAATACTACGCTAAATTTAAGATCGACATAAAATACACATTAAATTCAATCAAATACAATAAATGCTGGCAAATTTTTTCAGCTTTAAAAAGGTTCATACGTAAAAAAAAATCAGAGTCACAGTACCTAATTCATAATAAGTGGGATTGATCTTAAAATTAGATATTTTTCCATCATGTATAATCAATTGCAGTTAAGGTGCGCATGCGAATTATCCAGGCCCATCCTAAGTATTTGGCTAAGGCGATTGCAAGACTGGGAGCACAATTTAATCTTAATATTCTTAGTGCTTCTAGGCATTTCCTTATACCCAAATTCCTGCAAACCGGTTTTAGCCATCTACTTCTTGGGGCAGCATATAATGGGCAAATAAACAAAAAATGTGGGATGTCCTCAACGTGTGTCTTGCAGTAACAACATGTATTTACATTGCCTGGAGACCATTTAAAAGTAAAAGCATTTAAAGGTAGGGAGCCAACTCTGAACTGGAAATATAGTTTTCTATCCAGGGCTCTTGTGATCAAATCCCAGTACTGTTCACATTTAGGGATTATTTTAGACTCCAAGTACTGGGATGCCAACATAGACGGTTGATTGGAAATTAAAACAGATTCATATACCATGTCCCAATACATTTTTTTCAGTGACGCCTTAGATGGAAAGGTGGAGGGATCAGTGGTAGTCCATAGGTGGTCTAAGTGCAGTTTTTGAAGCAAGTTCCTAATTTATTTAAGCCAGGTTATGTTGTGGAACCGATCAGAGCTAATAATGTCCTTAAGAGCAGATGCATAATGACCCAGTTCAGGAGTGGTCTTTATGCGCCTCCAATATAGCAATGGGCGCAATCGCGCCATGTCCTCGATCTTTTTCCTCCCAAGGTCGTATAGGAGCGGAATCGATGGAGTACTCTGCGGGACACCAACCAACCGGCGAAGAAATTTGTTTTCTGCGATAGCCAGGACGCTCAGATTGGTAAGGCCCCATAGCTCTGATCCATAAAGACAGGCGCCCAGCACCTTCATACTATAAATCTCCATTATAGGCTGAATAGGTTTTGTTAATGAGGATTTATATTTTTGTGCTGTGGCCCCGGCCAACTGATGGAACTTTAAGACCACACAGTCCATATGAGATTTCCAATTCATACTACCCTGCAAACAAATACCAAGATAGGTGAAAGCATTCACTTCTTCCAGAGAGGACCCATTAAAATGTATTTTTCCCTTGAATTGCTTAGCAGGATTCAAATTCATAAACTTGGTCTTTGTAGTATTTAACTCCAATCCCCGGATCCGACAGAAATCTCCAAATGCATCAATTGTCTTTTGTAATCCACTTGGGGTCCGTGAGACCAGTAGAGTGTCATCAGCAAACATTAATACTGGGACCCGCTCCCCATCTAGCATTGGGGCGTCTGTTGGGGATTTCTTTAACAAATCTACTACGCCGTTAATGTAAAGAGAGAATAAGGCGGGGGCCAGGACGCATCCCTGTCTTACCCCGCGCTCCACGGGGAAAGAGTCTGTGACGTCCCCCTGTGCACCCCACCTAATCCTGGCGTAGTTATTTTCGTGCATGCGCACGAGCAAGGTCAATAACTCAGGGCTGATTCCAAGTTCACTTAAAACAATCCATAGTTTTTGCCGGGGTACTAAGTCAAATGCTGACTTCAGGTCAACAAAAACTGCATATAATGGGCCATTTGTCAAGGTCACATTTTTCCAGTAAAGAGTTAAAAAATGGAATACCTGGTCGCCGGAGCTAGTTAGGGGTCGGAAGCCAGCTTGGTACGGGGAAAGGATATCCTTATCATCTATCCAGGCTTGTATTTTATTTTGTATCATTCTACCCATCAGATTTTGGGCTGAATCGATAAGGCTGATGGGCCTGTAATTACTTGGTAAAGCCTTATCCCCTTTTTTAAAAACTGGAATAATCTCCGCTCCCTTCCATGATGCAGGTATCATTGCTCCTTGTGCGATAGAATTCGCAAGCCATACAAAATATTGGCACTAGCTAACCCGGTCAGATAAAAATACATCTGCCGGTATTCCATCAATTCCTGGCGCCCTGCCTCTAGTCACCCCATCCAATGCTACATTTACATCTTGCAATGAAAATATTCCCTGGCTAAAAAATACCATTTTGGGTAACAAATGGGATAGCGAGGTCGAATTGTCTGCATATTGTGGTTTAAAAAAATCCACCCATGCTTCCTTTGCTACATGATTTTTAGGACACTCAGCAGTTCCCCCCCTACCCCATTTTAAAATTGCCCAAAACTCTTTCTGCTGTTTAGCTGCACAGGCTTTTGTAAGATCTAACCATTGGTTATCGTCCGCCAACCTTTTTGCCTTAGCTTGGGCTTTTCAATAATCATCCCTGGCCTTCAACACTCCTTCTTTAGACCTCAACGCTAGGCTGAGGTTCTACAAGAATGATCACACCACCCTCGCTTCCTCTGGGGGCCAGGACCCTTCCCCTGCTGAACTTTTTTTAAGAAAAACCCCTGTAAAATCGCAAAAAACTTTGGATGTGACTCTTCAATTAATTTGTTAAAATTTGGTTCATTACAATGAGCCTGCAATCTGCTCACCTCTTTATTAACAACCTCTAGTAAGTCCTGCGTATCCCCAGGTTTATCCATCAGTGATGCCCATTTAATATGACGGAGGTTGTTAGTTGGAATGACATCTAGCGGCATAAGACCCATTTCCTGGTTAGGTGAACTTTCTCCTTGGTCCAGATTAAAGAGCATGCACAATGGATTGTGGTCGCTCTCTAATCTAGTTGTCACTTTCATATCCGTTATCTTGTGCCAATCTCTAACATCTACAAGGATGTAGTCTATCCGACTACTTGATCTTGTATTGTCAAAGGTATGCACACCCTTGAGGTCTGAGGGAGTGCGACCATTTACTGCCCTCAACCCCCTAGCCAAGCACAAACTCTTCAACTGTATTGCCACCTCAGTCCATTTCTTTACCACAGGTAAATCCAATTGAGGGACTCCCCATTTAGTATCTTCAACTAGGGACATTTCATTATCCTCCTGACCTAGTGGTTCAAATGTAGTATTCATGTCTCCCCCCACTAGGATGGTGGTGTATGTTGGAAGGTTCTCTAAGTCATTATCTAATGCTACTACCACCTCAGAGGCTTTACCCCCTTGAGTTCCCCATGCATATATGTTGTAGAGGGCTATCTCAAGTCCATCTGACCAAGTAATCACAATTGGGAGTAAATCACAGTGGTTACCGGGCCTCGCTTTAATAGTACAATGTATAGATTGGCGTACCCATGTGATTAGGCCCCCTGAGGGCCGCCCTTTTGGATTCTTTTTCACGGGGGCAAAAAAATTTAGAAAGCCCAGCCGATAAACAGGGGTCACTGCCCAGGCTTCCTGGAACATAATTACGTCATGGCTGTCAACAAATTCACCCCATTCAGGAGACTCTAATTTGTGGTGAATTCCCGCCAGATTCCAGGAAAGAAATGTAATACCTGTCTTCGGCTGGCTGACCCTCTCATATAATGGTGTTGCATGCTGGGAGTGGATCAAAATGGGTGGGGGGCTAGTTTCCCCGCTACGTTCAATAGTGCGTGGAATCGATATCAGTTGCCCACAATGCAAGAAGATTCCCCACTAGAACTAAGTGTCCTATCATTACTAGGGTTAGTTGCCGTAAGCTTCATAGCGACCCCTGTGCCCTTCTCTTGGATCCCTGGTGTGTTGTCCTTTACTATAGCCATCCGCCCTTTCAGTCAATCACACTCGTTGAGGCCAGAAAGGGCAGAGTATCTATTCTCCATCGGTATACCCCAATTGCTTCTCATACTAGGGGGTTTACCTTTTTTTAGTACAGGATTCCATTTTGTTTTAAGCACTGTGGGATTTAGGATATTCCCTTTTTTTGCATAGAAAAAATCTAGCGTTAGCGGGACTATTTCTGTGCATCTACGCTGGGGGGGATATATATTTGCTAGGATATTTGGCAGCACTTCGGGATCAGAGAGGTGTAACACCACACAATCCCCTTTAAATTTTTTGGTACCACCCCCGATCCAATCTACTCTTCTAGCTTTCACAACTTCTTGAGCCAGCTGGTCCATACCTCCCGGGGTAAAAGCCATGTTCCTTGATAACCAATGGAGTGATTTATTTATCAGGGAAGGAGTATTCTCAACTTGCCCCGGTTCTAAGAGGGGAACATTTACCAAGACCAATATCAGGGGAGATGCCTCCACAATTAATTCTACGGGCCCCTTCTCTATATTAGGATCTATCATTCTGTCTCTTTGACTTAGCCCTTCAAATTCACCAGTGTGAATATCTAATCCCCTAGAACCCCCCCCCCCACCTGTGTCAGTAGTCAACATGGGGATAAGGGAAATATTTTCCAGAGATTCTAACCTGGAGTCAGTCTGTGTGTTTTTCGATTCGACTCTAGGGGGTCGATTCCGATCCGGTAAAATGCGCTCCGAATCGTCGTACAGAGAGTTTTTTCCCCATACGAATCGTACCCGTAGACGTCCCGTACGTACGACGAAGTACGATCCGTACCAGGTGCCAAACTCCGTACGAGTCGTACAGGACTCCGTACGACTCAAATCTCCGTACGAGTTTCACTCGGAACCGGCTGTACGCGACATCACTACGGTTCGCGGCTGGTTTTTACGACCCAGCAAGTACGATTCGTGTCGGGTACGCGCCGTACGACCCTTTTCCTACGGGAGCCGAAAACAGTCGTAAACGCAGAGTTCGCGCCGAAACAGGTACGGAACGCCCCCCCCGGGTACGGCACGTACCCCCCATGATCGCAGGGGTACGCGCCGTACCCCTGTGATCATGCAGGGTACGTGCCGTACACCCAGCGTACATGGGGTACGCACCGTACCCCATGTACGGTGGGTGTACGGCACGTACCCCATGTACGCTGGGTGTACGGCACGTACCCCGCATGATCACAGGGGTACGGCGCGTACCCCTGCGATCATGGGGGTACGCGCCGTACGGTGTGTAGGTGATCGTGCACTTTTCCGTACGAATCGACATGTACCGTACGAATCGCGTCCAGGTCGGCCGATCGGGATCGGAATCGTCCGGTCGTACGGCGTCCGTACGAGTCGTACGGAAACGGCTCCGGATACGAATCGTACGGACGGGGATTTTACCGGATCGGAATCGACCTATAAGTGTTTTCTGCTTGGGAATATTTACTGCTTCTTCTAGTGATTTTTGCAGAAGGCCCCCCAGTCTATTCACCTCTTCCATGAGGTGATCTATTTTACTTAGGAGAGGTTTAATAATATTTTAATTTTACTATCTAGGGCGTTTAACAATTCCTTAAATTGGTCTGCGTCCAAGAGTAACTTCCCTCCTGAGGTTCCCCTTATATCTTCACCAATGTTTTCCAATGGGGATGCATCAGGGCGTTTTTTACTTGAGCGAAGCCCGCCCCGTTTGGATAGGCTCTTCTCCCCCCCTTTAACAGCTCTTGGAGCTGGTACCGGTGCTGGTGGCTCCTCTTCTAGCAGTATTATTTCTTCATCAGGTATATTCTCAGAGGCGGAGTCTACAATAGCTACAAGTAGCTGAGTTAATGGATTATTCTCAGGTGTCTGAAATACCTCATTGCTAATGTCAAAGGCGAATGTGGGTAGAGGCGTATTATCAAGTAGCAGTTCAGGTGAGAGGCTCAGCCCCAGTGAGGATCTCCTGTCATTATTAATTCTTGCAATCTTCTGGACCATGTAATTCTCTATGGTGTTAACTGCTATAATCGATTTTGCTTTGGACATGATGAAAGTCAACGTAGAGAATAACGGATAAATAAAGTCATATGATACCAGAACACAGGATGGCTTTTCAGCAATTGCAGCTTCAATATAAGTAAGAAAAACTTACAGGAAAATATTTGGGCAGAGTTCTGAGCCCTGTCCCTGTCTCTTCCTGCCGATGAGGGTCGTAGAGGGCCCGCCCTTTGCCCGGCCATCGCCCCGGGCGTCCCGCTCGCGTCCCGCGAGGCGGGGCGTAGCGCTGCTTTTGTGCACCTCCTGGCGCTGGCGCGGTGTCACAGAGCGCGCCGCCGCGTAGGCAGCCGGGAATTGTAGTCCCGGAGCGGCGGCGCGGTTTGTCAGCGTTAGAATGACTCCTGGCGGTGGCGGCGTGCACTCGAGTGGATGGCAGCCCCTGTGTGACTCCTGGCGGTGGCGGCGTCTATCAGGTAAGTGGCGGCTTTCCTCTGCTCGTTTCCCCCACTCCGCCGGGCGCAGCGCTGCTTTTGTGCGCCTCCTGGCGCTGGCGCGGTGTCACAGAGTGCGCCGCCGCATAGGCAGCCGGGAATTGTAGTCCCGGAGCGGCGGCGCGGTTTGTCAGCATTAGAATGACTCCTTGCGGTGGCGGCGTGCACTCGAGTGGATGGCAGCCCCTGTGTGACTCCTGGCGGTGGCGGCGTCTATCAGGTAAGTGGCGGCTTTCCTCTGCTTGTTTCCCCCACTCCGCCGGGCGCAGCGCTGCTTTTGTGCGCCTCCTGGCGCTGGCACGGTGTCACAGAGCGCGACGCCACGTAGGCAGCCGGGAATTGTAGTCCCGGAGCGGCGGCGCGGTTTGTCAGCGTTAGAATGACTCCTGGCGGTGGCGGCTTGCACTCGAGTGGATGGCAGCCCCTGTGTGACTCCTGGCGGTGGCGGCGTCTATCAGGTAAGTGGCGGCTTTCCTCTGCTCGTTTCCCCCTTGCAGGCCACCATCCCAATATTTTCAGCTGGTCACAAAATGTAACCTGGCTAATTAATATTCATTAGGCAGTTCATTTTGCTACACACTTACTAATGTATAGTTTGCAATGGGCCTATTAATATATAG
Source organism: Lissotriton helveticus (assembly GCF_964261635.1). Taxonomy (NCBI): domain Eukaryota; kingdom Metazoa; phylum Chordata; class Amphibia; order Caudata; family Salamandridae; genus Lissotriton; species Lissotriton helveticus. Next base: position 645,926,613 of record NC_136071.1, on the reverse strand, counting down.
GCCCCAAATCAAATTGTACTCCCATTCAGAAACCAGTGTGTGTCTTTCAGGTACTAGAAACTAAGTGCATCCAAATGTTTTAAAAAACAAAGACCTGGAACTACAAACTATGGGATACTATCCTCTTTATGGTTGCAAGCAAATACTGAAATCTACTTTTCTGTCTAGTTCAGAAAGAGGAGGACCACAAAATGGATGGTCTTACACTGAAGTAATTAGTTTTCAGTAGTCCAATGTTTACAGTTTCTCGCGAATGATAAATCCAAAAGGTGCAGACAAGGTAAAAATCGTTCCAAAGAGGAAATGTGTCATAACATACGTTCTCAAAAGAGACAGATCATACAATTTCCTAAAGGTATTGCAATAGAAAAAATAGTACATCCCGGAGAATGTGGCCTATCAATACCAGGTAGCAATTCCATCACCATTGGTCAGGGCAGAGGACTGATAATACTTTGTGCCATCCAAAAGGGTAAATATATGTATTTTAAATTTAGAAGAATCCCATGCTAGAGAGAATATATTTAAGTGTACGACAGAAATTATTTAGAGAGTTAAAATAAAATATTTGTAACTGTTCTTTACATCTGAACATCCGAGTAGAAAAAGGAGGGTTGAAGGAAAATACTCAACTTTATGCCAGAGTACCTATGGACTAAGTCATATTTATGGGTATTTGGCGTAGGTCAGCATAGTAAGTCACCTTGCTGCACTGCCCTATGTCAAAGTGAAAGGGCAGGACAGGAATGCACTGTATTTATCCCTGTTCTTTCCCCCTACGCGGGCGCCATTTCAGCAGCCTAGGGCCAACACGGGCACCCTTGCACCATGGTGCAAGGGTGCCTGTGTTGTTGACAAGGTTGCTTAAGTGCAGGAAGGGGCACTTTCCTGTACAGAAACAATCCATTGAGTTGTATTCTTCGTTCTATGGGCCAGATGTAGGTAGCCAAATACCGGTCGGTAAGGGCCGATTTCGCCCGTTACCGACCGGTATTTGGCTTTTGAGATGTAGGTGGGTCGTTATTTACAGAATCGGTATATTTACCGATTCGGTCAATTTACCACTTCGGTATTTTACCAAATCGGTAAATATACCGATTCTGTAAATCCATATGTAGCTGACACTCCTCAATCACGAACTACGCAGGAGCACTTTTATGTGAGACACTATGTGTAGTGCAAAGTGGTGGAGTGGGTGTGGGTAAGTTTAAAAATACTGTGCTTAGTCGGCCTCAATATATTTATTTTGCTCCTAGTCAGGTATATTAAAAATGGGGTGATATCACTAATAACCAACCTATAATGGGGATTAGTTCAGTGAAAGGTCGACATGTTTCATGCTACCCCTAGCATTTCTTCAGGACCATGTAGGGACCAGCCCTAAATATGCCACTCCAATGTCCCTAATCAGACAGTGATACTAAAAACATTTAATGTATGAAGCATGCGTTCGTCATAGAATACATAAGTTTTTTGGATTTCCAAAAACTGTGAATAGAAAGCACACCATTAGTAGCATTTTATACCTCCCTTATGAGGAGGGTCACATAGTGTCTTCTCATGACACACGCATCATGGGCTATGGTGGAGAATTGCACCATATTGGCGCGTGCAGGCTCTCATAAAAAAGAAGTGGTTGTGAATTCACACATAAAAACAAGACAGGACTTGATGTGACCAGGACGATAGACACACAAAACACATAATAAGTGCAAAGACATAATATAAGCAATAACTATTTCACGATATTTACTTGATGCTGTGCTCAATGGCACCTCATGGTCTCTCTAGGGGTTCGTTTTCACCTTCTGGACTTAATGCTGAATGTTCGTTATAGGGTTAAAAAAGCAGAAAAGGAGGGAGATCGATAAGTGTCTACAGCCTCGATTGTTATCTAGATTTCCGTTGCCAAAGCATCGGGTCATCTATACAGAAGGTTTTACTTACTTCCTGGCTCGGGAAAACGTGAGGAAATACCTAGGATCAGCTCCCCCGGGACCGCATCTTACTGAAACAACGCGCTCGCTCTGTTAAGTATCAACAGAGCTTCCGGGTTTCTTCTACGGGCCACTAGACCGCAAGGGGTAGGCGGCCATCTTGGGAGGATGCTAAACCGTGGTACAATAAACGTTTTTGAAAGAAGGGAACAGTTGGTTCGCGACTGCTATGATGCGGTTGCAAAATCGTTCGTGATGCTTTTAAAAACGATAACTATATACCCTGGACAGAAAAATAATAATAGAAAAATTCCCAAGGCATTTTGACAATTAATTGAGGTTGTCAATAAAGTTATAGATAGGATAGTAAAAAACGAGGTTCTCATCGGGAATCATGCTATGTTTTTAGTCAGGTTAATCGAAATTACTTGTGGCTAAGCCAGGAGAATAATTCTTGTCAAAAACTTGTCTTATTTGTTATAAAGCAGGGGAGGTATTAAGTTGGATTAAAGTGCTCGAGGAACGATCACCTCTCAGTAATGCCTGACAGGGTGCAGGATTAGAACTAAGGTGCTTATGGACGTATAGCCTGTTAAATAACCACCTTTTTAGGTCGATAAACGGAAGGGGGACCATACAGGGATCCTAGCAGTAGTGTATAACTGCTAGCGGTGGAGTTGTTGTTATTGTTGAGTACCTGTAAAGAAAAAGTTACTGAAAGGTTCAGTTTGTGAAGGCACCCCACGGGATGTCATCATTTAGTCCACAGGTGTCTGTATGTAATTTGAACACCCATCGTTGTTCACGTTCGTGGAGTATTCTTTCTTGGTTTTCCCTAGTTTTTACAATCTCCGGAACGACCCATGTCAGATAGTTAGGTGTATGGTTCTTCTCTATGAAATGGTTAGTCATGCGTGTAATTGCCCGTTTGCACTGGATGTTGCTCCTGTGCTCAACAATTCGTGTGCTGATCTAACGGGTGGTCATTCCAATGTAGTGTAAATTACATACACATGTTATCAAGTACACTACACCACTTGTGTTGCAATTAGACATTTGTCTCAAATGCCAAGTAGTATTGTCATTGAAAGTGATCATTTTTGTAGTTGATGTTAAATGACACACACTGCAATTGTTGCAAGGGTAGTGCCCCACTGGTAGTGGTTGGAGTCTGTTGGTAGTTGTTGTCGGTTTGGGACGGGTGTGGACTAAGTGGTCTCTCAGATTTTTCCCACGGCGGTGGCTAAACATTGGTGTTGGTATAGTCAAGTTCCCACTGTTGACAATTGGACAGTGTTTTTTCACAATTTTAGTAATTTGGTCTGATACTTTATTGAACGTTGTGATGCAAATCGGCCTTCTGTTGTCAACCTCATCTCTTTCTTTGGGTTCCAGAAGTGCATCCCTGTGATTGTTACCAGCCCTCTTCTTGGCATTGTTTATTAGCTTCGTTGGATAATGCCTTTCTTTGAGTTTTAAGCTCAGATCTTCAGCTTGCTTGAGATAGTCCATCTTCTCCGAACAGTTCCTCCTGAGCCTAAGGAACTGTCCAAAAGGGAGGTTCTGTTTGAGATGTCTCGGGTGGAAACTTTCATAGGTTAATAGACAGTTTCTCGCTGTGGGCTTAAAATGCGTGGTTGTTGTCAGTTTGCCATCGCATGCCAAAATGTTAAGGTCCAAGAAAACCAGGGTGGACCTGCTCATGGTGTTGGTAAACTTCAAAAACCTATCCTGTTGGTTCAGCCACTCAAAAAACAGAGTTGCCTCATTCTCATTTCCATTCCATATGACCAGAACGTCATCAATATAACGTTTCCATAAGGTGATATGGTGTCTGTAGGGATTGTTGTCATTCAGGATCTTAGTTTTTTCTAGATGGTGTACGTACAGACCCGCTATGCTCGGCGCGAATGTACTACCCATACTGGTCCCGTGTTGTTGGCGGTACAGGGTCTCCTCAAGCCTAAAGAAATTCTCGGTGAGGGCCAAACGGCAACATTCTAACACCACATGTCTGGGAGTTTTGAAATTTCATTCGGAATCAAAAAGGACCTCCTCCAATATTTCAAGTGTGTCTTTGTGTGGCAGACTCGTATAAAGGCTTTCCACATCTAGACTAATAAGAATGCTAGATGAGGGATCAAAGTTGAGTTCTTTAAGTAGACACAGGACATCCTTTGTATCTCGTATATAGGTGTCAGTTTTTTGTACCAAAGGTCTCAGGAAAGCATCAGCGTATTTTGAAAGAGGTTCAAGAATAGAACCTATACCAGAGACTATGGGACTGCCCGGTGGTTTTACCATTTGCTTATGAATCTTAGGAATTGTATAAAAATATGGAATGCCTGTTTTTTTATTTTCCATAAATTCTGTTTCTTTTTTGCTCATCCAATCATTAGCCAATGACTCCTCGATGAGAAAAGTAATTGATATTCTTAAACGTTTGGTTGGGTCCTCCTTTATTATGATATAGTTCCTAGTATCCGATAGAAGTCGTAGATAGTCCTGTCTGTAGTCAGAAGTGTCCTGTAGAACTATTGCTCCTCCTTTGTCTGCCGGTTTTATAGTCAGAGAGCTGTTCTTGGATAGTTCCTGTATTGCTTGGAGTACCAGGTTACTGGTATTCTGGAACACTTTCGTTGTGCGAGGATCAAGATCTTTCACTTCCTTCATAATGGCTTTTTCAAACGCCAGGATTTCTACTGGTAAAATGCCGGGTGGTGGCACAAAAGTTGACTTCTTTTTTAGGCCAGTGTCAGATTCAATATGGTCGTTGTTGTCTTTATCCTGAAAGAAAACTTGCAACTTCAATTTTATCAGAAATTCTTTAAGCTCACAGCAGAGTCTGAATTTATCTGTGTAAGGGGTGGGCACAAAACCCAGTCCTTTGTTAAGTACTTGTATTTGGGTGGAAGTCAGTTCCATACTGGATAGGTTGACTACCAAATCTACAGGCCGCTTGTCGTCGCCTCTGGTGGTCCCTTGTTGCGTGTGTGACGTATCTCTGTTACTAGAGGTTGAGCCCATTGTAGTTGCTGCCCTGTTTTGTTTTTGCCCGCTGGTTTGGTTTGCCCCCTCCTAAAAAAGGAAGGTTGGAATTGCCTTGATTACTTCCCCAATTTTGGTAAGGTTGTTGTGGGTACATAGGTGGACCATAGTAAAAAGGGGTTTGAGGTGGAGGGCCAAACGGGGGACCATACGGATGTGGCCCTTGATAAGGTGGTCATAGGGGAATTTGGTTTCCACGATAGCCTCTTGCGTTGCCTCTTCCTCTTCTTGGTCTTCTGTTCGTTGGTTGATTGTAGGAGAAAGAGGAGGGACCTGAGCTGTCTGAACCTGAGTCAGAGCCATCAGTGTCTGTATTGTACCCCGGGTTCCTATTGCTTACTCTATAGTCATCTCTTATGTAGGGGTAAACTTTGTCGTGTGAGAATGCTTTCTGATCCTTTGAGAGTTTTGTATACTTAGTATCCTTCAGACTAACCTCAAATTCCGTCATGTTTTTATTCAATTCGTCTAGTCTCTTCTTTAATTCACTGGGAGTCTGGAATGTTTTTAGACGTACCTCTAAAGTGTGTATCTCTTCTAAAAGGGTCTCTGAGAGGCGAGCTGCTGTTTTAACTATGAGCACTAACCAGTCCCTGGTACAGTGCCATGAAATGAGCGACCAGTCCTTTTTAAACTGTTTATCATGCTGAAAAATGAAAGGCTCATTTCTGACGATCAGTCCTCTCGGGGCAGTACTTATTTTGAGGTACTCTGCCATCATTACTCCGTGAATCAGTGTTTTAATCTGTGTTCTCTTTAATTCCGTCAGTTCATCCCATGCTTGGGTCGCATCACTGTTTTCTCTATTAGGAGCCCCTGTGTGTGGTAGAATTGAGGCAATGATTCTATCTACCTCATCATCGGAATATGACAGACCAGTAATCTCCGCCATTATTCTGTTAATGTGAAACAGTTCTCGTGTTGAATGTGTGATGAAGAGTCTAACGGTTGGTCTCACAAAAAGGCGTGTCAAGAGATAGATCAAAGTTCATGACCAGTCAAAAGCTGGCAGGTCTTGCATGTTTTTTTTAAAATATAATTTGAGAGTGCAAATGTGTTCATCAGAGAACTTGAAGAAGAGAAACAGCCTGTAGAATGATTTCAAACAGTTGCACAGGCCCCAGTACATGTACTCTGAGCCCTAAAATATGTTGACATTTACTATACTCCTCAAAGGCATATTTAACTTACCTTTAAGTCTCAACTATATGGCACCAAGTATCCCCGGGCCTGTAAGGTACATGTCACTAGTGGACTTCAGCATATTTTGTGCCACCCACTTTAGTGACAATGCAAACATGCCTGCAGGCCCACCAATACAGTCTGTCTGTGCACTTTTAAAACTGCTAATTCAGCCGGTCAAATATCCTCTTTTGACAGTCTGAAAACCCTCCTTTTAAATATTAAGTCACCCATAAGAGAGCTGTAATGCCCACAAGACAGGGTGCATGTTATTTAAAAGTAGGCCATGTAAAAGTTTAATGTTAAACATACCCTCACAGTGATAAGGCCCACAATCTATTATCACTGTAGTAGGGTTAGGTGTCTTGTAGCAAAGCATCGGGATGCAATAATATATTTGAAATGGCAAATTTAAAAATGTTATCTCCACCTTGAGAACAACTACAAAGTTTATTTATTACTAGCCCAATTCACTGATGAAGTCAGATCTGTAACATATATTTAGAAAAATGTACTTTTAGCAGGTCACCTTTTCTCTGCCTAAAGCCTCTAAAAGTCCATTAGCATGTGCTTCCAACTGTCACCTTGAAGCTGGATAGGCCAATTGATGAGGTGTGAAGAGCTGAGGAAGAGGCACTTATGTGTGGTGATATTTTGTTACCCTGCCAGAATGATCCTCTTAGCTGTGCCCAGGAACCTAATTACCTTGAAAGAGGCCTACCATGTCACAGGTAGATGTAGCTAAGGTGAGGGCCTGCCCTCAACATTGTACCTCCTCTCAGCCAGGCACCAATCACAGTTGGAGAGAAGTTGCTCCCAGAACCGGTTTTGAGTGACCAGAGAGGAGTTGCTCCTTTCCCTGGCCAATCCCTTAGGTTGGACACAGGAGCTCTGCACAGGGAAAGACAGGTTCTGTCACATTGGAGTTAGGTAGTGAGAAGCACTGCGATATAGCTTGCAGTAGGGCACACCAAAACCTCTGCAAAAGTGGATAAGGTTAAACTTCGGAAGATTTTCCTCAATAGCTAGGGAGGGGCCAGGAGTCACCCCCACCCACAGCTTAGTGCCAGGCATGAACGTGGCACCACCGGGCACCCTCTTTAGAACACTACTGGTCATAGGAAAGGGAAAAGAAGTACTGCATCTGCTGTTGAGACCTGAAAGGCTGTACCTGCTCGCACTTGTACCCAGGACAAAGAAGTGGATTCCAAGTGTCAGCTGACTGACCTCCTGTTAAGCTACAGGGATACAGTAAGCTTTTAGAGGCCATCTTCCTGAAGATCCCAGCTGACTAATTACAACTAGATGCTGGTTGTGGCTTCTGCTGAAGTGGTATTTACTCCCAATTGCTGCTCCTGACGTCCGCAGATGGATCAAAGATTCAACTTGTGCCTTTTCTGAGATGTTCCTCAGCAGAAAATCCTTTTCAGGGGGATGTCACAGAGAGTATACCCAGCCTCTTGTAGCCCTGGTCATCTACAGCTTGCGGCCTTGCCTCCCTGGGGGAACCCAAGCTTAAAAAAAGTGACTAAGTCTGAAGATTGAAATATTCACCGGATAAAGGTGCCAAAAGTATCCGGCTGGCAAGGGACGCAATTTTTGAAATTCTCCAACTAAAAGTCAACAGCTTGAGCAGGGCCTTATCTGATGTCTCCCCAGCCTGATGGAGACATAATCTGCTGCCCTGCCCTACTGAGGATTTTTGAGTTCCATTCCGTAGACTAAGTCAGAAGGTAAAACCTCTGACTGGGTTGAAGCTGGTTTCTGTATACTACCTGCACTGCATCTCAGTAGGCCTTGAATCACTCTTAGGTACAGGCCAAGTGCAACCAGATGACCGTGTGTGACGTTTAATGCTTTTTGGTGCTATTTTCATTTAAAACCTAAATTCTCTGGTTCCTCTTATAGGGTTTTTATTATTTTGGTAACATTTTGTTAATTAAAGTATTCCCTATTTATATAAACTGGAGTGAAATTTGTATTATGCTGTATTTTTTACTTTTTAACTCTTTTGTAACTTCTAAATGCATTACAGATTTTCTTAAATTAAGCCTGTAAAGCTCTGGTTTAAATTACTTTAACCTTTACTAGACCTAACAAGAATAGTGGCATTATTACTTGTGGTGGACTACCACCCACTCCAACTAATAATACACTTTCTTCCATTACCTAATTACCTTGTCAATCTTTTGGTGGTTAACAATTTTGCTGCAGTATTCTTGTAGTATGATATTCTTTAGGTTTATATTATTTATTGGTTATTAGTACTGACTCTGTCTGAAGCCACTCAGCTACTAGCATTCATCAGACAGACTGAAGAACCTTTGCTTGAAAACAATACAACATCTTGCTGAGTAAGGATCAACCTAATTTGAGTGACTTTATGCCTGGTATGTTGATGATTTTAAAACGCATTCCCTTTATATGCTTTAAAGGAGCTCAGATTGATTAAGTCCTAATTAAGGTGTGGGTAATATGGTGGGGTATTTACCACACCCACTACCAATACCGTGGGGTGAGATATTTACTGGTGTTGTAAATAACTCCTATCCCAGGTTTTCAACTTGAAAATGAGCCATAAAATTCAGAATCATTATTTAACACACCAAAGGTCAGATGTACAAAGGGTGATAGCATGTACAAACTATCTGGTTTAGTAAATGAGAGTATTTGCGAAAACTAAACCCCTTTTTTAAAATGTTCTAAGCTGATTTAGGGATTCAGAAAAGGTATTCTGAATCAATAAATGGATTTAGGAAACCATAGGTATTCTGAATTTGAAAGGGGTGTATTTAGGGTGCCCTTTCAAACACAGTTCATTCATGGTATGCATCGATGTTTTGCGACTGAAATCCAGTCATGAAACGACCCTCAAAGGCAGTGTTAACCCATTGACAAATAGGAAGGAATTGAGAGAATTTCTGTTGGGCGTAAGCAGTGGTTCATGGGAACACTGCTTATTCCTAAAAAAAAAGTGAAGCGGTACTGGACATTCAAATCGCGGGCTTGGCGCTCACGCCCACAGTAACTCATGATGGCCGGGGGCCGTCATGAGTAGGGAAGGGGTTAAATGCATTCAGAGTTTATCTAAGGAAAAACAACCTATATTTAAAAAAAATAATTGCTTTATTTAAAAGCAATCCCAGATATGGTAGTTTGCGATCCTTTGATGGTAGCAATTCGTAGTGGTCACAATTTGTGACCTAGCTCATTTTTATTCATGAGGTAGGACGAATTGTAATCCACTATGATTCAGTATTGTGAGACATGACCTGTTAGTACAAAGTTCAGTTTGCAAAATACCAATGCATTCAGTAAAATTCAGTGAGCATATACTTTTGCCAAATGTATTCTTAGTACATCTGACCCAGATTTTGCACGTTCTGCCTTTTACCAGCCCTTTACCTGGATACATTTTAGAAGGTTTAGTTTGCAGGAACAGCACAGGGGAAACTGCAAACCTGTATAATTATGACACAACCCTCAATTCCGATCCCTATGCAACTTTGCACATGGGTTGGATTTTAGCCCTGTTCTTGTGAGTCAGAAACTGAATGACAGGAAAACCACTCCGTGTTGCATTTTATTTTCTAAAAAACGTTTATAAAAAAAGAGGAAAGCCCACTTTAAGTGTGATAGGCTTAGGATGCTGCATGTTAGTGATGTTATGTGGATAATGCAAATTAAGGAAATGTTAGTGAATATTCTTGCAATGCAATAATTTTTAGCATAAGTACATATTAGATCAATTTTGGCCTATGCATGTAATTTTAGGTAAAGACTTGAGCAACATTCTAGAAGGTTTTTTTTAAATCAAGAGATTTACCTCTGAATGGTTTGCAGTGCTAGATACTGAAATACCGAGTAGTGTATAAAATCTCATTATAACCAGGCCAATTACAGTTTTGATTCATTTCTTGAAATATTTTTGGGCTTGATAAATTTCGCCTGAAATATGCATATTTGAAATAATGCACTAATATTTCAATTTGTTCATTTCACATGTTTGGTTCAGTTGTCTTAAAGGCACAGTAATTAATGGACTGTTCTAATTTCCTTTGAGACAGTGCTCTTAATTGCTCTGATTCTCGCTTATGTCTGTTAGGCATCCCCGCTGGCATTAATTCATTTCACTTTGCATCTCTGCACTCTTCAATTAGCGAGAGGGATTCGGTACAGAGACAGTTTCCAATGCAGCTCTTATTTTTGTCGCACATATACTTCAGACAAAACGTATCTGTATTTCCTACATCATGGCTAATTATTTTTAGTGTACCTAATGGAAACATGTAGTGTAATAAAGTCACAATTGCATTTTTTCACATTCATTTCAATGCCACAATTGTTGAGTGAGTGAGATTGTCTGCCGGGAGGCACAACCAAAGATTTACGACCTTTTCTGCTCCATTGCAAGTTGTTGATTCGTGAGAGTATTTCAGTGTTTTGGACAGAATCCCATCTTTTTATGCCTGAGTTCCACAGGAAGTGGAAACAGACACTGATGGTACAGCAACTTTTTCCTGGAAACTTTTTCCAGCATGTCAAAATGTATCGAAAGCCTGGTATACTCCAATATATTATATAGATTATATATATCATCACAAAAATATTGCACTCGCTATATATACCTACGTTGCAATGTAAGTAAATGTACACGCAGAATTCAAAGTCGTAACTATATACGTATGTTGATGGTGTCGTGGTAGGTATTGTAGTAGATATTAAATATAGGGGCCTATTCACGAACTGAACTTTGTAGTATGTTTAGTACTACTCATGTAGTACAAAAGACTATTCACAAACCTACATGCAAGGTGTCTGCCTTCGCCATTCCTATAGTTTCTATGCAGAGATCTCTGTCCTGACTGCAGAGATCTCTACACATGGGCGGTAGTTCTAGGAGAGAGGGGGGTAGGTGGGACACACATGCACACATACACACACTCATGAATTCACACACACATGCATGCACACACACATCCATTCACAACACGTATTACCAAATATTCAAACATACATGCACGCGCAAACCAAACATTAATTTAAAAAAAAAAAAATCACGCTTACCTGCAGCTCTGTCTCGGAGGTCCCATGAGGTTTGGGATTGCTGAGAAAGGCGGCAGTACAAAGCCTCACAGGTCCCAGGAGGATTGGGTCTGCTGCCTTCCCTCAGTAGCTGACCCAACCTTGTCACAGAGTGGGATTGGGTCAAGGAGGCAGCTGACCCAACCCCACTCTGTTATGTGGTGTCACTGATTGACACTCAACCCTGGGCACTTCAGGGCTTACAACTGAAGCACCCAGGATCGAGGCAAAATGTGATGATCCCCCTTGTTACGAGTAGGAGGGACTCAAGAATCTTTGCTGAGCTGAGGAGGTCATGCCCACAGGAGCTGTGACATTGTCAGCCCAGCAAAGTTCAGCTCTAGCAGTCAGGAGCCTGTGCATTTAGCACATGTCTAGCTCCTGGCTGCCTAACCTGAAAATGAAGAGTGCCTGTCAGGCCGATGTTTGCTCAGCCTGATAGACACTCTTCTTGAGAGGCAAAAAGTATGGGGGGAGTACTGTTAGCCCCAAGGACGGGCCGTTGTTGCATGTATGCATACGTTTTTGTTGTAATGGACTGAATAGAGTTACCGGAAAAGTCACTATCAACAGGAAAGGCTGAAAAGGGTTAAATGGGGTTTAGGGATGTGAGCATAGGGGGTGGGGGGGACAAACACCTACTCACAAAATAGTAAGAAGACCTTTGCTATTCACAAGCTGTACTTCTGAAGGTATTACTGCTGAAAAAAAAACAATACATTAGTATATGTTCTCCAGTTCAGCACTGGAGTAAGTCCAGCACTACTCATTAACAATCACTGTTAAAGAACTATATTGGAAAAATTGAACCTTTTTTGTCGCAGATCCATTTAGTTTGTAAAGTTTTAAATCAATCAAGGGTAATGTTATTATAAGGTATTTATGTTTTTGACATCTAAATTCTATAAAGCAAATCATGTTGATTTTTGTCCTCTTCCTTGCTCATGACGACCCCCGGCCGTCATAAGTCATGGTGGTTGTGTGCACACGACGGCCGGGGGCCATCCGAGACACGCCCAAGATTGGAATGTCCCAGCACAGCGGCAGAATTCACGCCACAGTGAAGCGGTTATAGGCCTACAACACTTCCAACAATTATTGTTCTGAGCTCACGACACTTATACAGATGAAACACATTTTAGCACCTACCAATCATGTTCAGACTAAGCACATAAGAAAAACACACACACCAAACAACATAAGCTAACTAATGTTCATTCTTATTTCTCCACTTCTTCTTCTCATGCATTGCTCTCCTGTTGAAGATGTTTTCCACCTGCTAATAACTGTCGCTTTGTCTTTGCAGACGGAATTTGTCTAAAAGATTCACATTATATTTCAGAACTTTCTCCTGACTCTGAGCCTTCAGAGTCCAAACTCAATTGCCCACTTGATGCGTCACTGGGCATTCCTGTCTCTTTAGATTCCGATTCCTCTGTAAATTCCTATGAGCAAAGTTGCGTTGTTTGCAAATGTCAGTATTCGTCCACTTTCATAATTTTGCTTAGCCTGTAGGAATTTCAGATATTATTTTCGGTAATTTCCCTTTTTGAATTCTCCAATCTATTACTCATTTGATATTTGAAATAACTGATTAGTTCCTGCTCTTTAGAGTCACAAAGTTATTTCTAACGTGATCAGTGTCTAAGGATCACTCCATGCATCGTTAATAAAACTTCTACCATTCCCGTACGTCACAGTCGGCTGCCCATTCTTCCAACTTTCGGTCAATAAAGATTCTGAGCCCACGAGGAACACTGAATGCTTTAACATATTGTTATAGTGTGATGGCTTCTTCACATTTTTTCAGTTTCTTTTGTGCAAACTTTTTCAACTGTGTAATATTGCTTTAAAGGGAAACATATTTGTTTTCTTTGTTCGTTTTCATATTTCCTGGAGCCTTTTTTGGTGTATCAGTATCGTGGCCAAACACAGCATACTCCGTAAGCATTCTTTTGGCTTCAACATATTTTGTAATTTAAACTTTATTCTTGTCTCAATTCAATATTCTTCAAACACTGAACATCTATCTTCATTTTTTTATATATATATATAACCAATCTCACATTATGAGGTATCTCTGGTCACCAATAATGACCGAATTAAAAGCAATATTGAATGGTGTGCAGTGCAGTACTCACTGGTGGCAGTTGGTCTGATATCTTGGGTCCTCCGTCTCGGTTTCCAGATGCTCACTAGATATTTACATTTTTGATAATTGAAATTAATAAAACACTTTCTTTTTAGAAAAAAAATGTAAATACATATTAAATAAAAGTACACATGGGATTTTTTAATTTCTTGTTAAAACATTATTATTTATAAATTAAATTAATATATTTCCATTATTTAATGCACATTTATTTTGATAAATGAATGTGCTGCAACCTTTTATTTTATTATTTCTAGTTTAAAATACAAATATAAAATTAATTTTCATTTATATTGTACAGTAAAATATGTTTAATGTTTTTTATCTGAATAAGAAACTTTAATAACTCCTCTAGGAAAATCCCCCACCACAATGGCTAAGTCGCCTCCTGCATTCCAAAGTTAATAGTAGTAACTTTGAACTTGCCAGTCCTGTTGTAAGAGCATCTATCTCCCCGAAGTTGAGGGTGTAAAGTCATGTAAGTCAACACTTGGAAATGGTAACTAGCAAAAAACTGTAGTTACACATAGATGTAGTAGTAAATGTGCATGTGAGTAAATATAAACATATACATTTTCCCATATGAAACAATCCCTATTTCTTCATCATTGCTTCATCAATGATTGTTTCCAAAGAATGCAGGTGTTTCAATTACTCATGCACATGGAAAAAACTAAATTTGCTTTAAGCCCTAATTACCTCACCACCGAATAGAGAGGATGATATTAAGGGCACCATATTGAACTGCTTTACAAAACCACAAAAGTACGACCCCCCAGATGCTCTTGTTTTAGATCGCAGCTGCACCCAAGGCTCTCAAATAATTATTGATAATGAAATAACTGCTCCTCCAGTCCAGAGCCAGGTAGTGCTTGATAACCCCCTGGATACTTCATTACAACCTTCCCCGACATCTTCTCCGGCATCCTCCCCGGTACGAAGAGTAGTAAGGGCCTGCAGGAAGTTACCTGCTAAGCGGGGGGGAACAGGAAAACTAAAAGAGCTGGCACGCCACCTATAAGCACAGGGGGAGTAAATGAGACTTCAAATAAGACCGAGATGAACACTGACCAATTTGAATTGCTGGCCAGTATTATTGAATCCAAATTGGATCTTATGATTAAACCTCTTGTGGCCAAACTAGATCAGGTTACAAAAGAAGTAACCAGATTGGGCGGCCTTTTGAATTCTCACTTAGCTATGACCAAAACAAATAAGAGCACAAAGGTTGATAATAACATAAATAAGGATGCAGCTGCTCCCTGCAATGGGGGAAATGGGATCACACAAACTGTAACAGTTACTCAACCACCCCCTGTACCAGCTACTCAACCACCCCCAATGACTTCTAGAAATCAACCCACCACAGTAGGGGGGAACAATGAGGGGAGGAGTGAAGCAAAGAGAAGACCCACAGTTAATCTCCCCCCAGATTGCGCTGCATACATAGTGGTATTAACTAATGTACCTGAGGTGGACTCTCATCTTACTGAGTCTCGGCTAGAAACCCACGACTCTTTGAAAAACAAATCAGTATCGTGGTTGAATCGAAATTGTGGGTTCCCATTTTCTTTCTCTAACGATATAATATCTACCCAAAGAGTTAGCTGGATTGGAAACTCTAGGAAAAATAATAGGGGGGATTGTATCATTGTTAATTTTAAGCATCCGCAGCATGTTGCTACAGTTCTGCTTAGAGCGTCTTCCCTACCAATTGCTGATAATACTGTATGTGCACGCCCTCTTGGTTTCTTTTATAATTATCTTAGTAATACTCCACACCCACATACGAATCAGCCCAAGCCATTTTCATCCTTACCTAGGCGTGGTTTTGTTACTCCTCCCCAAATTAGGAATCAACCCCCAAATAGACTGGACCCATATCATGATAGGTTGTCCAGGCCAAATAGTCAATTTGATCAAGTCCTCCCACTGACCAATCGATATACCCCTCTATCTTCTCTGGAGGAAAATGATTGACTGTCAAATAATCTGAGGACTAATGTACAGCCCCCACACCCTACCTGTAGGATTATGACTTGGAATATCGCTGGTATTAAGGCTAAAGCAGGGAATGACACCTGGATCAATTCATTAAAAACCTATGATATCATAGCGCTCCAAGAGACCTGGGATCCGACAAACAGTTTCTCTCTGGATGGGTATAGTCATTTTTGCATTCCAGCAACTTGTAGTGTGGCAGGTAGAGCTAAGGGAGGCTTACTTAGTTTATTTAAACTTGACCTAAAGGGTAGATTAACTTAGTGTAACTCAGGTTCTCAAAATTGCCTAATTGTTGAACTATCCCCTTCTGATACCCCTAAGATTTTATTCATTCATTTTTACAATTCATGCGCCAATGAGTGCACCAGTCTTAATCTGGACCTACTGGAGAAATTTTTGTCAGTCTATAGCACTAATGTGAATACTTTTAAAATAATACTCCTAGGGGACTTTAACATCCATCCCTGTAACCAACCATGTGCCAATATAGAAGAGGAGGGCCCCCCATATTCTTCACCCATCCATCTTGAAAACTGAAAACGGGGAGAGGCCCTTGAAAACCTTTTGGCGACATGGAACCTTTATGAGTCAGTTGCGGGGAAGATGGCTCTAGGACCCCCACATTCAAAGGAACAGACAATGGTACTATTATTGATTATATTTTTATGTCTTCCTTTATACTGTGTAAAGTTTTAATGTATAAGACTGAGGTCTCGGTCTTCAGTGATCATAACCCGGTGTTAATAGAGATACTGCCTGCGGACATATTGACCCTTAAAACTGTGACCCAAAAGGGTGGCCTAAACGTGGTTGTTAAAGATCAAGGACGTAGGCTAAAATGGTCAAACATAGTCCCGGAAACCTTCTTGCAGGAAGTACTGGACAAGGTTGGAGATGATGTGGCCTTATGCCTAGAGAAGCAGGCTCAAAACACACATGTGGTCACTGCTTTTGATAATATTTGCAGACAAATTAACCAAAGCCTACTTGCTGGCCCCAGACAGACGAAACATTATGGTAAAAGATGGTTTAATAAAAGATGTTCTAGGGAACATGCAGTTTTACTTAAGGCTCTGAAGGTTACCCCTAAAGATCGAGCTCAAATAGCCAGCTTAAGATCGGCCTATAAGAAAGCTATTCAAGACAGGAAAAATGAGCTGAAAGAAGAGGCCTGGTCACAACTACTTGCCCCTGAGACTTTAAAAAATAGTGGGCAGTTCTGGAAAATCGTAAATCAACCCCTATTTTCGGGTGAGGATAATTCTCCCCTTGAGTCCAACATCACAGATGAGGGATGGACAACACATTTTGAGAGAATATATTCTACCCCAGATCCCGAGAACCACATGATTAATACCCTTTTTAGATCTGAGGGCTCCCATGTGATTTTTGAGGACATAGAGGTATCAATAGACTGCGAGAGATTGGCGTGACAGACACAGTTTTGGCGTGGGTTAAATCTTTCCTATCTAATAGGTCCCAAACTGTGTCCTTGGGTCCCTATCTATCCAGCGAGAAACCTATAACATCAGGAGTGCCCATGGGGTCCATATTAAGTCCTCTCTTTTTTAACATCTATATGGCCCCCCTTCTCGCTGTGATAGAATCTCATGGGATCCTCGTCACGTCATACGCTGATGACACACAACTTGTCGTTACGATCGACAAAAAGTGTACGAACGCAGATCTGCGTTTCCAAAACTGTCTCTCTGATGTTTTTCAGTGGCTCAACAACAATCATTTAAGATGCAATAGTGCCAAGACCGAAATCATACCGCTGAGCAAAGATCTATCCTTCTGCCCGAAGGACTGGTGGCCCACAGGATCTGAGGCCCCACCCAGCGCTGTACATTCAGCACGGAACCTGGGCGTGCAATTCGATTCATCCCTTTCTTTCGATGACCAAGTCAGGATCACTGCCGGACAGTGTTTTGGACTCATTAAGTCTTTAAAAAATTTTTTTGATCTCCTCCCCATTGCAGCTCGAAAATCAGTCACGGTAGCTTTGATACTCTCCCGACTTGATTACTGTAATGGTTTAATGGCGAGAGTGAAAAAGTCCACCCTTAAAAAGCAGCAAAGCATACAACATGCAGCTGCTAGATTGGTGCTGGGACTTCCCAGAAGGTCATCAGCTTCAATGGCGCTGAACACTCTCCATCGGCTACCATTACACAAAAGGATTCTTTTCAAACTTCTCCTTACTGTTTTTAAAACTATGAAAAACTCAGGACCCCATTACTTCGCAAAGCGCTTCATACATTACAACCCCTCACGATGTCTGAGATCCTCTGGTACTAATCTTATTACCATCCCAAGATTTAAGTATAAAACCAGGGGCGGGAAAACCTTTACCGTCCTGTCAGCTAGGGCATGGAATAATCTACCTGTCAAGCTTAGATTAACTGACAAAGAGAGCACCTTTAGAAAACTCCTAAAGACATGGATCTACCAACAATCAGACACCTCTGTACTGGCAGCTATCTAGTTTTAGCTTTCTCACCATGTACCATCTCTCCCGTACTCGCTGCATGCTAACTCAGCGCCAAGATGCTCCTTCCGGAGCGAATGTCTGCGCTCTACAAATACCCATAAATATCAAATATCAAAAGAGCGATTGAACAGACCCTAAAAAATAAGGCTCCAGGTCCTGACGGGGTTCCTGCAGATGTTTTTAAATGTGCTCCGAAATTCTGGTCTAAGATCTTGTGTAGTGTTCTTAACGCTCTGAACCAAAATGACATACCGGAGTCTTGGAAAAAATCTATTATTATCCCAGTCTTCAAGAAGGGAGACAGGCAGGACCCCTCCTGTTATAGACCTATCTCCCTAATAGATTCCTCTGTAAAAATCTTGGGACGGGTTATTTTGCACAAATTAATGGACTGGCTCGACGATAGAGGGGTTCTGTCGAATGTGCAATATGGGTTTAGATCGAAAAGGAGCACTTTAGACCAATGTCTCAATCTGCAACTGCTACTGGACAAATACACAAAGGCTAAAGAGGGGTCAATGTACCAGGGGTTCATGAACCTCTCATCGGCATTTGACCTAGTAAATCGTACAAATTTATGGCAAATTTTACTTAACATGGGACTTGATCGGGCCTTAGTTAACCTCTTGGCGGACTTACATTCTGGTTTATTGGCTTCCGTCCGGGTCACTGCTGAGGGGCGCTGTTCTAGCCACTTTAATTCAGATAGGGAGGCCAGGCAAGGATGCATCCGGGCCCCCCTTCTTTTTACGGTATACATCAATGCCCTAGAACCTGCACTAAAGGAAGCAACTCTTGACATACCGCGTATAGGGGAACTTGGTATTCCAGTTCTCCTCTACGCGGATGACGCTGTCCTTCTCTCATGGACGGGGGTTGCTCTACAACGGCTCCTAGATGTCTTTGGGAATTTTATGAGATCCTTGGATCTTAAAATAAAAGCAAAGAAGTCACAATTATGATTATGGGGAGGTGCGTTAGGAAGAAGCAACTCAAAACTTTTTTTTGCTGCGAAGAAGAACTTTGCATAGTGCCCACATTCCCTTATCTGGGGATGTCTTTCGATGAGAGAGGGAATTGGGGCCCGCAACTCAAAACCAGAAACATCTCCTTCGCAAGAACTACTTCCGCACTCCAGGGCTTCACCAAAAAACTGAGGGCAAGGCCTATAGTAGCATTAATGAAGATATATAAAGCGAAATGCCTTGCAGTAGCCACATATGGTAGTTCAATTTGGGGTTACAGTGCCCCAGATTGCCTACAGGTGTGCTACAGGTGACCGAAAATAAATTTATGAGATCTGTCCTATCATTACCACAGTCCACTCCCTCATATACTATCCATTCTGAATTGGGGGCAGGCTTCATTTCTGACATCATAAGAATGGCTCCTTTAATATGCTGGATGAAGACCTGGTTGAACCAGGAAATCTCCTTGAACCATATTATCATGAAAGATTGTCTCCTACTAGAAAATTCCAGTAAGATTCAGTGGCTGACATATATCAAAAACAGTTTTCTTAAACTAGGGAGACCGGAGCTTTTCTCGTCACCAGAGATAATAACATCTAAGGACATTACACAAATTAAGGGAGCCATGGTACAGATGTTGACTCTGGAGAGAGAGGAACTAGAGCTTAGAAAACCCACTGTAAGGGCTAATCTCATCGTAGCCAGTTTACCAGGACCTGAAATATATCTTAATATGGTGAACCGTCCTTATCACAGGTTTCTTTTAACTCGTTTTCGTTTTAACTTGATCCATCTGAATCTAGGTCACTTTCCTAACTGGAGTAACCCTGAAAATGCAATGCCGTGTTCCTGTGACAATTTTTCTACTCAGAACACAATGCATTTTCTGAATTTTTGTGGTCACTTTTCGGAATTAAGGATGAAATTCCTGGTTCCAATACTTAAGGAGGCTGGGTTCCTGCAAGTTAAACCTGCTCTTTTGTACCTACAATTATTAAAGACTCCCCGAATCACCTTTCATGTAGCTAGTTTTCTAGTGGATGCTGTCAGGGTTAGGAACATGAAAATGATTAACTGTACTTAAATGAATTTGGATGTAAATTAGAACGATGTTTGCACTGTAAAAAATGATAATTCAGCGTAATTAAATTGGTTGATGTTTTTATTTTATTTATTGTGATTTTATAAAATCTCATGAAATTGCTGGTAAATTTTTAATTGGTTTAATATTCTTCTTTCACTATGTGTAAATAATGTATTCAATGTATGTTTTGTACAATACCATTGTCTTTTTATGATATTGATTTATCGAAATAAAGTATTCTGAATGACTGACACAAAAGTACCCTTTGAGATCAATCTTAAGGAAATTTAAAACATGCTGTTAGAATTGTCTGTCTTAGGGTGTTCTACCCCCAAACGTTTTGGTTTTGCCTCCACTTAATGCTATAATTTGCTTGTGTTGGCTTTAGGACTTTCCCACTGCTAACCAGTGTTAAAGTGCTTGCCCTTGCAACCTTAAACATGGTAAAGTTGACTTACAACTGATTGGCTTATTTAATTTACTTATAAGTCTCTTATAGAGTGGTATACCCGATACTTAGTGTATGTAAATTCAATGCTACTAGTGGGCCTGCAACACTTATGGTGCATCCATCTAAGTAGCCCCTTAAACCATGTCCCAGTTCTGCCATTCAAGCCTGAATGCAGGTTGAAACTGCCAATTCGACTTGGCAATAGAAACCCCTTGCCAAGCTTTACACTCCCCTTTTATTGCATATGTCACCCATAAGGTAGGCTCTAGGGGCCTCATTTATGAGAAATGACACATCGCTGCGTGAAAGCAGCGATGCGTCACTTCTCAGTGTGCACTCCTTGCGACATACCTGATGCGTCATATTTAATGTGTGACGCATCATGTCGCAAGGAGTTACGGATACGTCAGTATTTCTGACGTATCTGAAAGCGCAAAAGTGACGCATTGCTGGAGTGTGTCACAAAAGTGACACAACTCCAGCAATGCGTCCATTCACATGGGGCAAGCCCCATGTGAAAGGGCCTGTGTCAGTCTCACGCCTGCTGTGAGGCAGGCGCAAGATTTTGACGAAACGGCGTCCTAGAAATGACACAGTGAAATCTCATAGATTTCACGGCGTCACTTCTACGAAGCTTTTTGCGAGGGAACGCCCCCCCTGCATACATTATACCTGACGCAGTTATAATGTAGCGCAGGGGTTTACAAATTGACACATCTACTTAGAAGCGTCACTTTGTAAATAGTGCACAGCAGGAGGCATGTTTTACGCCGCCAATGCGTCACAAAAAGTGACGCATCAAAAGCGCAAAACTGAGGCAATGCCTCATAAATGAGGCCCTAGGTTTCTTATAGGGCGAAGTGTAGTATAATTAAAAGGTTGGGCATGTACTTTTAAGTTTTACGTGTGCGATTAGTGAAATACCTCTAAATTCGTTTTTCACAAATTCAAGGTCTACTTCTACCATAGGATAGCTTTAGGTTGCCTCATTACATTTAGTAAGTGCTAACTTTTGATTGTGAACAGGTGAGAATTTCATATTTGGTGTCTGAGAAATTGTACATAAAAATCCTGTTTAATGATAAAGCCAGACTTTAGGTTACAATTTTGAAAATGCCACTTTTAGAAAGTTGCCATTTTCCTGCCCTAACTATTCGGTGCCTGCATCCTATTCTTGGGTCATATGACTGGGTGTAGTTGGCAGTTGGACTTTGTTTATTCCTTCGAGATTGCCACAGAAGAATTAGATGCACCTGGATGGGCCATCAACTGCAAGGATGGGGCGGCGGAGCTGATCACGACTCCACTTGCAGCTGAATTCGGCTGTGCTCTGCCTTCACACAAATGACTTGTCAACCCTGCATTGTTGAAGCAGCCAGCAAGGAGCCAGGGCACAGGAAGCAGGATAAATTGGTGGGGGATTTTTCTTGTGTTGTGTTTTTACTTTAATACTGTTTGTCTTCTGTTTAAAAACCTTTAAACATTGCCTATTTTGTGTCAAACTACCCAAAGGTTAAGCACAGGTATATTAATTGACTTTTGTGGTTCACCCTGACAGGGATTTTGGCTGTTGCTTCAACAGTGGTGACCCTCCCATCCAAACAGAAACCCAGTTTTACACACATGCCAATACTAATAATGATTTTAAAACTTTTTAGTTGATAGGAAATAAGACCTTTCAATCCCAGAAAGATGCTCTATCATCAATACAGATATTATGGCCGACAAATGGGTAATGCAATTCAGTCATATTTATATCCCACTTATGATTAAATGTAATACTGAAGGTCCCACTGATACTAGCATGCAGGATCGTTTTTGTGCAGGAAGGGGCACCTTACTGCACAAAAACAATCCTGGAAGAATTGTTCATCTTTCTATGTGTGCTGCATTCTGCAGTACACCTAGAAAGAGGAAAAATGAAGAGAAATGTAATTTTTCCTTGATGTGCCTCCCCTGGGGAGGTAGTAGGTTTTGATACCTCCCCAGGTTTTCATGATCTTGTAAATCTGGGAACGCATCAAAATCCTGGGTGTTGTGTGGGTACACCTCCCTAGCATGGAGTAAGGCAACACAATGATTTGCACTGACATGCCTTACTCAATATCTATGAGGCCCACGCAACTCCCATGGTTTTTGATGCATTCCCACAATTACCAGAACTGGTAAATCTGGGAATGTGCCAAAAAAGATATGCCGCATCAAAGGGGAACCATAATGAGGAGAAATATCTTTGTGTCTCCTCGTTACTTTCTCTTTCTATGTGTGGTCTGCGTTAGCACTAGACTGCCAAATGGGGGACCAGCACAAGGGAAAAGACTGGTGTGCGCCTTATTGACTTATATACGGTGCATTCCTGGCCTTTCACTATCATTCAGAGCAGCATGACAAGATCGTTAACAGGCCCCTCTGTATTTCATCTGTGAGTTATGCAGCCTGAGTAATGGGATTTACTAACTTTGCTAGTCTCGGACCAGGCAAATCAAATTCTGTAGAGAGGATTTGGGCTTGCCACACAGCACTGCTCATCTCTTGTATTATAGGAGATGGGCTTGTTATAGCTGGAGGATAGAATCACACTGCCCCCTTTGCTTCTCTGTTTTCAGTACGAGTGAATCATGCAATGCAACTAAATTGTGAGATTTAAAAAAAATACTCAAGTCTGTATGCTTATTTTAAAGTTCCTTGATTAAGATATGTTAATGATAGGTGATTCGAACTTGTTAGGCCCTATTCAAGTTCCTTGAATTAATTGAGAAATATAACAAAGTCTAGGGAAAAGAAGACAATTCTTTGCCGGAGGCGCATATAAAGAGATTCTGCTGAACTATATAAGCTCTCTGTTAAATATTTTCAGTTGCTAAAACATGTGGCATAATGGAACATTATTTGCATCTAATTTTGATTTTAAGGAGTGTTGCTCACTGAACTGGTTTACAAAGAATATTGCACACGTTATACTGTTCTTGCTAAGGTGCTAGTGATGAAGCAAAGCTTCGCATATTTTGCGGCTTGCCGAAGTCAAGAACCTCGTTTATGTGTAATAAGGTAACAAAACGTATGTTTTACTAACATTTATTTTTGTTTAGGCAAAGTTCCCGAAGCTTGCCTATGTGTATTTCTAATGAATTTAATCCGTGTTCTTTAATATGGCCGCCGCTTGTATTTTAGTTACTGCGCATGCGTCAGCCACACTCACGTGTCCTGACGCGTCTGCAGAAGTGGAGGGAAAGTTATGCGCATGCGTAATTCATAGCTGTGCTTATCATGTGGTACTGCTCGTGCCACTGCTCTTGTGATTGTGTCAATGTAGCTAACATTTAATGCAATAGTTTTATTTCTTGATGATGAGTTAAAAGTACAAACCCTATGATGTATTTTCATAATGACATTATTATGTATTAACTTGTTTTCGCTTACTTTTCATGTACCGCGGGGAATGGGGGTCCAAACTGATTGGGAGCCATATTGACGGTCTCTTCTGCGCATGACCAGGGAGCATTGAAAGGTGGCCACTTTGGACAGTGGAACTCAGCCAGCTGACAGCCACAGTCAAGATGCGCCTGGGAAAGCCACCTCTGCGCTACGAGAACGGCGAATGTTGCTCCTCATGTGTTACAATGTTAATTTTCACTCGTATTTCTGCACAGTTCTCATGAGAACCCCAAACCTGCTAGGCGGTACCCAAGTATGTTAATGAAGGCTTCAAATCTTGTATTGTGATTGGTGTGTTACCCAAATCCTACCTTAGGACCAATCGAAATTGAGGGATTCTGACACTTTGCAACATTGGGGGGTGGTACACTGTCCCCAAACTGTATATCTACCCTGGGTTCACCTAGTGAACCGTCCGACTTGTCTGGTTTAGCTGACCTGTCACTGACCCAACGCACTCAATAGGTGACTGAAGATACAGAGCGCTGCAAAGCACTCTGTCCGAATTTGACCATAGACTAAGGTTCTACTGAGCCTTAAAGTGCTGGCAAGCACTTAGCTGGGAGTTCGCTGACCCAATCGGGGTCTTGATCGATAGCTGCAGAGCGGGTGGAGCGCAGGCGTTGCTTCCGAACTGTGGGTTCCGGTCCTGTCCTGAAGAGGGTCCTGTCCTGAAGGTTTGCTGTCCTGTCCTGAGGGTCCTGTCCTGATTCCTATTCCGAGGGTATCCTGTCCTGTCCTGGGTGTCCATTCTGCACCTGCTGTCCTTTGAGGGGTATCCTTCCTTGAGGGTTTCCTGTCCTTAACTGACCCGTGGCCAGGGTTTGGTTTCCACACCTTTCTAGGTAAATATTGCTCTGAAAACTCTTTAAATCTTGCACCTTCTAAATTTCTGACTTTTGCTTTAATAAAGTTCATCATTGCATATGTTATATTTTCCATGCCTTTCCGCAACTATTGAAAGTCAATTACATATTTTTCCATAAGTTTGTTCCTATGTCTTCTCACTTGTTAGAAATTATATTTTGCATTACAGTCTGTAATTTTATGATATAGTATAGAACTTCATTGCCTAGATTGTTCAAAGGCCCATTCACCTTAAGTGAAGCGTGCTACTCTTTATAGGCCCTCCCATAGTTAATCATGCATAAAATGTCCATGCTTAAACATTTCTGAGATTTTATAATATTTCCCATCTGCATTTCATATTACATTTGAATGATTACCCTGTCATTATTTCTTTATGCCTATGTGATTTACGTTATCTTGGTTATTGACTGCCTTATTTTACTGTACCTCATGCAAGAAAATATTGAATTTAGATAAACATTTTAAAACTTCCAGTTGTCCGTGGTCATTTAAACAGTATTTGAATGTTATTGGTTGGGTTTGTATTTTGCTGCCTTTCCTTTACAGCTAGCTCCCTGATTCATTGTGGTCATTAGGTACCCGCATCGGTGGATGGTAAGTCGGGTGCACTGAAAAATAATAATAGGGAACACACACACAACTTGGTAGAGCTCGTGAAGTCACCTGATCGATGTATATGGTGATTTGAAAAGTATATGGGCCCTGAAGCCGGAAACGGCGAAAACTATTGGTCGGGTGGCCTCGCACGCTCTATCAGTTTTCTGGTAGCTAGAGGATGGTTAGGGACTAGTTGAGAGTAAGGCAGGGATTAGTTGGACTAGTTGAGTCGGAAGCTGCTATTATATTGATGCTGCTAGAAGAGCGGCTGTTCTAAGAGACCTGATCATTCTCTTGTGAATACGCTGCTGAAACTCATGATTTTTTGCATTGTTTTTATTCTTGTTCTTATATTGCTATATGTACTAATCCATGCATTTGTAAACCGTATCGTTTCGTGTTGTCCGAACTCCCCGGGGAATTGAAAGGGCAAGTGGTGAATAGAATCCATTGTCCTGAGGTCACAGGTTCGAGGAAAGTTAGGTGCAGGTTAGGATAACCGGGAAGCACTAACTAGGGTTTTCTGAATACATGTGTGAATAAATGACAGTAACGGGGTTCATTGGCAAAATTCCCATAGTGGCGTAACCTAGTAAGGGTCACATCGGAAGAGTAGCAGGTTCCTCGGAGCTAGCGTGAAAGCAGAGGGGTCCGCTGAGAAACCTTAAGCTCGGAATATATCCCGGAAAGAAGTGGATGAGTTTAGGGGAATAACAGGTTCACCGATGCTAGAGTGAAGGGTAGGCGGAAGAGATCTGCCCGCAGCGAGTGAAAAGTAAATGGAAGTAGTTTACTTGCAGTAAAACAATTCTTTCTCTGTCTAGACACTTGAGCACTGTGGCGAATGTGTATTTGTTGTAAAATAACCAAGCACTGAGCACTTTAAAAGAAAGAAAGTTTCCGTTACCTTGTGAAGGGAGGGAGTCAGTCGCGAAGCGCCTCTGACGTCACTCTGTGCCGCGCTGGGATTGGTAGAAGCAGCGGGCGGGTAGCGGAGCGGGAATTGTAAAGGAGGGGTGAGCGCCGGAGCGTGGGAACTGTCTCACGAAGGGGCCGCGCACCCATTGGTGGAGCTTATTTAGTGTCGCGCACCCATTGGTTGCACGAATTTCTGAAGCGCGTTCTGATTGGAGGTAGTTTGTAAACAAAGTTTACCGCAGAAGTTGTATGTGGCACTCGCAGACTACAGGAACTCGACCTGATCCAAGGCACCTAGGGTTTGAAAGGGATCAGTGGAAGACTAATAGATACGATATTATGTACGGAACAAAGAGAAAAATGTCCCTTATAAGTAAGGTGAAAAATTATTTTAAAACGGACAAACCGATTAAATCTAGGGAAGGTGTTCTTGTCCCACCACCTAATACTCCTGTCTCATTCATGATGTTTGACCGAGGGTACAATACCTGTGTGTGGTTGGAGAATTGGGTGAAATACACAAAAGATGACGGAGTATTGGCTTTTCCGTTAGATGGTACCTTCAATGGTAGGATCCTATTTAATTTAAGGACTCGGATGAACGAATTGCATCCCAGACCGAGACTAACGCAGTATGAGGCATTAGAGGAATGGGAGATTGAGGCTTTTGAAAGAGAAAGACCCCGAATGGACAAGGGTTTGACCAAGTGGTACCCCAGGCAGAAACAGGAGTCCAGGGATAAAAGGATGAAACAGTGGAGGCAGAGCATGATTGTTGAGGGTCTGTTTCCCATGATGCCGGCATGTCATAACATTGGAGCGGGTGAGAAAAGTACTGAAAAATGTAAGCATTGGGGGGCCCTGGGGGAATCAGATGATGAACTAATAGATGACATCTGTACCAGAAGTCCGCCACCTTACAATGAGGGAACCCGACCTTCCAGTGTAGGAGATGTTCCCCGACGCCACTTCCTAAAGGAAGAAGACAGGTCCCTGGGACTGGGAGGGGGTGGTCAAGTATTGCCCTATCCTGAAAAACCCGAACCGACGGAAACAAGGGATATATATCCCAAAGTGCCCGCGAGCCAGGAAGAAAAATATTCACGTACGAAAATCTTTTTTCCCAGACCCTTGTATGAAAGCGAAGAGAAACCATCGAATTCAGGACTGCCTTTTGTTCAACCTCCATATGGGGAAGAGCGCAGGTCCTTTAATACTGGAACTTTATTCCCGAAACCAAATTATGGGGGAGGACCAAGTGAAACGCATCCTACTGCCCCGAGTTTTACTCCTCCGTTGACCCCACAGATATTACATGACACAACTTTAAGAAGGGTACTAGTGGAAAAGGAACAAGAGGCTCTAGCTAGACAAAGGACAGAAATAATTCAGAAAATTTCCCAGTTAAATACCAGTCCTGAGGCATTGACTATTCCAGTAACTATTGGACCGGTGGTCCCGTTATACGGAAATGGTCAGGGAAATCCGATTACTCCAGTTATGACCCCAGTCATGGCAACCCCGAGACAGGAACCGATCATCATAGATGATCAGTCCAGTGAGTGCGAGTCTGAAGTTGCGTTCTTGGAATTGCCAAACAAACAGACTGGAAAGGGAATACAGCAGAGGCATAACCCTTTTAATACAAAAGAAATTAAATTAGAGACAGCAACAGGTACTAGGAATGTCTCTCTGGTAACTCCGGATGAAATTGAGAGTTGGAGTCGTGAATTAGAGAAGCAGACTCCGCAAACAAAACCTTTAGACCTCTACAAGCTGAGGGTCGAAATAGAAGAATTAATGGCAGGAAATGTGGGGTTGGATCGATTGAATACCTACTCTGAAGAAGAATTGTCGTTCATATGTAAAAGCTTTACAAGGAACACCAGAGTGCTCCACGAAAAACTGACCGAAACAGCAGTTAGTATGGGGGTAGATATCTCAAAATCCAAGCCCTTACAGAAACCGTACAGAGCAGACTTCTCAGACAAAGATATAGAACACCTGAATGTGGCAGGGAAGAAGTTGCAGATTAAAGAATTAATGGGGGTACTGCAGAAATGGGGAGATGTGGAAAGATGGAGAAGCAGGTGGGCGAAAAAGAGAGAAGAGGTTCGCTCCCGACAAGTGACTCCTGAGTTTGCTTTAAGAGAGGTAGAAAAACCTGAGCAGTTATGCCCCATGCGCGAAGTTCCAGGAGGGAAATATGTGCATGTCCCCTGGTCTAGGCAGGATATTGTGTCCTTCACGAACGATTTTCCAAAATTACGAGAGAAACCAGTTGACTGGTACAGGCAGGTGGAAAGGTTTGTGAAGGTACAGAAATGTCTGTGGAAAGACCTGGATGGGTTTTTCGACATTGTGGTTCCAGTAGATTTATGGACCCAGTGTAAAATAAACATAGACTGGCCGAGTGAGGAGTACCCAAGAAATAAAGAAACAGGGGAGCCATCAAAGGATGTCATGCGAAAATATGAGCAGGTAATTCAGCACTTGAAAGAAAAGGTGCCCGCAAAGGAAACTGATTGGACAAAAATAGATAGAACAACACAGGAAAGGGACGAGACAGTGCACTCCTTCTATGAGAGGTTATTGCAGGTATTTAAAACATACAGTGGTATTGATAACATCGACCTGAAGGATATGACGCACTTTATTTACAGGTTTGTAAATGGTTTAAGACCTGAAATTTGTCAGTGGATAAAAGATAATAAAATCTGTTGGCATACTAAGAAAATGGATGAGGTCCTGCGGTACGCTAAGTACTGCGAGGATGAGATGGCAGAAAAGAAAAAGGCCCTCAAGGAAAAGGTGATGTGGGCTCAGGTGAAGCTCGCAGAACAGCAGGAAAAACAATTGAGTAACATGGTTAAAAATGCTGAGAACAAAGGTCCTGGGGGAGGGGGTGGAGGAAAGCCCCGGCCCAAATTTAGCAGGGAAGAGGCTATGAAAAAATTTCCCTGCCATCAGTGCGGCGAAATTGGACACTGGCGAAACAAGTGTCCCCAATTAGTAGATATTAATGAAAAAACTCCTGATTTAACTCCACAGACGCAGAAAGAAAGACCAAGAAAGACTCAACCCCAGGTAAAAACAGTTCAGGTGCCTCGAGCACCCAAGCAGGTATACAGGGGAAGACAGGTAGAAGATGAAGAGATAGAGGTTTGGGAAAGCGGGGAGAACAGAAATACAGCAACTTCGCAGTATCTGCTGAATGATACCTTCCTTTGTAATGATCAGGACTGACGGGGCCTGAGAGGGGAGGACGAGGAGTGCGTACTTGGCGCTTCCTTGCCGGTAGACCAGTCTGGACCATATATTGAAGGAAAGGTTGACGGAAATGATGTCACCTTTCTGTTGGACACTGGCGCTACCCGTTCTACTGTAAGAACAGTGGACGTTCCAAACCTACCCCTCTCGGGAGAAAATATCCAAGTAGTGGGTGTATCTAATCAATTGATTAGTACTCCTGTTACCGAACCAATGGAGATTTCAATTGGAAATTTTAAACAGATGCATAGATTTGTCGTCTGTGACACCAGTCCAGTGAATCTACTGGGTCGTGATTTGCTGTGCAAAATGAACTGTACCATCTTTTGCACACCAAAAGGTGTTGAAATACAGACCCCAGATGAAGATGGCATTTATAAATTATTGTTACTTAGACCTGACTCAGAAATTAAAAGATTGACCCTGCAGGACTTGCCCCAAGAACTCCAGGAAGCCGTAAAGCCAGAGGTGTGGGATTTCACTGGAAAAGATGTGGGGTTGATGAAAGATGTGGACCCCATACAGATAGCCATCAAGGACAATGCAGTATATCCTAACACTAGGCCCTACCGAATGAATGCTGAAGTGAAAGCAGGTGTCACTCTAGAAATACAAAAATTATTAGAAGGAGACATCATACAGGAAGTGATGAGCAGCCCATGCAACTCACCGATTATGGGCATCAAAAAGCCTAGTGGCAAGTATAGGGTAGTGCAGGACCTGAGAAAGGTTAACAAAATTGTAGTTCCTTGCTGCCCTATTGTCCCAAACCCTGCAGTGATATTGTACCAGATTCCTTGGGATGCTGAATGGTTCACTGTGATTGATTTATGTCATGCATTTTTTTCGATACCCCTGCACCCCGACAGCAAATTTCTTTTCTCATTTGCCTTCGAAGGTCACGTGTATTGTTGGAACCGGGTCCCTCAAGGGTATACAGAGAGCCCCTCTATCTTTAATCAGATCTTGAAAAAATGTCTAGAGACTTTGACCTTACCTGGGAACTCTGTGTTAGTGCAGTACATAGACGACCTTCTACTGGCGTCTAAAAGTCACAGGGACTGTGTAGTTGACACCATTGCCCTCCTAAATCATCTGTGTGAGAAAGGGCATAAAGTGGCCCCTGACAAACTACAGTTCTGTGCGAAATCAGTAAAATATCTAGGACACCAGATAGAAAAGGGTGTCAGAAAAGTCACATCAGAAAGAGTGAGAATAATTCAAAAGATGCAGTTGCCCCGTACTCAAAAAGATGTCAGAATGTTCCTGGGGGTATTAGGGTACTGCAGGCAGTGGATTCTGGGATTTGCAGCCTTAGCCAGGCCCTTGATAAAAATGACCACGAGAGGAATGCCAGATGTTGTGGAGTGGGACGATGAAAGTCTAATGGCTTTCACAAGACTGAAAAACTGTCTGTGTACGGCCCCTGCGTTGGGAATGCCAGATTATTCCAAAGAGTTTGCCCTATTCTGTGACACTCGCGATAATTGCGCATTGTCAGTCCTGACTCAAGAACATGGCACGACCAGAAGGCCTGTGGCCTATTTCTCTGCCACTTTGGACCCAGTAGCTGCTGGGTTACCAGGCTGTCTGAAAGCAGTAGCTGCTACCTGTGCAAGTTTGGAACAGAGTGAGTCCATTGTCATGGGACATCCTGTGACCGTGTATGTTTCACATGGAGTGGTAATTCTATTGACCTGAACTAAAACACAGTATCTCACCCCTAGTCGGCTGACTAAATACGAGAGGATTCTTGTGGGTGCAGCAAATGTAAGCATTGTTAGGTGCGGTATTCTGAACCCTGCCACTTTACTCCCCGACCCCTTGGAAATAGAAGGTGGGGATGATGATGAACATGATTGTATTGACCTGACAGAGTTCAGTACTAAGCCACGCCCAGACATAAAAGAAGTGCCATTGCCTGAACATGATAAAGAACTATTTGTGGATGGTTCCTGTCTAAGACATGAACTAGGAGGCCTGAGTGCTGCTTATGCAGTAGTGTCTTTCACAAAAATTGAAGAAGCAGGTTACCTATATAACATCAAGTCTGCACAAGTAGCCGAATTGATAGCCATGATAAAGGCTTGCAAAATTGGGAAGGACTTACGCATAACAGTGTATACTGACAGTCAGTACTGTTATGGAGTTGTGCATGACTTTGGCCAATTGTGGCTGCAGAGAGAATTCATGACTTCCTCAGGTACTCCCATTCGGAATGCAAAGGTTGTTCATGACCTTTTAGAGGCCATCCAGTTGCCCAAAGAACTGGCAGTGGTAAAATGTGCTGCTCATAAAAAGAGCATGGACAAAGTATCACTGGGAAACGATTATGCTGATCGAGTGGCCCAATGGTGTGCCAAAGATCGGTATATTGTAAATCCAAAACGAGGGGGGCCAGGAACCAGCTGCCAGCTTCAGGTGTTTGAAGAAGTGCCTACGTGGGATGAAGTGAGAGAGTGGCAGGAATCGGCTCCTTGGCAAGAAAGAGAGAAATGGAAGGAGGAAGGGTGTAGACCGAGACGTGTGGATGGTGTGATTTTGGGCCCAACTGGTATGCCTGTGTTACCCCGACACTTGATTGGCACAATGGCAAGATTAATACATGAAGGATCACACATTGGTAGGGATGCCATGATTCTGGTATTTCAACAGACTTGGTACAGTAAGAAGTTCAGGAAGGTAGCAGAGTCCCTCTGCCAGAGGTGCCTGTCATGTCAACAGATGAACCCAGGCAAGAGGACAATGGTTGAACTGAGCAAGATTGGGAGATCAGGGGGTCCCTTTGTAAGGATACAGATTGATTTCATCACCATGCCCCGTTGTGAAGGGAAACGATATGTCCTTGTCATTGTTTGCGTATTTTCAAAATGGGTGGAAGCTTACCCTACTCCCCAAAGTGACGCACTGACAGTAGCGAAGTGTTTACTAAAAGAACTGATACCTAGATTCGGAATACCATACATTATTGAATCAGATAAAGGTGGTCATTTCCAGAATGAAATACTGGCTGAACTCTGTAAGGCCTTTGGAATAAGGCAGAAACTTCATTGTGCATACCACCCAGAGGCTTCTGGAATAGTGGAACAAGTAAATGGAACTATCAAAAACAGACTAGCAAAGCTGACAGATGCTACTGGCATGACCTGGGTGAAGGCCCTGCCTCTGGTCCTAATGGGACTGAGAAGTGTTCCTGACCGCAAGACAGGCCTAAGTCCCCATGAAATCATTATGGGAAGAGTGATGAGACAAGCATGGGTGCCAGGAAGCAAACTGTTGAGTATTACTGATGATTTAGTGCTTGAATACTGCAGAAGATTGGGTGACCAAGTGCGTTCTATCTCTCGCCAGATTGGAGACGACGGCATCCTCAATCCAACGACTCCTCTCCACAGCTTGGTTCCAGGAGACTGGGTCAAAATAAAGAAGCACACTCGATCTAATTGTCTGGCACCAAGGTGGGGAAAGAAACGCCAAGTAATCCTGGTAACAACAACTGCAGTGAAGGTCGCAGGTGTTCCCCAGTGGATCCACGCTGGACACACTCAGAAGGTATTACCAGACAAAGAATTTGCAGAAGAGGGGCAACCAGCAGAGGACCCTGCAGGAGCCGGTCCAGAAGCAGCTGACAACGAGCAGCCCAGCACCAGTCAGGTTGCAGGAACAGCAGACGTTGGCCCAGGAGTAGTTGACTACGAACTGCCAAGAAACCAGCCTGTGGAAGAGGTCCAGGAAACTGAGCCAGGAGTAGCTGAAGACGAGCTGCCAAGCATATGGCCAGAAGAATGGATACCGATGATTGATCTGACCGAAGATCCTATCAGAACAAGAGAACGACTTAGTGAAGGTAGAGAGTGGACTAGTCAGGAAAAGCAAGGCACAGGCGAAGAACCTCAGCCGCTTGAGATTCACATCAAAACTGAGGAAGGAGAAGGTCAGACAGGGACAGAGCAGGTGTTCGATACACCACCGCTAACACCTGATGCAGATAAGGGTGAGACTAGAAATAGAGTGATAGTTCGAGCAGAAGAAAATCAAGAGATCGAAGTGCTTGAACAGGATCAGAGAGGGTTAAAAGAACGGGTTCAGGAAATAGAAACAGAAACAGAGACAATCGAAAGCCAAAAACAAAATATTCCTGAACAAGGCCAGATTAGCAACCAGGCAGAAGAATTTGATGCTAGCCCTGGAACTAGCCAGATAGGGGAAGTAGGAGAAGAAAGTGGAGAAGAATTACCACAAGATAAAGAGAACAAGAGAATAAGAAAAGAAAGTGAAGTCCAAGTACCGACTAAGAGACTAAAGAAAAGAAACAACCTTGAGCCTAGGTTTGTAAAAAGATTGAGACTAAGGATAAAGACAGTGGAAGAAAAACGTGCAGAAGCAAGAAGAAGTGCTCGGATAGCAGAGCAAGAAGAAGACTCTTCCAAAAGAAGGAGTGAACGAATAAAAAGACAAAACAAAAAGTACAAGTCTCCTGAATGGACACTGGTTTTGGAAGAACTTGAAGATCTTGATATAACTGACGTGAGCGACGGAGAACCCGTCCCAGAGTACTCAGCTGAAGAAGAAGACGAACCACCGTGAAGTTGCACAAAGTAAGCTAATTGTGTAAAGCCAAAAAGAGGGGTTCGAAAGACTCCTTCTGAGCCAAAATGTCTGATTCAACAGTGAATGGTAGACCTAGTTGCAGCCGTTTTAAGACGTGTTGCAAGGTGTGTATATGTAGTGTAGTAGTACTGATAGTTATCTGGATAGGATTAACAATTTTCATTCCCTTTGCTGTAAGTAAAGATACTAACATTGTCCCTACTGAAGTTGTAAATACTGACAGTGAGGAGCTAACAACACAGAGTGTAGCAAGACATGAAAGAGCCCTGAGACAAACAAAACAAAACTTAGAAGCATCAGATGAGGGAGGACTACATTATCATGGAGTTAAGAACAAGACACACTTAAATGTTTTCGCAAACTTATTAATACACTATGTAGAGACTATGGAAATTGAAGATTGCTATGTCTGCATGAAGCTACCTACTTCTGTGGCTGAAGGCGTGACATACCATCACCTGCCATTGACATATGGAATCTCCTGTAGCATTTTAGCTAGTTTATTTTACAAAAGGGGACCGTTACAGTATTATTATTCTAACAATGACGTGATCTTTTCTGAACTTCCTATACGTGGGAACTTGAATCCTGTACATACCAAAACTGACACCATAAGATATATGGGAGACTACTTTCTGACTATAGGTAACATTGACATAGCAGACGCACACAGAGATAACTTGACTTGTTCTTTGCGTGAGCAGGAAAAGATGTTCCTGAACATGGCAGAGAAAAGGAGAATTAAAATTCAAAAAAAGGCTAATGACGAAAGTCAGAAAAAGCCAAAGTGGGCAGAGAACATGGAAGGCACCTCATCTGGTGGAGCGGGTCCTGCTCTGTTGCTGGATTTTGAAAAGAAAGGCAAGCTATGTCTTCACCGCGAGAAGACTAGCTATTATAATAATGTTTTCATTGGTTCCAGTGAATGCGAACATAATTACAAGGTAATTGGAGGTTGGGGTTTCAAAAATGGGTCAGAGCCTGTGTTTCCTGGAATTTATTATATTTGTGGGGACAAGGCTTATTTCAAATTGCCGGATCACTGGTATGGAAGCTGCTACTTTGGCATTGTCTTCCCGAAAATATACCATGTGAATGGAAAAGCTGGAAGCAATGAAGATACTAATGGCTTAGTGCGTAGTAAAAGAGAAAGTATAGGTGAAATTATGGGTAGTATTTTCAGTGCACTGATACCTGGAGTGGGAGTGGTTCTGAACACTCACAGAATTTGCAAATTGTCTACTATAGTAGATGTGCTGTCTACTGAAACAGCTCATGGATTTCTGCTGGTCAATACCGAAATGGTTGCGATCAGATCAATGGTTTTACAGAATCGACTTGCTCTTGACACCTTATTAGCGAAAGAGGGCAGAGTCTGCCGGATGTTGAAGGCGCAACATTGTTGCACTTATATTCCGGATAAAAGTGTACAGATCAAAAGATATGTGAAAAACATTACTAATTTGGCAAAGGAACTCAAACCACTCGAGGTTGATAGTGCCTGGAAGAGACTGGTAGATGGTCTCTCAAATGTAGGTCATTGGCTTGCTAGCATAGGTAAAAGCTTATTATTCAAAATTCTGATGCCAATTGGTATTATAGGTCTTATTATACTTTCCATTTTCTTATGCTGTAAATGCCGCAAGCGCACCAAAAAGCACGAGGTAAATGCAAGAGGAGTGAAACGAAGTGTGGATGAGATTGAATTAGAGGAAGTGAATGATCAGATATACAAAAAGGTGAAGACTTCTCACCCTGCTAAAACTGAGAGAGAAAAGTTAGAACGGTTGCTGGAAGAAATAGAACT
The DNA here is from genome assembly GCF_964261635.1 of Lissotriton helveticus. Classification (NCBI taxonomy): domain Eukaryota; kingdom Metazoa; phylum Chordata; class Amphibia; order Caudata; family Salamandridae; genus Lissotriton; species Lissotriton helveticus. The sequence continues at coordinate 645,890,697 of NC_136071.1, read as the reverse complement.
TTATAAAGTATGAAAGAAAGTTGGCATCTGGTTCCATTATAATTTGTGATGATAGTAAATATCATCAAAGAGGGGATTGATGAAGCAAAGCTTCGCATATTTTGCGGCTTGCCGAAGTCAAGAACCTCGTTTATGTGTAATAAGGTAACAAAACGTATGTTTTACTAACATTTATTTTTGTTTAGGCAAAGTTCCCGAAGCTTGCCTATGTGTATTTCTAATGAATTTAATCCGTGTTCTTTAATATGGCCGCCGCTTGTATTTTAGTTACTGCGCATGCGTCAGCCACACTCACGTGTCCTGACGCGTCTGCAGAAGTGGAGGGAAAGTTATGCGCATGCGTAATTCATAGCTGTGCTTATCATGTGGTACTGCTCGTGCCACTGCTCTTGTGATTGTGTCAATGTAGCTAACATTTAATGCAATAGTTTTATTTCTTGATGATGAGTTAAAAGTACAAACTCTATGATGTATTTTCATAATGACATTATTATGTATTAACTTGTTTTCGCTTACTTTTCATGTACCGCGGGGAATGGGGGTCCAAACTGATTGGGAGCCATATTGACGGTCTCTTCTGCGCATGACCAGGGAGCATTGAAAGGTGGCCACTTTGGACAGTGGAACTCAGCCAGCTGGCAGCCACAGTCAAGATGCGCCTGGGAAAGCCACCTCTGCGCTACGAGAACGGCGAATGTTGCTCCTCATGTGTTACAATGTTAATTTTCACTCGTATTTCTGCACAGTTCTCATGAGAACCCCAAACCTGCTAGGCGGTACCCAAGTATGTTAATGAAGGCTTCAAATCTTGTATTGTGATTGGTGTGTTACCCAAATCCTACCTTAGGACCAATCGAAATTGAGGGATTCTGACACTTTGCAACATTGGGGGGTGGTACACTGTCCCCAAACTGTATATCTACCCTGGGTTCACCTAGTGAACCGTCCGACTTGTCTGGTTTAGCTGACCTGTCACTGACCCAACGCACTCAATAGGTGACTGAAGATACAGAGCGCTGCGAAGCACTCTGTCCGAATTTGACCATAGACTAAGGTTCTACTGAGCCTTAAAGTGCTGGCAAGCACTTAGCTGGGAGTTCGCTGACCCAATCGGGGTCTTGATCGATAGCTGCAGAGCGGGTGGAGCGCAGGCGTTGCTTCCGAACTGTGGGTTCCGGTCCTGTCCTGAAGAGGGTCCTGTCCTGAAGGTTTGCTGTCCTGTCCTGAGGGTCCTGTCCTGATTCCTATTCCGAGGGTATCCTGTCCTGTCCTGGGTGTCCATTCTGCACCTGCTGTCCTTTGAGGGGTATCCTTCCTTGAGGGTTTCCTGTCCTTAACTGACCCGTGGCCAGGGTTTGGTTTCCACACCTTTCTAGGTAAATATTGCTCTGAAAACTCTTTAAATCTTGCACCTTCTAAATTTCTGACTTTTGCTTTAATAAAGTTCATCATTGCATATGTTATATTTTCCATGCCTTTCCGCAACTATTGAAAGTCAATTACATATTTTTCCATAAGTTTGTTCCTATGTCTTCTCACTTGTTAGAAATTATATTTTGCATTACAGTCTGTAATTTTATGATATAGTATAGAACTTCATTGCCTAGATTGTTCAAAGGCCCATTCACCTTAAGTGAAGCGTGCTACTCTTTATAGGCCCTCCCATAGTTAATCATGCATAAAATGTCCATGCTTAAACATTTCTGAGATTTTATAATATTTCCCATCTGCATTTCATATTACATTTGAATGATTACCCTGTCATTATTTCTTTATGCCTATGTGATTTACGTTATCTTGGTTATTGACTGCCTTATTTTACTGTACCTCATGCAAGAAAATATTGAATTTAGATAAACATTTTAAAACTTCCAGTTGTCCGTGGTCATTTAAACAGTATTTGAATGTTATTGGTTGGGTTTGTATTTTGCTGCCTTTCCTTTACAGCTAGCTCCCTGATTCATTGTGGTCATTAGGTACCCGCATCGGTGGATGGTAAGTCGGGTGCACTGAAAATAATAATAGGGAACACACACACAACTTGGTAGAGCTCGTGAAGTCACCTGATCGATGTATATGGTGATTTGAAAAGTATATGGGCCCTGAAGCCGGAAACGGCGAAAACTATTGGTCGGGTGGCCTCGCGCGCTCTATCACTAGTTCCCAACTGATCCATATTTGTGCCCCTGTAATATTTCCTCAAATCATGCATTTATTTGTTTCTGCACTTTCTATAAGATTTTCCGCTTTAAATATGTTAGACATTTTCTGATTATATGTGCCTTTATCAATTGTCCTTTGCATTCAAATTAACGGCATTATTTTCTCACAAACTGTTTTAATGCTAACATATTTTCATATTTACCTGCCTCTCAATGCTCGTGGTAAGGAGCTTTGAATTACTAATCAGCCAGACCTGAATGTGTAATGCCTGAACGTTAATATCTAGTTGAAGCTTGGACCAAATTCCAGAAGAGGAAAGAAAAGGGCATAGACAAGAAGGACTCATTTGCATTCTAACCACCAGAAGGATCAAATGTACCAGAAAACGTTCCGGATTTGGACCCTGTTGATAGTTCTTAGGGTTCAAGGTTTCCTAGCAGTGGCTGCATGGAGTGAAAAGAGAAAATCAAGCATCTTATTCTACTAAAAAAAACATTCTTGCTAAAGGCTAGATACATTCACGCACATTCGATCCTCTGAGATGCCTTTTCAACTCCTCTTTGGTACCAGCATTTGTACCTGACCAAATTCAGATAGCTTTGGCTACTTCTGTCTTAAAATTGCCTGAGGCCACGCCCATAGTCGTAAGCAATTATAGGTACAGCTGTCTCCTCCTGGCAGCTTCCAACTTATTCATCGGTGACCATGTCAAACAATTTTGCTCTTATTTTTAATATTCGGAGAACGGCAGCTTAGCAAAAGCAGGATTTTACCTAGGACATTATATTGGACTGGTGCTCTTAGAGACACAGGAAATCCTAGGATAGATATGAATTCTGGCTATGTAAGTGTACTGATATTTATCTATAAACAGGTTCCATACTATCGAAATGTTCATCCATTATATCAGCTAAGGGTAATAATGACCTCTTGTCATCTGTGGATCACCCCGGAGTTGATTAGATGCTCAAACATGGGTCCACCTCTTGATCAATTCTGTTTGTGTAACAACACGAGGGGCCGATTCTGATCTCGTTGGGAAAGTCCTCGGTCCGAGTTGGTCCGGAGTGCTTTCCGACCGACTCGCACTCCGGGGCACCGAACGCCGGAGTACAATGCAAACACGCGCTTACGGACACGGGTCGCTCCGAGCCCCATTGAAGTCAATGGGAGCCTGTTGTACGATGCGTACATAGGCTCCCATTGATGAAAAAGGTATGTTTTGGGGGGTTTTGAGACGGTGATGTGGTTTAACGTCCAGAGCTGCTGGCTTTCTAACTTGGCAATCAGGTTTGAATCCAGCGTTGGCCCAAATCTTGTCATTGTGGGCAAATCAATGAATCTTCCTGGGCCTAAAAAATTATTCTTCCTTTGTTTAATCTGGTGCACATGGGAAGTGTTTTAAAGCCATTGGGCCAAGTTTGCACTATTTAAAAACAGCAAAAAGCAAATAAATAAAAATGATGGAACTCGCAGCACATGTATTTTATCAATTTTACAGATATAGAAAAAGTGAGGAGATTGTAACCAAAATCCCCCTCCAAATCACCAGAAACGTTCCATGAAGCCCCTTAAATAACCCAGACTGCATAAGTAAATACAGTAGCTGTCAATTATTTAGGAGAAAATAAAATTGGAGACTGCTGAGCTTGCCTTCAGTGATCGACTGACCTGGAACAGAAGTGCTGCTTGAAACTTGAGTCTTACCAGACATATATCACTTGGCTTGACATCAAATGTAATCAGTTATAACTATTTTCTCGGTTTCTATTATATGTCCATGGGATTACACATGAGTGAGTGCTTCTTGTGTCTGCTCATTGATGTGTTGGGTGAGCGCTACGTGTTGGTGAGCGCGACGCACAGCGTTTGGCTCAGAGTAGAGTGGAGGTGCAGTGACCCGCCGTGACCCACCATGAGGAGCCTGAAGTTGCTGTGTCTGCAGACCTAGGAATTTACCTGAGCCCCCACCGAAAACCTTAACCACACTCAGCTGTCTCAGAGTGACGGCAGGGGGCATGTTGGCAGCGGGGGCAGAGCTTGACTGAAAAGCACAGAGTTCGGCACTAGGTTCCCAGAGCCGGACAAATTGAGCCAGCAAAACTAAATACTTCTGTGGTCCTATGAACGACTGCTGCTCGGCTAACTTCCTGCGTTGCCTTTGGAAGAAGATATTCAGCCCTCAGCGTGACAGCTTACTTGCCCAGCTCTCAGCACCCCTAGCGACTCCAAGAGCCTCCATTGCTCCCTAAGTAATTAGTTGCTCCATTGAGATGGTGAAGGTGGTGGTGTCGTGGTGTGATCAGCAGGACCTCGCAGGAAAGGCTCTGCATGCCAGGTCCATGACAGGTAGGACCTTAGTGGAAATATCTATGACACTGTATATTGTGGATCTATTCTATTGGAATTAGGGTGCTGCGATCAAGAAGACGCAGATTATACCAAAGTTGTAAACATATTGTCTATAGGAATCTCTGACCTACAATTTTCCTGTCATCATTGACTACAGTCCAGCAGAGCTGATATCCTTCTATTTACTGGTGTTTGTCAGCCCTTCCACTTAAGCAATAAGCACTAATGACATCAGAGGGATGACCAGGTATAAAGGAACCAGGACTTCTGTTGGAGTCTGAATACAAACTCTACTGGCAACATAAAAGAAGTCTAGAGAGGGTAGCGCCGAGGACCAAACTCTACCTTTTTGCCAAATTTGGTGTAATTTCATTCAGCAGTTTGGGCTGTAGCCGTGTCTTAAGGCCCTATTGAAAATTGCATGGGGAAAACATGTGTTGGGACCCTCCTTTTTTCTTGCCCCCCACTTCACGAATCACCCCGAAACTTTCAGGGAAGGAGCGGAGCGGAACGCCCCATCATCTTTGAGAATTGTGCGAAGATACGTCAACCGGCGCCAAAGTTGTTCCAAATAGAATGTTGCAGATTTCCTATGGAAACTAGGTCCTAACTAAAACTACCTACTGGCGACTGCCAGTAGGTAATATATATATATATATATATATATATATATATATATATATATATATATATATATATATATATATATATATATATATATATATATATATATATATATAACCTACTGGCGGTCGCCAGTAGGTATATATAGTTAGGATTTTTTCCCTATGGGATTTTTGAAAATTCTATGTCTAATAACTTTGGCGTTTGTGGACGGAATTGTCTGAAATTTTCAGGAAAATGGAACATTTTGTTTCTGAGCAGCCCCTGAAAATTTGGGGGGGGTTCGTCAAGGGGGGGACGAGAAAAAAGGGGGGTCCCAAAACGTGTTTTTCCAATGTTAATTTCCATAGGGCGGTTGGCCTCACTTTTAGCCCGAACGGCTGAATGGATTTGCACGAAACTTGGCAAAATTGTAGGGACTGTTAGCCCGATGTGCCTTTGCTAGGTCTCAATATATGTGCTCCAGTGGATTTTGAGAAATTAACGTTCAAAAAAAGATATATATCTGTAAGGCCGCTCTGGGCAGCGCTCCGGTTCGCGTACTTTACGCGTAACGGAACTTCGCGAAGCGAAGCTGATTGGCTCTCCGGTGTCTGTCAACATTCTAAACAGTCCGGAGCGGCCGCCATCTTGTCTCTCGGTAGGATCGAGAGACAAGAGGAGGCCAAAACAAAGGGGGAAATGACCATAAGGGGGCATAGTAGATCCTCCCTGACCCCCTAGGTTTGATGTGGAGGCTTTAAAAGGGCCCCGCGTGGGGAGCGCCCGGTTCGCGAACCGGGAAGCGTACTGGGGAGCGTACTATGAGGAAAAAAGAATGATAGACTTTTAAAATATTGTATGTTTATTGATTGTTCGTTTTGTTGGTTTTTTTTTGTTTTTTTTTATTTAAGTAGCAATATGTAGGTACCAATGCAGAGTCAAAAAATTAATATACACCGTCTCCTTTGTAGATATCTTGCATGTTGTTTCAGAAGTTATTGTGAAATATGGAATTCATACCATAGTGTGTCAGGAAAGCAGAAAGAACATGGAGGCAGGAGATGAAAAAGAGTTGTTAAATACACATTGGAGATAATATAGTTGGAGAAAGGAAGTAACTATGAGCAAAATTACTATGTAACAGAAAAAAGTTGCACAGTATACTATAAGTCTGACTTTACATTATAATCAATTAGGTACTAGTTTATGAATTACATATAAAAATGATTAAAGTCTCGAACAATTTTTGATTATTAAATAATTTTATTTTTGTGATTCTTTTTCCAAATTTAACAGAACATTTAACAACAAACTGTCGGAAATGTCCTCATTTTCAATCAGCGAATCTACTGCATCTACACATTGAACTAATTCATGGTCCCGTGATTCATCCATGAAATCTGAGTCATCATTGTCCTCAATAACGTCTTCTGTGTTGTTCTCCAGAACAATTTTGAAGGAAATAATCTGCTCTCCTTCCATTTTCTTGCTGTAATTTGCATAAAAAATAAATATATCAGTAGAGATAGGGCACTGTTGGGTTTAAGTTCAGACAGGTACTTGTGAGTTTATAACAGAGAAGTTATCTATGGGCACTGTATGGTTTCAGGCGTGAAGTAGTAGTATTAAAAAGTGCCTGTGAAGAAGTCTAAGTAAATTCATAATTATAGCACAGAAACCTAAATCAATCCATAATTATAATAAACAAGCCTTTCTCAATGTCTAACTCTTACAGAGGGACAGTATATAACTATCTGAAAATGTTTTCCCAAATTAATTTAAAGTGCATAACATAGTTCTCCTTTCAAATTTATAAAATAACATCTTACCTTTTAAAAACAAGTTTAAGTTGTCAGTGAAAATGCACTTGCAATGTACTTCAGGAAGTAGTAGTCAAAATGGCTGTGTTTCTCTCTCTTTTTTATATATATATTCAGGTACATAACCAATCAAATGTCAGGTAAAAAAAGTAGAAAATGAAAGTAACATTTTAATTGGTTGTCAATTCCAACACTTCAGATGTGTTTTGTGAAGTAATTTACCTCAGGGTATTTAGAGAGGTCTACAGGCTAAATGGCTAAATGGAATTCCAACCAAATTTGTGAAAATGGTAGGGATTGGTATGTAGTATGAGCTAATCTATATGTGGTGAGAGTGTTTCCAGTCGTTTTTCTGTAAATTACTTTCCCACCTTTTTTGATGGTGCGCTTCCCGGGGAGCGCCCCGGTACGCGAACTGGCGAGCGCCCCGGTACGCGAACCTTAAGCGTTACGGGAGTCCACCATTTTGTGTTTCGGTCGACTTAAGATACAAAATGGAGGGCAAATAATGTTCAGAATGGGTAGAAGGGGCACAGTAGACTTATCTTGACCCCCTAGGTTTTCTGAGGGTGGCTGAGGAGGCTTATATGTGCGCAAAAAAACATTTTTTTTAAAAATTTCGCGAGGTTAGCTTCCGGTTCGCGTACCGGGTAGCGCCCCGGGGAGCGTACTTTGTTGAAAATTTGTGAAAAAAGTTAGAGTAAAATAATAATTGTGAGTGATCAGATGTAGGGTAGCTCTGAGAAGAGCTTTTGGGTTTATGGTACATTTAGGTACTTATAAGTAGGTACCAATGCACAGTCTTAAATTCAGAATGAAAATTCTGTTGCCCTCATCTGAGAAATGAACTCCATCTCCTCTGTAGATATCTTGCATGTAGTAACGCAAGTTATTGTTGTACACAGAGCCCATTCCATGGTCTCTCATGTAAGCTGAAACAGATTTGTTTACATGCTTCCTCGACTTCTCAATTTGTGGACAAAATTGGTTTGACCACCTCCATTTCTGTCTTTGGCATATATTTGAATATACCAAGGCAGTCTGAGGAAAAAGTGCCATTAATTGCTCAAAGGTGTCCTTTAAAAGCATTTCCAGACCTACCCCAGTCAAAGTGCCCAAATCATTACCTCCACAGTGCACAATTAATAGGTCAGGTTTTGGCAAATGCATAAAGGTTTTCACCAATGGTATCAATTGGTGACATTTTAATCCTCTGTGGCCAAACCACTTAATTTCCACATCTTGTAAATTGAGGTTAGGTAAATTTCTGTTCTCAGCATACCTCTGAGCCCAATAGATGTAACTATGTCCAACAATCCAGACAGAAAACATGGTGAGAGAAGGTTCTCCTGCAGTCAGATGAAGTATGGCAATGAAATGGCAGTTGAAAAAATAAGAGTTTAAAATGAAAAAAACTGTGGAGTTTCTGTGTTAATGAAGCAGTAACAGTGATTGGTGGATTTTGATTGCTGAAAACAGAAAGTTAGGGTGCATGGATGAGTTCTTTGAAAGATGTATTTTGAGTGGTCAAGAAAAAATCATTAAATGAAAGAATGCACTGGATATGCAGGTGCACTGAGAGTTCAGAGTTCAATTGCAACATTGTTGTGTGAACTTGCAAACACCAGAGGTCTTCCAAGAGGTGGTTGCTATGCAAAAAAAGCAGAGAGGGCAGAGGGGGGAAGGGTTTTGATTTGAAAAAAAGTGAGGGAAGAGTTTTGATTGGGTGACATGAGAGATATGTGTGAAGAATTACAGCATTTCTGTGCTTTTGATAGCTGCAGACTCTGGAGTGCATACCTTTTGCTCTGCTGAAGACAAATTGGTGTGTTTCTGAGACTGTTTTGAAACTCAAAGTATTTGCTAAGGTGAGAAAAGATTTCTTTAATTTAGATAGAGAATAGTGTGCTTTAAGGAGAAAATTATGAAGAAAGTTGTGTTTTTCAAATGTTGCTTTGTCTCAAGTGTTTTACAAATAGATTTTGTTTCTTTGAGAAATTGTAATTGGAGAAAATGTGAAGTATTAGTACTGACAGGGTTTTTTGTGCATAGGAGCTGTGGAGTGTTTTCAAATTATGACTTGAAAATCGTTTTTGAGGAAAAGGAATGGTTTTAAAATTTATGACAAGGACATAATGGTGTATGCTTCTTTATTATGCAATTGAGTGTCTCTGATGTTATTTTTCCCATTTTAATGTAAGACCTTTCCCTGTGGAGCAAATTGCTTGTAAATATGCTCCCACCTGTGCATGGCAAATTTAGATTTTGAATGTTTGCGTTACATAGCCATGTTAAAAGTGACCCAAACATGCTGCAAAGGCAATCAAAAAACCCTTTCATGTGTCTTAAGGACATTTTAAGTCATTTCCCCATGTGGAGTGTTTTCAAATTATGATTTGAAAATCATTTTTGGGGAAAAAGAATGGTTTTAAAATTTATGACAAGGACATAATGGTGTATGCTTCTTTATAAGGCAATTGAGTGTCTCTGATGTTATTTTTCCCATTTTAATGTAAGCCCTTTCCCTGTGGAGCAAATTCCTTGTAAATATGCTCCCACCTGTGCATGGCAAATTTAGATTTTGAATGTTTGCGTTACATAGCCATGTTAAAAGTGACCCAAACATGCTGCAAAGGCAATCAAAAAACGCTTTCATGTGTCTTATGACATTTTAAGTCATTTCCCCATGTGGAGTGTTTTCAAATTATGATTTGAAAATCGTTTTTGGGGAAAAGGAATGGTTTTAAAATTTATGACAAGGACATAATGGTGTATGCTTCTTTATAAGGCAATTGAGTGTCTCTGATGTTATTTTCCCCATTTTAATGTAAGACCTTTCCCTGTGGAGCAAATTGCTTGTAAATATGCTCCCACCTGTGCATGGCAAATTTAGATTTTGAATGTTTGCGTTACATAGCCATGTTAAAAGTGACCCAAACATGCTGCAAAGGCAATCAAAAAACGCTTTCATGTGTCTTAAGGACATTTTAAGTAATTTCCCCATGTGGAGTGTTTTCAAATTATGATTTGAAAATCGTTTTTGGGGAAAAGGAATGGTTTTAAAATTTATGACAAGGACATAATGGTGTATGCTTCTTTATGAGGCATTTCAGTGTCTCTGATGTTATTTTTCCCATATTAAATTAAAAGACCTTTCCCCGTGGAGCAAATTCCTTGTAAATATGCTCCCACCTGTGCATGGTAAATTTAGATTTTGACTGTTTGAGTTACATAGCCATGTTAAAAGTGACCCAAAAAAGTTGCAAAGGCTTTAAAAAAACACTTTCATGTGTCTTAAGGACATTTTAAGTCATTTCCCCGTGGGCAGTGTTTTCAAATTATGACTTGAAAATCGTTTTTGAGGTAAAGGAATGTTGATAAAATTTATGTGCGCCATATGCCCCCAAATTTCTTTTTCAGGGGTGCAGCAGGGTGTTCTTGAGACACCCCTGCACCTTTGGAAAAATTCCTAATTTACGATGAGCTAATTGCTAATCGCAAATTGCACCTTCATTGCTATGGGCCTCCTGGCCCATGAAAATGAATGGGTAATTTAAAATTAGCAATTTGCTCATCGCAAATTAGGAATGGTAAAGAATCGTTATTTATTCCTTAAAATTTGCTATTTAGGAAATGCAAAATAGTTTGATGATACATATGGCGGTTCATCTCTAACAAGATAAGAAGCTTAGGGATACATTTATGATGACTGGCGCAATGAAGTGGACATCACTTACTTCATTGGTAGACCTTTACATGTATTATCTCCTCTGTATTCTTCATCAAGCGTAACTTTGATCTGTAATCCTGAGTAGGCCTCACCTTAAACAAACCTCTGGATAGGCCACACCTTATCGTCATCCTGAATTAATCATTTAAAATGCTAGGGACAGATTTATGATAGGTGTATGCCTCTTTTGCGCCACTGTGCGTCACTTTTGTGATGCAGCGGCGGTGCAAAAGATTTGCTATGAGGCGACAAAATTACAAAATGATGCATTTAGGCAGATGTGTCATGGTGTAAAAAACACCGTGCCACATGAAACCGATGCAGCAGTGATGCAAAAGATGCACCATGTTGCAAGACAGGCCTCACTTGGGGCCATATGTATCAAGCTAATTAGCATTCGCAAAGGCCGAAATTCTGTGAATTTCTGCCTTTGCGAATGCTAATTAGACAAATGGTATGTATCAAACAAGTTTGATGCAAAATAAGGAATAGCAAAATTTGCTATTCCTTATTTTGCGATTGCACTGAAGGATTTGCAAATTTTGCGATTTCTTAAATGCAATGTATCAAACAAAAAATATGCAAAAAATGCCATTAAGGATTTGCAAATTACCACCAACTTCTAGTTGGTGGTAATTTGCGAATTCTTTTCAAAAAGTTTTTTTTCCAAAAAACAAAAGGTGCCATATGACGCCCATACATGCCCTTAGGGCATGTATGTGCGCCATATGCCCCCAAATTTCTTTTTCAGGGGTGCAGCAGGGTGTTCTTGAGACACCCCTGCACCCTTGGAAAAATTCCTAATTTGCGATGAGCTAATTGCTAATCACAAATTGCACCTTCATTCCTATGGGCCTCCTGGCCCATGGAAATGAATGGGTAATTTGCAATTAGCAATTTGCTCATCGCAAATTAGGAATGGTAAAGAATCGCTATTTATTCCTTACAATTCGCTATTTAGGAAATGCAAAATAGTTTGATGATACATATGGCGGTTCATCTCTAACAAGATAAGAAGCTTAGGGATAGATTTATGATGACTGGCGCATCACCAGGGATGTACCAGTCATCCTGCGCCGCTGTTCCGACACCCATGGTGTGCTGCATTTACAATGCGGCGCACCATGGGGCAAAAACGGCACAGATGCGTAATGCATCTGTGCCGTAAAGGTGGCGCATTGCTGGAGTTGTATTGCAAGTGCGATGCAGCTCCAGCAAGGCTCAGGGGTGCTCCATCTCCACAATGCTGTGTCAAGACCTATGCCTGCTTCAAGCAGGCGCAGGGTTTTGACGCAGCTTTGTCCTATCTGATTGTAAATGCGGCACACCATGGGTGGCAGAGCAGCGGTGCACGTTAACTGGTGCATCCCTGGGGATGTGCCAGTTAACATAAATCTGCCCCTTTACATTTAAGTATGTGCAGGGGACACAGAGTCGGTGAGGCTTATCCAAGGTTAAGAAGAGATGAGTCCTGTTCACTGAAAAATTGGACATAGGTTTCACCTCGTCAGCATCGCTGGACATGGCTAAATAATAGCTGCAAAATGTTACTCTTGTTAAACAATTTTACTATTATAATCTCTGAGATTTGTCTCTTACTCTGCAACATCTCATTGTTGTTATCTTTCTTTAAAGATAAAGACAACATCAACATGAGCGACAATCAGCAATCAGTTGATTTCGACCTCATCATTGAACTCGTAATTGAAACATCAGTGGATGTTGATCCCTTGGATGATTTAAATCCTGAGGATGAAGAAGAACGTGATGAGGATGCAGATTTGTCAGAATTGTATGACATAGGATGGGAAGCTGACGTGCTTGAGCCTATGGAACTATAAACATTTATTTTAAAAATGTATAATAAATAAAAAGTAAAAATGTAAACCGTTTAATTTAAAAATAAAGACACCTTCAAAAACAGGTTATGTGTAGTGTCTTCAATAAAATATTAAAATATGCTCATAAAATTAGATCAGATTCACATATAAAACAGCACAGGTAAAATGAATATAAATTCCATTTCTTTTTTGCTATTTCTGTATTCTAAATTTGCCAAGCACTAAAAAATCTTCTATGTAAAAATGTCAAGTAGTGTTTTAAGTTTTTGATTACTGTTATTGATTTACTGTTGGGTAATAGTGGTTAATAACATTTTTTAATATATTTTACCACAGATTCAACTGCAGATCATTTCAAGATTTCAGCATGCCAACCAAAGAAAGACTGAGAAAGGCTGCAAAACGTCAAAGACAGCAGGTCAATGAAAAAAAGCAGCAGTCCTCTAACAAAAAGATTTGTCAAGTCACCAAGAAAGCACCGGGTAAGAGTACAAAAACATTCATAAGAAATATCTGTAGTAAAAAAAATATTACTACAGAAAATGTTTCAGTCCAGAAAAAGAGAAGCAATTCAAACGGAAAGGAAAGGCCAATGAAAAATGTTACTGCTAGAGCAAGAGATAACTCTGTGCATGATAGTAGAAGGAAACAACAGTTTAGGGAAATTCGTAAACGAATGTTCCGCAACAGGATAATTGGCAATTTGTTAAAAAATATTAAGAAAGGTCAACAGAAAGTGGTTTTTTATAAGAGAAAAAAAATAGTTGAGAAAGTTATTGATCAGGCATTTGAAATTAAACGTAAGTTATTTATTTTGATAATCAATAGACTTAGGAAGCTAAACAAGGCAATTTATGATTTCAAAAGAAATAGTAGATGGAAGAGAATAGTTAATCGTAGTAATTTTTGTGAAGTTTTTTCTGGAGAATGGATGCATAGTTCAAGCTGTGAGGCATTTTTTAATGAGGAGAGTTATTTCCAGGATAATGATTTGGTGCATGCAGTTGACACCAGTGGTCGAGCTTATGAAGTGAAAGATGGTTGTCCAGTTGAAAAAGAAAAACTTGTGACAACAGAGGCAGAAGAGGTGTTAGGTAATGAGGTTTTAGGAAGACGTCCTAAGGGTCCTGTGTATACCTGGAAGTGTAGTAGTATTTGCAGTGTGCGACAGGATTCCATCAATTTGCTTTGTGATTTTGTACGGTCATTTAATAAGAAAAGTTTGAAGCAGAAAATGAAGTTGTTGCAAGAATTAGATCCTTGCAGAGTGAGAGACGTGACAGGTTTGCATGGTCATTCACTGGCTTGTCTTTCCAGGAGAGTATGCCAGAGTGTTTTTCATCATTTCAGGATGCTAGCAGTGCATCATAATAAAGTGAGGAAATTAGTTAGAATGTTGTATTATGCTAAGAGTCCAGCAATTATGCTTAAACAATTATGCGCTGCTCTTTTGCATGGTTCTGAAATAGATGTGAAGAATATATGTGAAGAAATTGAGTTTTGTTACTTTGGAAGTAAAGAGGAGAATGTTGAAATTGACCAAGAAGAAGCGGGTAATGTGGAAGATAGTGTACAGGTTTCGAGTACAGATAATTTCCAGAGGGAAATTGCGACGTTTCAGGTCAAATCAAGTGAGAGGCCAAATTTCACTTGTGTGTGTTGTCGACGCACTTATTATAAGAATCAGACTAAGTTAGTGGATTTATATGCAAAAAGTGAAAGGGAAAATAATAGTGAATGGAAGGATTTCACAACATACTTGATGGTAGAAAATTGTTTTGATTTGGGATTGGATCAACGTGTGTGTACTTATTGTTGTAACAAATTAAATCAAAACCAGATGCCTGCTAGAGCAGTTCATAATAATCTGGAATTGGTTGAGATTCCTTCTGAATTGAAGGATTTAAATACTTATGAATCTATTTTGATTCAAAGTATCCATCCCTTTCAGGCTATTGTAAGAATGGAGCCAAAGACAGGGAAATTGCCTCCATCAGATTTACAGAGAGGATTAAAGGGAAGAGTTGTTTATTTGCCTCTAGATTTGAAGAAAAACATTAACACAATTGGAGTAGAAAAAGTGGAAGAGGAAACTCTGGTTATCTAAGTTAATGGGGTTCCGACAAAGAATAAGAAAATATGGCAAGATTTAGTGGATGTTAGGAAAGTTAAAAAGGCAACATTGTATTTGAAAAAAAATAATAAATACTATAAGAATGTATATGTTGCAGAAGAGGAAGTAAGTGAGGAAGAGGATAGCGATTTGTGTGCTGGTCAAATTGAGAAAGTAGAACCCTCTACTAGTGAAGAAATATATGAAAATTATAGTGTTCATCCTTTGCATTCCAAGGAAGTCATGGGGAATGCTATTGAGTTGTTTCAAATGAAACAAGCCAAAGGGAGTCCCATTAGTGTTTGGGAGGAAAGTTTGGAAGCTCGGTGTTTCCCACAGCTTTTTCCAACAGGTCAGGGAGGAAGATATGATGAGCGACCTCATCAAATTCCTGCTTCTGAATACCGGACTTTGCGATTGTATGCAGGAGATGCTAGGTTTCGACAATGCATTCCCTATTTGTTTCATCTCCTGTTTGAAAGCGATCTGTCTGGACTGTCATATGCAGTGAACCACATCTTGAAAAGTGGTATACACATGCAAAACATCTCGGCAAGTGACTTTATGGATAAAGTCAATGTCCAAGACAGTATTTTGGATTCTCACCTGATTAATCTCATGGCGTGTCAGCGTGGTACTAATGAGTACTGGTACCGTCGTCATGGTGATTTAAAATGTATGCTGAGGAACTTAGGAACTCCCACATGGTTCCTCACTCTGAGCTGTGCCGAGTATGGCTGGGAAGACTTACTTGAATTTCTACGAGAGGCAAATGGAAACATCGAAAACATCGAATTCAAGACACCCGGAGAACTGTGCTCTTTGGATCCAGTCAATGTATGTAGGTACTTCAATCATAGATTTGAAGCTATGATGTCTTTCATCATGAATAAGAAGAATCCACCTCTTGGAGAGGTGTTGGATTTCTTCTGGAGAAAGGAGTACCAAGCAAGAGGTGCTCCTCATATACATATGTTGCTGTGGATCAAGGATGCACCTAAATTTGGAACGGATCCAGAAGACTCAGTGATGAGTTTCATACAACAGTATTCTACGTGTGCTGTTCCAAACGCAAAGGAGAAGAAAAGCCTAAGAGAAAAAGTTCTACGTTTCCAAAGCCATCGATGTGGAAAGTACTGTCGTCGTAAATTCCGAAACAAGGACAAGTTCTACACCAAATGTCGTTTCGGCTTTCCACGACCGGTGATTTCTAAAGGAAGAGTAAACAGTTTGATGTCTGCGCTGCGACATAATGTGATGAAGAAATCACCTAAAAACACATACAATTTGAAGAGGAACGAAGAGTCTAAGTACATCAACGACTACAACCCGGTGATTTTGTCCATGTGGAATGCTAACATGGATATACAGTTTGTGGCTGATAACTGTATGGCTGTGGCTCGGTATGTGACATCTTACATCACCAAAAAAAGGAGACAGAATTGAAGGATATGTGGGAGAACATTTCCCATGAAAAGAGCCTCAGCAAGAAGTTGTACAGTTTCAGTCTGAAGATGTTGTCGCATCGAGAAATCGGAGCTTACGAATGATCTGACCGGTTGTCTTCAGCAAGTCTCTATGCCAAGTCCAGGAGTATCGTTTGGGCGAGTCTTGGTCTTGCAGCAACGCGTAATCGAGTTCTCAAACCTGTGCGGGAAATTGAGTATTTGGCGGAAAAGGAGCCAAACAGTACCGACATTTTGAAGACCAACATGTTGGATACATATTATCCAAATCGAAGCAGTCACCTCGAGAATGTTTGTCTGTATGAGGTTCTTCAAAATTACATATTCAAGAGGAACATCAAAGAAGATACTGAGAAAGGAGTGTATGCTGTAATAGGAAGCGAGGGATGTCTGGTCAAGCAAAGAAAATGCCACTTGGTAAACCATCGAAAATTGAGTGGCGAATCTCCTGAAAAAAAGGAGTTTTTCTATTTAGCACTTTTGCAACTTTTCAAGCCTTGGCGTGCAGAAGAGGAACTGCTTGGAGATTTCCTCTGTTACAAAGACTCTTTCAATGCTGCCAAGGAGACCATAGAATGTCCTGCTTTTCCCAAATATGTAGAAATGTTGAATGCGGAAATTGAGCAGGAAGCAACGATTGCAGCCGAGATTGCCAGAGACAGTTCTCAGAACAGTCAGAGTTCTGCTTCATTGAGTCAGGATCCACTAGGAGGACCTGTTATCGAAAATGAAGCTGCCACTGCTATGAATGAAGTGGAAAGAGCCATGGCACATGCTCAGGAGGATGCGGTTAACTTAGAAGAGTTGGAAAGACAACTCAACGTTGAGCAGAGGAAAATATATGACGAAGTTACCATGCAAATTGATCATGGATTAAGTCATGACAAGAAAGAGTGCTCATGTACGTCGTTGAAGCCTGTCCGACTGTACGTGAGTGGAGAAGCG
Source organism: Lissotriton helveticus (assembly GCF_964261635.1). Classification (NCBI taxonomy): domain Eukaryota; kingdom Metazoa; phylum Chordata; class Amphibia; order Caudata; family Salamandridae; genus Lissotriton; species Lissotriton helveticus. The sequence goes on along the minus strand of NC_136071.1, from coordinate 645,873,661 downwards.
GGAACTGGAAAAAGTTTCCTTATTAAAGCAATTTCATGTTATTTGCAGGAAAGGACAGAGTCATCGCTGTCTTGAGTTGTCACCGCTCCAACTGGACTGGCAGCACATAACATTAAAGGGATTACTTTACATCGTTTACTGATGCTGCCAGTGGAGCATGACAACAAATTACAATATCACAAGCTATCTGGAGATGCTTGTTGTGAAGTTTCAAGAATCTTGAGGAAAATGAAACTTCTTATCATTGACGAAGTAAGCATGGTTTCCAATGTCATGCTTGCCTTTGTGCATTTGAGAATGCAAGAAGTTCTCAAAACAGAGTATGATGTTTTATTTGGTGGCAAACACATCATTGTTTTCGGAGATCTTCTGCAGCTGACACCAGTGAAAGGGCAACCTGTGTTCAAAATGCTCACGCATGAAGATACCAGGAAGTGCCTAGGGAGCATTGGCAACGTCAATATATGGTTAAACTTCAATTATGCTGAACTGCATGAAAATATGCGTCAGGCGAAGGATGAAGTTTACAAGACTATTCTACAAGATGTTAGAATTGGAAAAGTGACCGAGCATGGGAAAGAAGCTTTACATGCACGATTACTGACAAATTTATATCCAGAACAAGATGTTGTGCCTGAGAATATTTTTCAGAAAATTACTGAGAACAAATCTGGAATATGTTTGATGCCAACTCTTGCAGAATGTGCCAAATTCAACAACAAAATGTTGCATTTAGAAAAGCAAGAGATTGTGAAACTGGAAGCTATTGACAGAGTAGAGCATATGGGATCAACAATTATTTTGTCTGAGAATTTGAAAACAAAATTGGATTCATTAGAGAAGACTATATCTAAAACTGCAGGTTTTGAAAAGACTCTGAATGTGTGCTTGAACTGCCGTATAATTTTAAGAAGGAATTTACATGTTGAAAGAGGTCTGGTAAATGGATCAATGGGTAATGTTGTTGATTTTGTAAAATACAGAAATAGAGATGGAATTGAATTTTTAAAAATTAAATTTGATGGCATTGAGGAAGTACAGCTAATTGGTCGTTGTTCTGCTAGATTTTTGCTTGTAAAAGACTTATATGTTCGCCGTAAGCAGTTTCCTGTTTGCTTGGCATATGCGGTGACAATCCATAAATCGCAAGGTTTAAGTGTAGACAGTGCATTGGTGAATATTGGCAGTTCTGTGTTCAAGGAGGGTATGGCATATGTGGCACTGTCACGAGTTAGAACTTTATCGGGATTGTACTTGATTGAGTGTGATGTCACAAACATTTGTGCGGATCTAGATTGTGTTAAGGAATACAATAGGTTAAGAAGAGAGTATGCGCCACATTTGCCTCAATATCCTTTGTTTGAGAAACGTGTGGTAGGCCGGAAACGAAGAAATGTGACCAATACTGGGGAGGTTGTAGCAAAAAGACGAAAAGTCGATGAACCTGAAATTATAAACAGAAACAAAAAGGATTCTGTTGAAGATGTTGTTGGTTTTCAATTTGAAAACAGTTCTGGTGTCAACTGCTATGCTAATGTAGTGGTTAATGTTTTGTTTTCTCTAGAAAATGTAAAAGAAGAGATTGTGGTCAATTCTGATCAAAGATTTTGCAGTTTGTTAAATTCTGTGTTAGAGAAATGTAGCACTGATAGAACAAAAATAGAAAGTGTGTCTGAAATTCGAAATCTGTTAGACAGATGTTCAGGCCAAACACAATTCTCTCAAAATATTCAGCAAGATTGTCAGGAGTTTTTAATGTATATGCTTGATGTATTGCATGCTGAAGGTGTAGATGTAGATCACCTGTTTGGGCTTTCTTATCAATGGCAGCATGACTGCGAGAACTGTAGGGTATCAAGTACTACTAGTGTAGACTCAGAAAGATTGATATATTTAACTTTGCCAGACAGTAAATCAGTCTCTTTTAATAAACTAGTAAAAGCAGCTGATCACAACATGGAGTGTAGCCAATGTAAATCTGAAATGATGTCCACATTATTTATACGAACATATGGCCAGTATGTTATTTTAATGTTCCAACGATGTAGGCCTGATGGAACAAAATTGACAACTTTAATTAAAAATGTTGTGGCTTCACAGTTGTCAATATCAGGAAGGACTTTTGTAACTGCAGCAATTATATATCATGACGGTCCTTCAATAACATCAGGACATTACACAGCTTATTTAAAGTCTAGAAATGGCTGGTCATTCTGCAATGATTCTGTTTTAATTTTCACAAAAAAATTGCCGTATGACCTTAAAAACTCTTACCTGGTGTTTTTAAAACCAAAATTTTAGGGAAAGAATCTCGGGATGTGCTCTGAGGAATTTCAAGAAGTTCTAATGGCTCCTACACGATTTGGCCTTGAGGATAAGTGTAGTACAGAGACATAACTTCTTACCATAACACTGGACAACATGGAGAAATAAGTGCACTTTGAATGAGTTCAGAAAAACTGTTTCTTTTTATAAGCAAATTCAAGCAGCCAATCAAAACATGGAGTAGAGGGAATGTAAGTCTGCAATGCTGTCTACTGTTTTATATTGCTTTGTGATTAAAAGTGATGTAGAGAATTAAATAATTATAGTAGTCATAGAGATAGTGTAAGTCTGCTTCATAGTAAGCAGTATCAGTGTCATAGGAAATGTAGAACATGAGTGAGCAAGGAAGGTAAGATATTAGTAATCCAGGATTGTGAAAATGATCTTCAACATTTTAATTCTGAAAGTTGCGGAAATACAACATGACGGGATTGGCTTACAAGAATTCCAAGAGTTATAAATGGCTCTGACACGATTTGGCCTTGTGGAAACGTGTGGTAGAGAGCGAGAAGTCATTTATTGTATGTAACATGTTTTTCAAAACGATGGAGGTTTTCTTTCAGAAAGTGGCGGGCTGAAAGTAATAACAGCACAACAGAGTGTAAGCTGTTCATAGGACATCCTTTGACGTCATGGAAAGTAAGTGAACTTTAAGGAGTTCTGAATTCTGATTTGTTATGTTGTATGGGTTTTTTAAACACAATCATTTTGATTGTGTTTTTTTTTTCCCCGCTGTTATATGATGAATACCTTCAAGTCACTGTTTTTAGTGAAATTTGATACATTCTGAGAACAGCAAAAATAAACCATTTAACATGTATAATTAATTCTGTACTGTTTGCATTTATGATGTACATGTAGAACTGTGTAGGAGGCATGGAGAAGGCGAGGCTTCTGTAAGTGTCAAAGTTGTTGCATACAGTGCTCATATTCTACGTAGTCTTTGATATGATAGACTACATTTCCACAATGAGATACCTAAGCAAAGGAAACACAGGTGATATGATTGTGGAATGAGCAAAAAAAATTGCACGTTTTTCAATTATATTACCTGTGTTTCCTAACATTACACATCACATTGTGTAGATGAGGTTTAGGCCTGTTCCTGGAGACAGAGGAGGTCTGACATTTGTTCAAGAGTGCAGTGAACATGACACACTTGGTTGGTAGGCCTGCACATGTATTTTCTCCTCTGTATTCTTCAACAAACCTAAATTTCATCTGCAACTCTGAGTAGGACTTACCTGAAACCAATCTGTGAATAGGTTACAGCTTATCGGCATCTTAAAACAATGATTTAAAATGTTAGGGTCAGATTTATGATGGCCGTGCGCCTCTTTTGCTCCGCTGTGGGTCACTTTTGTGTAAAAGATGCACCATGTTGCAAGATAGGTTTCAGTTCATCTCCAGCAAGATACCATCAGTTTGAAATGTATATAATTAGCACTGTGTAGGGGGCATGCAGAAGCTGAAGCTTTACTAAGTGTCAAAATTGTTGTATACAATGCTTAACTTCTGTGTACTGTTTGATATGCTAGACTCCATCTGCACTATGAGATACCTAATCAAAGGCAACACAGGTGATGTGATTGTGAAATGAGGAAAATAAACTCCACATTTTTCAATTACATCACCTGTGTTTCCTAAGTTTACGAATGACATTGTGCAGATGAAGTTTAGGTCTGTCCACGGACACAGAAGAGGTCTGCCCTTTGTTCAAGAGTGAAGTGGACATGACTTACTTCATTAGTAGGCCTTCACATGTATTATCTCCTCTGTATTCTTCAACAAGTGTAAATTTGATCTGCAACCCTGAGTAGGCCTCACCTTAAACAAACCTCTGGATAGGCCACACCTTATTGTCATCCTGAATCAATCATTTAACATGTTAGGGACAGATTTATGATAGGTGTATGCCTCTTTTGCGCCACTGTGCGTCACTTTTGTGACGCAGTGACGGTTGAAAAGATTTGCTATGAGGCGACAAAATTATAAAATGATGCATCTAGGCAGATGTGTCATGCTGTAAAAAAACAATGCCACATGAAACCGATGCAGCAGTCATGCAAAAGATGCACCATGTTGCAAGATAGGACTCACTTCATCTGCATCAAGATACTGTTAGTTTAAAATGTATATTTTTAGGACTGTGTAGAGGAATGGAGAAGCAGAGGCTTCTGTAAGTGTCAAAGTTGTTGAAAAACTGTTTGTCCTTCTATTTTTTCCCTTGTCTTTTCTAATTTATTAAAAACATGTTTTAATATTTTTCAAATGTTTGTTCTCTCTTTCACAGATTGAAAGTATAAAAATAACAAATGACTAACTTAACGACAATTATAAGGTAAATGTTTTGTACTCTTTTCGTTATATTTCTATCACATTTAACTTCTATTAGTTCCATTGCTTCATTTCTTTAAGCATCACTTTCCTGCCTTTGCTACTTCCCTCATTCCTTTCTCTATTACTTAATTACTCTACTCCTTCCACTATTTTTCTTAGTCCCTCTCTTCTCATACTTCTTCACTCTTGGTCACTCACTCTGTCTCTATTACTGTCACTGTTTCTGACTGATCCATAATTTTTTTTTAAAAAAGAACAGTAAGTATAAGGGAAGGAAACAGACAGTTATGTTAAAAGAAAGACAGCTATAGGGAGTAAACTAGGGATACTGTTACCCGCAATCCTCTGCTGATGATGTCACTGACCATGTCATGAAGGATGTAATATGTGACATCATCAGCAGTGGATTGCGGGTAACAGTATCTCTAGTTTACTCCCCTATAGCTGTCTTTCTTTTAACATAACTGTCTGTTTCCTTCCCTTATACTTACTGTTCTTTTTTAAAAAAAATGTTTTTTGGTTCGCTCCCGGTTCGCGTACCGGCGAGCGAACCGGGAAGCGAACCAAGAGAAATAGAGGTTGGCAGAGTTCCAAATATTCTACCAATTTTTTTATAACGGGGAGGTAGTTCTGAAAAGAACTTTTTTTTATTGTTTTTGTTGTTTTATATTTTTTTTAATTATTTTTCTGAACATTTTTTTACTTTTTTTTAATTTTTCTGAACGGTTTTATATTTTTTTTGGTTTTTTTTGGGGGGGGAAACAAAAACGATTCATTGTAAAGGGCTCAACAGGAGCAACAAAAAAAAAAGAATTTATTGTCTGGGGCGTCTCGGACAAACATGATTCTCGATAGCTCTGTTGATCAGAGTGATGCTACTTTCTCGGTAGCAAATGAACCCATTGCAAAGTACGCAGACTTGTTTTACTTCCCCGAATCTCATTTGTATATTGGGGACCATCTCCCTCCCCTCTGGTCCCGTCACTTCCGGTACAACAGATCTTCTGGCCATAATAGGGGGATTATCTTGTTCGTTACGTAACTGTGCAGCACTGTAGTTGTTAGGATGCCACCTACTCATATGGCGATGCATTGTGTAGTTTCCGTAACTGTATTTCTTCTCGGTCCCTCTGGACAGTCTATCTTGACATATAAGGCAAGTTACGTACCTTGCATTTACTTTTTTTGAGATGTCATCAGTGATGTCATCAGTGATGTCATTTGAGATGTCATCAGTGATGTCATCAGTGATGTCACTGACCATGTCATGAATGATGTAATATGTGACATCATCAGCAGTGGATTGCGGGTGCGCGATATATAGTTAGTACAACTAACTATATATGGAATTTCAATGGTTTTGTGTGAGTAAAATAAGGTTTTTTAAATGCTAATTCCTAACTATATATGGTCTATAACCTATGGTTTTTTCAGTGAATATATATATATATATATATATATATATATATATATATATATATATATATATATATATATATATATGTATGAGCAAGGTGCGCAAGCGCTTTTGCTAGGGCTCACCACGGACTCCAAGCCCTCCGGCTTCACTGTGGCCCCCAGAGCGATGTTGGTGGATGCCTTCTTGCTTCAATGTGGAACGTCCGACGCGTTTCGGGGCCCAAACCCGCCCCTTATTCATGGACCAATGAAGGACAACATCCAAGCTGGGCTCACACTTCTCAAATGCTTTTTAATTTGGGAAGAACATAGTCCGCCCTAAGTGGGTGGAGTTACAATGCTGAATTGTGGGTCTTGTGGTTCTGTGAGCCAGACAGTTCATTGACCCTTAAGTAGGGTGGTGCTTCCTTCTAAGTTCAATGTCATTCTTTCCTTAGTAGGAGGCGAAGGAAAAACGCCAAACATCGCTGAAATTTACACTGGAATCAGTGCTGACAGGCGGGAATGGTATGTGCCGCCTCAGTCCTCCGCTGCAAGGATGTTCGTTCCGCAGTGGTGGCGGAGCTCCTAGCTGCGACCCAGGCAGGCCGCCAGAAAATGTATGAGCAAGGTGCGCAAGCGCTTTTGCTAGGGCTCACCACGGACTCCAAGCCCTCCGGCTTCACTGTGGCCCCCAGAGCGATGTTGGTGGATGCCTTCTTGCTTCAATGTGGAACGTCCGACGCGTTTCGGGGCCCAAACCCGCCCCTTATTCATGGACCAATGAAGGACAACATCCAAGCTGGGCTCACACTTCTCAAATGCTTTTTAATTTGGGAAGAACATAGTCCGCCCTAAGTGGGTGGAGTTACAATGCTGAATTGTGGGTCTTGTGGTTCTGTGAGCCAGACAGAACTTAGAAGGAAGCACCACCCTACTTAAGGGTCAATGAACTGTCTGGCTCACAGAACCACAAGACCCACAATTCAGCATTGTAACTCCACCCACTTAGGGCGGACTATGTTCTTCCCAAATTAAAAAGCATTTGAGAAGTGTGAGCCCAGCTTGGATGTTGTCCTTCATTGGTCCATGAATAAGGGGCGGGTTTGGGCCCCGAAACGCGTCGGACGTTCCACATTGAAGCAAGAAGGCATCCACCAACATCGCTCTGGGGGCCACAGTGAAGCCGGAGGGCTTGGAGTCCGTGGTGAGCCCTAGCAAAAGCGCTTGCGCACCTTGCTCATACATTTTCTGGCGGCCTGCCTGGGTCGCAGCTAGGAGCTCCGCCACCACTGCGGAACGAACATCCTTGCAGCGGAGGACTGAGGCGGCACATACCATTCCCGCCTGTCAGCACTGATTCCAGTGTAAATTTCAGCGATGTTTGGCGTTTTTCCTTCGCCTCCTACTAAGGAAAGAATGACATTGAACTTAGAAGGAAGCACCACCCTACTTAAGGGTCAATGAACTGTCTGGCTCACAGAACCACAAGACCCACAATTCAGCATTGTAACTCCACCCACTTAGGGCGGACTATGTTCTTCCCAAATTAAAAAGCATTTGAGAAGTGTGAGCCCAGCTTGGATGTTGTCCTTCATTGGTCCATGAATAAGGGGCGGGTTTGGGCCCCGAAACGCGTCGGACGTTCCACATTGAAGCAAGAAGGCATCCACCAACATCGCTCTGGGGGCCACAGTGAAGCCGGAGGGCTTGGAGTCCGTGGTGAGCCCTAGCAAAAGCGCTTGCGCACCTTGCTCATACATTTTCTGGCGGCCTGCCTGGGTCGCAGCTAGGAGCTCCGCCACCACTGCGGAACGAACATCCTTGCAGCGGAGGACTGAGGCGGCACATACCATTCCCGCCTGTCAGCACTGATTCCAGTGTAAATTTCAGCGATGTTTGGCGTTTTTCCTTCGCCTCCTACTAAGGAAAGAATGACATTGAACTTAGAAGGAAGCACCACCCTACTTAAGGGTCAATGAACTGTCTGGCTCACAGAACCACAAGACCCACAATTCAGCATTGTAACTCCACCCACTTAGGGCGGACTATGTTCTTCCCAAATTAAAAAGCATTTGAGAAGTGTGAGCCCAGCTTGGATGTTGTCCTTCATTGGTCCATGAATAAGGGGCGGGTTTGGGCCCCGAAACGCGTCGGACGTTCCACATTGAAGCAAGAAGGCATCCACCAACATCGCTCTGGGGGCCACAGTGAAGCCGGAGGGCTTGGAGTCCGTGGTGAGCCCTAGCAAAAGCGCTTGCGCACCTTGCTCATACATTTTCTGGCGGCCTGCCTGGGTCGCAGCTAGGAGCTCCGCCACCACTGCGGAACGAACATCCTTGCAGCGGAGGACTGAGGCGGCACATACCATTCCCGCCTGTCAGCACTGATTCCAGTGTAAATTTCAGCGATGTTTGGCGTTTTTCCTTCGCCTCCTACTAAGGAAAGAATGACATTGAACTTAGAAGGAAGCACCACCCTACTTAAGGGTCAATGAACTGTCTGGCTCACAGAACCACAAGACCCACAATTCAGCATTGTAACTCCACCCACTTAGGGCGGACTATGTTCTTCCCAAATTAAAAAGCATTTGAGAAGTGGGAGCCCAGCTTGGATGTTGTCCTTCATTGGTCCATGAATAAGGGGCGGGTTTGGGCCCCGAAACGCGTCGGACGTTCCACATTGAAGCAAGAAGGCATCCACCAACATCGCTCTGGGGGCCACAGTGAAGCCGGAGGGCTTGGAGTCCGTGGTGAGCCCTAGCAAAAGCGCTTGCGCACCTTGCTCATACATTTTCTGGCGGCCTGCCTGGGTCGCAGCTAGGAGCTCCGCCACCACTGCGGAACGAACATCCTTGCAGCGGAGGACTGAGGCGGCACATACCATTCCCGCCTGTCAGCACTGATTCCAGTGTAAATTTCAGCGATGTTTGGCGTTTTTCCTTCGCCTCCTACTAAGGAAAGAATGACATTGAACTTAGAAGGAAGCACCACCCTACTTAAGGGTCAATGAACTGTCTGGCTCACAGAACCACAAGACCCACAATTCAGCATTGTAACTCCACCCACTTAGGGCGGACTATGTTCTTCCCAAATTAAAAAGCATTTGAGAAGTGTGAGCCCAGCTTGGATGTTGTCCTTCATTGGTCCATGAATAAGGGGCGGGTTTGGGCCCCGAAACGCGTCGGACGTTCCACATTGAAGCAAGAAGGCATCCACCAACATCGCTCTGGGGGCCACAGTGAAGCCGGAGGGCTTGGAGTCCGTGGTGAGCCCTAGCAAAAGCGCTTGCGCACCTTGCTCATACATTTTCTGGCGGCCTGCCTGGGTCGCAGCTAGGAGCTCTGCCACCACTGCGGAACGAACATCCTTGCAGCGGAGGACTGAGGCGGCACATACCATTCCCGCCTGTCAGCACTGATTCCAGTGTAAATTTCAGCGATGTTTGGCGTTTTTCCTTCGCCTCCTACTAAGGAAAGAATGACATTGAACTTAGAAGGAAGCACCACCCTACTTAAGGGTCAATGAACTGTCTGGCTCACAGAACCACAAGACCCACAATTCAGCATTGTAACTCCACCCACTTAGGGCGGACTATGTTCTTCCCAAATTAAAAAGCATTTGAGAAGTGTGAGCCCAGCTTGGATGTTGTCCTTCATTGGTCCATGAATAAGGGGCGGGTTTGGGCCCCGAAACGCGTCGGACGTTCCACATTGAAGCAAGAAGGCATCCACCAACATCGCTCTGGGGGCCACAGTGAAGCCGGAGGGCTTGGAGTCCGTGGTGAGCCCTAGCAAAAGCGCTTGCGCACCTTGCTCATACATATATATATATATATATATATATATATATATATATATATATGAGTTCTATGGATAGTTCTATGGGTGACTGGGTAGTTTTGTATGGGTAGGTCTATGGGTGACTCACTCAGTGTGTGAGTCCCTGTATGGGTGTATGAGTGGATATGTCAATGGCTGTATTCATGAGTGAGAGGGTGTATGAGTGGCAATATGGGTGAGCAAGTGGATGTGTGTGTAGATATATAAATCAGACAGTGGGTGCGTAAGTACTGGTATGAGTCTGTGAATGGTTTTCTAAATGGTTGTATGGGAGTGGCAATGGATGTCTAAAAGATTCTACAGTGGTGTGAGTGGGTGCATCAGAGATATTGTGGCTGATGTCATCACTGATGTCATAAGTGATGTCATTTGAGATGTCACCGGTGAGGTCATCAGTGATGTTACTGACCATGTCATGAGTGATGTAATATGTGAGGTATTGTGCGATCAACGGGGTTGAGTTGAGAATGATTCCTCAGACCACTGGAGTGATGGGGCAACTTTGACCACTACACTCGGGCCTCAAAACAACATCCTATTTGTGAGAGTAGAAGGCCAGCTGTGGCTGGGCTATCGATCCCGCAACACTGCAGTCACAGCAAATATCCTTGGTGGGGGCTCATGTCTCTCTTGGGTGACCAATTTGGAATCCGACAGCACTCCGGGGTCCAGAAAACGTGGAGCAACTTTTAGGCTTTCGTGGATTAGTCTCTTGGAACGGCTGGTAGTAGTCATCAGTGATTCCTCAGAAGTGGCTACTTCTTTACCGGCTTAGGCTTCCTAAGCTTTATGTCCCTTAGAGTCACTACTTCAATCTGGGGATGGAAATCAACTTTTACCCGAGCCAGGTGCTACAGGCACAGTCCAATTTTCACAAGCCCAAACAGCAGCAGGTGCAGCCCTTCTGATGGAGCAGTTTCTCTTCATGCAGTTTCAAGGGCAGCAAGGCAGTCCTTCTTTGGTACTTACTTTCTCCGAATTCAACGTGTACTGAGGCTCAGGGGGCCAGAGGTGCCTATTATATCGTGGAAAAGTGCCCCAAGGGTACAATGTGGTCACTAGCCTATGAGTTAGCGGGTCCTCTCCTCTTTGGTGGCAAAGTTCTGGTGATGTGTGGCATTTCCCAATCCCGGAGTACAATATTCTTGCCACTTTCAAGATGTCTGAACCTTTCTTTGACTGTGAAGAGCTTGGTAGCCCACCCAGAGGTGTGGATACCTAAGGGGGGCAAGCCCACAGGAAAACAGGTTTGAGGATGTTTTTTCCTCTCTGTCCCAGTCTCCAAATTGTCTGGATGAACAAAAGGCAGATTGCTTGGGCATGCTGTCACCAACGGCCCTTCTATTTTGACTTCCCTTTTGAAGCTCCCCATTTGGGCTAAAACCCTGAGAGGCCTTCCTGGGAGAGCAGTTCACACCTCACTATGGGGCACTGCCTTTGTTTCTAAGCCTGGGAGTCATTCACACATCTCTCCAGGTGGGCAGAAAGCTGCCTGTGTGCCAGAACCTGTGTGAGGCTACTGGACCAGTTGAGGCACAGAGTGGCAACTTCCTAAAAGTTGCTTAACCTTCATTACGACATTAATATTGACCTGGGCATCAAGTTGGATTTCATGTCACAATTAATTTGATACCCAGTTAGGTAGTTTCGTTCAGGCTGGGTGACATCTGGTAATCCTGTGTTAGCCAATGGGGCTACTAACCTTTTCTCCGCAAAACAACAACTTTAAAGGCTTTGCTACCAAGACATATATAAATCTATATGTCTTACCTAATAATATGCAGCTCCCTGCCATTGGGCTCTACAGGTCTTCCTTAGGGGAGACTCACATATATCCTTAAGGGAAGTGGTGACTTTGACATTTGTTTAAATGACAAAGTCGAACTTGCAGTGCCAACACTGCTCTTCCAGTCCAGTCTGCAGTTGCAAGCTGGGAGCTATCTTGTCCTTTGTCACACTCAGGGTGGCACAAGCAGTGCGGATGCCCAGGGTGGGCACTCTGCTTTACATACCATAGGTACCCTGGGTACCATATACTAGGTACTTAATAAGTAAGTCGGTACTTGCCAATATACCTTTTGTGATGGGTCAGAAAACTGGAACTGAGGTCTAGCTAGCAGCAGCTAGCAGTTGAAATGGGGGCAAAATGTTGGAGATGAAACCTGCAAATGCCTGTTTCCTTACATAGTGAAAAGCAGAAGATGTATATTAAAAGCTAGTAGTGGCAGAAGTTTGTATTTAGCATGAAATATCACTCAGGTTAAACTATTTCCTGAAATCTCCTTATGTGACTTTATCACATGTGAAATAAAAACATATCACACTTTTAATGTGACATATCTGAAAAATGAATATTAGTCTGCCACAATAGAGAACCCGATTGAAAACAAGCTAGGTGAAACATGCACAGTAACTCAGAGAGACCTCAGAAGTGGAATATCATTTCACAGATATAGGCTATTCAGAAAAGCGAATCCCAAACAATACTTCATGAACCACCAAAATGCTGTGAAAAACTTGAATGAGTGGAGCGCGAGCACGCCCCTACCCCCGCAGCTTACTTCAAAGCCTACTGGCAAATGTATTTTATTTACTGAATTTCTGATTTAAGTTAAGCTGTACAATGCGTATTTATGTCAGGTAATCAAACAACACAGTAAATTAAATAGCAACAGTACACCAAATGGATGGACCTTTTAAGGATAAATGCCAATTTCAAGCTTTGTTTTAGGTAGAAATGTAAGATTTAAACTCAGGCCAAATATCTGGAGGAAGGAATCTTATGTTGAGTAGCTTATAGATGGCATGTTCCATGCTACTAGAATAGACCATGTCGGACATTAATTCCGGAATGCTGGGCATCTAGGTATGGACAAAGGCCCTGCTTAATATATTGAAGGATGGACTAGCATTCCGCCAGGGGCATGGAGTAAATTACTCTGTCCCCATGATGGACGGACCGCCTGTGAAATATATAAATGAGCGCCAAGCAGGTAGTGATTTATAATGCATTGGCAAACACCACCATAACAGCAGTTCCTGTCAATGCATCTCGCGGTTTGGTGCAAGGCTGCATCAGCATGACGCAGCCCTGCCCCTAACAGTTTTCTTTCTTTATGTTCAAAAAGAAAAAAATAATGCTCCCTTCACCATGGGAGTCATCACCCATGGAGTGGGGTAGCATTATTTGTTTGTTACTGTCCCTCACTGCTAGGGTTGGCCTGGCGGTGACGAACAGGAAAGAAAATGGTTTCATGTCTGCCCAGTCTGATGGAGTGGGTGGACATATAGCCATTTCTCTGATGACCCTTGGTCCCTTGGGCCAGTGGAGAGATATGGCTATGGCGGTGACGGAGTAGTTACTGCCATAGCCTAACCTACGGTCTGACCGCAATTAAATTGGGTAGGCGGACCATTATATTGACGGTGTACACACCGCCAACATATAAATCATGCCCAAAATCTAGCATTGCAAAAATGTGTCTGCAATGAATCCAAAACTTCCACCAACAGACAGTTCCAAGAAAATTTACACCAGCAGGAAGTGTCATAGCTAGGTAGATGTAATCTGCCCTAGAACAATTACATTTACATCAGGCATCTGATTTATACACCTCAATTCAATTTAATTTTATTGATATAGATCTCTATTGTTAACGAGATCAACAATTGCACATAATTCCAACCGTATACATAACATGGTTCTATAAGATATTTTAAAGATTATCTTAAAAATCTCATTTAAAACATGAATAAACCACATTTCATACATTTGTATAATTTATAAGAAACAAAGTCATTTGGTGGACAATTATAAAAAACGATCAGGTCAGTGGAGGAGGAGAGGTTGTACCTAAAAACTATAGGTTCTATAAAACGGTGTCTAGCCTCTGCTACCTCCTTATTAGAACATATCCATAAGATATGTGTTAGGTCCTGGGTTCCATGATTTCATTTGTCGCAAAACCCACTATCATCATCCAAGTTATTCCAAATTCTTGTAAAAACTTTTAAAGGAAGTAAACCTAAATGCAGCATGGTAATTCATCTCCTAATACAATGTTCCAAGGTAAAATGTATGTATCATTGAGGGAACTTAAACTCAATAACAGAGGAGTAAGATTGATAATGAGATAATTGCAGGCAAAATGCCTTGTCAAGCTTGAAGCTTAATCGGGGAGTCACATTTTTCAGAAAGTGCTTCAGGTGTGCTGGAGATCAGGACTAAAGAAAGGATTCAGTACGCGGAAAATATTGTAAAGTGGTCTTAAATATATTTGAAATGTGTCATGTTTTTCCCCTGATTGGGGTCTTAATCTATAGGCCTCCTGGTCCACCTCGCCCCTTTCTGAGATCACTTAATGAGGCTATTGCTCTCCTGGCCCTTAGATACAACCACCTTTTGGTTTTAGGTGATTTTAATTTACATATGGATAAACCCATGGAGCCTAATGTCGTCTCCTTGACTTTTACACTGACAGCGCTCAACCTAGCCCCTTTTGAATCCTTTCCCATGCACATCCTAGGCCATACCCATGAACAGATTTTGTCTAATGCTGAGCTGGAGATTGAGCAGCCGCTACCCCTGGCCTGGTCGGACCACTGCCTCATTAGTTTTAGGGTTCCTAGCACAAGGACCGACTCCCTGACTTTGCGAATTGAGTGAAATATAATTACAGAACCCTGCATAGGAACCCTCTTTCAGCCCTGGAGGATACCCTCGAAGCGCCTGGCCCCTTGCTATCCGGCAACCCTGAAGAGGACAGACTAATACTGGAATCCTAGTTAAAGCAGAATGTCAATGCATAAGCCCCTCTGATACTGAGCACTTTCAAGACTGCTAGCCTGTCAGCTCCCTGGTTTAATGAGTCTTTGAGAGCTAGTAAGAGTGCATGTAAACAACCTGAAAATAAACTGGTTTATAAGGCGGCTCTGAAATCCCACTACATTTATGTGAAGGCCGCTAAGAAGATCTATCTGCAGAATAAGATCAAGACCACCAACAATAAGGGAAAGGATATTTTTAACATTGTGAAGCTGTTCACGACCCCCAAGGCTTCCAGTAAGTTGTCCTTGCACTCTGCAGAACGGACTAGTCATCTGGCATCGTTCCTTCATGAAAAGATAGTTACAATTCGAAAATCCTTTTCTGAGGGGCCTATGGATGACCTTGCACTGGGGCATGGCACTGCCAGGGACCGTTCCACCTGGCAATCACCTGTGTTATTGCAGATACCTTTTCTGCAGCTTGAGACATCTCTGGAGATTCTGAAAGGTTTAAAGTCTGGCTGGCCCCAAGATTTGTGCCCAGCTAAATTGCTGGCCTCTGTGGCTGTGGTCGTAAACCCTGTGGTCAATAAGGTATGAATTCATCTCTTTCAATGGGCCTCATGCCTTCTAATTGGAAGCATGCAAAAAAATTCCGCTCTTGAAGAAACCCTCTGCTGGCCCGAAGGTGCCTGCTTACTACAGGCTCACCTCTCTTCCACCATGTCTTTCTAAGGAACCGGAGAAGTATGTGATTAGAGTAATTTTGGACTACGCAGAAAATAATAATCTCCTGCACATCACTCAATCTGGCTTCAGGGCTAATTATAGTACGGAAACGGCTCAGTTAGAGGTTACCAATCACAATAAGGAAAAGCTGGACCAAGGTGGCAGAGCTATCCTTTTTTTATTGGACCTGTAGGCGGCCTTCAATATGGTCCCACACAACAGGCTCCTGGAGAGGATGATGGATCTTGGTGTAGGCTGATCTAGAATCGCATGGCTGGCTTCCTTTCTTGAGGATCGAAGACAGGAAATGTGGGCGTTGAAAAGCTGCAATGTTTTGAATGTTGCACAAGATCACACGGGGCGAAACGTCCGCAGAAAAGTTTGTGGGAGCCACACATAGGTACTGGCTGATGCCCAAATGGCAGTCCTGCATATCAAAACAAGAAGGAGCCCCTGTACTGCTGACCAAGTTTTGGCCACACCCATTGTAGAGAGCAATGCTGTATACACCAGAACCAGCAGATGGTGGGGGTTCAGTCTCTTTAACTGCACCCATGCTGGATGTGCAATGCAAGGGACACAAAAGACCTGCCGAGGTGAATGCCACGCCCTTAGTAAAGCCACTGATGAGTGATGAGGAAGAAGGACCCGGATTTGGACCATTTGGGAAAACTTTATTTTTCAGGGCATTGCTTTCGCGAGCCTCCTTAATTCGTTTTTTTACATTTTTGTTTGAAAACTTCCCTTATTTCTCATGTTTCTCCATTTGTCGACAATGTTTATAAGGAAGCAAGTCCTGTGAGTTGTTGCTGAAGATTTTGGTTTCTCGCCTGTGTTTTTTTGGAGTGAAAATAGAGTACAATTTAGGGGTTGCGATTTGTAAGATACTTGCCATCTAGTGCTTCATATAACTTTTTGAAAGAATACATTTTGTTGACTTGATGCCTGTTTATGTTTTGAGATTTGTTATTTTCACTATTTAATTGAGTTCCTCTTGTTTTTGTA
Organism: Lissotriton helveticus; assembly: GCF_964261635.1. Lineage (NCBI taxonomy): Eukaryota > Metazoa > Chordata > Amphibia > Caudata > Salamandridae > Lissotriton > Lissotriton helveticus. The sequence continues at coordinate 645,857,256 of NC_136071.1, read as the reverse complement.
CTTACTGGAACAACACCGTTTTTGTTTGCTTGAATATTGTTGTCACTTGGTTGAAATAGTTTGGAAGTTTTTCTGGTCCGTCAAAATTTTGATCTCTACTGATTGAGTTTCCAAGACATGATTTGAAATTACTGTTGATTTACCTAATAATGCCAGGATTGCTTCCAAAACATTTTGCAAGGAACACAGTGATCCTGCGACAGATACTCCATCTTTTTTGGAGATCCAGAGATAGTAGCAGTGGAAAATCTGGAGATAAGGATAGATTATCATCTGTGCCCAAGGGGCTAGTAGGCATACTTTCAAACAGTTGTAGCGTCTCCCTCGGCGTTTTTAGAGGAGGGGCTGAGATTCCCCGACTCATATTTATGTCCGGGAGAGTGAAATCCGATACAGGTATAACCGTTGTCCCGATTATTAGAGGAGGTTTATATTGGGGAGCCCTTTCCACTGGACATGAGTTTGATGGGACATCAGTACCCTCGGTCTAAGGTACTAGAGACAGGTCCAAGGAGTCCTTTAAAACTGCCTTAAGGCCCCTTTGTTCCTCTTGTTTTGGTGTTTCTTGAGCCTTAATTGAGGAAAAAGACCCTGATGCATGCTGAATGTGTTTTGCCTCTTCTCTGTCTATATATCTAATCCAAAGCTTAATCTTAGAGAAATATAGACTTAGGGTACAATCATGTCTGATGGTCTCCTCCCATTTGCCCAGGAAAAGGTTAGCAAAATGGGCCGGCAACACACTCCTTCACTCTCTCAGCAGCCATCCTGATACCCTTAAATGGAGTAGCCCCTATGGGGAGCTGCTGAGAGCGAGAAGAAATTGCAGCAGTACAGCCACTTTTGATCATGAAAAGGAAACCATGATTATTTGTACGAAAAAGCAGCAGCGGACCTTAAAGTGCCGCACCTAAACTCCAGTTCCAATAAATCAATGTTTAAATATATTTTTTTCTCTCTGTGCTGCCAACCCCGACACCAGCTGCTGTTTGGCGTCGCTGTGCTCTCCAGATCAGTTAAACAATTTTTTCAATGTTCATGGGGGCGCACCAAAATAGAAGTCCAAGAAAGAGTAACCATGCCGAAACGCTGACACCGAACGTCTATTGATACAGTACCGCAACAACCTTGAACTAATACGGCCAGGGACGGATAAACAGTGGATTACCTGAATCGATCTATGGGCAAGATATACCAAGTCCTTGAAAACGTGAAAAGATAAGGGAAGACAGAAACTGCAGAATTTTAAGAACTATGTCGGAGTGAACAAAGGAATGGCATAAAAAACTAGCGTGTTAATAGAGGAAACTCCTGAACGTAACATACCAAAAAGAATTGCAGTGCCCTGAAGAAACTCCTTGGTAGGGAGTGAAACGCGTTGGCTGAACTCGTTGCATATTTTACTGATGACGTGTATTTTAAATGGACAAAGATAAATAAAGAACATTTTCTACTTACTGTTTCTTGGACTTCTATTTTGGTGCGCCCCCATGAACATTGAAAAAATTAGGAAACCATGATTAACCGATTTCGAGACAGAGGGTACCCTGAATGGGTACTTAAAAAGGCCGTCAACAGAGTAAATCAAGTTGATCGGGCACAAATTTTGATCCCAAAAGATGATATTAAAAGCGCCGAAATGTCCAGTAGCTCTGACGAAACTAATAGAGTTATACTTACATATAGCGGCAACCATGATCAGATACGTAAAATACTTGCCGATAAATGGGACATATTAACTAGTGATCCCATTATTGGGTCAACGTTTGCGCGCCGACCCAAGATAACCTATAGGAAAGGCTGCAGCATCACAGATATCATTGTCCACAATGATGTAACATCTAGAACACCAGCGAGTAAACACAAACTTAAAGGTTTCTATCTTTGTGGGCACTGCAAAGCCTGTCGAAACAGCGGTATGGTTAAAACTGTCTCTATTCCAGGATATAGCTCGCCAAAAACTATCAACCAATTTCTAACATGTAGCTCGACCTACAGTGTGTACCCGCATTACCTATTGCCAGACATTTTGAGCTTTTCCACTTATCTAATAGTTCTCTACTGAGTTTCTTTACCTTGGAACAAGTCCACACTGGCCCCAGGGGAGGGAATAGAACTCTTCTCCTACGTAAACGAGAATCCAAATGGATAATTGAACTCGAAACCAAGTATCCGGGGGGCCATAATTTGCACGAAGAATTATCATCACATTTACGTTATGAATAATTCTATATCCCTAATTTCTAAACTGCTGCAAGTGCTAAGTGTTTCGTATTTATCTGATATATTGATTTACCTGTTTTTAACTGTACAACTGAACTATGGTGTAATAGTTTAGTATGACTTGATTTTAATATCACCTATTCATTTTCTCTTTACACAGGAGGAAAGGAAGGGTTGCTGAAGTTGCGGACTGTCTCATCCGTTCCAGACACCCTACCCTTTTCTTCCCCGTCCTGTGGGTCCATTACAGATAAGATTAAAAAAAAATTCTAGATAATTTTTCTATATAATTTCCACTATTTATATATTAAATTCATCTTTTGGGCACCTCTTTTCTTTTCCTTGAGGGACCTTTTACAGACTGCTTAATGTTATAGTATTTTGGATTGACATTACCAGCCATTTGAGTTTATAATAGCATGTATATGTACATATTGCACCTCTCCGCATTTGTTTGTTGTTTCAAGGACAGCTCTTGCAATTTTTGCAAAATTTGATTCTATAGGCACTATGCAATCCTGAGCAAGTCTCGAGTGTGTCTATATAAGATTGTTATACTTGTATTACATTTTGACACTATGCCGAATTAAGTATTTTAAGGCACTATGCCGTAGCCACATTCAATATGACCTTATGGTGTGTTTCCAAGCATAAATTCACAGAATTGCAGGGCACCGTATGCAGCGCTTTACGTGTCCAAGTTCGAGCAGTAATGTTATCGCTAGTATATTTAATCAGCCGTTACATCATCAATGTTTTTCTGTGATTAATACATTTTAATAATTGTGATGTTGGTTGAAGGTCAGGAATGACAACTTTGTGTGAAGTCTCCTAACATGCAACAGTCATATGGTATGTTTTGGACACTCAGTAATGGCCGCCGTGGTCTCAATGACTACTTGTCAATCATAAGTCCGTTTTTTGTGTTAGAAGCCATGTATAAGACTTCCAGTATACACATACAATTCGTGTGACCAAGACAGCTTGCTGTCGAAACGCGTAACCTTTTGTGGATTAAAACCTGGTTTTCTATCTGAGCGCGAGTGTTTCTTTGAAGACAATTTCTGTGCATCACTAATCGTGCCGGGAACCCCGCCCGGCATACACTCGCCACTTGTGTATGGGCCACGGACTTCAGCAATCTGGGTAACTTGTGTGCAAAATATGTATATATATATATTTTAGAATCCTGAAAGGACTAGCGTATACGCCTTAATCGCGCATTAACCAGAAAGCAGGACACGGACCGAAATTCCTTCTTTACGTTGTTTATTCGCCAAAGTCAGAGACGCGTTTCGCGGCTCCCGCCGCTTGTTCACTATATATTGCACGTAGTTCGGTGGTTACCGAACGAAATGTGGGCTCTCCTCCAGAATGCATTGCACACTTCAACATTCTTTATTGAAAGTATGGACCACGCCACTCTTCCAGCTCAAGGTGAGAAAACCCCATCACAGTTCAACATTAAATCACAACAAAACATAAACACTAAAGGAAAAACTCTGCATTCTCCACATCCCTTATTAATTCATCATCCCCAGTGTTCCCAGAGTTCATCATTCACCAAATAAATATGTGCATTCTGTACTGGTTTTTCACCATAATTCAAAACAAACACACATCAATAAATTTCTTAAGAATTATGAAAATCTCAACAATACAGGGCTTAGTGTTTACGGTTAGAGACAATGCTTTTCAAGAGTCAAATGCTCTTATTTCGAAAGAGTGTCACAATGTTCTGGGTAAAATTTTATAATCATGACATTAAAAAGGTTTCTTATTTCCTGATCGAGTCTTATTGCATGTTTAATTACATGCCACCCAATCACTTCAACATCCTGGGCCAGTGCCCTTATCCTCTCTTTGCAGGCATATATACAGAAACCTTCTATTCATGCCTTATTCTATAGGCATATATGTGCATGTTAATAAAGGGACAGCCCCACCTCGTATATAGTGGAGATTTAATCATTATAATAATTGTTGCTACTGATAAAATCTGTCTCAACCCAGACATGAAAATCTCAATATTCCCATCTCCCTAAATGTTACTCATGAGAGCGACAGTAAAATGTATGCAACATACATCAATCTGCTAGCACATGAAAAAAATAATATTGCATGATAAATGATTCAGAAACAAAGAAATTCACATGATTAAAAGGGCCCCAAGACAAGCCATCAGATATTTCTAACATTAACAGACCAATAGACACAGCATTCAGTGAAACAAGGGACTCAAAAGGGGTGCATGTGTGCATCCTTTATAACACATAGAGTACAGTTGTACAGTAGCTATCACACCTGTACCTCCAATTCCTCATCCTTATTTAATCCAGAGGGAAATTTTGTCTGGAAATCCAAAATATACCTCGACTCAAGCTCCGTTATGTGTTTTACTTTATCAGCAGTCCGTATATTCTCTATTCCTTTACTAGCGAAAATCCTATTTTTGGATATGTCACTATTATGATGTTGTGAGAAGTGTCCTCTTACACGATTTGTGAAATCCAAGTTTATGATTGTTTGTTGGTGTTCTAACATGCGTTTTCTAAGAGGAAACATGTTGCTACCCACATACTTGAGGGAACAAGGGCACTGAGGAATATAAATGCTGAAAACAGAGACACATTTAAAAGTTGCTTCATTTTTCTTTCATGGCCACCAGAGGTTATAAATCCTGCAGTATTTGGTACACACAGGCTTTACAATAGCCACATATAAACAATACCTTGCCTCTGGCTAACCATGTGGTGGAAGTGTGAGTCTGAAATGATAACTTTGGATGAGATGTTCACCCAGGGTTGTCCCTCTTCTCTATGTGATGTAGGGGTTAGGTGTCAAATCTGTGCCTATCACTGTATCTTTTTTCCGGATCTTGGAATGCTTATCCATGAGATTTCTAATCCTATGTTAGCAAGAATTATAGGTGGTGATAAAACATATATTTTTTGATTTTCAGGGGCTTTGTTCTCCTTAGAATGTAGGAGTTAATTCCTTGTCAAAGAAGCTGCTTTCTTCTCTGCTACACATAATGCTTTGGGTGCATATCTTCTGGAACCTTTGATTCATGTCAAAGAATTATCATCTGTACTCGATGTCTGTGCTACAGACTTTTTTAAGTCACAACAGTTCCCCATAGGGATACTATTAATGAAATTCTGGGGACGATGACTGTTACACTGTTACCAGTTGTTTCCTTGCAATGTATGGTAGTATTCACTTCACCATTTTCAACCCATAATCTTACATCAAGGAAATCAATTTTTTTTGTACTCATGGCGGTGGTGAACCTCAAGTTGAAAGGATTGTCATTCATTTATCCAAAACCAAACATGTTTCTTCTCTGGGACCATTCCACAATTGGAATAAATCATCTATATATCGAGTCCATATTAAAACATAGTGCATGTTCTCTTGGTTCTCTTAGTGGGATCCGATTCTAAAGTGGTCAGAGGTATTCTCTGGGATGAGGTTAATTGTCGTGGATGTCATTCTACGGACGGAGGCTGACTTTGGCGGTTCTTCTTTATCATACTCCATTATTTTGGATTTACTGTGAGACTGACTACGGTGCCCTCACGTACAACACACATAAGGGGATTCTTTGGGGCGTGGCCACGAGCCAAGCATGGTGGTCGAGCTTTGAGCTAGCTCTGTCGTAAGTCCCAAACACTAGCAGTTTATCCTGATTCCCGAACCCTGCGGGAGGTCTACCCAGGCTCCACAGACCCCGTGTACGAGGCGCCCGCTGTGGCGTGTACTGCGGCAACCGAGACCCTTCTGAGGCGTGGACGCGAAGATCGGCGCTGACAGGGCCTATCTCCCAGAGGCAGACCACGGCCTGCCATAGCTGAACTGACCGGTCGCGGAGGCGCCGACCCGTCTGAGGACGGTCAACACCCATCGCCCGGAGCGGAGCCCTGCAGCGGCGGAGAAACGACTGGGGAAGCGCCCGCTACGGCCGGCCATCCCGGGTGGCCGCGGCGGTGAGGACAGCGTACCCGGGGCTGGCCCTGCGTGCAAGGAGGTGGAGAGTGACTGCGCTCTGTGACGCGCCGGCGGAGATCGCATCCCTGTGACCCTGCGGGAGAGGGGAGGTACGGGCTACTGGCCCCCCAACCATTACGGACCACAAAAACCAGCGCTGACCCCCTCCCCCCACCTGCGAGAGGCCACCGCGTAGTGCACGAATACGGGGGGCGCCGCCGAGAGTGGCGCTAGGTGGGAGGACGCCATTTTCATCCGCATCGAGCTCCTTCAGAAGCAGCGGCACCCCCAGGGCAGATACTCGCTGCCAGACTGTGTTGCTCTTGGGCACGCCAGACCACCAATCGACAGTGGAGGTGCGGCACGGCGTTACTGGACCCCCCCCCCCGGGCAAGTTGATGTTGTGACTCTGCGAGGCGCCATAAACCACCAGGGATTCTCATTGGCGTCACCACACCGCCGCTGGTGCACGAAACGAGGTAGTGGGACGCTGAGAGCACCGACCGCATACACTCCTGCCGGGACGCACTGCTAGATACTGGTGACGGGGGAGGCGGCAACACTGACGGACGCTACCCGGTGGCGCTTCAGGAACTGATCAACGGTACTGCCTACATCCTGGGAGCAGAGGGTTCTGATACCACGCGAGAGTGGCCACGGCCCGGCACGTCTACCTATACTGACTGAGCAGCACCAAAGGACAAACGCCGCTCGGGCCGGAACTGGAGGTGCCAGTGGGGCCTCAACACCTCCACCCTGCAGATGAGAGCCATGGGAAGGAATAGGGTGAAAATGCAAGACCAGGGCACACACGCAGACCTTCAATCTACTGGCTCCGAGGACCCGCTGGCCTCCTCCAATGTGGAGTTTGTACCACTAACAGGCAAGTGCACACAAGACGCAAAATTGGACCTCATCCTGGCCGAAATCAAGGCGTCTAGGGAGGCGATCGAGACGCGTATGGACAGCATGGCAACTGGCTTGTCACTCCTGCGGGCGGACCACAACAAATTAGCCGAGAGGGTGTCGGAGCACAAACTTGCCCTGGACGACCTGATTCCCCAGCAGACAGAACACTCCACGAGGATCGAGCAGATGGAGAAACAAGTTAAACTGCTCTGGGACAAGATGGACGATGCGGAGGGGCGCGCGCGCCGCAATAACGTGCGAATCTTAGGAATCCCGGAGCGCAGTGAGGGGAGGAACTCCACGCAATTTGTCGGGGACTGGCTAAAGAAGGTTGTGGGACTCCAAGACCTGATCCCATTGTATAGCGTGGAAAGGTCGCACAGAATGCCAGCGAGACCGCCCAAGCCGGGGGCGCCACCAAGGCCGTTAATAGCACACCTCCTGCATTACAAAGACAGAGACTCGGTATTGAGAGCAGCGCGAGAAAAGGCACCGCTGAGGTACGAAGATAAAACCGTATCAATTTACCCTGACTTTACCCCGGCGGTACAGAGGGCCAGATCGACGTTCCTGGGGGTGAAGCGGAAACTACGCGATAGGAGCCTGAAATATGCACTCCTATTATCGGCCCGCCGCAAAATAATGCATGACAACAAATCATACTTCTTCGACACGCCGGAGGAGGCAGCGGAGTGGATGGAGGTGTCCTTGTCGCCAATGAACACGCAGGACCCATTTGCGGATAACCAGAGAGAAGGGCCTTCACGCCAAAGGATGCATAGAAATGCCACAAGTGGGAAGAGCGCAAAAGAATCATTGGCCAGCGGCGGATCGACGTCAGCCCGAGCTGGAGGAATGCTGGAAATTGCCCGGCTGACAGAGGCTGCCCTGGCTGCTCACGATGCAGGCGACGCCTTGGCCGTGAGCGACGGCTCAGACACACGCACAGAAGTATCGGGCTCTGCCACCAGCCTGCAACTCTTCCCTCAAATCACTGCGCAGGTGGCGCACGACCTTTGATTGCAGCGGTGAAAGCCTTGCTTGGTAACGTATGAGAATTGCATGGGAGCATGGGTGGGCCACCGGGGGCAGGGATTCCACAAGCACGGGGCACGCTGTGGTGTCACCAACAGATCCATAGCGGGCGTTGGTGGGACCCACCCCCACACAGCATAGACATGTTCCGGTTTCACCGTCACCCACGTTGGGTGATGCAGTTTGGACCTCAGGACCTTTTTCCTGGGGACCTTGAAGTTGAGGGGTTACAGTTTTGGTCGGCACTGGGAACACTATCCATTACACACACTCTGTTTATAGTATGTGGCTTACTGGCGGAGCTAGATGCAAACCATAATGGGGACCCTTAATGCTTACAAAGTATGCACCTGGAACGTAAGGGGCATGGGATCCGTACACAAAAGACATAGACTGCTGGCACAGCTCAACAGGAGGAAAGTTATGGTGGCATGCCTCCAGGAAACTCATCTCAACAGTGCAAAAGGCACGAAGCTACATAAAAAGTGGAAGGGTCAGTTTTTTGCTACTTCATACTCAGTGTTTTCAAGAGGGGCGGCCATATGGTTGCGGAACTCTGTCCCCTTTAGACTGGTGGAGAAGAGGGTGGACACAGAGGGCAGATACGTGTTCATCCGCGGACTATTGGATGGCTCCCATGTGGTGATTGGCTGTATCTACGCACCGAACTCTGGCCAATCGGCTTTCTTAGTTAACATTAATAGAGTACTGGCAGACTGGGCAGAATATCAGTGGCTCATTGGTGGAGATTTCAACGCTGTACTAGATGTGTCCCTAGATAGGTCACCCCCCCCACTTCACGCCACTGAGAGCAAAAGACAGGCTGACGCGCTTGCGCAATGGGCGGAGGGCTGGGACTTGGCTGACATCTGGAGATGTAAACACCCACTTAATAAGGAATACACATTTTACTCACCACCCCATGGCCTCCACACCAGAATAGATAGAGTATTCAGCACTAACTCTTTACTGGGGGCGGTGACACTCGCAGAACACATGGGTAAGACCCTCTCCGACCACAACCCGGTTGAGATCACAATACAATGGGGTAGGATCCCAACACCTATACCGACTTGGCGCCTTAACACAGAATTGCTGGAAGACACGGTTTTTAAGTAAGCACCTACGGAGGCTATCACAACCTACTTGAATACAAACACTGACACTGCCAGTTCTAGACAAGTGGAATGGGACGCCTTCAAGGTGTGTATACGGGAAGTAGCGATGGGTACACAGGTGGGCATGCGGCACACTGTGATTGAAAGACTCCGAGATGTAGAGGGGCACCTGGCTATGCTCGAAAACGAAGCCGCGGGCGCAAATCTGCCCTTTGCGCCACTGCAGGAGGCACACATTCAGCATGCCGAATTATTAGAGGAACTGCGGGTCCTTGACTACAGAACATACACTTGCAAACAGCATGCGCAGGCCGAGAGACCAGGTCCTTTGCTAGCCCGTTTAGTACGGGATGACCCAATACACCTGCCCATCCTTGAGATCAATGATCAAGGGGGAACACCTATTACGACACAAATAGGTATTAACGCTGCTTTCAGGGACTACTATGGAACGCTATATGGCCCGCACCGACAGATGTCGGACACGGCATTAGAGGCATTCATGACCGGACTAGACTTACCAAAGCTCACGGACTGTCGGAAGACAGACCTGGCGCGACCCATCGCAATAGCAGAAATACGCCAGGCCATCCGTGCTCTGCCTCGAAATAAAACCCCTGGGACGGATGGACTCCCGGCTCAGTTTTACGGGACCTACACCGACCTGCTCGCCCCGCGCCTCCACGCGGTATATCAAGAGGCGTTGAAATCACAAGGCTTACCATGTTCCTCCTTACAGGCATTGATAGTATCACTTCCGAAGCCGGGTAGGGACACCACATAAATAGCTAACTACAGACCGCTATCACTGCTGAACACAGATTATAAAATTCTGAGTAAAATTCTCGCGGCGAGGCTGGCCCCATATATCCCAAATCTTGTAAACACTGATCAATGCGGCTTTGTCCCCGGCAGAAGCACGGCTATGAACCTGCGAAGGCTCAGCCAGCTCATGTTACGTGACGGAACGCTGCTGGGAGCAGAAGGATGCATTTCTCTAGACCTTAAACAGGCATTTGACTCCTTGAGGTGGGACTTCATGCTAGCGGCACTCGCGAGATTTGGAATACCGCCGGAATACGTTGCCTGGGTGAAACTGCTGTACACCCGCCGAGCAGCCCGGGTCCGCACAAACAGATGTATCTCGCCGCAGCTGGAAATAGCCCGGGGTACTAGGCAGGGATGCCCGTTATCCCCGCTCCTGTTTATACTAGCGTTAGAACCACTGTTATGTAGACTCCGTGCATCGGCGCTGCACCGGGGGATACGCAGGACCGGGAAAGTGCACGTAGTATCGGCATATGCGGATGATATCATCATATTTCTGAGAGACCTGGGGGGTGGGCTTGACCCCGTACCCGAGATATTTGAAGACTTTTGGGCACTATCGGGCCCAGCTATCAGTGAACCTAAGTCCTATGGGTACTACTTCAGGGATACAGGAGTGACTGCCCGACTGCTCTTCCCACCATACGCATTCCAAATAGCGGAAACTACTTTCAAATACCTTGGGATACAACTATATAGGGAAGCGAGAGATATGATAGACGGGAACCTGGGGAGGGCAGTCTTGAGACTGAAACCGCAGATAAAGTTCTGGACCTCTTTGCCACTGTCAGTAGCGGGCAGAGTGACCATCTGCAAAATGGTGGTACTCCCCCGCCTTGTATATTATTTCACGGGCTTGCCTCAAATGATCCCTGTATCATTATTTAAGCTACTGAACACCTTACTTACGGAACTAATATGGGGACCGGGTAGGAGGCGTATTGGTTTGGCTAAGCTGCAACTTCCCACAACGGCAGGTGGCATGGGAGTCCCGGACTTCCAGGCGTACTGCCACGCTTGTCAACTGCAATGGCTGGCCTACTGGCTAGCGGGACCCAACCTCCATGAAATAAGTGTAACAGAGGCGGAGTGGGGGAGAGGGACTGTCCACACATTGTTATTGCCAAGGGCGGAGATCCCCGGATGGGCACCGCCCCTACTCCGGCTCGCGCTTAGCTGCTGGAAGAGGGCGGTGAAGTACACGGCCCCGGGCTCCACGTACGCCCCCATGATACCGCTACTGGGGATTCCGATAGGAACAGGCCCATTGTCGACCCACACACTGAAAGTATGGAATGATGCGGGGGTGTCGCAGGTGGGGGACCTCTTTGCAGATGGTGGACTACTGTCCTTTGAGGACTTCCGCAACACACATCACACCCCGGGGGGGGCAGTTCCTCCTACACGCTGGGTTGCGATGCTACATAACTAAGACTTGGTCTCCACACGGCGTAGAACCCCCCACAAACCCCCTGCTCACGATGCAATACCTCATGGGAACGGGTAGCCACCTGACAAGGTGGATAACAAGTAGTATACGTGCAGGAAGGACGACAACACTGCAGCAACTGCAACCACTGAGAGACAAATGGGAGGGGGATTTGGGCAGAACGCTCCGAGACAAGGAATGGGAGCGAGCTTTCAGTTTCCCCAAGAAAGTATCCAGGAACCCGAAATTTAAGTTTATCCAACTAATGTTGTTACACAGGGCATACCTCACCCCTTACATGCTACATGTGATGTTCCCTACCACCCTGGCCACTTGCCCCCGATGTGGTGGGGATGACGCGCGTCTCATACACATGATATGGATTTGCCCGAAGCTGGGCTACTACTGGACGACGGTCCAGGACACACTATGTAAACTGGCTCCATCCAGACCATACACCTCCTTGGAGTACATCATGTTAGAACTGGGGCCTGTAGAGCGGAAGAGGAGCGTCACTGCACGTTTCACGGACCTGGCCCTGTTACTCGCCAAGCGTACCATTACCATGCGATGGAAATTGGCAAGGCCACCAGCCCCAGAGATGTGGCAGGCAGAGGTAATACGATGGGGGAAGGCAGAGGGTCTAACACTGCAGCGCGAAGAGCGTAGGGGATAATGCCTCCAGGTGTAACGCTTGAACTATGTGTGAGTAATGCATAATGTATAGTCCTGTATTGGTTTGTTTGAAAACGGACGCTGTTCACTAGAAACGCATATCAAAGTTGCATACTGTATATAACTGATGGTTCCGAATGTGTGCCGGGGAAGGGAGGGCATGGGAGGGGGGGTTTGGGAGAAATTAACGGTGTATATACCATGGAAAATGTTTGACAAATGACATACCACTACTAAATAGTAAGAACCATGAAACGTATGCTGACTACTGTTTTTGGGACTGATGTTACTGTTCTTACATACTTGATAATAAAACAAATTTTTCAAAAAAAAGAGGATTCTTTAAACATCCTTGACATGGATTGTCGTGTTTTCTCTACGTTAAGGACGTTAATAATACTCATTACACCAACAGGACTGTCAGTCCCCTTCCCCTCACAGGGTCCCCGGCTTTGCCCCATGTGAATACCTCTCTCAGATTACACTTCCTTGAGGTGTGCACTTTACACTCTGACAGTGGATTCACAGTTTCAGGTACGACCATCAGTCCAATGACCACTTCTTGACTTCTCGTGTATTTCTCCTTATTGGGTCTATTTACTGATCCCTTGGTTATCATTTCTTCAGGTGTCCCTCCATGTTAGTTCCTGAAGAGACCCCCTATTGATGGTGGGGTCGAAATGCAGTCGACAAAATTTCAAAGCAATCCATTCCCTAGCCCCTACTATTGTACTAGAAGGCTGTGACTAACTATTGAATATTTATGTTATGGTCGTTTTTGTATTCTTGAAACCTATTTTTACGTCACAAATTGTCACTTACTTGATATGTAGGTTCTATGTTCACTTGGGACACCACACACTTTTCTTGATTAATTTGAATATGCATTTATATAACCAGCTTATATTTGCAAGTGTCTCTCTGACATCTCTTTAACCATGGATACTGCCATTGAGTTAACTCTACCATATATTACACACATTGTCCACAGGAACCACTGTTCCTCGTTACATATTAGATGCCCTGGTTCCATGTGAGTAGGTTGGCCCTTGTTTTCCTGTACACAGGATTAAATTGTCAACATTCTTCCTAACTTTACCTCTCAAAGATACCAACTCCTTTGTCATAATGTCATTAAAGACATCAATATTATTATGCGGTAAAGAGGGGTTTACACTGGATTTAGGTCTAAAACCACGATTACTTGGTGTATTCACATTGATTCATAAGGTATTCATCACTTCATCCAGATCTACATTTGGGTCCTCACAATCTTCCTCTCTTTGTAGAGGCTATTAGTCCTTGTACATGGATATCACTTAATAGAACATCAGACACCAGTACACCTAATTTCCGTTTGCACATGTTATGTATTTTATGCAATTCCATCTTCCTGATAAATGTTTACAAATCAATCCTAGTTTGCACATAATTCCAGTTTGTGGTCGGACAGAAGGATAATTCTAATTCAAGAAGGGAAAACTATTCGCTTGTTAGGTACCTACTTGACAAATTAATGACTGTTAATCTAGTATTTAGTTCTTTCTCTTCCGGCGAGTTGTTCTCCTCATTTGTGGGGTTGCCCCAACTGCTTCTCCTGGTTCTGCGTGTTTGTTATCACCTCTTCCTCTTCTCCCATCCTTTTAGTTGGGATCTGTCCTTCCTGGGTTTGTCGACCTGACACATCAGTCGATACTCATTATGAAAACCCGAGAGCTCCCCATTCTACCCATTGTGGGATCTTTGTTATCCATACTCACATCCGAGTTAGATCCTGTCGAGATGGCATCTTATTATTTGTGCGTGTCTTCTTGTCTCATTACTTTTCTGTATACATCATAGTTCCTTGCAAATGTCAGAATTTTGCTTTCCACATAATCCCTTTCATCGCATTGGAATTTTGGGTGTTTTTTGGCTTTGACTTCCTCTTCATATTTCATGAATTTTTACATAATTTTAGTATGCAACTCCTTCAATATTGTCTCCTAATCATCCTTATCAAGATCTTTTTTCATATCCCTGATCTCACTACCGATGCGTGTCAAATCCAATTCTGCGGGGCAGATTTGCAAGCCCCTTGCGCATCTTTTGCTTCACTTTTAACATAAGAAAAGTGACTCAAAAGTGGCACAAGGGGCTTGTAAATCTGCCCCAGCGTAAGTATCTGCATAATGACCTTGATTGATTTGGCTGTGAAATCCTCCTATTCTTCCAAAAGTCTTGAGCGGGGGCGGACTCATAAGTCGGGACTTTGAATATGCGTAGTCCTTGTGGAACCCTATTAACGTCTACCTATCTCATTAGGGGGTTAGTTCCCACCATTTACTCATTTTTTTTCCAATTTTTCCAAAACAAACATGCACTGTTTTAATGTCAATGTACCTGTGTGTGAGGCCGTCACTCTGCCCCCAAGGCTCGACACTCCAACCTCCTCATTGTTGCTGGAAATCTGTTTCACTGCCTCTAACCTCACTGAATTACCATCAGTTAGGTCCATTGCCATTAGGGCATTTACGCGTTGCACAAGCTCATCTACCTTTCCCTAGTCTCTAATTCCTCTGGGTATGGGCACTACCGTCTATAGGAAAATGTTGTTCAATCACCAGGAGATTCCAGAGCGGGTAAAGCCATCCCGCTCACTCACCTGGTGCTCCACTGGTCAGACCATATGAACCAATTCCTTCTCACAGTGGCGGGAACCACCAATATTTAAACAGGCCACTACGGTGGTCACGTTCACCAGGCGTACGGGTGCTCTGCAACCAATGTGACTCACAGACCATATATGTCATACATAATTTGGTGGCTGCCGAAAGAAATGCAGACACTCTGGGATGAACTGCAAAATTCAGCGTTTTTTAATTGAACGTACGGACTACATGGCTCTTCTGACACCTTTGTCAAGGGGAACAAACCCCACCACTCTGCAATATTAAAAAACAACAAAACATAAACACTGAAGAAATGCTATTTGATCATCCCTAGTGTTCACAGAGTTCATCAATCACCAACTAAATAATTGCATTCTGTGCAGTTTTTCATCATAATTAAAAACAACCACACCAACAAAATTCCATAACAATTAAGAAAATCTTAACAATACAGGGCTTAGTAGTTAAAATTAGAGGCAATGCTTTTCAAGGGTCAAATGCTCTTATTTCAAAACAGTATCACGAGGTTGCTGGGTACAATTTCATACTCATGATATTAAAAGGTTTCCTTATTGCACTTTTAATTACATTTATGTTTTTTATACTAGTAAATTTAAAAATCACCCAAAATATTGTATATAATGTAATATATTACCTACTGGCGGTCGCCAGTAGGTAGTTATAGTTAGGATTGTTTTCCATAGGGAAATCGCAACATTCTATTGGGATTAACTTTGGCGCCGGTTGAGGAATCTGCCTGAAATTTTCCTCAAATTTGCCTCGCGGCTCTCCGCTCCTTCCCTGAAAGTTTGGGGACCATTCGTCAAGCGGGGGCTGAGATAAAAGGGGGTCCCAAAACGTGTTTTCCCCATGTTAATTTCCATAGGGCGGTTGGACTCACTTTTAGCCCGAACGGCTGAATGGTTTTCCACCAAACTTGGCAAAATTGTAGGGACTGGTAGCCCGATGTGCCTTTGCTATGTCTCAAGATATGTGCTCCAGTGGATTTTGAGTAATTTAGGTTAAAAAAAATATATATATCTATAGCCGCGCCCCGGTACGTGCACCGGGGAGCGCTCCGGGCGCGCCACGCGACTTGCGCACGGAAAGCTGATTGGCTCTCGGGTGTCTGTAAACATTCCAAACAGTCCGGAGCGGCCGCCATCTTGTGTCTCGGTAGGATCGAGACACAAGAGGTGGCAAAAACAAAGGGGGAAATAACCAAAAGGGGGAAGGGTAGACCCCTCCTGACCCCCTAGGTTTGATGTGGGGGCCATAAAAGGGTCCCGCGGGTGAAAAAAAAATGTAATTTTTTTTCGATTTTCGCGGGGGGAGCGCCCGGTATGCGCACCGGGGAGCGTACTGGGGAGTGTACTTTGGGGAATTAGAGGTAGGGTAGCTCTGAAAAGAGCTTTTGGGTTCTGTGGCTGTTTTAGGTACCTACAAGTACGTCCCATACACACCCACACGCACACAACCCCACACCCCCACAGCCACACACTCTCCACACATACCTCACACATGCACACCTCCACCCACACCCAAACACCCCACACCCCCACACCGACACCTTACACATCCACACCCACACACCCCACACACCCACACACACACCTCACCCCCCCAACACACACACACACATACACACACAGATACCTCACAGACACACCCCACACATCCCACACACACACCTCCCTCCCCCCCACACACATACACACACCTCACAGACACACCCACACATCCCACACATACACACACATCCTACACTCATAACCCCCACACCCACACACCTCCCACACACACCTCACACACCCACACCTCGACCTACACTCAAACACCCACACCCCCACCCACACCCACATACCCCACACACCTACACACACCTATACATCTCACCCCCCCAGAAACACACACACACACACCTCACAGACACACCCCACCATCCCCCACACACACCTCCCCCCACACATGGGGAAAACTCAGTGAAACAGTAAAATAATAATTTAAAGTGCTTAGAGGTAGGGTAGCTCTGAATAGAGTTGTTGTGTTGTGTGGGTGATTTAAGTACCAACATGTAGGTACCAATGCAGACTCTTAAATTCAATGTACACCTTTTTTTCTGTAGATATCTTGCATGTTGTTACAGAAGTTATTGTGGTATATGGAATCCATACCATAGTCTGTCAGGAAAGCAGAAACAGATCCTTTAAGTACTCCCTGAGAAGACCTAGGGGATCATGGGTAGTCTATCCTGCTCCCTTATGATGTTTTAAAATTGCACAGTATACTGTAAGTTTCACTTTATACTATAATATAAACATAAATCCTTTAAGTACTCCCTGAGAAGACCTAGGGGATCATGGGTATTCTACCCTGCTCCCTTATGATGTTTTAAAATTGCACAGTATACTGTAAGTTTCACTTTATACTATAATATAAACATAATCATTTTGGTAGTACTTCATGAATTAGATATAAAAATGAATATTGTCTCAAACAATTTTTAATTATTAAATAAAAATGTATTGGTTAGAATGTTCATAGTTCAATAAAACTTCCAGCATTAGATCATCTGGAATCTCCTCAAAAATGCATGTTTCTATATCTTGTAAACATTCAATAAATTGTTGATCCAAAGACTGATCCATAAAATCTTCTTCAACAAAATCTTCATTAAGAATCTCTTCAAATGTAATCTGGAAGGAAACATTGATGTTTTCTGGCTCCCCTTCAATTTTTTTGCTGTAAATTGCATAAAAAATAACTATATCAGTGGAGTTAGGGCACTGTTGGGTTTAAGTTCAAACAGGTAGTTCTGATTTTTTAACAGTGAAGTTAACTTTGGGCAGTGTATGGTAACAGGCAGGAAGTAGAAATATAAAAAAGTGCCTGTGAAGAAGCGTAAGTAAATTCAGAATTATAGCAGAGAAGCCTAAGTCAATCCATAAATATAACAGAGGAGCCTATCTCTATGTATAACTATAGCAGAGGGACAGTAAATAACTATCAGAAAACGTTTTTACAAATTAACTTAAAGTGCCCCTTACAAATTATCAACTTACTTTACAGAGAGGTGAAGAAGACAAAATGCAAAAATCCTTTCAAGATGTACCTCAGGTAGTTGTAGTCAAAATGGCCGTGTTTCCCTCTCATTTTTCATTTATATTCATTTACATAACCAATCAAATGTCAGGAAAAAAAGTAGAAAATGAAAGTAACATTTTAATTGGTTGTAAATTCTAACACTTCAGATGTGTTTTTGTCATGTAATTTACCTCAGGATATTTAGACAATGCTACAGCTGAAATGGCTCAATGGAATTCCACCAAATTTGGGAAAATGGTAGGGATTGGTATGTAGTAGGGCCTATTCTATATTTGGTGAAAGTGTCTCCAGTGGTTTTTATGTAAATTAACTTTAAATTTTTTGGGAGCGCTTCCCGGTGCGCGCCCCGGTACGTGTACCGGCAGCGCTACTGGAGTCCTCCATCTTGTGTTTCGGTAGATTTGAGACACAAGATGGAGGACAAACAACATTGGAAATGGGTAAAAGGGGGCACGGTAGAAACTCCTTGACCCCCTAGGTTTTCTGAGGGGTGCTTAGGAGGCCCATATAGGCCCAAAAAAACCAATTTTTTTTAAAATTTTCGTGGGGGGAGCGCCCGGTTTGCGTACCGGGGAGCGTACCAGGGAGCGTACTTTGGTGAAAAACAGTGAATAAAGTTGGAGTAAAATAATCATTTTGAGTGATCAGAGGTAGGGTAGCTCTGAAAAGAGCTTTTGGGTTCTGTGGCTGATTTAGGTACCTACAAGTAGGTTCCAATGCACAGTCTTATATTCAGGAGGAATATTCTATTCCCCTCATCTGAGAAGTGCACACCATCTCCTCTGTAGATATCTTGCATGTTGTAACGCAAGTTGTTGTTGTATATTGAACCCATTCCATAGTCTCTCATGTAAGCAGAAACAGATTTATTCACATGTTTCCGTGCTTTCTCAAATTGTAGACAAAATTGGCGCATTTTTTCGTCATAGGGGGAAGGAGTCTTGGCCACTGCCTCCGTCGTGGTTCCCATCGAGGTAGACCCACGGGTCTCTTCAGGCTTTCTGCCTTTTCATTTTTCAAACGTTGCCCAGAACTTATGCGCACCTATGCTGTCCTTGCACCTTTAATGGACATGACTCGACTCCATCTTTTGAGGTCACCCGAATATTGATTACTAGTACGTTTTGGAATACTTTCATCTATACGGAGAGGCTTATCTAAGCTCTGTTTGGAACCCAGTTAAGACACTCGGATGGTCTTATGATATCGACCGGAACTGCCTGGATCTTAGAGTTCTCTCTTTGAGAAGTTGTTTGGATTCATCACAGGCCCCTTAAAGTGTTATGCTCTATATTCTGATCACTTTTTGAGTATACTCGCTGGATTTTGCTACTGGTAGCGAATTACCTATTAATCCTGTGAAATCTCTCAGTGGTCCAGCCTTTGTGGACCCCCTGAATACCCACCTTCAGCCCTTGATGCCACTAGGACCGCTTTCCTCGTATCTTGTGTCAGACGTCCTTCACTGCG
Source organism: Lissotriton helveticus (assembly GCF_964261635.1). Taxonomy (NCBI): domain Eukaryota; kingdom Metazoa; phylum Chordata; class Amphibia; order Caudata; family Salamandridae; genus Lissotriton; species Lissotriton helveticus. Next base: position 645,837,823 of record NC_136071.1, on the reverse strand, counting down.
TCTGCCTTGTTTTTCCATCTCAAGTGCGCCCTGATGAAGGAAGCCTGTATTGGCACTTGTCCGAGACGCGCGTCGGCGCTTTTGTGTGTGATGATACGTATGTGAATGTTTGTGCATGAATCTGACTGTACATTAGGTGTGTTTGAGTGTATGAGTGAATGGATTTTGTGCCCTCTTTCTGAATTACTGTTGCGTGTCCTAGTTTTTATATTGTATTTTTGTATATGATTCTAAAACTCTACAGACATTATTTTATTGTGTAAATGAAAATAATTTTCTATAAAAACAATGTATATATAACAAATTTAAAATAAAAGAAGTTCTCTCTGAATACATTTGTTTTCTCTGTGGTGGTGTGGGTTAGCTGAATGTCTGATTAGATTGCCCCTATATTTAGGGAACACCCTTTTCAATGTCTTTGCTCTGACAAAATTGGTTGGACCACTTCCATTTCTGTCTTTGGCATATATTGGAATATACCAAGGCAGTTTGAGGAAAAAGTGCCATCAATTGCTCAAATGTGTCCTTTAAAAGCATTTCCAGACCTACCCCAGTCAAAGTGCCTAAGTCATTTCCACCACAGTGCAGAATTATGAGGTTAGGGTGTGGCAGATGCAAAAAGGTTTTCACCAATGGTATCAATTGATGACATCTCAATCCTTTTTGGCCAATCCATTTTATGTCTACATTTGGTAAGTCAAGGTTGTAAAAATTTCTGGTAGCTGCATACCTTTGAGCCCAGTGGATGTAGCTATGTCCAATAATCCAGACAGAATACATGGTAAGAGGAGGTTCTGGTGCAGTCAGATGAAGTGTGGGAATGAAGTGGCAGTTGGAACAGTATGAGTTTGCAACAAAAAAAACTGTGGCGTTTCAGTGCTCTTCAATCACAAGCAATGATTGGTGGATTCAGATAGTTGATAACTGGAAGTTAGGGTGCATGGTTCTGTTCTGTGAAAGAAGCAATTTAAATGGTTAAGAAAAAGTCATTTAAAGAAAGATTGCAGCGGATAAGCTGGTGTATTGAGAGGTCAAACATCCTTGCTTAGTTCATTTGCAACATTGTAGAATAAACTTTTAACCCTGAGAGCTCAGTGAGGAGGGAGTTGCTATGGTAACAGGTAGAAAAGGCTGAGGGGGGAAGGGTGTTGGTTTGAAAATAGAGAGGGAAGAGTTTTGATTGGTTACCATGTGCAATATGTGTGTAGAATAAGAGGTTCTATGTGCCATTCATGGTTGCAGTGCCTGGAGTACATACCTTTTGCTCTGCTAAAGAAATATTGGTGTGTGTGTCTGACACTGTTCTCAATCTCCTAAAGCATTTGTAAAGGTGAGTAATGATTCATTTAATATACATAGAGACTTGTATATTCTATGGAGAATATTTGGAAGCAAATTGTGTTTTTTTAATGTTGCTTTGTGTCATGCTTTTTGATAATGCTTGGTAAAAAGTTTTTACTGCATAGAGGAATTGTATTTTGTAAAATTGTGAAGTTTCAGTAGAGACATGGAATTCTTGTACATAGGACCTGTGCTGTGTTTCTTAAATGTGATGTCAAAAACGATTTTGGGGAAAATGAATGGCTTTTACATTTTTTAGAAGGAATAAATAAAGTGTGCATGCTTAAAGAAATAAATTTGACCCTTTCACAATGATGTTACCTGTGTTAACTCAGAGGAGGAAGCACATTGAGTTTCTTTGCATGGAGGAATTGTATTTTGTAAAATTGTGAAGTTTCAGTAGTGACATGGAATGCTTGTACATAGGACCTGTGCTGTGTTTCTTAAATGTGATGTCAAAAACGATTTTGGGGAAAATGAATGGCTTTTACATTTTTGAGAAGCAATAAAGAGTGTCTGCATGCTTAAAGAAAAAAAGTTGACCCTTTCACAATGATGTTACCTGTGTTAACTCAGAGTAGGAAGCACATTGAGTTTGTTTGCTGTTGGTTTGTGTCATTTTTTTTGATAATGGTTGAATTTCAGTAGTGAAATTGAATGCTTGTACATAGGACCTGTGCTGTGTTTCTTAAATGTGATGTCAAAAACGATTTTGGGGGAAATGATTGGCTTTTACATTTTTGAGTAGGAATAAATAGTGTCTGCATGCTTAAAGAAATACATTTGACCTTTTCACAATGATGTTACGTGTGTTAACTCAGTGTAGGAAGCACATTAAGTTTCTTTGCATAGAGGAATTGTATTTTGTAAAATTGTGAAGTTTCAGTAGTGACATGGAATGCTTGTACATAGGACCTGTGCTGTGTTTCTTAAATGTGATGTCAAAAACGATTTTGGAGAAAATGAATGGCTTTTACATTTTTGAGAAGGAATAAAGAGTGTCTGCATGCTTAAAGAAATAAATTTGCCCCTTTCACAATGATGTCACCTGTGTTACCTAAGATTAGGAAGTAGATTGTGCAGATGAGGTGAGGCATGTCCAGAGGTACAGAGGAGGTGAGGCCTTTGTTCAAGACTGTAGTGGGAGAGAGGGCTTTCCTGGGGAGCATAGGTGGTGAGGCTTGTGTCTAAGAGTGCAGTGGACAAGGCTTCATGAAGCCTATCCTCGACTGCACTCTTAGACACAGGCGTCAATTTGACTCTTTACAATGATGTTACTTGTGTTAACTCAGTGTAGGAAGCACATCGAGTTTGTTTGCATAGAGGAATTGTATTTTGTAAAATAGTGAGGTTTCAGTAATGACATGGAATGCTTGTACATAGGACCTTTGCTGTGTTTCTTAAATGTGAAGTCAAAAACGATTTTGGGGAAAATGAATGGCTTTTACATTTTTGAGATGGAATAAATAGTGTTTGCATGCTGAAAGAAATAAATTTGACCTTTTCAGAATTATGTTACCTGTGTTAACTCAGTGTAGGAAGCACATTGAGTTTCGTTGCATAGAGGAAATGTATTTTGTAAAATTGTGAAGTTTTAGTAGTGACATGGAATGCTTGTACATAGGTGCTGTGCTGTGTTTCTTAAATGTGATGTCAAAAACGATTTTGGGGAAAATTATTGACTTTTAGATTTTTGAGAAGGAATAAATAGTATCTGCGTGATTAAATAAATATATTTCAACCTTTCACAATAATGTCACCTGTGCTACCTCAGATTAGGAAGTAGATTGTGCAGATGAGGTGAGGAATGTCCAGAGGGACAGAGGAGGTGAGGCCTGTGTTCAAGACTGTAGTGGGAGAGAGGCCTTTTCTGGAGAGCGTAGGTGGTGAGGCCTGTGTCTAAGAGTGCAGTGGACTAGGTTTTATGAAGCCTGTCCCCCACTGCACTCCTAGACACAGGTCTCACCTTCTTTCTACCCGTGGACAGACCTCTCTTCCAACACACTCTTCAATACAGGCCTCACCTCTTCTGCACCCCTAGACAATCCTCACCTTTTCTGCAACCCTGAATAGACTTTAACTAATCTGTATCCTTAGACAGGCCTCAGCTTATTTACACCCTTGGACATGCGTCACCTCATCTGCACCCAGTTACCATCAATTATACTCAATACATTGAGGCCTGTCCAGAGGACACAGATGAGGTAAGGCTTGTCCAAGGGTGAGAGGAGGTCAGTCCTCTCCACTGTACTCATGGACACTGAATGCTTATACTTAGGACCTGCAGTGTGTGTCTAAAATGTTATTTAAAAAACGATTTTGGTGCAAATGAATGAGTTTTAGATTTTTGAGAAGGAATAAATAGTGTCTGCATGATTAAATACATATATTTCATCCTTTCACAATAATGTCACCTGTGTTACTTCAGATTAGGAAGTAGATTGTGCAGATGAGGTGAGGCATGTCCCGAGGGACAGAGGAGGTGAGGCCTATGTTCAAGACTGTAGTGGGAGAGAGGCCTTTCCTGGGAAGCATAGGTGGTGAAGCCTGTGTGTAAGAGTGCAGTGGACTAGACTTCATGAAGCCTATCCCCTACTGCACTCTTAGACACAGGTCTCATCTTCTTTGTACCTATGGACAGAGCTCTTTTCCACTACACTCTTCAATACAGGCCTCACCTCTTCTGCACCCCTGGAGAATCCTCACCTGATCTGTAACCCTGAATAGACCGTTTGCTTTTTGTCATTGCTTTGTTGTTTGGTAATAGTGGTCTATAATATGCTATTTTTTTCTTTAACACAGATTGAAATCAAGATTTCAAGAGTAAGGAAAGATGCCCTCAAGGCAAAGGAGAAGAAAACATGATAACCGCAAAAAAACAAAAACAGCAACGGAATTACAGCACTCTTCCACAACAAATACTTCAAAAAACAGGAACAAAGCTACTGGTAAGACAACTAAGTCTTTCTTACGGAACATATGTAGATCAAAAAAAAATGTTGGACAGCATGTAGAAAAAGAGAATGAGAGAGTAAATTTGAAAAGGAAGGAGAGACCCTCAAAAAATCTTACAACAGGAGCAGGAGAGAATAATATGTATAGGAATAGAAGACAGAATCAGTTTAGAGACATTCGTAAACGAATGTTTCGCAATAGGGTGGTTTTAAATTTGTTAAAAAACATTAGGAAAGGTAAACAGAGAGCTGCTTTTTATAAGAAAAAGAAAAGTGTAGAGAAGATTGTTGATCAGGCTTTTGAAGTTAAGAAAAAATTATTTATTTTAATAATCAATAGAATTAGGACATTTAACAAGACAATTGATGTTTTCAAATCAAACAGTAGATGGAAAAGAGTAATTAATCGGACTAATTTTTGTAAAGTTTTTTCAGGAGAATGGATGCACAGTTCAAGTTGTGAGCCATTTTTTAATGAGGAGAGTTACTTCCAGTAGAATGATTTAGTGCATGCAGTTGACACCAGTGGTCGAGCATATGAGGTGAAAGACGGTTGTCCGATTGAAAAAGAGAAACTTGTGCCTAGAGAACCAGAAGAGGTGTTAACTGATGAAGTTTTAGGGAGACGTACTAAGGGTCCAGTGTACACTTGGAAGTGTAGTAGTATTTGTAGTGTGCGACAGGAATCAATTGATTTGTTTTGTAATTTCTTACGTACATATAGTAAGAAAAGTCCAAAGCAGAAAATGAAGTTGTTGCAAAACTTAGATCCTTGCAGAGTGAGAGAAAACACAGGTTTGCAAGGGCATTCACTGGCTTGTCTTTCTAGAAAAGTCTGTCCGAGTGTTTTTCATCATTTTAGGATGTTAGCAGTGCATCATACCAAAATGAGGAAATTAGTGAGAATGTTGTATTATGCAAAAAGTCCAGCACTTAAGCTTAAACAATTAAACAGTGCTCTTTTGCATGGAACTGAATTAGATGTGAAGAAGATTTGTGAAGAAATTGAGATTTGTTATTTTGGTGAAAAAGAGGACAGTGTAGAAATTGAGACAGAAATTCAAGGTAATGTGGAAGACAATGTACAGATTTCAAGTACAGAAAAGTTTGACCAGGAAATTACCAGGTTTAAGGTGAAATCAAGGGAAAGGCCGAATTTTACTTGTGTGTGTTGTCGACGAACTCATTATAAGCATCAAACTAGATTAGTTGATTTATATGTAAAAAGTGAAAAGATAAATAATTATGAGTGGAAGGATTTTGCAACTTATTTGTGGGTGGAGAATTGTTTTGATTTGAGTTCTGATCAGCGTATTTGTAAATATTGTTATGATAAATTAAATCAAAACAGAATGCCTGCTAGAGCTGTTCATAATAATCTGGAGTTGGTAGACATTCCTTCTGAATTGATGGATTTAAATACATACAAGTCTATTTTGATGCAATGCGTCCATCCTTTTCAGGCTATTGTTCGCATGGAGCCTAAGATAGGGAAATTGCCTCCTTCAGATTTACAGAGAGGATTAAAGGGAAGAGTTGTTTATTTGCCTCTAGATTTCAAGAAAAATATTGATACCATTGGTGTAGAGAAAGTGGAAGAGAAACCTCTGGTTATTCTAGTTAATGGGGTTCCGACAAAGAGTAAGAAAATCTGACAAGATTTAGTGGATGTTAGGAAAGTCAAAAAGCAACGTTGTATTTGGTGAAAAACAATGAGTACTACAAACATGTATGTGTTGAAGCAGAGGAAACAGCTGCAGATGAAGACAGTGATTGTTCAGCTGGCCAAATTGAAAAAGTTGATGTGTCTAGAAGTGAAGAAATATATGAACATTATACTGTTCATCCTTTGCATTCCAAAGAAGTGATGGGGAATGCAATTGACTTGTTTCAAATGAAAGCAGCAAAAGGAAGTCCCATTAGTGTATGGGAAGAAAGTTTGTAAGCTCGTTGTTTTCCACATTTATTTCCAACAGGTCGAGGTGGACGATATGACGATCGACCACTTCAAATTCCTGCATCTGAATATCGAACTGTAAGATTATATGCTGAAGATCCAAGGTTTCGTCAATGCATTCCTTATTTGTTTCATCTACTGTATGAAAGTGACTTGTCTGGGCTTTCTTATGCAGTAAACCATATACTGAAAAGTGGAGCACATCTGCAAAATGTTTCGGCGAGGGACTTTATGGAGAAAGTGAATCTGCAAGATAATATTTTGGAATCTCATTTAATCAATCTCATGGCATGTCAGTGTGGTACAAACGAGTATTGGTACCGTCGTCATGGGGAATTGAAATGTATGCTAAGAAACTTAGGAACTCCTACATGGTTCCTCACTCTTAGCTGTGCCGAGTATGCATGGGACGACTTACTTCAATTTCTACGAGAGGCAAATGCAAATATACAAAATATAGAATTCAAAACACCTGGAGAACTGTGTTCTTTGGATCCAGTGAATGTATGCAGAAATTTTAATCATAGATTTGAAGCTATGATGTCTTTTATTACCAACAAAAAAATCCTCCCCTTGGAGAGGTTTTGGATTTCTTTTGGAGAAAGGAGTATCTAGCGAGAGGTGCTCCTCATATACATATGTTGTTGTGGATTAAAGATGCACCCAAATTTGGAACAGATTCGGATGAGACAGTGATGAGCTTCATTGAAGAGTATTCAACATGTGCTGTTCCGAAAACTACCAAAGAAAACAGTTTAAGACAACAAGTTTTACGCTTTCAATCCCATCGTTGTGGAAAGTACTGTTGTCGAAAATTCTGAAACAAGGACAAGTTCTACACAAAATGTCGTTTCGGCTTTCCACGACCAGTGATTTCTAAAGGAAGAGTCAATAATTTGATGTCTTCTCTACGACATACTGTGACGAGGAAATCACCCAAAAATACATACAATTTAAAAAGAAACGAAGAGTCGAAGTACATCAACGACTACAACCCAGTGATTTTGTCCATGTGGAATGCTAACATGGATATTCAATTCGTTGCTGACAACTCTATTGCTGTGGCTCGATATGTGACGTCTTACATCACAAAAAAAGAAAAGACAGAACTGAAGGAAATGTGGGAGGACATTTCACATGAAAAGAGTCTAAGCAAGAAATTATACAGTTACAGTCTGAAGATGTTGTAGCATCGAGAAATTGGAGCACATGAATGTTCTGATCGATTGTCATCAGCAAGTCTCTATGCGAAATCGAGAACCATCATTTGGATAAGTCTAGGTCTTGCTGCAACACGAAACCGAGTTTTGAAATCTGTACAAGAGATAGAGTATTTGGCGGAGAAAGAACCAGAAAGTACAGATATTTTGAAGACAAACATGTTGGATACATACTATCCAAATAGAAGTCCTCACCTTGAGAACGCTTGTCTCTATGAAGTTCTTCAAAGCTATATTTATAAGAGGAACATCAGAGAAGATATCAATAATGGAATATATGCTGTCATTGGATGTGAAGGATGTCTAGTGAAACAGAGAAAAGGTCATTTGATTAATCATCGAAAATTGAGTTGTGAAAATCCAGACAAAAGAGAATTTTACTATTTGGCTCTTTTGCAACTCTTTAAACCATGGCGTACAGAAGAGGAACTACTTGGAGATTTTCTCTGTTATGAAGACTCTTTTAATGCAACGAAGGATACCATAGAATGTCCTGTTTTTCCAAATTATCTGCAAATGTTGAATGAAGAAATAGAGCAAGAAGCAACAATTGCTGCAGAGATTGCGAGAGACAGTTCTCAAGACAGTCAGAGTTCTGCTTCATTGAGTCAGGATCCACTAGGAGGACCAATTATCCAAAATGAAGCTGCCACTGCCATGGATGAGGTGGAAAGACCTATGGAGCAAGCTCAAGAGGATGTAATTAATTTCGAAGATTTGGTGAAACAATTAAACCTTGAGCAGAAACAGATATATGACGAAGTCACAGAACAGGTTGAACATGGATTGAGTCATGAGAAGAAAGAGTGCTCATGTACATCATTTAAGCCTGTCCGACTGTATGTGAGTGGAGAAGCGGGAACTGGAAAAAGTTTTCTGATTAAAGCAATTGCAACTTATCTGCAGAAAAGGACTGAATCACCGCTGTCTTGTGTTGTTACCGCTCCAACTGGGCTGGCAGCACATAATATTAAAGGGATTACTTTACATCGTTTACTGATGCTGCCAGTGGAGCATGATAACAAATTGCAATACCACAAGCTATCTGGAGATGCGTGTTCTGAAGTTTCCAGAGTCCTGAAGAAAATTAAACTTCTTATCATTGATGAAGTAAGCATGGTCTCAAATCTAATGCTTGCTTTTGTGCATTTGAGAATGCAAGAAATTCTTAGAACAGACTATGATGTCTTATTTGGAGGAAAACACATTATTGTTTTTGGAGATCTACTGCAGTTGACTCCAGTGTAAGGTCAACCAGTGTTTAAAATGGTCACGCATGAAGATACCAGGAAGTGCCTAGGAAGCATTGGAAATGTTAATATATGGTTAAGTTTCAAATATGCAGAACTACTCCAAAATATGCGGCAGGCAAAGGATGAAGATTATAAAAATATTCTACAAGATGTAAGAATCGGAAAAATAAGTCAGCATTGGAAAGAAGCTTTACATGGACGATTAATTTCAAATTTGTACCCAAATGAAAACATTCTTCCAGAGAATATTTTTAAGAAAATTAACGAGAAGAAATCTGGCATATGTTTGATGCCTACTCTGAAAGAATGTTCCATGTTCAACAACAAAATGTTAAAGTTAGAAAATGAAGAGATAGTGAAACTGGAAGCTATAGATAAAATAGAGCATATGGGAGCAACAATTATTTTGTCAGAAAATTTGAAATCAAAATTGGATTCATTAGAGAAGACTATATCTAAAACTGCTGGTTTTGAAAAGACTCTGAATGTGTGTTTAAATTGTCGTATCATTTTGAAAAGGAATTTAAATGTTGAAAGAGGTCTGGTAAATGGAGCAATGGGTCATGTTGTTGGTTTTGTGAATTACAAAAATAGAGATGGAATTGAAATTTTAAAAATGTAATTTGATGCCATTGACGAAATAGAACAAATTTGTCTTGTTCAGCTAGATTTCTGCTTGTGAAAGACGTATATGTTCGCCGAAAACAGTTTCCTGTTTGTTTGGCATATGCAGTGACAATTCATAAATATCAAGGTTTAAGTGTAGATAGTGCTTTGGTGAACATCTGTGTTTAAAGAGGGTATGGCATATGTGGCATTATCACAAGTCAGAACTTTATCAGGATTGTACTTGGTTGAGTGTGATGAAACAAAGATTTGTGCTGATCTAGATTGTGTTAAAGAATACAATAGGTTAAGAAGAGAGTATGCTCCACATTTGCCTCAATATCCTCTGTTTGAAAAACGTGTGGTAGGCCGAAAAAGAAGAAATGAGAATAATTGCAGTGAGGTACTAGCAAAAAGACAAAAAGTAGATGAAACTGTAATTGTAAGCAGAAAGAAAAAGGATTCTGTTGAAGATGTTGTTGGATTTCAGTTTGAAAACAGTTCTGGTGTCAACTGCTATGCTAATGTAGTAGTTAATGTTGTTTTTTTTCTTCAAAATTTACAAGAACAGATTGTTGAAAATCGGGATCAAACATTCTGCTGTTTATTGAATTCTGTGTTTGAGAAATGTAGCAGTGATAGAGCAAAAATAGAAAGTGTTTCAGAAATTAGAAAACTTCTAGACATATGTTCTGGTCAAAATCAATTTTCACAGATAATTCAGCAGGATTGTCAGGAATTTTTAATGTATATGTTTGATGTATTGGAAGATGAAGGAGTAGATATAAAAAAACTTTTTAACCTTTCTTATCAATGGCAGCATGACTGTGATAACTGTACTTTATCAAGTAGTACTAGAATAGACACTGAAAGATTTATATATTTGAGTTTACCAGACTGCAAATCAGTGCCTTTTAATAATCTTGTTAAAGCAGCTGATCACAATATGGTGTGTACCCAATGTAAGTCTGCAATGCTGTCCACAATATTTCTACGAAGTTATGGTCACTATGTCATTTTAATGTTCCAACAATGTAGACCTGATGGAACGAAATTGACAACTTTCTATTAAAAATGTTGTGGCTTCTCAGTTATCAATTTCAGGAAGGACGTTTGCAACTGTAGCTATTATTTATCATGACGGTCCTTCAACAACATCAGGGCATTACACATGCTATTTAAAAAGTTGTAAAGGTTGGACCCTTTGTAATGACACTCATTTGACTTTAAAACAACGTTTGCCTTTTGACTTAAAAAATTCATATCTAGTGTTTTTACAACCAAAAATTAAGTAAAGGTAATTGGCCTATGAAGACGGAAACAGTTAATAAAGGTTAGTTTGCTGTTTAAAATTATATTCTGAGTAAAAGTGATCAAGATAATATACAAAATTGAGTTGTCATATAGGTACTGTAAGTGGATCTCATAGTAAGTGATATCAGTATTATAGGAAATGATGAACATGAGTGAGTCAGAGATAGAATTACGAACATTTAAATATTGTGAAAATGTTGTTTGAGTCTTTCTTTCAGAACGTCGGAAAAACGGTAATTTTAGAGTTTGTTTTAAGTAATTTGAAAATATACTGATACATCTGACACTATTTGGCCTTAAGGAATGGTGAAGGAATGAGTATTTGAAAATAATGAAAATATTTCAGATGTTCTTGGAGCTTTTCTTCTAGAAAGTTGATGAAATTGATTTTTTAGTGAACAGCAGAGTACTTTCCAACGACAAAAGGACCTTCATGATATACTATTTGGCCTAAAGGAAAAGTCAGTGAATCAAAGATTAGTGTACATTTGTCAGTATCTAAGGTTTTTTTTTAAAACACAATCTTTTAGATTGTGTTTTTTTTCCCGCTGTCATATGATGAGTGATTTGAACTCACTGTTTTAAGTGAATTCAATATATTCTGAGAACAGCAAAAATAAACTATGTAACATGTTGTACAAGTTATTCTATACTTTGGATTGTGTAAAATAAATTGTATTCCCATTGTCTGACACTCACTTTCCTTTTTCTCTCCTCTTTCAGCTCTTTTTACTCACTTATAATGTCTTTCTCTTACTTTCTGTAACCCCGTTCCTTTACTCCACTTCTTTCACAACCCCTCATTCTCATTTCAACTGTCTGCATCCTCTCTCTCCCTTGCATAACTTTTCAGCTTTCAGTCTCTCTGCTTTACTTCCCTTTTCCGTATTTTCCTCCTTTGCTCTTTTAGTAATTCCTCTTTACTCACTCAGCAGTATTGTCGCACTCTATCACTATAAATCACCCACTCTCCCTCGCTTATCTTTGTTTGGTCTTTTCTTTTGACCTCTTCTCCCTATTTTTCGTTCACTACCTCTATGTCCTCAGTGCCTCACTCTCCTTGTGTTATGTTCACTTGTGTTTATCTACCTTCTATCATTTCTTTTATAACAACTTCACTGCTCCTCTCTCATCGTTCTTCATCCCATTTCTTTTAGTCTGGTTCCATTACTATCCCTCATTTCCTTTCTTTCAATGTCCTTCTCTTTACTTTCATCACCAAATTATTTTCTCTCAGTACCACTGTTTTAGTCGTCTTCTCCTCTGTTTCCTTTTTTTGCTCCCTTACTCATTTCTTTTGCTTACTCATTGTACTCCACCTCCCTCAGTTTTTCTCTTAGTCTGTCTGTCTACTAACTTCCTCACTCCATTTCCCTCAATCATTGTATATTATCCTCTCTCCCTTCATCCCTTCACTCTATGACTGTCCTTCACTTACTCTCAGTTATCTTCTATTCCTCATTCTTCTAAATGCATCCTTAATTAGACTCTTTTCCGTCTCTGTCATTATCTTTTTACTTACTACTGTTTCGTGACTTAGTTTTGCTAACTCACATTGTTTTAGTATCTTCCTTACCTACAGTTCATTTCTCTGTTCTTCTCTTCCTCTCTGTCAGTGAATCTATATGCCTTACTCTTACTAATTTGCTCTCCTTCTATTTCTTTTTCTCTCTTTTTGCCCTTCTACCTTACTTTATTTCCCTTTCTATGTCCTTCACTCTTACTTTATTTCTAAATACACTGTTATGCTTTTTAACCTCTTCATTTGTATCTTTTAATTTAAAATACATATTTTACTAATTATAACTTATTTTTTCTTCTCTCTTTCACAGATACAAAGTGTAGTAAAAAAATGTAATTAAAGTTACATTTATTATATGGTAAGTGTGACTAAAAAAATCTAGTTTGTCATCACCCTTTGCTTTAAGCTCACTAAGCATGAGCGCCAATTCCGTTCCGCTCGCGGATTTTGCGGATTTTCGATAAATCCGCAATCCGCGAACTCCCGCAAATTTACCGAAAATCCGTGAATCCGTGAGCGGCAGATTCGGGGGGCAAAAGTTCAAGCCTTCAAGCTTGAAGTTGTAACTATTTTAGGATGGCGCCGGCAAGCTGCCAGCGCCATCCTAAAATAGTTACTAAGTCAGCTAAGTTAGCTTCAACAGGAAGCAAAAATACATAAAATAAAGCAGGTGCTCGAGCACCTGCTTTATTTTATCTATTAGTGCTTCCTGATCGGTCTCTGACCTTTTATACACACAAGAGGCATGAACTCGAATTCGGCGCGATTTAACACACACACATGGTCGCTGAAACTTGTTGAAGCTCAAATTCAGTGACTCATTCATCAGCCCAAAAACAATCGTGAGCGTCGTCGAGGCTGGGCAGGTGTGCCTTCTTCCCAAATCTACCGTCGAAAATCAGCTGTGATGCTGGATAGAGGCCTTTGTATCCTTGACTTTCACGAGCGCAATCCCTTTGCTGTTCCTGTGACCAGGAGCTTCTGCCTCTTCATCTACTGCTCTGATCGGTCTCAGACCTTTTATACACACAAGAGGCATGTGCACTCGCATGGAAGCCCCGCACGTTTGGTCCCGCTCACACACTCGCGGTGTGCACCGTCTTCCCGCCATTGACCCACTATGATGGACAGCTCACCCAAGGGACCCCTGCGCCCTTCGGCGCGATTGCATAGTAACACACACATGGTCGCTGGAACTAGTTGAAGCTCAAATTCAGTGACTCATTCATCAGCCCAAAAACAATCGTGAGCGTCGTCGAGGCTGGGCAGGTGTGCCTTCTTCCCAAATCTACAGTCGAAAATCAGCTGTGATGCTGGATAGAGGCCTTTGTATCCTTGACTTTCATGAGCGCAATCCTCGTGCTGTTCCTGTGACCAGGAGCTTCTGTCTCTTCATCTGCTGCTCTGATGGGTCTCTGAGCTTTTATACACACAAGAGGCATGTGCACTCGCATGGAAGCCCCGCCCACACACTCGCGGTGTGCACCGTCTTCCCGCCATTGACCCACTATGATGGACAGCTCACACAAGGGACCCCTGCGCCCTTCGAGGCAATTGCATAGTAACACACACATGGTCGCTGGAACTAGTTGAAGCTCAAATTCAGTGACTCATTCATCAGCCCAAATCCGCAAATCCGCAAATCCACGATCCGCAAATCCGCAAAATCCGCGGATCGTGGATCCGCAAAATCCGCCCATGCCTAAAGCTCACTAATATTTTTTCAACCAACCTCACTCCTGTTTCTTTACTCTGCTTCCCTCACTTATTCTTACTCTTCATGTTTACTCCAATTTCCCTATTTCCCCTCTCATATTCAACTTCTTTCAGTCCCTATTCTTTACTTCACTTACCCTCTGTTCCCTTCCTCTGCTTCTTCACTCATTCTGTTTTTCTTAATTATTTACCTTACTCCTACACACACACCTCATCCCCCTCCCAACACATACACACACCTCTGACATACACCCCACACACACACCACACACACACCTCATACACACACACACACCCCCCACACACACTCCTCACACACACACACACACACATTCCATACACACACATACATCCCACACATATACCCCCCACACCCACACACCCCTCACACATATCTCACACACCCTCACCTCCACCCACACCGAAAAACCCCACACACCCACAGACACACCTTACACACCCCCACCCCAACCTACACCCACTGACTCCCTATAAGTCACACACACTGCATTACTTACCTTTCTTTGCTGTTTCACTCAGACCCATTCAGGCACTGTTTCCTTTACTCTCTCTGTCCTTTCTCTTTGTCACTCCCCATGTCTTATCCTAATTCAATTTTTCACCCTCTTTCACCCCTCTTTTCTTACACTCACTGCTCTTTTCTCACCCTCCCTCACCGTTGTTCATTTATCCCGGTTCCGTCACTACCCTTCATTCCCCATTTTTTACTGCCCTTTCTTTTTCTTTCAACACCCACTCACATTCTCCCACTATTTCTACTTTAGTCTTCTTCCTCTCTCTTCCCTTCTTTCGCTCCCTTATTCATTTTACTTTTCTCACTTTCCACCTATTACACCTTCTCTGTTTTTTACTATGTAATAAACAATCCCTCTGTGTTTCTCCCTCTAGCTCTCTTTCTCTTAACATTACTTTCTTCATGATTTTTTTTTTCTTGTTTTGGGGTGCGCGCCCCGGTGCGCGTACCCTGAGGGAAAAAAATTGACAGAGATTCTTAAAAAATATAGGTTTATTTTTATAAATTAAAGGTAGTTCTAAAAAGAACAGTTTTTTTTCTTCTTTTTGTTGTTTTATATTTTTTTTAATGTTTTTTTGAACATTTTGTACTTTTGTTGGCTTTTCTGAACAGTTTTATATTTTTTTTGTATTTTTTATGGGGAGAAACAAAAAAAGGGAATTGAAAATGGCTCAACTGGAGCAAAAAACAAAAACGGAAAAAATTAGGGCTTTTTGGGGCAATTGTGGTTGTCACCAGCAAGGACGATGAGCTTTACACTCTTTTCAGCATAGGAGATGAGCTTACCACAATAAATACATGTTACTCTAAAATCTTCAAATCGTTGTTGAATGCAAGGCATCGTCTCCGTTGTTTCTGGTCCCGATGTAGTGGGTTGCTTTCTTTTGGAGGTGGTCCTTGAAGACTGGGGGAGGTTTCTGGCCAGTTCCCTCAACTCTGCAGCAGCATAGTTGTTTGGATGCTTGCGGGTCATATGTCTAATCATGGTATTATTACCAAAAGAATATTTTTTGTTTGGGTTGCCCCTTGAGAGTTCCATGCCACAGATTAGGCAAGTTACCTTTGCCGCATTGACTTTTTTCTTGCCCTCTGGGATTGAAAAAACTCCCATACAATGTGTGGCATTGGCTGGTATGGGGTATCGTCTTCAGCCAGCCATCTTCTCCTCTCCTCCTCTTCCTCTTCCTCCTCCTCCTCTTCTTGACCACCAATGTACTGTTGTGGTGGTCCTCTTGGTGGTGGTGGTGGTGGTGGTGGTGCAGATGCTCCAGGTGCTGCTGCTACTGTAGCCATTTTAAAGTACAAAATAATTCTCTTTGTTGTTGAAACAGGTCTTTCTCAGTCAAAGGACAAAGTCAGAATAAGGAAAAAAGGTGGAGTCTTTCATCATTTGGAAAACAGAACTGTTCTTGACCAATGAAAAGTGTTATTTTCAAGTTACATGATCCGGGCTTTCAACATTTGGAAACCAAAACTGATCTGCACCAATGAAAAGTGTTATTTTCAGATCACATGGCCTGACGCGCTTACGCTACGCGCCCTGGGGCGTGCCCGTAGTCGCGCTCCGGGGGTGCGTAGCGTAAGCGCATCAGGGCGTTGCGCGATCGTATGCGCTCGCGTGCTTCCGGGTGCGCTTACGCAGTGCGTCATATGACGCATCACGCGGTTACGCAAAATGTCACGATGTTGTTTTCGTTCGCGAGAATAGCGCTAACGGGACGCTCCCCGGTACGCGCCCTGGGGCGCGCCGTAACATTGCGCTTACCCGTGCGTTCACCGGTACGCGCCCCGGG
This sequence comes from Lissotriton helveticus, assembly GCF_964261635.1. NCBI lineage: Eukaryota > Metazoa > Chordata > Amphibia > Caudata > Salamandridae > Lissotriton > Lissotriton helveticus. The sequence goes on along the minus strand of NC_136071.1, from coordinate 645,821,612 downwards.
AGCGCCCCAGGGCAAAAAAAAAAAACATAATTATACAATATAAATTTCGTTATCAATTTTTAAAATTTTTATACCTATAGAGATTTGCTATTAAAAAACCATTGACATTCACTGAAAAAAACATAGGTTTCACACCAGTTATAGTTAGGAATTAGCATTTAAAAAACCTATTAAATTCACTGAAAAAACCGTGGGTTTCACACCAGTTATAGTTAGCTGGAAATTTTACTCGCATAAAACCATTGAAATTCCCACGTTATAGTTAGTTGGACTCACTATAACTTGCGCGCCTGCAATGCACTGCTGATGACATCACATATTACATCACTCATGACATGGTCAGTGACATCACTCATGACATCACTGATGACACCATCCAGTGAATGTGTGTCTTTCTGAAAAATAAATGTTAGTGAGTAATGTTTAAATATTTACATATATGTATTATTGTTTTACTTTCTGTATAAGTGGCTGCATGGGTTGGTGAGTAGGTACATGTGTATGTATATGGGTTATTAGATGTTTTTCTTAGTATCAGTATGAGTGTTTGTATGGTTTGGTGGGGGTATTACTTAGCACATAGATGCATGAATGACTGACTCTCTCTTTGTATGTGTTTTGAACACAGCATATGTGCAGGACTGTATGGGTGGATGAGTGTGTATATGTGTGTGTTAGTGAGTGAATGACTATCTCACTAGTGTCTTTATCAGTAACTACATATGTTTTAATCTAGTATATGTGAATATTGATGTATATAAGTGAGTATATGTGAGAGTGAGGGATTTTAAGAGTTCCTGTTTAAATTAGTATGTGCTTCTATAAGTGATTGTTTGAGAGAGTAAGTACGTGTAAGTTCCTTAGAAGTAAAGTGGTAGTGTGTGTATAGCTCTATATGCAAATAAATGGATGATCAATAGTTTATTTGCATGTGTGAGTATGTGTCAGAGTATCTTTTAGATGACTGTCGGTGTGTATCAGGATGTATAGGTGTATCACTACATATGATGAGTGAGTATATGTATGAGTGACTATATAGAACTGTTGGTGAATACGTGGATGTGTATATAGATGGTGGAATTATTGAATTGGTTGTTGTTACTGGTATGGGTATCTCCATTTTTTTGAAAATTGTAGTTTCTATTATTGAATATGTGCTTCAAGGGTTACATTACAGTGAAAGGAGGTCTGTCACTCTGTCACAAGGATGGTGTCATCAGTGATGTCATGAGTGATGTCACTGACCATGTCATGAGTGATGTAATATGTGATGTCATCAGCAGTGCATTGCAGGCGCGCAAGTTATTGTGAGTCCAACTAACTATAACGTGGGAATTTCAATGGTTTTATGCAAGTAAAATTTCCAGCTAACTATAACTGGTGTGAAACCTATGGTTTTTTCAGTGAATATATATATATATATATATATATATATATATATATATATATTACCTACTGGCGGTCGCCAGTAGGTATATATAGTTAGGATTTTTTCTCTATGGGTTTTTTGAAAATTCTATGTCTAATAACTTTGGCGTTTGTGGACGGAATTGGCTGAAATTTTCAGGAAAATGGCACATTTTGTTTCTGAGCAGCCCTTGAAAATTTGGGGGGGGTTCGTCCAGTGGGGGCCGAGAAAAAAGGGGGGTCCCAAAACGTGTTTTTAACATTGAGTTTTCCATAGGGCGGTTGGCCTCACTTTTAGCCCGAACGGCTGAATGGATTTGCACGAAACTTGGCAAAATTGTAGGGACTGGTAGCCCGATGTGCCTTTTGTAGGTCTCAATATATGTGCTCCAGTGGATTTTGAGAAATTAACGTTTAAAAAAAGATATATATCTGTAACAGCGGACCGGGCAGCGCTCTGGTTCGCGGACTTTTCGCGCAACGGAGCTTTGTGAAGCGAAGCTGATTGGTTCTCCGGCGTCTGTCAACATTCCAAACAGTCCGTAGCCGCCGCCATCTTGTCTCTCGGTAGGATCGAGAGACAAGAGGAGGTCAAAACAAAGGGGGAAATAACTATAAGGGGGCATAGTAGATCCTCGCTGACCCCCTAGGTTTGATGTGGAGGTTTTAAAAGGGCCCCGCGGGGCAAAAAAAATAATAATAATAATAATTGAACGGCTGAATGGATTTGCACGAAACTTGGCAAAATATTAGGGACTGGTAGCCCGATGTGCCTTTGCTAGGTCTCAATATATGTGCTCCAGTGGATTTTGAGAAATTAACGTTCAAAAAAAGATATATATCTGTAACAGCGCTCCGCTTCGCGTAACGGAGGTTTGCGAAGCTGATTGGTCATTCTGTCACTGGGCTATAGTTGGGCTACATCTGGCTGATATTTGGGCTACATTTGTTTTTTTGTGTGTCTGGCGGCCATCTTTGGGCTACATTGGGCTACATTGGGCTTCATTGGGCTACATTCGGCTAATTAGCAAATAGCTCATCGCAAACTAGGAATGGTAAAGAATCGCTATTTATTCCTTAAAGTTCGCTATTTAGGAAATGCAAAAAACTTTGATGATATATATGGCGGTTCATCTCTAACAAGATAAGAAGCATAGGGATACATTTATGATGACTGGCGCATCACCAGGGATGTGTTAGTCATTCTGTGCCGCTGTTCCGTCACCTATGGTGTGCTGCATTTACAATGCGGCGCATCATGGGGCAAAAACAGCACAGATGCGTGATGTATCTGTGCCGTAAAGGTGGCGCATTGCTGGAGTTGTATCGCAAGTGTGATGAAGCTCCAGCAAGGGTCGGGGGTGCCCCTGTCGCAGGGTTTCTGTTCTCACACAGAACTGTGGACAGAGGATTGGAACCTCGGCGAATGCATTGCTGGAGTTGTATCGCAAGTGTGATGAAGCTCCAGCAAGGGTCGGGGGTGCCCCTGTCGCAGGGTTTCTGTTGTCACACAGAACTGTGGACAGAGGATTGGAACCTCGGCGAATTAGGGTGTCCCAAAACTCACGTTAGTAATCAAAAACTCCTTAGCAAGCTAGGTACAGTGTCACATTGGATATAACAAACTCTCAATGTTTAGACAATCCAGAATATGAACTTATAGTACCTCAGGATACGTGGAACTCATGAACAGTCGGTCGTTATAGATTTCTTAGAAACCAGAACATGGAGTTAAGAAGAACAGATGTGTATTTGAAATGTTTATTTACTAATGCCGTCTTCTCAGGCGTAGTACCTTAGATAATAAAAGTACACATATTATCAGTAGCAAAATTACCAGCATAGTTACTAGTACATAAAAAGCGAATGGTGACAGTATGTTAACATGCTGTAAATGAATAAGAGTTAGCAACACTTATAAGCAGCCGCGGGCCGTGGAGGGAGTTACGGTGGGGCAGGGAGGCGGGGAGGGGGAGGGGCAAGGTAGAGAGGGCTCCACCCTGCTTCTCCCCCTCCCCGCCTCCCTGCCCCATCGTAACTCCCTCCACGGCCCGCGGCTGCTTATATCTCACCCTCCCTAATACACATATTATATTATTTGCTAAGAAGGTCTCTTTGTGTTGGTTTAGGGCGTGCCCATACTTTAGTGTCTTAGATTTGAAGGAATCACATCACCATACACCAGCTCTCTCTTCATGTGAACCGCATCAACTGTTGTGTATGTGTGTTCGGCAAAGCAATATAAAACCCGCCTCATGCCCAGAATTGGCAGAAGTTGCACTTATGTTATGAGTATGAAGTCGTGGAGATCAGACCTCATAACAATTCTGTATCGTGTTGTTCTTGAAACTTTAGCACTCGCTGTACAGATATAGTTTAACAAGTAAAGCAGATAGTAGACCAATAACATATTATTCTCATGTAAACCACGATGAACTACTAGGTGGAAAGCTAAAGCAACAACTAAGTGTCGTGTGCAGAAGTTGCAAAAAAGGAAAAATGGCGTTTAAACCGGTAATGAGCCCATGCTAACTTAACACGGTGTAAAGATATCCAGGACCTAGATGACACCTCCTCATGATCCGGAAACGAACTGAATAAGATAATAGAAGTGCCATCTCATGAGAGCAGATTGCAAGTTTATATGTGGACGGTCCGCAAGGTAAAGCATTAAAAACTAGGAAAATTTAATGCTAAAGAAAAATAAAACAGCCAAGTACTTTATCGAGTCTTAAGCCAATAGGCAAGGTAAATAATAAAAACTTGACAAATAAGTCAATGAATTGTCAATGAAATGCTAGTACTCAGCATATCAAACATGAAAAAGGTCTATGACATAACTGTGTATGCAAAATAAGCTGCAACAGCCTCCAATAGGAAGTCACCGTCTTCATCCGAAAACAGTTCAGCCATCCAATTTAAAAGCGGAAAAGAACATACGTGCTCTCCCAGCACCGGATCCTCTATCACCATCAGAGGACAGCTCGGTGGGTTTTCAAGAAAGCTCTCTTCCAAGAAAGACTGTGCTGCCGCCAGTAAATTCCAGGGACCAAGTAGTCCATGCATCAATGCCACAGCCATAATCCTTTCGCCAGGACAAACCAACTCGTGAGTAATGATAGGAGTCATCAGCTGATTAAAGTCGACGTCAGGAGAAACCGGTCCGCAGAGACACAAATCAATGGCCCAATCGAAATCACAGGTCAGGCAGTGAAATACAGGCTGGACACAGGTGAAGTAGGAGAACCGAAAAGATAATCCATATGCCGTGCTTAATATCGCCAACGGCATTGTGCCATAATATTCTAGCATGCGATTGCGGAACAGTGTCAGCAGCTGCAGGGTCGGAGGTTGCATAGGAGGGACATCCATATTTAAAAATGTAAAAAAGCACAAGAGCGTCCGCTGGTAATGCAAGTAAAAATGCCAATCCACGAACCAGAGTGCAGAAAATACAATGAAAGGAAGCAGGGATGACTCCAAAGATTTTCTCAAATGAAGTCACGAGACCACTGGTAACAACTTTAAAAAAGTGTGTCAGGGACTTTGTGGAGGATGCGTTAAAGATAGTCGGAAACATGTTGCTGAAATTGAAAGGCAAATCTTAATTGAAAAGGGTGTGCACCTCTGTACGGGTGTTCGCTATGTGAAGTACGAAAGTTTCACGGGCCGAACTCAAGGCCACCTCTCTCTGAGACAAAAGAGCTCTTATTCTTGCCATGCCGTTGAAACGTGTCCCAAGGTTGGTATTTGTGGCCAGATTGAAAACTCCCTATGTTCATGTGTGGGAGGAAATAGAACATTTCTGCAGCAAATAACCCGTTCACTTACTGTTACGATAAAAGGAATACTTTTAATTAACTCAGAACAATCTTCATTATTGAGCATCAAATAACTACCATTTTCCAACAACTTGAACGTGGGGATGATAGCAGGAACTGGCGTGCCTTGCAACATGCAAGCCATATTTGGTCGGTGTTTGTTGCATGAACCGTGTAACTGTATGTGCCTACACATTAGTGAATGATCTGGCGTCTCAGTGCATTCCTCTCCATTCAGATAAACTTCTTGATCATCTTTGAAACATCTGTATGTGTATGGAAGCGACCAGACCTCATGAAGAAAAGCACTACCTAAAGGTTCATAACGACCTATTGGTATATATTTCATACAATTTGAAAACTTATATAAAGCAAAAGGCAGCGTTATTAAACCGTGGATAAGGCATGTTGTCAAAAAACCCGCAATCCTCTGCTGATGATGTCACTGAGCATGTCATGAATGATGTAATATGTGACATCATCAGCAGTGGATTACGGGTAATAGTATCTCTAGTTTACTCCCCTATAGCTGTCTTTATTTTAACATAAGTGTGTGTTTCCCTCCCTTATACTTACTGTTTTTGGTTCGCTTCCAGTTCGCGTACCGGCGAGCGAACTAGGAAGCGAACTAAGAGAAATAGAGGTTGGCACAGTTCCAAATATTGTACCAATTTTTTAATAACGGGGAGGTAGTTCTGAAAAGAACTTTTTTTTTTATTTTTCTGAACATTTTTTTACTGTTTTTGAATTTTTCGGAACAGTTTTATATTTTTTTGGGTTTTTCTTGGAGGGGGCAATGAAAACGATTCATTGTAAAGGGCTCAACAGGAGCAACAAAACAAAAAAAAGAAGTATTTATTATTTTGGGCGTTTCGGACAAACTTGCATATGATAGTCAATAGCTCTGTTGATCAGAGTGATGCTTCTTTCTCCGTAGGAAATGAATCCATCGCAAAATACGCAGGTGTGTTTTACTTCACCAAATCTCATTTGTATATTTGGCACCATCTCCCTGCCCTCTGGTCCCGTTACTTCCGGTACAACAGATCTTCTGGCCATAATAGGGAGATTATCTAGGTCGTTCCGAAACTGTGCAGCACTGTAGTTGTTAGGATGCCACCTAGTCATATGGCGATGCATTGTGTAGTTTCCGAAACTGTATTTTTTGTCGGTCCCTCTGGACAGTCTATCTTGACATATAAGGCAAGTTACGTATCTTGCATTTACTTTTTTCTGACCTTTGGGAATTTTAAAAAATTGCCAAATGAAGTTTTCTTTCCGGTGAGACGTCCTGGGCTGCTCAGGCAAAAACTGCCTCTCTTCGTGCTCGTCCTCCTGTTCCTCTTCTTCTTCTTCTTGTTGAATTATAACTTGAGCAGGTGGTCCACTCTTCCTTGGATGTGGTGGAGGTGGTGGGGAAGCACCAGCTGAAGCTACTAAAGAAGCCATTGCTCAGTGATCACAAAGGGTCTTTCTCTCACAATGATGAAAGTCAGAGTGAGGAAAGAAGGAGGGATTTTCATCATTTGGGAAAAACAAGAGTTCTCAACCAATCAAAAGTGTTCATTTTAGATTATATGACCTAGTCTTACATCATTAGGAAACCAAAAGTGAAATGAACCAATGAAAAGTGTTATTACCAAGTCACATGACTTGCTGTGTTTACGTTAAGCGCTTTGCAGGGCCTCCCGGTTTGCTTCCAGAAACCTGCGCTTTGCGACTCGCTTCGCGTACCAGTTCGCTAACGTAGTACGTCATATGACGTATCACGCGACAACGTGAAACGTCATGCGGACGGGAGGCGTCACGATGTTGTTTTGTAACGCGGCACTTGCGGTAAAGAAACGTTTACCGGCTCGCGGTCTATTTCGCGGCATCAAGGTCAGCTAACGGGAAGCTTCCCTATTTGCGAAGCGGGAACGAAGAAAAAAAAATATTTAAAAAAAAAATTATTCATAAACATATAAAATATATTTTTGGATTTAAAGGAGAATACATTTTACAGCTACAGATATTAGCTGTTAAAAAACCAATGAAATTCACAGAAAAAACCATAGGTTATAGACCATATATAGTTAGGAATTAGCATTTACAAAACCTTGAAAATTCACTGAAAAAACCATAGGTTATAGACCATATATAGTTAGGAATTAGCATTTAAAAAACCTTATTTTACTCACACAAAACCATTGAAATTCCATATATAGTTAGTTGCACTAACTATATATCGCGCACCCGCAATCCACTGCTGATCATGTCACATATTACATCATTCATGACATGGTCAGTGACATCACTGATGACATCACTGATGACATCTCAAATGACATCACTGATGACATCACTGATGACATCTCATTTGACATCATTCTTGTGCTAATACGATAAACCTCTTCAGACTCTAATATAACCTTAGATACACTCAGTGTATACAGACACTCACACACTGCCACTCATCCATGGAGTTACTCACACACCCAGTCAGTCATGCAAAGAAACAATCTCACCTCCATTTCTTCAACTATACAGTTAAACACACCTTACTTATTGAAACATATACTAACACATATTTACTCTCTTATACAATCCCTGATACAAGTTCACAATGATCGATACAACCACTCACTCATTCAGTGGCTCTCATGCACAGTTATTTATATATGCCAACTCTCACATGTACTGTGTTTTACATATGTACTTACTATGACATGTAGCATTGAGATATCCATTCACTCATCAATACACTCATGCACACAGTCAACTGCCCATGTAGCTGTTTCCACATGCACTCTTGAACTCATACACCTAGTGAATAAACTGCTCACACATCTATGCATAGAGTCTCATACCTTCCAGCCACCCCCACACAAACTCAATCTCCCATAGAAATACTTGGGCAACCAATTAATAACACATATAGCCTCTCGTATAGCTAATGATCAACACATGCAGCAGTTTACAGAACAACAGACATAATGATGCACAAATTAAGACAGTTTAGTCACTAACCCATGCATTCAGTGAGACACATTTAATCACTCACTCATACAGTCAGTCATGCACCTACTAAATCCTTCATCCAGACACTTATACATCCACTCAAGACATATTTTAACTTTACAGAAAAATACAGTCACTGGATGTTGTCATCAGTGATGTCATCAGTGATGTCATTTGAGATGTCATCAGTGATGTCATCAGTGATGTCACTGACCATGTCATGAATGATGTAATATGTGACATGATCAGCAGTGGATTGCGGGTGCGCGATATATAGTTAGTGCAACTAACTATATATGGAATTTCAATGGTTTTGTGTGAGTAAAATAAGGTTTTTTAAATGCTAATTCCTAACTATATATGGTCTATAACCTATGGTTTTTTCAGTGAATATATATATATATATATATATATATATATATATGTGTTTGGAGATATCTATCTATCTATCTATCTATCTATCTATATATGTGTGTGTGTGTGTGTGTGGGTGTGTGTGTGGGTGTGTGCTTGTGTGTATGTATTTAAAAACGTACATACACATATATGTGGAAGTGTGGTTACATAAGTTTATATTTATATATAGTACTAAATATTATTTAAATGTATTTAATGTATATTATATTTATGTTATATATTAATATATTTAAGATTTATTATTGGAAAATATGTATATATATATATATATATATATATATATATATATATATATATATATATATATATATATATATATATATATATATATATACATACATATATATATTAACAAACTATATTTGTGTATGTTTTTTTAACGATATTAATTAGAAACAATATTTTTATACTTACCATTATTAGTGTAGGTATACAATAGTTTTGAAATCGCTATTTTTGGCACAAGATTATTGGGTCCAGAATTATCGGGTCCGGAGTTTATGAACCCAATATTTCCAACTATAGACACATAGGGAGACATACTTGGGCCGTACCCTGTGGTGGAGAGCATTGTCTTCAAACATTTTCAAGGTCCCTCTTATCTGCCTATTTTTTTTTTCCATCCCCTCCCTTTTGATCCTTCCCATTACATCATTAATACTCCATGCAGCTGAAATTCCGAAATTGTGTGTCCTTCTTGTGATTTTAAAATTCACACCCGCAGCAGTTCCATTTACACTGCTAGGGATATTTTATATATTGAATCTATCCAGATGGCTCTAAAATTCATTTCAGAATAAGCAGGCCATGAATATTCCATTTACTTTGCTCTTTGAGGGCTATACTTGGCAAGTCTGGGGACCTCTGAAACCATGCAGTTCATCTGGAATCTAAATGAGATAAATGGCCTGATGTTGCGCTCTGCCGTACAAGGCAATCGAAATTTTAAAGATCCGTCGAAACCCTGACGCTATCACAGAATAATAGAATATCATTTTCTGGTGGTATGCAATGTTTTCCTAGTATTATGTAAATTTGGACAAGGTTCAAATGTGAATTGTAATACAGCTGGCATGAACATTCAATTTAGTTGAACTCATAGGCTGCACTAGATTCAAGCTTCCAGAGGTATTTAGTGCATTTTGTGAAGCATGTCAGCATCGGTCCATTTTCCATCAGTTCATGTAGGAGAAAACAGCCATGAATGATTTTCAATTCATGTATTTTAAGTGCATAAGTTTTCTCTCTGCAGCCTGTTCAGACTTCATTCTCTTCTCATCAATCAATTACTCAATGTGCTTGGCAGCTATAAAATAGGGAGAGATGAAAAATATTCTGCCTTACCCGAGTAAGCAAATCCAAATTGCTTTTAATCACCAAGGATATTGCTGCTCTAATGATATCTCTTTGAATTTCAAGAGCTAGCAACGCTATAAGAAATGCTGTGCTGGAGATGTATGCATGGCACTTGTCATGAGTGGTCTTGGCATCCATCACTTGCTCACTGCTTCAGTTCTCATGTGCTCCCAAGTTCTCATGTGCTCCTACCCCGAGCGATGCACACAAATGTATAAACCTCACTCAGAGATTGATATGTTAACTATTTGTAAGAGATGGGCTTCTGTTGAAAACGCCACTTAACAATAAAATAAACATAGCAAAAAAGAAATGTTTTAAAGTCATTTTAAATGTTAAAAAGAATTTGCATTACATGGTGCAAAAAAGTACTGCATGGCAAGCATAATAGAATAGCATAATAGAATTAAATTGTTAATTTGCTTCTAAAAATGAAGCAGGCCCTAAGGCGAATTTTGTTTACTGGTTGAAATATCTATTTAGTATGTTAAACTTAAATGTTACATAATTTGTTTTCTTTTCCCTTAGATGTGATGTTCAGTTTCAAACACATGACTTGGGCGAACATTTAAAAAACAGGATTAGGGTGAAATTTTGACCAAGTTCTTTCATGTATTTGATAGTAAGTAAGACAGTGCCTCCTGTAAACACACTTTTAAAAAGCATTAAGGAAGCAGATATCTGGGTTGAGCATTGTGTGACCAGAATGAGTCTGTTTAGTGCTCTGTTGCGTGTCATTGTGGCTGTGATGTGTTGTGTTGCTTTTTGTACTCGTGTCTCAGCTGAATTACTGCAATTTATATTATTGTGTAATACTATGGCTGATGTGTTGTTTTCTGTTTTTTACCGTTTTGTTTTTTTGTGCCTTGTTATGTTTTGTGCTTTTATGTTGCTTTGTGTTTTGATCTGTTCAATTTAGATGTGTCAATAAATGCATCTGCATTTACAGCCAAAAGCAACAGATACTTGTAATGTTTCCATGATAAGCACCAATTTATCACGGTCTATGGTTGCAAACAGCACTGCTACAGCTCAACCATTTAAAAAATCTGTCAGTCCAAACCTTCGGCAAATAACTATCTTACATTAGTGCCCTCAGACTGTGATATGGTCCCAGGTATCAACATTCCTAATTTATAAAACATTGAGTGCAGATGACTAAAGTTTTCCTTAAGATTCCACCGTGGGCGCTATGAATTACTTGGTTGCCGAATATCAAGGCTGCCTAGTATTGATTCTACTGAATGCCTCTTTTTTTCACCAGCCTACATTTCCTTTCTCTCTCCTACGTGTGCAGGACCTGATTTCTTCCTTTTTTGCTTTTTCCTTTCTTTACTTCCTTCTTCATCCTCCATTTCTTTCGTTTGCTTTGGGTCAACATCTGACGATGAATAATACGGCCCGGTCACCAAAAATGGGGTCCAGTGGCCACGATCACCGGCACATATTAGGCACTAGAGTTAACACATTCTAAACTGTAGGAGATAGGGCTCGACTTAAAAAAAATGTTCCTGACCGCAAGTTTGACTTATTCTTGACTTCCAAATAGGTTACTCTTGAATTTCCTGGAGTAGGCCACGCCTACTGGCGGAGGTGTGTGGTGTAAGCCGCACCTACTAAAGCTTCATTAATCAGGCCTATAGTTCCAGATGAATAGAGTTTAAGCACTCTGATTAGCGTTGGCCAACTTCTGTTTTAGGTATGAAATAATCTGCAATTTCCTGGACTGATACTCAAAAAAATATTCTGAGAGTATGCATGTCTTACTACAGGCTTATTTGTGACTTTCTCATTAATTTCCAGAAGTAGGACAGGCTTACTAAGAGAAAAAACAAACATTGTGGATTAGATCTCTGAGTAAGCAGACCTTGTTCATGGAGAGTCCTGAGTGAGTCATGCCTAACCCTTAAGTAGGACATCATTACTGACTTAAAATACTTTGTGGTTCAGGTCTAGACTTTCATGAGCAATTGAATGTTCACCCAGGAGTTCGAGACATCTATTTAAAAAGAAAAAAATTGAGAGGTTTGGGGGTTAAGGAGCTAATTTAAAGTTGGCTCGTAATGACACAGCCCTCACATCTAATGATCCTTAAATGCTCAATTTCCGTGCTCCACTCTTAATGTCACTTCCGTTCTGTGCTTACACATTAGTTAAATACAGCCATGCCGAATAAATCTGAAAGATGATCACATTTTTGAATCGCTGAAAGGCTGTGGTCATAAACTAGTTAGTTAGGTAGATATTTCCAAGTAGGGTTCCAAAAATTACTTCAACCTTATATTCTTAGCTCGGACAAACTACTGCCGAAGTCAACGTTGCTTCGAGGAGCCACTTGCATAATAAGATAGAGTGATCACTGTAAAACCTTTGGTGCAATGTTCTCATGTCGAAATAAGATCGTATAGCCATAATTCTAAACAATTCCTTGCTCCACAGATCAGGAAAGTCAGTGTAAACATAATCACCAAGAGTATGGTTTTCAAAGCTTGCTCAAAATGAGTTTATGATACATTTTATAAAGCCAGGGATTTTATCTAAATAATGACTGCATATTAATCAAATTTGATAACCCTCTTCTCCAGTCTGATATTTATTAATGTTCATGTCGGTTGAATACAATCACATAAGATGGATATAGACTCTTAATAATAATACTGGATGGGGATTTCCACCTAAAATTGGTGAATGGTATGTGGGTGGAAAACACTGCCTTCGCGTTGGTGGAAATCTATGTATTGTGGAGTTCTCCCCAGATAGATGTCCCTAGTGAATAGGCCCCTACATTTTAGCTCCAATTATAATAAACTACTTCTGTAAACATTTGCCATTTAGCAATTTCGGCGAAGGACTACTTATTAATTACCCTGATTACATGTGAATTGTACAACATGGCATTGATATCTGTATTCATTTTGTCAACTTTAAATTGCATATGACTACGGTGTCTACCTACATAATGGATCATGATCTATTCATTGAATGGACCTTTTACGGTTTCAAATCACACACATGGGTAGTAGTATTCCCTGTCAGGGAAACGTCCGCACATTTGTTAAACCAATATATGGTGGTGGAATAATGTTAACGTGGAGTATGGGTATCTTTCAAAACAAAAAGGTCTAGGTATTGGTGCTAGATTCGCCTTAAAACACCTACTACCCAAACGGTGTTTGTCTGCACACAGAATGTGCATAAGAACAAGCAAAAAAAGAAAGGGCTTTGACAGCACAATGATCTTGATAGTCTTTATTCCAAAATTCACTTCAATAAAACTCCCAGCACACGACTTGCCGAGACGTGTTTCGTCTTTTCACAAATACTTTTTCAAGGCTGGAAATATTAAGATATACACCAATAAATATTCTGTACAAATAGATATACATTAACACAGGACAAACATAAATATTTAAAAAATTTTTCATTTTTACAGAGGGAGGAGCCAAGATGGCGATCGGGATGGCTGCATAAACGCTCGGCTCCGTGCTCCCTCCCGCCCCGCACGTATATCCTGGCGATTACCCTGAACACTATTTGCTAATCTGAGTAGGTGAAGGAAAGTCTTCACTTACCATCTGCTTCTGAGGCTCTGCCGTGCAGTAAACCCGAAGAAATGTCCCCGACTGTTTGGCGGCCTTCGAGGTGCTGAGACCGGGATCTTGAGTGAGGAGAGTGTCCGGCCGGAAGTACAACGCCAGCGGCCGCTGGTTGCACTGGGAAGCCGGTCGGAGAAACCTGAGATCCGCGAGCCGACGGAGATGATGTCAACCCACTCCCCATAGTGGGTTGACCTGCGGAAGGTGCGATATAGCTGGGCCGGAGAGAAATTCGTGATGCCCAGCTCCCCTTCTGTGAGATACCCGATCATGTTCATGGCCCACCCCGGGAACCTGTGGGTGGCTCCCGAGGAGCGACGGGGGCTCGTTTAGCCATTCGGTGACTCTCCTTTCTGTTACCGGCCCCGACTATTGAGATCCTGCTGTGAATCCTGCAGTGTCCGGGAGCTGGGCCCGATCCCGCGGTGAGGTGGAGGGAAGAGAAACCGGAACGGCTGACATGGCGGATGATGCCCTCCTGCGCAGCCCTCACCCGGGCAGAGAAGCCGGTGCACGAGAGAATCCCGGGGTTTGGCACCATGAGAAAACACCCACTCCCGGAGATGTCCTGGCTGCATTAACAATCCTGCAGATTACCCTGATCCGGGAGGCCCGAGACTTGGGGAACAGGATGGCCGCCATTGTTGTTCCGCCATTTTGTGACGGCGCGGATCGCTCTCAAGGAGGCGCCGCTGTGTCTGCCTTTGATACATTGACGTGTTCCTCGGATGAATCTGCACTCGTGGAGACGCGGATAGATTTGGTTCATGAGCTGGCTGTGGATACACTTGTTACATATGTGATTGTCTCCTTGGGGCTTATCTCTGAACTGCGAGTGGGGGAACGGCATTGGTCCATGGTTTGGGCGGCCCCGGCGGGGTTTTGGTGCTTCCCGCTTCGTGTGATTCCTTTTTCATGGCTGGCGGGACTGTGTTCGGACTTGAGACTGTTGGCGATGTTGATATTGTCGCGGTCCGTCTTCTGCCATGCATCATCGGCGAGACTCAGGTGGCTCGTATCCTATGGAATGACGGCACTGCCAGATCCTCCTGGTGCAATCGGACCTCTTGTACTACTTTGTATTCTGTCTGAGAAATGGTTCAACGTTGGTACTATCGACAGAAGAGGCCAGGGGTGACTTTGCTTGGGACATGGAGGGACTCATAGATGGTTCATGGTGATTTAAGGGGCACTTCGCGGAGCTGTAATTGATTGCGTTATACGTGACTGTTGCTATTTGTATTTTTCTACCGTTGCTGTTTAGACGATTTTTGAATGCGGAGGTGGGAGGGGCCGGAACACTAGATTGAGGGCCCTTCTCCTGTATTTTTTCTCTTTCTTTTTCTCTTTTTCTTCTCTGTATTTCGGGTCTCTATTTAGGGCGACAGGCACGCTGCTGGGGGGGGGTAGGCCGTAGCCTTCTGCAGGGGTGCAGGGTTGGGGGTTGGGGGATGGGTTTGTTATTTTGTTCTTTTTTCTGTCTCTATGGCCCTTTGCCCTTTTCTTTTTCGATGTCGTCATCTTTCATGTCTCCCATAGTGTGTTTTCCCTTGAGGGGTGGGACTAGTTTGCCATGATTGCTTAGTGTTTATTGCGTCTCTCCTTACCCCATTGCCCCTCCCCCGTCATTCTCAATCTATGTACATCGCTAGCGTAACCTTTTGCTTTTAGTTAGCTGTGCTGGGGGAGTGTATGACTGTGCGACATTGATTTCTAATTCATTTTTTCGTTATTGCAAAATGAACCGTCTCAGATCCTTATTATTGCGTGGTAATTTAAATATATGTCATATCCTGGATGCTAATCAGCCTTCGACCTCCGGACCGCTGTACTTTATACGTTATATTGCTTTTTTCCTGATTTGCGTAGCGGCCGGCCTGGATTGGTTGTAGGCCTATGGTTGTATTTCTGTGCTGAAACAATAAAGGTTCTTAAAAAAAAAAAAAATATATTTACATTTTTACACATAGGTTTGTTTCTTACACATACATTGCTAATATACACATATAATACACACAACAGCAGCTACAATTACTCTTCTTAGAAAAAAGAAGCAACAACAACATTGATAACAAGATACCAACTAAGAATGATAAAGACAATCAAGATCACTATACGTCTTGGATCCCTATGTTTTGGATTAGTGTTGTTGCCAATGTCTCTATAATTGAGTAAAATGGGGTTACTGATACCCATTAGTGTGATACATACTTTTATGACTAGATAGTGACAAGAGGTGTGCTGTCAAATCCCTTTCTTTTTTTGCTTGGACCTTTTATGGTTATTTATGTTTCAGAGTCCCTGAAAATGTCCAATGTGACACCCCTATGAAAAAAGTCTCAATGGATCACAAGTTGATATTCAATTATCATTCTATCTCTACACTGTCTTTTGTTGGTTCATGCCTTGAAAAAGTAGTGTTCCAACAGCTGAGGGACTTAGGGGCCGATTATGATATAGTTGGGAAACTCTTCTGACCGAATCAGTTTTCGAATTGTTGCAGACGGAAATCGGGTTCTGCAAGTCCGAATGACTGATTATGATGCTACCGAACATCGTTAGGTCGGACTCACATTGACTACAATGAGAGCCTCTGTTCCAAACAAGAACACAGGCTCCCATTGGAAAAAGGGGTTGATGGGGAAAAGCTTGTACCCTGTGGCGGGCACCCCAAGGTGCCTTCCACACTCTACATGGCTACAAAGAAGGGGCCCACGGGTACCTCCACAGGCCCCAACCAGATGCCTACAGATGAAGGGGGGCCTGCTACAGTCCCCCAAAGTCAAATTTTGATGGCTGTTTTATGTCGGACAAACCGATTTGGAACGGCTGTCAGAATCAAACATTGTAGTGGCTCGGTTGGAAACAGTGTCCATAGAGCTGTATGATTCGGTTAAGCCCGAACAGCTTCCTTGCATCGTAACCAGTCATTCAGAAATGTATACGATTCGGTCGGAAACATAGGTTCCAAATCAGATTCTCTGAATCCCGTTCAGAGCCTTTCTGAATGCCATCCTAAATGACCTCTTTGTCTCTACCCATAACTACCTCTATCCCACCCAGATGGGCTTTAATTCAGGCCTTGGCACAGAAATTGCTCTTCATTTCTGTATTGGATGATCTTAGAATGTCAGCAAATGCAAATATGCCCACTGTTCTGGTCCTCGTAGATCTCAAAGTGACCTTTGACACAGTTGACCATGGTGTACTTCTTCAAAGGCTTGCTGAAAGTGGAGTTTCTGGTCTGGCTCCAACATGGTTGAAATATTTTCTATCAAACAGATCCTTTCAGGTTTCATAAACCTCATTTGCTTCTGTGGCCAGTCCCTGCCCCTGGGGCAAGTATTAGGGTTCCCTACTCTCACCCATATTATTTAACCTTTATATAGTGCCCATAGCACAACTTATGAAATCTTTTTGACTTACCTTCTTTTTGTACGCAGATGATACCCATATGTTTGCTAGCTTTGAAAATGATTCAAATGTACTAGCAAGAAACTTGTGAAACTGCCTAAATGAAGTCCATTCTTGGACAAATAGAAATTTTCTATAAACAAAATAAAATCCTCTATCTTGCAAAATTAATTGTGCCTTCTTTTGAGCACTTCTGGCCCAGTAGCCTTGAATCTTCATCCTGACTTTTCAGCCACTGTTGTGAAAAATCTCTGAGTGTTGATTGATGCCACTCCATTGTTATCTGCCCAAGTGTTGGCTGTGTCAAATCCTGTATGTTCCAGATGCACTGCTTGAGACTCATCTGTACTGCTTCACACCTGCCCAGTTGGTTCTTATTTTGATTTCCTTTGTACAGAGCCAGACTGGGACCCCAAAGCATCCCTGGCAATTTTGTCTGACCAGCCCTCAGGGGTAAAGGGGCTGAAAGTTTAAAGCACTGCTACTTTTTTTTACTTGGGGGCCAATATTGTGGCACAGCTGCAAAACCGGCTCCAATCACTGTAAAAACATCACCCACCTTTTCAGTCTCCTGGGATAACGCCTGATGCCCGCTACGGCATCAGGCGTAGTGGGCGTTCCTCCCTGGACCCTGGACAGGAAACTAGCATCCTGGGACGGGTTTCAGGGTATCACCCTTCATCAGCCAGGCTAGCTTGAATCCAGTGGTGTAGTGAGCAAGAGACCCACATCTGTGCATACCCTTCCCACTTAGGGGGACATATGCAAAGGAAACAATGGATTGAGGGTCAAGACTGATTTGCATATGGCTGGGTCCAAACCGGAATGGCATGTTGAGCAAAAAAAATTGATTTAGGCCCAGATCTCTGTTGTACATTCTGTCCATCAATTGTTATTTATGCATTTGTCACCACGAGTGTGACGGGTATGCCCAGACTTGGTACCCATGTTCTCCATGCCACTGGAGTCAAGCTATCCTGGCTGATGAGGGCTGAAAGCCCAAAACTGGTAGTACGATGCTTGTTTCCAGTCCAGGGAGGACCTGGCCTGGCAGTTCGGACTGGACTGTTCCCATTGGGCGCAGGGTCAAGACTGATTTGCATATGGCTGGGTCCAAACTGGAATGGCATGGTGAGCAAAAAAACAATAGATTTAGGCCCAGATCTCTGTACTGGGGTAACTGTATGATAGTGTTCTGCATTCTGTCCATCAATTGTTCTTTTTGCATATGCATTGCAGCAAGTCAGCTTGCTGCCCTGCACTGTCTGACAGGGAAAGGGCAGGAATGCACCCTTTTAAGAAAATACAGCACATTCCTGCTTTTTCCCCTGCGCTGTTGACCTTTTGGCTGCCGAGTGCCAACGCAGGCACCCTTGCACCATGGGACAATTACCTGCACAAAAACAATCCCGAGAGGCATATTCAAAATGCAGCACACATAGAAAGAGGAAGTAACAAGGAGAAATAAAGATATTTCTCCTCATTATTCCTATCCTGGTAAGGCATATCTTTTTAGAGCATTCCCAGGTCTACCAGTTCTAGTAAATCGGGCAATGCATCAAAAAACCATGGAAGTTGTATGGGAACACCCATGCAACAGGCTGAATTGAAGTGTGAGCGCACACCTAATTTATGTTATTCTCTAAAATATTATAAACTTCGCATCTCGTTAGCATGCACACCAGTTATAGGGTTGCCAACCCTTCAGAAACAAAATAATAAACTAGTGAAGATTCACTCAGTTGCTGGATGCACTGCTAAATTCAACTTATTCACATCATCCAAATAAACAAACAGTTAACCCCTTCGCTGCGGGGGTTAATCCCCCGCTGTGCTGGGGGGGAGGGGGCGCGCACAGCGCCCCCATGTTCATGACAAGCTGAGCTCGTCACGAGCTGCGGCGCTCCGGTGCTCATGACGAGCTCAGCTCGTCACAGGTGCATTACCTGCCGTGGAACGCTCAGCACAGCAGGGGAATTATCCCCGCGTGTGAGCATTCCACTGCTCATGTCGAGCTGAGCTCGTCATGAGCACCGGAGCGCCGTGGCTCATGACGAGCTCAGCTCGTCATGAGCATGGAAGAGGTTAATGCAATTTTCTTCAAAAATGTACCTTTCTTCACAAAGATTTTAGCCAGTATATGGTATCGTTTTTAATTTTCAAGCAACTATTGTAAGAAAACATTTTTGCAGGCTGACATTGCAATACATAAATACAATGAAAAATCGCATTATCACTATAATGTAAATCAGAAGCAACCATTCCAACAAACACCCATGCAACACCCATGGAATGCCTCCTTTGAGCAGATTTAGGCAAAGCTGCGCTTTTTACACCAGATTTATGGAACCTCTTAGGGAAACACAAAGAGGCCTGTTGTGGCTTCATAAATCTAACTTAAGGTTTGATTTGGTTATGTATCACTTTGAGCGGTGCAAACACGTTGAAAACCACTCCTAAAATTGGCCCCATAATTTAAAAAAGTGGCCAAGGCAGAGCAGGAATGTCCCAAATAGGAGACAGAGGGGACGGAAGCTTCTTTTGCGACTACGGCAGCCAAAATAAAGCTGCCATATTACTTAACCGACACTCCGGTTTCAACACGGATCTACTTACTTGTATACGTGCAACCTCCCCATAAGAACCCCTTTGAGGGTTGGAAGTATCACCTCAAAAAATAAAGAACGATATTTTGGAGAATAGCCTCGAAAAAGTCATGGGTTACATTCCCTAAAACGACGAAACACGTGTCGGCTGTGACGTCTCCAGAAATAAAACTCCAACGACAACCCTGAACAAAAGGAATGACAATTATTTCGATGGCATGATTAATGTATGGTGGAAACACATGTATACTTATGTAATTTGATGCAAAACGTGTGCTAAGGAGTATCAAGCATCTTGTGGCTCTTGCCTAACTAGAAGAAGAAAAGTGGTTCTCTTCTCCTTGTAGCACCGTATTGACTCTCATAAAATCAGTTACCTAGAACTAGGAAAAGTGAACATCCCTCTGTGGCGCCAACACCTAGTAAATTACCACTAACCTAGCTGTTCATTCTAGATAGCTGTCTAGCTGTTTGTAAGAGTGCATATGCTGAGGTAAACCCACTGCATGTATCTCATTCTAGTTTGCGGATCTTCTGCCTTCATGGGAATAATATGCATGCACATTTGAAGTGTAAGATAACAAGAAGCCAATTGGTCCTCGTGATGGTAAGAGGTGGTTTGGTTGTGATTGCAGGGATGCAAACGTTGACCTTGTAGAATTCTGTTTATCTCATTCAACCATTCCCTATTGGTTTAGCTAAAGCAGGAAAAAAAGTTGCTAAAAAGGATTGCTTTCTTTTAGAATCATGAGGCAGATAAAACATTTCCAGTGATACACAGTGTCATTACTGAACATCCTATAGAAGAGTCCCTCATGCATTCCAATGGAAGCTCTTCCAGGAAGTTTGAATAAGACACCAAGTCAATCAATCAATCAATCAAACTGGATTTTTAGACCACATCTAATCACCTGCGAGGGTATGCAGGCGCTGAGAACACTGCTTTCAGGAAAGATCAGTTGAACAGGCAAGTTTTGAGTCTCTTCCTAAATTCCAGCAGAGAAGGTGAGGTCTAATGTAGCCAAAAGCAGAAGGTGAGACTCCTCTGAATGGAGAAAAACCCCACTCTAATATATTTTAAAGGAGTGGTAACAATGGATATTACCGGCACTGCACTGGTAAGCAAGATCTTTTTTAAATGGCTTTGTCCTTTTAGGTTCCCTGAAAGCAAAAGCAAAAGCAAAAAAGCAATTGGATTTTTCTTTTTAAGTCAGTCATATAAATAAATATGTTTGGGTATTTTATGGTCTATTGCCCCTCTGATCTAACTTGGAAAATGACTTCATTTGTGGAGAGTTACATTTTAAAGTCATTTGAGAGGCAAATGATAAGGTGCAACCTAGCATGAACTTTCTTGCTTTCTACAGTCTTGGTATATGTAGATACTTATTTTTCTGCACAAACACAGTAAGGGACTTCACGATTTAGGAGATGGCTATAGAACACTTTACAGACATCATGCTCTGTATTATGAACACTTCACGATTTTTTAGCTTACAATAATAATAAATCAGTTCAGTACCATCTTGGCACATATTGTTGGCAACTCTTTTTGATTTATGACCACCATCAACGTTGTTGATTTCATGTGGTGTAAATAACTTAAAATACAGTCCTCCGAATTTTAATTCAAAATGGGTTTGTGGAAAATTGAAAAGAGCAAGATGATCAGGCTGTGTTTCTAGAACATATCACAAAGAGGCAATGACAGGAGTAGGCAGAAAAATCAGCATGACATGGCAGAGTTGCAAAGAAATGAGCCGCAGTACGTCCCTTGGAAACAGCGGTGATTTTAGCCTTTTCTAAGCAGTGTGAGCAGAAAATCAGTTGTCAGAAATGTTACGCAGCCAAATTTTCATGCTGCTTTGTGCATGGCTGGCAGGGCGTCCATCAAGTGGCCTGGACAATTGCAGAGTAGGAAATATGCGTGCCAGACAAAGGCCAATGTATACGCCATGTTGCTTATCCAAAAGGACAGGATGCTACTGCACTGTATTGAGATTGCTCTAAAGATTCTATGATTTTACTGACTTTTCATCACACAAAATCTATAACACGCCTTTTTTTTGGTCATTTGATTTAAGTGCTTTCACTGTTGTGGTAGGATGTAAGAGGCAACCTGTAGCAAATCACCCTCCAGGGCAATCTGCAGCCTTCTATGAATCAATTCTGTGTTATTGATATTATATATGGTGAATAGAGGGAAATGGGTGGGGGGAAATATGACACAGCCTTGGAACCTACAATTTGGAGGCCGGCGGCGATAGTCATAGGAAGGGAATTTGGCCTGAGGGGGAAAAGAACCAACCCCAAAACCCCAACCTACATAAAACGAATAACATTACTCCCCGTAGTCCCTCTCCGTGTGTCTGATAGCAGAGCCGATGTTCCCTCATATAGTGCATAGTTGGTGCTGACGTCGTCGGTCGCTCCTGTGTAGTCCTAAGAGGTGCTGCCTTTGCAACACCTTCCACCGTGGGTGAGAGTAAGTGGAGCAGTTTGGGATACTTCGGGCAAGTCAGTTCATTAAATTCAGTTGCAAGAATGTGTAGAAGGGGTGCCCATGTCTTGCTTATGCCTCCAGTGTGTGGGTTGCAGGAAGGAAGAGCTTCTCCATGCCTAGTAATTACCATAGCCTAGCCTGTGAAGCCAGGTAGTGAAGTCCTGTTGGACGCCAAGATGGAGAGGATTGTCTGGAGCGCGGCTCCGAGTGCCAGAGCCATTTGTCATGCTCAAATGGATTTCAGTGGGAATGTGATAGGGTTTGGCAGGCCCAGTATTGTGAACACAGGGAGGTGCAGGATCTGGGTGTTTAAGACGCGGTCTATATCATCTTGGACCCTTCCCTAGAAGCGGGATAGCTTGGTGTAATTCAACAGTAAGTGGATTCATATGCTGGTATCCCTCCAGCCACGCCAGCC
Source organism: Lissotriton helveticus (assembly GCF_964261635.1). Classification (NCBI taxonomy): domain Eukaryota; kingdom Metazoa; phylum Chordata; class Amphibia; order Caudata; family Salamandridae; genus Lissotriton; species Lissotriton helveticus. The sequence continues at coordinate 645,799,074 of NC_136071.1, read as the reverse complement.
CCCTTTACTCTGTTCAGTGTTCCTGATGATCTTAACAACAGTCTCAGTACCTGTTGCACTTTGGGATGTGTGCCAGGCGCTATGGTGGATGCCCACCCACTCTTTGTTAGTCAGAGTTTTCCCAAGGTTGGATTCTCTTCTAGTCTGTCCTGTGGTTATACCTTCTAAGGGTGGTTGTGCCAGAAGAGCATACAGCTCTGAGAGAAGATGTTTGCCGTTATCCTTCTCGAGGGACCAATTCTTAAAGATCAAACAGACATCTAATCTGTTTGCAGCCTCCAGACCAATGAAGCATGTGGTTCGCTTGCAGACATGGGGAGCAGTCAGGGTTCTGTGTAGCTGGGGCTTACTGGGGACGGGAAGGTTGTTACGCCCTTGCGTGCTGCCACCCTGTCCTAGAACGGCATTGTGTTTGGTTACAGGCGAAACCTATTTTCTTTCTGGTCATGATTATGGGGAATTCAGGTTTTTTTCCATATTCAAATCAATCAATTAATCAATCAATCAATCATAACATTTGTAAAGCATCTAACTCACCCGTGAGGGTCTCAAGGTGCTGGGGGGGAGGGGTGCTGCTACTGCTTGAATAGCCAGGTCTTGAGAAGTCTCCTGAAGGTTAGTAGGTCCTGTCTGCCATAGGAGGATGGGGAGGGTGTTCAGGTCTTGGCGACGAGGTGGGAGAACGATCTACCGCCGGTGATTCCTTTTTGGATGCGGGGGGCGTGGCGAGGTCGGTGGAGCGGAGCTGTCAGTTTGTGGTGTAGAAGGTGAGTCGTCTGTTGAGGTATGCTGGTCCGGTGTTGTGGAGTACTTTTTGTGCGTGGGTGAGGAGCTTGAAGGTGATCCTCCTGTTGACGGGGAGCCAGTGCAGGTCTCTCAGGTGGGCAGTGATGTGGCTGCGGAGGGGGATGTCGAGGATGAGGCCTGCGGAGGTGTCCTGTATGTGTTGGCGTCTTTTCTGGAGTTTGGCTGTCGTTCCTGCGTATAGAGCGATGTCGTAGTCCACTCTGCTGCTGATGAGGGCCTAGGTGACTGTTCTTCTTGTTTCTGTGAGGATCCACCTGTAGATCTTGCGGAGAATGCAGAGGGTGTTGAAGCAGAAGGACGAGACGGCGTTGACTTGCTTGGTCATGGAGAGTGTAGAGTCGAGGGTGAACCCCAGGTTGCGTGCCTGGTCGGTGGGAGTCGGTGCTGCTCCCAGTGTGGTCGGCCACCAGGAGTCGTCCCAGGCTGAGGGGGTGGAGCTGAGGATGAGGACCTCTGTCTTGTCTGAGTTCAGTTTCAGACGGCTGTTGTTCATCCACTCGACGACTGCTTTCATTCCTTCGTGGAGGTTGGTTTTGGCGGTGAGCTGGTCCTTGTGGTGAGGGAGAGGATCAGCTGGGTGTTGTCGGCATAGGAGATGATGTTGAGGTCGTGCAGTCAGGTGACGTGGGCGAGCGGTGCCATACAGATGTTGAACAATGTCGGGCTGAGGGATGATCCTTGGGGTATGCCGCAGGTGATCTCGGAGGCTTCGGATCAGAAAGGGGGAGGCGGACACTCTGGGTTCTGCCGGAGAGGAAGGAGTTGGTCCATACCAAAGCCTTGTATCGGATCCCTGCGTTGTGGAGGCTTGTGCATAGAGTGCGGTGGCAGACAGTGTCGAAGGCAGCTGATAGGTCCAAGAGGATGAGGGCCACGGTTTCACTGTTGTCCAGCAGGGCCCTGATGTCGTCAGTGGCGGCAATGAGGGCAGTTTCGGTACTGTGGTTGCTGTGAAACCCGGACTGGGATGGGTCCAGGATGTTGTTCTCTTTGAGGTAGCGGATCAGCTGTCTGTAGACGGTCTTCTCGATAACCTTCGATGGGAACGGGAGCAGCAAAATGAACTGGAAGTTTTTGAGGTCCTTCGGATCTGCCTAGGGTTTCTTCAGAAGGGCGTTGATTTCGGTGTGCTTCTAGCTCTCCGGGAAGGTCTGTTTCCGGTGCCATTTCTTCTCTAGTGTACAGCAGGTTTGCTTGGAGGCCTGGAGGTCTGTGGAGAACCAGCTGGCTTTCTTGTTGGTGTTTCTGTTGGAGGGTTTTTTGATCGGGATGAGAGTGTTGGCGCAGTTGTCGATCCAACATGTGAGGTTGTAGGCGGTGGTGTCGGTGTCGGTGGGGTCAGCAGGTGGTCTTCGGGCAAGGGTGGTGTTTAGCTGGTCTTCGGTGATTTTGCTCCAGCTGCGGCGGGGGATCTGCTGAGTGCAGTGGTGCGTGGTAGGTTTCCGGAAGGTAAAGTGGATGCAGCGATGGTCGGTCCAGTGAAGTTCAGCAGATCCCTGCAACCGCTTGGTCCATGAAGCATCAGACTTTCTTAGAGGCCTGTCGACCCCACTCAGTCAGGAACCTAAGCTGGATTTCCCCAGAAGCATTCTGTGACATTGGGGATTCCCAGTCCTCCCTCTGCTGGTGATCTGTATGGGAGGAGGCGATTCATATGCAGCTTCTTCCCATCTCAGACAAATTTGTTCATATCTGTCTGCAGCATCTGGAGTGTATTTGAGGGAGGGGGGCAGTGGTAGGGCCAGAAATATATACAGGGCTTTGGGTGGGATGTTCATTTTGAGGGCGTCAATATGTCCCAGCCAGTATATATGGTATTGTTTGCAAGTTGGTAGAGTTTGGTGTGAACCTGTTTAAGGAGCAATCACTAGTTTATCTCTACTGTTTGGGATGCTGTTGGGGCACGTTGTATTCCCAGGTACGGGATAGAAGTCCCTGTAGGGGGTATCGTGACTCGAATTGTTCCTTGTGGGCTTTTGCTATGGTGACGTTCTGTATCTGTGACATTGTCAAATTGACGTTGACACCTGACTGAAGGTACGTAGTTCCCATAATAAGTTTGGTTGGAAGATCAGGGGGTCTGAGAGAGCTTCGATCACATAATCTGCCTTTAGACAAATGGTATGCATCTTGTTTTGAAAGGGAATCCATGTGATGGCTGGGTCTGACCGTATACATTCGGCCAGGGCTTCATATATAGTGGAAATAGGAGTGGGAACACAGGGTATCCCTGCTGTCCCCCCCTGCATATGGAAATGGTTGAGGTGAGGTCGCATTTACCCTCACTGAAGCTCTGGGCTCATTGTAAGCGCACACGATCCAGCAGCAGAACTTGCAGCCAATGTAAGTGCTTCAAAGTGGTCATGAGATAAGGCCAGTGCACTGTGTGGAACATTTTTTCCTCACTAAGTGCCAGTAATAGTGACTCTGCCTGAGATCATCGCACCTTATCTGAGGTGGAGTAGTCATTTGATGTTTTCCCCACACCGTATTACGAATAATACCCACCTGGTCTGGGTCTATTAAGTAGGGCATGTAAGTGTTTGGCTGCACTGCTAGAATGCCTGTAAAAAGCTTTGCATCAACATTGATGAGCATAATAGGTTTGAATGACTTGCAGTACAAATTGTCCTTCCCCCGTTTGGGTATGACTGTGATAGAGAACTCCAACTTGGAATGCATGAGTGTGCCACTGTCCACAAATTTGTTGAAGACTCTAGTGAAAACTGGAGCCAGGTTTTAAGGCAGTTTAGCCTGGCTTTGGCAGTGATGACCTCAGCGACTTTGATTGATCAGTTGAGGTGGCCAGCTTGTGTTGGGTTGAGTTTTACCACCTGGTCTCTCTCTAGGTAGGCTTTCAGGCGTTGGGCAAAGTAAAGGGCATGATAGAAATCTTAGAAGATAGAGGCAATCTGGGTGTTGCTTGTAACTTCATTACCTTCTCGGTCCTTAATGACTGTAATTCTATTGTGGTGCTTTTTAGTGCAAAATGCCAGCATCTTTCTGCCTTTGTTACTGTCAATGTAAAAGTTATGGTGGAAGCGCTAGTGGGCATACTTCACACTGTCCAAATTGAAGCATCATTGGTGCATGTGAGCTTTGTCCAGCAAGAGCCAAACTCTCTGAGCCCTGATACGTATGTGGATAGCTTCCAGTTTTCACCTCTTTTTGTAGTTTGGACTGTTTCCCCCAGTGGAGATGGTTGTCAATGGCAGACAGAGCAATAAATGCCTCTCTAACTGCTGCCTTTAACATCTTCCACGTTATAGTGAACAGAAGGTCCTTAGCTTATTTCAGAATCAAAAACACTGTTGTATAGCTCCTATATATCCTTATATCGTGTTAAGTTAGCATAGGTACATTTGAGATTTAAACGCCATTTTTCCTTTCTTGCAACTTCTGCACACGACCCTTAATTGTTGACTTAGCTTTCAACCTAGTGGTTTGCCGTGGTGTATGTGAGAATAATATGTTATTGCTCTGATATCAGTCTTGTTTAATAAACCCTGTCTGCACGGAGAGTGCTGAAGTTTCAGGAGCAACACGATATGGAATTGTTATGAGGTCTGATCTCCACGCTTTCATAGTCATAACACAAGTGCAGCCTTTGCCAACTTGGGCTTGAGGCGGGATTGATATTGCTTTGCACGAGAATCGTTAACACACTTGATGCGGTGCACATGCAGAGAGAGCTGGTGTATGCTGATGTGATTCCTTCATGCTAGGACACTAAGGTATGGGCCCGCCCTAAAACAACCCAAAGAGACCTTCTTAGCTAATAATATAATATATGTGTTAGGGAGGGTGAGATATAAGTGTTGTTAACTCTTATTCATTACAGCATGTTAACATGCTGTCACCATTCGCTTTTTATGTCTTAGTAACTATGCTGATAATTTTGCTACTGATAATAAGTATACTTGTATTATCAAAGATACTGCGCCTGAGAAGACGGCATTAGTAAATAAACATTTCAAATGCACATGTGTCTTCTTTACTCCATGTTCTGGTTTGTAATGATAATATAACGAAAGAGTGTTCATGAGTCCCACGTACCCTGAGGTACTGTAAGTTCATGTTCTGGTTTGTCTAAACATTGGGTGTTTGATATGTCCAATGAGACACTGTAGCTAGCTCGGTAAGGGGTGAGTTGGTTGCTAAGGTAAGTTTTGGGACATCCTAATTTGCCGAGGTTCCACTCCTCTGTGCACAGTTCTGTGTGAGTACAGAAACCCTGCAACATGGCGCCCAACGGTTTCGGTGGTCTTATATCATGACACTCGAGTAGTTTATCGTTCATGCCTTAACCCCTTCACGTCCGTTTCCGGAGAACGGGGTGTTGGTGAAACCTACCTATTTTTTGAAATAGGTCTTTATTCAAGCTTGATTCTTACTTAAACGGTTTCTTTGAGTTACTACCCAGTTGTGCTACAAAGTATTCTTTGTGTTTACTTGTTTCCAATTCTGTGATGGCGGCAGCGGTGGCTATTGCACAGCATAGTCGCGTAGCGGTACGCAACCATCTTCAGACGTACCAGGTCCCAGTAGATGGGATGGCTGTGATTTTCGTGGTAAGTGCAGATCCGGCGTTTCCTTACGAGTTGTTTTACTCTTGGGTTACGTTTCCGGCTGTGGACGCTAATTCTGGTTTGTACCACTCCTACACCGCCTCGGATGTTCCGGCTGAATATACGCCATACAGGGCATTGGAAATACCTATTGATCATTGGCAGCATCGAGTTTGGTTTGATGGCGCCCTCCCCCACTCTTTGTCCCGTGCGAGGTTAGGTCCACTCTCGATTCCAGGTACGAATTGGCCTGCATTGGGTGGCTTTACCCCGCACCCGAATCACGGGGCTTGTACCCTGGCAGAAATTCGTAGGCTACATGTAGTCTCCATTTCCGTGATTCGTGCTTTAGTGCAATACATCGGTCGACATCTTCCTGGTGGTCCCCAGGGGGGTGCGGCCGCTCCCATGGAACGAGGCGGAATGCGTCTCAATCCAGTGATGGTAAATTCGGTTTTTGGTGCGCGTCCGGTTGACAACGATGACTTCCCATTCTGGCTAGCAGAGAAGTTTGATCAACTGGAGGCGGTTTTTCCTAATTCTACTCCTGCTGATAAACATAGAATGTTGACGATTACTCTACCGAAGGATATTACTCCTGAACTTGCTGACTGTGACAGCTGGGGAAAAACATTTGTGGCAGTTTATACAAGGTGCTTCGGCACCCCGTCTATGACTGCCCTGCCTGAAATCGTTAGACGTGTTCAGAATGATCACGGTCCAGAGGCAGCGGTTGAATTGGGTATGCGCCTGTGTGGTTCTTTTGAGATTGTAAGTGATCTCATTCTCTCCAATGTTAAAGGAGATGCAGTTAACTTTCAGGTGTCGAATGCTTTGGCTGCTCTGCCCGATGCCGACAAACCCCGCCAGTTAGCAAAGATTGTGGTGGCCGCTTATAAAACGATTGGCCGCACAAGTAGAGGTCTGAAATATTTTCCAGTGAAGGAGAAAAAACAACCACAGGGACAATCTGCAGTGACAGATGCCCAGCCCAAGTCCAAAAAACAAAATTGGCCTAAAAAACAGACACAGGGGAAGCAGACAACGCAGACTCAGGGGACTTTTCCTGCAATACAAGCTCCTGCGCCACCCGAAAAAGTTTATGATTTGCGCGACCGCGCGATGATTAAATCGCCTGATCGTTTTCAGGGTTCTGATCAACGCTCTCCTCGTTCCTTTCAGGACACATCGGCCCAGAAGACCGGTGGAGGAGGAGGGGGTGGACGTGGACGTGGTGGCCAACAAGGACGTGGCCAGTCCCGCCAGACGGACGGCGCAGTGAAGCAGGAGGATTCTACGCCTAGGCGTCCGCAGTTTGCGAAAAAGAAAGTCGCAGCCTTAACAGCGCATCGATATGCCACAGATAGTGAGAACGCGGCTTCGGAATCTGACGTGGGCTCTGACCTTGCTGGACAGCGCGGCGGAGATAACCATAGTCAGAGAGGCGCTGCGTCCACTACTGAGGGTGACAGCGACTGATGTCTACGTTGTGATAGAAACAGCGGATACGAGACTTGCTCCCCCTGAAAGACTATATGAAATTGTCCTGTTAATTGAAGGTGACATACAGCGTACCGTTAAAGGTGTATTTTGGGAGAATCTGTCTTCTACATATGACATTTTACTTTCGGAGGCTGACTGGCCCCCACCTTTTGTGCTCGCGGCGCCGCGAGGGGAGGAGGTGATCCTACCCAGTTTCGCGAACACTGTCTCGAAAGAGCATGCGCAGCATTTTGCAGAAGAGTGGGCTCGGGCTCTCGCGCCGGCTCTGTACCGTAACCAATGTGGTTGGGATAAATTGTCGCCTTGCCACGAAATTCCGTTGCGGTCTCAGCCGCAGCCTCAACCTCAATATCCCATTCGGCGTGAAGCAAAATCTTCCGTCGCGGAAATCCTTGAACAATTGGAATATCAGGGAGTTATTGAAACGTGTGTGTCACCGATGAATAATCCCCTTTTTACTGTGAACAAACCTGACGGATCATATCGTTTGGTTTTGGATTACCGGCATTTAAACTCGCATTGCCGTAACTGTGCAGTACAGAATACCCACGGCTCTGCCCTAGTGGATAGTCTCGTGCGTAAGCGTTTCAAGACAACGCTTGACATATCCAATGGTTTTTATGCCCACAGATTGGACAGCTTTAGCTCCCAATGGACCAGTTTTACAAGCGCTGGAGTCCAAAAGCAATTCCGGCGTCTTCCAATGGGCTACAAGAATAGTCCTGGTATATTTACCGCTCGAATTGTCTCTATTCTGGAGGCACTCGACCCTGATGCTTTTTCGTATGTGGATGACATATATCTCACAGACGACGATATTTGGGAGCATCTGTGTCGTGTAAATTCTCTTGTTTGCAACTTCGCAGACATGGGTTACAAATTCAACTTTGCAAAATCGCACATTGCTGAACATACAGTGTTGTTTTTGGGCTATGAGCTCAACAATGAAGGTAGAGGTTTGGCTCCTCACTTCTTAGAGAAGTGCGCACAATTGCGCGCACCAACAACACTGAAAAAATTACAATCCTTACTGGGCTTTTTGAATTTCGGCAGAACTTACATTCCGGAATATGCCCAGCGTATCAAGCCTTTGTATGCTTTGATACAACCAACTTTCTCTAAATAATGCTGGCTGCCTGAGCATTCAGCCATTTTGCAATCCTTGCAGGCTGATCTGCTCGCTTCTAAATATTTACTGACTCGTGATAACCACACCAACCTGGTCATAAGGATAATTCCTGGGACGGTGGGTTTCACGTACCTCACTTTTAATGAAGGTGACACGGTACCTATTGCTTACAAGTCACACTTGTACACTTCGGCTGAGATGCGGTTTCCCACAGTGGAAAAGGTTTTAACTGCTGTACAGATGGCAATTCTAAAAGAACGTGCTCTGTCACAGGGGAAGCGCATGCTAGTGGTAACACCCTGTCCTCATTTAGAGGCAGTCACGAAAGCCAGTGTACCAAATTCAAAGGCTTTGCACCCTCGGTGGATTCAGTGGGCTGCGTCATTGTCATCCGCGGATGTCATGTTTATTTTTGACGCTTCCTTACGGTCGCAGGAGTACTTGCAGTATGAATTCGTTCATCCTGCTCCTCTGGCGATGCGACCTTTGGAGGACTTCCATTGCATCATTTACACTGATGGGTCGGCGCAGGTTGCGCATGGCTCTAAACATGCCTACGTTTCCGCATGCGCCATTGTGGTCGGTGCAATGTTGAATGATGAGTTCATTTCCAGGGAGGTTCACACGTTGCCCCTGGGCGATTGCACCGCACAATTGGCAGAGCTTCGTGCTCTCTTACTAGCTTTGGAGTACGCAGATCCAAGTGTTACTACTCTAATTGTAAGTGATTCTTACTACTGTGTCCAGTCTTACAATGAAAACTTGTTCTTTTGGATTCAAAATGATTTTCATGATTCCAAGGGTAGCACAATAAAACATAAAATGATCTGGGTTCGAGTGGCAGAGCTTAAGGCTATGTTGCCACTCGTTTATGTGATTCATACTCTCGGTCATCAGCGCGTGGGAGTACACGCTGTTGGCAACTCGCTTGCTGATGAAGCGGCGAAATCAGCAGTATCTACATACTTAGTTGCAGCAGTTACTAGGTCTAAAACCAAGATTGATAGCGACATCTTGGCAGCGATTGCTGCCTCTGAGAAGGGAAGTAAACATCCTGCGGGATTCCCTTCGAAGTATAAATACCACTTAAGTCCCGAAAAGGTTCCTTTTGTGACAATTCCTGATGTTGGGGAACGGCTGATTCCCAACTCGGATCGCAGAGCAGACTTGATAACAGCGGCTCATGAAGGTGTGGCGTCTGCGCATGCGGGCGTCTCGGCCACTGTAACTCAATTACAATTACGTTTCTGGTGGCGGGGACTGTACAAACAGACGCGTGATTATGTCCTTCTTTGTGACATATGCCAGCAGATTAAACCTTCGACTGCTACGCGTCCGCCTCAGACTCAGTTGTACATTTCTAATAAACCGCTAGGCTGTGTTTATTTAGATCACTGCGGTCCATTTTCATCTGATACTGCGTATAAATACATCTTAGTAGCAGTTGACTCATGCACACGCTTTGTGTGGGTATGGCCACATCGCAGCGCTGATTCACGGACTGTCATTAGAGATTTGCGTATCTTTATAGGGATTTTTGCCTGTGGTACCTTCCATTCGGATCAGGGTCCGGCTTTCGCCTCTAAGGCGTATAAGGATGCCATGACTTCGATGGGGGTCCAAGTCAAGTTTTCGTCACCCTACAGACCTGAGGGTAATAGTGTAGTTGAACGAATGAACCGTGATTTAAAGCAATCTTTGACAGCCCGAGTTATAGGCACTGGCAGAAACTGGCTGGCTCACCTCTATGGCGTGCAGCGTGCTCTTAATAATCTCCCTAGAAGGTCTCTGGGTGGGCGGACCCCATACGAAATGCTCTTTGGCATCAAGATGTACGTCCCTGACCTTGACGGTCTAGACTCTGTGGTTCGCGCCACTTCCTTTGACGCAGATGAACATTGCACTGTTTTACAGAATCTACAAAAGACCAGAGACACTCTTGCAAAGGAACATTTGCCCTCCACATCGGATGATGCGTTGCAGATCCCGGTAGTTGGCTGGCTACCCCAAGTTGGAGAACTGGTTCGAGAGAAGATCGACAACAAGAAAGAGTTTGGTCCCTCCTATCGAGCTCCGGTCCCAGTGCTTGGAGTGAAGGGCACAAGAACAGTCATTTTACCACCACTTCCAGGTCGTAAGGAAAACAGGTTTATTTCTATTGACAATGTCAAGATACACAGAGTGGCCGATTCTTCTTAGCATGACACCGGCTGTTTCCTGTCCTTCCATTGTGAGAAATTCAATTATGCCCACTGCTTCTAATAATGAACCTGAGGTGGCCATCGAATTACCTGCTGTTTCCAGTCCATTATTGAATAATTTACCAGGAACTAACCTTGATGAGACAGACTATACATACCCCACTGATTTGTCCATGCCTGACCTGCAAGCTCGTTTAGCCACGGAATCCAGATTTTCTTTTGACTCTGCTTCCCTTGCCTCGAAAAAACCCTCTAAAATTGCAGTATATGCTAGCCTGTTTAAAAAACATTTTTTGATACCTCCTTGGATATACATTTGGCTGGTCCTTTTTTCGGTTTACCTTTTTATGTTAATTGGTTTTGTGTTTTATTTTTTTCGGATTATGAATGGACACTATGTCGAGGAGAGAACTTGCATTACTCATTTAAATGGAACATTGGCCCCACTTTCCTCTTCACATTCTACACACAGATTAAAAAGAGACTTGACTTTGGTTAACATCACAGCATGGCCTGTTCTGGATGGAATCGCGTGGGATGCAGTTCGTTTTCAGATTCATGGTCCAACGGAAGTCGTTAATGTTCCTAATGTACTGAGAGTTAATATGGGGGATGTAGTGAAACAAAACATTCGTTCTGATGATTGGGATGTTAATGCTGTGGAAAGTTTGTTTTCTGATTTGAAATACTATGCTGCTTTTGATGCTGAGGATTTATATTTAGAATCTGCTAATTATTGTGAATTGTTCTGTTACCAACATTATGGCAATCACTTCTTACACAAGACATCTTCCCGAAGGGATGCGGTTAATTTTACTCAGTGGGAACATTGCCCAGCACCTACACAAGGGAGTTCAGAAACGTTTCTTAAAAAGTATACTTATTTCACTGACTTTAATCAGTCCAATCCCGAGTCCTTTTATTTTAAATTTCAAAAACAGCCACTGTCCAAGGTTCGACTTACAAATACAAAATTGTTGTATTCGAAGGCCTTCCTAGATCAATTAGTTACTGGGGGGTATGAGTTATGGAAGGATACCATAGACCTTAAATCAGTTTGGGGCTCAAGGGCCTGGCAGGTACGAGGCACTGAGGCTTTGCACCGTGCATGTCTCATCCCAAATCATATGTGGTTTTTAAATGAAACCATTTCCCAGACCACATGCTTTGGATTGGCTACATCTAAAAGGTTAAACACCCCGTCTTTCCCGGAGTTGGAGGAATATGAGAATTGGAGTAATTTTACTAAATTGTCCATTAGAGATATACAGGCTCTGCTTCTGAATTCCTCCTTTAACATTTCCAGTATGAATCCCAAGGGTTGGCTGCTTTGGCACCGTAGTGCTGATTCTTGCCAAAAAAGATTTTTAAATAAAACTGACGGTTTTAAGACTGTTAGATCTGATCCCCGTTTTGATTTGAGTCATACTGTCACCTCTTACTCTGTGGGCAAGTTGTGTCAAGCTTGGCTGAAACATTCAACTTTACCTGCGGTTAAGTATCACCTTTCCAAACTGAATGCAGACGTGGATTTGAATGATTTCATTAAGGGCCCAGCTAGTGGCAGGTCGAAACGTTGGTTATATGGGGTTTACAATGAAATTTGGAAACTCTCACAGATTGAGGCTGCTTCACGTCTTAGGGCTATTGATCAGGCGAATCTTGAGAAAGTGCTTGCAGTTGTTGACAATAGCATTAACGTGCTTTCCTCTAGAATTTACACATTAGATAATATTGTGTCGTCTGTTGTTGATATTGTGCATGATGAAGTATCTGTATTATACCATGGTCAAAATCAATTACGTTCAATCATGCAGTTTGCATGGACACTTCAGACTCTGAAAATGGGTAAAGTTCCCTGGGGATACATGAATGTTTCTTCTTTATTTGCACCGTTTAATTTGACAGACAAACAACGCTTGCTTTCAATGCGTGATGCTTCCTTTTCTATGCTACATATTGAAAGGTTGGAATCTTTACCTTTTTCTGTGGCAGAAGCCACTGCTGCTACGTGGCTTATCCACGGTTTAATAACGCTGCCTTTTGCTTTATATAAGTTTTCAAATTGTATGAAATATGTGCCAATAGGTCGTTTTGAACCCTTAGGTAGCGGTTTTCTTCATGAGGTCTGGTCACTCCCATACACATACAGATGTTTCAAGGATGAACAAGAAGTTTATCTAACAGGGGATGAGTGTACTGAGACGCCGGATCATTCTTTAATGTGCAGACACATACAGTTACACGGTTCATGTAACAAGGACCGACCGAATATGGCTTGCGTTTTACAGGGCACGCCAGTTCCTGCTATCATCCCCACGTTTAAATTGTTAGAGAATGGTAGTTATTTAATGCTCAATAATGAAAACTGTTGTGGTTTAATTAAAGGTATAGCTTTCATAGTAACAGTTAGTGAGCGAGTTATTTGCTGCAGAAATGTTCTTTATCCTCCCACACGTGAACATAGGGAGTCTTCCATTTGGCCACAGATACCGACCTTGGGAGCAGAATTCAGCGGCATGGCTAGAATAAGAGCTCTATTGTCCCAGAAAGAGGTGGCCTTGAGCTCGGCCCGTGAAACTTTCGTGCTTCACATTGCTAACACCCGTACGGAGGTTCAGGCTCTATTAAACACTGATTTGCCTTTGCATTTCGGAGCCATGGTCCGTTCTATCTTTAACGCATCCTCCACAACGGGCCTAGCACATTTTTTTAAAGTTGTTAGCGGTGGTCTCGTGACTTCCTTTGAGAAGATATTTGGAGTCATCCCTGCCTTCTTCCATTCTATTTTTTCATCCTTATTTGGAGGGTTCCCGTTTTTGCTTGCATTAGCGGCTGGCGCATTGGTGGTTTTCTGCCTTTTTAAATATGGATGCCCTTCCTGTGCAAGACCACGCACAGCTACTACTGACGCGGTTTCGCAACCGCATGCTTGATTACTATGGCACACTGCCGTTAGCGACTCTAAGCACGGCGTTTGGATTATCTTTTCGGTTCTCCTATTTCACCTGTGTCCAGCCTGTATTTCGCTGTCTGACCTGTGATTTCCTTTGGGCCATTGATTTGTGTCTCTGCGGACCAGCATCTTCTGACGTCGATTTTGATCAACTGATGAGTCCTATCATTGCTCACGAGTTGGTTTGTTCTGACGAAAGGATTATGGCCTTGGCGGTGGCACATGGACTAATGGGTCCCTGGGATGTGTTGTCGGCAGCGCAAAATTTCTTGGAACTAAGTTTTCTTGAGAACCCACCGAGCTGTCCTCTGATGGTTATAGAGGATCCGGTGCTGGAAGATCACGTATGTTCCTTTCATCTTTTAAATTGGATGGCTGAACTGTTTTCTGATGAGGACAGTGACTTCCTCCTGGAGGCTGTTGCAGCTTACTTTTCATATACGGTCTTATCATAGACACTGCCTCAAATTGACATGCTGATTGATAGCATTTCCTTGATTTTATTGACTTTTGGTCAAGACATTTTATTTTTCCTTGCCTATTGGCTTGAGCCACATTATATTTGTGGGCTATTTTTTTTGCATTAATTTTTATAATTGAATCTTTATTCATGCTCGTTTATAAATGGATTCTGCTCTCATGTGATGGCACTTCTGTTACCTTATTTAGTCCGTTCTCGGATCATGGGGGGGTGTTGTATAGCTCCTATATATCCTTATATCGTGTTAAGTTAGCATAGGTACATTTGAGATTTAAACGCCATGTTTCCTTTCTTGCAACTTCTGCACACGACCCTTAATTGTTGACTTAGCTTTCAACCTAGTGGTTTGCCGTGGTGTATGTGAGAATAATATGTTATTGCTCTGATATCAGTCTTGTTTAATAAACCCTGTCTGCACGGAGAGTGCTGAAGTTTCAGGAGCAACACGATATGGAATTGTTATGAGGTCTGATCTCCACGCTTTCATAGTCATAACACAAGTGCAGCCTTTGCCAACTTGGGCTTGAGGCGGGATTGATATTGCTTTGCACGAGAATCGTTAACACACTTGATGCGGTGCACATGCAGAGAGAGCTGGTGTATGCTGATGTGATTCCTTCATGCTAGGACACTAAGGTATGGGCCCGCCCTAAAACAACCCAAAGAGACCTTCTTAGCTAATAATATAATATATGTGTTAGGGAGGGTGAGATATAAGTGTTGTTAACTCTTATTCATTACAGCATGTTAACATGCTGTCACCATTCGCTTTTTATGTCTTAGTAACTATGCTGATAATTTTGCTACTGATAATAAGTATACTTGTATTATCAAAGATACTGCGCCTGAGAAGACGGCATTAGTAAATAAACATTTCAAATGCACATGTGTCTTCTTTACTCCATGTTCTGGTTTGTAATGATAATATAACGAAAGAGTGTTCATGAGTCCCACGTACCCTGAGGTACTGTAAGTTCATGTTCTGGTTTGTCTAAACATTGGGTGTTTGATATGTCCAATGAGACACTGTAGCTAGCTCGGTAAGGGGTGAGTTGGTTGCTAAGGTAAGTTTTGGGACATCCTAATTTGCCGAGGTTCCACTCCTCTGTGCACAGTTCTGTGTGAGTACAGAAACCCTGCAACAACACAATACTGTATAGAAACACAATGGAAAACTATACGTTATAAAATTTCCAAACCCAGCCGGGAGAGGAGTTTATTTTATAGAGAAGCAATGTTCAATCCAACAATACAAACGTAATCACAAGACACAAGCCTGTGCCGTACATAAAAGAAGGAAAAAGAAAAATAGAATAAGGGTGAAAGGGGTGTCTATCAGGCATAGAGCGAGAGCAAAGACAGGGCACTGTTGATAGGTAAAAAAATCAATAACAGTATCGCCTGGAGTGGAATATAAACAATCTTATTGGTCAATATTGTAAATATGAACCCACTCATGGGTGTCGACGTTTCGATCCCTATTGCTCAATTAGATACATGGGATCATCATCAGGACATTTGTAATGAACAAGACATGCCTGATTGTAAGGAAGCCATGCAGTAAATTGTCGTGGAGGTCTCCTCGGGGGTCCGGAAGAATTTTGTAATGAAGAATAATTACAAAGTTTATTGTTCTCAACCGCAAGGGATGGCGCTTGATGTGCTCATCAGGGCAGACGGATAAGGAGTTTAAAAGTTACCGTGTAGGCAGCAAAGGCCGTACACGTGGGATGCCAACAATGTGGCTTTCCGACCGGCACCGACCGAGAAGCCACGTGAAAGACGAGTCCTCATCTGGACTGACGTCGGAAAGCCACATTGTTGGCATCCCACGTGTACGGCCTTTGCTGCCTACACGGTAACTTTTAAACTCCTTATCCGTCTGCCCTGATGAGCACATCAAGCGCCATCCCTTGCGGTTGAGAACAATAAACTTTGTAATTATTCTTCATTACAAAATTCTTCCGGACCCCCGAGGAGACCTCCACGACAATTTACTGCGTGGCTTCCTTACAATCAGGCATGTCTTGTTCATTACAAATGTCCTGATGATGATCCCATGTATCTAATTGAGCAATAGGGATCGAAACGTCGACACCCATGAGTGGGTTCATATTTACAATATTGACCAATAAGATTGTTTATATTCCACTCCAGGCGATACTGTTATTGATTTTTTTACCTATCAACAGTGCCCTGTCTTTGCTCTCGCTCTATGCCTGATAGACACCCCTTTCACCCTTATTCTATTTTTCTTTTTCCTTCTTTTATGTACAGCACAGGCTTGTGTCTTGTGATTACGTTTGTATTGTTGGATTGAACATTGCTTCTCTATAAAATAAACTCCTCTCCCGGCTGGGTTTGGAAATTTTATAACGTATAGTTTTCCATTGTGTTTCTATACAGTATTGTGTTTTTGATTCTGAAATAAGCTAAGGACCTTCTGTTCACTATAACGTTGTTATACCCATGGGACTTAGCTATCTGTTGGGTCCCCCTTGTGTCTTAAAAAAACTTTAACATCTTCCACAGCGTAGAGGGTGCTGTCTGGCTATTATCATTGTCCTGCAAGTAGTGAGCAATTGCCTGTTTGATCACCAGTATGGTATCAAGGAGATGAATGAGTCTATCTTGCAGCCTCCGCACCTGCTGTCTATAGGAGTTCTAAGGGTCAGAGTGATTGGAGCGTAAACTGAACGAGAGACATCTGATCTATGGAGACATCTCCTATGAGTGGCCGTAGTATGGGTGAGCCTAGGAAATAGTCAATACATGCGTACATTTTATGTACTGACTAATAAAAGGTGCAGTCTCTACCCTCAGGTTTCCACCAGAGGCTTTAAGGCCACAGGCTTGCAGGGACACCAGACCGCCCCTTGTGAAGGTTTCTCTCTGACAGTACCTGTGGGCGGAGCTATCTATGTTATTATTAATGATCAGATTGAGGTAACTCCCCACTTGGGTAGCTGAATCGGAGTCTGTAGGACCTGTGCCAGGGCATCCATAATAAACAACTCTTGCTGATCATTGGGTGTGTAGATGGGCACTAGAGTAAATGTGAGGCTGCCTAGTTGTATGTGATATGCTAGCAGGCGTCCCCTGGAATCCACTATTTTACTAAAGAAGGTACATTGAAAAGTGCATGAGAAGAGGTTTGCCACCCCTTCCTTTTTTACTGACCCTCAACCCAGAATTGAAGCAGTAACCAATGTGATTTCATGACTGATTTATCTTTCACCAAGGGGTGTGTTTCTTAAGGAAGGCATATATTGCTCTATGAGCACAGTATTTCCGCCTTAAAGTCCACACCAGGTCCCTCTGTTGTTGCTGTGTGGGCACTGCTCCTCCGGGTTATGTGGGCAGTTTTGGAAAGCAGTACTTTTCTCGGGGCTGCAGGCTAGGGGGTGCATGTTTTACTCACTGCCCTCCATTGTGCAGGGTGCTTGTTATTCCCAGGAGGGCAGACGTCTTTTCACCTGTGTTCTGCGAGGCATCTCGGGGCGCTGGCAATGGCACCGCAGAACTAGAGATGAGCGCCAGCTTTGAGTTCAGGCCGTGCTCTCTATGCCACTAGATTCAAAGTAGCCTGGCTGATGAGTCGTGATACCCCGAAATCTGTCCCAGGATGCTTGTTTCTGGTCCAGGGAGGAATTGGCAGTTTGGGACTGATTTCCGTATGGCTGAGTCCAAATTGAAATGGCATGGCGAGCAAAGAAACAATGGATTTAACCAAAATCTGTGACTGGGGATGAATTTTTGATTTGTTCAGAATTCCTTCCTTAACCTGTTCTTTTTGCAGAAAACCCACTAGTAGCATTTAATTTATAGGCCCTAGACACATGTAGAGCCATTTTACTAGAGGCTTACAAGTAAATTAAATATGCCAATTGGGGAGAAGCCAATATTACCATGTCTTGGGGAGTGAGCACATGCATTAAGGCCAGTAAAAGCGAGATCTGCAAAAATGGAGGAGGAGGCAAAAAGTTGGGAGGTAGACTGCCCTAAAGCTGAAAGGTCTAACAATTATCATCTTCCTTTATTCGGTTTTCCAAAAACCATACAAGCAGAGCTACGCTTTAAAAATATAATAACATACTAATTACACAAAATCATTTAATCATTTAACAATAACAAATATAATAAATACTTCAGTAAGAACAAGAACATTGCACTTAAATCCTTTAACCACTTAAGGATAGATATCGGGTTTCTAGGAGTTTTTTTATGAATTCATTCAGTATCATAGAGGTGACCATGGATTTTTTACAAATAAATGAGTGCAGGTCCATTGTTTAAAATTCTGTGTGAGGGGGTCTAAGTAGCATTCTCTCAGCTCCTTACAAAATGTCCATGTTAAAATAAAGAGCAAAGTGCTTTTCAGAGAAATGCCATCATGGACAGATTCTGGAGTCATGCAGCCAACGGCACATTTCAGGGAAGCCCACAAGATAATGGATTAAGTTAAGGCAAAACCTGGTCAATAAAAATTGCACGGTTGAATCGCATCAGTTGTTAATAATAAGTCATGCATAGTGACTGTAAATCTGCAAGGATCTTTGCACTGCCTTCTGCATTCCATCACAGATTTTAACTTACATTCACAATTTGATAAATTCTTCTATAAAAGGCAAGTCAAGTTTTTATGCAGAATATAAGCTGCAGTTTTCTAAGGGATGTACAGTAAACTTCTAAGCACACGAAAATGGCTGAGGGAGATTTTAAGACTAGCGGGTATTTTCTCCCAAAACATAAACTCAGAACCACACTGAAACACCCAGGTCTGAACAGGAGACACTCATCCTTTAGTGGGCGAGGGTTTTCGTCCTAGAAAGGAAATATTTCTCTACTTCTTAGGTTACATACCATTTCTTTAGTCTTTTTATCAGACCCAAGAATTTCAGTGTGGCTCTGAGAAAAATAAGACCAGATTTTCCAGATCTTTGTTGGTTCTGGCAGTCTGTATACCCCAGAGAGCTGAACCATAAGATGCTGCAGAGATGCAGTTGCTTCAATAAATCAATACAAAAAATTATGTGCTTATGTCCTAATTTTGAAGCGAATCTAAAAATACCGTCTGCTGTGTTTCCTAAGTGCTGTTTCTTAAAAATCCGTAATGGTTTCAGATTACCTGTATGTTCAAACAAAATTCCCAGAAAGGAAAATATATTGATAGTGGTTAACTTACTTTCTTGTAAGGAGAAATTACCTGATTTAACAGCTCTTTTTTCACATGACATCTTAAATATTTTCTTTAAATTAATTTTCATGTTTAGATCCTACATAAAATGTACAAGGTTATCCAGCATCATTTCAGGACCTTGGGGGTTCTGGCCACAAGAATGGTCTCATCCACATTTAATAACATGGGGCTGAGCAGGAGTCAATCTTAGGGTCTTATTATGACTTCGGCGGTCCGGCCGCCAAAGCCGGATACGCCGCAACAGCGCAATGCTGACTGTCTTAAGACCGCTGCATTACGAGTGGACTGTCTGGCCAGCGGTCCAAGGTCCACTGTCCCAATGTGGTGGCATGGCTTGCCCATTAAGTGAAGCCACAACAGATGCCGCTGTGGTGCAGTGTCATATGCATGCCAGGGAAATATTTGTAATACACTATATCGTGCATGGCACATATTGCTTGGGGGGTACAACATGTGCCCCCATTCACAACATCCATGGGCTGAAATGACCAGGGGCCTGTTTGAGGCTCCCTTCTTGCCTTCCCAACAGCTGTTCTATGGCAGTTTCACCATCAAGAAAAGGCTTGTTTAAAGGTAAGTCGTAATATGCAACCCTCTATTCCTCCCCACTCTGCCCACCGTCAGCACGGCAGGATCCAGGATCCTGATGGGGCTGATGGTATTGTGGCAGGATGGTGGCTGTTCGACCACCAGACTCGTAATCAGGTGGTCAGAGCGCCTAGGTTACGGCAGTCGGACCACCAACACAGGTTTGGTGGTCTTGAGACAGCTGAACTCATAATAAGCCCCTTAAGCATGTAAGCCTATGTATGGAGAAATACCCTATCTATGTCATTTAAATAAAATGTGAACAGAAAGTGAACCAAAACACACTTTCACCTAACTCCTCTCCGCACCCTAAAAGACATTGAGCATTCTCCTTTGAGTGTGAATCATACCTGAGTGGTAGTATGCTGGTACATTTAACTGAGAGAACTCATAATATTGCAGAGTTTGGTGTGACAAACAGTATCAAACACACTGGTCAGGTCCATAAAACCAAACCTAAATAGAAATATCCCACTGTTGGCCATTTTGTATTTATCTATGGATAACTCAAGGCTAAGACATTGCTCAACGGTGACCAGGCCATTTCTGAAACAAAATTAAAGGTCAGACATTATTGTGTTCTGTTGTTTCCAGGTTTCCAACCTCTTCAATAAACTCTACCCAATAGTTTAAGGGAAGAATCTATGCGAGGGATTGGACAATAGGATTGGGGCTCTGCTTCATTGCCCTTTTTAAAGATGGGGAAGAATCTACACATGAAATTAGAAAATAGTTTTGGGGCTCCGCTCTGTTATTACCCTTCTTGTAGACGCAGACTATTATTGTTTTAAGCCAAGTTACTGGAGATACAACATATTCAATGGTATTTGCTCAGCAATGGGGGTCATCAAATAATTTTTTCCTTATGAACATCTACTGGTATCCCATCAGGACAGAGCACTCTGCATGATGGGTCTTTCTCAAGGCAGAATTCATTTCAGTAATGTCAAAATTCATTAAGCCCATTTCAGTTATAGTGTACATAAAAGGGGCAATAGTAGAGTCATAAAAGTGAAAAATAGTAGAAAATGTGCTAACCACTTTCTGTTATTACCACACTCAGAGTAGGACCATAACTATCAGTGAGAAATGGTGAGTTTTCTGCGTGCCAAAATTGCACACTATGGGGGTCATTAGGATCTCGGGCAGATCGCCACCGCCCGCATGGCGGTGGCGATCCACCCGAGATCCGCCCCACCCGCCACCAATTTCCCCCCGCCATATTACTATGGCGGGGGGTCCATGGCGGACGGAAAGACCGTCACGTGCTTTTCCGCCGGACGACAATTCGCCCAGGCGGAAAAGAGTTTCATATGGTGGCGGTGTCTGTTAGACACTGACATCCATATTATGATGGGGGCGGACACATGCCTTTCCGTGGCGGCAACGAGGCATGTGGAAATCTTTTGTAGGGGCCCGTTGTAGGCCCCCAGGGACTCTGGAGGTGGTGGTGCACATGGGGTGTACCTATGTTAACCCCCTGCATTGCAGTGTACAATGTGGCAGGCACCGTACACCACAATGTTAAATAGGCGGGATGTGCCCGCCACTGTGGCGGGCGCATCCTAATGGCCCCCACGGGACCCCCACCCTTATGGCGGGTGGTACCTTTTTACGTTGGGATGGCGGGTGGACAAAGTCCGCCTCTCATCCTAATGAACCCCCTATCTTTGGTCACACTTGCTTTAGCTACATTTCCCCAAACTTCTCCTCCTCATACATTCTTCCTTTTCTGAATGTTGTTTTGTAATTTTGTTGTGCCTCTCAAATAATGCTCAGTGGTGTTGGTGCCAATTTTAAATCCAATCTGAGAATCTTTTGATCTTGTCTGCAACCACTATCAAACCATCCAGAGGGATGATTTTATTTGGCCTATGTATCTTTTTTGGAAGCAGTGAGTTTGGCATAAGACAACATCTTTAAAGGGACTCAATTATGCCCACTGGATTTGGAACATCCTGTAAACAAACAAATAAACCAGTCATGTCTATGGAGATCTTGGAGTTACCCCCGACCATTTCATATGAAACCCATTTTTTTCTATAAAACCAATGCCACCTCTCGCGATTTGTGGAGAAGCTATGGATAATGGTATGGGTAGCCCAACAGTTATGATAGCTCCAGATTGTGTTGATTACCCTATATCCACTAATACTAGGAATAATCATATCTCAAATTACATTATGGCCAATAATTGATGAGGCTCCTCTTCCAGTAAACTTTGGCAACATAGCAGATATGGTTCCTTGGTCTACTGCTAAATTCCATTTAAACTGCCTAAGAAGTATATACAGACGATTGCGTAGAGATGGAAAAAGATCTTACGCCAAAGACAAAGGATGTGCCATAAGAGACCTGCTGTCAGGTAAGGCAGTGGGACCTAATAGCCCGCCAGCCAAAATGTATAAGGGTATGGAATCTGTGGTGGCACTCCATATGCTTAACATGTTTCAGGAGGCATTGGAGCATCGTAGTCTTCTAGTAGACCAATGATTGGCCACAACTGTGGTAATTGCAAAGAAGGGTAAGCCCCCAGAAGACGGCAATTTGTATCAGCCAATTTCACTATGAAACATGAAAGCGAAGGTATTGGCAGAGTCCATTGCAACCAAACTCAGTGGGGTGATAGCTTCCATAGTCCATCTCAACCAATCGGGCTCCATGCCCTGCAGAAGCACTAGGCTTGATTTGAGACACTTATACGGCAACTTACACATTACTGCAGGTAAGCTGTAAGAAGATGCCGTTTTACATCAAATGGTTGTATCTTTCCTCGGCGTTGGAAAGGTTTGGATTTGGTCCAAGGTTCTATGACTGGATTAAACTCCTTTACACAAACCTGTTAACAAGGGTAAGAGTGAACAGAGTAGTTTCACAGCCTTTTAATCTACACAGGGGCATGAAGCAGGGATGCCCACTTTCCCCTATGCTCTTTGCCCTGGCATTGGAGCCCTGGCAGCAGGTATCAGGAATGACCTATTGGTAAGGAGTATTACAGGAGGGGGCGACTGGGAAGAGAGAATCTCGTTGTACGGCGACGACGTATTGTTATCTGTCACAAACCCCTGATCCACAGTTGGTCGAATACTTCCCATATTCCATCTGTTTGGCAGCTACTCTGTCTCCCACATTAAGTTGGACAAGTCCCTCCTCTTAGCACTAAGGCGATAAGTTGTGTGTCTGGCGCACAGCAGCTGAAATCAGTGACCTCGCTAGGGAGAGGGGAGGAGAGAGCCATATCTCTGTCAAAATGATGCTCTCCTGCTCTCTCCTTGTCACACAATGCAGCACAGCATTTTTGGCTGCTGCGCTGGGTTCCATGACACCTTTCAGAATATGGACCTTAGTATTTCATTTGCAAATAAGAAGTGCAAGGACCCAAAGGTTTTCTTAGGAGACCACAGCTGAATATCATTTTGGTTAGTCTTGATTATAGTAAGACTGGGTGAAATGCGTGTAATTTCCTTGTTGGTCTGGTATTTTGTGCTTTTTCTTAGGACAAAATGCATCTTTGCTTCCTTTTGGTTTCAAGGATGCATTTAACGATAAAAGAATAGCACATAATGGCAAGTGACATGAACAGCTGCTTGTTTTTTGTTTGTATGCATTATTCTCGGGCCCTCACAATATCATTTTGTTCACACGACTTAAATCTCTTTAATATGAAGCATAATACTCCATGCAGGAAATTACGCATGCTTACATTGGTGTAAATGTAATTTCGCCTGTGCCTAGATTATACGACATGACTCTCCTGCCACCATACACTTCATGGGGCATATTTACAAAAGAATGCTGAAGCACGATGTTTCGCCAAATTTGGCAACAATGCGCTCCAACATTGTTTAGATGCAGGGATGTGCCATATTTACAAAAAATCGCTGCACCCCTGCATTTCCCCTGAGCTGGCACTAAAAAAGGTGACTAGCGCCAGTGCAGGCACCCTTGCACCATGTTGCATGGGTGCCTCCGCTGCTGTGGTGATCATTTACTTCCTGCACATAAAAAATCAATAATCAATTAATAATTTCCACTCATATTGCCATCCCAAGACCAGGTTTTACCTGGCCTTAGTTTTTGGCGCTGCTCCAGCCTTCTAAATCTGGGCAGCATCAAAACGCAATGGGTCTTGTGGTGGAATGCCCAAAGAAACACCCATTGCCCGCCTCTTAGACTGCTGCGGAAAGGTGAATATTTACAGGGTGGCCTTAAGCCACGTTAAGTGGCTTAGCGTCAACTTGTAAATACGTGAAATGGTGCAACACCACTGGACCGTCGGAAAAAGTGACGCACTGGTGGTGGTCGGGGCTCTTTAATATAACCCCATGTCTCTCACTTTTGAAGTTTCTTTTTCATCTCCTGTGCCAACACTTCCTATCTTTCATTTTCCATTTTGATTTTTCTGCCATTTTTTCTTTCACTGTCTGCAAAAGTCTGATGATGACTAATAAGTCCTGGTCCCCAAAATGAGTGCTGGGCTCGTATCCTCCCCAACTAATAACCCTTATTCTTACAATCATTAATCTCACCCCTAGCCCCCACAATGTTCTGCGCAAAACATTAGCAAAACATTATATATCGTGGTACCACTACAGCAAATTATTTTTGTTCCACCACCAACTCATTACATTTGTGCAGCATGATGTTATTAATAATATTGCACTAACGTATAAAAGCATTTGGTGCAATGTCTAATGACCCCAGGAATGCTCTCTGACCCTCTCAACTCACCTCTCGCCCTTCAGAATCGCTCCCTGCTCATGCTGGAGCTGCAAGTGGCAGGAAGGTATGTCAGAAGTACAAAGAATCAACATGCAAAAAGTGATCACACATTTTACACCTACTGTTTGTGATTCAATTCTGATTTTGTAAACTGACCTATCTTCTAATAGGTTGGTTTGTAAAATTACCATTCAAAGGGGGTCACAATTCAACCTACCTCATCAGTATACATAAGGTAGGATGTAAATTGCTTCTTTCTCATATTGGATTCCAGCACATGGATGCTAGTCTGCAGGGATCAGCAGATCATCATGTCTGTGATCACATTTAAATTCAGTCCATTTTTTTTTTAATTCTGACCATCTTCCTGAAAGGAAGTGGGTCTGCATCAAAGAAAAACTGTTCTTTAAAAAAAAAATATTTAAGAATTAATGAATGAATGGCGATTCTAAAGCACACAGCTACGTCAGCAGAGGTGTTCCTGTGCTAACAGAATGTGTGGGTTGTGTAGGACGTTATATCTGCCTGAAGATCCAGGGGCCATACAATGTGAATTATCATAGAAGCCCAGGTTCTGGTGTTAACCTGGACTTCTATGGGAATTCACAAGGGCATATTATCAAGCCCATTATCGCCGCTTTAGCGGCAGTTTCCTGCTGATAAAAGAGGTGATAATGTATCGGCCTTTCTTGATAATATGGCCCCAGGTTTTTGATGCTCTCTGAAATTCTGTTTCTGGTTCCAGCAGGTGCAAGTGGAGTGGGAGGGGGTTCCAGAGTTTTGTAGAATGTACCATGAAAGTGCTACCGCCCAATCAGGCTTTGCAGAAGCATGGAACGTTTAGTAGTCGCAGATTGTTGGAACTCAAGGCCAACTTTTTATGGTAGAGCTGCAGCCTCTTCTGGAGGAACATAGGTGCCAAGCTTCTAGAGGCCCTAAAAGGAAAGATCAGTGACTTGAAATCTATCCTCCTAATTACAGGGAGCCATTGAAGCTGTCTCAGATGCAGAGAGATGTGGTGATGCAAAGGTACCGGCCTGATCAGTCTTGCCGTGGAGTTTTGGATAATTTGAAGCCCATGCATCAGGTATGCAGGTAGCCCCAAGTACAGGCTGTTTGCATAGTCCAAGGGAGAAGAAACCAGAGCTTGGACCACTGTCTTCTGATGTTCCTTTAGCAAGAGGGGTATGATTGTCCTTATTGCCCTCATCATCCGAAATACATGTAGAGGAGATGTGTCTTACCTGAACGGAGGAAGAGAGCTCCTTATTCAGCCTGATTCCCAATGTTCTGGTTGACTGAGGGTATTGGGAGTGGATTCATTTCTGATGGCCACCAGCGAATGGGCAGATGGGGACACCTGGCTAAAGAACAAAACTTCTGTTTTTTCTGCATTTAATTTCAGGCTGTTCTTATTCATCCATGCCGGGATGTTTTTTAGGCTTGACACAATTGTGAAAAGCCCCACTGAATGTTCCTTAAAGTAGAACACAAGTTGCTTATCATCTGCATAAGACACCACTTTCACATCCCACGATTCGAACAGAGTAGCCAGGGGATGAGGTAGATGTTAAAAAGCAAAGGGCTAAGTGTCGAGCCCTGAAGTACCCTGCACCTCAGAGGTTTCTGTGATGAGAGAAAAGGACAAAGAAACATCTGTTGGGAGCAATTCTCCAAAAATGATCATAGCCAAGACAGTGCCATGCCACGCAGTCTCCCCTGATTTAGTCTTCTGACCCAGATTGGATGTGCTACCGTATCAAATGCTGCCGATAAATCCAGCAGCACCAACATGGCTGAAGCGCCTTGGTCCATAGACTCTCGTATTGATTCAGAGAATTCTGAAAGAGCTGTCTCGATGCTATGGCCTGCTCTGAAGCCTGATTGGGAGGCATGAAAGAGACAATCAGTCTCCATGAAGGTTGCTTGTTGCTTATGCACCATCCTCCCTAAGATTTTGGCTGGGCCAGGTAGCAAAGAAATAAGTCTGAAATGACTAAGAACCCCAGGATCAGCCGCTGGTTTCTTTAGTAGCGGAAGTAGGAACGCCTGCTTCCAAACCTCAGGGTAAAACCCTAATAATAGGAGTTGGTAGTGATCCTGTGGACTTCTGCCCAGTCCCTAAAAACCTTTTTTCGATTTAGAAGGGGACTGGGCTCCAATAGTGGACTTTGAGGAGTCAGTAACCTACCAGTAGTTTGCAACTGAAACTGTGGTCGCCAACCATTGGTACATGGCATTCCAAATTGCAATTTGGAAGGGACACTCTAAACAATCCCTTTCCAAATTGCAATTTAGTATTCAATATTTACCCATTTTGTGATTTAGTAAACACGGAGCATTTATGAAGCAAAATGTAATGGGTGATGCATGCCAAATAAGAGTGGTTAAGGGCTTACAGACAAAAAAAATCAGTGTTACGACTCATTGCCATATGTGTTATTTATTGCTTGCAAAATACTGGTTTCAATTAAAACCCTTAATTTTGCTACCAGTAAAAGAATTTTTTTAAAAATTTAAATACCAACCCAAGAAAGTCGATTCTTAAAATTCTGAATCACAGTGGGTCAGAATCTGATCTATTGCAAGAATATTAATGAGGTAAGTTGCAGATGGCAACAAACTATGATTGAAGTCCATCACACGGATGGTAGCCTGCTGGGTCAGCAGACCACCATATTTATGATTACTCTTAATGAAACAAAACTTTTTTTTCATTCAAAAGGGAAGGGATTCCAGGGGATCCCTTTTCTTTTGAAAATGGGCAAAATTTGTAGTACATCTAACCCTAGGCTGAAGGTCTGTGAGTCACACCTTAAAGTATATGGGATAGATTTACAAGCCCTCTGCGCCACTTTTGGGTCACTTTTCCCATGTTAAAAAAGACGCAAAAGTGGTGCAAGGGCCTTTTAAATAAGCCCCTATATGTATTGAATGTTTTACATAGTGAAAACATGTACCTTTCAGTTTATTTTGAGCACTCCAAGAGTCTCACATTTCCTACATTCGCAGAGCCGATAAGCTAACATAAAATAACATAACAAAGCATAATGTAACATTATGACATGACATGGCATAACATAAAATAAGACTCGAGCCTACATGCTTTACACCAGTGCAAATGAGCCCCACCTGTGATAGCAGTGAAGCTACGACCTGCAGCAAGGGACACAAGCCTGTTGTACTCTCCATTGCAATAAAAACCGTGCTCCTGCAGCCAGTTTGCCCAATTTAGTGCTGGTTTCTAATGCACCTGTCTAGTTTTTTATGTACCGCTACATTCTGAAACTTTTGAGATTTTGAAATCTTTTTGCCTGTAGTAAATAAAACAAGACACATGGGAGCTTTGATTGACAAGATCACACCCCTTTGTCAAGTGGGAGAAGTCAGAATTAGACCTCAGCAACTTACTCTCTTTCACAAATGTTCAAGGCATGGTAACTGGAAAAGACCTATGAGCTACATACTCGCTGCTGAGAGCTATGTGCAATGAGTGACAAGCAGGCGTGAATTCAGCAGGGTTGTCACAGCCTTCCTTCTCACCAAGGTTCATAATTGCCACGTAGACACAAGTTATTATTGTGCATTTGACCTAATAAATTTAGAGTCTTATATTCAACACCTGTTTAGGTTAATGTCTTCACCTCTGTATTGATACTGTTTTTCGAAGTAGACATATGGACTGGGAGTAAAACTGCAGCACTATGCTGTTTACTTTTGAAATCAGCACCTGGCTCGAAAAGGAAGGGTTATGCAAATGCTTGCATCCTCTCAGCTTGGTGACAGAATTGTGCCAAAAATGCTGCACATCCCCTTTGGGGTTCTTTTTCAATGCCCAATTCTTTAAATCAAATCATTTTACTTATTGCCCAAACATCGATTAGCGTTATTATAGATTTTGCTGTTTGCTACACGATGCTCAAGTGCTGGTTTGAGTTTGCCTAAAAAAGAAACCAGAAACAAACTACAAGAATACCTCATAGAAAACAGACCAATTGTATTATAGCACACAGATCAAATGAGGGCATGAACAGGATCTTGGGACAGAGATTATATTAGCGCACTGAAGTTATCATTCCACAGTGGTCCTGCTTCTTAGGTCATACATGTGGTTAAGAGTGGGTGATAAACTCTGCTCTGCCGGCAGAGTTCACAGAGTTTTGCCCACTCAGCATTCCGCTTGGTATGCAGTGTTCTGGCAAAACTCCACCAACCACCTGTGCCACAGTTTTTTCTTGTGCATGGCTCATTAATGTTAAGTTGGTGTGCAAAAATGTGCATCCCCTAGTGCGATTTTTGGATGCTAGAACGCCTCCCGGTGAGATTTTTCAATGCAGGTCGTTGCGGCAGGTCGCGGACGTTTGCATTGAGAAAGCTGCAGCGTGAGTAGAAAATCTATTGGAGTGGCAGAAAGAAGCAGTGACCTCTGGCGTGCCACGTGGTGCCATTCGTGCAGATTGTACAGCGCGGAACAAGTTCCCAGCGCTACAAATCAGAGCGAGCAGCGCAACATGCTGAATTCCACCCACTTGCGGAACTCCATGGAATCTCAAGGAGTTTTGATGTAACTACGTTATTCCACAGAGTGAAACTCCATGAGTTCTGCCCACCCCTAAACATGATGTTGTAGTGACTGAAAACATTGTAGAAGACAGATTGTATCAGTTCATACAAAGGCTGTTACTGCAGTTTCTAAAGCAGGCTTGTTGTGTGTGCCCAGCATGCTGTATGGAGCCTGGCTGCGGCTAGCTGTGCATTACTTTGTGCTTTCCACGAACTGTTGGCTTGTAAATCTTTAGTAAATGTCCTATCATTGATGCCAGTGGTGCCATCTTGGGTTCAAGTGTGTGTTTACTGTTATAATTAATGCACAAGTATATGGGAAGGAGGTGACCAGTGGCACCGGCTTTCCCATGTTTTCTTGTGAATTAAACCGCCCACCTCACCCACGGAAATAGGAAATTGCAGTCCTTTTCTTACATGTCCCTTCCCATTTCCTCTTACTTCTAGCCTAAGCTGAGGGCAAGTAACACCAACACACAATGATCCTTAGCACTTTTTTTAAACATCTTAAAAAGAGAGTCACAGTATGCTTGATTAAGATTAGCAGATGTGACACATTTCATTGCTATGTTAGTGTGAGAAATTGACTTCTTGGTTGAAGGGGGTGTAAGCCCTTCTCAAGCAACAGCTACAATTGTTGTTTAGGGTGAACCACAAACAATCATTAAATTAACCTGTGCTTAACTCTCTGATAGCTTGGCACAAAAGACGTCAGGCTTCACTTAGAGTCAATGTGAAAAGTATTTATGCAGCATACTAACAGTAAAAAAGTGAAAACACAACAGAAGAAAAATACCACACCAATTTGGAAAAATATATTAAAATGTAATTAAATATAAATATCAGTAGGACCAGAGATATGCAATTGTAACGGTTTCAGGTAAGTATAGCATCTAAAGACACAAAGACCCACTCGCGGTTATTTGGGCATTCAAGACCGAGAGAAAGTCACAAGTTCAGGCCGATTGCAATGGAGCACGAGCAGGATAAAGGGACCATGTTAGTCCTACTGAAAAACAAGTTACCTTCTAAATTCCAGTGCCAATAGTTCTGTTCACGGTGGAGGAGGCCGTGAGGAGCAGGGAGAGCATCACATACTGTCATCTGTGTGGCATGAATAGCAGGCCAGGGGGTTGAGGACAGTGGTCGCTGTAGCAGGAAGATCCTGTGGGACGTCTTTGACTTTCATTGCTGGCGATTGGCACTGGGGGTCACCACAGGCTGTCAATGCTATAGCCCAAAGTGCAGATCTTATGTTGCCGGTCGTCGCTGCCTGTCACTGTAGAGTGAAGAGGCAGGTTCACTGGAACTTCACATTGGTGGTCGGCGCAGGCAGCAAGATCTTGGTGCAAATATGCCTATTTGTGGTTGCAAAGAGCTTAAAACTTCAGGATTTCTACTTTCCTTTGAGGAAGAGTTTGCATGATGCCACACCAAGTGTCCAGGAACTGTGAGACACATTTTTGGGATCAGGAATTCACTCCAGCAGAGGCCAGCAGAGCTCAGGCAGGTCTTGTTGCTGGTCCAGGCAGGTCTAGGTGCAGCAGGTCATCTGGACACTTGCAGAGAGACCTCTGGAGCTTATTGTGTCCCTGTAGCTCAGAACTGGTGGTCAGTCAGGAGACGCTTGGAATCACTTCAGCCTGGGATGAAGGATGCAGGTCAAGTATTCCTACTTAGACAGCAGGGCAGGCCTCAAGCAGCAGGGTAGTCCTCTGCCAGCAGGACAGTCATTCTTCTGTAGTATCTACAGGTCCCAGAGTGTACTGAAAAGTAGGGCTGGGAGTCCTATTTTTATAGCTGGTGCCCCCTGCGAAGTCAAAGAAGCTTCTGGAGTTTTTACTCCACAGCAGTATCTTGAATTCCTTGCCTTTCTGCCCATGTCCAAGCCTGTCTGGGTGCATAATAGACTAGTGTGAAATAGAATTTGTATGAACTGGGCCAGTGACTTTGAAGTGTAAGTGTGGTAAGTGATAGCGGACAACAGAAAGGAGGCTGGGCTGTTCCTAAAAGAAGGAAAGGGCGGTCACTAAGGTGCGAGGGGCAGTGTTCAATGGGACACTAACCCTGGGTATCCATTTTGTTGGATATAATGGCCTCACACACCCTTGCGAGTATCATGCTTCATCATAGGTAATGCTCCTCGTTGGGTAGGCGGTGCAATACCCAACGGGCACACCTCAAAGAGGGGCTCTTTATCAGAGATCTTTTATCCAACTGCCTATGGGTGAAGTGTGGGTGAGGGGCCAGAACAGAGTAGACGGTGTGGGTGAGGATAAAATGAGGCACAAGGTACCGAAAAACAATTTTATTCTGGTGGTCTTCTGCCGCAAACAAAATAAGGATTAGTCTGTGCTCGCTGGAACTTAAGTTTCCAAATACGAGACAGTACTAAGATGTGAAAGGTGTGGTCAACATGTTTCTCTCTTAAAGTTCATTGACATGCCATTCTTCAGGACCTATTAAATATCAAAACTACTATCTACAGAAACATGACCTGCAAAAGTGTCAGTTTACAAAAAGCACACAAATTGTACTACCTGTTTAACACCTGCTCTTGCCTAATAGTTAGAGTTAATAGGTGTCAAGAGTGCCCAGCAGGTCTGACATCAGGGGAGAAGCCATTGTAACTAAGGTTCGTACTGCCTGTGTCAGTGTAGTTCATGCCTACCCATCACTGCCGGGCCCAGATAGGCATTGGTTAGCCGTGGTAAAGTGGGAAGAGTCCTAAGGCCAATAAAAAGGGTTCCAAAAATAGGAGAGGTGAAGGCAAAAAGTTTGGGAGTGACCCTACATAAGGGGCCAGTTCCCCCTCCAACATAAATCCAGAGTAGACTAATCAATACCTTGATGGGCTTCACTGCTCAGGCAATAGAGCATGGACAGTGGTCCTCTACTGCAGGGGAACTACGCTATTCCAAACACAGTTGGATACCTCTGGCTCCGGAGCGGATGTGTGCGTCGCCCACAGGTGCGCCTCTCGAGCCCCTGCCTGCTCCCGTGTGTTCTTCCGTGGAGGTGGACCACGGGACCCCTGCGGGCACGGACCCCCGCCCCCTCTCCTCACTGTGCGCCCGGCGGAGGATGCACCCAGGCTGCCCGAACACATTCCATCCAGCCGTATCTAACTCTCCAGCTCTCTATTTACGAGAGGATGTTATTGACAAGATTCAGATTAGACACCTTTTTTAGACTGGTGACATTCCCCGAAAGTAACGGTTGGGACCAAACTCTCCCTTTATGTCCCTGCGACGGGGAATCGAAACAATCTAATATACATGTCATTATGTTCTGTAAATTCCATCACCCACACAGGAGAACCTGGATTTTACCAACTTTGAGACGATGGGGTTGTAGGCAATATCGCCCCGCAATGCTTAGCCTCCAAATGCTTGATTCTGAATCTGTCTGTTACATTGTTTTAAATTTCCTGAAATGCATTAGGAAACATAGAAGAAATCTCTAAAAAATTACCCGGGAATAGTTCTAAACTTGATCAACTGATATAATCAATATGAATGTTAATGTCTATGTATGATTTTCTTAGGAACAATGAATTGTAATTTGTAAATAATGTATAAATGTATTTTTTAAATGTTCCTTTTATGGCTTTCCAATGTGAAAAGCCGAATAAAGAAAAATGTATTTAATACCTCTGTCTACACTCTCCTGAGACACTGGCCTGAACCATGGAGAACCCTTGTCCTCACTTGTGGACCCCATCTCTGAAGCAGCTAACCTTAGTACCAGCATGGCCAGAAAAGTGATGTGGCCCAGTCTGTTCCTTGGATCAGACGACAGTTCCCAACCCAAGGAAATCTCTGCCAGAAGGACAGCAGCCAACAGAGGCCACTGACAACTGTCAATGTCAAGAGCCAGGCTTAAGGCCAGCCAGGGATCTCTGACCTCTGAGGTTTCTCAGACAGGTGGGAGCAACATCCCCGGATTTAAGGCACCATTCTTCCAATCTCCTTCCCACCAGTCCAGGGGAGGTAGCCTGAGACTGTCCACTCAGTCAAGGGTCAGGCTGAACAGGGGTCAGGGGTGAGCCTTCCCTCCCCCTTACTTTCCATCTGGACACTGTACCCTCTGTTTGGAATACACCTTGAAATCTGAGTTTCAGTGTACCCTAGGTGGGTGTCAGTCCTATCTCTCCCATTTCCAGTTGCAACTCATTTCCCAGAATGCAGTCAATGGGCATCTGACCTCAATTCACAAGCATGTATACTCCACATCCTTAGAGTGAAGATAGGCGTCTTTGTTGTATATTTTTAACTAGGATAGGGGCCACAGTCTTTAAAATAGTTTTGAGTGGACCTCCTACCCTATTTTATCATACTTCATGCACACTCCACTTACACCTACACTCACCTAGGGCCCTCAAATGCACCTCACCCACCGGCATAAAAGAAAAAATATCTCCGCCAAGTAGGCCCCATCACGGGTGCCTGATCAGGTATTGCACCGCCGACCTGATAAGGAGTAGACCCGATGATGAAGCAAGACACCTAGATGGCTGGGTGTGTGAGGGTCCTTTTCCGAAGGAGAGATTCTCTCTCCAAACCATCCAGACTTCACAGATGTGTTCGAACATTACACATTAAACACTTCATATCCTGCACTCACTGTGAGGAACTGCATACAGGTTTTGCTCTATCATCGGAGCCGTGGGCCAGAAAAAGTCCTATCCCTGGGCCTAAGTTACCCTTGACACCTGTCCAGGGTACTGATTTGGGGAAACCAGCTTTCCACTACCATGGTCTGGCTGGCACTGGTATCCCTCAGCGCAGTGATAGGGATCCCATTCACTGTGACCTGGTGCAAGTGACAACTCCCACTCTCAGGGATCGCATGTATACCATCTGAGTCTATTTTCCAAAAAAGGGAGACTAGGGTATGCTCTACCACTGAAACTGGGGACTCTCTCCCCCTAAGGCTACATTACCCAGCCCTGTAAAATTCCCACCAGTTGGTGTTTTTTAGGGCTGAGAGAGTCCCCTTTCTTGTGTCCTAACTGAAAACACTCAAAGCAGCTGGATTGGAAATGGGGTGCCATGGGCCTCAGTTCACCAGAACCTACCCCTGTTTTTCATGAGGGGCTTGGGAACCCTTTCTCCTCACCTTCCTCTGGGATTTCGCTGTATCTCGCTGGAACTCCCCCTCACTCTGCTGGGGGAACCTGAACCACCATTCTTGGGGTTACTCCCAGGTACCTTCTTATGGGCCCTGGTGCTGAGCCAGTGAGACACCTTCTTAGCAAGCTCCCTGGGAATAATGAGCTTAATGTCCACTATGTGTTCGTGTGGAAGACAATTGCTGAACATGTGCTATCTGGTAAACAAATTGTACAGCTTTTTGCAATCATTCATATCACTGCCATTCACTCAACCATCCAGTGTCTTGCAAAAGTGATCCTCAAAATCCACTCAGGACTGCTGTGGAATTTTCTGACTGACCCTAAACTTTTACCTCTAACTCCCTGGGGTAAACCCATATTTTCGGATAAGTTTGCCCTTAATGGGGGAGTACCTCATCCTGTCCCAGTTTCCTCGCAAGGCATTCCTCTCCACATGTGGTATGTGCCCAACCCTGCTCAGGGACCCTGTGCATCTCCAGGGCAGTGTCATAAGTGTTAAACCACTTATCTATGTCATCCCACACAACGTAATTAGTCACCAGATCCTTGGGAATGTGGACCCTATGTCTCCAGTGGACACTGTAGGTATTCTGCCACCATTGTTGTTGGATCAGCTTATTTGATCCTGATGTCTACCTCTCTGATACTTAGCTCATGGGCCATTCTCCTTTCCTCCATGGTGAACTTATTATCCTCACAGGTCCTCTGGGCAGCAGCCTCCACTGCTGCCCTCTTTTCTTCTGTGGCTAATTTAATTTCATCAAGAGCGCTTTTGGCAGCAGCCACCTCCTTGACTGCTTCCAATTTAAATTTAGGCAGCAGCAGATTGTACTCTCTCTCTGCTTTCCTGTCCACTAGCTCCTCTGGGAACACGGTGTGGGCTGAGATGCTTATGCTGGCCTTGTATCTAGTAGGGGACCTCATACGTCTGGTACTCCTCTCTCCTTTGGTGCCATGACCAGGAGGCTGCCATCCTCCCCCTCCATCTCCTCTTCCTGCTCCCCCACAATGTCCACCTCCTCCTCCTGAACGTCCACCTCCTCCTCCTTAGCCTGTTACTGGCGGGCCTTCCTCCAGGCCCCAAAGGCCTTCTGGAGTTCCTGCTTCTTGGATCTATTGGTCACTGGATGCCCCACTGCCAGCAGAATCCTCTGAGCTAAAGCCTCAGTGTAGCTCTCCAAGCTGTTGATCTCAAAATCCATGCTTGCAGGTATGATCACAGGTGCTCAAAGTCAGGTAGAATGGAAGTGAATTTGAATTTTAAAAAAAAGACGTCAATCAAGGAGAATTTAAAAAGAGGTCAGATCTAGTGTCAAATTATTTGTTCTGGGAATTTTGTGTTACAAAAGTCACTGTATAGCACCTTACAAACAAAAGTACACTGAGCACCAATGTGAGAAATTGGGTTGTTGGTTGAGAGGGATATGAGCCCTTCTCGAGCCACAGCCACTATCCTTGTCATGGTGAACTACAAACAGTCCATAAATTAACCTGTGCTTACCCATCTGATAGCTTGACACAAAGTTAGGAGTCGTATTCAATTATCACACTCCAGTGTATCAACAGGATATCACGCTTCTGGAGATGATGGAAATGTCATAAAAGTCGTCAAGTATTCGGTGCAACCGTAGGAATTTAATTCTGTTGGAACCGTCGCAGACCTGGTAACTGATTGACGAAATCATTTCGTCAATCAGTTACCAGGTCTGCGACGGTTGAAAGCAGCATTGCCCAATCCAACAGAATTAAATTCCTACGGTTGCACCGAATACTTGACGACTTTTTTGATAGATGTGCACCAGTTAGTTCTAACACGTCGTACTCCAGATTTACAAACATCATCCGGATTTTATTTCCACGTCCCTTACTTCTCAATAAAAAGAGAAGTTTCCCATGGTGGCAATTTCAGGGGGTTTTCCCAGCAATGATTTGTTTTGTCCTGATGATGGTCTTCATGACGACAGCACACTAGACCGAAACGTCGACATTTCCATCATCTCCAGAAGCGTTGCGTTTGCACAAACACACGACCATTGTTTATTAATTAATTTGGTTGTTTGTTATAACTCTCAGGAGTTGATGTTTAGTTGTGAACTGATGAGTTGATGTCATTTATACCTCTGTTCATAACTTCTTTGCTTTAATTTATTTTTCTGTATGTCTCCCCAGAATTTCATTTGATGCTTTAACACTAAATATAAAGAATTCCTATAGAATACAATTTTACCCTCTCCGTGTCTCTCTTTTCCTTCCCGTGATTGATTCTATTCTGATTTTCAAACGTGATATCCTGTTGATACACTGGAGTGTGATAATTGAAGACTACTCCTAACTGAGTTTAAGTGTTTCCAAATCAAGTCCCTTGTAGCATATCTTGACCTCAATCATCTAGTGCCTAAGCCTACAAGGGTATATTGGGTTTCCCCTGCCTTAATCAAGCTTGACACAAAAGCACACAGGCTTAACTTAGAGGCAATGTGTAAAGTGTTTATGCAGCACTCAAAGAGTAATAACGTTAAGACACAACAAAAGACAAATCCCACACCAATTAAAAAAAATAGAGTAACATTTGTTAATTATTTGAGACTAAAATGACAAATCCATTCAGTAGAACTGGAGATATGCAATTTTAAAGGATTCAGGTAAGTATAGGACCTAAAGCCACAAAGCGTCACTAACGGTTATCTGGTTGTGTGAGGCCGGGCGAAGTTAAGGCTGACTGTGATGAAGCAGGCCGTATACAGGGACCATGTTAGTCCCACTGAAAAAAAAATGATCTTCTAAAATCAAGCGTGAAGATTTCCATTCACGGTGGAGGAGGCCGCGAGGAGGAAGCAGAGCATCACGGATGGTCATCATTGTAGCACAAAATGCAGGCCAGGCATCTTGAACAGTTGTCGTCGTAGCATACAGATCCAGTTGGGTTTCATGGGCGGTAATGCTGGAGATTTGCATTGGTGGTCACCACAGGCTGTCGATGCTGTAGCGTGAAGTGCTGATCTCGTACTGCTGGGTGCTGTAGGGTGAAGAGTTGAGTACACTAGAGCTTCAATGTGGTGGTCAGTGCGGGCGGCAAGATCTTGGTGAGAATGGGCCTGTTTGCGGTTGAAAAGAGCCCAAAACTTCAGGGTTTCTCATTTTCTTTTAGAAAGAGCTTCAGGACTTAGGAGGCACCTCTTGGGGATCACGAACTCACTTCAGCAGAGACCATCAGGGCTCAAGCATGGTCAGTTGCAGGTCCAGGTTGGTCCAGTTGCAGCAGGTCTGCTGGGCATTTGCAAAATGGCCTCTGGAGCTTCTTGTGTCCCTGCAGCTCAGAACAAGAGGCCAGTCAGAGGATTTCTGGAGTCACTTATGCCTTGGGATGAAGGTTGCAGGTCCACGCTTCCTTCACAGGCAGCAGGACAGGCGTCAAGCAGCAGGGTAGTCCTCTAACAGCAGGAAAGTCATTTTTCTGTAGTATTCAAAGGTCTAGGAGTGTACTGAGGAGTGCCGTCTGGGGGTCCAATTTTTATACCGAGTGCCCCCTTTGAAGTGGGAGAAGCCTCTGTAATTTTGACCCAACAGAAGTGTCTGAAATTTTTTGACTCCCTGCCCTGGTCCCAGTGCATCTGGGTGCACAATAGGCTAGTGTGAAGTCCTTTGTGTGCGAGCTGGGTCAGTATCTTTAAAGTGCAAGTGTGGTAGGTGATCGCTCCACCTCCCCAACCCCATCAAGCCAGGATGGCCCATCCTGCCACCC
Organism: Lissotriton helveticus; assembly: GCF_964261635.1. Taxonomy (NCBI): domain Eukaryota; kingdom Metazoa; phylum Chordata; class Amphibia; order Caudata; family Salamandridae; genus Lissotriton; species Lissotriton helveticus. The sequence goes on along the minus strand of NC_136071.1, from coordinate 645,761,477 downwards.
AGACCCTCTATTGTGATACTGTCTGGGAGGGATACCCAAAAAACAACTACCAACTATGCCTACTCATGTCACCCAGCAAACAGGCAACAGGCACCAAATGGTTAGGACAAGAAAATGGCAAATTTCAAAAAGACACATTTTCAGAATTGTTACTTAAAATCCAACTCTACTGTTAAAGACACCAAACATGATAATCCTACATACTCCCAAACAAAGTATATCACTTATTAAATGTAACAAGGTAATAAAACGTTATCCTATGGGAAAGGTGGTCCTTACAATTTTAAAAAACGTATTTGAGAGATTTTCACTATCAGGAAATGTGAAACTTAAAGGCACATGGCCAACTTTTTAAATATAACACATCCTGCAATATGGACTGTTTAGGGCCTACTTGAGGGGTGACTTATCTGTTATAAAAAGTACGGTTTAGCCCTGGCAAAAGATTTATTATGCCAAGCCGAGACGTCAGTTTTAAACTGCACACACAGGCTGCTATGGCAGGCCTGAGACTGATTTAAGAAGGCTGCTAAAGTGGGTGGCGTAATACATGCTAAAGGCCCACTAGTACTAATTAATTTACAGGCCATGGGTACATGTAGTACCACTTTACTAGAGACTTACAAGTACATTTTATGTACCAATTGGTTGTAAGTCAATATTACCATGTTTAAAGAAGAGAGCACAAGTACTTTTAGCACTGGTTAGCAGTGGTAAAGTGTGCCCAGAAACAGAAGGGGGTGACACTGCAAAGATGACAAGGTCTAACAGTTTGCGAATGGAATACAGTAGTATTAGTGAGTGATGGTGAAAATATGAGTGTATATATTGACAATTAGGGAGTCATGGAGTAAATGTTTATACGTTTATTACATTTTAAAAATAAATATGTATAATGCTTAGTGTTGATGTACATTAACTAATAAAAATGAGACTAATTGTAGAACAAAATGCAAGAAATACTAAAGCATTGGTAACTTGATTTTTGAATAAATATTAAATTATTTTAAATATATTAAATTAAATTAAAATAATTTTTCTTATTATTACAATTTTAAAAACCTCCTAAAATGTAACTGTTATATTTATTATGCCGTAAATAATGTGAGAATTGTGCATAGAGTTCATTTAAATTAATAACTTTTTTTAAATTAAAGTTACATTAATGCTTACATTTTTTAAACAATTAAGATATTTTAGAACACGCTAATATCTAAGTTTCATTTATATGCAAATTTTTAGCATTAAATTAAATATATTTATTTTATATTAAGTTAAAATATGTGAACTTAATGTAACATGAGTTCCTTGGATCATTTGTGCTAAATCTCTGCCTCCATTATTTTCTTTGGTTGGGTATTGCAGTACCAGTGGTTGACTATGTGTGGTGTTGGACTTACACCAGCCCTCAGCTGTAGCACATTTCGGACTGATGTGGGTCTTTTTTGGCTGTACCTGTAGAATTGCAGTTTACGAATAATAACAAGCCACTCTTTTGTTTTAGATGCACGTCCCTCATGAAACCATCCCTTAATCCCACCTTACTCCTACATTAACCCTTCACATTTAGTCATAAATATTGCCCATTTTCCAGCCACCCCATTCCCTCCCACAATTACTATGTGTAGAGAGTTCTCTGCAGTTGGAGCGGAGATGTCCACAAATAAAACATATAAGAGACAGCGGCGTAGACCTCTGCACATAGATTTCTAGGACTGTTGTAGTCTACAGTACCCCAATATGCCCCTCACTGGCCAACAGCAAATGATTCTTATAAAGACCTTCTGGAAGTGTTAACCTAGACCCGATGAACAAAATACCTTTGTCCACTGACAACTCACTACTCACGATCCACTAAGTCTTTCCTGAATCATGTACAGAATAGTTGAGCAACCCTCCATTCTGTAGCAAATTTGTCAAAGCACTTAATGTTGTATATTTTGCTAAATGCTCATTCCATGCCTTCTCACTTCTAAGGAGGCTGGGTTCTTCATCCATTTTGGTGTGCATGCGTGGGTTCAAATCTATCCTCATTGCCAGAATAATGAAGGTAACAGTTCAGTAAATAACAGGACGCAGATGTCATATCAGGTTCAGCTACCGTTTAATGCACCTCACCCAACCAGCCAATGAACAGATCCACAGCTTAATCTCAACATGCTACTCAATAGAGATCAATAGCACAACAAAAAAGCATAGGCAATGCCAATAGGTCTGTCTTTAAACGAATTCTGTATGGTAATGTGAAACATTAAAAGTGAATAGCATGGGAATAGATATGTATCTGGGTGGAAGCAAAGAATAGTAGAATAATGTTGGTGTTGGGTAAAAGGTAAGGTAGCCCTGTCAAGCCAGACAATCCATGTAGGTGAATGACTGTTCTCATCCCATCTGTGCTGTTGTCAGAGAAAGAACATACATTGTCTAGTTCTCTAATACGCTTTAGTAGCATTCAGAGCTTAAGCAGTTGGATAAACAAAATGATCACAGCTGCCGGAGGGCAAGCACACAACTTCTGCCCAATCAAAACATGTACTGCTAGCTCCCAACATGTGGGCGGAGCCAAGGCTCATCTCTAGTGATGCTCACGTAATTGTCTGGTGACAGCTGCGCTGTCAAGCCATATCATATATCATCATTTGTAAGGCCATTAGATAAGACCAGAGATACACACACTGAAATATGTGAAAAATCTGAACATATATAATTCTGGTAATTCTTGACATAAAATGAGCATTCTTGGCATGAACGTGCCCACTTCTGCATAATACTTGCACTGGCATAATCTTGCTAATTCTTTGCATATATAGTGGACATACTTGTCATTACCTTTCCCAGCCCAAGGGTATTACTTGCAATGTCTTATTATCACTAATTTAAGGAATTTATATAAAGTTAGAAAAACTGAAGACTGATGTCTCAGCATGTAGGACTGATGTAGCCTGCCTTCAGCCACTTACTCATTAATCCATTCATGCATTTACCAATGTTTAGGTCATTGCATTCACCTTTTACATATCCAGGCTATCAGTCACGAATCCATTCATCCATGCACCAACTCATCAATCCAAACATTCAGCATTATCACATTTACCCGCTCATCCATCTACTCATTCACAAACACAAACTTGCAAACCCATCAACAATCACTTTCACTTATAAAAATAACCGGACTTATTGGCTTTGGCAGTGTTTGTTCCCTTATCTCGTGATAGCACCAAACATTTTTTGGCAATTATGCATAAAGAAAACGGTAGTGGTGTATCCAAACTTAAACAAGACCGCACATACACAAATAGTAGTCTGATAGAGAATAATGCTGGATAAGTAGAAACAATCTTTAGTAAATAAAGACGGAGTGCTACATAGACCCCTATCCCCCACTACCAAGAGGGATCAGATGTCTATCAGAAGATTGACATGTATACATCCAAAAAGAAGTGGTCAAGGAGAGCACAATCCTAAAGCACATGTACATATGAGACTAATGAGTCATATGGTAACAACAGTATCTAAACTGTATATGATCTGTAATTTCCAATTTTAGGACAGAACAAAGGAGCAAATAGAGTTCATATTCATGTTGTCATTTTCTTTATTACAAGATCCATAAGAATTGAAGTTGATAAAAACAGCCGACACGTGTTTCAAGGCTATGAAAACAGAGTATCTCGGCGCATGAGACCTTTAATCATGGTCATATGACAGTGACAATAAGACCCAGGACTCAAGGTGAAAGCGATGGTCCAAGGTAGCCAATAGAATCATCAGCAATGTGGTAGGTATAGGGTATGACAAATTAGAATTCCATCTCGAGCTCAGCTACAGAAGATAGTCCCCTCCTGTAAATAATGGTGTGTTCGGTAAGTATATAACAGAACAAACTCCAGCTAGAGAAAATAGTCCCCTCATGTAAATAGTGGTGTGTTCAGTAAGTTTATAACAAGACAAACTCCTGTAAGGGGTGCACGAGTAAAGTTTAAAAAGTGTAGTGTTGACCCAATCCTGAGTCACGATAATATTAGTAAGATGAGCACAGCACCAGCGTGCTTAAGTATGGCCTCAAAAGAATAGGAGGCGGGGAAAGAAGTGAAAAGCACCACCTAATAATGACGCCCAAAGTCTTAGTACTTATTGTTAGTACTGACGAAACACGTGTCGGCTGTTTTTATCAACTTCAATTCTTATGGATCTTGTAATAAAGAAAATGACAACATGAATATGAACTCAATTGCTCCTTTGTCCAGTCCTAAAATTGGAAATTATAGATCATATACAGTTTAGATACTGTTGTTACCACATGACTCATTAGTCTCATATGTACATGTGCTTTAGGATTGTGCTCTCCTTGACCAATTTTTTGTCAGTTAGACTAGCGTTAAATTTGCCCATATTTGTGATTAAGGTGTTTGACATTTGTGTTGCTTTGTTTAATGTCATTTACACATCTAAGGACTAGGCCCAGGCATCTTTTTTTTATTCCACTTGCACAATTGGAGGAATTTGGCGGCTCTGCATTACTATTTTTATGTAATTTTTACGGCAAAATACCGCCAATCACCTCATGGGTGAGGATTTTTCCTTTAATTAAAAGAACGCTATGACAATGGGAATCAGCATGAGGCACCAGCAAGTAAACTAGCGAACAAGATTTGGTCCCCTAGTGCAATTTCTGGTCGCTAGGAAGCCTTCCTGCATGATTTTCTAATGCGATCAGTTGCAGGAGCGGTCACGGCCAGAGGGCTGCTGCTCGAGTACATTTTCTACTAAAGGGGAGCAAAATCAATTTGCACATCACATGTTGCATTTGTGCTCAATTTTCAGTGCAGAACGCGCTACCTGCGCTAAGTTGTCGCAGGAGCAACGCAATGCGCATTTTTTCTGCCCATTAGGAGAACTCTGTGGAATCTCGCTGAGTTTTTACATCCCTCAGCAAAATTCTGCGTAGTGAAATTCCACTAGCTCCGCCCACCCCCAGCTAAAATGTGGTTTTCTGGCCAGAATGGTGATTAACAAGCAAGAAAAAAAATCACCAGGCAAAATCACACAGGTTGTTCCCCATTCTCGCTGTGTTTCAACGCACACAGCAGGAAAATCTGTAGGCAGAAGCATCAAAAGAGACACCGGGTGTGGATTTGTACCTAATGTAACCTGTAACCGGGCTGGGCGGAATTTCCTGCCATGATATCGCTTTGGCTGACTTCTAGTTACGCCCTAAGATGAAATGTCAGGTTGCAGTTCTTTTAAGGCACATTACAATTATATCGAATTTACTTTTTCATATAGCACTTGCTAGTTCAGATTTGCAGGTTTATAGCGTTGTAAATAGGGAATTAGAGATTTAAAGTTCACACTTAGATCAAAGAAGGCTAGTTAACTCTCACTGTACATGCTATGTTTCAGAACATCTGGTAAATTTTGTTAATTTGCTATGACAACCAAGAGGCTAAAGTAAGAAGTTATGTGTGTGCAGAACCTCAGAAAATGTCAAACTACAGCCCTGCGCATAGTTTAAAGGTTATAGTGGGGACACACATTAGCCAAAAACCAATAAACTCATAGGTAAAATAAAAACTTCAAAGCTGAACAGGGTGAATAGGGATGTTTAGCATGCGGGAACACCCAACTACGTCAGCAGTGGCCTGCTGAGCAAACAGTACAGAACCAGGAAGACGCCTTCGGCCAACACTCTGCAAAGGCCACAGTGGGAGGTGGAGTCCGTTCACGAGAAGAAACGATGGCTCAGTGTTTAAGTTCGAGTGTACACTGGAATACTGAAAAGTAACGTGTATTTGAAGGGACGACAAGGCTGCTTGGCTTTATCATTAATAAACGTCAAGAAGTCTTCATCTGCATAATATCTGAGCTACAACAATCATTTCTTGAAGTATATGTATGGCATTATTCAATTTGATCTGATCGATGTGTTAATTTGTTTTTATTTATGTTGAATGTGCCAGATGAGGTGTTTCAGAAGTCAAAAACCTTTAGGCAACGTGAAAGCTTTGCACATGGGGGAGGATATGGACTAACGGCTGGAGGGTCGACCTCGAAGCTGGGACGCACGACATCCTGTGATTCTGGCCAAATCACCACGGGGCAGATTTATGTTAACTGGCGCATCCCCAGGGATGCGCCAGTTAATGTGCGCCACAGTGCGCCACAGCTCCGCCACCCATGGTGCGCCACATTCACAATGCGGCGCACCATGGGGCAAGAACGGCACAGATGCGTGACGCATCTGTGCCGTAAAGGTGGCGCATTGCTGGAGTTGCGTCGCAAGCGCGACGCAGCTCCAGCAAGGCTCGGGGGTGCCCCATCTTCACAATGCTGCGTCAAGACCTACGCCTGCTTCAAGCAGGCGCAGGGTTTTGACGCAGCATTGGCCTGAAAGTGACTGAGTGAAATCTTATAGATTTCACTCAGCCACTTTCAGGAGGCGTTCCTGCGCAGGAACGCCCCCCGCCCGCGCAGGAACGCCTCTTTATGGCGCACGGCTTTACAACGTGACGCATCTCCTAGATGCGTCACATTGTAAATAGGGCGCATTTTTGCGCCGCCGTTGCGTCAAATAAAGTGACGCAATTGCGGCGCAAAGAGGCGCAAGGGCCTCATAAATCTGCCCCTTAATTTCCCCGTACCTAACAGAATGAATGTCTCCGTCTGTAACGCAACTGGTGGTCATGTAAAGGGCTCTGATACCTTAAGGTCGAGTTTCCGATATATAATACATTGGGAAAAAATATATATGTGTCCATACCATACCTGAGAATATAACATGTGGTTTACACCATTAACTCTGAAACAATTTCCATTGGCCACAATAATAAAAACAAAAAACACAGTTGATGGACAGAATGTAGAACAATGTCATACATTCACCCCAGTACAAGGATCTGGGCCTAAATCCATCGTTTTTTTGCACTCCACACCACCCTGGGTTAGACACTGGCTATATGCAAATCAGCTCTGACCCTGTGCCTCATGGGAACAGTCCAGTCCCAAACAGGCACAAACATTAAATCACAGATAACAGCGGTGATGCCTACAATTACTGTCCGAATCCTGGCAACACCCCTCCCAGTTTCTAAAACGCAACCAGTCATGCGTACTCCTACCCCCACACAGCAATATGACACATGCAAGCCACTGACTTATTGGCCGAACAGAGTTTTGTTTCTGTCTTCCAGCACATAATGCAAGGCCCCTTAATGAATATAAGCGTCCAAGTGCTGTGCACCTGTGGTACTGTCTACCTAAACAAGACGACTACAGTTGCCAAAATCAGTCCTCACCTTTTACTCAAAGAACATGGGTACCACCCGGCTTAAATTATGTTTTTAAACAATAGGTAATCTGCTGATGGACAACGCTCTGCGACCTGTTAGTGATCCAAGAGAATCCCACAATTCCCAAAACCTGTCCACATGCCGACACGGCTTCCACAATGTTGTGGTATCTTATTTTAGCAGAGGCATTTCCTGCAATGATATAAGCGACTCTGCCTTGACGATGGCTGTTTCTAGTCAGAGTGGCATAACTCGAGGAGAGACAAAGCAACGTTTGCTGATGGCATTTAGAGGAGACTTTTCTCAACTACAGAGAGGTCAGTACCATCCAGCGGGCACAGGATGAGCTGTAGGAGCATAGGTGCGTTGTTTCTGTCTCCTCTGGTCCTAGCTAGGATTCTTCCTCTTACCTTATGAAGATGGTGTGATGTAACTTTAGTATACTTCAGCACATGTTAGTCACTTAACCAAGCTTGGATGAGCTGTCAAGCGAATTGAAATAAGCCCAACACGTTGTCCCAAATATTGATGGTGCAGAGGTCTGTTCAGTTGTTTACTGTGACAGAGCACTACTTAAGAGGCATTTATTACTTGATGGTACTCATCACCCACAATACCTCCTGGGAGCTGGAGTGTGTTAGGAGTGACTGAATGTCATTAACCTGCAAGCAGAAACAAGCATTGGCAAGCCGATTGGTTTGGTTTGCAACGCTGGTGGGATGCTCATCATTGCGTTTATATTTTATTCCAAGCATATGCCACAAACAGGGAAAAAAGAAAATATGCTTTCCCTTAAACATAGTCACTTTATGCTTGTTATACACGTTCTAAATTTAAAACACATTCACTGATGCAGCAGTTATAGTAGTGGTGTTTTTAATCAACAAGCCTTTCATTTGTGCTATGTATTTTACCATTGTCGCTTGTGAAGGAGACAACAATAAATCACCGCCTCATCAACTGCTCAAGATGCAGGCGGTAATAATTTTATGATGTCCCTTAAACACTTTGTAATATAAATCTTAAAACGGAGTTCATGCTAAAGAAACAGCAAGTATTTAAAGTTAATATAAAGCACACTTTTAACCAATTTTGCAACTGAACAGAAAGGAACTAATTTGAAGCAGATTTAAGCAATGTGCACAGCCTTTGAGCAGTCACTCAAAGTAAAGAAAGATGATTGGCAAAATGGGCTGACCATTGCCCCATGGTCTATGCTGTGGTGGACTGATAAAAAATGGCAGCGACGTTTTAGCAGACCAATGGCGGAAGACTAGACTACTGACCTAAAGCACCTTCATGTGCGTAGCATGTTGTTTTTTTGGGGCAAGACAATAGTCTGGCGAGATAGCTAAAGCTGTATCAAAGGACAAACCTAAAAAACAATCAAATTCATGAGGATTTGCAAAGAGTATACTTGGAAAAAGAGATGCCCCCGCGTGAGAACAACCAATTTTAAAGGTAACAGCGCAGGAAAAAAGACCTGAGATAATAAAAATTATAAAAGACAATGAAACAGCGACAACTAATACAAATATTCTGGTATATGTATTGTGAAGCCGAAAATGACAGCAGTTTATTTATTATGCATTTGTTCTGTAAAGCTCTGTGCCCTGACTTACACAAATTTACTAATACATAGAAAACCAAGGTTAGGCATTGAAAAAGTGTAAGAAGAATTCAGTCAAATGCATGGGCGCATATCCAGTATTCTTCGCTTGATCACCCGCTGCTATTTCTTTCATCATCCACTGTATGAAGAGGTCATGTTGTAGAATTTGCTAAATGACAGGTAGTTTGGTCTTTCCACCAAGCCAGAGTCCATGCACTCACTACTGTGGGACACAGCACCCAAGGCAATAGTGTCCATCTGCCTGATGCTGAAGGCTCGGGATCAAGCAGAGATCAGAGATCACTAGTCATAATATAATGAGGTGCAAGACTCTATCAGGAAGCACTGCTGTTCCAATAGGTTTTGCTTATGATACAGAGCATCTTGATGTCAAATCAAGATGCTCATTGTTAGAACTGGCTATTTCTAGTAGGCTAAGGCTGACGCCAAAGCCAGGCAGAAACCACCATTCTAGTCAGGGCAAGGGAGTCACACGCCAAGATAACCCCTGCTCACCCCCTTGGTAGCTTGGCACGAGCAGTAAGGCTAAACTCGGAGGCAATGTGTAAAGCATTTGCGCCAGCACACAACAGCAACAACATCCTAGGCACACCACAAAAGGAACTCCACACAAGGTTATATGAAAATAACTTCTGTATTGTAAAAACACATCAGATAGAAGTCACACATGTACATTGTGCCAACTGGCACGGGCAATATTCACCAGGGATTATTTACAAGACAGCGCCACATGGGCCACTGTCAGAATCAACACTTTTAGAGATAGAAATACTGTCAGAAATTAGAATAAAAGGATATAAAATCACTGTAGAACAAATTAGCAAGATTAGCACACAACCAGTACTACTGGTAACAGGTAAGTATCACCTACGCAACCCTAACCACCTTAGGAGAATATCACGCAGGGAACCAGGACCTTACTAGGACCACCTGTACTGGAAAGAACAACCACCTAGGAATAAAATACACTTAGGGGTATCAGCAAGAACACATTACACATGATGCATCAAAAACACATTCAGAGGTGCAGGGAAGGAAAAACACATGATGCATAAAACCTACATTCAGCGGTGTAAGAACAAGGCACATGATGCATCAAAAACACATTCAAAGGTGCAGGGAAGGAAAAACACATGATGCATGAAAACATTCAGAGGTGTAAAATCAAGGAAGACACATGATGCATAAAAACATTCAGAGGTGTAAGATCAAGGTGCGTAATCATATTAAATGCATTACATTTCCTAGCACCATATCACATTGCACAAAACTCACATAAGCCACCACCTGTGGCAGTCCCTAGGCCAACTGGCCTTGTTGAGGCTAGGACGCTCTGTGTCCAAAAGTCAGGGGCCTAAGCGTGGCAGCTGCCCACAAAGTGCTGGGCAGCTGTAGACAATCCCAAGCACCTAAACGGTGCAGCTGCCCACTAATTGCTGGGCAGCTGGGAATCAAAACTGTGACAGGGTCCTCACTGACCCCAGAACAGAACTGCGTCCAATCGTTGGAGCCACACAGGCCCTGACACAACACTGCACAGTACGTTGGATCCACACAGGCTCTGCCACTACACATGGCCAAATGTTAGAGCCACACAGGCTCTAAAAACAAATGTGGCGCTTCTGAGCCTCTCGGGGCTCTGGGAACAAATAGGGCGCCTTGAGCCTCTTCTGGGCTCTCAATACAACGAAGGGGTTGGGAGCCTCTCTGGGCTTTTAGCAAGGGAATGGCACCCCAGAGCCTCTCAGAGCTCGCAAAGCAAATATGTCCTCTTGAGCCTCTCTAGGCTCGAGTACAAGTATGCCCTGAACATTGGAGTCCCCCCACTGGGGACTCTGAAGACAACTGCGGCATCAACGAGCCTCTCTGGGCTCGATACACAAAATGCGGCCGTCATTGGGAGTCCCTCCTGGACTCAAAACCACAGAGATGCCGCCTCGAGCCATGCAGGCTCGTAAATACAAATGCCCGCGGGAGCCCTCTCAGGCTCTACACACCGTTGGAGCGGCCCGCTGCCATCCGGGGCCGCTCTGACCTTTGCTCTGAGCCTCCAGCCCTCCCGCACTCACCGGCTGCTCCTTGAATCCTCCGGTGGCGGTCCTGGGCGGCGGGGCTCGACCCAAGAGCTCCCGCTCCTCTCTCTGGGCTCTCTCCACTGTGCGGGGCTCTCCCCTCCTCACGGGAGCCCCGCAAGCACCGGCAGCTCTGACCCGCTCGTCTTCCTAGTAAGGTCCCGGGCCGGCAGCCAATCACAGCGCGGCCCGGGAATGACATCACGGGGCTGTCCTGCAGTTCCGCCCCCGGCCTGCCTGACTTCCTGGACGCAGGCCGGGTGGCGATTTTCGGCTGTCCCGGGCTGCGGCGGTGATGCGGTGGGACACATGAGGGGTGGGCTCCCTCAGTAATTTAAATATAAAGTGAGGTAGGCACTCGCTATGCTCCGCGATCGCGGGCAAATGCCGGGTGGGCACCGGCTGTGGATATAAAGCGCTTCCTCAGCGCTAGTGGGAAATAAAGCGCTCCAAAGCACTAGAAGGGCAATAAAGCAGCGCTCCCAAGTGCTAATGGCCAGATACAGCGCTCCCAGGCGCTATAACAGCAAACAAAGCGCTTCCAGGCGCTTTAGGCTATAATAAGCCCTGGCAAAATCAAGAAAAAGTTCCCAGGAGTCTGCAAGCAGGGGACCACAGGCAAAGGTCCCCAGGGAAAGTCCATCAGTCTCCAAGTCCATCAGGTATCCAGGGGCTGGGCAGGGCCCAGGGATTCCCCTGGGCCCAAGCAGCAGCACGCCCCTGGCAGGATTCAAGTTAGAAACAAGAACATTTTGGAAGGGGACACAGCCCCTTTTTATACTATAAAATCCTTTGTCTAAATGGTGCTGGCAGTGTGAGAACCAGCTGGAACTGGTTATAGGGAATGCCTTTCAGTGTGAGGGGCAGAGGCGACAGCCGCCCAGCGGGAGGTGGAGCCAGCATTGTGGCAGGCAGGCACAGCCTCATTCACTCTCAGGTGCTATCTCCTCCCACTTCCCTGGCAGCAGATGCAGCCTTTCATCCACGGGCTGACTCAGACAACCTCCTGGGGGCTCCCCAGCCCCTGTCATCCTCAAACCAGACAGTCAATCCACAAGCAGGCCCAGCCTCACTCCTGGAGCCAGGCTCCAGCCAATCACACGCCAGGCACAGATTACACAAATATGCCAACTTCTAAAAGTGGCACTTCTACACTAGACACAATCCGCATATACCATTGCGCAGCATTCAATCTCACGAGTTCGTACATACCAAAGTCGACCCTGCACTCCCCACACATCAGGAACTACCATGGGCATACATATTCCCCATTCATTCCTATGGGAGGGCAGGTCACTCACCACACATACACAGAGAGCTCACGCACTTTACACCTTATCACAGTGAAAAAGTGCACAGAAACAGGCTAGTCAAAAGCAAAAAGTTTAGGGGTGAAACCTGCCAAAAAGGGCCAGGTCCAACACTCATACACACCGACAAAGCTCTCTTCAACCAGAGACTATCCTATACCAATCACTGGCTGAACTTCCATCTACCCTCAAGACACCTGCGCTCTGCATCACTTACCCTCACACACGTCCGCCGCGTTTATCGCAGTAGAGGCCGCTCCTTCGCCGCCATCGCCACCAAGACCTGGAAAGACCTCCACCTCTGAACTGCAACCTCCCTGGCAGTCTTCAGAAAGCGCCTCAAGCCCTGGCTCTTCGATACAGATGCGGCTACCTCAGCAACCAGATACCAAAGAGCATTGCTCTATATAAATACTAATTGATTGGAAGATACATGAATGAACTTTGAACCTTTGAGAGCTTTCAAGTCTGGTTTCCAATGGACAGATATCTACCGTTCAAACACATTCTAGTAGCTTTGTTTGGAAGGGTTTTTAACCAGTGAGCTATTAATTGGCATGTGAACATTGATTTACAATTGTCTAGGCACCCCATTTCCAGGCATTTTGAGGTCTGAACTCTTAATATGAATTGAAGAATGGCAAAACATTTCTAATAATAACCCTCTATGCATGAATCCACAATATAGAAATGCATCCCATATATTGGGAATGAAACATCGTACTTTCAGTTCAGGAAAAATCTAAGGACTCGTCGCTTATAGGGGCATCCCTTCAACTGATAAATGCACCATCATCCTTGTCCCAGGGACATCAGAGTGCACTCACAACTATGTGAATGATTTTGAAATGTATCTACTCCAAATACTTGCATCCTGGTTCCTTCATGCACAGCACTGAAATAATTTCAGCTAGAATATATATATGATTAAAAATACTTACACATATAAGGTGGATGGAGCCCCAGCTATTTTTTTTAATTTTAAAAGTTTTATGTAGCGTGAACAAAACCATATGGTGTATCAGAGCGCTTTACAGATTGGCAGTTGCGAAGGTACAGGAAGAGGTAACAATATCACAACCGGACAAGAAACAATCATAAAAGATCAAAGTGGTTGTTTTGTTCCACATATTCTAGTTCTTGTTCTGCAGCCCTTCTTTTTAAGATTTAGTAGTGACATAGCTGGATTAAAATGGGTATAAAGTTGACAAGTACTAGGGGTTCTTCAATATGTTTATCGGAATGTGGAGATGAAATAAGTTAAGTATGTTATGTCCAGTGCTTAATTTGAGCAGGTGCTTTCAGGTGCTCAGCACCTGTACTTCTTTCACAGGGCCGGGGCTACAATTTCTGAACCTACAGGTGGTGGTCTCAATATTAATTGTTCAAATTCAAAATAAAAAGAATAACATACATTGCATGGTGACTGGCTAGTAAATGGTCATAGGCAGGCCGGCATACGCCTGTCCGGGCAGGCATGATTGTGTATCACCACGTTAGTGATGATGTCATCACGCTGATCACAGATCCAATAAGTCATCGACAAACTATGGCTTGCATTCTATTCCCCTAGTCTGCTGCACCCTGCCACTGCCTGAGCCTAAACCTCCCATTGGATAATTGTAGCTGGGGGCTGGCTCATGGCGGAGTTGAGGCAAGAAAGCTGCAAGAGCGCATTTGGAACTTGGGAGTGAAGGATCTTGAGGAAGAATAAATGAAAGTAAGTGTGGACTTTCCACTTGTTGCGTAGCCAGAGTAGCATATCCGGCAGCCCTGCATTGCTGCTATCCTCAATGTGCTTGATTTGGCTGTGGCCAAACACAACTTTTGTGCACTGTAGAATCTGTGCGCTACACCCCAGCATGGTAATTGCTGAGCGTGAGTGAGTCCAGTAGGCACCACAGCCATACTTACCGCAATTGGCAGCATTACTGCTGGGGACAATGCCTGTGCTGTCGCAGACAGGGTCACAGCAAGCTGAGCAGTGAATGTCAATGCCATCGCCATCCCTGGACCTACTAATTACAGGCAGCACTAGTAGTGACATGACCTGCTGTGCTCAAGCAGCCGCCTGTTCCGCAATAAACCCAGTCATACTACACTGATTAATATATGCAAAAAAGCATTTTCATTTGGTGTGCATTTTGTTTTTGCACTCTGTGTAGGTAAGAAAGTAAAACCCATCATCTTCGCTTCTTTAGGAATGACAACAGGAAAACACAGAGTTCAAAATAGCAGGGACATGTACAGGCTGACGACAGGGGTCACAGGCAGCAGCAGTGTTAGAGATGAGAGACAGCAAGAGTAAAGAGAAGAAACAACAAGAGAGAAGAGAGATATAATGGAGCAAAGTGGAAGAAAAGGAGGAGCAAATCAGATACAAAGAGAAAGCAGCCATGATGTGAATAAAAGAGTATTAAGAAGAGAGAAGATAGATTGAAAGGATGTGGAGGACAGGACAGAGGAAAAAAGCAGACAAATGATAAAATGGAGACACAGCTAATCACTGCTAGAGAGTGATAGTAAAGAGCCAAGATCGAGGGGAGAGAGAGCAGAGCATGGATAAAAGTGAAGAGAAAAAAGGGCATGGCTAAAATGAATAGAGGGCAAATCAGAAATACAGGGTGTGACAAAGAAGATAGAAAACAATTAGAGAGGTGAGAGGATAGACTCTTAGAGCAAACACTTAGGGGACAGAAAACAGATCAAGGTTAGAAGATAGAGACTGAGGCAGTGAGAGTGTTGAAAGTAGTGCTCACCGGAGGAAGACGTGAGCGGTGGCCTCCTTGGCAACATTTTCAGCACCTGCACTTTTTTGATTTTACAAATTAAGCACTGGTTATGTCACATATATCTCTAGTGCACACAATTCCCCCGGGAGGGTATCCTGGTGCTGATGGCAGAAGTGGAGTGGGCCAAGCCTGGACCAAGGCTAGTCAAAGAGCCATGTCTTCAGTTTCTTGCAGAGTGAATTGCAAGTGAAGGGAAGAATTGTTGCATGGAGTTCGAAAGTGAAGGTTGCAATGGAGGATTAGAAACTTCACACTGCAGTATTGAACGTATCAGCTATTCCTTTTCAACATCATTGAAGGTGATGAGAGAAAACTTGTGTTAGTTTGTAAGTGGAAGTTCAAGGTGATGACTGGGGATTATTTACATGTCATTCCCAAATTTTAGTTATTTATGATGAACAGAAAATCAGTAGATCGCCTCACTGTTGTTGGTGATCATGTAGGTTCTTTAGCATCTCTGGGTCTATCCTTGATAAATATGATGGTGTCATTGATGGGTATGATGGGTCTGTAAGCTATGCTTTTATGGCTCTTCGTATACGTTTATGATCAGTCATCATGTATTTCTTTTACGTGTGATCGTCAGAAGCCAAAACAGATTTTTGCCTCCTCTGTTCCTGTATTCCTGTGAAGACTTTTCAGTTCTGTTGGATCACTTTTTCAATTTGTAACTAGGAGCGTGTAAAATTTCAAAAGTTTTTGAATGAAAATGTAATGCAAGGGAGTACCTCCTGTAAAAAGGTAATGTCAGTACCATCACAAAACATTGGTTTGCGACCTGGTGTCCTGTGGTTGATAATCAGTAAATAATGCAAAAAGTCAGTATATTGTGAGACGTTCCTTGTAAGAAATAATGCACACATTTTGCAATGCAAATTTTAGTAGTGTAATTAAAGTTTTTCAAAGGCCTGTTTGGAATCCAGTTTGAGTTTTCTTAGTTTGCTGGTTATCAGTTGATAAAAACAAGAGGTAATGCCATCTTACGTTTTCCCAGCATTGTCTCTAGTTAGGGGTTGTGTGCTTCAATTAAGTCCCATGATTTGACTTTTTGAAATCGCACTGTTTTCACCCTATTTAGGTGATTCGAATCCTTATAAGAATTTGGTTTTTTTTATAAAAAAATCACATCAGGTAACTATGTTTGTACAGTCAAATGTAGTCATGAATTTTAACTGTGCAGAAACAACAGCTTTTTCTTTGGTCATGGTCCGCATTTTGTGTTCATGTGGTTATCTATTTAATAGTTTGTCAACTTATTTACCGCCAATGTTTTAATGACAGTTGTTATAAAGTTATTCCCAACCGTTACCTTGATTAGTTGTTCCTCAGCATGTTCACTATGAGTAACAACATTTATACCAAGCACATTACCCTGACGGGTCTCTTGGAACCCCTCTTATATAAATAAAATAAAATAAAAATCTAGCCTGGCGTAAGGTGTAGGAGGTGGAAGAGGTGACATTTTTGTTTTCTGAATGACATCAGCGAATCATGGGGCATATAACCAACGTTAAGCGATATTTATCGCTAACGATGCTTAGCAACACATTTTTTAACGTTAAGCATTGTCAAAAATTGTCGCATATAAACCTTGCTATAATCAAGGTTTATCGCAAATGCGATAAAAAACGGCCGCAATGCATGAATATCGCTGAAAAGTCAGCGATATTCATGCATTACCGAGCTAATGCTCTTAGCCATGTTATCCACCTCCCATTGGATAACATGGCTAAGAACTGCTCAGGGCAGGTGTTAGTTTTTGGAGATATTCGCGCTTAGCGCGAATATCTCCAAAAGTTGGTAATAGGAGATAGCGATGTTAGCGACTGTTTCCAGTCGCTAACATCTTGGCACGCCCACTTTGCATGTCATTAGTGATAAATATCACTGACATGCAAAGTGGGGCCCAAGATGGTCGCTATCTCCTACTAGCTGTCGCTAACTGGTGTTAGCGACAGCTAGGTAATAGGGAGGTAATTTTATCTCCGCTTTCTTGGCTTTTAAAGCCAAAAAAGCGGAGATAAACCCCCTTGATAATATGCCCCCATATTTCCTCGCCTAAAGAGTAAGTGAAAGCCACCAAGTCAGGCCCCAATTGCTGATAAACTAGGTAAATCACTGAAAGAGATTCGGCAGTTCAATCCATTTTTGGAGTAGGCTCCCACTATCATATATGGACAGAGTGGCGATCATCAAAATGATAGTGTTACCTAAGCCCCTGTACTACTTTGTAGCACTGCTGGTAATATAAGACAGAATAATTCTTCAAGGTACTACATGCACTGTTGGCTGAATTAAATTTGGGACAGGGAAAAAGAGAGTAATCATTGTCAAAACACAGAGGGACAGATTTACCAGTTATAGCTGCAAATTTTGTGCTGTTTTGCATGAAAAGGAGAGAGGAGGAGAGCGCCATATTTACAGAAACATGGCTCCCTACTCCCCTTTCACTAGCGCCAGAGATGAAGTCAGCTGCCGTACACCATGGAGACACATCAGCGCCAAAGTGCAAGGGTGTCTCCGTCCATCTAGCATAGGTTTTTTACTGGAAGGACACTCTTCCAGTGGTGCAGAGGAAGAATATCGACGGAGAAATATCTAGAGACATAAATATCGCTGCAAAAATATCGTGGGGAAGAAATGTTGACAACAAAAATATCTTTGACAAGAATATTGACTGACAGGTAAGTAATATCGATTTAAAAAATATCGACGTCTTAAATATCATTTACAAAAATATAGTTGACAAAAATATCAAATTATTATTAATGTTATGTATTTTAGTATTTTTCAAGAGAATTGTTTGTCATTTTATGATATGTTTTAAAATTTTACTAGTTAATAATTTATTTTATGTTTAATTTTGTGTTTTTAGTTCCATAGCGGGAGTGGGTTTATAGGGGAATAGGCTGGGAAGTAATTTAATTATAAAGATTTAAATAATTATTTATAGTAGTTAATATATTTTTTTAAGTTGAATTTTGCATTTATAGTTCCGTAGCGGGTTGTGGGTTTATAGGGGAATAGGGTGGGAAGTAATTTATTTATATAAAATGTTTTGAATAAATAATGTGTTAATTGATTGATTAATACTTATTTTGATAATTAGTTGTTAATTAATTTCAATTAATAATTAATTATGTTAATTGTTTAATTCAAGTCAAGTCAAGAAAGCTTTATTCGATTGTTTGCACAGACAATCATAAAAGCGCATAGAAAATACAGTACAATCTGACATACAGAGAACAAAAAAAGAAACCACATATTCATTAATTTATACTACATTTAAAAAAAGTTAAAACAGTATTAAACTAAAGCAAGCTCTTGACAGATCATGGACAATTGCTTCCTACAGCACAGGACTTTTTTCAGAAAGATCAATATCCTAAACACCATATGCTCATTATCTAAAAATTGTAGAGACAAAAAGGCTGGTCAGCATTGGCGCAACCCACGCTGTTTAAAAATAGGCAACAAGTACAGGGCCCTTGCAGCAGTATAAAATTTACAAAAAAGGGTAACATGGATCGTGGACTGTGGGGACAAATTATCACAGGGGCATGATTGGAGATTTTGGGACCAGTTATTTGGTGTGGGAAAGGTAACTAGTCGATAAAAAATTCCCAACCGAAAACGGGTCAATAGGAACCTATCATAGGCACCTTGCACGTAAGTCAGGTAAGGCTGAATGTTAAAAGTGATTAAAACCATCTGATTGTGCAGAACGGTGGGTTTTAAGTTTTCAGACGACATTCTGTTAGAGTCTAGCAGAAGCATACCCTCTTTTCTTAGCTTCTTCCTTGTTATAAGCTTAAGGGAGCGGGGATCGGTGAAAAACTCTGGATGGCCAAGATCCTTAAAAAAGTTATACACATATCTTAGCCATGGAATCCTTATTGCTCCTTCCAGGTTCAACGTATCCGCAAGGATTTCTCTATTTAAATTGGCCTCATCTTTTGACCACAGCCTGTGCCATAAAAGCACAGGTTCAACCCTGATCAGGTCGGAGATAAATGAAAGCCCTAACTCTGCGTGACAAACACTTGCAGAGGAACTTTTCGGTAAGCATAAAATGTATCTTAAAAATGAGTTTTCCACTCTCTGGATCGGGAGTAAATCAGCAAAACCCCACACCCCGCTGCCATGGAGTGCCGCTGCAACACACTTCGCTTTATACAATTTTAAAAGTTCTACGGGGGGTCTTTTCCCTAATTTCCGAGCAAAAGTGATTAAAGCAGATGTAGTGCATAATAAAACCAATCTTTTAGCTAAAACTGCTTGAGCCCAGGTGTCGTTATGGGCAAAGAGAATGCCCAAGTAGGAAAACTTCTTTGCAACCCCAATTTTCTGCCCTGCCACAAACATGTCCTTATGCTTCTTAATGCCAGTACCACAGCGCATAATGAAAGTTTTGGAAGAGTTTACTCTTAAACCTAGATCTTTCATAAAGAGGGAGAAACTATCCAGAACACGCTGAAGACCTATTTGAGTACGAGACATCAGTACCGCGTCGTCCGCATACAGGAGGGCTGGGATTGGACGCCCCGCTAACATTAGAAAATCCTGGTTATCCTTAAGAAGAGCCTCCCTAAGTCCATTTATATACAAGTTAGAAAGGAACGGGGACAAGACACAACCCTGTCTGACCCCGCTCTTTATCGGAAAGGCTTCTGAGCATTCTCCCCTCACACCATAGCGGACGCGGGCCTTGGCCTCACAATAAAAGCGCTTAATAAAATAAATAATGTTTGGTTCAACCCCCATGACTTCTAAAATTGACCACAATTTATTATGGACCACACAGTCAAAGGCGGCTGTGAGGTCCACAAATGCTAAAAACAAGTTACCTTTCTTAGCCCTTGTGTATTTCCCCACCAATAGAGAAAGGTTTATACCCTGCTCAGTAGTCCCTACCCCAGCGCGAAAGCCATATTGCAGGTCTGACAGAACAGAGTTCTCCTCAGCCCAGTCCTGAAGACACTCAAAAAGAACTCTGCCTACCACCTTCGTAATTGCATCCAATAAGGAGATGGGTCTGTAGCATCCTGGATCGTGCCTATCACCTTTTTTAAAAATAGGCACGATAGTGGAGACTACCCAGGTAGGCAAGAAACTAGTGCTACAACTAGCATTGAGCACCTGTACCAGGAGGGGCCCCCACAGGTGGGTATTTATTTTGAAAATATCAACGGGAACCCCGTCTGGACCGGGAGCTTTGCCACCTTGGCTAGCTTGAAGGGCCCGCTTCACCTCCTCTAGGGTAAACTCTAGTTCCTTGTTCTGCCAGGAACAGTTCAAACCAGAAGTATCCCGAGGGGGATTATCGTCCGTGAGGGGACTACCCTCTCCTTTATATACCTGGGAAAAGTGATTAATCCACTGATCCTTAGGTATAGCTATCTCGATAGTTGGGCCGGCCTCACTAGTCAGGAAAGGGGCTCTATTTGCCCTCCAGAACGCTGCACTATCTTTAGTTACTGAGGCCGCATGTAGGGCCTCCCAAGCTTCCTTCTTCATTGTAGTCTTTCTAGTCTTTAATGCATGTCTAAATGCCTCTCTGGCTAGCCTTATTGCAGTAACATTTCTAGGAATTTTCTGCAATTCTTTCTTAAGCCAGGAAAGTGCTTGTGTGTATTGTGAATCGAATCATCCACGTTGAGAATCATTCTTCTTCTAACGTCTAATAAGGGATTCACTTATAACGGAAGTTATACCCATAAAGGAAGCTAAAATCTTTTCAGGGGCAGCTTCTTCGCTCAGGCAGAGGTCTATATCAGTTTTACACTCCTTTATCACTATATTGGTAAGTTTTTCTTGGTCGACGGCTACCCACCGAAGGGAGTATCCGTTGGTTCTTCCAATAGTTATAGTTCCCTACAATTGATTGTTGTTGCTATGTGGTCTAAATCTCTTACAAGAGGGCAATATAAGTGAAAAACAAAGTGGGAAATGGTCACTAAGAGGATTTCCAGAGACATGAAAAGAGCGTAGACTGCATGCGTGGTTGCTTGATATAAGTACATAGTCAATTGTAGAGCAAAGTCCCCTCCCGTTAAATGTCCCTGGTAAAGGAGCAGGAGAAGGGCATAACTCATTCACAAATCCTAAATTGTTACTAAAAATAAGTTCATTAAGCGACTCCCCTAGGGCAGTATGCCTAAAATGTGACAAACCTACCCCATCTTCTCTTAAGGCTCCGCATATATTATCCCCGGCATTGAGACATAGCGTACAATTAAAGTCCCCTGCCACAATTATCATGATTTCTTCTGACTTTCCTCTGTTGGCTAATTTCAGTGAGTGCGAGATGTTTGTTATAACAGTGCCCACTTTTCCTGCCGGAATATTATTATAAAAATTAACCAAGGCTATAGAGCGTATTGCATCCACATCCATTTTAATTAGGTGGTAATAATCCTCGCTGACAAGCAGCGTAACATTCTTTATATCTAGAGTATTCGATATATATGCACAGAGACCACCCTTAGCCCTACCACTCTGTACATCAACTGCTGGAATATGGTCGGTCCTGTATCCGCTCAGGTGTATCTCTTTCTTAGTCCAAGTTTCTTGAAGACACAAAATCTCAAACTTGGTAATAAAGTCCTACCATAGCTGATTATTTAATTTACATTAATCCCGGCTATGTTCCATGATACAATATTACAGAAAGGAGGTTTGCTATCATCAGTACAGTTTCTTGTGACTCTGATATTTCCGGCTACAATTTTTGGTGGGAGATTGTCATTATCCATTGCTGGTGTACCAGCTTCACTCCTGTTTGCATGCCTAGGGGATGCAGAAGAGTCCCGGACCTGAAGGAACAATTTATATACAATACAGAGATTTTATAGAAATGAAAAGAGAAAACAAATGAAAGATGTGATGTTTTTATTCACAAAGCACCTATATCAACCTTTTCATGGTTATATGATATGTATCCAAGATAATTTTATTTGGAAATATTTTTTATATAATTTGTTCCTTCAGGTCCGGGACCCCTCTGTCCATAACACTTGTATACCCAGGTCCCAGTGACTCTGTCTGGGTTCAACCCTGTTCTTTGCAGCATAGGGAATGCAGAAGGCGTATCATTATCCCTTTCTATCGTGCCTACTCTGTTCCTGGCTACAGGACTGGGAGGCACGAGAAAAACCACAGGGTCCAGTCAATCAATATTTTCTAGGGAGTTCAGTGCGTCAAAACGATTAAAGGTTGGTATAGGATATCTAAACTGCCTTATTTCCCTATGATCATCTTTCTCAAACATGGAGGCTTGCCGTTGTAACAAGTTGGGTGGTCTGTAAAAATATCCCAGCGGTAATATGTTTATGGCATGTGGGTTCACAGGTCCATTGAAACCCCTTTCCAGGATTGTGTGTACTAATAGAGGCGACCTAAAAGTTAAAACCACACAGTCCCCCCGCAGTGATTTAGATTTAGGTGAAGGGCCGACCCATCCAATTCTGCGAACTAACTAAAATCTGAGAAAAGATAGTTATCAAGACTTATCTTGGTGGAAAGAAAATGGAGAGACTTATTCTTTAGGCTGGACCAATGCTCAGAATCGTTATATGGGCAAAAAGGGACGTTAGCTAAAACCACCGTATAAGGCGTTGCTTCTGGTGGTAGATTTAAATTCTGTAATGAATTATGAATTAGATCTAAATACTCTGGGGAATATTTTGCCTTCTCTGAAGCGCTATTTTCACCGTTTGTCCTATTGGATTCTCGAATAGATTCTGCCTCCCCCTTTGCACCAGGCGGGTTCTTAGGCGCTGTGGGATGGTTAACAGTTTCAGAGAGATGTTGTCTAGTACATGCTGGATCTTCATTGGATTTATTATTAGTGATCCTGCCATGCGGTTGTTTATTCATTTTGGAACTTGAGGCTGTTCCAGAGACCAGACCTGCTTCCCTGCCCGGTGGAAGGCATTCTCTTGTTATGGGGCCAGCTGCCGCTGTAGCTGAATATCGACTGGTCACCAGCTCTTCCACCTTTCCTAATCTACTTTCAATATTAGTCATCTTTAGCAGAACAGGTTCTAAGAGGGTTGTCATCATACTCTCGAGCTTTCCCAAAAAGTTCCCATCTAATATCCCCTCAGCAATCTTGACAATCTCATTATGTTTTGTAGGTGTTTGTGGGCCATTCTCCACATCAATAACTGATTACCCTCTTCTCCTATTTGCATTCTGAGCTGGTTTACTCTGTTTTTGCGCAATTTTGCCTCTCTTTTTCTTTGGGGGTTCTGCACTGATAGCTGCCCTACAATTGGCCTTTTGTCCTCTAGTAATAATATTTGGCCTACCAGAGGCATCCTCGGGTTCAGAGGGAAGGGGAGAATCAATGTCTGCGACTTGATTATTTACAGCTTGTAGTGAGGTGTCAATCAATATAGAGGACGGCCCATTACTGGATTCCCTACCTTGGCCCGTAAAGACAGGTGTCAGGGGGAGTCTACTCTGTGAGGGTACGGGCTCTAGAGACAATCTTCGTTCCGTTAACTTAATTTCTTTTATGAGATCTGATTCTGCCCTCACAAGGCATCTAAAGTCCCTACAACACCTTGATTTTTACGCTTACTCATACTAGAGGAGAGAAACCTACCTAGATAAAACATGTGCAACAAGGAAACAAACAGTGCATTTATAGTCTCAGAGTCAAGTTATTAAGGGGGTGGCCTAGCCCAGCCTCTTACTGTCTTGGATGGGCTCAAACGGGCCCGCGCTTGGTCCGGGCTGCGTCCCGCGCCGCGGTGGGAGAGGCTGCGCTATAAACGCGTTGGCCATGCCTCCCCCTCACTCGCGACAGCTGCGGGAAGGAGCGGTGCACTCTGGGTGTTGCAGTCCTCCCCAGAGTGTGTAGAGCAGTGGTGTAGCCCCTGGGACCCTTGTCCCACCAGGGGTTCTCTCGGCAGCAGTTGCAGCAATGCAGGCGGCAAAGGACAAGCAGCAAAGTTCCCCTTTCTTCTTAAGAAGTCTTGGCTTCTAAACAAAATACAAGGTCTCGATTGTATTTCTTCATGAAATCACTGACTTCATCCTCTCCTCCCTGCCGCCTCTCCCGTTTTTGGAGCACAGCGCTAGTTTCGCAGCCGTTGCCGCACCACGCCGCCCATTTGCCTTGCCTCTGTAAGGCTGCAAAAATCCTGAGGCCCCCTCTCAGCTGATGAATAGGGTCAATGTTTAATTCATTTTAGGTGTGTGTTGTGGTGTTTATATGTGTAAATGGTGTGAAGGGTGGAAAGTAATTAAGGGTGGTAAGTAATTACTTTTGTATTGATTAATTATTAAATATTTTTTAATGAAGTTCCATTAATAATTAGTCATTAGTCATTGTAATTGTGTAATTCATTTTAGGTGTGTGTTGTGGATATTATAGTGTTTTAATTAATGTGTAATTAGTGATTTTTTATTATCTTTGTTAATGATAATATATTTCAATTTATATATTAATTATGTTAATATTGGAAATTAAATTTAATACAAATGTTGATGTTTTTGTTTTTTATTGTTGTGGGATCCAGCACTTTCCCTACTGTTGCACTCACTGGAGTTGGATTAGTAATTGTTATCCCTCCGCTATCCAGAGCTTTCCTTTATGTTGCACTCACTGGAATGGGAATAGTAATTTTTACCCCTCCGCTATCCAACGTTTTCCCTACTGTTGCACTCAGTGGAGTGGGAATAGTAATTTTTACCCCTCCGCTATCCAGCGTTTTCCCTACTGTTGCACTTATTGGAGTGGGAATAGCAATTTTTACCCTATCGCTATCCAACGTTTCTACTAATATTGTGTTTTTTTAGTTATTAAATGTATATTTTATTCTTTTTTTAATAGTTTAATGTCTTAATTAAATATAGAATATTTATTTAATTTTAAATTATTTATATATATATGTATATTTTATTTTTATATAACTTAAAATGTTTATAAATGAAATAAAGATAATAGTTAATAAAATGTGTTTAAGTAAATAAATGTATTTGTACACTTTTTTGTGTTTATATTTATTAAATTAAGTTTATTTGTTATAATTAGTTACAATATATATTACATTTAATATATTTTGTTAATAATATTGATATTATTTAATTCATTTTATTTAAGTTTTGTAATTCTTCAAAGTTGCTATTTTTTACATTGATATTTTTGTGAGAATATTATTGTACTTACCTGTTTATGTATAGGGAGTACATATTTTGGTTATCGATATTTTTTTCATCTATATTTTTAACATCGATGTTCTAACATGGAACCCCTATGAGTACAAAATACAATGCTTAAGCTAACTTTAACCCTTTTCCCTCTTTGTATATAAGCTGTACAGTGCAGCACATGTGCATAGTCAGAAAAGGAAGGAGAAATGAAAGCATTTTTACTTCCTTGTGCCTACTTCAAAAGGACATGCTAAACCCTGCCTACTTTATTCAGTAAATAGGGTTTAGCATCAGAAACCATGGGCGGTTGCACAGGACTGCCACTGCACCATCCATGGTATGCCCCCTTGGCGCTTAGTAGTGCAAATCTGCACTACGAGCTGCTTCGCGTTACTTTCATGTTATTTCCTAAAAGTTTAGTGCTTGAGAGGAAATTGGAAAAAAAGTTTTTGCGCCGATTTCCGTCACTTTTGTGACGCAAACACGGCATTAAATCTTAGTAAATCTCTCCCAGAGACCTGTAAACAGTGACTTAGGGGCACCAGCTTACTAGTTTATTATTTAGGTGGTCAATTACATTGGCCGATGAAGTGGTTTGAAGATAAGTACAACTTGGAGAAAAATAAAATACAAGCTGGACTACATAGAGGTCCAATAAGCGGTGGAGGAGAATCGCCCATCTGCTGCTGTGCAGCAGTAAAGAAAGGAAAAATAAAATATTAATAATGCAATACTATTATCATTTAATTCTTCCTTGCTGCAGCAGCATGAGGGCGGGCTGCTCTGCTGATAGAGTGGGGGGGAGTTGTGGTCACACTAAAGTGTGCTTGACGCTTTGACCGGCCTCTCAGACCGGCCAAACAGTCATGTGCACTTTAGCATGTTGTCTATGCAGGCTGCATTACAGTCCCCGTCTGAGCGCTGAACCGCGGCGCTCAGACCAATCCGATTGCTGCATTGCAGCATTGTGATTGTTTAGTAGAGCCAGTCAAAAAACCTGATTGCAGTGTTATGATTGGCTTATGGGAGCCTGGCTGCTTCCTGTTCGGTGCAGGATAGACGACGTGGAACAGAGCGGCGAGGAGGTAAGTGAATTCTTCTTTTTTTTACTATCATTCCTCCTTTCTCCCTCACCCCATCCTCCCCCCACACCACCCCAGATCTGCGCTGGCCACCACAGGGTCCAATCTATGAGGCTGTACCAGGTGACATGAAATTGATGCCTGCTCATTCCAAACTTTGTCACAGCTAAAACATTGAGAGTTACAAAGCAATACACATGTGATACACCACGACAGGCTTTCTTGAGATATTGTAAGATTATTAAAATGTGGGACAAAAGTCTACAGATGGAGGTGGGATTCGACAAAGTGGGCAAACTGTACGAACGCACCCTGGTCCACACCTTCAAAATTGTGGGGGAAACATATGGATCAGCCGGAGGTTAATTTCTGACATTAAGTGAATTCAGTAAATCAGCCCCCCCAACAAGGGGACATGAAATCGTTGAACAACCAAAATCTGACCTACTGCACTTGCTATCCCATGGACACAATATACACGCAATAACACTAATGTGCAATGAGGCCTTGCCCTCATACTATGAAGGCAATAATGCAAAGGCAAAGTGGGAGGCAAAAATGGACAAAGAATGGTTAAATAGCTGGAAAAACCAAAAGAGAATCATGGAATCTTCGATTTAAATTCACACAATTGAATTACCTACACCAAACATGTCCATCCCCAAAACAAATCAGCCACTTGTTTGATAGAACACCTCACAAATGCTTCAAATGTAAATCATCAGATGCAGCTTTTTATAACGTGGGGTGGTAGTGCAACCTGAATCATACTGGGAGATGGGACCCGACCACATGTTTGCTAGGGCAAATGCTCAGATCCAAAAACTTAAAAACCTCAAGCACGGGCCGTGGCTTAGCACCCAAGGGATATGGCGACGCACGGGTGAAGCTCTCTGGTGCATCTTGGAGACTCCACGCTTCCCGACAGCCTGGTGCAACGCCGGTGACGATCGTGACAGGTGAAGGTCTGCTGGGCTTTATGTGACCCTCGGCGCCCCCATTTGCGGTCAGCAAGTAATTTCATTTACGGAAGTGAGTTCCTTTCGCGGCCGCCATTTTGTTTTTTTTACCACGATCGCGGAGTTTCTACAAATGAAGCCGCAATTTCTACTAAACATTTTCTTTTGTACTTAGCATGCCTAAGAAGTAGGGAAATTGTTTGTTTATCCTCTAAACCTCGGATTACAATGCTGTATATTGCTATCAGAAGCTTGCTGAGGGATCTGTGAGGAATGTGTTTGTCGGCCATTTTATGTTTATCAGTAAGCCCTCACAAAGAGTATTAATCTTCATTCTCACAGTGCTGAATTGAAGTGAGCACCAAGTGTGAACTAATACCTCTTTTTCTCATCTGATTGAGGCTCCCATGCTCAAAATCTTTATACTCACTTTGACATAGTAGTAAAGCGCTCTTTGTTTTCACGACCTTTTCCTCCTGGGTGATTCTCACTTCTCTTTAAGTAATTTTTCACATATCTACATCAGGAAGGAGTGTTCAGACAGCGCTTTATGGGCAGAACGAAGGTATTTCATCCCTCGCCATCTAAGAAGCATATATTTATGAAAAAAATTCAAACATTTTCACTGAGCTTTCCAAGTTTGAAGACTCCCTATTATCCACGCCTCAAAGCTCAAAGACAACAATAGATTCTTCCTCTGGAACTCTCGGGAAATCTGTCACTAAACATCTATAAAAAGATCCTCCCTCACCACCTAAGTCAGTTTTGCCTGTGTCTATGAAATTGTTGCTCGAGGAAATTAGGGCCCTTCGACCCTTTATGGAAGAGACTAATACCAAGCTGCAAATCTTAATGGGTAACTAGTCTCAACTTGACACGAGAGTCTCTGCAGTCGAACACACAGTTTCTTCCTTAAAAGAAACGTGTGTTAATGTTTCTCAACTACATTCTCAAGTCTCTACGCTTCAAAGACAGTTTGAGGATCTTGAAAATCACAATAGACGGAACAACTTATGTATCTACGGCCTGGGAGAAGGACTTGAAGGATCAGACACACTTACCATCATTAAGTCATTCCTCCCTAAATTACTCCATATGCCAGACGGAACTGTGCTTAACTTTCAACAAGCTCACAGGTTAGGGTGTGCTCCATCTCACGCTACACCTTCACAAAGACCAAGAGGAGTCATCTTATACTTCTTGGGATATACAGATTTGTTGAAAGTATTATCAGCGGTCAAAGAGAGGAGTTGGTCTAACGGCTAGGGCGGCCGACCTTGAATCTAGGAACTGGGTTTGAGTCTCGGCAATGACGCTGAACATCCTCTGATTCTGGGCAAATCACGTAATCTCCCTGTGCCTAACAAAAAAAATGAATGTGTCCTCATGTAATGCAACTTGTGCTGTGTAAAGCGCTCTGATACCTGATTCAGGTCTAGTTCGCGCTACATAAAAACTCTATATAAAGCTTCTCCAAGAATTACATGGTCAGGCACGTCTTTATTTTTTGCACAAGACTACGCTAAAGCTACTGCTAACAGAAGAAAGGCTTTTCTCAATATGAGAGCTGATCTCCGCTCCATGGGAGCCCGATGTGGCCTTTTTCACCAGTGTCTTTTCAAAGTTACATATAATAACAGAACAACAATGTACGAAGACCCAACACGTCTACAAAGTTTCATAAACTCATGCAAAACGGATGTTATGGATTCCTCAAGGCCTTCTTCTTCATTTAATGCTTGACTCTATGTTTTTTCCATTGCAGGTTGTTCAGGTTCTGTTTTCTTCTTCAGAGTATCTCGTTACTTAAGAAATTATTTTCTTTCGTTTTTGGTAAGCTTGTTGTTCTCACAAAGGTTCCTTTTATGTCAATTTGTTCAATGTTATCTCTGGTTTTTCTTGTTACCGTTTGCTCCAATATTTATCCTAAACTTTATTATTTGTCATCTGCACACATTTAATACCCCTATAACTTGGTTTCTCCCCGATCCTCCATTCGGTTGACCCGGGATGTGTCATGTGTTCCATGTGGTTCCATCCCCCTTCCCGTGTATCCCTGAATCTTTATTTTGTAGGTATGTTATCTTCCTGCATTTGTTTTTTATCTTTTCTCCAAGGCTTTCTTCTCCTTTCCTTTCCAAATAATCTTCCTCATTTCTTTTCAGGTGTCACTGACTCCCTTATTCCCTATGTCTTTTTTCATCACGCTCCTTCTCTCTTTCTGGTTCTACTCAATATTGATATTTTTATTCCCCAGCTTTCATTGTTAAACATTCTTGTCATCATTTTCCTACTATTCCTCATTATCCTTTCTTATCACATTTCTATTTTTGTATCTTTTTATTCTTTTGTCTCGTTATATCAGTCATATTACTTTCCATATCTTTATTTCTTCTTATCTCAGTCATTGTGATTATTCACAGGATATGTTCCTTATTCCATGTTCTCCATTACTGTTTTATTGAATTGGGTTATTGCTGTGTACTTTCTTCTTTCATTATTCCTTGTAAGATGCCATGCCGCTGAAATTAGTATCTTGGAATGTTAGGGGACTCAACTCCCCCATTAAAAGACAGAGAGTCTTCACGCACTTAGCTAAATTAGATGCAGATATATTATTTCTCCAAGAAACACATCTCAAGGAAGTGGAATCATTAAAAATGAAAAAGGGTTGGGTGGGGTAAATTTTCTTCTCCAAAGGTGACAGCAAACGCAATGGAGTTATGGTACTTTGTCGTAAATCGCTCCATGTCAAATTTATTTCACAAGAATCTGACATTGAAGGTCGCTGGCTTAACGTTAAGCTGTTGTTGAAGGATGTTCCAGTCTCTTTTTTAAATGTTTATGCTCCTACTGGTGGTGATTCCTCTTTTTGGTCCTCACTAGCTAAGCAACTCACTATGCGCATGGAAGACAATTTCCTACTAGCGGGTGATTGTAACCAGATCTTTAACCCATTTATAGATCAAAACTCTAAAGCTTCATATATCCCTAACAAATCGCACAAATCTTTCATCCATGCTATTACCCATCATAAATTTGTAGACGCTTGGAGAATTTGTAATCCAGTCACAAGAGAATATACCTTTTATTCCCCGGTCCACCGTTCGCGATCGCAAATTTATTACTTTTTTGTATCACATAACATATCGCAGGCACTCATGAGTGCAGAAATAGGACCTATGTTATCGTCAGATCACACCCCTATTTCAATTTGCCTTGACATCATACCTAAGGTTAATGCTCCCAGAAGATGGCGTTTTAATAATGCTCTCCTTTTGGATCCAGCATTGTCCTCTTCCTTCACTACCTTTTTAATGAATATTTTTCAATAAACCAAACTGACTCTCTATCCTTTTCAACCATATGGGACGTCTTCAAAGCCTCAGCAAGAAACTTTATAATAAACTATGCTGCTAGAAAACAAACTAACGCTCGCAAACATACTCAAGCTCTTCTCCAAGATATAAAGAGACTGGAGCATTCTTTTTACACATCTAATTCAAAAGATTTTTTGAATAATCTTATAAAAGCAAAATTGCAGTTTAACAAAGAATCAACAGATAATGCCTCATTATATTTGTTGAAATCTAGCGCGAAAGAACAAAGCAGGAGAAATTTTGAGGATGAAGAAATTCTGAATGCATTTTCCTTCTTTTATAAATTATTGTACTCCTCGGAAACAAGCCCCACAGACCACATGTTGACACACTTTTTATCCACTATAGAAAGATCTCAGAAGACTTTCCCTGATCTGTCACTCCGGGAATCTGATATAACACACCGGGAACTTTTAGATGCTCTACAACATCTCAAAAAGGAAAAAGCACCTGGACCAGACGGTTTTACTGTTATTACACACATTGCTTCTCTTGATTGATTCTTTTTGCTCCCTGGAAAAATCAGTTGGCTCCTTTTCAGAAGCGCACATTTGTCTCATACCCAAGGAAGGCAAAGACCCAAAGTATTTTAAAAATTGTAGACCTATTTCTCTGGTTAATATAGATTATAAAATGTTCTCCAAAGCACTGGCCCTTCGTTTAGATTCCCAATTACCAAGTATATTAGGCAAGGAACAATCTGGCTTTGTTAAGGGATATGTAATCACAGACTGAGGAAAATGAAATTTTACATGACCAATATGTCCCCTGCGTGTACCCTATGTTTAATGTATGTGCATGTCACCCATGCATTTTCCCTTAGTGGCCTGAATAACGAGGCCTCTGCATTTACTTCCTGCATTAGGATGCCAGTCATCAAGTCTCCCATGTAAGAAACGTTAATTTTGCATTGAGGCCCATGTGTTTGCATTGTGCACTTTTAAATCAAGATGAACCCATTTTTGTGGCTCAGCCTGAGCCAGTCTCTGAATTAGGGTTTCATGGCTCCAGACACTCTGAGAGCTGCAGTTACGTATCCCTGACCTCGCATACTTCTGGCTCAGCCAAAAGAGGCCCAGCACGGGGTGCCAAGACAGTATTTTGCACAACAGTTATCTGCTTGCTCTACAGAATCACATTCCTGCCTGGTGAAGAAGGTAAACAGAACCCGTCTGCAGAGATAGGGCCTAGCCTTTCTGTCTCTGTTTAAGTGAATTACAGAGCTTGCATCCGTAGAAAGCCCACGGCCCCCACGGAATGAACGAAGAAATATATGCCCTCTCTGGCTCTTAGTGATGAGCGACCTTTGCTTCAGATAATACATCCCCGGACTCAAGATATCAGATAATACCAGACGTGCTGATCGCCCTGACACTGAAGGCCTCCCTACTAGACTCAATGTCAGCTCCCCCTAGTTACACGTCAGTTGCACGTCATGATCAAGTTGCGCATACAAGTAGGGCAAAGTTCCAGCTGGCCATGCAACCCCCTCCATGTATCCACCCACCTATGACTCACCTATGACTCCTCAAATGCACGCCCACATGCTCTTATCTCTCTTTCTCTTGCTCTGCCTGGAGCGCTCCTCCCTATGTACAAGATTGAAAGTATAAATATTGTACTCTGTAAATAAGGTTTAGAAGACCCTTCCTGAACCTTAGTGGTGATGGAACAGATTCTCCCTTAACTCGAGTTATTGGAATAAAGCCCTTTTGAATCGGACACCACGGACTCTGCCTCTCATTTAATGCATGTCACTTTGTTTATTTATTGAAATTATGACAGGGTAATATTTTATTTACCACATAAATCTGGCGCCCGAATAGGGAACAATCCCCTTCCCCACGTGCCGGAAATGTAGGTCCAGCCCTTGCCCCCTGCTACAGCCGTGACGGACTCCAAAGTGTACACGCCATCGGGATTTCCCGCTTACTCCCTCAGGCCCACGGAGGAGGACGGACTGCGACCAGGCATCCATACGAGGCGGTGAGGATCGCGGATCATCCCATCCAGAGCCTAGACTGTGAGAGAGCAAGGTCCGAGGTCTCCAGAGGTCCACCTGTTCCGCGGCGCATGCGCAGTATCAAGTTTCCGAGGCCTTCAAGTTCTGCTTCCCGGTGAGTACCACTATGGGGAACGCATAAAAGTTCAAGACGGGTTCATTTTATATGAACACGGTAAAGACGGGTTCACGTTATACGTGAGCACGGTAAAGACGTGTCTCATTTATGAGACCGGTATGGTTGTGCTGTATTACAGTGCATAAAGTTAATTGTTTTCAAGTACATGTGTAACTCTCTGTATCAGTTTAGACTGTATCTGTTTTAGTGTTTGAGTGTTTTAATGTGAATGATTGTTTCAGTCAGTCTATTTTTGTGTATATTGTGTTTTCATTGGGTTGGTTTCAACATGCCACTGTTTTCGAAATTGCGTCAGATAGGGACCAGAAAAGGTATACTAGAAGAATCAGTTAACATCCCGCCTAGAGACACACCTGGTCATTATATGTATAATAAGCACGGGCTAGATGCCATTTTGGTTTTAGACTTATGGGTACATTACACGAAGGATTTAGAGTAGAAGTATAGATGGCCTGTCTCGGGGACATGGGATTCTGAATGCATTATGAGAGTAGAGGAAGCGCTATGGAAAAAGAAGTCAAGACCCTCTCAGAAAGATGCCATTGAGTTATGGCGCAAAGAGTCACATAGGAGAACAGAGAAAGAATTCAATAAAGCAGAGAGAACTAAACAAGCAGCGGAAAAAGCCAAAGAAAAAGAACTGCGGTAGGAGAGGGAACGGGTCAAAACAGAACAGACTGATAGAGAAAGAAATGCCGTCGTTACTGGTATTTATCCCGTCCTCTCAGAAGAACTAGCTAGAGTGACCACCTCAGAAAGACCCAGTAGGTCGCGAACGCCACCACCTGTACCATATAGAGTACGTAGAATAAAGCCGACAGCATCCGAGGCGTTCATTTCCTCGTATCTAGACGAGTCCCTACCGGACTACGCAAACGCAGATTTCCCTCCGCCTCCAGCAGCGGATCAGCTCCAGCAACTCGTGAAAGATGACGTGGGGCCCGGGGCAGTAGGAGGGGCGCCTACTGTAGATGTAGCAATTCCCCATTGTATATACGATCCAGAACCAGGAAAGGGTTCAATGCTCGTGATATCACTAAGACTAAGACAAGCCGTCGCATATTTGGACAAATTACCAGACATGAAAGAGCACCTAGATAAAATGTACCGTTTCATCAGAACGGGGAAGGAACCCGATTGTATAGTACAAGCCATGCTACACAGAAAGGTAGGGGTTAAGAACTACATCCTATGTTTTATTATTAACTGCCTGATCAGGGAACAAGATGAAGGAGACGGAGATGTAAAGCCTGGTTTGATCGAATGGAGTGACCACATAGATGCCGGTCGGCATGATAAACAGGGACAGACAGATAGCATGTACAAGAAAATACTAAAGGAAATATTAGCAATACACAGAGTAGGGTCTGACGAGAAGAGTGAGTCATCAACGGAAGAGGTAGAGTTAGAAAACAAGGCAAAGGACAAAATGAATTATGTAGGCAATGCACGACGGTTTGACAGGCCCAAGTGCCTCGACTACCGTAAACAGGGGCCAGCTATAAAAGAAAGATATTCCCTTGAAAATCTGTTCCAAGCTACTGAAAAAGCCCTGAAACAACGGATAAAGAGCGAGCGATCTCACACACCACACGAAATGGAGTTGGCCCGGTCAGCCACCCAGTGGGTGTCCAATTCCAATATATATAGCAACGATATAGTGGCTCAGACTTTCTTGAGCCTTCCACCGAACGAACAGCGTTTGGCTGGTATTTACATGGTCCAACACTTAATAACGTTGTATGAGAATCAATATTCCGATCCTGGTCAATTGTATAAATTATTAGACGACATGCTTCTAGACAGATGGACAGGCCTGGGTACTGAATTAATTAATGTCATCCTGGATCAACGACATAAGTACCTTAATTCTCTGACCACATGCGTGCTTCCCGCCCCACACCACGACAGAAAGCACCTATACGTAGACAGACAAAACCCCCTACGAGAGGTACATCCCGTCAAAAATGCAAACAATGAGTTTCAACGGGTGTATGTTTACACCCCCTTGACGAAATTAGAAATACTGGAAATGAAAAAGATGTTGCCCTGCCATGATAAAGACCCGGGGGGGTTTCACCGAGAATTAAAAGACATCCTCCGCATAGGAGATTATACGTACGCTGACATTCTGAAACTATTGAAAGTACTGTTGCCTGCAGGTATTTATGAAAAGCTTAAGGAAAAAGACTGGGAGGTGGGCGAGAAAAAGTTAAGTTGGGATGCATTGGAAACAGAAGAGAAAGGCAGGCTCCCGGGGGTTGGTCTTGGGGGGGACAAAGCTAAGGAACTGCCTGAACTCCTGATACAGGTTTTGCCGAGACTATTGATTACTAAAAAGGAAGACTGGGATGCTATTTCAGCCTGTAAACAAAAACAAGAAGAGGACACAAGTGATTTCTATTCTAGATTTGAGAAATGCTTTACTATTAATAGTGGCCTTAAGCCAGGTAGCGAATCATATCCACATCTTTTCGTGAGCAAATTAGTAGAGAATTCCTTACCCCAGATCAAGAATAGAGTACTGAAGGTTGAGAGTACTTGGCAAGCAAACAGCCCTTCACAAATGTTACAGATGCTACAATATCACCAGAACAGGATTAGAGAAGAGCAGGATCAGGAAAAGAGACGCATGAAAGAGACAAAAATGAAGGTGCTGGTTGCCCAAATGGTACCGGCAAATACGAACAAAAATAGCACGACACCTGTCAAGGGGAACTGTAATTATAGCAAACAACCAGGTCACTATGTAAAGGAATGTGCTGTCCTGAAACACAATATAGCTACAGGCAAGACAAAAGAACGACAATACACTCCTAGGCAAAATAGCACCCAACAGAACACACAACAGACAGTAGCGAATTTTCCCCCGCCTGTTCATGCCACACCACAAATGTATCAGTACACACAGTCAGACTATCCAGAATATCAACAGTTCTCATGAAATAGCCTTGAGAGGGAAGTTGGCTTGCCCCTTATTGAGGTTCCTGTAGATCAAGAGGGTCCGTATGTACATAGTCGTGTACTAGGACAGGACCGAAAGTTTCTGATTGACACAGGGGCGAGCAGAACTGCCATCAGCCATGACGAGGTTCCAGGGGCACCTCTCTCGGGCTCACAGAATGTTTCCCTGGGATTTTCAGGAAAGCCTATTGTTAATGAAGTATCCAAACCAGTCTCCCTCGGGGTTGGTCCACTGTCACGTACCACAGACTTGCTACTTACTAAATCATGTCCAGAAAACTTACTTGGTATAAAGACATTAAAAGAACTAGGAGCAGTTATCTGTTGTTCTCCAGAGGGAGTGCGACTGTTCTTACGTGATTTTAAGGGACATTATGTGCCGACTGATTTTGACCACAGACTCCAGAATGTGCCACAGCTCCTATGGGCACAAGGACCGACTGACGTAGGTTATATGAACATAACACCACACCATGTCACTCTCAAAGCAGGAGTAGTACTACCACGTATAAGACAATACAAGTTACCACCTGATGCCGAAATAGCCTTATTGAAAATAGTTGACAAACTTATTGCACAAGGTGTAGTGGTAGAGACTGACTCGAATGTATGTAACTCACCTGTCATTCCTATCCTTAAACGATCAGACCCTAGTGTACTACCAGTGTACAGACTAGTTGTTGACCTTCGTGAAATGAACAAATGTGTAGTACCGCAATACCCAGTGGTTCCAGACATTTCTTCATCACTGACTGCTATTGATTCTGAGGCAACGTTCTTTACTGTCATTAACTTGAAGAATGCTTTCTTTAGTGTTCCCATTCATCCAGATAGCCAGTATCTTTTCGGATTCAGTTTAAAAGGACAAAGCTTTAAATTTACAAGAGCACCACAAGGTTTTACAGAAAGCCCTAGCATTTACAGTCAGGCATTAAAAAGACAGCTGGACAGTATTAGCATGCCTACCAACACTGCACTACTCCAGTACGTAGACGACATCCTAATTACAGCACGATCAGAACCAGACTGCGAAAATGCATCACTGACAGTTTTACACTTTCTGGCAGACGAGGGGCACAAAGTGTCCCCTTCAAAGATACAATTCTGTGAACAGCAAGTGGTGTACCTTGGACACTTGCTGTCCAAGGAGGGTAGACAGCTAACACAAGAACGTATACAGTTAATTTCTAACCTTTCACAGCCCAAGACACAAAAGGAAGTACGGGCCTTCATTGGCCTCACTTCATACTGTAGGCAATGGATTCCCCAGTATGCCTATCTAGCCAAACCACTCATACAATTGACAACACAGGAGGCAGCGTCTTCGACTGTCCTCCCTTGGACACAAGAACATACCTTGGCATTTGAGGAATTAAAAAGAGCATTATGTCAAGCGCCAGTTCTAGCGACTCCTAGTTACAGTAAACCTTTTATGCTTTTCGTAACTGAACGGGATGGAACAGCGTTATCTGTCCTCACACAAGATCAAGCAGGAAAACACAAGCCTTGTGCTTATTTTTCTAGTACACTGGACCCAGTGGCCCAGGCTCTGCCTGCGTGCCTGAAATCGGTTGCGGCAACAGCCCTAGCCATAAGACAAAGTGACTCGATAGTGCTGGGACACCCCCTGACAGTACAGGTATCGCATGCAGTGGAAGTTCTCTTAAACAGGACACAGACACAACATTTGACTGTAGCGAGACTGACAGGATATGAACTGACATTATTTCAACCACACATAGAGATCAGACTATGTAACATTCTGAACCCTGCTACACTTTTGCCCTCAAGTACAGTAAACGCACCACCACATGACTGTGTGGAAGTAATGAATATAGTGACGAAACCAAGACAAGACCTGACAGATATTGCACTTCCAGACCCTGACCTAACACTCTATGTAGATGGATCATGCATGAGAACGAGTGCAGGAGAGTTAGTAGCAGCATATGCCGTGACCACTGCTACTAAGTACTTGAAAGTGAACATTTATACAGATTCACAATATGCTTTTGGCGTAGTTCATGATTTTGGAGTACTGTGGAGGGAGAGAGGTTTCTTGACCTCTCATGGGGCCAAAATTCAGCACGGCCCGCTTATTCAGGCCCTGTTGGAAGCAATACATTTACCTGCAGCCATAGCTATCCTGAAATGCAAAGCACACACCAAAGTTACAGACACCATTTCCCAGGGTAATGACCTAGCAGACCGAACTGCTAAACTTACAGCCAAGACACCAACAGACACGACAAGGACAGAGGTACCATTACTGACAAAAAGTATGACAGTCAGGGATCCTTCTCAAGATGTACTCGACATACAGACACATGCCACTTCAGATGAAATAAAGAAATGGACTGAACAAGGAGGGGTCCAGACTGACCAAGGTTGGATGACTAAGGGAAAAGGCACATGGTTTCTTCCAGATTCCATGGTACAAGTAATCATAAACACAACACATAGTCCAGCACACTTGGGAGAGAAGGCAATGATAGACAGCTTACAGAATATCTGGTTTAACAAGCACCTGCGTGCAGCAGCGAAACAGAAAGTACGAACATGTATGATCTGTTGCCAGTTCAATCCAGGTAAAGGCATCCCGGTGGAACAAGGCGGATTTCATCCTCCTGACCACCCTTTTGAGGTCCTCCAGATGGATTATATCCAAATGGACAGATGTAGAGGTTACAAGTATGTCTTGGTAGTTGTGTGTGCACTAACTAGATGGACAGAAGCGTATCCAGTCCCAGATTATACTGCTGTGACAACCGCCAGGCAATTGGTGCACGAATTCTTTCCCAGATACGGATTGCCCCGTGTCGTCTACTCAGACAATGGTCAGCCATTTTCCTCTGAATTAATGAAACAAGTGTCTCTTCTGTTAGGATATAATTGGAAGTTCCATTGTGTACGACACCCTGAAGCAGCAGGCCTTGTAGAAAGACATAATCAGAAAATCAAGACGAAACTAGCAAAGATCTGTGCAGAAAAAGGCGTGGATTGGATGGTAGCCTTGCCGGTTGCCCTCTTTTACATGCGTATGGTAGCTCATTCCAGAACAGGCCCATCTCCGTATGAAGTAGTTTTCGGTAGACTGCCAAATATGTGGAGTACGCCTATGCCTAAGAAAATAACTGATGTTGACAGTAACATGCTGACAGATTACCTGGCTTCCTTGATGTCTGCACTACTCTCTTGTCGTTCACAGGTTGCTGCCGCCTTCCCTGACAACACCCAGGTCAAGGAGCACGCCATAGTCCCTGGTGATTTCGTCTTCGTGCGGAACTTTGATCGATCAAGCCCCCTTGAGCCACGTTGGAAGGCGCCGAAGTTAGTGTTACTGACCACGAGGACAGCCATCAAGGTCGAAGGAAGAAAAGGATGGCTTCATGCCCATCATTGCAAACGGTACTTTGGACAATCTGGAACTTTGGTAAAGAATAAAGACATTAAAGACCTTACAGACTTTGCGCCGCCTTTGCTAGAAAAGACTCCACAGCAAGAGTATAGGTCTAAGTTACGATCTAGTAAGTCAGACGAGGTTTAATTGTCTAAGTCCACTAGGTGGTGAATCGGTTAGACTAGATTTCTGACATGTATAAGATCGCATACGAGAATAGTAAGAAGAGCAAAATGAAAGAGAAATACTGCAAGATATTACGTAGTAGATGTATAGTTTCTTTGATTATTCTTTTTCTTCTGTGCATCGTTATAATCTGTGTTGGTTTAATACTACATGCTTTCTTTCCTCCTATTGCCTCACATATGCACTCTTCCATTAACAACACCGTAGAGCATACATTTAGTGAACTGCCACCCCATGAACTGTCATATCGACTTGCCCTGCGTAACAATACTTTCATTCGAATGTTACACCGTTCTCATCAGACCAGCAATGCGACTGATTGCTGGGTATGTGGCCAACTCCCACCTTATCGAAAGACGAAGGGAGTTCTGCCCTTCTTCCCTTTACCGTTCTCCCACAATGGTTCGTGCGGAGCATGGTTTGCCTTAATGACCTCACTAGACAGAAAGTCCATAGTTTACCAGGGTGACTGGATATATGGAAACTTGAATAAAGTAATGAATGAGGCATGTTTTCCAGATGAAGACGGACTTCCCCAAAGGAAGGGAACAGATCTAGAAAATGAAGAGTACGAGCAAGGAAATGCATCCGTTAGTTTTATAATGCTGAATGTTCAGCCCATGCAAAATATAGGTCCACCGTTTATTTCAGTCCTACCAGTAAAAGGTGATTTGTGTGTTAGAAAGAAAGGCTCAGTACATATGGGACACAGCGAGTGTAAAGCTGTAGTAGAGTTTAACGATAAAGGACAGTCTTCTTTCAAAGCATCACGCCATACCTATTTCATTTGCGGTCAGACAGCCTATGTACATCTGCCCTCAGACTGGGGTGGGACATGTTATATAGCGTTCCTGCTGCCACCCGTCTTTCTGGCCCCATCCCATTATCATCGAGATTCACGACTAGAGCATGTTAGACAAAGGAGAGAGACCGATGTCTCAGAGATCGATCAGACTGAAACAGCTTGGGAGCAATATACAGATTTCAACAAAGGATTCTTTTTCTTCATAGGTCCCGTCCAAAACAGTAAACTGATACGCAAGTTAACAAGAACTCTGGAGGCAGTTGTGAATGTGACTGCTTCTGCTCTGGCGAACTTGACCCAGGAGCAATCTGCCATGAGACTTGTTGTTCTTCAGAACCGCCTTGTTCTTGACGTCATCCTGGCGGATAGGGGCGGGGCAAGTAGAGTGATCGGCTCCAGTTGCTGCGTTTTCATTCCTAATAACGCGCCATCTGTGTACGCAGCAATAACAAGGCTCCACAAGATTGCTCATGATATACATCAAGACCCAGGCACATGGACTTGGTCCAGTTGGCTCTGGGGTGTAATATCGGCTTGGGGATGGAAAGTGTTGTCGTTCCTAGGAATGATACTGCTTATGATATTCGGCTGCTGTCTCTGTCTGCAGTGTGGCCCGGCTATTTGTGGCCTGTGTGCGACTGCCTGTGTTCCACATCCACGTATACAAAGGATCAAAGATGAACAAATGATGCTGTATGATCAAATATACGGTCTCATGAATATAGATGTGTCCTGAAGGGTAAAGTAGGGGACAAGGAGGGAATGAGGAAAATGAAATTTTACATGACCAATATGTCCCCTGCGTGTACCCTATGTTTAATGTATGTGCATGTCACCCATGCATTTTCCCTTAGTGGCCTGAATAACGAGGCCTCTGCATTTACTTCCTGCATTAGGATGCCAGTCATCAAGTCTCCCATGTAAGAAACGTTAATTTTGCATTGAGGCCCATGTGTTTGCATTGTGCACTTTTAAATCAAGATGAACCCATTTTTGTGGCTCAGCCTGAGCCAGTCTCTGAATTAGGGCAACAGTTATCTGCTTGCTCTACAGAATCACATTCCTGCCTGGTGAAGAAGGTAAACAGAACCCGTCTGCAGAGATAGGGCCTAGCCTTTCTGTCTCTGTTTAAGTGAATTACAGAGCTTGCATCCGTAGAAAGCCCACGGCCCCCACGCAATGAACGAAGAAATATATGCCCTCTCTGGCTCTTAGTGATGAGCGACCTTTGCTTCAGATAATACATCCCCGGACTCAAGATATCAGATAATACCAGACGTGCTGATCGCCCTGACACTGAAGGCCTCCCTACTAGACTCAATGTCAGCTCCCCCCAGTTACACGTCAGTTGCACGTCATGATCAAGTTGCGCATACAAGTAGGGCAAAGTTCCAGCTGGCCATGCAACCCCCTCCATGTATCCACCCACCTATGACTCACCTATGACTCCTCAAATGCACGCCCACATGCTCTTATCTCTCTTTCTCTTGCTCTGCCTGGTGCGCTCCTCCCTATGTACAAGATTGAAAGTATAAATATTGTACTCTGTAAATAAGGTTTAGAAGACCCTTCCTGAACCTTAGTGGTGATGGAACAGATTCTCCCTTAACTCGAGTTATTGGAATAAAGCCCTTTTGAATCGGACACCACGGACTCTGCCTCTCATTTAATGCATGTCACTTTGTTTATTTATAGAAATTATGACAGGGTAATATTTTATTTACCACAAGACAATACATAACTTTTCTGTAATATCTTATCTAAAGCTTCACATCCAAAACATTCCCTTGCAGCAATAGCACTAGACGCGGAAAAAGCGTTTGATAGAGTTGAGTGGCGTTACCGATTTTATACCCTTAAATGGTTTGGTTTTGGTCCTAAATTCATATCCCTAATTTACATACTATATTCTAACCCACGTGCTGCTGTGGGCGCCAATGGTTTAATATCATCATTTTTTGATCTTGGTAGAGGAGTGCGTCGAGGATGTCCTCTATCTCCTTTTTTCTTTAACCTAGCCCTTGAACCTTTTATTTAAAAAATTTGGCAAAATGCCCTTATACATGGGTTCACAACACCTACAACTCACGTTAAACTTGCGGCATACCCCGACGACATTTTGCTTTTTATCTCAAACCCTAGTGAATCAATTCCCGATTTCTTAGCAGAGGTTCAATCCTTTTCCCTAATTTCTGGGTACAAACTAAACAGTGATAAATGCGATATTCTACCCCTGACTAAATACACTTTGAAAGCAGACTTTATATCAGCTAACTTCACATGAAGTCAAATCATATTAAATGCTTAGGATTACACTTCAAGCCTACAATTCCAGGTACAGTGACGTTATGCATGAATAAATGAATTCAGAAAATGTTGGAGCTTACACTAAATTGTATCCCCTTTATCTATCCTGGTGGGGTCACCTTGATACCATGAAGATGATGCTTTCCCCCCATAGTATTATACACAGTTTCCAATATACCAGTTCCTATCTCTACTAAATCCATTAAATCTATTAACTCCATACTCTCCTCTTTTCTGTGGAGTAATAAGAAACCCCGTATGTCTGTCTCCAAACTAATCCATCCTAAAGCTGAAGTGAGAGTTAACTTTCCCAATTTTCCCGCTTACCAAAAAGCATTTTTGTTACATCAGGACTCATATTGGTTATTAGATTCTACAGCAGAATATCCTTTAAGGACATTTATTGAAAACTTTTTTTTATTTCCACTTTCTTTTCAAGAATACTTATCCTTCTCCCACAAACCTCAAGCCCTTTCCACTCCTCTAATTAAATTCACTTCCAAACTTCTTGACCCGCTTTAACCCTCAACACACAAAACTCTTGATTCTTTCCTTGACTCAACTACATGGCATAACAAGACTTTGTTAATACGCAATAAACCCTTTTACTGGAGAACTTGAAGACGAAAAGGCTTAATGTGGATTCAACAACTATTCTCGAACTCAGAATTTATTTCATTTCCTTCACTTAGGCAATTATATGATCTGCCCACCTCCTTTCTTCCCAAATACTACATTCTTAGGGAAGCTGTACTTTACAAATGCAGCCAATTAGCTAGTACTTCCTCCATAGCTCATACTTATGATTTATCTACAGATCTTTCCACTTTATTACGCACGTTACCTAAGGCATCTATTATATACAATTTCCTGCAATCTCCTGATAGAAATAGGCAAAAATCGAAGATAGAGTTTGCCGGGGAAACAGATTTTAACACATCTTTCCATGTGGAGCAATATATGGACCAAGATACACAAACCCCCAAGAGCAGCTACTTTAACACAAACACTGTTTTACAGATATATCAGGCTTTTATTATCCCCAAATAATTTGAATAAAAGATTCCCCCATATACCAGATACTTGCTGGACTTTCACATCTCCAAACGTGACTTGTTTCATATGTTATTTTCATGTTCATTAGTGCACAATTTTTGGAAGCGTGTGTTTTCTCAAATTAATTCAATTTGAGGCACCAGCTGCTCCTTTTCTGTTATTAATTTTTTTCTAGGAAGTCTCTCACCGATCTGGAGAAAGGATACACTCAATGTCAAAATTATCGATCTATTAATAGCAGTTGCTTTTCAGCAAATAAGAAGGTATTGGAAAGATTTCTCAAATATTTCTTACAAAGCATGGCGGTACGATATCTGTCATAATCATAGATTGGATAATTTCCTCACCTATCCTACACACATGGCTAAGAAGCATACTCAGCTATGATCACCTGTTACGACCTCAAACACTCTAAGAAAGCCTGCCGTTCCCACGAGAAAGCCTGGCGCC
This sequence comes from Lissotriton helveticus, assembly GCF_964261635.1. Lineage (NCBI taxonomy): Eukaryota > Metazoa > Chordata > Amphibia > Caudata > Salamandridae > Lissotriton > Lissotriton helveticus. The sequence goes on along the minus strand of NC_136071.1, from coordinate 645,717,487 downwards.
ACAAACAGTCGACAGAAAACATGGCAGCCCTCAAGAACGCCACCCGCAAACACCACCAGCTGATCCGCACCACCAAAAGAACATCCTTCAGAGAACGACTGGACAACCACACCCACAACAGCAAGGAACTCTTCAGCATCGTCAAAGAGCTCTCCAACCACAGCGCCAGCAACAACGACATCTCGCCTTCGCAAGACCTCTGTGACTCTCTCGCCACGTACTTCCACCGCAAGATCGCCGACATACACGACAGCTTCGGCACCCAGACCACGCACCCAAGCATCGAACCAACGCCCCCCACCACCATCCTCCGCACCTGGACCCCCGTCAGCACCGAAGACACCACCCACGTGATGAACACCATCCAGTCCAGCTCCCCAGCCGACCTCTGCCCACACCACATCTTAAACAAGGCCGACTCCATCATTGCACCCCACCTCCAGAACATCATTAACAACTCCCTCGTGTCCACCACCTTCCTGGAGAGCTGGAAGCACACAGAGATCAGCACCCTCCTGAAGAAACCCACCGCCGACCCCACGGACCTCAAGAACTTCCGCCCCATCTCGGTCCTCCCCTTCCCCGCAAAAGTCATCGAGAAGACCGTCAACATACAGCTGACCACTTTCCTCGAAACGAACGGCTCCCTCGACTCATCGCAGTCCGGCTTCCGAGCGAACCACAGCACCAAAACCGCCCTCATCGCAGCAACCGATGACATCAGGACCATGCCTGACAACGGGGAAACTGCCGCCCTCATCCTCCTCGACCTATCGGCCGCATTCGATACAGTCTGCCACCGCACCCTAACGACCCGCCTCCACCACGCCGGGATCCAAGAAAAGGACTGGATCACCTCCTTCCTCTCCGACAGAACTCAGAGAGTCCGCCTCCCGCCCTTCCGCGCCGCGGCCACCAAGATCATCTGCGGCGTTCCCCAAGGCTCCTCGCTCAGCCCTACCCTCTGCAATGTCTACATGAGTCCCCTCGCGGCCATCGCACACAAACACGGCCTCAACATCATCTCCTACGCAGACGACACCCAGCTTATCCTCTCCCTCACGAATGACCCCACCACAACCAAAGCCAGCCTCCAGGAAGAAATGAAGGACGTCGCGGAATCGATGAAGCTCAGCCGTCTGAAACTGAACTCATTACTGAGAAAGAGGGGTCCCAGTGTAAGGTCATTAATTATCATAATCCAATAAAGATAGAAGAACAGTAGATGAAACTACACCGTTTAATTCACAATGTAGATATATATTGAATATCATATCTTGAAATCAACATTCACAAAGGCTGTGGAGTGCCCCAAGGGAGGAGGGAAGTGAAAAGGTGAAGGTAGTGTAGATGGGGAATAGTGACAATAAAAACAACCAAATGGCGCAAATACATCTGTATGTTAATTTAAATATATAAACTAAAAAAAAGCCTTAGGTTCAATAAATCACTTGATCAAAATCATACTCCACAAAATACATAAATGTTATAGTTGTGGCATGAAGCTGATAATCAAAAAAACAGTCGTTGACGTTTCGACCCTCTAACAGTTGCAGGAATTAGTAGTACTCTTGCTGCGGGGTCTTCATCAGGACAGGGTGGGAGCAGACAACCAAATTAATTGTCGCTCTTTTTCGTACGAAGGATGATGGACATCTCATATATGTTTCAAATCACAGTGTGCCGTAGATAAAGGGTCCTCAGCTAATCAGGAATGGCATGGACGATTGGATAGAACCGAATCACTGATGGTGGTCAGGGAGAAGAATCCGAAGGCAGACTTCAAGGGATCACGTCCACGTTGGATCGTCGTCGGGAACACCAGCGACAGGCACCAGGGCGGAATGAATCCGTCGTCTTGGGAGCTCGCGTCTCGCCGTGGACGTGCAACTGTTAGAGGGTCGAGTATGATTTTGATCAAGTGATTTATTGTACCTAAGGTTTTTTGTTAGTTTATATATTTAAATTAAAATACAGATGTATTTGCGCCATTTGGTTGTTTTTATTGTCACTATTCCCCATCTACACTACCTTCACCTTTTCACTTCCCTCCTCCCTTGGGGCACTCCACAGCCTTTGTGAATGTTGATTTCAAGATATGATATTCAATATATATCTACATTGTGAATTAAACGGCGTAGTTTCATTTACTGTTCTTCTATCTTTATTGAATTGTGATAATTAATGACCTTACACTGGGACCCCTCTTTCTCAGTAACGATACTACCCAGGTCCTAGTGACTATATTTGGGTGAACCCGTATGTTGAACTCAGACAAGACGGATGTCCTCATACTCGGACCATCACCCTCCGCCTGGGACGACTCCTGGTGGCCCCCGGCTCTGGGCACCGCCCCCAAGCCCACAGACCACGCACGCAACCTGGGATTCATCCTTGACTCCTCCCTCACGATGACCAAGCAAGTCAACGCCGTTACTTCTTCCTGCTTCAACACCCTTCACATGCTCCGTAAGATCTTCCGCTGGGTCCCCACCAGAACCAGGAAGGCGGTCACCCAGGCCCTCGTCACCAGCCGTCTGGACTACGGGAACGCCCTCTACGCTGGTACCACAGCCAAACTACAGAAAAGACTTCAGCGCATACAGAACGCATCGGCACGACTCATCCTGGACATCCCCCGTCATAGCCACATCTCCACCCACCTGACAGACCTACACTGGCTCCCCATCAACAAGAGGATCAAGTTCAGGCTCCTGACCCACGCACACAAAGCTCTCCACGACATGGGCCCCGAATACCTCAACAACTGCCTTAAGTTCTACACACCCACCCGCCAGCTCTGCTCCGTCAGCCTCGCCCTCGCCACCGTCCCGCGGATCCGCAGAACCACCACCGGAGGAAGATCCTTCTCCTACCTGGCTGCCAAGACGTGGAACTCCCTCCCCACCCACCTACGTCTGACCCAGGACCATCTCTCCTTCAGGAAACAACTCAAGACCTGGCTATTCGAGCAGTGGCAGCACCCCCCTCCCCCCCCCCAGCGCCTTGAGACCCTCCTGGGTGAGTAGCGCGCTCTATAAATGTTCTTGATTGATTGATTGATTGATTGATTGACAATGTTTTTTGATACGTGTGCCAAGCAAACTTCCTCATTATACGCTTCCCAACAAGAAGTACTTAAGCCCCCATGAATTACCCAGATGTTCCTCAAATTTTGACCTAATTTTTATTATATAATTCTTTGTCCTTTTACTGGTACTGTCTCTATTTAATAACCCTATTGATGTATTATTGCTGGAGTAAATATGTGATGTATTGATTTATGAGTAATCATATGTATTGTATATTGACACCTCTATACCTTCAATACAATTTTTTATTTGAAACAAACAAAAAACTCAAGCACGTTAATTGATCTAACTTTTTTATTAAAACAAGGAGGATTGCCATGATGGAGAAAACCTCTAAAGCCCCATCTAAATAAAGGTATGGCTCAGTGATATAAAGAAATTTAGAAATGTACATATTTGTTAAAATACAGACACTGAAAGGGGGTGGATGACACACAATTTTTGGAGCACAATCGTGACAATTCTAGAATTTAAAAAACGATAATTGAACCCCTTCCCCCACAAGGACGGGAAAGTTCGAAAGGCAACAAACAATGTACCACAAATTATAAATCATGGAACCACCACAGAGCCACACCTAAGACAACAACATACCAGAGTAGCCTCTCAAACAGGGAATCAAAGACTGATCGCCAATAAACGTGGCAACCAGACTATTAAACATAATGACAACAATGGAATGAACAGTGCTTAACTTGAGCTTGTGGTTGCAGATGGACGCCGCCAGGACTCTTTTGTGGGGACTGGCACTTATTTGTGATCTTCAGACTGTGACCCAGAAAAAGTCAGAGAGAAAAGTATAAAAGTGAGAAAGGAAGAGAGAGAATGGAAGACTGTGATAAAGGGAGAAAGCAGGCATGAAAAAGAACCTGCAAGAGTGAGGTAAAGGAACAGGAAGAGTATATTAGAGGAGGAAAAAGACATGAGGTGAAATCAAGAATATACAGCCTTGGTATGTTGGCAACGACCCCTGCAGGCTTCAGTGAAACATTTGCGGTCCAGCGCTAATAATTTTCCAGATGAAAACACTGGGAATTAGCAACAACATCAATAAGCCAGGGCCTGATTCGAAAACGCTGTACCTCCTCTTGAGGTTAACTTAAAGTGTGGTCGGTGGGATTGCTTTATATTTTTGATGTGAGCGATATTATATCATGTACTATATATGTAATGTTATATTGATTCTCAATGTAAGACATTGATTTTTGACAATATGTTTTGAGATGTCCTTCTATTGTAGGAATCTGCCGATATCAAAGTTTTTGATTTTGAGTGAATTTTATTGTTGGTCACTGCTAATGATTCAGCGTGTCAAGCATTTACACAATTTGTTGGTGTGGCCGCAGAAAAAATGCTAGGTAACCCAAACCATACATTAATTAATTACAACCAGATGATTGATAGATTATTACAATAATGAAGGAGTGTTTAGAGTCAGAATACACCTTGAAGCCAGACATTCAAACAAGAACTAAATTGAGGCTGACTTTTCTGTTCAGTTTATTTCTTCCATATGAAGCAGGTCCCTTCTAACTCTTTTTGTCATCTCAGTTTTCATGGATCATTGCAATACTGGAATATTAGGTTAGAACATTGAGTTATGATATAGTTGAGCATGGACACACCCTCAAGATGAGGTATTGAGCGATTGTTGTAGAAATATCGGCTTGCACTGTTGGGAAGTGTTGTGGGAGATTGAAGCAGAAGAGAGCCTGTTTTGACTGTGCAGAATTAGTGAAGCATTTGATAGCTCATTTACCTGGTTGACAATTTCTCTCTTACTTTATGGATTGGCAGGTGTAGGGAGGCTTAACCTGTAGTTACAGTCACGGGGAAGTAACTGCATCTCAATCGGTGTCTTTCCACTGTGTAGATGGAGGGATCAGATTATGTTTTTTACCATGAAGAAGGTGTATGGTGTATTTGCTATTACTTCAGAAGTCTGTGTGAATTGTGTTTCTTCGGTGTGTTTGTTTATAATGTTGTCTTTTGAGCATGACTAGGTTGTATAGGCTGGCCTTGATGGGCGCTTACTATTCTCACTGTACTCAGCCATGCATGTTCTATCTCTGAAAATATTAGACATGTTAAAGTTTGGCAACATAGTCTACAATATGTTTGGGGAAGAATTGGTGGTCTGCTACAATGATGCCTATTTTTATGCTCGTGTATTTGTCAGCAAACCTAGCAAGGTGGAAGCATTCAGTCATTTTACTTACTCCGTTATGCACAGGAACTATAATTTAGGTCTAAAGATTCTGTGTGAAGGCGTGATCAGAATGATGATGGGGTAGTATGTGTCTCCTCAGGGCTCCATCCAGGGGCTCCCATCAAAGTGCCTCTAATCAGTGGCATGCCTGCTGTTATATAGTGCCCCACTCCTGAATCCTACACCACGGAGTGGTGGGGGGGCAGTTCTCACTTACACTACCTTCATCAAATTGGAAGTCCAGAGAAGGCCTGTGGTGGTGGCAGCTAAAAAGGTGGTGAGGAAGCAGTGTGTTTGGAGTTCAAGAACAGCAGATAGGTTGTTGTGAGGAGGTTCAGTCCCCCGAAACCTCTGGGTGGCAAAAGACAAGACCAGCTGTAAAGTGCACTGGTGCATCTGATGTGTTCTGAGAGAAAAGCAGCTCTCATCCAGCGGGATGTTACTTACCTAAACGAAGGATGACTTCAGGCTCATTGTTGTAGAAGGGGATCTGGAAGAAAGATAGTGGAGACCAGATGGAAGGGCCTGTCAAATGGGCACCGAAGAGTTTGAGGGTGGATGGTGGAGGTCGGGCAGACCTGGAGATTCTGGGCTCACCCTAGAACACACCCCTTCTAGCCTGTTTACATCAGGCTGCAGTGCTGTTTGGAGGCTGCCTGATTAAGTGCCATTTTAAAGAGGCTGGTGATTCCTGATGGGAATCCAGTGTAAGGGGCTGAAATTGGTGATGTTAGGGCAAACTGACAGCCATTGGCGGATTTTCATATGCAAAGCCTGTGTAAAAGTGTCAGAAACAGCGGTCTGTGGTTGGCAGAGGTATGCGCTTTGTCCAAGTAGGGATGACCACTCTAGTCAGGGTAAGCTAAATACACACTAAAAGATAACCTACGTTCACCCTCTGGTAGCTTGGCACAGATCAGTCATGTTTGTCTAAAGAGGCAAATTGTAAAGTATTTGTGCAACACACACACGATAACACAGCGAAAAAACCACCAAAAGACTTAAAAATTGACAATGATGTTTAAAATAAATCAAGACCAAAACAACAAAACTCCAATAAGTAAAAGCTGAGATATGAATTTTTAAAGAATAAAAAGAATTTTAGGGTTATCTAGTCATGTGGGACCATGGCAAAATCAAGAGTTCAGGCTGACTGCGAAGGAGCGCAGCCTGGAAACAAGAGCCACACAGGCCCAGTGAACAGAGTACCTTGACCCTGGTCGCAACAGCGAGAGGCAGGGTGCAGACGAGACTTGCGTGGATGTTGATCCCACAGTCAAGGTAATCCGTCGATTTCCTGCACACAGTGGTGCCAATTCATCTGTTCCGAAGTGTCAAGTTGCATTGATTCTGAAGTGCAATGCACTGTGTTTCTCCACACAGTCAAGGGGATGTGTTGATTTCTTCACACTGCTGCAGGTGGCAATGCATTGGTTCCAAAGTGTCGAGCTGCATTGATTCTGAAGTGCAATGCACTGTGTTTCTCCACGCAGTCAAGGGGATGTGGTAATCTCTCCACACTGCTGCAGCGGCAATGTGGGAGTCTGAGGCATTGGCCTCTCAAGGCGATGCGTTGGTTGAGAGTGATGCACCAATTCTACTGCTCCGCCAGTTCTGCTACACACAGACCAGAGATGCATCAGTTTCTCTGGTGCCAGTATCTGGGTCCACTTCCAGTGAACCAGGCACAAGAGCAGGGTAGGTAATTTGGCAGAATCAAGTGCACACTCGGAAGGGTCATAGAGGAGCAGGGAAGCGCAGCAGAATTGCAGGTCTTTCAGATCAACAGTCCAGAAGAGTGTCAGTCCTTGGTGCAGCTCAGCAGTTCTTCTGACAGAATTCAGTTACCGTCCAGAAGCGGTTCATTTGGTAGGGTCAGAGACCCAGTACCTGTACCCAGAATTGCCATTGAAGCCTGCCCCCTCTTACCATCCCTGGCTCTAGACTATCTGTAGGTGGTAATCAACTCTTTGCGTGGGGATAGGGCACTGCCTATTCACGTGTAATTATCACTGCCCCCCTCCTGCCCAGGAAGAGCCATCAGAATGTAGATGATTACCCAGACACACCTAACCTTCCTGTGTTTGTGGCTGTCTAGAGGGTATTCACAAAGTGAGCTCTCACCCACCCAGATGTGTATTGGAGACAGGCTGCAGGCACACAGTGCTAGGAGCAGAGGAATGTCCACTTTCTAAAAGTGGCACTTCTAAAATAGCAATGTTAACTTCAACTCTACCAGTAAAGAGGATTTATTATTACCATTCGAAATATATAAAACATGATACAGCTACTCCTTTCTTATCAGGAATTAAAGCTTACAAGTGTATTATGTCATTCTCAATGTTAACCTATGAGAGGAGTAGGTCTCAGTGTAGTGAAAAACAAGTTTTGGGGTATTTTTACTACCAGGACATGCAACACGTAAAAGTACATGTCCTACCTTTTACTTACACAGCACCCTGCCCTATAGGCTACCTAGGGTCTACCTTAGGAAGGGAGTTTAAGGCCTAGCAAAGGGTTTTAAATGCAAAGTCAAAGTGATAGTGAAACTTAACACAGAGTCTCTGCAGTGCCAGGCCTGAGACAGTTTTGAAAGGCTACTTGTGTGGGACGCACAAACAGTGTCCTGGGCTCACTGTGCCACTGGAATCAAGCTATCCTGACTGAAGAGGGGTTTCCCCCTGAAACCAGTCCTGGGATGCTTGTTTCCGGTCCATGGAGGACCTGGCTTGGCAGTTTGAGATGGACTGTTCCTATGAGGCACAGGGTCAAGACTGATTTGCATATGGCCAGCAAAAGAATGATGGATTTAACTCAGATCTCTTGACTGGGGGTGAATGTTTTGATTTGTTCTACATTCCATTCATCAATTGTGTGTCTTTTGCTTTCTTGTCCTAAGTGCGCCAGGCATGCCCAGACGTGGGTCCTGGGCTCACTGTGTTACTGGAATCAAGCTATCCTGGCTGAAGAGGGGGATGAAACCCCGAAACCGGTCCTAGGATGCTTTTTTCTAGTCCAGGGAGGACCTGGTTTGGGAGTTCGGGCTAGACTGTCATCATGTGGCACAGGGGCAAGTCTGATTTGCATATGGCCAGGTCTAAACTAGGGTGACATGGTGAGCAAAAGAATAATCAATTTAACCCAGATCTCTTGACTGGGGGTGAATATTTTGATTTGTTCTACATTCCATCCATCAACTGTGTGTCTTTTGATGTCATCCAGATAGGCAGCACTGAAGGCCTCCATGCCAGCAAGGACCTGGTTTACCAACCACTGGAATGTGGCAGGGCTATTCTTGAGTCCAAAGGGCAACACTCTAAACTGATAGTGGCCCTATGAAGTGGAGAAGGCTGACCTCTCCGTTGCTTCTTCTGTTAGGGGGCTCTACCAGTACCCTGATGTAAGATCAGAGGTACCTACCTACAGGGCAGCTCCTAACCTGTGGATAAGCTCAACAACCTGGGGGAAGGGATAAGCATCTGTCCTTGTGACTGAGTTGAACCCTCTATAATCCGCACAGAACTTGATTTCAGGTGTGATGCACGCTGGGCAGCTTTTGGTACCAGAACCACAAGACTGGACCAGGGGCTAGTGGAGGGTTCTATCTTCCCCAACTCCAGCATTTTGGAAACTTCTTCCTGAATGCTGGTCCTCACCATGTCAGACAACCTGTAAAATTTGTTCTTGACAAGAAGGTTGTATCCTGTGTCCACATCATGGGTACACAGCTGGGTACTGTGTTACGAAAGGGAATGCAGTTCCTAGAGTGGAAGGGGGAGGGGGAAAGACAGGTCTTTCTTCATGATGCCCTCACAGACCCTGAGAGGTGTCATGCTTCATCATTGGGCTTTGCTCCTCGTCGGGACGGTTCTGCGGCAGAAACACCTAGATTACACCCAAAAATCAACGTTCAATTTGCGGATAGGTGACTCACCGCCAGTACAAAGTCTACAGCCCAACGGGGATGTGACAGAGCATGATGTTGCTCTGATCCTTAAAAAGAAGCGAAAGCCTGTCTCAACATCAAAGTCCACACATGGAATTACTCCTTTGGCTTAGCAGAAGTCGGTGGTCATTGCTGGTAGGGAGACATATTCACGGCTGGGTGGATGGCAACCTCCTGGTCTCCTAACTACACTCCCGCGAGGAACGTACCCCGAAGTTACGTTTTTGAATGGATCCATGAGGAGTCATAGTGCGCTAACCGACGCCGCCATCTTCCAGGGGGAAACAAACTTTATTGAGGGCTGGTTATGTGCAATGATCATGACACTCGTGAAGGGAGCGAGCATGAGAATAAACCTTTATTGGTACATGACAGTGTGCAGTGGTCATGACGCACGTAAGGGGAGTGAGTGTGGGAATCATAACGGTGGGGAGCCCTGATCAATTGTAATGTGCTGTCACTAAGTAGAAAATTAATACTCAATATGGGATAACATGTAGGTAGTTTAGTATGTTCGAGTTTTGGAGGTAGTTGGAGGGGAAGCCAGAGTCTGGGTGTGTGCAGACATGGCTGGTAAGGTTGCAAAAGCAATGGCAGTGACGGGGTGGGGCCCCCATTTGGTTGATTGTGCAGGATATATCTGGGGTGGTACTGATAGCATGTAGGATAAACTAGAGTGGGCAGGTGATGTGTGAGCGTTAAACATTGGCACCCCCATGCTAGTCAGTCAGCGTATGTCATTGGAGGTGGTAAAGGTGAACCGCTCGTTGCCATATTATAAAATACCTGATTGAACAGCTGAGAGTGGCATTGGTGGTAAGGGATTGGTAATGTCAGCCACTCGTTGCCATTTCATACAATACCTGACTGGACAGCTGGAGGGAGCTGGGAACAAGCACTGTGGCCCCCGAGTTAATGGTTTAAAACTGCCCATGGAATATCATCATTGAGCCCCCGTTGTCCTTTTCTGAACAGCGCTTCCTTGGTGATGTGTTTGGAGTGTTTCTAAGATGGTGCAATGGAGGTCATTTGGGGAAGGTTGCGCTACTGCATAATGTGTGTACAACTTGGCGTTGTCTTTTTACACCGGATGTTGCTCCTATGTTCCATAATTCTGGTTTTGATTGGGCGTGTCGTCATGCCAATGTATTGGCGATTGCAAGAACATGTGAGGAGATACACACAATTGCTGGTATTGCGGTTGGTATGTTTGGTTTGTTTCCATATCCATGTGTCTGTCAATGCAAGGGTTTCAGTTGGTTTTGTCACTGGACATGCCACACATTGACCACAGGGGAAATGGCCAGTAACAGGTGGTAAACCCCAAAGGGTGTCAGTGTGTGTGGTCTGTCTCCTAGGTCTTGTATTAATGATCATGTCTTTGATGTTGGCGGTTCGTTTGAATGCGAACCTAGGTTTACTGAATGTTTTTGTCTCCCACCTATAGAATCCTCCAGTGTTTGTTGATCACCTTTTTGAGCATATTTGATTCTGTGGTGAAGGTGGTGACGCAGGTCAATACATCGGTTTAGGTTTTTCTTGATTTTCAAGGAGCGCTTGTCTATTGGTATTCTGGGCTCTTTTCTGTGCATTTTTTATCTGTCTGGTAGGGTATTGTCGTTATGCTAGATTGACACTAAGTTCAGATGACTGTCTCTTAAAGACCTCCATGTTGGTGGTGAGTAGTAGCTTTCAACTTAGGGACAGCACATTACAATCAATCAGGGCTCCCCACTGTTATGATTCCAACGCTCACTCCCCTTACGAGCGTCATGACCACTGCACACTGTCATGTACCAACAAAGGTTTATTCTCATGCTCGTTCCCTTCATGAGCGTCATGATCATTGCACATAACCATCCCTCAATAAAGTTTGTTTCCCCCCTCCCCAGATGGCAATATCGTTTAGCGCACTATGCCTCCTCCTGGATCCATTCAAAAACATAACTTCCGGGTACGTTCCTCACGGGACACAGAGCGAGGGTAGGAGACCAGAAAGTTGCCGTGCACCCAGCCGTGAGTATGCCTCCCTACCAGCAATAACCACCGACTTCTGGTAAGCCAAAGGAGTAATCCCATGTGTGGACTTTGATGTTTAGATCGGCTTTCTCTTCTTTTTAAGGATCGGAGCAACATCGTGCTCTGTCACATCCCCGTTGGGCTGTAGACTTTGTACTGGGGGTGAGTTGCCTATCGTCAAATGGAATGTTGATTTTTGGGTGTAATCTAGGTGTTTATGCCGCCTCTCACAATATCGTTCCATTTCACTGTGCATGCCGCCGATATGCCCGGGACCCAGGAAGTCAATACCCACAAGAGTTGCATGTCCGTTGTCCGCAAACCTACCTTGATTTAGTGATCTATTGATGCATTTACAATACTGGTCTTACTATTGTGCATGCCGCAACTATGCCAAACACTCAAAAAGGCAATCCCCACCTGCATTCCTAGTGGTGATTGGACCCTGCCTCAGTACGGGGTAGCCTGCATCCCACAACGGGCTACTATATCATCCCCTTTTAGCCCTGGCAAGGGCTCTATGTCCGCAAGCTTATGACCACATTACCGCTCCACATCACGTGTTGGGCACCCGGTTTGTTCATATTTACACCAGAATCCCAGCAACACTGTAACCACCCCCACGACCGTCTGGTATCAGGCAATTGGTTAGTCACGTAAAATACACTATAATAGGATGGTAAGCCCACCACGCTGTAAACCGCACTATAAATATAGGCCATTCCGTTTCCCATGGCCTTTGGTTAAAGAGGGTTCCACGGCTGTCGAACCTGACCTAACCATCTCACTCGTCGTTTTCTAAATCAAAGTACTAAGAGGCTGACCACCAATTTCACTGCCATTTGTGGTACCTCCCTTAGGCAACGAGAAGACAGGCCAGAGGCATAACAAGAGGACATCTTACTTATGCCTCAAGGGCTCAGACAGGCCTTTAATCATGCCCATCAGGGTCTTGTTGAACCGTCAGCAAGTCCATTTGTTTATGGATAGTAAAGGGTGGAGAACTTGTAAACTACCCTGCACTCCTTCCACATTGACTGCATGTAAGCAGACATGAAGTTGGTACCCCTGTCAGACACCACTTCCTTGGGGAAACCCTGAAACATTCTGGGGATCAATTGGCCCAACAATGTCAATGCCTACTCTCTCAAAGAGTGTGCTGATGACAAGCAAGGGATTAAGGGGGCCTTTTAGCCTCTGCCTTTTCTTTCCTCTGGCCTGGCAGGTCACACAAGTGCTACAGTACACATTTGAGGAAGTGTTGATCCTAGGCCAATAGAAGTGGGGAGCAAGCCTGGCAAAGGTCTTGTCTTGGCCCATGTGTCCTGCCAGGGGAATTCCATTAGCCAGCTCCAGTAGGAAGGCCCTGTAGGGTTGTGGGATCACCAGGACCCTTGTTGTCCCAAGCACAGGAGCCGTTGACTCCCTTTAAAGGAGGCTGTCCTCCCGGTACATGTGATGACTTCCAGAGGCATCACCTGCTGCTTCGGCTTCACCCTGTTGTCTCATGCTCTCAAGGGTTGTACACTCCTTCTGTGTCCTACAGAACTCCTCCTTGGTGCCATCCAGCTAGCTCTAGCAGGTCACCAGGGGGAATAACTCCCTCCTCAGTTGTCTCTGGGATGGCCACTGCAGTTGCCCCATCTTCTTTACTGGGAAGACACTCAGAGGCTGGTTTCCCACAACCTCTGCCTTTCCAGGCTCAAGCCCTTTTTGACTCCCTTTCTGGGCAGCCATGGACCTGATGCTTGCACAGATCCAATCACGTAACTCCAGTCTCCACATGAGCATTGAGCTGCACTTCCTTCCAGGTTTTGTTCTCAAGGTCATTACCAAACAAATTGTCCACAGGTATGGCAGGACTCACTTCAACTTACAGAAGACTTTAAATTCCTCCCCACTCAAATGGAACAGGGACCACTGGCTGGTGACCGTCTCTGTTTTCTGCCACCACAACTTGGTGGAATGCATTGGGTATCATCTGCTCTGGGGACACTAGCTGACTCCTTACCATACTCATGCGGCACCTAAGTCCCTCAAGCCTCAACACCTTGCCTGTTGATGTTGACACATTGCCTATACTTTGTTGTATTAGAGGGCACATGGATCTTAGGAACCATCTCAGGGACACTATGGTAACCCCACTAAACTCCGTCCCATTAACTGGGACGAACTCCTCCCCAGCACTAAATTTGTGACCCCTGGAACATTTCCCACAGTGGGAGGCCAGTTTTAGGCTGCCGATGTTTGCCAGGGTAGTTTTTCTTCTGGTGGCCAGATTAGGATTAGGCCCCTTTCTCCTGTTAGTTGTTTTGGGGGTCTTGAAATAACTTTCTTTTTTTTCTTCCCCCTCTTTCTTCTGATGGGAACCCGGACCGCCCTTTTGGGAGTACCCCCCCCAGATACCTTCAAGGACACTCTGGTGTTGACCTTGATATCTGCCTCCTCCGCAAGGTAGAGCTCTGGAAAACAAATATCAAGCTTGTGCTCCTTTAAAATCACATTGCACATACCTAAATAATCATGGACATTGTTTCTCCTCACCAAGTCCTTCAGTGCCTTGCTAGCATAATCCAAAACATCCAACCCAACCATGTCTGTGATGAGATCTTGTGGCTGCCCCTGAACCATTCCCTATAATTTTCAAGGGTCAGTCGAGACTGATTGACTAAGTTGACCTTCATTGCAGTGAAGCATGTATGATCCCGCACCTTCATTGTTAAGAGTGTATTCCCCCCACTGTAGGCATGTATCTCCATAGACCTCCTCACCCATGACTCCTATAGGACCTTGCGCACTCTCAGAGTCACTTCATAGGCTGTAAACCACTTATCTATATAATTCCTCACCACATAACCGGGTACCAAGTTTTTGGGTACACAGATCCTTTTCTAAGTAGTGGACACTGCAGGCATGCTGTCACCATTACTGCAGGTCCACACCTGAAGTGCTCTTATGTACAGCTCTCTAAGACTAAACTCATGGGCTAGTTTCCTCTACACAAGAGCCAGTATCTTCACTTCTACAGCTTTTTATTTCTTCAGCTTTAGTCTGGTAATTGGCAGAGGTATGCACCTTGTTCAAGTAGGGACCACCACTCTAGTAAGGGTAAGTAGATACACACAAAAAATAACCTATGCTCAGCCTTTGGTATCTTGGCACAGAGCACATACACATAGAAACACAATGAAAACATCACAAAAAGACTCCAATCTGGTTTAGAAAATTATACAATGATCTTATAAATAAATCAAGACCAGAATTACAAAAATCCAACACGTAGAGGTCGAGACATACATTTTTAAAGCATAAAAAGAGTTCTATCGCTTAGAAGCAATATGTGCCAATGGGAGTTATCTGGTCATGCTGGACAGGGGCAAAGTCAACAGTTTAGGCCGACTACGATAGAGCGCAGACTGGGAACAAGAGACACACATGTTCGGTGAACAGAGTACCTTGATTCTGGTCTAAACATTGAGATACATGCTGCAGAACAGTGATACGTCGATGTTGTGCCCGCAGTCGAGTTGATGCATCAATTTTCTTCACAAAGTGGTGGTGAAACATTGCTTCTGAACATGAAGTGCTGAGCCAAAATTCATTGGTTCTGAAGTGTGGTGCACCAGATTTCTCCATGCCATTGAGGCGATGCTTTGATCTCCCCACACTGCTGCAGCAGCAATGCACGTTTCCGAGGCGTTGGGCTCTCAAGGCAATGAAGTGGTTCCAAGAGCCATGTGACAAATCAACTCCCGCAGCAGGGTTAATGCACCGAATTTGCTACACACAGACTGGAGATGTGTTGATTACTCTAGTACGAGTATATGGTCCCGTTTCCAGTGAACCAGGCACAGTAGCAGGGGTAGAAAGAGGAGGCAAGCCAACAAGCCCTTGGAGATCACTTCATTTGCAAGGCTGAGTCCAGCTCTCCCTCAGCAGGGTCAGAGAGCAGCAGACAGCAGGGCAGCACAGCAGAAAAGCAGGCCTTCGAGATCAGCAGTCCAGCAGAGTGTTGATGCAGCACAACCGGTCTTTTGACAGTGTTCAGTTATAGGTCCAGAAGTGTTTCATTTGGTGGGGCCAGAGACCAAGTACTTATACCCAGTGTTGCCTTTGAATTGGGGTGACTTCAAAGAAGGGTTTTTGAAGTGGACAGAAGCTCTTTCTTCCCTGGCCTGGCCCAATACTAGCTATAGGGGTAATCAACCCTTTGGGCGGGGACAGGACACTACCTATTTAGGTATATGTGTCAGCTCCAACCCCCTTTTGCCCAGGACACGCCATCAGAATGCAGAGAGGTACACAGACACACCTAACCTTCCTGTGTTAGTGGCTGTCTAGCGGGAATGCACAAAGTGTACCTGTCACCCACCCAAGATGTGTTTAAAAGACAGACTGCAGGCACACAGAGCTAAGAGCAGAGAAAGGTCCACTTTCTAAAAATGTAATTTCTGAAATAGTGATCTTATATCCAACGTTACCAGTAACGAGGATTCATCATTACCATTCCAAAGATATAATACATGATACAGCTACTCCTTTCTAATGAGAAATTGCAGCTTAAAAGTGTATTAAGGAATTTCCAATGTTAACCTATAAGAGGAGTAGGCCTTACAATAGTGACAAATGAATGTATTTTTTGTTTTACTACCAGGACATGCAAAACGTAAAAGTACATGTCCTACCATTTTCTTACACACCAGCCTGTCCTATAGGCTACCTAGGGCCTTGGGTTTGTAATAAAACTGGAGTTTAACGCTTGGCTAAGGGTTTTAATTGCCAAATCGAAATGGCAGTGAAACTGCACACACAGGTGCTGCAGTGGCAGGCTGAGACTTGTTTGAAAGGCTACTTGTGTGGAAGGCACACTCGGTGCTGTATGTCCACTAGTGGCATTTAATTTAAAGGCCCTATGTATATTGTATACCCCTTTACAAGGGACTTACAAGTAAATTAAATATGCCAAATATGTATATACCAATGTTACCATGTTTAGGGGAGAAGCATATGCACTTTAGCACCTGTCAGCAGTGGTAAATCGCTCTGAGTCATAAGGCCAACAAAAGAATTCAGCAAAAACAAGAGGTAAGCAGGCACACAGATTGGGGGAAGATCACTCTAAGGCTGACAGGTCTAACAAAAAGTATGCATCTGGGTGATCTGCTGGCACTTGAAAACAGATGAGGGATCCATTTTATGCCATATGGTAGCTTGTCAAATACTAGCTGGATACAGGCATGAACTGGATGGGAGGTTCCATTGATAGTATTCAAAGCAGAAGGGCACCTGAGGAAATATAAAATGCTGCCGCTGCCCACACCCGAGGTAGTAGGTGGAAACAGGAGAGGCTATGACTAGGCAAGTCCCCCGACTGACAATCGTTAAGTTGGTGTCTGTTGAAGTGCGAGTTTTGACAGCATTATATGTGCCCCAGAAAGTGGTGCCCCATTAATATGAATAAATGACACATCTTACAAAAAACCTGTTACAGCAGCTACACTGGCTCTTAGCCTGTGGGAGTTACTTCTGCTTGGCACACAGCCACACCAGGACAGAATTCCACCAATCCCATTCCCATTGAAAGATATGTTGCATCATCCTAATACTCATATAATAAGCGTGAAAGGGAAGGCAAATATATTAACAAGTTATCTGATACCCCAACTGAATAAGACATGGGTGAAGTCACCATATAATTCATGCAAGCACTATTCCAGGAGAGGCAATATCTCCACACTTAGGGCAGGTCTTAAAAATGATCAGTAGGTGGCCAGAGATATCAAAGACTTGGGAGAATCTGCATTCATTTTGAAGGAATCCTTTGTGTGGAGGTAGATGGAACAAGAGTACTCGAAAGGATACATCAAGGAATATATATATACATGGAGGCTCTTCCACTTCCTCCTGGGCATTGATCGGACTGAAGATATTGAGCTCAATAAAACCCTCAGAACAAATTTCATGGAACTGCAGCAGAATGTGTCATTTGATACTTAAACCAAGGCAAAGTACTATTAACTTTAAGAGAAAATAATGTGTGTGTTCCAGTCTAGGGTCAACTCTATATATGACAGGCATGAAATTGCCATATTTAACGACAACTCAGCTGCCATCCATTAGAAATGAAAGACTTTCAAACCAATAACATACAAATTAAGGTCAAACAAGGAACCAAGTACAAGGGGCCAGTTAACCAGGTTGCTCTATCATTGGAAAGAACACGGTGAAACTGCTAGTGGAGACAAACATATTCTTAAATTGGAAGGACTTAAACTTAGATCAGACCAGGCTTGCAGCGAGAGGGCACCAGCCAAAACCCACGCAATGGAGGATTGTGGAGAACAACAAGATGCTTAGGTCTATAACAGTGACTCTCACTTAATGCCAGAGGCCTCAATGCCCCTTCCAAAAAGATTAGTATCTTGCATGACTGAAGGTGACTGGGGGTGATCTGTACTTCATTCAGGAGACCCACCTTCTTAGGAAAGACACATGAAGAATGTGATCTTATTATTAACCTATGTAACTCCATGCCTCTTAAAAATAAAAAACAGCAGGTGTGGGGATTCTGTTTGTGGCTCAAGCTGGCAGAGTGCAAGGGCTGACCCGGAGAACAGTTGGCTGGTACTTTTATGGAAGCCTCAGGGGGAAGGGAGAAAATAGTAGCCTCAGTTTATGCCCCAATGTTTGACTGGAGATCTTCCTAAAGGAGGCATTGAAGAAGATCTTATTCATTGGTATGAGACCACTGATCAAAAGGGTGACTGGGATTTAGTTTAAAACAGAGATAGAGACAAAACTGTTGGCCAATATAAAGGTACAGATCATGCTGTCCTGCATTGTGATTCAAAATAAGAAGTAATATTAAAGACCTGTCTAGACATAGCTCCAAAACCTCTATTAGCGAGGAAAAATGGTTATATTTTAAAATGGGACAAGGTGGATAAAGAGATTTTCTCCCTATGGTATTACATCATAAACAGGGAGCGGCAATGGTCTGTCTAGACCCTCGACTAGACAGTCATCAGGTTAAAGCTCATTTTGTCTCAGTATTAGACAAAATTAAACATTATTTGACAAGGCCTTCTCCATCATTAAATAACCCCCCATGATAGTTGAGTTGATACCTAATGTACTAAGGCTTCAGTGAACCTCCATAACGCTCTACATATGGCACCTTCAGATATCCTTTTGATTCAGAGCAAAAAGGGATAAATATAAGGCAGCCAGAGTGAGTAGATTACAAACTTTACGGGAGGAAGCCTGGGCAGAGCTGAGGATAGCTACAGAGACAAGAGATAGCAGAGACTTCTGGAAAGTTATAAAAGCCCCTTTTCTCCAGGATGCTGTAGGACCATCTGTTGACTCCCACATTGATGAAATGGGTTGACTCACACACTTTCAAACTAGGTCGCAATCCTCGATAGTTCTCCAATAGAGAAGAAAAAGGACATCTTTATAGTGTATGAGCAGGATGCGATCTCCCTGGCGCTATCACAAACTCGCTCCCTAAAAGCCCCTGGGGGGTCCCGCAGACACTTTTATGAATCCCCAAGAACTATGGATCCCTGTTTTCACTAATGTGTTTAGTCTAATAGCCATGGTAGCCCCCCTCTCTCATGGAAACACTCTACCATCATTCCCATCTATAAAAAGGGGAATAAGGGAGACCCTAAAAATGATAGGTCGAATTTGTTGATCGATAGCACAGCCAAATTGATGGGTTGCTTACTTCTACAGATTGGAAGAATAGGTTGAGGAGAAACAAGATCTTTCCATAGTTCAAAATGGGTTCAGAAAGGGCAAAGGGACTATAGACCAAAGTCTAAAATGTAAGTATTGTGGTCGCCAAGTACACGATTATGAAAATGGGCCAGCTCTACATGGCGTTTATGGACTTACCAGCTGCATTCAACAGCGTGGTCCATAATAAGCTGTGGGAAATCATGAAGTCAATGGAAGTAGATACAGCAATTATTAATTTTATATGGAAGCTCTATTTAGGGGCAACAGCGGGCGTTAGACTTGGTAGAGATGGTGAATGCACAAAGCTATTTGGAATTAAGCGTGGAGTGAGACAAGGATGTGTTCTTATTGCATTCTTGTTTTCCCTCTACACCAATAGGGTGGAGAAGGCCTTAAGGCCTTAGAAAATGCACCAGGGACGTCCTGTACATTGAAGGTGCCCCTCTTCTGATTCTCCTCTATCCAGATGTTGCAGTGCTCATCGAGCGCACTCCTAGAGCACTGCAGAGTCTCTTAGAGGAATAGACCAGTATTATCACCTCCCTGGATTTGCTTGTCAATCAGTCCAAATCATACATTTTAACTACATGGTTATCCCCTAAGAAGTGTGCAACCTTTTACCTTGCCCACCGTAGAGTGGAGGTGGTGAACTCATTTGTAGATTTCGCCAGCACAGCACTTAGTTTTTTTAATATTAACTTAAAAGAGACTTAGATCCTGCCTCCTCTCTTTCCTGACTTCTCATTGTTTCCTGTGTGTGCCACTTACCTTTCCTCCATTTCTATTTACTGTAGTATTTTTTCCTACATTTACTAATGCTTATTCCTCATCTACTTCTCTTATCAATTTACCACTGCCAAAATACTATTAACACCCGCTTTGGTGGAACTATACTTTCATAAAGTTTTGTTTTTTACTATTGCAGCATATTTATAAAATAATGTATCACCCATGGAGATTAAGTGATTTGCGTAGAATCACAGGATGTTTGCTGCACCGCCGAGACTCAAACTGGAATCCCCAGCTCTTGAATCAGCAGCTCTGGCCACGGCATCACATCCTCCCCACTCCAGTGTTATCTGTCAGAGTGCTCTTTCCTTCTCCCGAATGATGATTGATGAAAATAGCTCTTTCTTCATTACATTGGTGAACGGATGCATTACCAATGCTTGTATATCTTGGAGTTTTATTTGATGGTAATTTCTCATGGAAGGACATGGTGATTAATAGACCCCTCCATTTGGAGAGAAATGTTGCAGCTGTTTTTGAATTCTCAAAAAAGTGGGGAATAAACCTATTCTCTAAATTTCACATATTTGTTCTTCAAGCAAAGACGGTATGCCATAATGAGTTGGAATTCCCATATATTAGTGATGCAGTTAGATTGGGCCCACTGACACTGTGGCAATGTATTTGGAAGAGAGAGACAATGACCATAAATCAAGCAGTATTAAGGGATTTCCTTAAATTGGATCATGCCAAAAAGATTCCCTGATTGAGATATGAAGGTTCAACACTTGCAGGATTGGACCTGCTTGAGCTATTTGACACCCAATTATCTTTCTCTACTTTTCCTGAAGCCAAACCGAAGCAGATATTCCTAGAAAATGATGCTGCTATCAGATGGGAGACAAATAAAAATACATTTAGTGTTGATGTTTATCACAGGTCTCTTACACGGAGTTCTGATGTTCAAATTTACCTGACCTTTGTCCACAACTTACAGCATCGTTTTATCCTGACCAGATTTCAGTTAAATTTTATTCCACTTGTGCTGGGATTTCCGACAAATACTTATGCACATAAAACATTGGCCCTACTTCCATGTGATGGCGTTTCTGAACAGACTGCCCACCATATACAGTTTTTTGGTTCATTTTACTCCCGGCAAAGAAAAATAATATTGGCACTGTATCTGCATAGCACTAATTTTAGACAATATGGGCAAGTATTTTCCCACTCTAAACAGCTTGAGAACCCCTTAGTCTGTCATGTTTTGGCCTCCTATTTGTGGGCAATAGTAAAACGCAGGAAAGCACTTTAGATTCTTGCAAGTGGAACTCATTGATATGGGATGAGATTCCTATTAGTTAAAAAGAGTAGTGTCTGGTTTATAAGGCACTGATTTTACCTTTTTGAATGTATATCAATTTGATTAGAGGTGTAAATAATTATGTATGTAATTTGTAGTCAATGATTCAAGTTGTTCTGTTTTACTTAAACTAACTTATATGGTTTTATTCTGATGCTTGTAGCTACTATAATCAAAAATTGCACTAATCGGGGGCGTGGCCTAGCGACAACGAAGATGGCTGCTTAGTTTAGAGCTCCGCTGGAGCACAGCCCTAAACCCTCAGCAATCCGTCCAAAATCCATCATGAGGCACACACACGAGGGGGGTGGGGCGGCCTCGAGAATCTAAGTGGCACCTGCGAGTGCAATCCCGGCTTTTCAACTCCCCTCTGAGGCCGCGGTATATCTGTAGTGGGCTGCGGCGCCTGTGAGACCTGGAGGCGGGGTGACAGTCTTCCGCCTTCTATCATATATCACTTTCAAAGGAGAGAGAGAGGACTAGGTAGCTAGTCCGTATCCCCAGGGTTTTATATGTGAAATCAATAAAGACTAGCCTATTTGTGAATTTACATAGACTCAAGACTGTAAGATAGGATACAAACCCTTTTGTTTGTTCATGAAGCCCTCACCCACCAACCTGGTTGGTGGCATGGTTCATCATGGGGCCCACCCAGTGACACCGAGTGTGTCCCGGGTGTGCTTCGACGCCTGAATACAGCAGAGCAAGTATGTTTCTGAGTGTGCAGTGTAGTGACTTGAAGGTGAAAGTTTAAAAGCTATACAGGGATTCCAGTACCCGAGGGTAAATTATATTTTATTAACTTGGTCACTGTTAGCAGTAAAAAAAAAAAAAAAGGCTGTTGCATGTTATAGGAGTGTTAATTAGGGTCTCCTACATCCAGGTGTGGTCTACATGTTTCAGCCAGGCCTTTATGATTAAAACTGGCTTTTCTCAGGACCAAAGTGTTCAGGTGCAAGTTACTTAATTTTAAGTGATTGTGTAATTTTGAAAATGTGTAGCACTCGCTAAGGTGCTTTACGTGTGTGAGGGGGATTCGCTCTTAGAGCATTACCGGACATACAACAAGTATGAAAAAACACACATACAGGGGCCTTAGTATGGTAACATATTCACAAAACAGTTTGATTGCCGATATCTATTGTGCTGTGTAGACGATAAATAAGTGGCAAATGGTGTAGCCATATTGGTGGTATGACTAAGGTGAAAGTTATCATATATACATGAGGTCTTCCGCCTTCGCCACCAACGCGAGGGCCCGGCGTTGCGGCCTACATCGCGATCGGAGGGCGAGCGGGCGACTGGATATCGCCACACCTGATGGCCCTGTGACAGCAAGGACTAGGATCGCGGACTGAGCCATGGCCCAGAGGTAACCCAGTACGGGCGACGCGTGCTGCAGTAGCGCTGGGGCCCTGGGCAGACCCCGCATATCGGCACACCCGAAGTTAACGGTGGCAGCTTGGCAAGTGGGAGAACGAGAGAATGGGCACTCCCTTCGGCCGTCTGCGCGACGGCTGCACCGCTGGGCTGGGAAGCACTCGCACTGTGGGAGAAAGGCCGGACTGCGGGCATCCCCAGACCCGCGGTGAAACAGGTCAGGAACGAGGCCCAGATATGGCGGAGGGAGGAGTCCGCAAACGGCGTCGAGGCCTGGAGAGGCCTTTGCTCACCGGTACAGTGTGGAACATGGTGGAGGTGCCCTGGCAGCGCGGCTACACTGCATCATAAACGCATCTCGGTGCGCCATTTGGCCAGGCTAATCAAGAATTAGGAGGCCTCAAATCAGGGAAGTTTGGTGCATTGCGGGAAGATCAGGAGGGACAGCTGGCTGATAGAAGGTGGTGCCCCAGACGTGGAGACGGTGAGGAGTGCGGGGCACAGTGGAGTGCGCTGTTACCGGTGCCCACTCTGAGGAAGGGGTGGCGGCCGTAGTTTGCCTGGGACATACATCACTGTCACGTTTGAGTGTGGACGGGGGGCCTGAAATGTAAAAGAGAGTCTTAGCTTAAGCATGGTCTATGCCCGTGACTGGGGAGTGGACGCCCCTGCGCCCGGGGAACTGACTGGGGAGCAGTGCAGCCAACTGGTGCTGAAGCGCAGAAATATCGGGGGAAGTGGAATACCCAAGTAACTGACTCCCGAGAGTGCTAGCTGGGTATCGCAAGACATCACCACAGGGACTTTGAGAACCGTCAAGGCTGCATCCGGGCGTCGGGGACTACAAAATGAAAACGAAAAGCGCCACAACCGCGCAAACGAACAAGTTGGATAAATATGCGGTCCCGAAGGTGGCCGCCCCGACCGAGGGAGCAACGGGGGACACCCTGCACTGGCGGAACCCTCCTTGGCCTCTATTATGGCAGCAATCCAAACATTGGGGACCACCTTGGAATCAAAAATCCATAAGGTGTCAATTGAGATGAATCTCATTCGTACAGACCTCAACAAGACATCGGACAAGGCGAGGGCCAATGAGACAGACATTCGGGAGCTCCAGGCTTCCTCCAAAAAGCTTGAACAAAGGGTCAATGAACTTGTACACCAACATCGCCAGGTGGCCCTGCGGCTGGAGGACCAGGAAGGGAGGGCCCGCTGGAACAATATCCCTATGGTGGCTGTTTCGGAAGGATCAGAGGGACCCAGTATGGACCTCAGAACGTCTCTCCAAAATGTTCACGATAGAACGGGCACACCGAGCGCCGATTCCCAAACCCAAACCAGGAGTGCCACCAAGGATAATCATTGCGCGAATTCTCAACTACAGAGCCGGGACGCTATCCTGCAGGCGGCCAGGCTGACGGGAGACCTACAATATGGTTCTTCACAGACTTTACGCTCAAAGTTCAGCGTGTCCGATGCTCCTTTCATGGGGTGAAAGCGGCGCTTCGAAATAAGGGCATAACGTACATGATGTTATTTCCAGCCAAGCTCAAAATTATCACGGGAGGCAAATCTCTCTTCTTTGCAACGCAATCGGAGGTTCAGGACTGGTTGGACAGAAGAGCATCACAGACGTCCGCGTCGGCCGCTTGAGACACTTGGAGGGATACTCGGGCGAAGTCCCTAGGCTCTCTGGATGGTAGATCGGACTCAGACAGAACAAGTCAGCGATCATGGCAATCGAGATCTGCCCGCCCCAACATGGGCGACACCCAGGGATGATAGCAGACTGTAGGTGGTGGAAGAGCTGCGAATATGAACCCAGACGAGTTGTAATGTAATGTATTCATACTTTCTATAATGTTGGGGTTACGATCCTAGGCATCCGCCACGGGACATTGCAACGGGACACATGTGGCTCTCCAATCTCCTTGACACATTTGGGATAGTAGATCTTTGGCGCTTGCGCCACCCGACTCTAAAACAGTGCACATTTTTCTCGGGGCCACACCATACTTTCTCCAGGATCAATTACATTCTTACACCTCTGCAGCAGGACACAACCATTCAAGAAATCCAACATTTAGCACAAGGTATTTCGGATCACTCCCCCATATGGGCACACCTCACTATTGGGGAGAAGAGGGTAGGCTGTGTGGCACCCATAAACCTCTGGTACCTTCATAATCCTGAGACTAAACGTAAGATCTATCCGCAGAGTCTCACGATTTTTCGCCCTAGACGCGCTCAAACTAATTCTTCTGGCCATGGTGACATCCCGCCTAGATTATGGCAACGTCCTCTACCATGGCATGCCCGACTACCTCATGAGACGCCTCCAGCTGGTTCAAAACCAGGCCGCCCGGCTGGTTTTTAACCTTTCTAAATCGCACCATGTTACTCCTCTTCTTTTTTGCCTCCATTGGCTACCTGTCCGGCAGCGCGTCTTATTCAAGCTCGGCTGCACTATCTTTAAAGCCAGGACAGGCTCCGCCCCTTCCTTCATCAACTCAGCTATACAACCCTATACTCCGTCACGAGACCTCCGATCCTCCTCCCACCACCTTCTCGTGGTTCCCCGTTTCAAACGGAAGAAATGGGGTGGTTCCAAGTTTGCCACCACGGGCCCCGCTTTCTGGAACTCTCTCCCACTGTCCCTTAGAACCTGCACTCAATACCCTCTCTTCCGCAGAAATCTCAAGACTTTCCTCTTTACCCAAGCCTTCCCATCCTGAATCTCTTTACCGTTCCCCTGTTCCGACCGACTGAGTAGCTGTTATCAGTGAGCGCCAAGAAACCGCCAGGTGTATGAGCGCTATATAAATCCCTTCAAATTCAAATTCAAGATCGTCCACTCGATTGAGACCTATGTCCAGGAAAACGTCGGGTCGGTAGATTCCCCAGTCGTGCTCTGGGAAGCTTTTAAGACCGTGCTGAGGGGTGAAGCCCTCTCAGCGATTGTTGGGCACCATAGAGAGAAAGAGGCACAATTACTAGCAGTTGAACGAGATTTACTCACATTGGAAAAGGAAGCGCAAAGGACAGGGATCCAGGAACTTTGCATCGGATGCTGCTTAAAACGGCAGAATATAAAGCACTGGCCATTGACGCGGCTAAATCACTGGCGCGGGATAGAGATGGGAGGCTGTATGATCAAGGGGACAAAGCGGGCAAATTGATAGCCTGGTTAGACAAAAAGAAGCAGGCGCAGAAGGTGGTGTCTGAGCTTAGGACTGACTCGGGTGACCTCCTTGTTGAACCTCAAGAGATAATTAGTGAATTTGTGGCCCACTTCGAGAGAGTGTATAGCAGGGGATCAGATCTTCCAGAGGAGGACTCCGCTGCACTCCTAATTGACATCTAGCTCCCTACCCTCTCTGAAGAGGATCGAGAGGCTCTGGAGGGGGCGCTCACAGTGGAGGAACTGACCAAGGCGATCAAAGATCTCCGACCTGGGAAGGCCTTCAGTCCTAATGGCCTCCCTATCGAGCTCTAAAAGCTCAAGCCCGATTATCTGAGTCACCACCTTAAAACTATGTTTGAGGACAGTAAAGACCAAGGGATACTGCCGAGAGACCAGCGCATAGCAACGTTGGTGACAATTCCTAAAGAAAGCAAACCTAGGGAACTATGTACTTGTTACCGGCCTATATCACTGTTAAACGCGGAGCCCAAAATCCTTGCAAAGGTGCTGGCTAATAGGATTGAGCCGATTATCACCACTCTAATTCATGCAGACCAATCAGGCTTTATGCTACACCGCAATACCGCGCTCAACTTACGACGCCTCCATGGAGTACTCGGACGATGTCACACGATCCAAGAAGATGCGGTGGTGGTGTCGCTGGATGCCGCGATGGCATTCGGCACGCTCAAGTGGCCTTATATAATACCGGTTCACAAAAAACTGGGCTTTGGTCCCAATTTTATTGGATGGGTGCGCCTTCTCTATACTGCACCCTTGGAACAGGCCGTGGTGAACATTAAAATCTCGGAGGTGTTTAGGTTGGAACGAGGAACGCGGCAAGGATGTCCCCTCTCACCCCTGCTTTTTGCCTTCTCTCTAGAGCCCTTGGCGGCCTGGATACGGCAGGATCTTCCCTTGCGGGGGCTCAAATGGACAGGCGGATGGGAGGACAGGATTTCACTTTATGCGGACGATATCCTCTTATATCTTGCGTCCCCTTCCAAGTCCCTTAAAGTGGCCTTAGACATTTTTTGCAGTTTTGGGAGAAATCCGGGTTATAGCATTAACTGGGGGAAATCGCTCCTCTATGTCCTTCATGGGGACCCCCGGCAATTCCGCGCTCTTGTCTGATTACAGTGGCCACTGAGGGTTTCGTGTATCTGGGAATCTTCATCTCTAAGGATAAGACAAAGCGCTATGAAAGGAATCTCCTGCCGCCTTTACAGTGGTTCAAAAGAGATGCCACAGCTTGGAAGAAACTCCCGCCGTCCCTACTGGGCTCAGCCTTTTTTATCCCGAGGCCAACGAAGGGCATGAGGTCGCACTCGCCCGAACTACCAACCATGGGAAATGCGAACCAGACATCAATACTACTGGAGTTAGAGCAATCACCTGTGTTCAACCTGTCGGACCGAATTTTAACAACATCAGAAATATCAATCTTGAAGAAAGGGCTTTCCTATGTTCCAGTGCGACCAACGGACTTTGTTAAAATGAAATTAGAAATCTTAGAATTTTGTCGAAAAATCAGATTAAAGACTTTCTTTAATGACACTTCTGAACAGATTTCTATGGAAGTGACTGGACTTCGAAATAAATCTTCCTTTTGTCAACCTGTCTTTAAAACTCCAAAAGAAGTGATCACTTTTGAGAAAACGATATTATCAGGTATAGCTTCTCTTGAAAATAAAAAACATTATGTCAACTACAACATCTCAAGAGATGAAAAAGAGGCGATCTTCTCATTAAAAAATGACACCGCATTAGTGATAAAACAGGCGGATAAAGGTGGAGCTGTAGTCCTTTGGGATATAAATAAATATAAAACGGAAGTCAGACGTCAACTGAATGACCCAAACTGTTATCGACTGATTAAAAAAAACCCTACGGACGAGTTGCAAAAAGAGCTCTTTTCCATCCTCCAGGTTGGATTCGATCAAGGAATCCTTGGACCTAAGGAATTCTCATTTCTTCAGAATAAGCATCCTAGAACACCTTTGTTCTACGTCCTTCCAAAAATTCATAAGGACACAAACAATCCCCCAGGCCGCCCGATAGTGTCGGGCTGCTCCTCTCTGATTGAACCTGTCACAAAGTATATAGACTTTTTTCTAAAACCCTTCGTAGAGGAGATTCCCGCTCACCTAAAATATACCACTGCTTTTCTGAACCAAATAACATCGGTGACTTTTGATGAAACAAGACAATTACTAGTGACTATGGATATAGTCTCATTATACACCCAAATACCGCAGGAACAAGCACTGGAAACTCTTACATTCTTTTTGGATCAAAGAGAACGACCCACACGAGTCCCTACAGCATTCATTGTTCAACTAGCCAAGTTTGCACTACAGAGAAATTACTTCATGTTCGAGACAGACTTCTACTTCCAGACCAATGGGGTGGCCATGGGCTGCCCCTTTGCTCCGGAGTTAGCTGTCTTGTTCATGGGGTTATATGAAAATAAATTAATCTATAATAACAACCCTTATGCCGAATACATCACAAAGTATCTACGATACATTGATGATGTTTTTATGATTTGGTCAGGCACTCAAGAGAAATTAGATGAATTTATGATTTGGATCAACCAAAGGATGGAGGACATTAAATTCAGTTTTGATTCCTCCAACAAAACCATCACTTTTCTGGATGTGAGAATTTATGCATCGGAAGGCATGCTGGGCACCACATTGTTCCGGAAAGCAACCGACAGGGCACTTCATTACTCCAGCCATCACCCCAGAAGTTTAAAACAAAACCTACCCTTCGGGCAATTTCTTCGAATTAGAAGGAATTGTTCAAACAAAGAGGAATATTTCCTTCATGCAAATGAGCTAGTTCAGCGTTTGCTGGCGAGAGGTTACCCCAAGAAATTATTGAAACAAACACTTAAACGTGTCTGGTGGGTTCCTCGCGAAACCCTACTCCAAAAGAAAGTCCTGCCGGAACAAAAGAGGATTGTATGTGTTACAACCTTTGGAGCAAATGCCAACCAGCTACGAAAACTGGTGACTCAAAATTGGCATTTGGTGAAAGATCTACACAGTGATTTCAAGGAACCGCCGCTATTTGCTTTTAAAAAAGGAAAAAGCGTGGCACAACACATTGTCAGGGCAGCCTTGCCCTCAGCTACCAAAACAACGCTAAGAAATATGTTGGGACTTCCTCCAGTAGTAGTTCACGATAAATGCGGCAATTGTTCTTGCTATTCACAGACTAATGAAGGGTCAGTTTTCACATTTAATGGTATCCATTGGAAACATGACGTCTTTACAAATTGTTTGACCAAAAATGTGGTATATGGGATCACATGCCCTTGTCCCAAACTATACATAGGGAAGACTACACAGGAGGTACGTCACAGAATAACACAACATAAATCCAGAATAAGAAAAGAAACACCCAACGCCCCGTTGGTACAGCACTGGGTTGTAAATAAACATAAAGAGGAAGAGCTGCGTTGGACTATAATCTCCAAAATTGAAAGAGACCCACGTGATGGTGACATCGAAGGCAAATTAAATCAGCGGGAAGCGCTACTCATTATGAAGTATAACACAGCAATAACAGGACTCAATGAGATTTCAGAGATCTTTAAGATGAACATTTAGGGGGACGAGAGGATAGGGCCACCCAGAACCCTGCCTTCTATGCCTTAAGTGGTTCACTTTCCCTTTAAAATCACCCAAGATCCATGAAAAAAACTTGTGTTTAGGTAACGTACTAACTAGTCGCCCATCACCACAACCCCACATAAACACCTTATTGTTGTGATTACGTGGCCCGTACAGTGTGAGAAATGGGCTTCAATTGCCCAATTAGTCATCCGGACTTATGTTAAGCTCACCGGCTTATAAATAATAACTTGGATGTCTTGAGCTGACAGCTATTGTCCTAGGCTAGAACTAGTTAGTTTAAAATATGCACGGTTTTTAAGCTTGCATCTTTCCCAAATGTAAATAATACACATGTGTTTTGAACATATTGTCATTACTAACAATACTGAATAAAGAATTTCCATAAAAAGCGGAATCACAGCACTGCCACTTTAAGGATTTAGACACTAGGCATACCATGTGACCGCGACATAGACCAATAACAGACAACGTCTCTGAACTGAGGCTGTTGCAGACTGACGGTTTACTGTGAAGGACGTGAACGTTTTGGAAACAAGGTAACCAGCTCTGAACCATCGCATATTTCTTAAAAAAGAACCCAAGTAGCCGGCCGATCCATTTGCTCACCGCTTTCCATATTTAGTTTCAGGACGAATTAACGGAATAAAAAACAGAAATCTAAACAGGCCTGGGCATCTAGAGCCGCGATACAACATGATGCGGTAAGCTACCCCATTGGGGGCATCCTCCCCCCTTTCCCTATGTCCCGCTCTTCTTGAATGAAGTAATATAATTGATCTATCACTTTTCACCCCCAGACCACGGCGCCACGTCATTAATTAGGTGAGTGCTAAAACATGGTTGTTTTAAATACTTTCTAGAATTGACACATAAACAGGCATGAATGTGCACACTGGGCGAGATGTTAAAGACACTGTTCATGTCTCTTTTGTCTAGAGTGGCTTGGCACATTCATTCATCAGCTAGGAGGTCATATTAATAAGGTAGGTAGGCACTGATAGGTGGTGTTACTATCAGTAACGTAATATGCATTTGGACGTCACACTGACATTAGTATTTGTTTGTCTTGTAGAAATTGTAGGTCCTGAGGAGAACCTCACATTCAGGGGTTCGAAACGCGTCGACCCTTATTTGGTGCCTATTGTCAGTTGAAATATAACGTAAACTACACTGAAGAAGTAGGAGTCCACCTGTAAATAGTCATTATACATCAAATGAAGACAACAAAAGTTTAATCATTTATAAGGGACAGAGAACCCACTATTGACATTAGCACCAAAGTGGTTTTTTTTGTATGTCTGGGAAGGATGAATGATTTGGCCATTGTGTGAGTTGGATGTGTTGTAAAGTTGTAAACTGTATTGTTTTTGAAAAACTTTATGTATTGTATTGTTTTTTATTTGTACATACACGAAAAAGTATTTGATATGATGAATAAATAAAAGTTCCACTAGAAAAATTAATCAATAAACTAGTGATGGAAGTAATTCAACGGACCTGTATGTTTTTTCTCGTAGAGGTCGGCTGGAATAGGTTTAAGTGACATCCAGTACTGGCATTTGTGTTGTTCTTTTGATTGATTTGGCTTAGCCTTGCTGGCACTGAGCCACGACCCTGTGTTGTTTTCCTTGTCCCTACTGGGTAGGGCAGCGCTTTTTAAGATGATGGCACTGCCACGATTTTTATATGCCCTCCAAAACGACCCCGATTTAGACCTGCATAAGTGCTTCACGGAACTTGAGGCCACCCAAAGAGACCTTTTTTGTGTCGGTATGCCTCGAATATCACTTCAGAAACTCACATTGGGTTGGTATGACGGGGGAATAGCGCTCCCAGATGTTAGGAAATACTATTGGGCAGCACACCTCTCAGCTATAAACCAGGGCACGTACAGTGGTGGGAATGATCCTGGATATGGGTTGGATAAGTGGAGAAGAGCTGGTCTGTGGCAGAGGCAGGCTCCGTTCTGCTTTTAAATTGATTTGCAATACTCACTCGCGCTGACTAAGAGCGTGGGCGTTTTACTATGTTCTGCTTTGTGAATCATTTTTAATACTTGTGGCACAATCTGTGGGGAATTGGTGGTGGGAACTGCTAAGGGTAGTTGAGACTAACCTGTAAACTCCCGCCCGGTCCGCCGCCTCCTTGTGGGCGTTTGCTGCGGAGGGTGAGGAGGAGCCCAGCACTTCCGGGCAGACAGCTAGCAGGTCAGCGCTCTAGTTTCGCGGACTTGTTTCTATACTTATTTGCGGGAGATCCGACGGCCACTTGTGGAGAAAAGCTGGTCTGTGGCAGAGGTAGGCTCCGTTCCGCTTTTAAACTGATTTGCAATACCCACTCGCGCTGACTAAGAGCGTGGGCGTTTTACTATGTTCTGCTTTGTGAATCATTTTTAATACTTGTGGCACAATCTGTGGGGAATTGGTTGTGGGAACTGCTAAGGGTAGTTGAGACTAACCTGTAAACTCCCGCCCCGGTCCGCCGCGTCCTTGTGGGCGTTTGCTGCGGAGGGTGAGGAGGAGCCCAGCACTTCCGGGCAGACAGCTAGCAGGTCAGCGCTCTAGTTTCGCTGACTTGTTTCTATACTTATTTGCGGGAGATCCGACGGCCTCTTGTGGAGAAGAGCTGGTCTGTGGCAGAGGCAGGCTCCTTTCCACTTTTAAATTGATTTACAATACTCACTTGCGCTGACTAAGAGCGTGGGCGTTTTACTATGTTCTGCTTGTGAATCATTTGTAATACTTGTTGCACAATCTGTGGGGAATTGGTGGTGGGAACTGCTAAGGGTAGTTGAGACTAACCTGTAAACTCCCGCCCCGGTCCGCCGCGTCCTTGTGGGCGTTTGCTGCGGAGGGTGAGGAGGAGCCCAGCACTTCCGGGCAGACAGCTAGCAGGTCAGCGCTCTAGTTTCGCTGACTTGTTTCTATACTTATTTGCGGGAGATCCGACGGCCACTTGTGGAGAAGAGCTGGTCTGTGGCAGAGGCAGGCTCCGTTCCGCTTTTAAATTGATTTGCAATACTCACTCGCGCTGACTAAGAGCGTGGGCGTTTTGCTATGTTCTGCTTTGTGAATCATTTTTAATACTTGTGGCACAATCTGTGGGGAATTGGTGGTGGGAACTGCTAAGGGTAGTTGAGACTAACCTGTAAACTCCCGCCCCGGTCCACCGCGTCCTTGTGGGCGTTTGCTGCGGAGGGTGAGGAGGAGCCCAGCACTTCCGGGCAGACAGCTAGCAGGTCAGCGCTCTAGTTCCCCCTCCCTCCCCCTACTTAATGCTGCTTATACAGCGGCCGCGCCAAAGGCGCGCCAAAGGCAAGCCCATCTGCGCCTGTCCGCGGCCGTACGGGGACCGGGGCCAGTACCCCTGCCCAAACCAATCGCCAGCGTATCCAGTATGGGATGGAGAAATTATTACAGCTACGTCCTCCATTGGAACTGGCGTGTAGACATTCCATGGCGGCATGGCGCTTGAGAAAGTGTCATCACTGCTCCTTTTTAGGAAGAAGGGAACAGGGCAGTCTAACAGACCGCAATTTGCTTACGGGCGGCTTACTAAATTGTAGATCTCTCGGTAAGCATAGCGGCAGATTGCGGAGCTCCTACTTGATGAAAAACTTGACATATTATTTCTCACGGAAACTTGGCTAGGACCAAATTCAGACCCTGATATAGTGGAGGCCATACCCCCGGGTTACACGATAGTGAGAATCGATAGACCTGAGGGCAGGGGAGGCGGGATCGCAGTCATTAGAAAGGCGCCCTACGAGTGCTCCCTCCAACCAGTTTTGGTGAGCAACAGTGAGGCAGGGCACTTTGTTCTAAAACTTAGCCCCAAATCTACCATTACAGGTATCCTCCTTTATAGACCTCCTGGGAAACTTGGGAATTTCAAATCTAGTCTTTTAGACAACATAGCCCATTTGGCGATCAGGCGAAATAAAGTTCTTGTGCTCGGTGATTTAAACCTGCATTTTGAAGACGCCCTGAACAAAGAGGCGATGGAATTATGTCAGGATTTACAGTCACTATTACTGGATCTCAAGTCGTCTGTCCCTACCCACCTACGAGGTCATTTGTTAGACCCAGTGTTTGCCAGCTGGGATGGAGTAGAGGTGGGAACCCCTCTCCCAGTTCCCTGGTCTGACCATTCACTGGTGCCTTTTAACATGGTCTTATCCATTGAAGACCCGTTGAAGGAAGAGACTAAGAACTTCCCTAGCAGGAAATGGAAAAATTTCTCGCAGGACACTTTTAACCAGCTGCTTAGGAAAGGGGGCCCCCCGGGAGGATCAGCCAGTGAAAATGCTAGTAAAAATCTAAATGAGCGCATTCTACTGGCACTAAACAAAGTGGCACCTTTCTTAACGAAAACCTCGGGTAGGAGAGTGAGCAGATCTGCCCCCTGGTTCACCTCCGACTTGCAGAGGTCCAAGGCAGACTGCAAAAGAATGGAACGGAGCTGGAGAAGAGAGTATAAATCATAGGAGCGGAAGCTTTATAGGGAAGGACAGAGAAAATATCACAGCTTACTCAGAAGAGCTAAAGCCGGCCATTATAAAATTAGAATAGAAGAAGCGTCGAACTCCTCCAAAGAACTCTTTAGAATTTATAAAGAGATCTCCACAGTAGCAGACTCAAATACCCCAGACAATGACTCAGTGGATGAATGTAATAGAGTGGCTGACTATTTCTCTTCGAAGGTCAGAAACATCTATACCACTTTTACTAGTAATCCTGGGAGTGGTTTGACTTTTGTGGAAACACCGGGAGATAGCACGGTAACACAGATCTTGAGCTGCTTCACAGTCCCCCCTCCAGAAAGTTTAATTAGCATTTGCCGTAGTATCAAGTCTGGATCTCCTAATGACCCAGCCCCCCCCAAGGTACTAGGTGAGAGCATAGAGACTCTTGAACCGTACATTAGGCACGTTCTGGAGATCTCTTTTGCTTCTCATACGCTGCCAGCATCGTGGAAAAGAGCGGTGGAACTACCTATTAGGAAAAAGACCACT
This sequence comes from Lissotriton helveticus, assembly GCF_964261635.1. Lineage (NCBI taxonomy): Eukaryota > Metazoa > Chordata > Amphibia > Caudata > Salamandridae > Lissotriton > Lissotriton helveticus. Next base: position 645,683,155 of record NC_136071.1, on the reverse strand, counting down.
CTTAGCCACGATATTCTGGAAAACCTTAGACCCATATCTTTGCTGCCTTACGTTGCCAAGGTAGCAGAAAAAGTGGTCAATATCCAGCTGACTGCACAAATGGAGAGAGCTAAGCTCCTGCATACCTCTCAATCAGGGTTCAGGGCAGGTTATTCCACCGAAACCGCTCTATTAAGAGCCATTGAAACCATCAGGCAAGGAGCAGATGCTGGACACACCATGGCACTCATAATGCTAGATCTCAGCGCTGCGTTTGACACTGTAGCACATTTCACCTTGCTACAGTGTCTGAACAGAGGTGGCGTGTTGGGCCCAGCGCTGGGCTGGCTGAAATCCTTTCTGACTGAGCGTAGCTTCCAGATCCAGAGAGGATCACTCCAGTCCAAAGAGGTGGCATTGGAACAGGGGGTCCCCCAGGGATCGACCCTCAGCCCCACCCGATTCAATCTGTACCTGTCCCCCCTGGCAGAGGTGGTGCAGGTGTTTGGAGTCGAATTGGTGTCATACGCTGATGACACGCAGCTGCTCATTACTCTATCTCAAGCACCGTCGGCGGAGGCCTCCAATTTTAAGCAATGCATTGAGGAGCTTGCCTCCTGGATGAATAACAATTGCTTGAAATTGAACGGTACAAAAACTGAGGTGTTAGTGATCGGCAAAGACAAGTCTTACTGGTCATCAGAATGGTGGCCACCATGCCTTGGCCCTACCCCTACACCATGTCCTGAGGCTAAGAATCTGGGAGTCTGGGTGGACTCGGCCCTCTCTTTTGAAGGCCACATCCGACGGCTAGTAGGGAAGTGTTTTGGTGTGCTAAAAACTCTTAAAAAAACACTTGATCTACTCCCACTAGAGACCAGACAGACCGTACCTCACGCCTTAGTCACTTCCCGACTAGATTATGGGAACGTTCTCTTGCTGGGTACTCCGGAAAAGAATATTAGACGTCTTCAAGTCCTACAGAATGCGGCTGCTCGTCTGATTTTGAGACTTCCCAGAAGGGCCGCATCTAAAGCTGCTCTTGATGCCCTTCATTGGCTTCCAGTCAAAAAGAGGATACTATTCAAATCCCTCCTGATCTGCCATCGTATCCTTTGGCTTAAAGCACCTAGGTACCTGGGAAATCTGATTACGAGATATATACCAGGTAGAACATTGAGATCAGACGGGACAGGACAGCTGGTAGTCCCCAGGATTAAGAAAGCAAGAATGGGAGGTCGCTCTTTCCGCCTGCTAGCGGCACAAAATTGGAATAAGCTACCGCTTGGACTTAGGTTGGAGCAATCAGAGATCAGGTTTAGGAGCCTTCTGAAAACTCATCTGTTCTCTCAATAGCCCCCCCTGACAGCAATCATATGACTCCTATCTAATGCCTTGCTCCATACTCTTTTCCACAGCGCGGGGACACGCCATATGGCGTAACCAGGCGCTTTATAAGCCCCTTTAAAAAAATAAATAAAAATAAGTGGCTCCTTCCGGGTGGGAACTTTGAAGCTGCACTCTACTCTAAACCAAGTAGATACCCCCTGACATGGCCCACTAGACACTCTGTCCAACTTTGGTATATCGTTCACCGTAAATTGGGTTGGGCTGACAAACTAACGTTGGCTACCCCGCTTTGGGTCTCCGAAAAGCTGGGTACATTGGGGCGCACCAAGGGATTCCACAACTGGGACCTGATAGGGATCTCACATACAAAAGACCTGTGGGGACCTGATGGGGTGATTACATTTGCATCGCTTCAGCACACCACTGATCTAGCACAAACAGAACACTTTCGCTATATGCAAGTTAGGCACTCCCTCCAAGCTAACATGCCGCCTGGGACGACACCCCCAGAAACCTCCCCTCTGGAGGACAGACTATTAGACGGCCACCTTCCAGAAAAGGCTATCTCCCTCATATACAAAGAACGTATCAATCACACCCCAGACCCCTTACTTGCACTCAGGGATAATTGGGAGGCGGATGGTCTTGCAATCAATGACGAAGAGTGGAGGGTAGCACTGGCATATCCCAAGGAAATAGCAATATCAGCAAAGTTGAGACTGGTGCAGTTGAAGGTGCTCCACCGTGTTTACATCTCAGGCACCCGATTGGTGCTGATGGACAGGAGTGAGGATGGGCTCTGTAGACGGCGGTGTGGAGAGGTGGGGACCTTCCTTCATATATTATGGGAATGCCCCTGATACAAACATACTGGCAGAAGGTGCACAATTGTCTGCATGAGGTCTAGGAGGTGGATTTATGGCCCAAAGTGAAAAGGTGTCTTTTAAATATTTGGGAACCCACAGATCTCTCAACCAAGGGCAGGCTGTGGGTGTCACTGGGACTAGCAATTGCAAAGCGAAATATTGCGCGTCTATGGGGAGCAGATACACCTCCAAAGCTCACGGCATGGAAGAAAGATATGGACTGGTGCATGCTGCAGGAGAAGACAGTATATGTGGCCCGGGGCTGCCCCCGGAAACGGGTAGCAGTGTCGTCCCATTGGAACGAATATCGAGGCAAAATATGTGAACCTCCCATTGTCCCCACCACGGATGTTCGGTTAACGCCTTGACTGACCTATGTATTACACTTTATTGATATCATCTCATATGCTATTGAACCAGCAACTATGTATGTTATTACCACTATGTATAAGCTAACAGTACCAAATGCAACCTCTGTGTGTATTGACCACTAAGTTTACTTTTGAAATAAAAAGATTTATAAAAAAAAGAATTGCACTCGTCAATTGTAATGCATATTCTTTTATGCAAAGAAATATTGCGAATAAAGTTCTTTGATTGACTGACTGAAGGTACAGTGACTTTGTCAGGGCAGAGTTAATGGGGCTGGCAGATATGGGATTTAAAGAGGCAGATGAATACAAAATAACACAAAGCAGTGCAGCAACCAAAGTTGCTGCACTGTGATCCATTGCGCTAGGGGCAGAAAGTATCACAGAGCCGTATCCACTAAAATATGGAGCAGCTAGTTTCTTCTCCAGTGCTTGTGCACCAGCAGGCAGCCTGGCACTACGAAAACACCTTCACACCATTTTGTAAAGGTTTGTGCATGCTATCTAGCATAGTTTGTTAGAAATGGGGGTCTCTAGTTGGCAGTGGCATAAACCCTGTCCAAGTAGCAACCCTTTCTTCTAGACAGGATAAGGGAGTCACAATCCCAAGACAACCCCTGCTCACCCCCTTGATAGCTTGGCAAAAGCAGACAGGCCTGTCTCAGAGTCAATGTGTAAAGCATTTGTACATAATACACATAGAAGCACAGTGAAAACACTACAAATTGACACCACGCCAGTTTAGAAATATAAAGTATCTTAATGTAAACCAAACAAGACCAAAATGAAACAAATCCAACATACAGAACTCAAAATATGACTTTTTAAAGGTTTCAAGCAATTCTGTCCATAGAACTCTATGGATGCTGTGATTTTACAAAAAGTACCGTCGTGACGTAAAAATCCACATAGAAAACAGCAGCAGTGGAAAACACAATACTGCATCAATTCCTGTGTCCATGGGGAGCCAATGCATCAGTTCTGCTGCATGCAGAAGAAGGGTTGCATCGAATTTAGGCTGTAAGGGTAAGCGATGCAGTGAAATCCAAGACAGTTCTGGTCTTCGGGTGAAGCGGCGGAAAACTTGGCCTCAGGTGCAATTCGTGGAAATCCAGATGCGCCGGAGGTCAATGCGGCAGTGGCAAACATGCACTGTCTTGATTTTGTCAGCCGTAGTCCCACGATGTGTCGATTCTTTCAGTCACATAGCAGGGCCTGCGTCAGAGTCAGTGTGGTGTTCTCGGCCTTCAGAGACAGGTGCACTGAACTCGGGCTGCTGTGATTTCTTCGGCCGCGGGCAGGTGCTGCGTCAATTTCTTTGGCCTCAAGTCAGCAGTGCATGGAAACCTTTCCCTCACGGTAGTGTGCATTGGAAAACAGGCGCTGGACGGGCGAAAAGTCGAATTTGATGACCTTTGTAGCTTTTTGCAGCAGGAACGACCTCCAAGAACCCAGAACTGGAATTGGCACCACTTGGCAGGTCAGAACTCAGCAGTGAAGTTCAGGGATGCTTCAGGTGAAGTCTCTGATGACCATGAGACTTATAAACAGGAGGCATAAGCCCTTGTAGAAACTACACAAGCAGGATATACAGCAATGTCCTGTCATTTTCCTATCTAAAGTAGAAGTAGCAACTGCAGGCCAACCCAGCAATGCAACAGTCAGCATGGACAGTACTCCTCCTTACAGCGCCTCAGCTCATCTACTAGCATGAGTCTCCTCTTGATACAGAAGTGTTCTAGAAGGCTTGGGTTTAAGGTCCAAAACTAATACTCCTTTTGGCCTTTGAAGTAGGCATTCTTTAAAGGATTCTCTTTGTAGTGCACATGTTCTTGTCCTGCCTGGTCTTGGCAACATGAAACACTTCAGGAGGGTGGAGACAGCATTGTGAGAGGCTGGGCACAGCCCTTTTCGGGTGTATGTGACAACTCCGCCCACCACTCTACCTCAGGAAGGCCAATCAGCTTTCTGATGGGCCATCAGGATAGGCTGGGCACAACTGAACTCCTTTTGTGTGACTTTCTAGATTGAATACACAAACAGGGCCTATCAGTCTAAACCAGACGTTGATTCCACATGCAGGCAGAGGCACAGGATGGTTAAACAAGAAAATGCCCACTTTCTAAAAGTGTCATTTTTAAACACACAATTTAAAAAAATACCTTCACTAAAAGATGTGTTTTTAAATTCTGAGCTCAAACTCCAAATCTCAAGCTGTTCCCAATTGAATGTTACAATTGCAATATGTTAAAAGGCAACTCCAATGATAGCCTATGGACGAGCTAGTCACAGTAATAGTGAAAAACGAAATTGGCAGTATTTGATTACCAGGGCATGTAAAACACATCAGTACATGTCCTACCTTTCACATACAATCACCTTGCCCATTTGGGTAACTTGGGCCTACCTTAGGGGTGCCTTATAAGTAGTAAAGGGGAAGGTTAGGCCTGGCAAATAGGCGTACTTGCCAGTTGGAAATGGCAGTTCAACACTACACTGACATACACTGTAATGGCAGGTCTGAGACAACTCTACAGGGCTACTCATCTGGGTGACACAACCAGTGTTGCATGCCCCCTAGTTGCATTCGATTTACAGGCCCTGGGCACAGATAGTGCCCTTTACTAAGGATGTTCCTGTAAATCAAATAAGACAATCATTGGGAAGAAATCAGAATCACAATTTACACTTGCACTTTAGCACTGATCAGAGGTGATAAGAGCACATAAAGCAGTCAATCCGAAGACAAATATAACATCAACAATACAGGAGAAGATGCAATGCTTAGACTAATTTTAAAAACGCTAAAACATTGAATGTGTGCTGTACAGCATAGTACAATTGTAATTTGAGAAAAAATACGAGAAATTAAACACATCTCCATGTTTTTGCCTGCTTCAAAGATGCCTTATTGTTTGCAGCAAAGCCCTGGCTCTCAATTTTAGACGATAAACCTTTGCATCAAAAACATGGACAGTAGCATGGGAACCCCAAAGTAGAACCCATGGCCCTCCCTCATGAATCAAAGTAGGCAAATCAGAGCAAAGCTCTATTTGTGTTACTAGTAGGGCAACATTTTAGAGCAAACAAATGTGTACTTGAAAGTAAACTCTTTATCATGAATTTGAGTTGCTTTGTGTCACTTTGAGTAACTTTGCACTGGTGAAAAGTCTTAAAAGTCTTGCTAGGTCTGCCCAAAGACTCATTGAGGGCACCTGTGGGAAGGTACTATTCATCTGCATGTGTACCCCACCTTTTGCCTGGTGCTAAGCTGGTTTTTGACTAGTCTGACTGGGATCCTACTAATCGGGACCCCAGTCTATCTGCTGCTTGTTCCTTAAAACTGTTATGTCTTGTACTTTGGTACACGTCAGATTGGATACTGGGGTACCCATGTCAGTCCCTAGTATATGGTACCCATGTACCCAGGGTATAAGTACCCCAGAGGCCTCCCATGGGCTGAAGCATGTATTATGCCACCCATGAGAGACCATGCAAAATGGAACTACATGCCTGCCATTGCAGCCTGTATAAGATGTTGCATGCATCTCTTACTTTAGATATAGGTTTACAATATCTAAGGGTTACTGCACTTAAAACCTATAAGTCACCCCTATAGCAAGCCTTACCAATCCTGAAGGCAGGGGATTGGTTCTAAGTGAGTGGGTGCCACTGCATTAGCACAACACCCCTGCAGCCTACGGAGTCCATTCAACCTGGTTGTCAGTGTATCAGCCATTTACGACATGTAGAGTGCCATTACGCTACTATGTGATGACCAACTTCAAAACGGCTGAAAGTAACCCTATCGTGTTTGGTATCAAACATTGTGGAATCATACCCCCACACTGGTAACCGACGTGGGAGGTATGATTCTACCCCTCAGAAACAAGCTTTGTGAGGTCCCTGGTGTTCCCAGTTCCCAGCCTTCTAGTCCTGGGCTTCCCATAAGGGTTGCTGTCGACCAGAGACACATTTCTGCCCTCCTGCTGCTGAGCCAAGCTTGAGCAGGGGAAGGCAGAACAATAGGCATCATGTCACAGGGAGGTGTGACCACCTCCCAGACAGGATTTAGTGTATTAGGCCTGGGTGGGTGCGCTTGCCAGTGACCAAAAGTCCACATGAGGGGCATATTTGGTGTCCTTGTGCATAATCCAGCTCAAACTAGTCCTGGGAGCCGTTGGCTCCTACTCTGGTGCGAAACTGGACAAAGGACATGAGAATAAGCTCCCCACAGTCCTGACCCTCCCCTTGGAGGGTTCCCTGAATCTGTCCAACCCTCTCCCGTGGGTACAAAAGGGCTTACCTGGCTCTTGGACCCTAGATTCGACGTGGACCAGATTCTAAACCAGAAACCACTGAACTTTGACCATCTGTACACTCTGGACTTCGCTGGACTTTGTTTGGGCCCGACTTCGTCCCGCACTCCGTCCAAAGCATTGTCTGTGCCCGTGCACCATACAGGCTCCATGCAGGACCTGTGGAACATCAAGGACAACTGAAGACATCTCCCTTGGAGTGAAGGAGTCACTCTTCTGCAACAGCAGGTACCACATCACGACGCACCGGTCTGCTGTTCCTGAGCTCCTACGGACTCCCAAGGCTACAGCAACACAGGAGGTGGATTCCAGGTCCCTCAAGGTCTGAGCTGATCTCTCAATAAGTTTAAGATCAGAATCCTTTGTGGGGGCTGCAACACCCGTACCCCTGTGCACCACATACTTTTGCAAGTGCATATGCCTGTGGGCATTCCCGGGCTTTGAGTAGCCCCATCCTCTGGCACCGTTTCCACCAAAGAACTTTAGCCTCTCAACACTGAGAGCTCCGTGGGCTGTTGCTTTGTAATTCTGCTTGAGGTCCCCTCGCAACTCCTGGGCTTCTGGTCTGTGGGTCCTCTTGAGGGTCAACACTGCTTTACTTGGGCTCTCCTGGTTGTTTCAGGCTTGCCCTGACTCCCCTGTGTTTTGGTGAGTCTCCTGGACCTTGCTGGTCCGAACCGTAACCTTTCTTGACCATCTTGGTGGGTTGCCACTACCAAGGCTTGTTGGTGCTCCAGCCGGACACCAACCCCTCGGCCCTCGACATCCTTTGTGGGACAGCTCGTATACAGCTCCTGGTTGTCCTAGACATCTCCTGGTCCCGGTGGCTGCAGAGCAAAGAACCCCCTCAACGTACCCGAAACACCTGACATCGGTGGGCATTCGTCTATCAAGCCCCTGGTCACTACTGAGTAACCCAGACTCTGTCCCCTCTGCTTTCAGGTACTCTTCATCCCGAATCCACCTTTGAATTCCACCTGCTACTTTTCTTCTTCCCAGCAGTGGTTCTTCCTTGAAGTCCTCCATTAAGATTGACAGTGGTTTCTGACACCACTTCAGCCCTATGTACCTGGCTTCCCTGGGATAGGTAACTCTGGTACTACAGTATCCATGGGTGGGGTGGCTCTTCAACCTCATATTAACCAAAGGGCTTCCTTGAAATCCACTGGGAAGGGTCCTTACACAGAAAAACTGCAACCGCTACTTTCCCATAGAATTGTACGGAACACGCAGTCGTGTTCACATACTGCACCCGTCCTCCGTGGGGTCCCTAATTACCTTGGGTGGTTCCCTGGGTCCCAGCACTGCTATATCCTCTAGACACTATCTAGACCCAAGTCATGGTTCTTATATCACTATTTTAGTATATGGTTTTTTCTCCCCCTGGAGTCCACTGTGTATTAGCGCTGCTTACGATTGTTTTCTGTGCTACAGTATACAGGGGCATATTTGGTTGGAGACAAAATGTTACCGCTGAGCTGCGGCGATTTTTATCGCAGATAAACCTTGGTATTACCAAGGTTTATCGCAAATGCGGTAAAAAACGGCCGCAATGCATGAATATAGCTGAAAAGTCAGCGATATTCATGCATTACCGAGCTAATGCTCTTAGCCATGTTATCCACCTCCCATTGGATAACATGGCTAAGAACTGCTCAGGGCAGGTGTTAGCTTTTGGAGATATTCGCGCTTAGCGCGAATATCTCCAAAAGTTGGTAATAGGAGATAGCGATGTTAGCGACTGTTTCCAGTCGCTAACATCTTGGCACGCCCACTTTGCATGTCATTAGTGATAAATATCACTGACATGCAAAGTGGGGCCCAAGATGGTCGCTATCTCCTACTAGCTGTCGCTAACTGGTGTTAGCGACAGCTAGGTAATAGGGAGATAATTTTATCTCCGCTTTCTTGGCTTTTAAAGCCAACAAAGCGGAGATAAACCCCCTTGATAATATGCCCCTGAGTGTTTTGTGTTTATCAGCATGTAGCAGCTACTGCCCCTGTTGGTACACCCAGACCAGATGGTATTTATCTCCAAGAGACTAGGAAAAATCATTAAGAAGGTATTCCTTCTGACACAGCACATGCAGAGGGAAATTAAGTTATGCACTCTTCATAGATGAAGAGAAAACGATTAGCCAGGCTGATTGGATATTTCTGAGCATCAGAAGGCAAGAGGTTTGGGCCTTGAGTTCATAAAAATGCTTATTGAAACCTATGCAAACTCAGTGGTGAACTTTATGGTTAATGGGAGAGATTCCACACAGCTCCTGATAGCTGCTTTTTGTCCCCACGTCTTTTTGGCCTGACCCTTGAACATATGGTACACTGACAATGGCAAAATTCAAGGAGCCCATGACATTAAATTATCAGTATTCACAACCAACATTTTGAAGTTGCTTTCAGTCTCAAGGTGTACTAACCCTAAACTCCTGAAGAAGCTACAGCTCTTTCAGACTTTATCAGGTATTATGATTAATGATACCGAGAGCCTCATTTATGAGGCCCCTTGCGCCATCGGAACGTCACTTTTTGTGACGTTCCGTGGCGCAGAAGCCTGCGTGATATTTATCAGGCAGCACTAAGCCACTTTTTTTGGCTTAATGCTGCCTCATAAATATCATGTAACAAAACGTGATGCCCCTGACACCATAGATCACACTTCTTTTTACAGAAGTCCCTTTTATTGACTCTGTATTTATCCAATTGTTTTTTTCATTTCATATTTTCTCACATTCAAATATTCCTTTCACCTTACATGTAATACATTTTCATTATTTACAACGTTTTGACACAATACACATATATACAAAAAATCCAAAAAATATAAAACACAAGATTAATGGTATGTGAAACAGTCTAATTTCTTTTTTCTTAATTACTGAACATCACTGAGACAATGTTCTAGCAAAGTTTGAATTTCTACACCTTTTCTGCAGTGTCCTACTCTAATTTTTAGGGGTGTCAAGATAACATAAAATCTTGATCTTGTCCACTCTCTTGATCAATGGTCCTGTCTTTATGGTCTAAAAATCTTATTTACAATTTTTGTTATTGATATGATGGAGTTGAAATTATCTTTTTTCACCTTATCTTACTATCAGACAAATTAAAGTTTCTTCTGTGGTTTTTAGACCATTAAATGTTGCCGACGCGTTTTGACCTTGCAGTTGTGGGACCAGCACACTTGTTTATATCAAGGTCTTCTTCAGGGCTGTGTTAGATTGTGGTAGGACATTTTCTCAATCTACAATAGATAAATTAATGTAGCAAAAGATAACATTTTAAACAAATTTGCTCTTATGGCTCTGGGAAGGATGACAACCATAAAGAAACAAAATACCGGCAACTACAGAGGACGTGGTCGCGGCGGGAGAGGAGAAGGAAATAGAAGTACACCAACAGGAAGAGATGTGGACAGCCCGGTGGGAACCAGGACAAGGAGCAAACAAAAATCAAAATGAAGAACAGAAGAACAGTGATCGACCTTTCTGGTCGGGACTTGAATTTATTTGAAATTGAGGTTCTTTCCCTAGGCCTTTCTTTCTGCCCTGCCACTGTTTTTAATTACACTCAAAGTAGAATTGACCTCTTCCAATTCACACGAAAACTTAAACTAAGAAAGTGGTTCACCAGTTAAATATCTAACACTCAGAACACTACACCAGTAACTCCGAGCAGAATTAGTATAGGAGACATAGATCTGCTACACACAATGCACCAACTAGAGGGTGGAGAATATGTTCTAGATGATCCTTATCCAAACTTAATAAATGACAACATCCACCTTGACCTATGCCATACTAGTGGGTTTAAACCAAAATCTATATTTCTCCCGCAAATAACGAATGAGGCTATAGACACCTTCGAAAAAGGTGTTATAAAAGAATTTGAAAAGGTCAGTAAAAAAGCATACCATAAGAAGTATAACCTCAGCAAAGAACACTATGAAGTTATACAATCTATTAAAGATGACACTAATATAGTCGTAAAAAGATCGGATAAAGGCGGCAATGTCGTAGTGATGTCAAGAGCCATGTATTTAACTGAAGGCTTACGCCTATTAAATGACAAAGACAATTATGAACAAAGTACAAAAATTAAATATGAACAGGCACATAAAGAATATCAAGAACAACTTGTGGAGTGGAATAATCAAGGACTGCTAGAGAGGGAGGAACTAGAATTCCTTAAATGTACATATCCCAAATTACCAGCCATTTATCTCCTCCCCAAACTACACAAAAGCGAGACAAATCCGCCGGGCAGACCGATTGTGTCGTCCCGGGGCAGTTGCCTCAAGAATACATCACGTTACATTGACTTTTAACTACACCTTATGTCCAAGGACTTCCATCTTTTATAAAAGATACAAGTGACTTCCTTAGGACCATTGACTTAATTGAGTGGAAAGAGGACTATCTCATGATGTGCCTTGACGTGACAAATCTTTATACCTGTATTCCGCATGAGGCAGGAATTAGAGCCTGCTGTCACTTCTTGAGTGATCGCTCCATATCATACCTGTTTCATACAGAGATGATCCTTGATATGATGCTAAAATGCCTTACTCAAAATGTCTTTATTTTTGATAAAGTCATCTACCGCCAAATACTTGGAACCGCGATGGGGACCTGCTTCGCCCCCAGCTTTGCAAGTGTTTACCTGGGCTGGTGGGAGGAGCAGGTCACCATCGCAATGCCCACCTACAAAGAAAGTGTGGTCAGGTGGGTAAGATATATTGACGACATTTTCTGTGTCTGGAAAGGTACCCAGGACCAGGCTATTCAATTTGTAGAGACATTGAACATTAATTCCTACAACCTAAAATTCACTAGTAGAATAGAAAAAGAGTCAATAGAATTTCTGGATTTAAAAATAACAGTGAAAGATAAACATCTAGAAAGCTCTCTTTTCAGAAAAGACACGGCGGGCAATAGCCTTTTACATGAGGGAAGTTGCCACCCAAGTAATCTAATACGAAGCATCCCACTGGGCGAACTACTAAGAGCCAAAAGAAATTGCAGCTCATATCAGGGATACGAATCTGAAAAAGAATGTATGAAGAAACGATTCTTAGAAAGAGGATACACACAACCAGATATTGACAAAGCCTGTAAAGAAGCAGATAAAAGAGAAAGGACTACGCTTTTAGAAATTAAACCAATAGAACAAATTCCAGAGATGATTGATACAAAAATCATATTCATTACAACCTTCTCTAACCAGGCACATGAAGTAAGATGCAGTCTGAATACATTTTGGAAAGTCCTAAAAACAGATAAAGACTTATCCAGAGCGGTGGAGGGTTTTCCTCAAATTACTTTTCGAAAAACATCTGCCAAAGCACTGTGACCCCCATAGCAAAACAATTAGGAGGCAAACCAATACAGGGATTTTATACATGCAATAAATGTTAGGCATGTAAACACAGTAAAAACTGTAAAGAAGTTAGACTGTGTACCAACCAAAAACCATTTGTAATCAGGAAACATGTTACATGCAACACAGATTACACGGTATATGCCCTCAGATGTCCCTGTGAGAAATTTTACATTGGAAGCACTATCCATTCAGTTGAAAAAAGAATCCTTGAACATCTGAGGGCAATCAATAAAGAAGGCAGGCAATATCCTATAGCAAGGCATTTCAAGGAAACACATGGTCAGAATACTAATCTGCTCTCTTTCTGTGTACTCAACACGATCCCAGCTAGGAAAAAAGAGGTGACAATAGAACTCTAGAGCTTAGACGCCTAGAATCGAAACTGATAATTCAATACCATACAGTGCAGCCGTTAGGACATAATTTAGATGAAGAATTATCAGTTCATCTAGGAGAATAAGCCGATTGATTAATATAAATATATGTTACACCATAAATTGCTATTGAGTTTTTGGTAACCCCAGAGCCAGACACCTATAGTAAAATCTATTATCGTTTTTAACAGCTCATGCAATCATTAGAGAATTGTAAGTTGTTTGTATTTTTACAATGTTTTTAATTCACTGGCAATGACATATTGTTTTATATATTTTGTATTTTTTCAGATCCCCCTAAAATAATTGGTGTTCATGATTGGAGGTCAATAAGTTGAATTTCAATGCAACGGAAAGATATGAATGAAATAACTTTCTACTATTATTAATATGTTCCTTTTTATTAATAACTCAGATGTGAATTACAAGATTTATTTAGAGACATTGTCTCTATCAAGTGGCACTATTGGACTAGAATATTTGCCCACTGGGGCTGAATTGACTATACATGAGATTCCTGACACTAGGATAATCCTGCATAAATGCCCACTTGGGCAGTAGTGTCTTAAATACAATTACCACAACTAGATCGCTATGCGATAAAATAGCACGGATGAACACACAGATTGCAACCATGAAAAAATTCGAGACAATTTTCGAGATACATGCCCCCTCGAAATCTATTAGAAATTGCTGGATGGCAGTGTAATTCACTAATGAAGCCACAATGTGCCAATTTATGGATGACTAATAAAGTTACACACTGATTGAATATATAATTTCAAAATGTCATAGAGATGATTTTAATTACATTTGGAGAATCGTTGTGAAAATAGTAATTATTAATCATGTAACACGAGAAATAACACACATAGAATGCTAAATAAATTGCATTTAGACTGTATTGAAAATGTAGAAAAAAGCGGAAAGTCTGTCTTCAGTTATTATGTTTTTTTCACAAGTCACATGATGTTTATTTAAATCTGCAATGGTGATAATCTCGATACTCGTGAGCAAGGAAATTGCGTTTTCCGAAACGCGTTGAGTGCTGCCATTAAAAGATTACCTTTTCAGCAAATTTGGTGCTGTGACTTTGTATCCTAGATTGGACTGACGGAGTGTTGTGGGATATAAATAAACAAATCATCTAAATATAAAAATAAATAATATATAATAATTAAAATAATGAAAGTACTATTTTGTATGTTAATTAATAATTTACACTACATTATATATAACAAAATTAAAAACATTACATAGCTAAGGGAATAAAATTAGTATTCACACTCGAACAAGTACAAAATTCGAGAATTTGTTGGATAGCGGGTGGGTAAAAATTACTTTTCTAACTCCAGTGAGTGCAACAGTAGGGAAAGTGTTGGATAGCGGGAGGGTAAAAATTATTACTCCCACTCCAGAAAGTGCAACAGTAGGGCAAGCGTTGGATAGCGTAGGGGTAAAAAATACTACTCCCACTCCAGAGAGTGCAACAGTAGGGAAAGCGTTGGATAGTGGGAGGGTAAAAATTACTATTCTCACTCCAGAAATTCCAACAGTAGGGAAAGCGTTGGATAGCGTAGGGGTAAAAATTACTATTCCCACTCCAGTGAGCGCAACAGTAGGGAAAGTGTTGGATAGCATAGGGGCAACAATTACTATTCCCACTCGAGTGAGTGCAACAGTAGGGAAAACGTTGGATAGCGTAGGGGTAGAAATTACTATTCCCACTCCAGAGAGTGCAACAGTAGAGAAAGCGTTGGATAGCGGGAGAGTAAAAATTACAATTCCCACTCCAGAGAGCGCAACAGTAGGGAAAGCATTGGCTAGCGTAGGGGTAAAAATTACTATTCCCACTCCAGTGAGTGCAACAATAGGTAAAGTAATGATTTAATATTTAAATAAGAATAAATTAATTTTAAATACCAATTTAAAAATAATTAAAATAATTACCAATTACAAAATATTTAATAATTAATTAATTATAAATACCAATACATGATATTTATTAAAAATTAATTACCTATTAATAATTAATTAACAACAAATTAATTTTCAATACCAAAAATGTAATAAGTAATAAACAAATTTCCAATTAATAATTCATTAACAATAAATTATTCATCAATACACAAAAATAATTTAAATAATTATTTAATTACAATTACATTACTTCACACCCTATTCCCCTATAACTCACAACCCACTCCAAATAATAAATTAAATCAATTAACTTAATTATCAATTAAACAATTCATACAAATTAATTACCAATTAATAATAAAAGTTAATTACCAATTAATAATTAATTAACAATGAGTTAATTATCAATACATATAAATAAAATGCATATTTACTTAATTACACTTAAATTACTTCCTACCCTATTCCCAGTAAACCCACAACCCGCTACAGAACTAAAACGCAAAATGACATTAAAAATAATTAATCATTCATAAAAACTAATATTTAATTTACTATAATTAAATTACTTCCCACCCTTTTCCCCTATAAACACACAACCCGCTACGGAATTAAATTACGCAAAAATTAAATAACATAACATTCATTACTTTGAAAAAATTAAACATACATTACAAAAATAATATATATTTTAACACATATACGAGCATACATAACAGTAAAAAAAAAAAATCTATATTATGGAAATCGATATTTCTTACCTCAATTTCGAAAATCTATCCAACTATATTTTGGTAATTCGATATTCTGGGCTGTCTATATTTTTAATTCGATATTCTGGGCAGTCTATAGTTTGGATTTGATATTTAGGGTGTTCACCCTCATTTGTAGCCTATAGAAAGACAGTGGTTCAGGCCTTGATAATGTTTAGGCTGGAATATGCGAATGTACTCTATCTGGGCATTCCCGAGTACTTGTTGAATCGTCTTCAGATTGTCCAGAATTCTGCTGCCGGAGCAGTTTCTATGGAGGGCCCAAAACCCACATGACAAACCTGTTGAAATCACACCACTGGCTATCTGTTAGAAACAGAGTGGTTTTAAAGGCACTTGTGTTAGCCTTCAAGGCGTTGAATAATAGTAGAGCCCAGTATATCAAGAAAGAATTGCGCCCTACTTCCCTGCCAGGACTTTGAAATCATCGACCCAACATTTGTTGTGGGTGCCTAAATTCAGCCTGACCAGGAGAGGCGGTCACTCCTTTCAGGTGGTTGTGAGCAGAATATGGAATAAGCTCCCACTGTCTTTAAGGCAAGAAGGAGACCTTCTGTGCTTCCACCGCCAGCTGAAAACTTTGCGTTTCCAGCAATAATTCTGTGGGAATATCAGTTGGAGGAAACGCTGTGCTCTCTCTCTGGGGTCTGTTGCTTAACTACCCTAGCGCCGGGACACTCCTTGGAGTAGCCGTGCGCTTGTATGAATACCCTATAACATTAACATTACCATTAACATTAATTTTTACAGACCCAAGGATTTTTTGATTGTGGTAGACTTATTGACTGGGGAGTCAAACCTTGCTGGTCTCTAAACCTCCTTGGACCCTCTTTGTGTGATAGATTATGAGGGGTGATACCCAAAAA
The DNA here is from genome assembly GCF_964261635.1 of Lissotriton helveticus. Lineage (NCBI taxonomy): Eukaryota > Metazoa > Chordata > Amphibia > Caudata > Salamandridae > Lissotriton > Lissotriton helveticus. The sequence goes on along the minus strand of NC_136071.1, from coordinate 645,666,952 downwards.
CCAGTCCCAGGACGCTTGTTTACAGTCTAGGGAGCACCTGGCCTGGCAGTTCGGACTGGACTGTTCCCATGGTGAGCAAGGTCAAGACTGATTGCATATGGCTGAGTCAAAACTGGGGTGACATGGTTTAGAAAAGAACAATGGATTTAACCAAGATCTCTTGACTGGGGATGAGTGTTTTAAAAGTTTCAGCACTTCATCCATCATCTTTTGGTTGCTTTGAGGGGGGTACATCAAAAAGACCTTTGAAGATCCCAAGGTCCCTTCCTTTCCTGCCCTTGCTCCAGGCACACCACAGGGCGGTATTCAGCTCTTTGTGTGCGGACAGGCACATCTCTATCTGTTGCAAGTGTCAGCTCCTCCCTGTCAATCTACCTCAGGAAGGCCCATTACCCTGGGTATGGGCCACCAGGATGCAAATGTCATACCCCATCTCCCTTTGTGTGACTGTCTAGAGGGAATGCACAAAGCCCAGCTGTCACCTAACCTAGAAGTATATTCAGAGAGAGGCAGAGGCACAGATGGTTAAAGTAAGAAAATGCCAACTTTCTAAAAGTGGCATTTTCAGACTTACAATTCAAAATCCAACTTCACCATAAGTTGTCGTTTTAAATTGTGAGTCCAGAGACACCAAACCCCAAATCGCTATCTTTTCCCAATTGGAAATTACACTTAAAAGATGTTTTAAAGCAATTCCAATGTTATCCTTTTGGACAGATAGGCCTTGCAGTAGTCAAAAATGAATGTATCCGTTTTTTTTACTACCAGGACAAGTAAAACCCAAAAATGCATTTCCTCTCTTTTCAATACACTGCACCGTGTCACAGGGCTGCCTAGGGCCTACCTTAGGGGTGACGAATATGCAATAAAAAGGAAGGTTTGGGCCTGGCAAGTAGGTTAACTTGCTAGGTCGAAATGGCAGTTTGAAACTTAACACACAGGCTCTGTAGTGGCAGCACTGAACCATGTTTAATGGGCTACTGAGTTAGGCGCCACAATCAGTACTGCAGCCCCTCTAGTGGCATTTAATTTACATGTTCTGGGCACATACAGGGCACTCTACTAGGGACCTAGAAATAAATAAAATATGCCAATTGTGGATAAGCCAATGTCACCATGTTTTGAGTACAGATCATATGCACTTTAGCGCTGGTTAGCAGTGACAAAATGCTGAGAATCCTAAAGCCGACCAAAAACAAATTCAGCAAAAAGAGAAGGAGGAAGGTAAACGTATGGAGGTGACACTGTAGAAATGGCCACTCCCCACACATCTCCCCTCCAGCCTAAAGCCATGGTAGACTAATAAATACCTTTATGGAATCCCTGCTTATGATGATGGAACATGGACAATAGCCCATGACTGCAGGGGCACTTGTCAGGTCTATGTCTCTCTGAACCCAGTTCAATTTCTCTGTCCATACTCTTGGGCCCACTGAACTGGCCCATAGGGAACCATTCTCCTCACCTGTGGACGATTTCTGTGCAGCACCTAACATTACTTTGATCACAGATGCATCCCAGTAGGCAGACAATACCACCATGGCCAACAGTGTTATGTGGTCTGAGGCTCTGAAAAATCACGAATTTGTTCGTACTCATCCTCCATTTTGTGATCGCCGCCATTTTGTGTTGCCCTCACTCAGGCAGCACGGCGAACGCGATGTTTTTGTCGTTTCTGCCTTTACGTAACCGATAACTTCCCTGCTCGTGTTTACGAACAAGTGTCAGGGACTGCTCGAGTACACTAATTCCTGTCTGAGCTAATTAATCCTCGTCCGGCCTGTTTTGTTAGCCATTCATTCCCTTTAGCTATCTTATCCGCTGTCCTTCACTACACGTATCATGCATTCTCCTCTTACTCAATTGTCCTTCCACTACACACAGCTGTGTTTTCTCTGCTTGTAAATTAGATTGTGAAGATTCGTTTCCAATTTGCTAAAGGGGTCGAGTGATAAACAAACCCGGTAACTTGAGTTGCTTAAGATTTAAAGCATTGTCTGTAACATTTGTATATGTCTCGTGCTTTTGTAAGATTGCTTTTTTGCATTGTATTGTACCGTATATAAACCTGTGTGCCACGGAGTTAAGTGGCAGTCTCTTTTGAACCTCGTTGCACTGACAACTTCTAAGGCCACTGTACTAGCTGCAGCTAATAAATCCTATCTTCTACGCCAGACGGAGGGTCCGTGTCTCTGTTTTAACAAGGCAGGTGAATCCCGGGGATTTCAGGCGTACCCTGCGCCACCGGGCCATAAGGCTGCGGTTCTCCAACTGGCGCCCAACGTGGGGCAGTATCAATGGTAGCGGTTGAGCCCGAGGGTCCTGAGGAGCCCCGCAAGAAAACTCCGGAGGATGCACACCACCTGAGCGACCCCTGCATGTCGACAGAGTGGACCGAAGGTCTTTGACAGCGGGGCTACTCCTCTGCAACGGCTGCTGACGACTGCTGCCCTGACTGCTGCCCTGCCTTGGACCCTTCTGATGAAATTTGGTAGAGCGAGATGATAGACGGACCTTCGCTGGTGTAGGACGATTCTTAGTTAAGTATTTGGTGGGTCGCTCCCACAATCCTTTGTTTTGCTTTGTTTTAGGATTTTCTGTTATTGCAATACCAGAAACCAAGGGGTAAGTAGGTTTGTACTGTTTCCGCGATTTTTACCCCTCGTGGTTTGGGAATAGTCTAGAAAAATAAAAGATGCCTGGACTAAGTAAGTTTAAAAGATTTTTTTGCTTTGGTTGTACGAGGGATTCCCAGTTGGAAGAATCATGTCCGATTCCTCCGGTTGGAACTTCCACTTATGAGCTTTACTCGAAGCATGGTATTGGTCCCATTACCTTTAACGAGACATGGGTCCGATACACGAAAAACAGCGGAGTTTTACGATGGCCCCAAAATGGTAGCTTTGATTCCGCTATATTAGCAAATTTAGAAACGATCTTATTCAGAAGAAAAGCCCGGCCGGCAATGTTTGACGCCTTTCGCCTGTGGCGCAAGGAAGCCAAACAGAAAGAAATAAAACAAGCAAAAAGAGACAAGAAAGCGCAGAGCATGTCGATTGTAGAAGCTTCTCAACAGTTTAAAAATAATGAAGTAGACACCGCGAATGAGATAATGGAAAGACAGCAGCATATGGCAGTGGATAGGTGTTACCCGGTGTTGCCCACCTCCTCTTCAGATAAAAAGAAAGACTTGGAAGACGATCCTTAAATGTCTTGTTTATTGAATTCACCTCCACCTTATGTGCAAAATACTAATATACCTCTATTACCTCCTCCTGTTGCTCAGCTAGCGATTGCTCAATTGCCGGTTGTTCAGCAACAAGCTCATTCTGCCAATGCTCCTCTACTTGCTTCTGCTCCGCTCTTGCAGTCTGTAAATCAGCCCCTACCCCCTCTGCAACTCTCTGCTTCTGCTTCCCAGTTCCTTCTACATCTACTATGTCTCCTGTATTCTTTAGGGACTTCCCTTCTTCACAGAGAAGAAGAGTAGCAGATGCTGTTTCAATGTTCTTTTCTCCCCTTCTTGGTTCTTTTAACTTGTCTCCTGCTTTCTCGCGACGACAATCTCGTTGTCAGCTCCCCCTTTCAGACGAGAAAGTGGTTTTGGGTTCCCTTGCTCGCAATTGGATTGAGAATGGGTTAGAATATGGTGTTAAAGATATTATGCAATCTTTTCATCAATGGGCAGAACCGACGCAAAGATATGTTTTCAATGTTATGTGTCAAACTCTTCTTAAAGGTTGGGAAGATATTGAGTCCGACACGGTCCCTTCAGAATTATTAAAATTACAAGCTGATTTTGATAAAGCTTTTATTGTAGGACCAAAAGTCGAAGAGGCAGTAAATAGACTTATTGCGTTTCGAACGATGTTTTTGTCCCGGTCCCTTTTTGAGGCTGATCCCACTACTAAGTATGAAAGTAAGAATTATCCCATGTGTGAAGTTCCTCCAGTATGGAGAGACGCGGTGGTTGGTCCACCTCCTGTGGCTGCTCACTTCCAGCGTATTTGGGTTCATGAGCCATGGAAAAGATCGGAAGTATTGGCGCTTAAACAGACTCTTCCAGATCCCCGTAAAAACCCAGCTGGGTATTATAAAGAGTTGTCTCAAACAGTTGAGGCAAGTATCTTGAATTTGGCTGATATTGATATGTTGTTTGGTAATGTCGTTCCGCAAGCGATATGGGCACGGATTCGTAGACAGGATCATGCTGGCGCGTTAGGTGGTGATTGGGCTGCCATTCGAGCTGCAGATGGTAATCAAGTGGGTGGTGCCGAGCCCGAGGATTTGATCACCGCTTTGCCAGGCAGAATAATTGATTTAATGAAAACATTGATGCCTGCGGTTCGAGTCAATTGGGATAAACTTGCTGCGTTTAGACAAAAGAAAGATGAAGGTGTTTCAGACTTTTTCACTCGTTTCGAAAAGACGTTTATTGATCATAGCGGTCAGGATCTAGGTATAGAGGGTGGCCAGCGATTGTTTGTTGATAAGTTTGTATATAACTTGCTCCCTGAACTATCAAATAAATTGAAAAGTTCTGAAAGTGCTTGGGCTGTCTCTTCACCTGCCAAAATACTGGCAACTGCGCAGTATTATGAGAATAGAGATAAGGAGGAGAAAGAGAAGCAAGAAAAGAAAAATAAGGATTTGAAGACAAAAGTTCTCTTGCAGCAAGCTTACCCTCCGCGCCCTGCGCAAACGCAGTTTTCTCAACCTCCACAGTTTCAGAAAGTGTATCAAAAACCAGAATATTTTGCTCCCCGCCCTTCATGGGGTCCTAATCAGTGCGCATATTGTAGGTAAGAGGGACATTACAAAAATAGTTGTCCGGTTTTGTCGCAGCGTAATAATGGAATTCCTGGTTCGCGAGGTCGTGGTAGTTCTCAAACAGGATCTAGAGGTAGAGAACGAGGTGCGTCCACTCAAGAGCAGCGTTCTTTTTCTTCATCTGCTACGAACTGCTTTGATCAGCAACGAGTTCCGTCCGCACAGTACTACAATGATGATTATTGTGTCGAAAGGGCTGACGATTTCCAGATCGAATAGGACAAAGTGAGGGAGTTGTGCAGATTCCAGTAGATCAAGATGGGCCATATGTCACCATGAATACTACAGGTGTGTCAGAACCGTTTCTTTTGGATACTGGCGCGATGAGAAGTTCCATTATGCATTCTAAACTCCCTGGGGCACCTTTGTCTGGCTTGATAAATACGTCTGTAGGATTTTCTGGCGCTCCAGTCCGTAATCCGGTTTCATGTCCCCTACCTATTTCAATTGGTCCTTATGATTTGAACGCTTCGCTTATTTTGACTACAGGTTGTGGTGAGAACTTGTTGGGTTTGGATTTGTTAAAAAGGCTACATGCGACATTGTATTGCTCCCCTTCTGGTGTACATCTTACGTTGGGGAAGAAATTAACATCTTCCATGTATTTGTCTCAGGATAAGTTTCCACCTGAGTTGCTTTCTCTTCCTGAAAGCCTTTGGGCTACAGGTCCGAACGATGTGGGTTGCCTCGCGATCCCGCCATACGTTGTCACTATCAAGGAGAATGCTAAAATGCCACGCATTTCCCAGTATCGTATTTCTAGCGATGGTGAGAGGGCACTTTTGGCTATTGTGGATGAGTTTATCCTGAAGGGTGTGGTTGAAGAAACGAGAGGTAATGTTTGTAATAGCCCCGTTCTTCCGATTCTTAAAAGAACAGATCCATCACAACCTCCTGTTTATCGATTTATCATTGACCTAAGAGAGGTCTATAAAATAGTGGTGCCACAATTTCCTGTTGTTCCGGACATTACTGCTTTGTTGACAATGGTTCCGTCTTCGGCAGCTTGGTTCTCAGTAATTGACCTTAAAAATGCTTTCTTTAGCATTCCTATTTCTGAAGAAAGTAGGGATCTCTTCGGTTTCTCTCTCGGAAGACGAAGTTTTAGATTTAAGAGAGCTCCACAAGGCTATTGTGAGAGCCCTTCTATCTATAGCAAAGCTCTTAAATCACAACTTGATGTTTTTCCCTTGCCTCCAGGTGCAACGCTTATTCAGTATGTGGATGATTTACTGGTGGCTGCTGATACGGAAGACGTATGTAAGAGTGTGACTGTTGCGTTGTTGCGTCATTTGTCTACGTTACATCACAAAGTATCCCCCTCTAAGCTGCAATATGCCCGCCAAGAGGTTACCTATCTAGGTCATCTCTTGTCGAAGGAGGGAAGGCGCTTGACCCCAGAACGTATTCATGCTATTTCACAGATGTCTGTACCTACCACTCAGAGAGAAGTGCGCGCCTTTTTGGGCATCACTTCCTATTGTAGACAATGGATTCCCAATTTTTCGTTGCTGGCTAAGCCATTGCTGGCATTAACATTAAAAGATACGCCCCATCCTCTCCCTTGGACAGATGAATGTCAGAAAAGTTTTGTTGATCTGCGAACTGCTCTATGTTCTGCTCCGGTGTTGGGTACCCCAGATTATAGCAAACCCTTTACACTATACGTACACGAGAGAGAGGGTTGTGCATTATCAGTTTTGACACAGTTATTTGGGGATAAGCAAAGGCCATGTGCCTATTTCTCTGCCACACTAGATCCAGTAGCTAAAGCTTTGCCTGGTTGCCTCAGAGCTACGGCAGCTGCGGCAATTTCCATTAGACAGTCTGCTGAATTGGTGTTGGATAACACACTTATTGTAATGGTTCCACATGCAGTGGATACTTTGTTGAACAGGACAAAAACGCAGCACCTTACGAGTGCTCGTTTGTCTGGATACGAGTTGACACTTTTAGCGAGTCATGTACACATTAGGAGATGCAACACGTTGAATCCAGCCACATTGTTGCCACTTCCAGATGAGGGCGACGTTCAGGAAAAACATGATTGTTTTCTTAGAACGGAGGAGGAGACGAAAGGAAGGATTGATTTAAAGGACACTCCGCTCAAGGATCCAGATGGGATCCTATGGGTGGACGGTTCTTGCTTCAAGCTTCCAAATGGGGAAACTACTTCTGCTTACGCTGTTACCACCTTATGCACGATTGTTGAAACAGCGCGTATCGGACATAGTTCAGCTCAAGCAGCCGAGTTGATTGCCTTAACTAGAGCATGTGTGCTATCAAAGGGAAAGAGAGTGAATGTGTATACAGACAGCCAGTATGCATTCGGCGTCGCACATAGTTTCGGTAGGTTATGGAGGGAGAGAGGATTCTTTACCTCTCACGGGACAAAGATTCAGCATGGACAATTGGTGACTGACCTCCTTGAGTCACTTACCTTACCTGCACAGATAGCAATCATAAAGTGCAGTGCGCATAAGAAAGTTACAGATGATGTGGGTCATGGAAACGCGTTTGCAGACGAGGTAGCAAGAACCACAGCTAGAGACAGCACTAGTCAAATGTGTGTAGCTGGTCCTGCAAATTGGGTTAGGGACGTTGGAATGTGTGAAAACACGATCGAAAGTGTGAAACTGATACAGGGAGAGGCTACTGAGAATGAATTGAGAACGTGGAAAGAGAGTACTGGAATGCTAGACTCGGCTGGTTGCTGGACAGAGTTGTCTGAACATCAGCGATGGTTATTACCGGATGCTTACGTATTGACGGTCGTAACTATGGCTCATGGTCCAGCTCACATAGGCGCAAAAGGCATTTGTAAACTTCTGGCCCCAGTTTGGCAAAATGAGGGAATTCCAAAATGTGCGGAAAATGTGGTTAAGCATTGCATTGTTTGCATAATGCATAATCCAGGAAAGGGTACTCCAACTCCGGCAGGTCATTTCTCTCCCCCGTCATACCCTTTTGAAGTGTTGCAAATCGATTACATTCATATGGATCGATGAAACAGTATGTGCCTTTTCCCGATGGATAGAGGCCTACCCCTTGAAGGATAACACTGCTATGTCAACTGCTAAAGTATTACTTAAAGAGTTTTTCCCTAGATTTGGTTTGCCGCTCATTGTCTGGAGTGACAATGGAAGTGAATTTGTGGGTCAGATTATGCAAAAGGTATGTTCTGGTCTTGGAATAAGACAGAAGTTCCATGCGGCAAACCACCCACAATCTGCAGGATTAGTCGAGTGTTATAATGGGACACTTAAGCTCAAATTAGCTAAGATCCAAGCTAGCACTGGCCTTTCTTGGCCAGATGCTTTACCTTTAGCTCTTTTATCAACCAGAACTACTGTGCACTCTTGTATGGGACTTAGCCCCTATGAAGTGGTATTCGGACGCCCGGCTAATGTTTGGGGTGTCCCTCGTCCTAAAAAGTATTCAGATATACCATATCCACTGTTGATTGACTATTTGCACGATTTGACTACTAAAATGAGTGTTATTCGTCAACAGGTACAAAGTGCTCTGCCGGAGGCTTCTACAGACCCATGTCACACTATCCTGCCCGGTGACTGGGTCTGCGTGAAGAATTTTCAGCGGTCTAAGAATTTGGAGCCTCGATGGTCCACACCTCTGCAAGTCCTTCTCGTCACTCGCACTGCTGTGAAGGTGGTCGGTAAACGAAATTGGGTACATGGGGTGCACTGTAAAAAAGTGCCACTACCATTGCCCTTTGACCAGTGGATTCACAGTGGTGTGAGAGACTCAGATACAGACTCGGTTCCTCGTTTTGTACCATTCAGTGACGCTCAAATTTATGGAACTCAGTCAGAAAAAGCAGACGATGACATCTTGCAAGCAGCTGTGCCTGTCCATCGTCGAATAGACACTACTAATCCACAAGCTTTGCTTGAAGATCAGACTGTGCCGAACAAGACACGTTACAATTTGAGGCCGAGAGCTAATCATAAGACTTGAACACTTTGTACATTTCAATTATTCAGAGACATTTTTTTTTGGGTCCCTTTTTGACCCCCTTTTTGTGATAATTAGTCTTAGATGTGCCATCTGTCTCCGTCGCAGGGTCGCGGTAGGAGACTCAGACTGTAACCTGGTTTGTTCTCTTAGTGAGTGGCTAGTGCCTCAGGATACAGAAATTTTAGCTGAGTGATTGAGGAAACGTGCCGTGAGCGTCATTTTTTTTAGAAAAAGATGGATGGTACAATAACTATAGGAAGGGAAAATAGAAGACAGGAGATGAGATTAAAATATTGTAAATTATTGCGTAGTCGATTTGGCATAAAATTGTGTGTTTTCATATGTTTGTGTATTTTATTAGCCTGCACAGGTTGGGTCGTACACATTTTGCAACTTAAGAATGTTATTAATTCCACGAATCCTTTGCCTTCTCGTCTTTCTATCCTTTCACACAAGATGCATTCATTACCCCCACATGAGCAAACCAGGAGAGCTGAATACAGGAACAATACATTTGTCCAGTTGTTGCACCAACACCAGTTGGCTATCAATATGACTGATTGTTGGGTATGTGGACTCATGCCACATAATACCAAGAAAGGGATGCCATATTTGGTACTTCCTTTTTCACATGAGGGTTCAGCCTGGGCTTATCTGACCATGTTCTCAGCAGCATATCATAACAGACTTAGAAGCCCCGTGAAAGCTTATGGACAAGGATTGGACTTTAGCCATAGCTCTTTAATTAAGGGTATAGTGGTTATGGCTAAGGTTGTGGAGAAGAGTAAGATCCCAATGGATGAGAAGAAAGCGTATGAAGGCTGGAATGTAACCCATTATGTCTCTAGTCTGGAAGGCAAGAATACAAAGGGTGAGTCTACTCCCATATGGACTATACTCCATCAAGGTAATCTTTGTCTCCAGATTAATAGTAAGAAAATTGACACTAAGCAAAGGTGTTTGTACACCTACGTCTTCTCATCCCTTGACTTTCCTCCATTGGTTCCGTCTCAAGGAACATATTTTGTCAGCGATGATAGGGCCTACACATGGCTTCCTTCCAACTTCTCTGGCACTTGTTATATAGCTTTTCTTCTTCCCCCTACATACACGGCTCCGTCGGACCACCATAGAGTGAGATATAGTCGGGGTGTCTTTGAAGCTAAAGATACAGCAGGACAAGAGGGAGGAGACTTTCTAAAAGGATTCCTCCCCTTTTGGGGTCCCATGGCTAACAGCAGAAATCTAAGGCAACTGACTCGAGTGGTTGAAACCACTATTAATGTTACTGCAGGTGCGATGAGTAACATAAAAGCAGAGCTTCAAGCTGACCGTCTTATGACGTTGCAGAATCGGATTGCACTAGATGTGATCTTGGCAGACAGAGGAGGCGTCTGTAAATTGATCGGATCTAGTTAGTGCATTTATGTTCCAGACAACGCACCGACAATATACCAGGCTATTTCTAAATTACACACTGTCTCCGAGTCCATTCACCAGGATGAAGGAGATTGGTCCTTTATGGGATGGTTTTGGGGAAAATTGTCGACTTGGGGATGGAAGATCTTAACATTCCTTGGAGCAATCTTGGCCATCATATTCTCTTGTTGCCTGTGTATTCACTGTGGTCCAGCAGTATGTGGCCTGTTGGCTACCCTATGCGTTCCACACGCTACTGCTCAGAGGACAGAGAATGTTCGGATGATGATGCAGCAACAGCTTGAGGATTTTATGAACATCGATACTGGTTCCGATTCAGATTAACATGAGTTGGCTTGTTATTTGCCTGAGTAATGGCAAAAGGATGGTCTGAGGTTCTGAAAAATCACGAATTCGTTCGTACTCAGCCTCCATTTTGTGATCGCCGCCATTTTGTGTTGCCCTCACTCAGGCAGCACGGCAAACGCGATGTTTTTGTCATTTCTGCCTTTACGTAACCAATAACTTCCCTGCTCGTGTTTACGAACAAGTGTCAGGGACTTGTCGAGTACACTAATTCCTGTCTGAGCTAATTAATCCTCGTCCGACCTGTTTTGTTAGTTCACACCATTCATTCCCTTTAGCTATCTTATCTGCTGTCCTTCGCTACACGTATCATGCATTCTCCTCTTACTCGATTGTCCTTCCACTACACACAGCTGTGTTTTCTCTGCTTCTAAATTAGATTGTGAAGATTCGTTTCCAATTTGGTAAAGGGGTGGAGTGATAAACAAACCCGGGAACTTGAGTTGCTTAAGACTTAAAGCATTGTCTGTAACATTTGTATATGTCTCGTGCTTTTGTAAGATTTCTTTTTTGCATTGTATTGTATCGTATATAAACCTGTGTGCCACGGAGTTAAGTGGCAGTCTCTTTTGAACCTCGTTGCACTGACGACTTCTAAGACCACTGTACTAGCTGCAGCTAATAAATCCTATCTTCTACGCCAGACGAAGGGTCCATGTCTCTGTTTTAACAATGCAGGTGAATCCCGGGGATTTCAGGCGTACCCTGCGCCACCGGGCCTTAAGGCTGCGGTTCTCCAGGTCCATGTCACTTCTTGTATCTGACTTCTTTCCCCAACCCGAAAAACTCTGACCACAAGGACAACAACCAACTAAGGCCACTGACAGCTGCTAGTGTCAGGAGCCAGGCCCCAGACCATCCAGGGTTCTCTAAGTTTTGTGGTTTCTCAAAGTTGGGGTAGTAGCCCCAGGTCACCTCCCCCCAGCTCAGGGATGGAATCCTGAGACTGTTAACTCAGCCAGGGTCTCTATCCGGAGGCTGAGCAGGAGACAGGTGTGGGCGGTCCCTCGTCCTGTTCCTGCCTCTTGGGTCCCGTATCCTCTGCTTGGTAGTGGTACCCCCAGAAAATTGAACTGTTAGGGTCCCTGTGGTGGCTGCTTCTCCCAGTACTCCTGACACAGGAGGCAACTCATTTCCCAGAATGCAATATAGTGGCATCTGGGGACTAGCTATGACCGTTCTCTGGGTAACCTCCCCAACCCACTCTAGGTATACCAGGGCCATAGGGCGGAAGAAGTCCTGCCCATGGGCTGGAGTCAACATACACACCTGGTCGGTGTACTGCTCTGGGAAAATTAGCCTCTCCACCATCATGGTGTGGCTAGCCTTGGTTTCTCTGAGAGAAGTGACTGGGTCCCCATTCAATGTCACCTGGTGAAAGTGACAACTCCTACCCTCAGGGATCCTCAATTCACCCTCTGAGTTCACCTCCCAACTAAGGGAAATCACTGCATGGTCTGTGGCCTGCCTCTGATGACTACTCATCCCTAAGGACATATTTGTCACCCCTGTAGAGGTGGGTGGGTGGGTGGTTTTTTAGGACAGGCAAAGATTCCTTGCCTGTGTCGTAGCTGTGAACACTCAACGCAGAGGGGTTGGAGATGGGGTGCCCTGGACCACCACCCACTAAAACCTCCTCCCTGTTTCTCAGGAGGGGCATGGGAACCCCTTCCTCCCCCCTTACCCTGAGACCTGCCTATGTCTCCCTTGATCTCCCCCTCATGATGTTGGGGGAACCTGAAGCACCCCTCTTGGGGTCACTCCCAGGTACCGTCCTTTGGACCCTAGTGCTGATCTAGAAGTCTACCTCCTTAGAAAGCTCTCTGGGGTCAGTGAGCTTACTATGGACAAGGTGTTGGCACAGATATAGAAAGCAGAGACTGAACATATGCTCTCTTGCAAACAAATTATACAGCTCCTGGTAACCTTTTACCTCACTGGCCTTCACCAAACCATCCAGTGTCTTGCCACAAACTGCATATTTACTTTACTTATAAGTGTCTACAAAGGTGCCCTGTATGTGTCCAGGGCCTATAAATGTGATGCTATATTGCGCCTGCCTATATCCCAACTGGTATTACTGTAGAGACAATTAGACATGTACGCGAAAAGCATTATGTGGACAGAAACAAGGAGACACGATACGTTTTGGAACGTGCTCAAGGCATTGTATAATTAGAGAAAAGTAAGAAACACAGTTGTAGCAGCACTGTACATACATGAATAACAAAACAACCCAAATTGGACTTGGTGCTTAGTATGTGCAAGTGACACAAGGGTGGCGACGCAAGTGATAATTGTGATCAGCATAAACGGGGCATGGTGTGAAAGTGTTTGAATATATACAGTGAATGAAGAAAACAATGTGGCTCAAAATAAATTACAATGCGAAAGTTTGTCTGATTTGAAAGAATGATTCAGATGAGCCACACTGAGGGATGAGCCGTTTATTGCGCTGAGCAGTGGAATTTTCCGGCACGCATAAGGGACGACAAATGCTCGCCAGCGAGAGCTCTGCTTATAGTAGCAGGCACAAAAACTTCTTAAAGGCATTGACTCACTTGATTAGTTACTTTCACAGTTTTACAACGGAGGCACCCACTAGGGTTTCACTTTGGCTGGGACTGCAAATACCAGGGCGCTATGCAGCACATGCCCAGGTGGTATCCTTGAATAACCAGGGAGGCAAGATCACAGAAGAGAATGCACATGGATGGACATGCTTTAAAGGACACTCACCGAATTGAATGATGTGAATGAACTGAGTCGCCTTTAAGTCCTCCCCAATGATACAGTGCAACTCGCTACCTCTACTACTATGGACACCTACATCCTGGAGTGATTTACTGTGACTAGTACAAGAGGGTCTTTTGACTTCCCTTCAGGTGCTACCTGAGTTTCTGTCGCTCTGGTGACATTTTCACTAATCTACAGCATATGGATGTTAGGTATATTTTGTGTATATTATGACGATGTATGCAGCAATTGTACAATCTGTATAATTTGTGGCAGAAGTGATGCTACCCAATGTACTTGACATATATCTCTTACAAAGGGTGCATATAGCATGCATTTCTCATTAGTTGACCCACGGATTGGGCATAATCATATACACAGTGCATGTCATTCCCACAGCAGGGAGTGCAAATCGGAATTGGTTTCAAATTGCATACCTGCTAATTTTCGCAACCTGTGGAAACAGTAATTGGAGGATGGAAAATTCAAACCAGCAATTTGTGTAGCCTTTGTGATTAGGGCTATTGCATGCAGTTTCAATCCGTGTAAAGATCAAAAACTACTCATGTAACTCCTCTGTTACTAATTCACTGAGCTTTTCAGCTCGCTGTCCCTGTTAACCCACTCTCGCCCTTGATGCTGTATCCCCCTTCCTTTGCTTTGATCCCCTCTCCTCAACATTTCTGACCCTAAAGGCCAAATTACAGTGGACTGTACCATGTAACTAGTTTTAGCAATGTAGCAAACACATATAATGCATATATACTTTCTGATTAAGATTAATAAATAGTTTCCACAGTAAAAAGATTGTTGGTGCTCTGAGCACAATCATATTTTGAGGTGGGGCTACTCCCTTCCCCAGTAAATACATTTTTAACGTCAGGTCTAACCTGAGACAGAGTACGCAACACATTTTGTTTACTAAACAGGGCTAGAAGCCCGCCCTTTGCTTACCATTCATTGCCTTACTTGTTACTCTTATTTGCTGCTTCCTAATTGGCCAGTGTGTGCCGGTTTCACTTCCTCTTCTTTTGTTTCACCCTTCTGTGGAGCATAGACGGAGTACTGGTTGATTCACTTTGACTAGTGTCCTTCCGCTGTTCACGCAGTGATTGAGATGAAATTTTTTAATTCTAATTCGCCTGTCATCACTGTTGTGGTTTATAATCCTCCCACCCTTCTGTCATCTGGGGTGCCTATTTCCTACCACCCTCCCATAGTCCATGTTCCTTATTTTCTCGCACCCTCTAGTTGTCCGTGTTGCTTGTTGCATCCCCACCCTCTCTTCCATTGTCTGTTTTTCCCCACACTCGCCACAAGAAAACAAAGCGCTATGATGTAGCTAGTGCTAGCCATGTCGTAGTACTATTCTACTCTACCGTTCTCCGTGTTGCTTGTAGTTTTTCATGTTGCTTGCTTCCTCCCACCCTCCCTCCGCTTTACGTGTTAGCGGCATAGCCCAACTCGCCATAAGACAAAAAAAGCGCTGTACTGCGCCAGCATGGGCCGCGGCCTAGAGCTTTTTTCTAACTTTTAGCCATACTCCACAGCAGCCGCACTGCCCTACAACATGGCTAAAAGACATTGTCAAAGCCAATAGCTCTCTTATAGGTGAGACCTTTTGGGTTGAACTATGCTTCTTTACAAGCTGGCGCCCTTTCTGATCACTTGAGGTGGTGTTGTAAGGCAGCTGCTTAAAAAGACCTTAATGCAATCACCTACAAAGCTAAGCTGAATCTTTTTAATGCAGTTATTGGTCGTGTTGCTTTCATCAAGTATTCCTACTATCTGGTTGGAAGTAGCCTTTCATTATCGCATTGCAGAAGCGCATTTCTTTTCAACAAAATAAATTAATCTACTCCTCAGGTGCCAGCAACTCTCTCATTAGGCTCAAAGCGTACTTCTCACTTCATCCATTTTTTTTTCTAATGAAAATAATATTTCTTCGTTTTTTTCCATTCAATTGGCTTATATTTTGCAATATTTCCGAGCAAAGACGAGATTAATGGGCTTGAAATAAGTAAAGCATTCTTTGTGCAGGGCTTGAAGAATGTTAATTATGAAGACACTCAATATGCAACTGTAACAGCTATTGAAAACACATTTTTCAAATTGTCAAGCCATAGGGACGTATATTGTTTCATTTTCATGAGGCCCATAACATTGACAACTATTTCGGATGCGATGCACAACTGAAAGAGGAGCGCAGACTAATGGGGGACGAGAAACCGCTCTTTGACTGCGATTTCATCTAACAGCAAAACAACCTTAATGCCAGAAGAAAATAAATTATGAATTAATGGATTTTCTCTCCTTAATATCAAAGGAAAATAGCGGTGTTTCTGTTGCTTTTCAAAGTTATCTAGACGGAAAATATGTTAATATGGCACAAACCCGAGCTGAAGATAATCCAGAAAATTGTTTTATGATTTAATGATACGAGTTCAAAGAATAATTATTTGGACTTATTGCTGCTATCTCGCTGGTACAGCGGGTTGCTGCACAAAGTTCTTATAGGATAATCAAACATGTATGTATGTGGCCGAGATTTTATTTGCGGGTCTACCCCACACACGAGTAAATCACAACAGAACATGTTTAGCTTGCAAATCTTTTAAGGGTCAGTGACAATGAAGATATCTGTACAAAAGCTGGTTTATTATTATTATCTGTTACCAAGGTTACCAGTTACGAGAATTCCAACGCAGGAAAAATGTGTGTATTTGAAGTGCATTGCTCAGAATATATCCGACCTTGACCGATATCAACCCATTATTTAGTGACATAATGCCTTACACAGTGCTTGATTTGAAATACCTTGATTTGACTGAAGAGATGTCTGAACTATTTGACTTTTGAATTCGGTTGCGGGGGCGCTTAGTAACAACAGGATGTGGTGCATAGTGGTAGTACCTTTGCGTAGCCATCTGTGCTAATTTTCATCTACATGTAGTTTGGAACCATGAGGGCGCCCTGACTTCATACATGACACTAATAGAGGAAGACGAGCTTCCCCAGGCCAAATCCTGTTGCACCGCTCACTATTGGCTGGCCTCAATTCTAGATGGGTGACTTAACCAAAGAACCTCCAATCCATCTCACCCTACAATACATGCACGTTATGGGACAAGGTGGTGCGCAACCTCACTAAGACACCACACTGCAGCTAACCTAACACCACTTCAGCTTCACTGGGAAGGGGGTACGTGTCACCTGTTTACAGACTCTGAGTGTACCTCAGTGCTAGAAAGCCCTGTGCATATTCCTAATTCAGTATTACATCACACAGAGCGTATCTCACACTCGCTAAAATTAACCATCTTCTTCATCACCGGCGCAGATCTATTACACATGCTTAGTGAATGCCCCAACCTTCGTATGTATTGGAGGGGAGTCGCAGACATCCTGATTCAATGCACTTACCGTAGACTCCCATTCGAATGGCACGTTTACAATCTACATCTTTATCGAAGAAACCGAAATAACAAAGTGACTTCCAGATTCCTAGATCTGGGAATGGTGGTAGCAAAGAGAATGATCACCAGGAGATGGAAGGCTCCTAATCACCCCTCACATACTAGCATTCGAGACGCTCCATACACACATGGGCCAAAGCTGAGAGTATCGCGTTCAACCAGGAGGATACTATGGGCATCCGCAGGACTCCTTGCCGCAGGCTGGGACGTGATGCTAGCTGAGTTACTACACATTCACAATACCAACACGGAGGCCTTACCCTCAGCCATCGCCACAGCCTAGAAAAACACATTTAATGAAAAAGACAGATATAGAATTGGACGTAAAGCTGACATGGTACACAACAAACAAGATTGTACACCACTTAATACTATTCCTTGAACACATTTCCGAATTCTCATTACACACGTCAACTCACTGGATACACTAAGCGGGGGAACCAGGGAAAAGCTCTGACTGTATAGTACATTAACTGGTATGTTTTGAGTTGTCCTTCCTACATTATAATCCGCCTTCTCAGCTCACAAGACAATACGCAGCAAGAACCTGCATCGCTGACATGCATTACATACCTAGACACTAGTGAGACCGCATAGCCACTAATTACTAATATCAAAGATCCCTATGCATGCATTGGTATTTTGTATATGTTGCAGCCAGACGTTTAGATCTCTTCTGTTTACATTTTCAAAGCCACACACTTACGGGCGTGGCTTGCGCGCCGCTACGTGATGGCGGTCGGCGCTTGAGCTCCGGGGAGGCAGAGGCTGTCGGGACGATTTCTGATTCCCTTTCAGCTACCCTTTCTTTTCCGACCACGGCATTTCAAGTCGGAATGTGCCTGGAACGTGCAGATATGAGCGGACATCGCAGACAACGACAGGAACATCATTTTTCAGCGTTTTGCAGCTCCGCTCACTGGATTTCACGAGAGGCCGCCATTTTGTTTCCTGTGGTGGCGTCGCTCGTGTTTTCTACCTCAGGCACTATGGCTCATTTCTGGGGACTGCGCTTCTGCTGCTTCTGAGGTGACATTTACAATATTTATAACTTTTTCTCAAGATTGCTGGATTTTTATCAGCGTTTTCCTGACCTGCTGATATTTCCATGACTCTCTTTGCCTGGTGGGTCCTCATATAATGATTCAGTGGCCTCCCTCTGCTCTTTTGCTTCTGCTTGGTGGTTGCTTTGTTATGAGGTCTCTTCAACCTGATTGCGAGGTTGTTGGCTATCTGGAATTTTGTTTTTCATGACTTTCTGAGGCTGTCCTGCAGAGGCTTCAGGTCACACAAAACAGTGCGGCCCGCCTACTGTTCAATCTCTCCCGTCGGCAGTCGGCGAGGAAGGCTCTGAAAGACCTCCACTGGCTCCCAATGGCTGCCAGAGTGCAGTTTAAAGCTTTGTGCATTATGCACAAATCCTTTCACCGTGTAGGCCCAGCGATTCTGCACCCTTTGGTCACGCCTTATGTCCCAGCACGCCCCCTTCGGTCTGGTACCTTGCAGCTGGCCACCTCCTCTAAAATTAACAAAGCCCGTTGGGGTGGCCGCTCTTTTTCCCATTCGGCGACCAGACTTTGGAATGCCCTCCCCTTTGCCATCCGAGGAAATAGCAACCTCCTCTCATTCAGAAAGGCCTTGAAAACGCATTTGTTTGCTAAATCCTGCTGATCTGCCCCGAGCCTGCGCTAAACCATTTTATCTTCAAGCGCTGCGAGGCCCTAGGGCAGTTATGCGCTATACAAATGCAATTTTTCATTTCATTTCATTTCATTCCATGTCTGCTTTTTTCCTCATACGATCTTGACGGCCATTTTACTTCTACTAATACGGCCAGTGTTCCCTATGTTGACGCTTCTTCAGCTGTATTTCTAGGGAGCTCTTGTGAATTGCCATTTTTGCTATTTTCTTACACCTGCTTTGCTCTCTTTATCTCCGCATAGCTATTCAGGTGCTTTTTTGATATTTCAACGTGGGCTGTTCTTATGGCGGACAACATGGGTCCTCCTGCTACTACTAAGGATTCCAAAGGTGCCCTCAAAAGGTCCAAACAACAATCTCCTACTCCAGAATCTTCTCAGAAGGACCCTACTACCACTCTGGATACCATTCTTTCGGGTCTAAATGCGGTTCATGATATCGCCCAATCTACTCAGACTAACACTGATCTTTTACAAGTTGAAGTGGCCGCTATCAGGAATGACTTTAAGGCGCTATCTGTTAGGGTCAATGCTGCGGAGTCTCGGATTAGTGGTTTAGAGGATGTTGCCCACCAACATTCGCGGTCTCTTCAACAGATGGATCGTTCTATGGCTGCTCTACGGAGAGAACTCACGGAGCAGGAAGATCGTAACCGAAGAAGTAATTTACGAATCTTTGGTCTTCCTGAGGATGCAGAGAAGTCAGCCTCCTCGATGGTTGACTTTATTTCCCAATGGCTTCCTGCTACCCTACAGATTTCATTTTTGAGAGACTTTGAGATTGAGAGAGCTCATCGTGTTCCTTCCTTCAGGTCTAAATCTGCGACTAGTCCAAGAGTGGTAATTTTTAAACCGCTACGTCACCAACATTCGGAACAAATTTTGGCTCATATGAGGAAGGTCAAATCCGTGTCTTGGGAAGGCCATCGAATTGCTATTTCTCAAGATTTTGCCAGAGATACTGTGATTCGTAGAAAGGGATTTCTTAACCTGCGGAAACGTCTTTTAGACATGAACATCCCTTTCTCTTTTGCTGGACCTTCCAAATTTCGTATTACATTCAAAGGCTGCTCCAAGATTTTTGACGAACCTTCTGATCTTTCCAATTTTTGGGATAATCACTCTGAATCGCAGATGGATTCTTCTTCTGTTCCAGGTCCTTCTGGTTCTTTATTCTATTTGTCTTTTGTTTTTGTAACTTATTATATCTTTCCGTCCGATATGTGCCACTGTTTCAGTGTTACATGTTGTTTTTGGCTCCTCCCATCTTTTCAGGTGTCATGTTTTCTCATATCTTCGACGTTGTAGTTTCCTCTACCTTGAGTCATGGTCCTTAGACACATATGTTGTCTTTTGCTACTTATCGTCCGTTTCGGAAGTTTTGTCGTTTTCTCTTCTATTTGACGTGTTGCTAGCTGTTCTATGCGTTTCTCTGTTCTATGTATCTTTTTTCCTCATATTTCGTTTGCTCTATTTGTTTATTCGGATATTTCACCCTTTTTTCCTCGTGATGGTATTCAGGTCACTGTTCAACATGCTCTTTGTCTTTGGTAGTTCCTGGTGATGTATAGTATATTGGTGGATTCCTTGAGGTCTCTCTCGTCTTCCTTTTCGGTCCTGTTGTTTTTGTCACTCGGCTGATGTTTTTTTTTCCCTCCCCTGATTGGTACCTTGTTTTGTGGGTACCGCTCACTACTTCTCTGACATTTCCTCCATCTCAATCGGTGTTATGTGATTATTTTTTGTCTTTCTTGCCCATTGTTACGTTTTGGATATTTTGTGTCTTTGCATTGTAGCTTTTTATTGTTTGCTCTTTTTTTGTTAAGTCTCCTTATGTTCTTCGTATAGATTTCATCTTTCTTGTTTATTCTAATGTTCCTTTAATCATTCATGTGGTATATATATTGCATTATTGTTATTATTGTACTCCTCATTTATCTACAAGTTTTACCCTAGTTGATTAATGATACGAATTATTAGGTACTATTCACATTTACATATGTTGTTACTGATGATTTTGCTTACCTTTACTTGGGTTTTCCTTTCCATATTTCTTTCTATTGTTATTATGTACTAGATACCTCTGTTATTACAGTTGATTGTGGATGATTTCTGTACTTTTAAGACACTTATTATTGCTATTAGGCTTTTTTACTGTTTGGATTCTGATAGGTGATGTTTTAGTTTTATTGGCAAATTACTACATTGTATGCTTCTATGCCTTGTTCTTTATATTATATATACTATAGGGTTTATAGCTTTACCATGTGAGTTCTCTTGGTGGTCTCCTGCTTCCTTTCACATGTCCCCCCTGATATGAATTTGGTCTCGTCTAGACCTTCCCCTGGTGGTTCTTCTTTTCTCTCTTTTCTTCTTCCCCTCTTTGCCTCTTTTCTCTTTCTCTTCGTTCTTCTGGGGCGGCTCTCCCTTTCTTCTTTTTCAACATTGGACTTTGCCTGTTTGCTTTTTTCTGTTATTTCTCCCTCTATTACCCATTTTTTACTGGATTTTTTGTTGATGCACTCTTATGCCTGATTTGAATGTTGTATCCCTTAATGTTAAAGGGTTAAATCACCCGGTAAAGAGATCAAAAATCTTGGATTATTGTAAATCTCTTTCTTCTGATTTGGTTTTGTTACAAGAAACAAAAAATTCTTACACGTAGGCTTTGTGTCTGAGGAAAGAAAGGGTGCTTGATGTTGCTTGTTCTGATGCCTCTGGTAAAAAGAATGGTGTGATTACATTGATCTCTAAAACTTCTGGATTATCGTTGGTCTCTGCTGAACATGACTCTGAGGGCCGATGGTTATTGTCTAGACTTTCTATTGGTGCTAATGACTTATATGTTCTCAATATTTATGCTCCAAATTGTGATGATCCGGTGTTTTGGCGCACGATTACGAAAAAGCTGGTGGATACTCCCCATCAGGGTAATCTAATTGTTGGTGGTGATTTTAATCTACCTATGGACCCCGTGTTGGATAGGAATTCTGCTTTTCAGTTTCGTTCTTCTAAAGCGCATAAACAAATGTTAAACATGTGTTCTACTCTTCAGCTTCAGGATCTTTGGCGGCTTCATAACCCTACTGGTAGTGATTTCTCTTTCTTTTCCTCTCCACACTCTAGTTTTTCTCGTATCGATTACCTCTTAGTTCACTCGTCTCTTGTTCAGGCTTCATCCTCCCCACTCATTCATCCTATTCTTGTTTCTGATCATGCAGCTGTTTCCTTCTCTCTTTCCTCCTTTGTTACGAAAAAAGGTCCCAGTTCTTGGAGATTAAACACAGAAATTCTTTATGATGAGTCCCAGGTTCTAGCTTTAATGACTGAAATTGAGAACTTTTTTGCTGATAATGATGGGTCGGTTAGTTCTCCGATAGTTTTATGGGATGCGTTTAAATGCTTTCTTCGGGGTTCCATTATTCAATGTATGGCTAGGAGGAATGCTGCTGCCAAAAAAGACCTTAAGGGTTTAGCAGATGAAATTAAACAACAGGAGCTTCTCTTCCGTAGTTCTAAAGATAGAAGCCATTTGCAAACCATTAAGAATCTGAAATATTCCTACAACACCATTGTTACTAAGCGGGCTCACATCGGGGTTCAGGCCCAGAAATCCAAGCGGTTACTGTTGAAAAACCGTGCAGGTAAAATTTTGGCTGCGACGTTGAAATATCAGGATTCTAATTTCAAATCCGTGCAAATCTCCTCAATTACCGATAGCTCCGGCGTTGCAAAATTTCAGACCAAGGAGATTCTTGATGTCTTTAGAGATTTCTATAGTAAATTGTATACTCCCACCAATCAATCCTCTTTTGATCAATGCCAGGAGTTTCTCAAAATGATTCCTCTTCAATCGATATCCACGGAAGACAGTCAGAAGTTAGGTGGTGCGATTACGTCTGAGGAAATCATCTCTGCCATTAAAGCTACTCGGTCTGGAAAAGCTCCTGGGCCTGACGGTTTTCCTATCCTGTTTTATAAGACATTTCTTTCTGCGGTTGTCCCTCGTCTTAAGGTTGTCTTTGATTTTTTCATCCAACAAGGGTCGGTCTCAGGGTCGGCAGCGGATGCTACCACTGTTGTAATCCCAAAGGAGGGCAAAGATCATTCCGACCCCAAAAGTTTTCGTCCCATTTCTCTCCTTACCATGGAAGCGAACATTTTTGCCAAGATTTTGGCTAAGCGTTTAGAATCATTTATTCCTAAGCTTGTTCACCCCTCTCAGACCGGTTTTGTTAAGGGACGTTTAGGGAGGGACAATATTCATACCTTTTGTCATGTCTTGGGTGCTGCTAAACGCACTCCCCTTCCAGCTGCTGCCTTGGCCTTAGACGCCGAGAAGGCTTTTGACAAGGTTTCTTGGCCTTTTCTACATGCGGTTCTTCGCACACATAATTTTGGCCATTCGTTTGTTAATATGGTTATGTCCTTATATGGCCAGCCTAGGGCAAATATTAGAGTCAATGGCACCACTTCTTCTTTTTTCAATCTTCGCCAAGGAACCAGACAAGGCTGTCCCTTGTCCCCTCTTTTGTTTTTACTTTCTATCGATCCGTTGCTTCGCTTGATTGACATCCATCCAGACATCAAAGGATTTACTTTTGGCTCACATCGTATCAAAACTGCTGCATACGCAGATGATGTTCTTATTTTTTGGAAGATATTGAACGGACCATTCCCGCGATTTCAGATACCATCTCCCTTTTTTCGGGTGTTTCTGGGTATAACCTCAATAAAGACAAAACGGAAATGTTTCCTTTAAACGCTTATTGTTTTCCGGCTCATATGGGCTCTGCAGGGTTTAAATGGCAATCTAAACAGCTTAAATACTTGGGAATCTGGTTCTGCAGTACTCTTTATGATACTGTTGCGTACAATGAGGCTCAAACTATTACTAAAGTACGTCAGCTTTTAGAGACAAATATATTTCTTGGTGCGGCCGTTTTCAAACTATAAAAATGATGATTACCCCTATTATTAATTTTGTTTCTTCCATGCTCCCTGTGAAATTGTCTTCTTCTTTTTTTCACACGATGTACTCCCTCACCTCCAAATTTCTTTGGAATGAGAAGAGGGCTCGGATTGCTTATAAATATCTGAAAAAGCCTTATGATTTGGGTGGTTACAACTTTCCTGATTGGGAGAAATATCAGACTGCTTTCTTGGCCTCGCAGGGGGCTCTTTGGCTTTCCTCGATTCCTGACCATGCTCCTTGTTGGCTCTTAATTGAACAGCATATTGCCTCTCCCCTACCACCCTTATCTTTTTTAACTACGTCTACTTTATCTATTCCTTTCTCACGTTCAATCATCCGAGATACCATTGCAGCGATCAAACAAGTTTTTTTTTGTAAAACCTTTTTTTATCCTCATTTATTCATACACAGCCAGAAGCCTACAACCCGGGGGCCGGCTGCAAATGTTATAACGATGAAATTATAATTAACAAGAGGCATCATTATCAACAACATCTTTGTACCGCCCCTCATCCAACCTCTTGTAGGCCCGGTGGTGTAATGCATTATTCTGGGTCTTACATTTTATAATTGTGTGGGTAACGTAACAGTAGATAAACCTCTCAACTTAGAGACCTGAAATAGAGACCATCATAATATGGACATTATGACATTGCAATCCGCCCGATTCCCCCCCTATTATAATCAAGTAGAAGGACTCGACCTCTTCACAGGGTCTCCCGCTATCTTACCAAAAGGACGGATAGATCATACATCTGCGTCCTCATCCAACGAGTTCACATAGTCAGTTAAGTAGCCCCAGATATCCTTGGGCCTAGACTGTGCAGGGAGGTCTTACTCGTATGTCAATAACTTGTCTCGACAACTGGACATATCTAGCATCCAAGCAGACTTCTTAGGTACTTTCCTACTGTGCCAGCATTTCGCAATCTGCCGTTTGGCCAGCAGTAAGGATATCACACAGAATTTGCGTTTTGTGGCTTTGAGTTGTGGTACAATTCCAAGTAGACATGTTTGTATTGTGCAACCCACTTCCGCCCCCATCATAATAGTAAGCGCGTCAGTGATTTCCACCCAGTATTCCTGTATCTTAGAGCAGTACCATGCCAGATGAGTGAAGTCTGCGCCTTCTCTACCACATCTCTTACACCTATCATCATCTTGTAGCCCGAACTTAAGCATTCTCGCAGGTGTATAGTATGCCTGATGAATGAATTTATAGTGTATAATTCTTAAGTTTCCATTAGGGGTAAGTATTTGTGTCAGTGCGCAAGTTTGCTGCCATTCCTCATCAGTTAAAGGATCTACCAGTGCCATGTCCCATCGTGTCCTAGCCCTGTCGGTGTTATGCGCTATTTCAGCCTGTGCTGTTGAGTATAGCCTCGAAACTAAATGCGACAAATCCTGCGTTGTGATAATCAGCTGTAGTGAAGTTAAACTATCCGGTTCTGTGGGGAATGTGGGATAATGTTCTTTCAACGCGCGTGTTAATCTATAGTATGTGAAATGGAACAAAGGGGACTTGTTTTGGATATACGTTAGGTGCTCGACGTCCAGAAATGTGCCCTCTTGAAACAAATCCCCCATTCTGTCTATTCCTGCTCTCTGCAGTAACCCCATACCCACCTTTTCGCCCGTAACTGACAACGCCTGATGGTGGTGCAATGCAAACTTTCGTAAAACCCACAGCAGGGGAGTGCCCTGATGATGCCTCCCAAGAACTTTTTGATGAGATTTCTATGTTCTCTGAGGACAAAATCAATCTCATTTACAACAAAATCTTAGCATCACAAGATGTAGGAACTATGGCCTCCTCTGCCAATGACACTGCTAATGACCTGCCCATACAGAACAAAAACTCTTTTCTCATTATCCCACCAGTCAGTGATTTAGATCTTTCACTCCTTGTTAACAAATTGAAAACTGGCTCTCCTAATGACCTCCTCCCTGCAAAAATGGTGGAACCATTGACCTCCATCTTGGCTCCATCCATCCAGTCAGTAATACATTCTTCACTGGCTAAGGGGCAAGTTCCAAAGGAATGGAAGATTGCGGTGGTAAACCCTATTAGGAAAAAAGCGGCCTCCCCCTGGACAGATCTTGCTAACCTCCGGCCCATCTCCCTCCTCCCCTGCATCGGTAAGATGACAGAGAAGCACGTGAACACCCATCTATCTAACTTTCTTGAGGCAGCGGACGGCCTGGACCCCTCTCAATCAGGGTTCAAGCCAAATCACAGCACCGAATCAGCCCTTCTGGCAGTGACCAACAACATCAGGATGACACTGGATGAAGGGGGGTCTATGATTCTGGTGCTGTTGGATTTATCCGCTGCCTTCGATACGGTGTCTCACAAAGTGCTTCTCTGCCGCCTGAGGGATGTAGGGCTGGGAGGAGCAGCTCTGTCCTGGATGGAGAGTTTTCTCACCGGCCGCTCTCAAGAAGTTAGGCTGGGCTCCCATAAATCCATCTCCAGGGAGCTCACAAGGGGGGTGCCACAGGGCTCATGCCTAAGCCCCACATTATTCAATGTGTATGTGGCCCCCCTGGCCAACTTAGTGAGGTCCTATGGGTTTACCCCGGTGTCCTATGCCGACGACACCCAACTTCTGTTCCCTTTTAAAACCTTCACACCGGATCTGCAAAAATCCTTTGCAGAAGGTATGAGGGTTGTTTCAAGATGGATGGCTGAGAACTGGCTACAATGCAATGTGGGAAAAACAGAGGTCTTACTGTTTGGAGAGGCAGTGACTCTGTGGTCTGGTGAATGGTGGCCTGTAGAACTGGGTCCAGTTCCCATTCCAAAGCAGACGGTGAAAAACTTGGGAGTATTATTCGACCATGCGCTGACATTTAAACATCATGTCAATCAAGTTGCCGGCACATGCTTTAGGGCTATTGGTCTGCTGAAAAGGGTGTTCCCCTATCTACCCGACAACCACAGGAAGACACTAGTCCAGGCACTAGTGATCAGTAGATTGGACTACTGCAATGGCCTTCTTTTGTCTACAAATGAAGGCCAAATGAACAAACTGCAAGTAGTCCAAAATACGGCGGCGAGGTTAGTCCTTAATGCTCCATCTAGGACCCCCTCCCGACCTCTACTGGCGGAACTCCACTGGTTGCCAGTGCGGCAGCACACTAAGTTTAAAATCTTGTGCACCATTCATAAATGCCTGATAGGTAAGGGCCCCAAATACCTTACAACTGCCTTTCAACCCTATGTCCCAGTTCGATCTCTACGGTCCAGTAATCTCCATCTACTACAGGTCCCCAAAATAAAAAGGTCCCGCCAGGGAGGGCGTGCCCTGGCACACTCTGGACCCGCTCTCTGGAATTCACTTCCCCCTACATTAAAATGTATTTCAAACCATCTAGCTTTCCGCAAAACGCTTAAGACCTTCCTATTCACCAGCGGCTAATTTTTCCATCTGCCTGAGTTACCTCTGGAATGACCTGGATAATTGTATGTTCCTTTCAGCTAGCAAAAGCGCGGAGATACCCCTTCGGGGGTCTATTCAGGCGCTATACAAGCACATAAAATAAATAAATAAATAAATTGCTGGCGCATACAACGGGAGCTTGTGTGCCAGTTGACCAAGTTTCTGCCAGGCTTTCACTGTGGTGTCTATGGTGTTGATGTCTTTCGCATGTAATGGTTGTCTGACATGCGATATGATAGCTGGTAAAGGAATAGGATCTGCGTCTCCCTCTTCAATGGCTGTGTGTGTGAGGTATGGTATCTCATGGTACCAGTAAGCTGCATACTGTGCCTGAGCGCATAAATAATATAAGAGAAAATCAGGCACCCCGAAACCCCCACGTATATAGGGAAGAGTCAGGGTCTGAAGATCTATACGGGCCTGTTTGCCCACCCAGATAAGCTTCAGGACAATTGATTTTATGCGGCGAAAAATCTCCCCAGGTGGTGTGATGGGAATGTTGTTAAAAAGGTATAACAGCTTGGGCAATATATTCATTTTCACGATAGCTATACGATCCGCCAACGACAGTGGCAATTGTATCCAGCGCTGTACCTTGTCTTCCAACTTGGATATTGCTATAACATAGTTAGACCGTATGACTTCCTCTGGATCTCTATGGTACATTATACCTAGGTATCGAATGGGATCTTGCTGCCATTCCAATGGAAATTCAGTGTCAAAGGGAGTGGTGGTATCCGTTAGAGGGATGATAAAAGATTTGGCCCAGTTAATCGCTAGTCCCGAATGACCCCCAAATTTGATGTATTCTCTGAGTAGTCCGTTGAGGTGTGTGGTGGGATCGCGTACGTACAGCACCATATCGTCTGCATACAGTGAGATATGCAGTGGTCTCAAGTTGAACCTCAGAGCAGATTGTTTGTAGTTTTGCCGCACTATGCAGGCTAAAGGTTTGAGTGCTAGTGCGAAAAGTAATGGCGATAGAGGGCAACCTTGTCTAGTACCGCGTTCCACATTAAAGATCCCAGACACGTAGCCATTTATTCAGACCCTAGCACATGGTTTGGTGTATATCAATGAAACCCATTGAACAAAGCGCTTGGGAAATCCCATTCTGTTCAAGATAGCAATCATATAATTCCACTCAATGGAGTCAAACGCCTTTGCGGCATCGAGCATGACCGCCACGGCTTTCACGGACGGTTGGAGATAGTGGGACAGGGCAAACAATGATCTGGTATTGTGGGACGTCGATCTCGTGGGGATAAATCCAGTCTGATCTGGAAGGACCAATTTTGTCATCAGTGGGGACAGACGAGTCGCCAACAATGTCGCGAGTATTTTAGAATCCACATTTATGAGCGATAGTGGTCTGTAGGAGTCGCACTCTTCCGGGTCCTTAGAGGGTTTCAAAAGTGCGATGATCATTGCCTCGGGGAGTGTGGGTGGGAGTACCGCTTGTTCAAAAGATGCACCAAACATGTCTACCATGTAAGGGGCAAGAATATCAGAATAACATTGATAGAATTCATTAGTGTACCCATCGGGACCAGGCGCTTTTCCGTTGGGGAGAGTTTTAATTACTTCAGTCACCTCTTCCACTGTGATGGGCATCGCCAGGTGTTCCCTCTGGCCATCCGATAACCAGCCTATTGCTACATTCTCCAGATATCGAAGAATCTCCTCTGCTGACGCTATAGGTTGTGATTTGTAAAGTGTGCCAAATGTGTCAACAAAGCTATTCAGAATGTCCTCTGCTTGTGCCTGCAGTTCCCCTTCTTTTGATTTAACGCGTAGTATAGCCGAGTGACCCTTCCCTTCGCATATCTTCCTCGCCAGAATGTAATGTAATGTAATGTAAAAATTACTTATAAAGCGCGGCATTCACCGGACGGTTTCTTGGCGCTATACACTTTATTCGGTAAGAGGCAGAAGGCAGGGAGAAAAGAATTTATGAGTAAGTGCTATGAAAGAGGTGGGTTTTTAGGAGAGACCTGAAATGAAGGTGAGAGGAAGAAAGTCTCAGTTCCAGCGGCAGGGAGTTCCAGAATGAGGGTGCCAAAAAGGAGAATCTGAGACCTCCGTGTTTTTTGCGCCTGAAGCGGGGTGTCTGAAGGAGCGCAAGATGAGATGAACGGAGGTTCCTGGAGGGGTATAAGGATGCAAGAGGGAGGAAATAAAGGAGGGACCGGTGCAGGCCAGAGACTTATGAGTCAGGCAGCCAAGTTTGAATTTGCAGCGCTCCGAGACGGGAAGCCAGTGGAGGGCCTTGAGGAGAGGACGGACGTGGTGATGTTTTGGTTGGTGGTAAATAAGGTGAGCTGCCTGATTCTGGATCAGCTGCAGTCTGTTAGTTTGGTATTGTGGGATGCCAACATATAGGGCATTGGCGTAGTCGATCCGAGAGATGACTAAAGCCAGCATTGCCAAGGTGAGGGCTTCAGTGGTCAGAAAGTGGGCTATTTTCCGGATCTTCCGGAGCTGAAAAAAACAGGAGGACACAGTGGCACTGACCTGGTGCTTCATTGAGAGGTCTTGGGAGATGTAGACCCCAAGAATTTTCACTTTGTCAGCAGGGTGGGGGGGAGGGCCAAGGGAAAAGGGCCAGAAGGTGGAATTCCAGGGATTGGATGGGCCTCCGACAAGAACAAGCTCCGTCTTGTCGGGATTACGTTTAAGGTGGTGAGTGCTCATCCAGTTACTGATATGGCAAAGGGTGGACTGGAAGTCTTGAGCCGCTTCGTCCGAGGAGTCGAGATTGAAGACGAGCTGTATGTCATCTGCATAGCTAAATGCAGTGACATTCCTACCGCGGAGGGAGCGGATCAAGGGGGTGAGGTAAAGGTTAAAAAGAAGGGGTGACAGGGATGAACCCTGCGGCACACCGCAGGTGACCCTCGTCCGGTTTGCCGTAAACTGGGAGAGACGGACTGATTGATGACGGTCCGCAAGAAAGGAACAAACCTAGTTAAGGGCCGTCCCGCTGATGCCTGCCTCTTTGACACGGTCGACTAAGATGGTATGATCGACCGTGTCAAAGGCAGCTGACAGATCTAAGAGCACCAGGGCTAGACTGATGTTAGAGTCAGCGCCTCTACGGAGTTCCTCCATAACAGAGAGGATAACCGCCTCTGTCGAATGGGCAGGTCTAAACCCAGCTTGCTGGGAGTCTAGGAAATTGGAGTCCTCGATGAAGGAGCTGAGGACGCTGGTCACATGCGTCTCAAGTACCTTGCTCAGGTAAGGCAGAAGGGAAATGGGGCGGAAGTTGCCCAAGGCCGTGGGGTCGGCGTTGGTTTTTTTTAATATGGGGACCACTTCAGCGTTCTTGAACTGGCTGGGGACCACGCCGAGCAGGAGAGAGTTGTTCAGGAGGGCCAATGGAGGGCCAGGGCAGGTCGAAAAAGCGGTCCGGCGAATTGCTGGGGGGCAGCAGTCTGTGGGGGAGCCAGATGAAACTTTATTGAGCAGGGTGAGGAAGTCTTCTTCAGGTATGGGAGGAAGCTGGGTCAGGGAGCGAGAGTTGAGAAAGGGAACGGCCTCTGGGAGGAACATTGCTGGGGCCCCAGAGGAGATACTGTTTTTGATTTTACTGATTTTGTCTGTGAAAAAATGGTTAAGGGAGTCGCAAAGTGCCTGAGAGGGGAGGGGTTTGATGGTCACCCTATCCGGGTGTGAGAGTTCCTCCACAATAGCAAAGATGTCTTTAGATTTTTGCGCGGAGTTGAGAATTTTTGTGGAGAAGTAGGCAGTTTTTGCCGCAGAGATTGCCTGTTTGTATTCTCCGGATAATTTTAGGAAAAGGGCTTTTTCTAAGGGGTCGTAGTTTCGGCGCCAGCGGCGCTCGGCTTGGCGAAGTCCCAGTTTTAAGGTTTTGAGGCTGTCGGAAAACCAGCGATGTGCGTCGTGGGGGCGTTTAGTTCGAATTGTTTTTAATTGAATTAATTCGAATTCCCCCTGGCCTTCCCCCTTCACCAAAGGCTCTAGCTGCGTGTTTCCGATCTAGATATTTTATTTCATCCTCCATAAATGACTGATGTTCTGTGTGTAGGTTTCGTAGTTCATCTCACAGTGTGATATCCTGTGTGAGCTCAAAGGCCAGCTCTAACTCCTTCATGCGTGTTTCGCAGCGCGTTATCTGACGTCTAATGTCTTTTAATATGCCTATAGTGGTGCCTATGGATACGCCCCGTATCGTGGCTTTGAAGGCCTCCCATAGTAGGCTTGAGTCTTCAATCACTGGTGAGTTTATGTGGAAATATTCCTTGATCGCCTTTTTTATGGTGTCTGCATAGACATTATCAGAGAGGGCCCGGGAATTGAACCTCCATTGAAACGGGGGCGGTGTGTAATTAGGCAACAAGAGTTTCAGTAATACAGGGTTGTGATCTGATAGCGAGCGCGGTAGGACCTGCACTTCTTTTGTCCATAAGGCAATACTATCTGTGCCTAGCCAGTAGTCCAGGCGTTACCAACTACTGTGGATCGCTGAGATGTGGGTGGCCCCCGGTGTATCAGCGTGTCGATGCCTCCAGATATCAGTTAATGACAGATCCCTTAGCATATGTCCCAGCTTCGATCTTGCCTGTTTATGCTGTTCTGAGGAGTTGAGGGATCGGTCCAGCCCATCCACCATAGTCACGTTCCAGTCTCCCCCACATATGATATGCGTGTTTGTGAAGGTACGTAAGTGTCCCCATATCTCTTGAAAAAACTCTGGCGCATCTATGTTCGGACCATAGACATTAAGGAGTGTTATGTGTTGCCCACGTAATGTGCCGGAGACTATCACATATCTGCCATTGGGGTCCTGTATCACACGATGCGATTTGAAGTTTACACCCTTGCGAATCAGTGTGATTACTCCCCTCGAATAAGAGGAATAGGAGGCCGTATAAGTTGATTCCGCCCACCGTGTACCGATATGTTGATGTGTGTTAGGTGTAATGTGTGTCTCCTGCAATATAGCCACATCTATTTCCCATCTGTTTAAATAGGCAAACACCTGCCTTATTTTCTTTGGTTGAGTAAAGCCCCTTATATTCCACGTGAGGAAGTTTAGGTGTGTTCTACCTAAACGTCCAGTGATCTGAGTCATCGATAAGGCAATAGCGAACAATCTAGGATCAAACGATAACTAGAGCTGAAATCAGAACCCATCGCAATGCAAATACCCACATCAGATCCATCAGTCCCATGCCAGAGGACACAGTACTATGACACATCTCAATCCTCTTGGTCTCTTAAGACAAACAAAACCCCTGTTCCCTCCCACCCCACCCACTCCAGCAACCCAAACCTGCCGAAGCCATAGCCCCTTTTGAGACATTCCCATCCAATTAGAACAAAGCAACAAAGTCAACTCATACAATAGAACTCGTGTTGGGGGTTACCCTTGTGGAGGACCGCTTGGGGCACAACTCGACACCCAATGCGTTGGGTGTGGACGACACCCTGAATAGAGTAATCATACATGTTTGGAATGTCTGTTTGCCCGCACCCCCCCACCCCGCCAGCATTAGCTTTATCGTGGACTGCGCTCTTGCACAATAACACCCATGCAATCTTTGGCGTTCATATAGTAGCATTTTGAGCCAAATTGGTGTGTCGCTCCAGCAATAGTGCAAATCAGCACATTGCTCCTCCTGGGCTGATCACGTAGCGTACATTTATCAGAGACGTATGTCGAAAACTCACACGTGTATTGGTCTAATCTTAGAATTGTTCATCGCATTTCTGTAGCCCCATTTATACAGCGGACGGCGCCAACATCAGCCCATAGGGAAGGCGCGATCAGTGTGAGTATGTGAGCGGAAAAGACAATGGACATGTAAGCATTCCTACAGTACCCCACAGTCCCACCAAGAGTTTTACGAAAAATCCGATTACAGCGTTCTGGGGTATCAATGTTCGTGACTGCCAAAAGCAAGGTTAACTGTATAAACAGTGTGTGACTCTGCCTCCCAGACAGATACTCAAAGTTGATCCAGTTTTACCCTTTCCAAGTCACAGGATATCACTCCAGTGGTTGCCTGAGCCATGCAACGTTCACTGCAGTAGTTAGTCCGTCACACCCCTCGAACTCGACAACCCATTATCTTTTGCCAATGACAGTCAGAAGGATCCCACCCGGCCTACCTGCAAAAAAAAAGAGGAGTCTTACCGATAATCTCTGGTGGGTCTCATTGGTGCAGCTAGTCTGAGTCCTGATGTTGTTCCTCTCGACCCTTGGCCTTTTGTTCTTGCACAACTCTTTTAACGAATTCCTGCGCCGCTTTAGGTGAGGGTAGCAGCACTGCCTTGTCGTTCCATGTCACGCGTAACCTGGCTGGGTACAGCATGGAGTAACCGATGTTAAGATCCCTTAGTTTGGCCTTGACGGACGTAAATTCCTTCCTAGCTTGTTGCACTGCGACAGTGTGGTCCGGATAGAATTCTAGTGTATTACCCTGGTGGGTAATTTTCCCTTTTTCATGTGCAAGGCGCAGGATGGTATCTCTGTCGCGATAATTTAATATCCTCGCAACTATTGGTCTCGGTGCCGCTCCAGGTGGTGGACGAGGCGCTAGTGACCTGTGTGCACGCTCTACAATGAAGACTGGTGACAGTGCTTCTGTTCCGAAGAGGTCTTTGCATAGATTCTCCACGTAGAGTTCCATACGCCCGGTGTTGGTTGTCTCCGGCAGGCCTGTGATGCGCACATTATTGCGCCTCGAGCGCGCTTCCAATTCCTCTTCCTTTGCTTTAATCACCTCCAGGATGCGTTCCATGCCTGTGCATTTGTTGGTCGTTGAGCGCGATTCATCTTCTACAGCCGAAATTTGCGTTTCGGCCTTGTCCAGTCGTTCACCGTGTTTTTCTTGTCTTGCAGCCATGCCATCCATCCTGCATGTTAAGTTATCCAGTTTGCCGTTTATGTCTTGTAAATTCGCCTGAATAGCCAGCAATATTTTTTCCATGTTGCTGCTTGGTGCCTGTTCCGCTGCCCCATTGTTGTCCGCCATGTTCTCCAAGAGTTTGGGCGTTTTCTTGTTTTCAAAGGATAGTTTCTGCTGCTGTTTATCCGGTTTCCCCATCGCCCCTGCCCGTGGGGTAGTCGCCTTCGTCGTGGGGCCGGACGCCCTAGTGGTTCTCGTCACCGCCGCCGTTTTGCTCCCAAAGGTAAAGGACGTTATCTGGGTCCCCGCGCGATGCAGCCGCTCCGGCCACTATGGGTCAGGCGTGTCTCCAGTAGCCCTCGCCCATGTGTAGGGGGGGACCCTTCACTCCCGTGGTTGCCAGGTCTTGTATGGAGCCTTAGGAGCCATCCCCCATACAGCCTCAGGGTTAGAAGGGGGGGCTGTGTCTTCTCCAGCAGTGGGGCACACCACGGGGTGTAGGCAGACTATAATCCTAATCCTCCTCTCAGCCGCAGTATGGTAGCAGGGACTGGGAAACACGGCCGCTATCGCGCTCACAGCTTGCAGTTTCGCGCCGTTTTTACTATGCCTGTTTTCTAGTTACGTTGTTATTTATGGGCAGCCGGATTCTCACCAAGGTATCTAATGTTAGCGTATCCGCCGCATGTTACCGCCTTAGATATGGTAGGCGCTGTGATGAATGAGTTCACAAGACTCCCGTGCCGTTCAGTATAGAGAATCACATTTGCCGATCTGCAATTGTATGGGCGCCGCCATCTTACTTCCTCACCCCGTCGGGCTCCTAGACCTCAAAGCAGTTCTTTACCTGCGCTCACAGTAGCGGATGTGCCAGTCCGACGTGTCTGCCCACGCATCTTGCCTCCGTTAGACTACACCTCAGCTGCGATCCCCGCATCACTCACTGAGCTGCATCAGACGCGATCGGGTCGGCAATCCCGTCCTCCGCCATCTTGTCCGCTACGCCGTCCCGCACTCAGTTCCCCGCTGTTTTGTGCCACTTCGCCTGCGATAATTTAGTCCATCTTCGGTCCGCTTGTGCTCGGCATCATCCCACACCAGAATAATTGATTATTCGGCGGAATGGTGGGGGCCAAGGCAGGGACAGAACATGTCGCAGTTGGTCGTCCGGCGGAGCTGCAGATTACACAGCCATACCGCTGTGCGCCCCCTAGCGCCTCTCAGCGATCAAACAAGTTGATGGACGAGTTACTATTCCTATTCATAAATCGAGATGGTCCTCGTTGTGGCACAATCCCCGTATTAAAATCATTATTGACCCTGTGTTGATCTTGTATTGGGCTTATAAAGGGATAACTTTAGTACGTCATCTGTATGACTCCAATGGAGATTCATTACCTTTTTCTACTTTATCTCAACAGTTCTCTCACAATAATTTAGACTTTTACACTTTCCTGAAAATAAAGGTGGCGTTAGCGAAGCTACGTCTGACTCCAACCTCTCCTTCTATTAAATTATTTCAAATGTGTCTTCGTTTAGGTCATGTGGCTTCCAAAATTTATAAATTTCTTTCTTCCGCTTCTCCTGCCGGTTGTACTGTCACACAACAGAAATGGGTATCTCATTTTGAGCACAACATGATTGCCCATATTTCTGAGGATGACTGGCGTTTGATTGGGAAGCTTTCTCTTCGGAATAAGGTTGCTCCTTCTCTAATCCAATCTAAATTTTTCTCTATCAATTTGCTCCACTGGACTCCGGCACATTTACACTCTCTTCAGTTGTAGGATGATGATCTTTGTTGGAGTTGTGGCCTTTGTACAGGCGATTACCTTAACATGGTTTTTGAATGTTCACTTCTTAAACCCTTTTGGGATTTAATACACAAACATCTTCAACTGATTTTTTATTTTTTTGTAACTTTTTTATTATAATAAGAGAAACATAGAAAAAACAGACAAGGCAATACAACAGTAGTACATCAGGCGGGCGAGTGCTCAAGGAGGACGGGAGATACACAGTAGTATGATACAGGAGTTGTTGTACACAGATGAGGGGGCAGGAAGCAGGAAACACAAATCAAGAACAAAGTACGCTATATTATACCAGGAATGTCGGGTCAGGGAGACGGGGGGGGACTCGGGATCCCTGTGAGAGGGGGCGTACATATATCTCCCCGGTACGAGTTCCATTGATTCCAAATTTTCCCCCATTTTCTAGGTCTGCCTCTCGCCACATATACAGTCTTCTCTCTAAACATGCACCAGTCCATGTTCTCTTTCCAGGCCGCCACAGTGGGAGGCCTTTGGGATCCCGAAAGCTGTGCAATGTCTCTCTTAGCAATCATATTACCAAGCGACGTCCATCGTAATTGCGACACATCATAGTCATTTGGCCCCCACACATTCAGCAAACATCGTTGGGTCTCTGGCAACATCACAACACCTGTTACGTCATTCATCACCTCATGTACACGGTTCCAGAAAAGCACCATCTCAGGACATTCCTATATTATGTGGAGAAAGGTACCAAGCAGACCACAACCACGCCTACACAAGCCATCCGTCGAATAGCCCATATGGATCAGGCGGGGGCCGGTAACATAAATCCGATAAAGGATTTTGAGCTGGACCACGCGGAGACGGGCCGGGATTGCGACCTCCCTGGGAGAGGAGATCGCAGATTGCCAGTCCTCGTCGTCTAATTCAATACCATCCGCAGTCCAGGTCGCCCTGAGGCGCTCGAGCAAGCCCGAGCGATCATTGATCATCTTTTTGTAGATCAAAGAAATAGTGCTATCCGGCACATGACCATCCAATATACGATCTTCGAGGGGGGAGGATTCCGGAATGTCGCTGCCCACTGGGAAAACCGATTTCAACGCGTGGCGGACTTGAGCATAGCGGAAGAATTCCCTATCACTTAGCTTGTATTCCGCCTGTAGTTCTGTGAAAGTCTTTATCCTGCCTTTAACCCAGAGATCGCGCACTTTACCGATGCCAATCATGTCCTATTTCTCGAACCCTTTCGTTCTCCACAGGCAACCCAGTCTCGCAGAGGCGTAGAGCGGAGTCGCGCGGGTCAATCGATCCCTCCAGCCCATGGCCGCGGTCGCACTATGCCACACTCGTACAGCTATCCCCGTGGGACCCGAAAGCTGTAAGCGAGAGGATCCAGAATAGAGCGCTCTGTTATAGTCACCCCCCGGTAACAGCCATCGATCCATTTCAAACGCCGGATTCAATGCCGGGCCATACATCCCGTGGTTAATTGCAGCAAGCTGGGAAGCCCAATAATACCGCCTGATATCCGGAAGTGCTATACCACCGTCATACCAGGGAAGCGTTAACTTTGGGAGAGCGATACGCGAATGCCCGCTCCATATCAATTGCCTCTGTAAGGATTCTACCTCTCGGAAGTACCTCGACGGAATCACATCAAATGTATTCTGGAGTGCATATAAAAACCTCGGTAAGGACATCATTTTAAAGAGAGCCGCTCACCCTAGTGGAGACAACGGTAATTTACGCCAACTCACTACGTCCGATCGTAAACGTTGAAGCGGGGGAAGTAGATTACGCTCGTAGCGGACCGCAGGGTCCAATGTTATAAAAACACCCAGATATTTAAAACCACACTGCGACACCTGGATAGGACAGCCACGTGGTAGGAGGGGGACGCCACCAGCGAGCACGTATATATGAGACTTGGTCCAGTTAATAACGAGGCCAGAGTTTTTCCGGAACGAGTTAAGCACGTCGAACAGTACATTTAACGATTTTTGAGGCGACGTGAGGTACAACAAAATATCGTCCGCATACAACGAAATGCGGTCCTCAAAGTTCGGAGTCCAGCGTATACCTCTCATCGAGGGCTCCCATCGTAGCCAGGCAGCGAGAGGTTCCAGAGCGAGGGCAAAGAGAAGCGGAGACAGAGGGCAACCTTGCCGCGTGCCTCTCCCAAGAACAAAGGGCTCGGAGACCCAGCTATTTACCACAACCTGTGCCAGTGGTGTCTCATACAGAAGTTTTACCCAACTAATAAATCCAGCGCCAAAACCAAACTTTGCAAGTGCGGCCCAAAGATACGGCCATTCGATTGTATCAAAGGCCATCGTGGCATCCAGGGACGCCAAGATGGCCGGTTCACGCAGTGACGTAGCCCTCGCGAGAACACCATGTAAGCGCCGGAAATTCAAGGCTGTGTTACGATTTGGGATGAAGCCCGACTGATCCGGATGGATCAGCTCACTGACTACTTTTATCAGGCGGTTTGCGAGTAGCTTAACAAGAATTTTGGGTTCGGCATTTAGGAGTGAGATGGGCCTGTAGGATGCACAGCGGTCCTGTGGCTTCCCCGCCTTATGGATCACCACAATGGTCGCAAGACGCTGATCACGAGGAAGGGAGCCAGTTTCCCGCGCAGCCGATAACATATCTCGGAGATACGGCGCTAGCGTGTCAGGGTGCAGCTTATACATTTCGTGGGGAAGACCATTAGGGCCCAGAGCCTTTCCGGAGCGAAGAGAGCGCACTGCGAGAGCTACCTCGTCAATTGAGGGTGCAGCATCCAACCAGTCCCTATCGGACTCAGACAGACAAGGCAACGCAATATCCCTCAGCAACAAGTGAGAATCCTCTTCGGGCCTATCAGATACCGGAGAATAAACTCCTCAGAAATAATCTTCAAAGCATTCAACAATGTCAACCGGGTCGGTCACTCGCACACCATCAGATCTCTCAATCACTGGAATCACACGGCTTGCCCTCTCCCTCCTATCTAGCCAAGCAATCAATTTCCCCGCCTTATCGCCCACATCATACAATCGTCCCTGCTGTTCCCTACTCATCATCTTAGCTGCCTCGGTAACCAAATTCTTATATTCCAGTTGCTTATGACTGAGGACGTGAAGCGTGTCTCGGGTAACATTCCGCTCCAAGGCACTCTCCAACTCAGTAATTTCAGTCTCAAGACGGACAACTGCCTCATTTCTACTTTTCTTAGCACACCCAATTAACGACAATGCTTGTCCCTGGATGACCGTCTTGAACGCCTCCCACAACGAAACAGGCGAAGATACTGACCCCACATTTTCTGCAAAGTACAAATCCAACGACTTAATCAGTTCAGTACGGGTTTTGGGGTTATGGAGATACCATGGGTTAAACGGGGCCACCCTCCCTTCAACGTCTATCTTCATATTTATTTGAAACCATAGAGGGGAGTGGTCCGATATACCCCGAGCTAGATGTCTAATCTCCCCAATTGACGAGGACTGGGCCGCCGGTATCAGGATATAATCCAACCTAGAAAGACTACCATGTGCGCCTGAGTGGACAGTGTACTGCGCCTGTTCTGGGTGCATCAACCTCCAACAATCCACGAGCCCCAACGCTTCAATAAAGTCACCCAACCAAGATTGTGCGCTCGGGAGGTCTCTGGGGGGATAGCCATCCTCTCTCCCGGAGACAACTGAATTAAAGTCACCACCCAGTATCAGGACACCATCTGGGAGACCCAAAACAACTCGACCCAAGTCTGCAAATGTAGTGGTTTGTAGGCCAGGGGGGACTTATACCGATATCAGTGAGACAGTTTTCCCCTCCCACCTGCCTGTGAGTGCAACATATCGCCCCCTAGCGTCCAGAACTATGTCATCGACCTCCAGGGGAAGAGAAGTCCTGACCAAAATACCCACTCCTCTAGAACTAGAGGTGAACCCAGAATGAGCAGCAAGACGATATCCCCGCCTGTTCAGAGCGTAGCAAGCATTTCCAACCAAATGAGTCTCTTGCAGTAGCACAACATCGGGGGAAAGGCGTCGCAACATCTGCAAGACGCTTTATCCAGTCTCCCAACCCATTCACATTCCAGCACAATAGTTTTAACCCCCTACCCCCCATCCAAACCCACGATGGTCTCCCACCTCATAGCGAGCACCACACCAAAGTCCAAAGTCAGAATAGTTTGTTGCCTTGAAGAAGAGAAAAAAATGAAACGTTCCCAACATACTTACCCCCCTCTCCCCACAATACCCCAGCGCAACTCCCCCCACCCTGCACCCCTGCGTAGCCTCAAAAGCCTTCCCAACTTGCAGTGTGCTTGTCGCCCTAGCAAAAAACTAATCTACACAAAGAAACCCAGAGGAGGAAAGGGTCCCTCTGTCCCCGCCGCCTCTGGGAATGTACTCAAAAGCAGACGATCACAGAAGGTAGCAAGCCACAGTTGTCCATTGTGTTCATTGTCTGGGACTCGGGCGCTATTGTCATTCTTGTTCACTAGTCCCCCTTCAGCACCACCTGTTTGGTCCTCGCGATCATGACGGGCAGGCAACGTATCCATCCAGTCACTCACTCCCTCCGGGCGATCAAAGAAGAGTGTCCGATCCTCATACTCCACACGCAGCCGGGCAGGGAACAGCATCGCATACTTCAAGTCCATATCCCTGAGGCGCCTTTTCACCCCCTGAAATCCCATCCTTTGCTTCTGGACGGACTGGGAAAAATCCGGATAAAAGTTCACTGTGGTGTTTTCGAACTGCGTAGGTCCACCCGACCGCATAGCCTGCAAAATGGCGTCCCGGTCTCTGAAATTAAAAATTCTGGCGATGATCGGCCGCGGGGGCAAACCTGGCTTCGCTTGTTCTCCCGGCACTCTATGTGCGCGCTCCACCGTAAAGAATTTACTCAGTCCCTTGGGGGCGAGGTGATTGAGGATGAGGTCCTCGACACGTAAATCGGTGGACAGTGATCCAGAGTTCTCCGGGACCCCAATAATATGCACGTTATTGCGCCGTGCACGGCCCTCAAAATCCTCCAGACGACGAGCAAAGAAGTTGTTGGCGGATCTCAAGTTGCGTACCTCCGTTTGCAAGTCAGACAGGTCTGTCGTGAGGCTGGAGGTCTTCAAATCTAGAGATTTGACCTTCTCATTTGTCTTCGCCAAATCCGTTCTGATAAGATTAACGTCGATGGCCACCGTGTCTAGCTTCAGGGCCAAGGCCTCATATTGCTGGCCAATAGATGTCTTGATGCCAGCAATGGCGCCCATGATGTCTTGTAACGTTATATCCGCCGACACAGTAGGGTCATCAGTCGCCTCCTCCCGGACCTTCGGTATGCCACCGGGGGATCCTTTAGGATGGGTGTAACGGTCCATAACATTCGTTTGGAATGCACCTCATCGGAAGGTGGTCTTGACTTTCCGTTTGTCACCCTCGGGCTTGCCTGTCATGGCGGACTGGGTGCTCCGGAGGGGCGCCCGAGATCTGGTCCAAATGGCTCCTCAAAAGTCACCCATGGGATCAGCAAAGGCAGCTAAAAGCCAATGTAATATCACAGCCGAGCACTCGCCGGCCCCAGGTCCAAGTGATGAGCACTGGAGCCAGCTGCGCCCAGAGTCTGTCTCGGTGAGGAGGAACGCCAGGCAGCAGAAACGAAACCGAAAGTGAATTCGGGCCGTGGTCTGGACCCCCTTAGCCGGTGTTGTTGAATTACTGTCCGGGTACAGCCGCGACTCAAGGCCCAGGTAGCTCCACGGGGTAGGCCACAAAATTGCAGGACGGCGTATCCTAGGAACCCGAAGTCCAAATCGATTCCTGAAAGCAGCTAGTACATCAGCTGGGCTGTGCCTTCAATAACCCATCTTCGGAATCAGGATATTATACAGGATAGATGCGGGAGGCGGCGAGGGTCTCGGGAGCCCTGTGCTCACGCGGCCATCTCGGATGCGCGCGAAGCTCCTCCCTTCAACTGATTTTTAACCTCCGGTTCTAGCTCTCTTTCCCAATTATTTTGTTAGGCCCACTTGCCTCCCGGACTCCACTACCCTTAGATTCCTTGGATTCCCACTTACTAGATCTATTACTAACTATTGCGGTGAAAGTAATTCTTACGGAATGGAAATCTTTTTCTTCGATTTCTTATCACACTTGGTGGGCTTGGGTCTCCTTTTTGAGAGGTGCACACACCTCAGTTGATGATGTTCATCTCTCTCCTTCAATTTCTACTGGTGTCTGGAGAACTTTAGATTCATATATATGGATTTAGCTTCTAAGGGTTTGGTTGCTCAATATCCTTTCGATTCGTCTGTGTGAGTGTTGTCCTTCTGTTCAGGTGTAGCTCCCCAGAAGATCCCTTTCCTTCCTCTCTTTCCCTTCTTTTTTTCCTCTCCCTCTCTTCCACATTCCATCTGTTTCTTCCTCTTTCCTTCCCTTTCTTTTTCTTTCTGCTTCTCTTTTCTTCTCTGTCTTAAATCTCTTTTTTACCCCACGGTGATACCACTGATCTAGATCACGGTTTTTTGGTTTCCACATTATATTTTATCACAGTAGTAACTCATGATGAATTCATATCTTTTCTCATATGTATCACCTGTATGTTATTCAAAGTTTTGTATACCCTTTTAATCTTAATAAACTTATTGAACTAAAAAAAAAGCCACACACTTACAAATAATGTACCCACCGAATGACTTTTGTAAAATGCATTATATACTTTGTATGTCTGTATAGTTGCTGGAAAATTGAAAACTTAATAAAAGAAATTGAAGATAAAAAACATATGTTTTTGGAACCATTTTAGCAATAATGTCCCACCTACAGTATGAGCTGCCCCTTAATCACGTCATGCAATGTTCTTCAAGCTAGGGCCATCCGTAAACAAGCATAGGCAAAGTCAGGAGATCTGGTGTTGGCCTAGTTCATTGTTTTTTTTTGCCACAACATTTACCTCCTTACATGTATAGAACATGTGTTGTAAAGTTCCCTTGGCTTGAATGGCTTAACTGTACCTTAGCTAAAGAGAGAAGTCATGCTATCATTGTGTAATATGACTAATGAAAAAAGCTTGAGCTGTAGTAGGTTGATGAGTGACTTTATTGTTATGTCACTGAGACACACTAGGGCCTCCTCCTATTCCCCTCCCTGCAACTCCCTTAGGTCCTTCTCCTGCTTTTTACCTTATCGACTCATGTTCCCGGTACATTGTGTGACAATGCCTTATGTGTATGTCAGCAAGTTTCTTGATATATTAGATTTTTATTAACTTTCTCTGACGTCAATATTATACGCTATTGCAGGACATCTATTTAAGAAGCACTCAGACACTTCTTATTACCCTACCCACTTGAATGTCTGTTTCTCTTTTTGTAGTGGTAACTGAGGCAGGCTTAACAATTCCCCACTCTTCATGGGACAAATATGGATTTTCCCAAGGTGTTCTAAAGGCCAACAAGTTTATCATATTTCCTATATTTTTCTAGGTGGCTCAGAAATGACACAAAAAAATTCTAGCATCTCATCTGCATATAATGCGATTCTGTCCTCCTAGAAATAGAGATTCGTCATTTGTATCCTCCCTAATGTTTGTATACCCAATAGTACAAATTATCAGCAAGACCTGGCATTTCTCTCTTGACCCTCATCAAATTTCAAATAATTATGAGAATTCTCCATTAGCAGAGATAGATGGATTATTGTAATTCAACTTTACCCAACTCCTAACAGGTGTCTTCTATTTTATCTCAATACTTTGAACCTTCAGTGCCATGTAAATTAGTCAAAGATATCCTCTGATCCCAGCAACAGGTTGACAAGTGGCTCCTTCATGAGACAACTTCGACAAACTCTGCAATGCTATCAGCCGCGGCCCGTGGAGGGAGTTACAAAATTTGTTTTATTAATTAAATAGTTTACTTACCTCCAATTATCCATATTCCAGTTTTAAGCACCCCCACCCTGCCCCTCCCCTGCCCCGCCTTTCTGCCCCACCGACACTCCCTCCACGGGCCGTGGTTGAATGCTATGATGGTTAGTTCTAGTTCTGCCTGCTGTGTAACCAGACCTGAAGCTTGATTGACCTTCTGCACTATGATCAGCCTCCTTACCAGTATCATGAATAGAGTGTTGCTCTCTACTTCAATTGTGCTAACAGCCTGTACAGTGCAAACCACCACTTCTCTCAGTTCCACATTTGTGATTGACAACTGGGAGCCTACATTTCTTTCTGACTTTAAGAACCTATCTAACATGTTCTTATTCCTATCTTTCTCAAGGCTAGTCTTTTGGGTCCCAGGATCATACCAACTTGCATTTGGCCAACTGGCCATTTTATTTTGTGTGCTGTGAGTACAACCCAACATCATTATATTCCTTATAACACTTACAAACTCTAGATCACTTGTACAATTGTCCCTCCACTCCTCACCACAGCCCCATTTCGGATATTTGCGGGGTCAGGTACTTGATCCTTACGTTATTAGGTTTGAGCCCAACACGAGAATCAAGAGAAAGAAAATGACATGCCTCTCTGTGCCTTTTGTGGCAGGCATATGAAAACTCAAAGATCGACAAGAATCTAAAACTCCTCTACTAAATTTGTTGTACTATGTTGTGTGAAAGGGAGAGAGCAGAACAGCACCATATCTACTGAGAATAGCTCTGTTTTCCTCTCTCCCTGTGTTGGTGTATGTTAGTCTATCATGCACTAAAGACATACCCTTAATCAATAGTGCAAGGTTGAGTTTTATATTAAGCATAGGGTGTGTGCTGGAAGGGGACCCTTCCGGTGCAAAATATTATGTTTAGACAATCCTT
Source organism: Lissotriton helveticus (assembly GCF_964261635.1). Lineage (NCBI taxonomy): Eukaryota > Metazoa > Chordata > Amphibia > Caudata > Salamandridae > Lissotriton > Lissotriton helveticus. Next base: position 645,622,557 of record NC_136071.1, on the reverse strand, counting down.
ATATTTTTCACACATTGGATGTGTGCTGTACTGTGTAACACACATCCAATGTAAATAAGACAGTAAATACTTAATCATTAGTTTTTGCCATTTCACACCATGTTTATAATTAGGCTGTGGGGTTTTAGGTTTAAACCTATAATAACTGATAAAACCCCACTGAAAGAAAAATAGCCCTCACCGGTGAAAACATATAAACACTGAAAAAACACCTGCACAACCACAAACTAAATGCCATTCAAAGAAAGGATAAAGAAAGTGAAAGAGTCATTTTGTCCTTACTGAAGCGGTCAATAAAATGTAACTTTGTTATACAAGCTAGCAGTAAGAAAGACTGGCTAACATTATTCTGCTTGAGTTTTGTTCTTTAGGGATGCCACTAAAATATTGTTTCTTCCTTTTACTTTTTTCAGTTTTATGGCCTTTGGTCTAAAGATGCAGGGTTTAGTCTCACGTTTTAGGTTTAGTTTAATTATTTTATAAACTGTAGAGAATCAGGACATATCAAACTCACATTTGATATTTTGGCTGCATTTGATTCTTTCACTGATATGTAAAATGGCTAGTTTCATAAACATCTTTACTAATATGTGTCATCACATTTACCCACAGAGAATGGGTAAAAACCCTTAATACATCAGACCATAGTTTCTAGTGGGTCTGTATTGATAGTAGGTGAATTGCCAACACCTCAGACTTTAAACATTAAATACAAGGTATAGTGACAAGTATATATATCACCAAGCATCTGGGATAGTGGTGAAAACGTGACACCAGACTTTATGAAAACATGTCACTTGTTATGCTCTGCAAAAAAAGTTCTTTCCAAGTTCAACAAAGATTGGAGTGATATTGTTTGTATTTGTAGTGATTCAGCTACGTATATAAAAAACTTTGTGTGATGACCTGTCAAAATTGATACCCGAGCTGAAGTGATTCCCTGTAGGAGATCCCTGCCACTTGTTAGATGGTATGCTGAAAGCATATTTACAATCTTCAGAGTTAATGAGGGTTGCTGTTGACTTTTTAGTCCATTCTGTTGCACTGTTTTCTTATGCCCAGGAACTAAAGCACAAATATTTATCATTTCGTGCTTTATGTGGCATCAAAGAAAGAGTCATCCCAACTGTGTCCCTTAGCTGATGGTTCTCAGCCCAAGGGGCTATGAATGCTGAGAGGGCCTTTTCACAGAAGTTTACATGGGAAGGAAAGCATGAGCGCACATGACCAAAGACTCACTGAAGAAGTATTGTATGGTGTATTACAATAAGATTAATTTGCAAAAATCTCTTTGGACCTCATATACACTATACGTACACTGTCTATATACCATGTTCTTTCAGTGCAGAAAGCAAGCAATGATGAAAGCAAAACGTTCTATAAACACCGGAAAAACACTTTTTCTGTTGTTTTTAGTAACGTGAAAATGTGTAACCACTGATAACAACTGTATTTTAAGATATTGAAAACACTGAAAAAACCCCACCAGAATTTACCAAAAATAGAAACTGAAAACAGGACAGCCTATTTATAATGCAATCCTGTAGCAAATTGTTAGTGGATTTCCCCTAGGGTGAGCACTGGGAAGGCTAAGTTAACACACAGATTCTGCCACAGTTTTGGTTTGCCTGATGTCTTAATTAGTTAAAGATCTAGAGTAGCGCTGTTTTACCACCATAGACAGTGGTAAATGGTTGCTTGTCACAGGAACTTTCAAGGCAGATGCTGCTTTTGAATATAAACGTAGCAGAATTTGTCGAGATATCTAAAGTAAATCTCAAAACATAGCACCATAGCATACAGAAAACAACTACAATCAAAACAAAATGGGGCACATTACTGCAAAACAGGTAAAACAGAACACTAACCAACAACTGCTGTACAAAAGAACAAAACCGCATGCAATAATGCAGCATCAATGCACAACAGCACAAAAAACAGCATAACACATCACTAGCACAAGAAGATGTCACACAACAATTATGCCCAAATGGTCTTCTCACTACTTTACCACCTCCAGCATTCTGTTTTCATAATATGGTTGTAAAAGAGGGTTGTGTCAAGCACAAAATACCAAATTAACTTACCACCAAGGAAAGAAAAAGTGCTTTTCAAAATGTATTGTGATCGGGTACCTTTTCTTTATCACGGACTCCATCCTCCTGACTCTTCTTACTCAGCATTTTTAGGCTGCCAGTGTTGTTGCTTTGGTCTCACTCCCAGCTTATATTTGAGGCCAAGAAACATAAACGCATACTATATCTAGAATCCTCTCTGGGACAGATTTATCGAACCGTTGAGCAACATCACCACCAAAAGTGTTTTGCTGCCTTGTACAAGGGCAAAAACATAGTGCAAATCCAATAATGGTACCTTTGCAGTGAAAGTGGCTACGGCAACACATACTTTAAAGCTTTCCTAATAGGGCATGTGTGCTCTATAGTGCAGCACAGATTCAAACTTTGAAAAGTTTTAAGACCTAAAAAATATTTTACCAAGTTAATGCTTGCCTTGGGGAAGCATTCATTTTTTGTTTTGGCCTGTGAGTCAAAAACCAGGAGTGGTAGTGTGGGAACACCCATGTACAAGCCATTGGATGCTACTTGATGGAAAGTTGCACAAAGCACCACACAGTGCTACTTTGCATTACAAGTAGGCAACTTTAAAGCACATGAAAAGTATGCATGGAAAAGTCAATAACAAAAGAACACTGTTAAGTGGTTTGCGTCACTTTTTATACTTTTCACCACTGCAGTGTCTCTAAGTAATGCACTGGACTTTGCAGAGTGAGTTCCATGCTTGACACACCTGTGTGACACCTGTGTGACAGCCTTTTGTTGACATGTGGATGTATTAATAAATGGTGGCAAAGTGGCTTGAGCAGCTTGACCTGCTGATTTTGGAACATTCTGTGACTCTGGCAAATCACATAGGGCTATTACAAATGCAGCTGTCAACTTCATAGGACCACCGTACTCGTGATGGCAGTCCGACCACTTACGGGCCCACCTACATTATTACGAGTGTGGTGGCGGTGCACCACAAGACCGTGGCGTCCACCAAGAATCCAGGATCCCAATGGGGTCGCACAGGGGTGAGGAGCAGGAATATGCTGGTGGTGCCACTGTGGCACCGCCAACCATATTCTAAGTTGCCTGTCCACCACCCTTTTCATGGCGTTGAGCAGGCCATGGAAAGGGTGGTGGAGAAGCAACTAAGGCTGTGCCACTCCTGAACCTGGGGGTGCATGCAGGGGGCACATGTTGTGCCCCCCTGGAATTGCACCCCTGTTCCTACACAGTGTGGCATGCTTGGGAGTGCCTCTTTTACCAGGCAGCACTGCGGAAGCTGAGCCACAAGCCACAACTGTTACTTAAACCTTAACTTTCTTCTATTCGTTCCTTTATCTTCCTCTCAAGTACCTTCCTTTCTTCTCTTTTTCAAGTTTCTCTTTCTTGAAAGATTCCTCTTATCCTTTCAGAATCAGCCTTCTTCACTCCGTACTTTAGGTTTTCTACACTGTGTTCTTCCTAATTGGTTCTTGAACAAAATAATGGAAAAAAATATTTTGATTCCAAAATATTGTCAAGAATATTGAGGTATGAAAAATATTGTCAACAGGAGTATTGAAGATAAAAATATTGCTTTAAGTGTTGTAATAATCTTTGCAAAAATATTGATTTAGAAACTATCGGATATAATAATGTTGTTAATTTATAGTACTGTGTTTTATTATATGTGTTTATTAATTGGGTTTAATTTGTTTTTTACTAAGATAATTTAGTAATTATGAAATTTGTGACATTTGTGTTTTTAGTTGTATTAATGTATAAAAATTATGTATTTATAATTTTTTTAACAGGAGATATTGGGTTTTTAGGGGATTTGGGTGGGGCTTTTTTTAATATTGGATATTTTAAAGTACATTTAATTTTGATTTATTTAAATAATATGCAACTACTTTTGTAAAATGTCAAAATTTATTTTGTAACTATAATAATGTCATAAATACTAATTGTAATGATTTGTACAGATAAATACAAAGGCAAAACAATGTTTTCTGTCTGCAATTGTTTTTGAAAAGGGAAAAATACAGAAAATTTGCTAAAACAAAATGCAATGAAGTGTGAGTGCATGCTTGTCAGTTAAATAAATGTGAAAATATTCCATTTTATGACTAAATTTGTTACTCAAAACACCAAAATAAATATGGATAAGTGCAAAGAAGATGCAAAAAAAAATGAGGAAAACAGATGGAAATTAAAAAAAATAAAGGTGGAAGCTCTATCTAGTTGAAATATATATTTATTATAGTAAAATTAAAAACATATTCATTTATTGTGAATTCTCAAATTAAAATGTAAATTAAAAATAATATATAAAAGTATATAAAGTGTATTTTATAAAGTGTAATAATTATTTATTTTTATTGATAAAAAAGAACCATATTTTAAATATGTTTATGTTTATTAATTTTGGATTATGATTTTCTTTTTTATTTTATGTTTCTAAGTATAGAAGTTTGAGCAAATAATTAAAAAATATAATACTTATTAATAGAGTTTAAAAAACAAATGTTTGATAATGAATATGCAGCTCTGTAGATTTAATTATTGTTTTTATAAGTGAATTGTTTTTAACATTTTTATAATCTTTTTACTAGTTTCAAAGCTAAACAAAGAAACATCAAACCACAATCTCAATCAAACCTCCCTAGCCCTCCCCAGGTCCTCATTATGAAAAAAAAATCAAAACCATCAAATACATATTGTAGCGCAGCCTGCACATGTGAATTTTGGCCCCCTCCTGCACAACCTGAGGTATTGCTCCACCCACACCTCCACTTGACTTGAGCCCAGACGGGCAATAGAGAAAGCCTTTCCCCATGTGCCAACCCTAAGACCCAGACATCCAATATCTAGTCCATTGCTTCTACCATGAAGTGTCTCCAGGGGCCCCAGACCTTCCATACGTGCCACTGTACCTACTGCGCTAATAATAACTACACTCATGACTATAAGCTATATAACACCTCATTATGAGCATCTTGGAAAACAGGCCAAGGTTACAGATTACTCAGCAGACAAGGTCCATCCATCCTATTACTAGTTTGAGTAAGTATTTGGAAGGGACGCCTACACCATGATCGGTCCAAATACTGAATTGGTATCCATTTGAAATCCCATTTTAATGCCAGAAAACCTATTCCGACTCCTAAAATGAGGGATCACTGACAGAATATTGGTAACAAAAATATTGTGTGAACAGAATATTGTGTCAAAAATATTCAGGACCAAAATATCAAGAAGATAAGTGCAAATAAGTAAGTATAGATATACTATTCTTAACTCCAGATCTACATATACCTTGAAGATATATTTCAACAAGGGACATATACGTGGAGTTAGAGAGGGTAAATCTTTGTTTACCTAAAGAAACTTATTTTGTCCTCGATATTCTTAACATCGCGTTATTTTTTCTCTCAATATTTTGTCTAAACGCCAAAATGGGATTAGTATATGAGAAAAAGCATTTTAACAATCACAAGTGTAGAATAGGAGCATTTGAAACCATCAGAATGCGTGGTATATTTGACTCTACATACCCTATAAGATTTTGAACACAAATATTCCAGATGCAAAATTTTGAATTTATGACCACCACCTACTATTCCAGCTGATAACCATGAATAGTAAAATCTTGGTTCATGAACGTAACACCTTGCTTGCAAAGTGTCATTTTTCAATGTATACAACTGCATACATGTAGACAGATGTGACCTTCCAAGTTTCACTGATATCACCTTCACGCTTGGAGGATAATGGCACAGCTGAGCAGGGGGTACGCAGTGCCAACTTTACAGATGATCTGTTCGCCGATTCTTGCCCAATGTTTGCATATAAAGGGTGGCTGCTGGATGCTTACCTCAGGGGAAGAGTAGAGATGACTGGGTGCCAGGAACCGCTGGCATCTCTTGAACACTGCTAAACAAAATGCAATTGCAACAGAAACTAGACTTCAGCCCTGAAGGTGACTCTACTCTTGTTACACTCACTACCTAAGGAGCTGTGTGAAAACAAAGAATATGAGAACACGGTTCAGGTAGAGATCAACATAGCCAAGAAAGATTCCAATAAATTTGACAGCGAGAAGGGAAGGCACAAGTGCGGTATGGCCTAACTCAATTATCTCTGAACATTCAGTAACCAGAGGACAGCAATATCGCTAGATTTAGTCAACTTGCTGTAATTCAATCGTAACAATATGGGGAGAATTTACTGAAATGGTGTACAAGCAGCCCCTTCACCAGCTCAACCTGGACAAATAATATTATGGAAACCTTTGTCAGCCATCTTGTGCAACGCCTCCTATTTGTAGGTCCACCATTCTAGTTCATGTTTTGTGCTTGTTATTATTTATTTTCCTAGTTGTCTTATTTTTATATGCAAGAAATATTTCAACATTTATATTTGGAAGAGAATGTTTGATTCCTGCTTAAATGGTTTTAAAGCCATTTATTATTCACTGTTGTGCTTAGAAGCATATATCGCGCTTAAAATTGTATTGTGGCATGATTGAAATATACAATGGATGTTAAGCTGAGAGTGCCATAAAACATCTACACAATGCACTCTAGTAAAGATTTAGGGGCAGATTTACTAATATTTAATGCAACGCAGCACAGAAACTAGAGTTGCTGGGCTAAATTGCATCCAGGGTTGGATAGGGATAAAAAATCGGTTTGGGCATGCTAAACAGAACTGGCCGACATTTGCATATTGCCTTTCCGCAAAACACTGCTTTGTCGAAGTTTGATTAAAAAGAAAGGGGTGTCTCTGACAGGCATATTTTCTTAACTTTACTTAGATAAAAAAAAATACACGGATTAGTTCACACTGGTGAAACACACCTAAAAACAAGTGAGGCCACTTCTGCTCAGGCCCTCGGCTCAATATGCATACATTAATAGGCCGGCCCAATCGAGAGAAAGGGAGTGTCACTGTTGCTTGCTGATAAAATGGACGCCCATCTGCCTCCAGAAAGGCCTCCTAGGCACCCACTGGGCCGATGGCGGCATCCGAACAACACAGAAACCGCCCAAATCGACCCCTCCCCAGGCTGCCCAAAAAAGCAGTCCACAGCCGGAACACGGATACCGGCCCCTCAGCCATTGCCAGAGTTCCCGCCTACCAATCCGACCCTTATTGCATCAAAGGGAGAGAGCAGACCAGGGCCATATCTACCAAGATATTGTGCACCATGTACCTTTGTGCAGGAGTGTGTATGATGTGCAGGACCCTTTTCATTCTAATACAAAATGCTATCCTTAGACATTGTTTAAAACATTTTAAGTTTATATGTGTGTTGTATATTGCATCACACATACAATGTTGGAACAATTTGGAGAAAATAATACTTTACCCCAACATTACACCTACCTCGAGGAGGTGTAAATTTTTGGTGCAAAGCTCTACCCAATATTCTATGTAGATAGGGCTTTGAGTCATAATCCATGGTTGGTTTCATTGGACTGCCCATGTACCTCCATGCTAAGTCTTTTTTAGCAAATTAGGCCATAGTGGTACTTTGTGTTACTTTTGGGCAACTTTCCTGCACAAAATAAGATTTGTGCTGGAAAGTAAATCAAAATACAACACTTTGCATTATTTTGTGTCACGTTTTAGACACAAAACCGACACAAAGTATTTTAGTCCCTATGGTCTCATTTATGAGGCCGTGCGTCACTTTTACGCCGCTGGTGCGTCACTTTTTGTGACGCAACAGCAGCGTAAAAAATGTGCCTTGTTGCACCATATTTACAAAGTGACGCATCTAGGTAGATGCGTCACTTTGTAAACCCCTGCGCTACATTATACCTTCGGCAGGTATAATGTATGCAGGGGGGGCGTTCTGACGCAAAACAGGGTCATAGAAGTGACGCAGTGAAATCTATAAGATTTCACTGCGCCACTTCTAGGACACAAATGCGTCAATTTCTTATGCATGCCTCACAGCAGGCGTAACACTGATGCAGGCCCTTTCACATGGGGCTTGCCCCATGTGAAAGGACACATTGCTGGAGTTGCGTCACTTTTGTGACACACTCCAACAATGCGTCACTTTTGCCCCATACAGAGACGTCAGAAATACTGACGTATCTGTAACTCCTTGCGCCATGATGTGTCATACTGTAAATATGAGGCATCATTGGTCTCGCAAGGAGGGCACAGTGAAAAGTGACGTATCGCTGTTTTCACGCAGCGATGCGTCACTTTTCATAAATGAGGTCCCTAGATTCTTGTGATACTCTGGTTGTGGCGACTGTACAAAGCTGGAAATTCAGTACAACTCTCTAATAGATGTTCAAAAGCAGTTATCATTTCTGTTTTTTATTAGTTGTGAGTTTGGCATTTGGATGTTTTAGAATGACCTCAACCAAACGGATAGAAAAAATATCTCTAAATTTATAGTCAATGAACTGCACTTTATAATGATTTCTCATTCTGCAGAATTCACAGGACAGTATCTCTTTGAGCATGTTTGTTTGCTATGAATCCACCTAAATGGTTTGCGAAACAGCAAGCCGAGAACTATGGGGTCTATTAGGATGGCAGTCGGAAAATCCCTCCGACCGCCATGGTAGCCGGAAAACACCGGCCACTAGGAGCGCGGCAAAACCGCCGGTCCAATTAGTATGCTCTGCAGTCAAAATCCGACCGCAGCAGTCGGATCGCGGCATTTAACAGTGCGGAGTTTGCTGATGCCAGCAGCACTGCCGCGATGTCCAAAAAAGTTTGTACTGCATATCCCTGCACTGCGTGGCAGGCACTGCACAGTGCCTGCCACCTGGTACAGGGACCTGTCAGGGGTACCATGGATACCCCCCCAGTGCACCCACACATCCCAAAACACATTGGGGGCCTGCAATGGGCCCCCAGAGACATTCTCTGCATGCCTTTCCATGGCGGTCCCACCACCGCGGAAAGGCTGGTTACCGCCAGCATAATAATCATGCTGGCAAAGCCTGGTCCCGCACTGGCCCCATTTTAGTGGTCCAGCTGCGGTAACCAAGAGATGCACAGCAACCAATCTTTAGCATGTCCGTTTAAATAGGTCCCTAATATCCTATTCAATTGACAATAATTGTAATGTGAGTAAACAAATTCTGGGCATGAAAAGTAGAATTATACCAGGTTGAAGAATATATACTTACAAGGTTGGGCATATTTACAAGTTTGGGTATCCTCTCTTACAATCAGGAAGTGATCGCACACATAATCAAATATAGGGGTCTATTAGGATGGCGGTTGGATGACCGCCACCAGGCCGGCGGTGGTAATCTTCGAGCCGGCAGCGGTCATCCGCCCGCAATCGCAACCCAGAAAACTACCGGTACCATTAGCATGGCGGTGACGACCGTGGCGGTGAGATTTTCCGCCCGCCACTTTTCCGCTAGTAGCAGTCTGCACGCTTGCCTGGCGGGCGGAAAATCTCACCGCCGCGGTCGTCAATTGAATAGGATATTAGGGACCTATTTAAACGGACATGCTAAAGATTGGTTGCTGTGTATCTCTTGGTTACCACACTGGCAGAAACCCCCTTTGTATGGGCCAGCTGCAATAGGACCAGCTTTTACATTTCATCAACAGACATGTCATATGAAGGGTGTGGCTTTCAACACATCTTTTTTTGCTTAGAACAACCATGCATTGGAGGGCAATCTCTTGTGGGAAACATAGTAATGACCCCGATGTGTTAGGATAGTATTCCCAGTGCATCCGTCACACTGTTCTTACTGTTTTTAAGAAACAACCCCCTACCCCTTTGGCAACTAGGGTTTGAAAAGAATTCTAAGCGATCTGTCATGAATCTATGTCATGGCTATCAGACTAGAATCGAACAATCTGTCAAAAGTGCGTCCACTCTGTCAGTAAAAGCATCATCATTATAACTTTATTCGACAGTTAAGTCATTAAAGCACAACGTAAAACCAATCATCAATGTGTGATACTATCTAAAAACAACCATGATGTACAGACAATATAAATAATTAAGATACAATTACATTCAGTATGACAACTATCGAATACACTAGATAAGAACATTTTGAATATAAAATTATTTATGAATATATCAAATTTAAAAGAGTCAATTTTTACCATATTACTAATTCCTTATACGGGATAAAGGATAATTGATTAAAACACAATAACAAGCACATAAAAAATGCATACCCCCTTGCTTGTACAAGTAGTTATTGTTACTAGTATATGACTTAAGATAGCAAGGTGGGCCAACAACTAGCCAGCCGGGCTCATCATTTTCGATCTTATTGCTCAAGCCCAATAAAAGGACTTCGCCACAGCGATAGCTATAGGTGGATTGGGGTCTGAACTTAGTATTCTCAGAGCCTCAGCATATCTTCGAGTTCCCAATTGTCGACAAATTGGCTTTATCCATTTACGGTGTGGTGCAGTATATAAAGGACAGAAGAACAAGATGTGACTTACAGATTCTTGCTGGTCCAAGCACCTAGGGCATTTGTCATTTGTTGACCCAACCCATTTACCAGTGAATAAGCTTGTTGGGAGAGTACCCACCCTAAATAAGAAGTACAATTTACGGTCATGGGGCTTTTCAATAAAATCCCAGTACTTTTCCAACACAGGCCAGGACTTAAGTTCAAGGAATCGTCCAGTGAGGTGGGACGAAAGACCTTTCAAACATGTTGCTGAGAAGACCATTTCCCAGTATCTTCCCTTCAATATTTTTTAGAAGGGAAGACTGCATTCAGAGGGTCATCCCACAGTTCAGACATACCCAACCTCACAAGCAAGGATCTAATCTCCTTCAACCATTTAATTTTATGGAAAGGATCGTTTTGAATGATATTCATCAGGCCCTGGGCATAGTGTGAAAGTTCTTTAGTACTCCATATTCTATGCCAGTACAATAATGGGCGAAGAATTGCCAGATTGTCAACTGCTTTCCTACCTAGATCCCATAAGAGTGGTGTCAATGGGGTACTTTGTGGGACACTGGTGGCTTTACGAAAAAACTCATTCTCCACTAGGGACAAACGTTTCAGATTCTCGAACCCCCACAGTTCGGCTCCGTATAGGGCCGAACTCAGTACCTCCAACCCATAGATGCCAAGTACTGGGCTGATCGGTTTGGTAAGTGATGTTTTGAATTTTTGTAAAAGGAACCCTGATTGTTGTTGATGCTTTAGCATGGCTAGGTCGAGTTGACTATTCCACCACATATCCTTCTGCAGGGTAACACCCAGATAAGTTATTCATAAACACACTACCTCTAAAAGATTTGTGTTTGTTAAAAGACATGAATTTAGTCTTGGCAGTATTTATTTCCAGACCGCACATAAGGCAAAAATCTCCGAGCCGCTGGAGGGCCCGCTGGAGGCCACTCGGTGTTTTGGAGATAATCAAGGTATCGTCCGCGAACATGAGGATTGGGATATGAGAACCTGCCAACACCGGGGCATCCGTGGGAGTCAAGGAAAGGAAGTCCGACACCCCGTTGCCGAAGAGCGAGAACAGGGTTGGCGCCATAACGCATCCCTGGCGCACTCCCCGCTCAACGGGGAAGGGTTCTGTCACCTCACCCTGCGACCCCCACCGAACCCGGGTGAAGTTATCCTCATGCAGGCGCACGACCAGTGTCAACAACTCCGGGGCCATCCCCAGCTCCTCCAGGACTCGCCATAATTTACTGCGCGGTACTAGATCGAAAGCTGCCCTCAAGTCAACGAACACAGCGTACAGAGCCTTTTTCCCAAGACCACTGTCCGCCAATAGAGGGTAATAAATCGAAAGATTTGATCTATTGTGCTTGTTTGGGGGCGGAAGCCATCTTGCAGAGGACTCAAAATATTGTTTTAGTCCATCCAGGTCTGCCTCTTACACAGGACCAATCTACCCATAATCTTCTGGATTATGTCGATTAGGCTAATAGGCCTATAATTGCTTACGACAGACTTGTCACCCTTTTTATACACCAGAATGATTTCTGCCCCCTTACAAGAATGAGGGACTGCGGCCCCTTGGGCTATAGCATTTGCCAAGTAGGCGATGTATAGTTGCCAAGATCGCTTATCATTTAAGAATACAACAGCAGGGATGCAATCAATACCCGGTGCTCTTCCCTCAATTACTGTCTCTAGCGCTCTATCAACATCTTTTAGGGTGAAAGCCACTCCTTCATAAAATTTGCAGGGAAATGTTCCATTGCTCTCAGTGCTACCAGTACAGGCGTACTGTGGCTTGAAATAGTCAACCCACTGGTGTTGGAGAACATTGTTCTGAGGGCGGTCCGGGCACCCGCTCCAGTCCCATTTATATGTGTCCCAAAATAATTTTGGGTTCTTGGCCCCCCAAGCTTCTTTGAGTTCCTGCCACTTACACTCATCCTATACCTTTTTCGCCTCCACCTGTATTTTCCTATAACAGACCCGTGCCCCTTTTACCTTACATGGGTCCTTCATTCTTTTTTTTTTTTTTTTTTAAAGACTTTTATTGAGCAATCAAATAAAAATTACAAAGATGGGCCCACAACCACACGGGCTGGCCGCCAATAGCAATGCACAACATAAGAAGCAAACAATCACTTTTGTGGCCAGGCACATATCATATACCAAGTATTGCTCAAAGCATAGGACAGGACATAAAATTTTTCTATATTAATCATAAAAACAACGAACTCTAAACAAGGCGAATGCACATTAATCAAGTCAGCCCAGAAGGCGGAGGGGAAGTACACTAATCAGGAAGACAAAAGCAAATCAATGGGACTCGGCAAGGCCGGGGGGGGGTCAGCGGGGAGGGCAGGAAAATCCTAAAACAACATGAGAAAATTTCGGGAACGTCAGCCTAGGGAGATAAGGCAACATCGGGAGTGTCAACCAAGGGAGGGGTACAAATATCTCCACGATATGCATTCCACTGACCCCAAATCTTCGTCCACGCCCTGGGTCTGCCCCTAGCCACATAGACGGTCTTCTCTCGGAACATGGACCAGTCCATGTTATCCTCCCACACCGAGACTTCGGGCGGTCGGGATGCGCCCCAAAGTTGCGCAATGTCCCGCTTCGCGACCATGTATCCCAAGGTCGCCCATCTGGTCTGGGCCACAGAATAGTCGGTGGGCTCCCACACGTTCAACAGGCATCGTCGGGCCTCAGGTCGCAGGGCAACACCAGTCACATCAGTCATCACCGCAAGCACATCAATCCAGTAGGCTGCTACCACCGGGCACTCCCAAAGAATATGCAGAAATGTAGCACTCATCCCACAACCACGCTTGCATAAGCCATCCGGGGAAAAACCCATCACTACCAGACGCGGACCAGTTACATACACCCAGTGGAGGATCTTAAGTTGAACCAAACGGACACGGGCGGGGATGGCGACCTCTTTCGGATAAGAGAGAGCCGACTGCCAATCCTCGTCATCCAAGTCCAATCCGTCACCGACCCAAACCTCCCTAAGTCGGACCAATAAGTCAGTGCGATTATTAATCAGTTTCTTGTAAATAAGGGAGATAGTGCTATCAGGCAGGTGTCCATCCAGTATGCGATCCTCAAGGGGGGAGGACTCGGGCAGGGTCACATCAGGAGTCAGAACTGAGGCCAAGGCATGCCGGACCTGCAAATACCGAAAAAACTCCCTATCACTCAAGTCATATTCTGCCTTAAGGGCCTGGAAAGACTTCACTCCACCCTTCACACAGACGTCACCCACCTTACATATACCAATCATATCCCAGCGGTCAAAGCCCTTAGTAGACCAGAGACCCCCCAAACGTTCAGAAGCATAAAGCGGAGTCGCCATTGTCAGTCGGTTCTCCCATCCCAAACTCACATTCGCGGCGCGCCACACATTTACAGCGGTCCTGGACGGGCCCACAAGATGGCGCCCGGCCGATCTGGAATAAAGCGCTCTATTGAAATCCCTCCCCGGCAGCTGAAGTCTATCCATCTCAAAGGCCGGATCTCGACCCGGGGAATACATTGCGTGGTTAATGGCAGACAGCTGGGCAGCCCAATAATATCTCTTGATATCGGGGAGCGCCATGCCCCCGTCATACCAAGAGATGGTAAGTTTCGCAAGGGCAATACGTGGACGCCCGTCCCAGATCAGCTGCCTCTGAAGACTCTCAATCTCTCGGAAATAGGTAGCGGGAATGTCATCATAAGAATTTTGAAGCGCGTAGAGGAATCGCGGCAAAGACATCATTTTAAAAAGGGCAGCCCTGCCCAGAGGAGACAGGGGTAGCTTACGCCAACGGGCCACATCCAGTCGCAGTCTAAGAAGGGGGGAAGGAGGTTACGCTCGAACCGGAGTGAGGAGTCCAGCGTAATAAAGATCCCCAAATATTTGAAGCCAGATTGGACAACCTGGATAGGAAACCTGTCCGGTAAAAGGGGCAAAACACCCGAGAGAACATACACACAGGACTTAGCCCAATTAATAACCAGACCCGAATTAGCACCAAACGAAGTAAGAACGTCAAATAAGACATTTAAAGATTTACGCGGGGAAGTAAGATACAGAAGAATATCATCCGCGTAAAGCGAGACGCGGTCTTCAAAATCCGGTGACCAACGGATCCCTTTGAGTGAAGGTTCCCATCGAAGCCACGCAGCCAACGGTTCCAGGGCAAGCGCGAAAAGCAACGGAGACAAGGGGCACCCCTGACGGGTCCCCCTACCAAGACAGAAGGGGACAGAAACCCGACCGTTTACCACTACCTGTGCCAAGGGTTCAACGTATAACAGCTTCACCCAACCAATAAACTCAGGCCCAAAACCAAATTTCTCAAGAGCCGCCCAAAGATAGGGCCACTCTACCGTGTCAAAGGCCATCGAGGCGTCTAGTGAAGCCAAAATGGCCGGCTCCGTCAGAAGCCCCGCCCTCGCAACAGCACCGTGGAGACGACGTAGGTTAAGAGCCGTGTTGCGATGCGGGATAAATCCGGATTGATCCGGATGAACCAAGCCACTAATGACCGTCAACAGGCGGGTAGCCAGGAGCTTAGCCAGGACCTTGGGTTCAACATTCAACAGGGAAATGGGCCTGTCAGACGAACAAAGGTCCCGAGGTTTACCTTCTTTGGGAATAACAACTATCGTAGCCAGACGCTGATCATATGGGAGAATACCCCGTTCGCGGGATTCCAGAAACATGGTACGAAGATAGGGCGCCACCCTGTCAGGACGTAGCTTGTACAATTCAATTGGCAATCCATTCGGGCCCAAAGCTTTGCCTGAACGGAGTGAGCGAATGGCCGTCGCTATCTTGTCCGTAGTAAAAGGGGACTCCAAAGAGACTCGGTCCAAATCGGAAACACTGGGCAGAGCTATATCACGCAACAAAAGGCGAGAGTCATCAACATCCCGTTCAGACACAGGGGTATAAACCACACGAAAATAATCCGCAAAACATTCAACTATTCCAGCCGGGTCTGTCACTCTCACACCGTTCAAAGTTTGAATCACAGGCACCACACGATTCGCCCTCTCCTTCTTATCCAACCATGCCAGTAATTTACCCGCTTTGTCCCCCACATCATACAAACGACCCTGTTGCTCCCGAAACATCAGTTTAGCCGCATGTGTGACCAATGACTTATAAGCAAATTGTTTCAGACCCAGGGCGTGGAGTTTATCAGATGTAACATCCAATTCTAGGTCAGCCTCTATCTCAGCAATCTCCCTCTCAAGGTCCACCACCTCCCGATTCCTCGCCTTTTTGGATTCAGTAATAAGGGAAAGGGCCTGCCCACGAATCACCGTCTTAAAGGCCTCCCATAGGGACACCGCCAAGGAGACGGAACCCTCGTTGTCTAAAAAATAATTGTCCAAAGACTTAATCAAGAGATTACGGGTCTCGGGGGAGGTGAGATACCAAGGGTTGATAGGAGCCACCCGGCCCGCCGCCTCCACTCCCACCTCAAAACAAAGCCAGAGCGGAGAATGATCAGAGATGCCCCGGGGGAGGTGTCTAATCTCACGAACCGCCGGCGACTGCGCCGCAGGCATCAGGAAATAATCCAGTCTAGACAGACTCCCATGGGCCCCAGAGTGGAAAGTGTATTGAAGCTGAGTAGGATGCATAAGCCTCCAGCAATCCACCAGGCCGAACGTATCCAGAAACCCACCCAGCCACTGTTGGGCCAAAGGGGTGTCCCTAGGGGGGTGACGATCATGTAGACCGGAAAACACAGAATTAAAGTCACCTGCTATGAAGAGAGTACTATCTGGGAGGTTCAACAACACACGGCCCAAATCGGAAAAGGTAGAGGTCTGTAGACCGGGGGGCACATAAACGGCAAACAAGGAAAGGGTCCGACCCTCATAGCGACCCACGAGGACGGCATAACGTCCCCGATCATCAAGGATCACATCATCAATAGCTAGGGGGAGGGAAGCCCGAACAAGGATACCCACACCCCTAGAACCCGTGGTAAACCCCGAATGCGCGGCGAGGCGATAGCCCCACCTATTCATTGCACGACAGGTATTGCCCACCAAATGAGTCTCCTGTAGAAAAACAATATCTGGGGACAAACGTCGTAGACATCACAACACCACACCCCGCTTAATACGATCCCCCAGACCATTAACATTCCACGAAATAAACCTCAACCCGCTACCCCCATCCCACACAGCAACGCCACAACCCCCTTCCAATGAGCATGACATCAAAAACATCTGTAGCAAGATAGAATCGCCTTGAGAACACAACACACAAACATCAAACTTCCCATCCACCCACCCCCAACAAGAAAGGAAACACCCCCCACCCTGCACCCCTGCAAGAAGCTAAAAAGCCACCCCAACATGCAGTGTGCCTGTCGCCCAAGAACCCCCATTCTACAAAAAGACCCCGGAGGAGGAAAGGCTCTGGCCCGCCCGCCACCCCCACAAAACAAATAACAAGGAAAACACATAGACAATAGAGGCACTGAGGCATAGAATCCCAGAAGAAGTTACTGTACACGAGGACCCGGGCATAGACCAACAGTTCAGCTCTCTACACCACCCTCAGCACCACCCGGGTGGGCGGCGGACTCAGCCGCAGGAGGTCGGTCCGGCAGAGAGTCCAGCCAGTCATTCACAGAATCAGGCCGATCAAAGAAAAAGGTTCGGTCATTGTACTCAACTCGCAGCCTGGTCGGAAAAAGCATAGCGTAGCGCAATCCCATGTCCCGGAGACGCTTCCTAACTCCACGGAAGCCCATACGCTGTTTCTGCACCTGTTGAGAAAAGTCCGGATAAAAGTTCACCGTGGCATTCTCAAAGGCCACCGGGCCCTTCACACGTGATGCCTGCAGGATAGCGTCCCGATCCCTATAGTGGAAGAGTTTCGCAACAATAGGCCTCGGCGGGGCGCCCGGCTTACCCTGGCCTCCCGGAACACGATGGGCACGCTCCACGGCGAAGAACTTACTCAGCCCAGACGGAGAGAGGGAGTTCTGGATCAGATCCTCGACCAGGAGATCAACAGAGTGCGGTTCTGGATTCTCCGGAACGCCAACCACACGCACATTACAGCGACGTGCCCTGTTCTCAAAGTCCTCCAAGCGCCGGGTCATGAAATCGTTCACCCTACGGAGGTTGCCCATCTCCGTCTGTATCTCCGAGACGTCTGCCGTGAGGCTGGATGACTTGAGATCCAATGACTTCACCTTCTCATTGGTTTTAGATAGGTCGGCCCGAATCAAGGTCACATCAATGGCCACGGTGTCGATTTTGTGGGCCAAAGCTTCATATTGTTGGCCTATCGTTTCCTTCATCCCAGAAATGGCGCCCATGATGTCCTGCAAGGACGGTTCCATTGACGCGTCCACATTGTGGTCAACCGCACTTGGGCCAGGCAGGGCGGCTCCAGGGGACCCCTTCGCATGGGTGTAGCGGTCCATAACGTTAGACTGGACCGGGCCCCCACGTAGGGGCGTCTTGGTCTTTCGTGTCTCTCGGTCCCCTCTGCCCGCCATGTCGGAAACCGCGTCACCAGGAGACCCACTCGACCCGATGGAAATGGCCACAGGAAAGTAGGGCGTCGGGACTAAAAGGCAGCTGCAAGGGTACCACTAGGAGAGAACCAGCCTGAAAGAAGAATAAGCCAGCCAAAGGCCCGACAGCCGTCTCGTGCGCCGGACCCAGCCCAGGCCAGACTCCCCAGCCAGATGTCTCAGTCTGAGGCCGAATTGAAACCGAAACTTAAGAGGGGGACCCACAAGTCCAATCCCCCTGCCGCTGTTGTTCAACTCCGAGACGGCCAGAGAGCCTCACCCAGTCCCGGGCGCATCGCGAGGGCGGACCCCAAAAGTTCGAATCGCCGTAACTTCGGCGCCCCGGGTCCAAATCAAATTCCAAAAGTCCCAGGAAGATCAGCCCAGCGTCCTCTACATAAATCCTCGTGAAGAATCAGGATATGTTCAGGATATCATGCCGGGAGTGGCGGGGGTCCGGAGAGCGCTGTGCTCACGCGGCCATCACGGATGCCCGCCAAGCTCCTCCTCGGGTCCTTCATTCTTAGGGCTAAACCCAGCTCTGTCCGTGGCTGTCGACAAGCCACATTTTACCAGCCCTTGGTTTTCTTACTTAGTTTGCTTCTGCCTGAGCCTACCTTACAAAAATGTATTTTTAATTAAGCAAAAAGTTTAGCGTGGGCGTTGGTCATAAAAGAGTGGAAGTCCCCACTGGTGGCACTAGATCCCAGTGCTACTAATACCTTATTTACTTCATTTTTTATGGTAGTCAGGGTATCAGGCTGTTCCATGACTTTACTCCACTTAAGGTGGCGCATGTCATTGGCTAAGGCAAGGTCTGAGACTGTTCTACCCTGGGTTGCTGCTACAGCTCCAATTATATCCAGCTTAAATAGGGAGATAAGGGGGTTATGATCACTCTCTTCCCTTGTTTCGGCAGATACGCTGTGTGTGGCTTGGTGTCACCCCTCAATCTACCTGCTTCCTCCCCGTGGCCAGGCTTGGCTCCGCCCCCCCCGTTGCTTCTCCGTTACCCTGCTCACTGGGGCTGCTCTTGGACACTGACCGGCCGGGCTACGCTCCGCCGGTCAAGCTGCAGACTACAAGCCCCAGGATCCCTTGGGACACGACGCAACATCAGTGCGCACCAGGAGGCGCATAAAGCCCCGCCTGGTCCCTCGTTCCACGAGGACGCGCGCGGTACTCGCCAGGAGTAGCCCGGGACTAGGGCGGGACCGTCGGTGGCCGTCCAGGGCCAGAGGAGGCCGGGCTGGGCCACCTCATTAACGTCAAATGCAAAACAACAGTTGAAGGACAGAATGCAGAACAATGTCATACATTCTCCCCAGTACAGAGATCTGGGTCTAAATCCATCATTTTTTTGCACTCCACACCACCCCAGTTCAGACATGGCCATATGCAAATCAGCCTTGACCCTATGCCTCATGGGAACAGTCCAGCCCGAACTGCCAAGCCATGTCTTTCCTGGACTGGAATCAAGCATCCTAGGACCGGTTTCCGGCTATCAGCCGTCTTCAGCCAGGATAGCTTGACTCAAGTGGCAGAGTGGGCTAAAGAACGGTGATGGATTAAACCCAGATCCGTTGACTGGGTGTGAGTGTTTGATTGGTTCAGATGCTCCGTCCATCACCACCCCCTTTTGTACCACTTTGTTCGCCACTTTGCCACTGGATTCAAGCAAGCCGGGCTGAAGACGGCTGAAATGCCAGAAACCGGTCCTCGGAATCTTGTTTCCGGTCCAGTGAAGGCATGGCTTGGCAGTTCGGGCTGGACTGTTCCCATGAGGCACAGGGTCAGACTGATTTTCATATGGCCATGTCTGAACTGGGGTGGCAGAGTGGGCTAAATAACGGTGATGGATTAAACCCAGATCTGTTGACTGGGTGTGAGTGTTTGATTGGTTCAGATGCTCCGTCCATCACCACCCCCTTTTGTACCACTCATTAACGTCAGCATTAAGGGACGTTTAAAGTAAGACTTTTATGTATTACAACTGGGACTATTGGACTCGGTCTCTAACAGTATTGACTGTTTGAACATTTTGTTATCTATAGTGACCTGGATTTATTGTTTCCTATAGTCTCTCTAAGGCTCAGTTATAAACATCAGTAAAATGACTTCGCGTCTTAGCAAGGGGTGGGTGGGTCTGTTAGAGGGACCTTGGATAGTTTCATCACCAGGGCTGCTTCACTGTTAGAACGCAAGATCGCGATCACTGAGCGATCCTTGTCCTCGGAATTGTTGGACAAGCGTTCCTCACTTGGTCCCATTCAGCTAGCGACAACACCACTAAATCAAGGCTTAGAAAAAGAGGTAATCACAGAGATCAGTATTCCTCTACAGCTACAAGATCTAACAAAAGCTGTAGAGATAAGTAGGGAGTCTTACATCAGCACCTATGATCACAACACAGAACTCCCATTAAAAATCACCTCTGAGGAATCTAACCCACCCACACCTTTGAAGTCCATCTCAAAGAAGAAGATCATGTTAGCAAAAAGAAAGCGTGGGGGAAATACACAAAGGGGCAGGCGAGCTAAAATACCTAAAACACACCGGAGCCCTTCAAGGAGCCCAAGTGTTGCAGCAAGGTCCACTGTGCCAGAAAACATAACTACACACTCTCACCTTTCTCAAGATCTGATGAAAAATATTGAACATCTGGTCAAATCACTACTACTGCCACTCGTAGGGAGAATAAAAAGACTGGCTGACCAATTAGGGTCCATTGAGGATGAGACAGCTACTAACAGCAAATTGTTAAGGGAACTCGCAGCCAATAGGCAGAACCGGAACTTATCCACATCTTCCATGGGGCTAAAAACAACTAACCCATTGAACAAAGCGGACATAATATTTTTACCTTGTGATATTACACCCGCCCCCATAAACATAACTCCCAAACATAGGACACCTAGGGAAGAGAGAGCTGGGAGGAAAGTTAACAATCAAGGAGATATGGTGAGGGAGCACCACCCTGATAAGATCAAAGGGGGTACCTCCCAACAAATTGACCTTCCACCAGAGGCGGTGCCTTACGTAGTAGTACTCACGGGGGTCCCAGAATTGGCAGAGGGCAAAACCGAAGGCTACTGGGAACTTAAAAACAAAGTTGTCCATTGGTTGAGAAAGAATAGACCACTACCACCTGACATTGATGGTGAGATCTTACACGTAAGAAGACTAGGATGGGTGGGGCATAGACCTAAAGATATACAGGGAGCCTCCATTATTATTAACTTTAGGGACCGTAGGGTATCCACATACATCAAAGATTGGTATCTTGATAGAGGAGGGGGAGGAATATCGACACGCCACCTAAGTTATTTCTACCCCCGAGCCCTACTTCATAACTCATCAAGCCCCTGGAACCCACATACGCGCAATGTAGCCGGCCCTATTTTTAACATTCCTACTTTTAACCAATATGATTCCCTTGCTGGCTTGGATGGGGTGGACTGACTTACTACTAAGGCGCAGAGTGACGACAAGGCCTCTGAATTTACTGCTGATGATAGGATGTGTAGTAAACAAGAGACCTGTGCCACAAGAACTAAGGCTACAGCGGTTGAGGCCAACGATAAGACCCCATTACGTGGCCAGTCAGTCATATCATGGAATATAGCGGGTTTAAAGGATAAAGTAGACCTCCAGGAATGGACAGATATAGTAAATAAGTACAATATATTGTGCCTTCAAGAAACCTGGGTGGTTCAAGAAATTAATATAATTGGTTATCAAACCTTTAATACACCCGCTATAGTAACCCAACACGGTAGAAATAAAGGGGGCTTGTGCATTTACATTTCAAACACAGCAGGGATTTCAGTTTTTAAATTTATTTCAACGGATTTTTATCAGATATTATTAGTTAACTGGCCGGGTATAACTAATATGGCTATTATCAACTTTTACAATAATGCCCACACATCCCTATGGGAGGAAATTATTAAAGGCCTTAGAAGCTCATTGCACCACCTAGAGGAAACTGTTGATGGCGACTTGGCATTGCTATGGGTGGGTGATTTTAATTGTACGCTCTGTCCGAGCAGCACTATTGGTACCTGTGGCCTGGGGGAGTATAAGGAAGATGCACCAACTCACTTTACCCATTCCTGTTTAGGGGACTTGCTGAACACCTTGCTGTTCCATTTCGACCTAATCTATGTTAATGAAAGATGCTCTCCTGCAGTTGACTTTCGACCTACATTTAACGGGAGAGGGGCAAATTCTATAATTGACTTTACTCTTTTGTCTTCTAGATACTCGTCATTTGTCTTTTCATGGGAAACATTAGATAGCCCTATGAGTGATCACTATCCTATCTCTCTTTGTTTAAAAATTAAGGGGTCGGACTCAAGATCTAAAGTCATTCATATTTCTCCCATTGACCTTGCAAGCACCAATGGTTACAGTATTAAATGGGGCAAGGTCAATCTTGAAGCCTTCATTCGTAATTTAGTAATAAACACCTTTGACCATATTATAACATGTCTCTCTCAGTCAGAAGAGAACCATAAAGTTCTTGATTCTTTTTCTAAAATAACGGATGAAATTAAAAAAAAATTAACAAGGGTATATACAAAGAATACACAAAAATCTCAGGGTTGGTTTGATAAAGACTGTTCTAGGGCCCTCCGTAATTTGAAGAGTGCCCTTCACGAAACCCCGAGATCTATGGAGTTAGTAAGGCAGACAAGAAAATGCTATCATGCGGCCTTAGCTAGAAGGAAAAAAGAGATAAAGGGTGAAATTTGGCGGAATCTCCAAGAGGCATGCTTAAAGAACGGTAATGTTGCTTTCTGGAAAGAAGTCAATTCGCACTTTATGCACAATAAGGAATCAGACATAATAGACCTCGCCATCCCCGGGGGATATATGGGTCATGCATTTTACTAATCTATTTAAAAATCCCAATATACATGAGTGCGAGAAAGTTATAGATAACCATATTAAGACCCACAATGGGATTGGACCAGTAGGTGTGTTCCCCCTAAGAATCACATTTGAATGTACAGAGGTGATCAGAGCAATTAAGGAAAGCGCTCCAGGGAAGGCGCCAGGCCCAGACGGCGTCCCAATAGATATATATAAATCAGAGTTAGGCTTATGGGCCCCCTTGTTAACAAACATCCTAAACTGCTCTATTGCCTCCGGCTTTATTTCAACTTGGCCGGAGGCAATTGTAATACCAATCTTTAAGAAAGGGGATAGGAACAACCCCACTTGCTACCGACCGATATCCCTATTGGATGCCTTAATGAAGGTTGCAGGTAGAATAATCCTCATCAGGCTGAAGGATTGGGTGGAGGACAAAGATATTATTACTAATCTACAATATGGATTCCGTACAGGCAAGGGTACCATCGAGCAGGGCCTTAATTTAGCGTTATTGACTGCTAAATATACTCAAGCCAAGAGAGGGAGCTTATATATTACTTTTGTCGATCTAAGCTCCGCATTCGATTGCGTCGATCATGCCATGCTGTGGACGACCCTTAGTGACATGGGTATAGACCAGCAGATTTTAACATTTATTAAGGAATTATATAGGGATGCAGGGGCCCACGTACGGTTTGGGAGGGGGTGGGGAATGCTCTGCCAAATTTAATATAAAAAGAGGTGTGAGACAGGGGTGTATTCTAGCCCCATTTCTCTTCACCTTGTATGTTAATAGTGTAGGACTATACTTAAAGGAATTCCAGTGCGACTACCCTTCAGTTGGAGGAAGTCCGACCCCCATCCTACTGTACGCGGATGACGCCGCAATTATGTCAAGGACTGTTATTGGACTACAAAGGGTGGTAGCCACATTTGCAGAGTACATGAGCATCAGAGGGCTAATAATCAATACCTCAAAAACTTACTCCATGACCTGCGGTAATTCGATAAAACCCAGTACGGCAATCTATTTGGATAAAAACAAGATTGAGAACACTACTAGATTTTCCTATCTGGGAATTAACTTCGACAGTAGAGGTACATGAAAAGCGGCAGTGTCAGCAAGAAAAAAGGCCTTCTCTAGGGCCAATGGTGCCCTGATAAACTTCCCCAGAAAACTTGGAGGGCGCCCGGTACGCGAACTACTCCAAATTTACAAAACCAAATATGCTCCTATTGGCACTTATGGGGCTGGGATCTGGGGGTTTGCTCAGGTGGAAGAGATCCAATATTGTGAAAACAATTTTATTCGCTATTTATTAGCAGCCCCTAAATCCATGCCCAACTATTCAGTCATAGCGAAGTTGGACTACATTACATTTCAGACACGATTAATTCCTCCCCATTGCTACTTTGGCATAAAATTTGGGTAACTCCCGAAATTATTTTAAATAGAGAAATTGTCATGGACTGTCTTTCGTTGGATGGAATTGCAAATCTAAAATGACTAAAGTACATAAAAACTATGATGCCGGATATTGGGCACAAAGAATTTTTTGAGACACCAAAAAAGCACTTTAAAAAAAATGATTATGGATCATCTAGGTAACAAAAGGTGGTCATCTGAAAAGGATAAGCAGACCGCTATGGCAAATCAGTCACTTATTACTCATGTAGGGATTCAGCCCTATTCATTGTTGGAACCAAGCTGTTACTCCCGAAGGTTGCTGACCAGGTTTCGTGTTGATACTTACTTTCGTATGGTAACATTTCTGGATTGTAACAATTGGTCTAAAGATTTGGTGAAGTGCCCATGTGATGACCTTTCAAAACAATCTAACATCCACTGCATCCTCTTTTGTAAATTTTACGAGACCCCGCGGAAAAAGTTCTTGAAACCGATCCTAATAAAATGGGGAATAAGGGGATGCAGACTAGCATTCTCCATATTAAAACAATTGGATTCTGTATTTGTCATAAAAGCGGTCAGTTCTTATTTAAGGATATTAATTAGCTTAAGGAATACCATGTAACACCAATTGCTGTATTTTGTTCTCATTTTTATCTCTATTGTGATCATAGTAGGAATATCACATGACTATATTTAAACTAGTATAGGATTATACGAACATTGGCAGTGCCCAAGTATATATGTGTACGACCATTTTTATTCTATCATTAAGTAGACGGCTTCTGCCCCTGATTAATTCAAAATCGTTTTTAATTAATTTCATCTTCTTTGTCTCTTTTTTTAAATGTACAGATAATGGCTTTTTATGAAAAAGTTTTTAACATGTGCTTTTATGATTTTGCACACAAAAAATCGAATAAAGATTATTTTGACTTTGGCTAAGGCAAGGTCTGAGACTGTTCTACCCTGGGTTGCTGCTACAGCTCCAATTATATCCAGCTTAAATAGGGAGGTAAGGGGGTTATGATCACTCTCTATACGAACCAATACCGCCATATCAACAAGGCAACGCCACCGTTTTAAGTGGACAAGCAGATAATCTATACAGCTAGACCTGTGGCCATTATCATACGTTCTTTTGCCCTGTCTATCCGATGGCGTGCGACCGTTAACAACCCGTAGCTGTTTCGCCATACATAGCCCCTTCAATTGAATTGCTGAGTCAGTCCACTTTCTTATAGGTGGCAATTCAAGTTGGGGAATACCCCATCTTGAGACTTCCTCCTCCGTTAAACTCTGGTCATCATGCCCTAGAGGCTCAAAGGTGGTATTAAAACCCCCCGCTACAATTGGCAGTGTATTGCTAGGCAAGGCTTCAATCAAGACTACTAAGGCTGATATTACCTCAGACTTTTTTCCTCCCGGATGTCCTCTTGCCTAGATATTAAAAATAGCGATGCTTTTCCCGGAGGGGAAGGTAGCTTTCACTGCAAGTATATCATTATTTGCTACGGGAAGTTGTTGAATATTACAGCTTAATGTCTGCCTGGCCCAAATCACGAAACCTCCTATTGGGCGACCCTTTTCCTTCTTTACAGCAGGAACATTGAAATTAAAGTATCACAGCCTAAAAACAGAATCCACCATCCAAGTCTCTTGAAAGAAACAAACATCAAATTTTTCAATGAAATTAGACCAGTCGGGCAAGGCTAGTTTCGAACCCAAGCCCGCTAGGTTCCAAGATACCAATGGGATAGAACAATCTGTACTGTGAGGGCTGCCAACGTTATCCACTCAACTCATTGTAGGAAAGCGCCGATGCTCTAAACTCGGCTCAGAGAAGGATAGATTTATCTCACTCAATGGTTGATTTAGTATTACCTCGCAACCCATCTGGTTCGAGACTGATCTCTCTACATTAAGTAGAATTCCATTGGACTTAATGCCCATTGCCCACCCTGGGCAGGGACTTTGTCAACAGATGGAGATAGATTCTTATCTGGTTTAACCTCCTTAGAGACCACTGCATATTCGTATGATTGTCAATCACAGTCTTCCAGCCCGGACAGCATGTCATATCTATTATGCAACCTTAACCCCCAATGTTGCTCCTAGTCTGAAATCCCCTATTTGCAAACTTGTTTAAGAGGACAGGGTGTACTACTGGGTAAAAATAGGTCAGAGGTAGGGACTGGATTAGGGTAGCTGGGCCTGCCTGTATCCACTTGCAGATGTATTCAGGAGCCCTACTATCCTTAAAATTAATAATTATACAGTCTCCCTCTATGGTCTTTTTCCGTGTCCCCACCCAATCTACCCATCTAGCAAACAAAAGATCAGCAGATACCTGCGTGGGGAGTGGCCGGTTAAGATTAAGCCAGTGGATACATTTGTTCTTGAGTTCCAGGTACGACTCCCTATTATCCTGACTCAAAGAGGGAACCCCCGCGAGAACCACCATGTACGGGGTAGATTCGGGAGGGAGGTCTAAACATGGTAAACTTTTTGTAGATGGAACCCGGGGAGAATTATTCACTGGTGTATGTTGAGTTACAGATCTACTGTATTCCACTAACCGTTAGCTGCCTCTCTGCGTAGTTAGATTGGGCACTGCTATAATACCAGAAGAGTGGGGGAGGGATGTAGAGGCCCAGCAGGAGCAGTAACGTTGGCTGTATTATTCTCATTCTGCAAGACTATAGAATCAACGGCAACATTATTGGGCCCAGTCATGCTCGTTTGTGTACCAATTACCCCCTTAGCCCGATTTCCACCCCGTGATTGCACCGATGCAAGCGATAATTCTAGACACACAAGCCTATTTTCAATAGAGTCCAGTATATCGTAAATTGGGAGGCATGTTTTTGTAAAGATAAGTTCCAGCTTGGTCCAAAATGCAGATCCCAACTCAGCAGGTAGAGCATCCCCAGGACTAGATGACAATGTAATCACATCATTAATGGGTTGACCTGTTGTAAAATTGTGGGAAGTTGAAGGGGACGCGCTTTCATTAGCTTTGCTTTTCTTCCTTTTGCTTGGGCCCCACTACGCTTCCTTTTAGACGTTGTCGTTGAGCATGCCATTGGTTGAGTCACCCATAGTTTGGAGCTATAAGCAGAGCGGGTCTTGACACTAGATGCCGTTGATCTGGGATGCATGATAGGGTTAGTAATGTTCTTAGTGCCCATAGAGGCCACTTCCCTGCCCGAGTGGCATGCCAAACATCCAGCCGGTTGCAAGAACTGGTTACCCTCGCCCTCCCCAGACCTGCCCAGTGTAGCAATGTCAGTAGCTTGTTGAGGGATAGGCGACCGAGCCTTGGCCAAAGTTCCCATGGAAGATCTTTTGTCGAATGCAATATCCAACAATAATCTCTTTTCTGTCAGCTCAATTTCATGGGGTAAGACTGAAGATGCTCTTATAAGGAATTGGTCCAAAGTGCCTATTACCGACCCGCCGGCAATAGATTTTCTGGCGTTCTCTCCCATGGTGGAAGACATAATGTTTGAGGCAGATAAAACCAACTCCACCGAGGGTTGTCTGGTGGTTATATTTTAATTCAGCTTACTGGATGGTTGCACACTAACCTTATCGGAGATGTTAGAGGGGGGGGCCCGTCCCGTCCTTGTCCATTCTCGAACGGGCTCAAACGGGCCCGCCCTTGGCCCGGGCTTCGCCCGGCGCACGTCCCGCAAAGCGGGAGGCTTGAGTCGCTAATAAAGGGCTGCTGCTGCAGGGAGGGGCTGCTGCTGCAGGGAGGGGCTGCCGCGCTGGTGATTTCGCCCACTGTCACCTGTACCCTGTAGTCTTTGGCTCAATGCCCTCACAAATCCTTGATGCGTCTCCCGCGAAGTGGGTGGCGCGAGTCGCTAATGAAGGGCTGCTGCTGCAGGGAGGGGCTGCCGCGCTGGTGATTTTGCCCACTGTCACCTGGACCTCGTAGTCTTTGGCTCAATGCCCTCACACATCCTCGATGCGTCTCCCGCGAAGCAGGAGTCGCGAGTCGCTAATGAAGGGCTGCTGCTGCAGGGAGGGGCTGCTGCGCTGGTGATTTCGCCCACTGTCACCTGGACCTCGTAGTCTTTGGCTCAATGCCCTCACAAATCCTCGATGCGTCTCCTGCGAAGCGGGAGGCGTGAGTCGATAATGAAGGGCTGCTGCTGCAGGGAGGGGCTGCCGCGCTGGTGATTTCGCCCACTGTCACCTGGACCTCGTAGTCTTTGGCTCAATGCCCTCACAAATCCTCGATGCGTAAAAGCACTTTCTTGAAAAATTCCCACCCGACCAATCAGGAAACGCTAAATATGGAAGGTGAGTCAGAGATCTGGTAAAGGCCAGGACCTGGGTGGGGGGGGGGGTGATCCATGACTCTCGTAGTATTTGCCGGTGTCTACAGCTGCTAATGTTAAGTTGCACCGTTAACATTTGTTCAGTGTGTTCATAAGATAGAGAATAATTAAGGCTCTTAAGACTCTTAGGGGCAGGTTTTGATTTTCAAAACATACACACAACACAGTGTAGCACCCAAAAAGGCTGCACTGTGCTGAGAGACTGGGAGGGAGCAGGAGAGCGCGATATCTTCAGAGATATGGGTTTTTCCTCCCCTCTCCCTGGCACTAATTTCAGCTGCTGAACACCAGGCACACACCTTAGCGCTATAGTACTAGGGTGTGTGCCTGAGTCTAGCATAGGTTTTGTACAGGAAGGGTATTCTTCCTGTACAAAATACTCTGCCTAGACAAGTTGAAAAGCTTTTCTACCTTTGTATGTGTGCTGCACTGTACAGCACACAAAATCGGTTAAGAAAGGAGAAATAAAAACAATTCTCCTGTTAGCGCCCCCTTTGAAGTGGTACTAACTTTTGGTACTGAACCCTGTCTACGATTCTTTGTAGATAGGATTGAGCATCAAAAAGCATGGGTGGTTTCATGAGACAGCCCATGTACCACCCATGTAATGCCCCCTTGAGGCTAAGTAAAGCAAAACTGTGCTTTGCTTTAAAGATAATTAAAGTATTAAAGGTAATTTGGGGCTAGTGTTGCTCATAAGACATTAACATTTTTTTTAAAACTCAAATTCCCTGAAAAATACAGTTATAGTTAATATATTTAGTCGAAAAGCTATTGAAATTAACCATCATGAATGACATCACTATGGGTATTCAATTTTTAGACTGTTTACCAAAATGTTGCCATTTACTTTTTTTGGTCCTCATTCCACTACTACTTTTTGCGCTTTTCTGTGACAGCGCCGGCTGCATGTCTTTACTGAATTCTGCTTTCTTTCGGTACCCAATTTGTCTCTCTCAGCATAATTGTGGGATAATCATTGGACTGCTATAACTTTGTTTCACCAGACTGTGAAAGGGTGCCACACTCTTTCCGCACTTCCCTTGTCACATACTAAATTAATATAAGTGGCTGAGGTAATCCAGTCTTGCACTGATGGAGGTTCAGGCGTTAACTACTTTATGCAGATATCCCTTCTTGCTATAAGTATTATCCGAAATAGCAAGCCCTTTTGCCATGTGTTCCATTTATCTGATACCGTATCGATCCCGAATAATATCAAGGCTTGGCCTACCTTCACTTCGGCACCCAGGATTTCTCTCAATGTCCCACTGACCTTATTACAATAGGTAGCTAGCTCATAGCACTCCACAAATGTGTCTATCGTCTGCTTCAATCGTGTTGCATCTCTTAATACTTGAGGTGCCTCATGCAAGTTTGCCCATCTTTAAAGGAGTCCAGTAGGCCCTGTGGAGTGTGAAAAGGCGGTTTTGTTTTAGCATTTTTATAAAGGTAGTTAAAATATTCTTGCCATAAGTGCTGACACGTAAGTTCTGCCAAGTCCTCCTACCAGGTTTAGCAAGGTTCCATGCTCTTCGAATCTTCTGCTGCCAACATATCCCAATACCACAGGGATACTTATTTTTTGATACTCCTACTCTCCCCCAGAATGACTTCATGCTCCCAGTTCCAGTCCGTTGCCATACCCTGTGCTATCCAACATGAACATAACTAGAAGTATTCACATTTTGAGACTTCACCTCCACTTTGTGCTGAGAATTCTTGCCAAGGAATCAAGGTTCCGCTGTCTCTGAAATCCCCCCAGTGGTTGAAACTGGTCATTCACACTGGGTGGCAAAGACTATCTTTTAGCTACTGGGGGGATCCAGGGAAATCCCAAATGGGTGCCAATTCTGAATAGTAGTGATTCCTCATCGTTTTCCCGACTGAAACCCAAGTTCTAAGGGCTGTCTGAAGAACCTCCAGCTGGACACTTACAAAATGTGGGGTCTCCAAACTTGTACAGGAACATCTCTGTACCTACTTGTGTTAGCATGGCAGTATACATATTTCCAAGATGAGTGGCCTCTGGGGTCCTTTCTAAGAGAAGAACGTTTTTAGTTTAGAAAGCATAACAATATTTTTGAAAATCCGGGAGGGCCAATCCCGCATGTTTTGGTCATCTTTTTAGCTTTTTCCAGGCTATCCTAGCATCTTTAGATGCCCATATGAAACTAGATATCCTGCCTTGTAGTCTACTTATCTGCTTAGTCAGAAACGGCAGAGGTATGGTGTCAAACAGAAACCAATTAAAATGTTATTGCAGCAACAATTACAGGAAAAAAGCACAAAACCCTCCATCCTGCAAAAAATGGGCCACTGCTCAAGGAGAGCATTGTCTATCCCCCTGGCTAGGCCTTGCTAGCAGAGCTTGCTGGACACATGACGAAAGGCTTTAAGCAGAGGGCCAGGTGGCATATAAGTATCCCTGTACCACCAACCTGTTGTGCTAGGCTGAAGGCTTCGCTCTCCTTATCAGGTGGGACAGGGGCCAGCACCGAGCCTGGCCTTCACAACTCATCTGGTGGCTTATAGACTAGTGTAGTACCTTTCTGAAGGTCACTAACAAAAACGTTATAAAAGCAAATTTAGGGTCAATGTTGCTCATAAGACATTAAAATTTGTTTAAAAATACAACTCAGAAAACCCTTGAAAAATACACAGTTAAAGTAAAGCTATGGTTATAATATTTATTCGAAAAGCAATTGAAATTTACCAATTATGTTTACCAATAGCTCAAAAGCCATTGGACCGCTCAAGATCTCACAAATGGCAATGACATCTGACATCAAGAATGACATCACTGATGACACAAATATCACCTCACCATTGACATCATGAATGGCATCACAATGGGTATGACATTTGTAGTCTGCTCACAAAAATGTTATTTACTTATGTTGAGTTGTTATGTACTTTTATTTATTTTAATGAAACATGACCTCACATTTAGCCAAGCGCCGGGTCCACGATCAATGTAGACATAACTAACTGCTCATATACTTTCAGTTTTTTTAATGTTAAATCAGTCTTTCCATAGGAATCACATTTATGGAACCTTAAATAACATTTCCAAGGATTGACAAAAATGCACGAATGTATTCCTCCAAATTGACATCACCCTGGAGAGATTCCTGAAGATCTATCAATAGGTGCAAAAGTTACAGGGGGTCTCAAAAATGCTAAAGCCTTTTTTTTTTTAAATCACATAAGAAAAGTCCTCTTGCACCTAGAGTAGAAACTGGTGGCTGGATAGTCACCAAAGGTTGACATGTAGAAGTGGTCTGGTCCAACTCGCATTCTTTTTGTAGTTTGTTGAACATCTATTTAGATGTTTTGGTAAGTGCTGGACTTAGCTCTCTCTGCAGGGACACTCACAAGCACATTGCTTGTTTTAAAGTGTTGGTGCTCTCTCCTTGAAACATGTAAAATTGGCTTATATCCAATTGGCACATTTAATTTACTTGTAAGTCCTTAGAAAATGGGGAACTACTTGTACACAGGGCCGGTAAATTAAATGCTACTAGTGGGTCCCCGGTAGCTTGTTTCCTTTCCAGTGTAAGAATTGGCTTTGTAGTTTGGTTTGCCCTGTGCCCATCATGCACTGGGACAGGAACAGACTAATTTGCATACAGCCAGGTTCTGAAACTGGGATGATGCAGTGAGCTAAAAAACGGTGTTGGATCTAGCCCTGATCTCTTGACTGGGTGAGAGTTTTCTTCTTAATTCAGAGACTCTGTCCATCACCACCCCTTGTTGTTAATTACTAGTGGGCCTGCAGCACTCATTTTGCCAACCACTTAGGTAGCTCTTTAAAACATGTCTCATGCCTCCCATTGCAGGCCTAAACCCAAAGTATGCCCTAAACAGCTCCCAGCATAGGGTGCATGGTATTTAAAAAGTAGGACATGTGTCTTTAAGCGTTATATGTCCTGGTAGTGAAAAACTTCTAAGATTGTTTATTAGTACTGAAAGGCCTACCTCTCCAATATGATTACATTTTGCTGCCTTATTGGCTCAAATAAATTGTAACTTAAAATCCCCATTAATGGTACTTTCCAATTTTGAGTGAAAATTCTTAAAATCCTCCTTTTGGAAAGTTTGCATTTTCTTGTCCTAACCATTTGGTGTCTACTGCCAGTGTCCTAGACTACACAACTCTGCTGTTAGGTTTTGTGTATTCCTCCCAGGCAGTGAGACAATAGGGCTATGGTGTAGGCAAGATGGGCCATCCTGACAGGATGGGCAAGGTAGTAACTGTTCCCTACCCCACTTGCCCTTCAATAGGGGCTGCCTACAGCATACACAAAGAAACGTGATGTCAGCCTTTGCCACCCTAGGCCTCTTTTGAGCCTGGACAAGGAAAGAAAGGAGAGGGAAGGAACTTTCCTGACCTACATGTGGGGGTTGACTAGAAGTTTCCCCCACTTCAAAGGGTGGCACCAGGTATAAACATTGGACTTCGTGAGCCACCCATCAATACACTTCTGGACCTGTGGAAGACTTCAGAAGGACTACCTTCTAGTTTCATACGTCTTTATTCGAATATTTCATCATAAAAGACAACCTTTAAAAACCATAAACACCATCATCATCCTGAAACACATCTTGCCATAATTATAAAGGGTAAAAGCCATTCTGGCATAACATCAAATATTTGAGCATAAAACTAGCTCATTACATAGCAATTAATATCATTCTAAAACCACAACAAAATAAAATGTGTATAGTTTTAGTGGCATACAAGAGCATATATAACATCAGAATTAATACAATTTAACCTTTGTCTATGTACTTAGATCTAATAATCTATGACCATCCCAGAAACTTTGCTACTGCGATTACCACAGGTTCCGTTGTATCAACCCTCATAATCCGCAGAGCCTCTAACCCCGCCCGTGTTCCCATATTTTTGCAAATTGGTTTAAGCCATTTATTCCTGGGGGCTAGGTACGCCGGGCATACAAAAAATAAATGACCAAAGGACTCCTTCTGGTCCTTACACCAGGGGCAGAACTCATTCTCCTGATCTTTCCATTTATGTGTAAACGTTCTTACTGGAAGCGACCCGACCCTAAACTGGTGATAGAGCTTTCTATCCCCACTCATTGTAATAAAATCCCAGTATTCTTCAAACGATGGTTCAAGTTTATGTTCCAGGAACCTGCCAGATAAAGATGAAGTATTTATCTGGGCAATATGTTGCTGCCTTATGCAGGACCAGTATAGAGATTTAAATACTTTTTTGGAGGGAAAAACATTGTTAGCCGGGTCAATCCACAGATGGCTTAGGCCAATATTATCTAAAAGCATTCTTAAGTTTTTGAACCAGAGAATGTTCCCCGAGCCCAACACCGATCTGACATCCATAATTTCATTAGCAAAAAGTGCCAGTTCAGGGGTGGACCAAATTCTCCTCCACAGGGCCACTGGTTTAAAGCGTGCCACATCATCGATTGCATGACAGCCTAAATCCAGTAACAAAGGCTTCAAAGGGCTGGAATGAGGAAGGCCTACTAGTTTTCTAAAAAAGTTATTTTGAATCCTCACTATTTTAGAGGCCTGTCCTGCTGCTTGATGCCTACCTTGATACTTGAGGAAGAAACGTCCATCTCCGTGAACCCGGGACTAACAGAGTGACTCCAGGGATCAGTTGGCTGACCACCTGTTCTGAGCTACAGGGACACAACAAGCTCCAGAGGTCTCTCTGCAACCAGCTGACCTGCTGCAACTGTTTCTCCCCAGGCCTACAACTGGACCTGCCTAAGCCCTGCTGGCCTCTGCATGAGTGAGTTCCTGATCTACAACAGATGCCTCTCCAGGTCTTGGACCCTTGGCTGACAACTGTTGAGTTCCTCCTATAAAATCGTTAAGTTTTGAATACTGCACACCAGACTTTGAGAAGGCAGCTATTTTTCAGCTGGAATTAACCTGGACCTTTACCTAGCCCACACTCCACTGTAATAGGCCTGAATTTGTGACTTTTCCAGTACAGCATGATCAGTTAACCAGAGTAACAGCTTTCTGCTTCTTGTCACTATTTTTACTTAAACCCATTAAAATTCAATTACTCTGGGTCTGCAGATTGGATTTCTGTAGTTTTGGTCTCATTTTAGTCATTTTACTCTATTTTTCTAATTGGTTTAGGATATCTATTGTGTTGTACTTTCACTTTATTGCTGTTTGTGTGCTGCATACATACTTAAGACAGTGCCTCTAAGTTAAGCCGGACTGTTTTGTGCCAAGCTAACAGAGGGTTAAGCACAGGTTAGTATAGTCACTTTTGTTATTCACCATGACTAGGTTTTTGGTTGTTGCTTGAGAAGGGTTTTCACCCCCCTCATTCAAAAACCCAATTTTTTACAGTAAAAAACACAAATATCGTGACATTTAGGCCACTGTGTTGGATTTGAGAAGTCTGTCAATCAATGCAGGTATGAAGACTCTCTAATATTCATTGATCTAAGCAATATAAGTGTCTGGCCTCTACTGAGAAATAGTTGCTGCAGACTGCAATGCACTTAGCAGCATCATAAAAATGGGGGGATGTAGTGTGCACAATGAACATCCACAAACCTCAGCAGGATGTGCCTCAACATCAGTGATGTTATCTAGGATGTTATTTAAAACATCATCAGTGATGTCTTAAGTTAAGTAATTTGAGATATCATTAGTTTCCTTCTCATGTAAAAGTGCAGCAAAATGTAAAACAGTTTAGTCGGTGCCAAGTTCAAAGACTCAACTCATTAGCAAGGTTTGACTTTCTTGGCATGTGAAGTCTGTGGACCCATATAGAGGAAGATTATACATAGTCTTCAACTTCAAAAACTAGAGAATGTTAAAGGTGATTCTGTCATGAAGACTCGTTGAAAAGTTATAAAACAACTTTCCTAAAATGTGTCAAATTTAGGAGATCTCATAGCTAAAACCAAAGAGATCTGGATAATTCCATCAATATAGACTACATCTGAGAAGAAGTGGGAAACAACCAATGAGTTGGATGCTTAGGAATCATTTTTACCCATTCTCCAAATGAAAAAATGTAAATAGTCATAAAGTGACTTTCAAACTTGACAAGCAAGTCCTTAATTGCAAATATTCATGATAGTACTCCTTTAGCACATAAACCATGTCTGCCATACAATGGCCAGGTATGAGGCAGAGTAGGGAAGGGATACCAAATAAAGAAAGGAAGCAAAAGGCTATGTCCAGCAAGGAACAGCTGTAATTTCAAGGAACAAGGGTGAACTGGGATGCTACTCTGAGTAATTACAAATGCTGAGATTAATTCAAGCATTCCATGCATTCCTTTTTTGTATATTCCAGTGGTGTGCCCTAAGTAGGAAGGGTATATCCAGGGGTGAATCCTGTCCACACTGTGCCATTGGAGCCAAGCTAAACCTGCCTGATGAGCCATAATAGGAGAGAAACTCGTTCTTGGTTGATTTTGGTGCAGCTGAGGCAGAACCTGACTAGGCAGTTCAGGCTGGACTGTTTCCACTGGAGCAGCATCAAGACTTGTTTGCATATGGTTGTGTCCAAACTGAGGTGGCATGGTGTGCACAATAACTACAGGCTGGGTTGATACCCAAGCAAGTAACAGTGGCTGAGTTTAATTCAAACATTCCATCCATCACTTTTTTGTATACTTTAATGTGACAATCTAAGTGGGATGGGTATTCCCAGACATGATTCCCATGCACCCTGTGCCACTGTAGCCAAGCTATACCAGGCTGATGAGTTCTAATGGAGGCAAAACTGGTTCTAGGTTGCTCGTGGTTCGTATTCGTGAAGACCTGGTCTGACAGTTCAGGCTGGACTGTTCCCAATGGAGCAGGGTCAAGTTTGATTAGCATACAGCTGGTTCCAAACTGAGGTGGCATAGTGTGTAAAAGAACGATGGACTGAGATGCCCCCGAGTAATTAACAGTTACCATATAGTACAAACAACACCCTTGACATTATTCCCTTTTGTCCAGAGCCTTTGGCAGAGGCAGGTCATGGTGTAAACACCTCCCCTTTCTCAACAATAGAACTCATGGTGGTGTTGAGAGCACTCAGATATGTTGCAGTGTATTTTTTGACTGCAGAATGATATGGCTGCAAAAAGTCCGAGCCTTTTTCTTTCTCAAGTAGGTGTGGTTCCAATAGTGGAAGTAAATTAATGTATTATCCGATGACATCTCTTGTTTGCTACAAGTTTTCCAGTTGTGTGTCATGACCGAACATTTGAGTGCCTACATGATGATGTATTTATGTAATACATACTGTTTTGTGCTTGTGGGGCTTCTGCTTCTCAGATGCCAAACCTGACACATTAGAAACATGTCTTAGTTTACCAGAAATTAATACAACATAACTTAATGTGTTGCTAGGTAGCACATAAGCATCAAAGGGATCATCAGGTGAATGTTGTTGCATGTGGTCTCCAACCCAAGCACAAATCAAACAGTGCATCTTTTTAGACTGCATATTGTTGGTGATTGTTAGTGCAGCAGGGCTGGGCAAAGAGCATTAGGTGTTCCTGTACACTGGATGACCCCATTAAGTTTTATGCATGTAATTTCAGAAAGTGATTTTTTTCTCTATGACATACGCTAGTGAGCCCCAGAAGCATCAAAAATTCCACCTTTGCGAATGATATTTCAAGGGGGGACTTCTAATTTGAGTTTGCATTTTGTGAATGGTATTTTTCAGTGACCTAAGCTTGTAACACTACCCCCAAGTGTATTAGGGACTCACAGCGGTTACCCTCAATGTGCAAAATGTTTAGTCAGCGGATGTCGTCTGTTTTGACAGCTGCTCGCCAAACTCTTTTTTTTGCTTTTCAGCAATAAACTCCCAAAGCAGATCTACTGTGTCCACCAAACTCTTCATAAAGTCCTCAGTATCAAGTCACATATAAAAAAAAAATCTTGCTGTTTACCCATTTTTCAATCATTAGATGTTATGAATTGCTGCATGGTCGTTTCACGGTGAAATATTCTTACAAGTTGCCGTTCCATTGTTGGCCCTGGGTATAACATGTTTTCACCAACCAAGAAGCACTACATACTCCTGTTATAACCTGTCACTGATAATGAAGTGTCAGGATTATTAAAGAGTAACTCAATAAGGACTATTGAGGACTGTAGGTTTTGCATTTGGAGCTTTCCCTGAGTTGAGTTGCTTGATATAATATATGATGATGAATACAATCTTTATTCGATTATTAGATCTAATCATAAAAATTATTCACCTACAATATAAAACACAGAATAAAAAAGAAAAAACAACAAAATATCATATAAGTAGAAATTAGGTTAAAACTTCGCAGCCCAGCTGCAAATACAAAAGCCAGCCTTTACTGATAAAAGCCCCTGGACTTTAAAAAAGGTTTAAGGGATTTGTGACGTGGTGGTTCATAGCACTTGCAAAATAAAACTAAATGATCCAGTGTCTGGGGTGAGCAACCATCATGCGGACATGCTATTGTTGCATTTGGGTCAAATTGGCCTAGAGGGAAGCAAATAAGAGGACTTATGGTGCCCAAACGGTACTTAGTGAAGTGATCTCTCCCAAGGGTGCGTAACAAAAGAAAAGTAAGGTTCCGGGCCAGCATTAATTTTCAGGTGCAAAAGAGATCTCAAATCTGGTTTCACCAAAGTCATGTTCTATCTGATCTCCCTGGCACGGCTAAGAAACAGGTCCCTGATTAACTTCCTGTCGCCTTTTTTTAACAACTGGGGACTAAAGAACATTTCTGGGCGACCCAAGGATGAGGTCTTAGACCTGATATATTTAAGCCACGGGATCTAATGGTCAAAAGTACACACAAGGCAATCTTCAATCACATCTCTATTCAAATCTGTGTGCTACCCTGACCACACAGCAATCCACAGAGGCAACGGAGCAGATTTTGCATGGTCTTCTCCATAATCTACACTCAATTCATCATGGCCAAAGAGGGTGAAACTTTTAGGGCCAAGACCCAACAATTTCCTACAAAATCGATTTTCCTCTTGCTGCATCCTAGGATATCGATGGTACCCCCAAATTGTAGCTCCGTTTAGCAGCACAGGTTGACATTTCAATCTATAGGCTTGCAGCAGTGGGAGGAGTATCTTACCACCCCTTTGAAAGCAAACCTAAAGAAGGCACCACATACTTGGCTAAAACACGAACAGCAATTAGCGAGGCAAGGCATCAAATTATTATTTTGGTCAAAGGTAACCCCCAAATATGGGAAAGCAGACACCCTAGAGATCACCTTACCTTTGATGGTAATGGTTCTGGTTTTCAAGGGCTGCTTACCGCATGCCACAGTGTGTTTTTGAAATGTTATTATCCATGTCTATTTGATCCATGAACTTAACAAAAAGGTCAATAAGTTCCTGAAAACCATTAGCCATGCAAGATAACAATTCGACGTCATCAGCATATAGTAGGTAGGGTACAAGAACGGATTTCACTTTGGGCAGATCACTACCATTTGCTGTTAAAAAGAATTCAGGATGTTAATGTAAAGCAAGAACAAAATGGGCCTTAAAACACAGCCTTGTCAGACCCCACCCCCAAGGGAATTTAAAGGAATACGTACATTTCCCTCCCAAGCAACACCTGACAGAAACATTAACGTTAAAGTGAATGGCCTCTGTGAAATATAGCCCCCGCTTAGCAACAACATATTTCCCAATTAGCAGATTTAGATTGGTATACACTGCTACTTAGTATCCCGACCTTCCCTAAAACTGTACGCAACCGGACAAAGGATATTAATAATCTGGTCCCAATGCTCGAAACATTGTAAAATTATACACCCCACCACCTTGACAACTGAATCTAATAAGGAGATGGGCCTATAGAAGCTGGGGTCCTGCGTGTGCCCCTTCTTAAAAACCAGCACTATGACCACAGATTTCCAGGAAGAGGGAATATTGACCTGAACAGGAGCATGTAGGGCATTAGTCAGGAGGGGGCAGAGAGAGATCTCTGCTTTATAAATGTCCATGGGAACCACATCTGGACCAGGACCTTTGTTGGAGGCACTGGTTAAAATTGTTGATTTCACTTAATCAGTGTCAAAATTGATCCCCAGTGGAAATAGTGGGAACTCCGCTGAAAAACTGACCTCTTCCAAGTGCATAGATCTTTTTATAGTGCGTCACCCATTGGTCAGGGATAAATATCAGACTTATGTCATCAGGCACAGCTGTACAAAGCTGCCTCCCATTGACGATTGCCTAGAAACCACTGGCATCCTCAACTTTACAGGTAGATCCTAGGCATTCCCACGTTGCCTTCTATGGGGTTAGTTTCCTATCCTGAATCGCTTTCTTATAGACTGCTCTAGTTACCATGATATTTTGCTGGTTACGAGGTCTAGCATTGAGTGCATCATGGAGCTGCTTGTTAGCCACTCTATTTGCCTTGTAAAATCAACCGGATTGTAAAACAACCGGATTGGGTGATTTTTGCATGGCCCAGACAGTTCCAGCACAATTAATCTAATGGAGGCATACAGGCGAACAAAGGCATCTAGAAAAGCGATAGGGGGCACTTCAATATTTAACAAAGGCCCTTATTAAGGTCAGGTTCGAGCCAACTAGGGCTTTAAGAGAGTGGGAATTGGCACATTGCGTCACATGACCCTGAGACCCTTAACCTTTGTGGATAGGCCGATAAGCCCGGGGGCGGCAGCATGGGTACAACTAACAGGTAATACCACCCCAAACTCACTTGGATTGAGATCACTATGACAGGTTACATGCACCTTCCCCCGGGTTACAATATCTGCAAGGGACATAGTAATGAACACATAATCAATGATTGAGCGCTTACCCCAGCCGACAAAGGTGGGTTTTTGTCCCAGACTGCTTGCCCCCATTTCCAAACCATTGCACAAACCACCATGCCGCAAGGCAGTACATACATTTGTCCCCTAAAATTAGATGATATGTGACAAAAGAAAGATTCATTGTCCACCAAAGGATTAAAAATTGTGGAATTCAGACCCAGCTTAGCATTAAAATCAGCGCCCAGTATCAGGTTGAAGTGTCTGAGACTGGAAAGTGACCTGGCCTCAAGAATAGAAAGCACTAAGAACAGAGCCTCAATTGGACACCCTAGGTCCCAGACTGAATTACAAAAGGTGACTAGGATGAAATGAAACTCGCAGGAGGCAACTGCTCATGGTATCCTGATCCCAGAATGTCCAGAGGGGACTGGAAAGACCCTAATGTGTTTAGAGATGTGAACCATGATTACTAGTCCACCTCAGGCTCTGTGGCCTGGGGCTGGAGTAGCTAGGATGGAAACACGTTCATAACCGTCCCAGGTCACTATCACTAGGGCCTAAGTTTCCTGTAACATTATTAAATCCAGTTGGGAGATGAACATAAGCCACTCAGGATCATGGAGCTTAGTTAAAATATCTGTTATGTTCCAGCAAAGAAGCATCATTGTCAAATCATGATTGAGGGGTAGCGGAGTAGCAACGGGATGTGACTGCAATCATGACCTACTGGCTCTAGGGCTGGGTGGTAAAGACGAGGTGCACGCGAGTCAGTCATTAGAATCCATGATCTGACAGAAGAAGGAATCAGTTTCCTATAGGCACAAGTGTATTCTCCTGGGTCTGTGGGCACTAGGATGGCACTGGTGCCTGAGTATGGAGCACATGGCAATAAAAGAAGCCAAGTGTGAGAATATTTATACCTTTATCCTGTGAGTGCTGCATGTCAGTGCTGAGGATCAAATGCCTAGCCAAACTTGGTGGCCACCAACTGATTACCACGCAATCTCCTTTCAGGCTTTCGGCCGCAGGGCCTACCCACCTCATCCTCCTCACAAAAAGGATGTCACAGTATTCTTTTATATTGAAGTCGGCATTTCAACACAACCTGTGACACATTTTATTTTTTAGCTGGGAAATAGATTCCATGACATTTGGGTGAAGATGAAGGAACCCATCAGAATTGCCACAGAGGGCAGCAAACAGGCACCAAATTGAGACAATGTAGGCCTTTACCTCTCCTGGACCCCTATCAGGCTCACCACCATGATAAGCAGCCAAAGAGCTATTGGGCTGCTCCTCGCTAGGTGGGGCTGTCAAATAATCGCATCAGGAGGAGGGAGAAAAGGGGTGGGGAGAGAGAAGAATAGGGACCCGGGGTCCTACCTGTGTGGCCTTGGGTCCCAGGAATGCCAGTAGCGGCTGAATTGGTGGAACCTAAGGGGGAAAGAGAATTGATGTTAGCATTATGGTTGAGCAAGACTTGGTCAAGTCAGAAACAGCAGTCTCTAATTTATATAGTCTCTCCACCTTTGCTGCAACACACTATGTGATAACATCTTTGAGCCGGTCCAAAATACCATCCCAGACTGGATTAAGAAATGCCAAGTCATCCTGATGATCCCAAGGGCTCTGGTGACTCGAGATGTTAAGCTGTCGCTCAGTGTTTCCAGATAGGTTTAATTGATGCTTTCTCTTGGCACAGACACAACATTTCAGGGGAAGCATTCACCGCCAGTTTCTCTTGAACCACAGGGAACGTGCTGGGAGGATTAGGTGGGTCTGCAGAAGAATCAGCATGGCCTGAATAGGAGTGGAGGGCTGGTTGGGCTGCTAGGGCCAATGGCTAAGTACTAGGGCCCTCCCCCGCATCCAAAGATAGTTGCCGCTTTGCCAGGACAATTTCTTTCTATCATAATTACCCCTACCGGACAAGCCAAGAAAGAGTCGAGGGTGGTGCCACGAGCTTGCTTAGGGGCAATGTCCTTGTCCCC
This sequence comes from Lissotriton helveticus, assembly GCF_964261635.1. NCBI lineage: Eukaryota > Metazoa > Chordata > Amphibia > Caudata > Salamandridae > Lissotriton > Lissotriton helveticus. The sequence goes on along the minus strand of NC_136071.1, from coordinate 645,580,113 downwards.
CTAAAGTTTTTTCTTCCCCATATTAGACCCCAAATCACCCCAAAATTAGCGGGTTAATGGAAGGGGCACCACAGTAGTAATAGGGCGGAGCTAACCTGGCAAAGGGGCCACCAAGACAAAGGACCAGAGAGGGGGGCCAGTCCAGCCTCTTCCCTGTTCTGCTTCTCTAACCTGAGAATCAAGTTTTTAAAAAAAGGCTACTTGGTTCCCAGTTCAGGGCTTCTCAGTTCAGGAGCCCAAGGACACCAGTGGCAAAAGACCCCAGTTGTTACAGTTGGGCGAAAGTATCCCCTTTCTGCCCTGTGATGCTGTGCACAGAAGGTACAACGTCACCGGTTTTATCTCCCGATATTCCTATTTGCGTTGGAATGACAACCTTTGCAGAAATTCAGAGCACAAACCCTCAGAAAATAAGCACATTTCCTGCACTAATAATTCGTACAGTCAATAAACCATACCCATTTCTGCTGTTCACAGCCTTTAATGCGGATGTTAATTTGGCAAAACACTCTTTTTAGTTTTGCATTGTCTTTAAATACATTTTCAGTGTTTTCTTTCAATATTGAAATTAAAGTGAGATTCGGCATGATGCTGTTCCGTAGCTCAGTCTCTTTTATGGTGTGCTGCCGTAGATGCCTTGGGGTGCCACTTTAAGGATTTACTTTCAGGAATGAAACTTGTAATAAAAGCAAATGCTTATTGATTGAGAAGGAATGAAATAATCTGCTAGGTCAAGGTTGACATAATGGGAAGGAAGATGAGTTTCTACTGCAGGTCGTCTGCTTTACTATGTGTATATAAACGGTTTCATTAAATCAAGTTGTTCATAATCCAAAATAAAAAAAATGTTGAACGCCAATACTTCATGTAGACATGTACATGCAGATTGAAAAGCACTATTAGGTCAACAAACAGCATGCGTCAAGGTTATCAGTGCTAGACATTTAAACAAAAATCGTTATGGTATAATGCAAGAACTAGTAAATACACCAGAAAATAATGTTTTTAAAAGCATTTGCTATTGAGTTAAGCAAGAAGAAAACTCCTTCACACCATTAAGTTGCGCAGTGCTAAAATGGGCTCATCCAGGCCACCTTTCTCTGAACTGCTGACGCACTCCATGGGTCTGATGCATAATGGACAGGCAGTAAATTGTGCAGTGACTTTTTTGCGACCTGCTCTGCATTTTGCAAAGCATCTGAGAGCCTATTTATGAGGCAGTCTGCATCGCTCTTGCACCACGTAACGTGGTACAAGAGTGATGCAAACCATAAGACAGATGTTTTAAGCCTGGCTCAAAATATCTGGAGTAATGCCATGCAAGCAAATCTCTGCGTTGTGTTACTCTGCTCTGGAAAGGCGTTCCATGGGTGTTGTGTTGGGGTTCCAACGCACCTCCCATGGTTTTTGAAGCATTCCCAGATTTACAAGAACTTATAAAACTGGCAATGAGCCAAAATGTTACACCTTTCCAGGGGAGGCATAACAAGGACAAATATCTCTATTTCTACTAGTTTCTTCCTCTTTCTACATGTGCTGCATAGCACAGGGGAAAGGACGGGAGTCCGCAGTGTTACCTTCGTTACAGTGCATCCTGCCCTTTTCTTGTCACGCACTGCAGCGCAGCAAGGTGACCTGCCTCCCTACACTGCGTGACTCGCCCATAAATAGGCCCCTGATGTACCGAGCAGTTGCATTAGAGAATGTGTATTCGCAGATGGTCGCAAAACACCTGTCTCATGAATATTAATGAGGAAAACCTCGGGCATATTATCAAGGCGGGCGATAAGAGATTATCGCCGCTTTAGCAGCCGTTTTCAGCCACTAAGCGGCGACAATTCTATCACCCTATTAGCAAGCTGTTGCTAACAGCAGTTAGCGACAGCTTGTAGGCGTTAGCGAGCAGTTTGGGGCCCGCTTTGCATGTCAGCAATATTTATCGCTAATGACATGCAAAGTGGGCGTACCCAACCTGTTAGCGACTGAAAGTAGTCGCTAACATCTCTATCGCCTATTATCAACACAGGCGTAGCGATGGATATCTCCAAAATTTAACGCCTGCTCAGACCAGTTCTTAGCCTGTATATCCAATGGGAGCTAGATATTCAGGCTAAGTCGCTGTTAGCGATAATGCCTGAATATCGCTGGATTTACAGCGATATTCATGCATTTCGCCGCTATCGCCGGAAATGTTATCGTTTCAGAGATAAACGTTACTAATATCACGTTATCTCTGCGATAAAATCCGGTGATGATCGGCGATAAAAAAAATTCGCTAAGCCTATTTAGCGATAAATATCGCTAGTTGTTGATAATATGCCCCCTCATTTTTTGACCTCCACGAATCTCTGCAAACGCAGGGATGCAGGCATGTGAGGATCAGCATACATCTAAATTCCATCCTTGTGGTCATAACCCCATCATCTAAAAAATGTTTTAAAGCAACCCATGCCCTTAAAGCGACCCATGCTGCATTAAATTTTGTTTTATGACAAGCTGAATAAACATCGGAGGGAGCATAAAGTGGTTTCCTGGACCCACCATGGCTGTCGAGTATGAGAGCAGCTTTCCTTTTTCAAATCAGATGGAGAATGGGACTGTTGATGGCGAATGGGACCTTTGTTCAGCCCCTGACACATTTTAGATAATCGTGCGCTCTACAAATGTTAATAATAATAATTATTATTATTATAGAAATTTCGTGTAGGGTTTTGAAGTATACAAGAAAAAGTAGCGCCTATGCTGGTAGTGGTTGGAGTGGGAAAATAAATGATAAATGCAAAGATAAAAAGTAAAGTGAACGGTGCAACATGGACAGAGGAGAACCCAAGAACCTCTGTAAGAGTTGGCAAGGGCCCAACCAAATGAGGACAAAACAATTCCAGTGCACACGTTATAGTCAGTTAATCATATAGGTTTTTTTCTCCATTACACTGGAAGAGTCGCTGTTGGAGCACACGCATTTGGCACTCTGCTTTCCAGAGTACCATCACTACGACGGATGTACCCGCCCGTAGTTTCCTTGTTAAATTATATTTATTTTCACCATTACTGGATTCTATCCAACGATCCTGTTTACTCTCCCGACATACGCCGGGTTGGAAGTATCACCGGCTAACCGAAACTTGCTAAACGTTACCGCCCACAGCCCTGAAGAGTCACGAGCGCCTTAGCTCGTTAGACGAAACACGTGTCGGCTGGTCATATATAAAATATATTTTGTCTTGATGTCACCCTTCCAAAACAGAAGGTCTTAATACATCTTAAATGTTTTGACCTACTCGTGTACTTCTTGTCTTATTACCCAGGATTTGCGCTGCTTGTTCGTTGCACAAAGAATGGGAAAAAAAACCAGATATGATTAACTGACTATAACGTGTGCACTGGAATTGTTTAGTAATTATTATTATTATGTTTATAATTATCTTATAAATAAAATATCAGGTTAAGGCAAGTGTCAGTGTCTAATCAATGGTTTGCAGCTTTAATTGTGGCGAAAAAACATTGATATATGCCCTCCTATGTGCAGTTTGTAATGGGTTGCAGAGCCTCGTTTTTGAGTCTGAAGGACTTGTGAAATTCTTAAAAAGGGTTTTGTACTTCGCAAACCACACTTTATAGTTGAAAAGACTGCTTTTGTTGTGATTCACAATCTTTACCACTGAAAAATCATTTTGCCCATAAGGTTCCCAAGTACCTTAAATACATGAAGAGTTCTCATGTTTTGCTTTCACAACACTACACCCAACAATAACCACCAGTACTCAGAAATGCACTCAGAAAGAGGGGGTCTTCTGTTATGTTATGTTATGTTAAGATAAATTTATCAAGCGCACTTACACCGTAGGCTTCATGGCGCTATTCATAAGCTAGCAACTGCAGAGAACCAATTTAGCAGGATTGCACAAAGAGCCAGGTTTTCAATGCCTTTCTGAAGCCCAGAAGACTATCACAGTTCCTGACTGAGAGTGGAAATGAATTCCAGAGCCTATCTCATCCAGTATTGCATCAATATGATTTTTTTTTAAACTGGGAACTGCACAGTATTACTTACAACGCCAGTGGCACCTGACTACTTCCTGCCTTGATTAGGAAGTAAATTAACAATATGCATTATTCTAGAAATGACCTGTAAAAGGGAATTTGGTGCTGGACCAGTGTTTAATTACATAACATTTATGGGTACCATAATTATAGTTTATGCAGGAGGGGTTGCTTTCAAGCACCAACAATTGCTGTTAAGAAGTTATTTTTAAGTACAGCCTAGAAACAGGTTTATACGTCTTTCCAGCACCACATAACCAAAACGTTGTCAAATAAAAATACCTACATTTACATTTATAAACCGACATAGGGTAAGCCCTCTTCCACCACAAGGCTCTCTAACTACCATTCACATTTTGCTTTTGTCTACCACAATATACAGCATGAGGTAATGGATCAGCACACGTCAGCCATTGGCTCGCTGGTAGAGTGAGTGATAGCATGTTTTCTATTACAAGTGCGAAAGTAATGTTAGCAGAGAGTATGGGTTTAAAAGCACTATTCTGTGTCAGTATATGCATCATGAACAGCACAACAGATCTAGTAAACATTCAAACATTCATATGAAAATATCAGGAGCCCATGTACTCATTATTCAGAAATTATGTTGAATTTTTGAGATCTTTCTCTGATTTTGCAATGTTCATATGCACTAATAGGCATCTTCACAAAATCTCCATACACAGGAGATTATATAACAACATTTCCATAAAGGCGCTTGCTAATTCTGGAAGTGGAAACTTTGTAGGCACAGTGCGTGTTGCGAGCCGAGAGAGTAGCCAGCATCCGCGGGCCATTGGGAACACTGACATTGTCTTGGACAGCCTGGGGCTGGTAGCGAATTGCTGCAGTAACGAACGGCACTGGTTTTTATTTTTATTTAATTTCATTTTATTTAATGCATTTTTTTATCAAGCGCGGACTTTACCCAAAGGTGTCAGCGCACTGTATAATAGAACCAGTTACGTTACATGAGAGAACTGTTACACGAATGGAACAAAACAAAAGTAGCAGGCAATAGAATCAAAATAACGCAGGCAAAAGGAACACAATATCAAACACAGCAAGCACCGAATGTACAAACAAAAATATGAATATATATGACAAATTTACAATGACTAAAGAACTTCCTGGCGAAAAATAGCAGGCCATAGAATCAAAACAACGCAGGCAAAAGGGGCACAACATCAAACGCAGCAAGCCCAGAATGTACAAACAAAATATAAATATATATGACAAATTTACAATGACTTGGACGTGATTTACAATGACTTGAATGATCCACACAGCGTAAATCCCCCAGTAATGACGACTCTGCCAGGGGGAGAGTGCAAGAACAGTGGAGGCGGCCGAGCCAGAACTCTTTGCTTCTTGCCGCCCCGTGCCCCCTAGCCCCATTTCCACTTTCCCTCCCTCCTTCACCAGCAAGCAAACATCAAGAGGAACAGCAATCAAAATCTTTGTGGACTGCCCCTTGGCAAGACTTTTCAACACACTGACGCTCATGAGGGAGCATCTTTACAGAGCCTGCCCGGGACATGGTGCTGTTCCCCCCCAGGAATTTACCAGGGCACCCTGTTTCTAGTCTGCTTTTGCCTGTCTTTTTTTCTTACTTTTCCCCACCATGCACATACAGGAATCTGCAGGACCTGGGCTTGGACCATCTTCTAGTTCGGTGACAGGCAGGAGTCATTTTAATCTATATATGAAGCAGCATATAACACTGCTTGCTGCCTGCTGTTGTTCTCCTGCCTTAGAAACCTTGAGGTGCTTCTTCTAGGCCATGGGCATTGAAGGTGCATAGCACACCTCCCAAGGATAGAGTAGGCGGTAGGGCAGAAGCTGCCAAGTTAGGACTGAGGTGCGGCTTGGTCTAAGCTACATGCTCCCCGGCTCATCAGTGCCAGGTGATATAGTATTAGGAGAGATTAATGCAGCCACCTGACTTCCCCACAAGTGTGATAACATCATTGGTACCTGTGCTTAACAATCATAATGAAGGCAAGGTAATTGAGATCCGGGTATTTGATTATTGGGAGGGCATGCACCAAAACCAAGTCTAATCTGCTCCGGAATGGAGACCCCCCCCCCCTCATTAATGTCCTGAAAGGCAAAAACCAGATTTTCTCCCTTAGGGGTAAAGAGAAATGGCCCAAGAGGAGCTGAATGATAGTATCAGACTGATTTTGGGGCAAAGTGGGGTTAATCCCCCTGAATAACCTTGCGCACTGAGCACCGCTGCGGACAAGCCAACAGTAATGTCTTCCATCATGAATTTTTATTTTTATTTATTTATATATTTGGTGTTTTATAAAGCACGAACTTGACCCTAATAGGGTATCAGAGCGCTTTACATTCACATACCTTTCAACATTATAACAACACTAATACCTTGCAATTTCAGTAAACTTACTCAATATACAGTAAGTTACTAGCAACAGTGATGCTACAAAGTCATACTTTAGTTGTACATTGAACTGTAATAGACACATTTGTGCTTGACATAAACATCACAAAATCAAAATTAAAAATGACGTTAGTGGTCGATGTGTAGTAGCGCCAGTATTAAACAGGAAGGCCTTCTGATAATGACCGGACTGCTGGAGTTATGGCAGGAATTTGCTCATGAGAAAGGTTTTGGCTGCGTTTTTAAAAGCCGTGATGGACGAGATTTTTCTTAATGCTGCGCCAGAGAAAGCTCGATCATAAGTTTTTTCTTTCGGAAGATGGCCGGTATCAGTAATAGATCTCTATGTCTACGGGAAACACGGCAACCTCCTGATAGAGTGATTTTCTGAGATAGGTACATGGATGTGTTGTAGTGTATCGCTTTGTGAGTGATACATGCAATTTTTGGCTGTATTCTTGATTCGTATGGCAGCTGGTCGAGCGCTTTCAGATGAGTGGTGATGTGGTTGAATTTTGTGTATCCAGTTATAAGTCTTGTAGCCGCATTGAGACCTGCTTTTAGTGAAGCTGTTTAAATCTTAGGAAGACTGGCTAGTGTTGTGCAACCATACCCGATCCTTCCAATGACTAGTGCCTGGACTGCAGTTTTAAGGTCTGTGTTATTTATTTAAGGTTTCAGTTTTATGAGGTTGCTTAAATGGAAGCAGGCATTTTTTGCCATCGTGTTCATATGTGCAAGCATGTTCAGGTTTTTGTCTAGCATGATGCCCAAGGCTTTGGTTGAATCTACAATCCTCGGGATACAGTTTAGCGCTGTGATTAGTTTGGTCCACTCCGCGATATTCGTGATGCTTTTCTGGGGGTAAATCATGAGGAATTCAGTTTTCTGTGGGTTAAGCTTGAGGTGATTACTAGTTAGCCAATGGATGGTTTTCTTTAATGCCTAGTTCATGATACTGATCTCTTCTATTGATGTGATCATTATGTAAAGCTGTCTATCATCAGCGTACATGTGGAAGGAGATGTTTGCTTGCAGTAGGATATCTGTGAGTGGCTCTACATACACATTGAATAGAGCAGCGGATAGTGTTGAGCCCTGTGGTACCCCAATACAATTTCTGGATGAAGCAGATAAAGTTTGTTTCACTACAAATTTTTGCCATCTGTTTTCTAAGAACGAACTGAACCACTTTAGGACTGTCCTCTCTAGGCCCATCCTTTTTTTCAGGTGATCTAGTATATTGGTATAGTTTACAGTATCAAATGCTGCTGAAAGTTCAAGCAAGATTAGGAGACAGATTTCGTTGTGGTCCAGGGCAAGTAGAGCATCGTCCACGATGTGCAGAATTGCTGTTTCAGTGCTATGGTTCGGTCTGAATCCTGATTGGAAGTCGTTCAGCAGTTTGAATTCAGAGATGTGTTGGCTCAGTTGTTGTTGTACACATTTTACCAGGACTTTGGCTAGCATGGGACTGTTTGTTACTGGTCTGAAGTTGATCAGGTGTGCTGGGTTCTCTGTTGGTTTATTTAAAGTGGAGTGACTTGCTCTATTTTTAGGCAGTCTGGTAGTGAACCTTGCAATAGCAAAGCGTTAATAATCTTTGTCCATGAGGGGATGAGCAGATGGTTTATTGTAGACCAACAATTTGCAGGTAGAGGATCACTGAAGTGATTGTTTGGTTTTATGGTCCAGATAATCTTTGCAATATCTGCCTCAGAGTCAGGCTTGAATTCTGACCAAATTGCATTATTTTTAGGTCTTTCCAGCACTGGTTGAGAATGAGGCTTGACTAGGGTGTTCTTCTTGATTCATGGGCAATCCTCTGACTTTTTGAGCTCCACCTCCATCGATATGGCTTTGACTGTAAAGAAGAAGGAGAATTCTTCGCTGCTTATGTTTAACTTTGTAGCTGTTGGTGCTGATTTGGCCATTTTATTGGATTGATCTATTAGTATTTTGAAGAGTTTCCTCGGTCTGATTTTTGAATCATCCAGTTATTTTCTAAGGAAGTCTTGTTTTAATTGAGAATGCTTTTATTGTAGACCTTTCTGGCCTGTCTTAGTTGGGTTAAGTGTGGTGAGGAAGGGTGTTGTCGCCATTTCCACTTTGTGAGTCTGAGTGATCGTCTTTCTTCGTTGAGGGAACCGTTAAACTAAGGGTCTGGGACCCTTTGGCGTTTTAATGGGGCTATGGCCTCAATTATGCTCGTCATCGTATTATTGTAGAATTCCCTGAGGTCATTGACATCGTCCATGTTATTGGGAGGTTGCAATTCTTCCTAACAGCGTGCTACAAGACTTTCCATATTGAGCACTCTGGTGTTTTGCGAATCCATTTTCTGGGTTTTATTGGTTGTGAGGAGATTTTCTTTTATTAATGTGGGGTATTTGGAAGGTAATGATGTGATGTTCAGACCACTCGCAAGGGGTGATCTCAATTTTGATCGACAGCTTTTTCTTTAGAATTGATCCAATCTAAGGTTGAGCCTTTTGAATGGGTTGGTAGTTGGCATTCTTGAACCAGCGGTTGCTCTCCAAAGAAGGTTTTGAGAAGATTGATCTGATTGTCTGTATGATCCTTCCAGTGAAGACTGAAGTCTCCAAGGAAAATATCATTAGAATGGGGAGTAGAGTTTGCTGTGATAATTTCTATCAGCTGGTCTATAAACATGGTGTTTTTACCTGGAGGGTGGTAAAATGGTGAAGTTTGCAAGTTTGATTATCTAAGGATCTTAATGACAAACCGAGATATTCACAAGACTCTAAGGGGTTTGATTGTTCTTTTGTAATGGCTATATCAGATCTATGTATACAGGCTATGCCTCCGCCCTTTTTTTTAGGTCTGTCTAGTCTCACAATACAATAGTTCGGGGACTAATATATCTAGGCATGGTGAGGGTGAATCAGAGAGCCATGTTTCTGTTAGAATAGTTACGTCTATTTCCTTGTTTAAGATGAGGTTGGCTATGTCAGCGGCAGGTCTCTTTGCTGATCGACAGTTGAGTAGTAGACACACAATAGGTTTTTGTGGTTTGATCAGTAATGGTTCTTGGGAATTAGTATCACATGTTTTAGGTTATTGAAGTTAGGCCTTGTAAGGCTCGTCTTTGCAGTTCTGCTTACGTTAATTGGGACTGACTGAATGAGATGTTCGTCTAACTTAGTGGGAAGATTGGGGGAAGCTTCATATGATGGCACAAGGGTTTGTAACTCAATGTCTGTCAGATATCTGAATTCATTGCGAGAGCGGTATAGTCTGTTTGCCTCTGCCATTGGGATAGATTTGAAATTATTGTGGATATCGTGATCTAATTTCTGTAGGCATTCCAGTTTTGAAAGACATTTTTCTGACAAGAGTAGTAGGTTCTTCAAATCCATGATAGCTAATTGCATGGCTTTGTAAGTTTTTCTCGATTGGGAGCTGAAATTATCAGCATACTCCTTACTGGGTTGAAGAAAACTGAGGTTATCAGACTCCATGCCAAGCTGCTGAGAGACCAGAGGTGCTATGGGTGACTCTGTTGGTATGTTGGGATAGGTTGTCTCTTGTGGGTTTGGGGCTACTGTTGGGTTTATCTATGCATATTTTGCTATATTTTGTTGCTGTTTCGCAGTTCTTAGAGCCTGTCCTAAGAGTACATTTCCAGTTATGCTGACAACATTTTAACAACATTTTCCAATATAGTGTTAGGACCTGTGTTACGGCTTGCTTTAGAGCTATGGGTTCTGTGGTTAGTGGAGGATACGCTTGATTTAGGTAAATGTGGGCTGTTACTCTTAGCTACGGAGCTTCTGGATTCCATTTTTGACTGTTGAGGCTCTATAGCGGTGATGTTTTCTATCTTTGCAGATTGAGTCCTTTGCGGGGAGATGCTTGCGATTTATTGTTTGGCCGATTTATTAAGAGAGGGCAGTTAAGAACGTGTTCTTTTAAGGTTGAGAAATATTTGTCAGATCTTTCCAAATCTTTGTTGGCGTCTTGTATGAGAATCGTGCCAGTCTTGTAGCATGTTATATTCAGGGTAGCTCTTAGTTTCCGAGTTGGTGATCTTAGCATCTTAATGCTGTAAGGAATGTTTCTTAATTTCTGTACCTTCAGCACGTTATTTGGGGTGTTGAGCCATTTAGCCATTTTAGTAGTGAAAATTATTAGGTCGTTAATGATGGTGCCTTTTTTATGTTGAAGGAGGGGTCAGAGATTAAGGATTCTGGGTTTTTTCTAAGTAAGTTGTGTTTAAAGAATTTGGTGGTGTTTTTGGAGAGCTTAGGGGGGTATGAGATTGTATAGGTGTTCCTTCCTTCCATTTTTCAGATAGGTCTCTGTCATGATTATGAGTGATAATTACAGTCTTTATTACTCTTGAGTCCTCAGTAATGTGTCTGTTTTGTGTCGGGAGGCAGAATATACAGATATCTTCAGTTATATGTTTCTACAGTTGTTTAGTGTTCTGTGATGTAGGATATACCCTGACAGCTGATGCCTCCTTGAATGGGAGCTAATCCAACGAGCCTGCCTTAATGTTGTTGCTTGCGGCATAGGTCTGTTTTAGTCTTCCTTGGTTGTTTAAGATCTCACCCAGGCAGACCTGGTTCAATAATCGTCTGGATTCCTAAAGGCGAGTGTATTCTTTAAAAAAAAAAAAAATATTGATCTTATTGAGGGTTGAGGTTGCTCATAGTAAAGTGCAGGAAATTGAATAGCACTGACCAATCCAACATGGATAAATTAACAGCAGTACCCCAAGAGGATTAGTCTCAAAGAGAAGTATATTGAATGAGGATTTTACCCTTCCGGACATAGGTCTAGAACTATGTAGTAAGTGTAAGCCACAAGGTAAGAACATACACTGGATATTCTGGTCATGCCTTCAGGAATACTGCTCACGGGCCTGCAACTCTTCAGCAGTACTCCCTTGGAACACTATTAATTAATGTCCCAAATATCGGCTATGCCAAATTTGAAAGTAATCTGTAATCAGTTGTGTATTCCTCGTGATAAGGAAGTAAAGGTCTCGGCTTTGTTGTTTTATTTGGAGAAAATTATATCTTCTATTTTAGCTCTGCTAGAAACATTTGTAGGAGGGTCTGATATTATCCATGACACTGTTATTGTGATATTGAAGGTATTGACTAATGGAAAAGAGAATAAGGGAAAGGTAGCACAAGAAAATTTCTGTGTAACTTGCGAAATGGCTTCTACTGATGTGATTTCAGAATCAAACATAGAAGGTGATCCCAAAGCTTTGATCACACACTTCAAGCTCTGATTTCGGTTCAGAAACAGGACAGCCACAATGTAAATTATGTGAAGATATTTCCAAAGAAGTCACCACAGTAGAAGCCCTACTCGCTCTATAAGATATGTTTATGGCTCTAGTTTGGTAAATCCTGAAGTAGTGAGAACATCTGTGAAGGCTTCTAACAAAGAAGGTGAAGTGTTTCCCATTTTTAAATCTAAATCTATTCAGGAATCTAGTGTGGGTTGTCTTTGTGCCTCTCAATCTGGGTCTAAAAGCAAGATAAAGAAATGGAGAGGGAAGAAAAGACGTAACTGACAATTCTCAAAAAAGGTTCATAAAAAATTTGGCTTCAGAGACGGGGTGGATACACCCCAATGGCTAAAGGTCTCGAGTCAAGAACACCAACTAGACCCTCAGGTTGTGGGCCCTCAATCTTCAACTATGACCCCTCAAGAGGAACTCTGTGAGTCAGCAGTTATGCCTCCTACATGTTGGTTAATTCCATACCCTTCCTCTCTTAATCCAGTGGAGGCTCCGTTCCGTTTGTGGACCTAATTAAGATGAAGGGTCTCTCGTCATTATTCAACCAGGAAGTCAACCATTTGCTTCTTTGTAATGCTGATGTTTCTATGCTAGACTTTGTTCCTCTTTTTGATTCCAATTTAATTTTGAATCTTGCATCTTTACTTGTTTATCTCATGGACATCAGGACATTGAACTTAGTTCAAAGCAGCAACATCTCATTGGTTACTTTATTGCACACTGGGTTAGAGACCAAATCGAGAGTAACATTTAATTCAAAGCTCATTGCAAATAAAATACTGCAAAATTGTGAAAGTTTGCAACAGAAAGGTATTGATATATTTCCTATGCATGAAGTAGTAATCGAGCAGGATCAAGGGTCGGCTTTATGGCAAAGAAATGGGGGGATGGGATGGGTAACTCCTCTTATCCTGCTAATAGGCCGTCTGTGAATATTCATGGTGAATGTGTAAAAGATTAAATAAAAAAAAGGGACTGGTTGCCGGGAGCTCTAAATAGGGCATGTATGTCTAGTTTTTCTCTGATGCCCCACAATTGGCAATGAGCTAAAAGTTATCTCATGTAACAATAGTAGAGACAAGCTGCAATTTCTTTGATTTCGTGAAAAGCAGATGCAATCTGCCAGAGACTTGCTGTGATGGAGAGTTCCAGTGTAAAAATTTCATCATTTTAGATTGTCAAGCTAGGCCATCTAAGAAGGGTCACACAAAAGGAAGGGGGAGGGGTAGAGATTCTTCTAACTTTTAAGATTAGGTGAAAATATGCATGCTATTGAGATCCTTGTAATCTCTTTTTAGCAGCAACATTGTTCCACTCTGGTGGGGAGTTAGGATCATTACCCCTCTTATTGTAAAATGTTTACATTCCACCTGATGCTGCCTTTGACAGAGCTTGTGAATAAGGTTTTCAAATTTATCAAAAATTGCCTACATTAGGATCAGGTCTCACATGTAATAATGGTAGGAGATGTAAACTGCAAAATCTCCAATCATGCTTTAAATCAATTGTGCGATGTTGAAAAAGAAGAGACATTGTGCATTCCCCGATTATATTCCAAATGAATGTAAGAACTGATAAGAGGGGGAAGTTCTTTCTTGAGCAAATGAGAAGCAATAATTTCTTAATTGCTAATGTGACACTGCCACCTGACTCTTCAGCTCAGAATATGCATAAATTCCCAAGGGGAAGGCTATTTTGGATTATGTGGTTGTTGGATGCTCCTCGTTCTTTCTGTTGGCAGCCTAAAAATAGTTTACTACATCCTTAGTGACCACCATTTGGTGGCCTTTACTTTGGGAATAAACACTTCTCCCATTTGTTCTTGGAATTCTGATGGAGGCCTTTGCTAAATTTAATAAAGAAACATGGAGAACTCATTGGGACTCCAGAATGATCTCTATCCTAAAGGGTAAACTAGAAAACAGTGTTAACAATTTAGACATTTGGGGAGGGTGATGTATTGCATGGTTTTAGTATGTTTATGAAGCAGATCGTGACAAATTTCACTCAAAGGGAAATTCCAAGCCTGTTCCCCTTTTGATTCTCCTACTAAATAGAGAAATCAATGGTTTAGTTAAGAAATTATTTATATTATATTCGCTTGGAGGAACACCTGTGTGTCTCTATTGGAGAGGCGATGGAGCCGCTTAAAGGCTCCCCTAAAAAAAGAGGCGAGTGTTTGGCTATGCATTGACCTAAGAGAAGCTCTTGTCAACATGTCACATGAGAACTTTTTGGTCTTTCATAGCAGAAGGTTGTGGGACAAGGGTTAGATCCATTCCTGATTTAATTGAGGTAGATAGCCGGAGTCACTTCATTTCCATTCTAAATGCGACAAATGGAGAGCGTGATAAATTCCCTGTGCCAGAATTGAATATACCTTACCCATAGATCTCTATTGATAAAGGAAATTGAGCTGGCCCTTTGATTAATGTGCTCCTCTGCCACGATGGGTCCAGGTAAATTCCCAATTTCAGTAATTAAAGAGGAAGTAACCCTTTGGAGTAACATGTTGTTTCCGGTCTTTACAAGCTGCTATGAGAATAGGAAAGTTGCCCCCTCCTGGTCCAGAAGTATCGTAGTTCCACTATTGAAAAAGAGAGACTGAAAACAGCCACTGAACGATCATCAGATTGCTCTTGTAGATGTGGTGGGTTAAGTTTTTATGAAATGTCTATTGTCACAGCTAAGCATGTGGGCAGAAGATAATAAAATCAAACAGCTTGAGCAAACGGGATTTAGGAAAAATCATGGAACCACTGAATATATAGCTGCACTACAATTGATTAACGAGAAATATGTAGCTGTTAGAGGTGGAGTGAACTATGCCGCCTTTATAGATTTCTCCACGGCATTTGGTAAAGTGGACTGATCAATGCTGTGGAAAAAGCTGTCAGGATTAGGGTTTCTGGGCACCCTTTTTCATTTAGTGATTGCCCTCTATTCTTCTACCTGGCGTAGAGTATTGTTAGGAGCCTCTATTTCTCCAAGGAAATGATAACATAGAATGATCAAAAACAAGGATGCCTCTTTTAGCCCCACCACTCTTCTCTTTATACTTCTTGGACTTACCTGCCCTTACTACACAGAGTGGGGCTATAGCCCTGACTATTGAAGGAAGAGCAGTAGGAATTTATTATATGGGGACAGCATAGTTATTTTGGACCTCACCCTCAAAGGTATGAATTTTCAATTGGAGGTATAGCATAATTTAGCCGAAGCACATTATTTGAAGATTAATATCACTAAAAGTACAATAGTGTGCTTTCATGGCAAGAAAAAAAACAAATATGCAAACTCTCCTTGGCAACTGGGCACCTAAAAATTAGAAGTAGTGAAGACCTACACTTTTTGGGGGAAAATTATATACAGTAATTTGAGTGATAAGGCTCATGTTACAAATAACATGTGAAAAGCACAGTCTCAGGCCAAGGGTTTGGGAGCTCTCTATAGAGCTACAGGCATAAGACACTTTTTATATCTTTTAGAGATCTATCATACTAAAATCACTGCCTCGTTGCTCTATGCATTGGAGCTTATAGATGGGCAAGTGTTAATACATTTTACCTCTTGCAATACCTCGATTTTAGTAACAGCATTAAGGCTGGAAATGGGAATGAAAAGTGCCATTGCCCAGGGCATGGTGGGGGTGTTTTGCTTGGTGGCTTGCCTGGAGAGGTGTGACGAGGACACATTAAGGTATTTTATGAGAAAAACAAATTATTGTAGACAAAAAGGAAAATGCATTAGTCTAAATAAATTTCTTATATGCTGCAGCTCAGCTTGGACTACATCCAAACCTGATCCTTTCACTGCTGGTGTTACAACTAAAGGCTAGCCTAAAGCATGCCTCTCGGGTCTCAAACGTTCTCTTGGATAGTGAGGCGTGTCTTAAAAAGAGAGGATACCAAAAAAAAAGATTTGATTCTAATGAATAAAGTACATCCTTACATAAAATGGAATTTCTCCTATGGAGGGACACAATTTTGGATCTTGTTGATGTTAGACATGCTTCTTTTGAATTATCTTACAGCTAAAAGGTCTGGTACCTCAGCAGAATGTAACTTTTGTCAGAATGGGATCCAAGACTTAAATCACATCTTTTTTGTCTGCCCAGCTCTCTTACTGTACTGTCAAAAATGGCTGAGGCCTTCGTTTTTGAAGTTGTATATGCGAACCTCCTCAGAAATGTTGCAGTCACTTTACGACCCCCATAATGAATTGTTTTGTTATAGAATTGTTCATAAGTGTTTTTTAAATTTGTACAGATGTTAATGTTTATTTGGAATTGCTATTTTGATCTTGTAGGGTCTATAATGAATTCCATGTATTTGAAAGTTTTGAAAATTTGTAATTGGCACATTTATATATCAAAGATGACCTAAATGTTCTCTTTTTTATGTGGATCTCTTCAGAGTTCGGTAACTTTTAGGCCTCCTTTGCTAGGCTGGAAATACACAAATGATGGCATGCATGGAAGAGCAGACCACCATCACTGTGTATGCATTCACAAATAGAAATATTTTTAAATAGGAAAAAAATAAAAGTTTCCTGTTTCAACGGGTCTTGTGCTACCCTCCCCCCCCCCCCCCCCCCCCCCCTCTGAGGACACTCACCATGATATCCAAACAGGAATATGTCCAACTGGGATGGCTTCACCTTTGCAAATCTTTTCTCACAATTGTAAACTATATTTCACATTAAATTGCAGATATGACAAGATGCCTTTCGATGTCCCTTCATACATGCAATTCAATCATAAATGAGTTCAATAAAAGTGTTTGCAATTAAAGTAGACTTTTCCAAATCACAAACTTATTTAGTAAATACTAACATTTGTAATTACAATTTATGCGATGCCGCATAGCTTTCTCTGAATGGTAGAGAGCAGAACATCTCCATGTCTATTAAGATGTAGCTCCATTCTGCTCTCCCTGTGCTAACTTGGCTGACATGCACTAATGCAGAAACCCTTGTGCCATAGAGAGGAGGTTGTCTGTGGGTGGGTATAGTTTTTGTGCAGGAAATTGTCTCTTCTAGTACAAAAACTATGCTTTAAGACTTTTCCCTCTTTGTATCTGAGATGTAGAATGCAGCACACTTCAAAGACAGGAAAACAAGGAGTACCGAAAATATTGCTCCTTGTTAAGCCTGATTCAGGGAGGTGCAGGATTTTGGTGCAAATATGTCTACAATTCTTTGTAGCGAAAAAGTGTATTTTTAGTTGTGGTGGGTGGTAGTAAGGGCAGTTC
Source organism: Lissotriton helveticus (assembly GCF_964261635.1). Classification (NCBI taxonomy): domain Eukaryota; kingdom Metazoa; phylum Chordata; class Amphibia; order Caudata; family Salamandridae; genus Lissotriton; species Lissotriton helveticus. Next base: position 645,563,126 of record NC_136071.1, on the reverse strand, counting down.
TCTTGTTAGGTCCAAGAACGTTTTCAGTGGTTTAAACCTATCCCAGCCCCTGGTAGCTATGGCAGAGAGCAGTCAGGTTTAACTTAAGAAAATATCTAAAGTTTTTAGAACGATTGAAACAGTTCAAAAGTCACAAACACAGCAAAATGAAAATCCCACTCTAATTTATAAAAATATAGATTTTTTGTAATGAACAAAATTAGACAAAAATGACAAAAATCCAATAAAAGGAACAATAGATACAAATATTTAAAATTTGAATTCAATTTTAGCGCCAAAAGTCTTAAGCGCCAACAGCAGGCAACTAGTCATGCTAGATTGGGCAAGGCAAACCCCAGGTGATCACTTACCTGATATAAGCACTGGGTGATCCCAATCTGGAGTTATCTTCTGAAAAACAGTTCTGAAAATCAATAGGTTATTGACAGGCTTGTTGGTGTCAAAGCCAGCAGATGGAGGCCGAAGCAAGACTCGACAGAAGCGGATTGCAGGAGGACGTGGTCCTAATGCAGTCGTCAATGAAGGCAGAAAAAGTGAAGTGTTTTGATGTCAAGTGGAGAACGTGGTGAGAGTTACTGTGAAGTCAGGCCCATCGACGATGCACCCTCAGTGGATTGGCTTGATACTTTGGTCACATTCATCTGTTGTTGCTCCAGGCAAAGAATCTTAAAAAGTTTCTCAACCCCAGCTTTTAGGGTTAGGCAGGAGTAGTACACTAGGGACACCACTTATGGGGTCAGGGTTCACTGCAGTAGAAGCCACCAGCAGGGCCCAGGGCAGGTCCAGTTGGAACTGGTTAGTTGGGCTCTTCAGGAAGGTGGATTTCTTGCAGCTTTTGTGTCCCTATAGCTTCACAAAAGGTTAGCCAACTGGTCCTCTGAGTTTACTGCTCCTGGGTACAAGTGGAAGCAGGACCAGCCCTTCGGAGTCGTCTTAATGATTACAACATCAGGTGCATCCCTGTTTCTGTCTTCCACAGGTCAGGAGGTGTTCTTAAGAGGGCACTTGGGATGACACATTTATGCCCAGTGTCAGTCTGTGGGAGAGGAGAATACCTGGCTACTCCTTAAACAGGGTGGTAAAAGTTCCCAGGGGTGACCCTACCCATTTCTGCAGCACTCCCTGTGTATTTTACTGTAAACTATCCCACAGGGTCCCTCTCTACCTAAAGACAACCTGACAGAACATTTCATCTCCTTTGCAGAGATATCTGAATATGCAAAATAATTATTATGGGACTGCAATCTCACATAATTCAAGTCATTTTGGGTTACATGTGTTTTGCTTAGTTTTTCAGAAAAATACTTTGTCATGTTCTCTTAATTATTGCTAACGTGAGCCTGAGGTAACTAGAAAACATCTCACAGCAACTGTAAAACTGATGTGTGCCACAGCTGTATGACAAGAAACATGAGACTGAATAGTTACACTATTTTCATCCGCATACAGTTAATACCAGCACAAAGATCACACCTGCTAAAAACCCACAAAATACTGTTAATTCTTCTACAAAACAGTCACATTATCACAATAGCATATTTTCTAAACTGTCTGCCAATAAATGCTACATCACTCTAACAAAACAAGCATCACATTTACGACCTTCTCATTGACACACAACTTGACTTACTCTTCATAACTCAACAATGGTTGGGAGATGATATGGCTCCTGTCTTGCATGAATCCATTCCTCTAGGCTATCAGACTACCATACAAAATTGTATAGGCAAAAGAGGAGGTGGTCAAGCTCTTGTGTTCAAGCAAACATTAAATATCACTAAAGCTGATGACATCTCCATACAAGGTTGTGAGGCCTTCTTCACCAGATACAACCCTACATCAACATCCTCCTATAACCTTCTGCTCCTTTACAGACCGCCACCTAGCAATGCAACATTCCCAGACATACTTCTAGACACAGTTTCAAACCTTATAACACTACACTCCAACCTATGCATTCTGGGTGACCTAAACACTTGGTTTGACAAACCCAATATGCCCCATTCAAAAACAATCATCACTGGCATAGACACACTGAACCTACATCAGATCGCCCACAAACACACACACATCACTAGACACAACCTAGATGTCATTTCTGCAAATACAGAACTAGTTGCCTTTCAAACAATGACACCAGTCACATGACCAGACCACCATTTGCTGGCTTTCCAACATAGCAATGCACTTAAAACCACCTAACCTGCATCCACCTATCGACTGTGGAACCAATTCAATTTTGAACACTTAGAACACAACTAACATCAAGTACAGATCTAGACACAATAAATTCCATTGAAAAACTATATGAGTGGCTACACAAAGCTTTTGATTTCCTAATACCACCAAGAACGGCACAACAGAACAAAAGAAAACAGGCACCTTGGAAGGGGTAGATGGTGTTGAGAAGGCTCTGCACATGTGGAAATAAATGTCCTGCAGCACAACTATCGGGGAGCCCATATTTGCGTTATGGGCATCCATTTGCTGGTTGTGCTCCCTCTGCAGGTGCTTCATCTCCTGGTGCTCGGTGAGTACATGGCCCTTCGTATCTTGGGACTGATGGTAGGCTCACATGACTTGTGCAATGGTGGCCAGGGTGTCAGTGAACCCAGTGGGCTCATTATCCTGGCCCACAAACACCCTGCCACAACCTCTAACCCCACTACCCGGTGCACTTGCCCAAGTGTACCCCATTCGACTGGTTCCTGGGTGAGCTACAGCTGTTGGTGGTATGACTTCAACATCACCTAGGAATGGGGGCACACAATCGGTGTCACAGTGGGAAGAACAGAGGAAGTGGAGTCTTTGGGTTGCTGAGGTGTCCCAGGTGTGGTGGTCGGTGTCGATGTGGGCGAAAGGAAGTGTCACTGGGGTTGTCTGTCTAACATCGCCCAAACATTCAGCACAACACAGTGGAGAGGTGAAATGTGTAATTGGAAATTTCAAGGCATAGCTGACTGCAAAATAGGAATTTCCACTACTTAAATGGATGTTTGGCATTAATCCTCATGTGAACAGTGCAGTGTACATTTTTGCAAGTACTACTTGAATTCAGCATAGTAATTGACATACCTGACAATTTTTGTGTCAACATAGTTGGAATACTGAAACTCATGACATCAATACAATTGGTTAAAAAGAACAGGAAAATATTCAAAAAATAACACAAACCATTTTCAAATGAAAGCATTGAATAGGGATTGATCACTACATGACATTTTACCATATGTTGAAATCTGTGAAGAAAGAGAGAATGAGCAACTTGACGCAGCAATATTCTTTTGAGAAACAGAAACAAGGCATCATGTAGTTGTGGTAATTTCAGAGACAACTTTTCAACTCTTGCAAAACGGTTACTAAAACATACCTGTGGAAAATATGCAGTGGAAATGGGCCAGACACTTACATTTTGACACACATATGGGCAATAGGCTATTTGGTGTTCTAACACTTACAGGCACCATACAATCATGTGACATGTAATGAAGTTTGACATCTGTAATTTTAAGATGCAACACAATACATTCGCACAAACAATCTAAATTATCTACCACCTGAGCACCACTACCATAGCGGCAGACAGCGGACACGGGAGGTGAGCGGAGGATCGCCCACTCCCCCTGAAGAAGACTCCTCGTCAATTTGAGCCGGAAAAGAGCCCAGAAGCTCTGAGCGAACCACACGCAGCTTCTTTCACTCTCCTGGGGCGGGCCGGGCCTCCTGCAACAGCGGCCTAAGTAGTGCAACACAGTGGAGCTGGGACTCATCTGGGCCCGAAGTTGATAGCTGAGTGCTTTGGAGGCGAAAACAGACATGCGCCCGAGCTCAGACCTGGAGAGATAGGTCTTGGTGTGTCAGACTGGGCAGTTCATGGAGTCTCGGACGAGCTGCCGGAGAGGCATGGGTCTCCCGCGATGGCCTAATCAGCGCATAGGTCTGAGGCGGCGGCAGACGCAAGCCAGAGTCCCGCCCGGGTGGAGAGCGGGTTTTGTGAGCCGGGCAGAGCAGTGGTGCTGTAACCGAGCGGACTGAGAGCCACAGGTCCGCCCGGCCTAACACATGGAGCTCTACACAATAGGGCACAAACAGTGCCGCTGGGAAAATAGGTCGCTTGCCCGAGCTCCCAGGACGAACGGGTCTACAGGAGAGATGATCAGGCACTCTATTTCCCTCCCTCCCCCCGAGGCTGACTAAAGCAAGCGGAGCACCGCCAGGAGGCCTGTGCGGGCCAGGGGGCCTCATCTCAACCAACAAGCAAAGCGGAACACTGGGCCTGGCTGGAGCTGCAGTGGGGCGAGGGAGCGGACCACCCACTTGTCTCTGCATGAGCAAGAGGAAGAACGCCGACATTTGGGTTAGGGGACCGATACAGCACAGCTCGCAGTGTGCCACTTCCACGCACTTCCCCCCTCTCGGGAGAACGGGGGTTGGGGAAGCAGGAGGAAGAAGGCTGTACCCAGGTGGGACCCACAACAGTAGTTAGAGCAACAATGCCTGGACCTCCCATTCATTGTGGCCACCATGCAGAAACTTGCACCTCAGGGCCTAACACTCAGCACCAGCGAAGGGAAACAAAATTGCCCCCTCCAGCAGGGAATCAGAGGCCTGGAACAGGAAGTAGTCCTCTCTTCACAAATTGGCCAGTAACGGGGTGGCTGAGTGGGCATACCAAGAAACAGAGTCAGAGCCATAGAGTGACCAAGAAGCCGACAAAGCCAGACCAGGGACTCCCAACTTGGAGGTCGCGGAGTTTGGAGGACTCCCCAACAAAGCAGAACTCTCATTGCAACTGTAAAAAGTGGGTCACCTCGAGATGGGGTCCAACAAAGCAAACAAAGAATGATCAGTAAAGGACCTTCTCCTAAAAACCAGTGCCAGTGTAGCCGAGGCGGCCTCATCCTCAAGTGGTGGCCATGCAGAGTCTGAGCAGGGGGACACGGAGGGCCCTGTGACACATACCTTTCTCAAAACTCTATTCTCCTTGCTGAAGAAGGAGATAATCATGGAACTCCGAGATATTTGAACAAATATCGATTTGGTGGGCTATAGGGTCGATGCATCAGAGATACAAGCAAGAACGAGAGATGAGGAGATTGTGAAGCTTCAAAAGGAGGCACTCAGCCTTCAAGATCAGCAACTGGACCTCCAGGCTCACGCGGAGGACCTAGAAAATCACTCTCAGCAGAATAACATAAGAATCCGAGTGGTTCCTCGGGGGTCAGAAGGGCAGGACATCAAGGCATACGTGGAAGAGCTCTTGCGCTTCATACTGGGGCCCCGCCGGACCAACAGATCGAGCTTGATAGGACCCACTGTGTAGCGCATAAGGGACCGTCGACAGCCCCCCACCGGACATTCTTACTTGTGTCCATGACTTTCAATTCAAATAGTGGATCCTGCGGGAGACCTGGGACAAGCACCCCATAGACTTTCGCTCTTCCAGGCCCCTCTTGTACTAGGACTTAGTAGCATCTACCCTGCAAAAGAGGGGGGAATTCAGATCTATAACAACCCACCTGTGCTCCAAGGAAATTCCTTACTAATAGGGTCACCCCTTTTGGATAATCCTCAAGTGGGACGGTAAACCTCTGCAAATACGCTCCTTGCGGGAAGCTAAAAAGTAGCTTAGCTTGCCCGAAGATGAGGCGGGGGCCCATCACAAGACGACTATATGGGACAACCCTCCGAGACAGGGAGATGACGAAGAATCGGGAAGTACCCATTGTGCCTTTGACCAGACCTTGAGACTATGGCCAAGGAGAGACAAGCAGTCTCTGATTTGGTGGAAGGAGACTCAGCTGCTGCGGATTGACTCCTGAATAACAAAGCCATAAAGGCGGGAGCGGGGGCAGAGAGGATGTCTCCCAGTTCTTGAAAACTGCTGCCCAGGTGGGGTGCGGGTGGCATGATGGTTCCTGCTGAAATCTCACGTTTCACCATGGGGGTTTCAACCCAGGACTATCTTGAAATTTTTAAGTTTATGTTCAGTTTCGCATTTACTGTTACTGTTTTTGGGTTATTGGGGCACTCTTCCCCTCCGACTAATGGCGCAAGCACCTGAGAAAACCCAGAAGGGGGAACACTGGCTACTCAGGGTTAATACGTACACAAATGTCGCTGGACCCAGCTGGGACACAACCTTGCAGGAGCACTTGGCACACTTAGTAATCTACAAATATGGCTGCACCTCTTAAAATAATTCCATTCAATGTAAAAGGCCTTAATAGCCCAATTAAGAGACGAGCAGTCCTGTTGTTTCTAGAAAATTCCGATGCTCATATCTGCCTCCTCCAAGAAACGCACTTATTGAGTAAAGACACTCACAGACTGCCGGTAAGGGCATTTCCTCACCAATTGTTCTCCTTCCAGTCCTCCAAAACAGCAGGGATGGCCATTCTGGTCTCAGCTAAGTTTCCGGGCAAAATAGGTCCCAAGCAGGCCGAGATTAAAGGACGACTTTTAGCACATAGATTTACATTAGGACAGTACTCCTTCACCAAAGCTACGTTGTACGGACAGGAGGGGTTTCTCCAAGAGGAGATCCAGGGACTATGGGGCTCTCAGTACAGGTCACTACTCATAGGGGGGATTTCAACTTGGCCTTCACAAGGACTTAGATAGATCCAGTCAGCGGCACGGACAGACCTGGGCACTCACTAAGAAATGTAGACAGCTTCTGACCTAGGCAACTTTGACAGACATTTGGAGGCCTCACCACCCGTCCTCCAGAGAGTATACTTTCAACACGCATCCTAATAAAACATACGCTAGGATAGATAACATAATGACAATGGACACACTGATTCAGCAGACGCAAACGGTGGAGATACTCCCATGCCCCAATCCGATCACTAAGTGGTGTGTATCCCTATCTCTCTCATACCAAGGTTCATTGCACGAGTTATGGCGCCTCACGGAAACATTGTTGCAACATCCTACTGTGACCCAGTGGAGCACTAAAACCATAACTGACTACCTGGCCATCATTGATACTCTGGAAACTCCTGTGGGTATTTTATTGGATGGCCTGAAGGCAGTGGTTCGGGGGGGATTATTAGCTATCTCCGCCTCTGACAATAAGGTTCAGAGAGAGAAAAGAGAGCAACTCTTGAATGCAGTAACAGAATTTAGGGCATCCACCAGAGAACTGGGGCATCTAGGGTCTGGAAGCAACTCAAAGCAGCAAGAGCTCAACTGGCTGAACAAGCCATTCCCAGGCTTTGGCACGCCTTCTGTGGGGATACAAGTGGGAGACTCTTGGCTAACAAGCTAAGGGCACAGAGGCAGTCTTCCAATATCTCAATGGTTATTGATCAACAAGGGAAGGAGCAAACTACTGATCAGGGCATAGCTGACTCATTCAGGCAATTTTACGCGTCCTTGTACGAGAAACTACCAGAAGATGCCGCTGCATAGTACTTGCAAAGCGCGAAAACTGATAAACTGGAACAGGCCTGGGGATGAAAACTACGGGGTATCATGGTGAATCAGAGCAGACCAGCTGGGACCAACTAGGTCAGTCCAGTAGCCCTGTGGAAGGGAGAGATATATGGAATTTGGCCATGATAACACGGCAGGTAGATTTTGACATGACAAGGCTAAGGGTAGAGTCCTTAGGCCTACCAGCACCTCCAACCCCTGATATCTCAAAACCCAGTGATATGGTGACAAGAGCAACTTCCCCTTGCTCTTATCAGGGGGTACTCAAATACCAGATAGCCATGTTCTTGAGGTCCTTGCTGGTAAACAGAAACCAGCAAGGAAGCTAAAGGTCCTTTCCTGGAATCTTGCTGGCCTGAAAAGTAAATTGTCCTGTCCTGACTGGGGGCCTTTTGTGGACCAGTCAATATTTGCCTGTTCCAGGAAACGTGGGCATGGCAAGATCCTTTTAGGGTGAGGTTTGCGTTTTTCACCATCTCAGCTACTTCGGAAGGAAGAGGTAGACCGTCTGGGGGTTTAAGCATTTGGGTAGGCTCACACCTTGGTTGTACAGCCAAACAGTGAAGTACTTAGTTTTCCCACCAACCTGGAACTGGCCCTTATTTACTCCTGCCTGGTTAGTGGTGAACAAGGAATCCCCAACTTTTGACCAACTGAGGTATTTTATCTTTACTGTCCCCCCAAACATATGGGTGATAGTGGGGGGAGAAATTAATTGTCAATTTGAGCCCCTACCAGATATGACCAACACAATCCCTACTGAGGAGGATGCATATTGGCTAATTCCTGAGCCTCAATTTCATCCAATAAAGGCCTGGCAACTCAGATCAATGCACTTATACCGACCCACTCCTTGAGAGCATGTAACGGTCGCACTGTCCCACCAGGAAACCTAACATTCAGGAAAGCAGGCCAATCCTCTCTCCTTGATTACATTTTAGTGGAGACTAGGATATTGCATAGAGTTTTCGACTTTTTTGTCATTTCACGTCTTGATAGCGATCACAATGCTTTATCTCTGGTCATAAAGTCAGTTCAGTTCATGAAGCTTTATTCGGTACAAAAGAATTGACCATAAAAGCAGACATAAAAGATACATACATAAATCATTGTAAATTAAAAAATAGGTTACAATACAGTACAGACCAATATACTAAAATACCATGCTTTTACGTGCACTGATAGATTTGATTAAAAACGTGGCAGTATAAAAACAAATGTCAGCAGATTTCATGTTAAAAATAAGGCTCATTGCCTCATCCACTGTACGTACTCCATATTTAACAAATAAAGGTTTATGGTACAAAATTCGATAATTCAGGTACAATTTACATATCAGTAAAAAGTGCAGGGTGCTCTGTTTTGATGTGCCATCACACTGGCACGGTCCTTTAGGATGTTGCTTTATGCTAGGCAAAGACACCAACTCATGTACAATTCCGAACCTAAGTCTGGTTAGGACAAATTTGTGCGAAGACCTCGTTACCAGCACAAGGTACGGTGGAAAGCCTTCAGTGAGGGAATATTTACTACAAAAGGAAACTGTCATTATGGACCGACATGTATGAACCCTAATTTTTGCCCTATTATCCAGAAAGCTTGTTTTCAGTTCGGTTTTTGATATAGCCAGTGCAGCCCTAGGATCAGCCAGAACATCAAGATTGAATATTTGTGAGTAGCAGTCAGAGACATATTTTATCCATGGGATTTTTCTATACAGGTCCAGTGAGAGGCAATCTTCAATTATAGATCTGTTTAAAGACTTTTCATCCTGGAGCCATATAGAACGCCATAACATTAGTGGTCTTAAGGCTAAGAGATCATTCAGGTAATTAATGTCTAGTTCCCGATGGATCAATGCTGTGGCGGCAGATGAAAAGAATTTTCCTCAAGCTGCAATTTGTACACACAGCTAAGACCCCAAATAGCCGCCCCATTTAATGCAATGCTGGCGCATCTCGCTTGATAAATTAGCAGCATGTCTCTTGTTCGTCTATCCCCAATTTTTGCTGCGAATTTAAAAATACCATGGGCACTTTTTGCCATTTTATTACTGACGTTATTAAGTTCATTACACCACTTCCTATCAGAGGAAAACTGTATTCCAAGATAACAAAAGGAAGCGACAGATTGCACCTTATTGCCGTCAATGAAAAAGGCAGTAGATTTCTTATTTTCTGCCCCACAGGTCATTATATATGTCTTATCCTTATTGATGAGTAGTTTCCTGTCCCTAATAAACAAAGAAAATCTATCCATCAATCTTTGCAGCCCCAAAGGGGTCCTGGAAAGAAGCACGGCGTCATCAGCATATAATAACACCGGCAATGATACGCCTTTTTGGCTGGGAGCATCTGCTTGAACACCTTTTAAAATCACGTCAATTTCATTGATAAATAAAATAAACAATAACGGGGCTAAAACACAGCCTTGTCTTATGCCGCGTCGTACGCTAAATTTAGGTGTACATTCTCCCTTTGTCCCAAAACGCACACACGTTTGCAGTTTTTGGTACAACCTAGCAAGGAAGAAAATAATACCCTCTGGGGCGCCCATCCGCAACAAAGTAGGCCATAAAATTCCGTGATCAACCATGTCAAAGGCACTGCTTAGATCAGCAAAGCATAAATATAATGCTCCACCTTTAGCTTCTACGTATTTCCTAATTATAAGGTCAAGATTTAAACATTGGTCCAATGTGCCCCTGCCTTTCCTAAAACCAAACTGACTTTCGGAAAGGATTGCCTTATTTTCAACCCACTCCTCCAGCCTAGCTAGCATAACTCTGCTCATAACCTTTACAGAGGAGTCCAGAAGGGAGATGGGGCGATAGTTCTTTGCTTCAGACCGATTGCCTTTTTTGAAAATAGGGATAATAATAGATTCCCCCCATGTGGTCGGAGCTTCAGTGCAAATAGCTGCATTAAAAATGTTTGCAAGGAGGGGGCTCCAGATCTCCGGGACTGCTTTGTAAACATCTTTTGGGACCCCATCGGGTCCTTGGGCCTTCCCCCCCTTACTTGCACAAATTCCTAGCTCGACCTCTGCCACAGTAAAATTTAGAGGTAATATGGGCCAATTACATGAGGTAGTAGCTAGGACATTATTTGAGTCAAATATGTTGGAAAAATGCGTTACCCAGCAAACACTAGAGACATTAGAGCTCAATACAGGGGTCTTATCGTCCCTGAGGAATTGGGAATTAACCGTAGCCCAGAATAAAGTGGTATTGTGTGTCTCTGCAGCTTGGTTTAAAGATTCCCATGCTTCCTGCTGTAATTCTTTTTTCCTTTTTTTTTTAAAGCTGATTGATATTCCGCTCTTTGTCTGTTTATCAGACTAGTGTTCCTAGGTATAATGGCCAAGGCCTTCTTCAGCTCTGTTAGTAGCCTGGTGCAAGTATGGTCAAACCAACCTTGTCCTTGACTACATTTATCTTTGATTGGTCTGGTAAACCTAGCATCAATTAATATATTAATGTTTTTAAAAGCAGTTAAAACACATGCGGACCCGGTATTATTTTCAAGGATTAGGGTAATATCAGTTAAACAATCACATACAATGTAGCCTATATGTTCATCTGCTCTATCCCCAACCCACTTAACTCTAACACCATTAGGTCTGTGGGGTTCTAAGTTGGTGATAGTATGACCCACAGCTACAGGACTCTCACTCCATAGCGAGCACTCTAAAACAACATAGTTATGATAACTCAAAGATGTGACTGCAATCCTGGGGGGTTCGCAAAAAGGGGTAATACTCGATGACACTATGACATGATCTATCACCGAGCTTGTCCTCCAGTTTTTAAAAGTAGGGATAATCAACCCATTGACATCTTTGGCAAAATCCAAAATTTCCAGATCATAATTGCTTATAAATTTATACAATATTTCTCCGTAGCTATTATGCCTAAAGTGAAGGTCTACGGCACCAGCGTTGTTAACAACCCCACATGCTTTCTGGTAGGTCAATTCACATAAAGAAATGCTAAAATCTCCTAACCAAATAAAATCAAAAGAAACATTACATTGGTCAATTAAGTCTTCAATAGCACTGGCTAAATTTTTAACTACAGATGTCCTGCTATAATCGAAGATATTATTATAGTAGATAATTAGGAGGATATGTCGGCCTTGATCATTGCGGAGCCACAATAACTGCACATGTGGTCCCATATGTAAATATTTCACAATCCTGATTTTTTTAGTAATCGATACCAGAATTATAAGACCTCCTTTAGCTCTCCCTAGTCCAGAGCTAACTGCCTGTAGGTTAAATGTTACAAACCCCTCAAAATGTACCTCCTCCCGACACCATGTTTCCTGGAAACACAAAATATCGTGGGTGTTGACAAAATCCTTCCATCCCAAGGTATCCTGTTTAGATTTTAGCCCAGCAACGTTCCAGGTTACAATAGAGATGCCAGTAGATACATTGGCGCTGGTGTTATTCAGAAGAACAGTGTCACCTACAACTGCCTCATTGACACTGTTCACTAATGCTCCAGGGCCAATACCTCTTTCTATACTTTGGGCCTCTACCATGTTTAGATCGGTGTCAAGGGGTAAGACACACGTATCAGGCGCCTGGACAGCAGTGAACTGGCACGGGACACTAACCCCTGTCCCGGCAAGTCAGTCATTAGAGTCCAGAGCGCTTAGTACCTGGAATCTATTCCTAGTAGGGACCCCGGACCCCAAAAAATCATTAGGCCGGGGTTTTACAATTCCAGTTTTATAAAGGTTTTTTTAATTAAATGACTATAGGAAAAACCAAGAGGACGTACGCTTATTCTGTCTTCACCGGGGATTAGGGATCCAGCCCTTAACAAAGCTGTGGCTGCGTGTTGGGGGTGTTTAAAGTTGACAATAACACAGTCGCCCCTACAAGTTTTAGTAGACGTACCTATCCAATCGACCCTTCTAGTAGTTAGAATTTGGTCTGAATAAGTAATTGGAAAGCCACAGTTATTTTGTAACCAAGAGACCGTTTTGTTTTTTAACGAATCTTGAGATTCAAGTTGGGGTCTAATGGGATCAATCTCATAAGAAGGGACGTTGGTCAAGATGGCCACATAAGGTGCACAGGCCGGGGGGTAGCTCCACAGGGTGTTTCCGTCTAGTTGGTATCGATGGGCCTCCCTCACTAACTGCTAACTTACTCTGAAGGGGTATGGAAGGTTGGTTGATTAATAATGGAGCCGATATAACTGCTTCCTTAACAGTTCCACCCCTGATTGGTGGACTTACGGGTACTTTGGGAAGACCTGGGTCGATATTGATGGGCCTAGACTTTCCATCCTGAGCAATATGTGAGGCAAGTAGCCCACCTAATCTGTTTACTTCAGATGAGAGCTGATCCAGTTTGTCCACCAAAGGTTTAATTAACTCATCAACCTTAGAGTCAATAATACTTATTAAAAGATCGAACTGTTCAGCATTCATAGAGGGAGAATCATTCTTAACTATCAAATCTTCTGTCCCAGGAGAGATTTTTGATACCGTCTCACCTCTTTTTTTATTGCGTGTACGATACCCCCCTCGGGCAATGGGTGCTTTCCTGCAAGTTCTTAATGCTCTAGGAGACGGTGCAGGCGATACATTGGGGGATACAGTAAAAGCAGCAGAAATATCAAGGCCAGTAGCAAATTCAACTGGGGTTTCAGTCGAAACATCAAGGTTGACAAGATCTAGGCGATCGTCAGCATGTACTACTATATTATGGTCAGGCATAGTAGAGCAGTTAGGTGGAGCAGTATCCTTCCCTAGCGACATTCTTCGTTCCTTATTAATTTGGCTAACTTTTTTCACTAAGTAATTATCCATAGCGGCCATTGCAGTAGAATTTTTGGGGACCTTTAGCTTAGACATAATGCATTAGATGCACAAATTAACCAAATTAGGATGCAAACAAATGAACATATCAATAAAAAAAAAAGCTTTCATGAACTCCAACAAGGCTGAATACATTTAAATTTAAATCAGCAATATAAAATCAGTAAGTTTAAAAAAGTCCACAATATACGATATACAGGGCAGAATGGTCACGAATCCAGAATGAGCAAAGTTAGGTAACTCTCAAATTTGGAAAGCAAAATACATCACCAGCCAGAGCCAAGGGGGGGGGCCCGGCCCTGCCTCGGCCAGTCCCGGACTGTCACACACTGTCCCGCCCTTGTCCCGGGATTCTCCCGCGATGTTCCCGCGTGCGACTCGCGTTTGCGAGAGTCGCTCCGTTTACTTATGCGCCTCCGGGAGCGCTGGTGGCGTGGCATGGTTGCAGCGCGACTCCCTCGGGCTGCTGGGAGTGGTAGTCCGGGATGGCAACAACCGTTCCCCTCACGGCGTGTCCGGCGTGTCCAGCAACTTCCAAGCCGTTCCCCTCACGGCCTATCCGGTAAGTTTCTGTGCTGCCCCTGGAGCTCCGGGCGCTCCGTTTACTTATGCGCCTCCGGGCGCGCTGGTGGCGTGGTTGCAGCGCGACTCCCTCGGGCTGCTGGGAGTGGTAGTCCGGGATGGCAACAACCGTTACCCTCACGGCGTGTCCGGCGTGTCCAGCAACTTCCAAGCCGTTCCCCTCACGGCGTATCCGGTAAGTTTTTGTGCTGCCATAAAGTCATAAAGTCAAATGCTTTTGTATAGCGCACAATTCACCAAAAGGTCTCAGGGCGCTTTGCAGAGAAGAACAGCAACCTTGACATAGGCTAGGGACTGATGTAGCATCGGCTATAAAGGGACGAGCCAGGTTTTTAAGTTTTTTCGAAATACCTGGTGGTTGGAGATAGACAGAAGATGAGGGGGTAATTTATTCCAGAGTAGAGGAGCTACGTAGGAAAAGGATCGACATACAATTCGCGACGTCCGAACCCGTGGCTGCACTAGAAGGGATTTTGAGCTGGATCTTAGTGATCTGGAAGGGCGATACCAGACCAATTTTTTCGCAAGGTATGTAGGCCCAGTACTGTAAAGGAGTTTATGAGTCAGACTTAATATTTTGAACTGGCTTCTCTGACGAATAGGCAACCAGTGCAATTGTTTAAGGGTGGGAATGGAGGCAGACCTAGAGGGCAGTCCTAACACCAATCTAGCCGCGACATTCTCTAGCGTTTGAAGTTTAGAGAGTAAACACTCTTTGATGGAAGTAAACAGGGCGTTTCCGTAGTCCAAACGGCTTATAATTAAGAGGTAGCCATTTAAAAATTTTACGTAGTTTATGCAAGATCCCGTAGCAAACACTGGATACTTGGTTAATGTGGGTTTTCATAGAAAGAGAGCAATCAATCATGATTCCCAGGAAACGTACCACCTCTTTAGGTTCGGGGAGGGTCCTAGTTCTTGGGGCCACCAATCCTGTGACCAGACTTCATTAGCCTTGCCAAACAGAATGATTTCCGTTTTGCTGTAGTTAAGTTGGAGTTTGTTTTCACACATCCATTTGCTGATGTTAATCATACACTTTTTTAATCTAGCACTAGTTTCAAGGAAATCAGAGTTACAGGTGACAAGCACCTGAGTGTCGTCGGCATATGACAACGTTGTAAAGCCATGAGATTTTATTATGTTAGCCAACGGAGTTAAGTATAGGTTAAATAACATAGGGCTAAGGATTGACCCTTGCGGGATACAAGAGTGTCAACCTTAATATAGGTAAGGCGATCTGCAAGATAGTTCTCAAACCAGGATAGGGCCTTCCCTGTGATACCTATCTCCCACAGCCGATGTTTCAGAATGCTGTGGGATATGGTATGAAAGGCAGCCGATAGGTCCAATAGGATGAGAACCGCGGAGTCGCCTTTATCTAGAGTGAGTCTGATGTTATCCACGATCTCAATTACAGCTGTCTCGGTTCCATGGGCAGCGCGGAACCCCGACTGTGAGGGGTCCAGAATAGCATGCGTTTCAATATGGGTGGTAATGGAATTGTCGCACTCAGGAAGTGCCTTGACTACCAGCACCCCTGTAGACAACAGATTAATGCTCTCCAATATTAGGAAAACAATCAAATGGGGGCAATACAGCAGTCACTGGAAAAGCGGTCTACACTAAATGCAGCAGTTGTCCCGGTCCTAATAGAACTAGGAGAAGTGGTAGTTGCGGTGGGTACCGCCGTTCCTATCAATCAATCAATCAATCAACAAAGCTTTATTTCGATAATTGATATCATAAAAGCACATTTACAAATTAAAACACAATTCATAATAAATACATTAAAAAGAGAATTTCATCTAAAAAACTTTTTTTACAATGGATAGATAAAAAATTTATTAAACTTTAACAGCTTTTAAAAACAATTAATTGTACAGATTCTTCATAAAGCCTTTAGTCTAATCAACCATGCCCAGCTTAAAAATGTAGCCACCCCACAGGCTAGGGTAGTACTGGCATCAGCCTTAAGTATTCTAAGTGCAACAGAGTGGTCCCTAGTTTCAAGCTGCAGGCACACAGGTTTAAGCCATTTCAATCTAGGTTTTGTATAGGCTGGGCATACGAAGAAAAGGTGAGGGATATTTTCAACGACACCTGCACAGTTTGGACAATCCACAGGCGTTTGGTGCGGGGGCTTCCATTTGCTGGTACGATCACGAAGAGGAAGGGTGCCCATCCTAAACTGGATAAAGAGGGTCCTATCTCTTGGCTTTGTGATAAAGTCCAGATAGGGCTCCAGGCGTGGTATATGCTTGTGTTGACGAAATACCTCAGTCAGCCTGCCTTAGTTTGGGTCCCTCTGAACATAATTATCAACCCATGCCCAAAAGGCTCTCTTGGTTTCTACCTTTGATAACACTGCCCCAGACTCCCAAGCAGTTAAAAGGCCAGTGGCCAGAAGAAGCTTCCTTATATTAGCTAATCATCCGATCTTGTAGGTTCCTTGGAGATTCATGACCTCTCTTAGGCCCTCGGCATACCTGGAAAGCTCTGGAGTGCGCCATAACCGGGCCCAGTATAAGAGAGGACGCAGAGTGACTAGGTCCTTAATTGAACGGCGACCCAAATCACTCAAAAGTAGCTTGGTTGGGGGTGCCCCCTCGGGAGTGAGACAAGCTCCCTAAAGAACTTGTTTTCTGTAGTGACTAGCACGTCTACACATCCAAAGCCCCAGAGCTCTGCTCCATATAGGGCACAGCCTACAGCATTTGCAGCATAGATTTCCAGAGTAGGAGCAATGGGCTTAGAGGTGGACGCACGATGTTCCCTCCCTAATACTCCTACTACCCATTTATGATTTAGGGCCATTTTATCAATGTGTAACTGCCATTTAAATTTATCAGAAATTCTGATCCCCAAATAATCGAACTCTTTGACGCGCTCCAGTGGCACCCCATCGAGAGCCAAAGTAGATCTAGACGATCTGCTTGGGTTAAAATAAAGAAGCTTTGTTTTGGAGGTGTTAATGACAAGACCCCTCATCTTGCAAAACAAGCAGAAGCGATCCAACAGCTTCTGTAACCCTGCAGGAGTTTTTGATACTAACAACCTATTGTCCCCAAAAAGTAATGCGGGGACTTTATCACCTGCCAGGACCGGGGCGTCAGCATTACTTTCAAGCAAAAAGCAGACTACGCCGTTCACAAAAAGCGTGAATAGTGTAGGTGCCAGTACGCATCCCTGGCGGACGCCTCTATTCACAGGAATTTTATCCGTTTTTTGCTCCTGTGATCCCCATCTAATGCGGGCGTAGTTTCCATCGTGCATACGGGCCAAGAGGTTCAAAATGGGCGGAGGAATCCCCATCTCCTGCAGGACCAGCCATAGGCGGTCTCGGGGGACCAAGTCAAAGGCGGTCTTCAAGTCAATAAATGTCAAGTAAAGGCCGCCTTTGCCAATGGTAACCACCTTCCAATGCAAGAGTGCCAACCTAAATGCCTGGTCTATCGTGCTTGTGCAAGCCCTAAAGCCCGCCTGGAACTGTGAAATGATGTTATTTTCATCCGCCCATGAAAGGATCCTCTCCAGGAGAACCCTGCCAACCAGCTTCTGTCCAGTGTCTATAAGATTTATTGGACGGTAGTTGGCCGGGTCCCCCCTGGAGCCCTTCTTATAAATGGGAATTACTTCGGCCCCTTCCAAGAGTTCGGGACCGGTGAACCTTCCAACAAGGCATTAATGAGGAATACAAAAAAGGTGGCCCATTCCTCGGCATTAGCTCTAAATAAGTCGCCCGGTATGCCATCTTGTCCCGGGGCCTTAGCGGGTACAATCTTGTTTATAGCGTCCACCACCTCCTTCTTCTCTATCCCAGGGAAGGAACCCTGAGCCGGGGAAGCTACCATGAAGCCACTTAGGGGCCCTAGACTGCCTGTTTCCTCATCCCCTACATATAGCTTCCTAAAGTGCTCAAACCACTCCCTGTCGGGTATATGATTGGGGATTTGGTCCGGATCACAACCATTGGATCTTCTCACTAAAGCCCAAAAGAGCTCACCCTTCTTGGACTGGCTCGCTACTTTTAGACTGTCCCAATGTGATTCTTCCCAACCCCTCTTTGCATCTACAATCGCTTGCCTATACTGCAGTCTTGCCAGCCGAACCTCAACAGGGTTATTAGATTTGATAGCGAGTATCAGACTGTTTTTTTTCATTCTACAGTTTCTATCAAACCACTTCTGTACTGGCTTGGCACTCATCGGGCGCTTTTTACTGGGGTCTACAAACAAGGTGTCAATCATATCTATAGTGTCAACATAGATTGTTTCCGCTGCAACGGACCCAGCCTCGTTCTTACATGCTGCAGAAAGCCTAATAGTCTGGTCACTAAGTATTTCACCTAGGGTGCTTAATCTTTGCTCATTCAGAATGAACTTTGGCCATTTTAGGAACCTATTACAATTGGCTGGTAGGACTGCCTTTGTTAGCATACTCGATCCAGTAGTAGAAGTGTCCTCCTTCCTTTGCCACATTTCCAACATTTTGAGGGACAAGGGGTTATGATCACTGTCTATTGATGGCATAATGATCATATCAACCACAAACTTCCATGACCTCCTATCAACCAATATGTAATCGATTCTGCTCTGACAGGAGACCCTATTGTATGTATTTGCTCCCGTTACGTCGGAGGACGTGCGCCCATTTACAGCTCTTAACCCAATTTCTAACATTAAGGCATTCATTTAAATGATCACCGGCGACCATTTCTTCACTGGCGCAAGCAACAAAGAGGGAATGCCCCATCTGGCATCCTCCTCATAGATTCCTAAAATGTAGTCCACTGCCAAAGGCTCAAATGAGCAATTTAGGTCGCCGGCGACCAAGACAAAGGAATCAAAAGGACAAGAAAGGAGCATTTCAGAAAGGACAGAGATGGTGGAAGATTTAGCCCCCCCCCCCTTGGGTGCCTCTAGCATATATGTTAAAGAGTTCCCAGGTTCCTATTAATAAAATTGCAGATCTACATGCAGGGTTGATATCTAAGCTGGCTGATGTATTCTACCCAGAGATGCGTACTAAGGGTAGAACAAGGGCTACTGATAATGGTTTAATGATAGTTGCCGTAAGGCCAAACGGGTTTTATTGGAGGCTATTAAATCCAAAGACAAGCCACTCATCATACAATTGAGGGTGTTGTACAAAGAGACTACAAGGCTAGTGATAGAGATGTGGGAAATGAATGGATGGGGTGCTTTAAAAACTGCCCTATCTTCCAAAGATCTAAAGGAGTTCTGGTCCATATTTAGTATGGGCAGTAGTGAGGGCAAGCCAGCATTAGAACCTAGAATAGCAGCAGAAGCTCGGTAGGTGCACTTTCAGGCCCTATACACTACAAAGAAAGTACCCGACCCCCATGCTTTCCCACCCACAATTCTGCCTAGGGATAATCATGAAGAAGCTATCAAGTTTACCCTGCTAGAGATTGTAAATGCAATAAATAAGCTTCCACCCGGGAAAGCACCGAGACTGGATAAGATTCCAGGGGATCTCTTCTGCGATGATCCGAAATTCTGGGGACCCTACGTACAGGTTCTATTTAATGCTATTATGAAGGGTATGCCAATCCCTGAAACCTGGGCAGGGGCAGAAATAGTCCCAATTTTTTTAAAAAAGGTTCACCTCTCCTACCAGCTAACTATAGACTGATCAGTCTGATTGACGTCACAGAAAAACTCTTTGCACGTGTAATTCTTGATCGTCTACAGGGGTTGATGGAATACCATAAGATATTAAGCCCATATCAGGCTGAATTCAAGAAGAACACCTCCACCATTGATCAAATATATAGACTTCAACTTATATTTTGGAAAACGGTGAGAATGGAGGGTGGAAGCCTCTATTTGATTTTCATGGATCTTAAGACGGCTTTTACTCTAGTGCCCAGGGCAAAGTTATGGGAGTTACCTAGAGATATGGCAATCCCCCCTTACCTCCTGAGTATTAAGGGTGGGCGTAGTGTGCGTAGTGGGGGTACGCGAAGCTTCGTGAAGTGGGCAGGAAGCTACGCCCACCCACACACTTTGCATAGCCCCACTACGCCCCGCCCTCTTCTACACGACTAATTTAATTTAAAATAGTGTAAAAATAAATTAAAAGCACTTACCTGCTGATATGCGGCGTCGCGGGGCTCCCTCTTCTGCTTCGTGCCGACTTCTTCCAGAAAAATGCGCATGTGCGGGCGCCTGCGCATGCGCATTTTGCTGGAAGAAGTCGGTGCGAAGCTGAAGAGGGAGCCCAGGGACGCCGCAATATCAGGTAAGTGCTTTAATTTTACTTTTACACTGTTTTAGATTAAAATAGGCATTTAGAAGAGGGCGGGAGGAAGGCGGGCGGCGGGCTACTTCGCTCCGTCCACGGAGTGTGCGTAGTGTTGCCTACTACGCCTACTTTGCGAATCGCGAAGTAGGCAACACTACGTACACTCCATGGACGGAGCGAAGCACTGCATCCAGGGTTACTGAGTATACTTATAAGATTGCATGAAGGCAATTTTGCCCAGGTAAGGTGTGGGAAAAGAGGTGACCTGACTTCACGATTCCCAGTTGACAGAGGAGTAAGGCAAGGTTGTGTGATCGCACCTACCCTGTTTTGCCTCTTTGTCAATGGAATGATCGCCCAACTTACTGACGTTAGGGAGAATGACGCCCCTAAACTGGCAGGTACCAAGGTTCCAGCAATGATGTTTGCTGACGACACCCTTCCAATGTCGAAATCCCTCATGGGCATCCAGAGGGTCTTGGATGGCTTTGCCATCTTTCGTAACAACAGGGGGTTGGAGATCAACAAAGTTCATGATCTTCAAGACATCGCATCACACCCGCAGCCTGATTGCTTCATGCTGGAGAGGGTGATGGTATTTGATTACCTAGGGGTCACCCTGAGAGAAAACATGGAGTGGGGCCCACAAATTGTTAAAGCCAAGCTCAAGCTAGCCCAGACTACTGGAGAAATTATTAAACTATTAAACTATTGAGAAATTCTTCCTCCAAACCTGCTGGGCCTATAGTGGAGATCTATGAGGTGCAAGCCAGGGGTGAAACAATGTATGGGGCTGAAATATGGGGGCACTGTTGTTATGGAGATGTGAGTAAAGTAGAAAACAGTTTTATGAGACAGATTTTGGGTCTCCCCTCCAGCACCCTCCTTACCCCATAAAAGGGTAGACCTAGGAATCAGACCTATTGGGGAGGAGATAGGGCTTAGATCCCTAACCTTTTGGCGCAGACTATGGGTGACTCCGGAATTGGCAGTTTATAGAGCGGAATTAAAAGAGATATTGAGCCTTCCAGGTGCACCAAAAATCCTTTTTTCATTCACATAAAAAAATAATGTAGTAGGCTGGGAAACCCAAGCCTGTGAAGTAATCCAGAGGAAGCGTGTTCTGCTATCTCACGCTCCGAAGTGGCAAAAGCCTAGCAGATGTGTAAGCTAGCAGAGGTACATGGGAGCCCATCCATAGGACACTTGACGGCTACATTTTTATCCTTGAAGGACGAGTATTTATTTGAGTCCTTTTTAGACAACATTTATCCATCCCTAGCTTGAAAATTATATGTACAGTTTAGACTGAGCACCCTGCCGCTGCGTGTTTTTTCCTGCAAATGGTCAAGCATGGTCCTGCGAGAGTGTCCAGCCTGTAATTGGGAGGAAGAGTCAGAGCTTCATGTCATCTTTTTCTGCCCTGCTTACAAACTAGCAAGGAAGAGTTGGCTTGTCCCACTCTGTAGGAATTCAGGGTTTGTACATTGTACATAGGCATTTAGAGTTAGAGTCCCGCAGGCTTACAGCTCTTCCTTCTCCAATAACACCAATACTAAACAACCCAGACTTTACTCCAGGGATGGACGTGTTAGAGTTTGCACAATGGACAAAAGAAGGCTGTCGTTCAATAGGTCATCTCTTTGATGTGGAAGGTCTGATATCCTTCAAGGACCTTTCCAAGACGCACAATCTCCCAGAGACAGAACGCTACCGATACCTTCCAGATTAGACAGTGGGCAATGCACGTGGAGGTACAGGAAAGTGCTGAGAGACCCCTTACTGCATTTGAAAAGTGGCTTCTCACGAGACACATGGATGCACGCCTGACAACAGATATTTTCAAACTCCTCAGACATAACCCCGGGCCACGGAACACCCCCGGACAACTGAGATGGGCGGGGGAACCCGGCAGGACACTTTCAAAGAAGGAGTGGGCGGATCTTCACTATATAGCCTGCCAGACAGCACGCAACGTAGCCAGCATTGAGATTGCTGCAACAATCACCACAAATAGGTACCTACCTCCCCCACGACTTCACAGAGGCAACCCCCCACGTAGTCCCCAATGCAGGAGGACATGCGGCTCATTGGGAACTCTGACCCAACTGCTGTGGGAATGCCCCCATCTGACAAACTATTGGGAGAACATTCTGGATGATATTGACTCTGACCTCACTACCCAAATACCTTGTTTTCCAGAGTACACTCTCATGGGCCTCCCTAATCCCCTCACATTTCCACTTAGATTGCAGCGAGGTAGGCAAATGGTACAAGCACTGGGGGTGGCCCTGCAAAACATTCTCTCCCACTGGGGCACTGCGACCACACCTACTCACTTAGGGTGGCTTCATATACTGTGGGGGCTACTGGGGATGGACAACATTTCCCTATCACTCTCTAATGCAGGAGCTTCATTCTAGGACTTCTGGGAACCCTTCCTGAAATTGTTGACTTCGGAGTTTACAGGACTTACCTGCCCGAAGTACCTGAGACTACTGCGATTAGCAGACCCACCGCAAACTGCAACATCAGACGATAAGTTACAACACAAAGCATAAATCCCCTCTGGATCAGACAAATACAAGATGAGCCTGATAGAAAGTACTAAACACGCTTTAGGCTTGGAGGAGGGGGGAAGGGTTGGGAGGAGGTACTGTTAAGATTTTTCTCGGGTCATTGTTCTCTATCATAGCCGATCCACCTGCCGCATAATTAGAGATAAGCACAGAATGTGACTTAACTTGTAAGTTGTATCTTTGTATTGAAAACCAATAAAGACATTTAAACATAAACTTAAAATACCTCTGAAGACACACCTCCTCAACTTTTTGTATTGCCTTGCTGGGTTAAACAATTGACACTCTCTCTAGAGTTTGGCTCCTAAGTTCTCTGAGCTACTAATAGCAACTAATGCTTACTGCCAAGCAGACAATTAAGACTGGCTTTTTCCACATGTCAGTTACATACAAGGTGAAAAGATCCTGTGGGATCTTGCACAATAGTTCTGACAATAGTACTGTCAAAATTATAAATCTTTTATCTAATATAAACACAGGCATGTTCGATGCAGTTCCCCTTTAGAGGCTCAAAGGATGCAACTATGCAGTACACAAACTATACAAATGGTAAAAATAAATAGGTATCTACTACATATTCTATTGAGTTTGCTGTGCATGCTTTATGGTAGTGGTACATTTCTTCCGACTGCAGACATTTTGTTTGTGAAATTAGTTTTTACACTGAATCTTCCACAACACACTCCTTTGATTTCCCTTAGGTCTTTTGCTTTTGAAATGTCCCATTTCCTGCCTTAAACTGAGACAATTGTTTGCTTATTTATGCTGTCTAATGAACAAATACTGTTGACTCATAAATTTCATTTCTTTTGTAAACAGTTGCTATTAACTACATAATGAAGTTAATATCAACCAGAGCAAAAACATTCTTTGCATAATGTGATTGGTTCTTGATGTTGTTGGGATAATAGACAGAGTCTGAGTCAAACCAATTAAAGTTAACAACCTAACTTCTACTGAAACACTAGAAATGCATTTAATTTTCAAGATGCGACCAATCATGCTGTATATCAACAAATACTATTGTGTCAGCACAGTAACCAAGAGACAGATGTTCCTGTTCTAGGGAGAACATGGTGACTGCTGCTCAGGAGCTGCTCTTCTCACAGAGACTATCGTGGCTATTTTTTAATGATGATGTGGTGAGTCATGATTCTTTTGCTGGGATCAAGTGTATTCCTTTTTACAGTTAAAGGGCAAATCGTGGTACATCTTCTTGAGTTCCTTATTGTATTTCTTGTTCATGGTCTCCCCCGATGCTGTTTCTGCTCCACAGTTCGGCGTGTGCCAACGGTTCTGGGGCCTTATTTATGAAGGACTTGTATTTATGAAGGACTTGCGCCACCGGTGCGTCACTTTTTCCCATGTTAAAAGTGACGCACCGGCGGCGCAAGTCCTTCGTAAATAAGGCCCCTGGTGTTTAGTACAATCGGTGCTCTGTATCTGGTGCAGCTGTGAGCCCTGGGTGTTTGCTGTAGCTTTCAGAGGTATGGTAGTAAGACGCCAAAAGAAAGGTCAGCAAAATCAGCCCATGAGATAGCCCTGGATAGGTGAGGCAGGTTGATTTGTAACTTACAATGGAGCTTATAGCTAGAAAGTCAGAACTGTGCGGGTCCTATGGTCTAACACTACAATGAGAGGATTTCCAACCTATAAAGCCCAGATACAGGATTAAGATGAGGAAGTCTATGTCTGCCCTGAACCTGCCCAAAGGACCTCAAAGGCACGTGCATAGGAGAGACAGAAGAGATAGCAGGGAAAGAGCAAAAGTCTCTCATGGTCGGTTTACACAAGAGGTTAAAACAGACAAGGTGATGGAAGGGGCGGTGTGCCAGTGGCTTCCGGAATCCTAGTGTCCTGAATGGGGAACAAGGGGCTGTCAGGAATACCTTAGGGCAAAGTGTATAATCTGAGATGCGGTATTTCAACTACCATAAATAACATAACTCACAGAATATGATAACCCGGCAGGCAGGATTGGGCACTGAACAACCAGAAGATACATTTTAGGCTCTGGTCTATCAAAGAATAGAGGCAAAGGTGTGCAGTAATGTTAAGGAAGAGAGAGAGTCAGAACACTAAATACTACATCAGCCAGATTATATATTCAATGGTCCCAATTTAATACAGGAAGCCTTATGTACAGAATTTCGATTAGCAAAAAGTGGTAGTCAAATACACACTGAACTTTTGCGAATTGAAAAGAATTTGCAAACTGACAGATGTAATAATATGTTGGTTAGCAAAATACCGAATCGAAGTGGGCATTAACCCACTCTATTTCATCAATATGCATGCAGCGCTTTGATGCCTATGGTTTAGTTCGCTTTACAAATTTACATTACATTACACTACATGAGGAAGCTTGCAAATTACGACTGACTGCATTTGGATGCCATAGCAAGGATGGTGGTCTCCTGAGGTCAGCAGCCATCATGTCTGTGATTGCCTTTAAGTAAAGTAACCTTTTTTTTTATGAAACCCATACTTCTCAAAGATAACCAGGCTGCTTTTGAAAATAAAAGTTAATTTTTTTCACCATTGTTTGAGAGTTTACAGAGGTTCTCTGGATCGCTGCCTACTCTCATACAAACCTTTTCTTACATTCAGAACGGGCAAGGGTTTACAAAGGTGCAAATGTGTACCACCTCAACACAAGAGGTGGTAACTTTTCAGTGTTTTTACTAGATTACAGTTACAACACGTTTGTACATTCAGTGACACATCGCTGTTTGTAAGGAGCACACGTAAACATGCCCCAGCCACATTCTTATTTGCTATGTCTTTTTCAACACACTGTGCAATTTAATGACATGTTTTAAGGTCCTGGAAAATTGAGCAAGACAAATTAACTTACCAGTAGATGGAGGATCTGAAAATTTTGAAAGCACATATTTTAATTGTTTAGTTTTACAGTTGTTAAAAAACACAGGGGCAGATTTGTTGTGCTGCAATCAATGAAAGAGAGAGTGCAGAAATGCTCCCTAGTTACAAATATATAGAGCATTTCTGCTCTCTCCTTGCGGTGGTGCACTCTTTCTGCCTAGTGCCAACACAGGAATCATTGCATCACAGTGCAAGGGTGCCTGTGTTACTGGAAGGATTGTTTTTGTGCAGAAAGGGATACTTTCCTGCACAAAAACAACGTATTTCTCATCATATGTGTGCTGCTGAATGCAGCACTGATGGGAAGATGAAATAAGAAGGAGAAATAAAGATATTTCTCTTCATTACACGTCACAGGGGAAGGGGTAGCATTTTGACACAATACCAGGTTTACAGTCTTTGTAATGTGGGAATGTGCCTAAATGCAAGGTTGGATGCGATGCATGGGAATGCCTTTGCTCTACCCATGCCTTCCCCAAGCAAGGTAAGGCAAAGCAGTGTTATGCACTCCCTTGCTTTACTTTCCATTTACTAAACCCCGCAAAGTGGCTTTGCATGGCTTAGTACATGATTTGTGGTTGATAATGGGAGACTTCAACTGCAACCTAATGGACCTGGACCCAACCCAATCCTTCCAAATAGCATTAGGAAATGAAGAGTGGGCAATTCCGGAGATAAAGTCTCAATACCAACGGAAGGAAGTTAGCGGAATGAGACTTGCAACAAAACTAAACCAATCTGGTCTGCGTGCTCTTAATGGAAGGTTTCCCACCGATAATCCTGCAGCTTATACCCATATATCCCCTTTCCGCATGGCCACTTTAGATTACATCTGGATATCTCTTCTCGCCTTTCATCTGGTGCGCCAGTTCACGGTAACGCCATCTGTAGACAGCGATTATGCCATCCTAGTATGTAACATCGCCCTTTGGCCTCAACATCGCCCAATAATTCCCCTGATTGGACGGGAATCAAACCTTCAGAAGGTAAAAAAACTGAGATGGTCCGAGGAGAATTGTGAGGTATTTGAAGCAGAGATTGATAATCTTCTTTCCGAACATTGCCATGATGGGGCTGACTATCTGGCAGGTCCCTCCTGGGAAACAAGACTGAGTAAATTCAGAGACCGGCTGGCATTAAAAATAACAAGTAGCCCTCCGCAGGTGCTTCCGGTTTCGACTACCTTGCTGGAGCAAAAACAAGCTGTAATTCTTTCAAAGAGTAACCTAAATAAGTTGCAGCGAGCCCATACGTATAGCGAAATCCAACACAAATCTCTGAAGAGCGATATATCAGCGGCTAGAAAAGTCTATAGGAAGGCCAGATTCGCCTTACAAAGACAGGAAGAAGAGCTTCACTGGGCGGCAGCCTTTGAGATAATTAAAACCAAGGATCAAAGGAAATTTTGGAACTGGGTGAATGGGAAAGCCTATGCAAGCATATTGCTGAAAGAACTTACAAAATGGGTGGAATCGAATAATCTAATCCCCTTCAGCCAAACTGGCTTCCGAAAAGGCTGCCACATCGAAGACAATCTGATTTCGATAGTCCACCTGATGGAGACTACCATAGCTGCAAAAGGCAAACCCCTGTACATGGGATTTATTGATTTCCGCAAAGCATTCGACAGTGTTAGCCGCCCCAAACTATGGGAAAAACTGTCAAAATGGGGAATTCCGCGGGCACTACTAAATGCGCTAATAGCCCTTCATACGGACACATGGGTCAAGGTCAGAGTAACATCAAAATGGACCACCTCTAATAAAATTTACACAACTAGAGGCCTTAAACAAGGGTGCACTCTCGCTCCACTACTTTTCAATCTGTACCTTGCTGACCTTCCCGAATGGTTAACCGGATCAAGAGCCTTCCCCCCAGGAATCGGCCAAAGCAAAATCCAAATTCTTCAGTATGCGGATGACACGATTCTGTTAGACCAAACACAGGTGGGCCTCCGAAGGCTGTTCAATTCTCTCGCCCAGTATTGTAAAAACAATATGCTTGAGATAAACGTAGGTAAAACCAAGGCGATGGCAGTCTCACCTACGAATACAAAAAAGCTCCTGTGGTTCATAGAGGGGAAGCAAATGGAGACTGTCCCTACATATAAATATTTAGGCATCTGGATTGACCACAAAGGTAGATGCTCGGTGCATACAACTGAGATGCTGACAGTGGCCCGCCGTCTAGAGGGGGTCTTTATGAGAACAAAGAATGCCCTACATTCTCAGGATTTTGTCCCATTAATAAAATTGATTAATACAAAATTTCTGCCCACAATTTCCTTTGGTGCAATCATCTTCAAGGACAAACTGAATAACTGGCTTGATAGAGCGCAATCATCGTGTTTCCGCCGGGTCTTTCGACTGCCAAATTCGACTTCCCATGCCCAAATACGGAAAGAATTCTCTCTATCCTCCATGCGTTGGATTATAGCTGCAAGATTCGTTACATATTGCTTAAAAGCGAAACAAGCAAATTCTCATACGTTAAAGAGCTCTTTATGGTTGGTCCTCAACAACCCCGCTACATCATGGAATAAATACCTAACGTTCTGCCTCAAATCGCTCGAAGGCGGGGACATATGGTCTTCTTCTCTGTCCAACGAAACGAAAGGGAATCTCTTAATCAAGCAAGCAAAAATCCTCTCAAACCAATCGAACACACAACTGGTGCTTAAGCTCTCTCATGGCGCCTGGGCCGCCAAATTATACGCTCCGAAAACCCTTCCATCCTATCTTGCATCAGCAATGAAACCGTATATTAAACACCAGCTAATGAGATTTCGATTTGGCCTAATTCCGCTGAAAGCATACAAGTTTGGGCAAGGATATAAGATAGGAGCCTCCTCCCAATGTCGGTTTTGCAAACGGGGGGAGGAAAACTTAATTCATATTTTGTGCATTTGTCATCAATTGCGGCCACAAAGAATATTCTGGCTGAGACCAATTTGGCTCCTTCTAGGTATCAGGACATGCCAAGAAGCACTCAAGGAATGCATGAGGGGGGATTCGCCTCAAATGGCGACCCGCTTTGTCAAATTCATTACCGAAATCAATTCCATGACTTTTCCCTCTGTGTAAGGCCTGAATTTAATTCCCGGCAAGTAATCGATTTTTGACTTTCCCTTGTCTTTTTACTTTCCCTTCCTACCCATTCACTGTTTTAGTCTTTAACAGCCCCGAATATTTTTACTACCGTTTTTTGTACTCGTGCATATTGCAATGATTTTAAATAATTGTGCAATAAAAACTTTATATATATATATATATATATATATATATATATTTATATATATTTGGCTTAGTACATAACAGTAGCGATTTTGCATCAGTGGTACGTTACAAAAGTGATCCAATCCAGATGCAACACCTTAGTAAATCTGCCCTTATGCCTTAAAAGACCCAGAGAGTAAAGAAATTAGCAAAGGAAGTACAAAGAATGCAAAGCTATACTTTCAGACTGAGTTTCCCCAGAACTAAACCTAGAAAATCTTAGTACATTTTCTGAGTTACTCTCTAAAGAAAATATCTATATTTATGATCTTGCCTTGAAAATCTCTTCATTAAGTGAAGTAAAATGCATCATTCACCGAGTCACTGAAGATAAGAGATGGGATCTGGGTATAACGATAGATAGTTTCATAGACTTTGGAGAAAAAGCAACATTAATATTTCCTGATATAGTCAAGATAATGTGAAAAACTAGATGCCTACCCTCAAAGGTACTGAAGCTGCAAGCAAACTAATGACAGAATACTACTGCAAAGTATTTGACTTTGCTAGGCTATATATTAAATCAAACATATTCCATTATATATATTGGAAATGTATGTAAGCAAATATTCAGTTGTGCTTGGGTTGAACTGGAGAAACAAACAGAGGTATCTATACCTTAGTATGACATGGTAGCTGCAAATATAGATTAATAATGAAAAATGTTGGATTTTTTGAGGAGGAGTAGGCTCAATGGTCTAGAAATTTTGACACTGCTAATGAAACTTTGATGTGGGAGTGGGTCCTCCAGGGGAAGAGAGGTTTAAGGCTGAGGGTATATTGAAGCAAGGTAGATGCAAAGACAATAGGAAATCCACAAATTGCACAATAGGTTTGAAGCAGTTCGTCTGTGGCACATAGGGAATAACAATGATGGAAGCTCTCCTCATTCTACTGTTTGGCCCTAGAATGTGAACAGTTTGAGGAGTAGACAGAAGAGGGCAGATTTTTAGAGCATATGTTTTAGAAAGGTGCTGATAATATATACTCAAAAGACCCATCTGAGAGAGACAGTGTCTACCAAGTGGTTAGCTTTGAGGTGGGTGGATTAGATAACAGCTTCTTCACAGAATATTTAACAAGGTGCATCACAATTGTAGTTCACATAGGACAAGGTGTTAGCTGCTCATGGAAAAGTTGTGTTTGTATATGTTTGGAACTTGCGTAGGCTAAAAAGCTATGAACTCGTATTGTTAACCACAGCCCATTTCCATTCCCGTATATACTAGCAGGTGATTTTAACTTGGTTTTGGATCTAGGCATGTCGAACCACTTATTGCACTCTAGGATTAGTAAAACTAAGGCTGCCTTAAAAAAATTAGGCTTCAACTTAAATATGAGAGGTTCATGGAGAGACAGAAAAAGACACATAGGTTACATGTTTCATTCTGTTAGGTATGGACGCTTTCCTAGATTAGTTTACTTACTTGTAATTAATAACACATTTAATTTGGTGAAATACAAATACCGTCTTCCAATCCAGAAGTTATATCATTTGGTGTTCATAATGAAGTTGTTAATAATAAAAGAAAAGAAGTGAGCTCTTATTGAACAGTAGGATGGTGACAGCTGTTGCAGAAAAACAAATAGTTATTTTCATTCAATTTAGGACAATCAGAATTTCGCCAAGTGTGGGACAGCTATAAAGCTTATTACCGAGGTCATTTAACCTTTATTAATATAAATAGTCTGCATGATTAGAGGGGGAAGATACAACAAGATGAAATTGCAATAAATAATTTGATAACCAAAGCTACAATGGCAGATAGAAAAAGTAAAGTGAGGATAGATAGTATTTCACAACTCAATAGTGCTACGGTTAGTTTTTAAAGCAATGCTAGATGCTGCCCCCTTCAACAGGTAGGAAGTGAGAAAAAATAAACAAATTCCAAATGGCAAAAAGGCTGCTACTTGCATAGCCTGGAAGAAGGCAGGCAGATCACGAAATATTATCAAACAATTTATCAAAGCGTATGTGTAGATGTATACTGATGCAGAGGAAGAAATAAAATCTGCATTAAGGCAACTCCATCAGTCTCTTTGGACATTCACATTTAAAGGAACCAGAAATGTGGGAAAGGATCATTACTAGTCACGAAGAGAATGAAGTTATACAATGTCAAGAAATAACAAATGAAAAGGAGTGTTTAGTTCTATACAAGATTATCTGTTACAAAATCAACAGATGGTTAAACTGTTCTCCAGTAAAAGATCAAGTAATCATGATGTGACAAATACAAGTTTTTCAGGAGTCTTGCAAGTTACTTTGAATCCAATTTTATTTTTAAAAAATGCTAATTTGACAGAAGCAATCCATTCGGCCCAGCCAGCGTGTTTCGTCCCATTGGGACTTCATCACAGCTTGATCAATATCCCAGTGGTGTCATCCACCCAGTGTTGGCTCCTGTTGTTATCTCATTAATCCTTCTTGATACAGTGTTGTGCCACTAGATGGCATGTTGTTCTCCCATCTTATTTTTATCCTTTCTGTTTCCTGGTTCAAATGTCCTATGAGTTCAAGTCTAGTAGGCCTAGAAGGCTGACCTTTATTAGGAGCAATAGTGTTCCTTAATTTAAATACCGGTCCAAAACATGGTGTATTATGGAATTTAACATCTGATTACTTTACTAGACACAAACCAAAAATTGTTTACCAGCTTTATTGGTTACATCAAGTTATGCAATCATTAATTCATGAAATATGAAATGCATTTATCAGAGTAGCCTTGCTGAAGCTGTGGCTGCCACTGCAGATATTACTGAATTACAGAATAAGATGCTGCCAATACTTTTAATGGCAAATATTGGATATTTTAATGAAGGCCCTTGAGTGGGTTTAGATTTGGTCCTAATAGAACTCCTTGTCACATTTCGTCCTCCTTTTTAATCTAGCCAACAGTGCCCTATGAGTAAAGAACGTCTCTGGGTTCACCTGCAAGCTATTTTAACTTACATCTCTTTCCAGACCCCTGTGAAGTCTTTAGAACTACCATCAAAGTGCTTCCTCTAAAAGTGGGGTGGAGCCCGTCTGGCAACATTAGCTGTGTTAGATGTCGGGCTCAATGATTGAACATGCCATACATTGTTTAGATGAGAGTCCTTTTTAAAAATGAAGAACTAATCTCTCTGGTGAATACAGGTAGTACAAGAGTATACCCATACTGGTAGGGCCTCTATTTAGGATTATTGTTGAGCCTCAGGAAACTTAGCTGTCTATCCAAATTACATTTTCCCACTTGTATGGTTAATGAGTATTTGACTCTGTTAG
Source organism: Lissotriton helveticus (assembly GCF_964261635.1). NCBI lineage: Eukaryota > Metazoa > Chordata > Amphibia > Caudata > Salamandridae > Lissotriton > Lissotriton helveticus. Next base: position 645,530,986 of record NC_136071.1, on the reverse strand, counting down.
ACATTTTATTTGTGGTTTACACAATATTAAATTATTAATAAATGTTTGTTTTACTAACTAAATATTGATGCATTTTTAAAACATTTTTGTACATTTATACTCATGACTTAGATGTTTTGGGTCTCTTTTGGAAATGTTATTTTAATTGTTTGCTAATTTAGTTGGTTTTACCACAGGTGGTTCTTTTGAACTAACTGAAAAATTGTAGTGTTTCTTTTATGTGGTAACTAATTATTTGGTTTTATTTATTAACCCTTGCCTATTTTACTTTAAAAAGAGAAACTATTAATATTAATAATATTTATATTTTACATACTTTTTGTTTCCCTTTTTGTGTTTCATTTTGAAATAGGTATCCACCTCTTTATTCACTGGTTTTTGGTTTGGATGCAATTTATTTCTCTATAAATAAAGAACGTGAAACAAGTTTAATATATTAGTACTTAGCAAAATTAGCAGAGGTAGTTTATTTTGTTTATGTTTAATTTCAAATAGGCTATTTGTGTCCTTTTTATACTGATTTGTAATTACTAACGTGTTGTAACTGGTTAACTATTTTAAAGTTCAATGTTATTGGTTGGTTTCATTGCTTTTTTGATTTTCTTTACCTGTTTGGTGAACGCTAATTAGTGTTTGTGTGGAAGTGTTTTATCAGTGTTTTACTTTAAAGGTATAAATGTATTAACTTTTTATGTTTTACTTTAGGAATATTTATTATATTTGTCATTTTTGATGCTGTATTTAATAATGTTATTATTAATGTTGATTATTGTTTAATATACACAGTTGTAATTACATATTTATATCAAAAGGTATAAAATGCTTGTTGTATTTTTATTGTGTCTTGGGATTAGTTTGTATACATTTTATGTATTTATTATTGCTTAATTGCTTAGATTTGCACAGCAATAGATAATATATTGTAAGTAACTTTACATTTTCTCATAAAAGTATTTGCCACAGGGCACATCATCTCCCCTGGACTGAGCTGAGGTCCATGTTTTCCTCCCAATTGGAGCTACCAGCCCAATTCCAAATTCCCCCCATACGTAAGACTACAGTGAGTTCAAGATTGCTCCCACCCTTTAGGAGTTGAAATTGTCGACATTTCTAACTCTGTGTACCTGGACTGCAAATTTCCTCCTCATCTAGATAACACAGAATTTGGATGGTGTATCTAATGACCTGTGGAAAATAGAATCAGAAGAAGTATCTTCAGCTAGGCTTTGTTTGAAATCATTGTTGACGCTGTATATATACTCTCACTTGTAATTCGGATTTCCCTCCTATCTACTCACGTGCAGTCCTGTCTATGCTTACTTTCCACACACTGTGAAGCAACTGTGTCACATGAGTTAATTTTTCTTGAAGTGATCAATTAAAATTCTATATAAACAAACTTGACACCAATTTCTTAAGCTGCTTTGTGATTCATGATATTGGGTACCAAGTGATATATGATTTCAACAGTGTTCTTTACCAATTATCACCAAGGTAAACTGTTAGCAACATGTATGTGTGAATAATAAATGGAGTAAAACGTACAATCTGTGTGTGAGTGATGGAGATTTAGAGACAGGCTATGATTGTCAAAGAATCTGAAAATATCATGAGTTTTTAAGAGCTCTTACAGTAATTGCCCACAGAATATTTAATAAGAAAATCCTCACTGTAGATTATTTAGGGTCTCATCAGCCTTCTTCATACATCATACTTGAATTTTGATCAAATCAGTTGCACCCATAGACCTTGGAAATGTGGTTTTGATTATTATTTGGACAAATAGATAGAAACTTGTGAGATGGCTTACTGTAGGAGTCACTTGTTTCTTGTTTTTTATTTTTTGTTACTATTTGTTGTGTATTTTGCTTTAGTTGTATTGTTGTATTAGATTTACATATGTAAACTAACACATAGGTATATATCAAATAATAAGATTTGTAATCATCTTAAAGAAGCATTGGTAAAGTCAGTAGGTCTGGGTTAAATGCACAAGCATATGCTTTAGTGGATCCTTGTGTATGCATACAATGTATGAAATAAAGCTATAACTGCAAGGAAAGCTCACTTTTTCTCATCTTCATTTGATTCTGTTTTTGTTTCTCTGTGAATTGTAGGTGAGATTGCTTTTTATTCCTAAGATATGAACAAGATGCATGACTATATTTTACCTTTAATCAGGACTGAAATGAAGGCAAAAGAGGCATTCAATAAATTTCTGCATTTGATTCTATGAGCAATCAAGATGAGTTGGCAAGGAGTTTCTCATTAAAGTCTCACATTAATTTCTAGGAATACAAAGCAATGCAGGAATAGAATACAGGTTCAGTTGCTATGCATTTAGAACAAAATAAACCCATGCCCAGTGACACTGATAAGAAGCCCCAGGGAGCTGAAATGAACACTCCAGGAAAAGAGGGTGGTGTGCCAGTTAGCAACGAAACAGAGGTGGATAGGACAAACATGGAGCCAATACACAACAGAACGAGGCGGCCTAGGAGGCAAAATGATACATAGAAGTGGCAAATAGCATGAGGCGGGAGAGACCTTCCCCCCTCTCATTTACAAAGTCTTACCCTAGATCCTCCTGGCACCAGGTCTGAATTTCGCCTGTTGCCACCCGAGGTTTCACTCAAGGAACTGTACAAGTGTAAGTCTGGCTTCCTGGTAGATCCTTGCCTGGCTCAGTTCTTTAAACAAAAAGAATCCTTCTAACAATGTCAGAAAGTGTTTCCCTCAGTGGTGTGGGAGCACTCAGTGTTGTATAAAATACCCCTCACACACCAAAAGGACCCTTAGTGTCATGCTTCATCATTGGGGTCTTCGCACCCCTCTAGCGGGATGCGGCGTGCTGCGACCTACGACTACGCGGGAGCACTTTTAGTTAATGACTATATGTGGTGCATGTGAGTGAGGTATTATGGACAACACCTCATGAGGTGTTTTCCATAATCACGACATCCACACCTCGCACTTCACTTCTTTTAATAGTACCAGCCGGGGGCTTGAATAACATTTTTTTTCCAGCTGCTTTTTAATGATCTCACTAATCCCACCACTCACATAGAAATACCTCACCCACATGCACCACATATAGTCATTAACTAAAAGTGCTCCCGCGTAGTCGTAGGTCGCAGCACACCACATCCCGCTAGAGGGGTGCGAAGACCCCAATGATGAAGCATGACACCAAGGGTCCTTTTGGTGTGTGAGGGATATTTTATACAACACTGAGTGCTCCCACACCACTGTGGGAAACACTTTCTGACATTGTTAGAAGGATTCTTTTTGTTTTGTAAATCAGTTCTGGGAGTACGAATCCTTCCATATTACTCTCCCTCCCTTCCTTTGTTTATCTGTCAGTTCTTTAAACTACTGGCCCCTTGGCTTAATCTGCTCTTGAACCAGATCTGGAACTACTCCCTGACACCTGCCATCTACCCAGCCACCTGGAAAAAAGTATTCTTGCTGCCTCTGCTTAAGAAAACCAGATGTGGATCCTGCTGAGCACAAGACTTTCAGACCTATTTCTTTTCTGCCAGCTCCAGCAAAAATCCTAGAAAAGGAAGTCCAGAAGCAACTGGCTGAATTCCTTGAATCTAACAACTGCTTCCATGACTCGAAATTGGGTTTTAGAGCAGGGTACAGTACAGAGACCGCACTTCTTGAAGTCTCTGAAACTATTCACAAATCTTTAGACCTTGACGCCTAACCTATGCTGGTGTTGCTTTCGACACTGTGGACCACCCACTTGTATTGGAGAGACTGAGACAGGCAGCAGTATGGGGTACTGCCTTGTTCGGGCTCTAATCGTTCTTGGAGAGCCGCTCACAGCAGGTATTTTTATGCCCAAATGTCTCCACCCAGAAATCCCTCATCTGTGGGGCACCTCAGGGTTCAGCGCTGAGCTCGCTTCTTTTCAATGTATACCTGGCACCCCTGGCAACCTTGGTCGAGACATGGGGTGTGAGTGTAGTCTCCTACGCTGATGATATTCAGCTGGTGTACTCTTTTAGAGAACACTCAGAGTCTGCCTTTCTCAATTTTAAGCAATGCCTGAAAAACATCTTGGCCTGGATGATGAATTGCTTAAAGTTAAATGCCGAGAGAAGTGAGGTCTTATTTTTCAGCCAGGTGGCACCACCACCCTTTAATCTGTGGTGGCCCTCAAAACTAAACCCACCACCTATCCCAGTTGATTCAGACAGAAATCTAGGGTTTAAATTTGACAACGACCTCTCTTGTAAGACCCAGGTGTGCCATATCTCCTCTATGCTTCTGGAAGTTAAGAGCGTTGAGAAAATTTCTTCACTTCCTGCCAGAGGACTGCAAGAAGACTATGGTCCATCCACTGGTAACTTTCCATCTGGACTATTCTAACAGCCTTTACCTAGGGCTTCCAGCTTACCTGGTTTGCAGGTTGCAGATGATTCAAAACCCAGCTGCCAGATTAATTAGGAAAGTGCAGTTTTACCATCATATTGCCCCACATCTATGGCACCTAGATTGGCTACCTGTCAATTGGAGGATGGAGTTTAAGGCTCTCACTTTGGCTTACAGAGCCACCAAAGATCAGGGCCCAGGCTATCTGAGGCAGAGATTACAAATATACCAGTAAGACCGGGCCCTGAGATCAAACCACCAGTGACTGCTCAGGGTTCCCCACTTTATTAAGGCCAGGATAGGGGGCAGAGTGTTCACTGTGAAAACCGTGAAACTCTGGAATGCTATGCCCCCACCCCACCTCCCCATGATGGATGGAGTCAGAACAGGCCTTAAGGAAGGCCTTAAAAACATGTCTCTTCAGCTTGCTTTAGATCGTCCCTCTTGTTACCCCCACCACGAATCTCCAACAGAGGTGTTCTAGCGCTAAGGTAGCAGATTCCCACTAGAAGGCACAGGAAGAAGAGCTATGAAAGGTTAAAGAGCCAGGTTTTTAAAGCTCTCCTACAGGCCGGTTCTGGCTCCGTCATGCGGAGGTGTAGAGGCATGGCATTCCAGAGCTTCACAGTTCTGACTACAAATGCTCTACTGCCTATCCTGGCCTTATGGAAACTAGGAATAGTGAGCAATTTTGTGTGGTTTGATCTCAGGACCTGGTCTTGCTGGTCATTTTTCAAACTGAGTCTTAGATAGGCCGGGCCCGACCCCAGGTGGCTCTGTAGCGCAGAGTAAGTGCCTTAAATTCAGTTCTCCTACTGACTGGCAACCAGTGGAGGCTCTGTAGATAGGGAGAGATACAATGGAGGAATGGCACATTTCTTTTGTGTTCAAAATATTTTATTCAATTTTCAAAATAAGTAACAAATACAGACAATACAAAAAAGAATATTACATAGTCAATAATACCATATCAACTGAGAAAAAATAGAAAAAAAATCAAATAAATGTACAAGGTATCTAAATGTCTTATACTTAATAAGAGAAAGAAGGGGGAACAACAAAAAAAGTGAGACGAGGGAAGGAAGGGAGTATGAATACACCTTATAGCATCATAATGTAAAAGAGTTACTGAGAACATACAAGCAATATAGTATTAAGATACAAGAAAAAATATAATAGGTGGAAAAATACAATCATGATAACAAATAAGCATCTACAGGAGACCAAAAAGATTAATAATAATGAGAAATATGATTAATCCCAGTTAAAGACAATTGTGCATCTCTTCTTGTAAAAATAACCAAGCATGAACTGATAAACTTGAAACATCTTTCCAACAGAAAGTAATTGACTTTAAAGCAGCCGACATTAAGAAAGTAAAAAGTTTACCTTCTAAATCAGTAAGATCATGTACAAGACCAACCGATTAACAAATTACTAATTTATAAGAAAGAACATCTTGAACAGGTAATATCTTTAGTATAATATCCCAAACAGCAGACCAAAATGTAGAAATCAAGGGGCACTCAAATAGCATATGATGTAAGGATCCAACATGTAATTTACAATGCCAGCATATGTCAGATTGTAGCCATTTAGCACGAAATAAATGTTGTGGAGTCCATAAACAATTGAATAAGATATAAGAGTTGGTATGATAAAGCGAAACAGGTAGCCATCCAGAAATACTGTTAAGCCAAATACTTTTCCAAGTGTCACTGGATAAAGAAAGGGAAAGTTCATTATTCCAAAATGTCAAAATTTATATTGAGGTTATTGCCTAAAGAGGTAGCACATTTTTTATACAAAATAGAAACTACATGCGACGGCGAACATACAGGTTGAATATAAATTACTAAATCTGTTGAGATACTAGACGGAATACCATTAGGGAAAGAATCTAAAATTGAATTACATAAAGACTCATATTTAATCAAATCAGAAATTAGGCAAATTAAATTTCAATTGTAAGTATCAAATGGAATAAAAGCATTATTACTGTATAAGTCTTTAAGGTAGAAGATACCAGCTTTAATCCACGAATTCCAAAATTTGACATTTCTATTCAATTTAATAACATTACTATGCCATAATGATAAATCCATAGTATGGCTAATAGGGGCTGAAAAGTTAGAATCTAAATCATTAAAAATTAGTTTCGAGGTTCTGATAAGAACTGAGTGGTGCAGGACTGTAGATTTATTGGACATGGTAAGCAAGGCAGAAAATGGGAAAGGGTTAACAAGAGATTTCTCTATAGTGAACCAAATAGGAGGGTTAATTATAGAAGATGAGCAAAACCATATAGAACTTTGTTTCAATATAAATGCTTTATGATACAAAAAAAAATCAGGTAATCCAAAACCAGCATTACATTTAATTTCTTATAACCAATTCGAGGTGATTTATTATTCCATAGAAATTTGGATAACATTTGATCAACATAATTATAAAATTTTAACGGAAACTGAGTAGGAATCATAGCAAGGGTATAAAAAGTTTTAGCAGCAATATTCATTTTCATATAATCCATTCTACCCCACCATGAGAGATGAAGTATGCACCATTTAGATGTTTTATCTTTAATATAATTTAGGATAAAATCACTATTCAAAGTCAATGTCGTTTTGATAGAAGACGAAAACAAAATACCAAGACATTTCAATTTATGTTTTTGCCAGATAATATCATTCATAGGTAACATATCAGGAGTACAGAAAACATTTAAGTGGAAAAATTCTATTTTATTAATGTTAAGTTTGTAACCAGAAACTGTGGAATCATTTGTAATGATTACTAATAAGAAAGGGATCGAAGAGATAGGGTCACTAATAAATAAAAGAACATCATCAGCATAGGTTAGGGTTTTGATAGTAACATTCTTTAACATGATGCCTTTAATTTTATCACAGTTTCTTATATGGTGAAGGAAAGGTTCAATACCAAGTAAAAATAAAAGTGGTGAAAGAGGACAACCTTGTCGTGTACCTCTAAAAAGGGAAAATTGAGTCGATATTTGGACATTGATAAATAAACTTGCAGTAGGTGCAGAATACGAGGCGGAAATCATACGAATAAACAATGGACCAAAATTAAATGACAATAAAGTCCGAAATAAAAATTGCCTGAAGGAGCAATTAAAGTATGACTTTGTTCAATTACATGCATTAAGGTTCTTGTGTTATTTGCAGAATATCTATTCTTCATAAAGCCTGATTGATCAGGGTGAATAATAGAATCAAGAATAGGGGCTAATCGAGAAGTATGGATTTTAGCATATAATTTACAATCTTGGTTAACCCCTTCGACGCTCATGACGAGCTCAGCTCGTCATGAGGTACACCTCTCGTACACTCATGACGAGCTGAGCTCGTCATGAACGGCGGGTTTTTACAATCTTCAGCGCACCGCGGTAAATCTGACCGCGCTGATGGTGTTAATTAAAGAAATAGGACGATAATTGGAAACAAGGGTAGGGTCTTTATCAGGTTTGGGAAGTACAACAATTAAAGCATCCGTAAAAGTACCAGAAATGGTACCTGAAGAACCAAAAAAAAGTAAAAAGGTGGAATAAATAAGGTAAAAGTTGGGATTGGAATTCTTTATAGAATTCAGCTGGAATACCATCAGGGACAGGGGATTTTTTTGGGAGAGATTTAATAGTCGCTGAAATTTCATTAACAGTAATGGGTAAATCCGATCCAATCTTATCTGATTGTGAGATTGTAGGCAAATCATAAATATTAAAAAAAAACAATTAATGAGTTATCAAGACAATCTGGCTTATTATATAAATTAGAGTAAGAATCTAAAAATACTTTAACAATATCATTGTGAGATAATGCAACTTTACCATTAGGACCTTGAATAGAAGTAATCTGTGTCTTCTCTTTTTTAATACGTAGATAATTTGATAGGATCTTCACAGATCTATTGGCATTAAAACGAAACTTAGCATTGGATTTGGAGATTTGCATACCAGCTCTTTTACTGAGGATTGAGTTAAATTCATATCTAAGTTTTTGCAATTTTAGTCGAATTTGAAGATCATTGGACGTAATAAATAGCCGTTAAAATTTTGCTATCTGGTTTTCCAAATGTTTGATATGAGCATTAAAAGTTTTATTTTCACAGGCCATGATTGAAAAAGTAAAACCCCTGATATATGCTTTAAAGGCATCCCATCTATTAACCATAGAAGTGGCGTCTTCAGGATTAAACAAAAAATATTCTTGAATGGCCTGCTACATTTTTGGTATATTATGGTCATTAAGAACAATATTAGTATTCATACGCCATCTAGTTTGTTTTATAAACGTGGAGTACAGATTTAAAACCAACAAAATCAAAGCATCATTGGATATGTCTATATTACCAATCATAGGATTAGTTGTAGAATGAAGAAGGTGTTTAGAAATTAGGAAATAATCAATCCTAGAATGAGAATTGTGGGGATTGGAGAAAAATGTAAAACATTTGTCAGTGGGGAAATGCAAACGTCAAATGTCTGCCAATTTTGTGGTATGGATAAAGAATTTAAAAGCATGAAACATTTTAGGAGGACGAAATTTAGTACTAGATAATCTGTCTAAAAGTGGGTCAGCAATAACATTAAAATCCCCACCAACAATCAACGGAACATTTCCCAACTTTAAGACTTCAGTGGTAATATTAGACCAAAAAATAGGGTTATCAGCTGTAGGACCATAAATATTAAGTAAAAATAAGACAGAATCATGAAGTTTAATTTTAACTATAACATATCTGCCTTCCGAATCTGAGGATTTACTTAAAACCTGGCAATGTAATTTTTTTGCAAAGAAAATAGCAACATCATTTTTCTTACCATTAGCAGAAGATGAAACAATAGTATCAACCCACTTTTTTTCATATAATTTAATATTTTATCATCAATATGAGTCTCTTGAATGAAACAAATATCAGCCTTAAAACTACCTAAATAATCTAAAATGTTGGTATGTTTAACAGGATGACGTAAACCTTTAGCATTTAAAGAAACAACTTTGATATTATGAACATTAGCCATATTGAAGAGATGAAAGAGGGAATAAAAGAAAGGAATCAAGAAGAGGCGAAGAGAACAGAGATAATAAAGAGAAGAAAACAGTAAATCTAGCTGTGGAAAAGGGACAGGAAGAAAAGATAAGAGGGAGAAAAGGACAGACAAAGTATATTAATATCAAGAAAGAAACGCACATTCGTTCTACAAGTATGACCGAACCGTTGGAGCCCATAGTATATAAGCAAGTATCATGTCAGAACATAGAAATCTTTTCTTCTGAATTGAAATCAAGTATTAGAGTCATGAGTATCCATGGAATGGTGCGATTGCTGGTCTAAAAAGCGACGCAAATCATCCGGACGCTAAAAAGATTTTGAAAAATTGTCTTTCCAAATACGCATAGTAGATGGGTCAAAAAGACCATATTTGTACCCAAGACTTCTCAGTTGAGGACCCAGTTCAGAAAACTCTCTGTGTGCTGCCACAGTTTCTTTAGTGAAATCCTGGTGTATGAAAATTTTATTCCCATTAACCATCAAAGAAGGAATCTCCCTTGCAGCTTTTCGAATTAGGACTAGATGGTGATGTAGAAGAACTTTGAAAATCATTTGATGCGGCTTAAAGTGCTTAGGATTGCGATGTGAAGGAATCCTGTGAGCCTTATCAATCTCGAATTTTTCTGGAAATTTAATTTGTAGAAGACCTGGAATCAAATTCTCTAAATACAACCTGCAATTATTACTCTCAACCTCTTCTGGCAAATTAAAAATGCGTAGGTTGTATTACCTGTTACGATTTTCCATGTCTAAAAGTGGTGTAGACATTGGCAATATTTTAGCAACCAGAGGGTTAAAAGAATTAAGCTTAGTTTTATTGTCTTGAATTGTAATGGTATTATCAGAGATTTTCATTGATAAACTTGCCATTTCCTTACGGACATTTTTAATTTCAGATGCAATAGAGTCTGCATTAATGCAAAGGGCTTGAATGTCCTCTAAAATCAGAGTTAATGAAGGTTCTGATGAGTCCACCGCATTTGATTTAATTGGTGGGGGAGAAACTTGCTGCCTTCTTTTTGAATGAATAGGATTTTTATTTTCCATTTCAAATATGGGATAAAATGCAGTAGTTTAAGTGAAAAAATGAAAAATAGGAGCAGAGTTATAATGCAGCAAAAAGAAATCTGAAGTAAAACCGGTGCAGCAGTTATAATAGGCTGTGGGAGTGGCTAGGCCTAAGCCAGGCCCTTTCCTGGAGAGTCACCCCGCCCCCCTGACTGACTAACCTGGCTGAGCTGGAGAGCAGAGCTGGAAGCAGAAGCCCAGAGAAGAAAAAGCGATGCAAACTGCACCAAAATCATCAGAAAGCACCAACTCCAACAGGTACTGCTTTTAAAATACAAGTGAGTTCATTTTTGCCAAGTTTCTGTCGTAATTTCGGCGTTTATAGGCAAAAAAACGTGTCCGACGCTCCGGAGCTCATTGGGAGGCGGCCATCTTGCGTCACGCGCTCGCGCGTCATGGAATGGCACATTTCTAATCAATCTGGCCACAACGTTTTGAACTATTTGCATCCTGTGGGTCAGATAGGCTGGTAGTCCTAAATGAAGACTATTACAATAGTCCAGTCGAGATGTGACCAATGCATGGACTACAGTCCTCCTGCAATCCATTAGGAGAAAGTGTGGGAATTTCCTAGAAGAATGAGGAGGATGCCTGGCGAATCTGGGTCTTTTAGGATAGATCGTTATCAAATTTAAACACTAGATTTCTAGCAAAGTCCACCGGAACCGGTGAAAGATTCAGCTTTGATGGCCACCAGAGCTTAGAGGGTGTCAGGACCGGTTGGTTGAAAAATAGCACCTACATTTTCTGTCTTCACCTTTAAGCTTTTCCATGTCATCCAGGCCAAGATGTTATTCAGACATTGCCTAAAGATGACAAAGCCACCTCTGAGTGTTCTTTGAACAAGAACATCAGCTGGGTGTCATCAGTGTAGGTGATCACTTTTACGTCAAAAGTCTCAACCAAGGTCTCAAGCGGGATGAGTAATACATTAAAAAGAAAGAGACTCAGTGCCGATCCCTGCGGAACCCCAGATACAAGAGGCTCCTTGGAGGAAACATAGGGGTGCAGAAATACTCGTTGTGAGTGGTTCTTCAGGAAAGGCTGGAGCCAGGACAGAGTTGTACCCCGTACTCCCAGATGTTTAAGTCTTTCCAGGAGAATCAGATGGGCCACAGTGTCAAATTCTGTGGACAGGTCTAGTATTGCTGAGCTGGGCTGGTCCACCGTCTCATGTACACTTTCCCCAACTTCCAGAGGTGTTGTCTCAGTGCTATATCCCGCTTTAAAGCCAGATTGAGAATCATGGATCCGATTATTTATTTCCAGGAATTCAGAGCGTTGTCTCTGAACTTCCTGCTCAAGAATTTTAGCGGGAGCAGGCAGAAGACAGATGGGTCTAAAGTTTTTATGTTCTGCTTTGTCGGCATCCAGTTTCTTGAGGATTGGCAGTAGGTAGGCTTGTTTCCATACTGCTGGATACATACCAGTAGTCAGAGAAGAGTTCAAAAACGTATTCGGGGGGCATTAAGACAGGGGGCCCGTAGTTTAAAAAACGGAGCCAGGCAGGGTTCTCCCGGGGATTCAAATTTACATTTATAGAGTTCCTTGACAGACACATCAAGTGGCAGTGGGCGGAATTCAGACAAAGTGTTGTGAAGATCAGGAGTTGGATTTTGCGCAAGCAAAGACATGTTGAAGGGAAAGTTAGAGTAAATTAATTGAATCTTTTCCTGAAAAAAGTCCGACAAGTCAGCACAGACGGTAGGGAAGGGAGTCACAGTACTATATACAGCCATGGGTTTAGTAAAAGACTGGTCAATTTGGAATAGTTCTTCAGCGGAATTGTCTGACAGTTTAACTTTATTAGAGAAGTAGTCCCGAAAAGGTTTATGGAACTTATTTAAAGCCTCTCTATAGGAGCTGTTGGCCAGGGGGTCTCTGTTTGTCTCCAGGTGCGTTTAAGTTTCTTGCATAAACTTTTCCCCACTCGTAGTCCCATGGAAAACCAAGGGGCTAAAGGTTTTCTCCTGGAGGATGTCACAGATCTAGGAGGGGCCACTCTATCTAAATGCATTGGTAACCCAGCTATTAAAGCTGGATACATCATTGCTTGAGTTTTGAAGCATAGGTACCATGGTATCAATGGTGACCTTCCTCCAGTTTCTCCTTTTCTCTGGGTTTGACTTGGAACTACCGCCAAGGTGTTCAAATTTGAAGCTGAATGGTATTAATAGGTGATTGGTCCAGATCAATGCTAACAGGGCCTCTACAATAAGATTAGGGTCATTGGAGAAAATAATGTCCAGCATGTGGCCCGCTACATAAGTAGGGGCGGTGACTCTTTGCATCACGTTAAGGCCTTTAAGGGTTTCAGCCAGCTGAGAAGCTATAGTGCACTTTTCATTATTCATATGAACATTGAAGTCACCTAGGGCAGTGAAACTAGCATGCTTCAATGAGAGGTCAGTGACTATGTCGCAGAACTCTAGCAGACGGCAGGCTGGAGTGTCAGGGGGTCTGTATGTCAGAATCCCAGCCACCGAAAGGGAGGGCAAGATTCTGGCACAGAAGGACAGAGCCTCCATGATCCCTATATGCTCTACCCTTATGTAGGAGATCTTCCAACCATCCCTCAGAATGATAGCCACACCACCTCCAATCTTGTTGCCACCCCTATTGGCACACGTCTTCAGGAAATCTGCAGGTACCCCAAGCATCAAATTGGGATTAGAGCTCCTTTAGCCATGTTTCAATGAAAAACCTTAGGTCTCAGGAGTTAGACTCCAAGGCAAGCCAAATGTCCTCTGCATCTTTGGGGAGGGATCTACAATTAATCAAGCAGGCTCCAATTTGGGTGCCCTTAGCTCGAGGGTGTTTCATAGGGAGCTTTAGTAAGGTTGGGCTACCATTCGTCCTCCCTTCACCAATCACTAGCATAAAGGGGCAGGAGTTACAGCTCTACTCAGGGTTGGCCATTCCAGGGTCTAGCTTGGTCCTACGAGCACAGGCCTTTTCATTCATAGTTAATATTTGATCTCTGGACCAAGCAATATTGCTACAAGAGGAGAAAAGAGCAGCATGGCTGGCGCTGGCCGCAATCCGGATGCGGACGGCACGCCAGCGGCAAGCCCGGTGCGCAGCCGTGCCGGAGCCCCGTTTAGGTAGTCACCCATTACCAAGAAGCTATAGTCCTGCCCCTCCTATCTTGCTGCTTCTGGTGACATCCTATTGTGCGAAAGCTGACTCGCAATATGGTGGCTTTCTACCCTCTCGATTTCTATCAGAAAGCAGGTGAGTTTAGCAAGCTTTCTATATATATGAAAACATCTCCTCTGGACTTACTGACAATGTTTCAAGCATATGAATGAAAAATGTTAATCCAAATAAGGTAATGTTTGAAGTGGGCTTAACCAAAGCGGACTCTAGTATATTAAAAGCAGAACATCTGGCAGACATCTGCACTCTCAAATCCCAATTTAAACTCTGAAAAACAACATTGACAACGTATGTAATGGCTTGCTGCCCTTTTTTTTTTTTTTTTTTTAAGTTCAAGAAAATTTTATTTGATATTAAAGAGGAAAACGCAAGGTGTCAACACAGGATACAGTAAAAGTATAAAGCATTAATAACTGTGATAAATAAAGCAAGCATAAAATTGCAAGTAATAACAAAAGGGAAGTCTGGACAATAATATTAAAAAAGAAAAAAGAAAAGGAATAGTAAACAGTAACCATAAAAGCATGAAAGTACCTGAAAGAAATTTAAAATTAATACAATGAAGAAAAGAAAAATGGAATGCATTGAGCATTTAAGGAGGTTTAAGGACTTCTTGTTGTGAAGGCAGGAGATCAGACATGCGAGCAGCACAAGTATCCAAGTAAAGCGTGATAGGAAGCCATAAGTCCATACGTTTTGTAGCCATGTGAGCCGGTAAAACAAAGGCAGTGTCGAGTCTATGGTTGTGGCAAACGTTAAACCACCACGCCTTAAAGGAAATATTGGTAAAATCTTTCCAATTTACCGTTATCTGCTGGAATGCAGCGGCCAACAGTAAATCAATAATTTGAGGATTCAGTTCAACATTGTCCCAACAGGGGGAAAGGCTTCCTAAGAAAATGTTAACATTAGAAAAAGGAATACAGGTGTGATAAATTACATTAATTTGAGCCCAAACCTGTAACCAAAAGTCATGAACAGATGTACATGAAAATAACATGTGAAACAATGTTGCCTGCGGGGATGAGCAAGACCAGCTTATATGAGAGGTATTTGGAAAGCGTTTATGAAGGTCAGAGGGTGTATAAAGAAGTCTGTTATAAACAAAGAACAAGGACTGTGTCAAAGTTGCCGCCCTCGATGATTTGCGAATCTTGTTCCATATCTTATCCCATAACGAGATTGGCCAGGAGGTGGAGAGATCACGTTCCCAGTGCTCCTCTACTTTGGATTTAGGCCTAGTAGAATCCGTAGTGTGAAGATATTTATAAATGGAAGAAGCCTTAGGAGTAGTACGTAAAAAAGAATGAAACAAGGTGGTGGGATTAGGAGTAATAGGAGTGGAGGGTAGCTGAGACAGTCGAGTGTAAGCTGTCACAGCAGCCTCTCTAAGTAGGTGGTAGTTACGGGAAAAGTGGGCAGGTAAACCATAAAGGGAACGGAGAGTAGCAAAAGGCAAGAAAGAGGATTGAGAAAAGAGTTGAGAGATCCATATCAACCCTTTGTGATGCCACGCCTTCCAAAAGAAGGGTTTATTACGGATAAGGAGGGTGGTGTTATGCCAAATAGTAGAGGAGAGAAAGTCAGCAAGTGCTGAGGGGGGAGGGTGAGAGGAAGAAAGAAGCAGTTTAGTAGTGAATTTGTGAATAGGTGTAGATATGGAGGAGGGTTTGCGTGAGGAGAGATACTCAGCGAAAGAGAAAGGAGAAAGAAGAAGGCGTTCGAATTTAGTCCAAAGAGGGCAGGGATCACTGGGATCCTGCAACCAGAAGGAAGCTTGTCGTAACAGAAACGCCTTATGGTAAGCAGGAAAATCTGGGAAATTAACTCCGCCTTCCGCTTTAGGACGAATCAGTCGAGCAAGGGACATTCTGGATTTTTTCTTATTCCAAAGAAAGGATGTCAAAATAGAGTTGATCTTTTTAAAAAATTTAGAGGGAATGGACACTGGAATATTAGAAATGGTATAGAGGACTATGGGAGATAACATCATTTTAATAGTATCAAGACGTCCCCACCAAAATAAATAAAGGGGATGCCACTTGGAGGTTAAATCTACTAATTTTTGAGTGCATTTAGCCAAACAGAGGGAGACAGTATCTGAAATAGAAGGAGTAATATGTAGGCCAAGGTATTTAATATGGGAGGATTTCCATGTAAAGTGTGAGGCGGCAAAGTCAGGTTTAAATGTGAATTTCGTCAACGGTAGGATCTCACATTTATCATTGTTAAGTTTATAACCCGATATTTGAGAGTAATCATGCATTTCAGCAAGGAAAGCGGGGATCGAATCAGTGGGATTAGAAATAAAAAGAAGAATGTCGTCCGCATAAGCAGCCAACTTAACTTGAGAGTCTGAAAATTGAAAGCCCTGAATATTAGGATTCTGACGAAGTTTGGCTAGGAAGGGTTCTAAGGCTAAATTAAATAGAAAAGGAGATAAGGGGCAACCTTGACGGACACCTCTTTTCAAATCAAAAAAGGAGGAGACTTGACCATTGGCACATACTGCTGCACGCGGGTTAGAATAGAGTAAGGAAATCAAGGAAATAAATTTAGGACCAAAGCCAAACCATTGAAGTGTGTGGAATAGATAAGGCCATTCAACCCTATCAAACGCCTTCTCAGCGTCCAGGGCTATGGCTGCGAGAGAATGAGGTGAGTGGCGGGACTGAGTTAAAACATTAAATAATAGTCTGGTGTTATCAGTGATAAAACGACCCTTGACGAAGCCTGACTGTTCCTCACCCAAAAGATCCGGGAGAAGAAGGTCAAGACGCGCTGCAAGAGACTTTGCAAATATTTTATAATCAATGTTAACCAAAGAGATTGGTCTATAATTTTTACAGTATTGAATACCTTTCCCCTCCTTGGGTATCAGACAGATGTGTGCGTTAGAAAAAGAACCGGAGGAGGCACCCAAAGTAAGGAAAGTATCAATAAGGGAGTGCAATTTTGGAAGGAGGAGTTTCGAAAAGTGCAGGAAAAATTCAACAGTAAAGCCATCCGGTCCAGGGGCCTTATCCTTTTGGAGATTCTGAAGTGCTGTGAGTAACTCCTGCTGGGAAATACTGATCTCCAAGTGAGTGAGATCAAGGGGAAATGAGGTGGCTTCTGTATGGTGGAGAAAAAACGATCTAAGGACTGAGAGGAGGGCTGAGTTTCGGAGGTATACAAAGTTTTGTAAAAGGCAGAAAATTCTGTGAGAATATCTGCATCTTTATGTTTGAGAACAGAATGCGTGTCATAAATTGATTCAATGTTTAATTTGTTATGCTTTACTTTCAAATAATTAGCTAAAATTTTCCCAGCCTTATTTTTGCCTCCATAAAACTTTGCACTCGATTTCAGTAAATATAAAGACGCGTCTTCCGTAGACTTCTTGTTAAATTTCATTTTAGCATTAATCAGGGCTGTTAAACTGTCTTGCGAACGTGAAGTGAAATAAGAATGCTCCAGTTTCTTAATATCAAGGAGGAGATCAGTTGTGAATCTACGGGCAGTTCTCCGCTTCTTTGCCACAAAGCCAATTATAAAATCTCTTGCCGCAGCCTTAAAAGCATTCCAGATGGTGTGCTTGGGAATGGATGGGGTGTCATTAAGCGAAAAAAAATCGTCTGAAAATGCAGTGAAAGAAGCAGTGAACTTGGGGTCCAAAAGAAGAGTATTGTTAAAGCGCCATCGTTTGGGTCCAGCCGATTTAGGAATAATGTCAAGCTGAACTGAAGTGAGGGCATGATCCGAGAGTAGAATCGGACCAATCTCTGCATGAGTGAGGGTTTGGGCAATGTTGTGGGTAACAAAAATGTAATCAATACGGGATTGGGAATGATGACAGGGAGAGTAAAAGGTGAATTCCCGTGTCTCTGGATTGCATAGCCGCCAGGCATCAGTGAGCTTGTGTTGAGAAATAGCCTGGGAGAAAAGTTTATGGGATCTATTAGGAATAAAGTGGGCCTTAGAGTGTCTGTCCAAAAAGGGGTCAAGAGGCTGATTACAGTCTCCCGCTAAAATAAAATTATCGTCAATAAATCTGGTGATATGATGAGAGAAAGTATGCCAGAAAGTAGGATCACCAGCAGTAGGGGCATAAATATTCAAAAGTGAAATCGGAACATTCTTAATAGACAGTTTAACATATGCCCATCGACCAATATCATCTGATTCCTGAGCAAGCAATGAATGTGATACATTTTTGTGACATAAAATAGCTACTCCATTGCGTTTACCATCTCCCTGAGAATAATAAACATCACCCACCCAACCTCTCTTCAATTTAACAGATTCTTCAGCAGACAAATGGGTTTCTTGTAAAAAAGCAACATCAACATTTAAACGAGACAGATGCGATAAAATTCTCTGCCGTTTGATGGGAGAATTGATGCCCTTAACATTCCAAGTAATCATTTTTAACGACATATTAGAAGAGAGGAAGAGAAAATATCAATAGAGAAAAAAGCAGAGTAAGAGTCCAGAAAAGAAAATAAGTAAAAAAGATAGGAAAATGTTAGAGAAACAGAAAGAAAGAATAAAACATGAGATCTAGAGCTAATAAGGAGGGAGTACAGGAAAATCAGCAGAAGGAATAGCGGAAATGCAAAAAAGAAGAAAGAAGAGGGAATAAGGAGAAAGAAAAACCAGGCCAAGAAGGAGCGAGAAGCAGTAATCAGAAAAACAGGTGAGAGAAGGAAAGAAAAGAAGAGAAGGAAAGAGTATGAATAGAGAGTAGAAATAGAGAAGAAAAAAGTGATGGTGAACACCAGCTGAGTAAGGAAATAAAGAAGAAGAATAGAAGTGATAAAAAAATAGATATGAGAAAGGCAAAAACAAGGAGATTGATTGCAACAAGAGAAAAAAGACACCTTTGAACAGAGGAGAACCAGGAAAAAGACCGAGAGTAAAGATGTGAAGGAAGTATCAAACAGCGAGGGGAGGAAGGAAAACATACTTACGAAGGACGGAACTGGGGAAGGATGGTCAAAAGGGAGAGGAGACGAGAAGAAAAAACTGAGGGGGAAGCGCCAACTGGGGGAGGCAGGACAACCGATGTAAACGAACCGTCAAACCGAAGGGGAGACATACAGTGAACTGTAAAACCTGTGGGGGAGAAGAGAGAAGAAGAGAAAGAAAATGAGGAAAAGGAGACAACAGGAAATGCCATAAGAAGAACGAAACGTGAAACAAGAGCGTAAAAGCAAATTGACAAATTATGGAACTATGAGGAAACAAATAGAAGCAAGAAGGATTACATAAGGCAGGGGTATATCAACAGAACAAACACGAACAAAGATAAAGTTGGCACTGGATGTGCTAATGCATTAATGCACCACAGCAAGTTGTGAGAGTCATGGAGGAAAAGCCGATGAGGAGCTGGAGAGGTCCATATCCGGCGTTTGGCATGAGTTTAAAAAGCTCCGGAGACGAACAGGATCCTCGTAGGTCGTCGTTTTGTTATTATAAGTGACTCTGAAAAGACAAGGATGGAAAAGGCCATATCTAGCACCAATAGAGCGAAGCTCCGGTCGCATATCCAGGAAAGCTTTGCGACGGCTGGCTGTAGCTCTGGCGTAATCCTGCGCGAAGAAGAGGGAAGATCCGGACCATGTGAGGCGAGGGGAAGCACGGGCTGCTGAGAGGACCTTAAGAAGATCAGTTTATTCCAGGAAATACATGATGACACCTCTTGGTCTTGGAGAAATAGAAGCAGAGGAAGATATGCGGCCAAGCCTATGCGCTCGCTGGATGTTGAGCGCGGTACCTTCAGGTAATTGTAGAAGCTTAGGCAGAAAAGATTTGAAGAAAGCAACAGGGTCATTCCCCTCACAATTCTCCACCAATCCGTAGATTCGAAGGTTGTTGCGTCGATTACGATTTTCAAGCTCCTCAACCTGCTTCTGGAGAGAGGAAATTTGCGACTGCATGTGCGTCACCTTGGAGGATGATTCCTGGAGGGTAGAAATGGTGCGTTCCACAGTCGTCACTCTTGTATCCATCTGTGACCAATTATCAGTTAGGATCTGCAGCTTGGAATTAGTTTCCTCCATGAAAGGTCGGAGAGCACGTATCTCCTCCAACAGTAGCTCCATAGATACAGCTGAGGTAGAGCCTGTCGGTGATGGAGGATCCTTTTTAAGGCGTTTTGTTGTGACTTTCCCTGAGGGTTGAACAGGACGTTCTGCACTAGTCTGCGACATTTGGATAGCAATTGCCTGGGAAGCTTCCAAGCGCGCCAATGCAGAGAAGACTTTCGAGTTTTTAATGAAGATACGCCGTGGAGTTTTAGAGACACGATCAATTGTATCTCTTTCCATAAGATAGGAGCCAGCACTGAATAAAAAGCAGAGGGAAATCCAGCAGCCTGGGTATTGTGTGCTTCAAATGCAATAAGTAGCGCCCGTGAGCCACAGAAAGTCACAAAAGAAAGTTCATATGCCTAGGTCAAAAAGCCAATATGTCCGAAAACGAGGCGCAGGATGACCATAATGGCGAAAGGTAAAAAGGTGACATATTTTAGAGAGCTTGAAGTCCAGTAGGAGAAGCACAGCAATCAGGTAGGTGAAAAATGGCTGAGGTGAATGCCCATTCAAGCAAATGCACAATTGGCGCAAAAAAAACTGAAAAGCGAATTAATTCCTAAATCAAGGAAGTGCAGAAGAGGTAGGTTAGGCCAAAGAGTGGGCAAACACAGATTTCTTCCGTAGGTGAGCTGTGTTAAGAGAAAGCTCCGTGAGCACAAAATGGCCGTCAAAATTGCATTGTTCGTGAATAAGCTCGTGAGAGCAAAGCAGGCAGATTAAGGGCAGTTAGAGCAGAAGAAAAAACGAAATTAGCTCACCATGAGCAAGTGTGGAGGCGCAGGACATCCCATAGAGTCGGCAGGCTTGGGAACGAACAGCGCGTCAGTATAAACAAAATGGCGGTCGCGGCCGTCAGGGAGCCGCGGCCGCTCTGAGGCTCGCTGGAAATGAGGGGAAAGTGCCACAAAACGCCTCGAAAACAGCGCTAGCACACGTCCCCCATGCTCCGGTTGAGGATTCTTCTCCCGGAGTACAGCTACGTTAGGTAGAGACGGACGAGTCTCCCGTTCGGCACGGAGCGCTCACATCAGAGCTGCCGTCCGCGCCGGGCGCTAAGCCACGCCCCGCTTGCTGCCCTTTTAATCTCTTGCTGACTAAACCTGTGGAGGAAATAGCATATTGATTATTCATTGATCTCTAACATATGTATAACTACATTGAGCAATGAAGATTGCAAAGAGAGCCACTCAAGAAATCATGATGCTTGCAAGGTCTTCAGTTGACACCAACCGTATACTAATATATTGATTTTTAGTAATACTTATTCAGTATGTTGTTACCTTTTTAGTAACATGATCTAGTGCATCAGTGTATAGTATTTCAGCAAACAACTCTCACCATACCATTTTCCTTCAGTGTTTCTTACTATTGTAAATTCAGGAGCAAGCCATGACAAATCTGGAGAAAATGTATGATTGTCTACACAAACTATCTAGGTACAACACGGAAAATGTTCGATAAGAATATCATTACGGTGATTGTTCATTATCACTTAGTGACGGCTACACAACTTACAGATGATGAAAATTCTATATGGTAAGACAAACTATCCTAGCGAGATAACACAGGAGTAAATGTACTACCGGGGTGATTTCTATGTAATGAAGATCTAGCTAGACTGCTACAAATCACCATATGACAGTATAACTGTGTCAAACATGTCCCACTGCACCGTTTTACTTGAGAGCATTATGAAACTATATAAGTTGATGATTCATCAATAACTTCCCATAGAACTGTCTGATCAATGCACAGATGATCTTTATAGTAAACCAACTTCTCAATTTTGCACTCTTATTTTCTTACTTGTATCTCTACCTTTCAAGCATAATGTGCAAATGCAAAGTGAACAACAATATACAAAAGGGAGTGCTTAGGCAGCCCAAAGTTTTTACTGAAAGTTCACTTAATCACATAATAATCCAAATAATTCAAACATATGAATTTTTCTTATAGATCCAATATAACACAGGAGTCATTATATTATATTCCAAAAAATAATGTATTTCTTCTTCACAACATCAAACTGCAGCCCAGCCAACATGTTCTGTACCAACATTATACTTCAGCAGCACGGTAAACTAACAATAAATACATTTATTTACATATATAAAACACATATTCATAAACCAAACCAGCATGTGCATATTTAGGTTACATTCTAAAACTTAAAAAGGCTCCTTACATCCACATTATTGACAACAGAAATTCCATAAAAACATGTATATCTTGTAACATCAAGAGAAACAAGTCAAAACACATTTCACACAAAAATATAACAATATCATATCCCTTTCTTAGATGCATATCTTTAGCATCACCAATGAAAATATATAATATTGCGTAAAAGTAGCATAAAGATAAGACAATCCTCCAATTATAATTACAAATATAGAGTCTAGACCCTCAGAATTGTTTGTATTCATTACCACTTACTTTAGAGATGTCTAATCATTTCCTTGTGGGCAAGTGTGGGCCATGCAGAAGAAGAAGGGGGCAATTAGAGGTATCACCCAAGGCTCCTAAAAAATATATATAAAAAGATCCTATAACTAGTTCTGAAACACTGTTTTAGGCGTACTTTGCCATCTAACTGGGGTCAAGTTACATTTAAGAAATGAAGAGTGGAAATCCACAAGTACCACCCTAAATTATGGCCTATTTAAATAGCAGAAATAATTTTCACCTCCTACTCACATTAAAGATTCCTTACTGATTCTTCCTGGGTAAGTGTAAACAGAGTTGGGAGGAGGCAGAATATCAGTATCCCCAATGGGACCTAAAAACATAAACCAGGATCAAAACATATTTTGCAGTCAGTACCTCATAGTAGCGCAAAGTTTCCCCCATTCATATACAGTATGGCGAATTTTAGATCAAGAAACAATGAAAATGCTCTATAATCACATTAAGTCAATGAGCATTATATATTTCTCTTTTTATATAACAATAATCCAAAAGCAAGCAGAGCTCTTAACCCCACCTTAATAATGACTGCACAAACAATCCTTTTACTAAGGTTAAAACCATTATCTCCTTGTAACATCCTCAATACAACTACTAATATACATATAAATCTAAATATAAGCCCGTAGTTCTAGGTCAACCAACCTGCCAGGTTAAACAGAAAGACGCTGCATCCAATCCATGCGAAGTCTTCTCATACCACAATTGTTCATTAACTAATGTATTCATAGATCAATGTTATTAAAGATTATATCCATAATTTCTAATAAACCAAGCAGTGTCCTTGTCCTGTGAATTTTATGTCCAGGCCAGAGAGGAGACAGGTAGGCTGACTCACCCTTCTCCGTCAATTGTACTTAAATATAAAGTATTTTTAGAGCAATTTAAACAACCATTGTATCAAAAGTTTTAAATCATCCAAAATTTAAAATCACCCAATCAGTATCCTTTTCTTGTTATTGCTATTTCATCATTAAACTTTTGTGTTTAAGATGACATGATTGGACAAGGAAGACCTCCAACCACAAGCTCCTAGTCAGTCCTTTGTATGGAACACAATTATTACATCCGGACCAAAAAAGGAGACATGGAGGGTGACACACTATTTGGACAAGAAAGACCTCTAATTACAAGCCTCTGTGCCACCAATTGTATGGAACAGAATTGTTGTGCCCAGACCAGAGAGGAGACCACAATTGACTTAAGATTTCTTTTGTATCCCCACACTGATAACACTAGCCTAAACAAATAAGAAGCTACTGCTATTCATCCAATCCATACACCAAAAATGTCTAAAAACACATCTCTCTCCATAACTGTGTGAAAAGGGAGGGGGGCTGTTTGCCAGGATGGCCTTAACAGAACAAATGAATTTAGTTGTTGACACTTTAAAAGTATGCCAAATACAGCAATTTATCCATTGCAAAAGCCAGTTTGCAATTTATGCCATTAAGGGCTGTCACTTGGTAATAACAAATTTTAAAATCCATGGAATACAAAAAATGGAAAAAGATATGAGAGGAGGAGACCTAATAGTGAGGCTTCGTTAGGCTGAGGTTAGGTGGATCAGCAAATTGTAAACACTGGGAATGGGACTAAATTTAGAGAATGAGGTGCACTGTTTTCTGTGAAGTATGTTGTTATCATATTTTGTAATATTAGAAGCTTCTGTATACTGGATTGATATATTTGTGACTGTTATTATATTCTAAAGTCATGGACTACATGTATTATGTGGTCCCCCTCCCTCTAGAAATACCAATCTGTAAAATTATTTCTTCTGTGTGTCATGTCGACTGGATGTTTCAACAGACACTGAATAATTCAGTTAGCCATTTTGTTTCCTTGCTTACTCTTTCCGTAGACATACTCTCTTGATATTCATTAAAATGTTTATAACTATTTTCTCCATTTGCTGTTTATTATTGGTCCTAGAATTACTTGTGCCATAGCAGTTGATCTTGGTTCAGGCTACACAAGGCTAAGACAATGCTACATTTAACAAATAGTTAGTGTGTCCGTAACTTGTCTGTCGCTTGCCTCTGGATGCTCATCATTACCACAATGTTGTGGCAGTCCGGCACTAACTGTTAACATATTTTGTCACTATCCTGTCTCAACGTGTCAATTTGCTAGCAGTCTGGATAAGTGCACAGATTGTCAACTTTCAATCAGCTTAATCAGTAAAGAAACAGAACTATCACCAATAGACAAGTAGTATGGGTCTCTTCTCTTTAGTATCTATAAACCTTTGGGTAAAGAATTAAGGTTACCAGGCAAAGGAGATCCAGGAAAGTGTTATGAAATTAGGGCTAAACATGTTGCTTATGGGTGAGACAAGAATATTTTGGAATGTCTTTGGTGTGTTGTACCAATGACCCTGTTCTTGTGGGAGTGCAGCCTGGACTGTAGAAGTTGCTGGTTAACCACACAGACGAAATCGCAATTCCTTCTCAATGGCCAACCATTTTCAGTTCTGCATATAGAATACTAGCATTGGTTAAGGGTTACACCATTAAAATGGCCTCCCTAAATATATTATCTGTGTTCTATTAATGTCCCAATGTATGATATAGGGGTGCAGTTATCAGGAATTCGTAGTAATATGTTTCTAGTAATTCATCAGCTAAATTGTCTCCAAATAGCTGATGTAACTGTATTCATAAACAGGATTGTTGCTGAAATGTGATCCTGTCAAGGGCGGCTCCTCCACTAGGACAGAGGAGCATCGCCCTACTGCTTTCTTTCAGTGCGAGAAGCAGAAACCTAAAATGGTAATAACTACCATTTTATGTTTCTGCTTCTTGCGCTGTGGGAAAGTAGAACAGAAGGGGTTGTTTGCATGCTGCTCTGCGAGCAGGGTAGGAGTGGTGTGCCCACTCCTGAGGGTGCAATGACTGTTTGGTCGGCCCTCTGGGGCCAACCAAACCAGTCATGTGCACTCTGCTCTTTCTCCATGCAGGCCGCAATGCAGCCTACAAGGAGGAAATGGGCTTCCCGTAAGCCCCTGGCTGGGCGGCGTCCCCACGAATCACAACGCTGCCTTCGTTGTGATTAGCTTAGGGGAGGGGAGGGAGTCTGCCTGCCTCCTGTTCCTGCTGGAGGACTGGCACCGAGCAGGACTGGCACCGAGAAAATGTGGGACCCGGACAGTAGACAGGTAAGTTTTTTCTTTATTATATTATTAACCCGCCCTCCTCCCCACGTGACCCCCCACTTGCGATTAATGCCAGCCTCGACTGGATCCTGTTATATTCAATCCCTCTCCTTTGCAATAGCTTTCCCTGTGCTGGGCACTGAAATATGTTTACCCTGCATGAAAAAAGTTTGAGTACAAATGGACTTGCTGTTTTACCCTTGCAGCAGTTTTAAATTACAAAAATAAAATGTTAGAACCACCCACATCTCCATGCAGTTTTATTTACCCTCACCCTTCACTTCTATGCCAATGAGATCAGAGATATTCCTCACATATTTATAGTTCAAGAGCGGTGAGGGTTAATATTATGAAGTCATCACACAAGCGAACAGTCAAAAAGGTCGTAGCTGGACAGGAACCAGTTCTGGGACAGATGGAATGGGATTATGTATCAACTTCTTTCGCTCCTGTTGTTTCTGATATCATATCCCATGCAGCAACTAAGAGATTAAATGGCATTCAGCTATCTGCAAGATCATATATACACATGAAGTGCCAGTGAGGTGCTTATTTCATCCATGAGGATACACAATTTCCACTCACAGCTACACACAGCGAATTAAAAGGCAATCCTGCTTTGTTTTCAGATTTACATCCCTTACATAGTAGGAACAGATTGCATAGGCATTACGTTTGAGAATAAAATTGAGATTTTAAAGTTGTACTTCACTGTAACAAAGAGGTTACCTCTGATTTCCGTTTCCTTTTTTTATTTTTTTATTTACAGCAGTACCAAAAAATCATGTATAGTAACACAACAAAACAAGATGCCCAGTAATTCATTCAGCCTCTTGCCATCAGGTCCCAAAGTAAATCCTAATCAAACCAACAATGAATAATTAATACCTTCCATGCACAATTTTTAATCCCTGTACACCTCAATGTTATACAAATTAACAGTTGATGGCATTAATCAATTGATACTTTTTAGCAGCTTGCGTTCAAAATAACGTTATACCTCCAAAGATAACAAACCGGTACAACCACAGTCTCAGCAATCCAGACTGTCAGAAGGGACCAAATCTGAGTTTCCAATGTCCTAACTTTTTTCCCTTGCAAATATATAATGCTTTCTCCATATTATACATGCTAGTTAAACGGGAAAACCACTGTTGTATACTATGTGTCTCTGAGTCCTTCCCTGCAGTTGCGATTGAAAGACGTGCCACCATGACAGATATAAACATAAAAATACAGCAGCCTACATCTCCCATAATAGACGAGTCAATTACACATAGCATCAATGATAAACTTAATTGAACCTTCCTTTTCGACATCTTACACCAATATTCCTCGATCCCCTCTCTTAGTGGAATAAGCTTAGCACAATAATAGAACATATGTCCAAGATTGGCAGGGCCAGTCCCACACCGTAAGCAATTACCATCTGCCTTTTGATCCCAATTGAAGATCTTAGCAGGAGTGTAATAGAGGCCTAACATTCATTTATAATGCTGAGCTTTCAGACTTGCAGTCAGCAGCACTTTCATTGCGACCTCTATTGACATGTGAAGACCAAAATCCTGAATCCCCAATTTCGCTGCCCACTTTTCCCCTTGTTGTTCTAAATCATGCTCTGCCAGGTTGTTCAGGAGTGTGTATATCTGGCCAATCTTAACAGCGGGGCATAACAGCATAAGAGGTATTTTTCCCATCGACAACAGTTTAACTGGCAGCTTCAACAGACAATCTCTAAACTGCAAAAACCTTTTTCAAACCATAATTCTGCTGTTAATCTGAAAAAGAGCACAGAATGCTTCGAGCATAAAATCATCCATCCAGATTATTCCTGCCTTTTCCCAGCTCCTGCAGATCCCGTCGTGAAAATCTATTAGAATTAATGGAGACTGCCACAGTGTGGGTGCAGCGATTATATTTGGTTAATTTCAAAATCTTTTTAATCTTGTGCCAGATCTACCTCATTTCCCCAATTACCTTTAAGTTCACCTTTTATAGTAACTGGGCTCAATCTGTCTAAAAAAGCACCTGCTTCGCCCCGCACCAGCGCATATATACTTTTAGGGTTGCCTTACGTGAGCTATCCTGATCCTTGGCAGTAAGTACAATTCCTGTATGCTGCATCAACGTGGCCCTGTAGTATAACCTAAAACTAGGCACAGCCCACCCTCCCCGCTCTTTTTGGAGAACCATGTAGTTCAGCGCTTTTCTGGCCTGTGAAAATTTCCACAAAAACTTAGTACACATTGCTTCAAACTTTTTGATCCACTGTCGTTCAAGCTCCAAAGGGATAGTTCTAAACAAGTATAACATTTTAGACATGACCAACATTTTTAAAACATTACACCTGACAACCAAGGTCAAATGTAACCTACCTATTCTTAAATCCTTGCCAATATTCCAGAGGAACAGCTCTATATTCAATCTGCAAATAGAGTCCACTGGTGCCGTAATCTTATCTCCCAAGTATGCAGCTTATCTACCCTATGGTCATTTACTATGTCAACATTGCTGGTGCAAATCAGCTGAGTTTTCTGCCAATTCTTCCACCTCCAAAAGAGCTGTCTGATGTTCCGGTGTTAACAGGGCAATATTATCCGCATAGGCTAATATTTTAGTTTCATATCCATTCATCTAGACTGATTGAATACTTTGATTATTTACTATGGGATCAATATACAAAGCAAACAGGATCAGGGTACAAGAATATCCCTGTTAACTAACCTGCAAAATATAATTTCTTGATGATTCTTGACCCATAATTTGAAGTTGAGCATAGGGGCAATAGTATAAAGCCTTCAACACCTCTCACCTTGCGAGACCTAAATCCCTTTTGCTACAGAACCCTCCGGAGATACCCCAGGGCCAATGGATCAAACGCCTTCTCAGCATCAAGAAGGATCATATCCAAAGGGGCACCTGTGGTTACAGCAATATCAAATATGGCAATAGCACGTCTCTGGTGATCACCTGTATCCTGACCTGGAATGAAACCATGATGCCAGGGTAAGACTAAGCGTCCAATAACCTTCCCCAGACGTATAGCTAAGATCTTGGAATATACCTTCGAATCCGCATTAGCGAGAGGTATTGGTCTGTCTGACCTTAGTTTCTTTTCTTCTTAAAAACAATCATATTAGTCCCTCACTAGGAGCCAGGTGGAAACCTTCTTGTTGAGTGTCTCGGATCACATCCAGCATATCTCTGGCATGAACTGAAAAAAAATGTTTTATAAACTTCTAACGGGATTTGATCTGGGCCTGTCGCTTGACCTGGGGCTAATGCCTTTATGGCTTCCCCTACCCCCTCCATAGTAATAGCGGACTGTAATGTCTCTGCTTTCCCGTCTTCTAAAGCAATGCTCTCCCTTGTCCCCAGGAACTCATCTAGAAGCCCTTCCAAGGTTTATCTGTCTTCAGTATACATCTTAGTATACTATTTTTCAAAGATCTTAATACCATTTGGTGAAGTAACCCATGTCCCATCATTTCCCTCAATTACTTCAATTACTCGGTCCACCTCGTTCTGACGAGTGCAAAGTGCCAACATCTTCCAAATCCAATCACTATACTTGATTCTAATTTTTAAGCCTGAAATTTCTTTGCAAAAATTCTTGAATAATAGCTATTAATCATGGCCTTCTTTATAGTGATTGCCTGCTGAAACTCACGCCCATCTTGTCCTGCTTTATTCAATCCCATATGCTGCATTTCTAGACATGCCGACGTGGTTAGTTCTCTGACTTCTTTCTCTTGCTGCCTGAGGGTATGAAGAAGAAGATTTTAATACTTGACATGTGTGTAGGTAGGCTATTATGTCTGTTTTTAATTTCATTTTTTTTTGCATAAGGTGAAGGGATTTGGATTTCCTTTATGGGAACCAGCATTTAATTGGTGAGCATTGGATTGTTATTGTAATTTAGAAGAGAGCTCTCCTGCGTTAATAAGAATCCCTCCTTTCTAACATAAGATATGCTTTGGTCTTCTTTTGGTATAGGTTGCACACATTTTTATGTAGTCCTTATGAAGACTCTAGTTTGACTTATCAAGCTTATGCAACACACAGAGGGGTCGAAACGTCGACGTGTTTCCAAAAACGTCCCAATCAATGTCCAAAGAGTGATTGTATAATTCAATTTTGATGCTTTGACATATGAATTACATTTGTGTATAGGGCGTGTCCTTCAGCAAATTATATGTTGTATAAGTATAATTTATATATGTATTTTTTGCAATGTGTTGTGATGTGCATATTTATGTAATGTTCACATTTGCCTATGTTTGTTATGTAGTGTGATTTATTTATGTTTTCTTGTGTATGGTGTTTATACTACATGTGTGGATACACTAATAGAAATAATAATAATTTTTCAGAAAGATTTGGGAGAACTCTCTTTTTTGATTGATTTCTTTTTTGATTGATTATTATTCATCATTCAATGAACCGTCCACTATAAGGGCTTTGATTTGGAAGTAAAACTTTGTCTTTGTATGATAGAAAGTAGCAGAACCATTGTTCACTTACTGCCTGAGGGTATGGGCAACAAATCTTATTGTCTTACCTCTCACAGCAGCCTTTAATGAGTCCCATATCACACAATTAGAGGCCCTACTCCTGTTAATATTCATAAACTCCCCTAACCACTTTCTCATATACTCTACATAGTTCGCATCTAGGAGCAGATTTCTGTCACATGTCCATTTACCATTGCATTTAACCATGCCTAGTCCTGTAAAGGGCTGTGATCAGAAAATACTTTTGGTAACCTATTAACAATTGTATTGCCCACCAGCCCCACAAACACTAAAAAATAGTACAAGGCAAACCTATTTCTGATGAGGAAATGAAAAAAAAGTATAACCAGGGTCAGAAAGATTCTTCCTTCTCCAGATATTAACTACTCTGTGGCTTTCCTTCAGTTGAAATAATGCTCTCAATATCTCCAGCTTCCTCCCCAGATATATAACTGTTCTATTATCCAATATGCCCACTTCCAGGTTAATATTAAAATCCCCACAGACTATCAGTAGAATTTGCCATACAGCTAGCTCTACCATCAGATCCTTCCATATTCTGACCTCATCCCAATTCGAGACATAGATCGAGCATACAGTGAATCTAGACTCCACAACCTGGCACTCGACAATCGCCCACAGCCATGCTTATCCACCAACTTCTGTTTGAGCATGATCAAACCTCTCTTCACTAATATCACGTCTCCCCCAATAGTAACACTTTGTAAGGTACATGTTACCAGGGAGTATCCCATAACTTGGATTGGATCCCTCTTTTCCCAGAGGATATGAGTCTCCTGTTCACATAGCAGATCCGGACCCCAAACTCTGAGTATTGTTCCCACTTTTTGCCTCTTATTCCCGTCATTCATCCTGCAAACATTTACCTTACAAATACTCAGTTTATCTCTGTGTATAAAAATTCAAATACAGCTCATCCTGACCAACCAGCCTGAGGGCGTCGACCCTACCTTCCAACTTTGCATCACACTTATACCACACGCTGGACCAGGACAAAGTGAAGAGTTCTGGCAAACAGCAAGGGAGCATTGGACCTAATTAGGCTCACTGAACAAAAGTACTTTGATCCTAGGTTTGCGTCCACAGAGGTGGGATACAGCCTAGCGATGCTTCGGTGATCCCCAATGTAGCAATGCTACGAGGGCCGTGAGCGAAGCTTCTGTCCCAGACTGCATCGGTTCTGAGTGCAAGGTGGTGGCTCCAGGTGCGATGTGCCGATCCAATTCCAGCAACAGCAAATGATACACTGCGGGAGACCCCTAGGTCCAAATCCAAGGGTGCAGGACTGGATTGGCTCCTCTTGGCTGGGCAAACTCACCAGCAGATGTGCCCTAGTGTTGGAAAAGGAAAGTTTTAAATATTTTGCATCCCTGACACTTGGGCAATAGGAGTCAAGCCAGCAAGTCCTTGGAGTCACTCTGGGTTCAAGTGATGCAGGTCAGTCCTTCTCACCCAGGCAGAGAGAGAGAGTGGCAGCAGCAGGGCAACAGAGTAAAGCAAGTGTGCAGCAAACAGCAGATCCAGCAGAGTGGCAGTCCTTTAGTAACACAACGATTCCTCTTCGTCCTGGCAGAGTGGTCACAGGTCCAGAATTGTACTGAATTGATATTGTCAGAAACCAGTACTTATACCCACATGTGCCTTTGCAGTGGGGGTGACTTCAAAGAAGTGTTTTTGAAGTACACATGGACCTTTCCTCTCAGTCTGGGCTCCAGGCTATCAGTAGGAATTAATCAGCCCTTTGCGTGGGGTCAGACTACTACCTATTGAAGCATAGGTGCCTCCCTTCCACACCATGAAAAGCTATCAGAATGCAAATGTATGTAGATGGGTACTCGGATACACCTAGGCTTTCTGTGTTTGTGTATGTCTACTGGGAATACACAAAGTGTAGCTGTCATCCACCCTAGATGTGTATTGAAGACAGGCTGTATAGCACACAGAGCTAAGGGCAGAGAAATGCCCTCTTTTGTAAAAGTTGCTGTTTCGTTTGATTCTGCTGGAATGCTGAACTCATGCACCATGTATGCATGACGATTTAAGCATTATTGTTGACACACGGGGACGCTGAACTCAGATGACACCATTTGTATGTGAAAATGTAAGTGTTACTGATGACACACCAATTTCTGACTGCGAAATCTTTTTAACGACTTCTGCTTGTCCATGGAATATTGACAACCAAACTTTTCTCGATTAATTCACTATCTGCCTGGACTAATTATCCTAATGTACTAGATTGATCTAGTCTTAAAGGGGTCTTCAGTCCACATAAAAATCTTTCTATCCTGAAGATGATCTATTAGATGTAATACATGACAAGACTGAAACATCAACAAGTTTAACCCATTTTCCCTGAAACAAATTGTTATATAGGAATTTTTTATTACATGTTAGATAAAAATGTCTATCTGTAAATAGGCCTACGAAATGGGTTATCTACTTAAGTGACTAGTAGACATTTTTACCTGGAAGATTGTCAATCTCTGTCACTTATTTATATGTGAATATTGTATTGTAACCTTTAAATTAAATTATTTGATTATAAAATATACACCTGTTGCTGATTGATTTATTCACTTTGGATTTCATTAATTGTTTTATATAATTCATATATTGGAGGTCATTATTTTTGATACAAATGATATTAATATAGTTTGTTTACATATTTTGAAGCATAATCCCTTGAAGACACTCTTACCTGATGAAAAAACTCTGATAAGGGGACGCTATCAATAGATATTATTAGTGATTGGGAAAAGCTAGCACAATCAATAATCGCCTCCATGGTCACCAACAAGCCACCTCCTATTTTCGTAAAACGTACAGCCTCTAAGCCATGGTATACAAAGAAGTTAAGGATGTTAACCAGGTCACTAAACAAGAAGTGTTTTGCACTTAAAAGTCAAGCAAACTCAAAACTAGCTAGTGAGTTTAAATCACTGCGCACAGAGTATAAAAAACAGATTTGGCAAGCCAAACGAGATCACGAGGAACGGCTTCAAACTAAATTGTTTGTGGCATTTAGGAATAGAAACACAAGATGTTTTTCAAATGATCATCAATAGATTGAAGAGCGATTCATCGATCACCGCCACAAATGGGAACAACGTCACAGCTGAAAGTGGATAAAGCATGTGACCACACTATATAAAGCTTCTGCTATTAACACCATCAAAGCAACAGGCTAAACCGAATATAATTTGACACAGTCACTGCCACTATCAATTGCGACAAGAAGCCTACAATATGCGACAACTATTGATGCGGGTAGGATTGCAATATTAATTAGAAAAAGCAGAGGTGATGGAGCGCCAGGCCCAAATGGCATCCTGGCATCACTTTATAAACAAGACATCGATTTCTGGTCTGAAACATTGCAAAATGTATTTAAGAGATGCATAGTGCAGCATACAGTGCCCTTATCCTGGCAAAGCTTGATTTTACACCCCATATACCATCTCTTTCCCAGATAGCTACAATTATATTGCATTAATGGACATTGAGGTCAAGTATTTTCCCTCACTATTCCTCTAGGATTTACAAGACTGGACAATGTCAAACAACCTGCTCTGCCTAAACCACACTGGGTTTAGAACGCAAGCGGGCACAATAGACAATCTGATGGCCATAAGGGGGCTTGCCACCTGACAAATTCAGAAAATGGAAGAGCTGTGTTGTTGCTTTATCGACTATAGTAACGTTTTTTACCATGTCAACCGTCACCGACTGTGGACCAAACTTACAGCTTGGAAAATCCCAGAAACTTTAATGCAAGGCATCATACTGCTTTATTCCATCAGGTGGGCTAGAGTAAAACTAGGAGGTTGCATGGCAGTCTCGGTAAAAATAAACATGGAACAAGGTGGCAAACAGGGGTGCGTATTAGCACCAACCATTTTTAATCTGTATATGTGTGATTTAGTTCCTGCATTAAATCAAGTTAAAAGCCATGCTCCCAAACTGGTGCATCAACACATCTCTTCTCTGCTGTATGCGGATGACGTTGTCCTGCTCAGCTAGATGCCAGTGGGGCTTCAAAGACTGATGGATGCCCTAGCCATGCACTGCCTGGCAAACGATATGCAGATTAACTCTGAAAAAACAAACATAATTATTTTTAGTCAGAAAAAGAAAAAACAACATCACTGGCATCTTCACAACAATCTCCTGACCATCGCAAACCAATATAAATATCTGGGCTGGTGGTTGGATAACAAAGGAGGTCATTTATTACACTTGAACTCTAAAACCAAAACTAGCCTTGTTGCAAGGTGCTTTTCGGACAATATTCTAGGGCACATTTAAGTTCTCTTTTGAGGCACTGTTGAAAACTGTCTCTGCTAAATTGATGCCCACACTGTCATATGGTTCAGAGGCCTACCTGGGAAAATTGGGGTCCTTTTTAAATAGGGCACAGAGCGCAGAGTTCAGGTCTACATTACAACTACCAGGCAACACATCGCCTGCTCAAATTAGGTTGGAATTGAAACTATAGGATCAAATGATTGTAAATATGGCCAGTCTAATAAAATACCTGGACTCTACAAGAACTGCTGTGAAAGGATCATTAAAACTTCTCATTTGGCTGGAGGTTGCGGGGGTCGCCAGCACAAAACATACAAATGTCTGGCTGCAAGCCCCAGATGAAGCCCTGTTGCAAACTCGATCAAGGGAGCTATTACCTCATTTACAGCCCAAACACCTCTAAACAGAAATGTAAAAACGGTAAAATGGAAATCGATCAAAGAGTATTTGCTAATAGAAAATACGCTTGCCTGGTCCTCAACAGTTACGATAGAAAAGGACCACAAGCATATATTAACAAACCATTCTCCTCCCACCACAAGAAGACATTTCTTCAGCTTTGGATGGGGTCTTTTGCAACTATAGATCTGTCTCCACCGTGGGTGGAGTCAACAATCTGTCGGCTTGGTAATCTATCCCAGGAGTCAACAACTCATCTGCTCTGTATATGCCCCATATTAGAGGTTGAGCGCAGAAGATTACTCTGGCTCCTATGGATTAAGGAGGGGACACGGACTTCACCAGCTGCCGTTAGCTTCCTACTGAATATGAGCAGCTGCAAGTGATCTCAAAACTGGGAAGATTTGTAGGGTGCGTGAAGAAGCATCCAAAAATAAACTCTGACCCGCAAGTTGAGGAAGTGGAGGATTTCTGAATATGAGCAGTTTTAGAATAATTAATTCTCTAATGGTATGACAGTATTGCTTTTCTTTTTAATCAAAGGCACTTTTATTAAGCTATCATCCTTCTATTGAAATGTATTTTAACCATTTTTACCAGTCAGGACTACTGATGATGAATTATAAACTGCTTGTTAAATTATGGAGACCTAAGAAAATTGTGATAACAGCTATTACTTTGAATTTATTTATTATTTTAGCCACTTTGATAGACTTCGCTGTCTAATTAAAGTATTTTTGAATTTGACTATGATATACAACATAATGCAGCTACTCATTTCTGGACTAAAATGACATCCTTAAAGTGTATTAAGGTAATCCCAATGGTACCCTAGGAGAGGAGTAGGCCTCAGAGTAGTGAAAACAAATTGAGCTGTTTGGCACTAACTAAGTGGACTGGAAAACCTAAGAGTACATGCCCTGCCTTTTTCTTACACAGCACCCTGCCCT
The DNA here is from genome assembly GCF_964261635.1 of Lissotriton helveticus. NCBI lineage: Eukaryota > Metazoa > Chordata > Amphibia > Caudata > Salamandridae > Lissotriton > Lissotriton helveticus. The sequence goes on along the minus strand of NC_136071.1, from coordinate 645,495,405 downwards.
TAGGGCAAAATAGGGATTACTTTTGGGGGTGATTTAGGTAAAATAAAAGGGGAGTTTAAGGCTTGGCAAGTAGTTTGTTTTAATTGCCAAGTTGTTGTGGCAGTGAATTGCATGTGCAGTCAACTACAAGGCAAGATAAATTGAGGGAGGCAGGCAAAAGGTTGGGGGAGACCACACTAAGGCTGGCAGGCCTAACAATACTTTATGTAACCAATGTACATGGTAGTAATGTGGTTGTTCCAGACCACTGAATACCCTTTTCCAGAAACTGAATATGATATGCTGAAGTAGAGGTTGATCAGATCACTTTAAAGGTTAAACATATTCTAGTTTCAGTACAGGGTTAATTATAAGCCCAGCAGGGAGGGAAACAAACTGTTAAGATGGCAGAGGCATTGTTTTCCTTCGGGACACCCACCCTCTACATCTAGAGATCCCAACCACAACAGTGTGGATTAAATGAATTTACTCAGTGTTGGCAGATTGGCCATAACAATTTTGCAGGATAGGCCAGACGACATGTGTTTATCAAGACAAACCCCAAAAGCTGACAAAAATTCATGTATTTAATGAGTTGTGAGATGTTTTTCCTACAATGTGGAAAACAGTGCTCCTTTTTGTGCAGCCTGGGAACCACTACAGTTTATTTCTACTTGAAGTATTCAGATTTTGTAGGAACTAAGCTGAGAATTTGAATTAGTAGAAACATGGAGGCACCTGAATGTGCCACTTGGCAGTTATTCTTGTTACTCCATTACTAATAGACATAAATTTCTCATCTTCTGGTCAATTTCAGGGATGTTGGAATGCTTTTCGAGATTGGAGTATGTGGTGAGCATGTGGCCAGATCATTCCTGACTAGGTCCAGGCATTGAACTCCACTCTAGGGGTACTGAAAAACAAAATGAAACATCTTCTGTCTTCATGACTGTAGACCCCTGGAACACTTAGGCCAACAATCAACAAGGGCTTGGGGCTCCAATGGGAACCACTGTACTGCTGGCAGCCCCCAAAACTAATCTCTTTGCATTGGTGGTGCCCGTGCCCTCTCTTAGGCACCACCAGAGAAAATTTGCATTTTGTTTGCTAACTGGCATCTGGGCCAATGGGGCACTTATCAGCCTAGATGCTTTTGAGCCCCTGCAGCTTATGTCACGATCCCCAAATCATGTGGCTTTCAGTTTCTTAGATTTGTTTTCTTTTTGAAAAACTGTAGTCTCATGCTGCAACAAGCTTGGAACTTCAGCATGGGTGCCCTGCCCAAAATTGGGTACTGATTTGTGGACTGACCTGGGGATCGCGGGAAGCCTCAAAGCCCCTGCAGCCCCTGCTGTCTCACCATGTGTGCCACTCCATTCCTGGGTTCCATGTGGCATCTTGCTTCTTCTGCTCTCCTTTCTACTTGTAACCAGCACAGACAGGAAAATATTTGGTCTTCTTCCCACCCACACTGATTGCGGACAGGAAACTTAATGCCAGGTGAACTCCCCTCAAGACATAGGCACAAGATATGGAAAAGGACCCAAGATGTTCTTCTGTCTCCTGTTCTTTGGTCCCCAGGAACTGGCAAACTAAAAATGGGCGCATTCTTCAATACATCAATGTCAGAGGCATTGGGGGCCATCCAAACACATAATACTACTGTGGAGGGTGCCACATGGATCCACAACTCCAGCTGGGTGGCCAGCTGGGGAGGCCAAAGCATTTAGTATGGGACAGCCAAATTATGGAAGATACTTCCAATTGATATCAGAGGTGCGAGCTCACTAACCACTTTTAGAAAGGGTCTCAAAACATGGTTATTTCAGATCTAAGTTCTTCTGTTATGGGCTTACTACAGTCTCAGCGTTAATGCACATCCGGGTATTTGTGCTCTTAATACATTTTATTAACACAACATGCATGCTCCCTTCCATACTCCTTTCTTATTGCCCCAACCCATTTGGCCCATGGCCCTTCCTGGGATTATCCTTGCAAATCTGGGGGGATGCTACTTGTGTCCTTATCTAACCCTATCCTCCAAAGGGACTGCTCTTTTTTTCTTATTTATCTGGCTCATTCGACCATCTTCAATGGTTTTTATGTCATTTTGCTCCTGGTTAACAGCTCCAGCCCCCAGGAGGGGTTTCCTCAGGTCGTATTGACCTCTATTTTTCAAGGAGCTTGCTTTCCTTCACTGTACAATAATTCAGACATGCCCTGTTTCTGGTGTTCTCCTCAGCCTAGGGTTATCTCCAACAGCACCCTCACAGTCCTCAAGGCAGAACACTTCCCATGTGTCAGCTCTACTGGTCCACTAGCTTTTGTGCCTTCTTGATGGGCACCTGTGTGGTAGCAGAAGACATAGAATGGCACTCTGAAGATGGTGTCCTCGGAAGACCAGTCATCAGCAGTTGCTGGTGAACTCTTCCCATTCAGGATACCCCAGAAGGTCCATCCCTCTACTGCTCCTGAGAAGGTTTAAAGGGTCCAACACTAATGACCCTGAACAGATGAATCAACAGTGCCCCATCCAAGCTAAGTTGGGGGTACTCCAGCACCCCAGGCAGGGATCCAGTCTTCTTCAGGGTCCCGTGAAATCCATCATCACTCTTCCTCTCCAGTGCAAAGGTTTATAAGTGGGGGCGGAAAGTCTCAAAAGGTAGGTACAATGTCTAAACCTGGGATGACACATCATCAGACCACCCATGTCCCAACCAGTAGCGACTGCTACCGACCAGGGGTGGAGGGGTAGGTGGGGCTGGGGGTCAGACAGAGGGAAAAAATTCTAAAAAAGCACATGCCTGTTAACCACCGACCACCACCTCTTCTTTCCCGTCCTCATCTCTGCACGACAGGAAGCACAGCCTCCCGGAATCCCGTGGCCAATCACAAAGCTGCCTTAGCAGCATTGTGATTGGTATGAGCACCGTGGTTCGGCACTCAGACAGGGGCTGACAGGCTGTGCATGTTCTCCATGGAGAACATGCAAAGTACGCATGATGCTTTGGTCGCCCAAGACGGCCAGCCAAAGCATCATGCGTACATTAGGTGCTGCCACCACTCCTCCGCTGTGACGTGTGGGGAGCCCAGCCCCGCCCACCTGGCTTCAACTGCAAGCTGAATACAGAAAACAAAATGATAATAACTAACGTTATCATCATTTTATTGTTTGTATTCAGATTGCAGCTGAAGCAGTGGGGAGACACTCCTCCACCTTAGCAGAGGAGCTGCCACTGGTCCCAAACCTCCTACACTACATTTCAGGCCATTCAAAATGACAATTTAAAGTGATCTATTGAAAGACCTCAGAGCCTAAACCCTGCCCCTTACTGCCACAGGTGCCTGGTCCTTTTCCTCCAAAACATCAAAGGGGAGCCCGTCCTGTGCTTAGTTCCAAAGGTCTGGTTATCCTCTTTTGTTTCTGTGGAGTTGAGGTTTCCCAAGCCAGGTACAGTGTGAGAACTATTTATCACATGCAGGTTCACTCCCCAGTGGTGTAACAAAAGTTGAAGGGCCCCCACTGCAAGGTACACTGCTCCTGTTTTAATCCGGAGCTCCCAGGCCTGAGTTCTGTGCTGAGGGGGCCCCCTGCAGCTCAGGGCCCCCCCTGCAGCTCAAGGGCTGTGAGGGCCTGTGTTACGCCACTGCCCACCCCAGGTTTCCCTTTTCCAGAACAGTTCCAAGCACTGGCAAATGGCCCTAATCTTTTGGGAGGACTTTGATTCTCCAGCTGGCCAGCACAATACTTTTCTGATCCCAGCAGTGGTAACAAAAGCCTGAATCTAAACAGAAGTTGATTCTGAAAAGTATGCCTTAGTCTCAAGTGTCAGAAGTAGGTAGGATATGACAAACTGACTTTGAATCTGTAATCAGGATTGACTCTTACCATATGAATATTGCATCTAACTATTCTGTAGACCTAACTATGTCTAAACTTTACTTTGCTGCAGATTCCATCCGTAATGTATAATACAGTTAGCACACACTGTTTTCAGCATTTCAGACTTACACTATGACGGACTTTGCCAGATTAGAAATAAAATCTGAATGAGTCCCGTCTGCAAGAGGCTACCTATATGCAGAGCTGGATGATACTCCGACTCGCTCACCATACACATGTGTACATAGGCCTGTTCATGTGCAGCCAACATAGACTCTTTTCCCCAGTTGCCCAACAACATCCATTGTTTTAAAAGTCCAATATTGTTGACTAGCACTTTTAATTAAGTTTAATACAGTTTGCAGCAAGTGAAACTCAGGTAATGAGACTCACGCACAGTATGTCCATGTGAGGGGGTGCCGAGCGAATCTCGTCCCTGGCCTTTTGATCCTGACAGAGAACGCTTACCTGTGGGAGCTAGGACCCAGATGTTACGCCTAACGCCCTGCAGGAAGGTAAACACTTCTCTCCGTATTCTGCCCACACAGGATCAAGCCTCTCGTGACGACGCCGAGGGAGGAGGCGGGAGTAACCCCGGAAGCGGTCCCAAAGCGGAAGAGAGGAAGGGTCAATCACAGCAAAGCAAGCACGAAGACGCCGGAGAAAGAAGGAAGTCGTCCCAAAAAGAGACAGTGAAGCCGCAGGACGCAGAATCAGGAGGAGGCGAGGAACCAGGAGAAGACGAGGCGTAAGACAAAGAAGACGAGAGGTGGTGTGAAGACTGGAGGTCCCCGCAGGTGGATGCGCGAGGGTGGCCGTAACTCAGCAGAGTTGCGGCAGAGCCGGTGAGTGGCTCAGGGCAAGGGAAGTGGGAGGGGGTGACTAAAAAGGAAGCGGTTGAGTAAAAATGGAGGGGAGGAAGAGAAGGCTGATCGGATAAACACGGGCACAAGTGCACTTTGCTTTATTTTTTCTATTTTCACGGGAGACTGGTCCCTACTGCCAAGTTTAATTTGAACTAGAAAAGAGTGTTCCATCAAAGACCCATAGTATATACTTCCCCACCCTGTTCTCTTAGACACCAAACCCGCCCCCTTCTACCCTCACAAGCAATCCCTGCACTGAGTCTGAAATGTGTTAAATCACCAAACAGGGTGTGGTGACGGGAATACCATAGCGTGCGGGTGACCTATTTAGCAAAAGGACTGATGGCTCCTTTTTTCTTTACATGCTTATGAGCCTCCGTGAGAGACACCCAGACCATGGAGAAGATCTGTCCGAGGAGGTAAATTCTGAAGAAGACGTGTCTCCTGTGAGAGAGACTGATCACAAGGAACTCAAAGAAACACCATCTCCTTCTAGTTCTGCCCTTGAATCTATAAATAAAAGTTCCAGTCTGGCACATTACATACAGCCTCCTCATCTATTTATCTGGCCCGCACTCCCACAGTCCAGTAGTCCAAAAGCACAATTCCAGGTGGTTAAATTGGTCAATTCCCTTTTTCCTACAGTGACAGTATGACAGTATGAGAATGACAAAGTGACCAGAGGTCAGTGGTCTAAGTAATCAACACGAGGCACACCTGGTAGATAGTACAGTATCATCTAAGGAATTATGGGATTGTTGCTGAATTTTCCGTGGTATTTGCAAGAACATTGAGCCCATATTGATGGTACAGGTTGCTTGTCTACAATATGAAGAAAGCTTTCATAACAGTTCCTCCTAAAATAGGCAAAGATCCCTCTTGAATTCTCTCACCACTAAATTGCAGCTTGATACCTTGCCAATGATGTGAGCTAATTGATGCATAGAAATTGATTAATTCCCACAGAGGCTTATCCTTATCAATTTGGGCTTGTACCAAGAAAAATATTATGTAGACCTAGAATTGGGAACTAATTTTGCTGTTTTTAGCATTTTATAAATGCATTTGATAATCTGCAATATTGAATAACCTGCTGCCATTCTGAATGCCAATTTTATGCCAACATGAAATTCTTTAGTAGCAATATCACTCAATTTTTGCATAATGAACATGTTTTACTCTTCAAGCAGACTCAGGGAGATATTTTTCTTTCACATGTGAATGATTGTGTGGGAGTGGCAGTGGGTGTATAAAAGATACTATATATGTGTGAGTGGGTGCGTCAGAGATAATGTGGATGATGCCATCACTGATGTCGTCAGTGATGTCATTTGAGATTTAATCAGTGATGTCATCAGTGATGTCACTGACCATGTCATGAGCAGTGCATTGCGAGGGTGCAAGTTATAGTTAACTCAGGTAACTATAACGCTTGAATTTCTCTGGTTTTGTACGAGTGAAATGTCAGCCGAACTCTGACGTCCCTGTTTTGTGAAAGTATATATGTATATATATATATATATATATATTACCTACTGGCGGTCGCCAGTAGGTATATATAGTTAGGATTGTTTTCCACAGGAAATCCGCAACATTCCATTGGGAATAACTTTGGCGCCGGTGGACGAATCTTAGCGAATTTCTCAAAGAAGATGGCCCGCTCCGCTCTGCTCCTTCCCTGAAAGTTTCGGGGGAATTCGTCAAGCGGGGGCCGAGATAAAAGGGGGGTCCCAAAACGTGTTTTCCCCTTGTTAATTTCCATAGGGCGCTTGGACTCACTTTTAGCCCGAACGGCTGAATGGTTTTCCACCAAACTTGGCAAAATTGTAGGGACTGGTAGCACGATGTGCCTTTGCTATGTCTTAAGATATGTGCTCCAGTGGATTTTGAGTAATTCATGTTCAAAAAAATATATATCTATAGCAGCTTACCCGTGAGCTTACCCGTACGCTTACGGTACGCTTACCGTACGTGTACCGTACGCTTACCGTACGCGTACCGTACGCGCACATACGCGTACCGTACGTGTACCTCTAGTGCACGAGCTGCATTCTGATTGGCTGCCAATGTCTGTCACTCAGTCAAAAACCCACTCAAAAATGAGGGTTGAAAAAGTGTGTGTGCTGCTTGCCAAATCAATAACAGGACACCCTAGCGATAGTTACAGTGTTCCCATCAGGGTTCCAACCTGGCTCTAGCCAATCAGTACACTCCTCTGGCAGACCCGGAAGAGGACAGACTGATGCGAGCAGCAAGGAGCGGGGCAGCGCGTCCGGATTGACGGTATGTGCTGGCACACCCTTAAGATTCATAATCTATTTAAACAATACGACGCCTCCCGTCGGTACCTCCCACAGACAGCCCAGTTGGACGTCTGGAGTACCGACGGAGAGGTGAGTGAACAGACAGAACTGGTGCCTCTGTAAGCCACGTAATGCCGAGTGGCTTGCCTTGACCTTTTAGTACTTCCTTTAATTAATTCTGGTTTTTTTTATGTGTTTGCGATCCATACAGAGCGGGGCTCCGCAGTACCTGAGCTAATGCCGGGTGAGGTGGGGCAGCATTCTCCATAACATGGGGTGAGTGTTTCTGTACCTAAGAGACAATCTGGCTCTTTTGGGAATTGTTGTTATCCCAAAGTAAGTGTGGAAGATAATGGATTATAGACCATTAATTGCGAGACCCTGCTTGGTATCTGAGTCTCGCCCAGAGAGTTTTTCGCTAATAGGCTTGTTCTCTCTTTCTTCCTTTCTATGTGTGTGTGCTGTATTGCGAAATCCACTGGTTCCTCCAACAGAAAATCTGAGGAGAATGTAAGGTGAAATTTACTTTATTTGAGTTTCCTTGTTTTGCACTAATTAAGCAGTAGCAGGATAGGTCCTGAAGAAGCAGCGAGTGACCCCGGGGCACTGGTAAAAGCTGCAGAAACATGTCGACCGTGACTTTATAAACTGTCGAGGTAGTTATTTGTTCATACTACCTTTTTGCACTGTTTTTAGAGAGTGGGAGTTGAAGGTTGCTAATAAATCTATTTTCCTTCTCCTACCCCTTTTTAACATCACCACTTTTTGAAAATTTTTTATTTTCATTATTTAGCACTGCTTACTGGTTACATCCTGCCACCGACCTGTCATAACTTCATTGGGCATTGGTTTCCACCATGCTATGCCTGATCGTATATGGGGTCTCCCTGTGTACTTATGGTGGCCTTCCCAAATGATGAAGGGCGGTACAGGTTGGAACCCTGATGGGAACACTGTAACTATCGCTAGGGTGTCCTGTTATTGATTTGGCAAGCAGCACACACACTTTTTCAACCCTCATTTTTGAGTGGGTTTTTGACTGAGTGTTACTCTTTAGTTGGTGTCTAGTACTTTGAGGGACGTAGCACTTTCGGTCTTTAAACTTTCCCTCTGACCCTCCCTAGTGTAGTTTGCCAATGTCTGTCAACACTTCAAAACAGAAACTGTTGGCAGCCATCTTGTGCCTCGGTAGACTGAGGCACAGGAGAGCAGAAAAACAAACGTGTAGAACTCAAAAAGGGGGCATGATAGAAGCACCCTGACCCCCTAGGCCTGCTCAGGGGGTCCCACAAGGACCCCAAGGCAAAAACATTTTTTTTTTTTTTTTAAGTCGCGGGTACGCGTACCCCGCGACTTTTTTTTAGAAAAAAAAGTATTTTTTTTTTGTCTTGGGGGTCCTTGTGGGACCCCCTGAGCAGGCCTAGGGGGTCAGGGTGCTTCTACTCTGGCCCCTTTGCGAGTTTCACACCTTTGTTTCACTGCTTTCTTGTGCCTTGGTTCTAACAAGGCACCAGATGGCTGCCAACACTTCCTGGTTTTGAGTGTTGACAGACAGTGGCAGCCAATCAGCATGCCTTCCCGAGAAAGCTGCATGGTCATTGGCTGTCAACAGTTCTAACCAGGAGGTGTTGGCATCCATCTTGTGCTAGTGTTGACAGACAGTGACAGCCAATCAGCATGCCTTCCCGAGAAAGCTGCATGCTCATTGGCTGTCAACACTTCTAACCAGGAAGTGTTGGCATCCATCTTGGGTCTTAGTAGACTGAGGCACAAGAAAGCAGAAAAACAAACGTGTAGAACACAAAAAGGGGGCAGGGTAGAAACACCCTGACCCCTTAGGGCTGCTCAGGTGGTCCCACTAGGATATTAATATATTTAAACGTTATCCGCTAATAGAATTAGCATTAAAAAAAACTTTGAAATTCACTGAAAAAACCATAGGTTTCAGGCCTTATATAGTTAGGAATTGGCATTTAAAAAACCTTTGAAATTCACTGAACAAACCATAGGTTTCCGGCCTTATATAGTTAGGAATTAGCATTAAAAAAAAACTTGCAAATTCACTGAAAAAAACATAGGTTTCAGGCCTTATATAGTTAGGAATTAGCATTTAAAAAACCTTGCAAATTCACTGAAAAAACCATAGGTTTCAGGCCTTAAATAGTTAGGAATTAGCATTTAAAAAACCTTTGAAATTCACTGAAAAAACAATAGGTTTCAGGCCTTATATAGTTAGGAATTAGCATTTAAAAAACCTTTGAAATTCACTGAAAAAACCATAGGTTTCAGGAGTTATATAGTAAGGAATTAGCTTTCACAAAACCTTTGAAATTCACTCAAAAAACTATAAGTTTTAGTGGTGGTATAGTTAGCTGGACATTTTACTCATACAAAACCATTGAAATTGCTCCTATATAGTTAGTTGTACTAACTATATTTCGCGCACCCGCAATCCACTGCTGATGATGTTACATATTAGATCATTCATGACATGGTCAGTGACATCACTGATGACATCTCAAATGACATCACTGATGACATCATCCACGTGACAATCACATACACCTTTTCATACACTATTACAATTTTTCATCACTCTTTGTAAAATACAGAGTATCATATTTAAATCATTGTCACAGCAATACAAGTATCTAAAAATCCACTCAGTGATTCATAGATGTATACACACATCTAATCACTTACCTATGGATTCACTCATACATGCTGTCAATGAACAATAGAACACTATCAAAAATACTTATACATCTATATCGACATTAAACAACAGCACGCATCCTATTCACATATGAAGTCATCCTACTCACTTATGCAAACAATGGATCATACTTGCATATTTACTTAGCAAAACACTTATACAAACACCACTTCTTCTATTCGTTTAGATAGTAAGTCATACTTAGTGAATTATAAAATCATTATTACAAGTATACAGTTATCCATTCAGTCACTCACACAATCATTGTGTCTTATGTATACTTATTTATATACAACAACTGACACATACACTGCCTTTTATTTTTCTAGTTTGTTGGACCTGTACCTTTGAGAAATATATTTGCTAATCACCACACCCATAAAGAGATTCCCTCACCCAAACTGTTAGAACATGTAGTTTTAACTTCATATATCTACTGAATCAACAATTCACACATCTTTGGACAGTCACACCCCCCCCACCGAACCACACACACTTTCACACTCCCATACAAATACTCAGTTAACTAATCAATAACTAATAAAGACTTTCACATAGCTAGTAACCAACTGTAGAATCAGTTTACACAACAACTGAAAAAGTGATACAGATATTCACACAGTTTAGTCACTATCCACTATATTTAGTGAGACATTATAAATTGGTCACGTAAACAGTCAATTACACTGCTACTAAATCCTCCATCCAAATATTTATTTATATATATCCACTCATTCTTCAATGCAAATTGCTATATATATAATGCATATTTAAATAACGAAGCAAACCACATTCACTGGATGATGTCATCAGTGATGTCATCAGTGATCTCATTTGAGATGTCATCAGTGATGTCACTGACCATGTCATGAATGATCTAATATGTGACATCATCAGCAGTGGATTGCGGGTGCGCGAAATATAGTTAGTACAACTAACTATATAGGAGCAATTTCAATGGTTTTGTATGAGTAAAATGTCCAGCTGACTATAACACCACTAAAACTTATAGTTTTTTGAGTGAATTTCAAAGGTTTTGTAAAAGCTAATTCCTAACTATATAACTCCTGAAACCTATGTTTTTTTCAGTGAATTTCAAAGGTTTTTTAAATGCTAATTCCTAACTATATAAGGCCTGAAACCTATGTTTTTTTCAGTAAATTTGCAAGGTTTTTTAAATGCTAATTCCTAACTATATAAGGCCTGAAACCTATGGTTTTTTCAGTGAATTTGCAAGGTTTTTTAAATGCTAATTCCTAACTATATAATGCCTGAAACCTATGGTTTTTTCAGTGAAAATATATATATATATATATATATATATACATATATATATATATATATATATATATACACAACACTTTTTTCAATGTCAGTTAAAATCTTTGTACAAAACCAATATAAAGCAAAAAGGTGCATGACGTGAATTCATCAAAACTAAGAAAGGCCATAATATGATTCAATTTTGCAGATTATTGTGGCGGTCATCTTAGAACATGCAGGAGACTTTATAAATGCATTTATAAAGCATAAAGGGGACAGTTTGGGAAACAATAAAAAATGGGGATACTTTGAAAAACCTCATATCAACTCATAATGCAAGTAATACTCGTAAATATCCCCCCAATTCATTAGACAATTCCAATCTATACATTGTAAATGTTCCCGTTTGTCCCATAGTCCTGTCCTGGATGGGCAATCATAGCAACGGAAAAAAATATATGTATATAGTAATATTATCTTTTTACAGCGACCAATCATATTAGACATTGACTTCTTATATTGGTCCACTGGTATCCCCTAGATTGGTTTATAACATTGGTTATGTAAAAAGTGGTACATCTTTTTGTGCAGTATTAATAGATAAAAACGGAAGCATTCCCTCACAAAACCAATGGGGTTGAAGAACTGAAATGTTCGTTCTCAGGGGTCTCACTAATACAAAAGAACTTGGCACAGAAGCTGAAATATTAAAAGACATCTTTAATAAATTTAATAAGTGAGGCCACATCACACAGAAGCCTTAGCAAGTGAATGAGGTAGTCTAAAGAATACAGAACACAGAGGTATTTTATATGCTTAGGATTTACAAACTCAGCATAAAGAAAGGGGCAGTCCTAGCTTCTGCAAGCATACAAAATACCTAATATGGACATACAAGATCTGCAAAATATTAGCCAATAGAAAAACATCATGTAACCAGAATGTCCCCCTTACGTCGTGTTTCTGCCCAACCCATAAGGTAATCAACTTCAGCACTTATAGGTCAATAAGTAATGGCAGAACATGTCTGTGTGCAGTTAGGCCAGCTAGTGTCTGAGATTGCTTTCAAAGCAAGGACAGAGGGGGGTTTTCTACACGTTGCAGTCCAAAGGGCAGAAACACTTCATGAATAGAGCAGTCTGTGTAAAGGCAACACAAATTGATGACAAATGTAAGATGGAGTCAACATTAAAGAACCTCAGACCTCCCTTTTGCCATTACACAGGCAAATCCTAAAATTATTTTGCAAACATTATGTATTTCAGTGACTATTGACAATGCCAATAAAACAATAAGAATCAGTCTCCAAACACCAATTCTGTGTGTGTGTAATACTTTATTCGATAAAAACAAACTTTATCATAAAAGTACATACAATTCATTGTTAAAAGAGGTATAAAAACTTTAAAAAGGTGAGATCTTTTCAAGAGCAAAAGGAGACAATGTAAAATGTTTAAAAAATAGATTAGGTAAAGTCCTGGGGCAGAGAACAGAGAATCGGAATTATTCTAGTGGGTATGTAATACACACAGTTTCCTACCCCGTTCTCATTTTTATAAGTCTTGAACGTATCTGCCAGGCCTTTCCCAAGAATTTGGCGACTCCGCAAAAAACCATTGTAGATGTTGTGTCCGTTGTCAATATGCGGAGTGCCGTCACGTGGTTCCTGACTCCCAATTCTCTGCACACTGGCTTTAACCACCTTCTCCTGGGTCTGCTATATGCTCTACAGGCAAATAAGAAGTGGGCTAAGGACTCATTAGGGTTTGAACAGCCAGGGCAACTAGAATCGTTAGACATAGATGACTTCCAATGCCTGGTAAAAGTGTTCAGGGGAAGTGTTCCATGTCTGAACTTTAAAAGCAAGGTTCTGTCTCTAGGTGTTCTAATGTCGTCGAGAAAGGATTCAAACTTCCTCACCGGCTTGTGCTCTAAAAAATGGTCAGTTAAAACTCCCCAATTTGATTTCTCGAGCTCCCTGGCTTGAACCCATTCCCAGTATATTTTTTAAATTGTTTCTTTTGGGAGTGGTGACTGGGACAACCATGTTTCACTTAGCCCCAAGTTGGTGATCAGGTCCCTTAAGTTGTCCAGCCAGGCAATTCTTGACAACTTGTTCAGGGTGATAAGTTCGTCCAGGACTGCAGCGTAGTGTACCAGTTCCGGTGTCCTTCTCAGTCGTACCCAATATAAGAGAGGTCGAAGGGTGACAATATCTTTAATTGCACGACGGCCCATATCTTGCAGCAGTGGTTTCAAGGGGGTAGAGACTGGGAGATCCACCAAGTCTCTTAAAAACTTATTTTCAGTTTTTGTTAGCTCTGTGATCTTATCAAAGCCCCAAAGTTCTGACCCATATGTTGTTGCTGCCAATGCTTTCCCCTCATATATGGCGAGGACAGGTGCAATGGGGCTGCTTACCGAGGCTCGGTGTTCTCTGGCAATGGCTCCCATAGTCCTTTTCAGATTCAAATGCATTTTTGCTAAATGGGAGTCCCACTTCATTCTCCGGTTCACCCTTACTCCCAGATAATCAAATGCATCAACCTCCTCCAGTGAACGTCCATTAAGCACAACATTAATCTTCCTTGGTCTCTTTGTTTGGGACACCACCATTAGTTTATTTTTTGTAGTGTTAATTGTTAACCCACGTTCCTCACAGAAGGCATCAAACTTGGTCAAGAGTTTTTGGAGACCAGAGGCGGTTTTGGACATAAGGAGGGTGTCGTCCGCAAAAAGGAGGGTCGGTATTTTTTCACCTGCCAGGGTGGGGGCATCCCCAGGGTCCTCCCTCAAATGGCCTGCCACCCCATTTATAAAGAGGGAGAACAAGGTGGGAGCCATCACACAACCCTGGCAGACCCCCCTATTCACTGGTATTTTATCAGTTAGTTGGCCCTCACTCCCCCATCGGATCCTTGAAGCCTTTGGTATGGTACAAAGCCATACACTACTTAGGAAGCAGAACAAAACTGACTAATGTAATATAGAAATTAGGTCACCATGTACAAGAGTCACAAATCTATAATTTATCCTTACGTCCAATCAAGGATACATAATTTTAGGGCTGCCTGTTCCTTAAAGGAAGAGGACAGTATCGTGACTAATTGCAGATGACACACTTTAATTCTGTATATCTCTTTTTTATTTCCCTTCAAATACCATTAAAGCCAAATTTGACATACACTGATGAAGTGTTGTCTGTCTATCTGTGAAATTTAGTATCAGCGCAAAAAAAAACGACAAAAAACACACATATGCCTAGCCATCAGATATACGCACTGTATATCAAGCACAAAAAGCATAGACAAAACAATAGCTTATGTAAATAAGCTGTGACACACAACACTATTGCATGCACTTTTATGCACTGTGAACCTGCAGCTCAAAACAGAATATTCAGGCCTGCTTAATTTGTCAGCCTTAAAATCCTCACCAGGAACAATTCCTAAAAGGATAAAATGCAAAAATATGTAAAACGCACGAACATTTCTGCACATAACACACAAAATATCAACTGTAACAACCATCTTTTGAAAACATGCTAAACCCTTTTTAACTTTCCAAAAACTTTTTCACAGACACTCTGCGTGTCCCGTGCGCCAACACCCTTTGAGGCCCTGCTTTTCCAAGCAATAATTTCTCCATCTGTTTACACTTACTCCTAACTCCCACCTCACTCTAAGGCTGAAAAAGACAAAAAAAAAAACCTTCCCAACTCTTTCTAACCTGCAATAACCAACCCTATTTAAAAACACATGATATATATATTACTCCTGTTAGGGGCTACAATTTATTTCTATACCTAGATTATTAAAACAGTTACTGTGACTAATTCGCAGAACATAACACACATACCAGTTTTTAGAACAAATGCTTGTTTGCAATGGTACTCATTTCATCTACCTTAAATGGATGAAGGCTCAGTTAGGTCCAGCAAAAGTTAAAACCATCCACCCTGATATTAAACTCAAACCTCTGCACCAGGCACATTGACTCACTGACCTATTTAAAAGGAAACCCAAATGGGAATAACCTGCAAATTTGTATTATACCTAGATGTATGCATTTACTGAAGCCTAGAGCACTTTAAAGCTATTGTAAATGGCAAAAATGCCCAAATTTTACCCAAATTCGACTTTGATATTTGGGGCACTAAAAATAAATATCCTATAATAATGTTACATATTAATCATCCTCAGATTGTTCTTTACAAATTGCAGAGATTGGGCATTAAACATATCTCCTGCAAATCCTGAAAAAAATGAGTTTTTCACGCCTGCGTCGAATTAAAATCTATATGCTAATGCCGTCATTATGCAGTATACCATACCTTAAATTAAATTATAATGCTAGGAGGTCACAGTATAAGTATTAAGCTTCATGAATAGAAAACAACGAATTTTGTAGCACTGATTTTTATAACCCTATCCGTTTTGATAATTCCACATATTAAGGCTCTGTAATTCCTTGAATCTGACTTCATTTTCTTTTCTTTTTTTTTTTTTGTGCCACTTAGGCTGACGAACAAAGTGGCCTGGCCTCCCCAGGTCATGTACACATTAACCAGATTAAACTGTAAGAAACTAACTTTAGTCACCGGAAACTGACCTGCAAAGCCAATTTCCCTGATTGATCTTTATCTGAGATTGCCAATCAATGTTCAAGACATCGTTAACTTTTTAGTTTCCCTGGACTTGCTCTATCTTGTTTCAGCATCTTTTACGGTTTCTTTCTTTTTAAATGTTTCTTCATTACATGGGTTAATTATTACTTAGCAACTGAGCCAAGAGTTTGCTTACAGAAATGCTTAAAGAAAGGAAACCCCTTAATTGAAATGTCTTCCTATAATACAAAATAATGAACCTTATTTTTGTAACCTTTTTAAAACAACATTCTGAAATGCAAAGTTTTCACCCGTGCAACTGAGGGGAAATCCTGGCTAAATAAAAATTCCTGTTTATTCGTGATTGCTTGTGTTGCTTGCTTAGCGGCAGCAACAGCTGTTTCCTAGTGTTGAAAAGTGGGCACGGTGGCTGTCTATTTAAAACTAAAACTTAGACATTTCAAGTTTCAAAATGCGTGTGCAATACAGCAAAATCCAATGTATTCAGATGATGTGTTTGTCTGTTAATATCTAATACAATGTATCTAAGGAAAATGCTGTAAGTTTATTTTTTGCAAAACACACAATTTCGTTTTTGGGGGCTTTTTATTCCTTGTGAATGTGAATTTACATTTTATCTTTAAAGCATTGTACATGTGCATAATTGCTTACTCTATAAATTAAATAGCAACATATAGCTATTTTAGCATATCACATGGTTCATTTCTGGATTTTATTTCATTTCTGATTAATATTAATTAACTAATGTTTTGCATTACAGACTGAAAACATCAAGAAAAATTCACAAACACACATTGAGCTCATTTCAGACAAACAGAAAGGGGTCAAACACTCAGGACACACAATACGGCGCGCTTTTAGCCATGCATTTCGTGAATAGCGCCAACGCTATGTACTTACAGAAATTGCACTAATGGGAAAACCACATAGACATTTAAACACACATTTAACCCACATATCAATACTCAGGACAGCCCACAGACTGTACTTAAACCAAACCATTTGTAAATACTAGTTGTAAGTCATATTTACAAGAAACGCTTCTCAATTGTGTTCCAAAAGACTGCAAAAACAGCCCAACAGACTGATGTATGTCCAAGAAGCGAAAATACACTCAATTCACTAGCTTTAACTAGCAGAACACCAAAAATCGCTCTGCATATCTTCATTCATAAATTTGCATAGAACAAAGGATCCTTGTATGTATTATGTTCATATTTTAATTCCCTGGGGATACAAAATCACCAAGGAAGAAATATGTTTGTAAATCTAAACCTATTTAGATATTCCCTCTAGGGAAGCCAGCTAATTTACTTCACATCACAACATGGTACCTTCCAAATATAAAGCAACACATTCTCATGTGAGCTTTCAAACAGGCATGCCCAAATATATTGCAAAATATACAATATTATAATCAAAATAGTGCTTAATGTACTTTTCGTACGTGCACCGTTCAACTAAACCAAATAGAGAAAATTCTCCTCATTACCTGTCGACACAAATTGCAATTTGCATATACAAACCTATACAAATCCAAAAGTTGGCCAACACAAATACCAAAGTTCCAAAGCTACAGTAAGCATTACTAAACTACCTTACTCTTCCAAAGCTACAGTAAGGGTTACTAAACCACCTTACTCTTACCAATCAAAAAGGTTATCCAGATTCTAACTGTCAAGTTCTAAATGACCTAACGGTCTCTTTGGTTTTTTTTTAATACTCACGCCAAAAAGGTTCTCAGTCAGGAGTGACATCATGTGGAGGATCAAAATCAGGAAGATCAGAAATACACTGGACTGCAGAGACGAAGAATCCCCAGAATCCCTGTGCACAGAGTACCTTCTTAGTAGAATCCTGTCTTGTCCTCCTCAGTAGCTTTCTGTCTCCTGACAAGATCACTCCCACCGAAAGTCACTTCTCTGATGAAGCCTGCGTTGGCCGCGCCATTTGAAGAACTGAAATCTTCATTCTCAGGGGTCTCACTAATACAAAAGAACTTGGCACAGAAGCTGAAATATTAAAAGACATCTTTATTAACTTTAATAAGTGAGGCCACGTCACACAGAAGCCGTAGCAAGTGAATGAGGTAGTCTAAAGAATACAGAACACAGAGGTCTTTTATATGCTTAGGATTTACAAACTCAGCATAAAGAAAGGGGCAGTCCTAGCTTCTGCAAGCATACAAAATACCTAATATGGACATGCAAGATCTGCAAAATATTAGCCAATAGAAAAACATCATGTAACCAGAATGTCCCCCTTACGTCGTGTTTCTGCCCAACCCATAAGTTAATCAACTTCAGCACTTATAGGTCAATCAGTAATGGCAGAACATGTCTGTATGCAGTTAGGCCAGCTAGTGTCTGGGATTGCTTTCAAAGCAAGGACAGAGGGGGGTTTTCTACACGTTGCAGTCCAAAGGGCAGAAACACTTCATGAATAGAGCAGTCTGTGTAAAGGCAACACAAATTGATGACAAATGTAAGATGGAGTCAAAATTAAAGAACCTCAGGGTTCCCATATGATGCAGGTGATATGGTAACATTCCTTTAATTGTTAATCAGGTAGATAATTGAATGCAGCTCTAATTTTGAAGGATCACCTGTTGTTTCTGAAGCATGGAGAAAAGCCCATTGCCACAGATTATCTGCAGCTCTAATTTTGAAGTATCGCCTGCTGTTTCTGAAGCATGGAGAAAAGCCCATTGCCACAGATTATCTGCAGCTCTAATTTTGAAGGATCGCCTGCTGTTTCTGAAGCATGGAGAAAAGCCCTTTGCCACAGATTATTCTTTTATGGAACAAGTGGCTGAATGAAAGTTTAAAGAAAAAGAATGGTAGAACATTGTCAAGGATTTATTCTTCACTGAGTGTTTGAAAGAGAGTTAATATCTCTGTGGAAATTAGCAGGCTTGGCCTTTGTAATGAAACAGGGAGCACCTTTATTGCATTTCACATTGGAGGGCCATGACTGGATGGATGCCAGTGATGTGCCATAATCAATTATCTAGATTTATCTCCTTTTCAGGTTGAAAACCCTGGAAAATAGGATATATGCTACAAAATCTTGAATTATGTGAAAACCCTTTGGAGAGGTGAGCCCAGAGCAAACCCAGAGGTCAATGCAAAACATGGTAATGTCAAAGAATTGCATAATAAGTTTTCAGTTTTGTTAAAGCAGTTAATGTTGATTTCTGCGACGTTTCTAAACATAGAGGGCCTCATTTATGAGGGAGTCACTCAGAGTAGTGCAGCACATTACCTTGCTGCACTGCACTGTGTGATTGTGTAAGGGCAGGAATGCATCGTATTTAAGGCAATATGGTGCATTTAGGTCATTTCCCTTATGCTGGTGCCCTTTTAGCACTTAGCACCAATGAAGGCACCCGTGCACCAATGTGCAAGAGTACCTGTGTTGTATGCAGGAAGGGACACCTTCCTGCACAAAGACAATCCTGAGAGGCCTATACCTCTTTTTCTGCATAGAAAGAAGAAGAAATAAGGAGAAATAGAGATATTTCTCTCTATTGCTGCTCCCCTTGGGTAGGTATAAGTTTTTGGCACATTACCAGGTTTACCAGTTATTGTATAACTGGGGATTCATCAAAATCCATAGAAGTTGCATGGAACAACCAAACTATGCACACGGAACGCTTATCCAGGGCAGAGTTAGGTAATGCAGAGATTTGCGCAGCAGTGCAATACTTCAGATTTTTGAAACCCTTCCGAGTCACGCAAAGTGGAATTGGCGTCTTTAAAATCTGACTTAGAGGTTTGCGTCACGCATGTACAAAGTTGCAAGGCACAATCTTCCTGAAAGCCTCTCAAAAATGAGGCTTTAGATTGCTTATTATATTCACCACATTACATTGATAACACTCTAGATATATTTAAAACCCTGAGTAGTCTGTATAAAATATGGAGAATATTAAGATAGCACACATCACAATTTTGCTAAACAATAACTGATGTTATTATGTTACCTGTGTTAAATAGATGATTGTTTGCAGATGATTGCGTGAGTGGCATACATGGGGATCTTGCAGACAGCGTGTGAAAGCATTTGTGACCTTCTACAAGCGACCTGTGGTAACTGATTCACCCAACAACCTAAAAACAAATTGTGCAAAACTGTAAACCATGGCGCATTGAAAACGTCATGTCCTCATGCTCTTGTTATGAATCACCACTTAATGGCTGACACTAACACTTGTCCCATTCACGTACAACAAAAGGTAAAGTAGATTACCAAATACCTATGGGTCAGGGAGAAACACCAGAACAAACGTGTATTTAGTGTGTCACATTTGACGCGCTTATGTTTATGCAAACTAGTCCTTCGACTTTAAAACGGCTATTGCTCACAAAAAGTCACAGCTGTACAAAGGATTGTAAAAAAATTATTTTCTCTTTTTCTAGGTAGAGTGGATTTCTCAGAAGATGAACGTGCAATCTTAAAGGTTACTTATTGTATTTGTACTCTTATGATGTGTTCACAATTCTTCATGCTTGTAATGCTTACTTTTTATGAAATTATTATTATATTGTTTATTTCTTCCATCCGCTTATTGTAACTCTTCTCCTTCACCCCCCCTCCCTCATTCCCCCCCTTTTTTCTATTCCTCAATAAATCAAACTTAAAAAAAATATATATATATCAGCAACCTCAAATTGATTTGTCAATCAAGCACAACATCTTTACAAACAAATGGGGTCTAATTCACAAAGGCAAACGTACACCTTTATGTAGGTTTGCATTTTTTGGGGTATTCCCAAACTACAGCTAATAGTAAATGTACTACTGTGGAGACTCCCAATGATAGCTGCAGCAAAAGACAAGTGGGAGGACCAGATGAACGTGGATGAAGAATGAGGGTAAAACATAACAATAACTTTAAAAAATGTAACCGTTCCTGCCACCAACGCCAACGGCTGCCTCGGTGCATCTCTCCTGCAGTCATTGGAAAGCACAGGCTCCCCACCCAATCCAGCCACTGCTCTCATGCGATGAGAACAGCTACAGGATTGGTCTGCCTTGGCCTTGTCTGCCCCTCAGATAGTGCCTGGGAGCCTACGGCTTTGCTCCAAATTGGCTGTGAATACAGCTGGTTTGGAGAAATAGAAGTGTGCATGTCTGTTTGGCCGGTCTAAGACGGCCGGCCAAACTTACATGCGCACTTCTAAGCGCCCACCACTCTTTCCTGTCCACTGGCCCTGCCCTACACCGGCATGCAAGCCAGAGCCAGTCACAGAAAAAAAATATA
Source organism: Lissotriton helveticus (assembly GCF_964261635.1). Classification (NCBI taxonomy): domain Eukaryota; kingdom Metazoa; phylum Chordata; class Amphibia; order Caudata; family Salamandridae; genus Lissotriton; species Lissotriton helveticus. The sequence goes on along the minus strand of NC_136071.1, from coordinate 645,474,502 downwards.
TATTAGGGTTTTATTATCATTTTATTTTTCCCTGACTGATTCTGACTAGTAGGGTGATGCTCCCTCGTCATTTCGGAGGAGCCATCCCTGGAGACTCTGCCTTAGGGGTGGAGAACTCTGCACATAAATGTATAGACCTATCTTATATTTTCCGCGACTGCAAAGTCTCCACATTTGGCAGCTTACAATAAAGTCTCAGCTTGTGAATACCCCAAAAAACATACACTTACACAAAGGTAACCTTTGTGAATCCGGCCATGCATGTCATCTCTGAAAATTTGTATTCATGAAGGGAAGCAGGCGGCATGATCTGACTTAAATATAGGTGAACATATTGCTTTCTTTAACTGAGATACCTGCCTTTTTCATGCAGACAGGGCACGTTGTCTGTCGCTGTAGACCAGGTGAACTTGAAATAAGTCGTTTTATATCTGTGCCTACTTTGAAACAGCCATTGCATAGGAGCGAGATGTTCTGTCTGGCTGAGATCGTCTGTGCTGCGGGCTTTCATCTGTGATAAAATAATAGACCTGGTATTGCAAAGAGACAGAACTTCAAATAAATAATTCAACATGAAAATGATCCCAAATTTTACACATTCACTTTTAAATTATTTAAAATAGCTATGCTTCGTTTCTTTATTCTAATTCGAAAGATCAGCAGTACGTAAAATGTGGGAATATGAAAAATATGTTGAAATATGCATAGCAGCTGAAAAATAAAGAGAGAAAATTGTAAGAGACAGAAACACCTGAAATATTTGAGCTCTATTGCACCCGTTTTGGATTAAACACAACTTTTACATTAACTCTGAAACACGAGTTATTTCTCCTGAATTGCTATATTCGAAGGACGACTACACTAGCCTTCTTACATGGATGCGGAGCTCCAAAAGAAGAGTAGAAATATGATTTAGCCAGAAGCTGCTCAGTGGGGAAGGAAACCAGAACTTCTTACATAGTTATCAGCTAAAGCAGAGAAAGGTTGGCGTTTGCAATGAGAGGTCTAATGAGAGCAATACTAAACACGTCTGTAAAGTACATTGTAAAGTGCAGTACCTTTAAAATACTTTCATGCATTCAGCTTTTAAAATAAGTTCACTGTATTCACACATTCCACAATTAATACACCATCAGGCACATGCATCATTGTCAAATGCATTCGCAAACGGTGCGAATCGCAATTTTCGGCCGTTTGCGAATGCAATTGACTAAATTGGGATGCATCATGTTTTTCGCAATTTTAGAAATCGCAATCATGTTGCGATTTCTAAAATTGCGATTGCATTTAAGAAATCGCAATTTGAGATTTCTTAAATGCAATGCATGAACATTTCAAATTTGCGAATTCGCAAATAGGGAGAGGTAAATTACCATGAAGTTGACCTTCATGGTAATTTGCGAACATTTTAAAAAGTGCACACAAGTGCATTTTTGAAAGTTTCATTTTACACACACACACTTGCCCTTGGGGCATGTGTGTGTGAAAAATGCACTTGAAGTTATATTTCGGGGTGCAGGGGGGGCTCCTTTGGACCCCCCCTGCACCCTTGAAATTGCATTCTCAATTTGCGATTCGCAAATTGCTAATCGCAAATTGAGAATGACTTCCCATTCATTCCTATGGGCCTCTAGGCCCATAGGAATCAATGGGAAGGGATTCCTTAATTGCGATTCGCAAATTGTGAATCGCAATTAAGGAATTTTAAGAAATCGCAAAAAAATTTGCGATTTCTTAATGCATAGCCTTTTGTGATTTCTTAATTGCGATTCCTTAATTTTCGCAATTAAGAAATCGCAAACGGCAACAATGATGCATGTGGCCGCATATTCTGCTGCCGCCGCCCCAGCCATGCTCATCGTAGTAAATTACTTCTCTACGGTTCTCCACTGAATAGAATGACCATGACATCATGGAATGGCTGGGTGTCTCTCTGTGCTCACAGTGTCAGTTGGTCAACTCAGGCTTAGCTGCTTGGAGCCTGCTCCTGGTGGGGTTTTATCTATACTTCCTATCTTCTCCTACTTACCTATCCTACAAGCAAACTACAATAAAGGATTATCTACTTACACAGTTGGACTGTGCATCTTCCTTTACTACACTCATCTCACAAGTTGAGGTCAGGTCTGGATGCTAGAGGCGGACAAATCCGTCCACACATATGGTAGGTTGCTCCATGTTTCTCCTTCCTTCAATGCCGTTGGAATGAAAGCAGTTCTGCATTTCATGGTGGGCCCTGCAATGAGTTATTGGTAGGCCCTGCAATGAGTTATATCACCTGCCCCTTTGGTACCAAATTCGCAGCCTGAAGTCAGCAGCTCATTAGGGGGTATAGTAGTTTACCATCCATAGCAAATTAGGACATAACAAGAGTATTTGTAAAATGTAGGTTTAAGGCCGGACTGGTAGCAGCAACCAGCCCTGGCAGATTGCTTGCTGCTCGACCGTCCCTGGAACCGGGGGTTGCTAGCAAGAAGCATCGCTCCCGCTTTTGTTACAGAGGCTGATATTGCAACACTGCTGCAAAACCGGCCCCCAGTGACAAAAGCAGCCCCCACCAGCACAAAACTGGCCTCTACCCCTCTGGCCCTTTGGGGAAATGCCCGGTGCCTGCTACGGCCAGCCCGGCCCTTTGTAGGTTGTATCCATTTGTATTTGTATTTGTATCCACATTTGTAAAGCGCACAATCACCCGTAAGGGTCTCTAGGCGCTGGGGGCCGTCGGGAAGATTAAGCAAGCTATTGCCCAGTCACATGGTGCTGGGCTAACCTGCCGCCGGAGCCGGGGATCGAACCCTGATCCCCAGATTCCAGCGTCAGTCGCCCTGGCCGCGGCGCCACACCTCTCCCTCTAGGTTCAGCAAGATGGGTGTTTTGGCGCTGAAATAACAGATGTTAATTTCAGCCATCTCAACGGCACTCATTTTATCGGCCTGCTGCCGTGATTCGAATCTGTGACCATGAAGTCAAACAACGATTCCTCCGAAAGATATATTAGTCCACTTGTGACCAAGAAGGCAATACTATATAGGGAGATGAGGGTCAATGAAGATGTTGCTAGGTAAGGCTGGAGGAGTCATCTTGCTTTTTGGGACAACAGCACTTCAGTCCTCGGAGCAGGATATCTGGAGGGAAGGAATGGATGAAATCATTAGTGCAGCAGGTTCAGTGACGTGGAGCCCATGGGTGTAAGGGCACCACTGCACTCTAATTTTGTTTGTCTTCTGCTGCTCAGCTAAGAGACTGCGAGGGTGGGGCATTTACGTGCATGCATCAGGGCCATTTAAGTCCATTCCTTTAGTAACTGTCTATAGATGAATTACATTACAGGTTACTGGGGATAGAGTATAATGGAGCTGGTGAGTTCACTGCATAGCTCAGAAACGTACATGTAGCTGATCAGTATTATATCTCTCTGTGCTTCCATTTCTGTTACACCATTTAGCATAGTCTGTGTTGCTAGCACCTGCAAGATTTATTTTAAGCATGCTTCAAGACTAAAGACAGGGTCCAAAATTCATAGAATCCCTCCTAGGTCCTCATAAGGTCAGTGGAGCAGATCTCTAGAGTAGAACAGCAGGAAATTCTCAAGAGCACCTAACAAAAAGAAACCTGTGATTAGTTGAGGATCAAATCCATCCATGTAAGCGGAATTCTTGGCTTTGCCGATATAAATGCAAGTGTAGCCACTCAATTATTGTGCTTCACTCTCTCTCTCTCTTTTTGATTTACTCTACTTCTGTTGCGTATGGGGAGGGTACAATATTAAAATGAGAATAGTTCTTATTGCTAGTAGTCCAACATCTCTACCACAGAAATACTACCAGATACAGGCTAGCTCAAGTTGAGGTATCAATGATAGTGATGTTGTCTGAACAAATCCAGGATTCCTCATAAACTACTGCCAAAAGCCAAGTAACTTCAGAGATTATCCTGGCCCTTGAATACCTCTGGGATTAGAAAGCAACTACATGAGATTCACCAGTAATTCCTGTTTTGCACACCATGATAAACTTTGACATGGTTGCAAAAGAAGCAGTAGACAGTACCATCAGCATCACATGTATATAGGTATAGATAGAGGTTAATCAGTATCACCACTGCTATCAAATCTGCCATCACCATTTTCACCACAAACTACCACCATGATCAGCATCCTGCCTGTACAGCTCAATTGTATTCTTGTCTTAAGCAAAGTTAGGCACAGTAGGCCCAGAAAGTTTTTCATGCTTTGCACATAAGGTACAATTTTACAGAAACTGAATCTAAATCAAATTCATTTACGCAGTCGCTGTTTATCTCAAACATGTCATGGATCCCGTCCTTGTGGATGTAAGATGACACCCATGTTGTAATGGAACATTTGTCAGGAAATGCAATGAAGTATGGCCAAAGAAATGTAAATTCATCTCTAAATCCATGTGCCATAGCCAGCAACTGTATCATTCTTCAGACCTCAGTGCTCTTACAATTACTGGAATTAAATGACTTTTTAAAGTCTGGTCACCCATTTATCCCTAAGTAGTCACGTCATTTATCTGGATTGCAATTCCTCTATGAAGGCACTATCAGAAACCTGTAATCATTCCTCAACAGTCTCCTCCTCATCTCTCAAGATTGCAGATTCCTGAAAATAATTTTGCCCAATCTGTTCTGCAGACAATGCTGGACTTGTATAGCTTTCCATTCCGTGTATTCATGCGTAAGAGCTTTTTATTTAGTATACCAAAACATTTCAGAGTCTCATTCACTAGGCCTTGTTATATGAAAAGATTCTTTGAAGACCACGGGAATGGTTGGTACTACATTCCTAAAAAATATGTCCTTGTAGAGGCAGAAAATAATCCATCTTTATTGATTTGTGAGTGGAGTAACACAAAAGACCAGTCCCAAGAAGTAATATGTTATCTGGATCACTGAAGACATTTTGGCCCAAATTTACAAACATGTCACTTTACTCAGCAAAGCACCCAAAGCTGCAACACTGCGTTGCATGACAGGGAGAGATCAGGAAAGCACCGTATCTATAGATATATGCCACTGTCCTGCTCTCTCCCTAGCAACGGCACACAATAAGAACTCTACACACAAAAAGATAGGCATGTCCCACCTTTCTATGTGCAGAGTTCTCCGCCGTGACTGACGACTCTACGCAGTCGTAAACATACTATTAAAATCCAGTTTTGTGAATACCTAAAAATGGTAAACTTACACAAAAAAAGGTTTAAAGTTTACCTTTGTGAATCAGGCCCCAAGAGTGTAAGATTAGTGGAAAAGTAATGGAAAGTGGTGGAATAAAAAAGAAGGAGAGAAAGATTGGAAGTAGTAGGAAAGAGAGGAAGAATTTTTTTTTAAAAAGGGTAAGAGGGGGGTCATCATGGGAAACACAAACCAAATGATGCTACTTCTCTGGTGTGTGCTGCTCGTCTCCAGCAATATGCTCTCTGTTGCTTCTGTTTGTTCTACTGTCTCAATGTTAATTATATGACAAACCCAAGGGCAGTGGTATAAGTATCCACCTTTCTTTAAGCTGAACAGATAGCAGGTAGGCTTCTCAAGGTTTCTGATTGACCAGAAATGTTCAACATGCAGCGTGCGGGCCACTGATTTTACAAAATTCTTATGATATTTCAGAAAGTGGATAGGACAGTTTAAAATATCTCCATGCTGGATGACTCTGCAAAGTCAGAGAGAATTTGGTCCTCACTTTAGAACTGGGGAGCGCCACTGCCTCTATCTAGCCCAATCCTTATCATTCCATAGCCACCTGGCAATAGAATGCCAGGCCAGTGGTGGAATTCATTAGCAGAGTGGTTCCAGATCTCCCTTGAGGATGCTCCTGTTCCACCTAGAACCCATACCAGAAGGCGATCCCAAGGCACGCGAAATACCTGAGATTTCCCTAATCACTGCTGTATATTGACTCTTCTGTTTTTTTGAGGGAGCCTATGCTCCACAAAGAAAGTAACCAGTTTCAAAAGGATTCCTAGAATCCCAGGGAGGGGAGGCAGGGGCACTGATATGTCTGAGTTGGCAGAATCCACTACAACCCCACCAGCCTCTTTGATCTCTCTCAGGCCACATGGAAACTGAGAGGTAAGCATTGACACCTTATTGTTAGACAGCAGATGTGTGGCAGGCGACGGGTGGAGACGAGGTGGGGATAACGCTGTAGAGGGCCACTATATCTCGGGCGCTTAGTTATTATATGGCCTAACTGAGGATCAGGTAACGGACGACACCAGGCACAATGTGTGCATGCAATCAACCACGAGCGCTGGTTGCACCATTATTTATTACCTCGGGACCGAGCCTGGCCCAGAAGGCTGAAGTGTGTTACAAAGTATTGCAGTGGCCGGGTGGCTCACTACAAACGCCATACGACTGACTATGTTCTCTCCTCTACTTTGGAACTGATAACTGTATGACTGGACGAGGTACCTTGGCAGATGTGCTTATGCCTATTGTTGACCTCCTGCACAATCAGCCCGAATATTCACACTGATAACTGATTTGCTAAATTTGTTTTAACGCTACTATCATTCAGTCCGCTGTGACCACTTGGTGCGTCCCAGGACACGAAATTCTTTTATTCAACATTGGTGAGGGAAAGAAAAAACTTTCTGCACCCTAATTCTATATTCCTACAAAACGACAATTCATAAATGGCCCATGTATACTTAAATAGTAACAATTCCTAGGCAACCTAGGTACCTGTCTGAAATCAGGTGTAACACATGAAACTTTGATAAACAACAACTCAGTGTACTAACAACCAAGAAAAATATATATTAAAAGAATGCTTGATTTTTATTATCACAGATAAAAATTGTAAAACAATACCATTATTAAATACATATCATAAAGTGGCACATGTATACCACCTCTGCAGCGGTAGCACTGATGATGTGAGTTGGTGCATGACTCAGACGTGCGTCTGTCTTTTGTGACATTTGAGCTGAAATGCAGCACGTCTTGAACGGATGGATCTGGAAACTGGTTGGGTAGGCCTGGCCTCAACGCATTCTTTGACGATGAAGGTATGGGGATTGTCAAGACTAAATTAATTATGTGTTAACTTGAGAGTGACAAGCTTCGCTACACGCCATGAAATTGAGCCATCCGTTCTGAATGCCACTAATAAGGTAAGATTTTCAGTTCAGTTTTGTGGTCACCTACCACTCCAGTCCTTGTTCATGCTAAGCTAACAAGCACCGGAAGTCAGGGTAAGAATGCAAAGAGGGTGTGACCTTTGACCAGAGTGTGCGTGACTTACATATACAATAGTTCTTTGTCCTCTTGTGGCAGATGCATTTACAGATATGGTGACTTAATACATAAACTTTCTTTACCAAGGTCATGACAGAGAGCATTGTTTTTGAACCATTTTCTTCATATTGTATAAAAAGATTCTAATTTTAGACACTTGATACGACTATGGATATTGTTCGGAGGTCATGATCCAATTTCTACTCTGTTATTTTTCAGAATCACGGGAGTTGAAATAAATGGGCCTTGACAATGTTAGGATGTAACTGAAGGAGAGTGCCTGTGCTCATTATAAACACATGCAGTTTATTTTAATTGCCCAATAATCAGGGACACTGGGGGGTTAGCCGTTTAGGGGCTCCAATCAGCGTCCTTCAGCATCATCAGATAAGCAGAGATTGGAGCTACAACACCCCAATGCTTCAAAAATAAGACATCACTATGGGGCACATGCATCAATATTGCTTTTTGCGATTCCTTAACCACTTGGGAGCTAGTAAACAAACCTCCCCAGTGCTGCGCTGTCCATTATCCGGTGCTGAACTGGACGTCCAGCGGTCGCACGCAGCACTGGGGAGGTAGTGCCCGTGACGACCGTTGGCCGACGGCAGCACTTAAGGGGTTAATTGCGAAAAATAAGGAATCGCAATTAAGGAATTGCAAACTGCAATGCATCAAGAAATCGCAAAAAAAATAGCGATTTCTTAAAATTCCTTAATTGCGATTCTCTAATTGAGAATCGCAATTAAGGAATACCTCCCCATTCATTCCTATGGGCTTAGAGGCCCATAGGAATGAATGGGAAAGCATTCTCAATTTGCGATTCTCCATTAGAGAATCGCAAATTGAGAATGCAATTTCAAGGGTGCAGGGGTGTCCAAAGGACACCCTGTTGCACCCTTGAAATCTGCCTATAAGTACATCTTGCGCACACACATGCCCCAAGGGCATGTGTGTGTGTAAAATGGAACTTTGAAAAATGCACTTTAGTACATTTTTCAAAGTTTTCGCAAATTACCATGAAGGTCAACTTCATGGTAATTTGCTCCCCTTATTAGCGAAATCGCTAATTTTTTAAGTTTGATGCATTGCATTTAAGGAATCTCAAGTTGAGATTCCTTAAATGCATTCGCAATTTAAGAAATCGCAATTTTGCGATTTCTTAAATTGCGAAAAGTACAAAAATGATGATGCGTCCCAAAAGTTGAAATTGCATTCGCAAACGGCCGAATTTTGCGATACGCACCATTTGCGAATGCAATTTACAATGATGCATGTGCCCCTAAGACCCTTGTTAAGAGTGCCCTGGTAAAAGGGAAAGTAATGCCGCACTAGGTTTTACTGACTGATATCAGTGATACCAAGCCTTGGCAGTGCTGGGGATTTAAAAATGAATCCCCTAAAAACCACTGTGTAATGAGGAATAACATACAGATGTCGGTGTTATTGCACCAATTTTGGCATGAAATTACAGTAACAGAGAATAACTAGTGTGTAAATGCTGCACTATTTTGTTTTCCCAGGTGACCTTTCATGTTCTTTCATTTGTGGCTTAATCTGTGAAGTAGCTTGCCCCAGCACCGCACATGAAAGTCATTGGAGCCTAATAAGAGGTAATCGCCCTATAAATTCAGAAGTTGCAGTTTGTAGGAAGGTCTATTTCTCACATTCAGAATCCAAACATGCAGTGGTCAAACATATATTGGCCAATGGGTTAAACTATGTTAGGTGTGTATATGTTTTTGGATCTTTTTCTCTGATTATATATTTCATGCGCTTTTCCTGGTTTGTGTTCTTAACTTTTTTGATATACTTTTTTATTTTGTTAACTAAGTATTTTCTTTTTTTAATTATACAGGAAGTAACATTGCCAGGTCCTGCCAGTGCTTTTTTGCAATTTGGTGCAGGGCTCTGTCAATTCAGCGGAAGGATCATAATATTGGTGGTAAGCACACTCCGTTGCAACAATGTATGCTTACTTCCAACATTTAAATATGAGCCCGAGTTCCTTGTTCTAGGATTAGATCCAGATGACACTGAAGATGCAGTTGATGAATCCGTAGTAGTAGCAAAAGGTGCTACTTATGTTGTTAATGATGATGATGAGGGAGTGATTCAGCTAGCTGAGCCTTAGGAAATGGGCTGGATATCCTGTGACAGACATACACCAATCCCAGGCCAGGGTTTTGTGTCAGTAGGCTTGAAAAGTTAACCTGGTGCTGACCTAGTCAAATATGAGCTCTCCCCTTATGCACGCACTAGAGGTGTGTGAGAATGGGGCCTGGCGGATTCAGTGACATTGCTTGATTGCAATATGGTACTGAAGACTAGTAAAAGATCTATATGGTACTTTCTCAGAATGGCAGCAATGATACACCATATGCATTGCTTCGTTCTGAGTTGTGTGGACGGTAAAGGTCTCCGAACACTTCCTCAATAGAAGAGAAGGAAGTTGAAGCTGTCAGATGATGCTGCCCGTGGGTGTGTCAGAAAAAGTGATGACAACATGATGAATGCATGCCTCACCATCTCTCACCTGCTACCTTGCACCTGTTACACTGAAAAATTCCCCTTTCAAGACCCACCCCTGTAGGATCACAGCTTGCTCTGTCCCTGCTGACGGATGGGACAAATTACTCAGCAAGGTAGAGAGCCTGATCTGTGCGCATGTGATCAGCTGGGGTAAGCTCTAGGAGGGTGCACAATCATTTGACATCTGGTATCACATTTTTGACCACCTTCAAGGTCAGGTGTGAGGATTTCAGGGAATGTTCAGAGGCAGCAGACATGTTCAGTCATTATTTTGGTATTTAGTTTTTGTCCTGTGTGTGTGTCTCTGTGTATGTACAACATCTCCACTAGACATGTTCCAAAACACCCAGTGAACCCCCAAGTACCACATTCAAACCCAAATTTCAGCCGTGGGGCGTACTATAAAGCAGTGATTTCAGCAGAATTGCAAAGGGGGTGTGTAGAACAAGGCAGGGATTGTAAGAATATATTTATCTAAATGATTAGAAAGGTCACATTAGCCCTATTTTATTAGTACTGTTATATACCCTTCTCATAAAATGTGGGATTCCAACTCCTGATTGGTGCAGACCATCAGTGTCGTTTGACAGAGCTGGTGCTTTTAACACAAATTCAAAGCTAATTTAGAAACTGGAAGTAGGTTAACAGCACGATCCAGGATATACTAGTGCTGGGAAACACAAATTGCATGATGTGGGTCAGTGGCGTCTGTGCACTGAAATCTCCTGAGACGTTTTTTCCATTACCCAATGGTCCCCCCATGACCCTCAAGTCCTCTGGGCTCCTGTGTTACTCTACTCTAGCAGCTCCACCCCATATTGTTTTGCTTGTCCTATTCCACCACACCCCTTCAGCTGGTTTCGGATAAATAACTTTCTTTACCATATCATAAAGGGTCAAATCCCCTTTTTGAAAAATCACCCTATTCTTATTGGCAATGAACTTTAACAGGTGTTGTTGGCAAAAATCCAAACACAACAATCTAAACACATGCCTGGAACATAGCATTGGGGTGGAAACATCTGTTTCTCTTCACAAGTAAAAAGGGTTAGCTAGGTTTCCCTGGGGGAATGGATTCAGGTGCACCCTTCACAAAATGTGTTCCTGCATACAGACTGGTATTTTATTTCTGGCATTTAATATTGTACTCTTGGTAGAACTGGTAATATATGTATAGAACCTGGGACATAGTGGAAATGTATTACTCGCCAGGAAAGAGTCCAATAGTGACTGTGAGGCTGCCCACTGAAGAGACCTGGCTCAAATTCTGAGGTTCCTCGATATCTTTTTACACATAAAACCAAAGATGAACTATACTTCATATTATCTCTACATAGGTAGGTATCAAGTTACAGAAGTTAATAACACTACCAATGATTGTAATTTGAATGATGAGCGGCCATCTTTGTAAAGATATTCCTGACAGTCTTGTGTGCCCCAGCTCTGCCAAAAAGCAAGGAAACACTGTCTCTTTAGCCCTCACTAGGTCATTTCTTATCTCTAATTTCGCATCAATATGTTGCCTGCACAATCAACAGGTGACTACTATGCTGCAAGGGCTAACTAATCCTGTCACGCCCAGTCCGACCCTTCAGCCAATCACGGGTGCGGAAGGCGGGGCAGAGCCAGGAACATCCAGGGAGGCGAGCGGTTAGCGCTCTAGCTCTCCCCTACTCGAGGGCTGTAAAGTTAGCGAGGAGGCGATCACTTTTGCGGTAAGGGGGTCGGTGGCAGCTTCCTCCCACTCCGCTTGGCGCCATTCTTTGTGCAGAATTGCTCAGCACTGTTTTACTGATTTAAATTTGCTCTGTGAGCTCGAAAATAATTTTACTGTGTCAATTTGAATTTGTGTTTTAAATGAGGGATAGGAACTGTTAGAGCGCAGATACTGATTTAATAGTTGCACTCTGTGAAAAATAAGTCCGCACTCCCACACGCATTGAGGGACCAGCTCCTCTGTAGCTCGACCTGTGCCTGCACGCCCAGTCCGACCCTTCAGCCAATCACGGGTGCGGAAGGCAGGGCAGAGCAGGAACATCCAGGGAGGCGAGCGGTTAGCGCTCTAGCTCTCCCCTACTCGAGGGCTATAAAGTTAGCGAGGAGGCGATCACTTTTGCGGTAAGGGGGTCTGTGGCAGCTTCCTCCCACTCCGCTTGGCGCCATTCTTTGTGCAGAATTGCTCAGCACTGTTTTACTGATTTAAATTTGCTCCGTGAGCTCGAAAATAATTTTACTGTGTCAATTTGATTTTGTGTTTTAAATGAGGGATAGGAACTGTTAGAGCGCAGATACTGATTTAATAGTTGCACTCTGTGAAAAATAAGTCCGCACTCCCACACGCATTGAGGGACCAGCTCCTCTGTAGCTCGACCTGTGCCTGCACGCCCAGTCCGACCCTTCAGCCAATCACGGGTGCGGAAGGCAGGGCAGAGCAGGAACATCCAGGGAGGCGAGCGGTTAGCGCTCTAGCTCTCCCCTACTCGAGGGCTATAAAGCAACTCGTCGGCCTAAACGCGCAGTGTTTACGCGCAGTGTGGCGCCTAATCCTGCGCCTAAGACGAGCCGAAGACCAGCCCGTCTGCGCACGTCCGCGACAGGACGGGGCTAGGGGCAGGGGGCCATGGCGGATTGTATCCTTCCTTTTGAGAAGGGTCACAGTACTATCCTCTCATATTCGAGCCAGACCCTAATGGATATGGGTAGGTACGTAACCACACTGTGTACCCATAGGGCTGAGTCTAGCCTGGAGGGGCCTTTTTCTTGTTTGGTCTGTCAAATGCAATTTACCATCAGCGCTGTAATTACACCTTGCCATTTAAAGCGTGCATCGTCAGTCCCGATTACTGATCTAGCAATACTGACTACCAATGCCCCTAACGACCCGTCTCTAACCTGTAAGAACCTTTTGTGCAATGTCCGCTCCCTTGTTTCCCATGCAACACAGGTCTGGGATCTCATAACAACGGAGAGACCACATCTGTGTTTTTTAACGGAGACTTGGCTCAAGCCCCACACAGTTCCGGCCATATCAATGGGAGTGCCGACAGGGTACAAAATAGTAAGGATGGATCGTCCTACTAAAACTGGAGGAGGGCTAGCTATTGTTTTTAAACAAGAGATGGAGATCGTAGTTACTGAGACTGTGTGCACTTCGGAGATGGAGCTCCTGATTTTTACTATCAACCCTAGTTCCAGGGAAACCAGGAAGGGTGCGCTAGTTTACCGACCCCCTGGCCCATGTGGGACTTTTTCCATTAAACTAATTGAAACTTTGGCACCTCATATACAGGTTAACTCAGAGTTCATTCTGGTAGGAGATTTCAACATCCACAGTGAGATTACTACTTGTACAGAGGCACAGATCCTACTAACGGATCTGGCCACACTTAGACTTAATAAAATGAATCAGGGGCCCACACACTTAGCAGGCCATACATTAGATTTAGTGTTCTGTAACTCTACAGCTATTAATTGTTTGACTCCAAATCAAGTGGATTGGACTGACCACTTTATCATTGAGTTTCACACTCGGTCCAATTATAAAGCGAAGAACATCCAGAGGACTATGGCAGACGTCAGGAGACCTTGGAACAAATTAACCCCAGAGGGCTTTAGGGAGAATTACATTGAACCGGAATGGGAAGCATGTGGGGACAATGCCACCACCGCATTACGTAAATTTAATGAAGCTGTGACAGCAACCATAAATCATGTGGTTCCGCTCAGAACATATAAACCTCGACCTGCCCCAAAACAAGAAGTCTGGTTCACTGGTGATCTTAGGCAATTAAAATTAACTACAAGGAAATTAGAAAAACGATGGAGAGTCACGCGCAAGGCAGAGGATAATGAGAACTATAGGAGGGCTTTTAAAAGCTACCATAAAGCTATTCGATCTGCCCGGAAACAGCATATAGCAGACCAATTATCAGCAGCTGGTACAAACGTGAAAGTCCTGTATCAAATCCTACAGACCTTCACCAAGCCCACTGCCTGTGACACTGAGGGGATTGAATCCCAGGAACTCTGTGACAATATCTCACAGTTTTTCGTTAGGAAAATAGAAGGCATTTATGCTAAGATACTAACGTCCAAATCCATCTCTAATAATATAGCAACAGCTGACTATTTGGTCCAGCCACACATTAGGACAGCAGAAAACAAGGCTAGGAAGCTTGTCGATTTCCCACCTATCTCAATGGAGGAGATGTCTGCCCTTATTATTCAAACAAAGAGTGGGTGCCCTATAGATACCATCCCGGCACGCATTATGCCACTTTTGATTGACGATTTGGGTGCAGGAATTCGGCAGGTAGTTAATCTATCCCTGTGCACTGGGGAAGTCCCCCTGGACTGGAAGCAGGCCCCGGTGAGACCCCTGCGAAAAAATAATTCTATCCCCTGGACTGATCTGACAAACTTGAGACCGATCTCTCTCCTTCCTTTTTTAGGGAAGATCACTGAGAAATTTGTGAATCAGCATTTGTCAAAATTCATCGAAAGTGCGGGGGGGCTAGATCCCTCTCAGTCGGGTTTTAGGCCTAGGCACAGTACTGAGACCGCCTTGCTGTCCGTCGCTGACGATCTTCATATGTTACAGCATAAGGGTTACTCCGTTGTCCTGGTACTTTTAGATCTGTCAGCGGCGTTTGATACAGTGTCACACGACATCATGACCTCCAGACTAGTTGACATCGGTCTGGAAGGCAAAGCGCTGGCCTGGCTAAGGAGCTTTTTCACCAAACGCACTCAGAGAGTCATTTTGGGACCATATCAGTCAGAGGAGGTGGAGATCTCTAAGGGGGTGCCACAGGGCTCTTGTTTGAGCCCTACGTTATTTAACATCTACGTGGCACCCCTAGCTAACATCATGAGATCCCACGGGTTTATTCCCGTATCGTATGCGGATGACACACAACTCCTCTTTCCTTTTAAAATCATGACCCCTGAAGTGCGTAACTTCTTTGCCCGGGGGATGAAAGAAGTGGCACATTGGATGGCAGCAAACTTCCTACAGTGTAACGTCTCTAAGACTGAGGTCATGCTCTTTGGGGAAGCCAAACGCCTGTGGACTCCGGACTGGTGGCCTCAAGATCTAGGCCCCGTCCCTGAGCCCAAAGTGGTGGTAAAAGACCTGGGAGTAAAGCTGGATCAGGAACTTGCCCTAAAACAACATGCCAACCAAGTGGTCAGCTCCTGTTTCCATACTATTGGGCTTCTCCGGAGAGTATTTCCCCTGTTACCTGATACCACCAGGAAAACACTTGTTCAGTCGCTCGTGTTGAGCAGGCTGGATTATTGTAATGGTTTGCTGCTAGCTGCCAATGAGGGGATCTTTGCCAGACTGCAGGTTGTGCAAAATACTGCTGCACGATTAGTTCTTAATGTCCCAGCCCGTACTCCCTCAAAACCATTACTGGCTAAACTCCATTGGCTCCCAGTGAAACAGAGGGTGATGTTTAAGACTTGCTGCGTCATCCACAAGTGTCTTATCGGTAAAGGTCCAGGCTACTTAACCGAAAAATTCATTCCATACGTTCCCTCTAGATCCCTGAGATCGGGAGATCAAGAATTGCTATGTGTCCCCAGGGCCATGAAGACAAGAAAAGGGGGAAGGGCCTTATCAGTAGCTGGCCCAAAGCTATGGAATGAACTTCCTAAGGAAATCAGAGTATGTAGGGAACATTTTCCCTTCAGGAAAAAGCTAAAAACCTTCCTTTTTAATTATTAGATGTCCCGGTTAGGTAATCATGTGACATGACTGGGCCCTCTTTGTTTCTCAGATGCTGCCAAAGGCGCGGAGATACTCCTTCGGGAGTCGATTCCCAGCGCCGTACAAGTATGCAAATAAAATAAATCTGGGCCTAATCAGCCACTGTCAGTCTCAGGAATGGACTAAAAACTAAAATCAGCCCTGGCAAAAAAGTTCAAATTAGCCCCGCACTGCTGGGAGCTGTGACTAGAATAGTCCTGTGTGTGCTTACATGATTTTGTCATAACATCATATTCAGCTCTAAAAGCAGCCCCACGGCCTAGAAAACACTGGTGAACTGTAGAGTGACACAATAGTCTGTGAAGACCTGCACAGTCTGAGTGTCTTTGGCAGTGCAGAGTTCTGTCAAAATGGCATTATAGCTCTCCACTCTTGACAAGAGATCAACAAGCACAGACTGCATTCCTTCGTTTTATGGAAGAGCTAGGAAGCATTGTCCTCCAGAAAGGTCAAATCTCACAGTTGAATGACAGATGTCTACGTTCATCACTAAATTCACCTGCAAACTTAACACAGTTAATGACGACAGTACGCCTTACTAAAAGTTTGTGACAATATTTTACAAGTTGCTTCCTCTTTATCCCCTTTCCACTTGTTCGTGTTCTGCAAATAGGTATCCATCATTTGTGCAACCACAAACCAGGCTTGTTATTTTGCCTCAGCACGAGTTGACTCCTTTCATGGTCAAGAACCCGTGAGTTTGCCTACTAGGGATACCTCACTTCCAGTACGAGTAACCAGAATTCTTTCTTCTTCTTGCTTTCTCTGCTAGACATGAAGGGAGCTGAGATGGAGAGTTGCCAAAAGAGGTGTAACTTTTTGCAGGTTTACACTGATAATTTTCAATTGTGTGTGTGTTCCTTTGTTATTCCTACAACTCCTTTTCAATCATTTTTCCAGAGCATTCTTACACAATGCAACAGTGGTCTGTGAGCAGAACTTATCCTGCTGTAGACTCAAACAAGATACTGGTATCTTCAGGTAGAGACTCAGTAATAACACCATTAGTTATTTAATAGTGATCTTCATTCCTAATAGATGCAGATTAGCATACAAACTAACACCAGTTCCCATTCTAGCTCTGCTACATTTGGTTCACCAGCTAGTTTATTACAGGTTCTCTTTAACTTGGGAAATTGGCCATTGATCTTTGATCTGCAATTAAAGTGGGCTAATTGACAAAGTGACAGAAAACACACTTGTGCCTCTCATGGAGTAGCTGTTTTATGGTAATAACCCATCGAATTTTTCAAGAAATAACAGAATGTTGAATGGGTGCTGTGTTTATTTGGTATCTGTTAGCATTCCCTTTGTTTTTATTTTTGTTTTCACATAAAAACGATCTTTACCCGCCTAGGATTTAGAAAGCCTCACGTTGATTAGACCTAAATAGGGCAGAGCAGGTGACACTTTGACCTGGTGGGCCACTTGTGCAGCTGAGGTTCTGCCAGTGGGAATCCAACAGCTTTTCCACCTTTAAATGAGGCGGGGATCTGTAAAATTGAAGGACTGGACAAATGCAAGTTTTTGTTGGGTATCCCTAATCCCCCAACCTTTAAATGATCCCCTAGGTGAACACGTCTAATTCGCCATTTTGGACACTGTATATCACAAATAATTTTATTCAGGAACAAAAAGATTTGTTAGTATTATTTAAAAAGTGTTGAGGCCTATTCACTTTATGTACTGTATCCCCATTTACATCTTAGTCCTTTTCCTCATGTCCCTAGGATTTTCACCCCTGTTTCTCTATGCTAACTGTTCCATCTAATTCTTTTTCAATCTGTTAAGTTATATTGTATGTATTACTATTTTGTCTGACTGCCCATAAATTTGGGACACAGTAAAATACTGTCTGTTTTCCTTACTTAGCATCCCTTCACCTTTGCTGTTCAAATGTAAAAGGCAGTTTTGCAAAGGCACTAGTAAGAGAAAGTCCACAAGAAGTAAGGAGGGGAGAGCTGAAGTGAGGGAGAGCTCTTCTTCCCTTTGATTTAGAGGAAGAGTGCGGGGGAAGCCAGAAGTCAGTCAAATTTCGTGCCCGACTGTGGGCGAGATGACCGGCCAGAGAGACGGAACCTCACAAGCATTCAGTGCCTGAGGAAGGGAGAAGTCAGCGCGGGCATCTGCAATGTGGAGCTGAGCTTCGCTTTCTCGCTTCTACCTGGGCTGCAGTGTGGTGATGTCAGAGGGCCCGGCCAAAGGAGAGATCGAGTGACGTTGCCGGAGAGTTGACCAAAGAGGCCCTAAAAGCAATCACACCAGAGGGGCAGAGCGGGAACTGATGCGGGCTGGACTGCGACACCGCGCCGCAAGCACTTCGGAGACAGAGCACCGTGAACAGCCAGCTGCAGGAGAGGCAACGCCCGCTACGGATACACTCGTGGAGAGTGAGCACATCAGAGACGGGAGCAGGGGCGACGGCTCCTACCGCGCTCAGTGTGGAGGCAAAATTGAGCAGTTCAGGAGAGAGTGAGAGTGTGGGTTGCGAGAGCGACGACTGCCGCCCCTGCTTTAATGGACGTGGGGACAACAGCGGTCAAATACGGAATGTGGGAAACGGCAGTCTAGCTGGTTAGTGTACATGATTCACGTCGAAACAGTGGACCTATTTCCACACACGCACTGCTCCACCTCAGACAGCACAAGACAGCGTTTGGGTCCGATACAAGCTGAAGCAAAGAATTGCTATTCCGAAAAGGCTAATTAAGATGCAAGATGACCTCGGGTGGAGGAGGAACTTAAGCAACAAGCTTTGTGCGGGAGATTGTTTTTTTTCTAATTTTTTTTTAGCATTAATCCCTTGGTGTCCGCAAAATGGTCGAGCTATAAGAGACCCTCTAACACTACACACATAGAAAGAGGTCTAAGGAGATAGGACCTAAATCTCCATAACATACATAGAAACAGGACTAGAAGAAATGAGTGCAGCTACTCGCTATAAGCAAAATGGCCGAATTCTAAGTTACCCTCTCCAACAGCAAACATAGAAAGAGGACTACAGAGATAGGTTCCTAATTTTCACATAACATCAATAGAATAGAGGTCTAGAAGAATGGGAAACAAGAAAAGACTACCAAATTCATTATTACTCACACTTCAATCTAAGGCAGGTACTATCAGCTCTCCCCCACAACAACTACAGTAAGAGACCACTGCCCCTGATTCAGGAAAAGGTCAAGCGAGGGACTCAGGAATCAGAAGAAGCTTTTTAGACCACTCTTGTCTATGAATACTGACTTATGTACAATACATAATGTTATAAAATGTGGAGGGGCAAGATAGCCTAAGTGCATAGAGCAACATCAGATGCCCCTGACTCAAATGTATTGATACCCAGTAGTCTGCTGAAGGACACCATCTGAGTGGATTTGGTTGCCGATGCACTCAATATGGTACACATTGTTCAGTAACAATATACAACAAAAAACGTAACAGATGACAGAAGTGTTTAAACAAAAACTCTCATGAAGGGTAAGTCTTGGAGTCTTTAATGCAGTATACAGCCAGCCGACACGTGTTTCATCGCACTCGCGATTCCTCAGGGCTAGATGGCTGTGTCCAGGTCAAATAAGGTCGCTCCGCTGGTGATAATTCCGACCCAGCCGGGCCCTTGACCGTGAAGATACTCGGTATGAGTATGTGTATAGATAGGTACGAATATTGGTTGACCTTGAATTCTTATCATCAGTCTCGGAGGTCACAGTTTATTGTAATTTCAAAGTTGGTTGCCGCCCTCGTCGAACAAGGTGTTGTTCTATTTGGCGGGGAATGACTCGTGTATGCCGTTTAAGGTTCTAACGTCAATGTACGCCCCAAGCTGTATCAAGCAGAGGAGCGGCGTGTAGCGTGTCCGGACCCCCGAGCCGTGTTCCTGTTTGGACCAAACAGGAACACGGCTCGGGGGTCCGGACACGCTACACGCCGCTCCTCTGCTTGAACCTTAAACGGCATACACGAGTCATTCCCCGCCAAATAGAACAACACCTTGTTCGACGAGGGCGGCAACCAACTTTGAAATTACAATAAACTGTGACCTCCGAGACTGATGATAAGAATTCAAGGTCAACCAATATTCGTACCTATCTATACACATACTCATACCGAGTATCTTCACGGTCAAGGGCCCGGCTGGGTCGGAATTATCACCAGCGGAGCGACCTTATTTGACCTGGACACAGCCATCTAGCCCTGAGGAATCGCGAGTGCGATGAAACACGTGTCGGCTGGCTGTATACTGCATTAAAGACTCCAAGACTTACCCTTCATGAGAGTTTTTGTTTAAACACTTCTGTCATCTGTTACGTTTTTTGTTGTATATTGTTACTGAACAATGTGTACCATATTGAGTGCATCGGCAACCAAATCTGTTGATTAAGGGGTAGTTTTTTCTACTCTAATTGAGTGGTTTAGGGTTTCTCCACTCGCCGATTTTGCACCTGAATAATAGTTAATCTGTATTGTGTGCATACATACGGACAGTGCACCCGGAGCGTAAACTGATCCAAAAACCTTCAGAATCCATAGCAGACACCATCTGAGTGGTGAGTCTTGGGTCACATGCGACATTCCATATTGGGGCCCAAACACGATCATTAGGAGCACACAGGACCTGGTCCCTGGTTGGGGTTTAATCCACTGAGGGAAGAATAGCTCGTGCCCCCCCCCTTGCCGGAAGGGGGTTTCTAGTACACTGCCTGTACGACCTATCAGCCACCATGACCTAGACAGCTGGAGAGCTTGGAAGATGCTTGGCTGAAGAGGGGACCGCAGCATCCAAAAAAGGCTACCTAACCCCAAAGCCCCGAGTTGTTCAATGTCTCTCCCTCCCCCCTGCGTATTCTGCGTATTCTGCCTTTTCCTTGTCTCCTTTCTTTCCATTTTTCTGACTGATGCCAGTTGGAGCTTCCTAGAAAGCTATAGAGGAGACTGACCTTGGATTATCTCCCTGGCCGTCACCTACCCACACGGTCTTTGGGCTGACCTTCCCTTTATCTCCTTTCCGTTTCCCCCCTCGTCCTCTCTGCTCTCACTACACCTCTCCCCTTTCCCTCTCTATTTGTCTCTCCAGACTTTGGACACAGTTCTTCCTTGTCTCCCTGCTATGGTTCCTTCCTCCCCTCCTTTTCCTATAAATCCTCTCAACCTCGTTGTTTGTTTACTGTACCTTTCTATGCCATTGTAACTGATGTAATTTGTAACGCAATCTTCCTACGCTATAGCGCTCTGATACCTACGGGTCTAGCCAGCGCTTTATAATCCTTTTGACCTATCTTATAATGCAACATTCCCCATGTTATGCGCTCTGATACCTCCGGCTCTAGATAGCGATATATAACCTTCGCATATCAAATAAACTAAAAATTGGCTTTTCCTGATTGCTGAGACCTGAGCAACATGGCTGATGACCAGTGGAGCTGCTTGACAGCTAATGAGGAGTCTGGCCCTGGTTTTCCCCCTGGACCGTCACCTACCCAGCCGGACATTGGGCATTGTTCCTCCTCGTCTCCCCGCTATTACTCCTTCCTCCCGTTGCTTGTTCACTGTACCTACTACGCTACTGTAACTGATGTAATTTGCAACGCAATCTTCCTCTGCTATAGCGCTCTGATACCTACGGGTCTAGCTAGCGCTTCATAATCCTTTTGATGTACCTTATAATGCAACGTTCCCCTGGTTATGCGCTCTGATACCTCCGGGTCTAGATAGCGATATATAACCTTTGCATATCAAATAAACAAAAAATTGGCTTTTCCTGAACGCTGAGACCTGAGCAACATGGCTGATGACCAGTGGAGCTGCTTGACAGCAAATGAGGAGTCTGGCCCTGGTTTTCCCCCTTGACCGTCACCTACCCAGCCGGATATCGGGCATTGTTTCTCCTCGTCTCCCCGCTATTACTCATTCCTCCCCTCTTTGAATTACTGTAACATTGTTTATGTGTACTGTTCCTTACTATGCTTTTGTATCTGATGTAACTTGTAACGCAACAATTCTAAATGTAAAGCGCTCTGATACCCTCTAGGGACAAGTTCGCACTATATAAAACTTTATAAATAAATAAAATAAATAAATAAATAAAAAGGTATACATCATTTATCACTTTTTGTATACTTTACTTTGTAAGTGGGACAGGTATGCCCAGACATGGGTACCGTGTACAGTGTATCACTAAAACCTAGTAATACCTGCCCGATGATCCCTAAATAGGGACAAACTGGTCCTGTGTTGCTTGTGTTCCGGTTGAGGGAGGACCAGGCCTGAAGTTTGGGCTGGACTGTTCCCATTGGAGTAGGGTCAAGACATATTTGCAGGTGGTTAGGGATGTATGACGGTACAACGCGTACCGTCACAACGCATCCCTTTACCACGCATCCCTTACAACGCAAGTCGGTACCACGACTTGCGTTGGGGGTGCGGATTTCGAATAGTATAATTTACTATTCTAACACCAGTCCCCGTGGACCCTAGGGAAGGTGTTGGGATAGTAAATTTACTATTTTTAATCCTTTAGCGCCCTCCAGCGCAAGTCGTGGTAACGACTTGCGTTGTAAGGGATGCGTGCTAAAGGTACCGCGTTGTAAAAACTTCGTGGTAAACGATGTTTACCGGTGGTTAGATCCAAACTGAGGAGGCATTGTTTGTAGAATAGAGATTGACTCAGATGCAGCCTGAGTAATTACCAGTGGCTGAGATTAATTCAAGCATTCCATCCATCACTTTTTAGGGCTCAAAAATGGGCCTTGAAATTCCACACAGCTCGTGCATGTGCATTTCAAGGTGCATTTTGATTGGGCTTTGCATGTGTGCTGTTTTATAACAGAACACGCAATAGGCCATAGACGGTCGCGTAGCACCGCCTATGGCCTATTGGTGTCTGGTACGCGCACAAAAATGTTTGCGCGGGACGAGAGAGACATCTCCCCCCCACACTTTGGAATATTACTGCACGGTCCGGGAGACAGCGGCAGGAAAGAGAACTAAAACAAGACGTCAGCGTTTAGTTGCATCGGCCGTGAAATGGATAAAAAAAAAAAAGCTTGTGAGTGGTGCCGCGCGCGCACCACTGCGAGCATATGTTTTAAATTATGGCAGCGACTGCAGCTGAGACAAATTAAACTCTTCCCGCCACTAGTGAGAGCCTTCCTAAGACCCGCCCCCTCCCGCCACCCAGTGAGAGCCTTCCTTAGACCCTCCCCTCCTGTCACTCAGTGAGAGCCTTCCTAAGACCTGCCCCTCCTGTCACTCAGTGAGAGCCTTCCTAAGACCCGCCCCCTCACCTGTTCTCTCTCCACAGCCATGGTTAAGAGCCCGAACCCGTCAACTCTCCAGTTCCCTCGCTCGCTTCCCACCCTTGAAGCTGAGCCCACAGGCCCCCCTCCCCAGCCCCTGCTCTCACTTCTTCTCTTACCCAGCATGCCCTGGAAACTCTTCGTAGCAGCATATAGAAGACAAGACAGGCCTGCATACAACACGCACCAACAATATCGCTGACAGTTCAATCAGTCCCAGTCTAGGGGTGTTTGTCCTATCCTATCTCATGGTTGGGCACATTGCATGCTGGTACTTGTGGTCCTACATTGATGATGATGATGACATAAAAACGGACACAACAGCTTTTCCATACACACTGCAGCCAGTCTAGTTTTATCTTTTGTTTTACACACAGCAGTGCGCTGATGGCGTCTCTGCTGGTTTCCTTCTAATCTTCACTAAGGCAAACAGGGGAGCCCTCCACCAGAGGACAGAGCAGGAGCTCTGTTTACAGACCCCATGCCTGGCGCTGCCACTGACCCCACGTGTGTCTCGGTAGTGTAGTCCAATTTGCAGTCTCCGGAGCCTGTGGTGACCCATCAGATAAGTCAGCCAGTTCTGCCGCGGTGCCACATTTCTACACTTTACTAGATTTCTTGCACACATTCTTACCGGCAGTTGCTGCCTCAAGCCAGCAGGGAGTGAAGGCACAGGTCAGAATCAGCATTCAGTCATTATCATTGTCTACATTTTTTCATGTCATGACTCATTCCCTTATCAGGAGAACGAACGTAGCAAATGCAACCTAATTAAATTGTTTGTGTATTTAAGGCCTGTAAACCTAAGGGGACTTTTAGTGGAGGAAACTGCCTTCTTCTACAGCAAAATGGCGGCCACTGAGCCCTAATGGTGCTGAAACGAACAGGTCGACAGCAACAGCAGTCGTAATTGCAAGAAAGGCTTATGGAGGGTCCACACTGATGGCCTCCGTAAAACCATCATTGGATCATAGCCCGAGACGCACATTATTGTTTTTTGGAAAAGGTTGCGATCTCAGGCCGGATATACTTTCAGAAAACATAACAACAAAATACACACAATTTGATATGCATATTTATTTGCATAATTATTACAACATTCCTTTCCCCAAAATACACAGTAGACAAGTCATCAAGTTGTCTACAACCCAGTCTCCCCCTGTGTATCCAAACATTGTTTGTGAATTCACGGTTTGCCTTTCCACCCGGTCCCCCAAGAAAAGAAAAGTCTCTCTTATGCAACCCCCAAGGCCCAATTCTCTTAAGCTAGAGGCCTATCCACCCTTATCCCCGAGCATCACAGCTGGGGTATGCATTATATAGAAATGTGTTCTCAGCTGCTTATGAAGTTTCTTTTCTGTTGCTGTCCTCTTCACTAACAACTGGTAGCTTTTTCAACCAGGTCTAGTTGTTTCGGTGTTTGAATGCTTCGATAATATTTCTGCTTCCTTAAAAAACATGCTGAGATTCTCACGTCTTCTCGCACGCCCGTCACGTACACCTAAACTCTGGTTCACCTAGGTTCTCCATGCGAGCTCCTCTTGGAGGGGTTTGCAATCTGCCTCTATCGCTTTGCGCATGTGAAGCCTGGATGCCTACACAATTCTCCACATCACCTCGCCTCTAAAGTGGGCAGTGGTTAAACAGCCAACTTCTATTTCAGACGATACTTATCACAATGCACCTTAAAACCAGCTTGTTACATTGTTGAGCCACGTGCATCTCACCAGATATCCCAGCCTCCGCATCCTTCTCTATGCAGTGGCAATCAAAGCATCTCTGCCCATCTAGCTGTCCTCTCTCTTCACTAGTGCACCCTGAATGAGCAACCTTTGCGTGCAGCTGCACAGGACCATGGATGCCATCTCCCAAGTCACATTTTAAGCTTTTAAGTCTGCCTCTCTCACTACCATCTCTCTCCCTACCATCTCTCTCCCTCTCTCTCTACCTCTCTCTCTACCTCTCTCTCTACCTCTCTCTCTGCCTCTCTCTCTCTCCCTCTGTCTCTCTACCTCTCTCTCTACCTCTACCTCTCTCTATACCTCTCAACCTCACTCTTGACCTCTCTCTACCTCTCTATCTCTCTCTCTACCACCTTTGGGACCTTATAAGTGTTTAGCCATGCAACAGTTGATGTTGTTGCACCAAGGATATTGTGCTGCATTTCTAAATACTTATAAGGTCCCAAAGGCAAGAAATATTGGCAATGCCAATGCTTAATACTCTATGTATCTATCTATCTATCTATCTATCTATCTATCTATCTATCTATCTATCTATCTATCTATCTATCTATCTATCTATCTATCTGTCTGTCTGTCTATCTATCTATCTATCTATCTATCTATCTATTTATCTATCTATATATCTATAGAAGCCAAGAACTCTTTTCTTTTCTTTACTTTATTTTTTCCTTTTGTGCCTTTTTCTTCAGGATGCTTGTGGCAATTTGTTAAGTGAGTTGGTCACCTCCTCATACTATATATATATTATACTACATATAGGGGGAAGACTCATGCATTTTTATTGTGTCTCTCATTTGGGGAACAGGATACAGACATAGGAGTGAGGTCTACAACGCTTTTCACCCATGCTGTAGATGGTTTCTGGCTGCCACAGTGTTATGTTTAGTTTATCTCTTTTTCCCCTTCTGAGGTCCTATCTGTGGAGTGTGTATCTACAACTCGCAGGTAGTGCCGCAATTAGGGAAGGGGGGAACTAGCTTCATCATCTCTTCTGCTGTACCCGGCTTTTTAAGGTTAGTCAAACCGTTAGTCAAACCGCCTCTGTTGTGACAGTAAAGTGCTACAGGCTACAACTATTTGATTATGTCTCAGAACAGTTGTGTGAAAAATAATTTGTGGAATTTCCTGGATTTAACAGAGACCAAAATGTACATATTTTGTTTTGGAGAATATTTTATACAATGCACCAGTTCTGCTGCAAGTAGAAAATATGATGTTCAGATTATGAAACCAACTCTTCCAAGGTTTCAAAATGTATTATGTATAAGATGTATAGATACAATGTATTCAATATGTTGGTATTCATATGTACTTTGCTATATTTGTAACAGCCCTGAAGAAGCGCAGTGAGTGCGAAGCATGTGTTGGCTGTTCGAAAATAATTTCTTTTTAGAATAAAAGAAGTTGTGACAGACGAGACTCAATTGTTGGGCATTATGTCTTGTCAGTATTTGTGGAGTAACAGTGAACTGAGAGTTTTAGCGTGAGGCATTATTCCTGATACACACAAGTGTATTTTGTTTTAGGTAAGTGTAGGTTCACTATTCTTAATTTAAAATATACGTACCTTGAAGATTAAAAAGCCACAATACTTTGGACCTACAATGTTTTTTTCCTCGTTATTCTGACATGCAACTGAAGGATAATTGCAGTGCATATGCCAGTGAGGTAGATGCTCAGCATGAGTAAGGGACTTTTGCTTAGGAGGGAAGAAAGAAGCGTGTATTTAAATGTGTGTGTGTGTGTGTGCGTGTGTGTGTGTGTGTGTGTGTGGGTGTCTGCGCGCATAAGCAATTGTGCCTTCCCAAGCCAATGTAGTACCTGTTACTCTGAGTGACCAAGTATAGTACCATTTCTTAGGTCTTATTACTCTAATAGTCCTGTGTAAACTGGGTGCACAATCAAAGGCTGTGACTGGTGCAGACAGGAGCCCTGTGCCATATTACAATAAAAATTTGCTGTTCCCGGTAAAGAGCAAAATTTGCGTGTGCTCTGGGGACAGTCCAGCATTGCAAGATGGACTCGCAGTTTGAAACTGCCAGTCTGTACTTGAATGTGCAGGGGCTGGCAGAAGTTTAAGGGGTGGTCAGCGACACAGCTACAGGTCTGTGCAGTGTGTGTCTGCACCTGCCTGTGTGTTCATGCTTGATGGACCTCAAGGGTCCAGTACTCCCTTGTAAGTGACACCCTTGGATGGAGAACTAAATGTGAATCACTTTGTATGCAGCAGAGCCAGAGTGCCTCCTGACAGCTTGTTTGATTATGAACATGCATCAGTGATAAGGAGTGGGCACGCGGCAAATGAGTTCCCTTACTTGCCTGGGGCCATTTTGCCCAGATAAATGAGGGCAAACTCCTTACTACCTCAGTGGTACGAAATGTGCTCCTGTGCACTCAGTACTACAGAAGGCGTTATGCCAATAACTGCGACCCTGTATGTAACATGGAAATGCCCGACATTGCAGAAAGCAAGTGCAAATGCCTGTGACATCCTTGAGGTACTTGTGTCATGTGTGATGGGCCCCAGTTCCCTATGAGGTACCTGTTTTCTTTGTGTGCGTGAAAAAACAGTTGAGCTCCTGATTTCCATTTTGTACCTGCTCTGTGTATGTCAGAGAAGCCTGTACTGCTGATGTCCATGTGTATGTAGCATTTTCTGTGTGTGCAAGGGAAACTTTTATTTCTGGTGCACAAGCGTTAGAAGTTCGAAATGTTTAAGGGCTGCTTGTACTCCGAGTGCTACTGTCGTACAAGTTCAGTGTGTGCGAGGGGTCTTGTAATACTACAGCAAGCACTGAACCAATCCTGAATGAGAGGGGGGCTTGTACTACTGATGTATGTGTAGCATTCCTTCTTTGTGTCTTTGAGGGACACAGGCATTGCAGCTGCCCATACTGTGCCAGTCCATGAGCAGGGGAACATTGAACACTTGTGAACCCTACCCCCCCTAGTAAACTGCTCCCCCACGCCATGACTTCTGAACTCTGATCCTGCATTGCTCTTTGCTTATCACTTTCACCTAATGCACCCCCAACTCTCGTCATGATGCATCTTTCTTAGTACCCACTTGATCCATGACCCAGTATACCTACTTCTGGAGTCATTTGCACTCGCCTCCTTGTACCTCACATTCCCATTCCATTGAATATTGTGACCTGTACATCCAGAGTTTCCTTCTGATAATACCAATAATTCTACCTTTTGTATAGTGATAAGTTGTTCAGACCAAGTTCCACTAACATGTCACAGGCACACAGTATGGGTAGCAGCACTGATATCTTCCCTCACATAAAGATCAGATACAAGAAAGGTGGCCGTATAGTGGATGCTTCCAGCATCAATTCAACAGTGTTCTGTGTTAAGGAACATCTGCTACAGCTAACCACGATCTACTTCTTATGCTTATTACTCAAGTCTTTTAATAGCTTTTTAACATTAAAAATTTAATAAAAAACGATTGTCCGTGCCAACGGTTATGTCTAGTAAGGGTGAATCCTATAATTCTCAATATTTACTTTACATTTCACGATCTCACATTTAAGAGTTTCTGTAATTGTCCTTTTGCAAAGGAAAAGTTTGACTCATCTGCTTACTCGATAATTTGGTCCGCTTTTCTAGACAGGTTAGCTGCAAATACAACCTTAGTCATTACTGAAAGGACATATAAAATTATAAAAATGTTATCGTGATGTTTCAGTTACATTTTTCAAGCTGTGACACCCACAATTTCTTTTTATATTAGTTTTTTCTAAATTCCAGGTATTTTGTTTTGGTAAGCAAAACACGTTGTGTTTTTTAGTTACCAACTGACATTTACAGTTTTCCTCCCAAAACCAATCGATTAGGTCTTTCTAAGGCACATGCTGGTAGCACGTGACATTTGGAGCAAAGGTTAAGACTTGCTGCTTGCTGTGTTATTGATGAGCCAACACAACTAAAATCAATCTTAATGAAAACAGTATGCTAGTTGAAGTTTGGAATACTTCTTCCTGTAACTGTGCCTTAAAGCAACTGTGTTGCCAAGAAACAATTGTGTAAAAAGTTACATACTCAATGTTTGACATATTTCCTGATGTTTGTTTATTGCTCTGTACCGTCTCTTTCAGGTGTATTTAGTGGTAAGAGGTGCAAAACATTTGCTACTTACGGTATATCAGTAGCATGGTGTATTAAGAAAGCAGCTTTAAAAAACACACATGGTACAACACAATATCAATTCCACCAAGATATACCTCATTGAGCTTCTGTATTTCTTTACCCGGTTCACATACAAACACATCCTAATCATCCACTCTTTATTCATGTGTGATTGAGAAACTCAACCCCTTAATAGAGGAAAAAGGGGGAATTCCATACTATAGTGTAGAGTAGTTCTCATTGCCAACAACATATCTTTTATTACTTTCCTCCAAGATAAACCATTTACCAAATCCAATTGTGATTGTTCTTTAATGATTCAGTTCACCCCCTAAACAAGACCGTTGCTGCAGGGAAGGTATATGAAGTCTTAATGTGCTTGACACCGTTCTTCTCCAAAAACTTGTTTATTCCCTTTGAAAGTAACTGGGCACTGTTTTTAATTACCAATGGGAAAACCTTCCCTGATAAAAACTTTCTCGAAAAATTCGATGGCGATACCAGAATTGACACTGTTAACAAATTTGATCCAGGTCCATTTTGACATATTGTCAACTAATACTAGCACATACTTGGGAAAACTCCCTAACAGTGGTCCAGACACAAAAAATACTAATTTGCACCATATTATCCCATTACTGGAAATTGGTTTAATGGGGGAAGGTATGGTAACCTGTGATTTATCACTCAATACACAAGCGTTACAGTCTGTTATATAATGCTCCACTGCTTTGTCCCATTCTGGCCACCTAACATCTTCTGTAACTCTGTGTTTCATAGCCTGCATTACAATATGCCCTTCATGTGCTAAATTGAGCACTCTAGATCTAGGCGTCTGAGGAGCAACTAAGCACTTGCCCTGACACAGTATACCATTTACCGGAGTCAACTCGTTAGCTGACCTCCAATATGGAATGAAAGACTCATCCAAGTCAGCCAATTTGGATGAACCAGTTAACACCAAATTAATAACCTTCGGTAAAACCATAGTCCCAATCCATGAAAAGTGTGCATGGGATAAGTCTGTGAACTTTAAATTCATTGTCCTTTTGGATGTGAAGGGAAAATGTTACATGAAAATACTCCTCAAGGAATTGGAAGTCTGGGCACAGCATTATAAAATAATTCTTGAAACACAAACTGGATTTCAAAAGGGGCAGGGCATCAATATCAATCTACTATGTATGTCGATCTTACTCAATAATGCGACTAAAAGGGAGGCCGGCCTACTTTACAGCACATTTATTGATTTTGCAAGGCCTTCAACAGAGTAGACAGAAACTTGCTGTGGGCCAAACTGTCAGCATGTGGTATTCCGCCACGTCTATTGGTTGCTATCAAGAGTCTTTATACAAATACGTCGGTCAAACTACAAATGTCCAGCAAATGGGCCTACTCAGTCGAGATTTATACAATCCGGGGCCTTAAATAACATGGTATTTTCACTCCTTTACTTTTTAATTTGTATCTTGTGGACCTGAATGACCACCTTGGCAAGTACACTGTCTTCCACCTAAACTGAAAGGAAAGAGGGTGCATATGCTACAATATGCTGATGATGCAATTCTTCTGGACCAAACTGCAATTGGTCTTCAAAGAGCCCTGACATTCCTGGCCACATATTGTGAGATAAACAAACTTAGTATCAATACATTGAAAACTACGATTTTAATCTTCGGTAATAAGAGAACCAAAAAAGGAGTTTGGTTTACAAATCGCCAGAAGATTGAAAGAGTACCTAGCATCAAGTACTTGGAGTCTGGATCAGCGAGCACGTCCTTCCAAGTCTGTATATCGAGGGTTTGACAACATCAGCTAAGGCTCTTGCCTTTGCCTTCCAGCGCCTTTTTCAAAATTAAATTGATGCCCACACTTAGATGTGGAGCATTTGTTTACTTCATATTTTTTTTTGTCCTGATATTACCTCCTTCAAGAAAGCGCCCTCCTGATTGCCACTGACCCAACTGCTTGTATTGTAGGTCTATTCTCAACCGATGTTTACGCCGAGTTACACCCAGCGCCATTCAACGTAGGCTGACCAAGAGGTTTAATCATTGGACTTCATGTTCTACTGTTAGTGTCCAATAAATTCCAAATTAACCCCAGTTTATACTTACTTATTTTTTTTGGGGTTCAATGTTTGGTCTAGATCCCAAAAGTATCATGCAGTGTTCCACCGTTCCCTCCAGTTAGGAGCTTTGACGCCTCCGCCCGACCCATCCTGGACATCCCCCGACGCAACCACATCTCCGGCCACCTGAGGGACCTGCACTGGCTCACCGTCAACAAGAGGATCACGTTCAGGCTCCTCACCCACGCACACAAGTCTCTCCACGACCTGGGCCCCAAGTACCTCAACGACCGCCTGACCTTCCACACGCCCACCCGCCAGCTACGGTCTGCCAGCCTCGCCCTCGCCGCCGTACCACGCATCCGAAGAGCCACCGCCGGAGGCAGATCCTTCTCCTACCTGGCGGCCAAGACATGGAACTCCCACCCCATCCACCTTCGGCTGACCCAGGACCACCTCGCCTTCAGGAGACAACTCAAAACCTGGCTGTTCGAGCAGTAGCGGACCCCCTCCCCAAGCGCCTTGAGACCCTTCCGGGTGCCATGATTGATTGATTGATTGATTGACCTGACACCACCTGTTGCATATCTCCCTCCTTGCCAAGAGGACTAAGTAAAATATTAACTCCTTTTAAGCTTAGAAAGGCCCATCAGACCGGATCCAGGCTGTATACCAAACATAATAAGGTGGGTTTTACCTTTACTTCCACACGCACGATGGCAGACATTGTCTTACCCACTTTCCTCCAAAATTCCTTCAGTGCTGGGCAGTTGGCAAACACATGAATGTCATCCACTTCTCACGCTCCACACCTTTTACACTTAGCCTCTCCATTGCCTCTTATCTTAGACAGTTTGAACGGTGACCAGTAGATTCTGTGCAAGGTAAAGAAGTGATTCCTTCTTAATGCAGGAGAATTGATTACAGAATAAAGTGTGCATAAGGATACTTGCCATAATTCCTCCAGATCTTCACTTGGCAAGTGACCTTCCCACACAAAATACAAGGAGCTCATGCTTTTGTTGTGCTGCTGCAACCTAGTATCCATATCAGAGCGCAACCACCTTCTTTCTTTGTCTCAAATCCTGTAAGTCCTTCTCCAAAGGATTTTCTCCTCAGATGGACCACTGCTGCTTCCTGAACCATGCAGATATTTCGTAGACCTTAAACCTGGAAAGCTGGCCATTAGTTATATCTCTCCATGCATCCCATGAGCGGCATATGCCCCTCTCCACCATCTCCCCCTGGTGTGTTATTCCATAGCTTTTCAGGAGTAAATCCAAACTATCCAATAAGCACTCTGAAGTTCCAAGAGAGTCCCATACAACTGCCCAATTACTATAATAAGGGATACCTAACAAGGATCAACACTCCTGCCACACTTTTAGTGCAGTCTTTGGAACTTTCAGCCAAAGTTTCTTAAAGAATTTTGGAGCCCCAAATGTATAAATGAAGCCCAACTCTCATGTATTAGCCAACATAGCACTGTACATATAACTCACACGAGTGCTATCAGCCCTGAGCAGGAGCATATTGCTATTCTTCATTTGGTATGCAAACCAATAAAGTTGAAATTCAAGGGCCCTAGCCCGCCACTTCCTAGCATTCTTCCTAGCCTCTTCCATGAAAGTATTGCCCCCTTTCCAGCCCAAATAAAAGAAGTAATTCTTCCCTGTATTCTCGAGAGGGTTTTCTTATCAAATCCTAGTGGTATATTATCAAATAAGTAGGAGAACTTGGGTAAGATAGACATCTGAATTAGGTTGACCCAACCATACAAGGTGGGAAGGAGATTCTGGCACTTCTTTAGGATCTTTTCTACTTTCTTTAAAACATTCTCTAAATTCACCCCTGGGGATCTTCTCTAGATCCTGTAACATTGTTTTCCCCTGGTATCTCAGTTCCTTGGAAAGTCTGGTGCCGCCATCATCCTGGTTCCATGCCATCACCTCTGTTTTGCTGCTGTTTATCTTGTAGCCTGACAGCCTCCAGAACGAGTTCACCTCCACCATCTGATTCGGGGCAGCTTGGCTTATGTCTGCAGTGTATAAAATCAGGTCGTCAGCGTATAAGGCTGTCTTCCTAGAGAAAGCTCCAATGCTGAAGGGGCTAATTTCACTGTTCTGCCTTAAGCTTAGAGCCAGGGGTTAGTTTTACATATCGAAGAGGACAGGTGACAGGGGGCAGCCCTGTATAGTACCTCTTCCTATCTTTACCACAGCTGTAAGGCTTCCATTAACCATGATTTGTGCTTGAGGTGCCTTATATATCTTTCCCAGAGCATTCCGAAACACCTCACCAATACCAAACACCTTTAATGTGTCTTTCAGGTATTTCCAATTCACATGGTCAAAAGCTTAGCTTTGTCGAGGGTTACTATTGCAATGGGGGCTCCTTGGGTAGAGGGAAGCCCTTCTGGTCTTCATAAATTAGGACCCCGACTATCTTACATAAACTGGATACCAATATGCTAGTGAAAACTTTATAATCGCGATTTTGCAACAATATCGGTCGATATGATTGACATTGCGCAGGGTCCTTACCTGGTTTCAAGATGAGCGAAATAACAGCCTCATTCCAGGACTCTGTCATAGGAAAATCTCTACTTAGCATGCCGTTAAATAATTCAAGCCAAACGGGGATTACTCCATCAAAGAGCCTTATATAAACTTCATTTGGAATTGTATCTGGCCGCGATGCTTTCCCCTTTTAAACTTTTTAACAGCTGTGAGGACTTCATTTCCCGTTATTTCCTGATTTAAATACTGCTGGTCTTCACTGCTCAGTTTTGGTAAATGTTTCCCTAAAAGCCAGTGGTCTAACTCAACCTCATCCACCTTGAGGTCTTCTGAATATAAGTTCTGGAAGAATTAAAAAAATGCTTACTCTATCCTTGCCCCATCTTCCATCACTCTGTTCTCTTTACCTACCTTTATTCTCCTTATATAGTTACTAGACCTGTCCATCCTAGTTTTCATGGCCAACAGTTTCCCACATTTCTCCCTCGGCTCGTACTCCTTCAGCTTGCTTACATCCCATTTGTTAGACCTGGCATCCTTGACGTGGTTTCCCCCTATATTTTTGTCTCTACCTCCGGTATTTTCGATGCTGTGCTGGATTTCGTTTTTGCTGGTTTAGATGCTTTGGACACTCTGCCCCTGCTGATCAGTGTCAGAGTGTAAGTGCTCCCTGTGTAAATTGTTATTGTGATTAGATATACATGATTGGCATATTTGTATCACCAAGAAGTCCCTAGTAAAGTGCACTGGGTGTGCCAGGGCTGGTGATGACGAATGCTACTAGTGGGCCTGCAGCCCTATCTGTGCCACCCACATGAGTAGCCCTAAAATGGTGTCTCAGGCCTGCCACCGCAGTGCCTGTGTGGAGTCTGTGAACTGCAATGTCCCCCTGGTCAGTGTCCCCACTGACCAGGCCTAACCCTTCCCTTTCTGTGCGCATTGGTCACCCCTATGGAAGGCCCAAGGTACCCCCCTGGGATGGGTGCAGTGTATGTGAAAGGTAGAGCATGTACTTGTGCAGGTGACATGCTCTGGTAGTGAATTACAGCCATTTTCGTTTTTCACTGCTGCAAGGCTATCTTGCTCCATAGGCTTTCATGGGGGATGCTGGCTACAGTGGGTACCAGCATATCTTCCCATAAGAAGCAAGATAGGACATAAAAGTCTGGTATCCCTGAACTCAGAATTTAATAACACATCTTTTAGGAAAGGTGGTCTTTAACTCCTGTGTTTGAGAATAGCACTTTTAGAAAGTTGCTATTCTCTTGTCTGACCTTTCTGTGTGGCTTGGCCTGTTTGTGAATTGACTGTCTGGTTTGAGAGTGACAGGGGCTGGGGATTCCCCAGGAG
Organism: Lissotriton helveticus; assembly: GCF_964261635.1. NCBI lineage: Eukaryota > Metazoa > Chordata > Amphibia > Caudata > Salamandridae > Lissotriton > Lissotriton helveticus. Next base: position 645,439,814 of record NC_136071.1, on the reverse strand, counting down.
GCTGGCTGAGTCAGCCCTAGGCTGAATGACTGCAGTTGCAACTTGAGTGGTGGGAGGAGATAGCACCTGGGTCTGAATAGGGCTGTGCCTGCCTTCCACAATGCTGGCTCCACCTCCTGCTGGGCCGCTGACGACCCTGCCCCTCACTCTGAAAGGAAAGGAGAAGCCAGGAAAACAAATTGTTCAAGGAACACCCAGAACTGGTTCAGACCGGGCTCAGGGCCCGCTTGCACAAAGAGAACAAAGACTTTTAGGGGTATAAGTACAGGACCCCTGACAACAGAAAATGTGATCATCCTGGAATAAAGAAGGAACCTCTGCCAAGGAGAAAGCTGAAACTGAAGAAGGAAGACTGTCCTGCTGTTGCTCTGCTGGACTGACCTGCTATTGCTTTGCTGCCAAGGAAAGGGGAAGGACTTTGCTTTGTGCTGTGTCCCCATGCTTGAAGGAATCTCCAAGGGCCTGAGAGAGAGCTGGCTCCCTATTACGAAGTCCCAGGAACAAAAGGACTTCACCCCCAGTTTCCCTGAACTCTACTGAGAGAGTTCTGTCCTTCCTGGATTGGGTGGCCCATGTGTGGTGCCTCTAGAATTTGTACCTGTGTTGGAAACCAAGCTTTTAAAGACTTTCTGCAAGTTTTGTCGCATTGCTCGCTTGCGGAGCGCATCCCCGACAGTGCGAGGAAATTCCTGCCACTACGAAGGTCGAGATCGTCGCAGTGCCTGTTGCCGCTGCCAAAGCTGTTGCATCCTTCGTTTGCGGGATGCACCAGACCGGTGCAGGAAGATTACCATTGCTGCGAGTGTCATCGCAGAACCTGTCGTCGCTGGGTGAGATTGCCGCACCGATTGCTTGCGGACCGCATCACATCGCTGCGAGTGTCGTCGCAGAAGCCATCGCATCGAAGAGCTGCGAGAGAGAGATCACTGCTGGTCCGCGCATCGTCGCCCCGGAGATCGTCGCAACTCCAAAGATCATCGCATTGTGCCTTTGCGAGAGAAAACTTCCTACAGAACCTACGCACCGGAATCCATACAAGTCCGCCTTCCTCCCCATACAGACCGGATTTGTCGCAAAAGTCCGCTGCTGCAGCGAGGTTGTCGCATCGCCTCCCCAGGGTCTCAGGAGCAACGCATCGCTTGTTTTCCACCGCACCAGCTTCTGCTTTGGAACTTTGTCGCTTTTAAAAGGTACTGTGAGCAAAACGTGACGCAACTGTGAACTTTTCACGCAACTGTGGATTATTTTATCGCAACCTTAAGAACCCTTTTGCAACCATATTCTTGAACCGTGTATGTTGGATTTTTGTCGTTTTGGACTTGCATAGTTTAGATTAAATACCTTTATTTTTCTAAACTGTTGTGGAGTCAGTTTGTGATGTTTTCACTGTGTTATTGTGAGTTTTGGTACAAATACTTTACACATTGCCTTTGATAAGCCTTGACTACTCCTGCCAAGCTACCAAGTGGGGGAGCAGTGGTTATCTCAGAGGGTTTCCTCCTTACCCTGACTAGAAGCAAGGGTCCCTATTTGGACAGTGGTACCTACCTCTGCCAACTAGAGACACCCAGTTCTAACACCATTGCTATTGCAGTTTCTCCTCCAGCTTCAGTTTAAACTGAAGTTGTAGGTCTTCATCCTTTTCCTCTAGGCTCTCTCTTGTATTTCCCTGGAAATGCCCTGACTTCAAATCAGCTTCGGCTGTAACTAAGTTCTCTTCCAGCAGAGAGATTTGCTTTCTTTCTTCTCTTAACCAGGCCACAGAGGAGCTCCTTAAAGCTTTAAAAGCATCTCACACCACGAAAATAGGGGCTGAGGCTAGATTCTACCTGAAGAAGTCAGTTGCTCCCTCCTCTATCGCATTCATAAATCCTGGTTGCAGTAGTTGCCTTCTATTTAATGCCTATCTTCTTACTACAGGGTATGAGAGTAGTTTTAAGTTTACGTATACGGCAGCATGGTCAGAAATATGGATCGATTGATGTTCAATATCCATAAGTCAATCTGCTTCTGTATCCTCGAGTAAAAATTAAACGAACCTAGCACATTGACCGTTATTCTTACTATAAAAGTATTAGTTTCTAGTCTTGCCTTTCACTTTACGCCACACATCACAGAGATTCATGTTGTTTAACATTCATAACAATAAAGCCCTGATTCTATGTGAATTAACTTGAGTGTGGACTGATGAACTATCTAAGGTATTATTTATTAACACATTAAAATCACCTCCCAAAATCAATGGGGCTTCCAAGGCTAACAAACTAGAGAACCAGTTGTCGCCACAATTATTCAGTGCCCTACTTCATCCACCTTATACCTCCGTAGCTATACCCCAGAGTTTACTTTCATCACTATAGCAACTCCTTTTGTACAGTGCTGCTGATCAGTGACTACAACCTTCTCAACCCAACCTTTGTTTTGTAAAAAGCCCTTTACTTTCAGACTGTAATAAATGAACCACCTGTAGCATAATGACCTTAGAAGGGATTTTTTTTAAATATTGAAGGACTAAATAATGTCATCTTTTGACTCTTAATCCACTCACATTCCAGCTCAAAATATCGAGGAGCTCACCCTCGCAATATCTTTTTCCCCCGATTAGCCTTTCTCAAACACCTCCAAATGGCCTGTGACCCAATCTGACCTATCTAAGGACTTTTTTCTTTTTCTCCCTAAGCTCCTCACCACATGTGCACCCCCCCTTTCCCAGGAAACCCTCCCACTTGGCATGCTAGGCCAATTCGAGCTACCAGTGCTGATAGTCCAGTAATAACTGACTCATAACTTCTAGTTGAGTGATGTGCCTACTTATCCCTTACTGCTTTGTGGGCTATAAAACTATCCATGTCCTCAAGGGCAAGGAAGTTATGCATTTTATTGGCCCACATAGCTTTTAAAATAGCTGGGAGCCTTAACTGCACTAGTGCCTTGATTTTTATGAGAGGATCCATTCGCTTACCTAACTCCCTCCGTCTTTCCTCAGTAGTGCGAGAAATGTCTGACCTGATTTTAAAGCTAAGATCCTGGACTTGCAGTGATTTCTCCTTTAATGCTGCTCCCAGAATTGTTTCATTAGTTGAATAAGATGAAAGTTAATTAAGATTTTCCAGGGCTTCTTCCGCCCGGGATTCCGTTTAAAGGGATCTCTGTGCACTCTCTGAATCTCGGTCTCCAAATTCACATCACAGACTACCTGAGGGAAAGTTTTAGTCAAACGATCTACCTCAAATGACTTAACTTCAGCCCCCTCAATCCCTTCCTTAACCTCCAGGATCCTAATGTTGTTTCTTCTACCATTGTTCTCCAACCTCTCTAGTTTCTCCAATAGAGATCCTTCTCCCTTTGTTTTAACCTTCCTTTGCCAACGCTTTGATCTTTCTGAATGTACCTTATTTTGTCACTTTTGAACATGTACAAATGAAGAAAAAAAACTCCCTACCTATCAGGGGTTATCACTCACACTTAACCCCAGCTCCTGAACTTTATCTTCTAGGGCTTCTTTGCATTGTGTAAGGATCGACACCTTCTCTTCTAGATTCCAACACATGTCCTGTATCACTCTCTGATTAACTTCTGATGTTGAGAATCATTCTTTAATCTCTGTTGAGAGTTGACTTATAATACCCTGGACTGTCTCCAAACCTGCTGTGTCACTCCCTGATCTTCCCGGAGATTGATCTAGCGGTTGACAGTGTTTACATCCCTCATACACTGCTGCCGTGATTGCTCCCTACCTTGTTCCTTAACGTTAAGGCTGATCCTTCCAGTGGTGCAAATCTGTTCGCGATAGGTATATCTGGGTGAATTACGGGATTAACCACTTCTCTAGGTATATCCTTCTCCTGACACATCTCTTTCTGTACCGCTCCTGGGGTTTCCAAATTAGACATGGTGTTTACTTTAAAAAAGGATCTCAGTGAGGGAGTTGCTCTAGGACCTTCTGAGGCAGTTTATTTTGTTTTCTCCTTTAAAGCAATGTCTTTTGTTTTAGAGGTTCTGTTAAGGGGACTCTTGACTTTGCGCTGAGTGAACTCTAATGGCTGCTTGCCCTTACCTCTAATAGGGCCAATCTCTGAATATTTTGATAGGAAGGAGCACAATCTAAGCTCATATCTTTTCCTCAAATCTTGCTCCTTAACTGCCCACTCTGCTGCATCTAGATGTCTTTGTAGCCCTATTGTGACCGCCTCCCACCTCTTTAACCACCTTACCCTCCAAACGGTGATTCGCCAGTTTCATGTGATCAGGGTTTTTCTGTATCTTTTTAGCATTCTTTCATCCCCTGGCTCGCTAGACTCAGCTGGGAAGTGGCAAAGCAGCCCTTTCCCCCCTTGTTCTGCTGTTGCCTTGCTGCTCCTCTTACAGACTCCGCGCTACACATGGTGCAGTCACCGCCCTTGCCTAAATTAGCATTGCTAGTGCATACTCTGACTCTTGCACCCCCCGAACTGCGTCTGTGTCAGGGAAGGGCACACTGAGAAGCTCTGATGCTTAGGAGCACGCTCACTGCAATAAACCAGTGGAGGCCAGAGCACCGGTACACCGGCACGTCAGCCCCTTCAAACCAGGAGGCGTCTGCCTTGCCGCCAAAGCCTACTCCTCCTCCCGGTCACTCTCGATCCAACTCACTCTCCACCCCCCGGAACAACAGGTAAGGTAAGCCTCAATTGCTAATTGCCATTGTCACTCATCACCGCACTCTCACGGACTCTCCTGGAACCCCCGGGTGGGGATCCCGACCAACTCTGCTAGCTGGGCGCCATGATCCCCTTACTTAAATCGTATGACAAGATGGCTTGACTGGGCTTAATGTCAATGCTACAGACATTTTTTCAAGCTACCGGCCGGTACTGTACAAGCACAGATTCACCTGGAGTTTAATCTGGTTTGCCAAACCTAAGTTTTACACATGACAATTGGCTGCAAGATGCACTCCGTTCATGGTGATTGCTTTGTAAATGCTAAAAAATGCTTACTTCATAAAGCACTGGGACCCCTGCCCAGTCTGGCAAGCTCTCCCCTCGATAGTTTGAGTAGCCTAGTGGTTAATTGATATTAGCACTTTTTGCACATTAACTATGGTATATGCAGGACGAAGGTCCTTCCTTTTTGTAGGAACTGATATACACTCACACTTTTATCTGCACTTGTTTTAGCCCACCTGTAACTTATTGGCTTCTGCCAGTATGAATGGATGTTTTCTGCTGCTATTTTTCATAATTTTAATCATACAATAATGTTTACTTTCTTTATTTGTGGTATTTCCTATAATTGGTATGGTACAGTCCTCTTATATTTATGTGCTCTTTTATTATTATTTATTTTTATTTGCTCATTTATAGAGCGCATGAATCGCCCCACATGGGGTATCTCCGCGCTGCATTTTATTTTGTAATGCTTGCTCTGATTTTAATTTATAATGAAATCAGAATAAACTTTGAACTTTAAAACTTTAGAACTTCTGTAAAACACTGCCTTTAATAACAGCCAACTTCCATTAATCTTCCATTAAAACTCCAGATGTAATGGCATTTAGAGAACACGCAAACTCTAAATCGTCATCATCATAATATTCCACTTCTGATAACTCAGATTTTTTCGGTAAACATGATAGTCAGCAACAACACTTTTCCTTCCAGTAATATATTCCATCTTATACTGATGCTCTTGAAGCTTGTACGCAGAGTCACTTTCCCACCTTTACTTGTGCTAAACAATTCCACCCAAGGTTTATGGTCCGTATGCAAAATAAACTGGATCCGCACACACAATTCCTGAAATTTTGAACACCCCACTATAAACCCAATGCTTCCTTTCCAATGGTCAAGTATGTGGACTCAACCCCACGTAATGTCTTAGATACAACTGCAGTAATTTCTTCCTTGCCACAGCTCCTTCTCTGCATCAGTACCGCACACAAATGACGATTACTGGTGTCTGTACTAATTATACAGGTTTTCTGCATATCAAATGCTTTAAGAGAATGAGAAGAACCTATATCCATTTTTATATCCTCAAAAACTTCACACTTTCTATCCCAGTTATAATTAGCATTCGTTTTTAGCAAATTACGCAAACACAAAGTTTTATAGGCAAAATATTTTAACAAATTTGGCACAGTATTCAATTAAATCAAGGAACAACTTAAGCTGATCCTTATTTTTGGGTGCAGGCACTTCCTCAATTGCCTTCAGAATCTTCATTTTAGGCTCCACGCCATCAACAGACACATGATGACCTGAATAATCCACACCATCTTGTCAAGAGATTCAGTTATCCTTCTTTAAGGTTAAGCCATATCTTTTCAGAATCTCCTTCACTCATCACAACCTTTCATCATTATGTTTATCCTTACTATAAATTAGAATATCATCCTGAAAAAATGCTACCCCTGGAATGTCTTTGAAAATATTGCTTATTGACCCTTGCCAAACCAAAGGGCATGCACTTATACCGATAAACCCCGTATAATGAAACAATCTAAGTCAGATGCCTGGACACCTCACACAACTCTACTTGATGGTATGCTGCAAACATGTAAAAGACGTAGACATTACTGCACCCTTAAGAGTAGCCAGAGTGTATGTATCTTAGAAATTGGCTGACAGTCAACCCAAATGTTTCAATTCAAATTATTCAAGTCTACATATAGACTTAAGTTTTTGTCAGACTTGCATGCGAGAACCAGAGGGGATAACTATTCAGAACCCTCACTTGGCTCAATGATTCCTAACTCACACAATTTGTCTAATAGAGACTTGAGCTCCTTTCTTAATTTAGTAGATACTTTGCATACTTTATGTACCACTGGTTCAGCATTCAACACAATGTGGTGTTGAAACTCTTTCAATTTCCCAAGCTCATCAGAAAAATCTTCTGGATACTTACATACCCACTGGCATTCATCAACATTGCATACTTCTCTATTACACCATTCAAGAAGTCGTTGTTTTGACAAAACCATTTAAAAATTATTAGGATCAAGAATATTTCAATATCTCCATGTTCATTCCATCCAAAGAGATTTGAATCCTCCTTAGCCACATATATAGTACTATTGATCGTTCTGTCATCAAAACTCATAGTGGCATCAAATTGGCAGGCAACCTGTACCCTTTTTCCACCGTAAGCAAATATCTTAATGTGTAACTCTTTAAGGTTTAAATTAAATTTAGAAAAATCAGACTCACCAATCAAAGTGAAAGGTGAGCCAGAATCGGTCATAACCCTCCCCTTCACATCATTAATGACTGCATTGCAGAAAGGGAGTTTTGTCAGTACTGATAGAAGCAAGAGAACATGATAACGACAGGATTATATTATCAGCAAAATCAAACGCAGTCTCATCAATTGATTTCACTATGTAATCACTGCACCTTTTTTGATTTTGTATGATTACACAATCTAGAAAAGGCACCTTTTTCCCACACTTGAAACAAGTTGCATTGACAGCAGGTACATTTTTTGCATTGCTCACATGGAATTTGCTGCCACGTCTGAAACATAACACGACCACCTTGTCACATGTCATAGCATTAACATTATGAATATCATACGAATTAGGTTTATCAGGATCAAATTGAGTAGATTGTTTTTGCTGATTATTTGACAATCTGGCTCACTTCCTTGGTAGCTGCCGCCCCAATCATTTCCTTCATACACTGTTCTGAGTGTTCTATGCTCTTGGCAATAGTGAGTGCTGGTTCCAAACTGAGATCCTCTGTTGATAGCACCTGCTCCTGGATTTTCTTGTTGTTCATCTTTCAATCAATTGATCATGAATAACTTCATCCTCGAGGTCTCTGTAATTGCAAGCAGCAATCAAGGCGCACAACGCTGTCACAAATCTTCATTGAGTTCTCCTAGTGCTTGAGATTGTTGTAGAAATGTGTGTCTTCCCAAACCTACATTGTTCCTTAAATTAAACATTTTATTAAGGGTTTTTACAATAAAAGCATAATCATAAAAAGCTTCATTGCCATCCTCATCTACCCCAACAGCCACTCATACTACAACTGTTTCTGTAGGAAGTTTTTTTAATAATGCCTCTGCCCTCAGAACCCGAATTGTATATTAATAAAGCTTTTTTCCTTTTTAGAAGTGAAAGTGTACCCATCTATGGCATCTAAGTAAGATTGAACCCATTCATGCTACTGTTCCTAATTTAATGGTGGGGTACCAGGTGCAAAAAGAAAGGGGTGGGTGGTGCAGGTATTTTATCAATGTTCCATTGCTATAAATGCTAATATTCATGAACGATCAGTGAGTTGATGCCCAGAATTTACAGACTTGCCTATATGCACAGTACCTAACTTGAATCATCAGACCTAACTTGAATCATCAGCATAAACATGAATTTGTTGCATAGGTAACATAAACACTTAAAGATAAAGTGCACCTGTCACCATATAATGGCTTGACAGACAATCCCAATAAAGATTTATAAGTAGTCTGCACACAATGTAAAGAATTAGCCCACTAGTCATCACTTTTTAAATGTACAAAGTGGCCACCAAAATAGCAGAAACACAGCATCCTTAAAGTGAATGAATCACTTTCTTCCCAAGTCAGAATGGTTGTCACAGTTGTAGATATCCAAAGTTAGTTTCTTAAATAACCAGTATGACTACCAAAAACTTGGAAAACGTGTTCTTTGTATAGGTAGTTGGAGCCAATTTCTGTTTCCAATCCAAAATGGCCTCCTTGATGACGATCGTCCTAGGTGGTTTTCAAAGAAATTAGAGCTTGTTTGTGGCACCATGAACACGAAGCAAACAGCCCCGAGGTTCTTCAAATGCCCCTTCGACACTACTGGTAATGCATTACCAGCAGGCACTGGGTACTGGAACCACGGATGCTGACGTGTAGGTCACAGACCAAGGCACCAGGACAACTCCCTTCACTTTCAGGACACACCAGGAAGACAAAGGAACTGAAATTTGGCCGAATCACAAGCAGGATGGCTCAGTGTTGTTTCCTTGTCGTCACTGAAAAGACGACAACTTCAAATATATATATATATATATTTTTTTTTTTTACATTTATAAAGCGCACTGTTACCAGACGGTCCTGGCGCTGAAATTACCACTCCCAGGACTAGCCCGGGCTTATTGCCTAAAAATCCATGTCTTCAAGACTTTCCGAAAGGAAATCAGATCCGGAGCCTGTCTGAGATCCATTGGTAGAGCATTCCGAGCCTTCGCTGCTCCCAGAGCAAAGCTTCTACCCCCCCATCGAACTTTCTTAGTTCTTGGGATGACAATCAGCCCCTGATCGGCTGACCTGAGTGGTCTGCCTGGTTTGTACCATTGAAAGTGCTGGGTCATACACTGAGGACCCAACCCTTAAGTGCCTTAAATACTGTACATAGTGCTTTGAAAGCAATCCGTTTGTGCACAGGTAACCAGTGCAGTTTCACCGACTATTTATTTGTCTGACAGCAACGATAGTCCGTCAGCACCCTTTGACTTCTCACACATCCATGTCTCAACATTCTACCCCATCATTCCATAACCAACATTCTAACTGAGTGCAACCCAACAGCTTATACTCACTGTTAGGATCTGCTGTGATCTATAGATCATACCTAGGATAGACATTGTGCTTCATATTATTTCTTCATCATTTTGCAAAGTGAAAATTACTTCTCTTTTCACTACTTTCCAACAGTAAGGTGCAATTGAACACATGGCAAACAATACCCATAAGCAGAGACGAGCAGAAACATAACAAAAACATCTAAATAAATGGATACTACTGCATGCCCAATGACCGAGGAAATAATGGTATAATGAATGTGATTATTTAATAACGGGAGAAGAAAGGTAAAGTCTACTGAAAACTATTTTTGTGTTCTACCACTTATAAGACTTTCAAATATCTCTGGAGTAGGATATAGAGAGAAAACAAGCACTGACATAGGTCTCCCATTTTCATTGCCAGTGATTTTTGACCAAGCTGAACAGCATTAGCAAAAAGTTTTAAGAGAAGAATATTATTGATGCTGAAAAGCATCATCGAAAAAAAAGTGATCCAGTGCAATGATGTAAAGGTGTCCATGCATGACCACACATGCTTAGATATGAGCCATGACGCTGAGTCAGCCTAAGCGGGATCATGTGTATGATTTCATGCATCACCACACATGCACACCTAAACATTTAAGGCTGCAGCGGTCATTTATTTAAATTTAGCATTCCAAAACATTGGGCGCCCTTCTTGAAGCAGTAAATTAAACAAATATTTAAAAAATGCATAATAGCGTATTAAGTCAATGGAGCACTTAGGTATCAAAATGCAGCTACAGGGCCCATCTAAAAGAAAAAAAAAATCCTTTGAAGGTGAAAATATAACTGGCCGGGGAGTGGTAGAGGAGCAGTGAAGGAGCACGGTCTGATGGTTTCAAGGGTTGCGTGACGGAATAATGCAGGGAAATAATCTGCATGCCTTTACCACACATTTTTCAAACCCGCATTTTTAAAACGCATATGCTTTTACAACATATGCCTTTACCATGCATTGTTTATATATTTAATTATATATATAAACAATGTATTTGTGGGAGGAGACCCCTGCACACCCCTGACTTTACCTTAAATGTGTGGAAAAGTCATACGTTGTAGAAGGATTTGCGTTCTAAAACCATGCACTAAGAAGTTGTGGTGAGCAGAAAGGAGGACAAGATGGCGGGCTTGGGGAGCAACAAAGGAAGCATGGAGCATGCAAGTGAAAGAAGAAGAATGTATGCAGTGTAAGGTTACAAATAATTCATTCAAAGGATGGAAAAGAAGCTATACTCCAGGACAGATACACACATAAGGCGAGGAAGGAAGGCCATTGAATAAGAAACGAGCACATGAGATTGACATGAAAGGCATTCAAAGCCCATTACAAGTATTGATATACACACCAAAGGTCTTTTGACCTAAAGCTGTCTAAAGTTGTCTGTAGGCAACACCTAAAAATGCATGTCATGGTGGGGGTAAATGCACTCAAAATAACATGCCTCTGATTAGCTACAATTTCTACATGATAATGGATGACCACGGTTTTGTTTTGTATTTGGCAACATATTTGTAAAAGTACGATTATTTTTTAAAGGGTATCCCATTATGATATTTTCCTTCTATACAGGAATACTTTCGAACACATGGATGAGTTCTAGAGTGAACATTTGCCATAAGTGATGTTGCTCATGGCCCAGAACATGTTCAGTTCTCTTTACATTAGGGTAAAAGGTGGTGGGCTAAGACATTGCTTCAAACCATGTTTATCGATTTTTTTTTATCAAAAACTATCAGATCTATTGCCTAGAACCCCATATTTAAATATTCTATCGAAGTGAGCTGGGAATGTCATCCAGCTGTGACAAACAGTTTTACCTGTTAAGACAAAAACCTGCTCCAATATCTAATTAGGACTATTAAATTGGTGCAATCTGGTTCAGTGATTAAATAGCACTTTAGAACAATGAAGCCTGGATTTACAACTTGATTTTTCCACTTGACCAAATTATGTGTTCCTGGAACAGTAACTTTTATCTTTCTGTGCCTCGGTTTCCATATCTGCCACAAACTGTGAAAGGAAGATTGAGTTCACACTGTGTGTAATGTATGAATATTAATTTATTCATATTGAAACAAGAGCGTATAACATGTCTGTGATGCATAGTGATTTAAATATTATCCTTACAGCAGCCTGAAGGCAATAAAGAGATTTCCAAATAGGTGACACATGGTGGCTTCTGTTTACTTCTAACAGCTGGTGAATTAAAATCATTGGCTTTCAGCTCTTGATGTACAGAATTTTTTTTAGAAGAGCAGAACAGTGAACAGGAAGCTGGGAGTAGAGTACAACAGAGATTGTATTCTTTGGGTAGACAGAAAGCACTTGAGAGATTGAGAGAGCACCAGACAGAAGTGAGAAATTGTAGGGGTGTATCATATGTACAAGTAGTCAACACCCGCATATATAGAGGAATTACTAATCGTGTTCAAAATTGCAATGTAGGGTTAAGGACTAATGTAATTGGTATTAGAAATGGATGTTTCGGAAATCATTAATGTCGTTTTAACATAGAAATGTCGTTAGATGTGTTTTAATAGATTACCATTGTATTTAGATCTGCTTTATTAAAATTCATAGTTGTATTTTTATACATGATACAATTGCTTGTGGTAGGAGAATGTATTTTGCTTTAAAGATGGAGGCCTAAAAGAAAGGAAGATATTGGTCATGTTAGGATGTTGGGCCTATAACCGTGCAGAGGCCCAGTTTATGGAAATCGTGTAGGCCTGATTGAAAATACCTTGCTTAGCATTAAATTGTAGAAATGTTTTTGTAAAAGCTGCCTTTAGCTAAAGTATATTGCAACATTAAGAAAATGTGAGCCGATTCGCATGTATTCCTTTGCAGGTGCAGGACCAGGTAGATAGTAGAGTAGAAGGGCCATTGTGTTTGAGTGTTAGGATGCTAGGCCCAGACATGGAGGAGTAGCCGAGGAATTCAAGAAAGCAACTTGAAGCGAAGAAGAGTCTGGGACCCAAGGACGTCTTAAAGGACAAGGATGGAGAGGTGCCATGATGGAAAATTCTGAAAACCAACACCTTCTAGAGGGGCGTACGTGAGGGCGTGTCGTCCGCATTGTAGGGTTTTTGTATTAGGGACAGCACCCCGAGGGTGGAGGCAGAGCAGATGGTCTTGGAGGCGAGAGGGAGCGGTTGGTTGGCAAAGAACTTAGCGATGACTGAGGAGATTTTAGACTAACAGAGAGAAAGTGGGTGAACTTCTTTGTAAGTCACCACTGCTGACACCTTTTATTAGGTTGGGCTATTGTTGAGTAGGGATGTCACTTAGTGTAGTGTAGGGACAGATTAACCTGAAATTATATCTTTTAAATGCCTACTAAAACTCAGGTTATAGCAATTCTTGTTAGCCTGATGATTCTCAAATTGATCCTTTTAATATTCTTGAGCCGTCTGAGACTTTTCCCTAGGATTATTTTTGTACTAGTGCCTGTTTATCTTCTGAACCTCTTGCTGAGGTGTATTTACCTGCAACTGTTTTTGGCTTTGTAATAAATCTTTAAACTTAGTCCTTAGTTGGTGGTTCTTTGGGGGAAACAGTGGGAATCATTGAAATTGATTTGTTATTGGTGGATAGATTGCCTAATTCATTCTATGACAGATAAAAAGTTCCAGTCGACCTGTGACGGGATTCTGGAGAATGCTAAGCAGACTCTATAAGCAAAAAATCCCGCCTCTCCAGTTGGTAGCAGTGTAGGATGGATTATCTTCTGGAGTGAGGGTAATCTAGAGTGGGCTGAGATTTCCCCGAGGCCCATAGAGAACCAATGACGAGTGTCCAGAGAGTCGCGGACGGAGGATGGCGTTCCATGGAAACTGACGGAGAGTGACGGTGTGGCAGAAAGCAGCAGGTCGTAAGAGACTGAGTATGAAAAGGGTCATGCGTTGTTAGATTGCGGTTATGCTTGTATTGTGTGTTGCATTGTCTAGCGGAGTTGAGTGCCTGTAGCGTGAAAGGAGAACAGGTTGTGAGCGCACGCAACCGGTGAAAATCTTAGGCTCAAGGGGAGTTTAAGTGGTTCGGGTGTATCGAACACCCATAGTAATTGTCGACCATTGTAAAGGGGTCATGAGGTACCATTGATCGCCCGCAGGACCGAGATAGGGGGAACGAATGTGTGAGTGCGTGGGTAACGGACGCTGATCGGAAGTTGCGTGTGTTTGTAACCTATCAGTTGAGGTGATTGTGCGGTCGTTCGTGGACAGACATTTGCCAGTTTGGTGACAATTACAGTTAGACTGTGGACGTACAGTCAAGGAAGTGGTTGCTTGGTCGGAAGTGATCATTTCCAGTGTATGATTGGGACGCATGCGTGACCGGGAGACGAGCGGAAAAAGTAGGGGAACTGCTGCGAAACGGAGGCGAGTGACGTCAGAAAGAGCCGCTCTGGGATTGGTCGGTTAGTGTGGAGCCGCGCTGGGATTGGTGGAGTGTCATCGGGAAGTGAAAGATCGCTGTAAACAAAGAAACGTTGTGGTTTTTCATCATGAAATGCTTAAAAGTGTTGCGAAATTGTTTCAAGGGTGAAAAGAAGTTAGAACCTTGGGGTGGGGAAGAGGCTCCACCCGAGGATACCCCAGCCCATTATATGGCTACGAATGTTGGGTTGCATACCATATTGTGGCTTGAGAATTGGTGTAAGATGACTGATGGAAACGAGGAACTGACTTTTCCTAAATATGGAACATTTAGATTGGAGGTGCTGTATCAGTTAAAAGCGATTATGGCTGCGTTGCGGCCTTTGCCCAGACCAACACAGTTCGAAGCGCTAAATGCGTGGATCAGGGCAGCCCACGAAAGGAATAGGGATAGGAGACAAGAAAGAGTGAAAAGATCAGTTAGGGCGGTACAAGATGCAAAATGGGATGCACTGGCCAAGAGGTGGAGAGTGCAGACCATCGAAGGAGACAGGTTGTATCCGTTGTTGGTCAATACAGGGGATGCGCAGAGAAGAAGTACTGAGGACGAGGACAGTGAGACAGACGACAGCCTGATAGAGAGACTGTTGTCGGAGAGACCACCTCCATAAAATCCTGAGATGGAGGGAGGGTCAGCACCAGCGAGGAGCAGGAAAGTCTCTGTCATGGACGGTGGCATCCCGATGGAGAGCGGCTTGAGCTCCTTAGGGGACAAGTTTGGCTCGGTAGAGGGAGAAAAGGCACCTCAACCTTCTCCAACAACGAGAGTAGTAGGAAGATTCACGGTGCAAAAGGTGCAAAACGAAGAGGGTGTAGATTCTAAGAGACTGCCAGATGCTCTTACGGTACCGGTTACCATAGGTCCCATAGTATCAGTATACAATCCTGAACAGACACAGAGCGAGGGTCCGCCACAAACTGAGAGAGAGAGAAGTGTCAGTGAAGGAAGGAGTAATGTGGTGGACGGATGGAGCCAATTGCCAAGGCCTGTAGAATGGAGCACCCCTTTGGCAGCATCGGCAGACCCATCCGGAGAACAGGGGAGTTTGAGAGGACCGATGGACTTGAGAGGGCCACGGCCGAGGTCAATTAGAGAATTAAGGCCTGATTTGAGAACTTGGGATACGATCGTGGATACCCAGAGCAACAGGTCGAGGAATGAGTTTGACAATGGAAACCAGGAAAATAGAGGGGTGTCTCACTGTGCGCCTAGCGAAGATAGGCAGGAATGGAATCGCGGGAGTGTGGGAAGTAGGGGGGCGTCCCACCACACCTCTAGCGATAATAGACAGGAGTGGGACCGGGAAGGTTGGGAAAACAGAAGGGTTCCCCCTAACACACCTGAAGAAGACAGACGAGTGAGTCAGGATTGTGACGGGAGGGACTCTAATGGAAATTCTAGCCAAGGTACATTGAGGACGGCGATAAAAGCAAGAAGGATCGATGTGTTGAGACTCAAATCAGAAGTGGAGGAAATAGTGGAAGGCACCTTGCCACTAGAAAGAATCGAACTTTATGAACCAGATGAACTGTTATTTGTGGCAAAAGATGTCACTCGAAGGGCTAGGACAACACATGAGAAATTGTCTGAATTAGCGAATAAATATGCTGTGGATTTGACAAAGACAAAAGCATTACAGGGTGGCCATAGGTTGCAGTACTCAGACCAAGATCTAGAAGAGAAGAGGGTGATCGAGTTAAAAACCCACATCAGGGAACTGGTTGTGAGAATCCGAGCCTGGAACCAATTGGACAAATGGGAGGAAAGGTGGTCAAAGAAAAAGAGTGTTAGGCTAAGTGCTATTGAGACATCTCCGGGAGGAGGGTTGATGAATGTGGAGACGTCCCCCTTGCGGGAGGTGGCTCACGGGGGATATGTACATGTACCCTGGAGTAGGGGAGACTTGGCTGCCTTTACGAACTCGTTTCCGAAGTTGCGTGAGAGTCCAGTAGAATGGTACAAACAGGTAGAGAGGTTTGTTAAGATCTCAAAGGTACTGTGGATTGATTTGAACACACTGTTTGACATTGTGGTCCCAGGAGACCTGTGGATAGCATGTAAGGTCAGTGTCGAATGGCCCACAGTGGAGCCAGATCGAGATGCTATCACGAATGGACCCTCACCCAAGGTAATGATAAAGTATGAGCAGGCGATCACGTGGTTGAAGAATAAGGTACCACCACAGGATATTGACTGGGTGAAGATAGATCGGACTAGGCAGGAACCGAAGGAGACAGTACACGAGTATTATGAGCGACTATTGCAGACTTTTAAGCAGTACAGTGGATTGGATGTGATGGATCCAAAAGACATGGGACAGTTTGTGTCTAAGTTTGTTCTGGGACTGAGACCTGATATCTGTCTCATGATACAACAACATTTAATTTGTTGGCAGAACAAGCCTCTGGACGAGATCTTGAGGTATGCGAGGTATTGCAGTGACGAGATAGACTCCAAGACAAAGAAGCTTAAGGATAAACTGATGTTAGTCCAGATGCAATCGGGAGGACAGGGTCAGTCAGGAAATGGGACATTAGGGAGAAAACAAGGGGGACAGAAGAGGGACAACGAGGAAGGCCCGAGACCAAGGATAGATCTGGCGACTCTGAAAAAGACGACCAAGTGCCATCAGTGTCATGAGGTCGGACATTGGAGACGCGAGTGTCCCCATAACCAAGATAATCAAGTACAGGAAGAAGAGGAGGAGGAGGTCCAAGCCCCTCCGGTACAGAAAGTAACAGTAACAAAGTTCAAGACGGCTAAAGGGGGGACTTCAGCCCCTAGGGCTCCGGTTCCCCAGCCACCGAAGATCTCGGCAGGGAACAAGGTTTACAAGCAGATCCCTTTCCTGATCAAGCGGGACGAGTACTATTACTTTGACCCAGTGACAGGACGATGCCTGACTGTCGAGGAGGACTGTACCCTCGGGGCAGTTCTGGAGGTAGACCAGAGGGGACCATTCATAGAGGCTGATGTAGCTGGACATCCCACCACCTTTTTGGTTGATACTGGTGCTACCCGTTCTACTGTACGGTCTGCAGTAGTCCCCAATTTACCCCTTTCAGTACAGACTATTCAAGTTGTAGGCGTTGCAAACCGAAGAATGACAAACCCACTGACTGAGCCAGTCCCAGTGAAGATCGGAAGTTTCAGGGACAAACACCAATTTGTAGTGTGTGATTCCAGTCCTGTGTGTCTGTTAGGGAGAGACCTCCTGTGTAAACTCAATTGTACCATCTATTGTACCCCCCGGAGAGTGGAGTTGGAGACAAATGATGATGATGCCGCCTTTAAGGTTGCAAATACGCATGTGTGCATTGAGTTGTATCCTGCTTTAACTGTGGAGGAACTCCCTCTGGATTTGAGGAATACAGTCAGACAGGAAGTGTGGGATTTTACAGGAGAGGAGATCAGTCTGATTAAAGGAGTAGAGGCAGTTAAGATTCAAGTAAGACCAAACGCTGAGTTCCCAAGAACACCCCAATACAAGTTGACTCCAGAAACTATTGAAGGAATAAAACCTGTGATCGAATCCATGATTAGACAGGGAATATTGAAGGAAATCATGGGCAGTCCATGCAATTCCCCGATCATGGGTTTACAGAAGCCTAGCGGGAAGTTTAGGATTGTGCAGGATTTACGAAAGGTGAACAACATAGTTGTTCCATGCTGTCCAGTGGTACCGAATCCATCAGTGATACTGTTTCAGATACCGTCCCAAGCTGAATGGTTTTCCGTGATTGATCTGTGTCAGGCTTTCTTTTCGATTCCATTGCATGAGGAGAGCCAATTTCTTTTTGCGTTCAAGCTGGAAAATCGTGTCCTAACATGGTGTCGTATCCCCCAAGGGTATACAGAGAGCCCATTGATCTTTAATCAGCTGCTGAAAAGGAATCTTGAGGGTCTGGTACTGCCGCAGAACTCCGTTCTCGTACAGTACATAGACGTTTTTCTTGTTGCGTCAGAGAACGAAGAAGCTTGTAGGATTGACACCATTGCTTTGTTGAACCATTTGGCAGAGAATGGACACAAGGTATCCCCCAATAAGTTACAGTACTGTTTGTCTGAAGTGCAGTATCTGGGTCACAGGATAGAGAAGGGAAAGAGGAAAGTGTCGCCTGACAGGATCGAGGCAATCATGAAAATGATGGTGCCTTCGACTCAAAGAGAGGTTAGGATGTTCCTGGGTATGGTTGGCTATTGTTGCCAGTGGATTGCCAATTTTTTCCTGAAAGCGAAACCATTGCAGAAACTGACGCACAAGGATGTGAGTGATCCGGTACCATGGGACAAAGATTGTATGATGGCTTTCCTTGAGCTGATAGAGGACTTGTGTCGCGCTCCGGCTCTGGGAATGCCTGATTACACCAAACCATTTTCACTGTTCTGTTGTGAGAGGGAAGGATGTGCACTGGCAGTCTTAGCACAAGATCATGGAGGAGTCCGTAGACCAGTTGCTTATCTCTCGGCTACATTAGACCCAGTAGCCGTAGCGTTGCCCGGATGTCTCAAATCCGTTGCCGCAACAGGTGTCAGGATTGAAAGGTGGGAAAGCATTGTGATGGGTCATCCACTGACGGTACATGTTCCCCATTCAGTGGAATTGTTGATGACCAGGACCAAGACGCAGCACTTGACCAACAGCAGGCTCACACACTACGAGCAGGTTATACTTGCTGCGGAGAATGCGACCCTCAGGAGGTGCTCGGTCTTGAATCCTGCTACTTTGGTGCCATTACCAAATGCCTTAGACGATGATTGGGAAGACCATGATTGCCTTGATGTGACTGAACCGTGCACCAAACCCAGACCGGATATTGTTGTTGAGCCACTGGTAGACCCTGATGAAATTTTCTTTGTTGATGGCTCATGTGTAAGAGACAATACTGGTCAGTTGAGAGCAGCTTTTGCTGTTTGTACTATTTCTGGAATAGTCGAAGCGGCCTGCCTTGAAGGAGTACACTCCGCTCAGGTGGCTGAGATAATTGCGTTGACGCGTGCCTGTTTGGCAGCCAACAAGACTCGGATCACCATATATACTGACAGCCAATATGGGTTTGGTGTGGTTCATGACTTCGGTCAGTTGTGGTCTCAAAGGGGTTACATGACGGCATCGGGTTCCCCTATCAGGAATGGAGAATTTATCAGATTACTGCTGGAAGCTTTGCAGGGTCCGGCAGAGATAGCCGTTGTGAAATGTACTGCACATAGCAAAGGTACTGACTTTGTGTCCCTGGGTAATCGTTATGCTGATGAAGTTGCAGGTTACTGTGCCGCGCAGGGATATTCGTTTACTGAACAAACTGTCGAAGGGGCACAGGAAAGAACTGAGTTAAACATGATGTTTGAGGTGGCTGATACCTGGGAAGAATTGAAGAGGCTGCAGGAGCAGGCGTTAGATTATGAGAAAAGGGTTTGGGAGACTGCTGGTTGTGTCAAGGGAGAGTTGGATTTGTGGGTATCGGCTGATGGGAGAGCGGTGTTGCCAAATGAATTGGTGAGTCCGATGGCACGACTGATACATGGTCCTGTACATCTGGGAAGAGATGCGATGATGCGTGTGTTCAGGCAAACTTGGTACAATCCAAAATTCAGAACGGCTGCGGAAGCGGTATGTCAGAGGTGTGTTACATGTCAACAAATGAACGTGGGGAAAAGAACACCAGTCACATTGAGTCACATTGGGAGGTCCGGCGGACCTTTCTATAGGATGCAACTGGATTTCATTGAGATGCCGAGGTGTAATCGCCTCAGGTACGTCTTGGTGGTCGTGTGTGTGTTTTCCAGGTGGGTTGAGGCATACCCAACTCGTAGGTGCGATACACTCACAGTAGCAAAGTTATTGTTGAGGGAACTGGTGCCACGTTTCGGGGTTTCGACCTCTTTGGAATCGGACAGAGGAACACATTTTAATAGCGAAATTGTGAAAATGCTCTGCTCTGCCCTGAACATTGACCAGAGACTGCATTGTAGTTATCGACCAGAGGCTTCTGGCATAGTGGAGCAAATAAATGGAACCCTCAAGGCCCGCATGGCGAAAGTGTGCTCGTCTACGTCCCTGAAGTGGCCAGACGCATTGCCGTTGGTGCTAATGAGCATGCGTAGTACGCCAGACAGGAGGACAGGTCTCTCACCTCACGAAGTCTTGATGGGGAGGGCTATGAGGCTACCGTCTATTCCTTCAACAGCCTTGATAAATATCACAGATGATCTGATTCTTGATTATTGCAATGGACTGTCTGATGTCATCCGTTCTGTGTCCCTTCAGGTGCAGGCTGCTGAATTCCGGCTTCTAGGGACCTTTGTCACGACCTGTGCCCGGGTGACTGGGTCCTGGTGCGGAAACACGTGCGAAAAAGCTGCCTGGATGTGCGTTGGAGAGGACCGTTTCAAGTTATCTTGGTGACGAACACTGCTGTGAAGTGTGGTGGATTGCCAAACTGGGTCCATGCTTCTCACACCCGGGGAGTTCCAGCACCCCTGGAAGAAACAGCTCCTCTCATAGATGAAAATCAGGACGTGGAAGAAGATCCACAAGAGGGGACAAGTCAAGCTGTGGGGGTGTCTGAAGAAGCCGGTAACTCATCTGATCTAGCTGCAGAAAATCTCAACAACAGTGACACTGAGTCTGCCTCCGAATGGGGAAGTTGCTGTGAAGGTGATTTGAGCGCAGAGCAAGCTGAAAGCAGTGATGAGCAAGGTGTGCAAAAGAGAAGCAGAAGAGTGAGAAGCGCAGAAGCTCGTTGGCCTGAGAGGCGAAGGCGGTTGAACGTGAGACTGACTTCTGAAAGAAATCTTGCCCCTGTATCTGAAGAATCAGACCTGGAAGAGGGAGAACAAGAGAAAGAGCAAAGAGGTCCGAGGAGGTCAAGGAGGGTGAGAGTACCTTGTCGAAGATACGCCACTCCTGAGTGGACCTACCCTCTGACAAATGCCCGGTGTACTGAGATCAGGGAGGGTGAGGTCAGTGACAGTGACCAGTACGATCCCAAATGTTAAGTTGGAAGTGATGCTGTTGGTACCTGGACTTGAGATCGAAGGCGTACTGACACTTACCATTCCTAATCCCCCTTACCTAAGCAAGATACGTGATTTAATCCTGGATAGACTGATTTTTCCTACATTTGGTCCAGAAATACCATCTTACGAAGCGGTTGTGCTTCGAATGGAACTTTTGGATTACGTGCTAAATGCAGTTGGAGCAAGTGTGATCATTGATTATTAAAGACTTTTTGTAAATAGCTGTTGAACTAACCTAGAGCCGAGTGGAAGAAGAAGAAATTTAGGGATTTCCGAAGAGGACGGAGAAGGGTTAGGGTTGTCTGATATTGATGCAAATGAAGAACTAAACAGGGATTTCTGATTTCAGAGGTGTGGTTCGAGAGACTCAAATAACCAAGAAAGAGACTTTAGGGTGGTGCTGAGAACGAACTACATTTGTTCCGAGACCATGGAGGCTGGAAACCCGACTCGTAGAGCTAAGTTATGTTATGTTATGTTATGTTACAGAGTTTTTATATAGCGTACGGCTACTCGAGAGGAGTGTCCCGACGCTTTTCCACCAGTGGCTCATAAAAAGTAACACAACACAGCTAAAAACAGAAAACATAAAGGAAAAGTAAAAAGAAACAATTTAATAAAAGAACAGACTAAGAATTAAAAAGCCAAGTCTTCAGGCCCCTCCTAAACTGAAGCAGATTGGCAGTACTGCGCAGTGAAAGTGGGAGCAGATTCCACAGCTGGGGAGCTCTGCAGCTAAAAGATCGCCCTCCGGCGCGGGCCTTCCTCACCCGTGGGACCACAGCTTTAAAGAGGGATTCCAAACGGAGGGAACGGACTGGATGATAAAAGTTCAGTCTCCGCTGCAGATATCCCGCCCCTGATCCATGCAAAGCTTTATGCATCAGGGTCAGGGATTTAAACTGGATCCGCTTCCTAATACGGAGCCAATGAAGCGTCTGAAGCAACCTCGAAGCACAGGCTCGTCTACCAAGACCGAAAATTGCCCGGGCAGCAGAGTTCTGCACCACCTGGAGGCGCTGAACCAGGTAATCGGGGAGGCCAAGAAAGAGGGCGTTTGCATAATCCAGCCTCGAGCCGACAAGAGCCTGTGCTCCTCCGACAACAGAGGCAAAAATTTGCGGAGCATCTTCAGGATTCCGTAGCAGGTGCCGGCCAGGCCAAGAATATGAGTTCGCAGCGACAACTGGTTGTCTAGCTTGACGCCCAAATTTTTGGCAACCTGGGAGGACTGAGCAGGAGGACTCAAGTCGGACGGCCACCAATGCTGCCAATCCGGATCGGCGACGCAACCAAAGAATAAAATCTCAGACTTGCCCGAGTTGGCCCTCAGACTGTTCCGTTGGAACCAGTCGAAGACCAGCGCAAGGCAGTTCCGGATTCACTCTCCATCAAACTCTTGGTCTTTCCCGCATGTGAAGAGGAGTTGCGTGTCGTCGGCATAGGAGACGATCTGGGCCCCGTACGCCTCCACCAAGGCCGCCAAAGGGGACATAAAGATGTTAAATAACGTGGGGCTCAACACAGAACCCTGTGGAACCCCAACTCCCAATGGCGGCATCTCGGCGGAGCTCTGGGAAACCCAGACCGTCTGGCGGCGGTCTTCAAGGAAAGAAGTGAACCAACTGAACACCGTCCCCCTGAGGCCGATGTCATGAAGCCTCGCTAAAAGCACCTTGTGGGGGACGGTGTCGAAGGCCGCCGACAGATCTAACATGACCAGCATGGCCCTACCGCCGACATCCAGAGTCTCCCTAATAATCTCAGTGACCTCCAACAGAGCCGTTTCCGTACTAAAGTTAGGACGGAAACCCGACTGAGATGAGTGGAGCAGATTGTTAGCTTCCAGAAAGCTCGACAAGACGCCGTGGGCATGTTTTTCCGTTATCTTCGCCAGTGCTGGTAAAAGCGAGATTGGCCTATAGTTCGCCAAAACCTCGGTGTCAAGACCCGGTTTTTTTTTAGGAGGGGGATCACCATCGCTCTTTTCCAAGAGCTGGGAACCCTTCCCTCCCTCAAGGAGGTATTGAGGATAAAATTGACCATTGTATGCATTGTGTGCATTGTAGGCACCCTTTTAGGCGGAGTGATACTCCTTATTTTCCTAGTAGTTATAGTTTCCTATTTGGTACCACACGAGCAGGCAGTGAAGGTTGAGGGAACACCGACACCTACCTCTCCTAGCAAGAAAGAGGTCAAGGTAAGAGCAGATAAAGATTTGCTAGCAGAAGAAAGTCGTAGGTTACATGCAGATCTGTCTAAAGGCAATTTTGGGCAGAATGCGTATGCAAAGTTGTTGTATGAATACATTGATGCGATGGATGCGAAAGACTGCTATGTGTGTATGCAATTGCCGGCTTCAGTGGATGAGGGTATTAGATACCATCACCTTCCATTGACATATGGAATTGCATGTAGTTTGCTGCTTAGCATATTTTATGGGTGAAACCATTTTGAGTATTTCTTTTCGAATTATGATGCTGTGCTTCCAGAAGTCCCTGCTTATAAACACTTGAACAAGTTTGATTATTATAAGTCAGAGGACAGACTTGGATATTTTTTCATTCCAACACAAGAGTTAGACACCTCATATGCACACCGACACAATTTGACATGTTTGCTATCAGAGACAGAGAAAAGGTTCATAGAGCAAGTAGAGGACAGGTACAAAAAGCAAAAACAGTTGCGAGATTCAGGGCAAGGTAAAGTGGATTGGACGGAAGAGGAGAAGCAGCACAAGTCAAGAGGGAGTTATGGTCCGATAGCTCTAGATGAAGTACAGAAAGGGAAGTTGTGCATTCACAGGCCACAGACGTATTATGAAAATGTGTATGTGGGTCATACTACATGTGAACACACTTTCACACTGGAGTATTACACGAAAGATTTCTTGCAGAGTGTGGTGCAGGTGATTCCTACTGTGTATTTTGTCTGCGGAAGGAATGCCTATGTGAGATTGCCGGAGAAGTGGTATGGAACGTGTTATCTAGCGATTATTTTTCCCAAGATTTACCATACTGAGGATTTTGCTCTCTTAGAGGGAGGACATCAAAAGAGGGTAAAGCGAGGGGAAAGTGTTGGTGCAATAGTTGGAGATGTGTTTGGAGCAGTGACACCCATGTTGGGAGTCATTTTGAATGACGTGAAGATATGGCGGTTGGCAACTGTGGTGGATGAACTTTCATTGAGTACAGCAAAGTCACTGGTGTTGGTTGAGGGTGAGATGTTGTCGATAAGGACAATGGTTTTACAGAACTGTCTTGCTTTAGACGTCCTTCTAGCAAAAGAGGGAGGAGTCTGTAAACTTTTGAAGGTCCAGGAATGTTGCACATATATTCCAGACAATTCTAAGGATCTGGAGAAATATATAAGTAACATTACTGCAATTCATTATGAAATTGAAGATTTGACGCAAGAGAACGTGTGGGAGAAAGTTGGCAAGGGATTTGGAAACGTTGGAAACTGGTTTGCAAATCTGGGGAGGAGTTTACTTGGGTTTCTACTGGAACCCCTCATCATAGTTGTGGCATGTGTGATTGGGTTGTGGGATTTGGTAAGAGTGTACAAGTGGTATAGGTCAAGGAGACTGGAAAGATCGATGAGAGTGCAAGAGCAAAGAATGGAGAGACTGCAGGACAGTCAGTATCGGAGCTTGAGAGCGTTGGAGATGCTCACGCGAGGGAAGGTGGCGACGGGCTCTGTTTGACTCAGTTCTTACCCTCAGGGATGGTGTGATGGTGGTGATGACACAGGTCATCAAAGGGGGGAACTGAGAGAGCGCCAGACAGAAGTGAGAAATTCTAGGGGTGTATCATATGTACAAGTAGTCAACACCTGCATATATAGAGGAATTACTAATCGTGTTAAAAATTGCAATGTAGGGTTAAGGACTAATGTAATTGGTATTAGAAATGCATGGAGAGCTAATGTTAAGAGTTTCGGAAATCATTAATGTCGTTTTAACATAGAAATGTCGTTAGATGTGAAGTCTTTCATTTATAAGAGATGTGTTTTAATAGATTACCATTGTATTTAGATCTGCTTTATTAAAATTCATAGTTGTATTTTTATACATGATACAATTGCTTGCGGTAGGAGAATGTATTTTGCTTTAAAGATGGAGGCCTAAAAGAAAGGAAGATATTGGTCATGTTAGGATGTTGGGCCTATAACCGTGCAGAGGCCCAGTTTATGGAAATCGTGTAGGCCTGATTGAAAATACCTTGCTTAGCATTAAATTGTAGAAATGTTTTTGTAAAAGCTGCCTTTAGCTAAAGTATATTGCAACATTAAGAAAATGTGAGCCGATTTGCATGTATTCCTTTGCAGGTGCAGGACCAAGTAGATAGTAGAGTAGAAGGGCCCATTGTGTATGAGTGTTAGGATGTTATGCCCAGACATGGAGGAGTAGCCGAGGAATTCAAGAAAGCAACTTAAAGCGAAGAAGAGTCTGGGGCCCAAGGACGTCTTAACGGACAAGGATGGAGAGGTGCCATGATGGAAAATTCTGAAAACCAACACCTTCTAGAGGGGCGTACCTGAGGGTGTGTCGTCCGCATTGTGGGGTTTTTGTATTAGGGACAGCACCCCGAGGGTGGAGGCAGAGCAGATGGTCTTGGAGGCGAGAGGGAGCGGTTGGTTGGCAAAGAACTTAGCGATGACTGAGGAGATTTTAGATTAACAGAGAAAAAGTGGGTGAACTTCTTTGTAAGTCACCACTGCTGACACCTTTTATTAGGTTGGGATATTGTTGAGTAGGGATGTCACTTAGTGTAGTGTAGGGACAGATTAACCTGAAATGATATCTTTTAAATGCCTACTAAAACTCAGGTTATAGCAATTCTTGTTAGCCTGATGATTCTCGAATTGATCCATGTAATATTCTTGAGCCGTCTGAGACTTTTCCGTAGGATTATGTTTGTACTAGTGTCTGTTTATCTTCTGAACCTCTTGCTGAGGTGTATTTACCTGCAACTGTTATTGGCTTTGTAATAAATCTTTAAACTTAGTCCTTAGTTGGTGGTTCTTTGGGGGAAACAGTGGGAATCATTGAAATTGATTTGTTATTGGTGGATAGATTGCCTAATTCATTCTATGACAGATAAAAAGTTCCAGTCGACCTGTGACGGGATTCTGGAGAATGCTAAGCAGACTCTATAAGCAAAAAAATCCCGCCTCTCCAAGATGCACAGCCTTCACAATAACACCTACCATATCTATGATAAATAAAAGTGGGGGAGAGGTGTTGGCCTAACGGCTAGGGTGATCGACCTTGAACCTGGGGGACCGGCTTCGAGTCTCGGCAATGATGCTGAACATCCTGTGATTCTGGGCAAATCACTTAGGGCACGATGTAGGTAAATCTCATTTACCGACTCTAGAATACCGAAGTTTACCGATTCGGTATTCTAGATTCGGTAAATGAGATGTAGGAAATGATTCGGTATTTTTACCGAATCGGTATGATTTGGTAATTACCGAATCTGTATTTACCGATTCGGTAATTGCCATTGATTCCTATGGGCCTTGAGGCCCATAGGAATCAATGCCAATTACCGAATCGGTAAATACCGATTCGGTAAAATTACCGAATTGTCAAGGGGGACAGGGTGTCACTTTGACACCCTGTTGCACCCCTGATTCTGGCTTGTGTGCCATGTGGCACACATACATGCCCTAAGGGCATGTAAGGGCCCTAAGGACCCTAAGGGCACGCATGTGTGTCACATGGCACAGGTGTACATGCACAGATGTGCATGTACACAGGAATTCGTTATTTACCACAAAATAGTATTTCATGGTAAATAACAAATTCTTAAGGGCCTGTGGCACTGTTTTCAGTGCCGCCTGCATCTAGATTTACCGATTCGGTAAATTTACCAAATCAGTACATTTTGTCCCCCTACATATCAAAAACCAAATACCGGTCTATAACGGCCGAAATCGGCCGCTACCGACCGGTATTTGGTGTCCTACACCGGGCCCCTAATCTCCCCGTGCCTAACAAAAATGAATGTGTCCTCATGTAACGCAACTAGTACTATGTAAAGCACTCCGATACCTGATACCAGGTCAAGTTCACGCTATATAAAACTCCATTAAAAAAGTCGAACCAATCCCTTATCTTTATAAAATCTTTAGCCCATATTTATGACCCAGTTTGCAATGTGTTGCAAGAGCGATGCAAATCTTAAATCATAATTTTGCATAGCTTAAAAAATATGGTGTAATGCAACACATCACTCTGCGCCAGGGAGATCTTCAATAGATGTTGATTGGGTGTTCCCATGCAACTCCCATGGTTTTTTGTCTCATTCCCAGATTTACCAAACTTGGTAAACCTGGGAATGCATCAAAAAGAAACGCCTTCCCAGGAGAGGCGTAACAAGGAGAGATATCTTTATTTCTCCTCGTTGTTTCCTCTTTTTATGTGTTCTGCATTCTGCAGCATACATAGAAAGAGGAAAAGGATGTTCCTTCCTGTACAAAAAGAATCCTGGCTAAAACTCAGGCACCCTTGCACCATGGTGCAAGGATACCTGCATTGGCGCTAGGCTGCCAAAACGGCACCAGTGCAAGGGAAGAGGACAGGAATGCACTGTATTGGAAAAATACGGAGCATTCCTGCCCTTTCCCTGTGACGCAGGGCAGCACAGCAAGGAGGGTTGCCAAGATGTGCTGCCCTGCACCACAATTATCAGAAATATGCCCCTTTGTGAATTCCACCTTCATACAAATCCATATAATCCCACAAAGTTAGAAACCCTGATTTTACTCTTCTACTTAAACAGAACTCTTGACTTAACACTCACCTACTATATTAATATTGTATTTTTGCTTTTAAAATCGCTGTAACTTAGGAATGTTTCCATATTCCAAGTTAAATAGTGCTCAATGTATTGACCTCACAATGATGAAAAGGGTGTGGTAAGTAAATATTATGGCCATTTTTGTGTAGTCATGGACCTACAGAGAGGCTTACACAAATACCTTCTCACTGCTTTGGCATAACTAGCAATCTTTGGGGCATTATATCAAGGAACGGCGTTAAAATTATCGCCGCTTTAGCGGCAGGAAACTGAAATGGGTTTGATAATATGCCTTAGACAAATCCAATAGAAACCCATGTTAACACCAGAACATAGGCTTTTATTGAAATTCTATACGGCATGTTATCAAGCTCATTATCACCGCTTTAGCGGCCGTTTCCTGCTAAAGCGGCGATAATTTTAACAGCGTTCCTTGATAATATGCCCCTTAGTGTGTGTTGTGCCATCATCGCCTCTTGTACATTCGCAGGGGCTAGAAATTCTTTAACTTGGTCCAGGACAATGATATTCTGACAGTACTGTTCCTAACACATAGGAAACTAACCAGGACACTGAAATAAATGTGGGGAATGGACAGTCTGGAACCACAACACACAGGGACAAAACTAAGGACCTGGTTTTGAGTTTAGGTGTCATTATTCGGACCTGATAAATACCAATACCAGGGAGTGTGTTATTTATTGTGTGTGATATATAACACCTATTACAAGTTGGTGGGGAATAATATGAAACATTTCATGTTTAACTCACCAAAATCTGCATGGTACTGTAAATACAGTATGATTTCCACTCGTTAAAGTTCAGCCAGTTTGAAGAGCTAAAATGTAACAGTTAAGGCATTTAATATATCCGATAATTAATCGGATGCCCTAAATACCTACCAGCTCATAATTTTGACCCGTGCATGAACAGGGAATATGCATGGGTCAGGGTACACCGACTACTTCATAATCAGGCCCTTACTGTTTATGCTGAGAGAATGGAGGCATCATGTGATGTTGCTTTAGGCATTGACAGATATAGACCACAGGATTTGGCATTAATATAAAAGAGTCGGGCTGGATGCTGGTGCTTAGTTATGTCTCATAGGTACCCACAAACATCCACTTTAAGCTGTTACAGTTTAATATACTATACAGGACGTATCTGATACTGTGTAGGGTGAGCAGAATATATATGCTGCCAGATGTAATTTGCCTGAGACACGTAGGCAGCGCCGGGACGCCCCTTGGCTGGGGCAGCTGAGCGCTATATACAAATATGTAACATAACATGACATAACATATAGAAGTGCCCAGTTAAAACCAGCTACTGGACAACAATAATTAAAATATTCATGGATGCAAAAGAATGGGTAAATATACTGAATGCTGGGGTATACTTATTGGGGCTAATGGGTGCTCAAAAAAGAAAGCCTCCACAGCATATTTATTAGTCTTGATCTACTGTTAGCTAAAATTGCTGTGGCAATGAACAGAAAGCCAACCAGATTTCCTGACATTGCAGAATGGAAGAGAAAGATGGCAAAATGGGAGGGTATGGAATACATGACAATAAACATCTACTTTAAAAGAAGGCACACAGATGCCTGTGCGGTGTAAGCATGGATGCACTGCTATCAGAGTTTGAAAATATTCGAAATGATGACAGACCCTCTTTAATGTAGTGTGGCTTGTTATGTGAGTAAGGCCAATAAAGAGTAGACATGAGTTGAAGACTCTTAAATGAAGCAAACAGAACGCTGGAAATACATAGTATAGTTACAACTGGAATGACAGAACTTAGAACTCTAAAAGCTCTATTTACAAAGGTAACCACACATATGTAGATTTACTCATGTGTATATTTACTTCTATTCCTAGTAGTAGCTTTACACATTTTTGCTCTTCACTTTTTTCAAGTATAATTTTGCTCCTAGTGGAGACACATTCACCAGAATTTGCAAAAGTACATTTACTAACCATAACTTTTCGCATGTAGACACAGACCGCTGCCACTTTGATACAGGTTTCCTTATGTAAAGTATAAGAAAAAATTAAAAAGCTTAGTATGTCTTTAAAATTATATATATTAAAAGTATTTTCATGTAAGATATTACTGTAAAATCATTGAAGTAGGTATGTTACACCTAGAACTAATACAGTAAAATGTTACAGCACATTAACTAAAATGTTTAGTAAATATTTAATTAATTAAGATGTATTTAATTAATTTATGAACATATTTTTAAATCCCTCCTTAGTGACATGTTTATGTTTATTTGACTTGTATTTCAAGTTACTAAAAGTTTTGTATAGAATTAATTAAAAAAAGAATTGTATTCCTACATTTTATATCAATTAAACAATTATGTATTGAATAGCTCTAATTATTTTTAACATTTAACAATATGGTCTGTGAATGGTTATGTGTGTAGCTGGACCTATTCTAAGGTTGGGGTGGAGTACTCTTAGTACTGTTTAGGGACCTTTTTGGCGTCCTAACTTTAGAAGTATAGTCATTAAATAACAATGGTCTTACATTTTTGTGGGTGTTTTTCTTTCAGAGATCTCCGCAAATGTGTGTGAGTGACACATAGAGCCAGGCAGAGCGTTCTGTGAAGTTTAGTTCTTCATAAGTTACTAAATGCAGCTGTTGAGGAAGTGGAGAGTTTAATTGCCAATGACAATTGTAAGAGCTTGATTTCCATTAGCACAAGACTTGGTGCACTGGAAATGCTTTCATCATGGATATGGGTGTATTTTCTCATAATATGTAAAACTATTAAGGGATATTAAGAAATGTGTGCTCCCAGTGCCCTTCTTCAAATGATATGTGATCAAAGCAAAAGTACAAAAGTAGTCCCTATATAGTGCCCATCGCACTTGGGGGCCATTTTCAAACTATACACATTGAAATTGGAGATGCACCTGAAAACATGGTGGGCATTTTGTAGTAGTGTTCAAGGACAGGAAAGGCACATAATAGAGTGTTACAAATGAGACACAAGTGGGAAAGCTAACAAACAATGATGTTGCACAAGAAAGCCCTCATTATTAACAAGGATCAGTCTATAGCGTTGATCTGGGGTGTTCATTACCTGTGCACATGAACAGTGTATTTGCATACTAGGCCAAGCCAAACTGTGACTACATTGTACTGGCATGTGGCATTCATAGAATGCAGCACACACATTGTTCAGTAATAGTTGAGCCAAGGAGGACTCTAGTGTGATAGGGTCATCGGTGTTCTGCAGGCTACCCCCATGTTGCACATCAAGTCAATCAATCAATCAATCAATCAAGGGTTTGTATAGTGCTAGCTACTCACCCATTGTGGGTTTCAAAGTGCTGAGGGGGGGCAGAGGGGAGGGTGAGGGCCACAGATCCAGGAGGTTCACTGAGTTCCACTGAAGAGCCAGGTCTTGAGATCCTTTAGGAACTTGGGAAGCGAAGCAGTCTGTTGGAGGTGTAGTGGGAGGGAGTTCCAAGCCTTGGCCACGAGGAGGGAGAAGGAGCACCCTTCTGTTCTGCTTTTCTTAATCCATGGTACTGCTGCGAGGGAGAACTAGGCCGGGAGGAGAGAGCACTGAGGAGCGTGGCACACGAGGCTGTGGCTCAGGTTGGCGGGTCTGGTGTTGTGGAGGGCCTTGTGTTCGTGGGTGAGGAGCTTCGAAGTCATTCTCTTCTCGACGTGGAGCCAATTTAGGGTTCGTAGGTGCTGGCTGATGTGGCAGTGTAGCAGTAGGTTGAGGACTAGTCTGGCGGCGTCATTCTGGAAGCTCTGGAGTTTGCGGGTGAGGTTGCTGATCCCAGCGTAGAGTGCGTTGCCATATTCGAGACTGCTACTGATGAGGGCATGTGTGGCAGTTTTCCTGTGTTCGGGTGGGATCCACTTGAAGTTCTTGTGGAGAAAGTGTTGAGTGTGTTAACAGGAGGAGGTGATGTCTTTGACCTGGCAGTCCATTTTAAGTTTTGAGTCCAAAATGATTCCGAGGTTGCTTGCCTGGTCCGTGGGGGCTGGAGGGTCACCTACGGTGGGGGCCACCAGGTGTTGTTACAAACGTTGGAGTGTTGGCCCATGATGAGTATCTCTGTTTTGTCCATGTTGACTTGGAGGCAGCTGTTCTTCATCCAACTGGTGATGGTTTCCATTCCGTCTTGAAAGTTGCATTTGGTGGTGTTGGCTTCATTGGATAGGGAGAGGATGAGCTGGGTGTCGTCTGCATACGATGTGATGTTGAGTCCATGTGCTCTGACGATGAATGCAAGCGGGGCATGTAGATGTTGAATAGGGTCGGGCTGATGGAGGATCCTTATGAGACTCCGCAGGTGGTCGGGTCGGTTCTGAGAGGAATAGGGGGAGTCTGACTCATTGTGTTCTGCCGGAGAGGGAAGAGAGGATCCAGTCAAGGGCCTTGTACCGCATTCCTGCCTCGTGGAGTTTGCGGATTAGGGTGTGGTGAGAGACCTATTGAATGCCGCGGAGAGGTTGAGGAAGATGAGGGCCACAGTCTCTCCTCTGTCAAGGAGAGCGCAGATGTCATCTGTTGCTGCAAGGAGTGTGGTTTCGGTGCTGTGGTTTTTCCTGAATCCTGATTGGGATGTCGAGGATGTTGTTCTCTTCAATGAAAGCAGCGAGTTGGATGTTGACAGCTTTTTCCATGACTTTGGTAGGGGAGGACGGAGATTGGTCTGAAATTCTTGAGGTTGGTGGAGTCCGCTGAAGGTTTCTTCAGGAGAGGGTTGATCTCTGCGTGTTTCCAGTCAACGGGGAAGGAGTTAGTCTCGAAGGAGCAAAATTCGGGGGCGATGATGTCTGCGACTCTGCAGTAGATGTGGTGGGGCAGGGGTACGTGGGGGCCCTGGAGTGGGTGGTTTTCATTGTCCTCAGAGTTTCTTTGATGCTGAGGGTGGTCCAGCTGTTGAGTGTTGGTTGCCTACTCCTGGTGGCTGTGTGGGGGATACTCATGGGGTCATTGTCATCAAAGTTGTTGTAGATGGTCTTGATTTTGTGGTGGAAGAAAGCGTTGAGTCTGTTGCAGAGATCTTGGGAGGGAGTGATGTCTGTGGACTTGCTGTTGGGTGGGTAACCAATTTGATGATGCTGAAGAAACCAATTTGATGATGCTGAAGAGTTCTTTGCTGCTCTGAGCGTTGGTGGAGAAACTGTCCTATAGAACTTTTTTCCTGGAGAGTCTGATGAGCTTGTGGTGGGCCATGGTAGCTGTTTTGAAGTTGCTGAGGTCGGTCAGGCTTTTGGAGCTTCTCCACAGTTTTTTGAGTCTCAGAGTTCGGCGGAGAACCAGCTGGCTTTCTTAGCGTGGGGTTTGGAGGCTTTCCTGAGGGGAAACATGATGACGCAGTTGGTGATCCAGTTGTGTAGGGAGTGCGGGCAGTGGAGCTGGGGTTATTATTTGTGGTTGTGGGAGCATAGCTGCTGAGGGTGGCGGTGAGCTGGTCATCAGGGGTTTTGTTCCAGTTCCTGCGTTGGAGCTGATGCGGGGGCTTCTGCTGGGTGGTGTTGGATTAGAAGGTCAAGTGGACGCAGCGGTGGTCCGTCGATGGGAGTTCTGAGGTGCGGCTGAAGGTAATGGAGTTCCCTGCTGTGAAGACAGGATCGAGGGTGTGCCCTGCCGAGTGCATTGGTTCGGGTATGATCTGCTTAAGTCCAATGGTGTGGAGGTTGTCCAGGAGGGCAGCAGAGTTGGGGTGCAGGTGGTTGTCGAGGTGGAAGTTGAGGTCTCCCATCAGCGTGAAATCGATGGAAGCATGTGGCGTGATGACGTCGGTGATGGAGTTGTCGGAGGGAGCCCGAGGCCCGGGTGGTCTGTAGATGAGGGTGCCTCGGAGGGTGGAGGATGGCTTGGTCTGGATCTTGAAGTGGAGGTGTTCCATCAGGTCTGGGGGCTGTTGGAGTAGGTACTCAGTCGGATATTGGCCTTGTGGACGATGGCGATGCCTCCTCTGGGGTGGTTGGGCCGGTCTTTCCGGGAGAACTTGTATCCTTCAGGGATGGCGATTGCAATTTCTGGGCCGGAGGTGGCGATAGTCCAGGTTTCGATGAGGAAGGTGATCCAGCGCCCCTATAGAAAATCTGTCTCAACAACACTACCCAATACCAGATACTTACCATGAATCATAAATCACTCACAAGGCCCATATACCAATGTGACACATTTTGGGCAACTGAATCATGTGACCTAATTAATCAGAACTATTCACAAAATTATTCTCACATTTATATACAACTGCAGTATAACATTTTACCATGGTTATTGTAACACTTATCATTTAATTAAGACAATTAGGCAAATGGATCAACTGATGGTAACAAGACCATGAATAAACAAGACCAGCTTGTCGTTTCAATAATCTTATTTATTAACTATTAATTCAAAGAAAGTGCATTTTATTAAATTCTTTTATTAGCATAAAATTAGCAGCATTTTATTGAGGAATAGCACATTAGACTGGCAAATTCAAGCAAAATCAATTAGCATGATTACAGTGAAATAAACAGTTTCCATCACCTAAGTTCTATTTTCCCTGTCTAAAAACTCGCTTCATCTAGAGAAATAGTCATTAACCCTAATGATCCTTACGTGCTCCAACAAGTCCTTCAGCACGACACACCCTTTGGGAATCGGAAAGCGAAAAGCACCCTCCTGCCCAAGGGGGCAATTTGTATACCTTTCTGGCTAGCTAAAGTAACTAAATCGTGCATTCTTTTCTGAAAATCCAAGCTTGCGATTGGCTGAGCCCTGTCAGTCCACCATTAGGTCATTCACTCCTGACCAAGTCCGGGGCCTCATCATAGCCCTTATTGTTCTTAGATTCTCCATCCTTTTGCTTCCTTAAGAATGTTACATTTACCCGAGCACAAAACTTTACTTCCTAATCTTGGCAGGCCTTGCCGCATCCTGTCCTTGTACTTGTCTCCAAGAACAGGTACAACTCGACCAAAACTGCTTCTGCATTAAACGTTGTTTATTCAGCAAAAAGCACTTCTTTTCTGCACATGAGTGAAGGCTTCACTCTGGTCAAGGTTTTCATTCTGCAGCTCTGCCAGCCAATTTCTTAGGCCCATTTGAAAACTATTATTTAAACAAACACAAGACAGCAATTAATTAAAGAATTAGAATTCATTCTGTTACCCACCCCCTTTGCTAATTATTAACCCATTAATAAATGTTACCTAGCCAAAGCACATTTAGCAGCAAATATGTATTTACGTTCTTCTGAAAGGCCACAGGAATCCTCCTCAAGCTTGTGCCACATAAAGACAAAAAGACATAACATAAGCACACACAAATAAGCATATGCCATTATTAAACAGCCGCATTTAATACTGACAAAGACAATAGATAAGCTTAGTTTATTATTTTTTCACGTACTTGCGTTTGCAACAAAGAGCACATATGTTAATCCCTCGTGTCATGTATGCACTTTAAACTAGGTTGGTTAATACATTTCACTTCATGCTGATTAATACGATTATTATATTATGGAAGTTTAACTTTGCGAGTCAAAACAAAATGTTTTTCTGAAGCTCGCTCCATCAACTCCCTCATCTGGTGATTTCAAAATCACCAAACTACACCCAAACATTTAGCAAAATTTTATCTTTGAACATGTTTTGATTTTCACTGGATTAGTATTCTAAAGTCTTGACTCAGCTGTTTGCCTGCAACTCTCATATTGAGTTCTACGAAACTCTTGTAGTTCTATTTCCTTTTCCTGTTCCTTTCTGAGCTTATAAATTCTCTTCTTTTCCCTTAGATATTTCTTTCTCTTGTGTAACATGCAACTGATTTTCAACAAAAGTATCACAAAAACTATAACTAATAAAGGGGTCAGTATTTTGCCTAGAATTGAACTACCAATCTCTTGAAACCAGGTCTTGATTGCTGCAAATCTTTTGCTCAAACGTTCTGAAAAATCATCCTCTTCTAAGGGTACAATTTCTGAATGTATTTCTGAAATGTTTTTAATGTACATCTCGATATTCTGGCTCTTATCAGGGATATAAGTGCAGCAATGTTGGACATGTAAAATGCCGCAAACTCCTCCCTCTTTAGCTAGCAGAATGTCTAACGCAAGACGGTTCTGCATTACCATAGACCTTATGGCAATAAGTTCAGTATCCACTAATTGAAAACCACTGGCAGTATCTGTTGACAATCTGTCAACAATTGTGAACAATTTTCTGATTTTAACTGCATTCAGGGTTATACCCACTAAAGGTATCACTGCTTCAAAAATATCTCCCACAATTTCTGAAAAACTTTCTCTTATAAATCTATTTAGATGATTACTGATTTCAAATGAACCCTCTGCATTTCTGTCAACATGAAAAAGTTTTGGAAAAACTAATCCAACAAAACAAGTCCCATACCAGTGATCTGGGAGGTTGTAATAGGCTTTGTCCCCACACACAAAATAAATTCCAGGAAAAATTGGATCCTTGCCACCTTTGAATCCCCATCCACCCATGATTTGATATGTATCCTCACATTGATTGGCACCCACAAAATAATTGTCAAAAAGCGTATTATCTCTCCTAATGCAAAATTTCCCACTAACAGGTTTATCTATGTGAATAGCAACATTTTCAAAAGATCTGCCATTAAGTTTTTCATCCTCAATTTGCCAAAACTTAGATTTGGTTTGTTTCATCATTTCATTTCTCTTATAAATTGCTCTTCTCTCTTCAACTAAATTCAAGAAAGACTTTTCTTCAGTTCTCAGCTTACAAGTTAAATTATTTTTAAAAGCGTACTCATAGGTAAGCTCATTAGTTACAATTAAAAATTCCCTCATCTGTTTAGCATGTTTATGCTTATTCAAGCTTTTGTCAATTTTCAAGTTTGCAAAGATTTCGTCATGGTTCGATAATAGCACTCTAAACGACCAGTCTGATAAAATAAACTAGCTATCACACTTCAGGTTATGCCATAAGTAAGAGGAAGCATATTATAAGTCACTCCCTCCGAAACAGAAGCGGGCAATTTCACACAGATATAACAGTCTTTGACTTCCATGACTTTAACATACTCAGCTAGAAGCCTTGAAAAAGTATTACTAGAAAAATCACCAACAGATCTATCTTGGTGGATCTCTGGTTTATGATCAATCACTCTGTTAGTTTTGCCTGCTGCACTATGTTTTTCTTGTTTAACTGTAGCTTTACTTGTCGTATTAGCCTCATACATTTCCTTGTCAACTCCAAAAGGGAAGATGACAACTAAAATTAACCAAAGCAAGGTTAGTTGGATCACACAAATAGAAGACATTTTACAGCATCTCCTAAAAATGGAACATCTAGAATTGGTATTAGTATAAGGCATCTTTACTCTGTTAACAAAGCCTTAAAAAGAAAACAAAAATCAAAAATTTAAAATTTCTTTAATTTCTAAATTATTCTAAATTTCTAAATTTCTAATACCCCCCTATTTTTTTTTTTTAAGGAAACCCTACTTTCTAACAGCTTTTCTTCGACCTTGCGTCTTACATCAATATGTTTTTCCAGCTAACACAATTTCTTCGACCTTGTGTCACCTAACACGATTTCTTCAGCCTTATGCCAAAAACAAAACCTCAAATTTTTACAGAAACATTTCAATCATTGTCACTAGTGTCATCAATCTGCTCTTGACTACTGCTATTCACCTCCACCACAGGTGGGATGATTATATATGTCCACTCAGGGGACTTGTACTTCTGGTTAGATTTTATAACTCTTTTTGCCCTACTACTAATGACTTCTATTTTCTTTCCTGCTTCACCTTTCTTTTCAGTGTCACCTTTTTGACTGGAAATTTCATTCACCTGCTCCTTTGATCTGTTCACCAATTTGAATTTCAAGCCTTCATTTTCATTAGGCCAGTTATCACCTTTTCTTGGTAATTTCTTTTTTGGTTCAGTCACGTTACACTCTGCTCTCCAAGCTCTCTTTCTGAATTTTCTTATATCAGAATCTTCATCACTTTCATCTGATTCTGTATCTGAGACTTCAAATCTGAATCTTTGTTCTTCTTTACTTTAGGAACATCATCCTTATAGCTGGTACTTGGTAACTCCTCTTCTTCTTCAATTACTTCTAACTTCCCAGATTCAGAATTTTCGTTCCTGCTTTCAGAGCTTCTATTCTGCTTTTCAATACTCTCTTGATCTTGAATAACAACTTGATCAGACTCTTTTTCTGCTTCTTTTTCTAGCAAATCTACATCATTTTCGGAGTCTATTATCACGATTTCTTCAGTATTTTCATTCAATGCTTCATTCGCAATTGAACTTTCCAGCTGTCGACCTTCTTGTCGATCTTCAGGATCTGGATTTCTCTCAGGTTCTTCTTCAGAGTCTGAATCAGCTGTAGTGTCACCTTCGTCAGGATTTTCAGGTGTCAGCACACAAATGGTGTGACTTGCATGAATCCACCTTTTCAATCCTCTGCACTTAACTGCATTTGTTGTGACAAGAATCACTCGTCTTGCTTTTTGCCACCTGGGTACTAGACAGTTTCTTCTTCGGTGAACTTTTGTTCTTACCCAGTCTCCGGGTAACAGATCATGAGCTTACTCCTTGTCTCTTGCAATTACTTCAGTTTCCACCTGATGGAACACAGAAGTCAGGACGTAAGAAAGGTTCCTGCAATATTCCAGCATGACGCTATCATTTATACTAATTAATTTCCCTACTGGTATAAATGCTTGTCTCGTGACTCTGCCCATGACAATATCATGTGGACTTAAACCTGTCTTTTTATCAGGAGTACTTCTCAAAGACATCAAAACAAGTGGAAATGCATCTGTCCACTTCATTCCTGTAGCTAGACACATTTTTCCAATTCTATTTTTGATCGTACCATTTACTTGTTCTACAACACCTGATGCTTCTGGTCTGTAAGCACAATGCAACTTATGTTTAATATTTCTTGCTTCACAAATCATTTGTAACAGTCTGTTTTCAAAATGTGTTCCACGATCAGTTTTAACAGTCACCGGAAAACCGTGCCTTGGTATGATCTCCCTTAAAAGCAATTTTGCAACAGTAACTGAATCATTGTGACATGTTGGGAACGCTTCAACCCACCTTGAAAACAAACAAATTATCACAAGGACATATCTCTATTTGTTATGGGGTGGCATGTCAATGAAATCCATTTGTAACCTGGTGAAAGGACCACCCTCTTGTCCTATGGTTCCCATGCTCACAACTGTTTTTCTGTTTGGGTTCATTTGTTGACAGACTAAGCATCTCTGGCAAAAAGATTCTGCAATTATTCTGAACTTTGGGTTGTACCAAGTTTGTCTGAATAGCCTTATCATAGAATCCCTTCCAATATGTCCTAGACCATGGTACATTCTAGCCATGTCAGCAATCATGCTATTTGGCAAAACTGGTCTGTCATCCTTGTAAACCCAAATCTCATCTTCTTCTCGCTGTATGCAACCTGCTGTTAACCATGTGTCTTTTTCCTCATCATCTGCCTCATCTTGTAAGTCTTTAACTCCTTGCCATGTCTCAACTACAGATGTTAGCATAAGTGAATTCAAAGCATGTTCATTGTCTTTTTCCCGATTGATTGAAAAATTGTTCTTTGCGCAATGTTTAGCGATATCGTCTGCATAGGCATTACCTTTTGTAATATAATCATTGCCCTTTTTATGTGCTGCACATTTCACGACAGCAATTCTCTGGTAACTGAATGCCATCGATCAATCTCTTGATCAATTTTGCATTTCTAATTGGTGTTCCCGCAGAAGTTAAATAACCTCTTTGAGACCAGAGCTGACCATAGTCATGGACAACACCGTATCCATACTGGCTGTCAGTCACTATGGTGATTTTTAATTCTTTAGCTCTTTCACAAGCACAAATCAAAGCAATCAATTCTGCTACTTGAGCTGAACGAATTCCTTCGAGACATGAAGCT
Organism: Lissotriton helveticus; assembly: GCF_964261635.1. Lineage (NCBI taxonomy): Eukaryota > Metazoa > Chordata > Amphibia > Caudata > Salamandridae > Lissotriton > Lissotriton helveticus. Next base: position 645,400,041 of record NC_136071.1, on the reverse strand, counting down.
TCAATCACATTTGCAACTGTACAGACAGAATATGCTGCTCTCAGAAAACCTTCATCAGTTCTCAAACATGAACCATCAACAAAATAAACAAAGTCTGTCTCAGGCAAAGGAATATCTTTAATGTCCTGCCTAGGCTTAGTGCAGTAATCCAAAACATCCAAACACTCATGGTCAATGTCATTTTCATTTCTGATTTCTGTTACAGTACCATCAGGCAATAATGTGGAAGGATTTAAATTCACACACCTTGCTATCGAGACATTATCTGATCCCAAAATAGTTTTTTCATATTTGGTAAGTCTGTTACTTGTCATATGCTGTGTTTTGCTTCTGGTAAGAAGAATTTCAACAGAATGGGGTACATAGACTTTTACAGGAAATCCCATTATAATTTCCTCACTTTGCTCAAGGCTCACACTTGTTGCAGCTACTGCTTTTAAGCAGCGTGGTAATGCTATTGCAACAGGATCAAGAACTGCTGAGAAATATGCAATAGGCTTTCTCAGTTTTCCATGTCTCTGGATTAAAACTGATAATGCACAACCTTCTCTTTCACTGCAATACAGCTCAAATTCCTTTTCGTAATCTGGCATACCTAGAGCAGGTGCTTCACATAAGCTTCTTTTTAATTTTTCAAAAGCCTCTAACTCAATTTCTGTAAGAATAATCGGATCTTTTATATCTGCTTTTGTCAGCCTCTGTAGTGGTTTCGCAATTACTGAGAATCCACTAATCCATTGACGACAATAACTAACCATTCCTAGAAACATTCTGACCTGTCTCTGTGTTTTTGGAGGTTGCATTCCCTGAATAATTTTAATTCTCTCAATTGTCACCTGTCTGATTCCTTTTGCAGTTCTATGACCAAGGTATTTTACTTCTTGTTTGCAAAACTGTAATTTTGCAGGAGACACTTTATGTCCTTCATCTGCTAGATGATTCAAAACAGTAATGGTATCTGTAACACAATTATCTTGTGTTTTACCAGCAACAAGGAGGTCGTCTATGTACAATGTTGATTTTCCAGGTAGATCTAGATTCTCCAAAGATTTCTTTAACAACTGATTAAAGATAGATGGACTCTCTGTATACCCTTGAGGGATACGACACCATGCTAGGATGCGATCCTGGAACCTGAACGCAAACATTTGCTGGCTATCTGGATGCAATGGAACAGTAAAGAATGCATTGCAACGGTCTATAACTGTATACCATTCTGCATCATGCGGAATCTGATAAAGAATTACCGCTGGGTTTGGGACAACTGGGCAACATGGAACAACTATCTGATTAACCTTTCTCAGGTCTTGAACAATCCTGTAAGTTCTGTTTGGCTTTTTGATCCCCATTATCGGTGAATTACATGGAATACTTTCAATTTCTTTTAGAACACCTTGTTTTATGAATTTGTCAATTACAGGAATTACACCTTCAATAGTTTCATCTTTCATTTTATACTGGGGAATATATGGAAAATCTACTCCTTGTTTTATTGTAATTTTAACTGGGTCTACATTTTTCATCAAGCCCATTTCACTTCCTGTCAAATCCCAAATTTCAGCTTTGACTGTCTCTTTTAATTCTTCAGAAAGATTATTTTTTATCAAATGCAGGAAATAATTTACTTTCCTCCGCTTCAACCATTAACATTGTCAATTTCTACAGCCCATCTTCTTCAAGTGTTTGAAGCTCTATACCCTCCGGTGAGTAATATATTTTGCAATTCATTTTGCAAACAATGTCTCTTCCTAACAAGTTTACAGGACTGCTGTTACAAACTACAAATCTATGTTTGTCTTTAAATTTACCAATTTCAACTTTGACAGGCTCTGTTAAATCTGTTTTAATTTGTTGATTAGCTGCACCTACTACTTGGATGGAGTCCCCAGAGAGAGGCAGATTTTCTATTTCCACTGATCTAACAGTAGAACGGGTAGCACCAGTGTCCACCAGAAAAGTGATTGCTACATCATTCACTTTACCATTAACAAATGGACCTGACTGATCTACCTCAAGAGTGGCTCCAAGCACACACTCTTCCTCCTCTCTCAGGCACCGTCATAAGTAATCCTTGGAATCACTTCCTCCATTTTCTGTCATTAAAAATTGTTGAGAAACATTTGGCACATTCACTCTTTGCCGTCTGTTTACCTGATCACCTCCGCAGAATCCCGTTTCTGTATTGTACCTCTGCACATTCACACAATTTGGAAGTGGCGGTTGTGGAATCTGACTCTGCTGATTCACTACCTGTCGCTGTAGCTGTTTCTGGAGATTCATCTCATTTAACTGTCGCTGTAGCTGTTGCTGCAGATTTACCTCATTCTGCATCTGTGGATTTAATGATGCATTTTTTAAATTTCTGGGCGGATTTTTACATTCACGCTTCCAGTGTCAAATTTCGCCGCAATTAAGAGAAGGGAGCTTTTGTTTCAACTCTTCAATGTTAACATTACATTTTGGCTTATTATAATTTCTCTTCAATTTACCTTGATTTTAATTCTGATTAATAACATTTTTATTTTCTAGAGTTGCTATTTGCTGTTCAGCTACCTTCACCTGTGCCCACATTGCCTTTTCTTTTAGCTTCTTTTGCTTTGCATCTATCTCATCACTGCAATATTTTGCTTTTCTCAAAATGTCATCAACTGAGAGTGATTGCCAACCCACTATTCCGTTTCTAATCATTTCACCAATGTCAGGTCTTAAACCATAAACAAACCTATATATGAAGTGGCTCATATCCTTTTGACTTAATTTTTCATTGCCACTGTATTGTTTAAATACCAGCAGTAATCTTTCATAAAATGAATGAACTGATTCTTTTGGTTCTTGATTTGTTCTGTCAATTTTAACCCAATCAACTTCTTTCGGGGGAATCTTGTTTTTCAACCAATAAATTACTTTATCATACAGAACCATAACATCTGATGATGGAGCACCTGTTACTCTATCTCGAGCAGGTTCTTCTTTTGGCCAACTCACAGAAACTTTACATTCTGTCCAAAGATCTGATGGGACAACAATGCCAAAGAATCCATCAAGATCAATCCACAGAACTTTTGAGACTTTAATGAATCTATCCACCTGACAATACCATTCCACAGGCTTTTCTCTCAGCCGAGGAAAATCATTTGTAAATAATAAGATGTCCTGTCTTGTCCAAGGAACATGCACATATCCACCTCCTGCTATTTCTCTTATTGGAAACTGATTAGCTACCATACCTCTTTCTCTCCTTTCTTCCTCTCTTTTCTTTGTCCATTTTACTCTCCATATACTTAAATCTCCTAATCTTTTTAAATATACAATCACATCTTTTATATGCAGTATTCTTCCATTTGAATTCATGTTTTCAATATCCCTTTTTGAAAATTCTATACTGTAATGTTTTCCTAAATTCTTCTGTCTGCTCAAATCAACCTCTAATTCAGTAGCTAATTCTTCCAATTGATCATACTTATTTTTGGTTTTCCATTGTATGCTTTTACAAATAAATAATAATTCTTCATCTTGATAATGCTTTAAATTGTCAGGTCCAATTGTGCCAATGATTAATTCCTCCAAATCTGCTTTTAATTTTGCGACATCAAGTTTTGGGGTCGATTAATCTATTCTTTCAACACTCTTTTCTGGAGTATTAGCATCAGATTCTGCACCGGCTGGAGTTCTACATGCTGGACTTTGATTAAAAGTTAAATCAGGCATCATTGTTTTCTCTCAGTGAATTTCTGATAAATCTGAGTAAAACTTATCAGCTACTTTCTGAATTTCTGTATTTGATGGAATAGTTAAGGCTGAATGTCTAACTTCACTTTGATCAAATACTGGTTGAACAGGACCAATCGTTACTGGTACTGGTACTGCTTCCATGCTTTTAGTTAACAGTCGTATTCATTCATCTTTTGCTCGTAACTATTCTGAAGTATTTGGAGTTTCCTCACATCTTTCTGTTCTCATTAGATTTCTTGAGGGCTCATTTCTCAAAACTGGGGTTTCAGGATAATTTCTATTTTCACCTGATATACTAGAATTAGTTCTTGTTACTACCCTTTCAGGAGTTTTTGTATTATTCGGGTATAATCTGGGTGATACCTCATTAAGTGGTGGTGCACTTGGAGTGGTTCCTGAAGAAATCATCGGGGAAGACCATGTATAAGCTGGTTTAAAAGGAGTTTGTTTCTGATTTGTAATATAAATTTCTTCTAAAATTGGATCTTCTAATTCACTTTCTTCAATATTATTTTTCTTTTGGGTATTCTTTTGACCTGGTATTTCAGTAACCATCACTCTTACTGGGTATAGACCATCACACATGTCTGCTTGTCTCCATCGACGCATTCTATCTTCATGAGTTTCTCTAATAATGTCTAATTTTGGACCTCTTGTTACACCTCTGGTTTCCCGTGCAAGTTCAAACATCTCATCCTCCCATTCAACTAAAGCTTCATATTGAGTAGGTCTAGGCTTTGGCACAAGAGCCATCATTTTTTCTCTCAAATTTTTCAAAACCCTCATATTAAATGATCCGTCTTCCGGCGATGCTAATACACCATCATCTTTGGTATATTCCATCCAATTATCAAACCAAAGGCAAGTATGATAACCATATTCACCTTCCATATAGGCTGCAGGTGTTTTGTACTTAGGAAGTAACTTTCCACCTCGCGTTTCAATTTTCTTATCAGGTTTAAATATATTTTTCAATTTCTGAAGCCATGTAAGCTTCTTTTCCTCTTTCTTGTAATAATAACTCATGTTTTTAAACAAATCCGCTTAATTCTAAATGATCGTAAATGTTTCCTGGTTGTTCCGCAAAAACAGCCAATCCGTGCGCGAAACTCACCAACAGGCCAATCAGGTTAAGCTACGTCACCACCTTGCTCAACCAATAGAAAACTGCTTTCCGAATAAGCCAATCAGCTGACAGCTTGACTTAGTCATGTGAGCCAATCAGCGGACTTGCTGTGACGTATGTTAGCCAATCACAACGCGGACCCTGTGACGTACACTGCCGCTACAGCTTCTCGTCTCTCGCTCCTAGAGCTCACCCCTCCTTCACAAAATATTTTCACAGCGCCATTTTAAACAAAACATTTCAATGAATTTTCAATTAATAACCACATAAAATGAACCATTTGTCTGTTTCACTAAAATAAAGGGATAGCTTTTACAGTCACTCAAGTATTCTTTTACGTGAAATAGAAGACGCTATTCTCACAGAATATTCAGTTGTTGATAAAGTAAGCTTTTACTCTACCCTTCTAACAGGTAATAACAAACTCGTTTCCGTCTGAATGCACATAAAGTAACAATTCAAAGTTTGACTCAAACGTAATTACAAAATCATTTACGCACTTTCAAACGAAAAGTATACCTAACCATGCATACATGAAATCCTGGTAGGACTTTAACCAACCATAGAAATCCTCACTCGCCAGTAAGAATAGACAACGCTTCCTTACCCTTCACTCAAGCTTAGATAAATTCTATTACTCTTTTCGCAGTGAGTTTTAAAGCAGGCTCCAAGTCCCTATACTCGAAAGCTACGATTTCATAGACAATCCTTACTATACATTTTACCTTGCACACCTAAAATCCCTACATGTGTGCTGTACGTCCACAACACTAGTGATATATGACAATACCACTGTTTTGAAACAGAACAAATGCACTTTGCAACTTCACCTGTTATAGTACACTTTTGCCGGCAAGCCAGGAATTTTCACAATGCTGGAAAAACCCTTTCGACAACATATAACAACTTTGACAAACTTAACATGTTTTAGTCATAGATCCTATGTAATTACCATGTAACATGTCAGTTACCATAGTAACCGAACTCTGCCACCAAAGAATTGATCCAGCTCCCCAATAGAACTTCTGTCTCAACATCACAAACCAATACCAGATACTTACCATTAATCATAAATCACTCACAAGGCCCATATACCAACGTGACAAATTTTGGGCAACTGAATCATGTGACCTAATTACTCAGAACTATTCACAAAACTATTCTCACATTTATGTACAACTGCAGTATAACATTTTACCATGGTTATTGTAACACTTATCATTTAATTAAATCACTTAGGCAAATGGATCAACTGATGGTAACAAGACCATGAAAAAACAAGACCAGCTTGTTGTTTCAATAATCTTATTTATTAACTATTAATTCAAAGAAAGTGCATTTTATTAAATTCTTTCATTAGCATAAAATTAGCAGCATTTTATTGAGGAATAGCACATTAGACTGGCAAATTCAAGCAAAATCAATTAGCATGATTAAAATGAAAAAAACAGTTTCCATCACCTAAGTTCTATTTTCCCTGTCTAAAAACTCGCTTCATCTAGAGAAATAGTCATTAACCCTATTGATCCTTACGTGCTCCAACAAGTCCTTCAGCACGACACGCCCTTCGGGAATCGGAAAGCGAGAAGCACCCTCCTGCCCAAGGGGGCAATTTTTATACCTTTCTGGCTAGCTAAAGTAACTAAATCGTGCATTCTTTTCTGAAAATCCAAGCTTGCGATTGGCTGAGCCCTGTCAGTCCACCATTAGGTCATTCACTCCTGACCAAGTCCGGGGCCTCATCATAGCCCTTATTTTTCTTAGATTCTCCATCCTTTTGCTTCCTTAAGAATGTTACATTTACCCGAGCACAAAACTTTACTTCCTAATCTTGGCAGGCCTTGCCCCATCCTGTCCTTGTACTTGTCTCCAAGAACATGTACATTAATATGTTTTTCCAGCTAACACAATTTCTTCGACCTTGTGTCACCTAACACAATTTCTTCAGCCTCATGCCAAAAACAAAACCTCAATTTTTACAGTAACATTTCAATCATTGTCACTAGTGTCATCAATCTCCTCTTGACTACTGCTATTCACCTCCACCACAGGTGGGATGATTATATATGTCCACTCAGGGCACTTGTACTTCTGGTTAGGTTTTATAACTCTTTTTGCCCTACTACTAATGACTTCTATTTTCTTTCCTGCTTCACCTTTCTTTTCAGTCTCACCTTTTTGACTGGAAATTTCATTCACCTGCTCCTTTGATCTGTTCACCAATTTGAATTTCAAGCCTTCATTTTCATTAGGCCAGTTATCATCTTTTCCTGGTAATTTCTTTTTTGGTTCAGTCACCTTACACTCTGCTCTCCAAGCTCTCTTTCTGAATTTTCTTATATCAGAATCTTCATCACTTTCATCTGATTCTGTATCTGAGACTTCAAATCTGAATCTTTGTTCTTCTTTACTTTAGGAACATCATCCTTATAGCTGGTACTTGGTAACTCCTCTTCTTCTTGAATTACTTCTAACTTCCCAGTTTCAGAATTTTCGTTCCTGCTTTCAGAGCTTCTATTCTGCTTTTCAATACTCTCTTGATCTTGAATAACAACTTGATCAGACTCTTTTTCTGCTTCTTTTTCTAGCAAATCTTCATCATTTTCAGAGTCTATTATCACGATTTCTTCAGTATTTTCATCCAATGCTTCATTCGCAATAGAACTTTCCAGATGTCGACCTTCTTGTCGATCTTCAGGATCTGGATTTCTCTCAGGTTCTTCTTCAGAGTCTGAATCAGCTGTAGTGTCACCTTCGTCAGGATTTTCAGGTGTCGGCACACGAATGGTGTGACTTGCATGAATCCACCTTTTCAATCCTCTGCACTTAACTGCATTTGTTGTGACAAGAATCACCTGTCTTGCTTTTTGCCACCTGGGTACTAGACAGTTTCTTCTTCGGTGAACTTTTGTTCTTACCCAGTCTCCGGGTAACAGATCATGAGCTTGCTCCTTGTCTCTTGCAATTACTTCAGTTTCCACCTGATGGAACACAGAAGTCAGGACGTCAGAAAGGTTCCTGCAATATTCCAGAATGACGCTATCATTTATACTAATTAATTTCCCTACTGGTATAAATGCTTGTCTCATGACTCTGCCCATGACAATATCATGTGGACTTAAACCTGTCTTTTTACCAGGAGTACTTCTCAAAGACATCAAAACAAGTGGAAGTGCATCTGTCCACTTCATTCCTGTAGCTAGACACATTTTTCCAATTCTAATTTTTGATCGTACCATTTACTTGTTCTACAACACCTGATACTTCTGGTCTTTTTGCACAAGGCAGCTTCTGTTTAATATTTAATGCTTCACAAATCATTTGTGCCAGTCTGTTTTCTAAATGTGTTCCACGATCAGTTTCAACAGTCACCGGAAAACCGTAACTTGGTATGATCTCCCTTAAAAGCAATTTTGCAACAGTAACTGAATCCTTGTGACGTGTTTGGAACGCTTCAACCCACCTTGAAAACAAACAAATTATCACAAGGACATATCTCTATTTGTTATGGGGTGGCATGTCAATGAAATCCATGTGTAACCTGGTGAAAGGACCACCCTCCCGTCCTATGGTTCCCATGCTCACAACTGTTTTTCTGTTTGGGTTCATTTGTTGACAGACTAAGCATCTCTGGCAAAAAGATTCTGCAATTATTCTGAACTTTGGGTTGTACCAAGTTTGCCTGAATAGCCTTATCATAGAATCCCTTCCAATATGTCCTGGACCATGGTACATTCTAGCCATGTCAGCAACCATGCTATTTGGCAAAACTGGTCTGTCATCCTTGTAAACCCAAATCTCATCTTCTTCTCGCTGTCTGCAACCTGCTTTTAACCATGTGTCTTTTTCCTCATCATATGCCTCATCTTGTAAGTCTTTAAATCCTTGCCATGTCTCAACTACAGATGTTAGCATAAGTGAATTCAAAACATGTTCATTGTCTTTTTCCCGATTGATTAAAAAATTGTTCTTTGCGCAATGTTTAGCGATATCGTCTGCATAGGCATTACCTTTTGTAATATAATCATTGCCCTTTTTATGTGCTGCACATTTCACAACAGCAATTTTCTCTGGTAACTGAATGCCATCGATCAATCTCTTGATCAAATTTGCATTTCTAATTGGTGTTCCCGCAGAAGTTAAATAACCTCTTTGAGACCAGAGCTGACCATAGTCATGGACAACACCGTATCCATACTGGCTGTCAGTCATTATGGTGATTTTTAATTCTTTAGCTCTTTCACAAACACGAATCAAAACAATCAATTCTGCTACTTAAGCTGAACGAATTCCTTCGAGACATGAAGCTTCAATCAGATTTGCAACTGTACAGACAGAATATGCTGCTCTCAGAAAACCTTCATCAGTTCTCAAACATGAACCATCAACAAAATAAACAAAATCTGTCTCAGGCAAAGGAACATCTTTAATGTCCTGCCTAGGCTTAGTGCAGTAATCCAAAACATCCAAACACTCATGGTCAATGTCATTTTCGTTTCTGATTTCTGTTACAGTACCATCAGGCAATAATGTGGAAGGATTTAAATTCACACACCTTGCTATCGAGACATTATCTGATCCCAAAATAGTTTTTTCATATTTGGTAAGTCTGTTACTTGTCAAATGCTGTGTTTTGCTTCTGGTAAGAAGAATTTCAACAGAATGGGGTACATAGACTTTTACAGGAAATCCCATTATAATTCCCTCACTTTGCTCAAGGCTCACACTTGTTGTAGCTACTGCTTTTAAGCAGCCTGGTAATGCTATTGCAACAGGATCAAGAACTGCTGAGAAATATGCAATAGGCTTTCTCAGTTTTCCATGTCTCTGGATTAAAACTGATAATGCACAACCTTCTCTTTCACTGCAATACAGCTCAAATTCCTTTTCGTAATCTGGCATACCTAGAGCAGGTGCTTCACATAAGCTTCTTTTTAATTTTTCAAAAGCCTCTAACTCAATTTCTGTAAGAATAATCGGATCTTTTATATCTGGTTTAGTCAGTCTCTGTAGTGGTTTCGTAATTACTGAAAATCCACTAATCCATTCACGACAATAACCAACCATTCCTAGAAACATTCTGACCTGTCTCTATGTTTTTGGAGGTTACATTCCCTGAATCATTTTAATTCTCTCAATTGTCACCTGTCTGATTCCTTTTGCAATTCTATGACCAAGGTATTTTTCTTCTTGTTTGCAAAACTGTAATTTTGCAGGAGACACTTGATGTCCTTCATCTGCTAGATGATTCAAAAGAGTAATTGTATCTGTAACACAATTATCTCGTGTTTTACCAGCAACAAGGAGGTCGTCTATGTACTGCACCAATGTTGATTTTCCAGGTAGATCTAGAATCTCCAAAGATTTCTTTAACAACTGATTAAAGATAGATGGACTCTCTGTATACCCTTGAGGGATACAACACCATGCTAGTATGCGATCCTGGAACCTGAACGCAAACATTTGCTGGCTATCTGGATGCAATGGAACAGTAAAGAATGCATTGCAACGGTCTATAACTGTATACCATTCTGCATCATGCGGAATCTGATAAAGAATTACCGCTGGGTTTGGGACAACTGGGCAACATGGAACAACTATCTGATTAACCTTTCTCAGGTCTTGAACAATCCTGTAAGTTCTGTTTGGCTTTTTGATCCCCATTATCGGTGAATTACATGGACTACTTTCAATTTCTTTTAGAACACCTTGTTTTATGAATTTGTCAATTGCAGGAATTACACTTTCAATAGTTTCAGCTTTCATTTTATACTGGGGAATATTTGGAAAATCTACTCCTTGTTTTACTGTAATTTTAATTGGGTCTACATTTTTCATCAAGCCCATTTCAATTTCAGCTTTGACTGTCTCTTTTAATTCTTCAGGAAGATTATTTTTATCAAATGCAGGAAATAATTTACTTTCCTCCGCTTCAACCATTAACATTGTCAATTTGTACAGCCCATCTTCTTCAAGTGTTTGAAGCTCTATACCCTCTGGTGAGCAATATATTTTGCAATTCATTTTGCAAAGAATGTCTCTTCCTAACAAGTTTACAGGACTGCTGTTACAAACTACAAATCTATGTTTGTCTTTAAATTTACCAATTTCAACTTTGACAGGCTCTGTTAAATCTGTTTTAATTTGTTGATTAGCTACACCTACAACTTGGATGGAGTCCCCAGAGAGAGGCAGGTTTTCTGTTTCCACTGATCTAACAGTAGAACGGGTAGCACCAGTGTCCACCAGAAAAGTGATTTCTACATCATTAACCTTACCATTAACAAATGGACCTGACTGATCTACCTCAAGAGTGGCTCCAAGCACACACTCTTCCTCCTCTCTCAGGCACCGTCATAAGTAATCCTCGGAATCACTTCCTCCATTTTCTGTCATTAAAAATTGTTGAGAAACATTTGGCACATTCACTCTTTGCGGTCTGTTTACCTGATCACCTCCGCAGAATCCCGTTTCTGTATTGTACCTCTGCACATTCACACAATTTGGAAGTGACGGTTGTGGAATCTGACTCTGCTGATTCACTACCTGTCGCTGTAGATGTTTCTGGAGTTTTATCTCATTTAACTGTCACTGTAGCTGTTGCTGCAGATTTATCTCATTCTGCATCTGTGGATTTAATGATGCATTTTTTTAATTTCTGGGCGGATTTTTACATTCACGCTTCCAGTGTCCAATTTCGCCGCAATTAAGAGAAGGGAGCTTTTGTTTCAACTCTTCAATGTTAACATTAAATTTTGGCTTATTATAATTTCTCTTAAATTTACCTTGATTTTGATTCTGATTAATAACATTTTTATTTTCTAGAGTTGCTATTTGCTGTTCAGCTACCTTCACCTGTGCCCACATTGCCTTTTCTTTTAGCTTCTTTTGCTTTGCATCTATCTCATCACTGCAATATTTTGCTTTTCTCAAAATGTCATCAACTGAGAGTGATTGCTAACCCACTATTCCGTTTCTAATCATTTCACCAATTTCAGGTCTTAAACCATAAACAAACCTATATATGAAGTGGCTCATATCCTTTTGACTTAATTTTTCATAGCCACTGTATTGTTTAAATACCAGCAGTAATCTTACATACAATGAATGAACTGATTCTTTTGGTTCTTGATTTGTTCTGTCAATTTTAACCCAATCAACTTCTTTCGGGGGAATCTTGTTTTTCAACCAATAAATTACTTTATCATACAGATCCATAACATCTGATGATGGAGCACCTGTTACTCTATCTTGAGCAGGTTCTTCTTTTGGCCAACTCACAGAAACTTTACATTCTTTCCAAAGATCTGATGGGACAACAATGCCAAAGAATCCATCAAGATCAATCCACAGAACTTTTTAGACTTTAATGAATCTATCCACCTGACAATACCATTCCACAGGCTTTTCTCTCAGCCGAGGAAAATCATTTGTAAATTATAAGATGTCCTGTCTTGTCCAAGGAACATACACATATCCACCTCCTGCTATTTCTCTTATTGGAAACTGATGAGCTACCATACCTCTTTCTCTCCTTTCTTCCTCTCTTTTCTTTGTCCATTTTACTCTCCATTTACTTAAATCTCCTAATCTTTTTAAATATACAATCAAATCTTTTATATGCAGTATTCTTCCATTTGAATTCATGTTTTCAATATCCCTTTCTGAAAATTCTATTCTGTAATGTTTTCCTAAATTCTTCTGTCTGCTCAAATCAACCTCTAATTCAGTAGCTAATTCTTCCAATTGATCATACTTATTTTTGGTTTTCCATTGTATGCTTTTACAAATAAATAATAATTCTTCATCTTGATAATGCTTTAAATTGTCAGGTCCAATTGTGCCAATAATTAATTCCTCCAAATCTGCTTTTAATTTTGCGACATCAAGTTTTGGGGTCGATTAATCTATTCTTTCAACACTATTTTCTGGAGTATTAGCACCAGCTGGAGCTCTACATGCTGGACTTTGATTAAAAGTTAAATCAGGCATCATTGTTTTCTCTCAGTGAATTTCTGATAAATCTGAGTAAAACTTTTCAGCTACTTTTCAGCTACTTTCTGAATTTCTGTATTTAATGGAATAGTTAAGGCTGAATATCTAACTTCACTTTGATCAAATACTGGTTGAACAGGACCAATCGTTACTGGTACTGTTACTGCTTCCATGCTTTTAGTTAACTGTCGTATTAATTCATCTTTTGCTCGTAACTATTCTGAAGTATTTGGAGTTTCCTCACATCTTTCTGTTCTCATTAGATTTCTTGAGGGCTCATTTCTCAAAACTGGGGTTTCAGGATAATTTCTATTTTCACCTGATATACTAGAATTAGTTCTTGTTACTACCCTTTCAGGAGTTTTTGTATTATTCGGGTATAATCTGGGTGATACCTCATTAAGTGGTGGTGCACTTGGAGTGGTTCCTGAAGAAACCATCGGGGAAGACCATGTACAAGCTGGTTTAAAAGGAGTTTGATTCTGATTTGTAATATACATTTCTTCTAAAATTGGATCTTCTAATTCACTTTCTTCAATATTATTTTTCTTTTGGGTATTCTTTTGACCTGGTATTTCAGTAACCATCACTCTTACTGGGTATAGACCATCACACATGTCTGCTTGTCTCCATCGACGCATTCTATCTTCATGAGTTTCTCTATTAATGTCTAATTTTGGACCTCTTGTTACACCTCTGGTTTCCCGTGCAAGTTCAAACATCTCATCCTCCCATTCAACTAAAGCTTCATATTGAGTAGGTCTAGGCTTTGGCACAAGAGCCATCATTTTTTCTCTCAAATTTTTTAAAACCCTCATAATAAATGTTCCGTCTTCTGGCGATGCTAATACACCATCATCTTTGGTATATTCCATCCAATTATCAAACCAAAGGCAAGTATGATAACCATATTCACCTTCCATATAGGCTGCAGGTGTTTTGCCCTTAGGAAGTAACTTTCCACCTCGCGTTTCAATTTTCTTATCAGGTTTAAATATATTTTTCAATTTCTGGAGCCACGTAAGCTTCTTTTCCTCTTTCTTGTAATAATAACTCATGTCTTTAAACAAATCCGCTTAATTCTAAATGATCGTAAATGTTTCCTGGTTGTACCGCAAAACCAGCCAATCCATGCGCGAAACTCACCAACAGGCCAATCAGGTTAAGCTACGTCACCACCTTGCTCAACCAATAGAATTACTGCTTTCCGAATAAGCCAATCAGCTGACAGCTTGACTTAGTCACGTGAGCCAATCAGCGGACTTGCTGTGACGTATGTTAGCCAATCACAGCGCGGACCCTGTGACGTACACTGCCGCTACAGCTTCTCGTCTCTCGCTCCTAGAGCTCACCCCTCCTTCACAAAATATTTTCACAGCGCCATTTTAAACAAAACTTTTCAATGAATTTTCAATTAATAACCACATAAAATGAACCATTTGTCTGTTTCACTAAAATAAAGGGATAGCTTTTACAGTCACTCAAGTATTCTTTTACATGAAATAGAAGACGCTATTCTCACAGAATATTCAGTTGTTGATAAAGTAAGATTTTACTCTACCCTTCTAACAGGTAATAAAAAACTTGTTTCCCTCTGAATGCACATAAAGTAACAATTCAAAGTTTGACTCAAACGTAATTACAAAATCATTTACGCACTTTCAAACGAAAAGTATCCCTAACCATGCATACATGAAATCCTGGTAGGACTTTAACCAACCATAGAAATCCTCACTCGCCAGTAAGAATAGACAACGCTTCCTTACCCTTCACTCAAGCTTAGATAAATTCTATTACTCTTTTCGCAGTGAGTTTTAAAACAGGCTCCAAGTCCCTATTCTCGAAAGCTACGATTTCATAGACAATCCTTACTATACATTTTACCTTGCACACCTAAAATCCCTAAACGTGTGCTGTACGTCCACAACACTAGTGATATATGACAATACCACTATTTTGAAACAGAACAAATGCACTGTGCAACTTCACCTGTTACACTACACTTTTGCCGGCAAGCCAGGAATTTTCTCACTGCTGGAAAAACCCTTTCGACAACATATCACAACTTTGACAAACTTAACATGTTTTAGTCATAGATCCTATGTAATTACCATGTAACATGTCAGTTACCATAGTAACCGAACTCTGCTACCAAAGAATTGATCCAGCGCCCCTATAGAACTTCTGTCTCAACATCACTAACCAATACCAGATAATTACCATTAATCATAAATCACTCACACGGCCCATATACCAACGTGACAAATTTTGGGCAACTGAATCATGTGACCTAATTAATCAGAACTATTCACAAAACTATTCTCACATTTATATACAACTGCAGTATAACATTTTACCATGGTTATTGTAACACTTATCATTTAATTAAGTCACTTAGGCAAATGGATCAACTGATGGTAACAAAACCATGAATAAACAAGACCAGCTTGTCGTTTCAATAATCTTATTTATTAACTATTAATTCAAAGAAAGTGCATTTTATTAAATTCTTTCATTAGCATAAAATTAGCAGCATTTTATTGAGGAATAGCACATTAGACTGGCAAATTCAAGCAAAATCAATTAGCATGATTAAAGTGAAATAAACAGTTTCCATCACCTAAGTTTTATTTTTTCTGTCTAAAAACTCGCTTCATCTAGAGAAATAGTCATTAACCCTATTGATCCTTACGTGCTCCAACAAGTCCTTCAGCACGACACGCCCTTCGGGAATCGGAAAGCGAGAAGCACCCTCCTGCCCGAGGGGGCAATTTTTATACCTTTCTGGCTAGCTAAAGTAACTAAATCGTGCATTCTTTTCTGAAAATCCAAGCTTGCGATTGGCTGAGCCCTGTCAGTCCACCATTAGGTCATTCACTCCTGACCAAGTCCGGGGCCTCATCATAGCCCTTATTTTTCTTAGATTCTCCATCCTTTTGCTTCCTTAAGAATGTTACATTTACCCGAGCACAAAACTTTACTTCCTAATCTTGGCAGGCCTTGCCCCATCCTGTCCTTGTACTTGTCTCCAAGAACATGTACATTAATATGTTTTTCCAGCTAACACAATTTCTTCGACCTTGTGTCACCTAACACAATTTCTTCAGCCTTATGCCAAAAACAAAACCTCAAATTTTTACAGAAACATTTCAATCATTGTCACTAGTGTCATCAATCTCCTCTTGACTACTGCTATTCACCTCCACCACAGGTGGAATGATTATATATGTCCACTCAGGGGACTTGTACTTCTGGTTAGGTTTTATAACTCTGTTTGCCCTACTACTAATGACTTCTATTTTCTTTCCTGCTTCACCTTTCTTTTCAGTGTCACCTTTTTGACTGGAAATTTCATTCACCTGCTCCTTTGATCTGTTCACCAATTTGAATTTCAAGCCTTCATTTTCATTAGGCCAGTTATCACCTTTTCCTGGTAATTTCTTTTTTGGTTCAGTCACCTTACACTCTGCTCTCCAAGCTCTCTTTCTGAATTTTCTTATATCAGAATCTTCATCACTTTCATCTGATTCTGTATCTAAGACTTCAAATCTGAATCTTTGTTCTTCTTTACTTTAGGAACATCATCCTTATAGCTGGTACTTGGTAACTCCTCTTCTTCTTGAATTACTTCTAACTTCCCAGTTTCAGAATTTTCGTTCCTGCTTTCAGAGCTTCTATTCTGCTTTTCAATACTCTCTTGATCTTGAATAACAACTTGATCAGACTCTTTTTCTGCTTCTTTTTCTAGCAAATCTTCATCATTTTCAGAGTCTATTATCACGATTTCTTCAGTATTTTCATTCAATGCTTCATTCGCAATTGAACTTTCCAGATGTCAACCTTCTTGTCGATCTTCAGGATCTGGATTTCTCTCAGGTTCTTCTTCGGAGTCTGAATCAGCTGTAGTGTCACCTTCGTCAGGATTTTCAGGTGTCGGCACACGAATGGTGTGACTTGCATGAATCCACCTTTTCAATCCTCTGCACTTAACTACATTTGTTGTGACAAGAATCACCTGTCTTGCTTTTTGCCACCTGGGTACTAGACAGTTTCTTCTTCGGTGAACTTTTGTTCTTACCCAGTCTCCGGGTAACAGATCATGAGCTTGCTCCATGTCTCTTGCAATTACTTTAGTTTCCACCTGATGGAACACAGAAGTCAGGACGTCAGAAAGGTTCCTGCAATATTCCAGAATGACGCTATCATTTATACTAATTAATTTCCCTACTGGTATAAATGCTTGTCTCATGACTCTGCCCATGACAATATCATGTGGACTTAAACCTGTCTTTTTTATCAGAAGTACTTATCAAAGACATCAGAACAAGTGGAAGTGCATCTGTCCACTTCATTCCTGTAGCTAGACACATTTTTCCAATTCTAATTTTTGATCGTACCATTTACTTGTTCTACAACACCTGATGCTTCTGGTCTGTAAGCACAATGCAGCTTCTGTTTAATATTTAATGCTTCACAAATCATTTGTAACAGTCTGTTTTCAAAATGTGTTCCACGATCAGTTTCAACAGTCACCAGAAAACCGTACCTTGGTATGAACTCCCTTAAAAGCAATTTTGCAACAGTAACTGAATCATTGTGACGTGTTGGGAACGCTTCAACCCACCTTGAAAACAAACACATTATCACAAGGACATATCTCTATTTGTTATGGGGTGGCATGTCAATGAAATCCATTTGTAACCTGGTGAAAGGACCACCCTCCCGTCCTATGGTTCCCATGCTCACAACTGTTTTTCTGTTTGGGTTCATTTGTTGACAGACTAAGCATCTCTGGCAAAAAGATTCTGCAATTATTCTGAACTTTGGGTTGTACCAAGTTTACCTGAATAGCCTTATCATAGAATCCCTTCCAATATGTCCTGGACCGTGGTACATTCTAGCCATGTCAGCAATCATGCTATTTGGCAAAACTGGTCTGTCATCCTTGTAAACCCAAATCTCATCTTCTTCTCACTGTCTGCAACTTGCTTATAACCATGTGTCTTTTTCCTCATCATCTGCCTCATCTTGTAAGTCTTTAACTCCTTGCCATGTCTCAACTACAGATGTTAGCATAAGTGAATTCAAAATATGTTCATTGTCTTTTTCCCGATTGATTAAAAAATTGTTCTTTGCGCAATGTTTAGCGATATCGTCTGCATAGGCATTACCTTTTGTAATATAATCATTGCCCTTTTTATGTGCTGCACATTTCACGACAGCAATTTTCTCTGGTAACTAAATCCCATTGATCAATCTCTTGATCAATTTTGCATTTCTAATTGGTGTTCGCGCAGAAGTTAAATAACCTCTTTGAGACCAGAGCTGACCATAGTCATGGACAACACCGTATCCATACTGGCTGTCAGTCACTATGGTGATTTTTAATTCTTTAGCTCTTTCACAAGCACGAATCAAAACAATCAATTCTGCTACTTAAGCTGAACGAATTCCTTCGAGACATGAAGCTTCAATCACATTTGCAACTGTACAGACAGAATATGCTGCTCTCAGAAAACCTTCATCAGTTCTCAAACATGAACCATCAACAAAATAAACAAAATCTGTCTCAGGCAAAGGAACATCTTTAATGTCCTGCCTAGGCTTAGTGCAGTAATCCAAAACATCCAAACAATCATGGTCAATGTCATTTTCGTTTCTGATTTCTGTTACAGTACCATCAGGCAATAATGTGGAAGGATTTAAATTCACACACCTTGCTATCGAGACATTATCTGATCCCAAAATAGTTTTTTCATATTTGGTAAGTCTGTTACTTGTCAAATGCTGTGTTTTGCTTCTGGTAAGAAGAATTTCAACAGAATGGGGTACATAGACTTTTACAGGAAATCCCATTATAATTCCCTCACTTTGGTCAAGGCTCACACTTGTTGCAGCTACTGCTTTTAAGCAGCCTGGTAATGCTATTGCAACAGGATCAAGAACTGCTGAGAAATATGCAATAGGATTTCTCAGTTTTCCATGTCTCTGGATTAAAACTGATAATGCACAACCTTCTCTTTCACTGCAATACAGCTCAAATTCCTTTTCGTAATCTGGCATACCTAGAGCAGGTGCTTCACATAAGCTTCTTTTTAATTTTTCAAAAGCCTCTAACTCAATTTCTGTAAGAATAATCGGATCTTTTATATCTGGTTTTGTCAGTCTCTGTAGTGGTTTCACAATTACTGAAAATCCACTAATCCATTGACGACAATAACCAACCATTCCTAGAAACATTCTGACCTGTCTCTGTTTTTGGAGGTTGCATTCCCTGAATCATTTTAATTTTCTCAATTGTCACCTGTCTGATTCCTTTTGCAATTCTATGACCAAGGTATTTTACTTCTTGTTTGCAAAACTGTAATTTTGCAGGAGATACTTAATGTCCTTCATCTGCTAGATGATTCAAAAGAGTAATGGTATCTGTAACACAATTATCTCGTGTTTTACCAGCAACAATGAGGTCGTCTATGTAATGCACCAATGTTGATTTTCCAGGTAGATCTAGATTCTCCAAAGATTTCTTTAACAACTGATTAAAGATAGATGGACTCTCTGTATACCCTTGAGGGATACGACACCATGCTAGTATGCGATCCTGGAACCTGAACGCAAACATTTGCTGGCTATCTGGATGCAATGGAACAGTAAAGAATGCATTGCAACGGTCTATAACTGTATACCATTCTGCATCATGCGGAATCTGATAAAGAATTACCGCTGGGTTTGGGACAACTGGGCAACATGGAACAACTATCTGATTAACCTTTCTCAGGTCTTGAACAATCCTGTAAGTTCTGTTTGGCTTTTTGATCCCCATTATCGGCGAATTACATGGACTACTTTCAATTTCTTTTAGAACACCTTGTTTTATGAATTTGTCAATTACAGGAATTACACCTTCAATAGTTTCTGCTTCCATTTTATACTGGGAATATTTGGAAAATCTACTCCTTGTTTTACTGAAATTTTAATTGGGTCTACATTTTTCATCAAGCCCATTTCAATTTCAGCTTTGACTGTCTCTTTTAATTCTTCAGGAAGATTATTTTTATCAAATGCAGGAAATAATTTACTTTCCTCCGCTTCAACCATTAACAGTGTCAATTTGTACAGCCCATCTTCTTCAAGTGTTTGAAGCTCTATACCCTCTGGTGAGCAATATATTTTGCAATTCATTTTGCAAAGAATGTCTCTTCCTAACAAGTTTACAGGACTGCTGTTACAAACTACAAATCTATGTTTGTCTTTAAATTTACCAATTTCAACTTTGACAGGCTCTGTTAAATCTGTTTTAATTTGTTTATCAGCTACACCTACTACTTGGATGGAGTCCCCAGAGAGAGGCAGGTTTTCTATTTCCACTGATCTAACAGTAGAACGGGTAGCACCAGTGTCCACCAGAAAAGTGATTTCTACATCATTCACTTTACCATTAACAAATGGACCTGACTGATCTACCTCAAGAGTGGCTCCAAGCACACCCTCTTCCTCCTCTCTCAGGCACCGTCATAAGTAATCCTCGGAATCACTTCCTCCATTTTCTGTCATTAAAAATTGTTGAGAAACATTTGGCACATTCACTCTTTGCGGTCTGTTTACCTGATCACCTCCGCAGAATCCTGTTTCTGTATTGTACCTCTGCACATTCACACAATTTGGAAGTGGCGGTTGTGGAATCTGACTACCTGTCGCTGTAGCTGTTGCTGGAGATGTATCTCATTTAACTGTCGCTGTAGCTGTTGCTGCAGATTTACCTCATTCTGCATCTGTGGATGTAATGATGCATTTTTTAAATTTCTGGGCGGATTTTTACATTCACGCTTCCAGTGTCCAATTTCGCCGCAATTAAAACAAGGGAGCTTTTCTTTCAACTCTTCAATGTTAACATTAAATTTTGGCTTATTATAATTTCCCTTAAATTTACCTTGATTTTGATTCTGATTAATAACATTTTTATTTTCTAGAGTTGCTCTTTGCTGTTCAGCTACCTTCACCTGTGCCCACATTGCCTTTTCTTTTAGCTTCTTTTGCTTTGCATCTATCTCATCCCTGCAATATTTTGCTTTTCTCAAAATGTCATCAACTGAGAGTGATTGCCAACCCACTATTCCGTTTCTAATCATTTCACCAATTTCAGGTCTTAAACCATAAACAAACCTATATATGTAGTGGCTCATATCCTTTTGATTTAATTTTTCATAGCCACTGTATTGTTTAAATACCAGCAGTAATCTTTAATAAAATGAATGAACTGATTCTTTTGGTTCTTGATTTGTTCTGTCAATTTTAACCCAATCAACTTCTTTCGGGGGAATCTTGTTTTTCAACCAATAAATTACTTTATCATACAGATCCATAACATCTGATGAAGGAGCACCTGTTACTCTATCTCGAGCAGGTTCTTCTTTTGGCCAACTCACAGAAACTTTACATTCTGTCCAAAGATCTGATGGGACAACAATGTCAAAGAATCAATCAAGATCAATCCACAGTACTTTTGAGACTTTAATGAATCTATCCACCTGACGATACCATTCCACAGGCTTTTCTCTCAGCCGAGGAAAATCATTTGTAAATAATAAGATGTCCTGTCTTGTCCAAGGAACATGCACATATCCACCTCCTGCTATTTCTCTCGTTGGAAACTGATTAGCTACCATACCTCTTTCTCTCCTTTCTTCCTCTCTTTTCTTTGTCCATTTTACTCTCCATTTACTTAAATCTCCTAATCTTTTTAAATATACAATCAAATCTTTTATATGCAGTATTCTTCCATTTGAATTCATGTTTTCAATATCCCTTTCTGAAAATTCTATTCTGTAATGTTTTTCTAAATTCTTCTGTCTGCTCAAATTAACCTCTAATTCAGTAGCTAATTCTTCCAATTGATCATAATTATTTTTGGTTTTCCATTGTATGCTTTTACAAATAAATAATAATTCTTCATCTTGATAATGCTTTAAATTGTCAGGTCCAATTGTGCCAATAATTAATTCCTCCAAATCTGCTTTTAATTTTGCGACATCAAGTTTTGGGGTCGATTAATCTATTCTTTCAACACTCTTTTCTGGAGTATCAGCATCAGATTCTGCACCAGCTGGAGTTCTACATGCTGGACTTTGATTAAAAGTTAAATCAGGCATCATTGTTTTCTCTCAGTGAATTTCTGCTAAATCTGAGTAAAACTTTTCAGCTACTTTCTGAATTTCTGTATTTAATGGAATAGTTAAGGCTGAATTTCTAACTTCACTTTGATCAAATACTGGTTGAACAGGACCAATCGTTACTGGTACTGTTACTGCTTCCATGCTTTTAGTTAACTGTCGTATTAATTCATCTTTATCTCGTAACTATTCTGAAGTATTTAGAGTTTCCTCACATCTTTCTGATCTCATTAGATTTCTTGAGGGCTCATTTCTCAAAACTGGGGTTTCAGGATAATTTCTATTTTCACCTGATATACTAGAATTAGTTCTTGTTTCTACTCTTTCAGGAGTTTTTGTATTATTCGGGTATAATCTGGGTGATACCTCATTAAGTGGTGGTGCACTTGGAGTGGTTCCTGAAGAAACCATCGGGGAAGACCATGTACAAGCTGGTTTAAAAGGAGTTTGTTTCTGATTTGTAATATAAATTTCTTTTAAAAT
The DNA here is from genome assembly GCF_964261635.1 of Lissotriton helveticus. Lineage (NCBI taxonomy): Eukaryota > Metazoa > Chordata > Amphibia > Caudata > Salamandridae > Lissotriton > Lissotriton helveticus. The sequence continues at coordinate 645,377,535 of NC_136071.1, read as the reverse complement.
TGGATCTTCTAATTCACTTTCTTCAATATTATTTTTCTTTTGGGTATTCTTTTGACCTGGTATTTCAGTAACCATCACTCTTACTGGGTATAGACCATCACACATGTCTGCTTGTCTCCATCGACGCATTCTATCTTCATGAGTTTCTCTATTAATGTCTAATTTTGGACCTCTTGTTACACCTCTGGTTTCCCGTGCAAGTTCAAACATCTCATCCTCCCATTCAACTAAAGCTTCATATTGAGTAGGTCTAGGCTTTGGCACAAGAGCCATCATTTTTTCTCTCAAATTTTTCAAAACCCTCATATTAAATGATCCGTCTTCCGGCGATGCTAATACACCATCATCTTTGGTATATTCCATCCAATTATCAAACCAAAGGCAAGTATGATAACCATATTCACCTTCCATATAGGCTGCAGGTGTTTTGTACTTATGAAGTAACTTTCCACCTCGCGTTTCAATTTTCTTATCAGGTTTAAATATATTTTTCAATTTCTGAAGCCATGTAAGCTTCTTTTCCTCTTTCTTGTAATAATAACTCATGTTTTTAAACAAATCCGCTTAATTCTAAATGATCGTAAATGTTTCCTGGTTGTTCCGCAAAACCAGCCAATCCGTGCACGAAACTCACCAACAGGCCAATCAGGTTAAGCTACGTCACCACCTTGCTCAACCAATAGAATTACTGCTTTCCGAATAAGCCAATCAGCTGACAGCTTGACTTAGTCACGTGAGCCAATCAGCGGACTTGCTGTGACGTATGTTAGCCAATCACAGCGCGGACCCTGTGACGTACACTGCCGCTACAGCTTCTCGTCTCTCGCTCCTAGAGCTCACCCCTCCTTCACAAAATATTTTCACAGCGCCATTTTAAACAAAACTTTTCAATGAATTTTCAATTAATAACCACATAAAATGAACCATTTGTCTGTTTCACTAAAATAAAGGGATAGCTTTTACAGTCACTCAAGTATTCTTTTACATGAAATAGAAGACGCTATTCTCACAGAATATTCAGTTGTTGATAAAGTAAGCTTTTACTCTACCCTTCTAACAGGTAATAACAAACTCGTTTCCCTCTGAATGCACATAAAGTAACAATAGAAAGTTTGACTCAAACGTAATTACAAAATCATTTACGCACTTTCAAACGAAAAGTATCCCTAACCATGCATACATGAAATCCTGGTAGGACTTTAACCAACCATAGAAATCCTCACTCGCCAGTAAGAATAGACAACGCTTCCTTACCCTTCACTCAAGCTTAGATAAATTCTATTACTCTTTTCGCAGTGAGTTTTAAAACAGGCTCCAAGTCCCTATACTCGAAAGCTACGATTTCATAGACAATCCTTACTATACATTTTACCTTGCACACCTAAAATCCCTAAACGTGTGCTGTACGTCCGCAACACTAGTGATATATGACAATACCACTGTTTTGAAACAGAACAAATGCACTAAGCAACTTCACCTGTTACACTACACTTTTGCCGGCAAGCCAGGAATTTTCACACTGTTGGAAAAACCATTTCGACAACATATAACAACTTTGACAAACTTAACATGTTTTAGTCATAGATCCTATGTAATTACCATGTAACATGTCAGTTACCATAGTAACCGAACTCTGCTACCAAAGAATTGATCCAGCGCCCCAATAGAACTTCTGTCTCAACATCACTAACCAATACCAGATACTTACCCTTAATCATAAATCACTCACAAGGCCCATATACCAACGTGACAAATTTTGGGCAACTGAATCATGTGACCTAATTACTCAGAACTATTCACAAAACTATTCTCACATTTATATACAACTGCAGTATAACATTTTACCATGGTTATTGTAACACTTATCATTTAGTTAAGTCACTTAGGCAAATGGATCAACTGATGGTAACAAGACCATGAATAAACAAGACCAGCTTGTCGTTTCAATAATCTTATTTATTAACTATTAATTCAAAGAAAGTGCATTTTATTAAATTCTTTCATTAGCATAAAATTAGCAGCATTTTATTGAGGAATAGCACATTAGACTGGCAAAATCAAGCAAAATCAATTAGCATGATTAAAGTGAAATAAACAGTTTCCATCACCTAAGTTCTATTTTCCCTGTCTAAAAACTCGCTTCATCTAGAGAAATAGTCATTAACCCTATTGATCCTTACGTGCTCCAACAAGTCCTTCAGCACGACACGCCCTTCGGGAATCGGAAAGCGAGAAGCACCCTCCTGCCCAAGGGGGCAATTTTTATACCTTTCTGGCTAGCTAAAGTAACTAAATCGTGCATTCTTTTCTGAAAATCCAAGCTTGCGATTGGCTGAGCCCTGTCAGTCCACCATTAGGTCATTCACTCCTGACCAAGTCCGGGGCCTTATCATAGCCCTTATTTTTCTTAGATTCTCCATCCTTTTGATTCCTTAAGAATGTTACATTTACCCGAGCACAAAACTTTACTTCCTAATCTTGGCAGGCCTTGCCCCATCCTGTCCTTGTACTTGTCTCCAAGAACATGTACATTAATATGTTTTTCCAGCTAACACAATTTCTTCGACCTTGTGTCACCTAACACAATTTCTTCAGCCTTATGCAAAAAACAAAACCTCAAATTTTTACAGAAACATTTCAATCATTGTCACTAGTGTCATCAATCTCCTCTTGACTACTGCTATTCACCTCCACCACAGGTGGGATGATTATATATGTCCACTCAGGGCACTTGCACTTATGGTTAGGTTTTATAACTCTTTTTGCCCTACTACTAATGACTTCTATTTTCTTTCCTTCTTCACCTTTCTTTTCAGTGTCACCTTTTTGACTGGAAATTTCCTTCACCTACTCCTTTGATCTGTTCACCAATTTGAATTTCAAGCCTTCATTTTCAGTAGTCCAGTTATCACCTTTTCCTGGTAATTTCTTTTTTGGTTCAGTCACCTTACACTCTGCTCTCCAAGCTCTCTTTCTGAATTTTCTTATATCAGAATCTTCATCACTTTCATCTGATTCTGTATCTAAGACTTCAAATCTGAATCTTTGTTCTTCTTTACTTTAGGAACATCATCCTTATAGCTGGTACTTGGTAACTCCTCTTCTTCTTGAATTACTTCTAACTTCCCAGTTTCAGAATTTTCGTTCCTGCTTTCAGAGCTTCTATTCTGCTTTTCAATACTCTCTTGATCTTGAATAACAACTTGATCAGACTCTTTTTCTGCTTCTTTTTCTAGCAAATCTTCATCATTTTCAGAGTCTATTATCACGATTTCTTCAGTATTTTCATTCAATGCTTCATTCGCAATTGAACTTTCCAGATGTCGACCTTCTTGTCGATCTTCAGGATCTGGATTTCTCTCAGGTTCTTCTTAAGAGTCTGAATCAGCTGTAGTGTTACCTTCGTCAGGATTTTCAGGTGTCGGCACACGAATGGTGTGACTTGCATGAATCCACCTTTTCAATCCTCTGCACTTAACTACATTTGTTGTGACAAGAATCACCTGTCTTGCTTTTTGCCACCTGGGTACTAGACAGTTTCTTCTTCGGTGAACTTTTGTTCTTACCCAGTCTCCGGGTAACAGATCATGAGCTTGCTCCTTGTCTCTTGCAATTACTTCAGTTTCCCCCTGATGTAACACAGAAGTCAGGACGTCAGAAAGGTTCCTGCAATATTCCAGAATGACGCTATCATTTATACTAATTAATTTCCCTACTGGTATAAATGCTTGTCTCATGACTCTGCCCATGACAATATCATGTGGACTTAAACCTGTCTTTTTATCAGGAGTACTTCTCAAAGACATCAAAACAAGTGGAAGTGCATCTGTCCACTTCATTCCTGTAGCTAGACACATTTTTCCAATTCTAATTTTTGATCGTACCATTTACTTGTTCTACAACACCTGATGCTTCTGTTCTGTAAGCACAATTCAGCTTCTGTTTAATATTTAATGCTTCACAAATCATTTGTAACAGTCTGTTTTCAAAATGTGTTCCACGATCAGTTTCAACAGTCACCGGAAAACCGTACCTTGGTATGAACTCCCTTAAAAGCAATTTTGCAACAGTAACTGAATCATTGTGACGTGTTGGGAACGCTTCAACCCACCTTGAAAACAAACAAATTATCACAAGGACATATCTCTATTTGTTATGGGGTGGCATGTCAATAAAATCCATTTGTAACCTGGTGAAAGGACCACCCTCCCGTCCTATGGTTCCCATGCTCACAACTGTTTTTCTGTTTGGGTTCATTTGTTGACAGACTAAGCATCTCTGGCAAAAAGATTCTGCAATTATTCTGAACTTTGGGTTGTACCAAGTTTGCCTGAATAGCCTTATCATAGAATCCCTTCCAATATGTCCTGGACCGTGGTACATTCTAGCCATGTCAGCAATCATGCTATTTGGCAAAACTGGTCTGTCATCCTTGTAAACCCAAATCTCATCTTCTTCTCGCTGTCTGCAACCTGCTTTTAACCATGTGTCTTTTTCCTCGATGATGAAAATTGGTTCCCCTACCTAGACATTTTACCCAACCGGGGGTATAGGAAAGAGATCCTGAGGCTACGGATTGGGATTAACCCATGGCTAATAAACAGAGAGCTTAAAACAAAAATGTTAGACCAGCAAGGTCTCTGCAGGTGTGAGTTGGGAACTAAAGGAGACCTGTTACATATCTTGCTATACTGTTTGTCACTCTTAGATCAGAGAAAACTGTGGCTGCGCCCAGTATTTTTAAAACATGATATAAAAACAAGGACGCAGGCAGCCAGCATTTTAACAGAAATCCCTTCCATTGATATTGTAATTGCCCTGGGGAAATTCATAAAGGGAGCAATGAGTGCATTGAGAATCCAGGAATAATTCGTAGTACTGTATGAAATTTTAGTTGAACGAAATTGCTTGTAGGGGTAAGAAAATGAATAGGCTTTTATTATGTAAATATAGGTTTTAAGAAATGTAATTTTTAGTGGTATTTTGCATTTTTGATAATGGTGTGTAGGTTCTTTTTAACGGACTAACTTTAAAAAAATAGGTTTTATGAATTTACTGTGCATACTTCATTCTGTATTATATTCATTGCATTGTTTAAAGACTATGGTCATAATAAACATACATTTTGACTTGCTTCAATGCTTTTAGTTAACTGTCGTATTAATTCATCTTTTGCTCGTAACTATTCTGAAGTATTTGGAGTTTTCTCACATCTTTCTGATCTCATTAGATTTCTTGAGGTCTCATTTCTCAAAACTGGGGTTTCAGGATAATTTCTATTTTCACCTGATATACTAGAATTAGTTCTTGTTTCTACTCTTTCAGGAGTTTTTGTATTATTCGGGTATAATCTGGGTGATACCTCATTAAGTGGTGGTGCACTTGGAGTGGTTCCTGAAGAAACCATCGGGGAAGACCATGTACAAGCTGGTTTAAAAGGAGTTTGTTTCTGATTTGTAATATAAATTTCTTCTAAAATTGGATCTTCTAATTCACTTTCTTCAATATTATTTTTCTTTTGGGTATTCTTTTGACCTGGTATTTCAGTAACCATCACTCTTACTGGGTATAGACCATCACACATGTCTGCTTGTCTCCATCGACGCATTCTATCTTCATGAGTTTCTCTATTAATGTCTAATTTTGGACCTCTTGTTACACCTCTGGTTTCCCGTGCAAGTTCAAACATCTCATCCTCCCATTCAACTAAAGCTTCATATTGAGTAGGTCTAGGCTTTGGCACAAGAGCCATCATTTTTTCTCTCAAATTTTTCAAAACCCTCATAATAAATGATCCGTCTTCTTTCTTATCAGGTTTAAATATATTTTTCAATTTCTGAAGCCATGTAAGCTTATTTTCCTCTTTCTTGTAATAATAACTCATGTTTTTAAACAAATCCGCTTAATTCTAAATGATCGTAAATGTTTCCTGGTTGTTCCGCAAAACCAGCCAATCCGTGTGCGAAACTCACCAACAGGCCAATCAGGTTAAGCTACGTCACCACCTTGCTCAACCAATAGAATTACTGCTTTCCGAATAAGCCAATCAGCTGACAGCTTGACTTAGTCACGTGAGCCAATCCGCGGACTTTCTGTGACGTATGTTAGCCAATCACAGCGCGGACCCTGTGACGTCCACTGCCGCTACAGCTTCTCGTCTCTCGCTCCTAGAGCTCACCCCTCCTTCACAAAATATTTTCACAGCGCCATTTTAAAGAAAACTTTTCAATGAATTTTCATTTAATAACCACATAAAATGAACCATTTGTCTGTTTCACTAAAATAAAGGGATAGCTTTTACAGTCACTCAAGTATTCTTTTACATGAAATAGAAGACGCTATTCTCACAGAATATTCAGTTGTTGATAAAGTAAGCTTTTACTCTACCCTTCTAACAGGTAATAACAAACTTGTTTCCCTCTGAATGCACATAAAGTAACAATTCAAAGTTTGACTCAAACGTAATTACAAAATCATTTACGCACTTTCAAACGAAAAGTATCCCTAACCATGCATACATGAAATCCTGGTAGGACTTTAACCAACCATAGAAATCCGCACTCGCCAGTAAGAATAGACAACGCTTCCTTACCCTTCACTCAAGCTTAGATAAATTCTATTACTCTTTTCGCAGTGAGTTTTAAAACAGGCTCCAAGTCCCTATACTCGAAAGCTATGATTACATAGACAATCCTTACTATACATTTTACCTTGCACACCTAAAATCCCTAAACGTGTGCTGTACGTCCACAACACTAGTGATATATGACAATACCACTATTTTGAAACAGAACAAATGCACTGTGCAACTTCACCTGTTACACAACACTTTTGCCGGCAAGCCAGGAATTTTCACACTGCTGGAAAAACCCTTTCGACAACATATAACAACTTTGACAAACTTAACATGTTTTAGCCATAGATCCTATGTAATTACCATGTAACATGTCAGTTACCATAGTAACCAAACTCTGCTACCAAAGAATTGATCCAGCGCCCCAAAAGAACTTCTGTCTCAACATCACTAACCAATACCAGATACTTACAATTAATCATAAATCTCTCACAAGGCCCATATACCAACGTGACAAATTTTGGGCAACTGAATCATGTGACCTAATTAATCAGAACTATTCACAAAACTATTCTCACATTTATATACAACTGCAGTATAACATTTTACCATGGTTATTATAACACTTATCATTTAATTAAGTCACTTAGGCAAATGGATCAACTGATGGTAACAAGACCATGAATAAACAAGACCAGCTTGTCGTTTCAATAATCTTATTTATTAGCTATTACTTATCGACTTTCATGACCCATATTGAGACTGGTGTTAAATATCTTAGCGACATCATAAAAATATCACCATGCCTGCTTTGGCATAAGATTTGGACCAACGAGGAGTGCAAATTGAATAGAAACCTCATTAAAGACTGTATGGGTCTGGATGGTGTAGCAAAAATCAAATGGCTGCGACATGTACAAACGATGTTCTTTAACATTGGACACCCTGAATTTTATGATGACCCAGAGAGTTTACAAAGCATGACTAGGCTGGCCCTTAAAAAATCACTAATTACACATCTGGAAAGTGCAAGATGGGACAGGGAGAAACTCAAAGGTACAATCCTAAGTTATCAGCAAATCACCCCTATTGAGGGCTTACAATCGTATCTTGGGATTGAAATAGCACCCTACCCTCGCATGCTCCTTACTAGGCTGCGCCTAGGGATTTTCTTCCGCATGGTCACTCTACCGAAACAGAATGACTGGACCTCGCTGAAACTAATATGTCCATGTGACGACCATTCAATACAAAGCAATATTCACATCATGTTCTTTTGTAATCTGTATATTAACCCCAGGAAACTATTCCTTTTACCACTACTTAAGCGCTGGGGGATAAGAACTTGTAAACTTGCATATCTGAAATTATTGCTTTTAGAAGATGCGGAGATTATCTTTGCTGTTTCTTGCTTTTTGAAGTCAGTGATGAAATTTAGAAATTCAATGTGTTAAGTAGTGCATGCCAGTATTGACCAGCGGAATATGAGACTCTTTGTTTAATGATCGCGTGCAGATTTTAAATTTTAGAGAAATGTTTTAACTATTTTCTAAATTTGTTCAAATTGTTTTTTTACATTTTTGTGTATAAATTGTACCTGTATGCTTTTATGATTTTCTTGATAAAATCGAATAAAGCTTATACTACTACTACTAACTATTAATTCAAAGAAAGTGCATTTTATTAAATTCTTTTATTAGCATAAAATTAGCAGCATTTTATTGAGGAAAAGCACATTTGACTGGCAAATTCAAGCAAAATCAATTAGCATGATTAAAGTGAAATAAACAGTTTCCATCACCTAAGTTCTATTTTCCCTGTCTAAAAACTCGCTTCATCTAGAGAAATAGTCATTAACCCTATTGATCCTTACGTGCTCCAACAAGTCCTTCAGCACGACACGCCCTTCGGGAATCGGAAAGCGTGAAGCACCCTCCTGCCCAAGGGGGCAATTTTTATACCTTTCTGGCTAGCTAAAGTAACTAAATTGTGCATTCTTTTCTGAAAATCCAAGCTTGCGATTGGCTGAGCCCTGTCAGTCCACCATTAGGTCATTCACTCCTGACCAAGTCCGGGGCCTCATCATAGCCCTTATTGTTCTTAGATTCTCCATCCTTTTGCTTCCTTAAGAATGTTACATTTACCCGAGCACAAAACTTTACTTCCTAATCTTGGCAGGCCTTGCCCCATCCTGTCCTTCTACTTGTCTCCAAGAACATGTACAACAAGATCAAAACTGCTTCTGCATTAAACGTTGTTTATTCAGCAAAAAGCACTTCTTTTCTGCACATGAGTGAAGGCTTCACTCTGGTCAAGGTTTTCATTCTGCAGCTCTGCCAGCCATTTTGTTAGGCCCATTTGAAAACTATTATTTAAACAAACACAAGACAGCAATTAATTAAAGAATTAGAATTCATTCTGTTACCCACCCCCTTTGCTAATTATTAACCCATTAATAAATGTTACCTAGCCAAAGCACATTTAGCAGCAAATATGTTTTTACGTTCTTCTGAAAGGCCACAGGAATCCTCCTCGAGCTTGTGCCACATAAAGACAAAAAGACATAACATAAGCACACACAAATAAGCACATGCCATTAATTAAACAGCCGCATTTAATACTGACAAAGACAATAGACAAGGTTAGTTTATTATTTTTTACGTACTTGCGTTTGCAACAAAGAGCACATATGTTAATCCCTCGTGTCATGTATGCACTTTGAACTAGGTTGGTTAATACATTTCACTTCATGCTGATTAATACGATTATTATATTATGGAAGTTTAACTTTGCGAGTCAAAACAAAATGTTTTTCTGAAGCTCGCTCCATCAAAGGCGATGCCCAGGGTGGTGCTGTCGAGGAGGTCCCAGATTTCTGTGGCGTGTCTTTGGAGGGAGTGGATGTTGAGGAGGATGCAACAGCAGTGGAGAAAAGGCAGGCAAGAGGGCGGTGAGACGGGGAAAGGGCAAAGGGAAAGCCTAACAATAGAAAATAAGCCAAAACGAGGAGGCTGCCAGATAAGGCAAAAGGAAACCCAAGCAGAGAGATTATAAAGGAAATCAGGAATTACCAGGAAGGAGTGGCAGGGATGCGATGCAGGGCAGGGGCCGGCCTCGAACCGGCTTGGAGCGGGAGGCAGAGGCACTCAGGTGAAGCTATGCCCCTGGGAGAGCAGTGTCCTGGCCGAGGTCAGGGGACTTGCTCAAGTGCAGAAATACTAATATAACACTGGAAAGTGGAGCTTAAAATCTGATAATGACCTAGATGCATCAAAGATTGTAAAAATAGCAAACATAAAAAGAAGGTATTTGGAATTTAGGAAATGATAATGTGTGTGGGTGAGGGGGTGCACATGTGTGAGTGAGTGTGCGTGTGTGTACTTCTGTCTGTATGTGTATGCACTCGCGCAGTGTCTCAGCTCCTGCAGCAGCCTAACACATTGAAATAAGAATTGGAATGATTTGACTCTTCAACAAGGGCCAATTAATTATTGAATGCTAACATACTACTGAAATAATTCATTTGAGTGTTTAAGCAGCACTCTTTTGCATTCTCCCCTGAAAGCAAAGAAGGTGTCTTAGTTTTTCTGATCAGCTAGATGGAGTTTAACAATGCAATGTCAACATGCCATGGGAAAATGAAGCTCTTCGGGAAGTAGTAATTCTCTGTTTATTCATACTCTTCTATTGTTCCCTTAGATTGTTATTGTTTTCTCCTCAAACAAAAAGAAATAAGAAACAAGCATTGGTAAGGCAAATATAATAATGAATGAAAGTAGCTTTTGTGTCGTTGAGCAGTTTAGGCACTCAATAAGTCATCATACATTCAACATGTCACTCATCTTTGTACTCATGCATCCATTCATTCATTCACTGACTGATTTTTGAATTCACCCTCTGACACAGATATAATATAATATGAATAAACTCAGCAACATATGCAAGATATATTAATAGAATATCACTAGAAAAAAGAAAACATGCTGCTATCTAAACATGTTGAGAATATGCTTGCAATTACAAAACTATAGATAGGAGTGGGACTCCATCTTGAGGTGGCATTGGACATAGTCTATCACTGTTTTAAGGTTTGGGCATGGCCACCGCCCTTAGAGCAACGTGTTGGCCATCTTGCAGTGCTAAAACAATCATACACTATGAACCACAGCACTCTATAATTGCAGCCTGATTTAGATGGGTTCTGGTTCACTGCAGAGGATATGAATGGCAAGTAAGTAGCCCCTTAACACTGTCTGGGGATCTTTTCGACTCTCTGAAGAAACATTAAAGAGAATGAGCAAACAAATGAAAGGTTTTCCAATCAGATTATAGTACAAATTTTTACTGTGCAACTGTTTTACCCCTAAGGTTGTCCAAGAGTGTAACCAACACCAACATCCTTCCCTACACATTAATCTGTGAGATTTCACGTAACAAAATACTTGACTGCAGGCTTTAACATGGGAGAAAAACAATTCACATTTGAAAGCCTCTTGTCTTTTATATATTTTCTTTCTCTTACTGATGATGCTTCAATCTTTCTGGGAATATAGCTTTGCTTTACAAGATTACTTTTCTTTCCTTTTAGTTCTAGTGTTTATGAAGTGTGGTTCAAGCTACTTCAGGCTGTTCTTCAGCACTTCCTCAACTACATTTGGAAAGCTACAATTGATCTATTTTTTACAAATCCTTGCTTGGGGTAAGGTATACATGCATGCATCCAATATTATATGTTTTTGCCTGCTTTCTGAGTGCTCTATTTGTTTTTTGTTGGGGGGGGATGGGGTTTAGGTGATTACGGCTTGTAGTCACTGAATAGGCTACGGTATGATATGCCCAGGATCACATGTGCAGTCAAGCAGGGAAGCAAAAACTGCGGCTCATGTGTCTTGTCTCAACGGGCTATATTTAGCGCTTAGACAAAAATGTAATTAAAAATCATTATATTTTTCGAAAGGGGTCAAAGGACGCATTAAATAAACACTGACATTGATATTGTTCACATGTCTACTGATACTGCAGGGACCTGTTGTCATAAATGAGAGGATTGGTTTTGTACTTCCAACATTGTCAAAAGAGACAGAGAATTGGATTATTACAAATGTAAACTGATCTAGATGTGTTGTAAATACTTGGATGTTTTATTCCAAATGTTGAGTGGATACATGGTAGCAACTATGCGTATATATTTTCCAGATCTCCATATAAACTTCTGAATCTTGAAGGACTTTTTTGAAGGAGGATTCTTTTGAAGCAGGATTTTAAATTAATTAATCTACGGCGGATGTACATGTAAGTACCCATTGTTGTACAATGCTTTTACTACAAGGCCAATCAGATCACAAGGTAACTAATACATAGGTTACTTTGTAGCGTTTTGAGTGGAATATACGGAAATCATAATTTGGAAGGGGAATCTATAACCCTTATGGAAGGCAACCTCTTCACTTAGTTGTGAGCGACAGGTAAGATCCTGCCTCCTTTATTGAGTCATTCGTGAATCTAGGGAAGGTTGTGGTCTCATGCCTCTGTTGTTTTATATCCTAAGTAGCGTTGTCATTTAATTTGTTATTTGCAGTTATTTGGCGTCCAAAAGATACACAAGGTACTAGTGCTATCTCTTTCTATGATCTGCACGTATCAATAATTTCACAGGAAGTTTTGTAACTATAAATTGCACACTGATCTGTTGATATGCATTTTCACTCTCTCACTATGATGATTATAAGATTGTATGCAATGTAGCCATGAGGGTATATAACCCAATGTATATAAATATGAGATAAGCGTAGAGACAAAATATGTACTATAATATTGTGATGCTGCACTGGTTTGAGTAGTCCCCTTACGCACATAGTTGGTGCTCAGTCGGAATTGGGTGACTGATGAAACTATAAAGATGATTACAATGTGGTGATGATATGTATTACTTCCAGCCCTGAGGAAGTCGTGGGTACACACCCAGTGATGACGAAACGCGTTGGCATAAGGGAGTGGAAGATTGGGATCAAGTGAAAGAAATAAAGAAACAAGACAAGCACAATAATTTGGAGATCCATTTGTATACTGTTGTACTGTTAATCCATATGTGATTTGGCTTGTGCTTCAGGAAATCGTTAAAATTTGTATTCAATCTTTGATTGATTAATTAGGAGGGATTGGGTGTACACTCTCCTTTTCTGAAGGCACAGCTGGATATAGCAAATCTGATGATTTTGTTGGTTCACTAATAATTTGTTGTGTAAATTTTACATGAGCACCCCGAATTTCTTTGAACACCCTATTTCTAACATGTCCCTGAAATATGGCATGAAAAACTGACCTTCACTTAAAATATCTGACTCCATCCTTTCCTATTTTTTTATAAAATAAATGGTAAGCTCCTTCCCTTCTATCCTCTGCATGTCTTCTCTGCCTGAGCACAATCTTCTCTATCACATGCATGTTCGCTTTAATCCCTATAATGTTTTTCTGCAAATTACCCACAACGAATTTGCAAGAACACAACCCCTTCTCCTCTGAAAGGCATACTCCTGTAAATTGGCAATACCTAATCTCCTTTAGACCATCTATTAATCCCACCATATACATGGCATACACACCACACTAATGATCCCAAAGATCTCCTATTAATGTAATCACTACAAGAAACTAGAATGAATGACTGGAATGGTTTTCCTGCGTTCATAAAACTAATCCCAATAGTCAACAATAACCAATTACTCTTGACTCACCACTAACCTTGGGTTCCGGAGAAGCATGCTGCCCAGCGTTAAGTGCTTGAATACCAAGTCAGGGTTAGTAATGGGTATATTACCCAACAACAGGCCTTTTCAAATGCACAAACACTGGCAACTATCATGTATACTGTTATAAAATTACAAATATGTGTGCAAATAGAGTGCAAACAATATACAACCCCTGTCAATTGGGCCTAACTAAAATCATCACAGTGATTAACCCAGGGGATTGTCGGGGTGGGTGGCCAACACTAAAACTCTTGCTTGCTACAGTAATATTTGAGAATAGATCTAACAAATTGTATGTCTATAGCCCGTACCACTGTGTGATACCAACCCACTTTTAAAAGTCTACTGCCTTTACAAAATGCTTTTCACAAATGATGCTTATATCTTGTCACCATAAGTAACTCAAGGCTACTGTTTTGAGCTTAAGCTTTCCCACCAGCACCCATCAGGCATTCACTCTTAAAAGTACAAAGGTATACAAAACTACAGTTGGCCAACCAAAATATTATCTCTTCGAAGAGGGTCTAAAAAAGGATTCTCAAAGAGCAAATCTGCTATATGAACACATTATGTCACAGGGGATAACAAACACAACTAGCACAGTAATCTGTAAGATTCCATGTAACAAAATCCTTCCAAGTTATCAAACAGAGTAATAGGAGTGCACTCTTAAAGGTATTGATGTTAACATATAGTCTTTGAATAAATAAGGCCTTCTGCTTTATATTGCAACATTTCCTAAGAAACAAATCAGGTTTATAGCCATAATCATTGTATAGCCACCAAACCAACCATAACCAACTTAGCACTGATGCATTGTAGATAAGATATGTCTCAAGGCAAAAAGTGAAATACAGCTCATGGAAACCGATTTGTGGGTGGAGCCTTGCCCCTTTCTTTTTTATTGATCTTGTAGGCGCTGTTAAGCCATATGTAAAAAATTAATTCTACTTGCATTTTGTATTGTGCATTAGGTAGGAAATATGCTTTATATGTTGTATTTATAGTGCTTAGGCTAATGCGGGAAAAAGATGTAATTATTTCAATATTCAAGTTCTCTCACTTTTATTGCCCTTGCACTGTGAAAGACTGATATTGCCCTGCAAAGATTCAAATCTGTCATTTGTAGAGAAACAAGATAAATTACCAAAATTGTTTACCAAGACATGTGCCTTTTAAATACCAAATCAGACTGGCATTAATGATTGCTTTGTGACCAAAATTTGGTCACAAAAACATTAAGTGGCATATTTCTGTAGGATTCGCCCTTGCACCACACATGGGGTGCAAGGGTGATGCAAAACTTAAGTAGGATTTATCAAACCACGCAAGGCCACCTTGCATTAACCTGAGTGGCTTGCTAAATCGAGAGTAAAGCAACACAGCACAGCACATCGCATATCGCTGAGTTGCTTTACTCTGCCCAAGGGAGGTAGTCCATGTGTGGAGCGTGGATGTTCCCACGCATCCACCCATGGATTTTGGTGCATCCTCAAATTTACCATCAGTGGTAAACCTGGGAATGTCTCAAGTTGCTACGCCTTCCCAGGGGAAGTGTAACAAGGAGAATTATCTTTATGTTTCCTAGTTACTTCCTCTTTCTATGTGTGCTGCAGCACACATGGAAAGAGTTAGGTCCATTTGCGACCCACTAGCAATCACTAATTTAAAAAGAAAACTTTAACACATTTAGAATAGTGATTACCAATATGCAATTTGGAAAAAAATGCTATTTGTAAATCAC
Source organism: Lissotriton helveticus (assembly GCF_964261635.1). Lineage (NCBI taxonomy): Eukaryota > Metazoa > Chordata > Amphibia > Caudata > Salamandridae > Lissotriton > Lissotriton helveticus. Next base: position 645,362,468 of record NC_136071.1, on the reverse strand, counting down.
TGTTCAAAAGGTGCATACATCTGGCCCAATGTGCCTTCCAAGAGGCCTACTGACAAAGTTTCAAACTATGCTGGTCAACCAGAGCCCAGACATAATTCCTGCAAGGATTGTGGGTGTCATTCTAAATGCTGGAGCAGAGATGTTGCACACTATGGACACAATTACAGTATCCTGGGATGAGTGGCCATCTTGGAAAACTACTAAACACTCACATTTCTGAAAACTAGACACACGGGGGACTCCAGCGAGGTATGGCTTGCGTGGGTCCCCCAAACTTTTCCTACCAAGAATGCCCTGCAAAGCTCAAATTTAGCTGAAAAATCACTTTTTTCTCAAATTTCCGTGTGGGAAAGTTCTGAATCTATGAGGATCTACAATTTTTCCCAACCACCCAGTGTTCCCCCATGAAAATGTGTTTTTTCCTGGGTAACAGAACCTGGTGACAGCCAGACAAGTCACCCCATCCTGGATTCCCCTGGGTGTCTAGTTTAAAAAAATGTATAGATTTGCTAAGTTTCCCCTAGGTGCCGGCAGAACTAGAGTTCAAAATCATCAGATAGGCACTTTTCAAAAAAAGGGTCCTTTTTCACTGTGAAAATGTGTTGTGTCCACGCTGCGTTTTGGGCTGTTTACTGCTGCGGGCACTAGGCCTACCCACACAAGTGAGGTACCATTTTTCTCGGAAGACTTTGGGGAATGCGGGTGGGTGGAATTTTGTCTATCCATGCAGATTCCAGAGTTTTCCACCACAGAATTATGAGGAAAATGTGTTTTTTTTATAAAGTTTGCAGATTGCAAGGGATTCTGGGTAACAGAACCTAGTGAGAGCCGGACAAATCACCCCATCCTGGATTCCCCTGGATGTCTAGTTTTAAAAAATGTATAGGTTTACTAGGTTTCCCTGGGTGCCGGCAGAGCTAGGGTTCGAAATATACAAATAGGCACTTTGTAAAAAAGGGTCAATTTTCACTGTGATAATGTGGTGCCCATGTTGCATTTTGGGCTGTTTCCTGTCGCGGGCACTAGGCCTACCCACACAAGTGAGGTACAATCAATTTTTCTCAGAAGACTTTGGGCAATGCGGGCTATGTGGAATTTTGTGGATCAATGCAGATTTCAGAACTTTCCACCACAAAAATGTGAGGAAAGTTTGTTTTTTTGACAAAGTTTAAGGTTTGCAAGGGATTCTGGGTAACAGAACCTGGTGAGAGGCAGACAAATCACCCCATCCTGAATTCCCCTGGAAGTATAGTTTTAAAAAATGTATAGGTTTGCTTGGTTTTTCTAGGTGCCGGCAGAGCTAGGGTTCAAAATCTACAGCTAGTCACTTTGCAAAAAAAGGGTCAGTTTTCACTGAGAAAATGTGGTGTGTCCACATTGCGTTTTGGGTCGTTTCCTGTCGCGGGCACTAGGCCTACCCACAGAAGTGAGGTACCATTCTTCTTGGAATGCTTTGGGGAATGCATGGTGGGTGGAATGTTGTGGACATACGCAGATTCCAGAACTTTCCACCACAGAAATGTGAGGAAAATGTTTTTGTTCACATTTTGAGGTTCGCAAGGGATTTTGGGTAACTGAACCTGGTGAGAGCCAGACAAGTCACTGCATCCTAGATTCCCCTTGGTCTTTAGTTTTCGGAAATGTATAGGTTGGCTTGGTTTCCTTATGTGTCGACTGCGCTAGGGCCCAAAATCCACAGGTAGGCACATTTCTAAAAACAAGGCCGTGTCTAGTGGGGTTTCTGCCGCCCTGCGGGGGAAATCGGGGGGTGGGAGGGTTGCCCCCATATTCCCCCAAAGTGGGCAGAAAGACTGTGGCTATTAGTTTTGGTGGGTGGGGCATTGGTATGCCCATTCTATGACGCCCCCACCCCCACGCATAAAAAAGGCAGCATAATTGCTGGTGCCTAGTGTGATCTCTGATGCCCCCTGGGGGGCAGATCAGGGGCTACTTCTCCCATCTGCCAATTGAAGGGGCAGAAAGACTGTGGCATTTTTTGGGGGGATGGGACATTGGCATGCCCATTCTGTCCCCATCCCAAACTTTGAAAAAAAATCCCTGGTGCCTAGTGGGCTTTCTACCCCCCTGGCGGGGCAGTTAAGGGGCTATTGCCCCATCTCCCTTCCGGGGGGCAAAAAGACTGTACCATTTGGGTGGTGGCATTGGCAGGCCCATTCTGGGCAGCCCCCACCCCAACGTAAATATAAAAAAAAAATCCCTGGGGCCCAGTGCGCATTCTGCCCCCCCGGGGGACAGATCAGGGGCTATTGACCAATCTACCTCCTTTGGGGCAGAAAGTCTTGTACCTTCTTTGTGGGGTTAGGGTGGGGGCATTGGCATGCCCATTCTGGGCCGCCACTCACCCCTGGCATATAAAATGAAAATCCCTGGTGCCTAGGGTGCTTTCTTCCCCCCCGGGCTACTGCCCTCATTTGCCCCTCATGGGGGCAGAAAGGCTGTATGGCATAATTGCAAAGGGGAGAGCAAAGGCCCTTGCCCAAGGAGATGCACCCCCCTCCCTGGTGGCTAGTGGGTGGATCCATGCTTGGGGATCGCCCTCCTGGGGTGATCCCCAAGCATGGATCCACTAGGAAAGGGTTCCATTGGAAAGGGGAGATGCTCCTCCTTCCAACAATACCTCTCCTATGTTTTTCAGTGCTCGGAGGGTTGAGATATCCCCACAAGCACCAAAACTGTAAAACTGAAACTAAGTTTCAGTTTTGTTTTCAGGTTAATGACGACAGCGTGCCATGCGCACGATCATCATTACAATGAAAACAGCCAGTATGCTTTGGTAGGTTGGGGGAGCTCTTCCCCACCTCCCAAAGCAAAACACAATGGGATATCCCTCTGCTGTTTACAGCAGAGGGATTTTTTAAATGTGTGCTTATGACAGAATGGTTCCATCATGAGCACACTGGCACTTAATATTGAAATATTTTGTTTATTTCATAATCAAATATAAAAAAAAGTTTTCAATTTAAATTTTTTGCTTATTTACTTGTATATACTGTATTGATTTTCATCATCATCATCATCATCATCAAAATATATTCATCCACAAAGACCATAAAAGCACAATTATAAACAAAGTCAAAACCATCAAATCACAATAGAACAGTATTATTGGTCAACTCTCCCCCATATTTAAAAGAGAAAGATGAGAATACTTAGATATGGTATAAAAACCAGGTAAATCACTGAATATTATATTCATTTTGAAGAGTCACCTATAAAATTACTTGCAAGTTTTAAAACGCTCACTATAATGCTTATCTCCTTCTCAATTTCAGTGCTCGGGTAATAAAATTCAGTACTGAACAACATATTGATTGGGGCTCCAAATGCTGGAGGAAACACAATCTATCCTGATGATTGTTAAAAAAAACTCCACCACTTAAAATAGGGCATGTAAACCGTGACCTAAGAGAAGAGTATATGGTTCAAAAGAGCAAAAAGTGCTTCGTTGACTGGTGCTATCCTCCATCACAAGGACAACACAGTAATGTTGGAAACCAGGTCAGGTTCCTGGTTCCCTGTATTGATTTTAATTTATAAATGTTGATATTATTATTTTATTTGTAAAAAAAAGTCATGGACTCCCTGAGTAGGCCTTGCCTACCCACAGGATTTCTCGGACCACATGTTAAGAACCACCTCTCTAATATAATGACATTCTGCATATGACCCAAGCCCTTTCCCCTGCAGAGTGATCATTTGTTGGGACAGAATTTGTTGTAAGTCCGCAAAGATATGACTTTGTATAATGTTTTTGACACCATCACTGGTGTGGTGCTATTTTTGGTCATTAGTAGAATCTTTTCTAACTTTTGTCGACCATTGCCCCTTGCTGCTAACAGTGATTCACAATACCTATTTGCAATTGTAGTTTGAGGTCTGGATTACGACTACCTCGGAACTGGTGCAATAGTTATTGACCCAATAAATAACGACACCCAGGGGGCTGTTATTTTTCAGATTTACTAAATATGAAAAAATATTAGTTTTCTGTGATAGTGGAGAATATAACATAGGTTATGGTGCTTACTGCACTAAAATCTACATATCCTGTTAATATTCAGGCCTTTTACCCATTACATATCGGAAGGTTTGCCCTGCCAATATTTAAAACTCAGTGGCAAAGACAATGTAGCTGGTGGGTACACAAGCACATTGTCGTTTCGCTATCCAGTTAACAAACAGGATTGAATTACAGAATTACATATGTTTTGTGCAAACTCTAATATTTCAAATTGAAGCAGGAGCGTAGCTTCCATTGGTACAGCAGGTGCAGTTGCACCAAGGTCCAGAGGCATGAGGGGCCTTCTGATCCTGATAATTGCTGTATTTCAAAGTTCAAAACAGCACCCAGGATGGCTATTTGCTCCCTTGCTCTATGGCACTTGACACACTGGTTACGCCACTGAATTAAAGCATTTTTACTGCTTCACGTTCCCCCCAAAAAACGCCAGCCAATTGGTAAATGATACGCTATACCAAAACATAGACCACAACATCATGTCAATGTTCTTACAGTATAGGAATAAACGGTGCGCAGTCTAAATATCGAGTTTTAAATATCGACCTACAGTAATTTTGAGTTGTAAATATCGTAGGGACAGAATATCGAAATCAAGAATATCGACAACCAGATTATCGACCTGAAGGTAAGAAATATATGTTTGGTTAATATTGAAGTTAGTAATATCGATAGCAAAAATATCAATGTTACTAATATCGATATTTATATTAGTGTTATGTATTTTAAATATTTATTTTATATTTTTGTGTTTATATTTTTTGTTAAGTATTGTACTGGTTTTTGAATATGTGTATAACATTTTTAGAAGTTATTAATGTTTTTAAGTAAATTAGGGGTTTTAGTACAGTAGCAGGTTGTGGGTTTATAGGGGAAGAGGGTGGGAATTAATTTAATTATATTAAATACATTTAAAAAAATTAGGAATGAGTAATTATTTTAAAGTAAATTTTGCAATTTAGTTCTGTAGCCGGTTGTCGGTTTATAGGGGAATAGGGTGGGAAGTAATTTAATTGTAATTAAGTAATTATTTTGTATTTATGGAGTTGGAATAGTAATTTTTACACCTACGTTATCCAACACTTTCCCTACTGTTGCACTCTCTGGAGTGGGAATAGTAATTTTTACCCCTACGCTATCCAATACTTTCCCTACTGTTGCACTCTCTGGAGTTTGAATAGTAATTTTTACCCCAACTCTATCCAACAGTGTCCCTACTTTTGCACTCTCTGGAGTGGGAATAGTAATGTTTACCCCTACGCTAGCCAACACTTTCCCTACTGTTGCACTTCTAGAGTGGGAATATTAATTTTTACCCCTACGCCTACGCTATCCGACACTTTCCCTACTCTTACACTCTCTGGAGTGGGAATAGTAATTTTTACCCCTACGCTATCCAACACTTTCCCTACTGTTGCACTCTTTGGAGTGGGAATGGTAATTTTTACCCCTACTCTATCCAACACATTTGCTACTGTTGCCCTCTCTGGAGTTGGAATAGTAATTTTAACTCCTACGCTATCCAACACTTTCCTTACTGTTGCACTCTCTGCAGTTGGAATAGTAATTTTTACCCTTACCCTATCCAACACTTTCCCTACTGTTGCACTCTCTGGAGTGGGAAAAGTCATTTTTACCCCTAAGCTATCCAACACATTCTCTACTATTGCTCTCACTGGAGTTGGAATAGTAATTTTTACCCCTACGCTATCCAACACTTTCCCTACTGTTGCACTCTCTAGAGTTGGAATAGCAGTTTTAACCCTACGCTATCCAACACTTTCCCTACTGTTGCCCTTTCTGGAGTGGGAATAGTTATTTTTACCTCTACGCTATCCAACACTTTCCCTACTGTTGCACTCTCTGGAGTGGGAATAGTAATTTTATCCCCTACGCTGTCCAACACTTTCCCTACTGTTGCACTCTCTGGAGTAGAAATAGTAATTTACGCTTTCCAACACTTTCCCTACTGTTGCACTCTCTGGAGTGGGAATATTAATGTTTACCCCTATGCTATCCAACACTTTCCCTACTGTTGCACTCTCTGGAGTTGGAATAGTAATTTTTACCTCTACGCTATCCAACACTTTCCCTACTGTTGCACTCTCTGGAGTGGGAATAGTAATTTTTACCCCTACTCTATCCAATATTTACTGTTTTAGTTAATGTAGTGTATAATTTATTAATTTTTTTAATGTATTTTGTTATATATATTTTTATTTATATTATTGTTGTATGTGTATGTATGTATTTATAATTTATAAAATGTTTTAAACAATGTATAAATAATTACAATAATTATTTATAAAGATGATTAAGTATATAAATTATATTTTATCGAACACCAAAGTAATCCCGTTACCAAGGGCACACTCTTGCACAGCTGGTGCGAGGTTGTTATGCAAAATAAAACCTGCTAACTAAAGTTCCTGGACGAGTGCGAGTATAATTTGTTTGGAGGTGAAATTATATTTTATATGTATATGTTTAATTTATTTTTACAATATATATATTCGTTATAATTTAAAACATTTTAAAATATGTTTAACTATTTTTGTATTAATTATATATATTATTTACTTTATTTTACATTATTTTTTAAACATTTAAACAAACGATATTATCAACAATTATATTTTTGACAACAATATTTTTTTTAAATATTTTTGTACTTACCATAATGTAGATAGGACTTCGATATTGTTGACATCGATATTTCGCCTACGATAGTTTTTGACGTCGATTTTTCTGTAGTCGATATTCTGTCAGTGATTCGGAATCAACAATAGGAGTACACCCATAAACCCAGTTGAGATCTGGGTGGTAATTGTGTGTAACAAATAACAATATCTCAACAGCTGTTATTTTATAGGCTAGTAAATAAACATGCACGTTTAGTTGCAAAAGGAACAAGCAGGGACACTCAAGTTTCAAAGATGTGCAAAAGGCACATTATATTTAGAACAAATAGAATGAAAATAGTAGTATCAGCACTGTTGACAGTGAATGTGGGAGTAACCCGACAAAACTTTATGCACATAAGTGCCCGTGACATACACGGATGAACAGCGCAAAGTGAACAATGGTGATAGTATTTACAAAGTACTTGAGGTTCTCAGGTAGGTATTGACAAAGGTTTATAGAGAGTTTAGCATTTTTGTGAACTAGAGCTTAGCGCCAAAAGTTGCGCTGGAAAGTCAACGGCTTTTTGACCTGTCACAAGTTAGGGTCATCATCAAGACCAGGTTACCTTTTGGATAGTGCTGTACAAAAAGGGAATAAGGAAAAGAGAGTGAGGTAGGGAACAGGCAAGGCGAGTAGAAAAAAAGAGAATCTGCCGGTTTGGTAGTAAGAGAATACCTGATAAGGGAAATGAAACTTGATAGTAAATTCGCGCGTTGAGGGCGAAGGATCCGAGGGGTCCAAGTGCTCAGATGGGGGATCAACAGGAGGAAAACAATGATGGACGCTGTGGGAGGGAAAGGAATGAATCATGACAGGAACAGAAGAATCAATTACAGGAGTGGCTATAAGGAGCAATGGGTGGACTAGTACTCACCAATGGGCTGCCCGGGAATGTGAGTAAGCAGTAGATCACCGTACAAAAGTTCTAGGATCGGTGTCCACAAGCGGTTAACATCTGTCAAGTAATTTATTTTATAAGTCAGAGGAACCCCAAGGAGGCCTTGGGGCCCCCCAGGGGTCACCGTGGCACAGGCTGAGAACCACTATTCATCAAGTAAAACGCAATTTCACCTGGAGCTGTGAAAATCCCTTCACCATTCCAGCAGCTCAGCACCTGCTTTGATACACTAAGGTCAACAAAATAAATGCCAGTACTGCCCAATAACTCGACAAACTTAATGAAGAGATGAGAAATTAATTGCTCATTTCAACAGACCACTCTTTCAGTCGAAGAATAAATCAAGAGAAATCTTTTTATTTTAAATATACCTTTAGTGTATTTATCTTTTTTTCTTTTTTTTCCGACAGAAGCAACGCCGCAGGGAGATACAGTGTCTAAAAGAAAAAGAAAAAAGAAATGACACAAATTTGGCATTTAACGCCGGACTGTGCACCGCGTCATTACAATCCAACTGCCCTCTGAGGCTATTCAAGAAGCGACCTATTCTGTGCCTCACAACACATCAGTAGAAGTTCAGATTCACTGTCACATGGTCCTGAGGAGAATCCCGCCACTTTTTTAGGGATTCGAAACGCGTCGACCTTTTTGACCTTTAGGGGTCCATTATGATGTCGGGCGGATTTCCTCCGCCAGGCTGGCGGTGGAAATCCGCCCGACATCATCAGCACAATTCCCCTCCGCCATATTAGGATGGCGGAGGGGACCGTGGTGGTGCGAAACAACGCCCGCCTGTTTTCCTCCCCGGTCGCCTAGCGGCCGGGGCGGAAAACCTGTAACATGGTGGCGGTGTCTGTTAGACACCGCCCGCCATATTACAATGGGCTTTCACCAATGCATTTCCGTGGCGGCAATGCCGCCACGGAAAGGCATGCGGAGACTCCCTGCGGGGGCCCGTTGCGGGCCCCCTGGGAGTCCGTGGCTTGGGGGGTTGCACATGGGGGGTGCCTATGGTACCCCCCCGCATTTCAAAGTGCAACATGGCAGGCACCGCGTGGTGCCTGTCATGTTGCAGTTTGAAAAGCAAAAGGTGCACTTTACACATGGCAGCGGGCGGAGATTTCTGCTCCGCCCGCCGCAATTGCACCCATACAGGATGCGCCCGCCTGTGTGGTGGGCGCATCCTAATGCCCTGATCGGGACCCCCGCCCTTAAGGCGGGCGGTCCCGGGTCCCGATGTGATGGCGGGCGGACTAAGTCCGCCCGTCATCATAATGGACCCCTTAACGTTTAGGCCAATCATTTGTAAATACTGTTGAAATGGAAATCTTCTGATGGTCTAATTGCTGATTGTACTAAAAGATATCTTTCAATTCATTTGTGTTGGTTCTACCTGCCATTTATAAATAGGATTAGTGCAGGGCCACCGCATTTCAACACACCCTCTTTTCCTTTCCCTTGAGTCCCTCCACTTTTGTACGTTTGAATGTAGTTTTGTATGCAGTAGTTGATTGGTTTTTAGAATCACGCCATCCCTTGTTTCCCTTCCAATTTGTCTCTTTTACACTTTAAACACTCTCTTTTAAATTTTAGTACTAGGAGCCTTTCTCCCCCTCGTAGGTATTAATGTTAGAAACGTTGGACTGAGTAAAAAGTCGAATATTTCTTCCTGTTTGGAATACTAAAAAAAAAAAGAAAAAAAAAAAAGATAAATACACTAAAGGTATATTTAAAATAAAAAGATTTCTCTTGATTTATTCTTCGACTGAAAGAGTGGTCTGTTGAAATGAGCAATTAATTTCTCATCTCTTCATTAAGTTTGTGGAGTTATTGGGCAGTACTGGCATTTATTTTGTTGACTATACATTTGGCGTAGCCTTACTGCGCGTAAGCCAAACCCTTGTTGTTGTCTACTTGATACACTAAGGGGCATATTTACAAGCCCCTTTCGCCATGGGAACGTCACTTTTTATGACGTTCCTGTGGTGATAGGGGCTTCGCCTTATTTACAAGGCAGCGTTAAGCCACTTCATGTGGCTTAACGCTGCCTTGTAAATAAGGCCCCCTTTCACACTAAACTTAGCCTGAAAGGGGTGGGCGGTTGGTGTTGTGGTGGGCGTTTTCACCGCAATATCCATTGATTCTGACGCTGCAACCTATTTACAAGGGAGGCGTAAATAAGAGGCAGCTCTAGGATGAAAACCCTGGAGAATCTGGTGTTACCATGGCGCAACGAGCAGAAATATTAATTTCTTCTCATTTTTGCTGTTTTATGTGTGTTGCGTTGTGCAGCACACATGAAAACAGAAAATGGTCAATGGTTGTTTATGTACAGGAAGGTCTCCCTTCCTACACATAAACAATCATTCTTTTTAAATGCTGTTTTGCAACTTTTAGGTGTGCTGCATTAAGCAGCACACATTACAAAAGGCATTTCAAGACTGTATTTTCAGGAAGGAGGATCTTCTTGCACATAAGCAATCTTCCCCTCAATGCGAACTCCCTTGCACTATGGTTCAAGGGTGCCTGCGTTGGCGCTAGGCTGCTAAGTGTAGCGCCAGCGCAGAGGGAAACGCAGGTCTGCAATATATTGTTGTAAATATGGTGCAGCCCTGCATTTCTGAAGTGGCGGAGTGAGACTCCAGGAAGGCTTACTCCTCTCTCCGCCACTTCCCTTGTAAGTATGCCCCTAGGACCCACTAAATGTGTCCAAGATTTTTCTGACCGTCCTTGGTGTCCTGAATTATTTAAAAAAAATAAATAAATAGGGCTTCTTTATTTTTACCGGTGGACAGAGAAGTGAAACGCTTTGCAGGGACATATGTTTTCCCTCGGTTACATTCACGTTTTGAAGGAGGAGTGATCCTGTATTCATCCTGATTTACTACAAAGTGCCAAGATTCTTACAGCGTAATTAATCTACATTTGTTAAATCACTTGTGCATTCTTCTGTTTTATCTCTTGCGGCTGGCGGTGCCTCTCCCCCCTCTGCTCTTGTAATCCTGTTACTGGTTGGGCAAGCATTGCGTTTTTACCTCTGTGACATTCCTCCAAGTTCAATTTCAAGCTTTCTTGTTCGTTAAACGAGGATGCACGAGGCAGGTTTTGCTAAAATTGTATAATCTTACATGTGCTATCTGTCTGCGCATTTAAATTTTTATTTACAAGCGCGAACTCTTATTTAATTTGAAAAAAACAAGAAAGAAAGGTAGTGTAGCACCTACAACATGGTTTTTGCAAGGATAGGACACCCTAACATTAGACATTATATGTTATTAAATACAATTTGCCTAGAGACCCTAAGGAGGGGAAAGGATCTGTACAAAACTGATGTAGTGTTAACCTTGGGCGACTTGCTGACAATGTAGTCAGTTACATGCACATCAATCAAGAAAATGCAATCAACTGAGTTGATTACCTTCCAGTACAAAGCAACAATTTATGAACAGCACGACTCCTGGTCTTAAAGGCACTTACCACTTAGGGCAGGGACCAAACAGCCAGGGCCAACCCCCCTGCATTCATCTAATCTCTAACAGTGGGAAATTATACAATAACCTTACAGGCCAAAAAAAGAAGGTGAGCAGATGACATTTTGCTTTCATTTTGTGTTAGTGTGGATCTATAACGAAAGACTTTCCTCCCAAGCAGCCTCAGCTGTAGTTAAAAGCTTTCAGCCAGAAGTAGTTAAAGGAAGCAACAATGATGAAACAAAACCGATACAGCAACAAAAGCAGCACCGATTAATGTGAAGACGGTAAAGAAAATATGGAATTCATAGGGTGTGCTGCAGAAGTCCAATCCATGCTGGAGGGGAAGACACTGACAGGCAGATTCATCGAAAAGTCATGCAACACAATGCGGCAAGACAGCATGGTGTGCTGACTGATAGTGAGAGAGCAGGAGTATGTAGTGGTTAATTTGTAAACAAATAAGTGCCGGGGCTGTTGTCAGGAGGCAGCCTGCACCAGCCCATTTCTCCTGTTACCTCCACCTAAAATGTAATGAAATGTAAAGAACCAACGAGTAACCATGAAAGTGGTGAGAGGATGTGGCATAAAAGGATGTGGTATATTGGCCAGATCTGCTGACTTAGGAGCTGAAGAACCGGGTTTGAGTCTCGGAGTCGGCTCAACATCCTGTGATTCTAGGCAAATCTCTTAATCTTCCTGCGCTTAAATGAATGAGCCCTTATCTGGTGCTCATAAAAAGTGCTGGAGTTGATGAGTAAGTGCCAGAAATGTCTGGTTCAAATTAAGCAATGGGAATGGGCCATATCTACTAAGACAGGACTTTTTCCTGCTCTCTCCTTGCACTCGTGCTTTGAGTGCTGCCTAGTGCCAACACAGCCAACCTTGTGCCATGGTACAAAGATGCATGAGTACAGCAGGGACACCTTCCTGCATAAAACCATTACTTAGAGGTATTGTCTTCTATTCTTACACTCAGATGAAACAACGAGGAGAACTGAAGATATTTTGCCTTGCTACTCCTTTGTTGGGAAAGCGTACAATTTTGACAAAATCCTAGGTGGTAAACTTCAGTAAATCTGGGATTGCGTCCAAATCCATGGGTGGCTGCGAATTCCCATGCTTTGGGGGGAACACCTTCCCAACTCAGAGTAATGCAAGGCACCAATTTGCATAACTTTGCATTACTCTGGCTTTACTAAAGCACACAGAGCCATGCAAGGTGACTTTGCATGGCTTAAAAAAAAGCCCTTGAGGTGGCTTGCGTCGCCGTGTGTGATAAAAGGGCAACACAAGGGCTTAGTAAATGTGGCTGCAAGATAGGCAGGGCATTTGTCAGGCCAATAGCAGACACACATTTAAAACCCAATAAGTCACATTTTTGTATATCACCTGCACACACTGCAGCACATTCTTGATGCTTTCATTGACATAAATCATGTATTTATGCACACTTTGTGGGAGAGCAGGACACTCACAAATAGTGGAGCAGGGTAGTGGAACAGGCAGATAAATTGTGTGTGGTGTTGATGATTCAAACGAGAATATGGCAACTGTTGCAGCTTGTACGCTGAGGTTTTGTAAATACCGCGTTACATGGCGAGCTCAGCTCGTCATGAGCGTACGAGAGGTGTACCTGATGACGAGCTGAGCTCGTCATCAGCGTGGAAGGGGTTAACTACATGTTGATGATGCTGAGAGCTGCTAAAAGTTGCCAAAACTGTTGGAGTTGCGAGACAAGCGATAGGTGCATGATCCATTTAGGACACTTGAGGATACATAGGCCCAGATGTATGTACCTCTCACTCAACGAAGCGCAGTACCCAAAGCGGTTGATCTGGGTTGTGTCTCAGAGATATGGCGCTCTCCTCCTCTCTCCCTGTCGACGGCATACAATCAGGCTGCCGAGCACCATGCACATACCTTTGCACCTTGGTGCAAATGTGTTTGAGTGAGCCTAGAATAGGATTTGTACTGGAAGGGTGCCCTTCTAGTACAAAATACTATGCTTAGAGTAATTTTAAAATGTTCCTACTTTGGATGCGTACTTTATAGTGCATAAAAGCATAACTCCTTTTTTAATACCTGCTTTCAATTGGTTTTAATTTTATGGCGCAAACCCTGTCTACTACAGTTACTAGATGGGGTTTTACATCAGAAATCATGGTTGGTTGCAAAAGAACGCCCATGCACCACCCATGGCGCGCCCTCTAGACACAGAGCAGTGCAAAATGGTGCTTTGTGCTGGTTTGCTTTACTTTTCCTTAGAAACCAACCAACGCAAATACCAATTTGCGTTGGTTTGTAAATCCTGAAAAGGATTTAGTGTCGGGACTGCGTCATAAAAGTAGCGTGAAACCTTTGTAAATCTGTCTCAAAGTGATGTATAACATTTTTGCAAATGCTAATTAGGACAGTCTGAGCTGGAGAGACAACAAGGTTGGTGAGTGCTGATCTTTTTGTGCCTCCATGTTGTCTTGAATGTTTTACTCTTTACATGAGACATCTGAGATTTGGAGGTGGCTTGTAGACTTCAGGACTTTGGTCTCTAGGAGTGGTGTAAGCGTACTGTAAGTGCCTCACATGCAGTAGAGCACTGGAGGTAATAGAAAAGCTATAGGCACTTGGGTGAGAGGGAGCACATAAGTGCTGTACAGGGGGATACAGATATTCAACTTATATAGGCCAGTGGACACCCTTTTTAGTTCTAAAGTGCCCTGTATGGGTAGTTCGAACATTTCATAACCCCGAGTACGTTTAAAGGGGGGCACAAGGTGGAAGGAACACTGTGCTTAGAGTGAATTAACTTTGCCATCTGAAAAATGAAAAGTGAGAATTCTTTTCTCTGGAATTTTGCCCGATCTACTTTGTTCTGGCATCAGTGATCCCATTAACAGGTGCCTAAAAGTGGACTTCAGCTCAAATTCTGTTCAAAGGTTAGAGATTATAGTGACTGCGCCCTACTTCCCTTTAATATTAATGTCTCACCAAGAAACAGCGTTCCACCTCTAGAAAATCTCTAAACTCATGAATTTGCTTGCACAATCTGTAAAATATATGGAAGAGCGCACACTCATATAGTTAGCTAATGGGTTGCTCAGTTGCACCTGATGGACATGACCAGAACTCATGCCATTGTACACAAGGTCAGATAAGAACATTGCTGTGACTCTGTAGCAACAGACTGTTTAGTGACAATTTGCCGGTCCCTGCTCGAGGCGTCCCATGACAGCCCCCATGAATGAACAAATGAGGAAAGGCGAAATGAACAATGGACCTGAAAAGGAGTGGTAGTCATTTTGTCCTCGAGCTACTCATTATTTATTTCTCCCGCTCAGAGACCAACGACAACAATCCATTATGCATGATGATTTCTAAATATGTCTTTGTTTGACCCACAGCCCGCCTATGTTTGTCATATTTTCCTTAACAGGGAGTGTGTGCCACATTTTAACAGGTCGAAATTATTTAACATTTTCAAGTATGTTCCACAACTCTGAGTCATAAATGCAGAAGGTCATTTTCAGGTGGGCTTTGTTGTTTTCCTTTCCCAAGATCTGATCTTACAAAAGTTAAAGTGACCATATCAGTTATGAATTAAATGATATGTCATATTGATGCCATCCCTATGCTGGACAACGACATTTTAAGAGTCAGGATTAATGACGATGAAGCGGGGCTACGATTTAAGCAATAACTCACATTAACATTCAAGCATTTACGGGGACAGGATGAAAGGGAGTGCAATGCCACCTTAACTCCACAAAATGATTGAATGTAAAAAAGTTTATTACAGTCCTTCAGGGGTGTCAGGCTCCCACATCTAAGCTTACTTCCTGTAAATTTGGACCAGGGCTAATGGTTAGGACTGATATGTGGAATAATATGGCAAATCCTTTAGGGGAAAGAAGAGCGTCACCTGGTATGGTCTATTTCTCATTAGTAAGGTGGTTTGGAGTGGTCATGGCCCCCTGGACTATTAAACAGAAAGTAGAATTTGTAGCAAAAAAACATGACTATATCACTAACATGCTGGATCGTACTTGTGCGCATCTCATTTTATGGAAATTATCAGGTTCCAAGAGGCACACATCAGGAATTTGATATCCTACTGTTCCTTTGCAATTTGACATTCTCCTGCAAGTATCACGAGTTTTTGATGCCATATTATTTCATACAGCTGCTCGAACTTCAATTGAGGGTAAATTAATTGGGGACTTGTAATATGGGTTTCTAATGTTAATAACTTGTTGTACACTCTTTTAGAACAGTGTTGAGGTTTTTTTCTAATCATCCCAGTTATGTTAGTCCCTGTAAAAGGCCTTTAGCAATTGTTAATTGTTTTCTTCTCCCTGTCAAACACAATGAGGTTCCAGTTTTGAAAAGATACATTTTTTTGTGATGCACTTGAGGAGGAAGACTTAGTGGGAAAATTAATCTTTAGTGGGGATTTTGAAGCACACTGCACCAAGGTTTTCATAAAGAATGAGGATATTTTGGAATATACTTTGTCATGGTACTTTTCCCATTACCAGTTTGAGGTGAATGGAAGGGAAGGGAAACCAAGTTAGGCAAAAACATGGACCATTATTTGTAATCTTCAGAGAAATGCGATTCTTGCACCACATGAAAAGAGACCATCACATCCCAGTGAATGAAGTTAGATGACCACACTAAGGGCCTCATTAGGATGACGGGCGGACATTGCCCGCCCGTCATGCCATCTTAAATCGGGACCGCCCGCCATAAGGGCGGGGGTCCCGGGGGTGCTATTTGGATGTGCCCGCCACAGTGGCGGGCACATCCTGTATTTTCAGCATTGTGGCGGGCGATGCTCTCTGCACCACCCACCACAATGCTGAAAATGCATTTTCACATTGTCATTTACAAAGCGGCAGGCACCGCGCGGTGCCTGCCGCTTTGTAAATGACAATGAAGGGGGGTGTACCACAGGTACCCGCCATGTGCACCCCCCACCTGTACTTCACTCTGGGGGCCCGCAGGGGGCCCCCAGAGTGAAGACCACATGCCTTTCCGTGGCGGCATCGCCGCCACGGAAAGGCACTGAAAACAAGACATCATAATATGGCTGGCGGTGTCTGTTAGACACCGCCACCATATTATTCCTTTTCTGCCCCGGCCGCAAGGCGACCGGGGCGGAAAAGCGGCGGACGGTCTTTCCGTCCGCAGTGGAAATCTGGTTATGATATCGGGCGGATTGCCTACGCCAGGCTGGCGGTGGCTACCGCCAGCCTGGCAGAGGCAATCCGCCCGATATCGTAATGGACCCCTTAATGCTGGCCCTAAAAGAACATTATGGTGTCACCAGACCCTCAAAATAAAGGAGTGAAGATTCCTTCCTACCCATAATATTCTGGTCACTGGTACTAAACTGCTACAACCCAATAGATCATCCTAGTGCAGACTTAAAAATAGGCAGAAAAATGCAAAAAAACTAAGGGGCATATTACCAACGGCCAGCGATAATTACCGCAGGGCGCGTTTAGCATGCAGAAAATTAACGCCGCCTGTCGCCGGATTCTATCGGCGATAAAGGGAAATATTGCAGGATTACCTGTGATAAAAAAACACTGCTGATACGGAGATGTGGACTCAGCATAATAATCCACCTCCCATTATAAACATAGCCAAGTCAGAAAATTAGCAGGCATAAGAAACCTGCGATATAGCCGGTTATAGCCGGTTAGCCGGTTAGCACTAGTTTAAATGTCGCTAGGCTGGTTAGCGATTTCCTTGCTGATAGGGCGAACCTCTGCTAGCGATTAATTTCGCTGTATTTCGTGTGTATTTCACACTGGAACACCTACCTCGCATCTCATTAGCGATGCGAGGCAAGGCGAAAAGATAATGGGCGCTACAGCATGGATTCACACGTTAGCGTGCCCATGCTTCTAGGGCGTTAAAATTATTGCTGCTTTTTGCCCGAAAACAGACGCAAAAGCGAAGATATTTTAATGCCTGGCCCTTGATGATATGCCCCTGTTTGGTCTTAAATTTGTTTCGAGAATGAATGAGCAAAATAGATTTGGAATTCACAACTGATACCTATATGGTGGCTTAGGTCTAAAGAGGTCAGCTAAGAGGGAAGTAAACGCTAACAAGGAAAGGCAAAATAGGAAGGTTTCAACTCTTTTCTCAAGCTGAGGGGACTGATTTTTTTAATGAAGGTAGTACATTTGCACCTGTAGTCGTACCCCTACAAGTCGGGCAGATTTACTACTTTAGCAATTCACAAAATTCACAGTAATACACCTGACAAACTGCACCAGGTGCAGGTTTCTAGGCGTACTATGGGGAATGCCATGGGACATGTTCCCCGGGCTCCCATTTTCCCAATGTATAATTGTACCGTGTTAACAATTATGCACTGAGGAAATACTGCAAACACACTTTTTACATTTTTTAATTAACGAGGAAAATACTTTTTCCATAGTAAAAGCACTTTCCAATCCAACTACTCGAAGGTTGGAGGTGAGCCGTTCCTTTGCTCACCTTGTAAAGGGAGGTCACCATTACTTTGCTGGAGTAAAACTCTTACTAGTTTCAGGACAGAATAGGCATTGATCACAATGTGATAATGGCCACACTCTCATTAGTTGATGGTCGTTCACATACATGCACAGCAAACTATTCTTTGTCCCATTCGCTCCTCATCCCTGTATGGAGTTTACTCCTGCATTATTCTACTCACTTGTGACTGTAGTAAAACCACTTACATCTGTGATTTTCTGGTAGGCATAATTGAAGGCATGTTTGGCTGTAAACCCATGTTCACAAATGAAAGTGCCTTTGTGAATTGAGTTCGAGATGGAAGAGTTTCAATTGCTAGCTGCCAAGAAATAATTACAATCTTCAAAAAGCTAACAAATGATCTTTCTTCCTGGTCAGTAGGGTAGATAATCCCAGTCTTGAGCTGATTTCAAGAAAAACTAGCTTGACCTGTTTCACTACACAATTTCGTCATATTCTATTGTCTGTCTTGACAGCCTAGGGCTTGTAGTGACTCACTCAACCTCCCCTCACCCGGATATGCACCAAATACTTCATCGGGCCAGGCGTGGCCAGAGGCTATATCATAAATGGGCATTGACTGCATGTGGTCTGACTGTCGCATTACAAAGCTGTGTATGCATGTACGTTCTGTAAGCTGAGGTTGCAGTGCAGGCCTTATCAGTGGGACCCTCTTTTATCCCAAGGGTACACCGCAACCCTGGTGATGAGGGGGACCCCCTCTCATGCTTTGGAGTCGCTTCTGCCTTATGACGCCTTTCCCGCCTGCCGCAGTGCCACCTTCATCCAGGGGCTGTGTGCGGCCCAGTCTCTGCTTTCTGGTGGCCACCGCCAGCTCTGTGGCCGGCCTGACTTCTGCTTCCCTGCTGCAACCTCTACCTGTGGCCGTTGTGCCATTCTGGCCTGTGTTGAAGTCTGCAACGCCTCCAAGCCCACAAGCACGCTCGATGGTCAGTCCAGTCCGACGGTACATGGACTATGCAGTGACATCGCAGCTCCTGTCTCTCCCTCCCCATGCTGATTTCTACCAGGCCAGACTCTGCAGTTTCCCTTACCTGACATCCCGGCCTGCTTCCTTACTCTGGGTCCACAAACCTGCCACAGGCAATCAGCCCGTGGGCTGCCCCCAGCTGACTGGAAGAGGTGTTAAGGAGTGCAAGGGAACCATGACCACAACAAAGGGGGTAAGCAAAGATTGCTCAAAACTTGAAAGGACAATCTTGGAAAGGGAGAGGACAGACAAATAAGCACTGGCACCTGCAATACTGCACACTGCAAGGAGGACACTATAATAAAAATAGTCTACTACACATATCACCCCTGCAGTCCCTATCATGCCTGAAGATGCAAATGCGGCACCACCTCAAAGGCAATTCTGTTAGCAACATGCACTTACAGGAGTACTGCCGAACCTTTAGCGAACTTGCTGACCCAGTGACAGTCCCCCTGATGTAAAACCTGGATAGGGTAGCCGGACAACAACTTTTTTGCTACACAAAAGAGGGGCGGCACAATCCAAAGGTTCTGTTACTTCACTATGCAGGAGAAGAAATATACAAATTGTTTGAACATTTGCCCAACACCGGCCCTGCGACTGACTATGATACTGCTGTTGAGTGCTCAACTCTCATTTTGATCTGCAATTGAACCCTGAGTTTAAGCAATTCAAACCCCACCAAGCCCAACAGAACAAAGGGGAGTCAATCAATGCTTTTCATGCAAGGCTGCATAAGCTGGCCAGCACCTGTACAGCAGATGATCAATTAAGGGAGATCAGGGCCCAAATAATCCAAGGGTGCCGTAACAAGACTCTGCGAGGACTCCTCCTGAGACAACCCAACAGTAGTTTAGGCGACATCCTAATCCTAGCACGATCTTACGATCTCTCCACTGCAAGGGCAAATTAGATGGACATAGCCATCACCCAAGCACCAGAGAAAACCCCCATCATCAAGATGAAGTGGGCTGACACCATCTGCATGAAAAATAAAAACGATACCACCAAGACATGTGGACCTCCTGCAACGGGCCTCAATGTGGATACTGCGGCTGCAAAGAACACTCAATCGGCGACTGCCCCGCCCCCCCCCCCACAAGGCCGCATGTGCTCCAATTGTGGAATAAGTAACCACTTTGTATCTGTTTGTAGGAGATGAACCAAAAACAGAAGCTCCTGAAGGGGTAGAACATCAATGAGGCCAGTGCAGTAGCTGTACTTGACCAATCTAGCACTGCCGGACGCGTCTAAACCCTCACAACGACAAAATCGACAGCTAGAAGATACATCCCTGGACGATGAGGAAGAGGAGGCCTTTCTCATTTTATTTATGTGGGAGCTGAAATGTCACCAGAGAACCCAACCCACATGTGTCCTCCGTATAGCCAGATCCGAAGTCAACGCTGTCATTGATACAGGAGCATCAGTTAATGTCATGATGGTCCAGCAGTACAATTGTCTTGGACCAAGGCCGACACTCACCTCCTGACTCACCAAGATCGTCATATATGGAAGCCAATCACCACCGCCTCTATGAGGATGCATGAGGGTGCAAGTAAAATCCAATGACCAAGAAGTCACAATGATGTTCCACGTAAAAGATAAATAGGCCAACATACTAGTAGGGAGCCACACCGCTGAAGACTTGGGTTTCGTGTCATTGCCAGAAATGTGAATGCATTTCAGATTGATAATCTACTGGTCCAATTTCCTAGACTGTTCAGTGAACTAGGATGTTGAAAGGCTGCACCAATCAAGCTACACATCGAGCCTTCCGTCACACTAATAGCACTGTGCCACCACCACATCCCCTTCAATTGCCGGCATCTGGTTGAGCAGGAGCCGAAGCAACCTGGAACAATACACCTCCGCATTGATATGCACCTCCAGAACCCTGCCATCAAACGAGAACGCCACATAATATCGACCATGGATGATGGCATAGCTGATGTGAACAGTTCACGGTGGTTCTCAAAATTGTACTTGAAAGCAAGAAACCACCTGCTGCTCTTGGCCAAAGAGAGCAGATGCATCACTGACATGGGGCTGTGTCTGAACCAGTGGTTAAACTCAGCTGTGGCCCATGAAGGTAAGAGTGGTGGGGCGATGGGACCGGGTGGGGGGAGATTTCGACAGAGGATGACAAGGGAAAATTAATTATTTATTTAATTTTCTTTTGTGGTTGTCTGTTGAGTACCCCCCACCCCCAACCCAGCCCCACTGCCCCACCGCTCTTGGCTAATTAAACTTTGACATATCAGTGGCTGAAGTTTTTTCAGAACGCGATAAGGCAGACACTATCTGGATTGCAAGGCGTTATGAATGTCAGTGATGACATGCTCATTCACTCAGTGATGGCTGCTGAATACCACCAGCCCCTACGAGCCTCACTGAAGTGCCTTTGGGAGCATGGCATCACATTGCACTTTGAGAAGTGCTTGGTCTTCCAACCATCCATCAAGTTCTTCATCTGTTTCAACCAATACGGGGTACAAGTCAACCTATGCAAATCACAGGCCATCAAGCAAGCCCCTGCACCTACAACAGTAACGGAATTATGCAGCTTCCTCAACATGGCCACATGCTGTGATAGATTTATCCCAAGCCTGGTGACCCTAGCAGAACCACTGTGAAACCAACAGACCTGCTGTGGACACAAGTCCAATGGGGCTAAAAGCAGTCCGCACTCAGGAACTCCACCTGGCAGATGGGCAATGCTAGCATTCGCTAATAAAGCACTGAAACACGCTATGCCCAGGTTGAAAGGGAAGCCCTGGAACTCAAGTGAGCATGCAGACACTTTTACCTGTACCTGAGTGGCTGACCCTTCAAAGTTTTTACAGACCACCAGCCTCTTGTCATGCTGTTTTAAGGATCAGCCCCAAATCCACCACCATAGATTTAGAGGTGGGCTATCCAACTACAACACTACAGAATGGAAGTAGTATATCGACGGGGGGAAAGAACCCTGTAGACTTTCTCTCCCATCACCCTACCTCAACAGCTGACCCCACTGCCAACGGCATCAGCACAGTAGAGGACTATGTCAACATGATATCACAAACTGCTTGCCCTAAAGCACTAAGTCTGTTCGACATTGAAGAAGCTGTGAAGAGAGACTCTGTAATGTTAAAGGTGAAAGCTTCAGTACAAAAAGGTACCTGGAAGAATTTCCTGTAAGATGCCAGTGACAGGGCTGGCCAAGACAAGAGGAGGTTAGCAAAATTGTGGAGAGTATGTGAAAAATTCAGCACCACTCAGGATGGTATCCTGTTATGAGGACACTGGCTCTTAATCCCAGCTGAATTACAATGCCAAGTGATGCTGCTAGCTCACGGTGGGCATCAAGGCACCATGACGCTGAAGTTCTGCATGCAAGATAAGGTATGGTGCGCTGGACTGGAGGCCATGGTAGAAGAAGTCGTTCAACCATGCCCCATGTGCCAGCTCACACCCCTCCTGAGAGTCCAGTACCTATAATCACAAAGGAAGCATGCATCATCCCGTGGTCCAAACTATGTCTTGACTTCGGGAGTTTCCCTGACGGGAGGGTCACAATGGTAAAAATAGACTGCTACTCCAAGTATCCTATAGTAAAGGTCATTGAGTCAACTGCTTTTATGCATGTGGCCCCCGTCTTGGAGAAAACATTTGCCGTGCTCGACCTGCCATCTGAAATCAAGACTGAGAATGGACCACCTTTCCAAGGCGCAGAGTTGAGGGATCTTCTCAACCAGCTAGGGGTACATCATCGCTGCATCACCCCACAGTGGGCTCAGGCTAACGGCGAGGTCGAAAGGTTTATGCAGACTTTGAACAAAACTCTCCGGATTGCAGTAGCTAAACAAACCAACCCAGAACTAAGCCTCCAGTGTTTCCTCCGTGAATACCGCGGAACACCTCATTGCACCACTCTCAGCCTGTGTGCTTTAATGTTCAATGGACCCCTACGAGTCACCACCCCAACATGTCCAGGGTGGACGCCGCCACCACACAATCTGCAGGAAACTCATGCTCTGTGCACAAAGAGCAGTGCATGCATGAACCAAAGTCAGAGAGAGATAACACAAACAATCCCACCTGGGGATATGGTAGTCATCAGAGACCGCAGGCCAGTGTTGATACTGCAGAGATCAGGAGCATGGACAGCGCTGAGGGTTGATGAGGGTTGATGGAACCATGGTTACAGCAAACACAGGCAGGGAAACAGGCATGAGGAACATCTCGTGGGTCAAAAAGATGGATGCTGGAATCAACAGACGTCTCACAGGGAAGACCTGGATGAAACCAGGTGGCCCAAAGCTGAAGGATATGATGAGACTTCTTTCAGCAGAGGAGAGCTTAGCCATGTGGCCAATGACAATAGACTGGACAAAGACACACAAACCACTCAGGTCGCCGAAGGATTGTTGAGTTATTACAACTTCTGGCCAAATCCCTAACCAAGTCAGCAGCTCAGAGACGTTGTGTGTAAAATTTGATAAACAATCATTTCCAGGACTGAGTTGAGAAGGGGTGTAGTGAGCCACCCAGGACTCACTCAACCTCCCCTCACCCAGATATGCACCAAATACATCCTCTGTCCAGGCCTGGCCAAAGGCTATAAAATAACTGGGAATAGATAGCACGTGATCTTACTGACACACTATATGAACCTGTGTGCATGTTTGTTCTGTGGACTGGGGTTGCAGTGCAGGCATTATCAGCTGGACCCTCTATCATGCCAAGGGCTGATCTAGCTGATAAAGCAAATTCTTAGTCTTCCACTATTGTTCATCCTGGCTTGGTGGGGTGCTTTAGGACAATAATTCCATCAGAAAATGGCTCCAGGCCATCAGAACTAACTGGCCTTCAGATAGAAAAGGTAAAGTTAAAAATCTACTTTTAGTAAGAGTAGGCAGATTATCGAATTCTTCTACCATGTGAGACAGTGGCACCAAGGCTCTCAGGGGTGGGGGCGCCCACTCCATGCCAATTATGGCTGTTTCTTCTACTCATATTGGGCAGTGGTACATTACCCTTGCTTTTATTAGGGCGCAAGGTGCCTTTTCAACACCCTGCCCACAAAACCATTGAAAGGAGTGAATCCTGATAGACCACAATATTTTCAATTCTTATAACCATGACATCTCCATGTAGTGAATAGTGATGGAGGAATATATCTTTCCTCCTGGCACTAATCTAGGGAAGGAGTGTGTAGCAGAAACTCAGTTTTGATGTTGTTTATATTAAGGCAATCAGAAAACATCAATCTTTGAATGTCTCTTCGGATTAGCTGAAATAGTAAAATATGTGTCACTAACGGCCACATGCATCAATGGTGCCGTTTGCGAATCCTTAATTGCGAAAATTAAGGAATCGCAATTAAGAATTCGCAAACGGCAATGCATGAATATTTCACATTTTTTTTGCGATTTCTTATTTTTCCTTAATTGCGATTCACAATTTGCGAATCGCAATTAAGGAAAACCCTTCCCATTGATTCCTATGGGCCAAGAGGCCCATAGGAATCAATGGGAAGGCATTTACAATTTGCGATTTTCAGTTTGCAAATCGCAAATTGAAAATGCAATTTCAAGGGTGTTATGTTATGTTATACTACATTTCTAAAGCGCTCAGCTACTCAGAGTATCCCGGCGCTGCTACCCTAAACCCCCCCTACCAGCTGAACAGGAAGATGGACTTAAAATAATAATGTTTTTAGGTTCTTTTTAAAGACAGCCGGATCCGCAATCCTCCTAAGAGCAAGAGGAAGCTCATTCCAAGCTAAACCAGCCTTACGAGTGAAAGAGCAGCCCCCTAGCCTCTGGCGTAAAAAGCGCGGGTTCTGAATAAGAAGTTGGTCCGAAGACCGCAAAGTCCTAGAAGGAATATAGAACGAAAAGCGCTTCTGTAGATATAGGGGGCCCAATCCATACAAGGCCTGATGGACAATCACTAGCATTTTAAATTTCAAGCGGGCCTCAACAGGGAGCCAATGAAGGTGTCGAAGAAGGACCCGCACGCTCTGCCTGGAAGAGAGACCCTGAAGAAGACACGCAGCCGCATTTTGAACTACCTGTAGTTTTTTTATCAGATAGCCTGGGCATCCCACTAAAAGTGCGTTGGAATAATCCAGCCGGGAGGGAATCAATGCCCTAACTACAGTTTCTTTCGCCTCATCCGGCAGAAGAGGGAGGAATTTGCGCAGGGTTTTAAGTATGCCAAAACAGATCCCTGTGAGTTTTTTGACATGTGTCGCAAAATTCAAATTTTCCTCGAACCAGACACCCAAGTTTTTTGCAAGGCCCTTGTCAGATTGGGGGGGTGGAAAGTCAGTTGGCCACAGTCTGGATCGGAAATCCGCAGGAAAGGCTCCAAACAGGAGCACCTCTGACTTTTCCTCATTGCACTTGAGTTGTCCATTGGCCAACCAGCGAAACACCGCGGAAAGACAGCGCTGAGCCGTGTTGACCGAGTCCTCGCCCCTTCTCCAGGTAAACAATAACTGCGTGTCATCCGCATAGGCCATCACCCTAGCCCCCAGTGACTCTGCCAGATAAACCAGGGGAGTCACAAAGATGTTAAACAAAAGGGGGCTAAGGGAAGAGCCCTGAGGGACACCAGTGGAAAGAGGGGAGGGGGACGAGGCAAACGGAGGGAGCCAGACTTGCTGTGACCTATCCTCTAAAAAGGATTGCAGCCAGCTCCACGCCGAACCCGCAATGCCGATGTCAGAGAGTCGATCCAGAGGAGGGAGTGGGGAACCGTGTCGAATGCCGCCGAGAGATCCAGCATCACCAGAGCTGCTCTCCCGCCGGCCTCCAAACAGTCCCTGATAGACTCAGCCACCTCCAACAGTGCCGACTTCGTACTATGGGGGGCCCGAAACCCCAATTGCGCAGGATGTAGCGCGCCCGACATCGTAACATAGTTGGTAAGCTGCAAGGTGACCGCCTTTTCACAGACCTTGGCCAAACTAGGCAAAAGCGAAATGGGTCTGTAATTACCGGGAAGCGAGGGGTCAAGGGTGGGCTTCTTAAGTAATGGAAGTAAGAGGGCCTGCTTCCGAGCAAGCGGGACGTGTGCCTCGCGAAGCGACTGGTTGATCAGAATTAACCGTATCGGCTAGGTCCGCCAACAGCCGAGCCGCGCAAGGATCATTGGGGGAACCAGATTTCAAGGGTGCAGGGGGGGGTCCAAAGAACCCCTCCCTGCACCCCTGAAATTAAACTTAAGTGCAATTTACACACACACATGTCCAAAGGACATGTGTGTGTGTAAAATGCAACTTTCAAAAATGCATTTTTTGGGAATGTTTGAAGGTTTTCGGTAAGTTAGCATGAGGTTCAACCTCGTGCTAATTTACCACTTCCAAATTGACAATTCGCAAATTAAAAATGATCATGCATTGCATTTAAGAAATCTGAAATTGCGATTTCTTAAATGCAATCGCAATTTTAGAAATCGCAACATGATTGCAATTCCTAAAATTGCAAAATACATGATGCATCCCAATTTTGATAATTGCATTCGCAAACGGCCGAAAAATGTGATTCGCACCGTTTGCAAATGCAATTATCGTTGATGCATGTGCCCGTAAGTCTCCTATCAATCTCATGCATCATAGGAATACATTTGAATAGGTACATCCTGTGCATTTAAGAGCTAACAAAGTACAGACACATAGATAGTAGAAACAGTAACTGGGAACAAATCTGAGGTCATCTTTTTCAGGGTTTACACATTTTCTTTGCTTGACTCTCCGTTGTTGCCTTGTCAGTTGCCTCTGACTCTGCTATGCCTATACTTATCTGTCTCTTTTTGCCTTTTTTACTACTTTTTTCTGCCTGTTTCACTCACTCACTTGCTCATTCTACTCTCATTCTTAACTCACCTCTCTCAGCACTGGCTCACTTATTAGCTCTTTTTGATCTTTATGCCTCATTCCTTCATTCTCTTATACTTTTTATATGTTGTTCGTTTCTGCTTTTGAACTTTTTGCCACTTCCTTTCGTCCTCCTTTATTTTTGTCACATATTTCACATTTTTGCATTGAATTTCTGTTGCCATTATGCTTAGTTTTTTCTTGTTGCTTTGCAGTTTCCCCTGTTTTGTGCATTCCTGCTATTTTTCCCTCCCTCTGCCTCCCCACAAGCTCCTTCCCTCTTTTCTAGCCTCCCGCCTTGCTATTCTCTCCCACTTCTCAAATCACGCTGCATGCACCATTCACTGCACCCTACTCACCCCCAGACCTACTTAATGGGAGCCACAGTGCAGATATGCAGTAGACATGTGTAGAGGGTGCACATCTGGCAAGCCCACCTTTGCATGTCGGTGCCCCACCCATGCCTAGCACCAGGAAACCTGGTCCTCTCCCCATTACTACCTCACAGTGACCCCTCGCACCTTCAACCATGGTCACAGCTCACCTAGCTCCTATAGCACCACACCTAACCACACCATAGGGGCATTCTCCTGTACCTCCTGCAAGCTCTCTTGCACTCTCCGACACCCACAGCTCACAACTCATGCACCAACAGCACTCAACACACTCACCAGCCATGGACCACACCGCACTCTACTGCATAATCCTCACCACCGACTCTTTCACCAAACACGCCACAGAGATCTGGGACCAGCTACATCACCAGACACTGTTGTACATCATGGAGACATTTCTGAATCCTGCATCTGCCCCTACATCACCACAGCCATCCCTCTGTGATACAAGATCACCAGAGGATAGGCTACATCAGCATCGTCTACAAAGTCTCTATCAGTTACAGTACTTTCTTGGACCAAACCCCCAGTAACATGGAACAACTGTTCTTCAAGCTCCACATAACAGCCAAGTTGGCTCTGAGCAGCACCCTCATCTATAGACCTCCAGGACCACGGCCAACTTCTCCCACATCTTTTTGAACTTTGTTGCACCCCCTCATCATTGATTCCAGTGCCCTTATCCTCCTCATAGTACTTAATTGCCACCTTAAAGATCGAACTGAAACTAACACGACCACACTACTCAAAAACCTGAAAAACCTTGGCCTCAGCTAACACTTGAAAGGACAGGCACACTCACCTGGATAGCACCTGGACCCAATATTCACCACATTCAACATAATTTCAGTCAGTAAACCTATGCCGATCATATGGACTGACCACACCCTAAACAAATTCACTCAGCCCGCACCAACACAGACCATCCAACCCCAAACCAGCATATCGAGCCTGGAACAAAATGCCATAGGAAGGGCGGATGGCCAGAATTAGGGAACATCACATTAAACACAGCAGTAGCCTACCTAACTCCATCACAAACTTCAACAATGAGATCACTGCCT
This sequence comes from Lissotriton helveticus, assembly GCF_964261635.1. Classification (NCBI taxonomy): domain Eukaryota; kingdom Metazoa; phylum Chordata; class Amphibia; order Caudata; family Salamandridae; genus Lissotriton; species Lissotriton helveticus. Next base: position 645,334,522 of record NC_136071.1, on the reverse strand, counting down.
GCACTGACACCCTAGATCCCCTCAAACCTAACAAAGCCACTAGATCTATGCCCCAAGCCAGATGGTACATGTAAGAGCTCAGGGTCACAAAGAGCCACTGCAAACATCTGGAATTGAGCTAGAGAAGGAACCAAGACAAAGCAGACAGGATCATCTTCAAATCCACCATCAGATACTACTATCAGAAGATTTGTACCACCAAATACTCCATTATCACGGACTGCATTGAAGCTAGCACCAACAGGAGCAAAGACATCTTTGCAATCGTGAAGCATCTCAGATTTACAGAAGCTGGCTCCAACAACATCACCCATCACTGGATATATCTAACAAGCTCTCCCATTGGTTCTGGAGCAAGAAAACCAGCATTTTTGACAACTTTGAAACCTAACTAGATGCAGCAGACCTCGCAACATGACTCCTTATCTTATCCATGGAAACCATTCTGAATGTATGACCCGCTATAGCCACGGACAAAACCTCCTCTACCATGCAGTCCATTAACTGTTGGGCTCCTTTGAACCTTTAAACCACCATGTCTTCACCAATCAGGTCAGCTCTCACCCCAATCCTGTGAATGCCTCCATCACACCAGCCATCTACCCAGGCACCTGGATACATGCCACGGTACTTCCTCTGCTGGATAAGCCTTCAATGAACCCAAAAATGCTTGCCAACTGCAGACTTATTTCCCTTCTACTGTATGCAGCCAATGTCATAGAGAAGCTGATCAACAAGACCCTGACCAACCATTTTAACACACACCAACTCCTCGACGACACACAATAATGCTTCAGACCAAACCACAGCATAGAATAATGCCTTCTTTGCTGCAGCAGAAAACATCCATATGATCCTGGACAGAGGAGACAAAGCAGCCTTCATGCTTCTGGACCATGATCCCACTCACAAGCATCATTGGCACCCATGAGATCACTATCATGCTGTATGCTGGCAGAAATCAACTGATCCTCTCCCTCTTGGACAAAACCCTTTACATCTGGAGCAAGTTTTCCAAGTCCATGACCAAAATTGCAGTATGGATGTAGAACAACTGTATCAAACTAAAGTCCGACACGACAGAAGGCATGATCTTCGGATAGAACGCATCACAATGGAGCTCCACCTGGTGGCAGACTGACCTCAGACCCACCTCTTCCCCCACCACTCATGCCAAGAAGCCCAGAATTATCTTTGGCATCTGTTTCAACATGACCACCCAAGGCAATTCTGTAACAGTCATGGCACTCTGAAAATGCTGAAGAAAATCTTTAAATGGCTCCCTAGCAATGCATGCAAAACTGTCGCCCAGTCCCCCGTCACAAGCAAGATGGACTGCAGGAACACCATTTATGCTGCTATCAACAAAAAACTCACCAGGGACTGCAAAAATTCAGAATGTGGCAGCCAGATTACCCTCAATCTTCCACACTGCACACCCATCACACCACACTTTAGGGAGATCAACTGGCTTCCATTAAACAAACAAGCACTGTTCAAATTTTTCACACACACTTTCAAAGCCCTACACCACATGGGTCCAACCTACCTCTACAAATGAATCTCATTCCACAAACCCACTCAGCACCACTGCTCTGGAAACCAGGCCGGAGGACAGGACTTCTCATACATCACTGCTAGAGCCTTAAAGTAGCTGAAGTTACATTTCAGAGTCGCCTCTTTAATTCTCGAATTCTGCGGGAAACTGACATGGTTCTTTGAACAAACTCTCACACACAAGCCCTGGGCCACATCAGACTTGCTCTTGAGGACAGTGTCATGAGATCTTCCTGGGTAATAGTGCATTTTACAAATACACACTAAAGTATATAAAGCTAAATGGATGGAATGCTTGAATTGAATCTCCGCTACTGGTAATTACTTAGGCCACAACCCAGTCCATCCTTATTTTGCACACCATGCCACCTCAATTTTGACACTGCTATATCCAAATCAGTCAGGTATGCCCAGGGACACTGGAATTATGTGGCAGGAGATCACCAAATTATGCAGCAAGGTTATCTAAATTGTGCAACAAGAAAAGGCAAATTATGTGCCATAATGCTGCACATTTTATGATAGTATTTATTCATTAGTTTGACATTTCTAAACATGGTAATACTGTTGGAGCAACGATTTCACCTCATCCATGTCCGTTTAACAACTAACTGTAGAAATAAGCTAATGAAAATGACCAGTTAACCTTTACAAAGGGACTTCCACTGCATGCGTACACATGCAACCACAAGTTTAGTAAATTTTTAACCATTTTAGGTAGAAACTATTTTTTTGTTAAAGAAAATGCAGATTATGCAGCAGATGATAGACAATGTGGTAAATGTGGCAAATCCTTAATTATGCAAGAAAAAAGTAGAGACCACAAAATCGCATAATTCCAGTGGCCCTGGGTATGCCCAAAAAGTGAATCCCATACTCAGTATGCCACTTGAATCCAGTCGTACCCGGCTGATTAGGCCATAATAAGGGTGAAACCAGTCCTGGGTTGCATGTGTTTCTGTTCAGCAAAGACCTGGCTAGGCAGTTATGGTGGAAAATGTTTCCAGTGGAGCACCATTTATGCTGATTTGCATGTAGCTGGGTCCAAACTGGGGTACCATGGCAGGTGAAAAACCATGGATTGGGGAGCAGCCTGAGAGACTGTCAGTGGTTGAGATTAATTCAAGCATTCCATCCATTAATGTGTTTTTTGATGCCCTAACTGTGACAGGTAAGCTCAGAGGTGGGTCCCATGATAACTATGCCACTGGAATGAAGCAAACCTGGCTAATGAGCTCATGGTAAGGGCAAACTGGTCCTGGGTTGCTTGTTTTCTGGTTCAGGGAAGATCTGGCTTGAAATTTCAGGCTGGACTGTTTCAATTGGAGCAGGGTTAAGGCTGATTTGCATAGGGCTGGGTCAAAACTGAAATGATGTGGTTTGAGAAAAACAATTGATTGAGATGCAGCCAAATAAATCTTCGGGAAACTTTGCAAAAAAAAGGTCTGAACCAACTCAGCTCCTGGCTGGAAAATTCGGGGTGATAAGTTAAGCGAGGGCTGATAAAAAAAGGGTGTCCCAAATCACGTTTTCCCAATGCAATTTTCCATTGGAAATTTGAACAGTGATTCTGAAAAAACAGTTGAATAGATTTACACAAAAATGTGCACATAGCTAAAAATGTACCCAGTAAGCGTGTCTTTTTTATGATTTTGGTATAAATCCGTTTTGTAGTTTTTGAGACATTAAGGTTCAAAATGTATGCATACTTCACACTGCCACTGCAGATCCGCCACAGAGATCTGCAGGGCCGTGAGAACAAACCATACAATCTGATTGGCTGGCCAAATCCTGAACATATTTTGCATCTGTCATTTTAGGTCTCTGACACCCTGTCTTGTGTCCAAAACAAATTTAAATAAAGCATAAGGTGCACAGTAGGGACTCCACTCCCTCCCCAGTGAATCTGTGGATCATTGCCCGACACTGAGGAGGGTTAGAAAGGCCCCAGAGCATTTCCTTTTTTGTTCTGCAGCTCAAGCTACTCTGTAAGAGCTTACCGAGCAGCCTGAGTGATTTTTTTTTAATTTGTAAAGTCGATCAGCATGCAAGGCGTGCTGACATTATTACTTCTGAAAGTGAAAGTAAATGAGTCGATGGGCTTATTTTCCTTTCACTGAATCAGTGTTTGTGAGCATATCTCAGCCATCCAAGCAATGCTACTCTTAGAAGAGGTATCACTGGAAAGGGGAGGAACACCCTTAAAAATGTCAGTATTTCTGCCCCCCGCCACCAAATCAAGCAGCTACCCCTATCACTGATCTCTCCATGTAGCGCTTTAGGGTCTTTTGTGTCAAGGTCTCTTGCCCCAGCCACACAAGTAAGGTATCATTTTTATTGGGAGACTTAGGGGAATGCTGGATGGAAGGACATGTGCAGCACCCCACAGATTCCAGAACTTTCCATTACAGAAATGTGAGGCACATGCGTTCTTTAGTCAAAGTTTGAGGATTGCCAGGGATTCTGGGAAAAAAAACCTGGTAAGAGCCTTGCAAGCCACCCACCCCTGCATTCCCCCTGGTGTCTAGTTTTCAAAAATGTCAAAGTTTGCTAAGATTCGCTAGACCCCAAAATCCACATCTACCCACTTTGCATAAATAAGGTCAACTTTGAGTGGAAAAATTTGATGTTTCCATGTTGCATTTTGGCTCATTTCCTGTCACAGGCAATAGATCTACCCACACAAATGAGGTACAGTTTTTATCTGGAGACTTAGGGGAATGCTGGTTGGAAGGAAGCTTGTGGCTCTACTTAGATTCCATTACCTTCCATCACAGAAATCTGAGGAAAATTAGCCTTTTTAGTCAAGGATTGAGGATTTGCAAGGAATGCTGGGTAAAATAAACATAATTGTGAGAGCCATGCAAGTCATCCCACCCTAGACTTCCTAGGTGTCTAGTTTTAAACAAATGTACAGGTTTGCTATGTTTCACTAGGTGCCGGCTTAGCTAGGGCCCAAAATCCTCAGCTACCCATAATGGAAATAAAGAGCAGTTTTCAGTGGAAACATGTTGTGGGTCCATGTTGTGTTTTGGGCTATTTCCTGTTGTCTGCACTAGGCCTACCAACACAAGTGAGGTGCCATTTTTATCAGAAGATATGTAGGGGCATTGAATAGCAGAGTATTTGTTATTACTAATTGGATGTTGCTGCAGTTTTGCTTTCCAAATGTAAGCCAGTGTGTAAGAAAGAAGACATTTAAAAAACACCCTCTAAATCATATGCTAGTATCAGTACCCACAGATCCTTATATGTACAAATAACTACTGCTCCAAAACTCCATATTGTATGCCCCCTTCATAATACACAGGTTTCCTAGATATTCATTTTTCCCTCCACATATTTCACCACATGAATTGGTCTATACTCTGTAGACAATGAAAACCCATTGTATGGTGCAGCTCATTTGTTGGCTCTGGCTACCTTGAGTTCTTGGAGAACTTATGAACCCTATACATATCCACAACCAAAAGGGTGTCATGTACATAATGGTATATTGATTCTGTAAATCGGGCATCGTGACAGAAAGTTACAGATGAAAGTGTCACAAATAACAGTTATTTCTTACTCATTTTCAATGTTTCTTCATATCAACAGTTAGTTATTGTAGTATCTGCATATATTACGTCCTGTTGAATTCAGAATGTTGCCCCTAATTTTCAGAAATGTATAGCTTTCCTGGATCATCCATTGGTTTCACACTAGTTTCTACCACAAGCTGAAAATAGTTTGAGGGCACACAAAAGAGAAAATATTGGCTGCCTCTTTGAAAAAGGCCAAAACTGTGGTAAAAAGGTGCCTTTTTATAGAGCTGTGCATGTTCCTGAAAGCTGGGAAGATCGTGACTTTAGCAAATTGTTAGTTGATGCCTTTTTAGGCAAAAAACAGACACTTTTAACCTTAGCACTTTTTCCTATTTTTCCCTAAAAACTCAAATTAAAGCTATATTTTGCAAATTGTTTTGGTCCCCTCCACAGGCATTCACAAACTCGGTGTACCTTTAGAATCCCCAGGAAGTTTGAAAAAAAGAATGCAAATTTGGCTTGAGTACCTTATGTGGAGTGAGTGGGTGTGTAAGTGGTGTATAGAAGAGTGAGTGGGTTTGTCAGAGACTGTATACATGAGAGAGTGGCTCTGTGCATATATGTATGGGTGAGCAAGTGGTGTGTAAGTGGCTACAATGGTGAATGAGAGGGTAAATGAGTGGCTGTATGGGTGAGTGTGTGGGTGTGTCAGTGGCTTTAAATGGTGATGGAGTGGCAGTATGGGTTACTGGGCAGGTTTAAAACTGTATATATGAACGAGTGAGAGGGTAAATGAGTAGCTATATGGGTGCATGAATGGGTATGTAAGTGGGTGTATGGGTGAGTGAGTGGGTGTGCTATGGCTTTATGGGAAAAGTGAATGCATGTGTGGTGATAGTATGGATAAGTGAGCATGAGAGAGGTTGTATGGGAAAGAATGTGCTTGTTTCAATGACTGTATAGGTGAATGTGTCATGTATAAGTATATGTATGACTAAGTGAGTGGGTGTGTGATTAACTGTATGGGTGAGTGAGTGGCTGTGTGAGTGAGTATATGGGTGAGTGAATAGGCATTTGAGAAGCTGTATGGGTGACTGATTTATGTGTGAGTGGCTGTATGGGTCTATGAGTGGGTGTATAAGTGTTTCTATATCTGTATGACTGGATGTGTGCGTGGCTGTATTGGTCAGTGAGCAAGTGCATGAGTGCATCTATATGTGAGTTACTGGTTGCATTAGTGGCTGTATGGTGAGTTGATGTGTGGGTGTCTCTAAGGATCAGTGAGTTTGTGCATGAGTGTTTGTATGGGTCTCTGAATGGGTATATCAGTGGTTTGTGGGTATGTGAGATGTTGTATGAGGTGTAGGTGGTAGTGTGAGCGGTTCTGTGGAAGATGTCATCAGTTGTGGCATCAGTGATGTCATTTGAGTTGTCATCATTGATGTCACTGACCATATAATGAGTGATATAATACGTGAGGTCATAAGCAGTCTTGGAGTAGGACACCTAATATGGAAACAGATGTATCTGAAATCACATTGGCTTTAGATAAATTAAATAACTCTGTACCTTCTATTGCTCTAAAGCTACAACAATTCGGCACTATCTGTATGTTATATTATACTTCGGATAAAATAATTAAGTGGCAGCAGTTATCACAGGTATCTGCTAGTGGGGGTAAGGATAGAAAATGTTGTCCCAAGTGTGGCCAAAGGGCAGCTGATATTCTTATTATGTTTTATTCATGTCCTATGCTATCGGACTTCTGGAAAAATGTCACACAGTATGTTGGCCAACGCTTGGGTATTGATTCAACTGTTTCCGTTAAAGAGATCATGCTGAGGTTTAATCTGTTTGATGACATTTCCATGGTGTGCTTCTTGTCCATTCTATTAGTAACTGCCCATCTCTGTATTGCGAGAGTGTGGATTACTCCTAACTCTCCTTCATTATTTGATTGGCGCACCGGCAAGGGACAAGATGGCGAGCGAATTTGTGAATAGCGCCTGATCACTGATGAGCCTAGAGCGGCACTAGCGGATGAGCACTGGGAGGCCTGGCTGTGCTCAGCGCCAATTCATGTGGAGATGCGGTGTGGTGACAGCGGGAGTGTCGACCGAGCTGCCGATCGCACTGAAGTAGAGACGTGAGGGAAGGTCCATAGAAGAATGCTCGGGTCTCAAGAAGCTGCCTCTCCCTACTGCGGACCGGTAAGCCAGATCTGATCGCTCATCGCCCTGGAATGTCCTGAAACTAATCCAGGGACAAGTAAAGGCAAGATCGGAGGACAGTGTGCAAGGGCCTCCCCATCCCCCATAGCCATATTGCTGAGAAATGTGGCATATTCTGAATGGTGTCCATTTAAGCAGGGTCAATCCTAGACATTTGGGGCTTGCCTGATCCTAAGAAGGCTGCAGTCAAGGACAACTAACAGGTGGAGCTGCTCCCTGACAAATCCCTGAGCAATATAACAGGCAATCAACTGAGCAGATAACAGGAGGATCCCTAAAAGGCACAGTAATTGGCCGAGCTCTATCCTGAACAGACCCCTGTAGACATGCGGACCCTGCGCTGGTCATCATGCCGATCCTCTGCTTAGTTTGCACCCCCTTTCATCCGAATTATAGAAAATTATGGGGACCCTGTGAATTTGTATATCAAGTACTCATCCCCCCTGCCTGTCCTCAAGATGGTCACCCCAGTCATTCACTCTGTGAACCCTCCATCAGCAGCTGAGACCCAACCATTTTGACTGACGCCCGGTGGAACTACCTCACGAGCTAAAGAGGAGATGGGCTATGGATTCCCTCCTTGGCCATCACCTACCCAGCCGGTCCTTGGGCAAACTCTCTTGCATCTCTCCTGACCTTCTCTCCCACCTCCCCCTCCTCCCCCTCCTCCCCCTCCACCCCCTACTCCTACCTCACGAGCCAAAGGGGATATGGACTTTGGATTCCCTCCTTGCCTATCACCTACCCAGCCAGACTTTGGGCAAGTTCCCCTGACCTTATCTCCCACCTCCCCTTTTCCCCCTACCCCATCCAGTCTCCAATCTATTCTTCTCCTCTACCCAGCTACTGACCTTTGCCCTCACCTGTCCTTGCCCTTAGTTCCACACCCTGTTTATCTGTGAAATTTCCCTCACCACTTGAGACCTAGCTATTTTGACTGATGCCCGATGGAGTTACCTTGTTTAACTAAAGGGGACACCGGTCATGGGTTCCCTCCTTGGACTTCACCTACCCAGTCGGGCTTTAGACAGACTTCCTTTTGTCTCTTTCCTCTTCTCACCTCCCCTTTCCCCCTCCAATATTTTCTCTTTCCTTTCTCTCCTCTCTCAATGTTTTGGTTATTTTTTTGATGTAATGTGTAATTGTGATAATTTTCTGTTACATTGTGGAACTTAATGTAAAGCGCTCTGATACCTTCGGGTCTAGCCAGCGCTATATAAAACTCTTTAGAATATAAATAAATAAAATTGGCTGGCCCTCATGAAGGATACTTATGAAAGAGAAAGCGCATTTGCTAAAACTCAATTTACTCGTTCAATGCTAAGACTTCGACATATTTTGAAATACTTTGAGCATTAGTATGGTATGCTATCAGACTGACGGTGGATGCTCCAAGGATGTAGCTATATTTACATGTATATTGTTTACTTAAATGTTGACCATGATTTATTTCTTTGTTTTGTTTTCTAATGTTCTCTACTGCTTCTTGCTCATGTGTCGTACATTTCGTGCTTCCTGTTATTACTAATGTTTTGACTGTCTTTGTTTCTTTTTTCTTTTTTTGTATGTACCCTTCGTTAAAACTGAAAATAAAATAACAAAATAAAAAAAAGAGGTCATAAGCAGTGCATTGCTGGGCGTAAGTTAAAGTTAGGTCAGCTAACTTTAACTGCTGAATTTCGTACAGATTTTGTATGCGTGAAATGTGAGTCTAACTATAATGCCCCTGTAACTTTAGTTTTTTTCAGGGAATTTTAAAGTTGTTTTTCATTCCATTTCCTAACTATAATGTCCCTGTAATGTTTGTTTTTTTCAGTGAATTTCTCCGTTTTAAAAAAAATGCTAATTTCTATCAAGTCCCTGTAACCTTTGTTTTTTTCATTGAATTCCTAAGGTTTTTCAAATTCTATTTCCCAACTATAACGTCCATGTAACCTATGATTTTTTATTTAATTTTTTAGGTTTGTTAATGTTATTTTCTATCTAAAATGGCTCTATAATGTGTATTATTAAAACAAAATTTGTGCAATGCACAATATGGGACAAGACATTGTCAAGGGCTACAAATAAGAAATATTCTTGCGGGACTACGCCCATGCTTTACCATCAACAAACATACCGTGGCAATAGTCTAAAAGCAGCAAGAAAGCACCGCGAGACTGAAGGACCCTTAACTTCAATAGGAACCGCGACAACACCAGGTGAGAGTCCCTTCAGAGGTCCAATCTCAACTTCAAAATGTGGCTCTAGAGTTTTCCCCGAATAGCATCATACTGCATGGATTGTGGAGTTGTAGTGAGTGCTAGAGAGCAATCCATAACAGCCCTTCGCAATGCTGCAAAGAATCACAATAGTTTTTTTAAATATATTTTTGACTTTAGAATCTGCAAAAAAACTCCCAAAAAACATCTATTCAGTTAAAAAAGATAAGCTAAATGAATCAGTGTATGAACATGTATATGGTGATTGAATGCATGCATGAGTAGTGCATTGATTACTGAATGAGTATGAGTGATGCATGTTTGATTGAATGTGTTTGAGTGGTACATGGATAGCTGAATGAGTGAATAAGTGGTGCATGCATAATAGAATGATTGCATGAGTGGTGCATGCATTATTAAATGAGAACATAATCGTGCATGTATGATCAACTGAGTTCATAAGTGGGGCATGAATGAATAAATGAGTGCATGAGTGGTTGGGTAACTGCATTTTGAGTGCCTGGGTGATTGGATGAGTGCATGTGTAGTGCCTGGGCGATTGGATCAGTGCATGGTGTTAGGTTTGAAATTCCCTTTTATAATTTGCATTCATACCTAGTATATAAGTTAGTCTGAGGTGGGTAAATATACGCCATTTGTACTAGCATTATGAAACCCACTGAGTTATCCTTACACCATGCAACTTTCGTTGACTTGTGTGCCTCCATGTTATAATGCGTGTCTACTAGAAGTCTGCTTAGGCCGCAGCCACACTAGGCCTCATTTATTTTTCGCTTGCTTAGCAGAACTGTAAAACTGTATACCGTTATTATTCTTTCTCTGCTCTCCAAGGTTGAAGTCTGATTTGCTAATGAATAGACATTCTTTTCCTACATTCCTTTCTGTATGTGTAGTTCTGCTCCATCGTTAGAAGACGTTAAAGCCCAACACATCGGCCTTGGAGCACTGATAATGCACCCATCTGGCAGGTGTTAGCTCATCTCTCTGTACCCTCTTTGTTCATGCCCGGCTTAGGCCGGTACGTTTCCATAATAGGCGTGGCTGAGGTCTCAAGAAAGCTTTATTATGTATTAGCGCGCCTTGGGGAGCCAGTCACTCTTGGCAACCATCTTAGGGTGAAGGCCTGAGCTGGGGCTCCTCTGCAGAGCATATTATCATTAAAGTAAGTTTGTATTCTCTACTGACTGACCGACCCTTCATTTGGGAAGGCCTAGCAGGTGGTTGTGGAAATAACTCGCAGGGCCCTTAGAGGGCCACGTCCTTCATGGGTAGCGTATTTGTGATAGGATGAGTGCATATATAGTGCGTGGGTGATTGAATAACTACATGATTAGTGCATTGGTGATTCAATGAGTGCATGTGCTGTGCCTGGGTGATTCAATGAGTGCATGAGTAGTACCTAGGTGATTAGATGAATGTATTGGTAGTGGCTGGGTGATTTCATGAGTGCTTAGGTACTGCATGAGCTATTGTATAAATCCAAGAGCAGTGGCTGGTGATTTTCATGATTGCAAGTGCTGCACCTGGATCATTAGATAAGTGTAAGTGCGTTGCCTGGGTGATTGCCTGACTACATGGGTAGTGTCTTTGTGTATGGCTGACTCTTTGGCTACTGACTGGGTGACTGGCTAAGTGCCTGAATAGTGTCTGGGAGATTGGATGAGTGCAAGTGCAGTGCCTGGATAACTGGATGAGTGCAAGTGCTGTGCCTGGGTGAATGGATAAGTACAAGTGTAGTGCCTGGGTCAATGCATGAGTGCACCTGTAGTGCCTGGGTGATTGGATGAGTGCATGAGTAGTGTTTGCGTATTTGGATGAGTGCATGGGTTGTTCTAGAATGATTAGATGAGTGCCTCAGTATTGCCTGTGTGACCTAATGAGTGCAAATGTAGGTCTTGGGTGAATGGATGACTACAACTGCAGTGCCTGGGTGAATGGTTGAGAGCATGGGCAGCGCCTGTATGATTGTATGAGTGCAAGTACAGTGCTAGGATGATTGCATGACTGCATGGATAGTGCCTGAGTGAGTAGATGAGTGCATTGGTAGTGCCTGGGCGAATGCATCAGTGCAAGTGTAGAGCCTGGGTGGATGAATTATTGCAAGTGCAGTGCCTGGGTGAATGAATGAGTACAAGTACAGTGCCTGGGTGATCCCATGACTGCATGGGTAGTACCTGAGTGATTATATGAGTGCAAGTGCACTGCCTGGATGATTGCATGATTGAAAGTGCAGTGCCTGGATAATTGGATGAGTGCAAGTGCAGTGCATGGGTGAATGGATAAGTGCAAGTGTGGTGCCTGGGTGAATAAATGAGTTCAAATATAGTGCCTGAGTGAATGAATGAGTGCAAGGGCAGTGCCTGGATGCATGAATGAGTACAAGTGCAGTGCTTGGGTGATTGCATGACTGCATAGGCAGTGTCTGAGTGAATGGATGACTCCATGGATACTACCTGGGTGACTTTATGACTGCAAGTGTAGTGCCTAAGTGAATGGATGAGTGCAAGTACAGTGCCTGCGTGAATGGATGAGTACAAGTGTAGTGCCTGGGTGATTGGATAAATGCATGGGTAGTGTCTGAGTGAGTGTATGAGTGCATGAGTGGTGTCTGGTTGTTTGTATCGTTGCACAGTTAGTGCCTGGGTGACTGGATGAGTGCATGGGAAGTGCCTGGATGATTAGATAAGTGCATAGGTAGTGTGTGGGTGACTTTTTGACTATATGGGTACTACTGGGGTTATTGTATGAGTGCAAGTGTAGTTCCTGGATGATGGGATAAGTATATGAGTAGTGACTCGATGAATCTATCACTAGATTAGTCATTTGACACACATAATATATCCCGTTCTCCAACCACTGTGAAGAAATACAAACATAACAAAATGTATTGGGGTGCCATTTTGAACATTAGGCAACCAAAACAACACACACTATTTTTTCTCCAAAACTTGAATTCAACATAGTCAAATGTATTACTGTTTTTTACTGTTTTCATCTTTCATACTTCTTCTCTTTCAACAGTGCTGTACAATGCATCATCATCAAACAGTGGGGAAAATACTATCAATGGATTGTTTTTTTACTGTTTTCATCTTTCATACTTCTTAACTTTCAACAGTGCTGTACAATGCATCATCATCAAACAGTGGGGAAAATACATTCAATGGATTGTAAAAAAAAAACGTACACAGTCCATCATTAGTAATTCTTTACAAATATGTCATACTGTGCATTCCACACATTATACGTTTGTTAATACTGGCTTGCTGATAGGTTACTACCTAAATGAAAGCAACTATATTTTAAAAATGTTTCTCATATTTTATATCTGGTACAACATGTTGAACAATTAGGAAGCAGTCTTAATGTTTTGATATTCATTTGTAAACATCATTCCTGTTAGGCCAAATGATGTCCAAAATGTTCTTGGTCAATGTACGAAAACTTAACACACAGTACTTAGTACAAGTTGCTGTAGCAGCAGAAACAAAAGGGGGATTTTTTATAGTGGTGAAGAGGCTTCTTAGATGCAACTTAAGGCTACTGGTATTATAGCACCTCCATTTAATGTAGTTCTCAATGTTTTATAAATTCCTTTCCCGCAGTTAAAAAAAGTCTTTCATTTCTAACAGCTTGCTGTAGACAATACTCCTAATAGACTGAATAATGTCACAGAAACTCATAATCCATATACATGTCAAAACACTACCACATTTTGTTATCCTAAATTCTCCTTAGACCTTCAGTTCTAGAAATAGTAGATATGAGTTTGGTATATTTTTAGGTTGTCTTGATTTGAATGTCCCTTGTATGTCATTGCACTCTGTCCATCCTGTTTGACATCTTACATATATTGTGTACTGTCCAGAGGATACATTAACTCCTTCATAAAATATGATTGCTATATCTGTGAAACTTCTTTTTTGAATGGAAATTTGTCAAGCTACAAAGTTTGTAATTTCAGTTCCTAATTTAGTACCACCCACTCTGCATCATTGTAGCATGACTATGACATATTTTCCATATCTATGTAGAAACAACATTGACCTAAGTTCTGATCCGCAGCTGGTACAGGTGATATCTTGATGGGCATTTTTAGTTACATTTTCAAAGGGTACAGCTTTACAATCTGGTAATGTCAAGTAGAGGAATCGTTCTGAGTTGATTTTAGTGCTAGACGTAACTTCACAATCTCCACAGTTATGGTTCCATTTATAAGTTAAACCAAATAAATCATTGATATCTACATCTTCTTCCTCTAATAGTCCTATCATTACCATTAAAAATTATTGAGCATCCTGCTAAAGATTTTGAGACAACACTACTGATGCAGTACAGTCATCTGTAAGTTTTCTTATTCCAGTAGCAGAATGTATAATACTTCTGTCACTTCTTAATTCTCCAAGTAAACGGCATAGTTGTGAATACATTCTTTTAGCTACCTTTTCTTTAATGGAATTTGTAAAATGAGGCAAATGGTATAGTACATTTAACACTACATTTACATAACAGTTCACTCCAGATTTATTATCAAAGTGATCCTTTTATTTCCTCATGTTCTTTTCTTAGGTCCTTGTTATTTTTCTTTTTATTCAACTTACTGTCCAGCTCTGATAGACTGCTTTGATATTTTCCACTTTGGATACATTATCAGTTTTTCAAACAGAGGATACTGGCCTTAATGAGGAGCATATTAACCTCTTAACCGATTATACTCCCTTACACAGCTCACATCAGCACTTACTTTCTTCACATCAATTTCAATCATAAATAAACCAGACAATGTTCTAATTCATGACAAAGCTACATATGACATTCCTTCTTTGAATATACTACTACCAATATTAATAACAGCTGTATCTACACTTAAACCTTGCGATTTGTGGATAGTTGCTGCATACGCTAAAGACACTGGGACCTGCTTTCACTGCACATACAAGTCTTTCTCAAGTAGGAAATGCACAACGCATGTACCAATCTGCTTAGCTTCACAAACATCATCAAATTCTATGGCTGAGTATTCCACATAATTTCTGTTTGGCTAATTAATAAATGTTATAACTTTACCCATTGCACCATTTACAAGCCCTTCTTCAACATTTAAATACGATGTAAGATTGCACAACAATTTTTACAGATACAAAACTGTTTTTCTAATCCTGCAGTTTTTTGACACAGACTTTTCTGAACTGTCCAACTTTGATTGCAGTTTTTCTGTTAGTAGCACTGTAACTCCTTGATGATCCATTTTATCATTTGCTCTAATTTCGATGATCTCTTCTTTTTCCAGTTGCAATAATTGTTCATTGAATTCACTACACTCCTCAAGAGCTGGCATCAAACAAACAATATACTTAATTTCCTTAACAAAACTATACATTACTTCTGCAGCTCAAACATTTCTTGGAAACAGAATTTGATGAGATGGGTTTCTAATGCTCTCTTTTCTTGTTTTGTCAGGACTCCCACTCTTATGTTTGTAGTGTATCTCCATATTGCATATCTGATTCTTGGTGTATATTTTTGATTAACTCGTTGTATTGAAGGTTTTCAAAATGTTTACATTTCAAATACTTCCTAGTGAATTCCTTGTTTCATTTTGTAGTACCGTATTTTTTCAGGAGTTAGTTATAGTAGGTCTCCAAAGACTATTACGTGTTTTCCTCCAAAAAGCACTTCATAGTCAGTTTTTAATATTTACTGCATTCTGAAATGTATAAAAGCTAGCATTAGGTTAAGCTATGTCCGGATCGGTGGTGCTTTTAAAGGGAATGTAGCGCCACTTGGGGAAGTCCACCTAAAATTGCATTCACTAGCTACAATTCTGAAGCGGTGCTGCAGGGTAGAGAGAAACCACCTATTACCCTATAATGTGGCCTAGGCTAATTCAACAGAACATACACAGTCCCCAGCACACACTCAAATTACATTCAACATTTCTCTTAAAGTAGATACAATGTGAACAAATAGACAATCTTGTCGTGTTTCTCCGTTTCTTTATTCTTTTTTCTGTAATTGTGTTGAATTCTTAGCCACCCTAAAGAATAAAGAAAAAGAGAAACACAACAAGATTGTCTATTTTTTCATAATATATCTACTTTAAAAGAGATTTTGAATGTAATTCGAGCGTGTGCTGGGGACAGTGTATGTGCTAGCATTAGGTTAGACACCATGCTGACTTCATCAATAATTAGTAGGTTTAATTTCTTTAATACTTTTGCGACTTCATGACAAGCATCACCAGATAATTTTTTGTGTTGTAATTTGTGGTCATGTTCAACAGGCAGCATTAATAATCGATGAAGGGTAACTCCTTTAATATTATGTGCAGCTAAGCCTGTTGGTGCAGTAATTACACATGACAAATTGGAATCTGCTGTCTTCTGTATATAAATTGTCAGCACTTTAACCAAGAAACTTTTTTCCAGTTCCAACTTTTACACTCATGTACAATAGAACTGGTTTATATGTAGAACATGCACACTCTTTTTAATCATGCAGAAATCCATGTTCTAATGTACCTTTTACATATTCAAATATGTCTTTCTGATCTGTATTCAATTGCTGTATTAGTTGTTCTACATCAACAGTTTCCTGTCTTACTTGCTGCATTGCATTCTCCATCTCATTCATAGATTTTGCAGCTTGATTTTGAATGTTTGGCTGTCCAAGAAGATCTTGACTTCCAGGTGCTGAACTTTGCTCTGAGAACTCTCTCTAGCTATCTCAGCAGTAATCGTTACTTCTTGTTTAATCTTATCTCTCAACATTAGAAGTTTTACTGGAAACACAGAGCACTCAATTGTGTATTTCACAGCATTGAATGAGTATTCATAACACTCAAATTCCCCAAGTAGCTCACTTTCCATTCGCAATGGCTTGATTAACTGCAACAGGGCTGAATAGAAAAACTCTCTTTTGTCTGGAGTTTGGCAACTTAGCTTTCGAAGGTTGAATACATTTCCTTTGTTATGTCTGGCCAAACACCCTTCACATCCATTAACAGCAAATGTTCCTTCTTTTATGTATTCACTGACATATAATGTTGAATTATTTCATACACACACATCCTTTCTATATGCGGACTCCTTCTTTGACAATACATTCCCTCCATGTTAGTCTTCAAAATATCTATACTGCATTGCTCGAATTCCAGAAGATATTGGATTTCAGGAAAAGACTTCAGTACTCTATTACGATATTTAGCAAGCCCTAAACTTACTCATGATACCTTCGGTTCTAGTTTGCGCTATGTAAAACTCAAATTTCCCCATAGATGTCCTCTAGATTTAAAAAACAAACTAGCTGAGCCTAACTGGTCTTACATTCATATGAGCCGATCTCTCTGTGAGAAAGCATTTTCAAACTAAAACTGTATAATTTCTTTGTACGAGCCTTTTCTGCTGAAATCTCTCCCCAAATCTCCTTCAACTCGTTTTTCTCTGACTTTGTTATATAAGAGGTGACATACCGAGAAACAGCAATTGAATTTTCTGCAACAAACTGTAGAACTATATTCGCATTCCACATCTTCAAAATCACAGAATTGTAGTCATTGATGTATTTTGAGGCTTCTGTTCTTCTGAGGTTGTATGTGTTCTTTTGTGACTTCCATGAGAGAGTGTGTCTTACTGCAGACAAAAAGTTGTTAACTCTTCCTTCTGAGATCACAGGTCCTAGAAATCCAAAACAACATCTTGTATAAAATGTTCCTTTCAATTTATATTTTCTATGACAGTATTGTCTTAAAATTTTGCCATCACTCTCCTTTGGGATAATGTAAGTGACAAACTGCTCCATGAAAGACAACACATACTCATCAGTATCTGTTCCAAACTTTGGGGCATCTTTTACCCATAATAGCATGTGAATATGTGGAGCACTTCGGTTTTTTGAGCCAAAAGAAATCAGTTGCTTCACCGAGAGGGGGATTACTCTTATTGCAGATAAAAGCCATCATGGCTTCAAATCTGTGGTTAAAATATCTGCAAACGTTTAAAGGGACCAATAAGCAGAGTTCTCCTGGTGTCTTTAGATCGATGTGTTTTATATTTGAATTTGACTTTCGCAAGAATAGAAGCTGGTCATCCCATGCATACTCAGAAGAACTGAGTGTTAAAACCATGCAGGTGCTCCTAAAGTTCTCAACATGCATTTTAGTTCACCGTGAAGATACCAATATTTATTGCTCCCACGTTAAAAAGTCATGAGATTAATCCATTTTCAAAATGTGGTTTACAGAATAAGACAA
The DNA here is from genome assembly GCF_964261635.1 of Lissotriton helveticus. Taxonomy (NCBI): domain Eukaryota; kingdom Metazoa; phylum Chordata; class Amphibia; order Caudata; family Salamandridae; genus Lissotriton; species Lissotriton helveticus. The sequence goes on along the minus strand of NC_136071.1, from coordinate 645,316,737 downwards.
TAAAGACAAATCACTTTCAATTAATTGATGAATCATAACGGATACATTGACGAAATCTCTAAATAAAGTCTAGAACATCTGTGCTCGGCTGCAGGGATTTGTACAGTCCGATCATCATACCTACAACCTACTCCAGTAGGAAAGAGATGAGCTTCCAAACTTTTTTCCTATCCACATAAGAGAGTTCATTCTGCTTCTTTTCGCTGATATAAATCAATAGCATTACCAACAATGTCTTTTAAATGTAGGGGATGAATTTTGTAATGTTCATAAATTTCTTTTACTCTACATTAATCCACTTTTTCTATCTGACCTGTTGATGATGATGTATTGTCCTCCAGATGTTTGATATCTTGATGAATTTCTGCATTTTTATAATATATGTTCTTTTGTACTAGAAGTGAAGTTGAATTTTTAATTTTGCTAACATCTACTAACTCTTGCCATATCATTTTTTACACTTGGTCAAGTCACCATTTACTAGAATTACAAGTCCCCCTGTTACAACCACTGGAACTCCTCAGGATCTGGGCAATGCAAAAAAGGGTCCACCTCTTGACATCCCCAACTCTGATTACAATGTACAGAGTATTGAGGCGATAAAGCAAGGGATAGGAATTAGGATAGGAACAGCGGGGAGAGAGATACCTGTAAACAGAAAAACACAGGATTAATACAGTTCTGCGCACACTGGCTACACTCAAAAAGTCTCACTACTGAAACTAGTAATTGCCACAGAAAACCAAGTAGACGCTGTGAATCCTTTTCCTACCCAGATCAGATATGTCTCTTAACCTGGAAGCATAGTACCTACAACCAAAAACACGCAAAGTTATCAATCCACTCTCCTACTTTGTTCTTCTACTATAAGAAAAAAAATAGACACATACATACCCTTTCCTCATTCCCAAACTTAAATAAAACAGGATAGCCGAAAAGAGGCGAAGAAGTGTTCCCTCCCCCTTAATCTGGATTCGTTTTGTAGAAGATTGGTTCCAGAAGCAAATGTCTCAGCACCAAATGAATAGTTTTGTTCATAAACCACAAAGGCAGCAACCAAAATAGAAGCCAAGGTATCCTCTTGACTAATAAATCTCTCCTAACAATCATATAAGTTCTATATGCAGTACAGGAATGAATGAAAAAGAAGAAAAACAAAAACCAGAGATTTGTTGAGCAAAGAATCCGCCCTTTGGCACTCGAGTCTTACTGTAATCCAGAACAACAGCCAGACAAAGTGGAGTTAATTCCAATTATGGAAGCCAGATGCTTCCAATGCGCCCATCCTCCAGAGATTAGCAAGCTACCTCGCTTGCCTACAGAGATCCAAATAAAGTATTTCCCAACAGTCGTTGGGAGCAGAACATGTCCCGCACTAATGAGACCTCTCACCAAACTGCCGTCTGCTGAGTTCCAAACAATTGATCCCTCCCGGGGCTGCAGACACCAGACTCGGGAGACAGCAAGGCAGCCAGAACAAGTCTTCGCCCCATGCAAGGCACACAACGGTACGAGAGAAGCAGAGCAGCCGCTCTGCGATACAAGATCCAAGGTCACCAATGGAATTACGCACAAAGCTCAGTGTGCGCGGCCGGAGTTAACCCTAATTGACCCCTCCCAGAAGGAAGGCCTTCTGGGAGATGTAGTTTTGTGGCCTCATCTTCCACGATTCACGTATATTGCAGGCGCATTTGATCAAAGCCTGACACCCTCTTCCAAATGTCTCTGTACCCCTATAGTGTCAATAATTTCCTTCAGCTCTAATGGCAAGTATACAACTCTACCTTTTAGACATTTCTGGTGCTAATTTGGAGATCATGTCCCTGTTTATGGCTCCATACAATTTAAAAAATGGATGTACAGACTGTAATAATATGGGTTCCTAAACATTCAAATCTGTAAGTACTTCTGGGCAGGTGGTATTTTAAAGTTGTTGTGTACTGCTCTAGCAGGCATTTTGTTTTCCTCTAATTTATTATAGCAGTACTCCATATAACTTGTCGGGTGGACTAGTCAAATCGTCCCTCTACAAATAAACAAACAACAAATTCTCACCACTTATTATTATTCTCCTTTTCAGTTTTAATGTGCAAATCACCATTACGAGTTTGATTTTTGTAGTGAATGTGTCAACAACAACATATACAAACACAGTTTGGATGCTCTGAAGAAACTTTGTTAAACTTTCTAATCTCTTTTACAAAATTACATCTGTTCTGCTCCACAACTGCTGTTGTTACCAACTCTTCAATTTCCCTACAATCCTGTTCTGGTCCAAAACAAATTTAATTCAAAATAATCACAAACCTTTTCTACTTCTACTACACTACCATGCAAAAGAGCTCTATTAATTTCTCCTAAACATAGAGCAGGAGGTTTTAGATACTTAAGCCTTCTAACAAAAGTTCTCAATATTGAATGGTGTACACCTAACATTCTAAAATAATGAAGACTACTTTGACACACTTTTTTTGACAGACAAGGTAGTGAGTGTCCTTGTAAATTGGTATGCATTCTTACTTTGCATGGATCTAATCCTTGCAGAATATGTATTATCTGTTTTAAAATTGTGGAAGCAAACATACTGAGGAAATTTCTCAATATATCAATTGATTGTTCACGAATACTGCAAACTCTACTCCACTTCCATTTGTAAACGGGGGCCTGTCTACGCCTTCCTTGCATCTCTTCAGCAATCTCTTCCTCAACATTCTAGGCACCATTACTTCCTTTGGAACAGAAATACAATCTTTCATCTCATAACATCGTCCAGATTCATCAACTGCATGCACTACTGTGTTGTCTTGGAAAATGTCTTCTTCATTAAAGAAAGGTTCAGTACTTGAAGTATGTGTCCATTCACCACTAAAATCTTTGCAAAAGTAAATTCAATTAACTATTCTTTTATTTTGGCTCTGTCTTCTCATAGACAACACTATCTTGCCCAGTGTCTTTATTCTCTTTAAAACCAAGATAAATAGTTTTCTATTCAGAGCAAATGATTTATAAACTACACCTTCAACAGATTTCTTCTGTCTGATTGCTTGTGTTCTTCTTCTATACTTTTACGTAGATGCTCACAAATTGTGAACTGCTCTAGTACAGAACATTCTACTTCTGATTTATTTGAACTGCTTCTGCCTTCTGCTTAAAGTCTCTCCTTTTTTCAATGACTTCTTACTTTTTACATCAGAGACTTTCTGTGCTTTAGCACTCAGTGTTATAGTTTTCTTTTTCTTTACTTCTTTTTGCACTTTTTCCATTAGGTCATAAACAATTTTAAGATATGTCTTGGCCCTCTTGCCAGCAAGCCTTTGGTCTTTCACCATCTTTTCTGCATTTTGCCCCTTTTGTTTCTTAGTTCAAAGGAGACGCTCTATTTGCTGTTGCTTCTTTTTTCTTTGAGTTTTTGTTGGCATGATAATTCTGTGTAGATAACTAGACATTGATGTCTGAAAACAAAAATAGAAAACTACATTCATCACTTAATTATATAGTATCACATTACATATTTTAACTATTCAAACATGTAGTTAATATGAGGATATATAGCTCAGGCAATCTTCAGACTAGATGTGTTTACTTTTAAGTACCTAGCACCCATTCTTGCTCAGTTATATGTATGCGTGTATAAGAGGTTGCTCATACAGCTACTCACATACAACTTACTCACCCCCAGAGTTACTCACAAAAACTATACCTATTTACACTGACATTACCTTAAACGAGTATACCTATTTACTACCTACGGCCTACCTCAGGGGACAGTCATACGTTGTAGAAGAATAGCTTAAAACTTGAAAAGGGCTTTACTTGTTAGACTTGAATGTCTCAAGTTTTTTCACATATCTGTCAATAACTGTGTAAGCCCCTATCAGGAGCTCATATTCCATGAGTATGTGAGTTTGTTCATAAATGGCCATCTATCTTTGTGATGTCTACTTTCCTCTAAATTATTCTGTAAAACATTGGGCTATTTTTTTTCATAGGAAACACTTTATTGTTTGGTTAATGAAAACCATAACAATGTTACAAAAAAATATTCTTTTAAAACAGAGTAATATACAGTACACTAATATGGCTTCTTTCAATGGATGTTATATTTTCAATTCTATATAGTACCACAGTTTGATTATATAGTCCATTAAACTGGTGTACTACTTTTTAAGGCTAATTCATAGTGTTTTAACAGTTTTCAGTTCAAATGAGTGTCTAATGTATTAAGGCATTGAGTAATGGCAGTCCTACATGTCATGATTTTCCTTATATTAAGGTCCGACTTCAGTAAAGTGATTCGTGATTAATAAAAGCATGGGCAAATGAGGTTAGATTAACAAAAATCTTCTTTAATCCACAAAATCTGCATGTTATGGGACCTTTGTGTTTCCAACTAAGTTGATCTGCTATTGTTGGTAAGTCACTGAGCGAGTGCCATCAGTCGTTTTTTATGAAAGGCAGGAAATGTAGCACTTAGGTAGGGTGCTTTTTTAAAGAGTCGTAATTATTGATTACCATCCATGCCTGTTATCGTCTGCTGAGTGCTATTTTAGCTTCCAATAGTGATTGATGTCTAGCCGTTTTATTGGTGATGTGTCTAAATTCTGAGAGGGACAGACCCTTTTTCCACAGGTCTTCTGTCTTGGTTTTTTCAAAGGCTTTATGGAGGACATTTTTAAATCATGATTCCTTATCTTTCTTGATTTCCGTCCATAACGCTTCACTGAGTTTGCAGTGATCTTGGTTACGTTGTATTTTATACCAACTTTTTATGGTTGAATACATCATTCCTAGGGTTTCATTTATTAATCCAAATTCCAGCTTTACCTGAGCTGGTGATGCACTTTTTGGGAGCTGGAATGTCAGTTTATAGGTGGATACCTGAAATTCTTTTAATAATACTGCATCTTTTCCGTATTTTTTTATTTTGTTTTGTTTTTGTGCTTATTTGTAATAAGCCAATGTATATTAGAGATTTCAAACGAGAAAGCGGAGAGAAACAACAGAGGAGGGAGCCTTTAAACTTCCCTCTTTAGGTTCGACAGAATGAGGGTATCCGATCACTCCTTTTACAAAGAGCATGTGCTACACATTTCGGGCCCTCAACCGTTCCAAACGTTAAACCTCTTACTCGTTTCTCCCCCTCCCATTCTCCTTCTCCATTATAACAGGTCCCGCAGAAAACTCTGCACCAGGATTGGCATTCCATACCTTTTGGACTTTTCCTGGCCTCTACGGCTACCACATAATCATAGGTCTAAATTAACCATCAAAACAGTTATCGGAGAAGGAGATGTCCTTAACTGAAAAAAAGCAACTTACGAAACGTTCAGACAAAAGAAACAATAGCTGCCATCGAAATCATAGAAAAAAAACATTAAGAAAACATTGCTTCTGGCAATTTTTTACTCTTTTACATTTGTCTACTTTTGCACCAATCATCCCATATACACCAACATTTTTATTTTGTTACACGTATAGCCCTATCTAATTTTGCAACCCTATGTATCGAATTGATCCATTTACACTCTACGGGGGGACACAGGAAAAATCCACTTAATACACAGCTCCCTGCGCGCCATTAAATTTAGCAAAAGCAGTAGGGTTTTATGATTTTTAGATACATTGGTTGTTATATCCTCATCTGGGGTTACGCCAAAAATTACCTGTGGGAGACTCACCTTGACGTCAAACTCCACAATACTAGAGATCGTCTCACCTACTTTTTCCCAAAACGTTTATATTGTAGGACACCGCCAAAATATATGTGCTTCATCTGCATCTACTTCCCTACACTTTTGGCACTTCACTCTTTTGGAACTAATTTTGGATAATCTTCTTGTGGTCCAATACGCTTTATGAACGGTAAATAAAAGATTTTTTCTTAGTGGTGCAGATTTAACACTTTGCCATAAAACAGATAGAGATACTTGCCATAAGGTATCCCGATCGTAGCTCGGCAGTTCTTTCCTCCAAATAGATTCAGGCCACTGCTGAGAATCTTCATGAGGTTGAATTAACGTCCAATACCATTCAGCAATTTCTTTCCGCCCCACAGAAGTAGTAGCTGCCTTTCATTCAAAAAGTTAATTACCACTCCCAAATCTTTTAAGTGATTTAGCCCAGCTTGCTAGTTAATAGTATTTGAATTTGGAGACAGCCCCCTTTGTGATCTCCAGTAATTTTTGCCATGAAATTAGATCCGCCCCGTCTAACAGCTCACCCCATCTTTCGATTCCATTTTCCTGAATTGAGACTGCGAGAGAGTCTTGTAAGCATATTGGGTTTCCCGGTGAAATCCATATTGGGGCCAATGTGCTATAATAGAGGATGCGTAGTAGTACTCTTAATTGATACCAACCTCTACAAGCTGCCAGTAGGGCATTTAATTTCACTTTTGTGCAGTATTTCGGGTCCCCGAATTTGAACAAAAAAAACCTGGCTTGGGACTGAAAACCTAATGTTAATGCCTGAAATAACGGTGTAAAAGAGGTAGTATCACCCAATAGTTGCCTGAATTTTTTTTTATGAAATGCCCTCTGATATTGCAAAAGGTCTGGAGTAGCGATCCCTCCGTTCTTCTTTCTTATCTGAGCTTACGCCAAGCTATCCGGGGTCTTTTTTTGCCCATATAAAACTTGTGAAAAGACATTGGACCTTAGTTATCCAGTCCTTTTTAAACTCCAAAGGAATTGAGTTAAATAGAAAAGTGTATTTTGGTAAAATTACCATTTTTAACAGGATCGATTTTCCTAGGAAGGATAGAGGCAGTGACTCCCATTTCTGTGATTGTGTCCTGACTTTAGATGTTACTTTATGGAAATTTACCTTCGCCATGAATTCAATTTTCTGCACTACCTCTATTCCCAAATATCTGATACTACGCCGAATCTGGTCACAGCTATAGTATGTGTTCCATTGCATTGTTTAGGCTTGATTCACTGTATATCCCGATATCTCCCCAAAACGTTTTAAAGTATCCCAAATGGCTACTATTGAGTCTTGAAGGTGGCCCGTAAAAATCATTAGGTCATCTGCTTAGAGACTTATTTTCTTCTTCCAGCCATTCCATGAGAAAGGGGTAATATCCTGGCATTCCCTTAGCTTAATAGCGAGCGGCTCAATATACATGTCGAAGAGTAATGGTGAGAGGGGCCATCCTTGCCTGGTACCCCTACCCATTATAATCTGAGGTGAAAGGGAGCCATAAACCAGAACTTGGGCAACAGGATTTTTGTATAAAGATTTAATGGCTAGAAAAAATGTTGGCCTAAATTAAAATGCTGAATTATTTCCTGAAGAAAAACCCAGTTGGCCCTGTCAAACGCTTTGGCTGCGTCGCAAGTCATTACTGTTAGGGGTTTAGCATTTACAGTGGCCATATCAATTGTATCAATTAATTTCTGTGTTAAATTGTGCTGGTGCCTACCGTTGATAAAATCCTTGTGATCATTATGAATCAGAAGACCGACCACCCTCTCTAATCTCTTTGTAATTACTTGTGTATACATTTTGTAATCTGAGTTGAGTAGGGAGGGTCTATATGATTCACAAAGCTTTGGGTCTTTATTGGTTTTTAATAATATAATTATTTTGGCAGATTGCCAAGATGCAAGAAGATCTTGTTTTGAGATGTAAATGGAATTAAACAAGTCCAGCAAAATAGGGGCTAGTTCTTCTTTCAAAGGGAGTAAATTTCGTTGGGAAGGGCATCAGGGCGTGCAGCTTTACCTTTCTTCAAACTTTTAATGACCCTATGAATTTCTTCAATAGTGAAAGGGGCTGATAGATCTTCCTTAGGTTCATCACTGAGATACGGGAGCTTTATATCCTGTAAAAAAGCTGCTATTTGTTCCATACCCGGATTTAAATTTTCTGTGTAAAGGTCTTGAACATTTTTTGTAAATGCTTGTTTAATCCCCCCCTCTTCAGTGACTCCTAATCCAGTTTCTTGACATTTTACTTCTCTAATTATATTCCTAGCTTGATCAGCCCTTTTTTTCCACGCTAACAATTTGCCTCAGCCTTCCCCATACTCATGATTTGCGAATTTACTCGCTTCCCATCTTTGTTTTACTTTGATCTCCAAGTAATCAGTTAAATTGTTCTTTGCTTTTGTTAGCTCTAATTCAGCGGTTGTATTTTGGGAATGTTCTAGATTTCCCTGTGCCTGCTTAATTGCCTCTTCTAGTGCATGGAATTCTTTCTTTTCCTTTTTCTTATAAAATGCACTGATACCTGCTAAAGTTCCTCTAAGATACGCTTTAAACGCATCCCAGACTTTATCTAAGGGAGCAGAATTAAGATTAAAAAAACAGAATTCACTTGTTGAGTGCTTCAGTTTTTCTATTATTGAACTGTCTGAAAGTAAAGATCGGTTCAAAGTCCATCTTCTTTCCTCTATGTTATTCCTTATCTCAAAATATAGTGATACTGCTGAATGGTCAGATAAGTGTTCTGGTATATGAGACACATTCAAAATTTGTTAACTGATCGAGGCTGACACTAAAATGAAATCAATTCTCGACCTATGGCCATGTTTTTTGTTGTGAAAAGTATATTTCCCTGCGTCTGGTCCTGCCCTAACACCCTTTGTGACCCAAATATCCACTAAGCCTAAGTCTTGAATCAGTTGCTTCACTGCTGCCCTCGTTTTTGGGACTACCATAGCTGACCTCTTAGATGTAGCATCTTATGCTGGATTCAAAGGAATGTTAAAATCACCTCCCAGGATGATGGGAACATTCACTTCAACTAAGTGTAAAAATAGTGTTTTTAAAGGTGCTGGGTCATCTAAATTAGGGCTGTAATAGCCCACTAGTGCCAGCCAAATGCCTTGCACTTTTATCTGTGCAATTATCCACCTACCTAATGGGTCAACCTGGGTTTCCCCTAATAAACTGTGACAGGTTTTTTTAATCAGTATTGCGACGCCTTTTATTGTAACCGTTTGAGAGGTACATATACAGTAATCTAACCATGGCTGGCGTTTTAATATTTCTAGCCATTCCTCTTTAACAAGAAGTGATTCTTGGATAAAGATAATATCTGAGTCGCAAAACTTCAAGTATTCTAGAATTTTTTGTCTTCTTAATAAGACCCTTAAGCCATTGACATTCCATGTCATAATCTTCAGGTGACTAAGTCTAGTTTGAGCTGCCATTCCGTAAGATAAAACAGACTGCGTCTTTCTAGGTAGCTCAAAAAACCAAAACCAAAACAAAGGCTACAACAATTGAGGACTTTTTTTTTGTTTTTTCCCACATGCTCCCCCAGCCTTTGTGAAAATTATAATTCTGTTGTCTTTTTTTAAATTTTAACGTTTTACCTGTGACCCACCCCACCCTCCCTGGTGAACCCTCCTAATCTTCTTGAGATATAATATTACACCTCTATTTGAGCTTTTCCTACATTCGAATGGGCTTTTAAATACACTTTTCTTTTTAATGTGGCTGTACTTTGATCTGATCTATAAAACTTCTCACTCCATTGGGGTCTCGAAAATTGTGCATCTTATTATTCACCATAACTCTTAGGGATGCTGGGAATCTGATATTTGCTATGGCACCAAGATCTCCTAATTCTAAAATGAATTTGCCAAGCTCCCATTGGCGATCGAGCGTGGTCCGAGATATATCCGACCTTATACGATACGACCAATCACTCTTTTTATATGAACCGGCTTTTAGTGCACCGGAAAGTATCCTTTCCTTCAAAGTGTATGTTCTAAAATGTACCAAAATCCTTCTGCCTGTCTTTCTACCAGTGCGGGCAACAAAGGGGTCTCGGTGGATTCTCTGTATATCTTCCTCTAATGAGGCTTGATCAAGATCGCTATTCTGCTCTAGAATGAGCATGACTACAAAAGCCTTAATGTCACCCCCTTCTGAGCCTTCTGGGACATTTAATATTCTAATGTTATTGTGTCTCATCTTATTTTCGAGGGTTTCAATCTAGTCTCTCAGTTCTTGCTCATTCTTTTGTAGTTTGGTAATTCCCGTCTGATTTACCACCACATTTGCTGCAAGCTGCCCATATGCATGCTCCATGACACCTACCCGTTCCACTAGCCCATTAATCTTCTCTTCCAGTGACTCACATTGCCCGTGAATTTTTTTGGGGTTATTCTCGGAGATAACAAACCTCTGTCTACTCTCAGATAGCATTGTTAGCATTAGCTTCCCCAAGTCTTGCGGTTTCTCCTGTGTCGGCAATGATCCTAACTCATCACTCCTATCGAAAAGGCCAAAAGGGGTTTGTAAAAAAGAAGGCTGGCTCTGAACACCTTGAGGACTTTGAGCACTCAATGTACTGGAGCCGTGCACATCTGAGTCAGAAGCGTTTTCCAGGCCAGCTAGTGGCTCAAAACAATTTTTTGTTGGTATTTGTGCAATAATGTCCTCCTGGGATCCAGTTTTCGAGGCCAAAATAATTTTTTTACTTAGCTCCGCACTTTTGCGATGAAATATTATCAGTAATTTGTGTTACAGAGCTAGTTTGAGTATTGGGTACTGATATTGAGATTGTACTTTAAAATATGAACGTAAAGAGGGCGTAATTTTTACTTTTTTAAGCTTCCTTTCACTTTTTCTTTTCTTTTTCATGTTTATTGTAGTTTTTTTAATGGAGTTTTGCCCCTGAATCAAACCAATATCCTGTTTTGACTCTGCTTGTGCTTCTACTATAGGTGCAGAGGTAAGAGGCTTTTCCACACTGAGCTCTTTTAATGCTTTAGGAGAGATTACTTGAAACTCTGGTTTCACCCTTAAGCCTTTTACGCTTACTGTAAGATCTTCCGCACCCCAAATTCCTCCACTCCTTAATGTATATCTGTAATTTATCTTGCAATTTGTCCTCTTTTTTCCTTCTCTCCCCTTTTTTCCTGGCGTTTTCCTGGTTGTTTCAGCCTCCCTTCCTACTTCACCCTCTTTAGATTCTCCCCGCCTTTGCCTCCTTACCGGGGTCATGGATCTCTGTTTCCCTTTCGCATTCTCGATCCCGCCGAGACTCGGAGCCTCCAACTCCAACTCCACGGGTGAAACCTGCCGGAGCAAATCTCCTGTTTTTGCTTCCCCAAGGAAAGCTTCCTGCACCGTCCGAGACTCGCTGAGTGTGCCCTTAATTGAGACCCCCCAAAGAGGGAGCCCGACTCTTGCCGCTGCAGAGTGGCTCCTTTCGAACCGCGCGGCTGCCTCGGTCCAGACGCCTCCCAGTGCCGCAGTAGCATGCTGTGTTTCCGGGTCGTCCGCGCTGAGAGGACGCCCATTCCCAGCAGCTCGAGCAGTGATCAGCGACGCCGACACGCGTCAAAAAGGAGCCTGCTACACGAGCAAGCCACAACTCTCGCCATGAACGCCCATCCATCAGGTAGGAAAGAGCTCACGACCGCTTCAACTCAGCGGCCGCCATGTTCCCCGTCTTTTCCGTATTGCGTTATACTGCCGTTAGTTAGAGTTGGCAGGAACCTTGCTACCATCACATCTAGTAGTGGCTTGAACATCGGGCATGCCATGTCTTTTGCTAGAGTGCTGAATGAGAAAAATAATGCACCTGCCCTTTTTTCCATATAGTCCCTTTGTGCCTTTTGGTTGAATCTCTTGTCTATATAGACTCCTAGGTATTTGTAGTTTGGGACTTCCTCCAACTTCTTGCCATTCAGACAAATTTTCAGTCTACTGCTAGATCTATTTTGTATCAGCATGGTTTTTGTCTTGTTTATACTGATTTCTAGTTTGTTTATTGTTTTACTAAATCAATCTCTGCCTCACTTTGTGTGATATATGGTTCTCTATATGTGACTGTAACGGCCTGCATACATTGCCTCCTGGGTGTTCTAGTGAATATTGGGTAATTTAAGTGTGTGAGAAACTGCCTTTATTACCAGAAGATACATATCATTTGTGCCTGTCTGTGTGACTGAATCTTTCAGTGCTTCTCTAACTATCTCAATAAGTGTTTTAGTGTCTGTCTGCTTTTCTACTGATGTATCTCGGTTTTACGTCAGAGTGAAGGCTGGATGTATAAAATGCTGGGGAGAGCTGAGAAGCAAAATGGCGGCCCGCTGAAGTTGAATACCTGCGTTGGTGCACATCGGAGCCGAAGACACTGCCAACGTTCCACCGCCATGGTGAGTCACGCTGACCGGCGAATCTCCACCCCCGCCCGCTGCACTAAACGGATCGGCGAAACAGACAACAGAAACGGGCTGGTGCGTGTGGTGGGGGCTGGCTGGTGTAGGCAGGCAAGAAGGTGAAGGAGCGTGGCCAGAGGAAGGGAGCCCGTATAGAAAACAAGTGAGGGCTTTAGCAGCCCCAGCCATTGTGTGCCCAAGGAAATCTTGCTATTCACCCCACGCGCCCGCTCCAGACAGAGCCTATACACAAAACTTTCTGGACACTGCTCATATCCGATCGTCGGCCATGGTCGGGGGTCTAGCAAAAGAGTTGAGCCGTGGATCTCGCCTGGCCTAGCCTTTTTGACTACTTGAGACTTGGGCGACAGATGGGAGAGAGACCCACCCCCGATAGAGCACAGGAGGTATAATTCGCAGAGGTCCCACGGCGACCCGCTGCTTCAGACACCACCCAGTCGCAAAACAGCACTGTTCACTAGTGGAGGGAAGCTAAAAACTGCAAATTTCCCCAAAAGGGTAAGAGTCGAGTAGTGGATTGCTGTAGACCGAGCCGGAAACGAAACTCCATAAGGCAATTAACAGACCGCAAATTTTGCACAAAGAGCCACTCACAGAGGAAGCAAGAACAGTACAAGGAGCCCTGCTGTAATTTTGGGGACACTTGCCTTCCTGCAACTTGCCGCCACTGCTACCGTGCCCTTGGAGGCCGGAGGAGGCTGGGCAGGGCCCCCCCTAAGATAGTCAGATCCAAGGTTAGTTACTTGTATATAATTGTAACCACCGACCACCATTCCCTTCCTGTACTAAACTAGAGCACTCAATCCAATTTGTAATGTCTGGACGTGAGGGAAAGGGCAGGAAAGCTGCAACGGGCAGGTATGTAGCCGGGACACTTGACCATTTTATTACAAGGGCTACTTCGGTATTAGCTCATGAAATTCCTATAACTGAGCGTCGCCTCTCTCAAGAATTGGGATTTGCCAAGCGCTCATCCATGGGCGATCTGGCCCTGGCACATACCCCGGAGAGGCACATTTATAAAGCTACAGACCCTGGGGCCCCACGTCAAAGTGGCAACCTTCCTCTTCAGGAGTTGGTGTCTACTTCGACTGTTGAGGAGCCCGATCAGCTAGGACGAACTGCACACAATAACACCTTGGCTACCACTGAAGATCAGGTAGCTACACGTGCTTCTATGGGGATTACTCAGAAAGTGTTGCCCATTCCACCAGACCAGATCACGGGGGCAATCCCAAAGAGGAAGCGAGGAGGGGGCGCACAGAGGGGAAAAAATCCCAAAATACCTAAAATGAACAAGCATGGAGATCTGCCCAGCGTTATACCCTCAAGTCCAGGGCCAGTACATGCGAATACGCCCCATGCAGATTCCTTGCCCATGACATCCCTTGTTGGTTCCTCGCCCTCGATGGAGGAGGGTCTCTGGCAAAAAATTGGTAGCCTTATCACCTCTTCTCTACAATCTCTATTTGATAGGCTTTCATCTATCGCGGACAGGTTGGTGAAATTTGAACAATTGACCATAACCAACCTAGATGGTATCAAGAAGAATCTACCAATGAACACTCAGGATAAGGAACTGACCACGAATGGCCCCTTTGGATGGCAATACGACTTCTAACGTGTATGTCTCTGACTCAATGGAAGGTATTTCACGTGGGAACATTGCAGCAGGCGATATTGTTGAGGGTAGATTAGTCGTACTGGAAAATCTAGACTGCCCTAAGGGTGGGAGAGAAGAACGACAAATGTTGGGAATGGTCCCGCCTAAAAACTCACAGGAAGGTCCAAAGGGATCTGACAATCATAAGAACTTGTTGCCTCATATTGATTTGCCCCCTGAGTCAGCACCCTATGTTGTTGTTTTGTCAGGGGTCCCGGATCTAGCCAAGGGTAGCGTTAAATCCTATATTGAATTAAAGAACAAAACTATCCATTGGCTGAACCCCCACAGACCCCTCCCCCCAAATGTGTATAGCCAAATCCTGTTTGTCCGTAGAGTAAGCTAGGTAGCCCGGAGAGTGAAAGATACACCAGGCAACTGCATAGCAATTAATTTTAGAGACAGACGGGCAGTGTGTCATATTTGTGAGGGGCCTCACCAAAATTCGAGAACCTCCATCCAGGCATTTGATCTTAGCTATTTCTATACCCCCCTTGTCTGAACTGGGGTGGTGTGGAGTGCAAAAAAACGATGGATTTAGGCCCAGATCTCTGTACTGGGGTGAATGTATGACATTGTTCTGCATTCTGTCCATCAACTGTTGTTTTGCATTTGATCTTAGCTATTTCTATACCCCCCCACCATGTATGGAGGAGTTTGGTTACCTGGGAAGGACTTGGGAGGGGCGACTCCTACCTGGTAATTCCAGTAATAGAACTGAGTTGGATGGCTTTGGTTTTGTGTCTAGTATTCCCCTTAGAAATAGATATAGCGTCCTTGACATGGTTGACTGACTAGCTCCAACCCGCACATGCCATCTGACACTGTTTAACCAGCTGGGCGTCACCACCCCGGGCATGGGGGATGAGTTTTTGGGTCAACAGTTAGAGCAAAGAGCCACCCTGGGGTATGAAGAGAGAATGAGAAACACTATACCTGGTCTCTGTGAGGGCGTGGGTAATTGTGTAGCTGAGCCTAAACGTAATAGTGCTACAATCAGTGAGGAGGGATCACATCCCAAAATCCCCGTGATTATTGTTAATCATTTTGGGCCTACAGAAACCACAGACAGACGAGAATTGGAGATAACTTCTGTGAGTGAAATGGAAGTAAGCCGCAAAGGCCTCAAGATCTTGTCATGGAACATAGCAGGATTAATGGCTAAATTAGAGCTGCCGGATTGGGGCAATCTTATAGACTTGCACGAGATTTGTCTCTTCCAAGAAACATGGGCCTTAAAATCTTTATACAGAGTAGGCTATGTAGCGTATAGTAAGGCAGCAGTGAAAGGCCCGAAAGGTAGACCATCGAGGGGCCTTTGCATATGGGTGGGCACACACCTAGGGTATACTGTGAAGAGAGTAGATACTCCTTCACCGGATATTCTATGCATTCTTCTTAGCAACGGAGATCTCCCTAAACTGGCAGTTATCAATGTCTATTCTAGGCCAGTTAAGCATGGGCATACATCGTCAACACTGGATCATTTGGCAGCCCTTCTTACCACACTCTCAGGGAAAGCATATTTTATTTTTCGGTGGTGACTTTAATTGCCATTTTGAACCCCTCAACGGGTTGTCATCACCGATTACTTGCAAGGAGGATTTAATATTATCAATCCCCACATCCAATGCTTATCCGGTAAGAGGATGGACTCCCTTAGTCCTCCAATTGACCTCCCTTACCCTCACAAATTCGCTGAGGGCCTGTAATGGCCGGTTTCCGGAAGATAATCCTGGGCATTCTACTTTTAATAAACCTGGCCAGACTTCCGTGTTAGATTACATCCTAATAAATATTGAAATCTGGCACAAAGTAGTAAAGTTGTGTGTCCTTCCTCGGGCTGAAAGTGACCATAACCCTTTGGTTGTCACTTTAGAAGCCCAATTACCAGAAGTAGGGCAAGATTCGGACTTCCACCAACAAGAGAATTTATCAGTGGTAGGTGGAGGGCGACGTATTCGCTGGGGTTTAATAACCCACTCCCCAGATACGATGGCGGCCATGTACTCCTGTGTTATCCCTCTGCTGGAAAAGGCAAGCCTTCTCACAGGCATTGGTGCCTGTGAAGATGTTAATATAGAGCTGGGAAAAGTACACCAGGAATTGGTCGCAATCCTGGCGGACTTTTTTTATAGCAGCAAACCAATTAAGAGCAACCGCCCCAGAGAAAAAAATCAGAGGTATAACTCGGCATGTAGGGACACTAAAAGAGCACTGCTGGCATGCCTTAAGAAGGGTGATAGTTTAAGCATAAGGGAAAGTAGGCTTTCTTTAAAAAAATTGATTTTACAAGCAAAACTAGAAAGGGAAACGGTAAGATGGCAGGCAATTAAAAATGCTTTGGATCTCAAAGACACAAGAGGCTTTTGGAATCTAGGCCACACCGGAAGAATCAAGGGAAAGACTACCATTGAGCCCAATATTAGCGAGGATGCCTGGCGTCTTTATTTTAAGGATTTGTATTCAAGCCTAAACGAAGGCTAAAGTACGAGCAGGATCGCAGGCAATGCCCAAATTTTAGATTTTCTTGAGAATTCGCCACCCTGTACTTTGGCTGAGGTGTCAGCTGCCATTGTGAAGGTATTACCTAACAAAGCCCCTGGGTTAGATAGAATTCCCGGGGATTTGTACAGAAGTGAACAGGTAGTGTGGGCCCCATACCTTCAATTGCTTTTTAATGCAATCCTTAATGGTTTGCCGCCTCCACCAAAGTGGGCGGGGGCAGAGATTATTCCAATATATAAAAAGGGGTCCCTCATTGCATTGACCCTGTAAATTATAGGCCAGTCAGCCTTATAGACGTGTCTCAAAAAAACTTTGCCAGAATGTTATTGGGCAGACTACACAAATAGATGGAGGACCTTAATATCTTAACTCCCTTTAGAAGCAAAACCTCGACCATAGATCAGTTGTTTAGGTTACAACTGATCTATTGGAAGCATATAGTCTTGGAGGGTGGTAGCCTATACCTCACATTCATGGATCTAAAATCAGCATTTGATATGGTGGATCGTGATCAGTTGTGGGGCATCATGCTGGATATGGGGGCCTCACCTTATCTATGCCACCAGCTCAGACACCTCCATGAGGGAACTTTTGCAAGAGTGAGGTTTGGCAGAAATGGGAAATTGACGGCACCCTTTCCCGTTGAAAAGGGGGTGAGACAGGGTTGTGTGCTTGCACCGACTCTTTTCTCGCTTTTCCTTCATAGGCTAATTGAAGACCTTCTTGCCCTCAAGGACATCGACCCCCCAAAACTAGCTAACCGCAAATTACTAGCACTGATGTTTGCGGATGACACCCTGCTCCTCTCTAAATCACCAATGGGGATGCAGCGTGTTCTAGAGGAATTTAGTCAGTTTTGTAAGAGGAGGAATTTGGTGGTCAATGTCAAAAAGACAAGATATATGGTCTTTAATGCCAATTACATTACTTGCCCACACCCAAGAATGAATGGCAGATCCCTGGATAGGGTCCCCAGCTTCGATTACCTAGGACTTACCCTAAACGACAAAATGGGGTGGGATCACAAATTGAAAAGGCTAACTTAAAGTTAACCCAGGCCATTGGGGGATTCTAAAACTCCATAAGAGTTCTGCTCTAAAGACCATAAGCCCGCCAGTTGAAATTTTTAAAATCCAAGCTAGGGGATCTACATTGTATGGGGCAGAATTGTGGGGGCATTGCGCAGCGACAGATCTTAAGTCTGCCGAAAAACACACCCCTAGTACCACTGAAGATGGATTTGGACATCCGCCCGATTGCGGCCCTAATCTCCTCGCGCCCACTGCTGTATTGGCGACAGCTGTGGAGCACGCCAGAATTGGCTCACTATAAGGATGAATTAAAAGTGGTACTATCTACCCTTGGGGCGGGTAGAATTCCCTGGCTGTCCTTTATCAGAGACTCATTTTGTGCAACGGGCAGGTATGTAGCCGGGACACTTGACCATTTTATTACAAGGGCTACTTCGGTATTAGCTCATGAAATTCCTATAACTGAGCGTCGCCTCTCTCAAGAATTGGGATTTGCCAAGCGCTCATCCATGGGCGATCTGGCCCTGGCACATACCCCGGAGAGGCACATTTATAAAGCTACAGACCCTGGGGCCCCACGTCAAAGTGGCAACCTTCCTCTTCAGGAGTTGGTGTCTAGTTCGACTGTTGAGGAGCCCGATCAGCTAGGACGAACTGCACACAATAACACCTTGGCTACCACTGAAGATCAGGTAGCTACACGTGCTTCTATGGGGATTACTCAGAAAGTGTTGCCCATTCCACCAGACCAGATCACGGGGGCAATCCCAAAGAGGAAGCGAGGAGGGGGCGCACAGAGGGGAAAAAAATCCCAAAATACCTAAAATGAACAAGCATGGAGATCTGCCCAGCGTTATACCCTCAAGTCCAGGGCCAGTACATGCGAATACGCCCCATGCAGATTCCTTGCCCATGACATCCCTTGTTGGTTCCTCGCCCTCGATGGAGGAGGGTCTCTGGCAAAAAATTGGTAGCCTTATCACCTCTTCTCTACAATCTCTATTTGATAGGCTTTCATCTATCGCGGACAGGTTGGTGAAATTTGAACAATTGACCATAACCAACCTAGATGGTATCAAGAAGAATCTACCAATGAACACTCAGGATAAGGAACTGACCACGAATGGCCCCTTTGGATGGCAATACGACTTCTAACGTGTATGTCTCTGACTCAATGGAAGGTATTTCACGTGGGAACATTGCAGCAGGCGATATTGTTGAGGGTAGATTAGTCGTACTGGAAAATCTAGACTGCCCTAAGGGTGGGAGAGAAGAACGACAACTGTTGGGAATGGTCCCGCCTAAAAACTCACAGGAAGGTCCAAAGGGATCTGACAATCATAAGAACTTGTTGCCTCATATTGATTTGCCCCCTGAGTCAGCACCCTATGTTGTTGTTTTGTCAGGGGTCCCGGATCTAGCCAAGGGTAGCGTTAAATCCTATATTGAATTAAAGAACAAAACTATCCATTGGCTGAACACCCACAGACCCCTCCCCCCAAATGTGTATAGCCAAATCCTGTTTGTCCGTAGAGTAAGCTAGGTAGCCCGGAGAGTGAAAGATACACCAGGCAACTGCATAGCAATTAATTTTAGAGACAGACGGGCAGTGTGTCATATTTGTGAGGGGCCTCACCAAAATTCGAGAACCTCCATCCAGGCATTTGATCTTAGCTATTTCTATACCCCCCTTGTCTGAACTGGGGTGGTGTGGAGTGCAAAGAAACGATGGATTTAGGCCCAGATCTCTGTACTGGGGTGAATGTATGACATTGTTCTGCATTCTGTCCATCAACTGTTGTTTTGCATTTGATCTTAGCTATTTCTATACCCCCCCACCATGTATGGAGGAGTTTGGTTACCTGGGAAGGACTTGGGAGGGGCGACTCCTACCTGGTAATTCCAGTAATAGAACTGAGTTGGATGGCTTTGGTTTTGTGTCTAGTATTCCCCTTAGAAATAGATATAGCGTCCTTGACATGGTTGACTGACTAGCTCCAACCCGCACATGCCATCTGACACTGTTTAACCAGCTGGGCGTCACCACCCCGGGCATGGGGGATGAGTTTTTGGGTCAACAGTTAGAGCAAAGAGCCACCCTGGGGTATGAAGAGAGAATGAGAAACACTATACCTGGTCTCTGTGAGGGCGTGGGTAATTGTGTAGCTGAGCCTAAACGTAATAGTGCTACAATCAGTGAGGAGGGATCACATCCCAAAATCCCCGTGATTATTGTTAATCATTTTGGGCCTACAGAAACCACAGACAGACGAGAATTGGAGATAACTTCTGTGAGTGAAATGGAAGTAAGCCGCAAAGGCCTCAAGATCTTGTCATGGAACATAGCAGGATTAATGGCTAAATTAGAGCTGCCGGATTGGGGCAATCTTATAGACTTGCACGAGATTTGTCTCTTCCAAGAAACATGGGCCTTAAAATCTTTATACAGAGTAGGCTATGTAGCGTATAGTAAGGCAGCAGTGAAAGGCCCGAAAGGTAGACCATCGAGGGGCCTTTGCATATGGGTGGGCACACACCTAGGGTATACTGTGAAGAGAGTAGATACTCCTTCACCGGATATTCTATGCATTCTTCTTAGCAACAGAGATCTCCCTAAACTGGCAGTTATCAATGTCTATTCTAGGCCAGTTAAGCATGGGCATACATCGTCAACACTGGATCATTTGGCAGCCCTTCTTACCACACTCTCAGGGAAAGCATATTTTATTTTTCGGTGGTGACTTTAATTGCCATTTTGAACCCCTCAACGGGTTGTCATCACCGATTACTTGCAAGGAGGATTTAATATTATCAATCCCCACATCCAATGCTTATCCGGTAAGAGGATGGACTCCCTTAGTCCTCCAATTGACCTCCCTTACCCTCACAAATTCGCTGAGGGCCTGTAATGGCCGGTTTCCGGAAGATAATCCTGGGCATTCTACTTTTAATAAACCTGGCCAGACTTCCGTGTTAGATTACATCCTAATAAATATTGAAATCTGGCACAAAGTAGTAAAGTTGTGTGTCCTTCCTTGGGCTGAAAGTGACCATAACCCTTTGGTTGTCACTTTAGAAGCCCAATTACCAGAAGTAGGGCAAGATTCGGACTTCCACCAACAAGAGAATTTATCAGTGGTAGGTGGAGGGCGACGTATTCGCTGGGGTTTAATAACCCACTCCCCAGATACGATGGCGGCCATGTACTCCTGTGTTATCCCTCTGCTGGAAAAGGCAAGCCTTCTCACAGGCATTGGTGCCTGTGAAGATGTTAATATAGAGCTGGGAAAAGTACACCAGGAATTGGTCGCAATCCTGGCGGACTTTTTTTATAGCAGCAAACCAATTAAGAGCAACCGCCCCAGAGAAAAAAATCAGAGGTATAACTCGGCATGTAGGGACACTAAAAGAGCACTGCTGGCATGCCTTAAGAAGGGTGATAGTTTAAGCATAAGGGAAAGTAGGCTTTCTTTAAAAAAATTGATTTTACAAGCAAAACTAGAAAGGGAAACGGTAAGATGGCAGGCAATTAAAAATGCTTTGGATCTCAAAGACACAAGAGGCTTTTGGAATCTAGGCCACACCGGAAGAATCAAGGGAAAGACTACCATTGAGCCCAATATTAGCGAGGATGCCTGGCGTCTTTATTTTAAGGATTTGTATTCAAGCCCAAACGAAGGCCAAAGTACGAGCAGGATCGCAGGCAATGCCCAAATTTTAGATTTTCTTGAGAATTCGCCACCCTGTACTTTGGCTGAGGTGTCAGCTGCCATTGTGAAGGTATTACCTAACAAAGCCCCTGGGTTAGATAGAATTCCCGGGGATTTGTACAGAAGTGAACAGGTAGTGTGGGCCCCATACCTTCAATTGCTTTTTAATGCAATCCTTAATGGTTTGCCGCCTCCACCAAAGTGGGCGGGGGCAGAGATTATTCCAATATATAAAAAGGGGTCCCCCATTGACCCTGTAAATTATAGGCCAATCAGCCTTATAGACGTGTCTCAAAAAAACTTTGCCAGAATGTTATTGGGCAGACTACACAAATAGATGGAGGACCTTAATATCTTAACTCCCTTTAGAAGCAAAACCTCGACCATAGATCAGTTGTTTAGGTTACAACTGATCTATTGGAAGCATATAGTCTTGGAGGGTGGTAGCCTATACCTCACATTCATGGATCTAAAATCAGCATTTGATATGGTGGATCGTGATCAGTTGTGGGGCATCATGCTGGATATGGGGGCCTCACCTTATCTATGCCACCAGCTCAGACACCTCCATGAGGGAACTTTTGCAAGAGTGAGGTTTGGCAGAAATGGGAAATTGACGGCACCCTTTCCCGTTGAAAAGGGGGTGAGACAGGGTTGTGTGCTTGCACCGACTCTTTTCTCGCTTTTCCTTCATAGGCTAATTGAAGACCTTCTTGCCCTCAAGGACATCGACCCCCCAAAACTAGCTAACCGCAAATTACTAGCACTGATGTTTGCGGATGACACCCTGCTCCTCTCTAAATCACCAATGGGGATGCAGCGTGTTCTAGAGGAATTTAGTCAGTTTTGTAAGAGGAGGAATTTGGTGGTCAATGTCAAAAAGACAAGATATATGGTCTTTAATGCCAATTACATTACTTGCCCACACCCAAGAATGAATGGCAGATCCCTGGATAGGGTCCCCAGCTTCGATTACCTAGGACTTACCCTAAACGACAAAATGGGGTGGGATCACAAATTGAAAAGGCTAACTTAAAGTTAACCCAGGCCATTGGGGGATTCTAAAACTCCATAAGAGTTCTGCTCTAAAGACCATAAGCCCGCCAGTTGAAATTTTTAAAATCCAAGCTAGGGGATCTACATTGTATGGGGCAGAATTGTGGGGGCATTGCGCAGCGACAGATCTTAAGTCTGCCGAAAAACACACCCCTAGTACCACTGAAGATGGATTTGGACATCCGCCCGATTGCGGCCCTAATCTCCTCGCGCCCACTGCTGTATTGGCGACGGCTGTGGAGCACGCCAGAATTGGCTCACTATAGGGATGAATTAAAAGTGGTACTATCTACCCTTGGGGCGGGTAGAATTCCCTGGCTGTCCTTTATCAGAGACTCATTTTGAGCAATGGGCAGGGAGGACTTAGGGACTGTATCCGAAGTGACATGTGCAGAAATCTCTAAAAAAACTTTAGCTAGCGCAATAAAGGAACACAAACTGACACGCATTCTCCAGAAGGCTAATCCTTCCAGTCTAGCCCATGGGTTTCTGGATATTAAGTGCCAGTATAAATTTGAGCAGGTGTTAGATGCTGTACAGCCTCCTCTAGCAAAAAATCTGTTCCTGTAATTTAGATACGGGACGCTCCCACTTAATTCCCTAACTAATAGATGGGCGGGCACAATAGGTCGTCCCTGCCCTGGGTGTTTAGTGGAGGATGAAACCGGGATTTATGTGGTCTTCTTCTGTTTGGCTTATAAGAGGCCTAGATCTAAGGGCGTGATCCAACTCTGCAGAAACCTGGGTATTAGAAATGATATAAAATTATTTAGGATTTTAAAAACAGACACTGACCCGGTTTTTGTTATTGTGATCTCAAAATTCCTTTTTGCAATGTGGTCTAAGTGAAGGTACTTGCTTGAAAACTGTCATGAGAATCTATAAGGATTACTTTGGCAGGAAATAAACAAAAAGAGATCTTTGCCATTCTGAAGGAACTGAGCCAAAAAGGGGAAAATATGCCCACAATCGCTCTTCCGACCTGCAATAGATTCCAGGATTTCTTTCTCCAAAAGGTTTGGGCATTGTCTCAGAAATTACCACAAACCCCATCGACTCCAGGTCTCTGGATCAGACTAGCCCCCCTTGCCCTAGCTGCCAGTTGGCTTGTTTCCCAAGGTTTGATTCTGCCACCCTGGCTGCAGTAGCAAAACAGATTAAATCAGGCTCTCGAATAGACCCCTGTCCTCCGGGGATTTTCCAAATGGCTCTGCTGGGTCTGGAAAGGCAGGCCCTGGGATTACTCAATGAGTCTTTAGATCTAGGCTACTTACCAACCAACTTGAAGGAAGTAAGGGTCACCCACCTATTGAAAAAACCAGGGGCTGACACGACAGCCTTAAAAAACTACAGGCCCATTTCACAGCTCCCCTTTCTAGCAAAAACATTGGAACAACACGTCTTGAAAACACTCGCAAAATACTTAGATGATCACCATCTGCTCCACTCTAGACAGGCGGGCTTTAGGACACACCATAGCACAGAGCTGGTGATGGTGTCCGTCCTGGACGAGCTTAGAGTTAGGGCCGATAACAAACATCCGAGTGCTCTGATTTTATTAGATCTGTCAGCAGCATTTGACACCGTCAGCCATAACATTCTGCTGAACCGTTTTTTGAATCTGGGCATAAAGGGGCAAGCACTTCAATGGCTAAGATCCTTCCTGACTGATCACACTCAGAGAGTTCAAATGGGTGAGCAGTTGTCGAACTTCGGCTCCCTGACCTGTAGAGTCCCCCAGGGTTCTGCATTGTCTCCACTGCTTTTTAATATCTATTTGCAGCCCTTGGTGGAGGCTCTCACACGCAGACACTGCCAGGTCTTTAATTACGCTGATGACACCCAACTCCTGGTCCAACTTCACAACACCAGCCAGGTTCAAGAATCAGTGAAAAATCTACTCAGGTTTACTGTTAACTGGATGGCAGCCAATTCTTTGAAAGTCAACCCGGATAAAACCGAAGTGCCTATTATTCCAGCTCAAAATAGCCCTTGGTGTGATCTTTTTTGGTGTCCAGAATTGGGTGTGGTTCCAATCCCAGTGCCAGTAGTAAAAAGCCTGGGCCTGAAAATTGACTCGGATCTGTCTATGTCCCGCCAGGTTACTTCGGTTGTAGGCATCTGCACGGGCTTACTTAGGCAACTACAGAGACCTGTTCCTCTCCTCTCTACTTCTGCATTACAATCAATTGTTTCCGCCACTGTCATTTCTCAGCTGGACTACGGGAATGCCCTTTATCTGGGCATCCCCCAGAAGTTCCTGAGGAGATTGCAAGTTGTACAAAACGATGCGGCCAGGCTCATTTTTAGTCTCCCTAGGAGAACACGAGCCACCCCTCTACTACATAAATTGCACTGGCTGCCCATTGACAGCGCGTGCAATTTAAGAGCCTTTGTATAGCCCACAAGGCAATTTATGGGGATGAACCAAAATACATTAAAGACTGAGTGCAAAAGTACGTTCCCGGCTGGGCTCTACGTTCTTCCGAGGCTTGCAGGCTAGCCTCTTCCAGGTACAAACTTAAGACTAAGGGAGGCAGAGCGTTCTCGGTCCTCCTTCCACAGATCTGGAATGACCTACCGGAGAACCTGCGTAAGGAATCGGCTCTGCTCTCCTTTGGAAAGCTTTTAAAGACCTACCTGTTCTGAGAGACAATGACATCTGTCTAAGCTCCGCCTTCGCAGCTACGCTAGCGAACTGCCCTTTCTCTAGAAGCGCTTAGAGACCAGTGGTGATTTGCGCTATACAAAAATAAAATAACATAACATAACATAACATATAACACCTGTTGCTTTACCCGTTCTTTAGTGATCAGGGATTACGCAAGATCTATGCTTATTTGTGTATGCACTTGCTGACTAATTGATTGAAACATTCCAAATGGCTGCTAGATGATGATGGGTTTTAGATATACTTCTATATGAAATGTTTAATTGGGTTAAACATTTAGATACTAAATTATATTTTTAAGAAGTTTATAGAAAATTACATTTCCCATAGAGACGTTTTTTTACTGACCAACTTCCCTAAATGTGAGCTTATATTTGCTTGTGTACTTCTTAATTATGTACCTGACAATTGATTACCCTTCTGATTCTATTTTTATGTGGTTGTAAAAAAAAATATATATATAATTGTGTTTTATGTGCTATTATGGCTGTAATAGCCAGAATCAAGTTTCAATGATGATGATGATAATTGGGCACATAGGTTTCTATGAGTGTATAAAGCTCACCGAAACATCAAATTGCATTGTTTACTTTTTAAGCGAATAGCTCCGTGCACTATGGCCTAGCTGCAGCCTATCTTAGGGTTCACTTATAACTGGTACAAGAACAGTTTACGCCTTGTGTAGCACTTTTAAGTGATAAGACAGCCCTACCAATAAACCTCCATGCACAGATAAATCCATATTATAATTCATATACAGCTATAATGCATAATTTACACAATTAAAAGTAAGTATTGTATTGATCTTTCATAATGGAACATATATGACTACATCTCCCAGAATTCAAATCAAAACATTAGTTATAAGCAGCACATCATATATACACATATAAAACATTGACATGACATACTACAAGATTACAGATAGGTTTAGCACTGAGTGTGCAGTTATTTCTCGTACCACTTCCAGAATGCAGTACAGCAATACAAGTGTAACATTGACCACCATGGAAACACATTCTAAACTAACTTGACAGAGACCTGTTCTGCACCTGAGACAAACTCTGTCTTAGTTACATATTTATAGATATACAAAACCACTTACAATTTGATTTACATATCATCCGTTCTTTTTTTAAATAATGATATATATTTCAAAATCTTTTATTACAATATCACATAATTATATAGCTTATTAATATTTTTTTTTACTTTCCCCAAAAAATTATTAAAATACAAGAAGATTGATTTAGTTAGTAGAATCACTTTTTTCTTATTAGGTAGATGCAATATTCTCAGTGTTTCTAAAAAATTAGCATAAGAATGGCACGCCATTCTCATACAAAGCAACCATAAATAGCAACCTTCTAAACTTTGGATTGCCTGATACTCCAAAAGTCAGCAAATAAAAAAATTGCTTTCATATTTCAGTTTTGTAATTGCATTTCTGAATGATTACTGTGTTTAAATTAACCCTTTCACTCCTGTTTAGAGGCAGCCCTAAATGCATGTCTTTGTGTCAATATTTTCTGAGGTAATCGCGATGAACGCGATGAATTCATGAGAACAAAAACGAGAGTCGAAAAACCTACTGTAGTGATATTAAGAATGATATGTTGACCATTGGCTCCATCTGGCATAATTGACTCTATTTTCTGTGCTGACTCCATCTTGTGTAACAGAGTCCATTTTCTGTGTCCGCACATAGCTGCAAAGTGGGGAGGGGATGTTTTCGCATGTCACCTGTTTTCGCTCCTCACCGATCAGAGTAAATTGGAACATGTTGTTTGGGATGCAAGCTTGGTACCTTTCAGGGCAGGGATTGTTCTTGCCAGTGGAATGAGTGGAATGTATAGCTCTGTCTTGGAGTCAAAATACAGAGGCCTGGCCAGCTTCTGTCTTGACCTTGACACCGACCAGCGAGGTCAGCTTGGATTTTCGTAACAGAAGAAACGGTGCGAGGTTTCACTTTCTAGATCCTTCGCCTCACGTTGAGTAAAAGGTATTAAAGGCGGGAGTCTTTGCGGGCAACTAGGAGCTCATTTGTGGAGTAGACATACTGCCGCAAAAGAATCTGGATTTTAGTCCCAATCGAAAACCTTCCTGGGCTGTCGAAGGGCTCCTCCAGCTTGTGTTGGCAAGGATGTTGTATGATTGATTGGTGAGGTGTTACTTACTTTGTGTATATAATTTCTACGTTTCTTTGTTTTTCGCTACATGTATATATGCTACATGTTATTCTGGTTTAGTGATTAAGTTACTTGATATTTGGGAGTCTGTATTAACTGATATATTTTGCCTTCCTTTGCAAAATATTGTAATAATAAACTTGTAAGTGTCACTTTAAATGCGCCTGAATTTGCTTTCTTGCCTCGCCTTAAGAGAGTGCTGGGTCTTGTTTTATCGCCTCGTCTCTTGGGAGTGCTGTTTCACGTGTATTATTTAAAGGAGCTGCAGTGCATTTGCCTCCCGTTGGGTGTGTCCTATCGTGCCAAATTACAAGCACTACACCTACCTCCTGTAATACTTTTATATTTCTGTCTCTACACTACACTCTCTTGGAACATCCACACTAGGGAATCATACCTACCTTATAAAACAATGAACCTAGACCTCTCCAATTTATAAAAAGTAATGCCTGTTTCCTTAACAGCCTTCCCCCAAAACGCCCTCTGCAAATTCTCCATAGAAACCCACTAGAACAAGTAGGTCACAATTTCATAACACATTCCAGAAGAACCATACTAGTTACACAATGAACTACATCAGGTGTGGTTTACTGCACATACTGTAAAGCATATCCAACTCTCTATTACTTTTTTTTATTTACCAGAGCCAATGAAATGTCTATTTACCAATCATTTCCATATGCAACCTACTTTTATTCACTGCAAATTCCCTTCAACCAATTACATTTTTTGTTTATTTCAAACCACCAGCACACATGATTGTTCACTGTCTTCCATTGTACCAACTGTAATATTCAGCTAGAGACCTGTCCTGTGTGCTACTCCTACTTCTTACAAAATGCTTAGAGTGTGGATTGTGGGCCACAGCTATGTATATTGGGCTAAAGAGTCTGCAAAAACAAAGGTATTGACAGAGACTTTGGTTTGCCAAATGTGGAAATTAGTTGGTTTGGACAGAGAGGGTTAAGGTTTCATCAGCTGCTGGCTTTGGTTAAAACCCTTGTAGGTTTCCAAACTCCTCACCTCAGGATTTTGCACTGTGGCATTGACTGGGGTAGGGTTGGACATTCTAATGAAGGATAACTTTGCAGAACTGATGTGCCATTTTCCTCAAGCTATCTTGGTGTACTCTATTATAAGCCAAAGACAGAAATGGAAGTGGTCAAATCAATTCTGTCCACAGATTAGCCAAGCCAGGAAACATGTTAATAAAACAGTTTCTGTTTTTTTCAGAGACCATAACTTAGGCTTTTTCTACAGCAACATTCTCCTTTTTGACATGCATGGAATATATTGAGGTGATGGAATTCACTTTACAGATGAAGGGATCAGAGTGTTTCTAGGCAACCAGAAACTTTGCATGCCGTCTTATGTCTAGCTTTCTTATACCACTCTCAACACAAAGGCTCTTGTCAGAGCCACCTAACACCCAAGAGCCCAAAATGTTGTTCAAGTTCAAGTTCAAATAACTTTATTCGATTGTAAAAATTACAATCATAAAAGTACATATCATCAACAAACCATTAAAAACAGTCCGGATAATTCATTTTGACAAGTAAGAGGTCCAATACACAGTAAAAGGTAAAAAAGAGATAGCAGCGATAACAGCGGGCAACATGAGCATTAACATTATTAAAAATACATTAAAAACGTAAATAGATTCATTATGAAAATTAAAAATACCTAGAGCATTAGCATCATAATTATCCATCCATACTTTCCTAAAGGTAATGGCTGATTTTAAAAAGTTACAGACAAATAAAGTGCAGTCACAATTCAGCAATTGAAGATAGTAAAGTGAATAAAATTCAATTTTTTAAGACATGGTTTAAGATATAATTTCCGTGGTAAAGTGTAATAAGGACAAGTAAATAAAAAGTGTGCCAAGTCTTGCGGAGACTTCCCGTCGCAGCCGCAAGCTGGCAACTTCTCCCCCGATGAGCCCCGCTTGGGACCGCCAGTAGAAGATGAAATATATCGAAACGAAACCTTGTTAACAAAAAACGTTCATAGCCAGTCAAATGCCATGACAAGTAGGGTTCCATTTGTGGACAGGTTTTAAGTAGTAAGTGTTTCCTAACACTGTCCTTCTGTAACTCAACCTCTTCCCTGTCTGAACATCTTAGTATTAACATAGCATTTTTTACAAGTATAACATCA
This sequence comes from Lissotriton helveticus, assembly GCF_964261635.1. Taxonomy (NCBI): domain Eukaryota; kingdom Metazoa; phylum Chordata; class Amphibia; order Caudata; family Salamandridae; genus Lissotriton; species Lissotriton helveticus. The sequence continues at coordinate 645,287,601 of NC_136071.1, read as the reverse complement.
GGTTTCCTAATCAAATTGGGGGCAAAAAACAGATCAGACCGGTCAATTGCCGTCAAACAGTCCTTTATATACTTCAACCACGGAACTTGAAACCTCCCATCAAGTGTTAAGGCTTCTTTTAACAAAGCTTGAGTGAGAGGTATATCTTTATTAAGCCAGCAATTCAACCAGCACAGTACCGGGTTCAGTGCAATTCTGTCACTTAAATAGGGAACACCCAGCTCCTCATGTATCGAGAAATTCCCTGTGCCCCTTGGTAGCCTCAGTATCTTTTTCAAAACATTATTTTCTGTAACCTCTAAGTCCTTTATCTTACAATAGCCCCAGAGCTCGCTTCCATAGCTGGTGACAGCAACACTTTTTGCCTGGTATAATTTGAGCAGGGCGGCCGTTGGACAGTTTCCGATTTTTTTCGCGAAGCCAAGAATGGCCGCATTTACACGTGTTGCCTCACCCTTCTTTTTGATGACTGCGGGACCCCAGGATAATTTATGATCTAAAAGGACTCCAAGGTATGAAAAGATGTTAGTGGTAGGGATTTTCTCCCCATTTATACAGAAAGAATTTGTTTTCCGTATACCCTGACCTATTTTCATAACGTAGGACTTAGAGTTATTTATGCTTAATCCACGGGACTCCATGAACTTATAGAAGGAATTTAGTAGTTTCTGAAGGCCATTTGCTGTTCTAGAAATGAGTACAGCATCATCTGCATAAAGCAGAACAGGAACCCCTTTGCGCTCTACAAAGGGGTAGTCAGCTTCAATTTTTAGGAGAAATTCCTCCAATTCGTTGATATACAGATTGAAGAGGAATGGGGCCAGGATGCACCCCTGTCGTACACCCCGATTTATTCTAAATTCGCCCGTTACTTTTAGGTCTTGGGTGTAACGGACATTGGCCCTTGTGTCCGAGTGCAGATCGGCCAAAAAGTTAACAAGATTCCTCTCTACGCCCATTTTTATCAAGGTAGCCCATAGTATGCCTCTGTCCACGCAGTCAAAGGCGGATGATAAGTCCATAAATGCCATATAGACTGTTCATTCTTTGGCCAGGGTATACTTACTTAAAATCAAATACAGGTTCAGACACTGTGTAATTGTCGAGTGGCCAGGTCTGAATCCGTATTGTATGGATGATAAAATATTATTTTCTTTGGCCCATGTAGATAACCTATTCAGGATTATTCCTCCTACCACTTTGGCTACTGAATTTATTAGGGATATCGGCCTGTAACATAGTGGGCTACTGCGATCGCCCTTTTTAAAAACAGGGACTATGGTCGATAACCCCCACACATTTGGGCACCCCGAGATCACTGCTGCATTTACTACAGCAGTGAGGACGGGAGCCCAGAAGGAAATACTTGACTTAAAGAGGTCTGGGGGTAAACCATCCGGGCCCGGGGCCTTATTGCTAGTTAGTCCCTGGATACCCCTTTCAATCTCATTAACTGAAAAGCTTAAAGAATTATCGGATGGAGTTATGAAGACATTTTCTTCCTGTTGCTCATGACTTTTAAAAATTGTGCTAAAATGGGACACCCACTCCTCCTCAGAGATGTTAGTACCAAGGGCTGCATCATTAGGATTATCAAACAGAGGTTTGTTGATAATTTGTAGAACTTACTGCTGTTCCCCAACACTGAGGGGTCAAGGAGAGACTCTATAGTGTTGGCCTTAATTTCTTTTTTCCTAGCGACTAATGCCTTCTTGTGTATCGATCGGAGATTTCTTATTTGATCATAGTCTCTGGGTTTGATTTTTAGAGCATTCTTCAAATCTCTGCTTGCCTTTGAGCAGTTATGGTCAAACCATTTGGAGTTGTTATCACATTGTCCTTTTGTTGGTGCTGTTAGCATGGGGCCAATTTTTAAAACTAACGCCTCAAACCCAGACAAAATGTTCTCAGGAGGTGAGTATAGGGATGTACATATTAACAATTCCTCCTCACAAACTTTATTTATTTTAGAGTAAACATTTTCTTGGTTTACCATTGTCCATTTTATACGACGTCTGCCATTTGTACAGCTCATCGTTCCCCGATCATTGCGGGGCATGCGTTGTTTGAATAAAGTCCCTCCCAGTTTGATAGTTAGGGGATTATGATCACTATGAGCACTCTAAAGAATGGTAAAATTCGAGACCCAAGTTGCGAAATCTGGGGAAACCAGTATATAGTCTATAAAAGATCCCTGACCATGTCCTTTAAAAGTTGTAACATCATAGACCTTTGTTTCAGGAACCATAGACATGGTTACAATTAAATTGTTTTCGTTCACCAGATCATTTAAGTTCTTGCCTCCCCTAGTGTGGGCGAAATGGAAACCTTCTATATTGATACATCCCAAGGAACCCATTGGGGTGAGGCCTGGATTACCACATGGGTGTACATTGAAATCACCTGCAATCAACAACTTCCGTGACACATTACATACAGTTTCTCTCAATATCTCAGTTAAGGACAAAATATTACAATCACCATTACCATTAGCATTGTAAAAATTAATCAGGGTCAAAACACTTCTGCCGCTCTTTAGTTCAAGAATCTGAATGTTCCGATTGGCATTATAACAGTTACTTATTTTGCAACACAGACCTAAGTTGATGAAGATGGCCAAACCCCCCTTTGCTCTGCCCCTGATTGATGCAGCTGCTGGTATAACAAAGCTTTGGAAGCCCTCAATGTGGATATTTTTATCCTCCATCCATGTCTCTTGAAGGCATATAATTGTGTATTTTTTAATAGATATTAACCAAGCGGGCTCACATAATTTATCAGTCAAGCCGGCTATGTTCCAGGAAAGTAGGCTTAAACTACAGTCACCGGATACTGATTCTGTCACAGTTTTTCTATTAACTGGAGTTATCTTTGGATTGGCTGTATCTATGTTCATCGCCCCCACGTTCACAATACAGGCCAGGTCTGGTTCTAGGTTGGGCAGGGGGGTGTTATGAGCCTCAAGCAAGACAGGAAATTTATTGTTATTGGGTGGATTGACCATGGCTGGCAATAGCTTACTGGGGTTGCCTAGCTTTGTCATTAAAGGGGGGGCTACTATGGCTTGTTTGTATGCCACTCCTTGTTCTTGGTTAGGTTCTGTGAAATCAGATTCTGCGAATTCGCCTGGCAATAATATAGATGGACCAGCCTGTAGTCAGTCAACCCCCTCCAGATCACTTTGGTTATAAAAAGCATCAAACCTGTTAGTGACGGGTACATTATAATAGATTTTTGGATCTATGAGTTGGGGGTGTTCTTGATGATAATACATCCCCTGAGCAACCTCCCAGTTCTCTGGATAGGTACCTTCGTATCTAACCTCTCTGGGTTCCCAAGATGTATTCCTTCTTTGCTGACGCTGCTCCTTTACGATATAGTGGCCTTGATTTCTAGGTGTTATCCCACTATAATGTTGGTGAAAATTATCTGGGGCTCTTACATGTTCAGCGGTGGAGAAAGAATGCACCGGTGTTGGAGGATGGTTATTCGGGGGGTAAAAATAACTCAGATCCATAGTGCGGATCAGGCTGCTAATGGAGCTGTCCTTCCAGTCCGTTATAAACTTTGCCGTACGGCCATCCTTGAAATTAACTACAACACAGTCACCTTCGGTGGATTTAAATCTATTTCCCACCCAATCCACTCTTCTGACATGCCGTCTTATGTCTAGCTTTCTTATACCACTCTCAACACAAAGGCTCTTGTCAGAGCCACCTAACACCCAAGAGCCCAAAATGTTGTTAATTTTCTTGTTAAATAATTTTTTTTAGAATTTTTGAAATTCATGGTGACATTGCAATTATTGCGAATACGTTGCGAAATTGCAAAACAAATGTAAACATTCAACGACCACCACCACATAAAAAAATCATAACTTAAAAAATTAATTCCAACTATTACAATACACACTTTACTAACCTAAATAACATGTTTGTACACATATTGTTACTAACTGTTTTAAAAAACTGTGTTTGAACCGAACTTTCTGCGATAACTGCATTAACCTCGACAATTGCACCTTTTTAAAGAGGTGTAAAACAAGTATGTGCACTCATTTTACACTATTATAACCAACAGACTAAACACATTACTATCTAAAGGACTGAATAACAGCATGTACAACTCCCTTAATATCTCTATAACACAGTGCATAATTTTTTCAGTGTAATCTATAACTGCATGCACCACTGTATCAGTAAGTTAATCAATCAATCAGAGAATTATTAAGCTTGCTACTCACCCGTAAGGGTCTCAAGGTGCTGGGGGGAGCAGCTCCAGTCAGTCGATGAGTCAGGTCTTAAGGGTCTTCCTGAAGATGTGCAGAGTGGGGTTGCGTCTGATGTTGATTGGGTGTTCATTCCAGGTCTTTGCCATGATATTGGAGAAGGGTCTTTCACCTGTTCTAGCTCTGTGGATGTGTGGGGTTTTGGCAACATCAGCGGATCAGAGGTTTCTCTTGGGTAAGTGGAAGGTGATTCTTTCGTTAAGATATTGTGGTCTGGTGTTGTGGAGGCAATTGTATGTGTGGGTGAGTATCTTGAAGGTTACTCTCTTCTCAACAGGGAGCCAGTGGAGCTCTTGCAGGTGTTGGGTGATGTGTTTGTTTCGAGGGATGCCGAGGATGAGTTTTGCTGCGGTGTTCTGTATGGTCTGGAGATTGCGGAGCAGAGATGTGTTGATCCCGGCATAGAGGGGGTTTCCGTAGTCCTATCTGCTGGTTCTGAGTGCGTGGGTGATGGTCTTTCTAGATTTGGGGAGATCCATTTGAAGGTCTTGCGAAGAATGAGGAGGGTGTTGAAGCAGGTGGAGGCGATGGAGTTGATCTGTTGGGTCATGGAGAGGGAGTATGATGCCGAGGTTCTGGGCGTGGTCCGTGGGGGTGGGGGGCAGCAGATAGTGGTGGGCCACCAGGTGTTGTCCCATGCAGAGGGGGAAATCTCCAATTCACTGTGTAGGTATTTGAGTGAATCTGTAAGATGGTGCATCAGTCTATCAATGCTTCTGTAACAAATGTGTGACTGCCTCAGTGCATCCACGAGTGGGGGCATCAGTGTCACAATGGGTCTGTGATTGGTTGCATAAGTCTCTCACTCAATCTGTGAGAAGTTCTATGAGCTCCTTTGTGCATTTGTAAATATGTATATACCTGTCTTAATGGATGTGTGTGATATATGAGTGTCTAAGTGAGTGCCTGAGTGGGTGCTTGACCACCTGAATGGGTCTGTGAGTGAGTGTATAAGTCTCCCAGGCTGATTCTATCACTGGCAGCGTGAATGTCTGAGTGGTTCTGTCATTGGGTGCATTGGTATCTGATTGTGACTGTGAAAGGATACAGGAGTCTCTGAGTATATACCTGACTAGGTGCATAAGTCTCTGAGTAGGTCTATGATTGGGTGTGTGAGTGACTGTATGTGTGTGTGTGTGTCTGAGTAGGTCCATCAGTGGGTGTATTTGTGTCTGCGTGGATCTGTGTGTATGTATATGAGTGTCTGAATGGGTCTGTGAATGAGAGCATAAGTCTCTGAGTAGGTGAATAAATGGGTTTATTCATGAGTGTCCGAGTGGATCTGTGATTGGAATTGCAAGTGTCTGGGTAGGTCTGTGAGTGGATGCATGAGCCTTGAGTGGGTGAGTGAGTGGGTGTTTGTATATCTGAGGTAGTTTATGAGTGGGTGTGTGAGTTTCTAAGTGTATGAGTGAGTGATTGAGTCCATAAGTCTCTGAGAGGGTGTGTGACTGAGTGTGGGAGTGACTGTATGGGTGTGTGAGTGGGTGTATGAGAGTCTAAGTGGATATGTAAGTGGGTGTATGAGTGTCTCAGGAGGTCTGTGAGTATATATGTGAGTGGGTCTGTAAGTGGGTGTGTGAGTCTCCGAGTGTGTCTGTACTTGGGTGTGTGACTCTGAGTAAGTTTGTAAGTAGGGTCATGAGTATCTGAGTGGGTCTGTGAGTAGATGCATGAGTGCCCATGTGGGTCTGTGAGTGGGTGTAAAAGTCTCTAAGTGAGTTTAAGACTGTATGCATGAGAATATGGATGGGACTCTAAGTAGGTGCATGAGTCTCTGAGTGGGTCTGTACATGGTTGCATCACTCTCTGAGTGTGTCTGTAAGTACGTGCATGAGTACCTGAATGGGTATGTGACTGGGTGCATGAATATCTGAGAGGGTATGTTAATGGGTATGTAGGTGTCTGAGTGAGTTTGTGAGTGTATGTTGAAATTGCTAACTATTTATGCGACCCCAGCACTATGCTGTGAACATGATGCATTATATGTTCAACATGATTACATTTTCTAAATGTGCATAAATAGTGTCTGGAATTGATTAAATCAGGTGATGTTGATATTAATGCAATTATTGTGTTTCCACTGGGCCCACCCCCTTATTGTACCGCATTTCACCCAGGTCCCAGTGACGTTTTGGGTTAACCCCATTATTGTGTAACTGTATGGGTGAGTGAGCAGCTCTGTTAGTAGCTGTATGGGTGAGTGAGTGACTGTTTGAGTGGTTGTATGGGTGAGTGAGTGGCTGTGTAGGTATGTGAATAGGTATGTGAGTGGTTGTATGGGTGTGTGTGTGAGTGAGTGAGTGAGTGAGTGAGTGAGTCTGTGAGCTGCGACGTGGGTCTGTAAGTGTATGTGTGAGTGGCTCTGTGGGGGTGTGAGTGGCTATAAGGGGTTGTAAGTGGATGTGTGAGTGGCTATTTAGGTAATTGAGTGGTTGTGTGAGTGGTTGTATGAGTGAGTGAGTGTGTCTAACTAGTTGTATAGGTCTGTGAATGGGTATGTGAGTAGCTGTGTGGGTGTGTGAGTATGTATATGAGAAGTTGCATGTATTTGTCAGTGGTTCTGTGGATCATGTCATCAGTAATGTCATCAGTGATGTCATTTGAGATGCCATCAATGATGTCATCACTGATGTCATCTGTGATGTAATATGTGAGGGCATAAGTAGTGCATTGCGGGTGCGTAAGTTATAGTTAGCTTCGATAACTATAACTGCTAAATTTCACTGGTTTTGTACCAGTGAAATCTAAGCATAACTATAACTTCCTTGTAACCTTTATTTCTTTAAGCGAATTTCCAAGGTTTTTTTAATGTTGTTTCCTAACTAAAATGTCCCTGTAGCCTTAGGTTTTGTAAGTGAATTTCAAAAGTTTTTTTTCAATTTGATTTCCTAAATGTATCCACTAAACTTTGACAGTGAGTGTGTGAGTGTGTGCATGTGTGCATGTGTGTCTCAATAAGTTTGTGGGTGGGTGTTAGAGTGTCTGAGTGGTTCTGTCATTGGGTATGTGAATGTCTGAGCAGGTCTATGAATGCGTATGTAAGTGTCTAAATGGGTCTGTGAGTGGGTACATCAGTCTCTGATGGGGTCTGTGAGTGAGTGCATGAGTCTCTGAGTGGGCCTGTGACTGTATGCATGATTGTGTAATTGGGTCTGTGAGTTGGTGCATGAGTGTCTGAGTGGGTCTGTGAGTTGGTGTCTGAGTTTCTGGCTGGGTCAGTGAGTGGGTACAAGAGTGTCTTTGAAGGTCTGTAAATGGAGGGATGAGTCTCTGAGTGGTTGTGTGAGTGAGTGCATGAGTATCTGAATGGGTCTGTGAGTGGTTATAGAAGTCTTTGAGTGGGTCTTTGAGTGGATGAATGAGTGTCCGAGTAGGTCAGTCAGTGGATGCGTGACTCTCTGAGTAGATCTGTGAGTGGGTGCGTGAGTCTCTGAGTGGATCTGTGAAAAGGAGGATGAGTGTGTGAGTGGGTCTGTGAGAGTGTGAAAAAGTCTCTGAGTGTGTGAGTGGGTATGTGAGTGAGTCTCTGAATGGGTCTGTGAGTGTGTGTGAGTCTCAGGTGGTCTGGGAGTAGGTGAATGAGTGTTTGAATAGATCTGTGAATGAGTGCATGAGTGTGTCTGTCAGTGGGTGTGTGAGTCTGAGAGGGTCTGTCAGTGGGTGTGTGAGTGGGTATGTAAGTGTACGAGTGGGTCTGTCAATCAGTGCATGGAAAAAAGTAGGGTGGACATGAGAGCAGATCCTCGTGCCAGCTCTCCCTGTGACGGTCCTCTTGTCCAGCTTGCCTGCAGTCTTCTACCCTCTGATGCCTTCAGTGTTGTGCCTCCTCTGCTCATTTCCTACCAGTTTTCTGTCTCTTCTCTCCTCACTCCTACCCTCTAGTTTGCCCCTTTTGCTTGTTTTGCCCTTCCTACTTCCGACACAGAACCCAACAGATTAAAATTCAAAACTGCCTCTCTAGCCCAACTCCTGTCTTCCTTGGTGTCCCCCAAGGATTCATCCTCTCTCCTGCTCTCTTTAACCTCTTTATGGAACCCCTTTCCTGGATACTCAAACAAGAAAAAATCAACTAAATGTTTACAGGGGACTCGTTTCGTGCGATATTTGTAACTGGCGAAAATCTTTTTATAGAATGCTCAATAGATTTATAGTGGTGATTTATATTGTCAAGATAGACTTTTTAACTCCGTGTCTTTTTTTGTACGATATAATGCTGCAATATGTAAATGTTTATGTTTGACAAAACTTGGCTTCAATTAAAAAAATCAAAAAAAAATCAACTACCACCTGTATGCTGACGACACCCAACTGTACCATAAAATAAAATCCCAGGCTGATATCCTCCACCTCAACACGGCCTTAACCAAGATCCAAACCTGGTTCCACAACAATCATCTGAAACTCAACCCGAACAAAACAGAGATCATCCTCTTCTCTCCCAAAAACAATCCACTCCCCATCCAATCATGGATTGCCAACCTAAATGCGTTAAACTGCTCTCTCTCCCTCGCCGATTCGGTTAAATCACTCGGTATCACAATCAACACTAAACTCACTCTTAATTCCCATGTCAAGAACTCAGCAAAAAGTGCACTCTTCACTCTCCGGCATCTCAAAAAAATCAAACCTTTTATGCCAGCTGAAGACTTTAAACTAATTACCCAGTCTCTTGTTCTGTCCAAAATAGACTATGGTAATGCCCTTCTCTCTGGCACCCCTAACACCCACCTTGCCCCCATCAAATCCGTTCTCAACCTAGCCGCCAGACTCATTTCAAACTGTAGTCGCTTTGACCACATCTCCCCTGCCCTCAAGTCCCTCAATTGGCTCCCCATCGCAGGCAGATCCTCCTTTAAAATTGCCTGTATTACTCACAAAGCCCTCTACCAGAAGACCCCATCCTACATCTCTACTAAACTTTAAAAAGTTGGCTGTGCCTGAACACTGAGAAGCACCAACACTCTCCTTCTCATACCCCCCTACTCAAGAAAGCTGTTTCGAAATCCCGCTCCTTCTCTGGTAAGGCCCCAATTTCATTTGGAATGCCCTACCCAAATACCTTCGTTGCAATCCCTCCTACTCCAGCTTCAAAAAAGACCTTAAAACTCATTCGCTCACTAAATTTTGGGGAAACTAAAAAAAAAGAGAAAATCCCAGATACCCTCTCTGACTACCTCTCCCTCTCCCTCTCCTTCCTCAGACCTCTCCCTCTCCCCACTCTCTCCCCACGTTCTCCCCCTCCCCATCTTTCTACCACCCACTATATCTTTTGAATATCTCTTGACACTCTGTTAAATTTACTTTTTTACAATAACATTCCAGTTCAGGCAACCTGCTTCTCTATCTCTATCTATATGTACCTCTAAATCACTATGTTCCTTATATTAATCCCTGTACTGTTTTATTGGTTTGAGCACCTGCATTACCCGGTTTTGCTTTAATGCCTTGATTGTTTGTATTATTTACTCCCATTGCTTATGTAAAGCGCTCTGATACCCCAGGGTGCAGCTAGCGCTATATAAAACCTTCAAATAACCCCAGGACCACAGTTAGGGAGTCAGGGTATTCCTGAAGCCGAGTCCCAAGATGGCTGCCAACACTGCCTCCACGCTGAAACTACATGAGGAGCACTCTCCTTGCCCCACTACATATCGCGGTACAGGAGCATTAGCTACCACCCGTTGTATGACCCCGGAACCACAGGGCCTTGTATATTGGAACTACATTAATTTTTTCTCTGTGTACCAGCCTTGAAAAAGGTGAAGTATTACAAGCCTATGTACGAAACACTGGTTGGCTGAACTATTTCTTACTGGCTGTGTACATTTTACTACTAGTTTCATATGAAGATATATGGACAACATTTCCTTTCACTCAAACTTATGAATTGGATTAAGCTGGACTTTACAGTATTGACCATTGGATGGAATATTTTACTTTTTATAACTTTTGTATGGACAGATTATGTGTATATAACACTTCCTGATTGAAGAGTTGGCAGCCAATCAGTTTCATCACAGGGACTATATATACAAGTTTATTTACACCACATAACAAAAAGGGTTCTTTCTGGACCAAGAGCTACCTTTCTGCCAGATTCGGTGTAATTCCATCCAGATGTTTGGGCTGTAGTTGTGTCTAAAATCTCTATGGGAATTAACATTGAAAAAACACTTTCTATTGACCCCCCTTCTCTCAGTTCCTGCTTGATTGATCCCCCAAAATTGTCCATGCATAACAAGAATCACCAGGACACTTTTTGGGCAAAATTTTGGGAAGATTTGTCAAGCAGCGCCCAAGATATAGGCAAGTCCAAAAACTTTTTTCCTATGGAAACATGGTACTAACTATAACTACTTACCGGCAATCACCAGTAGGTAATAGATATATTTAGCTAGATAGATATAGTCACTGAAAGAAATGAAGGTTAAAGTAACGCTTTGATTAGGTGAAATGTTCAGTAACAAGGTAATATTTTAAACTGTAAAAACCAATGGAATTCACCAGTTATATTTATCTCAAGTAACTATAACTCATGCACACACACACACATATATGAATTAGAATGCGATGTCATGTGTAGTTGTGGTTTGTGTCATAGAAACTCACACTAGTATACAGAGTCAAAAGGTGGAAATAGAACCAATCGTACCACTAGCGCTACCTTGCCTTTATCAAAGCTGTACTAAAACACACATTGGATATTATCCATATTAGCCTTATTAGAACATTAGAAAGTTGAGCACTCCATTGCAGACAATAGAGTGCTCCAGGCTTCTGCAGGCCGGTAGAAGCCCGCAGAGCAACATTCTAATGTTTTATTTTTCATTCACAGCTGCTACTGTGAACAAACACCTCTCAGAGCCCAAGGGGATTTAAACCCCCTTGGGCTCCGTGAGGCCTTTGTTTTATTTGTTAGAGCATTCTGCCCTCTAGTAGCAGAATGTTCTAATAGCATTATAGCCTTCCATAACTGGGCTATACCGGCCATTAAAGTCCCGCTCTTTAATGCTGGAGCGGGCCTTTAATGGCCGGTATAGCCCACTACGGCAGGCTATAAGTCTATAGTAACCCCGCAAGAGCAACTAAAAAGAAGGATTGTTGCAGAGGAGTCTGTCAATGCATAGTGCCAAAATTTGTAATGATCATAATAGAACAATGGATATTAAGAATCGCTGGATTGTATAGGGTCCATTAATAATGTTTTGGGGGAAGCAACCTAAACTTTTTTTGAAGAAAACTAAAAGAAATATCTGGAAATGTGAACAAGGATATCTGTAAAAATAGTATGTTTATCTCTATCAAACTATACTATACACACCACTGAAGTCTGTTACAGCAGCATATAATTGCTACTTCTAATAATAGATTCAAAGGAGATACCAGAGATGAACTCTGCATACTTCCTTAACTATCCTGGCTAGGCCACCCATCTAGGCCAGGCTTAAGGTAGATTGATGGGGCAGCTGCTTACATGCAACGTGGGTGCCTGTGCAATAACAGTTACTTCCATAATTTTTTTTTGCTATCAGGGTGTCATGTACTAACATTTTTGTGGTTGAATTATGCTTTGCATATGCAAATCACATGTTCACAATGTACAAAACCTCTTTTACGAGTCAGAAAACTTGTTCCTACTACTAAAGGGGGTTTTGTGACTCTTTTTGAATAGGAAACAAGAGGGGGCATGAAAATGGCATTCCTCTCCCCTTTACAATTGTCAAAATTGTGTATCAACGGTTTGTGACCTTAATTTCAATTGCACACCATTTAAAATGTACCTCCTCTCAAGCTGGAGAAGTAATTTGCAAGACGATGTTGTCACTGTGACACTGCTTTCCATTTCCGGGATCTAGTTCTATGGCCTTAGGGAGAGAAAGAAAATATCTAGGGGACTACTGCATGCTTCCTACGAGGTGTCCCCGAAAGCAAAACATTTTTCATCTTTGATTTCAACACCTTTCCCCTTAATGGGTGCTGGCTATTGTTTTAAGTGTTTCTTTCCCTTTTTAGACAGCAAATTCAAGCATGGTGGTCTGTCTCCTGTCCAATGCAGTTCTTCTTCCCTTTCTTTGCAGCCAATCACAGGGGGGTCATCAGATTCTCATTGGGCAGGTTATTTCATGCCCGCCCTGCAAATGGGCACTATGGGCCACATGTATAAAATAAGCATTTGCAAATACCAAATAGCGATTTTTACTGAATGGCTATTTGGTAATCGCAAAATGCTATGTATGTAAGGAATCGCTAAAGATTTTGCGATTCCTTAATATTACCTAATGGGGATTTGGTAAATAGCGAATCGCTATTAGGTAATATCACTCCATTCGTTCCTGTGGGCTGAAAGGCTCATAGGTGTGAATTGTTTCCATGAGCTAATTTGTGATTACCTAATTGGTTGCCCAGTGGCCTCAGGCCCTCCTGAAGCATCCGCCCAAAAAACAATGAGCGCATGTAAAGCACACATATGCTCTAGGGGAATGTGTGCGCCACAAGGCACTTTGAAAAATTGAGTTTTGTGCATTTTTCTAAGTTTGACATGTTAGATCGACTTGATCTCAATGGTAATTGCATTTTCCTAAATGCACAGTTTGCATTTGAAAAGTGCTTCATACATCTGCTAAAGTTAGGTAACGCAATTTTTGGGATTACCTAAAATTGCGACTACAAAGCCTTCCATACATCATGAAAGGCTATTTTGCAGTCACAAGCGGGCGATTTTACCGAATGCAAAAAACGTTCATACATTTGGCCCTTTGTGATGTTTGCTATTAGAACATACGTTGCATTGAAAATTACATCCCCGTGTGTAAACCTGTTGGATAGCCGTTTGCACATCCCCAGGCTTCTAATGAGAATAGTACATCAGGCCCATTGTGCTCTAAACCTAGTACCCTCCATGGTAACTGTGTGTACAGCATTTTTCCCAGGTCTGCATAAAGACAAACGTACTCCCAAAAGAAAGGCATCTGAAATTGTTAATTAAAGTGTGATTACAATCACAGTTCTGGCTACTAGAGTGTAGTGATAACCAGTGCATTTTATTGCAAAGTATTATACATGAGGCCTATTTAACATTGTATTAAGGAGTTCTGATAAGATTTAAAATATAAATGAAAAATTCTGCCTACTGAATAAAGGTTACAGTCAATGATGGTCTAGGCAAATTGCACCAATTTGTGTCCATTTATTCTTTTACAAACTTACCGTCAAGTTTGGAATACTTGTTCGATGTGATTATAATGCATGGATTTCTTGGAATTATAGGTTGCGAAGAAGCAGTTTCGAATCATTAGAGATCGTAGAAAAATGCTTTTTTTCGTCGCTGATGAAAACCAATCTGCATCGGCACACATTTGTGGCCCTGGTGTTTCTGTAAATAAATTACGGGGAAATGCGCATTTGAATTATGAATGTGACTTATTTAGAGAAACACTGCGCCTCCAGCGCTGCTGCATTTCCTGTGCTATACTCACTTTGATAATTAATAGAATATTATGCACGCAGTGTGAAACAACCCCTGTGCAGCGCAGCTCGTTGTGATATTACAGTTTTTAGTTACAGTTTCGAATCTGTGCTACATTAATCTTCTCAGTAAGTAAAACCGAGCACTGACATGTGAAAGGAAATACACTTAAATTCAAAGGATAATGAACAATCTTGAGTCCTTAAGTGGCGATGACATCGGTTTTCTTCTTTCTAATCTTTAATTCTCAAGTATTTGTAACAATTCAAGGGAAAAAATTCAGTGGGGACTTGGAAGTAGCGGGCATATTCTCTGCCACAACAGATGAAATTGACACCAAATTCAGCTAAATCCCAAAGAGCACAAGTGATTGGTGGGTGTTTACAACCCACCCAACAGATATTACAATTACAGATTAAAGCCACAAATCTTCCTCAACCAAAAAGGTTAGTTCCGGGGTTCTTGTTCAACATTTTAGAATGAAGAAACCAGAGGCCCTAAACTCAACTGAAGACTGTGAAGAAAGTGGCAGCTGGTGAAATTTGAAAGTGGTGGGCGTACACTCTGATGAGGAGATGGCTTCAACTCCTGTAAAATTATGAAAAAATGATGTCAAATAATGCATTTTACATTTATTTAGCTTCACTTTGCTAAAAATCTCAAGGACTCGAGGTGAAGCTATGCGGTCTAGTGCCACCTTGTGCAGAGTCCAAAGGGGTACCTTACTCAATTCTCCACCAGAATGTATAGGGGCACCCTGTCCAGGGCGCACTCAGTTATAACTGTCAGTGCTTTGAATGTTTGTAGCAGGTGAATGTTGGTGTGTGGTGGGTTCATTATGGACCTTCTTTTCTTCCAGAAGTTGAATTCTTACACACAGCTCTCCTAATGCATATCTATAGTAACCTGTAATCTCGTTATTCTTATTGGCACCTACTCAGTGTACTTCACTTTTAACCAGTAGCTCTCTAGATATTCGGTGCTGTCTGTTACATAAAGCTGTAGTGAAGATCGGCTATGCTGCCACGAGCAATCTGTGTGATATAATAGAATGTAATTCACAGAACCAGACACAGCTCTGCTTGAGCATCTCAAGCCTGGCCACATGGGCAACAGTCATGTGCTGAGGCCTTTGCCTAGACACTTGGGAATCATACCTACCTTATAAAACAATGAACCTAGACCTCTCCAATTTATACAAATTAATGCCTGTTTCCTTAACAGCCTTCCCCCAATACGCCCTCTGCAAATTCTCCATAGAATCCCACCAGAACAAGTAGGTCACAATTTCATAACACATTCCAGAAGAACAATACTAGTTACACAATGAACTACATCAGGTGTGGTTTACTGCACATACTGTAAAGCATATCCAACTCTCTATTACTTTTTTCTATTTACCAGAGCCAAAGAAATGTCTATTTACCAATCATTTCCATATGGAACCTACTTTTATTCACTGCATATTCCCTTCATCCAATCACATTTTTAGTTTTTTTCAAACCACCAACACACATGATTGTTCACTGTCTTTCATTGTACCAACTGTAATATTAAGCTAGAGACCTGTCCTGTGTGCTACTCAACCTTCTTACAAAATGCTTCGATTGTGGATTGTGGGCCACAGCAATGTATATTGGGCTAAAGAGTCTGCAAAAACAAAGGTATTGACAGAGACTTTGGTTTGCCAAATGTGGAAATTAGTTGGTTTGGCCAGAGAGAGTTAAAGTTTCATCAGCTGCTGGCTTTAGTTAAAACCATTGTAGGTTTCCAAACTCCTCACCTCAGGATTTTGCACTGTGGCATTGACTGGGGTAGGGTTGGAAATTCTAATGAAGGATAACTTTGCAGAACTGAATTGGCATTTTCCTCAAGCTATCTTGGTGTACTCTATTATATGCCAAAGACAGAAATGGAAGTGGTCAAATCAATTCTGTCCACAGATTAGCCAAGCCAGGAAACATGTTAATAAAACAGTTTCTCTTTTTTTCAGAGACCATAACATAGGCTTTTTCTACAACAACATTCTCCTTTTTGACATGCATGGAATATAGAGAGGTGATGGAATTCACTTTACAGATGAAGGGATCAGAGTGTTTCTAGGCAACCAGAAACTTTGCATGCCGTCTTATATCTAGCTTTCTTATACCACTCTCAACACAAAGGCTCTTGTCAGAGCCACCTAACACCCAAGAGCCCAAAATGTTGTTAATTTTCTTGTTAAATAATTTTTTTTAGAATTTTTGAAATTCATGGTGACATTGCAATTATTGCGAATAGGTTGCGAAATTGCAAAACAAATGCAAACATTTAACGACCACCACCACATAAAAAAATCATAACTTAAAAAATTAATTCCAACTATTACAATACACACTTTACTATCTTAAAGAACATGTTTATACACATATTGTTACTAACTTTTTTAAAAACTGTGTTTGAACCGAACTTCCTGTGATTACTGCATTAACCTCGACAATCGCACCTTTTTTAAGAGGTGAAACAAGTATGTGCACTAATTTTACACTATTATAACCAACAGACTAAACACATTACTATCTAAATGACTGAATAACAGCATGTACAACTCCCTTAATATTTCTATAACACAGTGCATAATTTTTTCTGTGTAATCTATAACTGCATGCACCACTGTATCAGTAAGTCAATCAATCAATCAGGGAATTGTTAAGGTAGCTACTTACCCGTATGGGTCTCAAGGTGCTGGGGGAGCAGCTCCAGTAAGTCGATGAGTCAGGTCTTGAGGGTCATCCTGAAGATGTGCAGAGTGGGGTTGTGTCTGATGTTGATTGGGTGCTCATTCCAGGTCTTTGTCATGGTATTGGAGAAGGGTCTTCCACCGGTTCTAGCTCTGTGGATGTGCGGGGTTTTGGCGACATCAGTGGATCAGAGGTTTCTCTTGGGTAAGTGGAAGGCGATTCTTTCGTTGAGATATTGTGGTCTGGTGTTGTGGAGGCATTTGTATGTGTGGGTGAGTATCTTGAAGGTTACTCTCTTCTCAACAGGGAGCCAGTGGAGGTCTTGCAGGTGTTGGGTGATGTGTTTGTTTCGAGGGATGCCAAGGATGAGTTTGGCTGCAGTGTTCTGATTTGTTGATCCCGGCATAGAGAGGGTTTCCATGGTCCTTCCTGCTGGTTCTGAGTGCGTGGGTGATGGTCTTTCTAGATTCGGGGATATCCATTTGAAGGTCTCGCGAAGAATGAGGAGGGTGTTGAAGCAGGTGGAGGCGATGGAGTTGATCTTTTGGGTCATGAAGAGGGAGTATGATGCCGAGGTTCTGGGCGTGGTCCGTGGGGGTGGGGGGCTGCAGATAGTGGTGGGCCACCAGGTGTTGTCTCATGCAGAAGGGTAAATCTCCAATTCACTGTATAGGTATTTAAGTGAATCTGTAAGATGGTGCATCAGTCTATCAATGCTTCTGTAACAAACTGTGTGACTGCCTCAGTGCATCTATGAGTGGGGGCATCAGTGTCTCAATGGGTCTGTGATTGGTTGCATAAGTCTCTCACTCAATCTGTGAGAAGTTCTATGAGCTCCTTTGTGCATTTGTAAGTATGTATATGACTGTCTTAATGGATGTGTGTGATATATGAGTGTCTAAGTGAGTGCCTGAGTGGGTGCATGACCACCTGAATGGGTCTGTGAGTGAGTGTATAAGTCTCTCATGGTGATTCTATCACTGGCAGTGTGAATGTCTGAGTGGTTCTGTCAGTGGGTGCATTGGTATCTGAGTGTGACTGTGAGAGGGTACATGTGTCTCTGAGTATATACCTGACTAGGTGCATAAGTCTCTGAGTAGGTCTATGATTGGGTGTGTGAGTGATTGTATGTGTGTGTGTGTGTGTGTGTCTGAGTAGGTCCATCAGTGGGTGTACTCCTGTAAGGCTGAATCCAGCAGATACTTAGCGCCGAGATACCCATGGGCCTTCGTTCGCGCTTTATAAGTGTTTAAATTAAAAAAAAAAAAATAATAAATATGAGTGTCTGCGTGGATCTGTGAATGAGAGCATGAATCTCTGAGTAGGTGAATAAATGGGTGCTTTCATGAGTGTCCGGGTGGATCTGTGATTGGGATGGCAAGTGTCTGGGTGGGTCTGTGAGTGGATGCATGAGCCTTGAGTGGGTGAGTGAGTGGGTGTGTGTATATCTGAGTTAGTTTATGAGTGGGTGTGTGAGTTTTTAAGTGTATGAGTGAGTGATTGAGTCCATAAGTCTCTGAGAGGGTGTGTGACTGAGTGTTGAAGTGACTGTATGGGTGTGTGAGCGGGTGTATGAGAGTCTGAGTGGATATGTAAGTGGGTGCATGAGTGTCTCAGGAGGTCTGTGAGTATATACATGAGTGTGTGAGTGGGTCTGTAAGTGGGTGTGTGAGTCTCCGAGTGGGTCTGTACTTTGGTGTGTGACTCTGAGTGAGTTTGTAAGTAGTTGTAAGTAGACCCACTAGTATCTGAGTGGGTCTGTGAGTAGATGCATGAGTGCCCTCGTGGGTCTGTGAGTGGGTGTAAAAGTCTCTAAGTGGGTTGAAGACTGTATGCATGAGAATATGGATGGGACTCTAAGTAGGTGCATGAGTCTCTGAGTGGGTCTGTACATGGTTGCATCACTCTCTGAGTGTGTCTGTAAGTATGTGCATGAGTACCTGAATGGGTATGTGACAGGGTGCATGAGTATCTGAGTGGGTATGATAATGGGTATGTAGGTGTCTGAGTGAGTTTGTGAGTGTATGTTGAAATTGCTAACTAGTTATGCGACCCCAGCACTATGCTGTGAACATGATGCACTATATGTTCAACATGATTACATTTTCTAAATGTGCATAAATAGTGTCTGCAATTGATTAAATCAGGTGATGTTGATATTTATGCAAGTATTGTGTTTCCACTGGGCCCACCCCCCTTATTGTACCGCATTTCACCCAGGTCCCAGTGATGTTTTGGGTTAACCCCATTATTGTGTAACTGTATGGGTGAGTGAGCAGCTCTGTTAGTAGCTGTATGGGTGAGTGAGTGACTGTTTGAGTGGTTGTATGGGTGAGTGAGTGGTTGAGTGAGTGGCTGTGTAGGTATGTGAATGGGTATGTGAGTGGTTGTATGGGTGTGTGAGTGAGTGAGTGAGTGAGTGAGTCTGTGAGCTGCGACATGGATCTGTAAGTGTATGTGTGAGTGGCTTTATGGGGGTGTGAGTGGCTATAAGGGGTTGTAAGTTGATGTGTGACTGGCTATTTAGGTAATTGAGTGGTTGTGTGAGTGGCTGTATGAGTGAGTGAGTGTGTCTAACTACTTGTATAGGTCTGTGAATGGGTATGTGAGTGGCTGTGTGGGTGTGTGAGTATGGTTATGAGAGGTTGCATGTATTTGTCAGGGGTTCTGTGGATCATGTCATCAGTGATGTCATCAGTGATGTCATTTGAGATGCCATCAATGATGTCATCAGTGATGTCATCTGTGATGTAATATGTCAGGTCATAAGTAGTGCATTGCGGGGGCGTAAGTTATAGTTAGCTCCGGTAACTATAACTGCCAAATTTCACTGGTTTTGTACCAGTGAAATCTAAGCATGACTATAACTTCCTTGTAACCTTTTTTTCTTTAAGCAAATTTTTAAGTTTTTTTTAATGTTGTTTCCTAACTAAAATGTCCCTGTAGCCTTTGGTTTTGTAAGTGAATTTCAAACGTTTTTTTCAATTTGATTTCCTAAATGTATCCACTAAACATTGACAGTGAGTGTGTGAGTGTGTGCATGTGTGTCTCAGAAAGTTTGTGAGTGGGTGTTAGAGTGTCTGAGTGGTTCTGTTATTGGGTATGTGAATGTCTGAGCAGGTCTATGAATGGGTATGTGAGTGTCTAAATGGGTCTGTGAGTGGGTACATCAGTCTCTGATGGGGTCTGTGAGTAAGTGCATGAGTCTCTGAGTGGGTCTGTGAGTGAGTGCATGAGTCTCTGAGTGGGCCTGTGACTGTATGCATGATTGTGTGATTGGGTCTGTGAGTGGGTGCATGAGTGTCTGAGTGGGTCTGTGAGTTGGTGTGTGAGTTTCTGACTGGGTCAGTGAGTGGGTACAAGAGTGTCTCTGAAGGTCTGTAAATGGAGGGATGAGTCTCTGAGTGGTTGTGTGAGTGAGTGCATGAGTATCTGAGTGGGTCTGTGAGTGGTTATAGAAGTCTCTGAGTGGGTCTTTGAGTGGATGAGTGAGTGTCCGAGTGGGTCAGTCAGTGGATGCGTAGATCTGAGTAGATCTGTGAGTGGGTGCATTAGTCTTTGAGTGGATCTGTGAAAAGGAGGATGAGTGTGTGAGTAGGTCTGTGAGAGTGTGAACAAGTCTCTGATTGTGTGAGTGGGTATGTGAGTGAGTCTCTGAATGGGTCTGTGAGTGTGTGTGAGTCTCAGTTGGTCTGTGAGTGGGTGAATGAGTGCTTGAATAGATCTGTGAATGAGTACATGAGTGTGTCTGTCAGTGGGTGGGTGAGTCTGAGAGGGTCTGTCAGTGGGTGTGTGAATTGGTATGTAAGTGTATGAGTGGGTCTGTTAATCAGTGCATGGAAAAAAGTAGGGTGCACATGGGAGCAGATCCTCGTGCCAGCTCTCCCTGTGACGGTCCTCCTGTCCAGCTTGCCTGCAGTCTTCTACCCTCTGATGCCTTCAGTGTTGTGCCTCCTCTGCTCATTTCCTACCAGTGTTCTGTCTCTTCTCTCCTCACTCCTGCCCTCTAGTTTGCCCCTTAAGCTTGTTTTGCCCATTATTGTGACTTTTTCTGCTTGCTCCTGACCTTTATCCTGCCTCTTGTAGCTGATTTCTAACCTCTGTTGTGCCTCTTTCTGCTCATTCTGCCCATTATTTTGTCTCTTTCTGCTCATTTTTGCCTTCATTCTGCCCCTTGCTGCTTGTTTCTGAGCTTTATTTAGCCTCTTTCAGCTCTTTTCTGTCCTTTATTCTGCCTATTTCCGCTCGTTTCACACCTTTATTTTGTCTCTTTCTGTTTGTTGCTGAGCTTTATTTAGCTCTTTTTGCTCATTTACCACATTCATTTTGCCTCTTTCCACTAATTTCTGACCTTTTCTCCCTTCTGAACTTTATTCTGCCTCTTTCTGCTCCCTTCTGACCTTTAGTCAGCCTCCTTCTACTCATTTTCAATTTTATTTTGCCTATTTCTGCTTGTTCCAAGGACATTATATTGCCTCTTTTTTGCTCGTTTCTCACCTGTATTTTCACGCAGGAGCAATCATTTCATCTCTTTCCCTGTCTGCATGACTGTGGGCTGGGAAAGAGACGAAACCTCTGCTTCCAGTGGGCAGGAGCACTTTGACCGCTCCCGCCCGCTGGAACTGGAGTGTTTGATTTAGCTTGGTGGGAGTTGTGAGCTCCCTCCAAGCAAAAGCAACAGCTATGTCCAGGAGGTGGGTACCCCAGGCCAAAGCAGTTGCTGGCCCCGGGGGGTGGCAGTCCCCAGGGCCATGTATGGCTCCATGAAAGGGAGCCAGGTGGCCCACCTCCAACTGTTTGTACAGGGCACCGTGGAGAGGTGGTGGTCCCTTGTGTTGAGAATGGCCCAAGAGGGAGGCTGCACGCCCTCCATCCTGATTTTTAAAAAAAAGATAGCCCGGGGAGATGGTGGTTCCTAGGGCGTTGGAAGTCCGTGCAGTACCCTACTCCATATTTAACTTAGCTCCAGGGAGGTGGTGGTCCCCGGGGCTTGGGGGGTCCATGTGGTGGCTCCCTCTTGTCAGTTTATTTATAGCCCCCCAAAAAGTGATGGCACTCGGGGAGGTCTGAGCAGCCCCAGCGTTACTAAAAATAATTCTTCGGGAGCTGGTGGTCCATGGGGCATAATTAAGCCCAAGGAGGGGGGCCTTGTGTGCCCCCTCCTTTTTTTCAAGAAAAGGCCACATGGCCCGGGACCTGGCCCACCCAGAGGCTATAATATAAACAAGCATGAAAGATCGCGCTCGTTTTTTTTTTCTTTATTTTGCTGCGGATTCCCGGCTCCGTTGTGTTGCCGCAGAAAAATCTTAGTTTTTTTGTGCTTTTTGGCCATGTTGTGGTCACAGTTTACCACCCAACCCTACTCAACATACTCAAAAATCGCTTTGGCCTCAGTGGCTCTGTCCTTAATTGGTTCACTTCCTACTTTTGACACAGAACCCAACAGATTAAAATTCAAAACTGCCTCTCTAGCCCAACCTCTGTCTTCCTTGGTGACCCGCAAGGATCCATCCTCTCTCCTGCTCTCTTTCACCTCTGTATGGAACCCCGTTACCGGATACTCAAACAAGAAAAAATCAACTACCACCTGTATGCTGACAACACCCAACTGTACTATAAAATAAAATCCCATGCTGATATCCTCCACCTCAAGGAACACCAAAAGGGTTTGGCAGAAAACGCAGTAAGGCTGCGCCACATATCAATCTAAACAAAACAAAATGCCAGTACTGCCGTATATTTTTAACTATTTCAATGCACAGTGAAATTGAACAGCTGTCGCATATACACAAGACGCAAATGTGTCTGTATGAATCTTTTATTCTTTTAAAATAATTTATCAAAATTCAAAGTTTCTTATGTTTTCAAAGAGGGAATTCACTATTTACAAACAGGGAGGGATGGGAATCTCATGAATTGAAAAAGAAGTGCAGAGTGTCACCCGGGACTGAAAAACATATCTCATTCGTACACATTATGTTACACATCCATCATTTGTACTGTAGAACTTTCATACCAACATTCTTACTGTCATTTGTAACCACACCAAAAAATAAATCAAAAAAAGTGAATTGTGGGGAAATGAAGTGAAAAAGAAAAGAGCCAAACGGGGGAAGAAATGAAATTGAAAAGTACAGAAGGGCCTCACCAAGGTTCCACAGAACCAGTTACTCTAATTGGTGGGAAGAAGTATTATTATTTTACAATCACATTTACAAAAATTTGAATTAGGCCATCACATCTATTTACAATCTAGATATTGCATAATTATATTTGACATAACGATTGGCCTCATGTACAGAGAGGGTCGACGCGTTTCGAAACCCCTTTACTGTGGGGATTCTCCTCAGGACCTCGTGGGGTTCAGTCCTGTGAACAAAACGACAAAAAACTTACTAAGCCATGTTCCTGAACTAGAACCCTCAACTATTGTCCAGACAAGCAAAACCTGAAAAATTACCTCGTCTTCTCGGGGAATTTGGAACTCGCTAATCTTGTTGGTAGCGCAGCTTAAACTGTCACAGCATCAATAGTCCATCTGTTCTGTTAATGAAAACGTCACTGTGAATTGCACTCTAGAACGTACTCTGGTAGTCATTTACACAAGCGTGAGTCTAGCGCACAATTGAATTACCTGCCGTCCCAGGCGGACCGGTGTGAGAACTGGTGTATTCTATCCGCGTATTTGTTCGGTTCAATTCCTGCAGTGGGCGCAAAAGAAACCAAATGCCTAGTTTAATCATCGGAACGCGGTTGTGCCTGGAGGTTGTTACAAGCGCCGCATATCTCAAAAGGAGCGCATTCTTAGGGGCGTTGTGGGCTGCAATCAGCCAGGCTCACCTTAGGTGGAAAAAGAGTCCTCTCCTTCGCTCGGCGTTGCTCAGTCTGCCGTCGCATTAGCGGCCATTGCTTTCGACGGGTCATATGATACCAACAAATGGCGCTGAGTCTTCTGGGAATTGCAGTTATTGTTGGGAATTGTAGTTTTTCGGCGATGGAAAATTATATTATCCTAATCGTGTTGTCGAGTTCAAGCTGATGTAGGGTTGTATAGTGGGACTCATTGAATGTCAATTACGGCGCTTGGTGTTTCTCTGTGAGCACTATAGTGCATGTTGGACAGTGTAGTTATTCGTGTGGCTTGAGACCTTCTTAGGTCTGTGTGTTTGTGAAGGTTCTAGTGCAAACTGGACGGTGTAGCTGGTGCAATCTTCCTTATTTCCTGGATGAGTACACCATCTAAATGGACAATATACACGGATTTGCAAGGTCATAGATGGTATAGTTCCGACAATTCATTTAATCCTGTAACTGTAGAATTGTATTTTAAAATAAGCATAGCCTCGCGTGTAGATAATTTCGCCTCCAAATCACCTCCCCTTTGGTCGGGTTCTATCTTGGAGATAACAGTCCACTTCACATCACGTTCTGTGTGTGCATGGTCTATCCAGTGTTGAACCAGTGGGGCAGTGAGGATGACCTTCTTAATCCTTGATTTGTGTTGGCTGATCCGCTGTCTGATCTCTTGGCTCGTCTTTCCAATATATAGTTTGTTGCATGGACATATGATCCCATAGATGACAAACTTGGTTTTACAGTTTGTGAATTTGGAATGTTTCCATGAAACACCATTGTGTTGAAAAACGTCTCCTTCCATCATTAGAGGACTACACACACACGTTCCACAACGGTGGTGGCCTGCAATTGGCGGTAAATTAAGATACTCTCTAAGTGATGTGGATGTTTGTTTGGGCATAGCCGCTCTCACTATATGGTTTGCCACACTCTTATCTTCTTTAAAAGCAAATAGTGGCGGTTCTGTGAGTTGACTGTCCAAATTCTTCACCAAGTGCCAATTCTTATGTATTTCTTTTTTAAGCCAGTTGGATGTTGGGCAGAATGTGGATACACACACTATCCGTTTTTGGTCAGTTTTGACTTTCTTTGTTAAGAGTGTCTCTCTCGGTGTCCACCAAGCCCTCTTGAGAGCACGTTTAAGTAATTTGGCTGGGTATCCGCGGAGTAATAGTCTCTCTTTTAGAGCATTCGCATGCGACATATATTTGTCTTTGAAGGTGCAATTCCTACGGATCCGCAGGAATTGTCCCAGGGGTAGATTCTCCTTTAGGCTTCTCGGGTGATAACTTGAGAAGTGCAGCGCTCTATTGCGATCAGTTTCTTTCTTGTACAATGTCGTGACCAAAATGCCATCATTACAGTATACTTCAACGTCCAGAAATGGTAGTTGATTTTTTGAGTGTTGTATGCTGAATTTAATGTGTTCGGTCTGGTTGTTGAGCCATTGATGGAAATCGAGCAGTTGTTCCTCTGTCCCTGACCATGTGAAAAAAATGTCGTCTATGTATCGGAGCCAACCTCCGATACATTGTGCAAAAGGATTGCTCTCATATATGTATTTTTCTTCATACTGACTCATAAAGAGTACTGCTAATTCTGGGGCGAAGGGACACCCCATCGCCACTCCACAAATTTGAAAAAAGAAGTCATCCTTGAATTTAAAGAAATTCCTTTTCAAAGCCAATTTCGCCAACGACAGGATAAATTCGGTGGGTACCTTAATAGGTCTTTCTCTCTGATTTAGAAAAAATCTTAGTGTCTCCAGTCCCTCTTCCTGAGGAATCTGGGTATAGAGAGAAGTGATGTCCATGCTTACTAGGTAGTCTTTGTTCTCTTCAAATGGTAAGGTTGTCAGTTTATTAATAAAATCGGTGGTGTCTTGTAGGAAAGATTTTACTTCTGTCATAAAGGGTTTCAAGAAAAAATCGATGAACTTAGAGACAGGTTCAAAAAGGGAATCACACCCGGAGACAATTGGTCTCCCGGGTGGTTGCTTTTCATCTTTATGGATTTTCCGTAATGCGTAAAACAAGGGGGTCCGCGGGTGTTTATTTTGTAAGAATTCTTTTTCTTTTTTACCAAGAAATCCTTGTTCAAAACCTTGCTCAACAATCTCAAATAATTCTCTCTGTAAATCTTGGGTGGGATCCTTATCAAGTTTTTTATAGCAGTCTTTGTCTGATAGTTGTTTATTGACCTCGGCTGTGTAGGACTCCTTATCCCAGATCACTATTGAACCGCCTTTATCTGCTTGTTTTATAATCACCTCATTATCATTGGCTAGAGTCTTGAGTGCATCTTTTTGATCTTTTGAAAGATTATGTTTGATAAAGGATGATTTTTTCTGTTCTTGTGACGAAATAGCAGACAACATAGTTTTTTCGAAAGTAAGGACCTCTCTGGGTACCTTGCCGGCCGGAGGGCAAAATTTTGATTTCTTTTTAAGACCTGTAGTCTCTAAATTGGGTAGATATGTTTCTACTGCAAAGAATGTTGTCAGCCTGATTTTGCGGCAGAATTCAATAAATTCCGATTTCAGTCTAATAAAATCTGTGGTCCTCAAGGGAACAAACGACAGTCCCTTTTCTAAGAGACTAATCTCTGATGATGTCAAAATTTTGTTAGAAAGATTGAAAATCTGAGATTTTAATTCTTGTAATTGCTGTAGTTCTGCCTTCTTGTGGACATTTCCCATTGTGGGGCAAATCTGTTTTTTGCGCGAGCCTTCGGTTGGCCGCTCCCTAAAAAAGATTGCTGTTGTTGCTGTTGCTGTCCTCCTTGTTGATAATTCTGTTGTTGAAAATTAGGTTGGAATGATCCTCTCCTTGCGTTCCCAGGTCTGAAATTGGAATTGTCCCCTTCACTGCTCCCAGAAGAGGATGTGTCCGAAAAAGTCAAAAAATTATTTCGCGATCTCCCTTGGTTGTCAGATAGAAATCGTCGCGACTCCGGTCTGGTATAAAAATCTTGATGTAAATATGGGTATGCTTTTTCTAATGAGAAATTCCTTTTACCTCTTTCGAAATTGCTCTCTTTTTGAGTAATTGTGTAGTCTTTGAATTCAATGATGTCCTTATCGACCTTATCTAGAAGGGCCTTGGAGTCTGATATTAGTTGGTTATTTTTGATTTCCGTCTCCAAATTTTCTATCTCTTCTAGTTGAACTCTGGACAAACGTTGTGCTGTTTCCACTGTCAGGACCATGAGGTCTCTACTGCATTTGGTCTCTATAAGGCTATATCCCTTTTTGTAAATTGGGTCCTCTGTGAACACTACCGGTATATTCCTAATGATCAATCCTCCAGGGATAGTGCCCGCTCGCAGATGTTGAAGGAGGAAGTGTCCATGGAGGTCTGTGCGAATTTGCATGAAAGATTCATACAGACACATTTGCGTCTTGTGTATATACGATATCCTCCACCTCAACACGACCTTAACCAAGATCCAAACCTGGTTTCACAGCAATCAACTGAAACTCAACCCAAACAAAACAGGGATCATCCTCTTCTCTCCCAAAAACAATCCACTCCTCATCCAATCATGGATTGCTGACCTAAATGTGTTAAACTGCTCTCTCTCCCTCGTGGATTCGGTTAAATCATTCGGCATCACCATCAACAATAAACTCACTCTTAATTCCCATGTCAAGATCTCAGCAAAAAGTGCACTCTTCACTCTCCGGCATCTCAAAAAAATGAAACCTTTTATGCCAGCTGAAGACTTTAAACTAATTACCCAGTCTCTTGTTCTGTCCAAAATAGACTATGGTAATGCCCTTCTCTCTGGCACCCCAAAAACCCACCTTGACCCCATCAAATCCGTTCTCAACCTAGCCGCCAGACTAATTTCAAACTGTAGTCGCTTTGACCACATCTCCCCTGCCCTCAAGTCCCTCAATTGGCTCCCCATCGAAGGCAGATCCTCCTTTAAAATGTCCTGTATTACTCACAAAGCCCTCTACCAGAAGACCCCATCCTACCTCTCTACTAAACTTTTAAAAGCTGGCTGTGCCTGAACACTGAGAAGCACCAACACTCTTATTCTCATACCGCCCTTACTCAAGAAAGCCGTTTCAAAATCCCGCTCCTTCTCTGGTAAGGCCCCAACCATTTGGAATGCCCTACCCAAAGACCTTTGTTGCAATTCCTCCTACTCCAGCTTCAAAAAAAGACCTTAAAACTCATTTGCTCACTAAATTTTGAGGAAACTAAAAAAAAAAGAAAATCCCAGATAACCTCTCAGACTACCTCTCCCTCTCCTTCCTCAGATCTCTCCCCCTCCCCACTCTCTCCCCCACTTTCTCCCCCTCCCCATCTTTCTACCACCCACTACCCACTATATCTTTTGAATATCTCTTGACACTCTGTTAAATTTACTTTTTTACAATAACATTCCAGTTCAGGCAACCTGCTTCTCTATCTCTATCTATATGTACCCCTAAATCACTATGTTCCCTATTTTAATCCCTGTACTGTTTTATTGGTTTGAGCACCTGCATTACCCGTTTTTGTTTTAATGCCTTGATTGTTTGTATTATTTACTCCAATTGCTTATGTAAAGCGCTCGATACCTTAGGGTGGAGCAAGCGCTATATAAAACCTTCAAATAACCCCAGGACCACAGTTAGAGAGTCAGGGTATTCCTGAAGCAGAGTCCCAAGATGGCTGCCAACATTGCCTCCACACTGAAACTACATGAGGGGCACTCTTCTTGCCCCACTACTTGTCGTGGTACAGGAGCATTAGCGACCACCCGTTGTATGGCCCCGGAACCACAGGGCCTTGTATATTGGAACTACATTAATTTTTTCTCTATGTACCAGCTCTGAAAAAGGTGAGGTATTACAAGCCTATGTTCGAAACAGTGGTTGGATGAACTATTTCTTACTGGCTGTGTACATTTTACTACTGGTTTCATATGAAGATATATAGACAACATTTCCTTTCGCTCAAACTTATGAATTGGATTAAGCTGGACTTTACAGTATTGACTATTGGATGGAATATTTGACTTTTTATGACTTTTGTGTGCACAGATTATGTGTATATACCACTTCCTGGTTGAAGAGTTGGCAGCCAATCAGTTTCAACACAGGGACTATATATACAAGTTTATTTACACCACATACAAAAAGGGTTCTTTCTGGACCAAGAGCTAGCTTTGTGCCAGATTCTGTGAAATTCCATCCAGATGTTTGGTCTGCAGTTGTGTCTAAAATCTCTATGGGAATTAACATTGGAAAAACACCCTCTATTGACCCCCCTTTCTCTCAGTTCCTGCTTGATTGATCCCCCCAAATTTTCCATGCATAACAAGAATCACCAGGACACTTTTTGGGGAACATTTTGTGAAGATTTGTGAAGCAGCGCCCAAGATATAGGCAAGTCTAAAAGCGTTTTTCCTATGGAAACATGGTACTAACTATAACTACCTACCGGCAATCACCAGTAGGTAATAGATATATTTAGCTAGATAGATATAGTCACTAAAAAAATGAAGGTTAAAGTAACGCTTTGATTAGGTGAAATGTTCAGTAACAAGGTAATATTTTAAACTCTAAAAACCAATGGAATTCACCAGTTATATTTATCTCAAGTAACTATAACTCATGCACACACACACACACACACATATATGAGTTAGAATGCGATGTCATGTGTAGTTGTGGTTTGTGTCATAGAAACTCACACTAGTACACAGAGTCAAAAGGTGGAAATAGAACCAATCGTACCACTAGCGCCACCTTGCCTTTATCAAAGCTGTCCTAAAACACACATTGGATATTATCCATATAAGCCTTATTAGAACATTAGAATGTTGAGCACTCCATTGCAGACAATAGAGTGCTCCGGGCTTCTACAGGCCGGTAGAAGCCCGCAGAGCAACATTCTAATGTTTTTTTTCATTCACAGCTGCTACTGTGAACAAACATCTCTCGGAGCCCAAGGGGATTTAAACCCCCTTGGGCTCTGTGAGGCCTTTGTTTTATTTGTTAGAACATTCTGCCCTCTAGTAGCAGAATGTTCTAATAGCCTTATAGCCTTCCATAGCTGGGCTATACCGGCCATTAAAGTGCTGCTCTTTAATGCTAGAGCGGGCCTTTAATGGTCGGTATAGCCCACTACGGCAGGCTATAAGTCTATAGTAACCCTGCAAGAGCAACTAAAAAGAAGGATTGTTGCAGATGAGTCTGCCAATGCATAGTGCCAACATTTGTAATGATCATAATAGAACAATGGATATTAAGAATCGCTGGATTGTATAGAGTCCATTGATAATGTTTTGGGGGAAGCAACCTAAACTTTTTTTGAAGAAAACTAAAAGAAATATCTGGAAATGTGAACACGGATATCTGTAAAAAATGTATGTTTATCTCTATCAAACTATACTATACACACCACTGAAGTCTGTTACAGCAGCATATAATTGCTACTTCTAATAATAGATTCAAAGGAGATACCAGAGATGAACTCTGCATACTTCCTTAACTATCCTGGCTAGGCCATCCATCCAGGCCAGGCTTAAGGTAGATTGATGGGGCAGCTGCTTACATGCAACGTGGGTGCCTGTGCAATAACAGTTACTTCCATAATTTTTTTTTTGCTATCAGGGTGTCATGTACTAACATTTTTGTGGTTGAATTAGGCTTTGCATATACAAATCACATGTTCACAATGTACAAAACCTCTTTTACGAGTCAGAAAACTTGTTCCTACTACTAAAGGGGGTTTTGTGACTCTTTTTGAATAGGAAACAAGAGGCGGCATGCAAATGGCATTCCTCTCCCCTTTAAAATTGTCAAAATTGTGTATCAACGGTTTGTGACCTTAATTTCAATTGCACACCATTCAAAATATACCTCCTATCAAGCTGGAGAAGTAATTTGCAAGACGATGTTGTTACTGTGACACTGCTTTCCATTTCCGGGATCTAGTTCTATGGCCTTAGGGAGAGCAAGAAAATATCTAGGGGACTACTGCGTGCTTCCTACGAGGTGTCCCCGAAAGCAAAACATTTTTCATCTTTGATTTCAACACCTTTCTCCTTAATGGGTGCTGGCTATTGTTTTAAGTATTTCTTTCCCTTTTTGCAAAGCAAATTCAGGCATGGTGGTCTGTCTCCTGTCCAATGCAGTTCTTCATCCCTGTCTTTGCAGCCAATCACAGGGGGGTCATCAGATTCTCATTGGGCGGGTTATTTCATGCCCGCCTGCACATGGGCACTATGGGCCACATGTATCAAATAAGCATTTTGCAATTACCAAATTGCGATTTTTAATGAATGGCTATTTGGTAATCGCAAAATGCTATGTATGTATGGAATCGCTAAAGATTTTGCGATTCCTTAATATTACCTAATGGGGATTTGATAAATAGGGAATGGCTATTAGGTAATATCACTCCATTCGTTACTGTGGGCTGAAAGGCACATAGGTGTGAATGGTTTGCATGAGCTAATTTGTGATTACATAATTGGTTGCCCAGTGGCCTCAGGCCCTCCTGAAGCACCCGCCCAAAAAACAGTGTGCACATGTAAAGCGCACATATGCTCTAGGGGAATGTGTTCGCCAAAAGGCACTTTGAAAAATTGAGTTTTGTGAATTTTACTAAGTTTGACATGTTAGGTCGACTTGATGTCAATGGTAATTGCATTTTCCTAAATGCACAGTTTGCATTTGAAAAGTGCTTCATACATGTGCTAAAGTTAAGTAACGCAATTTTTGCGATTACCTCAAATTGCGACTACAAAGCCTTCCATACATCATGAAAGGCTGTTTTGCATTCACAAACGGCCGATTTTACCGAATGCAAAAAACGTTCATACATGTGGCCCTTTGTGATGTTTGCTATTAGAACATACGTTGCCTTGAACATTACATCCGCGTGTGTAAACCTGTTGGATAGCCGTTTGCACATCCCCGTGCTTCTAATGTGAATAGTACATCAGGCCCTTCGTGCTCTAAACCTAGTACCCTCCATGGTAACTGTGTGTACAACATTTTGCCTAGGTCTGCATAAAGACAAACATACTCCCAAAAGAAAGGCATCTGAAATTGTTAATTAAAGTGTGATTACAATCACAGTTCTGGCTGCTAGATTGTAGTGATAACCAGTGCATTTTATTGCAAAGTATTATACATGAGGCCTGGTTAACATTGCGTTAAGGAGTTCTGATAAGATTTAAAATGTCAATGAAAAATTCCTGCCTACTGAATAAAGGTTACAGTCAATGATGGTCTAGGCAAATTGTACCAATTTGAGTACATTTAGGGGCATATGTAGGTAGCCATTTGCGATTGGCAAATGCCGAAATTCGGCGAATTTCGGCGTTTGCGAGTCGCAAACGGAAATTTGATATGTAGGTGCAACTTAGCAAAATAAGGAATCGCAAAAATTGCGATTCCTTATTTTGCTTATAGCATTTAAGGAATCGCAATTTTGCGATTCCTTAAATGCTATGTAGGGGTGCTTTAAAAATTGCGATTTTTGCATAAGGAATTGCAAAATACCACCTACTTCAAGTAGATGGTATTTTGCGATTTCCTTCAAAAATGCATTTTTTTAAAAAATTCAAAGTGCCATGTGGCACAGACATGCCCTTTGGGCATGTATGTGCGCCACATGTACTTACAGGCACACTCCAGGGGTGCAACAGGTGTCCTTTGAACACCCTGGCACCCTTGGAATTGCGATTCTCAAATTGCAATTTTCACACAGAAAATCGCAATTTGAGAATGTATCCCCATTCTTTCCTATGGGCCTTTTGGCCCGTAGGAATGAATGAGAACCTCATTCCTTAATTGCGATTCGCAATTTGCTTATCGCAAATAAGGAATGTTAAAGATTCGCAAAAAAATTGCGAATTTTTACCTACATTCCATTTTGCTATTCTGAAATAGCGATTCCTTAAAAATCGCTATTTGGGAATCGCAAAATGGAAATTACCTACATATGCCCCTTATTCTTTTACAAACTTACCGTCAAGTTTGGAATAATTTTTCGATGTGATTATAATGCATGGTGTACTTGGAATTATAGGGTGCGAAGAAGCAGTTTCGACTCATTAGAGATCGTAGAAAAACGCTTTTTTTCGTTGCTGATGAAAGCAAGGGTTTACCAATCTGCATCGGCACTCATTTGTGGCCCTGGTGTTTCTGTAAATAAATTCCGGGAAAATGCGGTATTTGAATTATGAATGTGACTTATTTAGAGAAACACTGCGCCTCCAGCGTTGCTGCATTTCCTGTGCTATACTCACTTTGATAATTAATAGAATATTATGCACGCAGTGTGAAACAACCCCTGTGCAGCGCAGCTCGTTGTGATAGTACAGTTTTTAGTTACAGTTTCGAATCTGTGCTACATTAATCTTCTCAGTAAGTAAAACCGAGCACTGACATGTGAAAGGAAATACACTTAAATTCAAAGGATAATGAACTATCTTGAGTCCTTAAGTGGCGATGACATAGGTTTTCTTCTTTCTAATCTTTAATTCTCAAGTATTTCTAACAATTCAAGGAAAAAAATTCAGTGGGGACTTGGAAGTAGAGGGCATATTCTCTGCCACAACAGATGATATTGACACCAAATTCACCTAAATCCGAAAGCCCACAAGTGATTGGTGGGGGTTTACAACCCACCCAACAGATATTACAATTACAGATTAGGGCCACAAACCTTCCTCAACCAAAAAGGTTAGTTTAGGGGATCTTGTTCAACATTTTCGAATGAAGAAACCAGAGGCCCTAAAATCAACTGAAGACTGTGAAGAAAGTGGCAGCTGGTGAAATTTGAAAGCGGCGGGCGTA
The DNA here is from genome assembly GCF_964261635.1 of Lissotriton helveticus. Classification (NCBI taxonomy): domain Eukaryota; kingdom Metazoa; phylum Chordata; class Amphibia; order Caudata; family Salamandridae; genus Lissotriton; species Lissotriton helveticus. Next base: position 645,254,458 of record NC_136071.1, on the reverse strand, counting down.
CACTCTGATGAGGAGATGGCTTCAACTCCTGTAAAATTATGAAAAAATGATGTCAAATAATGCATTTTACATTTATTTAGCTTCACTTTGCTAAAAAGCTCAAGGACTCGAGATGAAGCTATGCGGTCTAGTGCCACCTTGTGCAGAGTCCGATGGGGTACCTTACTCAATCCTCCACCAGAATGTATAGGGGCACCCTGTTCAGGGCGCACTCAGTTATAACTGTCAGTGCTTTGAATGTTTGTAGCAGGTGAATGTTGGTGTGTGGTGGGTTCATTATCCACCTTCTTTTCTTCCAGAAGTTGAATTCTTACACACAGCTCTCCTAATGCCGCAACTTACTTGCTGGAGGGTTGTTTTTGCCGCTTGCTGGTCACATCTGTCTGCGTCCCTGACGCTGCTGGTCTTCCCTGCCGCCACCGCAAGTACCATCGCGGGGCCACAGTGGGGGAAGACTACAGCTCCCAGACTCCTCGGAGGACACACCCACTTCCTGCAATTGACTGCGCACGAAGGCGCATAAAGTCGAGCAGCTTCCTCTGCATCGCGGACGCGCATGGTCGGTGCCGGGCGAAGCCCAGGCAAAGGGCGGGCAGTCTAAGGCAGTCGTTGGCAGAAGGAGGCAGGGCTGGGCCAGGCCCTTACCAACTTGATATGGGTAAGCGAAAGAATACGAGCAATGGTGAGGAGGGTAGCAAGAAAGCTAAGGTGCCAAGACAATAACAGTCCATCTTAACATTTCTTTCTTCGGCTGTGGGGGCTATTAACAAAGAAATTGCTAATGCCGAACACGAACTGAGCCTGGTACAAGCCCCCCCTCCACCCAATACATTTACCGTAACGCCAGTGGAACCTGTTGACCCAGTAGACTGTGGCGATGTACTTATTACCCCCACCATTCCGTTGGAACCTTTGGTAATCATCACAAAGCCAGCAGCAGCTGCACCTACTACGAGAGCGGGTAACTCATCTGGTGCCCCGCAGTCACCACAATTTACCACCTGTCCACAGCCCAGTGTCCTATCGATGAAGAAAAAAAGGGGGAAAGCTAAGCACTTGCCAGGACCCACAAGTACATCTACCAACAATCTAGGGGACCAGTTGGAGGCGCTCTTTGTTGCCCGGATCAAACCGCTTCTTGTGGCCATCGCTAAGGACATTGTGGACACCCATAACACTTGTTTGGAGGGACTCCTTAAGAAATGTGTCATTATCGATAAAATGGTTAACGGTCACAATTTGCTTTTGGATAGACACAATGAGGGCCTTCTTGGAGCAAGGGTCAGGAAGCTCAAAAAGGGAGCCCAAGGCTAGCGTGTCACCTGCTGATCCTATGGTAGTTCCATTACCTCCCATCCAATTGGAAAACTCTAGGGTGCCACAAAGGTTGCCCGTAGAGAATAGGCCTAAGGGCAGTAATATTCATCTAGATCTACCACCAGAAGCAGCCCCGTTAGTGGCAATTTTCGTGGGTACTCCCCCATTGAAAATAGGAGAGCGTGAGTGCGCAAGAGACCTTATAGTTAAAGCACGAGCCTGGTGTACGGACTCATGTAGTGGGAGCAGTATCTCCAACAGGATCATTTCAGCCAATAGGGTGGGGTGGATTGGGAGGGTACCGAAAATGGTGCAGGGGGATTGTGTGATAGTCAATTTTGACAGGGCCGGTGTGGCTGAAAGGTTATTCTGGGACGGATCTGGAGTCTTGAGCAACGATCACTTAAGACCGTTGCCTTTAGGCTTCTTTTACCCTCCCATAGTAAGTCCACACGGCCCGCATCGTGTACCCATAGGGGGTAGGAGAGGGCCGTATCCGGTAAGGGAGGCAAGGTTAGGAATGCAAAACCCTTGCCATCAAGCATCAGTAGGTACGGGCCCAATGACCCACACTGGACCCAAGCCCTCTGAGTCACGGCAGCACGCACCCTCTGGTCAAAACATATCTGGAACAACAGATGGGAGTGGGCTGGTTCTTAGCAACCGTTTTTCCTCACTTTCGGGGCTAGAGGACACAGATTGACTACCTGCACCACCATTAGCACATTTAGAAGAAGAACCTAGTTCCACTTCTGACTCAGTGGAAGTATGCAGGCTATTGAGTTGGAAGGTGGCGGGTGTTAGAACAAAAAGGGTCGATGAGGCATGGCTCGCTTTTATTTCTTTGCATGATATTGTAGCCCTTCAGGAATCCTGGGACATATCACCTAGTTTTGGCCTAGATGGATTCGGGCAGAGCCAAAGGTGGCCTTATTCTGCTTTTTTCACTAACACTTAAGGGGGCTTTAAAAGTAATTAACCAAGCTTCGCCAAATCTTTTGTTAGTGGAAAGGGTGATCTCCCCAACCAAGAAAACTATTTTTATCAACTTTTATAATGCAGGAACCCAGGATAATAGTAATGATAATCTCGCTATCCTGGACCAATTTTTGGCAGAGGTCAGTCTAGATACACACACCAATATCGAATTCGTCCTTATGGGCGATTTTAATATTCATCCATGTACCTTGTTATGCGGCACAATTGATTATTTGGGACAGAGTGGCCCAGACATTATGCACTTTGAGCATTCTAAAGGGGGAGAGGCACTAGAGGAGTTATTGGCTAATTCCAATTTGCTGGAACCTGCCAGTGTCTCAGGCGGACCAAGGCTCAATACTTTTAAAGGGTCGGACCCAGGATCCATTATCGATTATATATTTTTGTCACCTGCGATTTTACACAGTGTTGCTTCATATAGAACCCTGATTTCCCCTTTCAGTGATCACAATCCTGTTCTATTGGAAGTTTATTGGGGTGATTTCATAGGCCCTATGCCGCTCTCTATTAATCCTAGGGTGGGAACCCTAAAAGTGGTGGACCAGGGTAGACGGCTTAAGTGGGCTAACGTGGTGCCAGATGACTTCTATGAGGCATTGTTCCCCAAAATTGAAAGTGCTTTGGCAATTTGTCAAAATCTTAGTACAGAAAAATGTGAAATTCTGGGGGCCTATGAAGAAATTTCTTTACAAATTTCGAACCAGCTGACAGTAAGAATGGGGAAGAGTGGCAACAAACAACACCGCTGGTTCGACTCTAAATGCTCTAAAACACATAGTGCCCTCTTAGCAGCCTTAAACCATAAGCCTAGAAATAGGGAGGCTGTATCTATCCTAAGGAGGGAGTATAAGCAGGCCATCAGAGAGCGTAAGGAGGGTATTAAGCAAGTCGCATGGGAGAAGCTACTCTCAGTTGATGTTATGTGGGATAGCAGCCAATTTTGGCAAGTGATAAACCAGCCCCTGTTCTCTGGTCAGGATAACATGCCTACGGATTGTGTTATTCCTGACGACAGGTGGCTCTCCCATTTTAAAATTGTGTACGGAGACTCATCGCCTTGGTCACATGGCCCCCAATCGACAACCTCAGATTATGCCCCGCTAGTTTTCATTACCGAAGAGGTTGAGAGAGCCATTTTAGAAACCTCGAAAAACAAAGCACCAGGCCCAGACGGAGTGCCCGCAGACTTTTATCGGCACTCTCCTAAGTTATGGGCAGGAGTGCTATCTAAAGTCTTTACAGCCGCCAATGGTAATGTAATCCCTATTTCCTGGGCCACCTCAGTTATAGTACCAATTTTTAAAAAGGCCAGAGGGAGGATCCAGGGTGTTATAGACCCATATCCCTCTTAGATTCTGCCATTAAAATATTGGGAAGAGTCCTTCTGACGAAATTAAGGGATAGTGTGGAAAGTTGTGGGGGCATAGCTAATGCCCAGTATGGGTTTAGGGAGAAGAGAGGTACGGTCGACCAGTGTTCAAATTTACATCTTTTGCTTGTGATACGGCGGGATTTCTCATTTAGAGTCTGCTTCTCATCCTCTAGAATCCCATCACAGGTCGACTGGACCTTTTTTCCTGTCATGGAGTGAATAAGGCAACCTAGTTGACACTGAACAGATCAAATTCAAAATACCCAATTGCTTTTCCCAAAGAACCACTGACTAAAGAGTGAATTTAGAAGGTTTATTACATAACCAAAAATAACTGAAGATACAGGCACCTCAGCAAGAGGTTCAAAAGATAAACAGGTACTAATACAAACATAATCCTACGGAAAAGTCTCAGTCGGCTAATGAACAGAACGAGAATTAATTCCAGGACCATCAGGCTAAACAAAATTGCTATCACTTGAGTTCTGGTACTCATCAGGATAATAGACATAAATTCAGGTTAGTCTGTCCCTACTCTATACTAGATGACATCCCTACTCAACAACCGCCCGTCCTATCCAAAAGGTGTCAGCCGTGGTGACTTCCAAGTGAAGTTCGCCCACATTCCCTTAGACTATCATTCTTGACTTGCATCTATGCCCTTTGCCCATCTGACCGCTCTCTCTAGCTCCTCAGCTCGTCTGCTCTGCCTCCACCCTCGGGGCCCTGTCCCTAATACCAAACCCCACAATGATAAAGTCACGCCTCCTGGAACGCCCCTCAAAAAGGTGTTGAGTTCTGTATTTTTCCACATGGCACAAGTCCATTCTTGTCCGTTCAGACGTCCTTGGGTCTCAGGCTCTTCATCCTTTCAAGTTGCTTCTGTAAATTCCTAGTCTACTCCTCCATGTCTGAGTCTAGCATCCTAACGGTCATACACAATGGGCCCTTCTACTCTACTATCTGCTTGATGAGGCGCCTGCAAAGAAATACACACATAACTTCACAGTCTACAAATGTTGCAACAATTCTAAAAGGTCTTTCATAAGTATTTGTATCGTTTAAGTGTTTTAAGCAAGACATTTTCATACAGGCCTGCGCCATTTCCATTTACTAGGCCTCTGCTGGTTATAGGCCCAACGCTTTACATTAGCACTTTCTTGGTTCACTTAGACCTCCAACCTTAACGACAAAAGCATTTGCTCTAATCTTAAACTAATTATCTAGTACATAAAGCATGATTATATATTTCGCTATAGTTCATCCAAAGGCACATTATTAATCTATTAAACACTTCTACATTAATGAAACAAACACTTCTACATTAATGAAAGCATGGAATTGCACCTTATAACGCTAGTTCTGCACGTTTTCAGATGTCAATTCATTCAAATGCCTTGTAATATATCGTATCTAAACATGATTAGGAGAAGGTATTTGCGTGAAGCATCGCGCTAAGCGCTACCTGTGCAGCGCTACGATTTTAAAATCATTTCTGGAGCTTATTTTTGTTGTTTTAATTAGCGTGCGCATTTGGGACATCTTAGCGCCCCCTTACCTGCACTTTAATCGGTACCCCCACCGCCGCTTGGCGGGTCAGGACCCTCGGGTGGGTTGGGATCTGGGCGCCATATTGGAGTGGTGTGGACCCGGCTGGGCTACATCGGCGAGCGCTCTAGCGCTCAGGCTGAGGCGAGGGACGCCTACTTAAAGCTCCCCTTACCGCGCAGCGGGTCTGCGCAGCGGGTGTGCCTGCGCTGTGCCGGAGTCTTGCCAGAGTCCTGCCCGTCTGCGCCCGTCAGCGCTAAGGAAGCGCGGGGCGCGGCAGGACTCTATGCTATGACTCTCACCGTTTAGGAGGTCCACTACGGCGATCAGGTACTTTAGGGATGACCTGCTGGCAATTCGAGGCCGGTCTTCTGAGTGTTGCCCGCCCCCAGTGGGGCCGTTATGTGGCCCATATCACTGCACGTGTTGCAGCTGGATGTTACCATCTCCGTCCTGTATACGATCTTTTGAGTTACCAGCGTTGACCAAAGGATCGCTTGGGGGGCGCGACATTATTATCTGCAACCTGAATGTCAGGTCCCTGGTTAAGCATTATGTGGAGATTCATGAATTTTTGACTAATGAGTCTCCCGACGCTCTTTTTATGACAGAGACCTGGCTGCAGGATGCGGACACTTCTGTTTTAAACCTGGCCTTCCCCCCGGAATATGCGGTGTTCACTCTCAATCGTGGCACGAGAGGGGGTGGAATAGCGATGGCGGTTAAGAAGTGCTTACCCTGTGATTGGAAGGACGTGAAGCTTTCTGGCTGTGAATGTGCCCGCTTTAAAATTTCTTTTAGTCAACAATATACCTTCTCTGGTCTTTTAATTTATCGTCCTCCGGGCTGCGATGCTGCCTTTAGGGCCGCTCTCCCGGACTAAATTAGCTCCGAGGCGTTGGGATGTACAAATTTCAATGTGCTCGGTGATCTTAATTTGCACTTTGATTGTCCATCCCTACCCTCCATTCGGAGTTTTGTGTCTGACCTAGAAGCTCTGCAGCTCTCCCAATTGGTGATTCTCCCCACACATCGAGATGGGCATGTGCTTGATCCATTCTTCACCAATTTAGAGGGAGTCCAGTTATTTAGCCCCACTCGGCTGGTGTGGACCGATCACTTGTTAGTGAAAGCGATCATCCCCATGTCAGAGCCTCTTTTTAGCCCTCAGAATATAACCACTCTCGCTCGACAGTGGCATAAATTGAAGCTAGAGGATTTTTATCTTCTATTGGAGAAGGCTCCGCTAGTTCCTTTCACGAATGTGGATGGGGGCTATGATGCGTTCTGTGAATGGATTTCCCATGCGCTTGACTCTCTTGTCCCATTGGTTTGGTCGAAACGCCGGGTCAAAGATCATAGCCCTTGGTATGACAGCACGCTTGCATCTCTCAAGAGAGAGTGCAGGCAAGCCGAAAGGCGCTGGAGAAAATCTTTCGACCCCGCGCTTAAAATCTGCTACGCGGGGAAAACCAAAGCATATCACAGAGCGGTGTGTAGAGCGCGTGCAGCCCACTATGCACAGGAATTTTTGAATAGCTCCAACCCCTCTAAAGTGATATTTAAGGTGTTAAAAGACCTTCTGGCTAAGAGAAGCACTGCTACAGAAATTCGTTCAGACTCCCACTGCGAAAACTTGGCATCTTTCTTCATTAGCAAAGTGCAAGCAATTTACCGCACTTTCCCCACCGTCCTGCCGACTTCAGAAGCATGTAGTGGCGTGGAGCTGGATATGCTACCCCCCTTATCCATGGAAACATTTATCTCTCTGAGCAGGAAAATTAAGTCGGGCTCCCCTATGGACCCACTTAAACCGGCTTTGTTGAGGGATATGTCGGCGGTGTGCCGTGCTCCGGTATTGGATCTTATTAATCTGTCGCTGGCCTCCGGAACTGTGCCCACTAGGTGGAAACAGGCGGTAGTCACGCCTATCTTAAAAAAGACTACTCTGGACCCTCTTAAGCCCGAGAACTACCGCCCCATCTCGTTGCTGCCATGGGTGACCAAAGTGGCTGAGGCCCATGTGAATGGGATCCTGGCAGACCATCTTGCCAGAGCTAACATCTTGGATCCCACACAAAATGGATTCCGTGCAGGTCACAGCACGGAGACTGCTCTACTGTTTATGGTCGAGCACTTGCGCTCCGAGCTGGATTCCGGTCGAACTGCGGCACTCCTGTTATTAGATCTGAGTGCCGCGTTCGACACGGTTTCACACGGTATCCTTTTGCAGCGACTTGAGGAAGCGGGAGTTAGTGGCTCCGCGCTGTGTTGGTTTCGTTCCTTTCTGTCGAACAGATCGTTCCAGGTCGCTATCCCACCCGGCAAATCTAAATCATACCCGCTGACATTAGGGGTCCCACAAGGGTCATCTCTGAGCCCCACTCTATTTAATCTTTACGTTAGACCGCTGGCTGCGGTGGTCAAACGCTGGGGCCTGACAATGGTCTCCTATGCGGATGATACGCAGCTGGCGGTCACGTTGAGTGGGGACTCTAATGTGGAGGCCCTTATGTTTCGCGAGGGCATATGTGCCGTGGCAAATTGGATGAATCAGAACTGTCTCCAATTAAACACTAAAAAAACGGAGGTCATGGTGCTGGGAAAACAGGCCGGGTTGTGGAACGATAACTGGTGGCCGCAGGAATTGGGGACGACTCCCTCTCCTGTAATTGAGATAAGAAATCTTGGGGTCTGGTTGGACCCGGCGCTTAGTTTTACGTGCCATACAAAGAGAGTGGCAGGCTCTTGTTATGGCGTCATCAGAGGACTTAGGCCAATACTTAAGTTCTTTGATGCTTCCACCAGACAGCTGGTGGTTCAGGCGTCAGTCCTGTCTAGGTTGGACTATGCCAGTGCACTCCTGGCCGGGATCAACCAGGCAGAACTCACCCGATTACAGGGAGTGCAGAACACCGCCGCTAGAGTGGTGGTGGGACTGCCTAAACGATGCTCTGACTCTAAGACTCTGCACTCCTTACAGTGGCTCCCGATGAGCCAGAGGATTAAATTTAAGGTACTCTGCCTGGCTTTTAAAATCCTTAAAGGCATGGCCCCACAAATTCTAACTAACCTCCTAAATCCGTACGTACCTCTGCGACCCCTGAGATCCCTGGGTATGCACCTGTCTACGTTCCCTCGCTTTAAACTTAGCAGAATGGGCGGACGCTCTTTTCGAGTGGTGGCCGCAAAGCTATGGAACTCTCTTCCTGCTGAGCTTCGGGCGATGGATAACCTTCTGCAGTTTAGGCGAGCAATAAAAACTTTTCTGTTTCTCTAAATCCGCTTGACGGAGCACGCTCCTTTTAGATGATGTGTTGTGTTTACCTCTCAAGGCGCCAGGACGCCCCTTTGCTGGGGCAGCTGTGCGCGGTACAAAAAACAAATAACATAACATAACATAACATTAAAGGTCCTCTATATATCCGGGTGCTGCCTGCTTGTACATATGGTGCACCTCTACAAAATTCACTTTACATGGCGCTCTCTCAGTTCCCCCCTTTGATGAACTGTGTCTTCACCACCCTCACATCATACTCAGGGTAAGAGCTGAACTAAACAGAGCTTGTGGCCATGTTCCCTCGCTTGAGCATCTCCAATGCTCTCAAACTGCGATATTGACTGTCTTGCATCCTTTCCATTCGCATCTCTTGCGCTCTCATTGATCTCGCCAATCTGTTTGATTTGTACCATTTGTACAACCTCACTAGTCCCCACAAAGCAATCACACATGCCACTACTATAATGAGGGGCTTCAGTACAAATCCCAGGAATCACTTCCCTAGGTTAGCAAACCAGTTTCCAACCTTTCCAAATCCCTTGCCAACGGTCTCCCATGTATTCTCTTGGGTCAAATCCTCAATCTCATAATGGATTGCAGTAATGTTGGTTATATATTTCTCCAGATCCTTAGAGTTGTCTGGTATATAAGTACAACATTCTTGGACCTTCAAACGTTTACAGACCCGCCCTCTTTTGCTAGGATGACGTCAAGAGCAAGACGGTTCTGTAAAACCATTGTCCTTATCGACAACATCTCACCCTCAACCAGCACCAATGACTTGGCTGTACTCATTGACAGTTCATCTACGACAGTTGCTAACCGCCTTATCTTGATGTCATTTAAAATGACACCTAGCATGGGTATCGCTGCCCCAAACACGTCTCCAATTATGGCTCCAGCACTCTCCCCCCGCTTCACCCTCTTCTGAGACCCTCCCTCTAAGAGAGAAAAATCCTCAGTGTGGTAAATTTTGGGAAAGATAATTGCCAGGTAACACGTTCCATACCACTTCTCTGGCAATCTCACATACGCATTCCTCCCGCAGACAAAATACACAGTAGGAATCACCTGAACCACACTCTTCAGGAAGTCCTTCGTATAATACTCTAATGTGAAGGTGTGGTCACACGTGGTCTGACCCACGTACACATTTTCATAATACGTCTGTGGTCGATGAAGACATAACTTTCCTTTCTGTACTACATCTAGAGCTATTGGACCATAACTCCCCCTTGACTTATGCTGTTTCTCTTCTTCGGTCCAATCTACCTTGCCTTGACCTGAATCTCGCAACTTCTTTTGCTTCGTGTACCTATCTTCCACTTGCTCAATAAACTTCTTCTCTATCTCGGATAGCGAACAGGTCAAGTTGTGTCGGTGTGCATACGGGGTGTCTAGCTCTTGAGTGGGAATGAAAAAATATCCAAGTCTGTCCTCAGACTTATAATAGTCCCATTTGTTCAAATGCTTGTAATTCGGGACTTCTGGCAACACAGCATCATAATTCGAAAAGAAGTATTCAAAGTGATTTCGCCCATACAGGATACTAATCAGCAAACTAGAGGATATCCCATATGTCAATGGAAGGTGATGGTATCTGATACCCTCATCTACTGAAGCTGGCAATTGCATACACACGTAACAGTCCTTCGCATTCATCACATCAATGTATTTATACAGCAGCTTTGCGTACGCGTTCTGTCCAAAATTTCCCTTAGACAGATCTGTATGTAACCTACGACTCTCTGCAGCCAACAAGGCCTTCTCTCTCCTTTCTCTTTCTTCCTTCTGGCTAGGGGTAATAGGTGTCGGTGTCCCCCCAGCCTTCTCTACTTGTTTGTGTGGTGCAAAATAGGAAACGGAAACTACTATAACTATAAGGAGAATCACTACAGCTAAAAGAGTGCCTACTATGCACTTGGCTCTACGATTCGGGTTCCCAGGCGCCATGGTATTAGCACAAAGCAGTTCGTTCTCGGAAAGCACCCAAAGTCTCTTTCTCTGTTATTCGAGTCTCCGGAACCACATCTGGCAGCTTGAAAATTCTGTTTCAGTTCTTCTTTTGCTTCAATCAACAGACAGCCTTAACCCTTCTCCGTCCTCTGTGGAAAGTCCCTAAATTTGTTCTTCTTCCACTTGGCTCTAGGTTAAGTTAACAGCTATTGACAAAGTCTTTTCAAAAGTCTTTTAAGCAATTCAAAGCTCAAGCAAAAGATCAAAATTCAAATTCAAAGTTCAAAGTTCAAAGTTCAAAGTTCTCAATAGTCGATGATTATACTTGATCCGATTGCCTGCAGCACATAATCTAAGAGTTCCATACGGAGCACAACTTCATCATAGACTGGCATATCCGGGACAAAAGTGCGGAAAATCAGTCTATCCAGGAGTAAATCACGTATCTTGCTCAGGAGAGGGGGATTAGGAATAGTGAGTGTCAGTATACCTTCAATTTCAAGTCCAGGTACCAACAACATCACTTCCAGCTTAACATTGGGAATCGTGCTGATCACCGTCACTGTCCTCACCCTCCCGGACCTCAGTACTCCTGGCATTGGTAGCCCTAGCATTTGCGAAAGGGTAGGTCCACTCTGGAGTAGCGTATCTTCCGCAAGGTATTCGCACTCTCCTTGACCTTCTCGGACCCCTTTGCTCAGCTTCTCCTTCTTCCCCTTCCAGATCAGATTCTTCAGACACAGGGGCAAATTCTCTTTCAGAAGCCAGTCTCACGTTTCTTCGCCTCTGTTTCTCAGGCCAATGAGCTTCTGCACCTCTTGCTCATCTGCTTCTGGTTTGCACACCCTGTTCGTCCCCACTCCCAGGCTCTTCTGCACTCAGATCACCTTCTCCGCCACTTCCCTCTTCTTGGGCAGATTTGGTGTCACTGTCGTCGTGATCATATACAGCCTGACTTGGGGATTCCCCAACTTCCACTGGCACCTCCACAGCTTGACTTGTCCCCTCACCCGGATCTTCTTCTTCGTTATTGTTTTCGTCTATGAGGGGAGCTGTTCCCTCCTTGGGTGCTGGAGCTCATCGGGTGTGAGAAGCATGGACCCAATTTGGCAATCCACCAACTTTCACAGATGTCGTGGTTATTAGGATAACCTGGAACGGACCTCTCCAACGCACATCCAGGCAGTTTTTCCTGACATGTTTTCGCACGAAGACCCAGTCTCCTGGACACAGGTCGTGACAAAGGTCGCTAGAAGCCTGGATTTCAGCAGCCTGCACCTGAAGCGATACAGAACGCATGACATAAGAAAGTCCTCTGCAATAGTCAAGAATGACATCATCTGTGATATTCAGCAAAGCAGTCGTAGGAATCGATGGCAATCTCATAGCCCTCCCCATCAAGATTTCGTGAGGAGAGAGCCCTGTCCTCCTATATGGGGTACTACGCATACTCATCAGTACCAACGGCAGTGCATCGGGCCACTTCAGGGATGTAGATGAGCACACCTTTGCCATTCGGGCTTTCAAGGTCCCATTTATCTGCTCTACAATGCCAGACGCCTCTGGACGGTAGCTACAATGCAGTCTTTGATCAATGTTCAGGGCAATGCAAAGCATCTTCACAACTTCACTATTAAAATGTTTTCCTCGGTCCGATTCCAGAGAGGTCGGGACCCCGAATCGTGGCACCAATTCCCCCAGCAATAGTTTGGCTACCGTGAGTGTTTCTCACCTGTTGCCTGTTGTGGACTAACGAGGGAGCTTTGGACTGCGAGCACGCAGGAGCTGCTCTTCCTTCAACCCTCATTCAACTCCTCGCGGAACCCGCTCCGCGGGTCCCGCTTCGCCCCTGGGTCGGTGTCAGCGCTGCTGGAAGTGCGCTGTGTCTCCAGGACTTTTATTGACTCAGCCTCTGTGGCGGTGGTGTGGGCAGGGCTGCGAGCGTGGTCAGGCGAGGACTTCAAGTCCCAGGAGCGCCTGACCCTCGGCATCACCAGCAGCTGACCCGCTCTCCCTGCTGGCTCCTCCCCCGCCTCAGCGCGGCTAAAACCAGCGTGTCAGTTTGTTCATTGGTTTCTCACCTGTTGCCTGTTGTGGACTAACGAGGCAGCTTTGGACTGCGAGCACGCAGGAGCTGCTCTTCCTTCAACCCTCATTCAACTCCTCGCGGAACCCGCTCCGCGGGTCCCGCTTCGCCCCTGGGTCGGTGTCAGCGCTGCTGGAAGTGCGCTGTGTCTCCAGGACTTTTATTGACTGAGCCTCTGTGGCGGTGGTGTGGGCAGGGCTGCGAGCGTGGTCAGGCGAGGACTTCAAGTCCCAGGAGCGCCTGACCCTCGGCATCACCAGCAGCTGACCCGCTCTCCCTGCTGGCTCCTCCCCCGCCTCAGCGCGGCTAAAACCAGCGTGTCAGTTTGTTCATTGGTTTCTCACCTGTTGCCTGTTGTGGACTAACGAGGGAGCTTTGGACTGCGAGCACGCAGGAGCTGCTCTTCCTTCAACCCTCATTCAACTCCTCGCGGAACCCGCTCCGCGGGTCCCGCTTCGCCCCTGGGTCGGTGTCAGCGCTGCTGGAAGTGCGCTGTGTCTCCAGGACTTTTATTGACTGAGCCTCTGTGGCGGTGGTGTGGGCAGGGCTGCGAGCGTGGTCAGGCGAGGACTTCAAGTCCCAGGAGCGCCTGACCCTCGGCATCACCAGCAGCTGACCCGCTCTCCCTGCTGGCTCCTCCCCCGCCTCAGCGCGGCTATAAACCTCCTCTGTGACACCGCAACGCGGGAGCGCGCCGGGAGAAGCCCGGGACAAGGGCGGGACCGTCTGAGGCCGTCAGAGGCTGAAGAAGGCTGGGCTGGGCCCCCCCCCTTGGTTCTCCGGTATCAATTTAGTGGGTTATTGCATACATAGGCTTGTATTGTATTTTAAGGTTTTGTTAATTAGGTTTTATACTTTATAATTGTTATCATTTCTTTTTTTCCCTCCTTTTAATATAAGTTTCATGACGGCTAAAAAACTACGCTCTGGGCGAGTGATTGTGGGGAGATCTGGGTCTAAAACCAAATCCAACCCTCTACGGAACAAAATTGCATCTTCCATGCAACTGAAAGGTCAATGCCAGCTTTTCAACTTATGGGACAAAGGGAAAGATAAACCCACTGATTTGCAGTCCCCGAATGAAATTCCGGGTTCTAATGAATCGGTGCCTGTTAACCGGGTCATTGATGTTTCTTCTAGTTTAAGCTTGGTTGCTAGTCAATCTTTGCCTATTCTAGTTAGCCCCGAAGTTTTAAGGGGTTCGCCGTTGGCGTCTAACAATGTGCATCTGAAACAGAATGCTCCCCTTGAATCTCTGGGTAATATGCCCTCAAAATCTGTCAAAATTGTCCCCTCTCAAGTTGCACCAATGGATGCTCCTAAAGTTCCAGTGAATATTGATCTTTTTTCAGCCGCGCTGGTTAAATCCCCTGTGGTAGGGAATGATTTTACACTGCCTGACATTGATTTAACAGCTCATAGGGCGCGGGTAGGATCGGTACAGGGGAACCCTAAAGGTGAACCTTTAGAGGAAGCAATAACGATTTCAAGTTCCGGTCCTCTAAGTAGCACACCTTCTAATAAAATAGATTTTTCCCTTCCACAATTAAACCTTACATCTTGTTCAGGTCAAATGTTGAACAATTTAGTGGAGGGTTCCCCAAATATTAATGGGAGGTTAATCTCTAATTCTTTGTCCTCTTTGGAATCAATTCTCTCCTCGATTTTAAGTCTGCTTGAAAAGTTTGTGGGAGGTTCTGAATGTATTTTTGACACTGTAACGCAAATTTTGCAAGTTCTCTTGTTAAGTAAAAATGAGTTAGTGTCAGATCTTCCCATACCATCGGCCTCTTTGTTGGTACACCCGAAAATAAGCGCGCCCTCCGCTTCGGCAGTTTTGGATTCAGCTCTATCTTCTCCTTTGACAGAAGGACAAAAGGAAAAGAAGCCGGTAGTTCTTCTAGCTGTCCCCAATCCTTCCAAAGTGGTTTCGGCTGGCGCTAATTGTATAGCTCTAATTAGCGACAAGATAGAGGCAACAGTAACTTCCCTCTCATTCCCAAATCCGAAATTCCATCTCTTTTTCCGATATTCTCCTTGCCTTCAAGTAAAGAAGAGGAGATTCCTAAAGTAAATACGGGAGTGATGGGAAAAGAGAGTCCTCTGAAACACAAAAAGATTAAAATAAAGAAGAGGAAACCCATTCGAAGGTTTGCTAATAAAAGACAGAGGAAACTTTTCTTTGATAAGAATGCTGAATTAAGTATGGATGATTCCCCGCAGGCGGAGCAGCCTCCTCCCTCTCATGTAGAGGTTAGGGTTGTCTCGCCCAAAGAAAATGCCCCCTCCCCTGGTCTAGGTCCTATAAACTTTACTAATCCTTTTCTTCCCAAGGTTTCCTACCCCTCCGCAAATCCTTTTTCTTATTGTAACGTTAAAGCAGGATCTGGCCAAGTAATTTCTAAGGTTTCCTCTCCTTTTGTCATCCCGTTTGCGCCTCCGTTGAATCCGTCAGCAAGACCCTTTCAGGTTTCATCCTCAACGACAGTTAGTGTCCCAAAAGAAAAAATAAACGTGGATACGTTATTTCTTGATTTCTCTCCCTTATTTGAACCTGATTTAATTTTAAATCGATCTACCCTGTTGATCTGTTTCAAAGAGATCGAAGGTTTGAAATTAATTCAAACGTCCGATTTAGATATTGTATTTCTCCTTAATTCCTACATGGGGAAACCATTAAGATCAACAAGGGTGAAATTTTATTCGAAAGTTGTATTAAATCTTGTTCTACAGTGGGCAGAGGAATTACAAGTTAGAGGGATAGATGTCATGCCATACTTCGGGGATAAATGTTCTCAAAGTATTGCTGCTGATTCTTCACTATCACTTCCCTTAAATATGGGAGTGCAGTTGTCGGATTGGTCTAATCCTAGATCAGAGGACCTAAAAATTTGTGTGGCTAAGAATGAAAGGCTAGTTTCATACAAAAATCCTCCCCTTAAGCAGACAGTGAAGGATGATCAATCTAAATGGAGTTGGTTACCTGGAGTTCTAGCGAGTAGATCTGCTCCCGGTTTTAAACATCATTCCAATTTTTAACAGAGAGCTGAAATTTATTTCATGGAACACTGCTGGATTCAAGGATTATAAGGAGAAATTGGGTTTCCTACATTCTCAAAAGGCTGACATAATCTGTTTGCAGGAAACATGGGTTGAAGGAAGATTAGCTTTGGAGAAAGATTTCTTTGTTTTGGATTGCAGTGCAACCAGTACTAGAAGAGGCCATGCTAAGGGAGGGTTAGCATGCCTGTTATCTAACAGATTGCATTGGAACTATTCATATTACTTAGATCCAGGAAAACTGTTTCAAGCAATAATGCTAAAAGATGTTTTTGAGGATTGCCCTAATAGATTGTTGATTGTGGTAAACATTTATATTCCTCCCAATTGTAGTTTTAATGCTGGTCTAAAAACTCTGTTTACTTTTTTAACTAAAGCGTTTGATATCTCCCCTACTCCGCATGTGTTAATGTTTGGGGACCTAAATTGTAACATATCTAACTGTGGGTTGGAGTTGTTTAGAAATATTTTATTGGAAGAGTCTTTGAATATACCATCAGCCCAGTTTCCCTCCAAAATTAAAATTAACAAAAGAGGTAAAATTATATTAGAGGGTCTACTTAATGTTGAATGCTTAATAGTAAATGGGAGGCTTCCATCCGACATCCCGGCAGCTTATACTCGTAAATCTGAAAAGGGAAAATCTATTATTGATTTTATCATGGTAGACTATGCCGGTTTTCACCTATTGAAGGATATGAAGGTCATTGAGACTAATCTTAGTGACCATAATGTGTTGACGCTTTCTGTATCCGTTAAGCTTCAAAAAGCGGATCCGTGGAGTCTGGATATAGATTCTGTGAATTTTGACTCCAGCTCAGGGAAATGTTTTTGGAACCCTTGTATTGTTGGAAATTTGATGCCTCTTTTGTATTTTACTGTTGAGAATTTACCCCTCTGGGAAGGGAGAGTGCTGTTATGTTTTAATAATTTTTTAGATTCTGTAACGGCTAGTGCAAAAAAGAAACCAGGTCTGAAACAATCCCTTGTGGTCCCTCATCCACTAAGGGCTTTAAATAGAGAAATAAACAAAGTTGTAAGGGGGCAATTTTTATTCTTTACCGAAGAAGCTAAGTCGAAGTTGCTTATCTTAAAAAGAAGGAGAGTTAGGCTCAAGGCCCGTTTAAAACGGTCTAAGGAAGATTCCCTCTGGATCCAACTGAGGGAAGCTTCTTATAATGGCCAAGCTAAGACATTCTGGTCCCTAATTGGCAAAGGTTGTGGTACCAGAGCCAGTCCTACGCCTATTGCCATTGAGGAACAGGTGTGGGTTAATTATATTGAGAAGTTGTACAGTAGCAATAATTTTCATGTTTTTAATGTTGAATTGGATAATGTCTCACGTATACCTGACTGTCCCACAGAAAAGGAAATTGAATGTGCCATTAAGAATATGCGCTCCTCTGGTGCGATGGGTCCTGATAAAATCCCAATTTTAGTATTAAAAAACCAGAGTGAACTTTGGAGTAAAATACTCTTCCCAGTGTTTAAATTTTGTTTTTCTAGCGGAACAGTCCCCCCCTCCTGGAAAGGAAGTATTATTGTCCCTTTATATAAAAAAGGGGCACGAGATCTACCACAAAACTATCGTCAAATAGCTTTGCTTGATGCGATTGGTAAGGTCTTTGCAAAATGTGTGCTTACTTTAATGAATCAATGGGTATTTGAACATAAAATCCTTCCCATGGAGCAAACAGGTTTCAGACAAAATCACGGAACTCTTGATAACCTGACTGCATTACAAGTTATCAATGAAAAATATGTGAAAGTCCGTGGTGGTCAGGTATATGGCGCCTTTATTGATTTCTCCACCGCCTTTGATAAGGTAGATAGAATTTTGCTTTGGAGAAAGTTAGTTAACTTGGGTATGCCTTCATTCCTTATTAAGTTAATTCGCGCCCTCTATTCTGACACTTGGTGCAGAGTTCTACTTGGAGGTGAACGTGGTGTATCTAAATTAATTCCCACCTCCAACGGGTTGAAGCAAGGTTGCCTTTTGGCTCCATTGCTATTTTCCTTATATACAGTTGATTTACCCGTTACTCTCTCTGCTTGCGCCGGTATTGCCCCGTATTTGGGTGGAGCTCCAATTGCATGCCTTATGTATGCAGATGACATTCTGATTTTGGATCTCACCCCAAAGGGCTTGAACAATCGGCTGCATGCATTGTCTGAATTTGCTGAAAGCCATTTCTTATCTATAAACACGGCAAAAAGCAAAGTTATTTGTTTTTCTGGTAGAAAGAAGCCTAAATGCCTTAACTATCCATGGGTTGTGGGGGGGAAAAAACTGGAATGTGTGAAATCTTATACCTTCCTAGGTAAAATTGTCACTTATAATTTAAGTGACAAACTACACATTGACAATAACTCTTGTAAGGCTATTTCGCAGGGAAAGAGCTTAGTTTCCCTATATAAAGCCACAGGTAGAAGGCATTTTTCTATTCTTTTAGATGTTTTTAGAGCGAAAGTTCCTGCCTCCCTGTTATACGGTATTGAGTTAGTTGATCTAAAAAAGTGGAGTTTTTTAAACTCTGCGGAAGGGAAAATTTTACGTAGTTTAATGTCTGTAGGTACTGCAAATTCAACTGCCTCCTTGAGACAGGAGCTGGGTTTACGTAGCAGCTGGGTCCAAGGTTTGGCAAGTATCATACGTTGGGTAGTAGCTTTATCTAAAGGTGAACCTAATACTTTACGAGCTCTTATAAAAAATGAATTATTAGGATCTCTTAATGACTTCTCACTGATTGTAAAAAACTTCAGATTTGCCGTGTTAAAATTGAAATTGGATGAGGAGACTTTATTTCTATTGTCCTCTCTCCAATTAAAAACGGTTCTGAAGTCAGCCTCCTGGGAATTGGGGTTTTGTCAGGATAGAGATCTCTGTCTAGCAAAAAAAGGTTGTACGCCTGTTATTGAATCTTATACCCTGCGGAAAGCTCAACCATATATGCATTGGAATATCTCCCATGGCGCCAGGCGCCTTGTGTATTTATTAAGACACAATTTGCTTCCGCTGAAAGTTCTACATGCCAGCTGGTTTGGTCATTCGGCACGCTGTGATCTTTGTCAATTGTATGATCAGGACTTAGATCACGTCATGTTTGTCTGTCCGACACTGATGCCTTGCAGGCGTAGATGGTTAAGACCAATTTGCTTACAACTCAACATATTATCTGCTTCTTTGTTTAAGGCTGCCTTGATTAACCCACCTAATGAAATGTTTGCTTTTAAACTGTACAACTTTTTTAAATGTTTTTTGGACCTGTATTAAGATGTCTCTTGTAATTTCGATGGAATAATATTTTAAGTATTTCTTGTTTGTATGTATATGCTGTTTTATGTGGACCTCATAAAGAGTTCCTTATCATAATAAAATAAAACTTGAAACTTGAAACTTGTGTATCGCACCTACGAGTGGGATATGCCTCAACCCATCTAGAGAACACATACACAATCACCAGGACATACCTAAGGCTATTGCACCTCGGCATTTCAATGAAATCTATTTGCATCCTGTAGAAAGGTCCACCGGACCTTCCAATGTGACTCAGTGTAACTGGTGTTCTTTTCCCCACATTTATCTGCTGACACGTCACACATCTCTGACATACTGCCTCTGCAGCCTGTCTAAATTTGGAATTATACCATGTCTGCCTGAACACACGACACATCGCATCCCTTCCCAGATGCACAGGACCATGTATCTGTCGTGCCATTGCACTCACCAACTCATTCGGCAACACAGCCCTTCCATCTGCAGAAACCCACATGTCCAAGTCTCCCTTGGCACAACCAGCCAATGTCCACACCCTTTTCTCATATTCTGACGCTTGCCCTTGCATGTCTCTCAACTCTTCCCATGTGTCTGCCATCTCAAGCATCATGCTTAGTTCAGTCCTTTCCCTTGGTCCTTCAATGCTTTGTTCGGTAAAAGAATAACCTTGCTCCGCACAATAGCGTGCAACTTCATCAGCATATTTATTTCCCATTGTCACAAAATCACTTCCTCTTGTATGAGCAGTACATTTCACCACTGCTATTGCTGCAGGACCCTGCAAAGCCTCCAGCAATAACCTGATGAACTCGCCATTTCTGATTGGGGAGCCCGATGATGTCATGTAACCCCTCTGAGACCACAACTGACCGAAGTCATGAACCACCTCAAATCCATATTGGCTGTCGGTGAAGATGGTGATCCGAATTCCATTGGCTGCCAAACAGGCACGCGTCAATGCAACTATCTCAGCCACCTGCGCGGAGTGTACTCAGGCTGCTTCAATTACTCCGGAAATGTTACAAACAGCAAAAGCTGCTCTCAGCTGACCAGTATTGTCTCTTATGCATGAGCCGTCGACAAAGTAAATTTCATCAGGGTCTGTCAACGGCACATCAACAATATCCGGCCTAGGCTTGGTACACAGTTCAGTTACATCAAGACAATCATGATCTTCCCAATCATCATCTATATCATTGGGTAATGGCAACAAAGTAGCAGGATTCAAGACAGAGCACCTTCTAAGAGTCACATTCTCCGCTGCAAGTATAACCTGCTCGTAGCGTGTGAGCCTATTGTTGGTCAGGTGCTGCGTCCTGGTCCTAGTCATCAGCAATTCTACAGAATGCGGTACATGCACTGTCAGTGGATATCCCATCACTATACTTTCGCATCTCTCAATGCTGACACCTGTTGCAGCAACGGATTTGAGACATCCGGGCAACGCTGCGGCTACTGGATCTAGGGTAGCCGAAAAGTATGCAACTGGTCTACGGACTCCTCCATGATCTTGCACTAAAACTGCCAATGCACATTTCTCTCTTTCACAGCAGAATAATGCAAATGATTTACTGTAATCAGGCATTCCCAGAGCCGGAGCCCGACACATGTCCTCTCTCAGTTCAAGAAAAGCCATCATACAGTCTGAGTCCCATGGTACCGGATCACTCACGTCCTTGTGCGTCAGTTTCTGCAAGGGTTTCGCCTTCAGGGAAAAGTTAACAATCCATTGTCTGCAGTAGCCAACCATGCCCAAGAACATTCTAACCTCTCTTTGGGTCGAGGGCACGTTCATTCTCATGATTGTCTCGATCCTGTCAGGTGACACCTTCCTCTTTCCCTGCTCTATTCTGTGACCCAGATACTGCACTTCTTGTAGGCAGTACTGCAACTTGTTGGGGGACACCTTGTGACCGTTCCTTCCTAGATGGTTCAGCAAGGCAATGGTATCAATCCTACATGCATCTTCGGTGTCTAACGCAACAAGGAGGTCGTCTATGTACTGTACGAGAACCGAATTCTGCGGCAGCACTAGACTCTCCAAATTCCTTTTCAGCAACTGATTAAAGATCGATGGACTCTCTGTATACCCTTGAGGAATTCGACACCATGTTAAAACGCGACTCTCTATTTTGAACGCAAAAATAAATTGGCTTTCTTCATGCAATGGGATGGAAAAGAAGGCTTGACACAAATCAATCACAGAAAACCATTCAGCTTGGAACGGTATCTGGAACAATATCACTGATGGATTCGGTACCACTGGACAGCATGGGACGACAATGTTGTTAATCTTTCGCAAATCCTGCACTATCCTGAATTTGCCACTTGGCTTCTGCAGACCCATTATCGGAGAGTTACAGGGACTGCCCATAACCTCCTTCAGGATCCCTTGTCTAATCATGGACTCAATCAGGGGTTTTATACCTGCAAGTGTATCTGGGGTCAATTTGTACTGTGGTGTTCTCGGGAATTCAGCATTTGGTCTCACTTGAATTCGGACAGGCTCTACCCCTTTTATCAGTCCAATCTCTTCTCCTGTAAAGTCCCACACCTCCGGCGAGACCGAATCCCTCAAATCCCATGGGAGTTCATCCACAGTTATGGCAGGGTACAACTCAATGCACACTTGCGTATTTGCAACCTTAAAATCAGCATCATCATCATTAGTCTGCAATTCTACTCCCTTGGGGGTACAATAGATGGTGCAATTAAGTTTACACAAAAGATCCCTTCCTAACAGACACACAGGACTGGAATCACACACCACGAACTGGTGTCGATCTCTAAAACGTCCAATCTTCACAGGGACCGGCTCAGTCAGGGGATTTGTCATTCTTCTGTTTGCTACTCCTACCACTTGTATGGTCTGTCCTGAGAGGGGTAAGTTGGGAACTACTGCAGACCGCACAGTGGAGCGAGAAGCGCCCGTGTCAACCAAGAAGGTGGTGGGATGTCCGTCTACATCCGCCTCCACAAACGGTCCTCTCTGATCTACCTCCAGTACTGCTCCAAGGGTACAACCCTCCTCCCCATCCTGGTACCGACCTGTCACTGGGTCAAAGTAATAGCACTCATCCCCCTCAACTATGAAAGGAATCTGGTGGTATACCTTGTTCCCTGCTGAAATCTTTGGTGGCTGGGGAACCTGAGCTCTAGGGGCTGAAGACCCCCCTTTCGTCATCTGAGACTTAGGCACTGTCACCTTCCGTGTCGGAGGGGCTTGGACTTCCTCCTCCTCCTGCTCCTGTTCCTGTACCTGATTGTCTGGGTTATGGGGACACTCGCGTCTCCAATGCCCGACCTCGTGACATTGATGACACCTGGTCGTCTTCTTCAGGGCCTCTATGTCTATCCTAGGTCTCGGACCTTCCTCCCCGTCTTTCTTCTGCCCCCCAGATCTCCGTCCCATGGTGCCATTTCCTGACTGACCCTGTCCTCCTGCTTGCATCTGGACTAACATTAGTTTATCCTTAAGCTTCTTTGTCTTCGAGTCTATCTCATCGCTGCAGTACCTCGCATATCTCAAAATCTTATCTAGAGGTTTGTTTTGCCAACAAATCAAATGCTGCTGTATCATAAGACAGATATCAGGCCTCAATCCCAGCACAAACTTGGATACGAACTGTCCCATATCCTTCGGATCCATCACATCTAATCCGCTGTACTGCTTGAAAATCAGCAATAGCCTCTCATAAAATTCATGCACTGTCTCTTTAGGTTCCTGTCTTGTACGGTCTATTTTTACCCAATCTATGTCTTGTGGTGGTACTTTAGTTTTTAGCCACGTGATCGCCTGCTCGTACTTTGCCATCACCCTAGGTGACGGTCCATTTGTGGCACTATCTCTCTCTGGCTCCGCAGTGGGCCATTCGACACTGACTTTGCATGCTATCCATAAATCACTTGGAACTACAATATCAAACAGTGTGTTCAAATCAATCCACAGCACCTTAGAAATTTTAACAAACCTCTCTACCTGCTTGTACCATTCCACGGGACTCTCTCTCAACTTTGGAAATGTGTTCGTAAAAGCAGCCAGGTCTCCCCTGCTCCAGGGTACATGTACATATCCCCCATGAGCCACCTCCCACAAGGGGTATGCTTCCGCATGCATCAACCCTCCTCCCGGGGATGTCTCGATAACACTCCGTCTGACTGTCTTTTTCTTTGACCACCTTTCTTCCCATTTTTCCAGCTGGGACCATGTCCGGATTCCCATTATCAGTTCCCTAATATGGGTTTTTAATCCGATCACCCTCTTTTCTCCAAGGTCTTGATCTGAATACTGTAACCTGTGGCCCCCCTGTAGGGCTTTCGTTTTTGTCAAGTCCACCACATACTTGTTTGCCAATTCAGAAAGTTTCTCATGAGCTGTCCTAGCCTTTCGAGTAACATCTTTTGCCACAAACAACAACTCATCTGGTTCGTAAAGTTCAATCCTTTCTAGTGGCAGTGCACCTTCCACTATTTCCTCTACTTCTGACTTTAATCTCAGCACATCTAACCTCCTTGCCTTTATTGCCGCTCTCAATGTGCCTTGGCCAGAGGTTTCCTTAGAGTCCCTTCCGCCACCTTCCTGACTCCCTCTCCTGTTCTCTTCAGGTGTATTAGGAGGAACCCTTCTACCTTCGCAACTCTTACAGTCCCACTCCTGCCGCCTATCTCCGGAGGAATGATGAGACGTCTCCCTGCTCCCCACACCTCCATTTTCCCACTCCTGCCTGCTTTCGCTAGCTGCACAGTGAGAACCCATCCTATTCTCTTCGTTCTCTGTCCCAAACACATTCTTTGATCTGTCGCTCTGGGTGTCCACAATTGTTTCCCATGTTCTCAAATCTGGCCTTAACTCCCTCATCGACCTCGGCCTCGGTCCTCTCAAGTCCATCGAATCCCTCCAACCTCTTTTCTCCTCTGAGGAGTCTGCCGATGCCACCAAAGGGGTGCTCCGTTCTACTGGTATGGGTAAGGTCTTCCACCCATCCGCCGCACCAGTTCTACTTTCGCTAGCACTCCTCTCACTCCCCATCTTTGGTGGACTCTCGCCTTGGGTCTGTTCTGGATTGTACACTGATACTATAGGACCTATGGTAACAGGTACAGTCAGAGCATCTGGCAATTTCTGAGAATGGACACCCTCTTCTACCCTAATTTTCTGTACTGTAAACCGTCCCACTACTCTCGACACTGGGGAGGGTGGGGGTGCCCTTTCTCCCTTTTCTGGGGTAAACCTGTCCCCTGGGGTTTCCCATCCGTTCCCCATTGGAACCCTGCCTTCCCCTGCTGGGGCATCCCAGTGCTTTGCCGGTGTTTGTATTCCCTGCAACTCTGGATTGTATGGGGGTGGCCTTTCTGACAATAGCCTTTCTATCAGGCTGTCGTCTGTCTCGCTTTCCTCATCTTCTATACTCTTTTTCTGCCCATTGCCTGCACTTTCCAGCAATGGATACAACTTGTCTACTGCAATGGTCTGTACCCTCCATCTCTTTTCCATGGCATCCCACCTCGCCTCTTGAACCGCCCTTACCGAGCGTTTCACTCTTTCTTGTCTCCTATCTCTGTTCCTGTCGTGGGCTGCCCTTATCCATGCGTTTAGTGCTTCGAACTGTGTTGGTCTGGGCAAAGGTCGCAATGCAGCCATAATCGCTTTCAATTGGTATAACACTTCTAGTCTAAACGTTCCATATTTAGGAAAAGTCAATTCTTCGTTTCCATCTGTCATCTTACACCAATTATCGAGCCACAATATGGTATGCAACCCAACATTCGTTGCCATGTAGTAAGCTGGAGTATCCTCGGGTGGAGCCTCCTCCCCACCCCGAGGTTCTATCCTGTTTTCTCCTTTGAAACATTTTTGCAATATCTTAAAACATTTCATGATGAAAACAACGCGTTTCCTTGTTTACAACACTCGCTGTACTTCCTGATGACAATCCACCAATCCCAGCGCGGCTTCACGCCAACCGCCCTATCACAGCGCGGCTTCACACTAACCGCCCTATCTCAGCGCGGCTCCTTCTGACGTCACTCGCCTCCGTTTCGCAGCAGTTCCCCTCCTCTCTCCGTTCTTCTCGCGGTCTCGCATGCGTCCCAATCATACACTGAAAATGATTGCTTCCGACCAAGCAACCACTTCCCTGACTGTACGGCCACAGTCTAACTGTAATTGTCACCAACTGGCAGGTGTCTGTCCGCGAACGGCCGGACACTCGCCACTCTGATAGGTTACAAGTTCACGGTAACTTCCGACCAGCGTCCGTTACCCACACACTCACACACACGTTCCCCCTATCTCGGTCCTGTGGGCGATCAATGGTACCTCATGACCTCCTTTCTCAATGGTCGACAATTACTTTGGGTGTTCGATACACCCGAACCACTTAAACTGCCCTTGAGCTTAAGATTTTCACCGGTTGCGCGCGCTCACAACCTGTCCTCTTTCACACTACAGACATTCAACTCCGCAAGACAATACACATACAATACAACACGACACCGCAATCTAACAACGCATGACCCTTTTCATACTCACTCTCCTCCGACCTGCTGCTGTCTGCCGCACTGTTACTCTCCGTCAGATTCCATGGAACGCCATCCGCCATCCGTGATTTTCTGGACACTCATCCTTGGGTTCTATGGGCCTCGGGGAAATCTCAACCTACTTCTAGATTACCCTCACTCAGAAGATAACCATCCTACACTGCTACCAATTGATACGGCGGGATTTCTCCTTTAGAGTCTGCTTCTCATCCTCTAGAATCCCATCACAGGTCGACTGGACCTTTTTTCCTGTCATGGAGTGAATAAGGCAACCTAGTTGACACTGAACAGATCAAATTCAAAATACCCAATTGCTTTTCCCAAAGAACCACTGACTAAAGACTGAATTTAGAAGGTTTATTACATAACCAAAAATAACTGAAGATACAGGCACCTCAGCCAGAGGTTCAAAAGATAAACAGGTACTAATACAAACATAATCCTACGGAAAAGTCTCAGTCGGCTAATGAACAGAACGAGAATTAATTCCAGGACCATCAGGCTAAACAAAATTGCTATCACTTGAGTTCTGGTACTCATCAGGATAATAGACATAAATTCAGGTTAGTCTGTCCCTACTCTATACTAGATGACATCCCTACTCAACAACCGCCCGTCCTATCCAAAAGGTGTCAGCTGTGGTGACTTCCAAGTGAAGTTCGCCCACATTCCCTTAGACTATCATTCTTGACTTGCATCTATGCCCTTTGCCCATTTGACCGCTCTCTCTAGCTCCTCAGCTCGTCTGCTCTGCCTCCACCCTCGGGGCCCTGTCCCTAATACCAAACCCCACAATGATAAAGTCACGCCTCCTGGGACGCCCCTCAAAAAGGTGTTGAGTTCTGTATTTTTCCACATGGCACAAGTCCATTCTTGTCCGTTCAAACGTCCTTGGGTCTCAGGCTCTTCATCCTTTCAAGTTGCTTCTGTAAATTCCTAGTCTACTCCTCCATGTCTGAGTCTAGCATCCTAACGTTCATACACAATGGGCCCTTCTACTCTACTATCTGCTTGATGAGGCGCCTGCAAAGAAATACACACATAACTTCACAGTCTACAAATGTTGCAACAATTCTAAAAGGTCTTTCATAAGTATTTCTATTGTTTATGTGTTTTAAGCAAGACATTTTCATACAGGCCTGCGCCATTTCCATTTACTTGGCCTCTGCTGGTTATAGGCCCAACGCTTTACATTTGCACTTTCTTGGTTCACTTAGGCCTCCAACCTTAACGACAAAAGCATTTGCTCTAATCATAAACTAATTATCTAGTACATAAAGCATGATTATATATTTCGCTATAGTTCATCCAAAGGCACATTATTAATCTATTAAACACTTCTACATTATTGAAACAAACACTTCTACATTAATGAAAGCATGGAATTGCACCTTATAACGCTAGTTCTGCACGTTTTCTGATGTCAATTCATTCAAATGCATTGTCATATATCGTATCTAAACATGATTAAAGGTCCTCTATATATCCGGGTGCTGCCTGCTTGTACATATGGTGCACCTCTACAAAATTCACTTTACATGGCGCTCTCTCACTTGCAAAATACACTGTAGCCAAGGAGGGGTTGTTATTTTTGGCCTTTATGGACCTCTCCTCGGCATTCGACCTGGTAAATAGAACTAAATTGTGGGACATCCTCCTGAAGATGGGTATTGATGGGGCCTTGGTAAACTTTATGGCATCACTACACCAGGAATTGTTTGCCAAGGTCAGAGTCACCAAGGAGGGTAAATGTACGACCTCCTTCAGGTCCATGCGAGGGGTGTGCCAGGGTTGTATCCTGGCCCCCCTCCTCTTCACAATGTACATTATCGGCCTAAGTAGTCATCTTGAGGCAGTACAGGGCGATATTCAGCGTATTGGAGAGGCTAAAATACCTGCCCTCCTTTACGCGGACGACGCAGTACTCATAGCCCGTACAGGTGTCGGACTGCAACGGTTGTTGGATGCTTTCAGGGTTTTCATGGACCGACTCGATCTAAAAATAAATGCCAACAAATCCCATACTATGGTAGTAGGCCTCCATTGCAGAAAGGTAAAAAAGACGATTTTTAAATGCAAAGAGGAGGTGGTTTCAAGAGTGGCTGTTTTTCCCTACCTAGGAGTACTCTTTGACGAGAGAGGCTCATGGAGGCCACAGGTCAGAGCCAGAGGACTAGCCGTGGCAAGGTCAACTGCCTCACTCATGGGGTTTTCTAAAAGGTTGGGGGCTAGGCCGATGCAGGCAATGTTAAAGATCTATAACTCCAAATGTGTAGCAATTGCAGCCTACGGCTCACCATTATGGGGTTACATAAAAGATGACACCATTCAGAAGGTGGAAAATAGGTTTTTACGATCACTGCTGTCGGTTCCTCAGTCCACCCCAACCTTCTCCACACACATGGAGGTGGGTTTGGACTTTGTTACCGATAGGTTGAGGCTGGCCCCAATAATTTTTTGGCTTAGGACCTGGCTGAACAGCGAATTATCTTTGAACCACTCTATTATGGCTGATGTCATGTCCTTAGATCATTCCAGTAGGGTGCCCTGGCTGGAATACATAAAATTATCTTTAGTGGAGCTCGGTCACCCGGAACTTTTTTATTCACCTTCCTGCATTAGGAGCGAGGATATTGGTATGATCAAAAAGCAATACATGGAGGGGGCCAGTCTGGCACGGGAGGAAAGGGAACTGAAGAAGCCAACTGTTAGATCGCATTACTTGCTTCTGCATTCTCCCTCAATGAAACCATATCTTGGCATTGTCACCAAACCGTTCCATAGGTTCCTGTTGACCAAGTTCTGTTTTAACCTAATCCACTACCAGTTGGGTAGCTATCCTAAATGGGCGAAACCTGAGGCAGCACCATTTTGTAAATGTGATGATAGATCCGTACAAAATACAATGCACTTTACTATGTTTTGCAGGTTTTTCACTGTGGAAAGGGCTACATTTTTGTTACCTATTTTAAGAAAGGAAGGCTTTACCCAGGTAAGGCCTGCTGTAATTTATCTTCAGCTTTTAGGCAGCACTTACGTTATATTTAGCGTTGCTAATTTTTTGGTAGCCGCAACTAGATCGAAATCTCGCATAACACGAACCTGATTATTTTTAACATTGAGCTGGTCCGTTTTTACTCTCTGAAATGAAATCTTTACAATCAAATGTACCTAGCAATTTTCATAATCTTTACTGCTAAATCTGGTTTATCATGTGTTATCCTGTATTTTGAATGAATGTATATAACATTTTTATACCTTTTATGATTTTAACAATCGAATAAAGTGTATTTCACTGACTGGCATATCTATAGTAACCTGTAATCTCGTTATTCTTATTGGCACCTACTCAGTGTACTTCAGTTTTAACCAGTAGCTCTCTAGATATTCGGTGCTGTCTGTTACATAAAGCTGTAGTGGAGATCGGCTATGCTGCCTCAAGCAATCTGGGTGATATAATAGAATGTAATTCACAGATCCAGACACAGCTCTGCTTGAGCATCTCAAGCCTGGCCACATGGGCAACAGTCATGTGCTGAGGCCTTTGCCTAGACTTCAGGCCTAATGTGCTGGTAGTGGCAGCTCCTCTGCTAAGGCGGAGGAGTGTTGCCCCACTGTTCTTCAGCAGTGGAAGAAAAAATAAAGTGATACTAACTGAAAGTTATTATCATAATATTTTTGCTATTGCAGGCGCGGTATCATTGCCAGGCGGGAGGGGGGCTGCTCTGCTGACAGAGCTGGGGAGAGGAGGAGTGGTTTGCACTGCCTTAAGTGCACATGAATGTTTGGTCGGCCCTCTGGGGATGGCCATACATAAATGCGCACTTTGCATGTTCGCCACACAGGCTGCATTACAGCCTGGGTGTAGAACATGCCCAGGCTCCCTATCTCAATTTGAGCATCGTGGTTTGGTGCTCAGACCAACCACAACGCCGCAATGCAGCTTTGCGATTGGCTCAGGGGAGCTTCAGCCTGTCATGTGCTGAGGCCTTTGCCTAGACTTCAGGCCTAATGTGTTGGTAGTGGCGGCTCCTCTGCTAAGGCGGAGGAGTGTTGCCCCACTGTTCTTCAGCAGTGGAAGAAAAAATAAAGTGCACATGAATGTTTGGTCGGCCCTCTGGGGATGGCCATACAGTAATGCGCACTTTGCATGTTCGCCACACAGGCTGCATTACAGCCTGGGTGTAGAACATGCCCAGGCTCCCTATCTCAATTTGAGTACCGTGGTTTGGTGCTCAGACCAACCACAACGCCGCAATGCAGCTTTGCGATTGGCTCAGGGGAGCTTCAGCCTGGTTGCTTCCGGTGCCTTGTTCCGGCCAGCAGAGGAGAGATGTGGTTTAGATATTAGACCCCAATAATGCTCCAAACTTGGCTGGGGTTTAATGTCTAAGAACCCTCCCGTCAGTGTAGACGTGTCACTATTTCTGAGTGTATTTTGAAACACCAATTCCCAGTATTTTTCCTTTATGATCTCTTTTGAAGTTAATAGGGCACTTGATGGGTTTTCCCACAGGGTGCACATGCCAATGCTAACTAGGGAGGCTCTTACCTCTTGTAACCAACTAAATTTGTAGAAGCAGTCTGGCTTAGTTCTAAGTTACTAAGGTATGCAGCATAGGATGCCAGTTCTGGCATGCACCAGATTCTGCGCCAGTATGGAATGGGATGTAACCTGGCTAAATCAACTAGTGCTTTTCTACCTAAGTCATATAACAATAGACGCATTGGGGTGCTTTGTGGGAGGCTGGTGATCTTTCGTAGGAACCTATTTTCTGCGATGGTTAGCTGAGGAAGATTCTCATACCCCAAGAGGTCTGCCCCATACAGAACAGAGCGCACGACCATCATGCTGTAAATCTGCAACACCGGGATAACTGGCTTAGTAAAGGAGCAGTTGAACTCAGTTTGCAAGGCGCCTGATAGTTGCTGATGTTTCAATGTGGCCGTATCAAGCTGGCGATTCCACCTTTTGTTGTTTTGCAAGATAACCCCTGAATAAGTGAACACACTAACTTGTTCCAGGGGACGAATATTCATAGATATGCCTCCTCTGATTGTTCTATGCTGGTTGAAGGTCATACATTTCATTTTAGATACATTCATTTCCAACCCCCATAGGAGGCAAAACTCCTCAAAGAGTAACAAAGGATGCTGAAGACCACTAGGGATTTTTGAGATGATTAGCGTGTCATCAGCGAACATTAACATAGGGATTTTTGTGCCCACTAAAACTGGGGCATCCATTTGAACAGATATTAAAAACTTGGCGATCCCTTTGATAAAAAAGGAAGAATAATATAGGGGCCATGGCACAGTCTTGGCACACTCCTTTCTCTATCGGAAAGGGGTTGGTGACATTCCACTGAGAGACCCACCGTATTTGGGCAAAATTACTCTTGTGAAGGCGAGCAATAAGGGAATGTAGCTCTGGTGCCATCCCTAACTCCTGCACCACTGCCCAGAGTTTGCTGTGAGAGACCAAGTCAAAAGCTGACTTGAGATCGACAAAGATCACAGTCCACCAATGTATTAGCATGAACCGAAACACCTGGTCAAAGGTGCTTATGTGATCCCGAACACCTGTCTGTGCTGGAGCTAGGATATCCTGCTCATCTATCCAGTCTTGGGCCTTATTTAATAACAGCCGGCCCATCACCTTTTGTAAAGAGTCTATTAGGCTGATGGGCCTATAGTTGCCTGGAAGGGATTTATCCCCTCTTTTATACACAGTGATGATCTCGGACACTTTCAATGTGTCGGGGACTGGGGCACCTAGAGCAATTGCATTTTCCAGTAGCATGATATACCGGCTCCACTTGGGCTTATCGTAGAGGAAGATATTGGCCGGGATACCGTCTAGGCCCGGCGCCCTCCCCTCGTTATTGCTCCTAAGGCAGCATTGACATCGGCCAAAACAAAGTCTTTGTCATGATAAAATAAATGGGGAGGCTCAAAAGGGTCTCCCTAGTCTGTGCTATGTGCATATTGAGGTTCAAAGTGATTAACCCACTGGTCCTGAGCTACTTGGTTTTGTGGCGGTAATGGCAGTCCTCCCTATCCCATTTTACTATATCCCAAAACTGTTTGGAACTGTTGCTTGCACATGCCATTCTAAGGTCCTGCCATCTGTTTTTATCCCATTGCTTCTTACCCTTTTCCTGGGTCCTCCTATAGTTTCTCCTGGCTGTCCGTACACTGCCTGGATCCCCTATTTTGATCACTTCCCCCAGGACTCTACGTCCCAATCTACATTCCTCATTGAACCATTGGCATGATGTTTTTGTTGTGTTGGGTACTCTTGGCCCTACATTTCTTAAAGAAATAAGAGCGTTACTGGGTGAAAAATGTATTATGAGAGTTGGTTATAACCTCAGGGAAATCGGGGTTAAAGGAACAGGTCTCTAGCTCAGATATCATGAGCTCAGTGTCCTCAGCAATAGTGGCTAACAATTCAGGTTCATTTGATATCGTTGCCCATTTCAGTCGCCGCATATCATTTGTGGGGACCAAAGAAAGAGTGATGAATGCATTAACTGATTGTATGGGTTCCCGCTGTGCTTGTAATTCTAGGGTCAAGCATAGTGCGTTATGATCACTCTCTAGGCGGTCCCTCACAACCATGTCCCAAAGGGCATACCATAGCTTTAGATTAATTTATAGATAATCTATACGGCTTGCACTGTGGCCGTTATTAAAAGTATTCGCCCCATGTCTATCTGACATGTCTATCTGAAACGGTTCTCCCATTCCATTTTTTAATAGGTGCTAGTTCCAACCTTGGGATACTCCACTGGATGTCTTCCTCCTTTGAAAGATCGCACTCTACATTACCAAGGGGCTCAAAGGTCGAGTTAAAATCACCTGCAACTAACACTAGGGAATCCCAGGAATGCAAGTCAAGAAGATCATAAAACGTCCAACCTCTTCCACCCACGAGTCCCCTCGCATAGACATTATACATGTTAATGTTACATCGCGGGCCCGTCTTCAACCGAATGACAAGAATATCATTGCTCTGAGTCAGGAGTTCCTGGATGTTATAACCACTGGCTTGACGAACCCAGATTATCAAGGGCAACCTTTTTCCTCACTGGTGGCTGGAATATGCTAGTTTGAATATCCTGGACAATAAAGAGAGTCCACCAGCCATGTTTCCTGAAAAAGGCAGATATCATGTTGCTCAATAAAGGTATGCCAGTCATGAGATGTAACCTTTGACCTCAGCCCGCTATGTTCCATGATATTACAGCTAGTCTAGGTGGAGTCGGCTGAGGTGCGATCTGACCGTTACACCTAGCGGCTCATTTTACTCTTTTGTCCATCCTTCCCGGCAGCGGGGGGGGGGGGGGTATCATGGAAGTGTTTGTTGTCATTGTTGGTGTGTGGCAGCGGACTAGTGGAAGTGTTTTTGGTGATAGACTAGGGGGATATGGATATTGTGAACAGGATACAAGGGCAGACCTACCCACCACATAAATAACTTCAAAATAATTAAGCATGAATCCCCGAGATTAGCACTGTGCCAACCTGCGATTGATAACAGAACGCAGTGAGACTGAACCCAGCTCCACTGGCATTACAGCACTATGTAACTTGCTGTTCATCATTATCTGAATATCGGGCCAGTAACAGTAAGTGAAGCTTGCCACATGCTGGGCCTTCAGAGCTCACCAGGCAGCTCAAAATTAAATTCCTCAGCAGAGCTGACAAAAGGTAAAGAGTTATTCCTCAGAAACATGACCCTTCTACAACACTTCTTGAGCATTAAACAAACTGAAAGTCGGTATGCCAGACACCTCCTGCAGCCTGCTACTTAACATTGGAAATGAAAGCAGCAGTGGAAGAAAGCGGGAGAAGGCAAAGCCTTCACCAGGGGTGGCTCTTCCTCTGGAGTGGAAGAGCTTCAATGAGCCTGCTGGGAGCGCAGCAGGCAAACACAAATAAATAAAATGGCATTTCAATACATTTTATTTATTGTACAGTGCAAGGGTGGGGGCTGGGCTGAATCCTGCAAATGCAGTATGGCAGCACTGGTCTACAGTGTGCATTTCAGATTAGCCGGCCGTCTTGCGATGGCCAGCCCAACATGTGCACTGTAGACCCAGCAATCCAAAGGCTGTGAAACAGCCTAGGAAGGCTGGCACATGAGGTAAGAGTGGTCTGCTTAATTCAGACACTCTGTTCATCACCACCCCCTTTTCTGAACCAGCCTCAAAATGAGCACTGGCTGAGCTTGCTCCCACACATTCTGGAGCTGATTTCATAGCATGAGAGCAGCTCCAGGATTAGTTTGAGATGCGTTCTACAAGCAGAAAGCTTGTGTACAGCAAAGAAAAGTGCTGCATCGGTTGTGCTCGGGCTCTCGAATTTCTGGGGATTCCTATGCCTTCAAGCCTCACCATTTTTAGGTTTCGCCTCGTCGAAAGCTGCGCACTGCGCAGCTTTTCGACGCAGGCGAAATCTAATG
Organism: Lissotriton helveticus; assembly: GCF_964261635.1. Classification (NCBI taxonomy): domain Eukaryota; kingdom Metazoa; phylum Chordata; class Amphibia; order Caudata; family Salamandridae; genus Lissotriton; species Lissotriton helveticus. The sequence continues at coordinate 645,220,553 of NC_136071.1, read as the reverse complement.
AGAACAGTATGTGGCTTGGGAATCCGCCCTCTGTTCCATTGGCTAGCTTCATAAGTGGAGGCTAGCCATTGGAACAGAGATCTGTCCGTCAATTGCGGAGCAGATTCGGGGGCGTTCCCAAGAATTTTAGGCTTTCTGCTCACGTCTTGCGGCTGTGGGCGTGTTTTTTTTTTTTTACAAAGCTTTGTTTCGCCATTCTCCTGGGTGCCTCCACGGAGCTGGTGTCTCGCTGGCCCCTCTGCGAGTGCCGCCAGTCCCTAATGTGTTTCGTTTGTCGGCTGGCTCTCTAGTCCTAGCTGCCAGAGGTCTCGCACGTCCGCGGGGTGTCCCCGGGAGGCCCCCAGTTGGCTCAGTGGCCCCACATCCCTGACTCTCTCTCGACGATGCCCCCCCTCTAGTGGGTGCTCCTGGGGAACTCCATGCAGATGCCTCTTGGATGCAGCCTCCCTGACACTCTCTGGATGACCTTCCTAGGTGCTGTCCCTGACGGCCTCTACTAAGGGTCCGCCTCTCTGATCCTACTTTCCCGTCGCTCTCTCTACAGCACTGGGTGCTGTCTCAAGCGTCCGCGGCCGTCTGCCTCCTCAATGCTCTCTCGGCAGTGCTGCCAGTCCTAGGTGCTGTCTCCTGGGTGGCAGGGACGGACCTCCACACTCTCCATAGTGGTCTTTGCGCCCAGTCCTTCGGTGCCACGTGGCACGGGTGGTCTCGGGCGCCTCGGCAGCCGTGGTACAGAGCTGTTGCAGGGAAGCCTTGGCAGGCACCGGTGGGTGGGCAGGCGGGAGGGAGCTGCTGACGCAGATGCCGGCCTCGGGATGTTCTCCCCCCTCCTCTCCCTCCCATCCACCCATCCCGGCAAACAGCTGTTTAATCCATAGGCAGGGCACGCGCGCACCTCCTCGCACGGAGAGGGAGGGGGAGAGCCGAGGAGAGAATACTTCACAGGCTGCAGCCTTACCTGCAGTATCACCGCCGGCTACAGGACCAGGGGCCAGGGACGGAGGGGACGCTGCGTGCTAAGGGAGAGCGCCAAGACATGTTGCGGAGGGGAGAGGTGGAGGTATCCCTCACGCCTCGGCTATCCTCGCGGCCAGGGGACCTCTCATTTCTCCCAGGGGAGGTTTCGCGCCCTTTCTTTTTTCTGCCCAGCCCGTGACCCTGACCTAAGCACCATCCCAGGAGGCCTTGGCACCTGCCACCAGGGGTACTGTCTCTCCTCCTTATCTTTTTTTCCTTCTCGCCCCTCATGCTCAACCTTGTTGTTCCTTGTCCTACCCCTCTCATCTTTTTCTTCATTTCTAATTTATTGAGTGCCCTCCCCGCTGTCATGTTTTATAATTATATCTATCAGAGCCCAGGCCTCTTCTTTTACGTCCTCCCTCCTCTTGCCTCTACCCTCCTTTCCTCATCTCGCTTTTCCTGCAACATTCGTCTACCCTTTTCATTCTTCCTCATTTATTTTGTCTCCAATTTCCCAGTCTTTCCCTTCTCTACTGTCTTTCACTATTCTCTTCTCCCATTCGGTTTTCTCAATTCTTTTCTCCCGTATCATTCACATTCACTTTCTTTTTCTCTCCATTCTTTCTCACACTTACCCTTTCTCCGCTTTTTTTCCTTCTCACCATCGAATTCTTCTAAATATTTCGCTCCTCTTTTCTTTTTCCCTTCTCTCGGACTGTATTTTCTGAACTCAATCCCCTCCTTTCTTCCTCTCTTCTCTCTCTATTCCTCATTTTTTGTGCTCCCTTCTCCATTCACTCGTCCTCATTCACATCCACTTTCTTTTTCTCTCCATTCTTTCTCACATCTACCCTCTCTCCTAATTTTCCAGTTTCTTTAGATATCCCTTCTTCATCCTCTCAATTTTTCTCTTCTATTCCCTTTCTCTGTCTCTCCTTAACCCTCCCCTCCGGTCGTTTCTCCTAGCACCTCTCGTCACATTGTCTGCCGCTGTCTTTTCTCCCTGCTTATCTCTCTACAATTAGCACAGCCGTAAAAAACACAATCATTGTGTCATCAGCAACGTGCCACCATACAGCAAATACCAGCTACCACACTTCACCTCACTGTAATGCACAAATAACCACAGTTAGAGCACATCGAACACTGTGTCAAGGTGCCCCTCCACTCCCTCAGCAGAGGGTGTTTACTGCAGCCACATCCACCACACATTCTGCAAACACATCGCACGGACTTAACACACAGGAAACAATTTACACATACACTCAGTGTTCACACAGGATCACCCATGCACAATATGGCTAAGATACAGTCAACACATATTCAATGCACGACCCTTGATACCGCCAGCACAAGGCCACCACGCACCGGATGGAGTACACATATATTACACAACAGCACACACAACAAACACACATGCAACACAACAAAAAGATACTAATTTCTGAAAACACAAAGAAAGGATACAGCAAACTCACACGAAACAGCCTGCACACCAACTAAACAATCAGGGTACAACCATGTGCAACCAATATACAGCTATCATATGCAGTTAGAAGCGAGCAATGGCATTACAAGCAGGCAACGCACACATGCAGTACAGAGGCAAAACTCAGCCATTGCACAACCTGCACTAGCTAGAATGCAGCCAGCAGTTAACCAACAAACAACCTACATGCAGCGCGCGCCCGCGTGCACACAAACGCACCCACATCATACAGAGTCAACTGACACACAAACATACATCCAGCAAAGACTCAAACCAACACACCCGGCACAGAACCGGCAACAGACCAGTAGTTTTAAATACATTCGGCTTTTGGTGAGTGATTGGGGCATCATTTGGAAATGGTAATCTTCAATGGGGTACCAGCATTTAATAATTAATGGTGCACTGCGTGTGTGGGTTTGGAGGGGTGCTACCACGGAAAGTGGGCAGATTAAGTTGCTTTCTCTCATAACGACATATTCGAAGGAGTGGTGAGCTTTTAGAAATTCACATGAAACTCAGATCAAAGAGAGATGGGAGCGATGGCTGAGGGAGGAGGGCGAGGGGAAAACGAGAAGAGGTGGGGGTGAGCCGCGGGGGAGGGGAGGGGAAGGAAACACGTCAGAGGACATGGTGGGGAAGCAAAGCAAGAGAGAGGAGCAGGGGAGAGAGTGGGGTGAAGGGAAGAGTGAGGCGAGTGATGGAATGGGGTTACAAGTAGAAAGACATTGTCGAGGAGAGGGAAAGAGAAACCAAAGAGAAACGTAGTGAGGGGAGGAGGGAGCAGATATAGGGAGACAGAAAAGAGCAGAGGGTTGAAGGGAGGCGCTGTTTGCATGAGCAGGGGTGGTGAGCGGGAGCCTAATGGTAAGGAGAAGAACCAGAGCGAGAAAGGTAGCTAGAGAGTTTTTCCAGCTTCTCAGCCACCTGGCTGTATTTAAGGTGGCTTTCTGAACAGCTTCCTGGATGCCGAGCCTGACATAACAAGCTGGATCTCAAAAGCTTACTTGACTTCCTGAAGAAGCTTCCCCGATCCTTCAAGGCCTAGCTAAGCTGCAGTGCTGTGTAGGTTGGGACCTGATATACCACAATTGGTTTTTGCAGATCAGGTTATCGTTTGTTATGTGCCCTGTGCAGAAACACCTCCCTCAGGATGAAGAGACTCTTGGAAATTTTAACACAGCAGTAGCCTGTTTTTCACAGTCCTCCTGGTTATTTATGCTTTTTTGGTTGTACTTCTGGTGTATTCAGACACTCAGATTGTCTGTACGCTTTAACTACCATCAGTCCTCGGGACATCTGGAGTTACTGAATGCTTTTGAACAAACCGGAACGCTACAAAATATTCTGAAATTAAATTCTTCCATATCTGAGATCTTAAGTTGTGAAGTGTGGTAAACATATGACTCAACTGCAGCCTGGCTTAAGCAGATGGTATCCCCTACCACTTTGACAAAGTAAATAACTTTTGGGTTGATACATGCTACAAACTCACACCCAAAAGACAGAGCAACAATGTGATGAAAAGCATTTTCTGATATGAGAACATTACAATGCTTATCTACTGAGGCTTTAAGTCTCAGCATCCTAGGTGCTGTTATGCTTGGAGTAAGCCATGTGTGTGGGTCTGTGTGTTTTTGTGTGGCATTTGCCAGAGATTAAACTATTGGCATTGTAAATGACAATGCCATTTATTTATCTGTTTTCAAAACCAACACACAAATACAAATGTTGTCATTTACAATGCCATTAGCTCAAACTTTTCAAAAGGCGAAACCATTGCATTGTAAATGCTTGTTTAAGCTAGCTGCCACTGGCCTTCACTTAGGCGGTTGCAACCCACTCCTTACTTTTACTCATCGTCCAGCTCCGCCCATGGCTCATTACTTCGATGGAGTTCTGCTGACCCTGCCTTGGGTCACTCAGCAAATGCTCAAAATGCAACCTTTTCACAAGTGCAAAATCTTGCCTCAACATCACTGTGACGTCACTGTATTGGCTTGTGCCTGGAAGCTGCAAAGACTTCCTTGCCTGGACATGCACAGGGCTCACCAGTCCTAGCACTAATCCCTTCACTCAGAAACAAAACACAGCGTACACTGATACATCACAAGCATCTGATACCCCTTCTGCTAAACTGCTTACATTTCCTTCTCCTTCTCCTTCTCCTTCTCCTGCTCCTTCTCATTCTCCTTCATCTTCTCACCCACCTCCTCCCCCAAGATGACAGAGCAACACCCCTCATGCTCTTGAGCACTAGCCACACATGTAAGAGAATAATAATAATAAAGATTTGCATTTTATATATCACATTTCTGCTGCTCCTAAGCATTGTCATTAACTGATACTATTACCCAATGCATGGTACCTGGGTTACTGATCTACGAATTGTTGAGCTTTCCTTCACAAAGTTCAAACTCGTGACAACCAGCGCATCACTTTTTGTCACAAAGCGATACAAAAGGGGATGATGGTCGGAGCGCTTGAGCAAATCAAACACTCACCCCCAGTCAACTGATCTGGGTTTAATCCATCAACATTCTTTAGCCCACTCAGCCACCCCATTTCAGACATGGCTATATGCAAATCAGTCTGACCCTGTGCCTCATGGGAATAGTCCAGCCCGAACTGCCAAGCCATGTCTTCCATGGACCGGAAACAAGCATCCTGGGACCGGTTTCGGATTCATAATCCTCATCAGCCAGGCTATCTTGAATCCAGTGGCCAAGTGAGCAAGGGACTCACGTCTGAGCATACCCTGCCACACTTAGGGCGAACAAAGCGATACAAAAGGGGATGATGGACGGAGCGCTTGAGCAAATCAAACACTCACCCCCAGTCAACTGATCTGGGTTTAATCCATCAACATTCTTTAGCCCACTCAGCCACCCCATTTCAGACATGGCTATATGCAAATCAGTCTGACCCTGTGCCTCATGGGAACAGTCCAGCCCGAACTGCCAAGCCATGTCTTCCATGGACCGGAAACAAGCATCCTGGGACCGGTTTCGGATTCATAATCCTCATAAGCCAGGCTATCTTGAATCCAGTGGCCAAGTGAGCAAGGGACTCACGTCTGAGCATACCCTGCCACACTTAGGGCGAACAAAGCGATACAAAAGGGGATGATGGACGGAGCGCTTGAGCAAATCAAACACTCACCCCCAGTCAACTGATCTGGGTTTAATCCATCAACATTCTTTAGCCCACTCAGCCACCCCATTTCAGACATGGCTATATGCAAATCAGTCTGACCCTGTGCCTCATGGGAACAGTCCAGCCCGAACTGCCAAGCCATGTCTTTCATGGACCGGAAACAAGCATCCTGGGACCGGTTTCGGATTCATAATCCTCATCAGCCAGGCTATCTTGAATCCAGTGGCCAAGTGAGCAAGGGACTCACGTCTGAGCATACCCTGCCACACTTAGGGCGAACAAAGCGATACAAAAGGGGATGATGGACGGAGCGCTTGAGCAAATCAAACACTCACCCCCAGTCAACTGAACTGGGTTTAATCCATCAACATTCTTTAGCCCACTCAGCCACCCCATTTCAGACATGGCTATATGCAAATCAGTCTGACCCTGTGCCTCATGGGAACAGTCCAGCCCGAACTGCCAAGCCATGTCTTCCATGGACCGGAAACAAGCATCCTGGGACCGGTTTCGGATTCATAATCCTCATCAGCCAGGCTATCTTGAATCCAGTGGCCAAGTGAGCAAGGGACTCACGTCTGAGCATACCCTGCCACACTTAGGGCGAACAAAGCGATACAAAAGGGGATGATGGACGGAGCGCTTGAGCAAATCAAACACTCACCCCCAGTCAACTGATCTGGGTTTAATCCATCAACATTCTTTAGCCCACTCAGCCACCCCATTTCAGACATGGCTATATGCAAATCAGTCTGACCCTGTGCCTCATGGGAACAGTCCAGCCCGAACTGCCAAGCCATGTCTTCCATGGACCGGAAACAAGCATCCTGGGACCGGTTTCGGATTCATAATCCTCATCAGCCAGGCTATCTTGAATCCAGTGGCCAAGTGAGCAAGGGACTCACGTCTGAGCATACCCTGCCACACTTAGGGCGAACAAAGCGATACAAAAGGGGATGATGGACGGAGCGCTTGAGCAAATCAAACACTCACCCCCAGTCAACTGATCTGGGTTTAATCCATCAACATTCTTTAGCCCACTCAGCCACCCCATTTCAGACATGGCTATATGCAAATCAGTCTGACCCTGTGCCTCATGGGAACAGTCCAGCCCGAACTGCCAAGCCATGTCTTCCATGGACCGGAAACAAGCATCCTGGGACCGGTTTCGGATTCATAATCCTCATCAGCCAGGCTATCTTGAATCCAGTGGCCAAGTGAGCAAGGGACTCACGTCTGAGCATACCCTGCCACACTTAGGGCGAACAAAGCGATACAAAAGGGGATGATGGACGGAGCGCTTGAGCAAATCAAACACTCACCCCCAGTCAACTGATCTGGGTTTAATCCATCAACATTCTTTAGCCCACTCAGCCACCCCATTTCAGACATGGCTATATGCAAATCAGTCTGACCCTGTGCCTCATGGGAACAGTCTAGCCCGAACTGCCAAGCCATGTCTTCCATGGACCGGAAACAAGCATCCTGGGACCGGTTTCGGATTCATAATCCTCATCAGCCAGGCTATCTTGAATCCAGTGGCCAAGTGAGCAAGGGACTCACGTCTGAGCATACCCTGCCACACTTAGGGCGAACAAAGCGATACAAAAGGGGATGAGAGTGGGCTAAAGAACGGTGATGGATTAAACCCAGATCTGTTGACTGGGTGTGAGTGTTTGATTGGTTCAGATGCTCCGTCCATCACCACCCCCTTTTGTAGCACTTTGTTCGCCATATGTTGGCAGGGTATGCTCAGACGTGAGTCCCTTGCTCACTTTGCCACTGGATTCAAGCAAGCCGGGCTGAAGACGGCTGAAATGCCAGAAACCGGTCCTCGGAAGCTTGTTTCCGGTCCAGGGAAGGCTTGGCTTGGTAGTTCGGGCTGGACTGTTCCCATGAGGCACAGGGTCAGACTGATTTGCATATGGCCATGTCTGAACTGGGGTGGCATAGTGGGCTAAAGAACGGTGATGGATTAAACCCAGATCTGTTGACTGGGTGTGAGTGTTTGATTGGTTCAGATGCTCCGTCCATCACCACCCCCTTTTGTAGCACTTTGTTCGCCATATGTTGGCAGGGTATGCTCAGACGTGAGTCCCTTGCTCACTTTGCCACTGGATTCAAGCAAGCCGGGCTGAAGACGGCTGAAATGCCAGAAACCGGTCCTCGGAAGCTTGTTTCCGGTCCAGGGAAGGCTTGGCTTGGCAGTTCGGGCTGGACTGTTCCCATGAGGCACAGGGTCAGACTGATTTGCATATGGCCATGTCTGAACTGGGGTGGCAGAGTGGGCTAAAGAACGGTGATGGATTAAACCCAGATCTGTTGACTGGGTGTGAGTGTTTGATTGGTTCAGATGCTCCGTCCATCACTACCCCCTTTTGTAGCACTTTGTTCGCCATATGTTGGCAGGGTATGCTCAGACGTGAGTCCCTTGCTCACTTTGCCACTGGATTCAAGCAAGCCGGGCTGAAGACGGCTGAAATGCCAGAAACCGGTCCTCGGAAGCTTGTTTCCGGTCCAGGGAAGGCTTGGCTTGGCAGTTCGGGCTGGACTGTTCCCATGAGGCACAGGGTCAGACTGATTTGCATATGGCCATGTCTGAACTGGGGTGGCAGAGTGGGCTAAAGAACGGTGATGGATTAAACCCAGATCTGTTGACTGGGTGTGAGTGTTTGATTGGTTCAGATGCTCCGTCCATCACCACCCCCTTTTGTAGCACTTTGTTCGCCATATGTTGGCAGGGTATGCTCAGACGTGAGTCCTTTGCTCACTTTGCCACTGGATTCAAGCAAGCCGGGCTGAAGACGGCTGAAATGCCAGAAACCGGTCCTCGGAAGCTTGTTTACGGTCCAGGGAAGGCTTGGCTTGGCAGTTCGGGCTGGACTGTTCCCATGAGGCACAGGGTCAGACTGATTTGCATATGGCCATGTCTGAACTGGGGTGGCAGAGTGGGCTAAAGAACGGTGATGGATTAAACCCAGATCTGTTGACTGGGTGTGAGTGTTTGATTGGTTCAGATGCTCCGTCCATCACCACCCCCTTTTGTATCACTTTTTGTCACAGGCGCACATTCAGATCTCTTAGTCTCGGTACAGGTGTATAAAGTTACAAAACAAGTGAAGAGTGCTCAAATAGCTTAAGTGCATGTAGAATCCTTGTAGGTTTGAGTGTAAGCATACCAGAATGTCACCTTGAGTGCCTATGTGTGTGTGGTATTTACAGAGGTATAACAGAAAATGATGGGTCACCCCTGCAGAATGTAAAGAGAGGCCCATAAGCCTCCAATGACTCACAGACATTCATTGCCCTTGGGTGGAATGCCCCCCAAAGTTTTGGGGGGCCCGAAAGGCTGGAGGTCATCCTCCACCACACGCCCCTAGGTAGACCAATGTGCATGCGTGTAAGCGGTGTATGTGTGTTTGTGTGGTTTTTGTCAGCTGGCCTGTCTCTGTGATAGAGTACCATGAAGTAATTTACTTAATATTGCTTCAGAAATTATTGGTTAGTTTTTCAAGTTAAAATATTTGGGACAGCAGACAACCAAGATATTGTCCAGAATTCCGTATGACTTTTCTGTGTGTATAGAGAAACAATTATATAATATTTGGATACAATCTAAAGCTGGTGATGCATGCCAGTCGATAAGTCATTTACTTTACTATGTCATCAAGCGTTCTGAACTAGAGTACACCTCTTTGTCAAATAGCTCAAGTGGGTGTCCTTTGGTGATGGCACCCATTCAGACAATGTTTACCCAAATCAGAGACAACCTGGTTGGTAGCATAATCCAGGGGCATAGCTACCATTGGTGGAGCAGGTGCATTGCCGCCTGGGCTTAGAGCACTGAGGGGGCCCAATGAACCCTGTTAATTACTGTATTTTACTACCTCACCAGCAGCCCAAAAAAAATGTATTTACTGAAATAAACAGTTTGCATAACTAGCAATACATTTGTACAATAATTTACTTTTTAATTATCAATTTGAAAAACAATAATTAATTAAAATCTACATAATTAATAATGTATAATTAATTTACAATATGATTGATACACAATTAAAAAATTGTATACACTAACTAAAATCTCAGTTACATAATTTACATATGTATTAATTTACTTAACCAATACAACTTTGCGAATAGTAAAAAATTTCCACAGAAATTCAATAATATATTTATATTTATATTTAAATATCTTCCCACCCTACTTCCCTACAAATCCAACCACCATAATGTGATAGAATTAAAATATACTAAAAAACACTTTAGAAATATTACCATAATAATAAACCGACTACTAAATAAACTCACAAACCACTAAAATTACCATATTAATAACTTAAAAACACAAAAAAGTATAAAATCAATACTATATACAACTATATTTACAAATAGTATATTAAGCAAAATTATATTCTTGCCTGCGATATTTTGTACTACAATATCGTTGTATTTGACACTTTTTGTAAAGCGCAATACTCATCCCAACACTAATATCACTCCCTGATGTTTCTGAAGGCATTTGTTAGTAAGAGCCCCGAAAGCATAATGTCCTAACCAACCATTATTTTAGCTTTTTCCTGAACCCCAAATGATCTTTGATGAGGCATAAGTCTAATGGTAATTTGTTCCACTGTACTGCTGCCTGACTTGAAAAAGAGCGACCTCCGACACTCACTTTCTTTATTCGCCTAGTTTTGGTTAATGCAATATTGCGGTATATCAGCTCAGGTGAAGGCAGATAGAATTCTACTCTACCTTGCAAGATCATAGGGCCAGTTTTATGTAATGCTTTGTTTGCATGGCACAGTAACTTAAACTTCGCTCTTTGGCTCATTGGCAACCAATGTAGACCCTCCAGACATGCTGATGCTAAACGGAACTTGTCCCTGTTGCAGATTAACCTGGCTGCCAAATTTCGAGTAACCTGCAGCAGTGAAAACAAATAGTCGGCCATCCCCACGTACATGGAATTCTCATAGTCCAGTCTACTTGTTATGGTCGCCTGAACTATAGATTTCTCCAGTTGTCAGGAATCCACTTAAAGAGTCTCCGTAGCAATTTTAAAATTGCAAAATCATTTGCCACAAGTTGCCTTTACTTGATCTTGCATGGATAATGAATTATCTACAAAGACTCCTAGATTTTTTGCGACCAATTTGGGCTCTGGAGTGGTTCCCAATGAGGTAGGACTAAATGAGGAGTCCCAAATTTGGTTTGCCCCCCAAAAAGTAATATTTTTGACTTCTCAGCATTCAGTTTGAGATAATGCTCAGTCATCCATTGTGTGGTCTCTGAAAGATAGTTGACCAGTTTTTCCATGGTGTGCTCATGTCTTTCCCCTATGGCAATCATCAACTGTGCATCATCTGCGTAAGAGCAGATGTAGACTCCCTATTTTTTCACAATCCTAGCCAATAAAGAAACATGCACATTAAAAAGTGTTGGGCTCAATGATGAGCCCTATGAAACTCCACATTTTACTGTTTTTGGGCATGATGTAAAAGGGCCCTGTTGTACTGTCTGAGTTCTGTTTCTTAAAAAGGAGCGGAACCATTGTAAAGTTTTAGAGTGAAGTACATTTTCATGTAGTTTTTTAGGTCGAGCCTGGAATCTCCAGATGGAGAACTATAGCTAGCTGACTCGGGGGAATGGAGGACAAGAAACTGCCACGAGCTTTTCTTTGGCTGGATTACACTGTGTGCACGCGCACGCCCAGCCGGCGCCGTGCACATCCCCTGCCTGGTGCGCGCTCTTCAATGAATGAAAGTGAAACTGGCTGCAGTGCCTCGCATCCATGCCGCGTTAGTGTCTTTAACGTTTATTTCCCTCCGACGTTTATTTCCCTCCGTTTATCTCATGCCCCCTTCCCTCCGCCTCTCTCGTGTCCCCTTCCCTCGGCGTCTCTCTCGCCTGCATCCTTCCCTCGGCGTCTCTCGCCTCCCCTTCTGTACTTTACTGTCCTCCCTCTGCTTAAGGCTCTCTCCAGGTCCTTTCCCTACCTGCCTCTCCATGCTCCGCTCTCTGTCTCGTGGGCCGCGGTGCTCCTCTATCTCTTCGGTGTCGACTCGTTTCCCGTCCTAGCTGCTAACTTTCCTCTGCAGGAAGTCACCGCTGCCCCGTCCTCGGCTTCAGCAGTGCCCCACCCTCTTAACTCACGTCCCTCCCTTAGCTCCTCCCTGCGGTCTCCTCCCCTCTCCCTATCTCTCCCACGAAGGAGCGGGGCACTCCCTTGCGGTCAGGCGGCTCTCCGGTGCCGTGACCAGACTCCGAACTTTCCCGCAGACCCTGCGCTCTGGTCCCGGACGGTCCTCTGCGTCCGACGAACCTGCACAGACTGGGGCATCACGCCGCCCTTGGACAGAGTCTCGGAGCCCAAGGAGAAGGCTGACAGGCTAGGCGAGGACGAGGAGCAGCTGCCACCGCTCTTCGCAGCCAGAGGGGAAAGTGTCCGTTATATGGTGCCCACGGGTGTCAAGCATGCCGCAGACACTTCGGACGGCACTACTCGGGCCAGGTCAGCTCCCTTCCAGTAGCTAAGGTGTCGGACCCCAGTCCACCCTTCACCTCTCGGACTCCTCAGCGGGCCATGGAGGCAGCGCTAGGCTTCTCCGTGCTAAACATGCCCCTGTACAGCTCCTGTTGCCTGTCTGCCTGCAGTTTTGGGAGCTCTGATGAACCACAACGCTCCTCCAGCCCCGCTTCCCAGAGGCTGTGGGAAAAAGGCTTACAGACAGCCGTCCCAGCCAACGGGGCGCCGGGCCCTGCCAAAAGGGGACACCTCAGCGAGCTGTGAAGACACCGGAACAGTAAGGACGCACAACCGCGTGGGAAAAGCAGAGTTTGTTGAAAGAGTCCAAGCAATAGATGATGTCGATTCTTCTGGCCTGCACAGGGGGTTGCAGCTACTTTCATGGTAAGGCCACCCCGAGGGGTCAGTGTAAGGTGCCACGACGTATGAAATGGTTCTCTTCACCTGTTCCACCACAGCCTTTAACCTATAACATTCATCTATTGGATATCCCCGGCCTCACCCCCTGCATGGCGCAGATACTTATTTCACAATAACTGTTAAGTGTGAATCGTGTCCTTTATACATGCATGTTTGAGTGTTTGTGTGTGTGTGTATAATCTATGAATATGTGACTGTGTGCATGCATGTGCGCATGTTTGCTTGTTTTTATAAGTGCCCCATTACAGCGCCTGTAATACTTGCATGCTAGTAATACCCCTCCCGCCTCCCAAACAGGATCGAGTCAAACATCAACCAGCAGCGATGCCGTTGCTGGTTTCACTTTCTATGTTCTCGGTTTCTGAGCTCCCCCCTCCCAATCAGTCATGTGTCTCCAGCACAGCAGCGCAGCCAGGGGACAGAGAAGGCAGGTTATGCTGCAGCCTGCCTCGGAGCATCGGACACTCGTCTGTGCCTGCTCCTCGCAGCTCACCCAGCTGTGGCCTTATGTGTCTTGGCCATTTAAGTTCTCTTGTGCTGCCACGATAAGTTAGGAGTGAGGTGTCTCAAAAGAGCAGTGTGTGGTGTCGAAGCTGAAGATACACTGGGACGCTATATGTGATGGAATGGCAGATGTGATGTAAGTTAGGAAGGAGGTGAATTGTAGGAGCAGCGTCTGGGTCAGAGCTGCAGGTACACTGCACTGGGGGAGCTGTAGCAGCGTGTGATCTCAGAGCTGCAGGTAGACTGTATTTCAACTATGTGGAATGGAGGGGGTGGTGTAAGTTACGAGTGAGATGCATTGGAAGAGCAACATGTGGGTTCAGAGCTGCAGGTACACTTGGGGAGCTGAATATAATAGAACGTCAGGGGTGTATGTTTTGGAAGGAGGTGCATTAGAAGAACACTGTATGGTCTCAGAGGTGTAATCAAATGGGGGGCTGCAGTCCAGGATTGATTGAGATCCACTGGGACAGCTGCGTGTGGGTCTTTGTGGGAATAGCAGGGGTGGCGCAAATCAGGGTTCAGTCACGCTGGCAGCTGTGAATTAGCCTCATAAGTACAATAGCAAGGCTCAGGATTGAGGGCCACTGGCAGAACACACAGCGGGTCTTCAGGACTGGGATGGTACAGTGTTCTTGTTTCATTACTGGAATTGTAGGAGTGTTGCAAGTGTGAACTCAGGTGCTCGTTCCAGTACAACAATAATAGGGTAACATCGAGGCGCACTGGCAGGGCTCTACGTGTCTCTCTCCTGCAATGGTATTCAGCTACTGGCATTGTAAATAACAAACCTTTTATCTATGTGTTGGTTTTAAAAACAGATAAATAAAAGGCATTACCATTTACGATGCCATTTACAATGGCAATAGCTTAAAACTTTGCAAATGCGAGACCTATTGCATTGCAAATGCTTGTTCATAAGAAGTCTATGTGATATAGTATGGGCGGCAGCTTTGTCCTGATCCAACAGTATTTTGATGTTATTGAACACAGCTAAGAGTGTGGCCTCCGCACTGTTCTTAGCTCTAAAGCCTGTTGGCAGGGGCCAAGGAGATCAATGGTTTCCAGAAAGAAGATCATTTGCTTGACATCCAATTTCTCTCAAATTTTGGACATATATGGAAGCTGAGAAGTTGGCCGATAATTAGAGAGAATGGAGACATCTATGCCACTTTTTTACCAAAGGGGATACCACTATGGGTTTCCACAAGTCCAGATACCCTGCTTAATCTAATGACCAATTAAATATTTGTGTTAGGTAAGTACTCAATGTTGTTACTAAGCAAGAGTAAATAAAGTGCGGACAAGGGTCCAGTGGGAATCCAGATTTTCCCTCTCTCGTTCATTTCTCGACTTGTTCTGTGATGGGTTAAAAAAATCCTAGATTCGAATTTGCGTTCAGGTGAGGTCCTAGATATTCCCAATTTATCTCCTCTAATGCTAGTTGTATTTTAAATTTCGAATAGATTTTTGAGATTTTGTTGTTACAGAAGTCACTATCTCCTCACAGTGGACTTTAGAGGAGTTAAGTGATCGAGAGAGAGACCAGTCAGATTCAAAAGTTCTTTCACTTTTCTAAAAAGTTACTTGGATGAGCTACAGTCTTCCAATGCTTTCTGTGTTTGTTTCAGTGCTTTGTGATACTTATTTAGCGCTTCCTCATATATGTCTATCATATATGTCTATCTAATGCATTTTTGGATTGCCTCACCTATGCTCCAATGATTTACTCTTTCTCTTCACCTTTCTGAACTCTGGCGAGTAAGATTTTTCTGAAGGGGGATCTCTACTTGACTTAATTATTTTTTGAGGAGCACAACGGCCTAAAGCATTTGCAATTGCTATGTTTAAACGATTTACTGGCTTGGTAAGTGACCTCTTTGAGCATGAACTGGTGGCAGGAAATGTGCCCTGTAATATGGGTGGGTCCCCTGACCCATTGTGTGAGTTGCAGGATCTTCATGTCATTTTCTAGTTGTTTGCATAGGGGGTCCCCCGCATTTTCAAACTGAACATTAAAATTAACAATGACTAAAAAGTCATTGTGTTTCAAGCATAAGGAAAAGAGTTGTGAGAGTAGTATTGCAATGAATTGGGGCTGATACCCTGGAGGTTTGTAAATCACCGCTCTCCCAAATTTTCTCCACTCTTTGATGGAGACCTGAAAAGGATGTATCTCATAGTCATCTAAAAGCACGGCATATTCCATAGAACATGTATAGGATTCTTTAAAAGGGATAGCTGTACCTCTTCACCTCCAATCAATCTGTCACATTATAACCTCTTATACCCAATGGGTAATGCGATTGAGAAGTCCAGTTGAGTAGAAATATTTAAACAGGTGTGTGTTATAAAAAGCTTCAGGATTGGTCTCTGAAATTATATCCCAAATTTCCAAACAACGCTTGGGTAGGGATCTTTCACAGAAGTAAATACATTTTAATGGAGGTCCTGATGAGCAGCAATATTCTGCTATCTGCAGTTCCGTCACTGACCAACGTCCTCACTAATTATAACACGAGAATGGTTCCTCAGTGCTTCTTGGTGGACCCTTACAACAGAACATTTTCTTGTTAGTCAGGATCTTACCCATGTCCAGCAACACTTCCCTTGTGTAAAGCAGTCTTCCCTTGTTTCCTGAACTAGAACTGGCAGGGGTCATGGCCCCGGGTCCCGTTCAGGCTCAGACCGGCTTGCCTTAGGTGCGCTTGCTACGCACATCAGCTGCGCGACTGTGCTCACCCACGCTTTTAATCCCCCCACATTAAGATCTAGACCTCAGATCTACACTGCAGTCACAGCGATACTTATGGTTTACCTTTCGTTCTCCTCACCCACTACCCCCACATTTAAAAAAAGATTCAGTAATGTTAAGGAGTTTTATATTTTAAAGAGTTCAAAGAGATTAAAAAACCTTGTGCGCCGCGGAACTCTGATGCCGAGCAAATAGCAGCAAAACTCAGAAAGCAATCAGAGCGCTAAATATAAACTCCAAATACTTTAAATGACTAACAATCACAGTCATAATAAAGTGCTTTGTGCTTCAAATGCCCCCAAAATGAATGGTAGCAATTTTAGCTACAATATTGTTTGATGATATTTCTGTCTCATGATATTTTAGAAACAATTCTAAAGTCATTTAGTGTGAGTTCAGATTACTGAAATTGAAAGTATTGCCAGAACTACCATATATATCCATACCTAACAGAGGGGGCATAATAAAGAGAAAACATTTGTTAATGGTCCCTTTTTCAAAACTGGCCCAGTTGTGTATCGTGTGTCTATTTTGCCTTTCTTTTCAGATGCCACTATGTCAGTGATCCTAAAGGTATTATAATGTATATCCCACGTCTAAAGGGAATATTCATATATTTGTATAATCAGCCCTGTGGACCTATTGGCAACTTATACATTGTAAACCAAATCAGACCATTATATTCAGTAAATTAATCTAGCACAACCTATTCGAAGTATAATGGTGGATGTTTTAATTTCACACAATTAAGCTATTTTAATACCTCTTTCTCTTCAATGCAAATACTGCATGCATCATTGAGGAAATGCAGCATTTATTTTCTTTAATTTGGTGAGATAAAGGTATATCCATCCATTAAAATAAGGTGTTTAATAGCCCACCATTATCATTTATTGTTTAGCAAACGTTCATATACATCCCTGTATTATTGCATAACCCCAACCTCTTAATAAGGCTATGCACCATATTTGCTCCTAAAACAAGAATGCAATTAATTAGGAACTTCACTTCTGCAATTACATATATTCCCATTGCAGAGTGAAGAACATTTCTGAAACTGAGTTTCAATATAAATGTTTTTGAATGATTTTGTGTGTCACTGGTATCGCCACTCAGGAAGTGATCATGTGAATATGAAGGTATGTAATAAACCTAGTGACTAAGCGATGTAGTGTTCAAGTCAGCGAGTCCATCTGAAAGAGGCACGACGCAAGTGAATGATTGAGAAAGTGATCTAGTGAGTATAGATTTGAGAAAGTTAGACTTGGTAATCAGCTTCCTCCAAAGTTTCTGTGACATTTCAGAAAATGTCAGGTAATCTAATCATTGTAAATGTTAATTTGAAAAAATTCTCAATTTGCATTAAAAAATCAAGACATAACCCAAAAAGCACCTGAGTACCTACTTAAAATGTATTATATTGGTCTATAAACATATTGAAATGAAATGAAATGAAAAAGAAACTTATAGAATGCTCTAAACCCAAGGAATCAAGATGCTACATCTAAGAATTCCCAAATCCTTTCAGGGAAAACTCACACAAAAATTAAATAAAACAGAGAGACGGAATCCCAACTGGAACTGGGAGAGGAGGAGAGAGAGATCCTGTAATGTGTGAGACCGTGGAAGGTCTAAACTAGAAGTAAAAGAGACAGGTTTTTAAATGTTTTTGAAAGGAAGCAAAGAGTTGGCCTTAGCAATGTAGCTTGTCAGGGGGTTCCATAATGTATCAGCTGCCACAGAGAAGGAGCGTGCGCCCCATCTTACTTTCCAAAATTTAGGAACAGTAACTTTCGTGCTAGAGGCTGATCTTAAGTCCCTGGTCGGCCACGAAAGATGAAAGTATAACCTGATGGCTGGTGAGGCTTTGCCATGTAGTGCTAGGTGGGCTGTGCTAAGCGCCTTAAAGAACACTTGCTTCCTGACTGGCAGCCAGTATAGATTTCAGAGGTCGTTTCTCACAGAGAGACATTTTGGAGGGTTGCAAATGAGATGTGTGGCCACATTATGCACCATCTGGAGTTTGTTCAAGGAGTAGCTATTGGCGTTGAGATACAGAGCATTACAGTAGTCTAACCACAAGGTGATCAACACAATTGCCACTGATTTGCAAAGTTCCTCAGGAATGAAAGGGAACATATTCCTGAGGTGGCAAATAAGGAAAAAGCAGCTACTCATGGTTTGATTTATCTGTAGAGTTAAGTTGAGGAAGGTGTCAAACAGAACTCCAAGGTTCTTAACTGACTCTGCATGGATAGGGAGGGGCCCACACAATTCTGCCCACCATAGCTCTGATCAGATAGAGTGCTGGGCTCCAAAGACCATAACTTTGGTCTTGTCAACATTAAGCTTAAGAAAGTTATCCTTCATCCAGCAACTCACAATAGACATGCAGAGTTTAAATTGCTTGACCTTCTCAGGTAGGTTGTCAGTGAGGGACACAATAAGTTGTGTGTCATCAGCATATGATAGTATTGGATTCCAGAAGATCTCACCACGGCTGCCAAAGGCGAGACTTACAGAGTAAACAGTGTGAGATAAGCAAGGAGCAAGGAGATAAGCAAGGAGCCCTGTGGCACTCCTTATAGAATACCGAAGGCTATGGCCCGGATGTATGACATTACAACGCATGCTTTTACATCGCATGCCTTTACAACGCGTTTTTTACATCGCATACCATTACAACGCATAGTGCTTTTGGGTGTTGGATAGTGAATTATTAAATTTACTATTCCAACTCCAGTCCCCGTGGACACTAGGGAAGGTGTTGGATAGTAAATTAAATCTATTCCCTATCCTAGAGCGCCCCCCAGCGCAATGCGTTGTAATGGTTTGCATTGTAAAAGTTGCGTCGTAAAGGCACTGCGTGGTAAAAGTTGCGTTGTAAAGGTTGTTCACCCTTTGGCCCTAAACTGACCATAACAATCTGACACCTTCCCACCAGAAAGGAGTGAATTAGTTTCAGTGCTTGAGCACTCACCCTTACTTGATTTAGCCGTTTGAACATGTGTATGGGTGAGACAGTATCAAATGCTACCGACTAGTCCAACAGGACTAGGACAGCAGTCCCGGCCTGGTCTACCTGCATTCTCATCAAGTCGGTGGCAGTGATGAGAGCTGACTCCATACTGTGACCACTTCTGATGCAATTTTGAGAGGGTTCCAGAAGGTCGTGGTCAGTAAGGAACTTGACTAACTCTTTGTTCAAATGTTTCTCGAGCATTTTCCCATGAGTAGAAAGTAGGGAGATTGGGCAGTTGTTTTTCAACTCATCCAGGTCCACGTTAGTCTGTTTAGGAAGTGGGATGATAATGACTTCCTTCCAGCTCTCGGGGAAGACACTGACTATCAGGATGTAATTAGGAAAAAACTCCAAGAACTCAGCAAGAGGATCAGGGACTGACTGCAGAATTTTTGGAGGACATGGGTCAATGGGAGAGCCTGATTTAACACTCATCAAGATCTCTTTGACCTGGAGTGATGACATAGGCTAGTGCATCTATATCTTGAACAGGATATTCCTCTTCATGTGCCTCAACAGAATTAAACTCAAAGAAAATGTTGAGAACTTTATCCCTGAAATAAATTGCTACGTTGTTGCAGAATGCTTGGGAGGCATTGATCTGCTGCTTACTGGGGGATTAGATAAACTCCTGTCTACTTTGAAAATCTTATTGATAGCGTTCTTGGTTAGCTTAACTTTAGATGCATCATAAGTGGATTTAGCCATCCAAATTGCCACCTTATGTGTGGCAAGTAAGGATTTATGCTAATCCTTCTCCTTAGTGTCTAAAGTAGCGCGCCATATTCTCTCCTGCATATTAAGGCAGGACATGTTCTGGACGGGGTATTTTCCAGTGACCCAAGATTATCTGCTGGCCCCCCTTTGCCGCTGGTCTGGTCAGACCATCTTGCAGTGCCATTAGATTTTGTCCTCCCTGCCTCAGCCACGGCTAATCAGGCCGCCACCACTTTTGTTCTTAGGAGAAACTATAAAAATATTACTGATGAAGCTCTCGCCCCCTATGTTCGGGCCATAGAGCCTTTCTCCTTAAAGAAGGCGAGTGAAGCAGCTCAAGAACTTGCTGATTACATCTCCACTGCAGTTGAGAAACTTGCTCCTACCTCTCTTCGCTACGTGGCGAGGCAGAAACCCACTGCTCCCTGGTTCTCTGAACATCTGAGACTTTTGAGGCGGAGTTGTAGGAGTAAGGAGAGAATCTGGAGGAAATCTTGGGATATGAAGGACCGGGAGGAACACAAGTCCGCTTTGCGGGATTACAAACAGAGAGTGATTACGGAAAAGCAGGAGTATTTCTCCAATCCTACAAGTTCTCTAATTTCATCTAGAGAACTTTTCAAAATTGCTGATTCGTTATGCTCCCTCCAACTTCCAGATCCAGTGGTGAGTTCGCAAGATCTTTGTAATAACATCTCGGATTTTTTCTATAATAAAATCACGGATATCCATACTTCTTTAGAAGCTCAACGACTTTCCCTGGATGACGGTGTTCCTCTCAATATAGCCAACCTTGATATCTTGGCTGAAGGTTCCCCTGTATCCCTCACCCAATTTCCAACTCTTTCACTGGAAGGACTTAACCTCCTCTTAGACAGGACTAAATCCTCTTCTCCACTGGATCCTGTACCTTTAAAAAAGTTAAAGGAATGTAGAAATAGTATCCTTCCGCCCCTGCTCGAAATTATGAATGGGGCTATTGTCCAGGGTTCTTTTCCGCAGGTATGGAAGAAGGCTATAGTTAAGCCTCTCCTTAAAAAACCATCGCTGGACCCGGACAATCTTAAGAACTTCAGGCCTATTTCTTTATTGCCACCCCCGGCAAAAATGCTAGAAATGCATCTTAATACATATCTTTCTATTTTTCTTGAGACTAGTGAATACCTTGATAGCTCGCAGCACGGATTCAGAAAACATCATAGCACTGAATCCGCTCTCACTGTTGTGGTGGATAATATTCGCCGCAAAGTTGATCTTGGCCAAACCACAGTACTGGTTCTATTAGACCTCACGGCTACGTTTGACACCCTGTCTCCCGACATTTTAACATCTCGGCTTAAGGAGGCAGTGGTCACTGGACCAGCCCTGAGTCTTCTTAACTCCTTTCTCCATGACAGAGAACAGAGAGTTATGCTTGGAGATTTCCTCTCCCCTGCCAAGTCATTGCAATGTGGAGTGCCACAGGGGTCGGCTCTTAGTCCGACCCTATGTAACATTTATGTGGCCCCACTTGCAAGACTAGTAAGATCGCAGGGGATGGAGGTGGTGTCTTACGCCGACGACACCCAGATCATGGTGTCACTGGCTCACTCTGTCAGTACATCCGCATTCAGCTTTAGGTCATGCATGCAACGCGTGGCGGAGTGGATGATTCTCAACTCCCTAAAGCTGAATGGCGACAAGACAGAGGTCTTGGTCTTTGGTAAAGACCAAGACATGTGGTCGAGCGAGTGGTGGCCTTCATCTCTTGGCATCTGCCCCACTCCCTCCCAATCGGCCAGAAACCTAGGCGTTATTTTTGACACCTCACTTTCCATGACGCTCCAAGTGAATAGCCACCTGCTGGGGTGTTATCAAGATCTTAAAGAAAATCCTCCATTATCTCTCCTTCCAGGCGCGCAAACAGATTGCAATTGCTCTTGTCGGATCCAGACTCGATTATTGTAATTCTTTGTATGTGGAGTCCAACAAGGGTCTTATCCATCGATTGCAAACTGTACAGAACGCCGCTGTGCGCTTCGTCTTGGCTCTTCCTATAGCATCATCTGCCACTACTGCTAGGAGAGATCTCCACTCGCTCCCTGTCCAGTTTAGAATTTCCTTTAAGCTCCTATGTCTCACATATAGAGCACTTGCGGCTGGCCCTGTAGACGCACTTGGTACCTTGCTTACCCGTTACGTACCCACGAGATGCCTGCGATCAGCCGGGTTACATCAATTGGTAGTGCCTCGTGCTAGACTGACCAGATGGGGAGCAAGAGCTTTTTCTGTTGTCGCTCCCCAGCTCTGGAACTCTCTTCCGTTGGAAATAAAAATCTTACCCTCCATCGATTTGTTTAAAAAAGCCTTGAAAACCTGTTTTTTCACCAGAGCGTACCAATGAGATACTGCTGTCTGACCCGGCTTGTTTCTGTATTTGATTTAGGCGCCTTGACGCCCATTGGGCTAAGTTAGCGCGATACAAGATACAATTCATTCATTCATTCATATGGCAGTGCTCCCTCAATTATTTGAGTTCATTGGAGAACCATGGGGCTGACTCTTCTTGTTGAGGCTCTTGAACCTCATAGGTGCTGTCTTATTTAGGGCAACACTGAGCCAGTTGAAGAGCACTTCTGCCATGTGCTCCATGTGAAATTCTACCTCTATTGTTGAAGAGCTGAGAGCTAATTGAAGCTCTACTGAATTAATCTTGCCCCAGTTTCTGTTGGCTTGGGGCCCATTATGTGGCTGTCTCATATTGATATATATATATATATATATTGTGCTATGTGGGACAGACAACTCTGTCACATGGGATGTGTGCACTTTTTCCAATAACATTAGAGTTTCATCAATGTTTTTGGAAAAAGTGCACACATCCCTTGTGACAGAGTTGTCTGTCCCACATAGCACAAATTTTCTGATCAGCGCTTCAAGACAAAGCGCTAGGATGAAGTAGCACACACGAATTTTGAATAAATAATTGAAAAAACAGCATATACCACGAGTGCACCGAAGGACTTTCAATTCATGTCTCATATTGATAGTCAGCTGAGAAAAAGAAGATTTGAAACATACCATCTGGTGGTCAGGCCAGCTAAGTCCTTCACGTGAAAGTTGGTGGAATTGATAAAAATACAGTCTAAGGTGTGGCCTGTGCTGCAGGTGATGATGTCTACCAGTTGAGTAAAACCAAAGTTGGCCATAAATTCCAGTAACATGGTGGAGTCTTTATTGGAGGAGTCCTCCAAAGGAAAATTATAATCACCTAAAATGGTGATTAGGTTGCAAGATGAACGGTTCCAGGACCTGTCCCCATGTTGTGAAGAACTTGGTGATGTGAGGTTTGTGTCTGAAATGCACTGCTTTACAATCCTCATTAGGCAAATTTTATGTTTGCTCAAATGTGCACTTTAGGAATTCTTAACTAATTATAGCTAGGCCTCCATCAGCTCGACCAGATCAGTGTAGCCGAGTGATCACATAACCTCTAGGTACTGCATAGACAAGATGTGGCCCTGAGTCTCCTTTTGCCCAGGTTTCCTTTACAAAAAGACAGTCTACATCTACATTAAGGATCAGATCCATAACTTTATCTCTGTGTTTGATCAGTGAGCGCAGTGTGTCCACTATTGCTCCCACCCTCCTATTGGCTGCTGCACAGTGTTTGTTGCTCAGTTTAAATGTGCAGCAGTTGGAGCATGTAGGGTGTGTCGTGCTATCAGGGGCGATCCTAGGGCAATCTATGGGCTTACCTAAGGGACGTAGTGCAACTAGGAGATCTCGAGAACAGATGGTTCACACCATGAGCATGTATTACTGACTTGGAAGGGAGAGCATCCCTGGCACCTGGCGCAGTCTGAGCATGGACTGGTGCAGACTGCCTTTGGCTTGCTGATGGTGCCCATGTTTTTAAGAACAGAGTTCATTGACTTGAGCGTCTGCACCGGTTTCCTGGTTAAACAGTCAGAGCTACCACCCCAAAATGGCGTTTCTAAGTGGCAACCAGGAAATACAGAGCATTCAAATATCGTTTTTCAATGCAACTGTTTAAAAGGTATAAAGAGTTTAAATGAGCTAGCATTCTAATAAGTGCAACAGAATTAGTATCAAAATAGTAAAAGCAGTCTCTAGTATTTTATCTAAAGTGCATCATGCTATTAAGATCGTCCCCCCTCAGGTTGGGATTCAATCACTTAAACAATACAAAGTGCAGCCTGCTACTCAGATCGCCCCTTTCGAGGAATATAAAAAATGCAGCAACAGTACTTGCAACAAGTGTGATATGCTTATATGAATTGCCCCCTCAATTGTTGAGGAATTCTGTGCTGCAGTGTTTTTAAGGGCAGGGCTCATTGACTTGAGCGTCTGCACCTGTATCCTGGCTAAACCGCTAGAGCGCTAGCCCCTCAAAATGGCATCTCTAAGCGGCAACCAGGAAGTAAAGAGCACCAAAAGAGAATTTTTTCAATACAACTGATTAAAAGGTAGAAAAAGTTTTTAAACGAGCAAGAATTCTATTCAGTGCAACAGAATTGCAGCCAAACAGTAAAAGTAGTATGTAGTATTTTATCTAAAGTGCATCATGCGATTCAGATCATCACCCCTCGGGTTCAGATTCAATTACTTAAACAATACGTTTGTGTCAGATCACCCCCTCAAAGAATACAAAAATCACATTAACAGTATTTGAAACAAGTGTGTTGTGCTTATTTAAATTTACCCCTCATTTGTTAGGGAATTTAATGATCAACGTCATTACACCAAGAGTTTTTTTTTATTTTGACATTGGCTACATAAGGAATTTCTTTAATGTCTAGCATGCCAAAAAATGTACTGTTCATGAGCTGAAGGACTTTTAAGTGCTTGCACCAGAAGAAACGTTTGTGTACAAATACAACTGAGTTCTCAGTCTGCTAAAATGATGGTCCTATCTCCCTCTTTAGAGTTGGGAAGACCATCAGGAGCCTCAGTTGCCTCAGTTGATGGAAAGTGTCCCTTAATGGCCCAATACAGTAGAGCTGTCAGAGGAAGAGCATTACACCGGCCGCCCTATTTAGAGTGGACATTATAATTACCTTTTTTATGTCTGTCACCATCAGGTAAAACAAAGAAACCAAATATTGACCCTCACTACCTGAAACTATGACCCAGGAATGGGGGTCATCAATTCTTTTGTTTGTTTTTAAATAATAAACTCTACCTTTGGTTGTGTGTTTTTGAAAAATAAAAACTGTAGTAAAGTTTGTAAAACAGCTTTTAAAACCAATGGCACTAAATTTTTAGTACCTGTACAGGGTCCACTGTGACAGCTGTCCCTGTCAAGGTACAGAAATTACCATGGGGCCAGCGGGGATCTCTAAATTTGGCCAATAGTAGTCCATCAGGTTGGTGGAGGTAATGTCCTCTGCGACCCTGAAAGACTGTACTCCATCTTCCAAACAGTAGATTAGGCCTGTCACGTGGCCCATAGGGACATTGCCATCTTCATTAAGTTAGCAGAAGCACGCTGCAGCTTGCCTTCTGCTTTGCGCACATTGCTACACGTCTTAATAATATCTATGGCTGTTGTCACATGAGAACTCATCGCTTTGTTCACTCTCTGCATGTTCCTGGGATTTTGACTGAACATTATGAGCAAGGTTGAACAACAATGCCCTTTGTTATTTTGTTCTGGCCAGGCCTTAGCTCCTAGACAAAACATACTGATGCAGCTGTTGTTTGGATAACATACTTTAGTTTTATTTGGAAACACGAATAGGTGGGACACACTTGGAGAGGGACCTTTCCAGGGAGAAGAGCAAGACAGCACCTATGATGTAGATCTACCATCTCTAGGCTAAGGTATGGAGTCTAGTGACAAAGCTCAGAGATCTTCTAATATATAATGATACTGCTTCTTATCAAGGAGAGGGAGGTTAGGCATAATTGTCTTTCAGATCTTATTGTGGACAAGTACAGAGTGAGAGCCTAAGGGTGTGTCTTGTTACCGCAATTCCTGCGAGATCTGGGAGCGTTGTGTTCTGGGGTTTCTAATCATTTGTTTCTCTGTGAATGAGTAGGAGAGTGTGTGAGACACTATAGCTAGTTGGTCCTGGGCCATAAGTACTAAGGTGGTAGGAGGACTCAGTCCTTATACACCAAGGTCCTATAATCCTGCACATAGTTCTGTTTTAGGGCAGAATCCCTGCAACAGGCCCAAATTCTTTGGCATGGCTAAAGGCTCTATGAATACCATTTGACAAAGTATATTCATTGAATTTCTATGTTTTTCAATGAGATACCTTGACCGATATACAAAACACCCATCAAGCATGGCCCATTGATGTGCACAGAGTGCACTAAGCAGTTATCACTACAAACCCTGTGCCCACCCTCCTGCTCCCAGAACCAGGAGGATGTTAGCCGTATCCAATAGGCTCTGGGTGCAAGTTTGGTCCTTAAAGAGGCCCAATCACCCATGTCTTCATATTTTGAACGGAGTGGCTTAAACGATTGTCCAGTGGCCATGCCATGTGGCTTCTTGGCATTACTATCAGTAATGACCTCAGCAGGGTCTCTCTTCTTCCAATCCCCAACAACCAGGTCACAATCCCTCAGCCTACAGAGAGCAAAGTGCACAGTCCTGCCATGTTTGGGGGGAAACATTTTTTGACATTTGCTTGAAAATTAATAGTTTTGTTTTAGTGAGAAGGAAGAGCATCATAACTAACAATAATAAGAGTACTGTACACAATTTTGATACTCATTACAATCATCTGAATATTAATAGCAGAGATTAAAATAATGAATAACAATACACACAAACTGTTATGATTGAATGACAAGGTGCTTATGTAATTGTTTACTACCCGTTGGACCTTTAGTCATTTCCAATCTCAAACTCATAATTATGATGACTATCAAACCACAATTTATTAACTGTAGGGGCAATATGGCTAATCCAATCCTAGGCTATACATCCCTCAGCTATCATGATCTCAGTAAATAAAGTAGGAGCCCTTTCAGGAGGTACGTTCAAGTTGGTACCAATAATAATTCTTTTAGTTGTAAGTTCTACATTATTATTGAACTTTAAGGATAAACAAGGTGTAAAGTCCTTACAAAATTCATATACATGAGAATAAATAGCAAACATTTGGAAAATTACTGCATTCTCAGACTCTCAAACCCTCATCTGGGATATCTACAATTAACTATGATCTTCCATTTGAACAGAATATTAGCTGTATAAAAGAAGCTATTAATGATTTTGAATTGCTGCATTTTTCATCTAGCTGATGTAGAAGTTTTATAAGCCTCATTAAAGGAATGCTTATTTTCTTGCAGGGAGATATCAGTACCAAGTTTAACTATCTATTTATCTGACAATTTGGCTAAACGATCTTCCACAGTGGGCATAAAGGCCAAATAAGATTCTCAAATTGTGATTTTTATGCTATTCATTGCTTCTAGGCTCTAACAAAATTCGAGCTATCCAAAGAAAAACATGGATATCCAAAACCAATTTGTTTCTGTATATTAAAAAAAAGACATTGTGGAAGGACAAACTCGTTCTGAAGGTCGAAAAAACTACAAAACTGTGCAGCTGAAAAAAGCTTGCCAACGACAGTTATCCCCTTGTTAGACTGTATGTACAAATAATGGGAGCCATTCAGAAGGGTAACTTTTGAGTAAGCTAATTTTGCTCTTACACTTTTAGGAACTTAAAAGAAACAGTAGTAAGTATAGCACCACAAAGGGCCAACAACTGGAGCAACACCCTCCCACAGTAATTAATGGAGGGAACTTAAACTTAAACCCCATGAGAAATATTGTTAAATTAAATAAAATTGTTAAAAATAGGTAAAATGTAAATTCATGTAATTTATTGCAAAAAATATGTATAAAATTAAACGAATTTATTATTTAAGTATAAACTATCTTAGCCTTTTTTAATTAAGAAATTAATGTGATAACAATTAAATAAAATACAATTAAATTACTTTTAATTCTACCGGAACCATGTTCTGAGGGCCAGGAGGCCAGCAGAAGCTACTGCACCCAACGTGGGGTCCAGGCATTTTAATCTTTGCTGTCCTGGGGCCTGAACTACTATGGATTCTGAGCAACTGGGCCAAGTACCCCTTCTGTTCCTTGACTCTTAGTAGCAACATGGTTGAACAGTTGGGGGAGGTAGATAGAGTAAAGTGAACACAGGTTCACATCTCA
The DNA here is from genome assembly GCF_964261635.1 of Lissotriton helveticus. Classification (NCBI taxonomy): domain Eukaryota; kingdom Metazoa; phylum Chordata; class Amphibia; order Caudata; family Salamandridae; genus Lissotriton; species Lissotriton helveticus. Next base: position 645,192,805 of record NC_136071.1, on the reverse strand, counting down.
AAATACATGCGCTGCAGCAATAAATCATTGTACAGCCAAATTCTTTTATGAAAAAGGAGAAGCAATTTATTTCTACTGCTACCAACACAAAGAAAAAATAAAACATTCACAAACAAATGCCCAATCCCTCTGAGGTTGTGGCTCTAGTGCTTCCTTTGTGGTTTTCCTTGCTCTAGTGATTAGTGATAGAGGCTATTATGCATTCACTATTGTCATCATCAATAGTATGCTCCACTAGCAATCCGAGTCTCAAGAGTACACTCTGACTCTGTTCTAAAGTCAAAAGTGCTCCAGCACCGACGGGCTATCTAGCCAGCAAATTACTCTGGGGTCAGTGGCCCAAATTCATTCTTACCCGCACCTGCAGGCTCGGAGGATCCAGAGTTTCTGAGCATGCCTCCTCTGCAGGCATCACAGCAGCAGGCCTCGGTGACTTCACTCTACATGGTCCAGGCAGGCTGCACTCACTGATCCCCGATCTTCTCATACACAGTTGCACTCCTACAGCGACTGAAGGTTCCTTATGGCTCCTTGTTACAGGTAAGCCTTTTGGTCTTTCCAACAGCAGGAGGCAGATGAGAAGTTCCCAGTGCTGATTCATCATCTGGGATTAGATGCGTGGGAGGTTCCCACTATAACCTCACTCCTCCGACAATGCTCTGTGACGCTACACCTTTCTGGCTAATACCAGTGACCTCTTCTAGCATAGATGGGTCACCACATCCCTACTGTACACTGGCACCGACTCCCTTGTCCCTGCAGCTATCCGCACAGAATCCTCTCCTGTCATATGGAGTTGCTGCTTCTCAGCTACACACGGGCTCCTGTGAGATCGGCAAAACATTAAGAAAAGCTCATGTGCGAGGACCCCCTCCTTGCATACGGGGTTGACGATCCTCAGCTGCACAGGACTTTGTTCTATGGGCACAACCGTCACCACAGCTTACATAATGGCAGTCCTCTCCAGCATACAGAGGTCGCTGACTTTGTCCTGTGCACGTGCAATGACCAGATTAGTGCAGTAACCATTTCCACACACCTTGCAACAGAAATCCACTCAACAGGATTCCCCACTGGAACTCCCTTTCTCCAACATTTCTCCTCCTCATAGGTATGATCTTGGCAAGCTGGCAAGCCATGGTTTTCCAAGGCAGGTGGTCTTGAATTCCCTGGGTGATGTTCCCTCACCCAGCAGGGAGTTAAGCAGGCCTTGACCCCTGTCCAGGTCACAGGCAGAAGTCTTGTAGAGCTTCCCCTCATCAAACACCCAGTCTGGCTGCCTGGCAAAAGGCAATTTATGAGGTCTCAAGCTGCCATTTTTATAATTAATTTCCAGACACCAAATGTGATTTAGAGTCTAAGGGGCACATTTACAACTTATATGGTGCAGGGCAGCGCAGCAAGTCACCTTACTGTGTTGTCCTGCATCAACGGGAAAGAGCAGTAATGCACCATATGTATCTAATACGGTGCATTCCTGTCCTTTTCCCATGAGCTGTTTGGCAGCCTAGTGCCAATGCAGGCACCCTTTGCACCATGGTGCAAGGGTGCCTGTGTTTGAGGCAGGATTGTTTTTGTGCAGGAAGGGGCACAGAATTCAGCACACATAGAAAGAGCAAAAAATTTGGAGAAATAAAGATAGTTCTGCTTGTTACTCCTCTAAAAGGGAGGCTTATCTTTTTGCCAAATTACCAAGTTCCTGTTCTTGCAAATATGGGAACACATCAAAGTCCATGGATATTGTTTGAGAATACACATGTAACACCCTGTCTCTCTGGGGAGAGAAATGGCCTAGCGGCTAGGGCTGTTGACCTCGTAGCAGGGGAACCGGGTTTGAGTCTCGGCAGCGATGCTCAATATTCAGTGATTTGGGGAAAATCACTCAATCTCCCTGAGTGTCCGTCTGTAACATAACTTGTGCTCATGTGTAAAGGGCTCTATACCTTTGGGTCTAGTTCGCGGTATATAAAACTCAACCTAAAAAATAAAACACCCATGGAAATGCCTCCCTGGGACAGAGTAGTGCAACGTAGTCATTTGTGCTGCGTTACATTACTCAAGATTTATGAAGACATGCAAGGCGACCTTTTGTGGCTTCATAAATCTCATTTCACATTTGCGTTGCTCTTGCACCACATTCCTGGTGCATGAGCAACACGAAGGGGCACATAAATATGCCCCTGAGTCTTTCATTTTATGCTAGGGTTCTGCTTCTTTTGAAGGGCCCATCCTCTGCTCTCTCGTCCTCTTGAACGGAGCCTGTCACAGCAGTAGCAACTCTAAAGCTGATAGTCACATAACACAGGCCATGGGAGCAATAAGGGTTCACACTTGGATGTCAGTCACATTGATATGCGCATCAAAAGGTTAGTCCAGAGCTACAGCCCTATTCTTTATGATGCCCAGGCCCCTTCCTTGTGACCTCTCGCTAAGTGACAGAGCACCCTTCGAAATGTATGGGAGAAGCCTGCAGGGGCGGCTGGCAAATACATAGATCGGTGAGGCTTGCAACTGAGGGGTGGGTGGGTGCGTGCATGCAAGCAAGGTGAATGGCAAATCATTAAAAAAAAAGATCAATTACCTTGCTTGCTGCACGTCAGACGTCCTCCTCTCTCCGGTCCAGCAATTCCCCAACCCAATTCTGCTGCTACCGTCAAGATTGTAACCAGCATGAGAGAAGCGCCTGGATTGGATGAAGTGGGCTAGCTGGAAGCTCTTCAGGCATTGTAGGCCTGTGCTTGATCTCTTGGACTGCTTCAAAGTGTGCATGTCACTTTGGCTGGCGCAAGCGAGCCAGCAAGACTAAGAATCGTACTTTGGAGCGTCCAGCCAGCCATGCTCCTCGAGTCCTCTATTATGTCAATCCGCTGGGGGGAGGTTGGCAGCTGCAGCACACTACACATGAAAATAAAATGGCGATTAATTCATTTAATTGCCATTTTATTTTTCTCATTTACCATGCTGCAGTGGGTGAGAGGGTGATGCTCCCTCGCCTTGACTAAGGAACCGCAGCTGTAAGCCTGGCTCTCTCTTTCCCAGTTTGTGTTCCCCAGCTTAAAGGGATACAATATTACACAAATGAGTCTGTGGGATTTCTCCAGCTCTTCTGTCTGTTTCACCATGCAGGCCTGGGTCTCCCAAATGGATCCCAGGGCCCTCCATGTATTGCACCATTCAGAGGCACACATACAGCCAGTGCATGATTACAGCATGCACACAATGTAAAGGACTGTATCCTTCATGTACTGTACCACTCATGGGCACACATACATCCAGCACATGCATTTAACATGCACGCACTGCACAGCACTACATCCATCATACATTGTACTACTCATAGGCACATATACATCCAGCTCATGCATTCAGCATGCACAAACTACACAGTACTGCATTACCCCTGTATTGTACACTTTCCAAGCACACATACACCGAGCGCATACACTACTCATGCACTGCGCAGCACTACACACCAAATTAATGTAGACCAAGTGTTGAGTTACGCATATAACTTGGAACTTTAAAAATGAGTAAGCCTTTAGACCTCACTCCACTACCACATGTTCACTCCTACTGAGTACTCCATGTCATGATGCAACGACTGTGGTTGTGCTCCTTAACTTCTGGTGAAGGCAGTAGACTCTCACCACTATGAGGGTAGCACTTTGGGTGACCCTCTAGGTCCAACAAGACTTCACTCCGTGAGACGGGCCTATGTTGTGGTGCACACGCATGGTCCATGTTTACCTATGACAACAAAAATCAACAATAGGGTTCCAGACATCAGTACAGTAGAGGCATGGCAGGGGTAAAAGTCCATTACCATGCAGAGTACTTTTCCATCCCAGCGAATTCTGTATACCACTATTAATGAGGAATAATGCATAAAAAATACATATATTTTTTACTTTAGGTAGGAATTCATTTTTTTACTTAAACGGATGAAAATAATTGCGATAAGATTTTATATATTTAAGCTAATTTAACTTTTTTTTTTTTTTTTTTTTAAAGGACCTTTATTGTTTCAGCAAGGAAATACAAACATGGGCCTACAACCATTCCGGCCGGACGCTAATCAAGTCGGAAATAGAGCAATACATTATAGAAAAAGACAGCGGCACGGAAAGCAAGGTCTGAAGAGCGTCCAGGATAAAACATACGCGTAAACTTACAATGTGAGAACAAGGATCCAAGAAGGTCCATTTTACAACAAAGAAAAATAAAATTAAAATCAATGCCGTACAGTCATACACGTTCCCACAATAGCGAACAAAAAGCAGAAAACCCGCCAGTAGTGCAAATGCATTCGAAGTAATGGGGGATAGGGCCTTTGGGTCAGGATAGTTATAAAAAACACACACAGTTCGGTGCGAGCTATGCCCCATCCCTCAAAGCGAAACACACTGTAGGAAACATAAAAGACGACGACATCGAAAAGAGAAAGATAAAGGGCCATAAAGACAAAGAAAGGACAAATTAACAATCCCATCCCCCTACCCCCACCCTGCACCCCTGCAGAAGGTTACGGCCTACCCCCCCAGCAGCGTGCCTGTCGCCCTAATTAAGAAACCCGAAACATAGAGAAGAAGAGAGAATAAAGAAGAAAAAATGTCGGAGAAGGACCATCGACCCGGCCACCCGGCCCCCCCCCCCCACACCGCATGCAATAATAGAAGGAATACGAAAAAAGTAATCATGTATAGCACAATCAATTATATCCCCGCTGAGTGTCCCTTAAATCACCGTCAAACAACAATAGGTCCCCCCTTGTCCTAAAAGATCTCACCCCTGGCCTCGTCTATCCATAGTACCAATGTATATCTCGCTCTCAATCGGCATACAAAATAGCATGAAGGGTTCAAATGTTCCAGGAGGATCGGGAAGTGTCGTTGCTCCATAGGACGTTAGCCACCCGTACCTCGCCAAAGACGCATGGCGGAAATCTGTTTGTATCAATGTCAACACCGATAACAACCTCCAGTCCGAACACAGTTTCGCCAGCCATGGAAAAGGAATCACACGATGCGGCAAGCGCTGAAACACTGCCGGGGCAGTCCAAAACACGGATCAACGTCGTTCTACCACTCGCCAAGCAGACAAGGGGTCCAATGAGTCAATCACACATGCAACAGGTGTACCCACAGCAGTCTCATAAACCGAGGCTATCAGTGACTCTACGGACTTAAACGTAGCGGAGGCATCCGTCTGTGACACATAGGCGGGCAGATCGGCGCCTACACGAGAATGAACCAAGCCTACGTGGAACGGCGGAACAACAATGGCGGCCATCCTTCTTCCCAGTTCCCGGGCCTCCCGGATCAGGGTCATTTGCAGGGTTTTTAATGCAGCCAGTACATCTCTGGACGTGGGCCCTTTCTCATGATGCCAACCTCCGGGACTCTCTTGTACAGCGGTTTCTCTGCCCGGATGAAGAGTGCAGAAAAGGGTGCCATCTGCCATTTTAGCCGTTACGGCCTCCTCCTTCTCCATCTCACCCCAGGACCGGGCCCCACAACAGGATTCAACAGGATTCACAGGAGGACCCCAAAAATCAAAGCAGGCATCTCAACGGAGGGTCACCAAAGGGCTAAACAAATTCTCTGCCGCTCCCCGGGAGGCACCCGTCAGTCCCGGGAGAGGTCGTTAATGCCCTGGCATCACACCGAGGGGGTGTCGAGGACAATGGTTTCCCTCCGGTCCTGCTGTATCGCACTTCCCGCAGAGCAATCTGCTATTCGGAGGAGGTCGGCACTGTCGCCTTTGGCCAGCAGATCTCTGGTTCCCTCCGACCGGCTCCCCTCCGCAGCCAGAGGCCGCCGTCGTTGCAGTCGCGGCCGGATACTCCTCTCACTCGAGATCCCGGTCCCGGCACAATGAAGGCCGCCCAGCAGTCGGGGGCATTTCTTCGGGTCTACCGCATGGAGAAGCCTCAGGAGCAGACGGTAAGTGAACGGTGTCCTTCGCCTACTTAGACATGCAACTATTGCACCGGATAATTGCCAGGATATATGTGCGGGGTGAGAGGGCTCACGGAGCAGAGCGTTTATGTAGCCATCTCGGTCGCCATCTTGGCTCCTCCCCCGCTAATTTAACTTTTAATTGAAAAATAAGTTAATGCTGTGTCATTTGTTTTGATCCACAATATGTATAAATAATTAAAAGTACTATTTAACATTGGATTACTTTTTCCAAGTTTAACAATTGTTTATAAATATCTCTGCCACCAGGTGTGAAAGCTCCCTGCAGTAAATTGTAGGGAAGGTTACAATAATTTGTTTAAGTTTACATTTAAAAAAAAATCCCACCTAAAGTAAAAAAAATTATTGCGAAACACATGCAGCAACGGAAACACAATATTTTTAAAAGGGCAAAAGCAATGCAGCAATGATGTGCCCCTGTTCCTGCTTCACAAGCCTTCAAAAACATTACTCTTTTAACTGGCATTCCCAAACAAGGGTGAGAGCTTGTTTCCACCTTTGATTCTACCTTTTAAGTTCCAAGGTAGTTCCAAAACTCCATCTCTCACAGAGCTAATGTTACCTATCAATTATGCTAATATTTTCTTGAATTTGTTTTAGAAATGTTGCAATTGTATGCCTCTACTTTTTGTACAAAATATAGTGGTGAAGCTGGATCTACCCTCCTAATAACTCTTCTCTCATTTATATACTGTAGGCTCTGCAGTGGTTCTTTTTTAAGTAGTAACATTGATAGTTATCCAAAAGAATAGTGTCACAGTTTTCTATCAGGATACTACTGTATTACAGATGGTACTGGTAGTCAGTGCGAGCTGAGAGTTTGTCAATCTTCTGGACACCCTTGACTGAGAAGGTGTAGCTTCTAGGATGAAAGGTTCCTCATCAACATTCTCTGGTAGCACAACTGAGTCCTCTGAATTGACTACATGTTTAGGTTTCCTCAATGAAGTATTTTGTGTCAGTATGCTGTTAGGTTTAAACAGGGCTTCAAGAAATATAGTTTGTCCTTCTACATATCATTCTGATTACGACCTGTGACCCTAAGAATAAAAAGTTATGTTGTCTCTGTTAGTAACATAATTATTGCATTTTAATTCTGGCCTGGTAACAGCCAGGGGTAAAATTGTTTCTTCCATTCATTAACACAACGTTTTTTATACAGAGTCATCCCAGATAGAAGACATGTAATATTACAGCGTCATCTCACATTATTACACTGCATTTCTGTTCAATACTGGAGATGTCTGTTACTGCTGACAAGTAACAAAAATGTCCAGCATCCCATTTACTAGACATTTATGTACTATACATCTTTTCCATCCTGTTGTAAGTGAGGAATTTAATCTTTTTCCCAAATTCAATTTTGAACATGTGAAAATATATGTATGCCCAGTTTTTACACAATGGTGACTTTTGATAAAATCCAGCTAATATCATTCTTTTCCCTGATTTATGAAAGGGAGCCTGAGCATGCATACCGGTGTGGGATCGAAATTCAGAACCTGATTTAGACCTTGTGACTACCTTTAAATATAGGGCGTGAGCCAAAATAGACAAAAGTAAGGATCTCTGTCTCACCTGCAAAATCTTATCAGCAGTTGTTTTTGTAGACTAAATATATTGTAGCAAGTTTTACTGCTTGGAATCAGTACTCCTTTCATCGACATGGTGCATTAGTTTGATCAAAATGATTATCATGGTTCAGTATTTCAAACACTGTCCTGTTTACTAGCAGAATTTTTTCAGGCGCTTGAGTTATCTTATTATTACATTTATTTGGAACGCATAGTAGAATATGATTAGACAAGCTGTGTTATGTTGTGATGTAAAGAAAATCAGGTAGAACTCGTTTGGTTTTGAGAATTTAATTTAAGGCTGTGTGAACATTTTTATTAAATAAGTCTAATCTCTTGTAAATACCTACTATTAGGTTTGCTTACTTTTGCATACTTTCAGTTTTTCGTATGCTGGAGACTCGATTCAAGGAAAAAGGTCCAGCAGGAATTGTGAATCTAGATGTGCCCTGCAGCAAATGCATCGACCTTGCAACTTTCACCATGTGATTTTTGACACGAGATTGGGCAACAAATTATTTGCATTAAAAAACATCCTTTATTGTATACTTTAGCTGTCTCGCACGGATCCCAACTTGTCCTCCACTGCTAGAAGGTATGAATTTGTCTACTGTGAGTAGATGTTATTGTTTTGAATGAACAATTTATTAGTTCCAGGAGTATAATATATTTTGGTAAAATACAAGTACAATTCCATCTACATAAACAACTTTTTTTGTAATATGTATGTGTCAGATTTTTTCTAGAATGCATGAACATAAAAAATGTCAAAACTGAAGATACATTGTTTCAAGAAACAGAGTTAAAACTAAATTTTGAACCTAGTTACAAGTAGGCTGATAATTATCGCTTACAATAAAAATATGTGACAGAAGTGCCTGTTTATCGGATGCGTTCATTATCTTCAATTACGCCTTTTTAGGGAAAACCTGCAGATTGCACCATAATCCGCATGTCTCGGTAAATCGTCTTTTGAAATTTGACAAAGTGTGAGTTCCTCATCACACCAGGGCCCTATTACATAAGGTGCCCGGGGCGCAATGGGCGCTTGTGCCCGCTTTGTGTGCCCCCGGGGCACTTTGGTATTATAGCAGGGGGCGAAGACGCTTGTGCATACCCTTTTATAATACTGATAGTGCTGGCGCACTTAAAGCACCAGCGCTATCAACAGAGGATGTTCCCCCATTTGCATAGGGGCGTGCCCTATGCAAATGACAGTGCGCCATTTATAAGGTGGTGCACTGTCAGTGCACTCCCTGAAAGCGGCCCTCTGCAGGGGTAAACGGGGGTCCCATGGACCCCCCCAGACATCCCCTTGCAGACAGGTACAGTCACTGACTGCACTAGTCTGCAAGGGGATCTCGAATCCCCTTTGAAAGAGCAGGCGGGTGCCGCCTGCACTGTGAAACTGCGAAGCAGCTGCTCCATGTTTTCACATGAATGCGCTGCCCCCAAGTTTGCAGATGCCCCCAGGGCTGCGCATTCAACATAATGGGGTGCATTGGCATTGTTTGCGCCTGGCGCACCTTTTCAAAGATACCCTGGGCTCAAACAATGGCAATACGTGATACGGGCCCTGGTAATTAGCGGGTGTGAGAAACATAGCACCACTCTAAATTGTGATTCCTGCGCAAACCGTTGTTAGCTCACTGTTAGACCCGGGATCCCTTGTTGGCTAAGGTAGGTACCTTAGGCCAAGTAGGGATCCGCGTTCCAAAGTCTGGGAAAGGAAGGTCACAACCATGCTCACAATAATCCAATGATAACACCACAAATAGACTCCGCATGAGTTTTATAAAACGAGTATAAACTTTATGTAAAAAAGATATACGATAAGACCACATGATATAAAACCAACATATGAGGTTGTATAATATTTCTCCTGGCCGCTTGTTAGGCCAGCCAGCCCTTGTAAGTACTGGCGATGTCAATGAGCACTTCTAAACATTCTCCTGTATTCCTAATCACATCACGCAGTTCGTAATGCTAGAATCAGGTACTTTTGCAAAGTAAAAATACTGTAATGCATAACGCAGCAATCACACACTCTGCAATGAAAAGCATGCAATGTGTAACGCAACAATCAGGCACTTTGCAAGGTAAAACAATGCAATGCGTAATCCAACCACCAGATATGTCGTTCTGCAATAATAAAGCAATGGGTATACATTAATCAGGCAACTCGTTATGTAGGAATAATGCAATGGCAAATATGCTAATCAGGTAGTCCATTAGGCAGGAACAAGGCAATGCGTCATACAACAATCAAGAAGGTCGTTATACAGAAAGTTGGAATGTGTAATACGTCAGTCAGGTACTCCGCTCTCAGAAACAGAATACTACGTAGTACACTCAGGCCCCGATCACCTGGCCTTAGGCGGTCTCTCCGCCTCCTCTACTGACCTTCAGTAAGCCTCTCACAGTTGCCCCCAACACAGTACGATGTTATTCCAAAGTGCCGCTTCGCACTCTGCCCAGGTATCACCACTCCTTTTGGCAATACGGGCCGCAATACGAGCCGAAGCAGAGGCTTGCGCTGCCAGCATGAGAGAGAGACCAACAGCGTCTCCCTCTGAGCCCACGCCCCTCCCCAGGAGTCGACCCACGTTACCTGGGGGCACGAACCCACTCTCCTCTCCTAGTCCAGTGGCTGGGCCTCCAAGCAGCTTTGTGGAATGGCAATGGTGGCTTGGGCCGGAAACTCAGCTCCTCTGGGACTGTTGGTTCAGGCCACTTCACTTATGAAGATTTCAGGCGGCCACAAAGAACACGCACACAGCGTCGCTGAATCTTCCTTCACTCCGACTGTGCGATCACTGGGCACTCCACACATGATTCTCCAGCTGCACGAAGATCACACGCGCAGCATATCTGAGACTCACTTTACTCCGGTGCACACAATAACTTAGCAAATCCTTATAAAAATCTCCCAGTGCACATCGCGCCAGCACACAACAGTGTTGAGACTCACTTGGCCTCTGGTGCACACAATGACGGGGCAAATTCTCATGAAGGTCTCACGGTGCACAATGCACCCGCACACAACGGCGGTGAGACTCACTTGGATTACGGTGCATACGATAACAAGGCGACTCCTTCAAGGGTCTCAGGCTAGACAAAGCACAAGCACACAGCGTCTCTGGGACACACTAGGACTCCAGGTGCCACGATCACAGGGCACGCCTTACGAAGATCTCAGGCTAGACAGAGCATACACACACAGTGAATCTGAGAGTCTTGTTTGGAAACCTGGGTATTCCTGTGTTTCCGAAAGGGAGCCAGCTCGCCTCAGGCCCTTGGAGATAGTTACTTCTGGACACAGCACACTGCAAAGTCCTTCAATCAGGGGGACACAGCACCGAGCAAAATCCCTTTAGCCTTTCCTTGGTTGGTTGAAACAGCAAACTGCAGGCCAGCCACAGGTCCCACAGCAAGAGCAGTACTATCCAGCAGTCTCTTCAGTTGTTTCTCCCTTGGCAAAGGTCCTCTTGACCAGGAAGTAGCTCCAGTCGTGTTCACACTTGATCAAGCTATTCTCCAAATTCAGGGGCTTCAGTTGTTGTGCTTCAGGGGGCACTGACTCCTGCTCAAACCAGTTCTGGGTGCCTCCATGCCAGTGACAACTCTCTTCCTTTGATTAGTGGAGGTCTGGATTCTTAATCACTCGGCAGGGGATGGGACAATTGTTTTATAGCAGGAGTCCAGGCCTCTTCACCTCTAGGGGCTTCTCCTCCCCTACACTCCAGATGCAGGTCTGCCTGTTGCTGTCTCACCTCCTCCCCTGAGTCAAGACATTCCCCAGATCCTATCGCTTTCAAATCCGGACAGTCAATCTACAGCCAGGCAGAGACACACAGAAATGTCAGAGCACAAAAATGCAGCCACTTTCAAAAGAGTGGCTTCTAAACACACAATGCAAAAACCACCTACATAAAAAGATGTGTTATTACATTGTAAGTTCAGGCATGCTAAACTTCACCTTTCCATATTAAACCCTTGGGAAGATAGGCTGGAATACATATTACACAGCCTTCCCATTCGATCCTATGAGCAAGATGACCTTTCAAAAGTGAAAAACGAAATGGAGACAATTTCACTGTCAGGACATGACACACAGCTTAGTACATGTCCTACCTTTCACATACACTACACCCTGTCCAGGGGGGACCCTAGACCTACCATAGGGGTATCTTAGGTGCACAGAAAGGGAAGGGTAAGGTTTGGCCAGTGAGTGCACTTGAAAGAACAACATGGCAGTTTCACAAACCGCATCCAGGCCCTGCAATGGCAGGCCTGAGTTCCCTTTTTAAGGCTACTTGTGTGGGTAACACAAATAGTGCTGCAGGCCCACTAGTAGCATTTGCATTACCAGCCCAGGCACACATAGTGCACTTCACTAGGGACTTCACTTGGTAAGGCAAACATACCAATCATGGACAGCCAATTACCATTATTTATACAGGGAACACTTACACTTTGACACTGGTTAGCAGTGGCAAAGTGTCCAAAGCATCTAAGTTGGCAACACGATGTCAGAAAAAGGTCTAGGGGGAAAGCAAAAAGTTTAGGGACTTTAGCCAAAAAGGGCCAAGTTCTACACTCACTGATTAACTAAACAGGCTACTTGTCATAAGGCAATATTTAGGCCGACTGTCGTGTTTTTACAGGGATTCAGAGCAGTCGTTCAGCTCACCATGTTATAGAATGCACAAAATATTTAGAGAAAGTCCGTCCAGGGAGGCAGTTGTCCTAGGCAGGTGACTAGTGCAGATAGCTAAAAACATCCTGCAGACGTACTGGTTTTCTTTTACCTGGCCCTAACCCAAAGTGACTTAATCATTGTTGAATGTCTTATTTCTATTATTTCTATTACGCACCAGAAAATATTCCCAAAATTCTAAGTAAGAGTAGTGACCTGTCCACCTGCTGTGGGAGATCTAAAACCACTTCATTTAAAATGTTTGTACTGAAAAATGTTTTTGGATGGAGTTTTTGAATTAGTAATGATTAGCAGTTTGATGCATTCTTGGAACTACTGAGGCTCACCGGAGTGACAACTTAATCACAAGTAATTTACTAATTACCTGCTCTTGGATTCCTTAGTTTCCCAATCTTCAGATACCAGGCAATGGATGGAAAAAAGATACATTCTCATCTTTATCCAAAATGTCATTGCAAACTAAATGTTTCCTTGATTTGGAATTGAATTTTCATAAGCCTTAGGTGTTCGATTTTCAAGAACAAGGGACTGGTGTAAACATATTCTCTTTTTTTAAAAATCCGAATGGATGGTGGTGTGGACATATAGTGAAACATAGTTCACTGCAGAAAGGACCAAATGGTTGAGGCAGATCATTGTGTAGACATATGCCCAAAGGTCTACTCAATGCACAGAACCCATGATGTGAAGCCATCTTAGTCTTCACGTAAGCCTATGTTTTTTCGAATTCTTCCATGCTTCGGTGCACAATTCTCTCCAAAAGTGTGTAATGTTAAGGCAATGTTATTTATCTAAGCCTTTTCAGTAGAGGGATCAACACAAATGAGCACAGTCTCCGTGATTGGAGCATAAGCATAGTCTCTGCTCTCGCTAGTATTTAACCCCCACCCGTGTAGAACCAGAGTACACTTACCGAGTTCACGGTGTTGGCTTACAAGGAACCTCTGGCATGACCAGGTAACAGAGGTTTTTCCACTAGTGTTTGAAAAGTATGAGCACTGGTGGGGGCATTGGCTGATCCATGACACGGGGTCACTGAAGGAAACATACCTCAATAACAATAAGAGACAATGTATAGCGATGTATGCTTTTATGCTTTGTCTCTTGTTTTCTTTTCTTTCAGATTAGGTCCTTTGGAAATCCCAGGAGCGCTCGTTTGGTAAAACCGTGAGTTTTATTGCACACACCCACTCCTCAGGTTAGGGTACGCCTTAGCGTGCGTATACCACCGGGGTGTTCTTGGTCCTGATGAAAGCTTAGCTAAATTAGCAATTACAAGCAGAAACATGTCGACCACACATTCACTTTCAATTTGGATATAGTTGGCTTGCTTTAAAAGCCAGGACATGCCGCTTCACTTGTTTTTAATGATTGTAGGCTTCCCTGTTATTAAAATTATTTCTGGGTAAAGCTTGTCATCTTTTAAATTTGCACCACCCTTTGCACTGATACACTGCCCAACAAAATCAAGCTCCGCTGTAGTTCAGGCGTCTTAGCACACCAGGGAGGCACTCGGTCTCCCTGGTGGGAACCCGTTGATGAAGCATGTCGCCAACTAGATTAGTGAGTGAGCGTTCTTTTAGAAAACATAGGTTTTTTCCTACACACTTTCCCCACCCTTGGTTATTATTTATTTGGAAGCTGTCATTCAAACAGATTTAGGTATGAGGTAAAATGGAGCAGGTCTTTACAGATCACCAGAATCCAAATGTTGTTGATATAATGATACTGCTATTGCCTATTTTGTAACTAACTTCAGGACACCATTCCTAATATTTTATTTTGAACAGCAATCATCAATGGATGTGAGACAATGTCTTCCAATGCAAATATATCCCTCAGCTTCAGGAATCACATTATTGTGCAAGAATTCAATAGGTGACATAATCACAGGCACTTCTTGGGAGCTTTTTTTCACACTCAGCTAAATGTAAAGGAGTCTATTTATGAGCCAGTTCGCGTTGCTCTTGGACCACTCAACTTGGTGTAAGAGCAAGGCAAACCATACATATGATTTATGAATCCAAGCAAGGTCACTATGCATGGCCCTGAGTGGCTCCATAAATCTAGAGTAAGACATAGCAGCGCAAATGGTTTATTGCCTTACTCTGCCTTGGGAAGCTGTTCCATGGGCATTGCGTGGATGTTACTGTGCAAATCCCATGGCATTTGGAATATTCGTATCAATTTACCACTTCTGGCAGACCTGGGAATGCACCAAAAAGATACACCTTCTCAGGAGAGACGCAACAAGGAGAAATATCTTTATTTATCCTTGTTACTTCCTCTATCCATGTGTGCTGCATTATGCTTCTCAGGATTGTTTTTGTGCAGGAAGGTGTTCCTTCCTGCACTAAAAGAATCCTGCATGGAATGCAGCACCCTTGCACCATGGCGCAAGGGTGCATGGTGTAAGGGTGTCTGCTTTGACGCTTAGACTGCCATAAGGGCCCTAGCGCAGGGAACAAGGCAGGAATGCGCCGTAGTGCCTTTAATACAGCATATTTCTGCCTTTTCCAAATCACGCAGTGCAGTGCATCACTGCATGACATTTTAGTAAATAGACCCCAAAGAAACTTGTCATTGTCTTTGTTGACAATGTATCAGTACAACTTACAGTCATTGCAAAATGAATTGTTTTTTACTTTTAACATTTTGTGCTTTAATGGCATATTTTCAAACATGTCTCCATGGATTCCTCCATAAATATTCCTTTTATATTAAGTTGTCAGATAGAGTGTGCAGTCAGAATAGCATCCTTCAACCAGTTCCATATTTTAAGTTAATCTCAAGATTTAGCTTGCTCAGCCTGCTTGACAGATCATTGAAACTACTTTCACAAGTACATCGTTCGTTGATTGAAATCTTTGGCAACACCTTTTGATTTAGAAATAGAATCTATGGTACATTACTGCAGAATATCGGTTCATGAAGAAATGTGCCTGTATTAAATATTTCCGACAGTGGGGCCCAGATTTGCTAATACTTGACACAAGGTGATGCAGTAATCCAAGTTGCTGAACTGTCTTGCATCAAAGGGAGGGAATGTTTCCTTTCTCTGGTGCACTTTTGGCTTCTATGCACCAACATACTCAACATTGTGCCAAAGTGAAAAGATGTGTACATTCTCTAAAGCATAGCTTGTGTGCTACTGGAAGGGTACAGATCTAGTGCAAAAACTGTGCTTTACGGCTTTGTATGTGTGCTCCACAATGGAGCACAGGTGCAAAGTTGGAAAAATAAGGAGAAATGAAAACAATTCTTCTTCTGCTTACATTGAGGAGGCATTAGGTTTCGGCACAAGTACCGGTCAACCAATGTTACTATATATGAATTTGCATCAAAACCCATGGGTGCTTGCATGGGGATGTCCATTTACCACTCTTGGAATGACTCCATGACAAAAAGTTTTGCATAGTGTAACTGCGCTACGTTTGGATACTTTCCAAATCCCGGTTTGCATTGGATGGCAAATTTCACTCCAACACTTTGCTTTGGATTTGCTTCACAAAAGTGGTCTGGTTAAGACAACTTTAGCAATTTGTCAAACCTCATGTCATCTAGACAAACTAAATACACCAAAAGCAGCTTTGGGTCACCCATTAACATAACATGTTTATTTGTAAAGAACACATTCACCCAGAAGGGTATCTTGGCACTGAATAACAGATGCTTATTGTTGCCAAACTCAATGGTACTCATTTTATCAACCTCAGAAGGATAAAAGGCTTAGTGGACGTGCTGGGATTTGAAACTGTGACCATTAGGTCGCATTAGTCGACTAAGCCCCAAGACCCCTTCCTATCAATGTTTTGATTGGAACAACCCCTGTTAGCTATTGTTTGAGTGAAGTGTCATTCACATTTTAGATTAGTTTATTGAAGTTTTTATTTCTCAAAGTCATAGCATTGATTATTTTGTGTGTCAGGGCAATGGGGGCAAAATGTTTTCAGGAACAGCAGCTGTCCAGTCTGTTGGGATGCAAAAGTCCTCTGCATGGTAATGGACATGCAACCCTGCCCTGAATGTACAACTTTACTGCTGTATAGATCCCTAATGCTGATTTCTGTTATCATAGGCAAACAAGGATCATTCGTGTGTGCCATGACATAGGTCTGTCTCACTGATTGCGGCCTTGTTGGACTGGGAGAAGTGCTGAAAGTACTACGCTCGTAGTTGTAGAAGGTTACTGCCTTCACCAGAAGTTAAGCAGTTTGTAGCAAACTGTGTAGTGATCAGTAAGAGTGAACAGGTTGTTTGTAACTTGTGTCACTGGAGTGAGGCCTACTGGCAAACTCATTTTTAAAGTTCCAGTTGGGTGTGCTTAACTCATCCTTGGCCTACAGCGGTGTAGTGTTGAGTGCTGAGTAGCTCAGGAGCGTTGTATCAGCTTTGGGTGTATGTGTGCCTGAGAAGGGTGTAATACCGGGATAATGCAGTACTGCACAGAGTGCACATGTCAAATGCATGTGCTGGACACATGTCTGCATATAAATGATACAGTTCCTAAATGATGTAGTGCTGTGCAGCGGGTTTAGGTTAAAATCATGCCCTGGGTGTATGTGTACCTGTGAGTGATACAATACATGAAGGGTGCAATGCATGCATATTAAAAGTATGTGCGCGCTGTATGAGTGTCTGTGAGTGATACAGTAAATGAAGCATACAGTGTTTTCCAGTGGTACATCTAGAACGCAGGTGCTGGATGTTAGTGTCCTAATACATGGAGGATATAGTACTGTACAGTTTGTGTATGCTGCATACATGCACCGGGTGTATGTGTACCTGTGGATGGTACAATATATGAATTGCCCTGGGATTAATTTTGGAAGATACAGGCCTGCATGATGAAAGCATGAGGAGGTAGAGTAATCCTACCATACAGATTGGTGTATTGCTGCATTCTTAAAAGCTGCGTGGGACGCACACTGGAGAAGGGAGAGCCAGGCTTCCCCTGTGCACTTTAAAGGGTGGTCATTGATTCAGAGAGAGGTCACGAGGAAGGGAACAAGGCACTCTCAGGAAGGAGATGGTGCTGATAAGAGTATCATAAGGAGTGGGGCGGGGGTCCTGGATTAATCGTTTGGTGCAAATATCACAGTTGTAAACTCTAGTCACTCCCATTGCCTGTGTTGTGTGCGAGAGCAGAGAAGTGGACTTGTCGAAAGAAACAGACCCCCAATATAAAACATCAAAGACTTACGGCCAGATGTAGGTAAAGTACATTTACCGATTCTAAAATACCGGATTTTACCAATTCGATATTTTAGAATCGGTAAATGCTATGTAGCAAATAGAATCGGTAAACATTACCGAATCGGTAAGATTCGGTATTTACCGAATCGGTATTACCGAATCGGTATTTACTGATTCGGTAATTGCCATTCATTCCTATGGGCCTGGAGGCCCATAGGAATGAATGGCAATTACCGAATCGGTAAATACAGATTCTGTAAAATGGGGGACACATTCAATGGTGCCAGGGTGTCACTTTGACACCCTGTTGCACCCCTGAATCGTGCTTGTGTGCAGATGTGGCACACATAAATGCCCTAAGGGCACATGGCACAGTTGAAAATGCACAAATTTGCATTTTCAAAGGTATTCGTTATTTACCACAAACTTATAGTAGGTGGTAAATAACGAATCCTAAAATGGGAAAAGCACTCATTTGAGTGCTCCCTACATTGCAAATTCGGTAATTTACCGATTCGGTATTTTAAAGAATCGGTAATTTACCGATTCCATAAAATACAGAATCGGTAAATTGCCGGATTTGCAATTTAGGCCACCTACATCTCAGTAGCCTAATACCGGTCGGTAACGGCCGAAATTTGGTAATTTCGGGCGTTAACGACCGGTATTGGGTGACCTACATCTGGCCCCATGTCTCTAAATCACCTTTGGTGTCTGGAAATGGACTATAAGAAGGAGAGTTTGAGACACTAAAACTGTCATCTGGCAAGCAACAACATAGGCTGTGTAAGAAAGGGGCAGATCTGTAAGAATTCTGCCAGTGGCCAGGACTGGGGGCCAAAACTTGATGGACCCTGCTGGTTGAGGGGACATCAAGCAGAGAATCCAAGATCACCTGAGTCTGGAGGACCAGCGCTTGCCTGCTTGCCAAGACAAGTGCGTGAGAGGAAAAGGAGAGAATTTAAGGGGGCAACATCCAGTGGGAAGCCCTATGGTGTGTAAGCCCAGTGCAAGGTGTGAGGAAACAGCTCCTGCACTGATTGGGTTATTGCTCATGTGTAGGACAGATTCGGTGACACCCACATGCCAGGAGCCGCCGCTATGAACCGAGTTGTGTGTCATTCTGTGACTGTCGGGCCAGAGCCCCAGCGTAGTGCTGAGTCAGTGAGAACATATGCCAGGAGGGGCCTCCTTGAAACATTTCATAGTGCTGATTTGGCAGGAACACATGTGAGGTTCCGTGACGATTTTTACTCGTGTTTGTAACATTGTCGTAAATACATAATTTTGGTATCAGTGAACCGCAAATGATCCATTTAGTATATCCTGGTGTTTTCGCTATGCTACGAGCAAGAGCACTCCAGTTACAAACACAATTCTGTTCTACCCATGGCATCCATCTTAGAACACGGAAGCCATTTTGTATTCCTTGCCCTCACATAGTCAATGGACACGCAATGACCTCTTTTCATTTAAGGACACGTAGGCTTTAGCCGGCGATTCACCTTGCGAGTGACACGTGCACCTTAGGCCAGCAACGCTGTGGCAGCATGACTCGGCAAGAACTGCCTCCCCAGCCTGAGGCCAGCCCTGCTATACTGGTTCTTGTGTTCGTTGGCCTGATCATGATTAGGCGGCCGAAGCTGGTAACCGTGCCCATTTACGACCCACAAACATCTCTTATCCTGTCTTTCTATCTTCCACACCTGGCTCTGCTCCTTTCCTTCTGGGCCTTTATTAGGGGGAGGTAACGAAATTTACGATGAGGTGGTCCGGGTCTTGAATGAGAAATTGACATGGGATTATGATGGAATAGTGGGAACCCCTCATTCGTAATGTTTTGACATCAGATACTGTTGACGATTCCTGTGCAACGCCAAATATTTATTGTTTAAGACACGAATGTTTAGAACTGTGGTAACATGTAAAGAATTTGCCTCGAGCAGAATATTTAGTATATAAGGAACAACCCTCTTTGTACAAATTGAACAGGCTCCTAGACACTGCCCGTGTGCAGTTTCTGTGACTTCTGTGTCCCTGCAGTAATAAACCTTTGGTCTTTGACGCCACCATCGAGAAGCCCGTGTTTCTGTTTGTTTGTGCACCGAGACAGGTTGAACTCCGGGGTCTTCGGGTGTTTTCCCTGACACCTCTGGACGGAACCAAAAAGTCCAGAACTCCAATTGGCGCCCAACCTGGGGCAACGTCATTCGGTACCGGTCCAAAAGCCTGAAGAGTTCGAGGAGCTTCGTGTGAAGATTTCAGAGGGAGGCGCCCCACTTCATCGATCCCGGCATATCGCAAAAGTGGCCCCGACGTTCTCTTCCACGAGGGTTCCCGTTCAGACGGCTGCAGTGGTCCGTTGCCTTGACCGTCGCCCTGTCTTGGACCCGAGGTGCAGTCCTTAGTACGGCGAGACGTGACGGGTTTCTCCTTGGTGACGTCTTCAGTACCTCAGTTAAGTATTTTGTGAGGGTTGCTCCTGTTTGGATAATCCTTTTAGTTCTCAGTTCAGTTCAGTTCTGTAAGATTATCACTGGTTATTCTGGTTACGATAATCATTCTGTTCAGTTCAGGTATCGATACATTTGTCAGTTCTGGTAGGCCTAAGTTCTTGGTTCGAGTGCGCATCTTTTCTGTTTGTGTCTTGTTTGTTTTGTGTTCCGGATTATAAAATGGTAAGTCGGAAAAATTGTATGTTGTCTTGTTTCAGTTGCAACAGTGATTCCCAGTTGGAGGACTCGTGTTTGGTTCCTCCGATTGGAACTCCCCTTTATGATCTATATTGCAAATTTGGTGTGGGCCCTATCTCTTATAACGAGGTATGGATCCGCTTCACAGACAGAGAAAGATGGTGTCCTTAGTTGGCCACTACATGGTAGTTTTGAACCTGAAGTTCTCGATAATCTAGAAAGAAGGTTGTTTAAGAAGAAAGCCCGGCCGGCAATGTTTGATTCTTTCCGTTATTGGCGAAGAGAATCTAAACAGAGAGAAATTAAAAAGTTGAAGAAAGAACAGAAAGAGCAAGAGTTGACTTTAGAACAGTCTGCTAGGCAGCTGCAACTCAACGAGTCTGAAAAAGCGATGGAGGTGGCCAATAGAGAGCGTAATTTAGCGATAGACAAGTGCTATCCTGCTTTGCCATCGAGTACGGCTAAGATAGTAGAGGACCCTGAAAAGGATCCCCTGTTGTCTTACTTGTTACGATCACCCCCACCGTATGCACAGGGTGCTACGGCTCCACCTATACCGAATGTTCAATTACCGGTTGCTGGACAACCTGGTGTCCCTGTTCCCGCTCCCCTGAATCAAGTTCCTGTACCTCCTGTGGTCAATATTAATGTTCCGTCGACAACCCCTCTTCCAGGGTTGCCGGCTTCTTTACCTATGCCTGTGTCGCTCACACCTGCTAGTTCACAAGCTATTTTTCCTGCTACTCCTACTGTTCCTAATCTATCTGTTCCAACTGCTACTCTATTTACTGCCTCTGCTAGTATTATGACTCCACTTTCTGTTCGTCGGAGAATCACTGATTCTGTCTCTAATATTCTATCTCCCTTCTATAAAACTCTGATTAAGACTCCTACCTCTGACTCTGTGCAGAGGCGTAGCCAGCTTCCCAGTACTAAAGAAAGAGGAATATTAGATTCCACTGCTCTCAGATGGGTTTCAAAAGTTGGAAGATATAATGTACAAAATGTATTAGATACATTTATGCAATGGAATGAACCGACACAACGATATGTGTTCGATGAAATGTGTTTCCTTCTACGTGAGGAATTGGAAGAGGATGACCCTGAATCAAATCTAGAAGAATTAATTAATGTTCAGAAAGAGTTTGCTGCAGGTATGATAGTTGGACAAAATATAAAAGAAGCGATGGAACTGGTTCTAAGTTATAGGACCGACTCATCCCTTCGTTCACCGAGAGAGTTAGAGAAACGTAGTACGAAACAAAATCGTCAATACCCAATGAGAGAGGTTCCACCAATTTGGCGTGAAGCTGTGCAAGCTAACGCAAACCTTGGTATTGCAGCCGCTCCGGCCCAATTCCAGAGAGTCTGGATACATATTCCATGGAAGCGAGCTGAAGTATTAGCAGTGAAACAGGCCTTGCCAGATCCGCGTAAAAATCCTGCAGGGTACTACAAAGAGTTGGCTCAAACAGTTGACGCTTGTGTATTGAATCTTGCTGACATAGATCTGCTATTTGGTAATGTAGTACCGCAACCAATTTGGGCTAAAATTCGTAAAGAGAATCATCCAGTTGCCCTAGGTGGTGACTGGGCAGCTATAATTGCAGCGGATGGTCAACAAATAGGTGGTTCCAAACCAGAACCCCTAATTGCTAATTTGCCTGGTAGAATAATCGATTTAATGAAAACCTTGATGCCAGCATTGCGCGTTAACTGGGACAAATTGTCCGCGTGCAAACAGAAGAAAGACGAAAGCGTCTCCGACTTTTTCACAAGATTCGTGGAGACTTTCGTGGATCATAGTGGTCAGGATATGAGCACAGAAGGAGGCCAGAGATTATTTGTTGACAAATTTGTGCACAATCTGTTGCCAGAACTTAGTGGTAAATTAAAGAATTCTGAAAGTGCGTGGGCTGTCTCTACGACTGCGCAAATACTTGCGACTGCCCAGTACTATGAAAATAGGGATAAAGAAGAGAAGGAAAAATCAGATAAAAAGACGAAAGATTTAAAAACTAAAGTACTTTTACAGCAAGCTTATCCGCCTCGCACGAATCAGACTAATATGCAGCAAGGGTCATATCAAAGAACGGATTATAATTTTCAAAGGCCACAATACCAATGGAATCAATGTGCTTATTGCAAAGTGGAAGGTCATTACAAAAATGAGTGTCCAGTTCGGGCACAAAATAATGCTGCGGCAGCTCAGAGAGGTCGTGGTAGTTCTATGCAAAACTCTAGAGGTCGAGGACGAGGTGCTATGCCTCCGCAGACGAGTGATCGCCCTTCTAATTATTTCGACCAGCGAAATGGACAATCTGCCCAACAGAATAGGTCTCCACAGTATCATGTTGAAGACTATTATGAAGCTAGTGAGGAAGGTCAGCAAAGTGAGTATTAGGACAGCCATGGACAAAGAGAGGGAGTAGTATCAGTTCCAGTAGATCAAAGTGGGCCTTATGTCGCAGTAGCAACATCAGGTATAGTCGAACCGTTTCTGTTGGATACTGGTGCAGCAAAAAGTTCTATCATTTATGCGAAACTCCCTGGCGCACCTTTGTCTGGCTTAACAAACGTTTCAGTAGGTTTTTCGGGCGCCCCTGTTCATAACCCTGTTTCTGGTCCTTTGTCTATTTCTGTTGGACCCTGTCAATTGAAAGCACCCCTGATTTTGACGACAGGTTGTAACGAAAATCTGCTTGGTTTAGACTTGTTAAAACGCCTGTACGCGACATTGTACTGTTCTCCAGAAGGAGTACAGCTTACGTTGGGTAAAAGAATAATCTCTCCGATGTACTTGTCGATGGATGCGCTCCCACCAGAGCTGCGTTCACTCCCTGATACTCTGTGGGCGACCGGTCCTAATGATGTAGGTCTATTGGAAATTCCACCCTATGTAGTAACTTTGAAAGCAAATGTCAAACTTCCACGAATTCCACAATACAGAATCTCTAGTGAAGGTGAGCGTGCGCTCCTACTGATAGTGCATGATCTGATTGAGAAAGACGTTATAGAAGAAACTAGAGGTAATGTCTGTAATAGTCCTGTACTGCCTATTTTGAAACGAACTGACCCTACAAAACCTCCAATATATAGGTTTGTAATTGATCTTAGAGAGGTTAATAAAATTGTGATTCCACAGTTTCCTGTGGTTCCAGACATTACTGCATTGTTAACGTTGATTCCTGCTACAGCAGCATGGTTTTCGGTTGTCGACTTGAAAAATGCCTTTTTCAGCATTCCGATAGCCGAAGAAAGCAGAGATATCTTCGGTTTCTCTCTAGGAGGACGAAGCTTCAGGTTTAAACGCGCTCCACAAGGCTATTGTGAAAGCCCATCCATTTACAGTCAAGCATTAAAAAGCCAGTTAGATTCCTTCGTACTTCCTCCTGGTTCTGCTTTAGTACAATATGTCGATGATCTTCTAGTGGCTGCTGATGACAAGGAAACTTGCAAAACAGCTACGATTTCTTTATTGCATCATTTATCAAATTTGAATCACAAGGTGTCACCTTCAAAAATGCAATACTGCTGCCAAGAAGTGACCTACCTAGGTCATCTCTTGTCAAAGGAGGGAAGGAAGTTGACCCCAGAGAGAATAAAAGCAATTACACAGATGAATGTTCCTAGCACGCAGAGAGAAGTACGTGCCTTTTTAGGTATTACCTCATATTGTAGGCAATGGATCCCAAATTTTTCTCTTTTAGCAAAACCATTGGTAGCCTTGACTGGGAAAAATGTTCCGAGTCCGGTACCATGGTCTGCAGAATGTCAGCAGAGTTTTTCTGAATTGCGAAATGCACTGTGTTCAGCACCTGTATTGGGTACACCCGACTACAGTAAGCCATTCACGCTCTATGTCCACGAGAGAGAAGGTTGTGCATTGAGTGTTTTGACACAGAAATTTGGTGATAAACAACGCCCTTGTGCGTATTTTTCATCAACGTTAGATCCGGTAGCCAGAGCATTGCCTAGTTGCTTGAGAGCTACAGCCGCAGCTGCAGCTTCCATTCGACAATCTGCTGGTTTAGTAATGAACAACATGCTAGTGGTTATGGTTCCTCATGCGGTGGATACACTCATGAACCGAACCAAGACGCAACACCTTACCAGTGCTAGATTATCAGGTTATGAACTGACACTGTTAGCTAGTCATATTCAGATCAAAAGATGCAATGTATTGAATCCAGCAACATTGTTGCCGACTAGCCAAGAGTCGAGTGATTCCGAACCACACGACTGTTATTTCAAAACTGAGGAAGAAACAAAAGGACGAATTGATCTAAAAGACACTCCGTTATCAGATCCAGAAGGAACGCTGTATGTTGATGG
This sequence comes from Lissotriton helveticus, assembly GCF_964261635.1. Classification (NCBI taxonomy): domain Eukaryota; kingdom Metazoa; phylum Chordata; class Amphibia; order Caudata; family Salamandridae; genus Lissotriton; species Lissotriton helveticus. The sequence goes on along the minus strand of NC_136071.1, from coordinate 645,168,309 downwards.
GTCTTGCTTCAAATTGGAGAATGGTGATGTGACTGCTGCCTATGCAGTAACGACTTTGAGTACGATTGTGGAGACTGCGAGAGTGAGTCAGAATTCTGCCCAGGCTGCAGAATTGATCGCGCTAACAAGAGCGTGCGTTTTAGCTAAGGGAAAGAGAGTGAATGTGTTCACAGATAGTCAGTACGCGTTCGGCGTGGCCCATAGTTTTGGCCGTTTGTGGAAAGAGAGAGGTTTCATTACGTCCCATGGGACTAAGATTCAACATGGTCAGCTAGTTAATGACTTGTTGGAATCTCTAACCTTGCCGACTGAAGTTGCGATTGTGAAATGCAGTGCTCATAAAGCAATCACGGATGATGTTGGTCGTGGGAATGCTTTTGCTGATGAGACTGCAAAACAGACAGCTAGAAATATGATGAGTAGAATGTATGTTGCAACGTCTGCAAGATGGATTTCTGAGTCTGGAATGTGTGAAGACACAGTGGAAAGCGTGAAAGAAATTCAGAAAGAGGCGACTGAGGAGGAAAAACTTGCATGGAGAGAGAGCACGGGTAAATTGGACTCGAGTGGGTGTTGGATTGACTTGTCGGAACAACAGCGTTGGATGTTGCCTGATGCGTATGTGCTTGCAGTAGTGACGATGGCACATGGAACAGCACACATCAGTTCAAAAGGGATTTGTAAGATGTTGGCTCCGGTCTGGAAGAATGATGGGATTAGTAAGTGTGCAGAGAGAGTGGTGAGAAATTGTATGGTATGCTTGATGCATAATCCTGGCAAGGGAATCCCCACACCTGCAGGTCACTTTGCTCCTCCCTCCTGCCCCTTCGAAGTGATCCAGCTAGACTTCATTCACATGGATCGTTGTAATAACCTGAAATACGTCCTAGTGGTAGTTTGTGCTTTCTCCAGATGGATCGAAGCATACCCGCTAAAGGACAATACTGCCTTATCCACTGCCAAAATTCTTCTTAAAGAATACTTCCCCAGATACGGAATGCCACGGATTGTATGGTCAGATAACGGAAGTGAGTTCGTAGGGAAAGTTATGCAGAGTGTGTGTGTCGGTCTAGGGATTAGACAGAAGTTTCATAGTGCGAATCATCCCCAGTCCGCGGGTTTAGTCGAGGGTTACAATGGCACCCTTAAACTGAAACTTGCTAAGATACAAGCATCCACGGGTTTGTCCTGGCCAGACGCATTGCCTTTGGCTTTGCTATCAACAAGAGCAACTGTACATTCTAGAGTAGGGCTTAGTCCTTATGAAATAGTTTTCGGTCGTCCTGCAAATGTTTGGGGGGTACCTAGACCAAAAGAATTCAAGCAGCTGGAATACCCAATGTTAATTGATTACCTTTTCGACTTGACTGCTAAATTGAGTCTTATTCACCAACAGGTTTTCGATGCATTGCCAAAGCCACCGGAGAGTCCAGGCCATCAGCTGACACCAGGTGACCAGGTGGTCATTAGAAATTTTGCAAGAACGAAAAATCTTCAGCCCAGATTCATTGGCCCTTTCCAAGTCCTACTAGCAACGAGAACTGCTATTCGTGTGGCCGGAAGGAAGAACTGGATCCATACGACACATGCCAAACGTGTGCCTCTGCCACTTCCTTACGACAACTGGGTAAAGAAAGGAATCGGTGCCTCTGAAACGGAACAAATCCCCAGGTTCATACCTTTCAGCGATGCAGAACTGATCACGGATTCACCAAATTCTGACTCTCCTCCTGAAACTGCTCTTTTGAACCCTGAACATTTGTCATCCACACCCAACGAACATTTGCCATCTGCACCAAAAGAACATTTGCCATCTGCGAACGTGAACATTGCAACGTCAGCTGAAAATACATTGTTTCCAGATCAGACAGCTCCTGCAAAACTGAGATACAACTTACGTTCTCGCAATATGGACAAATAAAGCAGGAAACTGCCTATTTTCAGATTTGAATTTTCTGATACATTGCCTCCAGCCAGGAAGTTTGCTATTATTTTGTTGTTTTAAATTTTGCCTTGCCGTCTGGGTAGCCGTAGGGTCGTGGCTGTGTGCCTAGTTGAATCTGCGGGGGTCAGACACAAGGTCGATCTTTCTGTTAGTTCTGGGAACTCCCAGGGCTGATAGAGGCATTTTCATCTACGTACACATCATCAGTGGTCGCGAACGGTCGTAGAAGATGGAGCTTCCTGAGCTGCAACGAGAAAATGTAATTTATGTTCGCAGAAATAGACTGTACAGAATACTTCACAGCAAATGCTTTCTAATGCAATGTGCAGTTACATTTTTAATTGTTTTGATAACGTTGGTGGGTGGAATCGTCTTTGGTGTACATTTGATTTTCATGCCGGTAACTACAGTACCTCCCCTTGATCCTACTACTTCTACGGTTTCTTCTATACATTCTTTTCACTCATTTTCTGAACACGAACAAGCTCGACGCTCAGAATTTATTAACAATACATTTGTACAGCTCTTGCATCAACACCAACTGGTAGTTAATACTACAGACTGCTGGGTGTGTGGCTTGATACCTCACACTATGGATAAAGGCATTCCCTATCTAGTCTTGCCTTTTAGCTACAATGGATCATTTCAGGCCTTTCAGACCATTTTTTCATATGCCCTTGAGACCTATCCTCCGCGTCCACCACGGTCCACTAAATACAACTCAGCCAACAAAGCTTTAGTCCAGGGAATTATTGACATGATTAAAGACGTCAATAATACTCCATCTTACCCTAGAGATGAATTACGGGTGTATTTGAGTTGGAACTCTACAGAGTATCGCCTTAGTTTGGGAGAAAGCAAGCGTAAAAGCTCCACTTCAGTTTGGGTCGTGCCTCACCGAGGTCAGGTCTGTTTGCAAGGAAATGGGAGAAATCTGAGAGCTCAGCTAGGGAGGAGTGAGTGCGTTGAGACTTACGTATTTCCGTCTAACTCCTCCCCTGCCTTTCTGACTGCTAGGGGTACCTACTTCATCTGTCAGGACAGAGCATATACATGGCTGCCTGCTGACTTTTCAGGTTCATGTTATATTGCTCGATTGTTACCTCCGACATACACTGCTTCTTCAGATTATCACAAGACCAGAGTAGCAAGAGGTGTCTTCAGCAAGGAAGATACCGCTGGTCAAGAAGCTGGAGACTTTTTCAAAGGTTTCCTTCCGTTTTGGGGGCCTATGGCCAATAGTAGAAATCTACGTCAACTAACACGGGTAGTTGAATCTACTATTACAGAAACTGCTGGTGCCCTTAGTAACTTAACAGCTGAGCTTCAGGCGGATCGTCTCATGACGTTGCAGAACCGAATGGTTCTAGACGTAATACTTGCAGATCGAGGTGGGGTATGCAGAATGATCCAATCGAGCTGCTGTGTCTTTATTCCAAATAATGCTCCAACAGTCTATGAAGCGATCTCTAAGCTACACAAGATTTCCGACTCTATACACGTAGATAAGGGAAACTGGTCCTTCATGGAGTGGTTTTGGACTCTGGTATCAGCGTGGGGATGGAAGGTTCTGATGGTCATTGGTGTCATCCTAGTATTTCTGTTCTCGTGCTGTCTTATTATCCAATGTGGTCCCGCTCTGTGTAGTCTCTGTGCTGCAACCTGTTTCAGAAAACCACCTGCATTAGGAGAAAAGGCACGAGACAGGATGATGATACAACAACATGTCACTGACCTAATGAGCATAGAATTAGACTCTGACTCTGACATAGACTGAGTAATTGCCTATGTAAGGGCAAAAGGAGGGACTGAGGTTCCGTGACGATTTTTACTCGTGTTTGTAACATTGTCGTAAATACATAATTTTGGTATCAGTGAACCGCAAATGATCCATTTAGTATATCCTGGTGTTTTCGCTATGCTACGAGCAAGAGCACTCCAGTTACAAACACAATTCTGTTCTACCCATGGCATCCATCTTAGAACACGGAAGCCATTTTGTATTCCTTGCCCTCACATAGTCAATGGACACGCAATGACCTCTTTTCATTTAAGGACACGTAGGCTTTAGCCGGCGATTCACCTTGCGAGTGACACGTGCACCTTAGGCCAGCAACGCTGTGGCAGCATGACTCGGCAAGAACTGCCTCCCCAGCCTGAGGCCAGCCCTGCTATACTGGTTCTTGTGTTCGTTGGCCTGATCATGATTAGGCGGCCGAAGCTGGTAACCGTGCCCATTTACGACCCACAAACATCTCTTATCCTGTCTTTCTATCTTCCACACCTGGCTCTGCTCCTTTCCTTCTGGGCCTTTATTAGGGGGAGGTAACGAAATTTACGATGAGGCGGTCCGGGTCTTGAATGAGAAATTGACATGGGATTATGATGGAATAGTGGGAACCCCTCATTCGTAATGTTTTGACATCAGATACTGTTGACGATTCCTGTGCAACGCCAAATATTTATTGTTTAAGACACGAATGTTTAGAACTGTGGTAACATGTAAAGAATTTGCCCCGAGCAGAATATTTAGTATATAAGGAACAACCCTCTTTGTACAAATTGAACAGGCTCCTAGACACTGCCCGTGTGCAGTTTCTGTGACTTCTGTGTCCCTGCAGTAATAAACCTTTGGTCTTTGACGCCACCATCGAGAAGCCCGTGTTTCTGTTTGTTTGTGCACCGAGACAGGTTGAACTCCGGGGTCTTCGGGTGTTTTCCCTGACACCTCTGGACGGAACCAAAAAGTCCAGAACTCCACATGTGCTGTGAGATCCATGACATGCATGCCAGAGGGAGTCATTGGGAGCATCAAGAACTGTGACCTGATCTGCCATCTCGATCCGGAGAAGTGAGGACTACATGGGCGCGCCTGCACACCATCACCTAGGCAAGGGACACAAGGCAGTATCATCAAAGCCACCACCCACTGGGAGAGGAACTGGACACTCACCCCATAGGAGGAGCCACCGAGAGAGCCTCCGGTCAGTTCGAGAGACATGAGTGAGAGACTCTTCAGCCTTCACTGAGTGTATCCCCCGGTACCGTGTGCAACCAATTCACCTGAACTCAGTTGCAACCACTGTGAGTGCCTGGGGATGGACACACTGTCATATTGCAGCATGCGTTTTGAGTTGTGAGCCTGTGTGCACTAATCTGTATCCAGAGCCTTGCACTGCTCGAGCCAGGGAGTCAAGTGCAGAAGGGGTACTTGACCCGGTTTCTCAAAATCCATAGTAGGGTAAACAGTCAGGACTTCAGGAGTAAAAGGACCCAGCCCCCACGGTTGGGCCCAGTAACCCCTGCTTGACCTGTGGCCCACTGAAAGGGATTCTGTTACACTGTTCTTGGTGTGGTAAGATCTGGAGGCATGATGCTGAAGCTCCTAATTTGTGTTTTTTGCTGCTATTTTTGTGTTTTTTGCATCCCATCCTTCCTACTCTACTTTGTCTGTGTATGGAAATTTCATTATGTCAAATGTCTATCCTTTTGAATTTTAGGGTGCTAAATTTTAATGGACTCACCATACTAGTAAACTCAATATCCCTATTGACTTTGATGGAGCCACTCTACGTCTACTCAATGGAACCATTGACTTTGCTGAAGTTGCAGTCCGGGTCAATTTATTGGTGCCATCTACTTAATGATGTCAAATACCAGGTTAAACAGGGGGTCCACCAACTTTTAGTTGAGTCACATTCCTTATGAACACAATGGTCATATTGAAAATGGGGTAACTTTCCAGCTCATCTCAATTGACCGACTGTCTTAAATAGTGATACATTTAATGGCAACTCAATGATGCCACTGAATTTAGTGGAGTCATACTCCTGGTCAAATCTGTGGCCCCATTGTGTTAATTGGAGTTACGTTGCAAGTCCACCCAATGGCGCTGATACATTTTCTAGATTATTCTTGAATCTCGGAGTTCGCTTTTCTAGACCACCTCTGGCACTAAGGACTCAGTCAATATGACAACCTGAAATAGCAAACCAATTAGACTGCAGCCACTCCACAATAAATTAGCAATATTTGAATGAGATGTGTTTCAGGAAATGATCAATCCTATGAGACATTACAGGGATTGTTAGTGGAACCAGATTCCCAGTTTCATTAACAAATAACACACTCCAGATCACTGGATAATGAGGAGACATTTTAAAGATGTATTTTAAAATAAAACCATAATCTAGAACACAGAATATGAGTTTCAACCACACTAAAGACAAATATATTGGCAACAGCATTGTTTACCAAAATTGTGAATAAGAGGAATACTCCAGCATGAATGCTGTAATCCGTTCATAGCAGTTCCCCCATTCTACTAATTCTTAGCACTAAGCTAATTCTAGCACAGCAGAAATTAGATTTCGAGTTTCGGAAGTGGTTCCCACCTGCATACCTGTCTGATCAAAGGGACCTGTGTCACATTATAGTAGCAATGCCTGCTATTCTTTTTATGCGAGGCCAGCTGCACTGATAAGTTCAGGAAGTGAAAGGTAGGTGCTTCCCTCTGGGTAGCCTTTAGAACTGGGGAAATTATTCTGCAGTTTGTCCCATTGTCACCTGATGTGAAGGTTCCCCTCTAACCCCTCAGTCTTTGTACTCAGCGTTTATAACATTATGTCATTGCTGTTGAAGCTCTCTAAATAAACAATTAGCAGGGAATTATGTGATGCCCTTTCAATTTTTTTCATACTGCGAGACACTGTTCTCTTGAACAACAACAATAAATGAGAAGCATAGTTATCAGCCTTTGAGAAACTCTTCAAAAATCAAGAACAGGTCATGTAAAACAGAACAATCAGCATTTAGATAAAATATGGTGAATATATGCAAGCAATACATAATTATCACATTGCAGAACATAATAATATAAACTAAATATGCATTCTATTAATTACACATATTCACTCCTCATTGATTGATTAGCACATGGAAGTCAAGGAGGGGCATAACCAGAACATAAACCGCATAATATATTCATGACAGCATCATTAATTTTAATCATATTCTAAGTTAAGTCAAGTGTTGTCCTGACTTTCAGGGAGTCACAGTCCAAGTCAGCCCACTAAACCCATTGGCATTTATAAAGTTACACTTCAAGCCAACGCAGTGGTGCAGGTGACTTGGAGAGAATTACTCACCTGGTCAGTTCAATGCTGCTACTTTCTTTAATGGAATCACATTTCAGGTCAACTCAATAGTCCCATTGCTTATAATGGCTTAAGTCACAAGGCAATTTGATTGTGCTATTGAATTCAATAAAGTCATATTTCACTTCAACTCAATGCTAAAATTCGGGTTCATGGCACACCTTGCATCACAGTCTCACTCTACACCTAATGGCTACCATTATTTATTTCACACAAGAACTGAGTGAGATGCCTTGAGCAGTCTGGACTGGTTATCCCTTGGACAACCCTCTGCACTGTGAATATGACCTGTGCAGGGGCTGAGAGGGGCTAGCATGTGTACAGGGTGACTGACACAAAGGGGTTCCTGCTAAGATGAGAAAGCATGAGAAAGCATGAGAAAGACCAGCTGACCCAGTACCAGGGAGCAGCACTCTACCGGGGAGCAGGTGGGTCTCCTGGAGCAGCACAATATCAACCTCTTTTTACTTCAAGTACGCCAGGATCTTACGCATCTTTCTTTGATCGTTGAGGCCCCTGACATTCCATATCAATAGGCTCAACTTCTTAATAATACCCCGTCTCGTGTTGTGCTGTGACGTATTGAATTTGTGCAATTAATGTGGCCACCCTGTGAAGCCCCGTGTAAGGCCACCCACATCATGATAACAATCAAGCATGTGATCATCAAAAATATAAGAAACAAAACCCCCTAGACCCACGCCTCAGCCACGCCTCGCCTACCCCAACATGGCTGAGGCGATCAGCATCCCTCCCTGACATTGAAGAAACAAAAGAGAGTTTAGCAAAACCACCCACACAAATACACCAATAAACCCCCAGAATCACTAAGAAAAACAGCGTGTAACGCTTTGGGGTGGATGTTACCCAGCAGTTCCTCAGTGTACCACCACTCCACCAAACTGCCTAGTAACAATAGTACCACTTCAACAACTGAAATGGAGCAGCTAGTAGCAACATAAACAATTACGGAATCAAAGAGCAATTCCCCACCAGAGCGCCAAGCACCCCGCCACAATTCAGATAGCCTGTCCGGCCTAAAGAGGACCCCCTCGATGAGCACATGTCAAGGACAAATCACTAATAGAACAGCCCTGTGCAACAGCAATCCCCCCAACAATAATATAACAGTACCCAACATAGCACTAGTGGAAGTGGAGTTAATTAAACAGGAGAAATCCAGACAGAAGTAACCTCTCCACCTGCCCATCAATCATTGTCATCGAGACTGCCAGTAGCACCATCAGCGGAAGAACTGTCCTGCTGGCCCTTCCCACCCCTGCCAGTCTTTTGTCAGCAGTTGAGTGCAGCCTGAAGAGATCGTGGGTCATAGAAAATCTTGGCCTTCCCATCCAGCATTACACAGAGTCGAGCCGGGTAGAGCATAGCATATTCAATCCTTTGGTCCCGAAGTTTACGTTTCAGGGGTGCGAATTGCCTTATGGCCTCCTGAACCTTCAGGGTAAAGTCCAGGAATAGGGAAATCATCATTCCCTCGTACTGCAAGTGTCCCAGCTCTCTCGCCTTCCACAGCGCAGCATCCCTGTCGTGGTAGTTCAAGAGTTTGGCAATTATAGGCCATGGGGAGCACCGGGGACAGGCCTGGGACCCAACGAGCGGTGCGCCCTCTCCACGACAAACATAGGGGATTTTTTTTAGCACCCAGCAATGTCATGAGTAGTTTTTTGACAAAGGTCTCCATGTTGGCTGTCACAGCAGACTTTGCCAGGCCCGTGATTCTCAGGTTACTGTTCCGTGACCTGGCTTCCAAGTCTTCTGCTCTGTCCTGCAAGGCCACTAGGGCTTTCTCCACACGTTTCTGGGCGCTGCAGGAGACAGCCTGGGCCTCCTCAGCCTCCGTGATGTGCCGCTCAGCTATATCCAAATGCTCCGAGTGTTTGTCACCCCGCTCAGACATCCTATCCATTCTATAGGCTAACGTGTCAATTTTAGTGTCAATCGCCGACAGGCCCTGCTGCATAGACGCTATTATCTGCTTAATGTCGCCTATAGGATCTTCCGCGGGATAGTCAGGCTCTGACATCGTGGGCTCTGCTGTGTCCTCACATTGTCTGGATTTTCGTTGTTCAAAATTTATCTTGGGCTGCGACTTATCTGGTTTTCCCATCTCCACGCTCACCACCCCTTGGCTGTGGGTCGAGCTAGTGCAGAAAGCAGGACACAATCCCACCCAGCCCAGCCTGTGGGCGCGGCACTTAGGACGTCCCAAAGCAGGTCTGGATCTCGCTAACCCGAGGGACAGCATAGCCACCAATATTGGCACTGGTCCACTAGCAACATTCAGCGCTCAGCGTATATGGCCCAACAGCCCTCACCGCAGACCAGGAGGGGCCACCACTTCAAATATGAAGGATCGAGAAGGCCACAGGAGGGGACCCACACTGAAGCGACAGTAAGGCGACTGTCCCCTTAACATACAGTGAGGGTGAGCTCAGGACAGGAACAGAGCACTCCGGGATATACAGCACCAGGGCAGAGTGTCAGTGTGCCAGTATTACCAGTGATACCTCTCCATGTAGTCACGTCGTATCCCCAACGGCCCAGGCAGCCTACGTCTCTCAGGCACAAGGGGGCCCACCATCCATCCTTGCAGTCAGTAATTCATGGCGTGCACCTCCACACCAGCCCTCAGCCTCCAGGCATCTCCTGCAGGATATTCAGGAGTCGGGAGACCCCACTTTCGGAAGTCGATGCGCGACCTCCATGCCGGGGCCAGGCCACCGGAGATGCTGATTACAGCGCCACACCACCAGGCCGCGTTCCGGTGAAGGGCGCCACACCTCGAATCTCAGAAGCCGCCAGGTCATTCCCCGAAATTGACACAGCTCTCGGATGGTCAAACAGTGGGACGCACTTGCCAATGCGCTCCGGCTAGGAAACTCAATCGGTAAAGCTGCTAATTATGCCGGATTGTAATGGCTGTCGGCGGAGCTCTATCACGGAGCAGCCATGTTTAGGCCAGGCAAGCTCCGCGCCCCCAACATCAGCTAAATTAAAGTGACTCCTTCCTTGTGTATTGTCTAAACTGATAATTATGAAACATTCCATAATGTACAAACAGCAGCTGTGCGCCAGTGCAGATTCCCTCGCGTCATTTTGCATAGGTGCCTGGGCTGAGGGGATGATTGTTTTTATGCAAGAAGGGACACCTTCCTCATTAAAGGCATTTTTCCCTTTCTATGGGTGCTGAAACATTCAGCACCCATAGAAAGAGGAAAAAACTAGGAGAAATTAAAGTATTTCTCCTTGTTGAGCCTCCTTACACCTCCCTAGGTGAGAAGTATGATTCTGAAACATTCCCAGGTTTACAAAATGTTGTAAATCTGGGAATGCGTCAAGTTCCATGGATGTTGTGTGGGAACACCCACAGCAACACCCATGGTTATGGTTATGCATTATAGGGAAGCATATTTACAAGACTATGAAACGTAACACAGGGTGACTACGTGGCCTTGTAAATATGGGGAAGCTCATTGTGTTGCTGGTGCGTAAATAAAAGTGATGCACCTGCGGTGCAATGAGTTATACATATGCCCCCCCCAGTAGTTTTCACAGTGGCTTGTGAACTCACATTACTCTGGTCTCAGCCAATCAAAGACTCTGAGGTTTGCAAATGAAACTACATTTCATGTACCAGAAAAGATGAACTCCACAATAATAACTACCTCTATAGTTTTAAAAGTGAGTTCAGTTCCAGTCATGAAGCATATATCTTCTTAGAAATAGCCCCAAATACAGAACGTACATGGGCTTTTTACTGCCAGGAAAGTTCTCAGATGTGTCTACACCTGGTAGCTCTGCAATGCAGTTACTATCCATGACCATAAGCAACCACTCTGGGTTAGGTGTCAAATTAAAGTAATTTGGTGGACCTCCTCCTGCAGTTTAATTTGATACTTCATCAAAGGTCACGCCATTGCTTCCTGCAATCCTCAGTAGCCCATTTGGTGGTCCCAACACCACTTATTTTATGTATTAATTTTCCCACGTTAGCTTTTGGCAGACAGTGATAATCAGTGGCATTGTGAGACAAACTGTGTTTGGTTAAAAGGCATGTAAGAGTTTAAAAAAGAATACTACTGTATTGATACTTATTGTACTGTTATTTTTTTGTGGCATGGCCCCAAGATATCTAGGTTGAATGTAAAGCACAAGGATGCAATGCTACTGGCTGCATCTAGATGTCCATGGTGCTTTGATATTTTTTTCTTAAACAGCAAGAAAGGAAAAACATAACATGTTTCTCTATTAGATACTTTATTTATGGTTCAAGAAAATGCTGTCAAAACTAAACATGTTTGTAAGCACCTGAGCTTAGTGTATACCTGTTCTGTAGTAAAGACAATGCAGGCATGGTCATGGCAGTGGATATATAACCACAAGCTTATATGGATTATCTGTATATCCAGAATAATTTGCACAATCTCAAAGATTGTTTTCATACTAAAAAAAATACAAACCATTAATAATATTAAGTACAGGGAATGTTTTTAGCTTTTCTTTTCTTATTGTTTTGTGGGAGAGCATTGTCCATAAAGATTTCCTTAATAGTGAAGGAGTCTTAATATTCTCTGATGGTATCCATTGCTTATAAGTTATGAATCAAGAAAAGAAAAATACTCATGTTTCAGTATGTTAATTTCTGAACGAGGACCAACAAGCATAATTATAAATTAGCAGACATTTACAGAGCAAATTAATGCCTGTAGGACGGTGACCCAAAGCACATTAAGAACATTGGAAATAATAGGTCTTGCAGACAGATGCAGTGTGATGTCTGACTTAAAATGTGTATACTGGAGTGCCCCTCCACTTTTGTGTAGGCAGCGGAACCTGCTTTTTAACAGCCCAAATGTGCGCTTCACAATGTTCCTAGTAGATTTGTGTGCCTTGTTGTATCGCCTCTGGCTGGGGGTTGAAGGGTTGAGGTAGGGTGTCAGGATGAAAGAGCGGACGGCATATGCACTATCCCCTATTTGAAAATGAGAAAGACATTACTCACAGGCACACATACACATACATCTGCAATATCTATCAAGGGAGTGTCACACAGTGTTTTACCTAGCAGGTATCCTTCGCCAAGTTCCCCCGCTGTCAGGCGTGTGTAGATCCCACTGTTCTGGAAGATGTAGGAGTCGTGGGTACTTCCTGGGAACTTGGCCACTATGTCCGTGATAATATAGTTTGCATCACAGATTACCTGTACATTGATTGTGCGGGTTGACTTCCTTTTTCTGTAAATGTACTCTGTGGCAGCAGGTGGGCATATTGGGATGTGGGTGCCATCAATACAGCCGATGACGTGTGGGAAATGTGCAATTTAATAAAAGTCAGTCTTGGTCTTGAGTAGTTCCGAGTGAGCTTCAGGGAAGCTGATGTAATGATGCATTCTCTACATCATGGCCTCTAGGAACTTCCTGAAGAAACGCGACAGGCAGCTCTAGGACACCCCACCTATCATAGCAATCACACACTTTTTGCTCCCAGAGGCAAGCAGGTGTAGGCTACACAGCACCTGAACATGGGGTGGGATGGCGTGCGCCCTTGGGGTTGGGTGCTCCAAAAGTGGGTGGAGGTCCCTGATCAAGTCCAGGATGGTGTGGGGGTGTAGCCTGTACCTCTGCAGGATCTCTGCCTCAGTTAGTTGAAATAGCGTGATCCTCTGCCTGTACACTTTCTCCTCCCTTCTCCACACCCTCTCTCCTGCTGCCTGTAGCCGTAGCCTCCTCGCTATCACGTAGAATTCTGCCATTCTGGTCACACTGTTGCATTTTTGGCCCTTTTGTATAGCCTGCACCTGGTTACCACCTGCTTTCAATCCATGGTAAATACCGACTCTTAAATACCGAATTTCATGCAAATTCGGTATTTTAGAGGTTACCTACATCTCAAAAGTCATTTTTTTCCATTTCTCATTTACCGAATCGGTAAATTTACCGATTCGGTAAATTTACCGAATCTGTAGTTTTTTTGTCCCCTACATCTCAATATCCAAATACCGGTCGGTAACGGCCGAAATTCAGTATTTTTTGCTGTTACCGACCGGTATTTGGCTACCTACATCTGGCCCCAGATGCATCTCTTGAAAGTATATTATGTGTGCTTTACAACTATGTAATTGCACAGCTATTCAGTGCTTTTTAGCAATAGACCCCATACCCCGAACATTCCTTGAGACCAAAGTATAAGAATTAATATCAGGCATGCTTCACATTCAGCAAATGTTAACACCTGCGGGGGAAGGTCGCCAACCCTATCAACAGTCACCCAAGAGCAACTATCAACACATGAAAGCTCCCAGAACGCGGGCCGGGCCAGGGAGACTTACTAAACCGTCCCCACCTGTCATACAGACGGACAAGTTTCATGGTATACTACCATTTGAGTAAATGAGCATATGTAATACAACATGACTTCAGACTGGACAGAGATTCAACAAAAGGCTGAGCATGCATTACGATGGCACATGTCAGAGAACTAAGAACCAGCGGAGGCTAGAGGATCATTGCTAAGTTGTGTGGTCACCGAAGGAAACAGTGCAACGCTGCCATCAGAATCAGTATCTGTATTCAATCTTTCATAAGGACTGGAGCTGATAGGCAGGCGAGTGGTGCGGAAGGTCGAGATAGTATGGAGTGCCCTTCGCCTGCCCTCCATCACCTGTTGACAAATTAGGGGACTGAAAGCCAAACTTTGAGTAAGAAGCCCCCTCTTATGCCTGCGAGGGGGGTGTTGTGTCTTTGGCAGGGAGGAGTCCCTTTGTCTCATTGGTTGGACATTGGGTAACGTCTTGTCGAGCCAGTCCTACGCACTGTCAGGAGTATCAAAAAATAGGGAGCGTTGATTGTAAAGGATTTTCAGTTTTGCTGGAAACAATAAGGCAAACGACAGGCCCACTGCCCGAGCTTGTGCCGTCACCTCCTTAAAGGAAAATCTTCTGCACTGTACCGCCAGGGTGTCACCTGGGAATATGGAAATCTTCGCGTTGTCAATCTGCAGCGGACCATTGTCCCTCGCCACCTGCAGTAGGTGATCCCGGTCCCTGGAATTCAAAATCCTGCCCAAGATGGGACGTGGGTTAGCACCTGGAATTGGTCGACGTGTAGGAACACGATGTGCCCACTCAACTGTGAAATGAGCGGATAATCCGATTGGGGCCACGCTAGACTTTAACCAGTTTTCTATGTATTCCGTGAGTGTGGAGCCTTCCTTTCCCTCTGGCAGGCCTACTATTCGGAGAGTATTCCGGCAGGCCCGGCCTTCCGCGTCATCAGCCCGGGCCTGGAGGGAGTCGATCTGTTGGTGCATATAGGTTAGTTGTTCCTCATGGGCTTGCACTTGAGGTACCACACTGTCCATCCTCTGCTCAGTTGTTTTAACCTTCTCAACAAACTTCTTATGATCATCTTTCAATAAGTTTAGATCCACTGAAATCATGCCCTGTGCGCTTCCAACACAGAGCGAGAATCACGGATCTCCCGCAAGATCATGTCAAGTTTGTCCTTCGTAGCGTTAGTACCTACATGTTCCTCCGTTTGATGAGAAAGGGCGGAGGAATGGCCCGAAAAGAGAGAACCCACTCTCCCCGACTGTGTAGACGCCGTGGACTTTCCATGCCCATGACCGGCGGTGCTTGACACATAGAGAGATCAGGTGTTCCTTTCAACAGGATGCAGATAAATGTTATAGAGATGCCTGTACACAGTGGGTTGACCTATATCCTGGTGACTGTTTATATTTTCTGGAGATGGGTGGAAGCCTACCCAACAAGAAGAAACAACAGTCTGAATGTAGCCAAGTTGTTGTTACAAGAACATATCCCTCGGTACGGCATGCCGATTTCTTTAGAGTCAGTTAGAGTAACACATTTCAACAATGAAGGGCTGCAGATGATTTGTACAGCCCTACAGTCTGAGCAAAGATTGAATTGCAGTTACCGACCAGTAGCATCAGGTATTGTGGAACAAATGAGTGGTACCATCAAGTCCAAATGGCAAAAGTGTGTTCTTTAGCTTTCCTAAAGTGTCCAGATGTTTTAACTTTAGTGTTAATAAGCATTAAAAGTACCACAGACAGGCTACAGGACTATAATCGTATGAGATCCTGACGGGCAGGGCAACGAGATTACCAGCTATACCTGCAAATTCCCTTGTGAGTATTACAGATGATATAATCTTGGATTACTGCAAGGAATTGGCTGAAGGGGTTTGTTCTGTTTCTCATCGGGTATCAGTGGCCACACCAGATTTCCACCAAGAAATGTGCCACAACCTCAGTCCCGGCGATTGGGTCATCATCAAGAATTGCATCCAGACTTGTCTTGAACCCAGATGGAAGGCCCCTTCCAAGTGATCTTGACAACAAACAGTGCTGTTAAATGTGCTGGAGTTGCAAACTGGATTTATGCCTCACACACCAAAACACTGAGAAATCCAGAAGAAGTGTCTTTGGTCTTTAATCCTGAAAGAAGGCCTTTGGTGGTCACACTGCTAGAAGAGAGATGACCTAGACCAGCAGCATCAGTGCCAGTCCAGCCACAATAAGAAAGGGGTGAAGACCCGCAAGTGAAAAGACAAGTGCAGCTGCCTGAAGTGACACAAAGTGATATTGAGCTCTCTAACAAAACAGAAGCAGAGATCAAAGCCCAAGTTGAAAGTACTCAAGAAGTGGTACAAGGAGATGAAAATGACCCAAGAGAAGGAAGAAGTACCAGAATAAGGATAACAAATCGACAAGCAGAAAGGCTGACGAGTTATGAAAACAAAAAACCTAGAAGTAATTGTATACCTTGTATTCCAGAGCTCATACTTGAAGAAGATGAAACAGACAGCGAACGTGGTATAAATCCAAATCAACAAGTAATACAGAGATCCAAAAGAGCACAAGTACCTTGTCGCAGATACTCTGCACCTGAATGGTCCTATTATGTGAACGTTACACTAGAAGACTTGTGCAATGTGAATCCTGAATTATTAGAGCCACCCTTAAAGTCAAAAGACATTGCAAATGAACTTGAATAAGTTGAATCAAAAGTAGCTGGAAAGACAGTAAGAAAAAGACCATGAATGAACACTAACAGGTTTATTATTTTTGTAATTTGTTTTACATAAGACTAACCTAGGCCCAAGAAAAAGCTACAAAAGAATTAGGGATAATATTTTGGAGGAACACAGAGTAGGTTTAAGGATTTTTTATTTAGAACACTGACCTGCAAAGCAATAAAAAAAAGAACACTAACTGTATCAGCAAAGCTATTCACTAAAACCACTGAATTAAGCTCTGTTTAACTCATTGAGAAATGTGCTACATTAGAAATATGTGTAAGTGTATCATGGGATCAGTTTTTGTAATAACAGTAACAATGATCACTATAATACTCATAGGGTTTTGTTTTACTCCCGCGACAGAGCTTAAACCAAAGAACCTTATTAATACACACACACATCTAACCTTAGAGGAAATTCTCTTAGCTATGCTTTTGTAAGCTATAACAATGATGAATATTCTACTAATGTGTATTCTAGATTAGTTCATGAATACACTAATGCTATGGATGCAAAGGACTGCTATGTCTGTGCACATTTACCGACTTCTGTTTCTGAAGAGGTTACGTACTATCACATTCCTTTGTGTTATGCTGTTCCCTGTAGTATTTTACTGTTATTAGTTTATATATAAGCACATTTTGAATACTTTTATTCTAATCATGATTTAGTACTTTCTGGAGTACTCTTGATTGAAAGCATGAATTTATACCCACAAGCAAAAGAGATGGACACAGCTTGGTATTATTTATTTCATTACACATCTATAGATAGTTTAAAGGCTTACAAAACAATTTAACCAGTCTAAGTTGACCTGTAGAAAAGGCATACATAATGACTAAATAAGAAAGGTCATGAACTTAACAGAAATTCTGACAAACAGGGTGATGTATTAGAGAATGCATGGAAGAAAGAAGAAAACTAATTTGGTAAAAGGATTATTTATCCTAAACTTAGACTAGACAGCCGACACAAAGGAAACATTTGAATTACAAAAAGAGGACACTAAAAAGGACGAGACAAGTAAGGATTAGTAGCTGTGAATATACTTTCTAATTGACAGGAGAATCTTGACTGATATTAAAGGGAGATAAAAATGTAATTTCAGGGGTTTACTACCTTTGTCGACAGATAATAAGGAACTAGTTATCAGGAAGTAGTCAAGCCTGACCAGTATTTTATGTGGGGCAGAGAAGAAGGTGCTCCCATCAAGGTGAGGATGTTGTTTTACCCATGGGTCAATCAGGGCATTATGCTGAACCATATCTGCCAGAGCCCTAAACACTTTCCTTTTCCTCCCTCTATAAACTGCATCTGTTCTTGCGAATGAGCTTTCGAGGTCATGAATATTAAAATCTCCACAACAGACTATAGGTTCAGGCCACTGGGGCAGCTCCGAGTCAAGAAACTGAAATACCTCTGGGTCATCTTCAGTAGATCCATAAATTGTAACTAATGTGAATTTCTGACCCCTGAAGCATATTTCTGCGATAGCCCACCTTCCCCATTTATCTCCCTTCTTTTTCCCCACTACCACATCCCTCTGTCTGCCCAAAATTGCTACACCTCTAGTCCTAGTTTCTTGCTTGGAGCTAGCCAATAGACTGAACCCCAGTTGCTCCAAAAGATTTATCCTACTTAGCTCTATATGGGTTTCTTGCAAACATATCAAGTCCAGCCGTAGAGTTTTTAAATACGCAGCCACTCTCATCCTCTTATTTGGGTCATTTAACCCACATACATTAATTGATGCTATCCTACATGCCATTGTATTAGTACTGCTGAGTTCCATACATGATGAACATTATTTATCGTCAACAAACCAAACTGTGTACTTTCAGTGTCACTCAAAAACATAACAATGTGCACAATCAAAATCATAAAGAAACTATTGCCATTCCAACCCCCCTCCCCTCCTCCCTCCCTCCCTCTCCTCCCCTGCTCTACCCCTCCCCTCCCCTTTACAGGCAAATAGGGAAGAAATTTGTAGTAAGGGATTCTTTGACTTCTTTCATAAATTAAATGACCAAGGGGTTCGATCTGATTTTAGGAGGTAATGAGTTCCAGATTCTTGGGGCAATCCCAGAGAAGGGACGGTATTAGATCTTTTTCTTGTAGAATCTCTGAGGTTTCAGGAGAAATTTGACGAAGCTTCTGGATGCTCTCAAGACACTCGAAAGTTTGAGTTTCTGGGCAAGATAGTTAGGGGTATTGAGGTAGAGGGCTTTATGTGTCATGCAGGCAATTTATGTTGGATTCTTGCTTCACAAGACAACCAGTTGAGGGATTTGACATCTGGGTTGACTTGATTGTATATTTTTGATCCAGTGATGAGTCTAGCGGCAGAGTTGAGGGAGGCCTTTAGAGGAGCATGTTTGGATCTGGGCAATCCAGATAGGGTATACCATAATCCAATCTGGGAATCACTCTGGCTTGTAGATAATGGTTGAAATCGTTGGGGGGAGGAAATGTTTTAGTTTCCTTAAAATACTCCCTTGGTGATTTGCTGCTTTTGTGAAGGCACTGATATGTTTCTGGATGTTGAGATTCTTGTCAAGCGTAACGCCCAATGACTTTGCAGAGTCAATGATTTGTGGGGTGCAGTTAAGGGCTGTTAGCTGTTTCAGCCATTCTTCAATGATGAGTGCCTGGTTGGGTGTGGCGATTATAAGGAGTTCAGTTTTTGAGTATTTACTTTAAGGTGATTAGTTGTTGGCCAATTTTGAGTTTCCATTAGTGTTGTGTTGAGGGAGCTGATGTCACCTGGGGAGGGGGCTTTTAGGTATAGCTTGGATATCATCTGCATACATGTGGTATTGGATGTTAGTTGAGCTCAGAAGTTCAATTAGCTGTAGCCAGCTGATTGGGAGGGAACTTGCTAATTAGGTATATTAATTCCGAATATGTATCATGTTGCAAGCTTAGATGTATTAACTATAACATTAGCACATAGACAGAAATGTAGTGTAGAAACTAGAACTGGATTAATATGAGATATATTTGGAGCAATATTTCCACCTGTAGGTGTAATTGTAAACATTAAAAGATTAGGAAATTACCCATAGTAGTTGACAAAATGCCGACCAGCACATCTGGAGCTTTGCTAGTGACTGACACAGAGTTAGTTACTATAAGGTCCATGGTTTTGCAAGACCATCTTGCTTTAGACATACTCCACTACGAAACGTCCACTACGAAAATCCCAATGCCCCCGGAGCGACACAGCTCAAATACGACATGGAAATCCTCCAACTTAAGCAGCTGGTCGATGGCCCTACGCACATAGCAGGGCATACCCTGGATCTCCTTTTTACGAACATCGAGTCGACCACCCTCAAGGAAATCCGCCCCCTGTCATGGTCCGACCACTTCATGCTCTCATTCTCGCTCAAATTTCTCGGCAAACCCGTAAAAACCAGACCCACCCCCCTCACCTCCATTAGAGCTTGGAGACTAATCAATGACTCCAACTTCCAAAATCACTTTCACGAAACAGATATCTCCCTACCAGACAATGCATCTTTTGGTACCAACGTCATCCGGCTAGAAACCGGAATCCGCCAAACGTTGGACAAAATAGCACCCTTACGAGAAGTCAGGAAAAAAACAACTACTAACGAAAAATGGTACACCCCCACCCTCAAGAGCCTTAAAAGGGAATGCCAAAAAACAGAACACCAATGGAGACAAACGAAAGACTCCGTAACCAGAGCCAACTATACCGCCAAAAGGAAACAATACATCCTTGCCATTCGAGAGGCAAAAAAAGCATTTTTTACGCAACGAATTCTCGAAAACCACAACTCCGCAAAGGAGTTGTTCAAAATCGTGAAAGAGCTCAGCAACCCATCTAGCACTTCGCAAACCCTCACCCCCTCAACAGAAGCATGCGAACGGATTAGCACTTTCTTTTCCGAAAAAATTAACAAAATTTATTCCACCTTCACCCCCTCCCATCCCAATACCCCTTACGACAACTCTGATGTATGTCCATCTACACCCGACAAAGACAATGTTCACCTAGACGTAGCCAACTCCCCACGTCTAACCAACTTCCAACCACTCTCCGAAGAAGAGGTGTTAGCAGTTCTTAACGCAATAAAATCCGGCTCTCCTGCAGACCCCTGCCCGCACTTTGTGTTCTCAGAAATTGCACCGACTCTCTGCCCCCTCATTACCAAACTCTTCAACCAGTCCCTCGCCTCCGCGTCCTTTCCAGACTGCTGGAAACACGCATCTGTAACCCCCCTCCTGAAGAAAGCCGGTTCCGATATCCTCAACCCCGAGAACTATAGACCAATCTCACAGCTCCCCTACCTCTCCAAGGCATTGGAGAAAATGGTCAACTTACAATTGTCCAAATACCTGGAGGACAACTCGCTTCTGGACCCCACCCAAACTGGCTTCAGATCCAACAACAGCACCGAGGCTACGCTGCTGGCAGTGTCGGACAGTGTCAGATGCATCACTGACCAAGGGGGATCGGTGGCTCTGATACTGTTAGACCTGTCGGCAGCGTTCGACACGGTGTCGCACGAATGCCTACTAAACATCCTCCGGAGCAAAGGAATACAAGCCATGGCGTTACAATGGATTGCATCCTTCTTGAGCAACCGCACCCAAGCAGTGTACATGGGCCAATTCCATTCAAAACCCCGTCCCATCGGCTGTGGAGTCCCACAAGGGGCCTCTCTAAGCCCCACTCTCTTTAATGTCTACGTTTCATCTCTGGCCGACATTGGAAGAAAGTGGGGCATCGGCATATGTTCATATGCCGACGATACACAGCTGATGGTGACTATGGACGAAAGATCGGAAAGATCGGAAACAACCAAAAACAAACTACACAGCTGCCTCTCCGAAATGGCAGATTGGATGCGCAACCACTGCCTTAAGCTCAATGCCGGAAAATCGGAAATATTACTGTTCGGAGGAGCCAAACTATCGTGGAACGATACGTGGTGGCCACCGTCACTGGGAACAGCCCCCACCCCGAAACAGTACGCCAGAAACCTTGGCATTATGATGGATGACGCACTGTCCATGAAAGATCATGTACGCATACTCTGGGGTAAAGGATTTGCAATCCTGAAACTCCTAGCCAAAATTTTCTCTTGGATCCCACTGGACTGCCGACGTACGATTACCCAGGCCCTCCTAGTCAGCCGCCTGGATTATGGCAATGCCCTATTCGAAGGGATGAACGAGCAACTGTTCTCCCGCCTACAGGTCCTTCAAAACCAGGCAGCCAAACTGGTATGCAATAAAGGCAAACGAGACTCGGCATCAGCATGCCTGAAACAACTTCACGGGCTGCCAATGCGCCAGCGTGCCACATTCAAACTGCTCTGTCACACGCACAAAGCCCTCCACAAAACAGGTCCTACAATCCTACAAGGGAAAATCGAGTTCTATATTCCAAATAGGAACTTAAGATCCAATAATTCAGCCCTAGCAAAACCTAAGCGCATCTACAAAACAAGGACAGGTGGACGAGCCTTTTCTCACCTGGCGGCCAAACGATGGAATGAACTACCTATGGATCTTAGACACACTACAAACCTCCTCCAATTCCGGCATAAACTCAAAACCCACCTCTTCCCTAAAAACTAATTCCCCCGCACAACCTCAGCAGTCCCCTTTTCTTTTTAGCGCCTTGATATCCTTTGGGATGAATGTCGCGCTCTATAAATACCAGAAATAAAAATAAAAAATACTTGCAGAGAAGGGAAGAGCTTGCTGGATGTTGAAATTAACTCACTGCTGTTCATAAATACCAGATTAAATGAAATAAAAAGTTATGCAAAGAACATTTCAGGTTTAGAACTTGAATTACATGTATTGGAAACACTAAGTTTGTATGAACATTTTGGGAAACGATTAAGCAGCATTGGAAATTGTTTTTCAACAGCATGGAAATGTATGTTGAAAGCTATATGAAATGCCAGTAGTAATGTTTGTACTTTGTGTAATATTTCTTTATTCTCTATTACGGAGTTGTAAATATTTCTTATGCTAAAGACAGAAAAATCACCAGAAGAAATTATATGAAAGCGACATAGGAATGCATGGTATTATGAATGACGACTACATGAAATCTCTCAAATTTAGGGGGATAATAGAAAACAACATAACTCAACTGATGACAAAAGTGCATTCTGAAGCACATTCACATGTGAAGCCTTAAGTGATGATTTAAAAATCATCATAAGGGAGGCACTGTTAAAGTCAAATTTTTTCATAAAATTTGCCTTGGTTTACAATGAAGAAAATGTGCCTGACATTAGAAAATGCCTTTCACTCTATTGTATCTGTAGAAGAGAAAACGAAAAACATAGAAAATAATTCTTTAGAATGTGATAAATAAATCATGTAGCCTTAATCATAGGAGATGCTTTCTTGAACGTGTAAACAATTAAACATGCAGCTTAAATAAGTAGTATGCTCTCATACCTAAAGTTCTTCTACGACCAGGCCTGCTTGACATTAAAATAAAATGCCTCGTAGAAACTGCTGATTTAATCCTTTAACTGTAAAATCGTTCATCACTTTAAAGTGTGCTGCTCTAAGAGAAATGTTCTTCGTTGCTTACTCGTACCATATGATTTCCTCATTTCACTAAACAATGTATGCTGCTACATTTTATAATTAATTGAGTAGTAGCAAAACTTTCTGAAGATATTGGTTTGCAGGGTCTCATCAAGACTTACTGATAGAAATGTTTCATTGCTTTAGACTGGCCCTTTATCCACACAATGAGATACTGACAAGATCTACCAGAATAGGCCTGCAAAGGTTCTCATGAGAACCTTCCTTCATGTATCTAGAGCAAGACATACTAGAAAACTTTAGATAACTTCCCATCAACATGATTTTTTATTATGGGGAATGGAAGAAGAGACGACAGATCGTAGGAAGACCCGTTTCCATTGGACGAATAGTGCTGAATATTTTCATGTTTTTATATATACGTGTTCCTAGTTAGAGAGGAATAATGCCATTCGTCCTTTTCCATGTCACCTTACCCTCAATGCTGTATGCATTAATTTCCCCTTAGTTCTGCCTAGATTGCTGTGTGCTAGTGCTAACAATGATTTCCTATTATCCTGATCTTTTTGCAGGGAAAGGATTAAGCGCCATTGGAAATTGTTTTTCAACAGCATGGAAATGTATGTTGAAAGCTATATGAAATGCCAGTAGTAATGTTTGTACTTTGTCTAATATTTCTTTATTCTCTATTATGGAGTTGTAAATATTTCTTATGCGAAAGACAGAAAAATCACCAGAAGAAATTATATGAAAGCGACATAGGAATGCATGGTATTATGTATGACGACTACATGAAATCTCTCAAATTTAGGGGGATAATAGAAAACAACATAACTCAACTGATGACAAAAGTGCATTCTGAAGCACATTCACATGTGAAGCCTTAAGTGATGATTTAAAAATCATCATAAGGGAGGCACTGTTAAAGTCTAATTTGTTCATAAAATTTGCCTTGGTTTACTTTTTTTTTTTTTTAAATTTTTTTTTAAATTTTTTATTATTCTTAACATGCACATTGTATTACATATCATACTTTTATGCATTTTGCAAAATTTACATCAAATATTTTTACATATCTCTGGTTTGAAGTTTTCAAAAACAGTTTAAGCACTATAAAGGTATCATAAAGCACCATTTAAGATTCATTATTTTTCCCACATTGACTTATAATGCCATCCTTTCTTTCCATTTGGTTATTGGTTCCCAAATTTTCAACCCAAGCCTTCTTCCCTTTTTCCCCCTCCTTGCATATATAGCTTTCTCAAGGTTATAGCTGGCTAATAAGTTTGCCAACCAAACTTGCATTCCAGGGAGTGACTTGTCTAACCATACTCTTGCTATTGTCAGTCTCAAAACTGCAGAAGCTATAAACATAAATTCTTTTTGTTCAAATCCATCTTGATTATCTATCCCAAACAATATCATCCTAGGTGTCAGTTTGATTCCTATGTCAAGAGTATTACTAAGGAAATCTTCTATGCTTTTAATCAAGGTGTAAAGCTGAGGGCAGGTAGCAAACATATGAATGATATCTGCATCTCCTGCATTACAGCGTGGACATGTAGTGCCAGAGGTGCCTCCCCATTTAGCTATTCTAGCGGGGGTATGATACAGCGAAAATAGCGTCTTATAGTGCTGCGATTGCAGGGGACCCGAACACAAAATATTACATCCCAGATCCAAGGATTCTTGAAAGCTTCCAGGCTCCCCCCCCAGTTTTCCAGCCCACTTATTGCTAACTTTCTCCAAGTCATCCACCTTCCCTTTTGCTAAACTCGCATGGAAAGATCTAATTGTACAGTCCCCTCCTAATTTAATCTTTTCCATTATTTCATTACTACTAAACCCCAAACTACCTCCTTGCTTATGACAAAGGAAGCTCCTTACTTGAAGATATTTAAAGAAGTCCTTCCTCTCGATCCCATACTTCACAGTGAGGTCTGCAAACTGGGCTATCCCATCCCCATCCATCACATCCCCAATCTGTTCTATCCCCTTCCGTGTCCAGCCTAGCATTATTGAATCTGCAAAGACTTCTGCCGGGAAAGATTTGTTCTTATAGAGTCTAGTGAACCTATTATATCTTCCCAGCCCCATTTTTTTAAGGAATACATTCCATATCCTGTATGCTGCCACTACAGTCTTGAATCTAGTCCTTTTGTGATATCCAAACTCAACCCTATTTAAAAAGTTATTTTCTGCCTCTGCCCCCAGTACGATTGCATAGAGTTCTGTGGACATAGTCGTAACCCATATGTCGCTTCCTCCACCCCCAATTAACCCCTGCATATACTGTAGTGCTGTGGCCATCTGATACAGCCTGAAGTCGGGGGCCCCCCACCCCCCTCTCTCTCTTGGTAGAGTCATGTACCTGTAAGCTCTTCTAGTTTTTCCATGTGCCCATATAAATCTATTGAGCGCCCTTTCTAACAAGTTAAACCATTTAGCCTCAAATACTAATGGGATAGTGCGAAAAAAATACAAAAATTTAGGCAAGATTAGCATCTTGATAACATTCGTACATCCCATGAGAGAGAGGTGCAAATTGTTCATCCTCTCTAAGTCTTTTTTGACTTTGTCTATTAGAGGGGCCAGATTCATCTCTACTATCCTATCCAGGCTCGCCGTTAATAAAACCCCTAGATATATGGCTAAGTCAACCACCCTGTCATCAGCGCATACAGTATATCTGTTCTTTATAATCTGAGTTTTTGCTCTATTTAAACTGTACCCTGATATCTTACCGAACCTCTGAGCCTCTGACTCTACCTCTAATATAGCTGAAGTAGGACTAGGAGTTAAAATTGCTATATCGTCTGCGTAGGCTAAGGACTTCACCACGCAGCATTTATCCTCATCGGTGGTATCTGTTCATTAACTTCCAGTCTTCGCAATAATGGTTCCAAATATAACGCAAACAGCAGGGGAGAGGAGGGACACCCCTGTCTAGTACCCCTAGCAATTTTTACTTTGTCCGAGAGCCCTCCATTCACTCTTATTCTTGCTGATGGGTTATTATAAAGTACCTGTATAGCTTTTATGAAAGGTTCTCCCATCCCGGACCACCTCATGACATGCCAAAGATACTCCCAGGCGACCCTGTCAAATGCCTTCTCGGCATCGAGGAAGAGTGCAGCGACAGGGTCCCCTAAGACATCTGCAGAATCAAGCATCGTAATCACTGTCCTTACATGCTGCGTAGTCCCTTTTCCGGGAATGAATCCATGCTGGGTAGGGGTTACTAACTGCTCTATAATCCCAGCCAATCTTTTTGCTAAAATTTTAGAATATATTTTGACATCCGAATTCATTAATGTGATTGGTCTATACGACCCCGGTGTTTCTGGTGGCTTTCCCTTTTTCAAAATAACTATTATATCAGCCCCTCCCCATGACTCAGGACTGGGTTCCCCTGTCTGTACTTGTTGCATTAGTAAAAACATATCCCCAAGGAGCACATTTTTAAATATTTGATAGAATTCAAGAGGAATTTGGTCTGGCCCTGCCGCTTTACCTACCGGCAAGCTACCCAGAGCTTCCTCCAGTTCTGTATCGGTCTATCCAATATTTCCCTATCCTCTTCTGATAGCGTCGGTGGGTGTATATCGCTCAAATATTTATCAATCTCTGCTAGATTCGGTGAATCTTCTGGAGTGTATAAGTCTACATAAAATTTCCTAAAAACATCTCTTATTAAGTTAGACTCTGTAACCAAATCTCCATGTGCGTCCCGTATTTCTTTCACTCCTGCTACAGCTGCTCTCTGCCTAGTTCTAATTGCCAATACGCGCCCCACCTGCTCACTAAGCTCGTATGTTTTTTCCTTTTTGGTCAGAAAATTATCTGCCGCCTGCCTAGCCAATCCTTCAACTGCTTCAGCTTTTAGAGCTATAATTCTGAGCAGACACTCCTCTAGAGGTAGATTATGTCTTATGGCACTACTTAAATTCCCTTCCTCTCTTAATAGTCTATGCTCTACCATCTCTCTCCTTTCCTTTTCTCTTTTCTGTCTTCCCAGGACAAAACTAATTGTTTCTCCCCTTATTCCCGCCTTAAATGTGTCCCATACTATTCCTGAAGCTGCTGTCCCCCTATTTATATCCAGAAACCATTTAATCCACTCCGTCATGTGTTCCTTATATATAGGATCCTTTAGAAGACCTCTCTCAAAAGTCCACTGTGTGGGTGTTCTTAATGTTTGATTAATTTTTATGGTAAGAATCACTGGACTATGGTCTGAGATCATCCTAGGAAGCTTCTCGACTTGTGTCACAGATAATAAGGAACTAGTTATCAGGAAGTAGTCAAGCCTGACCAGTATTTTATGTGGGGCAGAGAAGAAGGTGCTCCCATCAAGGTGAGGATGTTGTTTTACCCATGGGTCAATCAGGGCATTATGCTGAACCATATCTGCCAGAGCCCTAAACACTTTCCTTTTCCTCCCTCTATAAACTGCATCTGTTCTTGCAAATGAGCTTTCGAGGTCATGAATATTAAAATCTCCACAACAGACTATAGGTTCAGGCCACTGGGGCAGCTCCGAGTCAAGAAACTGAAATACCTCTGGGTCATCTTCAGTAGATCCATAAATTGTAACTAATGTGAATTTCTGACCCCTGAAGCATATTTCTGCGATAGCCCACCTTCCCCATTTATCTCCCTTCTTTTTCCCCACTACCACATCCCTCTGTCTGCCCAAAATTGCTACACCTCTAGTCCTAGTTTCTTGCTTGGAGCTAGCCAATAGACTGAACCCCAGTTGCTCCAAAAGATTTATCCTACTTAGCTCTATATGGGTTTCTTGCAAACATATCAAGTCCAGCCGTAGAGTTTTTAAATACGCAGCCACTCTCATCCTCTTATTTGGGTCATTTAACCCACATACATTAATTGATGCTATCCTACATGCCATTGTATTAGTACTGCTGAGTTCCATACATGATGAACATTATTTATCGTCAACAAACCAAACTGTGTACTTTCAGTGTCACTCAAAAACATAACAATGTGCACAATCAAAATCATAAAGAAACTATTGCCATTCCAACCCCCCTCCCCTCCTCCCTCCCTCCCTCTCCTCCCCTGCTCTACCCCTCCCCTCCCCTTTACAGGCAAATAGGGAAGAAATTTGTAGTAAGGGATTCTTTGACTTCTTTCATAAATTAAATGACCAAGGGGTTCGATCTGATTTTAGGAGGTAATGAGTTCCAGATTCTTGGGGCAATCCCAGAGAAGGGACGGTATTAGATCTTTTTCTTGTAGAATCTCTGAGGTTTCAGGAGAAATTTGACGAAGCTTCTGGATGCTCTCAAGACACTCGAAAGTTTGAGTTTCTGGGCAAGATAGTTAGGGGTATTGAGGTAGAGGGCTTTATGTGTCATGCAGGCAATTTATGTTGGATTCTTGCTTCACAAGACAACCAGTTGAGGGATTTGACATCTGGGTTGACTTGATTGTATATTTTTGATCCAGTGATGAGTCTAGCGGCAGAGTTGAGGGAGGCCTTTAGAGGAGCATGTTTGGATCTGGGCAATCCAGATAGGGTATACCATAATCCAATCTGGGAATCACTCTGGCTTGTAGATAATGGTTGAAATCGTTGGGGGGAGGACATGTTTTAGTTTCCTTAATCATAGGAGATGCTTTCTTGAATGTGTAAACAATTAAACATGCAGCTTAAATAAGTAGTATGCTCTCATACCTAAAGTTCTTCTACGACCAGGCCTGCTTGACATTAAAATAAAATGCCTCTTAGAAACTGCTGATTTAATCCTCTAACTGTAAAATCGTCCATCACTTTAAAGTGTGCTGCTCTAAGAGAAATGTTCTTCGTTGCTTACTCGTACCATATGATTTCCTCATTTCACTAAACAATGTATTCTGCTACATTTTATAATGAATTGAGTAGTAGCAAAACTTTCTGAAGATATTGATTTGCAGGGTCTCATCAAGACTTACTGATAGAAATGTTTCATTGCTTTAGACTGGCCCTTTATCCACACAATCAGATACTGACAACATCTACCAGAATAGGCCTGCAAAGGTTCTCATGAGAACCTTCCTTCATGTATCTAGAGCAAGACATACTAGAAATCTTTAGATAACT
Organism: Lissotriton helveticus; assembly: GCF_964261635.1. Taxonomy (NCBI): domain Eukaryota; kingdom Metazoa; phylum Chordata; class Amphibia; order Caudata; family Salamandridae; genus Lissotriton; species Lissotriton helveticus. Next base: position 645,139,488 of record NC_136071.1, on the reverse strand, counting down.
TCCCATCAACATGAATTTTTATTATGGGAAATGGAAGAAGAGACGACAGATCGTAGGAAGACCCGTTTCCATTGGACGAATAGTGCTGAATATTTTCATGTTTTTATATATACGTATTCCTAGTTAGAGAGGAATATTGCCATTCTTCCTTTTCCGTGTCACCTTACCCTCAATGCTGTATGCATTAATTTTCCTTTAGTTCTGCCTAGATTGCTGTGTGCTAGTGCTAACAATGATTTCCTATTATCCTGATCTTTTTGCAGGGAGATTTTCCCCTACAGTTGATCATAGCTACTGCAGTGATTACTTCACCTTGATTAATTAACAGTTACTCCAGAATCTTGCTCTTTTCCAACAAAACTCTTTATGGGTTTTAAATTAGGTTAGGACTTTTAGACTAAGATAGGGATTATTTCCTATAAAGAACATGCTGTCTATTTTATGCTGATTCTAATTAAACCTTTTCTTGAGATTTCTGTAAATTGAATAATCTGAATGAAAATGACAGAAACAATATGAATCTCTTAATCGGGAATAAAGATTTAAAACTATTCCAAACCTCTAATCACTTACTGAACATTTGGGTTCTGAAGGTTAATGATTATACCTGAAATGAAATTTGTTACACCTCTATTCTGCAACTGCAGCCAAGATCTATTGACCTGAAGACGGACGAACAGCAAAGATAAGAGGCTTTTGCAGTAAGTGTTTTGGGTTTGCACTGGTCATCAAATTACCCTCCTAAATTTTGAGCGCAAACAGTAGTTGGCTCATTTGCCTGCTTTATATGGTGTTTGCTACAATTGGTTGGCATCTCACTGTTACTGTATCAGGAACTAAATGTTAATTTTCACTACTTAGACCTTATTTTCACCACATATGCAAAAAGTGCAGTTTTCCTCAGTACCTTCCAAACTTTAAAATTATTTAAATCTTGAGGATGTACTTTATTTAGTTTTATATTTTTTAATCCACAGCCTTAAAAAAAGGTCCTAAGCTATGAGCATGCAAAATACACGCTTTGGTTATATTCCCCTTAAAATTTCAATTACCTTAGCTGACAAAGAAGTACGGATCTCTTTTTGAAGAGTAACATTTGTTAAATATACATTTTACAACTTTGTAAGAGTATCAATCAGCAAGCACTCATTGAACTATTTTGTATTGTTTGAAACTGTTCAGCTTTCAACATTTTAAGCCGTGACTTGAGCACAGACGCCAACATCAGTTGAAATTGTAGGAGTTAACATAGAATGAAAGACTTCTCTGTTACAGATATTGCGCTGGCAAGCAGTTACAACATAACCGACTAAAGCTCTTCCTCGCTATCTTCACAGCACTGTAAGGGTATCATTCCTTAACTTTGTGTATGTGGTCTGGTCATTATTACTATATTACAGAACAAAAGCCCACTTTCTATTACGCACTTATTTACACTGTGGTTTCACAATGGCCTCATTTTAGTTTTTGCTCATTTCGTTTAACTATTCAAACTGACCATTTGGAAGCCAGAGAAGACCCTGAGACTCCCTATCTTGCTCACATTGTCTGTCACTGGAGCAGAAACACCATAAATTGTTGACAACATCAAGTACTAACTCCAGGCATTTTCTGCATATGAATAACATTCAAAATAATTGGTAATACTTACAGTGACCATATTGTTTCCGCAAGACTGTGGTCCACATGACAGCCTGTTTCCCAGCATGGATGCTTTTTACGTAGTAACAGAAGGCAAACCGCAAGTAGCCAGTAGTGCTTACAAAATCCTCTTAGCCATCTCCTTGCCCCATTGCTCAGTTCCTGGCCAGTGAACGTTCCTACCATCATGGCTAGTATGGTTGTAGTATGGTGTTAAGAGAGAGTTAATGCTGTGGCAGACCTGTCATTCTTTGGTGTTAAGATATATATATGTTTATACCTCCTTGTGAGATGTAGAAAACTACCTCTGTGGTCGAGACCCTCAGACTCTCAACAGCCAGGTCATAAAAAGAGCCTAAATTATTAACTGTATGACGTTTGTCAGTCAGACCTAGGAATTTAATTGTACTCTAGAACATAATCTTTGTCTTCTTATTTACATTTTTAATAGATAAAATATTAAAATAGATCATTGCTCTCTTTCTTTCTTTTTTACTTTCTTTCTTTCTTTCCCTCATACTTCTTTGCTTTTCTTTCTCTTTCTTGCTCCATCATACAACCAGAGCAATCCAAAGCTGGGTGCATTCAAAGTATAGGTTGTTATTAAAGAGTAAATACATTTTGGAAAGACAGATGCGTTAAGAGTCAATGGCAATATTTAACCTGGAGTAAGGACTATTCTTAACTTCACACTTTGTGTCTCAGGATGTGTGCAACTTGCTGTTAATAGAGACATTGTAAGATAGCTAGCAACGGACATAATATTGGTAATGTCACTACAGTAGATTATAAATATAAATAATAAAGTATCCTGGAGAGTTCCCTTGTTAAATAAGCAATATCTTATTTGTATGTGTATGGACTCAATATTTGTAATTTCTTGGCGCTATATAATGAAATTAGGGCATTAGAAAATAAAGCTATAGGTGATAAGGTAAGCAATTTGGAAACACCAAATTGCTATTAAGCAACATCAACTGGAAACATGTATTATCCGGTCTTGCAAAAATTCCCATATTTTCACTACTCAGTGAAAGGGAGTTTAACTAGACCTTGGTCTGTAAAACATTTGCACAATTAAAACCCTAAATAAAATGTACCTAATAATGTGTAAAACCATTGTTCAAGGTAAAACAAATCCCAAACATAAATAAGTTGTCCCCAGATACTCAAATCGTTGCTAAAACTTTATTCCCATATATATAAGTCTCCCATAGCACAAACCACATCATGATACCTCAAATCCCATAATAAAATAAATGCTTACCGTCTTCCCTTATTTAGGAATTTGAATTACATTTGGCCTTAATAATGCCTTCCAAAGACAATCTATTAAAATGTGCATTGTGTCACCTTTCATCCTTAAACTAGATTTACAAATTATTCTCATCAAAAAGAGATTCCTGAGCTTGTGAGGTTAAAACCGTATTAACTCTTGCCTCTCAATTTTAAAAGGCACATTCTTAGATGTTCATTCAGTAGGTTTTCTAGGTAGGGGAATGTTTCCTCCTCTAACCATGAAGTTATCAGGGGATCTACAGATTTCTTGTCTCTTAGATATCTGAAGTCATCCTCCCTGGCCGTGTTTTTGTGACCATTTGAAGCTGGCCTTGGTAATTCTTATTATGTATGGCACATTGTGTCTTATTGTTACTATATTACATGTCATCAATACTTGCCCTAACAGATCTTGCCCAATTTGTGGGAATCTGCATTGTCTATTCCCAACCAGTATCTGATAGTACCCGCAAAGCTAAATAGCTCCATGCCGTAAGGCCAGTGTCACTCCTGATGGCCTGGACAATAGTAAAGGATGGCAGGGACAGTAAACTTTTTAGACTTCTACCCTCTTCAAGATCCCAGTTTATTTTTCCACTTATAAAGAGTACCCCAGCCCTGTATTAAAACTGTGGCCAAATCATTCCTTGATATGCTGCCAATACAGGTTTTAGATAGGGTCCTTCATACACCTTATCAAATTTCTTGAGTCCCCGCACCCATGATCAGGTTTTTGCCTGCCGGGCTTCTATGTGCTCTTTCCTTGACAAGCTCTTGACAAACCACATGCCGCTTTTCTCCCTGGACCCTGACCCACCATCTTGTCCATTCCCTTGTCCTTTACCCTTTTCCCTCCTTTCCCCCTTGATGATCCTCTGATTTGCCTTTTCTCCATACCCCTGTATCCCTCCCACCCTCCCTTGGTGCTGTGACTGCGTGCCCCCTCCGAACCCACTTAATGGAACTCTGCTCTCCTGGTTTTTTGGGTCTTGACCTGGGAAATCTACTATTTGTATATATATGTATACAGAGATAACTCTAACCACTAGTATATGTAGTAGACCTTTGTACTCACTACCATTCCTATGTGACTCTCAGACTATATCCATTTGTATCTCTTCCTTGAGTGACTTTACAACTTGTACATTTGCAAATATTTTTCTGTTTGTATCTTTTATGTAACGCATGTAATCCTAAGTCCTTATGTGTCGCAACTGGATCTTATGTAAAGCGCTCTGACACCTTCGGGTAATGTTCGCGCTATAGAAAATCGCATTAAATAAACTATTTCAATTATAACATTATTTATGAACCAGTTTAATTTTACCTTGTTTTCCCAATTGGAAACACTTTAGTTTTCTCCATATTTAATGTTAATTCTTTCCTACTTCAATAATTTGAGACGACATCTAGCTTGCTCTTCAGTCCAATTTCTTCAAATAGATAATGACTAGATCATCTGCATAAAGAAGACAGCTAGCATGTGGACCATTTATTCTAGGGCTATGGCCATTTGATATGCTTATTGTTTTTGGCAGATTGGCTAACAATAAGGGGAACAACAATGGTGCCAAAATTAGCCTTGTGTAAGGCCGTCTTGATATATATTCTCAGTGAAACAGATCCATCATTATCTGATTCAACCTGTGCTGAATTTTTTCTATGTATTTCCAGTAGGATTAAAAGTAAACCATAAGGTAATTCGTAATTTCCTAGAGCTTCCCACAGTAGTGCCCGATCAACAGTATCGAATACTGAACAGAAGTACTCAAGACAACAGTTTAGACCCCCTCCTAACTATACCGATTTTTTAGCTATGACCCACAAGCTAAAGCAATGATCTGCTGTGGGACTGTCATTCCTTAAAACCTCCTTACTCAATAGGAATTATCATGTCTGTTTCTGCCCATTCTTTCAATATCCACAAGAGGATTATTGAGAAAGTTTTCATACTCACATCCCAAAACATGTATTTGTCTATAGTTTTGTGCGAGCTGATGCATCTCCTTTTTTATATATGGGTTTAATCACCTCCCCTTCCAACTGTCTGGTAAAATTCCTGACAATAGGATCTTTTGAAACAGTGGGTAGAGCGAACTAGACCAACAAACTATTTTGTTTTCACTAAGGTTATACACCTTTTTACATGTCTACATTTGTCATAACTCCAGAGGTTTCTATTTTGTTTTTCAGATGTTTTCCTACTTATCCTATTATTTAATGATTTTAACTCATCCTTTAAACATGCTACCACTTTTTTTAAAATGTTATCCTCATACAAACTGACATAGGTATCTCCGATTCTCTGATCTCTTTATACTCATGCTGGAAAGTTTTTAACAAGTTTGGGTGCTTTCTGTTATCCTTGTAGATAAACGTCTTGGGAAGGATTCTTTGAAGGGGAGCATTTGCTTTATTTTATGGAGGGTTCCCATATTCATCGTTGGAAGTAGAGACTAGTGATCACTCCCTTTGATTTGTAAAACCTCAAACTTCTCGACTTCACTTTAGGCCCAAACATGAACAAAGACATACTCAATTGGTCAACTCTGATGACCATACAGAAAGGTTTTCCTTGCCGGAGTATCCAAAGGTACACATTTATTTATACTGACTAAACCATTTGAGGCAGCAACATTTAGCAAAGGAATGTCCCTTGCCACTGCAGCACTTTCAGGGTAAAATGCTGGGCTTATATTAAATACAAGCAACATTTCTTCATACATTGAATCAATCATGCAGGGAGCTAATCTGTGATTGAAATCTCCTATCAGTATAAGCACATGCAGAGGGTACATTGAAAACAGTTTAAACAGGTCCTGGTTAAACATTTTCATTTCTCCGGGGTAAACGGATGAGCTCTTCGTTTGCATATACATATAGTAACAATAATACAACCTGAGCCCATCTTAGCATTACGTAATTGTACCCCACAAGCAAGCATTCAATTGCTTCTGGTATTAATTTCCTTTACAAGACCTGAGGAGTTATTTATTGCTGTCTGTGGTACTTGCAAGAAGCTGTTTATCTTGGCGGGGCTCCATGCACAGCCATGTTTCCTGGAAACAGAAGATCCCATACATGTCTGTTACCTGCTTAAAAATCTCCTGTTTCGTTAAATTCCCGAACCTGTGCGTGTTCCAGGAAAATATTGTAATTCTGTGCTTTGAACACCATTCATAATCAATGTTTTTTTGTTGTTTTTGTTTTGGTTCTCATATGCGACAATCCAAAAAGGTGTTTGTTACGGTGCTTACTGGGTTTAGAGAACTGAATATACACAAGATACCTGCTGGAGGTTCCCTTGCCCTGACACACCTACTTTCAACCTTTATATCGAGGTGTCGAGGATTCCCCAGCATACCTCCCATTGGATTAGGATGTCTTAATCCTTGGACCGTTTAAATCCACTATTGCCTATCTGAATTTGAATCATGACTAACAAGAGGTTCCCATATACTGGCTCTCTTCTCAGAAGCATTTATACAGTCTAACCTATCAAATTGTCTAGCTGTATTTAACCAAGCTGCACAAGACACTGAACTTCTAGAAATCCAATTAATACAAATTTCCCTACGCGCAATCATAATCAGAATTAATAACAGTTGCTCAAGCGATTTCTTGTCCTTCCCAGTAAAACTATAATTGTCTAGAATCCCAAAAACAATCAAAGATAGGCTTACCTCTATGTTCTTTTTCAATATATCAGTTAATATGTTACCCACTTCTAGCCAAGGACATTGCCAGAACATATGCACATCATCTGCTTTCTGGAGCCCACATTTCGGACAGCATCTTATTTCTCCTCCTATTGTGGACAGCTTTTTTGGGGACCAATAGACCCTGGGCAAGGTAAATAAATGGTTCTTCCTTAAGGGTGCGAATTTGACAAACAAACATAGTGTGTTCATAGACACTTGCACAAAGTTGTTAAATCGGCAACTGGAAGGGCCTCATTCCACTTTTCCTCCAGTGGCATCATATGAGAGTCTTCCTCTTGGATTAGAATCCAGTACCATTTGGCAGTCTCTTTTCTCTGTCCCGGATTGCCGTATAAAGCTGTTTCCCACTCTTTCACTGCTCCTAGAGATGATTGACTTTGGGCCCAACTTGTTAATTGTAAGTATTTACATCTAGACAATATATATATTTTTTTTAATAAGTAGTCCCACGAGATTTAATTCTGCTCGTCCATTAGTTGGCCCCATTTTTCAATTTCAGCATCCATTAGCTGTGTAGATAAGGAGTCTTGTAAACATGAAGGAGTCCCGGGCAATTTCCAAATAGGAGCCATATGACTCGGGAAGGGTAGCTTCAATATTCTCCTGACCTAAAGCCAGAGTCTACATGCTACATTCAGTACTTTCAAACGGATTTTCTTGAAGAATTTAGGGTGCCTGTATTTGAACAAGAAGTAGGTACCTTGTTCTGCAAAATCACTGACTAAGCAAGGTCGAAGTAGCTGGACACTTTAGTTAGAAGTACTGTAATGTTTTTTAACTGGAGGGCCTAGCAATTTAGCAAAAAGTCAGGTAAAGCAAGCCCCCGGTCTATCTTTTTTTCAGAGTTTCTTCCAGGCGATTCTTGGGTTTTTATTAGCCCATATAAAACTTTTCAAATCACCTTGCAATTTTTTTAACAATTTTAGCTCGAAATATAATGATACGGCATTAAATATAAACATGGACTTTGGCAAAATCATAATTTTTATCAAATTCACCCAGCCAACAATCAATAATGGTAGGGTAGACTAGGTATGTAACAGCCTTTTAGTTTCTTTCACACGTTTTAGAAAGTTTATCTTTGCCATTTCTCCCAAGGATTGAACTACCTGGACACCTAGATAGCTTATCTTTTTTTTCACGCATTTCCTTAGAGTAGAATCAAGTTGAGTATTCCAGATTATCTCAGTTTTCTCTTTATTTACCTGGTACCCGGCTATCTTACCAAAATCTTTTCATAAGCCCATTATAATTGAAAAGGATTCCGTAGGGTTTTGCGTGTATAGTATTAGGTCATCAGCGTAGAGCGCCTCTTTCTTAACCCTACCTTGATATTGAAAAGGCTGGATCAGCTGTTCCTTCCTAATCCTCCTTGCTAGGGGCTCGATGTATAAATGAAAGAGCAAGGGAGATAGGGGACAACCTCGCTGTGTACCTCTACCTATTATGAATTGCTTAGTAAGTGAACTGTTAATTAAAATTCTTGCAGAAGGGCATGTGTAAATGTTTTTATATCATTAACAAAGTTGTTCCCCAGCTCAATATGGGTTAAGACAGTGTGAAGAAAGGGCCAGCTAACCCTGTCAAACGCCTTAGCGGCATCAACAGTCAAAATAGCTAAAAAGATTTATTTTGTGGCCAGATCTGTAGCACATACCAGGTCATGTGTAAGATCAATTAATTGTCTGTTTTTCATAAACCCGTTTTGCGAAATTCCTATTAATGCTCCAAATACTTTATCTAGCCGTTTTGCTAATATACTCGTAAATATTTTATAATCACTATTAAGCAACGATATTGGGCGGTAGGATTCACAATTTTTAGGATTCTTGTGGGGTTTTAGTAGAAGGCTTATTGTGGCTGCATTCCAGGATTCTGGAATGTCTCCTTATTAACGTAGACAGAGTCAAATAATGCGGTTAATGAATGAGCGATTTCCTTCACTATGACCTTATAGAATTCACTAGGAATCCCATCAGGTCCAGGTACTTTCCCATTCTTCAAGTTTCATATTGCTAAGGATACCTCTTCAGGTGTAATGGGGTTATTGAGCAGAGATTCCTTAGCTGAGGAAAATTTTGGAAGAGGGTCTCCTGAAAGCCATGTAGTTAACTGTTCGTGCGACGATGAGATCTCTTCCTTGTATAGATTTTGGAAGAAATCGGTAAAAGCTGCCCCAATGTCATTATCATCAGTGCAGCTTACATCTGTCCCCTCCAAAATTATCTCTTTTATTGTATTCCTAGCTACGTCTCCCCTAGTTTTCCATGCCAATAACCATCCACATCCCTCACTGTACTCATAATGCGAACCACTTTTTCTTAACTATACCTTCCAGACATTCGTCAAGTTCTTTCTTCCCCTCATCAATTTATGCCTGGATCTCATTTACTGCTACTGAGTCCTGTGCTACATAGAAATCTTTTTGCCAGGAGGTTATTTTCATCTCTATTATTTCAATTTTTTTTATAATTTTCTTTCTTGCTATGCGTGGCATAACTAATTATTCTCCCTCTGATGTAGGATTTATATGCATCCCATATAATCCGTAATGAAGTAGAACCAGCATTCAGTTCAAAGTAGTCTAGCATGTTTTGTTTCAGTTTTGTTTGTATTTCCAATTCTCCTAATAAGGACCTGTCCATTGTCCATCTGATTGCATCCCCCTTTTGTTCTATAGCTATCTCTAAACTAACTGCTATATGGTCAGATAAATGGACAGGGTGATGAAACACTGCTTTAACCTTATTACATAATCTTGAGTCAATAAGATAATAATCTATACGAGAACCATGACCATATTTTTTATTTTGATGTGTACATTCCTTCTTTCTACCAGCTCTTATCCTCTCGGGGTCTATTAGTGCTAAATTCTTCACATGTTTTGCATAAAGGTTCGCATTTTGATAGCACTAACTGTTGGCCTAGTGGTTGATTTGTCTAATTCAGGATCCAACAGAGTATTAAAGTCCCCCGCCATTATAATAGGATAATCATCATTCAATAGTTGTTGTAGAAGGTCATGTAGTGGTGATGGGCCATTTACATTCGGGTCATTATAACTGATCATGGAGTAGTTCTGACTCTGTATCCTCACTGTCGCAATAACCCATCTTCCTTTAGGTTCTGAGACTACTTTTTTTTTGCATGAGCTGAGTTTTTAAACAGGATAGTGAACCCTTTAATATTGCAGAGTTGGTTAGTACATGCTATCTGGTATATCCACTTATGCCCTTTAAGTATCGGTTCCCATTCTTTTTGTTGCAGGTGAGTTTCTTTCAATAGTATAATGACACTCTTTGATATTCTGTTACTCTGAACCCATTTATGTTCCAGCTAAGTATCCTCAAAGTATACTTGTTACTTATGTTAACTGTATTGTAGCGAGATTTCCTGTTTTCTAGAGGGTTTTCGCATATGAGGACTTTAAAAAAAAAACATTCCCAATGCTTCCCACCCAGTGTGCAAATTGCAAAATATAGACAGTGCATCCTTACCCCATTCTCATGGAGCTCCACCCTCCCTCCCAAGGGAACCCTCCCTTTGACCAATAGGGCATAAGAGCTACCCAGCGGCCTTTATCTTTCCAGCGTTAATCTTTGTATATGTGTGTGAACTCAACTTATTTTTTGAGAGTTTTAAAGATTTTTCTGCTTAATAAAGCTTTCTACTTCCTCTGGAGCTCTAAACATATGCATTTTATTATTCCAAATTATTTTTAATCTTGCGGGAAACTAAATTTGCACAGTGGCCCCTAGAGATTTGAGCTCCTGTATGTACCGACCCAATTCCCATTGACGCAATTGAGTTTCCTTTGATATATCCAAACGGATGCGGAATGACCATCCGTCTCTGGTGTGCGACCCTGCTTTTAGTGCATCTGAAAGTATATTTTCCTTAATAGAGTAAGTATTAAAGTTAATTAGTATTTTTCTGGGTTTGTCTCTATTAGGATTCCGCCTAACGGGATCTCTATGGATTCGCTGGATATCATTGAGTAAATCTAATTCCCTGGTCTCTTGTCTTATTTCTTGGATCAGATTTACGCAAAACTCCTTCAAATCCTCACCCTCTTTCCCCACCAGCACATTCAGGAGCCCTAAGTTATTTCGTCTTGAGTTATTCTCTAAAGTCTCAATTTTTTCTTGGAGAGCTTTTTACTTTTCCTTGCAATGCTAAATCTCCTTACGGTTATCAGTAACCTCCCTTCTCATATCTACTGAAGATGCTCCCAAATTTTTAATCCTATCAGTCAGGTCTGTGAGCTTCTTCTTGAGATTCTCACAGGCATCGCAAATTTTTACTTGGTTTGCTTCTGACATAGCAAATCTGTTTTTAATTTCCTCTGATAATGTCTGCAACAATGCCTCGATGTTTTCCTGCCTTGGAGGTAATGCAGTTGCTCCCTCTACCATTAAGAACTCAGGAGACATCAATGATGTATATGGGACAGATGGTGAGGGTAGACTTTCTTTCTGACTATCAAGTAGAGTCTCCGTGGGTGGGGCCTCCATCTCTAGGACATGAACTTTGTTAGTCAGAGGTAGACTAGAGATTTGCTGTAGTTCTCCAGTCTTTTTTTTGTTATTCATAGTGTTAATAACACTGGGGGATTCTAACACCCTTGTGACAAAAGTTGGTGAATTAACACTCCCACTGACCTTAAGGATCTTAATGAGGGGTTTATTTTAAGTCTAGACCCCTTCCCTATTTGAGCAATGCTGTTAGCATCTTGCTGTTTTTTTCTGAGTTTGTTTAGGGAAATGATCTTTACGAGGTGCTACAGCTAAGGTATCAAAGAACTGGGGAAAGATCACTGGTGGAGACACGTTTTGCCCTAAGTGGGTTTCATCAACATCAATACATTTATTTTGTAAAGTGTACCTGTTAGTTTGTTGTATCCTTGGCTCCGTAGATGTTGTAGGCAGCTACCCCTCTGGTTTCGCCCTCTGAGATAGTTTTGCGTTGGCGCTCTGCTTCCCCAGTTTTATCAACTCTTAACTCAACACAGGTGTTTTTTTGGGGCTCATGTTCAAGGACAAGCCAAGTTCCAGCCTATTTGCTAGGTCTTCTGTGGCTTGTGCACAAGAATATTGTAATTACGCATGTGTATTAACCACTTCGCCTTGTCCACGCAAAAAAGTTTGTGCTACAACCCTTCTGCCTGACTAAGTTGGAGGGCAACCAGATACCAGGGGGGCACATATACAGTAGACAGCACCATACGCTAAACGATGCCCGAGCAGTCCTTAACACCTCACAAGTTATGGCAATAGATCAGACAGAGCACACCGGGATCCTAAAATAAAAAACAGTCCCAGCCATCACAGAGGTCGCAGGGTAAAGGGGAAAGAACCCTGCCAACAACAGCAGGAGTCAGAGTTTAGCTTAGTCCATACATCCCAACCCCCTCCCCCCTGGCACCTCCACTCGCAACATGACCACCTGCCCCCCACACGGTAGTGGTAACATGAGACAGCAAGGGCCAACTGAGCAACTTCAAGTTGGGAGATCCAGACACCAATGGGTTAATCCAGTGAACACCTCCTGAGGGAGCGACAGCGCCAGCGCCAGCAAGGAAAAAGGAGGGAGACCAAAAGCATCTCCGAGCCAAGATAACCAGAAACCTGGGCTCTAATCCCACAAGTATCCAAAATCCAATCTACGCGTCTGCGGCGCCTCCAAACACAGACGCTACCGCCTCCAGTCGACCCCGCCCACGCCTGAGTCTGTGAGGGAGACGGCAGCAGAGGAAAGCAGGGCAGTCCTGAAGGCACACAGGCACAGAGATACGAGGTTTTTCTCTGTAGTTCCTCCAGTCTGCTTTTTTAAAAGAGCCTAAGGCTTTGCTTAAGATCATTAAAGTTTTGTTTTTAATTGCGCGCATAATGTATTGAGTCCATTTTCAACTAAGGAAAACAAATGCTGGAGTCAAGTCTGTGGTCGACTCTTTAGCCGGACAACTTGTTCCCCCAAGCTCAGAATATGGCATCCATAGTTAATGTTGCTTAGATCATGTCTGCCCATCTTATCTACCTTACCCGACCTCAGGTACGCATAGTTATTTAGGTCTAATCTAAACAACTCCTCATTACTGCATTCTCCTTGTGCTAAGGTAATTGTCATGGTACCTTCCCTATTGTTTAATATGTGCCTAATGCTTTGCTGAGAACCATGGTGGTCCAGTCTAACTTTATCTTCTTGAAGACCGCCATGGCATTATGGAAAGCCCACCCAGGGGTTTCATTATGGTTTAGCTCCGCTCTTGATGAGAATTTTATTCCTTGAGTTTTCAGTTCTCTTTCAGCTTCTAGCAGGGTGTCTCTGGCCTGCACGGAAAAGAGTAAAATCTTTGTAACCTCCACATCTGACTTATTTTGCAAACACCCCACTTGCTTTAGGCCATTCGTTGAGGTGGAGACTAGGACATTTTGAACGTGTCTGGAGCAATCTAGACCAATTGAGGAGATTTAATTTCCTGGGCCCTTTGGCAGTCTTGCTTTCTTGGTCAAGTTCCACAAATACCCATAAACTATTTACATTCTTACTTCATGTTTCCATATTTCTCTTTTGTGTTATGTTTCCCATGGTACTTAGAGGAGGGTCAACATTGCTTGGGTTGCTTTTGCTAATACCAATCAACCTTGGATTCTTTTGTGCATTCATTTCTAAGGGATTTCGGAGCCATAAGACAGTTCCCTACTCCTAACTTTGGCCCTTCTCTCAACCCATCACTTTTGTGGGTGCCAGTTTTCATCAGGTTTATGACATGTAATTAATTCCTCTTACCCTATCCCTCCTATTGTCGCATTGAACCTTCCTAGCTGTTGTCTTTGACCCTCCTTTTTTTTCACTCCACTTGCCAATCCATGTACATGTGCAAGGGTGCCTGTGTTGTAAGCAAGAAGCACCTTCCTGCAAAAAAACAATCATGAGAGGCATTGTCCTCTTTCTATGTGTTCTGCAGAATGGAGCACACATAGAAAGAGGAAGAGAGGGTGAGAAATAAATATATTTCTACTTGTTGAACCTCCCCTGAGGAGGTATATCTTTTTGGCGCATTCCCAGGTTTATGAGGTTTTGTAAACCTGAAGATGCATCAAAAACCAAGGACGTTGCATGGGAACACCCAAGCAACGCCCATGGAAGGCCTACCCAGGGCAGAGTAATGCAACGCATTGATTTGCGCTGCATTGCCTTACTCCATATTTTTGGAGCCACTTTACATGGCTTGAAAAACATGACTTTAGGTTTGCGTCGCTCTTGGATCGCATTGTGTGGCGCAAGAGCGATGGAAACATATGACCCGTTGTGTTTACAGCAAAGTCTTTCAAAATGATAGTGAGCCAACATGCTTCTGTGAGTAGAATGATAGAGTGGACCATCTTCTGACACTAAGAGCTTTCTGTATCACTCATTATTGCTAAAGTGAGGTAAAAGTGCAGAAGCATAAACCCAAAGAAAGTGCCTAGTTTGTAGAAGCTCGCAACTCACACCATAGCTGTGCATGCCCTTCATAGCAGAGAGGCAGTGGCCTCAAAATCTCAAAAACAAAAGAAGAATGCAGACGAAGAACGTTTCTCTAAATATATACTTCAAGGGGCATATTTACAATAACTGGCGCATCCCTGCAAATCAGCAGGGATGCGCCAGTTATTGTGCGCCACAGCTCCGCCATCATGGATGCGCCGCATTTACAATGCGGCGCACCATGGTGCAAATACGGCACAGATGCGTGACGCATCTGTGCCGTAAAAGTGACGCATTGCTGGAGTTGCGTCGCAAGCGCAACGCAGCTCCAGCAATGCTCTGGGGGCCCTATCTAGTTAATGCTGCGTCAATCCTTACGCCTGCTTCAGGCAGGCGCAGGGTTTTGACGCAGCATGGGCCTAAAAGTGACTGAGTGAAATCTTGTAGATTTCACGCAGCCACTTTTAGGAGGCATTCTGCGCCGGAACACCCCCCCCCCTCTGCACAGGAACGCCTACATGTGGCGCAGGGCATTACAACGTGACGCATCTTCCAGATGCGTCACGTTGTAAGTACCCCCGCACCATGGAGCAGGATTTGCGCCGCCGCTGCGTCGCAAAAGTGACGCAAAGGCGGCGTAAATGAGGCGCAAGGGGCTTGTAAATCTGCCCCCAAATGTTCAAGTCTTTCCGCCCCTTGAAAGTCCTAAGGCCCTGCTGCCTGCCATAAAACTCAGCAGTGTCTGCTTTTTTGACAGATAGGCACCATGGGTTACCAACAGTTCCACCGAGACTATTGTAATGTGACCACTCACCTTTAATACATTTTAACAAGGCCCCGGGCGCTCACTGTTCGATGCCCGGCGCTGGTGGCAGATCAGCCCAGCACCATGTGACTTTGGGCAATAGCTCGCTTAATCTTCCCGACAGCCTCCAGCACCCTGACACCTTCGGGTAATTGTTCCCGCTTTACAAATACTGGACAATGAGATGCCATTTTCATCTTCCAATCGAGCTCTGACTTCAGAAATCATTTATACGTAGAAAATAGTTGACTGGAATTTAAAGGGAGATTACAAACACTAATGCATTACGAATTACCACAGTCGATCAATGATGTAATTTTCAAATTACAGATGCGTCTAGGTAGGGTATGTAACCTGGGCTGCACTAAGAAAATGATAACCATGTGTTCACTCATACAGTTGGGTACTCACAAACACTAATACATTAAGAATGACCACAGTCGAGCAATGATGTGTTTTTCTAATTACAGATTCGCATTCTAATGTCACGTGGGCTGTAATAAGACAATTAGAATCATGTGTTAATACATGCATTTCTGGCTTCCATGTATTGAAAATAATAATAGCTTGTTTTATTTTTGTTATTTAACATTTCCTCGATCATTTTATCCATTTTGTGAAAGTGGGAATACAGGTGTTGTCATTGCCATTTCTGTGGCACTCAATGTCTCTAACCCCCGATGAAAGGAAGTGTGAATCACCTCCACAATATTTTTAACCTGTAGATTATACACAGAACTCAACATGAAGCGATTATTTATTTCCCTTGGGTATCTTGCCAGCAGGTGTAGATTAATATTCGAAATCTACTCATGCAGACCAGAAGAGTGCAATGAAACAAGAGGTTTATTTGTCATTATTTCAGCAAAGGAATCTTTCAGAGGGCCATCACAACACAATGCTTTTGAATCCTGACACTGTAAAAGGTGAATCGAATAATCCAACACAGTTCAATTTACAACACAATTTTCAGCATGTGGTTTTTTTCAGTGACTCCATTGTGAAGATGCAAAGATTTGCGGATATTGAGTTGCAAAAAAATGTTTGAAAAATAAGCCTCTGTGAAATTATATTCACTCACCCTCCCTTTTTGATTTGCACGCAGCCACGCGCCTTCCAAGAGCATTTCCCTACCACAATCGCGGGTGCATGAAATTGCTGTATCTCAGTCCATGATTCAAGAGGAATGACTAATATTTATAAGGAGCGCCTTTAAAAATATATAGCTTCCAAGTCATGCATAAAATCTTTTTCGGTAGAATCATATTTAATTAAAGAGTACTGTCATTCCTGACCAACATTACAACCCTTTTTTAGTCAGTTAGAAACTAAAGTATCGTTATAATGTTCAAGTTGGATTTAGTAAGCAAATCTGTGTGCACCAATCAGGTTGCACGTTCACAAATATTAATCCGCAAAAGGATATATTGTTGTAACGATGAAAAATATCTGGGTCTGGATCAACAAAATTGTCTTCGGTTTGCATTGCTATTTGTCTCCCTTTTGACAGTATATAGGGATATGTTTATGTCACAGAAGCAGCTGCTGTTTTTTCGCCCCCCCCCTTCTGTAAGGAGTATTGCGCCACCTCCTGTTTTGCCCATGCACTAGTAGGTGGGTTTTACAGCATTTAAATGAGATGTTGTTCAATGCAAAGAGGTTGACGAGTGTTTATAGCAAGAAGGCCCCTGGGGAACTGTGATTTATGCACCATTCAATAGTGTACATTAGTGATTGATTTCACCCCAATGAGTGCCTTCTGGGTGACTGAAAGGAAGCTCCCTAGGCCCCCCGTGCCTGAAAAGGGATGCTCAATAAATCAAGGGGGAAGGATCACTTGTCCTGCATAACTCGGGTACGCAGGTCGATGTGGGGTGTCTCCCAAGTAAAAAACCCTCATGCACGTGTAAATTGGGATCTCGTAGCGGTATATGCTGTCTCCCCGCTCTTGTTGACACGTGTGTGCATAATCATAGGGTTAGTATTTATGCACCCTCTGCCAGGAGGTATTTACCCATAGTTAAAACAGTAGTGATCGTGAATAGTGGGTGATAGGTGTTGAAGGGAAATTTTATAAAATACCTGAACTGACAGACTGAAACTTTAATTAGTCTGGGTTCGAGTAAACAAGATTTCAACACCTATCACCCACTATTCACGATCACTACTGTTTTAACTATGGATAAATACCTCCTGGCGGAGGGTCCATAAATACTAACCCTATGATTATGCACACACGTGTCAACAAGAGCGGGGAGACAGCATATACCGCTATGAGATCCCAATTTACACGTGCATGAGGGTTTTTTACTTGGGAGACACCCCACATCGACCTGCGTACCCGAGTTATGCAGGACAAGTGATCCTTCCCCCTTGATTTATTGATTAACCCAAAGGAGACTGAATGGATCAGTACTCTTCCTCCCCCCTTTGATTGATTTTGAAAAGGGATGCTGTCAGCCTCTACAAAACTGTACTATTTCACCGTTGTGTTGTAGTCTCCCACGCACTTACAAAGGTAGGACATGGGCGCCTTAGCAAAGACTGACATTAAGGCGGGATGTACATTGAGGGGCATATTTATGAACAGTGGCGCAGTGCAGCAAGTCACCTAGCTGCACTGCGTCACTGGGAAAAGGCAGGAATGTGCTGGGTTTAAGGCCTATGGTGCATTCCTGACTTTCCTCCCTGCACTGGTGCCCTTTCGGCAGCCTGGCACTAATGTAGGCACCCTTGCATTATGGTGCAAGGGTTGCATGATTACTTACAAAAAAATGCCCATTATCCAGACACCACTCTATGAACCCTTTGTGCTTCAGTGTACTTGTCCCTTCTATAATTGCACCCTATAATGCACTCCTACCATCCACAAATCTCTTAGTCCTCCATCTGTGAGACAATTTCAGATTTGATTGGAGATTTTCAGGCAGAGAACTCCTTCACAATACAAGGGTGTGTATAAGCTATGACTCCAGGATATTTCATTACAGCCATGGAAAAATGTGTAAATCATGTTGTCATTGTGAACCCTTGATGACATTCTGCACAGTGCCCAGAGAGAGTCTGCCATCTCTTTGACTTGGCATTTAACACAGGTAGTAATCTGACTTGTGAAATCTAATTCCCGCTTGTCCCCTCAAAGAATTCCCCTATGGCATTTGTTGTTTTACATCTGAGTCTTGAAGTCCTATTAATGAAATTCGAAAATGGAAATCACACCATCTTGACAAGTTTGCTAACTTATTCTTTTGAAATTACCTCTAAAGTGCAGGCACCCTGTGAGACTTAATTGAATAGATGCAGAACGAGTGAGCTCCATCTTGAACATGTTGGGTTCTGGAATTATTATGAGCTTCAATACAAAGTTAGTTAAATGTGTAATCTCTTCCTTGAAGAAAAATAAACTCATAACCAGTAAATTCAAAGGGAACCTCTTTTTTTCCAGAAAGTTAAGTTCCATGGTCACCATCATACTAAACAGTAGTTTTGTGCAAAATCAAAGGCTTGATCGTCAGGCTCACATCTCTCAGAAACAAACATTCAAGATAATCAGTAAATTTAAAACAATTTAGCTGATCTCATGTTCCCTAATGTACACTCAAAGACCATCTCTAATGATGAAGCCTTATACTCCAGTAAAAGTATTGAAGCCAGTCAATTAAGTTCTATCATGCATTAAAGGAGTCCTCCCTGGTTATCTCCCTTGAAAATGTCCCACAACACCTGATACCACTCATGCCTTTGGCCCTCACTTGGAGTGGGCCTGTAATCCTCCCGATAAATTCACCTCAGAGGATGAATGATGCCAGAGTATAGGTTATCCAGGTTTGCCTAATTACTAGGGAAGTAGTAGTGAGGACTTATAAGGGGAATGGGTAATTCTGGGTCCATTTAGCTTGTAATTCCTCAAAAGAGTCACATTAAGATTTTAGCTGCTCTAAACAGCCAGAATCTTCAAGCGAAACCAAACAAATTTGTGGTGTTATTCAGCGATGGTGACTTTTGATGCAACAGTGAGGTGTCAACTGAGAGATATTCCCTTGTCCACACTGTAGTACAGGGACCTCTGATAGAAGAGAGAGGTATTAGCACAGAGAGAAGTGCATCTTCATACTGTAATACACACTCTTATAAGCTGCTAAGGACACAGTATTACACATGACTGCCAACATTGGGAGATGTCTGAAAGGGAGGTGAGTATGTCACCATTATGGACACCAGTTGTGCAGGACACAGTTTGCGACAGACAGGATACTCCATTTTACACTGTACTATGGACATTCACCATTATGAAGAGAGGTATGCACAGAGAAAATAATCTCTACCCACAGCCTACTTTGCAGATATGTTATTCTGGGAACATGTCTCAGCTGACAGGGGTGTGTGTTCTTATATCATAGTCACTATAGTTGTTTTGAAACAGAGACTTTTCAGCATGGAGGAATTTCATCCTGACACCTTACTTGTACATCTGTCATCTTGGGAAGAGCAGTGACCAGAGAGGTATGCCTGTTTTCACACTATAATTTGCACATATATCATCCAAGACACAGGACACAGAGGAGAGGCAAGTCTCTACCCACACTAATATGCAGACTTGTCATGCAAGAGAGATGTATCAGCAAACAGGGCACTATCTCCCTGCAACCTACTATGCATGGCTCTCAGGATGGGAAGGGGTATGAGCAGAGAGATGCATTTATCTTAAACCCTACTACAGACACCTCTCACTCTGGTAAGATGTGTTAGGGGACAAGTCACTCCCTTCCCTGACACAACTGTGTATCTCTAATATATAGGGTTATTTTCCTGGGAAGAGGTATCAGTGGAGAGGCCACTACTTACTATGTAATAGTAAGGTCTTACATGTGAGGTGAGTGCATTCCCCACCCTACTATGCAATCTGCTGAGCTGGGGAAAGGTGTGAGTGCGGAGGGAGTGTGTCTTTACCCTCTACTCTACACACTGGTTAGATTTATGGGCGGTGTCAGTGGAGAGCCCAGCCTCTTCCCAAACTCTACTGTAGACATTTGTTAGATTGTACAGAGGTGTCAGTGAGATTGCAGTGTCTCTTTACACCCTACTATGCACTGTTAACATACTGTGAAAAGGTCTCACCAGAGAGTCTAATTTCTCTCCAAACACTACTAATGGGGACTATAAGGCATAAGTACTGTAATTAAGGAAAGTGTAAATTCTTCCCCTAAATACATTTACAATCTGACAGGACTCTTGTGGGAACATAAAAAACAGTAGCGCGGTATAAAGAATCTTGATGTAAGATGTTACCGGAGAGTCTATCTCCAGTGGTGGCTGGTGACATTTGAAAGTGGTGCGGCATAAAAGTATTGCAGTACTGCACCGCAGCGAGCGAGCATATAGAGTGAGCCTGAACAACCTACGGGAAGTCAGGGGGTTCTCCCCGAGAACATTTTGAAAAAAGAGTGGCCAAATGGTGCATTGTTAAGCAAATATGAGAGAGCGGGAAGGTTGATTAAACAATATGATTTAATTATTTATCATTTAAGGGGAGATGGGCGATGAATGGTCCAGGAAATTCGCCTCTCAGATAGGAATGGAGTGATGATCACTATGCCCAGACCTTGCACAACCTGGTGGAATTCTGCTGAGTTTGATTGAGCATTTCTAGGTTTATCGCATGGCTGCTCGCTGTGCAAAGAAGTTGCTCGCTATGCAAGGAGGCTGCTCGCATGACTGCACATGATCCACATGATAGGGCTGAGTCCAGTGTGCCTGGAAGCTGCTGGTTTTTAGAGCGCTGCATGTGCACAATATCCAGAGGCTATGAGATATGGCTAGAGTGTGCCCATGCCATGCTCGATAAACCAGCGTTCTACTGGATGTTCCAGGGTGTTTCTTAGTGTGCAAGGGGATTACTCAGTAAGGGGGAACCCTCACAATTTTCAAACTGCACCTCTCACAGGCTAAAAGGTGAACTCACAAATTTTCCAACACCACCTTTCACAGGTTAAACGATGAACCCTCACAATATTCCAATGTCGCCTCTCACAAGATAAAGGATGAACTCTTACAATGTTCCAAGTCCGCCTCTTACACTCAAAGGTGAGAGGTCATAACATTCCAGCTTCTCTCAGAACATTTCAATAAAAGTGACATCACACAGCCGGGCCCATTCCAAGGCTGCACCCCCCACACCTTAAAATATGACAATCTGCATAAATCCAGGCACTGGGACACATGAGCTGTACGATTTTATTTTTTCAGGAGTAATGGGGGAGAAGGCCAGCAGGTGCTTATTGCCATGAGCAAAAGGAAGGGCATGTTGGGTTGTGGTGGTGGTGGTGGAGGGGGGGGGAGCGAGCACCAGAAGTTTCACCGGTAAGACGACAGGAGAAAGTGTGTAGTACCGGACATCTGTGTTTGCATGTAGTGTTGTCAGTCCGCACAGAAGCACAAGGGAGGATTGACCACCATTCAGATCCTGAAGCCGACCCTGTGCGGCCTGGCAGCTCCGGCCCATGAGCTCAGGGTGAGAGCGGGTGTGATGCAAGGGGGGCTTTGTACGCTGTAGCTACATGTGGGTACCTCACAGCTAACGTGCTTCCGTCACTGGAGGACACATCACATCTCAGACATGCAAAGCACATGAACTTCACCAGTATTTAAACAAAATATGTAGATAGTGACGTGACACTGGTCATTTACATACTGTACCGAAGGTAAATGTAGATATTTGAAACATACTGGGGGAAAATGTCGCCTTTTCAACAGTATGTAAACACAGCTGCAACGCCATCGTATTAAATTAAAATGTGGATAATGGTTTGCCACTGGCTCCTTACATACATGGAGTAAATTCCACACGCACCCCAAGCATGTAAAAGGACTGCTGCTGCTGCCATGCCAGCGTCCACATGTGAACATGGCAGTGGTGTTTAACAAATGGCAGTCTTTACTGCAAAAACCTGCTTTCATTCTCACTTTTGAGTTTCGAGGCACATTTTGCAGGAATGGACAAATTCACGTAACACAGACGTCGAATGATGGGAATCACAACTGCCTCTACGATATGCTGGAGGGGCCGGCTCATTTAAAGCATTAATCAGGAATGTGTAAAGCCAGGCGGCCTGCGAAGCTGACGAGGGGCCCAGACAGCAGGTGCTCTGTGCTTACGTCCGCGTGCAGCCGCCGGACGGAGAGTGAATGTGTGAGATCCCGGCAGCTGGCCTTCCCCTGGCAGGTCAGCGGGTTCACGAACACGAAGAGTGACACGCAAAGCAATGCCGCATGCAAAACAGTCACAGTCTTTACAATTAACCATTCTATTTGCTAACCAAGAAGGAGGAATCCCCACCGGGCCTTTGCTTAGTAAGATTTTAGAGCGGACTCGGAAGTCCTTCTGGAACCAGAACTCTGCTCATGAGGTCAACGTATTGTTTTCCAAACATATAAATACATATCTGATGTGCTATGAGATGAACAATATAAAACTGCACAAATATATCTGTGGTTCGCTTGTTTGCCAAATTATATCATCCTATTAGATTGACCACTTTAAGGTTTCTCCCGGCAGTCGCGGTTCGAGCCTCACAATACTCGCAGGGGGGGGGTCGAGCTGGGGTGAGGGGCCGGGGGTTTAAAAATGAAGTAAAAAAGAAAACGTACCTGACCGCCGGGTCCAACCCAGCCACCTCTGTCTGCTGTGTGCTCCTGGGCCGGGGTCTGTGTTGGCGCCTTCCTTTGAGTGGCTGGTGGCAACGGCACACCCTCTCATCCAATCCAGACGATGCTCCAGCAGCGCCAGGATTGGCTCGAGCAGGGACTGTCCCCACCCATAGGGGACCTGTGGTAAATAAATAAATAATACCTCTATTTTTGACTGGATATACAATAACAGATAGCTCAATAAATAAGAGTCAAGATTCGAGGTAGCTGGAGTTTGCAGGTTTAATACAGCATAAAGGACAGGAACAGGACAACCTGCACGGGAATAGGATGGCAGCGCTGCCGGGGGCAGGATCGGGACAACAGCATAAGGGGTAACTTTTAATAACAGTGCACAAGTATATATAGTTAAACAAAATACATGATGTTCAATACAATAGGCGTAGCAGTGGGCAGGGCCTGTAACAGTTGCGAAAGATAAGGCAGAAAGTAGGTGTAACAAGAGGCGTGAACAGGGCGTATACATAGACATGTGATGTAAACGTAACGGAATATGTCACAAATGAGGCGGAAACATGGAGGGGGCTACCTAAGGAGCCGGGACCTCTAACCTAGTGGTGCGCGCAAGCTGGCAATGACGTGTTACTAGGAGGAACTGGGGGCTATGACTTCTGCGCTAGAAGGAGAGACGAAAGTCTGGAGAGTCAGAGCGACATGTACCTAAACACTATATAGTATCTGATGTTTAGAGAACATGTTGATAGAATCCAAAAGTTATCAGGGTAAAGGCTAACAGACTCTAAGACTGGTGCATGCATTATTCTACATGTAGTATGTGTTGAGGAATATTAAATGACCATTAATACAGTATTTCTCTTACATGGAGATGTAAAGGCTAGACCATGACGGAAACTATTGATGCGATTCAGTAGCTTTAGGAATGCAGAGAAGGAGGGCTGGACTGATAACTAGAATCATAACATACTCTTGGCAGACTGGCAGGCAGAGCCAGGCCGAGCCGGGCACTGTGAGGCAGGAAGTAAGTGAAGGGTCAGGGATACAGGTGGGGGCTGTATCGCTCCTCGGAGAGGGTTTAGGAGACAGGAGCTGAATCTGAGTCCGGGCCCTTTTGAGGCCTAGAAACGGGGACTTCTACAATGAAATAACGTGCACACTGTGAAACGTGGCAACATAACTTTACATAGGCCTGATGCTCGTTGTATTCACGAAAACTAGGAACTGGCATACTAGAGATGGACACAGCTGTAATTGCGTCTTTAATCGATCATAGGGAATACATATGCATATTAATCATGCACATATAACATAAGATGGGGAACACGTAGGGACACAGAACATGGCAAAATTTACTTTTCCACATTCCCTCCTTGTCACTACGTTTCCATCAGGAAACATCAATATTCATGATACCATCTATCATTTCATACAGTATCATTTGCTCGTCTCGAATTGCCTTGGAACGGGACTTAGGACGGGACTTGGGACTAGGAATACAAGAGGTAGCACAAATGCCGCAAATCGCAGGGCCACATTGTATACAGAGGCAGCAACTGAATATGATCGCTACTGCAATACCTAGAAATGACAATACTTTCCATCCCCAGGCAGAAATTATACTCCAAAACCAACCGGACCATGTCCAGGTGCCTGGATTCTGGTGTAACTGATGGGCAATTTTATGAAGTCTGGTTATAGCTGAATAAACAGACTGCGCTTTATTAGGAATGAAAATGCAGCAACTAGATCCGATGACTCTACATGCTCCTCCTCCAGTATGACGTCAAGAACGAGACGATTTTGGAGCACGACAAATCTCATAGCAGATTGCTCTTCGGTTAAGTTACCTAGGGCAGAGGCAGTCTCATTCACTACTGCTTCAAGGGTTCTTGTTAACCTACGGATTAACTTACTATTCTGGATAGGTCCTATAAAAAAGAAGAATCCTTTATTGAAATCTGTATACTGTTCTAGAGCAGTTTCAGTTTGATCGACAATCGGGGACTCAATCTCCCTTCTATGTCTGGCGTGTACTAGATGTGTGTTTCTGTGATAATCAGATGGGGCTAGAAAAACTGGTGGCAGTAGGAAGGCAATGTAACAGGTTCCATCCCAATCGAGGGGCAGACGAACATATGCGGTCTGACCACAAACAAAATAAGAATGACGTGAAGCTTTGAAAATAGATTTCCCACTGTCACTATACTTGACAATAGTAGTACAATCACTATGTCCTACATGTGCGGAACCATTATTTCGGACACATAATTCGCCTTTGACTGGTAGTACTGAAATAGCAGGTAAGTCTGGAGTAGGATCAGACTGAACATTCAGAACCATGAAATTCGAAGAATAATTACCCAAATTATAAACTTCATTTTCTAGATCTAACCCTGTTCTGTGGGGAAGACCTTGCTTGTCTGGAAAACATGTACTGTTCAGATAAGACATATCTGTTGAAGATGACATTAACGTGGACCAGGCTCCACACGAACCATTATGTGAAAACGGATAAGGAAACAGTGGCAGAACTCCCTTCGGTGTCTGGAAAGGGGGGAGTCGACCACACACCCAACAATTATTGGCATTGCTGGTCTGGTGTGAATAATGTAACATACGGATAAATGTATTGTTGCGCATAGCAAGACGATAGGATAGTTCGTGAGGAGGCAGATCACTAAACGTATGCTCTACTGTAGCATTAGAAAACTTATTTACATGAGAAATTGGAAAACATAAATGAAATGCATAACTTGTACAGGTAATCATTAAACTCAAAAACAATATAAAACTTAGAAAAACGATACATCGGATAGAGTTTTGACTAACTCTCTCACTATGGGGGTCTATCTCATACATGTCAGATACCTGTCTAACCGTTTCACCCAGGGGGACTTAGACAATTAAACTGGCTGACTTATTTTACTAGACCGAAGCTTCTGTTTATACTCCTGCTGCGGAGTTTTCTCTAACAGGGGATCCTTTGAATCAGAGTCAATAGCGGGACAGTCCTTGATAATAGTATCTTGGCAGTCTTTAAAATCTTGACAATCCTTGGAAATGTTCTTGGAAACAGTTTTTAGTCGGAGTCCGTGAAATTTCTTGACATGCGACAGGTGCACCCACCCCTTCCTGCCTTCCAACTTGACGGCAGTACGGGTGGTCAGAAGGACTAACTTCGGTTCCTTCCAGCGAGGCTCCAGCGGACTTGAACGATCGAAATTCCGGATTAAAACCAGGGAGCCAGGAAGGACATCGTGTGGCTTGACTTCAGTATTGTCGGGAAATGCAGCGGCAACCTGTGAACGACAAGAGTGTAGGGCAGACATCAAGGAAGCTAGGTAATCTGTCAGCATATTACTGGAAACATCTGTAATACTTCGGGGTCTAGGTGTACCCCACATATTCGGGGGACGGCCGAATACGACCTCATAAGGGGACAGACCTGATCTGGAGTGTGCGACCATGCGCATATAAAATAGGGCAACTGGCAGGGCTACTAGCCAGTCTACACATTTCTCTTTACATACTTTGGCAATACGGATTTTCAGGGTTTGATTATGTCTCTCTACAAGACCTGCTGCTTCAGGATGGCGTACACAATGGAACTTCCACTGGTACCCTAGTAAAAGGGAAACGTGCTTCATTAGTTCGGATGAGAATGGCTGGCCGTTATCAGAATACACGACCCTAGGGAGTCCATAGCGGGGGAAAAATTCACGAACCAACTGCTTGGCAGTGGTCGCGGCTGTGTAATCTGGGACTGGATATGCCTCTGTCCACCTGGACAAAGCGCATACAACTACAAGGACATACTTAAAACCTCGACATCGCTCCATCTGAATATAATCCATCTGGAGGACTTCAAAAGGGTGGTCAGGGGGTTGGAACCCACCTTGTTCCACCGGGACACTTTTACCTGGATTGAATTGACAACATATCATACAGGTACGGACTTTCTGCTTGGCTGCAGCTCGTAAATGCTTGTTAAACCAAATGTTCTGGATACTGTCTATCATGGCTTTTTCTCCTAGGTGTGCAGGACTATGTGCGGTATTAATAATGACTTGAACCATAGAGTCGGGGAGAAACCATGTGGCTTTTCCCTTCGTCACCCATCCCTGATCTGTCTGGACCCCTCCTTGTTCGGACCATTTCTTAATTTCTTCGGGAGTAGCATGTAACTGGATATCTATGACATCTTGAGTGGGGTCCTTAACTGTCATACATGTAGTCGGATCTAGAGTGGATGTCGGTGTCTTGTTAACTGGTATGTCTGGTGTCTGTGCTGTAAGCTTGGCTGTTCGATCCGCTAGATCATTACCTTGGGAAATAATGTCAGTAACTTTAGTATGTGCTTTGCACTTCATGATAGCGATAGATGTCGGTAAATGTATTGCATCTAACAGAGCTTGAATAAGGAAACCATGCTGAATCTTGGTTCCATGAGAAGTCATGAAACCTCTCTCTTGCCAGAGCACTCCAAAGTCGTGTACGACTCCGAATGCGTAGCGTGAATCTGTGTAGATATTAACTTTCAGGTTCTTGGCATGTATGCAGGCTTGTGTCAGAGCAACTAGCTCTGCTGCTTGAGCAGACAGGGTGTCAATACGGTGTGTTTCAATAACTTCAGTGTCAGTAGTCACTGCATACGCGGCTACTAGTTCTCCTGTACTTGTTCTCATACATGAACCATCCACATAAAGTGTCAGGTCAGGATCTGGTAACGGAATATCTGTCAGATCTTGTCTTGGCTTTGTCATAGTGTTAACAACTTCCACACAGTCATGTGTGGCAGGATTTGAAGTAACTGACGGTAACAGTGTAGCAGGATTTAGAATGTTGCAGCGTCTGATTTCTATGTGTGGCTGGAATAGTGTCAGTTCATAACCTGTCAAACGTGCAATTGTCAAATGCTGAGTCTGTGTTCGGTTTAAAAGAACTTCCACGGAGTGTGGAACTTGTACTGTCAAGGAATGTCCTAACACTATGGAATCACTTTGTCTAATAGCTAGTGCTGTGGCTGCAACTGACTTGAGGCACGCAGGCAGAGCCTGGGCTACTGGATCTAATGTGCTAGAAAAATAAGCACAGGGCTTGTATTGTCCTGCTTGATCTTGTGTGAGAACAGATAATGCTGTACCATCACGTTCTGTGACAAAAAGCGTAAAAGGCTTACTGTAGTTCGGTGTTGCTAGAACAGGAGCTTGGCATAAAGCTTTCTTTAATTCATTAAAACTAAGTGTATGTTCAGATGTCCAAGGGAGGACAGTCGATACGGCTGCCTCCTGTGTCGTTAACTGTATCAGTGGCTTGGCTAGAAATGCATACTGAGGAATCCATTGTCTGCAATAAGAAGTGAGGCCGATAAAAGCACGTACCTCCTTCTGTGTCTTGGGCTGTGGAAGACTCGCTATTAACTGGATACGGTCAGGTGTCAACTGCCTACCCCACTTGGACAGTAAGTGGCCTAAGTAGATCACTTGCTGGACACAGAATTGAAGCTTTGAAGGGGACACCTTGTGCCCCATCTCGGCTAGGAAGTACAGAACTGTAAGTGATGCTCGCTCGCAAGCACGTTCAGAACGGGCTGTGATCAGTAGATCATCGACATATTGGAGCA
This sequence comes from Lissotriton helveticus, assembly GCF_964261635.1. Taxonomy (NCBI): domain Eukaryota; kingdom Metazoa; phylum Chordata; class Amphibia; order Caudata; family Salamandridae; genus Lissotriton; species Lissotriton helveticus. Next base: position 645,111,284 of record NC_136071.1, on the reverse strand, counting down.
GGGCAGTGTCAGTTGGCATGTGAATATTGTCTAGTTGTCTCTTAAGTGCTTGACTGTAAATACTAGGACTTTCTGTGAAACCTTGAGGAGCTCGTGTGAATTTATAGCTCCTTCCATTTAAACAAAAACCGAAAAGGTACTGGCTGTCTGGATGAATTGGAACACTGAAAAATGCATTCTTGAGGTCGATTACAGTAAAAAATATTGCCTCAGGATCAATAGCTGTCAACAGAGATGAGATATCTGGAACAACTGGGTACTGGGGAATGATACATTTATTGAGTTCTCGAAGGTCAATCACTAATCGATATACTGCGGGTGCATTTGTATCAGTACGTTTCATGACTGGAATGATAGGAGAATTACATACATTGGAGTCAGTTTCTACAACTACTCCTTGAGCAATGAGCTCGTCAATAATTTTGGATAAGGCTGCTACAGCCTCAGGTGGCAATCTGTACTGTCTGATTCGTGGTAAGACTATACCTTGCTTGAGAGTCACACGATGGGGTGTGATTTGCATAAAACCAACATCAGTTGGACCTTGCGCCCATAGATGCTGCGGAACATTAGACAATCTCGGATCAAAATCTCGTAAAACATAGCGACCCTTGAAGTCACGTAAAAACAAACGTATTCCCTCTGGGGAACAACAAATAACTGCACCTAATTCTTTCAATGTCTTAATGCCTAACAAATTTTCTGGACATGACTTCGTAAGTAATAGATCAGTAGTTCGGGACAATGGACCAACTTCTAGAGTAACTGGTTTGGAAATCTCGTTAACTATTGGCTTTCCTGAAAATCCAAGGGAAACATTTCTAGAGCCTGAGAGCGGAGCCCCTGGAACCTCGTCATGACTAATAGTAGTCCTACTTGCCCCTGTATCAATCAAAAACTTTCTGTCTTTCCCTAATACTTGACTGTGAACATAGGGACCCTCTTGATCTACAGGAATCTCGATGAGAGGCAAGCCTACCTCCCTCTCTAGGCTGTTTCATGAATACGCTTGATACTCTGGATACTCGGACTGTGCATACTGGTACATCTGCTGTGTAACATGCTGTGTTGCAGCGATAGGCTGCGGTGCTGTAACCGTCTGTTGTGCATTCTGTGGCTGAGAAGTCTGTGAAACTTGTTCTTGTCTAGGCGGACGTGGTCTTTCTTTAGTTTTACCAGTGGCTATATTGTGTTTCAGAACTGCACACTCGTTTATAAAATGACCTGGCTGTTTACAGTAATTGCATGTCCCTTTAACGGGAGCTGCAGGATGACTGGCTTGATTCGGACCCCTCTTCTGACTGTCTTGTGGAACAGATTGTGCAACTAGTACTTTCATTTTCGTGTCTTTCATACGTCTTCTCTCGTGTTCTTGCTCTTCCCTGATTCTATTCTGGTGATACTGGAGCATCTGTAACATCTGGGACGGAGTACTAGCTTGCCATGTACTTTCGACTTTCAAAACTCGATTCTTAACTTGTGGACTTGAATTCTCGACTAATTTAGTAACAAAAAGATGAGGGTATGACTCACTACTCGTCTTTAAACCACTGTTTATTATAAAACATTTCTCAAATCTAGAATAAAAATCACTAGTGTCTTCGTCTTGTTTCTGTTTACAGGCTGAGATTGCATCCCAGTCTTCCTTTTTAGTGGCTAATAATCTAGGCAAAACTTGTATCAATAATTCTGGTAGTTCTTTACATTTGTCTCCAAGATCGGTACCTGGTACTCGTATCTTATCTTCAGCTTCTAGAGCTGTCCAATCGATCTTTTTCTCTCCCACCTCCCAATCCTTTTCCTTGAGTTTTTCGTATATGCCCGCAGGCAACAGGACTTTTAACATTTTAATAATATCTGGATACGTGTATTCTCCCATACGGAGCATGTCTTTTAATTCTCGGTGGAACCCTGCTGGATCTTTGTCGTGACAGGGAATTAATTTCTTCATCTCTAAGAGTTCCATCTTTGTAACTGGGGTGTAAACAAATACTCGTTGCATTTCACCACCCGCTGTCCTAACTGGGTGTACTTCTCGTAACGGATGCTGTCTATCTATGTAAAATGGTTTACTTTCTGGAGGTGAGACATGAACAAAATGTGGGTTCAGAAACGTTCTATATTTATGGCGCTGTTCTAGAATGACACTAATTAAATCGGTACCTAAACCTTTCCATCTATACTGGAGTAACTCGTTCAGGATATCATGTAACGGACCTGGATCAGAATGTTGACCCTCATACAGTGTAATGAGGTGCTGGATCATATACATACCCACCAGTCGCTGTTCGGCTGGGGGCAGTTTCAGGAACATTTGTGCCACTATTTCGTCTGGAAAAGTGGTAGAATCAGTAATCCACCGGACTGCTGATCGGGCTAGTTCTTGTTCATGCATAGTACTTAATTCACTATAACCGATTCGTGATTTCAGAATGTGATCGGTAGCTTGAAATACTTGTTCTAGAGAGCCTTGTTCTGGTGCTGGTAGATGAAAGACTTTCTTGTGTTTTAGGCGTAAATGTCGGTCTGGAAATCTAGATTTACCTACATACGCTATTCTGGCGGTATTCTCGTCGTCTACCTCTTCAGTAAGAGAGTCATTTTCTTTCTCGCTTCCTAGAGCTTCTTTGCGTTGTTCGTGTAACCTTATTATTTCTTTACGTATTTTCTTGTACATACTCTCTATACTATTGAGTGTCTTGTGCTTACCCTCGGCTATATTATCACTCCACTTTGTCAGAATTTTCATTTCGGTCGGATCTTTAGTCGGGGAATCTTGTTCCCTAATTAAACAATTGATCAGAAACTTTAATAACATGAACTGGATCTCAGATTTTCTGTGAGACATGACTTCACCGATACTTTCTGGATCTTGTCCTGTACGAATGAAACGATACATTCTGTCTAGATCTTCTTTCATATTCGGTAGGGTGACCAAATACTCGGACACCTGCCTTATACGTACGGAATATATAACCATACTATCCTCGCCTGGGACTGGATCATAACAGCATTCAGTAAGAGCTCGCCTGATTTCTGCAATGGACTGATATTTAGGCGTACGCTGTAACGCACGTTCATGTAACTCGACTGGCCCTAGACGTCTATTTGGCGGCGGGGTACCAGGAGGACCTCCTCCCGCGGCCCCTAAGCTGGAATTGTCGACTGATACTCTTCGTGCTGGCAGAGTGACTGATGTGGCGGGAATTTGTACTACGGGCTGGACCGGGGGTACCGTAACAGGTACTGCAACAGGTGCCCCGGTGACTGGAGGACCATGAATTACATTATTTACAGGAGCTGGTGGAACAGGATTTGCATATTCTGGGACTGTGTCGTCCAAATAGGACGAGAGAAAAATATCAGCTGCGGTCGGTTTGTGACGTAGCTTGGTCGGAACTAAAGGTGGCGGGAAATTACTGGATGCCTCCGGGGTTGCTTTTGGCAAGCCCTCGGCAAGAAGAGGATACATACCCTTAAAAAGGACATTCCTCTGTCTGTCTGACTGTTCGGTTTTAACTCGTTCACCTATTTCGATTAGTTCCCTTTCTTGGGCTCTTTCTGAGGATTCTCTACTTAATTCTGACTTTCTGATTTCTTTTTCGGTTCTTTTATGAGATTCTTTGCGCCATAACTCGATGGCATCTTTCTGTGACTGTCTGGCTTTCTTTTTCCATAATGCTTCTTCTACTCGCATGATGCACTCGGCATCCCATGTACCTGATACGGGCCATCTATATTTCTCTTCTAACTGTTTGGTGTACTCCACCCATAAGTCTAGATATAATATGGCACTTATGCCATGCTTATGATACATAAAATGACCTGGACTGTCCCTAGGTGGGACAGGAACTGCTTCTTGATAACAGACCTTTTCTAGTTTTTAACTGACGTAACTTGGAAAACAATGGCATGACTGGGCTGGAGTCTAGACACAATACAATACACAATGAACACGATAATTACTGAAGAAACACCACTTTCATACCACGACATTGAAATACATGAATGACATTTAGGATAACAGTTCGGACAAAATACTACCTGGAATACTGAAAACAGAATACATGAATTTCTCGAGAACAGAACGGGCTAGAACAGAAACTAGATGCACTGCTAAAACAGTACGAAACTTACCGGTCTCATAAAGAGACATGTCAGGACCCGCATCCACCTAGGTGGATACTTCGTGTTGGATTTGCGTACCCAAACCCACGGACCAGAGACAAATTAATTGACCCTGTCTAGATACTAAGCATGGGCGTAAAATCCGCTCCGCTCGCGGATTTTTCGGATTTTCGGCAAATCCGCAATCCGCGAACGCTCGCGAATTTGTCGAAAATCCGTGAATCCGCTCGCGGCGGATTTTTTGCTTGGTTGCGGCGCGCGGCGTGGTGCACGGCGTTCACTTTCCGTCATTTTAGCGTTTGCCGAGTTGTTTTTCTTTGCGAGTGACGCGCCATTTTAGATCTTGCTGCGTGTTCCCGCGGGAGTTTGTCGCCCGCGAATACGTACTCGCGGCTTGCCACCTTGCACAGCACACCTCGCGAGAGTTCGCAATTGCGAACACGTAGTTGCGGCGGAAAGGAACAATCTCGCACTTGCGAAATAGAGATTTTGCAATTTCGCACAAGAAAATCACCAGCAAACAGGATAAACCTTCAGAAAATTATGATTTTTATCAGAATCACTCCTCAGGTTGACATTTGCATGGCCTTTTTTTTTTGCAAGGAGTCCATTTTGGGGGGGGGAGGAAGGAAGTGCCCCACAGTCTCCAACTTCCTGTTCCTGTCCAGCAGGCTCCTCCCAGTGCTTTGTCCATCTCCTGGTCACTTTCATTTGGATCTGGAGCTGGAAGGATTACTTTTTGTGGGTGCTGCTGGATATTTGGATTTGAGGCCTTTTTGACTGTCTTTGGATCACTTTTGGATTAGAAATCAACTTTCACAAGTAAGTTTGTTTGGGGCATTACAGTTGCTGCAAGTAAAATTTTGGAACTTTTTCAGAACATTAAATAAATTATATTGTGGGTAGCCACAGTATCCAGTAGGACCAGGGTTGGTTAGGGGTGCATGATACAACTGTTTTGTTGAATTTAAACACCATTTAGGCCATGGATGGGCTGGGATTGTGCTGATTTTTGTCTTTTTTTTGGGACTGCTGGTGGGGCCCTTTGCCCAGGGGTGGTGAGTGTTGCATGGGCCTAGTCTTTCTGTGGGGTGTCTTCTTAAATTTAAACATAATTGAGGCCATGGATGGGCTGGGATTGTGCTTATTTTATTGTTTTTTGTCGTTTTTGGGGGGCTGCTGGTGTGGCCTTTTGCCCAGGGGTGGTGGGTGGTGCATGGACTGAGTGTGCCTGTGGTGTGGTCTCACTCTCTTTAATGTAAACATCATGGATGGCATTGGATTGTGGTGATTTCTGGCTGTTTTTCTGTTTTTTGGGGGTGTACTGTTGATGTGGACTGGCCATGTGGGTGGTGGTGGTGGCCATCTTGAGTGCTGGCTGCTACAGGCAACATGTGCTTGGGGTGTAAGGGGCCATTTTGAGGAGAGGCAGTGTCTGAGGCCTGCACTTATTTTGCCTACTTTTCATCCATTATGCCCAGGGGTAGTGAGTGTTGCATGGGCCTAGTGTGTTTTTGAGGGGTGTCTTCTTGAATTTAAACACCATTGAGGCCATGGATGGGCTGGGATTGTGCTGATTTTATTGTTTTTTGTCGTTTTTTTGGGCCTGCTGGTTGGGCCCTTTGCCCAGGGGTGGTGAGTGTTGCATGGGCCTAGTCTTTCTGTGGGGTGTCTTCTTGAATTTAAACATAATAGAGGCCATGGATGGGCTGGGATTGTGCTTATTTTATTGTTTTTTGTCGTTTTTGGGGGGCTGCTGGTGTGGCCTTTTGCCCAGGGGTGGTGGTGCATGGACTGAGTGTGCCTGTGGTGTGGTCTCACTCTCTTTAATGTAAACATCATGGATGGCATTGGATTGTGGTGATTTCTGGCTGTTTTTCTGTTTTTTGGGGGTGTACTGTTGATGTGGACTGGTCATGTGGGTGGTGGTGGTGGCCATCTTGAGTGCTGGCTGGTACAGGCAACATGTGCCTGGGGTGTAAGGGGCCATTTTGAGGAGAGGCAGTGTCTGAGGCCTGCACTTATTTTGCCTACTTTTCATCCATTATGCCCAGGGGTAGTGAGTGTTGCATGGGCCTAGTGTTTCTGAGGGGTGTCTTCTTGAATTTAAACACCATTGAGGCCATGGATGGGCTGGGATTGTGCTGATTTTATTGTTTTTTGTCGTTTTTTTGGGCCTGCTGGTGGGGCCCTTTGCCCAGGGGTGGTGAGTGTTGCATGGGCCTAGTCTTTCTGTGGGGTGTCTTCTTGAATTTAAACATAATAGAGGCCATGGATGGGCTGGGATTGTGCTTATTTTATTGTTTTTTGTCGTTTTGGGGGGGCTGCTGGTGTGGCCTTTTGCCCAGGGGTGGTGGTGCATGGACTGAGTGTGCCTGTGGTGTGGTCTCACTCTCTTTAATGTAAACATCATGGATGGCATTGGATTGTGGTGATTTCTGGCTGTTTTTCTGTTTTTTGGGGGTGTACTGTTGATGTGGACTGGTCATGTGGGTGGTGGTGGTGGCCATCTTGAGTGCTGGCTGGTACAGGCAACATGTGCCTGGGGTGTAAGGGGCCATTTTGAGGAGAGGCAGTGTCTGAGGCCTGCACTTATTTTGCCTACTTTTCATCCATTATGCCCAGGGGTAGTGAGTGTTGCATGGGCCTAGTGTTTCTGAGGGGTGTCTTCTTGAATTTAAACACCATTGAGGCCATGGATGGGCTGGGATTGTGCTGATTTTATTGTTTTTTGTCGTTTTTTTGGGGCCTGCTGGTGGGGCCCTTTGCCCAGGGGTGGTGAGTGTTGCATGGGCCTAGTCTTTCTGTGGGGTGTCTTCTTGAATTTAAACATAATAGAGGCCATGGATGGGCTGGGATTGTGCTTATTTTATTGTTTTTTGTCGTTTTTGGGGGGCTGCTGGTGTGGCCTTTTGCCCAGGGGTGGTGGTGCATGGACTGAGTGTGCCTGTGGTGTGGTCTCACTCTCTTTAATGTAAACATCATGGATGGCATTGGATTGTGGTGATTTCTGGCTGTTTTTCTGTTTTATGGGGGTGTACTGTTGATGTGGACTGGTCATGTGGGTGGTGGTGGTGGCCATCTTGAGTGCTGGCTGGTACAGGCAACATGTGCCTGGGGTGTAAGGGGCCATTTTGAGGAGAGGCAGTGTCTGAGGCCTGCACTTATTTTGCCTACTTTTCATCCATTATGCCCAGGGGTAGTGAGTGTTGCATGGGCCTAGTGTTTCTGAGGGGTGTCTTCTTGAATTTAAACACCATTGAGGCCATGGATGGGCTGGGATTGTGCTGATTTTATTGTTTTTTGTCGTTTTTTTGGGCCTGCTGGTGGGGCCCTTTGCCCAGGGGTGGTGAGTGTTGCATGGGCCTAGTCTTTCTGTGGGGTGTCTTCTTGAATTTAAACATAATTGAGGCCATGGATGGGCTGGGATTGGGCTTATTTTATTGTTTTTTGTCGTTTTGGGGGGGCTGCTGGTGTGGCCTTTTGCCCAGGGGTGGTGGGTGGTGCATGGACTGAGTGTGCCTGTGGTGTGGTCTCACTCTCTTTAATGTAAACATCATGGATGGCGTTGGATTGTGGTGATTTCTGGCTGTTTTTCTGTTTTTTGGGGGTGTACTGTTGATGTGGACTGGCCATGTGGGTGGTGGTGGTGGCCATCTTGAGTGCTGGCTGGTACAGGCAACATGTGCCTGGGGTGTAAGGGGCCATTTTGAGGAGAGGCAGTGTCTGAGGCCTGCACTTATTTTGCCTACTTTTCATCCATTATGCCCAGGGGTAGTGAGTGTTGCATACTTGCATGTCCGTAGTCTTTCTGTGGGGTGTCTTCAATGTAAACATCAAGGATGGCATGGGATTGTGCTCATTTTTCTGTGTTTTGTCGAATTTTTGGGGTGTATAACTGAACTGATGTTTCTCTGTCTTCCATTGCTTTTAGGTGCACAAGAAGACTCAAGAGAACCACCAGTGCCAGGAAGAAGTCCTGCAGCGGTGTGTGCAGCATAACGTCACGCGACGTCACGTCTGGACACAGAACCCTCTGCAACTCGTGCAACTGCTGCCTGCTGACCTGCTCTGAAGAGGATGGCCCCAAAAAAAGTAACCCGTAGCTCCTCTAGCAAGAAAGGTGCCAGTAAGGAGCAGAAGAAGCAAGTTACCAAGGAGACTGGTGTGCCGCCCGCCCCTTTTTTTGGGAGTAAAAAAAAAAGTATGCCTGCAGCAGCAGCAGCGGGATCTGCTGGGGACCAAGCTGGCAGCACCCCCCCGCTTCATTGGGCTCAGTGCCACCACCACCACCACGCCAACTTAAGTCCAAGCCCTTGAGTGCTGCAGAGGCAGCCAGTATAGTTCTTCAATCACCATCGACCAGTGATGTTGGCTCATCGCAAGAAAGCAGCAGCAATGTCCCTCAATCAACACAGGTTGTTGTAGCTCATCTGACGAGTGTTGAACAACCACAGCCGCAACAACAATCACATGTGCAAGTACAAGCCCAAGTACATGTGGAAGGAGAGGCAGCGCAAGGAGATGCGCAAGCAGAGGTGCATGGAGGGTCACAAGTGCCCACAATAGTTGTTCCTCCCGAAGTAGGGGCACATCAGGAAATCGACAATCAAGGCGAGGTATCATTTGAGGAAGCCACTCCTCCTGCTGATCCTTCATTGTCTTCCACAACCCTAGCAAGGAAGAGATCAAGGGTGGTGTCTACATCCTCTTCAAGCACACCTCCTTCTGATGATACGGATCAAACTTGGGAACCAGCACCACAGCCGTCTGAGAGTGAGGCACACCATGATCCAACAAAGGTACTTAAGCGTAAAAGGAAGCTCGTCCAAAGTCTCAGACTTATGGAGTGTGATGAGGCTCAACAAGAAGTGGCGGATACTGCTGCTGATGAAGACTCTGCCAACGACGACCCAGTCATCATAAAGGTCACTGCAGCCCCAGCGGGCATGCAGCAAACAGACATTTTGACCCTAGCCCGAAGAGCTGCTGCGCGTGATGATGATGATGATGATGTTGTCGATGAGGAGGCAGTGGAAACACCACAATCATTGGAGTTAAGTAGTACACCAACTCGTCCCGCTTCCATATTTCTTTCTGGCAAGAAGAGACCTGCGTCAACCTCGACCTTAATTAGTGGCGGTGAAAGTGGAAAACGTACAAAAGTTGGGCAATCCAGATCCTCCACTTCATCTGGCATTAGCTTCATGACCACCACCACCAGTATCGCCGCCTCCTCCAGGTCCCACAGACACTTCAAGTCCCCAGTTTGGGACTTCTTTACTGTTTGTCCCAAAAATCCAAAGTTTGCCATTTGTACCCTTTGTAAGCTTGCAGTTAGTCGTGGTAAGTCAGGTACCAACTATGGTACCGGCGGCCAGAGTGGTCATCTTGAGAGAAAGCACGCTGTCAAATGGTTTGCGCACCTAGCTGCGATCAAGAAAGGCCAAAATCAAGGAAACGTTGATGTTTCATCTGATGTTGACGAGCAGGAAGAAGACGTGTCAAACACTTCCCTTACACCCAGTACCCCTGTCAGCAGCACACCCAATGTGAGGCACACTAAGAGTGTTGGAGCGAGTGAGACACCAACGCACAAAAGTTCACCAGCGAGCAAAATTGGGTCAACGAAGTCATTATCAGCCCGTAAATGCTTGGTCCAGGGCAACATTAGAACAATGCTTACTTCAGACGTGCCATATGAACGCAACCACCCACTGACGCGTCTGTATAACACTAAGCTGGCTAAAATGCTAGCTGTGGACCTTCTACCTTTTTCTTTTGTAGAAGCGGTAGGTTTTCTTGAATTAGTTGCAACGCTCTGCCCTAAATGGAAGGTTCCGAGCCGGTTCTATTTTGCCAGAGTTGCGGTTCCAGCACTACATGAAGATGTGCTGCAGGCGATTGGGGCAGCTTTGCAGAAGAGTGCTGTTCACACAATACATCTGACAACAGACATGTGGACCAGTGGCCCAGGCGATGATTACATGTGCATCACTGCACACTGGGTCTCTTTTTCAGGTGTTATAGCAAAGCTAAACGCAGGTGTTGACCCGGACCAAGTTTTCAAAGCTGCTCGGAAACATGCAACACTAGCCATGTTTGGCTTGGAGAAAAGTCACACAGCAGAAAACCTTTTGGAAGAGTTTGACAAAAAGGTCTTGACAATGCTATCCCCCCTAAAACGCAAGATTGGTTATGTTTCCACGGATAATGGCGCCAATGTAGTTAAGGCCATGTTCCTTGGTGACCATGTTAGAGTGCCGTGTTTGGCGCACTGTATCAACCTGGTAGTTCAAAAATTCTTGAGTGATAAAGAGAGTCCAGCGTTCGAGGTAATGGCCACCTGCCGCAAAATGTGCAACCATTTCAGCCATTCTTTTAAGGCCCGGAAGCATCTGCGTAGACTGCTACTTCAACGTGGAATGCCAGTGAAAGCACTCATCCAGGAGGTGGCAACACGTTGGAACTCAACCTTCTACATGCTTGAGCGTCTGTATGAGCAGTATACGGTACTCGATCACTATTTCTTGACAGAGGCTACATCTCAGAAGGAGGACCTGCGGATGAGTAAGGCGCAATGGGACATAGTTAAAAGCCTGACAGACATGCTTCGTCCTTTTGAGTTCTTCACGCGTGCAGTCAGCCAGGAGGACTGTAATTTGGGAAAAGCTATCCCATTGTTGTGCATACTGGAGCACCAACTGATGGCGGTTTCTTCTGAGTTTGAAAAAGATGAAAAAAAAAAAAAACATTTCATTTTGTCTGAGAAATTATTACATCGCCTACGTGGTGATGAACGTCTTCAAAACATCAACTCAGATCAGCATTACATTTGTGCTACTATTCTGGATCCACGCTACAAAAAGGCGCTGGCAGACAACGCATTCTTTCCTTTCGCTGATGCAGATGTTCAAAAGTACAAACATTGGTTAGCCTGGTCAGCCAAGAGGTTTGAAAAAGAACGGCAGGTTATTGAAGGAGAAGCCAGTACATCAGCATCAGCATCAGCAGGCCATCCGCAGTCACAAGAATCCACTTCTGCACCTGTGGCTGGGGCACAAGTGACCTCTCAGCCGTTAAAGACACCGGCAACTGGATCATCTGCACCACACACAATGACAACACTAACAGTGGCTGGGGAGGAGGATTGGCTAAGTTTGATGGGGTATGGTTCTCGAAAAAATGTCACAGGCACAGCAAAAAGTAAGCAAAGTGGAGGAACAGTTGATGACCTTGAGTCGATGGTGCAGGACTATCTGAATGACTCAACAGAGGTCTTCCTTAATGATGAGCCATTGCAGTATTGGCATGGCAAAAAACAATTGTGGCCACAGCTCTTCAACCTGGCTATAAACTATTTGTCTTGCCCACTCGCAAGTGTGTCTTCTGAACGTGTTTTCAGTGCTGCTGGTGGCATTGTAACTCCCAAACGGAGCCGCCTCTCGCCCAAAAATGTGGAGCGGCTGACAATGATCAAGATGAATCAGCACCTCATACCACCAGATTACAAAGTACGAGAAAGCACGCCGCATGAAGACGAGGAGGACAGCAATGTAGATGAGGGGATTTTTTCTCTGTTCGGTGCCACTGACCTCATCCAGCCTGAATTCGCAGAGTATGATGACGAAATCTTGTTCTTATTCCCTGACACCGAGCCCTGAAAATGAGACAATCAATCAAGAACTTTCTTTTTCGTCCTTATTCACTTTTATTCCTGTGTGCTTTGTGTCTCTCTTTCTTTGTTTTGCACAGTTAATTTAATTCAAACTTTAATCACCTAATCCCAAAAACAAGACCATCATCAGAACTGTCTTCACTTGTTTGCTTATTGATTTGAAGGTGCCGCAGTCTACATTCCTCAGGTTCACAAGTTCTGAAGAACATGCTCCTCTATCCTCCTCCTCCAGACTGCGATTTCCCTCCAAGCAGAGTGCTGGATTACGCACAATGAAGAAAGACTCAGCACTTGTGGGGGTGTTGTACTTCTTTGCGGGTGAGTTGACGGTTTTGGGCCCATTGCTGTGAAGCTCTAATAATGGACAAAAGTGTTTTGGACCAAATATGAGGTGGAAATTTCTTGCCGTTTTTGCTGACTTGCTTGCCTTTGAGGTGCTCTTTGGCGGGGTTCCGGGGGGTTGTGTGTAATTTTTGGTGTCTGTCGAAGCACTGCTGCGACAGTCTAATCTTGATTGCATTTGCTTTTCAGGAAATCCGTGGTGGAAAACAGGAGTTATGATGATTGATGATGATGACCTAGCTGAACAGCGCCGCATTTGGAACGAAGGCCGAGAGATATTGTAAGTATGAGATTTAGCTTTTTCGCTGTTTGGGGGTGTTGTCGGGTGTTTTTTTGCGGGTGGGTTGGCGCCGGCGGGTCTTGCCTGGGGCATTCCTGGGAAGGTCTAATACCGGATAGAAGTGTTTTGGACAAAATCCATAAGGAACAGCCTTTTTTTTGCCATTTCTTCAGACATCTTGCTCAATGTAGCGTTTTGGGGGGCTTCCTGCTGTTCGTGGGTGGGTTGCGGCCGGGGTCTCTGTCGAAGCACTGCTGCGACAGTCTAATCTTGATTGCATTTGCTTTTCAGGAAATCCGTGGTGGAAAACAGGAGTTATGATGATTGATGATGACCTAGCTGCACAGCGCGTTACTTTGGACCGAAGGCCGAGAGATATTGTAAGTATGAGATTTAGCTTTTTCGCTGTTTGGGGGTGTTGTCGCGTGTTTTTTTGCGGGTGGGTTGGCGGGTCTTGGCTGGGGCATTCCTGGGAAGGTCTAATGCCGGATAGAAGTGTTTTGGACAAAATCCTTAAGGAAAAGCCTTTTTTTTGCCATTTCTTCAGACATCTTGCTCAATGTAGCGTTTTGGGGGGCTTCCTGCTGTTCGTGGGTGGGTTGCGGCCGGGGTCTCTGTCGAAGCACTGCTGCGACAGTCTAATCTTGATTGCATTTGCTTTTCAGGAAATCCGTGGTGGAAAACAGGAGTTATGATGATTGATGATGATGACGACCTAGCTGCACAGCGCCGCGTTTGGACCGAAGGCCGAGAGACATTGTAAGTATGAGATTTAGCTTTTTCGCTGTTTGGTGGTGTTGTGTCGGGTGTTTTTTTGCGGGTGGGTTGGCGGGTCTTGCCTGGGGCATTCCTGGGAAGGTCTAATACCGGCTAGAAGTTTGTTGGACAAAATCCATAAGGAAACACCAGTTTTGGCACTTTTTGTAAGTTAGGGTTCGTTAGGGTTAGCCCTAGCAGCAGGATTGCATGTGTTTAGGGGGATTCTATTGCAACGCGGTTCTGTTGTTGTAGAGCACTGTTGGAGCGATGCTGGCTATGGATACTTTTGCTTGCAGGCAAGTGGTTTGAATACAATCCACGGTCTGTATTTGGGCCTACTGTTACTTTCAAAGTACGTTTTGTAACCATTTTTCTGCTAGGCATCGTTTTTGGAGATATGATTGGGTTCTTCTACATTTTTGCGACTGGCTTTAGTAAGGGTCTTGGTGGGAGCATTGCTGGGAAGGTCAAATTTTGTTCTAAAACACAGTAGTACACCCACCTTGAGGGGAAAGATCCGCTATAATATTTTGGCCATACTTATTGATCCTTAAAAAGGTGACTCAGACAGAGCACGCAATTTCAAAAATATTGTACTGTCTATTAGGGAAATCAAAGTGTCACTTTTTGAACCACACAGCGTACATACCTTTTATTTATTTATCAGTGGTATTGTAATAGCACTTCCTGTTTTCCGTTCAATAATTACAGGCCGGGTTTCAGTCAACATCCGCCAGGCAGGCAGTGGACAGGGTGTCTCTTCTGTCAGTGGTCACCACCACATTGATGGACGAAGCATCAGCTGGAATGGAGGAGTGCCGCCAATAAGAGGAATTGTTTGCTGCATGCAACTTACTTACCAATTTCAACAGGACAACTCCAACAACATACGCAATACAGATTCAGTATCCATTGTTGTCTTTTATTCTATGAGTGTGACTGCATGTGCTTACCTTTAGTTTGTAACCAAAGATTGTCTGTAAACTCTGTATCTTCAATTATTGTTTGTCCATGCTCTGCTTTTTTTTTCTTCTCTCAACAAAACCTACCCAAAAAGAAACCCCCATTCCCATCCATTTTACAAACCCTAACCCTCTTCCCCCGGGCTGTGTTGTTTTGCTTGATGTCTGACTAAAATGACATCAATAATTCCACACACTTGCTGGGGAGGATAAGGTGATAGCAGCAACAGGCTGGTGAAGGAATACGAGGATATCTTCTAGACTTACTCAGCTTCAGTACTATATCTTCTAGTAGTAGTAGCCAATGTCAAATAAATTCAACGCAAGTACTAGTTATACTTGCAAGCAAATACTTTACCATTTGTTAGGCTACATTATGGCACTGTTCTAGTGTACTGTCACCTGCTATTTTCTCGATCGTACCGTAACCGTTGTAATGCTACAGTAAGGAGGACAAACAAGGTTTTGTTTTCTTTTTTTCCATAGGCATGCAACTGCCACTGTGTCACACCACTAGTACCACCGCAATGAGGAAATGTCACCCGCCCAGGATTGACAACGTTAATCCCCATTTCACCTGGAGCCAGCCCTGGGCCTAGCCCTAATTTCTAACACAAATTACAGGTAAGATAAGCGTTTGGTGGGAGGTAATACAATGGAGTATTATTTCGGAGTAGACAAGAGATTGACGGTTGTACTACTAAAGTCCTACGACTGTTCAGGAAAACAAAGTTACTGTTACACCCCCGCCCCCCACCCACCAGACTGAAAAGCAGTAAAAAACAGGTATGGTCAGATAAAGTTGAAAAATATATTTATTTAGCCCTAACAAAATAATCTCCCTCACCCACCCTAACCCCAACGATTGTCTCTGAAACGTCCCAAAACGATCCCAACTCCCAAATCCCACCCCCCAAAAGTCTATAAAAAAAGGGCAAGGGACACTCCACTACTGGAGGGTGCTGGTGCTGGTGCATGATGCGGCATGGGCATCATACTCCTTGCGGAGGGTGGCAAGCTCGGAGCGGAGGCCCTTAACCAAGTTCTTATACCTCAGGACCTCCTGCTCCAGGTTGGACATGCGGACTCGTAGGCGGCGTTGGCGTTCCTTGCAGCTCCTGTGGGGGGCAGCTGGTATTTCGGTTGCTTGGCGGTGGCGGTCGGCTTTCTTAGCCCGGCTCGGTCCCGCTGGCTTAGTCACGGAGGAGGATGCAGTGGTCACAGTCGAAGATGTTGCCCCGCTCGACTGCGTGTCCTCCTCCTCCTCCAGGGCCACCAGCCGCCGATACTCGGCGATTGTGGCCTCCAGCCTCCGTTGCCGGGCCAATCTAGCCTGCTCCCTCCTTGTTGTTGATTTGGAAGGAGCAACTATATGAAGAAAGAAAGACATAGTCTGTAACCAATGCTCCTTATTAATAACACAAAGTGATTGAGCCGAAAGTTGGGTCACAGAGTACAAGTAGCAAATTGAAAGCACAGTACATAACTATTGAGGACAGTATCTATGTAACCTCCCACTTCTGCATCCTTGCTCTAACAGTAGTGGTAGTTTAATGAACTAATTCTACGACCACTATGGACTTCCATTACAGTCGACTATGACAGTACACCAGTCTTATTCTTCTTCTTCTCTCTTGTTTAGGGAAATGGGTACGTTATCTTATGCAAGCCGGCAGAATGACATGGACACAGCACAGTGAAGTTGCACCCGAGAAAAAAAGTTGCACACCATGATGATGGAGACAGACTTGCGTTACTGTACCGGTCCAGTACATGCAGGTGGTGAAGCTATTACTTTTCTATTACGGGTGGCACTGAGAATACTCTGTTACAAGGGCTACTGCTTAATTAATTTACCTTTCACCCTACAGTGCAAATGAGTACTAGAAAAGGAAACTGAAGAAGCTAACTAATTTGATTATCTATCACTTCACATGGGACGTATTTAATGACAGATGAGATGACTTTAGGTGCTTTGCTTAATATTGAGTGAACAGTGATACACCCACACATGAATGACGTACTACAAGTAAACTAAAGTTATTAAGAGAGGTACGGAGTGTCCACCGTAATAACCAGATATATGCTGTGAATGCAAACGCAATACAAAGTACTGCTACTATTCATGGTAGTATTGGACACATTTACAATTTCTTTTCCTTGCCTTCCCTGCACTGGGACGGACGTGCGGGTGCGGTGGTACATGCTCTTCAAGGTAACACTTACTTCACCTGGCGACCATCTACTCTCTCTAGATACACATGTGCTATGTAAGAGTCAGAGAATACCATGCTCCAGGCATCCATTCAGTCAAAGTATACGCACACATACAGTTTCGGTTTCACCCACCCAGGCTGCTGTCCTTCCACCCATCCTTGCTTCATCATTGACCCAGCCATGCACCATACCATATTCTTTCCTTCCCAGCCACCTCTGGGTCCAAGCAAACACATATCGTTCTCATTTGCCAGCCATCATACAAGTTCGCGTCCCACTTACTTACACCCTTCTTTCGCTTTTCGTTCATCCCATCCATCACGTTCGTCTAAGAACTTATTGGGATTCTTCTCACCAAAAACTTCACAGCTAAGTCGAAGTACATTTCGAGGAGGCTACTACCTGGTTGATTTGTAATTGTAATACACCCGTGCAGAAAGCACACTATGCAGTCTTCAATCTCAATAAGTAAGGAATATATAGCTTACCTGTTTCCGCCACCACCGTTGGATCCCCCACAGGAACGGCCACCAGCTCTTCTACCGCCGCCTCCTCCCCAGAGGCCTCCGAGTCCAAGTCCAACACAGCCACCTCCGCGCTGGCCCCGTCACCAGATGTTACACCTACAAAGTACATTTAAGAATGTTAGAATACACCACTCACTACTATATAATATTTGGTCTAGGAGAAATGTTAAAAAAACAGAATACAATGTAATAATTTGTGACTGTCTACTCCATAGTAAAAATGTCCCATTTTCCAGGGAAGGCTGTTGTCTTGCTGCACTTTTATGCACAACTGATGAATGCTTGCGTTTGATTTTTAACACGCACCACTTTTTCTCCTAACAGACAGAAGCTTGACTCCTGAGTCCTAAGAACACGACCAGGATCAAGTTCAAACTAGGTGAGAGTTCGGCTCGACCACAAGAAATGTGTCCAATTAATCGTCAGCACTAACCACTTTTCCGTTTACAGTTAAATAGTTTTATGACAAAGTAGATTTTAATAAATGTGTTTACTTTTAATAAAGCTTTTACACTTAAATAGACTCTGTGGTTTTTGTTCCTCTAGACTAGAGTGGATGAGCTAAAGGTTTTGGAATTTTTGCAAGCATGAGTGCCTCTGACACTTCTTGACTGTGCTGTGACTCCGTACTACTCTCTTGTCCTGCGTACGATAATCTAGAGATCATTCGGGATCTATAATCGGTGACTTCGGGAGCTGAATGACTCTGCCACACTATCTAGTCAGTAAGGAGACAGTGCATAGAGGTATTGCTGAATATAATGGGAGTCCAATGGAATTGCCAAATGTCCAATCTTAGTTAGCTACACAGACAGACTAATAAGAATAGTCTAGTAATACCACAGGGAGTCATATTCGAGGCAGGATAAGAATTTATATCCAGTCTACAAGAAGATCAAAGACGATTTAGAAAAAATCGAATGAGGAACGCTAGGAAAAAATAGGTACTGTTAATTAAAATGTAAACTTACTGGGGCCAGCAAAGGAGCCCTCGCCTGCCCGATCCTGGCCTGCATCCTCAGCACCCTCCTCCTGTGTCCTCTTGCCCTTGGGGGGAGCTGATGTACAACATGAAAGAAAGAAAAACCAGAAAACATGGATGAGATTTTTCAACCAAATCAAACATTTCAAAAGAACAATAACAACATATTTTGGAAAAATAGCAAATAGATAGACAACTATTCCACGGGATCTATCTCATGTGGTATACTACGTTATTCGTATTGCCTGATTTGCGGAACGTTGACTTAGAAAGTTCCTATGTAACTCAATAAACAGACTACTAAAGAGGTTTGCCTAGGCCTGGCACTGCAGGCAGCAGTGCGCAACACGTGACAGACAAAGTCCATCCTGCTTGCAGATCAGTGAATACTCAAACTATCAATCCACCCGCCACCACCGCCACTATTTCTTCTGATAGCCATGTGACTGTCTAAAGGAAGGACTGGACTTCAGTCTGTTGGGGCTGATTTATAAGTCCCTTGCGGAAGTTGCGGCTGATTTTCCTCCATTGTTGCGTGCCTTTTCTGACGCAGCGGCAGAACAAAAGACTCGCCATGGTGTTGGTGCGGCGTATATATTAAAAAAAAAAACACATATGGGCATATGGGCGATGCATCACGTTGTAAAGCCCTGCGCCATCAGGGGGCGTTCCGGCGCAAGGGAGGGCGTACCTGCGCAGGAACGAATCCTAAAAGTGGCTGAGGGAAATCTACAAGATGTCAATCAGTCACTTTTAGGACAATGATGCATGACTCAAACCCTGCGCGCTTGAAGCCGACGTACGGCTTGATGCAGCATTGGGGAGATAGGGTACCCCAGAGCATTGCTGGAGCTGCGCCATCGTTGGCACGCAACTCCAGCAATGCGCTGCCTTTACGGCACAGATGCGTAAGGCTTCTGTGACGTTTTGGGCCAATGGGTGGTGGTGGCATGGCACACAATTACTGCCGCATCCCTGCTACTTTGCAGGGATGCGCCGGTAATTGAAAATATGACCCTTACTGTCTAGCATTACGCAGTTCTTTTCTTTACAGTACACTCATACATAATTTCTCAGGCCAATGAAATGCTTCTGAACACAACATACAAAACAAAGAAGCATAGTAGCAAGCAAGGCTACTGAGAAGGAGAGCAGTGCACCTGAAATGCATAGAAGATTTTGAAATATAATTTACCTCAATGTAATCGGCAGCATTATTGCTCTTGGTAAAGAACAAAGATTTGCAAATAACAGAGCAGGATAAAACAGAGTAGTAAATGTACTACTACTACTACTCACCAAGCCCGGGGACCTCTACGCCGAGCGCGTCCAGCAAGTCCCGCTCCCGGTCCATGACATCGGTCCAGCGGTGGGTGGCCTGGTTATATGTGCGCCGGACCCCAGAGATCTTGTACATGGCCCGGCACACCTTCTCCCACCGCTTGCGACGCTCCCGGATGCCATAGCCGGTCGCGATCTTGCCGCCTCCCAGGATCGTCTTGGGGAGGCGGCGCTGGACGTGGAAGATCAGTGCCGCCACTTCCTCCGCGCTGAAGATCTCCCTCGGGACCACTTGCTCCCCCCTTAAACGCCCGCACGGGAGCCGGGCACGGGGTGCGGGACCCTTCCCCTTCTCAGGGTGCTTCCCGGCTCCCTTTACCATGGTCTGGGCAGAAATAAACTTAAATGATAAAGAAGAAATAGAATAGTGAAGAAGAAAAGAAAAGAGTTTAAAAAAGTAGTTTAAAAGTAACTAAAAGCTGCAGAAAACACAAAAATATAGAGCTAGAAAAATAGAGGGTTAGATAATAAGTAAAATTAGATCAAAAAAACTTCAAACAAGCAAAGGATGGCAGAGATTGAGAGAGGATAGAGAAAGCATGCCCAGAACCATAGCAATGAATGAGAAACAAGATGGCCGCGCCCGTTCACGACCGCGTGGGTAAGTTCGCGCGAGATTTTACTTGCGAGTACGCGCGAAATTGTACTAGCGAGCAGCACACTTTGCGAGATTACACATAGCGGGCGGAAACGGAATTACGTCACGCCAACAAGATGGCCGCGCCCGTGTACGACCGATAGGGTAACTTGGCAAACGTATAGCTAGAAGCGCCTCGCGAACACGCGCAAGATCACGCGAACATACACGTCGCAACAAAAACAATTTTGTATTCGCACGTATTCGCGGCTTCCGAAATCGATCTCGCACGGATTCGCGCCCCAAAAAACGCGCGAAATTGCAGAAAAAACGATTTTAGCTAAACTGAAAGCAATGAGCAGGTGCAAAAGTTCAAACTTAACATTAGTAACATTCAAGGTAGTGCTTCCTGATGGGCCCCTCCAGAGTTTGCAACTATTCTATGACCCTGCTATGACCCAAACAGCAGGCTCATAGAATAGCACCATAAAGGTCCTGTGAAAAAAAAATTTCACTGCAACAAAAAGCAAATTACAGATAAGGAAGGAAGCAGGTGCCAGCCAGACTGGAACTTTCAAAATTACTGACACATTAATGAAACACAAATTAATTGATGGCAGTTGAAGAAGGGCAGGTGTGCTTGCTTTTTTCAACCACCATAATCTACAGTGATAAATAAACCTAATAGGTGCCAGTGAGGATGTACTAGAGGGTGGTATGGGTGTCCCAGAGGGTGGCAGTGGTGAAACAGAGGGTGCTGTGAACCTGTGATGATAAACCAGACGTAGAAACAACATAGTCGCGGCCGTTGCAAGCCGAAAAGTAAGTTCGCAATTGCGAACTTGTCCCAAAATCGGCGCGAACACGCGCCAACACAAAAAACGGAAAAATCCGCAAATCCGCTAGAGTTCGCGGATCTTCGCGGATTGCGAATCCGTAAATACGCAAATTCGCGGATTGCCAATCCGCAAAATCCGCCCATGCTTACTAGATACTACCCCAGCAACGGTACTCACCGGGCAGCAAGAACGGAAGGCCTCGGACTGGACTGGACTGCTACGACGAGGGACTACGAACTTCGGACTTCAGTTACGGGTGGGCCTCCGGATACCTCGGACCTTGGACTCTCGGCTTGGGCTCTGGTCGGGACTCGCCGCGTTCCTCCACCGCCTCGTCTGGATGCTGGACCGCAACCTCCGTCTCCTCCGTGGGCCTGAGGGATACTTGAAGCAGAAATATCTGCACGTGCACGGTATGGTTCCGTCACGGCTGCAGAGGGTCAGGGGGCTGGCGTGGCTTCTCCGGCGCGTGGGGAAAGGGCAAGTCCCTATTCGGGCGCCATTATGTGGTAAATAAATAAATAATACCTCTATTTTTGACTGGATATACAATAACAGATAGCTCAATAAATAAGAGTCAAGATTCGAGGTAGCTGGAGTTTGCAGGTTTAATACAGCATAAAGGACAGGAACAGGACAACCTGCACGGGAATAGGATGGCAGCGCTGCCGGGGGCAGGATCGGGACAACAGCATAAGGGGTAACTTTTAATAACACTGCACAAGTATATATAGTTAAACAAAATACATGATGTTCAATACAATAGGCGTAGCAGTGGGCAGGGCCTGTAACAGTCGCGAAAGATAAGGCAGAAAGTAGGTGTAACAAGAGGCGTGAACAGGGCGTATACATAGACATGTGATGTAAACGTAACGGAATATGTCACAAATGAGGCGGAAACATGGAGGGGGCTACCTAAGGAGCCGGGACCTCTAACCTAGTGGTGCGCGCAAGCTGGCAATGATGTGTTACTAGGAGGAACTGGGGGCTATGACTTCTGCGCTAGAAGGAGAGACGAAAGTCTGGAGAGTCAGAGCGACATGTACCTAAACACTATCTAGTATCTGATGTTTAGGGAACATGTTGATAGAATCCAAAAGTTATCAGGGTAAAGGCTAACAGACTCTAAGACTGGTGCATGCATTATTCTACATGTAGTATGTGTTGAGGAATATTAAATGACCATTAATACAGTATTTCTCTTACATGGAGATGTAAAGGCTAGACCATGACGGAAACTATTGATGCGATTCAGTAGCTTTAGGAATGCAGAGAAGGAGGGCTGGACTGATAACTAGAATCATAACATACTCTTGGCAGACTGGCAGGCAGAGCCAGGCCGAGCCGGGCACTGTGAGGCAGGAAGTAAGTGAAGGGTCAGGGATACAGGTGGGGGCTGTATCGCTCCTCGGAGAGGGTTTAGGAGACAGGAGCTGAATCTGAGTCCGGGCCCTTTTGAGGCCTAGAAACGGGGACTTCTACAATGAAATAACGTGCACACTGTGAAACGTGGCAACATAACTTTACATAGGCCTGATGCTCGTTGTATTCACGAAAACTAGGAACTGGCATACTAGAGATGGACACAGCTGTAATTGCGTCTTTAATTGATCACAGGGAATACATATGCATATTAATCATGCACATATAACATAAGATGGGGAACACGTAGGGACACAGAACATGGCAAAATTTACTTTTCCACAGACCGGGGTCTGCGGTCACTGGTCAGTAGCAGCCCTCCCTCGCTCCCCTAATGTTCAGCAGCAGCACTGCAGGCTAATACTAGCACGCAGGTTTGGGCTGGTGCGAAAAATGACCAGCCCAAACCTGAGCATCCGCACTGGGGATGCCCTGCTGCTGCTGCTGTCAGTCAACAACCACACACTGCAGTCCTGCCCCACCCCCTTCAGTGACACGTCCTGACTGACTCTGGCCGGCCGAGTTCGAGTCAAAAAGTAATCTTCAGAATATGGCCATGCTGTGGGCTGGGCAACGCCTCAACGCCCTTAATGGACGCCCGCCACTGTCTATCTCTACACACATGCTACTGTACACACTTGTAGCCCTGGGTAGAGGTGTTACTGTAGAACCTAGTCTCCCCTATGCACTACTGTGACAAGGTCTCATTCGACAGGCCATTTTCTACCAACAGGTTACTACTGGGGAGAATAAGGCATAAGTACTGTAATGAAGAAAAGTATAAATTCCTCCCTCCCAAAAAAATATTACGATCTCACACGACTCTCGCAGGATTGCATAAACAAAATGTTGCGGGGTTCAGAAAATCTTTTTCAAGAGAAAGGTTACAGTACAGAGGCGTTTGTGTTTACACAGTCTTATAATGCCACCCGTGATACAGAACTATTATGCATTCAATATACTTTGAATACTTTAGCTTGCAAGAGGTTCGCAAGAGTGGGAAAAATATACAAGTGAGAGCAGACATTTGTGTGCTCCCGCAAGACTCTCGTAGGGGTCAGTATTTTTTTTTAAAAGGGATTTATACCATGAAATTATCACATAATGTTGCAATAGGGTGGCTCTTGTCAGAGTTTGTGTTTATAGTGGGTAATGTTCAGTTACACATAGAACTGGATGCACTCCTCAATGTTATTAAGGCAGACACCTGGAAACAAGCCTACTTGTTAACACTACTGAAGAAATCCAATGTTGACCCGGAAGTGCTCAGCAACGTTAGACCGATCTCCCTGCTATTTGCACCAGCCAAAGTGCTAGAGAAACTGTCTAATCAACAATTAGCCAATTATGTGGAAGTCAATGATCTTTTACACAACTCTCAATCGGGCTTCCGATCAGGTTACAGCACTGAGACTGCGTTGGTAGAAGTAGCCGATTCAGTGAGAATGTCAGTGGACAACAGCTCCTCTGCCATGCTAGTGCTGCTAGATCTGTTGGCAGCATTTTACACAGTGTCTCCTGCAATCCTGTTAGAAAGACTAAAAGACATAGGAGTGCAGGAAGTGGCACTAGAGTGTATTCATTCTTATCTAAAAGACCGAGGCCAACAAGTTTTTTTCTGACCTTTCTCATCATCAGTTAAACAACTCATATGTGGAGTGCCCCAAGGCACTGGCTTAAGGCCGCTGCTCTTTAACATCTACCTGGCCCTGCTGGCGGCCCTAATTACCAGGAGGTGTGTCAAGGTAGTCTCTTATGTGGATGACACCCAGCTGGTGTTGTCCTTTAAAGAACATTCTACAACAGCCTTTGTCAATTTTAAGGACTGCCTGAAGGACGTTGCTGGCTGGATGAATGAAAATTGCTTGAGACTTACGCTGATAAGATGGAGGTCGTATTTTTTAAACAAGCATCGCCTCCCCCGCCAGGCTTTTGGTGGCCTTGGGAGCTGGGCTCCCCACCTTCCCCTAAGGACTCGGTTAAAAACCGTGGAGTCAGATGGGAGAAGAACCCTGCTCTCAATACACAAGTCCAGCAAATTTCTGTTGCTTGCTTTGTAAAAATTAGATCAATCGGTACATTTTTAGGCTTCCTGCCTGAAGAGAGCCGAAGGAGCATGGTTTATGCTTTAGTTGTCTATCAACTTAAATATGCCAACTGCTTCTACCTTGGACTGCCTGGTTATCTGATCCACAGGCTTCAGAGAATGCAGAACACGGCAGCAAGGCTCATCCGCAAGGTCCCTATGCACCAACACATCCCCCCCCCCACCTTAAACAGCTCCATTGGCTCCCAGTAGCCAGGAGGATTGAATTCAAGGCCCTTTCGCTCACCTTTAGAGCCATCCAGGGCAAGGACTACCTTAGAATGAGGCTACCCTTTACAGCCAGGAGCGGAAATTAAGATCTAATCATCAGCATCTCCTTAATGTCCCTCACTTTGCTGAAATGAGGCAAGGGGCAGGTCCTTCACTGTTAAGACCACCAAACTTTGGAATGCCCTGCCTTATCACTTACGCACTCTGATATTCAGAGTTCGAGTTCAGAAAGGTGTTAAAAACCTGTCTCTTCAAGCAAGGGGAATAGTAGATCGACCCTCAATCTCTCTAGTCCACTTTACTAGTGCCGGGACACCTCTGCAGAGGTAGCTGTGCGCTCTATAAACGCCCTTTGATTGATTGATTGATTGATCATGTTCCCTTCGGCCGTGAAGTGAACTCCATCTTGACTATACACACCTGGCATATCAAACCAGATGTTTTTATGATATATTGAGCCCATGCCATGGTCATGAAGAAATACAGAAACTGTTTTATTGACATGCTTCCAGGATTTCTCAATCAAAGGGAAAAACTCTTTTGACCATTGTCAGTTCTGCCTTTGACATGGCAGTGTGAGGCAAAAGAGTGATCAATTGTGAAAAGGTCTCCTTAATTTGGATTTCAAATGATACACCTGTGAATGTGGCTAAGTCATTACCAGTACAGTGCACTATCATCTCACCAGGATGCTCACAATCCAAAATGCTTTCAACCGTTGGTAATAACTGATGCCACTTCTTACCTCTATGACCAATCTAAGTTATGTCTAAAGTTGGAAATCAAAGATTCTTGTCAATATCACAATTAATTGCATATTCTCTAGCTCAGTGGATGAATCTGTGTCCCAAAATCCAGAGGTGAATCATGGTGCAGTAATTCAGTCACAAGAGGAGTGCTCAGCAGAATGAGTCAGCTTCAAGAGCAAATATGGAGTTATATGAGAAAAGAAGAAATTAAAGCATGACAGAAAAAGTGAGGCTTTATCACTATCCTTGGGTACCATAAAAGCCGCTATTGAAGAATAACCCTTTTGCTGGAAATTGACACAACTAAAATATTTAGGAATTCTGATTAATCGCAGCTTGGATGAAATGGTCTCAGACAATCTTTCACCCCTTATTACACAAATGGAAACTGATTTTGCCAAATGGTCTCTTTTACATTTTTCAATGTGGGTAAGAGTACAGGCTGGAAGGATGGTCACTTTGTCTAGCTTCACTTATGTTCCTGGAATGCTTCCGATTGTAGTCCCCCTGTCCAAGCTACGTCACATAGATGCTCTCATACGGGCTTTCATCTGGGGATCTATGTGCTCTCACTTTACTGCTGCCAAATTAATGGCTCGCCGCTCCCACAGTGGTTTGGGATTACCATCTTTAGAACATTATTCCTTAGCCTTACACCTTTCACAACTGACATATTCACTCCCAGACACGAATGATCCTCCACTGTGGGTCACAACCGAACACTCATTACTTAACTGTGATGACTGCCTTGATTTTTTTATAAGGAACCCAGAACCCACGAGTATCCCCTCCGCATCCTGTGATGCAGGCTACATATCAAACGTGGTATAGAGCACATCATCTTCTTGGGATTTACCATCGTTTACACTCCAAAGCTCCACTCTAGGGCAATGAGAGCATCCAAATAGATGGCCATGCACTTGGCTGGTCTAGTTGGAGATCAAGAGGAATATTGACATTAGATCAAGTCATACTAAATTTAGAGTTGAAATCTTTTGATCTACTCCATGACAAATTTGATCTCCCTACACCAGGCTGGGCGACACCTTCAAGTACAGCATTGCCTGAGACGATGTCTGGCTCATATCCATGGACATTAGAATCCACGCTGATACTTGATTATCTCCTTATTTGGGGCCGTCATAAGGGAGTAATGTCGGGATTATATGGAACATTAACCAATCATTTATATTGGTCATTTCTTAAAGCTATTCGCGAGAAATGGCAGGAGCGACTTCACATTAGCATAGAAGAAGAGGTCTGGCAAGATATATCAGAAGCTCTTGATAAGTGTACTCGTGAAGCAGGCTTGAAATTCTGTCTATTCAAAACCTTACATGAGTGGTATTGGACACCTTTGAAATTACAAAGAGCAGGGTTACTGTCGGCTTCCAAGTGTTGGAGGTGTTCAGGAGTTAATTGTGACCTTCTTCATATAATTTGGAAATGCCCTACCATACAGCGATTTTGGCCTTATGTGGGGGATACTGTAAAAAAAACAATTCCCCGTGACTTCCACTAACCCCAATCATTATTTTACTGCATGATCTTGGGATTTCACCTGACATTACAAATCCACAACGTCGTCTTCTACACACTGCGCTTTCCACTGTCAAAATTTGTATCTTAAGACAGTGGCAATCACCCAGTCCCCCTTCTCAGGAGGAATGGATGATTGCAATGATCCAGAAGCATCCCATGAGCGTGTAATATACCGTCTGCAAAATCCTTGAATCCCCTCCTTTTTTACCTTTCTTATATCTCACTGCTCTGAAGTCCTTTCTCTCCTTTCCATTTCTCTTCTTCCCCATTCTTTTCTCTCCTTTTTCCCCCTTTTTTCCCTTTTCTCTCCTCCTCTTCCTTCTTTCATTTCCCTTTTTCTTTTGTTCTCTTGTTCTTTCTTTATCTGGGTTAAGAGACAGTATCTTCCTCACTCATGACTATCCAACATTATTAATATCTATTTCCTCTTATATATCCCATAATTAATAGACCTAATCCTCCTTCATATATCTATGATTCAACCTCTTTAATTCATCTTATGACTTTGAAAGATTGGGATTGTAGGTTACTCCTCATTCTATACGCAATATATTTTTCTTCCACCATTTAATCCTTATTTCCTATTTTACCCTTTCCTTTCCTTTCCTTCCCTCCCTTCCTTCCCTCCCAATTCTGCGTAATTTTTTATCTTTAAAAAAGCACACTAATCATTTGTACTGGCAATTCACCTTTGTTAGTTCATTATTGTGTGCAGAACATAAATGTATATGTATACCTTTTAACTTTCAATAAAAAATTAGGAAACAAAAAAAAGAAGAAATGATAGCAGCTTAAGTCTTGAAGGGGCATGTTTTGTAATGCTTCAGAAAGGACCTATAGAGCCCTATGGGTTCTGTAGTGTGGCTATTCGGCTTCTTTTACTCTGCTTGCTGCTTCTGCAGGTTTTTTCTCTTCAGTTTCGATGTGAACCAGTGATCTGCATACTGTCTCTCCAATTTAGAAACAGGATAGTTTGAAATCAGAATAGGTAGGTCGATGGTTTGACCAACAAAGGTGCAGTTCTGAAAAAGTAGAGAGTCAATGTCAATTGCAGGTGTAACTGTGACGAATTTGTGCAACTTGATAGCAATTCCTCTACATTACTCTTATTCCAACTTGAATGCCATTAGGGGTTTCCGTGGCCAAAGGAGGCATTTTGACGGCAGATCAGTCCAGCACCATGTGACTCTGGGCAATAGCTCACCTAATCTTCCTGAGGGTCCCCAGCGCCTAGACACCTTCGGGTAATAGTTTGCGCTTTTCAAATACTGGACATTTACATTAACAAAAGGTATAAAATAGTGGTTTGACCAGATACTAGGCAAAATGAGGAAATTAAGATGAAGAGAGCTGTTGTGAACTTGAGGTCAAGCATGTGTTCTAATTTATGAGAGGAGGCTGCTATCCAGAGTGTAAACTCACAATCTAACACATCTTGGGTTAGCCTTGACTGGAGGCAGCTGCTATCCAGAGTGTAAACTCACAATCTAACACATCTTGGGTTAGCCTAGACTGGATTCTCGCAGTAATTTCACCATGGCAGAATGAAGCATAACCATTCTTGTAGCAGTTAATCCACCCAGCTAAGGTTGCCAACTGAGGTTTGGTACATGAGAATAAATGTAATTGTGCAGTTGTTTAAAAAGTGAACTTGGCAAAGGAGTGTCTCTAGCAGTTTAATATCCTGATTAAGCATGGGTCATACATTTAGAGCAGATAATAAAGATGGCAATTCCCTGCCTTTATTGTCTCAATGTGATATTTGCCAACCATTAAGTAATGTATGGACCTTACTGGCGTCCACTTCTTCTTGTCCTGAAATACTACACCTCTCAAGTTTGAACTTTTATCACGTGGCTTCCACAGGAATCTTGTTTTGATGCATCGTGAATTTGGGTATATAATTCTTAAATATGAAAACAAAATGAAAATAATCAATTCAAAATCTAATTTTGTTATGGGAAATATTTGTATGGTTTTTGAAGCCAAAGTTTCACAAACATACATTGATGGATGAATGTAATTACAGTAAGCAGAGAGAGTTATCTGCTTTCCTGAGCTCAACAGGTTTTGCAAAACATGAGGCTGTTTAAGTAAGGTAGCCAAGAATTTGTTGGGTCAACTAAGAAAACAAGGCAAGGAAATTTGAAGTTGATGATGGGAAGACATCCCGTTCATTCTCCCGAGGCGGAAAGCCGGGAGATTGCGCGCATTGTATGTGAATTCTGTATTTCTGAGCACTGTTTTTAAAAAACTCCTTTAAAAATTTATTTGAATTGCTATTTTTGCATTGGGGCATTTTTAAACTCATCTTCACTCACGCGACTTAGCCGAGTAGGCGCTGAGTCGGGCCTCGATCTTAGGAGGCGAAGCTGAAGGAGCGCGGCCATCTTGGGGAGGTTTTCCCAGGATAGGGTGCAGTCTAGTTGCTGAGGCGCAAGGCACTCGGCGCCAGTATTTAAACAGGGATTCCAAGGCATTCGCGAGACGCCGTGGAACTCTGGAACCTGCTCGACAAAACTTCACCAGACGTCGCCTTCCTCACAGAAACCTGGATGAACGCCTCCTCAGCGCCCAACATCGCCATAACCATCGCGGACGGATACAAGATCACCCGGAGGGACCGCGTCAACCAGACTGGAGGAGGCATCGCCATCGTACACAAGAACACCATCCGCATAACGACCAACTCCGACGACACCTTCACCGCTGCCAAACTCCTCCACTTCCAGATACACACCAACCCCAAGACCACCCTCAGAGGCACCCTCATCTACAGACCCCCGGGACCACGCACACAATTCAGCGAAGACATCGCCGACTTCATCAGCCCGCACGCCCTCCCATCCGCTGACTACATCCTCCTAGGGGACCTCAACTTCCACCTGGAGAACAACAAGGACAGCAACACCACCACCCTGCTAGACAACCTCGCCAACCTCAGGCTCAAGCAACTGGTGAACACCCCCACCCACTACACCGTCCACACGCTTGACCCCGTCTTCTCCTCTAGCAAATACATCTCCTTCAGCCACTCCACCGGACTTCATTGGACTGACCACAGCTGCGTCCACTTCAGCTTCAGAAGAACCACGACCCACCACCACCCGCAACAGGTTCCTCACAGAAACTGGAACAAGATCACCGCCGACCAGCTCACCACCTCCCTCAGCCAGAACCCTCCCGCCAGTACAGCGGACCCCGACGAAGCAGCCAGCAACCTCAAACAGTGGATCGCCAAATGCGCAGACGTCCTCGCTCCACTGAAGACCCCTCCCAGCAGACCCGGCAGCAAGAAAGCCTCTTGGTTCACCGGCGAACTTAAGAACTCCAATCAGAACTGCCGCACCCTCGAGAAAACTTGGCGCAACGACCAGACCACTGACAACATGACTACCCTCAAGCACGCCACCAGCAAACACCACCAGCTGATCCACACCACCAAGAAGACAACATTCAAAGAACGACTCGACAACAACACCCACAACAGCAAGGAACTCTTCAGCATCGTCAAAGAGCTCTCCAACCCCAGCGCCGGAAACAACGACATCACTCCCTCGCAAGACCTCTGCGACTCACTCGCCTCGTTCTTTCACAGCAAGATCGCCGACATACACAACAGCTTTGGAGCTCAAACCACGCACCCAACCACCGAACCAACGCCCCCCACCACCACCCTCAGCGTCTGGACCCCGGTCAGCACCGAAGACACCACCAGCACTATGAACACCATCCACTCCGGATCACCAGCCGACCCCTGCCCCCACCACGTCTTCAACAAGGCCGACTCCATCATCGCACCCCAACTCCGGGACATCATCAACAGCTCCTTCAACACCGACACCTACCCGGAAACCTGGAAGCACGCCGAGATCAGCGCCCTCCTAAAGAAACCATCAGCGGACCCCACCGACCTCAAGAACTACCGCCCCATCTCGCTCCTCCCTTTTCCTGCCAAAGTCATCGAGAGGACCGTCAACAGACAGCTGTCCGCCTTCCTCGAGACGAACGGATCCCTCGACCACTCGCAGTCCAGTTTCCGAGCCAACCACAGCTCCGAGACCGCCCTCATCGCAGCCACTGACGACATCCGATCCCTGCTCGACAACGGGGAAACAGCGGCCCTCATCCTCCTGGACCTCTGCGCAGCGTTCGACACGTTCTGCCACCGCACCCTAGTGCAGCGCCTCAGCAACATTGGAATCCAAGAGAAGGCACTGGAGTGGATCATCTCGTTCCTCGCCGGAAGAACCCAGAGAGTCCGCCTCCCCCCGTTCAGATCCGAGGCCACCGAAGTCATCTGCGGCGTACCACAAGGATCATCACTCAGCCCTACCCTCTTTAACGTCTACATGAGCCCCCTCGCAGCCATCGCACGCCAAAACAACCTCAACATCATCTCCTACGCCGACGACACCCAGCTGATCCTCTCCCTCACCAACGACCCCGCCACCGCTAGAACCAACCTACACGAAGGGATGAAAGACGTAGCCGAGTGGATGAAGAACAGCCGCCTGAAGCTGAACTCAGACAAGACGGAAGTCCTAATCTTGGGATCATCACCCTCCACCTGGGACGATTCCTGGTGGCCCCCTGCCCTGGGCACCGCTCCCAAACCAACGGACCATGCACGTAACCTGGGCCTCATCCTGGACTCCTCCCTCACGATGACCAGACAAGTCAACGCTGTCTCATCATCGTGCTTTGGCACCCTGCGCATGCTCCGAAAGATCTTCCAGTGGATCCCCACCGAAACCAGGAAAACGGTCACCCAAGCACTCGTCACCAGCCAACTAGACTACGGAAACACCCTCTACGCCGGAACCACAGCCAAACTCCAGAAAAGACTCCAACGCATCCAGAACACCTCCGCACGACTCTTCCTGGACATCCCCCGACACAGCCACAACTCCGGACACCTGAGAGACCTGCACTGGCTCCCCGTCAGCAAGAGGATCACATTCAGACTCATCACCCACGCACACAAGGCACTCCACGACCTGGGCCCCAGGTACCTCAACAACCGCCTGACCTTCTACGCTCCCACCCGCCAGCTACGATCGACCAGCCTCGCCCTCGCCGCCGTTCCACGCATCCGCAGAACCACCACCGGAGGAAGATCCTTCTCCTACCTGGCAGCCAAGACATGGAACTCCCTCCCCATCCACCTCCGGATGACCCAGGACCATCTCGCCTTCAGGAGGCAGCTCAAGACCTGGCTCTTCGAGCAGTAGCGGGCTCCCCCTCCCCCAGCACCTTGAGACCCTCCGGGTGAGTAGCGCGCTATATAAATGTCATGATTGATTGATTGATTGGTTCATTCTCCTGAGGCAGAAAGCCGGGAGATTGCGCGCATTGTATGTGAGTTCTGTATTTCTGAGCACTGTTTTTAAAAATCTCCTTTAAAAATGTATTTGAATTGTTATTTTTGCATTGGGGCATTTTTAAACTCATCTACACTCACGCGACTTAGCCGAGTAGGCGCTGAGTCGGGCCTCGATCTTAGGAGGCGAAGCTGAAGGAGCGCGGCCATCTTGGGGAGGTTTTCCCATGATAGGGTGCAGTCTAGTTGCTGAGGCGCAAGGCACTCGGCGCCTGTATTTAAATAGACGGGTAAGACTCCGCGCAGCGGAGGCGCTCAGTGGATGCGCCTTCAACGCGCCAAAGGAGCGCCTAAGGTAAGCCCGTCTGGGCCCGTCCGGGCCAGGTCGGGCCCAGGGGCCGGGCCCCCTGCACCTAGAGGGCAAGAAAGGCCTGAGCTAAGTTACAGTAGGGAGCAACTCCTAAAACTAAGAGGGAGGGAGGGCTCAAAATGCATCCGATTAGCCACTTATATGAGGGACCTGAGGCCCTGTACGGGCTGTAAATATAAATTTACCCCTGATAACGCTAGGGGCGTAGCACTTAAATTGCATCCTTTTTCACTGGCATTGCTCAACTGCCGGTCACTGCCTAAGCATGCGACCGAGATTTCCTTGCTTTTGGAGGAACGAGACCTTGATGTGCTCTTCCTGATGGAAACATGGACTAACGACAGTTCAGAGCCTGATATTGTTCGAGCTCTGCACCCTAACTATGTAATATTGAGACAAGACCGGGTAGACGGTCGCGTGGGGCGGGGGGGTATAGCTATTCTGTACAAAAATAGCTTGGGATGCAGAACTACAAAGGTCGTCATCTCAGGTGCGGAGAGTATGATGTTTGCAAACACACTGTCACCGACATGCACGTTCTCTGGCCTACTGCTTTACTGCCCCCCAGAGACGCATGGTCAATTCTGTGACGATCTTCCTAATAGTGCAATAAATTTCTCCAGTAATGCCCCCAACTTCACCATTCTGGGGGACTTCAATATTCATTTAGATGAACCAGATACCCCGGCATGTCAAAATCTGATGACCGGATTGGAGGTGCTTCACCTTAAGCAAATTATTAAAGGGCCCACACATAAAGCAGGTCACATGCTTGACCACTGCTACACCAACCTGAACACACTGAATTTTGTTAATTCTATGAGAGTCCCCTGGTATGACCATTCTCTCCTGTTCCTCGTCTTGACCCCCCAGGAACAGATAGTACCTGCCAACATAACTAAGAAAATGAGCCGAATTTGGTCCAAATTATCAACAGAGAAATGGACCTCGAACCTTAAAGAAACTATTCCCAAGATCAGTACTGATCCCCTAGAAGTCAATGCACGCTACAATCAATGGCTGGAGTCATCTTTGGACCTCACCCTTCCAAAAACTGAACTCTCCCATCGCAGTGGGGTGAACAAAAAAGCTTGGTACACCCCTGAACTTAAAGCCCTTAAACTGATATGCAGACAGGAGAGGAAATGGAGGAAAGATTATTCAGGAGCTAGCAAAGATAGCTATAGAATGGCACTGTGTAGCTATAAGCATGAAATTAAAACTACTCAGTCCATCTATTTCCAGGATAAGATTACCTCAGCCTCCAGCTCCCCTAGGGAAATCTTTAAAATGTTTAAATCCCTAGTCACTCCCCTCTGTTCTACTAGCGATCCTCTTCTTGCCCAGTCCCGCTGTACAGAACTAGCAAACTTTTTGCCTCGAAAGTGGTAAATATATATTCATCATTTCAGCAGATTACAACAGGGCCATTCTTTCCTCCGCCCTGTGATGGTATCAGGCTCGAAGAATTCACCACGCTCGACTGCCCGAGGGTTCAGTCCTTCTTAGGTAACCTGAAATCAGGATCCCCGGTTGACACTGCGCTGCCCACCATCCTTAATAAGGTCTCAGATACGGTGGCACCAGTTATTCAGGAGGTGATCAATTCCTCACTGGCAGCCGGATTAGTGCCAGCCTCGTGGCAACAGGCAAGAGTAAAGGCGCTGTTAAAAAAACCTAACCTGAACCCAGAACATTGGGCAAATTATCGCCCTATCTCCCTGTTGCCTACTATTAGTAAGCTTGCCGAAAAATATGTGAACTCCCTGTTAGCTAACTCCCTACATCCTACCCAAACTGGGTTCAGGTGCAAACAGGGCACCGAAATAGCCCTCATTGCTGTGGTGGAGGAAACCAGAAAGATTGTGGACATGGGAAGCTGTGCAGCCATATTGCTTTTAGACCTCAGCGCGGCCTTTGATACTGTCAATCATTCCATCCTGATTCAAAGACTGAGCAATATAGGAGTCACTGGGACCGCATTAAGGTGGCTGCACTCCTTCCTCTCCAATAGGTCTTTTGCTGTGTTTGAGGATGATGTGGCCTCCCCTCAGATGTGTGGCATTCCCCAGAGCTCATCCCTCAGCCCCACCTTATTTAACATCTATATGAGGCCATTGGCTGAGGTGGTGCTTCCTTGGGGGTTGCAACTGGTTACCTATGCTGATGACACCCAGCTAGTCATTACTCTCTCAGGGCAGGACTCAACCTACGACAACCTCTCCTCTTGTCTTAGCAGAGTCCGTGAGTGGATGGATGAATCCTTCCTAAAACTCAATGGAGCAAAAACAGAGGTCATGATGCTGGGACACAATGCTCCCTCCTCGGTGGAGGTATGGTGGCCGGGTAGCCTCGGCCAGCCTCCTCCTCCAAAAGAACAGATTAAGAGTTTGGGAGTCTGGTTGGATCCAGCTCTGAATTTCTTGGTGCAAGCCCGGAAGGTAGCAGCTACCTGCTACGCCTTGATTAGATTACTCAGGAAAATCCTTAGGCTCCGCCCCTTCGAGGCGAGGCGGATTTTAGTACAGGCCCTGATCCTATCACGCCTTGACTATTCCAATGCGGTTTATCTAGGGGTCCCACAGGGGACAGTCAAGATCTTACAGACCGTACAAAACTGTGCGGCCCTGATGTTATTAGACATCCCACGAAGGACCTCGGCCAAACAAGCGCTGCGCCAACTTCATTGGTTGCCAGTTCAACAGAGGATTGAGTTCAAGGCCATGACCATTGTACATAAAGCCATGATCAAGGCTGGTCCCGCCCTGATCCAACCTATGTTCTGCCCCTACCTAACCTCCCGAACCCTAAGATCCAGTAATAAGAACTTACTGGCCATTCCTAGGATAAAGAGAAGCCGCATGGGCGGCAGGCGTTTTTGCCTACAGGCAGCAAAGCTCTGGAACAAGCTTCCCGACACCATTCGCTTGGAAGCGAACCATCTTAGGTTCAGGAAGCTGCTTAAAACCTTTCTGTTTTCCTAAATCACCGGAATGAATGGGTCTTTGAAGCGCTGGGATGCCTCCGAGTAGCCATGCGCTATACAAATGTGTAGTCATTCATTCATTCATTTAAAGTCCTATCCATAACACAGACAGTGGCTGAAATGGGACTCCTAATTAGAATTCATACTTTCTAGGCATATATCACAAGTCAGCAACTCAGATAACACTCTTTGTATTTCATCAATGGATCTCACTTTCACCATAGTAGAATGGTTGGCAGTCAATTTTCTGTCGGAGCCTCGGAACTTGGGAACAACCTTCATTTTGGCATCAAGGGGCATATTTATGAAGAGTGGCAGTGTTGCAGACAGGATTGTTTTTGTGCAAGAAGGGGCACCTTTCTGCACAAAAACAATGCCCTCTTTCTGTGTGTGCTACAGTATGCAACATAGA
The DNA here is from genome assembly GCF_964261635.1 of Lissotriton helveticus. NCBI lineage: Eukaryota > Metazoa > Chordata > Amphibia > Caudata > Salamandridae > Lissotriton > Lissotriton helveticus. The sequence continues at coordinate 645,075,531 of NC_136071.1, read as the reverse complement.
AAGAGAAAAAATGAGGACAAATAATGATATTTCTCCTCGTTGTGCCTGGTCTGGTAATGCATAGTGTTTTGACATATTCCCAGGTCTACCAGTAATGGTAAATATGGAACTGTGTCAAAACCCATGGGTGGATGCGTGGGAACACCCCCACTCCATCATGGTACACCTCCCTGGGGCAGTAGTGATTTGCATTATGTTGCACTACTCTAAATTTAGACTTATCAAGCCACGCAGGCCAATGCAAAGAGGCCTTGCGTGGATTGATAAATCAAATTTAAGAGTTGCATCGCTCTTGTGACCCATTGCATAATAGAAGGGCAACAAAACTCTTAAATAAATATGCCCCCAAAGATCTACAAATTTACAAAATGTTTCCAGGAAATAAAATCCTGTTATTTGCACAATAAAGTAATTTTTGCAGTTTGCTTTAACTAACACTATACCTACCATCAATAAATCTAGAAATATTCATGTGTTTATTAAAATCTGTAAGCCCAGGGGCATATTTATGAGCCCCTTTGCATTGTTCATGCACCACACAACGTGGTGATGCAAATGAAAAATGAAACTTATGAAGCCACACAAGGCCACCTGGTGTGGCCCTGCACGGCTACATAAATCTCTGCTGCATTGCATTACTCTGCGCCAGGGAGGCATTTCCATGGGTGTTGCGTGGCTGTTACCTTGCAATATCCATGGATTTATATGCATTTCCAGATTTACAAAAACTTGTAAACCTAGGAATGCCCCAAAAAGACTTCTATGTGTGCCTTCTGCCGCACACATAGAAACAGGAAAAAGCCTTTCAGGGTTATTTTTGTGCAGGATGGTGCTCCTTCATGCACAAAAACAATTCTGCATGCAACGCAGTCACCTTTGCACCATGGTGTAAGAGTGCCTGCTTTGACACTTGGTTGCCAAAATGGCACCAGCAGAATGGAAAAGGACAGGAATGTGTTAAATTGGATAAATTCTGCGCATAGCTACCTAAAACCTGGAAATGTTTGATTGGTTGCAGTTTGTGGTCTTGAAGACAGAGGCTTTCACAACCTACAAATGTAAGCATCTGCTACAAAAAATTCATGTAGTGACTGTGGGGGACTTTTGGACGAGTGGAAGGGTAAGCATTGAACGACCGGAAAGTGTGCTCATTGGATTCGATATAAATGTTCTGTGCCATTCACATATATTGTGAATGCTTGAACTTGAGTATTTGTTTTAGAAATTCGCTCTGAATTTCCATGTTCAGACTTTTAAATGATTTGTTGTTGGTGGAAACATGATAATCGAGGGGAGGTGGGATGTGTTCTATGCCTTTAGGTTCTAATATTAACGCCAAATTGTTCCACTGCCTATATGTTCCTAAAGTGATCGTATCAAACTTTTCTTGCATAAATTACGAGAAGTCATATCCGTACAAGGAACCAAAAGGGATTTTAATACTACCAGATTCGTTAGTTTTTTTGTAGAACTTATGTTGTAATAAGGTTGTTTAAACTCTCTAAAGAAGATTAGGAGAGGACAGCAAAACAAGAGAGAGATTGTGGGGACTGGCCATGAGCAGCAAAGGGGGGGAGGAGGAGAGGTAAGATGGAAGGGAGTACAAGAGGCAAGGGGGGGACACAGAATGAGGAAGAAAGGAACTGATTACGCTAAATTTAGTCCTTGCCTTCCCTTCCAAATTTAGCACTGATGGTCTTTTATTTGCCTGCTGAAAGTGGTTGAGGGGAGTAAACACTTCAAATTTATACTTACAATTTTGTCATGTTTTAAAAGACCACAGACTCCGAATTCCAGTTTATGGATTTTATTATAAGGCCAAAAGTAATTGAATATACACACATCTAAAAATCAGTGAATATAGGTACACACCAATCAATACAGAGCCCAACCTACGCATATAACTAATTCAGAATAGAAGGCACAATGTGATAAATTCCAGAATCAAAATACACCCCAAGATGGAGGCGGAATCTAATTCCTTTTTCATTAGAAAGGAAAGCATAAATTATATTTCCCCACACTATTCTCATTGATGTTCCTTCTAGTTCCCCTATCTCATTTGCCACAGGTGTCAGCACGTGTAGACTTTCCAAGAAGTACTCACATCAAAAATGCCTCAAAATAGCTTAGGGCAATGGTACTCGCTCTTAGCATGCTCCTTCTCCTCCAAAAATGTGGAAGTCTGATTTTCTGTCCCTGCTCATCATTCAAAAAGGTCAAATTCAGTCCCCTCCTAAATGTATCACATGATGAATTGGTTTACACTTGCAATATTCCCCAGCAGATTTCCATGGACTCTTTAATTAAGTTCTCTGTGTCTTTCCAGTAGCCTTGGGGTTCATATAGGCCAGGCACAGAAGGTATTCTCCCCTCCCGCTTCTCAGACTTTTCAAAGACATTTCAGTTATCTCCTTAAACTACGAATAACGTGGTTGAATTCTTGTATCTGCAGTGGGATGAGAGCATACTGTTCTGGCACACACAAGAGATTCATTTCAGTATTTCTTTAGCAACCAGGGATTTCGAAACTGTCAATGACCTGCAACTCTGGGCCTACAGTGCAGGCAACTTAAACACACCCAGTTACATTGCTATGAATATAATGCCATCCTGCACATTATGGGGTCGATTCCGTTTCGGGAAAAAAAACGTCCGTACGATTTGTATCCGGAGCCCTCTCCGTACGAATCGTACCCGTCCATCCGAGTCGCGTAGTACGATCCGTATTCCGTGAATCCGTCTGAATCGTTGTGATCCGTACGTATTGCAAGGCTGAAACCTTGAACTGTACGACTCGTACACATGCCGTATGACTCGTACACATGCCGTACGACCCGACGAGTACGATCCGGACCGGGGTATGAGGACGTGATTTGTACGGTCCACGTCAGGTAAGGGCGAGTCATACGGAAAAGCACACAAACACATACACACCGTACGGTCCATACACCCCATGATCGCAGGGGTACGGTGCGTACCCCTGATCGCAGTGGTACGGTGTGTACCCCTGCGATCATGGGGTGTACGCACCGTACCCCATGTACGCTGGGTGTACACATCATACCCCATGTATGCTGGGTGTACGCACCGTACCCCATGTACGATGCGTACACCCAGTGTACATGGGGTACGATGCGTACACCCAGCGTACATGGGGTACGATGCGTACACCCAGCGTACATGGGGTACGTTGCGTACACCCGGCGTACATGGGGTACAGTGCGTACACCCCATGATCGCAGGGGTACGCACCGTACCCGGGGGGGCGTTCCGTACCTGTTTCGGAGCGAACTCTGCTTTTACGGCTGTTTTCAGCTCCCGTAGAAAAAGGGCCGTATGGTGCATACCTGACACGTATCGTACTTGCTGGGTCGTAAAAACCAGCTCGAACCATACAGATGTCGCGTACAGCGGGTTCCGAGGGAGAATCGTACGGAGATTAGAGTCGTACGGTCTCTGTACGACTCGTATGGAGTACGGCTCCTGGTACGAATCGTACTTCGTCGTACGTACGGGGATGTTGCAGGGTACGATTCGTATGGGAAAAACGCTCCGAACGGCTATTCGGAGCGGTTTTTCCTGAATCGGAATCGGCCCCTATGTGTACAGCATTGATAGTGTCTCTAAACTATGTAAATTATAAAAAAATCATTTGTTATGTCCTGTGGCCCTGGGAAACGCAAACTTAATTCCCGTATCTGGAGATGATCTTTGCTGCAAATGGCTTGTGGACTGAGCATGTGGCCCACTCCACGAGCAAATTCTCAAAGGTCATCAACTCCATCTTGAGCCTTCCACGACCAAGGAAAATAGGTGCCACTGAGGCTATTTTAAGGATTTTTAAATTGCAATGTGTGCCTGTTGCTACATACGGGGCAGAAATATGGGGTCTGGCGGAGGCTGGAGGAATACAGCGGGAGGAAAATCGTTTTTGTAGAAGGTTGCTGGGAATACCAATATCTACCTCCCAATATATTTCCCACAAAGAACTACGTCTGACTTTTATTTGTGATTTTATCAGGGCTCGCCCCGCTCTATTTTGGCATTCAGTTTGGAGGAATGATTCAGCTACCCTGACCCAAGAAATTATAAAAGATTGCCTTGGATGCGAAAGAGGGATGGAGATTCCATGGCTTTCGGAGGTCTATAAAAGTTTGTGCAGTATCGATAAAGGTGAAATTTTTCATGATCCGGGTACATCTAGATCTGTACATAAGAATGACCTGAAGAAAGAACTCTACGCACTTTATGATATGGCTAGGGTCAGGAAAGAGTCCAAGAAAACTACGTTCCACTCATATATGGGCAGGGAAATATTTAGTCATACTCTCCCGTTATACCTCATGTTACAAATGACAAACTGGGAACGAAGTTTATTGTTCCGATTGAGGTCTGGGACTGTAAGATTCTTGTTGAATTTCCCTCTAGGTTATTTGTCAATTGCTGATAATATAAAATGCCCCTGTGATGGAGTTAGCGCACAAACTGATTTGCATTTCTTTTTTACTTGTAAATATTATCTAAAATATATAAAATGGTTTTTAATCCCTCTTTTTAACAAACACAGACCAATTACTTTTGGGGAATCTTATCAATTACTGCTTTCCCTCGACAATGAGGAAATAATCTGTCGCACCAGCACTTTTTTGACAACATCGGTCCGTGCGCGAAAAATGATGGACAATTCTTGACTATTCTCTATTTAATAATTGGAAATGTTGCCCTGCCTGACTTTAAATTTGTATGTTTGTATTATGTAATATTTTAATTGTTTTGTATGTGCTTTTATGAATTCATGGAATTCGAATAAAGATTCCTGAACTGAACTGTGTCTCTAATACATGTAAATCCTACTTAAAGGTGTACATTTCTTTTCAATGATGTGGATACTGAATAAACGCATTTAATAAACATAATACACTGCAAATGATAAAAATATATCCGAGTGTGTTTCAACTATGAGTATAATGCACCCATAAAATTTAGGGTGCTGTAAGCACTCTATCAGAACCAAGAAATGGAAACATTGTGGTACTACTTTATCTACAGGAATGTGGGAAGGAAGTTCAAGTGAGAATAAGTAGATCATAATTCAGAAAACAACAGCAACGGGAGAAACAAAGGGCCGGGAAAAGAAAGCAGCAATTGGAGAAAGATGGAGGAAAATTCGTTGAAGCCATAGGAAAGATAAAGAGGGAACGAGAAAGAGAGAAAACGGGAGATATACAACACCCAGGTTGCAAACCAGCATGTGCATGTTGCACCGCAGCAGCTTTGTGGCCTGGCCTTCATTTTGCGATGTGATTAATGTACTAATAAGTTGCATCACAAAATATAGAATCGCAGGAGATCACAAAACCTCCTGCCTAATGAATATCAATTAGACAGAATGCACTCTTTGACTCTGCAAATGCCTGTAAATGTGGTGATAGAGGCCTGTATGGGACGACAGGCTTCAATCCCTGCATTTGTTTTAATTCCAGTCGAACATTTATGTAAAAGTACACCGTGTCCCTTAAAAGAACATGGGCTGTTTTATTCTTTCTTAAAAATAGGTTCACTTGTATTGAATGACATTGGGAAATAATGTAGTGGTCCCCATGGCTTCTGAGTTCTGCCTCAAAGCCATCTCGCACAGTTTCCAAAGGTGAAGCTGTCCCAAAGAGATAGCTTCACATCTGTGAATTAGTTACCTCCCCACCCTGGAGGATAACTGATCTATAACTGCATTTGCATCCCCAAACTATTGACACATAGCATTCTGAATCGAAAATAGAAGCCTCCCCACTCCCCCCCGCTATTTACAAATTAGAAAGGGTCACAATAGTTCCTTTGCGAGTCAGAAAGACTTTTGCAACTTGCAGAGTAACTATTGTCTTTTTCAAAATAATCTTTTGCAGTTGCAAAACCTGTGATTTTTCATATTGTGTTCTGTGCGACCACAAAAGGGTTTCATTCATGTGGCCCAATTTTTCATGTTATGTTATGTTATATTTTGTTATGTTATGTTGTGTTGATTGTATTTTGTTGTTTTCAGCTAGGATGGGAGCATTGCCACTTACTGGCATCCTTTACACTCTATCACATTTGACAACTGCATTCAAGAAAGGTCTATAGGGGCCCGAAAGTGAGGGCCAGGCAGAGAAATCAACAGGCGAATAGAGTATGGAATCAATAGTTTAGTTAAGGATATATTAGAAGCCTTAAATTGGGGAAAAAATTGACACTGTAATATTTTTTATTGATGCTGACCATGACAGCAGGAAAGTGCCCCTTTGTACATGGTTACCTCTCCCACACACACTTTTTGCCTGACACATGATGCACTTTGACTTGGTGTGCACTGGGTCCCTGCCGATCAGGTTCCCAGGGCCTGTGTTCGTTCGAAAACTGTACCTTTGTACCCCAATGGGAAAATTTCAGGCCACAGGTAAGCCCTTTGTAAAAGGCACCATGGGTACCAAGGGCACTGTGACCAGGGAATGCCTCTAAGGGCTGCAGAACCATTTGTGCCACCCTTGGAGGCCCTGTACCTCAACACCCAAACACTGCTATGCAGGCTGCTAGTTTTGGTCCAGAGAAAAGTGAACACCTGCAACACATTCCTGTGTTGAAAAGAGTTGGTAGTAATGCACTTGTGAGAGCTAAATGTAGTGTACAAAATGTATAATGATGCTTGAAAATCTTAAATGCGCTTCATGCGCCCACTGTGGACAGGGCTCCACCCTGGCCCAAACGTGTTATAATCTGAAAAGGAAACTAGAACAAATGTTCTTGACACTGTGTGCACAACCATGATCTAAGACTGTGGGGTTATCTATATGAATTGCTATTATGTACATATGTTGTAGTATCACATTCATAATGACCAAACTAGAATTCAATATTTCTTAAGTTCTCCCTTGCGAACAAAACCCAATGCATTTCAGATCAATGCACTGCCTGTGGCCTAAGTAAGCCACCTATGTAGCAGGGGGCATTAGACTTCAGGTGTGGGTACAGATGCATGAGCACTGAACCCCTGTAAGTACCGTAAAGCCACAAGAGTATATGGTCTGGGAGTTGGTCATTACGAATTCCACAGTTCCATAGCGGCTTTACTGAAAATTCGAAAGTTTGGTAGCAAACTTCTCAGCACATTAAACCCATGATGCCAGTATGGGATTTAATGCCAAATGCACACAGAGGGCATCTTAGAGATGCCCCTTGAAATACGACCAGCCTTTGTGTGGTTCCTGAATGCCTGGGCGCCATTTGCTACCACCAGACAGGTTCCTGGACCCCTGGGTAGAGAACTCCCTTTCCTCACGATGGGTTGGGTACACGAAGGGGAAGCTTCAAAGGTCTGTTGCCTTTGCAAGCTGCCCCTGCCTTTTGCTTCCCCCAGCAACTGGCTCCCACTGGTTCTGACCCCACTTTGGATGGGAGAATCAGCAGGAAAACCGAGATAGGAGGAGAGGTGTGCCCACCTTTGGCAACCCCACCCCTGAGTCCCCTCTATCTTGAAGCTGAGGGGACCCAGCCAATTAGAAAAACCCTCCCACTGGAGAGTTCCATAATAGGGCGACCCTGAACCTTGTCTCCTCAGATTCGAGGAAGAAAGAAGAAGCATCTAAGAGCCGTCCTGACTCAGGAAGAAAGGGACACCAACTGCTTTGGCCCAGCACTACCAGCCTGTGCTGACTCTGACCTGCTTACAGTGGAAACACTGGCATGTATAGCAGATAGCAGCCCCCCAGAGCCCGGAGGACCTGCCTTGCACTCATCTAACAGACTCTGTCTCCAGTGAGCAGCGGATTTGCTTAAATAAAAACTTCCAACACAGAACGCTGATCCAGATGGCTCTCCGGTTCTGCACTACTCTGTACCCGACGCCCACAGCCTGAGTTGCACAACACCATGAGGAGGTCTCCCCAGTTATCCTGATCTGGGATTTGGTGATCTCAGACCTACCTCAAGCTTCAAGTCAGCGCCTGTAGCCTCAACCTGAAGAGTCCCCCTGACAGCGAATAAAGCTATTAAGAAGATCTGTCATCAAAAGACACCCCTACACCGATGCTCCACAGCCTTGGGTGGTCCAACCGATGGTGTCTAGGCATCCCCAAAGAACCCAACTTACCTCTCCGGCCAGTGGTCGCCTTCAGTAAGAGTCCCTCATCAAGCCTGCAGTATCTTTTCTGAACCGGAGATCTCCATTCAAATACACAGGGTCCCTGATGCCTCCTTGGCACCCTGCACTTGGCTGCCTCCATGCCGCTGGTGGTGCAGCTTCTGTGCTGATTGTTGGCCCCTGCATTGCTGATCTTAACCCCGAATTGTCCTCACACAACCAAGTGGCTTGCTCGTAAGCAGCCCCTGACCGAAAGGCCCCATTGGCTAACATTGGGCGCCTGCACTCTGCAAGAGGCCGCCTCCGTGCTGCTGGTGGTGCAAATTGTGTGCCTAACTGGACCTTGGGAACCCTGGTCCTAACCACCAAAAGTCATACCCCCAGGTTGTTTGCTTACCTGTGAACTGTTAACCTTCTTTTCCCCATAGGGAATAATAGTGTGAGTTTTCTGTTCCTAAAAATATTCTGGGTTGAACTAATTTTGTATGAAAGAAAAGTAACTGTGTTTTAAACCTGAAAAAGTCTTACTTACCCGAATATGGTAGTATCCACGATGTGATATCTAGGCATATAACCCCAAGTAGTTGGTGTAATCTGAAAGTAACGCAAACCTGTAAATGATTTCAATACAATCCACAATTGCAATTCTGTGTACAGTCTTGCATTTGAAGATATTAATTACTTGCCTGTGCCAAGTCTTGCTTGGTTCTATGAAATAAACTGTAGGTATACCTTTTTATACTTACCTGTATAGTCTGGATTCTGTCTTCATGTGTGTGCCATCAGACTTGATTGAGTGAATACAATAAATGCTTAACACACCCTCCAGATAAGCCTAACTGATCACCCAAACTACTACAAAGTGAGCTGTTAGTAGTTGTCTAATTTAGCCTCCACTAAACCTCTGGGTTCTCCCTGGACTCTGTGCACTCTATACCTTACTTTGGTATAGTATATACAGAGCCAGTTTCCTACAATGACTTATAAAGAGTTTATGATTATCGTGAATGGTTTTGATTTAAGATTGTCACACGCACAAAAAGAAATGGAAATGAACGTACAAGTGTTTTTTGGATGCCATTTTTAGGTCACAGCCTAGAAAATAGCGCAGCTGTCTGATTTTGCTAAAGACATCTTTGGGACTTTCAGAAAGTTGACTTAGGAATGCATTCTGCCCATTGCGTGCTATTGGCTAGTGGGTTATAACTTACATTTTCTTTGTTTCCATTTGCTGGCTTTATTTGCTTTAGGCTGACCAGGTACAGTTTGTCCTCTTGTTGCCTAAACTGTGTTTTCGGTATACTTCCACAAACTCATTTTCTGTAAACAGGCTTTTAAACCTTGTTCTTATCTCATAACGTTTTCTGTGCATTCAAATACAGAGGTCAAGTGTCAAGCTGTGTCTTTGAGGAAGCTTGGCTTCGTACTTACTTTGCTTTCAGCTGACTTCAAAGTGAGCGTTTCTAGGAAAGAGGAATGGAGATCAGTCTTCCCATGGAGCCTGTTCATGCCCTTCCTATGCACCATTTACAAGGCTATAACAGAATCCTTTTTGTTTTTTTTTCGTTCTTGTCTGTTGAATCAGACTGACTGTTCTTAACTACTGGAGTTTTCCTTGAGGACCATAGCAAAACTCCATGCATCGTTCTGAAGGGTTTAAACGATGGTGCATTCTGTATCTGCAGAAATTTCATCAAAGGGATGGGCAACACTTTTCGCACTGTCTGCTGGACTGACACAATATTTATTACTGAGCGCTGATTAAATTCATGGGTTTGATTTATTGTTTTCCTTTAGTCTAGCTCCTTGCATGTCTGGAAACTCTACTAAGTTTGCAGCAGAGACTAATAACACACAGACATAGCTGCATATTGACTCAAGTACAATTAAAGGCTGAGCCCTCCACACAGGATTCAAGTCCATAGCTTAGGGGTTAATACTGGGGTCCCCCAGGGATCGTCCCTTAGACCCCTCTTGTTTAATATCTATCTTACTCCTCTAGTCGTGCTGGCTGAGGCTTTGGAGGCTACGGTGATCGCTTATGCTGACGACACCCAGCTACTTCTCACCTAGAAAAAGGGCAAGGATTCCGTGGCTTCTGTTCAATCCTGCCTGTCTTCGGTATTTAAGTGGCTCGCGGGTGCCCAATTGAAATGAAATTAAGATAAATCAGAGATTCTCTTGTATGGCAATTTTACCCCTGGTTTTAGAGATTTGATCTGGCCATCTGAGTTCCCGCCACCATCTTATAGCAGCAGCACTGCTAAGAACTTAGGAGTTTGGTTTGAGGATAATTTATCGTTCGCCACCCAAGTCAAGAGACTTTCAGGGTGTTGCTTTGGTCTCCTCAAAATCTTGAGAAGATTTCTTCCACTTCTCCCTCGGGCGGCAAAAGAGAGAGTTGTCCATGCGCTCATTCTTTCCCGCCTGGATTATGCTAATGCTCTTTATGTGGGGATTCTAGCATACTCCCTTAACAAACTCCAAGTGGTGCAAAATGTGGTGGCTCGACTCCTTTTAGACATTCCCTTAAGAAGCAGTGTGTGAGGTCATCTTCGTTCTCTCCACTGGCTTCCCATGGCGGCCCGGGTGAAATTTAAATCTATTACCATTGCCCATCGTGCTCTGCATGGTCTTGAGCCAACGTATTTGCAGAAACGTTTTTCTTTTTACGTTCCAGGGAGACTACTTCTGTCCTCTGCTCTTCTCCAGGCAAAGGTTCCCTGCTTCTCTCAGCATAGGCTTGGGGGCTGCTCCCTTGCCGTTATGGCTGCGAAGGCATGGAACACCCTTCCATTTGTACCTCGCAACACATAAGATCCTGCGGCTTTCAAAAACAGTTAAAAACGTATCTCTTTGTTTAGTACTGATGTGCATCACATTCCCTATGAGCTCTCTGGAGTAGCTGTGCATGTTAGAAAATTATATAACATGACATAACAGAGGTTTCTCACTCGCTTTGTGTGTGGGGGTGTTTATTAGGAAGCTCCCATTGTGTACTGCTGGAAACAGGCATCATTCAGTGGAAACATGACTTTGAAAAATCAGGGGAGTCTATCTCTGCCTGTACATGCCGGGTATTAATACAAACACTGACATTTTCTACCAGGGGTAGATACAGTCCAGTGACTGCAACTGTGTTAAATGCATAGCTCCTCCCATTCAGTAACACAGAAACCACAACAAGCAGTTGCAAAGCATCTGGAGGTCAGCTGTCAGTGAGCACTATTCGAGAAAACTAAGTTCCCGCCTTACTCTTTTACTCAATAATCCACTCACTCAGTCACTGTTTATTGTTCACCCATTCACTGAATGGGTCACTCTCAGCCACTCAATTCTTGGAAACCCATTCAGCTGCACACTTGCACTTGCAAACATCAGCCCTACACCATTAACATACTCCCTCAGTCTCTCACTCATATATATGCACTAGCTGTGCGTCAGATATTGTCACACCTACTTATACTCGTCGCTCTCCATTATGGTATCCGTACTGTATCATAATAAAGTATATTTTCATGATGTGAAGTGATTTTTAAGTTTATAGCTGGTTAATATGTTTTGATTTTATCTTTTTGTAAGGCGCCTGTAAGCTTTGATCCTGTACTAACTATGTGGTGTGTGGTGCATCACTGGATCTGAAGCTGCCAGTGGGCAATCTGTACAGCATGGAAACAGACTAATATACAGATGCATAATGCACATACAGGCATACAATAAAAATACCTACATGCATACATAGATATAACCAGAAATAAATATATATTTATACATCGTCTAACACACGTCCCTAAATACAAATGCACATATATACCTTTGTGCATTCACTCTCACACCCATAGAAATATCCACACATACACACTCACACACACATCAAAATCACATACACACACAGACTCATGCAGACACAAAGAGTTTCGTCCTCTGGGCACATACCTTATGTTAAAATATTATATCTGCTTTTTGATCTGAAGACAAAGCCTGCTGGTTCCAGGAGCCCTGGTTTCTATTCGGAGGTATGGAGGAATGAACTGGGCGCTAAAAATTTGTAGGTGTTACAAGTTAAAGGTCTAGCACCACCTGGTGGCATGAGAGCATAGTGCAGTTTGAAGGCACACCTGAGGCAGACTGAGAGGCAAATCATCTCAGGGGGTACTGGGTTCGTCTCTTCCCTCGGGAGAGTGAAGTCATCCATGGACTATGGGAATGCAAACCTTCAGCACTGTCTGTCTCTTCATGTGAGCGACTCACTCCCAAGACTCCTCCACATTGTCTGTCACCCTGCCTGTGTGCCTCTACATACCCACACTCCTCCCACTAAAAAAAGCCTATATGCAGTCCTACTCAATCTATTCACTAGCCTCATATCCCCACACTGCCTTCATTCCCCTTGCACCTCACTGTCCTATTCCCCTTCTTTTCAGCTAGTTGTTGTGTGACACAGGCTCTCACAATGCTCTTGTGCCACTGCTCCAGTTTGCCAGTCTGTTCATATGCCCCAGTTCCGCAGAGTCGATCCACATGCCCCAAGATCCACAATCTGCAGCATGACCCACTTCTCATAACGTCAACTTGCCCCCAACTCCTCACAGTCAGTTCTCACAACCCAACTCCTCAGAGCCAGTCCCTATGTGCCAGCTCTTCACAATCAGTCCACATGACCCAACTCACTCCTCACCCTGTTGACGTGTCCACTGCTTACTAGTCTGTCCACCATTGGCGGTGCGTCCATTAAGGGCGTTGCCCGCCCACAGCGTGGCCACATTCTGAAGATTACTACATACTCGAACTCGGCCGGACAGAGTCAGTCAGGACGCGTCACTGAAGGGGGTGGGGCAGGACTGCAGGGTGTGGTTGTTGACTGACAGCAGCAGCAGCAGGGCAGGCCCAGTGCGCATGTTCAGGTTTGGGCTGGTCATTTTGCGCACCAGCCCGATCCTGCGCGCTAGTATTAGCCTGCAGTGCTGTTGCTGAACATTAGGAGAGCGAGGGATGGCTGCTACTGGCCAGTGGCCGCAGCCCCCGGTCCCCGATGGGCGGGGACAGTTGAGGTGCCGGGTTTTTAGGAACCCGGTGGTGCCAGGGGATAACACCCGAAGACCTCTGAGTTCTCCCTTGTTCCGGACCACAGAAACAATGAGTCTTCTAGTCGCAGTCAGAGATCAAGTTTTATTGGTAGCTACCAAGTAACACGTGTCCTAGAAGCACGACAAACACGGGTCATGTATTCTCAGGAGACTGTACGTGTTCGTTTTTACAGAACCAGCCTTCTCCTTTTATACAGAAATAATGGCTTCGAGCAAGAATTCTTGAGTTTATGATATGGCTGTAAACATATTTCTGCAATAATACAAAGTGCGGAGTCATGTAAGCAAGCCCACATTTTAGATGTCCAGTTCGTGATAGATTACCCAGCAAGATCCGGGACTCCCATCAGATATCGATGAAACACCAATAAAGGCAGGTACCACCCAGTCATAAAACTGGCCATAAACAAGGAATATGGACAGGTGCATGTTTGTAGAAAGCATGTTCTGTATGGGGTGAATGGTTTGTGGAATGTTATGTGTCGATGTTATCGTATTCGGCCACTGGGCGAGGAGCTGCCCAAACAGGTTTGGCTAAAGGCAATGGAGTCAGTTGGGACAGGTCAGGGGGAAGTCAGGGAAGGTGGACGTGTCCCTTTGGATCAAGCTCGACCTTTAATTGACTTAACATGAGGGCAAGATGTAAGATGGATGCCGTTCACAAAATGGAGTCTAAGGGATTGGGACGGAAACTACGATTTAGGGGTGTTGGCAACCCTCGATTGTGACGCAAATACATAGGAATGGTGTCCTAATCATTATCGGTTCATGGACACTAAATTCGTCATGGTACGTTGATATTTTGTGACACGGGTATTGGACCTCGATATTGGGATAACAATAGGGTCCAGATTTTCAGAACCACAGACCCTCCTTTTGCCCTTATGTAAGGCAATAACTCATGTTAATCCGAGTCCAAATCTGTATGAAGGAATTCGTGGAGATGCTGCTGTAACATCATTCTGTTGCTCAGTTCATCCCTTGACACAGGCTTCCGTACACATGAAGTAGCACAGAGGCCACAGAGTGCAGGAGCGCACTGTACACGTAGGCAGAACATAAACAGAAGTGTTAAGATCATCCCAATGAAGATCAGTGCTTTCCATCCCCAGGCAGCGATCAATCCCCAGAACCACCCTAGCAAGGACCAATCCCCTTTCTCAACGTGAAGGGAACCAGATATTTCATGTAGTTTAGAGATGGCCTGGTATACTGTCGGCGCATTATCGGGGATGAATATGCAACAACTGGATTGGATGACTCTACACACACCACCACGATCGGCGAGTATGATATCAAGGGCAATTCGGTTCTGAAGGGTCATAAGTCGATCCGACTGAAGCTCGGTTGTCAAATTGCCAAGTGCTCCGGCCGTTGTAGTCACGGCGGATTCAACTATCCTTGCTAACTGGCGAATATTCCTGCTGTTCACCATAGTACCCCAAAATGGCAGAAAACCTTTTGCGAAGTCAGCGAATTCCTGACCCGCGGTGTCGTCTTTACTCACGACACCTCTAGCTGTCCTTGTCCGATGGTAATCTGCTCGGGCCGTGTAGGTGGGAGGCAGCAGAAATGAGATGAAACACGTGCTTGAGAAGTCAGTAGGTAACCATGTATAGGCTTGGTCATGGCAGACGAAATACGTGCCTTTGGCTGCTAAGAGTATAGGGGAAGTTCGGGAGGCGAACACATATGTTTCTGTGCAAATGCTCTTTCCTAACTGTGCTGTGGGATCCCTACCAATACCTTGTAAACATAAGTGACCTCGGTGGGGCACTATCCAAACTGGGCGGGATTTCTGTGCTGCTTGGCTCTTGCTCAGGTAAACGCCATGTTTGGTTACGTTCCAACGAGTGTATGGAGTCAGTTCATCTTTGGGGATAGTCAGATATGTGTCAATATCCCTACTCATATTTCTTATCCCTGTTATTAGTGCCTTGTTACTGGAATCACTCTCAGTGGAACGGGTCGGGTATGGTTCTAGGGCGAATAGGAACATGGTCTGAAAAGCCCATAGAGAACCATAATAACTAAATGGCAGGATGAAGTATGGGATACCCTTATCAGTCGTGTGCGGCATGAGTCCGCATATCCAACAGTTTGATGTGTTCATTATAGACTGGTGTTGGTGTAGGAGTTGGATGAAAGAGTTATTTACAAATTCGAGTCTTCTGGCAGACTCGTGTTCAGGTAGAGGGTGAAAAGAGTGTGGGGAGAGAGTGGGAGGAGGCGTTGGCAGAGTGTCATTTGAGAATAGGGAAACTCGAAATACGAATAGAGCATAACCAATCAAAAGAATCACAGTGCTACACAGCATTAGAACACATATTATTAAAAATCTTCTCTTGGACAGTATGGTACACAATTGTTTTTCAAAGTTCGTAAGTTTGACAGGTCTCTCTACCCTTGGAAACTCCATCCTCTAATTGCTGCCCGTGGTGGTAGGTTGATTCTGCCAGGGAGTGCGCTCCGTTCAGTCCGGGGTGACTCCCTCGGACCAACCAGAACCGTGGACCTAAAACTTCCTTGGTTGCACTCCCTACACTTCAACCGCGACCCTAGCAGCGGAACCGGATGGCGGTTCGAAAATCAAAAATGAGCTAGTTTCCTGGGACGAGAGAGCTGAAAAATCAAAAATAGTTCTTGGGGGAAAAGGGAAATCACATTAGATCAAGTTTTATTAGTCTCTGGGGCTAGATCTCAGGTCGTACCGTCGCTTCTCAGGTACGGTGTGGTCTTTAAACAATGTCTCAGGTTCGGTAGTGTCCAACTGCATAGACGGTGACACAAGTCCTTGCAAAATACGATCACTCTCCTTTTCAGTACCAGTCTCTTTTAAACGTGCATCGCTGAAAGGGATGAAACGAGGTACGGATTCAGTCTCAGAGTCGGCAAGTCCTTTATCGACCCACCGGTCGTATGGAAGGGGCAGAGGGACCCGTTTGCAATGGGTCCCATGCACCCAGTTCTTTTTGCCGTCCACCCGTACAGCTGACCTCGTAGAAAGAAGCACCAAATACGGTCCGGTCCACCTCGGCTGTCCGTTGCTGGTGCGCTGGAAGTTCCGCACCAAGACCCACGTGCCGGGTTTGATTGTATGACCTGGATCGTCAGAGGCTGGCGGAGAGGAACTGTGAACCTGTTGGTGTAAAACACGCAATTTAGCTGTCAATTCGCACAAATAATCAAGCAGTACGGGGTGTTCTATTTCACAGAGTTTCTCTGGTCTTGGCATGCCCCAGACGTTGGCTGGGCGGCCAAACACTATCTCGTGAGGGCTAAGACCTAATCTGGAATGGACAGTCATCCTAGTTGACAAGAGTGCTAGGGGCAAGGCGTCAGGCCATTTAAGACCCTACTGGCTTGGATCTTGGCTAGCTTGAGTTTCAATGTGCCATTGTAGCACTCTACTAATCCAGCTGATTGGGGGTGATTTGCAGCGTGGAATTTCTGGTGTATGCCTAGACACTCACACACTCTCTTCATCACTCGTCCTATGAATTCACTTCCATTATCACTCCAGACAATTCTAGGCATACCGAATCTCGGGAAGAACTCTTTGACAAGAGCTTTGGCAGTTGTCAAAGCGGTATTGTCTTTAAGGGGGTACGCTTCCACCCACCTTGAAAAGGCGCAAACAACAACGAGCACATACTTTAGATTGTTGCACCTCTCCATGTGGATGAAATCGAGCTGCAAAACCTCAAACGGATACGTAGGAGGCGCAAAATGACCAGCTGGAGTTGGAGTTCCTTTACCGGGATTGTGTTTCAGGCATATCATACAGTTTCTGACCACATTTTCTGCATATTTTGGGATATTGCTATTCTGCCATACTGGGGCCAATAGCTTACATATTCCTTTCGAACTGATGTGTGCCATGCCGTGAGCCATTGTTACTACTGCAAGTACGTATGCATTAGGTAGTAGCCATCGCTGGTGTTCCGATAATTTGACCCAACAACCATTCGCATCCAATCTACCCTTACTTTCTCTCCATTCATTCAACTCATTCTCAGTTGCCTCAGCTTGTATAGATTTCACGCTTTCAATGGTGTCCTCACACATTCCCACATCAGCAATACATCTAGCGGGACCCGCAACATACATTCGACTCATCATGTTCCTTGCGGTCTCTTTCGCAACCTCGTCTGCAAATGCATTCCCGCGGCCAACATCGTCTTGAATTTTCTTGTGTGCACTGCATTTCATAATGGCAACTTGTAGTGGCATGGTCAGTGACTCAAGGAGCTCATTAACTAGCTGACCATGTTGTATCTTTGCACCATGTGATGTAAGGAAGCCACGTTCACGCCATAATCTCCCAAAACTGTGAGCCACGCCAAAGGCGTATTGGCTGTCCGTGTACACATTCACTCGCTTTCCTTTTGCTAACACGCATGCTCTGGTAAGTGCAATAATTTCCGCAGCTTGTGCAGAGTTGTGGGAAATATGTGCGGTCTCTATAATGGTGTGTAATGTTGTTACGGCATATGCGGCAGTCGTATCACCATTCGGTAACTTGAAACATGAACCATCAACCCATAAAGTATCGTTGCATTCAGGAAGGGGAGTGTCTTGTAAGTCTACTCTCCCTTTTGTCTCTTCTTCTGTCTTGAAGCAGCAGTCATGTTTATCAATCTTGTCTGTGTCTGTTTCTGTCGGGATGGGTAATAGCGTAGCAGGGTTGAGTGTATCACACCTCTTTATGTGTATGTGACTTGCTAGCAGTGTAAGTTCGTAACTGGATAGTCGAGCGCTAGTAAGGTGTTGTGTCTTTGTCCTGTTTAGCAAAATGTCTACTGCATGTGGAACCATAACAATCAGAGTATTATTCATGACTAATCCAGCAGACTGTCGAATGCAGACAGCTGCTGCGGCGGTGGCTCTCAGACAACTTGGTAGTGCCTTAGCCACAGGATCTAGAGTTGCCGAAAAATACGCGCATGGGCGCTGTTTGTCCCCAAAGTGTTGCGTTAAGACTGATAATGCACAGCCTTCCTTCTCATGGACATATAATGTGAAAGGCTTACTGTAGTTGGGGTTTCCCAACACAGGAGCCGAACACAATGCATCACGCAACTTGTGGAAACTCGTCTGACAATCTTCAGACCAGGGCATAGGATTGGGCGTATCTTTACGGAGTAGTGCCAGCAAGGGTTTAGCTAGTAGTGAGAAATTCGGTATCCATTGTCTACAGTACGATGTAATGCCCAAAAAGGCTCGAACTTCTCTCTGTGTCCTTGGGGCACTTAGTTCTGCAATTGCCTGTATTCTTTCTGGTGTCAGTCTCCTTCCCTCCTTCGACAAGATGTGACCTAAGTAGGTTACTTCTTGTCGGCAAAATTGTAGTTTGGAAAGAGATACTTTGTGCTTCATGTCACATAAGTGACGTAATAATGACAATGTAGCTTGCTTGCAAATTTCCTTAGTGTCTGCGGCGATCAGCAGATCGTCGACATACTGAATCAGAGTCGAACCATCTGGTAGAATAATCGTGTCCAGTTGTGTTTTCAGGGCCTGACTGAATATTGATGGGCTTTCGCAGTAGCCTTGAGGAGCGCACTTGAAGCGGAAGCTTCGTCCTCCTAAATTGAAGCCGAAAATGTCTCTACTCTCCTCGGCAATCGGGATGCTGAAGAAAGCGTTCTTCAGGTCAATCACCGAGAACCAATTTTCTGAAGCTGGAACCATTGTCAATAAAGCAGTAATGTCGGGGACGACTGGAAACTGTGGAATAACTACCTTGTTCACTTCTCTGAGGTCGATCACGAACCTGTATGCAGGCGGTTGTGAATGATCAGTGCGTTTTAAGACGGGCAAAACCGGACTGTTACAGACATTTCCTGTCGTTTCTTCGATGATGTCTTTATCAATCAAATCATAAACAATTTTCAACAATGCTTTTTCGCATTCGCTAGATATTTTGTATTGGGTAATACGTGGCAATCTAACGTCGGCTTTCAAGGTTATGACATATGGTGTTATCTCCAAACGACCTACATCATTAGAACCATTAGCCCAAAGTATATCAGGAAGTGACAATAATTCAGTTGGAATATTTTCCTTTGACAAATACATCGAAGAAATTACCTTCTTACCTAAAGTAAGTTGTACTCCCGAGGGTGAACAGTACAAGGTCGCATATAACCTTTTTAGTAAATCCAAACCTAACAAATTTTCACCACAACCTGTTGTCAAAATGAGGGGTGCTTCTAATTCGCATGGGCCAACAGAAAGTGATATAGGACTAGAGATCGGGTTTCTAACAGGGGCGCCAGAGAAACCTACTGAGACATTCATTTCACCAGACAAAGGTGCGCCAGGAAGTTTCGAGTGCATAATAGAACTTTTTGTAGCACCAGTATCCAGCAGAAATGGCTCTGACACTCCTGAGGTAATCACCTCGACATAAGGTCCATTCTGATCTACCGGAACTGAGACAACTCCCTCTCTTTGTCCATGGCTGTCCTAGCAATCATTACCCTCATTTTCGTGTTCGGCGTAATAGTCGTCAGCATAGTACTGAGCTGACTTAGACGATGAATTATTCTGTTGGTCAAAGCTATTCATGGACTTCTGAGGTGGAAAAGAAGTTGTATTCTGTGTGAAATTTCCACGGCCTCTACCTCTAGGGGCATGCTGTACACCTCTTCCCCTTACACCTTGAGCACCGTTTAAACGTCGCGCAAGAGCTGGACAATTACCTTTAAAATGACCCTCTTCCTTGCAATACGCACATTGATTCGGGCCATATGTAGGACGCTGATGGGAAAACTCGTTACCTTGCGCGTTCCTCGAATACTGCTGTCGTGGTTGATAGTCGGGCTGACCAGCCGTGCGAGGCGGATAGGCCTGCTGGAGGAGAACCTTAGTTTTCAAATCTTTCGTCTTTTTATCTGCCTTGTCTAGCTCGTCTTTACGCCTATTTTCATAGTACTGGGCTGTGGCTAAAATCTGTGCTGACGTAGAGACAGCCCAAGCACTCTCAGAGTCTTTTAGTTTATTACATAGTTCAGGGAGCAAATTATGGACGAACTTGTCCGCAAACAATCTTTGGCCACCCTAGGTAGCCATATCTTGACCACTGTGGTCGGTGAATGTTTCCTCAAATCTCGTGAAAAAGTCAGACACATTCTCATCTTTCTTTTGTTTACATGCTGATAGCTTGTCCCAATTTACGCGTACTTCAGGCATTATTGTCTTCATGTACGCTATAATTCTACCGGGAAGTTCAGCTATTAACGGCTCAGGTTTAAAACCACCGACTTGTCTAGCATCTGTAGTCGCAATGTTCGCCCACGAGTCACCTAGTTCCTGATCGTGATCCGTATGACGTATCTTGCTCCATAAAGGATGTGGAACAACGTTCCCAAATAACATGTCTACATCCGCTAAATTCATTATACATGAGCTTGCAGTTTGCGATAACTCCTTATAATACCCAGTTGGGTTTTTACGAGGGTCAGGTAGTGACTGCTTGAGTGCTAATACTTCCGATCTTTTCCATGGGACATGTACCCATACACGCTGGAAATGGGGCAGAATTGGTGGATTAGCATTCGCATCACCTTCCCTCCAAACTGGAGGAACCTCTCTCATGGGGTACTGTCTCGCTCTTTTCCCACTAGACGTACCACATTCAAACGATGACCCAGAGTTACCACCTGTACTTCGATATGATAATAATACCTCAACTGCTTTGTCGACATCGGGACCTACAATCATGCCTTCCCCAAATTTAAATCGTACATTACACAACTCTCGAGCGTTGCTCTCTTGACCATTATCTTCCAAATCCTCACACAGAAAAACACACATCTGTTCAAAAACATATCTTTGCGTCGGTTCATCCCATTGACGGAAAACGTTCATGACGGACTCTACATCATATCTGGCTGTATCCAGAGCCCAATTCCGTGCTAACTTATTCAGTGATTCCCTCTCTTGATAATCAGGCATTTGGCTTCGTAACTGTCTTTGTCCCGTATTAGGGGTCGTTTTAGGTGACCGAAAAAGTGGTGAAGGAATGTTAGTAACAATGCTGGCCGTTTTATGCCAGACGGAAGGTGAAAGTGGAGGAATAACTGGTGGCAGAACAGAGTCACGCAAAGCAGAAACAGAAGCGTTCGCAGAACTAGTATCAGAAGAAATAAAAGGTGAGCTAGGCGAAGTTGTAGAAGGAACAGTAGGAGAAGTAGATGTGACTGGTGAGCCTTGAGGAGGCTGCACTAGAGAAATAGAAGCCAGCTGAAGAGTAGCTGGTGAGTGCTGTAGAGGAGCTGGTATAACAGCTACCAGAGGTGCAACTAAAGGTTGCGGAGGTGCTGTGGCATTTTGCGCATAGGGTGGTGGCGAACTTAGCAAATGCGCCATTAATGGATCTTTCTCACGCTCTTTTACTGTCTCTTGCTGAAGAGATGGTAAAACAGGATAGCATTTATCTATTGCCATTTTACGTTGCCTGTGCAACTGCTCACTTATTCGATCCTCTTCGTTGTCTTTAAATTTTATCGTGGCTTGCATTACTGAAATACCTCTTTCCCTCTTATTCTTCTTTTCTAATTTAATTTCCTTTTGTTTGGCCTCTTTACGCCATAAGCGGAAAGAGTCAAACATCGCCGGTCGGGCTTTCTTCTTGAACAGTTTGACCTCTAGGTTATCTAAAACTTCTGAGTCGAAACTACCATATTGGGGCCATTTTAAAACACCATCCTTACGGGTGTATTTTATCCACACTTCATTATATGTGATAGGACCTACGCCATGTTTTACATAGAGCTCATACGTTGGAGTTCCAATTGGAGGAACCGGACAAGAATCCTCTAATCCGGAGTCCTTATTATAACCAAGACAAAACAAGTTTCCAAGTCTGCTAAAACCAGGCATCTTCGCTCACTAGTCTAGCTTCAAACTTCAAAGGTTTATCTATTACGATATTTCTCGTGAAAACACGAGTCCTTCGGCTTTGGGGCTTGCAAGTGCCAAATCAAGTCGTATCTTAAGGATACCAAAAACTAAGGACAAACTAAGGACTGGGAGACGCTCCACTTATACTTAACTGAAGTATTTGAAGATCGGTGACGTCGCTAGAAGACTCGTCTATCGTTTCGCTCTACCAAGGATCACTGGGTCCAAAACAAGGCGATAGTCAGGGCAGCAGTCCTTCGTAGCCGTCGGGACGCGGGGAACCACGCAGCAAAGACCTTCGGAACCACGTCGACATACAGGGGTCGCTGAAGTGGCTGGCCGTCCTCCGGAATTTTCACACGAAGCTCCTCACGAACATCTGGCTTGGACCGTCGCCGCTTGATATCGCCCCACGTTGAGCGCCAACTGAGGTGCCGGGTTTTTAGGAACCCGGTGGTGCCAGGGGATAACACCCGAAGACCTCTGAGTTCTCCCTTGTTCCGGACCACAGAAACAATGAGTCTTCTAGTCGCAGTCAGAGATCAAGTTTTATTGGTAGCTACCAAGTAACACGTGTCCTAGAAGCACGACAAACACGGGTCATGTATTCTCAGGAGACTGTACGTGTTCGTTTTTACAGAACCAGCCTTCTCCTTTTATACAGAAATAATGGCTTCGAGCAAGAATTCTTGAGTTTATGATATGGCTGTAAACATATTTCTGCAATAATACAAAGTGCGGAGTCATGTAAGCAAGCCCACATTTTAGATGTCCAGTTCGTGATAGATTACCCAGCAAGATCCGGGACTCCCATCAGATATCGATGAAACACCAATAAAGGCAGGTACCACCCAGTCATAAAACTGGCCATAAACAAGGAATATGGACAGGTGCATGTTTGTAGAAAGCATGTTCTGTATGGGGTGAATGGTTTGTGGAATGTTATGTGTCGATGTTATCGTATTCGGCCACTGGGCGAGGAGCTGCCCAAACAGGTTTGGCTAAAGGCAATGGAGTCAGTTGGGACAGGTCAGGGGGAAGTCAGGGAAGGTGGACGTGTCCCTTTGGATCAAGCTCGACCTTTAATTGACTTAACATGAGGGCAAGACGTAAGATGGATGCCGTTCACAAAATGGAGTCTAAGGGATTGGGACGGAAACTACGATTTAGGGGTGTTGGCAACCCTCGATTGTGACGCAAATACATAGGAATGGTGTCCTAATCATTATCGGTTCATGGACACTAAATTCGTCATGGTACGTTGATATTTTGTGACACGGGTATTGGACCTCGATATTGGGATAACAATAGGGTCCAGATTTTCAGAACCACACACCCCCTGCTCGAGCCAATCCTGGCTCTGCTGGAGCAGCGTCTGGATTGGATGAGAGGGTGTGCCGTTGCCACCAGCCACTCAACGGAAGGCGCCAACGCGGATCCCGGTCCAGGAGCACACAGCAGACAGAGGCGGAGCGGTTGGATATAATTTGGCAAACAAGCGAACCACGGATATATTTGTACAGTTGTTTTATTGAACTGATTATATTGTTCATCGCATAGCACATCAGATATGGATTTATATGTTTGGAAAACAACACATTGACCTCATGAGCAGAGTTCTGGTTCCAGCGGGAATTCTTAGTCCGCTCTAAAATCTTAATAAGCAAAGGCAAGGTGGTGATTCTGATGGAGCAAGGATTCGCATATTACGCGACTTGCTTGGATTCATGAACCTCGAAATAACATATAACAATGTAATTCAATCTGTTTGTCATACTAATTTCCCTTTATTCTGACATTGGGTTGTCCTAGCGACGCTTACATATGTGTTTACTAATTCAATAACTCTTGTTCCTAAAATGGCCGCTGCTTGGCGGGTTTTCTTTCTGCGCATGCGTTAGTCACACTCACGTGACGTGACGTACTTGCAGTTCTGGTGGGAACCTTTGCGCTTGCGCACTGGCTTTTAAGATGGCTGCCTGTGTCCTCACATGGTGAAGCTTGCACTGATGCTTGCATGTCATGGTCTGTTGCACTAAACTTTAACGCCATAGTATAATATTAAGTAAAGGGGTATAGAGTAGCTATTCATGGTATACAGTGTATTCATTTATTTTCTGTGTTTTAATTTGTTTTCGCTTACTTTTCATGTACCGGGTTTCTGAGGGTCTGCGAGACACGCAGGAATCCATATTGAAGTACACCACTGCGCATGTCTGTCGTCTGCCGGTGGCATTGAATTCATGCCAACCTGAGGTCTCAGCCAAAACGTGCCTGGGAAGATGCACCTTCACCCAGCCGAAGAAGCTGAGATGTACTACAATTGAAACAAATGTATTTCTTTCCATTGTATTCTGTAAAATAGGTCATGGGAACCCCAAAATCAATAGGCGGTCCCAGAATATGCAAATATAGGCTTGTAGAAGTAAAATATGATTGGTGTGTTGACCTATCCTACTTGGGGACCAATCGAAATTGGGGATTCTGACACTTGCAACATTTGGGGGGTGGTACACTGACCCGAAAACAGTATAACTAGCCTAGGTTTAGCTAGAGAAATTGTCCGACTTGTCCGAATAGCTGACCTGTCACTGACCCAACGCACTCAATAGGTGACTTGATACAGAGGGCTGCGTAGCACTCTGTCCGAAATTTCCATAGACTCACGGGGTTTTGCTAAAGAAACCCTAAGTGCTGGCGGAGCACTTTGCTGGGGAGTTCAATAACCCAATCGGGGTTCTGACCGATAGCTGCAGAGAGGGTGGAGCGCAAGCGTTGCTTCCAAACTGCGGGTGCTGGTCGTGCCTTGGTGGTCCTGTCCTGATCCTAATCTGGGTTTCCTGTCCTGTCCTGGGGTGTCCATTCTGCACCTGCTGTCCCATTGATGACTGTCCTTCCTTGGGGTTTTTCCTGTCTTTGACTGATCCGTGGCCAGGGTTGGTCTTCACACCATTCTAGGTAAATATATAGTGCTGAAACTCTATACTGCACCTTCCAATTTTCTGTCTTTTGCTTTAATAAAGACATACCTTTGCGCATAGTTGATTTTCCATGCTTTCGCAAAACTACTGTATGAAAAGCTCATACGTTATTACTGGTTGTCTAGCATGTTCCTATGTTACCCTCCCTTTAAGTACCTTTCTACAGACATTTTATGAAATATAGATGTGGTTTACAATTTTTCCCTTTATGCTAAATGAGTTGATACTCCTAGAATTATAGCGTGTTCCATTTTTTCCCTTCCTATAGAGGTATAGAATTTCCAAAACTTTCACCTAACCTTTGGAGTATTTTCCTAGTAGTGAAATTCTAGTTTGTGCCTAAGTCTGCTCAACTTATAGTCATTCATTCTTGAGTTCCATACCTGAAAATCTGCTTAGCATGTTTCCTGTTCTTAATCTTCCCTTAGACTCATAAATGGTTGCCCTGATTTACTTCCTTTATGGATATGTGCTTTTCGTTATTTTGATTATTGATTGCCTTTTGGTTGTAAACTTGATGCTTTCCGAATCTGAACTTTAGATAAAATCTTTAAAACTTCCCAGTAGTCTGTGGTCATTTAATGCAGAAGAATATAAAACTGGTACTGTGTTGTCTGTCTTTTTTACAGCTAGCTCCCTGATCCATTGTGGTCATTAGGTACCCGTAACGGTGGAATGGTAAGTCGGGTACAGTAGGAATAACTCGGAAAGGAACTAGGGTTACTGGTAGTGGAGTGCAAGGTCACCTGATTAATGTATAAGATAAATTGAAGTTTATGGGCCCGATACATATGTGGTGAAATTGTTGGTCGGGTGACCTGCGCGCTCTATCAGTAATTTTCTGGTAGCAGAGGAAATGGTTAGGGATTAGTTAAAGTTAGGTAGGACTAGTTAGGATAAGTAGGTAGGTCGGATGCTGCTATAAAGATTTTGCTGCTAAATTGTGAATATTTTTACTTCTGAAATTGATCGATCACGTGAAATGTTTTTGCTTTGAATATTATGAAATGTTTTAAATTGTTTTTCTTATTGTTATATTGATTTATGTATTAACCCACTCGTTAGTAATTGTTTAAGTGTTTGTCTGGAATCCCCGGGGAATTGAATAGCGGGTGGTGAAGAGAATCCACGCCGTGGTGAGGTCACTGACTCTAGGAAAATTGGTGCAGGTTAGGCAGAACTGGAAGCACTAATTAGGGTTTTCCGAATATATGCTTGAAAAAATTATAGCAACGAGTTCGCTGGCAAAACTTCTATTGTGATATAACCTAGTAAGGGTCACGCCGGAAGGAGTAGCAGGTTCGTCGAAGCTTGGGTGATAGCAAAGGGGTTCGCTAGTGAAACTTTAGACTTAGTATATATCCCGAAAAGAAGTGGATGAGTCAAAGGAGTAGCAGGTTACTTAATGCTTGAGTGAAGGGTAGGCAGAAGGGTTCTACTCTTAGTAATTGAAAGTAAATGGAAGTAGTTTACTTGCAGTGAAAGTATCTTTCCTTTTTTAGAACACTCGAGTACAGTGGCGAATGTGTTTATGTTGTTAAATAACTAAAGCACTTGCACTTTAAAAGAGAAATCAAGTTTCCTTTACCTTGTAAAGGAGGGAGTCAGTTGCGGAGCTGCTCTGACGTCACTCTGTGCCGCGCTGGTATTGGTCGAAACAGCGGGTGTGTAGCGGAGCTGGAATTGTAAAGGAGGGGTGAGTGCCGAAGCGTGAGAACCTGTCTCGCGAAAGGCCGCGCACCCATTGGTTGAGATTATTTGAACCCGTGCATTTGATTGGTTGCACGAAAATAAAAGACGCATTTGGATTGGGAGTGATTTTGTAAACAAAGTCGCTTGTGGGAAGTTATATGTGGCATACGTATAGGCCAGTGACTAGACCTGATCCAAGACATTTAGGGTTTGAAAACGATCAGTGGAAAGCTCATAAAACCGACATTATGTACGGAAATAAGATAAAGTTGTCCCTTGTAAATAAAGTGAAGAATTATTTCAAAAAGGACAAGCCTATCAAAACTAGAGAAGGTGTTGTCATACCGCCACCAAATACTCCCGCATCGTTCATGATGTTTGATAAAGGGTACCACTAATGTGTGTGGTTGGAAAATTGGGCGGAGTACACAAAGGATGACAGAATTTTGGCTTTCCCGTTAGAAGGAACATTTAATGGCAGGATTTTATTTAATTTGAGAACCCGAATGAATGATTTACATCCCAGACCCAGATTAACGCAGTACGAAGCATTAGAGGAATGGGAAATCGAGGCTTTTGAGAGAGACAAGCCCCGATTGGACAAAGGATTAACAAAATGTTATCCGAAATTAAAGCAAGAAACCCGAGATAAAAAAATGAAACAATGGAGACAGAATATGATTGTAGAAGGACTGTTTCCAATGATGGCAATGGGTGGTCCTGCGGGAGAGAAAAAGACAGAAAAGTGCAAACATTGGGTGTCCAATGGGGATTCGGATGATGATTTATTAGATGACATGTTTATGAAAAGTCCGCCTCCTTATAATGAAGGTCCCAGATCGTCTAGTGTAGAGGATACTTCTCAACGACCCCCGTGTCAGGAAGGAAATAGATCTGTAAACACAAGAGATAGCTGTCAAATACCTTCCTATAGCGAGGGCCTGGGGCTCATAGGGAGTGCCATGTGGAGTACCTCAAGGCTCATCCCTAAGTCCGACACTTTTTAACATCTATGTGTCAGACTTAGCCAATGTCATTCGGGCTTATGGGATGAGCCTTACCTCCTACGCAGATGATACCCAGTTGGTCCTAGCCATCAAGAACAATGGCTACAAAGTAGCGGATGATCTCAAATCAGGCATGATAGCAATAGGGAGTTGGATGGCCTCCAATTGTTTAAAGTTAAATTCCGATAAGACGGAAGTAGTAATCTTCGGACCACTAACACCTGAGTGGTCATCCAATTGGTGGCCTTCCTCCTTAGGCTCACCTCCCGAGCCTGATAGCAAAGTGAGGAACTTAGGTGTCATTTTTGATGATCGTCTTACGTTTCACCCTTATGCTAACCAGATTACCTCCTCAGCTTTCTTCAAATTGAAGCTTATTAAAAAAATTCTCCCGTTTCTACCTGATAAAGCCGGTAAAACTTTGGTTACTTCCCTCGTGCTGTCCAACTTGGATTATTGCAATGCTTTGTTCCTCAATGCACAGGAAGGAGTCTTGAACAAACTGCAAATAATACAAAATTCAGCGGCAAGGTTTTTGGGAAATATTCCCAAACATCACTCTGCCTCCAATACCATCAAAGAGCTGCATTGGCTATCCATTAAAAACAGGATAAAGTTTAAGACTCTATGCATCGTGTATAAAGCATTGCATAATCAAGGACCAGCACATCTCATCCGTAACCTGATTCCCTATCGTCCGTTCAGAACTCTGCGTTCATCTTGCTCAGGTGATCTTGTGGTACCCCGTACAAAAACGGTTTCATGGGGGGACAGAAGATTCCTGGTATCGGCCCCAAAATTGTGGAACACTCTGCCACACGTGATTAAAGCCAGTCCATCCTTATGGTCTTTTTGCAAACAACTTAAGACCTGGCTTTTTAATCAATAGATCCTGTTTCATTCTCTCAGGGTAAACTATTCAGATACTCAGCGCCGAGACGCCCATGGGCCTTTGTATGCGCTTTATAAATATCAAAAATAAATAAATAAATAGGTGCCGGGGACACCTGTCTAAGACCTCCATTTAGTGAAGAATCAAGATATTCAGGTGAAAGAGACTTTGGTTCAAGACCTCCTTATGAGGAAGGACCGAGATCCATAAACACAGGAAGCTGTTTCCCAAAACCTAATTATGGTGAAGGACCAAGTATGACGCATCCAACTGCCCCAACGTTGACTCCGCAAATAGTACCTGAAATAAGCCTGGAAAGAATACTGCAGGAAAAAGAGCGAGAGGCTCTAGCTAAACAAAGAACCAAAATAATTCAGAAACTCTCCCAGTTAAATACCAGCCCCGAAGCCTTGACAATCCCAGTAACTATTGGACCAGTTGTTCCTTTGTATGGGGATAGACAAGGGAGTCCAAGAGCCCCAATTATTACCCCAACTGTAGTGCAGCTAAGAAAAGAGCCCTTAATTGTAGATGATCAGACGAGTGAGTGTGAATCTGAAGCTTCTTTAATGGATTTGCCGATTAGGAACTCGGGAAGGAGTTTGCAGAAGAGACATAATCCTTTCAATACGAGAGAGATTCAAATGGAATCGACTTCAGGTACCAAGAGTGTCACCTTGGTGACTCCTGAGGAAATTGAGAGATGGAGTCGAGAATTAGAGAGACAAACTCCTCAGACCAAACCATTAGATATTTACAAATAGAGAATTGAAATGGAAGAACTGACGGCCGGAAATGTGGGGTTAGACAGATTAAATACCTATTCCGAGGAAGAGCTGCTGTTTATTGGCAAGAGTCTTACCCGTAATACCAGAGTGCTCCATGAGAAATTGACAGACACTGCAGCCAGTATGGGAATAGATATTTCAAAATCAAAGCCATTACAAACACCCTACAGAGCAGATTTCTCAGACAAAGATCTAGAGAATATGAATGTGTCAGGAAAGAAGGTTCAGATCAAAGAATTGTTGACCGTGTTGCAAAAATGGGGAGATGTAGACAAGTGGAAAGCCAGGTGGGCAAAGAAAAAGGAAGAGGTTAGTTCCAAACAGACGACTTCTGAGTTTGCTTTAAGGGAAGCAGACAAGCCCGAACAGTTATACCCCATGCAAGAAGTGCCAGGTGGGAAGTATGTGCACGTTCCATGGTCCAGACAGGATATTGTGTCTTTTACTAATGACTTTCCAAAACTGCGAGAGAAACCAGTGGAATGGTACAGGCAGGTGGAAAGGTTCGTAAACGTACAAAAATGCCTGTGGAAAGACCTGGATGGGTTTTTCGACATAGTCGTTCCCGTAGATTTATGGACAGATTGTAAAATTACCATTGGTTGGCCTAGTGAAGAATACCCGAGGGATGCTAATACGGGAGCACCTTCTATTGAAGTAATGAAAAAATACCAACAAGTGATGTTACACTTGAAGGGAAAGGTGCCTGCAAAGGAAACTGATTGGACCAGAATAGATAGAACTACACAGGAAAGAGATGAGACTGTGCATTCCTTTTATAAAAGACTGTTACAGGTGTTTAAAACGTACAGCGGTATAGATAACATCGAGATGAAGGATATGACCCATTTCATTTACAGGTTTGTAAACGGTTTAAGACCTGAAATTTGCAAATGGATAAAAGATAATAAAATCTGTTGGCAGTCAAAGAAGATTGATGAGGTCTTACGGTATGCAAAGTACTGCGAAGACGAGATGGCTGATAAGCAAAAGGCTCTGAAAGAAAAGGTCATGTGGGCACACGTAAAACTAGCGGAACAGAAGGAAAAGCAATTGGGTAAAATGAATAAGAATTCTCAAAATCCAGGTTCAGGGGGTGGAGGAAAGCCTAGAGTAAAAATGAGTCGAGAGGAAGCCAAAAAGAAGTTCCCCTGTCACCAGTGCGGAGAAATAGGGCACTGGAGAGACGAGTGTCCATACGCACAGCATAGTAACCCTCAAACCCCTGATTTAAATCCACAGACGCAGAATGAAAGACCAAGAAAGAATCAGCAACAGGTAAAGGCGAGTCAGTTGCCTCGTGCACCTAAACCAAATTATAAGGGAAAGACACCACAGGGTGAAGACATAGAAATCTGGGGAGGACAGGAGGATAGAAATGCAGCAACTTCGCAATTTCTGTTGAATGACACTTTTTTCTGTGACGACCAATACTGACGGGGCCTGAGGGGGGAGGACGAGGAGTGCATGCTTGGCGCCTCCTTGCCGGTAGACCAGTCAGGGCCATACATCGAAGGAAAGGTTGAAGGCAATGATGTCACCTTTCTGTTGGACACTGGTGCTACCCGTTCTACTGTGAGTACAGCAGATGTTCCAAACCTACCCCTCTCGGGAGCAGCAATCCAAGTAGTGGGTGTATCTAATCAATTGATTAGTACCCCAGTTACTGAGCCCATGGAGATTACAATAGGGAACTTCAAAGAAATGCATAGATTTGTTGTTTGTGACACCAGTCCTGTAAACTTATTAGGACGTGATTTGTTGTGTAAAATGAACTGTACCATCTTTTGCACACCAAAGGGCGTCGAAATTCAAACCCCAGACGAAGATGGAATATACAAGTTAATGTTAATCAGACCTGACTCAGAAATTAAACCACTGACTATACAAGACTTACCTGAAGAACTCCAACAGACAGTGAAACCAGAAGTATGGGACTTTACTGGAAAGGATGTAGGCCTGATGGCAAACGTTGACCCAATCAAAATAGCCATGAAAGAAAATACAGTTTACCCCAATACGAAGCCATACAAGATGAGTGCAGAAGTGAGAGCAGGAGTGGCCATTGAAATAAAAAGATTGCTAGAAGCCAACATCATTCAAGAAGTGATGAGTAGCCCATGTAACTCACCCATAATTGGAATCAAGAAACCTAGTGGCAAGTACAGGGTAGTACAGGACCTGAGAAAGGTAAACAAAATTGTTGTTCCCTGCTGCCCTATTGTTCCGAACCCAGCAGTGATTCTGTATCAGATCCCCTGGGATGCTGAATGGTTCACTGTGATTGACCTATGTCATGCATTCTTTTCGATCCCCTTGCATCCAGACAGCAAATTTCTTTTCTCATTTGCCTTCGACAGTCACGTGTTCGTTTGGAATCGTGTCCCCCAGGGGTACACAGAAAGCCCCTCAATCTTTAATCAGATTCTGAAAAAGTGCCT
Source organism: Lissotriton helveticus (assembly GCF_964261635.1). Lineage (NCBI taxonomy): Eukaryota > Metazoa > Chordata > Amphibia > Caudata > Salamandridae > Lissotriton > Lissotriton helveticus. The sequence goes on along the minus strand of NC_136071.1, from coordinate 645,043,620 downwards.
TGAATCCCTAGTCTTACCTGAAAATTCAGTTCTGGTGCAATATATAGACAACCTCTTGGTGGCGTCTAAGAGCCGGAAAGACTGTGTTGTTGACAGTATTGCCTTGCTGAAACATTTAGGTGAGGGAGGACATAAAGTATCACCTGACAAACTACAGTTCTGTACCAATTCAGTAAAATATCTGGGGCACCAGATAGAGAAGGGTATCAGGAAAGTTACTTCAGAAAGAATCAGAATAATTCGAAACATGCAATTACCAAATACTCAGAAAGAAGTCAGAATGTTCCTTGGGGTCGTAGGTTATTGCAGGCAATGGATTGTGGGATTTGCAGTCCTAGCAAAACCATTAATCAAAATGACAAAGAAAGGAGCAAAAGACCCAGTGGAATGGGATGAGGAAAGCTTGACAGCCTTTACAAAATTACGAGAATGTCTGTGTACAGCTCCAGCATTGGGGATGCCGGACTATTCAAAGGAGTTTGCACTGTTTTGTGATACACAAGATAATTGTGCACTGTCTGTCCTAACACAAGAGCATGGACTGACTAGACGTCCAGTAGCATATTTTTCTGCCACTTTGGATCCAGTAGCTTCTGGATTACCTGGATGCCTAAAAGCAGTAGCTGCAACTTGCATGAGTCTAGAACAAAGTTAATCCTTTGTTATGGGACATCATGTAACTGTGTATGTTCCACATGCAGTTGTAATCCTACTGACCAGAACTAAAACCCAGTATCTCACTCCTAGTCGGCTGACTAAGTATGAGAGAATCCTCGTAGGTGCTGCAAATGTAGTCATTACTCGGTGTAACATACTGAATCCAGCAACTTTATTACCCGAATCACTGATTGCAGAAGCAAAAGGAGAGGTCGAGCATGACTGCATTGACCTAACTGAGTTTAGTACTAAACCACGCCCAGATATCAAGGAAATGCCCCTGCCTGTAGAAGATTATGAGTTGTTTGTGGATGGCTCATGTCTGAGACATGAATATGCAGGCCTGAGTGCTGCTTACGCTGTAGTCACGGTAAAACCACTATAGAAGCTTCCTGCCTATTTGGAGTAAAGTCTGCACAAGTAGCCAAATTGGTTGCATTGACAAGAGCTTGTAAAATTGGAAAAAATAAAAGAGTAACCGTATATACTGACAGTCAGTACGGTTATGGAGTTGTGCATGACTTCGGCCAATTGTGGCTGCAAAGGGAGTTTCTGACTTCTTCAGGTACTCCTATCAGAAATAGGAAAGTTGTACAAGAATTACTGGACGCAATCCAGTTACCAAAAGAATTGGCAGTGGTCAAGTGTGCTGCTCACAAATCTGGCGACGACCATGTGACAGTAGGCAATAACTATGCTGACCAAGTAGCCCAACATTGTGCCAGACATCGAATGTCTGTAAATATCAAATTGGGGGGATACGGAAACAGCTGCCAACTTATGGTGTTTGAGGATGTGCCTACATGGGAAGAATTGAAAGAGTGGCAGCATGCTGCGACACCAAAGGAAAAGGGAAAATGGAGAAAGCTTGGTTGTCAACAGAGAAGCGAGGATGGTGTAATTGTGGGCCCTGATGGTATGCCTGTGTTGCCTAACCGCTTGCTTGCTTCTATGGCCAGACTTATACATGGAAATACACACATTGGTAGGGATGCCATGATACGTGTTTTCCAACAGACATGGTACAGCTCGAAGTTCAGGAAGGTAGCAGAGTCTCTCTGCCAGAGGTGCTTGACGTGTCAACAGTTCAACGCTGGGAAGAGGACAGTAGTTGAAATGGGAAAAATTGGAAAGTCAGGAGGTCCCTTCGTAAGATTGCAGATTGACTTCATTCAGTTGCCCCTTTGTAAAGGAATGAGATACGTCCTTGTCATTGTCTGCCTATTTTCAAAATGGGTAGAAGCTTACCCGGCCAAAAAAAATGATGCCATCACTGTAGCCAAATTGTTACTGCGAGAACTAATACCTAGGTACGGGGTTCCAGTCACAATTGAATCAGATAGAGGTGGGCATTTTCATAATGAAGTAATTGACCAGCTCTGTAAAGCTTTCAAGATTACACAAAAATTGCACTGTGCATATCGTCCAGAGGCTTCTGGAGTGGTGGAACAGATAAATGGCACTATCAAGTCGAGACTAGGAAAGATGTGTGAGTCTACTAACATGAATTGGAAAGAGGCTTTACCTCTTGTTCTGATGGGAATCCGAAGTATTCCAGATCGAGATACAGGCCTGAGTCCCCATGAGATCCTGATGGGAAGAGTGATGAGACAAGCATGGGTACCAGGACACAAACTGATAAGCATTTCTGATGATTTGGTACTTGAGTACTGCAAGCAACTGGGTGACCAAGTGCGTTCTATCTCTCGCCAGATTGGGGAAGACGCCGTTGCCAGTCCAGCAACTCCAGTCCATAAATTGATTCCAGGTGATTGGGTGGTACTCAAGAAGCCCACTCGTTCGAATTGCCTTGCACCGAAGTGGGGAAAGCCGAGACAGGTGATCCTAGTGACCACGACAGCGGTGAAGTGTGCCGGTGTGCCAAAGTGGATCCATGCCAGCCACACCAAGAAGGTGATCGAAGACAAGAAAACTGACGCTGAAGGTTGTCCAGCTGAGGGGTCTCCAGACGTTGGTCCTGAAGTAGCTGATGATGAACAACCGAGCACCAGTCAAGATGAGTGGATACCCATAATCGACCTGACTGATGATCCAATCAGAACAAGAAGTCAAACCTACGCAGATAGAGAGTGGAATAGTGAGGAAGAGACAGGAATCGGAGAAGACAATCAGATTATTGAAATCCATGTAAAATCTGAAGAAGAAGAAGATCAGATAGGGACAGAACAGGTGATCGACACACCTCCAAGAACTCCTGAAGTTGAAAAGGGACAGACAGAAATTAGGGCGAAAGTTCAAGCGGAAGAAAATCAAAGGTTCGAAGTGCTTGAACAGGATCAGATAGAAATAGACGAATGTGTTCAGGATACAGAAATTGAAACACCCAAAAGTCAAACCCAGTCTACACCTGAACAAGGCCAGCTTAGCGACCAGGCAGAAGAAACAGATACAAGACCTGGGACTAGTCAGACAGGAAGGGAAAAAGTAGACGCAGAAGTGCCACAGCCAAATGAAAATAAAAGAGCATTAGAAGAAAGCCAAACGACAGTGCCAGTTAAAAGACTCAAGAAAAAGAAAAATACTGAACCAAGGTTCATTAAAAGACTGAGACTGAGACTCAAAACAGTAGAAGAAAAACTCAAGCAAAGAAGACAAAGTTCCGGTATAGCAAAGCAAACTGGAGAGAGCTCCAAACGAAGGAGTGACGAATAAAAAGACTGAACGAAAAGTATCTAGATCCTGAGTGGACTTACTTGGTGTTGGAGGAATTTGAGGATCTTGATATAACTGACGAAAGTGACGAAGAACCGACAGCTGATCAGTCTGCCGAAGAAGACGAACCAACCTGAAGTTGCTCAGTGTAAGCTATCTGTGCAAAGTTACAAAGAGGGGTTGGAAAACTTCTGTTAAGCAGAAATGTCTGATTCAAGTGTGAACGGAAGACCTAGACGTAGTTGTTGTAAAACATGCTGCCAAGTATGTTTATGTAGTGTAGCAAAAGTACTGATCCTTTGGATAGGACTGACTGTAACCATTCCTTCTCTGATGAGTAAAAATCCAAGCCTGTACCCGAATGGGATTGAAGTGGTACATATTAAAGTCATTAACCGCTTCGCTACACAATTTTATTTCACATACACAAGTCTTACTCTTTTCACTATTTTTTGCACTGCTACTCAGTTGACAGAACACTTCCCCCTTCTTTACTATTTACTGTTGGGACCCATAATTTGGACTAGGTTGCTACATCCGCCAGTCTGTTATGGGTCTCTTTTCTGGCCTTCAAGGAATGAAGGATCCCAGATGATGAAGGGCGGTACAGGTCGACAACTGATGGGAACACTTTTTTCTCAAATGAATGAATACACGACCTGATTCATTCAGCTTCTCTCCTCCTCTCACTCACACAGACACGTAGTTTGTAGTTCTTTCTGCATTTTTTGTTTGACCCTCTGCTACATTTTTGTTAGTACAATTGTTGGTATAGGGGCTGTAGCAGTGCCTGGTCATTAAACTTTCCCTAGGACCCTCTTCCTCTCTGTTTGTATTTATACTGATGCCCATTGCCATAATAGGTTTTATAATATTCCTTATATTTGTCTGTTGCAAATGTCGCAAACACCAAAAGAAATATACAGTGAATAAAAGAGGTGTGAAACGGAGTGTGGATGAACTGGAATTAGAGGAACTGAATAATCAGATTTATAAAAGAGTGAAGAATTCACACCCTAACAAAGAAACAAAGGAAAAATTAAATCGAATGTTAGAAGAAATGGAAATTAACAAATTGTGAGAAAAAAGTTGGCATCTGATTCCATTGGTTTTATTATGATAGTAAATATCATCAAAGAGGGGATTGATGGAGCAAGGATTCGCATATTACGCGACTTGCTTGGATTCATGAACCTCGAAATAACATATAACAATGTAATTCAATCTGTTTGTCATACTAATTTCCCTTTATTCTGACATTGGGTTGTCCTAGCGACGCTTGCATATGTGTTTACTAATTCAATAACTCTTGTTCCTAAAATGGCCGCTGCTTGGCGGGTTTTCTTTCTGTGCATGCGTTAGTCACACTCACGTGACGTGACGTACTTGCAGTTCTGGTGGGAACCTTTGCGCTTGCGCACTGGCTTTTAAGATGGCTGCCTGTGTCCTCACATGGTGAAGCTTGCACTGATGCTTTCATGTCATTGTCTGTTGCACTAAACTTTAACGCCATAGTATAATATTAAGTAAAGGGGTATAGAGTAGCTATTCATGGTATACAGTGTATTCATTTATTTTCTGTGTTTTAATTTGTTTTCGCTTACTTTTCATGTACCGGGTTTCTGAGGGTCTGCGAGACACGCAGGAATCCATATTGAAGTACACCACTGCGCATGTCTGTCGTCTGCCGGTGGCATTGAATTCATGCCAACCTGAAGTCTCAGCCAAAACGTGCCTGGGAAGATGCACCTTCACCCAGCCGAAGAAGCTGAGATGTACTACAATTGAAACAAATGTATTTCTTTCCATTGTATTCTGTAAAATAGGTCATGGGAACCCCAAAATCAATAGGCGGTCCCAGAATATGCAAATATAGGCTTGTAGAAGTAAAATATGATTGGTGTGCTGACCTATCCAACTTGGGGACCAATCGAAATTGGGGATTCTGACACTTGCAACATTTGGGGGGTGGTACACTGACCCGAAAACAGTATAACTAGCCTAGGTTTAGCTAGAGAAATTGTCCAACTTGTCCGAATAGCTGACCTGTCACTGACCCAACGCACTCAATAGGTGACTTGATACAGAGGGCTGCGGAGCACTCTGTCCGAAATTTCCATAGACTCACAGGGTTTTGCTAAAGAAACCCTAAGTGCTGGCGGAGCACTTTGCTGGGGAGTTCGATAACCCAATCGGGGTTCTGGCCGATAGCTGCAGAGAGGGTGGAGCGCAGGCGTTGCTTCCAAACTGCGGGTGCTGGTTGTGCCTTGGTGGTCCTGTCCTGATCCTAATCTGGGTTTCCTGTCCTGTCCTGGGGTGTCCATTCTGCACCTGCTGTCCCATTGATGACTGTCCTTCCTTGGGGTTTTTCCTGTCTTTGACTGATCCGTGGCCAGGGTTGGTCTTCACACCATTCTAGGTAAATATATAGTGCTGAAACTCTATACTGCACCTTCCAATTTTCTGTCTTTTGCTTTAATAAAGACATACCTTTGCGCATAGTTGATTTTCCATGCTTTCGCAAAACTACTGAATGAAAAGCTCATACGTTATTACTGGTTGTCTAGCATGTTCCTATGTTACCCTCCCTTTAAGTACCTTTCTACAGACCTTTTATGAAATATAGATGTGGTTTACAATTTTTCCCTTTATGCTAAATGAGTTGATACTCCTAGAATTATAGCGTGTTCCATTTTTTCCCTTCCTATAGAGGTATAGAATTTCCAAAACTTTCACCTAACCTTTGGAGTATTTTCCTAGTAGTGAAATTCTAGTTTGTGCCTAAGTCTGCTCCACTTATAGTCATTCATTCTTGAGTTCCATACCTGAAAATCTGCTTAGCATGTTTCCTGTTCTTAATCTTCCTTTAGACTCATAAATGGTTGCCCTGATTTACTTCCTTTATGGATATGTGCTTTTCGTTATTTTGATTATTGATTGCCTTTTGGTTGTAAACTTGATGCTTTCTGAATCTGAACTTTAGATAAAATCTTTAAAACTTCCCAGTAGTCTGTGGTCATTTAATGCAGAAGAATATAAAATTGGTACTGTGTTGTCTGCCTTTTTTACAGCTAGCTCCCTGATCCATTGTGGTCATTAGGTACCCGTAACGGTGGAATGGTAAGTCGGGTACAGTAGGAATAACTCGGAAAGGAACTAGGGTTACTGGTAGTGGAGTGCAAGGTCACCTGATTAATGTATAAGATAAATTGAAGTTTATGGGCCCGATACATATGTGGTGAAATTGTTGGTCGGGTGACCTGCGCGCTCTATCAATTCCTCCTTCTTGGTTAGCAAATAGAATGGTTAATTGTAAAGACTGTGACTGTTGTGCATGCGGCATTGCTTTTCGTATCACTCTTCGTGACCCCGCTGACCTGCCAGGGGAAGGCCAGCTGCCGGGATCTCACACATTCACTCTCCGTCCGGCGGCTGCACGAGGACGTAAGCACAGAGCACCTGCTGTCCGGGCCCCTCGGCAGCTTCGCAACCTGCCTGGCTTTGCACATTCCTGATTAATGCTCTAAATAAGCCGACCCTTCCAGCATATCGTAGAGGCAGTTGTGATTCCGATCATTCGACGTCTGTGTTACGTGAATTTGTCCATTGCTGCAAAACGTACCTCGAAACTCAAAAGTGAGAATGAAATCACGTTATTGCAGTAAAGACTGCCATTTGTTAAACACCACTGCCATGTTCACATGTGGACGCTGGCATGGCAGCAGTCATTTTACATGCTTGGGGTGCATGTGGAATTTACTCCATGTATATAAGGCGTTAGTGGCAAACCATTATCCACATTTTAATTTAATACGATGGCGTTGCAGCTGTGTTTACATACTGTTGAAAAGGTGATATTTCCCCCCAGTATGTTTAGCACGCGTGCCAATCAAATGTCTACATTTACCTTCGGTACAGTATGTAAACGACCAGTGTCATGTCACTATCTACATATTTTGTTTAAATACTGGTGAAGCCGGTGTGCTTTGCATGACTGAGATGTGATGCGTCCTCCAGTGATGGAAGCACGTTAGCTGTGAGGTACCTACATGTAGGTACAGCGTACAAAGCCCCCCCTTGCATCACACCCGCTCTCACCCTGAGCTCATGGGGCCGGAGCTGCCAGGCCGCACAGGGTCGGCTTCAGGATCTGAATGGTGGTCAGTCCTCCCTTGTGCTTCTGTGCGGACTGACAACACTATATGCAAACGCAGATGTCCGGTACTACACACTTTCTCCTGTCGTCTTACCGGTGAAACTTCTGGTGCTCGCTCCCCCCTCCACCACCACCACAACCCAACATGCCCTTCCTTTTGCTCATGGCAATCATCACTTGCTGGCCTTCTCCCCCATTACTCCTGAAAAAATAAAATCTTACAGCTCATGTGTGCCAGTGCTCAGATTTATGCAGATTGTCATATTTTAAGGTGTGGGGTGTGCAGCCTTGGAGTGGGCCAGGCTGTGTGTTGTCACTTTTATTGAAATGTTCTTAGAAAAGCTGGAATGTTATGACGTCTCACCTTTTAGTGTAAGAGGCGGACTTGGAACATTGTAAGAGTTCATCCTTTATCTTGTGAGAGGTGACATTGGAATACTGTGAGGGTTCATCCTTTAGCCTATGAAAGGTGGGGTTGGAAAATGTATGATTTCACCTTTTAGCCTGTGAGAGGTGCAGTTTGAAAATTGAGAGGGTTCACCCTTACTGAGTAATCCCCTTGCAAACTAAGAAACACCCTGGCACATCCAGTAGAACGCTGGTATATCGAGCATGGCATGGGCACAATCTAGCCATATCTCTTAGCCTCTGGATATTGTGCACATGCAGCGCTCTAAAACACAGCAGCTTCCAGGCACACTGGACTCAGCCCTATCATGTGGATCATGTGCAGTCATGTGAGCAGCCTCCTTGCATAGCGAACAACTTCTTTGCACAGCGAGCAGCCATGCAATAAACCCAGAAATGCTCAATCACACTCAGCAGAATTCCACCATATTGTACAAGGTCTGGGCATACTGATCATCACTCCATTCCTATCTGAGAGGCGGATTCCCTGGACCATTCATCGCCCATCTCCCCTTAAATGATAAATAATAAATCATATTGCTTTATCAACCTTCCTGCTCTCTCATATTTTCTTAAAAATGCACCATTTGGCCACTCTTTTTTCAAAATTTTCTCGGGGAGAATCCCCGGACCCCCCAGAGGTTGTTCAGGCTCACTCTATATGCTCGCTCGCCGCTGTGCAGTACTGCAATAATTTTACGCCTCACCACTTTCAAATGTCACCAGCCACCACTGCTGTCCACATGCCCTGGTTCCTCATAGTCTGTCTGCATGCCACAGTTCCTCATAGTTTTTCCACAGGCCTTTTCTCCTCATACTATCGTTCCAGATGCGAGTGCACCTCAGTTAATCACATCCAACAAACTTGCTTTGCCATCCCTATTCAGAACCTATGACCGTCCCCAGTTTCTGCTTGCCCCATCCACCAACCCGCTCCCACATTGCCGACCACATCATAATTCTTGTTTGCGACCTTTCAGCCATGCTGCACAGTAGACGCACTGATGTTGTACAACATGGCTAATACTAGACATTACCATTACCGCACCCTTTTTGGACAATCTTTTCAGAAATTGCGACTGTTGGGGCAGACCGCAATATGTTCGCACGCAATCACAATGAGTAATTTTCCACTGAGTTTGATAATTTTTTAATTAAAAAGGGAAGGTGTGCATTCTGTCATTCTAATTTTTGTGAAACCAAATAGGCTGTCCCTACGTCAGTTTGCACCCCGTGTTTAAATCATTGAAGACTATTAATTAAAGTATAGAGGAAATATTCATCACTCTGAAGGCAGCGCGATAACATGAACAACATCAGTGACGCTCGAATATGGATATTGTGAACACATCGGACGGACTCAACGGACTCTGTAGCAAGGGGCATGAACGTTTTTGCAAATATTTGGGTGTTTCATCACGAGCTGTATTATTTTGAGTCGCATTATTTTTCTGCATCTAGGATTTATGCTTTACCGTATTTAATGTTCCTTTTTATTGTCTCATTTCATTGTAAAACGGGAGGGAAGCACTGTTATTTAACAATTCAATAGTATGGCTGGGTTGTAGTTTGCACGAGCAGCAAGGGTGCGATTGCTTTTGGGCTTGATTTTTATTAACATTTCGGGACTGTTGCTTTAAAGATTTGAAATGTGAATGGGTTGGGACACCGAGTCGAACCACACCTGTTTATCATTGAACACTAGGTTAAAAGCGCGGTTGAATGGTCTTACTCAAACCGAACGCTGACAGTGTTAATGGGAGCTGGACGCTATGACGAGGCTGCCATTCGTATTTTTTAAGGTGATGGTTCTGTTTACATCTCGCAGCACACTTTGGGATGGGATGGTTATTAATGATATCAGTGTAGAGGGTGAATGCACTTGGGGTTTTAAATCACGTAGGGCCATGCATTTAGAGGGCATGTGAGCAAGGTCTATGGTTTAACATGTTTACTAAGTTGTTTTCACATAATGCATGTATCGTGCACCATTTACTTTAGGTTGGGGAAATACCGTGGGAGGGTGGAGATTAGCGTCAGGATTAAATTGCAGTGGGTTTTAAAGATGTGCGTTCATGCTATACCAGGGATTATCAGCCTGATTCATGAAAACCGTAATCTGCGATTTCTAAATAGCGATTAATACCGGATCGCTATTTAGAAATCGCAGATTGGGATTCATCAAAAACAGCGAGAAAAAAAAGCGAATCGCAACCGTCCGCAAAAGGCGATAGCGAATATTCAAAATCGCAGAAAATTCGCTAAATCCGTCCATTTCCGTGTAGGAATAGCGATCTCGCAATTAGCGAGATCGGAAATTGCGATCTTGCTAATAGCGAGATCGCAAAAACGGGAAGTCGCATTTCGAGCACAGTGATGACATCACAACCAGGAAGCAGGCAGTTCCCTTCCCCATTGAGAACACTGAGGCAGAGATTGAAGCAGCACCACACAGAGCTCCTCTCAAAACACCTCCAGACTTGGATATTTTGGATATTGCAGACTGCAGCTATGCCACAGGATGCAGCAGCAGGGCCCAGTGACACCGGGCGCAAGCGCAAGAAAAAAAATTCTGAGCTGGAGCATCTAATAGATGGAGTCTGCCATGACCACAACAAACTATTTGGCAAGGACTCCAGGAGGGTGCCTGAGGCCGAGAAACGGCGACTGTGGCTGCGCATCCACGCCAGAGTCAACGCAGTGGGAGTAACACAGAGGTCCATAGACGACCTCAAAAAGAGGTGGTGCGACCTCCGAGGTCGTGCCAAGGAGAGGGTGGCTGAGAGGCTGGGTGAGAGCCTTGTCACTGTAGGGGGAGATCCAACCGTCCCTCCCAACACCCCCTTGGAGGATCGTGTGGAGGACACACTGCAGATTGAGGCATGTGTTGGGGTTATCCCTCTGGACTCATCCCGACCCACCCAAGACAGCCAAGGTAAGTGGCATGCGACTGCGACCCTGTCCCCTAACAATGGCCATGACCCTATAGCCTCCCATGATCAACCCCAGTCATGCAGCCCATGCACATCAGAACATGCCCTATTGCATTGTGGGACATGTAGTCTGCCCACAACTTACAAAAACTCCAATGCAGCCAGACATGTCCCAATGTCCGCAATGCAACAGCCAGTCAGGGAATGGTAGCCAGCATGCATGTACCAACTGCACATGTCAAAGAGACATGCAATTAATCTACGTCCACTTTCCATCACAGGTGGCGCAGATAACACCAGCAGTGACAGCGAGAGGCTGCAGATAGATGAGGCACCAGAGGAGCCTGAGGGTGAGGAGGAGCAAACATCCACACAACCAGCTCCATCAGGCACAGCACCAGTGCCACCATGCAGACCACCACCAGCAACGCCAGCCCCATCAGGCACAGCACCAGTGCCAGCTGCAAGACCACCACCAGCAACGCCAGCCCCATCAGGCACAGCACCAGTGCCAGCTGCAAGACCACTACCAGCAACGCCAGCCACTTCAGGCACAGCACCAGTGCCAGCTGCAAGACCCATCCCAGTGGCACCATCAACATCAGGTGCTGCTAGACCTGCGATACAGCGCACACCCACTGTGGGCAGCCAGCACAGCAGGCATGTCAGGGAGCCGCAGCAGAGTACAGCACGCACCGGCAGGAGGGCGATGGCTGTGCGTGTGCCAGGGCTCAGTATTGAGTGCCGCATGCTGCACGTGCACCAATTGCAGGCACGACGCCAAGGTGCCATACAACTGCAGCTCCACAACATAGGCAGAAATGTTGCCAATGTGTCTGATCAAATTGACCGGATGACAACTGCCATGGAGGCAAACACTGCGGCCATCATCAGCCAGCGCAACATCGCCCGCCGCCTCCGCCAGCTACTCACGCGCCTCTCGGCCTACACGCGTTCCAACTACGTGATAGGGAATGCCACCTCCCAGCTGTCCCGTCGGTGTCTGGCAATGCAGCTGCAGATGGTACAATGCAGCGAGGACGTGGCAAGTGTACTCGAGCATGTGACCAGTGCTGTCCTGGCTCTACAACCAACTGGCCCAGCCAATGCTGGTGGGGATGACACAAGCGAGGGGACATCGAGTGTCAGCAGCCTGTCTGCAACACAGGTCGGTGTCCTACGCCGCAGCAGCAGGCCCAGTGCGGGATCACATGCCCTGCTGGAGGAGGAGCCTGAGAGGCGACTGGGAGCTGCGCGCCAGAGGCGCACATGACATTTCAATCCATGGGCAGGGACATGCTGCTGACATAAGCATGTTGTGTCTAAACCATTGAGCAGTATGGTGCAATACTCCTCACATGTAAATCATAACAATTTTTCCATATTATTGTGCTATCAACAATAATATTTATTCAAGCATTGAACATCGGACTCCTGTCATTATTTCCATAGTCATGCATTTGTGAAGTCTTGGGTGAGGGGAGTGGGTGCACTAGAAACAGTTCATTGTGATGTGGTTGCGCCGTCTGTGTTCTTCAGCTGGATGTTCCCCGCGTGCATGACGCGCATGTGCAGGTGGCCGGTCATCCCCTTCCGACTCACTGCCAGATATCTCTACAGGAATCCGGCGCTTGGTAGCAATGTTGTGTAGTATTGCACACACAGCCACAATGCGGCAGCAGACATCAGGACTGTAGTACATGGCCCCACCAGTCTTGTGAAGTATGCAGAATCTGCTTTTCAGTAGCCCAAATGTCCTCTCAATGCAATTCCTTGTGCGTATGTGTGCTACATTGTAACGCCGTTGCTGTGGTGTAGCAGGGTTGAGGTATGGGGTGAGGAGGTATTCATGGAGAGCGTAGCCACTGTCACCTGAATGAGAGGAGCCGAGAGTGAGTGCCTGTGCAGCGCAGCTAGTTCATCACAGTGTAACATTGTGGGGCAAGTGTACTTACCAAGTAGGTGTCCTTCACCGAAGTCTCCCCTGGCCAGTCGTGTGTGGAGGCCGCAGTGCCGGAATATGAAGGAGTCATGTGTGCTCCCCGGGTACTGTGCCACTATGTCCGTGATGTATGTCTTGGCATTGCACACCATATGGATGTTGAGGGAGTGGTAGGACTTGCGGTTGCGGTACATGTATTCCATTTGTGCTGGTGGGCAGATGTGGATGTGGGTACAGTCAATGCATCCTATCACATGTGGAAATTGCGCTACATTGTAGAATTGATGCTTGGTCTCATCCAAGTCCTGTTGGCTGGTGGGGAATTTTATGTGCTGGTGTAGCTGGGTCAGCATTGCATCTAGGAAACTCCTTAGGCAGCGGGACATGGTGGGCTGGTTTATCCCCCCAGCAGCGGCAACTATCCCCTGGAAGCTTCCGGAGGCCAGATGGTGCAGGCTGCACAATACCTGGACCTGTGTGGGCACGGCATTAGTCCGCCTTGTTGGGTGCTGCATGAGGGGGTCCAGGTCCTGGATTAGCTGGATGATCATTGGCCCATTCAGGCGGTACTTAACGTATATTTGCTCTCTGGTTTGGCCCAGCAGGGTGACCCGCTGGCGGAATATCCTCTCCTGGATCCTGCGTCTGTTCCGTGCAGCTCGCTGTAGCCTTCGCTGCCTGACCACCATGTACAGTCCTGGCATTGTGAGAGTCCTAATGCTGCAGCTGCATCTCCTTAAGTGTGTTTGGTCAGGCCAGCACCTGTTGCTGATTGGGTAACGGTTTTTCAAACTTTTTTTTTTTTACTTTGATGGTTACCACCTGCTTTGGGTTGTCCTCAAATAGCGCCTCGCAAACAGCGATTTTAGGGTTTTTCGCTATTAGCGATTTTTCTTGAATAGCGATAGCGATTGTTTTGCGATTTTGCATACTTATTCGCAGATTCCGTGGTTTCTCGTTTTTCCTGATTCGCTATTGGGCTACTACCGGGATTCTGCGAATTCTATTGCGAATTCGCTATTATGTCTTAACGAATTCGCTAATTATTTTCTTGAATACCTTTTTTTAAAATTGCGCTCGCAATTGCTTTTTTGCAGCTATTGCGATCGCAAATTAGCTTTATGAATCTGGCTGATAATTTCTTTGTATTGTAGAGAGTTGCATTGCACAAAACGTTGAGAAGTCCTTTTATTATCCATTCTAGTGACCCCTGACGAAGGGCCCCTGTAGCCTGAAATGCATTGGGTGTAAAGAAAATAAACATCTTTTGAGCTAAATGAGTTTCCAATGATTCTTTTCAACGTGTCGCTGTCGAAGGCCTGGAAGGCATGCAGGAGATATGTGAAAATTTTAAATGAATCAAGCTGGAATTTCGCTGCTACCTCAGTGATGTTGTAAATATGGATGAACTCTTGATAAAGTATTGGATTACAGATTTGTTTACTGAGAAAAAATGAGTACCCCAATTATAAGGAATAATGAAGAAGTTGATGGTTAGGATACATTCCTTAAACCGCAGTGCGACATATGGGTGCGCATTACCACACCCTTTTTGGACAATCTAATACTAGACATTGACACAAACAATAGCTCGCACTTTGGTGAGACTTATTGGCTTTGACAATGCTTGTTGTAGCAGCCCAGAATGTGACTAGAGAAACAATTATTGCTGCACATGAGCTTCAACACCAGCAGTACACTGATATTAAATATAGCTTGCAAACATGGAAAATGAAGTAATAATGGATACAACAGAAGCACATTATTATTTTGTTGAAAGTGTGGATAAGGAGAAAAAACAGGCAATGAGCCCTCCACACAAATGTTACTTCTGGCAAGCATTTTTGAACCTTGTTGTTGCCCCAATATTTAACGTATCACAATTGCTGCAAGCAACACCTGAGTGAAGAATTTATCAAAATTAGCTTGTCGCTTATACCACAACGGTTGCTTAACTTAGCGTGAGAAGTAGACTGCACCAAAGCTGGTTTAAACTTTTTCTTTGTGGGAGGGAGTGTTAATGAGTGGAGGGGATGCAGGAGCGGAAGTGGAATCACCCATCGGAAGTTCAACTGTGCAGTAAATTGGTTGCTGTGAGGAGATTGCTGTGAGGTGATGTGGCCGCCTCACACTGGGGGATGCTTCAGCGCCCTCAGACTCTTATCTGTTTGGCAGATGACTGTGAGAAAAAGCAGTATTACATGTTAGTTTATGCCCAATGTTTTTCATTTCTAAGACCAACTTGCTGCACAACCAAAGCCTTTCAAAAGAGATCATGTCAGATTTTCCTTGCATGAATTGAGAAAGAATGAAAAACCATCTCGTAACAGAAATTTCATGATTTCAAAATACTCTTGTGTTTGAAGTATGGACACTTCTGCAGTATCAAGAAACTTGCTGCCATTGAAAAGGACAAGATAATGTGTCCACCTCAGGTACTTCTCGTGCCCGTTAACTCTGACCTTTACATATTTAGAACTGTGCACACTTCCAAATAACCCTGTTAGCATCTCATTAAAGGGAACATTAAAACCCATTACGTGGGGAAAAAGGGGTGGACGCTGACCACTATTTGCATGGTTCGCCATATTGTAGTCTCAGGAATAAGATAAGCACAGCTGAAACAAAAAATGACTAGTGATTAGGGCCCCCATAGTTAGCAACAAGCTTTGTTGTAGAATGTCCAACGGCCTGCACTGAGAACCGTTGATGTATTGTGGCTAACACAGGCCACCGAGGCCCCTGTGGTGCAGGGTGACCCCCGACTCTCCAGGGGATGCCCACCCATTAGGGGCACCCCATTCAGCTACAGGCAAATTGATATCTGTAAGCTGTGGGAGACCCGTGGATCCATCATCACATTCTTCAGGCAGTAGGGACGGGTGTGTTTACAGAGTGGCTGGGCAGGGGCGGACGGACGAAACAAAGAAAAAGTAAAAAAAACACTTACCTGCCACATCATCGCATTGTTGTATCACTGCATCGCCGCATCGCACCCCTCTCTTCTGCAGGCACAGGGTCCCAGGGTGCACTGCTTCCAATCCCGATGCTGTTTTCATGCTGCTGAAAGCAGCATCAGGATAGGCCCGAGTGCTGCTGATTTGTGCTCCCAATTAGACTTAGAGCCTTTGCCTGCTCTCTCCAACTCGGCAATGCATCTGGGGTTGGAGAGAGCTGTAGTGCCCATGACGGTTTGGCCAGCCTGAGATGGCTGGCCAGACCATCCTGCGCACTGAATAGCAGTGCCCAACACTTCCCCCCTCCAGCCTGTCATCACCCTAGCCCCATTCCCAAGCCTCGGCTCCAAGAGAAAAAATAAAACGATAATAAACCAGGGTTTATAATCATTTCTATTTTTCATTTTGTCGGCTGCTGGCAGGTGGGGATACGCTCCTCCACCATAGCGGCAAAGCCACCGATGTCTGCAGGTGGTCCCATTTCTTTGCGTTGCACCACTGGTGATGTAATCACCTCACAGACCATCAACATTCTTGGGCTGAATACAGGACACATGACTGCTATTGTATTGGACCGCTTTCACCTCAGCCTCAGTGGTGGCTGTTGACATTTGAAAGTGGTGAGGAATAAAAGTATTGCAGTACTGCACCGCGGCGAGCATATAGAGTGAGCCTGAACAACCTACAGGGGGGTCAGGGGGTTCTCCCAAGAAAATTTTGAAAAAAGAATGGCCAAATGGTGCATTTGTAAGCAAATATGAGAGAGCAGGAAGGTTGAAAAAGCAATATGATTTAATTATTTATCATTTAAGGGGAGATGGGCAATGAATGGTCCAGGGAATCCATCTCTTAGATAGGAATGGAGTGATAATCAGTATGGCCAGACCTTGTACAACATGGTGGAATTCTGCTGAGTGTGATTGAGCATTTCTGGGTTTATCACATGGCTGCTCGCTGTGCAAAGAAGTTGCACGCCATGCTAGGAGGCTGCACGCAACGTACCTGACCGCCGGGTCCAACCACGCTGCCTCTGTCTGCTGTGTGCTCCTGGGCCGTGGTCCGCATTGGCGCCTTCCATTGAGTGGCTGGTGGCAACGGCACACCCTCTCATCCAATCCAGATGCTGCTCCAGCAGCGGCAGGATTAGCTCGAGCAGGGATTGTCCCTGCCCATAGGGGACCGGGGGCTGCGGCCACTGGCCAGTAGCATCCCTCCCTCACTCTCCTAATGTTCAGCAGCAGCACTGCAGGCTAATACTAGCGCGCAGGTTCGGGCTGGTGCGAAAAATGACAGCCCAAACCTGAACATGCGCACTGGACCTGCCCTGCTGCTGCTGTCAGTCAACAACCACACCCTGCAGTCCTGCCCCACCCCCTTCAGTGACACATCCTGACTGACTCTGGCCGGCCGAAGTAATCTTCAGAATGTGGCCACGCTGTGGGCGGGGCAACGACCCAACGCCCTTAATAGATGCACCACCACTGCTCAGCCTTAGCAGATTGTTACATTAATAAAGCCTCATTATTAATGCCCCTGTAATTCAGTACTGTAATGGCAGTTATGTGCCCCTTTTCAAATAGTGTACTTACGATTGTCTATGTTTCACTCAGGGACCTCGCTTGCTCCAAGCAGGGATAGTCTCAAAATCTCCAGGTGAAATTCAGTGGTAAAATAAGTCATTAACCCACCAGCGAATCAGGTGTAGAATTAAACATTTCTCCAGTAATCCCTCATTTCTGAGTGTACCCTCAGGGTATATCTCATAATCACCCCCTCTCCCTATATTAACCTTCAGAATTAACATCACCTCTTTATTATTAACTTGGTGGGGTAGAGAGTAATACTAAGGATAACTGGAACACTCTTAATGAGGTCCTGAATGCACCATTCACTCTGGCTTTAGGCCCGCATGGAGCACAGTCCAGGATTCAAATTAATGATATTGTGTAACCATTGAGCCCATTACTATAGTGAAAGATTCAACGGTCAAATTACGCAGTTGTAAACCAACAGCTGCACTGGAGTTTGTATTATATACTTGCACTATATATGTAAGTGGAAAAGTGTTAAACCATGTCTAAGTACAGTATGTTGTACTGTAAGGGGCCTCCTGCAATGTAAAACCTATGCTAGACATCACACACACACACACCTCTGCACTGTGGTGCATGTGTTAGCACAAAGCAGCCTAAAGTCCACTAGCACAAGATAGAAGTGAAACATTTCCAACTCAGCAGATTGGGTGCTCTTCCGATCTCTCTCTTTCATGCACTAGAGTGTAACAACATTTATTTCTATGCTATGTGAAAACTTAGTAAATCTGCTCCTCAGTGTCAACCATGGAAAAAAAAGTAAAATCTTTTTTTATGGGTTTCACGCATTGCTCCCAGATATTTGATCCCTTGATGACAAAGTCAGAGCTACTAAAGTTTGTGGGTCCAATCTAGTGGTGGCCGAGCCAACATATTAACAGGTAGCGCTGAGCCAGGGTGAAGCTATGGGTCTGACTTAGATCTTAGAGCCCTTGGACGAGTTGAGACCTGAAAAGGCTTGCTATGTTAATCATATAGCAAACCACGTAAAATAAGATAAAGTCTTTTCAAAAGGCCCCCTGGTGCCTCAGTGCACATGGTATGCTGCCCTTTCTTTCTACACCCCCATTTCCTACATGGCATGGACTTTACAGTACATGCTGTGTTGGAAAGCGCTGTGGTGGTCCCACGTCACTGACTTTCTAAGGCTCTCCTAAGAGCCTTTGAAAGGCAGTGCCATGGGCCATGGGCCATGGGCCAGCCATCACAGGACAACCCACCCAGATTACACCTTGTTATCTGGCAGACGGTGGAGTTTGGCAGAGGGGGAGTGGGGCGGTGGCATGCCATCCCACTCCCACTCTTTGAAATTCATAATCCAGCCCTAAGTGAATTGTCCCGAATTATAGGATGTTGAGCCAATGCCGGGATTCAAACCTGGTACCCCAGTTCCAAAGTCTGCAGCTCAGGTCCTAAAACCACTTCCTCGGTAGAGGGTGGGTGACAGACAGAAGCAACTTGAAACTTTGACTCATTATAGGCTTGGAATTCCAACAAGACTTTCAGCTGAGCCGGAGCAAGGCTTCAGGGTCGAGGCTTGCTCGAGCTTTCAGTGACTTGCCCAACTTTAGTCACAATTGGAGAAAGGTCCCATTGACTTTTATTTGAATCATTGGGTTTTGTACATCTTGGGTACACAATTTACATAAGTAATTCTACTCTTGAAGCTGCAAGAATGTTGTAGCAGATCATAAATCACAATAAAGTACAGGTAAAAAAAACTGTCTGGCAGTATCTGACACTTACCTCTATGCTCCAAATATTGTGGCCAATTGTAGTGAGTCACAAATTGTGATCTACCTCATGCATAGTAATGAGTTAGGTCAAATTGCAACCCAAAGCATTACTGTTTTTGAGAACCAATCTATTAAAACTAAGGCAGTTCATAAAATACCAATGTCTCCTGTTGAAGTCGGAGTTCAAACTGCAATTACTTTTAACAAATCCAATTTAGTACATTTAAAATGAAATATAATAAATGACAATCATTATTATATACAATTTACAATTTCTTATTTAGAATCTTTGTAAAGGAGGTACTTAGAGTCATATAAATAATTGTTCATTTTGGATTTTAACACATTGTCTTTGAGGACAAAATCATCTTTGAGTAGAAGACTACAGTGTGCTAATTTCTTCTGCATAGACTTTCAAAATGAAATGTGCAACTTTGGACCACATGCCCTTGCTTGCAGAAATTTTAATTTTACCAAATGTGTCAACATATTGCATTTTTCAGATTTAACAAAATAGTTTTACTCATCCTTGACCTACCAAAAATGCTTTTTTTCCAGCCTTTCTGTTGTCCCTATTAAGAAAGTCCTTGCTGGCAGCAGTACGAAAGGCCATTACTAGATGTCCCTCAAGTCAAACATATAGGACCATAGTATGAGTTGGGAACCCTTCGGTGTCCGCCTGCTGCATTAAGATTGTGGCGGTTGGACCACCACAGTACCGCTGCTGCTGCCAGGGATCCACGGTCCCTGGCAGTGGCGCAGCTGACTGAGGCACCTAATATGCTGGCAGTACCGCTTCAGCACCACCAAGCATATTAGGAGTTTCCTCACTACCGCACTTTTCATGGCGGTGTGACCACCATGAAAAGTCTGGCAGTGAGGAAATAAAGTAGGCCCTCCAGGGCCTGCTTGGTGCCTCTGTGCCAAGGGGTGCATGCAGGGGGGCACATGGTGTGCCTCCCAGTCGGCATGCACCCTATGTTCTTTCATGGAACAAAATGCACATCGTGCATTTTGGTGCATGCAGGAACATGCTTTGATGTTCCCATTATGGGGCTTATTTCAAAGCCACTGCCATGGGACTGCCAAAACCTGCAAAGCAGCAACTTAAAAAGATGTAATCTGGTGGGCGGTCTGTTTTGACTATGGCGGTGTGAGAGCTGGCCGGCAGTGTGGCCGCCCCACTTCCACTCTGCCAAAGTCATAGTACGGCCCATAGCCTTCGCTAAAGGTAAATGCAGTATCTGCAGTAAAGATCTCATAGGTGTCCAGAACTACTGTCTTATTATTCTAACAAAGTATAGTTTAAGAAATGTTGTGATATACATATTTGGTGTCACACCTACTGTGATGCCAAAAATATCATGGGGAAAACATAGAAGTTAAGAGCATTGGGCCCATTACAATCGTGTCTAAAACGAGACCGCTCAACAAGGAGTCAGTGGTACCACTGCCCAAATTACAATGCGACCACCTTCACGGCGGTGAGAAAGTGTATCTTTCCTATTGAGGATTGTGCTGTGGGCTGCAGCACAAGCCATAATAGGAAATATACACCTCTGAATAATTTAAAACCGCACGGTGCCTGCCACACAGTTCAGGGATGTTTAGTGGGGCACCACAGGTCCCCCTAGGCCCCACAACAGAAGGCTGGGGGGGGAAAGGAACCTGCTAGGGGCCCAAAAGTCACTTTCCACGTGCCTTTTCATGGCGGTCAGACCTCCATGAAAGAGCAGGTGGAACACGGAATCACGATCCCGACGGCAGAGCCGAGGCTGGCTCTGCTGTCATTTGGGGATTACCTTTCCACCCGCCGCGTCGACAGGGTCTGTGACTGCCACGGGTTTCCGTCCAACCACCAGTATTGTAAAATGACAGTTGGAAGGAAAACTCTGATGTCAGGCGGAAAGCCTCCAACGACCTGTCGGATGGCTTTCCGCCCGACATAATAATGAGGCCCATTGTGTCTTTACATACTTAATATATTTTTTAATATTGTTATATATATAACATATATTCTTATACAGTTTTTTTTGGTTATTTAATACTTTAATAAACGGTAGTTAATTAAGTATTACAAGTTATTAGTATTGTAACAGTATCTGTTTTTAAACTTATTTAGTAAATGTTGATCATTTCTATATGAAATAAATGTTTTTATTTAATTAGGAATTGGTAACTTAGTAGCAAGTTGTTCGGTCTATAGAGGATTAGAGCAGGAAACCTTTTCAATAAGAGAATTATTATTCTTTGATTTATATTTTTTATATATACTGTATTTATTTAATTGATAACTAGTTATGTAAATGAATCATTATTTCAAATGTTTGTTGGTTTTGTAATTGTTATTTGGTTGATACATAGATTTCTTTTTAATTGTGTTAATTAATTTCATATGTATTAATCATTTTCATTTTAATGATTTTACTTACCTGTTAATATATTATTAATTTATCATTTTTATATTTAGATTTTGTTTTAAATGTAATTGATTGGCAGTTATTTGATAGGCTAGTAAAGTGTGAAGTTTTTTAATGGAACATCATTTTAATTGCTTATAACAAAAATGTATGTTATTTGTAGCAGAAAAATGTATTTGATTTAGTCTAATGTATTTTATCTTGTATGAATAATTCTGTTTTTTTCAAAAATATTTTTTTCGCCTATATTTAAATATTTTATACAAAACAAACTACGGGTGGAAATAATAAATCTGGCCCCTCCAAAGTCCAACTCTTTCCTTACTGTTGCTCAAATTGAGATGGAAACGGTAAAGGAGGGTCATGGCTCGATGCCGCGCAAGATAGCTGCTCCTATCTAGAACTCCATGCAGCTTTGAGGTAAATGCGCTTCCAGACTTTTTCAACCTGAGAATTTCTTCACTGTGAACGGTGGAGCATGGACGTTACCCAGGAAGGTGATTACCTTCCTTTTTGGCTCTTTTCCTGTTTTATACTTTCTTCAGGGTCAGAGCACATTCTGGCAGCCACCATTTTGCATACTGTATGTATCCGAGGTCATACTTCAACATTTCCTTGTGGACATATGTTTGATTTATTTTCATGGGGCCATGAAGCAACTACTTTAATTGCTCTGTCACTCAGGATTCCATTGCACACATGGTCCAGTGAGGGCATATTATGACTGTTCTAGTATCAATAGCTTTACCCAGCATGCTGGCATATTCTTTACCTTCCGAATCCCACATATCTTGCCCTACATGAAATGCTACTGATGTCTAACCTTTTCCACTGGCATTAGCCACTCCGGATTCCTCTTTGTCTGGCTTGGTGCCTTTCTGCACTACCCAGGCTGGGGCAGAGTGATTGATTTCTCTCTGCTATTCACCTTACTTGCTTTCAGCTCCTATATGTGAAAGTCCAGTAAAACTCAGGGTGATAGAAAGAAATCTCCTTTGCTGAACTCTTTGAACACCCATGCCTCCAACGTACCCAGTCAATCAATACCAGTTCCAGACTCCAAAACCTAATTGAGAGCACGGGGTGAGTTATTGTCTTCCTCTCACGTCACTGGTGCCATTTCACAGAAATCTATCTACTACTTCTACTTCTGTTAAGTGGCCTTAAAAGGATTTAGATTCTGTAGTATCCTACATATTATACTGTAAGGTGTTTTACCAGCCCTACTTTGCCAGTGCCTGTGCTCTGACTAAGCATGGGCGGATCTAGCGGATCTCGCATACGCGAAATTGCGGATTTACGGATTCGCAATCCGCGAAGATACGCGAACTCTCGCGGATTTGCGGATTTTCCCGTTTTTTGTGTTGCCGCGCGTTCGCGACGATTTTGGGACAATTTCGCAATTGCGAACTTACTTTTCGGCACGCAACGGCCGCGACTATGTTGTTTCTACGTCTGGTTTATCATCACAGGTTCACAGCACCCTCTGTTTCACCACTGCCACCCTCTGGGACACCCATGCCACCCTCTGGTACATCCTCACTGCCACCCATTAGGTTTGTTTATCACTGTAGTTTATGGGGGGTGAAAAAAGCAAGCACACCTCCCCTACTTCAACTGCCATGAATTAATTGGGGGTTGATTAATGTGTCAGTTATTTAGAAAGTTCCAGTCTGGCTGGCACCTGCTTCCTTCCTTATCTGTAATTTGCTTTGTGTTGCAGTAAAAAAAAATTTCACAGGACCTTTATGGTCTACTTGTAGCTATTCTATGAGCCTGCTGTTTGGGTCATAGCAGGGTCATAGAATAGTTGCAAACTCTGGAGGGGCCCCTCAGGAAGCACTACAGTGAATGTTACAAATGTTAAGTTTGAACTTTTGCACCTGCTCATTGCTTTCAGTTTAGCAAAAACCGTTTTTTCTGCAATTTCGCGTGTTTTTTGGGGCGCGAATCCGTGCGAGATCGATTTCGGGAGCCGCGAATGCTTGCGTATACACGTATTTTTTTTTTGCGACGTGTATGTTCGCGTGCTTTTGCGCGTGTTCGCGAGGCGCTTGTAGCTATACGTTTGCCAAGTTACCCTAGCGGTCGTACACGGGCGCGGCCATCTTGTTTGCGTGACGTAATTCCGTTTCCGGCCGCTATGTGTAATCTCGCAAACTGTGCTGCTCGCTAGTACAATTTCGCGCGTGCTCGCGAGGAAAATCTCGCGCGAACTTACCCACGCGGTCGGGAACGGGCGCGGCCATCTTGTTTCTCATTCATTGCTATGGTTCTGGGCTTGCTTTCTGTATCCTCTCTGAATCTCTGCCATCCTTTGCTTGTTTGAAGTTTATTTAATCTATTTTACTTATTATCTATCCCTCTATTTTTCTAGCTGTATATTTTTGTGTTTTCTGCTACTTTTAGTTACTTTTAAACTACTTTTTTAAACTCTTTTCTTTTCTTCTTCACTATTCTATTTCTTCTTTATCATTTAAGTTTATTTCTGCCCAGACCATGGTAAAGGGAGCCGGGAAGCACCCTGAGAAGGGGAAGGGTCCCGCACCCCGTGCCCGGCTCCCGTGCGGGCGTTTGATGGGGGAGCAAGTGGTGCCGCGGGAGATCTTCAGCGCGGAGGAAGTGGCGGCACTCATCTTCCACGTCCAGCGCCGCCTCCCCAAGACGATCCTGGGAGGCGGCAAGATCGCGACTGGCTATGGCATCCGGGAGCGCCGGAAGCGGTGGGAGAAGGTGTGCCGGGCCATGTATAAGCTCTCTGGGGTCCGGCGCACATATAACCAGGCCACCCACCGCTGGACCGATGTCATGGACCGGGAACGGGACTTGCTGGACGCGCTCGGCGTACAGGTCCCCGGGCTTGGTGAGTAGTAGTAGCTATTCATCACTACTCTGTTTTATCCAGCTCTGTTATTTGCAAATCTTTGTTCTTTACCAAGAGCAATAATGCTGCCGATTACATTGTAGGTAAATTATATTTCAAAATCTTCTATGCATTTCAGGTGCACTGCTCTCCTTCTCAGTAGCCTTGCTTGCTACTATGCTTATTTGTTTTGTACATTGTGTTCATTTCATTGGCCTGAGAAATTATGTATGAGTGTAGTGTAAAGATAAGAACTGCGCAATGCTAGACACTAAGGGTCATATTTTCAATTACCGGCGCATCCCTGCAAAGTAGCAGGGATGCGGCAGTAATTGTGTGCCATGCCACCACCACCCATTGGCCCAAAACGTCACAGAAGCCTTACGCATCTGTGCCGTAAAGGCGGCGCATTGCTGGAGTTGCGTGCCAACGATGGCGCAGCTCCAGCAATGCTCTGGGGTACCCTATCTCCCCAATGCTGCATCAAGCCGTACGTCGGCTTCAAGCGCGCAGGGTTTGACTCATGCATCATTGTCTTAAAAGTGACTGATTGACATCTTGTAGATTTCCCTCAGCCACTTTTAGGATTCGTCCCTGCGCAGGTACGCCCTCCCTTGCGCCGGAACGCCCCCTGATGGCGCAGGGCTTTACAACGTGATGCATCGCCCATAATTTCTTTTTTTTTAATATATACGCCGCACCAACACCATGGCGAGTCTTTTGTTCTGCCGCAGCGTCACAAAAGTCACGCAACAATGGGGGAAAATGAGCCGCAAGGGACTTCTAAATCAGCCCCAACAGACTGAAGTCCACTCCTTCCTTTAGACACATGGCTATAAGAAGAAATAGTGGTGGTGGTGGGTGGATTGATAGTTTGAGTATTCACTGATCTGCAAGCAGGATGGACTTTGTCTGTCACTTCGCGTGCTGCGGACTGCTGCCTGCATTGCCAGGCCTAGGCAAACCTCTTTAGTAGTCTGTTTATTGAGTTACATAGGAACTTTCTAAGTCAACGGTCCGCAAATCAGGCAATACGAATAACGTAGTATACCACATGAGATAGATCCCGTGGAATAGTTGTCTATCTATTTGCTATTTCTCCAAAAAATGTTGTTATTGTTCTTTTGAAATGGTTGATTTGGTTGACAAATCTCATACATGTTTTCTGGTCTTTCTTTCTTTCATGTTGTACATCAGCTCCCCCCAAGGGCAAGAGGACACAAGAGGAGGAGGGTGCTGTTCAGGATGCAGGCCAGGATCGGGCAGGCGAGGGCTCCTTTGCTGGCCCCAGTAAGTTTTAATTGTAATAAAGTGTACCTATTTTTTCCTAGCGTTCCTCATTCAATTTTTTCTAAATCGTCTTTGATCTTCTTGTAGACTGGATATAAATTCTTATCCTGGCTCTAATATGACTCCCTGTGGTATTACTAGATTATTCTTATTAGTCTGTCTGTGTAGCTAACTAAGATTGGACATTTGGCAATTCCATTGGACTCCCATTCTATTCAGCAATAGCTCTATGCACTGTCTCCTTACTGACTAGATAGTGTGGCAGAGTCATTCAGCTCCCGAAGTCACCGATTATTGATCCCCAATGATCTCTAGATTATCGTACGCAGGACAAGAGAGTACGGAGTCACAGCACAGTCAAGAAGTGTCAGAGGCACTCATGCTTGCAAAAATTCCAAAACCTTTAGCTCATCCACTCTAGTCTGGAGGACCAAAAACCACAGAGTCTATTTAAGTTTAAAAGCTTTATTAAAAGTAAACACATTTATTAAAATCTACTTTGTCATAAAACTATTTAACTGAAAACGGAAAAGTGGTTAGTGCTGACGATTAATTGGACACATTTCTTGTGGTCGAGCCGAGCTCTCACCTGGTTTGAACTTGATCCTGGTCGTGTTCTTAGGAGTCAAGCTTCTGTCTGTTAGGAGAAAAAGTGGTGCGTGTTAAAAATAAAAAGCAAGCATTCATCAGTTGTGCATAAAAGTGCAGCAAGACAACAGCCTTCCCTGGAAAAAGGGACATTTTTACTTTGGAGTAGACAGTCACAAATTATTACATTGTATTCTGTTTTTTTAACATTTCTCCTAGACCAAATATTATATAGTAGTGAGTGGTGTATTCTAACATTCTTAAATGTACTTTGTAGGTGTAACATCTGGTGACGGGGCCAGCGCGGAGGTGGCTGTGTTGGGCGAGGACTCGGAGGACTCTGGGGAGGAGGCGGTGCAAGAGCCGGCGGACGGTCCTGTGGGGGTTCAAACGGTGGTGGCGGAAACAGGTAAGCTATATATTCCTTACTTATTGAGATTGAAGACTGCATAGTGTGCTTTCTGCACGGGTGTATAACAAATCAACCAGGTAGTAGCCTCCTCGAAATGTACTTCGACTTAGCTGTGAAGTTTTTGGTGAGAAGAATCCCAATAAGTTCTTAGACGAACGTGATGGATGGGATGAACGAAAAGCGAAAGAAGGGTGTAAGTAAGTGGGACGCGAAATTGTATGATGGCTGGCAAAGAAGAACGATATGTGTTTGCTTGGCCCCCGAGGTGGCTGGGAAGGAAAGAATATGGTATGGTGCATGGCTGGGTCAATGATGAAGCAAGGATGGGTGGAAGGACAGCAGCCTGGGTGGGTGAAACAGAAACTGTATGTGTGCGTATACTTTGACTGAATGGATGCCTGGAGCATGGTATTCTCTGACTCTTAGATAGCACATGTGTATCTAGAGAGAGTAGATGGTCGCGGGATGAACTAAGTGTTACCTTGAAGAGCATGTACCACCGCACCCGCACGTCCGTTCCAGTGCAGGGAAGGCAAGGAAAAGAAATTGTAAATGTGTCCAATACTACCATGAATAGTAGCAGTACTTTGTATTGCGTCTGCAATCCCAGCATATATCTGGTTATTAGGGACACTCCGTACCTCTCTTAATAACTTTAGTTTACTTGTAGTACGTCATTCATGTGTGGGTGTATCACTGTTCACTCAATATTAAGCAAAGCACCTAAAGTCATCCCATATGTCATCAAATACGTCCCATGTGAAGTGATAGATAATCAAATTAGTTAGCTTCTTCATTTTCCTTTTCTAGTACTCATTTCCACTGTAGGGTGAAAGGTAAATTAATTAAGCAGTAGCCCTTGTAACAGAGTATTCTCAGTGCCACCCGTAATAGAAAAGTAATAGCTTCACCACCTGCATGTACTGGACCGGTACAGTAACGCACGTCTGTCTCACTCATCATGGTGTGCAACTTTTTTTCTCGGGTGCAAGTTCACTGTGCTGTCCATGTCATTCTGCCGGCTTGCATAAGATAACGTACCAATTTTCCTAAACAAGAGAGAAGAAGAAGAATAAGACTGGTGTACTGTCATAGTCGACTGTAATGGAAGTCCATAGTAGTCGTAGAATTTGTTCATTAAACTACCACTAATGTTAGAGCAAGGATGCAGAAGTGGGAGGTTACATAGATACTGTCCTCAATAGTTATGTACTGTGCTTTCAATTTGCTACTTGTACTGTGACCCAACTTTCGGCTCAATCACTTTGTGTTATTAATGCTAAGGAGCATTGGTTACAGACTATGTCTTTCTTTCTTCATATAGTTGCTCCTTCCAAATCAACAACACGGAGGGAGCAGGCTAGAATGGCCCGGCAACGGAGGCTGGATGCCACTGTCGCCGAATATCGGCGGCTGGTGGCCCTGGAGGAGGAGGAGGACACGCAGTCGAGCGGTGCAACAACAACATCCTCGGCTGGGACCGCTGCATCCTCCTCCGTGACCCCACGGGACGCCAGCATGCGCAGTGCTCCAGCGGGACCGAGCCGGGCTAACAAAGCCAACCGCCACCGCCAAGCAACAGAAAAACCAGCTGCCCCCCACAGGAGCTGCAAGGAACGCCAACGCCGCCTACGAGTCCGAAAGTCCAACCTGGAGCAGGAGGTCCAGAGGTATAAGAACTTGGTGAAGGGCCTCCGCTCCGAGCTTGCCACCCTCCGCAAGGAGTATGATGCCCATGCCGCAAAATGCACCAGCACCCTCCAGTAGTGGAGTGTCCCTTGCCCTTTTTTTATAGACTTTTGGGGGGTGGGATTTGGGAGTTGGGATCGTTTTGGGACGTTTCAAAGACAATCGTTGGGGTTAGGGTGGGTCTTGAGGGAGATTATTTTGTTAGGGCTACATAAATATACATTTTTAAACTTTATCTGACCATACCTGTTTTTTACTGCTTTTCAGTCTGGTGGGTGGGGGACGGGGGTGTAACAGTAACTTTGTTTTCCTGAACAGTCGTAGGACTTTAGTAGTACAACCGTCAATCTCTTGTCTACTCCGAAATAATACTCCATTATACTACCTCCCACCAAACGCTTATCTTACCTGTAATTTGTGTTAGAAATTAGGGCTAGGCCCAGGGCTGGCTCCACGTGAAATGGGGATTAACGTTGTCAATCCTGGGCGGGTGACATTTCCTCATTGAGGTGGTACTAGTGGTGTGACACAGTGGCAGTTGCATGCCTATGGAAAAAAAGAAAACGAAACCTTGTTTGTCCTTACTGTAGCATTACAACGGTTACGGTACGATCGAGAATATAGCAGGTGACAGTACACTAGAACAGTGCCATAATGTAGCCTAACAAATGGTAAAGTATTTGCTTGCAAGTATAACTAGTACTTGCGTTGAATTTATTTGACATTGGCTACTACTACTAGAAGATATAGTACTGAAGCTGAGTAAGTCTAGAAGATATCCTCGTATTCCTTCACCAGCCTGTTGCTATGACCTTATCCTCCCCAGCAAGTGTGTGGAATTATTGATGTCATTTTAGTCAGACATCAAGCAAAACAACACAGCCCGGGGGAAGAGGGTTAGGGTTTGTAAAATGGATGGGAATGGGGGTTTCTTTTTGGGTAGGTTTTGTTGAGAGAAGAAAAAAAAAGCAGAGCATGGACAAACAATAATTGAAGATAAAGACAATCTTTGGTTACAAACTAAAGCTAAGCACATGCAGTCACACTCATAGAATAAAACAATGGATACTGTATCTGTATTGCGTATGTTGTTGGAGTTGTCCTGTTGAATTTGGTAAGTAAGTTGCATGCAGCAAACAATTCCTCTTATTGGCGGAACTCCTCCATTCCAGTTGACGCTTCGTCCATCAATGTTGGTGACCACTGACAGAAGACACCCTGTCCACTGCCTGCCTGGCGGATGTTGACTGAAACCCGGCCGGTAATTATTGAACGGAAAACAGGAAGTGCTATTACAATACCACTGATAAATAAATCAAAGGTATGTACGCTGTGTGGTTCAAAAAGTGACACTTTGATTTCCCTAATAGACAGTACAATATTTTTGAAATTGCGTGCTCTGTCTGAGTCCCCTTTTTAAGGATAAATAAGTATGGCCAAAATATTATAGCGGATCTTTCCCCTCAAGGTAGGTGTACTGTAAACTGTGTTTTAGAACAAAATTTGACCTTCCCAGCAATGCTCCCACCAAGACCCTTACTAAAGCCAGTCGCAAAAATGTAGAAGAACCCCAATCAGATCTCCAAAAACAATGCCTAGCAGAAAAATGGTTACAAAACGTACTTTGAAAGTAACAGTAGGCCCAAATACAGACCGTGGATTGTATTCAAACCACTTGCAAGCAAGCAAAAGTATCCATAGCCAGCATCGCTCCAACAGTGCTCTACAACACCAGAACTGCGTTGCAATAGAACCCCCCGAAACACATGCAATCCTGCTGCTAGGGCTAACCCTAACGAACCCTAACTTACAAAAAGTGCCAAAACTGGTGTTTCCTTATGGATTTTGTCCAAAACACTTCTAGCCGGTATTAGACCTTCCCAGGAATGCCCCAGGCAAGACCCGCCAACCCATCCGAAAAAAACCACCCGACAACACCCCCAAACAGCGAAAAAGCTAAATCTCATACTTACAATATCTCTCGGCCTTCGGTCCAAACGCGCCGCTGTGCAGCTAGGTCATCATCATCAATCATCATAACTCCTGTTTTCCACCACGGATTTCCTGAAAAGCAAATGCAATCAAGATTAGATTGTCGCAGCAGTGCTTCGACAGAGACCCCGGCCGCAAGCCACCCACGAACAGCAGGAAGCCCCCCAAAACGCAACATTGAGCAAGATGACAGAAGAAATAGCAAAAAAAAGGCTGTTCCTTAAGGATTTTGTCCAAAACACTTCTATCCGGTATTAGACCTTCCCAGGAATGCCCCAGGCAAGACCCGCAAACCGACCCGGAAAAAACCACCCGACATCACCCCCAAACAGCGAAAAAGCTAAAACTCATACTTACAATATCTCTCGGCCTTCGGTCCAAACGCGCCGCTGTGCAGCTAGGTCATCATCATCAATCATCATAACTCCTGTTTTCCACCACGGATTTCCTGAAAAGCAAATGCAATCAAGATTAGACTGTCGCAGCAGTGCTCCCAGACACCAAAAATCACCCACAAACACCCGGAACCCCGCCAAAGAGCACCCCAAAGGCAAGCAAGTCAGCAAAAACGGCAAGAAATTTCCACCTCATATTTGGTCCAAAACACTTTTGTCCATTACTAGAGCTTCACAGCAATGGGCCCAAATCCGTCAACTCACCCGCAAAGAAGTACAACACCCCCACAAGTGCTGAGTCTTTCTTCATTGGGCGTAATCCAGCACTCTGCTTTGAGGGAAATCGCAGTCTGGAGGAGGAGGATAGAGGAGCATGTTCTTCAGAACTTGTGAACCTGAGGAATGTAGACTGCGGCACCTTCAAATCAATGAGCAAACAAGTGAAGACAGTTCTGCTGATGGTCTTGTTTTTGGGATTAGGTGATTAAAGTTTGAATTAAATTAACTGTGCAAAACAAAGAAAGAGAGACAAACAGGAATAAAAGTGAATAAGGACGAAAAAGAAAGTTATTGATTCATTGTCTCATTTTCAGGCCTCGGTGTCAGGGAATAAGAAGAAGATTTCGTCATCATACTCTGCGAATTCAGGCAGGATGAGGTCAGTGCCACCGAACAGAGAACAAATCCCCTCATCTACGTTGCCGTCCTCCTCGTCTTCATGCGGCGTGCTTTCTCGTACTTTGTAATCTGGTGGTATGAGGTGCTGATTCATCTTGATCATTGTCAGCCGCTCCACATTTTTGGGCGAGAGGCGGCTCCGTTTGGGAGTTACAATGCCACCAGCAGCACTGAAAACACGTTCTGAAGACACACTTGCGAGTGGGCAAGACAAATAGTTTATAGCCAGGTTGGAGAGCTGTGGCCACAATTGTTTTTTGCCATGCCAATACTGCAATGGCTCATCATTAAGAAAGACCTCTGTTGAGTCATTCAGATAGTCCTGCACCATCGACTCAAGGTCATCAACGGTTCCTCCACTTTGCTTACTTTTTGCTGTGCCTGTGACATTTTTTCGAGAACCATACCCAAGCAAACTTAGCCAATCCTCCACAGCAGCCACTGTTAGTGTTGTGTGTGGTGCAGATGATCCACTTGACGGCTGAGAGGTCACTTGTGCCCCAGCCACAGGTGCAGAAGTGGATTCTTGTGACTGGGGATGGCCTGCTGATGCTGATGCTGATGTACTGCCTTCTCCTTCAATAACCTGCCGTTCTTTTTCAAACCTCTTGGCTGACCAGGCTAGCCAATGTTTGTAATTTTGAACATCTTCATCAGCAAAAGGAAAGAATGCTTCGCCTGCCAGCGCCTTTTTGTAGCGTGGATCCAGAATAGTAGCACAAATGTAATGCTGTTCTGACTTGATCTTTTGAAGACGTTCATCACCACGTAGGCACTCTAATAATTTCTCAGACAAAATAAAATGGTCTTTATTTTGTACATCTTTTTCAAACTCAGAAGACACCGCCATCACTTGGTGCTCCAGCATGCACAACAATGGGATAGCTTTTCCCAAATTACAGTCCTCCTGGCTGACTGCACGCGTGAAGAACTCAAAAGGACGAAGCATGTCTGTCAGGCTTTTAACTATGTCCCATTGCGCCGCACTCATCCGCAGGTCCTCCTTCTGAGATGTACCCTCTGTGAAGAAATAGTGATCGAGTACCGTATACTGCTCATACAGACGCTCAAGCATGTAGAAGGTTGAGTTCCAACGTGTTGCCACCTCCTGGATGAGTGCTTTCACTGGTATTCGACTTTGAAGTAGCAGCCTCCTCAGATGCTTCCGGGCCTTAAAAGAATGGCTGAAATGGTTGCACATTTTGCGGCAGGTGGCCATTACCGCGAACGCTGCACTGTCTCTATCACTCAAGAATTTTTGAACTACCAGGTTGATACAGTGCGCCAAACATGGCACTCTGAAATAGCCACCCTGCAACATGGCCTTAACTACATTGGCGCCATTATCCGTGGAAACATAACCAATCTTGCGTTTTTTGGGGGATAGCATTTTCAAGACCTTTTTGTCAAACTCTTCCAAAATGTTTTCTGCTGTGTGACTTTTCTCCAAGCCAAACATGGCTAGTGTTGCATGTTTCCGAGCAGCTTTGAAAACTTTGTCCGGGTCAACACCTGCGTTTAGCTTTGCTTTAACACCTGAAAAAGAGACCCAGTGTGTAGTGATGCACATGTAATCAGCACCTGTGCCACTGGTCCACATGTCTGTTGTCAGATGTATTGTGTGAACAGCACTCTTCTGCAAAGCTGCCCCAATCGCCTCCAGCACATCTTCATGTAGTGCTGGAACCGCAACTCTGGCAAAATAGAACCGGCTAGGAACCTTCCATTTAGGGCAGAGCGTTGCCACTAATTCTAGAAAACCTACCGCTTCTACAAAAGAAAAAGGGAGAAGGTCCACAGCTAGCATTTTAGCCAGCTTAGTGTTATACAGACGCGTCAGTGGGTGGTTGCGTTCATATGGCACGTCTGAAGTAAGCATTGTTCTAATGTTGCCCTGGACCAAGCATTTACGGGCTGATAATGACTTCGTTGACCCAATTTTGCTCGCTGGTGAACTTTTGTGCGTTGGTGTCTCACTCGCTCCAACACTCTTAGTGTGCCTCACATTGGGTGTGCTGCTGACAGGGGTACTGGGTGTAAGGGAAGTGTTTGACACGTCTTCTTCCTCCTCGTCATCATCAGATGAAACATCAACGTTTCCTTGAATTCGGCCTTTCTTGATCGCATCTAGGTGCGCAAACCATTTGACAGTGTGCTGTCTCCTAAGATGACCTCTCTGGCCTCCGGTACCATAGTTGGCACCTGGCTTACCACGACTAACTGCAACCTTACAAAGGGTACAAATGGCAAACTTTGGATTTTTTTGACAAACAGTAAAGAAGTCCCAAACTGGGGACTTCAAGTGTCTGTGGGACCTGGAGGAGGCGGCGATAGTGGTGGTGGTGGTCATGAAGCTAATGCCAGATGAAGTGGAGGATCTGGATTGCCCAACTTTTGTACGTTGTGCACTTTCACCGCCACTAATTAAGGTCGAGGTGGATGGAGGTCTCTTCTTGCCAGAAAGAAATATGGAAGCGGGACGAGTTGGTGTACTACTTAACTCCAATGATTGTGGTGTTTCCACTGCCTCCTCATCGACAACATCATCATCATCATCACGCTCAGCAGCTCTTCGGGCTAGGGTCAAAATGTCTGTTTGCTGCATGCCCGCTGGGGCTGCAGTGACCTTTATGATGACTGGGTCGTCGTTGGCAGAGTCTTCATCAGCAGCAGTATCCGCCACTTCTTGTTGAGCCTCATCACACTCCATAACTCTGAGACTTTGGACGAGCTTCCTTTTACGCTTAAGTACCTTTGTCGGATCATGGTGTGCCTCACTCTCAGACGGCTGTGGTGCTGGTTCCCAAGTTTGATCCGTATCATCAGAAGGAGGTGTGCTTGAAGAAGATGTAGACACCACCCTTGATCTCTTCCTTGCTAGGGGTGTGGAAGACAATGAAGGATCATCAGGAGGAGTGGCTTCCTCAAATGATACCTCGCCTTGATTGTCGATTTCCTGATGTGCCCCTACTTCGGGAGGAACAACTATTGTGGGCACTTGTGACCCTCCATGCACCTCTGCTTGCGCATCTCCTTGCGCTGCCTCTCCTTCCACATGTACTTGGGCTTGTACTTGCACATGTGATTGTTGTTGCGGCTGTGGTTGTTCAACACTCGTCAGATGAGCTACAACAACCTGTGTTGATTGAGGGAGATTGCTGCTGCTTTCTTGCGATGAGCCAACATCACTGGTCGATGGTGATTGAAGAACTATACTGGCTGCCTCTGCAGCACTCAAGGCCTTGGACTTAAGTTGGCCTGGTGGTGGTGGTGGCACTGAGCCCAATGGAGCGGGTGTGCTGCTGCCAGCTTGGTCCCCAGCAGATCCCGCTGCTGCTGCAGGCATACTTTTTTTTTTACTCCCAAAAAAAGGGGCGGGCGGCACACCAGTGTCCTTGGTAACTTGCTTCTTCTGCTCCTTACTGGCACCTTTCTTGCTAGAGGAGCTACGGGTTACTTTTTTTGGGGCCATCTTCTTCAGAGCAGGTCAGCAGGCAGCAGTTGCACGAGTTGCAGAGGGTTCTGTGTCCAGACGTGACGTTATGCTGCACACACACACCGCTGCAGGACTTCTTCCTGGCACTGGTGGTTCTCTTGAGTCTTCTTGTGCACCTAAAAGCAATGGAAGACAGAGGAACATCAGTTCAGTTATACACCCCAAAAAATTGACAAAACACAGAAAAATGAGCACAATCCCATGCCATCCATGATGTTTACATTGAAGACACCCCACAGAAAGACTAGGGACATGCAAGTATGCAACACTCACTACCCCTGGGCATAATGGATGAAACGTAGGCAAAATAAGTGCATGCCTCAGACACTGCCTCTCTTCAAAATGGCCCCTTACACCCCAAGCACATGTTGCCTGTACCAGCCAGCACTCAAGATGGCCACCACCACCACCCACATGGCCAGTCCACATCAACAGTACACCCCCAAAAACAGAAAAACAGCCAGAAATCACCACAATCCAATGCCATCCATGATGTTTACATTAAAGAGAGTGAGACCACACCACAGGCACACTCAGTCCATGCACCACCACCCCTGGGCAAAAGGCCACACCAGCAGCCCCCAAAAAACGACAAAAAACAATAAAATAAGCACAATCCCAGCCCATCCATGGCCTCAATTATGTTTAAATTCAAGAAGACACCCCACAGAAAGACTAGGCCCATGCAACACTCACCACCCCTGGGCAAAGAGCCCCACCAGCAGGCCCAAAAAACGATCAAAAACAATAAAATCAGCACAATCCCAGCCCATCCATGGCCTCAATGGTGTTTAAATTCAAGAAGACACCCCTCAGAAACACTAGGCCCATGCAACACTCACTACCCCTGGGCATAATGGATGAAAAGTAGGCAAAATAAGTGCAGGCCTCAGACACTGCCTCTCCTCAAAATGGCCCCTTACACCCCAAGCACATGTTGCTGCCTGTACCAGCCAGCACTCAAGATGGCCACCACCACCACCCACATGGCCAGTCCACATCAACAGTACACCCCCAAAAAACAGAAAAACAGCCAGAAATCACCACAATCCAATGCCATCCATGATGTTTACATTAAAGAGAGTGAGACCACACCACAGGCACACTCAGTCCATGCACCACCACCTCTGGGCAAAAGGCCCCACTAGCAGCCCCCAAAAAACTACAAAAAACAAGAAAATAAGCACAATCCCAGCCCATCCATGGCCTCAATTATGTTTAAATTCAAGAAGACACCCCACAGAAAGACTAGGCCCATGCAACACTCACCACCCCTGGGCAAAGGGCCCCACCAGAAGGCCCAAAAAAACGACCAAAAACAATAAAATCAGCACAAGCCCAGCCCATCCATGGCCTCAATGGTGTTTAAATTCAAGAAGACACCCCTCAGAAAGACTAGGCCCATGCAACACTCACCTCACCACCACCCCTGGGCAAAGGGCCCCACCAGCAGGCCCAAAACAACGACAGAAAACAATAAAATCAGCACAATCCCAGCCCATCCATGGCCTCAATGGTGTTTAAATTCAAGAAGACACCCCTCAGAAACACTAGGCCCATGCAACACTCACTACCCCTGGGCATAATGGATGAAAAGTAGGCAAAATAAGTGCAGGCCTCAGACACTGCCTCTCCTCAAAATGGCCCCTTACACCCCAAGCACATGTTGCTGCCTGTACCAGCCAGCACTCAAGATGGCCACCACCACCACCCACATGGCCAGTCCACATCAACAGTACACCCCCAAAAAACAGAAAAACAGCCAGAAATCACCACAATCCAATGCCATCCATGATGTTTACATTAAAGAGAGTGAGACCACACTACAGGCACACTCAGTCCATGCACCACTACCCCTGGGCAAAGGGCCCCACCAGCAGCCCCAAAAAAACGACAAAAAACAATAAAATAAGCACAATCCCATCCCATCCATGGCCTCAATTATGTTTAAATTCAAGAAGACACCCCACAGAAAGACTAGGCCCATGCAACACTCACCACCCCTGGGCAAAGGGCCACACCAGCAGGCCCAAAAAACGACAAAAATCAGCACAATCCCAGCCCATCCATGGCCTCAATGGTGTTTAAATTCAACAAAACAGTTGTATCATGCACCCCTAACCAACCCTGGTCCTACTGGATACTGTGGCTACCCACAATATAATTTATTTAATGTTCTGAAAAAGTTCCAAAATTGTACTTGCAGCAACTGTAATGCCCCAAACAAACTTACTTGTGAAAGTTGATTTCTAATCCAAAAGTGATCCAAAGACAGTCAAAAAGGCCTCAAATCCAAATATCCAGCAGCACCCACAAAAAGTAATCCTTCCAGCCCCAGATCCAAATGAGTGACCAGGAGATGGACAAAGCACTGGGAGGAGCCTGCTGGACAGGAACAGGAAGTTGGAGACTGTGGGGCACTTCCTTCCTCCCCCCCCCCAAAAATGGACTCCTTGCAAAAAAAAAAGGCCATGCAAATGTCAACCTGAGGAGTGATTCTGATAAAAATCATAATTTTCTGAAGGTTTATCCTGTTTGCTGGTGATTTTCTTGTGCAGAATTGCAAAAGCTCTATTTCGCGAGTGCGAGATTGTTCCTTTCCGCCGCAACTACGTGTTCGCAATTGCGAACTCTCGCGAGGTGTGCTGTGCAAGGTGGCAAGCCGCGATTACGTATTCGCGGGCGCCAAACTCCCGCGGGATCACGCAGCAAGATCCAAAATGGCGCGGCACTCGCAAAGAAAAACAACTCGGCAAACGCTAAATGACGGAAAGTGAACGCCGTGCACCACGCCGCGCGCCGCAACCAAGCAAAAAATCTGCCGCGAGCGGATTCACAGATTTTCGACAAATTCGCGAGAGTTCGCGGATTGCGAATTTGCCGAAAATCCGAAAAATCAGCGATCGGAGCGGATTTTACGCCCATGCTTAGCTCTGACTCATTAGAATGTTGGAGTCTGATGATGCCTCCCTCAGTCCCAACATTCCGAGGCATCATCAGACTCCAACAGTCTAATGAGTCAGAGCACAGGCACTGGCAGAGCAGGGCTGGTAAAACACCTTACAGTATAATATGCAGGATACTACTGATTTCCCATCCATATCGCCTCTCCACTGACTCTGGAGGATGTTATAGAAGTTTTTAAAAAAGACAACAACTCTTGGCAAATCTATATACACTGCTGTGATGTAGAGCAGAAAAGAGTAAGGATAAAGTTAATCCAGATATAAGTAGGGGTGAACACTACGGTAAAAATTCTGACATCTCCCAAATAGATTATATTGATTTATTACCAACTCCTAGGTGTTCCCATCAACAAGGCTATATTAAAAGAACGGTACACCAAAGTGAATGTCACCTTAATAGTACAGGTGAGTTTTTTAATAATATCTTTTAAAATAATTTTAAAAAACGGATGAATGGAAGATTGATAGATGATTCTACTTCACAGTCTGAAACAGGATAACATGGGTTGTGTGGTTATGCATATTAAAACAGCACCAGAATTATTAGAGCTTGTAACTGTTATGTTGGTAAATGAAGTCAAAAGAGAATAAAATCATTTGTATTATGATATAGTGTAGTTTATAATCGATTTATATTTTAAAACAGGTTGTGAATTTGAAAGAGAGATAGAATATAAGTTGTCCTGAAGAATGTGGTTTTATGCAGTTGGGTACCACCGAAACGCGTGGACGCTGGGTTTTTATGAGGTTACATCCCATGAACGAATAGCATTGATCATAAAGAAATCTAATGTTGTTAATACTGTTATCGATTCTGATGGAATCCAACTTTGGGGGCCCTTAACAGGCCCCCATTCACCCTGAGACCCCCAGGGGATACTCATGGGTCCCCTCTTTCCAAGTCAAGTCAAGTCAAAGTGTGCTTTATTGGAGGTTTCAAATGGGTTACAATTCCAATTTTAGGAATTGGAAGCAGTACAAAATAAGCAATTTGTAAAAAATATACAAAAATTAAAATTTGCCTGGTTAAAACAATTGTATGGGTAAAAACATAAGCATAAAATGCAGACAAGTTAGTTGGACAGAGAATAGTCAGATGACTAGCAGTCTCTGTCTGATCGACCATGCCCATCCAAGATACTTGGCAGTAGCTATTAATAGCCATGTCAGATTGTTAGTGCGTATAATACGCAAGGCAACAGTGCTGCTGGTGGTTCCCAAGTTCTTACACATCGGTGTTAACCAAGTGCGCCGTGGATCAGAGTAAGCTGTGCAAGAAAATAAAAAATGACCAATTGTTTCTTTGGCAGTACCACAAGCAGGGCATCTGTCGCATGCTCCACCGTCCCATTTTGCTGTCAAAGCTCTAAGTGGAAGTGCACCTGCTCTTAATTGGAAAAGGAGCTTTCTATCGCCAGGCCTTGTTATGATGTCCCAATAGAGTTCCAGGCAGGGATAATGTTTAGCTTCTAGGAATGTTCCAGCCATAGATCCTGTACTCGAGCTACCCCAGCCCCAAGAGGCTACCTTCTCCCAGTAAATTTCTTTTAAGACTCTTTTAGTCGGAAAAGGCGATCCCGCTGGATCTACCCAAAGTGAACTCATACCAAGCTCATTCAAAATTGCACTGAGTGATTTGAGCCACTCGATTTTGTGAAACACATCTGCCTTAATAATGTCTAGGAACCCCTCGGCGTAATGGGAAAGCTCAGGAGTCGTCCAGAGCCTTCGCCAATACAGGATCGGTCGAAGCCTGACCAAGTCTGTAACCACTTTTCTGCCCAAATCATACCTCAGGGGCAGCAAGGGAGTACTTTTAGGTACACCGGTTATTGCCCGGAAAAACTTATTTTCTGAGGATTGAAGTGCAGCCACCTTCTCAAACCCCCATAGCTCAGCACCATAAAGTGCGGAGCCAAGAGCCTTTGCTTCATATACCTGGAGAGCAGGCTTTACAGGTTTAGTCAGGGATTTTCTATGCTCTGAGCTAATAGCACCTGACAGTTGTCTATGTCTCAGTGTGGCAAGATCTATATGCTGGCTCCACCTGTTCCTACTCGATATGTGAATCCCCAAATATGTGAAAGCTTTCACCATCTCCAGAGGGTGGCCATTCATAATGATTTTAGATTTGAAGCTACGGTGGGGGTTGAAAACCATAAGTTTTGTTTTGGCCACATTGACCTCTAGGCCATGTTCCCCACAGAATAGATCAAAGATGGACAAAGCTCTCTGGAGACCGCTCGGAGTGTTTGATAGGATGAGCGTGTCATCTGCGAACATTAAAATAGGCATTTTTATGCCAGATAGTGAGGGAGCATCCACCTTCGCAGACAACATACGGGCTACAACACCATTAATGAATAGTGTAAAGAGGGTGGGTGCCATTGAGCAGCCTTGCCGGACGCTCAACCGGGAAGTCCGCAGTCACCTTACCATGTCCCCCCCACTGAATCCTGGCAAAGTTTGTTTCATGGAGTCTTATTATCAATGACAATAATTCTGTAGGAACACCCATAATCTTGAGGACTGACCACAGCTTGGACCGTGGCACTAGGTCGAAGGCAGCCCGTAAGTCAACAAAGGCTGCGTATAGACTGCCTCCGCCCAGTACCACGGTCCTCCATTGCAACAAGGTAAAGCGGAAAACCTGGTCCACCGTGCTTGTGGACCTACGGAATCCAGCTTGAAAAGGTGACAGAGCGTTGTTCTCCTCTGCCCAGTCAAGCAGCCTGTTCACAATCACATGCCCCACTACCTTTTGGATGGTATCAATAAGGCTTATCGGCCTGTAATTGCCAGGCTGTGATCGGTCACCCTTCTTAAACACTGGTATTATTACCGCACCCTGCCAGGATGTCAGTACCTCTGCACCCTGGGCAATAGCGTTAATAAGAAGGTAGATGTACTTGCACCAGGGTTCCTTATCGTTAATAAAAACGTCCGCTGGTACTCCATCTAGTCCGGGAGCACGCCCACTGGACACAGAGCTCAAGGCCGCCATGATCTCTTTTAGGCTAAAGGATTTATCTTTAAAGTGGGATGAACTTATACCCGCCATTATGGGGACCTGTTTAGGATCAGCATACTGTGCCTTAAAGTATTTTACCCACTCCTCTTCTGGAACATTGTTACCTGGGGGCTCGGGTTGCCCCTCACTACCCCACTTAACAATGCTCCAGAATAACCTAGAATCGTTCCTATCGCAGGCTACTTTTAACTCAGACCAATGATGCTCGTCCCAGGCTTTCTTTGCCTTCGCTATACTAGCCTTATACTCCTTTCTAGCAAATCGAATAGCAATGGGCTGTCTCCCTTTTAATGCAGCACCTAGGGCCAGTCGTGCATCCCTGTAGTGGACATTAAACCATTTTGCATGTTTGGGAGCTCTCGCTCCAGTGACTTTTACGGGCTTCAGAAAGTGGTTTTTGATTACACAAAAGAGAGAGTCGTGGATTTCAACCACAGTACTCGACCCAGAACTAGAGGAGTTAATAAGCTCTAGAGCTAGTATTGCATTATCTGCCTCACAGTTAATATTGGCAATAGCCTGCTGGTTGGTCGCTACATTTACCCACCTAAGCCTGCGCATGTCATTTGTAGGGACAATTAAGGGAGGAATAAGGATATTAGAGCCTATGGGCCCATTGGTGGGAGTCCACCATTTATGCTCTGTACACAGAGGGTTGTGGTCGCTCTCACTCCTCCACACAACCTCCATGTCACAGACCAGCGGCCATAATTTCAGGCTACATAAGACATAGTCAATTCTGCTTTTATGGCGCCCGTTGTCAAATGTACTAGACCCATTTTTGTCACTTAAAGTCCTCCCATTTAACGCTCTTAATCTTTTTTCATAACATAAGGCATTAATACTAATGACATCCTCGGTCCAGCGTACAACTGATTTCAGCTCTAATTTGGGGACTCCCCATTGCATATCCTCTTCATCCCCGAGAAAATCGTCATCTATGGCTAAGGGTTCAAATGTTCGGTTAAAATCACCTGCAATGACAATGTTATTATCTTGTGAGTGAGTATCAAGGAGGGAACACAAGGCCGCTAAAACCTCTGACCTCCCACCCTTTTTGCTCCTTACATAAACATTGTAGATGTCAAGCGACCCCAGAGTATCAGAGCTCATTCTGATTAGTTGTATGTCTCTGTGGGAGGTGTCTATTACCTTGACAGCTAGTTTTAAAGTCTGACGGACCCAAATGGTTAAACCACCCATAGGTCTCCCCTTTGGACCCTTTAGTGCTGGCACAGAGTAATTCAGGTATCCCTGTGCAAAGGATGGTTCGCATGACCATGTCTCCTGGAATATACATAAATCATAAGAACTAACAAAGAAAAGCCAGTCGCCAGAGTCCAGTTTAGAACCCAACCCAGCAATGTTCCATGAGAGTAGTTTTCCCACATTGTCCACAATGCCAACCGGGGGCTTCAGTAGA
This sequence comes from Lissotriton helveticus, assembly GCF_964261635.1. Classification (NCBI taxonomy): domain Eukaryota; kingdom Metazoa; phylum Chordata; class Amphibia; order Caudata; family Salamandridae; genus Lissotriton; species Lissotriton helveticus. The sequence goes on along the minus strand of NC_136071.1, from coordinate 645,001,323 downwards.
GGGTTTACATAGTTCACCAAAGACGAATCTTGTTCAGTTTCCTTTAGCAGACCTTGATGTTGATTAGAAGCAGTGTCAACCCCTCTCCCAGAATCTGGCTCAGGGCTAGGGCTTACTAAGGAGGTAACATCACACACTTCAGGACTAGGTGAGCCATTTCTTACTAGTCTGTGCATACCCTCCCTTTCATTGGTTGCCATCCAATTCTCACTACCTTCTGTCTGTAAGACCAATGATTGTCAGTCGATATTATCTAGCCCAGAGTTAAACCTACTACCTAGTCTTACAGGAAGTGCAGGGGTGGACACCAAGGTGTGGGGGCATGTTTTCCTTAGCTGGATCTGAGAAGGAGATGGAGCACTACATCTAAACTCCAGTGCAAAAATTTTATCTGCAAGGAATGGGGATTTCAAAGTTAGCTCAATAGAGTCGCCTACAAGATTTGGGGAGCTCAATCTCTTCGCCTCTACAATATCCTCCCTAATCACCGAACGGCATCCTCTAACATGGCGCAGCCAATGAATGGCTTTGTTGGTTAGAGAATCCGGGGGCTCGCTATTACCATTCTTTCCCTTCGTTAGTTTCAGAACATTGGTCATATATATTTTATTCTTAGAGGAGTGTACTTTATTATAGAGGCTACTTCGTTTGGGACTCAAGTTATTTGGCCCTAAGGTTGGTGGACCCTCAGAGACTTTAGCCGAGTATAAATGGGGACCAGCTGGCCCATTAATAGTTTGTCTTGTTGTTTGGCCACACCCCTCTCCTCTAAGGCCGTGGGGAGGCTGGCCTGTATTCCTCAATTTCTGGGCTAGGCACCCGGTGTTTAATCCTACTGTATTCCCCTGTCTCTGGGTACTAAATTGGTTCAGGGTTTTAGCTAGGGGTACTTTGCTAATGACATCAGTACGTGTTTGAGATAGATTCCGTACTGGCGGAGCCACTTTACTTGTTGGTTTTGGTACACCTTCGTGTTTTTCGGTGATCATAGAGGTTAGATTTACGATCAATGACCTCAAGGCCCCTATTTCATCCCTTAGTAAGATAACTAGATTGGACAAAGTACCAACGTCCATAGGCAGTATCTTATCCCTGCTACTATTGTTGCTAAAGCGGGAAGGAGACTCTTCATGGACCTCAGCCAAAACTGCAAACCTGTTTCCCAACAGTACCTGCGGGGCTGAGGCAAATGGCTCAATCTCACTCTCGGAATCAGGGGGAGTAGTCCTGCCTACTGAGCTAACAGATTCACTTGGTACAATTAAGCAATCCTCAGTAGGATTTGCCATACTTTCCTTGGATTTACGTATCCGTTTTGCCTTGAACATAGCTGGTATTTTAGGATGATCATTTGGAGCATTTGATAGATTCAAAGTGTCCCCACCATTATCAGTCGCAAAGGACTCTATTTGGTCAACAACGAGAATTTCTCTACACTCATTCACAAGGGAGTCAATACGATCCATAACATCACTATCTACTACTTGGCATGCCTCTTCGCCTTGCAATGCTTTGATGCATTGCCTGCTCCGTTCCCCCCCTCCATCGCTTTTCGTTTCCCCATGTAGCTAGGGTATACGGGTATTTTGTCTTTTCAAAGAATACAATGTATTGCCCCTAAGGCAGAACAGTCACAGTTAGATAATAAGTTACTCTTACGGCTTTTGCTGGTATCGGTGATCCTTTTTTGGGGGGGGATGTTAGAGATGTGGCCCGTCCCGTCCGAGGCCGACCCCGGACGGCCACAGACGGCCCGCCCTTTGCCCGGGCTTAGCCCCGGGTGCACCCGCGCGCTCCCGCAACGCGGGGGCAGCGTCCTTTTAGCGCGCCTCTTGGCGCGAGTTGGTCAGCTGGACGCGGCTCCCGCCGCTGGGGTGTCTGGGGGTTGTGGTTTCTCCCTGGTCGCCTCCCTCCGCACTGCGGCCGCTAGGGCTGGATTCTGTGGCGGCGGGAGGGAGGCAGAGGGTGCTGGTGTTGCCGGCGTTCTGCTGGGCTGTGCAGCGGGGCAGCAGACGGTCAGTAGCCCGCACAAGAATGGACACCCCGCTCCACCGGGGCGGCGTCCTTTTAGCGCGCCTCTTGGCGCGAGTTGGTCAGCTGGACGCGGCTCCCGCCGCTCGGGCATCTGGGGGTTGTGGTTTCCCCCCAGTCGCCTCCCTCCGCACTCTGGCTGCTAGGGCTGGATTCTGGGAGGGAGGCAGAGGGTGCTGGTGTTGGCGGCGTTCTGCTGGGCTGTGCAGTGGGGCAGCAGGCGGTCAGTAGCCCGCACAAGAATGGACACCCTCTTTCCAACTCTGCACGATGTGGCAGGCACTAAGGGGTGCCCGCCACAACGTGCAAGGTTTTCTATGACCACCCCATTTTTCAATGGGAGCCTGTGTAATCAGTCAAGACATAGGTTCCCATTGAAGTCATTCCAACACTGAGTCGGTTGGAATACTTTCTGACATCGTAAAGAGGCCCATAGAAGCAAAACTAATAAAGTACTCACATAAAGTATCAATATTTATAATCAAATATAAAAACTTTATATTTCAAAGTTAATAAAAATTGAAAAAAAGATCATTTACTACATAAGCTAATATAAATTGCAATTTTTCTTCACTTAGGGGCCCATTCCGATTTAGGAAAAAACGCTCCGAATAGCCGTTCGGAGCGTTTTTCCAGTACGAATCGTACCCTGCAACGTCCGCCGTACGTACGACAAAGTACGATTCGTACCAGGAGCCGTACTCCGTACAAGTCGTACAGAGACCATACGACTCTAATCTCCGTACGATTCTCCCTCGGAACCCGCTGTACGCGACATGTGTACGGTCCGTGGCTGTTTTTTATGACCCAGCAAGTACGATACATGTCGGGTACGCACCGTACGACCCTTTTTCTACGGGAGCTGAAAACATCCGTAAAAGCAGAGTTCGCGCTGAAACAGGTACGGAACGGCCCCCCGGTACGGTGCGTACCCCCATGAAAGCAGGGGTACGCACCATACCCCTGCGATCATGGGGTGTACGAGCTGTACCCCATGTACAATGGCTGTACGAGCCGTACCCCATGTACGATGGGTGTACAAGCCCTACCCCATGTACGATGGGTGTATGAGCCATACCCCATATACGATGGGTGTACGAGCCGTACCCCGTGTATGATGGGTACACCCATCGTACATGGGGTACGGCTCGTACACCCATCGTACATGGGGTACGGCTCGTACACCCCATGATCGCAGGGGGTACGGTGCGTACCCCTGCGATCATGGGGGATACGGACCGTACGGTGTGTATGTGTTTGTGTGCTTTTCCGTACGACTCGCCCTTACCTGACGTGGACCTTATGAATCGCGTCCTCATACCCCGGTCCGGATCGTACTCGTCGGGTCGTACGGCATGTGTACGAGTCGTACGGTTCACGATTTCAGCCTTGCAATACATACGTATCGCGACGATTCGGACGGATTCACGGAATACGGATCGTACTACGCGACTCGGACGGACGGGTACGATTCATACGGAGAGGGCTTCGGATACAAGTCGTATGGACGTTTTTTTTCCCGAATCGGAATCGACCCCTTAATATGTAAAATTTCAATTAATATCTTATTTCATATTTGAATATTTTTACAAAATTAAACACATCCTTAAATAAAGAAAATAAATATTAATTGCTACATAATAAAATAAATAAATACAATTCAATGGTATAGTATAAATAAAAATATTGAGCAATAAAACAATGAAACTCTCATGCAAAACACATCTTAAAAATATTCAAAACATACAAACTTTAGAAATATTGTCACCATAAATTGCAAAATACTTTTTAATATATTTTTTAAATTATATGTCAAATGTATCTAAAATATTAAGTAAACATTTAAAAAATATATATATTTAAAATAATTGAATTATTGTTATCATTTTTTCATAAAATATAAAAAACACCATATGAAATACATTACCAACATATCATATTAACACTCATACAACAAATTTTACAATAAATGTATTACAAACATAATTTAAAAATCTCTCCACTATTTTCCCTTATTAACCCAATATACAGCTCCTATAAAATAAAACATGACCCAAATTATTAATTTACAAAATAAAACACACAAATTCAAATACAACAGTAATTAAATACTACAAAAATCATTAAAAAATATATATAATGATGTTATATACAACAATAATTTTGAAAATTATATCTTTCACAATGATATTAAAAATAAAACCTAAAAAGATATTCTTACCTTCGATATTCCTGTCTACGATATTTTTGACATAACCATATTCACAACATAATATTTTTGTTTCACCATACTTTTGATTTGATATTTAGTCCAAATACTCTGAGAAACAAACCAAATTACCTATTTTACGTGATTCACGTATGTGACCAAAGGCTTTCTTTTCCTAGACGGTCAGAGAACTGAAATAAGCCTAATTGTAATATTTAGTACGCAATCGTAATTGTATATGACATTGAACATTTTGCAATAAGCTAATAAAGTAAAAAATATGAAAATATGCCATTACCACTCCTTGGAATGGTGGTGGTGCCATAAGTGCAGGAGTGATCTGAGCATTATTCCTGTCCAAAAGGTGTAGCAGGTGTAGCAGGTGCACCATATTTTACTCCTTGATAGGAAAATGTTTTTGAGAGCGACCTTTGAAGAGGTGACTGACTTTTTGCTCACTGACTGCTTTCTGAGAATGGACCAACTTGTTGCATGGGTTCCACTTTCTAGCTTTCTCATTAGTTAGTACAGGTGGCTGGACTCTGATGCTATGATTGTCACACATTTGTCTCCATGTTAATCTCACCCATCTGTAGATAACCAAAAAATAACGACTACTTTCAAACTTGGCTTCTCTACTGAATGCAATACATGCCATCGTAACATATAACAAACATATAGGGGCCGATTATGATGTCAGTCCGAAAGCTTTAGACTGACTCAGTCGGTTTGTGGTCAGACTGACCGAATACGATGTCGCACCACAAGCACAACACCCCCAAGTACAACAACAACAATATTTTTTAGATGTCAATACAGGTGTGTTCATTTTCCCCAGATGAGTAGGAAAATGAACACTACTGCCTTACACCTAACAAAAATGTGGCATGGAAGAGCAATGCATAAGTATACGAGTGTTGGGAATTACCCCCACCCCCCCCCGGATTGCCCAAGGTCAGCGTAATCATTACTGGAAATACCTTTCCTCCTTTTCCCCTCCGTATGCTTGTCCTGCGTGCTTGATCTGGGCGGAGTTGTGCAGTTTAAAAAGCGCTGCTTCCAGTCAGACAGCGCTTGGTTACTTTCCCGGTCCTGTGACCTGGAAGGTCTTTCCCTGACATTTTCCAGATGTATTGGATTTTCCTATATTCACCTTGCCTGACTTTCGGTTCCTGATTTCGTCGTGTTCTTCGAAGAAGACAGCGTTGCTCCGAGTAAAAGTTTGCTGGTCATTTTCTGCTGGATTGTTTTTTGGATTTATCTCTGAACCTTTCCCCACACTTCAGGACAGTGCAGGTAGTCTTCGTATCTGCCCCGCTGTGTTCTTTTTCTTCTTGAATTACGGTCCAGTTTTTTATAACAAAGGACTATTTGAAACACTGTGGTAGGGGCTCCTACTATGTTGTGATATTACCTGGGCTTAACACGGCTGCGTGTCAGGTAAAGAACATTGTATATCCCAGTTTATAGTTTTTTGCCATGTAGTTGTTCTTGGCATTGAAAACCAGACCCACAGGACGTACAGGTACAAATTACTTCCCCACCCCAGCACGCCCAAGGAACACCCCCGGCACGCTAATGGACGCTATTCATTCCCTTAGGTAGAACATCTAAACCGAAGCCCCTGAAAACCGCGCTGGCAACCAGCCGCACTGGTATGCCCCTTGCTCCCACTGAGAGTCGAGGATCGATAAACAACCCTTTGTTTACGAGTAAGTGTAATGCGCTATCCTCTCCGAGGACAATGTATGAATGTACACAGGTGCCTGGTCACGAGTTGGTTGAATTTTCGCCACAAATAGCTATGCATAAACTTCATGAACTTAAAATAATTAAGAAGAGTAACCATGTCAGTTAAAGATTGAATGCATTGACACCAGTCACTGACGCACTCGGTCATGGAAGCCCCTGAAACCTTCACGTTATTTTTAAACACCAATTATAACACGTTAAGCCGATTCCGAATACCTGTGAGATGTACAAAGTAGATGGACTGTTTGACTTGTTGAAAGTACACTTTCTAATTTAGCCCCTGGCTATGACTTTCTTCCTCTTTTTCTTTCTTTCTTCCTCCACAACAGGCGGTCGCATTATAATTACAGACAGGCAAATGTTTTTCAAATGTTGTCCTGATGATGATCCCATGTAATTAGAGCGAAAAGGGATCGAAACGTTGACTTTAAGTAGTGCTTCCACAACCTAGCCATTGAGTTGTACCCTAGTTGTGTTTAGTACTGACTGGCAAAAACTTTAATTGAACACTGATTTAAAAGTGGCCAGTATTGCTCTTCTTTGCCTGTGGAATCCCTTCCCCCATGTGTTTTGTGTCCCTCTTGAGTAAGGTACAGGACGGTGCCTTTAACTATTCATACAATTGTTTTTGATTGTGGTTAAAATAAATACCCTGTCCGGCTGGACAGAGGACAAATATAGCTTCCTATTATGGCCTATATTTCATTCACTTTCTTTATTTTGATAAGCTTAGGACCTTTGTTTTCCAAAGCATAATTCCCCACGGTCCTCAGCCAACTGTTTGGGTTCCCTTGTTACATTAAGAAACTTTAGCGCAATCACTAGATTGCAAGGGATTTTTTCATAGAATCCAGACCCTCAGCCGAGGGTATGCTCCCCTAGTACCCCTTCTCCCTTAAACTATCTCTATCCCCTTAAATTACCTCGACTTAACATGTCCAAACACGCACCTTTGTACACCGATGATTATATAAAACAACTCTGCCAAAGACCCTCCCTCCTCTCTGACACCCCTGATGTAACCACGAGTACATTACCAGAGCAATTAGAGAAACTTCGCAAAAAACAGGTGCGATTAGAACTAATGATATTGATGTTAACTGACTGTTTAAAAGCTGAGGTGATACCATTGGGCCTCCAGGTGCGAAACGTTCCCGGTATTTTCACCGACAATCCTAAATACATTGCTAATTTCAGTTATATAGGGACCACCTGCTCCCGGCACTGGTTGGTCTTAGGGATTGATATAGCCACGGAAACACTAAAATCATTGGAAATAGAAATCCGTGACATAAAAAAAACAACCACACTATCTATGGTACCCAATGATAACTGCCAACGAACCACAATGTAGGGGCGGAGGAACGATATATACCGCTATACCTATTCACATTGGGTCTTTTGAGGGTACCATAGTTTTTCCAACCAACGGTCTGGACTTGTTACAAGTGTCCATTTTTCACTTGATTAACTCTGATACTGTTTGGGGAAATAAATGGACACGTTTTCCTCGTCCCTCCTCTGATTATCCATAAAAAAACAACTGTCAGATATAAACCCTTCCCCTGACTGTAAAAAACTCCTTGAACAACTGGAGAAAACCATATCAGACTTCCATCGCATAGAGCAGAACAAAAAATCAAACAAAGTAAAAAAAGATATTAAATCTTACAACATTGAGAACACCTACCCATACCTTCAGAAGGATTTCTATACCAATAGAACTTATTCCTTTCTACAGACAAATAAACCTTGGGGACGCTATAACCGTCGCCAAAACCTGGTAGGCTTCTCGGACACTTCGGCTGAGTCATCTGACAGCTCAGACCCAGGTGAAGGTTTGAGTGTAAATGCAAGACGAGGTGGTGGCCAAAGTAATTTTTTAGCTAGAGGCCAGCCCAACACCCCCCAACGCGGGCGCGTAAAGAAACCGCAACGATGGTTCAACCCCCCAGGAGAGAGGAGAACCAGGAACAATTTCTACCAATGGTGATTGAGAAACCTACAGAGTTTATACCCATTTTTAACCTCTCACGGCATAATCTGTTGGATGTAGAACTTTAATTACTTAAAAAAGGCCTGTCCTTTGTGCCCACCATTCGCCCCAACTTTATGGAATTGCACACAGAATTGTTAAGAATTTTTAGAACAGTCCGTTTGAAAGCATTTTTCCAATTGCATCCGAGCCCCGCTTCTACCATGAATACTCCTTTCCGACCACCATCCACTTTCTCACCATCATCTACAATGGTACCCCTTGAAATCATAGCATTCGAGAAACTTGTTCTAAGAGATCTTACTACAATACCGAACAGCAAACTGTTTATTCCGTATAACATCTCATTTCAAGAGAAAAAAGCAATTGAAACACTCAAAAACAATAGAGATGTAGTTATCAAAAGTGCAGACAAGGGGGGTGGGATTGTTATTCAAGAAACAGAAACATATAAGGCTGAAATCATGCGCCAACTAAACAACCCAGACCATTACCTAAGACTTCCAGGGAACCCCACAAAGCAACTCCAAGAGATCATTACCAAACTTATATCTCAAGCCTGCATAGAAGGTTTTCTGAGTAAAAAAGAATACAACTTTCTCAACATCAAATCCCCGAGACTGCCAGTTATATATACATTACCCAAAACTCACAAAAATCTAACGAATCCGCCCGGACGGCCCATTGTTTCCGCGTGCGGCTCAGTTTTGGAACCCCTGGGTGCCTACATAGATTTTTTTTTATCAAAGAGTTTGTCCCCACCACGGCATGCTATGTGAGAGATAGCATGTCAATGATCAATCTGGTGGAACATCTCGAATTTGATCCCTTTCTTGAGACGCTTTGTACATTAGATGTGGAATCACTGTACACAAACATTCCACAAACGGCAGCATTATTGCTCATTCAGAAAATCCTTGACACTCGCCCACGCCCACACAGGGTGCCCACTCTGTTTATCCTCCAACTACTGGAATTGTGTTTAACGAGAAATTTCTTTTTCTTTGACAACACATATTTTCAACAGATCAAGGGGACATCCATGGGAGCTATTTTTGCCCCCAACCTGGCCATATTGTTTATGGACCAACTTGAAATGGATTCAATACTAACACCATCCAATCCCTTCTTCACAGGCATTAAAATATGGAGACGGTATATAGACGATATTTTCTTAATTTGGAATCAGACCATTGAAACACTAAACAGTTTCCTACACTGGCTTAATAACAACTGCTGTGGGCTTACATTTACTCTAAACCATGATAAATCCTCTATAGCATTCCTGGACCTCACCATCTATCACTCAGAAGGTGAACTCCTTACTAGACTCTTCAGAAAGCCAACAGAGCGAAATACGCTCTAGACTACAAAAGTAACCACCCTAGGGCTTTGAGGGACTCCCTACCATACTCGCAGTTCCTTAGGATCAGACGAAATTGCTCTTGTAAAACTGATTACTTCAGAGAGGCTGCAGTTCTCTCGAATAAATTGAAAGATCGAGGCTACCCAAAGAAAATAGTCAAGCAGGCCCTCAAACGAGCATGGTATTGCCCACGAGATGTTTTACTGACGCCAAAAGATAAAAACCAGAAAGAAAGAATCGCATGCGTCACAACTTTCTCTCCGGTCTCTAACAAAATTAGAAGGTCAATCATTAAACATTGGCCTACAGTTAATGCAGGTTCAGTATACATTGATAAACCTCTCTTTGAATTCCGCAAGAGTAAGAACTTAAAGGACCATCTTGTTAGAACAGCATTACCAATAACACCACTAGGAGCCACACTTGACGCAGCCTGGGGACTACCACCACTGATAGGCCTTGTAAAATGTGGATGTTGCAATGTCTGCGAATACACGGTGGAGGGTAAAGAATTCACTCACAATGACACCACGTTTGAAAGACGCTCATTTTCTAATTGTAACTCCTCAAATGTAATTTATGCAATACAATGTTCCTGTCCGAAATTGTACATTGGCCAGACCACGCAAAAGACTAAGACACGCATTGGCCAGCACAGGAGCCGTGTAAGATGCAAGAAAACCAATGCTCCTTTGGTGGACCATTTCATGGAAGCAGGGCACAACGAAAATGATATAAAATGGACAATACTGAAAGTAGTCAAGCTACCGGCCAGAGGTGGAGACATTGCCCAAATACTCAACCGAGAGGAGCTAAAGACAATGATTCAATTCGATACGATAAGGAATGGCCTGAATCGAGCAGAAGACTGGACCACCTTATTATAAACAATACTTTTCTTGCTCCTTGTCCTAGAAACAAGCATACAAATAGACTATGTTCATTCCTAAATATGGTGCCAGTGCATCATTTTACTCCACAATCGACTTTCTTGGTCTTTTGGCAGGACCGAAAGCTATGTTTTATATGTTTTACATAATCTCCAAATCGGTGCAATTATTGTCACAGAATGCACTTTCACTCATGTATCACAATGGCCACACGCGTCCCTACAGTAAGCACTTCCCCCACTATTAGCACTATCACGCCCGCACCTATATCATGTAAATAATTGAGCGCAATCACCTCCATAATACCTCAATACCTCCATGGCCGTTTACAAATCGGTGCCTTGCATAAGCCACCATGTAGATTCACTTACTGAATACCCACTCCAAAATGGCCACCATTATGTTAGAATGACAGCTCCACAATGGCCGCCGTAAGCTGGCCTCTTTCTGTTTCCACTAACATGCTGCCTTAGGCAACACGAAGGAAATGCCCAGTCAGACTGCAATCACAGCAGCGGACCGATAGGACATCGTTCCTTCGTCCCCCAGAACTCCAACTACCACGGAGTCATTGAACCTGAAAGGTAAGCCAAAACCCACGCAGCACCTTGTAACAATAGCGGCTTTGCAAGGCTTGACTTTAAAACCATTCATTTACCCGTTCCCCTCCCTTCCTTCAACAGGCGCATCCCTTTCACTGTATACGGCATGGAGATATAGGACCTTCTTCCTCCAGGTCCCCAGAACCCCGTCCTTCTCGTGGTTAATACGCCACGTGGGTAAGACACAAACTGCGTACAGAACGCGATAATTCCAAGTTATCTCGGGCGGTTTCGACAGCACTAGCCGTTGTGTGACTCAATCCCTTTTCCTCTCACCCACCCTCAACAATAGATGCAGCGTCTTCATCCCTGCGGACCTGCATTGAAAACCACACCCGCAGGATGTACAGGCACAAATTACTTCCCCACCCCAGCACGGCCAAAGAACACCCCCGGCACGCTAATGAACGCTATTCATTCCCTTAGGTAGAACATCTAAACCGAAGCCCCTGAAAACTGCGCTGGCAACCAGCCGCACTGGTATGCCCCTTGCTCCCACTGAGAGTCGAGGATCGATAAACAACCACTTGTTTACGAGTAAGTGTAATGCGCTATCCTCTCCGAGGACAATGTATGAATGTACACAGGTGCCTGGTCACGAGTTGGTTGAATTTTCGCCACAAATAGCTATGCATAAACTTCATGAACTTAAAATAATTAAGAAGAGTAACCATGTCAGTTAAAGATTGAATGCATTGACACCAGTCACTGACGCACTCGGTCATGGAAGCCCCTGAAACCTTCACGTTATTTTTAAACACCAATTATAACACGTTAAGCCGATTCCGAATACCTGTGAGATGTACAAAGTAGATGGACTGTTTGACTTGTTGAAAGTACACTTTCTAATTTAGCCCCTGGCTATGACTTTCTTCCTCTTTTTCTTTCTTTCTTCCTCCACAACAGGCGGTCGCATTATAATTACAGACAGGCAAATGTTTTCCAAATGTTGTCCTGATGATGATCCCATGTAATTAGAGCGAAAAGGGATCGAAACATCGACTTTAAGTAGTGCTTCCACAACCTAGCCTTGAGTTGTACCCTAGTTGTGTTTAGTACTGACTGGCAAAAACTTTAATTGAACACTGATTTAAAAGTGGCCAGTATTGCTCTTCTTTGCCTGTGGAATCCCTTCCCCCATGTGTTTTGTGTCCCTCTTGAGTAAGGTACAGGACTGTGCCTTTAACTATTCATACAATTGTTTTTGATTGTGGTTAAAATAAATACCCTGTCCGGCTGGACAGAGGACAAATATAGCTTCCTATTATGGCCTATATTTCATTCACTTTCTTTATTTTGATAAGCTTAGGACCTTTGTTTTCCAAAGCTTATCTCGTATTCATAGCAAACCAAGTGGAGATGAGGTGGTACTTGAGGAAAGATCAACAATTCCTGAAGAAAGATTGTAGGGTGTACTTCTGAGGTGAGATCTTTGAGGATGTACAAGCGGAGTTGGGGAAAATAGACTTAACCCCCTGGTTGACCAATCCCTTGTTCGAATTACGAGCCGGGCGGTTGTATCACGCTGGATGCTTGTTTATACCTCCTTAAATGCGACAAAAGGTGCTTATGTTGTGTCATTCCTCTGCCTTGGTTGGTCATCCTGGTATACATAAGACCAAAGAGATATGCTTACGTTGGCTTTGGTGGGAGACCGTGAGTCGAGATGTGCAGTTGTTTGTGGGGTCTTGTCCAGTATGTGCAGTCAGTAAAGCGACACATACTTGCCCACCTGGGTTATTGAACCCTTTGCCGGTGCCCCCTAACCCGTGGCATACCATTAGTATGGATTTTGTTACGGATCTCCCTGCACTGCGGGGGTATACAGCCATACTTGTGGTGGTGGATCTATTCACGAAGATGGCACATTCTGTCCCGTTAGTTAAGATGCCCGATGCCCGTGTTCTTGCGGAAGTCTTCATCACATATATCGTAAGGTTACAAGGGTTGCCATCTGCCATTGTTTCTGATAGGGGCCCACAATTCGTATCACATTTCTGGGCTGAGTTATGTTCCTCATTGAAGATGGAATTGTGTTTGTCATCCACCTATCTTCCTCAATCTAATGGACAAACGGAACGCACTAATCAAACAATGGAACAGTACATTAGTTGTCTGTTAACATCCTTATCTTGTGACTGGTTGTTGGCCATGCCCTTAGCTGAGTTTGCATATAATAACAGTTGGCACTCTGCTTTGGGCATGACCCCTTTCTTCTGTTGCTCGGGGTATCATCCAAGAGCACTGCCTATCCAACCATCTGGGTGGGTTCCTGCTCTAGACACGTTAAGTCACTCTTTGGTAGCTATTTGGGAAAAAGCACAGGAAAATGTATTAGCGGCTAAAGAAAGTATGAAACAGCAGGCACATAGACATAGAACTCCTGCCCCTTTGTATGTAGTAGGTGATCAAGTATGGTTGGCCACAGAGAACTTGAGGATGGATGGGTCGAGGAAACTGCAGCCTAGATATGTGGAACCCTTTAACATAGCCAAATTAATCAACCCTGTGGCTATGAGGTTGGTTTTGCCTGATGAATACCGTATACACCCTGTGTTCCATACCTCCTTGTTGAAACCCTATGTCCCCACATCTTTAGTCCACTCCCTCCAGTGCTGGTGGATGACCATGACGAGTTTGAGGTTCATGCTGTCCTGGATTCCCGTAGGAAGAGAGGGAGGCTTTATTATCTTATTGATTGGAAGGGCTATGGTCCTGAGGATCGTACCTGGGAACCAGCGTTGGATGCTCATGCTCCAAGGCTGGTTTGTTTGTTCCATCTTCGTCATCCTAACAAACCTAGACCTGTGGGGAGGTGTTTGGGGGAGGTACTGTTGGGAATTAACCCCTCCCCCGGATTGCCCAAGGTCAGCGTAATCATTACTGGGAATACCTTTCCTCCTTTGCCCCTCTGTATGCTTGTCCTGCGTGCTTGATCTGGGCGGAGTTGTGCAGTTTAAAAAGCGCTGCTTCCAGTCAGACAGCGCTTGGTTTCTTTCCCGGTCCTGTGACCTGGAAGGTCTTTCCCTGACGTTTTCCGGTTGTCTTGGATCTTCCTGTTTTCACCTTGCCTGACTTCTGGTTCCGATTTCGTCATGTTCTTCGAAGAAGACAGCGTTGCTCGGAGTAAAAGTTCGCTGGTCATTTTCTGCTGGATTGTTTTTTGGATTTAACTCCGGACCTTTCCCCACACTTCAGGACAGTGCAGGTAGTCTTCGTATCTGCCCCGCTGTGTTCTTTTTCTTCTTGAATTACGGTCTCGTTTTTTATAGCAAAGGACTATTTGAATCACTGTGGTAGGGGCTCCTACTATGTGGTGATATTACCTGGGCTTAACACGGCTGCGTGTCAGGTAAAGAACATTGTATATCCCCGTTTATAGTTTTTTGCCATGTAGTTGTTCTTGGCTAAAAATAAGTGCACTTATATTTTTGATAATTGAGAGTCCCTTGTCGTTCTATCAAGAAGTGGGGTTTATTGCCACTATTGTTGGCTTTTTCCCCTCTTCCTTCTTTTGTTTTTCTCCACTTCTTGTACATACAGGAACAAGAACTCCTACCTTTTTGTTTGGATTATGATGGATACTGGACAGTGAATATAATGACTTTAAATAGTGAATGGAGATTTCAATATAATGTTTAAGGTACTTACAAAGCACAAAAGAACTGTTGGACCCTTTGAGGAGGGTAAGAACGTCTTGGTGTTTGTTTTCTGAGTTATTGCTAATCAAGCACGTATGGACATGGATGTGTGACTTTAATCTTTTCTTTCTTTGTTTTTTATCTATTGTAGATCCCTGGGGTCCACAAGTCCAAGAGTGAGGTCCAGTGCTATCCACACGTTTATCTTTGTTTCCCCACCTTCTTCTGTGATACTTGCCTGCCATCGCTGTGTGTATTTATTTGGATAGTACTGGTGGAGGGTTTTACAGTGGAGGAGTGGGATAGTCTTCGCTCCTGCAGTATTGGGTGGTTGAGAGCCACTTACAGGACACGGGGCTACAGCAATTGTCAATACACAACACATAGGGCAATTGTACAAGTACCTTACAACAGATGTCGGCGACAATGGAGTCGTTTGGAATTGTGGTGGAATCGGTGCCGCAAAGGAAGAATCTGGATGATGGGGTAAAAGATGGAAGCGGGAAGCAGGAAAAATGTATCTTTTAACCTAATTTCCTTCGATTCTGCCAACTCAAAGTAGGTGGGATTCCAGCCACAGTAGCCATTGCGGAAAGGCACATTGTAATCGGGACAGTGGACTGGAGACCCGCCTGCCTATACCTCAGTCGACGTGTTTGAGTATTCCTTGACAGAGTCAGCTGGACTCCAGCGGTCTTTCATCTATGGACCAGCCAACATCTAAACACAGTGGGCGGACCACCAAGTCGGCCTGAGGGAAAACTATTGAATAAACTATGGCGGGACCTGCTCCCCAAGATCTAAATCAGGCCCTAAGTTTTGAATAGAAAAAAAAACATGCTTCTACATATTATTCTGCATTTAATTATGTGGATTTAACACAAGCTATTTAATGGTGCTAACAGGCATGGATTCTATATAAAGTAAAGCAGTAGTTCCATCTTTTGATGTGGTAATACTACTTTTTCCTACACATATAAATTCACGTATAATGAGCAGACAGCCACTCACTGTACATTTAACAGAATTTTTAACACTTTCTGAAGGCCTCAGTATGAGCTACCTGTACATGGGCTTTCTCTTTTAGTGCACTTATACACAAATGACAATTCCCTGCCTTACTACATCAAATTACCTATTCCTTTTGCTTAGCCATACTGGCTGGCTGTTTGGTAGAGTGCTTTATAATTGCCATTACATTATACTAAAACCCATATAAACGACTCTTTCATAACACGCCTCATTATTTCACAGCCATAGAGGTTTTTTTTTCCTTCAAATAATGAAACCCTAAAATCTGCAACAATACTTCAAGTGCATCTAATACGCTTCTTAAGACCGTAAAATCCATTAGCCATGCATAAAATAGTGTGGAGCAATATCACACTCTCACACTGAGCATTGGAATTGTGCGTGTGAGATCATAATCCAATTATAGTTGTATACCATTATGTGTCTAATCAGCAGAAGTGAGAAATTGGATGATTCTTATGAAAGCCTGATCAATAGGGACTGCATTTTCAACCTTGGGGCAAAAACAACTGTCTAGAAATTTCAATCTATGCAAAATGCATGCACTCCCAAACAGAATCGCGTTTGTGTAATTGGTTTCTTAGGATTCACAATAAAATAAATGTAAAAATTGCAGTAAAAAAAGTAAAAATTGCAATGTAACAAATGACATAACAACCTATTGTTCTCGCAGGAAATTCCTAGACGGGGAGAGGTCTGTGTTGAAAGAAGAACAATTATTTCACGAATGTGACTCACGTTTGTTACCTACAATTCTATTTTAAGGCAGAAAGGTCAGAAGTGTTCTATTCCTGTGTGTGAGAAAAACATTCTCTTCCTGGCACACAGTCAAACGCGTACACGTGTAAAAACGTATAATTATTAAGGTTAGAGAGCTAAGTGAAGCTACTGAAGCATAAAAGTCTTGATTACCTTCACATTCTGCACTCTACTGGTTTTGAGTTTAGTTTTGGATCTATTTACTTGTATAATGCACGTCTTACAGAAATGATGCAGCTGTGCTCCAGAAAAAAAGCTCTGATGTGTTAGCAAAGATGACAAGCTCGAAAGTGGAGGTGACCAATGTTGAGTGAGAATCAAAATAGTGCAATCTCTATTTGCACTCCAAGAGCGCACCTCTGTGTTCCTGAAGTGGACTCAGATGCTTTGGAATTGCCTTCAATATTAGCCTTTGTGTGACGCATATCTTGGGCCACCACAATGTGCTACCAGTATTTGCTCACTTCATAGTGGACACCAAGGTGCTGGTAACTTCTGCAGTGGGAGTTATCAAGTGGACTAGTCCATCAGACAGGGGAGGGAATCAGGGAAGCAATGGCACATCTCAATATTTCTTTTCTCAAGGTTCCCTTCTAGTTGTTTATTTGGCACACAACATTTGATTTCTTTATTGATTTAACTGATTTGAACTAATTTCTAAACTGTAATCGGAAAAGAATGCATGGTCAAATTTACTATCTCTTTAAATGTTGTTATTGCTTCATATTGATGCACATTAGTGGTGATAATGTGTATTATCAGCCAGTTTCTAGCATGAATGTCTGAATGATTTATCAGAGAGTCTGTAGGGTTTCAAGGTATTTTGCAAAAGGGGGTGCAGTAGACCATCTGGTATTCTGCAGTTGAGAGGTTGGGTATGAACTGTAATCATTCCATGGTGACACATTGTTGGTGAGTCCAAGTTCTATTATTAGTATAGTTGTGCGAAATTCATGTAATTTATATTTACATAATTACGCAAAATTTGGGGGAACGAATGTAAAATTATAAAAAATGAAGCATCATTCCGTCAAATACAAATCTGTCATTTAGTTTTATATTTTAGCGAAAAATGCATCCTTGCATCAATTTTTAACATAGGGCGCATTTGCATTAAAACACACAGTGCATAAAATAGAGGTACTACAGATAATAGCTGCTTGTGTTCTAGTTATTCGAGCAGTTTCATTTCTCTCACACTATAATTTTGCCGGCAACAGCAGTGTAATTATGCAACATGGCGTATTTGCATAATTTTGGGGCATATTACCAAGCAATAGCGATAATTATCGCTATTGCTAGGTTAGAGCCAAAGTTTACCGCTGAGCTGCGGCGATTTTTACCGCAGATAAACTTTGGTATTACCAAGGTTTATCGCAAATGCGATAAAAAACGGCCGCAATGCATGAATATCGCTGAAAAATCAGCGATATTCATGCATTATCGAGCTAATGCTCTTAGCCATGTTATCCACCTCCCATTGGATAACATGGCTAAGAACTGCTCAGGGCAGGTGTTAGCTTTTGGAGATATTCTCGCTTAGCGCGAATATCTCCAAAAGTTGGTAATAGGAGATAGCGATGTTAGCGACTGTTTCCAGTCGCTAACATCTTGGCACGCCCACTTTGCATGTCATTAGTGATAAATATCACTGACATGCAAAGTGGGGCCCACGATGGTCGCTATCTCCTACTAGCTGTCGCTAACTGGTGTTAGCGACAGCTAGCTAATAGGGAGATAATTTTATCTCCGCTTTCTTGGCTTTTAAAGCCAAAAAAGCGGAGATAAACCCCCTTGATAATATGCCCCTTTGTGTGATAAGCTTGATGCAAAATTCCCAAAGTTAATTGAATAACTTTTTTTGGGTCCTAATTATTTGTAGAATAAATAT
Source organism: Lissotriton helveticus (assembly GCF_964261635.1). Lineage (NCBI taxonomy): Eukaryota > Metazoa > Chordata > Amphibia > Caudata > Salamandridae > Lissotriton > Lissotriton helveticus. The sequence continues at coordinate 644,983,154 of NC_136071.1, read as the reverse complement.
ATTGTGACTTACAGCCTATCAAGACAATTGAGAAATGTAGGAGAACCAGTTATGCACCTCTATTTTATCAAATTGTTTCAGGAGATTGTTCTGGACTTCATGGTGAATGCTGTAAGGCTCCACATAATTTTGGAACTGAATATAATCTTTTTCTAAATAAGTTTTTCTGAAAATGATATGTTTGAGATTGGTGTGTTGTTGTCTGAATTATTATGGTTGGGAGAACGGTGTTTGAAGTATGACACAAATTCAGCAATTTGGAATTCGGAAAATGCTCCACTGACTTCTAGCAAAGAGGTGAGTCTTACTAGGAGTGGGGAGGCTACTGTGGGTTTTTAAATTGTCTTTGAAGATCCAAGGTGGGCCTGGGCTATTGGGGTATCCTGCCTTTATCAGTTGAGATTACCAATTTTTACATAATGGAAATAGTGATAGGATGAAATGACCCCCGTTTGGGATAATGTGATTTATGGATTTCTCAACATAAAAGCAGATTTTTTAAATGATCCAGCAGAATATAAAAACAAGAAGGCCTCTATGAGGTATGAGGTCAGGCAAACCACTTTGAGTATTGATGAGCGCAAGGACAATGCTCAAAGGAGTTTATATTGCCAACACCACTGTACCTTCTCACCTTATGCACTGAAACACAAGCACACGATTTATTACGAAATTGCTAAATAAAGCATAACTTCATCGTAGATATGTATATGTAGAAATAATGTAATTAAGCACATAAAAATGCCTTGTCAAGAATTGGGTAGTAGTACGAATAATCTGAAAATATGTCCCTTGTAAAGAATGGTTTAAGAACTTTGGACAGCCAAGCTGATCCTTGATAAATATTAATGACACCCAAGGGAGATAATGGTTCTCCACCAAATAATTAAATAGTTATCACCAATGAGGTACAATAGAGATGAAGAACCACAAACCCTTCAAATTGCAGTTGCAATAAACCTGTCAAACATTTGCATTGGTCTGTGAAAGAAAAGAGAGCCTAAAAAGATTTATGTGGAGGCCCCAACAGATAATGCAGAAAAATCTGCAGAAAAAGATGTGACCGTATTCTCTGACAGTCTCTGCAGACATTGGAATTTTCATACAGAAAACATATCAAACAATAATGAAAATAATATTAATATTACATCTGACAAATTGTAATAAGGAAATAAAAAGAAGGTGTTCCTAGTGTGAATCCAGCTTCAACAGGATCTGCAAGGTTAAAGTCTTCAAATAACTGCTAGACTGGTCGTGTGCCATCATTGTTACCAGATAATTTATTTAGGAAACTGTCACTGTAAGCTATTGGTACAATAATATATCAGGGCCGAAATATTTCTTTATTACCTGAGGCAGGACTAGTGTCGTGCTACTGGAAACATGAATAGCTTGATAAAGTCAGGCTTTAATGATTATCAAGAGTGGAATGGCTACAATGGCATCATAAATACAGTCACTATGAAAATATCAAAGAGTTATCCTGAATATTTGCTCTCATTGACCAGGATGAAAATGACCTCTTGACAAAGGAGCAAGGCAGTGTTTGGAGAGAATAGAGTGGATGATTGCACAGTGTTTTAGTAATCACTAAGGAAAATTCAAATATCTAGACCTCTTGATGAATGCGATCTGTTTAGAAGAAATTAATGTGCTATGAATTTCACACAGTTTCTGGGTATGAATACACTGCTTATGCTTGAACGCTGAACTAAAATCTTCCTGTTTTTTAAAGAATTTTTCTCGAGTGCATAAAAAGAAAATAGGTTGAGTGCCACTCTTTGCTTCCCACATTTGGACTTACCTACCCCTTCTAGCCTGGTAACTCACCATTAATAAATTATCCAGCTAACAGCCACTCTTAAAAAATAATAGGAAAGCGACATTAGTTTTGCCATTTCTCCCAGTTCAACCATCACTTATGTCCTGGAATACTCCAAAAATATATGCCCTGCATCATCTAGGAGTTAAGAGGACAAACCACGATACCATTGTACACGCTAGATTTTAGATGGCTTAATTTCAAACTACATTCGTTGTCACAATTTTACTGACCATGGCACACAGCACAGCATGTGGAATAAAACCTGCATGGAACCTGCTCATAAGACATTCAGAACTAGATTGAAAACTACGAGGAACTCTCTGCACATTGCTCTGCACAATGTCAAGTAAAGATTCATAAGCCCTTACCACAAAGTTCCTCTCCTACGTAAGACATGCTATATCATCTTCTGAACCATTCACAAGGAGACCAGTATGGGTTTAGCCTGTACATTCCCGGCAGCCATACTGGAGACATCATAATCGGAGGCTTACGTTACCCAATCAAAAACATTATCATCATCTTAATAACTTTATTTCGATCTCCAGGATCATAAAAGTACAGACAAATCATAAAATCTTCACAGTATTAATCAGATGAGATGAACATAAAAGGCCAATAGTACATAGTTTCAACATATCGCACCCAAGTAATACATCAACAACGTTTCTTGGAAAGTGGCTCAGAGATTAAACAATTATAAGGTCCACTAGTTTATACAATCCAGGTCACAAATCACTTGCTCAGCTAGATGGTTGTACATTTTAAAACATACAATAACTTTGTTTATAAGTGCAGATTCAGAGAAGGGGGGTTCCACCTCAATCCATAAAAGTGCATGTGCCTGAGAAATTCATTAGCATGGAACTTAGAGACAGAGTGCAAAATGGAAAAGCACAGGCATTCATCAGAATGACGCGGTACAAAAGGGGGCGGTGATGGACGGAGCATCTGAATCAATCAAACACTCACACCCAGTCAAAAGATCTGGGTTTAATCCATCACCGTTCTTTAGCCCACTCTGCCACCCCAGTTTAGACATGGCTATATGCAAATCAGTCTGACCCTGTGCCTCATGGGAACAGTCCAGCCCGAATTGCCAAGCCATGTCTTCCCTGGACCGGAAACAAGCTTCCGTGTACCGGTTTCTGGCATTCCAGCCGTCTTCAGCCCGGCATGCTTGAATCCAGTGGCAAAGTGAGCAAGGGAATCACGTCTGAGCATACCCTGCCACACTTAGGGCGGCCAAAAGCGGTACAAAAGGGGGTGGTGATGGACGGAGCATTTGAATCAATCAAACACTCACACCCAGTCAAAAGATCTGGGTTTAATCCATCACCGTTCTTTAGCCCACTCTGCCACCCCAGTTCAGACATGGCTATATGCAAATCCGTCTGACCCTGTGCCTCATGGGAGCAGTCCAGCCCGAACTGCCAAGCCATGTCTTCCCTGGACCAGAAACAAGCTTCCGAGGACCGGTTTCTGGCATTCCAGCCGTCTTCAGCCCGGCTTGCTTGAATCCAGTGGCAAAGTGAGCAAGGGACTCACGTCTGAGCATACCCTGCCACACTTATGGCGGCCAAAAGCGGTACAAAAGGCGGTGGTGATGGACGGAGCATCTGAATCAATCAAACACTCACACCCAGTCAAAAGATCTGGGTTTAATCCATCACCGTTCTTTAGCCCACTCTGCCACCCCAGTTCAGACATGGCTATATGCAAATCAGTCTGACCCTGTGCCTCATGGGAACAGAATGGTGATGGATTAAACCCAGATCAGTTGACTGGGGGTGAGTGTTTGATTTGCTCAAACGCTCCATCCATCATCCCCTTTTGTATCACTTTGTTCACCCTAAGTGTGGCAGGGTATGCTCAGATGTGAGTCCCTTGCTCACATGGCCACTGGAGTCAAGATAGCCTGGCTGATGAGGATTATGAATCCGAAACCGGTCCCAGGATGCTTGTTTCCGGTCCAGGGAAGACATGGCTTGGCAGTTCGGGCTGGACTGTTCCCATGAGGCACAGGGTCAGACTGTCTTGAATATGGCCATGTCTGAACTGGGGTGGCTGAGTGGGCTAAAGAATGGTGATGGATTAAACCCAGATCAGTTGACTGGGGGTGAGTGCTTGATTTGCTCAAACGCTCCGTTCATCATCCCCTTTTGTATCGCTTTGTTCGCCCTAAGTGTGGCAGGGTATGCTCAGACGTGAGTCCCTTGCTCACTTGGCCACTGGAGTCAAGATAGCCTGGCTGATGAGGATTATGAATCCGAAACCGGTCCCAGGATGCTTGTTTCCGGTCCAGGGAAGACATGGCTTGGCAGTTCGGGCTGGACTGTTCCCATGAGGCACAGGGTCAGACTGATTTGCATATGGCCATGTCTGAACTGGGGTGGCTGAGTGGGCTAAAGAATGGTGATGGATTAAACCCAGATCAGTTGACTGGGGGTGAGTGTTTGATTTGCTCAAACGCTCCGGGCATCATCCCCTTTTGTATCGCTTTGTTCACCCTAAGTGTGGCAGGGTATGCTCAGACGTGAGTCCCTTGCTCACTTGGCCACTGGAGTCAAGATAGCCTGGCTGATGAGGATTATGAATCCAAAACCAGTCCCAGGATGCTTGTTTCCGGTCCAGGGAAGACATGGGTTGGCGGTTCAGGCTGGACTGTTCCCATGATGCACAGGGTCAGACTGATTTGCATATGTCCATGTCTGAACTGGGGTGGCTGAGTGGGCTAAAGAATGGTGATGGATTAAACCCAGATCAGTTGACTGGGGGTGAGTGTTTGATTTGCTCAAACGCTCCGTCCATCATCCCCTTTTGTATTGCTTTGTTCGCCCTAAGTGTGGCAGAGTATGCTCAGACGTGAGTCCCTTGCTCACTTGGCCACTGGACTCAAGATAGCCTGGCTGATGAGGATTATGAATCCGAAACCGGTCCCAGGATGCTTGTTTCCGGTCCAGGGAAGACATGGCTTGGCAGTTCGGGCTGGACTGTTCCCATAAAGCACAGGGTCAGACTGATTTGCATATGGCCATGTCTGAACTGGGGTGGCTGAGTGGGCTAAAGAATGGTGATGGATTAAACCCAGATCAGTTGACTGGGAGTGAGTGTTTGATTTGCTCAAACGCTTTGTCCATCATCCCCTTTTGTATCGCTTTATTCGCCCTAAGTGTGGCAGGGTATGCTCAGACGTGAGTCCCTTGCTCACTTGGCCACTGGAGTCAAGATAGCCTGGCTGATGAGGATTATGAATCCGAAACCGGTCCCAGGATACATTTTTCCGGTCCAGGGAAGACATGGCTTGGCAGTTAGGGCTGGACTGTTCCCATGAGGCACAGAGTCAGACTGATTTGCATATGGCCATGTCTGAACTGGGGTTGCTGAGTGGGCTAAAGAATGGTGATGGATTAAACCCAGATCAGTTGACTGGGGGTGAGTGTTTGATTTGCTCAAACGCTCCGTCCATCATCCCCTTTTGTATCGCTTTGTTCGCCCTAAGTGTGGCAGGGTATGCTCAGACGTGAGTCCCTTGCTCATTTGGCCACTGGAGTTAAGATAGCGTGGCTGATGAGGATTATGAATCCGAAACCGGTCCCAGGATGCTTGTTTCCGGTCCAGGGAAGACATGGCTTGGCAGTTCGGGCTGGACTGTTCCCATGAGGCACAGGGTCAGACTGATTTGCATATGGCCATGTCTGAACTGGGGTGGCTGAGTGGGCTAAAGAATGGTGATGGAGTAAACCCAGATCAGTTGACTGGGGCTGAGTGTTTGATTTGCACAAACGCTCTGTCCATCATCCCCTTTTGTATCGCTTTGTTCGCCCTAAGTGTGGCAGGGTATGCTCAGACGTGAGTCCCTTGCTCACTTGGCCACTGGAGTCACGATAGCCTGTCTGATGAGGATTATGAATCCGAAACCGGTCCCAGGATGCTTGTTTCCGGTCCAGGGAAGACATGGCTTTGCAGTTCGGGCTGGACTGTTCCCATGAGGCACAGGGTCAGACTGATTTGCATATGGCCATGTCTGAACTGGGGTGGCTGAGTGGGCTAAAGAATGGTGATGGATTAAACCCAGATCAGTTGACTGGGGTTGAGTGTTTGATTTGCTCAAACGCCCAGTCCATCATCCCCTTTTGTATCGCTTCATCAAGCTGCAACATATATATTTTTTTAAATTCTAAGATTAAAACCAACAGCATCAAAATTTACATTTGTTAAAGTCCCTTAATTTCATTCTAGCACACTGACTTTTTTAATTAAGAGTTGCTGCTCTCGTTTTCAAAATATGCAAAGAAGAATAAAGTCAATGACACATGTCCCACTTGGACTCCCAAATCACAATATTCACACTGTGTTCAGCATATATCATACGCTATAGAGAAGCATAAAGAGAAGCAAACTTGACCATGTAAAGATCAAATAAAACCAGGGAGGAACTTTTTTAGTAACAAAAATACATACTCTGTGCACCCTGTAAAAAGAAGTGAGAGAAATGCAGCACAGGTTTTACTTCTTCCAGGTGCATGAAATAGTGTGAGTTGTCAAATGACACAGCACCCTCATTTAGTACCATATTACACCAGCTGTTAGCTAGCGTGAATGCATGTACAGGGCCAAATACAGGGTAACATTAGGAATGGGTGAAGCCCACAATTCCTCCATACCCAACTTCTGCAGTAACAATCTTACAGAACTCATCCACAGGTTTTTTTGAATACTTGTTGAAGACAAAAGATCTTTTAGCTCCACCTAGTACTAGCTTAAAGCTACGATGGTCCACAAACGGTACCAATAGATCAGGAGTTGACACTCCTGCTTCTAGAAAATTCGTCCTTGTGCCAGATCTGGGCATATCAGAGTCATCTGCGTACCCGCTGGCAATCCCAGAAGGGATCTATTAAACTTATTTTCCACTGTTTTTGATGATCACTGTTAGAACTGGGGGTCTCTAGTTGGCAGAGGTAGGTACCACTGTCCAAATAGGGACCCTTGCTTCTAGTCAGGGCAAGGAGATAACCCTCTGAGATAACCCCTCCTCACCCTCTAGGTAGCTTGGCACGAGCAGTCTAGGCTAACCAGAGGCAATGCGTAAAGTATGTGTACCAACACTCACAGTAACACAGTGAAAACACCACAAATTGACTCCACAACAGTTTAGAAAATAAAGGTATTTAATCTAAACTACACAAGACCAAAACGACAAAAATCCAACATACACAGTTCAAGAATATGGTTTCAAAAGAGTTCTTAAGGTTGCGTTAAAATTCTCCACAGATGCGTGAAAAGATCACAGTTGCGTCACATTTACTCACAGTACCTTTTAGTTGCAACAAAGTTCCAAAAGCAGAAGCTGGTGCGGTGGAAAACAAGTGCTGCGTTGCTCCTGAGACCCTGGGGAGGCGATGCGACAGCCCCGCTGCAGCAACGGGCGTGTTGCGATGAATCCGGTCTGTATGGGGAGGAAGGCCACTTGTATGGATTCCGGTGCGTAGGTTCCGTAAGAAGTTTGTTCTCGCAAAGGCACGATGCGACGATCTCGTAGGGGCTGCGCCGATCTCCGGGGCGACGATGCGCGGTCCAGCGGTGATCCTCTCTCTCTCTCGCAGATCCTCGATGCGATGGTTCTGCGACGATGCTCGCAGCGACGTGATGCAGTCGGCAAGCAAGCGGTGCGGCGATCTCACACAGCGACGACTCGCAGCGATGTTCGACTTTCCCGCACCGGTCTGGTGCATCCCGCAAACGAAGGATGCAATGGCTCTGGCAGCGGCTTCAGGCGCTGTGACGATCTTGACCTTCGTAGCGGCGGGAATCTTCTCGCACTGTCGGGGATGCGCTCAGCAAGCGAGCGATGCAACACTTTTCAATTTCAAAAGTCTCTCAAGCTTAGTTTCAAGCTTCCCAGCACAGGTACAACTTCCAGAGGCCCCACAACTGGATCAAGCACTCTAGGAAGGACAGAACTCTCTCAGCAGAGTTCAGGGAAGTTGGGGGTGAAGTCCTTTTGTTCCTGGGACTTCAGAACAGGGAGCCAGCTCTACTCAGGCCCTTGGAGATTCCTTCAAGACAGGGGACACAGCTCAGCAGCAAAGTCCTTCCCCTCTCCTTGGTAGCAAAGCAACAGGTCAGTCCAGAAGAGCTACAGCAGGACAGTCTTCCTTCTTCAGTTTCAGCTTTCTCCTTGGCAGAGGTTCCTTCTTGATTCCAGGATGATCTACTTTTCTGTTGTCAGGGGTCCTGTACTTATATCCCTAAAGTCTTTGTTCTCTCTGTGCATGTGGGCCCTGAGCCCGGTCTGAACCAGTTCTGGGTGTTTCCTGAGTACTTTGTTTTGCTGGCTTCTTCTTTCCTTTCAGAGTGAGGGGCAGGGTCGTCAGCCGCCCAGCAGGAGGTGGAGCCAGCATTGTGAAAGGCAGGCACAGCCCTATTCAGACCCAGGTGCTAACTCTTCCCACCACTCCAGTTGCAAATGCAGTCATTCAGCCTAGGGCTGACTCAGCCAGCCTCCTGGGGAATCCCCAGCCCCTGTCACTCTCAAACCAGGCAGTCAATACACAAACAGGCCCAGGCACACAGAAGGGTCAGACAAGAGAACAGCAACTTTCTAAAAGTGCTGTTCTCAAACACAGGATTTAAAAACAACCTTTCCTAAAAGATGTGTTATTAAATTCTGAGTTCAGGGATACTAGATACTTATGTCCTATCTTGTTCCTATGGGAAGAAATGCTGTTTCCCACTGTAGCCAGCATCCCCCATGTTAATCTATGGAGCAAGATAGCCTTACAATAGTGAAAAACGAAAATGGCTGCCATTCACAACCAGAGTATGTCACCTGCACTAGTACATGCTCTACCTTTTACATACACTGCACCCTGCCCAGGGGGGTACCCTGGGCCTTCCATAGGGTTGACTGATGCGCACAAAAAGGGAAGGGTTAGGCCTGGTCAGTGGGGACACTGGCCAGGAGGACATGGCAGTTCTAAACTGCACACAGGCACTGCAGTGTCAGGCCTGAGACATCATTTTAGGGCTACTCCTGTGGGTGGCACAATCAGTGCTGCAGGCCCACTAGTAGCATTTGTCATCACCAGCCCTGGCACACCCAGTGCACTTTACTAGGGAATTCATGATGATACAAATATGCCAAACATGTATATCTAATCAGAATAACAATTTACATAGGGAGCACTTACACTCTGGCATTGATCAGCAGTGGCAGAGTGCCCAAAGCATCTAAACCAGCAAAAACAAAATCCAGCACAGCATCAAAAATACAAGAGGTAGAGGCAAAAAGATAGGGGAAACCATGCCAAAGATGCCAGGTCTAACAATCACTAGTCCCCAAATTTCAGAACCATACAACGACACACCTAGAGCATTTAAGTTATAAATCTCTAAGACCGGTGAAACACTCCTAGAAATTGTTTGTCTGTGGAATTTTGCTATAATTTCTGTGTTATGTATTAATACTGTATTCATTTTTTGGAGTTGGTGAGCTCAGTTTAAATTTGGAGTTAACCTCACGCCAAGGTAATCAAAATGGGTCACCAGATCAATCAAATTACTGCCCACTGACATATTCCTCGTCTAGCTAGCTCGTTTGCTCTGCCGGGCTGATTACCATAAATTTTGATTTCGAGCTGTTCATTTCCAAACCGCTCTCAATACAAAATGCATTGAAGTTATTTAGCAGCTGTTGAAGCCCCTGGGGAGATTTTGGAAGTGGCAGGGTGTCATCTACAAAAAGTTAGGCTAGCACCCTCGTACCACCCTCCTTTGGGGAATCACACTGATCCTTACTCAGGTAATCCACTGCCCCAATAATGTGCAGGGAGAACAGGGTCGGGCTAGAACACAGCCCTGTCTAACTTAGGGGCTTATTTATGGGACACTAACGCAGCCCGGTGCCGCAAGTTTTTTTGCTGTGCCACACTGAGTTAGTTTTGAGGCACAGGGATGCAACATATTTACAGCAACTTGTCACATCTCTGTGCCTTTCCCTGCGCTGCACCCTTGCACCATGGTGTAAGGATGCCTGTGTTGTGGGGAGATTGTTTTTGTGCAGAAGGGGTACCTTCCTCACAAAAACAATCACTTGAGGTGATTTCCTTTTCGAATACATTCTGTATGGGTGGGGTGACATCCTGGCGCATTTCCAGGTTTACGATTGCTCGTAAATCTGGTCATGCATTAGTGGACATGGATGTTGCATGAGAACACCCACAGCAACACCCATGTCCTGCCTCTAACACGTGACGTGTTGCGTCAAATGGGGCGATATTTACGAGCACAGGTAAAGCCATACAGGGTGGCTAAAGCCATGCAGGGTGGCTTTACGTGTGCTTGTAAATTTCAAGCAGCAGGTTGTGCCGCCGGTGCATCACACAACCTGGCTCACCGACAGTGCAAGGGGCTCATAAATAATCCCCTTAGTGTTTTATCCTATTGGGCTCCAACAATTACTCCTTTTTGCCCCACCTCGGTGTAATGGCCAACTTCACTTCAGTGTGACAAATGGGGACTGTAATGAAATTGATTAGATCCTCACTTAATTTTGGAATTAGAAACAGAGCCAGTTCCTTGTCAAGACTTGTGTTTCATCGAGTAACATCCTAAATCACTAAAAAAATATGTTGCCATCTATTCTTGTGCCTTTGCTAGTGCTCCAGATATAGGATTGTCTACAATACAGATTTCTTCATAAGCTGCTTTGCTTCTGGCTTGCCGAACCAGCAGCCTCCAAACTTCCACAAAGCTTCCTACCAGTACAGAGTCAGGTATAAAGGTTATTTTTTTATAATATTTTCTGATTTAGTGATATTGTCTCCTGCTACCTCTGAAATAGGGGCAGCTACAATTTGTAACATCATGTCATCTATCTTAAACCTTTTGTAGTCTATATTCATGTGACCTTTGGGTTAGGTAGTAATCACATATGGGGCCCCCATTAGGATGGCGGACGGAAAACCACCCCAACCGCCATGGAGGCGGTAAACAACCGCCTTCGGGGACCGCGGATAAACCGGCGATCAAATTAGGAACAACTGCCAAAAAAGACCGACCGCTGCGATAGCGGGCCAACAAAAATGCTCTACGCCGGCGGTGACGTCCAAAAACCGACAGCAGCACTCGGAAACACAGCGGAAACGCTACAACCCACCGCAAGCAAAGCGGAGACACTGCACGGGAAATTAGTATATCCCTGATGGTCCTGCAGTACGAACCACTGTTTCCGACCGCCGCGGTCGCACACTGCAGTGAATGGGAGAGCCAGCGGGAGAGCTGCAGCGTGGCTACCGCAGCGGACGATCCTCACAAAACATAGCGGAGGATGCAAAAACACCACAACAAAGGCAAACATTGCACACAAAAAAGTAGCCATGCCCCCCAAATACACAAAACACTTCCAAATGAAATAAATAAATAATAATCCACATTTGTATAGCGCACAATCACCCGTTAGGGTCTCTAGGTGCTGGGGGCCGTCGGGAAGATTAAGCAAGCTATTGCCCAGAGTCGCATGGTGCTGGGCTAACCTGCCGCCGGAGCCGGGGATCGAACCCTGATCCCCAGATTCCAGCGTCAGTCGCCCTGGCCGCAGCGCCACACCTCTCCCAATGCCAACCCCTTCACTGACCACAATCCTTTGCAGCACTCCAGAAGAGAAGGGCATACACCAGACCTCCACTTCAGCTCAGTATCTTGTGAAGAGGTACCGACGGTTAGGGCGGGGCCTCCAACCCACATGAGCTGATGCCGAGTGAGGTGAGGTTTGCCTCTTGAATGGCAATGATGCGGCATAACCATCATGCTAGCATCAAGAGAAGAATATTAGTACAAACTACATTTTCGTATGTATATTGTCCTATCTAAATAGGTCTATTGCAGTGACAACAAATATTCGTAGGTCCTGAAGAAAGCCACGGAGAATATCTCTCCATAAGGCTGAAACATGACTACCAAGAAAGCAGTGATTCATTTCTAACTGCTTTATTTTTGCATTTGTTTTCACCTCTCTTTCACAGATTTTAGAAGGAATACTTAAGAGACAGAGAATTATAGGAGAATATACTGTCTCCAGGGTTTATCCTTTTTAACGCACTATTTCCACTTTTCTCTTGCACTGCACACTAACGATACCCTGACAGATGATTTAGCTACTCAATCACATGTATTGTTCTTTCCTTCTTTAAGAATCACAGAGAAGGTTACAACTCTTGAAATGTTGCTATCTCTGATCATATAAGAGAGGCACTAAAGAGTTGCATATGGACCCCAGATGATGACACTGGGCACAAGATTGTGTAGTGATGGGGTTCCATTGATCCTTAAGTGGTTGAGAGCACTTTTTTCTTTTCTCTTTTTTTTTGAGCTTTTGATATGAGCACAGTATCTGCATGAGCTGTGGTTACCTCAAGATAAATATCTATAGGTTTTCTTTAGTCTGGTAGGTCCCTTCGGTTGTTTAAACATACACTAGACCTGACAGGAGAGGCAAGAGAACACAGCACACACACTACCACCACCACCACCATCACACCAGCACCAACAATCCCCCGGCACATAACACACCTCACACAAAAACACCACACCCACACCCCTGCACTCACAAACACTTCAAACACCACACACCATGACATCACATAAAATGCCCAAATTCACAGAGAGTGAGTTGACAGTCATGGTCAATGAGATAGTCAGAGTGGAACCACAACTGTTTGGTAGCCTGGTCCAACAGACACCTTTAGCCACAAGGACACAAATGTGGGAAAGGATAGTACAAAGGGTCAATGCAGTAGGGACACCCCGCGATCCAAGAAGGAGATCATGAAGCGGTGGCATGATCTCAAGAGGGTTGTCAAAGAGAGGAGAAGCAAGAACCGGGAGCTGGCTGACATGACTGGCGGTGACCCTCCCATTCCACCAAGAACATACACATCATGGGAGGAGAAGGTGCTTACCATACTGCATCCTGAGAGTCTCACAGGAGTATCTGGGGGAGCGGGGGCTGGTAAGTACAAACAATGTTAAACAACACATTGATATATACTGTATTGCATATCCAAAAACACACACCATACCAGACAAATCACATTCATCTGCACCACACACCCAAAAAAAGACTGTACTGCAGATCCAACAGACACCCACTCCCATGTACCCTAAACATCTTTTGCAATGTAACCATGGGAGCATGAGCACAGTCAGCCTGCACTACCACTCCCACCATGCCCCCTGTCTCACACCCCAGCAGCATGGAGCACCCCCTCCCTCCCAGGAGCCCCTGGAAGCCATTGCATTGTCAACCCTCACCTCACAGGTAGGTAGCCATCTTGCTGGGGAGGCCTGTTTGGGGGAGGGAGGCCCGCACTCCTACTCCCACCATGCCCCCTGTCCCACACCTGAGCAGCATGGAGCACTCCCTCCCTCCCACAAGCACTGTTAAGCCATTGCATTGTTCAACAAACGAACAAACAGATAGGTTCTTCTCTGGGAGGCCTGTATGTGGGAGGGAGGCCTGCACTACTACTCCCACCATCCCCCCAGTCTCACACCTGAGCACGATAGAGCCCTCGCCTTCCCAGGAGCACTTGGAAGCCATTGCATTCTTCACCCTCACCTTACAGGTAGGTAGCCATCTTGCTTGAGAGGCCTGTTTGGGGGAGGGAGGCCTGCACTCATACTCCCACCATGCCCCCTGTCCCACACCCCAGAAAGATCGAGCCCTCCCCCCACACCTCCCAGGAGCACAAGGAAGCCATTGCATTGTCGACCCTCACTTTACAGGTAGGTAGCCATCTTGCTTAGGAGGCCTGTATTTGGGAGGGAGGCCTGCACTACTATTCCCACCATGCCCCTTGTCCCACACCCCAGCAGCATGGAGCACCCCCTCCCTCCCAGGAGCCCCTGGCAGCCATTGCAGTAGACCAAACAAACTTACAGGTAGGTAGCCATCTTGCTTGTGAGGCCTGTTTGGGGAAGGAAGGCCTGCACTCCTACTTCCACCATGCCCCCTGTCCCACACCCCAGCAAGATGGAGCCCTCCCCCCACACTGCCCAGGAGCACATGGAAGCCATTGCATTGTCCACCCTCACCTTACAGGTAGGTATCCATCTTGCTTAGGAGGCCTGTTTGCGGGAGGAAGACCTGTACTCCTACACCCACCATGCCCCCTGTCTCACACCTGAGCAGGATAGAGCCCTCCCCCACCCAGGAGCACTTGGAAGCCATTGCATTGTTCACCAAACAAACTTACAGGTAGGTGGCCATCTTCACTGGGCTGGTTGTTTGTGGGTGGGAGACCTGCATCACTACACACAGCACCAATTTCACGCAATGCATCGATACCTGACATGTACGAGTAATTGATGTACCTCTGCATCATGTAATGAGGCACAGTATTGCACTTAATAAAAATAGTGAAGATATCTCAATTGTGTAGTGTACAGACAGTGGATGACATACAGCTAACAGAATACTTGCACAGTGCCCAACACTGACCATTCCCCATCTAATCCACAGGTGACGAAAAACTAACTGCTGAGGACATCAACAACGACCAGCAGAGCCAGTCTCCACCCCAGTCCACGGACTCTCGGATGTAGACTCCCAGGATACTTTGGATGATGAGCTCCACGCCGGCCCATCTGGTGTGCCAGGGAGCAACAGTTCCCAGGCCCCCATCCTCCCCACCCCACATATGCTGCAACAACAACTGCACAGCAGACCCCTGTAGTCACAGCCTGGGCCTCCACCGCCTCCACCTCCACCACCACCACCACCACCACCAGTGCCACCTGCAGCACCCTCCCTGTCCCAGGGGATGACCAGCCCGCACCAACAACTGTGGACAGCAGGGAGAGTGTGCCGGGACCTACAGTGGTGAGGCAATAGGTCCATGGCAGCAGGGCAGGGGGAGAGCCAGGGTTGCCCCCAGACCTCAGGAGGTTGGCACACAATCCCTGGACCACTTCAATAGAGTCATCGGGGCTTATGAATAGGTCCAGGGACAAAGTTGCCGGTCTGACGAACTATTACGTGAGCTCATCCTGCTGATGAGGTCCATCGACACATGCATTGGACAAATGGTGGACCTCATGGGCCAGCAAGTGGCATTACTGAGGGACAGGCCTGTGTTCCAAACAACACCTTCGCCCCCTCTGTTGTGCTGCTGGATGACAGGGCACCATCCTCCCCTGCCGCCACAGAGAGCGGTGAGTACTCAGACGCCACTGGCCATGCAGCAGGGTCCCCCCCAGCCAAGCGACCAAGTGGGTATCCAAAGAAGAGCCTGGGAGTCTCTGGAGGCAAAGCACCAGCCAAACACCAGTCACGGAGCCAGCCCTGATGGCAACCCTCTTCCCCATTGCATTCACTGTTTGGACTGTCCTTCCCCACACTGCCTTGTCAATGGCACCTGTCTGTTGGACTGGGTCACCACATCCATGTGGTGTTTACTCTTACATCTCATTTACCATGACTGTCAACTCACTGCTCCATCACCACCTTCATGTAAATCTGCCCACACCCCTCACATGTCAACTTTGTAAATAGAATACCTTACACACTTCAGTTGGTGCATCTTTGTCTTTAGTGCAATATTTACAGCGTTCAATCTGTCCATAATGTATCCAAAAGATGAACAGTAGGTAGACCTGGATAATATTGAGGCACCTAGGGGAAACAACAGAATAACAGTCACCAACCATATACATAAGTCAACAGGCAGACAACACAATGTGCAACAAGTGTCAACAAACAGAGTTCCGTATACATTCACAGGTGAAATGTCACTGCCACATTTCCACACACAGGTGACTCTACATGTGCCTGTCTGTACCATCCGCACATAGCCCTTCACGACAACAGTAATCACACCAGACCATGTAAAATTTGTACCTCGTCACCCACCTTCAAGTTAAGTAGCGGGTGATGAGCTGTTGACGCATATCATCTCCTCCCTCCTCTCCACGGTCCTCATCACTGGACTCAGGTCCCTGAACAGGCGGAGGCCTTGGGTCCTCACCATCATCCAGGAGCAGGGGAATCCCCTTGTGAATGGCCATGTTGTGGAGCATACAGCATGCCACAACGATCTTGCAGTATGACAGTGTACCTCCAGTCCTGTCAAGACAGCGGAATCTTGAATTGAGCAGGCCAAAAGTCTGCTCAATGACATGACGGGTCCTGCCATGGGCCTCATTGTACCTGATGTCAGCCGGGGACCTGGGATTCTGTAGTGGGCTCTGCAGCCATGGTCAGCTGGGATATGCAGAGTCACCTGGGAATGACAAACACACATTGCAATGTTGCACAGGCAGAAGGCAGCAGGTCACACACACAGCATGCCATTTCACTAGGCATACTCACCCACAATCCAAGCACGCTCGGGAAGCAGATTTGCCATCATACGGGGCACAATTCTGTTCCTCAGGATGTACGAGTCACGGGCTGAGCCGGGGAATCTGGCACACACATGTGATATGGTCATGTCCGCAAGGCACACCACCTTCACATTGATCTAGTGATAATGTTTTCGATTCCTAAAAATGTGTTCACTCGCCTGTGATGGCACCAGACCAACATGGGTGCAATTGATGGCACCAACAACATGGGGGATGTGCCCAAGAGGGATAGAAGTCTCACTTCACAATGGGGAGTGTATGTATCTATCCTTATGGATCATCATGGCTGCAAGAATATCCCTCAGCACCAGGCTGAACATGGGTTTGCGACATCCCTGCAGCGCTGGCCACAGTCTCCTGTAAGGAACCAGTTGCAAAAAAATGGAGGGCTGCCATCGCTTTGTACGTTGGTTTGAAAGCTGTTGGGTAGTGGCGACGAGGCTGCAGGTGGGACTCCAACAGATCACAAAGGATCTTCAGGTTGAGTCTGTCCACGCGGAATTTGCGAATGATCGCCACATCCTCCATGTCCTCCAGCAGTGTCAAGTGATATAGGAGATTAGGACTCCTCCTAGTTGAGAAGAAAAGGGACACATGTCAATGACAACCATCATGAGATGCCCACAGCACATCCCGTCAAGGATGTCACGGAAAAACAAAGACTGCCATGAGAAATGCGTGACACACCAGGTTACATGGGTGGACATTTGATTCACACAGAGGGCACACCTCTCCATTTACCATACACAAGTGCCTCAAACAACACATAGGTCAATGTGAATGCACACATACTTAACACCACATTTCACATGTGCACGCCTTGTAGCGTACCATCCAGCCAATGTGTGTTAAATGAACATGACTGTCTCATACTCATCTGCTGTACCTGTCACACCTCAATGCATCATGTTAACTTGGCACACATCCACAACACAATGATCACAGTAGGCGGCGAACTATCAGTTGTGTGCATGAGCAGATATGAAAGCTCAAGTAAGTAACAACACCATACAGTGAGACAAGCCTTGCCAAGGTCAGTAATGACCCACAACACATTGATTGGTTACACATTGTTGAGTCCACTACAACACTGTCACGCATCATCAACCATCAAATGCATAATTGACATGGCAGGGACCACAGACCAATGTACGTCACACATAGCCAACAATGGCACATGCGTCCACCTGTGGATTATATGGAATAATGGGATTGTGTGCACGATGATGTGCCCTTAACCATGTTGCCGCTGTGTACTGTAGAAGTGCTCACGATGGACATTACCATTGCATGTGCCCCAAATCATGGTAGCTACCACCTGGCCCTGGCGGTGTGACACCAGCACCACCTCTTCATAAATGGGGTAGTCATTGGCATGGAGACATGGGTAGATGGTGGTGGGCATGCTCCACCACCCACATCATGGTAGCTACTGCCTGGCCCCGGAGGTGTGACACCAGCACCACCCCCTTCACAAGTGCGGTAGTCATTGGCATGGAGACATGTGTAGATGGCGGTGGGCATGCTCCGTCACCCAAATTGCGGTAGCTACCGCCTGGCCCCGGCGGTGTGACACCAGCACCACCGCCTTCACAAGTGTGGTAGTCATTGGCATGGAGACATGGGTAGATGGCAGTGGGCATGCTCCGCCACCCAAATCACGGTAGCTACACCGCCATGGGGCATTGCCTACAGCCAATGGGAGCGATGATTGCGGTGGCATGATGCAGTTTTGAAAATTGTAGAAGGCGTGCTCCGCCACCGCGGAAGCGGTCATTGGATGGGTTTGAAAGATGCACCATCGTGGTAGCGCACCCGGGCCCCTGCGGCGCATCACCGTCATGGAGCATTGCCTACAGCCAATGGGAGCGATGATTGCAGTGGCATGATGCAGTTTTCAAAATCACAGAAGGCATGCTCCGCCACTGCAGAGACGGTCATTGGATGGGTTTGAAAGATGCACCATGGCGTTAGCGCACCACGGGCCCCTGCAGTGCATCACCGCCATGGAGCATTGCCTACAGCCAATGGGAGCGATGATTGCGGTGGCATGATGCAGTTTTGAAAATCGTGGAAGGCGTGGTCCGACATCGCGGAGGCGGTCATTGGATGGGTTTGAAAGAGGCAGACCTGGACAACCAATTGTTGCAGCTTGGCACCTAAGAAACTATCCCAGGTGGCTATAAATCTGTGGGAGTGAGCTTCACATTTCCACTGCTCACAGAGCCTGCTGCCTGGGACCCTCTCCTGCTGCTGCCTCCAGAGCCTGCTGCCCAGGACCCTCTCCTGCTGCTGCCTCCAGAGCTTGCTGCCTGGGACCCTCTCCTGCTGCTGCTTCCAGGGCCTGCTGCCTGGGACCCCTCACCACCCACTTCCACCACAGGGGTTCCATGTCCACAGGGATGGCAAGGACAGAGAAGATCCGTGCCAGTTCATTCACAAGCGAAGAGCTGGAGGTCCTTGTGGACAAGGTGCTGGCACAGTACCCAAGGCTGTATGGTGCCCCCAATGTTGTGGTAAGTCATCGTAAAGGGAGGTGTAGGGCGGGGGGTCAGACATGTAGTTGTACTGCTGCAGTATATGCCTGAGTGTGTGGGGTTGTGTCATACATTGACAAACATGCTGTCTCCAGGGTGAGGGAGTGCGTGTGTTCCAATGTCACAGTTTACCCTGCCTGCAGTTGTATGTCTCAGTGGAGTGTGCTACATTGTCAGCCATACAGAGCCACAGGATGTTGGACATGCAAGTGCCAGGACAGTAATTTCTTGGGTAATTGTCTCTGTGTGCCCCTGTTGTCCGACTCAGTGTGAACCCAGAGACTATACCCAGTACCCACCCACCAGGACGAGATGACATCACAGCACTTACTGGGTCATTACTCTTGTTAATTCACACTGAAATAAAGATATGCACCATCTCAGCCCTGTATAATTGCACATGACCACACTTGTGGTGATTCCATGTGCCCCGATGCCACACACATTACATACACATATGTTCACAGGACATGCTCATTGAATGCTGCCTAGTCATGTACACAGTGATTCTACACACAGACACAGGTAGATATGCGATGTATGTAATGGCCAGACATGCATAGGACTGGAGATGTGTGCAGGCCACTGAGGGGTTTCAGTGCAGTCCTCCTGCATGTGTGTTAGATTAACAGGGACCCTGTACGCCCTCATAAATGCATGCAACCACATCTGTTTGGCCCCTGCAGAGTGCCCTTGTGAGGTGTTCCCCAGTTTGGGATGGAGGGAGATTACAATTGGTAATGAGTCTCTGTCTTGCTACTGTACTGATAGATGTTGGTCTATGACACTGTGTCACTGATCACTTCCCCTTCTTTTCTCTTGCCTGCAGCTCAAGGAACCCCAGGGTAAGGCTGTGTGGAGGGCCATTGCAGCAAAGGTACGAGCCCTGGGGCTATCCAACCGATGACGCACCCACTGCCACAAGAGGTGGGACGATATCAGCCGTCTGGCAAAGAATGTGGCAGAGATGACATTGGGGCTGCTACCACGCACTGGGCGTTTGGCATGGACACCACTGATAGGCCACATATTGGCAGTGACTCATTCTGAGCTGGATGCACGTCTGAAGGAGCATCGGCAGCAAGGCAGGGGTGAGTATTTGGGGAGGGTGACTTTGGCTGCATGTGTAGAGTGTCTGTTGCAGCGGTGGCCCATGTGATGTTCGTGGGGTGGTGCTGTGCTGTGTCATTTGAGTGGCTGCTGGGATGGGTGCCAGTGTCATGCATTGGCCCAAACTGCCCTTATAAGTGTGAACCTCCCCGCTGTGCTTTCCCATTGCCAGATGTGTTAGGATCTACATGGGCATTCAGTATTGGGATAGTGTGGGGAATCTATTAGGGGGTGAACAGCAGTGTCCACTATCTGCATGTATGCCTACCTTGCATGCCCCATGATCGGTGAGGCACACACATCTGACAACAATGTGCCCCAGAGTACCACATGCTCTTTGGTATGGCCTACTTGCCAACGTGGACTGTCATGTCTTAATAGGTGTGTGTGTTGTCCCCTCCTGTTCCCTCAAGGTCTGTCAGTGGAAATAAGTGGTGTCCCCACATCATGTCCCTAGATGTGGGCAGAGCAGGTTGTGTGTCTGGTACACTTCATCCACGGGCAGGGTGGTGTGCTGTGTGGCCTCAACATGGCTCAGTCATGGCAGATATTAAGGGTTACAGGCACTATTGTGGTCTATGTAGTGTGTTTCTGCAATGTGATTGCAGGGTGTGGTGGTTACTATGTAGATTTGGACATCTCCTGTACTGCATTGATTGGTTTGCTTTGTCCTGATGATGACACTAACACAACCCTGCATCTCTCTCTCATGCAGAATCGACAGTGGACATGGTGGAACAGGAGCCGGAAACCAGTGGCGGCGAGGGTAGCACTACAGCTCCACCGGAGGCCAGTGACACAGAGCCCACCAGCGCATCTGAGGGGAAACGGAGTATGCAGGAGGAATCCGTGCCTGAGACACAAAGTACTACATCATCTGATGCCAGCGGTGATGCATCCATGTTGGCAGGCACAGGGAATGGGGACAATGCATCATCCTCTACCACACAGCGGCCAATGGCCAGACTCCCATCCACTTCCTCTGGTGCTGCTCCTGTCTGTGTCAGTAAGAGGGGACGAGTTAGATTCACACCTGGACCTGCTGAGCCTGCACCTGTCCCCCCTGCTGCCCTCAGTCTATAGAGCTCCTGCACCAGCTTTGTGTGGGCCAGACAGCTCTGCTCAAAGCCTTCAGTGACCATGACAATAAATTAGGCCAGGTGGTTGCCTGCACATGGAGGACATACACTCTGATGTGGGTGGGCTACACCATACAGTCCAGGCTTTGTCGTCCACAGTGATGTCTGCCCTTCAACAGGCACATACTCCCATTCCTGCTCCAAGGCCTTTGTCCACCCTCCAGTCAGTGGCGACATCGGATGATAGTGGCCGCGGTTCCCAGTCACAATACAGCACAAGAAGCACCCAGCAGAAACAACCCAAGCGATCCCGCCCACAGACACCATCCCCACAGAAGAGCAGAGCCAGCCCAGAATGCAAAGGCAGGAGCCCATCAGGGAAGAGCAGGGCCGAAAAAGCAAGGAAGCAGGATTCAGGCTCCCATGCCTCAGAGGCTTCACCAGCGAAGGACTCTCCAGGCCCTAAAACTTCACGCAGATCTAGGCGTGCAGTGTCTATGCCCAATGAGGAGGTGTTGTCTGGCAAGGGTACACCTAGGAAGGGCTCAGGGCCACAGTCCCCCGCCACATCAACTCCAATTCCAAGCCCAGTAAAGTAGGTGAAGGAGGGCACTGTAGGGGCTACCCCTGACAAACAGGCAAAGGAGGGCACTGTAGGGGGGACACCTGGCAAACAGGGGAAGGGGGTCCAGAGGCGTAGCCAGACAAAGCATCCGGCAGGATCCAGCACGTCACCAGAGGGAGTGCCAGTGTCTGCACCTGAAGCGGCTCTGTTGGTGTGTGTGCCTGTTGTGTCATCACCAGTTCCCATTAACCCCAATACAGGAAAACCATTTAGCATTCCCAAGAAGTGGAAAGGCTTGCCAAGCCACTGATAGCCCTATATCACCTGGGCCTCTGTCTGCCCAGTCAAGTGGTCCTGCTGTCCCGGACACATAGCCAGCTCCAAGTCCATCTGACAGCCACAAGTGAGTGGTAGTCCCCCTCATACACCCGTCTCTCATACAGGTGTGCTAGTCCTGCCCATTGTTTACAACCTGGGTGTGTTGCTGGCCATGGAAGGGTACAGTCAAACACACTCACTGTGTAGCTTCTCATGTCCTAACTCTGCACTTCTCTCTGCCCACTGGCCTTGTCATTCACTGCTGTTCTGGCCTTGCCTGTGCAGCTTCTCATGTCCTGACTGTGCACTTCTCCCTGCCCACTGGCCTTCTCATTGTCTGCTGTTCTGGCCTTGCCTGTGCAGATTCTCATGTCCTGACTATGCACTTCTCCCTGCCCACTGGCCTTGTCATTCACTACTGTTCTGGCCTTGCTTGTGCAGCTTCTCATATCCTGACTCTGCAGGGCCTTGTTGCCCTGCTGTGTTGGCCTCCTCTGTACAGCCTCTCATGTACTTGCTGTGCCACCTACCCTGGACACTGGCCCTGTTGCTCTGCTGTGTTGGACTCTCCCCTGTGCCATGGACACTGGCCCTGTTGCTCTGCTGTGTTGGAGTATCCCCTGTGCAGCCTCTCATGTACTTGCTGTGCCACCTGCCATGGACACTGGCCCTGTTGCTCTGCTGTGTTGTACTCTCACCTGTGCCCTTGACACTGGCCCTGTTGCTCTGCTGTGCTGGCCTTGCCTGTGCAGCCTCTCATGTACTTGGTGTGCCACCTGCCATGGACACTGGCCCTTTTGCCCTGCTGTGTTGGAGTATCCCCTGTGCAGCCTCTCATGTACTTGCGGTGCCACTTGCCATGGACACTGGCCCTGTTGCTCTGCTGTGTTGACTCTCCCCTGTGCCATGGACACTGGCCCTGTTGCTCTGCTGTGTTGGAGTATCCCCTGTGCAGCCTCTCATGTACTTGCTATGCCACCTGCCATGGACACTGGCCCTGTTGCTTTGCTGTATTGGACTCTCCCCTGTGCCATGTACACTGGCCCTGTTGCTCTGCTGTGTTGAAGTATCCCCTGTGCAGCCTCTCATGTACTTGCTGTGCCACCTGCCATGGACACTGGCCTTCCTGTTTGGAGTTTGCCTGTTCAGATTATCTTGCATATGATCAGCTTTTTGTGCCTTGCTCTTGTCTACTGTTGTTCTGCTGTCACATCTGTGCAATATGTGAATAAAGACAGTTACTCCTGTTGTAGTATCCCCTGTGCAGCCTCTCATGTACTTGCTGTGCCACCTACCATGGACACTGGCCCTGTTGCTCTGCTGTGTTGGAGTATCCCCTTTGCAGCCTCTCATGTACTTGCTGTGCCACCTGCCATGGACACTGGCCCTGTTGCTCTGCTGTGTTGGACTCTCCCCCCTGTGCCATGGACACTGGCCCTGTTGCTCTGCTGTGTTGGAGTATCCCCTGTGCAGCCTCTCATGTACTTGCTGTGCCACCTGCCATGGACACTGCCCTGTTGCTCTGCTGTGTTGGACTCTCCCCTGTGCCATGGACACTGGCCCTGTTGCTCTGCTGTGTTGAAGTATCCCCTGTGCAGCCTCTCATGTACTTGCTGTGCCACCTGCCATGGACACTGGCCTTCCTGTTTGGAGTTTGCCTGTTCAGATTATCTTGCATATGATCAGCATTTTGTGCCTTGCTCTTGTCTACTGTTGTTCTACTGTCACATCTGTGCAATATGTGAATAAAGACAGTTACTCCTGTTGTCTGTTTTGTCAGTGTCCTTGCTGATTAAAGTCATTTCGGTGTGTGCATTTGGTTGCCTGTGCCCCATGCTCTATGTGTCACTTCAACATTGCCAAAATATTTGCCCGCAACACATTTTTAAACAGGGGTGACAGGGTCTTCAGGCCATTCAGACACTGATACTAGTGTTATCTGTGATGGCTCTTTTACCTGTCATGCAGTTCTGTATTTAGTGCTTTGCTATTGTTGGGTACATTGTTCACATGTCAGGTTGGGGTACACTGCCAGCACTGTATGTGATGCTGTGCACAGATGTGCATGCATGCTGGGCACTGTCATAATGTATGTGTGTTATTCCTTTATGTGTGCCCAGCTGTGTATGTGTATGGTCATCCTGTGTTGGCCCTTAGTACTGGCCCCATGGCCTACATGAGATGTGTGCTCTTGGGTAGTCAAGAGGTGTGCAGTGTGAAGGGTGTGACTTTGTAGTGGGTGTGGATGTGTGTGTGCCCCTGGATTGTGAAAGACACACATGTGTCACCCAGGAGTTGTGTGCCTGTTGTTTGGATTGTTGTGCCCTGTGGATATGGTGTATGCACATGTGTGAGTTGTCTGTTGTGCACTGTGCAGTGTGTTGGTGGGTCCATGCTGTTCTGACTCCTCCTTGTTGTTTTGGTCACTTATGAGTGTGGAAAGTGTATGACTTGCACATCAGTGTTGTGTGTGTTTGATCATCCATGTGTAATGAGTGTGTTTGTGTAGACTGTGTGGCCCTGCTGCTCCACACTGCCATTGTGGTTGTGTTTCTCATGCATTGCATGCACATGGTGCATTTTCTCCTCCTGTATGGCATGGTGTGTGTGGTGTGATGCCATCCCCTATGTGTGCCACTTATGCCAACCCATTGTGGGTCTGCACTCCCTCTATTTGTGTATGGTACACCCCTTCCATGTCTACTACTGACAAGCAAGTGAGTTCACTTTGATGTCAGCTGTCCCCTTGGTTTCCATATGTGTGTGCCTCCACATCACTTCATTTGTGAGACTGTGCTTTGTGGTGCAGTTCTTGTGCCAAGAGTGATGTTCCACTCTGGACATTGCCCCAATGGTTTATGTGTGCGGTTCTTGTGCTATTAATGAGTCATATTTGCTCATGTACACTTCAACTGTGTGTGCTGCCCAGTGCTCTGATCAAGATGGTTGTGCTCTTGTATCCCAGAGTGGTGCATCTGTTGTTGTGTTGGATGTATGTGTGTTGGCTGTGGTATTGCTTCACTTTCTGGGTTTGCTGTTGTGTTTGTGCTGTGCTGATTAGTGTTGTGTGTGTTGAGTTGTGTCAGTCATGTCTGTGTGTGACTGTTCTGCTTGTTGTGCACACACTGCTTGTTGTGCATACAGTGCTGTGTGCATGTGGCCTAGGCATTGCCTGATGTGCATCCATTGATGTCCCGTGGTGTTTGTTAATTTTTTATTTCATTTGTATCTATGGTTGGTGTCATGTGGCAGTGT
The DNA here is from genome assembly GCF_964261635.1 of Lissotriton helveticus. Classification (NCBI taxonomy): domain Eukaryota; kingdom Metazoa; phylum Chordata; class Amphibia; order Caudata; family Salamandridae; genus Lissotriton; species Lissotriton helveticus. Next base: position 644,958,056 of record NC_136071.1, on the reverse strand, counting down.
AGTTCTGTGCTGGTGCACTTCTTGTGTGATTTGTGGTATGTTGTGTGTGGTTTGTTCCTGTGTGATGAGGTTGTGCACTCCTGTTGTGTCTGTGCTCCCATTGCCTTTCCACAGTTTGGATGACAGGGTATGTCTGTTTCGGATGTGGTTCTTTGTGTGTTCCTGTAGTGTTTGTGTGTTGTTTTTGGGCAGGCATCTGTTCAGGCATCCCTGTGTGTGTATTCTGTTTATGGCTACACCCAAAGTGTGTGTTTGTTTGTGTATGTGCTGGCAAGTATTGTCAGCCTTCAGTGTGTGAGGCACTGGTGTTTTGTGTTCCTTGTCAACAACTCCTGCAGTGGCTGTCTCCCTGGTTGTTTGTTGTGTGGTGCAGGGTGTGTATTGAGCTTGCTTGTTGCTGTGCTTGTTGCTTGTTGCTGTGCATGGGGGTGCACAGGATGGGCACCTGGCCTGTGACTTGATGGGGTGTGTTGATGTGTGGTTGGAGGGGGTGTGTTCCTGTGGTCTCTGTGCCCTGCCCATGCCATGGACTAGCCCTGCTGTCTGCATTGTGCGCATGTGTTGACCGCTGCGGTGATGTGACCGGGACCGGGACGTTGCTGCATGTTCGATGTGTGTCCAGGATGTAGTGGGGTGACTTGGTGGCAGGTGGGTCATGTGTGGGTGCCCTTGTGGATGGTATGTTGCTCCCAGCAGGGTGTCTGTTATGGTTTTGGACCCTGTGTCAGCCTGTGTGTTGTGTGTTGTATTTGTGAATTTGTGTACCTGCAGCGGCGTCTGCAGCGGCCCATTAGATGATAGTGCTGTAGCAGGTACAGCACCGGAAACACATGTTGAGCTGGGTCCATGGCGGTCGTGAATTTAGATAAAGGAAATGTATAGCAAACCAGTTATAATTCTACCGCCCTTATCACATACATATTTATAATATTATGCGACCTTAAATGATTGTTAGCTGAGACAAATTGATATATCAACATTTAGAAACCATTTTATTTATATTTTTGTCTTTTCTATTGTGTTATTCATACTTTTTATCTATTTTTTGGTTGTTTGAACATCCGGAGGCGAAGATAAGCAGATGCCAGAAAGGTACCCCCGTGCCATGAATAGCTACATAAAAGTGAAGATAATTCGACTGACAAGACTGCAAATATAGAATATTATTTTATCAGATATATATCAGAGTGAGAAATAAACAGACGGGGTCTCTGGTTTCGAGCAAGAGAAAAAAAGAACACTGAAATAAAAGAGCAAGTCTCCTGCAACTAAATCAAGATACGTTGAAAGGCTGATAAACAGCAGTCAAGTTAGGAAGAATCATCAGCTAATTTACCTTGAAGAATAATCAATCCTATCCAAAACGCAGATATCCATTAAACCACATGGGAATTTGAAAGGAATACCTCAAGTATAAATGATACGCTGCAATCAGGAATAATAGTTATTTTTGAGGGAATACTAAAGTGAAGTACCACCAAATACCACGGATGTCTCTGTTGCACATCACCATGTTTGTAACTCACGAATGACGGCCACCTGACGAAGGCCCTTTGGCCGAACCGCGCGTAGTTCCATTCCACCGCATTGCCTTCCGCTAATCTTCCATCGACCGAATATATCGTATAGCACCTTTTGTATTGTTATTTTTATTTCTTCTTTCTTTGCACTGTTATGTAAATATATGTAAAATAGGTATTTGAATGTTAATATATATGAACAATTTATCTTTTTTACCAAAAAATAGATAAAAAGTATGAATAACACAATAGAAACGAAAAAATATAAATAAAATGGTTTCTAAATTTTGATATATCAATTTGTCTCAGCTAACAATCATTTAAGGTCGCATAATATTATAAATATGTATGTGATAAGGGCGGTATAATTATAACTGGTTTGCTATACATTTCCTTTATCTAAATTTATTTATGCACTCCCTACGAATAGCAAACGAAATAGCATGTAGGGCCCCCCATTTTTCCAATTACTCCATGGCGGTCGTGACCAGGTGGTGTGGACCGGCTCTCTGCTTTCGCTCTCCGCTGTCGAGTTTCCGCCGTCTCTGGTTGGGACATCCTAATTTGTGGAGCGGGGCGGACGTCATTCCGCACGGTAGTGAGTCTCTATTGGCTGCCACCGCCACGGTGGTGGGCACACTTTGATGGTGGTGTGCGTTGCTCCGCGGCGGACGGGAACTGACCTATGTTTTGCAATACTAATATGGCGGACGTGTTTCCCGCTGCTCGCGGGCGGAAAAAGGCGTTTTTCAGCCCCACCAGCACCGCGGTGGTGCCACCGCCCGACATCCTAACAGACCCCTTGGTGTCTTTCCAGACTCTGCCTATATCAGTTGAGCCATCATTGTCCAAAAAAGAATACCCTTTGATTTGGTACAATTTCTGTTTATAACTGTTTGTTTAATCAACCTAGAGGTTATTGAATCTCCAGTGCATTGGCCCAGATTTAGGGGCTGGGGCAGGTGCTGCAGATGGTAAATTTAATGGTCAGAGGGGCACCAGAAGGAAGATACAAAGGGCAATTTGAGCTTCCTTCAAAGACATGCTGCTTGTTAGACTTAACATCCTTGATGTTGGTATTCCCCCAGACTTGTTGCCTTCACTCCCTGATTATTACTGAACTTGCTTTATTGACATTATGATTTTGTGCCATTTCCCTGTGCTAATCAGAGGCAAAATCCTTATGGTCTCTTCGTTAATCATAATCACATTTTCATACACCCAATTGGCAAATGTACTTTACTTATAAGCCCCTGGTACAAGGTATTACATGTACCCATGCCCTTTATATTAAAAGTTACCAATAGGTTGTAGAACACATCATGCCACCCACTAAGTTAGCACTGTAAAAACATGCCTCAAGCCTGCCACTGAAGGCTGAAGTGCAGTTTTTAAACTGCCATTCCACATGGAAAAATAAACCTTTCGCCAGGCCTAAACATAACTTTTTAATACTTATAAGCCACTTTAAGGTAAGCCTAAGGTACACTCTAAGGCTCATAGTGCAGGGTGCATGGTATTTAGAAAGTAGGAGGCATGAGTTTAAGATGTATATGTTCTTGCAGTGAAAAACTCCTAAAGTTGTTTTTCACTGCTGTAAGGCCATCTCTCCCATAGACTAATAAGTAATAACTTCAATTTAGGACCTGTTGCAATCAAATAAATTGTAATTTAAAACCCTCTTGAGTGGTGGAGTTTATGTTGTAATTTTGAAAATGCCACTTTTAGAAAGTTGCAAAAAACTATAGGGGATAAGCCCAAAGGACCGGTGCCAGGTAGGGCTATTCAACAGTCAAAACACAAGGAAGTGACCTGGCTCCGTTCAAATATTACTCTTATTACTGATAGAGTGACAAACAGACTACTCTCTTGTCTGTTTGAAAGGATTTTTTATGAACCCCTTCCTTTTTTACAAATTTTGTACTCGTTCAAGAAGATTTTGAATGACTGAGAATACAAACAACAATTATTTGCCAAATTAACATACAAAAACATACATATTAAACATTTCACAAAGGACTGTGCTCATGAACACCAATAAACATACATAGTATCAAACAATTTTTTCTAAAACAAAGTACAATAGACGAAAAAATCATTACATTTCATTATTTATGAGTTCAATACACAAACTTTCATTATTTGCATCAGGTGTATGAAACTACAACTGGTTTTAAGAACCGAACCTATTACCGATTTTATGAACCAAACCTATTTTATGAACGGGGATATTTTTTGAGTGTCACGACAATATTTATTCGAAAACCAATTTCTCCAACACTCTAATGACAATATTCAGATTTCGGTGCATTCCCAGATTTACCATTTGCTGTAGCCCTGGGAATGGGCCAAAAGGCGTAACAAGGAGATATATGCTCATTTTCTCCTCATTGTTTCCCTGTTCTATGTGTTCTGCATTCTGCAGCACACATAAAAAGAGAAAAAGGCCTCAGAAGATTGTGTTTGTGGTATATCTTCCTGCACAAAAGCAATCCTGCCTACAATGCAGGCACCCTTGCACACCCTTGCACCATAGTGCAAGGGCAACAGCGTTGGTGCTAGGCAGCAGTTTGCGTGCCAGTGCAGGCAGAGAGCGGGAATGCACTGTATAATGTTCAATGCGTTTTTTGGCAGGTAACAAGCCCAGGCAAAATTAAAGAATTTTTTTTTTAAGAATGTAGGCTAACAATTGACACAGAAATGCACAGTGAATAATAAAAATACACAATTTTAATAAATTTCATGAAAATATAATAAAAACAGTTAATAAACAGTATCTATAGTAAAAACAGATAGAATTTGTTGATCTGAAAATTATATCAGTATTGTGTCATCAACAAAAATTCTTAATGTATAAATCAATAGAGAATAGACGGTCCTCTTCCACGCGTTTCGACAAAAGGAATGTCTTCATCAGGAAAAAATACCATCTAATATATTGAATCTTGATAGAAGTTTTTATAGGATAGTAATAGGTTCATAACAACTCTGTATGAGCTTCTTGGGTGCTGAATATAGCACTTGAATTCAAAAACCGCTGGATGAAGCCTGTTATTAATGAGTGGCTACGGAATTTGTTATGTCCAAGACAGATTTAGTCACCCAGGATGGAGCAAACATGCGAACCTGAAGGAAAGTCTGCTATGTACGGCCTGAGTAGGGTGTTTGACACAACAGTAATTGTCAAGAATGAAGCGTCAGACGTTTATTTTTTGCCTTCGTCTGACCCGAGAGACCGTAGGAACCCACAGGAGGCTTTTCAGCCCCTAACTAAGTAATGGGAGATATATAATTTAAATCAACTCCCTCGCTGCATTTCTGCTAACTCCAAGAACGTATCCTGACCGTTTGGAGGCTTTTAGCTTTTACCTGCACATCATTGCAAGTCACTTTTGCAGCTCCTGCCTTTTTGATTAAAGTTTTTATCATTCGATGAATGCGCCGAGTCTGTTTCACACGTTCAGACTGTCGTGTTTTCAACCGCGCACACATATTAGTTTATCACGCAGGACCTTTTCATGAGTTATCAACCGAGTTGCTGTTGAATTTGGGATCCTACGTTAAAGACTAAAGTCATCCATACGCTTCATTCTTGACAATGACAGTTGTGTCAAGCACCCTACTCAGGCCGCTAAAAATTGTCTTACCCTGGTCCCAGGAATATTATCTGATTACAGGGGGTCCTTGTTACTTGCAAGTTTTTAATGTTCAATGCATTGCATTCCTGCCCTCGTCCTTTCATGGAACGCAGCGCAGCAAGGTGGCTTGCTGCATTATGTAACGTGAATATTTGATAAATATGTTCCTAGGTCTCTCCTGGTTAGCAAACTGAGGACACTTGTCATTATCAGCAAATTGCCCTAAAGCTTCTTTGAAGAACATTTAACAATATTTGTCATTTTGGATAATACACATATTTCCTTTGCTATTATCTACATACCATTATCAGTAGGAAAGTATATAGCTTCCATGTATTTGCGAAGAAGCTTATTGTACATCAAATAAAGCAATGTTACAAAAATGTATTTTTTAAAATTTCATCTGCAGTCATAAGACCTGAAATGAAAGCAGTATGGTTAAAGTCATCTGTAAATTAATTTACTTGTGTCTTTGTTGATGCAGCTAAGTGGGTAGTTGCTCACACCTGACAACGCGTGAGTGTAGCGATAGAAACAGGCTCATGTCCAGTTTCTGATCTGCTAGCTAAGGACCAAAGGTGTTATGTGGGAATAGTCTAGCACACACATTCATTTTTATGGGCTTGAAGGTCAACATCTTTAAATACATCATTTGTAGAAAAGAATGAGTTGTTAAGTATCAACTAGTTAACCTCTTCATCTCTGTAGTCCCACCCACACAGTCAATCACGAAAGTGTGAACATTTTTTCTAACGTGCTAGTAAAAAAAGAATAAAAATGAGTGAGGCAAAAACTAAGCAGGCATTTTGTTGTACTGTGACATTTACCAAACCGAAATCTAGGTGCTACATTTTTGTAGGGAAAAGTGTGTCATGTCTTGAATTTACTAACTCTCATTGTCCCACTGAACCTAAATAGCTATATTCCAGAATGAATACCAGGGAATACATATGACTCAGTAAACTGAGCCAAGTATATGAGCCTTATGCCCGGTAATTAAAATAGAAAATAAATTATCTGGTACCTGCAAATAAAACTAAGCACTAGACATATATGTGACCAATGTGTCAAAATATGGAAACCATGCCTTGACCAGAGGTGTGCTCAGAGCAAACGGAGTTCTGCAATGCTCTCACTTAGAGAAGTTGTAGATTTCACATGTGGCATTGAACTGATGTATGTAGCAGTCACTGGATTGCTAAAAAAAGTACTTATTTTTGTAGTTTCAAAATAAACTGGGATCGTCTTCCTTGCAAGATGCATATGCCTGTCAGAATTTGTTGAACAGCATCAACATGCAATGAACTTGCCAAGGTGCCAGAATGCACTAACCTTGTTGGAAGAATCCAGTGGGAGTGATCCCTGTTCCATCTCTCACCATGCTCATCAGTAAACACATACCCAGGAATATGAGGGCCAGTAGTAAATACAGGTAGAGGGAATGAAATAAGAGAGAAAACAGGACTCCGCCACTCTGACTAATCATTTCTGATGGTTACGGAGGTCTGCAGGATATACTGGATTGCTACAAGACAAAAATATATTTTAAGTAACTTTTCAATGAAAGTTTGAATCTAAAATGTAACCGTGAATGGATAGACCGTAGCAATGTTTCTGTGTAATCAATTGTTTGTTCTTTGATATGAAACTGGTAATTACTTAAAACTAAACATACTTTACATGTACACTAGTACTTCGGGTGCACGACATTCAAATACACATATGCAATATAGTTCAAACTAAGAATCCTTGCTGCTTTCTCCCAGGGACACCCTTAGAATAATGTAGAACCCCTACTCTTGAAGGTTCAGAAAAAATGCATAAGAAAATAATTGACATTTTGCTTTCATCATCAATACGACTTTTTGAATACTACTCTGAATTCCCAAGGTCCATCAAACAATCCTTTAGGAAGCAATATATTGATAAAGCGACATCTGAAGTCCATGTAGTGCGTTCCTGAATCCAGAAACATTGTATTATTATTATTTATTGTAATTATTTGAGTTTTAATTAGCGCTTGCTAGACCCGAGTGTTTCAGAGCACTTTACAGGTTATGCAAATACATAAATACGTTTATAGAAGGTAGAAAAGGAACTATTATTATAAAAGTCACAAGACACTACAGCACTCAATGGCTATATTCAAAAGAAAAAAACAGGGTATATGGAGGCATCGGGGTTGGGGGGGGATATGCTTGCATGAGGGGAAGGGAATATGCTTGCATAGCAAAGGACACCATGAATTAGGAGTGCAGATATTCACAATATTTTAAGATGTCTCCCATCTTCTCTGAAGGCTCACGTTTGTGGCCTGCAGGGAACTGTAGAGAACCGCAGCATGCTGATATTCAGCACATTCTCCTCATGTGTGCAGTCTGGGTTCTGACTGCCCAGTCATCCTGTGATTATTGCCAACCTTTACTACACTGAAAGGAACATAGCACAAGAGGATTTGGAGCACTGCTTGCCCTCACTCAAATCATGCTAAGCAGTATATCCAGCTCTGCTTCCCAACAGTGCTTGAACCCCTCCACACTTCCACAGTCAACAAAGGCAATGGTTTTAACAGTGTGGCTCCACCTTAGTGAGGGTGCCTAGCATAAACGGCTTACAACAAACCTGAGCCATGAAATTCTTCGGGACTAAACCTCTTCCAATCCACTAAATTGTGCAACATTCATTTTGCAGTTCTTGCATCTAAACTTTTATGTACCTCATATTCATTTTTGGAACTCAACTGGACTGACATAGTATGCGAAGCAAGATGTGACTGTGAAGAACATGGGGGCATATTACCAAGCAATAGCGATAATTATCGTTATTGCTTGGTTAGAGACAAAAGTTTACAGCTGAGGTGCGGCGATTTTTACCGCAGATAAACCTTGGTATTACCAAGGTTTATCGCAAATGCGATAAAAAACGGCCGCAATGCATGAATATCGCTGAAAAGTCAGCGATATTCATGCATTACCGAGCTAATGCTCTTAGCCATGTTATCTACCTCCCATTGGATAACATGGCTAAGAACTGCTCAGGGCAGGTGTTAGCTTTTGGAGATATTCGCGCTTAGCGCGAATATCTCCAAAAGTTGGTAATAGGAGATAGCGATGTTAGCGACTGTTTCCAGTCGCTAACATCTTGGCACGCCCACTTTGCATGTCATTAGTGATAAATATCACTGACATGCAAAGTGGGGCCCAAGATGGTCGCTATCTCCTACTAGCTGTCGCTAACTGGTGTTAGCGACAGCTAGGTAATAGGGAGATTATTTTATCGCCGCTTTCTTGGCTTTTAAAGCCAAAAAAGCAGAGATAAACCCCCTTGATAATATGCCCCATGGTTTTAGAAAACCTGGGTGAAAATTATAGACTGTGGCAATTTTAGTCTAAAAGCAACTAGATTCCAAGTCTGCTTATCCAGAATGGACCCACAAACGTAGGCTGCAATGTAGAAAATTATTTCAAATGCAATTGTTTTTTTCAGAAATCACATCTCACCTACGTTAAAATGAGATACGGGACTCTCTTATGATAGCCATGAAACTTATAAGCAATGCTCTGTTTTATTGTATGTTAACTCTGCCAACCATAACGTCTTGCTCCAATCCTATTCTTGTACCATTGCTTGATATCTCAAATGCTGTTGAATACATTGTTTTAATCATTTATTGTGTCCTAACGAGTGGACATATGAGTTTCCATATCTAGGCCCTCATTTATGAGACCTGAAGCATTGCTTCGGTAAGGTAGCAAAGCGCCCGAAAGTGTTGCTCTGTGGTACAATCGTTTCAAACAGCATGAAAGCACCATATTTACGGTTTATAATAGTGTGGTTCCAGTATTATAACATCAAAAGTGATAAACAAAAAAACAATTCACAATATATTTCAATTGCAAAAAGCAAAATACAAACAAAACTCTTTGTTTCAGTTTTATTTAATCACACTGAAACTGATCGTCTTTTCTTCAGGAAAATATTGAAGGGCATACATTTTTAACACAGTTTCAACATGACAGTGCTCAAAGTGAGAAGAAGGGTAGGGGGAGGCTGTGATTCAGGTGGGGTAGTGAGGTAAAGTTAAAATGGTGACAAAAAATCACAGACAGTTCTGGCATATATTCCTCATATGCATGTAAAGCAGGTAGTCAAGTACACATTCATCACAGTACAAAATATCGGTACAGCTTTGCCATGTAGCACGAGGTTTCACAGTAAGGTTAGTACTGTTGAAAGGACTCGAAATTATCAAGTGTCGATGTTTGGACCCCGAATGTTGTGTAGGTTTTTTCAAGCCTTACTCGAGGGGTCTTACTCAGGATAGTGGTGTGGGAGGGAAAAAACAAGCCAGCTAAAAATAATGACCCAAAGCGTGCTGGTCAATGATACATTGGAAGTGGTGCTGCCAAATATTAATGGATGTGCGACATGCAAGTGCCGCGGGGTGAGTGGAAGGCAAGAATTGTTGGAAAGAGCTTAAGGCAGAGATGCACATGGGCTATAAACAGGCTGCCAATAGCTAATGAAAGCGCCGTATGGACGTGCCACAGTCTGAAAATTCACAAGGATATGTCCAACCCACCCGGTCGCCCAATAGTATCGGGCTGTAGATCACTTTTGGAGCCCCTTTGCAAGTACATTAACTTTTTCTTAAAACCTATCGCTGAGAACACTCAAGCATACTTAAGGGACACTATGCAGACAATAACCCTGATCAATGGGCAGCCTTATAATACGGAAGAGCAGCTACAAGCCACATGCGATGTAGTAGCTTTATACACAAGTATACCACAAGACCCCTCATTGGAGGTGATGAGAAGTGTTCTGAATCAGTGACCGGTCCAAGCGGTGGTGCCTACAGATTTCATCATTAAGTTACTGATAATAGCAATGAAGAAAAACTTTTTCTAATTCCAAGGTCAGCACTACGTGCAAACCAAGGATGTGGCAATGGGGGCGGCTTTCGCCCCTGACCTGGCCATTATCTACATGGACAATTTCGAACAATCATTCGTCTTCAACAACAACCCTTTCCAAGAGAGGATTGGGTTGTGGAAAAGATATATAGACGATATCTTGATGATATGAACGGAGACAAGACTGAATCGAACCGCTTCTATGAATGGTTAAACCAATGCGACCAGGACATCAAATTCACACTGCAATCACATGCGAAGGAAATTGCGTTTTTGGACATTAAGATCTGCTGTGAGAATAATGAGCTTTTCACCACCTTATACCGGAAGCCATCTGAACGTAATTCACTCCTAAGGTACAATAGCCATCATCCAAGGGCCCTACGAGATAACCTCCCAGTTGGACAATTTTTACGGATTAGGAGGAACTGTTCCAAAACTGTTGACTACATGAAAGAATCCGATGATCTATGTGCCGTACTTCTGTCAAGACTATACCCCAGGAGAATGGTTAGAAGAGCACAGAAGAGAGCTTGGTTCAGCCCTCATGAGGAATTGCTGATCCCAATAGACAAGAATGATGTCTCATTACAGAGGTTGATCTGCGTGACAACATTCTCGACGAGGAGCAATGCAATTACGAAGTTGATTAATAAACACTGGAACTCGAACAATCAACCCCACCAATGCATGCCTTCGGGACAGCAAAAAGTATCAAGGACCTTGTGGTCCGTTCTTTTTTGGAAATGGAAAAGAGCCCTATAATTCAATCAATGTGGAACCTGCCGCCGATCAAGGGACACCAAAAGTGCGGTCAGTGCAAAGCTTGCGCCACCACGATTCAGACACAAAAGTTCACGTACAAGCAGCAAACGATTGATCTACAAGTTTTTACAAACTGTAACTCTATGAATGTGACTTATGGCATTATCTGTCCCTGTGGGTTAATGTACATGGGCCAGACACAGTAGAAGGTAAAAGTGAGAATGCTCCAACACCAGAGCAGAATAAGATGCAGGTCCAGGGGGCCCCACTCGTGGAACACTTCTCTGCCAAAGGACACAATCCTGAGCAACTACAATGGCTTGTGCTAGAGAAAGCAGTACTGGGTCCTAGAGGCAGCGATCTCAGATCCATCCTGAATACGCGTGAATACAAATGGATGCTACGCTTAAACACGATCAGTAATGGGCTCAATGAATCAGACACTAGCAATGCTCCATTAGCGTGCTTGACTACAGGATGATAGATCCCTATCATCAGGTTGTCCCTAGTTCCTTCTGTTCCAGCACCATCGGTGGAGCCATGCCTCAAAATCTTAGTATTGTTCTAATATGACTATTGTCCTTGTCTATGTAATTTCTGTTTTGCAACGACAGGTACAGCCAATGTATGCGCAGACCTTTCTAATTCCATTTATAGCATGTGTCAAAATAGTCACTGTCAAAAAGAGTCATAACGCTGTCATTGCTGATATCCACTATCTGTATATGTTCACTCACCTTCTCACCAACAGAATGGACACTTTTCAATCTAAGTACTACAACCAATTCAGTGACTTTTATTCGCACCTATAGAATGGACACTTTTCAATCCATGTAGTAGCTGAATGTTCATGTGTTTCTGTTATTATGCCTTAACTTGATCTGTATTTTTGTGTTAGAATGTTAATGTGCCTGACAATTAGTTTATTTTAGATTGGTATTTTCCAAATTGTACAACTATACCGATCACTATTAAGCTATTTGCATATACTTATAGGTTTGACGTTATTAGTAGAACAAATTTCCACATTAATTTAAGGTACCCTCCTGGTGCTGATTTATGTTCATTACATTTACAGCACACTTGTTTCCATATAGATTTCTACAAACATAATGCCAGTACCAATAGGAAGTCTTTCTTCATATTTTTGAACGACCCTTTCGTGCAGCATTCAGCACCTACACGTCACTTAAGGCAGCCTGCGTGCATGCATCACACGTCATGTTAAGCCCTTTTAGAAGCACCAACACTGCCACGTTAGCGATCCCAGTTCAGGAACGCATTGGCAACTTCAGCGGTGAGTGAGCAAGCAGTAATCACGGCCCCCACGCAGTCATCTGTTTCTTTTTGATGCAGGTTTATTGACGCGGTTACGAAGCACCGTGAGTTACTTTTGTTGTTAGATTAACACGACCGTCGGCTGGCACCAACTTAGTTAGCCCTTCCGTACCAAGATATTGGGGCCCACCACCTATTATTGACATATGCTGCTGCAGGCTAATTGACGCGTTTCTGAGTGCCTTATAACATTTGTTATCAGAGTACTGTATTGATTGTCAGTTTTTTCTTTAGAGGAAACGGCGCATAGGCACTGTAATTCTGTACTCTTTCACTAATACCACATGCTGTTGCAGGCTTATTAGTAAACAACACAAAATGCCCAAACCACAGTGATTCAATACAATTTTTTGATATAGGGTAAGAAACACTTTATTGTTGCTTCCCTGGACACCATTATTTTGTGTCAATCATTTTATGTTTTTATATAATTTGAAAAAATTGCTGACAGAAAAAGAAACATTGATTGCAAATGTTTACAAATATTTACAAAACTAAACACATTTTATCAAACATTAAAGGCAAAGACTATTTACACATTTAGAAAACATTAGAACACACATTAGAAAATATTCTCACATCAGACCTCCAAAAGACCCCCTCTGAAATTCTACACTGAGCAGCCTTGGTATGTAGCGCACACTGACATTACAGCTATTTTACGAGAATAAGGAGCCCACACACTAGATTAAGCAAAACATTGCTTTTGTATCCCACAGATACAAGATACATACAGCCCTGATGACAGACCAGTGACCCCTGTCTGGTCTAGAAACGCGTCGGCAGTATTGGTTGGGAGATACAAAGTATCACTGTTGTACTAAACCTAGGACCGGCTGGTCCAGCGTTAAAAATGATATAAGACATTTAATCATTTATCGTCCTAACCCCCAGTTTCTCTCATTTAGTGTTTGTAAACTTTTTGTTGTTTGTAATTGAAATGTTTGTATTTATTTTTTCAACAATGTCTGATGTGAGAATATTTTCTAATGTGTGTTCTAATGTTTTCTAAAGGTGTAAATAGTCTTTGCCTTTAATGTTTGATAAAATTCGTTTAGTTTTGTAAATATTTGTAAACATTTGCAATCAATGTCTCTTTTTCTGTCAGCAATTTTTTCAAATTATAGAAAAACATAAAATGATTGACACAAAATAATGGTGTCCAGGGAAGCAACAATAAAGTGTTTCTTACCCTATATCAAAAAATTATATTGAATCACTGTGGTTTGGGCATTTTGTGTTGTTTACTATTGTTATTAGGTCTAGCCCTCACCACACAAAGGACCTAACCCCTTTTGTTCCCAAGTTGCAGGCTTATTGGCGCGATTTAGAGCACCGTGAGCCCATTTTTACATCTGTTATCAGAGTACTTCACTTACTGTTGGTTTCTTACTTAGAAGACACGGCGCATAGGCACTGTAATTCTGTACTCCTTCACTAATACGCTGGTTTGCCTTTCATTAATCGCTCACTCCCAGTGTTCAGGGCCCCCCTCTGCTTCTTAGCTGCGTTTTTTGGCTCTGTGAACTCGTCCCTTTAACATTAGCTCGGGCGCAGTTTATTTTTTAATTCACTGCATTGACGACTGGTATACCGGACCTTGGCACATCCATACTGCGCTTTCATTAGCTATTGGCAGCCTGTTTATAGCCCATGTGCATCGCTGCCTTACGCACTTTCCAACAATTCTTGCCTTCCACTTAGCCCGCGGCACTTGCATGTCGCACATCCATTAACATTTGGCAGCACCACTTCCAATGTATCATTGACCGCCACGCTTTGGGTCATTATTTTTAGCTGCCTTGTTTTTTTCCTCCCAGATTGATTCTCCATTCTCCCTTGATTGATCCGGGAACCTTAACTTGTATAAGATTAAAGATACAGGATGTTGCCGCCTCTTTAACGATGGATCCTTGATTTGCCTGGATTGCCTTTCGTTGGCACCTTGAGTAAGTGTTTAGACTCAGAACCTTCATTTTGGTTTTTCTTCATTGAGGAATACATGGCTGACAGTCACCTTATTCCTACAGGTGTCTTCTCACTCTTACTGTCATTTCATTGAGAGCCACGGAGCCCCTTGATTCTCCACCATCGAGTAGTGCGAGTTCCCTTCTTTTTCACTCACGATAATTATAATGGTCCAGCCCAGCACATGGGACTATGTTTACCTTGTTTATTAATCTTATCTTGGATGTGACACACCATTATTTGTCCTTTTTAGGTACCCCTGCACCCCACACCACTGTCCTGAGGAAGACCCCTTGAGTACGGCTTGAACAAACCTACACAACATTCGGGGTCGCAACGTCGACACTTGATAATTGCCGGTCCTTTCAACAGTAATTACCTTACTGTGAAACCTCCTGCTACATGGCAAAGCTATACAGATTTTTGTACTGTGATGAATGTGTACTTGACTACCTGCTTTACATGCATATGAGGAATATATGCCAGAACTGTCTGCGGTTGTTTGTCACCATTTTAACTCTACCTCACTACCCCACGTGAATCACAACCACCCCTACCCTTCTTCTCACTTTGGGCAATGTCATGTTGAAACTATGTTAAAAATGTATGCCCTTCGATATTTGCCTGAATAAAAGACGATCAGTTTCAGTGTGATTAAATAACACTGAAACAAAGAGTTTTGTTCGTATTTTGTTTTTTGCAATTGAATTATATTGTGAATTATTTTTTTGTCTAACACTTTTGATGTTATAATATTGGGACCACCCTATTATATACTGCCTAGCACCCAAGTCCCAGTGATTCCGGATTTACCCTTTTTGCATAAACCATATTTACCTTTGGCACACCATGGCAAAAGGTCCCATGGTGCATCTAAAAAAATGGTGCACCCATGGGCCTGCTGCCGCAGATTTTTTTTGCATATGCAGCCAAAGTGAAGCTAGGCTACTTTGCAGCACTTAAAACTACGCAAATCACCTTAGTATCACATTGGAGTGTGTCATGCATCAAAAATCCCTAAAAAAAGACGTATTTGGAAAAAAAACATTAACTATTCTTCATAAGGGAGACATGGAGCAGACAGCAGAGGTCAGGGCAAAAACCCCAACAACTCCAACATCAGCCAGGATGTCCAGACAGAACCCCTAGAACTCTGCCCACCCTGACTTTGAAAATACAGGCCACCTTGCACCATGAGGCTAGTGTGTCTGCCTTGGGGCCATGCAAACTAATCCCGGACAGTAAAACAATGGAATGGAAAGGGGTTGCCAGAGGATTAATGCCTCACCTGGGAGGGGATTCAGGTGTGGTATATATGAAGAATCATCATATATGAAAATGCAAACAGCCACGTGGATAATCACTAGTAGGAAACCACATAGCATGATTCTGTACCAATGTGCGAGGTGAGAGCTCACAGGTGTCTACTGCCATGGTAGAGACCACCCTACCTCCTATCATGTACACATTTATACTGGGAGTGGGGGTGGATGCAAGTGATGCACACCAGAGGACCAATGAGCGTTTGTTGGAGGAATAGATGGTATATGAGCCTGGTGGGCCCCTAGAATAGTAGTGCAATGTAGGTGTTTTCTGAACACCGTGAACTGACTCTGTGGTGAATGAGGAGACATTGCTTAGCAAGGAGATGAGAAGTGAAGGGTATACTGAAAGGTAGCATGAGCGATACTCATGCACTGCTGTGTCTGATAGTTTCACACTTGTGATGCAGTTGCGAAGGGATGCCACAGAAGAGGGCATTGATGTACTACACCCTACATGTGATGTGGATCTTGGTGAAGATGTAGCACGTGTCAGGAGGGATGTGGATAGAGAAATGTATGATGCCACATATGTCAAAGCAGGAGGATGTCAAACAGGGAATCGTGAAGGGACTGGATGAGATTGGTTTCCATGATGATGGGCAAGTCTTAGTGATGTTTGGAGGGTGAGATGTATGGGCCTAGTTGTGCGGCCAACGTGGGTAGATAAATGTCACAGAATATCATTACTAATAGCATGTGGGCCACAACTTGAGCCATAGCCCTCAGAGTCAGACAACCATGTTGGTCAATTGCAAATGGTGACTCACATTGGGGGGTTGATGTCATATATTAAAGTCAAAGTAAGATATGTGGTCCATCGGGTGTGACAGAAAAGTTGGCAGAAGAGTAATGTGCAGGTGTAATTGAGCAGGCTGAGTTTAGGGATGTGTGATACTCTGCATCTAACCAAATCTGTCAATGCCAAAATTGGGTGAGCGTCAGTGGTAGCAACTTCCTAGTTTGACTGGGCCTATCCTCTCCAAGTTGGTACATAGTGCTTATGGGTCAGAACTATGGAGACAACTATTCATGTACTAAAATCACATGAGTATAAACAAATAGGAAAACCATGGTAAGTAAACGCCCTTAAATATACCTTCAGTTTGGTATGAATAATGGGCAGAGGAAATGCAGGCACCCTGGTTACTTAATGCAATTTGCAAAGTAGGGGTGTCAATAAGTGAAACTCCATTCAGTATAGGCATCATGAAAAATAAAGGCAAATATCAAGGCAGCTGTGAACATTACCTCAACTTATAATCCCCAGCAGGGCAGGCCAGAAAGCTGTGTAACTGTGTTGCAATTTGTGGTATTACGCAAATTCAACCTTGTCACACAGTGGCCGTTTGAACAATGTAGAGATAATACCATATGAAAGGGACCTACAGGGAATCTGGCTACAAATCCTATGAGTAACATATGTCCTATACATAAATGTTGAACTGAAAGTGAATGAGAATAACATCTGTATGTCAGCCAAAGATATTCATGTCAACATCTAGCATAGATCACTATTAGCATAGTCCAATTTAATTGCAGAGGAAGAAGCAATACCTCCTGAACAGCAACCCGTCTTGGATTTGCAATCTGTTGGTCATGACCTCCTGCAACTCCTGGACTCTGTTGAAACAACTCCTCTAGTCATTGCAAGGGGTGACAATATTGCTGGGTCTTTAGAGGAACCTCCTACCACAGAATATGCCCCATCTGCCAGCCAAAGCCCAAGCCTGGACTCCGATGAACCCCAAGTTGTCTCCTAATGGCAAGCAGTAGGAGTCCAGCAGCAACTGGTAGATGAAGTGTGGGCAGGGATGGATACCATTGTGAGCATCCTAGAGGGAGTCCATAGGTGCCTCATCCCCAATAAGGACATCTCTGAGGCAATCAAAGGCACCTACCCTTTACTCAATAGAAAGGAATAGTCCTTGGCTGACATTGCTGGTATAAGGAGGCAGAGGTAACAACAACAGCCCTGCCAATGTGACGCCAGTGAAGATGCCACCCAGCTGGAGGCCATCCGCACCATTCTCCAAACTATGGAGTGGAAGCAGGACTCATACATTGCTACTATCGGTGCCCTCCACCATGACATTGTTTCCTTGCTGACAAGCCATCAGGCCCATGTTAGTGTTGTGCTGCCCTCCTAAGCATGAACAGTAATTACTAAGTATTTGGGGGTCCTGTGTCTAATGATAAATTGTGTAGTAAGGCACAATGGAATATATGGGGAAAATGTGTCCCTTTGCCCCTGAGAGTCCTCACATGCATTGAGTGTCAGTGTAACCACACATGACATCGATTGTACTATATACACACAGAACAATAAATAGGAGCCAGAGCACAGACCCTAGAACCAAAATACACATCGCTAGGCTAAGAGGGAATGCAAGTAGTTGCAAAAATTCACATGCAGGAAGAGCCACACTTAGGGGCCGATTAAAATGTCGGTTGGAAAGCTTTCTAACAGAATCGGTCTCAGAATTGGTTTCTGACCGAATTGGATTCGGGGAGTCGGACCGACTGATTACGATGGATCCGGATACCATTCAGCGGGTCTCCCATTGACTTCAATGGGAGCCTGTGTTCTGGCTGCTTATAGAAGCTCCCATTGAAGAAAGTGGTGGGTAAGGAAAATCATGCACACTGTGGCAGGCACCCCTTGGTGCCTGCCACAGTGTGCATGGTCTGAAACGGGGGTTCCTTGGGTAACCCCACAGGCCCCATTTGGAAGGCACTGGGTGAAGGGGGACCTGCTACATGCCCCCAAAGTCAGATTCTGACAGCCGATCTGTGTCGGACAAACTAATTTGGAAAGGCTATCCAAATCCAACATCGTAATCGCTCAATCGGAAACACGGTCCAAAGACTTGTACGAGTCGGCTCCGAACATCACGGTTCATCTGAATGCCATTCAGAATTGACTCAGAAAGTCTGCACGCTTCCCGAACATCGTAATCAGTCATTCGGAAAGCTTTTCGAATCGGTCTGAAAAATGGATTCCAGTATGGATTCGGCAGACCCAAATCTGACTTGGAGCATTTCCGACCGACATCGTAATCGAACCCTTAGCAAGTACTCAATGCCAAGGAAGTGTGATGTTTTTGGGCAGGTGGGGCCACTTTCATGGCTGCTAACCGGCAAACAACTAGCACAATGGTGCTATGGTGAAAGCGTAAGTGTGTAAGTGGCAGGCACCAGTATGTGTCCCATCATTGGGTGACAGATTCATTCATCCCTATTATACATGAAACATAACTTACACACATAGGGGCTGATTACGATGTTGCTCGGAAAACCTTCAGTACGACTCAAATTGTGCTCCGTGAGTTTGAGCGACCTATTCCGATGCACCCTTATGGTGTCGAACTTGGTTCGTTTGGACTCCCATTGAACTCTATGGAAGCCTGTATACTGAATGTGTACACAGGCTCCCATAGCAAAAAGGGGTGGCTGGGGAAAACCGTATACCCTGTGCATGCATGGAAAGGGTAGACCCAAGTGGACCCCCATGGGACAATTTCGGAGGGCCTCGGGTGAAGGGGGGCCAGCTACAACCCCCAGAGCCATTTCATCTCGCTGAGACCGAGTCGAAAAAGCTTTCCGAATCGTGCATCATACTCACTCGTTCGGAAGCCGGCACTTTTGCATGGCACAATTCGGCTGTGAACAAGTCGAATTGACAGGATTGGGTTCGGAAACTATTCAGTCGACGCGGACGAGATCTTCATAATGTACTTGGTCATTCGGAATGGGGAAGATTCGGTCGGAAAACATAGGCACCAAATCGGATTTGCTTGTTCCGGAACCCGTCTGGAAGCATTCCTAACAAGATCGTAATCAGTAGTGCTACAGTAGGTGACTATCTGTGAGGACCACTCATAGTGCCCAAAGAAAGTTGAAGATTCCTTAAGTGACCCAATTGCATTGTAGACTGACTCTTGTCCAGAGGCACTTCACTAATTTACACATATATACAAACACTGCAGGGAATTCCTACATTATGTGCTCAAATCAATCTAAGCAATTATGACAACTCTTACACAGGAAATTATTCTGAATAAGTGAAAGTATACAAGTTTTTTATATATGAAAATGTAACGCTAACAAACAAAAACAACCTACCCAACACTAACTTAGACTATTAAAACTATGTCTAAACTAACTGTACCTACCTTACACTTATTTACTCTATCGAAACTAAGGCTAAACTACCTTAACCTATCTATCCTACACTAACTTATCTTAACACTACTTTAACCTATCTAAACGTAGCTTAGTCTATGCTATACATGTTAAACTTCAACCCCCCCACCCACCTTAGCAAACATAGTCACACAATACAAACATAAACTACACATTAAAATCTAAACAAATATATATTTTTTGGTTTGTTTTTTTTGTATTCTTTTTATTTTTTTATCACATAGCCTAAACATTATTCCCCACCCACCAAAACCTTATTAAAATATACAAACTAGAACCCATACAATACCTTAAAAAGTCTAAACCTACCTTATCTAAAACTATATTATCTACTAACTAAGGGCCTGATTACGATGTCGGTCGGAAAGACCCCAACCGACAGTCAGATTCTACTAGACCGTGTTGGAATCCTTCCAACCGACTTGGTCAGAAACAGTTCCGACCGATCAATTACGATGCTCGAGGTCAGAAGGGGAACCGTTTGGTCATTCCTAATAGGTCCCGACAAGCAATTGGAGAATCAGAGTCAGTCTGAGCCGATTCGTACAGCTCTACGGACAGAGTTTCTAACCGACTGATTACGATGTTGGATTCTGACAGCTTTTCCAACTCGGTCTGTCCGACACGAAAGGCAGTCAGAAACAGAGTTTAAGAGCCCCCAAGCAGGCCCCCCTTTCCTGAGGCCTCTGGTTTGGCGTTGAGGGGGTACCCAATGGATCTCCTGTGAAACGATGCACTGTGTGGCAGGCACCATGGGGTGTCCACCATAGGATGAAAGGTTTTCCACAGACACCCCATTTTTCCATTGGAGCCTGTATTGTCGACCAAGAGTCGGTCTGTTCCGAATCCAAGACGTTGTTGGTCAGAACATTTTCGACCGACATCGTTATCAGGCCCTATGTTACATCTTACCAACTAAAATACTACAATATATGGAAAATAAAACATTAGAAATTAAATTGTTCACAGTTTTTGGGAGATCTGGTCCATTGGCTCCTCTAGGTTAGTCATGCGCATGCGCTGACTGGCCTGCTCCTCCTGTGTAGTTGAACACCAATTCCTCTTGCGAGACCTTGTGGCCTGTGTGTGTCACACCTGTGTGGCTGAAGTGTAGGTTGGTGACTTGGCCCTGGTCTGTACTGGCCATTTGCAGATAACGACATTGATGTTGTGGTTGGTCTTGGAACATCCCAGGTTCCCACATACTTTGCCATGCATACAATGTATGCGTCTTCTGATATTCCTTAGAAATATTGCGACATGCTCACATCTTATCTCATAGATACATGCGTTGTCAACTGTCATGTTCTCTAGGGAAAAAACATTGCAAAATAGTTAGCACATGCTGTAGACATACATGATGTGTGTGATAAGTAGTCTGATATTATAACAAAATCATATGTCCCTGAGCAAACCAATACCATCAAAAGATGTGGATAAATGAATAATATACTGTCACTACATAGAAATGGACTACATGACCCAGGAAAAATGACTGAGACACCGTCTGTGCGGGTGTACTAACTGTAACATTAGTCACAATGACATAAATACTATCATACAGGACTAAAATTTCCACTCATGTTGATGTCCATATTTTGGTAATGAGACAGCATATTGATGCCAAAATTTCGAACTACATTTATATTGTATGAGAAATATAGTGGAAGGGAAACATCTAGTGCAAGAATATCGTTGTCAAGTTTATCGATTTGAAGGTAACTAATATCGATTGTAAACATATTGTTGTTTGAAAAATTGTTTTTTTAATATTTTTATGTTTTAGTATATATTTTAAATGTATATGACATTATTCTTTGTTTAAATATTGTTTATGTTTCTTACTATATTAGTTAAATTTTATGGCAAGGCACGGAGGCCAATATTATGCATGTTTCTTTAATTGCCAGCTCACAGCAGCAACACCAAACAATGTAAAGAATTTAGAACTAAAGTATAACATTCTAAACATAACAAAATCTTGAAAGAGGCAGCCATATTCGTTCTTTGTTGCTGCTCACAGCCCAGATAAGTCGACATGACCTGTTTATCTCTACTTTCTTAAATCTTGCATGATTAAGATTTTTTATCTCTATTTGGGACCTTGGTATGGGTTAAACCTATTATCTAATCCTATCTCTTGTAACCTTTTGTGTCTAACTCCTTTTTAACGTCTTTTGGACGATGGTCGCCCTTTCTAAATCTTGTGATTGTTTGAATTCTTCGTTCTATGAGCTTGGGACTTGAACCTTGTTGAATTGCCTTCACACTCCCTTTCGGGCTTCTCAGGGCTTGGTTTTTTCATGCTTTGTGTCAAGAAATATTTCCCTTTGGGCACGTTAGGTAAAGAGACATCAACTTATCTAGAACAGAAATTTAAACAGCAAATATTCAAGTATCAAAACTAAGAGCAAAGCATGAGCTACAAAATCATGAGAAAACGGTCGATTCGAATAGCACAGTTTATTCATACATAAAATAAGTTTAAAAACAATTTAAAATACATAAGACTTGGGAACACAGAAAATATATCAGGGGAAAGAATCAAGTACATAGATACATCTAATCAAATTCCTAAACCTATAAAAGGGAGGTACACATAATTCCTAAATCAAATATAAGTACTATTATTCCCTTGATTTCTAGTTTCGACGCGTTTCGACGGACAGTTAATATATCGCCGTCTTCATCAGGAAATATTGACTGTCTTCCCAAGATATCTCGTGTCACGGTCTATTCATCAAAGTAGGGAAATTGTGCCTCCTATCTTTTGAGTGGAATAAAATTTTCACTTTGGACTGATTACACGAAAAACTGATTTACCTAACGTGCCCAAAGGGAAATATTTCTTGACATAAAGTCTAATGCTGGTACCCTATCCCTTTGGTTTTGGGTCCCTCTCTCTTTTATTAGAGAGGTTTTTCATGCTTTGTACTGCCTTTCGCATTTAGTCCCCCCCCCTCCTCGTGCTGCATCGGAAGCTTTCTCAGCTCCCGATGCTTGACTCCTTTCATATTTGAAATGGAGGCCAACCCGGATGCCCTTTCCCGTCGCGCAACTATCTTTCGTCCAACTTACTTTTGTCCTCCTCCTTTGCTTTAAGGAAGGCCTCGCTCGCTTGCCCCCGCGCATACGAGGTATCGCTCCTTCATGCGCAGCACCGGCCGATGCGATTTCTTTCAAATCGGCTTTCTTTCCTTCACGAGGCAATCTCAATGCCTCCTAATCCTTCCTGACTCCGCGAGGCCACCGTACTCGCGCCACATGACGCGACGGCCATTTTAGATTGGTCTTTCTCCCTCTACTTGAAGGGATTTCTGGCGGCCATCTTTTGGACACGCAAAAGAGCCGGTTGACAGTTTCCCTATGAGGTGACAGGCATTGCTCTCTCGGATCTCGATCTGTTAGGCTTTCCCAATCGTTTCCTCAATATTCTTATTTTTTATTCGAATATTCGGGCATTTATATAGCGTTTTTTCTCTTTCTTTATTTTTCTAGTCCTTACTTCAAAAAAAAAAAAAAGAAATGGACCAAATAAGTGGTGACTCTGTTGATGTCAGACTCCCGGTGTTTGGTTCGGCCGGGAGAATACGGGCCGTTTCCCCGGCCGAGGTTTTGGCATCTCCAGAGGCTCCTTCTCGAGAGGCGGATTCAAATCCGGATCCCAATCAGGATCCTACTCTCCTAGCTTCTTCCCTCAGAGACAGAGAGGTGGAAGAGGACGCTTCAGAGGCGAAAGAAGAGGCAGATTCCAAGACAGATTCCAAGGTTTGTTTTCTAAAAGACCTTTCATTTACCCCTCCAAAGGTGGGTGGGAGACTTGGTTTGTTTCTAGACAGATGGAAAGAAATCACTTCAGACCCTTGGGTTTTGCAGACGGTTTCTGGTTATGTAATAGATTTGGTTGCGAATCCAATACAGGTAAGGAGACCTCCTCTAATACGCTTCGCAAAAGATCAGGAAATCTTGGTTTCTCAAGAGGTGGAAGAGTTAGAAAAGAAAGACGCAATAGAAAGGGCGGACGATTCTTACACCGGATTTGTAAGCAATCTTTTCCTAGTCGAAAAGAAGGACAAAACCATGAGGCCCATTATAAATCTGAAAGATGTAAACGAATGGGTGGAATACAACCATTTCAAAATGGAAGGTATTCACATGTTGAGAGACGTTTTGAGGAAAGACGATTGACTAACTCGCCTAGACTTAAAAGATGCTTACTTAACTATCCCAGTCTGTCTTCACCAGAGAGATCTTTTGAAATTCCAATGGAAAGGTACCATGTGGAGGTTCAAGAGTCTCCCCTTCGGCCTCACATCTGCCCCTTGGTGCTTTACAAAAGTAATGCGCCCAATTGCAGCCTGGTTACGTTCAAGAGGGATAAGGCTGATCATTTATCTAGACGACATTCTCATAATGTCAGATTCCAAAGCTCAAGCCCTAGAACATACCACTTTAGCAGTCAGGGTTATAGAGGACTTGGGCTTCATAGTGAACAGGAAGAAATCCTGTCTGATCCCCAACCAACAAACCATATTTCTAGGTTTTCAGATCTCAACCTCGGATTGTGTCTTGAAATTACCGATGGAAAAGGTGAGGAAGATACGCAGAGAAGTCCGCAAATTATTATCCAAAGACCAAACTGTGTTAAGACAAATAGCAAGAGTTATTGGCCTCCTTACGGCCTCTATTCAGGCAATCTTCCCAGCTCCTCTACATTACCGTGCAATGCAGAGGTTAAGAACCCTATATCTCAACAAAGGTGTGAGTTACTCCCACAAGGTACACTTAGATTTGGAAGCCCGGGAAGAATTAGCCTGGTGGTTGGAAAATCTCGAAGCTTGGAATGGGCGAGCTATCTTCGGCCCAACTCCAGACATGATTATAGAATCAGACGCCAGCCTTCGGGGTTGGGGTGCGAGATGCGGCTCGTTAACCACTGGAGGGACATGGACTCCTCAAGAGAGTCAAATGCACATCAACTACCTAGAGCTCTTAGCAGGTTCATTTGCAGTGAAGAGCTTTACCAAAGACCAAGTCAAATGCTGTGTGCTCCTGAAAATGGACAACATCTCTGCAGTCCGATATGTGAACAAATTAGGGAGTCCCCATTCAAAAGCTCTAGCAGACCTGGCGAAGGAATTTTGGCATTTCTGCCTGAGCAAGAACATTATGCTTCTTGCTCAGTACTTACCAGGTGTGAACAACTCCATCGCGGATTGGAACTCCCGTCAGCTGAAAGATTTCAGCGATTGGACATTGAACAGGCAAGTCTTTCTCTCTCTGAACAAGAAACTAAGTATATGATTATGTGTTTTATTTATTATAATAATGATATTATAATATTCAATCTTTTTTGTTTCAAACTTATTTTTAATTACATTGTAAAATGTGTGTTGTTTATTTTTTCTTTTAAATTAAATTGATTCCTTTTTTAATATTTTATGTTTTTGCTATATTTAAATTTGTTTACATATATTTTTGATACTATTAGGCTATTTAAGATTGTTAAAATTGTAATATTAATTAAAATATTAGTTTATTTATATTTTTTGTATATGTATAGTTATATATATATATATGTTTATATATATTCCACAAGTTTGCTTACAAGCATGAGACGCACTCGGAAAATTGCAGCATAAGGGTTTATTTGTCCAACAACACGTGTTGTTGGACAAATAAACCCTTATGCTGCAATTTTCCGAGTGCGTCTCATGCTTGTAAGCAAACTTGTGGATTATTTACGTTTTCGGCTGGTGTGGTCCGCCGAATTAGAGACGCCACCTGACTGGGGAGAAAGGATTCCGGAAGGACCCCATTGTTGTTGTAAAATGTTTATATATATGCACTGGGGACCCTTCCTTCACGTTCCAAGGTGTAGTGGCAGAAGCCTGGATCGCCACTAAATCCCCAGAAGCGGCGTCTCTGTTGTCGACTGACAAACCATTAAATATGGACAGACGTGGTCACGAATACCGGCGTCTCCAGACGCGCTGCATATGGGGACTAAGTGGTTGGAAGTGTGGGCTTTGGATGGCGTTTGTGGTCCAGCACAGCACAGGAGTTTAACCCCATCGCATTGCCAATCAGCTACTTACTTGAAGCCATTGAAAACAAAAGCTGACAGAGACACTCACCGCATAAACGAACAAACTGCATGCTGGATGTTGCAGTCTTCCTAATGGTGAACACTGAATAGCACGAGTGTTTCTGAGTGTGATGCGGGTGGGGCGTGGCCTACACTACTTCAGGGGGTTGGGCCAACCTTTAATTGAGCAACTTACGGACTTCCTGTACCCGAGGCATCTGAAGAGGCAAATCGCCGAAATGCGTCATGCCATACTGAATAAACACTGTTCACAAGCCCCGCTGTGTTCACTCATCTCTTTTACGGAAGCAGATCTTTTTTAATGTTTAGCGTGGAGCCACAACCATGCACTGGGGACCCTTCCTTCACGTTCCAAGGTGTAGTGGCAGAAGCCTGGATCGCCACTAAATCCCCAGAAGCGGCGTCTCTGTTGTCGACTGACAATCCATTACATATGGACAGACGTGGTCACGAATACCGGCGTCTCCAGACGCGCTGCATATGGGGACTAAGTGGTTGGAAGTGTGGGCTTTGGACGGCGTTTGTGGTCCAGCACAGCACAGGAGTTTAACCCCATCGCATTGCCAATCAGCTACTTACTTGAAGCCATTTAAAACAAAAGCTGACAGAGACACTCACCGCATAAACGAACAAACTGCATGCTGGATGTTGCAGTCTTCCTAATGGTGAACACTGAATAGCACGAGTGTTTCTGAGTGTGATGCGGGTGGGGCGTGGCCTACACTACTTCAGGGGGTTGGGCCAACCTTTAATTGAGCAACTTAAGGACTTCCAGTATCCAAGGCATCTGAAGAGGCAAATCGCCGAAACGCGTCATGCCATACTGAATAAACGCTGTTCACAAGCCCCGCTGTGTTCCCTCATCTCTTTTACGGAAGCAGATCTATTTGAATGTTTAGCGTGGAGCCACAACCATGCACTGGGGACCCTTCCTTCACGTTCCAAGGTGTAGTGGCAGAAGCCTGGATCGCCACTAAATCCCCAGAAGCGGCGTCTCTGTTGTCGACTGACAATCCATTACATATGGACAGACGTGGTCACGAATACCGGCGTCTCCAGACGCGCTGCATATGGGGACTAAGTGGTTGGAAGTGTGGGCTTTGGACGGCGTTTGTGGTCCAGCACATTGTTTTAAGCTTCTTCTGGGACACTAATTCTGACGGTTCCATCCTCAACTGAAGAGGCAAGGAGTTTCAAAAAGCCAAAAGAATGACTGCTTATTCTGGCTTTTTTAACATGCACAACCACCACCACATTGGTACCCAATGACCTTAGGCTGCAGCCTGAGTGATGTCTAATCATCAGAGAGGTCAGATATTGGGGGCCCCTGCCATTACAAATTCTGTGGCAGAAGCCCAAAACTTTGAATAGAGATCTCTCATTAATTGACAACAAATGCAGGGTGACCAGAGCAGGACCTGCAGGGGCATGTCTGGGTAAGTTTAACACTAGGTGTGCCTCTGCATTTTACACTCTCTGCAGTTTCTGAAGTCTCCCTTTAATTGCCCTCAAATAGAGGATGCTGTAGTAGTCTAACTGCGCTGTCACTAAAGCCTGTACAATTGTTTTCCTAGCCGCTGAAGGGAGGAAGTCCATAATCTTTTGTCACATTTTCAAGATGTTTAAACACTTCCTTGCAAAGTAGGCTATCTGATATTCAAAGACATATTAGGATTGACCCAAACTCCCAGGTCCTTGACCTTTTCTTTAGGAACTGAGAGAGAACCCATTGCATCAGGCCACCAGGCTAAAGGGCAAATAGAAGGGGACTTACCAACAATGAGAACCTCAGTTTTGTTGCCATTTAGTCTAAGGCAGCTCTTAGTCATCCAGTTAGCCGCCACCGGCAGACACGTCTTAAACTGATTAGCCACTCCTTCTGCCTCCTTCTGCCTCCTGGGATCAGGTGATTATCAGTTGAGAATCATCGACATATGACACAATAGACACATCGGGGGTCATTAGGATGGCGTCCTTTCGTGGAATGGGACCGTCCATCATTGGTGCGGGGGTCCTGTTGGTGACATGAGGATGCACCTGTCACACTGGTGGGCGCATCCTGCATTCTTGACATTGCGGCGGGTGGTGCTCTCAGCACCACCCGTCTCAATGCCAAGAAGGCATGTCGTGCACTTCCATGCACAACGTGGCAGGCCCCATGCGGTGCCTACCATGTTGTGCATGGAACTGACCGCCCATGTGCACCCCCACCCCCCTGCTAGGGGCCCCCAATGGCAAAAAACACCTGTATTTATGTGGCGGTGTTGCCATACGGCGGTGTCACTTGAAGATCTCTACCAGGGGCATATATAAAGATTGAATAACGTAGGGCTCAATGTGGAGCCCTGAGGCATCCCCTGAGAGAGAGAGAGAGAAGCAATGGATCCGAAAAGAACAGATTTAGAGCAACTTGAAAAGAGCGTTCCTGGAGCAAGCAAGCCAACCACCCCAGAGCACGGCACCTGACACCACAGTCCCATATCCATTCTGAAAGGAGGCCATGAGACATGGTGTCGAAGGTGGCACTCAGATCCAACATGATTTGGGCAGACGTCTGATTTCCGTCAGCGCAACTTGATTATGATGCGGTTCGGAAATCATTTTGACTGAATCGGTTTGAGAATGGTTTCCGAAGAACTCGGATTGGGAGAGTCCGACCGACCGATTACGATGCATCATGATGCTTCCAGATATGATTCGGTCGGACTACCATTGAGTTTAATGGGAGCCTATGTTCTGACCGAATGCATAGGCTACCATAGAAGAAAGGAGTGGCTGGGGAAAACCGGGCACCCTGTGGTGGGCACCCCTGTGGCCTGCCACACTGTGCATGGCTGGTAAGGGGGAACCCATAGATACCCCTATGGGCCTGATTGGAAAGGCTCCGGGTTCAGAGTTGCCCGCTACTGGCCCCAAAGTCTGATTCTGACTGTCGATTTGAGTCAGAAAGGCTGTCCGAAGCCAGCATCGTAATAGGTAATGCGGAGCACAGCCCGTAGAGACATATGAGTCTGCTCCATATGGCTCAGTCATTCCAAATGCCGTCGGGTTCAGATTACAATTTTCCTAATGCCTAGCTTGCATTGTACTCGGTCGGTCAGAACCCTTTCCGATTCGGTCAGAAAGACACATTCCCGATCCGATTCAGCTGGAGAAAATGCAATTAGGAGGCCTTCCAAAACACATCCTAATCGGCACCTAAGTGTTTCAGCAGCCAACAAAATAGTTGACTCCATAGAATATAACGTTCAGAACTCTGACTGGACCAGATGTAGAAGCTTATTAGCCTCTATAAACTTACTTAGTTGGTTATTGACAATATTTTCCGCAACTTTTACAAGAAAGGGCAGTAATGAGATTGGTCTCAGATTTTCCATCTGTGAGGGATTTAAGGAGTGTTTCTTGCGCTGATGCACCACAATACCATGCTTCCATTTCAAAGGCACTTATCCTAATGTAAAAGACATGGCAATAAGTGTACTCAGGTGAGGTAGGATGGCCTCCGATACCTGGACAAGGTTTTTTGTGGCAGCCAGGTCCAGAGGGGACCCAGACTTAACTTTGCCCATGAGACCCCTAACCTCTTCATCAGCTGGACCCTTAAAGCTAAGGAGATTATCCCCAGAAGGTGAATCATCAAACCTAGCTTCAGAAACATGGAGATCTCTGTCTTCCTGAGGAAAGGAGTCATAGCTTTTTTTGTACTTTATTGGTAAAGAATAGAACCATCTCATGGACATGTTTCACCACATATGGGATTTAGAGATGCATCATGCAAATATGCTGATCATTGATCATCCACATAAGTATAATTGGATACGGAGATACAGCCCAAGCACTCTGGCTTGGCCTTGCAGACCCTTTGTGGAGTATCATAATCCAGCAAACATTGTTGCCTTCCCTTACTGTGTCCTATTAATACATGGATAGAGAGCTGTTAAGCACCTCCTGTATACCATGATTTTGGAACCTTACTAACATTGAAGATTTGGCAATTGAACAGAAATGTAACAAGTATCTGCAGCTTCAGACTTTTGGGGAAAATCATTAGTTGCCATACTTAAACAACCTTATGTACACACATCATCACAAGGCTGCATTCAAATGCATACATCATTAAGTCTACGTAGCATTTTAGTAGTGTGTGTATGCTTGTCGTACCACTCATCTGGTATCAAAAAGAGCCTTTACATGATGCATGGATGCTTGTGCCACAGTTCCAAGCCAGGCTCAAGTGTCACTGAGGCTGGATTCGAACAGACATACCTTGGGATAGGCTAACCCACTGAATAACTATATGTCCATACATTAAAAAACATACAGACAAACACAAATGTAGGCATGTCATGTGCTGTCTGTGACAGGGCAAAGACATTACTTAAGATTATGTTGCTCCTTCATCAACAACATATGCTGCAACTGCCATAGCCATATCCAGATTTACTCAGATTGGGATGTATGTCGTTACAACGCATGCTATTACAACGCATGCCTTTACGACGCAAGTTTTACGACGCAAGTCGTTACAACGACTTGCGTGGGGGGGGGTTGGATAGAGAATAGTTTAATTTACTATTCCAACTCCAGTCCCCGTGGATGGTAGGGAAGGTGTTGGATAGTAAATTAAAACTATTCCCTATCCTAGAGCGCCCCCAGCGCAATGCGTTGTAATCACTTGCGTTGTAATGGTTGCGTCGTAATGGTAGTGCGTTGTAACAGTCGCGTTGTAAAGGATGTTTCCCCTCAGATTGTGATGGCAACCCTACTGCCATTGTGATATGTGTGTACATTTTCAGATTTCGTTTTTTCATACTACTACAGGGACATTTAGTTTTTTCTAAAAACATATAATCTGTGAAACAGCAGTTGTCTAAGTTCCCCCTTATGGTCTGTAAAACTGAAATGTCGTATCTGGAGAGCTTAAATGCATGCAGCATGTCTGAAGCCAATATGCTGCTGTTGATGCTACATATGTTTGATAACCACACAGTGTGTGAATCATATTTCATGACACCTATCCTGTCCATGTTTAGGGACAGTGACTGTGTTAAAATATAGCACATCATCTGGCCCAGTGTCATCCATAAATCTGGACATCTACAAAAGATCCTTGCTCACACTTGCTTTGCAAAACAGAAATCACTGTGCTACCACATATGTTGACTCCAGTCCAGAACATCTGTGAATCTGCTATTTGTTGTGTGACTTCATGTGTTTCTGTGGAACACATGCAGACTTTGTTCCACATGATGAGCAATGTACCCAAAGACACATGACTAGAGATGTGTCATGTAGGAAGCTGGCTCTTTATGTAGTATACCAAAAAGAGGTATACCAAGCAAAGAGTCCAGGTACTTCCATATGTGTGGACAGGAGCTTGCTCTAGTAATCCTATGTGCTCTTCTAGGGAGTAGTCTGGTCGAGCAGCCGTAGGCCTATCAGAGAGGAGTGTTAGACATCTGCTGGACAAACACATTCAATAAATGATATACGCAATTCAACAAGGAGATCCACACCAGTTTATAAACACAGCACTAAACTTTATATAACTTTAGGCACCAAGATCATCAAAATCAGGTAAGTACTTTTTAAAATAGCTGGGTTGACGGAAATAGGTTTTTGATACTTTAAATTGTAATTGAAGAACTTTGCGGCATTGTTAACCTAGGAAGGAAACATATGCTGCATACGGTCACTTAACATCGATTTACAGGACCCTACCCTGAATCTTAAGGGGAGTAAGTCCAGCGTTGGTAGTTTTTGATACTTTGAATCGTAATTAAAGCACTTCGCTTTAATGTTATCCCCTGGAGAAAAACATGTATTGCATTTGGGCACTCAACAGCAACTTACTGGACCAATTTTCTGGACTTTGGGTGATTATGGGGCAATGTCCAAGGCGGCCCCTACAGTTTATATTGGGCAGCACTGGAGCGGCTGGGTGCAGAGGTGCCTTGCAGCATTGGGTGCCCCATTCAAGTCAAGGGATAACAATCCATCATAAAAGAGGCTGCAAACTCAGTATGGGGTACCTGTCGGGCTGAACCAACAAGGGAGCTCAGACCTCATGATACTTGAGGATGTGGGGACACCTTCAGTCCTCTTCTCCACAGGCCAGGGGTGATGGGCGTAGGGGTCATTTGGCATCAGATTTTAGCCACTGGGATCAGTCGCGGTAGAGGGGGCCTGCAAACAGAGGCTGCAGGAAGCATCGGGAAGTCTACAGTGGGCAAGTTCAAGGTGTGCTTTGTCTCAGGAGGCCCAGGAGACAACACTGGCACTGTTGGCCCACTTCAGCCTGGGGTAGGAATTACGGGTGTAGTGATGCCTTGCTGCTTCCAATTTATTTTGCAGCTCCGTAGTCTCCCATTCTTCTTTGGGGTGCTTACAGGATGCAGGGAAGCTGCTCTGCTACTCCACAGGAGTCCCTGGATCTTTGTTGAATGCAGGCAGTACTCCCAGGCTTAGGAGGCACAGCAGCTGCATGACAAGATGACTTTTGGAGCATTCCGTCAGGAACAGCAGACAGGCCGGCTGGGCTTTTGCTGCTCTTTAGTGTCCTTCTTCTTTGTATGTCACCATAAGTCTGATTTACTGTTGCCAGTGCTCCCATAAATACTGAATTTAGGGGCCTTAGTGAAGTATAGGGTAGTAGCAATTGGTCTACTTACCCCTGAGATCATTAGGCCCCCTATATGACCACTTCCTAGGGGAAGTGGTCATATGGGAAGTGGTCAACACGCTGTCCCAGAGATCCTAAATCTGCCATCTCCAAGATGGTCACTTCTGAAAAGTCACATCCACTTCAGGTAGCCCAGTTCAAGGGTGATGCTTACCTACCTGAGGGTGGGTATGTCTGTTCTGCTTAGCTAATTTTCCCGCCTGTCCAAGTGTCAGTGGGCTCTGGATGAAAGGAGGTTGGTTTCCTTTCCTGTGAGAGAAGACACATTTGCATATCAAAGGTGGTGGGTCTCTTTGAAGCTCCCCGGCCTGGGAATGCTAATCTGCAATTCATCCTGTGGGCGGAGTGCCAAGCACCCTTGGCCCGAGCAGGCTATGTTTATTGCCCCCAGGGGAGCAAAGGCCCTCATCTTTGGAGGTCAAAACCTGTCTCTGGTAGCCGGCTGGTGAAAACCAATCAGCCAGCACACCAGACGCTGGTAGGGGCACCTCTAAGGGGTCCGTCAGGTACAGGTATTACAAAATCCGACACTGGCATAATTGTGAGTTTATTAATATGAGATGCATTTCCAGTGAAGCCCTCATGTAGCTGGGGAATTCGTTTTTACCAGTGTTCAGCACATGCTTTAAAAATGGCTTCCCTGATCTCTTACACTGGCAGTAATGGAACTGACCTGTACAGGGGCATATCTGCTCATGCAGTTATGCCCTCATAAGATGAGTGCACCCTGCCTTAGGGTGGTAAGGCTGTAGGGGTGACTTACTTAGACTGCATGCTGTGTCGGCAGGCAGGGCACACAGGCTGTATGCCATGTCATGTTTTCACTCTTGTCTGCCCCAATACATGCAGCCTGCAGGGGCAGTTTGCATGAGCTTGGTGAGGGGTCCCTTTGGGGGGCACAGTTCATGGTGCAGCCCTTGGGGCCCCACTTTAGTACCTCTGGCCCTAGGTACCAGGGGTACCATTCACTAGGGACTTCCAGAGGCCACTAAAGGAATGCCAATAGGGGAAAACAATTGTACAGTTTTGGGAAAGAGATCTGGCCCTGGGGTCCTGGTTAGCAGGGATCAAGTACACTTCCAGTCAAAATCACATCAAATACCAGGCAAAAAGTGGAGGGAGCCCGAGTCAAAAAAGGCACTTTCCTACATGCTACTATCCAAGATGTCTAGTTCCTGTGGGCCTGCTTACATACACATTACAGTCTCAGAAGATTTACTCTGGTATGATGACATAAGGATCGTCTTTGGGCAGCTTCAGTTCTGATTCACAGACTGTCAGGTAAATGGTGGTAGTTGCACTGCAACAATCAACCTATGAACAATCTAGATTGCTTCGCTTCTAGGGGATTTAGTAGATCCTAGAATCGATTACTTTAAAACATCCCTGAGCTCCCCCCTCATAGGGAGGGGGTTGTAGCCCTTGGTTGCACTATGTTTTGCAACCAAGAGGAGATCCCAGATGATGAAGCATGCCACCTCGGTGGGTGATGGGATTCCATCCTCTATTAAGGACTCATCTGAGTTTCAGGAGAGATTTGAAAACTGAAACTATTTGTGCTCCTTGGCTTGCTTAACTCCTTCGACGCTCATGACGAGCCCAGCTCGTCATGGAGTTTCCATTGATTTCAATGGAAATTACATTGAAGATCCAAAATAGCCTTAGCATCCAAGTGGTTAAGCTTGATAAGACCCACGTATTTCATTTGGTTCTTTTTCTATAGTGTATTTGGGGATTGAATCCGTGCAGGTCTGTTAAGTTTCCTTTGTACCCTCTTTGTGAAAAGATTGTTGTGATGATAGTTGAGTGTTACCTCCAAGCCCATATCACAATGTCACATATCACAAAGATCACGCACAGACATCAAAATTGTACATACATGTACTTATAACACTTACTGATGGCATTGGGGTCCTGGAATGTATCAAACTCCCCCTGGTGAAAGGAAGATGTCCACCTAGGAGACATGAATGAGGACATAGCATTGTAAGATTTGCTTTCCAAAATGTTTACATTTTCACTCAAATAACTATGCTATCCCAGTATGTCAGAAGCACACAGCAACTCCTACACACGTCTAAATGTTCCCAGGTTACTCAACACATCATTACATGCCTGAAGCATGACTCAAGGAAGTGATCTTTGTAGTAATGGTGACCAGCATACAATCAGACTACAGTGTACAAAGAAGCATGAGTGACATGCTTTACCCTAGGCTTATCTAAGTGTTGTTATGATAGAAAAGGACAGACATACACCTTAGACACCATCATAGAAGACATATGCGTGTCTTCTGACACTGGTGTATTGAGTACTGAGTTGCATTGAGCTGTTGTATGTTCAAATGTTTTGCAAGGCTACATGGCTCCTCAGTATGAAACATGTAGTCAGTTTTGACAGAAGAACACACAAATTTGCACATGTAGAATTCATGGAACATCGCAATGTTTATACATGTGAAGCACGATGCAGCACACATTGAGGAGTACGCATACAAACATTAACAAAAGAGATCTGCAGCTTACCCTGCAACAGTGTGTGTTTGTGAAATTTGTTAGCATTTCCAGGGCATTTTTGTAGCTTAAGTAAGGAAATGCCCCTAAAATGTGGGATTTCAGCTACAAGTACAACCCACTGGCCATTGAATTGGCACTTGTGGCAGGATGTGCAATATGTCCAGTGCTTGTGTGATGTTTCAAAGCTGTAGGTGCTCTAAGGCTCACTAATAGAGCTTACCAGTAAAGGTCTTTTGGATGGATTCACCGCCCGCCGACTGCCTGCCCTGTTTAGATGTTGATGGGTCCATGAGAGAAAGACAGACAGAGTCCCGCCACCTCTGACAGGAATTTTCACCCTTGTCAACAGCGCCATAGGCAAAAGCGGCTGGCAGCTGGAGTCCAGTCAAGGATGTCGCCGAGCTAATTACGATATGTCTTTCCATTGAGACACTGTAGCGGGAATACCTCCTACTTTGATTTGGCAGAATCGAAGAAAATAAGGTAAAAACGTTACCTTTTTTCCTGTTTTTCTCTTCCATTTCCATCTTGTGCCCCATTGTCCAGGTCCTTCCTTGACTGCTCCTACTCCACCAAGATGCCAAATGACTCCATTGTCGTCAGGATCTAAGGTAAACTACTTGTACAATTGTCCCACTATGATTCATCTGTTGACAGTTGCTGTAGCCCCATGTATCTTCTGCATTGCTCTTACATGCAATATGTTTCTTATGAGTAATGCATTAGTGTTCATTTTCCTATTTATCAAGGTAAAGTGAACACACCTGTATTGACACTAAAAAATAATATTGTTGTTGTGGTGCTTAGGGTGTTGTGCTTGTGGTGCCTGTGCGTTCAATAGTGTGTGTATGCTGTTTGACTGTCATGCAATATGTAACAAAAAGGGGCATAACAAATTACCTACATATGCTTTTGAGGCAAACAGAACATACATGCGTATTGACATGAAAATGAGTTTTAACTTACCAGTCTCTGCTCCACCAGGGGCACACTCCATCATGAATCCACAACCAGGACAACGCCAACACAACAGGGGCATCCAATTCAACTTGGTAATACCACCAGCCTGACGGCAACGGAGCTAGTAGAGCCTGCACGGATCTAAATACGGCAGCTTGGACTCCATCAACTCAACAAATTACTTGAAACCACAACCATGGAGGGAAGCTGGAGTACCACCAAGATCTAAATCAGGCCTTAAGTACCCTTACTTTTCATCATTTCCTTATATATATTCCTCATTATAGGAATCATGCACATTGCCATATTGCATAAAACACAAATGATGAACATTCCATTGTTATGCTGGGCATTACTGATAAACGTACATCACAAAAGGCAGATAAAACAGGTATACATACCTACTGGTCCACTGATCACTAGTCCAAGGTTTTCTATCATATCTGCTTCATGGGAGATGACATCTCTCCATCTGTGTTTCATTTGGTGTGTAGTACAGTCCACACTGAAGATCTCTTGATGGTGGCAGTGCACACGCTCCCACCTGCCTTTCTTCTCCTTGGCTGGGTAGCCCTGACTCACCCTGCCACCAGCTGCCAGCATCCTTAGGAGGTAATTGACTATCAATCATATCAAGCCCCCCAACTCTGACTCACTATAGTTCACATCCCTCCGAGACAATGTGGACACCCTCCCACAAACACTACCCCTACACTACCCCTACCCCTAAAACTAACACTCCAATAAAACCTAATTACACCAACAAGAAAACCCCAAAAAACAAACTCCCAACAATGCAAAGACAATTATTACAATAGACAATTATTACAAATAGACAATGACACTGGACCAAATATATGAGAGACAAAAAATATACACCAAACAGATACTGACAAGACCAAACCACCCTTTATTCACTGACGTTCTCCAAACACCTCCCACACTTAGAATAGACTAACAGAGAGTAAAAGAAAGGGAAAGTAACTTCACACTTCCTAGTTTGTATCCTCCCACACCCAATGTGTCACTTCCTCGGTGTATCCTACCTGCTTTTTACAAATGCATTGTTTTTTCTGACACATCGTTACAGAAATTGTCAATGCGTGAATAATGCCCAATGCATTAGCCACAATACTTTTTGAATGCATTGGCGCAGATGTGTGGCTTACGACCCATGCAATGGGGGCAATGCAATGCACAATTGGGTCAATGCGTGGGGTCTCACCCACGCAAGTGGCATATTGTCTGGGATACAGTGTAGGGAATTGTGCATTGCAGAAAAACACACCTTGTTCTCACCTTCCTTGCACCTCTTTTCTTACCAGTGTTTGAATTTTCAGTGGTCATAGGGCCCAATTCATGGGGAGATAGTATAGGGCTTCACCGCACATCACCTTGCTGCACTGCCCTATGCCAAAGTTTAAGGGAAGGAATCTACTGTATTCATCCTATACAGTGCAGTCCTGGCCTTTCACCCTGCACTGCCACGTTTTCGGCAGCCTTGCTACAATACAGGCACTCTTGCACCATGGTGCAAGGGTGACAGTTTTGTAGCTAGGCTGCCAAACCTGCTCCAGCACAGGGCAAGAGGCAACATTTGAAGGAGCTGTTTTCTATACCTTACATTTCTTACAATGTACTTGCAAACACACCTGTGGCGTAGGGAGACTATCTGTGCTGCACTGTGTGGCCATACCCATTATATGCCTCTCTGTTGACACTCACGGATCATCATGTAGACTATTCTGTGATCCACATATTTAAGACAGAAACCAACATCATAAAGTGCAGGACACACACTCAGTCATCGCACACTATTTGGTACTACACTCACTTTGGACTGTGGAAGAGAGACTGTAGCTGAACACACTGTAGCAGAACACACAATCTCTGCATGTGGACACTCTTACACATTGCACACTTTCTGTTGAGTATTTCTTCCACAGACACTCATGTTCTGCACAAGGCATTATCATGCACACGTATATCAGAAAACATGATGTAGGTATGGGGTGAGTGTGTCACACAGCGACAGATCTTTGGAGTAGGAAAGTGAGCCATTAGTCATCACTGCAGTGAAGCATGGTTAAATAGTCAAATTAACTTGTGATGTTTAATTAACATGATACTGCTATTCACACATGCTCTCTGTCTTACTCCTGTCAAGGTTAGTAGCAGTACTTCTACTCTGTGGGCAGGTCTATATGTGTGCCTCC
Source organism: Lissotriton helveticus (assembly GCF_964261635.1). Taxonomy (NCBI): domain Eukaryota; kingdom Metazoa; phylum Chordata; class Amphibia; order Caudata; family Salamandridae; genus Lissotriton; species Lissotriton helveticus. Next base: position 644,919,900 of record NC_136071.1, on the reverse strand, counting down.
TGGTCCAAGGATACTGTATTCCCTGACGATGTAATGGCACACACTCAACTTACATTTCACCTGTGGGTGGATACAAGATTTGTAATTCACTCAACTATGCACCTGTAAACTCAGGTCAGGGGTACACAGCTCTTGCCATGCAAAGGACAGTGCATATCGCAATCCCTCAATCTGACCATGTACAATGAGTTAGTGTGTATGCACAAACTGGTTTGTATGCATTTTTATTCAAGTGAATTCACACTCTAAACATCTCAGTATTCTTCAAATGCTTGCATATAACCTAACCAATGTCATACTGCTCTGGCCATTTACTCACTGTACAATGTGATCTGCTCATATTGTATTTTTACAGGCCTTTGTTACTCATTGCATTGTTGAGCAATGTATTGCAAATGCGTTCTTTATCTACTGTAGAATGATGTGGTATTTGTGACAATGTAGCCATGAAATAGTTCCCTTGTGCTTTTTTGTGGTAAGACACGCATGCTTGTATGCGTTCTTTACAAGTGGCAGCTTTTACATGGTAGCATGAAACTAGGGGCCAGATGTAGGAGAGCAAATACCGGTCGGTAACGGCCGAATTCGGCCGTTACCGACCGGTATTTGGGTTTTCACATGTAGGGGCCATTATTTTACAGAATCGGTAAAATTACCGATTCGGTAAATTTACCGATTCTGTAAAATACCGAATCGGTAATTTTACTGATTCGGTAAATACAAATGTAGGTGACACTCCTGAGAGTGTCACAGGCCTTTAAGAGTCGGTATTTTACCACCCAATCCTATTGGGTGGTAAAATACCGAATCCAGGTGTGCATGCACATCTGTGCATGCACACTGTGCAATGTGACACACAGACATGCCCTTAGGGCATGTATGTGTGCCACATGTCACACATGCCTTTACTTCGGGTGCTAGAGGGTGTCAAAGTGACACCCCCTGCACCCATGCAACATTCGGTTTTTACGGATTCAGTAAATACCGAATCGGTATTTCCCATTGATTCCTATGGGCTTCACAGCCCATAGGAATCAATAGGAAATACCGATTCGGTATTTACCGAATCGGTAAATACCGAATGTTACAGATTCAGTATTTCTAATTTAAAAATTAGCTACATCTCCCTCCTTAATATTTACCGATTCATAAATACCGAATCGGTAAAATTCGGTATTTATGAGTCGGTAAATGTCCCTCACCTACATCTGGCCCTAGGACTTTGTTCACGACAAATGTCACTCATTATCTCTGATGAGATCTGCAACGACATTACTTACAGCAAAATGCTGTCATTCTGCATGGTAACACATTGTTGAGACACACTACAATGTGAGGTTATTCTCAAGTATGACAGTTGGTGGTGGTGTCCCTTACTTCACTGAATGCAGTCTGTTGCACACTTTGCTGCTGCACAGCAAGACTGCTATCTGTGCAGCTCTGCACTGCTCAAGTGTAGGGGGAAGTAATGATCAAATTGGAATAGCAAACGTGGCATGCCTGGCCTGTACCTTTAATGCAGTACACTGCTTCACATTGCATTTCTGTAAATTTGCAATTGATAGGTAAAACACATGGCCCAGTGCTGCTCAACAGGTCTGATGACATGATTATTACATTTAGAGGTCTACTTCTATTTGATGAGATGTGGGTGAGTTGATGATTACTGGGTTTGTGATACAAACACCAACATAAATAATAGATTCAAGCACTTATTTCCATGTTGGACCTTCCTGTTATGTTTGGACATTCTGTCTAGCAAAGTACATGTACTTTAAGAGAATACATTCTGCACAATATGGGTGTGTCACTGACTCCCGGCCACAATATTTTGGATCCCTACTCCATCCTCATCCTCCTCCATTGTATCCTGCTCATCATGTTGCAAGTCCCACTGGATATTTGTCCAGACACAGATGTTCTGGAGAATGGCAGATACTAGGATGATCTTGCAAACCATAGGGGGCGAGCATAGCAATCTCCACCTAGACATGTCCAGGCATCTGAACCGAGATTTAAGCACACCAAAGGTTCTCTCCACAATGTTGCAGGTCTTGACTGGCACCTGTTTGTAGTTTTGTTCTAGCTCAGTGTGGGGAATTGCTTTAGAGGTCATGATCCATGGCTTGAGGCCATATCCTTGGACAGCTGAAAGATAAACAGATATTACAACTGTTAATGCGTTTGGTCTCTGTTACAGACACATTCCTATCCATTTGTATTATTTGTACTGAATTACTGAAACACTTTATTACGGTATTTCACAATAAGTGTTACTTATACAGTTGGCCTTAGGTTTTCATATGTCTCTTCCAGTTCTCTGTGTAATTACAAATGATGAGCAAGGCCTGATACACTGTACACTTCTAAATCCTGACTATCATGTTTATTCAGTAGCTTGCTGTGATGGGTATTTAGAGATGTTCCTGATCATTCTCTGTAATGTGGACTCACTACATGTGTGAAGTGACAGATAATTGTTCTAATATTTAATTAGTTGGTCCTCCTTAGGTAGGTTGTGACATTGCCAACATGTTTAAAACACACATATACATATGTCCATGTTTAACCACAGATTTCGTTTGTGGCCTACATGACATTGGCACAGCCGTTTCATAGTTCAATTACCTTACCATGTGATGTTGATGCATACACTTGGTGCAGTACAAACTTTTTACATGGATTGTTATGCTATTTCCTGTCAGCAGACAACTATTGTTTTTGCCAGACAAGTTGTCACAGTGCACTTTGAGTAAAGCATATGTATTGCAATGTGGGCCATCTTTATGTGGGGCACACTGATGTTGTTACAAGAAGATGTCCATTCCAAAAGTAGACATAAATACATTGTTTTTTCACATGTACATGTATGACACTATCTTGTAGGGGATTGTGCACTTCTCTGCCTTTATGTTTTACTCATTGCTGTCAGAAATGCATGTTGAGATTGGTATTCTGAGTATACTGTGGTGCCTTGTGCAGGTCAGAATTCATTCTATGTTGATTACTGATGTATGAGATGTTTGGCGGCATTGTGTTTGACTTAGTGAGTTTCACATTGCTGGATTCATATGCTTTTAATTTGGGCTATTTACTCCACTGAACAGGTAAGCCATTACATTGGTTACCTCAGTCGATACGTTCATCAACCTACATGTATGTGTGTACGTAGCTTGCCAGTATTGATGAGACATAAGTGTGTTTTGTACTGTTGGTGTCACAAACTTATCCAATATTGTCATTTAAACGTATCGGGTGGGCCTAAACTGACATAACATTCCATATATGGACTTACCACGTACTTCTTCCTGTGTTGGTCCAGTAACTTTAGTCAACATACAAGTATACTGCCATGTGTGACACACTTGCTCATTTCCGCAGTACTTGCTCTCACACCAATGAACTTTTTGAACTTTGACTGATACCAAGTAGGTACGCCAAAAAGGAGACACTTATCAGGCTTTTCTCTTGTGGTTACCTTTGAACTCATGTTGGCTTGTCTGTCATGCCACATGGTTTCATTAGTGCTTCGTTACACAGTGAAGTTGATGTGTTTCCATCCATCCACAATGAGTGAAATGATACATTGCCACTTACTGACGTTTTGTCAGTAGTGCCACTGACATATGGATAAGTGTATGTCAATGTTGGTCATCATTGTCTACACGTTGCAGTGGGTTGTTCCCACTATGCGCACATCACACTGTGACCCAGAAATTTGGAATAGTGTCACTATGCAGTGCAGCGAGTCACCTGTCTGCACTGCATCACTGAGAAAGGGCAGTAGTGCACAGTATTTAAGTCACACCACACTATTCCCACAATTCAGCTTATCCTGACACACAATGTGCTGGTTTGCCCAAACATAGGCACACTTGCACCATGGTGGTCGAGTGCCTGCATTGTATGTGGGATTTTCTTTGTGCAGGAATGCACCTACATGCACGTCATGAACCCTTAGAGCCCTGATCATCTATGTATGAGTGCCACAGGAAACAGCCCACATGGGAAGCGGGAGTCACTTAGATCACTTGAGTTGTTTTTCCTTGTTACACATCACCTGGGGAGACCAATTGATTTGTCACATTTCAAACTTTACCTGGTATGGGGTAAATGTCATGCCTCATGAACTATGAGAATTTCATGGAGACACCCTCACAATGCCCAGAGAACACCTCCCTCGCGCACAGTGAAGGTACACTGCATGTTGCCCGGTGTTGCATTGCTTTGTTTACGCCATTCAAAGGCACACAAAGTGGCTTTGCATGTATTAACATGATTTACTTGGGGATTTGCATTACATGTGCATCATGATGCATGGTGCATGTATGAGACACACCTCTAATACATAGGGCCCGATCTCCATCAACAGACACAGAGATGGCAATTTTGTCATCCATTTCTTGATTCTTGCAGTTCTGTTATGTACTTCAGATTTGCTTGCCAACAAGTAGGCCATTCTCATATCATTCATTCTGGAAGAGCTCATTGATGAAGCAGTGGCTGGAGATGTAGACATCATGCGCACTTTGCGTACTTTGCCAGCATATTTGTGAACATCCCCCAATGGTTCTTGATGGCCTGGACATTGATAGAGTAGGTGTGCTTCCGGTTTCTGTGGGGGTGTGATGTTGCTGCAGGGGGTACCAGTTGCACATGTACGCAATCCAGGGCACCTAGCACATGTGGGAATCCAGAAATGGCATTGAAACCTTGCTTGGTCTCCAGCTGCTGTGGATGTGTCTTGGGGAAGAGGAGGTACTGGGGTGTTAGGTGGATTATGGGATCCATAACAGAGGGTAGGAAGGCAGAGAAAAATTGGTTGCGATATTCCTGTCACAATAGCTGTTGTGAACAGAAATAAACCAGACATCAGCATGTGGAGGATAGCCATCACCTTGACCTGTGGAAGAATGTTTTTAGGCTTTGCAGTTGGTGCTGGAACCTTTGTGCTATCTGGTTCAGCAGCTCTATTATGGAACCCCCCTCCTGAGTTTGTAGTATGTGACCTCATCCTCCCTAAGGTCAAAGAGGGGAGTCTGCTGCCGACAAATGCACTCCCTTCTCCTGCCCTGCCTCTCCTCACAACTCCCAGCTGCAAAGCACCTCCATGGTGTAGTTGAGCTTGACAAAATATTTTGTGCGGCTTATCTTCATGTACCACAGCCAATGCATCATTTCCTACGCCTTGGTTGACGATTGGCAGGAATGGAATGTTGGCGCATTTGAGGCTCTGAGCGACGGTTGCTGATGATGCGTCACACATTGATAAACCCATGAATATCACTGCATGGGTTTTTTGCTGTATTTTATGAGGGAACGCCTACCTTTAATAGTTTAATCTATGCATGGCGCTTCAAGTTCTGGTGCAGGTATTTTTCGATGCAGACCTACAAGAGCTAACGCATTGAACACAAATGCGTCAAAACTGTGGCAAGGGCCTCTCATAAATATGCCTTCTAGTTTCTTATATACGGCAGATCAGTATTTTATAACAGCGATCCTCTATACACAATGTGAAAAAATCAGTACTAACTTTTTAGATATGGGAAAACCAGGCAGCCATATAAAATGACCCATCTTAGTCAAATGGTCCATAACCACTAGAATTACTGTCTAACCTTGACTGTTAACAAGCATTTGCAATGCAATAGGTCTCACATTAGGAAAGTTTGAGCTATTGGTATTGTAAATGACAGATTTTTATTTATGTGTTGGTTTTGAAAATAGCGAAATTAATAGCATTGTCATTTACAATGAAAATAGTTATAACTTTTGAAAATGTGACACCTATAGCATTTGTAATGCAATATGTGTTGTATTTACGTGGCTTAGATGTATTGATATTACAAATAACAATGGCTTTTAATTTGTGTTTAATAATTAATACTTAAATACATTTATTGTAATTTATAATGGCAATAGCTTAAACTTTTGTAATTAACTTTTGTGAAGTTATATTCAGTGTATTTTATTGTGACGAAAATCCAAGAACAGAAGTGAAATATTAACATCTTTTTGTGACAGTTGTAATACAGCTTGAAACATTGAGAGAACATATTTGAACCAGTTGTTGTTGAATGGTTGCACAGATTGATGCTGTGGTGGCGCTGAGTGATGTTGTGGTGGCGACAGGTGATACTGTTGCATTCAGTGATGCTGTGGTAGTGCATAGTGTTGTTGTGGTGCCCCTGAGTGATGCTGTGCTGGTGCTGAGTGATGCTGTTGTGATGCGATAGATAGATAGATAGAGTGAGTGCCATAGATAGATAGAGTGAGTGCGATAGATAGAGTGAGGGCGATAGATAGATAGAGGGAGGGCGATAGATAGAGGGAGGGCGATAGATAGATAGATAGATAGATAGATAGATAGATAGATAGATAGATAGATAGACAGACAGACAGACAGACAGACAGACAGACAGACAGACAGACAGACAGACAGACAGATAGATAGATAGATAGACAGACAGACAGACAGACAGACAGACAGACAGACAGACAGACAGACAGACAGACAGACAGACAGACAGACAGACAGACAGACAGACAGACAGACAGACAGACAGACAGACAGACAGATAGATAGATAGATAGATAGATAGATAGATAGATAGATAGATAGATAGATAGATAGATAGATAGATAGATAGATAGATAGATAGATAGATTGAGGGCAATAGATAGATAGAGGTCAATAGATAGATAGAGTGAGGGCTATAGATAGATAGATAGATAGATAGATAGATAGATAGATAGATAGATAGATAGATAGATAGATAGATAGATAGATAGATAGATAGATAGATAGATAGATAGATAGATAGATAGATAGATAGAAATGAAATGAAAAATTACACTTGTATAGCGCGTAACTACCCGGAGGCCTCGCAGCGCTTTAGACTGATTACTGTGGCGAGCTACCGGGTGAGTCAACACGCTTTTGCGAACAGATGAGTTTTCAGAGCTTTCCTGAATAACATCCGGTTATTATTCTCTCTAAGGACTAGAGGGAGAGAATTCCAGAGCCTCGCAGCGGTGTGGGAGAAGGAGCGGCCGCCCCATCGGGCTTTGTTAATTTTAGTTGTGGTTGCCAGATGCAGTGTACTAGAGCGAAGGGCTCTGGACAGAGCATAAGGCACAACTAAGGGGAACAGAACAGCAGGGCCTGTTCGGTGGAAAGATTGTGCAAAATTCACATGGCCTTAAACTGTGCTCTGGCAGCCACTGGGAGCCAGTGAAGTTCTTTTAGGGCATTCTTAGCTGACTGCCAGCGGGGAATATTAAACAGTAATCGGGCGGCACAGTTTTGCGTGACTTGAAGCCTATTGGTCACTGCCGCCGAGGCTCCTATATATAAAGCAGTTCCATAATCCAGGCGGGAGAGTATCAGGGCCTGAACCATGACTCTCCTCGCCTGGAATGGAAGCAGAGGGAGCACTTTGCGGAGCATTTTCATTAGCCCAACACACGTAGAGGCTGTTTTGATGGCTTGGACCGAAAAGTCTAGCGCTTTGTCGAGCCAGATTCCCAGGCTCTTTATCTGAGGTTTGGGGGGGGAGGAAGACCGAGACATGTGGGCCAAATGGAGGCCAAGGTGGTCAAAGGAGGGTTGCCCAGTAACATAATCTCCGTCTTCTCCCCATTGAGTTTGAGATAGGAGGATTGCATCCACTTAGCAACAGCCTCCAGACAAGGGCCCAAGGTGTTAAACGACCCCTCAGTGTGGTCCAAAGAGACCACCAGTTGGGTATCGTCGGCGTAGGTGACAATACGCACACCAAAAGGATGGACTATCTTTTCTAGAGGTTGCATATAGGCATTAAAAAGAGTGGGGCTTAGGGAGGAGCCCTGGGGGACCCCACAGCTGAGTGGATGCTTGGGAGAGACTACCTCGCCCTCAAACACCTGGAAGAATCGCTCATCCAGGAAGGAGGTCAGCCATTCCAGGGCCGCGCCCGACACGCCCATGCCCTTCAAACGATGTAATAATGTGGCATGGTTAACCGTGTCGAACGCGGCACTGAGGTCGAGTAGTATGATGGCTGTTTTTCCTCCCCGGTCCAGTATAGCTCTAGCTTCTTCCGTCCCTGCTAAGAGGGCAGTTTCAGTTCCGTGCTGAGGGCGGAACTCCGTCTGAGAGACACGTAGCAGATTATTAGATTCTAGATAATCTACTAAGATATTATTGACGTGCCTCTCAAGCAGTTTGCTCATCCAGGGAAGCAAGGAAATGGGGCGAAAGTTGGTCAGGTTGTTGTGGTCCAGGTTAGGCTTTTTCAGTAAGGCTTTGACCATCGCACACTTCCATGGAGCTGGGACGGAGTTGGAGGTGATAGAGGCATTAAGGACATCCAGGATGACCGGGCGGATGGCATCAATAACCTTAGTTAGAGTCTGCAGAGGTACTGGGTCATTAGGAGATCCCGAGGTGACTTTAGGGATCATTCTGTCTAACGTGATGGAATCAAGGAGTGGAAAATTGTCCAGCAAACAGGGAACGGGAAGGTCAGAATCTGTTGTGGAGGTGAATTCCATGTCGTCACTACCTGTGGTGAATAAGGAATAAATGACCTGAATCTTCTGGGAGAAGAAAGTGGCTAAGTTGTTACAAAGGACTTGTGCGCCGTCCGATGACAGAAGCTCAGGGGGGGGGAATTAGAGATTTAGCTATTTTAAAAATTTCTTTAGGGGAGTTCGTAGCGAGATTAATTTTGGTTTCATAGAACTCGGCTTGTGCAGATTTTATTTCATTTTTGTAGAGCTTTATTGCGGCTCTATACTCTGTTTTCTTCAGTTGTGAACGTTCTTGTCTCCAGGCTCTCTCAAGTTTGCGGCAGGATTGTTTCATGGTTCTAAGGGCGGGAGAATACCAGGGGGCGACTTTAGATCTTTTTATCAATTGCAGAGAACCCTTCGGGAGGACTTGATCAAGGGTGCTAGAAATCCAGTTGTCAAAATTGACAGCGGGGTGGATGTTCGGTGAGGGCTCGTTCCCATTTTGGGAGCGGGAGAGAGGCCCATTTTCTTCCCCAGTGTTTATTGTGAATTTGTAAAGTGGGAGGGGTGCTTATGGACCATGCAAAAGGTATTAAAAAATGATCGGTCCAAGGCAGTGGTATAGGTACCTCGACCGTTAGACTATCTAGGTTACTATAAATGTGATCTAGGAGGTGCCCCTTGGTATGTGTCGAATGAAAGCCTTTTTGGGACAGGTCAATGGCCTGAAGGTTTGAACGAAGGCTGTTGGCTGCTGAATCAAGCGGGTCGTCTAGATGCAGATTCAGGTCACCCAGCAAGGTGAAATTTGCCGAGGTGAGCACTAGGTTGGCAGCTATGTCCGTCATATTAGTGACGAAGTCACTAAGGGAACCAGGTGGTCGATAAGCTAAAATACTAGAAAAGGTGATGGTAGGATAAAATTCGAGAGTAAAATGTAGGCTCTCACAGGCTGGTGTAGTGGAGGAAGTGACACGGCATCTATAATTATCTCTATAGATGATGGCCAATCCTCCGCCTCTGCCTGTCTGGTGGTCCAGTCGCTTAAGAGTATAGCCTTGGGGGTGGCCCATACTGTAGCCGGATCAGTTTCTAGCTTGAGCCATGTCTCTGTCAGAAAGAGGGCCTCAGGATTGAGCTCCTCTATCAGCATGGCCAGTTCGGTGTGGTGCTTCGGCAGGGACCGGCAATTAAGAAGGAACATCCTCCTCTTGTGCATGGAGGGATGCTTGCCTGTATTTGGGGAGGATATACCCCAGTCACATATTTTACAGCGGGCCTTCGTATTAATAGGGAGGACCGAATGTAAACATAGTGAGTTGGCGGAAGGTCGTAACGCGTACGGGGAGGAGGCGCTGTAAGAAAGGCAGATTCCTACCATAGTGCCGGCTGAGGCCGGAGGCTGGGAGCATCTGGACGCGGACTGGCGCAGACTGGCTTCTCTTAGGCGCCTCTACGGCGCTCCCGCTGCGCGTCACCACTGCGCGAGTAGGCTGGTAAAGAAGTAGATTAGAGAGGAGGGGAGACTAAAGCGTCACCCTAGAAAGATGGCCGCCCGCCGTGGAACAACCAGGAAGTGCAGGCGCTTTTCCTCCCTCCACAACAAACAGCATGAATTGCTGCGGTGGACCGGGGAGTCAGCGCACAAAGTGGTAGGGGTAACAACAATTTAAAAAAAATAACGAGTTTAAAAACCCTTGCAGCAATGCAGTTTACACACAAACGCTAGCGCAACGATGTTCGTAGTCAATCTAATCGTGCGCGTGGGTGCTGAGCTCTTATGTAGTCAGGGGAGGAGGGGAGATTAGAGTGTCACCCTAGAAAGATGGCCGCCCGCCGTGGAACAACCAGGAAGTGCAGGCGCTTTTCCTCCCTCCACAACAAACAGCATGAATTGCTGCGGTGGACCGGGGAGTCAGCGCACAAAGTGGTAGGGGTAACAACAATTTTTAAAAAATAACGAGTTTAAAAACCCTTGCAGCAATGCAGTTTACACACACACGCTAGCGCAACGATGTTCGTAGTCAATCTAATCGTGCGCGTGGGTGCTGAGCTCTTATGTAGTCAGGGGTAACAACAATTTAAAAAAAATAACGAGATAGATAGATAGATAGATAGATAGATAGATAGATAGATAGATAGATAGATAGATAGATAGATAGATAGATAGATAGATAGATAGAGTGAGGGCTATAGATAGATAGATAGATAGATAGATAGATAGATAGATAGATAGATAGATAGATTGATAGATAGATAGATAGATAGATAGATAGATAGATAGATAGATAGATAGATAGATAGATAGATAGATAGATAGATAGATAGATAGATAGATAGATAGATAGATAGATAGATAGATTAGATAGATAGATAGATAGAGTGAGGCCGATATATAGATAGATAGTGTAATTATGTGGCGTGTAATTAAGTGGCATTGAGTGGTATTTGGAGTGTATGTTGCGTTGAGCACAGTGTAATTATGTGGCACTGAGTGGTATTTGGAGTGTATGTTGCTTTGAGCGCAGTGTAATTATGTGGCGTGTAATTATGTGGCACTGAGTGATATTTGGAGTGTATGTTGCATTGAGCGCAGTGTAATTACGTGGCGTGTAATTATGAGGCACTGAGTGATATTTGGAGTGTATGTTGCATTGAGTGCAGTGTAATTATGTGGTGTGTAATTATGTGGCACTGAGTGGTATTTGGAGTGTATGTTGCGTTGAGCGCAGTGTAAATATGTAGCATATAATTATGTGGCACTGAGTGGTATTTGGAGTGGATGTTGCATTGAGTGCAGTGTAATTATGTGGCGTGTAATTATGTGGCACGGCGTGGTATTGTGTGGAGTGTGTGTTGCATTCAGAAGAGTGTAATGATGTGGTGTGTAATTAATTATGTGGTACTGAGTGGTATTTGGAGTATATGTTGCGTTGAACGCAGTGTAATTATGTAGCATATAATTATGTGGCACTGAGTGGTATTGTGTGGAGTGTATGTTGTATTCAGTAGAGTGTAATTGTGTGTGAGGGTGCAGAGTGTGTGAGTGTGCAGAGTGTGTGAGGGTGCAGTGCGGCATTAAAAAGTATACTGCTTCTGTGTTTGCGCTCAGACAGCACTGTGCATGTCATAATAGTTGTGGTATTTAATATCACAGTGCTGCTATATCAATAAATGCCCATCACTTGCGGTATACTCTACGCATCAACATAAATAGTAAAATAAAAGACCTATAGGTTGCAATGCGTAGTGCGCTCCGCACTGTTCGAAGTAAGTAAATTTAATAATGAGAAAGTACAGTTTTTGAATAAAGTGTCCTTGAAGCGCTGATGAAGGATGTACAAAGAGCGTCTACTAATAAATTTGTTACCACGAAGTAACAATAAGGAGCCAGTTAGAAAAAAGGGTAAAATACCGGCAACTAGCAAACACAAGTAAAGGCTTCATAAATTAATGAAGCGCAATAAATATAAGCATCTGTAACCGAAAAAAAGTTCAGGCTCCATTGATTAATACAGTGCAGTCAAGTGATGTCCTCGCCCAAAACACGCAAAAACATGCGCTTCACGAGGTAACAGACTCACCAATAGGAACAAACGGTCTGGCCTAGACAAGGTGGTGTGACGGGAAACAAGGACTGGATGAGAAGGGAGGGGGGAATGCGATCAGGAAGGGAGGGGGTGGCAAAGCAGCTGGGGTGTTGCTTGTAAGCAACAAGCTCTGGCATTCCACGGAGGGGGGCGCGGGAGCGGATTCTTTTGAAGTGTAAACCAGCATGAAAGCGGAGAGAGGCTCACAGGTTGACAAATGGTGTGCTATATGCACGCGCTCGCACACATGCACTGTAGGCAATCCGCCTAGAAAAGCCTTTGGGTGCATTTTTTAAAGCCCCTACTCAATATCTCGGCAACAAGCATTGCTAACGCAATGCCTTAAGCGAGACCTAAAAAGTAGTGGAACTGTAATTGAAAGCGGAGTAAGTTGTTAAAACCAGAAAATAATTTAGAATCCTCTCAGATCAACAGCAGCACACGTGAAACAAGTACAAGAGTTCAATAGCTATGCATTAACAGCAAAAAGAAATGACGAAGCTCTAAAATTGACTACAAAAAAGTAGTGTAATAGTATTTTTAGTAAAAACTCCAACAAAGGACTTGATATGATAGATGCTGATCTGTACCAGAACCCCCATGCTCCGAGTAGAAAGTGCTCATGTAAATACTGGTCAGTGCTCGTTTGTGCTGAAACCTCTAAAACGTAATGATCCACTTTTTTCTGCCCACAGCCATTGACTTCACGTGTGACTTAAAAATGGCTACAGCAGAAAACATGCAAAGTGACAAGATACATACACACTTTAAAGGCATTTTTATTGTTTGAACTTTTGCGTCTCGAGTTTGGGAAACACTAGACTACTGGAATGAGTGTGCCTTCTGAGACCAGGATGGGACTGCAGAAACGTCTAAAACCCACAAGCAGCTTGGGAGTATGCATAACAGCAGGGAGGAAGGCAAGTGACTGTAGGAATGTATGTGTCTTGTGCACAGAGGTGGCGGGTTGAAACTGCAAGAATGTGTGTAGCTCCTCAGAGCAGTGAGAGTGTGTGCAAGAGTATATGCTGTTCTTGAAAGCAGTGTGGTAGAGAGTGCAGGAATATGTGTGACCTGAGCAATGTGGATGTGGTGAGATTACAGGAGTGAGTGTAACTCGACAAAATGTGCTTAATTGGATACCAGTGAGATATGGAATGTGTGTGTGTTATGTGCATCCGTGCGTGTGTCTGGTTGTGTGCTTGAGAGTGAGAGAAAGAAAGAGAACCCTCTGAACATTTAGTAGAGGGTCTATACGGGTATGTCTCCTTGGAAACAGTGGAGGCGATATACTTTGCTCTTCACTATCCCAAAGTAGATCACCCAAGTTCCTCTGCCATGGTTAATATCAATGCACCTTTTATTTGAAACCCAATTCTGCGTCTTCGTGTTTTCATCTAAATATTATGTAAAATGTCCCCCAGCCCCTTAACAGGGTGCCAGGCTTGTGCAGTCTCAGGTGTATAAATAAGGGACACTGTCACTTTAAATCTGTAGGACACACAAAGTAAAAATTGATAAAATTAGCGAGAGGCGGAGTTGACTTTACAAAATTAACATAAGGATGGTTACTGAGATTAAGCAATAACCAGGAAGGGGGGTGCAGGGGGCATGCAGCAAGGCCGGGGTCTGGCTGATGAGTAGTTGGCAGTTTTTCCTGCTAAGTGTCTGCTTCGGTACAGCACAAAAATTAGGAGTAACTATTGCCCCATTCAGTGGTACTCCTTTTATCAACCTTAACAGAATCTGCTACTTAGACATAAAAGGTTGTGATACATAAAACTTTGCTGCTTGCATCACAGGGAAACTTGTAAACACAGTTTTCTCCAATGCATCTTTCAGAATGTTGTCTGTGGCAAAACATGGAGGAAACTGATATTAGTTTAGCTTCGCTTTTTTACCTATGATAAGTTAAACGAATGTGCTCACACAAATTCATTCAGCGGAAAAAGGGTGATTGGGGGACGGGACATGAAACCAGATTAGGACATTTTTTACAGCCGTCGGCTGAGCGCGTTTTGTTCACAATAAGCCTCGATCACCAGATGTTTCGGTAAACAGTGACCTGGCCAACCGGGAATGTTCCATCTTCATGTAAACTCTTTCACATCAGGTTATCAAACAACTGAGTGAGGGCAAGATGTGCAGGTTACATTTCAAGTACCCCAGACGCCGGTTTAGAAAACCCCACTTGCACTGTGTGGCGCTTGTTATCTCTGTGTATTTAGTGGCTAGAGGCTGTACACTGTGTGCTGTATGCAGGCAGCAGCATATCTGTTACGCATTATGTGGTGTTTTGTATTCAATTAAATATACGTTCTATCATTCACAACAGAAAAATCAGCTTAAAAAACACAGTTCACACGGAGAAGCCGTCAAACAGATAAAGCACAAATGCAGTGAACACAGCAAAACTGTTTAAATAAGTTTAACGCGGTAAAGAGCCTACTCTTTTAACAAGCAGAGACAGTGGGGAGGGGTGTGGGGCAGAGAAGCAAGACAAACAAGTGCTGGGTGAGAGCAGAAAGGAAGCGTCTGGAGCAAAACATTTCAAATTAATGAAAGAAATCCTAAATCAAAGTGCGAGCAGCAGAGAAGCGACGGCGGGCAGCAACATGAAAAAGTGGTAGGTGGAATGAAGCATTGGCCGCAAAAAACAACAAAAAAAGCCAGAAAAACAAGCTCTGGCATTGCGCGGAGGTGGACGGGGCAGCAGCTTCCTTTGAAGTCTGATTGGGGGGGGCGGCTTCCTTTGAAGTCTGATGCCGAGGCATGATGTGGGATGTGGCTGGCGATGTGCACGTGCCTGGCTCACATGATCTGTACCGAATCCGCAGTTTGGGAGACTTTTCAAAAGCCTTAAGTTAAGTTTAAGTTTAAGTTTAAAGCATTTATAGAGCGCAACGTACACCTGAACGGTTTCTTGGCGCTAAAATTGCAGACAGCCTGGGTGACAGAGTCAGCCGCAAGGGCATAAACTGAGACAGAGGGAAGGAAAAGAGGTTGTTAAGAGGAAAAAAAAGCCTGAGTGAACGGGAAAGTTTTCAGGGATTTGCGAAAAAGGGAATACTCAGTGAGGGCTCTGAGGTGAAAGGGAAGGGAGTTCCAAAACACGGGGGCAAGAGTAGAAAATTTAGAGCCACCCTGTTTTTTTTTCCTGAAACGAGGGGCTACTAAGAGATGTTGAGCCGAGGAACGAAGGTCTCTGCCGGGGACGTAGGTTTTGATGGCTGAAGATATAAAGATAGGGGCCAGACCCGACCTGGCCTGAAAAGCCATACAACCTAGTTTAAACAATGCGCGTTCCCGGACAGGAAGCCAGTGGAGGGTCTTCAATAAGGGAGAGGTGTGGTGGGATTTGGGGAGACCGAAGGCAAGGCGAGCCGCCTGGTTCTGAACCAGTTGTAGCTTACGTAAGCTGTACTGTGGGATGCCGTTGAACAGGGCATTCCCGTAGTCCAGGCGGGAAAGGACCAGTGCGGACATGATCAGTTTGAGTGCAGGGAAAGAGAAAAAGCGAGAAATAGAACGGATAGTGCGGAGAATAAAGAAGCAGGAAGAGACCACCGAACCCACCTGGGAGTGAATGGTGAGTTTGTCATTGAGCTTGATGCCTAAAGTCTTGACAGAGGAAGCTGGGGTAGGGGGAGAGCCAAAAGAGGAGGGCCAAAATAGGGAGTTCCAGGGACTGGAGCAACCACCCGTTAGCACAAGTTCCGTCTTATCAGGGTTGAGCTTCAGGTGGTTGAAGTTCATCCAGTCCCTGATAAAAGATAAGATGGATTGAAAATTAAAGATAGAGTCAGAAGAGGAAGACAGGTTAAAGATGAGCTGGAGGTCATCGGCATAGTTGTATACCGTGACCTCCAGCTGCTGAAGAGTGAAGATGAGAGGAGAGATGTAGAGATTAAATAATACTTACTATAATCTCGCCCACCATCCCTACGGGATGGATTACACAAGACCTAAAAAAGGGAGACAAGGGAGACCCTACTCACAAGGAGACAGGGTAAGTATTATAGAAACAGAAACAGTGGTTCCTGTAGGGTAATGTAGTTGGTAATGATAATAGTATGCACAATCACAATAAAATGGGTTAAGCTGATGTCCAAAGGAGAAGAAACCATATACCACTCAATGTTTGGTAATCACAGCAGTTTTTTATATATATAACAATGAAATTCTCACAAAAATAGTGTAGTGCCGCCAGTGAACATGGCACCTACAGAAATAGTGACATATTGTGACATAAACAAATGGTTTCCAACATAAGTAAAGTCGACCATTAAAAGTGAATAAACAATAGAAGCAGCCTCCTTATAGAATAAAAGGGGCTGATGAATGGTTCGCTTAAATATTGTTGACGGCGTTTCGACCACTAAAACAGTGATGGGTCTCTTCAGGACCTATTGATGTAGGGACATCTACAGTTTAAGGAAGAAAAGTATAGCATTAGAGTGAGGGCTAAAACAACAGCGTAGCTGTATGGAATGAACAGTGGTGCCCTGTATCTGAGAGAAGGAATTATCTGTCAGTGTCACAACAGTACACCATAAGGAAGTGATAGTGAAGGAAGGGTACTCACATGGGACCCAGCCGGGCACTACACATGGGGAGGAAGGAATAAGAGGGAAATTATAACAACTGTTTTACACATGGACTGCTTCAGAAGGCTGATGGTGAAAGAAACTTACCCCAGTGAGGGGAAGAAACTGACAGAGAGGTCAATTGCAGCGATCCGCAAGAGTAATGATGGAGTGTGTTAAAAAGACGTGTAAATTTCCACCTGGGGGCACATAATTGGCTGACTTGAATGGGCAAAGATGACTCCTCTGAGCTCAATAAAATATGCAGTGTGGGGAATGTTCCACTCATGTTGCCATTGCTGTTTCAAACCTTGCATGACAGCTCTGTCTAAAGGACATGTATAAGATTTGCGCCCTTCTAAGAGAGCAAAGAGGATGCCAGGACAATTCTTATGTTTCCCCTGTCTGAGTGCTGAATCAACCTGCTTTTGTCCTACCAGACTTCTGTCTCTTGATTTGTTATGGGTGCAGTGCTTGTTTTATACTGGATTTTAGTGTTAGATGTGTGGGACACTAGGATACTGTAGGACACTCCCCACTCACACCCCAGCCTCAGAACCCAGGTTTAGTATGTCTGAAGACCTTTGCCAACTTGGATTTGCACTGATATTGCATTCTGAGTTTGTTTACAGTAAAGCAAACAGGTACTACTGCAAAGGTAGGTAGGTCTGGGCCTGGGAACCTTTACACTGCCTAAGGTTGTCCCCCACCCAGAGGCTGGTGAACTCTACAAAGTTGGAACCTCGCACAACCTTCCTCAAACACAGCTGAGTTTGTGAAAGGATAACAGGTGAACTGAACATCCTGCACTAGTCATCTGTGCCCTGTGGGAAGGACCTGAGGAGGCCAGACCTATTCTACTTGAAATCAAACTACAGAAAGATGTCTAAGGATCATAATGCTGATCCCCTGGGCGGCTCCAGGAACAAAATCACGGAAGCGGACATTCCTGTGAAGACTCCCAGCTGCCCAATGGCAATTGGACCTGAATTAGACTTTGCTGTTGCCCTCTGCCTGACACCTTGAGAGTCTCTCAATACTCCGCCATAGGATCAGGTGGCCTTGAAAGTGTGCTTCAGTGGTTGTTAGAGCAACAAAGGAAGTGTTTGTGCTTTTTCAAACGTTTTGCTCCAGAGCTTCAGAGGAACAAGACGATCGACCCATAAAGGATTCAACCAACAGTTCCATGGTGTTGGACTCAATTTCAAATTTGTCTTGCATGGAAAATAGTTTTTCCTCAGAAAAACGGGACAGTCCTTTTTCAGACTGGAATTAAAACTTTTTCAAACTTCCCTGCTTCCAGGCTCTAGCGGGGCCAATCCACTTAGTGTATCCAATCTGAGCTGCATTAAATCACATCTAGGTCCTGGTCTATAGGGACCATTGACCACCGTCGGTGCTTTGCCCTTTTTGATGTTATTTTTACCTAATTCTTTGAAAAATCATATCTCTGTTTCCCCTTGTTAGATTTCTGTTGTTTTGGTGTCATTTTGCTTATTATTTCCTTCCTATTTTTACAAATTATTGTGAGATTATTAGTGTGTTATGTTTTTTACTTTTCAGCTGCTTTGGTACTTCTTACTGCTTTCCATATGTGTGCTAAGGTAAGCCTGTCTGCTCTGTGCAGTAGCTACAATTGGCTGTGCTCAGGTTTAAATTATGCTTTGATTTGGACGTAATAGGATAGAGACTGTATTACTTGTGGTGGACACCCATCTACTCCAACTAATAAACCACTTTCTTTTAACAATTATTTAAGTAATATTAATAAAAAAGCAGTTCCGGGATACTCAACCATCTTTGAATCATGAAGCCAATTCATAGCCTGTTGTCTTAACTGATCTTTTCGTGTCTATTCCCTTGTTCTTTTAACCAAGCCTTTTTGTGTATAGGCTGTCTTGCTGTTCTTACTTTAGTTAGAAATGAATTATATTAATTAATACATTGGCATGATTACACAAAAAAGTTGGATATAAAATCAATGGTGGACATTCGACCACAGGAACTCCCCCCTCCAGTTGATCTTGTCATGTTAAGACACTGGCTTTCTCACTCTTTGGACTAAATCTATAACACAAAATCCTGGTTAGAGAAAAGCAAAGCCCATCTGAGTTGCCTAGGGCTATGTGCTCACACTGATTTCTGAAACTGCACATCTCTATGATCTGTGCACACCATGTTTGTGTGTGTTTGCCCCTAAAAAATGATATCTCAATTTCTCCTACTGTTCTTAATGGCGAAAAGCTCCTTTTCATTGATTGTACAATTTAACTCTACAACAAAGAATGTCTTAGAAATGTAAGGTAGGAAGTGCACATGGCCAGTGTCTAAGATAAAACATCTCCCATCTGTGAGAAATTGGGTTGTTGGCTGAGTGGGGTGTTAACCCAGCTCAAGCAATAGCCACAATCCCAGAACCCCAAATGCCACTAAATTAACCTGTGCTTACTTAACCTTCTGATAACTTGGCACAAAAGCAGTCAGGCTTAACTTAGAGGCAATGTGTAAAATATGTATGCAGCACACACACAGCAATAAAGTGAAAAGACAATTCAAGAAAAATCCCTCACCAATTTAGAAGAATAGAGTAAATCAAATTTCCAAAAATGATTTCACAAAAAAGTGGCAAAAATTCAATTAGTAGAACCGGAGTTATGAAAATGTAAACTTTTAGGTAAAAACTAGCCCCTAAAGAGTAAAAGCACCAACCACAAACATCTAGTCATTCTTGACAGGGTCAAGGTAAAAAATATATGGCCAACCACGATGGAACATGAGTCAAATGCAAAAACTGGATTGGGCCGGGTTGGCGCTGACCTTTGACTTTGAAGAGTTGTCAGTTGCTTAAGAATGTAAAGTTCAGTGGTACAAGGCTGCAGGTGGTGTCCTTTTTTAGTCAGAAATCTTCAGCGGGATGAGCCTGGAGGCTGTAGCCAACAAGAGCTACATGTGGCCAGAAACCCCTTTGGCAAAGGACAGCTGAACTGGATTTGCTGCTGTAGAGAAGAACGTAGCAGTTACTGCCCTGAAGTCAGGCCGACCGTTGATGTACCATGGGCGGACAGATGAGCAGGTTGGTCCCGGTCTCCTCTGAGTTTGTGGTGAAGTTTTTAAGCCAAAACATTTTAAGTCCCAAATTTTTAATTTTGGCTATCTGGGCAACTTTAGCACTACCACCAAGTCCAGGACTGGAGGGGTATCACGTGGAAGGTTAGGACTCACATAGACCATGTCCAAGTGCGGGTTCAAGATGATTAAACCATTTTCTTTCCCTGGATTAGGAGGGCAGTCCACAAGCCCTTGGAGTCACTATGGAAGCCCTGGGTTCAGCAAGAGAATGGACAAAAACAGAAGGTCAGGCCTCTGAGGGTTCAAGGAAGGCTTGTGGCAGCAGAGCAGTCATTCCTGGTGTAGCAAAGCAGTCCTCTGCAGGTCCAAAAAGTGAACTCAAGAGTGGGTATGAGGATCCTATTTTTATAACAGGTGTCTTCTTTGAAGTAGGAGAAGTTTCTAGAGAATTTCGTTGGAAGTGCTTGAAGTTTCCTGCCTCCCCTGCCCTTGGCTACATGCTGGCTCCATGAACAATGCAGCCACGAAGTCAGGGAATTCAACCTATTCAGTTACAAGTGGCACTGTGCCGAGCTCCGCCCTCTCATCCTGCCAGTGATTGCTTATCCAGCCACTCTGAATCCCTCCATTGAATAGCTGTCTATGAGGAATAAACAAAGTCCAAGTGCCAACTATACCGAGACATGCGACCTAGGAACAGGCTGCCGGCACTAAATAGTTGAGGTAGGAAAAGGCCAGCTTTCTCAAACTGGCAATTTCAAAACTGTAAAATAAAATCTGACTTTACCATTAAAGAGGATTTTTTTAAATTACAATTTCTCAGACACCACATATGAAATGTTCACCTGTTCTCAATCAAAAGTTAGCAGGCCTCACAGTAGTGAAAAACTAATTAAGGAGCTTTCACTACCAAGACATGTAAAACTTAAAAGTATATGTCAAACCTTCTAATTACAATGCACCCTGCCCTATGGGCTACCTAGGGCCTACCTTGGGGATGGCATATGTCATAAAGCTGCATTCAGCTTCAATGAATGAACTCATACATATTTTAAGGGGGTACTTAGGTGAGTGGCACGATAGGTGCTACAGTCCTGCTAGTACTATTTAATTTACAGGCTCTGGGTATATGGTATACAACTTTATTAGGTACTTATAAGTAAATTAAATATGTGAATCATGTGTAAGCCAATTTTGCCATGTTTCAGGGAATGAGCACAAGCACTTTAGCAATGGTTCGCAGTGCTAATGTTCACAGAGTGCTAAAGCCCAAAAAAAATGAATTCAGAAAAATAGGAGTGAAAAGGTAAAATGGTTGGGGGAAGACCTCCCCAAGGGGGTAACATGGCATCTGATGCTTGCACAACGCCTTCTATAGTAGAGATCATGTTGGCACACAGGAACCATCCATGTGATCTCAAGGGGGTGTACCATCATTTGCAGTGCGCATGGCCCCTGCAAATAGGGAAAACCTTCACCTCTGTATCCATGTTGTATTTTAGACACAGGCCTAAAAACCACATCATGGTGGTGTGAAAAAGGAATTGATATATTTTAGCAAAACGGTGGTGCGCTTTTAACCACTGCAAAACTGCCTTAAAATGTGATATGTGAGTTTCCACAGTATCAGAGTAGAAAACATATAATTTAAAAAAGACAATAGAGACCACATCCAAAAACCTTCTTTACACCTCAGTAATACAATACTGAAATGCTGCAGGAGCATTGCAGTGTTCTAAAGGAATGACTTGGTATTCTAACAATCCAAGCTTGGTGCCTGATCTAGACTTTGGAGGATGTACCATCTTTCTTCCTCCATCATGGCAGAACTGATCTGTCTGTCAGGCCATGCCTATGTAGTGATTAAAGACCTGTTTTCATCAATCATTGTCTAGGAGAACGAAAGAGCTACCTGACAGGTAACACAAGAGTGGAGTGGAGAGGATGTGGTGCAGCAGCCAGAGAGGCTGACTCGAGAGCTGGGGATCCTGGTTAGAGTCTCGGTGGTGCCTGGCAACATCCTCAATCAATTAATCAACCAATCAATCAATCAATCAGTCAGTCATTTGTAGACCGCACTACATACCCGCGAGGGTCTCAAGGTGCTGGGAGGGGGGGACGCTACTGGTCAAACAGCCTAGTCTTGAGTAGCCTCTTGAAGGTCAGCAGCACTTGGGTCTGTCATAGGCTCATTGAGAGGGTGTTCCAGGTCATGGCGGCGAGGTGGGAGAAGGATCTCCTGCCGGTGGTTGTTCTTCGGATGCGAGGGACGGTGGCGAGTGCGAGGTCGGCGGAGCGGAGCTGGCATTGGGGATGTAGAAGGAAAATCGTCTGTTGAGGTAGGCTGGGCCGGTCTTGTGGATTGTGCCTTGTGTGTGTGGATGAGGAGCATGAAGGATATCCTCTTGTTCACGGGGAGCCAGTGCAAGTTTCTCAGTGTGGGGGGTCATGTGGCTGTGGCATGGTACGTCGAGGGTCAATCGTGTAGAGGCGTTTTGGATGTGTTGCAGTCCTTTGATGAGCTTGGTTGGGGTTCCCGCATAGAGGGCGTTTCTGTAGTCAAGTCTGCTGCAGACGAGGTCCTGGGTGATGGTTCTTCTTGTATCTGTCGGGATCCACCTGTAAATCTTGCGGAGCATGCGGAGGGTGTTGAAGCAGGAGGGGGAGACGGCGTTGACTTGCTTGGTCATGGAGAGAGCTTAGTCAAGGATGATTCCCAGGTTGCTTGCGTGGTCGGTGGGTGTCAGAGCTGCCCCCAGTGCTGTCAGCCACCGGGAGTCATCCCAGGCTGAAGGGTTGGAGCCGAGGATGAGGACCTCCGTCTTGCCAATGTTCAGCTTCAGTCGGCTGATCTTCATCCATTCGGCGACGGCCTTCTTTCCTTCGTGGAGGTTGGACTTGGCGGTGATGGGGTCCTTGGTGAGGGAGAGAATCAGTTGAGTGTCGTTGGCATAGGAGACTATGTTGAAGTCGTGCTGTCGGGCAACATGTGCGAGCGGGGCATGTAAATTTTGAACAGAGTCGGGCTGAGGGAAGATCCCTGGGGTACACCGCAGATGATCTCGGAGGCTTCGGATCGAAATGGGGGAGGTGGACGCTCTGGGTTCTGCTGGAGAGGAAGGAGGTGGTCCATTCCAGAGCCTTGTCTCAGATCCCTACGGCGTGGAGGCGTGCACGTAGTGTGTGGTGGCAGACAGTGTCGAAGGCCACGGAAAAGTCCAGGAGGATGAGGGGCGTGGTCTCACCATTGTCCAGCAGGGTCCTGATGTCGTCGGTAGCGGCGATGAGGGCAGTCTCGGTGCTGTGGTTGCTGCGGAACCCTGACTGGGAAGGGTCCAGGATTCTGTTTTCTTCGAGGTATCGGGTTAGCTATCTGTTGACGATCTTCTCAATGACCTTGGCTGGGGAACGGAAGCAGAGAGATGGGCCGGAAGTTCTTGAGGTCTCTTGTGTCCGCCTTGGGTTTTTTGAGTAGGGTGTTGATCTTGGCATGCTCCAGCTCTCTGGGAAGGTCGCAGTCTTGAGGAAGAGATTGATGACATTGCACATATGGGGTGCGATGGAGCTGCTGGCTTTAGTGAAGATGTGCTGCGGGAATGGGTCTGACGGGGAGCCGGAGTGAATTGTGCTCATGGTGTAGGTGGTGTCATCGGTGCTCACGTTGGCCCAGGCTAGCAGTGGGTCGTGGTCGATGGTGTGCGGAGAGTCTGTTGTGTTGATGTCTGTTGGGGCTGTCTGGGTGTTGAAGCTGTCGTGGATGTCTGCTATCTTGCAGTGGAAAAAAGTGGCGAGGTAAGTTGCACAGGGCTTGCGACGGCGGGATGTTGTTGGTGTTGGAGCTGGGGTTGGAGAGTTCCTTCACGATGTTGAAAAGCTTCTTGCTATTGTGTGCGTTGTTGTCAAGGCGGTCTTTGAAGGTGGTCCTCTTGGCAGTCCTGATGAGGTGATGGTGGTTGCCGATGGCGTCCTTGTGGGTTGCGTGGCTGTCCGGAGTTTGTTCACTGTGCCATTTCTTCTTTAGTTTCCGGCAGGCTCGCTTGGAGGCTAGGAGTTCTGGGGTGAACCAGCTGGCAATCTTGCTGGCGTCTCTGTAGGAGGGTTACTTCAGCGGGGCAAGGGTGATGGCGCAGTCGTCGATCCAGCATCTGAGGCTGTGGGCAGCGTCGTCGTGTTGGAGGGTTCGGTGGGTGGGCTGAGAGCGAGGTTTGCGTGTAGTTGGTCTTCGGTGATTTTGCTCCAGCAGCTGCGGGGATATGTTGGGTGCGGTGGTGTGTGGTGGGTTTCTGGAAGGTGAAGTGGATGCAGCGTGGGCGATCCAGAGGAGTTCGGTGCTATGCCTGAAGGAGACGTTGGAGCTTGCGGAGAAGATGGGGTTGAGTGTGCGGCTGTTGCAGTGGTAGGCATTGTGACGAGTTGCCTCAGTCTGAGGTTGGCGAGGTTTTCGATCAGGGTGGTGGAGTTGATGTCGTTGTTGCTCTCAAGGTGAAAGTTTAGGCCTCCGAGGAGGATGTAGTCGGTGGAGGCCAGGGCGTGCGTGCTGATGAAGTCGGCGATGGAGTTCCGGAACTGGGATAGGGAACTGGGATCGGGGTCCGGGGGTCTGTAGACGAGGGTGCCTCCGAGGGTGGAGTTGGGGTCTGTGTGGATCTGGAAATACATTTGTTCGGTGGTACTGAGAGTGTCGTCAGTGCTGGTCGAGACCCTGATGCTGTTCTTGTCGACGATGGCGATTCCTCCTCCGACTCCGTTGGTGCGGTCTCTCTTTGTGATCTTTTAGCTGTCAGGTATGGCAGTGGCGATTTTGGGTGCGGAGGAGTTATTCATCCAGGTCTCTATCAGAAATGCGATGTCCGGGGATGAAGTGTCGAGCAGGTCCCAGAGCTCGACTGCATGTTTGCGTGTGAAGCGGGTGTTTAGTAGGATGCATCGGAGGTGAGTGTGGCCTTTCTTGGCGGGTGGTTCGTTGGCTCTGAGGCTGGTGTAGCTGCAGTTCCGGCAGGTGAAAGGTCCCTGTCTGCGTTTCGGGGTGGCTTTGAAACAGGTGTGGGTCTGTCCAGAGTTCAGAGCGTGGAGTGTGCTGGCATTGTAGCGGCGGTGGTCGTCGTGGTGGGCGCGGGGACCAGGGGATATAGCGCTGGGCACGATCCAGGCACGGACGGGAGCAGACGGGCTTGCCTTAGGCACACCTTCGGTGCGCCAGCAGCGCAGCCGCCATATATGGGGAGGTGGGAGGGAGGAGCAACTCGGAGGCGGGATGCAGGGCAGATGCAGCGAAAGGGCAGTCAGGGGGTAGGACCGCAGGGGACGCAGCGACGGGAGCGGTGAGAGGCGACGAAGGGAGCAGAAGGCAGAAGGGCACCGAATTACGGGGCAACAAGGGAACAGAAGGCAAAAACGGGCAGAGAAACACGGGGGCAATGAAGGGAACAGAAGGCAAAAACGGGCAGAGAAACATGGGGGCAACGAAGGGAACAGAAGGCAAAAACGGGCAGAGAAACACAGGGACAACGAAGGGAGCAGTAGGCAAAACGGGCAGAGAAACACGGGGACAGCGAGGGGATCAGAAGGAAGAGAGGGGACGGACCAAATACAGGCCCCGGGGGAAAACTGACAAAAGCAGTCACAGACACCAAAATAACAATAAGGCAATACAATAAAGATACAGATGATGATACACACCTATGGCCTACCACTGGCCACCAGGGATGAGGCGCAGGTGGTAGCCTGCGGGTGTAGGAGGGCCTCAAACTTCCTCAGCAGTGGCAGCTGGGGCAAGGACACACAGGCGGTGCTGTGCGGAGGGAGAGCGACCTACCTAGCAGTTTCAAGGGTCGCATCCTGTGATTCTGTCAAAGCACTTAGGCCCTGATTACAATGTTGGTCGGAGTTGCCTCCAACCAACAGCGTTTCGGTAGAGGAACCGCCTGACCATCGGTCGTCGGTTCAGCACACCGAATTACGATCCGACTGCACATAGTGCAGTCGGAAACTCGATAACTCAGTGGGAGTTTGTGAAAATCCCAGCACGGTGCAGGGTTTTCAGGGGGGACCATAGGCCATGGGGCAAGGGGGCCCTGCTAGGGGCCTGCAATGTCGATTTCCGACAGCCTTTCTATATTGGTTGGCTGACATGGAAAGGCTGTCCGAAACCGACATCATAATCCAGATGGCGGAAACTCCATCCTTGAGGGATTATGAGGAGTTTCTGACTAACCGAGGGGCTGTGACCCATTGGAAGGCATTGGTCGGTCCCTCCAACTGCTGACTCCGAATGCACGCATCCTAATGTGTCGGTCAGACTGCAGTAGTAAATGCAGTTCGGACCGCAACCGATAAGCCGTCGGTTGCGGTCCGAACCGCATTGTAACGAAGGCCTATATCTCTCTGGGTGGTAAATTGTTATATAAATATGCAGCAAAAGTCAAAGGCAAAACTTCATGAAAATATAGTTCCACCAAAGCAGATGTTAACAGTATTCCTGCAGCGGGAAACTGATAGGAGAAGAAGATTAGGAACAAGCATTGCAGGTTAAAAACAATAGATTTCTCAAGCACAGTGCAAGCACTCTGCAGGTGAAATCTAAACAGGCAGTAGTACTAGGCTCACCAGTCTGACAAACATTTTCCAGTTCTGAGTTTTGATTAGGGGTGGGCATAACTCACGGAATTTGATGCCGCTGATATTGGCGGAGTTACAAAAAAACCAGGCGGAAATAGGCCTGCTCGTGCTGTTATTTAGTATTGGGAACAGGTTCTTTGCTGAACAATCAGACCAAACGACACCATGCAGCGCGCCAGAGGGCGCAGCTACTCAAGTTGATTTTGCAGCCTTCTGATCGTGAACGGTCGCGACCACCCACAACCACCTTTCACCAGATGTCCTCCTAGCGACCAAAAACCACACTTGAGAACGTCAAATCTCACTTGTCCTTGACAACTTACCATTTCGGCGTGTGTGAGAGAAAAAGTTCCACCACATGGTTTTGGGTGGAATTTGGTCAAACTCTGTATTACAAGAGTAACGCGCAGTCACCAAAATTCCACCAATACTGTGGGCTGAACGGGATATTCATCAACCCCTAGTTTTGATTCAGCATGTCACTGCATTCATGGAGTTCATTTTTACTATTTGAATTTACCTATTGATCTAACACACATGAATCTAGTACTTCACAAAGGTAAAGCCAAGAAATGGAAAAGTGGCCTTACGGTAATGTTGATCCATCCTTCCAACTGAGGAACACACTACTGTGGATGATGTTATCCTCACCCTTAACAGTTACCAAGTTGTTTCAAGGAGCCTCAACAACATCCGTGTTCCTTAGGAGTGACATGATGCTCTTAGGGGCCCACAGCCCAGCACCGCTAGTGCTCCTGGTTAACTACTACAGGCAGTCAATATGCCTGAGTGAGGGAAAAGGTTTGGGTTTGGGATATGTGGGGAATGAGACCTGTGAAATAAAGAGCAATCTACTATTTTCTGTTCTTTTGACTCTCATATAATACTGAAATTGTGTTAGGTCCTGTAAATAGCCCTCACTTGGTTATCCTACCTTGAGGTTTGGGACTTGGGATTTGATTCAGTCCATTCCTACTCTTGTCTTACTGTAGAGACATGTGCACTATGATTAGTATTCTTTAAGGTCCTGGGTTTACTCTGTTTAACTTTTGACTAAATTAAAACCATATATAATATTAAATCAGCTTGAATATCATTAATAACAATCACATTGAGTCTTCACTAACTGCAAATTGCATTCCAAATACCATTCAGTAGTTTAGAGCTGAAGGGATCCGAATAGCGTTTCAGGTTTTTAAAGGTTATCCTTTTAGAGTAGAGTTAGTCTTAAAATCACAAAGTCCCAACAAGTTGTTACTGCTTTCAAATCCTTAAAAGAAAACAGCAAGGGTGTTCTACTTTGATCTAGTAAGGGATTTAAGAATAGGGAGTTCCTTGCTCAGCCTCACAAAAAACGTTCCCTCGTAACCTTTAAACTACTCCTTCCAGTTAAAGGACTAGAGCTTCAGAACTGCTCTCAGACAAATTTATACACAGAGCACTCCTACCTTAGAGCAGTGACTCACACGTCAACAATTGCGCGACACCTTACTCAGCTGCTTAAATCTGCCGATTTCACTCTGGGACCTTTACACCAAGATGCTATCTCACTGGAGACACCTGAGACTAAGCAGATGTGTTTGGGTGTGGTTCCCATTTACAATGACCCACAACCAAGATGGCTGCCACCATGGAATTCTGATATGAACAACTACACAATAGCCAATACTGATAGCTATTCAACAAGAAACTCTTTGCAATCACACGTGACACTCAGTGACTGGAAAACATAAATCTTTCTTCTTCCTTTTTTATATTTTAAAGATTTGATTTCAAAGTAGATCAGTTCATGTTATAATTCAATTAACGTTCTCAACAATTTTAGAACCACATACAAAATATACAAACATATAACACATTATTTTTCAATCACAAATGTGACATTACATTACATATCATATTTACAAACATTTAAGAAGTGTGAGAAAGATCCAGTTCCAAAAGAAATGAAAATAGAATAAGTTGAAAGTAAAAAGAAATCAGAAAAAGAAAGAGAGCACCAAGGGAAAGGTGGAGACGTAAAGACGTTTAAATGTTCCTAAAGTACAACACAAACCCTGGGAGAATGTTAGCCAAACAGTACTGTATTCAGGTCATCAAATATCAAATTCATTTTTCCATTATAAGGTGCTTTCACCATCTAGACCTGATACTTAAAACTTAAAAACTTGTTGGTCATAAACCTTTAAAACATCATCTGCAGAAATGTCTAATTTAGCTGTCATTTTCTATGGTCAAGTACAGCCTGGTGCCAACTCCGTCCCTGAAACTACAGATGGATGCTTCACAGAAAGTGGAACACAGCTGCCCACAGTTCCATCTGTCACCACCTCCCTCCTACTGGCTCTTATGCTCCTTCAATAACTCTTAGGAGGGAATTGTTTATCTGGCCCAGTTGATGACAACATGAAAAAGTTACCATCAAGAGACACAAAAATGTTTTCTATTGTGAGAATCTGGACTATTATCCTTAGCCACCTAATGACGACCCACTCCTCATCAGCTCATGGAATGTTATCTGGAAAAGCACTCTAAACAACTATTGACTATTCATAATTTTCTCATCCAAGCTAACTTATTTTCTGGGAATCTTACTGGGTTCAACTAATTTAAAAACATTTGATTGTTATACATATTTTCATTCATGAATAAAATTAGGTGTGTAACAACCTCCCTCTTTTAATCTTCTTCGATATTATATATTTGGTCACAACCCATCTATTTACTACAAGTGATACAGACAATTTTTCAATTGTAACATGGCAGATGGAATATCTGCCACATTAAGGATGGAGTATACCATCCACCACACTTTATACCAGGCATTTTATCATGTGATTCATGAGCCCACGCTCCTATGGTGCAGGTAGAAAGCATTGGCCATCCTTATCTCTCTAAAAAGCATGATCTGTTGGCATTACCACAATATTTTAACTACTCTGTGACATAGATAGGCTACTTTGACCTTTACTTGAACAAATTCTTGCAATAGACATCCAGTGTCTTGGCAAGAGTATGAGCACGTTATTGGCACAAATACAGGCCAGCCTATCACACACACACACACAAACACACCCAAACAGGTATTGTTTAAGTCTAAGTCTATAAGTATGATAGCAAATGCGTACTATGTGAACGCAGGGCATTGGCTAGTAGTATACGGCATGCAGTGGATCTTATTATTGTGAAGCAGAATTCACCAAGCGCTGGATTGTTCACTCACTAATAGGGAACATGAGTTGGGTTTAAACTGTCGTGAGACAGGTTAGTTTTACCCTACTGATGATGTGTTGTTGCAATAGTGCAAACAAGGAAAGTGCTCCAT
The DNA here is from genome assembly GCF_964261635.1 of Lissotriton helveticus. Classification (NCBI taxonomy): domain Eukaryota; kingdom Metazoa; phylum Chordata; class Amphibia; order Caudata; family Salamandridae; genus Lissotriton; species Lissotriton helveticus. Next base: position 644,890,213 of record NC_136071.1, on the reverse strand, counting down.
ATTAGAATGAATGCACTGCCCCTAGGGCTGCCACAAACTTGCTCTGCCCTGGGGGTAGCACATTCAAATGAAATATCGAGCTGCTGTTTAAAAGCTGCTCCATATTTCACTGTGCAGGCGACAACCTGTCTGCAATTTTAAGGGCGATTAGAAATCCCCTTGCAGGCGGATGCAGTGAGTGACTGCACTCACCTGTAGGGGGATGTCTGAGGTGTCCATGGAACCCCTTTTTTCCCCTCAGAGGCCTGCCTTTAGGCCAACTTTTTGTGGCGCACTTTCAGTGCGCCTCTTAAAGCGTGGTTGCCTCTGCACCCACATCGGCGCAGAGGCAAAGTGGTTTCCTCATTTGCATAGGGCCATACCTCCATGCAAATTAGGGAATGCCCTCTCATGATAGCGTAGTTGCAACATGTGCGCCAGTGCTATCTGTATTACAGATGGGCACGTGCAAGCATCTGCGGCCCCTTCTGTAATACCATTGTGCCCGAGGGCACTCAAAGCGGGTGCACACGCACATAGTGCCCCCTGGGCACAATGTATATTAAGGGTCCAGATTGCACAACAATCTTGAAGTCATAACTTCTATGCTGGGGTAATACATAGGCCTGTTCTTATTAAAAATGTCACTAGATTCTTCATAACAAGAAATTCCCCATTAATAATAAATGTAAAAAAAAACAGCCTTTCAAGTTACCTTAGAAAGACAATTTAAGTTGAATGGACGCAAAATCAATAGCTATTGTGGCAATAATCGGAATTCAAATGGACGATCCAGGGGCCATGTCATTCGGAGCTTTGCTGGCACAGAGCTGAGCCCCTCTGTTATGCACCTAAAGTGCATAAGGTAAATTCATTTAACCCAGTATTTCTCTGAGATAGTGCTTTATTTTCATGCTGTACATCTTGGAGATGGTGCGAAATGTTTGCTTTTTCTGTTTCTGAGCTGTGTGAAACTAAAATATATCGGGTTAAATTAATTCATTTTACACACTGCAGGTGCATGACCAGGTGCACAGGCAAAGCCCATCATAATTCGGTCCTTGGCATCCCAATGAATACAAGGATTAAGTAATGGTAATTAGGGCATATCAAAATTATGCTAAACTGGCAATGAACTATTGAATCAAAACACATTTTATCCTGATGAATTCTAAAACAAATCAAAGAAATCATACGCTTATGGTACCTCACCAAACCTGAGGATAAGCTTTAATCATCTGCTTCGTTAACATTCTCAGGATTCTTTTACTTAATAACTGGAATTTGAAAGGACTGAGCAAATTTGGGGCCTGATTTATACTTTGGCTTACTGGTTACTCTACCACAAATGTGAGTAACCTCCTGTCCACCATATTACAAGCGCATTATATTGTATGTCACTTTTAATATGACTGATGGAATATCTGTCATGTTGTGATGGAGTAACTCCTCCATCAAACTTTAAATCCAACCCTTAATATCAATATAATTGCCAGAAACTCCAGAATCTTTAACTCCTGAAATAACATTTTCCTCCTGACTGTCTCACAAAATACTCTTCAAGAGAATTATCTTATGTCCCATAGCTCACTGCTCAGCATCCACAATCCTTCTGAGAAATGACTCACTTCTTTACTCATCAAGACAGTCCCTTCATTGTCGAGGAACCTCATTTTCTGCCTGCAGTCTTTCAAAAAACAGTATTACTGCCACCTACCTCTTAAACGTTTTGGATTTGCTTCTACAATGCTTTACAAAATGTCCTGACATGCAACAATAGAAATACACACCATTTGCACAACTTGTATTGGTCTTTGCTTTAGATATGCTGTGTAACTACATTGGGTAAGAAGTATCCATTATTCTGTTCTCTTCTGTATTGGACTCTTTGACTGCACTACTAGGGCTTCTGTCATTTGTTTACGAGTTCATCACACTTGATAGAAGGATTATCCACCTACACCTACACCTAGACCTCAACTCACTTCAGACCCTTTATATAATAAGGATGGCCTTTTCGCTTCTGCTAAAGAATTGTCAACTACAAAATAATTAAAGGTGGTAATATAACTAAAATCATCTGCATGGCATTGTTCAGAATGTGCGTACATGTTACGTAAAGAGCATTTGATGTTCTATCAAATAATTTGTGCATGTGATTACAAAAGGCAGAAATAAAAAAAAGCAAAGCATTTCTCTCTACCAAAAGGAAAGCTCTAATTGGCTGCATTACCATTCAAATATGACAAAACAAAGGAGACCTTCATTTGATCATTTGTAAGGCTGCAGGCTTGCACAGAAAATGTAACTGACACTGATTAATGAATAATGCAATTTTCTTTAACTCTCCACAGAACCTTTCTCGTAAGCATTTAACTGGACTCCCTGCAGAACAAGAAAGTGCAAAAACTTGCTATCGATCAAATATGGTGGGAATGTCCATAAATCTGAGATCATAGAATTTGTCGTGGAATTGCAAAATTTTTAAAACAGTTTTGGCTTATTCGTTGTAAGAGATTGTCAGTAACAATTTAATTCTGTTTAGCTAATTTAATAGCGGACAATCCATGTCCTTTTATCCCTTTTAAATGTGTTTTTTATACTGACCTCTTTAAGTGATGCTTTTTGTAAAATTCAAACTGATTGTATTGTAAGTGTGCTTATAAGATATCTTGCATATCGAATAAAAGCTTTTGACTGACTGAGAATTTGTCAGCAAAGGTACTTTATTTGCATCTTTCTTCTCTGCTATCCAGGGGAGTAACACAGGCTCCCGCAGCCCCCACGGTGCGGGGGACCCCCAAGCTCTAGGGGGCCCCCTCAGCACAGCACTCTGGCCGAAGAGCTACTGATTGATCCCGGAGGGGGCCACTCCACGTACTTTGCAGGGAGGCCCCCTCTATTTTCGTTATGCCAGTGCTGATATCAACAACATAAATATCTCCTGCTTCACTGCGGCTAATTCTAACTGCAGTGTTGTATTCTCTCATTTAAGCATACTGATGTCCTGTTGTAATTTAGTTATTATTTAAAGATCTGAGAAAGATCAGTGATCGCATCCATTGCACAGGTTGGATGACAATATGAGCTAGGCAATCTTTCAAGATGCACTAAACTTGTGGGAGGGATACCATAGGAGGGATGTTCTTTTGCATTTATCAATGCACCCCCTCCAATGACCACAAACATAAGAATATTAAGGTCATTGATAGTAGCACGAAAATGGGAAAGGAATTAGAGGGAAAACAGAGACAAAGGACTCGCCCAGTCTGTCTCATCACTTCTCTTGGTTGAGGAGGTCTGTAGGATGTAGTGAAGCTCTACACGACCAAAATATATCTTAAATAACTTGTCAACAAGAGTTTAAGCCATTATGAATTGATATACCTTAGCAATATCTCCCCGAAACCAGCTCTATATATTTAGATACATAATTGGTAATTCTTGCAAACTAAACATTCAAAGAATAAATACAACAACTATACATTTCTGTTGTAAATGGCCCTTTCTGCAGTGTCACCCCAAACATGTTGCCTTCCTCCCCTTTTTGCTGAATTTGTTTTGTTGGCATTAGGGCTCTTTGCGCTTTAACACCGCTAACCAGTGCTAAAGTGCTTGTGCTGTCTCCCTAAAACATTGTATATTGCTCACCACCAAATGGCAAATTTAATTTGCTTATAAGCCCCAAGTAAAGTGTACCTCATGTGCCCAGGACCTGTAAAATAAATGCTACTAGTGGACCTGCAGCAATCATTGTGCCACCCACTAAAGTAGCCCTCTAACTATTGTTCAGTCCTGCCATTGCAGAGCCTGTATGTGCAGTTTACACTGCCACTTCGACCTGGCAAGATAAACCTCTTACCAGGCCTAAACCTTTCCTTTGTATGCATAGACGCCACCCCTAGGGTAGGCCCTGGACAACCTAGGGGGCAGGGGGCAAAGTATTTAAAAGTTAGGAATTTTGAGCTTTGCCTGTCCTGGAAGTGAAAAACTCTCAATTGTGTTTTTCACTACTGCAAGACCTATCTCTCCCTTAGGATGACATTGGGATTACATTTTATAAGTTTAATACCCAATTGCAAAGAGAACGTTTTTTTTAGGTTTGGTGTCTCTGTAATTTAAAATCACAACTTATAGTGAAGTCAGATTTTAAATAGCAATTCTGAAAATGCCACTTTTAGAAAGTTGATGTTTGGTACCTGTTGCTTGTCTCTGATAAGTATGAGGAGTGTGACAGCTGGGCTTTGTGTATTCCCCCAAGACAGCCAGACACAAAGGGAGCTTAGGTGTGACTTGGTACGCCTTGAAGGCTCGTCCTGACAGGTTGGGAGGGAAAAGCAAGGCATAGCTTCACACTTACAATTGAATAGGCTATAGGCTAAGTCCTGTCCCCACACATAGGACTGCATACCCCTGGGTAGAAGGTTTGAAGCCAGGGCAGGAATGGAGGACCTCTGTGCTCTTCACAGCCCCTCTTTGCAGTCTAACCCACTTCAAAGGCACCCCTGGGTATACAAACTGGGCCTCAGACCCTACCACTTCAGTACACTTCTGGACCTGTGGCCACTCTGCCAGGAAAAATAACTGCTGTGCTGCTCAAATGACTGACACACTGCTGGACAGCTGCTTTGATGGGCTCCTGCCTGGCTGAGCTGCCCTGCTGTCTGCTGTTCTCCTGCCTCTGAGAGAAGGACTGGACCTGCATCACTTGAACCCGAAGTGACTCAAAGGGACTGCTAGCTTGCCTCCTGATCTGAGGTCTCAGGGACATAAAATACTTCCAGCCCTTTTGCAGCTGCATCTGAACTCTGCCTTCTGTGAGTCTGCCCTGCCAAATGGTGCCACCCCAGTCCTGGACACTTGGAACTGAGGCCTAAGGTGCTTGCTTCAACAAAACCCACGCATCCTCTTTGGAACTGATGCATAGATGCCATTTACATGGATCAGAACTGGTGCATGACATTTGGAAGCAGCACCTCAATGCTATTGTGTGGATCAGAACCGGCGCATCACAATCAGAAATGACGCATCTTCTGCTGCTGAAGCATTTGCAGCTCATCACCTTCAGAACCAGCGAATCGGACTAAGAACAGAAGAAATACCACGGTTGGATGAGGAAAATCAATGCATCTCTTTGACTGCATGGCTCAACACAGATGCATTACTTTAGCTGCACCATGCATCTTCTTTGACTGTGATACAGCCAGGATCAAGCTACTTTTGTTCAGCCGACCTAACTGGTTACCTGTATCTGGCCCATGCTCCATCACATTCGGCCTGAACTTTTGACTTTGTTCCTGGTATAGTTTTATTTATAAATTAAGCTCTATTTTTCTAACCTGGTGTGGAATCTGTATGTGGAGTTTTCACTGTGTTACAGTTTAAAGTGTTGCACAAATACTTTACACATTGCCTCTTAAGTTTAGCCTGCCTGCCGGAGACCTGCACCAACACAAAAACACTGGTTGAAAGATATGGTGTATTCTAGAGACCAACTTACCTGCTATGCTGAGGAATTGTCAAGTGCATCCCGACCACATGATACATGGGGCCCGTTAGCTTCCTATTTACTGACCACGCTTGATGACTAACAGTTTAATATGTATTGTAAGTGATATGTTACTCTTACTAAGCTGCTACCTGTGTTCAAAATGTGAAGACAACTTTTTGATGTAAACTACCAATCCAATCATTTGTGCTTTGTAAATGTATGTACATGATAATGAACCATCTGGTTGTTAATTTGCTTAAACCTCAATAAAAAGAAGATATATATGTATTCTATGTGAAATGATTTGGTGAAAAACAGTGCTGAGAATACTAAGGCCTAGATGTAGGTAAATGTGAATTACCGATTCATAAATACCGAATTTTACCGATTCGATATTCATGAATCGGTAATTCAAATGTAGGTAGAAATTCGGTAACAAATACCGAATCGGTATGATTCGGTATTTACCGATTCTGTAATTACAGAATTGGTATTTGCCATTGATTCCTATGGGCCTTGAAGCCCATAGGATTCAATGGCAGTTACCGATTTGGTAATTACCGAATCGATAAAAATACCGAATTTACAAGTGGGACAGGGTGTCACTTTGACACCCTGTTGCACCCCTGTAACTGGCTTGTGCGCCACGTGGCACACATACATGCCCTTAGGGCATGTCTGTGTGCCACATGGCACAGGTGTCCATGCACAGATGTGCATGTACACAAGAATTCGTTATTCACCATGCAATTGTATTACATGGTAAATAACGAATTCTAAAGGCCCTGTAGCACTGTTAGAAGTGCTACCTACATAGGAAAATACAGATTCGGTAATTTTACCGATCGGTAAATTTACCGAATCGGTAAAATTTACCGATTCTGTAATTTTACAGACTCTGTAATTTTACCGATTTGGTATAATTACCGATTCGGTAAAATTACCGAATCTGTATGTTTTCAGTGCCCCTACATACCAATGTCAAAATACCGGTCGGAAACGGCCGAAAATCGGTATTTTCAACCAATTCCGACCGGTATTTTGACACCTACATCTGGCCACAAGTCTACAAATTGGCTCACTCCTAGAAAAGGTTTCACAAAATGTAGCTCATGCAGAGCATGCAAATTCGGTATTAATACCTCCACATATCGAACACCATTCTCTGATTCTGAATATACATTAAAAGAACATTATACATGTAGAACTGACCATGCTGCATATGTACTGAGGTGCAGTTGCGACTTGTGCTACATTGGGAGCACTATGTTGCCAGTGCATATGCGCATATTACAGCACCTGCGCGCAATTGTTAACTCGGATCCAGCATATCCAGTCGCTAGACATTTTAAAGCTGAGCATGAAAATAACCTCAAATGTCTACAATATTTTGGAATTGATGCAGTACCCCCAAACAAGAGAGGAGGGAACCGTGTAAAATGACTGCGTCAATTAGAATCCAAATATATTATAGAGCTGGACACCAAGTTTCCATCCGGGTTGAATACAGGGGATGATCTATGCAATTTTCTCTAATATAGGGACTGCGACTTACTTGTTTTTCTATATTTATGTCTCCCCTATAGATTGCTTGAAGATTGGCCATATTTGGAGCTATATGTGCTTTCCTAGATGAGTATTATTGAATTGATGGACTATATTTCGTTGCTGACTGTGCCACCTAGATATGAAAGTTTTTTGGGGCATTTTTGATTCGTCCAAAGGTTTATGATCAGCTATGTGTTGGGTTGGAGTGACACTTTTATATGCATGTGTATCATTTTTAGTATTAGAACTATGAAATTGACAATTGCATTTGTGCCAATGGATCCCAGCCCAACATGTCATCTGCTGCCTTTCTCACACTTTAGCACATTTTTTGGTAAGGGGATTTTCTTATATTTTTCAAACACTGTTTTTTTATATTCACTATCATTTTCTATCGGCCAATGCTTTGTAACCAATTGTTTATATTAGCGTTTATGCACATGCAATTGTTGATATTAGCGTATTTGCACAGTGATATGACATGTTCATATATATTTTGCAGGCAGAGTCTGGTATTTGTATTATGTCATACCAAAAACAGCGTATTTGCACATGTTTTTATATAACTATTATCAGTTGGGTTCATTCCTTACTGGATAATATACTGCCATGTATGTCTTAAAAAATAATGTATTAATATCTGCATAGATTGTTAAACTACAGGGGAAATAGCCATGCATGCACATATAGAGGTTTCCTCATTGTGCGGATTGAAGTATTTCTTTCTTGTCTATTTTTCTGCCGATCATGTGACCAGGATGTGCCTGTGAGTTTAAATTTCCCGGTTGTTCAATATTATCTTGAGTGACCAAGGACACAGTCCGTGTCCGAAACGCGTCTTGTGACTTGCACCTTTCACCTTACGGTTTAAATAAAAAAGCTTTTCAAAATCGGCAACCAGCTTACTTTGTGTCTGTGATCCTAATGTGTGCGCGTCTGCACTTGGATATTGCCAGTTTATATATATATATATATATATATATATATATATATATATATATATATATATATATATATATATATATATATATATATATATATATATATATATATTCACTGAAAAAACCATAGGTTATAGACCATATATAGTTAGGAATTAGCATTTACAAAACCTTGAAAATTCACTGAAAAAACCATAGGTTATAGACCATATATAGTTAGGAATTAGTATTTAAAAAAACTTTTTTTACTCACACAAAACCATTGAAATTCCATATATAGTTAGTTGTACTAACTATATATCGCGCACCCACAATCCACTGCTGATCATGTCACATATTACATCATTCATGACATGGTCAGTGACATCACTGATGACATCACTGATGACATCTCAAATGACATCACTGATGACATCACTGATGACATCTCAAATGACATCACTGATGACATCACTGATGACAACATCCAGTGACTGTATGTTTCTGTAAAGTTAAAATATGTCTTACATATTGAAGAATGAGTGGATTTATAAGTGTCTGGATGAAGGATTTATTAGGTGCATGACTGACTGTATGAGTGACTGATTAAATGTGTGTCACTGAGTGCATGGGTTAGTGACTAAACTGTCTTAATTTGTGCATCATTATGTCTGTTGTTCTGTAAACTGCTGCATGTGTTGATCAGTACCTATATGAGTAACTATATGGGTTATTGGTTGATTGCCTAAGTATTTGTATGGGAGACTGAGTGTGTGTGTGGGTGGCTGGGAGGTGTATAACTCTGTGCATAGATGTGTGAGCAGTTGATTCACTAGATGTATGGGTTCAAAAGTGCATGTGGAAACACCTGTATGGGCGGTTGACTGAGTGCATTGGTGAGTGAATGGATATCTCAGTGCTACATGTCAAAGTAAGTACATATGTAAAACACAGTACATGTGACAGTTGACATATATAAATAACTGTGCATAAGAGCCAGTGAATGTGTGAGTGGCTGTATTGATCATTGTGAACTTGTATCAGGCATTGTAAAAGAGAGTAAATATGTGTTAGTATATGTTTGAATAAGTAAGGTGTGTATAACTGTATAGTTGAGGAAATGGAGGTGTGATTGATTCTTTGCATGACTGACTAAGTGTGTGAGTAACTCCATGGATGAGTGACAGTCTGTGAGTGTTTATTTACACTGAGTGTATCTAAGGTTATATTAGAGTCTGAAGAGGTTCATCGTATTATCACATGAATGATGTCATCAGTGATGTGATCAGTAATGTCAAATGAGATGTCATCAGTGATGTCATCAGTGATGTCATTTGAGATGTCATCAGTGATGTCATCAGTGATGTCATTTGAGATGTCATCAGTGATGTCATCAGTGATGTCATTTGAGATGTCATCAGTGATGTCATCAGTGGTGTCACTGACCATGTCATGAATGATGTAATATGTGACATGATCAGCAGTGGATTGCGGGTGCGCGATATATAGTTAGTACAACTAACTATATATGGAATTTCAATGGTTTTGTGTGAGTAAAAAAAGGTTTTTTAAATGCTAATTCCTAACTATATATGGTCTATAACCTATGGTTTTTTCAGTGAATTTTCAAGGTTTTGTACATGCTAATTCCTAACTATATATGGTCTATAACCTATGGTTTTTTCAGTGAATTTCATTGTTTTTTTAAAAGCTAATATCTATAGCTGTAAAATGTATTCTTCTTTAAATCAAAAAATATATTTTATATGTTTATTAATAATTTTTTTTATTATAATTTTTTTTTGTTCGCTCCCGGTTCGCGAACCGGGAAGCTTCCCGTTAGCTCAATTTGCTGCCGCGACCTGGTCCGCGAACCGGTAAACGTTCCGTTTGCGCAACTGCCGCGTTAGAAATCAACATCGTGACGCGTCGCGGAAGCGCGACGTATCGCGTTGTCGCATAATGCGTCTTATGACGCGCCGCGTTAGCGCACCCGGAAGTGCTCCGGTACGCGAACCGAGACGCGAAGCGCAGCTCCCTGGAAGCGATCCGGGGCGCGCCGCGAAAGCGCGACATATCGCGTTGCCGCGTAATGCATCTTATGACGCGCCGCGTTAGCGCACCCGGAAGTGCTCTGGAGCGCGAACCGAGGCGCGAAGCGCAGCTCCCCGGAAGCGATCCGGGGCGCGTCCCGCAGCGCGTAACATAAGCGTAACAGGTCATGTGACTTGTTAATAAAACTTTTCATTGGTTCATTTCACTTTTGGTTTCCTAATGATGTAAGGCTAGGTCATGTGACCTAAAAATAACACTTTTCATTGGTTTAGAACTATTTTTTTTCCAAAATGATGAAAGCCCCCACCTTTTTTCTCACTCTGACTTTCAACTTTGTGAAAGGAAGACCTATTTTGCTGAGTAGAAAATGGCTTCACTAGTAGCTGCAGCTGGTGCACCCCCACAACCACCACCACCACCATCAAGGAAGAGAGGACCACCTCCACAGTTCCTTCCCAACACAGAGGAGGAAGAGGATGAAGAAGAGGAAGAGGAAATACAGGCAACACAGTTTTTACGTGAGGAGCCCCGGATATCTCACCATAAAAATAGTTTTATTTGGCAGTTTTTTTCTTTTCCTGAAGGACAAAAAAAAGTTAATGCTCGCTATGTGACATGCCTCATATGCAAAGAAGACTTATCTAGAGGCACAGATAAGAAGTATAGTTACGGCAACTATACTATGCACCGTCACATGCAGAGGTGGCATCCACTAAATTACAGCAGGGCAGAGATGCGTGACCTCCAGGACAACCCACCAACTCCTGTGGCCAGGACATCGGCACAGGTAACTCTGTCGGGGCCAGAGGCACGGGAAACAGTGCCAAACATTCAAGAAAACTTTGTGCACATGAAGATAGTGTGTATATATTGCGGTAACTTACTCTCATGTGGCAATAAGAGTATTACTTTGATAAACAGAGCATATGAAAACCACAAGTGCTCTAAACGCCCCAAAAAATTAAAAAAATGTTGCTCCTGTTGAGCCCTTTCCAATGCCTGTTTTTCGTTGTTTCCCCCCAAAAAAACCAAAAAAAACATAAAATTGTTCAAAAAATACAAAAAAAACAAAAAATGTTCAGAAAAATAAAAAAAATATATAAAACAACAAAAACATAAAAAAAAAGTTCTTTTCAGAACTACCTCCCCTTTATAAAATAATTGCTAGAATGTTTAGCACTCTGGCAACCTCTATTTCTTTTAGTTCGCTTCCCGGTTCGCTCTCCGGTACGCGAACCGGGAGCGAACCAAAAAAAATTTAACAAAAAAAAAGAAGAGTAAGTATAAGGGAAGTAAACAGAGAGTAATGTTAAAAGAAAGACAGCTATAGGGACTAAACCAGAGATACTGTTTAATAGATTTATTTACCGAAGAAAAGATGGAAGAGGATATAATTGTGAAAAACAAAATAGATAAGGAAGTGAAAGAAAAAAGGAGAGTAGAAGAATAACAAAGAAGAGTTTCTTAGAGAATGTGAGTGAATGTTCAAAATAAGATTAAAACATGTGGAATAACAGAGAGAAAAAACAGAAAGCAGAAAAGAAGAAGTAACAGAAAAAGAATAATTGAAACAGCAAAGAAATCTAAATAACATAGGGGCATATTATCAACATAGGCAATAAAAGTTTTGCAGCTTTTATCGGCAGAAATGTGTCGCTAAAGCCGCTTTTGCGGCAGAAAACTGCCGCTAAAACCGCTTTTGCAGCAGTTTTCAGCCGATAAAAACAGCAATAATTTTATTGGCTGTGTTCATAATATGCCCCTTAGTGTGCTTCAACTACACAGAGAAAGCATAATGAACAAGTAGTGAAAGAGTGATCAGTCAGAGACACTAAGAGTAATAGAGACGGAGTGAGTGAACAAGAGTGAGGAACTATGAGAAGAGAGAGACTGAGAAAAGGAGTGGAAGGAGTAGAGTAAGTAAGTAATAGAGAAAGGAATGAGGGAAGTAGCAAAGGCAGGAAAGTGAGGGTTAAAGAAATGAAGCAGTGGAACTAATAGTAGTTAAATGTGATAGAAATGTAACGAAAAGAGTACAAAACATTTACCTTATAATTGTCGTTAACTTAGTCACTTGTTATTTTTATACTTTCAATCTGTGAAAGAGAGAACAAACATTTGAAAAATATTAAAACATGTATTTAAAAATTAGAAAAGACAAGGGAAAAGATTGAAGGACAAACAGTTTTTCAACAACTTTGACACTTACAGAAGCTTCTGCTTCTCCAGGCCCCCTACACAGTCCTAAAGATATACATTTTAAACTAACAGTATCTTGATGCAGATGAAGTGAGGCCTATCTTGGAACATGGTGCATCTTTTGCACTGCTGTTGTCTCACAAAAGTGACGCAATGGCAGCGCAAAAGAGGTGCACAATCATCATAAAACTGTTCCTAACATTTTAAATGATTGTTTCAGGATGGCAATAAGGTGTGTCCTATCCAGACGTTGGTTTCAGGTGAGGCCTACTCAGGGTTGCAGATGAAATTTAGGCTTGTTGAAGAGTACAGAGGAGATAATACATGTCCAGGCCAACCAATAAAGTTCAGACCTCCTCTGTTTCCCTGGACAGGCCTAAACTTCATCTGCACAATGTGATTCGTAATGTTAGGAAACACAGGTAATGTATTTGAAAAACGTGCAATTTCATTTGCTCATTTCACAATCACATCACTTGTGTTTCCTTTGGTTAGGTATCTCATTGTGTAGATGTAGTCCAGCATATGAAAGAGTATGCACTGCATGCAACAACTTTGACACTTACTGAAGCCTCAGCTTCTCCATGCCCCCAACCAGTCCTAATTATATACATTTTAAACTGACGGTATCTTGCTGGAAATGAACTGAGGCCTATCTTGCAACATGGTGCATCTTTTACACAAAAGTGACGGAACAGCGGCGTAAAAGAGGCACACAGCCTTCATAAAACTGCCCTTAACATTTTAAATGATTGTTTCTAGATGCTGATAAGGTGTAACCTATCCACAGATTTGTTTTGGGTAAGTCCTACTCAGGGTTGCAGATGAAATTTAGGCTTGTTGAAGAGTATAGAGGAGATAATACATGTGCAGGCCTAATAACGAAGTGAGTCATGTCCACTGCACTCTTGAACAAATGTCAGACCTCCTCTGTCTCCTGGAACAGGCCTAAACCTCATCTACACAATGTGATGTGTAATGTTAGGAAACACAGGTAATATAATTGAAAAACTTGCAATTTTTTTTGCTCATTCCACAATCACATCACCTGTGTTTCCTTAGCTTAGGTATCTCATTGTGGAAATGTAGTCTATCATATGAAAGACTATGTAGAATGTGAGCACTGTATGCAACAACTTTGACACTTACAGAAGCCTCAGCTTCTCCATGTCTACTACACATTTCTAAATGTATATCATAAGTACAAAAAGTACAGAATTAATTATACATGTTAAATGGTTTATTTTTGCTGTTCTCAGAATTGATCAAATTTCACTAAAAACAGTGACTTGAAGGTATTCATCATTAAACAGCGGGGAAAAAAAAACACAATCAAAATGATTGTGTTTAAAAAACCCATATAACATAACCAATCAGAAATCAAAACTCCTCAAAAGTAACTTACTTTCCATGACGTCGAAGGATGTCCAATGAACAGCTTACACTCGGTTGTGCTGTTTTTATTTTCAGCCCGCCACTTTCTGAAAGAAAACCTCCATCGTTTTGAAAAATATGTTACATACAATAAATGACTTCTCGCTCTCTACCACACGTTTCCACAAGGCCAAATCATGTAAGAGCCATTTATAACTCTTGGAATTCTTGTAAGCAAATCCCGTCATTTTGTATTTCCGCAACTTTCAGAAAGAAAACGTTCAAGATCACTTTCACAATCCTGGACTAGTAATATCTTACCCTTCTTGCTCACTCATGTTCTACATTTCCTATGACACTGATACTGCTTACTATGAAGCAGACTTACACTACCTCTATGACTACTACAATTATTTAATTCTCTACATCACTTTTAATCACAAAGCAATATAAAACAGTAGATAAAATTATATCAACCCCTAGAATCATTACACGCCAGTTACCTACCCTAAATTCTCTTTTCTGAAAACAGAAAGTAAGAATATTTTTAAGTAAAAAGACAACATTGTATCGTAGTCAAATGGGAATAATTTCCGAAACAGCTAATTTTTTTACATTTTCAATAAGCTGTGTAATAAGCGGATCTTGTCAAATGACCATCATGCCATATAATAGCTGCAGTTACAAATGTTCTTCCTAAAATCAACGACTGTGTAGCCACAAGATTTGTAATTAAAGTTGAAGACTTACTTTCATCAGGTTTATATAGTTGGATTTTTAAAATGACATTATAATCAAAAGTTTGGACCAATAATCTAGACAGCATTGCAGACTTACATTCCCTCTACTCCATGTTTTGATTGGCTGCTTGAATTAGCTTATAAAAAGAAACAGTTTTTCTGAACTCATACAAAGTGCAGTTATTTTTCCATGACGTCAAGTGTTATGGTAAGAACACCGTTTGCTTTGGGAAATACTCTGTTGTCCTTCAACTAATCTCTGCCCACCACTTTCTGTAAGAAAATCTTCTTTTTTTCCAGGAACTATTTAAAACTCAAAAATAACTTTTGACTATGTACTACACTTATCCTCAAGGCCAAATTGTGTAGGAGCCATTAGAACCTCTTGAAATTCCTCAGAGCAAATCCTGAGATTCCTTCCCTAAAATTTTGGTTTTAAAAACACCAGGTAAGAATTTTTAAGGTCAAAAGGCAATTTTTTTTTAAAGTTAAAACAGAATCATTGCAGAATGACCAGCCATTTCTAGACTTTAAATAAGCTGTGTAATGTCCTGATGTTATTGAAGGACCGTCATGATATATAATTGCTGCAGTTACAAAAGTCCTTCCTGATATTGACAACTGTGAAGCCACAAAATGTTTAATTAAAGTTGTCAATTTTGTTCCATCAGGCCTACATCGTTGGAACATTAAAATGACATACTGGCCATATGTTCGTGTAAATAATGTTGACAACATTTCAGACTTACATTGGCTACACTCCATGTTGTGATCAGCTGCTTTTACTAGCTTATTAAAGGACACTGATTTACTGTCTGGCAAAGTTAAATATATAAATCTTTCTGCGTCTACACTAGTAGTACTTGATACCCTACAGTTCTCGCAGTCATGCTGCCATTGATAAGAAAGCCCAAACAGGTGATCTACAGCTACACCTTCAGCATGCAATACATCAAGCATATACATTAAAAACTCCTGACAATCTTGCTGAATATTTTGAGAGAATTGTGTTTGACCTGAACATCTGTCTAACAGATTTCGAATTTCAGACACACTTTCTATTTTTGTTCTATCAGTGCTACATTTCTCTAACACAGAATTTAACAAACTGCAAAATCAGAATTGACCACAATCTCTTCTTTTACATTTTCTAGAGAAAACAAAACATTAACCACTACATTAGCATAGCAGTTGACACCAGAACTGTTTTCAAATTGAAAACCAACAACATCTTCAACAGAATCCTTTTTCTTTCTGCTTATAATTTCAGGTTCATCGACTTTTCGTCTTTTTGCTACAACCTCCCTACTATTGGTCACATTTCTTCGTTTCCGGCCTACCACACGTTTCTCAAACAAAGGATATTGAGGCAAATGTGGCGCATACTCTCTTCTTAACCTATTGTATTCCTTAACACAATCTAGATCCGCACAAATGTTTGTGACATCACACTCAATCAAGTACAATCCCGACAAAGTTCTAACTCGTGACAATGCCACATATGCCATACCCTCCTTGAACACAGAACTGCCAATATTCACCAATGCACTGTCTACACTTAAACCTTGCGATTTATGGATTGTCACCGCATATGCCAAGCAAACAGGAAACTGCTTACGGCGAACATATAAGTCTTTTACAAGCAAAAATCTAGCAGAACAACGACCAATTAGCTGTACTTCCTCAATGCCATCAAATTTAATTTTTAAAAATTCAATTCCATCTCTATTTCTGTATTTCACAAAATCAACAACATTACCCATTGATCCATTTACCAGACCTCTTTCAACATGTAAATTCCTTCTTAAAATTATACGGCAGTTTAAGCACACATTCAGAGTCTTTTCAAAACCTGCAGTTTTAGATATAGTCTTCTCTAATGAATCCAATTTTGTTTTCAAATTCTCAAACAAAATAATTGTTGATCCCATATGCTCTACTCTGTCAATAGCTTCCAGTTTCACAATCTCTTGGTTTTCTAAATGCAACATTTTGTTGTTGAAGATGGCACATTCTGCAAGAGTTGGCATCAAACATATTCCAGATTTCTTCTCAGTAATTTTCTGAAAAATATTCTCAGGCACAACGTCTTCTTCTGGATATAAATTTGACAGTAATCGTGCATGTAAAGCTTCTTTCCCATGCTCGGTCACTTTTCCAATTCTAACATCTTGTAGAATATTCTTGTAATATTCATCCTTTGCCTGACGCATATTTTCATGCAGTTCAGCATAATTGAAGTTTAACCATATATTGACGTTGCCAATGCTCCCTAGGCACTTCCTGGTATCTTCATGCGTGAGCATTTTGAACACAGGTTGTCCTTTCACTGGTGTCAGCTGCAGAAGATCTCCGAAAACAATGATGTGTTTGCCACCAAATAACACATCATACTCTGTTTTAAGAACTTCTTGCATTCTCAAATGCACAAAGGCAAGCATGACATTAGAAACCATGCTTACTTCGTCAATGATAAGAAGTTTCATTTTCCTCAAGACTCTTGAAACTTCACAACAAGCATCTCCAGATAACTTGTGGTATTGTAATTTGTTATCATGCTCCACTGGCAGCATCAATAGACGATGCAAAGTAATACCTTTAATGTTATGTGCTGCCAGTCCAGTTGGAGCGGTGACAACACAAGACAGCGATGACTCAGTCCTTTCCTGCAAATAACATGAAATTGCTTTAATGAGGAAACTTTTTCCAGTTCCCGCTTCTCCACTCACGTACAGTCGGACAGGCTTCAACGACGTACATGAGCACTCTTTCTTCTCATGACTTAATCCATGATCAATTTGCTTGGTAACTTCGTCATATATTTTCCTCTGCTCAACGTTGAGTTGTCTTTCCAAGTCTTCTAAGTTAACCACATCCTCCTGAGCATGTGCCATGGCTCTTTCCACTTCATTCAGGGCAGTGGCAGCTTCATTTTCGATAACAGGTCCTCCTAGTGGATCCTGACTCAATGAAACAGAACTCTGACTGTCCTGAGAACTGTCTCTGGCAATCTCGGCTGCAATCGTTGCTTCCTGCTCGATTTCCGCATTCAACATTTCAAGATATTTGGGAAAAGCAGGACATTTTATGGTCTCCTTGGCGGCAGTGAAAGAGTCTTCGTAACAGAGGAAATCTCCAAGCAGTTCCTCTTCTGCACGCCAAGGCTTAAAAAGTTGCAGAAGTGCTAAATAGAAAAACTCCTTTTTTTCAGGAGATTCGCCACTCAATTTTCGATGGTTTACCAAGTGGCATTTTCTTTGCTTGACCAGACATCCCTCACTTCCAATTACAGCATACACTCCTTTATCAATATCTTCTTTGATGTTCCTCTTGAATATGTAATTTTGTAGAGCCTCAGACAGACAAACATTCTCGAGGTGACTGCTTCGATTTGGATAATATGTATCCAACATGTTGGTCTTCAAAATATCGGTACTGTTTGGCTCCTTTTCCGCCAAATACTCAATTTCCCGCACAGGTTTCAGAACTCGATTACGCGTTGCAGCAAGACCAAGACTCGCCCAAACGATACTCCTAGATTTGGCATAGAGACTTGCTGAAGACAACCGGTCAGAACATTCATAAGCTCCGATTTCTCGATGCGACAACATCTTCAGACTGAAACTGTACAACTTCTTACTGAGGCTCTTTTCATGGGAAATGTCCTCCCACATATCCTTCAATTCTGTCTTTTCTTTTTTGGTGATGTAAGATGTCACATACCGAGCCACAGCCATACAGTTATCAGCCACAAACTGTATATCCATGTTAGCATTCCACATGGACAAAATCACTGGGTTGTAGTCGTTGATGTACTTGGAGTCTTCGTTCCTTTTCAAATTGTATGTGTTTTTAGGTGATTTCTTCATCACATTATGTCGCAGCGAAGACATCAAACTGTTTACTCTTCCTTTAGAAATCACCGGTCGTGGAAAGCCGAAACGACATTTGGTGTAGAACTTGTCCTTGTTTCTGAATTTACGACGACAGTACTTTCCACAACGACGGCTTTGGAAACGTAGAACTTGTTCTCTTAGGCTTTTCTTCTCCTTTGCGTTTGGAACAGCACACGTAGAATACTGTCGTATGAAACTCATCACTAAGTCTTCTGGATCTGTTCCAAATTTAGGTGCATCCTTGATCCACAGCAGCATATGTATATGAGGAGCACCTCTTGCTTGGTACTCCTTTCTCCAGAAGAAATCCAACACCTCTCCAAGGGTGGATTCTTCTTATTCATGATGAAAGACATCATAGCTTCAAATCTATGATTGAAGTACCTGCATACATTCACTGGATCCAAAGAGCACAGTTCTCCGGGTGTCTTGAATTCGATGTTTTCAATGTTTCCATTTGCCTCTCGTAGAAATTCAAGTAAGTCTTCCCAGCCATACTCGGCACAGCTCAGAGTGAGGAACCATGTGGGAGTTCCTAAGTTCCTCAGCATACATTTTAAATCACCATGACGACGGTACCAGTACTCATTAGTACCACGCTGACACGCCATGAGATTAATCAGGTGACAATCCAAAATACTGTCTTGGACATTGACTTTATCCATAAAGTCACTTGCCGAGATGTTTTGCATCTGTATACCACTTTTCAAGATGTTGTTCACTGCATATGACAGTCCAGACAGATCGCTTTCAAACAGGAGATGAAACAAATAGGGAATGCATTGTCGAAACCTAGCATCTTCTGCATACAATCGTAAAGTCCGGTATTCAGAAGCAGGAATTTGATGAGGTCGCTCATCATATCTTCCTCCTTGACCTGTTGGAAATAGCTGTGGGAAACACCGAGCTTCCATACTTTCCTCCCAAACACTAATGGGACTCCCTTTGGCTTGTTTCATTTGAAACAACTCAGTAGCATTCCCCATGACTTCCTTGGAATGCAAAGGATGAACACTATAATGTTCATATATTTCTTCACTTTTAGAGGGTTCTACTTTCTCAATTTGACCAGCACACAAATCGCTATCCTCTTCCTCACTTACTTCCTCTTCTGCAACATATACATTCTTATAGTACTTATTATTTTTTTTCAAATACAAAGTTGCCTTTTTGACTTTCCTAACATCTACTAAATCTTGCCATATTTTCTTATTCTTTGTCGGAACCCCATTAACTAAGATAACCAGAGGTTCCTCTTCCACTTTTTCTACTCCAATTGTGTTAATGTTTTTCTTCAAATCTAGAGGCAAATAAACAACTCTTCCCTTTAATCCTCTCTGTAAATCTGATGGAGGCAATTTCCCTGTCTTTGGCTCCATTCTTACAATAGCCTGAAAGGGATGGATACTTTGAATCAAAATAGATTCATAAGTATTTAAATCCTTCAATTCAGAAGGAATCTCAACCAATTCCAGATTATTATGAACCGCTCTAGCAGGCATCTGGTTTTGATTTAATTTATTACAACAATAAGTACACACACGTTGATCCAATCCCAAATCAAAACAATTTTCTACCATCAAGTATGTTGCGAAATCCTTCCATTCACTATTATTTTCCCTTTCACTTTTTGCATATAAATCCACTAACTTAGTCTGATTCTTATAATAAGTGCGTCGACAACACACACAAGTGAAATTAGGCCTCTCACTTGATTTCACCTGAAACGTGGCAATTTCCTTCTGAAAATTATCTGTACTGGAAACCTGTACACTATCTTCCACATTACCCTCTTCTTCTGGGTCAATTTCAACATTCTCATCTTTACTTCCAAAGTAACAAAACTCAATTTCTTCACACATATTCTTCACATCTATTTCAGAACCATGCAAAAGAGCAGCGCATAATTGTTTAAGCATAACTGCTGGACTCTTAGCATAATACAACATTCTAACTAATTTCCTCACTTTATTATGATGCACTGCTAGCATCCTGAAATGATGAAAAACACTCTGGCATACTCTCCTGGAAAGACAAGCCAGTGAATGACCATGCAAACCTGTCACTTCTCTCACTCTGCAAGGATCTAATTCTTGCAACAACTTCATTTTCTGCTTCAAACTTTTCTTATTAAATGTCCGTACAAAATCACAAAGCAAATTGATGGAATCCTGTCGCACACTGCAAATACTACTACACTTCCAGGTGTACACAGGTCCCTTAGGACGTCTTCCTAAAACCTCATTACCTAACATCTCTTCTGCCTCTGTTGTCACAAGTTTTTCTTTTTCAACTGGACAACCATCTTTCACCTCATAAGCTCGACCACTGGTGTCAACTACATGCACCAAATCATTATCCTGGAAATAACTCTCCTCATTAAAAAATGCCTCACAACTTGAACTATGCATCCATTCTCCTGAAAAAACTTCACAAAAATTACTACGATTAACTGTTCTCTTTCATCTACTATTTGTTTTGAAATCATAAATTGCCTTGTTTAGCTTCCTAATTCTATTGATTATCAAAATAAATAACTTTCGCTTAATTTCGAATGCCTGATCAATAATTTTCTCAACTTTTTTTATTTTTTATAAAAAACCACTTTCTGTTCACCTTTCTTAATATTTTTTAACAAATTGCCAATTATCCTGTTGTGGAACATTCGTTTACGAATGTCCCTAAACTGTTGTTTCCTTCTACTATCATGCACAGAGTTATCTCTTGCTCTAGCAGTAACATTTTTGATTGGCCTTTCCTTTCTGTTTAAATTGCTTCTCTTTTTCTGGACTAAAACATTTTCTGTAGTACTACTTTTTTTTTTACAAATGTTTCTTATGAATGCTTTCGTTCTCTTACCCGGTGCTTTCTTGGTGACTTGATGATTTTTTATTGTAGAGGACTGCTGCAGTAATTGTTGAACCTGCTGTCTTTGACGTTTTGTAGCCTTTCTGATTCTATCCTTAGACGGCATTCTCAAATTTTGAAATGATCTGCAGTTCAATCTGTGGTAAAATATAATAAAAAAATTTATTAACCACTATTACCAAACAGTAAATCAATAACAGTCATCAAAAACTTAACACACTACTTGTCATTTTTACTTAGAATAATTTTTAGTGCATTGGCAAATTTAGTATTCACAAATAGTAGCAAAGAAATTGAATGCTTCTACATTTTACCTGTGCTGTTTTATATGTGAATCTGATCTAATTTTATGAGCATATTTTAATATTTTATTGAAGACACTACACATAACCTGTTTTTGAAGGTGTGTTTAATTTTAAATGAAACGGTTTACATTTTTACTTTTCATTTCTTCTAAATTTTAAAAATAAATGTTTATAGTTCCATAGGCTCAAGCAGGTCAGCTTCCCACCCTATGTCATACAATTCTGACAAATCGGCATCCTCATCATAGTCTTCATCATCCTCAGGATTTAAATCATCTAAGGGATCCACTTCCACTGGCGTTTCAATCACAAGTTCAACGATAAGATCAAGATCAACTGATTGCTCATTATCACTCATGCTTGATGTTGTCGTTATCTTTAAAAAAAGAGAACAACAATGAGATGTTGCAGAGTAAGGCACAAATCTCAGAGACTATAATAGTAAAATTGTTTAACAAGAGTAACATTTTGCAGCTATTATTTAGCCATGTCCAGCGATGCTGAAGAGGTGAGGCCTTTGTCCAAGTTTTCAGTAAACAGGACTCATCTCTTCTTAACCTTGGATAAGCCTCACCGACTCTGTGTCCCCTGCACATACTTAAATGTAAAGGGGCAAGTTTATGTTAACTGGCGCATCCCCAGGGATGCACCAGTTAACGTGCACCGCTGCTCTGCCACCCATGGTGTGCCGCATTTACAATGTGGAGCACCATTGAGTAAAAACAGCACAGGTGCGTCATGCATCTGTGCCGCAAAAGCAGCACATTGCACGAATCACGTCGTAAACACGACATGTCTACTGCAATGCACAGGAGGAAGCCACACATTGCATGGTGCTTCACTCCTTATGCCTGTTTCAAACAGGCGTAAGGATTTGATTCAGCAATGCTATAAAGCTGACTCAGTGAAATCTTCTAAATTTCACTGTGTTAGTTTTACAGGGCTTTCATGCAAATGAATGCCCACCCTGCAACAAAACACCTATATGAAACCTGACGCAGGTTTCATGTGGCACAGGACTTTACAGCATAACACATCTGCCTAGATGCATCAAGTTGTAAATATGTCGCCACATAGCAAATCTTTTGCACCGCCGCTGCGTCACAAAAGTGACGCACAGTGACGCAAAACAGGCATACACCTATCATAAATCTGTCCCTAAAATTTTAAATGATTGATTCAAGATGACGATAAAGTGTGGCCTATCCAGAGGTTTGTTTGAGGTGAGGTCTACTCAGGGTTGCAGATGAAATTTACGCTTGTTGAAGAGTACAGAGGAGATAATACATGTGAAGGCCTACCAATGAAGTAAGTCATGTCCACTTCACTCTTGAACAAAGGCCAGACCTTTTCTGTATCCGTGGACAGACCTAAACCTCATCTGCACAATGTCATTCGTAAACTTAGGAAACACAGGTGATGTAATTGAAAAATGTGGAGTTTCTTTTCCTCATTTCACAATCACATCACCTGTGTTTCCTTTGCTTAGGTATCTCATAGTGCAGATGGACTCTAGCATATCAAAGAGTACACATAAGTTGAGCAGTGTATACAACAATTTTGACATTTACAGAAGATTCAGCTTCTTATCTTGTTGGAGATGAAATGAGGCCTGTCTTGCAACATGGTGCATCTTTTGCATCACTGCTGCATCGGTTTCATGTGGCACAGGACTTTACAGCATGACACATCTGCCTAGATGCATCAAGTTGTAAATATGTCGCCACATAGCAAATCTTTTGCACCGCCGCTGCGTCACAAAAGTGACGGACAGTGACGCAAAAGAGACATACACCTATCATAAATCTGTCCCTAACATTTTAAATGATTGATTCAGGATGACGATAAGGTGTGGCCTATCCAGAGGTTTGTTTAAGGTGAGGCCTACTCAGGGTTGCAGATGAAATTTACGCTTGTTGAAGAGTACAGAGGAGATAGTACATGTGAAAGCCTACCAATGAAGTAAGTCATGTCCACTTCACTCTTGAACAAATGCCAGACCTCTTCTGTGTCCGTGGACAGATCTAAACCGCATCTGCACAATGTCATTCGTAAACTTAGGAAACACAGGTGATGTAATTGAAAAATGTGGAGTTTCTTTTCCTCATTTCACAATCACATCACCTATGTTTCCTTTGCTTAGGTATCTCATAGTGCAGATGGACTCTAGCATATCAAAGAGTACACATAAGTTGAGCAGTGTATACAACAATTTTGACATTTACAGAAGATTCAGCTTCTTATCTTGTTGGAGATGAAATGAGGCCTGTCTTGCAACATGGTGCATGTTTTGCATCACTGCTGCATCGGTTTCATGTGGCACAGGACTTTACAGCATGACACATCTGCCTAGATGCATCAAGTTGTAAATATGTCGCCACATAGCAAATCTTTTGCACCGCCGCTGCGTCACAAAAGTCACGCACAGTGACGCAAAATAGGCTTACACCTATCATAAATCTGTCCCTAACATTTTAAATGATTGATTCAGGATGACGATAAAGTGTGGCCTATCCAGAGGTTTGTTTGAGGTGAGGCCTACTCAGGGTTGCAGATGAAATTTACGCTTTTTGAAGAGTACAGAGGAGATAATACATGTGAAGGCCTACCAATGAAGTAAGTCATGTCCACTTCACTCTTGAACAAAGGCCAGACCTTTTCTGTGTCCGTGGACAGACCTAAACCTCATCTGCACAATGTCATTCGTAAACTTAGGAAACACATGTGATGTAATTGAAAAATGTGGAGTTTCTTTTCCTCATTTCACAATCACATCACCTGTGTTTCCTTTGCTTAGGTATCTCATAGTACAGATGGACTCTAGCATATCAAAGAGTACACATAAGTTGAGCAGTGTATACAACAATTTTGACATTTACAGAAGATTCAGCTTCTTATCTTGTTGGAGATTAAATGAGGCCTGTCTTGCAAAATGGTGCATGTTTTGCATCACTGCTGCATCGGTTTCATGTGGCACGGGACTTTACAGCATGACACATCTGCCTAGATGCATCAAGTTGTAAATATGTCGCCACATAGCAAATCTTTTGCACCGCCGCTGCGTCACAAAAGTGACGCACAGTGACGCAAAAGAGGCATACACCTATCATAAATCTGTCCCTAACATTTTAAATGATTGATTCAGGATGACGATAAGGTGTGGCCTATCCAGAGGTTTGTTTAAGGTGAGGTCTACTCAGGGTTGCAGATGAAATTTACGCTTGTTGAAGAGTACTGAGGAGATAATACATGTGAGGGCCTACCAATGAAGTAAGTTATGTCCACTTCACTCTTGAACAAAGGCCAGACCTCTTCTGTGTCTGTGGACAGGCCTAAACCTCATCTACACAATGTCATTCGTAAACTTAGGAAACACAGTTGATGTAATTGAAAAATGTGGAGTTTCTTTTCCTCATTTCACAATCACATCACCTGTGTTTCCTTTGCTTAGGTATCTCATAGTGCAGATGGACTCTAGCATATCAAAGAGTACACATAAGTTGAGCAGTGTATACAACAATTTAGACATTTACAGAAGATTCAGCTTCTTATCTTGTTGGAGATGAATTGAGGCCTGTCTTGCAACATGGTGCATCTTTTGCATCACTGCTGCATCAGTTTCATGTGGCACGGGACTTTACAGCATGACACATCTGCCTAGATGCATCAAGTTGTAAATATGTCGCCACATAGCAAATCTTTTGCACCGCCGCTGCGTCACAAAAGTCACGCAGAGTGGCGCAAAAGAGGCACACACCTATCATATATCTGTCCCTAACATTTTAAATGATTGATTCAGGATGACGATAAGGTGTGGCCTATCCAGAGGTTTGTTTGAGGTGAGGCCTACTCAGGGTTGCAGATGAAATTTACGCTTGTTGAAGAGTACAGAGGAGATAATACATGTGAAAGCCTACCAATGAAGTAAGTCATATCCACTTCACTCTTGAACAAAGGCCAGACCTCTTCTGTGTCCGTGGACAGACCTAAACCTCATCTGCACAATGTAATTCGTAAACTTAGGAAACACAGATGACGTAAATGAAAAATATGGAGTTTCTTTTCCTCATTTCACAATCACATCACCTGTGTTTCCTTTGCTTAGGTATCTCATAGGGCAGATGGAGTCTAGCATATCAAAGACTACGCAGAAGGTTAGAACTGTATGGAACATGGCTATGTAAGTCAAATAATCAAAATCAAAATTTGCCAAGCACACATGGGGGCGTATTTACAAGGACCTTGCACCACAGGGAAAGGTCTTAAATTAAAATGGGAAACATAACATCAGAGAGACTCAAAGGCCTTATAAATATGCCCCAAGCAACCTATGAAGCTCTAGCATTACATATCAAGAAACCTAATTGATTTCAAAAATCGTTTTTAAACACATCATCTAAATAAATTATATACCTACATTCATCGGGAAGTGACTTAAAATGCCCTAAGACACATGAAAGCGTTTTTTTTAAGCCCTTGCTCCATTTTTAGATCACTTTTAACATGGCTATGTAAGTCAAATATTCAAGATCTAAATTTGCCAAGCACAGATGGGGGCGTATTTACAAGGACCTTGCACCACAGGGAAAGGTCTTAAATTAAAATGGGAAAAATAACATCAGAGAGACTCAAAGGCCTTATAAATATGCCCCAAGCAACCTATGAAGCTCTAGCATTACATATCAAGAAACCTAATTGATTTCAAAAATCGTTTTTAAACACATCATCTAAATAAATTATATACCTACCTTCAAGGGGAAGTGACTTAAAATGCCCTAAGACACATGAAAGCGTTTTTTTAAGCCCTTGCTCCATTTTTAGATCACTTTTAACATGGCTATGTAAGTCAAATAATCAAGATCTAAATTTGCCAAGCACAGATGGGGGCGTATTTACAAGGACCTTGCACCACAGGGAAAGGTCTTAAATTAAAATGGGAAAAATAACATCAGAGAGACACAAAGGCCTTATAAATATGCCCCAAGCAACCTATGAAGCTCTAGCAGTACATATCAAGAAACCTAATTGTTTTCATAAATCGTTTTTAAACACATCAACTAAATCAATTAGATACCTACATTCAAGGGGAAATGACTTAAAATGGCCTAAGACACATGAAAGCGTTTTTTTTAAGGCCCTTGCATGATTTTTGGGTCACTTTTAACATGGCTATGTTAGTCAAAGAATTAAAATCTAAATTTGCCAAGCACAGATGGGGGCATATTTACAAGGACCTTGCACCACAGGGAAAGGTCTTAAATTAAAATGGGAAAAATTACATCAAAGGAAGTCAAAAGCCTTGAAAATATGCCCCAAACAACCTATGAAACTCTAGCAGTACATATCAAGAAACCTAATTGATTTCAAAAAACGTTTTTAAACACATCTTCTAAAACAATTATATACCTACATTCATGGAGAAGTGACTTAAAATACCCTAAGACACATGAAAGCATTTTTGTAAGACCCTTGCACTATTTTTGCGTCATTTTTAACATGGCTATGTATCACAAAGAAACAAAATCTATTTGTAAAACACTTGACACAAAGCAACATTTTAAATACACAACTTTCTTCATAATTTTCTCCCTTAACCATACTATTCTCTATCTAGATTAAATGAATCTTTTCTCACCTTAGCAAATACTTTATGAGTTTCAAAACAGTCTCAGAAACACACCAAATTGTCTTTAGCAGAGCAAAAGGTATGCACTCCAGAGTCTGCAGCTATAAAAAGCACAGAAAAGCTGTAATTCATCACACATATCTCTCATGTCACCCAATCAAAACTCTTCCCTCACTTTTTTCAAATCAACACCCTTCCCCCCTCTGCCCTTTCTGCCTTTTTTGCATAGCAACCACCTCCTGAAAGACCTCTGATGTTTGCAAGTTCACACAACAATGTTTCAATTGAACTCTGAACTCTCAGTACACCTGCGTATCCAGTGCAATCTTTCATAAAATGATTTTTTTCTTGACCATTCAAATTACATCTTTCAAAGAACTCATCCATGCACCATAACTTTCTGTTTTCAGCAATCAAAATCCACCAATCACTGCTACTGCTTCATTAACACAGAAACTCCACAGTTTTTTTCATTTTAAACTCTTATTTTTTCAACTGCCATTTCATTGCCACACTTCATCTGACTGCAGCAGAACCTTCTCTCACCATGTTTTCTGTCTGGATTGTTGGACATAGTTACATCTACTGGGCTCAGAGGTATGCTGATAACAGAAATTTACCTAACCTCAATTTACAAGATGTGGAAATTAAGTGGTTTGGCCACAGAGGATTAAAATGTCACCAATTGATACCATTGGTGAAAACCTTTATGCATTTGCCTAAACCTGACCTGTTAATTGTGCACTGTGGAGGAAATGACTTGGGCACTTTGACTGGGGTAGGTCTGGAAATGCTTTTAAAGGACACCTTCCTGATTACGTTCTCTCTTTGTTTAGAGGACCACACCTTGCGAGAGGCTGGACTATCCCAAGCCAAGTTAGGGAGACCTTGGTCCCGAATACTCAACATCTCTCCACTACCGAATATCTTAGGGAAGGACTTTAAGCTTGGCAGTTCAGCTGAAGAGAGCTATACTCTCTTTAGCCAGTCCATCTCGAGCTCGTTGGATAAGTTGGCACCCCTCCGGAAGTCACGAGGGAGGGTGAATCGAGCTACCCTTGGTATACGAGCGAACTACGCCAGCTTAAACTTGGCTGTAAACGCGCAGAAAGAGCGTGGAGGAAACAGTATTTAGACTCGGAGAAAACTGTGTTCCGGTCCGCTTTACAAAAATATAAGGCACAGATCAAGATAGCTAAAGCGGCTTATCTTGAATCCACCTTGAACCAGGCCCCAAACAAGGCACAGGCCCTCTTTAAGATCGTTAGGGACCTCGCCCACCCTATGTGTGCGGCCAACACCGTCCCCACATCGCAAGCTCTATGTGATTCGCTTGCTGATGCTTTCGAGGAGAAGATCTGCAAAATTCTGGAGGGTTTGCAGGATCCAGTCAATCCTACCACTGGTCTGGGAGCTCCGGAGGCGATGGCCAGTCGACCCCTGCAGAGGGTTTCTTACCTCTGTTTGGAAGCTCCGGCCACGCCTTCCAGTCGACCCCGACCAGAGGACCACGCACTCAGCTTGGGAGCTCTGGCGATAGAGTCCAGTCGACCCCAGCTGAACAGCTTTCCCCTCCCCTCCCTGGAGGAGTTTGGCAGCCTGGCTTTTACGATCTCATCTGGCTCGCCTCTTGACCCTCTCCCTCCAAAACTTTGGAGGGTGTTTCAGGAGGAACTTTTCCAGCCTTTGCACTCCATTTGCTGCCAGTCGTTTGAAACAGGGACTGTACCGGACTGCTGGAAGAAGGCAGTGGTATCTCCACTCCTAAAAAAATCCACGCTTGACCCCGCTTGTCTTTCCAACTATCGGCCAATTTCCCTGCTTCCTTTTCCAGTTAAAATCATGGAAAAACTGGTCACCCGCACTCTGTCCGGCTTCTTAGAAGGTAACACCTGGCTGGATGAGACGCAATTCGGTTTTCGCCCAGCTCATGGGACGGAATCCGCGTTAGTGACCGTGTTAGACAATCTGCGGGCGCGAGTCGACAGTGGTCGGGCAGCCTTTCTGGTGCTGCTCGACATGTCGGCCGCGTTCGACACGGTCAGCCATCCTACCTTGATCAGGAGGCTGGAAGAGTGCGGGGTTAAAGATAAGGCCAGGGATTGGCTGATCTCTTATCTGGACAACCGTCAGCAACGGGTATCGCTCCCTCCCTTCAGCTCAGAGGAGCGGAGAGTAGGACAAGGAGTACCCCAGGGCTCAGCCATCAGCCCTATACTCTTTAATATTTACCTCCGCCCTCTGGTCCAGCTTATTAAATCATTTGGGATCTCCGCATTTAATTATGCGGACGACACCCAGCTGGTCTTTTCACTGGAGGGACAGGACGCAGTCCCATTGGAAACCTTCCACCGATGCATGCAGGCTGCAGCGGAATGGCTCCGATTGAACTCGCTGCAGTTTAATGGGACTAAGACAGAGGTCCTGAACTGTTCCAACGACCGAGTTCCCCGGGATCTCCCAGACGACTTCTGGCCTTCGTCTTTCTCAGAGACGGTGTCAGCTGCACAATCGGCGCGCAACTTGGGTGTCAGTTTCGGGCCCAACTTGCAGCTTGATCTGCACGTAAATAAGACCACATCAACGTACATGATGCTGATCCGCATGCTGCGCAAAGTTCTGCCCCTCCTCCCTGAGCAAGCCAGACCCAAAGTAGTGCGGAGTACCATCTTAAGTTGACTCGACTATTGTAACGCACTACTTCTGGAGGCCCCGATAACACTAATGGGCAAGCTACAAAGGGTGCAAAACATGGCTGCCAAACTCGCCCTCTCCCGCCCCTACTACAGCTCATCCACGGCAGCGCTACAGGAACTCCACTGGCTGCCGGTCCATCTACGCATTTGCTACAAAGCAGCTTGCATTGTGTTTAGGGCTATCTATGGCCTGGGCCCGGTCTCTTTGCGGAAAATGTTCGCCTGGTATCTTCCACCTCGAGCCTTACGCTCCTCCTCATCCAGGTTACTCGTAGTACCGCGTTTCCAGAGAGTGAGGATGGGCGGGCGAACTTTCAGAGTAGCGGCGGCCAAACTCTGGAACTCCCTGCCGATATCTCTAAGGAGTCTTGAGGATCTCTTAGCCTTTAGGAAGGCGTTAAAAACCTACCTTTTTCCCAGGACAGGCTAAGTCACTGAAATTGTTGGTTCATCGTTCGAAGCGCCAGGATGCCCTTGGGGTGACAGGTCTGCGCTCTACAAATATACCACGATACGATACGATACGATACACCTTTGAGCAGTTGATGGCACTTTTTCCTCAAACTGCCTTGGTATATTCAAATATATGCCAAAGACAGAAATGGAGGTGGTCGAACCAATTTTGTCCACAAATTGAGAAATAGAGGAAGCATGTAAACAAATCTGTTTCAGTTTACATGAGAGACCATGGAATGGGCTCCATCTACAACAATAACTTACGTTACTACATGCAAGATATCTACAGAGGAGATGGAGTTCACTTCTCAGATGAAGGGAACAGAGTTTTCATTCTGAATTTAAAACTGTGCATTGGTACCTACTTATAAGTACCTAAATGTACCATAAACCCAAAAGCTCTTCTCAGAGCTACCCTACATCTGATCACTCACAATTATTATTTTACTCTAACTTTTTTCACAAATTTTCAACAAAGTACGCTCCCCGGAGCGCTACCCGGTACGCGAACCGGAAGCTAACCGCGCAAAAAATTTTTAACATTTTTTTTTTTTCCGCACATATGGGCCTCCTCAGCCACCCTCAGAAAACCTAGGGGGTCAAAATACGTCTACCATGCCCCCTTCTACCCATTCTGAACATTATTTGCCCTCCATCTTGTATCTTAATTCGACCGAAACACAAAATGGTGGACTCCCGTAACGCTGCCGGTTCGCGTACCGGGGCACTCACCGGGAAGCGCTCCATTAAAAAAGGTGGGAAAGTAATTTACAGAAGAAACCCTGGAGACACTTTCACCAAATATAGATTAGCTCATACTACATACCAATCCCTACCATTTTCACAAATTTGATTGGAATTCCATTTAGCCATTTAGCCTGTAGACCTCCCTAAATAACCTGAGGTAAATTACTTCACAAAACACATCTGAAGTGTTGGAATTGACAACCAATTAAAATGTTACTTTCATTTTCTCATTTTCTACTTTTTTTACCTGACATTTGATTTGTTATGTACCTGAATATATATAAAAAAAGAGAGAGAAACACAGCCATTTTGACTACTACTTCCTGAACTACATTGCAAGATCATTTTCACTCACAACTTAAACTTGTTTTTAAAAGGTAAGATATTATTTTATAAATTTGAAAACATTTTCAGATAGTTATATACTATCCCTCTGTAAGAGTTAGACATTGAGAAAGGCTTGTTTATTATAATAATGGATTGATTTAGGTTTCTGTGGTATAATTATGAATTTACATAGGCTTTTTCACAGGCACTTTTTAATAGTACTACTTCATGCCTCAAAAGTACCTGTCTGAACTTAAACCCAACAGTGCCCTATCTCTACTGATATATTAATTTTTTATTCAAATTTCAGCACAAAAATGCAAGGAGAACAGAACGTTTCCTTTGAAATTGTCCTAGACATGAACAATGAGGAAATAATTTAACCCATTGACTTGGAATTCATGGATGAATCACGAGACCATGAACTTCTACAATGTGTAGAATCTGTGGATTATTTACTTCATTATGATGACGGTCAAATGTGGGAAGTTATGTTCACTCAACAAGAGGACATATCGGACAGTCAAATGTTAGACGTTCTATTAAATTTTGAAAAAGAATCAGAAAAATAAAATTATATTTAATATTAAAAAATTGTTTGAGTCTTTAATCATTTTTATATGTAATTCATAAACTAGTACCAAATTGATTATAATGTAAAGTCAGACTTATAGTATACTGTGCACAATTCCAAAAATACATTTATATTTAATAATCATTAATACTGCTACTTAAATAAAAAAGATTTAAAAAAAAGAACAATCAATAAACATACAATATTTCAAAATATCATAGTCTATCATTCTTTTTTCCTTATAGTATGCTCCCCGGACCGCTTCCCGGTGCGCGTACCGGGCGCTACCCACGCAAAAAAAACAATTTTTTTTTTTTTTTTGCCCCGCGGGGCCCTCTTAAAGCCTCCACATCAAACCTAGGGGGTCAGGGAGGATCTACTATGCCCCCTTATGGTCATTTCCCCCTTTGTTTTGGCCTCCTCTTGTCTCTCGATCCTACCGAGAGACAAGATGGCGGCCGCTCCAGACTGTTTAGAATGTTGACAGACACCGGAGAGCCAATCAGCTTCGCTTCGCGAAGTTCCGTTACGCGTCAAGTACGCGAACCGGGGCGCTGCCCGGAGCGCGCTTACAGATATATATATTTTTTTGAACGTTAATTTCTCAAAATTTACTGGAGCACATATATTGAGACCTAGCAAAGGCACATCGGGCTAACAGTCCCTACAATTTTGCCAAGTTTCGTGCAAATCCATTCAGCCGTTCGGGCTAAAAGTGAGGCCAACCGCCCTATGGAAATTAACATTGGAAAAACGCGTTTTGGGACCCCCCCTTTTTTATCAGCCCCCCCTTGACGAACCCCCCCCAAATTTTCAGGGGCTGCTCAGAAACAAAATGTTCCATTTTCCTGAAAATGTCAGCCAATTCCGTCCACAAACGCCAAAGTTATTAGACATAGAATTTTCAAAAATCCCATAGAGAAAAAATCCTAACTATATATACCTACTGGCGACCGCCAGTAGGTAATATATATATATATATATATATATATATATATATATATATATATATATTTATTTATTTATTTATTTATTTTTTGGATACGAAAAGTGTGCAGCAATATATATATATATATATATATATATATATATATATATATATATATAAAGTTTAGCGGGGCATGGCATGAGCCGCCAAGAGCGATGGCCGCTGCTTAGCGAGGCTCTGTGACTCCCTTTCCTCCTCCGTCTATCCGCAACATTAATCCGTTCCCCAGAAGTGAATTACTTCGTCGGAAGGCATCAGGGATCCAATACTGCGGTGGTGGATCCCGGGGATCGATTGGAAACCCAGCGCCGGGGGCAGGACTGACTGAGGCCTGCTCATAGTGCGGACGCCGGGGGCTTGCATGGTGGCGGAGGCGGAGTGCAGACCCGGAACTTCTTGTGGCCCGACCTGCAGAGAGCATATCGATGTAGCCAGCTGTCCCACCTGCTGTCCCACCTGGAGACCGGAGAGCATTCGACATTCCCTCCAACCCCGGGACAGTATTTACTGAGAAGTCTCCGCCCCCCGGGTGACAACACGCCAATCTGCGGCCTGCTGTGCGAGCGGAGGCTGGGGACTTGCGTGGGCGCAGAGGTGGCAGGCGGGTGCTCATGCTCTGCCTGGTCTCTCACGGGTCCAGCGTCGACAGCACAGATTGGCATCCGGTCCAGCCCAGCCTTGGGTCATCGGGCGGACCGGGAGTGCAGAAGAAACGCAGGCCCACAGCAGCAAAATAGACGCTCGTCCCACCTGCTACCAAACGTCAACTGAGGCGGACTACATGCGGTAAGCCTGCATGCCAGAACTTCCATCGGTGCGCGAACACAAATTCAAGTGCGAGCCTTACATAACTGTGCTTCCCCCAACTGCACAGCGCCATTGCAGTCCACTGTCAGCAGGACTGGAGGAAGAATCAGCCAGTGTCTCTTCACTAGGCATTGACATTGGGTTCTGTTTTTCAACTTCCACCTCTAACTTTCCCTTTGGGTATCACATACTACTGCCACATCACACCAGGCCTTTTTGAGTGACAGCGTCAACATCCCTCATTGGAGGCCGGAAAGATACGCATTACACAGGACCTGGCCGCAATTGTCTACCTAGCGATTCCCTGACTATAAGACTAACCCCAAGAGGTCATTGGCGACCTCAAACAGATTGGAAGTGATGCCCTTAACAACAAGAGTGATCCCAGACTGCTGGCCTTGCAGTATCCTCTCACTACTGGTGCAGCGGGGACAAGAGATCAAGGCGCCATGTCATCAACTAGAGGCAACAAACCTGTGCAGCAGAATAGACTGGGCTGATACACTCTCCCCAAAACTTTGTTGCCTGATCCTTCACCCATGGGCATAAGCAGAGGTATGCAGAGATAGATAGACCCAAAACCCACACTCAAGGACGTCCTAGAGGCAATTGCGAAGATCAAGATTTCACTGGAACACTAGATGGATGCACTTACCGTGGAAGTTAATCTTCTCCGGGCGGACCTGAATAAACATAGTGAGCGGGTCAAGCAGGTGGAGCTCACAACGGTGAGTTTAGTGGAAGACACTTCCCAGCTGCAAACTTTTTGGAAATTCGTGGAAACCAAACTAGAGGATTATGAAGGGCATCTTCGGCGCAACAATCTACAAATCTTAGGGGTCCTGAGAAAATAGGAGGGACAGGCCACAGATCTCTTCATGGAAGAACTCATCCTTAACCATCTGCAACCCAAGGGGGTTGGGAAATTCTTCGTAATAGAAAGGCCCACAGAGTCCTTGGAGGTCGTCCAAAACTGGGAGCCCCTCCTTGTCCAATCCTTGCCAGAGTTCTCAACTTCCGAGATCGAGACGTTATTCTCCAACATGCCTGAACGGGACCTCCACTTCGGTACAACAATGCGGAAATAACCTTCTTTCCTGACTTTACCCAGATGGTCCAGAGACAAAGACACTCCTTTCTGGGAATCAAGAAGACATTGAGAGACAAAGGGTACAAGTATGCCATGCTGTTCCAAGCCGTGCTTCATGTGGAAGCTGACGGTAGGGCCTGGTTTTTCGAACATCCGGAATCCGCAGCAGACTGGTTGGAGAGCCATTGAACAGCAGGCCACATAATACTTGGGGTAATGTAAATGGGATGGGGCGGACATGGGCCAGCGGGCACAAATGATGGTTTGTAGGATTGTTTGGCTGTGGCTTAAGGCCGGGGCCCGGACAGAGGCACACCACAAGACACTTACGTGAGATATGAACCTTCCTTTAATAAGCTATTGGGAAGACTCTGACTCGCACTCGAGGGCCTGCATGATAGTAATACCCCATTTTTCTGCATTTAGTTAACTTGTGTGGGCGACAGGCACTCTACAAGTTGTATCATGAACAGTTTGAAGCTAAGAGTGCAGGGACGCAGGGAGGGGGTGGTTGGGAAGGGTCGTTAAAGTTTAAAAATTTTCAATTTTATGTGGCCATTGTTTTATCGACAGCACCAAAATGTAACGCAATACAGGAGCAGTACAATCACATTAGTCAAGATGGGTACGCGTGGGATACAGGGATTAATATCCTCAGCTGGAATATCAATGGGCTTGGCGATAAAGTCAAACGTAGCATGGTCCTTCAATATATCAAGAGACAGGAGACACTTAGTAGGGAACATTTGTAAGGCGATGAACAGGGGAGGATATAAACTAGCAGCACATGCAGGCTTCACGACTGGATCGCAAGGAGTGGGCATCTTACTGAAGAACTCGCTCCTTTTCACACTACAATTCACCTGGTCAGATAACCGGGGTAGGTACATAGGAATTTCAGGTCTCTGGGAGGGTAGAGTTGTCACATTTGTATCAGTGTATGTCCCCCCTGGCTTCCAGTGTGATACGTTTAAAGACCTGGGTGCTATCCTATTGTCGCTTCCAGAGTGCCTCCTCATGATAGGGGGGACATTAATGCAGTGGTTTCTGGGGCATAGGATTGTCACCCCCCACGAGACATCAGACCCGCACAGCAGTGGATGCTTGACTTCCTTGAGGCCATGGGAGTGGTGGATGGGTGGAGGGTACGCAACCTAGACAGGGCCCAATATACCTTCTTGTTGAATGCCCATAGTAGTCTCTCCCGCATTGACTATGTTCTAGTGCCAGCATCGTTGGCACTCGATATTTGAGAAATTTGCCATTTAAGCAGGGGTATTTCTGATCACTCACCGATCTGGACACATGTTGTCCTGGGCCAGACGAGGGCATGGAGAATCGCTCCAGTTAATCTGTGTTATCTCGAGACCCTGACACCAGAAAGAAAATAATCCAAGGCACAGATCACTACTTCCATGAAAATGAGGGTACGGTAGAATTAGCCCAAACGTTATGGGAAGCTTACAAGTCGGTAATCCGTGGGCAAACCCTATCTCTGATGCAGGCAAGAAAAAAGACAGAAAGACTTGGTACAGGCAGACAGAAGATGAAGTACGTAGATTAGAGGAAGAATTAGAAGTGACAGTAGCCCCTGAGAAGTTGCACCTCTTGCATCTAAAACAAGATGAGTTCAAAGCCATAGCAACAGACAGAGCTAGGGCTCAAGGGAAGGAAAAGCAAAACAGAACCTACAAGCAAGGAGACAAAGCAGGGAAACTAATCACATGGTTAGATAAGAAAGAGTGGAGTAGCCGTCTTCTGCCTAAATTACAGGTAGAGGATGTTGACCCTATCACTGACCCACAGGAAATCGCTGACCGAACACTCCCCATGGACCAAAGGATATCCAACATAGTAGTCATTCACAAAGAGGGTAAACCCAAAACCAGCTGTGCCTCATATAGACCTTTATCCCTACTTAACACGGAACCCAAGATCCTTGCAAAACTATTGGCACTCCAGTTGGTAAAAGTGATAGATAGCTTGGTACATCTGGACCAATCAGGTTTCATGTCACATCGCAACACAGCTTTAAACCTGCGCAGGGTACATGGAGTTTTGGGCAGGGAAGCAACTATCCGGGAACCGGCGGTACTGGCATCGCTGGACGCCACCACAGCGTTTGTCATGGTGGAATGGCCATACCTCTTTGCTTTACTTGGCAAGATGGGCTTCGGGCCCACATTCGTAAGTTGGATTCAATTACTATACTCAAAACCAATGGCTCAAGTAGTGGTGAATAATCGCACATCAACAGCATTTCAGTTAAGCTGTGGTACACGCCAGGGGTGTCCTTTGTCCCCGCTCCTATTTGCTTTGGCCCTGGAGCCCCTGGCAGCGTGGATCCGCAGGGATCCAGTGATTTGTGGTATGTATTGGTCCCTGGACTGGGAGGATAAGATATCCTTATATGCAGAGGATATTCTGTTGTACCTGTCTTTCCCGAGAGCCTCCTTAATATGTCTATTTGATATCCTAGCAGTGTTTGGCAGATACTCCGGTTTCACCATAAACTAGACTAAATCTGTTGCCTATGTCCTACGGGGAGACCCACCTGTCCTCCCGAGAAACTGCCCAATTCAGATAGCGACTGGCGACTTCTGAAATCTGGGCATCTTTATTTCCCTGAGTCCCACACTCCGTTTCACCCTTAATCTCCTGTCTACAATACAGAGATTGAAAAGGGCCATAAGAAACTGGAAGTCTTTGCCCCTCTCGCTGCTGGGTAAGGCTGCCCTTTTTAAGATGATGGCTCTGCCCCACTTCCTTTACGCCCTCCAGAACTCAATGGATCCAGTTCCCAAATCATACTTTAAGGAAGTAGAGAGTATCCAGAGGGATCTCCTGTGGGACGGAAAACCCCAAATTGTTTTAACCAATCTCACCCTGAACTGGTATGACGGTGGCATCAGCCTCCCAGATATTAAAAAATATTATTGGGTGACCCAACTAACTGCCATTAACCAGGAGAACTATGGTCGTCTCGATGGCCCGGGATACGCCATAGAAAGGTGGCTTCTCCCAGGGAGAGAGTACAGCAGAGCACTCTATTCTAGACCCCGTAAATACCCCTTAACTGGTTCAACCGCACACTCTGTGTCACGATGTCACTCACCAGAATCTCCTGAGTCTCCAATTGTTTCCTTCTTGGTGCTGCAATTCCCCTGTGAACCAAACAAACCTACAGAATTGTAATAATTCCTGTCAGTCTGAGTCGTACCTGGGGGAAAGGGGAAGTGGAAAGAGAAAACAAGACAAAACACTGGACTACGACTTCTTGAATTAGTCGAGTGATGCTCTCTCAACAGGAACTGACTCTGAGTTCTCTTTCTTTGAATCTGTATAAGGGAACAATAATATAACTACAATGCATATGCAAATCATTTAAATAAATAATTAGAGTTTCAGGTATAAGCCTACCCATCTTCAGAGAACTCATGCGCACACTTCAAAGGATTGTATGCCCACATGCATCATTGAGAATTGCATTCGCAAACGGTGCGGATCGTAATTTTCGGCCGTTTGCGAATGCAATTCTCAAATTTTGGATGCATCATGCATTTCGCAATTTTAGGAATCGCAACCATGTTGCGATTTCTAAAATTGCGTTAGCATTTAAGAAATCGCAATTTGAGATTTCTTAAATGCAATGCATGATAATTTTTAAATTGCGAATTCGCAAATTGGAAGGGGTAAATTAGCATGAAGTTGAACTTCATGCTAATTTACCGAAAACTTTCAAACAGGCACGAATTACATATTTGAAAGTTTTAATTTACACACACACATGTCCTTGGGGCATGTGTGTGTGTAAATTGCATTTAAAGTTAAATTTCAGGGGTGCAGGGAGGGGTTCTTTGGACCCCCCCTGCACCCTTGAAATTGCATTCACATTTTGCGAATTCGCAAATTGAAAATCGCAAAATGTGAATGCCTTCCCATTCATTCCTATGGGCCTTTTGGCCAATAGGAATCAATGGGAAGGTTTTCCTTAATTGCGATTCGCAAATTGTGAATCGCAATTAAGGAAAAATAAGGAATCGCAAAAAAGTTGAGATTTTTTCATGCATTGCCGTTTCCGATTTCTAAATTGCGATTCCTTAATTTTCGCAATTTAGGAATCGCAAACGGCAACAATGATGCATGTGGCCGGTAATATTTTACGTCCCTTTTAAAATGACTCTACATGTGCTACAAAACAAATGATGATAGCATTAGTCAACATAAATATGCCTGATTTCTTAATATTAATTGGTTAGTCGTGTTAATTCGAGGTTACAGAATTCTTAAGTCATACCTTATTTCTCAGGGACGACTTTTCAGAAAGGGGTTCTGAAATTAGAATGAAAAAGGAAAAGAAAACAATGCAGAACAACATATATATATATATATATATATATATATATATATATATATATATATATATATATATATATATATATATATATATACATGTATATATATATATATATATATATATATATATATATATATATATGCTCTTTAACATGCACCATAAATATTGTCTTTTAGTCAGAAATGCTGCAACACTAAGTGCATGTAGCCAAAATAATCATAGGTACATATTTATCAGAGTCTTTGATACAATTCTCTTATTGTCTTTCAAAATATGTCTGATAACTCTGAATTATTCTCTTTTCAATAACATGGGTTCCTAAAATGTCTCTTGATCCTTGGTTTCTTAAAGCGATAATATTTCACACACAAGAGTTTTTTTCTAAATAATTAGAAACTCTTACCGGTATTTTCTTAGACAAGGTTCAACTTTAAATAGTTTTACCGATTGCAGCATTTCCTAATCGAGTGTCTGTTTTCTTCTCTTGCAGGTTTAGATGAAAGCTGTCAGGAGGGGCGACGACAAGGAAGGAGTCGGATGAACATCCGGAAGATCCCGGAGCAGTGGAGTTCGATGATGCAGCCAGGAAGCAGGTGAGAACAGGAGCGCAATGGAGGCAGTCTTTCTAATGCGGTGAGTCAGGGTCTCAAGCGGGTTCGGGAGTTCTTGCGGTGCACGCGAAGAAGAGTAGCACTCCAAGCAGCTGGGTGGGTTTTTTATAGGCAACAGCATGAGCGCGTTCAATGAAGCCTGACGCCATACACGTTTTCTGTTGTTTTCCGTTGATGTATCAGGCCCACGTGAGAGCGCTTAAAGTCTAAGCACTGGGGCCACGTGTATGCACTAAACAGTTACGGGCTTGGCAGTGAACAATAAGCATTGATACCTACAAGTTTTAAAGGGCATTACAAGTGTATTTTACATTATGAATACTTTTGTACAAACACATTAGAATGTTTTTGGAGATCTTTTGCAAGGGCATTTCAAGAAATATGATACCACAGGAAATGTTTGAATAACAACTATAGTACCAATTGGTAATCAGACTGTACCCTTAACAGTTCCTCCCCCAAAGGTCGTCTCACAGGGTGAGGTTTCTCAGGATGTAAAGCATGAAAGGCCTTGACTAATCTTGGGGCATGGACATTACTTTCTGGTTCCCAAGATCGCTCAGAAACATCATAACCTTTCCAATCAATCAGATAATACAAACGTCCATGTATTCGTTTGGAATCAACTATCTGCTTTACTTCATATTCTAGATGGTCTCCTATGACAACTGGTGGAGGAGGGTTATCAGGCTGAGTAGAAGGGTGATGTGGTTTAAGAAGGGATACATGAAAGACTGGGTGAATAGCGTAGTCACTAGGTAGATCTAATCTGACGGACACTGGATTCAGAATCTTTTCTATTGGGAATGGTCAGATAAATCTAGGCTTTAATTTCTTTGGACCTTCTAACTGAATGTTCTTTGATGATAACCAAACTAGATCTCCTACCTTATATGATGGAGACGTTAATCTGTGTTTGTCAGCTGACAATTTCATCTTGGATTTACTTTTGGTCAAAACCGTTTTCACTTGTTCCTGAAACTTTTGTAATTCTATCAGTCTTTCCGAGACTGCAGGCATGGATTGCTCAGAAGCTGGGAACGTGATTGGTAAAAATCGTGAATGTAAACCGGTTAGGAAATAGAATGGTGAACAACCTAATGCTGAATGAACAGTATTATTGTAATAGAATTCAGCTAAAGATAACACCTCATCCCATTGTGTTGATAGAGTAGAAGTTAGACAATGTAGACTCTGTTCTAGGAATTGGTTTACCTTTTCAGTCTGGCCATCTGTCTGAGGATGGAATGCTGATGAAAATGCTTACTCATTCCCTAATTGATGACTTAATTGTTTCCAAAACCTTGAAATGAACTGAGGGCCCCTGTCTGAAATAATTTTGTTTGGAAGGCCATTGTGTTTGACTACGTTGTTCAAGAATATTGAACTGAATTCTGATGCTGATGGTATTTTCTTTAATGGAATAAAATGTCCCATTTTGATGATAGGTCGACCACTACTAAGATAGTGGTCAATCCATGAGATTCTGGTAAGTCTGTGATGAAATCTAGGCTGATTGTATGCCAAGGTTGAGGGGGAATAGTCATTGGTTGTAATAGCCCTGCTGGTAATTAATGAAGAGATGTTTGTCGCTCACATACTGGACAACCTCTTATACAATCCTGAACATCAGACTTCATACCATTCCACCAGAACTTTCTTTGGCATAACTCAAGGGTCTTATTAATTCCTGGGTGACTAGCAGTACCAGAATCGTGATTCCATTCCAATACTTTTAAACAAAGCTTCTTATTTGGGACAAACAGCTTCTTCTTGTGAAAGAAAAAAACCTTCTCGTATGGAATTCCATTTCTGTGATAGCCATTGATTCCTATCCATTGTTTCTAATGCCATTTTTGTGTCTTTTAAGAATGTATCTGAATGAGTGACTGTGATCATTTTATCAGTGGGGTTAATATTTGGTGTCTTTATGTCTTGATCATTGTGTTTATTCCAAACCAAACGAGACAGAGTATCAGATAGAAGTTGTTTGGGCCAGGACGGTACGTTATCAGAAAATCAAATTCACTGAAAAACTGTAACCATCGCATCTGTCTTGGGGTAAGAGCTTTAACTGTGGAAAAGAACTGTAGATTCTTGTGATCTGAGAATATAGTGATGGTGTGGAGACCTCGCCGGACCCGCTTCGCGGGTCCCGCAGCGCCGCACACCGAGTGTGTGCCATCTGGGACAGGAGTCTTGACCTTGGGGCCTCTGGAGCTGCCGGCAGGGCTGCGAGCGTGGAAGCAGGGACTCAACTTACCAGGAGTCCCTGCGTGCCCTATTCCCAACACCTGGGCTGCTCTCCCTGCTGGCCCCGCCCACCCGCCCATAATCTCTCCCCCCTTATTTTAAAAGGAGCTATACGTGCCGCTGCGCGGGAGCGCGACCGGGAGAAGCCCGGGACAAGGGCGGGACCGTCTGTGGCCGTCCGGGGCCGGAGGAGGCCGGGCTGGGCCACCCCCTTGACTTTGATTCTAAACGGTTATTATAATCCTTAGTACATTACTGCGCCATACAAGTGCTCACCAGCAAGTTTGTAAAAGGGCTGTAACTTTAAGGAATGCCGGAACTCCCAAGTAGTACCACCTTGGTGACTCCACTGGGTGATGCTGGGACAGCAGTTATCGGTCCTTTAGATACATTTTTTAACCGCCCGACCCAGACTATTGATAAAGAAATA
Organism: Lissotriton helveticus; assembly: GCF_964261635.1. NCBI lineage: Eukaryota > Metazoa > Chordata > Amphibia > Caudata > Salamandridae > Lissotriton > Lissotriton helveticus. The sequence goes on along the minus strand of NC_136071.1, from coordinate 644,847,876 downwards.
TCGCTTGCAGAGAGGCGTGCTGAGCGGAGATTATCCATTGAACTTCTTAAAAATCCTATGGATAAGCGCTCTGTACTAATCTATCCTGCATTGGTAACACCCCTGTCCTCACTAAATTTACCTGTTGTAACCGAATTAGTTCATGATGCTATTACTAATGAGGAGATCCAGGGTACTGTGGGCGAATCAATTCAATCTTGTGTGAGTCATACAGATTCTATAACTTGTACAGCTGAATTATGTGCTCAGGGTTCATTGACCCATCCTAAATCAGGATCTAAAAGAAAAAGGAATACGGTATCTAGAAAATGTTTCCCAGCTAAACCCCCACACAAACTTAGAAAAGTAAACAAAAGTACGTGCCCCAGTAAGGTTGTCACCGAAGTAAGTCGCAGTAGGGAAATTATACAAGAGGGGGTTGTTGTGACATTAGACAGCCCAGATCTTAGTATTATTAATGTTTCAGTCACTGGTTTGGCAACGGCTGATACACCGCCACCCCTAAGTAACCTGTTTCCTGACTTAGAAAGGTTGTTACGGTCAATATTGCTCCCATTGGAGGAACGTATTAGTAAGCTATCTGACCGTTTGGACCATTTCGAGCAGGTAACATTAGATAACTTTTTTTCAACAAAGGCATTGATAAAAGCCCAGGTTTGGCAGAACGAAAGTAGTAAGTGCCAGAATACTACCCAAGGTGCACCACAAGTTGAGGGACAAAGGCAACAACCTAACTCTCCATTACCTCCAAAGAATGTTAGTGCGGTTGTGAAGAGACCATTTAAGCCTCCCGACTTAGCACCACCGGGACTTGTCAAAAATCCCTCCAACATTGTAGCCCCAGCCCAGACTGCGGCGCAACAACTGCCGCTTAGTTCAAACTCTTTGGTTACTGTAGAAGCAGGGGGTGACGCATGTACCAGAATGGGTATTGCTCTACCATCTGCCCCATCTACTAGTAATCAACCTTTAGTAAATAAATCTACACCCCGTCCTGCTCCTACTGTACCATTTGCCCCATCTACTAGTAATCAATCTCTAGTAAATAAACCTACACTCCGTCCTGCTCCTATTGTTCCCAGACCGTCCGTACCACCCCCGACAAAGCCACCTCATAAGAAACCCCCCATGAACCTCACCCCAGATTCCTTCCCCTTTGTAGTTGTCCTTATAAATGTCCCACCACTTCTACCAGGACAGAGAGAAACCTTCCAGATGCTTAAAAATAAAGCTATGCACTGGTTAAGGGTGAATCGGCCTCTACGAGGGGAAGTGGATGGTCTCATACTGGGGGTAAGGAGAATAGATTGGTTAGGCTCTACCACCAAAAGCCTGGGGGGGGGACTGTATTGTGGTTAATTTTCAAGACCCAAGGGTGACAGGATGGCTAACAAGACAGGGTTGGGGCGCAAGTAATGGAGGAATTGGCATTGTTGACCTTACTTTTTTTTAACCACGTCCTACCAGTGTTTCGACTAGTCTGTTTAATGAGCAAAATTGCCCCTCAAGTTGTTCGTGGCCAGGGATTATTACACCAGCTCCACTGCCACAGTACTATAACCATATCACTGGCCCGATTTGTAATCCTCCGGGTGGCTGGCAAGACCTAGGGTGGGGATGTTGACAAACCCTTGATCACCTGAATACTGGTAGGGGAAGAATTAACAGTCTGGACAGAATATATAATATTAAGAACTCTAGATCTGTAGTACGAAACGACCTACTGCCTACTCCAGGGGAGCAGGTCGCACCAGGCGATACATGGGAAACAGGGGTAGCGATGGTCCAGATTGAGCCTGCCATTGTCTGTCCTACCTGGGGAGACACAGTCACGGAGGGCCCTGACGAGCCCAGTAGCATTGCGGCTGAGGCGGACCCACTTGTTAGGGTTCTCAGTTGGAATGTTGCTGGTCTGGACAGGAAATTGGCCCTGCCCGACTGGAACGCACTTGTGGAGGAGTACTCCATATGTCTGTTCCAGGAAACCTGGAGTAGGGAGCCCCCTCATAAGGCAGGATAGTCATCCCATCATATACCTGCTGTAATCTCAGAGACTGGTAGGGGTCGTCCCTCTGGAGGCCTCCTTGTTTGGGTAGCCTCCTCCCTTAATTGTAGGGTGGAGGAGCACGACACAAAGTGTCCGGATCTCCTTAATATCACCCTCAAATCCCCCAAGGGCCGTGTTATTTTAAACATCTATAACATCTATGCTCGAGGCATCAAGGGGGGTAGAGCATCCCCTACTATAACCCGCCTTGAGGGTCTGCTTCGATCCTCTCCCTACAAGTCTTGTACCCTGGTAGCGGGTGACCTCAATTGCACATTTGAGCCTCTCGGCTCAGATGTTACACAAGATCAAGAGGATGTAGATTACAGGAGGGGGATACCGGCTTTAGAGATCAGCCCTATTAGAAGATGGACGGAAGTGGTGCTCCAGGTAAATTCCCTATTAATGGAGTTTGACCTGAGGGCCCTGAATGGTAGGACTAATTCGGACAAAAAGGGAGCACATACATATAATAGGCCCAGCCATACGTCAAGAATCGATTATATTTCGCTTGACGTCAACCTATGGAGTTCGGTCAAAGACATGGAGATTATACCCTCTGTCGAGAGTGATCACAATCTGCTCTCTCTCGCCATGACTCATTGGTGGTTAGAAGGTATAGGGAATGGAACCCCATGTGCCACTGTTTCTGACCTGTCATCTGTCTCTAACTGTGGACGACGGCTAAAGTGGGCAAGGCTGTCGCTCTCAGTCGAGATAACATCCTCCATAACGCAGCTTCTAGCGGCAGCCTTAGATAACTCTGACTCTCTCGAGGGTGGGGTGGTGGGGGTGCCCAATAGGTTTTGTATCCTAACTAAGGCGCTAACCAATCTGTTTATTGTCCCAGCCAGACCCAACGGGAAGAAACTACGGCCCCGGGCCAGACAGGGTTGGTTTAATCATAACTGCAGGGAAGCAAAGACACTGCTTGTCGAAGCGGTTAAATCCAAATCACAAATCAGGACTAGGGAGGCCAGAAGGCTTTACTCACACTGTCTAAAAAATGCCAAAAAGGAATGGGAGGATAGCTTTTGGCAGGACCTCCTGGTCGCCAGTCGAGGGAGAGATGCAAAAGGGTTCTGGGACCTGGTGGGTAGCAGAAACCGTCCAGATGACACCTTGAGGACTTGTACTATTACTGCCCAGGCGTGGTTTAACCGCTTTAAGGCTCTCTATTCTGCCGTAGAAGGCACACTTAACTACCCTTTTTTTCTCCCCCCCTCACCCGTGGATAGAGGCACTGACCTCTTCTCCGTACGGGAGGTCACGAATTTGATTAAATCTCTAATACCACTAAAAGCAGCTGGTCCAGACGGGCTGCCAGGGGACCTTCTCCGAGCCTACCCGGGCGAATGGGGGGTGTTGATCTCTGGCCTCCTTAATGCTATCCTCGAGGGAGGTTCTGTGCCTGAGTCTTGGAAAGGGGCAGAGGTAGTCCCAATTTTTAAAAAGGGTTGTCGGGACTCACCGGGAAATTATAGGCCAATAAGCCTCATTGATTCAACCCAGAAGTTGGCGGGTAAAGCCATTCTAGGGAGGATTCTCCAGTGGGTGGATGACAACCACATATTGTCCGATATGCAAGCTGGTTTTCGTTCAGGTACAGGAACTATCGAGCAAGTCTTCAGACTCCTGTTACTTCATTGGAAGGTGGTGGCGCTGGGCAAGGGCAGTCTTTACTTGGCCTTTATAGACCTGAAGACTGCCTTTGACCTGGTTCCTAGGGAAGAACTCTGGAGGGTGTTGTATGGCCTAGGGATGCCCCCTTACATCTTAATGCTCCTCATCAAACTGCATAATGACAACTATGCTCAGGTGCGATGGGGACTGAATGAGGAAAAGACCGATAGGAATCCGGTCGTTAGGGGCGTCCGGCAGGGCTGTGTACTAGCACCCACCTTATTTTCCCTGTATGTGAATGGGGTGGTAGAGCACCTGCTTGGCGAACCAGCAGACGCTCCGTCTTTGGGGGGCATTAGGATTCCAACCCTGTTGTTTGCCGACAACACCCTCCTCATTTCCAAAACCCCCCAGGGCCTTCAGAAGCTTTTGAACCGCTTCCAGGACTTTTGTACAAAAAGAGGACTTGTCATCAATGTGGATAAGACCAAATATCTAATTATGCACCCACCCCGTAAGCTTGGCCGCCCTCCTATTCTGAACTCTATCCCTCTTGGAAGAGTGTCAGAATTTGACTACTTGGGAATTCGAATGAGTGATGTCATGAGCTGGAACCCCCATATAAACAAAATGACCATCAGTCATAAAAGGGTGGGGGGAGCTCTGTTGAAGGAGTACAATAATTCATCTAAACAATGTGTAGCTCCAATAATAGATATTTACAAAGCCCAAGCTGTATCCGCATCACTTTATGGGGCTGAGCTTTGGGGCTTAGGTAATGTGGAGGCTCTGACCAAGGCAGAGAACAAATTTCTAAAGGACCTCTTGGCCATTCCGATGAGCACCCCGACAGTTCCTGTGCTTTTGGATACGGGTTGCAAAGCAATCAAGGACCAGGCCCGTTTACGGCCTCTCCTCCTTTGGGCTCGTCTATGGAGGGTTCCGGAATTAAAATCATATGCAGACGGGCTGTCATAAGTGATGGGCTTGGACGGCTGGAATAAGATCAAATGGCTTAGGGACATTAAAAATCTTTTAGGGGACCTAGGCTTGGGGTCGTGCTGGTCCACCCATTGTGCCCCCCCGAAGGCGACCCTAAAAAAACTTTACTGGGAATGGGTCTCTGCTAAGCTCATTAACAATCAGCGCCACTGCAATTCCACCGCAGCTTATTTGCAAATAAAAGACGCTGTTGCCCTTGAGCCTTATCTGGACATAATTACGGCACCTATGGACCGGGGACTTTTCATTAAATTTAGACTAGGTACATTACCTTTAAATGACCTCCTCTCCAGATGGAACATGCCTGCGCAGGCATCACGCTACTGCGCCCTATGTACTAATAGGCCCGAAACTGTGATCCACTTTCTTTTTGAATGTCCAGATTACGCCCGTCCAAGATCCCACTGGCTGAAACCACTCTGTAGACAATTGGGCACTCGCCAGCATTTGGTGGCTTTACGTATGTTACTATCTGATACATCCTCTCGGGTCGTTTGTGCTGTATCTAAATTTTTAAAATGGGCTTGGTTGATTCGTTTAAAAAGACTGTCCTTATCTATGTAACATACTTTTAAATAACTCATTGCTGATCTTATTGCTACTTTTTATCTGTTTTGTTTTTAAATGTACAGTCTTTTACGATGTGCTGTTTTTATATATTTTGTAATGCTTTTATGATACCTGCATATCGAAATAAAGCTATCAACCAGCAATAAGATGAGTCCAAAGTCACTGTACAATTAACCCAGTCAATTTTCGGATTATGTAGCTCCAACCATGGAACCTCTAAAATGACGCCAAAAGTTGGAGTATCAATGAGATCATATACAACATTCTCCATGTGTCCATTGTCTGCTACGATAGTGATTGGGATGGTGTAAAATCTGATTAGGCCAGAAGACAAAGCTGACCCATCAACAGCCCGAACTGGCTCTGGTTCTTTTTTAGGAACCAGAGTGATATGCAAGCATCTGGCAAACTCTAAGTCAAAAAGTTACCGGTAGCTCCTGAATCTATACTGTGTCTCAGTTAGAATGAAAGTTAGTCATACAGTAAAGTGTCTGGGGGTTGCATAATGGGAGATCTTTGAGTTGTTATTTTTTTAGGAAATGATCTCTACTTTCCTCGAGAAAGTTAGTTTTCCTCTTTTTTAGAAGAATCATTGTCTATGGCTAATATTTTCTTCTTAGTGGGTTTTATCGGGCACTCTCTTGCAAAATGACCTGATTTTCCGCAGTATAAGCAAAGGTTTCCCTTACGTCTTCGTTCCTTTTCTTCTAAGGATAATGGTCCTCGTAGCCCACCAATTTGCATAGGTTCCACGTTTGAATTATTTTCCTTCTCCTCCATTTCTTCCTTATCTAACTTAAAATGCAAGTGCCTAATGTCCCCTCTGGGTTTTTCCGTCTTCCGTTCTTCCAGTCTATGATCTAGTTGAACTACCAAGTCTAAAACTCAGCATACTCTCAAGGCAAATTAACTATATGTGCTAGAGAATCCTTCAGATCCTCTCTAAGGCCACTATAGAATAATGATATTCGTTTTTCTTCCGGCCAATGAGTCTCGGCTAATAACCTATTAAAGGTTGTTACATAGATTAGTAAATCCTCGGTTCCTTGACAAAGATTAAGAAGTTCATTGTCAGATGCCTGAATAAACTCATGTTTAGCTAATAGACTGGACATGTTTGCCTTGAAGTTGACTAAATTATGCAATAGGGGATCATTAGAATCAACCAGAGGCATGGCCCAATTGACTGCAACACCTCCTAAGTATGAAATTGTAAAGGCTACTTTAGATGTGTCTGTAGTAAACACCTGGGGGCAGATTTATGAGGCCCTTGCGCCACGTTTACGCCACTGTTGCGTCACGCAAGGCGGCGTAAACGTGGCGCATCCCTACGAACGATTTACAACGTGACGCATCTAGGCAGATGCGTCACGTTGTAAAGCCCTGCGCCGCTTGTGGGCGTTCCGGCGCAGGGGGGGCGTTCCGGGGCAGGTGCGCCTCGCAAAAGTGGCTGAGTGAAATCTATGAGATTTCACTCAGTCACTTTCAGGCCAATGCTGCGTCAAAAGCCTGCGCCTGCTTGAAGCAGGCGTAGGTCTTGACGCAGCATTGTTAAGATGGGCACCCCCGAGCCGTGCTGGAGCTGCGTCGCGCTTGCGACGCAACTCCAGCAATGCGCCACCTTTACGGCACAGATGCGTCACGCATCTGTGCCGTTTTTGCCCCATGGTGCGCCGCATCATAAATGCGGCGCACCATGGGTGGCGGAGCAGTGGCGCACTGTGGCGCATGTTAACTGGCGCATCCCTGGGGATGCGCCAGTTAACATAAATCTGCCCCCTGGGGTTTACACATAAAATGTAAGTGGCACTGGCTCATGAAAGTTGAATAGCGACTGCTGTCACCAGTGAATCTTTCTGGGTTGGCAAGAGGGACAGGACTGGGGGCAATGACAATAACCTGCAATTTGTGTTCTGTGTTTTGTCCCGAAGCGTTTCTAGAAGAAAAGGCAGCCGTGCCAAACGTTGGGGGGGGGAGAGAGAATAGGCTTTTCAGTCTTACCTAAGGGATCTCTCCAGTTTGTAAAACCTGCTCTAGTTCTATCTAATTCCTGTCGTAAGCTCTGATTTTCTACCCGCAATTCCTGCATTTCCTCATTTAATTTGTGAACTAACTGCGCTAATTGTTCTGTATCCATGATTCCAGGTGCAGAACCAAAAAGGAAACAAGGGAGAATGGTGTGTGGCTTCACTTTCTGTCACGATGTCACTCACCAGAATCTCCCGAGTCTCCAATTGTTTCCTTCTTGATGCTGCAAGTTCCAAATTCCCCTCTGAACCAAACAAACCTACAGAATTGTAATAATTCATGTCAGTCTGAGTGGTCCCTGGGGGAAAGGAGAAGTGGAATGAGAAAACAAGACAAAACACTGGACTACGTCTTCTTGAATTAGTCGAGTTATGCTCTCTCAACAGGAAGTGACTCTGAGTTTTCTTTTTTTGAATCTGTATAAGGGAACAATAATATAACTACAATGCATATGCAAATTATTTAAATAAATAATTAGAGTTTCAGGTATAAGCCTACCTATCTTCAGAGAACTCATGCGCACACTTCAAAGGATTGTAATCTTTTATGTCTCTTTTAAAATGACTCTACATGTGCTACAAAACAAATGGTGATAGCATTAGTCAACATAAATTTTACTGCTTTCTTGATATTAATTGGTTAGTCATGTTATTTCGGGGTTGCAGAATTCTTAAGTCATACCTTATTTCTCAGGGATGACTTTTCAGAAAGGGGTTCTGAAATTAGAATGAAATAAGAAAAGAAAACAATGCAGAACAACATATATATATATATATATTACCTACTGGCGGTCGCCAGTAGGTATATATAGTTAGGATTTTTTCCCTATGGGATTTTTGAAAATTCTATGTCTAATAACTTTGGTGTTTGTGGACGGAATTGGCTGAAATTTTCTGTAAAATGGAACATTTTGTTTCTGAGCAGCCCTTGAAAATTTGGGGGGGGTTCGTCAAGGGGGGGCCGAGAAAAAAGGGGGGTCCCAAAACATGTTTTTAACATTGAGTTTTCCATAGGGCGGTTGGCCTCACTTTTAGCCCGAACGGCTGAATGGATTTGCACGAAACTTGGCAAAATTGTAGGGACTGGTAGCCCGATGTGCCTTTTGTAGGTCTCAATATATGTGCTCCAGTGGATTTTGAGAAATTAACGTTTAAAAAAAGATATATATCTGTAAGCGCGCTCCGGTCCGCGCCCCGGTTCGCGGACCGGGGCGCGTACCGGAACTTCGCGTAGCGAAGCTGATTGGCTCTCCGGTGTCTGTCAACATTCTAAACAGTCCGTAGCGGCCGCCATCTTGTCTCTCGGTAGGATTGAGAGACAAGAGGAGGCCAAAACAAAGGGGGAAATGACCATAAGGGGGCATAGTAGAGCCTCCCTGACCCCCTAGGTTTAATGTGGAGGCTTTAAAAGGGCCCCGCGGGGCAAAAATAAATAATTTTTTTTTGTTTTTTTTGCGTGGGTAGCGCCCGGTACGCGAACCGGGAAGCGTTCTGGGCAGCGTACTACAATGAAAAAAGAATGAGAGACTTTTCAAATGCAGTATGTTAATTGATTGTTGGTTTTGTTGATTATTTTTTATTTTCTTTATTTTTTAAGCATTTTTTTTATTGTGATTGTGTTTCATAATTTATTAAACTTTCTAACATTTCATTGTCAGAAATTTCATAATTATCATGGAATATACGTTGTAGTCTCTGAGGGTGTAAAATGTCCTCATTTGCAAGGAGGTTATCTACTGCTTGTACACATTGCAGTAGTTCATTGTCCCAAGTTTCATCGAAAAATTCAATGTCAATTTGATCAATTGTATCAATCAATTCTTGGCTGCTCTCTTGCAGGTCCATTTCAAAAGAAACTTGGTTTTCGCCTTCCATTTTGCCTGAAATTTGGATTAAAAAAATATATATTAGTAGAGATAGGGCAATGTTGGGAATAATTTTAGATAGGCATTTTTTATCAGTGAATTTATCTTTGGGCAGTGTATAGTATCAGAGTGGAAGTAGGAATTTAAAAAAGTGTATGTGATTTAACGTAAGTAAATTCATAATTATACAAGAGAAGCCTAACTCCATCCATAACTATAACAGAGAAGTCTCTCTAAATCTATAACTACTACAGAGGGATAGTATATATCTATCAGAAAAAGTTTACCATATTAACTTATAGTGCACAATATACTTCAGTTTTAAAAATAAAAACTTACCTTTAGAAAGAAGTTGAAGGAATTAGTGAAAATACTATTGAAATGTACAGCAAGAAGTAGTAGTCAAAATGGCTGTGTTTTCTTCTCTTCCTTTATATATATTCAGGTATATAACCAATGAAATGTCAGGTAAAAAAAGTAGAAAATGAAAGTAACATTTTCATTGGTTGTCAATTCCAACACTTCAGATGTGTTTTGTGAAGTAATTTACCTCAGGGTATTTAGAGAGGTCTACAGGCTAAATGACTAAATGGAATTCCAATCAAATTTGTGAAAATGGTAGGGATTGGTATGTAGTATGAGCTAATCTATATTTGGTGAAATTGACTCCAGTGGCTTTTCTGTGAACTACTTTCCCACCTTTTTTGATGGTGCGCTTCCCAGGGAGCGACCCGGTACGCGAACCGGTGAGCGCCCCGGTACGCGAACCTTAAGCGTTACGGGAGTCCACCATTTTGTGTTTCGGTCGAATTAAGATACAAAATGGAGGGCAAATAATGTTCAGAATGGGTAGAAGGGGGCACGGTAGACTTATCTTGACACCCTAGGTTTTGTGAGGGTGGCTGAGGAGGCTTATATGTGCGGAAAAAAAACATTTTTTTTAAAAATTTCGCGAGGTTAGCTCCCGGTTCGCGTACCGGGTAGCGCCCCGGGGAGCGTACTTTGTTGAAAATTAGTGAAAAATGTTAGAGTAAAATAATAATTGTGAGTGATTAGATGTAGGGTAGCTCTGAGAAGAGCTTTTGGGTTTATGGTACATTTAGGTACTTATAAGTAGGTACCAATGCACATTCTTAAATTCAGAGTGAAAACTCTGTTGCCCTCATCTGAGAAGTGAACTCCATCTCCTCTGTAGATATCTTGCATGTAGTAACGCAAGTTATTGTTGTACAGGGAGCCCATTCCATGGTCTCTCATGTAAGCTGAAACAGATTTGTTTACATGCTTCCTCGACTTCTCAATTTGTGGACAAAATTGGTTTGACCACCTCCATTTCTGTCTTTGGCATATATTTGAATATACCAAGGCAGTCTGAGGAAAAAGTGCCATCAATTGCTCAAAGGTGTCCTTTAAAAGCATTTCCAGACCTACCCCAGTCAAAGTGCCCAAGTCATTACCTCCACAGTGCACAATTAACAGGTCAGGTTTGGGCAAATGCATAAAGGTTTTCACCAATGGTATCAATTGGTGACATTTTAATCCTCTGTGGCCAAACCACTTAATTTCCACATCTTGTAAATTGAGGTTAGGTAAATTCCTGTTTTCAACGTACCTTTGAGCCCAGTGAATATAACTATGTCCAACAATCCAGACAGAAAACATGGTGAGAGAAGGTTCTCCTGCAGTCAGATGAAGTGTGGCAATGAAATGGCAGTTGAAAAAATGAGAGTTTAAAATGAAAAAAACTGTGGAGTTTCTGTGTTCATGAAGCAGTAACAGTGATTGGTGGATTTTGATTGCTGAAAACAGAAAGTTAGGGTGCACGGATGTGTTCTTTGAAAGATGTATTTTGAATGGTCAATAAAAAATCATTAAATGAAAGAATGCACTGGATATGCAGGTGCACTGAGAGTTCAGAGTTCAATTGCAACAAAGTTGTGTGAACTTGCAAACACCAGAAGTCTTCCAATGAGGTGGTTGCCATGCAGAAAAGGCATGAAATGGCAGAGGGGGGAAGGGTTTTCATTTGAAAAAAAGTGAGGGAAGAGTTTTGATTGGGTGACATGAGAGATATGTGTGAAGATTTACAGCATTTCTGTGCTTTTGATAGCTGCAGACTCTGGAGTGCATACCTTTTGCTCTGCTGAAGACAAATTGGTGTGTTTCTGAGACTGTTTTCAAACTCAAAGTATTTGCTAAGGTGAGAAAATATTTCTTTAATTTAGATAGAGAATAGTGTGCTTTAAGGAGAAAATTATGAATTATGTGGCGCAAATTGCTTGTAAATATGATCCCACATGTGCATGGAAAATTTAGATTTTGAATGTTTGTGTTACATAGCCATGTTAAAAGTGATACAAACATGCTGCAAAGGCAATCAAAAAACGCTTTTATGTGTCTTAAGGACATTTTAAGTAATTTTCCCATGTGCAGTGTTTTGAAATTATGATTTGAAAATCGTTTTTGGGGAAAAGGAATTGTTTTTAAATTTATGACAAGGACATAATGGTGTATGCTTCTTTATACGGCAATTGACTGTCCCTGATGTTATTTTTCCCATTTTAATGTAAGACCTTTCTCTGTGGCGCAAGTTGCTTGTAAATATGCTCCGACCTGTGCATGGGAAATTTAGATTTTAAATGTTTGTGTTACATAGCCATGTTAAAAGTGACCCAACCATGCTGGAAAGGCAATAAAAAAACACTTTCATGTGTCTTAAGGACATTTTAAGTAATTTCCCTGTGGGCAGTGTTTTCAAATTATGAATTGAAAATCGTTTTTGAGGTAAAGGAATGTTGTTAAAATTTATGTGCGCCATATGCCCACAAATTTCGTTTTCAGGGGTGCAGCAGGGTGTTCTTGAGACACCCCTGCACCTTTGGAAAAATTCCTAATTTGCGATGAGCTAATTGCTAATCGCAAATTGCACCTTCATTCCTATGGGCCTCCTGCTCCATGGAAATGAATGGGTAATTTGCAATTAGCAATTTGCTCATCGCAAATTAGGAATGGTAAAGAATCGCTATTTATTCCTTAAAATTCGCTATTTTGGAAATGCAAAATAGTTATATGATACATATGGCGGTTAATGTCTAACAAGATAAGAAGCTTAGGGATACATTTATGATGACTGGCGCAATGAAGTGGACATCACTTACTTCATTGGTAGAGCTTTACATGTATTATGTCCTCTGTATTCTTCATCAAGCGTAACTTTAATCTGCAATCCTGAGTAGGCCTCACCTTAAACAAACCTCTGGATAGGCCACACCTTATCGTCATCCTGAATTAATCATTTAAAATGCTAGGGACAGATTTATGATAGGTGTATGCCTCTTTTGTGCCACTTCCAAAACACTGTCCACGGGGAAATGACTTAAAATGTCCTTAAGACACATGAATGTGTTTTTTTAAAGCGTTTGCAATTGTTTGGGGTGACTTTTAACATGGCTATGTGACTCAAACAGTCAAAATCTAAATTCACCATGCACAGGTGGGAGCATATTTACAAGGAATGTGCTCTATGGGGAAAGGTCTTATAATGTAATATGGGAAAAATGACATCAGAGACACTGAAATGCCTTATAGAGAAGCATACACCATTATGTCCTTGTCATAAATTTTTAACCATTACTTTTCCCCAAAAACGATTTTCAAATCATAATTTGAAAACACTGCACATGTGGAAATTACTTAAAATGTCCTTAATTCAAAATTTGCTATTCCTTATTTTGCGATTGCACTGAAGGATTTGCAAATTTTGCGATTCCTTAAATGCAATGTATCAAACAAAAAATATGTAAAAAATGATATTAAGGATTTGGAAACTACCACCAACTTCTAGTTTGTGGTAATTTGCGAATTCTTTTCAAAAAGCATTTTTTTCCAAAAAACAAAAGGTGCCATATGACGCCTATACATGTCCTTAGGGCATGTATGTGTGCCATATGCCCCCAAATTTCTTTTTCAGGGGTGTAGCAGGGTGTTCTTGAGATACCCCTGCACGCTTGAAAAATTTCCTATTTTGTGATGAGCTAATTGCTAATCGCAAATTGCAACCTTCATTCCTATGAGCCTCCTAGCCCATGGAAATGAATGGGTAACTTGCAATTAGCAATTTGCTCATTGCAAATTAGGAATGGTAAAGAATTGCTATTTATTCCTTAAAATTTGCTATTTAGGAAATGCAAAATAGTTTGATGGTACATATGGTGGTTCATCTGTAACAAGATAAGAAGCTTAGGGATACATTTATGATGACTGGCGCAATAAAGTGGACATTACTTACTTCATTGGTAGGCCTTTACATGTATTATCTCCTCTGTATTCTTCATCAAGCGTAACTTTAATCTGCAATCCTGAGTAGGCCTCACCTTAAACAAACTTCTGGATAGGCCACACCTTATCGTCATCCTGGATTAATCATTTAAAATGCTAGGGACAGATTTATGATAGGTGTATGCCTCTTTTGTGCCACTGTGCGTCACTTTTATGATGCAGCGGCGGTGCTAATTTGCAATTAGCAATTTGCTCATTGCAAATTAGGAATGGTAAAGAATTGCTATTTATTCCTTAAAATTTTCTATTTAGGAAATGCAAAATAGTTTGATGGTACATATGGTGGTTCATCTGTAACAAGATAAGAAGCTTAGGGATACATTTATGATGACTGGCGCAATGAAGTGGACATCACTTACTTCATTGGTAGAGCTTTACATGTATTATGTCCTCTGTATTCTTCATCAAGCGTAACTTTAATCTGCAATCCTGAGTAGGCCTCACCTTAAACAAACCTCTGGATAGGCCACACCTTATCGTCATCCTGAATTCATCATTTAAAATGGTAGAGACAGATTTATGATAGGTGTATGCCTCTTTTGCGCCACTGTGCGTCAATTTTATGATGCAGCGGCGGTGCAAAAGATTTGCTATGAGGCGACAACATTACAAATTGATGCATTTAGGCAGATATGTCATGGTGTAAAAAAAACGTACCACATGAAACCGATGCAGCAGTGATGCAAAAGATGCACCATGTCGCAAGACAGGCCTCACTTGGGGCCATATGTATCAAGCTAATTAGCATTCGCAAAGATCAAAATTCTACGAATTTCGGCCTTTGCGAATGTTAATTAGACAAATGGTATGTATCAAACAAGTTTGATGCAAAATAAGGAGTAGCAAAATTTGCTATTCCTTATTTTGCAATTGCGCTGAAGGATTTGCAAATTTTGTGACTACTTAAATGCAATGTATCAAACAAAAAATATGTAAAAAATGACATTAAGGATTTGGAAACTATTGTGGTAAATTGGTGGTAATTTGTGAATTCTTTTCAAAAAGCTTTTTTTTAAAAAAACAAAAGGTGCCATATGACGCCAACACATGCCCTTAGGGCATGTATGTGTGCCATATGCCCCCAAATTTCTTTTTCAGGGGTGCAGCAGGGTGTTCTTGAGACACCCCTGCACCCTTGGAAAAATTCCTAATTTGTGATGAGCAAATTGCTAATCGCAAATTAAACCTTCATTCCTATGAGCCTCCTAGCCCATGGAAATGAATGGGTAACTTGCAATTAGCAATTTGCTCATTGCAAATTAGGAAATGGTAAAGAATTGCTATTTATTCCTTAAAATTCGCTATTTAGGAAATGCAAAATAGTTTCATGCTACATATGGCGGTTCATCTGTAACAAGATAAGAAGCTTAGGGATAGATTTATGATGACTGGTGCATCACCAGGGATGTGTCAGTCATCCTGCGCCGCTGTTCCGCCACCCATGGTGTGCTGCATTTAGAATGCGGGGCATCATGGGGCAAAAATGGCACAGATGCGTGACGTATCTGTGCTGTAAAGGTAGTGATTGCTGGAGTTGTATCGCAAGTGCGATGCAGCTCAAGCAAGGCTCAGGGGTGCCCCATCTCCACAATGTTGCGTCAAGACCTATGCCTGCTTAAAGCAGGCGCAGGGTTTTGACGAAGCTTTCTCCTATCTGATTGTAAATACGGCACACCATGGGTGGCAGAGTAGTGGTGCACGTTAACTGGTGCATGCCTGGGGATGTGCCATTTAACATAAATCTGCCCCTTTACATTTAAGTATGTGCAGGACACACAGAGTCGGTGAGGCTTATCCAAGGTTAAGAAGAGATGAGTCCTGTTCACTGAAAATTTAGACATAGTCTTCACCTGCTCAGCATTGATGGACATGGCTAAATAATAGCTGCAAAATATTACTCTTGTTAAACAATTTTACTATTATAATCTCTGAGATTTGTCTCTTACTCTGCAACATCTCATTGTTGTTATCTTTCTTTAAAGATAAAGACAACCTCAACATGAGCGACAATCTGCAATCAGTTGATTTTGACCTCATCATTGAACTTGTAATTGAAACATCAGTGGATGTTGATCCCTTGGATGATTTAAATCCTGAGGATGAAGAAGAGCGTGATGAGGATGCAGATTTGTCCGAATTATATGACATAGGATGGGAAGCTGACCTGCTTGAGCCTATGGAAATATAAACATTTATTTTTAAAATTTATAATTAATAAAAAGTAAAAAGGTAAACCGTTTAATTTAAAAATAAAGACACCTTCAAAAGCAGGTTATGTGTAGTGTCTTCAATAAAATATTAAAATATGCTCTTAAAATTAGATCAGATTCACATATAAAATAGCACAGGTAACATAAATATAAATGTCATTTCTTTTCTGCTATTTCTGTATTGTAAATTTGCAAGGACTAAAAAATCTTCTATTTAAAATGTCAAGTAGTGTGTTAAGTTTTTGATCACTGTTATTGTTTTACTGTTTGGTAATAATGGTTAATAACATTTTTTATTATATTTTACCACAGATTCAACTGCAGATCATTTCAAGATTTCACCATGCCAACAATAGAAAGACAGAGAAAGGCTGCAAAACGTCAAAGACAGCAGGTGAAAGAAAATAAGCAGCA
The DNA here is from genome assembly GCF_964261635.1 of Lissotriton helveticus. NCBI lineage: Eukaryota > Metazoa > Chordata > Amphibia > Caudata > Salamandridae > Lissotriton > Lissotriton helveticus. The sequence continues at coordinate 644,831,780 of NC_136071.1, read as the reverse complement.
GTCCGGGTAAGAGCACAAAATATTTCATAAGAAATATGTGTAGTAAAAAAAATATTACTACAGAAAATGTTTCAGTCCATAAAACGAGAAGGAATTCAAATGGAAAGGAAAGGCCAATGAAAAATGTTACTGCTAGAGCAAGAGATAACTCTGTGCATGATAGTAGAAGGAAACAACAGTTTAGGGAGATTCGTAAACGAATGTTCCGCAACAGGATAATTGGCAATTTGTTAAAAAATATTAAGGAAGGTCAACAGAAACTGGTTTTTTATAAGAGAAAAAAAAAAGTTGAGAAAGTTATTGATCAGGCATTTGAAATTAAACGTAAGTTATTTATTTTGATAATCAATAGAATTAGGAAGCTAAACAAGGCAATTTATGATTTCAAAAGAAATAGTAGATGGAAGAGAATAGTTAATCGTAGTAATTTTTGTGAAGTTTTTTCTGGAGAATGGATGCATAGTTCAAGCTGTGAGGCATTTTTTAATGAGGAGAGTTATTTCCAGGATAATGATTTGGTGCATGCAGTTGACACCAGTGGTCGTGCTTATGAAGTGAAAGATGGTTGTCCAGTTGAAAAAGAAAAACTTGTGACAACAGAGGCAGAAGAGGTGTTAGGTAATGAGGTTTTAGGAAGACGTGCTAAGGGTCCTGTGTACACCTGGAAGTGTAGTAGTATTTGCAGTGTGCGACAGGATTCCATCAATTTGCTTTGTGATTTTGTACGGTCATTTAATAAGAAAAGTTTGAAGCAGAAAATAAGGTTGTTGCAAGAATTAGATCCTTGCAGAGTAAGAGAAGTGACAGGTTTGCATGGTCATTCACTGGCTTGTCTTTCCAGGAGAGTATGCCAGAGTGTTTTTCATCATTTCAGGATGCTAGCAGTGCATCATAATAAAGTGAGGAAATTAGTTAGAATGTTGTATTATGCTAAGAGTCCAGCAATTATGCTTAAACAATTATGCGCTGCTCTTTTGCATGGTTCTGAAATAGATGTGAAGAATATATGTGAAGAAATTGAGTTTTGTTACTTTGGAAGTAAAGAGGAGAATGTTGAAATTGAGCAAGAAGAAGAGGGTCATGTGGAAGATAGTGTACAGGTTTCCAGTACAGATAATTTCCAGAGGGAAATTGCGACGTTTGAGGTGAAATCAAGTGAGAGGCCTAATTTCACTTGTGTGTGTTGTCGACGCACTTATTATAAGAATCAGACTAAGTTAGTGGATTTATATGCAAAAAGTGAAAGGGAAAATAATAGTGAATGGAAGGATTTCGCAACATACTTGATGGTAGAAAATTGTTTTGATTTGGGATTGGATCAACGTGTGTGTAGTTATTGTTGTTGCAAATTAAATCAAAACCAGATGCCTGCTAGAGCAGTTCATAATAATCTGGAATTGGTTGAGATTCCTTCTGAATTGAAGGATTTAAATACTTATGAATCTATTTTGATTCAAAGTATCCATCCCTTTCAGGCTATTGTAAGAATGGAGCCAAAGACAGGGAAATTGCCTCCATCAGATTTACAGAGAGGATTAAAGGGAAGAGTTGTTTATTTGCCTCTAGATTTGAAGAAAAACATTAACACAATTGGAGTAGAAAAAGTGGAAGAGGAACCTCTGGTTATCTTAGTTAATGGGGTTCCGACAAAGAATAAGAAAATATGGCAAGATTTAGTAGATGTTAGGAAAGTTAAAAAAGCAACATTGTATTTGAAAAAAAATAATAAATACTATAAGAATGTATATGTTGCAGAAGAGGAAGTAAGTGAGGAAGAGGATAGCGATTTGTGTGCTGGTCAAATTGAGAAAGTAGAACCCTCTACTAGTGAAGAAATATATGAACATTATAGTGTTCATCCTTTGCATTCCAAGGAAGTCATGGGGAATGCTATTGAGTTGTTTCAAATGAAACAAGCCAAAGGGAGTCCCATTAGTGTTTGGGAGGAAAGTTTGGAAGCTCGGTGTTTCCCACAGCTTTTTCCAACAGGTCAGGGAGGAAGATATGATGAGCGACCTCATCAAATTCCTGCTTCTGAATACCGGACTTTGCGATTGTATGCAGGAGATGCTAGGTTTCGACAATGCATTCCTTATTTGTTTCATCTCCTGTTTGAAAGCGATCTGTCTGGACTGTCATATGCAGTGAACCACATCTTGAAAAGTGGTATACACATGCAAAACATCTCGGCAAGTGACTTTATGGATAAAGTCAATGTCCAAGACAGTATTTTGGATTCTCACCTGATTAATCTCATGGCGTGTCAGCGTGGTACTAATGAGTACTGGTACCGTCGTCATGGTGATTTAAAATGTATGTTGAGGAACTTAGGTACTCCCACATGGTTCCTCACTCTGAGCTGTGCCGAGTATGGCTGGGAAGACTTACTTGAATTTCTACGAGAGGCAAATGCTAACGTAGATAACATCGAATTCAAGACACCCGGAGAACTGTGCTCTTTGGATCCAGTCAATGTATGTAGGTACTTCAATCATAGATTTGCCGCTATGATGTCTTTCATCATGAATAAGAAGAATCCACCTCTTGGAGAGGTGTTGGATTTCTTCTGGAGAAAGGAGTACCAAGCAAGAGGTGCTCCTCATATACATATGTTGCTGTGGATCAAGGATGCACCTAAATTTGGAACGGATCCAGAAGACTCAGTGATGAGTTTCATCCAACAGTATTCTACGTGTGCTGTTCCAAACGCAAAGGAGAAGAAAAGCCTAAGAGAAAAAGTTCTGCGTTTCCAAAGCCATCGATGTGGAAAGTACTGCCGTCGTAAATTCCGAAACAAGGACAAGTTCTACACTAAATGTCGTTTCGGCTTTCCACGACCGGTGATTTCTAAAGGAAGAGTAAACAGTTTGATGTCTTCGCTGCGACACAATGTCATGAAGAAATCACCTAAAAACACTTACAATTTGAAGAGGAACGAAGAGTCCAAGTACATCAACGACTACAACCCGGTGATTTTGTCCATGTGGAATGCTAACATGGATATACAGTTTGTGGCTGATAACTGTATGGCTGTGGCTCGGTATGTGACGTCTTACATCACCAAAAAAGAGAAGACAGAATTGAAGGATATGTGGGAGGACATTTCCCATGAAAAGAGCCTCAGCAAGAAGTTGTACAGTTTCAGTCTGAAGATGTTGTCGCATCGAGAAATCGGAGCGTACGAATGTTCTGACCGGTTGTCTTCAGCAAGTCTCTATGCCAAGTCCAGGAGTATCGTTTGGGCGAGTCTTGGTCTTGCAGCAACGCGTAATCGAATTCTCAAACCTGTGCGGGAAATTGAGTATTTGGCGGAAAAGGAGCCAAACAGTACCGACATTTTGAAGACAAACATGTTGGATACATATTATCCAAATCGAAGCAGTCACCTCGAGAATGTTTGTCTGTATGAGGTTCTGCAAAATTACATATTCAAGAGGAACATCAAAGAAGATACTGAGAAAGGAGTGTATGCTGTAATAGGAAGTGAGGGATGTCTGGTCAAGCAAAGAAAATGCCACTTGGTAAACCATCGAAAATTGAGTGGCGAATCTCCTGAAAAAAAGGAGTTTTTCTATTTAGCACTTTTGCAACTTTTCAAGCCTTGGCGTGCAGAAGAGGAACTGCTTGGAGATTTCCTCTGTTACGAAGACTCTTTAAATGCCGCCAAGGAGACCATAGAATGTCCTGCTTTTCCCAAATATGTAGAAATGTTGAATGCGGAAATTGAGCAGGAAGCAACGATTGCAGCCGAGATTGCCAGAGACAGTTCTCAGGACAGTCAGAGTTCTGCTTCATTGAGTCAGGATCCACTAGGAGGACCTGTTATCGAAAATGAAGCTGCCACTGCCATGAATGAAGTGGAAAGAGCCATGGCACATGCTCAGGAGGATGCGGTTAACTTAGAAGAGTTGGAAAGACAACTCAACGTTGAGCAGAGGAAAATATATGACGAAGTTACCATGCAAATTGATCATGGATTAAGTCATGATAAGAAAGAGTGCTCATGTACGTCGTTGAAGCCTGTCCGACTGTACGTGAGTGGAGAAGCGGGAACTGGAAAAAGGTTCCTCATTAAAGCAATTTCATGCTATTTGCTGTCTTGTGTTGTCACTGCTCCAACTGGACTGGCAGCACATAATATTAAAGGGATTACTTTACATCGTTTACTGATGCTGCCAGTGGAGCATGACAACAAATTACAATATCACAAGCTATCTGGAGATGCTTGTTTTGAAGTTTCAAGAATCTTGAGGAAAATGAAACTTCTTATCATTGACGAAGTAAGCATGGTTTCCAATGTCATGCTTGCCTTTGTGCATTTGAGGATGCAAGAAGTTCTCAAAACAGAGTATGATGTGTTATTTGGTGGCAAACACATCATTGTTTTCGGAGATCTTCTGCAGCTGACACCAGTGAAAGGGCAACCTGTGTTCAAAATGCTCACGCATGAAGATACCAGGAAGTGCCTAGGCAGCATTGGCAACGTCAATATATGGTTAAACTTCAATTATGCTGAACTGCATGAAAATATGCGTCAGGCGAAGGATGAAGTTTACAAGACTATTCTACAAGATGTTAGAATTGGAAATTGGAAAAGTGACCGAGCATGGGAAAGAAGCTTTACATGCACGATTACTGTCAAATTTATATCCAGAACAAGATGTTGTGCCTGAGAATATTTTTCAGAAAATTACTGAGAAGAAATCTGGAATATGTTTGATGCCAACTCTTGCAGAATGTGCCAAATTTAACAACAAAATGTTGCATTTAGAAAAGCAAGAGATTGTGAAACTGGAAGCTATTGATAGAGTAGAGCATATGGGATCAACAATTATTTTGTCTGAGAATCTGAAAACAAAATTGGATTCATTAGAGAAGAGTATATCTAAAACTGCAGGTTTTGAAAAGACTCTGAATGTGTGCTTGAACTGCCGTATAATTTTAAGAAGGAATTTACATGTTGAAAGAGGTCTGGTAAATGGATCAATGGGTAATGTTGTTGATTTTGTGAAATACAGAAATAGAGATGGAATTGAATTTTTAAAAATTAAATTTGATGGCATTGAGGAAGTACAGCTAATTGCTCGTTGTTCTGCTAGATTTGTGCTTGTAAAAGACTTATATGTTCGCCGTAAGCAGTTTCCTGTTTGCTTGGCATATGCGGTGACAATCCATAAATCGCAAGGTTTAAGTGTAGACAGTGCATTGGTGAATATTGGCAGTTCTGTGTTCAAGGAGGGTATGGCATATGTGGCATTGTCACGAGTTAGAACTTTATCGGGATTGTACTTGATTGAGTGTGATGTCACAAACATTTGTGCGGATCTAGATTGTGTTAAGGAATACAATAGGTTAAGAAGAGAGTATGCGCCACATTTGCCTCAGTATCCTTTGTTTGAGAAACGTGTGGTAGGCCGGAAACGAAGAAATGAGAACAATACTGGGGAGGTTGTAGCAAAATGACAAAAAGTCAATGAACCTAAAATTACAAGCAGAAACAAAAAGGATTCTGTTGAAGATGTTGTTGGTTTTCAGTTTGAAAACAGTTCTGGTGTCAACTGCTATGCTAATGTAGTGGTTAATGTTTTGTTTTCTCTAAAAAATGTAAAAGAAGAGATTGTGGTCAATTCTGATCAAAGATTTTGCAGTTTGTTAAATTCTGTGTTAGAGAAATGTAGCACTGATAGAAGAAACATAGAAAGTGTGTCTGAAATTCGAAATCTGTTAGACAGATGTTCAGGCCAAACACAATTCTCTCAAAATATTCAGCAAGATTGTCAGGAGTTTTTAATGTATATGCTTGATGTATTACTTGCTGAAGGTGTAGATGTAGATCAGCTGTTTGGGCTTTCTTATCAATGGCAGCATGACTGCGAGAACTGTATGGTATCAAGTACTACTAGTGTAGACTCAGAAAGATTTATATATTTAACTTTGCCAGACAGTAAATCAGTCTCCTTTAATAAGCTAGTAAAAGCAGCTGATCACAACATGGAGTGTAGCCAATGTAAATCTGAAATGATGTCCACATTATTTATACGAACATATGGCCAGTATGTCATTTTAATGTTCCAACGATGTAGGCCTGATGGAACAAAATTGACAACTTTAATTAAAAATTTTGTAGCTTCGCAGTTGTCAATATCAGGAAGGACTTTTGTAACTGCAGCAATTATATATCATGACGGCCCTTCAATAACATCAGGACATTACACAGCTTATTTAAAGTCTAGAAATGGCTGGTCATTCTGCAATGATTCTGTTTTAATTTTCAAAACAAAAATTGCCGTATGACCTTAAAAACTCTTACCTGGTGTTTTTAAAACCAAAATTTTAGGGAAATAATCTCGGGATGTGCTCTGTGGAATTTCAAGAAGTTCTAATGGCTCCTACACAATTTGGCCTTGAGGATAAGTGTAGTTCAGAGACATAACTTCTAACCATAGGACTGGACGTCATGGAGAAATACGTGCACTTTCAATGAGTTCAGAAAAACTGTTTCTTTTTATAAGCTAATTGAAGCAGCCAATCAAAACATGGAGTAGAGGGAATGTAAGTCTGCAATGCTGTCTACTGTTTTACATTGCTTTGTGATTAAAAGTGATGTAGAGAATCAAATAATTGTAGTAGTCATAGAGGTAGTGTAAGTCTGCTTCATAGTAAGCAGTATCAGTGTCATAGGAAATGTAGAACATGACTGAGCAAGAAGGGGAAGATATTACTATTCCAGGATTGTGAAAATGATCTTCAACATTTTAATTCTGAAAGTTGCGGAAATGCCAAATGACGGGATTGGCTTACAAGAAATCCAAGAGTTATAAATGGCTCTGACCAGATTTGGCCTTGTGGAAAATTGTGGTAGAGAGCAAGAAGTCATTTATTGCATGTAACGTGTTTTTAAAAACGATGGAGATTTTCTTTCAGAAAGTGGCGGGCTGAAAGTAATAACAGCACAAAAGAGTGTAAGCTGTTCATAGGACATCCTTGGACGTCATGGAAAGTAATTTAACTTTAAGGAGTTCTGAATTTTGATTTCTGATGTTGTATGTGTTTTTTAAACACAATCATTTTGATTGTGGTTTTTTTTCCCCGCTGTTACATGATGAATACCTTCAAGTCACTGTTTTTAGTGAAATTTGATACATTCTGAGAACAGCAAAAATAAACCATTTAACATGTATAATTAATGTTCTACTTTTTGTACTTATGATATACATTTAGAAATGTGAGGTAGATATGGAGAAACTGAGGCTTCTGTAAGTGTCAAAGTTAATGCTTACAGTGCTGCACTTCTGGGTACTGTTTTTTTTTAAAAACTGAATAGGCCTCACCTTAAAGAAACCTCTTGAAAGGACACATCTTATTTGTATCCTGAAAGAATCATTTAAAATGTTAGACACAATTTTATGATGGCTTTACATCTTTTTTGCGCTGCTATTGCATCACTATTGTGAGACATCAGCAGTGCAAAAGATGCACCATGTTCCAAAATAGGCCTCACTTCATCAGCATCAAGATACTGTTTGTTTAAAATATATATCTTTAGGATTGTGTAGGGGACGTATAGCAGCAGAGGCTTCTGTAAATCTCAAAGTTTTTGAAAAACTGTTTCTTCTTGAACCTTTTCCCTTGTCTTTTCAAATTTTTAAATACATGTTTTAATATTTTTGAAATGTTTCTTCTCTCTTTTACAGATTGAAAGTATGAAAAAATATTTGAAAAAGTTAACAAGAATTATAAGGTAAATGTTTTCTTCTCTTTTAACCCGCAATCCACTGCTGATGATGTCATTGACTATGTCATGAATGATGTAATAAGTGGACATGACTTACTTCATTGGTAGGCCTTCACATGTATTAATGCATACACTGCTGCACTTCTGCGTACTGTTTCATATGCTGAACTACATCTGCACTATGAGATACCTAAGCAAAGGCAACACAGGTGATGTGATTTTGAAATGAGCAAAAGAAACTCCACGTTTTTCAATTACATTACTTGTGTTTTCTAAGTTTACGGATGACATTGTGCAGATGAACTTTAGGTCTGTCTATGGACACAGAAGAGGTCTGGCCGTTGTTCAAGAGTGAAGTGGACATGTTTTACTTCAATGGTAGGCCTTCACATGTATTATCTCCTCTGTATTCTTCAACAAGCATAAATTTGATATGCAACCCTAAGTAGGCCTCATCTTAAACAAAATTTTGGAGAGGACACACCTTATCGTCATCCTGAATCAATCATTTAATCTATCACATTTAACATCTATTAGTTCTACTGCTTCATTTCTTTAATCCTTACTTTCCTGCGTTTGCTACTTCTCTCATTCCTTTCTCTATTACTTAATTATTCTACTCCTTCCAGTATTTTTCTCAGTCCCTCTCTTCTCATACTTCTTCATTATTATTCACTCATTCTGTCTCTATTAATGTTACTGTTTCTGAATGATCTCAAAAAAAATTTAAAACAAGAACAGTAAGTATAAGGCTAGGAAACAGACATTTATGTTACAAGAAAGACAGCTATAGGAAGTAAACAAAAGATACTGTTACTCGCAATCCACTGCTGATGATGTCACTGACCATGTCAAGAATGATATAATATGTGACATGATCAGAAGTGGATTGCGGGTAACAGTATGTTTTCTTTACTCCCTGTAGCTGTCTTTCTTTTAACATAACTGTCTGTTTCCTTCCCTTATACTTACTGTTCTTTTTTTTAAAACATTTTTTTGGTTCGCTCCTGGTTCGCGTACCGGAGTGCGAACTGGAAGCGAACTAAAAGAAATAGAGATTGGCAGAGTTTCAAAAATTCTACCAATTTTTTTATAATGGGGAGGTAGTTCTGAAAAGAACTTTTTTTTTGGTTTTTGTTGTTTTAAATTTTTTTTATTATTTTTCTGAACATTTTTTATATTTTTTTTGTTTTTTCTGAACATTTTGTAATTTTTTTGTTTTTTTGGGGGGGAGGGGGGAAACAAAAATGATTCATTGAGAAGGGCTCAACAGGAGCAACGAAAAAAAGAAGAATTTATTTTTTGGGGCGTTTCGGGCAAACATGATTTTTGATAGCTCTCATTATAAGAGTAATGCTACTTTCTCGGTAGCAAAGTGTTTGGCTGCACCACACGCACACTTGCTTTACTTCCCCCATGTCCATTTGAATGTTCGGGATCACCTCCCTCGCCTCTGGTCCCGATACTTCTTTGACAGCAGATGTTCTCACCATTGCCAGGGGATTTTGCTGTTCATCACGAAGCTGGGCAGCACTATAATTATTTGGGTGCCACCTACTCATATGCCTGTGCATCGTATAATTGCCGAAGCTGTATTTCTTGTCAGTGCCCCTTGACAGTCGATCGTTGCAAATACGGCAAAACACATATCTGGCATTGACTTTTTTTTGCCCTGCTGGAAACTTAAAAAATTGCCAGATGTAGTTTTCTTTTCTATTGTACCTCCTGGGCTCCTCTGGCAAAAACTCAGGCTCTTCCTCCTCTTCCTCCTCTTCTTGATCTTCCTCTTCTTCAAACATTGGTTGAGCAGGTGGTCCTTTCTTCCCTTGAGGAGGTGGGGGTGGTGGTGGGGGAACACTAGCTGAAGCAACAATGGAAGCCATTTCTCTATAAAGTAAAAGGGTCTTTCTCTCACCAAGATGAAAGTCAGAGTGAGGAAAGAAGGAGGGGTTTTCATCATTTGGGAAAAACAATACTTCTCAACCAATGAAAAGTGTTATTTTTAGGTCACCTGACCTAGCCTTACATCATTATGAAACCAAAATTGAAATGAACCAATGAAAAGTTTTATTAACAAGTCACATGACCTCTCACGCTCATGTTACGCGCTGCGGAACGCGCCCCGGTTAGCTTCCGGGTCGCTAAGCTTCGCGCCCCGGTCCGCGCCCCGGGACACTTCCGGGTGCGCTAACGCGGTACGTCACAAGACGCATTACGCGGCAACGCGATACGTCGCGCTTTCGCGACGCGCCCCGGTTAGCTTCCGGGTCGCTGAGCTTCGCGCCTCGGTCCGCGCCCCGGGGCACTTCCGGGTGCGCTAACGCAGTACGTCATAAGACGCACGATACCGTCACTAAGTTGATTTTTTACCGGTTCGCGGACCGGGTCGCGGCATCAAATTGAGCTAACGGGAAGCTTCCCGGTTCGCGGACCGGGAGCGAAACAAAAAAAATATTTTTTAAAAATTATTAATAAACATATAAAATATATTTTTGGATTTAAATAAGAATACATTTTATAGCTATAGATATTTGCTATTAAAAAACCATTGAAATTCACTGAAAAAACCATAGGTTATAAACCATATATAGTTAGGAATTAGCATTTAAAAAACCTTGAAAATTCACTGAAAAAACCATAGGTTATAGACCATATATAGTTAGGAATTAGCATTTAAAAAACCTTATTTTACTCACACAAAACCAATGAAATTCCATATATAGTTAGTTGTACTAACTATATATCACGCACCCGCAATCCACTGCTGATGATGTCACATATTACATCATTCATGACATGGTCAGTGACATCACTGATGACATCACTGATGACATCTCAAATGACATCACTGATGACATCACTGATGACATCTCAAATGACATCACTGATGACATCATTGATGACATCATACAGTGACTGTATTTTTCTGTAAAGTTAAAATATGTCTTACATATTTAAGAATGAGTGGATGTATAAGTGTCTGGATGAAGGATTTAGTAGGTGCATGACTGACTGTATGAGTGAGTGGTTAAATGTGTCTCACTGAGTGCATGGGTTAGTGACTAAACTGTCTTAATTTTTGCATCATTATGTCTGTTGTTCTGTAAACTGCTGCATGTGTTGATCAGTAGCTATATGAGTAACTATATGGGTTATTGATTGGTTGCCCAAGCATTTGTATGGGAGACTGAGTGTGTGTGTGGGTGGCTGGGAGGTGTATGACTGTGCATAGATGTATGGGTTCAAAAGTGCATGTGGAAACAGCTGTATGGGCGGTTGACTGTGTGCATGACTGTATTGGTGAGTGAATGGATATCTCAGTGCTACATGTCAAAGTAAGTACATATGTAAAATACAGTACATGTGAGAGTTGACATATATAAATAACTGTGCATAAGAGCCAGTGAATGTGTGAGTGGCTGTATGGATCATTGTGCTCTTGTATCCAGGATTGTATAAGTGAGTAAATATGTTTTAGTATATGTTTGAATAAGTAAGATGTGTATAACTGTATAGTTGTGAAAATGGAGGTGTGATTGATTCTTTGCATGACTGACTAGGTGTGTAAGTAACTCCATGGATGAGTGACAGTCTGTGAGTGTCTGTTTACACTGAGTGTATCTAAGGTTATATTAGAGTCTGAAGAGGTTCATCGTATTATCACATGAGTGATGTCATCAGTGATGTGATCAGTAATGTCAAATGAGATGTCATCAGTGATGTCATCAGTGATGTCATTTGAGATGTCATCAGTGATGTCATCAGTGATGTCATTTGAGATGTCATCAGTGATGTCATCAGTGATGTCATTTGAGATGTCATCAGTGATGTCATCAGTGATGTCATTTGAGATGTCATCAGTGATGTCATCAGTGATGTCACTGACCATGTCATGAATGATGTAATATGTGACATCATCAGCAGTGGATTGCGGGTGCGTGATATATAGTTAGTACAACTAACTATATATGGAATTTCATTGGTTTTGTGTGAGTAAAATAAGGTTTTTTAAATGCTAATTCCTAACTATATATGGTCTATAACCTATGGTTTTTTCAGTGAATATATATATATATATATATATATATATATATATATATATATATTATATATATATATATATTACCTACTGGCGATAGCCAGTAGGTATATATAGTTAGGATCGATTTCCATAGGGAAATCGCAACATTCTATTTGGAATAACTTTGGCGCCGGTTGAGGAATCAGCCTGAATTTTTCAGCAACTTTGCCTCGCGGCTCTCCGCTCCTTCCCTGAAAGTTTGGGGGGATTCGTCAAGCGGGGGCCGAGATAAAAGGGGGGTCCCAAAACGTGTTTTCCCCATGTTAATTTCCATAGGGCGGTCTGTCGCAGTTTTAGCTCGAAGGGCTGAATGGATTTTCACCAAACTTGGCAAAATTGTAGGGACTGGTAGCCCAATGTGCCTTTGCTATGTCTCAAGATATGTGCTCCAGTGGATTTTGAGTAATTTAGGTTCAAAAAAATGTATATATCTGTAGCAGCTTACCGGTGAGCTTACCGGTACGCTTACGGTACGCGTACGTGGGCGTACAGTACGCGTACCTCTAGAGCGCGAGCTGCATTCTGATTGGCTGCCAATGTCTGTCAACACTCCAAAACAGAAACTGTTGGCAGCAATCTTGTGCCTCGGTAGACTGAGGCACAGGAAAGCAGAAAAACAAACGTGTAGAACTCAAAAAAGGGGCAGGGTAGAAGCACCCCGACCCCCTAGACCTGCTCAGGGGGTCCCACAAGGACCCCCAAGGCAAAAAAAAAAATTTAAAAATCGCGGGGTACGCGTACCGTACGCGTACCGTACGCGCACGGTACGCGTAGCCCGACATTTACAAAAAAAAATAATTTTGTTTTGCCTTTGGGGTCTTTGTGGGACCCCCTGAGCAGGCCTAGGGGGTCAGGGTGATTCTACTCTGGCCCCTTTGCGAGTTTCACACCTTTGTCTCACTGCTTTCTTGTGCCTTGGTTCTAACAAGGCACAAGATGGCTGCCAACAGTTTCTGTTTTGGAGTGTTGACAGACAGTGGCAGCCAATCAGCATGCCTTCCCGAAAAAGCTGCATGGTCATTGGCTGTCAACACTTCTAACCAGTAGGTTTTGGCATCTATCTTGTGCTGGTGTTGACAGACAGTGACAGCCAATCAGCATGCCTTCCCGAGAATGCTGCATGCTCATTGGCTGTCAACACTTCTAACCAGGCAGTGTTGGCATCCATCTTGGATCTTAATAGACTGAGGCACAAAAAAGCAGAAAAACAAACGTGTAGAACACAAAAAGGGGGCAGGGTAGAAACACCCTGACCCCTTAGGGCTGCTCAGGTGGTCCCACTAGGATATTAATATATTTAAACGTTATCCGCTAATAGAATTAGCATTTAAAAAACCTTTGAAATTCACTGAAAAAACCATAGGTTTCAGGCCATATATAGTTAGGAATTAGCATTTAAAAAACCTTGGAAATTCACTGAAAAAACCATAGGTTTCAGGTCATATATAGTTAGGTATTAGCATTTAAAAAACCATTGAAATTCACTCAAAAAACTATAAGTTTTAGTGGTGTTATAGTTAGCTGGACATTTTACTCATACAAAACCATTGAAATTGCTCATATATAGTTAGTTGGACTAACTATATTTCGCGCACCCGCAATCCACTGCTGATGATGTCACATATTACATCATTCATGACATGGTCAGTGACATCACTGATGACATCTCAAATGCCATCACTGATGACATCACTGATGACATCATCCAGTGACTGTGTGTTTCTGTAAAGTTTAAATATGTTTTACATATTGAAGAATGAGTAGATGTATAAGTGTCTGGATGAAGGATTTAGTAGGTGCGTGACTGACTGTATGAGTGAGTGAGTGATTAAATGTGTCTTACTGAATGCATGGGTTAGTGACTAAACTGTCTGAATGTGTGCATCAGTATGTCTGCTGTTGTGTAAGATGCTGTATGTGTTGATCAGTAGCTATATGAGTGGCTATATGGGTCATTGATTGGTTGCCCAAGTATTTGTATATGAGACTGTGTCTGTGTGTGGGTGACTGGGAGGTGTGGAAACAGCTGTATGGGCGGTTTACTGTGTGCATTGGTGTGTTGGTGAGTGAATGTATATCTCAGTGCTACATGTCCAAGTAAGTACATATGTAAAACACAGTGCATGTGACAGTTGGTATATATAAATGCCTATACATGAGAGCCAGTCATTATGCAAGTGGCTGTATGGATCAATGTGTACTTGTATCAGTGATTGTTTAAGAGAGTAAGTATGTGTTAGTATATGTTTGAATGAGTAAGGTGTTGTGTGTATAACTGTATAGATGAGGAAATGGGAGTGTGATTGATTCTTTGCATGACTGACTAGGTGTGTGAGAAACTCCATGGATGAGTGAAAGTGTGTGAGTGTCTCTATAGGTGTATAAGTGCATATGATAGTATTGTATTGATGAGTGACTGTATGTATGAGTGATTGTATGGGTGAATGAGTGGATGTGTGTGTAGACCTAGGTTATATTAAGGTTACATTAGAGTGTGAGGAGGTGCATCGTATTATCACATGAATAATATCATCAGTGATATGATCAGTGATGTCGAATGAGATGTCATCAGTGATGTCATCAGTGATGTCATTTGAGATGTCATCAGTGATATCATCAGTGATGTCACTGACCATGTCATGAATAATGTAATATGTGACATCATCAGCAGTGGATTGCGGGTGCGCGAAATATAGTTAGTCCAACTAACTATATATGAGCAATTTCAATGGTTTTGTATGAGTAAAATGTCCAGCTAACTATAACACCACTAAAACTTATAGTTTTTTGAGTGAATTTCAATGGTTTTTTAAATGCTATACCTAACTATATATGACCTGAAACCTATGTTTTTTTCAGTGAATATATATATATATATATATATATATATATATATATATATATATATATATATATATGCTCTTTAACATGCACCACAAATAATGTCTTTTAGTCAGAAATGCTGCAACACTAATTGCATGTAGTCAAAATAATCATAGGCACATTTTTATCAGAGTCTTTGATACAATTCTCTTATTGTCTTTCAAAATATGTCTGAGAACTCTGAATTATTGTCTTTTCAATAACATGGGTTCTTAAAATGTCTCTTGATCCTTGGTTTCTTAAAGCGATAATATTTCACACACAAGAGTTTTTTCTAAATGATTAGAAACTTTAACGGGTATTTTCTTAGACGAGGTTCAACTTTAAATAGTTTTACTGATTGCAGCGTTTCCTAATCGAGTGTTTGTTTTCTTCTCTTGCAGGTTTAGATGAAAGCTGTCGGGAGGGGCGACGACCAGGAAGGAGTCGGATGAACATCCGGAAGATCCAGGAGCAGTGGAGTCCGATGAAGCAGCCAGGAAGCAGGTGAGAACAGGAGTGCAATGCAGGCGGTCCTTCCAATGCGGTGAGTCGGGTCCTCAAGCGGGTTCGGGAGTTCTTGCGGTGCACGCGAAGAAGCGAAGCACCGCCAAGCAGCTGGGTGGGGTTTTTATAGGCAACAGCATGAGCACGTTCAATGAAGACTGACGCTGCACACATTTTCTGTTGTTTTCATTGATGTATCAGGCCCACGTGAGAGCGCTTAAAGTCTAAGCACCGGGGCCACATGTATGCACTAAACAGTTACGGGCTTGGCAGTGAACAATTAGCATTGATACCTGCAAGTTTTAAAGGGCATTACAAGTGTATTTCACATTATGAATACTTTTGTACAAACACATTAGTATGTTTTTGGAGTTCTTTTGCAAGGGCATTTCAAGAAATATGATACCACAGGAAATGTTTGAATAACAACTATAATGCCAATTGGTAATCAGACTGTACCCTTACCACTCGGTCCATATATGGCATGTTGTGAATACATATCTGGGTTAGGACCGTAGACTCACCCTGGCTACTCCTTTGTGGAACTCCTAAAAACTGGGGAATCTGTGGCAAAGAAGGGCTTCGATAAATGGGACCTAATAGGAATTTCCCAGATTAAAGATCTATGGGTCAAGGATGAAATCATCCCACTCACCTCCGTCCAACAACAATATAGCCTGGCAGACACTGGACACTATAGATATCTTCAAGTCCAGTATGCGCTCCAAACTCATTTCACTAAGAAGGCTGCCCTCCCTTGTGGCTCTCCCTTCGGGGATAGGATACTTGATGACCATCTGCCCGAAAAAGCCATCTCCTTGATATGTAAAAATGGATTAACAACATGGAAGACTCACTCCAATCTCTCAAGGAAAAATGGATAAGGGACGGCCTTGAACTAGACGAGGAAGACTGACAAGACGCAGTCTCCTCCCCGAGGGAGGAGGCAATCCAAGCTTGACTACGATTGGTATAACTCAAAATTCTCCACAGGATATACATAACTGGCCCAGGATTAGTCCGCATGGGAAGGGCTGATAGTGGGGAGTGCAGACGTAGATGTGGGAAAGACGGCACTTTCATCCATATTCTATGGGAATGTGAACACATACAAACCCACTGACGTGCCATACACCACACACTCAGTGAGGTTCTCATGATCGACCTGCATACGGAGGCATGCAGGTCCCTGTTGAACATTTGGGAACCGACAGACTTCACCTCCTACACTAAGCAATGGGCAACATTAGCAGCAATGATCGCAAAAAGGAAAATAGCACAAAGCTGGGGAGCCCTTCACCCACCCAAAATAGAAAAAATGGGAGGAAGATCTGGACTGGTGCATGTTCCGAGAAAAGTCAGTCTATATAGCTAGAGGGTGTCCCAGGAAATGGAACAGGTTCTCGGGGCCTTGGAACTCGTACAGGGGAGACATTTGCACCCCACCGACACCATTGGATGAGGATGAAAATCTTACACCCCATAAGTGTTGTATATTGTACACTGTGATTTGACTCTCTGTGACCTAATATGGATGCTTGAAAAGTACACTGTCTCCTAATCATGTCTCATTATTGCTTGTTATGTCGATACTATTTAATAAAAACATTTAAAAAATGTTTTAAAAAGTTTAGCCTGCCTGCTCTGTGTCAAGCTACCGGAGGGTGAGCACAGGTTAATTTAGTGTTTATTAGTGACTTACCTTGACTAGATCTGTAGTTCCTGCTTGGACAAGGTGTATGCCTCTGCGGATCAGAAACCCAATTTCTAACAATTTCCCAATGTTTTTGAGAATGATGAGTTATTGTTCCTTCTGTCTTCTGTATAACTAAGAATATGTCATGTTTCAGCATAGGGTAACTATTAGACAAATGTAACAACCCCTCTTATGAGTTCAGAAAAAGTTAAGGAAACATTTCAAATCTTACTTCCTTACCAATACAACTTTTTGCATAATTGTTTGTATTCCCAACGTCCATCAAACATTTGTTTAGAAAGCAATAGATATTGCAAGGGAAAACTGAGATCCATGTAGTGGTGTCTTGACTGCAGCATCATTGAGTCACACTTGCCTTGCAAAGGACTTCATAAAACACAAAAGGAGTTATACCCAATAATCCAAGATGGTGATTGTCTCCCCAGAGCAAGCAAGAGTTTGGGGCCTGCTGAGAATATTAGTAGTTTACAAGCCATGATGATTCAATGCAGTGTATTCTCTGTGCATGTGACAGACCCTACTACAACTTCGTGATGACTGCTACCCTTTCTTTTGCTGAAAAGAACTAGGTGCAATCGGATATGGCGTACCACTTCCAAATACTTAAGTCACACTTATGTGGTAAGGAGTATCTCAAGTCCTCTTCCTGACACTTGGGTCCTGTTGAAACAATGTCAATCAATTTCAAATGAAAAAACTGTGGAACAGCTTGAGAAGGTCCCAGCATGTGGTAGTTGATTTTAATACAGTTGGTGCCAACTCTGAGTGCGAATTCTGTGATATTCTCTGGAAAGTTTCTTTTTGAAGCATGCTGAGAGGCAGAAATGGCTGGATCTCCAATTAAATTGGAAACAGAGTTTGAAACTCTATCAACCACTGTCCATGTAATATTAGGCATGTTGTAGTCCGCAAAAGCCATTATGTACCCCACAAGGAAAATATAAAGTACAATCTTGACATAAGACCCTACATTTGAGGAGAGCAATCCGGGTGCTTAGTAATATCTCGGTTATTGATGTGGAGTAAGAGACTTGTGAAAGAAAAGCAAATGATTCTTCCCTATGGTATCAATGTTAATTTCCAAGACTTTCAGAGGAACCACAGAATGAAGGACATACCAGCAGCAGCCACTATAGCAAGGAGATATGCTGACTTTTAGGATAATTCTAGTGTGCAGGGAGGATGGTGTCACTGGCCTTCTTACGAAATGTGTCCACAAGGTATGGTTTGACACAGTCAGGAAAAGCCTTAAATGTACATGTTTCAGCACAGAATTGGTAGTAGTCTCTACTCTTCATCATCTTAAGAGCTAGTGGACCCATGCCAGGATGGTCTATTGATGTCGCTGGGCTTTTCCGTAGAGTTCAATAACATTAATTACAGCATCCTATTTTCCACTCTTGTAAAACTGGTTTCAGAGATACCATTCTTCAGCGATTAGATTTTTCCTTACTTATAGATCTTAATAGATTTTAATGGCTCCTTTTTTAATTTTCTTTAAGCTACTTACCTGTGGTGTTCCACAGTTCTCTTTCCACTCTTCATTCTTTTTTTTATATATATTTTTTTATTATTTTCAAAACAAAGAAGGAAATAGACATATCAGGTGCCATACATTCAGACATAAAATAAGGCGGGCAGGCGTTGTAACAGGATACATTCTTAGCAACAAGAAATGGTTGAGACACTTACGTAGTGTTAGAAAAACAGGATATGCAACAGTACTATACACGATCCACACTAAGCGTAAACCCTCAGCGCATGCCCACCCACACATCAGGATAATAAAGGAAGCATGAGCACCAGATACTAGAATACAGTCGGAGTCAGGATATTTCACCAAATATACTTATAAAAGGAAAGTGAAAAGAAAGTGCAAAAATAAACCATAAAAACAAAAAAGAAGACAAAATAATAAACCCATCCCCCCACCCTGCACCCCTGCATATGGCTATCGCCTAACCCCAACTAGGAGTGTGCCTGTTGCCCCAACTAACTAATTACTATAAAAGTAGAAAAATGGAGGAAGGCATATCCATACGGGCTCCCGGTCCCCCCTCCCCCCGCCAGAACCAAGAATCCCCAGATTGAGGTCAAGAAATCTATCAGGCAACAAATATGTATCGCAACAAGGGAAACTTCAAACACCGCCCAGCCTTCCAAAAGCATCATCTTAGCAAACCCCCTGTCCATCAATACTTGAGGTCAAACCCAGTCACTCAGTCTCATCCTTGACCCTTCCGATCAGACGTGTGAGCCCCCTCCGGACGAACTGCTGCTTCCACAGGATAGTCCAAGCACGAAGAAGCTGTAGTAAAAATCAAATCAAGACATAGTAGAGAGACGAAAGTGCTGAGAACACCATCAGGTCCAGACACTCCCCTCCCTGTTATGAACTCCCAGCGTTGTTTCGTTCGCCATCTTAGCGGCGCCGATGTATAGGGGAGTGACGCAGTTTCAATCCGATAACAGTTCTCATCAAAAGTCTCCGGAAGGGGAACATCAAATAGTTCTTCCATAGTCGGCAATGATCGTAGGCTTGACAATCCATTTGTGGCATCAAACTTGCTCTCATCGCCCAAAACACTGGTCAAAGGCTCCGACACCTCCCATAGTACGGGGTCTGCTTCCTCCATCGAAGTGGCCATCTTGGGTATCTCGAGTCTTTCCATTTCTTGTAGTGGAGTAGGGTCCGGTCCAATTCGTACAATTTCAGACCAGCGCGCTATCATCTCCTGAATGCGGCCTTCGACGTACACATGAAGTGACCCTATGGCTGCCAACACAGTTCGTAGTGACGGGTCACTCTCGGTCCGTTCCACTACTCCTCGCTCGGTGTCGGTCAAGATTACGTCCCCCAGAGAGCTCTCTCTCCCCGCGGGGGACAAACGGATTGGGAACGGGCGACTGCAGATGGGGACTTATCGGTAGTTTCAATAATATCCGGAGTTCGCCACCACAGGCGGAGATCCCAATCCAGCGAACACCAGCGGGGCCGCAACCGGGCCACCGGGCAGGACACCCGTCCACCGCTTCAATTGTGAATCGTCACCCCTCCTTCGACTTTCACCAAGTCAGCCAAACGTCATCAACATCGATCCAAAAAAACCTCCACCTCGGTAGACCGGACCCTATCACACCACCACAGCCGATGTTGTTTAACTGAAACCCTGATGGGCCAGTATTCGAGACCCCGGCTTCCAAGCTGATCTAGGCCGTAAACTTCCACTCGACGTATCTTCGTCTACCGAACAGGTAGAAATCTCGGGATTGCACCATTAATCTCTCGTCAGGTTCATACACACAGAGGCAGGGCGTAAAAACAGGATAAATAACAGGATCTTCTGGCGGGAATCGGAGGTTGGCGGAGCCGGGAGCCTACGCGGCCATCTTGTTTGCTAGCATGCTCCTCCCCCTCTTCATTCTTATTTAACATGTAAATGTGCCCTCCTGTGATCTTTTACAATAGCTTGGAGTCAAATGGTATTCATACACAGATGAATGGTAGTTGAGTTTTGCTCTTCCTTGATTTAAATCACAACAGGCTTCTGATTGTCCAGTTTCTCTACCAAACTCTGTTTTATCAACAGTGTTAGGTTCTTTTGTTTAATCCTTCATCAACTGCCATTTTGCTGGCCTTCCCTTCCCTTTTTAGCTGATATATATGTTAGTTGAAAGAGAACATGGCACGCTCTTCATCCCCCTCCAAAGTAGTTCATAATCTAATAGCCTATATAGATGATATTCATCCTTTAGATACCCATATGACTAAAGTTCCTGACATTTGTTTTAATTTGACCATTCATTCGCTCAGCTTTTCATATCCACGTAAACGTGTTAGTACAATCCCAAAAAGGCTGGACAATGACTAAATTAGCTAGAATATTCATCCACTTCCACTGGCTTTGCACTATGTCTGAGATGTGTTGTACTTGAGACACCTTCTGAAGACTTGGCTTTTTAATCTCTGATCCTGCTTTTCTCTGACTCTGTTTATTTCTATTTTTCATACTTTTTATGATGTTATGTTGTTTAGCTCAAAAAAGCCTTCAAGTTCAAGTTTATTTTTGTGATTTGGAATTCCAAAGAGGTCTACATAAAAATGAAGGCATACAAAAAAGAGTTTACATGCATAATAAAAACAATAAGAGTTCAATAAAACTACTTACTCATTTTGTTACAGAAATGTGACATAGATTAATAGTGTGATTCATACTAAAATTTCAATACAAATTTAAAAAACATTTTAAAAATTACACATTTTTAAAGCAGAACATTTCATTTGGGGGATTGAACAGAAATTGCATATGTTTGAAGATAAATGCCATTTAGAAGTTAAACTATTTAAAGGCAGGATATTTAACTGCATAAGGGTCCCAAAATGTCGAACACCATGGAGCATATTCCATCTTACATAGGGTTGAGCTTTGTTCATGGTCATGGAATCTATTATTGTTTGGTAGTTCCCTTTATTACTACAGGCATTACTATCTGAGCAAAAGCTTAGATCATGCAATGTTTGTTTTAGACAGACCTTTAATTGAGTTAGTGATAGTGAAGAAACCAAGCTTTGGTCCATCTCAAATTGACCTAAAGCAAATTTGAAGTTTCCAAAAAACAAGGATTTTTATTTTTTTCACTACAAAAATGTCCTTACCTATGAGATGTCCTAAAGAGTCACTTACACTTCTCAAAAGGCAGGAATCCCACTGGATGACTCCTGCTAAAACTTGTGTAAAGAAGACGTTGATTCCAAACTCCAGTCTTAAGGCAGAAGTCAACTGTAAGGTGTTACAAAACACTAGTTTCCTTAAGATCTGCCCTTCGATCTTGTTAAAAAGCTCCATCTTGCCACATTGATTAACTCCACTGCGTACTGTAAGGTGACTGGGATTTTAGCTTGATAAACAGATAAGAGATGAGAAAAATGTCTTTTGTCTACAGCTTTATAAAATGTGCCCAGTCCCTTGTCCTGAGATTGCACCTTGCTAACATTATTAGAAATATGAGCAGTATTTTCCCCAAGAAAGTATAAGAGTTAACCAATTTCAGTTTTTGGGTGCCTAGATACCTAGGTATTTGGCATATTTCCAACCTTTCCTCCTATGAAAACACAGGACATTAGTTTCTGAGGAATTCATTATCAAAAAGTATGCATCAGCTCACTGTTGCAATGCTACATATCGGTCATCAAAGCTTTTAGGGGTTAGGCCCACAATTACAATATCATCTGGATTTTTAAGGAAGGATAATAACCGCCCCTCAGTACTAGGAGGATGTTCCTTTTGAGAGAAAACCAGGCAAATTGAATATATCACGGAAAACAAAATTGAAGTAATTAAGCACCCCTGCTTCAGACCATTTTTCATCAGGAACCTCTCAGACAGCCCCCGGTAGCCCCCTAGCAGGAATTGACAACAGGTTGTAGAATGAAGGGCAACAATTAAATATAATAAAGTTCCAGGCATGTCAAGGTTAAACAACTTCTTCCACAACCTTGGATGGTAGCCTTTATCAAAATCCGTGGAAGGGTTAATAAATGTGACATATGCTAGGGAACCTCTGACGATCACATATTTGTCATTCATGAGTTGGAGGGCTGCAATATTATTCAAGATCCCATCTTTTTCCTTAAGCCTGCTGCTCTAATGGAATAAACTTATTATCTTCTGCCCAGGTATTAAGCTGGGTCAATAAACATCTATTGAAGACCTTACCTACCACATCTAATAGGGCAACTTGGTGGTAATTTGCGGGCGAGCTACGATCATTCTTTTTGAACAATGGAACAATAATACTTTCAGTCATTGATGGAAGCACTGTCACATTAACATTCCAAATTCAAAGACCAGGAATATTAACCTAGCCCAAAGTTTAGTTTCTTCTTTTTATTTCTGAGATCAGAGCTTCATCTGGTCCAATTGTGGCAGATGTTCGCATGCAAGGATTGAGGATTCGATCTCACGCACAGAAGGGGCGTCATAACTAGATGTAATAGAATCAGGGGTAGTGGGCAGCTCTTTCATACAAAATGTTTTTCCTATCTTCTCCGCATATAGTACAGAGATGAAGCTGCCCCAACTGTCCGTTCCTATGGAGGAGGGAAGGGGCCTGACTCTAGTTCCACAGCAATCTGTGACTATCTCCCAAAATCTTCTCATATTATTTGTATATGCTGCTTCTCTTAGAGCTACCCAACTAAATTCTGCCATTTTAGACTTGCCTTTCATCGACTTGTTCTCCTTCTCAGAAGAGATAGGAATCTATATCTTTCCTTGGAGAAGGAGGCAAACTGCTTTGTAATCAGCTTATTTATTTCTTTGTTCAACAGAACCATGGGCAGAGATGTCGATTTATAGGGAGCCTTAGCATGCCTCGGAACTGCATTTCTGTAATTTGCTTCATGAATTGGCTGAAAAAATGGAAAACATCAGCTCACCAGGAGTCCAGACTATTGACAGCCTTCTCTAGAAGCCCTTTTGAGTTAAGGATCTCACTATGGTCCCATTGGGTTCTACCAGTGAAACCGCTGCGGCACCGCTCTGCCGAAGGTCGCCGCCTCCTGCCGGCCAGATTATTACTTTTCAGTAGTCTGGTAGGCGGGTGGCGGAGAAAAAGGCACCGCAATTGGACCACACTACAAGATTCCTGCATGGCATGGACTCGAAAGTTAATGCCGTGCAGGAACCTATGTTCATGCAGACAGGGGGGCAAATGTTATGCCTCCCTGTGTGCATCCACATGGGGTTGAGGCACAGGAGGGCCCTGTAGGACACCCTTTCTTTCCTCTACTTCATGGTTTACATGGAGGAAGAGCCTTCATGTAAACCCTGGAGGAGAGGAAACTTGCAATATGCCTGGCGGGACTGCAGCGGTCCTGCCAAGCTTAGTGCAGCCTCTGAATGTTGTTCCAACGCCAAGGAATGGTGGTTCCCTGGTGGATCTGGCTGTCCCAGGGCAGTCCAACCACCCACCACTTAATGGGGGTGGCCAGACTGCTGGTGCAGCGGTGGCTGGATCCACCACTGCCATGCCACCATGAGTTTGACAGTCCTCGGATCGCCAGATTCGTAATAGGGCCCTAAAAGTCTTTGGTCATTGAGCATGGAATCTAAGATTTCCAAACACCTAAAAGATAAAATGATGAATATGAAACAATAAGATAATTTATATTTGAGTATCCTGTCTGAGATTTATGGATATAGTGCACAGGGGAATCTAGGGTAGATCTCCCATTTACAGTCAGACATAATTTATTTTTTTAATTGATCAAGAAGTATCTGCCCTCTCTTATCAGTTCGCATATTTGGTAGAAAAAGTAATATGAGAATGCGCAGGCTTCCTGTTTTTCAGTCTCCATAAATAAGAAGAAGGCGTGGCTGGAGTCTTTACAATTTTAGTCTCCAACCAAAAAGACCTGAAGTTCACTCTCCTTATCTATAACCTTACTTGTGAAAACAAAGATATCATACAAAAGGTTATTGTAGGATACATCAGGCGGTACATAGGTGTTCAGCAATAAAATAGGAGCTCTTAAGCACCCACCTTCATGGGACAATATGGTTACTGCTTTCAAGAGATTAGAAGACCCTTTACAGTTATTGTACTTCTATTTAATCTAATTTGTTAAAAGAATTGCTATCCCTCCTTTTGCAATTCCTTTCTTAGAAGGAGTAGCGTTACACTCTATTGAAAAAGAAAGTTGCATTGGAGATCAGAGGGACACCAGGTTTCCTGGATGCAGATTATATCAGCTTCTAAGCTATCTAAAAATGTCATTTTCTCCCCATTATACATTGGGCCCACCGCATTCCAGCAAACCAATTTGAATTAATTGCTAACTATAGGGTTTAGGTACTGGATCCGATATATGGGCACCATTAAGTACACCCGCCAACCAATTCCATTTTTGGCACTGATCATCCACAAAAGGCAGAGAAGACCCAAGACACCGAATACTATGATGTTCACAAGTCTTCCATCATTCCCGACAGAGACCCGCAAAAGCCTTGGGTCTTCAGTTGCGAATTCATTTAAAGACAAATGGAAAGATTCACAATGGTGATTACCCAAATTATCGGTCCCATTTGTAAGAGTTTTGTATTCCCCACATACCAGAAACACTTCAATCCCTCTGTATTGAAGGCAGTCACTATTTCACAGAACCAAATTTGCAAGAATTTCAGACTAAAATAGGACCCATGCTTTTGTTTCAGACCTTGTATAACTCAAAGTAACAATAGAAACATCATTGCTTTGGTTTAGCTTCAAATATTCCATATCTGCAAAAAAAGATAATAAAAAAGAACAATGAAAAATCAGATCATAATCAAATAAAGCAACAAAATCCGACGTAAAAGTATGTGCAGGCAGGAAAAGGGGAAGATGGTCTTTCCCATTTGTCCGTATAAATGTTGACTTGTCTTTAGTCTCCGCAATAACAGTTCAGCCTCTGGATTAAAGGATGAGGGTAAAGAAATGGCTGATGATGTTTAGGTTGACACAGTTGTACCAATGTCACTGCTGTCCCGAGACATAGCAGCTGATGGAACCATTTTTGAGGGAGTACTTCCCTTAATCCAAAGACCATCGGTATACTGATTAGTCAGTCAGTCAAAATACTTTATTCGATTTCATTAAAAAATCATAAAAGATATAAAACATTTATGTACATTTAAAAAAGAGTTTAAAACTTGCGATTATAAACAGTACATTGGGTAATTATCAGAACATTGGGTCAACGGTTGTACTACATGAGATCTACAGTTACAAAGGCTTCTTACATTACACTCAATGGCGCGTTACGTGATCTAATTCTAGACGCTGCTGCTAGGTAGTTTGCCATGCAAAATATGGTACGGATATTACTCAGGGACTGGAGGTACAATAATTGAGGCCTCACTTGAATGAAGCCAGCTTCCCTTAAGATTGGCAACAGGTACTTTTTCCGTATCTCTGAGAACAGACCACAGAACATAACAAAATGCATGGTATCTTGCGTTGAGAAATTATCACAAGTACAAGGTGAAGCATTTTGTGGTTTTACACATGTCTGATAGTTTCCCAGGTAAAAATGAATCAAATTAAAACTGAGTTTGGTCAGTAAAAACCTATGAAATGGCCTGGTGAAAATGTGGAGGTAAGGCTCGAGCGAGTTGGAATTAGAAAGCAGATAGTGTGATCTAACTGTAGTTTTCTGCATTTCCAATTCCTCGCGGCCTAGGCTTGCCCTCATCATAAAGTGCTTTTTTGTCCAGTCTACGTCTTTCTTCCTGATGCACAAAGGAGAGGCGAAGAGTTCAGGGCGGCCCAGTTGTTCAAAGGACTTCCTCAAATACTCCAACCATGGGACTTTTTTAGAGTGGTCTAGGGACATGAAATCATTCATTATAGCGTGGTTAAGGGTTAGTTCCTTATTGAGCCATGTTTTTAACCAGAATGTTAAAGGTGCCAGGTTAAGCTTGTCCGTAACATAGGCCAGACCCACCTCCGCATGGATTGAGAAAGTTGGGGTGGACTGGGGAACGGACTGTAAAGAGCGTAAGAACCAGTTTTCAGCCCTCTGGATTGGTTCAAGATGTACATAGCCCCATAGAGGTGAACCATACATTGCAAAAGGGATACATTTAGTGTTAAAAACCTTCAGTAGGGCATCCATTGGTCTAGCCCCCAACCTTTTGGAGAAGCCCATAAGGGCCGCCGAGGACCTGGCCATAGATAGGCTCTTTGCCCTGACCTGGGTCCCCACGAACCCCTCTCATCAAAAAGCACCCCCAGGTAGGGGAAAACAGCCACTCTAGAGACCACTTCCCCCTTACACCCGAAAGTTTTTGGTTAACCCTTGTTTCTATGGCATCCGACCACCATTGTGTGGGATTTGTTCGTGTTAACCTTTAGGTCCAATTGGTCCATAAAGGCACCGAACGCATCCAACAAATGCTGGAGACCGTTGCTAGTTCGGGCTATAAGGAGTGCGTCGTCCGCGTATAGGAGTGCAGGGATCTTTACATCTCCTACACGCGGGACGTCTCCTTCCAGATGCCTACCTAATCCATTGATATAAATGGTGAAGAGGAGGGGTGCCAGGATGCAGCCCTGCCGTACCCCTCGCATTGATTTAAATCGGGACGTACACCTTCCCTCGTTGGTGACTCTGACTGTGGCGAACAGCTCCTGGTGTAGAGACGCCAGGAATTTAACCAATGCCCTGTCTATCCCGATCTTTAAAAGAATAGCCCATAGTTTAGCCCTGTTCACCAGGTCGAAAGCTGAGGAGAGGTCCATGAATGCCAAAAATAGAGACCCCTCCTTAGCCACCGTGTATTTAGAGATCAGCAGGTGCAAATTGGAAAACTGCTCCAAAGTGCCTCTCTTTTCTCTAAATCCATACTGGATATTAGATAGCCCACCACATCTCTCGATACTATCCCTCAGTTTGACCAAAAGGACTCTGCCTAAGATCTTGATTGCAGAGTCCAGGAGGGATATGGGCCTATAACACCCCGGGTCATCACGCTGGCCCTTCTTAAAGATTGGTACTATAATAGAGGTGGCCCAGGAGATAGGTCGTGAGCTACCATTTGCGGCAGTGAAGATATTAGCCAGGACCCTAGCCCAGAGCTTAGGTGAAAATAAGTAAAAATCTGCAGGGACCCCATCGGGGCCCGGGGCTTTATTCTTCGTTGTTGCTAGGATGGCTTTCTCAACCTCACCCGGGTGAAAGCACATAGGTTCAGCCTCGATGGCTAACATGGGGTTCACTTGGCTATCAGTGTCCGTGTCTCCATACACAGCTCTGAAGTGGCCCAACCATTTGTCATGCAAGATGATACAGTCCATGTCAGTGTTTGCCGAGTCTGAAAAGTAGGGCTGGTTGATTATGGCCCAAAATTGCCTGCTGTCCCGTAGGACATCAGCGCAGAGTAAATTCTCCCAAGCACCTTTCTTGATATCATCTTTCCTGGTTTTAAGGGCTTGCTTGTACTCCTTCCTTAAGGCGATAATGACCGCCCTATCCCTCGGTGAATGTTTTAAGGATGATATTAAAGCTCTATGTGCCTTGGAGCAATTCGAGTCAAACCAGCTGCAGAGATTTTTGTTGCCATGCCTCGGTCTCGTCATCAAATCTTGCGAGATTTGACTACAGATTGCTTCGAAGGCCCCTATTATATCGTGATCTGGAGCCTTAGAATCCTGGCAAATCGCCATCTGTGGCTCAATTTTTGGTAGGAGCTCATCATAAAAGTTGTTCGGTGCCACATTTGCCCACATTAGCCTTCTCCCCTGATCCACCGAGCGTAAAGCAGGCCTCGGCTTAGCAGGGCAGGGCTTTAGTCCCATGAAATCCCCCCCTGAGCACATTAAGTGCAACAGGGTTATGGTCACTATATAAAGAGGCGATTGTTCTATAGGAGGTAGCCCTATTTAGAATACCTGGGGACAAGAATATATAGTCAATGATGGTACCGGGAACCGAACCCTTATAGGTAATTGTTCTTGTCCCCCTTTCCGAGGGAATTGGCTCAAATAGGTTGCAATTGGCCAACAGGTCTTCTAGCTCCTCTCCAGCTTTAGTATGTTCAAAGTGGGAAGGCTCTAAACCAGCTGCCCCCTCATATTGACTTAGGCCACACAGATCACTGCAGGGATGGATATTAAAATTGCCCAAAAGGACGAACTCAGAATTCATATTTCTATTTTGACTGGCAGTAACTAAAAAGGATTCCAGGGTAGTGATATTGTTATTACCACTCTCCCTATTCCATGAATTATAAAAATTAATAAAGATGGTTCTCCGGGTGGGTGTAATTTCCCTTTCTACTACTAAGATATTGGGTGAGGCAATTTTAACAGTTCTTAAAATCCCTTTAAGTTTTAATGAAAAGAGAAGTAAAAGGCCTCCCCTGGCTCTGCCGGCGCTACTGGGGGTAGCAGCGACGGCAAAGCTAGCGAAGCCATCAAGCCAAAAACTGAGTGTGGTATCCCATGTTTCCTGGATTGCTATTACTTCGTGGCGGGTAACAAATCCAACCCATTCTTCGTCTTCTCTTTTGGCTCTGATGCCGGCCACGTTCCAACTAAGGATTTTACAAGCTGCGTCCTCTTCAGGGTCAGGTGTCCCGTCCGAGGGAGGCAGCATTGGGTCAGCTAGTCAGTCAATTTTCTCAAGGCCTGACAGAGGGGCAAAACAATTGCTCAAGATCGGTCCGCTTCCCTCTGGGAGACTATGAGCTACCCGGGAATCTAGCACCTGCGGAACAGTTTCATGCCTCGGTAAATGTGGGGGTGTAGGCCCACGAGAACTACCCCGTTCCTGGGCTGGACTCAAAACCCGGCCTCTCTCTGGGTGTCGCTGTTTCCCATAGATCCCCACTATGGGAGGATAAAAATACCCCAGGGGATCCGGTCTCGTCCGATCTCTCAATGATATGGCAGAACCATCCCAGAATAATCTATCTGCCAGGTTAGCCCCATCAAAGTTGATTACTACACAATCCCCCTGGAGCTTCTTTGGCTGCTTCCCAATCCAGCCCACCCTCCTAGCAAAAATGATTTTATCTGAGATGTTTTCCCCGCAGCAAGTGTCAGCACACCAGGTGTTAGCTTTTGCCATAAGTTTAACAGCAGATTCCCGCTCACCCTCTTTAAGTGGGGGTACTCCAATAAAGACAGCAACCGGGGGGCAGCCTCCGGGAGTAGGTCTAAGTGGGAATTACTAACCACCGCCCTCCTATGGAAGAGTGTACTATTCTGCTTCCGAGCGCGTACTGGGTCAATAAGATTGGGAACAGATGCCTCCCTACTCAACAGGGGGGCACAGATGGTCCGCGGTCCGTCTGCATCAGTCACCACCCTACTTGGAGATGGGTCCGTACCCCTGGGGCTAACCATCTCCGTACAGCCATCACCCTGCATTGCTCTGCCTATGATAGGGGCCTCTGGGGGCGGGGTATAGGCTTTGGCAAGTCTATCTAACATAGAACATTTCTTCAAGAGACCTTCCAAGCAAGTGTTCAATGTATCCACGATGTCTTTAGCGATACCCACAAGCAGGGGCTCAATCCTGGCAACAAAGAGGGCCTCCAGTTTTTCTCCCAGAACGTCTGATGGTGTGGTGGAAGTGCCTGGTGCATTGTTCGTTTTCCCCCGTTTCCGCTTCAGTGAGGCTTTACCATTAAGCTGGGAACTCGGTAGATTGTGCAGTATCTGACTATTGTCCTGTGTTGTGCCAGTGCCAAAAATGCCTGGGGGGGTAGGGTTAGCAATAATAACGATTGGGTCCAAAGGAACACCAGGGGTGTCAGCAGTGACAGAAAACTGTCTCTCTTGAACGTTAGATGCGTTGGAAAGAGAGGTGGATATCAGACCCAGTTCTTGTTCAGCGTTAGCGATCTCTTTGGTAAGTGCCCCCACAGCAGATGACAGATATGACATGATGGTGTTAGAGTGTCTTGGCACCTTAGCTTTACTTCCCCCCTCATCAGTATTATCATTTTTCTTGCGCTTACCCATACGTAGATGTAAAGGGACCGGCCCAGCCCTGCCTCTTCCTGCTTCTGACGGCCACAGACGGCCCGCCCTTTGCCCGGGCTTAGCCCGGGCCACCCGCGCGCGTCCCGCGCTGCCTAGCACCGTTTGCCCTTTTGAAGAGCCCTGAAGCTGCCTGATGACTCCAATGGCAGGCGCCTGGGCTAGGACTGGGGCTTCTGGGAGTAGTAGTTTGTCCTGTTTTTCGGCGGTCGGCAGCCGTTCCCCTCACGGCACTCAGCGGACCTGACAGCAGACTGGCCTCAGAAGAGCTGGAGGAGAGGGGGCCAGTGAAAGAAATTCACCAGCAGGTAAGGAAATCCTGAAATGCGCGTCCCTGATTAGTCAAATTAGTTGTCTGAGCCTTTGGGGTCGATCCACAGCTACTTTTAATTCTTTTTTTTCCTCATGCGCAAATCTTTTACTTTGGCTTTACCTTTAGACTGAGCACACTCTGATGAATCACCCGAGCATATTTTAGACCAAGGCTAGACGGGTTTTCAGAAATTTCAGAAAATGACGCTCTGCCTGGAGTATACGCTGGACAGTATGTGGAGATGAGTTCTTGAGTGTGGCGCGTAAAGAGCGAACGGATTAACCCAAAACCGTTCTAAGACAATCAGAGATTACCCAAACTGTAACACAGCAATGCTCTCGCAGCCACAAAAACAGTGTAAAATTGTTTGAACAACGACAATAAGTAGCAATACAAATGAAAGAAAGCAGCAGATCTTTCTGTTCAGGTTCTTTTTCAATGAAGTTTTAATTGGATCCAAGCTCAGCCGACACGTGTTTCATCGCGTTAAAGTGGAGTCAACACGACTCTTCAGGGCTGATGAAAATAAATAAAACATATGTATAGTACATTTCAGTAGGTCACAATTTGTACATGGTTTCATGACATGTACATGCATGAAAGTGATAGTGACGGATTGTTACGTGCCTTCGTGGTCGTTTTCGTGATAAATAAACCATGCACAACCACAAGCACATCCTGGTAACGGTGGTGAATTGTGAATAGTGTCAAAATTATACTCAGCCAGATGGCGTTTCCGTGTATTATTGGATAGAATACACAAACTCTTATAAGGTCGCATCAATTGATATCTCATGCTCACTAGAAATCCGCATTTGTGGGGTGTCAGGGTGTATGAGTGTTCAAACGCTCTAAGCAATAGGCATGCCAGTGAATATCTCATGCTGTGAGTTGGTGATATGTATCTAAAGAAAATGGCAGTTAGTGCATACCTAGTGGATAGCTTCAGGCATCCACGGTTAGATGCGTGATGTTCAGCGCGGTAGATGGCGTGTCTACGTTTAGAATGAAGAAAAATATACACATGAATATGTATATATATTACACGGGAGAAAAAATATAGGTGCGGGCAATTCGTGCTTTTCACAGGGTGCACAAAAAGTGGAGATTGCAAAGGCTCACCCTGATAAGATATTGGCGAGTCTGCCAATATAACTAATCGATCAAAAACCAGGTTCCGGGTTCAGGAGTATGTATGACACAGGTAAATACGAAGTAAGCACACAAATTGTTGCACGTCTGAATTCGAGGAAGACTGCATGAAAAAGAAAGAAAAACGGGCTGTTTTTCAACTAGGGCACAAACACCTTACCAGATCATGGAAGAGTAAGCAAAAAATAAAACGTGTAAGAGAAGAACCGCGTGGTACATACCTATGCACGAGTGCGTGAATAGCCGTACCGGGAGGGGACCCGACTGTTGGAGTTGCGAGTTTCAATTATAAGTATAGGTTTCTTCACGGGTAGCTTCAGACTAACTATTGAAAAAATAACATAAAAGGACTTTAGCTTAGGGTCGTCTCCGTGTACAGAAACCTTAAGAATCAAAGGGAAACGCAGGTATGCAGAGTGTTACATCTTTACCTGACAGTCGGTGTCCCTCCTCCGTTGGTTCCCGGTCGCCGTGTTCCAAGGACGGACACGTGACCGGAAGTCGGAGGGCTTGAAATAGTCTTCGCAAGTAGTTGCCTAGACTGCAATGATCGTATCTCGTGTCCCAACGAGACCGCCATCTTGGGAGTGTTAATGACGGTAGTTTAGAGCCTCAAAGCCAACAAAAAAGGGCGCACAGATTAATGTAATAACCGAGAAAAGTTTGTAGAAGTGGGGGTGTACTTAATTTATCATTCTGGGCAAAAGATGTAACATAATAGTAGAAGCGCAAACCAGAAACTATAGTAGTATAGCCATTACTTACGCAACGATGCTAGCGTGAAGATCATAACGATGATCCCGCGTGTCATTGATGACTAAGTGAGAGTAAGTGGCAAAAGGCACTAGTAACCAAGTATATTTTATTGAGTCGTGTCACCGTTCTCGATACTCGTCACTCATAAATCGGTCAAATTTAAAAAAGGAAATTAAACTCAGTGTTTAAGTCCATTCAAGGATCTCAAACACGAGAGCTTGCCCCTTAATAATCCATAAGCGCCTAACGTAAATGAGTCATTACATGAAGTGATAAAAAATAACTGTAAAAAGATAGAAAAAAAGGGGGAACAATATTTATAACCCAAAAGGTGGTCGTGACAAAATGGTGACCTATGGCTTGAGCACCCTTGAATGACAGACACACAATCCATGCTGTGACTCGTGACATTACAATTCATGGGTGAAATCACGTCATTATGTCTGTCAGGTAGTCAGGTACAAATATAAGGGTTGATGAGGCTTCAGTTAAGAATTGCTTCATAGATGCCAAAATTACAAACATTCACAACGTAATTATAGAACACAAGAAAAGAGAAAACAGCAGTTCAAACCAAAATAAGTTCATGTGGACATATTTACAATGAAATCGTTCATGCAGTGCCCATTGAGTCAGACGATTCCATCTCCTTACTACTGTTAAGTTTTCATATAACAAAAGTTGTCAGTCAAAGGCAACAATCTGTACATACAGTGGGAAGATTAGTTCCCTAGGAAGAACTGAAGCTCCGGGTCATAGTTAAGCCCGTGTTCCACGCATTGCAAACGCATGATCCACGTGGCCTCCCTACGCCTCAAAGTCAGTTCTCTGTTCCCACCCCTAATATTTGGGGGGATGACGTCAATCCCAAAGAAACGTACCTTTACTTCATCCTCCAATGGTTGGCAAGCTGCCACATGCAGCGCAACCGGGTATTTGGGATCCCTTTTCTGGATAGCCCTTATGTGTTCCGCTAGCCTCTCCTTAAGGGGTCTGATAGTGCTGCCCACGTATATCAAGCCACACTGGCATTCAATAATATATACAACGTACCTGGTTATGCAAGTGATATTGTGTCTGATTGTATATGTAAAACCATCATGGCCTTTGAATGTCTTGGTACCATGTTTACACCACACACATAACGAGCAGAAACC
This sequence comes from Lissotriton helveticus, assembly GCF_964261635.1. Lineage (NCBI taxonomy): Eukaryota > Metazoa > Chordata > Amphibia > Caudata > Salamandridae > Lissotriton > Lissotriton helveticus. The sequence goes on along the minus strand of NC_136071.1, from coordinate 644,797,970 downwards.
ACATTTGTAAAAACCCAGACTACGTGTAGTGAGCCAGTTTGTGGCCAGAGTGTTGTGTGGAACGGTAGGGCTGAGTTTATTCTTCAGTGTGCACCCTTTCTTGTACGTAATGGCTGGTCTGTCTGGTAGCCATTCTCTTAATGTCGTGTCTTCCATTAACATTTTCCAATGTCTATTAAAACTCCTGGAGATTGTTTGATGTAATGCATTAAACTCAGTAATGAGTCTAATTTTTTGGGGAGAGGAATCATTATTGGTACGTTTCTTTAAACAATCTGGTCTCGAGGCACGGCGAACCCTTGTCTCTGCAGAATCCAGAGTCCGGAGGGGATAGCCTCTATTTAAAAATCTGTTTTTCATGTTAGTTAGACAATCGTCAAATTCTCTAGGCTCGCTACAATTGCGTTTAGCTCTTAAGTACTCACCATAAGGTATGGCCTGTATCTGGTGTGTAGGATGGGAGCTGCAGGCATGGAGAATTGAGTTACAGGAAGTGGGTTTCCTATAGAGTCTGCTGTGGAGTTTACTGTCTTTAATGTAAAATTCCAAATCTAAGAATTCCATCTTTTCTTTGCTGAATTGCATAGTAAAATGTATACCCCAAGTGTTTTCATTGAGATAACTAAAGAAAGAGTTCAAAGAGTCTATTGTACCAGACCAAAGAAGAAAGCAATCATCAATGTAGCGTCCCCAAAATAAAATGGAGTCGATATGTTCAGCACCTTTAGGGCCCCAAATGAGATCAGATTCAAGGGCCCCCATGAATAAATTTGCAAAGGAGGGAGAAAATTTCGAACCCATAGCTACCCCCTTTGTCTGTCTAAACCATTTACGGTCAAAGATAAAGTCGTTATTGTCAAGAATGATTTCCATCATCCGTAGTAACATCTTCGTGTGAGCCCACAGCGAAGCTGGACGGTTGGAGAGAATTCTCTCAATTGCCTGTATCCCTAGTTCAGGATTGATGCTGGTGTACAAAGACACCACATCCATTGTAACTATTATAGTTTCAGGTTGCCAGTCAATATCCGACATCATTTCTAAGATATGTTTCGAGTCCTGGATATAGGATGGTACGTTTTTTACTAACGGACCTATAAAAAGGTCCACGTATTCCGCTAGTCTCTCTGTGGGACCCCCAATGCCGGAGACAATAGGTCTACCAGGCGGGAACGCTAAGTTTTTGTGTATTTTCGGAAGGGTATATAGCCAAGGATAGGTTGGTCTAAAGACTTTCAGATACAAGTATTCGTCATCGTCCAAGAGGCCAGATTGTTTCCATTCAAGCAACAGTTGATTGATAAGAATAGTCAGAGGACCCATAGGGTTCTGAGAAAGTGGTTCATAGCAAGAGGTGTCACTAAGTTGCGTATAAATCTCCTTATTGTAATCCGCCAGATTCATCACAACAACATTGCCCCCCTTGTCCGCCTCCCTAATAATAATGTCCGAATTGTCACTAAGGATAGAGAGTGCAAGACGTTCGCCTTTTGTTAAGTTATCCTTATATTTGAATTTGTCGTTTAAGCTCTTCATATTCAGTTTATCAATGTCTTCCAAAACACGTTTATGAAAATTGTCTATGACATTACCCCCAGATAGAGTAGGGGTCCACCTGGATTTGTTTTTTAGGCCACTGGTCTGACCGTAGTCTGTTTCGATATCTAGTTCTTCTAAAAGCCTCTCCATGTCATATGGACTATCTTCTCTGTCTGTTAATGAAAGAAGCAGATGGGTTGCTTGAAAATCTTTAATAGTCAACATTTCTTTGTCACATACAGTAGGAGAAGGTCTAGAATCACCAGTAGCCTTAGATTTACAAGAAAAATACTTTTTCAATTTCAGTTTTCGTATGAACTTGAAAATGTCAATTTTGCTCTGACAGACATCACCAGTACTATATGGATTGAAGTTTAAACCTTTACCAAGTAAAGAGATCATGTCAGGTGTCAAAGGAAAGGATGAAAGGTTGATTACTTGAACAGTGTCATCAGGGTCAACTAGTTCCTCTGTGTGCCTGATCTGAGTTTTCTTCGATATTCCTCGTTTGAGGCTGCGCCTACCCCTGTGGGTTTTGGGTCTGCGGCGCCCCTGGTGAGTGTTGACCTGTTGCCCTTCCTGATGGTTCCATCTCTAAAAAAAAGGGCATATTAATGAGATCGGGGTTCTCTGTTCTTTCATTCTCTGATTCTACCAATCCTACAGAATTAAGTGAAGACGTGCTCGAAGTTACTGAGCTGGCTGCAGTGGATCTACCCATTTGGGAGCCTCGTCTGGGTTTAGGAATCAGTGAATCATATTTTTGATCATAAGTATACACCCTCCCATTCTTGTAGTCAGACTCGTCCCTTTTAATTTGTCGAGCCTTCCTGGTTTTGATGTCTGCCTGATGTCTCAGAAGAATTTCATCCAAAGTGGTGTAATTCTTCACAGTAGATTCTGGTTTGTTAAGATCTTGAATTTCTTGTTCTAAGGTGGATATCTCTAATAATAGTTTAGCAGACTTTCGTTCTGCACTCTCTATTAATATGTCCATAAGGTTCATGGAATTTTGGTTGAGAGACTCTTCCCACTTGACCATGAGGTCAATGTCTAGATTGTCATAGGTGGGAAAGGTCTGAGAACGTAAACCTCTGGGAATTTGTTTGATACGTCTGTAGTACTTCAGGGTGGTTCCATCCCACCACCGTGAGTTCTCCTGCTTTTTTAGCCTCTCAAGTTTGATAAACTTGTCCCTGAGACCTTCCACAGGTGCAGGACCTGTAGTGGCAGATGCCTGGTGTGTAGGCATTCCTTTAGCAAGGTTATCGAAAAGGTCCGCTGCTACCTTGTCCCTATTCATAATGGGGAAAAAGAAAGTTGAACTAATAAATAAAGGAAACGTGGAGGCAACCAATCTGAAAACAATGTAGACAAAGGCTAGACGGGTTTTCAGAAATTTCAGAAAATGGCGCTCTGCCTGGAGTATACGCTGGACAGTATGTGGAGATGAGTTCTTGAGTGTGGCGCGTAAAGAGCGAACGGATTAACCCAAAACCGTTCTAAGACAATCAGAGATTACCCAAACTGTAACACAGCAATGCTCTCGCAGCCACAAAAACAGTGTAAAATTGTTTGAACAACGACAATAAGTAGCAATACAAATGAAAGAAAGCAGCAGATCTTTCTGTTCAGGTTCTTTTTCAATGAAGTTTTAATTGGATCCAAGCTCAGCCGACACGTGTTTCATCGCGTTAAAGTGGAGTCAACACGACTCTTCAGGGCTGATGAAAATAAATAAAACATATGTATAGTACATTTCAGTAGGTCACAATTTGTACATGGTTTCATGACATGTACATGCATGAAAGTGATAGTGACGGATTGTTACGTGCCTTCGTGGTCGTTTTCGTGATAAATAAACCATGCACAACCACAAGCACATCCTGGTAACGGTGGTGAATTGTGAATAGTGTCAAAATTATACTCAGCCAGATGGCGTTTCCGTGTATTATTGGATAGAATACACAAACTCTTATAAGGTCGCATCAATTGATATCTCATGCTCACTAGAAATCCGCATTTGTGGGGTGTCAGGGTGTATGAGTGTTCAAACGCTCTAAGCAATAGGCATGCCAGTGAATATCTCATGCTGTGAGTTGGTGATATGTATCTAAAGAAAATGGCAGTTAGTGCATACCTAGTGGATAGCTTCAGGCATCCACGGTTAGATGCGTGATGTTCAGCGCGGTAGATGGCGTGTCTACGTTTAGAATGAAGAAAAATATACACATGAATATGTATATATATTACACGGGAGAAAAAATATAGGTGCGGGCAATTCGTGCTTTTCACAGGGTGCACAAAAAGTGGAGATTGCAAAGGCTCACCCTGATAAGATATTGGCGAGTCTGCCAATATAACTAATCGATCAAAAACCAGGTTCCGGGTTCAGGAGTATGTATGACACAGGTAAATACGAAGTAAGCACACAAATTGTTGCACGTCTGAATTCGAGGAAGACTGCATGAAAAAGAAAGAAAAACGGGCTGTTTTTCAACTAGGGCACAAACACCTTACCAGATCATGGAAGAGTAAGCAAAAAATAAAACGTGTAAGAGAAGAACCGCGTGGTACATACCTATGCACGAGTGCGTGAATAGCCGTACCGGGAGGGGACCCGACTGTTGGAGTTGCGAGTTTCAATTATAAGTATAGGTTTCTTCACGGGTAGCTTCAGACTAACTATTGAAAAAATAACATAAAAGGACTTTAGCTTAGGGTCGTCTCCGTGTACAGAAACCTTAAGAATCAAAGGGAAACGCAGGTATGCAGAGTGTTACATCTTTACCTGACAGTCGGTGTCCCTCCTCCGTTGGTTCCCGGTCGCCGTGTTCCAAGGACGGACACGTGACCGGAAGTCGGAGGGCTTGAAATAGTCTTCGCAAGTAGTTGCCTAGACTGCAATGATCGTATCTCGTGTCCCAACGAGACCGCCATCTTGGGAGTGTTAATGACGGTAGTTTAGAGCCTCAAAGCCAACAAAAAAGGGCGCACAGATTAATGTAATAACCGAGAAAAGTTTGTAGAAGTGGGGGTGTACTTAATTTATCATTCTGGGCAAAAGATGTAACATAATAGTAGAAGCGCAAACCAGAAACTATAGTAGTATAGCCATTACTTACGCAACGATGCTAGCGTGAAGATCATAACGATGATCCCGCGTGTCATTGATGACTAAGTGAGAGTAAGTGGCAAAAGGCACTAGTAACCAAGTATATTTTATTGAGTCGTGTCACCGTTCTCGATACTCGTCACTCATAAATCGGTCAAATTTAAAAAAGGAAATTAAACTCAGTGTTTAAGTCCATTCAAGGATCTCAAACACGAGAGCTTGCCCCTTAATAATCCATAAGCGCCTAACGTAAATGAGTCATTACATGAAGTGATAAAAAATAACTGTAAAAAGATAGAAAAAAAGGGGGAACAATATTTATAACCCAAAAGGTGGTCGTGACAAAATGGTGACCTATGGCTTGAGCACCCTTGAATGACAGACACACAATCCATGCTGTGACTCGTGACATTACAATTCATGGGTGAAATCACGTCATTATGTCTGTCAGGTAGTCAGGTACAAATATAAGGGTTGATGAGGCTTCAGTTAAGAATTGCTTCATAGATGCCAAAATTACAAACATTCACAACGTAATTATAGAACACAAGAAAAGAGAAAACAGCAGTTCAAACCAAAATAAGTTCATGTGGACATATTTACAATGAAATCGTTTCTGTACACGGAGACGACCCTAAGCTAAAGTCCTTTTATGTTATTTTTTCAATAGTTAGTCTGAAGCTACCCGTGAAGAAACCTATACTTATAATTGAAACTCGCAACTCCAACAGTCGGGTCCCCTCCCGGTACGGCTATTCACGCACTCGTGCATAGGTATGTACCACGCGGTTCTTCTCTTACACGTTTTATTTTTTGCTTACTCTTCCATGATCTGGTAAGGTGTTTGTGCCCTAGTTGAAAAACAGCCCGTTTTTCTTTCTTTTTCATGCAGTCTTCCTCGAATTCAGACGTGCAACAATTTGTGTGCTTACTTCGTATTTACCTGTGTCATACATACTCCTGAACCCGGAACCTGGTTTTTGATCGATTAGTTATATTGGCAGACTCGCCAATATCTTATCAGGGTGAGCCTTTGCAATCTCCACTTTTTGTGCACCCTGTGAAAAGCACGAATTGCCCGCACCTATATTTTTTCTCCCGTGTAATATATATACATATTCATGTGTATATTTTTCTTCATTCTAAACGTAGACACGCCATCTACCGCGCTGAACATCACGCATCTAACCGTGGATGCCTGAAGCTATCCACTAGGTATGCACTAACTGCCATTTTCTTTAGATACATATCACCAACTCACAGCATGAGATATTCACTGGCATGCCTATTGCTTAGAGCGTTTGAACACTCATACACCCTGACACCCCACAAATGCGGATTTCTAGTGAGCATGAGATATCAATTGATGCGACCTTATAAGAGTTTGTGTATTCTATCCAATAATACACGGAAACGCCATCTGGCTGAGTATAATTTTGACACTATTCACAATTCACCACCGTTACCAGGATGTGCTTGTGGTTGTGCATGGTTTATTTATCACGAAAACGACCACGAAGGCACGTAACAATCCGTCACTATCACTTTCATGCATGTACATGTCATGAAACCATGTACAAATTGTGACCTACTGAAATGTACTATACATATGTTTTATTTATTTTCATCAGCCCTGAAGAGTCGTGTTGACTCCACTTTAACGCGATGAAACACGTGTCGGCTGAGCTTGGATCCAATTAAAACTTCATTGAAAAAGAACCTGAACAGAAAGATCTGCTGCTTTCTTTCATTTGTATTGCTACTTATTGTCGTTGTTCAAACAATTTTACACTGTTTTTGTGGCTGCGAGAGCATTGCTGTGTTATATTTTAGACCAGTCTTTAGATAGACTTAAAGATTAAATGCTTCTGGCCCAGAACAGGATGCCTTCACTGGTGATCAAAATACAATGGTATTCGTTAAACATAAGTTGAAAAAGTTTTTTATTGAGTTAATAGGGCTTTCCACCTTTAACTACTTCTTAGTCAGTCCAAAATTGCCTTACCATGGTGTTTGCCGACATGTAATCCATGATCTTTTCTTGTTTGAGACTGGGTGAAGCCATCTACCCCCACACACTTAAAAGAGTTGGCGTGCACTCCCTGATCGGAAGCCCCTAACTTCACGCAAGGTTTTGTTTATGACAGCTGTAAGGCCTGGTTTAAATTAACCCTCTCTTCCTTTGGTCCCATTAACACTTTCAGAATTGCAGATAAAGTATCTTGAGGATGGTCCGCATTAGATACAAATTTTTCAAGGAGTGCTAGGATAGAGGACTCTAATTTAGATATAGATGCATCTTGCACCACTTTCTCTTGCAAAGAAAAGAAAAAATCTGATTCAGACCTTTCATTAGATTTATATGTGCTGACTTGTTCCTACGGGGGTTAGAATTAGTTTTTCGCAAACTCTTAGAGGAATCAGCGGCCAAAGTAGAGGTTCCTTGCAGTCATATCGAAACCTTCTTTACTCAAATTAATTTAATGCCCTTATGCTCAATACTGTTGGAAAACAGAAATGGGGCAAGCAGCAATTGCAGGGAAAACTTTGTCACAGAAAGAGGCATGTCCATGTGAGCAGGTTGCACCACACTAGCGCCACCTGCTTCTGCTCACCACTGGAAAGAGGATCTGATACCTATTGTACTCCTGAATCGTATTTACGGTGTGACTTGCGGCCAAAGTTCAGCAGATGGTGAGTTCAAGCCGCCAAATCCAGACTGATGCTGTTTGGTTCAGCCACAGGCTGGCACTGGTCTAAAGATCTCACATTCACAAGGCCCCGGGCAACAAAACCAGAAGATATCCAACACCACAAGACACAACAAAAACAGCAAGGGCAACCGGGGCCCAAGCCTGGCTCCCCCTCACACCCAACCTAACCTCTTGTGCATCACGCTATGCTACTCTCAGTGTGGCTGGCTTTTCACCACTGTACCACTGCTGATCCAGAGCCAGTCCAACTCCTGCATTGGACTAGCCGGACCAATGAAGGAGAGGAGGGGTTGGGGCATGTGGGCGTGCAAGTTCCTCTGCGAGGTGCAAGCCGCACTAAACTACTGCCAGCCACCTCTGCACCGTGCAAAGAGCCTGCGGCCATTGCCTGACACACCCTGCCCTCATACCTGCCCGCTCTCTATTATGGAGCTGTAGGCTGATAGCTTAAAGCACCAACCAGATGTGAGTAAGCCAGAGTGTAATGATGTATGTTTCCTTACACCTTTCTGTAGTCTGCTTTCTATGCCTATAACTATGTAACTTGGTATCTTCTTCATTGTCAACGTCTACATTTTCACAAGTGTCACCTGTGAGACAACCGTTAATATCTTCATCAACCTCAATTTGTGATTCACATAAATCTACCCACAACTGTTATATTCCTGTGAGGTTCAAAGATTATTATATGTCATAACAACTTTGTTCATTTAAATGTTTATTTCATTTTTATAGGAAGAGAGATGATGTAATGAGGTATGTTTCTTTACACCTTTCTGTAGTCTGCTTTCTATGCCTATAACTATGTAACTTGGAACCTGGTCTCGCACACAAGTTCCAAGTGTCTGCATTGCTTCTAAGAGTGTATCTTCAAACATGTTTGTGTATGAAGATACATCTCTTGTGGTGTGGTTCTCATGTTAGTTCTACAGCGAGTGCTCCGGCATTCAGCGATTGGATCTTCATGAGGATGGAAGCACTTCCGTGACTTGCTGTATTCAGAAATAAATCTACAATTCCTTGGATTAACAATTCATGAAGTCTTCTTCTTTTATTATAACAATATTCATCAAATCCAACTTTACACCGTGCGACAAAGCGGATTGGGTCGGGTCAGACTAGTTGGGCGGAGCAAGTGCTGGAGATGGCACCGACTGAGGCCAGGAGAGATTGTGGGGTACCTCTACCTTCAACAACCACCCCTCACGTCCTTGCAAGCCACCAACAAACCTTCAGCGCCCACTCTCTGCGCTGCTCTCTGTTCCACAACTCTCTGCGCTCACTCCAACTACCCAAAGCCCCAATCATCTGTGTCGCGTTTGCAATGCGTCACACACAGTGCAATCTCTAATTGGTAAACGAGGGTAGCAGAACACGATACCTTGTCTTACATTAAATAGCACATTGCAAATTCTTATCTCGTATAACGTAACGTATAATTTACCAGAAATGTAACACACTTTGACCCTTTCTGTCCATCTCAAAATGAGTGTGTGCTGTGTGTCTCCCTGTAAAGAAGTGGTTGTATGTACCTTTTCAATTAACAGAAGCATGAATAATAAGTGTCTGTCAGTATCTGACAATTGAATGCACTTACTAAGGCTTTAAAATAAGCTAACTGGTTACTCTGAGTAGGATTCAGTGAAATTGTCTATTTTAGGTGCACGGTAGGAAGTCATATCTCAGCAGTCCCCAGACTGCAGCAAAATTAACAGCCAGAACACGTGGCAAGACAGGTTCCTGAAGTTGACATGAGGACTCTTTTGACTGGCAATCAGAAATCTATCTGAATATGTTAGCAGGCTCCCCCTATTATTATCAGTGGAAAGAGTGGTCAGTTCGATTGCTGAAGAATAGCAATCTGTTTGGCCTTCCTTTTAATTTATTTTCAATGATTTAATCAGAAAAAAGTTGTAGGGCACCAATACATCAGTCAGAAAAAGAATAATGAAAACATTCCTTCAAAACTTTCATTCCAATCAGATTCACTCAATTGCACAGGTCACGAATTACATATTTCCTTCATGATCACTGTATAATGAAGCACCCCAATAGTAGTTGTTTTGTTTACTATGTCCATAATAATGTGTGGACCAGTAAGGGGTGAGGCAGTTTCGGTACCTGCTAAATACTGGCGACCCAGGTTGAGGTATTAACTGGCTGTTGTAAATTATTCATTTTCACAAATTCAATAATAAAATGTGGAATTGCATGCAGTGTTTTCTATCTATCTATTTTCTACTCTGAATTCCAAACCTTTTTACGGTTCAACACACACATTCCCCAATCATTTCCAGCTGCTTCTACCTGATGAACTTTTTTCTGGGGGAAATTGTTTTGCTTTCACCCTGCAATTTCAATTCATTTTTTTGGGGCTTAGGACTCTGCACACTTTACTACTGCTCTTCATTGCTAAAGTGATTGTGCTTCACTCCCTGAAGCATGGCAAAATTGGTTTACACCTCATTAGCAATTTATTTTCTTGCATGTCCCTAGTAAATTGATATACCATATATGGCAAATGAATGGCACTAGTGGACCTTCAACACATATTGTGCCATCAACGTAGGTAGCTACTAAAACATGCCTCAGACCTGCCATGGCAGACTGGTAGCAGTTTTGAAGTGCCAATTCGACCTGGCAAAATAACCCCTTTACCAAGCCTAAAACTCCTGTTTTAATGTAATGTAAATTGATACTTGTATAGCGCACTACTCACCCGCAAGGGTCTCAAGGCACTTGTACGAATACCGCTGTGGAACCCATCCTGGCTTTCCCTGTGAGGTGTCCACTCCTGGGCACCCCCAAGGTGGAGGCCAGGCATCCTTAGCGATGTGGGGGCCGTTGTGGAGATTAAGCAAGCTATTGCCCAGAGTTGCAGAGTGGGACTCCATGATTGGAATAGGCATCGAGGCGAGAATTATCAGGTCTGTGGAATTTTGAGCCCAAGACCCGCCGAGGCGGGGAATTGAACCCTGGTCCCGGGCTAGACCTCTGCATCAGTGTCTGCCGCTCTTACCATTGAGCCACACTTCTCCACATGCATATAAGTCACCCCCTCCGGTAGGCCCTAAACTGCCCTTACGGCATGTTGCATTTGTAATTAAAAACTTGGACATGTACTTTTAAGTTTGACATGTCCTGGTAGTGAAAAACATCTGTAGGAAAGTAGGATCTGCTTCTTATGGTTACCCCCTCTTTTTGCTGATGTATCACTGTTTTTGGCCTAGTCTGACTGGGACCCTGCTATCCAGGACCCCAGTCTACCTGCTTTCTCCGTTAAATTGCAATGCATGTACTTTAGGTACACTCCAGATTGGATTATAGGGTACCCTTATCAGTCCCTAGTATTACCATGTTCCCAGAGCATAGGTACCCCAGAGGCCTCCCATGGGCTGCAGCATGTATTATGCCACCCCTGAGAGGCCATCCAAATTGACACGACAGGCCTGCTACTGTAGACTATGTAAGATGGTGCTTGCACTCCTTATTGAGATATAGGTTCACTATATCTATCTAAATCACTACACTTAAATACCTATCAGTCACCCCTATAGCAGGCCTTATCAATCCTGAAGGCAGGGTGCTGGGTTTTACGTGAGAGCGTGCCCCTGCATGAGCAGAGCCCTTCTGCAGCCTTCGGAGATCATTCTCCGGGGTTGTCTGTGATGCAGCCAGACATATATGTTTAAGTGCATTATAACCTCACAGTAAGTGCTAACTTTAAAACGTCTGCTTAGAAGCATGTTGTGTTTGGTGTCAAACACCTTGGAATCATACCTCCACACCAGTCACTGGTGTGGGAGGTATGATTCCACCTTTCTAGAACCATTACTCTGGGTCACCAGTCTTCCCTGGTACCAGTTTTCTCGACCAGGGTAGCACAAAATGGATGCTGCAAGCCAACCTCACGCAGAGAAAGGCATGACAATAGGCATCCTGTCACAGGGCGGTGTAACCACCTCCTAGACAGGATTTAGTGTATTGGTGCTGGATGGGTGCACTCTCTGAGTGCCAGAAAGTCTGCACTGGGGGCACATTTGGTGTCCATGTGCATAGTCCAGCTAAAACCAGTTCTGGGAGCCATTGCCTCCTGCTCTGGTGCAAAACTGGACAAAAGACATGGGTGTAGCCACCCCTCTGTCTTGCCCCTCCCCTATGGGGGTCCACAGAATCTTTTCAACCCCTTCCCAAGGGTATACAGTGGGTAAGAAGAAACCAAGCACTTCGACTGCCTGCACTATGACTGCATGACTGAAGAATCTCCCTTGGAGAAAAGGAGTTACTCCCCTGCAAAAGTAAGCATGGGCGCAAAATCCGTTCAGCTCGCGGATTTTTTGGATTTTCGGCAAATTCGCAATCCGCGAACTCTCGCGGATGTAGCGAAAATACGCAAATCCGCGTGCTGCGGATTTTTTGCTTGTGTTCGCACTGCTCGCGGTCCGCGGCGCGGGCAGCAACAATCTCGCACTCGCGAAATTACAAAAATTACAATTGGGGAGGGGTGAAGGAAGTGGCCCAGTCTCCAACTTCCTGTTCCTGTCCAGCAAGCTCCTCCCATTGCTTAGTCCATTTCCTGGCCACTTTGAATTCGATCTTGACTGGGAAGGATTACTTTTTGTGGATGCTGCTGGAGATTTGGCTTTGAGGCCTTTTGGATTACTTTTGGATTCGAAATTTGATTTCACAAGTAAGTTGATAAGTTGATGTTGTTTGTTTGTGGTGATTTTTGTGTGTGTTTTTCGACTTTTTGGGGTGGGGTTGGGGGCTGGCTATGTTGGTGGGAGGCCATTTTGAGGCATGGTCCTGCAGGTCCTGGCCATGTGGATGGGGTCAAGCGGCCATTTTGAAGTCAGGCAGTGTGCTTTGTGCCCTAGGGCTACCCAGTCTGCTCTGATTTTTTTCATTATGCCCAGGCGAAAATCGGATTTTTAAAAAAAAAATGTGCCTGTGTTCGCACTGCTCGCGTCCCGCGCAGCAACAATCTCGCACTCGCGAAATTGTAAAAATTACAATTCTGCACATGAGTTGGAAACTACCAGGTTTAGTTATGGGTGCATGCATGATACAACTGTTTTGTTGAATTTTAACATGATTCTGGCCAGGGCATGGATGGCATTGGATTGTGGTGATATTTGTATGTTTTACGACTTTTTGGGGTGGTGTTGGGGGCTTGCTATGTGGGTGGGGGCCATTTTATTGCCTGCTCCCGTGTGGGTGGGGGTCTAGGGGCCATTTTTAAGCCAGTTTGTGTGCTTTAGGCCATAGGCCTGCACCCAGTGTGCTGTGATTTTATCATGCCCAGGGGGCCCAGAATCGGTCTGTTCGCGGATTTTGCTGGTTTTTCGCCACGTTCGCGTCGTGAAGCAACAACCTCGCACTCGCGAAATTGCAAAAATTGCAATTCTGCACCAGAAAACCACAAGCAGGCAGCATAAACCTTCTGAAACTTGATGGATGGCATTGAATTGTGGTGATTTGATTGGTGTTGTGTTTTTTGACTTTTTTGGAGTAGGGGTTGGGGGCTGGCTATGTTGGTGGGGGCCATTTTGAGGCATGGTCCTGGCCATGTGGATGGGGGTCAAGCGGCCATTTTGAAGACAGGCAGTGAGCTTTGTGCCATAGGCCTGCACCCATTTTGCCTTGCTTTCACCCATTGTGCCCAGGGGGAGTCAGTGGTACATGAAACTATAACCCTTTGTGTGTGTGCTATCTTGGATCAATGTTAAATTCCTGTTTCCCAAAAATTTAGCAATTCTTAATTTTGAAATTTCCATATTGTGTGGTGTGCACGTGTGTATTCATAAATGCCTACTTGCAAACTATTTATTGAAGCGCTACATATGCAACATATATTTACTGATGTTCCTCTGTCTTCGTTTGCTTTTAGGTGCACAAAGTCAATAACTCCGCATCATTGTTGAGCATCAGTGCCAGGAAGAAGTCCTGCTGCGGCCTGCTGTTCCGACATCTGAAGAAGATGGCTCCAAAAAGAGGTGCCCGTAGCTCCTCTAGCAAGAAAGATGTCTCTACTAAGGAGAAGAAGAAGCAAGTGGCACCACTTACCAAGGAGACTGGTGGCTCGACCACTAAATTTTTGTGGAAAAAACAAAGGCCCACCATGAGTGCTGCACAGGTAGCCTGTTTAGTGGTTCAATCACCAACGACCAGTGATGTTGGCTCATCGCAAGAAAGTAGCAGCACACCATCAACACAGGTTGTAACTCATCTCACAAATACTATTCAACAACCAAAGCCGCAACAACAACTGCATGGGCTACTAGTACAAGCACAAGTACATGCGCAAGGAGCTGGCCGAGAAGGATCTGGCCGAGAAGGAGCTGTCCGAGAAGGAGAAGGTCGAGAAGGAGCTGGTCGAGAAGGAGAAGGTCGAGAAGGAGAAGGCCGAGAAGGAGAAGGCCGAGAAGGAGAAGGCCGAGAAGGAGAAGGCCGAGAAGGAGAAGGTCGAGAAGGAGAAGGTCGAGAAAGAGAAGGCCGAGAAGGAGAAGGCCGAGAAGGAGAAGGCCGAGAAGGAGAGGTCCATGGAGAGTTGCAAGTAGAGGTCAGTGAAGAGGCCCATGTAGCGGCGCATGGAGCGGTGCAAGTGCCCACAATGGTTCTTCTTCCAGGAGTAGGGGCACAGGAGGAAATTGACTTTGGAGCCGGGGTATCATGTCAGGAAGACGAAGGCACTCCTCCTGATGATTCATTTTCTCCCAGCTCCCCAGCAAGGAAAAGATCAAGGAGTGTGTGTAGAAGTTCCTCTTCAAGCCCCGCCTCATCAGATCATCTGGATCTAGATTGGCAACCATCTCCGACGTCTGAGAGGGAGGCACACCACTCGCTGCGAAAGGTATCAAATGTTAAAAGGAAGGGCCCCGGAAAGCTCATACTTATGGATCCGAACGCCGGACTTGATGAAGTGGTTCATTCTGATGTTGATGAACAGGATGACAGCAATGACCTAGTCATCACACACGTCATTCCAGCCACACCGGCCATGCAGCAGACAGACATTTATACCCTATCCCGACGTCATGCTGAGCGTGACCCTGGCGACGTGGCACTGGTAGCACCACCAACGCAGTCAAGTAGTACAACAAGTTCAACAAAACCTACAGCTCCCATATTTTCTCCCCAGAGGGGGACTCCACCCAGCTCGACTCCCTCAAGTAGGGTTGCTGCAATAATTGCACAACCCAGTAGATGTCTGCAAGGCTCATCCACCCCTGCTTCATCTGGCATTGGCAGTATCATCTCGTGCGGCAAAACCAGAAGTTTCCAGTCCCCAGTTTGGAACTTTTTTAGTGTCAATGCAAAATATGATAACATAGCCGTTTGTTGCATTTGTAAGACTAGAGTTAGCCGTGGTAAGACTGGTACCAACTATGGAACCGGAGGCCAGATAGGTCATCTTAAAAGAAGGCACGCTGTCGAATGGTTTGCGCACCTAGCAAACATCAAGGGAAAGCAATCCCAAAGGGCAAGTGGCCAAAATATACCCATACTAGGTGTTTCATCTGAAGATGACGGGGAGGTAGAAGAAGCGTCAGCACCACACCCTCCGGAACACATAGGAGACACACTGAGAGTCTGGGAGACACACCAATGCGGAAAATGTCAACACTGAGCAGAAGTGGGTCGAAGAAGGCATCAGCATCATCCAGTAAATTTGTCCAGCGCACCATTACAAAAATGTTCTCCTCAGATGCGCAATTTCAACGCAACCACCCAATTGTACGCCTGTATAACACTAAGCTGGCTAAAATGCTAGCGGTGGACCTTCTCCCTTTTTCGTTTGTCGAAGGTGTGGGTTTTCTTGAACTCGTGGCAACACTGGCCCCTAAATGGAAGGTTCCTAGCCGGTTCTATTTTGCCAGGGTTGCTGTTCCAGCACTACATAAAGAGGTGCTTGAGTTGGTTGGGGCAGCTTTGCAGAAGAGTGCTGTTCACACTATACACCTGACAACAGACATGTGGACCAGTTGCCAAGCCCTTGATTACATGTGCATCACTGCACACTGGGTCTCTTTTTCAGGGGTTGCACAACAGATAAATGCAGGTGGTGACTTGGTCGAGATTTTTAAGGGTGCTCGTAAACATGCAACATTAGCCATGTTTGGCATGGAGAAAACTCATACTGCAGCCAACATTTTGGATGACTTTAACAAAAAGGTCTCGCAATGGCTGCCCCCAAGAAATTGCAAGGTTGGTTATGTTTCTACTGATAATGGAAGCAATGTAGTAAAGGCCATGGAGAACGGTTACTATTTCAGAGTGCCGTGTTTGGCGCACTGTATGAACCTTGTCGTGCAAAAGTTCTTGAAAAAAGAACTTGCAGTCGACAAAATACTGACCATCTGCAGAAGAATATGCACACATTTCAACCATTCTTTTAAGGCCCGGAAGGAGCTGAGGCGCCAGCAAAATGTACGTAGAATGCCATTGAAAGCACTTATCCAGGAGGTGGCAACACATTGGAACTCAACCTTCTACATGCTTGAGCGGCTGCATGAGCTGTTTCCAGTAGTCAATGAGTATTTCTACAACCTGGGTGGTGATACGACAGAAATGATGCTAGCGGTGGAGCAATGGCAGCTAGTTAAAAGCCTGACAGACATGCTTCATCCTTTTGAGGTCTTCACGCGTGACGTCAGCAGGGAGGACTGTTCTTTGAGCAAAGCTATCCCATTGTTGCTGAAGCTCGAGCACCAAGTCAATGTGGTGTCTTCAGAATTAAAAGATGCTGGAAAGAATGAAGCATATGAGTTGGCGCAGAGATTATTACAACGCCTAGTTAGCAATAAACGGCTTGTAAATATCAAGAAACAACAGCACTACATTTGTGCTACTATTCTGGATCCACGTTACAAAAAGCCATTGTTTGGCAAAGTATTAATTCCTTTTGAAACATCAGATGTTACAGAGTACAAAGGTTGGCTAGCTCAGTCAGCCATTCGTTTTGAAAGAGAGCGGAAGGAAACTGTAGGAGAACTTGAAGACAGTACTACTAGTGAATCAGCAGGCCATCAGGAATCCCAAAAAAACACTTCTGCATCTGTGCCTGTGACAGAAGTGAGTGACTTTTCCTCTGAGCCGTTAACCACACCAGCAACCGTATCATCTGCACCAGTCACAGGCGATATGTCTGAAGCGGATTGGCTAAGTGAGCTAGGGTTTCCTTGTCCCAGAAAGGACACAGAAGTGCAAAGTACAGGAATCCGGGAGAACATTGTTTCAATGGTGCAGGCCTATCTGGATGACTCAACAGCGGTCAATATTACTGAGGACCCATTGGCGTATTGGCATGGGAAAAGAAAGATATGGCGAGAGCTCACCAACCTGGCTATCAATTACTTGTCTTGCCCACTCGCAAGCGTGTCTTCAGAACGTGTTTTTAGTTCTGCTGGTGGCATTGTGACTTGCAAAAGGTCCCGCCTCTTGCCTGCAAATGTGGAGCGGCTCACCATGATAAAGATAAACCAGCACTTCATACCATCAGATTACAAAGTACGAGAATGCACGCAGGAAGAAGAGGACACCGACCTACCTGAGGAAAGTTCTCCTCAGTTACCAGAAGTACTACTGACTCAATTTGCAGAGTTTGAGGACGAGCTCTGCTTCCCTGACAGCGAGTTCTGAAAATGAGTCAATGATTCATTATTTCGTCCTTATTCACTTTTATTCCTGTGTGTCTGTCTTTCTTTGTTTAGCAAGTGCTTCATCACATTCACAACAAAACTGTAATCACCCAATCAAACAACAAGCCCATCAGCAGAACTGTCTTGATTTTGATGCCGAAACATTCCTCAGGTTCACAACAGTTAGTTGACAACTCAGTCCTGGTCGTCTATCCTCCTCCTCCTCCAGACTCACCCTATCCATTTGTTTCCCGTAATGCTGATGCCTGGATTCTGCACAATGAAGAAACTTACGTTGACGAGTCCCCTAAAGAGGGACTGGAAGTAGTGAGTCCTCATTTAAATACATTTTGCTAAGTGTGACTTTTTTTCCCCGATTTGCTTTTTGGCTGTTTGGGGGGTGTCAAACTTGTTTGCGCTTGGGTTTACGGGTCTTGGCTGGGCCATTGCTGGCAAGGTCTATTAAGGGATGAAATTGGTTAGGCATTTACTTTGGAAAACATTTGCTCATTTACACGTGAACGTTTAGGCGTTATTATTGCTCGCTTGCCTGTCTTAGGGGTGCTGTCTGTGGGGCTTGTAGGTTTTTGGTGTCTGTGAGCACCGCTGCCACATTTATAATGTTGATTGCTTTTGTTTTGCAGAAAATCCACGCCGGGAAACTCCAGTTGGGGCCCTGCTGCAGAACTCTTTAGGACAATGTGAATTCCAGGTGGAGCCAGCCCTCAAACACAAATTACAGGTAAGATAAGCGTTTGGATGGGAGGTAGTATAATGGAGTATTAGGAGAGGCGAGAGAGTGACAGTGGTACTAGTAGTAAAGTCCTAGGACTCTTGAATTAACAAACTCTGTGAAAGGCATTTACTTTGGAAAACATTTGGTCATTTACACGTGAACTTTTAGGCGTTATTATTGCTCGCTTGCCTGTCTTAGGGGTGCTGTCTGTGGGGCTTGTAGGTTTTTGGGGTCTGTGAGCACCGCTGCCACATTTACAATGTTGATTGCTTTTGTTTTGCAGAAAATCCACGCCGGGAAACTCCAGTTGGGGCCCTGCTGCAGAACGCTTTATGACAATGTGAATTCCAGGTGGAGCCAGCCCTCAAACACAAATTACAGGTAAGATAAGCGTTTGGATGGGAGGTAGTATAATGGAGTATTAGGAGAGGCGATAGAGTGACAGTGGTACTAGTAGTACAGTCCTAGGACTCTTGAATTAACAAACTCTGTGAAAGGCATTTACTTTGGAAAACATTTGGCCAATTACACGTGAACCAACACGATGACAGTGTTCAGTAAAACGAACTTACTGCAAACCCACCACCCACCAGGCTCAAAAGTAGTAAAAAACAAGTATGCTCAGATAAAGTTTGAAAAAGTGCATTTTTATATCCCTAACAAAATAAACTCCCGCAAGACCCTCCCTAACCCCAACAAATAAATAGTCCTTCAAAAGTCCCCAAAATCCCCAACTCCCAATTCCCACCCCCCAAAAGTCACTAAAAAAAGGGCAAGGGACACTCTAGGGATGCATGGTGTTGATTTTGGCCTCCAGGGCATCATGCCTTAGGGCCAGGGCATCGTACTGCTCCCGGAGGGTGGCGTGATCTAAACGGAGGCCCTCCACCAAATTTTGGTACTCTTTCAATTTGCGGACCTCCGCCTCCAGGTCGCACACTCGGTGGATTGCACGGCGCAAGCGAGCCTTTACAGTACTATGAGGGGCAGCCTTTGCTGCTCGGCGGTGGCGTCTGACAGCACGGCTCCGTTTCGCCGGAGCACTGCGATGACCGGCAGAACGTGGGGTCACGGAGGAGGATGCAGATGTCCCATTTGATGTACTCGACTGCGTGTCGTCCCCCTCCAGTTCCACCAGCCGCCGATATTGGGCAACAGTAGCATCCAGCCTCCGTTGCCGGGCCAGTACAGCCTGCATACTCCTTGTAGGTTTTGTTGTTCTAGTATGACCAACTATATGAAGAAAGAAAGACATAATCTGTAACCAATGCTCTTTAAGAATATGATTAACACAAAATGATTCAGCAGGAAGTTGTGTCACAGTACAACTAGCAACTAGCCAGCGCAGTACAAAACTATTCAGGCCAGTATCATGGGCGTCCGCAGAGAGGGGCATGAGTTCAACCTCATGGTCATAGTTTTTTTTGTTGCTCTAGATCCACCCCCCTCCCCCACTGACCCTGCCCCCTTGGCCACAAACCACACTGTCAATTTGGCCCGAGAGAAAGTTTGTGAGGACCCATGCTCTATAACCACATCCTTCTGATTTAGATTGAATTGTTTTTTTCTGGCAATTTTTTATTTTTCCCTCTGTTTTAATGTAGTTGTCAGGTCGTCTGCTGTGGTGCTGCACAAGATTTTTCTCTTCCCCCTATGGGGTTCTTTGGTTATTTAAGCTCTATGTCGTGTTAGATTTAAAAAAAAATGTATTTAATACTTGTGCTCAATCATGTCAGGAGTAGGACTCAGGAGATGGTGATGATGTTGCACCCCCTGGAAACATTTCATAGTATGTTCGTAGTTCATCCAGTGACCGTCTACTCTCTGTAGATACACATCATATGCTATCTAAGAGTCAGATAGTACCATGATCCAGCTTACCTGTACCCGGCATCACCAATGTCTCCTTCCTCACAGTCTTTACTTCTTGGTCCTCTTGCGCCGCCTCATCCCCAGAGTGGTCCTCAGACATCATAGTCGATCACCACCACCACATCAGAGCTGGCCCCGCCACCAGATGTTACACCTACAAAGTAGATTGAGGAATGTTAGATTACACCACTCACTAGTATTTGGTCTAGGAATGAAGAATGTGAAAACAACAGAAAAAGTAATTGACTGTCTACTCTAGTCTAAAGTAAAAATGTCCCTCCTTCCAGAGAAGGCTGTTGTCTTGCTGCACTTTTTTGTCACAATTGATGAATGCTTGCTTAATTTTAACACACACAATTTTTCTCTGAACAGACAGAAACTGGACTTCTAAGGACAAGAGCAACATCAACTTCAAACCAGGTGAAAGCTTGGCTCGACCACAAGAAATGTGTTCCATTACTCATCAACTCAGCACCAAGCACTTTTCCATTTCCAGCTAACTTTATTTTAATATATGTGTTTACTTTAACTTTTAATAAAGCTTTTAAACTTGAATAGACTCTGTGGTTTTTGGTCCTCCAGACTAGAGTGACTGAGCGAAAAGTTTTGCAATTTTTGCAAGGAGGAGTCCGTGCCGCTGACACTACCAGGTTTATACAGTGTGCCAAACACGCCACTCTGAAATATTATTACTCTGGTCTTTGGTGTCCATAGTTCGGTTTGTGGAGAATTGTCCCTGCAACAGTAGTATTATGGATTTTGCTCTTATCTAAACACAATTTCGAAAAAATTAAATTAAGAACGCTTGGACAACAATAGGTCCTCTATATTTAAATGAAAACTTACTGGGGCCAGCAAAGGAGCACTCGCCGCCCTGGCCTACATCCTCCTCCTTTGGAGCCACAGCATCCTCCTTTTCCGTCCGCTTGCCCCTGGGCGGACCTGACATACAACATGAAAGAAAGAACAGAAAACATTGATGATTGCTGCTTGTCGATGTCCTTGTCAACCAAATCAAACATTTAGAAAGAACAAGAACCAACTATTTCAGCCAAAAAGAGGGCTACAAAAGAAGGACTGCACCTGAGCCTCTACTCTAGGGGCAGATTTACAAGCCCCTTGCAGCTCTTTTGCTCTGTTCTTGCGTCACTTTTTTGACGCAGCGCCACAACAAGAGAGGCGCCATGGTGTGGCGTATATTAACAACGTGGCGCATATGGGAGATGCATCCCATTCTAAAGCCCTGCGCCATAAGGGAGCGTTCCAGCGCAAGGGTGGGCGTTCCTGCGTAGGAACGCATGCTAAAAGTGGCTATGGGGAATATATAAAATTTCAATCAGTCATTTAGGACAATGATGCATCACTGAAACCCTGCGCCTGCATGAAGCAGACGTACAGCTTGACGCAGCATTGCTGGAGCTGCGCCATCGTTGCAACGCAACTCCATCAATGAGCCGCCTTTACGGCACCGATGCGTAACGCTTCGGTGACGTTTTGGGACCATGGTGTGCCGCATTGTAAATACGGTGCACCATGGGTGGTGCTGGCGTGCCGCACACTTTGCAGGCATGCGCAGGTAATTGCTAATCTGACACTTAGGGGCATACTTACGAGTTCTGGGCTGCACACCTCCAGAGGTGCACCAGAAGAAATGCTTAACGCAAAACTAACCTTGCGTCACGGCAGATGCGCTGCAATTACAATGCGGCAAACCCTGGCGCAAGGGTAGGCAGATGCGTGACGCATCTCGTGACGAAAGAGGGGCGCATCTCTAGAGTTGCGTCGCAGGCGCGATGCAACTCTAGCAATGCTCAGGGCTGCCCAATACTCAACATACCGCATCAGTCCTTACGCCTGCTTCAAGCAAGCAGGCATAAAGAATTGACGTAGCAGCGTCGCAGAAGTGCCTGCGTTAAATCTTGTAGATTTCACCCAGGCACTTTTGCGAGGCGCACAGCTGCCTGACCGCCACCTACCACCCCCCCCCCTGCGTGGGAACGCACCCATTGTGGCGCAGGCCCAGGCCTTAACGTGGCGCATCTCCCTAGATGCATCACGTTGTACATGACTCGCAGGGATGCGCCACGTTTACGTCGCTGTGCGTCAGGTAAGGCAGCGTAAATGGGTGAGCCAGAGGGTGGCATGGGTGAACAAAGAGAGTGCCAGTGGTGACAGAGGGTGGCAGTGATGAAGAAAGCCTTGCAAACAGGCTGGGCACGTAGAAACAACAAGTTCGCAAAACTGGCGACCCGACAAGTAAGTTCGCAATTTGCGAAATTGTACAAAACCCTCGCGAACTTGCAGAAACCCGTGCGAACACACACCCCAAAAAAAATCCGCAAAATCCGCGAGAATTCGCGGATTTTGCGGATGTTCGCAATCCGCAAATTCACAAATCCGCAAATTCGCGGATTGCGAATCCGCAAAATCTGCCCATGCTTATGCAAAAGCAGGCACCTAAACGCATCTGACTGGTTTGCTTCTCCATAGCTTCTGAGGACTCTGAAGATTTCAGCAACACAGGAGGTGGGTTCCTGAATGTCCCTGAGGTCGATCTGCCCTCTCAGTGATTCTGAGGCCAGTATCCCTCGTAGGGAACGTGCAACCCGAACCCCTGTGCACTGCGTATATTTGCAGTTACATATGCTTAGTGACAGTTCCCAAGCCTGTGCATTGGACTTCATGTAGTCCTGATCCCGAGCAGTATTTGCACTGAGATTTCTGGTCTTCACTCCACGAGTGTCCTGTGGGCTGGTACTTTGCAAACTTGCATGAAGTCTCTTTGCGATCCCTGGTGCGTTGGTCTGTGGATCCTGGAGAGGGTCACCTAGTTTGGTCTTGGGCTTACCTGGTTGCCCCAGATGTGCCCTGACTCTCCATTGCTTGGAGAGTCCCCTAGACCTTGCTGGTACACTCTGTAACCTGTTTCCTCTGACTGCGTGAGTTGCATTTGCCAAGGCTTGTTTGTGCTCCAGCCGGACAGCGATTCCTCAGCACTCGAAATCCTTTGTGGGACAGCTCACCTCCAGATCTTGGTCAGCCTTGACATCTCCTGGTCCTCTTGGCTGCAGAGTCAAGCAACCGTTCCTTGCACCTGAAGTACCTGACATCGGTGGGCATTCGACTACAGTGCCCCTGGTCACCTGAGTGACCCAGACTCTGTCCCCTCTGCTTTCCGGTTCCTCTCACCTTGAATTCAGGCTTGGATTGTACAGGACACTCTTCCCCTTCCTGGCAGCAGTACTTCCTTCCAGCTCTCCACTGAAAACGACAAAGGTTTCCGACACCACTTGACCCCTATGCACCCTGCTCCTCTGGGATAGGTAACACGGGTACCCCGGTACTCACTGGTGGGTTGGCCTTAGAACCTCCTATGTTCTAAAGGGTTTGCTCAAAATCCTCATAAAAGTGTCCTTAAACTTTAACTTTGCAACCGCGACTTTCCCATAGAGTTGTACGGAGAACGCAACCGTGTTTCCTCACTGCACCCGTCCTCCGTGGGCTCCCTGTGTCACTCATCTGGATGGTTCCTTGGGGTCCCAGTGATTCTACGTGCTCTAGGCACTGTGTCTAGTCAAGCCGTTGTTGTTATACCATTTTTTTAGTATATGGTTCGGTCTCCCCTGGAGTCAGCTGTGTATTGTGCTATTTATGAATGTTCTATTGATTCAGTATTGTGTGCTTTGTGTCCTAGTCTCAGATAGTCTAGTAGAGAGTGTTATATTAACAAATACATATCTGTATATAAACACTGTGTGGTTCTCCTTTCTTTTAGTCATTTAGGAGATGATACTCTGGTCAAACAAGATGCTTTACAGTCCTTCAAGATGAAGCCTGAAGGCTGCTCTCCATAGCTACCACTAGGATAGCTTTCAATAAGGTTATCTTTGACCTCATACAGCATAAGGGTCGTATGGACTGGTACAGGGTACCCACTTTAATTAGTGGACAGCATATACCAGGCCACCTTCTCACATTGGTGTCCAGTGGTTGGGATTCAAGCTTGCTATTGTTTTACTAGATAAATCTCATTAAATGATTAACTGAATACCACTAAGTATTAGGTACATATAATACATCAAGATTAGAATAAAGTAAGTTCTACTGAAATTTGAGTTGGATAAGTCAAGGGTCCAGCACAACCTACACCACATAACACTAGTATGTCGTCTAGAGGAGAACCAAGTGGTTCTTTGCCAACTAGGTACAGTAGTCTTTCATTTCAAGAATTGAAAGCCATGTGTGTATCCAGGAAGTTGAGGACAGGGAGAACAGCAAACATCTAACGTCTCTTTGAGATTTTGCTCTTAGATGACCATAGGACGACCCCAGGGTCTAATGAGGTAGATAGAGTGGGTGGGGCAGGGAATGAGGAAAGGCCAGGAAGTGAAACCTTCTTTGATATTGACTCAAACCCTGACCAGGAGAATCGAAATTATTTTAACCTGGACAACATAGATCTTCCTTTAGGTGGAGGAGAAGGCCCCAGTGGCCTTCTCTTTACTCCACCAGGAAGAGTACAGAGTTTACCTGGGAGATCCAGAACTTCCTCTGTGGAGTCTAATCACTCAGGAGCTTCTGTAGGGACTTCCATATCAAACAAGAGGGAATATTCCATGATAAGCAGTGCCAATTTCTGGAGCTTGAGAGAGTCAAGCTCAGGCTCAAGAAAGAGCAATTGGCCCTAGACAGGGAATTCCTAGATCTCCAAAGAGCAACAAAAAGATTGGGACTAGTGTACCATGGTGGCGGCAACAGTGTCCCTAGGGTTAGAGAATATACTCATGAACATAGGAACCTGAACAAGATAGTCCCTCCCTATCAAAGTGGGGATGGCATCCACAAATGGATAACTGCATTGGAGAGGGCATGTAAAGTACAGAGGGTCCCTTAGGAGCAGTAGGCAGCTATCTTGTGGCTTTCCTTTGCTGACAAGTGTAGAGATAAGCTCCTCACTGTTAGAGAAGAGAATGTTGATATTTATTCAGTTCTGAAAAGTGCTCTCATTGATGGGTCTGGCTTAACCACTGAACAGTAAGGTATTAAGTTCAGAGACACCCAGAAGGCACAGAACCTGGACTGGGTTGACTCTGTAGATTGTGCTACTAAGGCTCTGGAAGGCTGGTTACTTGGCAGTATGGTGTGTTATTTTAAAGGATTGTACAATTTAATTATGAGGTAGCAGATCCTTAATAATTGCCAAAATCAGTTGTTGCATCAGTGCTTGGTTGATTCTGATCTGACCTCTCCCCCAGAATTGGGAAAGAAGGCAGACACATGGGTCAGAACCATGGTGAACCAGAAAACTCAGAATCAAGGTGGTGACCAAAAGAAGCAATATGCTAACACTTCAGATAAGGGTAAAGGCCAGAAGTGTTCACAAGGGCCCCAAAAACCTGCATCTGGAGGGGAGTCACAATCAAACAAGGGGAAATGCAAAAAGAAACCTTGGTGTCATATCTGTAGAGAGAAGCCACATTGGACAAATGATGTAAATTGTCCGAGGGCCAAGGAATCTACTCCAGCCACCACTGCCCCTAAGGCAACTGTTCCCCCTAGCTCTTTTCCAAGTGGTGGTGTACAGAACAAGAGTGTAGTAGCGTTAATCTTGGGATCTGAGATGGATTCAGGCCTAATCAGCATTCCAACTCAGGCTGTTTTAGTCTGTGATGGAGGCATGGATATTACCTCCTTATTTGTTAGTCCCAGTAATCTGGGCAAGTACAGACAACAGCCTTTGAGCAATGGTAAGGAGGTCATGGCATACAGGGATACAATCAAGTATCACAATGGTGACAAAAGATCTTGTGGCCCCTGAAAAGATCTAACTTGGTGAGATGTACCAGGTGCCCAATGCAAGCAATGTCAGGACAGACCATTCATTGGCAGTTGTGAATTTCACCTGGGGAGGAATAACTGGCCCTAAGAAGTTGTGGTTAGCTCAGACCTCCCTGTAGAACGCTTGTTGGGCAATGATCTGGAAACTTCAGCTTGGGCTGAAGTGGAACTCAGGACACATACAGCAATGCTGGGCATCCCTGCAGATGTGTTTGCTATGACCAGGTCACAGGCAGAAATTTCGTCCACTGAACAGGCCCTGGATCCTGAAAAGATGGACCAGGTGCCTTCCAAGAGGAGGAGCAGAAGGGGTAAGGCAGTGTCTTCCCCCCTGCCTCAGAGTGAGGATCAGTCTCTTGAGGGAGATGATCTCATTCCCTGTGAATGTGCTGTCTCAGAGGAACTTGAACCTGATCAGGTTGAGTTTTTGGGGACAGGGAGCCTTTCCAGGGCAGATCTGAGCCAGGAGCAGCTGAGCTGCCCCTTTCTTGTACCCCTCAGACAGCAAGCTGCTGCTGCTGGGAGTGCCAGTGGGTCCCAGAGGATCTACTGGGATGATGGACTTCTGTATTCAGAGGGTAGAGACCCAAGCCTGGTGCTACCAGGAGGTTGGCTATACCTCTAAAGTTTAGAAGCTTCCTATTAACACTGGCACATGATATCCCATTAGCAGAACACTTAGGCCAAAGTAAGACCTGGGACAGGCTTGTCCCTCACTTTCACTGGCCTCACATGTCAGAAGACACAAAGGAGTTTTGTCTCTCCTGTATCACTTGCCAAGCCAGTGGTAAGGCAGGTGGTACTATAAAGGTCCCCCTGATACCACTACCTGTGGTGGGGGTTACCGTTGAGAGGGTTGCGATTGACATTGTTGGTCCCATGGATCCTCCAACTGCATCTGGGCCCAGATCCATACTAGTGGTGGTGGACCATGCCACTAGGTATCCAGAGGCAATTCCCATTAGGACTACCACAGCTCCTGCTGTGGCTAGAGCTCGCCTGGGAACATTTTCCAGAGGGGGTTTCCCTAAGGAGGTAGTATCAGACAGAGATGCAAACGTTATGTCTGGTTATCTGACTACTATATGGAAGGAGTGTGGAGTTAATTACAAATTCACCACACCCTATCACCCACAATGCAATGGGTTAGTTGAGAGATTCAACAAAACCCTCAAGGGCATGATAAAAGGTATCCCCGAAAAACGTAGGTGCAGATGGGACATCCTTTTGCCCTGCCTTCACTTTTCCTACAGAGAGGTTCCTCAGAAGGGGGTTAGCTACAGCCCTTTTGAACTTCTGTTTGGACATCCAGTTAGGGGTCCCATATGGTTGGTTAAGGAGTGATGGGAGTTACCTCTCAAACAACCTAAACAGACATAGTGGACTACGTACTTGGTCTTCGCTCCAGGATGACTGAGTTCACGAAGAAGGCAACCAAAAACATTGAGGGTAGCCAGGAATTGCAAAAGGCCTGGCATGACCAAAAGGCTGTTTTGACTGTGTATCAGCCAGGACAGAAGGTATGGGTGTTGGAGCCTGTGGCCCCAGCAGCTCTCCAAGACAAGTGGAGTGGGCCCCATACCATTCTTGAGCAAAAGGGAGAGGTTACCTACCTGGTGGACCTTGAAATTCACAGGAACCCCCACAGGGTGCTCCATGTGAACAGGCTCAAGCCATATGTGGACAGGGCAGACATGGGCTTGCTCATGGCTACTGATGAGGGACAGGAGGAAGCGAGTGATCCAGTCCCTGATCTCTTCTCACAGAACTCTGATGATTGTTCAGTTGATGGTGTAGCCTTGGCAGGCAGCCTCACTGAACAGCAACAGACTGATTGCAGGAAAGTCCTCAATCAGTACAGACACATGTTCTCACTGACTCCAAGTCAGACTACCTGGTGTATACATGAGGTGGACACAGGTGACAGTCTGCCTGTTAAAAATAAGATTTATAGGCAACCTGACCATGTCAGGGATTGTATCAGGACTGAAGCCAAAAATGTTGAAACTGGGAGTGATTGATCCCTCAGATGGCTCTTGGGCTAGTCCAGTAGTCTTACTACCAAAACCTCACACCCAGCGTGGTAAGAGAGAGAGATGAGATTTTGTGTTGACTACAGGGGACTCAATGCAGTCACTTGGACTTATGCTCATCCAATTCCAAGGGCAGATGAACTAATAGACACTTTGGCCTCAAAGTACATTTGACCTGACAGCTGGTTACTGGCAAATAAGATTAGCTGAGGATGCAAAACCAAAAACAGCATTTTCAACCCCTAGTGGGCACTACCAATTTGTGGTGATGCCTTTTGGCTTAAAGATTGCACCTGCCACATTTCAAAGGCTGGCGAATAAAGTACTCACAGGTCTGGAAGCATATAGTGCAGCTTATATAGATGAGATAGCTATATTTAGCTGCACCTGGGGGGATCACCTGGTCCACCTGAGAAATGTTTGGTGGCCCTGTAGAAGGCAGACCTCACTATCAAGGCCACCAAGTGCTAGATAGGGCAGAGTAAGGTTGTATACCTATGCCACCTTGTAGGTGGAGGACAGGTTTAACCATTGCAGAGCAAAATCCAAACCATCATGGATTGGGTTGTTCCAACTACCCAGACTAAGGTTAGAGCGTTCTTGGGCCTGACTGGATGCTACAGGAGGTTTGACAAAGGATATGGCTCCATAGTGACCACTTTGAATGACTTTACTTTCAAAAGATTGCCTAAGAAAGTTCAGTGGACAGTTAGCTGTCAAAGGGCATTTAATGACCAGAAGCAGGCCAGGTGCAATGCTCCCATTCTGCAAAGACCTGACTATTCACAACAACTCATTGTTCAAACTTATGCATCTAAGTTGGGGGTAGGGGCTGTGTTATCACAACTGAATCAGGATCAGGCAGTAGCTTTTATGAGCAGAAGGCTAACCACCAGAGAGAAACGTTGATCAGCTATTGAGCGGAAGCCTTTGCTATGGTTTGGGCTCTGAAGAAGTTGAGGCCATACTTGTTTGACACTCACTTCATTGTTCAGACAGCCCGTAAGCCCCTCTTATGGCTAAAACAGATGAAGGGTGAAAACCCCAAACTTTTGAGGTGGTCCATTTCCCTACAGGGGATGGACTATACAGTGGAACATAGATATGGAAGTAACCATGACAATGTAGATGGACTCTCCAGATATTTCCACTTAGAACATGAACACTCAACTGGTCACGGTTAGTTTAATATCCTTGGGTTGGGGGGGTATGTAGGAAAGTAGGATCTGCTTCTTATGGTTATCCCCATTTTTTGCTGATATATCACTGTTCTTGGCCTAGTCTGACTGGGATCCTGCTATCCAGGACCCCAATCTATCTGTTTTCTCCCTTAAATTGCAATGCATGCACTTTAGGCACACTCCAGATTGGATTTGTGGTACCCTTTTCAGTCCCTAGTAAATGGTACACCATGTAACCAGGGCATAGGTACCCCAGAGGCCTCCCGTGGGTTGAAGCATGTATGATGCCACCCCTGAGAGGTCATCCAAATTGACACGACAGGTCTGCTACTGCAGACTGTGTAAGATGGTGCTTGCACCACTTACTGAGATATAGATTCACTATATCTATCTAAATCACTACACTTAAATACCTATCAGTCACCTCTATGGCAGGCCTTATCAATCCTGAAGGAGGGTGCTGGGTTTTACGTGAGAGGGTGCCCCTGCATGAGCAGAGCCCCTCTGCAACCTTTGGAGACCATTCTCCGGATTTGTCTGTTATGCAGCCAGACATATATGTTTAAGTGCATTATAACCTCGCAGTAAATGCTAACTTTAAAACGGCTGCTTAGAAACATGTTGTGTTTGGTATCAAACACCTTGGAATCATACCTCCATACCAGTAACTGGTGTGGAAGGTATGATCCCACCCTTCTAGAACCACTAATGTGGGTCACCGGTCTACCCGGTTCCAGCTTTCTCAACCTGGGCAGCAAAAAATGGATGCTGCCAGCCACAGACATGGGCCTGTCCTCCTGCTGCTAAGCCAAGCTTGTGCAGAGGAAGGCATGACAATAGGCAGCCTATCAGAGGGAGGTGTAGCCACATCCCAGACAGGATTTAGTGTATTGGGGCTGGGTGGGTGTACTCTTTGAGTGCCAGAAAGTCTGCACTTGCGGCACATTTGGTGTCCCTATGCATAGTCCAGCTCAAACCAGTTCTGGGAGCATTGGCTCCTGCTCCGGCGTGAAACTGGATAAAGGACATGTGTGTAGCTACCCCTCTGTCTTGCCCCTCCCCTAAGAGAGTCCACATAATCTTTCCAACCCCTTCCAATGGGTATAAATTAGGTTACCTGACTACAGGACTTTAGATTGTACCTGGACAAGATTCTGCTAAGAAGAATCCATGTACTTTGACTGCCTGTACTACGACTGCACGACTGAAGAATCTCCTTTGGAGTAAAGGAGTTACTCCCCTGCAAAAGCAGGCCCCTAAACGCATCTGACCAGTTTGCTTCTCCCAAGCTCCTGAGGACTCTGAAGATTTCAGAAACAAAGGAGGTGGGTTCCCAAAGGTCCTTGAGGTCACTCTGTCTTTTCTGCGATTCTGAGACCAGTATCCCTCATGGGGACCGTGCAACCCAAACCCTTGTGCACAGCATACATTTGCAGTTGCATATGCTTAGTAATGATTCCTGAGTCTGTGCATTGGACTCTCTGTAGTGCATACCCCGAGCAGTATTTGCACTAAAGATTTACGGCCCCCACTCCACGAGTGTCCTATGGGCTGGTATTTTGCAAACTTGCTTGAGGTCTCCTCGCGATCCCTGGTCCTTTGGTCTGTGGGTCCTAGCGAGGATCGCCTTGCTTGTTGTTGGGCTTACCTAGTTGCCCCAGAGGTGCCCTGACTCTCCATTGCTTGGAGCATCCCCTGGAACTTGCTGGTCCACTCCGTAACCTATTTCCTCTGACTGCCTGGGTTGCATTTGCCAAGACTTGTTGGTGCTCCAGCTGGACATTAACCCCTCAGCACTCGACATCCTTCATGGGACAGCTCACCTCCAGATCCTGTTCATCCTTGACATTTCCTGGTCCGCATGTTTCCAGTGTCAAGCAACCCTTCCTTGCACCTGAAGCACCCAATATCGTTGGGCATTCGACTACCTAGCCCCGGATCACCTGAAGTGACCCAGACTCTGTCCCCTCTGTTTTCAGGTTCCTCTCACCTTTAATCCAAGCTTGTATTCCACCGGACACTCTTAACCTACCTGGCAGCATGACTTCTTTGCAGTTCTCCATTGAAAACGACAAAGGTTTCTGACACCAATTGACCCCTATGCACCTGGCTCCTCTGGGATAGGTAACATGGCTACCCCAATACTCACTGGTGGGTTGGCCTTAGAACCTCCTAAAAGGGTTTTCTTGAAATCCTCGTAGAAGTGTCCTTAAACTTTAAATTTGCAACCGTGACTTTCAAATAGAGTTATAAGGAGCACGAGTCCGTGTTTCCTCACTCCATCCGTCCTCCGTGGGTCCCTGTGTCACTCCTCTGGGTGGCTCCTTGGGGTCCAGTGATTCTATATGCTCTAGGCACTGTGTCCAGTCAAGTCGTTGTTGTTATACCAAATTGTTTAGAGTATGTTTCGGTCTCCCCCTGGAGCCCGCTATCTATTGTGCTATTTACAAATGTTCTATTGATTTAGCTTTGTGTGCTTTGTGTCCTAGTCTCACATAGAGACTAGTAGATAGTGTTTTATTAATAAATACATATTTTTATATAAACACTGTGTAGTTCTCCTTTCATTTAGTCATTTAGGAGGTGATACTCTGGTAAAACAAGCTGCTTTACATTCCTTCAAGATTAAGCCTGAAGGCTGCTCTCCATAGATACCACTTGGATAGCTTTCAATAAGTTTATCTTTGACCTCATACATCATAAGGGTCATGTGGACTGGTACTGGGTGCCCCCTTTAATTAGTGGACAGCATATACCAGGCCAACCTCTCACAACTTCTAAATTCGCTTTTCACTACTGTGAGGTCCTCCTCTCCACTAGGATAACATTGGTCTACCGTATTACATTTAATAAGTGCTAAACTTTGATTGGAAACAGGGAGGAAAGCCATATTTGGTGCCTGAGAAATTTTAATTTAAAATCCTCTTTAATGGTAAAGTCAGATTTTAAGTCACAGTTTTTAAAAATTCACTTTTAGAAAGTTGGCATTTTCCTGCCCTAACAATTTGGTGACTGCAACCTATTCCTTGGTCATATGACTAGGTGTGAGTTGCAGTTGGCCTTTGTATATTCCTCCACAAAATAACAAAACTGGTTATAGAGAACACATAACAATACTAGAAAAGATTATATCATACGGGTATTGTGTATTACTCCTAAGGGAGACTACACTTACTTATCTAGTCAGGCCCACCTATCTGTCTTCCCCGTTGTTAAAAAGTCAGTCACGTTAACAATGGTCTAAAAAAGTGCCTTTTTTTAAGTGAGTGTGGAAACTGTTAAATTAAAGATTGTGTGAGATAGTTGTTCACAAATCGATTTTAATGGGGGGATCAGTTTACTCCTTTTTTTCACATTATGGAGCTTAGATGGTAAATAGGTGACACCATTGTTAACATTCACTTTTTCACCTCTTTATTTTTCACATTAGCTTAAGTCACATTGCTGCTTCTGTCAAGAAAGTGCCGATGATGAGACAATGAGCAAACTGATGGGTACCAACCAGCAGCTCTATGAATCGTGCTTACGTGAGGCACTTTCCAACCCATCTCACAATTTTTCCTTGACATTATTGGTTGATGGGTGTATGATTGGTTGAGGGTGGTTGATGACTTTTTAAGAACAAGGAACACAGATAGGTGGGCATCTGGAGATAAGTAAGTGTAGCCTCCCTTAGGAGTAATACACAATACCCCTATGATAGAATCTTTTCTAGTATTGTTATGTGTTCTCTATAGCCAGGTTTAGTTATTTTGTGAAGTACGTGAGTGGAGGGCATCCTGGTTATATTTCCTTCTAATGCTCCTTATTTGTTTGTTGTCTTTGTATATTCTTCCCAGACAGCCACAAAACAGAGGGATAAGGTGGACCTGGATGGTCCATTTCAGGTAGGATGGTAGGCAGAGCTGGGCATAGCCCCATGTGCAAATCATCAGTAGGCTGTGCCCTGTACACTCACAAAGGATTTCACCCTAGTCTATAGTGCCTGTAGCCAGGCTAGAGTCAGGGCAGGGAGACAGGGTATTCCAAGCACCTCTGAAAGGGGGACTTCTAGAAACTTCTACTATTTCAAAGAAGACACCAGGTGCAAAAGGAAGACCCACAAACCAACTTTTCAGATCACTGCTGGACCTGTGGAACACTGAGCAGAAGGACAGCTTTACTACTCTGCTGCAAGAAAACTGCCCTGCCGCTTTGCTACTCTGCTGCCCTGCTTCCTAAGTAAAAAGGATTAGACCTGCATCTTGAACCCAGGACCACCAGAATGACTCCAAAAGCTAGTTATCTTGCCTCCTGATCAGAGCCTCAGGGACAGAAAAGGCTCCAACTACGACAAACCCTCCATCTGCTGTGAGTGTTAACCACCCTAGGTGGGGCCACTTCAGTCCTGTACCCTTGAAACAGTGGTTAATGGTGCTCTGCCAGCCCAATTGAGGTCTCAAAATAAGTGACACAGTGCAACTCAAATCTGACAGAGCTCTTCACAGCGCTTCATCGGAACTGACACAATGTGATGCTGCCAGGAATTAAGGTACATTTCTCAGCTGGACTAACTTGGTCCCAGTATTCAGCCTGCACTCCATTGCGGTCGGCATGAACTTGTGACTTTTTCACGACTTGCACAAACAGAGACCCACACTTGGTGCTTTGTGCTGATAGGCACTATTTTTACCTAGACCTTTAAAATTGCATATCTCTGGTTCTACTGTTTGGCTTTCTGTTGTTTTATTCTCAAATAATTGATTAAAATGTACTCTATGTTTCTAAATTGCTGTGGGTTTTTTCCTGTGTGACGTTTTCACTGCATTGCTGTTTGAGTGCTGCATACATTCTTTACACGCTGCCTCTGATTTAAGCCTGACTGCTTTAGTGCCAGCCTACCAGATGGTTAAGCAGGGGTTACTTTAGCGACTTTAGTGCATCACCCTGATGTGGATTGTGGCTGTTGCTTGAGCAGGGTTTCATCCCTTCAACTAACAACCCGATTTCCCAAACACACTAACCATGGTAAGCACCATCCTACCTTAGACCTAAGCAGGTCTATGGCCTAATCTTCTCCACATATTCAATTTACATAAAATAAGTTCTTAATCCATAAGACATACTTGATTATCATCTAAACATAAAGAGCCTGAATTACAAAGTGCATTTTGAAGTATGTTTTGTAGTACGATAGTACTACTACTTCAAAACGTTTGCAAAGTGCAATTCACAAACTGTACTCTCGAAGCAACTTACGCCTTTGAGTAAATTTTTCTACTTTTCGGTATTCACAAACTGTAGTCCCTACCTTCATTATTTGCTATGGGAGGATGTTGCAGTACCAGTGTTTGGCCACGCATATTGCTGGACTTACTACAAAAGTGTAAGCTACTACAAAAGTGCAATTTGTGAATATTGAAAAGTAGTCAATTTACTCAGAAGTGTAAAATTACTGAGAAGTGCAAGTTACCTTTGTTAATCAGGTTATTAGAATTTAATTATAGACCTATTCTAATAACACTAATGGTTACCCAAGTTTTGTCCCCAAATTCGAAGCACTCCTTTAATAAAATGTGACAGATTACATAGCATATCCTTATTAGTAAACAATAGTGCTTTAACAGCTTTCCCATATGTGGATTCGTGAAAGCCTTGCAAATGGTGTCAAACGCTTGTTTCTGGCACTTATTCCATGGTCGTAGGAGCAGAAAGTGAGTCAATTCTCCTTTGATATTTTGTGAGCTTTCACAGTAAGGCTCTATTTCCTCATCTGGGTTCCTTTTTGGTACACTGCTCATAGCCAATGGTGATAGTTTCCCAAACCTAACCTATGGTGTTACTATGGGATCTATGACATAATATCAACAGACAGAATATAGACATATAAAAATATCGAAGCCAAAATATCGACATCAAAAATATCGAAGTTCTATCTACATAATGGTAAGTACAAAATTATTGAAAAAAATATTGTAGTACAAAAATATCGAAGTAAAAAATATAGTTTTTTTTATGTATTAATAACAATGTAAAAATAATTTTAAAATACATATAATTTAACAAATTATAGATATAAACATTAAAACATATTTAAAAAATAATAACTAATACATATCCATTTAAAATAAATTAAAAACTCTACATATAAATTAATATATATACTTACTCTACATATTGCATCAGTAGTGAAAGCGTTGGATAGCGTAGGGGAAAAAATTACTATTCCCACTCCAGAGGGTGCAACAGTAGGGAAAGCGCTGGATAGCGTAGGGGTAAAAATTACTATTCCCACTCCAGAGGGTGCAACAGTAGGGAAAGCGTTGGATAGCGTAGGGGAAAAAATTACTATTCCCACTCCAAAGGGTGCAACAGTAGGGAAAGCGTTGGATAGCGTAGGGGAAAAAATACTATTCCCACTCCAAAGGGTGCAACAGTAGGGAAAGCGTTGGATAGCGTGGGGGTAAAAATTACTATTCCCACTCCAGAGGGTGCAACAGTAGGGAAAGCGTTGGATAGCGTAGGGGAAAAAATACTATTCCCACTCCAAAGGGTGCAACAGTAGGGAAAGCGTTGGATAGAGTAGGGGTAAAAATTACTTTTCCCACTCCAGAGGGTTCTACAGTAAGGAAAGCGTTGGATAGCGTAGGGGTAAAAATTACTATTCCCACTCCAAAGGGTGCAACAGTAGGGAAAGCGTTGGATAGCGTAGGGGTATAAACTTACTATTCCCACTCCAAAGGGTGCAACAGTAGGGAAAGCGTTGGATAGCGTAGGGGTAAAAATTACTATTCCCACTCCAGAGTTTGCAAAAGTAGGGAAAGCACTGGATAGCGTAGGGGTAACAATTACTATTCCCTCTCCATAGGGTGCAACAGTAGGGAAAGCGTTGGATAGCATAGGGGAAAAAAATACTATTCCCACTCCAAAGGGTGCAACAGTAGGGAAAGCGTTGGATAGCGTGGGGGTAAAAATTACTATTCCCACTCCAGAGAGTGCAACAGTAGGGAAAGCGTTGGATAGCGTAGGGGAAAAAATACTATTCCCACTCCAAAGGGTGCAACAGTAGGGAAAGCGTTGGATAGCGTAGGGGTAAAAATTACTTTTCCCACTCCAGAGGGTGCTACAGTAAGGAAAGCGTTGGATAGCGTAGGGGTAAAAATTAATATTCCCACTCCAGAGTTTGCAAAAGTAGGGAAAGCACTGGATAGCGTAGGGGTAACAATTACTATTCCCTCTCCATAGGGTGCAACAGTAGGGAAAGCGTTGGATAGCGTGGGGGTAAAAATTACTATTCCCACTCCAGAGAGTGCAACAGTAGGGAAAGCGTTGGATAGCGTAGGGGAAAAAATACTATTCCAACTCCAAAGGGTGCAACAGTAGGGAAAGCGTTGGATAGCGTAGGGGTAAAAATTACTTTTCCCACTCCAGAGGGTGCTACAGTAAGGAAAGCGGTGGATAGCGTAGGGGTAAAAATTACTATTCCCACTCCAGAGAGTGCAACAGTAGGGAAAGCGTTGAATAGCGTAGGGGAAAAATACTATTCCCACTCCAAAGGGTGCAACAGTAGGGAAAGCGTTGGATAGCGTAGGGGTAAAAATTACTTTTCCCACTCCAGAGGGTGCTACAGTAAGGAAAGCGGTGGATAGCGTAGGGGTAAAAATTACTATTCCCACTCCAAAGGGTGCAACAGTAGGGAAAGCGTTGGATAGCGTAGGGGTATAAAACTACTATTCCCACTCCAGAGGGTGCAACAGTAGGGAAAGCGTTGGATAGCGTAGGGGTATAAATTACTATTCTCACTCCAGAGGGTGCAACAGTAGGGAAAGCGTTGGATAGCGTAGGGGTAAAAATTACTATTCCCACTCCAGAGGGTCCAACAGTAGGGATAGCGTTGGATAGCGTAGGGGTATAAATTACTATTCCCACTCCAAAGGGTGCAACTGTAGGGAAAGCGTTGGATAGGGTAGGGGTAAAAATGACTATTCCCACTCCAGAGGGTGCAATAGTAGCAAAAGCGCAGGATAGCATAAGCTTTATATTAACAAACTTATCAATTAGATCTTTTTTTAACAAAATAAAAGATATAATATTTTATTTACAAAATATTACTAAATACCAAACATTTATAATTCATATTTACTTAAATAACAAAAAATTACTTTCCATGCTACTTCCCGTTTTACACACAACACACTACACATAAAAAAAACACAATTAATATAAATATAAATTAATCAATTAATAACAATTAATATTATTAAATTGATGTAATTATAAATTAACTAATTGACAAATGTTAATTACCAATTAATAATTAATTAACAAGATATTTACAAGAAAAAAATTTAATTAATAAATTGTTTATAATTAATATTATACAATATTAGAGGTAGAGGTGGAAGAACGAGTTTCCTCAGCTGAGGACTGCCTGGTTAAACAGCAATCAGCCATTGAGACTCTGCAAAAGTTCAAAACAGATGTGAACTGGAAGCTCACGGATCTAGAGAACCGCGCGCAACGCAATAATTTGCGCGTTTTAGGTTTAGCCGAGTCAAAAGAAGGGGCTGACCCCCGGAAATTTATCATTCAGCTCTTTAAGGAAGCCTTTCCTGAACTCAGTGATTGGAACTGGGAAACTGAGGTGATCAGGGCGCACAGGTTTCCATTCGTTGTGCAGCACCGTAGGAGTGAGAGGCAAGCTGATCAAAATTCATACCCTAGGGCGATTTTAATTTGCCTTAATAACTATCTGTTGCGAGAGGCGCTATATGACCTGGCACGACCTGAGAAAAGACGGGTTGGTATGGGGTGTGAGTTTTTTGTACGCCCTGATTTCTGTCCAGCAATGGTTCATGAACGATGCCAACTCCGGAAGTTAATTGCACCTCTTCAAGCAAACGGCGCCCAGGCCTTCTGGCTTAATCCGTCAAAACTAAAAATCATTTTTAAGGGTCTAACTAGATACTTTACATCTGGGACCGCTGCACAGGACTATTTAAATGATATGGACAAGGGGCAGACAAACTAAAGTCAATATCTGTTTCACAGCAAAATAACACATAGCGTTGGATACCAAATTCTTTTTTCTTTCTCTTTCGACTACTGAGATTCTCTCTCTATTAGGATTTTTTTTTCTTCTTTTCTGCCACCCCTTTGAGTTTCACTGACTGCCTATTGTTCAGTAATGAACTTTGATCACTGGGGGTTTGCAGGAAAAGTCTGTTTCTGAGTTTCTAAGTTTCTGAGCTACCTGTATGATTGTTAATATAGGTAACTGGTATGTAATGTAAAATCAAGAGAGGGGAAGGTGGGGAGGAGGAGCTTGGCGGGCATCCGAGATGGCCGCGTGAGCACAGCGCTCCCCGGACCCCCGCCACTCCCGCCATGATATCCTGAACATATCCTGACTCTTTACAAGGATTTGTGTAGAGGACGCTGAGCTGATTACCCTGGAACTTTTGTAATTTGATTTGGACCCGAGGTGCCGGAGTTACGGCGATTCGAATTTCTGGGCTCCGCCCTCGAGGTGCGCCCGGGACTGGGTGAGGCTCTGTGGCCGTCTTGGAGTTGAACAACAGCGGCAGGGGGATTCGACTTGTGGGTCCCCCTCTTAAGTTTCGGTTTCGTTTCTGCCTCAGACTGAGACATCTGGCAGGGGAGCCTGGCCTGGGCTGGATCCGGGGCACGAAACGGCGGTCTGGCCTTTGGCTGGTAGATTCTCCTATCTGCTGGCCCTATTCTAGTGGTACCCTAGTAGCGGCTCTTTGATCCCGAAGCCCTACCTTCCTGTGGCCATTCCATCGAGCCTGGTAAATCTCCTGGTGACGCAGTTCTAGCATGGCAGGCAGAGGGGACCGAGAGACTCGGAAGACCAAGACGCCCCTGCGTGGGGGCCCGGTCCAGTCTAACGTTATGGACCGCTACACCCATTCGAAGGGGTCCCCCGGAGCCGCCCTGCCCGGATCAAGTACTTCTGACCACATTGTGGAAGCGTCAACTGAGCCGTCCTTGCAGGACATCATGGGCGCCATTTCTGCCATGAAGGAGACGATAGGCCAACAATATGAAACTTTGGCCCACAAAATCGACACCGTGGCCATTGATGTAAACTTGATTCGAGCCGACCTGTCGAAAACCAATGAGAAGGTGAAGTCATTGGATCTCAAGTCATCCAGCCTCACGGCAGACGTCTTGGAGATACAGACGGAGATTGGCAACCTCCGTAGGGTGAACGATTTCATGACCCGGCGCTTGGAGGACTTTGAGAACAGGGCACGTCGCTGTAATGTGCGCGTGGTCGGAGTTCCGGAGAATCCAGAACCTCACTCTGTTGATCTCCTTGTTGAGGACTTGATCCAGAACTACCTCTCTCCGTCTGGTCTGAGTAAATTTTTCGCAGTGGAGCGTGCCCATCGTGTTCCGGGGGGCCAGGGTAAGCCAGGTGCCCCGCCGAGGCCTATTGTTGCGAAACTCTTCCATTATAGGGATCGGGACGCTATCCTGCAAGCATCACGTGTGAAGGGCCCGGTAGCCTTTGAGAACGCCACGGTGAACTTTTATCCGGACTTTTCTCAACAGGTCCAGAAACAGCGTATGGGCTTCCGTGGTGTCAAGAAACGTCTCTGAGACATGGGGTTACGCTACGCTATGCTTTTTCCGACCAGGCTGCGCGTCGAGTACAATGACCGAACCTTCTTCTTTGATCGGCCTGATTCTGTGAATGACTGGCTGGACTCTCTGCCTGACCGGCCTCCTGCGACTGAGTCCGACGTCCACCCGGGTGGTGCTGAGGGTGGTGTGGAGAGCTGAACAATTTGTCTACGCCTGGGCCCTCGTATAGAGTAAACTTTTCAGGGATTCTATGCCTCAGTACCTCTACTGTCTATGTGTTCTCCTCATTATCTGTCTTGCTCGGGGTGGCGGGTGGGCCGGAGCCTTTCCTCCTCCGGGGTCTTTTTGTAGAATGGGGGTTCTTGGGCGACAGGTACACTGCATGTTGGGGTGGCTTTTTAGCATTTTGCAGGGGTGCAGGGTGGGGGGTGTTATCTTGAGTGTTGGGGGGTGGGTGGTTGGGACGTTCGATGTTTGTGTGTTATGTTTTCAAGGCGACTCTATTTTGTTTCTGATGTTTTTTATGTCATGCTCATTGCAGAGGGGTTTCGGCGTTGCTGTGTGGGATGGGGTAGCGGGTTGAGGTTTGTTTCGTGGAATGTTAATGGTCTGGGAGATCGCATTAAGCGGAGTGTGGTGTTAAAATGTCTACGCCGTTTATCTCCAGATATTGTTTTTCTACAGGAGACTCATTTGGTGGGTAATACTTGTCGTGCGATGAATAGGTGGGGATATCGCCTTGCCGCACATTCGGGGTTTACCACGGGTTCCAGGGGGGTGGGTATCCTTGTTCGGGCTTCCCTCCCCCTGGCTATTGATGATGTGATCCTTGATGACTGGGGGCGTTATGCTGTCCTTGTGGGTCGTTATGAGGGTCGTACCCTCTCCTTGTTTACTGTTTACGTGCCCCCCGGCCTACAGACTTCTACCTTTTCCGATTTGGGCCGTGTGTTGTTGAACCTCCCTGATAGTACTCTCTTTATTGCAGGTGACTTTAATTCTGTGATCTCCGGTCTACACGATCGTTACCCCCCCTAGGGATACTCCTTCGGCCCATCAGTGGCTGGGTGGGTTTTTGGACACGTTTGGCTTGGTGGATTGCTGGAGGCTTCTGCATCCTACCCAGCTTCAATACACTTTCCATTCGGGGGCCCATGGGAGTCTGTCTAGACTGGATTATTTCCTGATACCCGCGGCGCAAACGCCAGCGGTGCGTGAAATTAGACACCTCCCCCGGGGCATCTCCGATCATTCTCCGCTCTGGCTTTGTTTTGACATTGGGGTGGAGGCGGCGGGCCGAGTGGCTCCTATTAACCCTTGGTACCTTACCTCCCCTGAGACCCGCAACCTTTTGACTAAGTCTTTGGATGCCTATTTTTTAGACAACGAGGGGTCCGTTTCCTCTGCGGTATCCCTGTGGGAGGCCTTTAAGACAGTGATTCGTGGGCAGGCCCTTTCCCTTATTGCTGAATCCAAGAGGGCTAGGAATCGGGAGGTGGTGGACCTTGAGAGAGAGATTGCGGAGAGGGAGGCCGACTTGGAGTCGGATGTCACCTCGGATAAACTCCACGCCCTGGGTCTGAAACAATTTGCTTATAAGTCCTTGGTCACGGATGCGGCTAAACTGATGTTCCGCGAACAGCAGGGTCGTCTGTATGATGTGGGGGATAAAGCGGGTAAATTGTTGGCGTGGTTGGATAAGAAAGAGAGGGCGAATCGTGTGGTGCCTGTGATTCAGTCGTCGAATGGTGTTGCAGTGACGGACCCGGTTGGAATCGTTGAATGTTTTGCGGAATATTTTCGTGTGGTTTATACCCCTGTGTCTGGACGGGATGTGGCTGACTCTCGCCTTTTGTTGCGCGATATAGCTTTGCCCAGTGTTTCCGATCTTGACCGTGTCTCGTTGGAGTCCCCTTTTACTACGGATGAGATAGCGACTGCCATTCGCTCGCTCCGTTCGGGCAAGGCCTTAGGCCCCAATGGGTTACCGATTGAGCTGTACAAGCTACGCCCTGACAGGGTAGCTCCCTATCTTCGGGCTATGTTTTTGGAGTCCCGGGAACGGGGTATTCTCCCGTATGACCAGCGTTTGGCTACGATAGTCGTAATTCCCAAAGACGGGAAACCGCGGGACCTTTGTTCGTCTTATAGGCCCATTTCCCTGTTAAATGTTGAGCCTAAGGTCCTGGCTAAGCTCCTGGCGACCCGCCTACTGACGGTCATTAGTGGCTTGGTTCATCCGGATCAATCCGGATTTATCCCACATCGTAACACGGCTCTTAACCTACGTCGTCTCCACGGTGCTGTTGCGAGGGCGGGGCTTCTGACGGAGCCGGCCATTTTGGCCTCGTTAGACGCCTCAATGGCCTTTGACACTGTAGAGTGGCCCTATCTTTGGGCAGCTCTCGAAAAATTTGGTTTTGGCCCTGAATTTATCGGTTGGGTGAAGTTGTTGTACGTTGAACCCTTAGCGCAAATAGTGGTGAACGGTAAAGTTTCTGTCCCCTTCTGCCTTGGTAGGGGGACCCGTCAGGGTTGCCCCTTGTCTCCATTGCTTTTTGCGCTTGCCTTGGAACCGTTAGCTGCGTGGCTTCGTTGGGAGCCTTCGCTCAAAGGGATCCGTTGGTCATCGGACTTTGAGGACCGTGTCTCTTTTTACGCGGACGACATTCTTCTATATCTTACCTCCCCGCGTAAATCTTTAAATGTTTTATTTGATGTTCTTACTTCGTTCGGTGCTAATTCGGGCCTTGTTATTAATTGGGC
This sequence comes from Lissotriton helveticus, assembly GCF_964261635.1. NCBI lineage: Eukaryota > Metazoa > Chordata > Amphibia > Caudata > Salamandridae > Lissotriton > Lissotriton helveticus. The sequence continues at coordinate 644,755,942 of NC_136071.1, read as the reverse complement.
TAAGTCCTGTGTGTATGTTCTTTCGGGTATTTTGCCCCCTTTGCCGGACAGATTTCCTATCCAGGTGGTCCAGTCTGGCTTCAAGTTTTTGGGGATTTTTATTACCCTGGACCCCTCACTCCGGTTTGAGCGTAATCTCCTCCCCCCGCTTCTTAGACTGCGACTGGATGTGGCCCGTTGGCGTAAGCTGCCCCTATCTCCTTTGGGTAGGGCAGCTCTTTTTAAAATGATGTCCTTGCCGCGGTTCCTCTACGTACTTCAAAATTCCTATGACGACATTCCCGCTACCTATTTCCGAGAGATCGAGAGTCTGCAAAGACAACTGATTTGGGACGGGCGTCCACATATAGCCCTTGCGAAACTTACCATCCCTTGGTACGACGGGGGCATGGCGCTCCCCGATATCAAGAGATATTACTGGGCTGCCCAGCTATCTGCCATTAACCACGCGATGTATTCGCCGGGTCGCGATCCGGCCTTTGAGATGGATAGGTTCCAGTTGCCGGGAGGGGACTTTAATAGAGCGCTTTATTCTAGATCGGCCGGGCGCCACCTTACGGGCCCGTCCAGGACCGCAGTCAACGTGTGGCGCGCCGCGAATGTGAGTTTGGGATGGGAGAATCGACTGACACTGGCGACTCCGCTTTATGCTTCTGAACGTTTGGGGTGTCTCTGGTCTACTAAGGGCTTTGACCGCTGGGATATGATTGGGATTTGTAAGGTGGGTGATGTTTGTGTGAATGGTAGCGTGAAGTCGTTCCAGGCCCTTAAGGCAGAATACGACTTGAGTGATAGAGAGTTTTTCCGGTATCTGCAGGTCCGGCATGCCCTGTCCTCAGTCCTGACTCCTGATGTGGCCCTGCCCGAGTCCTCCCCCCTTGAGGATCGTATACTAGATGGACACCTGCCCGACAGCACTATCTCCCTTATTTACAAAAAATTGATTCATACTCGCGCTGATTTGTTGCTCCGGCTCAGAGAGATGTGGGTCGGTGACGGATTGGAATTAGATGACGAGGATTGGCAGTCGGCACTCTCCTCTCCGAAAGAAGTCGCCATTCCCGCCCGTCTTCGTTTGGTGCAACTTAAAATCCTCCACCGGGTGTATGTGACTGGTCCGCGTCTGGTGGTAATGGGTTTTTCCCCGGATGGCTTATGTAAGCGTGGGTGTGGGATGAGCGCTACCTTTATGCATATACTTTGGGAGTGCCCTGTGGTGGCAGCCTATTGGGTGGATGTACTTGCGATAATGACTGTTGTGACTGGTGTTGCACTGCGGCCTGAGGCCCGACGATGCCTGCTGAACGTGTGGGAACCCTCCGATTACTCTGTGGCCCAGACTAGATGGGTGACCTTGGGTTACATGGTTGCGAAGCGTGACATTGCGCAGCTTTGGGGCGCATCCCGTCCTCCAGACGTTTCGGTGTGGGAGGATAACATGGACTGGTCCATGTTCCGAGAGAAGACCGTCTATGTGGCTAGGGGCAGACCCAGGGCGTGGACGAAAATTTGGGGTCAATGGAATGCATATCGTGGAGAAATTTGTACCCCTCCCTTGGTTGACACCTCCGATATTACCCTGTCTCCCTAGGCTGACGTTCCCGAAATTTTTCATTCTGTTTTAGGATTTTCCTGTCCTCCCTGCTTCCCCCCTCCCCCGGCCTTGCCGAGTCTCATTGATTCACCTTTGTTTTCCTGATTAGTGGCCCTCCCCTCTGACATCCGGGCTGACTTGATTGCTGCATTCGCCTTGTTTTAGTGTTCGTTATTTTAATGTTTAATATAGAAAATTATCATGTTCTGTCTTATGTCTGGAGCAATATTTACTCTATGATTTCGTCCTGGCCACGGAAAGGATTGTCTACCTCATGTGTCGTGCTTTGCGAATTAGCGGCCAGCCCGTGTGGTTGTAGGCCCATCTTTGTACTTTTTATCTGATTGCTCAATAAAAGTTTTTAACCAAAAAAAAAAAAAAGAGAGGGGAAGGTAACAACCACTGGACTTTAATCAGGGTGACATGTGAGAGAGATAGAGTGGGGGGCAGGGGAGTCAAAGGGGGTGCATCGTGCATATCACTTCTACATCGCAGAGGACATGGTCCTTAAGCCTCAACTTGGGTGGCCGGGGTTTGTGGGGGTGGAGGGTTGGGGTATCGGGGGGCTTGTGGGTGGGGTGCCGGGGGGGTGTCTGGGGGAAAAAAAGAAACTAATACATGAGTACAGTATGGAAATGAGTTTTTTTGCGCGCTTTCTGTTTGCTTTAGTCAGGGTGTGTGGCTTGTGAAGGGAACCAATGTACAGCTCGATGGCGGTTAGGGGCATCAGGATAGGTACGCTGAATGTTAGGGGGCTGAATTCTGTTGGTTGATAAAAGACGGCGGGTGGCACAGGAGCTACGAGTTCTTTTTTGCGATATAATGTGTCTCCAGGAGACCCATATAGTATGGTCAAAAAGGCAATTGCTTGAAGAGCTGGGATTCAATCTATTAGCTTGCACTAAATATTCTGGCACGTCCAGAGGTGTTGCAATCCTGGTAAAAAAACACATAGGTAACACGGGCAGAATCTTAACCGATGGGCTGGGTAGGTGGACAATTGCGGAATGTGTATAGGTTCCACAATATTTACGATCTGCAAAGTTTATGGGGCTAATATAGATGAAGCTGCTACTTTAGATTTTTTAAATGTTGAGCTTGCGACTTGGCCTACACCTTTGATCCTGTGCGGTGACCTAAATGTAAATCTGGCACCTAATATTTTATGTAATGAGAAATTGATTTACAGTGGTAGGAAACCGCGTGTCTTTAAAGCTTTGCAGTCATTAATGGATGCGCATGGCTTGGTGGATGTTTGGGCCTCTCTTCGGGGGGCGGAGGCTGGATATACTTTTTTTTCTTTTCCCCACCAAAAGTTAGTGAGATTGGATTATTTTTTTGCTACCCAATTGCTACTGAATCAGGCATGTATTCAGGTATATCCAAGAATCACATCAGATCATGGGCCAGTAGTCTTATCGATAACTGGTATTGCAACAGTTACCAGGCCAAGGGGGTTTTCTTTCGATCGTAAATTACTATTAGATCAGCAATTTGTAGAACATATAGAGCAATGGATTACCACTTTTTTTAATATAAATCGTGGGAGCACTAATGTTGGCTGTGTGTGGGACACTTTCAAGGCCGCCTTCAGAGGTGAAGCCCTGAGTAGGGGACTGTATAATCAAAAAAAACAGGCAGCAAAATTCCAAGAGCTATATCAGGAGTTGATAAAGGCTGAGGAGCCGCTTCTGCAGGGTATCCAGGCCGGCAACGATATAACTGCTTCGACAACGACGGTGGCACGGCTTAAAGCAAGGTTAAATGTTAACTGGTCTCAGGAAACTGCAAAAAAATGTTTTATCAAACAACAATTGCACTATGAATATGGGGAGGCAAGTGGCAGGTGCCTCGCCCAAAAAGTAAGATTGAGAGAGGCAGCTCAACGAATAGATAATATCTTAGATTGGAATGGTCATTTCGTGGAGAGTGAAAGTGGTATCCTAGAGGTGTTTAGACAGTTTTATGATTCACTTTATCGCAGAGATGAGTATGATGAGGATAGTGCGGGCACTCTCATTCGTCAGTACTGCGCGGCAGATCTTTCCTGGGACAAGGCAGAAAGGCTGGACGCTCCAATTACGTTAGAGGAACTAGAAGTAGCGGTGAATTGATTGGCTGTGGGCAAGGCGGCAGGCCCAGACAAGTTACCTCTAGAAATTTATAAAACTTTCTTTTCTGTATTAAAGCTATATCTGTTAGCAACAGTTAAAGTGGCTCAGAAAGGGGCTGCCCCCAAGTCTTGGGATGAAGCATGCATAATCGTGTTTCACAAAAAAGATAAACCTGTTAATGTACCCGGTTCATACCGTCCCATTTTGCTTTTAAATGCTGATGGGAAGATTTACTCAAAAAGTTTGGCTAATAGGCTAGCTTTAGTTATTCCTTCATTAGTTTCCACTACGCAGCACGGTTTTATCTCGCATCGAGGAGCGTCAAATCATGTTAGTCGGGTGATAACTCTCTTCGACTATGTCAATACAACTCGGGAGGCTCTATGTTTAATTTTATTGGATGCCGAGAAGGCTTTCGACCGAGTCTCATGGTGCTTTTTATGGGATGTAATGAGGCGTCGGGGTTTTGGGCCAGAGTTTATCACATCGTTGCAGACATTATATCGTCAACCCGTTGCCCATATTTTCACCATGGGACTCGAGTAGGAAGCAGTCCATATACAACGGGGCACTATGCAAGGGTGCCCGTGCTCCCCACTTCTTTTTTCATTATATATTGACCCGTTTTTTAAAATGCTGGCATCCAGCACTAGGATTCAGCCAATAGGCATACAGAACTATCAGTTCAAGGTTCTCGCCTATGCGGACGACGTTGCTGTGGTCCCACATAGACCAACCACAGCTATGCAGGAGATCAAACACTTAGCTGCAGAGTTTGGGGCAGTTTCCGGCTATAAGCTGAATACGGCCAAAACATAGTTGCTATGTGCCAATATGCCGACGTATTCTGACCCAAGGGTATGTCAGGAGGTTACGTATCTGGGTGTTAAGCTTAGGGTCTCCGCAACTGCCTTGGTTAAATCAAACTGGGAGGCTCTTCTGTTGGGGCTAAGAAGACAGTTAGACCGGGCTGAATGCCTTCATCTCTCCTTTGTAGGGAGATGTAATTTATTAAAAATGTGATACTGCCTAAAATGTTGTATTTTTTTAGATGCGTGCCCTTAGAAATTCCAAGGTGAGTTTAGCACAGCTCCAATCTATTTGCATGCGATTCATGTGGTCCAGGGGCAAGGCCCGTCGGGCTATGCGATATTTGATATTACTGAGACTGTCAGGGGGCTGGTCGGTACCGGATTTCACTTTGTACTACTATGCTTGTATTTTGTTAACAGGGGCTGGCCCTCTCGATATCGCGGAGTGCTCCTCCATATACTAGATGTTAATGGGAGTGAACGCTAAAAACTGTTTGTTCTTACACCTAGATTGGTGCTACTACAAGCGCACTAGATTTAAGGTCTTGGGGGCAGCGTACAAAGTGTGGAAAGCAATAAGGAGCATGTATGGGTTCGAGAAAATCTCTTGGTACACACCATTGGTATCCACAAAATTTTTGCCATCTGACTTATGTGATCGTGTGGTCCACAACTGGAGATTAAAAGGTATAAGGATGGTGGGAGATCTGTATTCAGATAGGGGTCTCAAATCATTTGAACAACTCAGGGAACAGTATCAGTTGCCTAGGGAGAATTTTGTTAAGTATCTATAAATTAGGCACCATTTGGTGAATAATTGTGGCATTATCCAATCCAATCCCCTGATAGAAGGAAATATGAAAGCAGCAAGGATAGGCACTTTATATGGCCTTATGCTAAGTACTAAGGCTAATGATGTGGAAGAACAAAATAGTAAATGGGGGATTAAATTGGGGAGACAGGATATACAAATAGAGGTTTCTATTGATTTGGCCAGTCAATTATTCTTGTCCGCAAAACTGTCTGCCCAACATTTTAAATCACTCTTTAATCTTTACTATATCCCAGATAAGGTTTCAAAATGGACTGGGGATCAAATAGGGAAATGTTTTCGCTGTGGACTCCAATCGGATGATGTTCATATTTTCTCTACATGTCCATCTTTGGTTAGCTTATTGACCCAGCTGGAGAAATTTCTAACAGAGATTCGCGGTGTCCCTACGCAATTATCTGCTACTCAGATTCTCTTAGGGGTGGAGATGGCATCTGGTGTGATAGGAATATCAAAGCATCAGGCTTTTCTAATATTTTTAGCTACAGCTGTATATAGATTAACTATAGATTCACATTGGCTTCAACATCTAAGGCCTGGAGGGCACGGTTCTTTTCTGTATATAATATGGAGCATAGTTTATATGCCCTCAAAGGCCATCGTAAAAAGAAGCTCGGTTGGCAAATCTGGGGCGCAGTCTCGCAATATTTGGATTGTGAAATGTGAAATCCGGGGCCAGCTAGGTCCCTTGATACTTGTTCGTCATGGCTACAGTTACATACCTTACTTCATGAATTGTAACATAGGCATTTTTTCCTTCTCTGTATTGGTCAATGCATATGCTGTGAATACTGTTTTCATTTCTCTTTGCTTTTTTGTCACTTTTAAAGCCCGCAGTGTACATTGTATGCATGATATCGATTTGAACCTACTGACTCATGTATTCTCAATAAAAAAATAATTTAAAAAATATATATTATACAATAATTTAAAAAAACCAATTACCAATTAATTAACAATTAATGAATAATAAATACCAATAAATAAATACAATCTCTTTAATTAATTTAATTTAATTATTTCACACCCTATTCCCCTATAAACACACAACCCACTACACATAAATAAATCACATAAAAAATGTAATTATCATTTAATCACGTAATAATAATGAATGACCAATTAATTATTAATTTACAATAACAAAAAAATAACAAAAATATTACTACATTAACTCTAATTAATTTAATTACCTAATTAATAATAATTAATTACAAATTAATTATTAATTAAAAATTAATTATTAATCAAAAATATTTAAAAAAACATAATAATTAATTAATTATAATTAAATTACTTCCCACCCTATTCCCCTATAATCCCACAACCAGCTCTGATACTAAAACGCAAAATGTACATTACTAATTTCTAAACATACATTAAAAACATGTTTAACAAACATATAAAATACATAATAAAATACATAACACTAAACAAAATTTCGATATTGGTAACATAAATACCTTAAAATTGATATACTGTCCATCGATATTATAGCACATCGATATTATATACCATCGAAATTAAAACATCGATATTATTGTATATCGATATTTTAACTTCGATATTTTGTCTCCCTACTGTTACTTTGCTGTCTATTTGCTGGTTTATTTCAAATAGATATGTCACAGTTCCGTTTGAGGATATGAACAAAAAATACTTTTTGCATGGTAATTTGTCCATGTTAGATTAGAATGTCTCCTTCTGAGATTATTCATGCACTCTTTTAATGATTGCATTCCCTCCATCATTTGAAAATTTTCAGAGATGTTCTGCCTGTTTACCTTAGATCCATTTAGATCAAGAAATGTCTCATGGTGACCAGCGATACAAATTGATGGAGGTTACCTTATACTATTGGTTCTTGTATTATCTTTTGGAGCATTGCTTGTAAGCACCCTTTCCACAGATAACTCAATAAATGGCTGGGAATGTTGCACATAGATCATTTAGTTGAACAATCTCCGATCGATTTGGTATTTACTATGAAATTGGCTGAAGGTAAAGTAACACAAAATAATGAGATCATAAACTTGTTTTGTCTACATTCCAGTATATTATCAAGATTGTATGCCCATACCTGAGTCCTATATCTGGCCATTGTTGTCAATTTTGCCTTATAGATATGTAAGCTGAAGCAACCCATAGAATTATGGATGGACAAGCTATCCCTGTAGGCCTACAAAATGTCTCTGGCATTCATTTTTTCTATATGGTCTCCCCAAACAGGGATTCCATAAATCTTATTCCTAGATAGCTGTATTATTAAACTTACTCTAATGGTCCATTTGCCAGAAACACATTACCTACCCAGCATTTACTTCTCATAAATTACATTAAATTAGATTTTGAATTACAAATATGGAGGCTCATGCTCACAGTAGCTTTCAAATGCAAACAATAGTTTTTCTGAGACATTCCATGTCCAGGCAAGAATCACTGTATCATCACCAAACACCTTCTGTTTCCCACAGACAACAAGATTGAAGTTTTTCAGTAGTACACCGACAGAGCAATCATCAGTTGTTCTGCAGAATTCAGCCACACCTGATTTGGAGTTGCTAGGGAACCTGTCTTGTAATTTCCAGAATCACTATGTGCAAGTATCTGAAACCCTTAACTGGGTGGAGAGAAATTTATTTTCTATCTTAGCTCTCTAAATAATATGGATCTGTGATTCTGAAATAATTGATGGGCTCAAAGGCAGATGATGCATCCCAAAACCATCCTATGCAGGCGGCAACAAATGTGCAGGGAGAATGTATGCTGCCAAGCTTAAGTACAAAGGCTTCCTCCCACATACCCCACGGGAAGCTGGGGTTTATCGACTGTGGATCACAAATCGGTACACCCATGTGCTGGGGGCAAATGGCTCCCTCCAACCATCATAAACAAAATGTTTACACATAGACCACAGGACACAAGTTAGTAAACCTCAATTTAAGAAACTGCCTGGATCTACTAAGAAGCAGCAGAATGTGGAAAACCCTATGTACTCAGTAAAACATTTATTTGACCAAGCTCCAGGATTCCATCAGCATCTTGTTCTCCAGTGACAGCCTCATGTTCTGGATTAGATGTTTTTCCCATTTTGAGGCCTAAAGGCCATGTCAAAGAGTGTCTGGTTGACACATTCATGCCTGCATGCATCAAAGAGAAAACTAAAGTACTAAGGTAAAAATAATGACTAGGTGCCAGCCCCAATGACTCCAGATCCTTAACTGGTGCGATGGCTTGCACAGTGACCTGTCAGCAACGTGACGAGCACTGCCCCACTTTGCAACGCAGCCCTGTCTCACCAATGCCGCTGGATGACCGCTACCGAGCTGCTGCCTGTACTATGACCTGAGGCCACCGCACACCGCACCGCTCTGCTTCATACCGTAGCCTTGCCCCCCACCACAGCCAGCCCAACTGATGTGGTGTCCTTTTGTAGTGTTTTCACTGTATTACTGTTTGTTCTGTGCAGATGCTTTGCACATTGCCTCTGAGATAAGCCTGACTGTTCATGCCAAGCTATCAAGAGGGTGAGCAGGGGTTGTTTACGACGTGAAATCCCCATATCCTGACTAGAGTGGTGGATTCTGCCTAACTTAGGTGCATACCCGAGTCAGCCAGAAAAGCCATTTCTAATAGCAGGGGAGACCTACGCCCCACAAAACCAGGATGTGTCACAAATCTCCCCGGTTCACCTAGGAAACCTGTAAAAGTTTTGAGTTTACACCCTTGTTTTAGTAACTATCTGCGAGTATAAAAAAGAGAAAAGGGAAATGTCACTGTTTTAAACCATCTTCAAATTCTCAATGTCCGCAAAGCAAGATAATAAAAAAGTATGATTCAAAATTAGATCATAATCAAACGAAGCTACAAAATGCAGTGTTGAGGTAGCTGCGGGAGGAGAATAGGGAGGGGGATCACTTCCACCAGTCCATACAGTGTTTGTATTATCTACTGTTGCAACACAGAACGGTTCAGCTGCTGGATTAGGATTAGTCATCAATGGATTAATAGGCAGCAAAACTGCAGCAGATACTTCAACCTCTCTTCTAGCCAAAAGTCAATAGGATATAGATTCTTCTTTGAAGGGTAACAAACATTTTCCCTTAAAATGATAGGGACTGGTCGGGGCTTTGTTTAAGCAGAGGCCTTTCCCTACTACTTGCAGTTTGGGTGGTAGCCGAGTGTTGAAGAAGGAGAAACCTTGACTACTGGCTCTGTTGTTTCCTTGTTTAATCCCCCACTTTCTCCCTGCACCGGGGTTACCCGTCACCTTGATGTTGTAGTCGGGTGCAGGGTGTCTGCGGTGAGGGTAGCAGATTGGGAATATCTTTGCTCCTGCAGTGCCAGGCCAGTAGGCAGGTGGAACAGCATACATAGGCCAGTTCTGCTTGGCTCAGGCCAGGTTCACTATAGGAGGTGTGAAAGGCAGTCACGGTCTATTCAGGTACAAGCAAAAACAACTCCCACTACTCCAAATGAAGCCAGGTCTATTCAGCCTGGCTTTGAGTCAACCAGGATAGGCAGGACACACCTCAACCCCCCCCTTTTGTCTGTCTATTGTGAATGCACATCCCCAGCTCCTGTCACTCCAAACCCAGACGGTGAATGCACAAATGGCATACAGGATAGTTAAGCAAGAAAATGCCCACTTTCTAAAAGTTGCATTTTCAATTACACAATATAAAAAATCATCTTCACAAAAAGATATATGTTTTAAAGTTAGTTCAGTAAGCCTAAACTCCATTTCTCTATCTTGTCCCAAACGAATGTTATGCTTGTACGATGTTACAAGGCAGCTCCATGTTGACCTATGGGGCTGACAGCCTTTCAATAGTGAAAAACTAAATATACATTCTTTCACTATCAGGACATGTAAAACACACCAGTACGAGTCCTACCTTTCACATAAACTGCACCCTGCCCACAGGGGTACCTTGGGCCTACATGAGGGTGCCTTACATGTAAGAAAATCGAAGGTTTGGGCCTGGCAAGTGAGTGCACTTGCCAGGTTGACATGGCAGTAAAAACTGCACACAGACACTGTAGTGGCAGGTCTGAGACACCTTTGACAGGCTACTTGTGTGGGTGGTGAAACCAGTGCTGCAAGCCCACTAGTAGCTCTTGATTTACAGGCCCTGAGCACACACAGCGCACTGTACTAGGGACTTACTAGTAAATAAAATATCCCAATCATGAAAAACCAACCATACACAATTTACATGGAGAGCATGTGCACTTTAGCCCTAAATTGCAGTGGAAAAGAGCCCAGAGTCCTAAAACCAATGAAAAACAGGAGGCCAAAAAGCAAAATGTCTGGGGGTAAACCCCCTGAAAAAGCCAAGTCTAACACCCACCAATTACATAGGATGATTTTGCGAAATGGAGCTGGTTGGCCGGTGCACTTAATGGTGTCCATTCAACAGGCCCATTACTCAAACATTATAATAACAATAACTTAAAAGTGGCGGTATTAAGGAATAAACCGGAGAAATCGAAATGTTTAAAACTTATAAAAGCTGATTTAATATGCATCCAGGAGACTTGGTGTTCCTCTGACTTTCTCTGTGATGGTTATCTTGCACTAAGTTGTAACGCTACTCCGTATAGGAAAGGACATGCAAAGGGACAGATAGCTATTCTTTTAAATAATGATATTAAATGAAAGTACATTCATTTTAAAGATTCCTTCAATCTCTTTTAAGCAGTAAAAATCTACCCAATTTTGGGTGAGAGTGGGAGGGACCCCATTTTAGTAGTAAATGCATATATACCCCTAGATTCACATTACAATCAAAAGTTAACTGATATTTTTGCTTTTGTATTGGATGTAATGAATAAGGGGGGCGAACTTCACGTTATTCTGGCTGGAGACTTAAATTGTAAAGTCTCCAACGATTCTATTACCCTGTTCACAGATGTTGAAAAAGAAGAAGCATTTCATATCCCCCCACTCCATTTTCCGTCAAAAGTAAAATAAGTAAGGACAATTACTTTTATGCCAAATGAAAATGAATGACTGTGTGATCGCAAATGGCAGATTCGCTCACGATTCTCGTGCACAATATACTCATAAATCACTGTTGGGATATTCTATATTCAATTACCTTATTGTGTCTTACTCTAATTTACATTTTTTATCGGATTTGAAAATTATTAATAACCGTTTTATTGACCATAGACCTTAAGTCTTTTCCCTAGAGCACAGTATGCCCTCAGTAGGGCCACAGAAAATAGATGGATCTAGATTGAAATTCAATAAGGATTCTGGTAGAATGCAATGGCCCCCACTAAAAATCTTTGTTGGTCCTGGCCCTTTTAGCAGGGTTACCCCCAAGCTTTTTGCCTTCCTCCTCCTCTTTTTCTGACCTTGTTTTTGTTGGCTTTAGGATTGTGGGCACTTTACCACTGCTACCCAGTTCTAAAGTGCATATGCTCTGTACTCTACACATGGTAACATTGGCTTATCCACAATTGGCATATTACATTTACATATAAGTCCCTAGTAAAGTACATTATGTGTGTCCAGGGCCTGCACATTAAATGCTACTAGTGGGCCTGCAGCACAGCTTGTGCTACTCACTCTGTAGCCCTTTAAAACATGGCTAAGGCCTGCCATTGCAGAGTCTGTGGTTGCAGTTTTAAAATGCCATTTCGACCTGCCAAGTTAACCTCCTTTCCAGGCCCAAACCTTCCCTTTTATTACATATTAGTCACCCCTAAGGTAGCCCCTAAGCAGCCCAAAGGACAGGGTGCACTGTATCTAAAAGATAGGACATGCACTTTTGTGTTTTACAAGTCCCAGTAATGAAAATTGCTAAATTCGTTTTTCACTATTGCATGTTCTATCGCTACCATATGTTAACTTGGGGATTGCTTTTAAACATCTTTTAAGAGTAACTTTCCATTGGTAGGAGATAGAAATTTGGAGTTTGGTGTCTCTGGACTTCATATTTGAAAACACATATTTTAGTAAAGCTGATTTTTAAATTGCAGGTTTGGAAATTCCACTTTTAGAAAGTTGAATTGTCTTACCCTAACCATTCTGTGCTTTTGCCTGTCTCTGAATACACATCTGGGCCAGGGTGAGAGCTGGGCTTTGTGCATTCCTTCTAGAAAGTCTAGAAAGAGAACTGAGGTGAGAGATTTGCATCCTGATGGTCTATTACCAGGCTAATGGACCTTCCTGGAGTAGATTAGGAGGGTGGTGCTGACACCTGCACCTGAACAGGACTGTGCCTGTCCCCACACAAAGAGCTGTATACTCCCCTGTAGTGTGTCTGAAGCCAGGGCAGGAAGGGCAGGGACCTTGTGAGGTTCAAAAGCCTCTTTTGTTGTCTCTCCCACTTAAAAGACACATGTTGATATAAGTACCTGACCCCTGACACCCTCAAACTAGTTCACTTCGGGATCCTGGGCAGACTCTGCCACTAAAGGGAGCTGCACTGCCAGGAGGGACTGACACTTCGTCACTTCCTTTGCTGTGTTGGCCTGCTGCCTGCTGATTGCTGTGCTGCCAGGAGGGAGGGACTGCCACTTTCCACTGTGCTCCGCTGTGTGGGCCTGCTACCTCTGCAGTGAGGGGATACTGAACCTGCCCTCTATAGTGTTCAATCTACCAAGAAACTCCACGGGTTTGTTGGCTTGCCCCCTGTTGTGGAAGGCTCTGGCCATCAGACTTCTGTATCCTCAGAGTGAGCAATGCCTGAAACCAACATTTGTTGCAGGGTATTTAGAAAACTTTATTGGGCCACCAGATGCACACCCACCGTTCAATGCCTGCTGTGCTAGCCCTCGATCACATATTTCTGCGAGAGGTACTCAAGATTGCCGTTTTAAAGACATGGCAGCGCCACAGCACCAAAGGAAGCCCGTGAGTGCGATGCCTCACTTCAGCCCCGCACTGTGTTGCCAGATGTGAGTCTTCCTTCCTCGTTTTTTGATGCCTTGGTGTTAGAACTAGGGACTCTAGTTGGCAACGGTATATACCTTTGTCCAAATAGGGACCCTTGCTTCTAAGTCAGGATGAGGGGATTACACTCCTAGATAACCCCTGCTCACCCCCTTGGTAGCTTGGCACAAGCAGACAGGCTTATCCAAGAGGCAGTGTGTTAAGCATTTGTGAATATACACAGTAATATAGTGAAAACACTACAGATGGACTTCACACAGGTTTTATAAAAATAAGTATTCTTTATATAGACTTAACACAAGAGCACAAATGACAAAAATCCACAATACTGTACTTAAGATTGACTTAAAGATGGCAGAAGTTACTTAGTTCAAGTTGGTGATAAATGCGACACAGTTCTCATAAAATTACCTGGAAGCGTAACACAAAACAAACAAAAGGCACGCAGAGTGGGAGATGCGTCGGTTCCGTGCTCTGGGGGAGATGATGCGTCGCGCCTCAATGCTTGCGCAGAGTAGGGGATGTGTTGTGATCCTTACCGGAGCGGGGGTGATGCGTAGGTTTGCAGCCTGTGGCCCAGTTGCGATGCGCAAGTTGGCGCCTCGATGCGATGCGACAATCATGGTGCGATGTGAAAAGATGGTGCCCTTGATGCGACGATGCGACGACGATGCATACACGCCCTGGCAGCCTTGCGACAACTCTGTACTTTGGAGCCGCGACAGGCCCTGCAACACGCTTCTCCGGTGATGTGACGGCGACCCTCTTGATGGCGTCACACCTCTCCGGTGATGGACAGCAGACAGCTTTGATGAAGGCACGCTTCCTGGGAGATGCGGCACGCTTCTCTAGCGATGCAGCGACTACAGCTGCGGCGGCCACACGCTTCTTCTCGTTGCATCGCGCTTCCAGCTCCCAGCGACACGCAGGTTTCTGCAGATAGGATTCCCAGCAAGGAAATTCAGAGGGAAGCTGGTGGTGAAGTCTTTGTCCCTGAGACTTCAGCAGGAGGCAAGCACAAGTTCAAGCCCTTGGAGAAATATTCTGTAAGATGATGAAAGTTCTTTGAAAGTTCCTTCTTCTTTCCTTGGCAATAAAGAAACCACTGCAGGCCAACCCAGCAAACAGCCCACTGGCAGAGGGGCAGTACAACCTCCTGCAGCTTCGTTTGGTTCTTCTCCTTGGCAAAAGGTTTGTCTAGTTCCCAGAAGTGATCTGAAGTTCTTAGGTCTGGGTCCCAATATTTATACTACTTTTCTCTGTGTTCTCTGAAGGCAGAGGGGCATTTGCCCAGTCCTAACCAGTTCTGGAGCACTCTGTTGACATGACTCCTTCTGTCCTTTCGTAGTGCAGGGTAGAAACATCAGACGCCCCACCGGAGGTGGAGCCAGCAAGCAAGCCCACCAGAAGCATTTGATATACAAGCCCTGGGCACACATGGTGCACTGTAATAGGGTCTGACAAGTAAATCAAATAACCCAATCATGGAGTCACTAATGAATACATCAATTTAACATAGGGAGCACTTGCACTGTGGCACTGAATAGCAGTGGCACAGTGCCCAAAGCGTATAACCAGCAAACATATCAAAAAAGAGGAGGCAATCAGTAAAAGAAAATGGAAGGGAGACTCACGCCAATTATGTCAGGTCTAACACTTGGCATCCCCCTTTCCCAAGCACCAATGAGGAGCACTTTTGTCTGGGATCAAGTGTCTAAGGGGTAACACTGCTTGTGGCAGACACCAATGAGAACCTAGTGTAGGGTGTTTGCCCCTTCAGGTTGCCTGGTAACCGCAAAGCACTGGGCACGCCCACAACATTCTCCCTGCGCATCTCACCTTGCTACAACATGGGCCACAGGTGCGAGGTCCACATACATCAGCATGGTTTGGAGCAGACCCACCTGTTCCTCTGGAACCATACCCGAGCACAACTCTTATCCCAGCTACACTGGCACCATGAGCGAGGACTGCCGATATCTGGAACGGCTGCTCGCAGCCTCAGGTACTGTGCCTGCAGAAGGCCTTGCGGTCTGCTCTCGACCCCCAAGACATCAAGGGAAGTTGAGGGAAATTACTTGGTTACATATTCCGAACTCGTCCAGGCCACTTGAAAACCTCTTGAATTCCGAGGCTGAGACAGCTGCGGTGTGGAACGCTGAAATTACCAGAAAAGCTCTAAAAGGAGCACAATTTTAAAGCACTATTTTGGAAATCTTGAAAAGTGAATAACTCCTTATATGTGAATTGAATTTTGGTATTTAGTCTTTTTTGTGGTGTTTTCACTGTGATACTCTACTAAGGGGCCGATTCCGATCTCGGTCGGTAGGGTACCGAATCGGGTTCGGCATTAGCGGATACAATTCGGAGGCTGAATTTCCGACCGAGTCATACATGGGTCCGGTCGTCGAAGTACGATGCGAACAAGCGCGAAATCTCTGTCCGAATCGTTTCCGAGTCCGAACCGCTCCGTACGACTCGGTCACAAGCACACCGTAGCGCTCAATCGAGATGTTTCGCGACTGACCGGAGTTGGACTTCGGGGGTCCGCATCGGACCTCTTGTTACCCGCAGACTTACGACTCAGACACAGGGGTAGGGGGAGACCCATGGGTTTCCCCAACACAGGCATGTACGGTGCGGATGGCACCGACGTGTACCCACTGTAGGGGGCGCACTTGTCCGCGACGTACCCATTCAGTCAATGGGAGCCCACCCATGTACGCATCGTATGACCGGCTCCCATTGACTTCTACAGGAGTCCAACTGAACCGAGTCCGACAGCATACGGCCGCATCGTACTCGCTCAGTCGTACTGCAGGAGTCCGGATCAGTCGGAAAACACCCCTGATCCTGCTCGGTCAGAGTGCTTTCTGACCCAGATCGGAATCGGCCCCTTAGTGTGCTGACCAAATACTTTACACATTCCGTCTTTGACAAGCCTGCCTGCCCTGTGCCATGCTACCAGATAGGATCACAGGATATTTTATGTGTGATTCTAACTAGAGTGGTGGGTTCTGCCTTGCTTAGGAATATATCCTAGTCAACCAGAAACCCCATTTCTAAAAATCTTCCAATGAAAGTGAAAGTTGTTTTGTACAAGGTTTGGCGGCAGTGGTGAGGTGGATTTATTTCCTTTTGAGAAGCAACTGTAATTCCCTAAGGCATTTTATATGTATAGAGATTTTTTTAACAGAAAAAAGAAAAATCTATGTGACATATTTTCGAGAAAATGTCAGAGCGCAGAGCTGCGCAAAATTTCGCAGTGCATTCTCCAACATTTTCAAAATGCATGGTTGTGCGTATTCACTAGAATATGGCACACCTGTGTGTAATCCCTAGCGTTGGCACTAAATTTAGCTGCCTAGCGCCAACGCAGCCGCCTGTGCTCCATAGTGCAAGGGTGCCTGCATTGCACGGAATGATTGTACACCTTCCTGCACATAAACAATCACTAATGGTGATTTGTTACTTCGCTGTGTCCTGCAGAATGCAGCACACAGAGAAGTAGCAAATCGTCATTATTTAATGATTGTTTATGTACAGGAATGGACGCCCTCCTGCACATAAACAATCATTAATGGCATTTTGCTCTTTCTATGTGTGGTGCAGAATGCAGCACACATAGAAAAAGCAAAAACGAGGAGAAATAAAAGTATTTTTCCTTTGTTTGCCATTCTAACACCTGCTCTTGCATAGCGTTAGTTTTTGCCGCTGCCTCAAAATAACACCTCCTTGTAAATCTGGGACAGCGCCAAAAAGTAATGGGCGTTGCAGTAGAATGCCCACAGCAACACCCAATGCACACCCCTTTCACACTAAATTATGCATGTGAAAGGGTCTTATTTACAAGGTGGCATAAAGCCACAAAAAGTATCTTAACGCCACTTTATGAATATGGAGAAGAGCATATCACCACCAGAACATCGCTAAATGTGACGTTCGGTTTTTGATATTCCCTTGTAAATATGCTCCTATGTTCTTTAGGGATTTCAAGTATGCGCTAGACCGAGATGATTTAGATCAAAGTTTGATATCTTCCTTATCACCAACCCAACTAACATACCTTCTCAAACAAGCTTCTGTTAATCTAAGCCTCCATCTGGACACTGAGCTTTCTGGTAAAAATGTGTGGTGTGAAGTAGTAATGAACTCTATTATTTTGAAATATCCACATTCATGACATAGAATATGGCAATTCGGGTCAGAGGTATCTGAACACTAATGCAGTTAAAAATCCTGACATTGAATGAATTAACATCTAAATGGTATGGAATATTGAATATATCTAAACTCTATCAAATGTAGGTTGAGGATCTGAAACATAATTTATTTGTCTGTCCAGCTTTGTTGTTCTATCATCGCAAGATATTGAGACTCTTTTTCTTGAAATTCTTCGTTTGAATGATGACTGCAACTTTGCATTTAATGTTTGAAAAAAGAACAATACCCAGACATGGATCCCGTGCTCTCCATGCCACTGGAGTCAAGCAATCCTGGCTGATGAGGGCTGAAAGCCGAAAACTTGCCCTAGGATGCTTGTTTCCAGTCCAGGGAGGACCTGGCCTGGCAGTTTGGGCTGGAGTGTTCCCATTGGGTGCAGAGTCAAGACTGATTTCATATGGCTGGGTCCAAACTGGAATGGCATGGTGAGCAAAACAAAATATGGATTTAGGCCCAGATCTCTGTACGGGGTGAATGTATGACATTGTTCTGCATTCTCTCCATCAATTGTTCTCTTTGCATTTGTCACCCCGAGTGGGATGGGTATGCCCAGACGTGGGTCCCGTGCTCTCCATGCCACTGGAGTCAAGCTATCCTGGCTGATGAGGGCTGAAAGCCCAAGAACGGTCCTAGGATGCTTGTTTCCAGTCCAGGGAGGACCTGGCCTGTTAGTTCGGGCTGGACTGTTCCTATTGGACGCAGGGTCAAGACTTATTTGCGTATGACTGGATCGAAACTGGAATGCCATGGTGAGCAAAAAACGATGGATTTAAGCCCAGATCTCTGTACTGGGGTGAATGTATACATTGTTCTGCATTCTCTCCATCAATTGTTCTTTTTTGCATTTGCATTTTGTATAATTTCTGTTTTCTGACTTTGAAAATGTTAGTATAATTCCTGTTTTCTGACTTTGGATCTGAATGTGTTGTAGGGGGTAATCAGCCTAGCTGGTTTTATGGTTTTTGTATCATGTGGTCTATTTTTTTCTCTTGTACTCTTTTACTTTATGTGAACCTCTTCCAGGTTACAAATCATTAAATTAAAATTTGAACTTGAACCAAACACCTTCTGTTACCCTCATCATGTGTCACTTTTCTAAGATGACAGTCCCAGGCCAATTATATAAAAATGGATAGCAGTGAGGAAGGACACCACCGTGCACCACACAAATGTGATTTACAAAATGCATATTTGTGCCATATCTCATCCTTGTTCTGTTTTAATTTGAAGGGTAGAATATAGTTTAATAAGAATCCCATCAGTATGAAGAATCCTCCCAATTTTCAATATTTTCATAAATAATTGCAGTTTTCGGTCTATGAACACTTCATATAAACCTCATTTCTTTTCAGAGCAACTCTGGAGGCTAGAAAAAAAGAAATGTGTGTTTATGTATTGTGCTGTAGCCCCTCCTGAACTCATACCGACGTGGAGTGATAATCTTATACTGCTATTTTCCACCCATCCAGATGTTTGCGAATACTTTTATTAAATAGTTTTTGCACGGTTATTGACTAAGAAAATTTGATCACAGCACGATGGATCGATGCGAGTACATTTTTAAGAAAATGATACTAGAATCCCTGATGTTCATGCGTTGGGTATTTCGAGGGACTGCTATTATATCGTTCTGAACATTTTAAGCAAGATGGGGCTCAGATTTCAATAACTGATTTTAAAAGATATGGAACTAACCCAACCAGCTGAGAGCCTTTCCCACACTTTTTGTGATTTAATTTCTCGAACAATTTCTCTATATAGAAATGGTGTAAAGTTTCTTTGGGAGAACAGATGCGATATTGCATGATCCCTAATGCAACTATGTTGGCAGTAATAGATACATTTAAAGTGATCCATTTTCTCTGAATTTACCTGATCTTAAACAGTCATGTACTTTGCATTTCCTATTTGCTACATTTGACCAATTATTTGTATGTTGCCTCTCTCTCGCTCCTTATAAAAGGGACTGCCATTACCATAGCCTCCATGAGCTTTGTTTATAAACAATTATATATTTTAAGCCTATCTTGCACCTACAAACTGATGCTTGCTGACAGAATTCCCTGCTTTTCGGGTTTCTTAACTAATGTGGTTTGGGTATTTTGACAAACAGTAATTATTTGCTGCTTTTACTATAGATGTACTTGACCTGGAGATAATTGACCTTGCTATTTGTGCCCTATTTTGCATATGAATATAAAATTGTTAACTACAGTAACCCCATTTTGTAATATTCCTTCTATAAAAGGCAGGGCATTACATCTGTCTTCGCCTAAAATCAAGTTTCTGGATTTCACTTAATGTTTTTTTTTTTAAATGTTCATGTATATGACGATTCCAACTGGCTGCTGTTAATTACCGCTGGTAGCCAATCAAAATCACTTTAGGCATCCCACACCTCCTTTTTCCTCGTTTTGCATGTCAGGGGGCGTGAATAGCCTGAACAAATGCAATTTCTGTATTTTGAAAGGAAATATGTGCATGTTCTTTAACTTACACGCAGAGAACATGTAATGATTGTAACCCATTTTTTCTCTGAATCCAATCTACAAAAAGGTACATTTGTCCTCATGCTTTTCGGTGAACGTTATTGCCAACTCCTAATACCAAGATTAGTAAAAACAGCACCTTTCTTATAGTATTTCTTTTCACAAAGCTTTAGAAAATAGGCCATTTACAAATCAAAAAAGGGTAATACCATTCCAAATGAATTAGGGGCCATATGTATCAAGCAAATTCGCATTCGCAAAGGCCGAAATTTGCAGAATTTCGGCCTTTGCGAATGCGAATTTGCTAAATAGTATGTATGAAACATTTTGGCTGCAAAATAAGGAATCGCAAAATTTGCCATTCCTTATTTTGCGATTGCACTTAAGGAATCGCAAATTTTGCGATTCCTTAAATGCAATGTATCAAAGAAAAATTAATTCAAAAATGCCCATAAGGATTCGCAAATTACCACCAACTTCTAGTTGGTGGTAAGTTGCACATTCTTTTACAAAAGCAATTTTTTTTAAATCCAAAGGTGCCATATGACGCTCATACATGCCCTTAGGGCATGTATGTGCGCCATATGCCCACACATGTCATTTTCAGGGGTGCAGCAGGGTGTTCTTGAGACACCTCTGCACCCTTGAAAATATTCACAATTTGCAACCCATAGAAATGAATGGGAAATTTGCGATTAGCAATTTGCTAATCGCAATTTAGGAATGTTAAGGAATCGCTAAAAAGAAGCGATTTCCTACATACATACCATTTTGCGATTTCTAAATAGCGATTCCTTAAAAATCGCTATTTAGGAATCGCAAAAAGGAATGTTGATACGTATGGCCCTTACTGTCTTAAACCCACTCTGAAACATCGATTGAAGCCTTTAGACAGATCATTCCAGTTTTATTGTTAGGTTTGGTGTGATTCAGCGTTACTCATATGACGAAGCTTGTGGGGATGTGTTGGACCTGGCCCTTTTTGCAGGGTTGCCCCCAAACCTTTTGCCTACCTCCTCCTATTTTTCTGACCCTTTTTTGTTGGTTTTAGGACTCTGTGCACACTACCACTGCTAATCAATGCTAAAAGTGCATGTGCTCTCTCCCAAACAATATGGTATGATTGGTTTATACCTTTTTTGCATATTTAATTTGCTTGTAAGTCGCTTCTAAAGTGGTAAACCATATATGAGGGCCCGTAACTTAAATGCTACTAGTGGGCCTGCAGCACTGTTTGAACCCGCCACAGATGTAGCCTTTGAAACCTGTCTCAGGCCTGCCTCTGAAGGATCTGCATGCACAGTTTACTGCCACTGTGACATGACATTTAAAATGAACTGCCAAGCCTTAAACTCCCCTTTTATTACATATAGGTCAACCCTATGATAGGCCCTGGGTAGCCCTGTGGGCAGGGTGCTGTGTAAATAAAAAGTAGGACATGTGCCTTTATTGTGTGTCATGTCCTGGTAAAGATACATATCCTATTTTGTTTCTCACTGCTGTGAAGCCTTCTCCTCTCATAGTTATTTAGGAATTCCCCTACATGTGCTTAAGTCGTAATTCCTGATCTGAAAGGAGTGGTGTTGCTATGTTTGTATGTTTCAGAATTGTAGTGACAAATCCTGGTGTTGTTGGACTTTACATCACTATTTTAGAAAGTGTGATTTTTTCTGTGCATGACTCTTTGTGCTTTGCAGCCTGGCCCCACTCAATGTCTGGGCCTGGGTAACCACTACACTTTGTGCATACTTTCCAGACATCCACAGCACAGGAAGGGCTGGGTGTGACAGGGTTGCATCTGCATTCATCTACATACTGAAGGTCTTCCTGGGCTGGGAGAGGGGGAGGGCGTTCACACTTTACAATTTTATAGGCTGTTTCCTTCCCTCACACAAAGGGCTGATTTACCCCTTACTGATTTTTGGAGCCAGGGCTGAGTTGAAAGGGATTGCGGTGCACTTCTAAATGTTCTTTTAAAAGTCACCCCTTCATCAAAGATATTTTGGAGTATAAGTATAGGGGCTCTGACCCCATACTTTTAGACACTGTGTGGACTTGTACCCAGACACTGCTGGCTCTACAGACTAGGCAGTGCCAGGGGACTGCTGTGCTACCAGGAGGAACCGCCATTTGGATTATTTGCTTTGTTGTGCTGGCCTGTTGGGCTGCTGCGGAGATTGCCACTCTGCATCTGGACTCTTGTGCTGGCCTACCTGCCTGCTCCTTGCTTTGTGCCCCAGTGATTTCAAGGGGCTTGTTTTCAGCCCCCTCACTGCTCATTGAAATACCAGGGAGCAAAAAGGAATCCACCATGCTAAAACTGACATCAAACTCTGGGTGTTGGGTGCTTCATGTCTCACTGTGCCTGCACCAGCACGCGTTCAAAGCTTTGGCTAATCCATCGCATGGAGAGCACTTTTGGTGGAGAAGTATGTGTGGAGCGCTTTGTATCACAGGGAGTGCTAATAATTACTCCTTGAGAGCATGGTGACTGCTTCAGCCTTCCCCCAGGGACCGGTATGTCCCTTTCTCAACTCATAATGGCTGAGAGTAATGCAGCTTTTCCCCAGGCCTGGGAAACAGGTGGTGTGGGTAGGGGTGTCACCGTATCTCGCTCCGCTGGTGCTTTGTTTTAAACGGTGGGACAACCAGGAGAGATTGAGAGAGGTCTCTTCTGTGGGCAGGTAGGCCACAGTCACTGTTAGTGAAACGTGGTGCCGTCAGGCAAGATCGTAGGAGGTCTCCCCGCACCACAGTGGGCTACCAGCATAGGTATCCAATGGTGGGTAAACCTCACCAGGACCTTCAGGTGTCGTGCTTCTCCCTTCTGCACCGACAGAGTCTGGTGATCGATCCCAATGGAAATCATTGTCCCAAAAGCTAATTACCACAACTAGCCTGATAGAAGCAAAGGTGTTTGGCAGTTTGTTGTTTATTTGCTGCATTTCGTGTGGGCTTATAGTCCCTTGAGGAAGCAGGCGCACATCTAAACACGGTGCACCCTTGAGGCATTTATTGTGATAATCAGAACCGCACTTGGGTGATAGTTTTATCGTCTTTGTCTGTGTAGTTGATTGCATAGAAAGTACTGTATAATTGCTACTAGAAGCGCAGGTATGCCATGCCTACTCGTACCATACAATGAGATATGATTTAACCTAACCATTTTTGCATTACTTGCTCAGAGTTGGTGATTGATGTGTTTTTCCGCTAACCAAACTGCTGTATATAATGCCCTGATATTAAAATGTACGTCATTTTGATTCTTGCATTGACAGGATAACGAGTACTATTTCAGTGATTGAATGATATGCACAATACTTATGATTCATGTCATTTTGGTCTATATTATATGCACAATATGTACTACTTTTGTTATATACTTTTGTGTGGAGTCTCTTTTGTAGCCTATGCATTGTGTTTTTGTGTGTGTGTGTTGTTGTGTGTGTTGCACAAATGCTTTACACATTGCCTCTGATGATACTCCTGACTGCTCTGTGCCAAGCTTCCAGAGGGTGAGCACAAGCTATCTTTGGTGTGTAACTTACTTGCCCTGCCTGGATTGGTGGGTTCCCGAGCTAACCAGAACCCTATTTCTAATAGAATGGATAAAAAAAATTAAACCAATAAGGTATTTTGATTAACTGTTTACAGCCATTGGTTCTTTTCTCAACCTCCTTCAGCCACTGCTTGAAAAAAGTGTTGTTTACATTTTGAATCAAAGCGATGCATTAATTCCTATTCACTATGATGGTGTGATTTCTTTTGCTATGAGGGACTTCAATCCCAAGAGTACTTCCCATTGCAATTCATGAGCAATGAGGCTAACATGCACCGCAATGGAGGTGCATTATTCTCAGGAGCAATCACAGCCACCTGCATTAGATATGGCAACACAGGTGTATTGCTGCAGTTAATTGTGCAGCCTGTGGCAACAGCATACAAAACACAGCTGTGGTTCTACCCTTTTCTCAGGGTACTAATCGAGAGGGAACAGGAAGATAATTATTTTGATGGTGATTGTCAATTTACTCTGGGGGCAATAACATCTCAGAGGCAAAGATATCAGTGGGCCAAACTCCTAATTGCATTTATGGAGTACCAAGTGCACCTCTACCATAACACTCCTAATGTATTCTGAGTAGCAGGCAGGATTCTGTGCATTGCTTCTGGGTTGCTCATTCATTATTCAGATAGCCCAGTAGCCTCCACACAACTGCTACCAAACCACTCATTGACTTTTCAGAATGTCCAGCAGTGCCACACCATTGCCATCAGACAGGCTGTTCATTTATTAGAGAGCCTGCTACCTCTTACCACTGTTCCAATAATCACCCTAATTTTTGTAGTGGGACTCGAAAAGTGAAATGTTTCTTTCAACTGTGAAATGTAATACAAAGATGTTCATCCATCTGACTGTTCACTTGTATAAAACCTGGTTCTTTCACAGTCTCAGGAAGCCTCCATGTTTATCTGCAAGATTTAGGCTTGAAAGTCCTCCAGTAGGACATCAAACACACACCAGTTTTGCAGGCCTCGTCCGACCCTGAGTCTCCCTCAGCTGTATGTTAGTGTTTCTCCATCAGGCTATTGCAACCTTGCCAAGGTAGACCTAATCCACAAAGGGATTAGGTCCTGGTCCTATAACAAACAAGTGAAATGTCACTGGATCCACCTATGAGTGTAAGATCCACCGCGGGAAAACATCCATTACAACACACTACCTTTACAACGCAACTGTTACAACGCACTGCCTTTACAATGCAACTGTTACAACACAACTGCCTTTACATCGCATGCCATTACAATGCATGCATTACAAAGCAGGTCACTACAACGCATGCCATTACAACGCATGCCATTACAACGCATTATAAGGTAAGTAATGGAGATTTTTTAGTTTTAGGGTGGGTATGGGTTTTGGGGTACATGGGAATAGTAATTTTTACCCCTACACTATCCAACACTTTCCCTACTGTTGCACTTACTGGAGTGGGAATAGTCATTTTTACCCCTACACTATCCAACCTTACCCCACTGTTTCCCTAAAATTATTATTGGTTGTAATGGTATGCGTTGTAATGGAATGCGTTGTAATGGTAGTTTTTTTTAAATGCGTTGTAATGGCATGCATTGTAAAATCATGCAATGTAATGGTAGTTGCAATGTAAAAACTGTACTGTAAAAGCATGAGTTGTAATTATTTGCGTTGTAGCGTCATATATTCTCCCCGGCGCAACATGAGGCCCAACATGGATTCTTCAAGGAATGCCAAATCCATGCAGCAACAACAATGTTGCTTTTGCCTGAAGGTTCATTAATACTTTTCCCTAAACCCTCTGGTAAGAAGGTGTACTAATCGTGATCTTCATTTATGCACCAATAGTAATGAAGGTGTGCCTGCACACGTCCCACTGAGACTCATGCATACATACCCTATTTCTTCTCAAATTCCCTTTTCCACTGCTTGTAATGTCTTTGTTCCACATCTACATTCAGATTCAGTCCTGTACCTTGCTTGAGTCCAACACCCCTCCCAGGTTCCTACATCGTGCTGAATCCCCACCAGCTATCAATTCCATTCACAAATTGACCTCAGGTTGACAAAACTTTCTCACTCTTCTGTCCCCATTTTCGGGTTCAAGTTTCACACTCGATGTAGGGATCGGACATGGAGGTGGTAAAAGAGGCCCTCTCAGTAATCCAAAGCATCCACATTGATATTGGGAAAGTTGGCACGATGTCATAGAGGAGAGAGAAAGTTGGCTGTCATTGGGGTGCTGAAAGCACCGGATGAACTTTGTGCTGAGGGAAACACAGGGGAATCTAATTTTGGATATGGAGGTGAACGGATTGTCCAAAGTAGATCAATGTAGCTAAAATTGACCCAGAAGTCATGGGTTTTTTTCTTCTGCAGGTTAGCACAGATTACCTGTGTGCTGGGAGCTTTGTGGCCAGGTTTTCTCTGTAGAAATACCATATACATACAAGTGGTACGGTCCTACGTGCAGCTGGATACCGAACTACTATTTATGGTTGCTAAAACCATGCAGCAAACATAAGCTTCGTCTTTGTGTGCCATTGTTTGCTTTTGGGATTTTTTTCCACTTTACTAGGCCAATAAGCAGAATTCCTTGGAGAGATTCTTGGGGGTTAATTTTTCTTTTTAAGTGCATGTGATTTTGCTATGTAATGGAACTTGGACACCGGTAAATGGTGTTCTTGAAGCCACATAATGGGGTCGATTCCGATTCGGGAAAAAAAACGTCCGTACGATTTGTATCCGGAGCCCTCTCCGTACGAATCGTACCCATCCGTCCGAGTCGCGAAGTACGATTCGTATTCCGTGAATCCGTCCGAATCGTCGCGATCCGTACGTTTTGCAAGGCTGAACCGTGAACTGTACGACTTATACACATACCGTACGACTCGTACACATGCCATACGACCCGACGAGTATGATCCGGACCGGGGTATGAGGACGCGATTCGTACAGTCCATGTCAGGTAAGGGCGAGTCATACGGAAAAGCACACAAACACATACACACCGTACGGTCCGTACCCCCCATGATCGCAGGGGTACCCCCATTGTACGATCGGTGTACGAGTCGTACCCCATGTACGATCGGTGTACGAGCCGTACCCCCATTGTACGATCGGTGTACGAGCCGTACCCCATGTACGATGGGTGTACGAGCCGTACCCCCATCGTACAATGGGGTACGGCTCGTACACCCATCGTACAATGGGGGTACGGCTCGTACACCCCATGATCGCAGGGGTACGGTGCGTACCCCTGCGATCATGGGGGTACGCACCGTACCCGGGGAGGCCGTTCCGTACCTGTATCGGTGCGAACTCTGCTTTTACGGCTGTTTTCAGCTCCCGTAGAAAAAGGGTCATACGGTGCGTACCCGACACGTATCGTACTTGCTGGGTCGTAAAAACCAGCCACGAACCGTACAGATGTCGCGTACAGCGGGTTCCGAGGGAGAATCGCGCGGAGATTAGAGTCGTACGGTGTCTTGTACGACTCGTACGGAGTATGGCTCCTGGTACGAATCGTACTTCGTCGTACGTACGGGGGACGTTGCAGGGTACGATTCGTACTGGAAAAACGCTATTCGGAGCGTTTTTTCCCGAATCGGAATAGACCCCAATATGATTTAGTCAGGAAACTGGGATCACAGCTCCAGTCTCCTGGTTACACAATTTCAAATTTAAGCCTGAGATCTATGGCCGAAAATGACATTCGCCAGGTGTGCCTCTTAAGCAGCCTCTTGACAGCAAATGGGGCCGATAATAAAACAATTCAGCATGCTATATATATTTACTATGCAGTTTACAGAATGCTATGTGTAGCATTTTATTCACTTCGTAGCACACTCATTTATTTGGTCACCCTCCTCAGCTTCCCCACACTCACCCACCAACCACCTCCTTCACTTCACCCACCCACATATCCACATTCCACCTATCACCCATGCAAGATCATCCACTTGCACGCACTCCGCCAGCAGCCGCCTACAGTCACCATCCTTATAAAGCGTCCTTATAAACCATTCCAGCTCACATTTACCCCCAACTCACACTCACCAAATTACTCACATTCCCCTACTCAGTCACCCATTTTCGCCCACTAATTCCCCTCCTTTCTGTTATTTACCAGAGTTGAACCCAGGTCCGGCTTTAGCGCTGATGGCGCCCCGTACAACAATCGTTTTTGGTAGGGTGACCTCCTCCTCAAATTCCCTCACTACCCTTGGAGCAAAATGCCCATCATCTCTCCATAGCCCCCCTCTCACATACATTTCATTTGTTTTAAAGCACTGGTAAAGGCTGGCTGTACTAATAATGTATATCTACCCCCCAAAAAACGTTTTAGCAACATTAGGAATAGATAATAAAGACTAAGGAGAAGAAACACAACGTCCTTAGCTGTTTTATGCAGTTTGCATGTAGCTCTTTGATGACAGTTTGTAACAGTCACTGTTCTATATAAGGGTTGTATCTTATGAACTGCAATAACAAAAGGGTATCTATGACAAAAGCAGTAATCCACTCAGCTATCCGCATAAAACACAGATCTGTGATCTGTATGGTTTGCATTCTCTGCAGCATGCATATTAACCCTCTGTGCTACTTTATGGTGAAACAAAACTGCCACTAGACACATCCCGACCTCTCTCTCTGGCAGGAACATTAATCACAAGAGTTATTTGACATTTTTGTTGCTGTCTGAAATCTGGATGCGCAACAAACTATGTAGCAGGTGTTTTTAAACAGCGCCCCCCACCCGAGGTCAGTGTCCACCTCCTCAGGTCAATGCCCAGTGTGGCCGCACTGGTCGTATCACCCCAAAGCCACCCCTGGTAGAGCCAGTTGGAAGCACAAATTCTGATTTATTCTTTAGGTTCACTAATTAGTTTTCATTGCTGTGCAGTTTAAGCTACATTATGCCTGTGTATTTCCTACTGATAGCAGCTTGTTCTACTAGCACAGATAGTGTGCCCTATTTGATGATGCATAGCTTCAGGGCCGTGCAGCCCTTTTATTTCATCTGAGCATTTCTTCAGTGGGCTTAGTTCCTTGGAGGCTGGTTTAGAGAGTACAGGGCTGCTCCTGGTACCTCTGTCATTTTCTGTAGCTCCCGTAAGTTCAATACAGCATGTGCAGGGAGGCATAGAGAGGGAGGGTTAAGGGCAGTGGTCGTAGTGTATTTAAAAAAGAATGGGAACAGATCCTGAGTGCAATGGGGTGGGGTCAGTGAGAGTGGGGGGAGGATAAGACACATGGCTAAAAAGAACACAATATTCTATAACTATTTATGTCAGTTGGGCTTCAGGGGTAAGGTTGGAACAATTGAAAAATGTCTCAACCTAAATTTAATTGTTGGGAAATATACTATTGCACGAAGGTCTCCAATTTATATGGCTTTTATGGATCAGCTTTTGACTTAGTGAATAGGGCAAAGCTGTGGACAATCCTTCTGGAAGGAGGGCTGGATGAGCCATTAGTAAGCTTTTTAGCGTATTTACACAAAGATCTCCAGGCACAAGTAAGGCTCGGCATGGGAGGTGAGGTTTTGGGGACTATTGATGTAGGCAAGGGGGTCAGACAAGGTTGTGTCTTGGCCCCCCTACTCTTTATCATATATATCAACGGGCTGAATAGCTCCTTGAAAATGGCCACCCAAGACGTCCCCTACATAAATGGAAAGCCCATCCCTGTGCTCCTTTACGCAGATGATGCGGTCCTTATAGGCCGCACCCCTAACTCTCTGCGTCGCCTGTTTCAAAATCTTAATAATCATATGAAAGAGTTAGACTTGCGGGTGAATTTTAAGAAATCTTTTTTAATGTGCAGTTGGCCAGGGAAGCGTGAGTTAGGCACTATCATAATAGATAGCCAAAAATCGACTTGCGTTAGTTCATTTGTCTATTTGGGGTTGGCCTTTGCTGCGAACGGCTCCTGGAGTGAGCATTTAGCCCACTCCAGGAGCAAGTTCTCAAAGGCCATCAATTCGATCCTGAGTTTGCCCCGTCCTAAGACTACTGGGGCACTCCTAGCAGTTCAGAAAATCTATAAACTTCAGTGCACTCTGGTGGCTATATATGGTGCCGAGATTTGGGGAATAGTTAAACCTGTAGGTATTCAACAGGAAGAAAACTGTTTTTGTAGGAAACTGCTGAGTACTCCAATCTCAATCCCTCAATATATATGTCATAAGGAGCTCAATATTAATTTTATAACTGATTTTATCCATGTCCGACCTGCACTTTTTGGGATACAGTGTGGAGGAACAAAGCGGCATCCCTGGCCCGGCAGATTATCACTGACTGTCTAAAATGTGATAAAGGTTTGGAAATTTCATGGCTAAGAGGCGTGCTACAAAGTTTGCGCAGTGTTAATAGAGAGAATCTCTTCCTAGACCCCATCTCAGCAGAATCAGCCCCAAAAAAGGAACTGCGGGACGCTTTATATTCTTTTTATAACAGAGAACGGTATGTTGTAGAGTCAGGAAAAACACTTGTGCGCAACTATATGGTTATTGAACAGCATTGCCACCCACTCCACATGTATTTGACTTTAGTGATGAGCCATTGGGAGAGGAGCCTATTGTTCAGATTAAGAGCAGGCACAATTAAATTTGCACGTTGCTTTCCATTGGGCCATAGCCCAAATTTTAATCAAAACTTGTGCCCTTGTGACGAGAGGAGTGAGCAATCTATTATACACTTTTTATTCTTTTGTAAATATTATTTTAAATACTCTAAGCAGTTTCTTCAAGCATATTTTAAAAAGAGAAGACCAATTACTCTGGATGTAGCATTTCAGTGTATATTAGCTTTAGATGATGTTGAACTGATTTTTCGCACTAGCACCTTCCTTAAAATTGTGATCAGAACCCGTAAGTCTATGATGGATTCCTGAGTATTTGTGATATAATCTGGGAATTGTGCTAACTGTTTTTATGCAAAAAAGGATAGATTTGTTCTTTGAACTGATTTTACGCACTAGCACTTTCCTTGAAATTGATCCCTGAGTATTTGTGATATAATTTGGGAATTAATTTAACTGTTTTTATGCAAAAATTATGGTTTCTGTTCTTTGCACTATGCACTTTAGACATATGAATTTTAACACTTGTATGGAATGTTTGTGATGTATTAATGATTTGTGCTTTTATGGGTACTATTGTATCCAAATAAAGTTGAACTGAACTGAACTGAACACAAATATTCTATAACTATTTTTTGGTCTCTCGCCTTCTTGTAACTGCATATCAAATAATGCACAACTTAAATGGAAAAATATTGCTATATTTTACGTTATGAAACCTCTATTGGTTAATGCGATCACTGCAGATGTCTATGCGTGTAGCCAGATAGCCACAGAATTAAATCCTGGTTTGGGCCTAGAGGAATAGTTTTTAGTGGGTAACTGGGCATAATATCGAATTTTTAATATCGAATGTAAGTAATATCAAGTAAAAAATATCGAGTCTACTGAAATATCGAATGACACAATATCAATGTTAGAAATATCGTTTTAGTATTTGTGAAGTAAATATCGATGTCAAAAATATCGAATCAAAAATATCGTGTAGTGTTAATAACAGTATGGAAGTGTAGTATAAAATATCGTTTTGACATATATAGAATGTAAAAAATATCGAAACAAAAATATAGATAGTATAAAATATCGCTAAAAATATTTATATAATGTTTATTATATATATAAAGTTTGTTAAGAATGTTGATATTGTTGTAAAAATGTAATTACATTTATAATATTTAGGGGCCCATTAGGATGTCGGGCGGATTGCCTCCGCCAGGGTAGCGGTGGCCACCGCCACCCTGGCAGAGGCAATCTGCCCGACATCCTTCCCTGCTTTCCCCCCACCATATTACGATGGCAGAGTGGACCGCAGCGGTGGGAAACACCACCCGCCTGTTTTCCGCCCCGGTCGCCTTGCGGCCGGGGCGGAAAAGGGATAACATGGTGGCGGTGTCTATCAGACACCGCCAGCCATATGAGCATGGGCATTTTGCAATGCCTTGCCACGGAAAGGCAGGCGGACTTCACTCTGGGGGCCCCCTGCGGGACCCCAGAGTGAAGCACAGTAGGGGGGTGCACACAGGGGATACCTATGGTACCACCCTGCATTTGCATAATGAAAGCGGCAGGCATGCAAATGCTGCAATGAGAGCACCGCCCGCCACAATGCTGAAAATACAGGTTGTGTCTGCCACTGTGGTGGGCACATCCAAATGGCACTCCCGGGAAAAATTAATTAACAATTATATTTTAATTAATTAACAATTAATTAACAATTAATTCAAAATACATACCAATAAATAAATTAACATATTTAATTAATTATAATTAAATTACTTCCCACCCTATTCCCCTATAAACCCACAACCCGCTACAGAAAATAAATTACTAACATTAACATATTTAACAATTAATCAATTAAAAAATAATTACCAATTATATTTTAATTAATTACCAATTAATAATTAATTAAAAATTAACTCAAAACAAATACCAATAAATAAAATAACATATTTAATTAATTATAATTAAATTACTTCCCACCCTATTCTCCTATATACCCACAACCCGCTACAGAATTTTATTACACAAAAATTAAAAATAATATTAACTTACTTACCTAAAATGCGATACTTTTGTTGTCTATATTCTGTCCATTCGATATTTTGTCCATTCTATATTTTGGAATCGATATTAATGCTATTTTATTCGATATTAATACTATTCTATTCGATATTTTGGTAGTCTATATTCTGTCTAGTCGATATTATGTCTATTCTATATTTTTTACTCGATATTATTGCTACTCGATATTAAAAATTTGATATTTTGATTGT
Organism: Lissotriton helveticus; assembly: GCF_964261635.1. NCBI lineage: Eukaryota > Metazoa > Chordata > Amphibia > Caudata > Salamandridae > Lissotriton > Lissotriton helveticus. The sequence continues at coordinate 644,723,569 of NC_136071.1, read as the reverse complement.
ACACCAATAGAGACTATTAATTTCTATGGTACACAGTTCCTTGGCTTGACAAGTGCGACATGATGAAACATACATGTCTAAATTCCAACCGTCAACAAACACATTGCCCAGTGATATCTGCAGTTCATGCATTTACCCACTGGAGTATCAACATGTTCACCATGGTCTGTTCTTCAGACAGTCAATTTAAGATAGACAAGGACAATAGATCTCTTTAGATGCCTAGGTGAATAAACACATTGTTTAAATAATGAAATTGCAAGAAATTCTTTAAATAATTCTTTAAAAAATATGAAATTATCAAATTTCCGAGGCTACACCAAATATGACTCTGCATTGAAGGGAGGGTCACAACACCTTTAAATGGAGAGTACATTTTCTAGCATCACCTTTCTTTCTATGTGTATCAGTGGCGGGCGGTGACCATCAAAACTGGAGAGACGCAGAGGGGCCCGAGAGACAAAACTGGTGAGGGCCAAAAAGGAAATTAAAAAAAACGTACCTACCCGTGTTTCCTCTCCTCCATGTACTCTTTCTTCTGCCATCAGCGTGACGGCACCTCGTAGAACCACAGACAACCCCCTTCTGCAAATCCTGATGCTGCTCTCATGCTACACATGAGCAGCTCAGGAGCCGCGCCAGGATTGCCTGGTGTTGGCTGCGGTGATGCTCCAGCAAGCACTGTAGACCTGTGCCTGCTTTCCACCAGCTGTCTGTGACATATAGTTGGAGAGGTTTACACTGCGCAAGTCAGGTTGGCCATCACAAAACAGCTGGCCAAAGTGACATGCGCTGTGTAAGCTGGTGGAGTGAGCACCACTCCCCTGCTGCCAGTCAGCAGCAATGACCCGCCCCCAACCGCTGCTCTGGCAGGGAGCAGTGAAAAATAAAACGGTAATTCTTTTTATTACTGTTTATTTTTTCACTTTTGCTGTGCATAATGGAGAGGGGGGGCTGATGTGTATGTGCACTGCGTCCAAATATGATGCACTAAAGATGAAGGAACATCACAGAGAATATCACTATCCCATACTCAGGTCTTTCTCCCACACCAGTCCCCAAACCTCACCACCCTACCCACCCTACCCATGCTCCCCACTCTTCTCTGTTCTGCACTGGTCACTTCGCTGCTCCATATTCATTGTATTTCCCTTGCAGCCCGCAAACTGCCCTTGATCGCACACACTGTCAATGCGATTTGCCGTTTCTTCCATTTCCACAATCATCAACACACTCACATTCAAAAAACACATTGACAGGAAATATATACTGCCTAGTGCCAAATTTTTTATTCAAAGAAAGTGAAACATTTTATTGATTTACAGACTTTTCACCACAGGACAAACACCAAGTCACTCTCTACGCCAGAGTTGCCCCACTGTGAATACCTTTTTTTAATGTTTTTTTTTCTATTGGGTGCCCCCTTCTCCCCCCTCCCCCCCGTAGCCCCAATTCCTTTCCCTCCCAGCCCACATTTTATAAACCACAAACGGCATCGCTGTTTAATCAGGCGCTGCCGGGCAGGTGGTTAAATATCAGTCTGCTTTAAAAAAATGCAGTGAAATGTCTGCATACCCCTTTTGTTCCAGAATCCAATTCAGAATGAGACTGGAAAACCTAGACCCATATCAAAGTTAGGGCACTCTGGCCTCATTTGTGCAGAGAAGCACCATTAACTTGATGTGCCGGGCGCAGACTGGGTCAGTGTACACTGTCACAATGAATGTGTGGCTTACAACTCAGGTGCAAACTTGTGCTTGCCCTGGGGCAGCATATTGGTGAAATGTGTTCCTGAATGAATAATATGAATGAATGAATATTATATATAAAGCACTCAAATGCACATAGAAACCTGCTGTTTGAAGACACTGGTCTGCCTTTCACTGTGTCGGAGTCACGACGATCTAAGTTTGAAAGGGGCAGAGAACCCCCTGCAGGTAGTTGCGGTGAGTAACTTCAGTCACCTGAAGAGAGGTGTCTGTGGGGTCCATAGAATCCCCATTCCCACCTTCCAAGAGGCACACTGACTGTGTCTAAAATATGAAATGGATACAGCGGCAAAGTGTTTCCCCCATTTGCATGGACCATGCACCCCCTTGAGATCACATTGATGCTTCCTGTGTGCTGGCATGATCTCTGCTACATAAGGAGCTGTCCAAGAATCAGCTACCCTGCAGTGGTGCAACAAAGGCCCCCACAGCCCCTGAGCTCCAGGGGCCCCCTCAGCGCAGTACCCTAGGCCTAAGAGCTCCTGAGTGTAGTTAGAGGAGGCCCCCTCCATGTACTTTGCAGGGGGGCCCCTCAAGTTTAGTTAACGCCACTGCTATTCTGTTAGACCTGTCAGCCTTCTCGAGGTATTACCCTAAACTTTTTTCCCTCCGCTGAATTGCTGAATTGGGGTTTTTTTGGCCTTAGGACTCTGTGCACTTTACTTTTGTTGATTAGTGCTAAAATGTTTGTACTCTCGCCCTAGAGCGTGGTGCAATTGGTTTACACCAGATAGGCATATTTAATTTGCTTATACATCCGTTTTAAAGTGGTATACCATATACCCAGGGCCAGTAAATTAAATACTACTGGTGGGCCTGCAGCATTTATTGTGCCACACACTTAACAAGCCCCTTAAAACATGTCTCAAACCTGCAATTGCAGCCTGTGTGCAGTTTTGAACTCTAATTCAACCTGGCAAAATAAACCTCTTGTCTGGCCTAAAACTCCCTTTTTAATACATATAAGTCACCCCTAAGTTATGCCCTAAAGAGAACATAGGGGAGTGTGTCTTGTATTAAAAGGTTGAACTTGATCTTTTATGTTTTACATGTCCTTTTAGGGAAAAACTCACAAATTTGTTTTACACTACTGTGAGGCTACCTACCCCATAGGATAACATTAGGTTACATTATTATACTTAATATGTGATAACGTTCTTTTGGGAGCAGTAGGAATGTCAGGAATTGTAATTTAAAATCCTCTTTGATGGTAAAGCCAGATCTTAAAGTCACAATTCTGAAAATGCCACTTTTCTTGTCAAAACTATTTGGTACCTGCAGCCTGTTTTCTTGGTCACATGACTAAGCAGGGGTGGCTCCTCCACAAGGGCGGAGGAGCTTGGCCCCACTACTTTCTCGCAGTGCGAGAAGCAGAAACCTAATATAGTAAAACTACAATTTTATTTTCCTGCTTCTCGCAATGCGAGAAAGCAGCAGTGTTTGGTTGCGGGAGGACCGGAAGGCGGCGCTGCTCTAGGAGCAGGGCTGGGCACGGGAGGAGTGGTGTGCCCACTCCTGAGTAAGCATGACTGGTTTGGTTGGCCCTCTGGGGACGCCCAAACTAGTCATGCACACTCTGCTCTTCCTCTGTGCAGGCTGCCATGCAGCCTACATGGAGAAAACGGCCTCCCCATAGACACCTGGCTGTGCGCCATCCCGACCAATCACAACGCTGCCAGTGCAGCATTGTGATTGACTTAGGGGAGGTGAGGGAGGCTTCCTTCTTCCTGTTCCTGCCGGAGGCAGGAGAACAGAAGCAGGAGCTGAGAAAAGGAGGGACCTGGACAGTCGACGGACAGGTACATTTTTTAATATATTATTTTACCACCCCCGTCCCAGCGCGACCCCTGCACCCACACCTGCGATTAATGCCGGCCGCAACTGTGACTAGGTGTAGTTGGCAGTTGGCCTTTGTGTATTTCTTCCACACAGCCACACAGTAGGGGGACTAGGTGATAGCAGGATGGCCCATCCTGGCAGGATGGGGGTGGATCTGTGAACAACCCCGCTTTCTCGTCAATGCAGCTGCCTCAGCACACACACTAGCCTCAGCACTAGCCACAGACATCCTGGACCTGGGGTATAGAGGAAAGAAATTCCAAATACCCTCTGTGGGGTAAAGACTTTAGACATTTCTTGCACCTTAAAGCTGGCACCAAGTGTAACATTTGGACCCTCAGACCCACTCTTCAGTTCACTTATGGACCTGTGGAGGCCTCTGATAGGATTGCCCTGCTGCATGTGGCTTGTCACGTACTTCAGAGGACTTCCCTTCTGCACCAAGAGGACTGCACTGCTGCCTGAAGCCTGCCCTGCGTCCTTAGAGGGCTTCCTTGCTGGTTGAGACCTGCACCTCTGCTTGAACCCAGGAATTCCAGAGTGACTCCAAAGGCTAGTTGGCTGACCTCCTGATAACAGCATCAGGGACAGAAAAGGTTCCAACCAACCATCTTGAACCCACGCCTGGTCCAGCTGACAAAGTCCTGACTCTCCAAGTGGAGCTGACTCAGTGATGTGTCCTTGGAAGTCGTGCTAATGGTGCCCAGATAGCCCAAACCCAAAACTTGTGCAGCCAAAAGTGCCCTGAGAACAGAGAGGTGACCAGGACCTACCCGCTCGCCGATTCGCCCAAAGTGCATTGCTGGTCGGCTTCATTTTGCAGTAGCTGTCATCTAAGTCCAAAGTTAAGTGGAGACCAACCGGGTCCAATCCACTTTGTGTATCTGAATTGCGCTCCATCACAGTCTGCCATAACTTTCAACTTTGTTCCGGTGTTTTGCGAATTGGATCCATGGTTGCTGCTTTGATCTTTTAGCCTTCATGCCAAACTACCAGAGGGTTAAGCATAGGTTAAGTTAGTGATTTTTTGTGGTTCACTCTGACCAGGATTGTGTTTATTGCTAAAGTAGGGTTTTACCCCCCTCAACCATCAAGCCAATTTTTCACCCCCCCCTTCTGTAATACCTAAGTGCATTCGAGCACAATTAACAGGTGGAAACACCTGTTGCACATACAGGGCACTTTCAATAATAGGGTCCCTGACCCACTCTAAACCTCATGGAGGTAACATTCTGCACAATAACCTCATTGGCACCACTGAAACACATTAACATACTACACCCTATTTTCAAAGGCTTGAAAAGTTCAAACACACCATCCCAATGCAGAGGGAGCTTCTACGGCCTTCTGTCCAGGACTCTATCATCCTCAAATCAGCTTCATCACCTACAATGCTATCAGAAATAATACATTTGACAACAAGAGAAAAATGAACCATCTCCAGCCAACAGTGCCACACTAGCACCCAGGACACTATCAGACTTGAAGCAAATAAGAGCAAGACAGCAAAAGTAAACCATTGGCAAAGCCAGTAGCTCTTGTGTTTGAGAGCTATTGCACAGTATAACTTGTAGACATGCTGCACAGCAGTGAGACTGCTGTGAAGAATAGTTAGAACATGTTTTTTTAAAGCAGTGCGACACAGCCAGTGCTAATGTGTGTTTTTTTAAAAGAGCATCAATGCTGGCTGCATCATAGCACTTTTTTTTTAAAGAAATATGTTTAGCCGTCTGCTCTGCCATCCCTCTCGTCTGTCCCCTTCCACCAACCTGGCAAAATAAACCTCTTGTCTGGCCTAAAACTCCCTTTTTAATACATATAAGTCACCCCTAAGTTATGCCCTAAAGAGAACATAGGGGAGTGTGTCTTGTATTAAAAGGTTGAACTTGAACTTTTATGTTTTACATGTCCTTTTAGGGAAAAACTCACAAATTTGTTTTACACTACTGTGAGGCTACCTACCCCATAGGATAACATTAGGTTACATTATTATACTTAATATGTGATAACGTTCTTTTGGGAGCAGTAGGAATGTCAGGAATTGTAATTTAAAATCCTCTTTGATGGTAAAGCCAGATCTTAAAGTCACAATTCTGAAAATGCCACTTTTCTTGTCAAAACTATTTGGTACCTGCAGCCTGTTTTCTGGGTCACATGACTAAGCAGGGGTGGCTCCTCCACAAGGGCGGAGGAGCTTGGCCCCACTACTTTCTCGCAGTGCGAGAAGCAGAAACCTAATATAGTAAAACTACAATTTTATTTTCCTGCTTCTCGCAATGCGAGAAAGCAGCAGTGTTTGGTTGCGGGAGGACGGGAAGGCGGCGCTGCTCTAGGAGCAGGGCTGGGCACGGGAGGAGTGGTGTGCCCACTCCTGAGTAAGCATGACTGGTTTGGTTGGCCCTCTGGGGACGCCCAAACTAGTCATGCACACTCTGCTCTTCCTCTGTGCAGGCTGCCATGCAGCCTACATGGAGAAAACGGCCTCCCCATAGACAACTGGCTGTGCGCCATCCCGACCAATCACAACGCTGCCAGTGCAGCATTGTGATTGACTTAGGGGAGGTGAGGGAGGCTTCCTTCTTCCTGTTCCTGCCGGAGGCAGGAGAACAGAAGCAGGAGCTGAGAAAAGGAGGGACCTGGACAGTCGACGGACAGGTACATTTTTTAATATATTATTTTACCACCCCCGTCCCAGCGCGACCCCCGCACCCACACCTGCGATTAATGCCGGCCGCAACTGTGACTAGGTGTAGTTGGCAGTTGGCCTTTGTGTATTTCTTCCACACAGCCACACAGTAGGGGGACTAGGTGGTAGCAGGAAGTCCCATCCTGGCAGGATGGGGGTGGATCTGTGAACAACCCCGCTTTCTCGTCAATGCAGCTGCCTCAGCACACACACTAGCCTCAGCACTAGCCACAGACATCCTGGACCTGGGGTATAGAGGAAAGAAATTCCAAATACCCTCTGTGGGGTAAAGACTTTAGACATTTCTTGCACCTTAAAGCTGGCACCAAGTGTAACATTTGGACCCTCAGACCCACTCTTCAGTTCACTTATGGACCTGTGGAGGCCTCTGATAGGATTGCCCTGCTGCATGTGGCTTGTCACGTACTTCAGAGGACTTCCCTTCTGCACCAAGAGGACTGCACTGCTGCCTGAAGCCTGCCCTGCGTCCTTAGAGGGCTTCCTTGCTGGTTGAGACCTGCACCTCTGCTTGAACCCAGGAATTCCAGAGTGACTCCAAAGGCTAGTTGGCTGACCTCCTGATAACAGCATCAGGGACAGAAAAGGTTCCAACCAACCATCTTGAACCCACGCCTGGTCCAGCTGACAAAGTCCTGACTCTCCAAGTGGAGCTGACTCAGTGATGTGTCCTTGGAAGTCGTGCTAATGGTGCCCAGATAGCCCAAACCCAAAACTTTTGCAGCCAAAAGTGCCCTGAGAACAGAGAGGTGACCAGGACCTACCCGCTCGCCGATTCGCCCAAAGTGCATTGCTGGTCGGCTTCATTTTGCAGTAGCTGTCATCTAAGTCCAAAGTTAAGTGGAGACCAACCGGGTCCAATCCACTTTGTGTATCTGAATTGCGCTCCATCACAGTCTGCCATAACTTTCAACTTTGTTCCGGTGTTTTGCGAATTGGATCCACGGTTGCTGCTTTGATCTTTTAGCCTTCATGCCAAACTACCAGAGGGTTAAGCATAGGTTAAGTTAGTGATTTTTTGTGGTTCACTCTGACCAGGATTGTGTTTATTGCTAAAGTAGGGTTTTACCCCCCTCAACCATCAAGCCAATTTTTCACCCCCCCCCTTCTGTAATACCTAAGTGCATTCGAGCACAATTAACAGGTGGAAACACCTGTTGCACATACAGGGCACTTTCAATAATAGGGTCCCTGACCCACTCCTAACCTCATGGAGGTAACATTCTGCACAATAACCTCATTGGCACCACTGAAACACATTAACATACTACACCCTATTTTCAAAGGCTTGAAAAGTTCAAACACACCATCCCAATGCAGAGGGAGCTTCTACGGCCTTCTGTCCAGGACTCTATCATCCTCAAATCAGCTTCATCACCTACAATGCTATCAGAAATAATACATTTGACAACCTAGAGAAAAATGAACCATCTCCAGCCAACAGTGCCACACTAGCACCCAGGACACTATCAGACTTGAAGCAAATAAGAGCAAGACAGCAAAAGTAAAGCATTGGCAAAGCCAGTAGCTCTTGTGTTTGAGAGCTATTGCACAGTATAACTTGTAGACATGCTGCACAGCAGTGAGACTGCTGTGAAGAATAGTTAGAACATGTTTTTTTAAAGCAGTGCGACACAGCCAGTGCTAATGTGTGTTTTTTTAAAAGAGCATCAATGCTGGCTGCATCATAGCACTTTTTTTTAAAAGAAATATTTTTAGCCGTCTGCTCTGCCATCCCTCTCGTCTGTCCCCTTCCACCACTCTCGGTATTCTCTCCCACTCTTCCTCCATCTGTATTGCTGTGTCCCCCAACCACTTCCTGACTGGGAGAGAGTAGGAGAAAAGGATGGGAAAGTGGGTTGAGAGACGAGGCAACGCAGAGCGAGGGAGGGCAGGAGAGAAGCACTTGGGAGTGGCAACATGGAGGGCATAAGAGGAGGACAGAGGAGACAATATAAGAGAGGTGATGTGGAGCACACAGACAATGTAGTGTGGGCAGGAAGGGCTGGACCAAGCACACGGACAATGGAAGGGAGCAGACCGCAACAGAGTGTAGGCAGGAGGAGCAGGGTCAACCAGACGGACAACGGAGTGTGGAATGGGGAGTTGAGTTAAGCCCACCGCAGTGGAAGGTGTGTGGAAGTGCAGGATCAAGCACACAAGCAAATGAGGGACAATGGAGGGAGGGAGATTGGCACTGGGACAAGCACACGGACATCAGAGGATGGGTGGGAGTGTCTGAGGCAGGCAGGAGGGAGGGGCTGGGGGAAATACATGGACAATAGAGGGTGGTTGGAGGGACTGGGAAAGTAGGTGTAAAATGGAGAGCAGGCGAGAGGGGAGAGAATTCAAACAGACAAGCACATGGACAATGGGGAGCTGTGAGAAGCATACAGCCAATGGGCGATGAGCAGGATGGGCTGGGGCAGTACATGGACAATCAAGGGTGGGAGGAGAATCACAGGGGGAAATACATGATGGAGACAGCAGGAAAACACATGCACTCTTGTGAAGTGTTTAAACAAAACAAGAAAAAGGAGTGCCTGAAAAAGCAAGCTGTGGAAGAACACAGTAATACATCCATGGCAGGGACAAACAGAAGAAGAGGAAGGAAAGACCTTGAAAGCTGATGAATAAGAAGCAAGCAACCAAGCGTAACAATGAGGCAAACCAATGGTTAGCAGTGGGTGGCCTCATAACACACAGTAAGATAGAAAAAATGGTCTTGAAAGAGAAAACGCAAGACTTAAAAACAAAAGACAGGCATTCTCCGTTTATTCACCTAAGACTGGGAACAATATATCAACTGACAGCAAATGGCTCTGACCCTTCTGCATTTCAGGAAGAAGTTGAAAACACACCTTTTCACATTACAGTATTCCTCACACTACTGCATTAGTAGTAACATACATCCCACCCCATGCAAATAATTATATTCTACCTTGGGCACACTCCCTTGTTCACCTCTTTGCTTCTTCCTAGCTAGCATAGCAATAGAAAGGTGCAACTACATGTATGTCTTGTTAGAAATGGGGATCTCTAGTTGGCAAGAGTTTGCACCTTTGTCTAAGTAGGGACCCTTCTCCTAGTCAGGATAAGGGAGTTACACACCTAAAATAACCCCTGCTTACCCCCTTGGTAGCTTGGCACGAGCAGTCAGGCTTATTCTAGAGGCAGTGTGTAAATCATTTGCACATAACCAACAGTAATACAGTGTAAGCACTACAAAAGAACAGCACACCAGTTTAGAAAAATATACAATATTTTTATATACTTAAGACAAGACCAAAAATGTTAAAGATCAACAATACAATACTTTAAATATCTTCAATTATCAAAATATCCATGAAAAACAGTTCCTTCTGGGGCTATCCCAGTTTCGTGAACAAACAAATCCCAAAGGTTCTGGCTGACCGCGGCGTCGCAGGGCAGCTACAATGTCGGAAAGACCCACAAAACAGTACCAGTAGAAATGCAGGGCATCGGCGACCTCTCGTTGAGCTTCCGAAATCACGGTGTCCGCAGGCGTCGGTTCCGGGGGTCGGTGCTAGAGTCGTCGGGCCCTCGTAGTCACACGCGTTGCAGATTGAACTCCTCTCAGTTGAAGTCAGGAGCGCTGGGGTCGGTAGGAGTCCGGTGCTGAGATGTGAAGTGCAGCGGTGCGGCATGTGATGCCCTCAGATCGCGGTGCGAGCAGCAGCTTGGTGGCAGCGTCAGATGGCATCATCAGTGAGACCAGGGTCGCGGTGCAAAGTGATGCAGGGCTCGTCGCGGTGCTGGCAGGTCACGGTGCAAGCTGCGTCATCATCTTTGCTGAAGTGCTGTCGTCGGCTGACGAACTGGAGTCGATCACACTGGCGTAGATAGGCCAAGGCTGCGGTGCGGGATGAGAGCGGTACATCATGTAACTTTATGAGTGGTGCCCTCGAACAACGGGGCAAGCTGCGCTGTCGATTTTGGCATGGAGTGGCGTCATCGGGGAGGTCAAGGCGTTGTCGTGAAGTGAGGCAGTGCGGAGTGCCGTGCCCACAGGTCATGGTGCGAGCAGCGGCTCGGTGGCGGCATCAGCAGGCATCGTCGGGGAGACCAGGGTCGCTGTGCAGCGTTCCTGCGGTGCCCACTGCAGTGCCTTCAGGACACGGAGTTAACAGCGGCGTCATAGACTGTGTTGAGTGGCTTTTTCTTGTGCTGCAGCACAAAACACACAGTCCCCAGTGCTGAGGGCAGAAGAACTTGAAGTCTTTGTTGTTTCTGAGACCTCTTGAACAGGGGGCAAGCTCTACCTCAAGCCCTTGGAGAAACTCACAAATGTAGATTGCAGAAAGGTCAGTCCAGTCCTTTTACTTCCCACGACAGAAGCAGCCACTGCAGTCCAACACAGCAAAGCACACAGCAAAGTGGTAGTTCCTCCTCACAGCTTCTCCAGATCTTCATCTTTTTGGTCCAAAAGAGTTCTTAAGTTCAGGGGTTTGGGCCCCAATATTTATACCACAAAACCCTTTGATCTCTGAAGGCAGAGAGTGTCTGTACCTAGCCAATACCAGTTCTGCCTTCTCTAGTGTGGCTTTCTGACAGGAGGTGGTGACGGCATTGTCAGAGGCAGACTAGGCCCATTCAGGTGCAAGGAAAACCCATCCCCCTATACTAAATGCAGCCCAGGTCTATTCAGCCCTTTCCTGACCCACCGAGACTATCCGGAGCCACTCCTGCTCCCCAGCCCCTATCATCCAAAACCCAGACAGTCAATCCACAAACCCAGCAGAGGCACTCTGGATGGTTAGGCAAGACAATACCTATTTTCTAAAAATGGTATTTTCAAACACAGAATGTAAAAATCACCTTCACTAAAAGATGCATCTTTAGATTCTGAGTCCAGGCACACTAAACTTGGTTTTCATACCTAGTTCCCAGGGCCAGTTATGTTTCTAAGATGTTATAAACAAACTTCCCATTCTGTCCTATGGGGAACAGGTAGCCTTGCAATAGTGAAAAATGAAATGGTCAGTAATTCACTATCCGGACATGCCAAATACACCAGGGCATGTCCTACCTTTCACATACACTACACCCTGCCCACAGGGGTACCTTGGTCCTACCTTAGGGATGACTGACATGTAAGAAAGGGAAAGTTAGGGCTTGGCAAATAAGTGCACCCGCCAAGTCAACATGGCAGTGCCAGACTGCACACAGGCTCTGCGATGGAAGGCCTGAGTTACATTTACAGGCTGTTTGTGTGGGTGGCACAATCCAGTGCTGCAGCCAACTAACAGCATTTGATTTACAGGCCCTGGCACACTCATTGCACTTTACTAGAGACTGACACATAAATCAAACAGGCCAATCATTGAAACACCAATCTATAACACATTTTACCACAGGAGCACTTGCACTTTTCCACTGGTCAGCAGTGAGAAAAGTGCACAGAAACACTACGCCAGCAAAAACAGGGTCAAAACCGGGAGGTCAGAAAGCAAAATCTAAGGGGAAACATGCCAAAAGATGCCAGGTCTAACATGTCTCCTTTCACCTTTCCAGCCATGCACACTCACCAATCCATCCACCCACCCATGCAATCAAACAGTGACTCGTTCATCCATCCATCCATGCACAACTCCTTTTATTATCCAACCACTGAAATATTCTCACATTCATCAGCCATCAACACACCCAGTCACAAAATCACACATGTAAACCATCAATGAAGAAGTCGTTTTGATTGTGAGTCAGACCTATGGGCTTTGCCAACAACTCTTTCAAAATGAGAGGCCCTGCGTGCCTCTAGAGCACACTGGGTGAGAATCCTTGGTATAGGGAGGAACACAGGCTAATTTACAACTTGTGCATCTTGTAGCTTGAAGGGAGGAGTTTGGTGTGACAGGTGGTAGTGGCAACACACTGAACACACCACAAGAACATAGAGAATAAGTCAAACACCCTCTCAAGCGTGTTATAAAATTATGGATGTCATGTTGGTGTTGCCAGGTGTCGCAGCCAAGACCAGTGGCTTATCCCTTGCAATTCCTAACACTGCCTTTGCCACTGAAAGACCAAGAGGTGACAAAAGCGACATTAAGAACAAAATATAAACAATGCTCTGGAGAGCACTGTTTACTTTCTGCCACTTCCATTGTGACATTACTCTTTCGGTCTACCGCAATGAAAGCATTCAACTTTCTTTAAAATACATTATAAAAAATAAACAAATGAAAAAATGCACATATTTTTAAACCTTCTTTTGTGCCACATTATTGTGTATCCACGAAAATCACACAGTAGCAAAAACAATAGTTCTGTGTAGAGTTCACTATGTAGAACTTGGAACGTGGGGAAGGATTCCATTGGCAGAAGAAGGTTGATTTCAGTGGATATATTTCTTCAGGCTGGCCTTAGCAAGCAGGCGAGATGTTTACTTTTATCATTGCAAAGGTGTATAAAAAAAAAAAAGAATTACACATAAATGACGTCACATGCTTGCAATCAAAATATTAATTAGAAAAAACTAATTGCATCTAATTTTAATACAGCAGTTTGCATCCTTCCAAGCAGGCAAGTGAATTTAGAACATGCACAGAAAACCTTTTTAGATTTGATGTACATCTGAAGAAATTGTGATTTTATTGGTGCAAAGAAAGGTTAACAATGGCTCAGAACTACTGTAACCTGAAGACATAAAGTAAACACACAAGGATTATTAAAACAAAAAAAGGATAAAGAACGGAAACGAAAAGGCATTGGAAAAGTAATGTATTGGTCTGCCATGCTTAGCAATCAGGTGAACTTCTTTTTTGAGGCAGGTGTACATATATAATCAAGTGAAATTCCACTAACTACAGGACAAAGCAACCAATGGGTAAAGTGACTGACCCATTGCTCCTTGCTGTGCTCCTCAGAAGGCAGCACCAAATGTGAATGATTGTTGAATAGACCGATGGATGAAGAGAGCTGACCCAAAGTCTCTCTATTAGTGCATATATTTAGTTATTTTTTCATCACGTTAAGGTTGCCTTACAGCAAAAGCTGTCTCTAGGCCACACCCAAATACGTGTTTGAGCAAAACAGCCACTACTGGGCTTCACAAGAGCAATAGTTCCTTATACGTTATTATAAATATAAAGAACTGCTAACTCTGTTAAGGCGTGAACAAAGCCAATAACATAATTCATATTCAAAATATGGTTGATAATATGGAATAATACCAGAGGACATGACCACTAATAAGTTGCTTAAATCTCGGTTTCGTGAATCTCCTCGTGCAGTATCACCGCAGCCACCGCCGACAAGGACTCCATTCCCCAGGTGCCCCGGGGACCACCGGCGCACCCCTCACGTCACCACCTGCGCCCGGAGGCGCTATTAATCAGCGGAGCGCCGAGCGTTCAGTGGGTGGCGAGGCAAGCCAGCTTTAGCTCCTAAAGATCGCGCCGTGAGGGCAACGGCAGAAACGACAGCACTCTCTGCCCCAAACGCCGTGAGGGAAACGGCAGTATCACCGCAGCCACCGCCGACAAGGACTCCATTCCCCAGGTGCCTCAGGGACCACCGGCGCACCCCTCACATCACCACCTGCGCCCGGAGGCGCTATTAATCAGAGGAGTGCCGAGCGCTCAGTGGGTGGCGAGGCAAGCCAGCTTTAGCTCCTAAAGATCGCGCCATGAGGGCAACGGCAGAAACAACAGCACTCTCAGCCCCAACGCCGTGAGGGAAACGGCAGTATCACCGCAGCCACCGCCGACAAGGACTCCATTCCCCAGGTGCCCCTGAGACCACCGGCGCACCCCTCACATCACCACCTGCGCCCAGAGGCGCTATTAATCAGCGGAGCGCCAAGCGCTCAGTGGGTGGCGAGCCAAGCCAGCTTTAGCTCCTAAAGATCGTGCCGTGAGGGCAACGGCAGAAACGACAGCACTCTCTGCCCCAACGCCTTGAGGGAAACGGCAGTATCGCCAAAGCCACCGCCGACAAGGACTCCATTCCCCAGGTGTCCCGGGGACCACCGGCGCACCCCTCATATCACCACCTGCGCCCAGAGGCGCTATTAATCAGAGGTACGCCTCCCGCCTCGCGGGACGCACGCGGGCAGCGCCAGGAGAAGCCCGGGACAAGGGCGGGACCATCTGTGGCCGTCCGAGGATGGGAGAGGCCAGACTGGGCCACCCCCTTTGGATGTAGGAGTGTTCAAGACCCCTGTTGCCTGTTGGTCTGATAAACATTACACAAAGTAAGACAATTAGTCTACTAGTTATCTTGGACTGAGCCCGGGGAATTTAAAAAATCTTATGTGGTATGGTCAACGGTTATTACCCGGGTGTTTTGATTTGCCAGGGGAGTGTGTATTGAGGGAAAACGGTGTAGTCCCCGCACATTAGTATTAGTATTAGCCTCCTTATTTATAGTATGGCTAGTTGTGTGAAAACCCGCTCATCAAAAGTTAAATCGCACAACACCCCTACTACCCGGGTTACAGTGGCTGAGCCTAACTTATCGCTCCCACGGAATGCACAACCCACCGCAATTGATTTTATGCTGCGGAAAGCTATTGGGGACGTTTCTAGCGAGATTGAGCGTACCGAGAGATGCCTTTCTCTAACTCCAACAACTGACCCATTCTCCCCCCGAAGATCATTGACATCGAGACAGTGGTGGTCTCCCCCAGGTCACCTTGGTGTCACCCGCATATGATATCCCTTGTGTCCAGATGCCCGTTGTGGCAGAAATGTTGACAACTGTATCTGATAAGGAAGCATCTAGTTGTAAAAAAAGAAGAGCATACCTAAAGAAGTCAGGCGCCAAAAAAACAAAAAGGAAGGCCATTACATTGTCATCGGAGCACATAGATATAGAGGATAGGGAAGCCCAAGTAATAGAGGACCCTGTCCCGCCGAGGTGGATGGCCTAAATAGTTGTGGGCATACAAAACCATCTAGAAATGTTTATTGCAAGCCAGATCAAACCGCTAGCTAGCAGGCTAGATAGAATCTTAAATGAACTAAATAAACGGGGTAGGACACAGGATACCGCTATGATTACCAAAACACCAACCAACACGGTCACAATGGTTAATAGTACGGAGCCTCAATTATTGTCAGAACTTACAAGGACAAGTAACATGCATCAACCTGTCATCCAGGCACCAACTTCCTCTTATACAACAATGCAATTGGGTGTGGATAACAGCATGGGGGTAGAGCTAACGGGTGCAGACAGGGGAACAAGTCAGGTGCCATTGCCGTCACATAATAACAAGCTCCCAACCCCTAAACCAGTAGAGGTACCCCACACAAGGCAGGAGAGCACTGGAAGAAATGTTAACTCCGTGAAGCCTGTCCTTACGTGGTTGTACTGGTGGGGGTCCCGGAACTTAGGCCAGAACAGAAAGAGACACACACTGAACTAAAAAATAAAATAACAAACTGGTTAAATCTGAATAGGCCCTTGCCAGATAATAAAAGTGGGGAGATCCTGCATGTGAGAAGAGTGAACTGGCTAGGCACTAGAATTAAAGCTACGGCAGGTAATTGCATAATCGTGAACTTCAGGGACACAAGTCTAGTGGAATATATACTGTATAGCGGCTATACAAGCCTGACAAGTTCGATAAGACCCCAACCATTGGGCTACTTTTATCCCGTGCAATGTGCTATGCTTAATGCAAGGCACTTGTTTGGTAGACCGGGGATGGGATCAAAAGCACATAGTGCTATTAATTATACTCGGGAGGGCCTTTTGCAGAATGAACAGGGTGCAGCCGAGTGGACAAACAGATTTAGTCCCCTTATGTCCCTGGACGCGAACGATTGACTGTCTAGGTCAGCGAACTATACAACTGAAATAATTGGGGCGGAGTCAGAAACCTTTAGTACACAGGAATTGGCAGAATCCATGACAGGGCTGACTGATATTATTGTCCCACCACAATCCCCTGATATGAATCTGACTAATTTGTATGTAAATCATAAAAGGGGCAACCTCAGGAGCATGAGAACCCACATACCATTCAGAAAGGCCCCAATAGTGTAAATGGGCAACGGGTGGTTTCAGCACAACAATCTACGTTAGCCCAGGGGGAACAACCTGTGCTGGCAAGGTGGGAGAATGGGTCAAAAAAAGCACCCTCAGGACCAATAGATATGATAAAGGAATACTCATTAGAGGGGGGGGGCGAAAATACTGTCATGGAATGTAGCGGGGTTGGCGGGGAAATTTGCCAACAAAGAATGGCGACAATATATTATTGGGTTTCAGGTTATAGCTCTGCAGAAGACATGGGCTGTTAATAGTACCTTCTATCACATAGAAGGTTACAAATGTTTTTTTGTGCCTGCACAAAAAGCTAGATCAGGAAGGGCAACTGGAGGGTTAGCGCTATATGTAGACCTAAACCTAGAAGGAGTCTGGACACTGCCCCCCTGGTCCTCGCATACCCTGCAGGGGGCTGGATTTACTGGTGGCGGGTGGAGGTTGATTCTATTCAATATTTATAACACGGGGCTGGCAATAGGAAATAATTCCCCGATACAGGAACTAGACCACAGACTGAGCCAGGAGCTAGCTCGCAAGAAAGGGGTTGTAGAACCTTCTGTTCTAGTGATGGGCGATCTAAATTGCCATCTATGCCCACGGACGTTGAATTCTCACTGGAAGAAATAACCAGGGGGATCCAGGGCCTGTCTCGCAATAAAGCCCCAGGCCCTGATGGTACACCACCCGACCTATATCTAAGCAATGTAGACTTATGGGTCCCCATTTTAACGAGGATTTTAAATGCGGCAGTCAAGTCTGAATTACCTCGCTCATGGTCCACCGCAATAATTGTCCCTATTTTCAAGAAGGGTAATAGGGACAACCCTCAATGTTATATGTGGAGTGGTGTGGCTCACCGGTTAGAGGCGGCAGACTCGGAAGCAGAGAACGGCCCGGGACAAGGGTTCAATTCCCGACGCGGCAGGGTCGTGGACCAGGGTCAGCGGACTCGATAATTCTCGCCTCGGTGCCTACTCTAACCAGGGATCACACTTGGCAACTCTGGGCATTAGCTTGCCTCATCTCTACAACGGCCCCCCACATTCGCCGGGGATGCCTGGTTTCACCTTGGAGATGCCCAGTTAGGGACCATCTCACAGGGATAGCCAGGACGGGTTCCCCAGTGGTCTACAGCGCCACAACGCCTCCGGGCAGCAGTGCGCTTTACAAGACCACATACATTACATTACATTACATTACCCATCTCACTGATCGATGTCTCAGCCAAAATCCTGGGTCGGGTAATCCTTGAACGCTAATTGGCTGGACTGAAGAACATAGTGTTATCGCAGATACCCATTATGGTTTTAGAGCAGGAAGGTCCACCAGTGACCAATGTTTAAATCTTTATATGCTGGTGGCTAAATACACCAAAGCCAGCAATGAAGCCATATACATGGGGTTTATGGATTTAGCGGCTGCGTTTGATCATGTGAACAGGAGCAAGTTGTGGGCCATGATGAGTGAGATGGGCATTGACCCAGGTTTGATCGGTATTCTTAGGGAGTTACATCGGGACACCACCGCAAAAGTCTCTCTCTACATTAACAATTTAGAGAGGTCCCTGATTGCCCTAAATACAGACTGTCCGAAAGCAGGCTCGCGCCATATACCGGAGCTTTTGTACGCGGATGACGCGGTCCTGCTTGCCCGCACTCCTAGGGGCCTGCAGTGTCTGATTGACGGATTCACTAATTTCATGTACACTTTAGATCTGTCAGTGAATCTGAGTAAGTCATTCTTGATGCTGGCAGGCACGAATCCTTGTAAGAAATGTGCGTATAAGATAGGGTTCCACACCCTAGAGAAGGTGCAGTCTTTCTCTTATCTTGGGCTGCTCTTTGATGGGGCACTGAAATTTAAACCTCTGGTAGAAGAGCGGTGCTCCAAACTCATATCCTCAAATGGTGCCATAACAAATTTTGCCCGTAGGCTTGGCCGCTGGTCCCCAGAACAGCTTATAAACCTATATGGTGCCATAAGTAGTACGAAAGCCACGTATGGTGCAGAAGTGTGGGGCTTTGTGGATATCAAGCAGTTACAACTGGAGGAAGATAAGTATATAAGAAGGATTTTAAAAATCCCAGCAAGTTCCCCGGCAATAATTGCGCATAGAGAATTAGGTAGACCATTCATTGAGGATCAGGTCACCCTCAGGCCAATTATGGCATGGTTAAGAATATGGGGAAAGCCAGAGGCTGATCTAAGCAGACAAATTATGAGAGACTGTCTGAATAGGGACAGAAGCCAGCAGATCCCATGGCTTAAATACATTAAGGAAAAACAGAACAAGGTGGCTGGACAGGATTATTCGCAAGACAATTCCCCAGACACACAGTCAATCTGTACCATGTGACCACTGGATTTAATTTTCCAAACGAATTTATTTTTCTTTTTTATACATTTATCAGCAAAAAATTTTTGAAAAACAGGCACAAACAGAACCACTGTCAGATCAAAAGGTTCATATATACAGTATCTACAAATGTACACATTTACAAATTTGCAACAAAGAATCAAGCAAAAGTGGTTTGACACACCAAAGAAAACCAATAACATAAATAATAATCCATATAAATGGTAATTATATACGGTGCAAAGATTAGTCCATAAACAAAAAACAGGCACCAGTCCTAGGGATTGAAAAACCAAGTGACAGGCGGGATTGAGATCGAAAACAAGCCTGCCTGCCAGCAAGAGCCTGTGGTATAATGTTTAATAGGGTTGCGGGGCTAGGGTACAGAGTGGTGATATGATTTACATCCTAGCGGCACCCTTTGTTGTAGCCACAGGGTGGTATTGTCGACGCGTTTCGAACCTCAATATTCAAGGTTCTCTTCAGGACGGGGACTGGGAAAAGGATTCTGCACGAGGGCACAAAGATTGCCGCAGTGTAGGTATATCTTGGTTCGTATTCACACCTGCAATTAGCGCAGAGCTGGACTTTAAGCGTGGTGTCAGGCTTCAGAAGCATTCAGGGATACGAGCGGCTCACATTGTTTGTGCGCGTGTTGGTCTGGCGTTGTAGACCATGGAGGGGAAAGCGACCGGTCACTGACCTCAATTCAGTCCGGCAGGCAGAGATGGTCCGTTCTATGTAGGAATTAATCCAGCCTCAGAAGGATCGGTGTAGCTCACTCCCTCACAGTGACAAGCAGTCTGTACCAACACGCGCACAAACAATGTGAGCCGCTCGTATCCCTGAATGCTTCTGAAGCCTGACACCACGCTTAAAGTCCAGCTCTGCGCTAATTGCAGGTGTGAATACGAACCAAGATATACCTACACTGCGGCAATCTTTGTGCCCTCGTGCAGAATCCTTTTCCCAGTCCCCGTCCTGAAGAGAACCTTGAATATTGAGGTTCGAAACGCGTCGACAATACCACCCTGTGGCTACAACAAAGGGTGCCGCTAGGATGTAAATCATATCACCACTCTGTACCCTAGCCCCGCAACCCTATTAAACATTATACCACAGGCTCTTGCTGGCAGGCAGGCTTGTTTTCGATCTCAATCCCGCCTGTCACTTGGTTTTTCAATCCCTAGGACTGGTGCCTGTTTTTTGTTTATGGACTAATCTTTGCACTGTATATAATTACCATTTATATGGATTATTATTTATGTTATTGGTTTTCTTTGGTGTGTCAAACCACTTTTGCTTGATTCTTTGTTGCAAATTTGTAAATGTGTACATTTGTAGATACTGATTGATTGAAAAAGCTTTATTCGAGTTGTACACTCATAAAAGCACAGACATATAAATTCATACATTTTTTAAAACTTCAAACATTCTACAACAATAAATTTAAAATTTAGAAATACATAGTACATAAGCATAAAAGTTGTTACCAATTGGAATTAAAATAAGCTTTTTCATAATATGCGGAAACTAGATGCATGTTGAGGTATAGAAACCTCCGCGTTACGGACCATTCCCAAGGTTTATGCAATAAAAACTCATGCCATACATATTAGCCGCATTTTATAGTTAAAATTCATATATATCTCCCAGTAGATGTTTGCAGGGATAAGTCAAACAATGGAAAATGTAAAATTTAAAACACATTAGAGGATAGAGCCCTCCTCCTTATGGACCATGCCCACCCCAGATATTTTGCCGTTCCAACTACGATGGACATTTCAGTAGAGGAACAAATAATCCTCAACCCCTCAACACCGCTTAGGATACCAAGGTTCCTACAAATTGGAGCCAACCAAGATTTTCTTGGATTTGCATAAGCCTCGCATAAAAAAAGGAAATGTGCGATGCTTTCATTGGGGGCCCCACATGACGGGCAGCACAAACTACTACTAGTTCTCCAACTGGACGTCAAACACCTCAAGGGGAGAGAACCTGCCCTTAACTGGAAAAATAATTTCCTGTCTAATGGAACAGTTATACTGTCCCAGTACTTTTCTAGGGATGGTCTTTGTTTGATTTCCATAAATCTACCCCCCATGGATTCAGAGGTTACGCTCCTCCAAAGTTTCTGGTCGATGTAGTCCCAATATATTTCTTTAATACTAGATTTACTGGGAAATACTTCCCCGAGGGGGTTTTCCCATAGTTTGGAGAGCCCAAGCTCAGCAAGGACGTCCCTTAGCATTTTTAGCCATGTAATTTTACGAAAGACATCTGATTTGGCTAAAGCTAAGAACCCCTCAGCGTAGTGTCTTATTTCCAAGGTAGTCCATAGCCGTCTCCAATAGAGGATAGGCCTCAGTCGGGCACGGTCACTAAGCGATCTTCTGCCTAGATCCAAGCTAAGCGGTATTAATGGGGTACTTTGGGGGAGGCTAGTTATCCCTCTCACAAACCTGTTCTCAGATCTTTGGAGAGTGGTAAGACTCTCAAAGCCCCAGACTTCAGCCCCATAAAGGGTTGCGCCCAAGGCTTTAGCGTCGTAAACCATAAGAACAGGTTTTATGGGCCTGGTTTTCGATTTTACTTGCTCGACCCTGAGGGCTCCTGAAATCTGCTGGTGTTTCAGCACCGCCTTCTCTATGTGTCTTGACCAACCAAGTTTACTTGATATCTCCACCCCGAGGTATGTGAAAACATTTACTAGCTCTAGTTTGATATTGTTCAAGAATACCTTGGGGTGAGATTGGCGCTTTTGCCCAAAGGCCATCAACTTGGTTTTATTTACATTGACCTCAAGACCCCGTTCTTTGCAGAATGCGTCAAATATGTTCAGGGCTCGCTGGAGACCCAACGGGGTCTTGGACACGATCAAGGTGTCGTCGGCGAACATCAGAATTGGAACTCTGATGCCCGCTAACGAAGGTGCGTCAACCATTGCGTCCGATATCCTATCTACAATGCCATTAATGAACAGGGAGAACAGCAGGGGTGCCATTGCACATCCCTGCCGTACCCCCCGCTCAACTGGGAAGTTGGTGGTGGATTCCCCATTTCTCCCCCACTGAACCTTGGCATAGTTGCTTTCGTGAAGACGCATTATCAGCGTGAGCAGATCTAGTGGGACCCCTATCTTGGACAGAACCTCCCACAGCGTACGCCTGGGCACCAGATCAAAGGCAGCCCTTAGATCTACAAATGCTACATAGAGGCTGCCTTTGCCCATTTGTAGATACTGTATATATGAACCTTTTGATCTGACAGTGGTTCTGTTTGTGCCTGTTTTTCAAAAAAAAATTGCTGATAAATGTATAAAAAAGAAAAATAAATTCGTTTGGAAAATTAAATCCAGTGGTCACATGATACAGATTGACTGTGTGTCTGGGGAATTGTCTGGCGAATAATCCTGTCCAGCCACCTTGTTCTGTTTTTCCTATTGTTGAGATCCGGGTTGGTCAGATGTAGGATCCGATACCTTTACTGTTTCACAGTTAAATACATTAAGGACACTCAAGAAGATCTAAATGAGTTGGAACTTTTTAATAACCCTGAGGCGGTATCAAACCTGGAAAAACTGAAGATTGAAAAAATGCTACTTGATCAGTTTGACACATGTAGAGTAGGAGTGGAAGCCTCGAAACGCACAGTCAGAGCCCATTGTCTCATTAAGAATAGTGTGTGCATGGAATCTTATCTGTATTTGGTGCATAACGCCCAGGATCGTTTTTTAATGGCTCGTTTTAGGCTCAATTTATTACCTAATATGCTGGCTGATCCACCAGGTTTTACCTCAACAATTGAGCAGAAGGGTGCCTGCGGCTGCGACAATCGGTCTCCGCAGGACACCCTTCATTTTGTACTTTTATGCCCTTATTATAGGACGCCCAGACGAAAATTTTTGGTAGACATTTTAAAACAGGCGAAGTTTTGTCATGCCAAAGTTGCCTTACTCTTTTTACAAAGAGCAAATGACGCACACACTTTTTGCTGTATTATGAATTTTATCAAGGTGTCATTAAAACTGAGAAACACTGGAGGTCTGAGTTAATCAATGTTTAAGATAAAATGTGTTTCTACCTCTTATCTGTACTGACGTTTTCTACATGGAGTTCAGAGATTGTATTTAATCCTTTTTTAACTGTATATATGTGCTCTTATGATGTTTTTTTATTCATTGAATGAAGATTTCTGAACTGAACTGAACTGAATCTCCTCGTGATTTATTATTGCATTTCCTTACACTAGGCTTCAATTAGGGTGAAGTCATCAGCGTCATGGTCATGTGGCATTACTTCCTATAAATCAGAGTCAAATGTCATGTTTTGTCTCTTCTTGTGATGCAATTGAGGTCAAATGGTGTGTGCTGTCACTTATTCTACCCCGGGTATTTTGGTGTATTGACATCCATGTGTGAAACCATGTACTTTGCCTTCAGGTGTATGACGTATCTATGTATAAGCCCATATATGAGGTGCTTTGCTCTACCAGGGTGGCAGGGGTGAGCTCAATAAATCATTCTGGGGTGAGTTGTTTTTAAACATAAGAACATGGAGGGCAGTACCTCTCTTTTTGGTTGGTGAGCTAAATTATCATTGAATCGTTTAATTAAAAGTTATTGGTCACTGTGTTATGTGTGCATGTAGCGTGTTCAACCAATGTGCGTTTGTGCGTCATTATGTATGTAGCGCTGCATGTGTGCTTTAGTGTGTGTGCAGTTAAGTTTGCTTTTATGTGCTTTGGCCTCCCGTTTTTTCAGCTGTGTATTTATGTTTTAGATGGCTTTCCTTTTGCATATATATGTGCAGTGAGTTATATAAGTGCATTCATAATCCACATTTGTGTGATGCTTTGCTTTTCTATCTACTCTGGAAGAGATGAAATTGAGCAATATATATAATAAGATTCTGATATGTTTATATGATGACTTGATGTGTGTGTGTGTGTGTTTGTGTGTATATGGCTGGTGTGCCTCTAAATTGTTCTTTAGCTGTGTCTGCGCACGTGTACTTTTAGTCTCAACCATGTGTATTATGATGTGTGTGTATTTCTTGTATCTCTTGAGCAATGTGGTTCTATTGTGAATGTGTTTGTGTGTGTGTGTGAGTGCAATTAGTGACTCGTTTGCTGTACGAGGTATGAAAGTATGATTTCATTGTGTATGCATCATAACGAGGGTTTGATGTGACTTGTGCGCTTCTAGTTTGACTTCCAGACGTGTTGTATTTGTTGTGATTTCCTTCAAGTGGCTGTGTTTCATTCATCAATTTACGCCTAACCTCTTCACTCCCCTGTGCTGAAAATCTCTCACGCCTTTCAGCTTAACAAAGTTCAGATGTATTGAAAGGATGGGAAATTCGAAACCTCACACTGGGTGTAATCTAAACACTGACGCAGCAGAGCAGGGAAATGCATGCCACACGTGAGAGCCGCGGGAGGTACCCTGGGGGTTAGGGTTACTCCATCTCAGATGCTTCAGGCTGGCCGGCCTCCCGGCTCTTCCCCTGGCCGGCCTGTCTGGGTGTCACCCTGCCTCCCCTCCTCCCCTTCCCGCTCTGCCACATTGCCACCATTGTCTGGCCTCCTCCCATCTCTGGTGACGTCTGCCGGCTGCTCCGGCCCCCTTGGTGTGTGTACTGGAGGTAGAGAGAGGGGAGAGGAGAGGCGGCGAGAGGCGGCTGAGCTGGCTGTGTCTCTCTCTCCTCCCTCCTGCAGGCGGCGGCGGCGGTGGCGCGCGCTGCTCCGTGGACCCTCTGGCCCCCGCGCGCCTGGCTGCCGGCCGGCCGTTGATCATGGTGGCCGCTTCGTGCGCCCGCAGGCTGGCCCGCCGCTCGCGCACTGCCATCCTCGCGGCGCTCACCGTGCTGCTCGTGCAGACCCTCATCGTGTGGAATTTCAGCAGCCTGGATTCTGGGGACGAGCACCGGGACAAGAGGGACCGGGGGAGCAGCAGCAGCAACGAGGACCCGCGGCTGCACCCCCCCGCGCGCAGCAAGGGACCCGCTGCCGCCGCGCTCCACAGCCAAGCACCGGTAGGGCTCGCTCCGTCCATCCCTTCTGCTCCGGCCATTCAGGGCTGCGAATAGCCTCTTTGCTGAATTGTGTACCCCGTTTTCTTAAATTCCCATTCATGTCTCTCAAAAATCTCTCCGGAGTAATACCGTCCACATGATTTTTGACCCTGTCCCTATTTGGTGTGCCATGTGCCCCACACTGTACTCTCCTTGGATGTAAATGGAAAGCGTTGCGCTCTCTGGGCATCGTGTCAGTGACAGCAGCACGGTGCCCCCTCTGCACAGTGCCTTGCCATTCAAAGCCGGTGTGATCTTGAAATCCGATCCTGGCTTTTCAGATTGATTCGCTGGGCTCTGGGAAGATGTGTACTTCGGTGTGTTGGTTCGAAGGATGCGCATCAGCGTGAGGCTGTGTGACTCCACGCGCTGGTCCTTCGCTGGCACTCTCCTAATGACAGGTGACGTCTCGGCAGCATCCCCGCAGCCACTAAAACTTTGCAAGGGATGCTACTTGGTGTCAGCTCTTTGCGTTTGATTGTGCAGTGTGTTTGTGAGCCTTGTGTGCCGATGAGGGTCTTCTTGCTTCTAACATCCATTGCTACACACCACCACTGCCCCGTGTGTCTATTCACACCGCTGCCCCAGTATCTCAGGATATCAGGGGGGTATTTGATGAAGAGGTGGGCTTGGGCGCAGTTTTGCACTTCAGTGGTTTAAGATGCTAGCTCTGCTGCGCTTTCACGCGTGAGTTTTGTTGGAAGGTGGCGGGAGCTCTGGTGAGACGCGACCACATCTGTCGTTTGTTTTGTCACTGTTTGTTGATTGGCATGGTTTGTTCTGACACTGTGTTTGTTGATTTGCATGGTTTGTTCTGCCACTGTGTATGTTGATTGGCAGCTCTCGTTCCTTGATCTTCACGATGTGACACCGAACACTCAGTGCACGACTCTCTTAGCTGGGGTGAATGTTGGTACTACACACGTGACGTCAGCGTGTGACACAGTTCCTTTCACATCCCATGCCCCCTCTGTTGGGGATTTGTAAGTTTCCGTTGTTTGGCAGTCTGGCAGGTGGTGCGGGAGACAGCCTGCGTGAATGCTCTTGTGTAGTTTGCATCCTGTGGAAAATGTCATGAATTTCTCCTGTAGATTCGAGGTATAACACACAGACCCCAGCCGAGTTAAGTGTGTGACTGATGGAATGGTATTGTCTCCTTCGACCTCTTTATGCTGAACACCCATCTTTTATGTAGTGAATGGTACTGGCAGGTGGTTATTTAATGGTACCCATAGGCGTGAGAGATCCTGTGAAACCGGTGTTTAGTGGAACCTGCCGCGGCGGTGCGGTTTGCTCATGTTTCCCGTCTGCATTGTAGTGATAAGAGGGTCAGCGGAGTAAAGTGATACGGACAGTACCACAAGCTTAGAACCCCCTGAACGGCTTTGAAAGGGTCGGTGACTTTAAGTCGGGGAAGGGTGACATTTTCAGTCTTGTCCGGAAATAGCGCTTTGTAGCGTTACAGGTGGTGCAGCGGTGTGATAGGTGACAGCAGGGGAGGGTATTATTAACAGTTCTATTTTCTGTACAGGGACAGAAGGTCCGTCCGGCATTAAGTTAGTAAATAATGACAGTGCCTGTTTTCTAAGTAAATACCGCTCTGCGCCGTTACCGCGGAGCTACCGGTGCGTGTTACCGCTGTGTACAGTGACCTGAGGGTCAGAGGTGTGAAGGCGATGAAGGGTGATATTGACAGCGCTGTTTGCTTATACCGCTCTGTGCAGGGACAGGCGAATCAGCGACGTGAAGGTGTAGATGGGTTATATGAATCACACTGTTTCCTTATACCATTCCAGAGTAGTATGCTACCCGCTGAAAAAGCGCTTCGACTTCTCCTCAGGGATAGAAAGCGCTATATAAATGCAATTAGAATACAATACAATTCAGTGACAGGAGGATCAGGGTGTGAAGGCGAAGAAGGGTGGTATGGACAATGCTAGTTAATTATACCAATCAGCGCAATTAGTGAATGGTCGGCTTTGTTAAAGCAGTCAGGGGATACTGACAGCGCTGTATTCTTAAACCGCTCTATACAGACAGGTGAGGATTTACTTCACTCCGTAAGGTAAGAGAAGTGTCATCGGTGTGAAGCGTCACACTGAGAGCGCTGTTTGCTTGAACCGCTCTGCAAAGAAAGGGAACTGTTGGCAGTGTGACAGAAATTGGATGTTGACTGGGCTGTTTGCTAATACCGCTCTATGCAGAAAGAGGTTTCAGCGGGTGATGGAAGTGAAGGGTGATATTGATGGAGCTGTCGGTTTAGATCGCTCTTTACAGCTAGAGAGGGGTCGGCTGCCCTAAGCAGTGAATGGGCATATTGACAACACTCCTCTCTGCATTGAGTGCAGACCCGGCGGTGTACGGTACTTAAAGGTTATATTGACAGTGGTGTGTGTTAATATTTGTTTAGACCGCTCTATACAGTAAGAGACGGGTTAGAGGTGTGATATTGACAGCACGTCTCTCTGCAGTGAGTGGAGTCCCGGTGATGTAAGGCACTGAAGGGTTATATTGACAGTGCTGTGTGTTAACACCTCTCTGTAAGTGGGAGGGGCGGCAGTGTAGGGACAGTGACTATTATTTGTGTATGCCGCTCTATACAGTAAGAGAAGGGCGAGAGGTGTGATACTGACAGGGATCCTCTCTGCACTCAGTGGAGTCCCGGCGATCTAAGGCACTGAAGGGCTATACCGCTCTATATAGTACGACAAGGTGGGGTGTGATATTGACAGCAATCTTCTGACGTGAGTTGAGTCCCGGTTTAAGGCACTGAGGGGATATATATTGACACTGCTGTGTGTTAATATTGGGTTATACCGCTCTATACAGTAAGAGAAGGGTGAGGTGTGATATTGACAGCAATCCTCTGCCGTGAGGGGAGTCCCGGCGGTCACTGAAGGGTTATGCTGACAGAGCTGTTTGTTAACACCTCTCTGTAGGTGGAAGGGACGGCTGTGTGGCAGCATTGACTGATGTTTGGTTATACCGCTCCACACAGGGTGAGAGGTGTGGTAGTTGCAGGGCTCTGGATGCGCGCCTCTCTGTCAACGCTCTGTGAAAGGGGCTGAGGCGCTGTGGTGTTAGTTCGTGACAGGCGACATGATGGATGACTTCCTACCTCTGTAGCCCTCTACAGGGGTGGGGCCAGGAAGAAACTCCGGGTTGTGGGGGTACGAAAAGTAGAATGTAAATGCCTCCGACTGACAAGACTGTTAGTTTGGTCTGTGGTATTTATGGGGTCAAAGGTTATGTAGTGTGATCTGTTTCCCTATTTTGGAATGACATGGGGTGGGGGCGGGGCTTGACGAAGGCTGTGTTTTAAGTTGGAAAGTTTGCCACGTCAGTGCCTCGTCATTCTCTCCCACTCGGTTTTAAGGGGTGAATTGGCTCTCGTATGTCATCCATGCCCTCTGTCCCAGTAATCACTGCTGTTTATGTTATGGCGGGTGAAATGGCGTCTCACCCGCACCCATCCATCTTTCTCTTTGATGGGGATCTGATGCTGAGGTTATGAAGACTGAAATGATAGTGTTCTGCCTCCTTGTGCCGAGGATCAGTGGTGTCTGGCTTTTAGGGCTGACTTGGTGGTGGTGTTTCCTTCTGCTGTTCTGTTCCAGTAATTACTTGTGTTCATGATGTAAAGGGTAGGGTGAAATGACAGTGTTTCTGCCCTTTTATTCAATGATATGAAATAGTGGAATGTAACACGTGAGTTGTGAAATGACAGTGTTTTTTTTTTTCGGTCCCTCTGTACTATGGATCAGTCATTTTGGGTTATAAGGGAGGAATTGCACTTATTTCATTTTTTTGCCCTTCCGCCTTCCCTGTTTACAATCTGCTGTGCTTATTTTAAGGTGGGTTATATGATAGTATTTCTTCCCTTGCTACTCTATACAGGATGTGAGTAGTGAAGTTATGAGGGGTGAATATACACTTCACCCGTTCCCTCTGCTCTGGTGATTAGTGGCGGTTGGACTATATAGAGTATGAAATGACACGCCCTCCCCGTTTACTTTGTGTTGGGGGTGTCAGTGGTGGTTAAATTATGAACTGTGAAAAGGTACTATCTTCACCCCTTTACTCTGTGCTGAAAATCACAATTGGTTAGGTCCTGAGTGAGGCAAGTTTCTGGCAGGGTTGAAGGGACGCATGATACTGTTTTATTGATTTATTTTTTGCCTTTCAGTGCTGGGTGTCAGTTGTTTTGTTTTATGTAGGTGAGATGGCCATGTTTCTTCGCTTTTCCTCTGTATTGGGATCATTGGCTGGATGGGTGAAGGGAGATGCTACTTTCTACTCTTTCTGTGTGCTGGGGATGAGGGGTATCAAGGCTCCTGGAGGGCGCACTCACTGTTGCTAGTCTGTTCTGGGGGTCTGTAGTCCTGAGGTTTAAGAGGTCAAGTGGCACAGTTATTTGCTTCTGTCTTGTTCTGGGGTTGGCGTTGTTTAGCTTTAGGCAGCGAGTGGCAAAGAGCACGTGTCTCCTGCGTCTACGTCTCTGATGACGTAGTGTAGAGACTGTGATGGGGTTTAGGTTGAGAAGGGAGGCGTGACACTACTACTTCCGGTCTCCCTCCTGATAGGGCTCCGAGGGGTCATCGCCTCAGGCTCGTCCTGCCCGCGTTGACACTTGAGGTATGCGGGTTGTGAAATGTGAGAGGGCTGTGTTATTTGCGTCTCCATCTCCGTGTCAGCCATGCGCTCTGTGCTCTGCAGTGTTTGTGAAGCATTGTGAAGGAGCTCACTGGCTCTGACAGCCCCCTCCCCAGTCCTGAGAGGCGGGGGCGTGGGGTGCATATTTACCACCCGTGGCTCTGTTCTCACGCAGCTCTGCCCGTTTCCAACCCAATAAATGCGAATTTTCCACACATGGCCCCCTACAGACCCCTCACCCGCCCCCAGCCCTCCTCACGATTCATGAGTAATCCTCATCTCGTTAGGGTGCTTTACATTTACCCTCCCGCCGCCCTAGTTCATTTAAACCCTCGTTTTGCTGCTGCAGATGTAGGACACGGTATGAGTGTTTATATCGGCGTGTCCTGTCAGTGTTACAGTACAGTAATTGATGTGCCTTTGATGTGATTTGCTGCTGAAAGAAGTTGCATTGCCGTTTGGAGCCCAGCCCACAGCATACAAGCAGGATTTTGCAATAGGGTATGGGGAGTATGGGAATACATTATCCTACGAAAGATTGCCTCATCGCCACATTTTACGATCACTGTTTTTTGTTTTATCAAGACAACTCGGGAGCCTGTCAAAATGCAGTTAAAAATGCAGTTACAATTTAAATTACTTAACAGCATCACGGACTTTTTAAATGAATCCCTTCTTAATTCACAAGGCAGCCTTTGGCATTAATCCTCGCTGTCTCGTGTCAATCACCGCTTGCAGCGGCCATAAATTGCTAAACTAAGAAAAACAAAAACCTTTCTCTGTGTTCCTCCGTGTGTTTGAATTTGTCGCGGTGTGTGTTTTTTTTTCCTTTAATGTGCCTATCTGTGTGTGTGTTTGCAAGTTTGTGGCGTTGTGCGGCAGTTCGTGCATGCTTTTGTGTGAAAGTGCTTCTGTGGGTAGATTTGTAAGTGTTTTTGTAGATTAGTCTGTGTTCATGTGTCTGCCTGTGCATGCCTGTGTGTGTTTGTAGGCGCACCAAATTGTAAACTCACTCTTCGACTTGCCTTTGACATTTTGCTATGGCCTGTTTCCTGTTTGCAATCTGTAGACAATATCTCAACTGGCGCATGTATGTTACACATTAGTGTACGAGATTATGGAAGTAGAGTGACAGAATTACAGACATGTTTCCATATTTAAGTAAAGCCCCCCAACTTTGCTAACGCTCACACTCCATGTAATGTTACACCTGTTCTGCTCTGTCTAGCTGTGCTGTTTTGTTACCACAATGGTATGGTTTCTAATGTAAAAAAAAATGGGGTAAACAGGGATACATGTACAAAGAGCATAGGAGACACAATCTGATCATTACTTTTGTTCTATCCATTTTATTAGTTTAGCAAACCCCGGTAGAACTTGGAAGATGACAAGTAGTCCAAAAATTTGTGCAATGTATTTGTAGGATACCGTTACATTTTACTTGAAAAACTGGTTACTAGCAGCCGCGGCCCGTGCAGGTAAGAGCAGTGGGGCCCAGTGGGGAGGATTTTCGACGGACGATGACAAGGGAAAATTAAATACATAATCAATTTTCCCTCGTCATCGTCCATTGAACCCCCACCGCGCACCACCGCTCTTACCTGCACGGCCCGCGGCTGGTTACTAGTAACAAACTTACATTTCCTTGAAGATAGATAGATGAAACCCCTGCTCTCAGTCTGTGATGGAAGGATAGAACAGAACGTGTTCAAATTTACAGCTCATGAGTAAAGTTTTTACAGCAATGGGCGCAACCTACTTACTCGACTGAAAGACACTAACCCTTTTCTACCCCGTTCCCTCACGCCCTCCATTTCCGAAGGCAGGATAAACATCAGATTTAACAACCTTGCCTCAGGGAGAGCTAGAGCACAATTGCTGACCTGTTCAGCAGTAGTGGAGGTTTCCATGCTGCAGCTGCACTGCAGGTTCTGTCAACATGCGACCCAAAGAGCATGCAAACAAGGTCTACTCTTTCCCAAAATCTGTCTGTGAAGGGAGGATTTTAATAATTCTGCACTTTTGAAATAAATGCATAACAAGTAGTGGAGGTACTGATGAGGCAGCATATCTAATTTACAGTTAAGCTGAACCTTGTTGCCAATTGGGGAGGTCGATCTTAACATGGAGACCTTCCTCTGTGGACCCAAGCCCCACCATCATGAAGACTCACAAATGGTGTGACAACCCCTGAGTCACTTCAGGATACCGCGAGGCTGTCTCCCCATCCCTCAGTCCTGATGAAGACCCGCATTGACCGTACAGTAGTGTAGTACTAGGGTTAAAACGTCGACGAATATCCTACGGACCATTTTAAAAGACTGCAATAAAACGGACTCATCCAGTCCGCAGCTCTGGTTAAAGACTTGCATCTCTGGCCGTTTCCCCTGTATAATTTCCCCCCCTTCCCGCTATCACTTTGTATATATTTGATACCACCACTGAATCACTGAGCACAAAATGTCCCTTGTTGCACACTATATGTTGTTTTGACAGCCTTATGAAAAAGTCATTTTGGGTATTTATGAATGATGCAATTTATAAAAGCTCATATAAATACTATTGATGGTCCTTGTTTGTGTTGTTGAAAGTAATTGATCTCTCTCATGAATAGACCATTGAGCAAGTCAATTGTTTGAAGAAATAATTACCCGATAGAACCAATTGTTTCTCTTTTGTATAACTGCCCAGGTTCTGAGGGATACTGGGTTACCCCATCGTTAGTAAACTGCATCTTTGAGATAACGGAAATGTAGGGAAGGGAAATAGTGTGTACAGATGGGGTAGGAATGGCAGAGAGTATCAAGCTGCATTGAAATGATATGAACAAGCCATGTATTGGGCAGCAAGATGCAAATGTTTTGTCCAAGAGCAGGATCTTTGAGAGAAAATTAATTAAGGGGTAATTTTGACATGAAAAAGGAGGTCAATCTAGTTTTTGAAAGTATTGCTGGAAAATAAGCTGTCAAGCATGGGCCTTTCCTTTAAACTGGAAGTGGAGAGAGATCCTGTCTTTACAACATACCATTCAAGAGCCTAATAAAACTGCACGTGGTATCAACAATATCATGTTCTGCTTCTATGCTGTTTTCTAAAATAGAGTATCTGTCTATCAATCTGCCCCTTCTCCATGTACTCATAATTAAACATTTCACCCATCATTTTGTCAGTTGGACGGTTCGGAATGACTTTATTTGCTCTATATGTTTTGTGGCTATTTAGGCTTGTTTGAACTAACCATTACCTAAAGTATTGTATTCCATTATAATTGAATTTATATAGCTTTTACTGCCCCTGATGATGCGTTAGAACATTTTATGGCGGGTATAATGTGACTCTGTAACCCTAAGTTAGTGATTTATCCAGTGCTTATTAATTTTTGCTGTAACTTTGTTGGTTATTGGATTAGTCTTGTGCTTTGATGACGAAACTGTTTTATATATTTTCTACAGCTTCTAGTAGTGGCTTAAGTTAATAGGATTTAATTGAGATTAATAGAGTGTGTTCATTAACGTGGAAAAAAATGGATAATAGGAAGGCAGAGGTTAGATATTGTAAGACCGCAAGGATGGACTACACAGAATTCTTTTTGTGTTTTATAATAGTGTGATGAGTACATAGGTTAGAACAAATAAGGTTTTGAAGGAATGGTTAATCAAAAAGAGAATTTATGATTTGTAAGTGGGGGGGTATGGTTAGTAGTATCATATGTGAATTAAAGTAGTAAACTGTTGTATCCACCGTCCATTACCTAAACTTAGATGCACTTTCTGTGCATTTTCTTGGGTGTGTCATGGTATATATGCACTTATAAAGTACAGCTATCTCAGAAATCATTGTGAAATATGTCATAGTGATCTGAGCAGAAATGATGACACAAGGAGTGTGCCCGGTCTGAGTTCAAATCACATAATTTCACATAACACGCTCAGCACAGAATTTGTATTTCTCTACATTAATATAGAGGGTACAGTTTGTTCCCTTTTCCATTTCCCCTTCCTTTAATTTGCTGGGAACCAAAATAATCAGGATTTTTCTGTTCCTGTGGTGCTCACAGTGATTATGAGAGTTCATGAATGGTCAACAGCCACATATCTTTCCAGAAGTGCACAGTGACCAGAGCCTTTTAGTGACTTATGATGGTTAACCATTTGCAACTGTAGCAGTGCACGTAATAATTCATTAAATATGCTCTTACAGCGCTGATTTACATTTAGTGAAGATTGCATTGAAGGCAGTAGTCGTTGGGCTCGGAGATTTCCTATTTTCCGTTAAATGCCGCTTGTTAGCGCCCAGAGTAGTGGAACGTTGCGTTGGTGGATGGAGCAACCACAAGGGACAGGGAATCCATCTGAGCAGCTGAGTTCAGTGCCCAAGGGCCGCTGCTGATTAGCTGGATTTAGTAAGCAAACATTTGGACTAAATGGGGCCGATCATAGCGTAGCAATCCACAGCGACATACGTTCATTAATATACTAAGAGTGGCCTAATTTTCAGCTTGTGCTGTTCAAAACAGGGAACGTCTCATGCTTGACTTGGCGGGAATATGGGGTATTATTCCGTTCAATTGAAATGTCATCCTGTGAGCAAAGCAAGAATGGCTGAATTCTCGCACTTTAAGCAACACACTAGTTGGTATTCTATGTATTTTTATTTCTGTGAGAAGTGTTTATATTATTTAAATACCATTATCCAATGCATTGTTATTGTCTATTTTTAATATGGTATTTTTGCATAATATACTAACACATGTAGACATTGGGGTCACTTGTGAGAACTGTGTCTCTTCTTGAAAAGATGAGAATTGAACAATGAAACTTAAAAGGACGTGAAAATTGAAGCAGGACTTACAACAGAGACAGATACTAGAAGTAGAAATGTGTCATCCACTAACAGACCTAAAATATTTATTGCATCCTAAGTTGTATTGAATCACATAGTAAATAATATGCAGGCTGATTATAGAGGTGGGTCTCTTCCTGAGATTATTGTCAAATGCAGAAAAGCAGCCAGCACTCTCTAATTCTGGCCCCGTACAAAGGAACTCTAGCTTCCCCACTATTCTGACACAATCAGCTACACCTCCATATTTATGCTCCTATTTGTGCCAGACTCTTGGGGTGATGCTTGGCCAGAGACATTACTACTCACCCAATTGGGAGGTTCCAAGAATGACTGGGTTTTATTCTCTAAAGCAGCATTGTGAAGCTGGGTCAAGTGGCTTAGTTGACTAATGCATCCACCAGGGTAATGTGTGTGATATCATGGTCACGTGTTCGAATCCCTTCAGGTATACTCAACTTTTCATCCTTTAAAAGTCAGTAAATTGAGTACTGTTGGGTAACAACATATTATTAGATAAGCGCCAGGAGACCCCTATGGGAGTGGACATGGCCACTAGAACTCTCTTGATATGACTGCACGTTATTATGAGCAGTCCCATGGCAGATCGCCCTCTGCCCCCCACCCCTCTTCCTATCCTGGGAACTAAGGGCTTGTAGTATGTGCCAAACTAGTTCTTCGGAATTTTGGGCCTGGTCTATTGTTCCAAATACGTGAGCGTCTTCAGCCAAACATCTAATGTTCAATGTCACATATGTCTGAGAAGAAGCTGTATACGTCTTGGAACTGGACGAGGCAGTCGTGCTGGCAACATCTAATTGATTTCTTTAGATTAAATGGAATAATGCACCATGAAAACACTTTTTGTAATTTAATGATGTTCAGTCCGTATCATCTCTCTACTGAGATTCTAAACAATTTAACCATATGCAAACTATTGAGGAGGAGTGGTATTATGATCCACTTCCTACCCAGTAACCACATAAATCATGAGACTCGAGCACCTTTTGCACAGGACTCAAGATAGCGTTCAGATCATAATGAATTTAGCCATTGCTGACTCAGACAGGATTATCACCATGGACCTAAGTGTAAAGTATTCTCTAATGTGCAGACATTTAGGTTTGAAGTATACTAGCAAACAGAGATCAGAACAGTAGGAGTGTTAGGACCTTTCAAAGTTCAGAGTCATGTGGATAGTGGCAGTGTAGAATACAGTAGTTTTGGAGAGAGCCATGATCATGTGCAAGCAGTTCTGAGTGCTTCTAGGGTCAGTTCAGGATTGCTTGGAGAAAATATGCACCAGAATGAAATAAGTCATTGTGGTAGGTTCAGATCTTTAAACTTGGCAAGTAACTTAAGTCAGGAGTTAGGAAAGAAAATCTGGGGCTTTAGCCAGGTTTTAAAAATGGCAAGGGAAAAAATCTACTCACTAAACTCACATCAATTGATGAATACAGTAATCCAAGAGTATGTTAACTATTTAAAGTGAGAACAGAAATCCGTCAACGGCCTTCTTTTGCTTTTCTGACTATTGTCAAGCCAAAGGTTCTGTCTTCTGTATCCACTCGTGTAGGCCTCAGTTCGATGAAAAGAGAACGCAAATTTGCTAAACGAGTGCAGTCATCAACATAGCATTTGGAAATGGATGTGAGGTTCAATAGATACGCAAGATAGTTCTTGAAGAAGTGGAGAAACTTGGTCATGTTGATTAGCAGGCAATGAGTCAGGCAGACTGGTTATGAATTCATTCTTTGATTTGCATGTTAATAACGTAGCTAGGAAACCTACTTAATGTGGCAGGTTTTATAGTAAAACATTTTTCCACTCTATGTATGCTACAATAGGTTTTACTGTCAATAGTAAGGTCAGATATAGGCTTAGCACTATCAAGTTGTCTGAAAAGTTTCTGGAGCTGCGCACAGGCTTGGTATGTTTGGTGACTGGGCCAGTTTGACATAAATCGGGGTGTCTTAAGTTTCCTGGTATAGTGACTAGCCCTGCATGGTGTGCCACCAGATTCCCAGTGACCCAAGCTCAGATTTATTTGTTTTGTAACTCAACAAACGTGTTACCTTATTTTCACTTTACAGCGATAGAAGTATTGTTTAGAGAATTTGAATGGAAGTTCTGCTGCATGGGGAATTCGATTCATTGTCCGAGTGATGCCCTGACCATCTCTCTTTGACAGGACCCCGGATCCCTAAATAAAGAGTACTTGATTGTCAAATTACCGCCTGGCTTTATGCCAGACGGCTCCTTGAAGGGGATACTTTTCAGAATTCAAATCACTTGAGATACCATGCAGTTCACCAATTTTCAATTATGCCAAACCATATATAGTTTCCCCACTTACCTTATGCTGTCAAGGGGCCAGCAGCCAGAAATCACCCCATCAGCATCTCCCATCATCAACTGGTCTATGTGCCAAATCTTGCCCCATTCACCGGTACCTTATGTATCTTTATCAATAATGGTCTCTTATTGAGCATGGCGGGGACACCTGCTTGGCTCCTTTGCTGAAGCATACAGAAGCTATGAAAGCAAATGCTTCTCCTCTTTTCTTCTTGCTTCTAAAAGAGATCTCCACAAGGTCATCTCTCTTGCAACACGTGCACCCAAAAAGTCAAACGTTTTTCTTTTCTGTCTTGTTACAGACAGTATCCATCTGAACATAAATATGGCCATCAAATGCACACTATTTGCGGTATCAAATAATTAGTCAGCTTTTCTAGGCCCATTGCCCATTATAATTGTTTCTTAGTATTAAATGAAATTCATTTTACACCCAATCAAGGCTGAAAAAATTTCGGGGGGGAGGGCCGACACTTTAAGCAATAGGCTGAGTGGAGCGGCAGTTGCTCTTGGAAGGGGTAAAACAACAATAAAGCCTCATTAGCATGCACATAGTCTTTTAAGTGCTCGGGTGCAGCTGTGTGCGTGCCCGGGAGCTGCCACTTACGACGGGTGGGGGCTGAAGCCCTTTGATTCCAATGGGTGTTGCGCGCCTGGTGCTTGCCCACTCTTTCAAAATCAGATTTCTCCCATTTTACCATTGGCAAATTGTGGCCTGGAGTGTTTCTCGCAGGCATGCTTGGCATACAGCACTTGTAAATTAATTAGACACATAATCGAACTGGTGTCTGCAGACCACCGGTCGCTTTAAATTTACTAATGCATAATGCTCACTTTGCAGCTGCTCTATTTAAAACAAGAGCTTATTTGCTTTCCTGTTTTAACAGGGGACGGCCAGCTGTTAGAGTGCTGTGAAATACCCTGGTTCCTCGCCTCCTAGAAAGGCAAGAGGCTGTGTTAATAGTGTAAACGACTCCCACTACTTGCCAGTTCCTTAAGCTAGACTGGCAAACACATTCTGAAACGTATTTCATCCTTTCCCTAACCGGTGCAAACAGTTTACACAGCAGATAATGCAGCCAACAGATGCACGCTGGACTAATAAACTGAGGTTATCAGCTGAAGTTGTCAGGCACAAGTTCACATCCCTCAGAAGTAAAAGCCAGTTTAATCACAGACTTTGTTGGGCAAGCACTGCAGGGCCTGATGACCAGATCAGTGTCCTGATTTCTTAAGTAGCCTTTAATATTTGTTAAAGTATGATATATTTCTTCGCAGGTCACTGCATGTGTAAACATGCCTCACATCTCAGCGTTGATAGAGTGAAATATATCTCTTGCGATGGTACAATTGTAACCCATGTGTGTAGGAGCCTTTAAATAATACTTTTCTGTTCACATACAATGTTTCACATATAAAAAATATATGCTTGGTCTTTGGAATAGGAACTCTAAAATTCAAGCATATAATTGTCACACGTTTCTTTGGAAATAGAAGACAGATTTAGACATTCCAGCCAACCCTTCAAATGTTGGTCTACTCTATCTGGCCAAGATTCACAAGAAAACTCTTCTTCTTGAGAAAAATTAACTTTCTCCTGGAGTGACCTGATCCAACACTTATCAACACCAGGAAGGTGCTCCTCTCCTCCACAGACCAATGCCACGCCTACAAACTCATATTCTTGGACCAATCACAGGTATTCATAATCGGCCATGGTTCCCTCTGCATTCACGTGGCATGCATGCCTTGATTGAAGGTACAGTGCTTAACTGGTTTGCTTAATTTGTGGGTAAGAAGAGACACCAGATAAACCGGTGTACCTTTTTACTTAAAACCGCCTTGCCTACTACTGCTGACACCGAACTCACCAGTGCGCTCCTAAATTTTAGGATCACTCCCTCGTGGGACCTTTGCACCGACCTATTTGGACTCACTATCATTTATTGCAATTCACCTCCGCTGGCCAGCTGGTCATGCATACTCAGAGTCTGTCTATTACTAGGCTGATTTAACTGTCCCTCCTAGGGTCTGATTTGACCGCCCTTCCCTACACCCACCATTCATGGATGGACCAATAATTTGAATAATTCCTTCTTACCAGATACTGGGTGCTCTCACTCCCGTCCTGATGATGACCTCACAGTCATAGCGGTCGAAACACCGTTGACACTAGACTAATATAGACTCCAATAGCAATGAAATAATTGTACAGATAGTAGTTCATATGTCTATTTTTAATAGTACTGCACATTTTTGTGCTTCATCTCGCACTTTGCACTGCACCTCCCACGTCACTTATAGCATGAGCACCAGATCTTTTTTGAT
Source organism: Lissotriton helveticus (assembly GCF_964261635.1). Taxonomy (NCBI): domain Eukaryota; kingdom Metazoa; phylum Chordata; class Amphibia; order Caudata; family Salamandridae; genus Lissotriton; species Lissotriton helveticus. The sequence continues at coordinate 644,684,629 of NC_136071.1, read as the reverse complement.
GTTAAATGCCTATCTAATGCAATAAATATCACAATTGATTCCGTTTTCTTGGCCTTTCAAGTTTTTCTGCTTTGTTATAAAGTGATATTGTTTTGTTTTCTTCATACACAGAAGACTTTTCCCTACGTAGTTAAATTGATTTATATCCTAGTGAACCATTGTTCTTTTCAAATACTGTTACTTATATTGGCATTTAATAGCTACTTGCCAAAGTTCTGATTGTCTCTTGCTATATCGCTACATCTGAATAGTCCCTGGGTGCAGGGTGCAGTGTAGGGAAGAGGTAGGGCATTGTCACATGTGTGATACATGCCCTAGTAGTGAATAACAATGAAGCCTTACAGGTAGTAAGGACAGATTCCTGGGCACTCTGGCATGCACAACGGTCTTCCGGGTTTCGTTTATGTCGAACCGGAGTTTACCTTCTGAATTTCACGTACGAGTATTTAACATCTACTACCGATTCCCCCTGAAGAAGTGCAATCTATGCACGAAATGCATTGGGGATCATTTAACCCATGGAGTTAACTACCTTTATGACTTTTGGATTTATGTTATGATGCGCAACGTTACCATATGATGGAATATGGAACATGATTGAAATATTGAACTGTAACATCATAGACAAATATTTGAAGTAAATTTTTGAAACACCGTGACTACAGACATTCATTTGAAACAGCGTTTATAACTTGTGTCACGCACTTGTTGTGCATGCCAGAGTGCCCAGGAATCTGTCCTTACTACCTGTAAGGCTTCATTGTTCTCAGATTTCTAGCACCTTTTGGACCCAGAAGGTGTTTTCCTGCGCACCTATTACCATTTAAGAACATTTACCCCTGGATAACATTATCTACCCCGGAGTGCAGCGGTCCACAAACCTTCATCTAGTAGTGAATAACACAGGACGATGTGTTCAATACTGTGAGGTCTGCTTCTCACACTGATTAACATAGGGCATCTGCTGAAAGACTATTGACCTGTATGTCCTATGTGCAGAAGAGTAGCAGTATTGTGTTTAATATCGATGGATTAGTAATGGCAAATCCTCTCCGGTAGTGTGAGTGGATTTGACATTACTAATGTGGAAATCCCATTTTGGGAAAGTGGGCATTTTATGTGCGTGGCTCTCTGTGTGCCTGTCAGCCTGTTTCCAATCAACATCTGGGTGCTGGGAGTACAGCTACATCTGAGTATTACTGATAGATGACCATAAACTAGGGACACTCATGGGAAACGGCAGATATTTGACTCTGAGGAGCCTTCCTGGGATGGATAGGAGTGGGTGGAATTGACACCTGCATTCCCAGGGACAGGGTCCTGGTCCCACGAAAGATATTGATCAAGCCTCCCAGAGTAGGATGGCGACAAGTCTATATTTAGAGGGAGCCTGTGAATTTCATAGGTGGCCATTTGAACTGATCTCATCTTCAAAGGCCACTGTGGGTAAAACTACTGAGGCTCTGTCCTCAAGAGTTTAGAGATGCTTTTGGGATTAGAGCCATTCTACACTGGTTCAGCACTGGGACATCGACAAGAGTAACAATTGAGGCAGGAGGGACTGCAACGGGGTTATCCGCAGACTTGTGGTTGCCTGCGGCTTGTTAGGCTCCAGAAATGGGACTATCACTTATGGATTTTTGCCTGGATTTTGCTGGCCTCCTGTCCACAAGATCCCAGGGACAGAAAGGATCTTCCCGTTTCCACAACATCGTAAGGACCGCGCAGTGTGTGGCGGAAATGGGTTGAAATTATCGTTTGTTGGGACAAGGACCGTCATGATGCATGCAGTAATCACTTTGTTCAGAGGAGTGTGCTCGTAAAGATCAGAATCCCACCTGATGTCCCTTAATGACAAAAGTTTGAGGAGAGCTGGGGAAGTTTGCCAAGTCCAAGAGAACCGAGTTTGCAACTGGAAACCTTTGCTTGCTCGCACTTCATAGTGTGTGGTGTCTGAGGGGTTTTGGGGTACATTTGTTGGGTCAGCGGGATCCAAGCTGGAAACCTGGACTATCTCCTACCACCAGATTGTGAGGACGACAGTGCCTGACATCATGAACTCAGTCCGAGGTCGCCGACTCCCTCTCCCCGTACCCACGACACAAGGTACTCTGTTGTTGGTAACATCGTGACTGGACTCGAAGGGTCTTGTTGTGCCTTGTATGTACCCACAACTGGCTGCCTGGAGCAACTGCGGCTCACACCTTCACCTGGGGGGAAACATTTCTCCAACTTGGAAGTGTGTCAGCTTCTGGTGAAACCGTTGTTTTGCCTATGGGGGTAATAGTGATCCCGCACTAGCGAAGGTGCTGCTGGGTGCCTTGACGGCCTAATCTGGATAGACAAAACAAAGTAACTGTTTCCTTGCACTTTAGGCTCCTCGATGACCTAATCAAAGTTTCTCCAGCGGGTCCAAAATGTATTGTTGGCTGGTGTGGTTTGAGTGGCTGTGGGGCTAAGTCACAAGGCGTAGTCAAAATCTGTGATTTCTTGACCATTACAAACCGGAAAGGTTTTGCGATATTTGAGAATGTCATGTTTGATGCTAATGTGATTGCGGGAAAGAGGAATACCTCAAAACAAGCCTGCATATATGTTCTGTCATTTTGATGTGGGGGGATAGCTGGGATTGTGAATACCTCGGGAAAGTATCTACTTGGGTTTATGTTGCTTTCGAGGCTGAGAGGATAATGGAGCAAGTGAATTCCTATGACGGGTAAACAAATGTTTTGCCGTTCTCCTGCAAATGGGAGAGTTCAACATTTGCATATAACTGTAAGGCATATATCCAGTGTGTATGTCATTTGGATTTCAATGTGTGTGTAGTACAAAGAACATTGCTTTATACATACGGTGTGGATTCTTTTTGTAGGGTATTCAGTGTGTTGCGAGGGCGGTGCTTTGCCAATACTTTACACTTTGACCCTGAGTATAAGCATGACGGCTCTGTGCCAAGATACGAAAAGGTGAGCACAGGTTATCTGACAAGTGTATCATAGTCATCCTATCTAGGATTGCGTATTCTGTCTGGCTATGGTGCGTACCAGTCAGCCAGAAACCGCTGGGTCTTCTACTGCTCGCTTTCTCTCTCTCTCTCTCTCTCATCTGTCTTTCACTTCCAGATTGAGGAAAGATCCAGAGCAGATAAAGCATTGCCTGCTTCTGAGGCATTGGCACAGTTTAGTAATTAATGTACATCAAACAGATGACTGGCTGCAGATACTGCATGTTTGATGTTCTATTTTTGGAAGACGAGACGTTGAAAAGTGGAGTGAACTGGTCTTTCATGTGTGGATTAACAAGAGTATGCACACCAGCTACAGGGTTTGACATGTGATGCTCGGAGAAAGGCCTCTTTTCATGATGCTGGCAATGTTATTTGTTTGTTTGGACGTCATGGACCTTAGTGCCAGGAAGGAAATGCCCCCCCCCCCCGCTGCTGTTTGCACTGTGAAACACAGCAATTATCGGGGTTGATTGGGCCCGGCAGGCCTCCGGGCCCGGTGTCACTTCACCTGCTGCACCAATTGTTGGAAGTATTGTACAATCTTTAAAGCAGTGACACAAAAGTCTGCTGGTTTATTTATTCAGTTTTCTTTTCAGTTCTTCTACAGTTTGGCTTCTTGGATAGATTTCTGGACTAATTATAATATAGCCCTCTTTTTGGGCAGTACCAGAACTTGTTATCATTCCCAGTCCGTACCTAAGTTTGTTATAGATATTCCTACATTAGAAAACATAATTTTGAGCAGTACGGTTAAGCAAAATGACAGCAGTGTCAGCTTTTTTTACAACCTTGACCGCAAATGAGGTTTTCATGAAATTGTAGATTATTGAAAGTATGGATAATTAGCTGTGGTGTTAATGGTGTTTTAAATATCCATTCCTCAATGCAAAAGACTGTAAATTAGCTTAGAAGTTGTTTCCTTTAAGAAACTGACACAAAGATAGCCTGGCTTACCCTGCTAAACCAAGAGACACAAAATTAATTATTCTTTATTTCCATTTCATGAATTAGGTTTAGGCGCTATATTCTGCAGTCATCGTGTGTTTTCTGAGCTACAAGCACCGAGCTAACTGCTTAGTAAAGGGTGTGTGTATTTTTTTTTTTACTGCCAAAGGTTTGCAGTGCTCCAGATTTTCAATGTTTACAAACTTTCAGTAATTACCCACTTTAAATTTGCCTTTACAAACATTTTCGGCAAATGTGGGATTTTTTTTACCATACAGTGAGATATTTTTCACTCTAATCAAATCTAGCCAAGGTTTCAAAGCTATGCAATTTTTTTGCTTCAGGGTTTAGATTTTCTGACATAAACTGTTCCAAAAACCCTGATTTTCACACAAATGCAGGAAAGAATAGAAATTCACAGGGCCTTGAAGATCCGAAGAACTTTGTGAAGGTTTTGAAAAAAAACTGAACAGCCCAATTTAATAAATGATCCTTGTTTCCAATGTTAGTTATCCACTTAGGGCTATTTCTCATTGGTCCATTATTTCCCAACATTCCCAATTTCTTTCAAATTTATCAAGGAAAGCCTTTGCGTAAAATGGAAAAGTGGATTGATTTATAAAGAAATTAGGAGCGTGTTGAGCAAGACAGGTTTATTGAACGCTGATAGGACATTGGTAGACACTGTTGCTTGTCAGACTAGAAGCCGCAGCCTGTTGTGAAGATGTCAGAACTCTTAGTATTAAACTGGTTTTGTAGAGCTACCAAACGTACAATAAATCTTTGAAACTTGACTATGTTTGTATTCTATTATTTAATTGTCATGTCATGTAAATTTAAAGTAGATTTGAGCTAGACAAAACTCATTACGTAAACAGATTTATTTAATTACCACTACATTCCCAAGATGCTCCCTTCCCTTTCTTTCATTTCCAGTTTCAAGCCTCTTCCCGACTCACACACTCTCTCTTCCACTCCAATTTATTCCTTCCGTATCTATGCCTCTTCAGTTCCAGAACCAGAGATGGCTAAAACGTGCACTTTTTTGTTTTTATTCCTCAATTTATTAGTCATCAAAAGTTTAGGCTGACCATAGAAAAGCTATTCGGTAGTAATGATTTGGCTTAATATATCATGAGAATATCTGTCTTTTTGTTAAATAAAAGGCGAAGATTCTCACAACAAACAAACAAGCAAAATTGCTTTTCTTCCAGCTGCCATCGTGGTTGAAATGGGTCATGTCCAACTTTAACAAATAAATCTCCTCCTTCTGAGTAAAGGTTGGCAATTGATCTATTGTTTGCAAAGGCGAGAGCTCCCTCCTGTTTGAAAAATGAAAAAGCTGGGGACTTGTCAGTGCCGCATTCTAGCATATTTGCTCATCTCTGCCATTGCCTGGGTAGAATTTAGATTGAATTTGAGAAATTATTAGCAGTCTCACTGCAAATACTGGGTGTAAAGTGTATGAGTGGGAGGAGTGTGTGTGTGGATCAGGGACATTTTAATAAAAATTCAGAAACATATACTTCCAATCATGTTCCATGTTGTGTTTTCTTTTTTTATTGCATTCTAGATATGGTCTTCATTCATAAGATAAATTGTGTTTAAAGTTCTGAATAACCACCAATGTGTTAGAACAGCACGTAGATAAAAATAAATGGTACATAAATTGCCTGTTTAAATAGAAGGATGTCAACTAGGTGTTGGCGTGGGCTGCAAATGCTACCCCGTGTCTTGACCTTCAACACCTCTTTCGCTGCCCTTGCTAACCATTGTCTCTGGGGTCAGGAAAGCATCAGCATTAAAAGAAAGCAAACAGGGATCTAAAACTCCTGTTTACTTTCTACAGCTTCTACTCATTAGACTTTCAGAAGCAAATGTAAGACTGTTGAATAAGTAAGAGTGGAACAGTGGGCCAATCCTTTGATGTCATCTGGGTTAACGGTCATGCAATGTTGCCATGCTACTATACCCTCCGTTTTGGTGAATCAACGTCCATAGTTAAATACTTTGGTGAATTAATGCATCAACTCCATAAAGCTTCATGCAATGTGTATGTAACAAGTTCAAATCCAGTCAGAGCTGACGTAGCGGGCCGTGAAACAGTACCACCAGATTTTAGAGCTGTACTAAATTAAAGTTTTGTGACTACAAGTGCTTAAAAAACAACCTATTATTGTTATAATTAACATGTTATGCAAAAATACCCTCATAGCATTTCGAGACAATGGCACGAAATGCTATGAGTCTCTTAAACAGAAAAAACCTTTTAATTGTATTTCTCCCCTGCCACTATTGCTATTATTATGATGCAGATCCCTTTATCTTTAAGGCGAGGATTGCACAGAATTATTACTGAATAACTCAATTAGAATCAGAAATACATGGTAATTGAAGAAGGAATTTTGCCTCTTAGTGGTTTGATTTCCAGGTACTATTAAAAAGTGGTCATTCTACAAGATAACAAAATTCACGTTGTAGAAAACAGGGGGACGCGATTGCATTTATTCTCTGCTCTACGCTCTTCTTACGTCAACCATAATACTACCAATGCCTCGAAGACAAGCGAGCAGTAATATTCCGATATGTGTTCAACCCCTGTGTGGTACAAGAACCAGAATTCTAAGTAATGCAGAGTTCACTGCATCTTGTTATTATCATTTGCAATTAACTCTGCACCTAAACAATTTTCCCTGGGTCAATTTAGCAGGTTGAAAATGCCAAGTAATTACCAGGAAATGCAAAGTTTAGTGCAATAAGTACAGACTTCTGCATGTTATGCCCCATTCCCTACTTTGAACAGGGAATAGGAGGTATTTATTGCATTTAGTAACTACCTTAGGTCACCGTGTTTGTATTAAGCGGGTCTGCTAAATACCTCATGGGCATTCACCCTATTTGTGATCAGGCCTTTGTATTCTTGTGCATCAGTACCAAAGTTATCCTCTTTTTGTTTACTATGTTCATCCCCATTCATCTGCAGCAATTGTCTTCCCTAGTTAACTACTCTATCTTACTTCAATGGGGATCAAGAGGTTTAAGGCTTATGTGTAGATTGCCATCAAAGGCCACATTGAAATGGAAGTGGGCTTGATCTATTGCTTTCCCTTGATCTGTTTCCCCGCTTTCAGAAATGACTTTCCCCTGGAGAAAACAAGCTGCCACAGATCACGTAAACAGCTTGTTTCATGTATTCTGAAAACGTTTCCTTTTGAAGGGATTCTGATAGGGCCTGGCTGTCTTGTAAATAGTTTTCTTGCGTACCCATCCACGAAACTTTGTGGGATATCATTCACTCTGTAGTTCTCCAGAACATCTGCCCCCTCTGTAGAATGATAGGGCATGCTCATATCCAGCACAAGGCTTCTCATTTTTAGTTTTGGTTTGATGTTCCTGTGTTATTTAAATAAAATGTATAGAATGAGGACAAAAACCTTAGTTTTTATTGTAGGTGCAGACCTGCTCAGCTGAACATCTATTTATTTTTGTTAGTAATCCCAAAGGGAAACTTTCTCTCTTCTTCTGTAAGGGGGGAAATGTTTTCAAAATATAGCCAGCATCTTATCAAATGGTACAGGGTAGCCATGGCTAGTGTGTCATTTTTCTAGATATTCAGTAGGCACCACTGCTTCTTGTAGCAGCAAGCCCAAAGGAGCCAGAACAATGCCTTGCTCTCTCCTTGGGAATTCTACAACAAATCCAATGCATGCATCGGATTTGGAAACAAACATTGGCCAATCCAATAGGTCTGCCGCTAGCAAGCTTGTGGTGTTTTCTTTTTGTTTATGTACATTTATGTTTATTTATATACTGCAAACAAATGCAAAAAGCATTACAAGTTAAAACGTATCATAGAGTAAACATGCTACTGTCTAAAAGTGGAATGCATATATTTGCAAATATAAGACATGCAAAAATACATTAAAAACATGGATTGAAACAAACATTGGTTCGCCAGCCCTACACTGAACAGAATGACTTTTTAGCCAGATCTGTACCTGTGTACAAGGAACATGCCATCCCTCATACTGAAAGAGTCAGAGGCTAATAGGAGCTAACCCACTACCTCAAGCTGTATGCTGTGCTGGTTGAAAGCAAAATGTGAATGGCACTTGAATAGACCAATAGATGGGGAGGGTTGACTTCAAGCAACTGCTTGTGTGTATATATATTCTTGTATTTTTATTCTCTTTCTTGGGAAACCTGAGGCTGGTGAGACTCTAGGCCAGACCTACTAAAAAAGGTATAGTTGGCATTGGTAAAGTTTCTGTTAATGTGCATCCACCTATGAACTTTTCCCATAAGAGGCAGGGTAAGTTATAATTCTACTTAGGGAAACAGATTCTAGCATATTAGAGCTGCACTGTATAATGAGCATGCACCTTCGCATAAGATACTTTTGTGTGCATATTTTTATCCAATTACATCCAAATTGCATCGAAATTAGCTTCATACAGCACAAGACCAAAAAAGTGAGGAAACCACTGCTCACCCTGAGCTGTGTTTTCTGCAGCTCATGCACTTCCTTGGAGGAATTTTGAGTAAAATACATACATCAAACATGCATCCCTAGTATGGAACCTTGGGTATAGTATATATATATATATATATATATATATATATATATATATATATATATATATATATATATATATATATATATATATATATATATATATATATATATATATAAATATATATATATATAATATATATATATTTAACTCTCCTTTTGTGTTCCAAATATTTGTTCAATTTTGAAGTAAGAAGTAACTGACGAAAGACAAAAAAGTCTTACAAAGTTAGCAAGAAAAGTTTTTCTCCTCATTTGATTGTCGAGTGATTTGCTTACTTACCCCACCCATTAATAATCTCCTTTTCGTGGCCATGGACAGTTCGCTCTGTCCTTACAGTCACAGCCTGATAAGCAAATTTCTCCTCTCCACTTGCTTCTGCTAAGCAATAGTGTGATTGCCACAGAGCCTCTGCCATGCACACATCTTTCAGAGCATATGTGATTCTCCTTGACGTCACCCCCTGCCTACTTAACGGCCTTCTGATCTCCTTAATGAAGTTTGCTGGGGTTCTCCAAAACAAGCTAGCTGAGATGCAAATGTACTAGGTATCAAAAGGCCTTTTAGTGTTACTGTGCTTTGTCAAAACCTACACTTTCTTGCACTTAGGACTTCCGTATCTATCTTATTTATCTCATTGACAAATTCTTCCTCTTTAACCTTATCTTTGATCTTATTTTTGGCATTTGTCAATATGTTAGATAGTTACAATTTGGAGTAGCATTATGATATAAATGTACATTTTAATTGAACTTACTCTTGTCTATTTGCACTAGTATCAGGATGGTTTATGTGCCATAAGAAGCACATTCCATGCAAAAAACACCCACGCAAAAATATTAGCCTTTCAGTATTTGCACATTTGCACTTCTGCAGCGATCACTCTTAGAAAATCTTATCGGTTTTTGCTTATTTATTTATTTGAGAGTTTTATATAGCGCTAGCTAGACCCGAAGGTATCAGAGCGCTTTACAACAGTAAATGTTCACGTCAGAGATAACAAGTCTATACAGAGTATCTAAGTCAGAGTGCCCCATTACAGCACAACAGCAAATGATCACAGCATAGATTACAAGCATAGTAAACATTTATTAATTATATATTAATATTATTAATATATATATATACCTCTCTCTCATATGTGACAATCCCTTCAGTGCATGTGTTGCACAAACAGGCAAGGACTCCGTCAATATGTGGCGCAAAATGAATCCTTTATTGAAAGAGTGCTGCATATATATATATATATATATATATATATATAAACATATATATATGTATATATATAGTAGGGGTAACTACTAGGTAGTTATTGTTAGATCAGCTTTTCCATAGGAAAAGAGTCTTTTTTTGTGTTGCTAATAACTTTGCTTCCTATTTTTCAATACACACTTCTCTCCACCCTTTCTCCCTCCCACCTATGGCTTCTCAGGACCATAAACTTTAAACAAATATCGCAGAATGGACAACCCAGTGCAGTAGCCAGCTAAGTGGACTATGATCATAAGATATAACTTAAAGGGACCTGCAGAGCTGCTCAACTCTGCTAGCTTCCTGAAACCAATAAACTGCATGCCTTTCTCTCACACTTCTTCATCTACCACTGGTAAGCACTGCATCCATCACTGCATGACATGGAGAGTTCCTATAAAGCTTTAAAAAAGCATGCTGGCAATGCATGCAAGCGCTTCAGCACCCCACATAGGAGCGGTAAGCGCTATACAAATGTTGCAATACAATATAATTATTGCCTATGGGGCCATGACAGACAGCATGGAGAGGCACTGATAAGTTTTATGTTGGTTACTTTTCCATTTAAAAAAAATAAACACAGGCAGAAATAATATTGATTTGTCTGCATTTGTATGAAAAATCAGTAAAAACTGAACACTAGCAGCCTAAAATGCCATACGTTACTGATGCGTGTCCCGTTCAGTGAGTGTTTAGCATAGTTCATCGTACAACAGTGCATACAATCATCCCAGGCTCGTCAAGAGACAACAAGCGCTTTAACCGCAAGTGCTACCAAAAACAGTGGTCCCCATATTAAGAAAACGCAATGATGCCAAACCAATGATAGACACCGCTATGCAGTACAGCTGTAACAATCTTTGGAAGGCAATCAGGAAGACATTCAGAACATAGGCATGGTTGCTACATCTCTTCACAGCATTTGCCCGGTTACGCTCTTTCATCTAAGATGAATCCAAGGCTTAATAATCTAACATCTACATTTAAATTCATTATGCCGAGGTGATCTGATTATCCTAATTACCAATTTGTCAGAACGCAGAAATGGAGGTGGTGTTTTTTTTCTCTTTCTCAGAGGGATCTTGTGTGTTTCTCTTGAATGTTTTTTGTGATTACATGATAGCATTTAGCCATTCCCACGGTGGCTAAAGGAATTCCAGACTATTTAAACCTGATCCAGGTGCTGCTTGTGATGTCTGGCAGGGGCAGACAAGTACTGAACAGGCAGAAATGGACATAGCAGTAGTTTCAAATTACATTGTGTGCTTTTGCAAGTGGCATGGATTACTCTAAAAGATACACTTTGTAACAGGTTCCACTAAAGGTACTTCTCTCAAATTACAGGTTGTTGATAACCTTCAATGTTATTCACTATTGTTGGCAATAACTAACGTTTAAATGAATTCTGACTGGCAAATTTCTGCTAATATCAAAATATGTAGAGCAAGAGCGCTCACAAACAACATCTATGTCACAACGAAAAGTGCGTTATCGGTGAGGCATAGAAAATGATCAATACGTTAAGTAAAATGAAGTAACAGACATTGATGAACTACTACAGCATTTGTGATAGCTCAATTTTAAAATTAATTTGTTTTTGATAAATAGTAAAAAAAAATGTGTGTGTGTGTGTGTGTACAGAGATAAAGAGAGAGTGTATGTGTGTGTGTATATATACTGGATAAGTCTAATGTGGCCCAATATTACCGTTTTTCACATGGTGCCCTTTACGTATTTTTTTATATTACTTATTTATTTTGGGATAGTTATCTTAAAAAATCTGCTCTCTTGAAAGTTCAACTAACAGGAGCCACTGATTGGAATTGGAATATTTAGTATTGTTTTCATGAATAAATTGTGACTAAAAGAGTGGGCATTGGTAACGGTCAGTGGCTTTAGGTGATTCTGTGGCTGCATCATTTACTGCATATTAATGGATATTAATGGATGTACTGCAGTTGTCACATAATATGCCACATAATTTACAAGATTTGCTCATTACAATTTTGTTTCTATCCCAAATGGAGACAAATATACAGACTGTGAAAGGGCCTCATAATTTGCATTTTCTGCTGCATACATTAGATAACATTGGCCACTGTAGTGGTGATCATGGAACATTGTTTGTGAATATGTTTACTTGCAGTGTTATCATGAGGTTGCAGATTCATTTTACCTACCAGTTGTGTAGTGTGGGGATGGGCCAAGTGGATTCGACCAGTCAAAGGCAACAGTGTTGGATAGACTAAGCTCCTATGCTGTTTTTGAATCTTTGAACAATTCTGGTGGCGTAAATTACAATTCAACTACTCTGGAAATGGTATGTCAATCGCAAAACCTCCCCTGAATTGTAATTTTTTTTTATCTACTGAGGAAAAGCTTCCACTACTCACTTTATGCCTATGTCATCCAACTTATTTTTCAAGATTTTGCCCCTCGTCATTGTGCACCTTTAATAGGATTTTTGCTGTTGGAGGCCGCAAGAGCACTTTTTGGTGCGGAGCCTTCCATAATATGGATCGCACCTTTGTATTTTCCATGCATGCAGGATCCAAGGGGGTATTCTCTCATTTGCATGGGGTGTAGCCACAAGCAAATTAGGGAACACATTCACCTGTGGCTGCCCCATATTAAAGATATAGGTGAACGGGCATTGGGAGGTGCATTGTTTGAGTGACACATATGAAGCAGTGTACCATGAGCACACTCCCCCTGAGGGTGAGTTCTTTGGAAGGGGGTCACAGGGTTGTTGGGCACAATCTTGTATTCCTCCCAGGTGTTGTGCAGCCGCACACTCCACCCACCCTCTGGCGATGCCTGCTTTCTCTGCAAAAACCTGTTGGTTTTCTTGTGTTGAAAGACGGGCTGTCAGTTTCAGACCACCACTCTGACTCTCAGTGTGTGCAGACACCATTGCTGGCACGAGTTTCCAAAAAGCAGGCGTCAATCCATGGACGTCATTTGGGAGTAGTCAGGGGCTGCAGCGGTGACCTCTAACTTGCTCCCTGCTACACCCAGCACTTCCTTTGCGACCCCTGGCCTCAGAGGGGTCAAAACTCTAAGGAAGTGCCAGGAGTAGCAGGGAGCAAGCAAGAGGTCACAGCTGCGACCACTGACTACTCCCAAATAACGTCCATGCGTAAATTTCTGGGAGAAATAAATAATGAGCAGTAATGGAGAATAATCAAATAATTAGGAATCTGGACCCGAATGATCATTTAACCCTTTTAATTACAGTGCCAGTCCTCATGGTACTGGTCATTTTGATTGGGAGGCTGGACTGAATGCTGCCGGGTCACGATCACTTATAATGAGATCTACAGGTTCTTTTTAATTAGCCCGAGAACTTAGGCCAAATATCCTTGTAAATTAAGGAAAAGTCTTCAGTTTTATCCTTTTGGAAAAACACAGTGATTTGAGGGGGTGACATTGACATAAGGTTGTTAGTATGACCAGTGCAGCTTTATATTTGAGCTAGGGTAGTTACGATGCTCTTCAAAGGAATATTTGTTCAGTTTACACCTATATCATTTATCAAAATCAAGTCTACTGTTCATAAGAGCGTAGTAAATTCACACAAAGTGTACAGTGTGACAGGGTTATTCAGGCTAAATTATCAGACTGATTAAAAAACCCTTGTATAATCTATGTAGGATGGAAACAGCAGTCTATAAAGAGTGCAAAATATCGCAGGACAGATTTCTGTGCCACACCGAGGGCCTTTCCTTAAAACGAGTAAAATGTAAGAGCAACTGTATAGTAAGCATTCAAGGGCCTTTTGCTTATCAACGTGAGGTGCGCCTAGAAGAAAAGTTTTGGGAACTTTGTCAAATACTACATATCGATTAACCCATACCATGCAATCTGAGATGATACCACATGCCCTTGCAGCCGCCACGATGCCAAGTGAAACTATCAGCATCATTGTGTTGCTAAGAAGTCGAGAGGGGGTGGGGGAGGGGGTGGATTACATGTCAACACACGCATCTGTGCTACCCGGAAATTAACCGTGTTCTTCAAATAGCGCCTAATTAATAGCTGTTAAACTAATGGCTGTTAGGATTAGCCAATTGACTGGTGCTCAGTGTATGTACCTCAGAACAATAAAAGACTGGCCATTGTGGGGTTCAACTTCAGGACCTGCAGGTCACTTCGGATGTCAATAGCGTGTATTTAATTAGCTCAGCTGTGTTGGGTTAACTTGAGCTTGCCATGTAGCTGAATTTGAATTGTCATATTTTTTTCCACAAGCTTTTCAAAGAAGTTGCTGCCAGATATGGACATGCTTTGTTATCTTTGCAAAATCTAAATGTGTATTTTTTTAGGGAAGTTTATACCCGCTTACTTTGGTCACACTTTTCAAGGCAGTGTGGCGCTCATTTAAAAAAAATAAACAGATCATGGAGGCTTCCCATGATGATAAACACCTTTTGTCATAGTTATTCTATAAAGCTCTCGTTTCTGAGCATATTATTTAGGAATGCGCTCATTTCAGTTGTGTTCACTTGCAAAAATGCAACCCAATGCTTACATACCAGCATTCTAGTCCAGTGGTGGTCTGGACTCCATGAAAGCGTAGAAAGTATCCGCAGTGTAAACCTTTATCAGAAATGGGGTCCCCACCCAGCCCCATCCCTATCCCCATCCCTACCCCCATTCCTATCCCCACCTTTTGACATGTCCCTACACCGATACCATGAGTAAAACAAGCTTTTGCAATGCAATGGGTATCGCATTTGTGAGAATTTAAGCTATTGGCCTTATAAATGACAATGGCTTTTATTTATCAGTTTTTTCTAAATAACACAAAAATAAAAGGCATTGGCATTTACAATGCCAATAGCTCAAACTCTTTTAAATGCAAGACCTATTCAAAGAAGCAGCCGCCATGGCACACTGAATGTTGCGGGAAAGCATGTTGTGCCTGCAGTAGGAGAAACTCATTAAAGAAAATAGTGCTCACATGCTAAAAAAAGACATACTGTGTAACAACCGAAGTAAAAGGGCCAGTCCTCATGGGAGGTTACAAATGAAGACAGGGTGGTACTAAGGAGGAACTAACAAGCCTATTAACATATCAGAAGCCAGCATTTACCAAGGGCAATGACACAAGCCAATGACAAATATGGGTGGAGAGTGGACCGGGCTTCTATTCCATACTCCAATACAACATGCCGGAGAGCAGCACATGCGCTGCCCAGGCTCGACCTAAAAAAGATATTTCTGGTGACCCATTACATTGCATTACAGTGACTCACTGCTGTTCTGTTTTCTTTCAATAAATAATGCACTGCTTTCAGCATTATGTTTGTGTTTCCTAGCGGCATAATTAATGCGCCTCTTTGTGAAAACCTGGTGCCCCCCTCCCACTCCAAGATCAATTTAGGACCCTTCAGGGCAGCCACCTCCCCAGTTCAAAACCTGTGCCTTAGAGGGATAGTTGTGGAATATCGAGATAGGCAGGTTTTAGCAACTGCAATTTTTAAAGTGTTAAAGTGTTGACACATGCTTTTTACCACTGAAGCAGAGCAAGATTAGCTTGAAGATACCAACTTCCTGGTCCCTTTAATGAAAGTTCTAAAAGTTAGAGGCTTATTTGCAAGCCCCGTGTGGTGCTTTAACGCTGCCTGAGCACCACTTTTGTAATGCTCCGGAGGCGCAGTATGCAGACTCATATCTACGATGCCACAACAAGCCACTTTAAGTGACTTTTCATGGCCTCCTAGATATGGAATAAGGCAAAGCAGTGCAAGTCGCTGCCTTGCATTAGTCTGTGTCAAAGAGGCACTGAGGTGGGTGTTCATTTGGAACGCCCATGAATTTTGACACGTTCCCAAATTTACAACATAGTGTAAATTTGGAAATACATCTAAACTGTGCTCCTCCCCAGGGGTGGCATAACAAGGAGAAATAACTTTATTTTGCCTTGTTTTTTCCTCTTTCTATGTATGCTAATTCTGCAGCACGTGAAGAAAGAGGAAAATACCTCCATTGATTGTTTTTGTGCAGGAATGTGTCCCTTCCTGCACAAAGATGGTGCAAGGGTGCCTGCATTGGTGCAAGGCAGCCATCAGTGCACCAGCGCAGTGAAAGAGAACAAGAATGTGCCATATCTCATAGATATGGAAAAACCAAAGGAAATGATGGACGGAGCGTTGACCATACAAGCACTCACCTCCAGTCAACTGCTCTGGGTTTAATCCATCACCGTTCTTTAGCCCACTCTGCCACCCCAGTTCAGACATGGCCATATGCAAATCAGTCTGACCCTGTGCCTCATGGGAACAGTCCAGCCCGAACTGCCAAGCCATGCCTTCCCTGGACCGGAAACAAGCTACCGAGGACAAGTTTCTGGCATTTCAGCCATCTTCAGCCCGGCTTGCTTGAATCCAGTGGCAAAGTGAGCAAGGGACTCATGTCTGAGCATACCCTGCCAACTTATGACGAACAAAGAAAAACCAAAGGAAATGATAGACGGAGCGTTGACAATACAAGCACTCACCTCCAGTCAACTGATCTGGGTTTAATCCATCACCGTTCTTTAGCCCACTCTGCCACCCCAGCTCAGACATGGCCATATGCAAACCAGTCTGACCCTGTGCCTCATGGGAACAGTCCAGCCCAAACTGCCAAGCCATGCCTTCCCTGGACCGGAAACAAGCTACCGAGGGCTGGTTTCTGGCATTTCAGCCGTCTTCAGCCCGGCTTGCTTGAATCCAGTGGCAAAGTGAGCAAGGGACTCACGTCTGAGCATACCCTGCCAACTTATGGCGAACAAAGAAAAACCAAAGGAAATGATGGACGGAGCGTTGACAATACAAGCACTCACCTCCAGTCAACTGATCTGGGTTTAATCCATCACCATTCTTTAGCCCACTCTGCCACCCCAGTTCAGACATGGCCATATGCAAATCAGTCTGACCCTGCGCCTCATGGGAACAGTCCAGCCTGAACTGCCAAGCCGTGCCTTCCCTGGACCGGAAACAAGCTTCCGAGGACCGGTTTCTGGCATTTCAGCCGTCTTCAGCCTGGCTTGCTTGAATCCAGTGGCAATGTGAGCAAGGGATTCACGACTGAGCATACCCTGCCAACTTATGGCGAACAAAAAAGACCAAAGGAAATGATGGACGGAGCGTTGACAATACAAGCACTCACCTCCAGTCAACTGATCTGGGTTTAATCCATCACCTGTCTTTAGCCCACTCTGCCACCCCAGTTCAGACATGGCCATATGCAAATCAGTCTGACCCTGTGCCTCATGGGAACAGTCCAGCCCGAACTGCCAAGCCATGCCTTCCCTGGAACGGAAACAAGCTACCGAGGACCGGTTTCTGGCATTTCAGCCGTCTTCAGCCCGGCTTGCTTGAATCCAGTGGCAAAGTGAGCAAGGGACTCACGTCTGAGCATACCCTGCCAATTTATGGCGAACAAAGAAAAACCAAAGGAAATGATGGACGGAGCATTGGCAATACAAGCACTCACCTCCAGTCAACTGATCTGGGTTTAATCCATCACCGTTCTTTAGCCCACTCTGCCACCTCAGTTCAGACATGGCCATATGCAAATCAGTCTGACCCTGTGCCTCATGGGAACAGTCCAGCCCGAACTGCCAAGCCATGCCTTCCCTGGACCGGAAACAAGCTACCGAGAACTGGTTTCTGGTATTTCAGCCGTCTTCAGCCCGGCTTGCTTGAATCCAATGGCAAAGTGAGTAAGGGACTCACGTCTGAGCATACCCTGCCAACTTATGGTGAACAAAGAAAAACCAAAGGAAATGATGGACGGAGCGTTGACAATACAAGCACTCACCTCCAGCCAACTGATCTGGGTTTAATCCATCACCGTTCTTTAGACCACTCTGCAACCCCAGTTCAGCAGGGATACGCCAGAACAAATGCGTCACGCAAAACAGCCCTTGCATCACGGCGGATGCGCCGCATTTACAATGCGGCGTGCCGTGGCGCAACGGTAGGCAGATGCGTTACGCATCTCGTGACGTAAGGGCGGCGCATCACTGGAGTCGCCTCTCAAGTGCGACGCGACTGCAGCAATGCTCGGGTGTGCCCTATACTTAACGTGCTGCGTCAGTCCTTACGTCTGCTTCAAGCAGGTGTAAGGAATTGACGTAGCAGTGTTGCACAAGTGTCTGCATGAAATCTTGTAGATTTCCCGCAGGCACGTTTGCGAGGCGCACCTGCCCCAGAACGCCCACCCTCCGCCGGAACACCCACATGTGGTGCAGGGCTTTACAACGTGACGCATCTGCCTAGATGCGTTGCGTTGTAAATGGTTCGGAGGGATGCGCCACATTTACGCCACCGTTGCGTGACGCAACGGCGGCGTAAACGTGGCGCAAGTGCCTTGTAAATTTGCCTGTATAACTTTTGGGGAAAATTTGTATAATGCTTGTTAAATGAAATTTAAGAACTTACGCTGCAAAATTGTAGAGTGGGAGCATAAGAACAATATGGACAAGCAGATGTTGTTGATGACATTTCTGTTTTTTATGCTATTTTTTAAAGTGTCCTTGTGTCAAACATAGACATGATTATGCATTTTTGTGCTGAAATATAGCACTAAATTATGGATTCGCATTTTACATAATTATGCATAATTTCACATGACTTTCCCAAACTCTTTCATAATTACATGAGGGAAAATTACAAGAACTTTGGACTCCCCCAATATCAAGCAATCAATCAATCAATCAAATCTATTCGGCTGACATACAGCCATAAATGTACAAAATAAAAACAGTGAAGCAATGTAAAACCTGAGGTCAATCATAAAGCTATCCATACATATAGAGTTATAATGATCCAAACAGTCTGCGTATAACATCTATAAAAAGGCCTACTTAAAGTGCTATGTCCTTTAACTCCATGCGTGCGGCGCATTTTCCCCGCTGTGCGCTGAAGTTTTTAAAAACCCGCGGTTCATGACGAGCTCAGCTCGTCATGAGCGTACGAGAGGTGTACCTCATGACGAGCTGTGCTCGTCATGAGCATCGAAGGGGTTAAGACACTAAAATAGTACATTCATCTGATTTTCACCCTTAATAATTAAAAAACAGCCTTATGATTTAAATAACAGCAGCTTAGTCAAAGTGCATTGAGTGTCTAGAACGTGCAGCAGCCCTTAAAAATAGGCTTACATAAAAGCATGTTCCGTCATCGCACAGTTGTTTCAGAAAGAGTAATGACTGAGTACAGAGCGTCACTTTTCTGTACTTAACAAAAGGTATTGAAACATTTTAGCATATTTCTGAATAAATCATCAGTAGAAAGTAAAATTAAGCATTTACTGTTTACAAATATTATTACATGGGCATAGAAACGATTCTAAATTGTGCTGGAAACCTAAAGGAAAGCAAAGTAGGTATTTTAGTGTGCCTGCCCAAAGGCAGAACAGTAAAGAGCATTCCCACCTTCCTCTCCCAGTACACCAGTAATTGCTAAGGGTATTGTCATGGTTCACTGAAAGATAAGTTGAAATAGAGGTTTTTGATATTTCCGCGATTGACCTTTTCTCCCTGGTAAGAGTTTGCAATAAAGATCAAACTTGCTTCCTGCCCAGAGAAGCACAAGTTTCAACATTAGTAAATACTTGGGGAAGATCAATGGCAAATAAAGATTTTTGTACAAATGCTAGCCATGGAATATCAAGACCTTTATCACAGGCTAAACTATCTTTTATTATTGCTCTCGTTAGCGATGTCTCGTCATTTTCCAAATAGAGCGCCAAAGCAAAATTGGGCTTTGTCCCATACATAGGTCAGTCCCAACTGGCTAAGGCAAATGAGGTGAGATGAGAAAAGGGGAACAGTTACGGGCTTATGACAGAAGCATTTTTTCTTCTGTTAGGATAACTGATGAGTCTCTGATACCCCAGACTCCTGCCCCGTAGGTGGCAACTGGTACGCATTGCATAGAATAGATTTGTAACGTTGGTGTGAACACTCAACCCGCTGGAGGGAATTGTAAGCTGAGAAGTGAACCAATCGCCCTAGAATGCTTGGTTTTCTGCTCTTTCATATTAGGTATTCATGAGACATTGGAGCTGAAAACCACCCCCAGATAAGAAAATGTATTAATGCCAACTAGGCATTGGTTACAACCAAAATACTTGAGAGTGGTTTCCTCCTCGGACCACAAGCCATGAGAAAAGATTTAGAGAAGTTTGTAAAAAAAAACAGTGTTTCCATAAATCCCACAAATGATTTACCAATAGTCTCGGGGCTCTTGAAGTGTGCCACGTCAGTAAGACTACGTCATCTGCATATAACAAAAAAAAGGGCTTGGAGTGCCAAGGACCATCAAAACATCTGCTGTGCATGATGTTAAGTGAGTGCCAAGTTTGTTGGTATACAAGATCAACAGCAAAGGAGCAAGCATGCACCCATGTCGTACCTCGCACCCAATTTGGATCTCTCTTGTAAGCGCTCCACTTTCACCAAACCTCACTCTGGCATTTGTGTTCATGTGCAATGATGAGAACAGGCGTACAAGTGGTTCCTGCATCTCCATTTGTAATATTTGCCAGAGCCTTGACCTATTTACGCAGGCACATGCCATAGTTAGGTCCATAAAAACAAAATAGGGATGCGCTCTGCTGCATTGTATTTACCCAATATTAAACAAAAGTTCAGGCACTGCTCCTGTGTTCCAATATTTGTAAGAAAACCATACTGGCATGAGTTTAAAATCTTATTATCATCCTCCCACTCAATGATCCTGTTATATGAAACACTCCCAAAGATTTTAGCTGAAATATCTGTGAGAGAGATTTATCAATAACAACTGGGTGAAGATCGGTCATTAAAAATTGTTACAATTATGATGACGCCTATGATACAGGTAAAGACACACAATTTACATTGTTGTAAATATTGGTCAACAGCGGCATCTATAGACTATCATCGCATTTTATCAGGTCGATAGGCATGCCATCTTGGCTGGGTTCCTTTCCCCTGCACTTTGCTGTATTGCAATAGTCACTTCATGAAGGGACACGGCGACGATAAGGTTTGACCCGACCCGCTTGCTTACACGCGTGGCCGGGTTCCCCACTTAAAAAATTGTAGAAAAGTGTTCCTCCCACGCCTCGCTAGTGATGTGGCAGCCAATTGGTGCCCCTTGTCTGTTAGCTGACCTCAGGGCTGAGACAGATTCCCAAAAGGACTTGCTGTTCTTAGTCTTAGCTGAGTGCAAAGTAATAAGGTTGGGTTGCAAAGTAGTTAGTGCTTTTTGCTCATCAACTGCTTTACATTCCAGCATGAAGTCATTAAAACTCCTTCTCTATTAATATGCAGGAAACAAGATTCATATTGTGACCCATTGTTCATGGCCACTATTGCCTCAATGTAGGCCTCCAGAGTAAACAGGCCTCCATCCCTGCATTCACATTTTCAGAATTCCAACTGTTTTTTTAAGCAGTCTATTGTCTCATATTGGCACAGGGGTGACAGTCTGTGAATGGTATTGGTCCAGCATGCAGAGGTGCCCTGGATCCCTGCCTTGTCCACCAGTACTACAAATCCACATTCACAAGGTGGGAGAGGGGCAGCAGCTTCTTTGCAAATGGATGCCACCCACTTCAGCACTAGGTGCCTGATCAATGGTTTCCAATGCTATTGGTTTTTCCAACCATTAATACATTCCATACCATATTGCAAAGCTCCAGGGAACACCCTTTTTTAGTTTGCTCTTCATTATGAGATGCCAAGAGCACTTCACAAGATAAAAATATATCTCCAATTTGCAACATTCATTTAATGCATTGTGACAAGCCTTTTTGAGGTCATAAAGCACGAAATATTGTGAATTGCAGGTTCTGTGTGACTGCAACAAGGATTGACACATCAGGCCCAATATCTGTATAGAGTCCTATTATACCTTATACTTTGGCTGCTCCATCTATTTTCTCCAATATACGCCCAATATTGTAGTATTTTGTGTGCACAGTTATGATCCCTTGACAAAATATTCACATACTCATTTGTGTGTAACAAAAGGTTGTTTATTCGACCTTAGTCATCCTACTGAGTTAATCACAGTGTTTACAATTCCAGTTAGATTTTCATCCAGACCAGCTCATCAAATTAACTGATCAGCAGCAAAATATGTTGTTTTCTTGTCTGTGCCCATAACTTGGTGGCCAAATGGATGTTTATCAAAGTCTAAATAGCAACAGAGTTATGGAATACACATAACTTCTTTATAATTGCTTTTCATGGTCTATCTTCACAGCGCAGCTTTCACCAGGCAATTATGTGATCATCACTAGAGAGGGACCGTGGCTCTGCCCACATGTTGGGAGCCAGGAATACATGTTTTGATTGGGTAGACATTTTGTCCTTCCACAAAATAAGTGCATGCTCTCCGGTAATTATGATCATTTTTTTATGTATTTATCCAGTTGCCTAAGCTTGAACTTCCAGAGCCCAAAACACAACTTTGAAATGCCTTTAAAGCGTCTTAGACAACTAGATAGTGTATGTTGTTTTTCTCTGGCAGCATCACATACGGAAGGATGGCAGTCATTAATCTACATGGATATTAGGTCTGGCTTGACAGAGCAACTGTCACCTGTCCTTTTAACTTACACCAATATTATTTTACAGTAGTTTGCTTCCACACAAATACAGATCTATTCCCATGCTATTTACTTGTAATGCTTCACATTAGTAATCACCATTCCTTTAAAGCCAGACCTATTGGCATTGCCAATTCTGGTTTCTGATGTGTGCTAGCAAAGTCCAGAAAATGAAAGTGATTTTGCAAGTTAGGATTCAAAAAGCATAGTTTCACAAGTGTGTGTGTGTGCATTCTACTTTGTTGGAAAATAACTGCACATGGTGAAAAATCTGTGCTTGTTTGGGTGAGTGGATGCATGGCAGGTTTTGTCATAGGCCATCCCTCTTGTACAGAGGGATGCATTGAAACCTGTGCCTGGCTTACCACCAATCCCCTTCAGCCTTGATCTAGAACAGGGAGGCCATAAAGATATGTGCAATGTAAGAAGCCGCAAAGTGTCCTCAACCTGCATTTCAGACCCAGCACTTCTCTGCTAATGAAAAGCATGAGCAGTGGAATACAGAATTTACGTTTAACATATTGGTGGAAATATTTGGGTGTACTGACCTTCACAAACCCTCACATAAGTTCGGGCCAGACCGGACATAGCAGGCATCAGGTGTTTCCCCGAGAGGCTGGAAAGGTGAGGGCTGGTTTTGCAGCTATGAGGGCTGGTTTTGCAGCGATGGGGGCTGGTTTTGTTACTGGGCTCCAGTTTTGCAGCGCTGCTGCAATATCAGCCCCCAATAACAAAAGCAGCTGGTGAAGTGCATCCCCATGGCTGGTCCGAGACAATTGCTAAGACTGCTTTGGATTCCCAGTCCGGCCCTACATAAGTTCAGGGGCTGGCACCTGATGAAAGTTGCAGGACCGCATCACCATCCCCACGTGGTTCATAGGAGCCAAGTAATAGCACAGCGCTGGGTACATGCATGTTGCCCAGTATGCATGCAGAGATGGCCTCAGACTGAAAGGACAAGCCTGCTCTTGTGACATGTCTCTCCTCCAGGCTACATTCTAAGTGTGAGTTAGGACCTGCACCCAAAAAAGTTTTAGCTTCAGACTTTGGGTGCACTATGCCTCCTAGCTTTTTATTAATGGACAATTATATAGCTGCATTTTTCCACTGTCCCAAGTGTTTTACCCAGTGCTTAATCTGTAAACAAAAAAGTGCCAGGTCCTCGTCAGGAGGCCACCATAATTTGCAACACACATTGCCACTGTGCTTAAGCAAATACTAACCATCACACGGCTACAAGTGTGACAATCCAGACTGTTCAATGCTGACAACCTTTAAGAATGGCTTGGGTGGCAGGTATTAGTTGTTTTAATGTATATTGAATTAACAAACGGCTGTTTTTCTGCTCATGTTTAAATTATACAAACAGCACCACCATGTGGTAGCTGTCATAAGTGCAGCTTCCAGCAATTAAATGGCATGCTGGCAATTAAGTGTCAGTGCTGAGCACTGGAAACCACCGGGTCAAATTAATCACTGGTTTTACCTATGACCCCATAGCAGAAAAATAAATAACTGAATTTAGCTTGGCAACAAAAAGACGAATATTACATTTGTAAATGTAATGGTCTGGTTATGAAGACAGTACACTTTACAGAAACAAAATTATTATTTTAGGCCAACAACAACGCTGTGGATTCAAAGTGATCAAATCAAATCATACAATAATCATAATATAATTTCTAAGAACTCTGTTTTATGACTATGTGTGGGTCACTAAATTCAAGAATATATATCAATAAAGGTGACACATTGAAATGACTTCCACAAATGGTGCTCTATTTGCTCACAGCAAGGAGCTCAGTGGCCTTAATTGTCATTAAAGTCATAGAAGGTGTCTGTGTGTTTTACATTTATTAGTGAGGTAGTATACTTTACTGCTTTGAAGTGCATGAAAAGGAGTTTAATAGGGGCGTGCGAAATTCCTGTGATCTGCTTTTGCATTATTCCAAGAAATTACAGATAAGTAAGCAAAACGGAAAACAGCATTTAGTGCTATATTTTAGATCAAAATGCATTGTTAGGAAACATTTCATGCTGAAGAAATTGTGCAAAAAAACTCAAGCACCATAAACATCAAGCACTGGTGTTATGTCCGTTTTTGTGGCCCCATGTGTTTGCGCTAAATTTTTGCTATGATTTGCTCATGATTACAAAACATGGCGTAATGGCATAATTTCGGAAATTTCAGGTAACCCTAATGCAAAATTACCAATTTTATGCTAGAATATGCCAGCGTAATGGATATTTTGCTTGGGTCGGATTTTTAACTAATTAGCTGTTGCAAATATTATTTAGAAGCATTTGCAAGAAATGGGGCCTCGCATACAATGTAACAACAACTGGTCTGAAGTCATGGCATATCAATGTCATCACATCATCTAATGGGAAAAATAGAAACACATATCTTCCTCATGAAACACCAGTGCGTCAATACCAAATATATGTCATAATATTCACAACAAACAAGAAAGGCAATTTTTGAAAAAGAGAAAGTAGCCACGAAATACTCTTTTTGTTTCACATTTGTATTGACATTAATATGGACATTTGGTAGGTGTGGCTTGACAACACAGGTGTCTGCAATGTATATTGTTACCAATGCTTTAAAATATACAGAGTTGACCTGCGCCCTACCCCCAGAGGTGTATTTTTCTCTGGACTCATTCTATTAATTATTTGGTCTATCCTTCTATAGATTGCTTGCATTACAACGCACGAGGGCATATTTGACTTCTTCATTTAACATGGATTTATCACACATTAAATTCCTGAACTCTTAGACAAATTTTAAACTGAAAACAGTCTTGATTGTATTTGTTGTTTCACTGCTTTAGGGAGTTTTAATGTTTTGTCAGGACTCAAAATGGAAGCCTTACCTATTGGCTTTGCAAGTACCTCTTCAGCGGTACTTCCTAGCTCATACCTTTAATACATTCAGTATCACGAATGGCTTAAAAGCAATTCTTTAGTTTTTTAAATTAAGCATATCTCATCTGCTTGTTGATATATTTTCCCATGTCTGCTGTGCAATGTTTACCTTACAAAATCCCAACCTTGGGAGGACTTAAAATTCTGATTATAGGACACATAAAGCAAAGATATAAAGCTGAGAAGTGACAGAGGCAGGGTATTCTTAAGCTGAAATGTATATCGAAAGCATGTGGTTTTTTAATGGAAAAAGGCGAACGTGCAGTTAGGAAGCACGTGACAGGCTACATTGTTTTCAAAGTTGTAGTGTATGCATGAAGCTGCATGTTTCCTTATTCGTTTGAACTACCCAGTAAGACAACAGAACCTGTTTCGTTTCCTCATACCACTTCTGAATTGCCACAGCACTTAATTTACACTTTTTCTGACCCCAAGACTACCACAGAACAATACAAACTGTTTGTTTGTTATGGGACTTACTGCTGATTGCACTCAAATGAGATTGCAACATCACCAACAAACGATATTTCTTTGCCATAACAACCACCTCTATGGGTAGGGCAAACTCCTCAATTCTGTGCATCATAGCGTATATGTTTTGTACGAGTTTCTTTGTCTGGGCCACTGAAATTATGAGTCATCGGAGGACAAATCATGCAGCAGAGTTGAATAAATAATTACCAGTGCTACGTAAATTATGCAATTCTATAGCCTCAGCGTTTTTCGCATAGTTAAGGATTTGACGTATTTACCACATAATCCATCATCTTCTGCATAATCAGCAGATTTGAATAAAAAATATGTTTCCAGCATTAACAGATCAAATGTTGTTTAAAATATAGCGGCACTTGTTCTGGCGCACTGGAAGGCTATTTTCAAAGTTGACGGGTTATCTTGTAGGTGCTTATTGCAGTAGTAATGTGTTACATTTGTACTAATGTGGTGAAGTCCTTTTCCAGACAATCTCACGATGTGAAAAAAATGACAAAATAATGAAGTAATACTATCACAAAATGTCTCCCATCAAGCCTTATAATTTGCCTTTTCTTGCCGCAGAATTTCGTCAAACCTGCTGCATAATTTGACCCTCTTCATCCACATACTTCTAGTGGCCCTGATTATAACCCTCGAGCTGCGAATGTAGTTGGTGTTCAGTGAAAAATACTCAATCCAGATTTAGCTTCTAATTCCCAAATGCATCGGTCAAATGTGCAATTACCTGCTGCGTCCTTTCTTGAGGGGGGAGGAGGGAACTGCATTGACTGTTGAAGTGAGGTGTGGGTAAGGAGTTTCTAGCAAACATGAATTCCGGCTAAAACTTGCCCCAGTTTAGTTTCCTCTGTAAATCGATTCATCTTCCAGTCAGAGCAAGTACTGTCAACAGAGAGAGCTCTCTTTGTAGTTCAAGTTCAGTTTCAATTTGATATGGTCAGCCACTGCAATTTTGTTATTACTCATACTGTTGACGTGAACTCTTGTTCCTCAGCTGCTTGTCACTAGCTAGTCAGTTGATTTCTCATGTGTTTCTTATTTTCTGCAATTATCTTTGTTGTCAGTTACTGAAATGTTTTACTTGGATTACTCCGTGTACAAAAACGACAAATAGAATATTTTTTAAGTATAGAAAAAGTCTCCTCACAGACATTTTAGTTATAGTCATTCTAATGTATATGGTAATTTCATACTGATATCCAACATAGAGCATTAATTTGGTTCTGCAAAGGAAGGGATACAGAAATCATTGTATATATGTGTATGGTAAACGAAGATGTGAGGAGAGAGGCTCCATATGGAAACATGAATTTTGGGCGGAGATCCCAGCTTCCACCACTTAAACAAATTCTGTGAACTCTCTGTGCCTCATTTATTTTTTTAGAATGACAAAACTTTGACCAGAAGGTTAGAGAATGTGCAGTGAGACAAAAGTCTGACTCCTATGGATCTGTGGAATATAATGCTGCTTCACATTATATAGGTATATCCATCACTTAATTTGAGCTGGTGGATGCAAGTGATGCCCGTGGCACCCATTTTTGGGTACCAGGACTTCTGTTTCATCATTAGAGGCTGACCAAGGACAAGAACGAGAAAGGTAAAAAGGAGGATGGGACAAGGAAGAGAAAGCAAGAAAAAAAAGTCACAAAGGAAAACGCAAGGATGAAAGGGCCGGCAAGAGTGAGGTAAAGAGGTAGGGAGTGTGTGTCACGGATGAATGAGGCAGGAGGTGCAGTTAAGACTTTCACAGCCTTGGTGGTAGGTGGCCCCAGCATTCTGCAGCACCTGTGGTGGGCTTCTGAGAAAAAAAACATTGGGCCTGACACTCCTTCTTCTAGAAATAAAGCTCTAAGTATATTTATTACATTTCTAAGGCATGCTGCAAGGCGAATTATCTCCTGTGGTCACAGCAGCATCATTCCTGGATGCAACAGTTCAGATCAGATTAAAATGCTTATACTAGATATACATTGACAGCATAAAACAACCTCATATACAGTTAATCGATCCTACCTCCAGAACTACACATCAGAGTCTGGAGAGTGGCAAAGCTGAATGCTTGCATGTCTAGAGGCAAATTGGACAGTGTGCAATATTTTTACATTTATCCATGGTGAAAAAATGCTTTGAAATAGACCTGTATAGCACACATGTGGATTAATGAAAGGGTGATGGCTAATTTGCAGGCAGTGAGCTTGGGCCAGAAACATCCCATGGAAATCAGGGCACACCCCACCCCCCATATGCTGCCATATTCAGTCACAGCATCATGCATATACATTTCCAACCGTGACCAGGAATGGTGTTCTACCTTTATCATGGAATACTTCCATTTGTCTCTCTGCCTACAAAGACCTTGAGTAATGAGTATAGCCGCCCCCAAACTATATATACTGTGACACGCTGAAAAGATATGTTTAGCAAATATATTGTATGCTGCACTCAAAGCAGTACATAAATAACCGCTGTTTCTTTTTACATAGTATGGACTTGTATATGAATTTAGTCAGAATCTTCAACTATTCATCTTTTGTTTGTCCCATTCAAAGAGCGATCCTACTGATTTCTTCACATCTAAAAACTTAAAATCCAAATGTTGGCAAACATTTTTTTTCCTCCTGCTTTGTAAGTATCATCAATTGTCCACAATTATTTTGAGCCTATACAAAAAGGTAATGAATTTGGCAGTAGAAGGAATTTGTACTGGGGGGTTCTTCCCGGAAGTTGCGTGAGAACGAATTCATTATATATTTCACTCGTGTGGTTTCCAAGTGTGAAATGAAAACCAATTAGAAACCTCCTTGGAGTCTTATTAAATGCCATACAAGTATAATAATATGAGCACTCTTCCCAAGGCATTCCTTGACACTTGCACTGTTTCTTAAGATTAAATACACACATGGTACTGTTTTAGGTTTTGATATTGTCAATTGGAAAAAATAGTAGAAAGATATATTTACATTTATTATTATATTGTCACCCATGGTTCCTTCTCTAGAGAGGGTCAAAGGGCCCATTTATCTCACCAGGCATTCCTTCAGGGATGGGAGTTGGCTGGAGTTATTGGAGGCCGGTTTTTGAAACTCTATGGTCACTGCATGTGCCATTCTCTTCAGTTCCCCGAGGTTTATGGCAACAGGCACAGGGGAGCATAAGGTCATGCAGAGAGGACAAAGAAAAAGTGACAAAGAGAGAGAGAGAGAGAGAGAGAGAGAGAGAGAGAGAGAGAGAGAGAGAAAAAAAAACTGAGCGAGCAAGCGATAGAGAGGGGGAGATGAAAAGGGAGGGTGATGGTAGAGAAGTAGCGGCCAGCCCATTTAAATATGGTGAGGCGCAATGCTCAGAACACTTACCATATACATCCTACATTTACTGGAGGGTCTGGTTGCTGTCTAGGTCTTCTCCTGGCACTCTCCTCAGTGACTAGGGAAGAAAGGGTAGGACTTCCTCCCTTATACAGTCTGAAACCAACCAATTAGTTGGATCAGGCTAACCCAGCACTCATTTTGAGGGTGAGGGCCTGTGGCTACAGTTCCTCAGTTGTTTCTCAGCCCTGGGATTTCGGGCTCTAAAGTGCGCATGTCAGATTGGCCAGCTCTAGACAGCCGACCAATCTGACATGTGCACTGGTAGGGGCTAAAGTAATAGTGCAATTGCACCAATCAGCCCTGCCCTTGCGCTGGCGCAGCGCAAGCTTGTGACACATAATAAAATGGTATTTATTATCGTATTATTAATGTGTGTGCTTGCTGTGCTCCCAGCAGGCGGGGCTCTGTTCCTCTGCCATAATGAAGGAGCCACCTGAGCACTCACTCATGACAAGAAATTAACCAACATTTTTGGATGACGGACATTGCTATATGGTATTCTCATGTGAAAGAACTTTACACCTTATGGCCCAGCTCATTAATGACTTTGAGTTTTAACAGCGTATTAATTTTATGACACATTTAGTCAAGCCTATTCAGAGTTCAATAATTTATCAGTAACACAATTTTAAAACCTCATAACGCCATTTTGACTTTTAGCCACCACTGGGCCTTTTCAATGATTATGATCCTTCGGTCTTCATTTTGAGTACACAATACCATGCAAGCCACTTTAATTTCGAAGTCACTAATCATGATTCATCTAGGAAATGTCTAGAGGGAATTTGCTTTATTAGGAAGCCAAGCTCAGTAACTAAGGTACATTAACTAGATGTCTCCTTTGGCTTTCAGGGCACTGTCTAATTAATGTGATTAGCTTACTTGTCATGTTACAACATCCCATTATCGTATTTTGTGTCCCATATGAGACAAGGTGCTATGTGTGGTACAGCTGCTCTTCTGGGGAACTCATCACTTTAACCATAGATTGAGCCTGGCGGTTATTAATGCATTTTAAGCAAGACGCTCATACCATATTTGCATGTCAAACCAATGGTTAATAAGGGTTTAATCATCTGTGGTCATTCCACAAGCATTTTGATTTACGACTTATGTGTAACACTATATAGGACATGCACAATAGAACATTTTTCTTAATCTATATATTAACACCAAGTTTTTAAGTCACTGATTTTAGTGGCTTGGTCAAAATAGATGTTGATAGCCTGCCTTTAAGTGGGCATATTTACCTTGATCGAAGTAGGGGTACATTTTGATGTCATCACCAATATTCTTTTAAGGATGATGCTGGAATCACTCAATAAAAAAACAAAAGGCCTTTATATTTATGTATGTTTTGTGCAAGGGAGTAGTAGGAAAATTAAAATACCTCCCACTTCAAATCAAAGCTCTTATGGCACAAAGCAAATGAAGCAAGTCATTACAACCCTCCAGAGAAGAGCTCCCTTGTCTCTTAATTCCAAGCATCATCCCTTCATTCTTCCATCCACCTGCTCATATCCACTATTTAACCTTTACATTTTGTCATCCCTTAATTCTTCCATCTGTCATTCACTCTTTCACCATTCTGTCCGTCCGCCCATCCATATCTAAACCTATCCATCCCTCTCCAAACATATCCATCATCTATCAATCCTTCTATCCACTTTTTTACTCACTCATCTCTCCATCCACCCTTTCACTCATCATTCCATCCATCCTTTCAGTAATTCATCCATCCATCCTTTCACTCCATCCATCTATCCACCCTTTCACTCCATCCATTCATCCATCCATCAGCCAACCACCCTTTCACTCATCCTTCCACTCATCCACCCATCCACTTATCCATTCATCCACTTACCCTTCCACTCATCCATCGATCCATGCTTTCACTCATCTATCCATCCATCCCTTCTCCCTCCCTTTTACTCATGCATCCATTCTTTCACTCACCTATCCATCCACCCATTCATCCATCTATTCTGTCACTCATCCATGCATCCACCCTTTAATCCATCTATCCTCCCGCCCTCCCTTTTGCCCACCCACACATCCTTTCACTCATCCATCCATCCTTTTGCTCATCCATCAAGTTACTCTTTCACTCCTCCATCCTTTCACTCATTGATCTGTCCATCCTCCCTATTACTCATCCCATCCATTCATCCATCCTCCCTTTCACTCATCCATCCTTTCACTCACTCACTCATTCATCCTTCAATCCTTCCTTCCATCATCTGCCTTCCCTTTCACTCAGCCCTTCATCTTTTCAGTTACTCATCATTCATCCTTTTTCTCATCATGCGTCCACCCTTTCCACTCATCCACCCTCCCTTTCATTCCTCCTTCTATTCTTTCACTCACCCATCTACCCATCCATTCATCCACCCACCCACCATTCCTTTCACTCATCCATCCATTTGTTCACTCATCCATCTTTAAATCCACCATTTCATTCATTCATCTATCTATCTATATATCCTTTCACTCACCCATCCATCCACCCTTCCACTCAAAAATCCACCCATCCGTCCTTTTTCTTACTCATTCACATATTTTATGCCAAGTTAAAGACAAAGATGTCCATTAAGCATTCCACACCCCCCCCCACTTTAGTTGCTACAGTTGGGGGTTCATGACCCACCCAGCTCCATCCTTCTACTCACCCATTCATCATTTCACTCACACATCAAGCCATCCTTTCATCCACCCATGATCCCTTTCACTCAAACATTCATTCTTTTACTCATCCATCCTCACATCCACCCTTCCACTCATCAACCATCCATCCACCCTTTCACTCATTCATCCAGCCTTACTCATCATCATCCACCCTTTCACTCATCCGTCCATTCTTCCTTTCATTCATCCATCCACCCTCCCTCCTGTTCATTCATCCATTCATTCTTTCAGTTATTCATCCAACTTTCATTCATCCATCCATTCCCCTTTCACTAATTCATCCATTCTTTCACTGATTCATACTTACATCTATCCCCCATTTCCCTCACACATCCGCCCTTTCACTCACACATCCACCTTTTCAATCATGCATCCATTCATACTTTCACTCACCCATATCTTTTACGTTATTTATGAGTCTTTGTCTGCCAAGTTGCAGACAGATAAGACCCATCAAGAACTCCACCCCGCTGTAGCTGCTGAAGTGGTGGGGGGGGGGGGGACGACACCCCTGGTACTGTGTTGCTTACAAATACCACAAGTGTCAAATACATGTACCTCCACATGCATCATGCACAGGCACGTGGAACTGAGTTTACATTAATTAATTTTAACAAATCGGGGTTTTTAATGTCGTATTTTAAACTGTTTGTTTTTGATTATTCTATGTTTATAATTAGTGTAACATTTTTGCTGCTAACAAGCGGTTTATCAATTTGAAATTCTGTGTATAGAATGCTTTTATGGTTTTAATTAACCGAATAAAGTACTTTTTGACTGACTGAGTTGATCCAGTGTGTATCTGATGGCTACACTTTGTGATAGCAATTGTGGAATGGTCTATTCGAAAGTACTTTTATAAAGCTCATTAACCAAAGTGAGTGGTTCATAGAGAATAAACCGGACAGTGTTGCAAGGCTGCTGAATGTGTTTAAATGTGTAGCTCCCATTATTAGGAAGTCCCACCCACCCAATTATGCCCTAATTTTATATCCCGATTAGCTTTTGATTTCAGAATATCCTTGGCTTTTGCTTGGACATCTCTGTGGGAAAGCTATTTGCAAAACATAGTTCCCAGTTTTCAGCTGTCGATTTGTGGCATAACCATATACAAAGGTCTAATTAGTAGTGCCACGCTGTCAGTCATCTAAATGTTCATTCCAAGCTCTCTGTTACTTCCCAGTCCGGAACATAACATATAAACAACTCTACACACTTCCATTTACACTAAACATTATCCGATCCAAGTTTGCTTTCATATTATTTTTTCTTTTTCATGAATGGAATCTCATATGAATATTACAAGCAAAATAAATATATTTCCACACTATATGGCACCTTTTCTCCATCTTCATAGAACATTTAGTAACCTCATGGTTACAATCTCTTCCTGTCAGACAACTAAGCAACAGCGTGTAGGACATTTGATGTAGAATTTGATTTCTTAGAATATTCAAATTCCTAAAAAGTTGGCGCCAATCACTCCTTGCTCTATGATCACTGAACCAGGCTGTTTATTCTGTTTCACACATCTCTGTCCATCACTTCTCGTTTGGCTCTTGTGCTCTTCCCATCATACTTCCTTCCTGACCCCATTGTCTGTTTTGTTCTCTTTGTACCTCTTGTGGTAAATCCCTGTCTCTTTTTTACTCTCGTTATTTCCTCATTTACTTTTGACTCTATATGTAGAGACCCTCCATATTGTTTCTCAGTTATGTGTGCTTTGTACGTGATCTACACCCAGGGCCGGCCTTTAGCATGGGCACCCTGGGCCCCAGCCTCGGGTGCCAATTTTCTGAGGGGCGCACGGAACTGTGTGCATTAAGGTTATGCCAACAGCAGTGACCTTCTCATCTTGCTCCAGCCTTGTCCTTGTCCCAGCCTGATCGTTTCAGTCTGATTTGCCAGTTTAGAGTGGTTTTAGTCCTTCATTATAACATGGCGGGCGATGTTTGTACCGCCCCCTTTAGCTCCCTTCCTTGCCTTCCCTTCACCCTCTGACCCCTGCTGGCACACATCAACAAAACCATCATCTGCCTGAGGCAGCTAAGCTATCGATTATATGGGTGAGCTGGGGGAGGTGCGGGGGTATTTGTGTTCAGGGGCCAGTCCCTGCTCATCCAGGTACTGACCTGTGAACATAAAAGGGACCCCCTGCTGTTTCATTTAATTCACTATCAGCAAGAGCGCCTATTTTTTCTCCTCCCATGCCCGGGGCGCTATCTCAGCAAAGGATGGCTCTGACTACACCTTTTTCTTAATCTGCACATTCTTCTCCCTTTGGTTCCTCCTCTGCCTTAGCACTCCAGGAACAAAGATTTTCACCAAGCAAGTTGCTGAGCGGAAAGATACACCCCCCGCCCCTGCTTGGCGCTGTGGTGGCTAATAATTGGTATGTTGTTTCCATTTACTATTAGAGTGAACCATTAGAAGCCATGGAGGGAAACCTGTGCTACAAGGGCTGATGGCAACACAGGAGAAAACCGTAGGCTGTGAAATGTAAAAAATGTAGCTGGGTGTAAAAAACACCATAAACAATGGAAAATGATGAACCTCCTTGGTCAAAAGCGTAGAGGAATTATTTATTTATATATTTATTTATAAAAACATTTATAGAGCGCGAACGAAGGCCCTTGGGCATCTCGGCGCTAGTGATACTGCAATGTGTTAAGCCTCATCAGACAGGAGATTATTGGTTAAAGAGCCATGTTTTTAATTGTTTGCGGAAGATCCAGAGGGAGGGGCTGGTTCTGATCGACTCTGGTAAAGTATTCCACAATTTGGGTGCAGCTACCATAAATCTTCTGTCCCCCCAGGACACGAGTTTGGTTCGGGGTACCACTAAGTCATGCTGGAAAGATGAACGTAGCATTCTTGAGGGACGGTAAGGAATGAGGTTTTGGACGAAAAACGCCGGTCCCACATTATTCAAAGCCTTGTAAACCAGGCAAAGGGATTTAAACATGACTCTCCTTCTTACTGGCAGCCAGTGCAACTGTCTTATAGTGGATGCGGCCGAGTGATGTTTGGGGATGCGCCCTAAAAGCCTGGCAGCAGAATTCTGAATGGCCTGCATTTTCCAAAGCACTCTCTCCTGGGCACCTAGAAACAGTGCATTGCAATAATCTAAGGTCGACAATACAAGGGAACTAACCAGTGTTTTGCCGGCACTTTCCGGCAGGAAAGGCAGGATTTTTTTTATAAGTCGCAGTTTGTGGAAAGCTGAGGAAGAAATTTGGTTGGCGTGAGGCATAAAATTTAACTGGTCGTCGAAAAGGACTCCCAAATTCCTCACTTTTTTTGCTGGGTCCGGGGGTTGGCCCATAGATGATGGCCACCAAAGGGGGGACCATTGGGGGGAGAGGTTGCCAAAAATTACCACCTCTGACTTATCAGAGTTCAATTTCAGGCAATTTTGAGCCATCCAGCTTCCGATAGCCAACATACCTTGGTTAAAGGTGTTCGCTATTTTGAGGCCGTCGTTCTTAACTGCAAGGACCAATTGAGTGTCATCTGCATAGGAGGTCAGGCTCATCCCATGTGCCCTGATGATTTTGGCAAGGTCCGACACATAAATGTTAAAGAGTGTCGGACTGAGGGATGAGCCTTGGGGAACTCCACATGGCAGAGACAAGGGGGAGGATTCAAAAGGTCCGATGGTGACGACCTGGGATCTATTTGCCAGGAAGGAGGCAAGGAGACTCCTAGCCTTGCCTTGGATCCCAATGCTCTCGACACGGTCGACCAAGGTGGTGTGGTCGACCGTGTCAAAGGCAGCCGATAGGTCCAATAGAATGAGGACAGCTGTGCCTCCGGCATCCCGAATGGTTCTTATATCATCCGCCGCTTTGATCAGAGCGGTCTCCGTGCCGTGGAATTGGCGGAACCCAAACTGGGATTCGTCCAGGAGTTTATGTTCCTCGATAAAGGAAGAAAGTTGGAGGTTCATTATTTTCTCAGCTATTTTGGCCATCAATGGGAGATTAGCGATAGGACGGTAGTTTTTCAGCTCGTCCTTATCGAGGGTGGGCTTCTTAAGAAGAGGTTTTATTAAGGTCTTTTTCAGTATCTCTGGGAAGATGCCGGAACGAAACATGGAATTACAGATATCAGTTATTGCAGGGATGACTGTTTCCATAATTGGTCGTAGCACCTTCAGGGGACAAGGGTCTAGAGCTGATCCTGATTTAATAGATGACACTGTGTTCTGTGCCTGTAAACAGGTAACCTCGTGAAACTGGGAGAAAGTATGACTCTGGTGGGAGGTAGTGGCTACCGGGGGGGTGGGGGAACTGTTGGAAAAAACCCCGTAGATGTCGTTAACTTTGCTAAAGAAAAAGTTGGACAGTGCGTCACAAAGCATCTGGGAGGGAGGAGGGGCAAGATCAACGGACAGACCAGCTAATTGTTTAGTTGTCTCATAAAGGGTTTTATTAGAATTTTTAGCTGATTCTATCCTATCGCAATAGTATTTTTTCTTTGCCTCAGAGATCATGGTTTTATAAATGGCGACTGACTCCTTGTAACTAAATTTGGTTTCATCAGTATAGTTTTTCCTCCATAGTCTCTCTTTATGCCTGCATAGTTGCTTCTGGGTGCGAAGTGCCTCAGAGTACCATGGGGCCGAGGGAGTTTGCCGATTGCGAGAACGTTTTTTAGTTTGAACCA
Source organism: Lissotriton helveticus (assembly GCF_964261635.1). Taxonomy (NCBI): domain Eukaryota; kingdom Metazoa; phylum Chordata; class Amphibia; order Caudata; family Salamandridae; genus Lissotriton; species Lissotriton helveticus. Next base: position 644,648,111 of record NC_136071.1, on the reverse strand, counting down.
GTGCTGTGGCTGCAGAGCTAACCCATTGGTAAAATTGAAGGGTAGCAGTGTTTGGGTCGGCAGACAGGACGGGAGAGGTGGCATCCAGCAGAGTATGTAACCTAGTTGCATCAATATCATCCCATGCCAGATAGGGTTGAGGAGATATCGTGCTGGTTTTGTTGAGCAGTGTGTCCTGTACTGTCAAGGTGGCTAGGATACAGTGATGGTCCGACCAGGTAAGGGGGAGAATTTGGGTAACTTGAAGACCTAGGGCATTAGTAAAGATGCCATCTAGTGTATGACCGCCATCATGTGTGGGAGCATGTACCAGGGGGATAAGGCCAAAGGTGGACATATCGGCTAGGAGCAAGGTGGAGTCGGGGTTGTCTGGGATATCAAAATGAAAATTAAAATCACCCAGAATGGTGATGGAGTTGTCAAGGGCGGATGCTTCCAGCGTAGTCCTAAAATCCATAATAAATTCGTTCCTGGAGCCAGGGGGTCGATATAGAAGAATCCCTTTAAAGGTATAGGATGGGGATAGTGTAATCACAAATTCTAGAGCTTCACAGGAATTACAGCCACAGGTAGAAGAATGACTAGTGTTGGAAAATCTGCAATCCAAATGAATGCATGACTAATGTGACAAGAACTAAGGGCCTTCAAAGTTGAAATCCCTCTGCAATTGTCATCCAATCTTTTTTAACTTCTCAAGTTCACATAACTTTGCAAATGCTGTAAAGTTGAAAGCAAGCACGAGAGTAAAATTAGTTGTTACAGAAAAAGAATCTGAGCAAAAACCTACTTTCAGTTGTAAAATCCTCTCACAAAAAAGCTTTCACACGAAAATTATTTCACAACTACTTCCTTGATAGACTTTCCACCTGCAGGCAAACACTTTGAAAAGTTCACAAACCCTTCTGACATTTATAGCAAAACTAGCTTTAACATTTTTAAATCAAATGAAGATATTATGGCACCATCTATGCGCCTGAAGTCATAGAATTCTTTTTAAAACTGGTGTAATAAAACTCCCTAATCTTAGTTAATGTAAGTAATAGTAAAATGTATTTTATAATAACACTCCTTAGGCGACAATGATTGGGAAAAGGGGCTAATCAGAAAAGCATGCCCTTTTGCACATTTTAAAAACAGTCACATGACTGTATCTCTATGCATAGTTAATAGATGTAAAATACAGACTGGAGTTATAAAAGGTACACTCCATTGCAATATTAGTTGAGAATAGCATAACCTGGGCTACCCTAGAACCTAAATAACAGATACAAATAAAGGCCAGTGTTTCAGTATGAAAATACTGGAAATGTGACTAGAGTCTAGGAAGCCAACACTGGCAATATAAGCATACCAATTAGCACGACATTAAGAAGGCACAGATAATTCAGTACACAAGGTATTTTCTGAAGTATGAATATTTGTTTTCTACTTAGTGGGGTTTTCGTCCCTTTTTTTATTTACTATTCAGTTCTTGCCTGTATATTGTTTTACATTTAATGCCCAATAAACTGATCATTTACATCTAACATTGAGGTTTATTACCATAATCCATAGCGCATTTTTTATAACCTTTTCTAGATGATGGGGTGGCTCATCCCTTCTGAGGGTAAACAGATACCACTTTAGCAGTGCACGACCTTTTGCAGCTCGTGCCTTAACCCGCAGGGCTATCGTGGCATCAACCCTAAGTTCAAGATTTTCCATAGAAAACATGAATGTTGAAGGAAGCTAATAGATCGTACAACAGATCGTTTTCCATGGTTTGTGGCATCTAGTAAACGTCTCTGCGAAAGTGGTTTATTCCATTTGTTGCCTGGAGACAAGAATTCCAGTTATGTTACAAGTGGAAACCTGAAAGCCACACAGCCTCCACATGATAATATCTAACAATGCTGCGAGGCTGTCAGGCTTAAATAATAACTATTTCTGTAGTGCGGAGCTTCGATATATATATATATATATATATATATATATATATATATATATATATATATATATATATATATATATATAGTGAGAGTTCAACAGGAAAAATGTATAGAAAAAACTGTCATGTAAGTCACCATTTCCTAAAATCTGGAAATATTATTTCAATGTTAAATCGGTTACCTGAAGCAAAATAACATGATTTACCACACAAAGGCAGGCATGGTAAGGCTTAGGGTCTGATTTCAGAATATATTTTTTCACGTGTTGAGTGCACAGAAAGTTAGATGCGAGTTTGGAAAATGGAAACCTTGATTCACAGATCTACAATGTAGAGATTGCAATAAACGTAAATCACATGCTCATGTGGGAAAATACAACAATCCACCAACCTTTTTCATCTAGGTTGGATTGAGCGCCAAGATACTCCTTGGAGTGAAAGAAGCGCTATAGAAATGTTCCTTACATTACATTTCTGCCAAGTTGAAGACAAAGGGGTCCATTTCGCTTTCCACCCCTCCCTCTCCCCTGTAGCTGCTAAAGTTGGGGGGGGGGGGGGGTCATACCCCACCCAGCTCCATCCTTTCATCCATCCATGATCCCTTTCGCTCATCCATTCCTTCTTTCACTCATCCATCGACACATCTACTGACACCTGCTGAAGTTTGGCAAAAATGTGTGGAAGAATGAAGCAAACACCCCCATAATGTTATGCGGGTTAGGTGAAGTTAATCCTACACACTTGTAATTTTTAATGTGAACAAAAAAGAAGAAAAAAATGTTGGATGTGCAAACGCACACTTCTGCCATATTTACTCATACACAGTGGACAATGTGCGTGGGTAGTTATGATGCAGGAGTACTCTGGGTAAAGTGCAACTTTAATGCATCCCCATTAGCGCTCTGTTGGATTTTTTTATGAATCCCATAAAAGTGAGAAATATACTCCACATGTAAGAGGCAACCAGATGCATAGCTTCAATGCAGCAGGAGCAGTGGCACCGGGGCTTAGAGGCCTGAGGGGCCCACCGAACCGCGAATATTGTTGTATTTTGAAATACAGACAGCAGCCAGCGAGCCCATTTCCTTTCTTACATATTACTACACACGACAGACTGGCCAAACAACCTAGACTACATTCCTTCCTTTAAAACAATTTGCGTGACTGGTTCAATTAAGCTTTTATCATGTTGTAAAACAGCTTATAAGTGGCACAGCAGCCAGGGCCCTGCCCAGGAATGCTTTTGGTTTCCTCTCAGACAAGATCAGTTCAGGGTCAAGGTAAATGGGTGTGACAATAGGGTGGGGCCTCGCGAGTAAGTCTGGCAGGTGTACAGCTTCGTCATGCGAGGACTCCTTTCAAGAACTGCGCCGTTCCGGGGTTTGGCGCGCACTGAAAGCTTTTTTTGTGAGAGGAATTGTGAGGCTCTTTGTCTAAACGCCACGCACTACACCTTAGTCATATCTTGAAATAACAATAATAAATATTGATTCTCCCACAATGGTTGTAAAAAAACAAAACTGTCAAAACGGTATCATCGCGGAGCCGAGTGGCAGAGAGGAATGACGGCTGAGAGACGCCTTCATTGTGTCTCTGTACCTATTAGTATTCCGCCCGCGTGGGCTCGGCTTGAAAAAATAATCTTAATGGGCTCTGAATGAGCCCAACTGCCAGCCATTGTTGGATGAGGAGAGGCCGCAAACCCCGCTGCCAGTGAGTTATAGCCGCAGCGCCTAATACCGCGCTATCGGGGTCAGGGGGCCGCCGAGCGTGGCATCCATCAGCGGGCGCAACAGAGAGGAGGCCGGCTGCGGCGGGAGGGTTCCCACACACTGCCGGTGCGAGAGCGGGTGAAGCGCCGCTCCCCCGCCCGGGCTGGAGCCGGAAGAAGACGGCCTCTTTTTAGAAGGGCTTCGCATGGAGTCTGCCAAATATTACAGAAATAACAGATGAAAGGAAGGGTCGTGTTTTTGCAAGCATATGCATAATGCGCTTTGAGAGCCAAGCGGGGATGGATGTGTGGCGGCTGGAAAAGCTGCTGAGTGGTAAGGCATAAACAGTGACAGCCACTTCTTTGTTGGAAGAGGCTAGACATTTGCAAGTACATCATTTAGGAATGGGGATAACTTTTAGGTAGCGCTTCAAACCATCATGCAGCGCTTCAAACCATCATGTAGCGCTTCAAACTATCATGTAGCGCTTCATAACACTCGTCTATCGTGTCTAAGACATACAAATAATCACCGAATTTAACGGGAACCTGTGTACCGAGCTCGTAAAGGAGAGGGCAGTTCGAGTTAGCTGGATTCGAACTCATGACACGAGCTAGTACATGTGGATGCTTTTCGTTCTAGAGGGGACTTTAGAACCATTTTCTTTAACCTCACGCTGTGCACTATAGCAGATACATGGCATAGATAATCAATCACTAAGGTGTTGGTCAGGGTACTGTTAGATCAACTGGAAAACTGGGGCCATGGATAAGGGCATTTTGACAGCAGCCCAGTATGGCTTCAAACAGGTATTGGGGACAACAGATCAATGTCTGAAACTTCATTTACTAACCAGTAAATATGTGCTAGCAAAAGTGGGATGCATTTATTTGGAGATTATGGACTCCAGCGCAGCCTTTGATAATGTCATTAGGGGAAGGCTCTGGAGTATGTTGCTGGAAAAGGGAGCTGATTCGAAGATTGTCCATTTACTTGCCCAACTTCACAAGGATGTTGAAGGCAGCGTCAGGTTTGGCCCTAATGAGGAATGTATGTCATCTATAAAATTTAGAAGAGGCGACAGGCAGGGGTGCGTGTTGGCCCTCTTCCTCTTCAGCTTCTATATACATGGCCTAGACAGTCACCTGTGGGCCATAGAAGCTGATTCCTCTAGTGTAGGGACCAGGAAGCTGCTGGTGTTGATGTATGCAGATGACTGCATTTTCATGGCAAGAAAAGGATGGGGACTGCAGAAGTTACTAGATGGTTTAGTTGAATTTATGTTTGATCTGGGTTTATTAACTATCAAAGAAAAGTCATTCGCTATGGTGTGCGGTCGCCCCCTGAGCAAGGATAATCCCTTTCACATTGGTGGCACCATACTCCAGCGTGCATCCACCTTTACTTATTTGGGGGTCCCCTTCGTCAATACAAGTTCGTAGAAACACCTGTTGAGTGTGAGAACTATGCAATTCGAACAGAATGTTGCCTCTTTGTTCAAGTTTGCTGCAGAAACAGGATCTATGCCTCTAGACGCTGTCATCAAAAATTTACAAAGGCGTGAAAAGAGATTGGGTTTGGGTAAGGGACAGGAAGAAATGGCGCTCTAGCGGGTACAAAATAAGTTGGATGTGTACTTGCTAGGATACCACGGTGCAAACAGGTCAGGGGAACAAACCCAGACAGTAAACAGCCCCCGCATAGGTAAGGAACATGTCCCCTACCGAACAAATGAATACAAGTCCTAGCGGATCCGCTTCCTGAATCTGGACACTACCTCCATTTGCACACAACCATGCCTCGATCTACAATCTGAATGCTACCGTGGACACAACCATCCTGAGGTTTACGCTCATAGGCGGCTATTGCCAAACAAAGGTGTACTTCACCTGAAAGATGCAATCTGCCTCTGCTCGCCACGCAGCTAGGTTTTGATTCTCACCGGACCTGCGTGTCATTACGTTATCCTTGTGAATCCAACAGCCCTGAAGAGTCACATCCCCACACGGTGTGACGAAACACGTGTCGGCTAATTGTATTTCGTATGCACTGATCAAGATTAAACTATAAACTTACATTTAACGTCGCTGGATCTCGACCTCATTTCTTGAACTTTGTCTAACTCATCGGGTTCTGACTGAAGGACCAAGTAATTTGAAAACGTGTGCACAGGACATGTATTCATTACAAGGCAGAACTTTATCAATTGCCTTTTATGAAGCAGGTGTATGGGGCTGCAGTGACTCCTCACAACTCCAGGTCAGTGAAAATAACTTTTTGCTCAGGTTGTAATGTTATCGCTCCCCAAAAGTGTCCCGACCATGATAACTCATGAGGAACTGGGGTTTCAATATTTAAGAAACCTTATAAGGTAAGCGCCAACCATGCTGTGGCTCTTTATTTGGTCTAGGCCTGAAGCCCTCCTTAGCCAAATGGTTATTGCTGACTGCTTAAAATAGACAAAAGCCCAAAGTATCAAATGGCTGACGCACGTAAGAGATGATCTGCAGGAGATCAGAATGGTAGATCTGTTCGAAACCACCCACAGCATTAACTGGTTAACTAAAACCCAAGTGAAGAGTGAAGTACGAGGCCCAATAGCTGGGAAAAGAACGGAAAGGAGGAAAAAGTCAGTTGAAGCTTATTTTTCACTGATTACAACCACCAATATGGAACCATATTTAGCTAAAATGCGGGTGTGGCTGGAGAAAGACTGGGATGCAGAGTGAACAGAGTGTGGAAGGGAGGACAGTGTGGGCTGTCCTTTGCCTCAGTGTAACACAGCAGAAGGTCATTCTTTGTGTAGGCTCCCAGAGTGATTGCTCTTAGCAGCTCGAAGTTCCACACAGCCTGTCCTTGGAACCACTCCAAAAAAGCTTTCATCTAAAGTATGTTGCCATTTTTTCTGGGGTCAACATATGCTTCATGTGTTTATTGATATGGAACTTTATCATTCAAACTCAAAACTCTGTGGTTTTTAGATTGCATATTTTTGAGTGGCTTGTAAAGCACTTCTAGCTGCTATGGACAGTCAGTGCTTAATATGTAACATACTTTAGACTTTGACCAAAGACGCCTACAGTACAGGGGATAAGAACTCCACCAATCCATCAACAACGTTAACTTCCCTGGTGCGGGAAGTCGACTTCCTTTGGTGGGGGGCTGTGGTTGTTAAGATCCAAGAAAGGGATGTTTGAAAAGAGTGCTAGATTGGTCACCTGTGTAGAAATCTATGTGCCAATGTATCAAAAATTGCAACATTGCAAGTAATGAGAACGAATATCCTTAGAAGGAACTCTACCCAGTACAAATAAATCTACACACTCTTTGTCATGCAATCCAATGCTCTTAACAAAGGTCTGATTTAGGGAAAGGGAAATGTCACTGCCGAAGCCACCTCAGGCGTCACTGATATTGGTAAGCCTGCCAGTTTCAGAAGCAGAAGAGGTGGCCTACCAAGAGTGTAAGGTCTGTTACATTGTTTGGAAGAGTTAACTTCAAGAAAGTCCACCATGAAAATGGTGGTGTACGTTCATAGACATGTAAGTGTGGTTTTATTGAAATACTGTACATAATCACCAATATTTTAGGGAGAAAAGACATGAGGGCACTTGCAATTTATCCCCCACTTTGTGGGGCACACATTTCCAGTTTAGGCGGCAGGCACTCTCATAAGTCGATTTTTCTTCAAACGTTTTTCCGCAAAGTGGTTCCTTCCACGATAGTGAGAATCCTCCATTGTGGTGATGGAATTGTCTGAATGTAACAAATATTCTGCGGTCAACTTGATTGTCATAACATTTTTTACCACATCGGCAGACAGAAAACCCACCAGGCACCCTCTATATTAGCTAGCAAAACCTTACAATTCAGAGCTATTAAAGAAAGTGATACCCAACCATTTGGAAATGTATTCGTGATTTTTGTTACTTGTCTGAATTATGTCCACCATTAACCATTAATCTTATCTTCAGCGCCTCCAACAAAATCAGCTTTTCCTCTTCAGTTTTACATTTAAGGCAAGATTCTACTCACCAGCAACCAATGACACCCATTCATTTACCTGCTCCTAATCAAACTAACCACCCTACTACAACCAAGTCCACATCCACAATCCTTGCTCACAAATTCAAAACTTTATTGTAATCTGTATGGATCACAATCAGGAGGTGATAAGGAAGCCTGTGAAATTATTGTAATACTGAATATTGACCCCCCCACAGAATATCGTGGAACAAGAATATTGAGGGTCAAAATATTGAAAGGTAAAGGCATATAGGGAAGTACAGATTTACTATTCATAAATTCCCTTCAATGTACCTTGAAGACATATGTACCATGTAAGGACATATATGTGGAGTTAGGTATAAAAAACCTAGACCCACCTACATGTCAATATTTTTTTTCGATATTTTGTTCTCAATATTATATCCCTTTGACATTCTGTGGTCAAATTTCCAGGCACACTCCTTGTGGGAAAAATCAGGTGTGTGGAGTAGGATCACTTATTTCCTACTGTGCATCATGCAAAGCAAAATGCTACCCCTCCTTTCGATAGCAATATCACAATAATAATTCAGTAGGAAACGTCTCCTCTCCAAACGAATTGTAAAGATTACTCACTTGCTTAACTCTGTTTTTATTGCCACTTCCAAACCCCAGTTTGCTCATGGCTTTGTTTAGCATAAATCACTGCACCTTGTCATGTTGTTTGAGGCATGTGTTTTACTGCTGCACAGATGTGCACTGCAGTGAGACCAGTTAAATATGCAACCAGTGAATTCTACATAAATCTGTCTCCTAACCATGCCATTGAGGACCAAGCTGTCACTCTGTGCTGAGCTATTTTACTAGTTGCTGCTTTTTGTGCAGAGTGTGAATTTGTTTTGAGGCTTGCCTGTGTGGATGAGCGGCCAGAGCGTCTGACTCTGGAGCGCGGGGCTCCTGGTTCGATCCAGGGCCGGCCTGGCCGTAGCGGGCACTGGGCGTTTCCCCAGTGGTTCCCTACGGTGGGGGCCAATTTGGGGCCCCTGGGGGCCCTTTTTGTTACGGGGCCGTTTTTGCAGCATAAGGTGCAAAATCGGACCCTGTAACAAAATCGGCCGAGGTTTTTGCCTGGGCCAGTTTTGGCTCCCAGTCCGGTCTTGGTTTGATCCCCAATGCCGGCAGCAGCTCAGCATCAAGTGACTCTGGGCAATGGCTCACTTGATCTCCCCGAAGGCACCCAGCACCTAGATACCCTTAGGGGTGATAAGTTGCACTTTACAAATCTGGAATAATTTAATTTTATTATTATTTATGTGTCAGCTTCACCCAGATACAATGTGGTTCTGTGGAATAATTTCTGTGATCACCTCTTTGGTGCTGTGCAGGATTTCCATTAGCTGCTGATGAGACCTGCAGCATTACACACCTTCCTATTGCAGGGACATGTTCATTGGCAAAACAGATTTTCAATACATTTTAATTTAATCTTCTTCAATACGGAGTTCATTTGGAGGGCAATGGTTATGTAATTATAATCACAAACATTAGTCACTGAATATGCTGAAGGGGAAGAAAAAAACTATCATTTTCTTTCCGATTTTTTTTATTTCTCTCCAGATCACTGGATGTCTACACTTCCAGTAGAATAAATCTGTGTAGTCGTTATACCTTGCATACAGCGCATTTTTATAGTCACACACAGGAAGCAATATATTTTATTTCACTTCATACATTTGTTTTCCCCGAAGTTGTCACCGGCACCTGCTGAAATAAACGAGCATTAACAAAGCCAATAGGTCTGGTATTAGTTCCTGACCTAATGGTTTTGGCAATGCTTATTTTGCTTGTGAATGTTCTTTTTTATTAAGACATATGACACACAAGCAGCTGGCTAGCAGTGCTGGGGGAGATGCTGGACTTTTGCCCAAGTACGACAAGCATTCTCTAAAAGACTGAATATTTTTTTTATGTAAAAGCACACTTTGCTCTAGTAGTTCGTGGAATTGACCGGGGACTGCTATTGTGCGGATGTGCACACTGTGCAAGAGCAGATGGCTGTCACTCACAGTCAGGTAAGCCAATGACTCAAGTGGGTTGACCATGTGTCCCATGATGTATACTGAAGCGAGCAGAAGCGAAAAGTAAATGACAGTACAACAGACACATGGATGAAGGTGGAAGACTGAAAGCGCCTGTGTGCAGCTATGGATAGTATATATATTCTTATGAGAAACAAAAGGTCTTGCTAACACCAGACTTAAACAAGCATTGGCAAAACCAAATAGGCCTCACCTACAGGGTCGCTTTTTTTTAAAAAATGTTTTAGTCATGTTGTACAGAAGTGTGGCACCGCTGGCTGTGACATAGTGATTTTTTTATTGCTGATGTGTGCAGCACTGAGGGAAGGAGGGAAAGGATGCGTGGGGAGAGGGAAATTATATTTGGGGGTGCAACAAGATCAATTGAGGGGGTGGGAAAACAGTGCTATGACACAAGCAATAACACACAACAATGGAAGGAGGGTAGGTCGGGGAAAGCAACCATGGGAAGGAGGGAAGGCGGATAAGTGAGTGGGGCAAGAAACACAGACGAGGAAGGGAGGGACACGGGTGGTGGTGGAGGTACACAAGGGAACCCAGCAGAATAAAAACCCTCTGTAGAGTGCTTAAAATCAAAGATGTAGCACCTTAAAAAATGAGCAGTGGAAGCACACAACCAATGTGTTCATGCTCCAGAAGAATGACAAAAACACACAAAGAGGAAAAAAAGCCTTTACTTCCTGACCACTCAAAAGCAAGCAAATGAGAGTGATAGTGAAGACAACCAATGGTAAGCAATGAACGAGCTGTAAGACCACTGATAGAAAACAAAAGATCTCAGGTGCTGAAATGAGCACCTTCCCTGCGTTCACATCTCTGTATGTAAAGTATGTTTAAAAAACTGCCCCAAAGAGGTACACATGTAAGTGAAACACCTTCTTATAACCAACCCAAGGATCGCCGTAATTACATATACATGCATGTGTACACACACACACCTCTGAATAACCCAAAGCTAAATATTACAAATGTATTTGTGTCCAACACATGCTTTCAATGATTTGCAGGTTAGGTAATAACACTGGACATTTTTCTTGATGGTTGTAACCTAACCACAACATAAAATAACCAAGCATAAAGCAACATGACATGTATGTGTAAAGTACAAGTCCCAATGGGTTATCTTGGTGGCATCTGATAAATTGTCATTGTTAACCATATCAACGGTACTCTCGATGTTGGTGGATAAAAGGCCAAGTTGCCCGAACATGCACTGGGTGAATTCATTATGTCGTAAGTAGCAGACATGTAGCTCTACTGAAGGTCAAAACACACAGGAAGGGCCAGGGGAGATTTAAAGCCCAGCAGGAGTTGACTCCCCAAATATTTATATTAACCACCTCTACTGAGGGTGCCTTATCCATTTAAACCAACTGTACCCTGAGACTTCCAAAGAACCAATGATTCCAGGAACTGGGAAAAACTGTGTTAGTGCATACGGATTTCACAATGGTTGTGAATCTACAATATAATGATAAAAGCTCATTTGGATCCGGCGTGGTGGAAAACATGATCAGAAGATTACACAGACCTCTGCAGCATGTTGATGTACACACAGAGTTCATGTAACTACAATAACAAATCCAAGCACGGCACATCGTTTGTATACAGCGCTTATTGTCCGTGTGCTGCAGTAAAGGAATGAAAGCTTCCCTGGTATTCTAATCTGCAGCCTATTGTTAGCACACAGCCCTTTGCAGCCGGCGCCTTCGGTTACTCAGCGACTTCAACAAGGGAGGTAAACGCTCAGCACAGAGGCACGAGCAGCGGCGCTTCCGACACCACCCAGTCTGAGGCAGCCACGGCCGGTGGTAGGTGTAACTGCAGGGTGGTGACGTAGGGAGGGGGAGAGGCAGGGTGGGGGGTTGTAATGTATGGATTACAGACTTTAACAGGTAAGTAAACATATAAATAAATCGTTGCGCACACTGCATCGCATTTGGTGATGCAGTGCACACAACGAAATTCGTTTTATTTATTTATATGTTTAGTTACCTGTTAAAGTCCTTAATCCATACATTACAACCCCCCACCCTGCCCCTCCCCGTCCCTACGTCACCGCCCTGCAGTTACACCTACCACCGGCCGTGGCTGGTCTGAGGACTTTGGAGCTGCAGGGGCCTGTGTTACGCCCCTGGCTCACCAACCTTGATCATCTCTGCAAAGTGCTTGGAAACCCTCAGCGTCAAAGGTTTATTAGCACGACTGAAATGTAGCATCATTCTCTTTGCGTACTGAGAATAACAATCCTTGTGGAGCTGGGACTGAGCAAGGCATAAATGTGTTAATCACATAGCTGCAAAAGTGATTCTGCCCAATACGCAGTGTGATTGAGTGAACAGTTAGAAAGTATGGTGGGGAACAGCAAATGCCTCAATGTTCAGGAGCAGAGGGCGAATGCTTCAGAGGCAAACATGTTTTCACAAGGTCACACTGTCACATGCTCCATGACACGGTGAGCTGGACATGGTGAACTGAAGATGGTGCTTGGTGCAGAGATCACTAGAAGAGCTGGGCTTATATTTTGCTGCCAGCCTCAGGTGTATTCTTTACGGACTTCGAATTCATAGGAGCTGAGGGCGCACATTATGGAAAAACCAAAGCAAGTAAAAAACCACTCTTTGAGTTAGTTTCGGACCACAGTAAGGTCGTACAGTAAAATAATCAATTTTCTATCCGAGGAACTATCAGACTAAGCCCCTTCGATGCTCGTCATGAGGTATACCTCTCGTGTGCTCATGACGAGCTGAGCTCGTCATGACCACACCCGTTTTCATTATGGCCCAGCACAGCAGAGGATCTTCTCAAGCACCCAAGGTGTTAAAAAGAAATCTACGACATCGGTGTCAGCAAGTGTACATAGTGGTAGTGTGAATGGACACAACTCTGCTAGTTAATATTCAGCAGCTGGAGCACAATTCTGTGTGCAGTTTGGTGTGTACACAATTGTTTCTGGATGAGCAAGTGAGAGTGGTGACTTAGCAGCATCGACACACTGCAGACCTGGGGCACGAGAAACAAGAGCCGGAAATAATAAGAACAAGTGCTAGGGAGGGAGCAGCAGGAGTAGGAGGGGGTAAGCAATAAGGGCCGGACTGGCCATAGCGGGCCTGGGCATTTTCCCAGTGGACCGCCAGGGCAGGGGGCTGGTTTTGGGCCCCTTGGGTCCAATTCTGTTACAGGGCCGTTTTTGCAGCATAGCTGCAATATCCGCCCCTGTTATGAAATCAGCAAAAACAGGCCGGGGTAAACAGCTCGGCCGCACCCCCAAACACCTGGGGGGCTGGCCAAGCACTTTGCCAAGGGCGGTTTTCGGTCCCAGTCCGGCCCTGGAAGCAATAGTACCTCAATCACATTAGGAGCAGCGGACGGGAATGGATTAACTTGAATCAATCTGTGCTTGGTCCCTGCTCCACTGCAATGATCGGAAATTACATTTCACCTGCCCAGCCAATTAAGGAGGCTGTAAGAAAGAGTGACGAGAAGCTAACAAATGGCACCCAATGGGCCGGCTCCAAACCCTTTTTGCATACAAGAGTGTCTAACAAGCTAGCGCTTGTTCTTGCAGGCTCGACCCTAAAAAGGGCCACACAGTGACATTCAGGAGTATCATGAATTTCAAGCTTAGACACAGATTTACCTTTATCTGATGAGCAAATGTATTTCTTAGATGTCACTACTAACTCTGAAGTAGAGGATTTAACGCAATTGTCTTTCAAAAATAACCCCGATTTTTTAAAGTGACTAAAATGCCATTCACTCACCACATATTAGGTACTTTAGTACAAGTATCCTCTGTCCAAGTAATCATAATTTGTTAAATTTAAAAGAAGAACTGTAAAAAAACCCTGCTATCTGCATGCACAAATGAGTAAACACACAGACTTTCAATGCTGCACACAAACATACACTCAAACACCTACATGTACACACAACCACACACCAAAACAGGAACCTACATACAGACACACAGACTAGCGTGAACATGAGCAGACACACAGACACATACACCACAGCAAACATGCATGCACTCACACACAGACAGTACACCACCAGGAGCATGCCCACGTGATATACACACCCTCAGACCAGCACAGACATGCTCACATGCACACTCCATCAGAGAATCACTTCCTCTCGTATAACTCCTCTGTCTTCTTTCACCATTTTGGAACTAGACGCTAACATTTCCACATTATTCCAAGTTGAAATATTGTATCAAGTTTTGTTTAAAAAACCAAATCAGATTTAAACTGTATAATCCTATCTTAAATCTGTAGAGCATAGCTACTGGCTCAACAAGAATTTATCACCAGGCTATTGACTCTGCTGAATTGGAATCAGCTGGGCAATTTTGTCCAAATTGGTTTGCAGTAAAACGTGGGTTAGCTTTTCATTCAAAAAGACATGTGGGAGTCATTACAGTAGATACTATGATTTTCCCACACCACAGGAACAGGATGGCACTTTTCATATAATTTAAAGAGCACTGTAAATACACGTCACGAAATAAAATCACTAGATGAATTTCTGTGAAAAATCAGCAAATGTCCAATTGATAAGAATAGAGTATGAAACAAGACTGCAAAAAAAAATTACTCGTTGCATTTAATCTCGACAGATATTCGTTCATCTGGCCCCAAATCACATGTGTTGGTAAAGATTTTGGGTTGTGCCCTGATGGAGAATGACTCCTAGCAATTAATATGGTTGCCTTAAATGGCAAATGTTGTCTTCTTTCTAGTCTTGTTTATAACCAAAAATACATTCAAATTGAAGGAGTTAATGCAACTTTCATCTATTCTTGCTGCGGCTTTAAATGAGCCAGTTGAAACAGCGATGCTCAGCTATGTGTCTACATTGCAATATGTTTCACAATTTTCAGCAGAGAATGTCATCTGTAGCATTCTGAATTTGAAGAGACCTAAATGCTTGCCAACTGTATCTTTTATGAACTCTCTTCTGTGCTATGAATCATCCTTTATGACTGTTGTGGCTGGAATATGCATGTATTTTGGCTGCTTTAGTCTATCCAGACTTCTTTTCTTCTTTTAATTGCCCTTGTTGTGTGCCTTGATTTTTTAATTGCAGCATTCACTGTTTAAGAAAAAAGTCAGTGGCTTCTATCCAAACTAGAATGTATTAATAGTTTAACCACTTTAGGTGCTCTGGAAAAGATGCTAGTGTTTACTGTGGATATCCACTGCTGTTCTTTCTTTATCATTGTGTTACCATAGCTGTCACCATGTATATGTGTGTACCTTTACCCTAATCCATCTACTATGTTTCTCATCCAATTGAAAATTGTTTTTAGATCTGATTGTTGATATTGTCACTTCTACAGAAACACCAGAGAGATTGACTCTCGGATTCAAAATGTTCATCATGGCTTTGGCAGGAACAGTGTCTACTGCTTACTTGACTAAACCCCTCATTATGAGCTGGTTGAAAGAGAGGTGGTATTCTCTTCATCCAGTAGGGCTCATTTCTGCTCAAACACCTTTTGGCACAGGGATCAGAATGTTCCTGTAGACTTGGAATCATGACCAAAAATACCTGAATGTGGCACATCTCATTACAATCTAATTTCAATATTATGGCTACTAAGTTTCCTTCCTTTTTAGGCAGTAGGTTTGGTGAAACTTTGAAAGCCAACTGTTTCTACATGATGAACCATAGATACTAATTTATCATCATCATGTGCCGTTCATTGCTGCACTGATGAGGTTTGAATTGATTGTTTGTGTTTAAGCGATCATGGTGATACAAAAGTATGCCCATGGCCCACCTTACTTGCTTTATATTTGGTCATTTGGTAGGCATCTGGGGTGGCACAAAACGTAGTTTTGAATTGAGACCTGCGTCCTTATTTTTTCGAGGTTGGTATTGTTAAATCCACCAACATATTGGCAGATGTGTCACAAAAAAAAGATGGCAGCCAACGTTAGCCATTTTAAATTGCAGGTCTACATTAGCTATGGTCAATCAACATCACTGCAGATATATTCTCTACAAATAACATTTGCATGTTTATGCATCAGTGTCATGTTTAGGCAAAACAATGTGATATAAAAGAAGCACCACCAAAATTCAAGTAAATATTATCAGTCACGAGCTGATGTTTCAGTTGCTCAAAAGTAATGTCAACTGAAAGGGGTGATGCAATATGTCACCTTATTTTCATGTCCACGTATGATTAAACCAGATGCAAAGGGTTATTTTTTCCATGTTTTGGCTTGTGTACTGCCCACCCGTACCATCTCTTTCTTTGTCTGTCATACCACCCACCTGCTTGATTTTACCTTTTAGTGTTGGTATTTACGATTTGTAGTGAACTGCTTGCAAGACGTTTTAGCCCAAACAAGACTCATTTAAATCCCTGAGCAGTAAAGTAAATAGTACTATAAGGAACTTCACCAAAACAAAACAAACATTATGTCTAGGTGATTTGATAATTGTACCATTAGCTCTTGATTTTAGGCAACTGGCTGCTTTCTTAGAAGAAGATTGTACAGGTAATAGATTATGTAAGCGGTGATGGGTCTGCTCCTTGAGTACCTGCTTTTTGTACTACATGTCTGACAAAAAACAGCACAGGTAGTGGTGGTATAGACTATCGCACTTTCCAATCCTCTACTTAAAAATATTTACAGAAAATTCATTTCAACGTACCTCGTATTATTTTCACAAGAATGGTGCCCCTCAAGGTGACAGTTGACATCCCACTACCATAGATGTCGGCTTCAAATTAGATCCCAAAGGGTCAATAGGAAACTATTATAAAGAGTTTGTTGTACCTCGGCACTCTACAAAAGTAATGTCAAAGAAGCCAATGCTTCTAAGGGAGTAGTTCCCTGTCTTGGCCTGGCTAATGAGTCAAGACCACCTTGAGCCTTGAAAACACAGTACTACTATTTGGTCAATTATGAGGAGAACATCATAAGAAATGCTGTGATTTAGAAGTTTAAATAAATCATTTCAAGAATATATCTATACAATTTTTCATGATATTGACACATAAGATGTTGTGGTCAAAGGATCCTTCTGTGCTGTGATTCTAGACGAAGGAAGATGAAACAGGCAGCCGACACGTGTTTCGTTACTGACAAGTAACTTTCTCAAGGCTTGAAGGATCTGTGATTGGAAGTTTTCAAGACCAATCCTGGATTGCGCATGTGATGAATTGAAAAGTGTACCTTTAGTTAGGTGAATTAATTAATTCCCCGTCTCGGCAGTAGGTATATTATACTTCCGAATCTCATAGAAGTTAAACTCTATTAAAAACGTGATTTCACTAGAGTATCATCATTCAATCATGTCTAATGCACTTTATGTTAAACGGTCATTCACCCTGAAAGGAGGATGGTCTTTTGCAGACTTAGTGATTCTTACTAGGTTCGTTCACCAAGCGTGAAAGTAAAACGCTTCTTTAACTTTCAAATCTTCATTTAGAGTTGTAGCGGTGAGAGCTATAATAGGCCCTTCAAACGCTGTCTCGCGGCATTTCGTCTTGCGTCTTCCGAAAAAGTAGTTTGAACAGTACCTGCTTTTTGTACTACATGTCTGGCATGTCCATCAGCCATGCTCTCTATTCATTCATATACCTCACTCAGTGCCACATATTCTGTCAACATTCTTAGCCCTCTGAGGCTGCATTAATGTTTACAACACAAATATAACTTTCTGGGGACAATATGACATGTGTCAATTGCAACAGTAATGTTGGAACATGGTGGATAAGTATCATTAATCAAAGACTGAGAGTGAGGGATGAGTCGGGAAAGTGAGGGTGTAACCTCTTTTGGTTGTCACAGCTCATCTTGGAGGTCCATGCACATGATGTTCTCAGTTGTCATGTGCACTGGTATAGGTTATATTAACAGAAATATGAATCTTTGTGTTTCTACATAGTAAGAATGGGAGATCAGTGTCTCCCTAATAGGCGAGAGAGACCACCTCCATTGCTAATGACCATATTACCATTCTTTACAGAACAATGTGAAGGAACCTTTAAACCAATGTAGGTCAGTGCTCACACAGCGGCAGTTTAGTGCACAGTGAAATTCAAGTTGTGGCGGATCGTTTTGAAAAGTGTCCTATTGAAGTACATTTTTTACCCTCATCGAGACGTATACTTATAATTGTATTGCATTATGCTGTCTTTCCTGTTCCTTGGCGCCTATCACTCTCAAACATGCCAATCCCTCCACTTACAATAATTAGAAAGTGTTATCTCCTCGTCTGTTTCTATTAAAACAATTACAATTCTGCCCTTAGTTGAGCAGATCGATAGATGCAGTGAGATAAAGGAATTGTGTTGAGTGTGCATGTAATTGACTGATTAAATGCTTGGCTAATGGAAAATGTGCAAGCTTTAAATTACACATAGCAAAAATGTATAAGTAAATCTATAGCGGCACAGATTAAGAACACCAAAGAATATGCAACATTTAGCTAAAATTCGTTCCTATAGATCGCAATAAAAGCGTTTCATTAATACCCACTTCACATTGCAGTGGCTTTAAATGTTGAATGTTCAACATTCATGGAGCCAGAAGACCTTAAGTTATCTACATTAGCGTTGGGCACATATGGCTTTGAATGGGACCCCAGTTTGCCAACAGGCCATGTCATTTATAAAGACATTTATAGAGCGCATGATACGCCATCACGGCGTGTCCCCGCGCTCCATGGAGGTCACGGTTGGCGTCGCATGAAGAAGGACTAACATTTCCAAGGGCTCATAGACAATGAAATGTGTTTCCAGCCCCTAGAACCACCACTCTCACATACCAAGTAGATATTACGAGGCAAGTATTAGAAGAGAGCAGGCTTCCCAGTGCTGGACCAATATTTTCATTTCACACTGTTACAAGGGACGCTTTCCTCACTCAGGATGTCGATAGACCCCAGCAGTCAACTCCTCAGGGTGCATCACATCCCTTCCTGCTTAGCAGAGCCCTTTCTGAGAGACTTCATGTGTAGCTCCATACGACGAAGGCCTGGTTGGAGGGTGAATGAGCATAGAATACCTCTCAGAATACGTGGTATACAATGGGCCTTGGCGTGCCAATATCAAGTGTTATTTATTGGTTGCATTATTTTGAAAACACAAAAGGAATCAGATCAGAAGAAACAATTTCATTTTGTGTTCAATTTTCACAATGAGAGCACCACAGTTAATGCTTTGCAGGTTCTCAGTACTCAGTGTATTTTGATACGCGATCTCCATGGCTTGTTTTCCAATATTTTGATCAACTTTTATAACGCAATCTATTAATTTAAAACATAGTATTCGATAACGACAGTGATAACACAGATCTCATTTAGCAGATATATCCTGTCAACTATGAATAAAGGAATCATCTTCCCTTCTGTAAGCCTAAAATAATCAGAGACAACACGACTCTGTGAAACTGAGTACTGTCTCAGTATATGATACAAACAGGTTATATGAGGTGAAGTAAATGGGGTGTGCAGCAAATTGCAGGATCTTCCTTTTTACTAACATCTTCATATGTCCACCAAACTGATAAACACCTCACCAATCCTCTATACTAAGCTCACAAAGACGAGGCAGTTCAAGAATTTGCATAGAAATACAATTAACCCCCATAAAAGACAATCCTTCAGCAAACTACCCACTTGGGCACCTCCTCGTAAAATGTATCCACAATTTCTTCTTGGGGAGCACAACTGTCTTTTTCCACTGGATAATTTTAGCCTTGCTGAGAGTTTGAGTAAATCAATTATATTTATTGCATTAAATTCCCTTTTGATGTTTGGTAAGGTTCTCCTGCTCTGTTGCTTCCCAGAACTTATGTCCGCAAAGATCAATAGTCTAGACCCTCCAAAACTTGTCTCTTTCATTGTGGTCCTTTTATCACTAAATAAAATAATGGCTCAATCTTCTGTAACACACATTATGTATGTCACGTGCCCTGAGGTTTCCCACTCTTGTTGTGTTCTCCAGTGACTTTCCCTTAGTATCATTGCATGGATCACAAGACATGATCCCTCCTTGATTCTTGTTGCTGTTTCTCTGGCCTGACAAGTGCTTTTTTACTTCTGCCTCTATCACAACTGGCCTTCATCTAATGATGAAAATGTTTTCTTGTTTTGAATTAGCCACACAGTTCGAATTCTGTTCTCGCTCTGCTTTGATTACACCTTAACCTCTATGGATTCCTCATTTCAATGTTGACTTTCCGTAAGCTCCTTGAGAACCTTCTTCCAGATGAGTGCACAACTTGTTTGGGAACATATCCTTCACCTTTCCCTTCCTCCTCAGTGAAGGAAGGGGGGCTGGAAAATTATGGGAGTTTTCACCTGTCTTTTTTGTTCACCTGATATTTCAACCTGCTAGATACCAGCATTTCAGAGACTGTCATTCCTCTTGAATAAGACAGGCTTGCTGGTTCTACTACAGATTGTTTTCACTCTATATTTCTCTTACCTATCTCCAGGGAGGCCCTCTTATCACCATTCCTTTTCTTCTAATACCTTCACTTGCTGACTCTGGGGAACTGTGACGCTGTTAACAGGCCACCACTCCGTGCCCCTTTTTCGTCTCATTCCGTATTGTAGGCCCTAAAAGCAGCCAAAAATCCAGCCATGGGAGTCTGTTCACACCTTGGCTCTAGATGTTGGCTCCAAACTCATGCATCCTCATAGAGTACCGCATTCCTTTATGCCACTGGCTCCGATATCCATGTTCGACTACGCTTTGGATTGCTACTCTCTTCTTTGTCTCCACTTATATGAAAGTCAACAGCAGACTCGCTTTCTCAAACCTAGATGAGGGTGCATGGCTCCTGCCCACAGCTCTAAAACCTTTGTCAGTCATGCATAACAAAAACCTGGGCAGACCTGAGCCCCTCCAGCTTGTGCAGAAACCTGAATGTGAATCTATGCCAGGGCCCAGAAGCATAAGTCAGCTCCATTGCCAGGTGGCTCCTCGCTGCTTAATCAACTTTTGATGGAATGTTCATACATAAATAATTTGGGGAATTGCTAGTCCATTACTTTGGATATGTTGATTGTTATTTGTGATTGATTGAAAGCCTTTGACTTACAGTATGCAAAATGCATAAAAAGCTAAATACACCACACCATACACTCTTCTCTTTTTTGATGAAATGCAAATATAATGTCAGAGCGTTTACAGCTGAGCATATACACAGCATTGTCAACTATTTACATATTAACTACGTAAAGCTGGGGACTAAAAATTGGCTCAATACATAAGGCAAAATAAGGATTTTGTTTAATAAACTCTTGCCTGTATCGGAGATGTGAAATGGATTTTTGCTCTGAAAAAATACATTATCAGAGATTATATATAAAAGATGAACAGTTGGTTAGTGATATTATAATTGGATTTCAGAAAGGAAATAGACAGTTTGATACCAATCTAGGGAAAGGGTGATGAGCACTGAGAAAGGTGGCTCCTGTAAGGATATTGTCAAAACAGCATTATGTGATGGATGGATGTTTATTATTTTTAATCAAAAATAATCTATACCACAGTTATAGACTGCCCAGTGTACTGTATCCGGTTGAGAATGAGTAATGGCAAGAAGTTAAATCGTCCGTTATATTTCAGCAAGTAAATTGTCAAAATAGGAACCCTCTCAATGCTTTTCATTGTAGGTAGCATCAATGCAATAATGTTCTTTTGATATGTGTCCAGAGACTTGTGTAGCCTAAAGTATTTGTCACAAAATGCAACCCTTGCTATTAAAATTGTGTAGCTCTCACACCCTTACAACCACTCATATACCCACTTACTCATCCACAAAGCCACTCACACACCATTCACTCAAATGCAGTCACTCACGCATTCACCTAGACACACAGCCACTCACTCACCTATAGTCACTCACATAGCAACTGGCTCACCCCTACAGCCACTCACACACCCACTCACTCTCCAATACAGATACTCGCACACCCAGTCCCTCACACATACAGCCTCTCAACAGAACCACTCACACACCCCACAACCACTTACATACCCATTCACACATCCATACAAGCACTCACATGTCTATTCACTCGCCCATACAGCCACTCAATAGTCACTCTCCAATACAGCCACTCCCACACCCACTCAGTTAGCCAAACACCCACTCAAACAGCAACTCACTCACCCATAGAGTCACTTAAACACCCAGTCACTAGCCAATACAGTCACTCACACAGCCACTCAGTCATCCATAAAGACACTCACACATCCACTCACCAATCCATACAGCCACGCACACAGTCACTCATCTAATACACCCACTCACCAATTAGCTACTCATACAGCCACTCACTCACCCGCACAGCTACTCAAGCAGCCACTTATTCACCCACTCACCTTCACACATACCCACTTATTCAGCCATACATCCACTCACCCTCTCACACACCCATTCAGCCCATAACACACCCACTCTCTCATTGATGCACACAGTCACTCACATAATATATGTTTGAAATAGTATCACTCATTAGTAGTACAGAAGGTATACAAATTTAACTTTTGTAGTACCTTAGTATATATTTTAACATTCAAAAACCTATACGAAACACAATCACTGGATGATGCCATTAATCATGTCATGAGTAATTCCATTTGAGATGTAATCAGTGATGTCACTGAGCATGTCATGATTGATATAATATGTGAGGTCATAAGCAGTGCATTGCAGGGGCATACGTTATAGTTAGCTCAGGCAAATATAACTGCTGAATTATTAAGGTTTTGTATGAAGGAAATCTAAGCCTAACTATAACACCCCTGTAACCTTTGGCTTTTGCTCTGTATATATATATATATATATATATATATATATATATATATATATATATATATATATATATATATATATATATATATATATATATATATATATATATATATTACCTACTGGCGGTCGCCAGTAGGTATATATAGTTAGGATTTTTTCTCTATGGGTTTTTTGAAAATTCTATGTCTAATAACTTTGGCGTTTGTGGACGGAATTGGCTGAAATTTTCAGGAAAATGGCACATTTTGTTTCTGAGCAGCCCTTGAAAATTTGGGGGGGTTCGTCCAGTGGGGGCCGAGAAAAAAGGGGGGTCCCAAAACGTGTTTTTAACATTGAGTTTTCCATAGGGCGGTTGGCCTCACTTTTAGCCCGAACGGCTGAATGGATTTGCACGAAACTTGGCAAAATTGTAGGGACTGGTAGCCCGATGTGCCTTTTGTAGGTCTCAATATATGTGCTCCAGTGGATTTTGAGAAATTAACGTTTAAAAAAAGATATATATCTGTAACAGCGGACCGGGCAGCGGCCCAGGACGCGTACTTTTCGCGCAACGGAGCTTTGTGAAGCGAAGCTGATTGGTTCTCTGGCGTCTGTCAACATTCCAAACAGTCCGTAGCGGCCGCCATCTTGTCTCTCGGTAGGATCGAGAGACAAGAGGAGGCCAAAGCGAAGGGGCAAATGACCATAAGGGGGAATAGTAGATCCTCGCTGACCCCCTAGGTTTGATGTGGAGGTTTTAAAAGGGCCCCGCGGGGCAAAAAAAAATAATAATAATAATAATCGAACGGCTGAATGGATTTGCACGAAACTTGGTAAAATATTAGGGACTGGTAGCCCGATGTGCCTTTGCTAGGTCTCAATATATGTGCTCCAGTGGATTTTGAGAAATTAACGTTCAAAAAAAGATATATATCTGTAACAGCGCTCCGCTTCGCGTACTTTTCGCGTTACGGAGCTTTGCGAAGCTGATTGGTTCTCCGGCGTCTGTCAACATTCCAAACAGTTCGTAGCGGCCGCCATCTTGTCTCTCGGTAGGATTGAGAGACAAGAGGAGGTCAAAGCGAAGGGGGAAATGACCATAAGGGGGCATAGTAGATCCTTCCTGACCTCTTAGGTTTGATGTACCATTTTGCCAAGTTTGGTGTAATTCCGTTCAGCCATTCAGGCTGTAGACGTATGTAAATGTCCTATGGAAAATTGCATGGGGAAAACACATTTGAAAGTGTTGAAATTTAGAACCAATTAAAATGTTACTTTGGTTTTGTATTTGTGTGTGATAAAAGTTAATTGGTTATGTATATATGTCAAATGAGAGGAAACCACAGCCATTTTGTGATACTACTGTCTGAGGTACATTTGTGAGGAATTTTTGGTGGTGAATTTCCGGTGTTTGATTTACACAGTACTAACACTTTTCCTACTTTTAAAAAGGTGAGTTGTTAATTTGTAAGGGGAACTATGTTGTACACTTGAAGATAATTTGAAAAATGTTTTCTGTTATTTATTTGCAGTCCTTCTGTTATACTAAATACTTGATAAAGTTAGTTTTATATTATGTATTACTAAAAACGATAAATGAAAGTGATTATTTTTTTCTGCAATTTACAGCAAGCAATTTCAAAATAAAATGGCTCACAATGAAGAGACCGTGGCAATTTCTTTTGAATTGTCCACTACATTGATTGAAATTGAGAGCACCAATAATGAAATATTGTCACAAGGAGGACATGACTTGTATGATTCCATTAGATTGATTGAAATGGACAGCACCAAGAATGAAATATTGTCACAAGGAGATGACTTGAATGATTCCACTACGTTGATTGAAATTGAGAGCAGCAATAATGAAATATTGTCACAAGGAGGAGATGACTTGTATGATTCCATTAGATTGATTGAAATGGACAGCACCAATAATGAAATATTGTCACAAGGAGGAGATGACTTGAATGATTCCACTACATTGATTGAAATTGAGAGCACCAATAATGAAATATTGTCACGAGGAGATGACTTGAATGATTCCACTACATTGATTGAAATTGACAGCACCAATAATGAAATATTGTCAGAAGGAGGAGATGACTTGAATGATTTTTTTGATCAATCTCTTGATGGCGAATTTATCGAGTGTTTGGAGACCATAGAGTTACAAGAATCATTATTGGAGACTTTTCATGAGGACATTGCTGATGAGGACATGTTACTAGTTCTTTCAAATTTAGAAAATTCTGAAGAATAAATTTATATTTAGAAATCAAAAATTGTTTGAGACATTATTCATTTTTATTTTTAATTTATGAGGTTGTAGCGAAGTGATTGTAGTATAAAATGAGACTTATAGTATAGAGTGCAACATTTTTATGTTACATGGTAAGTTTACTCATATTTACTTCCCTTCTGCCACTATATTATCTCCAATGAGTATTTGACATCTCTTCTTCATCTCCGGCCTCCTTTCTCTCACTGTGTGTCTCCGATGCATCTTATCGCTGCTATTTTGTGTAATTACAGAAGAGAGTAAAATAAAATAGTTCGGAACGTGAAAAGGGGGCAAAGTAGAGTACTCCTCACCCCCTAGGACTTTTTAGGCGGTCCCAAAAGGATCAGTTTCTGCTTTCCTGAGAGATTATGGTATGAGTTCCATATACCACAATAACTTGCATTACAACATGCAAGATATCTATCTCCTATTACCAACTTTTGGAGATATTCGCGCTAAGCGCGAATATCTCCAAAAAGTAACACCTGCCCTGAGCAGTTCTTAGCCATGTTATCCAATGGGAGGTGGATAACATGGCTAAGAGCATTAGCTCGGTAATGTATGAATATCGCTGAGTTTTTAGCGATATTCATGCATTGCGGCCGTTTATTATCGCATTTGTGATAAACCTTGATAATAGCAAGGTTTATCTTCGATAATTTCTGATGATGCTTAGCGGTAAAAAATTCGTTGGTAAGCATCGTTAGCGATAAATATCGCTTAACTTTGGTAATATGCCCCAACGTCTGTTAACGTTCGATTCGAAGGAAATGAGGAAGTGTTGAAAAACATTGTCGGCGCCATCTTGCCTTTTTTGAAATGCCACACTTTTGTCGTGCACGGCAGCCATTTTAGATGTCTTGACCAGACCCACTCTCTGCACGCTGTCGATTCGTAGCATGGCTCCTCACCCTCGCAAGCATCTTCCCCAGGCACTGGTCACCCCCGCTCTCTGTCTTATGCATGGGCAATAAACCTCCCCCCATCTGCGCTGCTCTTCCCTGAGAATCACACTGTGCCCGCCCGACACCTCCCTTTCGCCCTATTCACTACCGCACCCTCTGACACTCCTCTTCCTCTGTGTCCGATTGTCCAGGCTATCAGCTAGCCCTGCAGATGTAGTTTATGGCCCCAGCTGTAAAGAATCACCCCTCTTCAAAGGAGTTATAGTAGATCAAGGCCCACACCCGATGAGATCCGTCACACCACACGTGTTCCTACTATCTGAAAACTATCCTGTATTGTGATTGGGGAGGGGACCGAGCCTGAAGCGGAAGATTCCAGGAATCACTCTTTGTACATCAAAGTTTTTACAATTATGTGTCACATTAAAAATATATAGCACTCCAACAAAGTAGTAGGAATATAAAACTTTAATAACATATAAATATATACAACAAAACAAAAACAGTAAAAACATTTAAACAACGAAGAGACCGTGGCAATTTCTTTTGAATTATCCAATAGATTTATTGAAATTGACAGCACCAATAATGAAATATTCTTGTCAGTAGCGGTCTGTTGTGCGAATAGTTCCAAGGCAGCAGAACGCGCTGAAATCTAGATGGCACGAAAGTGATGTCTAGCAAGTTGCCGCCCAGCAAATAACGGCGTGGGGCGCCGCGGGGGTGAGTGAGTCCAGTAGGCACCACAGCTATTCTTACCGGCATTGCAGAATTACTGCTGGGGACAATGCCTGTGCTGTAGCAGGGTCACAGCAGAAACAAAAAGGATTCTGTTGAAGATGTTGTTGGTTTTCAATTTGAAAACAGTTCTGGTGTCAACTGCTATGTTATTGTAGTGGTTAATGTTTTGTTTTCTCTAGAAAATGTAAAAGAGGGGGAGGCAGTCCAAAGTTCCGTTAAAAGGGCAAAGGAAAGGATCGGTGGTTTGAACTATCAGTCAAAAAGGGGAGGGGGTGCAACAATTTTTCCTACCGGGTCACACTGTGCTTTCACCGGAAGTGAGGTCTGCAGGATTCTAGTAATTCAAAGTGAGGCTGGCGCCGACGTCCCGCGGATACAGTTTAGTCACTCCACGGGTGATCATGGCAGTCATTCCCCATCGGGGGTCGGAGACTCCCGCGGCTCCTCTAGAATCTTCAAGGTCGTGGAGGACTACGGTGGTGGAGTCAACCAGTGACCGGGCCATTTCTTTATGCTGGGCCCGCTCTAGCCAGGTCGACCGCCATTTTGAGAGTTCGGTAGCTACTGGCGATCGCGGGGTCAAATGAGCGGACGGGCTCCACCCTGCCGGGCGAGACGTTGCAGCATGGCCACAGTGGAAGAACCCTTTTCCGGGCGCCTGGAGCGCTGAGGGTGCAGCTGGGAAGCCTCCACCTGGGGAGGCGGGAGAGGCCTGTTCGCACCGTCTCTCCCTCCCAGTGCACCCCACGGCGTCTCGCTTGAGATTTGTTATGGCCGGACCAGGCGATGAGGACGAGGGGGGGGGGGGTCGGAGGCATGTGCAAGACATCCCCCCCCAGGGTTGTTGCAGCAATTATACAAGAAAGAAGAAGTGTCCCGTCCGTCTTCGGGCCGGGCTTCCGGTAGATGTCGGCCGGACGCCCTTGGCTCTGGCCCCATGAACGGGTTTCTTGGTTTATTGGCTGCAGCCGGATCCCGTCGGCCTCGGCCCCCCGACCGTTGGTGGCCGGACCGGAAGAGCATGTGGCGGGACTACCTGCAACTCTCAAGGGCCACCGCGGCCGGACTGGGAGAGAGAGGGGAGGGTCGAGGAGACATTCCCCCCCCCTGCAACTGTTCAGCGTTGTAAAGGCAATCCCCTGGCCGGGTCCCGCTGGTCTCGGCCTCTCCTCCGGCTACACCCTACGTTAGGATCTCCTGGCCGAGGCGTGGCAGCAGGACCTGCCTTATATGGGCTGCTCCCGGCTGGGCGTAGCCGGAACCCTGCCCCACCTTGGAAGTTTCCAGAGTGGGGGCGGATGTTCTACTGACTTGCATTTTCCCTAGTCTATCGATTTTTTGGGCGTGGCAGGCGGTGGGACAGCGAGGGGTGATTTGGTTTCTCTTACTGTTTTTCTGGTCTCTCACCACTGGCATATTTCTAACGTTTTCTTGTTTCTAGGACATTAATAGGTTTTATCATTACGTTATGTTATCGTTTCTTTGTTCGTTGTTTAATAAAAGTTCATGTTCATCAGTGGCCTACTGATTTTCGATTTCCTATTCTTTTCTTTCCAGGTTGTTTCATGCTAAAGTTTCTGTTAACAGGATACAGTGATCACTTCGTTATTATTGCATATGTCCTTTTCACTAGGGGTGCTCTCTGGTCGGGCCAGATGACGTATGTCTAGTAAATGGTCTGGGTGAAACAGGTGCATCAATCAGTGGGGAGTAGATAGGCATGACAGATTACAACGGGGGAGAAAGGTCCGCATTACGTACCCTTTCACTACTTGCAAAGATTTTCCTACGTTTATTTGCAAACAGGGAATACCTCCAAAAAGAACTAATTCCCAAACAGTCAATGTTCGGACAATCAATCAATCAATGAGGAATGAAATAGGTACGACGTGTTAAAGGCTTGCGTTACCTACCCTTCACTATCTGCAAAGGGAGAGAGAATATTCCTATTCTTCCTCGTTTGCAGGCAGAGAAGATCCTTAAGAGAACCAACTTCGAACAATTCAATGCTCGATTCAAACAATCAACAAGGGGTACTGTGAACACAAATGAACGCCGCTTATGTACATACGCATTGCTATTTTCAACAGGTTGTTCCTAATGTTTCTATTTTAGCGAGGTCAAAAAGAGATCCCATTAGTGGCCTACTGATTTTGCTCGATTCCTTTTGTTTTTTTACACGGTTTTTCGCTATCTGCAAAGACTAAACAGAGTATTTTGACTCTGTGCTTGTTTGTAAATAGAGAATGAACCAAAGAGAACAATCAATCAAATGGAGAGAGAAGCAGGCACGACGGATTACAAAGGGGGCAAAGGGCTGCGTTAACTACCCTTCCCTATCTGCAAAGAGAGAGTACTCCTAATAGAAATGAGGGGTGGGGGGCAGCATTCAAAGCAGATCAGTGTGCATAAACACGAAAATGTTTTTACTTACCACGTACTTGACATTCGACAGCTTATGATATTTGCTATTAAAAAACCATTGAAATTCACTGAAAAAACCATAGGTTATAGACCATATATAGTTAGGAATTAGCATTTACAAAACCTTGAAAATTCACTGAAAAAACCATAGGTTATAGACCATATATAGTTAGGAATTAGCATTTAAAAAACCTTATTTTACTCACACAAAACCATTGAAATTCCATATATAGTTAGTTGCACTAACTATATATCGCGCACCCGCAATCCACTGCTGATGATGTCACATATTACATCATTCATGACATGGTCAGTGACATCACTGATGACATCACTGATGACATCTCAAATGACATCACTGATGACATCTCACTTGACATCAATGATCACATCACTGATGATATCATTCATGTGATAATACAATGCATCTCCTCACACTGTAATATAACCTCCGTTACACCCAGTGTTAAATAGAGAGTATCATTTTTGAAACCATTGACACACCAATACTAGTTACTACATACGCACTCACTGATTCCTATGTCTACACACACATTCACTCATACAATCATTCATACATACAATCACTCATCTTTACAACACTATCATATGCACTCATACACCTATACAGACACTCACACTCTGCCACTCATCCATGGAGTTACTCACACGCCTAGTCAGTCCTGAAAAGAATCAATCACACTTCCATTTTCTCATCTATACAGTTAAACACAGAACACCTTACATTTTTTAAACATGTACTAACACATAGTTACTCTCTTATAGAATCACTGATACAAGTACACATTGATCTGCACAGAGTCACACACCTCCCAGCCAGCCATACACACACTCAGTCTCCCATACAAATACTTGTGCAACCAATCAATAACCCATATAGCTACTTATATAGCTACTGATCAACACATGCAGCAGCTTGCACAACAACAGACATACTGATGCACACTTTCAGACAGTTTAGTCACTAACCCGTGCATTCAGTAAGACGCATTTAATCACTCACTCATACAGTCAATCACGCACCTACTAAAACCTTCATTCAGACACTTATACATCCACTCATTCTTCAATATGTAAAACATATTTAAACTTTACAGAAACACATAATCACTGGATGTTGTCATCAGTGATGTCATCAGTGATGTCACTGACCATGTCATGAATGATGTAATATGTGACATCATCAGCAGTGGATTGCGGGTGCGCGATATATAGTTAGTGCAACTAACTATATATGGAATTTCAATGGTTTTGTGTGAGTAAAATAAGGTTTTTTAAATGCTAATTCCTAACTATATATGGTCTATAACCTATGGTTTTTTCAGTGAATTTTCAAGGTTTTGTAAATGCTAATTCCTAACTATATATGGTCTATAACCTATGGTTTTTTCAGTGAATATATATATATATATATATATATATATATATATATATATATATATATATATATATATATATACAACTACCTCTCAGGTGCGTAGAACCACCAAACAGAGAAATGGACTCAGTAGAATGTTTCAAATCACTGCCGGCTGAAGTAACTTTTTATTAATCCACAAAGTGCAAAATAATCGGACAAATGACACGTTTCGGCCAACAGGGTGGCCTTGCTCACATATATATATATATATATATAGAGAGAGAGGGAGAGGGAGAGATAGAGAGATCTTGCAATCACAGGTCTCGCAATGCCTACCAGAGCCTTGAAAAAGTTCCAGACCGGTGAGCCACTTTGGACTGTCACTGCTCACCAGTCAATAAGGACAAGGAAATGGAGGTATAAGGAAAAAAATAAACCATGATAAAGACACAGAGTCATATGATGAATGATCATTTATCTTGTTATTGTTCAGGAAACTAAATAGTAATTACACCACTAATACTATGGGGTCAGCATTCTTATGAATCCATACTGGGTCAGGGGTTTTGTCCATGGTCTATAGAATGCCCACCTACACTATTTAAAAATGACAATAATACAGTATTACACACTGTAGTAAGTTACCAAAGCGTATGGCCGAATTCTTATTCATTTGGGCTATAAAGTGTGGGTAGCTGCAGTTTTAGAGAGGTGATACCTCAGCTAGTAAACTTAGCTCGTTAATTTAATTTCCTATTTTCTAGTTTCTTTTTGCACCTGTTGCAATATATAACATGGATCTATGATATTTCTGGAAAAGTGTGTTCTGACTTGCCTACCCATGATGACATTGTAAAGCTACTCAACTCTTGCTCATTTCTTTTCAATAATGCAATTCAGCTTGTGAAGCAGCAGAATCATGGAGCTTGGTTGATATACAAAGTTTTATTCTGTGAGACTTTTTACTTATCCAGCAATGGGAGTATTTGAGATCATGGCTGAGCATATTGTTTCACTTCAATGATACCTGTAAATTGATTGATAGGTCGCTATTGGCTTCTCTGAAATGGGCACGATATGCTCTGATGATCAGATGTGACTAAAATGAGCCCGCTCTTGCATGGTTTTGTATGCTTCCTGGGAAAATAAATGTATGTAAATATGTTTACAGCCTTCACAGACTCACCATCTCATGTTATTATGTGAAGAAGAGGGTAGGGGGCTTCTCCTACTTCCCATTTACATAAAATCACGGTAACCAAGAACAACCAAGAGGAGCACGAGACCTGCCTATCACCACCACGAAGTTGCATCTTTATTACTGTAACGTTTGTGTGAAGAAATCACTTACACAGGAACAGAAAGATCCTCTGCCATTTACATGTGGGGTGAGCGTACCTACAAGGACCCACAACATGAGTTAATGTAACCCAGCAGCTTTGGCAAAAGTTCTCAAGAACTGAACGACCCACGTACCATTTTCTCATCTTATATGCCTACATTTCTTTTTTTTCATAGTGTTCATGCATCGGGAATGTTGATGTTTTAATTGGTCCTCTTATTTTTCCTGCAGTTATTTCTTTGGTGAAGCCAGCTAGGAGGATGGGACTTTTAAAATCATGACTCACCTTGTATAACACACTAATATATATATATATATATATATGCTCCTGCATGCTAACCAGCCGGCTATCATGCAGCCCCCCCCCCAACTCCTCGCTTTCATATGTGCTTTACACGAGAGGTCACCTTCATCATGGAGCCGCGGAGGGGATGTATGCAGTAGGTAGCAACTCTACGATTAGTGCCATTGAGCACAGTTTGCTCCCCCACTACAGGCTCATGATGCCATTGGCTTCACTCTAGCAAATTGCTTGAGGATTCATCTCAAGGCCAAGTACCATAGTAGGCACACAAGGCTTTATTTCAGACATGAACATTGTTTATGCCTATATAACAATATACTATCACATTTGAGTAAGGTAGGGATCTGTGCACCCATCCTGAAGAAGAGTCTTTATGCCTCGAAACAAGTAGACGCACATAGGAGGTATTGTACATTGATTACACTACACCTCCATTAAACCCCTTTTAACAATACCAGCACTGAGGTATATTAAAGTTTTCTAGCCCTCACGTGCCACGTATTTTTTAATATTCACTTAGCATTCACCTCTGACCCTACCCTTTTCACAACCCTCACACACGACACATAGCGAAGTTATCAGTGCTCCTGCGTATTTACTGGTCAGTAGCACGCTGCGTTCTGTAGAGGGACGTGAAGACCCTTATGATGAAGCATGACACCAAGGGCCCTTTTGGTGTGTGAGGGGTATTTAAAGAACACTGTGTGCGCCCCACCATCGTAGGAGGCACACCCTCTTTCTACCTTCTCTCCTTCCCGCCTTTCACCTATCTTATATGGGCGGGTTCTCTCTGTTTATAAACTGTAACTGGGGAGATTGAATCCACCCCTGGTGTCTGTTTAGACACATTTCCTCTCCTCTCCCTCCTTTGATTTATATGTTACACGAGAGGTCGACATTGTGCATATGAACATTATGGTGTGCAAATATTTAGGCAATCTACTGAGCATCTTTAGTAAGGCTGAAGTCAATGAATGTGGCAGATTCACAATTTGCAAAATATGCAATGCATACGTGTGAGTAGCCATCAAAATTTCAGACAGCTCATTTACAAGTGAAACCTATGAGTTGGGAGAGCTATAATATTAGAGTAAGTGATGGAAAGCCTGACCCAACATGCATACCGAACAAGCAAGCATTTGTGGGGTACTAAATATATTTGATCTGAGCACCCATGTGGCTGAAGGAACTGGGTGCGGCTGACGTAAGAAGGTCCTCAGCCATTCAACCAGGTGGAAGGTCACTGATTTAATTTCCCCCTTTAATGAAAAGTTAGGAAGCACATCAGGTACACAATCAGTGATTGAACATTATTGCCAGTTCCATAGGAACTCTGCTGGGCTAAGGCCAATCCAACAATTTGGTGAGCACTTGGGAAGGTGCCTGCCTTGGCAATCATGCCTGTACATAGACTTGGTGCAGCATGCAAACACTTTAAGTCAGTCACATGTAGGACAATTTGCCTACGTGCCATATAATTTTATATTTTTAATTTGGGCCTGTAAAAGCACAAAATAGGACATTTTTCAAAACTAGCTATCTAATGGTACAAGCACAGATGAAACACTTTGGAAATGTCCACCTATACCTGCCCATCTCAGATTATTATAATCTATTATATATGCTCATTCCATACAGGGAAATAAGACAAGACTAATCATTTTTGACATTCAATCCAATATAAGATTGTTGAAATTATGTTCCCATGGTATAATCAGCCAACAAGTTGGGGGCACACATGGGTAGGTGGCGTCCACCCACTATTTTCCCAGGAAATACCCTGAACTTGTTCTGGGATAAATTTCAGACACCGGTACGCGGTCAGCGGCACCTGCACATTACCTGCTTTCCATTTCCAACAGCATTGTGCAGGCATTTGTACTTATAGCAGGGTCAACGATAAAGCCATCATGCCTCCTTTTTTCCAGTATGATCCTGCTATCTGCTGTCTGGAGCCCCACTCTTAAATGTAAATGCAACTGGAGTGGAAACAAAGGCACACAGCTTGTTATCACTTTACAGGTACTTGAGAGAAACATGCTTTTGACTTTGTTCAGTTCCTGTATACATGAGATATGCATACACTGTAAGAATGTCATATGTGTTGGTCTATCCCAGTATTGACACAAGTAAAATTCAAATACCACTATTTCATTTCTTTTAAAGCACTACTCAGTCCACTTAAAAAATCTTTATTCAGCCAGTACACTGGTCATAAAAGCACATAAAATGAATAAAGAGATCACATTAAATAACAGACAGCATATCAGCTTCACAATGATTATTAAAATCGCAATAACAATCTTTTACTTTATGTACAATTTCCTAAATTTTATAGCAGTACTCACATAAATTAGAACTATTCATACAGATTGCTTAACAGGGTAAAGATTCAAATAAAACCTAAGCCCTCTTTATATAGGGTAAAGTACATTGTGCAGGGATTATTTAAAATATCAGGCCTTTAACAAGCAATACAAAGTGCAAAATAGCATTAAGTGCTCAGTTTAGCAGGGTTGAGACAAATGCCAACCAATGTATATTATTAATTTAAAATGCTAAAATCACAATAAAATGTATTTATTTATCCCAATGTAGGATGTCACAGCGCTTTACTTAACATACAAATTATATATTGTTCAGTCCCTGTATACATCAGATATGCATGTACTGTAAGAATGTCAGACGTGTTGGTCTGTCCCAATTTTGACACAAGTAACATTTTAAATACCACTATTTTATTGCTTTTATGGCACTACTCATACCAATCCAGGGTGTCAGAGTGCTTTACGTAACACACAAATTATACATTGTCAATAAATCATGTAAGTGTGTAAATCAATGTACAAGATGTGTTACATAAGACAGTGAGGGTTCCAAGGTGTAGGAGTCACATGTCCTTCATGGCTCACTGTGCTTTATTAGAAGGATTACAATGTAGAAACTACCAATAATAAAAAGATCTCTGATTTAAAAGCAGTCACCCACTTACTAATCTACATAAAATAAAAATGTGCATGTTACATGATGTGCTTTACAGGAGATACGTTAACCCTCTGTGTTACTGTGATTCAAATCTGGGTCTAGACAAAAGACAGATCTCTCCAGCAAATGCATTAACCTCAAGTGTTAGCTTACCATTATTATTTTTCACACAGATTTACTGGGCACACAAATATTACTTCAGCAGATGCCTTAACATATTTTAAAATGCAGATTTTGCAACTAATTAAGCATTAAGCTGTACTGACCTACTGCCAGGTTTCTCCTTGTTGACAATTTCTTTGTGGCAGAGTCAAAAATAAATACATTTATTAGTTGAGGCTCATATTTTGCATTTTGGATGCGCTACTTTTTTGACAAAAAATCTCATTTGTTAAATTACGTAATGTGCTTAAATCTATTCCTTAATATATGATGTCACTTCTTTGCATGCCACTTCCTGTGAGGTAACTTCCTGTAATGCCACATGCGATATCACACACCATGATGTCAATCACTGGGATGTCACACCCCATGATGTAACTTACATACTGCCTAACTTGGTTAGTCCCCCACTTCTTTTTTTAGGACTTGTGCCCAAGGTATAGTTAGTGCTTAAAGTCTGACCTGTAGAGCTGAAGAAACAAAAGATCCTTTGAGAAATGTATTCAACAGTTCTTCACAAACTCTAGAGGCCTTCTTGCAATTTAGTGTAGGCTATTCCTTGGTGCTGTTTACCACCATGCTAGGGAGTTTTCGGCTGCTTTTACTGCTGGGTGCAAAAATCATGCTGCCGATAATGCCTTTTCCAGCTGCCTGGAGGTTTGTTAAGATGTCCAGAAAAAATAATAAAATTATATTTGACATGGCCTGCGATAACACGCTGTGCCTTCCTGTTGCGTTTTGTATGGAATCAGTGTCTTCTGCTTGAAAGCTTCCTTTACAGACCTGTTCTGCTGGGCTGCCGGGTAGATTAGCAGTGTCTTTATTTTTTCCTCAGTGAGAGCGGTGTTACAGAGTCAGTGAGGTGAGGTGAAGACAAAAGAAAGGCAGCCTGCAACTCTGCAGGGCAACCTGATAATTGCTAATCTTTCTCAACAATTATGGTTCCCGTGCATTGAGTCATGCCTCGGAGGTAGGGGGCTGTGTCGCAGGGCACAGCGTATTAAAGAGTGACAGTGTGATTTTTCCTGGTAGTTAATCTGACGATTTTCACAGCTGGGCTCTACATTTCTGCTTCATGAAAACATAATGAACATGAACATGGTAATGGGCGTAATGAAGCAATGAGACACGATAGGCCGTGCTTTACGCGGTGATTATTTCGAGCTACAGGGTGGTGTTGTTCAGACTGTGACTTCAGCCGGTGGAGAGAGGCAGCCGTCAGCTATTGGGAAAATGTATTAATCCACAAATGTGGAGTGGTAGTACAGAAGGTTTGCTTAACATCCATGTGTGTCTTTGATAGCAGCGGCTCCTCCCCTATGGCAGGGTCTGGTGGCTCAGTGGACTGATGCATCCACTGAAGGAGCCTGTGTTCGGCCTCATGGTCACAGGTTCAAATCCCGGCGGGTCCACTCAGCCTTTCATCCATCTGAGGTTGATAAAATAAGCGCCATTTTGTTGGGTAACAATAAACATCTGTTATTCAGTGCCAAGATGCCTCCGGGTGAACGTGCGCTATACAAATACACATGTTATGTTATGGCAGAGCAACGTCGCCCCCCAAACCAGCCTCAAAAGGCTTTAAAAGTAATGTGATAATAAAAGTGTTTTTTATCGTTGTATTTTTCTTTCAATAGCTGAGTCTTAGGGGCGGGGCCTAATTCGGGGCCATCGTGGAGGGGGATTAGTTTGCAGGTGCATAACAGTTTGGCTGGCCGTCTCAGGATGGCCAAACCGTCGTGAGTGCTGAAGCTGTCTCCAACCCGAGCTGAGTTGCCGAGTTGGAGACTTAAAGGAGTAAAGAAATCTTTTTCTCCCAAATCGTTTTGTTAGTTCCAATGCCCAATTATTTGTACAAGGAAAACATGGTACTAAATTATAGGACCTAATTCCTTTGTCTTGGTCACCACAAAATATTTACATGGAGCCGGGGAAGATCAAAATCCTTTATGCTTCCTTTTTACTTATGGCTCTCATAAACTCTTTCAAAACAAATTCAAAATTTTAGTGGTGGTGCACAAATAGATAACAGTCGACGCGTTTCAGCCTATAGTTATTAAGGCCTCCTCAGGACTTGGGCAACAGAAATATTTTCCTAAAAAAGAGGAATACATTATATATTACATATATACATTTTTGTAGACTAGATAGTCACTACACCATACACCATATCATCAAGTGACCATTTTAACATAGAAATGCTCGATCCCTGAAGGTATTTAGGCAACTAGATTATATATATATCACACCAAACTAGTGCAACAGAGGTGTTACTAGTGCTCATAAATAGAGCAGAAAATCAGAAAAAGCCAATGCCAATTAAAACCATATCAACACCACAACACAAAAACGTGTCCAGTGAAACATACACTTTACGTGACAGTGCTAAACTCAAGAGGTAGGTTTTCTTGCCAATATTATTATTTTTAACAGCCTCAAGATATGAATAGATAGCTAGAGGTGACATGACGCCGCATTAGACTTACTTTGATTTTTGATGTATTTGTATCATGTCCAGACACTCCAGGTTGAGGTCTCGTAATATACAGTCAGCCAGGCCGGCTGGGCAGGCTGGTTACCTACTTGTTGAGTAGTGTGAACTACAAGGACTGCACTTTATTGCAGGTATAATTGTTTATTGTGGTGTTAGGTTCACAAGCACGAGTTTAGCACTGTCACGTATGTGCTGCCATCGCACCAGATCTGTAAATCCAATTTTATTAATGAAATATAGTTCCTACATTGCATGAGAATACCTCATGCAGATTAGGACTTGGCTGTCTAACCTCCAAAAGAGATAGCTGTGATTTCCATTCACTAGTGTACCCACTTATCATTGTTTGCATAATACAATTTGGCTGGTAGATTTTGTCAGGACGAAATTAATTAAATGTATGTTAGATGCTGCTGCAGTGTGCTGCTTTCTGTTGCCTATGGAACGGTCATAAAAGTGTGTACTAGATACAAGATCACATTTTTAGGCCCAAAATGATTGCCATATATCTCAGAGTAAAATAATTCTGAAACGTGTGTATTTTCCAACTCTAAACAATTAGATTGCAGCAGACAGCCATGACAACTTGGTGGAAAAATTTCAATTCTTTTGTATTATAATATCTCATTATAGATTGGTTATAAAGCTTAGAATCTTTCGAGTCAGTGTTGCAATCTAGCACTGACAAGACATCATTACAATGGTGATCTGAAGAGGAAGTTATAATCAAACCCAACATGCCTTGTCTTGTTAGTGTAATTATGTGTCTTGTTTGTGGAAGAGAGTTCTCAACGATTTGGTTTGTTGTTCCATAGCACCCTTCAGGCAGATGTACAGCAAAAGTGAATAGGCTTGTTTATCCCAAAGAATCCCGAGACATTCTTGTGCTTTCTCCATCTACTTAATTTATTATTAGAACCCTTCATGCTTGGATTGTTCCTAGGGGTGGGTGGAATGGCCAAAGTTTGGCCACTCTGCATTACTCTTTAACGTGGAGTTCTAGCCAAATTCCGCCAACCATCACATGGCAAAATCTTTCTCCCATGAGGGGCTAGAAAATGCAAGCAAAATTTGGCATACCCTAGCGTGATTGTCTAATGCAGGTGGTCGCAAGCAGTCTCGGTCAGAGGGCTACCGGTCAGGTAGATTTGCTGCCACTCATGCGGATTTAGTACTTAAGTGGCAGCAAAATCTACTCGAATGGCTGTGAGCTGTTGAGCGATGCATGGGACAGTTTGCACTACTCGCGCTCCTAGCACTATATTGCAGTGCAAGCTGCTCGAGCTGTATATTTTCAACCCATTGGCGGAACTCCGCAAAATCTCACTGAGTTTTTATGTAACCCCACGTAATTCCGCAGAGTGAAACTCCACAAGTTCCACCCACCCCCAGATGTTACTCTTATTGCTTCCAGGATATGCTATATTTTCAGTGCTTGTGAGCTGGAGAATGTAGTCTAATTTTATATTGCAAATTTGGAGACCCAATTGCTGTAGGACACGGATTTACTTCAAGTACCATAACATCTAATTTATGTTAGATTTGTTTATAGATTGATACCTTTAAATATTGCAGGACTAGTATATCTGATGTGTTAATCTTTGGCCCAATGATAATGATTTCATACACATTTTAGTTTCAGATTCAACTCTCATGTCCTCTGAAAGTGAGATGATGAAACAGTCTTGCTCCATAAAAACCATAAAATAGATGACTTCTGATCACAGCTTGACTGTTTGACTTGCTGGATCTGATTGCACAAGAATTTAGCATATGTCGAATCAGGGTTTTGATAATAATCTTGCTTTTGCATCTATTATTGCAAGTATAAAGACATTTCTCCATTGACTGGCAATTTTTAGGACTAAAATTCAGTATCTTACTCGATTGAGCTAAACCTCTATGTTCATGACTGCTATGGAAGGTGTGGCTATCTATCATTGCCTGTGCAAGTAAGGAGCTGTTAGCCACTCCCCACTTTGAACGCGAATTTACTTATAGAATCTGAGCTGATCATTGGAAATT
Organism: Lissotriton helveticus; assembly: GCF_964261635.1. Taxonomy (NCBI): domain Eukaryota; kingdom Metazoa; phylum Chordata; class Amphibia; order Caudata; family Salamandridae; genus Lissotriton; species Lissotriton helveticus. The sequence goes on along the minus strand of NC_136071.1, from coordinate 644,608,563 downwards.
TAAAAATGAAGCCAAGTAGAACTAGAAATGGCCTCATCCTCCGGTCACATAAAATTGCCAATGTGAGTCAGTTGTTTGTGAACGTCATTGTCAAAAGTAAGCCATTGGACCTATGTGGGATGTGCATAAGAGATTGCTAGTTTCAGCTGCATTCTATGGTGATTGGTTTGATTACTTTTTGCACCTACGCTTTGCACTTGCCATATGACTGAACTGCATGTGCACTTTTTGTGCCTTTTGAATGAGGAAGCTTTCTGGCAGAAAAAAAAGTAAATCACCCTTTTTCAGTATATTTACTGAAAAAAAGAAAGGTTAAAGGGACGTTATAGTTACGAATTGTAATAATATCTTACTTTATATGAAAAAAGGTAGAAATTCAATGAAAAAATAAAGGTTAAAGTGACATTAATGTTAAGTGAAAATGTCAGTTACACCATACAGTATTAAACAAATAAAACCACTGAAATTCACCTACTATAATTTTTTCAAGTAACTATAATTTGCACCCTAAAGTAAAGTACACCCCCACAAAAAGAGTATGCTCAACTTTTCCTTTTTACCTAACTATAAAGTCCCTTTAACCTTTGTTTTTTATTGAATACAATATCCATCTATCTATCTATCTATCTATCTATCTATCTATCTATCTATCTATCTATCTATCTATCTATCTATCTATCTATCTATCTATCTATCTATCTATCTATCTATCTATCTATCTATCTATCTATCTATCTATCTATCTATCTATCTATCTATCTATCTATCTATCTATCTATCTCCTTATCTATCTATCTTCCTATCTTTCTCTACATATTCATACATGTACACACACACACATTTAATAAAACCTTTATTGTGGCTTTCACAACTCAGTTATATATATAATCAGTGTTCAACATTCCCTAACTGAGTTGTGAAAGCCATAATAAAGGTTTTATTAAAATTATGGGATACCTGATTGCCGGTCCCAATAGTAATAAATATGACAAAACACTTACACTGGATCTGATAACAGGTAGAATCTGGTGTAAATGCAAGAGCTTCCCTACATATTTTAAGATGATGCAGACTTTGCAAGTGCACTAAAAGTGCACTGTCGTGTGAAGCACTAAGAAGCCAGGAAACTTTGTCTCAGAGATCTTTTTTGTAATTATTTTTAACAGGAAGTAGAAGATCAGGAAGTGGTGCTGTCAACTGCATTTGAACTTTCCTGTTTTTAAAGAAAGGCTTGCCAAAAGGGGAAGCAAGCCAGCTGCAGAGCCCACATTCATTTTAGTTAGTATTGTAACCGAGCAACAGCATTGTCTTTCTCTGTAAATAAACCTCTTGTCATACATTTGCAATGGTTGCATAGAAAAATAATTTTTAATTATGCAGACAAAAAAAATAAAAAAGGATCGTACACTCCGTCAGACACATTTATGGTACTGGAATCATTTTTATTTAGGGGTGGGGGTTATGAAGAAAATAAGCACTTCGATGCAGCTAATCACAGATAAGAACCTATGGGTATGATTTGTTTTAGGAAGGGATAGTTAAATGAGCTAGTTGGAGTATATTTGAGGTGTTTGGGTTTTGTTTTATGTTTGGTGCTGTTGTCAATGGCTGTTAAAGCAGAGGATAATAAGCCTAGCTAGTGGATACGGAGACCATTAATATTATCAGTATCACAACTGGCAAATCGTTTGTGTCTGCTAAATCCTTTGAAGACTAGGCTTAGGCATGGGAATGATGATCTCTTTCCAGCCTGTAGTAATCAAGCACTCTCCAATGCTAATCATTTGTGCTTTTCACGCTTGGGTTCGGATCCCATCCTCGTCGCCAAATTTAGTAGTAATCAAGCACTCTCCAATGTAATTTCTTGACCTTCTTTATTTGCAAGCCAAGAAGTTGTCAAGACAGTAACCTCCAGCTGAATTGAAAGGCAACTGATTTTTCCTAGAACACTACCTAACTGACTCATAAACCGCTGGTCCGTGGTTAAAGATGAACCAGGTAGATGCGGTGTTGATAGACGTGCATAAAGCGGGGTTACTGATATTACAGTGAAAGAGAATTGCGTGACAGACATGTGAAAGCATGCGGAAAGAACGAGCGTAAATGAGTTGCAAAAAAGACTCGCTGTCAGTTATACATGGCACTGCCCTGCAAATGAAGTACAGTGACAAATAATATCAGGTAGTGAATGTGTGGCATTGAGCAACATGCCCAGCAATTTGATTGTGATGCTTTTGAAAATTGTTTGTCACTTGCTTCACTACCTCACTTGTGTCACCTTCTTCCCTTCTATCCACCCAGTTGGGCACACCAACGGTTTTTATTTGAATGTGTTCTGTAAATTGTTTTCATTAACAAAACTGTTTCAGGTGCTTAGTGTGATTAAATAACACTCGAGCACTCTAGCACGAACTAAATGTTTCTGTATTTTTTTTAATTACATTTTGCTCTACTATTTGATGCAATACAACTGGGACCACCCCATTCTATACCACACCTTCCTAATGAGGCATTAGATATAGTTATTATAATGGGACTTTGAACTGTGGAATGAAATACAGTGGGGCACTGAGTAATGAATAACTTTTACTTCGGCAATAACTTACAATATCGTCATTGATCCTGAATCACTACCGCTTACTGGAATTAATCAAAAAGAAACAATGATAGATGGAATGCTGAAAAATTCAAACTTTCACCCACAGTCACAAGGATCTGGGTTGTATCCATTGTTTTGTTGCTCACCACACCAACCCAGTTTGGACCTAACCATATGCAAATCAATCTTGAACCTACTCCTCATGGGAACATTCTAGTCCGAACTACCAAGCCAGGTCCTCCCTGGACCAGAAACAAGCATTCTGGGACTGGTTTTGGGGTATCCAAGCAAACTGCGGATGGGTACACATTGCTGACAGCAGTAGGTGTTTACTGACGCAAACCTAATGGGAAACAATATTAGAGTGCATCCTGATGGGGACATTGGATACATACATGAAACTTTTTAATGTATTGACTACTAGGCTGAATCCTAAAGGGACAGCTGTATTCTGGCATTATCTATATGACTCTTATTAGGATTATCTATTGCTAGCCTCTATTGCAAAGGCAGCCATATTCTGGCATTACACATGCAAACCTTTTTAGAGTGATTGACCGCTAGCCTAAGTACTGAGGGGGCAGCAGTATTCTAACAATACTCACATGAGTCATTTTAGGATGAATGACTACTATCCTATATCCTGAAGCAGCTGCCGTATTCTTGTGTTAACCCTGATGGCGCTGTTGAATACTTTTGAAGTACCGAATAAACCATGCTTAGTGGGGATGAAGAGCATCTGTGTAAATCTTGATAGAGCTGTGATTATTTATGTAAATACAGATGGGCCAATGCATTTTTTAATTTACACAGTTATTTAATTAATTTGTATCACACTACACATTTCACAAAAAAAGCCATTTTGGAGCACTGCAGACTTTAACCTAAAAGGCCTAGATGTTAGAAACACTGTATTTTGGTGCTTATTAGTTGCATTGGCTCTGGGATTTTATGTGCTGCTCTTTTCTCTCATTTTCCGATTTACAAGAGCAAATACGGTAAATAACTTGTTAATGACTTCTTTCAAATCCTCACTTATAACAACAAACTGTAGATAAAGAAGGCTGCCTCAAAAAAACATTACAGTAGCACATGTATTCCTGATGGGATGTGTACAAAACCGGCACTTCCTGTAAAAGAGGAAGTTACCTCATAAGCGCAGGCAACAGCTGGAGTGTGCACTGCTGCCAAGTCTGAATCACGAAACCAGTAGTGTGAAAAGGGATTTACAGATACTTCCTTTTTACAAACATGAGTAAACAGGAGAGGTAATACAGCATATTGTTGGGTAATGAAGTGGAACTTTTGCTTTTGGAAAATTTAACAATTGTATTAAATTGTAAATCGCAGATATGTTCGTAGGAATAGCAAGGAAATGGTTAAACTCGACTGAAGAGACTATTCAATGGCCAGTGACTGCATTGTATAAGAATGAAGGCCGAGAGTTGACATGCAAGAATAATTGTGAGCTGGCAAAGTACAGTAGAGCAATAGGCATACAAAACACCTACTTTTAGTGACTGAAACAATACAATTTTCATTATATGAAGCATCCAATTTGAACCTGCAAGACCCAGCATGCATTGAAGCTTCATGATCTTCTCTTTACCCAATGTGTCCCTGATGACTTCACAGGCCGCTATATATGACATCATAAATTACCTCAACAACCTGATGAGATGACATCTGACATCGCAATATGTATTCCTCATGCATTTTATGATTGATTCTAATTGTGTAAAACAGATGTTTGTATAAAATGTATGTCTATAAATGTTGACATGGTAAGGAACACTGGCTTTCTGATTGGTCCCATCTTCCTACAATCACTAATCACTACAGGACACTCTGTGCAAAGAACAGGCACGCTATATTGTTTTTAAAAAACATCCCCCTCCCTGGGTGTTTCATTGTTCTGATTTTCCAGTGAATGCTTTATAAGGTTCTGCACAGCTCCAGCCACCTTCTATCACTATGATAACCACAAACGCCTCACTTGTGGAACATTTATTGTCAGATTTTGTGTGTCTGATCAATAGCGTAACACAGGCCCCGCAGCCCCCGTGGTGTGGGTAGGACAAACTCCAGGGGGGGCCCTCAGCACAGTACTCTGACTGGAGTGCTCCTAATTGAGTCCGGAGGGGTCCCCTTCATGTACCTTAAAGGGGGGGCCAGGAGGGGCCCTCAAGTTTCGTTACACCAGTGCGTCTGATGTTCTTATTTGGATTTCTTTTACGGAGAACATAAAGGGGTGTCCACGGCAACAGCTACTTGCAATATGAAGATCTATACCCCTAATAGGTCGAGACAGCAACACAATATGTAGGGTTTAATTCAGTTGAAAAGTCCAATCAGAAACACATTTATATCAAACAGCATGCAAATAGAGCATACCATCATAGTGTCACTTTTTGTGTTGCTATCAATATGTTGCATTCCATAAAATAAATAACTAGTCTTAGACACATTCTATCCATTCTTCCATAAGGTTCACCTTTCATCATTGGTGCAAAAAATAATATTGTGCGCATGCACAAAGTCCATGTCAGCCGAGGTCAGCGTAAAGAAAAGAAAAAACTGCAGAAAAACCCTCATCTCTTTCTGGAAAATAATTTCACATTTACCAGCAAGCAGTCTCCGGAATGTTGCATTTTCTACACGTTGAGTAGTACCTATATGACCTGGCTATGCATTGGTTTGGCTTGATAATTTTTCAAGATTCTCACTTATAATTCAGTGGAATATTTCAAGGGGACAGGCTCCGGACAGGCTTTTGAGACTGATGTGCTTTCAGGTTAAACACATTTTTGTTAATGCATTTGCTGTGCTCTTCAGTCCTGTATTGACATCACAGTAACTTACAAAATTCATGTATTCCTCTATGTAGCACTTAAAGCCACCCTTTTTACAAACCATTTCGATGAAATGGTACAATTACCCTAATCACTAGTGCTCTGAAATTCAAAGAAAACAAATTGAAAAAGGCAAGCCATTAGGAGATATCACGAGGATGGCAAAGAATAAACAGTACATTTATGGAGAGGAATTGAATGATAATGCCAGTGCTGAGCTTTGCAAAGGGAAGATTCGGTAGTTCTGCAGTGACTGGAGAACTGAATTGGTAGGCATTATGTAGAGGCAAGATAATGGTCAAAGATGGTTTTAGGGTCCACTTAAATGGTCTCTTGAGAACCTATTTTACCAATAAAGATCATCATAGTGTGAGAAGAATTTCTGGAGTTCATGAGGTCAAATGTGGGGTGCTATGGCATTAGCCAAAGACATTTTAGGATTTGAAACGTGTCTTTTTCACCTGTCCCAAAGGATCACCAGTGTCTCCGAGATTGACTATTGTAATATATTATGTGGGGTTTAGTGGCAAAGAGTGTGGCCAAACTCCAAGGAGTGACAAACTATGCATCAATTTTTATACATTGTCAGATGTGATTTTAGATGTCGCCTGTGCTGATGTTTCTACACTGACTTCCAATCCAGTAAAGGTACCAATTAGAAATCTTATTCCTTGTTCACAAGACTTTTATGGACTGGCAAACTTATACTTCCCCAACTTTTTGGTGCCACACTAGCCATTCAGGTGCCTAAGGCCGACTACGTAAAACAGCGTTCAACCCATCTACTGAGATACAAATATTTTGGGGGTGAAATAAGCATGCTCAGGACTCCTCCATCTGGAACTCGCTTCCTCACATCACCTACCTTTGAAAACACAAGATTTAGGGACACCCTTATATGCACGTTTAGACAGCCTTTTAGACTGTAATATAGCTGCAAATCTAGACTCGTGAGACCTACTGTCAAACTTATCCTCCTGTCATCTGATAACCCACTTTCTTGTCCCGCCTGTAACTCTCTGCCAAGTTGTACATATACTTTAAAAAACAATAAATGGAAAATAATACGAAAAATAACAAATAAAATGCATGCTATTTGGGAAGAGTTTACTGAATTTTATGTGGTGCGGTCCTGGGGCACAATCTTCGATAAGTCTAAGGAATTGCACTAAATTGTGTGATTAAAATCTGATCTTGATATTTTATTATATTTAATGAATCATACTTTTCAAATGTGGTCTCCAATAATGTATTTTTAGGAGCCATTGAATACTTTAATAAGAGCGAATATCCTGTTCCTGTTCATTACATGTTTCGTTTTAATGATGATATCTATTTTCATTGTTTGCCTGAGCCAGCAGTAATGTGGGAAATTGGAAATGCTCCAAGCTTAATGGGATTTCCAGCCTTTTGGCAGCAGCATGCCCTTTCCTTTCACCTATTTCCAGCACTGCCAATCGTCATTCTCTTATCTTGAATGAATTTAAACTAACAGTGTTTTTATCACATCAAGGTCAAAACGCGGAGTCTCCAGGGTGAAGGGAATCACAATAGGACCAAGGGTGGTTGGCCCATGATCATTTGCTGTACGCAAGTTTTCTTTACAGTACACAGTGCTTAATTGGTGCCGATGGTTGCAGGTGGTGACCAGGAATGTCGAGCCAGAACAAGGGAGGGAGAAAGGCAGAAAAGGAAGAAAAAATGTGAAAGAGAAGGATAGGACACTTTAGAAGGAAGAAGGTAGCGATGAAAAAGAAACTGCACGTATGCGATAAAAAAATCAGGAAATTTAGGGAGGTGGAAGAAAGAGGCATGAAGTGGAATTAAGACTCGGGAGCAGTAAAAATATTGACTGAAAGATATATTTTGACCATGGTAATGACTCCCAAAATATCATCATGCGTGAATGAATAATAGGTAAATCTATCTTTACCTTGAAGATGTTTTGTGAGTCATTATTGTGGTCATAATGTATCTGTATGTGGTTATTTCGGTCATGATACTGTGACTTGCAACAACTTCTCACCTTGTTATTCTTCTACCTTGGTGTTAGACAGTGCTGGTAATAGGTCCTGAGAAACAAATATGTACCCATATGCTTATTAATATTGTTTTTTTTTTTTAAATAAACTCAGAACACATGTTAAAAAGAGTGTTATTGTCATATTAAATATTTATCGGTAAGACTTGATTTACCATTCTTAAATCCACATCTACCTATCTTGGTATGTATATGAGGAGTTAGGAATAGCATGCCCATAGTTACCTGCCTAAACTTAAATTCTTCATGTAGTGGTAGCCAATATTCCTAATTTGATATTGTTGTAGGTCAATATAGAAAAACATGGCATTTTGACAAATTGCCTGCACTAGAAATTCATGAAAAGTTGTAAGTATCCTTAAGGTTTTTACATCACAAAATGTTCTGTCATTATCGCCTGCATCTAGGTATACTATTTGCCTGCTTGATTTGCCAGAAATGAGTACTGCTATCTGCCCATCATTAACATTCTGTGGTTTTGTCACAGTTGTCTATGCTGTGATACGCTATCTCCTTTTACATGTTACCCTGTCATGTCATCTTTGCTTTCTGTTGTTTACTTATTTAAATTGTAGTTTGCTGGTGGGACATAACTTATGCACTCAGATTAAAATGGAGTGAAGCTAAATATATTGGTTGGTTGTATGTTGAACGGCTTTGGAGACAGCCTGGTGCTAAATCTAGATATGGTGCAAAAGTCCTGGGTAATTGTGGCTGGTTTCCATTTTTGGAGGAGCAGGTATGTTAAGCCATTATTGCCCAGAGCTGCTGGTAATATTTTTAAAAAGTTTTTTAAAAACAATTTTCAGAATAGGAAAAATCTTTACTTTGCTAACATTGCACTCAATATCTATTGTTTGGACAGCTCTTAAATATCTTCAGAACAAACACAAATTCGAAGAACATAACATAAGCATTGGAACAAAAGGTATGGGTGGAAAGAAGGAAGGAGGAGCACATGACAGAGAAGAATAGATATTAAGGGAAAGGAGAAGGGAGGCAGTGTGACTTTTCTGTCACATTAGTTTGATAGTAACGTTATTGCCTTTAAAGCTGGACAGTACCGTATATGTTTTGCTTATCCTCTTGCATGACCTTGCTTGTGGGTGTGAGACAAAGATTAGCATTATTGACCGGCTCTGTGGTCAAATGTCTTGATTCAGAAACCTAATTAATATGTACATTGATTACTTCAATGCTAATTTGGTGGTATTCATTTGTATATGAAGTGATTTATGGACTACCCTTCCTGACAGCAGTTGATTAAAGAATACACAGTATTTCTGAATGTCACGCATTGAGTTCTCAAGCGGAAATGGTAAATTCTTTCAAAACATGAATCCTTTAAAAGGAGCCCCCAAAAATTTGAACTGCATTAAGCATTCCTATTTACTTAACTACCTATATTTTAATAGGTGTTGAAAGTGACATGGAAGATTTATTGGTACCATTAAATACTTTTGCAAAATCTTAACATTTGAATGCATTGTCCCTCATGTACCTGTCAAAAGAAATATTGTGATGAGATGCAGAGACTGTCTACCAACCCCCTGTACTGCTGCCACTCGGAGTTCTCAGCAGCAAACTTTCAGAGTGACATGCATTCGCATAGAACCCATATGTGCATTTAGTGCGCACATTTGTACTGCCGCATTTAGGGCCTGACTTAGATCTTGGCGGACAGGTTGCTCCTTCACAATGGTTAAGGATATCCTGTCCGCCAAACATTTAAATCCCACAGGATATAATGGGGTTTATATTTTGGCGGGACTATTTAAAGCTCTGCTCCCCACTTTAACCACCTTTGATAAGTGATGTACGTATTTCTTTTGTGGAGGTGATGCAGCTTATGAAATGTCCCATATGGACAGACCATCGGAGAGAAAGGGATATCGCTATAAGGTGTTGAGAATTTACTGTTGAACAAGAGTGTTTTGGAAGGGCTTCGAGATGTCCTGGAACTTGGCATTCGGTCAATAGCTTCTGGACAATGGTTATTTTCCCTAGCTCTGTGTCCAGACAAAATCAGTCACCTTGGCCAATTCCGTAAAAACATCCATCCAGCAACAGCTTTGCAGGTGGAGAGAAGGGATATGCCTGAGAAATTCCCAATAAAGCTTTTTTTCATTTCAGGGGATTTCTGAGTTCTTTTGTATTGAAAGAAATCTTATTTTATCAATCAGCCCCCATCTCCTACCTGCTTTGATGCACGACATGATAAAGATAGTTGATATTACGTATTTTAATAACATGTGATGCTTTAATTCCGATTGATAGGAAAACTCATTATCAATCCCTTTGGAATTACGAAGCCCATAGATTTGCCAGAGCCCCTGTGCTTTGCTCACAAGGATTTCATCTGCTTCAAGCTGGAGAAATTTAATTGAGGAAAACTAGAGGAAACAAACAAACTTGGAATTACTGTTTCCCCTTGTAATTCCTCCTTTACTTGGTATGTCTAAGGGTTGCACTCTTATTCTGCCATTACCCCTGCTCCCAGAGCAATTGGTACCTCTGTTATCTGTAATGTCAGGAGCAGAGTTAACACTGGATCTAAGATGACATCCAATATGAAGTCCAAAGAGAGATGTCAACACACTTTAATATCCTTGTGCCATCATTCAAAGTCTCAGTTTTTTAGGCTGCTCAACTGAATTATAACTTCTGAAAGAGATTGCACTCTCTTCTATCCAATTCAATGCTAGTTGGTTAGTATACAGTATGCACCTAGCTAAACTTGCATGTTTGCTTTGGTAAAAATGCCCTTTTTTTGCTAATTCATAAACATTTGCAGCTAAGCCATGTGGCAGTCTTGCAAAAATGTATGGAAAGACATAAACGCAGCTCGCTCATGGTTACGCTTGTACAAGGGATGGTTATTCTCTTGCGAATATGCAAAATTCCAAGGCCAAAATATTGTGTACAAATATTACATGTGTGGGTGCTTTTATTGCACAAAACGTAATTGAATTCAACCCCATGATTTTTTTTAAAGATGGATATTTAGCCAAACATAGACATAACCCAACAGAAGTACACTTGGAACTTGTAACGTAAAATAAGTGTGAATTGGGCTCTAAGGGATATATACTCCATACAGATTTGTCAGGAAACATGATGGGCTTTTAGAAAATGAAATATTGTTCATCATACTCTGCAATAGGTGCAAGAAAACAAAAAACTTCTCCTGTGCAGAATTTTCTGACAAGCAAAACTGGTCCTAGGTTGCTTAGGTTCCGGTTCAGAGAGGGGCTTGGCCTGGCAATTTGGGCTGGACTGTTAACATTGGAGCAGGATCAAGACTGATTTGCATATGGCTGGGTCAAAACTGAGGTTGCATGGTATGCAAATGTATGATGGACTGGCATGCAGACCGAGTAATTACCAATGGCTGAGATTAAGTTAAGCATTCCGCCCATCACTTTTTGTACACTTAAGAGTTGAAGATGAGCCCAAGATCCACATTCTGCAGGCAGAAATGCTACAGTTGCTAGAAAAGGTGCCAGTGTACCTGTTGCCTTGCAGGACAATCAGAGACACTAAGGGCCAGATTTATCAAAGGCTGCATTGACCGTGCATCACTCAAGGTGACGCAAGGGCAACACAAGTGAGATTTACTATGCCACTCAGTCACCTTGCGTGGCTGTGTGTTGGACAGTAAATTTGGAGTAATGCTCTGGGCAGGCGTTCCATGGGTGTTGCGCAGCTGTTCCCATGCATCCACCCATGGATTTTGGTGTATTCCCCGATTTATTAACACTAGTAACCTTGGGTTTACGTCAAAATGCTACGCCTTCCCAAGAGAGGCATAACAAGAAGAAATATGTTTATTTCTCCTTGTTTTGTCTTCTTTCTACATGTGCTAAATTCTTGAGCACACATGGAAAGGGGAAAAAGCCTCAGATACATGTTTTTATGCAGGAAGATGTCCCTTCCTGCATAAAATCAATCCTGGCTGTAACGCTGGGCCCCCTTGCCCCATAGTGTGAGGGTGCCTGCATTGGCGCCTGGTAACCACAAGTGTACCAGTGCAGAGGTAGAGCAAGAATGCGACATATCTTACAAACACTGTCACATTCCTGCCGTCTCCATTTGACGCAGCGCTGCAAGTTTTCTTTGCTGTGTTGCACCACATATTACTCAATCTGCCCAAATATAGTTTATTAAACCACTGTCAAACACGTGTAAAGTAAAGCTGTTGCGACCTCATAAGGACGTAAGTCATTTCAACAAAGTAGCATTGTATTGCATTAAATTGGATTGCATTGAATTGAACATTTGCAAAATGTTACTTGCTGTTCAAGTTTCTCGAATGTTCTTGTGTTGTTCAGTATTTGATAAGCTCATAGCCACAAGTCATTGGCTGGAACTGTCATTCTTCTTGGAAGAATCATGTACTTTTGTATCCAAACTGAATGCCAGCTTGCCAGATGCGAAGAAAGCTACCATTTATGAATGCGCTTGTGATCGTTGCAATATTGCAACATTGTCTTTTAACAATGATGTTCTTTCTTAGGCTGCATCAAAGCATTCCCTATTTAAGATTAGTAATGTGAGCCAGATGGTTATTTTTCTGATTCAGCACATGACAGAAAGGGAAAACATTTAAAGTTAGAGAAAGATTAACAGAGCAGCAGCATCATTATTCAGAATTGTGCATGATTGAAGGCTATAAGACTCTGGGGTCGAAATATATGCATTTCACAGTGACTGAGTAATCTTGCATCGGTTACCTAGCACTAACAAACGTGCAATTTGTTAGTTTTAGTCAGTGGTAATTTCACTCTTGCACTGATCGTCATTTTGCACTGCTCAGTCAGTGCAAAGGTCAGTGCAACATTGCTTGGCTACCAGTGCAAAATGGTTCAGTCATAGTTACTTTGCATGTAATCCTTCGCCTGACGTTTGGTCCAGTGTGATTAAATCACAACTGATGCAATAATGACACACTTTTCAAAAGGTGTCTTCAGGCAGGTGTTCATGTGATCTGGTGATACAAAAATTGTCAGATGTTTGAAAGTGTGTACCTCAGGATGGATGAATAAGCAGAGCCTTTTCTGGAGTTTATTGTCACCCAGGAATGGGTTGTAACTACTGTTGCTTTATTTGAATACCTGGGCAAAAAAATAAAGATGTTAATTGTGTCTACCACAAATCCCCTACAAAGGTTTCATTTCTCCCCTATGCCCAAAGAACGCTATCTTTTGTGGGGTGGCAGAGGGACCATACAATGGTGTGTTGTTATCTGAATGTAAACTAACTAAGAAACGGAGAAGGGCTTGCACAGCTCAATGAAAACAGAAAAGTTTAAGACACCATTAAAGTTTGTTGCGTGCTTCCAGTGATATACGCTGTCTGTGCCAATCAGCGTGATCCAAACAAGACTACTACACAGCTCCCCCCATTAGGAGGAAGGCTCCCTGGTGCACAGCAGAAAGAGACTGAAAAGTCTATAACATCATGTATAGTTCATCAAAACTTCAATCCATAAATTCAAGAAAATCCAAATGTTTTTAATTCGTATCCATTGATATCAAGAACAGTTCATTAATGCTCGTGGGAAGCTTAAACATAATCCACACAAATGAGATATAATCCAATCATAAATCCTCCCAATGCATTTCGGGCAGATAACATGCCCTTCCTCAGGGGACAGCTCTACAAACGTAAAAGAAAACAGCCTACAGTCACAAAACATGTACAAATGTAACAATTCAATATTCATTGCATCCGGCCAAAAAGTGTAATGCTGTGACCCATAAATAACGTAAAAGAAACCCATAAATCATGCGTGATGCGTAACTTGAACAAAACACATGTGAAACTCTGCTCGTCAAAAATGTGAATGAACCCCAGTGCAGGAAAGGATTCCAAAACATGTTAAATATGAGAATGGCAGAAAAGTCTCAGAAGCGACTTCACCCATGTGTGAAAAAAGAATGAAACAGCGTGTTGCATAGTGACAAAGATCGCCCACGAGTAAACAAATAAAGTGCACGATACTCACGGGATGATTACATCCGTGACGCGTTGTGGTGGAAAGCTGTAAGGATACATAACGTGGTATGAAAACCACACGCGGTGAACAAGAACCCCTATAAATGCGCTGAAGTCGGTCCTCAATAGAGGTACTCACAGTTAATGCCGGTAGTGAACTCCCTCGACAGACTGCAAACGTGAAACCTGCCGTGTGTGAAGATCCCAGTGGGGTGAAGCGGAAGTGAGTTAAAAAATGGTGACAATGGTGAAGATCGAAAAGGGACTATGCTCTGTGTAAGGTGAACGCCATCTTTAGAAGGTGTAATAAACAGGAAAACTAAGAAACAAAAATAAGCAGAGGCTAATGCGATGTACATGAAGTGTAGCAAAGTAAACCAGAGAAATCCCAGATGACAGGTGTACATAGAACGATGAAAAATGAAATTGGACTGTGAAAAACATGTATCAACAGTATATACACAGTTGTACAGAAAAGCCAAAGGCTGCAATGTTTAAAGATAACACAAAAATTCCATTTGATCATTGAGACCGTGTGGGGTCATCGTCGCCATATAGCGGATCCAAAAGTTCTCTCTTTTCAACAAGGTGTTTTTATTATCATGTGTAGGTGTAATTTGTTCCAGTATAAGATATTTCAATTGGGCAACTGTGTGCTTTTGTTCCAGAAAATGCGCTGCTACTGTAGATTTGATATTGCCAGTTCTTATATTGCTCTTGTGTTCAAGTAATCGTGTCCTGATTTTCCTCACACCGAGAAATTACACCTACACATGATAATAAAAACACCTTGTTGAAAAGAGAGAACTTTTGGATCCGCTATATGGCGACGATGACCCCACACGGTCTCAATGATCGAATGGAATTTTTGTGTTATCTTTAAACATTGCAGCCTTTGGCTTTTCTGTACAACTGTGTATATACTGTTGATACATGTTTTTCACTGTCCAATTTCATTTTTCATCGTTCTATGTTCACCTGTCATCTGGGATTTCTCTGGTTTACTTTGCTACACTTCATGTACATCGCATTAGCCTCTGCTTATTTTTGTTTCTTAGTTTTCCTGTTTATTACACCTTCTAAAGATGGCGTTCACCTTACACAGAGCATAGTCCCTTTTCGATCTTCACCATTGTCACCATTTTTTAACTCACTTCCGCTTCACCGCACTGGGATCTTCACACACGGCAGGTTTCACGTTTGCAGTCTGTCGAGGGAGTTCACTACCGGCATTAACTGTGAGTACCTCTATTGAGGACCGACTTCAGCGCATTTATAGGGGTTCTTGTTCACCGCGTGTGGTTTTAATACCACGTTATGTATCCTTACAGCTTTCCACCACAACGCGTCACGGATGTAATCATCCCGTGAGTATCGTGCACTTTATTTGTTTACTCGTGGGCGATCTTTGTCACTATGCAACACGCTGTTTCATTCTTTTTTCACACATGGGTGAAGTCGCTTCTGAGACTTTTCTGCCATTCTCATATTTAACATGTTTTGGAATCCTTTCCTGCACTGGGGTTCATTCACATTTTTGACGAGCAGAGTTTCACATGTGTTTTGTTCAAGTTACGCATCACGCATGATTTATGGGTTTCTTTTACGTTATTTATGGGTCACAGCATTACACTTTTTGGCCGGATGCAATGAATATTGAATTGTTACATTTGTACATGTTTTGTGACTGTAGGCTGTTTTCTTTTACGTTTGTAGAGCTGTCCCCTGAGGAAGGGCATGTTATCTGCCCGAAATGCATTGGGAGGATTTATGATTGGATTACATCTCATTTGTGTGGATTATGTTTAAGCTCCCACGAGCATTAATGAACTGTTCTTGATATCAATGGATACGAATTAAAAACATTTGGAGTTTCTTGAACTTATGGATTGAAGTTTTGATGAACTATACATGATGTTATAGACTTTTCAGTCTCTTTCTGCTGTGCACCAGGGAGCCTTCCTCCTAATGGGGGGAGCTGTGTAGTAGTGTTATCTGAATGTACCCTTCTGCTGACTTTACAACCATTGTAATGTAGAGTGTGCCAGTTGGAGCACAAGCAATAAACGTCCACATATGAGTGGTTGTGTGAATAAATAAGAGGGTAGATTCAAAACACTAGAAGCGGGTCACCCCCTTCTGTAATGCAAACATGAACTGAGGGTTACTGGAGCTAGAAAACATGTTTGGGCCCAGTGCACCTTGTAGAATGCACCCCTTAAAGAGCTACTGCAAGATAGCTTTGATCCAACTAATGTGTATTAAAAAATGTGGTTGCTGAGGCCTACATCAAAACTCATATCTAGATCACAGTTGCTGAATATGTGTGTAACATTTACTCTTTAGTAAACAACTGTTTTCAAACATACTGGTAGTTTATACGGCATTGATATACGTTTATTGTTGAGTGTCATAAAGTTGCCCTCGTGGTGCAGCAGTGTGTCTTACATTTCTTGACCCAAGTCTGATCTTAATGACACATCAGGCAGCACATTGTATTTTCTATCTACACCCTTCCATTACATCCACTGGTTGATTTATACTAGTTTATTAAGGATCATGGAAAGCATCTCTTTGAACATGTCTCTGGGTAGGGCACACTTTTGGTAATGTCTTCTGGTCCCATTCTTGCTCTCTATGACCAGTCCACCATTTCCACTTTGCAAACTAATCCCATTGATGTTAAATAAATGAAGCTGAGTCGCTAACTTATTTAAGCCTATTTACACGTTGAAGTCATTCCATTGGGGAAATCATATTGTCTGACACTTGTATTGTGTGCAAATGCAACCTGTGATACATTGTGGCTCTTTCACCTGTCGGGCGATTTCAGGAGGGCCTGTGTGTCTGATTGTACGGATGTTCGGTGATGGTATAACCTATAAGCGGAAAGATGGCATGATGTCTTGATTTGTAATCCAGTCATGTTGCATTGAAATTGACAGTGCAGTGCTAATTATGTGTCAAAACAATCGGCATGTGCGGCAGAATTTTATATTTACAGGGTTGATGGCTGCCAACAGAAGCAAAAGAGAGGTTGAATTTATAAACAACAATGTAATATAAAATTCTTTAACAGAGAGAATTAGAAAGTGGGAATTCATGTGAATACCACTTGGTAGGATTGATGGAGGTCAACTTGCTCAATCTAAATAGCCTTGAGACAAACTTGCGAAAGCAATATGTTTACATTTTCTGCTGGGGACTAAATAGGCCTGTTATTTTAGAGTTTGTAGTAACCTAGCATGCTGTAGCAAAATTAAGTATCTGCACTGAACTGGATTGCTTGAATGTTTTAATAAATCATGTGATGGACTCTATGCAAAGCAATGCAGAAACAATACAAATAAAGTAATTGAGAACAACACATTAAAATACTAGAAGTCTTGGATGAAGTACTTTCGCAAACAAGATCACAAATCCAGACAATTGCCTTAGAATTTGAAATTTTAACTGCTTCTCTCCACAGTTGTTATTTTATGAAAAACATCTGAACAGTATCTGAGCTGTGGCTGTGATGTGGTTTTGTGCATGAGGAAATTGGCTTTGTTGCTGGGTTTTGGGGATATGTTCTTGGCTTCAAACTAACATAGTATTTATTTTTGGACAGCTGAAGGTGCTTCTCTATTTAGCCTACAAATAAATCAACTCTAAATGTGCTGTGACAACACCTTCTTGTTGAAATGGCGCCCTGCTTTATGCATTGATTATCCATGTGTGCAGTAATTGTTTTTCTGCGAAAACACACAATACCTATTACTGTGCAACATAAGGTGTCTGGTTGGGAGTGTTTTAAGTCATTCAGTGTGACTTTATGTGCATATGCAATTAGTTGAACGTACCACAAGAGTCAATAAAATAGATGATACAAAATCACCTAATAATGTAAAATCACAGCAAACACTAAAAGACATATCTGATAAATAGGAAGACGAAGCAGGTTATAAAGCTTCAATTGGCCACAAGAAGAGTCAATACATCTTCTCTTGTTAATCTCACAATAATGCAAAAGGTGCAGGGCACCCAGTTACTTCTAAACAATTAACCAGTTCATTATGTCTGCTGAACTGTCTTCATTTGGGCTATTCAGTGTTCATTGATCAGGAAATTTGCTTTTCCTGTTTTTTAGGTTTGAGTATTGAAGACAGATGAAAAATGTACCGAAATGTAGTCTTTATTTCAGTTCTTTCAGCTGCAAAATATAGATGTGTGTGAAATATAAACCTGTGGAATTAGGCATACTGCAAATATTAGAGCTACTGGTTTTCATAGTTGGAATCTGTCTGGATCCTTAGCCTGTCTCTAAGCAAACAAGTATTGTTTTGTTGAAAGCAGGTCTTATTGAAGGCTGAATTGGACTCCTCGTTGTCTCATTAGCCCTGTAATTTGGCAGATGAGAACTGCTCATCCATAAACTGATGAATTCTAATTTAAACAAACGTGATGGGGTAAAGAGAATGCATCATTGCCTCTGTTCCACTTTGTTAGGCTTTCTAATTGATCAGGAGGCATGGAGACCCTGCACAAATACTATTTCGGGCAAGCAAGCGAATGACACCTTGAAGGTTTTTTCGGATTGTAATCTCAAAATAGTGATCGTAATGTGTTTTACAATATACATTGCTGTAGCACTTTGCAGTGTGTAAATTTACTAGAGTCGAATCGACTGAGGAAAGCTGCATGTTTTGGACAGAAAGGAACCTGTAGGACTCTTTTAATTTTCAGCAAAACATTACACTGTGCAACTAGAAATATGTATTTTATTCTGTATTTAAGTCAATTCACTGTATCTTCATGCGGCAGGAGTAATAACAGAGTAAGGAGCTCATTGCATTCTCCAAGATAATCATCTTGCACCTCATTGATCAAATGGGCGATATGTTCTGCCCACGGGTAGGTCTGGCTATTGTTGGGTGGTACAACGTGCCATTATGCTAAACTATATGCAGAGCAATGAGGCAAATATGACATTCATAAAATCAAAAAATATATGTAAGATTAGAGATAATCATGGGCTTGATTTAAAGTTTTGCAGTTGGGTACTTTGCCACAAATATGACATACGATACTACATCCTAATGCATTTGTAACAAGGTGGATGGAAAATCCGTCATGTCTGTGATGGAAAACCAATCGGCTTAATCTAAATCAGGTACCAACTTACTTCTATATAAGAATGAATGTTTTGTTATCAGTCATATCGATTTGATCAGCTGATAGCAGTTTTTTAGGAAATAAAATAAATTTCATACAGCAAATGATAAATATGAACAATTAGAGACGTGATAAACACATGTGTTTTGATTTTTGTTTTGGGACTAATATGTGGTCAACCACTCATTCGTTCACATGTAATTCTATGTGCTTTTCAAATACCATACACTCCAAAGCGTGAGGTCCTGAGCAATGCACTGCAATGTTAAATTAAAGCGATGTTGATATCTTGATTAAGTATGCCTGTTACACAAAACGAGCTGGTATTTACAAATTATTTGATTAGTTGACTTTATACTAACATTTATGGATGTTGTTAACTGTAATTCATTTGTAGATTAAACAATGTTCTTTTTAGAATCTAATGTACTGAGGTTTGCTTCTGGAATAGAGGGCTGCCCTGTACTTACCCACATTATGCAGGAATTGGCAGTGATGGTCCAAGCTACTCTCCGTACTAAAATTAAGATTATCCACTCATTGCCAATGATCGGTAAGCCTCTTTTGCATGAAGGTTTTTCCATGCATATGAGCACTCTCTATCTTTGCTGTCAACAAATGTCAAGCTAGCATTACTAAACAAAAATGGCGAGGAGGGAAGATATCAGTGATGTTGTTCGGGCAGAGGAAAGTGAGATGTGAGCTTGTGGTTTGGTGGTTCACATTCCCTGGTCGATGTGGCTTAATGCCCTGGCTACTTACAAGTAATCTTCATTACTCCGAGTATAGTCTTCCTTGCCACATGAGTTATGTACCAAGCTTCAGCTCCGCAACAGAACCCTCCAAGCAATTTAGCACTTTGGTCCTCCCATCCCTCCCTAACATGGCCGATCTTCTTCACCCTTGACCCATTACAAGAGGAGGCACAATCCACCCCCTTCCAGTTTTTTTGGCCCGGTTGAGGCGGAGTTATTTTCTTCAACGTCCTCAGGTGATTTGTCCTGCCCAAGCCTGGGAACTTCCTTTGGTGTTTTATGGTGTGGGTTAATGGATATTCTTTGCTTCCCTCATATCTGTTTTTTGGATTGTCCAAATGTTCTTAATTTAAAGGAAATATAGAACTTGTAAAGCATACTTCAGCCTTTTCTTTGCGATATTATCGTAGCCAGGGCTACCTCCAAGACAAGGCATCGCTTTACAAAGAAACCTTGTGATCTCTTTACTAATTTCACTGAAATCACACACAAACGTCTTTGAAGCTGCTTCCAAGCACACGATGATGGGAAGGAGTTGACGGATGAGAAATTGATGGAAGAAAGATGATGATAAAGAGTGGTAACAACCATAAATGACCGGAAGACGATGTTGTATAAATGAATGGATGAAGAGGAGCTTGGATTGAAGAGATTGGCTTGCCAATCAGTTGAAAAATTGAAAGTGAAAGAGTAGATATTCTATTTCTTATCTAAGTACTGTGGGAAGCATATGCCACCAAAGAGGTGTCATAATGCAAAATCTGAATTCACCAACACTATGCTAGTAGCATTTGAGTTGTATTCTGAGTTTGATGCTTATGCGTTGAAGCGATCTGCTGGGGTTTTATCTCGAGCTTTAGGTTAAATGAGCTAACCTTGAATAGAGCTTTATGTGTGACTTTGACTTTGGCATGGACTGCAAACTAATTTATTTTGAAAGTCTGTTTGTATTTTGATGAGGATTTATGCTGAAGACATGCTAGGTGGCTTCATAGATGAAGGTTGCAAATGTGTTGCTGTTGATGTCCCTATAAAGAAATGTAAATGTACCAGGTTTGCTTGTTACAGTAAAAGTCATTGGCCTACTTACGTTCAAAAAGTGATGACTGCAGTGATAAGTGAAGGTTTTTGATGAATCAGGAGTTCTTCATCTCCAACAAGCTGTCATTCACGTTACATGTTATTACCTTAATTGTCTTAGTTTCCATTCCAGTTTTCAGTTTCTGGCAATCAAATAACTTTCTTCTTCTGCAAATGCGCATAATGGTAAAAGCTCTCTAAGTAACAATCGACATTTTTGTACTGTTTCCAATGGAGAGGTCATTATCTCTTTGGCTTCCTAAATTTTTATTTCAATTACAGAGGTCATTATCTCCTTGCTTTCTAAATGTCTATGCGTGCAGCTGTTGTAAGTTGCATAGATGGATTGATCCGACAATGAGGCTGCTACTAATCTGTAGTTCCATTACAACTGTGGAGAGCTGCAGATGGCAGCTATGGCAGGTCTCTCTGTTTAACAGGGAGATTAATGCAACAAGCAGACAGTGCTCACACTACATGACATGAGCTCTTACCTCCACTTGCTGCTCACATGAGAAATGCTCAGCTCTTAGTTGTCAATACCTTTCAGACTTAAAGTTGTCACTTTTTCAACAACCATTTAAAATCAAATAGTTTAGCAGTCAAAGGCTTGTAAAGGGTTAGCGTGTGACATTTGTTAGAAAGCATAAGACCTTTGTGATGTGTCATTCTGGGAATATTAAAGGAAGAGTTTCATATTTTAATGGAATTAAAGCTGCAGTTCATCACTCTTCTTGAGTTTTTTAGGGCCTTTGTTTACTGCTTTCCTCCCCTGCAATGAGACATGGTGAATCATTTATTTCTGTATGGAGAGGACGGTCAATCATTAGATGTCTAAGGCGCCCATTAGGATGGTAGGCGGATCGCCACCGACGGGCCGGCGGTAGTTACCGCTGGCCCGGCGGGGACGATCCACCCGCCATCCACACCTCAAAGACCCCCCACCATATTAGGTTGGCTGGGGGGTCCGCCATGGACGGAAAGACCGTCCGCCGCTTTCCCGTCGGTCGACTCGTCGACTGGGCAGAAAACATGGTTAATATGGTGGCGTGTCTGCAAGACAGCGCCATTCATATTAGGATTACAGCGGAGATCAGCCTTTCCATGCGGTCTTTGCCTTTGGGGATCCGTAGTGTGCCCCCCGGGAGTTGAGGGAGTAGGTGGTGCACATGGGCAGTACCTATGGTACCCCCCTGCATTGGCATGGACAAGGTGGCAGGCACCACACTGTGCCTGTCACCTTGTGCATGCCAATGCACAACATGCATTCCTAGCATTGTGGCTCACGGTGCTGTGAGCACCGCCCTCCTCAATGCTGGGACTAGGGGATGCCACCGTGGCACCTCTGGCGAACGGTCCCGCATTCCGTTACAGTGGCGGGCGGACACTGTCTGCCCGCCATCGTAATAGACTCTAAGATCTGTTTAGAGCTTACATTTGGCTTAAATGCAGAGTCAGCTCAGCTGACTGAGTTTAAGATTGCACCTTAAAATATACATGCTTAAATTAATGAATTGTATCAGGAGTTCTCAGTAGCTAAACATGAATAATCATTACGAAGTACAATACAACTGAAAAACATAAACATATTGTGTTATATTATTGTTGCACAATGTAGGTATTTTTATTATTTTGGGTTAAAGCACTTTTCTAGAAAGTCTCAGAAGTTGTCTTTTTGTAATACATCAAAACGTTTTTCTCCAGTACCTAGGACTTCTGTTCAGTTGTTTTAATGGATGTATATAATGCTATTTGTAAAGCGCACAATTACCTAAAAAGAGGTCCTGGCACTGTGGGCTTTGGCGAAAGCAGATGATGGAAGAAGAAAAGAAAACAGTTAGTTGGCAAATAATCACGTTTTCAGTAGTCACTTTTGTAAAGGATTCAGATAGTCATAGGCTATAAGGAGTTGTAGAAGAAAGTTCTGTAGCTTGGTTGCCATCACAGAGAAAGCTCCACCACTGACTATGGCCAGGCAAAACCCTGGATCAGTTAGGAGGTGTGCTTTGGAAGAGCAGGAGCATACATTGAATCAATCGATCAATCAGGATTTATAAAGCACTACAATCACCCGTGAGGGTCTCAAGGTGCTGGGGTTGCTGGTGGGTTCATGGAGAAAGCAGTAAAAAATGAGGCAAAAACAGGAGAAAACACTCAAAAAAGGGGGCGAGAAAGGTGCAAAAAGTAAAAAAAAATGAGGTAAATGCAGGAGAAAGTACTGTGAAAAGGGGGGAGAGAAAAGTGAAAGAAGTTAAAAATTAGGCAAAAGCAGGAGAAAGTAGTCAGAAAAAGGGGGAGAGAAAGGTGAAAGAAGTAAAAAATAAGGCCAAAGCAGGAGAAAGCACTCAGAAAACAAGCATTTTCAATGCAATGGTTTCGCCTTTGGAAAAGTTAGAGCTAATGGCAATGTAAATGACAATGCCATCTATTTTGCTATTCTCAAAACAAACACATACATTCAAATTTTGACGTTTACAATGCCAATAGCTCTAACTTTTCCAAAGGCGAAACCATTGCATTGAAAATGCTTGTTCCTTGAGATAGCACTAGCAGGCTCCAGGGAGCTAGGTTTCGCAGGGGCTTCACCGGTGGACAGGCCGGGGTGCTTCCTTCAGCATAGTGTAAAGGAGCAATGAGGGATACGGTGGAAAAGGAACTTAAATGGACGGGGAAATATTGGGGGGGGGAAGGGCATGGGGTAGAGAGTACAAACGAGGGAGCTTGAGTGAGGGCAACACAGATATGCGATGAGTAAAGCATTATGGAAAGTGGGCAGGATGGAAGAGTGGGGTGTACACGCTCTTGGGCGAGAGGTAGAGAAGAGGTGAGCGAACTACGAAAGGGGAAACAGAAAAAATTGTTTAAGAGGGGAGAGCAGTGCGAACGGGAGACAGGGGGGAAGGGGTTAAACATTGTTTAAATACGTTGCAGACCCACAGTGAGGGTGCTAGGACAAACCCCCAGTCCAGGAGGCAGTGGCAGACAGCGGGGTGTTCCCGCCAAAGACCAAGGGGTGTGGGGGTGCGGTGCTGGTCAGAAGCGGGGTGCCGGTGAGACTAGGAGTGTTAATTGACAAAGAGTGCTGGTGAGAGTAGGGGTGTTTGTGGAGGAATAGTGCTACTGAGGGGGAGCTGCTGACGGAGGGGGGTGATGAGCAGGAGGGGTGTGAGGAAAGCAATACTCGAGGAAGGGGAGTGCTGGTGAGTGGGCGTGCTATGTGGGATAGGGGTTAGTGGTAAGTCCCTTCGGCTGGAGAAGAAGGGGTACAGGTGAAAAAAGAGTGGGTATCCGAAGGTACAGGAGTTTTGCTTGGAGGAGAGGTGCTTGGTTAGAATTTCTGGTGCAGGAAGGTGTTAGAAAGGGGCGCTAGAAGAGGCCCTCCTCTGAAGTGACCGGAGATGTGGCGGGAAGGGGCCCTGGAAAAGAGTGCTGACGAGAGGAGGGTTGCTGGAGATGGGAGAGTGCCTTGGGGGAGGGGTGCTGAAGGTGGTGGTAGGGAGAGGAAAGGTTCTCGTAAAAGGGGCGGGCTGTGTGCGCGCCCGGTGTAAGCTCCTTGCCAGAGGTTTTTGACCCCCACCCCGTGTGATATGTTAGGCTGATCCTATCTGGGAGAGCAGGACAGGCAGTCTGTACATTCCAGCGCACCCCTGTCCAGCTCCGGTGCAGGCGGAAAGCTGCGAGACCCCAGAGGAGGAGGGAGTAAAGAACCCGGGACAAGGCGGGACCCCCTTGTGAGAAACGCAGAGCGCAGGGCAAGTCCGGTCCTGTGCTTTCACTTCCAGGGTCACAACCAATGCATGTCGTAAGCCGTGTGCAGGGCAGGTTGCTGTGCTCAACACTGAAGCATCCAGTGCAGAGTGCACGCAACATCCCTGACGCGCGGAACCACCCGGCGCGAGCAGCTTAACGTGTGTAACATTACCGAAGTGAAGCTGTATCCAGCGTGCACAGTGCAGCCTATACTACATCTCAGAAAAGGAGTTCACTGAGGACTGGACAGAACGGACTGCCCTACTGGTACTGCCGAGGATCTCACAAATCACGCATCAGCCGGTGCAGGAAGGCGAGGCGATGGCGAGGCGATTCGGGGGCTTGTTTGGCCAGAATGACGTGCACAAGACGTGCACAAAGGGGCCGGATGAGAAAAACATACCAGGAACGCCCACGAGTCGCCTCGCAGGATGACGGACGCCTCTGTTTGCCAATGGCTAGTGTCCATTTATGGAGCTAGCCAATGGGATACAGAGGCGGGCCGAACATCCATACTGTTGACAAAAGTTTTCGACCTGGGCGGAGCTCTGCGAGCTCTCGCCAGGTCGAAACCTAAAAAGGGGGAGAGAAAGGTGAAAGAAGTAAATAATGAGGCAAAAGCAGGAGAAAGTACTCAGAAAAAGGGGGAAAGGAAGGAGAAAGCAGTAAAAAACTATGCAAAAGCAGGAAAAGCACTCAGAAAAGTCGAGTAAATGAAGGAGAAAACAGTAATATACGAGGTAAAAGCAGGAAAAGCACTCAGAAAAGCGTTCGTATGAAAGAAGAAGGCAGTAAAAAATGATGCAAAAGGCAGGAAAAGTACTGAGAAAAACAGGAGGGAAGAAGAATAAAGCAGCATAAAACGATGCAAAAGCAGGTAAAACACTCAGAAAAACAAGGAGGAAGTAGGGCGGTACAGAAGCACTAGAGAGCTAGGCATTGAGCCTAGCTCTCCCATGTCCCATACATGTGTGACAGAAATGCTGAAGCTCTCCTTGAAGATAAATGGGGCAAGCCCATGAAAGGCGTGAAAGGTCGCACACAAGGCTTTGAAGATAACCCGTTGGGCAATGGGAAACCAGTGCAGTTTAATGAGAGAGACGTATATAGGCGTTTGCTTAAGGAGCTGCATCGCAAGGCAATCAACTGAGATTTGGATGAGATCAAATATGTGAAGGATACAAACAGGAGATCCAAGGAAAAGGGCATCGCAGTTGTCCATCCAACCTAACAAAGTGTTCTGGATTGCCACATGACATGCATAAGAATGTAGAGAGAAAAAGCAATTTTGCATAGCAGCTTGAGTGCCAGGAAGCAAGTGTGCGATGGCTTGCTAACATGAGCCAATGAAGAAGTCTACTGGTCTAGATAGATGCCTAGATGGTCACTGAAGAAGCAGGGGTGGGAGCACAACCTAATTCTAAAGGCTGAAGACCGGAAGGAAGAGTAGATGATGAACTGTTGCAAGTTATCCTAAAAGACTGTCGGTCTTGTCTGCATTAAGTTTGAGTGAATTTCGTCTTGAGCATTCTGCAACCAATATCATACAGTTTTGAATAACTTTTGACATGTGACATACTTGCTGATGTAAACTCTGAAGCAGGTGGCCAAAGAGTGCAATTCGAAAGTATTGCATCAAAGTTTGAAGACCATCAAGAGGGGAAAGGCCAATCGTACTTGTGGAATGACCAGACTGGCCAGCAAGGCCACCAGTAACTAATTTGTAAAAAAATAAGTGCAGAGGCTGTCGTCAGAAGGCAGCTTGCACCATGCCATTTCTCCACCATGAAAGTGTGGTGGGATGTGGCATAATGGCCAGAGCTGCCAACTTTAGAGCTGCAGAACCAGGTTTGAGTCTTGGCGTCGGCTCAACATCCTGTGATTCTGGGCAAATCACTTAATCTCCCCGTGCCTACCAAAATTGAATGTGTACTTAACTGGTACACATGAAAAGCGCTGGTGTTGATGATTAAGTGCCGGTGCTGAGCACCGGAAGTCACCGGCTCAAATTAAGCACTGAAGGCCACGGATTGGTTTAACAATCCTATGAAGGTCTCTGGTCTACTATAAAAAGCCAAAAGTAATAGAAATTCCAGACAGGCTTCTCCATTGCCTCCAGGGGGTGCTTGATGATGTTTATTATAATGGAATCTACACCGTGTTCGAAGAATACAGTGAGGCGTTGTCTTTCATGTGTAATTAAAAACCATTTGTGACCATCCGTTTTATTGTTTTAAGGTGGAAAATTAGGATCCTTATGAGAGGTACTATTTTTTTCAGTAACAATGATAAAGCATTTGACTTTAGATGAGTAAGTCGGAGTGAGAGGTAGGGCCAAAAACTTGTTGAAATGGTAAACGCATTTCACTTAACAGGTGGAAGATCTACGCTTGTGGTGTTGCAGCCTGTATGAAATGGTAAAGCTCTTCAGTTGCTGAGATTTCTCTGGCGTCTATGTTGTCTGATGTAGAAGTATTGTTCTTCAATGCAGACCATATTGAAATAATGTGATCTAGCAGTCACTAGAAATTAAGTCAGGTTTACAGAAAATACCTTTTACAGAGGTGGTGGGAAGAGCCTACAGAGTCTGGCTGGAATATGTCCACCTTCTACTAAAACGTTTGTTTGTATCTAGTGAGCAGTCAATGTCTGAAACGTGGGCACCAACTGGCTGCTCTCTGACTTGGGGCACCAGGGCCGGCTTTAGCTCTGGTGGCGCCCAGAGCAACAATCTTTTTTTGCCCCCACATATGACCTCCTCCTCAGATTTCCTCACTGCCACTCGGCAAAAGTGGCCATCGTCGCTCCATTGACCCTCTATCAAATACCTTTAATTTGTTTTAAACCACTGGTAAAGGTTGGCATACTAATCCACTCAGCTATCCACAGAAAAAAACAGATCTGTTCTTTGCAGCAGGCATATTAAACCCTCTCTGTTACTTTATGACGAGTCAAAACTCCTAATCAAAACTCCACCTCTCTTTCTAGCAGGAACATTAATCCCAAGAGTCATCATGACATTTTTATTGCTGCCTGAAAGCTGGAAACACAAGGAACTCTGCAGGAGGCGCTTTTAAATGGTATGTTATTGCTAAACACCCCCACCCCCGAGGTCAATGTCTCTCTCAAGGTCACCGCCCAGTTGCCCAGCCCTAAAGCCGGCCCTGTGGTGCACCTCTCAATGACTATCAGAAAGACAAAATCCTTTAATCAAGACATTTCACTTGATAATGTCAAATCTGGAAACGATATAATACACTAATACTAAGGAGGGGTGTTTCTGAATGTAACCACTGGTCTGGTTAGAGTCAGAAGCTGATATTTCAAGAACATTTGCTCATTTTTATAAAAAATGTTGATTAATGATAGGTTTGTTTTGTTGAGTTTTTACTCCATCCACTCCAGTCTCATACGGAATAATTACATTTTTTCTGCATTCAGAAACAAGAGACAACTTTTTATGGAGGAAAATGGCGTCATGAATCGGCCACATAATTTTTTGTAAGGGTTCAGTATAGGGAGCGATCAATTAATCTTTGCAAAACTCTAGTTATTGATTAAGGCCAGTTAAAAAACAGCTCTTCGTAGTGTAAATGTCGCAAAAATGACAATTCGCCATTCTGTTCTCAATTGAAGCGAACACTACTAGGCTTCTTCAAAATAAGAAATCAATTTTTACCTGGAAATTCTGCAGAGATATTGTTAACTCGCTTCTTCTTTGAGGTTTAATTTTAAGGTGACCTTTCTGTATGAAGACTTTGAGTGGCTGCTCTAGTTACATCAACATTCCGCACAGAAGGCCTCTTGCTGACAGAGCAATGTCTCAGAAAAACGAATTACAGTCTAACATTATTCAGGCAGGATTTCTTGGCAACTGTGTTCTTTTAGTGAGTGTGCGTTATTGTAACCAGCTGTGTTGGTTTTGTTTCTCGTGGCAATTTGGCTCCACCTCACTTGACAATAATAATACCTGTATCATCTTGCAGTATTTGGCACAGAATGTCTCTTCTAGCTGAGTTAATGCCTGTTAAGCACAACAGACCTCATGCCTGGCACATTCACTTTTATTTTTGCTCATATCATTTGATATTATCCTTATAAAAACAGAAAATAATTGGTGGCTGCCCAGTGCCTCTCACTCATGCAGGAGAATAAGATCTCATCCCTCCCGCACAATAAATTATTTAAACATGTGTCAGGAATGGATTCTCCTTAATGTGACCAAGCATGTCATATTTGCCAGGACAGTCCCTGTTTTTCACCATCTGTCCTGGCAGGTTTCAATACATTTAGCACATTTCCTGGTTTTCAGAGAGGAGAGAGGAACACAGAAGGAAGCACATTTTCATGTGCTCCTCTGCGCAGTGGCGTAGCAAGGGGGGGCATGAGTTTTGGGGATGGCGGCCTTCCACCTTACCTGAAGCCGTCTCAGGAATCAACAGCACCCCCTCCCACTGCTCTTACATGCCACCCTTGGGCAGCAAACCCAGGGACTGCCATGAAAGGCACAAAGGCTAGCTACGCCACTGCCTCTGCTAGATTAGTTAGCACCCCTTGAAAAAAATAAGCAATTTAATTTCCACACATGATACTGTCTGTAAAAGTTGCATTTAATTCCCCCTTACTTCCTAATTGTCTGAGTTTTCTATGTGGTGAGCGCAGGGTCCTTCTGCACCCTCGATGAATGCAAAAAGTTAGTCTGACATATATTAGGGAAATATCCCATTTTGTATGTTGCAAATTCTGGTCACTTTTGTTCTCAGGCATCACCAGCAGGGGGTGCAAGGTCACTATTGGAAGCATTAGAGAATGGCAGATTATGAGAGGGCAACGCCCAAGATGCCTAAACACTGCATTGGCCCTGCTGCATTGACCTATGTTAAGATGTTCCTGCTCCTCTCTATGGCACGTATCCGGCAGCAATTCTTTGAGATTTTAGTGTTTTGTAGGAAGAGACCTGTTTACTGGCTATTGCCAATTCCTCTCTCTTCACAGCACTGTTTTCTAAAACATTAGTATTCTTTTTAACACAAAAACTGTTTTAGAAGGGGTACTCAGCGGCAGCTGGCACGGGTAAGCGTGGTGAGGCGGGATGACAGACGACAGACTAGGTATAATTAAATAAATAAATATTACCTATTTTGTCGTCTATCAACTCCCCCACAGCGCCGCCCCCCGTCCCACCATGCTTACCTGTGGCAACTGCCGCTGGGTGTACTACCCTTATTCTGCTATCATGCTTTTTCTGCTGTAATTGCTCTTTATTTGAATTTCCCAGGTTCGGTAAAGTTACAATCAATTATAAATATTCTGTTGCATACTTTTTTCAGTGTGATGTGAAGTCTCAAAACTGGTTATGAACTGGAGATGCCTTGTGCTTAGAGGTGATAGTAATGCGGATGTTTACTTATGTACATGAGGACACAAAGCACGAAAAAGAGAAACAGCATTTTCCCTATGTGAATGGCTCATTTGCTGAAGTGTGCAGCTGGGTAAGGAGACCCTGAACTGTGAGCTCAAAGTCCAATCACCAGGAGTTTGCGTATTTTTAGGGTGCCGCCCAAAAGGGGACCACATGGGATGGATCCCTGACTCCTTCTCATAGGAAGCCACAAGGGTGCATAAGTCACTGTGTCAGTTACTGTGCTAACATGGTATGTGCATGTGTACTGTTCACCCTCCCCCAGAGAACATCCAGTTTGTACTGGCTTTTGGCCCAAGCACAACGCCCAATTGTCTGCATAGGCAAAAGAAGGCCATACATAGGCGGTGTGGGTTTATAATTATAACGGATACAGCACAGGGAAATCTACAAACACA
The DNA here is from genome assembly GCF_964261635.1 of Lissotriton helveticus. NCBI lineage: Eukaryota > Metazoa > Chordata > Amphibia > Caudata > Salamandridae > Lissotriton > Lissotriton helveticus. The sequence goes on along the minus strand of NC_136071.1, from coordinate 644,578,515 downwards.
TTTTAAATAGGCTTTAAGTGATCCATGTGCAAAGATGTAATATGTTAAATTCAAGTGAAAGGTTTGAGCTATGGAAATAACCTGCATATTGCTCATTTTGGGTCTGGAAGACCTACAGTTGATACCCTGCTTGGTTGTATACGAATATATAGAATTATTCTACATTACAATGTTACAGGGTTTGTATGAAATCATGACATTTTCTTCTCTTACCTTTCTTGTATTTCTCATAAAAAGTTTGAAAATGTTCAAATGTTGCATATTTCTTCTAGTTTCAGGCGAGTCATTTCTTTGCCTGTCTGTCAGTTTGAATTTCCCATTGTAGGATGCTACATATCTCACTGTTTGAGGGCTCCAGTCGGGCAATAAATCAGACCAGGTCATAACAAGCGGGGAATCTCTGCCAGTGCCCCGTACTTTTCAGGGCCATGCTCTGCTGACAAGAAGTTTATGATAAGAATGAATAAACACGACTTTTCTGTTCATTCATAAGGCAGCACAGTAGCCATATCACTCTTAGGCACCAAATACTGAAGTATTTGGTAAACTTACACTCTTTTCCCAGAAAATATTTTTTTCATAGAAGGGTGCAATCCTTGAATGAAAACCAGAATGGAGCCCCCTTAACGATTTTGACCCGTGTCCCACAAGAAATTTGGACTAGCTGGAGCGTGCCAGTCTCCTCTTCATTCTGCAGTAGATAAATGTAAGGCAAACTTCGGTTGCAGGAGCTGAGAATAATTTTGGAAATGAAGACTTTAGTGTAAATCAATTAAAAGCTAAGTTCTGCAGTCTAATTTAATAATTTTCAAATTCAGATACTTGAATCAGTTTCGCATCATAGAACCCAGATATGCATTTAATTGTAGTTATATCTGTAATAGACACACGCCAGTTACATGTTTCTTGCAATATTTTACTCTAAAAATGTGATGCCAGGTGTTTCTAAGAAAATCTTGCTGATTAAAGTGTTGAAAGGTTTATTCAATATTGATATTATTTATCTGTGTTGAAATGTATTTCAGTAACTTTTATAATAGTGCTTTGCTGGACAAATCATGTACAAGATTTTGGAAAACAATGTGGCCACAGAATTGCGAACAGATTCTGACTGTACATCAGAGTGAATCAATTGTAAGTGCAAGTGTGCTAAGAAATGAAGAAGCACGTTTCTTGTGTAACCTCTCAATCAACTCTTGATTATCATTTCTAATCGCATTGGGCCTGATTATGATGCCGCTGGAACTGCCACCGACAGGCCGACGGTGGCGGTTTCACCGACATCCAGCAAGACGGTCTGGCTCCTGCTCTATGATGTGGTCAGTCAGACCGCAGTCGGAGGGACCGACTGATGCTTCCAACAGACTCATGGAGCCAATTGGGGCGTCAGTCGGATCGCAATCCCTACGCGCCTGTGCAGGACCGCCGTAGGGATTATGATGTCACTTTCCGACAGCCTTTCCACGGTGGTCCAACTGCAATGGAAAGGCTGACAGAAAGGGACCTTGGGGTCCCCTAGCGGGGGCCTCGTCTGCCCTGATCCTCCGGTATGTGGCCCTGGGGGCACCTGTGGTGCCCCCCACAAACATCCATCCATTGTGTGCTAGGCACCACAATGGTGCCTGGCACACAGTGCATGGATTTTTGCAAAATGCTCTTTACCATTGCGGCTTGTGCAGCTGACCTTTTCCTGGGCCACTGCTCAAGCCGCAATGGTAAACAGCCTTTAACGACTTCCTCCACGGTGGTTGCATTGTAATTGGGCTGTTGGGACAACCTACTCCTTGTCGGATGGTCTTGTGCTCGAAATGATGGCGATCGGATGAGCATCGTAATGAGGCCCATTGTTGTTTGCCATATTTTCTGTGGTCACCATATGCCTGAAAGACTCAACCCAGGTGTAAGCTTGTAACAATAAATGTGTCCTTTTTTAAACAATATATGCATTTTTTTTAGAAAAGGAATTCTGAAACGGGTACCATTTGTGGATGTGCAAACCAGATGGTACCTTAGATAGATTTGGATGCAATTTTTGGGCTATAAAAAAGTATTTTAATCGGTTTTAATTTTTATTATTTCTTTATATTTCTTTTATTTTTACACGTCGTTTTTATTTTGGTGAGTGGGAGTGTAAATTCATAGGGGATTATTATTGCAGTAATAATCCAAAATATTAAATTACAAACTTTTGGAGAGCATTAGCTTAAACGATCGAGTCACTATAGCCTCAAAAATTAGAAAAAAAGAAGATATGGTGTATATTTTTCACATCAATCTCCAAGTTCTTGTCAATAAAAGCTTTTGGAGGGCCACAGAAATACTGTTCTTAGACATAACGTCATTCAAGGAATGCCCTTGGTGAGTTGTATATGGAGAGCAATATCTAAGACTACATACAAACTTCCAATGCCTGTATATTAATCACGACATACTTCCTCAAACCTGCATTAGTTTATAAAATCGTATGTCATTGTCATGCCCCAGACAGCAATGACACTTCTTCTTGTCTTAGTAAATATCGAGTCAGTAAATAAACAGATACTCATTTATTCCTTTTGGTGTAATTCAAGGTAAATACAGCTTTTAATATCAAAGACGAAAACTTTAATGTGGCTGCTGTTTTTAAATTAGTCCAAAATAGGCTGTTGAACACTCTTTTTAATTCTGCATCTATTTGTGCGCCCACTGCCAAAATATTCTACAGGGAATTTATTGAGTACAGACCTTTTGATGCAACAAACTTCAAATTAAAAATAAGAAATGTAAAACTGTGTGGAAAAATGAAGCACGAAAAAGTCACAAATTCTGAACTCAAGGCCTTGCTTACGAACACAGTAGGATCTTTAGAAACTGCAAGATATCTTTCTTATAACTACTCCTTATTGAAAACACATGGCAGAAAGCTGAATCATTGTTTTTTAAACATCTGGAGTCATTCTTCTACGGAAGCTGGTGGAAGCCCTGTGGATGGAAGAAAGCTGCACTGTACCACTTAAAGTGTGTCTAAAGGAAATGTTTTACTGCATATGTGATACTTTGTGCTTCATGCATCTGGAGCACATCTTGGTCTGGGGAATGACATCACACTATGAAAGATATTCCCTTTGAAAGACAAGCAACTAAACTTTCTGAATACCATGTAGTGATATCATTGGGAGAGCCTGCATGGGAATATGTAAGGCAGGTGGTGGGTGGTCAACATGGGAAAGTACAACTCTGTATTTTGTTGCTGTATTTTAATATATTAATTGTATTTCTTGCTATGAGATATGTTAAATATATTGTATTCCAAACTCCCATCAGCAATGTTCTCATTTCATTAGTGTTCATACATCAGGCACTTTTCCCTTTGCCACATTAAGGGGCCTATTATGAATGCGGTTTTTCTGCATCCTCCGGGCCGGCGGAAGCCACCGCCGGCCCGGAGGATGCGGAAAAACCGCAGCGGACCCACCAAAGACCCACCGCCACAATAGGATGGCTGGTGGGTCCTGGTTTCCGTCCGCAGCTTTTCCGCCGCGGTTGGCTTACAACCGCGGCGGAAAAGCTCTAATATGGTGGCGGTGTCTCTCAGACACTGTCCGCCATATTAGGAAGGGTTTTAAAAAATGCTTTTGCGCAGCGGGTTTTCCGCCGTGGAAAAGCATGTGTAACTTCACTGCGGGGGCCCGTTGCGGGCCCCCTAGGTGAAGGGGGGGGTGGGGGGTGCACATGGGGGGTACCTATGGTACCCCCCTGCATTTGTATGCAGAAATCGGCAGGCACCGCACGGTGCCTGCCGCTTTCTGCATACAAATGCAATGTGTGCATTTTTACCATTGCAGGGGATGCAGCTTGAAGCCGCACCCGCCGCAATGGTAAAAATAGAGGATGTGACCGCCAGGGTGGCGGTCACATCCTAATTGCACAGGAGGGAACTCCGCAGGCAATGCGGAGGTTCCCTCCTGCTCTATGGTGGCGGACGGACTCAGGTCCGTCCGCCATCATAATCGGCCCCTAAGTATTTGTTGAAGGGTGGCTAGAATAAAAATCTCACTGTCGATTTGCCACTTTTATGATCTCCACATTTCCATATGTCCAGGATGACTTGTGGCACACACCAGGATATCCGTAGTAGTGTTGTAATTCTGAGAACGCGGAGTAGGGAAAAAACTCCGACTCCGCAGCGAAGTTAGCCAGCCCCACCCCCCGGTACATTGGCCCCCCGCCTCCACCCCCTAATAAATAATACATCTTGCACGACCTGCGCATGCGCATTTCTCACAAAGAAATGCGCATGAGCAGTTCTTGCAAGATGTACGCGACGAGGAGGGCAGCCCGGGGACGTCGCAATAGAGGTGTCTTTTTATTTCTTTTCAATTAACTTGTTCCTATTATTTTATTTTAGGGGGTGGAGGCAGTTGGCGGAGCAGAGCGGAACGGAGTTTTCCCCCAACTACGTGGACCTCCACGTAGTTCCGCTCCGCCTGGGGTTAATGTTGCTTCACACAAAATCATGGAAAATGTGACTTAAGTTTCCAAAGGTGCTCACTTAGGCTGATATAAAGATCAGACACATTGATCATTTATTATATGAATGGTTCTACGAAAGTAGAGTCAAAAAATAGAACTGTTTTTTTTTTCCTAACAGAAATATTGCCTAATGTTATAAAGTGCAAAACGTTTCGGTTGTAAGTGGCTTAAAGGGCATCAAACAAAGCCGATCCTTATTACACTCACTGCCTTCCTTGATTCTGAACGAAATTCATATTTCGTTGCCACTGATGCGCAAGGGACTAAAAATAATATTGTCTGCAGTATGACCTTTTGAGTCCTGTCAGATAAACTGTAATTTATCATGTCACCTGCCTTTTGTTTCCTGGAATCTGTCAGACTTTAGACGTGCTTGGTGTAATCTTACAGGAACCTTTATTGAAACAGAGGCCAAGTGCTGAGAAACCAGTTCACTTCATAAAGCACAAGCGAGTGGCTTCTAGCTCATCACTCATCCGTGAGAAATTGCAGGATTATTGTCATTCATCACATCGCACCAGAGGGTTGAAAGGTCAGTTTACAGACCCCCTGCTGCATTGTCCATGACTCCATCAACCTTGGACGTGGTCATCTGAGGGTTTCTAGCAATTTACTGCACAGCTGCTGCACGTTTTGTTGGGAAAGCTTAATTACAACAGCAAGCTGTAGAGAGCTAAAGCTCAATTCAGGAAGAATTGAATGCATATCTATAACGTTTTGACCAAAACAAGGTACACTTTCAAGGTAGATGTAAGATCATGGAAATGGGGCCTTTATAGAGAAAATGGGAGAAATGTTTAAAGCAGGGCCGGACGGGCACCAGGCATTTACCCGGTGGCACTCCAGGGTGAGGGCCGGTTTTAGCCCCTGGGGGGCGTTTTTATTACCGGGGTGGTTTTGCAGCATAGCTGCAATATTGGTACCCTTGTAACAAAAGCAGCTGCAGTGTTTTCCACACGCACCCCCCGCCCCCACAACCCCACAGCCGGTCCACTTCAATTGCCAGGCTCAGTGTTTGTTCACAGTCCGGCCCAGGTTTAAAGCCAGACTGACATTTCACAAGAGCTTTTAGTTTAATTTAGAGTGTTAATTTCGGATTTTTTACAGAATAAGTAACACAGTGTAGTCATTTCAAATCAATTTCAGAATACAGTCAACACAGAGAACATACCCTAAATTGTTGTGTTAAGTAAGGAAGAATAATCTTTCAGTTGCGTTTTATAGAGTTTAAAATTAATTTTACATTGACAACTGCAGAAGGGCTGTACTTGATATTGTACAGCTGCTCAACAGTTTTAGGTCAGAACTATAAGATGTGATCAGTGAGGTTATTTAACATGTCATGAGTGATGTAATACTTGAGGTCATAAGCAGTGCATGGCAGGGCATACGTTATAGTTAGCTCAATAAACTATAACTGGTGAATTTCTGTGTTTTATTGGCTTGCAAACATTTGTTTTTATCTTATTTCAATACCTAACTATAAAGTCATTTAAACCTCTGTTTTTCTCCAGTGGATTTTTCCAGTTTTTTTAGTGTAAGCTATTTCCATACTTATTTCCATACATAACTATAACTTCACTTTAAGGTATGATTTTTTCCAGTGAATTTGAGTTTTGTAATCATATTCCACCAACTTCTCCACTGCCCATGACCTTTAGCAGGTTGGGGTTGGTCACAGGTTCTGGCCTCTGGCCCCGCGTACAATCCCACCAAGAGGTGTACAGTTCCCTAGGGGGACAGGGAAGACAGGTCTTGCTTCGTGATGCCCTCACACACCCCGGGGGATGTCATGCTTCATCATTGGGCATTGCTCTTTGTCTGGCTGGCGCTGCAATGCCGGACGGGCTCACCGTAAACGGGGGTCTTTTTCGGAGATCTTTTAAAGAAGCAGCCATAAGGTGTGTGTGGGTAAGAGGGCAAGGGTAGTGCTAGGATGGTGGAAGTTAAAATAAGTATGGAACAGCCCTAATCAAAACTATTTTAATGTTCAAGGTAGTTCCAGCTTAGTTAAAAGTGCATGATAGCCCTATGTGGATATGTTATGTTATGTTATGTTAGCTGCTTTTGTACCGCGCACAGCTGCCCCAGCAAAGGGGCGTCCTGGCGCCCAGAAGGGTAAACACAACATTACAAATAGTCGCCAAATCAGAAATTTTTATTAAAAAGTACAGTTTTAATAGCACGTCTGAACTGGAGTAGGTCTTCCAATGCTCGAATTTCAGCAGGAAGAGAGTTCCAGAGTTTAGCGGCTACTACTCAAAAAGAGCGGCCGCCGGTCCTACTCAACAGAAAACGTGGAACAACAGACAGATTCTGACCCATCGATCTCAGGGGTCGAGAGGGAACATACGGGGTCAGTAGATTCATCAGTATGGGGGGGGCAGTGCCTTTTAAAATTTTAAAAGCCAGGCAGAGCACCTTAAACTCGATCCTCCTAGCAACTGGGAGCCAGTGGAGCAATGTTCTTGAGACCGAGCATCTCCTAGGCAGTCCGACTACCGCTCTTGCAGCGGCGTTCTGTACTCTCTGCAGCCGCTTGAGTTCAGCCTGGTTGGTTCCTGCTAACAGAGCACTGGCATAATCTATCCTAGATAGTACTGAGGCCTGAACCACTAGCTGTCTGGTGGGGGCATCGAAAAATTTCAGTACCGGTCTGATGCCCCTGATGATACCAAAACAGGAGGCGGCCACCCTCTCAGTATGGCAGGTAAAACTGAGGGTGGGATCCAAACAGACTCCAAGGTTTTTCATCTCCATAGCAGGAGAAGGGATCATTCCTAGCTCAGAGGGCCACCAGTCATCGTTCCACCATCCAGGTTGCTTACCAAACACCATGACCTCTGTCTTCTTAGTGTTCAATTGGAGACAGTTCTGATTCATCCAATTGGCCACCGCACGAAGCCCCTCGCAAAACTTGAGGGCCTCCACAGCTGAGTCCCCACTTACGTGACCGCCAGCTGTGTGTCATCCGCATAAGAGACCATTGTCAGGCCCCAGCGTTTGACTACAGCAGCCAGCGGTCTAACGTATATGTTAAATAAGGTGGGGCTCAACGATGATCCCTGTGGGACCCCCAGTGTGAGCGGGTGAGAGGTAGATTTACCGGGAGGAATTGCGACCTGGAATGATCTGTCGGAAAGAAAGGAACGGAACCAGCAAAGAGCAGATCCCCTAACGCCTACATCCTCTAACCGCCGCAACAGGATCTCGTGGGACACCGTATCGAACGCGGCACTCAGATATAATGTTCCTAGAGGGCTATCTTTGTGAAAAGACATGTTTCGTGCCTCTGTTGCTCCTAACGAGCCAATTGGAACTTCATCAGGACCTAAGTAATAGTGTGTCATGCACTACTGGGTGTCTGGCTCCAGGTTGGATGGAGTGGTAGCCAGACAACAACACAAGTGTTGCTCTAGTATACTTATACTGGGCAGTGGAGTGAGACCTGTAAGGGGAGAAAAAGGGGGGGGGTGGGGGTGGGAGAGGAAAAACAGCAACACAGTGGTGATTAAAAAGCTGAATTAATTCAGGTGGTGTGTGTCTGTAATGACTATGACTTGGCGACGCCCTAGGTGATACTGTGACTATGTTTGCACTAGGTGAATCTAGCGTGAAAGCGAAAGAAAAGGTTGGTGGTGGCCCATACTAGTCCTCGAATGACCCGTACTTGTCCTAAATTACGTGCTTCACGTTTCCATAGTGCCCATCGAAGTGCGTACTTGGTTAGGTTGACTTCCCTTGTGGAATAAAGGAACTCTCTTTAGCCAATGTACGGTAGTTTAAGACAGATAAGGTATATTGGATAATACATGCCGGCAGAGAAATATCCAATTAGGCTGCCGGTGGGGGCTGTTTATACGACGGTAGTAATTATCCCAGTGAGACTACGTCGTGTAATAGTGAGCATAAATATGTTGCGTTAAAAACACACTCAAGGGCAATATCCCACAGACTCAACATGCTGGTTAAGATTATGACAAGTTGCGTTTGGTATAGTGCAGCCAATAGACCGTAATGCTTGAGAGCCTGAGGCACAACCCACGGAAACGAATCACAAGTGCACACTCACTCTCTGATTCAATAACGTGCATCCGTATAATGTACCGTCTAGGGTAACGTTGGCAAAATTTGCGAGTTGGTTGTTAACAATTACAATCGGCAGCTCTGTAGTCGGGCTGCAAAGTTGTTTTTTCACAGTCAATTGTGCCAAAGTGCAGGATTGATCGGTAGGGCTTCTCATACTTAGTATAGAAGTCTACAGCCTGACGGGGACAATGACAGAGCACAGAGTTGCTCTATCGCTGAAAAAGGGAAAAAAATTGCAAACCAGTTTAGCACATGGTTAGTCTCAAGACTTACCGGTGTGGTCCAAAGTTGAATGCTGACGTTGTATACTCACGGCTCGACGAAAAGCAACTAGCTGTGTGCCTACTCTCGCTCTGGGTTCCGTATCGAAGACTTCCGGGTCTGCATCTTTTGAGCGCAATCTCCCCTGTAAGACTAGAAGGATAACCTAGCAGCCATCTTGGATGTATGCATGTGTACTGGAAGAGTGTTGTCGGGGTGTAGTAAAATTGTACCTGCAGTAAAGGTCATTTTGCGACTAATTGTGATGATGGTGGCTGTGCTGCAACCCCCAGTTTAAGTTAAAGAGTTGCCTGCTAACACCAGTATGGGCACATTAGAACCTGTATTGGGAGGGTGGGCGGCGGGTGGCTGGTTAAAAAATTCAATAATTATTACGGCGATGGGGTAGTGGCCCTATCATGTAAAAATGGTAAAGACGACTGAGCTGCAATTGTTGGTGTACAGTCTATGTCTGTGGGATAACTGAATGCTAATAAGGTATAGTTACATTAGATCCTATCTAAAAATGAGGCTGGCTCAAAAATGTGGTGATCAGGTAGTGGCTCCATCAAGTAAATGGGTGCCGTAATGGGGTGAACCCAACCCCAACGGATAAAATCAAAGGGTGCCGTCAATGGATGTAGCAGTGGTGGATCAGCAAGGTGCTGCTTTTGCTTTATAAGTGGACGTTACCCTTGATAATGTGTACAACTGTTTTCAGTATGAGGGTGGTCGGCCCAGTACGGTAGGTGCTTAGGCAGTGTATTACCATAGCTAATGTGAGGGACCCACGCACTTATTTAAATGTGAATGTCTCAAAAGTGTCTGAACAGATTTATACCAAATCTCAAAAGACATACTTTTTGAATAAAGTTAAACTTTTCTGCCAAATTTAGTGTTATTCATTTCAATGTTTTCTGAATGGAAGAGAAATTTTCCTATTGGAATTAACATAAGAAATCATTGTTTTGGGGCTTCTCTTGTTTCTTTGGCCCGCTTGATGGATTGGCCTGAAACTTTCCATGATGGACCCAAGGTGGAGGACTTCTCTTTTTAGAAATCTTCATGCAGATTCATCAAATTGAGCCAAAGTTATTAACAACACATAAATCATCCTATGGAAACTCTGCCCCATTATATCACGTGTAAAGTAAAAATATATATATAAATATGTATTTATATTTAGTTACCGGTATAATTGTGTTAGCATACAGTACGGATGCAAGCTTAGCATGGGCTGCCATTTTTGGCACCTATGCTATTAAAGGGGTCACAAGCTGGCCTTTGGGGGTACCTAAAGTATATTTCTCGACAAGGACAGAAAGTTATGCAAAACCACATAGGAAAGCTGATTGCTGATTGTTGATTGAATTGTTGATGTTCATTTTGTTTTTCAATCGACATTGCAAAGTGGTTTTGGTGTCATTTACAGTAAAATCCACATCTAATTTTGAAAATGGTATGGCTGACGCAAACAAAACCCCAAATCAATTATAACCGATCTATACGTTTTATCTACAAGTACTAGATCAAATCACACTAGCCTTTCAGAGCAAGCTTGTACTTGACATCTCTGAAATGTATTATATTCCTTTTCTTGAGAAAAATAGTGTTTTTGTCTATTATTATCGTACTGGAATTTATGATCAAGTAATGTAATGAATTTCTTGGTCAAAAATGATTTTTAGGGTCTCATGAAGGTTTAATCCATGGTGAATATCAAATCTATCCCTTGTATTGCTACAGTAGATTTGCAGTGTATCCTACTGACACAATAGTGAGTTTGTATCCGCTCTTCTCACAAACCAAGACATTATTTCACAGCGTGGAATAAAGAGATTCAATATGTGGACATGATGACAAAATGATTTATGGTAAATTACATGAGTAGGAAGTATTATATTGACAATTTTCAGACGGAAACCACCTTACAAAAAAATAGAAATCTATTGTTTTTAATTTTTCATATCTAAACTTGTTTTGTATGGTTATCTTAGTGCATGCATATTTGTATCACTTATGTGATGCTTGTATTTCTTTAGTTAGTTGATTTAACCTATAACATTTGTCATACAAACAATCTGGTGTAAATTGCCTTTGCATAAATGTAAAATATGGGAAACACCCACAGACACAGACAGACACACACACACACACACATATATATATTTATTTTAAAAAAGAAGCTGAGATTTCAGGGTAGTTACCAAGTTTAGGTGGAGAGCAGCTCCTGTATAGAGCACTCTACAACACCGGCAGCATTCTGAATTTGCTCACCTCAAATGTTTGCATTTCTATCAAAGTTTTTAAGCATAGGATTAGCACAGTGCCATCCACATTGAGATAGAAAGGGACATATTTTGCCATTTCGACAGCAAAGTCTTTAAGCATAGGATTAGCAGAAAGAGAGAGCGAGAGAGTCTGAAATGAAAACCATCCCACAATGCACACTGCATGAGGTTAATTTAAGGTGACTAAAAGTTGCATACACACCCATTTTTGCACACACATTTTTTCTGTTCTTCAGTGCTTTCACGAATCAGTGGGTTGATCTGGTAAGAGTTCTTTGAATACAATCAAAAGTGAAAAGAATTCACAATCATGTTTGCTATCCTAATTACAGGCTAGTCATAGCACAGGGCATTCTGTGCATAAGTATTTGCTAGAAGAGATTGTCAGTCTAGTGTAGGCCTCCTATTAAAAAGCTGTCTCCGGCCTTTGCCTGTATCCTTTGGTGTAGATTTCATATGTGTAATTAACACATTTCATGACTTCTATTGGGATTGGAAGATTGAAAGAGAGGTCAACCCATATACCCCTCTTCCTTCAAAAGCATTTCTGTTTCTCAAACAAGCAACTTAAAACCCCTTATCTCCATTACATTACCAAATTGGACATAGAGTGTAGACCAGGAATAACCGAAGAACCAGTGAGATTTCTTCGCAAAAAAAAGATTATGGCTACTTGACAGCTGCAAGTTACTCCTTCAGACATTCTCCTGTTATGGTAATGCTGTCTTGTCAAGCGGTCATTTTTCAGAGTTTGATTTTTTAGCATTAAAAGCATTTATGGGAGGTTCTTATCCCAGTTTCCGTATGCCTAGTTAAATAATAGATGCATTCACATAGAAGGCTCATAGCCCAATGCTAGTGAACGTCATGATGCTAATTGTTTCTATATAACTTCAAGGACACTTATTATGGGTAAGGAACTGAAAAGGTAATATAATAATCAGGGATTTTTATTTATATTTATAAGAAGACGTCTTTGGCCTAATATCTCTTCTTGCCTATGAACAATATTTGAACAGTCACATGTTCCTGACTGGCAATCAAAGAGACCTTTATAACACCAGTAATTGCCAATTGGCAGTGGTGGTGTTCTACTAACCTTACCACAGTATGCCCCCAAAAACTAAATGCTTCAAGTGATTATTGTTTCTACCTGTCAGCGTGAATGGAAAAATTAAACCATTTTTCCTGATAAATGCGGGAACACAAAGTGGATCACTAATTGTTCACTGAGTTTCAAAATATATTTTTCACTGCAACCAAGTAGCAGATTTGGTTGCATCCTTCAGCCCTCAGACACCGCTCAATAGATATGTAAGCTACACTGCTGAATACACAGTCAATATCATTAACTGTAATTATATTTGATCTATATCGAACAAGATGCTGAGTGCATTAAGTGTTCTGTGGTTTCTGCCGCTATTCACAGATGAACACATTTGGTGTAAGCCACAAGGTTGCTTTTTCTGATACAGCTCAAGGTAGAAGATGACAGCTTGCAGGGAATTTCTAGGCTCGAAGAACATCATTATATTGCTTGAAATACTCTTGTTAATCGTAAATAGAGGAATACTTTCGTGTGATATAAGTACATAAATTGAGTGAGATCCTTAAAATGCCGTTTTCCTGTTAGTGGTGCTCTATGAAGCAGTCAAGTACCAATTTATTTTGTGACAATCATATTGTACACAGCCCAACTGATGCCACATTTAGATCAAAGAAGGAATACAGAGAAATGCATGGTTTGAAATTTTAACAAAGGGCCAAAAGGGGTGCTCTGTAGGGGTGTGTGAAATTAACGTATTTTGCTTTATTGTAATTTTGCAAAATTACGTGAAATTACATGAAATTAGGTAAAATGAAAATCTGCCATTTAGCTCTGTATTTTAGTGTGAATACGTCCATGTGTCAAATTTTTATGCAAGGGCACACTTTGCGCTAAAAAATTTACTAAAAGCACAATTGCTGCAAACAAGAGCTGCTCACGTTCTGATTGTTCGTGTTGTCTCCATAATATGTTTGCTGCAAACTTCTGCATTGTTATGGAATTATTAATTCTTGATAATCACATTTCGTACAGAAGGTTATATTAAAAAGGGCGACTAAATAAAAGAAAACATGTACATTTAGTGATGTATTAAATGACTGGGAGTTCTTGCTCATTAATAAAGACAATTTCAAATCCTGCCAGATTATCTTAATATAGATTCAGAAAACTATTGTTACTTTAAGAGTATTGTTCGACCGCTATGTGGTCATTTGCAATTCTGTAACCAAGAAATCAGATGATGACAAAGCACACAAGACTATGCATTCAGTCATTGTGCCCAATTCCTCACTCATTTTAGAGTGCTAGCAGAATGGGTCTGACCTTATCATTAGAGGACAGATGTACGATGGATTTTTGCATGTGCAAATGGGTTTTAGAGATGTTTACGCTTGCAAAAAACCTGTGGCCCATGTACTAATCCTATTTTGTGAGTCGCTAATTAAATAGCGACTCCCATAATAGGGTTAACGGCTCGCTATTAGGAAGGGGCGTTCCGAGGGCATCCCTTTCTAATAGCGAGTCTGAACCCTATGTAAGAATGTTTTGCGACTGCAAACCATTCTCAAATGGGAAGAGGTCCCAGGGGACCCCTTCCCCTTTGTGAATGGGTGCGCAAACATTTTTTCAGAGCAGGCTGTGGTCCCAAAGACAACTACTTGCCCGTAAAAAATTAAACAAAAACGTTTCTTTTTTAAAAAAAAATACATCCCATTTTTCTTTAAGCAAAACGGACTGCATTTTTTTAAAAAAAACTGCTGTATTTAAAAGCAGTCCCAGACATGGAGGTCTGCTGGCCTCAGCAGGCCACCATCCCTGGGAGTGCCAGCCATTCCCAACGGGGTCGCAAATTGCGACAGTCTCATTAATATGCATGAGGCTTAATATGCATGAGGCATGCAATTTGCGACCCCATTGGGGATCGCAAATAGTGTCTCAGACACTATTGTACATTGGCAATTGCGACTCACAAATTGCGGCTCCGAATTTGGCGCAATTTGCGAGTTGCAATTGCTAATTGTCGTACACCTGGCCCCTAGTTCCTTTTGAGCACTCAAGATTGTAAGTAGAAGATTTTCTAACTTGATTTGTGAAAGAACTATTTAAGAGCCATCTTTCTGATCAGCACTGTTGAATTCAGCGTTTCAAGCGAAGGTGCTTAATCCATTTGCCATGCAAAGAGCAGAGCACTAAAGGTCTGTGGAAAGAATTAAGGACATTCATCTTCATGAAAGTTTGTATGTATATAGTAGGGGTGGAAAGGTTTGGGTGTTGGGATAAAGGAGAATGGGTGGAATGTGGCCAGCGAATGGGACTCCAATGCTGGCCACGGAGAGGATGAGAAACGGTAGGGCATTTCTTAAAAGAGCTCTAGCTTAAGTGGGCCGACGAAATTCTCTTTCTACATTACTTTTTGTACACTACTTATTTCATTTGGGTTGTTTTGCACTTTCAGGCTTCCATGGTGGCAAAGCGTTGCATTACAAAAGCCTAGCCAACATCCTTATTTTTATTACATCCACTGAATTCTCTCATATGAACACAAAAGATGTGTTTGCGGTGCAGTACATTTGGTAAATTTCAAGACCAAAATTACAGTGATTGGTCATATCCATGAACAATAGAAGTATTCTGCACTGGTGGACCACATTATGCAGCCAAATTGACAAAAATGTGCAATGATAAAAGCCAAATTATGCAGCAAGATTGACAAAAACTATGAAACAAGAAAGAGCAAATTATACAGCATAATGCAGCCCAAACTCCATTCTATCATATCCGTTTAACAGTAATGTGGTCATGCTGTCTGGGCAAAGTTGCTCTTCTTATGTACAGGGTTGTCACCAGAATACAGCAATATGCAACTAAAAGATGCTTTATTAACCTTTGCAAAGGATCTACACTGCACAGAACTATGAGTGGTGTATTTAGTTTAGTAACACTTGAGCTGCTTGAGCTAGAAGGACATTTTTATCGAAATCTGCAATTTAAACAGCATGCGCGGGTTTCTATGCCAATCCATGTTTAAGTAGACAGTGCTGCAGAATCACAAAAGTAGCATGACTTAGTGATATCCCCATGATCACCTGTGAATGGTGTGCCTTCTTTTGTTACCTATATTCTATGAAACAATAGTAAAGAGTTGTATGAGCTGTATTACCCTCTACCCAAATGCAATAAACACATCATATTATGCAGCTCACCAGGTACTAAACAGACTATCATATATTGGATTCACTTCAAACAGCAAAGGAGTTTACCCACCCTGCTGACACCATATACTTTCTAATAGGTGAGAAGTAATTATCCAAGATGTAATAAAAATCTTTCTTTGTTGAAAACTATTAAAAGATTGCAGTCCCCAGCAGGAAAAAACACAGGAGACTTTAAGTGAAATCATCAAATTTCTAAACCTGAAATGTGGGAATTGGGTATTCTTCAAAACACTTAATATTAGATAAAATAGCATTGGAGCTAAGTATGACAAATACATGTTATAATAAGTATATAAATATATGCAGATAGGAGGCTTTGTTTTTGGCACTGAGGTACTGTATGGGATGCTAACAATTTGACTTCCTTTAGAGGCATGTATTTCTGTCTTTCGTATTACAATTAGTATTTAGAATTATATTGTTTCAATTTGAATTTAGGTTAGAGAATTCGAAGAATTGAACATCGGCCTGAGGAATGTAGAGGATGTAAAGAGTTACCTGGATACTGGGTATCACCACCACAGATAATGTCTCTTTATGTCTGACACACTGTACCTTTGGTGGCAGGTACTAATATTTAATTGATGAGGATGACTTTCATATGAACATGTTGGAAAATGAGGGCCACAATCCCTATTGTGTATTGGCTAGTAGTTGAACACATTGCATTTCATGCGTGTTTGTATTTGCAAGACACGTGGACTGTGTTTCCAACCTGATAATATAGCCCATGGAAAGGATGACCCAGGAAGTTGAATGCTTGCGAATGAAGCTTGCAGTGAATCTCAGGTCGCAAGTTGGAATCTTGACGAGGCAAACTAGGTGGATGGCTTTGTAACATTAAAATACATATTAGGAACGCCTGTCTTTTAAAGTGCTTAAAAATGTCAATTGCGATGTGAAGTTCTACGTAAACATGAGTTAATACTAGCAGTATTTTAATATTTGTCACTATAAAGCAGCATTGCCTAAGCGAGAGGGATTCTCTTAGAGTTAAAAGGGCAACTTGAGACAAGTGTCAAATGTTAGAAAAATGTAGTAACTCACTATTTGCTTTGACTCAGGGAGAATATCTTAGGCAAGATTGTATACAGAGTGTGTGCAAAATATGCATGGGAATATAAAAAAGGTAAATATATTATTCCAGATCATGTAGTCTTTTGAATCCTTTGCCTGCTGGTATGACCATATCTCTTTTGGTAGGAATGAATATTACTGAAAACCAACATTCCACACTCTTCCATTGCCTTGTTCTGTGTTGAAACATTTAAGATGATGATGGCGCTTTGTGATGCCATATATGTTTTTCTTGTAAATCATTTTTATTTTCAAGTATAAAAAGAGGCTGATATACAATACTTACAAAAATCCATCAAATATAAATATATGAAACATTATATAAAGAGCCATGTGGAATCAGTCTTTATAGCATTTCGTACAATTGGCCGAATATATGCCATTAGAAGAGCATCCTTAGTAAAAGATAAAGCTGACTGACCCTGACGTAAGTGTATATGCTTTTTGAGATTATAACTCTCCGTTTTTGATTCCACTACAAAACGTTAATCATTGCAGTCCACAAATGTTACAATGATGCTATAATTTTCACCATATTCCCCAGTCTCCCACTACAGCACAAGGCGTCCTGTAAGGAACACCAGACGGTGCTGTGCAGCGTGCATTCTGATAGCAAAAACATGAACCTGATCATTGCCCATTTTACACTTAAGGCAGCTGACTCTGTGAAATAGAAGTATGACTGCCTCCTGCACCAGCACAAAAGTTACAGTAATAGCTCTATATATAACATTTTCTACCGCCTTTGACAACATATTGGTATACAAAATATTGCAATACACAGATATTGCGACACAAACTTCATATGTTTACCTACTTCATATGTAAAATACAAAAATATTTAGAAAAATATTGTGAACCAGAATATCATCACAAAATAGGTACTTATGTCTACATAACATTGTATGTATTATATTTAATTAATTTTAAATATTAAAGTTTAAAATAACATAATTAACGTATTCAAATAAATATAATATATTTAAAAGTACCAATGTAAAATAAAAATTAGAGCATTACATTAAATTATTAGTAATAATTAAAATAACATTACAGACATGTATAGCAAATAGGTACATCTAATTATATTAAAAAATAAAGTAAACCAAAACCAACAAAATTAAAATTAAAATTAAAATTACAACTTATTTAATTTTATAAATAATGTATCAATTATTCAAGGAAAGATTTTAAGGAAAAAAATGTTAACAATCCTAACTAGAAAAAAGAATGGAAAGTGTTCGACTTGGAAGGTCTCCGATTTGCTATTCGCAATCCAGTCTGAAGAACAATATGGAGAGTGTTTGACGTTGGCCGGGTTAAAGTTACTATTCTCACTTCACCATAAGCAAAAGCAGGGAAAGTATTAGACTTTGAAAAGGTTAGATTTACCTTTCCCACTCCAACATAAACAAAAGTAGGGAAAGTGTTGAACTTTGGATGGGTTACTTTTACTAACTGTTCCCACTCCTACTTAAGCAACAGTAGGGAAAGTGTTAAAACATTATTATATACAACTATTTTTATAAAATTATATTATATACCTAATAAAAGATATTCTTACCGTCTACAATCTGTCCCACAATATGGTTGAGATGACAATATTTTTGACACAGTCAGGATTTGTATAGCTCAGCTTGTCACGCGTGAGGGTATCCAGGCGCTGAGGGCTGTTGCTTCTAGTGGATCCGTTGAAGAGCCCATTCCTGACCTCTATAACAGAAGGTGAGGTCCGGAGGTGAAGAGGAGGCTATTCCAGGACTTGGCAGCAAGGTAGGCGAAAGAGTGTTTTCCACTGTTGCTTCAGCGGATCCGGGGGGTGTGAGCAAGGGAGAGGAAGGCGGAGCACAGGAGTCTGGATGGTTAGTGGAAGTTCATGTAGTGGTTGATGTATGCTGGTCCTTGATCGTGGAGTGCCTTGTATCTATGTATGCATCACAATATTTTTCCACAGTATTTTGGTAATTCGCCTTCTTAACACTAGGGTTTAGTTCGGACTATTTACTATAGTAAATCATCTTTCTTTTTACATATTTATAATGTATATAGCTTGATATGGGCACAATTGAAGAAGAAAGTGTGGCAGAATTCTTTGTTTCATCAACACAGACAATGACCACCCAACTGGGAGATGCCAAGCGAAAGCTGCTCAAGAGGAAAGGAGACATTACTTTTAAAGTTTGAAGTCTGGGATGGTTTTGCTTCAATTTCTCTTAACATCCTCTTTGCACTTCAGAAAAAATGCTAATTATAATTTTGGAAAAGCTAAGATTTTCTAAATGCACTTTAGTCCTGCAGTTGAGCCAATCAAGGAGCATACATTCATCTGCATTGATAACATGCTCCAAACTTGATTAATTTTGAATAAAATGAAAGTGCTTGATTTCAAGATCAAATGGAATGCTAATATCTTCATTTTACTGTTTTAATGCTTTTGTTTCAATGCCTTTATGGCACTGAGGCTAAGAAGAAAATGCTGAAAACCAATTTTATACAATTAAATTCTTGGTCACACTCACCATGAAATGAAGGTAATTTACCCATGAATGTGCTACGTTTTACATTTCCTTCATGATGATTTTATAATGATCTTTTAAATGTGGGTCTATAGTTTCATTGCCACATCAGAATCCAACACTCATAGGATTACACTGTAATTACATGGCTTTGTTTTATTGCTTTACCACATGAAACTGTTAATGAACATGTAAAATAATGCAATTGCCAATACTGTATGTTTCATTAATGCACATTAAAGACCTTTTTGAGATAGAAAAGAAAATATACCTTCTCCAGCTGTTGCTCTTTGTAAGGTTGCATTATTATAAGTGATTTTGTGCAAAAAATCTTTAGAACATACATAATAGCTTTCAGAGGAATGAACCTTACTAGACTCAATTAGAAGTATCCTCAATACTTATTGTTCAGATCTTTATGATAGTATGACATACCAAGTAATTAACCAGCAGGAATAAGAGAATGTTTGCATTGTTATATGTTAGGTGATAAAATTGAAGCTTTTTAGTGCTGAAAACCATTTATTGAAAATTTCAGATAGTCATACATTTATTACTGCATAAAGACCTGCCCCCACCACATCTACCACAGAGCCACAGACATCATTCCACCCGAGCTACAAAGAACCATCAACCGATCTTTCAAGGCCACCTCCTTCCCTGATGACTGGAAACACGTGGAGATCAACCCTCTCCTGAAGAAACACTCAGCGGACCCCACCGACCTCAAGAACTTCAGACAGATCTTCCTACTTCCCTATCTGGTGAAAGTCATTGAAAAAGCTGTCAACAGCCAACTCGCCTCATTCATCATCAACGAGAACAACATCCTTGATTCCTCCCAATCAGCCTCAGGAAGAACCCTGCACAGAGACCGCCCTCATCGCCACGACAGAAGTCATCCGCTCCCTCCTCGACAGATGAGACTGCAGCCCTTATCCTCATGGACCTCTCCGCAGCATTCAACACAGTCTCTCACCGCTCCCTAGCCAGCACTCCACAATGCAGGAATCCGGAACAAAGCCCTTGACTGGATCCGCTCATTCCTCTCCAGCAGAACGCAGCGGGTCAGACTCTCTCCCTTCCTTTCAGAGCCCACACCAACTACCTGCGGAGTCCCCCAAGATCCTCCATCAGGCCCACGTTGTTCAGCGCCTACATGGCCCCTTTCGCCTCCATCGTCAGAGCACATGGACTCAACATCATATCATATGCAGACAACGCACAACACATCCTCTCTTTTTTCAATTAACCCAACATCTGGAAACACAACTTTCAAGAAGGAATGCAAGCAGTCATCAGGTGGATGAAGAACAGCTGCCTACCACTGAACACAGACAAAACTGAAGTACTCACCATAGGCCCACATCCTGATGCCTGGAACAACACCTTGTGGCCCCCGCCCTCGGGAGCCCACCCCCACTCACACGGACCATGCATGCAACCTCGGAATCATTCTGGACTTTGAACTCAAAATGGACCGCCAGATCAACGTCGTCACCTCTTCCTGTTTTCACACCCTCCATCTTATACGTAAAACTTTCAACTGGATCCCCCTCAAACTCAGCAAAACCGTCAACCATGCCCTCATCAGCAGCAGACAGGACTACAGCAACGCACTCTTCGTCGGGATCATCAAGAACCTCACCACAAACTCCAGAACATCCAAAATGCAGCAGCCAGACTAGTCCTTAACCTACCGCGCCACTGCCACATGACCCAACACCTGTGAGCTCTACACTGGCTTCCCGTCGAGAAGAGAATCAACTTCAAGCTTCTCACCCACACTCACAAAGCCCTCCACAACACCGGCCCCACCTACATGAACCACTGCCTCTCGTTTCATGCACCCCAATGATCCTTCCGCTCAGCCCAGCTCTCCCTTACCATGATACCACGCATCAAGAAGACCAGGACTGGAGGTCGCTCCTTCTCCCTCATGGCCAAAGCATGGTAAACCCTCCCTCTCCACCTCTGCCAGACACCAACTCTTTCCAAGTTCCTGAAGGACCTCATGACCTGGTTCTTTGATGAATCACCATGACCCCCCGGCACCACATGCTCCCTGACAGGCCTTGGAAGCCCTCTGACAATACTCCGCGAGGGCATAGGAGCTGCGCCCCCCGTGGCACCCTAAGCACCTTGAGACCCTTCCGGGTGAGTAGCTGCGCTTCACAAACCCTGATTGATTGATGAAAAAATTCTTACCACCGCACCAGGGGAGTTTTTCTTCCATGGTGTGGGTGCCATTATTATTTTGTTTCGGGGTTCTACCGCCAGATTTTACCTGGAGGTGAAGGCAATCCAAATAAAAGCCACCTGATCATCCACTCTTACTCTGCCATAGTAGGCTCTGTTGTCAACATACTTTTGGTTCGCCTGCCTCTAAATCAGGTGAGCTATATGTATACGATATATGTACGTGTATATATATATATCTATATATATGATGTTACAGCGCATGCAATTACAATGCATGCTTTTAGAACGCAGTCTTTACATCGCAACTACCATTACATCGCATGACTTTCCAACCCATGCCATTACAACGCATTTTTAAAACTACTATTGCAACGCATTCCATTACAACACATGCCATTTCAACGCATACCATTACAACGCATAATACTTTTAAGGCAACAGTTAAAATGACTATTCCCACTCCAGTGAGTGCAACAGTAGGGTAAGTGTTGGATAGTGTAGGGTTAAAAAGAACTAATTGTTGGATAGTGTATGGGTAAAAATTACTATTTCCACTCCAGTGAGTGCAACAGTAGGGAACGTGTTGGATAGTGTAGGGGTAAAAATTACCATTCTCATGTACCCCAAAACCCATACCCACCCTAATACTAAATAAATCTCCATTGCTTACCTTATAATGCTTTGAATTGGCATTCATTGTAATGGTATGCATTTTAATGGCATGCGTTGTAGTGACATGTTTTGTAATGGCATGCATTTTAATGGCATACGATGTAAAGGCAGGTAGGTCATTGCAATAACCGCTTTGTAATGGATGTTTCCCATATATATATACACACACACACACACACACACACACACACACATATATGACTGGGGGAGATTTCAGTGTGTTAGCTTGAGTGCGTGGCTACTCAAGAGGTTCCCGGCACTAGAGGGTGGATAAATGATAAGCAACCAACAGACAAGTGAGTGAATGACTATTAGAGCCACAGCCCATCTGATCACATAAGTTAGCATTAGTATCACTCATTAGTAGTACAACTAGTATAGTAATCCATCTTTTGTAGTAGGTTAGTATACATTTTATTTTTAACACTCATAAACTCTTAGAAAACACATGGCCCACCTCCCCGGGCCGATTACAATCCCAGAGACCACATCCCCTGGGGCCTGGCCTTAATATATATATATATATATATATATATATATATGTATATATATATATTACCTACTGGCGGTCGCCAGTAGGTATATATAGTTAGGATTGATTTCCATAGGGAAATCGCAACATTCTATTGGGAATAACTTTGGCGCCGGTTGAGGAATCTGCCTGAATTTTTCAGCAACTTTGCCTCGCAGCGCTCCGGTCCTTCCCTGAAAGATTGGGGGGGATTCGTCAAGCGGGGGCCGAGATAAAAGGGGGGTCCCAAAACGTGTTTTCCCCATGTTAATTTCCATAGGGCGGTCTGTTGCACTTTTAGCTCGAACGGCTGAATGGATTTCCACCAAACTTGGCAAAATTGTAGGGACTGGTACCCCGATGTGCCTTTGCTATGTCTCAAGATATATGCTCCAGTGGTTTTTACGAAAATTTACTTTGAAAAATATATATTGGGCTACATTGGGCTATATATATGTTAGAGACCAAATGTAGCCCAATGTAGCCCAATGTAGCCCAAAGATGGCCACCAGAGACAAAAAAAAACAAATGTAGCCCAAATATCAGCCAGATGTAGCCCAACTATAGCCCAATGACAGAATGTCCCAGAGTGTTCTAAAGAACAACTAGAGCGCTAACAGTCTTACTTATGACAAAAGTATGGCACACCTGAAGTCATCTTGATTGGAATAAAGTGTTAACACTTAAAACATTTAATTTGCAAAGGAACAAAATGAGTGGGTTCATTTTGCCATAGAAATTATGATTAGTGCTGAAGAAAGAAAAATTAGGGCACATTTTGAGTGACTTCTCAAATCCTCTTCTATTTCATTAAAAAAATTCTGATATGCAGTCTCCCAAGATGGCCACCAGAGACAAAAGAGCCCAAATGTAGCCCAAATATCAGCCAGATGTAGCCCAAATATAGCCCAATGACAGAATGTCCCAGAGTGTTCTAAAGAACAACTAGAACGCTAACAGTCTTACTTATGACAAAAGTATGGCACACCTGAAGTCATCTTGATTGGAATAAAGTGGTAACACTTAATACATTTAATTTGAAAAGGAACAAAATGAGGGGTTTCATTTTGCCATAGAATTTTTTTTATATATATATATATATATTACCTACTGGCGGTCGCCAGTAGGTATATATAGTTAGGATTGATTTCCATAGGGAAATCGCAACATTCTATTGGGAATAACTTTAGCGCCGGTTGAGGAATTTGCCTGAATTTAATGGCCGTATAATAAGTTGTACTTCTTACATATGTAATGCCATTTCTGTCGGTTTTAGGTAGCATCCGTGGCCCCTCTTATATATAATCAGGGGACTAGCTTTCAACCATGCAGCAGGTGCAGTTGCACTGATGCTCTTGTGTGGAGGTGCCCGCTGCACTCCAACTAGTTGATTTTTTTTACCAAACTAGAATCTAAAGGGGCTGAGTCTTTCCTTGCATTAGGGCCATTGGTACCCTTGCTACCCACCCTATGCAGTCTGTTAATTCTAACGTGCTCCTCTGTCATTCTCATGGTAGTACCATCGCCTGTACATTTTATGTAGCGGCTACCCCGTTTGGTTACAAGTACAACCACCTACTCCTTTATATGGCCTTATATCCGCATATTAGTGCACTCGTCCCACTCCCGTCCCTAACTCAAATTATATTAGGTTGTATATTTCTCTGCTAGTTTCTTGAAATAAAAGCCTGTTTCTTTTTCTCTGTTTTCAGTACATATATGTTAACAGTTTTTTATATATATATATATATATATATATATTACCTACTGGCGGTCGCCAGTAGGTATATATAGTTAGGATTGATTTTCATACGGAAATCGCAACATTCTATTGGGAATAACTTTGGCACCGGTTGAGGAATTTACCAGCAACTTTGCCTCGCGGCGCTCCGGTCCTTCCCTGAAAGTTTGGGGGGATTCGTCAAGCGGGGGCTGAGATAAAAGGGGGGTCCCAAAACGTGTTTTCCCCATGTTAATTTCCATAGCGCGGTCTGTCGCACTTTTAGCTCGAACGGCTGAATGGATTTTCACCAAACTTGGCAAAATTGTAGGGACTGGTAGCCCGATGTGCCTTTGCTATGTCTCAAGATATGTGCTCCAGAGGATTTTAAGTAATTTAGGTTAAAAAAAAATTATATATCTATGGCCGCGCCCCGGTACGCGCACCGGGGAGCGCTCCGGGCACGCCACGCGAAACAGTCCGCAGCGGCCACCATCTTGTGTCTCGGTAGGATTGAGACACAAGTGGTGGCAAAAATCAAAGGGGGAAATGACCAAAAGGGGGCAGGGTAGACCCCCCCTGACCCCCTAGGTTTGATGTGGGGGCCATTAAAGGGTGCCGCGGGGCAAAAAAATTTTTTTTTTTTTTCGGTTTTCGCAGGGGAGCGCCCGGTACGCACACCGGGGAAAAATAGTGAAAATAATTATATAATCTAAATAATAAATAATAAAATAATCATTTTGAGTGATTACAGGTAGGGTAGCTCTGAAAAGAGCTTTTGGTTCTGTTGCTGTTTTAGGTACCTACAAGTACGTCCCACACACACCCACACGCACACAACCCCACACCTCCACACCCGCACACTCCCCACACACACCTCACACACGCACACCTCCCCCCACACCCAAACACCCCACCCCCCGACATCCCACACACACACCTTACACATCCACACCCACACCCACACATCCCACACACACACACTCACACACACACCTCACCCCCCCAACACACACACACGCACACACAGATATCTCACAGACACACCTCACACATCCCACACACACACCTCCCCCCCACACACACACGCACACCTCACAGACACACCCACACATCCCACACATACACACACATCCTACACACATACCCCCACACCCACACACACCCCACACACACCTCACACACCCACACCCCCACCTACACCCAAACACCCCACACACCCACACCCACACACACACCTTACACACCCACATCCCCACCCACACCCACATACCCCACACACCTACACACACCTATACACCTCATCCCCCCTCAGACACACACACACCTCAGAGACACACCCCACACATCCCCCACACACACCTCACCCCTTCCCCCCACACACACACCTCTGACACACACCTCACACACACACACACACACACACACACACACACACTCACACACACACCACACACACCTCACACACACACACACACACACCCACACACACACTCCCCTCACACACACACCCACACACCCCCCCACGCCCCCCCCCACACACACCCCACACACACACCCACACATCCTACACACACACACCCCACACACATACCCCCCCACACACACACCCCACGCCCACCCCCCCCACACACACACACCACACACACACACACACTCATTATTTTTTTATTTTTTGAGAGGGTGCCCCACACACATACCCCGACACACACCCCCCCCCCCCCCCACCCCCCCACACCCCCCCACCATACCTCATACACCCACACCTCCACCCACACCCAAATACCCCACACACCCACACACACCATACACCCCCACACCCCACCTACACCCACACACCCCACACACCCCCACCCACACACACCTCACTCCCCCCCCACACACACACACACCTCACAGACACACATCCCCCACACACACCTCACCCCCCCACACACACACCTCTGACACACACCCTCCCCCCACACACACACACCCCACACACACACCTCACACAAACACACACACACCCTCACACACATTCCTCACCCCCACACACACCCCCCCACACACACACACCCACACACACACCCCACACACACACCCACACATCCTACACACACACACCCCACACACATACCCCCCACACACACACACCCCACACCCACGCCCCCCACACACACACACCACTCACACACACACTCATAATTTTTTTTTTCATTTTTTGAGGGGGTGCGCGCCCCGGTACACGTATCGGTACACGTACCGGTACGCGTACCCTGGAGAAAAAAAGAAAGACAGAGTTTTTTAAAAATGTAGCATTTTTATATAAATTGGAGGTAGTTCTGAAAAGAACTGTTTTTTTATTCTTATTGAAATGAATGAAATGAAATGAAAGTAGATTTATATAGCGCTACTAAGCCCAAAGGGCATCAAGGCGCCTAACCAAAAACTTGCTGGAACAAATATGATCTATTACTGGTAGGCCTTGATGAAAAACCAGGTTTTTAGCGCTTTTTTAAAAAAGGACAGGGATGGTTGGGCTTTAATCTCCAATGGGAGTGAGTTCCACAACCTGGGGGCAACAATAGAAAATGCTCTGCTGCCCCAGCGGACCTTCCTAACCCGAGGGACCGTCAACAGATTAATCTCCGATGATCTGAGGGTTCTGCTGGGCACATGTCGGGTTAGCAGAGGGCCCAGGGGGCTTGAAGAATCAACCGCGAGAGCTCTAAAGGCCAGGCACAAGATCTTAAAAGAAATCCTCTGTTGTATAGGGAGCCAGTGCAGGCTCTTTCTGGCCAGTGTAGCAGAGGATGCATTGGGTAGGGCTAGAACAAAACGCGCGGCCGCGTTCTGAATAACCTGAAGGCGTTGAATGAGTCCCTTGCTGGAGTCTGCATAAAGAGCATTGCAGTAATCCAGCCTGGAACCCACTAATGCAACCACTGTCTGCTTACGTGCTTGGGGAGAGAGATAGTGCACTATTCTTTTAAGAATCTTAATGACTCCCCAGCAGGTGGCCACTGTTCGATTAACCTGTAGAGTCATGGACAGAGATGTGTCAAATATAACGCCAAGGTTTCTGGCCGATTGGGAGGCAGAAGGACACGTTCCCAATGATGAAGGCCACCACTCACTAGACCAGATATTCTGGTCCTTGCCAAAGACCAGGATCTCAGTTTTATCGCCGTTCAACTTTAGGGAGTTCTGTATCATCCAGTCCGAGACTGTCTGCATACAAGTCCTAAAGTTGACGGCAGAAGTGGTAGCAGAATGAGCCAGGGACACCATGATTTGAGTGTCATCGACGTATGACACAACCTCCATCCCCTGCGATTTTACTAACCTGGCCAGGGGAGCCACATAGAT
Organism: Lissotriton helveticus; assembly: GCF_964261635.1. Classification (NCBI taxonomy): domain Eukaryota; kingdom Metazoa; phylum Chordata; class Amphibia; order Caudata; family Salamandridae; genus Lissotriton; species Lissotriton helveticus. The sequence continues at coordinate 644,551,050 of NC_136071.1, read as the reverse complement.
GTTGAATAGGGTCGGACTCAAGGCCGACCCCTGTGGCACCCCGTACTGCAGGGATTTGGCAGGGGAGAGGAATTCTCCGAGCATGACTCTCTGCTCTCTCAGATGTAAGAAAGAGTGCAGAAGGCTCAAGGCCTGGCCTGCAATCCCTGCCTCCTTCAAACGCGATGTTAGCGTAGAGGGAGCGTAGCGTAGCGTAGTTGTTTTATATTTTTTTATTGTTTTTTTGTATCCCGCGACTTTAAAAAACAAAAATATATATATTATTTTTTATGCCTTGGGGGTCCTTGTGGGACCCTCTGAGCAGGCCTAGGGGGTCAGGGTGTTTCTACTCTGGCCCCTTTGCAAGTTTCACACCTTTGTTTCACTGCTTTCTTATGCCTTGGTTCGAACAAGGCACAAGATGGCTGCCAGGGACACCCAGTATGCAAGGGGAATTAGTTCCCCCTCTTTAAACATGCACGGGGCTGCGTTGCAGAGAGGTGTAAAAAAGGGTGTGGCCTCATTTCACCTCTATGCAATGCAGCCATCTGGCGCATACTGGAGGCTCCTGGTGGGCTAATTGGCCCCCAGGGACCCCCATTATGCAAGGGGAATTAGTTCCCCCTCTGCAAACGCGCCAGGCGGCTGCGTTGCAGAGAGGTGTAACAAGGGGCATAGCCTCATTACACCTCTGCAATGCAGCCCCCTGGCGCATACTGGAGGTTCCAGGTGGGCTAGTTGGCCCCCAGGGGCCCCCAGTATGCAGGGGGAATGAGTTCCCCCTCTTCAAACATGCACGGGGGCTGCGTTGCAGAGAGGTGTAAAAAGGGCCGTGGCTTAATTACACCTCTCTGCAATGCAGTCCCCTGGTGCATACTGGAGATTCCTGGTGGGCTTTCAGGTCTTATATAGTTAGGAATTAGCATTAAAAAAAACTTTGAAATTCACTGAAAAAAACATAGGTTTCAGGCCTTATATAGTTAGGAATTAGCATTTAAAAAAACTTTGAAATTCACTGAAAAAACCATAGGTTTCAGGCCTTATATAGTTAGGAATTAGCATTTAAAGAAACCTTGCAAATTCACTGAAAAAACCATAGGATTCAGGCCTTATATAGTTAGGAATTAGCATTTAAAAAACCTTGCAAATTCAATGAAAAAACCATAGGTTTCAGGCCTTATATAGTTAGGAATTAGCATTTAAAAAACCTTGTAAATTCACTGAAAAAAACATAGGTTTCAGGCCTTATATAGTTAGGAATTAGGCACAAGAAAGCAGAAAAACAAACGTGTAGAACACAAAAAGGGGGCAGGGTAGGAACACCCTGACCCTCTAGGGCTGCTCAGGTGGTCCCAGTAGGATATTCATATATTTAAACGTTATCTGCTAATAGAATGAGCATTTAAAAAACCTTTGAAATTCACTGAAAAAACCATAGGTTTCAGGCCTTATATAGTTAGGAATTAGCATTTAAAAAACCTTTGAAATTCACTGAAAAAACCATACGTTTCATGCCTTATATAGTTAGGAATTAGCATGTAAAAAAACCTTTGAAATTCACTGAAAAAAACATAGGTTTCAGGAGTTATATAGTTAGGAATTAGCTTTTACAAAACCTTTGAAATTCACTGAAAAAACCATAGGTTTCATGCCTTATATAGTTAGGAATTAGCATGTAAAAAAACATTTGAAATTCACTGAAAAAACCATAGGTTTCAGGAGTTATATAGTTAGGAATTAGCTTTTACAAAACCTTTGAAATTCACTCAAAAAACTATAAGTTTTAGTGGTGTTATAGTTAGCTGGACATTTTACTCATACAAAACCATTGAAATTGCTCCTATATAGTTAGTTGTACTATGTATATATCGCGCACCCGCAATCCACTGCTGATGATGTCACATGACATGGTCAGTGACATCACTGATGACATCTCAAATGACATCACTGATGACATCACTGATGACATCATCCATTGAATGTGGTTTGCTTCGTTATTTAAATATGCATTATATATATATATAGCAATTTGCATTGAAGAATGAGTGGATATATAAATAAATATTTGGATGGAGGATTTAGTAGCAGTGTAATTGACTGTTTACTTGACCATTTTATAATGTCTCACTAAATATAGTGGATAGTGACTAAACTGTGTGAATATCTGTATCACTTTGTCAGTTGTTGTGTAAACTGATTCTACAGTTGGTTACTAGCTATGTGAAAGTCTATATTAGTTATTGATTAGTTAACTGAGTATTTGTATGGGAGTGTGAAAGTGTGTGTGGTTCGGTGGAGGGTGTGTGACTGTCCAAAGATGTGTGAATAGTTTATTCAGTAGATATATGAAGTTAAAACTACATGTTCTAACAGTTTGGGTGAGGGCATCTCTTTATGGGTGTGGTGATGAGCAAATATATTTCTCAAAGGTACAGGTCCAACAAACTAGAAAAATAAAAGGCAGTGTATGTGTCAGTTGTTGCATATAAATAAGTATACATAAGACACAATGATTGTGTGAGTGACTGTATGGATAACTGTTTACTTGTAATAATGATTTTAATTTGCCACTAGACGGGTTCATGTTTAAGTTTGGTGACCAGCGATTTTTAAAAAAAGTGAGATTAAAGACGCTTCTATCCCTGGTAAAGGACTGGGTGCAAATAAAAACACTCCTAGGGCTGGCTTATTTCTCAAACTTCGCCCCGATCTGGGACTCCCCTGGTCTTCCCCCATGCCTGAATGACAGTCTAGCGGTCCCTATTAAGGAAGCCGAGATTTATAGATGGGGCGATCTTCTTGCAGGAGGAAAGTTGGTGGAGTGGGAAAACTTACGTGAAAAGGTCGGTCCCGGTTTAACTCGATTTAAATATCTGCAACTCATTAGCTGGGCCCGTGAACTTTCTAGAATAAATGTCCCAATTGGGAAGAACTGCATCTTAGAAAAAGAACTGGTAGAGAAACAAGGGGGTAGAAAGGAAGTGGCACTATGGTACTGGACACTATTAGAGGAGGTGGATGGGGATTTTTCTCTTTTCGAGGAGCTATGGGGCCAAGACATGAGTGTACAGGGTGATCTTTGGACCAGATCCTTTTCCCTTCTCTATAAAACGGTTAAACCAGCGTGGCTGAGGCGAAACCACCTGTTCACCGCACATCGTGCCTATTTTTCGCCACTAAGACTTTCCAAATTCCTTCCAGGAAAGTGTTGTAACAAATGCCTTCTACCCGCAGCATCTGACGTACACATGTTCTTTGAGTGCCCACATCTAATTGATTTCTGGGATAAAGTTAAGGCTACCTTGGATTCAATCCTTAAAACATCAATAGCCATTACCCTGCCTTTAATAATTTTTGGACTGGATGACACGGTATCTGGACCAGCAAAGAGCTTTCTATTCTACGCAATCCTGCTTGCAAGAAGACAGATTTGTAAATACTGGGTTGACTGCAAGGCTCCGTCCCATGCTGGCTGGTTAATGACACTATACGATACATCCAAAGTGGACATGGCCAGAACCGGCAGTAAACGAAATCTTTCATTCTGGAATCTATTGGTGCAATGGCGATGACATCGATCATTTGAATGGCCCGGGTTTTTTTTTTTTTTTCCCCGGGTCCAATGATTATGCCCATTCACTCCTTGGACATGGTGGTGGTAGGGCGCAACATTCCGAAAACCACCCTAGTCCGGCAGGCAAACAGGCGCCTAAGATGGAGCAACCAAAAATTCCTTGTAAAACATCTTCCGCCAATCTGGTTCATTTGTCCTAAACTTGTTCAGGAGAAGGTCCCAGTCTGGTTCCTGAAGGACACACATGGTGGTCGGTGCATATTTCTCTCCTCTTTGGAGCAAGGGATGGCAAATGAGGACTTAAAAAAAATAAAAAAAATAAAATAAAATAAAAAAAATAATGATTTTATAATTCACTAAGTATGACTTACTATCTAAATGAATAGAAGAAGTGGTGTTTGTATAAGGGTTTTGCTAAGTAAATATGTAAGTATGATCCATTGTTTGCATAAGTGAGTAGGATGACTTCATATGTGAATAGGATGCGTGCTGTTGTTTAATGTCGATATAGATGTATAAGTATTTTTGATAGTGTTCTATTGTTCATTGACAGCATGTATGAGTAAATCCATAGGTAAGGGATTAGATGTGTGTATACATGTATGAATCACTGAGTGGGTTTTTAGATACTTGTATTGCTGTGACAATGGATTTAAATATGATACTCTGTATTTTACAAAGAGTGATGAAAAATTGTAATAGTGTATGAAAAGGTGTATGTGATTGTCACGTGGATGATGTCATCAGTGATGTCATCAGTGATGTCATTTGAGATGTCATCAGTGATGTCACGGACCATGTCATGAATGATCTAATATGTGACATCATCAGCAGTGGATTGCGGGTGCGCGATATATACTTAGTACAACTAACTATATAGGAGCAATTTCAATGGTTTTGTATGAGTAAAATGTCCAGCTAACTATAACACCACTAAAACTTATAGTTTTTTGAGTGAATATATATATATATATATATATATATATATATATATATATAAAAAATGGGGGCCGATGTTAGCCCCGGGACACCATACTCCTGGGCCCAATCACAATTCAGTAGGGAAGGAGGTCCAGACCCCTCCGAGGCTGAGTTTGGTCCAAGCGATTCCAGCCCCCGGGACCCGGCCTTAATTTATATGTATATTGAAAAAGTGGAGGGTGCCACGCAGCCCCCCTCTCCCAGCCGATTTCAGCGCCTATTCCCCAGGGCCTGGCCTTAATTTATATATATGAAAAAAGGGGAGTGGCCCACATGGCCTCCTCCCTGGGCTGATTTCAGCCCCGGGGACCCCATTTCCTGGGGCCTGGCCTTGTAATGCTGGCTGCCCTGAAGCCCACCCAGGGCAACTAGTCACCAGCACTGGGGAAGCCACACCTCCTGCAGGAGCCGGCATTGCTGCTGCACGGAGGATGCTACTGGAAAAGCAGCTCCCTCCATGCAGGAGCAATGCATATATATGTGCATTTTTTTTAAAACTTATTTATAGTCTGTATTATAGACTGGAGAGAGTGAGTGCAGGTCAGAGCCAAAGGGAGACATCACCTCTTTTATTTTTATTACCAGAACCTAATTTGGAAATTACAAAAACATGCATTTGTTTCGGGATGTTTAACTGTGGTGAGATGTATGTTTTTATACAATGTTGGGAGATTGGATTTTGCTATGCTGTTAATGTGTGGCAGGAAAGTGAGCATTGAGCGAATACTGCAAGATCTAGGGATTTAGTTAACTGTAATGGAGAAGAGGCAAGGCAGTTACATTTCAGTACTCATTGGGTCGATTTTTTTATACTGATGTGGACAGTCGCAGCAACAATGTTGCATCAAACGCACAGATCGCTTATACTTGATAACTTACTGTATTCTTTTGTTAGATAATGCTGCCCCAGCAAAATCTTCAGTTAATAAAACATGAGGACTGTAGGAGATGATGTTGCATTTTATAAAAAAATAATGAGGAGATGCTGTTCCAGTGTACTACTGTGACAAATAAGACGTACACAATTACGTTTACTTTTAGATTTACACCAATTTTTCACACATTTTAGAGTATGGATCCGACTTTAAGATGCTATCCAATTTTGAGTAACGTAAGTGGGAAGTGGGTATAGATTTATAATATGAATCTGCTCAAATTCATGTCAAGGGGTTGAGAAATAGTGGTTGGATAAGAATAACTACAAGAAGATTATATTTAGAATTAGTTTGCCTATATGTATTTAATGATCAGATTAGCTGTTAAGAACGAAATATGGGTTTACTTTTTCGAAAGGTAACACGATGGGCAAATGACAGTTAGTTGTATCTAGCATACATCTGAATGTTTCCTATAAGCAAACATGTAAATGCACCCTTGCAACAAATGTTTTGAAAGGTCACAAAATGAGCACATTGTGTGATTATTTTCCAATTTCAAACCTTGAATGTCTACCTGCACAGAAGAAAGGATAGTTTATGGGCATTGGCTGTATTGAAGTGTTTACTCATCTGGGTAGGGTTCCATTTATGATATTTGCTTTATCTTATTTAAGGCCTAGTTCAAAGCAGAAATGTATGAAGGACTATTTTACAAATTCCTTCTGTTCCACCCTAGACCCACATGTGATGCAGTCAGATTTACTGCCCATTACCCACTGATATTATCAGTCTTGTATGTGGACTTTTATCTGTGTATTTGTTTCCTCCAACATATACATTTTGATGATCCTGTGAAACAAAATGGCTTGTTTAATGATATTGTAGTCTGACTTAAGGCAATAGTTCACATGTAATACTGATCTTATCATGCAATAAGCATGCTGGTGACAGTGGATCAGAACGCGCTTTCCAACAAGAACCTGTTAGGGTAATATTCTCAATCATATATCCTCCGAACTAAGATTCCTGATAATGATGACATTTTGCTCAAGTTATGACATTTATATTCATGTAATTCTGTCATACGGCACTGTGAAGGTGCTAAGTATCTTACTTTGGTGATTTAGTCAAGCGTTAAACTCCTGGTCACTGGGAATACATGCAACAACAACCTTGGGGCTGATTGATAAACACCACAGCAAACAATGTAAGTAATTGGATATTCTGGTATGTTGCCTGACTTCCTGCGTTAGTGCACTTTGGATATGTTAGGCATTACATTAACGTGTGCACTGGTGCTCAGGTCTTATGTATAAAACATTGTTTTTAAAAACTCTTCATTAATTACTGTTATAAAGTAAGTACTCTGATATACCAATGGCCTTAATATGTTGTCATTGGATAGGGCAGAGGTAATGCACTACTGCAATCAGAAACTGATAGTATGGTCAAAGTATACAATGTTTAGATAAAGAACAATATATTTAGTTGTTTTTACCTTGTGAATGGATGTTAAAGATTATTTCAAATTTCTATTATATGTGCGCTACTGCTCCTGCTTCAAACAAGCTTTAAGCCAAAGACAGCACTAGAACATTTATGGTTAAATGTGACAATTATTACAATGTGAAAGAGAGCACCTTAACTAGTGCAAGAACATGTTTCCTGTTTAGGGGGCATTTTGACTTAAAGGCTTCATTCATAGTTCCACAGATGGTAGAGCAACACAAGACAGGTTAGTTTTACCCTACCAATGATGTGTTGTTACAGTAGTAATCCTGTCCAATACAAAAGGAACCACAGGTTAAGTCATTTGGTGATTGTGCAAGAACATTCCTGCTTTTCTACTTTTTAAGGATAGAAGTATAAAGATAATCATATTTTTGCTCCAGGATGAGCACCAAACATGACTACAGGGGTGTATGATGGAGTACGTTATTTATGGTACACTTACTCTACAGTGAGTGATTGTGAACCATTGCAACATTCTTGTGCATCTTTGTGACCAATAATAGGAACCCCACTCCATGTATCTATTAAATAATCCAGAGTGATCGTGTGTAAAACTCACTGGGCTAATCTTCTGCCCTGGACTGGAGGTACCACTGTTTGTGTGATGTCAAGAATAGGTGTTAGTGAAGCGATACCACAAAGAAAACAGGCGGTATTTTTGTGTTTCTAAAATGCAGTACTAAGCAGGATGTTTCATAAAAATCAACTTGGGATGTAAACCTTGGAAAACATTACCACAAAGAGAAGCAAAGAAAAGACCCATAGAGGCAGTCAAATGCAGCTCTTGCTCTAATGTGTCAGTGACAGTTGCAATGGAGAGTTTGACGAGGACAGATCATATGAAAGAGCCCATGGCAAAAGGCTAATAGCTGGATGTAGTGAATTATTTACAATAGCTTTACTCTTTGAAAGTTGCAAACACTGTGAAATCAATAGGATTAAAAAATATATGTAGGACCTGCTGTTAAATTCCTCTTTCTTCTTTCAAATCCTCCACATTATCAGCTAGCTCTGTTTCTGAAGGTAATGTCAACCTTAAGTTGTTGTAATTTGTTATCCTCTACTCCTGAAATTTCATTGACAAGCCATTAAACAGAATGGCTAAAATAGTGGTCATTGAGCCATTGTACAGGTTGAGGCAGTTTTCCAGGCTAAAGTTAATTTGTCATCATCCTTGGAAATACAGAGCCTTCTTAGTTTTGCCTGCTTTTCTTTAACATCAGTCCCAATCAACATAATATAATTCAATTACCCATTCCTTGTTCTACCTGCCCCCATAGTGTCACAGATCCTGTAAATCCATGACCCCATGGTGTCCAGATATTCATGTAATTACTTTTCATACTGTTTTATATTATTACCTTTTACACATCCATGGTGACTTTCACTGTTTTGTATTGCCTACTAGCTTACAACTTTGTGATAAAAGATTTAATTTTTCCTTCAACCTATTTGTAAAATAACTGTAGATAAAGTGGAGCAGAGTAGTAGTGATGCAGTGGAACTGTCAAGATTTAGAGATGAAACAAAGAGGGGATGGTCTAAAGAAAGGCATTGTGAGGCAATAGTTAAGCAATGGATTAAGGGAGCAGGAATTATGAATGTCCTGGACTGAGGGGGGCACTGCATAGGGGGTTTGTAGTGGGCATGACCTTAGTGCATAACACAAAGGGAAGGGCGTCTGTCCTATGATGGTCAACAGGATGTCAGAAGGCGTGGTACAGTACAACAGACAAGTTGCATTTCTATGATAATACGGCTGGGAAGTGGTAGTGGTGAAAGGAAACAAGTTAGGAAACTAAATTTAATGGATACTGGACCGGTGGAACATTGCAGAAGTCACATATCTTTGATTGAAGGGTGCAGTTGGGGACAGACTGGGGAGGATGGGGAGCTTATGTTCGCACAGATGAGAGTGGGATAGAAGTTATCAGTGCTAAATGAACAGGGTATATTCATGGCAACCTCCTGAGATAAGTTAGAATGGCAGTGAGTTGGGAAGATGTGGCTACGCCTTTAGCTTACATTTATCTGCTGCATAAGGATTTACCAGGAAGGGAGCCTTATTTGGGTATTATCAAGTAATCATACAAACTTTCCGAACTTGAAATGTAAGGTTGAAATCCTGTCACTTCCACTATAGACCAACTTAAGGTACCAGTCAATAGTGTTCTGCTTAATGTGCATTTTGTGTGGCCAAGGAACAACTATTGTCTGCTAGACTTCCATGAATATATATACATGTTTAAGGAGGAAATGGATAAAGCCAGCTATGTAACCGGTGAAGCATTAAAGATGTATACATATATCTTTGATCTGGCCCCCTTGCATGGTCTCCCCTAGAATATTATGCTTTCTGTTGAAGAGCATATTTTTGTTGGCATTAGCACTCTGTGCACCTTTTCCCTACTAACCAGTGGTAAAGTGTTTGTGCTCTCGCTCAAAGACAGTACAACAGGCATCTACCTGATTGGTACATTTAAATTACATTGAAAGGCCTTAGTAAATGGTACTATATGTACACAGGGCCCAAAGATTAAATGCTACTAGTGGATCTGCAGCACTCACTGTGCCACCCAAGGAGGTAGCCTTTTAAAATATGTCTTGGTCCTCCCACGGCAGCCTGTAGTGCAATTGTAAAGGGCCATTTAGACCTGGCAAAAAACCCTTTTGCTATTCCTATACCTCCATTTCTAATAGTTATAAGTCACCACTAACCTAGGCTCTAAAGGCTCATAGGGCAGGGTACATTGTATTTAAAAAGCAATACATGTGTGCCTATGTTTTACATGTTCTAGCAGTGAAAAACTCCTAAAGTTGTTTTTTACTGTTGTAAGGCCTGTCTCATTCACTAATACAGGTTTACCTTATTGCATTTAATAAGTGCTAACTTTTGCTTGGGAGCAGATAGGAATATACTGTTTATACTAAAAATGTAAATTAAAACCATCTTTAATGTTAAAGCCTGATTTTGAGATCACAATTTTGAAAATGCTACTTTTAGAAAGTTGGCATTTTATTGTCCCAACCATTTGGGGATTCTCCCAGTATTGTGGGCCACATGACTGTGAATGGCTGTGCTGTTGGGGCTTGTATATTGCTTTCAGACAGTAACAAAAATGGGATTTGGGAATGGACAGATGGGCTATCATAGCAGGATGGCTGGAAGAGCTGCTGTGTCTATCCCCACTTATCCTTCAAATGGCTTTGCCTCTTGTACACACAAAGGCACTTGACACCAGGCCTGCCCTGTCTTTTGTCACCCAAGATAGTTTGAGTGGATAGGACAGGGAGTCACCCACACACAAAGGTTGGCACCAGGTATAAATATTAGCCCCCATAGCCACTCTTCTGAACGCTCCTGGACCTGTTGACGTTACAGAAGACAGATTGCTCTTTTGTTAGAGGACAGCCCTGCTGCTTGAAGGACTGCGCTGTCTTAGAAAGAAGACTGAACATGCTTTCCTTCATCCCAGACTAACCAGAATGACTCCAAGTGTCGGTTGGCTGAACTATGCAAACCACAAGGGGCACAACAAGCTTTAGAGGCCTCCCCATAACTGTCCAGCTGGTTTGCTACACTGGACCTGCCTGAGCCTTACTGACCACTGTTGGAGTGAGTTCCTGATCCCCAAGGGTACCTCTCCAGGTTCTGGTTGCTTAGCTGGCATCAGAAAAGGTGAAAATCCTGGAGTTTGGGCTCCTTGCAACCGTGAATGACTCCATTCACAGAGAGACCCTGCAGTCTGCGATGACCACCAAGACAAAGGTCTGGTAAGACCTGCTTTTCGCTGTACAGTTACCGCCAGTGATGACCTGCAATGCGAAAACTGCGCCTTGCGCTACAGCCCGCGGTGACCATTAACATGAAGCTACAGCATCAACCATCCACAATGCCCAACTGGATCTTGATGCGACAGAGTTGACAGCCTGCGACGCCTGGCCTGCTGTTCATGCTACAGCGAAGACAATGTTCAATGCTTTACCTGCTCCTCGCAGCCTTCTCCAACATGAATATAACTCTCCATGCTGGACTTTGAAGGTAACTTGTCAGTGGGACTAAACCTGGTCCCTGTATCTGACCTATGCTCCATTGTGGTCGGCATGAACGTGTGACGTTTCCCTGTCTAGCGTGACCAGATAACCTGCTTTTAGGTGCTATTTTCTGTAAATATTTTAAATTGCATATTTCCAGTTCTACTGATTGGATTTTTGTCATTCTCTTTTCTAAATTCGTGTGGTACTATTCGAGTGTTGTGTTTTTAGTTTATTACTGTTTATGTGCTGTATAAATACATTACATATTGCCTCTAAGTGAAGCCTGACTGCTTTTGTGCCAAGCTACCAGAGTGTTAATAACAGGTTAATTTAGTAGCTTTTGTGGTTCACCCAATTTCTTACATTATAGCTAACCCTGCTATCACCTTTACAGTGTCTAAATATATTGATGTCGCTTGTAGGTATTGGCATGACTTTTGGCTTTTAGGCTTTGTGATATGTTTGTATTGTATTTGTATTGGACTGATAATCTTGTAATTTTCCATATATTGAGGGCTTATTACTGTTTGTTTTTTAAATGTTTTAATCATTTTCCTCTGGTTGGCTATGCTATATTATGTTTTAATTTTGTATAAACATTTATGACTATTGGTATTGTATTTGACCTGTGTTTCTATTGAACTTACAGTGGGTTTATAGCTCACCCATTCCTTACCATTGGTTGACTCTGTTATTACTCTCACCAAGAAACTGCATGTGTTTTCTAGCACTCTCACTCATGTGTTGCTTTCCCTTCATATACCAGCCATCCTTGCTGTGCTGCTCTCCGCTGCTCTCAACATGCCTGTTAAAGAACAGCAACTGGGATGGTTTTGCTTACTAGTAATTATTTTATGTTTGTACTGATCTTTTATAATTTGGTGTGTATGTTGGTAATAGTTGTTCTCTTTTATTTTAATGGTAAAGCATGCTGTGAATTAAGGCTCAGTTAATCCCAGGGTTTAATTCAAATGAATTAGCGGTTCTTAATATGTTGTCTGCCTCGCTATGTCCCTTCAACTCTATTCAAAAAAGTATTAGAAAAGAGTAGACTTTAAGGGTTGTTTGTGTTCTATCTTCTGAATTCCCAAAAATATTAGAGAAGACTAGACTTTAAGGGTTGTTTGTGTTTTATCTTCTGAATTCCCATAAATATTAGAGAAGAGTAGACTTTAAGGGTTTGTATTCTATCTTCTGAATTCTACATATTGTAAGAAAGCACAGGCTTTGGCACACACAGGCTTTTATGTCACTGGGAAAGGGGTATCTGCTTCACTAACTTGACTAGCATCTGTGGCAGAATGTGTACTTAGCCTGACACTCCTCTTGTAGGACCATAAATCTCCCCCAGGGCACTACATAGCACCAACTGGCAGAATACCATGTAACAGAAATGAGGCCAAGAGTTTACCTTTACATTTACCTTTACAAAACCTTTCTTTTTAACAAATCTGACTAAAGTCCGCCTGTCGACTGCTCTCATCAGGTAGCACTACTTTCTTTAGCGCTTGGACGCCCCAGGGCAGCTATCGCGCTCTATAAAAAAAAATTAATTTCATTTCATTTCATTCTGACACTTCTTTATTTTTTTTTTATCAATTCTGTTCAGAGTTTCCTGATTGACATTTTTTGAAAAATAAACCATGGCATTTATAACGATTGTAAACATTGAATTAGGTATACAGTTCTGATATGTGTTTGGTTTCTTCCCATATTTTGAAAGTTTACGTTTTTAACAATACTTTCCAAACAAACATTGTGGCAAAGCAACAGCTCAGCCCTCGCCTTTTAGGTGGTACATTTTGGCTTTGCCAATGCGTGATGCTATAAGCCAGTCACTGCATCAAGACATGCCATCACAAGTTTCAAAAGGTATACACATTTTTGTCTAAAGCAGAAATGCTGCTTTCTGTAGCACTTAATATCAATTAAGTGTTCCAAAATGGCTGAAACAAATGGTTTTGACAGTCTTCTTAACATGCCAGTCTGTTGCACCAGTTTTATTTAGAAAAATGTGTTGCTGTTTACTCCTCCTATGTTTATGCATCACTTAAAACCCGTTATAGGAGAAATTGGAAGGACTACAAAGTGTTAGTTTCCTGTATTTTATTTGCAGTTTAATCAGCATGATCCAGCTGCCAGTGCATGGAAACCATCGCTCGGTTTTTAATTATCCCTGCTTTGCTGGAGTTAGGAATTCCCAGTAGTTCTGTCTGAGAAGAGATGCCAACAACCGCATTGTCCTTTAATTAGCTGTTGTAATTGTTTCAGTCTAATCTCCATGATTAGCAACAGCATTAAATACAGCAGCAATACTAGGCCTGCCCTCTTTATGTTGCCCTGGTAAACATAATATTCTCTTTTCTGGGAAGGAACATTATAAAATCAATTAGAACTCAACCAAATTTTGATTAGAAAATGATAATGATCAGTTGTCATGAAGAGCACTGTGTTCCATAAAGCTGATTCATGGGGGCAGTGACCATTTTTAGTGTGCACAAGTTTTTTTTTAACTTACTGTTGAACTTAGTTTTATTCTTACTCCTCCTATACCTTCTCTTAATATATTTGTCTTTATTTCTTAAATTTTCTTTTCCCTCTTTTATCTTTCAACACCTTTCATAATCTCCCTCGATATACCGTTCCTTCCTTGCATCCTCCATTTTCTTCTTCATTCCATATGTCCTACCTTTCTTCCATTCTTCTTTACTTCTTTCCACCCTCATTGTCATCCCATTACTTCACCCCTTATTCCCATTCTTTGATTCCTTGGTTCTTTCTTTCCATTTAACAATATTTCCTTTCTTTTTTATTTTCTTTCTTATTTTCACTCGTGATCAAGTCTTTGAATGGGAATCCAATTATTTCTGATATTTGCATTGTTCATAACTATTCCATTGTAAACTATACTTTGCAATAACTATATTCAATAATCTGAATGCTCAAAATAGATAAATTGGTTAACAATTTTTCTAAAGACGAACCTCTAAAAATACTTGAAAAAATAATTGAATTAAGATAGAGTTAATTATTCTGAATCAACGACAAGTTAAAAATCTAAACAGACCTAGCACTAGGGAGTTTCACCTTCTAATTCACCAAATGTGTTAAGTGTCAACTTTTAAGCAGACCCTTCTTATCAATCAAGGACGAAGTGAAAACATTGACTCAAATAGCTATTAACAACTTAGCCTACTCTGCAAGATCAGACCTTTCATTCATCTTTCCAACTTCAACATCGTTGTATGATGTCTAGTTCTTCCACAAGTCGACTGTGGCAATGGACTTCAAAGTGGGCTACTAGAATCCATCCTGCATACTTTATAAATCAAGTCAGCCACTTTATTGACCACAAGTCACAGGAAACATGACTATTTCAGCCTCATCCTACAAGAACCATATAGGCTCTCCATTCTGGCCCACACTAAGACCATTGCATCATCTAGAAAGTGGTGCTGTCTAATAAGTCAGGCTGTCTTTCTAACAAGCTGTGTTCCTCGAAGTGCCAATGGACAGCTTGCATCTGCATTACCATACAGTATAAACACAGACATAGAGCAAGCAGAAAACCTGATACCAGGATTTTGTAGTCTATGCTTCCAGGCACTTGAAAGATCTCCCGTTGCCCCTTCAGAAAAACTGCAGAACTTATCACTTCGTGAACCTCCTCCAAATCCTCAGGCTTCAAAACCGTACCGAGACCACTTGTAATCCACTTGATCCTTCGTACCATTGTCTTTAAAATGTTTATTCCTGATATAAGCTGGAATAATGTAACATGTAATGTCAAAATGTAACTAGCTGAGCAATTTGCATCTTCTTGAATTTGACAAAATGTATTCTCTTCTCTTGTAATGCCACTTTTGCTGCATACATCACTCTGTAGCTTTTCATCGCTAGTTCTCTACTTGCAAATGCCATAATTGAAACATAAATGTTTAATTTTACAGTTACCTATTGCAAGCCAGCTTGAAAAATACAAAATGCCTTGATCTACTGATTTTATAATGAAAACATTTGAAAGTATGGTGTGAACATGCATGCATAGCAGTAAGCAGAAGTTCTGGCCCTATTGTTGCTGAGGGTATTAGAGTAGCAGAAATAAATATAATGATGGAATTGTATATTGTGCAAAAAAGGGACGCTTTCGGATGTTTTTGGAGAGCCCAATGCAATTTGATTTCAGTAGGTAATCGGTTAATTGTCATCAGCAGTGCAATGACTCAAAACCTACTTCTGTGCTGTAATATTAGGAGAACCCAGCCCTCTCTGTTGTGGTGGAAAAACAGAATTTCTTTTGATGTTGCTAGTGTAGATTCCTGACTGTGCACTATGGTTGAGTTCTGCCGGACTGGCCGTAGCGGGCACCGGGCGTTTCCCCAGTTGGCCAAAAGGGTGGGGGGCATTTTTCGACCAGGGGGGCCATTTTATTACTGGGGACCAGTTTTGCAGCAGTGCTTCAAAATCGGCCCCTTGTTACAAAAGTGCAGCAGCAGTGGACCCGCCAGCACCCACCCTCACCACCCCTCCCCCAAGGCCGGTCGGACGTAATTGCCATGGCTGGTTTGCAATCCCTGACCGGCCATGCTGCTGCGTATTGTGTAACACATTCTAGCAAACATATTTCACTGAGATGTAGGGGAGGAAGAGAGTGGAAAGCATAATCAGGACCCTGTGAAGGGTATCCAGCCCATAACATCTTCCATCCAAGGGCAATGCTGAGCACCGTCGGTACTGAAAGAAATGTGTAGGTTAAAAATGATTACCGTAACTGACAGAAATTATAAGAGCAGGTTGTGTAGGAAATTGATTCTAAATATACTAATGACCTTAACATTAAAGATTAAGTGTTATATATTCCTGAAAGTGTAAGAACAAGACGTTTAACCTTGTTCCTGCACCACTTAGATCTGTGATGGACTGTAAATGGAAAACATTTCAGAGGAATAAGTAAGGCTATATAAATACCACTAACACATTATGATTGATTTTTGTTTTGTTTCTCATAAAAGAAGACTTTGTAGCATAAGAACCAATAAGCAATGACATTGGTGAGCAATAGCCATGGAATGTCTGCTTAAAGAATTGGCACAGGTTACAAATGGCTGGCAATGCTTACTATTAATTATTTTATGTTTGTACTGATCTTTTATAAATGGGTGTGCATGTTGGTAATAGTTGTTTTCTTTTTTTTACTGGTAAAGCATGCTGTGAATTAAGGCTCAGTCCATCCCACAGTTCTCAATATATGTTGTCTGCCTCGCTATGTCCCTTCAACTTTATTCAAAAAAATATTTGAGATTGAGTCAAAGACTTCAAATTGTGCTCTGTCTTTAGTCGCTTGCCATTTGTGTGTCAATTCGACTCGTCGCCAAATCTGTTAGGTTTGCCATGGTAATAAAAGTCAATATAATGAGTTCTGTGTTGCTTCTTTGCTACCCCAAAGTGCATCCAGGCACTATGGGTCAAGACTGCATTATACCGGTTATCAAGCAAGGGTATTCTTGAGGAAGAGTCAGGTCTTAAGCTTCCTTCTAATTATAATGTGGTATGTGGTTATTTTTAGGTCTTCAGCTAAGGAAATCCATAGATTAGCTGATGGTTGGAAAAATGATTGGCCTACAATTCTGCTTCTATTAACCTTAGGGACCATTAAGAAGGTATGTTATACTATCAGTGTTTTTTTAGTGCTCTAATCAACTGTGAGGGTATCATGGCACTCGTTAGTCAATGTATGAAACCTGCACTGCAGGGCTTACTCCAAAGCAAGGTGTTTAGCTTCTTGTAAAGGTCAAGAAGAGAGGAGGAGGCTCTAATGTGTTTGGGAGGTAGTTCCACGGTTTCGGAGCCAGGTATGCGAAGGTGCGGCCCATAGATCTGCTTTTGTGCATGTGTGGAGTGTGTGCTAGTGAGAGACTGGCAGAACAGATGTGTCTGGAAGGTTAGATGAATGCAGCTGTTCATGTAGGCATGGCCTGCCGTGTGGAGTGTTTTGTAGGGGTGGGTAAGGAGTCAAAAGTGTGCCTGCTTGTGTATTGGGAGCCATTGGAGTTCCATAGGGTCTGGCATGATGTGGGCTTGGCATGGGAGGTCGATGACTAGTTTGGTTGCTTTGTTTTGGATGGTCTGCATATCTTGTGATGCGTTGATGTCGCCCGTGTCAGCTCTGTGAGTGGTGAAGTCCTTGACTATTGCACAGATTTCTTTGCTGATGTTGTAGCTGGCGTTTATTCATTCTCCTAGTTTCCTCCTAGTTGACTTCCTCCTGGTTTCTTGGATTAGCTGGTAGCACCTTCTCTGGGTGGCTTTGAAAGCATATGTTTCAACTTCTTCTTTGCTGATTCTCCATTTCTATTCCTGTTATTTGCAGTGTCACTTGATCATTCTGAGGTCTTCTGTGTACCAACTGGATTGTGTTCTAGTTTTTGCTGTGTGAGCTTTGTTTCTTTGGGGCCAAGTGTTCAATGTTGCTTGCCAGAGCGCCCTTGGGATCCAGTTTGTTCTTTTGGAGGGCGGTTTTCCAATCTGCCTCCGTTTGGTTGTTCCAGTGTCAGCGCTCTGTTATTCTGTGCTGGTGCATGTTGATTGTGAAACTGACTATGGCATTGTCTATTTAGTTGATGTGTTGTGGTGTGTTGGTCATGATGATGAAGGATGTGAAGACGGGATCTGGGATGTGTTTGGCAGCATGGGTGAGCTCTGTGACATGTTGAACTAGTCCAAGGTTTCCAAGGCTATCAAGAAGGGCGGCTGAGTTAGGCTTGGTTGGGTCTTCTAAATGGAAATTTAGATCTCAGGAAAGGAGGAATGGGCAGGAGTTGAGGACTAGGGTGCGATTCGGTCTGTAATGTTGCTAATGATGTTGGCTCTGGGGTGGAGGGGAAGGGTAGACTAGGGTTCAACTCAGGATGAAATTTGCTGTGATTTGTAATTTAATGTTGAGGTTTTCCAAGTAGTTTATTCCAGGTTCAGAGGAGGTATTGCAGTTGAAGGTGTCTTTGTTGAAGAGGGCAAGTCCTCCTCCGGGCCTGTTTAGGCAGACTTGCCAGTTGATCTTGTATCCAGTGTGGATGGTGGTAGCGATGTCCGGCATTCAAGCTGTGGTCAGTCATTTTAGGAGACACAGAACATAATTGTCTCATTGAGATGTATTTGCTAAAATTGTTGCTTATATACAGTGTGCCAGTGTTTTGTAAGGCCTTGTGTGTCACACATTGATTTAAAAATCACCCATTTGTGAACCATTAGTCAATGCAGGACTACTACATGTTGACCAACCGATAAGTGCTTCGGAATATTAAGAATGAGGCATGCTGCTGCATTCCATGGCAAATGCAGATATTTGGGAAAAGATAGATATAGGTTAAAGCGGTCCAGATTGAAAGGGAATAGGGGTGGGACTACCATCTGCCTAGAACAAATTGGCAGAAAAGGAGGTATTTTCCACAAGAAAACATAATGGTGAAAAATAAGAGTAGCACCAAGATCCAACCTCGGAACAAAAATCAATTGTTGTATTATGCACAATACCAAGGGCTTGTTCAAGTGGTTTAATGTATTTTATTATATTGGTGTTTGCGTAATGCATTATTTCAACTGTTGTGTGTCTGCAATACTGTTTAATTATTGTCTGAATTATTTGTAATTCAGAGGATGTGTAATAGTGTGCCTTATCCAGTATGATGGAAAACATGCGAACATAGTGTGTGATTTGTTGCATGTCGGAGTTTCCATACACAGCAACCTTGCTGTTTGTGTGCAAACCAGAAATGTGCTTGAGTGATTGTATTCACTTCTTGATCTTAAGCATACATTTTCTGGCTTGACTGATAGAGTTTGTAATATACCCTTTTGGAGTAGTATTGATTTTGTACATGAGAACCAAAGAGGTTGTCCAAGCCTTCTGCAGAGGCTTGATATTGTGTATTTACTGGCTTTGCTATGGAAAGAGAGGGTAGATTAACAAGCTTCAGGTTTAACACATATTTCCCTGTTTCTGTCCTCGGTTTGATGTAGCATTCTTTGTAAAAATTACCCAAACTGATGCAATGTGGTGAAAGCTAGAGCTTGCTTGCATTGTCTGAATAAGCCCAGTCCCTAGCTTGTATGCATGGTTACCTCATGGGCCAGCCGAGCTCACCTACTTAGATCTGTCTTTGGGTATGGTAGGCATTTTTATAGCAAGCATTGGCAAAGCAAATAGGTCTATCCTTCTGGACCTATTGACTTTCCCAATGATTTTGGTGATGCTGTGCAACATTGCCAAAAGAAAAAAAGCACGATTATGTTACTGTGCGCTAAAAACACGTAAAGATTAAAAATGTATAACAAAATACGTGAGAGAGCTTGAAACCATGGCTTGTGTTTTTTTAAATAAGACCACCTAGAACAACTGAACCACGCCATACTCGTGTGTGCATAATTATGTAGACCCAACAATTTTAAATATATTTATTTATGTATGTATTTATTGCAGATGGTTTAAATGGACCCTAGGGGTCGTGGAAGAGATTTTTTAAAATGTTTTTTTAGACATTTTGGATGAAATATATAATAAATGCATAGTTTTTCCACTGATACCGGTGGCATGCTCAGTGCTTCCATAGTGTTCCATTACTGTGTGTCTCATGTTTTGCTTGGTGTGTGTAACAATGCTTGGTAACCCAATACAACACAATTCCTTAAAACTATTATGCAACTTTAGAAAAACATTGGATAGCTTTATCAGGAAACTTCAGGTTTTTTTTACAGCCAAACTAATAAGAATTAGTGCGCGCTGCAAGGTATGTGTAGGCATACCTACAAGGGTGAAAAAAAGATTCACCATTTATCCCAGGAAGAAAAGATAACACTAGAAAACAAGAATAGAAAAAAGGGCTAAGGAGTGAGCAGCGGGCAAGGAGGGTGGGAGGGGGAATGAAATAGTACCTGAATCAAGTCAGGATCAGCAGGCATGCACTAATTGTATTGTATTGTATTGTATTGTATTGTAGTATATTTATATAGCGCGACCTGTCACCACCAAGGGCATCCTGGCGCTTTGAACCATGATCCAGCGGATTCAGCAGTTAGCCTGTCCTAGGGAAGAGGTGAGTTTTCAACGCCTTCCTGAAGGCTGAGAGATCCTCAAGACTCCTTAAGGGTAATGGCAAGGAGTTCCAGAGTTTGGACGCCGCCACTCTAAAGGAGCGGCCGCCCATCCTCACTCTCTGGAACCGCGGGACTACTAGTAGCCTAGATGAGGAGGACCGAAGGGCTCGAGATGGAAGGTACCAGGCAAACATTCTTTGCAACGGGATCGGACCCAGACCATGAATGGCTCTGAACACAATACATGCCGCTTTATAGCGAACCCGTAGATGAACCGGGAGCCAATGGAGTGCCTGTAGCGCAGATGTCGAGGAGCTGTGGTAAGGGCGGGATAGAGCAAGTTTGGCTGCAAGATTTTGAACCCTTTGGAGCTTGCCCAGAAGTGTTACCGGGGCTTCCAGAAGCAGTGCGTTGCAATAGTCAAGTCGACTTAAAATGGTGCTCCGCACTACTTCAGGTCTAGCTTGCTCAGGGAGGAGAGGTAAAACCTTGCGCAGCATGCGTATAAGCATCATGCACGTTGAAGTGGTTTTATTTACGTGCAGATCCAACTGCAAGTTGGGCCCAAATGTGACGCCCAAGTTGCGCGCAGATTGTGCGGCTGACACTGTGTCTGAAAATGATTAAGTTGAATCAATCAGTGCTTGGTCCCTGCACCACAGCAAACATCGGAAGTGACTTTTCAGCTGCACTGGCAAATTGAGATGGCTGCAAGGAAGAATGGCGCAGACAAATGGTAAGTGGTGGGGGGGCTCCAAGCCCTTTTTGTAAACAATAGTACTTTGCAAACGAGATACATGCGCTAGCACATGCTCTCAACGTCTTGGCCCTAAAAAGAAGCACAGAAAAGATGTAACATGAGTAGCATATTTTAGTGGTATGACATTCAAGAATTTAGTTGTTTCATTGTGCAAACACATCAGACAACAATTCACTTAACAGCTATAATTACCATTATTTTATTTTATTAATGTAGCAAAACTGATCAACGAAACATGTGCCCGCCAGAAGGGAGAAACACAAGCAATGTGGTACACTGCCATCACAGGACCACCTGCCATTTAGCAAAGGCCTTGTATTCCACAGTACCCATAAATTTCCTTCACCTTCTTATAAAGTCTGGTTTCAGTGATGGCTACCTTGTAACAAGGTTGGTTCAGTCAGGAAGGGATGAAACAAAAAACTTACCTGTCAACGCCGCGCCTCTCCTACGTCCTCAGTTTCAGCACTGGCAGCACAGGAACCTGCTAGGCTCCCAGACTCTCCCAGCCAATCACAACGTGATTTCAGGCAGTGCCTGGGAGCCTGTGCATGTTCTCCACTGGGCTGGGCAACACAGCCAGGTGGAGAGCATGCTAAATGCGCATGACAGTTCAGCCGGCCTTAGAGAGTGCAAATATCTCCTTCTCCCTCAGATGACAGCGAGCCCAGCCCCTCTAACCTGGCTTTGAGTCGCACAGAAAAATAAGTTGATAATACATCTCGTTATTATCATTTTATTTTTATTTGTTGCATTGCTCAATGAGCGGTGGAGGAGCTCCTCCGCCTTAGTGAAGGAGCCGCCACTCCCTGGCTTCTATTTAGATTTGTTTTCCGCTAAATGCCATTTAGATGTATTCCTTTGAAAGTAAAACACACATCTATTTCAGAGTGAGAATTCTGTAACCCACCTGTTGAAAGTGGCAGAGAATGCAGCATAGTTCTGAAGCGATTCCTGTCCTCCTGCTTACGTATTTCCTTGGATCTGCCCCCTCATTCTGTGAATAGAGATGGCTTACATTACCATACCTTCCCTTGATAATCAGAGCATTTTTTTTGCCTTTTGTGCCAACATAATGCAAACAATTTTCTGCTCGAAGTACATTAAAATGAGCACAAATTGCTGCTGCGGTAAAAATGCCTACACGGCTGAAAACGGTGCAGTCGATGCATGGCTGAGTGCCACCTGCATGACCTGGAGAGTTTATGTTTCACGGCTCGTGTTGCATATTGTCAATTTCTTTGCTGAACTCTGGTATTTAAAAATAAGGAGACAGCACTTGTAAAATGAGAAGGATTTCTTGACAAAGATAGCCAGCCAACCCAAAGACAAAGGCCTCATTTAGAGATTGGTTGCTGAGATACTATGTCAAAAAAAACAACGGATATCCCATCCGCCATTTTACAAGTGCCACAGGACATAATGCGACTGGTACAATACCTGCCACGTTTGGGACGGAGCAATCTGTCCTCCAAACTCTAAATAAGACCCAACGACTTTAATATTAATGCTCTCGACCGCCATTGTCTTTTGCTTGAGACGTTTGCACCCAAATCATATAATAGGATTGTCCACACATGAAATGCACTCATTTTAAATATTGTGTCAGGTCTGTAAACGTTATCATTAAATATGCTGTGAGGTTTCACTTTACTCTCCTGTGTTAATAATGCAACTCAAACACAATGGGTCTGATTCCCAAAGGCACCTAGGATCATAGGAGGACTACTTCACGCATTTCATATATGGGCCTCAAAAGGTCCCACTCCTTATTACTGAAAGTGCAAAGAGTGAAAAATGCTTTCTATTTGTGTTAATTGCTTAGGAATATTCTCTGAATGTTCTCATTTTACCTTTTTTGGGGCCAATTCACAAAGGCATTTAAGAGAACTTGAAGAAGAACTACAGAGAACAACTTTAGGTACTCAAAATTGCCTTTACAAATTCACTCTGTTGTGTTATTATGGAGTAGGGTATTCTCTACAAATTTTCACCATGTTTAATTAAACTATCTCTCCTCACTTAACTCACTTAATGAAAACATTCCTATGAGCCAACAACCCACCCAGAACAAGATAATCGCAGATAGAAATTAACTGCTAAAAACTTTTTTTTTTAATTTTCATTTATTGATACTCTGAAACAGTTTTGTTGTTTGTGAGAAATCTGTGATAGATACCTCCGTGGCTCCTGGAACGTCTGAAATGGCACTTGTATAACTGTGTCAGCCATTAAGACAAAAGCGAGAACTTACCTCTATAGCTCATTAGAAAAAGCATAGCAATGCACAGTATATGATTTATGTAACAAATTGATATGGATACAAACATTAGATAAAGTACTCAGGTGGCTAAGAGTTGACAGTTAGGTGTGAAAATGAGTAATTGTTTTTTTGACAAAGGTAGAATATTGATCAATAGTTATCAATGTTACAACTTGATAGAAAATGTGTTTGATAAGTCTCCACTACAACCCCTGCAAATGATTTGGTTTTCCTGGCATGATACCCCCAGGTAATTGTCGTGCTGTGAAAATGAGTAAATGAAAAGATACTGTATTAGACTGGAAATAAATATAAAAAAGGAAAAAATAAATATCTTTATGATTGCTAGCCATGTGACAGCAATCAGAAGGTGGTGCATTTGAGATGTTTGTGAGGGGAATGAGCAACTTTGCTAGTATGAGTACCCATTGCTGAGAGCAATCAGACAGCGGGTAAAGACGGGAGATGTGCTCACAAATCAGTGAATGTACAGTCATTAAAAAAGGTAGCACATGTGAAACAAAGGTAGCACATGTAAAACAAGCAGATTGACGCTCAACGAAGTGCTTGGAAGGAGATTTCTTACAAGAAAGTCTTCTACAGACACTTTGGGCTTGCAGCATTTTTCATGAATTGGTCTGGAAGCTGCAATTATAATGTGGGCGATGAAGGCATGGCAATATCAAGAGCAAAGTTATCTGAAATGTGTAATTGTACACATTTGGGGACATATATGAAGATCTATGTATTTATGATACAAAACCACCCAAAGAATACTCTTTTGGTGTGGTAGTGTGCATTTCTGGTGCGTTGCAAGAATAGAAGCTTGGATAATGCCGCTGTTTCAATTCCTTCTCTAGCAGGACGATATATTAACACATTTTCCTACTTTGAATCAGGGTCATCTTTAGACAAGGGGCAGCTGGGCCCATGCCCAGCACACCTACGTTTGGAAGGATGCACTGTGCTTAGCTAGCAAATTGCATCTAATTGTTTTAGTAATTCCAGGCGCCTTTTCAGGCAATTGGTTTGTTCCCTTCTCCTAATCCCATCTGTTTCCCTTTCTTCCCTTAGCCATCCTTCTCCCGAAAAGCCACTCCCACCTACAACCTTACCCTTCACCTGGCCTCTAACCTTCAGTTTAAGGGCGATAAATGTGTCTTTCGCCTGGGGCACCATAGGAGCAAAGGCTAACCCTGCTCTGAATGAATCAGGTAGACCACAGCAAGACCCACAACACTCCATGCTACATGCTAGTGAAGTATTCTGCAGGGCTGATATTATTTAATAATCTATAGTAGAGGTCAGTGACAATTTTAGGTCGAGCCTGGGCAGCGCATGAGCTTCTGCGAAGCATGCAGCAGAGGAGTATGGCTTTGAAGCCCCGCCCACTCTCTGCCCATATTTTCAACTGGCTTGGGTCATTGTCCTTCCTAAATGCTGGCCTCCGAGTCTTTATTAGGCTTGTTAGTCCCTCCTTAGTACTGCCTTGTCTGCATTTGTTACCTCCCAAAATGACAGGACTTTTTACTGGTGTCGTAACATGGTCTGTTTTATAACTCGGTTAACACTATTTTCTTTAATGCTCTTCCTCTAATCCACCCACTTCCTCACAGCACCCGCACGCTTTTATTTTAATTTTTAACAAAGGCAGTCGACTTTAAGAATAGCGCTACAAATTTTTTACAATTTATTTTAGCAGCGCAGTCCGCATTTAGCGGCTGCACTTTTTTATATATATATATATTTATATATTTTGTTTACTAGCGCTCATGTGCGCTTTCACATTCATAAAGGCCGCACCCCTTTCTTCACACAAACCACGTATAAAGAAAGGTACACTAAAGTGAAAGCACTGCATGGGCGCTTTACCAAAAAAAAACATCTGTTTGTCAACTTGACAAACAGATGCTTTTTTTGGTCAAAGCCCCCATGTCACGGTTACATTTTAATGTCAGACACGCCCCTTTCTTTAGACGTGGCTTGCTTAAAAAAAGGGCGCGCCCGCCATGAACGTGAAAGCGCTACATGGGCGCTAGTAAAAAGCAAATATTTGCAATGCAATGGGTCTCGCATTTGGTAGAGCTTATTGCATTGCCAATAGCTTAAACTCTCATTAATGCGAGACCTATTGCATTGCAAATGCTTGTTCTGAAGCTGAAGCTGGGATCTGGACACAGATCTGCGAAAGGAAAGGTTGCACTAATTAAGCTGCTTGAAAATATCTCCTTCACTCCTTTCACTTCAGTTAATTTACATCATCATTATTAAAACTAATATATACTTTAATAACACTGACTGCCTGTACCTTGTATCAGTACTTGTTTTGACTTATCGTGCATTTCTTGAGTTTTTTAGTCAATAACACAAGCCCGAAGTGTCTCTCTGAAGGAGCATTAATTACTATTCGCAGGAAGAGGCTTCCCTCCTCCCAGCAGGCCTTTCTCTGAATGTGTGTTCCGGATATTCTCTCGGTGTGTTCTAAAGTGGCTTTTAATCCATACATGAGCTCAAAGTGTCAGTCCCTCTGAGGTCCTTTGACCTCCAGCTGTGAGGATGCGTTCCCTGCAGATCCCTGCTGATTTGGCAATAACGAGGCTGCAGGAAAAAGAAGCAAATGCTGTTATGGGAAACTATGTTTAGGAAGCAATATCACTTTGGAGCTTTAGCCAATTAAAATCTACAGCTACTATAAGTGTGCAAACAACTATTGCAAAAAAATGCAACGTATTAAACATCGTTGTAACTCTTGTGGTTTATCATTTAGCATTTTTACGTGAAGTGTAAACTTAAATATAAACTTTTCACTTGTAAATGTACGGTAATTTAATGCATTTATTGCTTGTGTATTCATTTATTTCAGAATTGTTATTTAATGTATTTTTACCGGAGTGAGGTTGCTTGCGCGTTTAAAATGACTTGAATCCGATGTAGACAACCATTTTAGGTCAAATAGGTTGGCTTTAGATGGACAGACGGATTTTATAATGCATAGGACTGAATCCCGATTTGTGATTTTATTACCAGGTACTTCATATGTTTGTCTCACTAATTTATGCAAATGTACTTTAATTTAAGCACAGTTTCAATGAACAGGCATTTTTCATTTAGACCCATTTGCAAGCAAGAAAGAAGAATCCCGACGATCATACTGTTGAATTTCTCAAACTTTCTGTATTGCAAAACTACAGAAAATACAGGTCAACCCTTAGCCTAATAATCTTAGAATTTGCTCCTAACCCAGTTGTTTTATGATAAGGCATATTATCTATTTTGTCCTTCAGAGGGTGATATTGTTCATACTCGGGTGTTTGTTTAAATGTCTAATTTCTGTGTGTGTGTTCATATAAACTGGAAAATGCTCCATGAATCCTCAGATGAAACGCACCACAAATGAGGGAGAAGCTTTGTTACAAATAATGTTTTTGCTGAAAAGAGTTCAGAGAATGTCCATTGGTGTTATTGTGGTGATTCCTGAAAGTCTAAATGAAGGTGTCTAAGAAAATGTATGGGTTAACAACCAGAGATCCTGCCAAAACTAAGGGGCAGATTTATGATGACTGGCGCATCCCCAGGCAGGGATGCGCCAGTCATCCTGCGCCACTGCTCCGCCACCCATTGTGCGCCGCATTTACAATGTGGCGCACCATGGGGCAAAAACGGCACAGATGCGTGACGCATCTGTGGCGTAAAGGTGGCGCATTGCTGGAGCAGCATCGCAAGCGCGACGCAGCTCCAGCAAGGCTCGGAGGTGCCCCATCTCCACAATGCTGCGTCAAGACCTACGCCTGCTTCAAGCAGGCGCAGGGTTTTGACGCAGCATTGTCCTGAAAGTGACTGAGTGAAATCTCATAGATTTCACTCAGCCACTTTTAGGAGGCGTTCCTGCGCAGGAACGCCCCCCCCTGCGCAGGAACGCCTCCTTATGGCGCAGGGCTTTACAACGTGACGCATCTCCTAGATGCGTCAAGTTGTAAATAGGGCGCATTGTTTGCGCCGCCGTTGCGTCAAATAAAGTGACGCACCGGCGGCGCAAGGCCTTCATAAATCTGCCCCTAAGCTTTTACTGTCAAAGAGTAAGAAATATGTCCCTGTATACTTTTTAGGCGTTCCGTGAATATTCATACAGTATGATTTTCTAAAACGTGTAAACTGTGATTATGTGTCATCCAAGGGTTGGTCGGGGTTTTTAGTAGGGATTTAGGTGTCCCCATTTAAAGTCTGCATACTCTTTATTTTTAAAATCATGTGGGGGGGGGTGGCAGCTCTCTGCAGGGCAGTGGTGTGATTATTAGGCCGAATCTACTAGTCAGCTCATGTGCTAACTGTTACTTGGCATATTGTGACTTTTCAAAGAATATAGAGGGAGTTGGAGCCCGCCCATTGCTGACCGTTGATTGGCTTTCTCATCACACTCAAATGGCTTATTATTATTTGTATCACAGCTTGTCAATCTTGTGGTTGTCCCATTCATGGAGGATTGCCTCTTTACCATTGATTTGATTGGCTGGCATCTCTACTTCCATTGCTTGCTTTTCAAGCACTACTTTTTTTTGTGTTACGCACTCCATGAGAGTGCATGTGTTTTCAAGTTGTTACCCTTGTGTAAGTCTCTCCTTATGCACTCCTTGTTGCTCTCCATTGCTCTAGTGCAGCTCCCCGACACCGTCCCTGTGCTTCTCCCGATTGGCTTCCTGCTTCCTCTTTGTAGCTCTCCCCACCTGCATCTCCCTATATTCCTTCAGTTCTCACTCTCGTGCCTCACCCACTTTACAAAAAGCACTTTGAGTGTTTTCTTTTCTTTTTAGATACTGATCCAAAAATGCCTGTGTCAAATACTTCCCCCAGACTGCACAGCATCAGTGATGCTGTGCAGTGCTGCTAAAAACCATTGGCAGAGCCAATAGGTCGCAAAGGTGAGAGCTATTGGATTTGACTATGCTTGTTTTTCAATTTTGAGCCAGGCAGGGAAGGGTAAATGCGTTCATAGCACTTTAGATGCTCCTTATTACTTCAGATGAGGGCAGACTTCTGAAGTAGAGCTGCTTTTAAAAATAAACATTCTTTCTTACTTGTCCTTGAATAGGAGTCCTACCGTACTGGTGTACACAAATTAAAAATATTATTATTTAGCTGATGGCAAGTATTTGTTTATTGTGACAGTCCCATAGACATCGTAAAACACACTTGCCCACAATACCATACAGCAAACAGTAATATATTTGCTAATCCTGTAAGTACAAAATCTATTTTAATGAAAGAGCCCTGAGCTGTGGGGGCCTGCACTTCCCTGCATGCTAACAATAATAATAATGAAACTCCGCTAGGGGTACTAGCCCTCCCCAGGAGGCCATGAAAATCAATTCAAATACCTCATGTCGAGGCAAAGGCCAGCTGTCCCCCACAGGGATGAGATATTTCTCTCTAAATCAACCAATGAACCTACATGTACCAAAAACTCCATAGTACGCAAAAAGGCTGCTGCTTCATAGTTCAGATGATGTACATTGCCATGGACCACCCAGAAGCTCAGTATCCATAGATAGGTGTAGATAATTGCTACATAAGTGCACTACCATGGTCACCAAAATGAACCAAATCTGTAAAATGCCTCCCAGAAATCATAAGACATCATTGTTTGGTAGCTGAATGAAATAAGCCATGTAACACCAGGCATATCTAACAACAATATGACCAGAATTTATCAATACAATGTCCTTCAATATTGCATTTTCTTACCAGGATTAGCATGCACTATTGAAGCAGAAGAACATGCTCCTAGAATATTTGATGTGATAGACAGAAACTCAAATCTTTAGAAAAGTGAATATTCATTATGGTGCTGACCCCAATATATTCATTTGGGACAGCATCTGCAGGGATCTTGCCAAAAAAGTACTTTGACTGGATAGCTGCCCTGATGTAATCCCACATACAATTTTCGAAGTATACTTAGCTGATGGCAGAGAGAAAATTAACACGCAGCTCAAACTATGAGTAGAGGTTCGTCTCTATGAGGTTAAAGTGAATAATTTCACCCACTGAATAGAACTATACATGATCTTCATTTTGGTGAGATGCTAAGAGTCCCATAACATATTTATTGTGCTGAACTTCTGAACAAAGGTCATTCAGAGTCAGTTATCCAGCACCTTTTTTTTCTTTTGTGAACAAAGCAGGACTTGATTCTAATAGTGCCAAATTAGGGTTCTACTTGGTTATATTCTGCTGAAATTTCCATCTCCTTAGGCTTTTTTTTCCCTACAAAATTTTCTTAGAATTGCTTTTTAGTTTCAATTCAATATGGTCCTTGAACTCTAGCATGTATCCTTACTTCAGACAGTTGTCCAAAGTCCTAGACAATTAGGTAACCCCGGTCATGCTAGTGCAAGACATAGTAGTGATTCAAAAGAAGAATCTGCCAAACTGGTGATATTAACATAGTTTTTCAAGTTGCTTAATTTTTGTGAAGTCAAAAGGGTACTGATGGTAACCAGTGTATCATCTGGAGTTGATTACCTCACAACTTCATAGCTGCAGCAATTGGTCAATCCGCATGGCCACACCTCGGTCAAGGTAGGCTCACTTAGAACACTTAGCATGCCAACCATGGCAGTACAGCCTAGAAGTCATTCATGTTTCTCTTATTAATAGTATTCAGGTAACAGGCAACTTCTGGGCATGTGTGCCTATTAAAGTGACAGAATGTACCTACATAGCCTCTCAGGGATACTGCAGCAAAGGCTTTCCTACTTCCTGCAGACTTCAGTAGGGTTCCATGAAGTTTTCTGTGATACTCAATATAATAATAAGTTCCTGTGCACTGACTTGATTTGTCTTTCCTACAGTCCAGCATGTCAAGGTAATGGCATATTGGGCATTGCCTGGAGAGGCATGTTAAGTCCTACTAGGCTTAAAATGATTGATTCCTTGTGACCGTCATTCAAGGACTTAGCATTAAAAGGTTGGTAAATTTCTCAGCCAGGTGCACTTGGTTTTTCCCGGCTAATCAGTCTAAGCATGGCCCTGAACAATGAGACTGAGAAGGTGGATATTGGAACTAACTACAGTATCCCAACTGGGACACAGTGAAACTCGATGCCCTGAACATCTTGGCCTCATTACATCTTTCACACAAATACGAGATGATAAGGAAACACGAGATAAGGATTAGGAAGGGGCCGAAAATCCAACAAAGGATATCAGGTATTGCCGCATGTTTGAATCGGTCCACACCTCATCCTGCGTTAAAGTACTGCAGGACAGCCAATACACAAACAGGGTGCCAGCACCCCTCATCAGAGGGTGTCAAGTGATATTTTAGTTTATTGATGTTTATATTGCACTTTCCAGCAACCAGACTCCTTGTGAAAGCTAAAGTGCTTCCTGGGAGGTCCAATTACATTATTGATATTGTGTTTCATGGCCTCGATGAGGTCATGAAGCACTTGGTTCCTGTGCGTCCTTTAGAGTCCATGGTTGAAAGGGTTATTGTTTGTAGTTAGACCTATACAAGGTCAGACTGGGACATAAAATAGGCCAAGGCACCCAAATACAAGTGACCCCGGTTAACGAACCAGATAGCTAAAAAAAAGGGCCCACGTTTGCAAATCAGGACAGGTTTAAAAGTGTAAAGACACACTGTATGAGTGTTTTGCAAGGTATAGGAGACTGCATTCATTTTGGTTTGCTGCAGGCAATGTTTGTGGTAGTGTCAGAGAATTAAACTGTAAAACCCAGCCCACCTGGCCATAAAACAAGCCCACAAACTTCTAAAAAAACAGCATCATACTGATCTGTGAGACTAGTCCATCGGGCACTGCCTCATTTGTCCTATAGGCCATTCCGACCTTTTACCTATATGGAATATGTTAGGTGAAGTGTGCGAGAAATGAATGACGTGCTGGACACACAGTGAGCCTAATGCCACTTTACATCAGCAATGTGGTGGGACAGAGCATATGAGAATAGGTGACATTGTGCAAACATATACCTACCAACTTTGGGATGGACAGTACCAAATGTAGAACCTGCTGTTAGCTCCAAACCATCAGAGACACTGTGACCTATTTAGTACTTCTGGGAGGACCAACCCATTGCAGTCACTTTTAAGCCATCCGGGTTATTCTATGACGTGCACCCAGGAGCCGCCGACGATTAACCCATTGTAGCCACTATTAGGTCACTAGGCGTCCTATAAAGAGCTCGATTAAGGCCAAAGGATGATCAGGTTTATTGGAGGCACTGCATATCACTAGATTCAAGTCTTGAAGAAAACATAAAAACATTTTAGCAAAGGTACAGTGTCATACTCGGTTTGACCCTGAGTTTATAACCAACACCGCACAAACGGAGAAAATAAAATAACCCAGACAAATATCCAACCCTCTCCTCCACACCAGAGACCAAAATGGCCGTGGTTTATGCAGCACCGTATAAACTGACCTTCTTCGTACATGTATACACACATGAAAGTTTGTCAACCAGTTTATAGAAAGGAAACAACGCGCAAGTTGTGCAAATGGGTTTGGCAAAGAAGAAGGTGTGGGTAGCTTGGAACCCCAGCTTCCTGTTAGTCACAAGCCGTGCTCTGTCTTGCGGCCAGCCGCCGGCCTGCTGCTGAAGGCTGCTGTGTGCTGCCTTTCAAAGCAGCCTCTTGTCTCATCTGCGCGCTGCGAGTTCCACGGCGGGTAAATTATCTTTCGCTAGATAAATTAGCAGATTGGTGATGGCTGCGCATGAGGCTGTTCAGTCAACTGCCATAAACAGTACGCTCTTTGAATGCCGATTTCTAAAGCTGCAGTGTCCTTCTGGAGGAAAAACACGAGGTCCAAGGGAAAACATGACATATTGAGACATTCTGTACAAGAAAACTGTGCGCCACTGGCATATTTTGGAACACACTCATGTCTCTAGTTGTCTATATGTATAAATATGTACGTATAGTACAGTCAGTCAGTGGCGCCTAAGCCAAGAAGAAGCAAGATACCGACCTGCTCCGAGGAGACACCGGGCGCCCGGAGCGACTGAGACACCCACCTGGGACCGGAGCTTATTTATTTACGCACCTGAGAGATACTTACCTACAGGGACACTTACAGTAGCGTCTTCATCCCCGCTTGGAACCTATGACACCTTAAAACGGACTCTTGCAGCCTAAGGATGCGGCTACCGGGCTTCGCGGCGCTGCTACTGACCCTGCCCTCTCTGGCACCAGCGCTACGATGTACTCTACAGAGTGAAAAATGCATGAATGGTGGAAAGTGCGAAGCCCTTCCGAACGGGACTTTCACCTGCACGTGTAGCAGCAGTGCATTTGTAGGTGAAAGGTGCGAATACTCCAACCCCTGCCTTAGCTCTCCATGCAGTGCTTAATTTGTAAAAAAAGAAGTGCAGGTGCTGAAAAGTTTGCAAAGGAGGCCACAGCTCACTTCTTCCTCCGGTGAGCCCCACTTTCAAAACTCTCACTGCCTCAGTCTCTATCTTCTAACCTTGATATGTTGTGTGTCCCCTAAGTCTTTGCTCTAAGAGTCTATCCTCTCACCTCTCTAATTGTTTTCTATCATCTTTGTCACACCTGGTGTGTTACCTTATTACCTGTATTTCTGATTTGCCCTCTATTCATTCTAGCCCTGCCCTTTTTCCTCTTCACTTTTATCCATGCTCTCCTCTCTCTCTCCTCGATCTTGGCTCTTACTATCACTCTTCTAGCAGCGATTAGCTGTGTCTCCGTTTTATCATTTGTCTGCTTTTTTCGTCTGTCCAGTCCTCTACATCCTTTCATTCTATCTTCTCTCTTCTTAATGCTCTCTTCTTTACATCATGGCTGCTTTCTCTTTGTATCTGATTTGCTCTCCTTTTCTTCTACTTACCTCCGTATTATCTCTCTCCTCTCCTGTTGTTTCTTTCTCCTTTTTACTCCTGCTCTCTCTCTCATCTATAACACTGCTGCTGCCTGTGACCCCTGTCGAGCTCGAGGACAGCCGATGATGTCACTGCTAGTTCGGCCTGTAATTAGTAGGTCCAGGGATGGCGACGGCATCGGCATCCACTGCTCAGCTTGCTGTGACCCTGCCTGCTACAGCACAGGCATTTCCCCAGCCTTAATGCTGCCAATCCCGGTAAGTATGGTTGTGGTGCCTACTGGACTCATGCATGCTCAGCAATTACCATGCTGCGGTGCAGCGCACAGATTCTACAGGTGACGCAGTGGCGCACAAACGTTGTGTTGGTCCACAGCCGCATCTAGCACGTTGAAGATAGCAGCAATGCAGGGCTGCAGGAAATGCCTCTCTGGCTACGCAGCTCTGGCTACGCAGCAAGTGGAAAGTCCACACTTACTTTTGTTTATTCTTCCTCTAGAGCCCTCACTCCCAAGTCCCAAATGTGCTCTTGCAGCTTCCTTGCCTACACTCCGCCATAAGCCAGCCCCCAGCTACAATTATCCAATGGGAGGCTTAGGCTCAGGCAGTGGCAGGATGCAGCAGACTCTGGGAATAGAATGCAATTTGTGATTGGCGTGATGATATCATCACTAACGTGGTGATACACAATCATGCCTGCCTGGACAGGCGTATGCTGGCCAGTCTATGAACATTTACCAGCCAGTCACAATGCAATGTATGTTATTTTTATTTATTTGAACAATGAATATTGAGACCACCACCTGCAGGGTCAGAAATTGTAGCCCCGGCCCTGTGAAAAAAGTGCCGGTGCTGAGCACCTGAAAGCACCTGCTCAAATTAAGCACTGTCTCCATGTATGAACTCCGGAACGTGCCAAGTCGAAATCCGTGGAAACACCGTGGATTATAGCTGTATCTGCCGCTTGGGATACTCCGACAAGCTGTGCCTGACTCCCACGGATAATGTTTGCCTGAACAACCCGTGCCGCAATGGTGGGACATGCGAACTGCTGTCCAGCCTCACCCAGCATAAGTGCAGATGTCCCCCGGGGTGGACAGGTGAAACTTGCCAGCAGGCGGATCCCTGTGCCTCGAACCCTTGCGGCAATGGAGGACAGTGTGTGCCTTTCGAAGCTCAGTATGTCTGCAAGTGCCCTCCAGCTTACCATGGTCCCACCTGCAAACAGGACACCAACGAATGTAATTCTGTCCCATGCAAGAATGGAGGTACATGCATAAACGAGGTGGGATCATACCAGTGCACCTGCAGGCCGGAATACACGGGACGCAACTGCGAAAATCTCTACGTGCCTTGCTACCCCTCCCCATGCCAGAATGGCGGTACCTGCCGCCAGACAGGGGATACCACCTATGAATGTGCATGTCTTCCAGGTTTCGATTCCCAGAACTGTGAGGTGAACGTTGACGACTGCCCCGGTAACACCTGTAAGAACGGAGGGACCTGTGTCGATGGGGTGAACACTTACAACTGCCAGTGCCCCCCAGAGTGGACAGGGCAGTACTGTACTGAGGATGTTGACGAGTGCCAGCTGATGCCAAATGCCTGCCAGAATGGTGGCACGTGCCACAATTCCTATGGAGGATACAACTGCGTGTGCGTGAATGGTTGGACTGGTGAGGACTGCAGTGAGAACATTGACGATTGTGCCAACGCCGCCTGCTTCGGTGGAGCCACCTGTCATGACAGGGTGGCATCTTTCTACTGCGAGTGCCCGCATGGACGAACAGGGCTCCTCTGCCACCTCAATGACGCCTGCATCAGTAGCCCTTGCAATGAGGGTGCCAACTGCGATACCAACCCAGTGAACGGAAGGGCCATCTGCACCTGTCCTTCTGGCTACATGGGGCCAGCGTGCAATCAAGACGTCGACGAGTGCTCTCTTGGTGCCAACCCCTGTGAGCATGCCGGCAGGTGCCTGAACACCCTAGGATCCTTCCAGTGCCAATGCTCCACGGGATACACGGGTCCCCGCTGTGAGATGGATGTCAACGAATGCCTGTCCAATCCATGCAAGAATGATGCCACCTGCCTGGACCAGATCGGGGAATTCCAATGCATCTGCATGCCAGGTTATGAAGGTGTTTTCTGTCAAACAAACACAGATGAGTGCGCGAGCAGCCCCTGCCTGCACAACGGCCGCTGCATTGACAAGATCAATGAGTTTCATTGCGAGTGCCCCATAGGTTTTAATGGCCCCCTCTGCCAGTACGACATCGATGAGTGTGCCAGTACCCCTTGCAAGAATGGAGCCAAATGTCTGGACGGTGCAAATTCATACACGTGTGACTGTGCAGAAGGATATTCAGGCTTCCACTGTGAGACGGACATCGATGAATGTGACCCTGATCCCTGTCACTACGGGACCTGCTCTGACGGCATCGCAGATTTCACCTGCCACTGCGAGCCCGGCTACACTGGCCAACGATGTGAAATTGACGTCAACGAGTGCCAGAGCATGCCCTGCCAGAACGGAGGAGAGTGCCAGGACCGCAAAAACAGCTATTCCTGCAAGTGCCACAAAGGAACCACAGGGGTCAATTGTGAAATCAACATGGATGACTGTGCCAGCAGCCCTTGCGACTACGGCAAATGCATCGACAGGATAAACGGCTACGAGTGCACGTGCGAGCCTGGATACACAGGGATCATGTGTAACATCAACATCGACGAGTGCAACTCGAACCCCTGTCACAACGGCGGCACGTGCAAGGACGGCATCAATGGCTTCACCTGTGTTTGCCCGCAGGGCTACCAGGATCCCACCTGCCATTCAGAAGTCAACGAGTGCAACAGCAACCCCTGCATTCACGGAAGATGTCATGATGGCATCAACGGATACCGCTGTGAATGTGACCTGGGCTGGAGCGGTACAAACTGTGACATAAACAACAACAAATGTGACTCCAATCCCTGCATGAATGGAGGAGCCTGCAAAGACATGACCAGCAGATACCTCTGCGCCTGCCGGGACGGCTTCAGTGGACCCAATTGTCAAACTAACATTAATGAGTGTGCTTCTAACCCGTGCCTGAATCAGGGAACCTGCATTGATGACGTGGCAGGGTACAACTGTAACTGCCTGCTGCCGTATACTGGTCCCGCATGTGGGGAGGTCTTGGCTCCGTGCTCTGATAACCCATGTAAGAACGGAGGCGAATGCCGGGAATCTGATGATTACGAGAGCTTCTCCTGCTCCTGTCCTGCTGGCTGGCAAGGCCAAACATGTGAGATTGATATCAACGAATGTGTCAAAAGTCCCTGCAGGAATGGCGCGGCGTGTTAGAACACAGATGGGAGCTACCGGTGCAACTGCAAAGCTGGCTACTCTGGCCGCCATTGCGAGACGGACATAGACGACTGTCTGCCAAATCCTTGTCACAGTGGAGGTTCGTGCTCTGATGGCGTCAACGCGTTCTTTTGCAACTGCCTCGCCGGGTTCCGCGGGCCCAAGTGTGAGGAGGATATCAACGAGTGCGCTAGCAACCCCTGCAAAAACGGGGCCAACTGCACCGACTGCGTGAATAGCTACACATGCACCTGCCCATCAGGGTTCAGCGGGATTCATTGTGAAAACAACACCCCTGACTGCACTGAGAGCTCTTGCTTCAATGGTGGCACTTGCATAGATGGCATTAACACGTTCACCTGCCGGTGCCCAGCTGGCTTCATAGGAAGTTACTGTGAGCATGACGTCAACGAGTGTGACTCCAAGCCGTGTCTGAATGGTGGGACTTGTCAGGACAGCTATGGGACCTACAAATGCACCTGTCCCCAGGGTTACACCGGCGTGAACTGCCAGAATCTTGTGCGCTGGTGTGATTCCTCCCCATGCAAGCATGGAGGCAAGTGCTGGCAAACCAACAACCTGTACCGCTGCGAGTGCAACAGCGGCTGGACTGGGCTCTACTGCGACGTGCCCAGCGTGTCTTGCGAGGTAGCTGCTAAACAGCAAGGTAAATAGAGTGCGACTCTAAAAGCTTGGGCTGAGGCTTGCAGACTTTGCTTGAATCATAATCCAATAGAAGTACAAAAAATCTACTCCTGAAACCTCGTAGATTCCGGAAAGAGAAAACATACAAGCCTCCTTTTCAGGAATGGCACCCAGGATCTGGAATGCGCTCCCCCCTGAAACCAGGCTTATCTCCTCCACTGCACTCTTCAAGAAAGAGGTGAAAACCATCCTTCTGGCCAAGATCTCCTGAACCTCATAGGTGCTGGATCAGAGACTCTGCATTGCTTTGTACCACTGTTCACATTGTCCTTTGGCACTATACTTCTACTTGATGGGGACACTACTACGCTACTCTCGTCTACCGACCAATATAGGATACACGCTGGTTTACTGATCCACTCTCCCGTTGCCCTCACTCAGTGTTCTCTCTATACTATAACACTGGTATAAGCCATCCACACACCCAAGGTGTACCTGAACACCCCTGTAGTGGGATCAATGACTTGTGCTGTCTTATATTACTTGTTTACCTGATTGTATATTGATATGTTTTATGTATGTTATTATTATTACCATGTTAATGACTATTACACTGCTCCCATTATCTCTGTTCATTCCTACTGCCCCTACCCTGTCTATGTGAAGCGCTCTGATATCTGTAAGGATCTTGTTCGCGCTATATAAAACTTTGAATAAATAAATAAATAAGTATATATGCGTGTGTGCTTTTGCGTGTGTGTGCGTGTGTGCATGTGTGTGTTTGTGTGTGTGCAGAGTATGTAATCATAAATCATTGAAGTGGTGTTTTGAAAAATTACAATTGATGTTATTAAATTAAATACCTGCAAATAATTATTCAAGTTACAATAGGGATGTGGGTTGTATTTGTACAAACAAATATAATGACGGGTCTATGTGCGACACTGATGTAAAAATGGATTAAATCATCTAATGTGGTCTTTTCTCCCACTCCCCAAAAACTCTGCAGTTAAATTTTTATGTAATCAATACAAGCAATGAAGTTTGCATACAACACACAGAATCAAAGTTGTACATATAGATGTGGAAATTTTCCATGCACATTAAATCACATATACAATGTTCTATAAACCTTCTCCAGTGGCATGCTGGAAAAGGTATGCCACTGAGACCCATTATGAAATGAAATGAAATGAAAACAAATTTATAACGCGCTGACTTAGCCCATCGGGCATCAAGGCGCCTAACCAAAAAATTATATATTTTTCATGTCCAGAGAAATGGATTACTGGTAGGCTTTCTTGAAACACCATGTTTTAGAGCCTTTTTAAAAAGGGGCAGAGAGGTTAGGGACTTGAGTTCCAATGGAAGTGCATTCCAAAGGCGCGGGGCTACTGTGGAGAATGCTCTTCCACCCCATCTAGACTTATTAGTCCGAGGGATCACCAACAGATTGTGTTGTGATGAACCTAGACATCTGCTAGGGGTATAGGCAAGGAGAAGAGATCCCAGCCCATCAGATGTTCCTGCTTTCAAAGCCCTGTGCACAAGACAGATAATCTTGAAAGAGATACGATGCTCTATGGGGAGCCAGTGGAGTCTCTTTCTGGCTAGTGTCGCAGAGGAGGAGCGGGGAATGTCTAGTACAAATCTTGCGGCCGCGTTCTGCACTATTTGGAGTCGCTGAATCAGACCCTTGTTAATCTCTGCATAAAGAGAGTTGCAGTAATCCAATCTAGCCCCAATTAGCGCAACTACAGTCTGTTTTCTAGCCTGGGTAGAGAGGTAGTGCACTATTCTTTGGAGAATTTTGATTATCAAACAATTTTAGCATTTAAGCTTTTTTCTGACTGTTTATGGTGTGGGAAGGCTTGGGAAAGTGTGTGTACACCCACAAGGTAAGGATTTTTGTAAGTTTTCATAAACTTTTCGATTACCCATTCCTACCTAGAAATAGCCTGGGCCGGATATAAAAAGGAGTGTTCCAGGCTTAGCACAGACTATCTTAAGCCAGATAAAAGACTTAACCCAGGGAATAGACATAGCAAAATAAGCAAGCCAGACAGTCCTAAAATTGTCTTCATCCAGTTAAGACATACTTAAGACTGTCTTAAGTGAGGGCAAAAACACTATGCAAATCAGGTCCTCGCATGCAGCATGTTTGGAAAACTCTTTCATAAATCAGCCAGCAGAGATGTACTCTTGTCAAGAGAGTGAGTAAATCCATTTCTAGGGTTGGTGTAGATGGGAACACAAAATTGGTGGTACAGTTTGTTCCAGGGAAAAATATTTTCCCCTATGGGCAAAAAGAAAAGAACAGTTAGCAAGAGCACTTACACTTTCTCTCAAACTGTCACATGAGAAAATAAACACATTTATATTGTCTAAGTTGAAAATGAAATTCAGTACAGAAATACACGGTGAAAAGTTTAACAATTGCTGTCTCTGAGAAATGCTCCTGTAATGTTATGTTAAACATTCTTGTAAAGCGCATGGCTGCCCGGGCAACAGGGTGTCCCAGCGCTAAGACTGACCTGTGCATACAGTTAGGTTTTAACTAGAGGTTAGAGAAGAGCCAGGTTTTGATCAGTTTTCTGGAAACCTTCCATTCCAAACAAAAAAAACAAATATATTCCAAGTGGCAATTGGAAAACTATGGGAATAAAGTGTGTGAATCTGGCACATTGAGTTAGGATGACAACGTCGGAGGGCCTGTTATCCTTGCTTAGGATTCTATCTCTTTTGTATAATTTTGAAAGTATCTTACCTTTTAGCCATTGGCCAATACACGTTTTAGACCCCTCAGAAGGTGCTGGCTAATATCGTTGAAGCATCCATTGTAATCTTACCATCATGAAGTATAACATTTAGGAAACCTGAATATGCTATTTTCTAATACCAGTTATTAACAGAAATGTATTCTCTTGCCTCTAAAATATATTTGCTTCGAGAACACGTATTTCCACTTCCAATTCCTTGTGTGTGTCTTCAAAACAGGGTCACGGTGCTATTTTCTTTTATGAAGTGAAGTTTCTTATGTTATTTTAAATTGTATTTGAGTTGAACCTAGATGGTGGCAAGGCCATAAGAGGTGAGTGAGTTGTAATCAAGTTAAAACAGCTAGGCTTTATCTAAAACCGCCTTACATATATATTGGAGATAAGGAAATTAAAAGATATTAATGTCCAACAGTAGATTTGTAAACAGCAGGTGTCTCTTTCTGCTTCATTACTGTTCTACGGAATCCAGAATACTGCCAAGGAAGGACAGATACTACCAGAATTCCATGCATTCGAATTGGCCAACCCCATGTCTGCATTAATATTTCTTAACAATATTTGTTTGTTGATTTTTATAGATTTACACATTTGACACCCCGTTCTGTAAGAATGTTGAGTCTATTTACCATCACAAAAGTACTAGAATTATGTTAAAATATTAAAACTTGATAAACACTTTTTTTTCAAAACATGTTTTCAAATAAAATAGGATTGCAAGTGGTGCAGTTTTACTATGCCTGATAATCTCAGTTGCAAAATATTGTGTGGACAGAATATCGTGTCATGAATATGACCAAAATATCGAGAAGGTTAGTGCAAATAGGTAAGTATATTTTTACTATTCTTAACTCCACATCTACATACCTTGAAC
This sequence comes from Lissotriton helveticus, assembly GCF_964261635.1. Taxonomy (NCBI): domain Eukaryota; kingdom Metazoa; phylum Chordata; class Amphibia; order Caudata; family Salamandridae; genus Lissotriton; species Lissotriton helveticus. The sequence goes on along the minus strand of NC_136071.1, from coordinate 644,510,467 downwards.
ACATATATATATATATATATATATATATATTCACTGAAAAAACCATAGGTTATAAACCATATATAGTTAGGAATTAGCATTTACAAGACCTTATTTTACTCACACAAAACCATTGAAATTCGCATATATAGTTAGTTGCACTAACTATATATCGCACACCCGCAATCCACTGCTGATCATGTCACATATTACATCATTCATGACATGGTCAGTGACATCACTGATGACATCACTGATGACATCTCAAATGACATCACTGATGACATCACTGATGACATCTCAAATGACATCACTGATGACATCTCAAATGACATCACTGATGACATCACTGATGACATCTCAAATGACATCACTGATGACATCACTGATGACATCACTGATGACATCACTGATGCCATCTCAAATGACATCACTGATGACATCACTGATGACATCACTGATGACATCTCAAATGACATCACTGATGACATCACTGATGACATCTCATTTGACATTACTGATCACATCACTGATGACATCATTCATGTGATAATACGATGAACCTCTTCAGACTCTAATATAACCTTAGATACACTCAGTGTAAACAGACACTCACAGACTGTCACTCATCCATGGAGTTACTCACACACCTAGTCAGTCATGCAAAGAATCAATCACACCTCCATTTCCTCAACTATACAGTTATACACACCTTACTTATTCAAACATATACTAACACATATTTACTCTCTTATACAATCCCTGATACAAGTTCACAATGATCCATACAGCCACTCACACATTCACTGGCTCTTATGCACAGTTATTTATATATGTCAACTCTCACATGTACTGTGTTTTACATATGTACTTACTTTGACATGTAGCACTGAGATATCCATTCACTCACCAATACACTCATGCACACAGTCAACCGCCCATACAGCTGTTTCCACATGCACTTTTGAACCCATACATCTAGTGAATCAACTGCTCACACATCTATGCACAGAGTCATACACCTCCCAGCCACCCACACACACACTCAGTCTCCCATACAAATACTTGGGCAACCAATCAATAACCCATATAGTTACTCATATAGCTACTGATCAACACATGCTGCAGTTTACAGAACAACAGACATAATGATGCACAAATTAAGACAGTTTAGTCACTAACCCATGCACTCAGTGAGACACCTTTAATCACTCACTCATACAGTCAGTCATGCACCTACTAAATCCTTCATCCAGACACTTATACATCCACTCATTCTTCAATATGTAAGACATATTTTAACTTTACAGAAACATACAGTCACTGGATGTTGTCATCAGTGATGTCATCAGTGATGTCATTTGAGATGTCATCAGTGATGTCATCAGTGATGTCACTGACCATGTCATGAATGATGTAATATGTGACATGATCAGCAGTGGATTGCGGGTGCGCGATATATAGTTAGTGTAACTAACTATATATGCGAATTTCAATGGTTTTGTGTGAGTAAAATAAGGTTTTGTAAATGCTAATTCCTAACTATATATGGTCTATAACCTATGTTTTTTTCAGTGAATTTCAATGGTTTTTTAATAGCAAATATCAAAAGCTGTAAAATGTATTCTTCTTTTAAAGGAAAAATATATTTTATATGTATTTAATATAATTTTTTTATGTATATACATTTTTTGAGGGAACGAATTTATCAACTATCATGCTGAAGAAGAGTGTGGGGAAAAAAAAACAAAGAGGAGGACTAAGAGGAAAGAACAATCAGTTGAAAAATACAATTGCTTTAAAGCATGTAGTGCTTTTCCACACATTTACATTTAAATAACCCATATTAGAACATACAAAATATCTACAGAGGAGACGGTGTACATTGAATTTTAGACTCTTCATTGGTACCTACATGTTGGTACTTACATCACCCACACAACACAACAGCTCTATTCAGAGCTACCCTACCTCAAAGCACACTAAAATATTATTTTAATATTTCCCTTGGTTTTCCCCTTGTTACGCTTTCCGGAACGCTACCCGGTGCGCGGGCCTCCTCAGCCACCCTCAGAAAACCTAGGGGGTCAGGATATGTCTCCCGTGCCCCCTTATACCCACTCCCAACATTGTTTATCCTCCATCTTGTGACTAAATTCGTCCGAAACACAAGATGGCGGACTCCCGTTACGCTACCGGTGAGCTACCCGGTTCGCGTACCGGGTAGCGCTTCCACCGCGTAAAATCGAAAAAAAATGTATTTAATTTTTTTGCCCCGCGGGCCCTTTAATAGCCCTCACATCAATCCTAGGGGGGTCAGGAGGGGTCTACCTTGCCCCCTTTCATTCATTTCCCCCTTTGTTTATTTCCACCTCTTGTCTCTCGATCCTACCGAGAGACAAGATGGCGGCCGCTCCGGACTGTTTAGAATGTTGACAGTCACTGGAGAGCCAATCCGCTTCTCCTCGCGAAGTTCCGTTACGCGTCTAGTACGCGAACCGGGGCGCTAACCGGGACGCTGTCACAGATATATATATTTTTTTGAACGTTAATTTCTCAAAATCCACTGGAGCACATATCTTGAGACCTAGCAAAGGCACATCGGGCAAACAGTCTCTACAGTTTTGCCAAATTTCATAGAAATCCATTCAGCCGTTCGAGCTAAAAGTGAGTCCAACCGCCCTATGGAAAACTCAATGTTAAAAACACGTTTTGGGACCCCCCTTTTTTCTTGGCCCCCGCATGACGAACACCCCCCAAACTTTCAGGGGACGCTCAGAAACAAAATGTGCCATTTTCCTGAAAATTTCAGCCAATTCCGTCCATCAACGCCAAAGTTATTCAACATAGAATTTTCAGAAATCCCTATTCAAAAAAATCCTAACTATATATACCTACTGGCGACTGCCAGTAGGTAATATATATATATATATATATATATATATATATATATATATATATATATATATATATATATATATAACATTTCTATGGCAAAATGAACCCCCTCATTTTGTTCCTTTGCAAATTAAATGTTTTAAGTGTTAACACTTTATTCCAATCAAGATGACTTCAGGTGTGCCATACTTTTGTCATAAGTAAGACTGTTAGCGCTGTAGTTGTTCTTTAGAACACTCTGGGACATTCTGTCACTGGGCTATAGTTGGGCTACATCTGGCTGATATTTGGGCTACATTTGTTTTTTTTGTCTCTGGTGGCCATCTTTGGGCTACATTGGGCTACATTGGGCTACATTTGGGCTCTAACATATATATAGCCCAATGTAGCCCAATATATATTTTTCAAAGTTAATTTTCGTAAAAACCACTGGAGCATATATCTTGAGACATAGCAAAGGCACATCGGGCTACCAGTCCCTACAATTTTGCCAAGTTTTGTGGAAATCCATTTAGCCGTTCGAGCTAAAAGTGAGTCCAACCGCCCTATGTTAAAAACATATTTTGGGACCCCCCTTTTTTCTCGGCCCCCGCTTGACGAAACCCCCCCAAACTTTCAGGGGACGCTCAGAAACAAAATGTGCAATTTTCCTGAAAATTTCAGCCAATTCCATCCATCAACGCTAAAGTTATTCAACATAGAATTTTCAGAAATCCCTATTCAAAAAAATCCTAACTATATATACCTACTGGCGACTGCCAGTAGGTTATATATATATATATATATATATATATATATATATATATATATATATATATATATATATATATATATATATATATATATATATATATATATATATATGTGTGTGCGTGTGTGTGTGTATATATATATATATATATATTATATATATATCATCAAGGTGCATATGTGTGGAATTAAATATAGTAAAACATTGCTTTCCCATAAAAACTTACCTTCACAATATGTTTGTCCTCAATATCCTTGACACCATATTTTGTCCACATGATAGTTTTTCCTTAATTTTTTGTTCAAACACGCAACCTTAGTATTGGCGCAGTTCTTCCTAACTTAGAATATGGCAAGTGTTTTTTCAGATAGGCACAATTATATAATAAAGATTAACTGCCTGATGAAAGTATAATATGTATATCTGCACTAATCATAAAAGAGGATTTGGCCAAAAAGTGATGATTAGGACCATAAATTACACAAAAGTACTGGGCATCTCCTAACTGAGATGCACATACCAGTTTTTTCACAATCGCTCTTGTGATATGATACAGCCCGCATAAGTATTCCTCCATGTTGAATACCTTTCCCCAATGATCCTAATGTGGTAAAACAGTGCCGCTACCCAGCAGAAGTCTTTACACAAGGCTGTGGTGTTAATACAATGTGGACTTGGCTGTAGCTTACCGCGTCAAACACTATTCGTCATTTTTCCAAGTTAGGCATGATCTATGTGTGAAGGCGAACAATCAATACGACTTTAATAAGAACACCCTGGGTAAAAGAGCCCACAAGATTGATCGTGTTGCCATCACAGAAAAAGAATCTCAAGATTTTATACGAGAAAAGATTTCTTGGAGCTCTGCAGACTTTTCGTTTTCAGATTACAGCGTATGTTTGCATTTTGCTTGCTGTTTGTAAAGGTTTCTTCCTTTCAAACAAAAGTGAGATGCCTGTGATAAAAAATGTCCAGATATGGTTAGTCTTCTGCCTCTTGAAAATATTATCTTCAGTCTCAATTATGTTTTTTTATTTATATATATTTACAATAAAGGTAAAGTAAAGAAGCAAAGGAATAAATCCTCTGTTAGGCTTTAAGGCAATGTACTCATATCTTTTGTTAGAGTCTATTTCCCTGTTCTCATGGTATGGATTTCAAATAATGCAATCACGGCACCCGCGCTTTAACTTAAGATGTTTAAAGCTAAAGCGTGGTTGACGCAATTGTAACATAAGTAAACATATAGGACAAAAAATGGCTTCCAAGCGCTTTTTTTTCTATTTGTTTACTTTTGTTACAATGGTGGCACCCACACTTTAGCGTTAAACATCTTATGCTAAAGCGTGGGCGCCACAAGTGCTTTAAAAGTAAAGAAATAGGAAACAAAAATTTGCATTTTTTTGTATTTCTTTACTTATATAGCAATTGCGGCATCCGCGCTTTAGCTTAGGATAATAAAAGTTAACACGCGGGTACTGCCTTCATAACAAAAGTTAATAAATAGAAAAAAAACATGTGCCCATGTTCGGCGGCGCAAATAACAAAAGAAAGGCGTGGCGGCCATTATATCAGCTGAGTTGTGCCGCTCTGGTTATCTGAAATGAAAACAAGCATTGGCATAGCCAATAGGCCTCGCATTAGGGACCTTATAAATGTTTAGCCATGCAACAGTTGATGATGCACCAAGGATATTGTGCTGCACAACTAAATACTTATAAGGTTCCAAAAGCGAGAACTATTGGCTGTGCCAATGCATGTGGTTGGTCAGAAGTCTAGTTTCAGATTTTTAGCCTCCACTAGCCTATTTAAACTGCAACCCAGCGGCGTTACGGGCCCTGCATCTTGCTCCTCTGGGGTAACATCTAACACTAGAATCCTAAAAAAGCAGGTTTATGTATGGAAGGAAGTACACCCATGGGGTGAGGCATTCCATAAAGATTTTTTTGCCAGTTTATTATTTCCAATGCCGCGGCTCCCCAGGGTATTGGGAAATAATACCAAAGTGTCTTTCTCATAACTGTGCTGAGGCTTTAACAATGATGTCACCCATCATTTGTGTGGCTTAATAGCTACAGCGGCCGACTTTGAAGCAGGGGAACCAGCTCAAGTCTGGCTGGAAGCTCAATCAACCTGTGATTCTGGGCAAATCACTTAATCTACCCACGCCTACAATGAATGCATCCATCTGTAATGCTACTTGTGATCATGTAAAATGCTCTGGCACCTTCGTGTCGAGTTCACACTATATACAACTGCAAAAAAAAATAATCAACCAAGGCTAACAAATAAACTATAAGGTCATCTCTGCCTTGCCACTCAGGCTATTGTTTTCGTTCAGTGGTTTGCATTTCTCGTATATTCATTTAGCAGCAACATACCTCACTAAGCTTGGTCTCACAGATAAAAAGCCTGTATAAACTAAATAAAAAATAAAGCGCTGTCAGTGATTTAAGAATCCTTTGGTTGCACATGTTTGCAAATCTTCGGGTATTCTGACCTCCTTGCAGTATCCTTCTCAAAGGAACACTTCAGAGAAGGGCTGGTGCGGAGGTCTCCAACCTTTTCAGTAATAATATCTACTTTATGTTCAAGGAAGACCATTCCCGAGCTACTAGTATTATCAGAGTGTTAGAGTGACCACATCAGACAAGATTACATTAGTGGCCACAATTTGCAAGATTACCAGCAGTGATCATCGTTGTGCATCAACCACTCTTGCCAGTATTAAAAAAAAAAAGATTGGTAAGTGTGGAATGTCTCTACATGGGTAATATATAACAGTCATAGCTACAATAACAATAGAGCCAAGTTAATAATAGTAATATCTCTCCAACGCTGCATGATAACCTTTATGTCTGTGTCCTGTAGTGGCAGCGGTGTTTGTTCATCACTGTGGTCTAAGGCCTTACAAAATCCCAGTCGATAATCCAACTAGTAGTTGTCTCTTTTAGGTGCATTTCACAATCTGTCTCTTGCACAAGCATAGTGAAAAACATAGTGCCTAACCCGGCATTTGCTTGTCTTTTGTTTTTCCCATTTGGTCTACATTTAAAGTGATTTCATAAAGGTACTTAATTTGTAAAAAAAAAAAAAATATAAAGAATAAATAAAAGTGTGCTGTATGGCAAAATACTTATAAGGTCTCAAAGGCGAGACCTATTGGCTACGTCAATGCTTGTACTTTATCTGCTGAAAAGCAGTGGGGCCATGCTCCTATGCCTTAACGGAGGAGCTGCCACTGCAACACTAGTGCTTGAGCAGTGAAAACATAAAAGGCAGTACTGTGCATGCAGTGAAACTGCAATTCGGCTTTGCCTACAACGCTAGGAGTTGAAAGAAGTGGAATGGCTGAAAGGTGTGACACAAACATTCAGACCATGCAAGCACAAGCTGTGGCAGACAGACCGAGAAAAAAACATGCTTTCTTGTGAAGAATTGCATGAGCTGGTCATTGAGACAGTAAAGGATGACCTTAGACTGTTTGAATTGTATATAAGTATATGGTATTTCTATAGCACGAACCTAGCCAAAAGGCAGCGGAGCACGGCACATGGTCAAAGGCAAGAATAAAGTTAATGAGTGATAGAAGAGAAAGTTGGGCTGGTTAATGTATTGGTGAGTCTTCAACTCCTTCCTAAATTGGAGGAAATACTGGGAAGTCCTCATGGTTACCCGGATATTGTTTCAGATCCTGGGAGGACAGACTGAAACTTCCTCAAGACTAAAGGCTTCCATGCACACAAAATTACATGTATGTCAGGGTAGCGGAACACTAAATGTCTCTGCAGTTTATCTAAGTAAGGCAGAAAGTCAAAGTAGTGGCAAAATTGACTTGCTCGATGGAAGACATTAAGCAAATGTTGGCCTGGCTATAAAATGCATGTGAAGCAGGATATACCTGTTATGCATGACGAGGTATATTGACACTGGAGGAGCAGGGTCTCGCATGACAGTGCAATGTACCCCTGAATGTCTGCAACAACTGCATTTATTGCACACATGTACAGGTGATACAAGGTAAAAATGTGTACACTGTGCTTGTTTACTGCGCATCATATTAAGCATACTTTCATGATCATCCTATTTTCTTTCTCCTGCCACCTTCAGCCCTCTTTGGCCTCTTTCTGCTGTTATTGTAATAGGACAGGTAGTTGCATCTGGGTCAAAAAAAGTGGTCAGGTGCTGGCTGGACGCTGTTGCAAAGCGAACGACTCGGCACGGAGTTTTATACAGCATTTTCTAGTGCCATTTCTACACGTCAGGCATAGGTCACTAATTTGAAATTAAGCACATTCTGTGGTTTATTCTGTTACTTCTATATGTGCTTGCTGTACAAGCGGCCCTTCCTGTTGTTTGTGTAAACGGTGCTATATACCGTGCTTCCCACAGACGTCAGCTGTGTTTTCATGCCGTTCCACAAGTTTTTGATTACGATTTCACACTCTGAGACAGCCACTAGTCAGGGAAACGGCAGGCAGGGTAAAAGTGGGCTAGGTGGCTCTGGCTGCCTCAACTGCACCCTGCGAATGTAGGCGGGATCACGAGTAGCGAGCTCCACGTGAAACTATTTTGCTTGAAGTGACTGGAATTTCCCCAGCCGACACGCGTGCCTGCCAAGAGTTCACACAGTTTCCCTAAGCGCCACCCGCCTTCGGTGTTAACCTCACACCAGAGTAATTCCAGACCAATGCGATTATAAGGATACTTTCCTAGAATCAGGCCTCCGCTCCCTCTGCCCGTTTGAGAAAAAGGCATGGCGCGGGCTGCAGGAGATAACCGCGAGACGCCATACCAATATGGCCTTGTTGCCCATTGACCTTGTGAACGTGGCTAAGATTCCAGCGCACGTGGGAAAGGCCGACAGTCCCCGACAAGAATGTAGCTAGCTGAGCGGGTGGAGGTCTCTGGGTTTTTGTGCTACAATTGTTAGGGCCCAATTTCGTTGTGGCACATTCCTCACGAACGACTTCACCCAAGAGCCATTTTTTAAAATAAGTATGGAGGAAAGTGGAGGATTGTGCCCTCGCAGTCTGTCAATAGGCCAATAGGGCGAAACACGTGTCGGCTGTGCTTCTTTGTTCGCATATGAAACAATCAATAAAAACCACATACGCAATAAGGAATGCTTGAACTTTTTCTTTTTTGGACTACATTTGACAGACTGTGAGGGCACAATCCTCCACTTTCCTCTATACCCCGACAAGAATGTGACCATGACAAAACATGCAGGGCTTGGGCTGGCAAAGTATTCTATATTCAACGTCTGCAGCTTTATGATCTAAATGCAGAACCCGTAAACAGTCTTAGAGACTCTTCGGAATGTTCAGAGGCAAGGTAACACAAAACAAGATCAAGGATGAAGAGCCAGGGGAAGAGTGGGTGACAGAACTGCAAAACCGACGTGGCCCCAGCTGGTTTCAGGCCCCGGAGTCCTGAAAGCCGCAATGCAATTAATGAATTGATACCAGACCAAACACCAAATGCACTGGTGAATAAATACCATGCACACGGAGATATAAAGGTACAAAAAACACGAACTAGTTGCCCAGTAAATAAAACAAACATTGAAGAAAGCAAATAACAAGCATTGGTCGCAAGCGCCTTGCACTCAAAGTAAAAAAAAAAAAACAAGCTGCGAGGCGCACTCTGTGGTGGGGGAGGGGCATTGAAGCGAGGCGCGCACGCTTGGCCGAGTGAGAGGCAAGCCATATGGTGCCTCTGCTCGTGCCTCTGCACGTGAATACCAACCAAAAGCCTGCGGTAGCACTTTTAAAAGCCTGTTTACTAAATGAGACCTAAAAAAGCGCTGTGGGAGAGCGTGTCCTGCCTGCGACAGCAGGCAGGGTAAAGACATTTCACTAAAACAGTGCTCTGAGGCTGTATTTACAAAGTACAGAGGAACTATACATGTAACAGGGGACGTCCTCATAGGAGGTTACAAGAAGAGAAAAGGCGGTACTAAGGAGGAACTAAGAAGACTATTGACCAATGAAAAGCCACCATTTACAAAGGACAGTGACAGGAGCCAATTTAAAAGATAGGCGGGGAAGTGGGCGGAGCTTCAATTCCATACCTGGATTCAGCATGTTTCGAAGAGACAGCACAAGCTCTGCTTAGGCGAGACCTAAAAAGTACTGGAATTTAGGGGTTTGCCCTACTGTATTAGAGCAGGAATGCAAGGAAGTGCAAAAGCAAAAATCATTTATCTCTCACTATCGCCCTTTGACTAGCAGAAATGTGTCCAGTTCAGTAGTGTCCTTATAAAAAAATGTAATTCAACCCTGTATCTTGCATGTCATAATGAAGGCCACATAAATTTACTTTCTGAAAATCTGGTTTGGGTCACTCAGTTTTGGTGTAGCTGGGCCGAGGTAGGAAAGGAAAGGAAACCCTCTTGAATGCATTGTCTGCAATTCTAGGTATTGCAAATTGGTTTATTTTCTTACAGGTCTGGCAGCTGCTGTCTTGTTTTTGTAAATTCAAGAAGCGTTCTAAAAATAAGTAATCTCTGTTAGTGTTAACTTCGAATCAAATGGAATTTAGTCATTGCTCTGAGGCTACATAATGTGCCTTCATCAAGCACACATTCACCCAAGTCTCTATTACTGCCGAATTCAGTGGCACTCATTTTATCCACCTCAGAAGAATGAAAGACTGAGTGGACCTACCAGGACTCAAACTTGTGACAATGAGGTTCAAGACAATTCACTTCAGGGATTTGAGCCACCGACCGGGCTATGGGTTAAGTAGGAATTACTGTATAGGATTTCACTGTTGTAAAGCCCTGTGGACGGGCCGGTTAATTAGTCTTTGAATGCCCTTATTAAGTTCTTAGAACTTGTGTATGCTAGCCAAGCACACAATTTTGACCTTTTCATCCAATAATCGCATCAGGTACAAATCCGTGGGTTAATGCTTGACTAGGTTTGAGCCAAAATGATCTCTGGGAAGTTAGTGCTGTGAGGACTTTCAGACCGGCAGGGTCATGTTTTCCTTAAAAGACTGTTAAGAGATGGGATTCGTGCATACAACACCTCAGTTACCATTGTATTAGATTCAGTTTAAATGACCAATTGGGCGGGAATTCTGACGTTCTGTATTACAAGTTTGTACTTTAATGAGCATTCATGACTGGAGCCAGTAAAAGGATGCTGTACTGAGTGGCTAGCTTACAGTTTTTATTTATTTATTTTTATTTATTTTTCAAATTACGGAGTTTTATATAGCACAAACTTGACCCGAAGGTATCTGGTATCAGCGCGCTTTACACGAGCACTAGTTGTGTTACATGAGGACACATTCATTTATTTTTTTGTTAGGTACTGGGAGATTACGTGATTTGCCCAGAATCAGAGGATGTTGCGCGTCCTTACTGAGACTCAAACCCGGTTCCCTAGATTTAAGGTCGATTGCCCTAGCCTTTAGGCCAAGTCCTCTTCCCAACTGTTGCTTTGAAATAGGTGATAACAACATTATGTGCAAGCTATAAACCAACTGACGCATTTTAGAGCTCGGTGTCACTTAGGCAAGAGTTTTATACGGTTTTATGAAAAAATTGTAACAAAAATATACAATATCATGTTAGCACAGTCAAACATTTCATAAGAGGCCCATCATGTGCTGGATGGAGCTATTTAATTTCTATTTGCCGCCTTTTCAATTTATTTTTGTATTGCTTCCTTTCAAATGCGATGACTTTTATAATGTGCATAATTTATTTACCAACTCGAACATCAGAACAGTGAAGATTTTAGATTTCGATCAGACTTCAAAAGTAGGGACTCGGAGCTGGACTGCAGACCAAAGGCATGAGACTCACAGAAGAGAATGAATCATACATCAGCTCAGCAGTTGTTTAAAAAAAAAAAAAAAAGAGGCCCGGAAGCACAGTGCTGCATAGGTTTACATTTAATGAGAGTGTATTTATGTCATCTACCCCCAAGCCATTGGCATTACTGTTAATGCCATACTCGTTCAGCTCTTTACTATTCCATTCAACCGACCAGCTCGGGTTTCCACTTCTATTTGTCATCCTGGTTTTCTACATGAGTCAATGGGGCATATTACCAAGGGGGGCGATGGACAATTATCGCCGATTTAGCTGCCGTTTTCGGCCGCTAAGCGGCGATAATTCTATCACCCTATTAGCAAGCTGTCGCTAACTGATGTTAGCGACAGCTTTTAGGCGATAGCGAGTGGTTTGGGGCCCGCTTTGTATGTCAGCGATGTTTATCGCTAATGACATGCAAAGTGGGCGTACCCAACCCGTTAGCGACAGAAAGCAGTCGATAACGTCGCTGTCTCCTATTAACAAGGCAGGCGTAGCGTTGGAAATATTTGCGCTAAGCACGAATATCTCCAAAAACTAACGCCTGCTCAGACCAGTTCTTAGCCATGTTATCCAATGGGAGGTGGATAACATGGCTAAGAGCATTTTGTCGCTAATGCGTGAATATCGCTGTATTCTCAGCGATATTCACGCTATCGCCCTAAAATGTATCGCTTTGGAGATATACGTTGCTAATAGCACGTTATCTCTGTGATAATTTCCGGCGATGCTTAGCGATAAAAAATTAGTTGCTAAGCCTAGTTAGCGATAAATATCGCTAATCGTTGGTAATATGCCCCTTAGTTCTTTAACATTTCCTTCAAGTCGGAATATTGAAAAACAGTTTAAAATACACCACATGATGCCGGTCTTTGCAGGTCTATTTCCAACCAGGTCAAGAGGTTATAGAGCTGAGGATCAATTCTGTACAACAAGATGTCTCCCTCTGTGCCGGTTATTTAATCAAGATATCAGCAGGTGACCAACACTCCACAGTTTTGCTGCCATCAAAGGTGATTGAGAAGTCAGCAGCTTTTACCAAAAACTCTACCTAATAAGCTATATTTGAGAGGGAGCCAACTAGCTCACAAAGACGCCTATCAAACGCCCTCTGACTTCTTATAGTCCCTCTTGTGTGGCACAGGCCAATGAACTGAGTAGAGGGCCTTTAACGTGCAGTAAAGCCCTCTGCAGCTTGCTGTAATGCCATATTGTGCCCATCACTTTACATCTGTCTGGAGAGCAACCCCAAACAAAGGAAGACAATACTCATCATGTCACTTTAAATGAATTAAAAAGTAATGCTATTTTGTTCCATTGCCATAATTACCATTGAGGGAAAACTCTTTACAAGCATATATTCAGTTTCACCATAACTCCTCCGTTTGTTTGCTGGTGGGACAAAGGCATCCTACAGTATTTAACCAAATCTATCCTATATTAAACAATCAATAACAAATAACAATAGATATACACCTACAGTTTGAAAGAACAGGGAACTTTTCTCATCCTCTCCAGCCTTCAGCATGGAAACTTTTGAAGATGTTTTTGTATATCTTGGCACAAAGGACATCGTGATAAAGGTTATTGCTTCCACTTTATTGCACTATTTTCAAGCAAAAGATCAGGTTAGTTCATAGCCTGAAAGAAGCATCTGTATAAATGCAAACTTTTAATCCATTGGCTAGCGTGTTCTTATTGGTGGTATGCTGTTGATGTACACGAGTCTTCATTGCTTCAATAACGACTACATTTTGCTCCTAAATGCCTCACTCTAAAAGCCACTGGAATCGCAAGCTTGCTAAAATGATTGTCTAGCCCAGAGTCCACCTCTTGGCTCGATCCACTGATTTTGCTGCCATGCTCCACCTAACGACTTGCTTCTTTCAAACACGTTTTGCCACTGTTGCAAATCTTAACCCACAAATGGCACCACCTACTATTTAGATGCAACTCACCTCTAAAACCAGTGGACAAATGCAGTGAGAGAGAGGGTCCCAGGTCAGACTCCTTCATGCACTGGTTTCTTTGTGTTTTTCATGGTTTATCACTGAGTGACAGGGCTGCCCATCAAGGCCATGATATTTCGTGAACAGCTGCATTGTCTTACTTGTGTTCCCACTATGTTTTGGTGATGGGATATCAAGTAGTCATTTTGTTAAAATTCATTTCCAACATGATTTTGTGTAACTGACAGGCAGTGTATACCCATTGATGTGTTTAGTTTGCTGACATGACAGCATTTTAATTGCTTATGTCTGGCTATTATGCTTTGGAAGGGTGTCTTTTTTGGATGCCGTAACTTGCTATGGTTGCAGTGCTATGCCTTGCTTGTTTTACTTTGCTTTAAGATATAACATGCTGTTGAATGTATGGTTTTCTTGTTTACTTAAAGATGTAGATACCCATATGCTTTCCTAAAGATATAACACTGTTCCTTTGACAATGCAAGACACTATTGGCTTTTCCAATGCTTGTTTTCCATTACCACCGAGAAAAGGCTGGACGTAATAGAACATTAGTACTTAGGTAGTATCACAAATCATTAAATACAAATTCAGGATACAATACAGTCTGTACTTTTTTGGCCTAAAATGCAATCAACACAGCAGTCTAATAGGGTTTTTTGTGTCCCTTCGCTAAACCTGTCCAGCAGTCCGGTGCGTAACGACACTTGAGGGGTCCCCCCTGCAAAGTACATAGCACCCCACCCCTCCCTGGACCCAATCAAGAGCTCTCAGGCCAGGAGTGCACCACCCATGCATAGTGCCGTAGGGGGCCCCCTAGAGCTCAAGCTCACTCCCCTAACTCACACACACACACGCCACGAAGGCTGCGGGGGCTAATTTTACGCCACTGCAGCAGTTTCTCTTCAGCCCTCTAGGTGAAGCTCTTCTCTGGCAGCACCTAATTCTAGACCTCACCCTGTAACAGCACCCCTCCCTTCTGCTCAAAGATCTCTTAACGCTTTAAGTACCCCAGACAATGAACTCATTTTCCATTGAATGCCTTGACCTTTGAAGATTGCTTATTACATATTAAACAACGCTTGAGGCACCTCTGTAACTGTAATTTACATGCAGTCGTTTTCTAAAATATTAATTTCTTGTGCTTTTCTTTATGTTATTTGCATGTTTAGTCTAATTAGTTTTTTTCTTAAGATTATAGTTTGAAATATATTATAAGAAATATGCATGCTATTGAATATGTTAGTTTGTTTGTAATTTACTTTGTCCTGAATTACTAATTTGTATGGCTTAAGAGAAAAATAAATAAATAAACTATATGCTGCAAAAGATGTGAGCCTATTTGCAGCGTTTGGTATGTTTGGGAGGGAAATGTAGGTGATGGCAGTATGATATACTATTTAAAGCACGCAGCAGTTAGTGCTTATTTGATTAACATACATATATGCAGGTTAAACTTTTTCTTAAGATCAGGGGTCTCCGAATACACCTGAATCTAGTTTTGATCCCACCTCTTGCCTCTTTCTTCCCTCCCCTTACCTTTTATGTCTCTTTATCTCACTTTTGCAGGTTTCTTTTCACCTCTGCTTTCTCCGTTTGTTGCCGTTTTCCTCTCTTTCCCTCCCTCCTCGCTTCTGTCTCTTCTGCTTTTCTATTACTTCCTCCTCTGGATGAAAGTCTGATGATGATAAATAAATAAGTCCTGGTCCCAGAAACTGAGTGTTGATGCCCACCACTGCAAAAAATTAAGCACTGATTAACACTACAAAAAAGTTAACTAAACCAAACATAAAACAACACGTATGTGTTTTTGGAGTGAAGGAAATGCCTGAATCCAGCAGTGCTGTTTTGTTGTTCCAGTTACTTTACCTGCTTTGTAATGAAAAGTGACTGTTCTTT
The DNA here is from genome assembly GCF_964261635.1 of Lissotriton helveticus. NCBI lineage: Eukaryota > Metazoa > Chordata > Amphibia > Caudata > Salamandridae > Lissotriton > Lissotriton helveticus. The sequence continues at coordinate 644,495,142 of NC_136071.1, read as the reverse complement.
AACACACTGGAAAATCGTGCTTGATTGTCCCAGTTTAATAGCTGCGGGGGGGAAATTAAGATTGCACTTCCCACACATTAATGATGAGGTTCCCCTGGCTTCTGCAATGACATAATTCAACTTTAAATTATGCAGATGCAGCGTTTAGTGAATTTGTTAACTGTGCATGTACATAAATGAAGGGAATGGTGTGATCTTTTCATATTTATAGAGATATTAACTGTAATTAAGCCTTCCTGTTGTGGAATTAGAGGACAATTGATAACAGTCATTATCAATGCTGACACTAAATATATACTGCTTGGCAAAGGAAAATGCCCTGCAGGAAAGATTAGAGCAAACACCAATATAATCAGTGAGTTGCTGGGTCACACAGGAGCCATCACATTGAAGGAGAACAAATCATCCCCCAACCTACACACATTGCAACTTCCATGTTAAAATGACCTTCAAAAGGGCAACTCTGTTCTAAGCAAGTTATACAATCTTATTTTATGCAATACGCATCTAGGACGGAAAATGCCATGGCTCTATAGAGTACCTGAAGTATACAGATTTATTAGCACAGGATATAAACCAGCCGCTGTTATTGTTTCCATTCAGGTCTCTTACAGTTGTTCATGATAGATCCTTTATTTTCCAGGGATCGATTTAGGCATCGGGGAAGGGACTTCCATAAAGGACCAGTATATGTTGTGTTGTGTTGGCTTTTCTGATATCCGTATCTGAAAAGCAGGCTTGCCCTGGGAGATCCTTCATCCACATCCACCCAGTAAGGTGGATATGGGGAATAACATCTCAGTTTCCATAAAGACAGACCCATGCTGTCCAAGTGGAGAAGTGTGGCTCAATGGTTAGAGCGGCAGACCCTGATGCAGAGGTCTGGCCCGGACCAGGGTTCAATTCCTGCCTCTGCGGGTCTTGGGCTCAATTTCCCCGGACCTGATAATGCTTGCCTCGGTGCCTATTCTAAGCATGGGCCCCACTCTGCAACTCTGGGCAATAGCTTGCTTAATCTCCACAACGGCCCCAACAGCGCTAGAATGCCTGACTTCACAGGGAAAGGCCAGGAAGGGTTCCACAGCGATATGTGTACAGCACCTTGAGACCCCTTCGGCGGTGATACGTGCGCGATATAAGCACTACATTTACATTTTTTGCATGCTACTCCAATTTATGAACGAGTTGAAGTTGCACCTCTTTAAAGAACACTGCATCACAATTCAGTAACAATCCAATAACCTGCTACCATTCCTATTGCTCGTCGATTGTATGCTTGCCTTTGAACCTGTACAGCCCTCTGCTGCCATTTTGGATAGGTCGCTGCTATACTAATAGAACATACATATATATGCCCATTGGGACCAAACAATTCCTCCTTAAAACACAGAATTTGTTATTCTTATTTGAAACAAAATCTGGACTTTCTGTGATCCCACTGGAATGTGCAGGGTAATTTATGATAAATTAGTTGAAAGAATGAAGGTGATGTTATTTGAACGTCATGGTAGAGAAAGGGAATCAAGGAACGTCTAGGAAATGTTGCTAAACGCTAAGATCGAAAACATTTTGAACATATAAGATGTGCACCATCTGACTTAAGGGAGGAAACAATTTTCTTTGGTAGCCATTGCTTTTGGAGCATTTGAAAAAGACTTGTGCTTGAATATAAGTATCTGCCTCAAATTGGTTTAAGAGTGGCCATGACTTGTGGTATAGTACCCTGGTACAGCCAAGGCATGTGCCTTCTGGTGCAGTACGTGCTTCTAAATCCACTGTGTTATCTATTAATGGCATGTTGCATTGCTATGTTGTTCATCAAATGCAGTTCCATGACTCCAAAATGGCATCTAGATATGATCTGTGGTACTGTACCCTAGTAGACCCAGTCCTTGTCCCTGACTCCACACTAAAATCTAATAATGTCCTTTGGAAATATGGTAATTAGACAGAAGATATGTTTGGAGCATCAAATGCTTACAAGAGATGACATTGTGACATCTAGTAATGGGGATCCATCATACTACACCAGTTTATATTTCTGACTGCACAGGCATTTCTAAAAATGCTTTGTTTATCTGCATCTTGTTGCTGTTGGCTGCACAGTCACTGCGACTCAATAAGCAAAAGAGAGATCTTGGGTCAAAAACATTGGTCTCCAATACTTCTGGCTTATGCTTTTGTGGGCAAGTAATTTCCATGTTTCTGCACTACATGGGAATCGTATGCTGTGTCAGCAATTTCTTCACTCTAGATGTGTCATTAAGCTCAGGTGACTTGCACGCCGGGTGAAGTGCACTGTAATATTATCACATGTATTGTATTTAATTGGAGTATTTGCTCATTGAACATTCTAAGATAATTTGCTTTAGCACTCAGTCTACAATACTGCGGGATTTACATACAGTATTGTTTGCAAATTTGTGCTTGGCAATTCGTTCAGAATTATTCCTTATGCTATCATTTATTATGGAAATCTTTGAATCACTCAACACCTTCCACATTCAAAATGTTTTGAATTAAAATATCTGCAATCAGACTTTTGACTGTGTATACCAATGCCTAATTTTAGTTGTGCAGGACATAGACACATTAAGTCATATTGAGTGAATAAGACTTTTTTCAAGTGTTAGACTGAGTCAAGGAAATTATCCTGGTGAGGTGATGAACCAAGTATAAACACTGTGGCACCAGATAAAAGAACATGAATGAATGGCTATATAGCATGAAAATGTGAGTCCCCAAAGTACTCAAGATAGAGGCTTGAGTGCATTGACTGGATTCATTATTATGAGATGTATGTGCAGTATTGTTCTGAAGAATGTGTGGTAGATCAGTGATTCCACTGAAATTCTGCAATGACAATAATCCATTCTCATTATATAAAATAAAACGGATGTATGTCAGTACAACGCAATCTTTTAGATCGCGGTACTTAACAACGCGGTTATTATAACGCAAGTCGTTACAACGACTTGCGTTGGAGGGCACAGATTGAGGAATATTATAATTTTATATTCCAACACCAGTCCACGTAACAGTAGGGAAGGTGTTGGAATATAAAATTACATTATTCCTTAACCAACAGCGCCATCCAGCGCAAGTCGTAGTAACGACTTGCGTTGTAATGGCAGCGTGGTAAAGGTCGTGCGGTGTAAACACCCTGTTGTAAACGACGTTTAACTAATAGGACAATATAATCGTTGATAGGAATTGTAATGAATGTCATGTGAGAGGGGAATAAGTGTGTTACCATGTTTATTGTCTCTCTTTTTTTAATATGGATTTATGAAATGTGAATTCAGAGTTATTTTAATAAAAAACAGAATTCTGTTATATTGAACAAAAATAAACACTAATATCATTTTTGAAATATAAAATCACAGAAGTGTTAGTTGTAATCAACAACATACAAAGCTAAAGTAAAAGAAAGATTTCTCTTCTAGAAGGCTCTTCAGCCACATAAGATTTTATGTCGGAATGGAACTATTTGCTGTTCAGAAGGGATTATATACAGTAATAACTTACAGCTGGCAAGGTGATAGGACAAAATGACACGTGTACTGATTTTCTGCCATCAGAATTCTTTCCGCTGGCAGCCCACTATACCAACCTACAGACATTTCTCTGCTAATTTAAGAAGGCGACTCCCCATGTGAAGGGGAACTCTGTGACTCTCTCCCTTCCTTGGGTAGATGTGATCTCTGATGCCTACTCCATGGGTGAGTGAGTCTTTTCTAAAACCCATTTATGCCACTATCACACAATACCCACATTAGACCACCATAGGATTAGACACATTATGGCTGGCGTATGACATTAGGTGCTAACACAACGCTATGGGTTAAGTGCTTGTTTTTCATAGCCTACAATCAAAGGCCTTATAATTCCATAGAACTTTCCTGAACGTTAGTGTAATTCCACATACACTCCAAAATGCACATTTTGCTGAACACAGAAAATCAATAGATACTGGTATTTAAGGAAAATATAAATCTTGCCCACTGAAAGTTGATACTGTCATTAAAAACAGATGAATATATGGCTCGGGAGAAATTGCTGTTTTCCTGGCCTAATCTTGTCTAATTTCACCTTAAATGTGCTCCGCGAATTTTCATAAATGATGCCATTTAACAACATGGCAAAATGTTAAGATAAGTGTCATCACGGGCATAACGAGAACGACCAGAATACTATCAGCTGTTCGCAACAGGTGTTTTTTGGCACTATTTTTTCATGTGAAAATATAGCGCTAAAGGCCGGTTTTGCATTTCACATAATTTCAGGCGATTTTATGTTGAATTTCACGTGTTTAGGCGAAAGCAAATTTTACAAATTTCGCCCTGAAACTACCTACGTCTTACCGTCTGTCCAATCCACATTTCTTCTAGTGCTAATAGGTTGGAGTCTTTTATTAACACCCACTCGCTTCTGAGCGGAACAACATTTTTCAAACACTTCAAAATATCTCGACTGCTTGCAGAGGTGAGCCGTGAAGCACTGGGCGTGCTTGAGTGCGATGCTCTGACTGTCGAGAAACTCCTTGGGAGGCGTGGTGGAAGATTAGTTTAATCACGTCTCCTTGGTGGCCTGCCGTTATGTACTTGGAGGTAATCTTTTTTTTCAAGCCGGGAATACATTTGTTAATTAGCGCACACTTATTCACAAACAGCAAGGTTAAAAGTCGTTCAATAATCATTCTCCCTTCATCACTTGAAAGCGATTGCTTACAATAAATGTTTTCCCTGGAAGGAGCAAGTGTTCGGTGTCTGGTCCTAATACTTGCAAGATCATCTATAGCGCTGACCGACATGCTGCGTCTAAGTGCTTCGAAACTCGTGTTCAAAGTGCTTCGAAACCCGTCTTCAAAGTGCTTTAATGAATACATGCGCCTTAGTGAAAATTATTGGCATTGAGTTTCTTGACATCTGAAGGAGGGTAAAAAGAGTTAAATCCGTTGTGATTGGAAGTTATGAATTGCAGTTGAACACTGAATCTCAACAGCAGGTGCTCAAGCCACTGAGTTTTCTTCCTTGCTGCACTGCCCTGTGTTAAGTGAACAGAGTGCGAACTATATTAATAACAATATTATGTAAGCTTTCTTTTCCTTTAAAAATATATATATATATATATAACACATTTTCTTGATCAAGGGGTGGTTAGTTAAGATTCCTCGAATAACCACCAACTATAGAAATGCTCACCTGTTTGATTATCTGTGTGTACAAATATCGCATGGCCCCTAAAGAGCCCTTGTTGACCGGAAATGGGCCCTCACACACAAACTCGTTTTGTATCACTCTCTCTGCATACATTTAAAATGCATTCCTTCAGAAAATAAATGTAACATTGTTGAGTCACCAGTGTCAGATTAACCTGTGTTATAAAACGCAGCTTTGCGTTTTAAAGTCTCGTGAATAAGATGAGTCTGCCTTCCCCTGAAGGAGCGCCCCCTCAGATAGCATTTATTTGCTGTGAAAGTGCCCGATAAGAATATGTGTGAAGAAGACGTTAAACGGGCGGGCTAATAAAGAGCAAGTGCTGGCAGGCTGACAGGCCGCGAGGCTGCCAGGAAGTGGCGCAGTTTCCGATGAAGGAGCCCCGCAGTTTGTTTCATGGAGGAGGCTTTGTTATCGGAAGTGCAGATCGCTGGTTTTAGCGAGTTCAGGGCTGCGAGGCGATGCCCGCCACGAGAGCTGGCGTGGGCCTGTTCGTTCCCTTTGTGGGGGAAGGCGCCCCCGTGCTCGAGCTGGCATGGCTGCTGCGCCGCACTAGCCGTGAGCAAACGCGTCTCCGCCATCATGCTTATGCGACAGAGGGGGAGAGGGTGTGAGACACAGGCGGAGACGGAGAGGCGAAATGAAAGAGCAGTAGTGGCTTCAAAGGCACAGTGGAAACAGTTGTCGGTGGCAAAACCTGCCCTTATCCATTTACCTGTAATAACAAGCACTTGCAATGATCACAGCAGCCGTTACACGTCAATTGCCTCCTGCGATACCAGCCACGTTCGACCGGCTTTTCATGTTTTATTTCTTGCACATATTTGTGTGAAGGCATGGAGGGGCGTAGCCTGGTCACTATGTTTTTTTTTTGGGGGGGAGGTAAGCTTCGGAGTTTCCAGCTATCAGGCTGAGTCATCTTGTTGAAACGCATTATTTAGCGAGGTGTAACACCCCACACCAACTCCCCCCCAGCTAAGCGCCTGAGGGCATGTGCTTTTATCCAAGATTGTGTTTAAATAGTCATGTTTATTATATCAAGTTTTTTTAAAATATACTTTTGATATAAACATATCTGTATTATTATTTATTGGCAATGTCGGCTGACGCGTTATTTTGGGAACTAGGGGCATATTAGCAACAAATAGCGATAATTATCGCTAAATGAGCTTATTTTTTATCGCCGCGCATCGCCGGATTTTATGACAGAGATAACGTGCTATTAGCGACGTGTATCTCAAATGCGATAAAATATCCGGCGATATCGGCTCAACGCGTGAATGCGATATTCAGGCATCATCGCCAATAGGGTCTTAACCTGAATGTCCACCTCCCATTGGATATACGGGTTAAGAAGTGGTCTGAGCAGGTGTTAGGTTTTGGCGATATTCGCGCTTAGCGCAATTTTTTTTATCGCTTCGCCTGCGTTGATAATAGGCGATAGCGATGTTAGCGACTGGTTTCAGTCGCTAACAGGTTGGGTACGCCCACTTTGCATGTCATTAGAGATAAATATCGCTGACATGCAAAGCGGGCTCCAAACCGGTCGCTATCGCCTACAAGCTGTCGCTAACTGCTGTTAGCGACAGCTTGCTAATAGGGCGATAAAATGATCGCCGCTTTAGCAGGAATAAGTCCAGCTAAAGCGGCGATAAAGCCCTTGATAATATGCCCCTAGGTGACCACCTGTCCACAATTTACACAAACAGTCAGTTTTTTACCTTACCGAGCGTGGTTTCATTTTGTCGCTATGAAGTGATTATGCATATAAAGGGAGACCCAGAGCTCAGAAGGAAGGTTGTAAGGCCTAAGAAAAAGGGCATTGCTCTAAATCAGTGATACTCAAAGAATGGCCTGGGGGCTGCTTGCAGCCCTCTTGCCATTTACATGTGCCCCTCCTGGTGAACAGCAGCACGAGCTACTGTTAAGTTGCTGTACACTAATATTCAGAAAAAATGTTAAATAAACAGGTAAGCATTTATTCACCTGCAAATAAATGCTTGCCCGTTTATTTGACATTTTTGTAGACCTCCTTACACAATCCCTGACCGATCCAGACCCCCTACTGTCACCCTGCTGGCATCTGGTCGGCCCTCGGACACACCACAGACTTTACATTGTGGCCCCATGGCAAATGTTTGCTAGTACCCATGCTTTAAGTAATACACTGCAATAAATAACAGTTCAGGATACTAGTGCCCCATGCTACAGTTGTTTCCAAGTTTACTTAGATAGATTTTATGTTTTTTGCACAACTGGCGGCGGTTGACTTCTTAGCATCATTTGAAGTCTCCATTTGCCAATACTAATGTAACAGTGGTAAGTTCTAACACTTTCTGTTGGCCAGCATTGGTAGCCAGTGGAATTTACAGGTTTCAACCCTAAAAGGTTTTACATGCGTCAACCCTAAAAGGCATAGGCATATCTGGATATATCCAGGGATAACCTAGCCATATATCAGGAGCACATTCAACACATATAATGTTTCATTGAAGATAAAGAATGTCATTCCTAGATTAATCTAGGAACAGTTAGAACAAATTGAGCATTAGTTATGGATAAACAGACCTGGGAGAGGAGTGGCATGGTAGGACGTGGGTAATGGTATGTTAGAAATGGCTTCCAGCACTGTGCCTGGAGCAGTGCTTAATTTGTGCAGATGGTTGTATGTGGTGGGATCATACTGATTTTTGGGGAGTCAGAAAGAGGTAAGAAGGAAAAGGAAGAAAGATCAAGGAAGAGGAAAATAGGAAAAAAGTGACAAGGGGAGAGAGCAGGGATGACAAAAAAGGTGCATGAAGTTTATAAACAGACAGGATGTGCAGGCAGGTGGAAGAAAGAGGTATGTAATGGAATTCAAATTAACAAGGATTGGTAATCAGCTATCCCAGCATTCAGCAACTCCGGAGGGATGTTTACAAATTAAGCACTAAAGCACTAATCTGGAATTCACTTTACTGACAGGTCATTTGGGCAGAGAGCCATTGTATCCAGCAGGAAGGAACGTTTTGTAGAATAGGACATAGCCGATCAGAAAAGCCACAGGATGATAATTGGCGCTGTATTTAATAAGTCTCTTTTTTTACTCCAACTTCCAGAAGATGCACCTCACACACTTTTTCCTTCAGAACTCTAATATTTCGTGCAATGAAAAAAGGAGAAGCTTGATGCTCCTTGCCCCTCAAACATGAGCTCCATTACACTGCTCCCAACCCCAACACTGTATGTGGAGTCATATGTGGATAACCACCTCAATCTCTTTTGTAAACTAGTGGAGCATGGATGACTTCCAAGCTGTTTTTCTTACTTGATCTTGGTTTGGAACTGGTTGTTGTCAGTTCTTGATGACCCTTGCCTAGCAGCAGATGCCCATAGATTCAATGCCCTGATGTTGCTTGATCTGTTATGGCATTTGACCCTGTCAATCGCTTACTTCAGTTGAAAATAAATAAGGGAGTAATTGGTAGTACAGTTCTTAATTGGGTTGACTCTTTCTTTCATGAGTGTTCTCAATGAGTCTTTCTCATCGCCTCTGTGTCCAAGTCTTCTGATACACCTGTTTGGGTCAACAGGGTTCTGGTTTCCCCCTGCACTTACTTAACCTGCTTGTCAGGGCAGTGGCATTCCTCGTCCGCTCCCATTGGCTCCCAGCTGTACACAGTTGCTAATTATATTAATCTTTTGTTTAGGCTAAGTGGTCCCTTGCTTGGTGACTCCACCTTTCAGAGAGCGCTCTCCTCAAGAAACCCACAGCAGACCCCACCGACCTCAAGAACTACCGTCCCATCTCGCTCCTCCCGTTCCCGGCCAAAGTCATCGAGAAGACCGTCAACAAACAGCTGGCCGCCTTCCTCGAGACGAATGGATCCCTCGACCCCTCACAGTCGGGCTTCCGAGCGAACCACAGCACCGAGACCGCCCTCATCGCCGCCACCGACGACCTTCGAACTCTGATGGACAACGGAGAAACAGCGGCCCTCATCCTCCTGGACCTCTCCGCGGCCTTCGACACTGTCTGCCACCGCACCCTAGTACAGCGCCTCAGCAACATCGGAATCCAGGAGAAGGCACTGGAATGGATCACCTCCTTCCTCGACGGAAGAACACAGAGAGTCCGCCTACCACCGTACAAGTCAGAGGCCACCAAAGTCATCTGTGGCGTCCCCCAAGGATCCTCACTGAGCCCCACCCTCTTCAACGTCTACATGAGCCCCCTCGCGACCATCGCACGCCAACACAACCTCAACATAATCTCCTACGCTGACGACACCCAGCTGATCCTCTCCCTGACCAACGACCCCGACACCGCCAGAGCCAACCTGCACGAAGGGATGAGAGACGTAGCCGAATGGATGACGACCAGCCGCCTGAAACTGAACTCAGACAAGACGGAGGTCCTCATCCTGGGCTCCACGCCCTCCGCCTGGGACGACTCCTGGTGGCCCCCCGCCCTGGGCACCGCACCCAAACCGACGGACCATGCACGCAACCTGGGCTTCATCCTGGACTCCTCCCTCTCCATGACCAGACAAGTCAACGCCGTCTCCTCGTCATGCTTCAACATCCTACGCATGCTACGTAAGATCTTCCGGTGGATCCCCACCGAGACGAGGAAGACGGTCACCCAAGCCCTCGTCACCAGCCGACTGGACTACGGCAACGCCCTCTACGCCGGAACCACTGCCAAACTCCAGAAGAGACTCCAGCGGATCCAGAACGCCTCGGCGAGACTCATCCTCGACATCCCCCGACGCAGCCACATCTCCGGACACCTGAGAGATCTGCACTGGCTCCCGGTCAACAAGAGAATCACCTTCCGTCTCCTCACCCACGCGCACAAAGCCCTACACGACCAAGGCCCGAGCTACCTCAACAACCGGATCAACTTCTACACTCCCAAGCGCCTCCTCAGATCGACCAACCACGCCCTCGCCGCCGTCCCCCGCATCCGAAGAGCGACAACAGGAGGAAGATCCTTCTCCTACCTGGCCGCCAAGACCTGGAACTCACTTCCGACCAATCTGCGCCTGACCCAAGACCACCTCTCCTTCAGGAAGAAGCTCAAGACCTGGCTGTTCGAGCAGTAACGGCACCCCCCCCCCTCCAGCGCCTTGAGACCCTACGGGTGAGTAGTGCGCTCTACAAATGACCTGATTGATTGATTGATAGATATCTCCTGGGGTAGATGGGATAACACACAGACTCAAAGTTAATGCCAAGAAAACTGAGACATTGTTGACCAGATGAATCTCAGAGCATTAAAACATCTCCTTCTGATCAATGGACTTGGACCATGTCTTGTACCTTCCACTGTTTCTGATGGCCAGATAGAGGCCTACATCTCTGCTGTGCTATCTTTTGCACTTTTAAAGTGAGAGTTAATCCTAGAACCCCCCCTGTATTACAGGAAGAAGGCCACCACTCAGTTATTGCTGTCCTCATAGGCTCCCTTTTAGAGTACTGTAATAGACTCTGCTTAGGCACAAATTGTCACTTGATCCATTGATGGTAAGTGATCCAGAACCAAGCTGCTCATCTGGAAGCCCTGTCTTCCTCGCTGTTTCTGAGCATCTCCAATCCTTCATCTCCACTGGCTGCTGGTTCCGTTAAGAATTCTTTTAAAAGTGTAATGCATTGTTCATAGTTGCATCTTACAAGTTATGCCTTTATTTCTGTCCCATCATTTGATTCTTCATATTCGCTTTAGAACCCTACGAATCAGCTTCTACTATTGAAGCCTCATCATCGCAAGACCAGAGCTGGATGTCCTGTTTTTTCTTGTGTTACTCCTGATTATTGAAAATCTCTACCCTAGAGCCTCAGGAAAAGCCTTTCACTCGTTGTGTTTGGAAGAAAATGATCTTTTTATTTAGTCAATGCCTTAGCCTTAATTCTTCTGCAGATCGGCTACATTTTCAGCAGCAAGTGGCCTATGGGTGATAGGATAGAACAGTTCGAACGTTCGTACTAATATAACAAACAGCAATGTGGACAGGGTCTTATCACCAAGATGAAACACCATCACATGGTATGTTTGTTGAGTGGCAATACAGGAAGTTGGCTCAGTGGATGGCATATCTGGCATGTCATACTGCCTTTGTAGGAGATATCTGGCAAAATAACACGTGAAAAGCCGTGGATGCCCCACACAGACTGCAGCAGTTTTTCTGGTGCAGTAAACAGTATTATTCATGTGCTGCTGTGAAGTCTGCTTCAACATCACAACTTTGTCCATGCCTTGGTTTAATGTGATGGAGAGCTTTTGATAAATATAATCTGATCTGCTGGTGGAGAGAAGTATTTTAAAAATGAAACAAAAGTCTACTACCTAGTCCTTGCCATTTCTTTCAAAGAAGTGTTGATTATTAGTTGATGGGCATGAAGTGCAGCGTGGGGTTAAAAAGCGCAAGGACTGGGGGCGTGGCCGAGATGGCGGCACAGTAAGACGTGTCCTGTGAGGGCTCCCCGTTCCCGATCCCCCGACCGGGATTAAAAGCGGACCTACCCCATACCGAACCCCCGCCACTGACCGCAGTAAGCAAACGGGACACTAGCTGGGCAGGCTGGGCCCCTGGTGTGATTCGGTGGCGAAGAAAGGGGGCCGCGGAGTGCGGGCGCCGGCCGCAGCGGTCCAAAGGCGCGAAACCCGCGATCCCGACTCCGGCAGGGAAAGGAGCTTACGGACCTAGCGCGGCGCCCTGGGACCGGCAACATTAAACCGTAGGTTCCCTCGGCGGGCGCAGCTGTCCGGGAGAAAGGTGAATGCCCGGGGCGGACGGCAAAGAAGAAAGAACGACCTGAGACGTGAGGTGCCCGCGGGGCCGGCGCTCCGGATCACGCGAGGCCCCGGCTTGGGCCTGGTCGCCGGAGGAGCGGTGGAGGCTGGCTGGGCGGCCTGGGCCCCCCGAAGTGACTCGGGGCTTGGAAGCCCCGCGCGACGCCACAGGACAACTGCACCACTGCGCTGGGAGCCCCCACAACAAGAAATCCACGACGGGCCCTGAGGGAGTGGCCTGGAACTCACGCGAGGCCCCGGCTTGGGCCTAATCGCCGGAGGTGTGGCTGATATTTGTTGCCCGGCCGCAGGTGGGGACGGCACAGCGGATCAGAGGGGGTGGCTCTGGGGAGCGGACTCACGAGTCCCCAGTGCCCAACAACACCGGGAGACACCGCAGGGCCCAAGGCGACGTTGCCTCAGCCTACACGGAGCCGTCATGAGGCCTGGTGGTACGAGGCCGCGAACGAGATCAGCGGACACATAGCCCGGGAGGTGAGAGGGAGCCGGTCTCAGGGCGGATAGGAGAGGTCAAAGGGTGCTCTGCGAGTCTGGTGGGGGCCCTGAACTACTGACGGAGACGAAGCGTGCACCCCATTGATCCCCAGGTCCGCTTGCATGGGAGGAGAGGACGTCAGGAGCCGAGGGCACTGCAGCATAGAAGGGAGAGCACCGGGAGCATAGCCTGGGACCCTGGGGAGTGCCCACGATATTTCAACGTGCCGGGGGCCGCCCCAGGAGGGGCCCGGCGATCTGCGGCGGAACAGGAGGGGCAGAGGGACTGGGCAGCAGGAGTAGCGGCGTGGGGCACAGCTCAGCCCGCGGCCGGACACCCGGAGACGGCACGTTCCAAGATCCAGGGCCTAACGGCCTACGGCCCTCGTGGAGTCACAAAGCCATCCTGCCTCGCGACACTCCATTACGCGCCCATCACGGACTGACGGCGGTCCCGCCCAGGGGTGCAACTCGGCTGGGTCTTTAGGCCGACAAAGGGGTGAGAGATGGCTTCCAGCCGAAAAGGGAACCGCAACATATCTGAGATGCTGACCAAAGGGACTCTTAAGGTCGACAAAAGCCCAGACAAGCCGGCTTCGACGCCCCCTCCTAAGGGTAAGGACCTCACAGAAGGAGAGGCCCCGGCGACCAAAGCGTTCATGGAGGCCCTCTTCACTTCTCTTAAGGAGGACATCCAAACCTTCCGGCAAGAAATGGCCGGGGACTATAAAGAACTCTGGCGAGATGTCGACGACCTTGGAGAGAGGGTGGCCGCGAATGAGCTCACGGGACAAGCCAGAGGCGAAGAGATAGAGCTCTTGCGGCAAGAAATCATTCGGCTCAACAAGCAACAAAAGGACCTACAATCTCACGCGGAGGACCTGGAAAACCGCTCAAGGCGAAACAACATTCGGGTCCGCAACGTGCCATCCAAAGCAGAAGGGGACGACATGGCGGGATACCTGTGGACCCTGTTTAGATCGGTGCTTGACGAAGATGAAGACTTCGATATCCGTATTGATAGAGCCCACCGGCTGGGTCCAGCTCGTCGGGCTCAGGGTCCCCCGCCAGACATCTTGGCTTTCCTGCCGGACTTCCCTCTTAAGGAGCGCATACTGAAGGCGGCACGTCTCAAGCAACCTCTTCGCTTCCAAGGCCACGCAGTGGAACTGTTCCAGGACTTTTCAGCTATCACCCTTCAAAAGCGGAGGTCGTTCAAGGTAGCCACCGCCTTTCTTCGCAACGAGGGGGTCCCCTACTCTTGGGGGCATCCATTTCGACTGATCTTCAGGTGGAACGGGGCTCTGCACCAGCTGCGTTCTTTAAGTGACACCTGCGCCCTGCTGGGCATTCAGCAAGAGCAGGATCAGCCAGATGATAACGGCGAGGAGAAACAGCCCGGGGCTTCCTCCAGGTCACCAAGGGCGACAAGTGACGGCTGGCAAATGGTGCGCAGGGGCCGACCTCCTAAGAAAAGCCTCAAGCCAAATCCGGAGACAGTGGCGCAGGAACAGGCTGCAGCGATCCATGAGGTCTCCAAGGACACTGGCGCCGACTCCTGAGGAGGTGACGGTGGTCGTACTCAGCTAAGTTGTGGCACCACGGTCGGGGGCGGGGCGGGGGGTCCGGAGCCGCCACTGCCACACACCCACACATAAACTCGTTCACCACAGGCCTGGATAGACATTTTAAAGGCCTGGGACAATGTTCACCAGTTGGGGTTTCAAGTTTGGAAGAAGGGGGGTTGGGGCGGGGAGGGAGGATGGGGGATGGGGGGTAGGTTCCGGGGTTCCGTACGGGTGGGTCTCATTGGCTCAGACACAGAGAACGGGTGGGGGGGGTGTTCCTCCGCTGGACTGCTGGCAGAACGCAGGTGACTACACACACTCTCATGGCTGAGGAGGCTCTCCAGATCCTCACCCTCAATGTTAAAGGGCTCAACAACCCAATAAAGAGGAGAGCGGTGATCTCATATTTAGAACACTCTGAGGCAGCGGTGTGTCTCCTACAGGAGACACATTTATTGGCTAAAGACTGGCATCGCATGAGATCCAAAGCGTTTCCAACTCAGCTCTACTCCTCCACCACGGAGAAAAAAGCAGGAGTGGCCCTACTGTTTGCTAAACACTTCAAAGGCAGGGTGGGGGACAAAGTGGCGGAGATTAAGGGCAGGCTGCTAGCTCACACGATACACATTGGGAGCTTATCACTTACCATAGGGACCGTCTATGCGCCTAACGCAAAACAGGAGGCGTTTCTTATGGGGGCACTCTCGGAGGTTCTCGGCACTAGCTCCCGACACATATTGATTGGCGGGGACATCAACTTGGTCATGGATAATGTCAAGGACAGGTCAGGTTGTAGATTTGGCGATTCAGGGGCACTGTCCACTGCAGGGAAGCGGTGGCTCACTGACCGGGGGTTTCTGGACACCTGGAGGGAGGCTCACCATACAGCCCCAGGGTATACCTTCTACTCTCATGTGCACCACACGTATGCTAGAATTGATCATTTCCTTAGCTCCACTGACTTGGCCCCCATGACACTGGATGTAGAAGTTGTCCCGGCCGCCCTATCGGACCATGATGCAGTGGTGCTGCGCATGCGGGTACCACGACAGCGGGCGCACAAGGGCAGTTGGCGCCTCCGGGAAACCTTACTCTCCCGCAAGGGAGTCACCGAGCAGATTAGCCAAAGAATCAAGGACTACCTTACCCAGAACGACACGGGGGAGGTGGCTCAAACAGCGGTCTGGGGGGCGCTCAAAGCGGTTATTAGGGGGGAGTTGATTGCAATCTCGGCAGCAGACAACAGGGAACGGAAGGACCGCCGCCAGGAGCTATCGGCACAGGTGCTGGAGTTAGAACAAGCGCATAGTCGCACGGGGGCCCCTAGAATCTGGCGCAAGCTAAAAGCGGCCAGGGCACAGTTGGCGAGCCTGGATCTTGACCGGGCGGAATACGCCGCACTGCGCCTTAAACATATGTACTACGTAGGGGGAGACAGGACGGGTCGGTTACTAGCCAATAAGCTCAAGGCGAAAACGGTCCGGGACAAAATCCCACTCATACGCGAGGATGGGGGCCGGGAGCTTCGGGACGACGACCTTATAGCCAAAGCATTTCAGACATTCTATGCTACACTGTATGCGGCTGACCCCATCGCGGCTGCGGATGCGGGAACAGCATACCTGGAGGGAGCTAATGTGACGGCCCTCAACGAGGCAAGCGCCCTAACGTTAGACGCTCCTATCCGCTTGGACGAGGTGATCTCCTCTATCGCCCGCCTCAAGCCGCTAAAGGCGCCGGGCCCGGATGGATTCTCTGCGGGCTTCTATAAGTCCTTTTGCCCCCTCCTGGCCCCGGTGCTAACAAAGCTGTTCGACTCCTTCCAGGGGCCGGGATCGATCCCTTCAGAGATGCTGGAAGCGGCGGTTATCGTCCTACCCAAACCGGGCAAGGACAAAACTAATTGCGCGGCTTACCGGCCGATCTCCCTCCTGAACATAGACCTGAAACTTTTCACGGGGATCCTGGCTGCAAGACTGGGCCCTTGTCTCCCCGGTATAATAGAACCGGATCAGGCGGGCTTTGTCCCAACCCGCCAAAGCGCAGATAACACCAAACGCCTGTTGCACCTGATCGATAAAGCGTGTTTTAACGCCTCGGATGCAGCCCTTCTATCGGTCGACGCTGAAAAGGCGTTCGACCGGGTTGACTGGATCCACCTTGACCGGACGCTTGGGAGATTTGGAATGGGCGAGAGGTTCAGGGCATGGGTGGCTAGTTGCTACACCTCCCCTCAGGCAACGGTTAAGGTAAACGGAACGAGCTCCACACCATTCGCCATAGGCCGCGGCACGAGGCAGGGCTGCCCGCTCTCGCCCTTACTGTTTGCCCTCTACATAGAACCGTTTGCCCAACGAGTGAGGGACAATCGGGCCATCAAGGGCATTACTTTTGGGGGCGAAGAACATACGATCAGCTTATATGCAGACGACGTCTTGGTGGCTGTTAACGACCCCAGGGTCTCGATCCCAGCGTTCCTGGAAGAGATGGAACGTTTCGGTGAGGTGTCGGGCTTTAAGATGAATGTTAGCAAATCGATCGTTCTCCCCCTGGGGTGCAACGCCCACCAAGCCCACAGGGGCTTGTTTAACATAGGTGGGCTGACCACACGTACCGCGCTCCCATATTTGGGGATCGAGCTAACACCTAATACGGCGCAAACAGTGGAGCTGAACTATACTAAACTGCTCACAAACGTCCAGGAGGATATTCGGCGTTGGAAACAACAGCCTCTCTCGTGGCTTGGTCGGGTAGCAGCAGTTAAAATGTCCCTGCTACCAAAGATACTGTATTTGTTTCAAACCATCCCAATCACCCCCCTGATAGGCATGATCAAGAAGTTGCAAGACACCATACAGCAATATGTATGGGCAGGCAAACGCCCAAGGATGCGGCGAGACCTGCTCGCACGCGTTCCCACGGAGGGAGGGTTGGGGGTCCCCGACCTGCGGAGGTACTTTCAGGCTACACAGATGCGATACTTCCTGGAGTGGTCCAGGCCAATGTCAGAGAAGCGCTGGCTATTCCAGGACCGGGCCATGGCTGGGATGCCGCTTTGGAAGATCCCATTCTTAGCTCGAACGGACAGACCAGCATACATTAAGAAATCACCCATCACCAAAACGCTTCTACAGGTCTGGGATGCGGTTGCAGTGACGCACGGCCTCACATCCTTCCCCTCTCCAATGACGCCACTGTTCGGAAATCCAGCATTTCCTCCGGGAAGGGTCCCTGGCTCCTTCCCGCAGTGGAGACTGACCGAGTGCAGTTCCGCAGGCCACCTATTCGACACACAGGGCTTTATGTCACTTAGGGACGTACAGGAAGGGTACTCAATCAATAACCCGCACAATTATCAATATTTCCAACTGAGGCATTGGCTCACTGGAAAGGACATCATACCGCACGTGGGCCGTGCTCTCAGTCCTTATGAGAGATGGCTTCTTGCCAAGACCTCGGATAAAAGGGCGATCACTGAACTGTACAAGATTTTAACTCCGCCCCAGCCACCGAATAAATCCGCGGGCCAGCAGCGATGGGAGAGGGAACTGGGACGCGAGCTCTCACACAGGGAATGGCAGGACATCTACTACCGGGCGCATCATACGGCCCGTAATGTAGCCAGCCGGGAAGCGGCGGTGAAGGTGGCCTATTACTGGCACCTGACGCCAGAGCGCCTACACAAAAGCAACCCCCGCAGGGACCCCTTGTGCTGGAGGGGCTGTGGACACATAGGGACCATGCTTCACCTGCTATGGGAATGCCCGATGGTGCTGGACTACTGGGTGGAGGTCCTTCGGGATGTGGATGACTGCTTCGATACAGAGATCCCCCGCTTTCCTGCGTATGCGATCCTGGGCCTGCCCAACAAACTCACCTTTCCACTCAAATCTATTCGGGGTCGCCAAATGGGACTGGCCATAGGGGCAGCATCGCAACATATTCTTTCTCTTTGGGGTACCCCTAGGAAACCCACTCACACAGGGTGGCTCCATAGATTGTGGTATACACTGGGGATGGAGCGGATACAGGCGTCCCTCACACAGTCCTCAGACGTCTTTAAAGAAACATGGGCACCTTTGATCTCCCTGTTGTCCCAAGAATTCCGAGAACTCACCTGCCCCAAGTATCTTAGAGTCCTTAGACTAGTTGATGACTTCCATACGCCGCCAGGAGATGGGACGTGAGGAGTCAGTGGAGGACACACTTGTACACCATACACCTACATAGCTATACACACCGGACGGAAGGGGAGGGGGGGTAAGGGTTAGTTCTGAGAACGGGGTAGTTGGGGTTAGGGAGGTCCTCTGGGAGGCGGGGTAAGGGGGGGGGTTTGAAAGACAGTTAAATAAGGTGCGGGACTCCAGCCCTCTTGCGCGGACTCAAGGTACTCTGCTCCGTAACTGGCTTCCTGCTAAATGCATTGGATTTTGGGGCGGCACTGCACTAGGGCTTTGTCTATCTGTTGGCTGAAATGTTTTACTTGAATGCAACTGTCAATAAAAATATATTTGATCCAAAAAAAAAAAAAAAAAAGCGCAAGGTCTAATAATGCTGATATTAGAGGACTATGGATTGTTCCTATATCAGGGATCTCCGACGTTGTTCCAAGAGGACTGGATGAATTTCAGATTTCCAGGGTGACGACTAACTATGTAAAAAGTTCCCCTTACATTCATTCTATGTGCGTTTGTCTTCTGTGGGTAGTCTTTAAATCAGAAACAAATCTGACCCTCCTGGACTTATTTTAGCCTCTCCTTGTCTAAAGCTTGTGCTTTTTTGTGGTTCGCTCCGACATCCTTGCACATTCCTTACAACTTGGATCAAATCTTATTAAACATTCATTCACTTGAAGATTTCCTAACCTAGTTATGGAAGGAGACAGGAACATCATCAATCTTAGGGGATGTGTCCTCTGATCCTTTCCAGAAAAATATGAATTTTTATCAGATCTAAAGCAAACTTCTAAAATAGAAAAGAAATCTGAAGAGAATAATATTTGCTTTATTGTACACCGAAAAATTACTAAACGTTTTCAGGGCAACCCCCCTCCCACAGTTCCCCAAAGTGACTTGTACCTGGCCATTAAGACTTTTTGAGCACTATGAGTGGGATCCTGGCAATCGTCTTTGAAATGAGGAATTACGCAAGGAGTCAGATACACCATGCCAAGTAATCTGGTAAATTCTCGGTTCTTCCTGGTACTTCAGTTGGAGACATGAGCTTCTTTCAGCCGATGACATCAAAGGGTGAATCACAGTATTAGCACAGATCTCATAAATCTGGTCGGGCCTGTAACTCCTGTTACCAGCATCAGCAAAATTGCAGGATGCTCATAATGAGACCTGTAACATTGTCTCCGTCTTGCGGGTTGCACGATCTGTCTTCGACAGTCAAGGTGATCGGACATCTACAATGTAAAGCGATTTACCTTGTGTTACAGAGTGATTTTGCTTTTCTTGATGGCTTAATTGACAACATTGTCAGAGAAAAGGAAATGTGACAATATATATCTTCTCGACCTGTGAAGGAGCATGAAAGTACTGTAAACATAATGAAAATCGTATTATTTATCATCCTTTATTTGTGAAGCTCCATTTTGCAGTCAAAATAATGGTGTTTATTAATAAATGACAGGTAAAGATCCTATTCCCCTCTAGTGATAATATTTGAAAATTTGGTTTATACAATTGTAATGAAAAAAATATTTTTACTGAACTTGCCACACTATGCAGTGGATTACTGTATAATCATTACATCATTTGGCAGTATGAAGATCAGCCTAGGTATCACATCCTCATAATTTGCACAGCATGTGTCAGAGTCTTCACTTTCTAGATAATAAGTCCAATGGTAAGATTCAAGTCATAGTTTTCAACCTCAGGGTACAAGAGACAGTGTGTGCCTTGACCTCTGGGTCTCATCTGCTGTTGTCAATCAATAGCTACTTGCCCCTCGTTTGATTCCTGTCACCCTCTCACTCAGCATGCATTACACACTGTTTAGATTTATTCAGTGTGAGGAAAAGATTGGCCACTGGATCAATGTAACTCACTTTGTCTAAAGCTTTAGCACACACCTACCATGACACCTGCCACAAACTGGGTACTCCATTGGCAAATTCAAAAGGGATCGTATGGACTGCAAAGACAAACATTCTGAAATACCTTCTTCCTCATCTGAGCAGCTTTGTTGCACAGTGATTATGGGTGTGTGGGGAATTGATGGGCATGTTTGACCCATACTGTGGTGACAGGACCCTTCATCCTAGTGCTCATGAATACAATCTGTACCATGCAAACACCATTGATGTGAGAATCACAGTTCTGCAAGGAGGTTGCCTGAAAGAAAAATTGTAGGTTGCAAGACAGTATAATTACATTATTTAGGATCCTGAAAATTTGAATATAATTGCTACATATTGACTTAAGCGAATAGACCTTCACCCCTTCCCAATATTTCAGAAATTGTGTGTTTGACACATAAGTACTGGGGGATTGGGTTCCATAGTTGAAGCCTGCCACATACCACAGTCATGGATGACAGATCCTCATAGAACAATATAATGAGGTAACCGGTCCCTGACTCATGTATTGCTTAGTACGTATAGGATAAAACTTTAAATCTGACTGTTGATCGAGGGCCGTCAATTTAGTTTCTATAAGGTTGAACAGAATTTATCAGATTGTTTAATACCAAACAGCTTTTACCTGCATAGTTATGAGTTGTCTCAAAGTTAGGCAAAATCACTGGGCATAGAATCAAATATACATCATTGCAATAGGCAGCGACCCTGATATGAGTTGATATTGTATTGTAAATTGTATTGTAATTGCATTTGTGTAGTGCTTACTACACCCGACGAGGCGTCAAAGCGCTTTTTTCGGTGAGTAGCACACTACTCCGGGACCCATAGAGGATTAGTGTTGAATTAGTATAGTGAAACATGCAAGTACATTTTCAGTGGTAGATAGGTTAGTCAGTTATTTGGATTCACAAGGAAGTCAGAAGGATAGAAGAGGAAAAAAAGTTTGCATTTACATAGCGTTTGTTACCCCTGATGGGGTGTTGAAGCACGTTACTCCGGAAACCCATAAAGGATTAGTGGTGAATTAGTAGAGTGAAATATGAAAGTAATCTGAGTGGTGGATATTAGCCAGTTATTTGGAGTGAGAAGGATAGCGAAAGGATAGAAGGGGAAGAAAGGTTTGCATTCATATAGCACCTGTTACCCCTGATGGGTGTTGAAGCTCTTTTCTAGCCAGTAGCACGCTACTCAGGAACCCATAAAGGATATGAATTGCTTCTTAGTTCTGATGGGGCTGGTAACATAATTTACGGAACCCATTAGAATTATGAGATCCGTGGAATTAGTACAAGTGTCTTTAATTTCACCTGGAGCCAAAATCTCAGTTTGAAAGTACAGTGGGAAATGACGAACTAGGGGAATTAAAAGTGGAGTTTTTGATTTCCACGATAAATGCTAATTTTTAGTGGACTGACCTTCAGGGTCAAACTTGTAATGGGCCAGATATTTCCCACCCCAGAGTTAGTGGTACACCTGGCATCTGTAACTACTGGGGTGAGAAATGCGCCCATTTACCAGGCCACTCTTGATGAGTGTCTAAGTGCAGACCAGAGCTTAGTGAACGATGAGTCGTGAGCAGCGGATAGTGGATGCTGTAGATTTAGGACAGATATAGGGCTTCGTTACTACTATGGCAAGCACATGGGGTACAAAACTTAGGCAAGATCAAAAGGCAACATCCATTTTGCAGAATTTCCAAGCAGGTGATGACGGAGTTTGTACAATGTGCGAACCAAAGGTCACCAATCAATCACTCATCTGATATTTTAACTCTCTAATCTAATTTGCAAAATGGAACTCGCTTTAAACTGTAGAGGTTTCAGGTTGCTACTATTATACTCTATATGTCCCAAAAACATGACTACTTAAGGTTGGCTGTTCGAGATAAAACAATCAAGAATCTCCTAGTTCTCATAGGGTTATTAAAGATACCTGCTTTTTTTTTTTAAAGAAAATTAAATCTAGCATTAGGTCTTTGTTTGTGGACCTTTACCTGCCTCACGGGCAGCTCACTGCCACCCACATTGTGCAGGCCTTTAGCATACATACATGAGCTATTTGTTGATCATGCCTGGGATAATTACTGAGTGAAAGACTATATGCATAGTGGGCCTAGACGTTTGAACAGTGCCATCTTCCCTCGGTCTCTATCTCCAAATTAATATAAAGACCATGATTTCACTCTGCTTATCACTTGCCCTTTGTCTTCTTTAACTAGCATCTTCATTTAAATGTTGAGGTATTCTACTTACCCCATACTTATATACTTTAGAAATCTGGGATATAAGTAAAATCTTTTCATAGATTAGAATACAAATAATGGCATTTATAGAATGAACCCCACAAGACAAAGTCTCTTTTTGCTTTTCAATGATTAGTATTATTATAACCCAGTTAAATGTTGGTGATTGAATTACTCTCAGAAGGATCTAGGGCTTTGGAAACTCATTTCATTTTTTATTGTGGCATTCATGTTACATGCAGATATCTGGTGCTCAAGTACCCTCTTATAAGTTAGACAAAAAGTAAGAGGTGTCCAGCTTATCCTTCAGTATTCCCACTATGTATTACCCAGCCAAACAGGCTTTAAGAAGCCCTGGAATACATATGTATTCAAGGAGGCTACTGGCTCAGATCACTCCACTGACATCACTGGTACCCTTCAGTAAGGGACAAATACCAATCAAGTGATCATGGACTGTCTCACATTCCTCCTGTTTTTGAAAAAGGGGGGTGGTGATGGACAGAGTTTCTGAATGATGCAGAATACTCTTACCAAGTCAAGAGATCATGGTTTTAATCCATCACCGTTTTTTAGCTCACTGCACCATCCCAGCTCAGAACCTGGCTATATGCAAATTAGTCTGTTCCTGTCCCAGTGCATGATGGGAACAGGGCAAACCAAACTACCAAGCCAATTCTTATACTGGGAAGGAAACAAGCTCCCGGGGACCGGTTTCTGGCATCACAGCCTTCTTCGGCCCGGTTTGCTTGAATCCTGATGGTGCAATGAGCAAGGGACTCACGTCTGAGTATACCCTCCCACACATAGTGTGGATAAAACCGATTTTGAAAAAGGGGGGTGGTGATGGACAGAGTTTCTGAATGATGCAGAATACTCTTACCAAGTCAAGAGATCATGGTTTTAATCCATCACCGTTTTTTAGCTCACTGCACCATCCCAGCTCAGAACCTGGCTATATGCAAATTAGTCTGTTCCTGTCCCAGTGCATGATGGGAACAGGGCAAACCAAACTACCAAGCCAATTCTTATACTGGGAAGGAAACAAGCTCCCGGGGACCGGTTTCTGGCATCACAGCCTTCTTCGGCCCGGTTTGCTTGAATCCTGATGGTGCAATGAGCAAGGGACTCACGTCTGAGTATACCCTCCCACACATAGTGTGGATAAAACCGATTTTGAAAAAGGGGGGTGGTGATGGACAGAGTTTCTGAATGATGCAGAATACTCTTACCAAGTCAAGAGATCATGGTTTTAATCCATCACCGTTTTTTAGCTCACTGCACCATCCCAGCTCAGAACCTGGCTATATGCAAATTAGTCTGTTCCTGTCCCAGTGCATGATGGGAACAGGGCAAACCAAACTACCAAGCCAATTCTTATACTGGGAAGGAAACAAGCTCCCGGGGACCGGTTTCTGGTATCACAGCCTTCTTCGGCCCGGTTTGCTTGAATCCTGATGGTGCAATGAGCAAGGGACTCACGTCTGAGTATACCCTCCCACACATAGTGTGGATAAAACCGATTTTGAAAAAGGGGGGTGGTGATGGACAGAGTTTCTGAATGATGCAGAATACTCTTACCAAGTCAAGAGATCATGGTTTTAATCCATCACCGTTTTTTAGCTCACTGCACCATCCCAGCTCAGAACCTGGCTATATGCAAATTAGTCTGTTCCTGTCCCAGTGCATGATGGGAACAGGGCAAACCAAACTACCAAGCCAATTCTTATACTGGGAAGGAAACAAGCTCCCGGGGACCGGTTTCTGGCATCACAGCCTTCTTCGGCCCGGTTTGCTTGAATCCTGATGGTGCAATGAGCAAGGGACTCACGTCTGAGTATACCCTCCCACACATAGTGTGGATAAAACCGATTTTGAAAAAGGGGGGTGGTGATGAACAGAGTTTCTGAATGATGCAGAATACTCTTACCAAGTCAAGAGATCATGGTTTTAATCCATCACCGTTTTTTAGCTCACTGCACCATCCCAGCTCAGAACCTGGCTATATGCAAATTAGTCTGTTCCTGTCCCAGTGCATGATGGGAACAGGGCAAACCAAACTACCAAGCCAATTCTTATACTGGGAAGGAAACAAGCTCCCGGGGACCGGTTTCTGGCATCACAGCCTTCTTCGGCCCGGTTTGCTTGAATCCTGATGGTGCAATGAGCAAGGGACTCACGTCTGAGTATACCCTCCCACACATAGTGTGGATAAAACCGATTTTGAAAAAGGGGGGTGGTGATGGACAGAGTTTCTGAATGATGCAGAATACTCTTACCAAGTCAAGAGATCATGGTTTTAATCCATCACCGTTTTTTAGCTCACTGCACCATCCCAGCTCAGAACCTGGCTATATGCAAATTAGTCTGTTCCTGTCCCAGTGCATGATGGGAACAGGGCAAACCAAACTACCAAGCCAATTCTTATACTGGGAAGGAAACAAGCTCCCGGGGACCGGTTTCTGGCATCACAGCCTTCTTCGGCCCGGTTTGCTTGAATCCTGATGGTGCAATGAGCAAGGGACTCACGTCTGAGTATACCCTCCCACACATAGTGTGGATAAAACCGATTTTGAAAAAGGGGGGTGGTGATGGACAGAGTTTCTGAATGATGCAGAATACTCTTACCAAGTCAAGAGATCATGGTTTTAATCCATCACCGTTTTTTAGCTCACTGCACCATCCCAGCTCAGAACCTGGCTATATGCAAATTAGTCTGTTCCTGTCCCAGTGCATGATGGGAACAGGGCAAACCAAACTACCAAGCCAATTCTTATACTGGGAAGTAAACAAGCTCCCGGGGACCGGTTTCTGGCATCACAGCCTTCTTCGGCCCGGTTTGCTTGAATCCTGATGGTGCAATGAGCAAGGGACTCACGTCTGAGTATACCCTCCCACACATAGTGTGGATAAAACCGATTTTGAAAAAGGGGGGTGGTGATGGACAGAGTTTCTGAATGATGCAGAATACTCTTACCAAGTCAAGAGATCATGGTTTTAATCCATCACCGTTTTTTAGCTCACTGCACCATCCCAGCTCAGAACCTGGCTATATGCAAATTAGTCTGTTCCTGTCCCAGTGCATGATGGGAACAGGGCAAACCAAACTACCAAGCCAATTCTTATACTGGGAAGGAAACAAGCTCCCGGGGACCGGTTTCTGGCATCACAGCCTTCTTCGGCCCGGTTTGCTTGAATCCTGATGGTGCAATGAGCAAGGGACTCACGTCTGAGTATACCCTCCCACACATAGTGTGGATAAAACCGATTTTGAAAAAGGGGGGTGGTGATGGACAGAGTTTCTGAATGATGCAGAATACTCTTACCAAGTCAAGAGATCATGGTTTTAATCCATCACCGTTTTTTAGCTCACTGCACCATCCCAGCTCAGAACCTGGCTATATGCAAATTAGTCTGTTCCTGTCCCAGTGCATGATGGGAACAGGGCAAACCAAACTACCAAGCCAATTCTTATACTGAGAAGGAAACAAGCTCCCGGGGACCGGTTTCTGGCATCACAGCCTTCTTCGGCCCGGTTTGCTTGAATCCTGATGGTGCAATGAGCAAGGACGTTTGAACAGTGCCATCTTCCCTCGGTCTCTATCTCCAAATTAATATAAAGACCATGATTTCACTCTGCTTATCACTTGCCCTTTGTCTTCTTTAACTAGCATCTTCATTTAAATGTTGAGGTATTCTACTTACCCCATACTTATATACTTTAGAAATCTGGGATATAAGTAAAATCTTTTCATAGATTAGAATACAAATAATGGCATTTATAGAATGAACCCCACAAGACAAAGTCTCTTTTTGCTTTTCAATGATTAGTATTATTATAACCCAGTTAAATGTTGGTGATTGAATTACTCTCAGAAGGATCTAGGGCTTTGGAAACTCATTTCATTTTTTATTGTGGCATTCATGTTACATGCAGATATCTGGTGCTCAAGTACCCTCTTATAAGTTAGACAAAAAGTAAGAGGTGTCCAGCTTATCCTTCAGTATTCCCACTATGTATTACCCAGCCAAACAGGCTTTAAGAAGCCCTGGAATACATATGTATTCAAGGAGGCTACTGGCTCAGATCACTCCACTGACATCACTGGTACCCTTCAGTAAGGGACAAATACCAATCAAGTGATCATGGACTGTCTCACATTCCTCCTGGCCTGGTCCATGAGACCTTTGATGGACATTTTGAGCCAATGTTATATCAATAAAACATGGTCCAGAACTGCACACTCTGACTCTTGAACACTGTGGAGTGACCAGAAGGTGAGCTATTGACACAGTACAGAACTGCTAACATATTTCCTTAATTAATTGCTTCGGTATTCTTGTTTCTGATGTTAATGGCTCGTGTTTTTGCCATACACAATGATTTGTTATTCCTTCTAAGAGTGGTCATTTTGCTATTGTTTGCTATTTTACTGAGGGTTCTCCCTCACAGAAAATACGATTTATTTTGAATGATAGATATCAAATTCACAAGCTAATATGTTTTTCCTCTGAATGAAAATTCATATCTAATCTTTGAGCAGTAAACAAAGTCGATGTATTTGCACTGACTGACCATTTCTTAACAATCTCTCAAAAACACATTAGTATAATGGCTTAGTTTCAGAGTAAGATGGAAGTTAAACATGCATAATTGTACTTCATATCACAGTGCAAAAGCTTTTACAGCAGCTGTCTGCTAAGAGAGGCAGATGCTGTTTCAAGAGTGATTTCTTGATGGGTATGGCTTCTTGTCAATTCTCTAAAGAAGCTATCGACGGGCACCGAGATGCTATGGTAACTGCATGAAAAGTGCATCTATAACGGTGTGCAAGATTCCAAACAATAATCTGTAGGGAGTATAACAATGAAGACAATGCGAGAAATCTGAAAGAACAATTTAAATACAGCACCAGAAGGACAATTTCACAGACGTTGAACTGATAGAGAATCGCACAAGGGAGCCCAACAAACATTCCTAATGCGGTGCACAACTGAGTCTGTAGTTCAGCTCTCACTGATTTAGAATCAATAAATCATTTTAAGACTTCTCCCTGATGATTAGTGTCTCTACTTATCGATTAGTAGTCTTTCTGTCTAGCTTGACTGCCACAGATAAAATGTAAGACCAGTAAATTAATGAGCATGTTCTAAAAAATACATATGTGCTGACATAGAAATATTACCCGGACTTATTTTTATAATGAAGCAGTTAAGGTATTCATTGAGATCCATGCTTTATGATCTCATTAGCACTCATAAATGCTCAAAGTGCTGAGGTCCCTATGAAGTGGGATATGTATAGGCATGTTTTGGTTCTTCAGTGTTATGGATGCAGTGGTCCATGCATTCTGTTCAGGGGGGCGCGACTCATTTTTTTAATTCCCTAATTTCGACCTTGAGTGAGACGTCCCCCAGTTCCTATTACAAAATACTTTGGTTGTCATGCATGTTAAAATAAATGTATCTAGGCCCATGGTGAAGAAGGGTACCCAATCGGAAGTGTCCTTTCTGAGCTTCGGATGATGGGGCCTGGAAATGTCAGTTCCAACTGAAGAAATGTGGTCTTGAATGCCTGACAAGCTACCGAGGCCAATGGGAAACGCTGGTGCGAGGCAGGATGGTGTTGGACTGCATTCCCAGCGACAGAGGTTGGGATTATCTTCCACAAGATGTGCCTTCCTTTCTCTCTGCCAGTAACACCAAAATGGGTGCTCTGACTGTGCAGCGATGAAGTCCCAACGACTGAGAGGGACAACCCCTGTTCCTTAACTTCTGAGTTGTGGCATTGTGTCACAGTTTTTTGGCACCTGAAGCGGAGCCCTTGATGCCCGGTGGATGAATTGGAAGACATCACCACCAGTCAGGAGACCACATGGTGTGCCATTGGGTGCTGGATCAGCTGCAAAGAAAGCAACCTTGGTGAAGTAGAAACCGTGTCAGTTGTGGTTGGAGGAGATTGGTAGAGGATGGCTTCCGCAATAGAAGCCGGGTTTATAGAAGTGACTAACCCTACCTGTCTCCTCACCCTAGGCCCAGAGAGATTGTGATATGGGTGGGGAATCAAAACTCTGGTGCACCAGCCCCTGACCAATGTCTATCTTTGCCATGACCTTCTGAGCAGATAAAGTACTGTTTGGGATTTCCATCATTATTCAATGTACAAACTCACTCTTTCACTCAGCGCTTGGTGAAGATGTGTCCAGCACTTGGCTGTGAGGGCTGCTTTGAGAGGCCCAGTCTTCCCCTGAGACAGAGGTCATGGGGACCTACATCACGCACTGTTCCTTTGAATGGACGACCCACTCTCTGGGTTCATCCTGCAGCACGGAAAATCATTAGCCCGCTTAGCTGCCTAGCTTATCACCACCCGCCAGCTAGCTACAGCAAACACTAATGGATTCCAAATAGCACCAGGTGCCGAAGATGCCCACCATTAAGGACGCTTTGTTTGCACTTTGAGCTGATAAGGTGAGCACAATGCTGACTCTTGACCCATCAGATCATTCAGATGAGTTTTCAACTTTGATGATCATCCCTGACAGCCTGGAGGCATTATCAACAAAAGGCAATATACAACTTCTCATACAAGAACGAAGTAAAAACATGACCACTCCGTACTAGAGCTTTGTAACACCAATGCCTGATCCCTTTCAAAAAGTGGCGTCTCGAGCAGACCACCATGAGACCCTAGTAGCTGAACTATCTCATAAACAATATGGTCTTTCAAGGAGGCTGAACTTACTTGAGTCAAATCTACAAGCTCTCCAAGACAAAATCAACAACTGGGAGTACCGGCCATGTCACAATAACTTATGAATGAGGGGCATTAGAGCTGAAGTTCCCAAAGAGGGCCTGGTGGCATATGTTCAGAAACTGTTTTATTTTCTCTTGAAGGACACTGATGATACGGAGATGTTAAAAATGGTGTATTATCATAAATAATCTCATTTGAGTGATAAAGGTTGATGTAGCGCTGGCATATGGGAATATGTGACTAGGATTATTTGTTTCTCATTATTAAAGTTGAAACATGCATTCCTACAGGCAGTTACATGTCACAAACAATAGCTGTCGTTTGCATGTTATTATGCACTAACTTAGTCCTGGGTGCTCCACATTTGTCGTAAAGCTTTCATGGGGCTATGATATTCATTTCAAATGCTGATTGGACAGCATCGAAATAGGACCTTTCTACATCAGCCAGTATTGGAGTATTTGTACATTACATTTCAGTTTGAGTTTAAATACTCATGTACACATGGGTCATGCAATACTGAGTCCAGTTAGTGTCACGACAATTAACGCATCTGATTAAATCTGAATATGCTGACCAGGGATTTATTTGGGGTGTTATACATACCACCCAATTACGAGTTTTGGAAAATAACCTGCAGATTTTGGTGGTTACCACACCAAAATCTGCATGCTCTGTTAAATAGCAGCACTTTTTCTTCAATAAACATAGGCATGTTTGTTCTGCCGTCATTCATCACAAAGCTCATAACCGCTATATGTGTGGTAAAAGGAGTTAACACATATACTAAGATTAAGCAGACCACTCTTAATGAGGGTCTTAGACCCATTTTTCGAATCCTTCATGGTATAATGTACATAGTAAATACATTACACTGGTGCAGGATTGAGAGCAGTCATAATTTCACTTTTATGACTTAGGCCAATGGTATTTTTCTTTCCATTGCATGCTACTACTCCAACCACACATTTTAAACAAATTGCATGAATAGTTCCACTTCACTACACAGACTACAACATGCATGTTACATCTACCTGGGTGCAAATTAGGTTCTCACGTTCCAAAAGCTTTGTAAACAATCAAAAAAGTTACTACTAGTTCCCTCTCCCTTCTATTTCCCTGACACTCCATTGGGAGTGCCCAGTTTTGAAAATTACCTGTCCATAAGTTATGCATGCCCTGTTTACATCATACAAATGTAGAATACGTTATAGATTGAAAGTGCACATGGCAGCCATGCATAGTGTGCTCATTGATATTTACTTTTCTTTAAATATTTATACATCACAGACGTACATCCAAAGGTGTCTTAGTGCTTGGAACCTAATCAGAATGACTATTCAGAAAAAGACATGAAGCGTCTTGCAGACAACTAATAAGAGGGAAAGAGAATCTTTTTGAACTGTTCTGAATTTCAGTAAAGAACCTTGGGAATGCAGGGGAAATGCCAAAAAGTCCACTGCCTGGTTGCAGTGGCAAAAAAGCTTTATCTCCAAGAATAGTTCAGTGGAACTTAGGTTCCTTTACCAGAAAGACTTTTCAGTCCTGAGAATGCATCTTGGAATATAATGAGAGAACGTCTAAGGGACAGTGTTGTAGAAATTATAGGATAAAATAACTGTATACTAAAGAGAACAAATGAAATATGATGGTTTTAGCAAAAGTCAATGCAAATGGTCTATGGCTGAGGAAATGGAGTCAGATCTCTTTACATTCAAGGCAAGTCTAGCTTACAAATTTGACACAAGTGGGAGCTTCTTGCGAGGCTCAATTGGTAGATCAATGAAGTGCATTGTATCCTTACAATCTAGCTGCAATAAACCAATTTAGAATTTGGATTTCATTGGAAAAGCAAAATAAATGTATAATCTGCTTTACTGTAACTGCAGAGTTAATATGGTTTGGCAAGGTTAAACCTGAATTGAATTTAACCCCTAAATTCTTTACTCATTGCACTGGTGTGTGTGTTTCACTAAGACACTATGGGCAAAAAAGTAACTCCCAGCCAGGAAAGGCTTTAAAAGGGGGCAACATTTTTGCCTTGCCCCAATTCAATTCAATTCAAGTTTTTTCTGAGATTATTCGCTTTGTAAGCAATCATGCAGATTATCAGCCCTCTGTCTCGGGTCACCTTCAGTCTTAAAACTGTCATCAACATACATAAACAGAGGCAGGCCAAATGTCGGGTAAGAAAAGCTGAGGGCACCAAATGCAGGTTAAATGATAGTGGGACGACACCAAGCCTTGTGGCACTCCGCATGTCAGAGTTAAGAATGGATCAAGAAGGATCTCAATTGATCCATAGACAAAAAGTTCTCAAACCGTAAAAGAACAGATGACCTGATTTGGAGTACGGCCAACGACTACCCAGTCTCATGTGATGGATATCAGGTCTGCCTTGTTACAAGTGCCATAGGATATAAGACACTTGCAAAAAAAGTGAACAATATATGACACATTTGTGATGGAGCAACCCATCCGCCAAACTCTAAATCAGGCCCAGAACCTATAAGTCCAAACACATAGATATGATATTTTATTTTATATATATATATATATATTTTATTTTATGATATATATTTTGTCAGATATAATTTTGATCTACACAAAGAAAACCTTTATGAATTGGGCTCTCTGTAGTCAGTTGTCAAATTTATTTTCCTTTTTACTAGCAACATACTCGCATTCTGAAATAATACACCCTTGTTAGAACAGCATTTTCCATATGCCATAATACAGTGGGCAATCACCCTGGTTGCATGTGCACAATATTTAAGTTGTTAGCTCAGTCTTTAGAAGAATGCATTACTTGCTTGACTTCCTCTTTTGCAATAGAACAAAAAATCCTGCTCATTAATTTCCTAAGCAGTGCATCTCCAGGAGACTTAATTAGCTTTCGCTAAGCAGGTGAACTACCAGTTTCAGGAATGGTACAGTTGGTGCAGTGTGCCTAGTCTCTTTATATTTATAGACCCTACCTTTCATGCTTCTGGCTTTTTATAATTGCCATTTAGAACATTTATCAGTTTAAGAACACCGCAGGGCCTTAGTGATTATTACTGCCCCAGCCTACTCTATAACATCAGAGTAAATAAGCTCCAATTACTTCCCATTTATTAGTGCTGTTTTTCC
Source organism: Lissotriton helveticus (assembly GCF_964261635.1). Classification (NCBI taxonomy): domain Eukaryota; kingdom Metazoa; phylum Chordata; class Amphibia; order Caudata; family Salamandridae; genus Lissotriton; species Lissotriton helveticus. The sequence goes on along the minus strand of NC_136071.1, from coordinate 644,462,866 downwards.
CTTGCTGCCACAAAACATATTACCGAAGGTGGCATTAATTCTCACCATTGTACTTTGTCCAAGCGCGCTTTCTCTCTAATTAAATCTGGATGTGTTTGTATCAAACTGTTTTATTTCCGCTTTCCAATGGTTTTCTCACACTGGCCCTTTGATGTATGGGAGAGTGTTGTCTACTCCCAGAATCCCTGTTTCGGCCCTGCTTAATTTCTTGTGGTTGCCGCTGCTTTATGGTGTGTTTTATCTGTCTTAATTATTAGTCTGTTCAGTGGACAGGTTTTTCAATTTTCCTCTGCTTGTTTTTTCAATGTCAGTTTACTAAAACATGGAATTTCTTTTGCCTGTAAGAACTGTGTGATAATTAATGCTTGGAAGTATTGCAATAAACAGTGGAAATTGTTAGAATTTATTTATATGATTTTTGTGCATTTTTGTTCTTCCTTAATCACTTTTGATCATCTCCACATCTTTCAATATTTGTGATCAGGTTGGCTGATTTAGGGCATGGAAGATGTTTATTTTAATGTGAACATCCCTTCCTGTGTAGAGTCTACACTGTTATAATTCCAATTATAACATTTAATGGAGTGCGTCGCAAGGGAACCTATCTTAACTGCAAAGACAAATCATTGGCAAGGACTTCCTTTCTGCTTAGTTTGATGAAGTCAGTGTAGTGCATCCTACTCCGAACGTGATTTGATTTGACCGTGCATGAATAGTGAAATATGACTGGAACAGAATTGCTATCAGTAAAGCTGTACAAAACTAAGATGGCGTCAGCTTGTTCGAATGAGGTCTGAAAACAGGACAAAAACGACATGTATTTTATTTTCTCTTCACTCAGCACGTTTTAAAAACATGCAATAAACTTGTCAGCCATGGCCTATGCAGGTAAAAGCGGTGGGGTGGTGGGGCCGAGTGGGTGGGAGGGGGGGCAATTTCGAGGATGATGACAAGGGAAAATTAAAGAAATAATTAATTTTCCCTCGTCATCCTCTGTCAAAATCCTATCCGTCCCAACCCACTCCAACCGGCCCTACCGCTCTTACCTGCATGGGCCGCTGCTGAAACCCGTCTTTTCATTTTATGGCTTATGTTTATGTTATAGATTGTAATTGACAAGAGTGTGTGTGTGTGTTTGTAAGAGTGTAAAAGGATAAATTGTGTTATGCATGTGTAACTTGTGTATGCTTGCATGTCCTTCGGTGTGTGTCTATGCATATTGGTTGATGCTCTCGTTTTACTTGTTTGTGTAGCGTGCATTCATGTGTGTAATTAATCCTGGGGAGCTGCAACAGTTGTTGCTTCCAGGAAGAGATATAATATTGTTATTATTGAACAGGCATTCCAGGATTTTGCGTCCCGGGATGGCAAATAATTGGTGAAAAATTCAAAACAAGTCTGTCTTAAACCCCCAAATTTCTGTATTTTTGCGGTAGGAAGAACATGTGCTTGTCACAAAAATATGGCTTGGTCTTTGGTGTGTCACTAATGGAGTCTCTGACAAGCCACTTTCTGTGACCTAGGGGAGTGTCCCGCAGCACGGCGCCTCGGAACAGGAGGGTGTCTGATGCCAGAGAAGGCATATCTAAATTCAAAAACTCGCACAGCCACTGTTGAAAATATGCACAGGGAAGGCAGTCCTGTCAAGTATCACGCATCAGGTGTGACAGTCACGCATTTCAGTGCGGTGTTCCGCAACACCGCACTGAAATGCAATGTCACGCATTTTAAATGCTAGTGTGAAACTCGTGCAGACTTGTGTGTAGGCTCTGCTCTCCGGGCGCTGTACTGCAGACTCACTTGCCAGCAGAGCTGTCCCGTTCCCAGTCCCGTTGCGTGCCTGCCGCGCGGCTGTCAATCACTGACTCACTCCGACCCTGGAGCGGGTCCTGCCCTCACTCAGCTCAGCAGAGGTTGCTACTGGCTGCTGTGGTGCTGTGGGGGTGGGATTATTAATCGGATGCGACCTCATCACTTCCGGCTACGTGCACAGGAAGTGAGGTCTACCTGGTTGTTACAAGCGGCGGGGGATTCGACAGAGACAGATGAATGAGTTGAGTGGCTGCCGGGGTCAAAACCGAACTACCACCACCACGCACAAAAAAAATATATCTTATTGGTAAAATAAGCCAGATAAGCCTCTCCAAAGTAAGTATACATAAGCGATAAGTTACATGCAAATTTAACAGTGCCCCACTCCCGCTAATAATTATAAAAAACTCTGCCTTACTCTACAGCCACTTTCGCTATTCACGACCGCCTGCCTGTGCTCCCTAGTGGCAGAACATGAAACTGAATTTTAGAATTTCTCTAGCTGCTGCCTCTCAGCTTGCGCTGCATAATTTAAAATTAAATATTATTACCGGCGCCCGGCCGCGACCCTCACTGACTGTTACTGTCACTATAATTTAAAATTAAATATTATTACCGGCGCCCGGCCGCGACCCTCACTGACTGTTACTGTCACTACAGTCTCCGCAATGGGCCCGCGCTTCAGGCATCGTGATCCTCCAGATGATTGCGGGAGAGTCTGGAGACCCTGTGGCTCACTGCCGAGACCGCCGGCAGTGTGACTGTGTGTTGAGGCGGCCTGTGCAAATAATTGCCGCTCGCCTTAAACCAAAGTGAGTGCAGCCTAATCCAAAGTCCTAATGTAACGCAACTTGTTCTTATGTACAGCGCTCTGACACCTTCGGGTAATGTTCGCGCTATAGAATATCGCATCAAATAAATAAAAATATAAAATATAAAAACCTACAAATGTGCTTTCAATGGATAGCGCTAGCGCTGCTGTGCCTACAGTGAGGGGCATACATTTTTCGCCGGCGCACTGGCAGTGTAAAGCTTTGAATTCCAAAGTGCCTGCACAACACACGACCCCCACTCGCACCGCCCACACCCTTGATGTAACACATTTAGCCTAACATGCACAGACTGCAGTGCTGTAGTATCTACTAAAATTCTTACACAGACTGTCAAAACAGTGAACCTCTCCGGGCAGTGCAGGATGTGCAGATCTGTACTATGTATTCTCTGCCTGCCGCGCATGATTAGAAAGTCAAACAAAACCTTACCCTTCGTTCAAAGTGTACATCTTGTGTCTGATGCCAGATCCAGCCAGGTGTCTGTAGATAGTGAGGCTTTTTAGTAAACTAAATAATGCACAGACTATGACAAAAAATGTCAGTGAGATAGTGGCAGCCACGTGTTAACCTACAATGTGCTTTTTACTGCTTACAGCGCCATCAGCTGCCTGCCGCTCACATTTTATGACTCGGGCTCGCCGGCATTGGACACTGTATCGAGGATGTTTATTGTAAAATGTCCTAAATACTGAGTGAAACCCGGCCTCCCGTGTTGAGGTACTGGCAATCGCCACTGTCCGATAGGAGGCCTGAACCTACTAGATGGAAGCAAATTTGATATTACCAGCTCTCCACGTGTTAGAGGGAGGGCACTTCTCAACCCCCCCCCCCCCCCACCTGACCTAGAAAACACAATCTGCCCACTTGTAAGGGTGCGAGAGGCCAAGGCACACTTGCCTGGTCCTGCCAGGTTCATCGAGCCAGTGACTGGACTCCACACTGCAGCACTCGGGCTCCTCTGCCTCGGCCAAGAGACCCTCAGCCGGAAGCAGCTCACCAGCAGCAATGCCTGAGGCCAGCAAGCTGTGAACTGCTCTGAGGCATGATTTGCGGCGAGTTAGAACTGTTCTGTGCTCCAAGACAGTGAGAGACAGCCTTCGATAGTGCCCCTGCCTTCCATACCGTCGACGTAGCATAGTAACCACAGGTAAGTAGGGTTGACACCTTTTACAAATAAATACCTGCTATTTGTTCACCTTGTTTTAAGATTTAAGAGTCAAACATGATATACAATGTTATAAAATTGAGTTTATAAAGTTTATTCATTTTTATAGATCAACTTTCTGTCTGTTTACTTTAATTAGTAGCATTGATCATTAAGTTGGCAGCTCCAGAATATTGCAAAGTGATTTCATCTTCTTGTTTTTACTGTTTAAGGTATGTACTAATGAGGGAAAAAAGACCCGCTTTAGGTGCTTTGCACAATTTTTGCAAAGGCAATAAAATACTCCTCAGGCCAATAAAAAGACAACCATGTGTAACTCTACTGGTAAGTGGCCAGTTCAGGAGGACATACATGTGAACTGTTGCAGTTAATAAAGGCAATAATCCAGAGAGGCTAGTCTAGCCCTGGTCAGACACAGGTGTTTAATAATGGGAGAATTATGAATGTGCAGACTGAGAAGAATTTGCTACAGCATTGGAGCCAGACCAGGCCTGTTTGTCACTTCTTATTATTAAGTGGCTTTGAGGGTCATATGGTATTGGAGGGGGATACACTGTTTGTGCTGGTACATTGTAGGGCTTCTCAGCACAGTTTGATCAGTTCTTGCAGAGGTAGGATGAGGCACGTGTTTCTGATTAAGTTCACCCATTGGAGATCTATCCTGTTTTTGTGGTCAGTGAGGCTCATTTGCAGGCAGCATGGCCTCTCACATCCTGTGTCGTAAAGTCGGGCCCTCATTGCCCTTCCAGTTCTAGGGCTTTGCAGCAGTTGTAAGATCTTAGAGTTTCTCGTTGCTCAAATGGGTGTAATATCTGATATTTATATGTTGCCGTCGTCTTGCGAGAAAGTGTCACTCATAGTCGTTGAAATGTCACTCATAATTACACTTAAATTATGAAAATGTCACACATAGCAATCTGAAACCTTGGCAGCTATGGGAAGGAGGGAGAGAATGGATTGGCGGGAACAGAGGAGACTCAGGAGCGGAAAGGCAGTGTGGGTGAGAAGAGGGCCACGCAGTGGCGTTAGGAAGCTTGAGGCGGCCCACCTGCAAAGGACATAGAGGCCCCCCCTCCGGACTCACTCAGGAGCTCTCCGGGTAATGTGCTGATGGGGACCACTGGAGCTCGGGGCCATCCGCACCGTGGGGCTGCAGGAGCCTTTGTTACGTCACTGGGGCCACAATGAGTGTCCTGGTATTGTTGGGGGAGGGGTGTTAACCATGGGGAGAGGAGGCACTGGAGGGTGTGACGCGAGGATATGGCGTTACCTCCAGATGTGGAGGCAGGTTTGGGGGTCACAAACGAGGGAGACATGTTATGAGGTGAAGTAGCTTTTATTAACGAGAGCGCCGGGGCAGCACTGGCTCTCACTGCATGTAGGGTTACAATGCCCGGAGTTGGCCCACCCAGCGCTCCTAGTGTCTCTCGTCACGTGATGACGGAACACTAGAGCGCAACACTACTTATCTCCCCCCTTTAAAACAACTACAAAGAATGCAACTTATAGGGTAGTAACTAGGATAGTTCAGTTCAAAGTGGTTAGGCAGGTTTGGGTCCTCATGTCGAACTATCAATACTTTTTGGGCAGTACCAATGTTCTGCCTGTAAGGGTCTGTCTCGACAGGGTGCCTGCCCTCGTGTCTCTACCGCCACTATGTGGGGTGGCATTGGTTGGTTCCTGTGGTTGATTCTGGTGACGTTGTCACTCGCTTCTTGCTCTACCTGTCTTGCCTGCCGCTCCGGGTCTCTTGGATTTTCCTGTGTCCTGGTGGTGTCCACCTCTTCTGTGTTGATGTCTTCCGAGCGACTACCAGGTGTCTCTGTGTCTCTGTTATTTTACTCGTCCTCCAGGTTCCTGTAATAACTCTCTTCCGGTAGGGTCTCGTCTATCTTCGCCCACCTCATCACCTTGTTGCATCTGGACATTCTGTCTAGAGACCATACCTTCCCATCACTCAATAGGGCTGATCTGGTGTACGTTTCTTTGACCTGCAGTGGTGTGCTGTACTTGCTGTCACCTTTTCTCCTCAACTGCACAAGCTTCACTCTGACCCATTCCCCTTCCTCCAGCCTTGCCTCTTTGACATTGTGCCTCTTGTTGTAGTTGTCTGTGTAGATCTTTTGCACCTTTTCCAAGTTGCATAGCACTACTGCCGGAGACCATTTGCTTTGTACTGTGTGGTGTTTCCACGCCACATTGTCTCTGGTGAATGGGTCCTGGCCCCCCTCAATATTTTGAATGGGCTGTACCCTGTCTTCGTGGGAGTGATTCTGTAGGCCCATAACGTGCACTTGAGTTCCTTCTCCCAATTCTTCCCTGCATTGATGGCCGCTTGGATTGACCCCTTGATGACCCTGTTAAATCTTTCGGCCAGGCCATGGATGGTATATCGGGGTGTATTTCATCTGTATTCCATTCCTTCCCATGAATGCGTTCCATTTCTCAGACGTGAATTGGAGTCCATTTTCACAAGTTATGACCCGTGGGATCCCTTCTCTCAAGAATGTGGATGTAAGGAAGGACAGTACTGCTTCGGGGTCCACGGTCTCACATATCTCAATTTCCGGCCACTTGGAGTACCGGTCGACGAGCACGATGGCGTACTTGGGTACACTGTTTGCATACAATACGGGACCCAATATGTCCACTGACAATTCTTCCCATGGGTTAGCAGGACTGGAGAACTTCCCTAACGGGGGTCGCATCATGGTCTGCGTTTTGTCTGCATTGCAGCATTGTTTACATTCTCTGTCATGCCCCTCCACTTGGCTGTCCAGTGCAGGCCACCAGTACGCTTGTTTGGCTCTCTGTTTTGTTTTGACTATTCAAAAGTGTCCTTTATGCAAAATGGGGAGTAACCGTTTACCAGTCATCCTGGGGGCACCACTTTGTCATCTCTGAGCATGAACGTTTCGTTGTCTCCTACTGACAGTTCTTCCCGGACCTCATAGAATTTCCTCTGTTCAGTGTTCAAGTGTTTCTTTTCCGGCCACCCCGTGACTATGAACTGTTTGATTGTCGTGAGGCTAGTGTCCTCCTCCTATGCCATCTTCCACTCTTGTGCACTTATGGCCGTTTCTTGGCCCTCCATGAATGAAATGGTGTAATCATCTTCTGCCGTTGGCACCGGTGCTTTCTCCATTGCTGCTGCCCTGCTGAGGAAGTCAGCTACTTTGTTCTTAGAGCCTGGAATGTATTGGACGTTGTCCAATAACCGCAAGATCATCTTTGCTATGCGAGGCGTGGCCGTCGCGTGTCCACTTGACGTGAGTACCTTCACTAACGGCTTGTGATCCGTCCGGAGTAGGAATCTGGAGCCCCACAGGAATTGGCGGAATCTCTTCATCGCCCAAATTGCTGCTAGCATCTCCTTCTCCATCACACTGAATTTTTCTTCGTTTGGGGACAAGGACCGGGACGCGAAGCTGACTGTCGATATTTCACCTTCAGTGGATTGTTGCATCAGGACTGCTCTCAGCCCTCTGTAACTCATGTCCGTGGTGAGAATATGACCCATTGGTCAAAAACGTGTAGGAGCACTGCTATGCATATGTCCTCTTTGATTTGCTTGAATTCTTCCTGTGTCGTCAACGACCAAGTGAAGGCTGTCTTCTACTTCAGTAACTGACGCAAGTTGTGTGTTTTGGTGGCAAAATGAGGTACAAACTTGCTGTAGAATTCTGCCATTCCCAGGAAGGACCGAACATCATCCTTACTCTTGGGGGTAGGTGCGACCTTTATGGCACTTGCATTTTCCTGTTTTGGTGCGATGCCTTTGTCATTAATTTCAAGTCCCAGGTACGTGACCGATGACACTCCGAAGTTGCACTTGTCCCTTTCTGCGGTGAGGCAGTTTTGCCTTAGTATGCGTAGTACTGTGGAGAGCTTGGTGTCATGGTCTGCTTTGGTCCTGCCCATCACTAGGATGTCATCTTGGAAGTACTGCACTCCTTCTGTGTGTCTGAACAGTTGATGCACTCGTTTTCGGAAGACCGCTGCAGCGGATGCTAGGCCGAATGGCATCCACAAGGACTGGTAGCATCCAAATGGTGCAATGAACGAGGTTAGTTTCTTGCAGGTGGGGTGCAGCGCGATCTGATGATAGGCCGAAGTGAGGTCTATAGTGGAAAACCATTTGATGCCCTTCGTAAGGGCTAGCATCTCATTGATCCTGGGCAATGGGAATTTGTCAACTATCATGTTTATGTTGAGCTCCCGCAAGTCGATGCAGAGGCGTACCTTGCCGTTGAGTTTCCTGGCTACGACCAAGGGTGCCAGCCATACAGCTCTCTCGATCGGTTCAATAATACCATTGTCTTCCAAGCGTTGTAACTCTTGCTGTACTGCTTCCCTGCTTTGAAACTGAATGTTCCGCACTTTGTGGCTGACTGGTTTAGCTCCTTCCCTGAGGCAGATCTTGTGAGTGAACTTCGTCAGTTTTCCGATGGTGCCTCCGAATACTGTAGGGAATTCCGCCTTCCATTTGTCTGCCTTGTATGCTTGTGCTGGGGTCGTCATCAGGACTTTCGTTGTGCCACCTGGATTCAGTTGAATGCCGAGTTCTCCTAGGACCGAAGGCCCTTTCTCTGCTACGTAGAGCTTCCCATCCGCCGTGCGGCCTTTGAATTCAAATTGCAGGGGGCAGTACCCCACCATGGGGATGGGCTCCCCGGTGAAGGTAACTGGGTGGATGTCCGGAGCCAGGAGGTGTGTGCCTGTGATTTTCGCGAAGTCTCTGTCCCAGATGCTGCGTTGTATGATGATATATGGGGAACCTGAGTCGGTCACCATTGCTACTTGGACTCCCCCTATCAAAAGTTTGCACAATGGTTTGCTCGTGCGTGAACAGTCTATGCCTAAGACTTGGTCGTTTATGCACAGTATACTTTCGTCGTCGTCTTCACCCCTCCTTCCTCAGTCTCTGAGTCCTGGGTCACATATTTGACCGATGTTTTCTTGAGTTTGAATCTGAAGACCTTCTTGAAGTGTCCCATGATACCACAGTACATGCATTTGGCCCTGAAGGCGGGGCAACGTTTGTCGTTGGATGCGTGTGCTTTACTGCCACATCTGTAGCACGAGTACTTTTCTTCCCCTTGGGGCTTCGGGTTCGTAGGTGTCTTGGTGCATACTTTTTGGGCTGCCTTGAGCTTCCCGTGAATGGCTGCTTGCTCTCTTGAGGGATGGTGTCAGATACTTTGCCTACCACGGCTTTGCTGGCGCTTAAATTTTCAGGAGCTTCCGCACACCGTTTTGAGAGTTCCGCTTTTTTTTACCATGGCCACTATCTCCTTGAGGGGAGCTTCTCCGCTGACCCATAACTTCTCCTGTATGGATGTATTCACCGTGTGCATGAGGATTTGATCCCTGATGAAGTCATCTTGGAGAGCTCCAAACTTGCAGGTGATCGCAAGTCTTTACAACGCCACCACGTAGTCGTCCACTGATTCCCCCTCGTTCTGTTTCCGTTGAAAGAAGTTGAAGCGGTCGATTGCAATGCACACCACTGGTTGATAGTGGCTGTCCAGGTCTTCAATGGCATGTTGAAACACATTGTCGTCATCCTACGCCCTAGTCTTCTTTACCAAGTTCATGTACACCCTGATGCCTTCTGGACCTAAGTTGTGCAGTAGGATCTTCTTTTTCTGCTTGCTCGGAAAGACTTCTTCCCCTTCGTCTTCTCGCGCTGACAAATAGTTCAGGAAATTTTCTTTCCAGTCTTCCCATTTCATGGCTGGCTCCTCCGGTTTCGGTAGGAACGGGACAGGGTTTGTTAGGGAGGTTGGGCACACATGGTGGCCTACCGTCACCAGATCTGCCGAATTTGGAGGTGGGGAGCCAGTTTTGAGTGCCAGGGTCAGTTCAATATCCTATGATTCTGGGCAAATCACTTAATTTCACCAGTCCTTAAAAAAAAGTTACCTTATGTAATTGGAACTCATGTCAAGCACTCCAATAATCCACATTTGTATAATAATCCACATTTTGTATAGCGCACAATCACCCGTTAGGGTCTCTAGGCGCTGGGGGCCGTCGGGAAGATTAAGCAAGCTATTGCCCAGAGTTACATGGTGCTGGGCTAACCTGCCACCGGCGCCGGGGATCGAACCGTGATACCCAGATTCCAGCGTCAGTCGCCCTGACCGCGGCGCCACACCTCTTCCTCGAAACCAATATGTTTCGAGTTCACGCTATATAAAGCTGCAAACAAAATAAAGTGTCAAGCGTCAGCAGATTATTGGCTCAGAGCAAAGCCAATAAATGGAGGACCGTGTCGCAACAACCACCCACAATAAAGAGCAGTGGCTAAATTATGCTACACCATGCTACAGTAATGATTATTAACATCAGATCACCACAAGCATTAACATTATAAGGCACAGAAAGATTTTACAAATTTGTTTTTTATTTCTTTCAGAGATTATAGCAGTATTGGTCCCAGGCTAGCTTTTGATATATGTTTGAAATGCAAAACGAACAAAAAGCCAAAAGTCTGATTTGATATTATTATTCTGGGGGTTACATACTAAAGTTTTGCATTGGTACTTATGTGGTGCAAAGTGATGCAGAGCACTTACCTACCATTGGAAAAGCCGGTGGGCACAGCGTGAAATCGCACACTGCTGTGCAAGCGCCTGTGCAACTGGTAGCAAATCGCCTCCTCTGTTTTTATCATACAAGGTGATATGGTCACCTTTTTCAAGCCAAACAAAATTGAAAATGAGACACTTTGAAGTGTAACATCGTTCAACTGTCCTGTCTTTTTAGTCACAGCCACTTTACATTCTTGGCCTGTATTTATAATTTTTTTTTTTTAAGAGTTTGCAAAGCGCAAACATGACCCTTTCGGGTATCAGAGCACAGTACATCAAAAAAATGTGGCTGCAAAGAATATACAAATATGAATAAAATAGGATACTTAGTTTTAGACAAAGCATCCCGACCGTAAGATCCAGGTTTGGTATTGGTCGCAGAAACAATAACGTGTCAGCATAGAAAATAACAATGGGGTTTTGCTTTTAACATTGTGAGTATGAACATCAGAATTCAGTATTTCAAAGGCTGCTGACTGAAAATCCAGAACTGTCTGAAGGAGTTATTCATGGCATATTGCCACTTTGTATCTAGAATTACATTTAACTTGATGTTAGAAAATGTTAGTGAGCTCTTCTTTTAAACCATGTGCTCCTGCTCATCATTTTTAGGTCGAGCCTACTAGACAGCGCATGCGCATTCCTTTTATGAAACATAATGTGGGCTCATCCAGAGAATACAGGGTCTTGGAGCCTGTGCATTGCTTACACTGGATGGCTTTCCTGACACACTCATTTGCCTTTTTTTTGTTTGAGTCCAGCTTGCCTTCCTTGTGTTTGTCCATAGAGCATTGCCTGTTTGTGATCTCTCTTGTTTGGCTAGCTTCTATGGTTTCACTGCTTGCTTTTCAAGCATTACATCTTTCTTTTCGGTTAAGTACTTCACAAGAGTGCATGTGCTTTTAAGCTGTCTCCATTGTGTTATTCTCTTTCTCCATATGATCTGTGATGCTCTCTGTCATCGATGCCCTTCTTCCCATACCCCTCTATCTTGCCCTCACCTTAGTGTACTTCCCACATTGCTCTTTCATCCCTGTTCTTCTCCCCGCCTGTTCCATGTTCCCCTGTCACCAGTTTCTCTCGCCCAATGCTTCTCCTCCTCACCCTCTGAGTGACTTACTTCCACCTGTTTCATCCTTTTCTTTTGTGTGTTACTTCTCCTCCCCACCCCTCTACTCCCACTGTCCCAGCTTGCTTGAGTATTACTCCCTTGCCGGATCCATATTGTTTTATTGAACGTTGCTCCTCCACCCGGCACCTGCCCCCTCTATGTTGCTTCCTCCTCTGCCCCTATGTTGCCTTTGCCCCTGTGTTGCTTCCACCACCTGTTATGGTTCTGCACAGGCACGGCTGGCACAGGTAAGAGCAGTGGGGCGGCGGGGGTAATGCAGGGTGGTGGGGATGTCGACAGATGACGGGATAGGTAACATAAAATAAAACCAATAATAAAACCACTTACCCATACCCTGCGCTCGCAGCAGCGCCGAGTCGGCTCGGTGATGCTGCGAGTGCAAGGTAAGTGGTTTTATTGATTTTTTAATTTAATTTGATCTATCCCTTCTTCTATAAACTCCCCCCGACCCCGCCTCGCCCAGCCCCACCATGCCCCACGCTCTTACCTTTGCCAACCGTATCTGTACCCATTAGAAAAAAATGCTTTTTCACTTTTTTTTTCTTTTTAGTTACCAATCCAATCAGTAATTACCCCCAGGTCCCCCCTGTCCTCGTCCCCTTCATTAATAAACCAATGAGATATGTCCATCTCACGACAGAAAAAAAGAAAGAAGGAATGCTGGTACGCCCCTCCCTCTCCCTTATAGGGAGTACATAAGGGTACAGTACCCAGCATGCCTCCTGTTCTTTTTTCTGTCTATCGACATTTTTCTGTTTTTTGGTCCAGGAGCCGGTGGGCTCCTGGAGTCTCACCTGTGGCTTGGCCTCGGGTGGGTGCTGGATCTTCCGGGCTGACTCCTCCTGCCGGGCTTGGGGAGTCTCCCGTGACGCTGTCTGCCGCCTCTGTCCCTGATCGTTGGACCTCGAGGTCTGTTCTGGCGAGGTGCGGCTCTGGGGGCATGGAGGCAGTGTCGGGCCGCGTCTCTGTGCTGCCGGGCTGTGCGAGACGCGGCCATTCTCGTGTGTGGCTCCGGGAGGTGCGGCGGCTCCATGGTTGCTGGGGCGCTTCCTTCCGGCCCTTGCCTGACTTCCTGGATTGGAGAGCGGAAGTCAGGCGTTTGAGGTTCCCGGCTGCGGGCGGTGAGAGGCTTGTTTGCCGGTTCCTGATGTAAGTACCGCGTAGCGGTTTGGGGGCATTTAAAGAGTCTGAATGTTCTTTCTTCCTTGCATTTCGTCCTTTTGCTTATGGTTCGCGGTCGCTGTGCTTGTTTTGTGCTTCTGCAGGCGATTTGTTGCTGTTTCTCCTGCTGCTGCCTGGGCTCCTCATTTTTTGCTTTTCTGCCTGCTGGTTTGTCCTACTTGCTGGGGCTTTCTCAAGATGGGGAAGCATTCACGAAAACGCAGGCATGTCGAGGAGTCCTCCGCTTCCTCAGCTTCCTCCTCCTCCTCTTCTCCTACTCCCAGTCGCTCCAGGCATCGCTCGAGGGGTGATGCGAAGTTGAAGGCTCTCATCCAGGAGACCTTGCTTGAGATGGGTGGTTCCAAGCCTGGGGGTTCTAAGGCTTCGTCCAAATCGCGGTCCAGGGGTGTGCCTCCTCCTTCTCCCTCCTCTTCTTCGCCCTCTGGCTCTGAGGATGGTGGTTTGGACGCTGATTTGGTCAAGGGAAAGTATGTTGACAAGGACATGTTACCGGATTTGCTGTGCCATGTCAAGGAGAATATGGGGTTTCCTGCGGATGTTGTCCCTGGTACGTCTGGAGGTTCTCTACTTCGCCAGTTCCAGTATTCTGCTCCTGCGGTTATGCCTGTGCATCCTTGTGTGCGGGAGGTTTTGGATCGGGAATGGAAGGATCCCGATCGCATTCTGCTGCCCCGCTTCATGGCAAAGCTGTATCCGCTTCAGGATATGGAGAAGGACTTGCCGGACTCGGTCCCTGTGGATTCTGTGGTGGCTTGTCTGGTTGGTCGCACTTCTTTGGCCGAGGATGTAGTGGTGCGTGACCCTGTGGATAAGAGGGTTGACGCCTCTCTTCGTAAGGTTTATTCTGGCTCCCATTTGGCCCTGAGGGCGGGTATTTATGGGACCCATGTGGCGCAGTCTCTTCTGTCTGACTTAAAGACTTTGTATGGCTCTATGGATAATACCACTGACTGCGCTGACATTCTGGCACACATCGAACGTCAGGTGGAGTTTTTGTCTGACATTTCATTTGATGTGGTTCGTGCCTCTGCTCTGTCTGGGGGTGCTTCTATAGCGGCTCGTCGGAATGTGGTCCTCAAGGATTGGAAGACCGATTCTGCCCAGAAGACTGCTGCCCTGCGTCTGCCGTTTCAGGGCTCCATGTTGTTTGGGGCGGAGTTGGAGGGGAAGCTTCATCGTCTTTTTAAGGAGAAGAAACATTCCTCTTCTTTCAAGATGCCCTCGGCTGCTCCTGCTTTTTCTAAGCCTAAGCCCTTTTTTCGGCCCTCTTCTCGCAGGCAGTTTTCCCGGGGTCGTGGCCGTTTCCAGCCTGGTCGGGGACAGGACAACAAGGCGAAGTCCCCGCCTGCGAAGCCTCGCTCCTGACTATCTGGGGTCCGAGGTCGGATCCTTGGTCGGTGGTCGGCTTCGGTTGTTTCTTCCAGCCTGGATGTCCTCCTGTTCGGACTTGTGGGTCCTGGACGTGATCCGCTTGGGTTACTGTGTGGAGTTCTCCAGCCTGCCACCTGTCTCGGGGGTCCGTCCGACTCCTTGGCCATCCTGCCCGTCCAAACGTGCGGAACTTTCTCGGGGGGTTCAGTCACTATTGGACAAGGGGGCGGTTCGGGTGGTTCCTCCGGGAGAGCGGGGCCAGGGGTTTTACTCCATCATTTTTCTGGTGCCCAAGGTGACTGGGGGGTTTCGCCTTGTTCTGGATCTCAAGGCCCTGAACAAATTTGTGCTGCGGGTTCCGTTCAAGATGGAGACTCTTCAGAGGATTGTTCCCTTGGTTCTCCAGGGTCATTACATGTGCACTCTGGATCTTCAGGATGCGTATTTTCACGTGCCTGTGCATCCTCTCTCCAGTCCCTACCTTCGCTTTTGTCTTCTGGGGGTCCATTACCAGTTTGTTGTTCTACCTTTCGGCCTGACATCGGCTCCGAGGGTGTTCACCAAGGTGGTGGCTCCCTTGGTGGCCTTCTTGCACCTCCAGGGGATGTTGGTTTATCCTTATTTGGACGACTGGCTCCTGCATGCCCCCTCCGTGGAGCAGTTGTTGGTGGATCAGAGGTTGGTGTGTGCGGCCTTGCGGGACCATGGGTTCCTGATCAACATCCCCAAGTGTCAGCTTCTCCCCTCTCAGGACTTGCAGTTCATAGGGGCCCGTTTCCGCACGGATTTGAATCGTGTGTTCCTGCCCGTGGCCCGGGCCGTGACCCTGTGTGCGCTGGCTCGGCGGTTTCTGTTGGGTCGGTCCTTTCCGGTCCGTCTTTGGTTGCGCCTTCTAGGGTTGATGGCGGCGACTGTGTTCACGGTGCCTTGGGCGCGTTTCCATCTTCGTCCTCTTTGGTCCTACCTGTTGGCCCGGTGGAATCCCTTGTTGGGGGACTTGTCCATTCTGGTTCCTGTGTCTCTGTCAATCCTTCCGGCCCTGCGCTGGTGGACTCTGCCGTCCAGTCTGGACAGGGGCTTGCCTCTGCAGTGTCCTCCTCCGGTGGTCCTTACGACGGATGCCAGCGCTTTGGGCTGGGGGGCGACTTTGGGGTCGGAGTGCCTTCAGGGACGGTGGTCCCTCTTGGAGGGTCGTCAGTCTTCGAACTGGCGGGAGTTGTCTGCTGTGTGTCGGGCTGTCCAGGGGTTTCGGCTCCTTCTGTTGGACCAGCATGTGTTGGTTCGGTCGGACAACTCGGTGACGGTGGCCTACTTAAATCACCAGGGAGGTATCCGTTCTCGGTCCCTGAACGCGGTGGTGTCCCCCTTGTTTTGCTGGGCGGAGGGCCATCTTTTGTCCCTGGCGGCTGTTCATGTCCGGGGGATGGACAATGGGGTGGCGGATGCCCTCAGTCGTTTTTTTCCTGTCTCCCTGGAGTTGGCCTTGACACCGGCGGCCTTTCTTCTGGTGTGCGGGAGGTTTGGTCTTCCCTTTCTGGACCTCTTTGCTTCCCGGCTCAATGCGCAGCTTCCCCGATTCTTCTCCCGGGTTCCTCAGGAGGGGTCTTGGGGGGTGGATGCCCTGTCCCTTCCGTGGCCGGCTCACCTGTTGTACGCCTTTCCCCCTCTGGTTCTGATTCCTCGGTTCCTGGCTCGCCTGTTGGTGGAGGATCGGGAGGTGGTGGTGGTGGTACCTTTCTGGCCCCGCAGGTCTTGGTTTCCCACTCTCCGCCTGTTGGCTGTTCAGGGTCCATGGTTCTTCCCCTTCCTTCCGTCTCTCTTGCGGTCCTCTCCGATGTTGCCCCTCCGGCGGCTACGGCTGTCGGTTTGGCGGTTGAGAGGCAGGGGTGGAGGCATAGGGGTCTCCCGGAGCATTTAGCCTTGGCTATTCAGCGGTCTCGGAAGCCTTCTACCCTTCAATCTTATGGGAGGCATTGGGGTAACTTTGAGCGTTGGTGTCTTGGCCTGGCCTTGTCCCCTTTGGTTTGTCCTTTGCCGGATGTTCTACAGTTCCTTTGGGATGGGTTCGAGAAGCGTTTGTCTGTCTCTACTCTCTGGGCTCAATGGGCTGCTATCAGGGCTTTTAGGGCGCCTTGGGGTAACCTTCCTGATGTTGATGGGTTGGTTTCTCGCTTGTTGCGCAGTTTTGCGATCTCCCGCCCTGTGGTGCGTCCTTCCTTTCCTCTCTGGGATCTTCCCTTGGTTTTGAAAGTTTTGGTGGCTGCTCCCTTTGAGCCGTTGGATGAGGTGGATATGAAGTTTGTCACCTTGAAGGTGGTTTTTCTGGTGGCTATCACCTCGGCTCGTCGCCTGGGGGAATTGGGTGCCCTGATGGCTAGGGAGCCTTTTCTATCCTTTTCTGCGGATGGGGTTGTTCTTAGGTTGGATCCCTCTTTCGTGCCCAAGGTCTCCTCCCAGTTTCATCGTTCTCAGGAGCTGGTCCTTCCGGCTTTGGTTTCTGATCAGGTGGACGTCGGTGATCTTCCCTGGTCTCTGCTTGATGTTTGCCGGGCTTTGAGGGTCTATGTTGATCGGACCCGTGCATTTCGGCTTTCTGACTCCCTGTTTGTCTCTTTTGGTGCTGGCTCCAGGGGTAACCGTGCTTCGTCTTCTTCCATTGGGCGTTGGTTGAAGCAGGTTATTGTTCTGGCCTATTCCCTTTCTGGTTCCCCTCCCCCGGCTGGGGTTCAGGGGTGTTCTACTAGGGGGATGGCTGCCTCCTGGGCGGAGGTTCGTGGGGTGTCCCTTTCTGAAATTTGTAGGGCCGCCACTTGGGCTTCTGCTAATACCTTTGTTAGGCATTACCGTATTCAGAATGTTCTGGGGGATGACACTAACTTTGGTTTGGGGGTTCTTCGGGCTGTGTGTTCCTGATTCCCCTTGTTTTCTTTTGTACTGTGCTGTTGTTTGCAATAAATTGCTGGGTTTTGCTGTTCTGCTGTGTCCTGGTGGTTTGTTGTTTGATGATGGCCGGTTGCTGCTTGGGTATTCTCATTGGTTTATTAATGAAGGGGACGAGGACAGGAGGGACCTGGGGGTAATGTCCTATTACTTACCGGTAATCTTCATTACTCCGGGTCCCGTTGTCCTCGTCCCCTTCATTACATCCCTCCCTCCCTCCCGGACTTTCCGGCCCTCATCTTGGGCTTGGGGGTTCAGGAGGCATGCTGGGTACTGTACCCTTATGTACTCCCTATAAGGGAGACGGAGGGGCGTACCAGCATTCCTTCTTTCTTTTTTTCTGTCGTGAGATGGACATATCTCATTGGTTTATTAATGAAGGGGACGAGGACAACGGGACCCGGAGTAATGAAGATTACCGGTAAGTAATAGGACATTAAACAGCAGAAAAAGTGCCTGCATCATTTTGTAGGGGCTCACATGAGTAAACGATGCGGGTGGATGTGTCAAAGGCACTTATTTTATTGTTTACCTCTGCTGCGCAGCATCCGAGGTGCTGTACAGCCACTAAAAACCACTGGCAAAGCAAATGGGTCCCAAAGGTGGGGCCTATTTGCTTTGAAAATGCTTGTTTTATGTGCTGTACAAAATGCATCTGAAATTCTACTTTGCCCATGGGGCGCCTGCTTTTTGGTGTTTTAAGTCACATTAATGTGCTGCTGCCTATGCAGTGACTGTTTATGAGAGAAACGCGCACCGCTATTAACTGTCAACCCTATACTTTGTACATTGGAGGAATTTTTCACTGCTGCTGCCTAGATTATTTTTTTTTTTGGTTCGTGATGCATTTAATGCATGTAATACATTTTCTCTTTATTTATTAGAGAAAATTGTATTCTACTTTTCTGCATTGAACAGGTCTGCCTCTTGTGCTATGCCCTGTGCTTTTTGGCAGCCCCGAGCTTCTGTTACGACATGTATTTGCAGGATACTAAGTAAGCAGGTATAACCTGTTGCTTCATGATGTAACTAACAGAACACCACCACTTGGTGAGGCTACATACTGTGATTTTCCTTTTCTTAACCTATGTTTCCTTAATTATGAGCTTCTGTGGGTCGTAAATCAAAGAGAGGCCCGCCATATTTTTGTACCCCAGACCTTCAACAACGTCTGGTATGCAAGGCCAGATAATCATAGCCCGCTGCTGTCTCTGCGGGAGCTGTTCTCTTTGTGACTGAAGTTTACTAGTGCTGAGTTTTGCTTATTAAGGACGCCTGCACTGCCAATGCTTGTGCTGAGCATTTTCGGTGTTTAAGTGAAGTTTACCTTGCTACTTCATTCTGAGTGTGAGGTAACCATGCTTTTTAGCTGCTCATGCTGTACTTATGAGTTGAGTTAAGCTGGAACTTTAGGGAGCAGATTTATGAAGGCCTTGCGCCGCCGGTGCGTCATTTTTAACATGGGAAAAAGTGACGCACCGGCGGCGCAAGGCCTTCATAAATCTGCCCCTAGGTGTTTTAGGGTCTGGTTAAGAATAACTGCAAAAAAAATGATTTCCCCATGTTTCTAGTATTCTTGGGCTGGAAACATGCGCATGTTCTGAAATATGTCAATGGTCTTGAAATTGTCCTGTAAAATGCTTAATCTGGTCCCTTGTCATTTCTGAAATGACAAGTGAAATCGCACCAATCACAAAGGATGTGCTCACTCCTTGGCACATTTGGGATAGAGAAGTACACACCACACCACAATAAAATTATATTTTACAGTCTCCACATTTGGCGGAGGCAGCAGCACATAGGTTAATTGATATCATTTTGTAGTATGTCACTTGTACTATTGCAGTACTACTAAACAAAGTGCAAAATACAGTTTGTTAATAGTCTAACCTTCTCACTGCACATGTGCATCTGTGTGTGCATACATACATGTATATGTAACTATATGAGAGGGAATTCATATATATATATATATATATATATATATATTTATATGTATATATATATATTTATGTGTGTGTATATATATATATATTTTATTTTTTTAACTTACTATTGTATTTTCTCATTCACTTACTTATTTTAAGTAATGGGCTTTTCAGTTACAGCAACAATTATGCTATCTTGGAAACAAGCAGAAATTGAAAAAAATGAACTATTTATATTGCAGCTAAATAGGAAACCATATGGAAAACACAACCTGCGTAAACACATGCTGCCTCCTCTCCATCTGCTCTTTTTGGCACTGTATCTGTCCATTCAAGCCAGCACGCTTTCCCCTAGGCCTTGCACTTTAATCCACAGACTTTACCAAAATTAACCTCAGCCTGCCTTCAATGTATACACTGGAAATTACCTAGATTTCATTAATTTTTTAAATGTTTTGTCCAAATGTGGACAGCACATACAAACAAAAAAGTGTATTTTTGTTATTTTCTTTATAATTATTAAATTTTCTTCATCACTACATGTCTCTGATTGTGTCAGTGTTCTGCTGAGTTAGTCACGTCACTCTAGCAATAGTGTCACAAAATATTTATATAATGCAGATTTAATAAGAGCATAAGATCATGAAAAATGATATCAATGTGGAAGTCCGGATAAAATTGCATTGAAATTTATGAAAAAGGGGTTCTTCTTAGTGCATTTTGGATGCTTTTTAAATATTTAACTTGCCTTAAAATCATCCCTGTTTTAAAAATGATTTTCAAATGTATCTCAGAACTGAATCTCAACGCATCTTGCTCAGATTTCCCCACTCACTTTAGAATGTAGGTGGAACCTAGAATGTAGGTGGAAGCAAAGCCATGTGTAATTCAAGTGATAACTTCTGGGCGAAGCAGTTTTAGTTTTAACTGACTTATGATTACCAACTGTTTCATGTTAAACTTAAACAAACATTCCTGTTTGTTTGTACACTACCCTGAATTGTGTTGATGCAGACTGTAGCCATGATGTAGCTTGTAAGAAGACCTAGGAAGTTGCACACCCGTGCTGACATCTGGTGTAAAAAGCTGGTCATGAATTCTAACTTGGGCAAGTCTATCTAAGCCTTGTGCTTCTGTGTTAGTTAACTGGAGTACGGATAACCCATTTGAAACAACTAAAACTGTGACGTGAAGCATCAGATGAAACATGCCATTGTCTTTATCATCCATTGCAAGGAGAATAACATGCTAGTTCACTTAGGGCCAGATGTACGACCCGCCAATGAGCGAGTCGCAAATTGAGTCGCATTCCCGACTCGCAATTTGGGATGCTCAACAGTGCCTGAAGCAATGTTTGAGATTCCCAATGGGGTCGCAAATTGCATGCCTCATGCATATTAATGAGGCTGTCACAATTTCCGACTCTATTGGGAATGGCTGGCACTCCCACGGATGGTGGCCTGCTGAGGTCAGCAGACCTCCATGTCTGGGACTGCTTTTAAATAAAGCAGTTAAAAAAATGCAGCCCGTTTTCCTTAAAGCAAAAATGGGATGCATTTAAAAAAAATAAAAATGAAACTTTTCCATTTAATTTTTTAAGGGCAGGCAGTGGTCCCTGCATGCATTTCACAAATGGTCCCCTGGGGATCCCTTCCTGTTTGCAACTGCTTTACCACCCTTCTGAGAAGGGTGGTAAACTGCGAATTAACATTCTTGCATAGCTTGAGGAGTCGCTATTAGAAAGGGACGCCCTTAGAATGCTCCTTCCAAATAGCAAGTCGCTAATCCTATTTTACGAGTCTCAAATTGATTTGCGACTTTCCGATTAAGATTAGTACATGGGCCACTGTTTTTTGCGGGCGAGATCGGGTCTAAAACACATTTGCGCCAGTAAAAAACCTTTGTACGTCTGGCCCTAGGACTCTTGTGCTTTCCTTCACGATGCTTGACCTTCCATAAAGAATTAATGATGATTGAATAGAAAACGTTCTAAACCTAATATTTGTATTTTCGCTTCATGTCTTCATGTTTTCTGAGGAAAAATGCTATTGCTCAAAATGAACACAAGAAAACAATGGATGACCTGTTTCCATTACTGATAGGAAGCTTGGCTGTCACACGCTAGGTGTTCCCAAAGTGACCCTTATTGAAAACTTTCCATTTAATGCCCTGACCAACATTTTAGTTTGCTTAGTTTTATTTGCGTCATGTTAGCTATATGTTTCTTTATATCTTCACTATAATAAAAACCGGTGTTCAATTAAACAGTGATAGCTTTTATTTTGGGGAAGTAGGGATTTGCACAAACATGTCAGAAACGATGCACTAAAAGATAAAAGAGACAGATAATATCATGGAAAAAAGGATAATTTTAAAAGGAGAAAGAAAGAAATCAGATTTTCACATGCTACACCTTATCTTGAACTTTTTAAAAATAATTCTAAAATGTATCCAGGGAGGAGAAACTAACTTCTGTATGTTCCGCAAAACCTGCTATCCTGGCGCCATGATGACTGCTGAAGTTATGCGCCATCCAGGTGACTGAGGTCACCATGGAGGTATGAGGCCATACAGTTGAGCACTGTATGCACCTCGTGTCACAAAGGGATTTCTGACAGGGGTAATGTTTTGGGCCACTTGGGATTGCTTTTCATCAATTAAAGGGACATTACTAGGGCAGGTCAACGCAAGCATCCACAGGTGTGGTGAAAAAGCCCACTCTGTTAAAACAGCCAGACCTTTGTGTCAAAAATGAATGCCTACTTGAACAACAAGGCAAAACGTGTAAATTTCTTCAAAAAATGACACATTGCAGTCTTTCAATTCATGAGAACCTTCTGACTCTGTCTTCTCATAGAAATCTTTGTTGGCCGGGAACGCCTTCAGTACAACTCCTACGCTAGGCAGTGCACATTACCCTGTGCAACCTGGTGAGAGGCTGTGGGTCGGTCAGTGCTTCCTACTTATGTGCTTGTGCAAAGGCTGGCAGCAGGCCAAACTATATAGGTATAGTGCCGCACTATGGTTTCCCCCTTGTGCAACGCTGCAAATCTGGATGAAGCATTTGTAAATCTAGGTCCAAGTTCCATTAGCCTTTGGCCACACTGATGGATGGTTTAGGACAAGTCATGGTCCCCATCCACATGTATATCTGTGGTTCTTTCCAAACATAACATTTTTCTACAACATCCTGAGATCATAAACCTCACATCAGCAAACTCAAACTGTAGAAAGCATTTGGTTTTTCACGTTCAGACAGGATTATTACACTTGTTCAGACTTCCCTGACCCATCACACTGTGAGGACCGAGTACTAAAAGCCTGCGTTAATCTGTCCTTCAGATGAAAGCTGCATTTTGATATTAGGGCCGCGCAGTGGCAGGGATCTGACTGCGGCAGCTCCTCTGGCAACTGCTTGAAGTGTGTGTGCTGCAGCTTCAGGTCTCGCAGGCATACATTATACTGCATGACTAAGCAGTGATTGCGTCCTGTGAAATCTATGATCAACAGCGGCTTTCATATGCTCGGCTGAGGGACAGAGAGCGGCAATTTCTTTCAAAAGTATCAGACATTTTCTATTTACTTTTAGGACTTGAGGCTAGTGCTTTTTTAAAAAATGTTATGCTTTCGTAAACTACACTATTAATTTAGCTTTTCGGCATAAGGGAATCATGAGACTCCTGACATGAGCAAAATGGAGTCACATAATTACAAGCTTAGAGGAAATCCACTCGTCAGAGCATTAGAACCACATGAGCATTTAGGTGTCTTCCTTTCCGCTTCATTTTGTCTCACTTTTAGGATTTTCAACAGCATCCTGATGGATCACTAAAGCCCTAGATATTTCTCAAGCCCCAAAAATAAAAACCAAAACCCAATAGCCTGTTTTTTAAGCCCTGAATATTTTTTTAATGCAGTAGCTTGATAATCCTTTGATAATACCCTTTGTGTGTTCCATTTTGGCAATGCGGGGCTTCCAATGATGCGTGTCACGATGATGATCAGTTGGCCACCTCTGGAAAGACATATATATCCTTTGCTTGGTCTCGTCTGTAACACCGCTGCCTGTCTTCTTTACGACATGATGCATGAACCAGAGGCCCCAGCGGACAAAATGGCACATATCCCAGAATTAGCTTGAAGGATTGTGAAACTAAATTCAAAGGAGGCAGTCTTTTGAAAAACAAACTCAGGCTGAAGTTTGTATTCTTTTTATTATTCAAGAGTTGGCATTAAGTACTTAATTTTATCTGTATACTTTTCTCCTACTATTTATTTCAACTGCACATTCACATTTCCTGCTCGTACTAAGTGATGAAGATACTGTATAGCGGGCCATGTTTCTGTCCCAGTTCCACCACTGACCACCGAGTCCTGATCTTATAAATGAAATTAGATTCGAAGGAGGTTGTTGTGTTAAGAAAAATATAGCGGCTGAAGTTTGTTAGTTTTTCATGAGTTGACATTCAGTAATCATTATTAATTCTAAAAGGAAACTATCTCCTCAGACTTATTTCATTAACACTTGTTTATTTCTTAAACTGATCATTTACATAATATGATAATCATGTGCCTCAGGTTGCAATAGAAGGCCCCAGTGGAAAGCTAATAAGGTCCAAGAAAGAGGAATAGGGAGCTCCTGTGTGAAATGGACTGGTGCGCATTCATATGCATAGTAAATTCAGAAATACGTTTTGCCTATTCTTTCTAGTGAGTAGCTGTACACCGATTAAAGACTAATATTGTGATAATCTATGGCCCTTATCTAGAGTTTAGCAGGGAGGAGCAATGGCCTAAATTGCCAGAGCATCTGCTCTGTTACACCTCTAATTTTCCAACCTAATCTAGAGTGAGGGGAGTCACTGAATTTTCATTGGCAGGCTCCACCATTAAAACCTCTGACCTGTCTCCCTGTGCTCCAAAGGGCTGCCAGATAACAGTAGAGATTTGCCCACCATGTTTAGGACACTACACCCACCACCTACTTTGCTCTCTGGGTCATCAGTAGAGGCATGTCAGAAACAATGGAAAACAAACAATACCCGATAAACAAAAAGAACTCCCTGTATGTCAAAGCCAAAGTTATGTTTTTCTGAAACAAAGGTTTTGGAGTTTTTTTCAGAAAATCAAAATACTGAGGGGGGCAATCAAACATGTCATCAGCTTGGCACTTTTCTGTACATTCAGTGCTAATGGCATGAAGATACCCTCTAATATAGTAAGAATATCTAAATATGCTCAGTGTGCCTGGAGGCCATGGAACACCTGACTGGCTGTCATACTGTCCACTAGGGTCTAAATGACTCCCTGTGTCTACGTTTCTGGGCAATTAGATGTTTAGACCTGATCTTCTCAACCTTGTTGTACCACTGGTCTGTGAAAGCACTGCTGGTAAATCGCTGGTTTGTGAAACCATTCGTGGCTAATATCTCTTATTGGGCTTGAGATCTTTTAACCCCCAATTTTACAGTAGAAAAATAAAGAAATGATATATATATATATATATATATATATATATATATATATACACACTCACTGAAAAAAACAAAGGTGACAGGGACATTACAAGTTGTAATTTGGTATCCCACTCCATCAGCTAGTACTAAATATTGCATTCTAAAATATCAATATCGATTTGTTAAATATGTATTGGTAATTGGTGAGCTGAATTCCACTTAATCTAAACTGGTAGCAAGCGTGAACAATAAATTTACAAAGTCTGCATTTAAAAAAAAAAATTTTTCAAACACTGAGGAGCCATCTATTTGTTTTTTTCAGGAGGATAATAGGCTTGCATCTATATTTTCTGCTTTAGCTGCCTTGACCTAGGTTTCTTTTACAGGAAGAGGTACAATGGTTTGGCTGAATGAAAAGATGCCGTGCTAAAGTAAAGCTCATTTGTTCGAAAAGTGAATACAAAAAAATATTTTTTCAGGAAGATCCTTGCAGAAAAGGTGTTCCCCCTGCCTTTTATGTTACAAAGATGCCACTCAACCAACACCTTTGGATGAAATGTGCTTCTCCACAATGGCTTGGTTTTTTTTTCATTTGACTCTCTTGATTTCCTTGGGTGGTACAGTGAGGTTTCTGATACAAAGCAGCTGTAAACTTGTGTACGTGGTGCCTGACATTTTACTTCCAAGGGAATGGTTCAAAAGTTAGCTATGTACTCTCCTTTTTAGTAAAATCTACAGCAATTTCAAATCTGGCAAAGTTTCTTGAGCTTTAGCTGACAATTGTTTAAATTAAAAGCTTTTAGGAAAAGTTGAAACCGGTAATCCATTCTTACTGTGTTCCCAGACTCCCATCTGATCCAACCTTTGCGCATAGCTACAATTCCATTTGAGTTATTATAAGTGACAGCACACTCTTCTTGTCTTTCATATTGATAGGTAACCCTGAGAAGCTTTTGCAGCTGCAAAACCAAGGCCCACATTTACTAAAATGTCATGCGTTACCTAACAGCAAGTAAAGTTGCTGCACTCAGGTTCAGTCTGTACAGATCCGAGCGGGGAAGGGATAGTGTAGGTCGACATACGACGGGATAGGGAAAATAAAATAAATAATTAAAACTGCTCATCACATTGCTGATTCGGCGATGTGGCCAGTGCAAAGTAAGTTGCTTAATTTATTTATTTTCCATATCCCATTTATTGTCGAATTCCCCCCTGCCCTGCCACCCCCGTTCCTACCTGTACCGGCCGTATCTAGCTGCACTGTGTTGCGTGATCAGATTAGAACAGAACAGAGCAATAGCTACTAAGATGTGGCACTGTTCTTCTCCCCCCCGCTCTGGTACACTTTTGGCAGCCATACACCAAAGCAGATAAGCTGTTTTGGTAAGTAAAAGTAGTTTTTGTATTGGAAGGAGTCCATTCCAGGACAAAAACTATGTTTGAGGCGTATCACTTTGTATGTGAACTGCAGAATGCAGCTCATATGCAAAGAGAGGAAAATGTGTTGAAATTAAACCATTTCTTCTTGTTATGCAAGCCGCAAGGAGGTGCAGGAATACGGAGCAAATCCATGTCTACAATACTATGTAGATATTGATTTGCATCAAAACCCATGAGTGGTTGTCTGGGAATGTCAATGCACCACCCATAGAATGCCCCCTTGACACAAAGTGACGCAAGGCAGCTCATTGCACATCTTTGCATTATTTTTAATTATAGTCCAAAGCAAAGCGTGATTTGTGTTGGATTGTAAATATTACCACTACAGTTTGTGTCGTGTTTGCATTAAAAAAAGTAATACAAACCTGAAGCAAGATTTTGTAAATTTAAGCTTTAATTTTTCTGGGGCTCTAGCCACTCCAATTTTCCCGGTATCCAAGAAAGGTTTTTCATAGCTCTTGCACCTCTATTCCAAGCCGGAACTCTCCGGAACTGGATGTTTTGCTATTTCTTTGATTCACAATAATCCCTGCTTCCTCATCCCATTATTCCATCATCCCTTCAATTCCTGTGTAACCATTATAGGCCATAAATAGTGGCAATGCTCTGAAATAATATGCCCTAGGAAGAGCATTAAGAGGTGGAGTATGGAATTCATGAGGTCTGTGAATAAATTGCAATATACTAGTCGTGTAATCTCAAATTGTCCCTTGCTATGCGCAATGGTTGTATCAAATGGGAGTCGGGTCACACAGTAAGAATGGATTACAGATTTCAATTTTTCCTAAAAGCTTTTTTATTTAAACACTCATCAGCTGACGCTCAAGAAACTTTGCCAGATTTGCAGTTGATGTACATTTTGCCAAAAAAGAGAGTACAAAGCAGGCTTTTGAATCATTCCCTTGGAAGTAAAATGTCAGACACCATATACAAATTTCACAGCTGCTTTGTATCAGAGATGGCAATGGAGAAACCTCACTAAATAGTGGCAATGTTCTGAAATATTATACCCCAGGAAGAACATTAAGAGGTGGAGTACGGAATTCATGTACTCTGTGAATAAATTGCAGTTTACTAGCCCTGTAATCTCAAATCTTCCCTGTTTGGGATGCATTGATGTTTGTTAATTGTCTCCCATTTGGGACTGTGTTCTTTAGTTTACTGTCTTTACAATGACACTTTTGTGCCAGTGGCATAATGAAACATGAGGGCCCGCCCTGCAAGGTCCTTGGAGGCCCCCCCTCCGGAGTCAACCAGGAGCCCTCAGGCCAGGTACTGTGCTTAGAGGGGCCGCTTGGGGTGCACCCCCCACACCACGGGGGCTGCGGGGGCCTTTGTTACGCCACTGTTTTGTGCTGAGCCTCTGTGGCTGCTATAAATACAGGATAAACAGAATAGAATAATATATTAGAACCATTATGTATAGGCCTAACAGTGATCCATTTCTAAATTAAAGAGCTGAAGTTTGCAAATGTGACCCTTTTTCAATTGATATAATAATACATTTAATCAGTGCTGCCGGTTTTAATATTGCTAGAGAAAACATATTCTCTTTGCCTTAAACAATATGCATTAAATATGGCTTGGAGGAGAGCTGGGGTAAATTTTGTGAAAACCCTCACACTGTGGTTTTAAGGGTGCTAAAACTCACAATTTCACCTTTCATGGAAGAGGTGTGGTGAAGCGGCCTGCGTGCCAGACTCCGGACCACGGGGTTCGCGGTTCGATCCTTGGCGCCAGCGGCAGGCTTGCCCAGCACCATGTGACTCTGGGCAATAGCTTGCTCAATCTTCCTGACGGCCCCCAGCGCCAGGACACCTCTCCGGAGGTAGCTGTGCGCTTTACAAATGCTGGTATTTCATTTCATCAACAGTTAATTAAACAACGGACAGTGGTACAGTCCAGCAGTTAAGTTTGAAGGTGTAGTTATCAAAATACACTACCATTCTCAGAGGCTAATTAGATGCTTGGAAGGAAAGCAGGCTGAGACTATGCCTATCATGGAATTACATCTGTATAATGTCATTTCAGCAAAATAAGGAAAATATTTCACAGATATGCAAATGCATTTTGACATGAGGCTGTCATACCACATACATACAGCATCCCAGATACGCATCCTTAAACAGCTGAAGTTTAATAGGAGGCCATGAAATAATGTTATATAAATATCAAGAGCCAGTTCTGATACCATCACAGATATTTTTGGGAGAATGGTGTCGTGGAGGTCCCCCATATCGACTCTACAGTAGAAATGTGGGAAAGCCTCATTTGACCTGTTCAGGCATTACTGAAACTCTGAGTTTAAATATGGATAATTTCCACACCAGGTTGATCAGTTAAGGCGGAAAGTCTATATGATGATTTTCTCAAATCCATTGGAATTATTGTACCCGATTCACAAAGGTATTTTCAGCCATAAACATACATATACACCCAAAAGAACCTCCATGCTGAGGCGTAGGACTCCATCCATAGTTTTCACTTTTCTATTTAAATTGCCCCCCAGGGGTCCGATTCAAAGGAGCATTTATGAGCATGGGTAGTAGTCCTACAGTAGTACTCTTTGAATAAATACTCTTAATTGACTTTGTAAATTAGCCCAGCAATCTGTATTATTAAAAGTGCAAGGACACAGCCCCTTTTTATGTGCTAATTATATCTGAAGATTCCCTGAATATTCACAGTTTTCGTAATTTGGGGGTAATTCACAAAGACATGCAACAGTATGTAAAAAAGTACTACAAGAATACTAATTTATGAACTCAAAACAAAAATGACTTTATAAATATGTCCCTTGATCTTTTATTAACACCAATTTCGTCTGATGTTCACATAAGTCAAGAGCAATAGCAAATATGATACACATCACTGAAACATAAACATGCAGTACTGGAGAAAGGCATACCATGTGGATGTTTCTATTTCATTGCAAAACAGTGAATATTATTTGCATATCTGTGCTAGAGAAGATACATTAAACATGCCAGGCCATAAAATCAAAAGTGTTTTTATTCAAACGAGGCAAGAGGAATATTTTTAGAAAAGAGAAAAAGCTGCTTTGATTTTCATTGAGCATTTTTGGAGCATAATATGCAGCGCATTCAAACGATTGAAATAATAATGTTGTGGGATGGTTTAGTGGATGCAGATGTCTTTCTTTATTTACTTTACATCAGCATTTGCACCTCTGAGGAAATTCTAATTGCAGCAAACTAATGAGTTTCCAGCCTAGAAATCATTACCCATGTGTGAAATATTATTTTTGATAAACCTTCATTTTTTAAGCTTTTTCTGCGTTTTTGGGAAACCAGTGGGATTTTGAAAGAAAGAAATTAGCATTTAATATGGGCGGGAAATCCTCCAGAGGGCTTTCTGGGAATAATGAAAGAAGAGAGCGTTATACTTTGAAAACATTTGCTAGATGAGACTTATGTTAATCTTTCGTAAGATTTGCATTCTGAAGTTTGATTACATTACATAGTTAGCCAACTGTGAGTTGTTCGTGCTCTATAAATATGTGAAGCAAATTGTGACAAATTGTTGCAAATATTTAAATGTTGTACCAATGTATGGCACAGTAATATTCCCCCTGACCATTGTTGCATATAAAGAGAGATTCAGTTTCAGAAAATGCTTTATTCGATTTTAGAAAAATGATAAAATCATAAAAGGAACAGTTAAAAAGACAAATTCATACAGAATAAAAACTGCAGTAAAAAATACAGGTTCCTACAGAATAAACATTACAAAAATATTCCACGTATAAGCAGCAGTCCCATCAGTGCATAATTTCATTTTTTTGTTTGTTTTTGGTTTGTTTTAAAAAAAAAAAGAAGCTAACAAGTTATACATTTCCATCGTTGCATATAAAGAGAGACAAAGTAGTAGTCCTCAGATGGAAGTCCCATAAGCCCCCGACATTGGAGGCCTGATCACACTCCATCACTACATGAGCTTGAGCTCAAAATGTGACCCTGCACAGAGACGATAACCTAGGACTTTGTCAATACCCCATCTCAGCTAACTGGGACACTATTTTAACAGAGCTCCATACTTCCCTGCAACACAGCAATATCAAATACAACGAAGCCACTGTGCACATGAGGCAAGGTTTCCGTCCATTTCTTACAGGCCTGCCACCTTCAAATGTCTTGAGGGATCATGTAAAATTATGCCAGAGGGATCATATAATATTGTATATTACTGGTGTGGGACTGTTTTTTGTTTGTAGCAGTGAATTTTCCTCCTTGTTTTTCCCTCCCTCTCCGTATTAAGTTTCGACAAACTCAAGAACATTAGAAATATCTGTTTGTTGCTTGAAACATATGCTATTACATTCTGGCCTACAGTATCGGTGCTACACTGCATACATGTCTCGATATCACTAAGCAGTCACATTGATGTGTAGGTCCATACATCCCTCCCCAGCTCATGTGTACGTCTTCATGTCTGGGTCTGTTTTGAACAACAGTTATATCAATTGATTTAACAGCGCAAAGTGTAAACGTTTGTAATCTTTTGTTTGTTTATCATGTATACACTGCAGTTTTTGTATACAAAACTCAATAAACCGATTAAACAAAAAAAGTAGAAGTGCTCAGAAAGGTACTGCATGATCCTGCATACAAAAGTGAAAAATACCTTAGATAGATTCACCTTGCAATCATTGCATGCCCAAGAATTGTTTTGAAATGGCTTATGTTCCTGAAATTTGTATACAGCACTGTCTATCTTTGTTACTGCTAGTTAATGCATTCATTAGCTATCACTGGACTACTTTTTTTTCCTCTGGTACATGTGTTTGATCACTATCATTACACTAAATACACCATCTAGCTAATAAAGTTCTCCCCAATTGAAATAGCGTAGGAGAGTATCTTATGCCAATTGACTTCTGTAAATCCTGTGCTGAGAATCCGGTACAAATACTTTTAGCTGTTATAGGTGATATCTAAAATGAGGGATATATCAGAACTTTGTCCATGAATATTCATATAGTCATATGTTTTAAGAAGGATAAACCACCTATAGGGAGGGAACCATACCCACCAATTTTGCAGATCAATGTGGATGCCACATTCTATTTCAAAATTTCAGCTCCAGGCTCTCAAAGGTAATAGGAAAATCGTCTAGGAATAGGCCAGGAAAATACATCATATATTAATATGACTATCTCTACATTTGATGCCACAGAAGGGTTGGAGAAAGAATGTCGGTGTGATGGTTCTCAGTGCAGAAAAAGCATTTGATAGAGTAATGGCAATATCTATGGAACATTATGGGGCCCAAAGATAGAATAGCAACTATTTGAGCAATATCATATTACTTCACAGTTGCTCAAGTAACATGCCAGGGCTGCTCTTTTTTACATCATACTTAGAGCCTTATTTGCAAGCAATAATTAAGGCCAACACAATAGAGCATCTAGATTAGAATGGATGCCCTCGAAAAGTCTCTGATGATGTTGCCATCTTTAATCAAAACGTTGAGAACGTGTTGCCAGTTGTAGAAAAAGTTTGTGAGTATTTCTAGGTGCAAAATGACTATTAGTAAAACCCAGCTGATGATCAATTATCACACTGTATGGAAAGACTATCATATTTTCTCCAAAGCATTATATTTAAACTTCAAATTACTCATAAGATTGTAGAGATAATAAGCTGAACTGTCAATCCTAGCTAAAGAAATTATCAAGATCCAGTGCTCTGGGGCAACCATCTTACTATTTGATTTCAGATGAATCTTCACTTTCCCGCCTGATAGGTGATGCGAGTTAACATTACTTCAATCAATTTCAATAAACAGTCTAACCCATTTGGCTGCACAATAAGGACCAGAAATCAGTGACTATAGTTAAGAAGGGTTATTACAAGTTAGCAGTCAAGTTAAGGTACACAAATCTTAGTACCATGCTGTAAAGATACAGAATAACAACTAGGAAACCCAACTCCCTAAAGAAGTCGTAGCCGTAGCAGTAGGAGACAAACAAGAAGTTCACTCACAGCAATACAAAAGATCAATAACAATACTTGGTTGTCGGAGAAGAGTTTGTGATTTTTTCTCCTACACATGAGTAGAATTTAAATTCTTCTAGTCTAAAGTCCAAACTAAGAAGATGGTTCAAAAGTCTAAGGAATCTAAAAATTTAGAGAACTGCAGAAAAATATAATACAATATGGGAAAACCCGGAAGGTAAAGGAATGAGGAAAGTGAATGAAGGTGTCAGCATCTCAGAAGCATAGTCAAGAGTCTTTTTGGGTCAAGGAAATTTGAGTATTAATCTAAACCGCACTCATCAGAGAATAAGCATGGAGTTCTGCATCTCTCAGAGTCCAAGGAAAAAAATTACTCAACACTAGATATTTCCACCAGAGTATCTCAGGTACCACCCCTCTGTTCGCACCATCAGAGGTTCCATAGTCCTGTTTACTTCTATTGTTGTAAGCTGTTACATTCACAAAATGTCTGACACTTAACACGGGAACAACAATACCCTTATTCAACAAAGCAATGTTGCAGCAATGCTGAAAAGAACTCTTCAGTTAACGCTCTGGCTCTCCACGTTCCTATGTCAAAGTCTTCTTCTCAGGCTACTATCCCCCACTAGTACAATGTTGTATCTATTCTCAAACGTACAAAGTATGTGAATGCACCTGCAAGGAAAAAATCATGCAAGCAGAAATAGAAAAAAGTATTTCATGCGGAATGAAAAACAGGCCTAGTCAGGTCAACGTTAGAATATTAAATCAATGGTGCACAATTAATATGCATGTGCACATTCAAACACATTAGATTCTTATTACTTGTCACATACAGTAAATCTTTAATACATATGTGTAAGTGGTTCATCCCAAAAATATCAAAAACCTAATATTGTGTCAAAAATATTGATCACAAAAATATCGTTATCCTATACTTCTAATGTAAATGACAAAAATATTAAAAAATATCGTTTTACACTAATATCAAAAGATTTAGGGAAACATTTTGGTTTTTAAGATCTATATAGTTAAAAAAAGAAAATATGGAATATATTAACACATATAAGATGTGATATAATGTAAATTATGTTTTTAAATAATGTATAAAATACGTATCTATATTTACTTATTCAAACAAATACACACAAATATATATATATATGTACACATATATAATGTAAAACTATTTTTAAAATAATAATTTTAATTTATGCTGTAATTTCTAGTTTTTTTAAACTAATAATATAATAAGTATGTATATATATGTGTATATATATATATATATGAGTGTATATATATATATATATATATATGTGTATATATATATATATATTTTTGGAAAACAAAGGAGACGGCACAATCAGGATGTCTTTGTTAAGCCTTATTTATTTCAAGACTTTCACCCCACCAACGCGTTTCAGCCTTACACGGCCTTGCTCACGGAAGGCTGAAACGCGTTGGTGGGGTGAAAGTCTTGAAATAAATAAGGCTTAACAAAGACATCCTGATTGTGCCGCCTCCTTTGTTTTCCAAAAATTTACTTGGGTCAGGATCCGACCCCTAGGCAGAGCACACACTGCTGAGCGCGTCCAGAGGGCTGAAGGATCACTTTGCATATAGATATATATATATATATATATATATATATATATATGAGTGTATATATATATATATATATATATATATATATATATATATATATTCAATAAATTAAAAACATAAATTAACTGGTATTTTTTTAAAATCCCAATTTAACTAAACATGAAAAGTAAACAATAAAAAATATGTTCAAGAAAAATATATTATATATAAAAAATCACTATATAAAAATATAATTTATGTAATACTCAATAACATAATAATATACATTTAAAAAATATTAAGTAAACTATTACATTCTGGGAATAATACATATACTATTCACACTGAAGTCTGTGCAACAGTAGGGAAAGCCTAGGGAAAGCTTTGGACTCAGGAGGGTTTAAATTTACCTATCCCACTCCAATCTGTGCAACAGTAGGGAAAGCATTGGACTTCGAAGGGGTAAAATGTACTATTCCCACTCCAGTCAGTGCAACCGTAGGGAAAGCGATGGACTGAGAAGGGTTACAATACATTTCCTTCTCCAGTCGGTACAACAGCTGGGAAAGCATTTAACTCAGGAGGAATAAAATGTACTATTTACTTTCCAGTCTGTGCAACAGCAGGGAAAGTGTTGGACGCAGCAGGGGTAAAATGTACTATTCCCACTCTACGTTGTGCAACAGTAGGGAGAACGTTGGATTCAGAAGGGGTAACCTTTATTTTGTTATTCCCACTCCAGTCTGTTCAACAGTGGGGAAAGTATTGTCTGTGCAACAATAGGGAAAGCGTTGAACTTCGAAGGGGTAAAATCTACTATTCCCACTCCAGTCGGTGTAACAGCAGGGAAAGCGTTGCACTCTGGAGGCGTTACATTTACTATTCCCACTCCACTTGGTGCAACAGCAGGGAAAGCATTGGACTCAGGAGGGGTAAAATTTACTATTCCCACTTTACGTTGTGCAACAGTAGGGAGAACGGTACACTCAGAAGGGGTAACATTTATTTTGTTATTCCCACTCCAGTCTGTTCAACAGTGGGGAACGCGTTAGACTCTGAAGGGGTAAAATTTACTATTCCTACCAATGTCTGTGCAACAATAGGGAAAGTGTTGAACTTCAAAGGGGTAAAATCTACTATTCCCACTCCAGTCAGTGCAACAGCAGGGAAAGTGTTGCACTCAGTAGGGGTTACAGTTACTATTCCCACTCCACTTGGTGCAACAGCAGGGAAAGCATTGGACTCAGGAGGGGTAAAATTTGCTCTTTCCACTCCAGTCTGTGCTACAGTAGGGAAAGTCTTGGATTTCGAAGGGGTAAAATTTACCATTCACGCTCCTGTTGGTGCAACAGCAGGGAAAGCGTTGCAATCAGGAGAGGTTAAATTTACTATTTCTACTCCACTGGGTGCAACAACAGGAAAAGGGTTGGACTCAGGAGGGGTAAACTTTACTATTCCCATTCTAGTTTGTGCAACAGTAGGGAAAACGTTGGACTCACAAGGGGTAACATTTAGTATTCCCACTCCACTCTGTGCAACAGTACGGAAAGTGTTAGACTCTGAGGGGTTAAATGTAAAATTCCCACTCCACTTAGTGCAACAGTAGGAAAGGCGTTGGACTCAGGAGGGGTAACATTTACTATTCCGACTCCAGTCTTTGCAACAGTAGTGAAAGCGTTAGCCTAAGGAGGGCTAAAATGTACTATCCCCACTCCAGTCTGCGCAACAGTAGATAAAGTGTTGGTCTCAGGAGGGGTAACATTCACTATTCCCAATCCCGTCCGTGCAACAGTAGAGAAAGCGTCGGACTCAGTAGGGGTAACATTTACTGTTACCACTGCAGTCAGTGCAACAGCATGGAAAGGGTTGGACCCAGGAGGAGTCAAATGTTGTATTCCCACTCCAGTCTGTGCAATAGTAGGGAAAGCGTTAGACTCCGAAAGGGTCAAATTTACTATTTCCACTGCATTTACTGGTACAGTACAGAGAGAGTACTTCACTTCAAACAAAAAACATATTTTAACAAATCTATTAAATACCCACAAATGTAAAATTCTAAATATAAAAATTAAATGTCTGAGGGCCTTATTACACGGTGGCTGTCCGACCGCACAACCTGTCGGTCCAACGGCCCAACACAGCCCTGGTGCCGATGCCAGCACTGTTGTACAGACTACGACCTGCCTTTCTGATGAGCTTTCCATGGCGGAGACTCTGCCATGAAAAGGTTAGTGGAAAGGCAGGGAAAGGGGCCACAAATAGGGCCTCAGGGCATTTGAGACCATAGTGCACCGTTGTGCAAGCAGCGCTGCCACAGCAGCTGCATATGCTACAGGCTCTATATGACCCAGCCCGGCAGGTTCTCATAATACGGAGGTCGGGATGCTGCTGGCTTGGCGGCATGCTCCTGATTGCCGCAATGGACCACCAAACTCCTAATTGGGTAATCAATTTGAACAAAAATTAAAAAAATTACATAAATATTAATTTTTTAAAATAATGATCAGCAATGAGCACACATAGTATTAATGTGATTAAAATGCCACACTATATTGCCACAAACATAACAGCCAACAATTAATATGCAATTAAAATAAACACAATACGCATATTAAATAATAAACCTACAAAAATAAATGAATATTTGTTTTTGTTTTAATGATTTCTTAAATAACTTCCATCCTAATTCTGTACAAACTAAACAACACACACCTAAAACATACCGTAACAAATATCATAGGTTGACAATTAACATAATTATCAATTACATCATTGATAATAAATTAATAATTAACTATCAATAAATTATTTGTTAATTAACTTCCCACTCTGTAACCCAAAAAACACAACAACCTACACCTAACATATAATAAAAAAAATCTTAATTGCTAAATATATATAATTAGTTATCTATTAAATAATGAATAATAATGTAAGTTCATTATTACTTCAAATTAATGAATATATTTCCCTCCCTGTACCCCTACAAACCCAACAGCCCTCACCTGACATATCATTTAAAAAATATCTTAATTACACAATATACATAATCATCAATTAAATAATGAATAATAATATAAGTAAGTAATTATAATATATCTACTTCCCACCCTGTACCCCTATAAACTCCACAACCCGCACCTAAAACATTACTTAAAAGACCCTCCCTGCACAAAAACAATCCTGCATGCAACACAGGCACCGGGGCACCATGGTGCAAGGATGCCTTCATTGGTGCTAGGCTACCAGAAGGGCTCCAGTGCAAGGCTAAGGACAGGAATGAGGACAGGAATGTGCCATATTGCCTAAATACAGAGCATTTCTGCCCTTCCCCTGCTACACAGTGCAGAGAAGCAAGGTAACATTGCTGCGCTACACTGTATGACTTCCTCATAAATGAGACTATAAGTACTTTACTAAAACCCAGGAGACCTAACTTTAGTCGCAGCGTTCTACACTTTTCCAAACTGTATTATGCTCGATCTTCATTTATAATTTCCCTTAATTAACTGGCATCTCTCGTGATCGTA
Source organism: Lissotriton helveticus (assembly GCF_964261635.1). Taxonomy (NCBI): domain Eukaryota; kingdom Metazoa; phylum Chordata; class Amphibia; order Caudata; family Salamandridae; genus Lissotriton; species Lissotriton helveticus. Next base: position 644,425,916 of record NC_136071.1, on the reverse strand, counting down.
ATAAGTACTGTATAAGATACCCCTCCCATTCAATTTACATCATCCTGCGCTACGTTATGTTTACTCAGGCCATTGTTTCTGCTCTTGACGTAATCCTAAAGTCATAAGTAATTTCCTTTACATGAACTGAGGAATCATGCTATCAAGGTTTACCAATAAAGATTTCTAGAAATAATATTTTGTGCATTCTGTGTCTCACCTGTCAGGGATGGCGGTGACAATTCCCATCTAAGGTCTTGCATTTTCTGCTAGTCCTATCACTCCTTCATCATGTGCCTCTGCTTCTGTTCCAGTACCAAATTGTGATTTCTGCTCTCCACAAGTTCCTTATCCGTAGCTCCTAACACCAAAATTGGTGGGTAAAACTTTGAAATGTTTGTTGCAGTTCTTCTTTCACAGGTTTCCAGATTTTTTTAATTGCTTTTTATCTTGTATTCACTGGTTTGAGTCTCAGTTCAAATTAACAATTTTAGCTCATGTTGAGGACTGGTTGAACCAGTTATTTTTATCTTACTGTTTCTGTTGTCCATTTCTGGAACAGATCAAGGACCGTGGCAACGTTTATGATAAAAAGTGAGTGGGTGCACTCAAATGTTTGACAGGGTATGTTGGAAGTTAGTAGGTGTTCTCAGGTTCTGGGACGTGTAGTGTCCCACTCACAGTCCTTCTGTCTCTATTGGTAACCCCACTAGTTTCCTGAAAACATGTTGATTTATGTGATCAGTTTAGTCTGAGAGCCCTCACTTTTCCTCACACAGTTCTAGAGTTGTGACTATAAGCGGAGTAATTATATGTAGTTGCTTGGAATGCCTTATAATGGTGCAGTATTTGTAAAAGCTTATTTCTAATGAACTGCAATGTATTGTACTCCTTTCTCTAGGACAAATTGAAAATGAAATTGCTCCTTAAGTAGTGTGGCAAATTAAATGAGGATGGGGATTCAACAACTTCGTCCATTCCCTAGTCTAGATATATTCTGCAGTAGTATGAAAACTTGATATTTACACATTAGAGCGACTCATGGGGTATCCACATTTTGGTTGGCTTTCTACATACATAGCATAGCAAAACAGTAATTTTTAGTTTAATAATGGAGTATGATTTGATATCTAATGAATAGGTTGTAAGAAACTAAGCAATCTTACAAATATCCATATGACCGTAAACCAATTAATTAAATACCCTTAGTTTTTAATAACCGTTCGGTGTGAGAACCATCCATCTGTTGGCACCATGATATTTACAATCAAAGGTATGGGATGTTAAAAGCCTAAACAGCTAATTGTCATGCTCTGTATCTTGATTCGGCCAGGGTGAGTGAGACAATGATCCCATCATGTTACCCGCTCACCCATTGAGCAGCAAGTGGTTCTTATTGGACACGAGAAGCAGCACCATACATTCCGATACCTCATCTCTGTACCTTGCATCATCACAAAAAGTAGAATATCGTTGACTGTTAAAGAGCAGAGCATGCCCTGGAGTAACACATGAAGCAAAACTGACAATTATTATCAATACTAAGCAAGAGAAATGAACACTCATAACCAGAAAGCAAACTACCAAGTAATAGAATGCCAATCTGATAGAGATTACCAGTGCATCTGTATGACAAACCCATATTGGAGTGAGAGCTTTTCATAGTGAGTCAAATATAATTTAAGGATAACAAGCGTCATTACTGGAAAACATGCGGCTAACACTTGGACAATTGTCTGCTTTAAGCTTTCAGTTGATCGCTTTCCATTTGCGACCTGTCAGGGGAAGCAAAGATAACCAAAGATGGCTATAGTATGTAGATGACGATAAAGATGAATCATAAATGTTCTGTTGCTACAAATACCCTATGATTCCAATACAGATTAGTCATAAACAACATAACATTTCGAAATCAATCAGGCTCAAGTAATAATAGCCATTTTGCCAATGGCACACAAAGAAAGTGCATGACGTTCATAGACTTTACACAGCTTCATTAACTGTTTGACAATTCGTACCTCTCATGAACGCTGTTTAAAATGATAATTGTCTGATTTCCTCTGACTCAGCTGGAGATCAGCAGTTGATTCACCTATTATGCCAGAGGGCTATTTCATGACTATAAGGGCTGGATAGAGAAAACATAATGAAGTCAAAATTAGGTCACCGCAATATTGTAAGTGCTGCATTGTTCTTCTATTTCTATTTTGCTTTAAACCTCCCTTTTCCACACGCTCAAAGAACTTGTACCAAATGAAAAGCTGCATTACTTTCAGCTATGGTGGGGGTAAGACAGAAGCAATGAGGGACAGAGAGACTTCTGCATTCGTTTTTGCTGTCGTTGACAATGGCATAGCAAGGGTATCATGGTGGTCCCTGGGGCAAGCAAGGAAAATATAACTACTGATTGGGTAGTAAAAGGCAGCAATAATTTGGCTGCAGTGGGAACCTAACACCCCAAGGGTCAAGTGCCAATACACCCCCAGAAATACTGTTAGCTATGCACCTGGTGGCTGGCACAGCACTGCCGCCCATAAGGAACCGAAAAAATGAATAGGTGACTGCTTGCCTTTCTTTTTATAGCTAATGATTATGTTTGATTTCTTTAAACCTCATATGCAACGTCCAAGAGGGGCTCAATACAATCTGTTTTTTAATTTATTTTTCAATGTAAGACTCGGTTTTCTTGAATCTTATCTCAGTATGCCGACACAGTTTTCCTATGATTTGGATTGAACTGAACACGTTTATAAAACGAGAGTTTGCTGTGCAGTGTTAAAGTATGATATAGCTGGGATCTAAATGTGTTTTCTATTTAAAATGATTTTGATGTAGCCTACAAAATGAACGAAATTGAAAAAGTGTATCTTTAAATCAGAAGCAAGCACGTGGAAAGGAAGAATTCAAAAGAGCTCAAAAATACTTTCAGGCTAAACTAACACAAAGAATATGGAAATATTGTAAATGAATGGGAGAATGACAAAATAGAGTTAGACAGGAAATTGAGTTTAAATAGACCAGTTATTTTGACTGAATACTGTAATTTATGGATAGATGTTTTTCAAGATTAGAAAAGAGCACAAAATAAACAAAGCAAGCGAAAATGGATTAGTAAAAAATGGTAGAGAGAAAGAGATAACAAAGTTACTGGAAGTTAAGTAAAGACATCATAAAAAGTGGAAGCAGGAGATTGTGATAAAAAAAAAATGGATTTAATGTACAAAATAAAAAATGAAGCAAGGAACACATAAGGAAGGGCGAGTCAACCTGATTAGTAAGCAAATGTGGTGCAAATTAATTTTATTGTAGTTCAAATTGCGCTCTGTGGTAACTTGGGTAAATTATGCAACTCATTAACATTATATACAACAACTGGTCTACCTGGTTGCGTTGCTGTAAGGTTGCCAGGGCGATACAATCTCCATAACAAAATCAGGTCATTAAAGCATAAGAAAGTCCAGCTGATTTTACTAGTCTTCTATATAATTTACCAGCCAGCAGAAAACTCTGAGACACTCACCTGTGGCCCTACGAGGTTTCAACCATGCGTCACTGGCCACCAGTTTAGCACTCCTCTAAATTACAACCTGCTCTTTACTTCCTGCCTAATTTCTTTTTATAGACTACCTTAACTCTCAGGCAGGGTTGATTTAAGGTTGTCAAATGCCAATTCTTCGGCTTGTGGCCATTAACATTCCAGGGAAGGGTAATACGAGGGACATAATGCATAGAATGCCATTACGTTTATTTATAGGATACATTAAAACAGCAACACATATGTTTTACATTTTCAAAGTATAGATAAAGCATCACAAGCCTTATCATTGTCTTGTCTTTCTTTTTTCCAGGGTGGTTATTTTTCTCACCGGCCAAAAGAGAAATTGCGTACGGACAGCAACAACGAGAACTCAGTTCCAAAGGACTTTGAGAATATTGATAATAGTAACTTTGCTCCCAGAACTCAAAAACAAAAGCACCAGCCAGAGCTGGTGAAGAAACCTTTTAGTAAACAAAAAGAGCACTTAAGAAGGAAACTTGAATTAGAAGAGAAAGTAAAGGAAAACTCCTTGCTGGGCAAGAATTCAAATGAAGTGTTGCAGTTTGGCGACCGTGCAGCCAAAAACAGCAGCAACTTGAAGGAGAGTCACAGGCCTACCAAACAGCACCACACCAAGAAGAGCGGAAACAGCTCCCCGGAAATCAAGTATGATCTCCCACCCAAGTGTGAAATAACAGGAAAGGAGGCCATCTCAGCCTTATCACGTGCTAAGTCCAAACACTGTCGCCAGGAAATTGCTGACATCTACTGCCAGCACAAGCAAGGAAAGCTGATGCCTGAGAAGGTTCCGCGGTTCTGTCCTCTTGAGGGTAAGTCACTCAGGGCATTAGGTTATTTAGAAATTATTGTGAACCAGCTGAAAGTTAAACATTTATTGGATCATGCAACAGTGATCAATTGACTGAATTGATCTCCCATGAAAGGAGACAATTTAGGTTTTTTTTTAAACTCAGGGCCTGAGCCTTAAAATACGTTGTACATATATAAACAGTGTGACAATTTATGACTCAGTGACAAAATATATTAGTCATAACACCATTCATCTCATGTCTATAGAACTCATGCCTTGCTTAACGGGCCTTCAACTTTTCTGTGTTCTGTGCATTGTACAAAATTAGCATGCTTACTATTAGCAAAGTTTTGATTGTTCACAAAAATAAATGATTTCCTTTTGCTTTACCTGAAAAACATCTATCAATGTGAAAGCTGTCATTCTCTCACACAGCCTTGACAATTGCAAGACTCAGTGCACTTTTGCACAGTTTATGCACCACAATGGCTAGAGTAAGTTTAAAAGTTCAGATAAGTGTGGGAAAGGCGGTGTAATTGTTTGCAAATATCCACAAAGTTATATGACTGTGGGGGTCTGGACCTCATATGCTTGATTACAAGTCAGGCGAAGTAGACTGCTGATGTGAAACTCTGCTCCTCTTGCTCTTGGCTACCTCCTGCACCTGGATTTACCAGATGTGTGAGCGCTGTGCTTGATTTTACCGGCAGGAAAAACAGCCAATGACATTGCTTGAAATTTTAGGTGCAAGAGCAGCCAAACCTCTGTCCCTGTCTACAGCAGAGGGGGGAAGCTAATAATGCCACTTTGTCTCTGTTCTCTGTCTTCACTACCCTACCCTACCATCTCAACTCCCAACCCCTACCCCAACCTCCCTCCCAGCTCACATTTACCAAATATTTAGAGCAGGTGGTAAATGTGAGCACTAATCCACATGGAACTGGGAGCATTGTGGAGAACTCTGACTGGTAAAGCTGAATCTGCACAGATATTTCTCATTCTGCGGAGATGAACTCATATTGCATAGTGTTGGTGGATTGTTACTGCTCAGTAATGTTCTATCTGAGTTGTTTTCAATTCAAAAGAAATCGTCATACTATGCAGAAGGTTTCCAGTTCTAAATGATATCTCCACATCTTTATATGGTGTTTTTAGATATAGACATGGAACACCCTATTGCTTGTCTTCATTTTAGTACAAATTGCTTTTTAATATAATCTAGATCAAAAAGGGAAATAATATATTGCGCTTTGAATTCTGCATGCTGTACCTCTGCTACGAAACCTTCCATGGAGTGATTCCACCTAGAATTAATACCCATATGAAACTGTAGGAATGTAAATGTTTGAGTTTGTAGTTTGTAAGAAAATGTTAAGAATATTGGCATACTCTCAAACAGTGTGACTAATTAACATAACTTCAAATGTCAGAGATTTCTTCAGCAGTATTCTGGAGAATGTTTTATGGGAATTTTCATAGATTTACAAAGTAGTCTAGGAAGCTTACAATAGTCATATAAATCTTTGAGTTTTCAACTGTGTTAAAATGTTCATTCTTTGTTATGTTAGCAACACATGTTATAGTGCTGAATTGTGTCTTTGGTATTATGGTGTACCCACAGAGAATCTCCTTTCCCTAAACTCAAAACATTTAATATTTGGGTTTTCTACTATTTCTAACCTGGAAACATGCTTACTCCTGCACTTGCTAGGGTAAATAAGCATTTTCAGGGGGAAATCTATCCGAAATTTCATTCCATTAGGCTATTAACTGTTGATAAGTATAAAGCTACTCAAAAGTGTAGACTTGTATGTCCTCAATCCTTGGAATTCAGGGAGGGGAGCCAAATTTAAAGTTACCACTTGTAACTATTCGCATGTAGGAGAAGGTCTCTGCCTCAGGGCAGAGATGATCCTAATGTAAAGTAGGGGGAACATTCAAAAGTTTATTAACCTTAAAAATAAATTGATAAAAATATTTCACTGTGTAGTAATAACATTGTACATTAAATGTAATCTTTATTTTAAATGCACGATTTTTTATCAAATGCCACACAATTATTACATTCATATTTTGTTAACACATATTTAATCATTTTTGTTTATTAAATTTACATTTAAATCATTTTTCTCAAATTATAAAAAAAATCACATCAAACTTTCACATTTACATTAGTTTATTATGTAATGACAATTATTTAAAGTTATGCATAAAATGAATGTCATTATTTTAAAAAATGTGTTACATTAATGTTTACATGAAAAAACATAGACCTCCCCAAGTTGGTTAGTAAATAGCATTTTGTAGCACATTAGAAGTACTAATGTAGTTCCACTAAAACATACTACAAAATGCAATTGATGAATACGCCCCTTAACCCCTTCAGTGCTGCGCGAATTTCGCTGCAGTGCTGAAGGGTCATAAATCACATTGACTCATGACGGAAATGTTCCGTCATCAGCACCGGAGCACCGACGCTGATGACGGAACCGTTCCGTCATGAGCATGGAAGGGGTTAAAGTGTAAGGCACAAAGAATAAGCCACTAAAGCAAGTAAAAACTAAAGGAAAGCATGATTTTAATGGATAAGAAGCCAGACTGGTAGAATTAAATTGGTTTGCACACCTACAGTAGTTGATTCAATCAGTCATCCCTCCTCCTAAATACCAATAGATGACACTCTTGATCTTGCAACAGAGCTGCAGGTAGGCTCAATACTTAATTTACCAAATAAAATAGAGCAGAGAGCCAACGTTATTTTTTCCAGAGGTCACTTTTGACACTGGGTAAATGTTGTTTTGTCAAATACCAAGGTTGAATCCAGCTGATGCCTCTTTTTTCCATGACTCTACACTTCCTGTCTTTTTATCTTAATGTTGCAGGTTCTTTTTCATCCCTATCTACTCTCTTTGTCACTGTGTTCCTTTTTTCCTCTACTCATTATTTCTCTCTTTACTGCTTTCCTCTCTCCTGCTCTGGGTCAAATACATTCTAATGAGTGAAAATAAATCTTGGTCCTCAAAAAATTAGTGCTGGGGCAAGGTCTGGCTGTAGTCCAAGATGGCACCATCCAGTGAGTGTTACTACAGAAAGCTCCAGTCTTTCATACATTGAAGCCTCACCCGGGGGCCATAGAATCATTAGAGGAAGAACAAAGATATCTGAGGCACTTGTGGCTCTATAAATGGGCATAATGTAACTAATCTGGTGAGTACAAGGTGCAGCATCCAAGGTTGTCAGTTCGCAGCCACATTGCTGAGCATCACCTGTGCGCACGCGCATATTGACAAAAGGTCGGTGGCAATCCCTTGAAGCATACAAAGTGGGATGAGATACTGCATGACTTGGAGGAGCCTTGGCCAGTAGACACACCTTGTCAAGTGGTGCAAAGGTAGCGACTCTATGAGTCTCGTCAAAACCTGTGATGAGGCATACTTAAAAGTCCCTCATGGAAAACAGCAAGGAGGGACTGAGTTAGAATAAATAAGTGATGATCTCTGATGGCACGAGAATGCATGGAAACCACCGGAGGCTTCACAAGAAAAGACTCTTGATGCCTGATGAGTCACCAAAGTACAACGAGCTAAAAGAGCAGAGGTAGCCCACCCACTCTATACCATTATGTCAGTGAAAGGACTGACACATGTGCCCCTTCATTAGCACATTGCCTTCACCTCCATGCACTGGAGCAGTAAAGTCTGAGAGAAGACAGAGAAAGGAGGATCTTTCACCCTCAGTAGAGTACCACAGTGTAATGGCAACAGTGCGCACCATGTAGAATGTGATTATGAACAGGAGTTAATGGCAGGTGAGAGAACCCTGTTTTGGTTCATCAAGGCAATATGTTTGGAAATAGCTGAAAACAACCCGCATCGAACAGTCAGTGAAACAGGGGTGAACAAAATTGAGGGATTAAGTAACAGAGTGAACGGCATATAGAGAGTCAGTGATGCAGTAAAAAGGAAAACTGCATACATTGGCAGGCCAGAAAGCAAAGGATGTCACATGCAGTGGGAGCTTTCAGGAACAAGGTGTTTGACGGCATGGCAATGATCCACGATAGACCACTTCGACTGACCAGTGTTACAGGATGGAATATATAAGACGGGTGTTGAGGTGAGGGTTGAGGTTGAGTTTAATTAAAAATCTTATGTTCTCTTTCTGAAACTCACCAACTTACCTTCCCCCACGTTTGCCCCAAGGGCTAGCAGTGAGTAAAATTGGTGTTTTTTCAGCTGGGAGATGATTATTGTTTTGCAACAATCTCTACTGGCTGGGTCATTGTTGATTACAATCTGTTGATTTTTCAATAAAAAAATAAATTACATCTAAGAAGAATGCCAGTGCCAACCATCGACAACCACTGGCCTAAATTAAGACTGTCAAGGTTTTAATACATTTTTAGCATATTCTCTCTAATGTGATGAATGTGCGATCCAGTATAATAAATTAAAATTTTCCATGATACCTGGCCAAAAGTAAGCAATTATAAACGTTTATTGTAATCATTTCATGTACACTCTGCTGTGGTTTGCTACTGACATTTCCAGGCAGCTGCAGAGACAATAACCGAATCCTCCAAGGTCATGGAAGAGACTGAGAATGCAAGTAGCTGATTATTTTTGAAATCTCTGAACTGTGACAACACTAAGTACAGAGTCATTCTTTGTAATTAGTGTGTAAGTGGAAAATGTCACACATCAGAAAATAATTTTCTGTTAAAAATACATCACATTGAAATATTAGGACTTTTTAGGTCACGGTGCTAGACACCAAAGGACTTCATATTTCAGGTGATGAAACACGCTTACTGAATTCTCTAAATGCTTTAGTTCATCCCACAAGGACCTGACCATGCAACTTTAGCATGTGCAAATAAAGGGGACCTTGGGTGAATTACTCCTTATTTATGGCCAGATCATTTTAATTGCTATTATGTATACACAAAAAACAAAATAGCACCTCTTCTGGTTCTCATTCCATGAAATTGAGGAGAAGCACCCCAGTAATACTGCACCTAAAAATACCTCTACTGTGGGCTGCGGTATTATTGTACTGTTCCGCGTTTTTACCCATGGGATGCGGAATAACCACAGGAATTGGTGTTTGACACTGATTTCTACAATGTTCCCCCTTTCCCGGCACATTTCATGCACACTTGCACCCCTATGAAATGTTCATGAGGAAAATAACTTGTATCTGCATTATTCCTAAAAAATCTGATCCCATGCTGGAATTTCCCCTGAATCCAGAATAAGGGCCATGACGTTCAGCCCGTATTAACTGCAAATGCAGAAAATGTATATCGCTATGGAAATCAGCTCAGTGTGCTCTTTCTTTGCAGTTATAAATATGCCCTGCAGGCCCAGGGTTTAAATCCTAGTATGATACGTCAGCATTCCATAATTTTGCGACCATTAAATTGAGGGTCTTTGACTTGAAAAGTGTAAATTCTGCTATGGCAGAGCTTTGTAACATAGCTGATAAAGTACTACACGAGGAATCAATTAATGTCAAAATCCTTTCAGGTATATGGCATGTTGATTAGTGCTGGAAAGTTGGAGTTAACATTGAAAGTAGTTATTCAGGATGGTAGATCATATATCTTTTCATAGGTACCAATTGAGCGGCCTGATGTGTGATATAAAGACCACAGTAAATATATTGCTAAACCAGTTATAAATAAAAAGTAAATAAAAAACAGAACAGTAAAGTGTTCTAGGGCACAATTCCGACAGACGTGAGGCTGCATACCGGATCCATACACTCACAATAGCAGTTGGTTCTAATGCAAAAAATCAATAGAAACTAAAGGAGAATAAATCATAAAGTTGAAAAACGCACACTTTATTGACTAGAAACTGCTACGTGAAATAATTTAAGAGTTTTCTAAGCAACCTTTGACTGATTACATGGTATGTTTATTGTGCATTACCACTCTTGGCGATTGTAATGTACTTGGTGACAATCGCATACAATTCTGATCCTATTGCACTGACTTCTTTTGTTTTAAAGAGGATGTGAACAGCAATGTTATATGTCTAGGATTCACATTATTTCCAAATTGAATTGTATAATTTCATGAGAGATGCAGGCCTGGATCATAAATCACTGTACCTGGTACTGTTTATATTTAGTATACCAATTGTTGAGAACAAAGTTACGTTAGCCACAGTTCTATCCTGCACCAAATATTACTAGTATTCAATGCAACTTTCCACAGTGTAACTATAATGAAGTAGTAGATTAAATGTGAGATGGTAAGAAAACAGCAGACATCTGAACACGCTTCAGTGTCTAGTATGTATTATCTTCAGATTAGCAAATAAATAACTTCAATTGTACCCTATAATAAGTCTGTAAACATTTTATTGACCTAAAAATGATAGGTGCAACTCACTTCTTTTTTTTTTCTTTACGGTAAAATTGAAGATGCTTTATTTGGGGTTCAAAACAGTTGTCAGTCATTCTTAAAGTTCCTCTAGATGAATGCCTTCAAATGAATGCAATCTTGCAAATGACAATTAACTCCAAGTCAACAAGACTAGTGTAAATAGCTGAAACGTTCACTGATCCATTTGCACATGGTTTATATAAAGCTTAGAAAAAGGACTTGGCATTATCCGGAGGAGGCGCAAAGCATTTTATTTCACCAACCTAATGACTTGGGTAAAACAAGCCCTCCACTCAAGAGTCAGGGTGAATAGATGAACAAAGCTGAAGGCGATACCAGTTCAATTACACGCAACTCCGTCCTTTTGTGTGGATGAAAAAGCAGCAGCCAGTTTTGATCAATCCAATGTGCTTAATTTGGGTCGTTAGCATTTCTCAATTTTTAAGCCGTCCTTAAAGAAAATCATATATGGCGTCACTCCATCTTCACGGTAATCCAGCAATCCAACCATACCCTCTGGGTTCATTTTTCCCCCGGTGTAGAACTGATCGTTCTTGAAGTTTGTGAGTATAGCTTTGACTTTCTCAGCAGCTCCCGACATTAATGGTTTCACTTGGTCAGGCTTGGTCTCATCAAGTTTGGCCTTTATTGATTTCATATATTCTTTGATATACTGTTTGTAGGATTCCTTGGTAAAGCCAGTCTCCTGCAGGTTATGGTTCAATACTATGTCACCACCGCTGACTGTTGTTGGATCCGACCCCTCAACGTCGGTGCACTCTGCCGAGGCATTCCCCCCGATAAGTGCATCATCGATACCCCCTTCTGTTCTAGTGACAACCTTCCCCTCCACCTCAATGGAGGCCTTTCCTGTCCACCTTTTGTCGCGCTGGTCCCTCCGTGCGCGCGCTTACACCTCCCGAAACCATGATCATCTATAAGGACTGTCTCACCGGAGATGAGCTGTTTTCCGACATCTACAACATTAAGGAAAAAAGGTGCAACTCACTTCTTAATGTGATTGGGGCCTGGTTTTGTCAGTGCTCATAGAATGTCCATTGGAGCTTGCCGACCTTGTTGAATTTATGAGTGTTCCACTATTGCGTCCTATATTTAAATAAGGTAACCAAACGGATAGTTTGTGCAAAAAATGCAAAACATTAAGAGCCTCATTATCAGGTCAGAATGATAGGGTTTGTGGTACCTGTTGGTTTTCACTTAGGGACTGCAGCAGCCACAGCCATTTGCTGATATTCAGGGAAGAATGACCATTTGCCAGCAGAATTGGACCAAGAATTACAGATTTCTGAGGAAACCCTTGCAGTCTTACTTGTGATCCTTGACATAATGCCCCCCATGAATTACTGCTCCTTAAAATATATCAACTCTCACAGTGTGGCATCTAATTAGGGTCCAAAGAGTCACACATTACATGTTATTAATTAACTCTTCAATTTTGAACATTCTTCCCAGTTTCATTGGCTTTGAAAAGTCCCACATGAAACTGTTAATTTTCGTCAGGAAAGGAGTCTACTTTAGGCTATTCGCTGTTGCCTCTTTAGGTCTCACAGGTACTCTTTTTCCACGAACAGGAGACCTAAATATACGTTTCAAATTTTGTTCATACCTGCCACTGGTATCAAAAGCTTTATTCGATTTTCTCAGGTATTAAAATCATAAAAGCATTTCCTATTTCACATTACAAAATACACATAATAATTAAAAAAGTATTACATTTTTGAGAAGATGAACAATCGATTAGGCCTCGATACATAAAAAATTCCGTTGTTTTAACACGCTTTTTAAAAACATTGCCATAATCTTAATACAAAAAGGATTTCCTAATTGTTGGAGATTCAGGTAAGCTACCCTACATTGCCGCCATGCCCCGTTTTTCAAATAATGTTTCAACCATCTAGCACGCTCTTTCTTATACAATTTACATAGTAAGACGAGATGGAAGGTAGACTGGGCAGATACATTATCACATGGGCAGGGTGCCAAAGATCTATTCCAATCATTTTTTTCCGGGTAGGAGACCAGGTGGTGGAAGATGTTAAACCTGAATCTACACAAAACAAAGCGTTCAAACCCCAAAGTCGTGATGGTCAAGTATGGTTGTATGTTATACGAAGTCAGTAGCAATTGGTGACCAGCCACAGTTTTTTTACTGACTTCGATCGCAAACCTCAAGTTATTAAAGTGCTCCATGCATACATTTCTTAAAGATTTCTTGGGAATTTTCCCGATTAACTCAGGTTTGTAATACCATTCAGGCTTTTCAATGTCCATAAAAACTTTCCTCACATACTCGAGCCATTTGATACTTTTTGCATTGTCCAGGGCCATAACATCATTAATTACTGCTCGATTCAGTGCTAGTTCTGGTGTCACCCAGATTCTCCTCCAGAGTAGAATTGGCTGCATTTTAATCAAATCTGTCAGGTGCTCCGTTCCTAGTTCCGTGTGGGTGTTATAAACTGGGGAGCTTTTTGGAAGGGACAGAAGATATCGAAAGAAGTCATTTTGTTATGTTATGTTATGTTACTTTATTTCTTTTATAGCGCACGGCAACTCCAAAGGAGCATCCCGGCGCTTTGGCAAAGAAAGGAACAGCATAAAAAGCAACCACACAACAGTAAAAGAAATAAAAGGACTATTTCCTAAAAAGCCATGTCTTCAAGTCCTTTCTAAAAGCAAGAAGACAGGGGGCCGATCTCAGGGACAATGGTAGTTCGTTCCATGCCTTAGGTGTCAAATAGCGGAAAGATCGACCTCCCAAACGTGCACGACGAATTGCAGGGACAGTCAGCAAAGACAGACCCGATGATCTGAGAGTCCTGCTTGGCACATACCGGGAAAATCGTTTCCCAAGATATTTGGGGCCCATACCATGTATGGCCTTAAAGGCCACAGTCAAGCATTTAAAAAGGACTCGCTTGGAGATAGGTAGCCAATGAAGGGTGTTCAATAAGGCAGTGGCGCCAGCTCTCCTCGGGAGTCCAAAGATGGCACGGGCTGCCGAATTTTGGACCACTTGCAAACGGGTCATGAGATATTTCGGTAGACCCAAAAAAAGAGCGTTTGCGTAGTCCAGTCACGACCCGATTAGTGCCTGAACGACTGTCTTCCTGTGGTTGAGTGACAGTAGAGGAAGAAATTTCCTCAGCATCCGTAAGATGCCGAAGCATTTCCCAACAATGGACGAGATGTGAGGTCCAAAGGATAAGTCACAATCTACTATCACTCCCAAATTCTTGGCCTTGACAGCAACCTTATCAGGAGGAAACATATCCTGTGGCCACCAGGATTTCCAGTCTTGTTCCGGTGCGCAGCCGAAGAAGAGCAACTCTGACTTATCAGAGTTGCATTTTAAGCCATGATCTCTAAACCACTCAAACACCGCACCCAGGCAATCCCTGATCTTTGTGGCATCAAACGACCCACCCCTGTCACATGTGAACAGGAGTTGGGTGTCATCGGCATAAGACACGATCTGGGCGCCAAAGGATTCCGCGACTTCCGCCAGAGGGGCCATAAAGATGTTAAACAGCATAGGGCTGAGAATGGAACCCTGCGGGACTCCCACCTCTAGCGGAGCCATATCAGCGGAAAAAGGAGGCGCCCAGATCGTTTGTCGATAATTTGGAGAGCTGTTACGTCCTGATATCCCCATACTCCTGCTCCATACAGGGCAATGCTTCTACATTTGGCCACAAAAATCCTAAGCATTATATCTGGTTGTTTTTTCCCTAGCTTACTTGCAAAATGCTTTACAGCTGCAACCGAGCGTTTAAATGCTAGGGATCTATTTTTCACCTCAGTGGCCCATACCCCCGTTGCCTCAATTGTGACACCTAAGTATGGGAACGTTTTTGTAGCTTGTAAGTGAGAATCTCCCACACTAAGTTGCTTACATCTAGCCCCTCCTTTGCCAGATCCCATCACAAATGATTTTTTGGCATTAAGAATAAGTCCCCTCTCCCCCATATAGTCAACATATTTTTTTAGAGCTTTTTGAGCACCAACTTTGGTTCTTGCCATCAGGACAGCGTCGTCCGCATACAGAAGGGAGCAAACCTGATTATTCCCCACCTTGGGGGAATCGATGCCGCTGGCTCCCAATTCCCTCTCTAAACTGTTGGTATACAATGAGAACAGGAAAGGGGCCAGCACACATCCTTGCCTCACTCCCCTCTGTATGCGGAAAGGCCTGGTGCATTCCCCGCTCAGCCCGTACCTTACTTTAGCCGTAGCCTTCATATATAGTTGTCTCAGGAAGAGCACAATTGATGGGTCTACCTTCATCTCCTCCAAGGTTTCCCACAATTTGTTGTGTATCACGCAGTCAAACGCCGACGAAAGGTCTGCGTAAAAACAACCCTTTTTAGCTCTGCTGTATTTCCCCTGGAGGAGGACGAAGTTCAAAACTTGCTCCACTGTGCCCATCCCTGGACGGAAACCATATTGGACTGGCGTAAGGATATTCTTTTCCTCTGCCCAGGCCTGTAGCTTACTCAGCACCACTCTGCCTGCAATTTTCGCTAGTGTATCTAAAAGCGATATTGGTCTATAGTTAGAGGGGCTATCCCTATCACCCTTTTTATGTATGGGGATAATTAACGATTCTGCCCATGTTTTGACAAAGCCTTTCTCACAGCAGGCCTCTATTACCCGTAAACATACGGGTGCCCACAGCTCTATGTTTGATTTATAAAGGTCGCTTGGGATCCCATCTGGGCCCGGTGCTTTATTATTCTGTGTAGATTTTATGGGCGTCACAACCTCCTCTAAGTTAAACTCCAGTGGTATGGGGCTAAAATTACTTTGTGCTCGGCGCTCCTCCGAGGCATTACAATATACTTTTGAGAAGAACTCAACCCATGAGTTCTCGTCAATAGCAATTTCAATTTTAGCGGTCGCTTTATTATTAACGAATGGTAAATTTACTACTTGCCAGAATAATTTAGAATCACCCTTCTCAGCGGCATTCGTTAGGTCCAGCCATGCTTTTTCCTTTATGGCCTTTTTTCTTTGGGCCCTTGCTACGTTATATACCTGCCACTGAAATTGTGCATTTGTGGTGGAACTGTAGTAACATGCAATACAAAATCAATGTTGATCTCCCTTTTGCTATTTTTGAGAAACCTCTCTTCACCCATCATTTTAGATTAAATCACAGCGCATTCCTAACATGGAAATCATTTATGGGTCGCCTGGGTCCCAGCTGCGACCCATAGCCGGCACCCCTGCCACTGCCTTTGCAACCCCTGACATCAGAGGTGACAAAATCAGTGCCAAGGATGAAGAGGGCTCCACTTTCCTTATTTTCAGCCTATTTTCCTTAATACTAATAGTGAAAATGAAAAAGGAGCACACTTAACTGAAATGAGACATTTGGTGGCAGCTGTTTCAAGTACACATGTTTTTAAATGTATTTTGTGTGCATGTTTGCAGGTGAGAGTGTGCTTATGTGTGAGACCTTATGTGTATGTCTGAGCATGTGTCTGCATGTGTAAGCATATGTGACAGAGAGAGGTTGAGTGACAGTTAGTGAGGATCGTTGAGATAATATCGACGGACAGAATATCGACGATCAAAAATATCGTTGACAAAATATCGACATACAAAATATCGAGTTTGTATCTACAAACAGGTAAGTACAAAAATATCGAGTACAAAATATCGTGTACAAAAATATAGTTGTTAAAAATATCGACTTTATTAAAAACAGTGTTAAATTAAATTAATAGTAAAAATTAATTACTGTAATATACTTAAAAATACTAAAATTAGCTTATAAAAATTAAATAATTAATGAAAGTAAAAAAAAAATGTTTACAATCATATTTGTAAAAACATATATATATAGTAACATAATATAATGAAATAATATCCAATATTATTACCGTACAATAGCAGAAGTGTAAAAATTAATATTCCCACTCCAGTGGGTGCTACAGTAGGGGAAGCATTGGATAGCGTAGGGGTAAAAACTACTATTCCCACTCCAGTGGGTGCAACAGTAGGGAAAGCGTTGGATAGCGTAGGGGTAAAAATTACTATTCCAACTCCAAAGAGTGCAACAGTAGGGAAAGCGTTGGATAGCGTAGGGGTAAAAATTACTATTCCCACTCCAGTGGGTGCAACAGTAGAGAAAGCGTTGGATAGCGTAGGGGTAAAAATTACTATTCCCACTCCAGTGGGTGCTAAGGTAGGGAAAGCGTTTGATAGCGTAGGGGTTAAAATTACTATTCCCACTCCAAAGAGTGCAACAGTAGGGAAAGCGTTGGATAGCGTAGGGGTAAAAATTACTATTCCCACTCCAGTGAGTGCAACAGTAGGGAAAGCGTTGGATAGCGTAGGGGTAAAAATTACTAGTTCGAGGCATATGGGCTGCAGATGGTACATTTATGAATAGATCGCCATCTGGTGTTGGGCTCGGATGATTGCACTTGTTTTTCTTCTGGAGAAGTCTTTGTCGTCATAGATGACTCCTCCTCTTGGTGTTAGTGCGCATGGGCATCGGCTCGATCCTTAGATTGTTTTTTTCCGCCATCGGGTTCGGATGAGGATCGAAGCGCTCCGGACCGACTTCGATAAAGAAGGTTATATTCGGCGCGTAACCCTTTCCAATTCGACGGTATTGTTATCGAACGCGACTTCACTTCCATACCGACGCGTTTCGAAGGACGACGACTACGAGAAACTCGAAGTAGTCCAGCCCGGGGTCCATGGAAAGGACTCCATTCAAAAAATGTCCAACGTGTGGTGCTAAGTTCCCACACAAGGACCTACACGAGGTGTGCAACCTCTGCTTGTCCCCTGAACACGAATCCAGGGACTGTGAGGCCTGTGCAGCGTTCTCTTCAAAATCGACGATTAGAAACCGTCGAGCCCGAAGACACGAGGTATCGAGAATGCAGTCACAAGCAATCCCGGAGCTGTTCGAGGACCAACACCCAGAAGAGGAGGAAGAAGAGGCCGACGAGGCGGGGTCTGAAGTGGACGAGTCCGACGTCGAGGAAATCGACGTCCAACAAACCGTGAGTGACGACGTCCCTTTACCAAAGAACAGACCCCGCACGTTGTCGACCCCGCCCTCGAGCCCGGTCAGACAACCGAAAAAAGTTTCCGACGCCCCGCCTTCGAGCCCGGCAACGAAACCGAAACACTCGTTCTCCCATCATGGTGGTTCCGATAAACGGACCACATCGACACCGAAGCTCCAAGTCAAGGAAAGCTCGAAGTCGAAGCAGTCCATGTCGACACCGAAACACGTTTCGACGTCGAAAACACCCTCGACACCGGGGACATCTTCGATACCGAAGACATCGGATCCGAATAAAATCTCGGTGCCGAAATTACAAATGGACAATCAGAAGAAAAAACACCTTTCGGAACCGAAAACTGCGGTACCGACACAGGAATACAAGACAGATCCTAAACAAAAGACTCTGTTTATCGATCCAAGAACTGGCAAGGTAGTCACAGAACTACCTAAAAAGAGGAAGAATGAACATTCGGACGACAAAACTCATCCGAAGAAGAGAACAATGGGGACAAATACAACTCCTCCCCCTTCTCCAAAACCTAGACACACACCATCTTCTCCTCTTCCTCACAATAGACCAAATATTCCTCCCACACGACCATCTACACCTACAACAGATGTAGAGAGTGACACAGGGGAGGGGGAACATCCTGGGGATGATGAAGACACAATCCCAGAGGAGGCAGACCCATGGGAAGAGTACAATGTAGGGTCAGATAACGATAACGACCCTGAAATGTATCCTTCAAAACCTTCACCTCCTGATGATAATACTGGGTTTGCCCAACTCATTAATAGAGCAGCAACATATCACAAGGTAGAACTACATGCAGAACCTCAAATAGAGGATTTCTTATTAGAAACACTACCTACCGCACAAAGAACATCAGGAACACTATCAATGCTTAAGGGCCTTCTCAGTCATACATCAGAGATATTCAAAGACCCAGTGAGGGCTAGGGTACTGAACCCAAGAATCGATAAAAAATATAGGGCAGCTCCAAAAGACCCAATATACATTAAAGGGCAAATTCCTCTAGACTCACTAGTGGTCACAAACGCTCGTAAGAGAGCAAACTCTTTATCTACAGGAGAAGCTCCACCTCCTGACAAAGAGTCTAAGCTAATAGATGCTTCTGGCAAGAGAGTAGCATCTCAAGCGGCACTCAGCTGGCGCATAGCTAATACGCAAGCACTACTTGCAAGGTACGACAGAGCGCATTATGATGAATTAGAAAAACTCATCACACATCTCCCTAAAGAACATCAAAAGAGGGCAGATCAACTCATACAAGAAGAGAAGTTAATTACTAACACTTCTATAAAGTGCGCCCTAGACGCAGCAGACACTGCGGCAAGATCTACAAACACAGGCATCATGTTAAGGAGACATGCATGGCTCAGGGTGTCAGGGTTCAAACAAGAGGTACAAACATCGTTACTGAACCAACCTTTTGATGGAAAAACACTTTTCGGCACAGGGACAGATGAGGCCTTAGAAAAGATGAAAAAGGATACGGAAACGGCTAAATCAATGGGAGCATTGCAACAGCCGACACAAAGAGGTTCCTTTCGTAGGTCCACCTATAGAGGAGGATCCAAAAATACAGGTACAAGCCAGCAACAAACCTCTTTTACACCTACATCACCCAGAGGTAATTCTAGAGGTAGTTACAGAGGTAACAACAACAAGGGTAGAGGTCGCGGAAACAACAACAACCGCAACTCTCCAACCCCAAAGCAGTGACTTCATACAGCTCCCCCCAGACCATATAACACCGGTCGGGGGACGCCTATCACAGTTCCTACCTGTCTGGGAAAACATCACATCAGACAGGTGGGTGAGACAAATTATCCAACATGGTTATTGCCTGGAACTCACATCTACCCCACCAAACATCCCCCCCAAACAGCGTCCAATGAAACAAGATCACATGACACTGTTAAAGCAGGAAGTACTATCCCTGCTAGGAAAGCATGCCATAGAGAAGGTTCCACAGCACCAACAAGGAACAGGAGTATACTCCCTATACTTCCTAATTCCCAAAAAGGATGGGTCTCTAAGACCAATACTGGACCTAAGACCTCTCAACGCATACATAAATTCGGAACATTTCCACATGGTCACGCTCCAACAGGTACTTCCTTTACTGAAGAAAGGGGACTTTCTTTCTACACTGGATCTAAAAGACGCTTACTTTCATATCCCAATTCACAAAGCCCACAGGAAATACCTCAGGTTTGTGGTAGAAGGACAACATTATCAGTTCAAAGTCCTTCCGTTTGGTGTCACAACGGCACCAAGGGTGTTCACAAAATGCCTGGCAGTGGTGGCTGCTCACCTAAGAAGACAACAAATACATGTCTTCCCATACTTGGACGACTGGCTAATAAAGGCCAAGTCACAAGAGGAATGTCTTCAAAACACAGAAAAGACAATTCAGCTACTACACCAGCTAGGGTTCACGGTGAACTACACAAAGTCACACCTACAACCAAGCAAGGTTCAACAATATCTGGGGGCTACTATAGACACAGAAAAAGCCAAAGTATACCCCAATCCAGTCAGGATCCAAACAATGCTTACAATCATTCAAAGATTCCAGCCACAACACTCACTACCAGCAAGAGTGTTCATGCAGCTATTAGGGATAATGTCATCCTGCATACTGCTAATACCATATGCCAAACTACAAATGCGTCCGCTACAAGAATGCTTAGCGACACAGTGGAATCAGGCTCAAGGACAGATTACAGATCTGGTGTTGGTAGACGACCGCACACACCGCTCTCTGAAGTGGTGGAACACAACAAACATTGCCAAGGGGCGGTCGTTCCTAGAACCAGTTCCACAGGTGACAATAACAGCGGACGCATCGCTCACAGGATGAGGAGCACATATGGAGCAATACACAGTACAAGGAAGGTGGAGTGTGCAGGAAAAAAGACTGCACATCAATTACCTAGAACTACTAGCGGTGTTTCTAGCATTGAAAGCCTTCCAAATACATGTTACCAACAAAACAGTCCTGATCAGAACAGACAACATGACAGCAATGTATTATATTCAAAAACAGGGGGGACGCACTCTCTCCAACTATCCAGACTAGCACAGGAAATCTGGAGATGGGCCATTCCTCAAAACATCTATCTGTTAGCCGAACACCTACCAGGAGTCCAAAACCAGATAGCAGACATCTTAAGCAGACAGTCGGAACAAATACACGAATGGGAACTGCACCAACAAATACTGCAGCCATTCTTCCAAAGATGGGGACAGCCAGAGATAGACCTCTTTGCCACTCATCACAACGCAAAATGCCAAAGCTTCGCGTCCAGGTACCCGCACCACCTGTCGCAGGGCAATGCGTTATGGATAAATTGGTCCAACAAATTTGCATACGCTTTTCCCCCTCTCCCACTAATCCCATTAGTGGTCAGAAAACTACAACAACACTCAATGACCATGATACTAGTAGCACCCACGTGGGCATGACAACCGTGGTTCACCACGCTCCTGCAACTCTCACAAGTGCCACATCAAAAGCTAAGAATTCTACCCATGCACCTTACACAGAACCATGGAGAAATAATGCACCCAGATCCCACACAACTGAACCTAGCGATCTGGCTCCTGAAATCCTAGAATTTGGGTACTTAGATCTACCCCCAAACTGTATGGAGATAATTAAACAAGCGAGACGTCCCACCACCAGAGCATGCTATGCAGCCAAGTGGAAGAGGTTTGCTATACACTGTGCTAATAACAATATCAACCCTCTGGACGTATCAACAAAGGAGATTATTTGCTACTTATTACACTTACAGCAATGTAATCTAGCGTACACATCTATAAGGGTACACCTAGCAGCTATAGCAGCGTACCTACAAAACAGGCAGCACATATCACTGTTCAGAGTACCAGCGATAAAAGCCTTCATGGAAGGCCTTAAAAGAGTCATTCCACCAAGATTACCACCTTCCCCAGTCTGGAACCTCAACGTAGTACTCACCAGACTAATGGGGCCACCTTTCGAACCTATGCATAGGTGCGAAATACAATTCCTTACATGGAAGGTAGCTTTCCTTATAGCCATTACCTCACTCAGGAGAGTAAGTGAATTACAGGCATTGACAATACAAGAACCATTCCTACAGTTACACCAGAATAAAGTGGTTCTTAGAACAAACCCAAAGTTCTTGCCTAAAGTAATTTCAGCATTTCACATCAACCAGCCAGTGGAACTACCAGTCTTCTTTCCAAAGCCACAGACGGTAGCCGAAAGGGCTCTACATACACTAGATGTCAAAAGAGCCATTTTGTACTACATAGAAAGAACACAAAACTTCAGGAAAACTAAACAACTATTTGTAGCATTTTCTCCAACACATAAGGGCAATCCTATCTCTAAAGCAGGCATCGCTAGATGGATTGTAAGATGTATACAAATATGTTACATTAAAGCAAAGAGAACATTAACTGTTCCTCCTAGAGCTCATTCTACACGAAAACTAGGAGCATCTATGGCATTCTTAGGGAACATTCCCCTAGATGACATATGTAGAGCAGCAACTTGGTCTACACCACATACATTCACAAAGCACTACTGTGTTGATGTACAGGCTGCACAACAAGCCAGAGTGGGACAAGCTGTATTAAAAACTCTATTTCAAACAGTTGCGACAGACACTGGTGACCACCGCTAGGGAGATAACTGCTGTACAATCTATTCATAAATGTACCATCTGCAGCCCATATGCCTCGAACGGAATATGCTACTTACCAGTATGCATCTGTTCTTGGCATAGAGGGCTGCAGAGTGGTACATGCCCTCCCTGCCTCCCCGGAAACCTGTGTCTGTCCCAACATTATCTTATTTAGATACACTTACATGGGCATATCTTTATGTATTATACTACACTACTCCGTCTAACCCTACTATGGCAAAACAATCTAAGGATGGAGCCGATGCCCATGCGCACTAACACCAAGAGGAGGAGTCATCTATGACGACAAAGACTTCTCCAGAAGAAAAACAAGTGCAATCATCCGAGCCCAACACCAGATGGCGATCTATTCATAAATGTACCACTCTGCAGCCCTCTATGCCAAGAACAGATGCATACTGGTAAGTAGCATATTCCTTCCCACTCCAGTGGGTGCTACAGTAGGGAAAGCGTTGGATAGCGTAGGGGTAAAAATTACTATCCCCACTCCAGTGGGTGCTACAGTGGAGAAAGCGTTGGATAGCGTAGGGGTAAAAATTACTATTCCCACTCCACTGGGTGCAACAGTAGGGAAAGCGTTGGATAGCGTAGGGGTAAAAATTACTATTCCAACTCCAAAGACTGCAACAGTAGGGAAAGCGTTGGATAGCGTAGGGGTAAAAATTACTATTCCCACTCCAGTGGGTGCAAAAGTAGCGAAAGCGTTGGATAGCGTAGGGGTAAAAATTACTATTCCCACTCCAGTGGGTGCTACAGTAGGGAAAGCGTTGGATAGCGTAGGGGTTAAAATTACGATTCCCACTCCAAAAAGTGCAACAGTAGGGAAAGCGTTGGATAGTGTAGGGGTTAAAATTACTATTCCCACTCCAAAGAGTGCAAAAGTAGGGATATGAAATACTTCATATAATATTTCTATAAATATAAATACATATCTAGAAAAAATGAATTATTAGTAATTACCAATTTAATATAATGTAATAATTAATCAATTAAAATTACAAAATAAAATTAATTATTACAATTATTTACCTATTAATACAAATTAATTACAAATTAACAATTAACATAATTAGCAATTAATCAATTAATTACAATTAATTCCCAATTAAAATTTAAATAATTACCAAATATCAATTAATTAACAATTAATGAAAATGAATACTAATAATTAAATTGACATATTTAATTAATTAAAATTAAATTACTTCCCACCCTATTCCCCTATACACCCACACCCACTACAGAAAATAAATTAGCAAAATTTACATAATTAACTATTAATCAATTAATTAAATTTAATTGCAATTACATTTTAATTAATTACCAATTAAAAATTATTTAACAATTAATTAAAAATGAATACCAATAAATACATTTGCATATTTAATTAATTATATTTAAATTACTTCCCACCCTATTCCCCCATAAACCCACAACCCGCTACAGAATTAAATTACGCAAAAATTAAAACAACAAATTTCATTAATTAAAATAAATTATAACATAAATACACACTTTCACACATATATTAACATTAAAAACACTATAAAAAATTTGATATTATTCAAAGTTTACAAATCTTTATTTCGACCATCCGGTCCTAAAAGATGCACATTACAGAGAAAAGAAAAGAAAACAAAATAAAAAAAACACATGTAAACACATCCTTACAGATAAAACATTGAATACATATATAAAAAATTCCTGCACAGGATTTAGCCAACTCTTTAGAGAAGATAAAAATGTCTACACCCTACCCCACATCTTTTAAAAGACGATTACGTGTGTACCAAACATTAGTAAAAAACTTTGAAAGTGCAAAAACAGTTGGACCGGTGACATCAGATTTTAAAATCCTGTACATTGGTGCATATTCCCTGCCACCCATATTCCTTATCAACGGAAGGAGCCAATACTTTCTGGCTGCCCTGTAGGCTGGACAGAAAAAGACCACATGCAGGTCATTTTCCTCCTTATCCTCACATACGGGACAGTGCTTTACAGGGGAGGCCGACGACCACAAACTTGTAAAAGACCGGAGGGGCAATGTGCCATACCTCCACTGGAGGAACAGTTTTCTGGCAAGTATGGGAAAAATAGGGTCCAATGCCTTTTCAAACCTGTAAGTGTCCTTACTTTGGAGGAACACTGCTGACAGAGACCCCTCCGGCTGGGCAGCTTTGGCCCCAGCCAATTTGCGTTCGTGATACAAATTCGACAGAGACCTCTTGGAGATGTTGGGTCCCGCCGTAGCCGGGTCTGTCCATAGATCAGGGAGCCCCAATTCCATACAAGTGGCTTGAATATTTTTGACCCAAGAGACACTAAGCACCTTGGGGTGGTTCAATAGTTCGACCAGTTCTTCCCTGTAAACGACGAGATCGTTGCTGCTCCATAGCCTACGCCAGAAGGCTATGGGTCTCAGACCTATCTCGTCAGCCAGTGGTCGCAACCCTAAGTCAAGCCTCAATGGAAGAAGCGGTGTACTCGGAGGAAGAGCGGCTACCTTTCTTAAGAACTTATTTTCTGTTACTGAGAGGCCGTGACATGGCATATGACCCCACAGTTCAGCCCCATACATAATCGCTCCCCTCGCCTGGGCCTTATATATCTGAATTAGGGACCCCAATGGACGATACGTCGAGCCAGTCATTATACGGGCAATGCCCCCAGTGGTTTGTATGAGTTTAAGATTTGCCCTACTCTGATGCGGACCCCAAGTCATAGTTTCGTTGAGGGTCACACCAAGATATTCAAAGGTGGCTACCCTCTCAAGCCGTGCGGCTCCCAGTTGTGGGTTCTGGCGCAGTTTCTGGTTCGGATTTAAAACCATAAATTTGGTTTTAGTGGCATTGATTTCTAGCCCTCTGTCGAGGCAAAATGCCGTGAAGGAGTCAAATATCCTTTGTATGCCCATAGGGGTTTTTGAAAGCAACAGGGTGTCATCCGCAAACATAATTGCGGGCACCCTGCGGCCATTTAGTTTAGGGGCATCAGTATAGTCGGTGGCGTTGAGATGGGCGATAACCCCGTTGACAAAAAGGCAAAACAGGGTCGGCGCCAGCACACAGCCCTGTCTTACCCCTCGGCCAACGGGGAATCTATCAGTCAATTCCCCCGACCTCCCACACCTCACTCGGGCATAGTTGCCATGATGGAGCCTCTGTAGAATTGACAGGATGTCTGGGGGGACGCCCATCTCTGCCAGAACGCTCCAGAGTTTCCCCCTGGGGACAAGATCGAAAGCGGCCCGTAAGTCCACGAAAATCGTGTACAAACTGCCGCCGTCGAACTTTGCTGTCTTCCAGTAGATCAGATTCAATCTAAAAACCTGGTCCACTGTGGATACCCCTTTCCTAAACCCCGCCTGATAGGGACTGAGGGCCCCCACCTCCTCTATCCAATCCTGAAGCCTGTTCAGCAAGACCCTGCCGAACAGCTTCTGCGGTACGTCGATCAAGCTGATCGGTCTGTAGTTGGCTGGGAGGAGAGGGGAACCCTTTTTAAAAATAGGGACCACCTCTGCCCCCAGCCAAGTACTAGGGATTTCCATCCCAGCAAGAACACTGTTAAAAAGGGCAGCGAGGTAGGGTGCCCAGACAGTGGGCTCCTGTTTAAACAGGTCCCCCGGTAAACTGTCCAGTCCCGGCGCCTTTCCAGAGGCCAGGCCTGAGATGGCAGCAGTGACCTCGCCCAGCGTAATTGCCTCCCCTTGGTAGCCCAGCCCATCCACTTCAATAAATGCAGGGAGTTCTCCCGACTCAGAGCTGTAGAGGGACTGGAAATGGGCTTGCCAGACCCCAGGTGCTATATTTGGCTCTAGTGCCGATTGTAGATTCCCTGACCCCCCGTTCACTATCCTCCAGAACAAACGTTGGTTTTGGAGTGCTAGCGCCTTTGTAAGTTCTTCCCACTGATTTTCCTCCCATTCTGATTTAACCTGGGCAAGAAGCTTTTTGTAGGCTCGCCTGCTATGTTTCAGGCGTTCTCCTCCTGCACCCTCCTTGATTACTCTAAGAAGTTCCGTCTTAGCCCGTCTGCATGCTAGATTGTACCAAAGCACTTTACCTCGGGGCCTCTCTTTTGTCTTTCGCGAGCTAGTTGTGAAATGGAGTGCCGCAATTTTTGTGAGTTCCTCATGGGCTTTGAACAATCTACTCTGGGCGACTGTATTATTTTCCTCAATGTCAGAACTCCCTACGGTTTCCAGAACAGGAACAATCTCAGCATATAGTAGGGGGAGTTTGTCCTTAGTTGTAACCATGTGTTCCCACCTAATTCTTCTCCTGCTATTGTCCAGGAGAAGTGCGGGTTTATTCCCTTCCACTATAGGCCCTAGCGCGTTGGGGCCTGGGTGCACCAGATCAAGCTCAAGGGCGTTGTGGTCACTCTCACTCCTTTCCCTGACCCTGAAATCCCGAATTGTAGACCACCTCACTAGTTGAACCATCACATAGTCCAAACGAGACTCTCTCCCCCGTCTATTATAAGTGGTTTTACTTGGTATATCGGATTTCATTCGCCCATTACAGGCTCTGATTCCGAACCTTAGGGTGAGAGCAGTAATTTGTAGTGCTAGTGGAGTCCAAGCTTTCGCGGGCGATGCTTCCACCACGGGAACTGCCCACCTAGTATCTTCTTCCACTGAAAGCCCTTCCAAAAGATATTATTAAAAATTCGATAATTTTAATAACCTATATTATATACTTTGATATTTTAACTGTCTATATTTTTAACATTCGATATTACATTACTTACCTTAAAAACGATATTTTTGATGTCTATATTCTGTCCTGTCGATATTTTGTCCATTCGATATTTAAAACTCAATATTATGTCCATTCGATATTTTGAAGTCGATATTTTGACTGTTTACCAGTTAGTGACAATAATCCCGGCCCCCTGAAATACGTCTGTAAAAAAAAATGTTGTCTAGAGATTTGCATTTTTGATTTTTTTTTTGGATCATTAGAGAAGTAATTTAGCTTAGGTAGACATTGCTGATTCAGGCCAAATTTTTCTGGACAATGTTTTCCAAAATGGCGGATATGTTGCAGTGATGAAGTAATATTTCTGGAACCATGAGACCTATATACTTCATTTTGGTGTCAAACATAAGCTTGGGGTTCAAGTAGTCTCATAGAGACAGAAAATAACTCCTCAGAGCAACCTTTCTATCATTTTCCAAAATAGTGGCTATAATAGTGGAGGAAAAGAAATATATGAATATACTAAACAATGTGAATGATCTGAATATGGAAAATATCACACATTTTCATAGTTCACTTTATTTATATATTTCGGCAATTGCTTGTGGTACATTTGCAGAATGTTGAGCATTTGAGAAGAACATATCGACAGGGACATCTTTTTGTAGCACAGGTTTTGTAAGTACATATGCGTGTAAGTACTGTGGGGTAGAGGCTTTAGAATTTTCATAGGTCTTAGCACCCCGCCAATATCTTCCCATCCAAATTCACATGAATCTTTCTCTACATATGCATGAGCCAAAGCATTTACATATCTTCTGATCAAGCAGAATGCTCTTTTAATGTGTCCACGCACAGAATATGACATCGGTGGAAGGTCACTTAGTGGCACTGATCTGTTGAACTCATTGTTCCTGATGATCGTCAAATGTGTGACAGTCAGAACTGTTTTCCACACATGCACAAGGCACTTATCTACATCTTTAAAGTCAAATTCTTTTTCTGTTTCAGCAAATCCTTTTAGAAACTTCATAGATTCAGCAGTTAAAGCTCCAAGCTGTGTTCCAATTTTGCTCATAGTGGCATCACCTGTAAGAATATGTGACTTGATAACAACACTGGGCATCTCTGGGTCAAGTTTCTTGTACAGAATATGAAACGGAATTAAGTGTCTATTCTCTCTTGTTCCATAACGTATCCATAACTCTGACAATCCTTGACCTATGAACATTGCAGCAAATCTAAGTAGCACTATAATATCTGTGTCATTGACAGTACAATGGTTGAATTAGAACCATTTTGAACAGCCCACTTAACATGTGGCACAAAATGAAGGTCAGCTTCTTTCAACTTACTGTTAAGTTCTTGAACAATCTGGCCCGTACCTTTTGAATATGTTTCTACAGCCACCAACATTTTATTGACAATCAGTCCACTTGCAATAATCGGAAATTCAGTGTTCACTGAAGAATCTGAAATGTTTTGGCTAGTTAACATCTCCAAGTTCCACTTGTTCAATGTTGATAAAAAATAATTTATCAAGTTGCACAGGTATAGGTGTCTAATTATTGATACAGGCAAGGTCAATTGTTCCCCTTGTAGACATTCATCTGATTCTCTCAAATTCTTTGACAGATAGTGTAAGATGACCGTCAAAGACAATGTGCTTTTCTTGCAAGGTGCACACTGACTTTGATATCTGCAGAACAATCTAAACGACCTCTTCTAAGTTTTGCATTGATGAAAACTTGACCATTCGCAGTTGTGAATTATAGTCCACAACAACAGCAGTTTTCAATCAATACACCTTTTCGAGCTTTTGTACCAGTCTATGCTTCACTGGTTTTGTTGCAGTATCCACCTCAAATAAAGCATTTGTTGAATGAAGATTATGCAACAGAATGTCCTTGATAAATTCCCCCCTTTGTTTGTCTACATCCATCTCTCTAAGTGCTTGTGAAAGTTCTTTTTTTGTAACCTGTTTTATGGTGCCTGTTCGGACAAAATTCTTACTATGACAATTAAAATGTGGACGTTTAGCTTTAGTGATGATGTCAAACAGCTTTTTCTCTTTGAGTACAAATCTCTCCTGCTTCAGTTCCGTGTATAGTTTTGATTCATGTTCCTCGACATCTAGTAGAATTCGTTTATCATATATCGCTATCCACATATTGTTTGGTCATGAAGTTGTGTAGTCATATAGGCTCAGTCATTTCAAAGGGGGTTCCTTGTATTGTGCTGTGCAATGCGGCACACATGCAAATTCGGAAAGCAAAGATAAATTAAAACATTTCTCCTTATTAAGACTACTTCAAGGAGTCCTAAGATATTGCCACAAATTCCTCTCTACCAATGTTTATAGAAAGGGTTTTGTGTCAAAACCCATAAGTGGTTGCATGAGAGAACTACCCATGGAATGCCCACTTGACGCAAAATAACACAAAGCAGTGTATAGTGCAATTTTATGTTACTTTGGGATACTATCTAATGTAAATCAGGATTTGCTTCTGATAGTAAATATCACCCGACCACAAAAGTGACACAAACAGGGTGCAAAGTGTTACTAAATCTGGGCCTGAGTTTCAGTAATTATGAGGTAGTATGTTTGAGAGTGAGAATGATTAAGAATAAATGTAAGGGGGTATAAGAGAGTGTGCGTGTGATGTTCAGGTCATGTGATACACTCTCCTGGATAAAATCATGGTCAACGGTCATATGATGTTACTTCCTGTGATTTAATTTAGGTCCAAGAGTATATGATGTCACTTCCACTACCTCTGGCATTTTTGTTAATCTTCGCCCATGGTCACTAACCTCTAATTATTTTACATTTTTTACCTGCTTATTATTTAGTAACTGGTGTACGTCAATAATCCATCAAAACTTTAAGGGTGCAATAGATTTCATTTTTATTGTAGGACGATCAAAGACACATTTAACATCATGTGATATGTGGTATAATTTATTTTGTGATGAGAATTACATAATTGCATGTGCTAATCACTCTTCCTTTCTGGCTTGCACCTCTCTATCATTATTAGTTATCCACTGGAATAACTAGTTCTTCTACTGTCCTGCTGTTCAAGATTAGCTTTGCCTTTCATTGAGATGTCATCTGCCTGCAATTCCCTCAGATCCCTCCACAGATGCACTGCGGTTCAAACCCACAGCATAGATAAATGTGAGCATCAATCATGATCTGTGTCTCCATCAAGCCAGGCTGTCATAAATTCCAAATGATACATTCACATCTGTGGCCATCAACAGCAGCAATATATTATGAGCTGTTTTTATCCTGAGTGTTTGTCATGTTTATAGACATGAGTAAGCGAGTACCAGTTCTGTCAGAAATAAGATCATTTGAAAAATAGTATTTAGATACCAAATGGCCATTTGAAGCAATAATTCCCTTAGGCATAGTATGGTTTACCTTCTTGTGGAGAGATAGTTTTATGGAGAATATGCAACTTTCTAGGCATTTCCAAAAAGGGAAAGGTAACACATTTTATATAAATAAGTCAATAAAAAAAGTTTAAATCCTTAGCTGTTTTGTATAGTGTATGTGCTATTTTGATTTTCATATCAGAAAGCATACGTTTGTCAACTATCAGTATATTTAGCAGTGTTGCATGCCGGCAAGGAGAAGGTATACATTCATGCAATTGCTAATTGCACGATAACTCCCTTTTTCTAATGGTTTGGAATGACTCATTGAGTGGCAGATACATTGTGCTATGTTTATGTGTGCACACCAGACGCAGAGTCTGATAAAATGGCGAGCAGCAGGGCACATCCTCTAGATGCATTGTCTGCACTCTCTCAATGGTGTCAGAGAAATTTCCTTGCGATTGATCTAAATTTGGATGAGGTTGACTGGTCCACATCAAGTACACACTGTCTGTCATGTACCAATGCACTTTGATCGAATGAGATTACCAAAACTCAGTCTCTGTTTTAATGCTTCTTTAAACTTCAAGCTGAAAAGTGAGCTTGACTTTTCATTAATGCTCCACACATGATTCAAGCGCAGGCTATCAATCAAGCACTTCACCCGATAGCAGGAGCAGCAGCTACTGCTGGCCAAAGTGTACGATTGTTAAAAGGTTCCTTGTGTGACTTCTTCATTGCCATACTTTCCAAAGTTTTAATTAACCAGGTACTAGCTTTGCGTGAAGAAATTAGTCTGTATTGTAGGGTGGCATCTAAAGTGTTATGGAACATGTTTTGCTCCATTCTACAAAGCATGTCATATAATTACATTCATAAAGGTATAAACCAAATCATAATTTTATCTAGGAATTTAGTTTGCCAGAGTGCAACATTTGCAGATTGTATGCCATGTTAAAAGTGCCATCCACATTATTTTAATGTTAATACTGCAGATGGGCCAAATGCTGTTTAATGGCATATTTCCCCCATCTCTAAATAAAGCTCCTACTTTGTCCCACTTCATTCTACTAAGCACGTCTGGTGTGCCCTAGTTTATCTCTCCATTAATGATATTGATTAGTAGTTCTCAAGGAGATAAAACCAGAAGACAAATGCTTGGTGCACAGGATCTGAGTACTGTTCCTCATTGTGAAATGTCCACCACACACTTTGTGTTAGGCCTCCTATCTCCCATAAGTGGTAGTATACAGTACCGTGCTCTCACACGGGCTTACTTTGCTAGGATCTGGCATCTTGCAAATCCTGTAATCATGATTTCAAATGATCCAAGGGGTAATATATTTACTTCTTAGTATTAATACATAAATTTGTGTCATATGACCGACAGCAGATCTAGATAGAAATGCATATGTTGTTTCTTGAGGGAGGAGCGGGACATTCAAGAACAATAGCTACATAATGCTGAGAACTAAATCAAATGTGCCTTAGATGAAATAGTGTGGACCATTTTAATAGTGCATGTCCCAAACTGAGTAATCTCCAGTTTTTATATAGTATGTGTTAAGTGTTGGGTAGAAAACTCAATTGTTTTAATTTTACCCAACACTAGCACTAAAGAATGAAAAGACAGCCAAATTAACATTCAGTCATATGATCTGCAAGTGGCTGAAGTAATCTTTGAACCAGTCCTCTGTGTTTTGACCAGTAATAGGGTTGACAATTTTGAGTATTCTTCTACCTGGTGGCATATGAGATCTGCACGGTGGTGGATGATTTTGCATTTTGCAGTTACCCAATCATATAGGCAGTTTCCTTTTAAATATGTCCTAATCCTGTAAATTCGGGCATAGTTCACCCTTGAAAGAAAACGCTTTGTGAATCAGATCATGGCCTTTTGCAGCTAATATAACTGTGCATGTTGTATAGGCCTAATTTAATACTACCTCAGAGCATCATTTATTATTTATCGATGCTAAATAGTAAAACGCTTACATTTGAAATTTAATGGGTAGGTAAATACGCAAAGTTTTCCTACTGCAGTGGGAATGATAAGTAGATTTTCTTGTTTCCTATACCAGAATATGCATGCTCCACTATTTACCGGTTCTTTTCATATATCTGAGAAAATTCCAAGGAGTCTGAAAACTCACTCGTAATTTCAGTACCTGTCGAAAAGGTTTGCACTGGTGCACAATTTAGCACTGCAGTAGTAGATGAGACAGTAGTAGGTTAATTATTTCAGTGCCATCTAAAATTTTTACTTATGCAACTATTTTTAAGAGGGAGATGAGCTTAGTAGTTCTCAGTGAATTAACTTCTGGCTGATTCGGATTTTCCAAACTCATCCAAGCTCCTAATTGATTATATGGACGTGTTGTGATCTTCATGTTCAGGTTTCACCTACTAGATAGCTTTTATCTGTCTGTAGCTGAAAGCTTCTTGTGGACCACACCAACAACCTACAGCGGGCTTAAAGCCCACCCATTGCTTACCATTGATTGACTTTAATAGCACTCTCATTGCCTTTCTCTTTTGCGTTTGCCGTTTCCTGGAACATAGTCTATTCATCAGCCTTTCGTTTGGCCTACTTGTATCCTTCAACTGCACACATTTAAGGAATAACTTTTTTTATTTTTCTTTAAGCGCTCCTTTGGGAGTGCAAGTGTTTTCCAGCTCTCTTCCACTTATTTCTGCTTACCTCTCCAAAAACGCTCCCTGTGCTTTTTGTTGCTCCACCTCCCCCTTGCTCTCTTTCTCATTTGTTGCTTCTCTTCTTAGATACCTTCCCGCTCCCCAAATTCTCCACGTCACTCCGGTCGCTCCAATCCATTTTTACATTTTCATTTAACACCCCCAAAATCTGTTGCTTCAACACTCACTCTCAGTTGCTTCCCTTGCCTACCCATTCCACCCTCCTCCTTTTTGCTCCCTATCCCTCATGGCTCTTAAAATATTTGTATTAAAAAAAAAATTCAGATGGCCTGACTGTTCCTTTTGGCTGCCAGGCCGCTCCACTGAAACAAAAGTGCTTCTGTGCAAGTAAAAATAAATTTGGCTATTTACCACTCCAAGAGGCGATTGTTTCAACGTTGATCAATAAATAAAAAATAACTATGTATCATTTAGTAGGAGTGTGCTTGTGTGGTGATGCATATCATGAATTTGGCATTATGCATGCATGTCTCTACTGAATGTCTTACCTTCATGCATGCATCACATTGTCATGTTGCTGTTGCTGTATAGAATTGGCAAAAAGTAGCGGCAAGGTCAATCGATGACAAAGTCGAGAACTATTAGCTTTGCCAAAGTTTGTTTCATAGTGGAGCCCTATAGGGCAGAGCACGAGTTAAACCTATTTGACTTATTTATGACAAGATAATTGAAAATGTATTGATCAAAATGCTTAAACTGATTTTTATTCTGTGATTTATCTAATACTTTGTACAACACAATAAGTTGATGATAACCTCCTCTCTTTTTTAAGCAAAGACATTGTTTAAATATGTTACAAGTAGGTTAACCAAAGAGGGCCCAGCTAGAAGCTGAGTTCTATAGTGGTTTTAAGCCTTGTATTCCAATACAGAAAGAAAGAGAGAGAGAAAGGCATACACGTATGCGCAAATCAGTGTTTAATTTTAGCCGGTGGGTTCCGGTGCTCGGCACAGGCCCATAATTCTCAACACCGGCACTTATGACAGTCTGCCTCAGGGTTATGTATTAATTCAGTATACATTAAAAAGGATAAATACCTGCTGCCCAAGCCATCCTTATGGAGTTGGGTGCTAGGATTAGTCTAAATTGTTAGTAGTTGTTTTGGTACGGTTATTGACAGCACTGGAATGGGTGATGGTTGGTGCAAGCTGCAATCACCTCCTAACGAGAGGCAATTATTTTTATTTACAAATTAAGCACTGGGTTGTGCACACACAGGCATTCAAGCACACACACACACATTTATTCAATGCCATTCTATATTTAAATGGAAGTGTGCTTTAAAAAAAATGATTGCTTTATTCTGCAGAGTACGACATTTTATACTCTCTGCAAGGCGATGCTATTTTAAAAAATGGTGATACTTTCTGCAGGTTACTGGACTCAGAAGCTTTTTTCAAAATGTTGAAGCTTAATCACAAAGGCATTTTGAAGTATGTAAAGTAGAACTCTTGTAGTACTCCTGCCTATACCCTTGGATGATTTGTAAAAGGGCTCCAAACCCCAAACCTCTAAAATGAGAATAGAAAGTGAATATTTGTTGAGTATTCATATCCAGGAGTCAACGAAAAACTCCTCTGCAAACTGCAGACCATCCAGAACGCAGCAGCCAGACTTATCCTCGACATCCCACGACATGACTTCATCACCTAACACCTCCACGACCTCCACTGGCTCCCCGTCGAAAGTAGAATAACCTTCCAACTGCTCACACATGCCTACAAAGCCCTCCACAACACCAGACCCCAGTACCTCAATGACCGAATCTCCTTCCACGCCATCAAGAGAAACCTCTGTTCAGCCGACCTCGCTTTAGCCACCGTCCCTCATTTCTACAGGACCAGAGCAGGTGGAAGATCCTTCTCATACCTCACAGCCAAGACCTGGAATAAACTCCCCTTCACCTCTGACGAAGCCCGACACTGCACCAATTCGTAAAGGACCTCAAGTCCTGCCTCTTCAGATGACCCCAACGGAGCTGCTCATACCCCCCTTCTCCAGCGCCTTGAGACCCTCAGGGGTGAGTAGTGTGCTCTACAAAACCCTGATTGATTGAGGTCATGAAAATAGAAATGACTGTTCCCTCTGTGCACTATTACTAATAGGGAGCTGGCTGTTTTGAGCCCCAAACCATAAATACATCTAAGGGTTTGTAAAAGTTTACTTCTGAAGTACTACTTCCTGCAATCATAAACGCTTTTTGTGAATCAGCCCCATCAAATTTAGCCAGTTTTAACATTCCACTACAGGGCACAAGGAAAAGGATTACAAGTCCTATACTTACATGAAAATATTTGCTGATCGCACTGAATTTTTAGGAAGAATGACAAGTATTCTTAGATCAGTTATTATCATGTTTGCTCAGACTTAGTGATGAGTCAACATAGTCAAATATGTGAGGAGGCCTGCACTGTGACGGTGGTATAAGACTATTTGACAGTTACAGGTACAGGCAGCCTCTTTTTGGCATGATATATGTTTTCTTGCGAGTTTTGTTCTCTAAAATGTTGTATTGCATCGAAACATATATTACCATTTAATTGTGGCCTTCAAATAATATCATAAAATAATTTACAAGCTTAGCAGTCAATGAAGCAAATTCATTCACAAATAAAGACTTTATAAACATATTATTTTCCTTAGAATATGAATCGATAAAGGAATGGATTGCCAGATTGGGATATTGATCAAGCAGCCAGGGGCCAAACAAAAAGAATAGTTGGTTTACGAAAGGACAGAACAATGGCAACGTGTAAAACGTATGCATAGAAATGTCGATGGGTAAATAATAAATAGATAGAGAATAGCAATGGATATGTCATACCGCTATCCCCATATTATTACAAGTGATCCAAATCATACCAAGGAGGGATGTGGGATTCTCCCACAAGACACATTATAAACAATTGGAAAGAAAAGCCATGCTTTCTGAAGCATATGTTTACAATAGATTTGTAATACTGGCTGCGAGCCAGTGCTCTCCTGACATTTCTTCAAAGTGTGCCAGAGTACCCAAGGGCATAGATATTTCATCAAACTGCCCAAGGGCATTCTTCTCCTGCAGCAGAATATTGTGCTTTGTGTATGATCCTCAGCAGATATTTACTGCACAGTATAAGTCATGGCTACATAATATAGTCTGTTTGTGCAGGGAAAGATATCCATTATAAATGCTATGTGAAGAGAAATAACAATGGCATTTTTAAATGCTGTTCCAATAGATCTAATGCCCTTCACAGTCTTTTGTGAGAAAACATTAAACTGATCAAATATATCAGGAGTACTGATTAATATGACAGTATGCTATCCTACAGTATCCCAGGATGCATCTGCTCCATATATCATAGTGATGTGCAATATGCTAGTTGTTTACCCAATATGTATGGCAGTCAGTTATTATGTGGTGGCGATACCCAGTGTCACTAAGTAGTGCTTAATATGCAAGCGTGATGATTTACTCTTGCTTTCTCCCATGCACTGAGTACCTCTCGGATTGGGCTACAGTTTTGTTCAAAGAGCTCAAGTTCCAGCTGTTGATTTGAAACGTGGGCGATGAATGCCAGTAGCACTATCGGGTTCCTTGTGTGCAGATAGATAGAGCATACCCACTCCCCTCATTTACTCTCCCCAAAAGAGGTCTCAATTCTAAGTGCAGCACAGCAGCATCAGAGGCATCAGCTTTCACAATTAATTGAACCAGTGGATTGGTGATCCTTCTTATATTTCCATTTATAACTCTGTAAATAGATATTAAAAGAACTAAAGGCCTGATTACGCCCTTTAGAAGGGTGCCACACCAGTGCTCTACTAGAGGACTGCCACGTTCCACCACCGCCCGCAAGGTTACAAGTAAGTAGTTGTCAGGCAGGCAGGCAGCGTGGAGGTCCCATAGCCGTGCAGTTGAAAGGCTCATAGTGAGCCTTATACCCTCAATGCTGCAGGACTGCCAATGGGCGTTGCTGAATGGCATGGACTGAGAATTCCTTGCCATGCAGGAACAGGGATGCATTCACACAGCGGGGCACAGCATGTGCCCCCCTGCATGCATCTCTATGCACAGGGGGCCTTGTATGGCACCCGTTGCTTCCCCACCGCCAGCCTTTTTATGGCGGGCTCACCACCACGAAAAGGCTGACTATGAGTAAACTCGTAATACCTGTAATAGTCTATTTCTGTAAGAACTCTCAAATTGTAGTCTTTGAATTTACTTGAATTACCGTTCAGATCTGTGGAGTGTTGACCATTTCTCACTCATGTTATATTTTTAAATGATCCTTTAATAAAAAATAAACCTGTCTTTGAACAATTGTCTATTCTTTTCTTGGATTGCCCATGACTTTTCTGCATGATTAATTCACCTTTGAGGTTGCAATTTTATTAATCTGAGGTATCTTTTCCTCTCTCTTCTCTATCATTTACTTCTACATTCTGAACTGAACTGATAATCCTCTTAAAACACTTGGATTTATTCTCATTTAAATCTCAGAAACTTTATCTCCTACCGGGATTCTAATGAATAGGAGCTTTTCCTGCAAGTCTCCTGGAATAATCTAACCTTTCTATGAGTTTCTCCAAGCATTTCTGTGATTTTCGCCCGGCTACCCATCTTTGCACATCAGTGGATTACAAAGATGATTGGGTTCTCTGAGCGATTAATTTTTCTGAAAAATAGCTTGAATAAAATTAAAGGAATGGGTGAGGAAAATAAACATATGACTCAGTGGCTTAAAGAGAGTAATCATCCATGTCCATGGCCAGAATCACTGAGAGAACAACACACTCTATGTTTTGAGCCAAGGAATATAGCTACCTTGGACCCAACATTCTCATTCTGTCTTAAATAAATGTTGTGAGCCCATTCTCCCAACCTCCTAAGCTTCGCAAAGTCATGTCAATGATTAGCATTCATCAAACAGTCAACATCAACCATGCATCAACTCAGTTGCACTTAAACTATTCTCATAGCATGAATATATTCATACAGAAAAAGTAATTAGCTGTTACAAAACCTAAGCTGCAAGACTAATCATTGGTATGAAAAAGACAGAACACATTACACTTGCCATCGTAGCTTTTCTTTGGATGCCTGTTAAATGACAGATTACCCTCAAGATGCTCTGCATAACTCACAGAGTAAACTAGTTTTAGGGCCATCTACCCCCAATTCAGTTCAAAAAGAGAGAATCTGGCAAATCAGTATTTTGCACCAGGGATTTTTTATGAATCACCGAATACAAACATGCCACTACCCACATCTGTAGCGGTTAGTCAAGCTCTACTCCTTGGCCTGTATCATCATTGAGGGGAGAAACTATTACATTGTGTAATAGAAGGTAAACCTGGGAATGTACCAAAAAGATATGCCTCCCCAGGTGAGGCGTAACGAGGAGAAATATCTTTATTTTTCCCTGTTTTTTTCTCTTTCTATCTGTTCTGCATTCTGCAGCACACATAGGCAGAGGAAAACGCCTCTATGTATTGTTTTTGTGTAGGAAGGTGTCCCTTCCAGCTCAAACACAATCCTACCTATATTCAAATCAGTTTTATTAAAGATTTGGAACTCTAACAAGGTCCACTTAAAAAAATACATACCAATCAATTCATAAAATAAAATAAAGCCATATTAAAATACAGAATGACAAGGTGGTCCGAGAACAAACATTTTCAACATATAGCAGTATCAAATAAAATTTAGAATTTCGAGCCAACATGAGGAAACAGCAGTATCAAGGGATAACATTTAAAATGTAGCAGCCAACAATGAAAACACAGATCATATCATGAATTGTGGAAGTAACAAATAGGTAGCAGCCAGGACACCATAGAGCACCTTCATGGATCATAGTTTACAATTAGCAGCAGAAAATGAGAGAACAGGACATATCCGGAAATATGCAAAAGACATGTAGAAAGCAATCCTTCCTATATCACAGGCACCCTTACACCATGGAGCAAAGGTGCCTGCATTGGAACTAAGCTGCTGCAACAGTGATAACGTAGGGGGAAAGGAGAGGAATGCACCGTATTGGACAAATGCGATGCATTCCTGCCT
Organism: Lissotriton helveticus; assembly: GCF_964261635.1. Lineage (NCBI taxonomy): Eukaryota > Metazoa > Chordata > Amphibia > Caudata > Salamandridae > Lissotriton > Lissotriton helveticus. Next base: position 644,386,549 of record NC_136071.1, on the reverse strand, counting down.
TTTGCCTCTGACGCAGGGCAGTGCAGCGAGGTAACTTGCTGCGCTGCCCAACACCACAATTCCCATAAATATTCCCCTTAGTGTTTTGTCCTTTACTCACTTTAATACTTCAAATTCACCCTTTGGTGTTTAATGTGAAATTGACTCAAATACACTTAGGGGCTCATTAGGATGGCGGACGGACTTGCGTCCGTCCGCCACCCTAGAGGAGGAGGGACCGTCCGCAGGGGCCACGGCGGTCCCTCCAGTGCAATTAGGATGTGACCGCCAGGGTGGCGGTCACATCCTCTATCTTTGACATTGCGGCGGGTGCAGCTTCAAGCTGCACCCGCCGCAATGTTAAAAATGCATGCACCGCATTTGCGTGCACAAAGCGGCAGGCACCGCGCGGTGCCTGCTGCTTTGTTCACGCATATGCAGGGGGGTACCATAGGTACCCCCCATGTGCACCCCCCACCCCCCTTCACCCCGCAACGGGCCCCCGAAGTGAAGGTCCGTATGCTTTTCCACGGCGGAAAAGCCGCCGCGGAAAAGCATACATTTTACACCATCCTAATATGGCTGGCGGTGTCTGATAGACACCGCTAGCCATGTTAGAGCTTTTCCGCCGCGGTTGTAAGCCAACCGCGGCGGAAAAGCGGCGGACTGAAACCAGGACCCACCAGCCATCCTAATTTGGCGGTGGGTCTTTGGTGGGTCCGCAGAGGATTTTCCACATCCGCCGGGCCGGCGGTGGCTTCCGCCGGCCCGGAGGATGCGGAAAATCCTCCATCCTAATGAGCCCCTTAAACTGCATAAACCGTATCAAGTTTGCAAGTAAGAACAGACCCTGTACAACATCAACAAGGCTTTAATTTGCTGCTCCACAGATTCCTCCTGTTGCCTTAAATTTAGTGCCAATATTCTAACTGCAAAATAACCTTAATTGGGTAGTTATCAATGAACAACATCCTGTGGAACAAAACCGCTTGCAATTAATAGCATTGCACACACAGACTATTCTTCAGCAGAAACTGGAGGTACAATTACTCCAGAGGCGCCTGCTTTGTTCCATTCTAAGGAGCACATCTAGCAGGTCATTCATTGTTAAAAGCAGTAGCTCCTTAAATGAGCATTCCTTTAATTTGTATTTTAATGAGGAGCTGCTTTTTGTATGGGAAGAGATTTTGGACCTGATGTATCAAATTTCCATTCATAAAAAGCAGTCACAAATTGCGCACTGCCTTTTTAATAATAGAAAGGAATTTTGTGAACTGACTTATATACTAATAGATTGGTTCACAAAATTCCAAATCATTGTGAGTGGTAATATTACAACGTCATCAATATTCATGAGGTTGGTGACAATTTGCGACACTCCACGATTAAATGGCATCACAAGGATACCATGCATCAGACCACCATGTCTGTGATTGCATTTTAAATGAATCAACTTTCTTTTCATGATTAAAGGAAATGGGGCTGCAATAAACATTGAAAGGCTGTTTTTTTTGTTTAAGAGTTAGTAGTGTTCCCCAGGTCAACTGCCTACCGCTCAGCAATTTTTTTGACAATCACAAATGGGCAGGTGTCCAAAAGGGATCTCTTCCCTTTATGATGGGTTACCACATCATTTAGGGTGCCAGACAAATCTTAATGTTTTACAAACAGATTTCCATCACAACACATTGATAAATAACTTATTGCATCACTGTTTAGAAGAAGTGCCCTAAATATGCCCCTTCCAAGGAGGGATTCATTATGAGTTTCAAAACCCACTTAGTGATTGGGTAACCTGTTACCAAATCACAAAAATAGATTTACTACACAACAAAAAGCCATTTTGCAGTCACAAATACTCTGATTTTGAAAAACCAGGCTCCCAGATTGCTAAACTAAAGACATTCAATACTTCTGAGCAAGCCAATCTTATCAAATTTCGAGGTTTCACGTCCAGGTGGAGTAAACAAGTAAACGGTAATCTGGAAAAGGTGTTCCTTGAACATGGATGTCTTCAGGTTCTTGATGAATTAGAGGGCGATTCAAACATAGTCTATGATCAGCCTGAGTATCTCAAATTTGACTACTCAGAGATTAACTTTCAATCTCTTTAAATATACATCCCATGGTGCTACTACATTAAGAAGCATGTGGGATGTTGGTTTCCAGTCCCTCTTCAAGTAGCCATAGTAGAGTTCACACTGACTAAAAAAACCTTCCTGTTAGTGTACATGGAGCTCCAAAACTGCAAAATGTAATTTTTTTCTGAATATCTTAAACATCTTTCATTAGTGCATGCCAAGAATTTAGACTTGGAATGTGAAATCTTTTTAAACATAATAATACATCAGCATGAACAGTAGTAGAAAACCTGCTCATCTGATTGGTTCTACAAAAGGGGTAGATTATTTCAACTGCTGAAAGACTACTAGTCTATCTCTCAACTGCAATTGTTATGATCTTGGAAGTAAAGATCGGATTGTAATTTAAATGTATGCATCTCAAAATGGTCCCATTCATGTTTCTTATGATATTGCACTTAGTTATTTAGATTGTTTGATTAGACAAACAGTGTTGAAGTTAAATTTCAGACTCTCCTTGAGACCCCTCATGACATCCCTTCCCCTTTAACCAACTTTCCTAAATTGACTAGTGTGGTAGCAGTTGTCCACCACTGTCAGACTGTCAAATTTCGTGTGGATTGATGAATCACGGGGCAACTTTAAAGGTATCTCAAATAGGAAGTTTAACATTAAGTGGTCGTTGAGTCCTTAACCATGGATCCTCAGTGGTGAGTCACAGCATGCATATATTTTTGGTTACTTGTGCATTTTCAAATGCATGTGTGTACTTTGGAAATAAACTGAATTCATTTAAAACTGAAACATCTTGTTCAAGTGCTTGTAATATATTACCAAAGGCTGAAAGCTATGCTGCTTCAATTACAGAAGATACTCTTTAAGTCATGGCTAGCACTTTGCCAACCCCATTTGCTATTATAAAACTGAGCAGCTTTAACCTTTTTTATGGAACCTGTTTGCAAAGCTGGGCGTTGTGAAAAATAAACCAGTCAACAATGATTTACAGAATCCTTAGTCTTGCAATGTTCTGTTCACAGTGTTCACAGTGTGCAATGGTGTTATTTGGTTAAAAAGGCCAACTTTCAAGTATTTTGATGAATATCGATGTATGCATGTACGTATGTGGTATTCCTGTAGCGCAAACCTAGGAAAAGGCAGTGGTGCACTATACAGGGTCATAGGCAAGCATACAGTCACAAGTGATAGAAGAGGTAGCTAGGTTTTGTGAGCAGAAGTGTACTATTAGGGCATTGTAATGTTGTTTTCTTTAAAAAGGTGCATCCTTAACTCTTTCCTAAAGTGGAGCAGCATTGGTGCATTCCTGATGGCTACAGGAACGTTCTTCCAGATCCTGGGTAAAAAGATGGAAAAGGCCTGCTGCCATTTTTTCTATTTTGCACTTCCATGTTTTCAAGCTGATGGTGTTCTGGCTGCAGGAATTCAGAGTTCACCAGAGATGATGAGCATGTCTGCAATAGAAACAGGGGTGCTGGTTGTGATGGCTATGTAAATGATGCTACTGCTTTGAAGATGGTGCGGGTCAGCAATGGAGTTCCATTAGGATATGGGTGACATGATTATATTTCTTCAGGCCCTGGATGAGATGTGCAGCAGCACTTGGAATGCCCTTAAAGCTGCAAGGAAAGTCTAGTCTGGGGAACATAGCGTAGGGCATTGCCATCATCCAGATGCAAAAGTATGAGGGCTTGAACAGCAGTTCTGACACCACTTACTGGAAGATATGATTTTGCTTTCTTTGGAAGAGGGAGTTGATACCAAGCCATCTTTGTTGTCTGGCAATGTGTTGCTTGATGGTGAGGTTGGTGTCCAAGGTGAATCCAAGTGACTTGGCATTCAGTGAAAGTTGGGGTTTGAAGTCATCAAGGTTCGTGTCATTTACCCAGGTTTGTATTACTTCTTACTTGTTGTTTCTGCTAAATAACAGGTATACTGCCTTCGTGGGGTAAAGCTTTGGTGTGGGCATTGGACATCCAGGTCTGGGCAAGGTGCAGGCAGTGTTTGAGGTGTTGGATGTTGGAGTTGTGCTTTGTTGACTTGGTGAATTCATACATTTCCGTTAGTGCTTGAAAATAAATCCCCCAACTTCCACAGCCTCCTCCCTACCCACCGATCCACTGCAGTACTTGGGATAGCTAACCATTTTGCTTCTTTTACACTGTTTCAGCCTTCTACAGTGAAGTTGACAATATAACAATTCAGAGTACTCTAAATGCATCTTTAATATTTGAAAATGTTGATTTAAATAACAACCTACAATCTAATGAAACTGAATCTGATATTTAACGCCCTTTTGATTGCATAACTCGGACACGCAAACAATGATCGATACATTTATTATGCTTGCTGAAAAAATGCACATAAAATTGATACATGCAAAGCCTCGGATTGAAAATTGGATATGCGACAAACATGGAAATGGCAATTGATTGGTGTAAAGGTTACCTGCTTTGATATACTTGTAATGTTTATTATATTACCAAATAGATTTTTCTTAACTTGGCAAAGGTTTTACGTTGACGTGTAATCAATGCGAACTCAGAGATAACAACTTGTTCACTACCTCTTGTTCATAAATAGTCCATTCCTTTTAAAGGGCTTCCTTGAATTTCAGTGCATGTCTGTGTGACTTTATTTCGTAGACATTCTTTTAGAAATATGGTCCTCCCAAGGGGCATGACATAACAGTAACATTTGTATAGGGAATGTAAGAACTAATACTGGAACCTTCCTTTCAGGTGACATATCTTGAAATAAATAAGAATATTTTTTATAATAGAAAATAAATACATGAAGAGGCCAGTGTAATTCAAATGACCAATTCTGTGTTCTTTCATGAATACACTTCTTTACTTCATCTAGTGAAATGGTCACAGGGCTGCAGTTTTGAAAAGCGAGCATTGTCCTGGTTACACAGCAAACGTCATGTTATTATTAACATGGCAATAAGATACATTCCCTAATCATATCCTCTGTTTGCAGTAGACATCATGAAAGGTTCACCATTATCTTATTAGGTTGTGGTTCCACATCTTTTGGAGCTTTATTATGTTTTTTATGTTTGGTATAGAGTCTGCTTTAAATGTCTCACCATAAATATGTACATGCATACAGAGGCACCAGTCAGACCTCTTCATCCATTGGTCAAGTGTCATTCATGTTTTGCTTCCACCTTCAACGGCATATATCATGGGCCAATGTGTCAACCCATCCAATGCATTGAGCGTGATTGCATTTTGCTTGACCTCATGTGCATTGCCTCATGAAAAGGAGCTCTTCCTCAAGTTTGACTTACTTGGGCTGCTGCACCATAAATTAATTGTAATTTGTTTTGCATAATTAAAAAATATATAAATATATTTCCGTATTACCTACTGCCGGTCGCCAGTAGGTAGTTATAGTTAGGACCTATTATCCATAGGAAAACCGCAACATTCTATTGCCAATAACTTTGGCGTCGATTGATGTATCTTCTTTCCAAACTTTTGGCCAGCTCAGTTCTGCTCCTTCCCTGAAAGTTTGGGAGGAACATGGCGGCGGGTTGATGCCGGTCGTGGGAGCTCCCGCAGCAGCAAGACCAAAAAGCACGATAGACCATGGAAAGCACAATACATAATGCCAGAGAATTTCCCGATAAGTAACTACTAGAGACGCTACACAAGTAATCTAATTTTTCAGTCTCTAAAAAATATTATTATTCTAGTTTGTTGCTCCCTACCTTGTCTTTTTGTGGAATATGTCTTTAACGAGCCACATGGGACGGGAGGCGGAGGCGAAGGTTGAGGAAGCAGCCGTGGTGCAGAGCGGTGGGAGCCCAGGACGCAGAGCGATACTGTGGCGGAGAGTGCTGGCGGCAGTGGCGCGAATAGATTTCTGGGCTGGACGAGGCTTTGGCTTACGCGCTGGCAAGGATTGAAGGGAGTACAGGAGGACGGTAGTACAAGGCGGAGAGACGCTTTCCTGGGAGAAGTCGGGACCCGGGTAAGCTGCACGTTTAATTTGGATGAGGATCAGCAGATGGAAGAGCAGCCGTTTGTTTCCCACTTAAAGGGACATATTACTAATCTTGAAGGGGTGGCTAAGGCTGGTGCTGGTGTGGAGGAAAAGGACCAGGTTCCCGCAAGCTCATCGGTGGAGAGTCTAGAAACGAATAGAAACTTTCAGGGTCAGAATAAGCTGCAGCAGGGGAAGCAAGGGGGACAGCAGGGGTTCGAAGAACTTGTAGATAATAGTAAAAACCCCAAAACTTTACCTGTGAACAGAGCAGCTGAATATCCCCTGAGGCACAGATATCAACTCCGCTCCCAATTTGAGGCAAAGAGCAAAGGTAGTAAGGGGAAAGGGAAAGGAACAGCTGGAACAACGGGGGTGAAAACAGTGGGAGAAGTCCTTCCATTAACCCCAAAGAAAAAAGTAACTAAATCAGGAGAGTGTAGGAAAAGGAGGGAGGTCAAGGCTGCACGTATTCAAGTAAAGACTACCCCCTCTCTAAAATTGTATTTCAAGATTATGGAGCAGGTGACCGATTCTTTCGAGGGCAGGTTTTACTGCAGTCCTCCACTCCCCTTCTACTAGAAAATCTCTATACCCCATTAGCGGAAGATGTTGGCATGAGGGAAATAGGTGAGTGAGAAAGAAGGACTATAGGAGGGACACCCCACCAAAGAAGTATCTCTGTCAAGTGAGGCCATACCTTTGACCTCAGGGCAGGAAGATCGTAGCTCCGTGTATAGAGGAGAGATGGATCCTTCCTTGGGAGCAGTAGGAGGAAAGTCGGATTTGGAGTTTATTTTGATAAGTTTGAGGGGGGGTTTGTTTGTTTGAGGCCAACCAGAAGGGCATACATGATAAATGTGAGGTTTTGGAGAGTAAAATAGATGATACTGGGGTGCTAGAGTTGGAGGTTAAGAGTCTCTTGGTAGAGGTATCGGTTAACACAAGAGAACTGGAAAACTTAAAGATTCAGAATAAAACTCTGCAGGATGATATTGAGAGACTGGAAATGCAGGCAAGACGGAACAATCTTAGATTTTTAAAAATACCGGAGGGGGCAGAAGGGGGGGATTTAAAATCTTTCATATGCCAGAGTCTTAAAGTAGGAATTCTAAAAGATAGACCGGATATCGATTAGGACAAGGAGATCCAAAGAGTGCACAGAGACCCTTTCAAACTGAACCCAGCAAGGAAGGAACCAAGGAAAATATTGATACATTTTCATTCATATTCGGTCAAAGAACTGATATTGGGAAGAGCCCTGAAGGAACCTGCACAAACATTCGGCTTGATTAGCTATCAAATTAGGTCTGATCTCTGGAAGAGAACTGCACAGAGGAAGTGGGACCTTGGCACAAGAATGCCAGAGTTGAGAAGCCGTGGGGCGCAAGTCCAAATAAGATACCCTGCCATGTTAAAAATAATGTGCAAAAACAAAATGTATAATTTTAGCTCTACTGAAGATGTAGACTCCTTTTTGAAAACAATGGATCAGTAGTGTAGTAAGAGCTGGAATTTTAGATTATGGGGATACATAGAAGGAAGAAAGTAAATTAAAAGGCCTGATAAAAAAAAATATATATATATATAGGGGTAATGGAAATATAAAATACACATATGCATGAGATAACACTGGTGGGGGATTTCTTTATTTAGTTAAGAAGATGTATAATGAGTTGAAGTCTTGACTGCGAAGGGTAGTTCCCGAATGGTGGTTGGTAAACCGCAAGGGGATAGTAGGAGGGTTCCTCATGGGACGGAAGGGGGGCAAAAAGGATGGGAGGTTCATGGGGGGAAAAGGAAAAAAAATAGTCTTCATATGTGTCCAAAAAGTTTTGATTTGAGGTTGAAAGTGGGATAAATGGATAGGCAACATAAACTTAAGCTAATAACATGGAATGTGAATGGGTTGAGAGGTAAGAGAAAACTATCTAGGGTTAGGGAGTTTTTGAGGAATAGTAAGGACGATCTGTTTTGTTTAGAAGAGACCCATTTAGAATCTCAAGATTGTAGATTAGGTCTGGAAAAGGAGAGGTGGGTACAGGAGGTTCTTTGCTCAGACCAACGGGGGAGTACTAGAGGGGTGGCCTTGATAATTAGGAGTAATGTTATGTTATGTTATGTTATGTTACTGTTTGTTTTGTAGAGCGCTCAGCTGCTCCAAAGAGCGTCCCGGCGCATAAGATCGTCACACCAAATACCAGCAGCAAACACACAGCCATAACAGAAAATAAAACCAGAATTAACCATAACAGCATTACATAGCAAACAGGTGAGTTTTAAGTCCTTTCCTAAACACCGAGAGATTGGTGCATGCCCGCAGCGTCAGGGGCAATGTGTTCCAGAGGCGGGGTGCAAGGTAACTAAAGGAGCGACCTCCACAGCGAGCACGCTTCACTGTTGGAACGATAGCCTTGGCCTGGGCAGCAGATCTCAGAGGTCTAGATGGAAGATAAAAATTGACCCTTCTCTGCAGATATTCAGCGCCGAAATTGTGAAGCGCCCTAAACGCTGTAGTTAGGGTCTTGAAGAAGATACGCTTACGAATCGGCAACCAGTGTAGAGAGACAAGGAGACTGCTGGCCCTAGATCTTCTAGTTAGACCGAAGATTGCTCTGGCTGCAGAATTTTGAACTATCTGTAGACGAGTCAGCAGATATTCAGTAAGACCTAAGTAAAGGATGTTGGCGTAGTCTAGGCGCGAGCCAATTAATGCTTGCACCGTGATTTTCTTATGCTCCAAAGATAAATAGGGCAGAAACTTACGCAACATCCTTAAGATGGCAAAGCACTTCCCCGTCAAGCCAGCAACCTGGGTTTTGAAGGAAAGAGTGTTGTCGACCATCATACCCAGGTTCTTAGCTGTGACCGAATCGCTGGCAGGGGGAGACATGGCCGAAGGCCACCATTGCTTCCATCGTGGGTCTGCAGAACAGCCAAAGAACAATATCTCGGATTTGTCGGAGCTGCATTTGAGGCCGTTTTTCCCAAACCAGTCAAACACAAACTCCAAACACTTCCGAATGGCTGCTCCATCGAAGTCACAACCCCTGTCACAAGTGAACAGGAGCTGCATGTCATCCGCATAGGATATGATCTGGGCCCCTAGCTCCTCCACCCGTGCCGCAAGAGGTGTAAGGAAGATATTAAAGAGGGAAGGACTCAGTATGGAGCCCTGCGGGACCCCTACCTCAAGCTGTGGCATCCGGGCGGAGAAAGGGGGAGCCCAGATCGTTTGTCTCCGATCGGCCAAAAAAGACTGAAACCATGCGAACACCGTACCCCGCAGCCCAATCTCCCAGAGTCTAATTAGGAGGAGGTCATGGGGGACGGTGTCGAAGGCCGCCGACAAATCAAGCATGATGAGCAGGGCCTTTCCACCCCTATCGAGGGTCTCCTTCACAATCTCAGTTACCTCAAGTAGAGCGGTCTCGGTGCTCCGGTTAGATCTAAATCCAGACTGTGACTGGTGCAAAAGGGAGTTACCCTCTACAAAGTTGGTAAGGGTGGAATGAACATACTTTTCAGTGATCTTGGCCAGGGCAGGAAGCAGCGAGATAGGCCTATAGTTGGAATGCAGTTTGGCATCTGCATTCGGTTTTTTAATAAGGGGAAGAACTAAGGCCTGTTTCCAGGAGGAGGGGACTTTGCCCGACTTCAAAGATGCATTAATGAGAGGGTTGATGATCGGGTTAAGGGCAGGTGCCAGGGTCGCAAGACACTTGGCGGGACAAGGGTCCAGAGGAGAGCCAGATTTCAGGCTAGACAAAAGGTCAAGCGAGACCTGAGGCTCTAAAGAGGGAAAACAGTGCAGGGTAGGGCCCACGGAATCCATATGCATCGCTAGTGGGCATAACCCGGGGTTGGAAAGGCCGTCGACCGCTGAACCCGTACTCAAGCTGATCTGGGTTCCTTGCAAAGCTGACTGGATAGTACGTATTTTATTAGTAAAAAATACTGCAAGCTCCATGACCCAAGATTCCGAGAAAGCAGACGCAGGAGTGCAGCAGGAGGGGGAGGTGAATGTAGGTATTAGAGTCATAAAAATAGAGACTGACTACTCGGGGAGGTGGTTGGTCGCGACTCTAACAGTAAATGATTCACCCCTAATCTGTGCCGTCTATTATGGCCCGAATGAGGATAATCCAGGAGCCCTTCAAAGATTAGAGGCTACCGGGCCAATAATATTAGGGGGAGACTTCAACCTGGTCTTTAATAAAGAGAAGGACCGTACCTCTAGAGCCAAATATAATAACCTACCAAAAACTTTTGCAATGTTGAATAATATAATCAAAGATTTCAATTTATTGGATATATGGAGGAGATTGAATGATGCCTCCAAGGATTATACTTTCTGTAGTAAAAAATACAAGCATCATTCAAGAATTTACTTTTTTTTTGTTGGTGGATCAAGCTTTGTGTTCCGATGTTATAGATATTAAACATATCCCAGCCATACTGTCAGATCACTCTGCAGTTGAGATGATCTTGGGATTCAAGCACAGGGAGGTACAAAAGAGATGGACCCTAGATAGATCCATGTTATTAGAAGAAGATTTGATAGCGGAGATGATAAACAAAACAGATGAGTACTTTAAATTTATTATTGGTACAGCGAAACCACAGACGGTGTGGGAGGCGTATAACGCCTATATAAGAGGTATACTTGGTTCAATTTCGATAGGTAGAACTAGAGCCCTGAGACATGAAGAAATGGAGAGAATATTCGTTTGTAAAGTTACAGGATGTAGTAAAACCTGCTGCACTGAGGAGAAACCATCTATATACCGTCTATAGAGTTTATTGGTCTCCAGAAAAATTAACTAAGGTAACCGGGACGGTATACAGTTGCCCGAGGTGCAAATTCCCAGATGCAGACGATGTACATATATTTAAGGAATGTACAGAAATCAAACCTTACTGGAATGAGGTATGTGATTTTGTGGAATCTATTCTGGGGAGACCAATCGATTTAAGTATTAGTCTGATTTTTTTTGGTCTACCAAAAGACTATTTGTTAGACCTGACACCTTTTGACGTGGTTCTTCCCCCATCTTTTTGCCTCTGACTCATGTGTTTTGATGCTGTGCTGGATTTCGTTTTTGCTGATTTAGATGCTTTGGACACTCTGCCACTGCTGATCAGTGTCAGAGTGTAAGTGCTCCCTCTGTAAATTGTGATATTGATTGAATATACCTGATTGGCATATTTGTATCACCATGAAGTCCCTAGTAAAGTGCACTGTGTGTGCCAGGGCTGGTGATGACAAATGCTACTAGTGGGCCTGCAGCGCAGATTGCGCCACCCACATGAGTAGCTTTAAAATGGTGACTCAGGCCTGCCAGCGCAGAGCCTGTGTGCAGTCAGTGACTGCCATGTCAGCCTGGCCAGTGTCCCCACTGGCTAGGCCTAATCCTTCCCTGTCTGTGCACATCAGACACCCCTATGGAAGGCTCAAGGTACCCCCCTGGGCAGGGTGCAGTGTATGGATAAGGTAGAGCATGTGCTAGTGCAGGTAATATGCTCTGGTAGTGGGCTGCAGCCATTTTGTGTGCTCACTGCTGTAAGGCTATCTTGCTCCATAGAGTAACATGGAGGAGGCTGGGCCCATGTGATACCAGCCTATCTTCCCATAGGAACAAGATGGGACATAAGTGAAAGATATCCCTGAACTCAGAATTTAATGACACATCTTTTAGTGAAGGGTGTTTTTAAATCCTGTATTGGAGAATAGCACTTTTAGAAAGTGGCTGTTCTCTTGTCTAAACCTTTCTGTGTGCCTGGGTTTGTGGAATGCCTGCCTGGTCTGGATGTGAAAGGGGGGGGCTGCAGAGCCCCAGAGGAGAGGGTCGGAGCCATCCCTGGGATGAAAGGCACATCTGCCTGCCTGGGAGGAGGGAGGAAGGAATGCCTGATAAGTGCTGAGCTGCGCCTGCCTACCTCCCCCACGTTAGCTCTCTCCTGGTGGTCAACTGACACCTCTGGCCCTGAAGCTGACAGGAAGAAGAAAACCTGAGACACCTCGGTGCTCCGCAACCCCCAGAACTGGTTTAGACTGGGCTAAGGGCCTCCATGCACAAAGACTTCAAAGAACTTCAAAGACATTGAGGGGTATAAGGAAAGGACCCCTGACTACAGAAGTTTAGATTCTGAAATTCTGCAACCAAGAAGGAACCTCGGCTGGAAGGAGGACGGCTAGAGAACTAAAGAAAGACTGCCTTGCTGTGTGCTCTAAGGGCTGACCTGTTCTACTGGCTACCTGGAAGCTGAGGAGAAGAAAAGGGGCTTTGCTGTGTGCTGTGACCCTGCCTACTTGAAACTGCTAAGACTTTGCTGTGTGCTGTGTCTGCAACTAGAATCTCCAAGGGCCTGAGAAGAGCTGGCCCCCTGTCTGCAACCCAGGGACATAAAGGTTGCCCAAGGACTGCAGGAATCTGCTGTGCCCCCACCTGAAGCTGCTGTGTGGCAAGGAGATCGTGGAACTTTGCTGGTTGCCTGCTTAGCGCACGGGCTGCTCTCTAATCTGCTTGAGAGCGCCGCGCTGACCCAGCCTGCTGAGTGGCCAAGATCGGAGTGTTCATCGACACGCGGGTGTGGGGCTTGCCGGAGACTTGTGGGCCTTCACAGTGCGAGGCGCACTGAAAACCACTGCCAGCCGCGTCACCGCCGCGGCCCGGGGGCCAGGAATACCCCCCCCAAGATCGTCGATCGTTGGGGAGCTGAAGCGGCGAAGAACGAAGCCGCCGTGCTCCCATTGGTGGAGGGAGCCGAGCCCCCTCACTAACGCCGCGACGGGATTGGCCCATGCGGCGCAGCGTCATTCGTGGTGGTGGGCCGTGATTGGCCGAAGGAGCGGAGCGTCATTGCCTGACTGTCCCGGGAGCCGCTCTGCCATTGGCTGACTCCCGGGTGCACCAGAGGCTCGCCCAGACGCCGCGACCGGATTGGTCCCCGTCCTCGGGACCCAGGGAAGCGTTGCGCGATCACCGCCGGACCCGGGAAGAAGAGACCTGCCCTCGCCGAGGGATTTCCCCGAGTGTCTTCCGCCCCGGCCTGCCGTCCCAGCCTGGAGAGCCAGGCCCGCTCCCTGCCGCTCGTTGGATGATCAAGAGCAGGCGGGGGAGCAGGAGGGACCGGCCGGGCCCGGGGGAGAGTGAGTTCTGGTGGGCGCAGGGCGCCGAAGGGCACACATAGGAGCGAGGTGGAACCGGGGAAAGAGGAGAGTCCCCGCGCCTCGCGAGGAAGCGCGCTTGCAGCGCTTAAAAGCCAAGAGTAAGATTTCAACGCTAACATTGGTTGACTGCTCGTTTTGAGAGCGGATTGCATAGAAATCAGGGGCAATATTTTTAGACCTGATTTGAGAGACTTGAGACTGTTTTGTTTTGATGCTGAGAACTGCCTATTTACAAGAACCATTAAGAATTAAGTGCAACATTTTTCTAATGAAGTGTTTATCGTGCAACTGCTTGATTTACCTTGCTGAAACTAGATAAAGTTATATTTTTATGAAATATACTTACCTGTGTGGTCTCAGTTTGTGGTGGATTGGGGATTATTGTTGTGTTAAGTGCAAATGTTATCCACATTGCCTCCGAGTTTAGCCTAGACTGCTCGCGCCATGCTACCTAGAGGGTGAGCAGGGGTTATCTCAGAGGGTTATTCCGTCGCCCTGACCGGAAGCTAGGGTCCCTACTTGGTCGAAGGTACTTACCTCTGCCAATCAGAGACTCCGGGTTCTAACATTGGTGGCTCGCGGTGCGGATTTTGAACTAATAATTGCACTTGACCGGCAGTGATCTCTTGTACATCACTAGTCTAGTTTAGCGGCACAGGTTGCACAAGATTTTTTTTTGGGTGAAACCTTTTTAGTTGAAAAAGGGTAGGAAGCATCATGTCTCGGAAAGCGCCAAGCGTGAATGGAGACGTGGAAGTGGAATTTGAAATCCAGGAGTTGTTAACCTATAACAAGGAGCAACTGAGAAAAGTCTGCAAACAGCTTGAATGCCCAGTGAGGGGCAGCGCAAATAAGGAAGAGCTACGGACAGCTCTGAGGGCCTGGTGGGAGGCCAAACATGGTGACCCGGAAGCTGCTACTGGAGAGGGAGACACACCGGAGAACGGGTTTTTGCCCAGTGAATTGCCAGTGAGGAAGCCAGGGTCTAGGACCGGCAGCGACCACTCCAGTAGGGTTATGTCTCCAGAGGAAATAGAGGAGAATCAGCGAGTTAGGGCCCATGAGATTGAGCTTTTGAAGCTCAGAGCGGAAGCCGATGAGAAGAGACTGCGCCTGGAAGTTGAGAAAGAGGCGCAGGAGAGAGCGGCGCAGGAGAGAAGACATGCGCTCGCTTTGGAGGAGAAGAAGCTCCAATTGGCTGGGTGTCCAGTTCTAATGGTGGCAGCGCACAACCAGTACAGGCGGGTAAGGTATACATACCAAAGGATCTGGTACAGAATTATCAGAGGGGTGAGGATATTTATGCGTGGTTCAGAGCGTATGAACTTGCCTTAAAGATGAATGAGGTGCCTGAGAAGAATTGGGGAGCAGGATTGTGGAAGCATTTTGAGGCCTCAGGGAGGGATGTTTTGGCACCCTTAGACGCAAAGGATGCTTTATCCTACTCCGCCATGAAGGAGGCTTTGTGCCTCAGGTATGGGCTCACTGCAGAACAGTACAGCCAGAAGTTTAGGAACTTCAAGAAGCTTGATTCAAGTACTTGGGTGGAGTGTGTGAGTATGTACACGCGTGCACTGGAAGGTTGGATGAAGGGCAGCAAAGTTACTGATTATGTGGGGTTGTGTCACTTGATTAGTAGGGAGCACTTAAGTAGTTTATGTGTCCCAGATCTGCGCCAGCATCTTTTGGATAGCAAGTTAACTGATCCCAGTGAGCTTGCTAAAGAGGCGGACCGGTGGACTAGCACCAGGGTCCACAAGGGGGTGGTAAGTACCCCAACCAAAGGTGGACAGGGTCCCCAGCAGAAGAGTGGGGGGGACACGGGTAATCAAAAGGAGTCTTCTAAAGGGCCCCAAAGTAGTTCCCAGGAGAAGGTGTCTCAACCCCCAAGCCTAAGAAGTCCTGGCCCCATAAGGGCCCGCAGGACAAGAAGACCCTCACTTGCTATGCATGTAGGGAGGTGGGGCACATTGCTCCAAACTGTCCAAAGAAGAAATCTGCACCCACTGGTGCTCCAGCTCCAGCTCCGGCGATAGCCAGTGTAGCTTTGGGAGGGGATTTGATTTCTAGTGGGGAGGAGGGGTTAGCCTTGATGACCCTTGTCTCTCTAGGAGACCAAGAGATGGCCCAGGAAACCTTGCTGCCCCAAAACACTAAGAAATACGGGCAGAAGGTGACCATCAATGGACAGGTGGTGGAGGCTCGGAGAGACACCGGGGCCAGCGTGACATCTGTTAGGTGTCGGTGGGTGTCTGAAGAGCAAATTGTTCCCCAGGTACTCCGGCCGGTGGTGGCAGCTGACAGTTCAGTGCGCTACTGCAAGTTGGCAAAAGTTCCATTTGAATGGGGAGGAGTCTCCGGTATTTTGGAGATTGTAGTAAGTGATGCCTTGCCTGTAGATTGTCTATTAGGTAATGACCTGGAGAGCTCCCCATGGAAGGAGGTGGAGCACCGGACTCACTTGGAGATGTTGGGTTTGCCTGCGTGGATCTATGTGTCCACCCGTGCAATGACAGCCAGAGAGGGCGGTCTAGCAGAACTGGAGCCTGGAACAATGGCCCAGGGACCTGCCAAGAGAGGAAGGGGTAGAGGGCGCGGGAAACCGGCCCCCACTGTTCCCACGGTCCAGGAGGAAGCAGACCCAGAAGGGGATGCCCTGGAACCTACAGGGGAGCAGGTGGCCGAACTAGGGGAATTGCCTGAGCTGTCCCAGTGGCAGCAAGAGGGTGGTCCCTCCAGGGTGGAATTCTGCCAGGCTCAGAAGGAGTGCCCTTCTCTCATTGGTGTGCGGCAGCAGGCTGCCGACCAGGCCGCAGGCCTGGGGTCCAAGGAGCATTTGATCTATTGGGAGGATGACTTACTTTATAGTGAGCCTAAGTTCGCTGAGCCCGGTGCAGCCCGTGTGCTGGTGGTACCGGAGCGCTTCAGGAACTTCCTACTGGGTCTGGCTCATGACGTGCCACTCGCAGGACATCTGGGGCAAGACAAGACCTATCACAGGCTTGTCACCCATTTCTACTGGCCCCAGATGAAGACGCACGTCTCTGCCTTTTGTAAGTCTTGCCAGACTTGTCAGGCCAGTGGCAAGAGTGGAGGGAAGCGCGTGGCCCCCCTCCAACCCTTTCCCGTGGTGAGCACCCCTTTTGAGCGGGTGGGCATTGACATCGTGGGGCCCCTGGATCCCAAGACAGCCCTAGGCAACAGGTTTATCCTGGTCTTGGTGGACCATGCCACTCGGTACCCGGAAGCCCTTCCGCTCAGGACAGTCACCGCCCCAGTGGTGGGCCGTGCCCTGATGGGGATCTTTTCCCGGGTGGGATTTCCGAAGGAGGTCGTTTCGGACCGAGGGACAAACTTCATTTCTAAGTATATGAAGTCCCTGTGGAGTGAGTGTGGGGTGACATACAAATTCACCACTCCTTACCACCCTCAAGGAAATGGTTTGGTTGAGAGATTCAACCGCACATTGAAGGGCATGATCATGGGCCTGGAGGAGCCCATGAGGCGGAAATGGGATGTCTTGTTGCCATGCCTGTTGTTTGCCTACAGGGAGGTGCCTCAGAAATCCTTAGGGTTCAGTCCCTTTGAGCTGCTGTATGGCCACCCTGTCAGAGGGCCTCTTACTCTGGTGAAGGAGGGGTGGGAGAAATCCCGTGGGAAAACCCCTCAGGATGTGTTCAGCTATGTGCTGGCCATCCGCAACCAGACCAAGCGCTTCAGGAAGCTCGCTCAAGAGAACCTGGAGGCTAGCCAGGAGGAAATGAAGAGGTGGTATGACCAGAACACTTCTCTGGTTGAGTTCCAACCTGGTCAGAAAGTGTGGGTGATGGCGCCAGTGGAGACTTGTGCGCTCCGTGACAAGTGGTCAGGGCCATATGAGGTGGTGGAGCGCAAGAGCGAGGTTACCTATTTGGTTAACCTGAAGACTCCCAGGCAGCCCCTGAGAGTGCTACATGTGAACCGCCTCAAACCCCACTTTGAAAGAACTGAAGTGACTATGCTCATGGCTACAGATGTTGGAGGGGAGGAGGATAGTGATCCTCTCCCTGACCTCCTGGCAGTCGAGGAGCAAGATGGGTCAGTGGATGGTGTGGTCCTCTCCCCCACCCTGATCCCCGAACAGCAGGAGGACTGTCGCCAAGTGTTGGGTCAGTTCGCCCCACTGTTCCCCCTGACCCCAGGTGTCACCAAGTGGTGCGTCCACGACGTGGACACTGGAGACAGCATGCCTGTGAAACAGAAGTTTTACAGGGTGGCTGACAAGGTCAGAGCTAGCATCAAGGAAAAAGTTTCCAAGATGTTGGCGCTTGGGGTTATTGAGCCCTCCAGCAGCCCCTGGGCTAGCCCAGTGGTCTTAGTGCCTAAGAAAGCTGCTACCGCCGGTGGCACCCCAGAACTTCGGTTCTGCGTGGACTACCGTGGGCTCAATGCGGTCACCAAGACTGACGCGCACCCCATCCCCAGAGCTGACGAGCTGGTGGATCGGTTGGGAGCTCCCAGTACCTGAGTACTTTTGATTTGACTTCAGGGTACTGGCAGATTGCCTTAACTGAAGGGGCAAAGGAGAGGTCAGCATTTTCAACGCCAGAAGGACACTTCCAGTTTCGTGTCATGCCCTTTGGGTTGAAAAATGCTCCCGCCACATTTCAGAGATTGGTCAACCAGGTACTGGCAGGGCTGGAGCAATTCAGCGCAGCCTACCTGGAGGACATTGCTGTGTTCAGCTCCACTTGGGAGGAACACCTGCAACACCTCACTGAAGTGTTGAAGGCTCTGCAGAAGGCAGGCCTCACTATCAAGGCCAGTAAATGCCAGATAGGGCAGGGATCTGTGGTGTACTTGGGACACCAGGTGGGGAGCGGCAAGGTGGCGCCCCTACAGGCAAAAATTGATACCATTCTGGCTTGGGAACCCCCCAAGACCCAGACTGAGGTGAGAGCCTTTCTCGGTCTCACTGGGTATTACAGACGGTTTGTCAAAGGCTATGGCACCATTGTGGCCCCTTTGACAGAGCTGACATCTAGGAATCAGCCCAGGAAAGTGAATTGGACTGAGGCCTGTCAAACTGCTTTTGACACCCTCAAAACTGCCATGTGCACAGCACCGGTGCTTAAGGCACCTGACTTTTCCAGTGAGTTCATTGTGCAAACTGACGCTTCAGAGCAAGGCGTGGGAGCAGTACTCTCACAGATCAATGATGAGGGAGGAGACCAACCGGTGGCTTTCATTAGCCGGAGGCTAATCCCCAGGGAACAAAAATGGAGGGCCATTGAAAGAGAAGCTTTCGCTGTGGTCTGGGCTCTGAAGAAGCTGAGGCCCTACCTGTTTGGGACTCACTTCCGTGTTCAGACCGACCACAGGCCCCTCAGATGGTTAATGCAGATGAGGGGTGAGAATCCAAAATTGTTGAGGTGGTCCATTTCCCTACAGGGGATGGATTTTACGGTGGAGCACCGCCCTGGTACAGAACACGCCAATGCTGACGGTCTGTCCAGATTCTTCCGCCTTAGTGATGAGGACTCCCAAGAGGTTGGGTAGTTCTCCCCACTTTCAGCTGGAGGGGACACGTGTTAGACCTGACACCTTTTGGCGTGGTTCTTCCCCCATCTTTTTGCCTCTGACTCATGTGTTTTGATGCTGTGCTGGATTTCGTTTTTGCTGATTTAGATGCTTTGGACACTCTGCCACTGCTGATCAGTGTCAGAGTGTAAGTGCTCCCTCTGTAAATTGTGATATTGATTGAATATACCTGATTGGCATATTTGTATCACCACAAAGTCCCTAGTAAAGTGCACTGTGTGTGCCAGGGCTGGTGATGACAAATGCTACTAGTGGGCCTGCAGCGCAGATTGCGCCACCCACATGAGTAGCTTTAAAATGGTGACTCAGGCCTGCCAGCGCAGAGCCTGTGTGCAGTCAGTGACTGCCATGTCAGCCTGGCCAGTGTCCCCACTGGCTAGGCCTAATCCTTCCCTGTCTGTGCACATCAGACACCCCTATGGAAGGCTCAAGGTACCCCCCTGGGCAGGGTGCAGTGTATAGATAAGGTAGAGCATGTACTAGTGCAGGTAATATGCTCTGGTAGTGGGCTGCAGCCATTTTGTGTGCTCACTGCTGTAAGGCTATCTTGCTCCATAGAGTAACATGGAGGAGGCTGGGCCCATGTGATACCAGCCTATCTTCCCATAGGAACAAGATGGGACATAAGCGAAAGATATCCCTGAACTCAGAATTTAATGACACATCTTTTAGTGAAGGGTGTTTTTAAATCCTGTATTGGAGAATAGCACTTTTAGAAAGTGGCTGTTCTCTTGTCTAAACCTTTCTGTGTGCCTGGGTTTGTGGAATGCCTGCCTGGTCTGGATGTGACAGGGGGGGGCTGCAGAGCCCCAGAGGAGAGGGTCGGAGCCATCCCGGGATGAAAGGGCACATCTGCCTGCCTGGGAGGAGGGAGGAAGGAATGCCTGATAAGTGCTGAGCTGCGCCTGCCAAGTGCTGAGCTGCGCCTGCCTACCTCCCCCACGTTAGCTCTCTCCTAGTGGTCAACTGACACCTCTGGCCCTGAAGCTGACAGGAAGAAGAAAACCAGAGACATCTCGGTGCTCCGCAACCCCCAGAACTGGTTTAGACTGGACTAAGGGCCTCCATGCACAAAGACTTCAAAGAACTTCAAAGACATTGAGGGGTATAAGGAAAGGACCCCTGACTACAGAAGTTTAGATTCTGAAATTCTGCAACCAAGGATGAACCTCGGCTGGAAGGAGGACGGCTAGAGAACTAAAGAAAGACTGCCTTGCTGTGTGCTCTAAGGGCTGACCTGTTCTACTGGCTACCTGGAAGCTGAGGAGAAGAAAAGGGGCTTTGCTGTGTGCTGTGACCCTGCCTACTTGAAACTGCTAAGACTTTGCTGTGTGCTGTGTCTGCAACTTGAATCTCCAAGGGCCTGAGAAGAGCTGGCCCCCTGTCTGCAACCCAGTGACATAAAGGTTGCCCAAGGACTGCAGGAATCTGCCGTGCCCCCACCTGAAGCTGCTGTGTGGCAAGGAGATCGTGGAACTTTGCTGGTTGCCTGCTTAGCGCACGGGCTGCTCTCTAATCTGCTTGAGAGCGCCGCGCTGACCCAGCCTGCTGAGTGGCCAAGATCGGCGTGTTCATCGACACGCAGGTGTGGGGCTTGCCGGAGACTTGTGGGCCTTCACAGTGCGAGGCGCACTGAAAACCACTGCCAGCCGCGTCACCGCCGCGGCCCGGGGGCCAGGAATACCCCCCCCCAAGATCGTCGATCGTTGGGGAGCTGAAGCGGCGAAGAACGAAGCCGCCGTGCTCCCAGTGGTGGAGGGAGCCGAGCCCCCTCACTAACGCCGCGACGGGATTGGCCCGTGCGGCGCAGCGTCATTCGTGGTGGTGGGCCGTGATTGGCCGAAGGAGCGGAGCGTCATTGCCTGACTGTCCCGGGAGCCGCTCTGCCATTGTCTGACTCCCGGGTGCACCAGAGGCTCGCCCAGATGCCGCGACCGGATTGGTCCCCGTCCTCGGGACCCAGGGAAGCGTTGCGCGATCAACGCCGGACCCGGGAAGAAGAGACCTGCCCTCGCCGAGGGATTTCCCCGAGTGTCTTCCGCCCCGGCCTGCTGTCCCAGCCTGGAGAGCCAGGCCCGCTCCCTGCCGCTCGTTGGATGATCAAGAGCAGGCGGGGGAGCAGGAGGGACCGGCCGGGCCCGGGGGAGAGTGAGTTCTGGTGGGCGCAGGGCGCCGAAGGGCACACAGAGGAGCGAGGTGGAACCGGGGAAAGAGGAGAGTCCCCGGGCCTCGCGAGGAAGCGCGCTTGCAGCGCTTAAAAGCCAAGAGTAAGATTTCAACGCTAACATTGGTTGACTGCTCGTTTTGAGAGCGGATTGCATAGAAATCAGGGGCAATATTTTTAGACCTGATTTGAGAGACTTGAGACTGTTTTGTTTTGATGCTGAGAACTGCCTATTTACAAGAACCATTAAGAATTAAGTGCAACATTTTTCTAATGAAGTGTTTATCGTGCAACTGCTTGATTTACCTTGCTGAAACTAGATAAAGTTATATTTTTATGAAATATACTTACCTGTGTGGTCTCAGTTTGTGGTGGATTGGGGATTATTGTTGTGTTAAGTGCAAATGTTATCCACATTGCCTCCGAGTTTAGCCTAGACTGCTCGCGCCATGCTACCTAGAGGGTGAGCAGGGGTTATCTCAGAGGGTTATTCCGTCGCCCTGACCGGAAGCTAGGGTCCCTACTTGGTCGAAGGTACTTACCTCTGCCAATCAGAGACTCCGGGTTCTAACACTATTGTATAAACACACCTAGATTTAATTTGTGATTTAAAAAGTAGGGTGAAGAAATGGGCAAATCTGTTAACTTGTAGAGAAAGAGATAACGGGTCCAATGATTAAGCCAAAACACCGTCGGACCAAGTCTCCTTAGTAACTTAGACGGATGAAACCGGATAAAGTGAACGGGATTGGAGAAGGTATCGGTGTCTTCTTGAAGGGAATGCTCTATCTTTCTCCATTGCCTATCCGAATGGCTGGTAAAGATTGGTATAGAGAAGTAAGAGGTATCCCATCTTGAGTCTTATCTTACTTTTTGGCAATATGAGGACAAAAAAAAGAACGTTTGGAGGTGATTGGTGAAGCGGGGGTCGAGAAAAAAGGGGGGTCCCCAAACGCGTTTTCCCCATGCAATTTCTCATAGGACCTTTAGCCACGGCTACAGCTCGAACGGCTGAACGGAATTACACCAAGTTTGGCAGAGAGATTTAGTCCTCAGTTCAGACTTGTGCCTTTGCCATATCTGGTGTCAATCTGTTCAGTAGTTTCTTTGAAAATTACGGTTAAAGTCATTTATATATCTATGGACGCGGAGGATCCGCGGATTGTGCGAGGATTGACCGCATAGGATAAGCGCACCGTTTCGATCACACGCTGGATTCTAATTGGCTGTTAGGCGGTTGTAAACATTCGAAACCAGGAACTGTTGGCAGCCATTTTGTGCCTCGGTAGAAGCGAGTGTAAAGAAGTCTTGTGAAATATGTTGGCAAAACTTGGACAGGGGCAGGTTAGACACACCCTGACCCCTAGGCCTGCTCAGGGGGTGACATAGGGACCAATAATGCAAAAAAAACTAAGAACATTTTTGTACAAAAAAAGTCGCGAGATGCGAGTCGGATCCGTACATTGGGTCGCTGAAAAAAATGAAGCATATTTTTGAGATATATATCAAGCTTATGTGTATAGATGTTGGGTGGTTCTACAAAGAGCCCTTGTGTTTATTGAGAGATTTTAGTAATTACAAGTAAGTACCGATGCAGAGTCTAAAGTTCATGAGGAAGACTCGGTTTCCTTCATCTGTAAAATGTACACTATCTCTTTAATAGATGCCATACATATTGAAACGCAGATTGTTGTGGTATATGGACAATATTCTATAGTCTCGTAGAAAAGTAGAAAGCATTATTCACATGTTTACTCACTTATCTGCGCAGATCAGGTGTTCCAGTATTTCCCTATCTCGATGACTGGTGAAGGCGAGCTCACCCCAGACAGTCGTCTCCCACCTCTAGACTACAGTCGACCTCTTGCACCTGCTGGTGTTGTTCATTAACGTGCCGAAGTCGCACCTGTGCCCCTCTCAGAAGCTCCTCTTCATCGGAGCGGTTCTGGACTCGGCGCAGTTTCGGGTTTTTCACTCCGAACAGCGGGTTCGGGATATTTAGGCTCTAATTCTGATCTTTCAGCTTTCATCCCGGGTCTCGGTCATGTTGATGCTGTGGTTCCTGGGGCTGAAGGCCTCCTGCATCCTAGTGGTGCATCACTCAAGGTGACATGTGGATAAATATAAACATAGGCCACGCAGTTTGCGTCCCGTAATATACAAATTTCAGGGGGTGGTCGTTCCCGGGGCTTGAGGGGGGTCATTGAATCCCACATACTTGTAATGTTGTAGGGGGGGTTGGGCACGAAAGTGGTGCAAGGGGGTTGTAAATCTGGTAAACAGTGTTTTGTTTTACTTTGCTTTCCTTTCTGTGATGTAGAAGATCCTGGGTAAATATAACGGTGTTTGTACTGCCAGTAACTTTTAACCCTACCCCCAAACGGCTTTCAGCCTGTTACCATAGTAACAGTTCATGGAACACTTACGTGAGCACAGAGGTTAAAAGTTCACCACACTATGTTGCTAATGAGTTAGCCTCAGAATTATACTTCAAATTATAAATATCATTTCTATTGAAGACTGCTAACCCCACAAAAAAACAGACGTATGCACTTTTTTTATTAACGTTTATTAAAACAATAACTCGAACTATAACTAAAAGATAACAATAAAATAAATAACTATAACTATAACTAACAAAACAATATAATAAACAACATATAATATGGCATCCAAAAAAAGTATTGTAGTTAATCTGCAAAACTAAAAAGAAATTTAGTGTTTAAAATTAGATTGATGTGACTGAATGAGGTCAAACATTACAAGTCAAAGTGACACTTGACGATATTTATATATTTTTTAATGTTTTCAGTGTGCCTGAAATGCTTCCACTGACATTTTACATGCATACATGCTGACTTTGGTCCACCCTTATTATCAATTTTTGCAATTTGAGATATAACGTCCTACATCTGTCATTCATCTCCTACTTTCTCCTTTCAAATTCTCTTGTAAAGAGGTTAACAACAATTAAAGGGAACATTGTCTGCATATTTTTAATAAAGCATTTGACACAATGCATAGTGACACCGTATTTATTGAATGTTTTGAAATTAATTTTCACAAGTCTTAAAAAAGGTGAATGCAAGAAAAGTTACTTGCCACATATGCAAGACTGCTTTCAAGAGGAGACCCCAATAAAGAGGACTGGTGTGAATCTGCAAGTATGCGGAAGCACTTGCAGACTAAGAATCCGGTTAACTTTGCAAGGGAAGAGTTAAGGAGATTGAGAGATGCTCCTCCTGCTTCATGAGGAGGCCGAAGTACCAGTGGAGCAACGTCAACCTCTACTGCACAGCCTAATATTCGCCCACAATTTGGAACTCTTTAAGAAAAAAAGTAAGAAGGTTGGGAGCTCTGTATGCCATCCTAATGCCTAATCATCGTTTAGTTATACAGAGATCTACCCTGTATCAGACCTATTCGTACAAGTGTGAATTAGAGATTATTTGCCACCGAAAACCCCTCAAGTACATATATCCGTTACTTTTTAACTTAGTCGAGTAGTCAAATTGTGAGTATTTACCTTAAAGTTGTCCGTTAAAAATTTGTGAATCTCTCTGGCTTCTTAAGACTAGTTCATGCCATATTTGAGACATCTGTGAAATGAACTGGAACAGGAGGATATACTTTCTTCAATGTTGGTAACTTGCTGCTGATTTATGTAACATTGTGGTAACTGAAAAAAGAGTTAAACATGTATATGTTGTACATATGTCCAAGCTTAATTTTAATATTCATAAAAACAATTGTTTTCAATAGGATGAGGGATGAAAAGTAATCATCAGAGGTTATATTTGGACAGCAAAATAGGAAATAGTATTGCATTATACAAATGTTAGGCCGGGATTGGTCACTTACTTCATTCACAAACTCCTGGGCTTGATTTAATAGAACCCTTTTTGGATTTCCGTGATCTAGAAATTCAGAAATAAATAGCAAGTAAAATTAAAAGACAAGTTTACAAAAAAAGAAATAAAAACAACATTTTTAGTTTGTATCTGAAGTACAGGCGTAAAATGTGTAACGAGCATTAAAATGAGAAATGGGTTTCAGAAAGAAATGTCTATAAGACTATCACAATGCAGATTTATATTTTATAAAAATATTTATAGAAGCAAGAAAAATTATAACTCATACATTGTTCAATTTTAAATCACATATTTGGGCAATAAAATGGGAGGACATGCTTTTTTACGTTTGGTTGATTTCAGAATGCCTACGAATTCTAGTAAAACATGACAATAACACAGTTATCCGTCTGCAAATACATGAAATACACAAGTGCTTATCTCAGAATGGTTTTCGATCATGAAATGTTGAAGACAAACCTTATAACTCCATTAGGTCCATTGCAATTTTCAGCTGATATCATATGGAGAGCAGTCAGTGGATCTGGTGTGTTGAGTTGTTCACCACCACACGGTATAGTGTATGGGCAGGACAGCTTGTGGCGACCAGTGACTACTTAAAAAATTATATGCGGCGGGATTTAGTGATTTGCTCAGAAACATCGCCTACCAAGGCAAAATATTTAAGTTATAAGAGCTGGAAACCGTGCTAAAATATACTTTGCCGAAAACATTACTTTTGCAATGCATGGGGCACGTGACTCACTACTTACATGAGAAAAACTACATCGTATTCACTTGAACAGCACGTAGCACACTGCTGTAGGAGCGGCCACGTGGCGCTTGGCAAATTAAAAAAACGCACCAGGATTAAGTGATTTGCACAGAAACAAAAGTTACAAAGTCAACTTTAACGATATAAAAAAGCAGGAAAGCATGCTTAAAAACGGCATTGCCAAATCGAACATAAATTTGCATGTACGGAGTATTTAAAGATTGTTCAGAATAATTAATTTAATTACTCCTAAAAAAAGTGCTCACCTACGAAGAAGTGGATACCAACACTCTCAATGGCTGTGACTGTGGAATAGGAAAAGTTCACAAAGGTTGGCAGCTTATAAATGCTTTGCAGAAGGATTATTGGTTGAACATGATGTCACTGGGTGTGAGAGCTGTGATTGGGCATGTTGTAATTGAGCATGCGCAAATAAAATGAAATATGTTAGGGGTACATAGCCAGATAGTGGCACGTATTGTGCGCATGCGTAACATTAACACACATGCGCTACCACAAACATGCATGAGCAAAGTGAAGGCAACTCCTACGAGGTACATACCTCCTAAACGGAGGCCAGCCATTGGAGGAGAGAGGCGTCCCTCGAAAGAAGCTCCGTCTCTTTCGGATTCGGGGGCGTGTTCATGCTATTCATCCACTTTTTAACCACGCCCTTTTTGGGTCCGGCCAAACACGCCCCCGAATCCGAAATTTGCGGAGCTGTGCGGCCGCCATTTTATTTTCTCGGTGAACGCTGGCACGAGTGGATCCTGCTGCCGCTCCAGAGTCTCTGCGTCTGCCGGTGAGGATCGTCTTGTAACTCCATATCAGCACGGGTTTTATTGACCGTAGAAGATGGCGGGCTAGGTCGGCTACGGAGGTATTGTGCTTTATTGAGGTTATCTCTGCATCAGGTGCATTGACCCAGCGACTGGCTTATCAGGCACTAATTGTGTATGGATTTTATGTTATCACCTCGAGCTTCGTTCTATTCTCTCTTTGCTTTCGAGTGTCGCCTTGGCCCCAACAGACTGTTGCGCACCTCCCTCGAGGCGCGTGTTTGGCATCACTACTGTACCTGCCTCCGGGCTACAGCAAGCCGCCTCTCCTTGGTGAATAATCGTCACATGGCTGTCTTGTAGTGGTTTTAAGTGGTGTTGTTTACCGGCTGCCAGCAAGGGGATTATTGCCTCGCGCCACATCTGGCTGAGCCCGTTAAAGTTTGCACCATCAGCCACGGGTTCTGGTGCCCTGGGTGGATGCGGACCCAAAACCCCTCCACTGCATCAGTCAGTGTCTGAACCTGAAACTCGCCCATCACAGGCCACACGCTTCTGTGCATTGGGTGGGTGTAAATCCCTCCTGTGACGAATCACTGGTTTCTTTTACATCGCGGTGCCAGACCCCGTCCCCTTTCTCCGTTTAATGCCCATACGTTCCGCCTATTTTCTACCTTTCAAGGCTAGGTGTTTCTTTGCATTGATTGATGTGAACCCGTCCCGCCCACCATATTAATCAATTACAGATCCCTTTGCGTGGGGTATAAATCAGACAGCCCCCAAATTCCTCCCCTTATAGGCCTTATATCCTTTGCATTGGTGGATGTCGATCTGATACCAGCTCCTTCCTTATCGACCACAGGCTCCTTTGCAACCCGATCCCACCCCTACGCAATATTTCTCTCTTTAACGGCCATACGTTTCTTTACATCGGGAGACCTGCACTCGAAATCCTCCCCTCGTCTTATCTTCCACAGACTACCCCTGCTCCTAACAGCAGAAGACCCTGTAATTAGGGCAGCTGGGAACAGGTTTGTTTCTTCCTGTTTTGTACTTCCCCGTGTGTGTACTTGTGCATAAAACATGTTCACGGTGGCGCCGTACTTCTGTTCCGACTCTTCCTCAATGCCGGCTTGTGTTTTTTACTCAGTTGTATTTCTTGGCAAGGGAGAGTGGCAGGCCTGACAGTGCCTCTGAGCTCGTCTGCACACTGAGCCTGTGTGCGCGGGAAGTTGAGGCCTTTCGTCATCTTTTCTCCGGAATGAGTGGGACCTGTGTTAGGGTATGTTCACTTCTTCCATGCAGCAAGGAGACTTGAGTAGGTGGAGGAAAAACCTTGTGGCGCAAACCCCCATCTTCTTTGTGACTGTGCACGCCAAGTCGCATTTGGGAAGAGCCTTTTATACTGCCTGATTTTTTTCTTTATTACTAAATAGCCACTGATGTGCTGGCTCGCCATATTCATTGCATTTTCCGGAGCTATATAGGTTAGGGAAGCTCTGAGTCTCATTCGTTTATAGGCACATGGTATAGGGACTGTCGCACTTATCACACACAATGCGACAACCTGGTCTAAATGTGGCATTGCACACTTGGAGCCCAATAGGCCACAGTTTCTGAATAAGGAAACCTTACACGCTCTTGTGTCATGCTTCATCACCGGTAACCTTACCCTATCCAGGAAAGTAAGTACAACCAGGATGGATTCGGCCTTATTTTTGGGGGAGTTCTTAATAAGTGTTTATTGGATAAGCGCAGGGATCCACGATGACATTTCCTGCGGGTTAAACCTAATGAGATGTCTTTACTAAGCGGCCACCTTAGGTGAGATTGACATTTAGAAGTAGGGGCTGTCCTTCATTTCTAGGACTCGCAGCAAAACACAGTGACTGTTGCAGACACTGACGCACTTTCAAAACGCATTTCAGTAGTCACTGGTACTTAAAGAAGAAAAAAAAGGGAGGAATAAAACGCCTAAATTAGATACTTTATGTAGATACTTGGTTTATTTACAAATACATATATTGTGAACGGTTCCCTTTTAAGAAGCGCCAAAATAAGTTGAATGGAGTGTGTGCTCCACGGGCCCAGAGCAAACGGAAGAGGCAAATATTGGCGCTGGGGCGAAGTGGACGAGGCCGGAGGGCTGAATGGAGGCCTCACTTCAAGGCCCTCTGAGACCCTGCCCTCGACTCAGCCCTTCCACCCACCCACCTATACGGAAATACGTGAATTTATCAGGACTGTTAATTAGCCGTGCGCAGCTCACAATATATTTCCTAGAAGGGGGGATGGCAGAACTTTCGGTGGTCCAAAGTGTGCCTTTCAGAGCGCGGGCTGGCTTTGTGGCAGAGTGTGGTCAGAGGGGCCAGTAATAAGTTCGTACCGTCCGGTGGGTCTGACTAGGGGCTGCAGCGGATGCTTCAGCGAGCCCGTGGCACATGGCGTGGCTAGTAAGCCCTGTCATTCTGTTTGATGCACTCATATTCAATGCATCCTTTATTCACCCTGTGTTGGGTGCGGGTTGAAACTTCTGTCTCGGTGTGGGCAGCTGTAAGGTTGGGCATGTTTGGTGGGCAGGGCTGTTTGAACATTACATCCTCAGCGAGGCACCAACAGTCTTGTGTGTGAGGCCTTCGGCCTCCACTTGGTTGTTTAAGGCTGTTGTGGGCTGGGAGGTGCTTGCTAGGAGGTGCTGGCTGGGGGGTTCTGTCTGAAGGCTGGGGGTGCTGTCTGAGGCTGTGGGGTGCTTTCTGAAGGCTGGGGGTGCTTTCTGAAGGCTGGGAGGTGATGTCTGAGGCTGGGAGGTGCTGGCTGGGGGGTGCTGTCTGAAGGCTGGGGGGTGCTGGCTGGGGGTGCTTTCTGAAGTCTAGCTGGTGTTTCCCAGAGAAACATGTACATGAGATGGAAGGCTGTGCCTCATTGAAACAGTTACCAGCAGTCTCTGCCCTTGTGTCCTTGTATGGCGAAAAGCGACTTTAATTATACCTGGGTCGGAAAATGCGTCAAACCTCATGTGTGAAGGTGCCTTTAGTCCAGGCTTGTCAGAAGTGTTTGTGGGGCTTAAGTGAAAAAAACCGAATGTGTAAGTCCAAGTTATTCAGTTTATGCATGGTGCCAAGAGCACCTCAATGAGAGCTAAAATTATGCATCCCAGGAAAAGAGAACATATATTCTCTGCCCCCTGGCTGTGCTTGCTTCCCTGCCCCCTGGCTGTGCTTGCTTCCCTGCCCCCTGGCTGTGCTTGCTTCCCTGCCCCCTGGCTGTGCTTGCTTCCCTGGCTGTGCTTGCTTCCCTGGCTGTGCTTGCTTCCCTGCCCCCTGGCTGTGCTTGCTTCCCTGCCCCCTGGCTGTGCTTGCTTCCCTGCCCCCTGGCTGTGCTTGCTCCCCTGCCCCCTGGCTGTGCTTGCTCCCCTGCCCCCTGGCTGTGCTTGCTCCCCTGCCCCCTGGCTGTGCTTGCTCCCCTGCCCCTGGCTGTGCTTGCTCCCCTGCTCCCTGGCTGTGCTTGCTCCCCTGCCCCCTGGTTCCCCTGCCCCCTCGCTGTGCTTGCTTCCCTGCCCCCTCGCTGTGCTTGCTTCCCTGCACCCTTGCTGTGCTTGCTTCCCAGTACCCTCGCTGTGCATGCTTTCCTGCACCCTCGCTGTGCTTGCATCCCTGCCCCCTCGCTGTGCTTGCTTCCCTGCCCCCTCGCTGTGCTTGCTTCCCTGCCTCCTCGCTGTGCTTGCTTCCCTGCCCCCTGGCTGTGGTTGCTCCCCTGCCCCTTCGCTGTGCTTGCTTCCCTGCCCCCTCGCTGTGCTTGCTCTCATGTGTGTGTATGTGGCTCTGGGTGTGTGTGTGGCTCTGGGTGTGTGTGTGGCTCTGGGTGTGTGTGGGACTCTGGGTGTGTGTGGGGCTCTGGGTGTGTTTGGGGTTCTGGGTGTGTGGGGGGCTCTGGGTGTGTGTGGGGCTCTGGGTGTGTGTGTGGCTCTGTGTGTGTGTATGGCTCTGTGTGTGTGTGGGGGCTCTCTCTGTGTGTGTGGGCGGGCTCTGTGTGTGTGTGTGGCTCTGTGTGTGGCTGTGTGTGTGTGTGTGGCTCTGTGTGTGTGTGGCTCTGTGTGTGTGTGGCTCTGTGTGTGTTTGGCTGTGTGTGTGTGTGGCTCTGTGTGGATATCTTTTTTTGTAGGTGGCTCAATGTGTGGGTGGCTCTGTCTGTGTGAGGGCGGCTCTATGTGAATGACTCTGTGAGTGGCTCTGTGTGGGTGGCTCTTTATGTGTGGGTGGGTGGCTTTGTGTGTGTGCCTCTGTGTGGGTGTAAATGCAATAGGTCATGCATTTGCGAGCGATTAAGCTATTGGCACTGTAAATGACAAGGCCATTTATTTAACGATTAAGCTATTGGCAATGTAAATAATAATACCATTTATTTATGATTTAAAAAAAAAAAATTGTCATGAGCAATGCCAATAGCTCTACCTTTAATGATGCCGAGACCATTGCATTGTAAATGCTTGTTTTAGGTGTCTAATTCAGTAATGGAGCTACTTTTATTTTGATAGCAGGGCCTATTTTCTGTCCCAGTCCGATGTGTGACTTGAACATGCTGTGTCAAAAATATCCACTCGCACATTTGCCTACTTTGCTGAATTCACTTGCTATAGAACTCCAGACAATATAAAACTACAACTGAAAACATACATAATTGCTATTACATGTAGTTATTTTGTGCTCCTCACTCAGCACTTTCTGGTGAAATGTTGAAGTGACAGATTTAATAAGGTGAATTTAAAAGGAATAGAGGACGTTTTGCAGCTGTGGCCTTAAGAACTGCAGGATGTTACACAATGTACCATTCTCTAATGCTAAAGTTACAATAACCCACAGGAAGCTTGGAAAATATAAGAAAATACGATTTTTACAGGAAATGGCATTTGCAGTTTCATTTCTTCAAATGTTTTTTTTTCAGTAGGTTGATATTTTTATTGCCACAGAATTCCAGTGAATGGTTGCCGAGAAATGGCAGGCATTCTCTCCCCCTTTACCCTTGTGAAAACTGGAAAGGTGCAGTAAAGGTCACACAGTACTGTTCACACATTTGGAAGAAGAAATCACTTTTTTCAGATGAGTTTGACAATTTGTCTTTCTGTCAAGAAGATACCTCCAGTGCCCTCTGCTTTCAGCGGTGACCCTAGACTAACTGCACTTGTGGCAGACAATGACTTCCCCACCAATTTCTTTCATTTTTAGGTCTCGCGACCTATCGATGCGCGCATGCGCATCGAGCAGAGCGAGAATTCAAGTGGCGAAAACATCATGAAACCACCAGCTTTTTGCTGGCGTTTTCATGCAGTTCACGTGAACCACGTGTTCAAACATGAACGCGCATCAGCCTCCCTCCATTTGCCGCACAGCACATCAAAGGGCTTCGCCCAGCGTGCGCTCTGCGGCTTCTCGGCTTCTCCTCCCCTAATTACGCCGCACACAGCCTTCCTTGCTTTTCTCCTCCCCCTCCCCAGCCAGCTTCCCCCAGGCCGTGTTCCCTCATCCCTCGCACCCCCTCCTGTTTTTTTCTTTACTTGTGAGCCCATTTTGGTTTTCCGTGTATTTAGTTTGGTTTCCCTTGGTATTCTCGTCTCAGCTGTGTCCCGCGCGCACCACTTTTGGGCTCCTCTCCTGCTCCCTACCTCATCTCCATGGCAATGCTTGTTTGTTTCGTCCTACACATGCTCACGAGTTTGATTTTCTTCCTTATGTGCTGCGTCTCCTCTTTGCGCATGCTCTGAAACAGGGTTTCTGTTGTGTGCTTGCGCTTCAGATGAGCCCCACGTGTGTAGTCAGTTTCCCCTTTATATTCTCGTCTCAGCTGTGTCCCGCGCGCACCACTTTTGGGCTCCTCTCCTGCTCCCTACCTCATCTCCATGGCAATGCTTTTTTTTTTTTTCTTTGTTCCTCATCTCAACCATGGCAGGTCCTTCAGTACAGCGGACCAGGAAAAGTGTGACTTGAGAAGTAGACATGCTGTCTCAGTGCAGGACTGGTAAGGGTCAATCTTTATGGGGGTACGCCAGGACCCAACAGCAAAGTCAGTTTCACAGTATATCACAGGCCCTTTTATACTCCTGGAATGATGCTTGCCATTAGCCAAATTCCACCATCTACTCATACCACAAATTGACCTTAATTGTAAAGGACAAACATGAGTGAGCAAAAGGGGTGCGACATGGCTTCGTAATCATTGGAACTGGCGTCTCCTCTTTGCGCATGCTCTGAAACAGGGTTTCTGTTGTGTGCTTGCGCTTCAGATGAGCCCCACGTGTGTAGTCAGTTTCCCCTTTATATTCTCGTCTCAGCTGTGTCCCGCGCGCACCACTTTTGGGCTCCTCTCCTGCTCCCTACCTCATCTCCATGGCAATGCTTGTTTGTTTCCTTTATATTCTCGTCTCAGCTGTGTCCCGCGCGCACCACTTTTGGGCTCCTCTCCTGCTCCCTACCTCATCTCCATGGCAATGCTTGTTTGTTTCGTCCTACACATGCTCACGAGTTTGATTTTCTTCCTTATGTGCCGCGTCTCCTGTTTGCGCATGCTCTGAAACAGGGTTTCTGTTGCGTGCTTGCGCTTCAGATGAGCCCCACGTGTGTAGTCAGTTTCCCCTTTAAACAAGCATTGGCATTGCCAATAGGTCTCGCTTGTGGGACGTTATAAGTATTTAGTTTTGCAGCACAATATCCGATTATGCAACAAGGATATTGTGCTGCAAAACTAAATACTTATAAGGTCCCACAAGCGAGACCTATTGGCAATGCCAATGCTTGTTCTTTTTCTTATTGCGATATTTTGTATTCAAATTGAGTGGCCCACCTACGTTTTCACACTAGGCGACTGCCTACTTCCCCTCTTAGAATGGCCCACTCTTGGCATTTAGTCTTCCATTTACGGCATAGCAAAATTGTGACCTGGCCTGTGGAACAGTAGGAAATATAATTTATACAGCTGTATTCCGTACATTTTCTCTGAGTAGGTCCAAGGTGTGATTACACAAGGTAATTAAACTGCCTCTATATACAACTTTTCCATGTTATGCCTTTCTTGAGTGCATGTGGATATGTTTAGAATAGGACCCCTGTGGAACATCTTGCTTGAGTATCTGAGTGTCATATTAGTATATATGAATGTCTTTCAACCATGCTACAAAGGCATTACTCATAATCTTTCTCTGTTTATAAAGGTTTGATTAATGATTCTGTAAAATGATAAAAAGCACTAAATTATGAACTACAGTGTCACTTAATTTTTTGTCTTTAAACAAATTCCCAAATACATGATGTCCTGAGTATCTCTGTATCTCTGTATATAGAATTCAATACTACAGCTACTAATGTGGAGCAACAAATACTGATCACTCCCTCTACATTAGGCTGTGTCATTCCACCTGGGACGCAGATCACCGAGCCTTGTAATACGCCGGAAAACTGGTTGCCTCTAGACACTTCTTCTTTCAGCCACATTCTAAATAGCCTTAATCCGGCTCACCCACAGACCCCCTCACCATTTACATTCTTCAAAAATTGGTACCATCTCTACTCAAATGTATTATAGAGCTGCTAAACGCATTACTACGTGAAGCAATAGTACCAGCAGCATGGAAACATGCCATGGTTCTCCCCCTTTTAGAAAAAGCTAGTGCTGATCCGGAGGAACCATCTAACTTCTGACCGATCTGATTACTTTCAGCGTTTTCAAAAATTTTAGAAAAACATATCAATCAGCAGTTGTCGCAGTTTGTGGACTCTCAAAAAATCCTATATACATCTCAATCTGGATTTAGAGCGGGCTTCTCCACAGAGAACACGCTCTTGGGAGTCACAGAAACCTTGCGCCAACAACTTGACATGGGGGACACTGTGGCACTCATATTGCTTGACTTGAGGGCTGCTTTCGACACTCTGTCACCACTGCCCTTTTACAAGTTATACTCTCTCGAGGCGTTGTTGGAGCAGCCCTCAAGTGGCTGACGAGCTTTGTGTCTGACCAGACTTTCCAGGTATTTTCCCCGTCTGCAAGTTCGAAGGCCCATGCCTCTCCTTATGGAGTGCTGCAGGGTGCCATCCTCAGCCCATTGCTGTTTAATGTCTATGTTAGTCCCCTGGCCACAATAGCTGTAGAGGCTGGGCTATCCATATTCTCGTATGCTGATGACACTCAGCTAATCTTCTCTCTGTCCACCAAGGAGACATCCAATGTGTCCTCTCTTCAGGTTGGGCTGCAAAAGATAGCTAGTTGGATACAGACCAACAACTTAAAATTAAATGGGGGGGAAAACTGAAGTTTTGATCCTCAGGAAAAATAAAGATCTCTGGGGCCCCCAATATTGGACGCCCCAAATGGAGGATCTCCCACAACCGTCACAATCAGTCCGCAATCTAGGTATAACCATAGATGACCAACTATCTATGAAACAGCAAGCAGTCAAGGTCGCTGCAACCTGCTTCACCATCCTAAGATGGCTCAAAAAATACTCTGGATGTTGCCTAGTCCCACACAAAGAACAGTAATCCAGGCTTTGATTACATCTAGATTGGAATATGGCAACGTCCTGTATTTAGGACCCGCCAAGGAGGTGTATCGAAAACTGTAGGTTGTCCAAAACTCTGCGGCCAGATTGCTTTGCCAGTTACCTAGAAAACTTCCATCTCAGGTTCCATCCATGACCTCCACTGGCTTAGGATGGAGACTCGCATGAAATTCAAGGCCCTATGCTATATGCATAGAATCGAATCAGATTCAGCACCACAGTATCTGAGCACCTTGGTACACCTGTGGTAAATAAATAAATAATACCCTATTTTTGAATGCATAAATGAATAACAGATAGCTCAATAAATAAGAGTCAAGATTCGAGGTAGTAGGAGTTTTGCAGGTTTAATACAGCATAAGGACAGGAACAGGACGACCTGCACAGGAATAGGATGACAGCCCCTGGCAGCGCTGCCGGATTCAGGATCGGGGCAAGGGAAGGACAGGATCGGCGTAGGGGAATAACTTTTTAATAACAGAACATGAGCATATATACATAACGCAAACACATAGCATTACATTGCAATGGGCGTAGCAGTAGGTGGAGCAGAAGGCGTGACGCGTAGCAGTCGCGAAAGATAAGGGTGAAAAGAGGTGTAGCAGGGCGTATACATAGACATGTGATACAAACGTAACAGAATATGTCATGAATGGGCGGAAACATTGGAGGGGGCTACCTAAGGAGCCGGGACCTCTAACCTGGTGGTGCGCGCAAACTGGCAATGACGTGTTACTAGGAGAAGCTGGGGGCTATGAACTCTGTGCTAGGAGCAGAGACTGAAGTCTGGAGAGTCAGGGCGACATGTACCTAAACAGTATCTAGTATCTAATGTTTAGAGAACATGTTGATAGAATCCAAAAGTTATCGGGGTAAAGGCTAACGGACTCTAAGACTGGAGCATGCATTATTCTACATGTAGTGCGTGATGAAGAATATTAAATGACCATTAATACAGTATTTCTCTTACATGGAAACGTGAAGGCTAGACAATGACGGAAACTATTGATGCAGTTCAGTAGCTTAGGAATGCAGAGAAGGAGGACTGAACTGATATCTGGAACCATAACATACTTTTGGCAGACTCAGAGGCAGAGCCAGGCTGAACCGGGCACTGCGAGGCAGGAAGTAAGTGAAGGGTCGAGGATACAGGTGGGGGCTGTATCGCTCCTCAGCGAGGGCTCAGGAGACAGGAGCTGAATCTGATGTCCGGGCCCTTTTGAGGCCTAGAAACGGGGACTTTATAATGGAATAACGTGCACACTGAGAAACGTGGCAACGTAGCTTTACATAGGCCTGATATTCGTAGTATTCACGGGGACTGGAACTGACATACTAGAGGTGGACACAACTATAATTGCGTCTATAATCAAACATGGGGAATACATATGCATATTAATCATGCACACATAACATATGATGGAGGACGCGTAGGGACACAGAACATGGCAGAATTTACTTTTCCACATTCCCTCCTTGTCACTACGTTTCCATCAGGAAACATCAATATTCATGATACCATCTATCATTTCATACAGTATCATTTGCTCGTCTCGAATTTTCTTGGAACGGGATATAGAACGGGGCTTGGGACTAGGAATACAAGAGGTAGCACAAATGCCGCAAATCGCAGGGCCACATTGTATACAGAGGCAGCAACTGAATATGATCGCTACTGTAATACCTAGAAAGGACAATACTTTCCATCCCCAGGCGGAAATTATATTCCAGAACCAACCGGACCATGTCCAGGTGCCTGGATCTTGGTGTAACAGATGGGCAATTTTATGGAGTCTGGTTATAGCTGAATAAACAGACGGCGCGTTATTTGGAATGAAAATACAGCAACTAGATCCGATGACTCTACAGGCCCGCCCCTAT
Organism: Lissotriton helveticus; assembly: GCF_964261635.1. NCBI lineage: Eukaryota > Metazoa > Chordata > Amphibia > Caudata > Salamandridae > Lissotriton > Lissotriton helveticus. The sequence continues at coordinate 644,349,726 of NC_136071.1, read as the reverse complement.
CGGCCAGTATGACGTCAAGGACGAGACGATTTTGCAAAACGACAAATCTCATAGCAGATTGCTCTTCGGTTAAGTTACCTAGAGCAGAGGCAGTCTCATTTACTACAGCTTCAAGGGTTCTTGTTAACCTACGGATTAACTTACTATTCTGGATAGGTCCTATAAAGAAGAAGAAACCTCTATTGAAATCTGTATACTGTTCTAGAGCAGTTTCAGTATAATCGACAATGGGGGACTCCCTTCTATGTCTAATGTGTACTAGATGTGTGTTTCTATGGTAATCAGATGGGGCTAGGAAAACAGGTGGCAGTAGGAAGGCAATGTAACAGGTTCCCTCCCAATCGAGGGGCAGACGAACATATGCAGTTTGACCACAAATAAAATAAGAATGACGTGAAGCTTTGAAAATAGATTTCCCACTGTCACTATACTTGATAATAGTAGTACAATCACTATGTCCTACATGTACAGAACCATAATTTCGGACACATAATTCGCCTTTGACTGGTAGAACTGAAATAGCAGGTAGGTCTGGAGTAGAATCAGACTGGACATTCAGGACCATGAAATTCGAAGAATAATTACCTACGTTATAAACTTCATTTTCTAGATCTAAACCTGTTCTGTGGGGGAGACCTTGCTTGTCTGGGAAACATGTACTGTTAAGAAAAGACATATCTGTTGAGGATGACGTTAACGTGGACCATGCTCCACACGAACCATTATGTGAAAATGGATAAGGAAAGAGTGGCAGAACTCCCTTCGGTGTCTGGAAAGGGGGGAGTCGACCACACACCCAACAATTAGTGGCATTGCTGGTCTGGTGTGAGTAATGTAACATGCGGATAAAAGAATTATTTCGCATAGCGAGGCGGTAAGAGAGTTCATGAGGAGGCAGATCACTAAACGTGTGCTCTACTGTAGCATTAGAAGACTTATTTACATGAGAAACTTGGAAATACAGGTAAAATGCATAACTGGTGCAGGAAGTCATAATGCTGAGAAATAATATGAAACTTAGAAAAACGATACATCGGATTGAGTTTTGACTAACTCTCTCACTATGGGGGTCTATTTTATACATGTCAGAAACAGTCTAACCGTTTCACCTAGGGGAGGACTTAGACAATCAAACTGGCTGACTTATTTTACTAGACCGGAGTTTCAACTTATACTCCTGTTGCGGAGTTTTCTCTAACAGGGGAGGGTTTGTAGCAATGTCTTTTGCGGGACAGTCCTTAAGAATAGTACTTTGGCAGTTTTTAAGATCCTCGGAAATGTTCTTTGAGACGGGTTTCAGTCCATAAAACTTCTTTATGTGTGAAAGGTGCACCCAGCCTTTGCGACCTTCCAACTTCACGGCTGTACGGGTGGCGAGGAGGACCTGTCGGGGCTCCTTCCAGCGAGGCTCCAGCGGGCTTGATCGGTCGAAATTTCTCACTAACACCATGGATCCGGGAACGATTTCATGCGGTGCCACCTCGGTATTGTCTGGAAATGCGGCGGCAACCTGTGAACGACAAGAGTTGAGGGCAGACATCAAGGAAGCTAGGTAATCTGTCAGCATATTACTTGAAACATCGGTAATACTTCGGGGTCTAGGAGTACCCCACATGTTAGGGGGGCGGCCGAAAACGACCTCGTACGGGGACAGACCTGATCTGGAGTGTGCGACCATGCGCATATAGAACAAAGCAACTGGCAGAGCTACTAGCCAGTCCACACCTTTCTCTTTACATACTTTGGCGATGCGAATTTTCAGGGTCTGATTATGTCTCTCTACGAGACCGGCTGCTTCAGGATGGCGTACACAATGAAACTTCCACTGGTACCCTAACAACAGGGAAACGTGCTTCATCAACTCAGATGAGAATGGCTGGCCGTTATCAGAATATACGACTCTAGGGAGTCCATAACGGGGGAAGAACTCACGAACCAACTGCTTGGCAGTGGTCGCGGCTGTGTAATCTGGGACTGGATATGCTTCTGTCCACCTGGACAAAGCGCATACAACTACAAGGACATACTTGAAACCTCGACATCGCTCCATCTGAATATAATCCATTTGGAGGACTTCAAAAGGGTGGTCAGGAGGTTGGAATCCACCTTGTTCCACCGGGACACTTTTACCTGGATTAAACTGACAACATATCATACAGGTACGGACTTTCTGCTTGGCTGCAGCTCGTAAATGCTTGTTGAACCAAATATTCTGGATACTGTCTAACATAGCTTTTTCCCCTAAATGTGCTGGACTATGTGCGGTATTAATAATGACTTGGACCATAGAGTCGGGGAGAAACCATGTAGCTCTACCCTTCGTTAACCATCCCTGATCTGTCTGGACCCCTCCTTGTTCGGACCATTTCTTGATTTCTTCAGGAGTAGCATGTAACTGTATGTCTATGACATCTTGTGTAGGGTCCTTAACTGTCATGCATATAGTCGGATCTGGAGTATGTGTCTGTGTCGGGTTAACCGGAATGTCTGGAGTCTGTGCTGTAAGCTTGGCTGTGCGATCTGCTAGATCATTACCCTGGGAAATAATGTCAGTAACTTTCGTATGTGCTTTGCATTTCATGATAGCAATGGATGTCGGTAAATGTATTGCGTCTAACAGAGCTTGAATAAGGAGACCATGCTGAATCTTGGTTCCATGAGAAGTCATGAAACCTCTCTCCTGCCAGAGCACTCCGAAGTTGTGTACAACTCCAAATGCGTAGCGTGAATCTGTGTAAACATTAACTTTCAGGTTCTTGGCGTGTATGCAGGCTTGGGTCAGAGCAACTAGCTCTGCTGCTTGAGCGGACAGGGTGTCAATGCGGTTTGTCTCTATAACTTCAGTGTCAGTAGTCACTGCATACGCGGCGACTAGTTCTCCTGTACTTGTTCTCATGCATGAACCATCCACATAAAGTGTCAGGTCGGGATCTGGTAATGGAATGTCTGTCAGATCTTGTCTCGGCTTAGTCGTAATGTTGACTACTTCCACGCAATCATGTGTGGCAGAATTCGAATTAACGGATGGTAACAGTGTAGCAGGATTAAGGACGTTGCAGCGTCTGATTTCTATGTGTGGCTGGAACAGTGTCAATTCATAACCTGTTAAACGTGCAATTGTCAAGTGCTGAGTTTGTGTTCGGTTTAAAAGAACTTCCACGGAGTGTGGAACTTGTACTGTCAGGGAGTGTCCTAAGACTATGGAATCACTTTGTCTGATAGCTAGTGCTGTGGCTGCAACTGACTTGAGGCACGCAGGCAGAGCCTGGGCTACAGGATCTAATGTGCTAGAAAAATAAGCACATGCCTTGTATTGTCCTGCTTGATCTTGTGTGAGAACAGATAATGCTGTACCTTCGCGTTCAGTAACGAAAAGTGTAAAAGGCTTACTGTAGTTCGGTGTAGCTAGAACTGGAGCTTGGCATGAAGCTTTCTTTAACTCATTGAAACTAAGTGTATGTTCAGATGTCCAAGGGAGGACAGTCGATACGGCTGCCTCCTGTGTCGTTAACTGTATCAGTGGCTTAGCTAGAGATGCATACTGAGGAATCCATTGTCTGCAATATGAAGTAAGGCCGATAAAGGCACGTACCTCCTTCTGGGTCTTGGGCTGAGGAAGACTCGCTATTAACTGGATACGATCTGGTGTCAACTGCCTACCCCTCTTGGACAGTAAGTGTCCTAAGTAAACCACTTGCTGGACACAGAATTGAAGCTTAGAAGGGGACACCTTGTGCCCCATCTCGGCTAGGAAATACAAGACTGTAAGGGATGCTCGCTCGCAATCACGTTCAGAACGGGCTGTGATCAGTAGATCATCGACATACTGGAGCAGGGCAGTGTCAGTCGGCATGTGAATGTTGTCTAGTTGTCTCTTGAGTGCTTGACTGTAAATACTAGGACTTTCTGTGAAACCTTGAGGAGCGCGTGTAAACATATAGCTCCTTCCATTTAAACAAAATCCGAAAAGAAACTGGCTGTCTGGATGAATTGGAACACTGAAGAATGCGTTCTTGAGATCTATGACTGTAAAGAATGAAGCTTCGGAATCAATGGCTGTTAATAGGGAAGAGATATCTGGGACAACTGGGTACTGGGGAATAATACATTTATTAAGTTCTCGTAGGTCAATCACTAATCGATATACTGGGGTTGCATTCGGATCAGTACGTTTCATGACTGGAATGATCGGAGAATTACATACATTGGAGTCAGTTTCTACAATTACTCCTTGAGCCATGAGCTCGTCAATAATTTTGGATAAGGCTGCTACAGCCTCAGGTGGCAATCTGTACTGTCTGATTCGTGGCAGGACTACACCTGGCTTGAGAGTCACACGATGGGGTGTGATTTGCATGTAACCTACATCAGTTGGGCCTTGCGCCCATAAATGCTGCGGAACATTAGACAATCTTGGATCAAAATCTCGTAACACATAGTGACCCTTAAAGTCACGTAGGAACAATCGTATTCCCTCTGGGGAACAACATATAACTGCACCCAACTCTTTCAGTGTTTTAATGCCTAATAGATTTTCTGGACATGACTTAGTAAGTAACAGATCAGTAGTGCGGGACAATGGACCTACTTCTAGGGTAACTGGCTTTGATATTTCATTTACGATAGGCTTTCCTGAAAATCCAAGGGAAACATTTCTTGAGCCTGAGAGCGGAGCCCCTGGTACTTCGGCGTGACTAATTGTGGTCCTACTTGCCCCTGTATCAATCAGAAACTTTCTATCTTTCCCTAACACTTGACTGTGAACATAGGGACCTTCTTGATCTACAGGTATCTCGATGAGAGGCAAGCCTACCTCCCTCTCTAGGCTGTTTCATGAATACTGCTGGTACTCTGGATACTCAGACTGTGCATACTGGTACATCTGCTGTGTAACATGCTGTGTTGCAGCGATAGGCTGCGGTGCTGTAACTGTCTGTGGTGCATTCTGTGGCTGAGGGGTCTGTGAAACTTGTTCTTGTCTAGGCGGACGTGATCTTTCTTTAGTTTTACCGGTAGCTATGTTGTGTTTCAGAACTGCACACTCGTTTATAAAATGACCTGGCTGTTTACAATAATTGCAATTCCCTTTAACGGGAGCTGCAGGATGACTGGCTTGATTCGGACCCCTCTTCTGGCTGTCTTGAGGAACAGATTGTGCAACTAGTACTTTCATTTTCGTGTCCTTCATACGTTTTCTTTCGTGTTCTTGCTCTTCTCTGATTCTATTCTGGTGGTATTGGAGCATCTGTAACATCTGGGACGGGGTATTAGCTTGCCAGGTACTTTCAACTTTCAAAACTCGATTTTTAATTGGTGGACTTGAATTCTCGACTAATTTGGTAACAAAAAGGTGAGGGTATGACTCGCTACTTGTCTTGAGGCCACTGTTGATGCTAAAACATTTCTCAAATCTAGAATAAAAATCACTAATGTCTTCGTCTTGTTTCTGTTTACAGGCTGAGATTGCATCCCAGTCTTCCTTTTTAGCTGTCAATAATCTGGGCAAGACTTGAATCAATAATTCTGGTAATTCTTTACATTTATCTCCAAGACCGGTACCTGGTACTCGTATCTTATCTTCAGCTTCTAGAACTGCCCAATCGATCTTTTTCTCTCCCACCTCCCATTCTTTCTCCTTGAGCTTTTCATACACCCCTGCGGGCAACAAAACTTTTAACATTTTAATTATATCTGGATACGTGTATTCTCCCATACAGAGCATGTCTTTTAATTCTCTATGGAACCCTGCTGGATCTTTATCATGACAGGGAATTAATTTCTTCATCTCTAGGAGTTCCATCTTTGTGATCGGAGTGTAAACAAACACTCGTTGCATTTCACCACCCGCTGTCCTAACTGGATGTACTTCTCGTAACGGATTCTGTCTATCTATGTAAAAGGGTTTACTTTCTGGGGGTGAGACATGAACAAAATGCGGGTTCAGGAACGTTCTGTATTTGTGGCGCTGTTCTAGAATGACACTAATTAAATCGGTACCTAGACCTTTCCATCTATACTGGAGTAACTCGTTCAGGATATCATGTAACGGGCCTGGATCAGAGTGCTGACCCTCATACAGAGTGATGAGGTGCTGGATCATATACATACCCACCAGTCGCTGCTCGGCTGGGGGCAGTTTCAGAAACATTTGTGCCACTATTTCGTCTGGAAAAGTGGTAGAATCAGTAATCCATCGGACTGCTGATCAGACTAGTTCTTGTTCATGCATAGTACTTAACACTGTAACCGATTCGTGATTTCAGAATGTGATCGGTAGCTTGAAATACTTGTTCTAGAGAACCTTGTTCTGGTGCTGGATGATGGAAAGTAGACTTGTGTTCTAGACGTAAATGGCGATCTAGAAATCTAGATTTTCCTACATACGCTATTCTGGCGGGATTCTCGTCGTCTACCTCTTCAGTATCAGAGTTACTTTCTTTCTCGCTTACTTGTGCTGCTTTACGTTGTTCGTGTAACCTTATTATTTCTTTACGGATTTTCTTGTACATACTCTCCATAGCACCGATAGTCTTGTGCTTACCCTCGGCTATACTATTACTCCACTTCGTCAGGACTCTCATTTCGGCCTGATCTTTGGACGGGTGATCTTGTTCTCTTATTAGACAATTAATCAGAAACTTTAATATCATGAGCTGGGTCTCAGCTTTCCTTTGCGACATGACATCACTAATACTTTCTGGATCTTCCCCTGTACGGATGAAACGGTATATTCTGTCTAGATCTTCCTTCATATCTGGTAGGGTGACTAGATACTCGGCCACCTTTCTTACGCGTAATGAATATAAAACCATATCATCCTCGCCTGGGACTGGATCATAGCCGCATTCGGCAAGGGATTTTCTTATTTCTGCAACAGACTGATGTCTGGGCGTACGCTGTGACGCTTGCATATGTAATTCGGCTGTCGTTAAACGCTTGTGTTGCGGTGGGGTTTGAGGAGGACCTCCTCCTGCGGCCCCTAAACTAGAATCGTCAACTGAGGCTTTTCGTGCTGGTAGAGTGGGGAATGGAAATGTAGGCTGGACTTGTATGGCGGGCTGGACCTGGGGGACCGTAGCAGGTACTGCAAAGGGTGCCCCGGTATCTGGAGGAACCGGAAGTGCCTGATTTACAGGGACTGGTGGAGCGGGAACAGGATTTGCATATTCTGGGACTGTGTCGTCCAAATAGGATGAAATGAAAATATCAGCTGCGGTCGGTTTGTGACGTAGCTTGATCGGAACTAGTGGTGGCGGGAAATTACTGGATGCCTCCGGGGTCGCTTTTGGCAAGCCCTCGGCGAGAAGAGGGTACATACCCTTAATGAGGGCATTCCTCTGTCTATCTGATTGTTCAGTTCTGACTCGTTCACCTATCTCGATTAATTCTTTTTCTTGTGCTCGTTCTGAGGATTCTCTACTTAATTCTGACTTTCTGATTTCTTTTTCGGTTCTTTTATGAGCTTCTTTGCGCCATAACTCGATGGCATCTTTCTGTGATTGTCTGGCTTTCTTTTTCCATAATGCCTCTTCTACTCTCATGATGCACTCGGCATCCCACGTACCTGATACGGGCCATCTATACTTTTCTTCTAACTCCTTGGTATACTCTACCCATAAATCTAGATATGATATGGCGCTTATGCCATGCTTTTGATACATAAAATGACCTGGACTGTCCCTAGGCGGGACAGGAACTGCTGCTTCCAGCAGACCTTTTCTGGTTTTTAACTGACGTAATTTCGAAAAGAGCGGCATGACTGAACTATAATCTAGACACAATACAATACACAATAAACACGAAAATCACTTCGCACTCATACCACGACATTAAAATACATGGAGAACATTATGAATAACAGTTCGAACAGAATACCACCTGGAATACGGAATACAGGAAACAGAATACATAAATTTTCTCGAGAACAGAACTGACTAGAACAGAAACTAGATGCACTGCTGAAACAGTACGAAACTTACCGGTCCCATAAAGGGACGCATCCAGACCCGTATCCACCTAGGTGAACACTTCGTTTGTGGGTCTGTGTACCACCAACCCACGGACCAGAGTCAATTTTAGATTGACCCTGTCTAGATACTACCCCAGCGATGGTACTCACCGGGCAGCAAGAACGGAAGGCCTCGGACTGGACGGGACTGCTACGACGACGGACGACGAACTTCGGACTTCAGTTACGGGTGGACCTCCGGATACCTCGGACCTTGGACTCTCGGCTTGGGCTCTGGTCGGGACTCGCCGCGTTCCTCCACCGTCTCGTCTGGATGCTGGACCGCCTCCTCCGTCTCCTCCGTGGGCCTGAGGGATACTTGAAGCAGAAATATCTGCCGGTGCGCAGAAGAGTTCCGTCACGACTGCAGAGGGTCAGGGGGTCGGCGTGGCTTCACCGACGCGTGGGGAAAGGGCAAGTCCCTGTTCGGGCGCCATTATGTGGTAAATAAATAAATAATACCCTATTTTTGAATGCATAAATGAATAACAGATAGCTCAATAAATAAGAGTCAAGATTCGAGGTAGTAGGAGTTTTGCAGGTTTAATACAGCATAAGGACAGGAACAGGACGACCTGCACAGGAATAGGATGACAGCCCCTGGCAGCGCTGCCGGATTCAGGATCGGGGCAAGGGAAGGACAGGATCGGCGTAGGGGAATAACTTTTTAATAACAGAACATGAGCATATATACATAACGCAAACACATAGCATTACATTGCAATGGGCGTAGCAGTAGGTGGAGCAGAAGGCGTGACGCGTAGCAGTCGCGAAAGATAAGGGTGAAAAGAGGTGTAGCAGGGCGTATACATAGACATGTGATACAAACGTAACAGAATATGTCATGAATGGGCGGAAACATTGGAGGGGGCTACCTAAGGAGCCGGGACCTCTAACCTGGTGGTGCGCGCAAACTGGCAATGACGTGTTACTAGGAGAAGCTGGGGGCTATGAACTCTGTGCTAGGAGCAGAGACTGAAGTCTGGAGAGTCAGGGCGACATGTACCTAAACAGTATCTAGTATCTAATGTTTAGAGAACATGTTGATAGAATCCAAAAGTTATCGGGGTAAAGGCTAACGGACTCTAAGACTGGAGCATGCATTATTCTACATGTAGTGCGTGATGAAGAATATTAAATGACCATTAATACAGTATTTCTCTTACATGGAAACGTGAAGGCTAGACAATGACGGAAACTATTGATGCAGTTCAGTAGCTTAGGAATGCAGAGAAGGAGGACTGAACTGATATCTGGAACCATAACATACTTTTGGCAGACTCAGAGGCAGAGCCAGGCTGAACCGGGCACTGCGAGGCAGGAAGTAAGTGAAGGGTCGAGGATACAGGTGGGGGCTGTATCGCTCCTCAGCGAGGGCTCAGGAGACAGGAGCTGAATCTGATGTCCGGGCCCTTTTGAGGCCTAGAAACGGGGACTTTATAATGGAATAACGTGCACACTGAGAAACGTGGCAACGTAGCTTTACATAGGCCTGATATTCGTAGTATTCACGGGGACTGGAACTGACATACTAGAGGTGGACACAACTATAATTGCGTCTATAATCAAACATGGGGAATACATATGCATATTAATCATGCACACATAACATATGATGGAGGACGCGTAGGGACACAGAACATGGCAGAATTTACTTTTCCACACACCCCTACCTCCCTATGCGTCTTCTCCGATCCTCGGCTCAGGCAAAGTTTCAAGTCCCCACGATTGCATACGGGTGGCCGGTCTTTCTCTTACTTGTCTCCTTCCCTATGGAATTCACTCCTCTTACAAGTCCGGCACAAAACTATTTACAACAAATTTTGCAAAGACCTAAAAACTTGGTCTCTCTCGTCTTGCTTTGTGTCCGATGGCGCCGGGAAACCTCCGGGTAGCTGTGCGCCTTTCGAAAATCAATAATAATAATATATCATGTTTAAATATAAAGATTTAGATCTTTTGTGTACTTTCTTGCCTAATATGTTCAAATCACTCATAATTGATGTTAGATGTAGGTAGTGTGTGCATTCCAAACAAATGAATTTGACCCTAGTTCTGAAAATGTATTTTTATTGGTAGACCTGCCCTATCTTTTTATGTGTGGACTTCACCGCCCTGATTGCAGAGTCTCCACACTCATAAACGCACTATGTAAGTTACCTTTGTGAATCAGGCTCACACTGTTTGTTATACAGACTATCAGTGGCATAAAATAATTGGAAAGTGAAACCTACTTTTTCATTAAATCATTAAGGCCCACAATACAATGTTGGTGGACGGACAGCAGACCCCTATCGTGGTGGTCAGGAGACCGCCCGACAAGCAGTTGGAACTCTGACCACCGAATTAGGATGGGACTGGCACACCGACGGTCAGAAAGTGCTCTTTTGCATGGTGGCTTGTGCTGCTGTCAGGAAAAGGGCCTTAGCACAAGTCGCTATGTAAAAGAGCACTTTGTGCACATCCATGCACGGTGTGCCATGCACCATTTTGCAGTGGCCACGAGGGACAGGGCCCTGTTTGTGGCCCCCAATGTCACTTTCCCACAGCCTTTTCATGGTGGTCGGCTGTCATGAAAAGGCTGTGGAAAAGGGACATCGTAATTCCGACAGTGGTGCAGGACTCAGCATCGCCGCCATTCAGTGAATGCAATTTTGACAGCCGCCCTTCAGGATCTATGATCACAGCGGAGGCAGCGGTCTCCCATCCCTTGTGCTCTGACAGCTGGTATTGAAATCTGGTGGTGGGACCGCAGGGCTGTTAGTCAGTCAGATTGCCACCGACGGCCTGTCTGGGGAGATCTGACCAACATTGTAATGAGGGCCATAGTAACAAGGTGCAAAACATGTATTAATCACTATTGTATACAGCACGATTTGTACTTTTATATTCTAAGTTGAAATATTTAAAATGTACCAGTTGTACAATTAAAGACAATAAGATTGTTTTGAGTAATAGATTCGTTATTATCCCCGATTGTAGTAAATGTGAACTATCACAAACCTAAGATCTTGTCAATGTTTTATATAATGGTGACACAATAGTGGCCCATCTTGTCATTCTAAAGTGTGCACTAACATGTTCCAGCACTGGAGAAAAAAAAACCCAATGAGTCTATTTCTCCAAGATCCTTGGTTCTCATTCCAGTATGAGCTCTGCTCAGTAGTCTACAAACAATGTATGATAAAGCCAGAACTCATATAGCTAGCCTCCATCGTGGACTTCCATCTTTTTCCCTCACCAATTCAGCCACATAAGTGGAACTCTGGAGGCTATGACAAAGGCAAATAGCATATTCATTGCTTCCCTTATAGAGTGAATCATAGCACCTATTACTGTAGTGGAAATAGTAACAAGCATTGGCAACAGCAATACGTCTGTCTCTTAACTGTAAGTACCTCTTCAATTAATGGACCGTTTAGGTACTAAATACCTCATCATGAACCCACTAATCTTTTAAATCATTCATCCATTTATCCACCTACTGATTTATGTTTATCCGCTCACCCATCCACAATAAAAGAACACACACAAACTCAACAAGCATATGCACCAAAAGAATAAAAGTTAAAAAAATGAAAATGCTTGAGTATAAATGTGGTGAGGACATGCTTGTAATTAAGAATACGTAACAAATTTAACAATGCAGTGAGTTGCCATCTTGTAATTGTATTGTGTATGACTCACATGTTGCTTCTAAATGTGGCAGTCCTCTTGGAATGGTAAAACAATGATATACTATGAACAGTACTCTTCAATATGGCCACTTGGTTTGGAAACAATGGCCATGCAGGATGAAATGCACTGTTGATGAAATGAGCAATAACCTAAATACACAGTGGCATAGTGTAGGGAGCTGGCAGATGCTTTGAAAAAAAGAAGGAAAGAAAAAAGAGGGAGTTATAAATGTAGAAAATGCTAAAATAACATGACTGGTTCACAAGCCCTGGCACTGAAACATACTCCTTTTCTGGAACATGTGTACATGTGATCATGCCAAAGGTATAATTTCGAGGGCAATAGAGCCAATAGCTGATGTGGGCTAAATCACTGCCCCATGTTATATGCTGTTATGGGCGGAAACAGAATGTTAATGTTACTCAGAAAAGGGCCGACCGGAGATCTTTCTATGTATGTATGTATGTTTATGATTTTTTTTAATTATAAGAGCCTGAAAGGCAGCTAACGTTATCAGGCCTGATCGAAAATTTATTTTAATACTCACACCACCAACTGCTACCCATCAAATTACAAAAATATTTAAATGTACAGTTGTGAAACCAAATTCCAGCCCTTCCAAAGGGCCCTATCAACGATTCTCAAATGCAAATCTTCCACTTTGAAAACTTGTCAGATACCAAAATCTTTGCCTATTGCAATGAATCCGTCATATTACATATAAATTCCTGTCTACAGGTTTTAACACTGTGTAATACCAATCAACTTTTAAAGGCCTATAGTCTATTACATATGTTTTTCACAGTACATAGGTGAGCCCTTTTTCCTCTGTCTTTTTTTAAATAATAAACAGAAAGGACTTAAGACATCTGACATAACTTCCAAATAACCAATCCTGTCTGTAAGCTTTATGCTTGGCTTGTCACCCCAATCAATGCTTACCTACAATATTGAATATATGCTTTGCTATAAGGCAACAACAAGGCATGACTGTATAAAAAAGACAAATATGTACAAAATGACACTTGGCAAAACAATATACAACCCCTCATAAATGGTCCTGACTAGGATTCTCAAAGTGCTAACCTTCTACCATGACGGTTTGTCAGAGGGAGAACCCATCACTAAAAACAATGCCTCCCCCATACTCAGTGAGCTTACATGCAGCAAAATACCTGTGAACATGGATTACTACCGTATAATAACAATATTCCTAAAAGGACTATTCACATTGGCTTTTTACAATAATTGGGTCAGGTCTACTGCCTTTGTTAAAATAAATTCATAATAATCAGCGCAGGCCCAATGTATTGAGCATAAACGTTCCCACAGGCAGCCATCAAGCATACAGTTAATGAAATTACGAATGTGTAAACATATATGATTGTCAAAACATATATACACCCCTTCCTAAGAAGCTCTTACAAGAAATATCACAGTGAAAATACACTCATAATAAACAGATCAAATGCATTGCATAACATTAACGTTTCTTAAATGAACCAATGAGGCCTATCGCCTTTATTATATACATGCCAACATGAAAGCATTCAGTCCTATTGGGTTGTGCCTAAGCATCCCACAAAGCAGACAATCATACATGCAGTCATGAAATAAAAAATATGGTACACAATGACAATTGGCAGAAAAATATTCTACTCATTCTAAAAGGACTTAACAAGGATCAGAATAAAATGTTCTACCTCCAGGATTTGTCATGAAGAAAAGTAACACAAAATCTCTTGCTCGTTAAAATAATCTCTAAAAATGCTTTTTGACCAAATACTTTTCTACAGACTATAACACAGGTAATATCAATCTACCATCAAAGGGCAACTGTAATGGTGAGGTATCCATATGATACTAATCATAGAAAAAAAGAATAGTAAAGGTGGTATTGACAAAGGTATTTTAGAGTATTTAAAATAATACTCTTTTATATACTCTGGGACGTGCTCATGAGTGAACGGTAATGAAATGTGCATATTCATTTAGTGCAAACAGAAAGGACTGCTGCTCTCTTTGCACTTTTACTAGTAAGGAGTTGGATAACCCACAAAGACTTGTAAAAGTATGCAAAAGAGTAGTACTCCTAGCTGTAGTACTTACATACTCAGAAATTATTTTGTGAATTGGCCTTTCTGGCCCTGGTTACAAGTATGTTGGTGTATTCCGAGCCATATGTAAACCCCTGTTTGGGCATGGGTCGGAATTAGGAGTTGTGAGTTAACTGTTGCATTTGGTAATTATTGGATGCATTAAGCACTTCAATCTTCATTACATTTCATCAGTTTAAACCTACAGAAATATAACAGGGGAAATGTGTGCAGCATTTATCTTACCATTTGGATTTTGGTATTCTAAACATCAAAATCTGCATGTTATTTCCTCTTAATTGGTGCTATTTATCATACCCGGTAAATAACATACTTTGGGATATCGTTATTTATGAAGTGTGATAAATAACACACACCTTCTTTCCCAAACCCGTTCCTAATCATGACAAAAGTGCTTTTCTAAATAGAGGATGGGCTAGCACTACACCTTAGTCCAAACACAGTTGAAGTAATGGCAATTTCACGTTGAAACACACAGCCGTAGAAGTGGAGGAAAGAAGAGTCCAATGTAATTGCACTTGGTATGAAGATAGGCTAGTGTGTCAAGAGAGAATTTCCAAGTTTGTTGCTAATCAAACTGTATCATGTAATCAAATTCATATTCATTTATTTGTTTACTCATTTATGTATGTATTTATTTATAACACAGATATGCTGCCCCAGGAAATGCTCATTCAGAGGCAATCATTTGTTGTCTTTGTTACTATTTGACACATTTTTAAAAATTGTGCTAAGTTAAATGAACATATTTTTAGGACGAGCCTGGCGTACGCAGCGCGAAGCGCTGCACCACCGAGGCTTATTGTTGTCGACTTGCCTCTGAAGTGGGACAGGAGATGGGCACGCGCAGCGCGATTGGAGCAGGTGCACATGCACGTACAGCCATGCGCTGTGCACATCTCCTGTCCCCCTTCAGTCTAGGCAAGGCAGCCGCATGCAGCAAGAAACACACACATACACATGCACCAGCCGCCCCCAGCCAGTGCACCCGTACTTATCTCACTCAACAACAGAGACACACACACGCCAGACGCCCCCTGTCGCTTTCCCTCCCTCCCTCCGGTGTTTCACGCCAACAGAAACACACACACACCAGACACCCCCTGCTGCTTTCCCTCCTTCCCTCCGGTGTTTCACACCAACAGAGACACACACACACCAGATGCCCCCTGCCGCTTTCCCACCCTCCCTCCGGTGTTTCACGCCAACAGACACACACACACACACACGAGATGCCCCCTGCAGCTTTCCCTCCCTCCGGCATTTCAGGCTACGCTCTCACCTAAGTACCCTTCTGATGCACGGTCCTTAGCCCACGCTCTCCGACTCAGCCCGCTCTTTTTGCTTTAGGCGCTTTGGCGGCCCCCTCCCTACGCCACACCAGCCGTGCAGTACTTAGTCAGGCGCTACCACAGTCATGAGCTCCATGTCACGCCGATGTGCACGCTCACGCCGTGCCTACAACGCGCAGGTGCACTTTCACTTTCCCTTGTTGCTTCTTTGCTCGATCCAAGGCTGTATTTCTCATCTATGTAATTTTTCTCCATGATAGCATCTGTTGGGGATTTCACCACTCCCCGTCCCTTGTTTTCTACTGTGCTCTCCCCCCTCAGCAGTCCAAAGAAGCCCCCAAGCCCCCGAGCAGTTTACAGGCTGTGCACAAGAACATAAATAATTACATTTCAAAATGTTGGAAATACTTTCTATATATTGGAGCCAGGACAATATATCGGGTTGTTGTAAATATCGCGTTTCCCCTCAATCATAACTACTTTGCAAACTTACTCATCCGTTGTGTGTACAACGTTAGTTTAATGCATGCTATTTTTTTGTGTAAGACGAGCACCCTTAATGTGGTCTTTTTCTTACGACACTATGGGGCAGATTTACAAGCCCCTTGTGCCACGTTTACACCGCTGTTGCGTCACGCAAAGCGCCGTAAACGTGGCACATCCCTAAGAGGCATTTACAATGTGACGCATCTATGGAGATGCGTCACGGTGTAAGGCCCTGCGCCACATGAAACCTGCGTCAGGTTTCATGTGGGCGTGTTCACACAGGGGGGGGGCGTTCCGTTGCAGGAACGCCCCTGAAAAGTGACTCTGTGAAATCTACGAGATTTCACTGAGTCACTTTCCCAACGCTGATGCGTCAAAACCCTGCGCCTGCTTGAAGCAGGCATAAGGCTTGACGCACCACGTTAAAGATAGGGCAAGTTGGAATAGTGCTGGAGTTGCGTGCCGCACGCAACACAACTTCAGCACTGCGCCAACTTTACACCCAAGATGCGACACGCATCTGTTCATTCCTGCGCCATGGTGCGCCGCATTGTAAATGCGGTGCATCATGGGTGGCGCAAGGATGAACTTGCGTGCCGTATCTTTCCTGGCGCATCTCTGCCGATTTGCAGAGATGCGTCAGGCAACGTAAATCTGCCTCATTGTGTGTAGAAAGCTGTAATCAATAGTCCTATCTCTATTTCTCTATTATGAACTTTTTTTTGAGCCTCGGTTCTTTCTGGGTCTCGTCCTTTGTCCTCAGTCTGTCACAAACATGGGAGCCTGTGGGATGTGACAAGGAAAGACAAAAAGTCCTTCACAAGCCTGCTATTCGGAATGTTGGGGATGCAGTGCTCTTATGGTCCACTGGCTCACATAAAGCCCCAGCCATCCAGATGTGCTTGTGCAAATTACTTTTGAGTTGAAATGGCATGCAAATTGAAAATATGCCTCTAAATCAGCACAAGTTTGTTGGTAATTGACAAAGTCCTCATCCATGGAGATAGTTTGCAATATTTGCCCTTTACGGGGTCAAACAAATAGAGCCCATTGAGATCAAGACACGCTGCTTATGCATGTGCAATTGTCCGAATGCAAGTGGATGTTTTATCTCCAGTGAATCTAATTTAAATATAGCCACCTATGTATGCGCATGCTTGTATATGTATTTGTGCATAAAGAACAATTGCAAAAAGAACAACTGATGGACAGAATGCAGAACAATATCATACATTCATCCCAGTACAGATATCTGGGCCTAAATCCATCTTATTTTGCTCCCCATGCCATTCCAGTTTGAGTATGTCTGTCGATTGTATATGCATGTGTGGCCTCTTTGAATGGTTTTTGTATAACTTTATTACTAAAGCCATTTGGAGTTGGCCATTTATGCGTTTGTGTGCAAGTGCGCATATGAGCGGCCATTTTGTAATAACGTTTTACAAAATAACTACAAAACAAAAACAAGCATTGGCAAAGCAGGCAGGTGAGTTGCCCACCCAACAATGTTTTTCGAATTAATTCTGGCACTTGTAATTATTTTATTTTTTTACAAGTTCTTCTAGGGTGAACATACCAGTGTGCAAAGCAAAAATAGGAGTATAAAGCTTCTTACATATAACAAGGGGTAACAATCCTGCATAAAGTAACTTGCTGCTTTTTATTCAAATTGCAAAAACCAATTTATAAATGCACCACCCTAACAATAGTGTTGCATACTGGAAGAATTACAAATGATTCAAAGCATTTTTTTCTGCATCCGTTCTGGAATGAAATCCGTCCCATGGCAGTAGGCATTGCCAGGGGTGGCAGTCAATTTGGACCAGGGAAGTAGTGGGTAGCTCTTACGGTCAAAGTGAACAGCTCCCATTATGCCTCCCTAAGAATTTTTTTGGGGGTTTTATCACATGTTACCTTAGAAAGTAAGCACTGGCCCAAATGGGCATGTAGATGTCATTCATATGCGCAGGGCAATGTCACACCTGGGAGCAACAGGTGTTCAGTGCATAAGAAAATAAACCTCTTCCCACTCACACCCACCTTCCTCTTACTATGATATGCCCCTTGGCTCCACATCTTTGAAATTTCTAGTTGCAAATTGTCGCTCTGATTTTCAGATGTGGGCGCGTATTGTATTTTGTCTGCAATCTGAACCTTTGCTTGTTTTTACATCCAAGAAGCTTCCTAATTCGTTTTTCATCTGAGTATTTTTTTACCCTATGGCCTTGATTGCGATTTGGCCACAATGCTGAGCTAAATAAGTTCCCGTTACAAGGGTGTCCAGGCCTAGAATTATTGAGTCTGAAAAACTATTGAGTCCAAAAGTGAGTGCCAAGTACTACCCTTTATGATTAGACCATGAGGATAGTGAAGTTGAGCAGTCCAAGAGACTCAATAATGCATTTGATGACAAGTAATAAACGACTGTCAAGCCAGTAAATTACTTTGAAAAAGAAAAAAAAGTACTTTAATACTAACACAATGCAATTGCTGTACATATTCAGCAGAGGGCTTTGCAAGCAATATATTTATTGTTATTTAGTAACTAATCTGTAGGACAGTCTGAATTATTCCCTAAGGACAGGTGTTATGTGGAGTCGGCCCCTGTTCTTTGAGGTCACTATGGCACAGTACCATTATGTCCTTGGTGATGATTCTTGCAGGTCATTGGTCAGCGTCCTTGCTGCTCAAGGTTTTATACACGGTGCATGGCCCACCAACCTTAACTCAGCTGCTCTTCTCTCTGTCCAAGTCAACCATGGTTGAGGTCTGCAGTAGACGTCTCAGCATATACTTTGTCCAGAAACTTTGAGCAGTGCTAGTACCGGCAGCAAGGCTTCGGTTGCTCTGCTTTTAGTCAGGTAAGACCTGCTTCATAGGTTCTTCCTTTGATCCAGAAAATGCTGCCCACCCAGGCACAGCTGCGGATGATGTGCTCATGTTTAGTCCGCCCACCCGGGCCTGTTGATAACTAAATCCTCTAAACTCTATAGCAGTTTCAGTGAGCTCAGGGCTAGTAATCCTTCCTCATTCGGGCTCCATGAAATCACATCAACTTCCCAATATGCAACACCAGGGCTTTTGTCTCCATGAGTAGGTTCAACAATGTCACTCTCTCAAGCTAGCTTTTAGAACAATACTCTCACTGAATCGTACAGTCCACTAAAGGACTGTTACGATGGAAACTATCTGTCACAAGTCCAGTGCCTTGCTCTTGGGTGATAACCACTGTGTCTACTAAAGGGAATGTAAAATGTAAAGATGTTTTTGAAAAACACATAGACAGTGAACATGAGTTACTTTGGAAAGAAAAATGTCTGATGAATGAACTCACCTTAATACGTTTGTAGTTATGTAAACTAAAGGCAAAAACTCATAGGTCAGCTTATGTATTTAAGGCCTGACATTCATTGTTTGAGTATCCTAGTATAATTTAGATGCCCCAAATTGCCATTTGTGATTCTAAATTTACCCCCAGTCACCGATCTAGGTTTAATCAATCGTGTTTTTTTTTTTTTTTTTTGCTCACCATACAATCCCAATTTGAATCCAGCCACATGTGAATCATTATTAACCCTGCTCCCCATGGGAACAGTTAAGTCCGAACTGCCAGGCCAGGTCCTCCCTATACCAGAAACAAGCATCCTGTGACCGGTTTCTAGGTATCACTCCTCATCAGCCAGGCTAGCTTGAACCCAGAGTCACAGTGTACGGGAACCATGTTTAGTACATTTACTGCATTCACCGTAAACCAAGTGTAATACTAAACACTGCACTCAACAAAATATTCTTACTTTTAGCGGCAGATGCACGAAAATCTATACACATTGTTGATTTCAATACACGTTCCTGCCACTCCGCTCACTCCGGCATATTGTTGATAGAATGGGCAACCCATTCTAGTAACCTTAGAAGGTTTTTTCATCTGCACACTGTCTCAATATTTCCCAACAGTGAATATGTTTTGCTAAGTTAAGGTACCTCCTTGGCTTCTCTGCTGTGAGATATGAGTGTGTTGACTTTACATTAACAACCTGGACACATTCTCTCTACTCTACTGTGCAAATAGTTTTACATGCAATTCCAGAGTATGAAATGCAATGTTCCCAGAAGATTAAGTTAGTGGGTGTTCCATTGATTTTGCATGGCCAACCCTCCTCTCCACCTGTCCCCTGTTTGGCTCCTACCCCTTAGCCTAGTGCTACAGAGAATATGGTGAATGTCCATAGTGTGGGTTTCGACTATGGTTGTAAATGTTATCCTTTTTTGGTGGAACTTAGCGGCAGCGCTCATATGCTGCTCACTCTACAAGGCATGCAGTAGTCAAGTATGCTGTGGAAGCCTCGCCTTCTTTCCGTACATATTTTTGATGGGCTGGTGTCATTGTCCTTGGTAAATGCTGGCTTCCAATTGATAATGAGGCTTGTTTGTGTGTGTGTGTGTGTGTGTTTGTATTTATATAGCGCACTTCTACCTAGAGGTCTCGTAGCGCTGTATTCATACCGCTGTGGAACCCATCTTGGCTTTCCTGTGAAATGTCCACTCCTGGGCACCCCCAAGGTGAAGCCATGCATCCAAGCGCTGCTGGGGCCGTTGTGGAGATTAAGCAAGCTATTGCCCAGAGTCCCAGAGTGGGACCCATGATTAGACTAGGCACCGAGGCGAGAATTATCAGGTCCGGGGAAATTGAGTCCAAGAACCGCCGAGGTGGGAATTGAACCCTGGTCCCGGGCCAGACCTCTGCATCAGGGTCTGCCGCTCTAACCATTGAGCCATGCTTCTCTACTTGTTTGTCACTCCTTGTTACCGCCCTATCGCCATTTGTTACCTCCCATGAGGACTGGATCTTTTACTTGTGGCGTTATACGGTCTCCTTCATAAGTCGGTAAGCACAATTCTTTATTTTTTTTTGCAGCGCGGTCCGCTTTCACTTTAGCGCCCATGCTTGTTTATTTAATTAATTTGCTCTGAAGGCTGAAAGGGAGCGTTTCTACTCACTAATCTAACAAGCATTTGCAATGCAATAGGTCTCGCATTTATGCGAGTTTGAGCTATAAACATTGCAAATAACAATGCCTTTTATTTTTCATTTCGTTTTTAAAGCATAAATAAAAGGCATTGTCATTTACAATGCCAATAGCTTAAACTCACGTAAATGTGAGACCTATTGCATTGCAAATGCTTTTTGTATTTATTCTTTGTTGAGTTGAAGATTAAAAGCAAACAGCAAAGCATGCTACTCAAGGAATGTAAACACGCCTGCTTGGCTGAGCCGAACGAAATGTCCTTTTTTCACAGATCTCAGAATGAAAATGTCAACATTGATGTGATTGGTGTATAGATCAGCCAACAAATATAAAACAATGGTAAATGTCCTTTTCTAAGTCTCAGTTGAGCTGTTCTGATTTTTCAACCTCTGGGTCTTCGATAATGGAGCAAGTTAATGGAATTACAGTTCAGCAGGAAACCGATTACATTCAGTTCAGTTTTGATTCATTGATACTGGTACTTCCTGAGTATGCTTGCTTGTGTGTCAGATTTGACATTCCTCTAGGAGATGCCAGAATATGAGGGAGTGCAACCAGATATTGTTTCATAAGATTACTTTTGAAGTTGTTTTCTTTTAACAAGCTTTATGTAAGATAAATGCATTTCTGGGGATTTACTTCTGCTATGCTAGAAAATAAACCATGGTAAACATTGTAGAAGGCTTCCATTGTTTCAATGTCTGTCAAGTCAAACTATTTTTCAAAATAATTACATAAAATATCGAGTCCTTTTGTCTATTTGTTTTCAAAATAAAAATTACTGTTCTCCAGACATAGAATCCTTTAGTTATAGAAATAGGTTTGCTATGCACTTAAATAAAAATATTCACAGATATTTATTATTAAAATTATGCGGTGACTTTTTGGACAGCTTAATTTTTTTTAATCAAGAATTAAAGGAGTAAAATATACCCAGTGCAATGAGACAACTCAAATTCAGTGAAATGGCCTGTAAAAGATATTAAATACAACATATGTTAGTATCTAAACAAAAAAAAATGCTAAACCTTCAGCATATACTGGTGAGCAATCCCTAATTCAAATTACGTTTCACCGTGCCATTTTTAACCCTCCACTACACAAGAGGAGACAATGAACACAACATAAAACAAGACAATCAAATACATTTAAGCAAATGGTAGTAAAGTTTAAAATAATAAAAGATGGAAACGATTATAGATTGACTAAGCATAAAGTAGGCAAATCCTTTCCAAGTCTTGCTTTATTTGTGTTGATAGGAAACATGGCTTTTTTCATCCACGACAGATGGGATAAATCTGTAAGCCAAAGACCAACATTTAGTTCAAGTCTTGTTTGCCAAGTATAACAATATTTTAAGCTGGGATTAGAGCCTGGTGAAAAAGTTCAGCATCCCAAAACTAAATAGAAATAAAGCAGTATAACAATGGAAGATGGCTAAGGCTGCAGCGGCTTTCGGGACAAGATGAGTGGTGATTTTAAGCCTCACAAGTACACTACCTCATCACAATACTATAGAATGTGACCAAAGGACCAGTACCTTTCTTACATTCACCACATTCATCTGGATCTGAGAAAACCCAACCCCGTAAGATACGGAATATGATATTTATTGAACACTGTTAACCAGTAAGGTGTATAGACAGTATCCAAGTAAATAATAAGGCACTCACAGTATTAGTTCAAGCTGTACATTTCACATTGAGAAGTCAAAAAGGAAAATATCGGAAATCAAAAGTGAGGACAATTCTCAACTTTTGAAATGCTTTGAAAAGAAATGACTGTAAGTAAGGTTAAAGTTGAATGTTTCTCGGCGTAACTTTAAAGATAATGGTACAATCACCATAGCAGGACAACCACTTCACAGAACTAGGTTAAAATCGATCAAAAAAAGTCCTTTCTGTAAGAACAAGGAATTCACCAGTAGCTCTGCCTTTCTCGCCGATTACATGTTCAAACCTTGTGTGTGATCCGAACCTACTAAAAGTTATTTTAATGAATCAGATTACATTTTTATATAGGTGAATACATTTGTGGTGTTTTACTTCCTCTAAAGAAAATAATTAAAACTGTGTAAGCATTTGATTGAATATCTAACCAGATGAAGAAAATAATGTGTTGTTCTCAAGAAGCCTGTTTAGTAAGTTGCACATATTTGCAACTCATAGAAGAGGAAGAAGCATTAATAACCTATTTTTCTCCATAGCATCAGAACATTAGGAAAATATTCTAAACCGGCATTCACGCATTTGAGTTTATGAAACACACACATAAGCCTCATCACATTCTCACCTCATTCACAAAGACTTATGCGGATGAAAAAAAGCATTCACTAGTCCCTAGTTACCGGCTTTGCCAATGCTTCTTCGTAGTGGCAGAGTAACAAAATGGCCTCTGTGGCATGCAAATGCTTAATAACTTTACAGCACATGCGTACATCACAGCGATCATCTTTGAACTGTGTCCTCACAAAGATGACCGCCATGTTGTGTGTGTGTACTGTGATGCCACAATTTATACATACTCAACAACGGCCATTTTGGAAAATATTTTCTTTGCTAAAACATTATTCTAATAATAGAATGCTATTTTCTCAAAGACAGCACACTCCAAGATTGCAGCTAGTGTGTCCCCTTCAGACTGTTGGCATTTCCATAAGGTACATTAAAAATATGTGCATGCAAGAGCCAAAAGATATGAGACCTGGTAGCAATGTGCAGTTAAGTATAGTTACAAAAAAATAATGTAAATGGATGGGAAGGGGGAACGCTGGGGGCACAATGAGGAAGAGTGCAGGGAAAGACATGCACTCCCATGGAGGGCTAAATGACAAAGTGAAAAATCGTTCAGTGATATCAGCAGTGAAAGAATACAAGCCATCTAATGAAAACTTGGTACGGAAGAAATGCTCCAGAAGTTGGAGGAATAATGAATGGGAAGGAAAGCAATGGAATAAGAACAACGGAAATGCGATAATCAAAACAGCCATCCAATCAAGATAAAGGGGTTGACTCACAGCCCATTATATGTATCTATTTTATTGTATTATAGACAATTGGTCTTTGCTACCAGACACCTAACTTGTCTAGGCAAGACCTACTAAATAATGAAAAAAGGAAAATCATTGTACAGTTCTCTGTGTATCCCATCCCTACATAACAGGGATCAGGGATCAGAGGGAAGATTAATTTGCATATGGCTGTGTCCAAACTGGAATAGTGTGGCGAGTAAAATAAGGATTGATTAAGGCTCAGATCTGTGACTAGGGGTGAATGTTTGACAATGTTCAGCATTCCGTCCATCTTCTTTTTGTGATTCATTTTTCGTCCTAAGTGGGATGGTTATGCCCGGACGTGGGTTCTGTGCTCGCTATGCCACGGAATTCAAGCCAGCCTGGCAGATGAGGGTTGATATCCCGAAACCAATCGCAGGATACATGTTTCCGGTCTTGGGAAGGTTAGGGCTGGACTGTTCCCATGGGGAACAGGGTCAAGACTGATTTGTAAATGCTTGGCCCAAGCTGGGGTGGATTGGCGAGTAAAAAATCAATGGAGTTTAGCTTGCAACTGTGACTGGGGTGAATGTTTAACAATGTTCAGCATTCTGTCCATCATCTTTTTGTGCTACACAACCATTTCAGCACTATGCTTCCCATCACACTATCACTTCTGTAAGTACGCAATCTAATTATGATTCCAACATTTACCACCATTCACCTTTAGCTGGCTACATTCTTGAAGCACATTAATCAGACTGGAAAACAAGGGTAACACTCGCTGAACTCTTTCTGGTAACTTTATTCGCACTACAGTAGTAGTTCTCAATTTCAGTCTTTAAACCACACATTTTCAAAAATATAGTATCTTAATTCTCATATCTTTACTTATTGCCTTTGCATGTACGTATTTATCTATTATCCTAACGTCTTTTGCATCACACAACTAGCCAGGACAGCCTCAGATTTGTTCTTAAGCCTTCGCAAAACTTCAAATTTTAAGTGACCCGATATTGCATGCAGTGTCAGTTTTTAATCCATCACTATGTTACCATTGACTTGCTGAATGTCTCACCCAAAGCTCTCCACCTGCCTCATCACAACTAGTATGGTAAAACAGAGTCCATCTAGCATCCTATTGGTTTCTCAGTGATAGAACAAAGTTACTTTATATGCCACCCAATTATATTGCATCCACTTTCTCAGCTTTTGACAGATACATTGTATTGCATTGTACAGTATTGACTTTTATTGGTATTTGCATCGTGGTATCCTACCTGTTGCGAGGCCCAAAGGTAAAACAGGTACTGAGCTAAAGACTTTAACAGCATATTATTTGCCAAACAGATCACTTTATAGGAGACACATAGCTTTGGATTACTAAAGCAGAAGGAGAGTTATGTAGTACATGTTATGCAGTAACCTATCTTAGTAACCAGTAAAGAACTGCAAAAGCCTCTAGCATTGTTTCTAAATATTTATGGAGTGATAAATGTCATCACATAACAGAACAGAAAGTAATGTCAGTGTCTCTCTTGCAGTTCAAGAGCAATTCGTCTTTAGAGAGCCAGAATACTATGGCAACATTCCATGCTCATGTCCACACATTCCGGGAACACACAGACACAGAAACACACAGACACACACACACCTCTACATCTGTCACTAAAGGATGGTGTATCTATGTGATCAACAACAACCCTTGCATATCCACAATACAACAAGCAACTTTTATCAAGTGTAACATTTTAATAATTTTCATGTTTTTTCCAGTGAGTTTATATTGTCTCACCACTATCCCAAATAAATACTGAAATACACTGGTTAATTTTGTCAGTGCACTGAACTTATAAACTGTGTTATCCTGAAAGCTGCTTCAAGTCAAGGGCCTGGAATGGTGTTATGTATGTCTGCATTACTGTGATCAGAGATAGTGATGGTTCAGATGGTAGTTCTAGAAATCTTTTCAAATGATGAATGGAAGACTACTATCATTATTCATCTATATGTAAAATGGCCTTGTTCTTCAGAAAGTTCTATTGATCCTTATTAACAATCGGTTACACCTGTCCAGCTCTTTTGCAAAAAAAAGCAGTCACTAACATGCCCACTAGGAAGTGCTACTAGCCACACTGGTACCCAAAACCTGACTATGACTAACCAAGTCCTCACCGGGCCTTTAACACTCTCCTTTTGTATAGGTACTCAATCGCAATATTTTTTACCCATTACTAGAAGCTATGGGATGCTGCGGATTCCTCATTTAAAACCCAAGCCCTTAAGATGGTGCCAAGTAATTTGAAATTGCTTGCAGACATTAAGGACCATAGTATGACACCCACTTAAAAGTCTTAAGAAAGCATCTACAAATCAACACCTTGGCCCTGATCACAGTTTGATTTCTAGCATTAATATTCTATCCAATTTTTCACTTCCTGCCATCTAGATGAAACAAGCAGCCAGTCACTTTATTTCATAAGATGAGTATCATCAAGGACATGATTCTGCTCTTAAGGCAATTCAAAGTAAGAGAATTAAAACAATCTTAAAAGGAGTGACTGATCAGGTCAATCATCACTATGCTACAGCCTCTAGTATAAGTCACTCGGAGAGGGGACCGTCTTATTTGCTTAAAAGCTTTTGAATGTGTGTGGAGAAATGTTCTAAGTTAAATCATCTCCATTTGCCATTGAGAGTGAAATGTAGCTGATACTGAGATCTCTATTGTTCATGGTTTTAGCACATATTTGTAAGAACAGTGTGGTACCAGCTGGCCCTATTAATTTTTCCTGCACTATCCAGATTGTACATGTCATTTAACTGTGCTAGTTTATTTTTATGGAAGTGTTAGATGATCCACTATGAGCATTTTTTCGTGTGCCTGATCACCCTTTTAGCTAAAGGCCAGAAAAAGTACTGATAACGTACTTGTGAAGTGGGGAAACCTCCATTGCTAAGGCAGGAGCATATTACAACCAAGGTGACTCCGGGAAAAAGACTACACCTCCTCTTCTGCTAACCATTCATGTGCCATACAATTAGTGTCTAATTGAACAAACAGAAACAGTTTAACTAGGCACCAAAGAGGCAAAAAAGATAGGCAAATGAGCCATTTTACGTCATCAATTTAACATGTGCCTTCAACTATTTGAGCATTGCTAGAACTGTGGATTAACCTTTTAGTCTTCTGCAGAATTTTTTTAAATTGTTCTATGCATTGCTTACATTTGTCCAGGGAGTGGAAACTAGCTTTCAGTTTTGGGGACTATGGCTTATTTTTCATTATCAGACTTTGAGCCAGAGTGAGCAAGAGAAATAGAGAAATCTGACAAGGAAAGAGGATGAGAAATTTATGAACACAATGACAAAGGGGGAAAACAGGGATGGAAATGTCCTGCAAGAGAGAGATTGAAAGAGGAAATGTATGACTTTTGAAAAAAGAGGAAAGAGGTTAAATCAAGACAAAACAGTCTTGGTGTTCACCAACCTGGAATTCGTCAGCAGCAGGCCTGAAAAAGGTCTTTGAGCAGCTGTACTTATTTATTGTAAGGCGCTAAGCTCTGGTCCTGGTGAACAACCTTTACAACGAAACTTTTACAACGCACTACCATTTCAACGCAGTCATTACAACGCAAACTATTACAACGCATTGCTCTGGGGGGCGCTCTAGGATAGGGAATAGGTTAATGTACTATCCAATAACCTTCCCTAGTGTCCACGGGGACTGGAGTTGGAATAGTAAATTAAACTATTCACTATCCAGCGCCCAAAAGCACTATGCGTTGTAATGGACTGCTTTGTAAAACTTGCGATGTAAAGTTAGGTGTTGTAAAAGTATGCGTTGTAACGTCATACATCCTCTGGTCCTATGACATAAACTTGATAAAAATAGCTACCCTATTAATCATTTCTTATCTGTGTTAGTTTGTAATTTGTTATTCTCCTCACAATCCAGACCTTGGATGAAAGATAAGATGGTAATTTCAATGACTTGGTCAAATTATTTTCCTCTCTATTAGATGTAGAAACTTATTAAAGCATTGCAGGCCAGGTAGAAAGGTCTGGAATGTACAAATGTACGCTTGCCTTGTCTCAGAAGAAACAAAAGATTCACTGACCCCACAATCCAATGTTGCACACATGTTGGACTTCATTTTGAGTTTGGAGAGAAATATAAAATCTGACATTTCTGTAGGAAATTCTAAACACAGAGTAGAATCCACCAGCTGAATGTCCTATACCAGAGGGATATTATTGTGGAGAAAATTAAAGCCTGTAGATTATAGTTCAAATCTACAGTTTATTGATTTGTTTTTAGGATTTTCAGTTCCCTCCAAATTCTAAATAAGGTGCCACTTCCCCAGTTACCGCCTAACAGCAGACAATTTGGTAGTGCAATCCGTTTTATAAAATTTATTTTTTGTAGAAAGACTTTGACTGTTAACAATGTATGCTCTCCTGTGTCTTTAATACTGCAATTCTAACAACTAAAAGAATATCTGGAGATTGCAGAGTTCTGTTGGGAAGATACTTAGAGACTTTTGATGAATGAGAGGACTTTGCCATAAAGAGCCTTGTAAATATTGTAAGGGCCATTACATTGGATGCTTTGTTTTCTGGGCAACAAGAGGATTGCATGGGTGCAAGAGACCCAAAATCAAAAGCCCACTGTGTTTTTGAAAGACTTGAACTTCGTTGAGTGGAGAGTCCGGAGACCTCATATAACCATAGTTTTCATAATCCAAGCACGAGCCTATGAGAGCAGAGATCATACGTTTTTTCCCCTTTTCCAATAGTAATAGAGGAATATTTCTTAGTACTCTCAGAGGGAAAGTATGGACAAAACAGCATCTAAATCCTTGCACAAAATATCATCTTCTTACAATCCGCACCTCAGGAAAAATTATATCTGCCAAGGTAAAGCAGCATATAGCGGGACCACCACGAACAGCACTACTCAGGTCTTACCAATGGAGCCCAGCCATAGTATTGCTAAAGTATGATTTTATGACTTGTCTCTCCATGTTCCTCATCAGAGTCACCAAGGGCTAGTGTAAAGAATAGGCCCAAGTAAAATTTCCTTGACATCAAAATAATCTTGCTTAGTTTCCTGCATTTTGCATTACACTTGTATGGCGACACACCCAGAACTATGCCGTTACACCATGCAGTGTATTCAATTCCACTTGAGTGAAAATTCTATTGCTGTGGCATGGAATTTACCAGAGGTGAGCGGCTGTTCACCTCAAGGGGAATTTACGCAATTGTTTAGCTCAAAATGTGTTCTCAACTTGAAAATTAACACATTTTGCTGTAAGAAAAAGTGCAAAAGGTAGGATCGCCATTGAACATTATTTTGTGTAATTTCAAATATTTTCTTTTTTATTTCACACAATTTCAACAAAGTAAACTATGCACAGTTTGCACAAGCCCAGTAAAGACACAATTGGAGATGGAGCCCTAATCCATATGCTATATGGAATTTTCATACTCCACATGAACTCCCAATGGCTTTGGCAGACATGCTGACCAGACTACATGGTAAAGTTCGACTTTTGGTATTCACAAAGGGGGATGTATGACATTACAACACATGCATTTACATCGCATGCCTTTACAATGCAAGTATTACAACGCAGTCCATTACAACGCATAGTGCTTTTGGGCGCTGGATAGTGAATAGTTTAATTTACTATTCCAACTCCAGTCCCTGTGGACACTAGGGAAGGTTATTGGATAGTAAATTAACCTATTACCTATCCTAGAGCGCCCCTCAGAGCAATGCATTGTAATAGTTTGCGTTGTAATGGTTGCGTTGTAAAGGCTCTGCGATGTAAAAGTTGCGTTGTAAGTGTTGTTCACCCACAAAGGGCATTTACGAGTAGTAAATGCCCTTTGTGAATACAAAAAGTCGAAAAAAGTTAGACTTTCAGTCTCTTTTTACCTTTGTGAATCAGGCCGTATGTATTCAAACAATTTTGACGTGCATGCAGGCATTTGTAGAGTATTCAGTACTATTTAGGGTCATATTTCAGATTAGTATCACTTCTAACATCATATTTAACTTCCAATGCACATTACATTTTTGCATATTTTATTTTACCTGAATAACAATTGACTCACATAAACAGTAAAACACCAAGTGTTTATGGAACCTTTAGTCTTTCATATTTAACTGCTGTGAGGGGCTTATGATTCTTACCCTCTCTAATTGGATTAAAGGGATCATGACAAAGATATGCTGACTATAAAATGTTTAGGGGATTATTTCATAATGATTTTCATCTCATGCCATTTTTTGCTAATCCTGTTGATCAGTAATGCTAATGGAGTTACAGCTGCAAGCAGCAGGTAAATCGCTGATTTAGGGAGCTTAAGCCATTTGATGGAAAACAATAATGCTTTTTGTCATTACTATTGCAATATACACATATGCAAATGTTGCCAATGTTTAACGGCCTTTAGTTATAACAATAGTTTTGCATGATATGGTTTTTCCTGCTGACAGTTTTGTTGCACGCTTTGAGATTTTCTGAGCAGGTTTATGCTCATCTTCAAGGCATGTGAAGTTCTGTATCCTGCAATCCAAGTCCCCAAAATAGAAATTCAGGACCAGATTTATCAAGGTTTTGTGTCACCCATGCGCCAAGCAAAGGCGATGCAAAACCTAAGTGATATTTATCAAGCCACCTATGGCCTCCTTGCATGGCCCTGCATGGCTTGATAAATCTGGAGTAACACAAGGCAGCACAAATCGCTGCCTTGCCGATACTCTGCCACAGGGAGGCATTCCATGGGTGGAGCGTGGGTGTTTCCACGCATCCACTCATGGATTTTGGAGCATACCCAGATTTATCATGTGTGGTAGACCTGGAAATGCATCAAAATATGCCTTACCATGTTTGCATATCGAGTAGAAATAACTTTCCCCTCTTGTTTTCCTCTTTCTATGTGTGCTGCATTCTGTTTACATAAACAAACAACAATAGATAAACTGGTATTATTGAAAAGACTGGTAATTAGGCATGCACAAAACATTGCAAGAATGGGAGGTAGGGAGACACATAGTTTGTTTGAATGTGCCCAAGACAACATGTATTTGAAGGAATACAAGAAATTTACCGGACAAACACAAGTTGGAAGGGTACAGATAAATTAGGAACAGTTGTATCAGCACTGTAAGCAATAAATACGTAAGTAACCCAAAAAGCTTTGTGCACACAAGTGTTCGTGACACTCAAAGTTGATGGTGCAGGTGACAAGTGAAAACAGCGATGCTTCAAAGTGAAAATGTGACAAAGAAATACAAAGGAACTTTTGGTTCACAGGTAATTATTTACATGAATTTTACAAATTCTAGGCATTTTAGTAAACCATAGTAAAAGGTGCAGAGAGGTGAGCTGGTATGTCAACTGAGTTTCGATCCTAACGATTTAGGATCATCATCAGGACCAGGTTACTGAAAGAAGGTGCTGAACGTAGCGAGAAGGAGGATATGGAGAAAAAGGAGGTTACCAATGGATCAGCGAGGCTTGAGCCCACCGGGGAGGATGCCAAAGTTGCGAGGAAGGGAGCAAGGATAATGGGAGAGAGGTGGGTAGTGATGATCGGCTAGTATGTGAGGGTCCAGTTGGTACCCCATGGGATCTCGGAAGAGTCCTTCTGTGGAGGTGGCCCCAGGTCAAAAGGGAGATTCTGGATGAGGGGAAAGCAGCTGGCTGGAGGAGTAACAGGGGCTGAAGGCAGGCAGGGTCCCATCGTGGCAAACCTGGGTCAGAGCCCCGATCCACAGGAAGCCGTCAGCGGGTAGCGGCTTGTGAAGGTCGGCAGCTGGGCCAAAGCGATTAATTGATTGATCAGCAGGGGCCTGTAGAAGGGCAGAGTCCTTTCTTGGTGTGCTTGGGTCGGGGCCCGATCCGCAGGAAGCCATCACAGAGTGATCGGTTTGGGTTCATTCTGTTTGCAAGCTTCTGGCTTACTGTCTTGCACTGAGTGAAAAAATGATAACTATAGGCTTCAGTGTTTACTCACATCCAGTAGCCTATGGTCTTGCCCTTGTTTTTGTTTTTAATTTGTTTGTGCTGCCCTCTTTCAAACTCTAGTTAATAATGACTGATGTTTTCATGTTGTGCTATGTGTTTGTATCACTACTTTCTAGTGCTTTGTATATTTTGTTCTGATTTTGGGAGTGAGATTACAACATAACATAACGCAACCCATATTTGTTTGAGCACACAATTGCATGGGGAGCATGGGGCCTTCTCCTGACATTTTCGACTGATAAAGGATGTTTATTATTACCCTGGTCAAATGGTCCACCATTTATCAAC
The DNA here is from genome assembly GCF_964261635.1 of Lissotriton helveticus. Classification (NCBI taxonomy): domain Eukaryota; kingdom Metazoa; phylum Chordata; class Amphibia; order Caudata; family Salamandridae; genus Lissotriton; species Lissotriton helveticus. The sequence goes on along the minus strand of NC_136071.1, from coordinate 644,317,793 downwards.
CTTTGAAGGATCAAAGGCTGAGTGAATCCAGCAGTATTCGATCTTGTTGCCATGTGGTCAAACACAAATCATTGGCAAAAGATGCATTATACGGCTAAGCCACCTGACTTGGTTTCTATGAAAGTGTCCTTCTTAGCCTCTGGCCTGATCTTTACAAGTTACTTAAGTGTGTGTTGTCTTTGTTGTGTTTGTTGGTTTTACACCTAATTGAAATGTAGCTAAATTTCTTGATGAGTTACTGGAAGTTTGAACTTTTTTGTTATTTAAATAATAGTATATGTCATTGCTTGTCCTAGCTTTTTCAGCGGATTGGCCCAAAGACTTTTTGCTTTTGAGCCTCCTGTTTTTGACCCTGTTTTTGTTGGTTTTAGTAAACTTTACCACTGCTATTCAGTGCTAAAGTGCATATGCTCTTCATGTAAACTGTTTTTATGCAATGGTGTTTCCATAATCAGCCTATTTGATTTACTACTAAGTTCCTAGTACAGTGCACTGTGTGTGCCCATGGCCTGTAATTCAAAAGCTACTACTTGGCCTGCAGCACTGGATGTGCCACCCACACAAGTAGCTTTTCAAAGGAGTATCAGACCTGCATCTGCAGTTGTTAACTGACATGACGACCTGGCAAGTGCATCCACTTGCCACACCCTTCTCTTCCCTTTTCTTACATCTAAGTCACCCCTAAGGTAGTCCCAAGGTAGCACCATGGGCAGGGTGCATTGTATTTATTAGGTAGGACATGTAGTGGTATATTTTTGCATGTCCTAATAGTGAAATACGGTGTATTTCATTTGTCACTTTTAAAAGGTTATCTGTCCCATAGGACAGCATGGGAGATACTTTGTAACGTCTTACAAGTATAACTTCTCATGGGGGGATAAGATAGAAAGATGGAGTTTATGTTTTCTGAACTAAGAATGTAATAACAGATCTTTTAGTAAGGATGATTTTTAGGTTTCGACTTGCATCGTTTGCACATGCGCAGCTCGCTCGGCGAGATTTATTGTTTTTGAGTAGCTTCAGTAAAAGGCTTTAAGCCCCGTCCCTCTTTTCCATTGGCCGGCGTCACAGCTTATGCTAAACGGTGGCCAGCCATTGGAAAAGAGCTTTTTATGACGTGGACATTTGGCTTTTTCAGACGGCCCACTTGGACATGCTAGCCTGCTTTCCTTCTGCCGTGAAAGGTTTCTTAGACAAGAGATCCGAATGCTTGCAGCGCGGTCCTCCTTTCACTTTTGGGATCGCACTTGTTTGCTAAAGCAACCTGCTGATCCAAACAGCTTGTGACCATCGTTCAGTGTACCAGTGATTACACGTCACAAACGTGTTGGAATTAATACCTCATTCTGTAGTCTAACACGAAAGACCCAAGTGCTCTTACTACATGCACTCAAAAGCCGTGCTCCGTGTATTCATGGAATATTTAAGGTGGCAACTGCGACCAAATGTCACAGAAATGAAAATTTCTCATATGGTACTCGTAACGCAGTGACTATTGCTCCACGCCCTCAAAGATGTGCTCCTTGTATTCGTGCAATATTAACAGAACGGAAGTTGTTTTACGTGATAACTGCAACAAAAATGTCACAGAAATAAACAATTCTCTTACAGGGTGACTGACATGCAAAAAGATCAAAGTTACGCTTGCCCGATGCAATAAGACAGTACGTGTTCCCTCCTGAGATACACAACCGTTAACCCCGAGTTAAAGTAACTTGTTAATACCCTGGTGAGCTTGACGTTGTGCTCGGCCAGACGCGTGCGAGCAAAAGACGTTCTTAAAGTCAAAGCTCACCAAATTGACTGCTGTGTGAACCACTCGGGAGTGAAATAAAGCTTTTTCAAAGCTCACCAAATTGACTGCTGTATGAACCACTCGCGAGTGAAATAAAGCTTACATTGAAAAACGTTAGATCGATGCGGCATTAGAAAGCTTTATTTCACTCTAGAGTCCGCTTAACAAATGGTTTCCGAAACTGCGGCAGATTGAGTCATACGCTTGGCAGTGGGTTTTACGATATCGAGTGCTTTTGAGATTCACAGCACCCATAAAAGTTGAGGGCCAGTTCAGCTTTTTCCCCCTTTGTCCAAACAGTGGCATATCTGACGAAAAAACGGTCGATTAGAGGATCATACCAATGTGTGCATAATTGAGAAGCCCTGATGAGAGCCCCTCGAGGTCCCATGGGGTTTGAAACGTGTCAGCATGTGCAATAATAGGCCTTAAGACCATGATAGAAGGGCTGTTAGATACCAAGGAACATTGAATGTAATTAGTGTTCCCAGTTTCAAGTTCAAGTTACATGACGCACCACCTGTCCCACACCACAACCTTGACCTACCGATACCGGTGACATCGGCTCCAGTTCGTCAGCTGATGACAGCACTTCAGCAATGACGATGCCGCTGCTTGCACTGTGACCTGCCAGCACCGCGACGAGCACTGCACCACTTCACACCGCAAACCTGGTCTCACTGACGCCGCTGAACGACTGTCACCGAGCTGCTGCCTGCATCACGACCTGAGGGCACTGCACTTCGCCCCGCATCCCCAGCGCCCGATGATGCCGGCGCTCCCGACTTCAACTGCACGGAGTTTGATCTGCAAATCGTGTGACTTCAAGGACCCGATGACTCCTGCACCATCCTAAGGAACTGACGCATCCTGACGCAGGCTCTTCAGAGCTCACTGCAAGGTCCCCAACGCCCTGCATTTCGAAAGGTACTGTTTAGGGGGTCTTCCCAACACTGTAGCTGGCCGGCGATACTGCGGTCAGCCAGAACTGTTTGGATTTGTTGTACATGATGCAGTGATAGCCCGGATGGAACTATTGACTTCAAGGCACTATATTTTCAGTCTATTTTTGCTTATTGATATTTCTAAAAACTGTATGATGTATTTTTTTACATTTTAGTTTAGTTTTGCAAAGATAAAATATTGGAAATTTTTCTAAAACTAAGTGTGGTGTCCTTTTGTAATGTATTCACTATTACTATTTTGTTATGTGCAAATGCTTTACACACTGCCTCTGAGATAATCCTGACTGCTCGTGCTATGCTACCATGGGGGTGATCAGGGGTTATTTTAGAAGTGCATCCCCCTTATCCTGACTAGGAAGAAGGGTCCCCACTTGGGCAGGGTAACATCCTGCCCACTAAGACCATCATTTCTAACAGTCATCAGTCTACTCAACAGCCCTATTGAGAACATTCCTGTTGCTCTTCAGAACAGCATAGCAGGTGCCTGCTTTCGGTTGGGCTTTTTTTACCCCCTTGGTGTAGTTGTGGTTGTAGGCTGATCTTCAGACTTCACAGCTCTACAGCAGTTGTTTGACAGCTCAGTTGAAGTGTTGCAGTCTCTACTGGAGGGTTCAGATACTGCTCTTTTGCTTTTAAGCCATAAAAGGTGCACATATCAGTAAGTACAATGGGTATGCCCATACTTGGGTTCCATGATCACTGTGTCATAGGCCAGGCCAGGCAGTTCAGGTAGGACTGTTCTTGATGGAACAGGACCAAGCCTAATTTGCATCTGGTGAACCTTGCCTAGGATGGCATGGCGGGTAAAGAATTATTGAATTGACTGTGGCCTTGGGATCTCACCAGTGCCTTAGATCCATTCAAGCAGTTGTTTTAAACACTCTATTGTTGGAGAAGACTGGCTGCAAAGTGGCTGAGGATCACCTGGAGCGGTGCAGCCCGATGCAGAAACATCCTTAAAAAAAGAGTATCAGGGCACTCCTCAAATGAGTCAGGTGTTTAACACTGATTCACAGGGACAGTTGAGAGATTGGTTCTGGGTCAGTGGTGGTAGTCACACATCACAGAAGTCTCAGCCTCCATGTTGTAACATGGCAAAGAGTGTGTAACGGGGTACAGGATCCTACACTGCTCCATGCCATGGAGTTTTCTTTAGGCCAGCACTATTGAAGGGATTATTCTTATTGCATAATTGGACCTTGTTGATTATTTTCTGTTAAATTTAGTTGGAGTTGTCTGCTTTGCATTTATGTTCTGGATGTTTCAAGTTAGCAAAAAGTCTGAGAAACACTATAAAATAAGACTTTTTCTATATTTCAAATATGGCTACTGGATGAGACACACCCTCTTCAGTAAATATGAAGGGGAGATGCACCCTATTTGCTGTATTGAAGAAACAGCATCCAAAATTGCTCCTCTCAAAAAAACCATTTGTTCTAGCTGTACCTTTATTTAAGAATGTATTTTTGGCAATACATCAACTTTCTGAAAGGGTTAATATCTATCTAATAAATTGCCATCATAACAATTGATTTGTAAAGGGAGCGCGAAATTCAACTGACACTGGGATATTTATAATTCATGTGGCATTGTAACTTACCACACCAGATGAGTAATCTTGTAAAGCCTGTCAAAAGAGCCAGTGTTAATTGCCGACACTGGAACCTATTTGCTGATGGAAATGTCACACCATAATTATGTCCTATTCTTTGTCTCACGAGTACTATGTGAGGAGAAAATTGGTGCAGTTTTTTCAGATTTTATGTTTTGTTGCGCACTCTTCTGGATGTGCAGCACGGATACCTACGTTTTCAGTCACATATCACGAAAAACATTGTAAACATTATAAACAAGCATTTGCAATGCAATAGGTCTCGCATTTGCGAGAGTTTGAGCTATTGGCATTGTAAATGACAATGCCTTTTATTTATCTGTTTTGCTAATTAACACATAAATGAAAGGCAATGTCATTATAATGCCAATAGTTCAAACTCTTATAAATGCGAGACCTATTTAAAGAGGCAGCCACCATTGTCACAGCTGCTTGGAAAGTGAAAGCACGCATGGCATGCTGAATGTTGCAGGAAAGCATACCCTTCGTGCAGTAGGAGAAACTCATTAAAGAAAATAATGCCAACAGACTGAAAAAGACCTACCGTGTATCTACTGAAGTAAAAGGGCCAATCCTCATGGGAGGTTACAATTGAAGAGAAGGCGGTACTAAGGAGGGACTAACAAGCTTATTAGCGAATCAGAAGCCAGCATTTGGGAAGGACAATGACACATGCCAATGACAAATATGGGCAGAGAGTGAGTGGGGCTTCTATTCCATGCTCCAATACAGTATGCCGCAGAGCAGCTTATGCGCTTCCCTGGCTCGACCTAAAAAGGTGTGAACGGCATTAGATGCACATCTGCTATGAGGGATAATCTATGGATCTTTGGATAACAATATATTTTTGCTTGCTTTTACTTCAAGTAGGCAGTAATGCTGATTTTCTTTAAGACTGTGGCAAATCAGTAGATGTTGATGTACTTTAATTTGTGGACATAATTCCAGGAAGTATTTTGGATCTCAGTTGCTAATAAACATCAAACTCACATCAGGGATCTTTGTAGCATCTGTTATGTGATGTTAGCCCAACCAATCTGCGCTCGTGAAATGAGCAAAAGGGCGTACAGCACGGATAACAGTGTGCTCCTCCAAATAACGACTTGCTTATTGTCACAATCAATTCCAAGGGACGCTGCGAATATGACTTGTGTACTTGTGATCAGTATATAAACAGCTGTAGTATGGACCCTCATCAAACATACAAGTGAGCACAGTGAAAGAATGTCATTAGTTATGTAGCCAATTTATAAAGCATGACTATAAAAACACAAAATATAGTCTAGAAATATATACCATCCATTGAGGAAGTTTAAGTGAATGCAAGATCAAGTGTTCTGGGTATTAGGATAGAGGACAACCAGTAGGACTCAGATTGTATTGCGGATGTTTATACTTAGGGCTCACAATTTTTATGTGTTATACATTAACTTTTGTATATATTCACATTTATTTTTAGACACCTTACAGGTATTCATATGAATGCACTTTTCACATACGTGACAAAGAAGTTGAAACAAATATGTTTCCACATCTGTTTCACCAGTAAATATACATTTAGAAGTGGACGCCTGGTGGATTTTTGTTCTACAATTATCCTAATTCAATTAATTTATCTGAAAAAATGTAAGCATTGTATTCCAAGCAATAGTTCACATTTACATATATTTAAACTTCATTAGGCAATATCATTCGCTTTGTTTTAACACCCACTGCTGTCAATCTGTAAAGTAACTGGGCTGGCAGGTATGATTGATTCCATGGGGATTCAGTCAAAAAGAAGACACTATTCCCGTCTTTTTTTAGTGATTATTAATAAATAAAGGTGGGCAAACAGACTGTTCTCCATCTGTGTTCGCGTATTTAAAATCAGTAGATGCGGTAAACTGAGAGCCTTACCTAGACAATAATCTTGTGAGTTTCACAGCGGAAATTTAAATCCTCAAATTACTGGGTGTATTTAATTAAGTTTGCACCACTGCAACTACTTTGCTTGCACCCATAGTTTGTCCTGTGGGAGTTTTGAAGTCAATCTTCAGAAAGTGGAAGTGCTGAATGGCATCCCCTGCGAGATCCATCTGCAGTATTGCTGCAGAACGGGCACAAGGAAAGCTCAATGGTGCTGTTGGTCTCTCTGGTACAGGCCAGGGGGCAAAGTGCTTTTTCCAGAGGTGTGTGAGAGACACAGTTACTGTCTGTAACTGTTGAATAAACCATGAGCTGGGTCAGGAAAATCCAACTCCAAAAGAGCATTGCAATTTAATGAAATATAAATACTAAAAAGCATTTGCGTTTAGAGTTGCAGCACCAACAGAAGCCGCTGCATTATTAACAAGGAGGGTGGGGGGAAATAAAGTGCGGGGGGAGAAAGACTTGTTTATAGAGGAGGGGGCTCTCCTCGATTGCTCCTGTGTTGGGTAAGCGGCGCGCACAAATGAAAAAAAGTTAACGCCATGCGCACGGTGTACGCTGTGAGCGTGCACATCAGCGTGGCCTGCGGCTCGCACACGTGGTGCAGAGAGAGCCCTGGTGCCAGAGAGTAAGTGTGGGAGCTGAAGTCCCGGGTCTCATGAGGGGGCCCTGTTGAAGATCGGCCGATAGCAGTGTGGGACTCCCATGACTGAGGAGAGAGCCCTGCATCGTGCTGCCAGAAGTACAGAGGATTCCCCCCTGCAGACCGGGTGAGTGGTGGATTGCGATGTCCCACTGACAGTGTGACAGCATGACGAAGGCTTCATGGGTGAAGACTGTGGCGATATAACGTGCCCTGGTGACTGTAACAACCGTGGTGGCTGATGTGTCAATGGCCAGTGCGTGTGCGATGAAGGCTTTCGAGGTGAGGATTGTGGTGTGCAATGAAGGCTTCATGGGAGAAAAGTGTGGTGAACTGCGGTGTCCAAACGACTGCAAGAACCGTAACCGGTATGTCAATGGACAGTGAATTTGTGAGGATGGCTTCAAAGGTGAAGACTGCAGTGAGCTCCGGTGCCCTGATGACTGTAATGATTGTAGACGATGTGTCAATTGACAATGCGTGTGACCACGCGTGCGCACAAAAACAAAAGTGAAAGTTACATTGCGGAGGCTTGCGACGATGGAAGGGAGACAGGAGATGTGCACACCTCGTGGCTGTAGTGCGCGTTCACGACGTCCATTCGCCCTGTGTGTGCCCATCTCTTGTCTCCCTTCCGAGGCAAGTCGACGACAATAGATCTCACTGGCGACAGCGCTCTCGCGCTGCGACGCAAGTCAAGACATAAAAAGGAGCAAACAGGCACACAGCATTAAAAAAGTGACAGGGTGGGTCAGTTACTCAAAAGTTGTCTGTTGCGAGACATTTTCTTACTGTACAAAGAACTTAGGGCCAGATGTAGGTATCCAAATACCGGTCGGTATTGGCTGAAAATACCGATTTTCGGCTGTTACCGACTGGTATTTGGATACTGAGATGTAGGGGCATAAGAAAATGCAGATTCGGTAATTTTACCGAATCGGTAAATTTACCGATTCGGTAAAATTACCGATTCGGTAAAATGACTGGATCCGCATTTTGATATGTAGTTTGCACTGTAAACAGTGCTACAGTGCTTTCAGGATTCGGTATTTACCACCAACTATTAGTTGGTGGTAAATAACGAATTCCTATGCAAATGTATATATGTGCATTTACACCTGTGCCATGTGGCACACATACATGCCCTTATGTGCCACATGGCACACAAGCCCTAATCAGGGGTGCAACAGGGTGTCAAAGTGACACCCTGCCACCCTTGAATTCTTCGGTATTTACCGAATCGGTAATTACCGATTCGGTAATTGACATTCATTCCTCAATGGCAAATACGGAATCGGTAAATACCGATTCGGTAAATACTGAATCCTACCGATTCGGTATTTTTTACCAAATTTTTACCTACATTGGATTTACCGATTCATAAATACCGAATCGGTAAAATTCGGTATTTATGAATCGGTAAATCCAAATTACCTACATCTAGCCCTAAGATCTCATGCATTACTTTCCATTGCTTAGCTTCATTGCAGATCTGAGTTGGTTGCTTCCAATTTGTCGTTTTACACCTTTTCTTGTATTTGTCTCTCCCCTAGAGCATGGACACAATACTGTGTCCTACAACTCTTCGTTTTCTTGAGGTGATATTTTTTCTTTTTGCTTCGGAGCTCTAGAAGAGTGTATGTGTTTATAAGCTTTCTCCCACATGTACTTCTCCCCCTCTGTGTTTCTCCTCATTGCCATATGTTCACCCTCCATCATCTGTATGCTTCCTTCAGCTCCTCCCACCCTTAGTTGTCTGTTTTGCTGTTGTCTTGGAGGGCCAAGTGGAAGGCATACGTTAGGGGCACATGTCCTAACAGCTTTATATTTTATTATCCATTTTCTGCTAATTCAAACCCCAAGAAGCCAAACAAAATTAAGTATTACATTAAAGGTTATGTTGATAAATAGACAGATGTGAGGTAGAGAGGTATTTCACTTTCCTGGGGGCCCTGGACGAGTGCCCACTTTGTCTATGACTTAAAAGAAAACATCTGTGATTTTTGTCCTTTGACCTTCCCTTCTCGCCCATTCTCTGTTGCCAGTGAACTTCTGCATACGCTTGTCCCAGCCCCTCCTGCCACCCTCTCGCCATCCCCATTGTCTGTGTGATTACCTGAGCTCCTCTTGCCACCTCCATTGTCTGTGTACTTGCCCCAGCACCCACCACCTTCCCTCCATTGTCCATTTGCTTGCACCCTCTTTTCCACCATATTTGTGCTTCCCCCAGTTACTTTTTCTCACCATCTGCTATGTGAATGCTTGCTCCAGTCTCTCTTGCCCACACTCAGTTGTCTGTGTGCTCGCCATAGCCCCGAACAATGACATGTGCTCAACCGTCTTCTCCTCATGGCCACACATTATTCTCAAAGTTGGCAAAGTCCATGTTGTAGAGGCAGGTGTGGTCGTGGAGGGGCCCAGTAGTGCGAATGGTCCAGCATACCCCAATTATTGCTGTCTTTTGCTACCTCAACAGGGTTATGTGTGGCCCATTCTCCTTGCTTTATTATGGCTGGTGGCACTATTGTTATGTCATTGCACACCACCCTAGTATATTGCAAGTGAATTAAATGGGATTAGTGTTTGTCATCACAACAGGTTTCTTTATCGTGATACCATAATATTATGGCCAATATATAAAAGACCAACATATTGAAAAGGTAAGCATATATAGGATCCGTTTTTTTTTACATATATCATATAGGTACCTTGAAAACATATAGAGAGATATTTCTACATGCTCAGTATTCAAAGGTTTCTGGCATGAGCATGAAGGCATGGACCTCAAAGGCCAACAGTTATGAACATGACAGGCCAGTCAGTAATGTACATCAACGACTATTCTGTATGAACATCAGAGGCCAGTGCCTCGTGAAACTTGCTGATGCAAAACACTTTATTTGTTCAGAATAAGTGAATTTACTCTTGCATGTGGATTTGCAGGGATAAAATAATATTGCAGTCCAGATGCCCTGTCCTCAGAGTATTCGAGAACAGCATAATCAGAGGTTTCCAGGTATACCTCTGCAGTCACATTTCGCAGAAACAGCAAAGTCACATTGGAAGTGCCAAGGGCAGTGGACAACTAAACACAGTGCATTCCCAGTAAAAGAAGTATAATGTCATCCAGGCCACAGAACAGCAAAAATTAAACCAACTGAGCAAAAAAATGAACTGATTAAAAAAAGCAGCAAGCAAATTGACCCCGACAAACCACTCTCACAGACTTCTCAAACCAACTGCTTTCAAAATAATGTTACCATTCGAAATGTCATGAAAGAAGGAGACACGAAAACGGGTCTATAAAAATATCACGGGCGGTGCTGCTTCCAATTGTTTATTGTAATTGTAAATTGCAGCATAAAAGAGCCTGAAACAGATTCAATGATGTTTCACTGCCTTGCCCCAAACATTGTTTTATTAAGAATGTGCTCTTTGAGAATTTAGATATTAGTTACAAATATAAACTTTAATTGGCACTCTTAAAGTGTGAACTGGACAACCTTGAGGAGAAGTCATCAAATGCAACATTTAACAGGGATACTGTCTGCAAAGGAAAATATATTTAAAGAGAATACACATTAAAATAATCTAACACCAACACAGATTATACGCACATATTGAGAATAAATGAAAACATTAATTGTGATGGAGACGTTATGTCGAATACGGTTTTATCAAATCAAACCAACGTCCGATGTTAATAGCAGTTTTAATTGAGGCTGTAGCAGCAGCGCCAGCAGACGAGTTATGTTCAACTTGTACTAGTTTCAAGAAGTGTTTACTTCTATTCATGATGCATGTTTTCCTACTAAATACTCCTACATACAGCCTCATGGCAGCAAGGGTTATAATTCCAAAACTCACCATCAATGACGTCGGAGATCATGCGAATAAGACCTAGTTACTTCTTAACTGTTTAACCTAAATCTTATCTGAACTAAAAAAAATCACAGTGGATGGGGAGTTGGACCCCTGCTGAACGTGTTATTAAATAAGCAGCATCCATTGAACAAGGATATTGCTTAGTTTCTAAATGCATGATACTTGTGCATTATTTTAGGAAATGAAGACATCAGTTATTGGCCTATCGGTTTTGATTTGCCAACAGAGACTGTTTAAAAGGAACAAGGATCAGTATCCAGTTCAATAATTAAAGCAGGACACAAGACATGAAATAAATTGTAAATTGATACTTGTATAGCGCACTACTCACCCGCAAGGGTCTGAAGGCGCTTGCACAAATACCGCTGTGGAACCCATCCTGGCTTTCCCTGTGAGGTGTCCACTCCTGGGCACCCCCACGGTGTAGGCCAGGCATCCTTAGCGTTGTGGGGGCCATTGTGGAGATTAAGCAAGCTATTGCCCAGAGTTGCAGAGTGGGACTCCATGATTGGAATAGGCACCGAGGCGAGAATTATCAGGTCCGTGGAATTTTTGAGCTCAAGACTCACCGAGGCGGGGAATTGAACCCTGGTCCCGGGCTAGACCTCTGCATCAGGGTCTGCCGCTCTAACCATTGAGCCACACTTCTCCACTGATGATGGTGATGCCACCAAGTTTTTATAGCAAAAGATGCACCATGGAAGAAACCAGTTTGTGTCTACTTCTAGCCTCCCGACTGCAATTCATTGAAGTTGGACTGTCTTGAAAGCCCAACCTCAGTCCTGCAAAAGACCACACACGTGACTGTCTCCAGGTTGGGTCATGCTGTCTGCCAGAAAGAATTTCTACTGGGTCTGTGGTGGCTAGTAGGAGGGAAGTAGTGCTCAGGAAAAAGGTTGCTCTATCCCACCTCCTCCCGGTCCTTCAAAACTGAGCTAAAAGTTCTCCTCCTTCAAAGACACTTCCAAATCTAATTCACGCCCTGTCTATTCCCTGAAGGAAGTTCTTCCACTATAGAAAATTCTGTACTCCATGCCTATAGAAGTGCCTTCCCTGTGTGTTCTTGTGTTTTGGGTGTCTGCCATTTATTGCAGTATTATAACTCTACTTGTATCTTGTACGCTTATGTAACATGCACACATGTCACGTTTTCCTCTTATAACGTATCGTTTGCTACCTCTTCTTTTATTTTGTTTGCTTTTGATACAAGCACGTTTGTCACTTTTGCCTCATGTAACGTAATGTTTGCATTTGTAACATGCCCACTTGTAACTTTCTCCTCATGTAATGTTACTGTTCCTATCGTGAAGCGCTCTGACACCTTCGGGTAAAATCTGCGCTATATAAAAACGCATAAAATAACAATAAAAAATAAATAAAAAAGGAAGCAGAGTGTTACTGTGGTGATGTTACAGAGTACCATTAGTCAGTGCTTAATTTGTAAAGGAATAAGAGCAGGTGCCCAAAGTTTTGATCGGAAACCCACTGCAGGTGGTACCGAATGTCTGGGGCAATGGATACCAAAGCTTCATAATTTCACTTCATGCTTCTTTCGTCCACCTCCAGACATGCCTTGCTCTTTTATCTCACTCTCTCTGGCTCTTTTTCTTCCTTGCTTTCTTTCCTTAGCACAGTATTTCCAGCTTTCTCTTCCTACTTCTTTCCAACTTTTGTGTTTTCCTGACTCTTGCTCTGGGTCAAAGTCTCATGAAGAAAAATAACTTCCAACCTCTAAAAATGATTGCTGGTGGCATCACCTGTATCCACTGAGGCCGACCTGTCAGGTTAGTGGGTGAGCACCACGTTGCAAATTGCGGGAGAGATGAAGTGGATACTATAATCATAGCAGTCCATATACAGCACCAAGACCATAATACAACAACACAGGGGTTAAAGGGCACATTATATCTGCAATGATGAAGGAACAGGGTACATTATGTACTTATCTGTAGACAGTTAAAGATAAATTCCAAATCCCTTTTTTATCTCCTTGGTTCACTCTACTCTCTCCAATTTCTGCTTTAACACTTCCACCAAATCACTGTCCCTAATGTTCCACCTAGGGACACAGCAGGCACTGTGACTCTAGGCTGACAGTCAATGTTGGTATTTTGAGCACAACTTGCTCGTAAAAGTTTTTTCCAGCCCTGTAGCTGCCCACATGTTAGCAACACATCACCAGAGACTATAAAACGTTTTGTATCATGCATGTGCTGCAGCTACAGGGCTGTGTGGCATGACTACACATGGGACCACTTCCTTCCCCTCCCAGAGGGAAGTGCGAACAAGCATTTGCAATGCTAAGAAGTACTGAAGGGGTGGGTGGAGCATTGGGAGCTGCACGATGGGTCCTTCCGGGCACTGGTAGGTGTAAGAGCTCCCAGTAGGGATTGGAGGAGCAGTGTTGGCTGTATGACAGGCCAGCGGCTGAGGTAGGAGTAACAGAGGCTACATGATAGATCACACCAGTTGCTCAGAGGTGCTCAAGCATGTGAGTGAATAGAGAGGAGCAGGGAAACATAGGAGGCATCAAGACACAAATAAAAAATGTAACTCCTTTAAAAATAAATGTACGAAGATGTTTTTTCTTTAACAAAAGAATTAATGGTATTGTGAGTGTGGACTACTTTTTTAGTGATCCACATCCGTCAGATGCCATAGGCTAATACCAATGCCGGTGAAAACCCCAATCAGCAAATACCTAAAGCCAGTTCAACAACTGTAACCAATGGCGGTCTGCTGGCAAAGCAAATAGCAGTCCTCACCAGAGCTTCCCTTTGTCGGTCATCATGGGTTGCAGAGTCTTGGCATCAAAAGGCCTGTTCAGAGTTTGAGGAGCCCAAACTTCAGGATATTCATCTTTGCTTTAGTAGGAGAACACTCTGATGCCAGCCAAGGGTTAGCACCTGGGGAGGCACCTCTTGGGGATCAGGAGCTCACTCCAGCAGAGGCCAGCAGGCAGGGCTCAAGCAGGTCCAGTTGCCGTTCCAGGCAGGTCCAGTTGCAGCAGGTCAGTTGAGCAGTTGCAACGAGGCCTCTGAAGCTTGTTGTGTCTCTGTAGCTCACTCACAAGGTCAGTCAACTGACCTTTGGAGTCACTCTGGTTCAGTTTTTCTTCCCAGAAAACAAGGCAGTCATTCAAACTTCAGGGATGTCCTCTGGCATCAGGACAGTCCATATTCTTAACTTCCAAACGTCCATGTCTATTCTGAAGGGTGACACTGGAGGTCCAATATTTCACAAGTAAGTTTGTTTGGGGCATTACAGTTGCTGCAACTACAATTTTGGAACTTTTTCAGAACATTAAATAAAATATATTGTGCAGAAAAACGATTTTTGCAAAACTGAAAGCACTCAGCAGGTGCAAAAGTTCAATCTTATCATTAGTAACCATTCCCTGTAGTGCTTCCTGAGGGGCCCCTCCAGAGTTCAGTTGCCTACTTGCAACTATTCTATGACCCTGCTCTGACACTCACAGCAGGCTCAGAGAATAGCTACAAGTATGCCACAAAGGTCCTGTTAAAAAAAATTACACTGCAACAGAAAGCAATTACAGATAAGGAAGCAGGTGCCAGACTGGAAGTTCAAATTCAGTGACACATTAATCAGCCCCTAATTCATTCATGTCTGTTGAGGCAGGGCAGGTGTGCTAACGAATTTTACAAAACTGAAAGCACTTGGCAGGTGCAAAAGTTCAAGCTCATCATTAATGTGGAAGCACTTACAGCTAAGGAAGCAGGTGCCAGCTCAAATTCAGTGACACATTCATCAGCCCCAAATTAATTCATGTCAGTTGAGGCAGGGCTGGTGTGCGTTTCCACCCATAATCTACAGTGATGAACCAGAGGGTGGCATGGGTGAGCCAGAGGGTGGCATCGGTGAGCCAGAGGGTGGCAGTGGTGAAACAGAGGGTGGCAGTGGTGAAACAGAGGGTGCTGTGATGAACCAGAAGTAGAAACAACATGGTCGCGACCGTTTCTACCCGACAAGTAAGTTCGCGTTTGCGAACTGGTAAAAAACCCTTGCGAAATGGCAGAAACACTTGCGAACACAAAAAAAAAAAGAATCCGCAAAATTCACGAGAGTTCGCGGATTTTGCGGATTGCGAATCCGTAAATACGCAATTTCGCAGATTGCCAATTCGCAAAATCCGCCCATGCTTAATATTTATATGTAGGCGCAGCACCACTCCCTAAGCCGGTGATTAGGAGCTTGAAATTGATTCAGATCTCTCTATGAGGTCTCAGATTGGCTCAGTCACCTCTGCCTGTTTCGTTCAACTCTGAAAACTGCGTAAGATCAGAAGATTCTTCTGCAGCGAGGCCAGCATTCAAATTATTATCGCCTTGATCTTGTCCAAAATCGACTATGGAAATGCACTACAGCTTGGCCTACCACAGAATCATAAGCATCGTCTACAGATGATTCAGAATCAAGTAGCCAGAATTATCTATCAAAAAGATAGACAATGCCACATTAGCCCGCTACTGAAAGATCTGCACTGGCTCCCAGTGGACCAGCGAGCTATGTTCAAAACTGGTTGCATTCTTTTCAGAGCTATTCAGGGAAGTGGTCCCAGCTTCATCTCTTCGAAAATTAGCAAGTACTCCCCCCAGCACACCCTGAGCTCCACGCATCTGAATCTATTGGTAGTGCCAAGATTCAGACACAAACATACAGGAGGTGCTTGGTTCTCTATACTGGGCCCGAATTTCTGGAATTCTCTGCCGCCTTATTTGAGACTTGAAGAAGTCTATGTGCGGTTCAGAAAACAGCTTAAGACATGGCTGTTTACTTTAGCCCATAACTAGATTGCTTCTGGCTTGAATCCCCTCTACTCAAATCATAGCACCAAAAGACCTGCTGGTGAATGTGAACTTTAGAGATACCTACCTAACATAACATAACATATCTGGTGCAGGTCTTTGTATGCAGTGATTCCCTGTCCTACCCTCACAGGTAGTTCTGGAAAGTTTTTCCTCTTCCCCTGTCAAGGCTCCAAACTATATAGGGATGACAAAAGGCAGGTAAGCCGTGTGTCAGGTTTCTTTTTGTGTGCAGGAGGTAAAGCCCTATGATGTGTAAGTGAGGATGGGTACAGACTCTCCCCAGTAATCTTGGCAGGATGGCCCATTCTGTCCACACCTAGGCACCCTCTGTGCTATTAAGTGGCAGTTTCATAATTGTGACTTAGGATGTGACTTTACCATTAAAGAGGATTTCAAATTACAAATAATGTGAGTGTTAACAGCATATCTCAATCAATCATTCAATCAATCAATCAACCAATCATTTGTAAAGCGCACTACATACACGCGAGGGTCTCAAGGTGCTGGGGGGGGACTACTGATCGAACAGCCAGCTCTTGAGTATCCTCCTGAAGGTCAGCAGGTCTTGGGTCTGTCGTAGGCTCAGTGGGAGGGTGTTCCATGTCTTGGTTGCGAGGTTGGAGAAGGATCTCCCACCGGTGGTTGTTCTTTGGATGCGCGGGATGGTGGGGAGTGAGAGGTCGGCAGAGCATAGCTGGCGGTTGGGGACCCTTGACCCTGTCACCAGTCAGGTCGCTCCCCTCACCGCCACGCAGCCCCCTGTGTGACCTGTGCACCGCTGCTGCTGCCGCCAGTTGACCGGTATCCCACCTGCTCTTTGCGCTATTTATAGAGTGCACTACATACCCGTGAGGGTCTCAAGGCGCTGGGGGGGGGGTGCTGCTACTGTTCGAAGAGCCAGGTCTTGAGAAGTTTCCTGAAGGTGGGGAGGGTGTTCCATGATTTGGCGGCGAGGTGGGAGAATGATCTGCCGGCGGCGGTCACTCTTCGGATGCGGGGGACGGTGGCGAGGGTGCGGTCTGTGGAGCGGAGCTGGTGGGTGGGGATGTAGAGGCTGAGTCGGCTGTTGAGGTATGCTGGACCGGTGTTGGGGAGTGCCTTGTGTGCATTGGTGAGGAGCTTGAAGGTTATCCTCTTGTTGACGGGGAGCCAGTGCAGGTTTCTCAGGTGGGGGGTGATGTGGCCGTGGCGTGGTACGTCGAGGATCAGTCCTGACGAGGCGTTTTGGATGCGTTGTAGTCGTTTGATGAGCTTGGTCGGGTTCCCGCGTAGAGGGCGTTTCCGTAGTCGAGTCTGCTGCTGACGAGGGCCTGGGTGACGGTCTTTCTTGTGTCTGTCGGGATCCATCTGTAGATCCACTTCCAATCTAAAATTAGCACTTATTAAATGTGATAAGGTAACCCAGCGTTAGTGACTGAGAAAGAGTGGCCTTACAACAATGCAAAACTACTTTAGGAATTTTTCATCAACAGGACATGTGAAACACAAGCACATATGCCCTACTTTTGAAATACAAGGCACTCTTTGGGCCAGTTTCTTCAACTTAGTAGCCCATAAGTATGGACCTACACTTGGCCCTCCCCTCCCCCCCAAGATACGCAGCTCCTCGGATGAGATCTTGTCACTCCCTATACTACCTCAAGAGACTTGAGATCAAACAATCTTTCTCTGCTAACCATTCCTAGAGTTAGGTGAGCAAGAGATGGTGGACAGTCCTTCAGTTACCTTGTCTCAAAACTCTGGAACACTCTTCCAATTAATTTAAGATCAGACCAGAATTTTCTCTGCTTTAGGAAACAGCTGAAAACTCACCTTTCCACCCAAGGAGAGTAAACCTCCCACATATCTTCACTGTGTTGCTGCCAGCGCCGGGAAGCCCATACTTGGGTAGCTGCGCGCTCTATAAATAATTTATATTAATAATAAAGTATACTGTTTATACGTTAGGTATTACTCATGAATAAGCTATAAAATAATGCATAAATGAATGTTGAGTAGGTAATTCACAAGTGAAATACTAGGTTTTTCTCATACCCTGCCACAAGTGCCTGCTATGTAATGGTGTACCACAATTGAGAACACCCCATGGGACAAAAGCAGACACATTACCTACACATGAGGAAGAAGATAATGTTTTGTGGTGGCTCCCACACAGATCTGAAAAGGAACATTTGTTTTCGCCACAGGCCATGCTCCTACTAAAAAAATAGTACTGTTTGTTCCACAGTGTTGCTATCAATATTGCATTCAGCACTATGAGGATTTGTTTATTGCCTTGACAGAAATCCAAAATATATCACCATGTGCAGGGCTATTTTACCATTTGCTGTTATGCTTCTTGTCAGCTATTTAAAAGAATATTTTATTGCTGGGAAACATCCAACTTCAATGTCACTTAGATGAGAAAACAGAAAAAGCAGTCTTCACTTGGATGGCTGAACAGAGCTGTAGGTGAAAAAGGTATATTTTTCCATTTGTAAAGCTTTCCATTGTTCAAAAGGTATTCATTTTCCATTCTCGCTTTACTTGCTAATATAAAACTGCCAGATCCTATGATGAGCAGCAGTACATTGAATTAGAATTCCACTCACTGTGCACTGGGCAAGAATTCAAAAGTTAGCCACGTAATAGAATCAAATATTGAAACTGATATTTTTCCTTTTAACTATTATTTTTAAATCATTTGAGCAGCCTCTCTGCAGTTTCCATGCCTCGTAAATAGCAACCATATTAGCAAAATAATAGAAATGCATGGCACCTTAATATAAGAACAATAATCGTAGAGCAATGGTTCTCTTTGGAGAAGTTCCTAGTTAAGTTTTAGGCGCCTAGATTCTTCTGCAGTTGTCCATCTTGAAAAAGTAGCCTTCTGATTGGAAACATTAACAATGTAGGAGATCTCTCTCCTAACATCAATGCGATTTTGCAGACCTGTTAGACCTGGCATCCTTAGGGTGGTTTCCCCCTATCAAAATGCTTTTTACCTCCACGTTTTGCTGTATCTTTTTGTTGGCCTTATGAGCACTTTACTCTGTGCGGCCCCAGGCACACAAACGCCATATTGAGAGCTCCATCTACGAGGACCCCCAGTCAGCTGTTGGCCTTGCTGGAGTTGAGCGCCTGAAGAAGGTACTGTGTACAAAGTACCAGCACGGTCCCAGTGGACTCATTAAGGCTCTCCCTCAGACTTGTTGGGCACGACTTGCACTACTACTTTTCAGTAACATAATTCATTTTTCAAGTCAGACTCAATGAAACTCGGTCAGAGTGACCGCGCATAACCTACCAAATGCTAGTGTTCTCCTAACACTCAAAGCCGTAAAGCACTGTGATTTGATTGCACTTTCGTATGCTCATAACTTAAGAAAGGCTTATTTTAACTGTATTTTAATACTCACATATCCTGCACAGTATTCACTGTATTTGTATCAGTTTGGTCTTGTTTTGTTCAGAACATAATTATCTATATTCCTAAACCTGTGTGGAGTCTTTTTGTGGTATATTCATTGTGCTACTTTAACATTGCCTCTTTTGATAAGCCTGCCTGCTTTGAGCCAAGCTACCTGAGGGTGAGCACAGGTTATCTCAGTTGTGTACCTAGCTTACCCTGACTAGAGGGATGGGTACTGTCTGGCATGAGTGTATACCTTAGCCAACCAGAAACCCAATTTCTAACAACTGGTGGGATCATGGGTTTTGAAAAATGTCACTACAAAATATGACAAAACAATTATGAATATTGATGTACTGCCTGTGTCCAATTAATGACTGCACGTTGGTCCATTAAGGGAGAACACAACAGTTGGAAATGGGATGAAAAAAATAAAAAACCCTGAGTTTGCTGATGCAAAAGCTTTCCATTACCTTAATTTTGGATCTGCCTTTTTTAACCACCAGCCTGTTGTTGAAATTTCGATTTTTTAGGTCAACCCCCTTGATTCTACTAACTTTATATATACACCATACTTACTGTGGAAAAGTAAATTTTGCCATGTTCTGTGTCCCTACGCCCCATCCATCATATGTTATGTGTGCATGATTAAATATGCATATGCATTTCCCATGTCTGATTAATGACGCAATTACAGTTGTGTCCACCTCTAGTATGCCAGTTTCCAGTCCTCGTGAATACTACGAATATCAGGCCTATGTAAAGTTACGTTGCCACGTTTCCCAGTGTGCACGTTATTCCATTATAAAGTCCCCGTTTCTAGGCCTCAAAAGGGCCCGGACACTAGATTCAGCTCCTGTCTCCTGAAGCCTCGCTGAGGAGCGATACAGCCCCCACCTGTATCCTCGACCCTTCACTTACTTCCTGCCTCACAGTGCCCGGTGCAGCTTGGCTCTGCCTCTGAGTCTGCCAAGGCTATGTTATAGTTCCAGTTATCAGTTCAGTCCTCCTTCTCTGCATTCCTAAGCTACTGAACTGCATCAATAGTTTCCGTCATTGTCTAGCCTTCACGTCTCCATGTTAGAGAAATACTGTATTTACTGGTCATTTAATATTCCTCATCACGCACTACATGTAGAATAATGCATGGTCCAGTCTTAGAATCAAGTTAGCCTTTCCCCTCCTGACTTCTAGTTTATATCAACATGTTCCCTAAACATCAGATACTAGATAGGGTTTAGGTACATGTCGCTCCGACCCTCCAGACTTTAGTCTCTGCTCCTAGCACAGAGTTCATAGCCCCCAGCTTCTCCTAGTAATACGTCATTGCCAGTTTACGCGCACCATCAGGTTAGAGGTCTCGGCTCCTTAGGTAGCCCCCTCCTATGTTTCCGCCCATTCATGACATATTCTGTTACGTCTGCACCACATGTCTATGTATACGCCCAGTTACACCTACTTTTACTCTTATCTTTCGCGACTGCTACGCGTCACGCTTTCTGCTCCACCCACTGCTACGCCTACTGCAATGTAATGCTATGTGTTTGCGTTATGTATATAAACTCATGTATTGTTATTAAAAGTTAGCGCGCTCATCCCAGACCCAGCCCCAGCAGCTGCTGGGCCCCCTTTTGTCCTGCTGGCCCTCTTTTCCCCTGCTGGGCCTCTGTTCCTATGCAGGTCGTCCTGTTCCTGTCCTTATGCTGTAATAAACCTGCAAACTCCTACTACCTCGAATCTTGACTCTTATTTATTGAGCTATCTGTTATGATATATGCCTAGTCAAAAATAGGGTATTATTTATTTATTTACCACATAATGGCGCCCGAACAGGGACTGGCCCTTTCCCCACGCGTCGGTGAAGCCACGCCGACCCCCTGACCCTCTGCAGTCGTGACGGAACTCTTCTGCGCAGTGGCAGATATTTCTGCTCAAGTATCCCTCAGGCCCACGGAGGAGACGGAGGAGGCGGTCCAGCATCCGAACGAGACGGTGGAGGAACGCGGCGAGTCCCGACCAGAGCCCAAGCCAAGAGTCCAAGGTCCGAGGTATCCGGAGGCCCACCCGTAACTGAAGTCCGAAGTTCGTCGCCCGTCCAGTCCAGTCCGAGGCCTCCCGTTCTTGCTGCCCGGTGAGTACCATTACTGGGGTAGTATCTAGACAGGGTCAGTCTAAATTGACTCCTGGTCCGTGGGTTGGTGGTACCCAGGCCCACTAACGAAGTGTTCACCTAGGTGGATACGGGTCTTGATGCGTCCCTTTATGGGACCGGTATGTTCCGTACTGTTTCAGCAGTGCATCCAGTAACTCTAGTCTGTTCCGTTCTCGAGAAATTCTGTTCTGTTTCTGTTCTTAGTATTCCAGGTAATATTCTGTCCGAACTGTTATGTTCTGATGTTGTTCAATGTATTTCCAATGTCGTGGTATGCCTGAATTGTTTTCCCAATTGTTATTGTTTTTCGTGTATTGTGTTGTGTTCCGATTCAAGTTTACAATGTCTCTCTTTTCAAGATTACGTCAGTTAAAAACTAGAAAGGGTTTGTTAGAAGAAGCAGTTCCTGTTCCGCCTAGGGACAGTCCAGGTCATTTTATGTATCAGAAACATGGCATAAGCGCCATATTGTATCTAGATTTATGGGTAGATTATACCAAACAGTTAGAAGAAAAGTATAGATGGCCCGCATCGGGTACATGGGATGCCGAGTGCATCATGCGAGTAGAAGAAGCATTATGGAAAAAGAAAGCCAGACAGTCACAGAAAGATGCCATCGAGTTATGGCGCAAAGAAGCTCATAAAAGAACCGAAAAAGAAATCAGAAAGTCAGAACTAAGTAGAGAATCCCAAGAACGAGCCCAAGAAAGAGAATTAATCGAGATAGGTGAACGAGTCAAAGCCGAACAATCAGACAGACAGAGGCATGCCCTTATTAAGGGTATGTATCCTCTTCTTGCCGAAGGCTTGCCAAAAGCGACCCCAGAGGCATCCAGTAATTTCCCGCCACCATTAGTTCCGACCAAGCTACGTCACAAACAGACCGCAGCTGATATTTTTATTTCGTCCTATTTGGACGACACAGTCCCCGAATATGCAAATCCTGTTCGCGCTCCGCCAGTCCCTGTAAATCAGGTAATTCCTGCTCCCCCAGATACCGGGGTGCCCTTAACAGCTCCCCCGGGTCAGCCCGCCATACAAGTCCAGCCCACGTTACAATTACCGACCCTGCCAGGACGGAAAGCATCAGTCGATGATTCCAGTTTAGGGGCCGCAGGAGGAGGTCTTCCTCAAACTCCGCCGCCACACAAGCGTTTATCAGCACTCGAATTACATGCTCAAGCATCACAGCGTACTCCTAAGAGTAATAAGTCTGTTACAGAGATCAGGCAAACCCTTGGCGAATGTGCCTATGACCCAGTTCCAGGCGAGTTTAATATGGTTCTATACTCCGTACGCGTAAGGAGGGTGACCGAGTATCTAGTCACCCTACCCAACATGAAAGAAGATCTAGACAGAATATATCGTTTCATCCGTACAGGGGATGATCCAGAAAGTATTAGTGATGCCATGTCTCAAAGGAAAGCCGAGATTCAGCGTATGATATTAAAGTTCTTAATTAATTGTCTAATAAGAGAACAAGATAACCCGTCTAAAGATCCAGCCGAAATGAAAACTCTGACAAGGTGGAGTGATAATATAGCCGAAGGAAAGCACAATACTATTGGTGCCATGGAAAGTATGTACAAGAAAATCCGTAGAGAGATAATAAAGATACACGAACAGCGTAAAGCAGCACAAGTAAGTGAGAAAGAAAGTACCTCTGATCCTGAAGAGGAAGACGACGAGAATACCGCCAGAATAGCGTATGTAGGAAAATCTAGATTTCCAGATCACCATTTACGTCTAGAACACAAGTCTATTTTCCATCATCCAGCACCAGAACAAGGTTCCCTAGAACAAGTATTCCAAGCTACCGATTATATTCTGAAATCACGAATCGGTTACAGTGAATTAAGTACTATGCATGAACAAGAACTAGTCCGATCAGCAGTCCGATGGATTACTGATTCTACCACTTTTCCAGACGAAATAGTGGCACAAATGTTTCTGAAAATGCCCCCAGCCGAGCAGCGACTGGTGGGTATGTATATGATCCAGCACCTCATTACTCTGTATGAGGGTCAACACTCTGATCCAGGTCCGTTACATGATATCCTGAACGAGTTACTCCAGTATAGATGGAGAGGTCTAGGTACCGATTTAATTAGTGTCATTCTAGAACAGCGTCACAAATATAGAACGTTTCTGAACCCGCATTTTGTTTATGTCTCACCCCCAGAAAGTAAATCATTCTACATAGACAGACAGAATCCGTTACGAGAAGTCCACCCAGTTAAAGGAACGGGTGGCGAAATGCAGCGAGTGTTTGTATACACTCCAATCACAAAGATGGAACTCCTTGAGATGAAGAAATTAATTCCCTGTCATGACAAAGATCCAGCAGGGTTCCATAGAGAATTAAAAGACATGCTCCGTATGGGAGAATACACGTACCCAGATATCATTAAAATGTTAAAGGTCCTGTTGCCCGCAGGGGTGTATGAAAAGCTAAAGGAAAAAGAATGGGAGGTGGGAGAGAAAAAGATAGATTGGACAGTTCTAGAAGCTGAAGACAAGGCACGAGTACCAGGTACCGGTCTTGGAGATAAATGTAAAGAATTACCAGAATTATTGATTCAAGTTTTACCCAGATTATTGACAACTAGAAAAGAAGACTGGGATGCAATCTCAGCCTGTAAACAGAAGCAAGACGAAGATATTAGTGATTTTTATTCTAGATTTGAAAAATGTTTTAGTATCAACAGTGGTCTCAAGACAAGTAGTGAGTCATACCCTCACCTTTTTGTTACCAAATTAGTCGAGAATTCAAGTCCACAAATTAAAAATCGAGTTCTGAAAGTCGAAAGTACATGGCAAGCAAATACTCAGTCCCAGATGCTCCAGATGCTCCAGTACCACCAGAATAGAATCAGGGAAGAGCAAGAACACGAAAGAAAACGTATGAAAGACACGAAAATGAAAGTGCTAGTTGCACAATCCGTTCCTCAAGACAGTCAGAAAAGGGGTCCGAATCAAGCCAGTCATCCTGCAGCTCCCGTTAAAGGGAACTGCAATTATTGTAAACAGCCAGGTCATTTTATAAATGAGTGTGCAGTTCTGAAACACAACATAGCTACCGGTAAGACTAAAGAAAGACCACGTCCGCCTAGACAAGAACAAGTTTCACAGACTCTTCAGTCACAGAATGCACCACAGACAGTTACAGTACCGCAGCCTATCGCTGCAACACAGCACGTTACATCGCAGATGTACCAGTATGCACAGTCTGAGTATCCAGAGTATCAGCCATATTCATGAAACAGCCTAGAGAGGGAGGTAGGCTTGCCTCTCATCGAGATACCTGTAGATCAAGAAGGTCCCTATGTTCACAGTCAAGTATTAGGGAAAGACAGAAAGTTTTTGATCGATACAGGGGCAAGTAGGACCACAATCAGTCACGCCGAAGTTCCAGGGGCTCCGCTCTCAGGCTCAAGAAATGTTTCCCTTGGATTTTCAGGAAAGCCTATCGTTAACGAGATATCAAAGCCAGTTACTCTAGAAGTAGGTCCATTGTCCCGTACTACTGATCTGTTACTTACTAAATCATGTCCAGAAAACCTATTAGGCATTAAGACACTGAAAGAGTTAGGTGCAGTCATATGCTGCTCCCCAGAGGGAATACGTCTGTTCCTACGTGACTTTAAGGGTCACTATGTATTACGAGATTTTGATTCAAGATTGTCTCAAGTCCCGCAGCATTTATGGGCGCAAGGTCCAACTGATGTAGGTTATATGCAAATCACACCCTATCGTGTGACTCTCAAGCCAGGTGTAGTGTTACCACGAATCAGACAGTACAGATTGCCACCTGAGGCTGTAGCAGCCTTATCCAAAATTATTGACGAGCTCATCGCTCAAGGAGTAGTTGTAGAAACTGACTCCAATGTATGTAATTCTCCGATCATTCCAGTCATGAAACGTACTGATCCTAATGCACCCCCAGTATATCGATTAGTGATTGATTTACGAGAGCTTAATAAATGTATTATTCCGCAGTACCCAGTTGTCCCAGACATCTCTTCCCTATTGACAGCCATTGATTCCGAAGCCATGTTCTTCACTGTCATAGACCTCAAGAACGCATTTTTCAGTGTTCCTATTCATCCAGACAGCCAGTTTCTTTTCGGATTTTGTTTAAATGGTAGGAGCTATATGTTCACACGCGCTCCTCAAGGTTTCACAGAAAGCCCTAGTATTTACAGTCAAGCACTCAAGAGACAACTAGACAACATTCACATGCCAACTGACACTGCCCTGCTCCAATATGTCGATGATCTACTGATCACAGCCCGTTCTGAACGTGACTGCGAGCGAGCGTCACTCACGGTTCTGTATTTCCTAGCCGAGATGGGGCACAAGGTGTCCCCTTCGAAGCTTCAATTCTGTGTCCAGCAAGTGGTATACTTAGGACACTTGCTGTCCAAGAGGGGTAGGCAGTTGACACCAGACCGTATCCAGTTAATAGCGAGTCTTTCTCAGCCCAAGACCCAGAAGGAGGTACGTGCCTTTATCGGCCTTACTTCTTATTGTAGACAATGGATTCCCCAGTATGCATTTCTAGCCAAGCCACTGATACAGTTAACGACACAGGAGGCAGCCGTATCGACTGTCCTCCCTTGGACATCTGAACATACACTTAGTTTCAACGAGTTAAAGAAAGCCTTATGCCAAGCTCCAGTTCTAGCTACACCGAACTACAGTAAGCCTTTTACACTTTTCGTTACTGAACGTGAAGGTACAGCATTATCTGTTCTCACACAAGATCAAGCAGGACAATACAAGCCCTGTGCTTATTTTTCGAGCACACTAGATCCAGTCGCCCAGGCGTTGCCTGCGTGCCTCAAGTCAGTTGCAGCCACAGCACTAGCTATCAGACAAAGTGATTCCATAGTCTTAGGACACTCCCTGACAGTACAAGTCCCACACTCCGTGGAAGTTCTTTTAAACCGAACACAAACTCAGCACTTGACAATTGCACGTTTAACAGGTTATGAATTGACACTGTTCCAGCCACACATAGATATTAGACGCTGCAACGTCCTGAATCCTGCTACACTGTTACCATCAGTTAATTCAAATTCTGCCACACACGACTGTGTGGAAGTAGTTAACATTACGACAAAGCCAAGACAAGACCTGACAGACATTCCGTTACCAGATCCTGACCTGACACTTTATGTGGATGGTTCATGCCTAAGAACTAGTACAGGAGAACTAGTCGCCGCGTATGCAGTGACTACTGACACCGAAGTTATTGAAACACACCGTATTGATACCCTGTCCGCTCAAGCAGCAGAGCTAGTTGCTCTGACACAAGCCTGCATACACGCCAAGAACCTGAAAGTTAATGTTTATACAGATTCACGTTACGCATTCGGAGTTGTACACGACTTCGGAGTGCTCTGGCAGGAGAGAGGTTTCATGACTTCTCATGGAACCAAGATTCAGCATGGTCTCCTTATTCAAGCTCTCTTAGATGCCATACATTTACCGACATCTATTGCTATCATGAAGTGCAAAGCACATACGAAAGTTACTGACATTATTTCCCAAGGTAATGATCTAGCAGATCGCACAGCCAAGCTTACAGCACAGACTCCAGACATTCCAGTTAACATGACACATACTCCAGATCCGATTACATGTATGACAGTTAAGGACCCTACTCAAGATGTCATAGATATCCAGTTACATGCTACTCCCGATGAAATCAAGAAATGGTCCGAACAAGGAGGGGTCCAGACAGATCAAGGATGGTTAACGAAGGGTAGAGCCACATGGTTTCTCCCCGACTCTATGGTTCAAGTCATTATTAATACCACACATAGTCCAGCACATTTAGGAGAAAAAGCTATGTTAGACAGTATCCAGAACATTTGGTTCAACAAGCATTTACGAGCTGCAGCTAAGCAGAAAGTCCGTACCTGTATGATATGTTGTCAGTTTAATCCAGGTAAAAGTGTCCCGGTGGAACAAGGTGGTTTCCAGCCCCCTGACCACCCTTTTGAAGTCCTCCAGATGGATTATATTCAGATGGAGCGATGTCGAGGTTTCAAGTATGTCCTTGTAGTTGTATGCGCTTTGTCCAGATGGACAGAAGCATATCCAGTCCCAGATTACACAGCCGCGACCACTGCCAAGCAGTTGGTTCGTGAATTCTTCCCTCGATATGGACTCCCTAGAGTCGTATATTCTGATAACGGCCAGCCATTCTCCTCAGAACTAATGAAGCACGTTTCCCTGTTGTTAGGGTACCAGTGGAAGTTCCATTGTGTACGCCATCCTGAAGCAGCCGGTCTAGTTGAGAGACATAATCAGACTCTGAAAATCCGAATCGCCAAAGTATGTAAAGATAAGGGTGTGGACTGGCTAGTAGCTCTGCCAGTCGCTTTGTTTTATATGCGCATGGTCGCACATTCCAGATCAGGTCTGTCCCCGTATGAGGTCGTTTTCGGCCGCCCCCCTAACATGTGGGGTACTCCTAGACCCCGAAGTATTACTGATGTTTCATGTAATATGCTGACAGATTACCTAGCTTCCTTGATGTCTGCCCTCAACTCATGTCGTTCACAGGTTGCTGCCGCATTTCCAGACAATACCGAGGTGGCACCGCACGAAATCGTTCCAGGTTCCATGGTGATGGTCCGGAACTTTGACATATGCATTTCCCATGTCTGATTAATGACGCAATTACAGTTGTGTCCACCTCTAGTATGCCAGTTTCCAGTCCTCGTGAATACTACGAATATCAGGCCTATGTAAAGTTACGTTGCCACGTTTCCCAGTGTGCACGTTATTCCATTATAAAGTCCCCGTTTCTAGGCCTCAAAAGGGCCCGGACACTAGATTCAGCTCCTGTCTCCTGAAGCCTCGCTGAGGAGCGATACAGCCCCCACCTGTATCCTCGACCCTTCACTTACTTCCTGCCTCACAGTGCCCGGTGCAGCTTGGCTCTGCCTCTGAGTCTGCCAAGGCTATGTTATAGTTCCAGTTATCAGTTCAGTCCTCCTTCTCTGCATTCCTAAGCTACTGAACTGCATCAATAGTTTCCGTCATTGTCTAGCCTTCACGTCTCCATGTTAGAGAAATACTGTATTTACTGGTCATTTAATATTCCTCATCACGCACTACATGTAGAATAATGCATGGTCCAGTCTTAGAATCAAGTTAGCCTTTCCCCTCCTGACTTCTAGTTTATATCAACATGTTCCCTAAACATCAGATACTAGATAGGGTTTAGGTACATGTCGCTCCGACCCTCCAGACTTTAGTCTCTGCTCCTAGCACAGAGTTCATAGCCCCCAGCTTCTCCTAGTAATACGTCATTGCCAGTTTACGCGCACCATCAGGTTAGAGGTCTCGGCTCCTTAGGTAGCCCCCTCCTATGTTTCCGCCCATTCATGACATATTCTGTTACGTCTGCACCACATGTCTATGTATACGCCCAGTTACACCTACTTTTACTCTTATCTTTCGCGACTGCTACGCGTCACGCTTTCTGCTCCACCCACTGCTACGCCTACTGCAATGTAATGCTATGTGTTTGCGTTATGTATATAAACTCATGTATTGTTATTAAAAGTTAGCGCGCTCATCCCAGACCCAGCCCCAGCAGCTGCTGGGCCCCCTTTTGTCCTGCTGGCCCTCTTTTCCCCTGCTGGGCCCCTGTTCCTATGCAGGTCGTCCTGTTCCTGTCCTTATGCTGTAATAAACCTGCAAACTCCTACTACCTCGAATCTTGACTCTTATTTATTGAGCTATCTGTTATGATATATGCCTAGTCAAAAATAGGGTATTATTTATTTATTTACCACAAGGGCCTCTTAGCCACCCCTCTTCATCCATTGGTCTGTTCTGTCATTCTCATTTTCTTCTGCCCATTACAGCATACAACATGGGTCACTTGATCAGCCCATTTCAACCATTTGCTATACTCACTGAGTGTGATGCATTCTGCTTTTTCACAATGAGTATCCACACACACAGTAGTTCTCTTAATACTAGACCCTATTATTGAAATATGTGCTTTCTGAGACAAAAACATATTTTAGACATTTTGTATATGGTCAAGGGCTCAGCAGCTCCCCAAAGTAAAGTTTTACAAAAGCAGCGATGAAACAAAACAAGCATTTAAAAAGTCAAAAGGGTTGCCACTAATGGCAAACCTTTTGGCTTTATGAATGTCTGTGTGCGATGCATCGGTGTGATTCATTCATATAGCTCCTAGGTCTATGACCCTTCTCTACTCCTGCCCGGAACAAGGCTGATCAATTTAAAATGGAAAATGCTTCACTTTCAGTGTGTGCTCAATTTAATGGGGTGCAAAGTTTGCCTCATGCACTCTGGGTTTTTGGTTGTGTTTGCTTCAGCCGCTTTTATCCAAATGTTGGTACTTGATTGGGTTTTGATTCTTTTGTGTTTAGCTCTAGAAAAAGTAGACATGCAATTCTCATTGTGCTTATATTACGTGACGCAGAAGTAAGTAATGCACTTTTTAATTAGATAATTAAAAAAAAACATTCCTAGGTATATCAGGGTCCTCAAAACCCCAGAGTTCTCATGCTAAGGTGACTATTGAAAATGGATAATGGTTGAGGGGGTTCTTAAGAGGCAGAGTTTGATATTAACCAATGCGTGGCATTGAATTAATTGCTCCCTCCTCACCAATGTTCCAGCACAGCTTCCGTTCACAGTTCTGAGCAGGGGCAGGAGACAAGACATGTATGAGGCTTTAGCCTCCAGCACACTTAACCTGTTATATACCAAAGCTCCCAGGGGTGGTGCTGTGTGCGCTATATGACAAGGATAAAGTGATGACACCACTAGTGGGTAGTTGTGCCTATAATAAAATATTCAAATTCACATGATGATAGGAAGGATTACCAGACATCTTTGCTGCAATCAATTGTGATACCATTAGAATGGAGACACCATGTCGCTCCACCATTTGAGAAATGAGCCAAATGGCAACTTATTTCTTCTTTTCTATTTGAATACCAGTATTGATCATTTTTTTAAGTTGGCGTGTATAGGTTCAAAGGTCAATCTTCTTTGTATTGTGTTTGTATAAATCCTATTGCTTACTACGTAGCTCCCAATATTTAACTACCAAGGAATTAGCATTGCCAGCATGAGCATATTTATTATGCAGTAATTGGAGAGCTACCATGCTCATTCTGGCACAGCGAGCTTGGCTCATGTAGATGGCGCTAGCCCAGCAGCTCCATTCCTGATGTTTCAACACTTGGAGTATTCTCTTGGAACTGAGGCATCATATTGACAGTGATTCGTAAAGACATGTGGGCACGAACCAAAACAAAACAAAACAAAGCATCATTTTGAATGGCACTGGTGCCCAAAATTAGAAGAAAAATGCTGAGAAAGACACTGAAATAAAGATGCATGATTGTGACTATCAGTCAAGCAGAAAAAACATGTTGTAGTTGTCATTAAACATCAAAACAGCAAAGTGCAACAGGATTAGGAAAGCATCTTCAAAATAGCTAGCAAAATAACAGACCCGGGGAAAGCCAAAATCTTAGGTTTCCCCAATCAAGGTTCTACCAAAAACAGACCTTGAGTTTCGTACTTATTCCTCTACATTTCCTGCATTGTGTGGCCATTTTGCTGGCTGTTGTTCAGGTAAGATTAGACAAATGCCATGTATTTTAGCCCACCCTAACGTCTCGCTTCACAGTGTCTTGAATATGCTTTGGTAGGACTACTCTGGGCCATGAAGTTCAAAAAGCCAGGTCCTTCAACTAGGGCTCAGAAAAGAGAAAGTCACCTCCAAAGCTGCGTGTATCACTCTTCCCTCCATTTACTCCCAGGGGCCCATCTTAAATTAGCCTAGAATTAGTTCAGCCTGTTTCATCTTTATGATGCCTATTCTCAGCTTACTTTCACCTGACAGTTGTCCCTAGGTTCAGGACAGGCCAAACGTTTGGTCAAATACCGTTAGTCCTAGTAACCAAGACCTCAGACACTTTCCTGTCAGATATGATGAAATTCAAAGATGTTATTTTCCGAAATACTTTAAAATTATTTTCCATTTCTGCTAAGCTTTCACAGACTTTGCCATATCTTCTCTTTCAATACTAAAACTGTATTTCTGGCACATTTTTAAATCTTTGAATTTTGATTGGTGTAACCATTTTTAAAAAGGAAACTGACCTGTGATGTTAGACTTTTTATATATCTTCTGTTTTTTTTATTAATGTATGACTTCTTATGTTACTTTTATGGTTTTGTTGATAATTCGAGACCGAATAAAGTTTTACTAACACTACTACTAGTAGTATCCTTCTCTAGAACAGCTGATATCTGCCATTAGCACGAAGAAGCCACAAGCTGGCAAAGACTGCACTTGTCACATATACCTGCAACATATAACAATGATATAATTTAATCATGTAAGTGTGCAGCAAAACAAGAACTTATTGAAGTGCCAATGATCGAGAGACTATGTTGTTGACACTAAAATACTCAGGTTTGAAGATAATGTTTGCAAACAATATTTAATATTAATATTTGCCCTTTGTTTTGGCACTTAATGACATGACTTTCCAGTGTGAGCTTGTGCTGCTTTTATAGATCTGACCTACAGACAGCTTTAGACCAGTTGTCTTTAATGCATTACATATCTTTATATACAGGCCTTTGGGTCTGCCCCTTGCTCTTGATTGAACTGCTTTGTTGTCTCTCATTTCTCTGCTTCTTATTCAATGACTTCACTCCATATTCCTTGTCAGTCCCACCTCTAGAGAATTTCATCTTGCCTGTGATCTGATTGGATGGGTTGTGTACTTCCACTGCTCTCGTTAAGGGAAGTACTTTTTTTCTTTTTCTTCTAGCTGTCTAAAATATTGCATCTGTCTCCTGACCCCTCTCCTCCTCTTTGCTGCTTGACGCTTTCCCCTTCACGCCCCTGCTCCATGGTCCCCATGTTGCTCAAATATGTCCACCTCATTTGTTGTTTCCCCATTCCTTCCCATCCTTCTCAGCTGTTTTATCGCTGCAGAAAGATTGCCAGAGAATTAATTTCATATTGAATTCATACCCTTTCACGCTACAACAGCAGGAGTAAATGCTCACACAAAATTAAAATAACTACTAATTGTAAACAAATTATATCGTTGATGTCAGAAAATTCCCAGGTAAATTGCCTCGGTTCAATTAACAGCAAACCTTGCTGACTGACGACCTTGAGTCATTTTATCCCCCATTTACATATAGTATTCTTTCTCAGCAGACATTTATCTATTAACTGCAACTGAACTTCCCCAGTGTGGTACTTGGATCACTGACATAATATCGACGTCACAAATATCGAGATACACAAATATCGAGTGAAAAATTTCGAGTGACAAAATATCGACTCCCTATCTACAAACAGGTAAGTACCAAAATATCGACTCCAAAATATCGACCTAAAAAAATATAGACTGTCAAAATATCGATTTTTTTAAATGTCTTAAAATTAAGTTAAAACTAATATAGTAATATATATATTTAATATAAAGTTAGAAATAATTATTTTAAAAATTAAATTTTAATAAATAATTTCTATAATTAAAAAAATTATATCACCAAAAATAATACATATATATATATATATATATATATATATATATATATATATATATATAAAAACATATTATTAATTAAACATATATAACATTTTTAGCGTAGCATAGAAAATGGTTAAAATTTATTGTAACAACTATAGTGAGTTCTTAATTAGCAAAAGTGTTGGATAGCGTAGAGGTTAAATTTACTATTCCCACTCCAGTGGGTGCAACAGTAGGGAAAGCGCTGGATAGCGTAGGGGTTAAAATTACTATTCCCACTCCAGGGATGTATGACGTTACAACGCATACTTTTACAACACCTACCATTACATCAAAACTTTTACAACACAAAAACTTTTACAACTCATACATTTACAACGCAAGATTTTACAACGCATATACCTTTACAACGCATACCATTACAACATAAGTATTGGTAAGTATATAATATTATTTTGAATATAAATTAATTTAAAATATTATAATATAATTTAATTTTATTTAATTGTATTTAATTAATGTAATTTAAATGTAATTTTACTTTATTTTTAAAAAGTACCCCTGTACCCCAAAAACCCTAAACTGACCCTGAACCCTAAAAATACCCCTTTACCCAAAAACTGAAAACTGACCCTGAACCCTAAAAATACCCCTTTACCCAAAAACTGAAAACTGACCCTGAACCCTAAAAATACCCCAGAAACTGAAAACTGACCCTGAACCCTAAAAATACCCCTTTACCCAAAAACTGAAAACTGACCATGAACCCTAAATATACCCCTTTACCCCAAAAACTGAAAACTGACCCTGAACCCTAAAAATACCCCTTTACCCAAAAACTGAAAACTGACCCTGAACCCTACAAATACCCCTTTACCCAAAAACTGAAAACTGACCCTGAACCCTAAAAATACCCCTTTACCCCAGAAACTGAAAACTGACCCAGAACCCTAAAAATACCCCTTTACCCAAAAACTGAAAACTGACCCTGAACCCTAAAAATACCCCTTTACCCAAAAACTGAAAACTGACCCTGAACACTAAAAATACCCCTTTACCCCAGAAACTGAAAACTGACCCTGAACCCTAAATATACCCCTTTACCCCAAAAACTGAAACCGACCCAGAACCCTAAAAATACCCCTTTACCCAAAAACTGACCCTGAACCCTAAAAATACCCCTTTACCTAAAAACTGAAAACTGACCCTGAACACTAAAAATACCCCTTTACCCCAGAAACTGAAAACTGACCCTGAACCCTAAAAATACCCCTTTACCCAAAAACTGAAAACTGACCATGAACTCTAAAAATACCCCTTTACCCAAAAACAGAAAACTGACCCTGAACCCTAAAAATACCCCTTTACCCAAAAACTGAAAACTGACCCTGAACCCTAAAAATACCCCTTTACCCAAAAACCCAAACATATAACATTTTAATAATAATTATATACTTAGCAATACTTACGTTGTAATGGTATGCGTTGTAAAGGTATCTCCGTTGTAAAAACATGCTTTGTAAATGTATGCGTTGGAAAAGTATTTGCGTTGTAAAAGTTTCGTTGTAATGGTAGTGCATAGTAAAAGTTGCGTTGTAAACGTTGCATACCCACTCCAGTGGGTGCAACAGTAGGGAAAGTGTTGTATAGCGTAAGGGTTAAAATTACTATTCCAACTTCAGAGAGTGTAATAATAGGGAAAGTAAATACTTCACAAATAGATATAAATAACATAAATAGTAATACCAATTACAAATAAATAAAATATTTTACTTGTGTATAAAAATTATTAAATATTTATTTATAAATACAAAATAAAATTATTTAATTATAAAAATTGCCTACTCATACTAATTAATTACCTATTAACAATAAATTAATTTACAATTTCAAAATTAATAAATTTTAATTACCAATTATATTTTAATTAATTACCTATTAAAAATTAATTACCAATTAATTCAAAATAAATACCAATAATTTAAATGACATATTTAATTCATTATAATTAAATTACTTCCCACCCTATTCCCCTATAAACCCACAACCCGCTACAGAAAATAAATTTCTCAAATTAAAATATTTATCAATTAATCAATTATAATTAATTACCAAATATATTTCAATTAATTACCAATTAATAATTAATTAACAATTAATTCTAAATAAATATCAATAAATAAATTAACATATTTAATTAATTATAATTAAATTACTTCCCACCCTATTCCCCTATAAACCCACAACCCGCTACAGAAAATAAATTACTAAAATTAAAATATTTATCAATTAATCAATTATAATTAATTACCAATGATATTTTAATTAATTACCAATTAATAATTAATTAACAATTAATTCTAAATAAATATCAATAAATAAATTAACATATTTAATTAATAATAATTAAATTACTTCCCACCCTATTCCCCTATAAACCCACAACCCGCTACAGACTTATATTACACAAAAAATATTAATTATTATTAACTTACCTTAATTTCGATATTTTTGTTGGCTATATTATGTCTAGTCGATATTATGTCCATTCTATATTTTTGATTCGATATTATGTCCATTCTATTCGATATTAATTTTCTCTAGTCGATATTTTTGTTGTCTATATTATGTCTAGTCGATATTATGTCCATTCTATATTTTTAACTCGATATTCTGTCCAGTCGAAATAAAAGACTCGATATTATGACTCTTTACCGTGGTACTTACTCTAATAATAGTCGGCTGGTTTAAGTACAACGCAATTATGTTCTGGGTCAGCTCCTTACCACAATGAACTGGAAATCACTGGCAAAGAGAAACATTTTTGCAGATTTTCAGTGAAGTACATCCCAGGTTTCAAACCCCTTATGCTTCCAGAATAACAATAAACGCCTTCAAGAGAGATACCAGAAAAGCCCTAAAGGTGCTTGCATTATGGCAGTAGGTCTCTCAAAGTTAATGGCCCTGCCACTGATTACGTTATCTCTGGCCTAATCTGATGCAGAACTTACACCTTCTAAACTTTCTGATCAACTACATGCAATGCCGTTCGGATTTAGCGTTTGGGAAATTTGGCTGATCTGCTCGATCAGGGATC
The DNA here is from genome assembly GCF_964261635.1 of Lissotriton helveticus. NCBI lineage: Eukaryota > Metazoa > Chordata > Amphibia > Caudata > Salamandridae > Lissotriton > Lissotriton helveticus. The sequence goes on along the minus strand of NC_136071.1, from coordinate 644,281,940 downwards.
AGCAAACAGAACTTATTGCCATAGCCATTGATAATAGATTTTGTGAAAGAAAGAAAGAAAGAAAGAAAGAAAGAAAGAAAGAAAGAAAGAAAGAAAGAAATCTTTCACCCACCTAGGTACAGTGGGCAGTCGGAGGATACCCACAACAATTGAAATGGTTCTGTTGAAGTGCAGCTAAACGCCAGAGTGGTTGGTGCCATAACATATGTAAATAACATCACTGGTTTCAAACATCACTGGTTTCAAATGTCCCAGCTGGATTTGCATTATTTTTATGAGGCAGCAAGTAGCTCAGTTCATACCCTTTTTAGTGAACCCTTATTTAAACATCTATTCACCTGTTTTCGACAGACAACCTTAAATAGAAAACCGTTTTCAGGCAGTCAGCAGTACACATTGGCCAGTGTCTATTTACTTAATTTGCTCAGCCTAGAATGTAGTGCGTTTTGTGAAAATTGTTTTATTTCGATAATATTTCTAGGAGATTTGTATTTTTTAATATCCATTTTAGTGAGTTGTTGATATTGGTATCTACTAAAACAGCTAGAAGTGAGAATTTTATAATTGTATCAGATATATGGTTTAATATCAGGATTAGGCAGTGACATGGAGGTATAATACATAATGATGCCTGCTGTAAACTTTTGTGAGGGTTCATTAAAAAGTCATATTGACTGTATGCATCATATACATATATGCAAGTGCTTGACCTCAATGGTGACCCACTGCACAATGAGTCTTTGACACAGTGGGGCTACAGAAGGTGACGTTATGTCCTGGGATGCAGTCTGGTAACACATAATGGTGGGGTCGAATGCAGACTGAGATAAGAGACCTCTCAGTCTAACTTATCTCACAAATATTCGTAGACCTTGGGCAAAATGGTGGACCCCCCCAAAAAAGCGAGGGACTCCTGTGCTGAGGGACACCTGCCTGGATTGTCGGTAAAAGGGTGAGTCTCAGTAGATATGAGGATATCTGCAGCTACTGCCTCTCAGCTGAAAAAAATGCACCATAAGCGTGTGTTAGATGCATCCATTCTGTTCTGGTTGGCATTAAAGCTAGTAGGTGTATGAAGCAGATTATATATCAGCGGCTCGTGCAGGTAAGAGCAGTGGAGCAGGAGGGCAGTGGGGCCGGGTTGGGGGGAGGGGGGTATTTTGACAGACGTTGATGAGGGAACATTAATTATTTATTTATTTTTTCCTCCTGGTCATCTGTCCAACCCGCCCCCCCCCCCCCCCCCCCCCCTCCAACTGAGCCTCACCGCTCTTACCTGCATGGCCCGCTGCTGAGATTGTACATTTTTCTTACAGGACATTATGTGATGTTATGTTGTACTTTTATAGCACATTTTCACCCATCGGTCTGCAGGCACTCCCAACACTAAGGGAAGACATACTGACTCTCAGGTATAATAACGGAGTTAATAATGACGCTTTTCATGTCTTAGTGAACCCATTTCAATACAGTTAAATGAGGATCCAGTGTCACACCAATCAATGAGATTCTGCAAACGGCCTGCAACCATAATTCCAGTGACATATGACCCAAGCAAACATGATTATGCCAGCATTCAGTCCACACCGCAAAAAAAGTACACATTAACAGCAGCGTCATTATAAAAACTAGCACTCTGTGGGGTTGTTATGTGGGTAAGCACTGATAGCAATCATGGTGATGACTGGTAAATTGGCTAAAAACACTAGCTGTTGACTTGCTTCCATTTTCATTTACGAAATCAATCTGTGAATTAATGAAATGTGCTTTTCCCAGTGGGAAGACTGCAGCTGTATTTGTTTCTACACAGAGCAGGATTGAATTGCACAGGCAGATGAAAGCAGCATTGAGCTTGGCAAAATATATCTAGAGGGCAAAATGTTTTAACAGCTGCCAACAAGTATGTCACTGCTAAAACATCACCTACATCACGGTGTGTGCTAACTAGGAGCCTTGCAGTCTAAGGTCTAGAAAGGGCAGAATAGATTGTTCAACGGAAAGAGTGCACATTACAATACAGACAGCTATATATCTTAATTTAGTCAAGTTTCATGGCTGGAAAAAAATGAAAACTGTTTCTTGAGGCGTAGTGCATGTCTCAAAACGTCTCTTGGTAATTTTAGGAAGTGTCAATCTTACCTTGAATGGTAGTATGCACCTAGACACTTGCCCAATGTGAACACATAAATGTGATGTTTCATTTACCATTATTCATCAATTAAATCCTGTTTATACAGCTCTGTGCACTCAAAAGTGGGCATCCAAACACTTTTTCATGTATCCAACAAACATGAAATTAAGAAACCACAAAACAAAAAAGGAGAAAATGAAATCATGAACAAAGAACAGCAATCTTCTAGCTACCAAAGTGAAGGTGATAGTTGTTTACTGAAATCTGTGTAGCTATTAGCTTTTTTGTGTGCCTCGTTCACTCTCCCTTGGAACAGAAAACCATATAAGGATTACTTGTGGTGGCTACATTAACTGAGGTTTGCAGACAGCTTTTTTTCCATTTTCGTAGCATTTAGTGAGGAATGCCTCATGGAATAACCTTTGGGAGTGAAAAGGGAGTTGCATATTTTCCTTTTAAATTCATGTGCTGCGGGAGTAGAGCTAGCATTTTAAAATGACATTATACATTTTTGTATGTTTCCAAAACACTGGCTCACAATTTCAGCAATGCATCTCAAATTCCAGAATGTCAGGGCAAGTATCTGAAACTGTCCTCAAAATTCCAAATGTCACATAGCTTCTCTTGGACGGGGCTGCCCTTTTCAATGGATTGGATATTTTCTGGCATTGATATTTTCTCTGAAAAAACTGCAGATGAAAAAGAATGATTTCATCAAATGCTTCATGTTTGAGGGGAATTTCCAGGCCAGCCCTAGTAGTCTCGATATCAGAGCAATTTTTGTTCTATAAGTGCTAGTTGAATTCATGATGGATTATGAGAAATTCCTAATGCCATTTATAGAAGATTTATTATAGAAAACTTATTTTTTATGTAGGGCTTTTTGCCGTTTCTAAGCACTGCGAATAACAGTTGTTATTATTGCCCAGTTTAATGTCATACAGTTACTGCCCTTGTATTCTTGAGTTGAACTGTTTACATGTCAAATTTGTGACTTGATTATCATGGTAGATATCAGCAGCCAGCTTTAATTGAAAGAGCCATCTTAACACAAACAACAATGCAGCAAAAAACAAATTCCTCATTAACGATCCTCTCCCATTATTTTAATTGTGATCTGTGGGGTTTGTTGTATTGATACAGTTGCCTTTTCATTTAATATGTTGACTGTTATCTTATGCAACAGGTGGACTGCCCACAGGTGCTTTGCTGCAGACATTTAGGTTTAGAAATGTTCAATGTTGAATTTGCCCTTAATGGTAAAGCAATAGAGAATGTGTAAGTTCAAATCTACTTGACTTTTTACACGTATAAGGACCTCAAACATATGCCTTCCATGTAAGAGAAATATGTTACTGTAGTGGGAGATGCATTAGAGACTATTTTAGAAAACACTGTTGTTGTTAGTTTGTATGGACTTAATAGCACAAATTTCAACCATTTACATAGTGACTTTATCTGAAACCTTCTGTGTGTGTTAGCACATCTTTTGTGCAAATTTGGGGCCCATAAAGCTACCTGATGATTCAAAGTTCACAACTAAGGCTGGTCAACATAGCAATACAGTTTAGTAACATGACGCACATTAGGCTTCATAAGGAAGACAGAGCATTATTTATTTTTCAAACCAGAAATATTTATTAAAAGTTAAGATGTTTACAGAAGGAAACATCATCAAGTCAATATCAATTAATAGTCAGTGTATGATTGCATCAATCAATATGAAGTTGAAATTAAATCCAAAGTTATCGAAAAAGAGGTTTATTTAGCTTAGAGTCACCTATAAGGGAAATGTAAGTCAATCCGTTCCTCCATAAAGAGAGTACCCTGAAATTTCTACTTTGCACTTGCTTAAATCGCACAATTCTAACATTTGATACACCTATACATAGTTTCCATAAAATAATCCAATCAGGTTAGAGTGAAAAGAAACAATCTTGAGCTCAGCAGCTTCTCAGGATCCTCCACAATTCATCTTTTCTCAGTGTCCTTCAAACGTACATGTATCTGCAACTAAATGAGATACATTGGGCCAGCCCATACTCTGCCACTATCTACTGTGATTCGCTACCAATTATAACATTCCCGAATGATTACCGCAAATAGACAACTTTCTTCTCATGAGAAAGCAATAAACGGAACACTGTGTCCCACAGCATTGACATTCAGCTTGCTTAGAAATAAAAGTTCACAGGTCATGAATCAAGGTGGCAACCAAAGTTGACCTTTTAAAATGCAGGCATACCTTAGCTATGGGCAATTTAAACACGATTAATACACAGTTAATAACATTGTCGTGTTTAACTGTTAATGTCAAATTAATACACAAAGATTTAAATGAAAACACCCTTCAAGTGCTAATACATAAATCCACTTCCCTAGTTATGCCCTTGTTATAGGCTGGCCTGATTTTGGTGCAAAGGCACTGGAGGCAGAAACTAAATTTACCAGTTGGTATCTCCATACCAGAGTCTAGGCACTATGAGTTTTTCCCCAAATTGGGAAATAACTGCTTGGACCCAGAGTTACCTGGTGATTTTTAGCAGTTTTTCACCATTTCAGAAAAAAAGCGCTGACAGTTTCTGCCTGCTCTGAGCAGGTGGGAAGCCACATTGAGAGTTCCCCAGGTGGGGTCAGAGACATGGGTTCAGTGCACGCTTGTGCCAGTCCAGTGGGAGCATTGTCTGGTCCCTCTGGACTACTGCAGGTGAGGGCAGGCATGGTCCAGTCAATGCTACTGCCCTTAGCACCTGCCCAGCATCCTTAGTCACAGCCCTGATGTCTCTGGGTCCAGAATTTTCCTGTCCGGAGTTTTCACACCCCATAATTTCAGGCAAGGACACACTTGCAATGCGACTTTTGGTATTCCACTCGGCGCTGTTGCACCAAGTGAAATTCCATGGCCCATAATGAAGGTCATAATGGAACTCATATCATTAACTTTGAAAGCAAAGAGCAAATGAAAACTGCCAGCATTTAAATAATAATTTTTGATTGCTGCATAAATCACTTCACAAGGCACTTTCACCGTATGCCTATTTTGAACCAACAAGAACTTATACACAAACAGTGAAGCAATATTACAAATTGAAATTAACACCACAGAACGAGCTCATGGTCTATATTATCTTCAATATTACATAACCCAATTCTTTACCACCCTATATTCTCCCTCCTAAGTTCCCTAAAGTGCTAGGTCTCCTTAAAATTCCCTGTTTGCTATACAATTCCAAACTCCATTTAAAGGAGAAATCACGTATCACTTAACTTTTTTGTGAGCACATTTTCCTTTGCATACATAGGCCATTTGAGCAAAGATGCATTTGAATATGTCAGGGATATCTCCCTGTTTTTAAATCTCCCAGACACATAGGTATTACAAAGGGAGCATAAATACTTCGTGAAGCTTCTGTGTGATGCCCACCAAGTGAGTGAAAAATAAATAGGTGTTCCCTCTTTTGCATGCAGATGTGACACCATACAAATTAACAAATAACTTGGCCTGTGTACCCGTGCCATATTACAGATGCAGACCCATGAGGTGGCACACATTTACTATGCCACCTTTTGGGAGGGGACTTGGAGTGACCCAGGGTCTTCTCATTATACTCCAATATGTGGCTCAGTTATCACTGCAAGCTCCATGAGAATTCTAGGTACCCGCTGTTCTCCATCAGGGGGCAGGGCTAGTTATGCAAAGTCACTGACAGTGTGTCAGAGGCGAAACTGTCAGGTCATTTATTGGGGCACCCTACACCCTGTCTGACGAGCCATTTAGATTCCTACGAGGATAGATTACGTCTTTGATGGCACTGATCCTTCTAGGTACCTTTGGTGCACCTTTCAAGTGTCGGGGAGACCTGCATGAAAATAAAAAGCTGAGGCTGATCCACCTCAGCTCATATCCATCCTGTGCTGCCTGCTGTTTATGCACTAGCTTACTGATTTAACACAAGTAGTGCAGATAGTGCTGGGCTTTAATAATCAGGTGCACACCTCAGGTCAGTGCCACATGCACTGCATAATGATGCACAAACGTGTGAGGTGGGGCCATGTGCCCATTCAGAACTCATACCTCTGATCTTGCTCCACTATTATACATATTCATTCTTTCCATCCACCCCATTAGAAGTGTAACATGTGTACAGTTGGTGCTGCTGAACATATGTAGGCACATAAATAAAAGTAAATTGCACAGGGCATTTCCTTTGAAAACTTTTAATGTCTTCCCTCTTAAATGGTCTACATTTATATTCTTTGTAAACAGTAGTGAGAAGGTTCTGGAACCCATTCAATTTGTGCTTCTGTGAGATCGCCTCAAGCTGAGTTGCTTCCACTTTGGTTAATGAGAGGCAGGAGAAATTGGCAGGCAGTAAGCAGGGTGCCGAGCTCATTATCTATTCCATGCTCTTACCTCCTCTATTGCGATTTCAAGAGGAGTCTTAGAGCGGAAAGAGAAGAAATCAGAAAGGTGAACTATTATCAATTTTCACAGACTAGAGCAGTAAAGGAGAGAGTGTAAATTGGACATAATGAGGTGACCAGCTACTATATTTGCAAGATTGCTTAATGAGTTAAAGGTTTGTGGTGAAAGTGCTGTTTTCTGCAGGTTCCAAGTTCAAATTCTGACAAAGCCCCTTTATCTTTTTTTCTTTCCAAGGTAAAATACAATTGATTACTATTAATTGCACATTAGTAGCACATGTTAGTAGTAGTAGTATAATGCTTTATTTCGGTCACAGACTATCAAGCGAGACATAAGTTAGAAAAGATTGTGATTAAAAATACAGTGGGCTTAGAAGTAGAACACATATCCACAGGACTAACTCAACATAACCTTTCCGCATAAGGGTAAGCATATACAGGAGTATTTCAATAAAATGGATTTAAATATGCAATAAGATAAGAATGATATCACATCGTCCATCATAAATGGACTTCCCCCAACATATATCACAATTCCGTTAGTAAAGTTGATTTAGGTACAGTAAAAGAGACATGACCGGTTATAAGAACCACCTATGGTTGCTCATATCTAAGTAACACCGCATGTTGTTACACATATTATTCATAGTGCTTAGAAACATTTGCAGTATGGTGTGCAGTACTATTAAAAAAAGAAAAGTATTCTTACAAATACATTTGACCAAATTCCTGTAAGACACTAGTGTAATACTAGTACAGTTAGTGCAAGCCAAATAATGTGTTTGTGTGTTAGTATGGGTTATTGGTAACTTCTGGGTGGTGGCGTGGCTCCTTTCAAAGCTCAGTTAAAGATCCCATGATATCAAAATGAAAAAAAATGTAAAAAGTCATTAAAATCACAAAGCTGTAAACTTCACCAGATTTAAGGAACATAAATGTGCCTAATTTCCTAGTACTCATAAAGGGTTATAAAATTGAATATTGTGTTGAAAATGTATGATAACATTATTGCCAAAATATCAAGGGTCAAAGAAATGGAAAAGAGACAGCATTTATAAGTAAGCATTGATTTACTATTCTTAACTCCCAGTCTATATATCTTGAAGATGTACATATTTTCAAGGTACAAAGATGTGGATTTAGGTATAGAAAATATATAAATACTTACATTTTGATATATTTTGCATCAATATTTTATCTATTATATTATGGTACCTTGATATTCCCTACTCGATATTCAGGACCCATGCCCTTGTGAAGCAAAGTGTCTCATTGTTCAGCAATGAGGTTTTTTTTCTGTCACTCCATGCATAGAACACTACAGTCATATTTGAGGCACCAATGAATGTATGGCTTCCCAACACGAGGAGTTTATCAGTTATGTGTGCATCCAACATCACAATAACCATTGCATAGCTTGCCAAGGCACCATACCTATTGGCTTTGACAATGCCTGTTTTTTTTGTATGCTAGTATAAGTATCTCACATAGGTTTCCCTCTCCACCCTCCGCTCTCAAGTCATTATTGAGAAAAAGGTAAGCAAGGTATGCACTCCCATGCAAAATGCCCACATGTTACTGCTCACACAGTTTCAAAGAAGAGTATGCACCGTGTGCAAAAATGTTTGTGATTTAGGGCCATATGTATCAAGCCTTTTGCGAATCGCAAAGGCCGAAATTCGCAGAATTTCGGCCTTTGCGAATCGCAAACGGCCTTTTTGCATGTTTTGGTATGTATGAAATATTCGCAAAATAAGGAATAGCAAAGATTTGCGATTCCTTATTTTGCCATAGCATTTAAGGAATCGCAATTTTGCGATTCCTTAAATGCTATGTATGTAGCATTTTTGGGTTGCGAATTATGGTTAAGAATTCGCAAATTACCACCAACTTTTAGTTGATGGTAACTTGCGAATTCTTCAAAAATGCACAATTTGGCATTTTTGAAGGTGGCATGTGATGCACACACAGGCCCATAGGGCATGTATGTGCGCCATATGCACACACATGTACATTTCAGGGGTGCAGCAGGGTGTCTTTGAGACACCCCTGCACCCTTGCAATAATTCTCAAATTGCGATTAGCAAATTGCGAATTCGCAATTTGAGAATTATTTCGCAATCATTCCTATGGGCCTCCTGGCCCATAGGAATGCATTGGAAATTATTCCTTAATTGCGAATTCGCAAAATGCGAATTCGCAAATAAGGAAGATTAAGGAATCGCTAAAAAATAGCGAATTTCTTCATACATACCATTTTGCGATTCCTAAATAGCGATTCCTTAAAAATCGCTATTTAGGAATCGCAAAAGGGTTTGTTGATACATATGGCCCTCTGTGGTGCTAATCAACAGTCACCTGTATAGGCGTGGGAAAAAGGGAAATTCTGAAAGCTTTCATGACTTATAATTATGCTTTCATAATAAAATAAACACACTCTTAGCAGAAAAAAAAATTCTTAGAAGAATAGTGAAGTGGAAAAGGAGATTCATGAAAAAAGGCCTTTGCAGTAAGTTCAATAGCATCTGGTAATGAAATAGGGATGAGTTCTATGTCTCTAAAACACTTTTCAAGTGACACCCGCCCTTCCTCTTCCCTCCTCTCCTCTTCTCCCCTCACCTCGCCTCTCCTCCACTCCCCTACCTTCCCCATTTCTCCTCTCCTAGCCTCACCTCTCCTCTCCTCTCCTCCTCTCATTGTCTCGCCCCTTCTCTCCTCTCTTCTCCTCCCAAACTTGACGCACATGCCAAAACAAATTATGCATTTCTTGTATTTCTTTCACTTTGATTGCCTTCCCTCCTCTTGTATTTTTATAGCTCCTGCTCCTCCTTACCTCTGTGCAGTGACTAATGTCTCTCTCTGTTTGAGAGCAAATGGGTAATAGCTCTTGTGTGCCGAAATGTACTCAATTAGCAAAAGTCAAAACCGCCACCCTCGGTCGCTCAGCTCAAGTAATCAGGTATCACCATAAGTCACCAGAGAACAAAGCATTGACTAGACACATAATATATCTTCATTTTCTAACAGCTACTTCTGTAACAATCCTACATGCAAGTCATTGCAGCGGGCTGGTCAAACCCATTAGCTGTGCATGAGACCGCCATGAGAAGAAAAGGGCGGCATCATAGCAAGAAAATTCCTTTTTATTAGGCTTTGACTGTAAGTGATGTAAATTCCTCTTCACAGAGGACAACAAAATTCCTTATGATGACCTAGCGAAGCTGACCACTCACACAAAGTGTACACATAATGTGTGACGTGGGTAAGGAAGTACAATGTTATTCCTGTCTTTACTGTGAATGGGAATTTCAGCAGAAAACCTGAATAACTGCATTTTTATTGTTTCAAATTCATAGATTTAATCCATTTTCAATGTTTATTGTATGTGAAACATTTTATTTAATTTGGTAGCGTTACTCACTGCGTTAAGACTGGAAATATTTAAAGGGTATATCCAGCTCTGGAAGTGGCTGGCTTAGATTTCCCCAGGAAGGGCATTTGTGCATTGCTCCTGCCTCATCCAGAGGAGCTGTCAGTGACAAGCTCCTCCTTCCCAGGTGGAAAAATGGTGAATAGATAGGACTTTTAAATCACATTTGTTGCTGGAAATGTGTAACAATGAATTTCTGCTTTCTGACACTTTATATTATGTAAGATATTGCTATTTTGTGTTATGTTATGGATTTATTTAAATGATTTCGATTGTTATGTTGTATTACATTGTATTTTATGTTCGCACTAAGGGGCCTTTACGATGTCGGTCGGAAAGCCTCTGACCGATGGTCGGAGGCTTCTCGACCGCCATGGCGTTTTTCAATTACAACCGGCAAATTACAACCGAACTGAAACTGGCTGGTCATTCCAGCGGGTTTCTGACCGGCTTGAGGTGCCCGTTGGCCAGTCGGAGACAGCACCTTAATCCTAATAGGAGGGTGTTTCCGCCATAGGGATTACGATGTCGGTTACCAACAGCCTTTTCGTGCTGGCCTTTCTGACATGGAAAGGTTGTCGGAAAGTGACTTTGTGGTCCCCTAGCAGGGCCCCCGTGCCTCCGCAGCCTACGGTTGTGGACCCAGGGCCACCTATGGTGCCCCCTGTAAATCCCTGTGGCAGGCCCTTTGAGGTGTTTGCCACAGGGTGCAGGGATTTACACCAACTCCCATTTCTCTATGGGAGCTTGTGCTATGGCCGTAAATCGGCCGTGGTACAAGCTCCCATAGAGAAATGGGACGATGCGACCACAAAGTGTGCATTCGCATTGTAATCATGCAGTCGGGACCGCTGACCAGAGGTCGTCTGCCCCGTATCTGCGATGGTGTCGGTTGGAGGCAACTCTGACCGATATCGTAATCAGGCCTTTAATGTTTACACTAAAAGTAGGGTTTCCAGAAGCGGATACTGAAACAGTGAATCTGTAAACATATCAAAAGATTATCTAGGGTTAACAGAGACCACATGTGAAATTATAAGACTCTTTTGAATAAAGTAACATAGCAAATTGAAACCGGAGATTAAGTGGTAGGTTGTTTCATCATTAAGACTGAGGGCCTAGAAGGCTTCCCCTACCAGGTTCTTTCTCACTTTAAGTATCTAGATGCTTTCAGTAGCACACGCGATTCCAACACAAAGTCCTGTTTGTGCCTGTTCAATAGATTGTCCTTGCTAGTGCTCACCCACGTTTTAAGAGGGATGTTTCCAACCAATTCAAATTCTATGTTTCTCATTTTCCTCAGTGGTTGTGGGAATGTGGTAAGACTGAAAAGCCAAATGCTGATGCCCTAAAGGTCATCCTTAGCTCATATTTTCATAGCCTCCATTTCTAAACATTTTATTTAAATCAACTGAATTTCATCAAGTCTTGAATTTGTGTCATACCACCCTGAACATCAGAAACATGGCTTCCCTATCACCTGCAATTTAGGCAGAATCAGGGTGTTATCAGTGTGCATATGGAAATGAAATCTCTTTGACTGAAAAAGATAAAATGGGCTGAGTATGTATATGAACAGTCTTGTAAACAACACCAAACACTATTGAACTGTTGGAAACCAAGAACAGTTACAAAGACAATGCTAGTAACCAGTCTGGGGTTGTTTATTAAAATACTCACTACAAAAGTATTGTGATACAAAATGTCATAGCCAGAATATTGATGACCATAATTCTGTAAAGAGTATAAATAGGTAAGTATAGTTATAGTATCCCTAATTCACCTTCTGTCTACCTTGAAGATAAAGATTTCATCAAGTTTATCCGATAATTACAGAATCTAATTGTTATCCCAGGAAGGAGGTCCAGACCGTTGATGTGGCATTGGTTTGTTAATATGACGTACCCATTTGATACCCAGATTGTTCAAAAGAGTTCAATCTTAAGACATTTGCTGGGTTGTGGGTGGTGGTTCCTGGACACTTCCAATCAAGACAATCAGAAAATGCGTACATAGTAGGTAATGTCACATTTGAGTTTACCCATTGATCAGATGTTGAAAAAAACATTTTCAAACATGTATAAAGAAAGTAGAATACTTGGAGAACTTCTCTGATTTCTTAAAGTTTGATGCGCATTTGAAGGATGATTTTGTTTAATAATTTGTAACAAGAAACTCTCTTCAGTTAGACACTATCAAGTGACGTTAGGAAATCATTATCAGTATCATAAAGTACTCTTTTAATAAACGTAGCTATGTTTTATCTTAAGTCAGGTAAGATATCTCAGTGGGCTAATGTACACTCTGCAAAAATGTGTGTACAAACTGAAGGTCACTGGTTCATATAAATTGTTTCCAATTTTGTACATTTCTGAGGCTGACTGAGTGCCTTTGACCTGGATAATAATAACACCTGGTATTACAGTGTTTTAAGACTTATGTGAGAAAGCCCCATATAAGCAACCTGTCAGTCTTATTAATACAGTTCCAGGATCTGTCTAATATTATCATACACGTATTTGGTGATGTTCATCTTTGTATTCACTTATTTGTTTTTAAATAATGGACGATAAAAATACCAATATTGTTCTGAAAATATGCTTGAAATGATCACAATACAAATGTCTGGACACATTTCTATATGTATAAATCATCATTATTCAGTGTGAGGAATGGGAGTAAAGCCTAAGCAGCAGGTATTCATTTATTGTGGAGATATAGAGTTTGGGTTCCCTGAACTCAGAATTTAAAAATACATATTTTAGTGCAGTTGGTTTTTAAATTGTGTGTTTGAAAATGCCACTTTTATAAAAGTGGCATTTTCTTGCTTTGCAATTCTGTGCCTCTGTCTGCCTGTGGAATCCAAGTCTGGTTTAACTGACAGTTCAACAAGTCACACAAAGGGAGTCAAGGTGTGCCCTGCATATCCTGATTGCCCATCACCAGGCTGATGGGTCTTCCCGAGCTAGATTGGTGGGAGGAGTCGACACTTGCACCTGAACAGGGCAGTGCCTGTCCTCACACAAAGCTGTCTCAATCCCCTGTATTTCTGGAGCCAGGTTTGAGAAAGGCAGGGTATTGAGCGGTACAAAGACATTTTGCCTACTTCAAAGGCAGAAACTGGTATAAGTAATGGAGCTGTGAAAGCATAACTTCAGATCTCTTTTGGACTAAGAGGAGAGTCTGTCAAAAAGAAGAGCTGGAAAAGCTGTAGGAGGGAACTGCCACTCTGCTTGTTACTGTGTTGGGCCGGCCTGCTGCTTGCTGCTTCTGTCTTGGAGAGTGAAAGGAATAGACTTTGTTTTCATCCTCCTGCTTGTGAAGGTTCTCCAAGGGCTAGTGTGTGCTTGCCTCCTGTTAAGAAGTCTCAGGGCCATCAAAGACTTCAACTGTAGCTCCTGAACTCCTCTTCTGGGAGTTCTGACCTTTCAAGTTGTGCCAATTCCAGTTCTGGCCCCTTGGGAGCGATTTCTGTCTCAAGACAAGAAGAAAATCTATGCACCGACATTCAATGCCTGTTTTTTCTGCCACAGTCTTGCCGTGCAGTTGAAAAACCAACACATCGCTGTGGCACAGCCAAAGAGCCTGCTGTGCATCGAGAAGATCTCTGCAGCCCAAGTCCTGAACACTTTCTCTGACGTCTGAAAGAACCCACTCTGATGCAGGCCCTGCGGTGCGGCTAAAGTTTCAATGCATCACCTGCATCGTAGCTGGGAAATTGACGCAGCACCAGTTTCACCGCCACCACATTGACCCAGTGTGTCCGGATTTTCCTCGCATTACATCTGTGCGCCAAGCTTTCATTGATGTTGCCCAACAGTAAGGAACTGAGGCCATGGGTCCAAAATTCGATACATCACCTCCCCTTGCAGAAGGGGCATCAACTCATCACCTCCCCTGATAGCAAGGAGTAGGCGCGTCACCTCCTCTGGAAGTAAGGAATCAAAGCATCATCTCCCCTGAGAGTAAGGACTCAAAGCATTGTTTTGTTTTCGCCACCTCATTTCCCCTGCACCTGTTTTCATCTTTCAGTTTTGACGAATCCTAGTTACTTTTCACTAAAAATTGATGCATCCATAGCTTTCTATGAAATGAACTGTTTGAACATTTTAAAAGTGATATCGTTACTTGTGTATGTTGTAATTTTGTCGTTTTGGTCTTGTTTTATTCAGATAAAGATTGATTATTTTTTTTAACTGGTGAGGTGTCCATTTGTAATGTTTTCATTGTGTTACTGTGTGTTTATGTACAAATGCTTCACACATTGCCTCTGAGATAAACCTGACTGCTGGTTCCAAGCTATCAAGGGGGTGAGCAAGGGTTATCTTGGATGTGTAACTCCCTTACCCTGAAAAGAATAAGAGTCCCTACTTGGACAGAATGCAAGCCACTGCCAACTAGAGACCACCCTTTCTAACAGTTATTCCAAAATATTTAGTAACATCTTTAACCAGCTCATGCCTCAATATTAATTGACGCATGTCAAAACAGTTTATCCCCGGTAGACAATTATATACCAGCACCCATTTTATTACCAAGGCAATAGATTATCTCTCACTGATACAGATCCCGGCTGCCATCATCTTAGTAGATCCAGAATCAGCTTCCAATATTGTCAGCTGAGAATTCCTACTCAAGTTTCTAACTGATAATCATTTGAATCCTTATTTTGGCACAAGGGCCATGAAAGAGCAAATTAAAAGCACAATGCATTAATATATGTTTATTAAAAAACAATGAAAACATTGGTACAAAGACTCCATTTCATAGGGCAGATGATCCAAACTTGACATAGTGCTCTACATTCTTTTATTCATAAAATCTATAAAGCTAGTCGGACACGGAACATTGCATACAAAGTAAGATTAAGAACACAGATAGCTGGTTAAAAAGAAGCAGCTCTGGGAAAAATGTAGTTTATTAACTAGAGAAATTGTTCTGTCCAAATCTCCACATGCACATTAAAAAACGAGAGACAGCGGGGAACACAATGCATTGTCTGGTATCACATCTTAAAATTCTAGATGCAGTCCTTAAATTCTTGGTTCCAGATTATGACAAACTGGTAAAACCCACTTCCTTGTAACACATTGTTATTTTGGGAAGAAAAAAACTATATGCTCAACCGTTTCAGCCACCTGTGGACAGAACGGACAAAACCTGTTGCTATCGCTGGTGTAACAATTTCATTTACCAGTTAAGTAGCAAATGGACATACTCCCCAAGCAGAATTTGGTATTTAAAGACTTAGCAAGGGGAGGGTCACTCTCATCCAAGCATGCTTCCAAGTAATACTCCACTATAAACTCTAGGAAGGAATCAGTGAGAGAGCCAACCATAAGAGAACATAAGTTTTAGTTGTCAATGTAATGCCAATAAGCACCTTTTAGCTCTGTTCTAGAAACCAAACCAGCATCTGCAGGGGAAAGCCACAAATTCTTAAACCAAATCTGTCCGAAGCCATGCAATCTTACAGTCCCCAGGCAGCCCCAGTACGTCCTCTAAGGCCATATGAAAAGGCGAGAGTTATGGAGTTACCCAAAGTCTCCACCAATACAGAAGCGGTCTTAACCCAGCTATGCCGTTAATGCATTTAAGGCTAAAATCTAAGTGAAGAGGAAGAAGCAGGTACTAACAGGTAGACTGCATAGATTGCTAGTGAAACAATTTTCAATAACGTCTGGGGGTCTAGGGTCTTGAAAGCCCCGAAGTTCCCCAACATACAGGGTAGCTCCTGAAGCCTGACTTTCATAGATTTCTAGGGCTAGGGTCATCTGGCAAAAAAAGGAGCCACTGTTGGCCCTCAAAATACCCCCACAGTGCTGCTCTAGCTTAAGTCCATGTACGCGAATGTGAGATGAACAATCAAAGTGCTATGTAAGCGTAACCCCAAGATAATCGAACACCTAGAGTTTTTCTAGGGCTACCCCATTATGTGTTGAGTTTGCACGGGAAGTTGCACAGGGGTTGAAAACAATATTTTGTCTTGCTGAGGTTGATCTCTAGCCCCGCTGTTTGCAGAATGCCCTAAAACAATACAGAAGATTCTGGATTCCCATAGGAGATTTAAAGGGATAAATGGAAGAAATGTATTGAGCATTTTTTAAAACAAGGATGCAAATTGATGTCACAGAACTTGCTGCTTAGTGAAAGTCAGTGAATTATCAAAAATCACCCCGAAATTCCTAGCTGAGTTTACTAGAGTAGAAATCATGCCCATTTTCTCAGTCCACCAAACAGTCGACCATACATTGGGTTGATTGCCAAAGATGATGACCTCTGTTTTCTTTGTATTTAATTTCAGACGATTTCTTTTTCTCCAATCACTAATTGCTCTCATTCAATTCTGAAAGTTCCTGGCTATTGACTGAATATACTTTGAGATCATAACAATTGTTGGAGATACATCTACCCACGAATATACAACTGAACCAAAGGATCTAATTAGATCGGCTAATGGAGAAACATATGGGTTAAACAAAGTATGATTTAATGAAGAGCCTTGTGGCCCCCACGAGCAGAGAGAAGGGTTTGGAGTTGAATTGGTTGCGGATAACTGTCTGGGATCTATCTTTTAGGAATGATTCCAGCAGCTGTAGAGCTGTGTTTTTAATCCCTTACTAGGCCAGATGAGATGAGTCACTAGCACAGAGTGAATGACGGTATCAATTTAAATGAGAGTCATTATTTTAAAAAGTTTCCAAATGCTCGGAAAGTGCCAGATTCAATAATTACATTGGAAATAGGGGTTAGTTACTATTTCCTGAACCAATTGGAGAGTAAGTGGAGGACAGGGGTCTTCTGGTGAGCCTAAATGTCCAAGCTTACATTAGAGTGATCCATATGTAAGTTTTGAAAGTTGCACAATATGCTCCACTTTCAATGGGGTGTGGGATAAGGAAAGGCTTGTTTTCATGGCAAATCAATTGGCAGGTTCAGATTATTTATTTATTTTTTACTTTAATCTAACTGAACTATACACATGCAGATTCGTTGTAATATGAAAACTCCTCACTCAAGGTCTGAAACTCGGAGGAACAATATTTTATTTTATAGTTTAGTGATTCAGCCAACGTCTCTGCGGTATGTAGGAGTACTACCAGGCATCTTGTGATGCAGACTTCTTTCTGAATCAGGATCTAATATTCAGAAATGATTGCACTGAATAAGTTGGGGCCAATTCCCAAAATAATCCCACAAAATAATTCCAAATGCATATCAGAAACAGAATATTTTGTGCACCTCTCAATCACACAATTGGACTGTACCACATCAGTGCACGACCATGTGAAATACAGGAATTGGACAGACATATACTCTTCCAGCATTGTGGCCTTAATTTTTTTAACTCCTTACTTATATTAAGTTCAGTGGAGAAATGAATGTTTCTAACTTAACAAATGAAATACACTGTAATGCATTGTCATTTCCAGTACCTTTAGGTCTAGAGGACCGATTCACTTTACTCCTTATTTTGAGATCCGATTTATTAGTACATAGGTCTTCTAGCAAAATAAGGTTCTGGTCGCAAAGAGACTGGTTGGAAATTGCGACCAGACCAATAGTATAACTAGGCCCATATTTACTTAACTCAAAGTTATCTGTTCATACATCTTTTGAGCTTTGTGATCACTATGACTCTATAGATTAAAACAAAATGTCTGTTCAATACTTATTGCACAAGAAATACATATCAGGTGTTAGGTAACTAAAGGTAATGTGCCTGGTATTCGTTGAGAGTCGAAGTGACAAGAACCACCACTTCTTCATTATCAATGAAAAGCATTTTGTGGGCATTTGCTAACGTTGCATGATTTTTTATTGTTAATTAATATAGACGAAAAAAAAAGAAATGTGAGCTCGTTTTGTGTAAAAGGATATATTGAAATTATGATCCACAAGCTCTCCTTGAGATCCATGTTAACATCTCAGCGATGCAATGTTCTGCAAGCAGTTCATGTCATTGGTATTCCAAAAAGGAGTCACAGTGTTCAGCAATTTAAAAGAGGCTGCAGCATACACGGGAGTTTAATCAAAAACAGAGGGCAGCGACAAAGTTATTAGAGGGCAGAACCTCATACAATGAGCAATTGACAAGAAAGCAAACATCCATCACTTTCCAGCAAGGGACCTTTGTTCAGCCAGATACATTATCAAGACATACTATTAAACTTAGTGTCAAGCCACACCCTTGAAATGTCGATGGATTTTAAAAGCAATGCATTTGAACTGCATGATCCACTATCCAGCCACACCTTTAAAGTAAAAGCAACATTACAAAGGCACACCCAGAGTGTCAAGGCTTACAGTTAAAGCCCCTACTTTTCCATACTGAACTACAGAAGGGGCCATGCCTTAACTGCCTTACAGGATGCTTAAGAAGCATCACCATGGCTGTATGTAGGAAAGCATTGTTGAAGAAGGGTGGAAATATTTAAAATAAAATATGAAATGGATGGATCTATTTAAATTGAGACTGAATAATGTTTGCTTTATTTTAATACTTTGTCCTCAATGTAGTTCCTTAGTAATTAACAGTACATTCGATGGTGCATTCTTCATCCATGCAAAAAAAATCCGTTTCTAGCTTTTCAAGGATCCGTGGAATGCTAAATTAGTGAAATATATAAAAAATCGTTATATGAATTACAATGGACTAACAACGTTAATAAGCCATATGTGTTGCCTGGTTGTTCTCAAAAGATATTACAATTTTAAGTAAAAACATATGGTTAAAAACTCATCTAAAGCCCGGTGGTCTGTTTCTTAATTTTTTATTTTACTGCCTTTTTTCGTAGGGTATGTGATGTAAAGGTCCTTAGCTGGTTAAAAATCAAATGCACCTCATTAAATGGAGGCTTGAAATGCAAAGTGTGCATGCTTGTGCTTATTAATATATGACGTCTCTTAAGTTTTTCAGTACTGAATTTTAAATGGGTTGTAACCTTTGCATTGTGTGCAGTGAATAAACCAATGATCAAAACATTCAGTATTGCCTATTATTTTTTTAGTCCCAAGATGTTTTCTGGAAAAAATAAAACATTGTATAACATTTTCTGGGTGCCATTCTCTTTTGCCCTAACCCTCGTACACTCATGGAAATCAGTCAATGAAACTAGAGGTAGATTTTTATGTCCCAGATTTTGTACAAGCACCCAAATAATAATCGTTTTTCTAATTTCCTTGCAGGAAAAGCAAACAACAATGTGCAGTGGGATGAGGACTCGGTGGAATATATGCCGGAAAATCCAGTTCGTATTGTCTTCGTCTTGGTTGTTCATGGAAGAGCTTCTCGACAGCTTCAACGCCTGCTTAAAGCTATATACCATAAAGATCATTTTTATTACATTCATTGTGACAAGGTAATATATGTTACTTTTTTTTAAATGTATCCCTGAAATATCCTGCTTGTCTTTGGGTGTCTTCATTGTGTTTCCTTTTGTATCTTTTCGGAGCAAGTTGAGTAAGAATGTTCAAAGTTAGATTCTTTATATTGGTCCAGGGTTCTCTAAAGTCAGTCCTGGAGGGTCAGAACCAAGGCAGATTTTTAGCATATCCCCATTTAGATAATTGTAGTTATCTTAAAAACCTAGCTAGGATCCCACCATCCAGGACCGCCTTTGGAGAACCCTGTATAGACAATTAGATGTGACTGAGAACACAAGTCTTTCATATTCTTTAAATGTTATTGCTCATACGTTCCCTTGCTCAGGAAAGGAAAATTAACAATGCTATTTATTATTATCAAACATTAATGCTTTAGAGTATATTTCAGTATGTAAAATGAATTGGAGAGTGTACGGGATTCGATAGGATTGGAGAGGGAGGAGGGGACGGTGTTGAAGATACGGAGTCAGAAACTTTAAAGAAAGTTTTAAGGGAAGGTTTTATTTTTATATACGATTTCCGCCTTCTGGTGGTAATCCTTTCTCTGGCAAAAGCAGCCGGGTCGATGGGTGGTTTTCTTATGGACTCCAGCGTGTTCTCCCTCAGGGGGGTTGCTTGTCTCGCCGAGGTCGGGGCAATCACCGGAAACAAATGGAGAAAGAGGTCGGATTTAGTGGAAGAGTAGGGACACAGAAGGACTAGGACCGGGAGTGAGGGTAACCAGTGCTCACAGTGACTTTCTACAGCCGTAGTGCGAGGTGCTCGTGCAGGGAACAGAGAACACGGGATTCACGCACTATATACAAGGCTATTTACACTGAACAGGTTACTCGGCAGGCGGTACTCTACGTCCAACCCAACCCGCCACTCGGCCCCGTACCTGTTGGAGCCATGCTCCTCCCGTGGGAATGTGGCGGGGCGGCTCGTGGGAACGATGGCCTCCGGGCTTCTCCAACTCCCTCCTGGTCTACAGGGCTCCTTCGATGCTCTCCTCTTCGGTCTTCGTCTCTTCTCCGGTGTAACAAACTCCTTTCTCCTACTTGGAAACGCCGTTCGTCTCTTCCTGGGTCCTCCCTTCTTTTGACATCGTTCCGCTAGTGGTGGACGTGCCTACGTTCTCAGGATACTCCCACTTAAAGGGATCCACCGCTTCCTCGTCCTGCCACCATGGGTCTTGGTCTTGACTTGCCCACGCATTCCGCGGGCCGGCTTCAGGGTGCTGAAACAAGGGAAGGGAAGCAGGTGAAAGTGGGGAGGCTGTCCACCAGTCCGTGTCCGGGGATTGTACCCCCATTGGAGAACCCACCCCATCACACACCTCCCCCCTAGATTCTCCCGCTCGGGGAGAGGGAAGACTCTGGAGACAAAGTCTGCATTCCCGTTGTCCACTCCTTTTTTATGGCATACGGAAAAGGCGTAAGGTTGGAGGGCCAGGAACCATCGGAGCACCCGGGGATTCTTACTGCTATTCTGGTACATCCATTTTAATGGGGCGTGATTGGTATGAAGGATGAATGGCCTCCCCTCTAGATAGTAGTGTAGTTTTTCTATGGCCCATCTAATGGCTAACCCCTCCCTTTCAATGGTGGAATATCTGCACTCTCTAGGGAAAAGTATTCGGCTTATGTATAGGACGGGATGTTCTAGTCCATCGGGCCTGTCTGGGATAACACAGCTCCTATTACCACCGTAGAGGCATCTGTGGCTAGGATAAACGGTTTATCGAAATCAGGGGACATCAAGACAGGGGCTGTCGTCATGATGTGTTTTAGGGTATTGAAGGAATGCACCGCGTCTGGGGAGGGGTGGATTAATTCTCTGGGCTTCACTTCTTTACGCAACAGGTCCGTCAGGGGGGCGGCCTCCTCTGCAAATCGGGGTATGAAGCGTCTGTAGTATCCTATGAGGCCTAAGAAGGCTCTCAGGTCTCTTTTATTCTCGGGGAATCTGACGTGTGCAATGGCTTTCACCTTTTCGCTTTGGGGTGCAATGGTGCTGTCTCCCAACACGTATCCCAGGTAGTTAACGCTTGTGAAGGCTGCTCTTGACTTTTTGGAATTGATGTGTAGCCCGGCTTGTCGGAGGGCTGTGAGGATGAGCTGGAGATGGTGTAGGTGTTCTTCCCAAGTACGACTGTATATTACAATGTTGTCCAAATACGCTGAACTGAATGTCAGATAGGGTTGTAGAATCGAGTTCATCAATCGTTGAAACGTAGCTGGTGCCCCGTGGAGGCCGAAAGGAAGGACCGTGAATTCATAGAGTCCTTCGTCTGTGACAAAGGCTGTTTTCTTTCGGTCCACCTCCCTTAGGGGCACTTGCCAATACCCCTTAGTGAGGTCTATGGTCGTAATGAACTGGGCGTCACCTATCTTCTCGATCAGCTCGTCAACCCGTGGTATGGGGTAGGTATCGAAGGTAGATATTGCGTTCAAGGCCCTAAAATCCATACAAAACCGTTTGGATCCGTCTGGTTTCGGGATCATCACGATCGGCGAAGACCAGTTCAGTCAGTCAGTCAATCACTTTTATTCGATTTTAAAAAAATCATAAAAAGACACAGGATACATTTCAGAATTACACATACAGAAAATTAAATGATCACTAGAAGAATATTTACATAATATATATACGTAATAGTTCATCGATCATAACATCAAGGTAATGTAAAGTGGCGAAGACCAGTTGCTTTTTGAGGGTCTGATCACTCCCAAGGACACCATATCCTGCACTTCTTTCCTCACGGCTTCCCTTCTTGCCGCAGGGATACGGTAGGGACGTTGTTTGACCACTTGTCCCGGAGGTGTCTCAATGTGATGTTCGACTAAGTCCGTCTTCCCCGGTAAGTCTGAAAAGACATCCGAGAATGACTGTACTACCCTCGCCAGGTCCTTCTTTCTTTGTTCAGTCAGTTTAGGGTTTATCACTAGATGGTCTACTGTGGAGGTATATCTGTCTGCTGAGGGTACCGCCAAGTGAGTTCCTTTGGGTGTAGGTCCTATCCATTCCTTTAACATGTTGATATGGTAGCTTTGAGTCTTCGTGGAGGACAGACGCAACCGGTAGGTGGTGTCTCCTATCGTTTCAACTACCTGGAAGGGTCCTTGCCATTCGGTTTTCCTCTTGCTGCCGATGGAGGGTAGCAACACTAGGGTCCACTTTCCCACCGCCAGGCGCCTCAATCTTTTGCCTTTATCATAGTTTTTCTTTTGCCGCCTTTGGCTGCCCTCCAGATTGGAGTAAGCTAGATCTCTAAGTTTGCCTAACTTAGTTCTTAATTGCATGGTGCACTCCAACACAGACTTCTGTTCTTGAGCTTCTTCGGACTCCCACATGTCTTTGGTCATCTCCATCAAAGACCTAGGGAGGCGGCCATACAGGAGCTCGAAGGATGAACAGAGGTCCAGGGGTAATAGCCAATCCCAATCGGGACCTTCTGAGGTCAACATTTTCTTCAAGGTGGACTTGAGGGTCTGATTGTATCTTACCACCAACCCATCAGTTTGGGGGTGGTAAACAGATGTTTTCAGGTGTTTTACGTCCAATGTTTTGCAAACTTCCTTCATCATTCTGGAGGTAAAAGGGGTGCCCTGATCTGTCAAGACCTCTTTGGGAAAACCCACTCGTGAAAATAGTTCAACGAATTTACCGGCGATGGCAGTCGTGGTGGGTGCTCTCAAGGGAAAGGCTTCGATGAATCTAGTGGCATAGTCCACGATTACCAGAGCGTATAGATTACCTTTTGAGGACTTAGGCAGGGGACCTATTAGGTCCATGCCTACACGTTCAAAGGGTATGCCAATGATGGGCATGGGATGCAAGAGGGCTCCTACAGGTTTGTGCGTGTTACGTCGTTGACATATCCTGCATCGTGCACAGTACTCTTGTACCTCCGTATATATTCCGGGCCAAAAGAAATGCCGTAGAATGCTGTCGGTGGTCTTTTCTTTCCCTGCGTGTCCCGCCGTGAGGTGGGTGTGGGCAAAGAAGAGCACCTGCTCCCTAAAGGGGTTGGGCACTAAGAGCTGGGGGCAGCTCCCTTGCTGGGATTCCCTGTATAATAGGTCTCTTTCAATGATAAACCTGGGATAAGGCTGGCGGGTAATTCCCTGTGAGGCATGCGCACTTTCCCACGCATTAAATAAGGATCGGTCTTCTTTTTGTGCGAATTTGAAGCTGCGGTCCTCTGCCCACAGTTCTGGTGTTATGTAGGCAGGAATAGGCCTATTCTCCTGGGGTAGGGGTTGGTTCAGGGTGTTCCTAAAGAGGGATAAGAACTCAGGGTTATCTACTCCTAGGATCATATCTTCGGGTAGGGAGTCCACCACCCCCACCCTGACTGCTTGACCCTTTGTCGGGGATTCTCAAATTAATCGTAGCTAAGGGGTAGGGTTTCACATCCTCATGGACGCATCTTATGTACACTGTTGCTTGGGGAACGGACTGGTTAGGGAGTACAAAGCGCTCTTGCACTATGGACTGTCTGCATCCGGAATCTAGAAGAGCCCTTACTTTATAGCCATTCATCCCCATACTTACATAAAAGGAAGCACCCATTTCAGCGGAGTATAGCACAGTTTTGGGTAGATACCCCACTTCCATTGGTTCATCTAAGGGTCGTTTCCGGGGGCACATTCGAGCTATGTGGCCCCATTCGAAGCATTGGGGGGCTCTCCCCATGGGGGAGAAGCCACCCGGCGGTCTGGGACGCGGAGTTTCCCCGCTGGGTTTGTATTTCTTCTCCGCCTTTGGTAGTGAGGGCTGTTTGTTGCTTTTCTCATTTTCCCAGGTGGTGATCCTGGACTGGACTCTGGCGAAAGTAGCCGCCATCTCAATGGCCTGTCCTATATCCAGTCCTGAGTGTTGGCATAGCCATCTCTGGGAGGCATAGGGAAGAGAATCCATGAACTGCTCCAAATATACTTTATACAGGATCTCCTCTTTAGTGCACAATTCCGGTTACAACCATTTATCTGCTATCATTTTTAAACGAAAGAAGAGTGTTTTGGGGTTCTCCCCGGGTACTCCTCTCTCCTTTCAGAAGCGCACTCGGTAGGCCTCCTGATCTAGTCCCAAATGATCCAATATGACGTCCTTGATGGTTGCATATGGGGTATTCCCCAGGGGGTTAGCTGCTTGGTAGGCAGACTGTGCCTCCCCCGTGAGGAGAGGCGCAAGAAAGAACGGCCACTTTTCTTCAGGCCAGCCCAATGCGCGGGCCGCCCTTTCGAAGTTCATTATAAAGGCGTCTGGATCCTCGCCACGTACATACTTTTGGAGGGCAATACGCGAGGGGTTGGAAGTATGTACCCTAGTCTCTCCGGTAACAAACCCGGGTGGAGGCGGCACGTGCTTCAGGCTCTCAATGTGGGCCGCTATGGTGGATTTAAACATTTACCGGTCTTCGTGTGCCGAGGACAACTGCCTCTCCACAGCCCACTAGAGCTTTTCCTGACCTTTGATCACGTGCTGAATCAGGGCATCCATCTCTTTGCTGCAGACGGATTGAGCTGGTAATCACACTTCTGACACCACGTGTACGGGATTCGATAGGATTGGAGAGGGAGGAGGGGACGGTGTTGAAGATACGGAGTCAGAAACTTTAAAGAAAGTTTTAAGGGAAGGTTTTATTTTTATATACGATTTCCGCCTTCTGCTGGTAATCCTTTCTCTGGCAAAAGCAGCCGGGTCGATGGGTGGTTTTCTTATGGACTCCAGCGTGTTCTCCCTCAGGGGGTTGCTTGTCTCGCCGAGGTCGGGGCAATCACCGGAAACAAATGGAGAAAGAGGTCGGATTTAGTGGAAGAGTAGGGACACAGAAGGATTAGGACCGGGAGTGAGGGTAACCAGCGCTCACAGTGACTTTCTACAGCCGTAGTGCGAGGTGCTCGTGCAGGGAACAGGGAACACGGGATTCACGCACTATATACAAGGCTATTTACACTGAACAGGTTACTCGGCAGGCGGTACTCTACGTCCAACCCGCCACTCGGCCCCGTACCTGTTGGAGCCACGCTCCTCCCGTGGGAACGTGGTGGGGCGGCTCGTGGGAACGATGGCCTCCGGGCTTCTCCAACTCCCTCCTGGTCTGCAGGGCTCCTCCGATGCTCTCCTCTTCGGTCTTCGTCTCTTCTCCGGTGTAACAAACTCCTTTCTCCTCCTTGGAAATGCCGTTCGTCTCTTCCTGGGTCCTCCCTTCTTTTGACGTCGTTCCGCTAGTGGTGGGCGTGCCTACGTTCTCAGGATACTCCCACTTAAAGGGATCCACCGCTTCCTCGCCCTGCCACCATGGGTCTCGGTCTTGACTTGCCCACGCATCCCACGGGCCGGCTTCAGGTTGCTGAAAAAAGGGAAGGGAAGCAGGTGAAAGAGAGGAGGCTGTCCACCAGTCCGTATCCGGGGATTGTACCCCCATTGGAGAACCCACCCCGTCACAGAGAGGTAGCATGTATAAATTACACATTTTGGACCAACCAGACTCACTGTTTGAAATTTGTTTTTAACATTTCTTGACCCATGTGTTTCATAAATTTACAGATTGGTAAAAGTATGAGCATATCTGAGATTACATCCAACAGGTTTGACAACATTGTTTTACTAATGTTCTCTAAACATACCAGGCTAGTTTATATTTTTTAACTTGTTAACATATTTGTTTCTTTTCTGGAAAAGCGTTCCAATTATCTGCACAGACAAGTAATCCAAATTGCCAAGAAGTACCCAAATGTGCGTGTGACACCCTGGAGAATGTCGACAATATGGGGAGGAGCCAGCCTTCTGTCCACATATCTACAAAGTATGAAAGATCTACTTGAGATGAAGGACTGGTCCTGGGACTTCTTCATAAATCTCAGTGCAGCGGACTATCCAATCAGGTAAAAACATTTGCATTTGTGAATTCTTTGAAATGTCTACAGCCTTTTAAAAAATGAACATGCCTTTAAATATTGAGTTTATTGAGAGGGCAAGTGGCCAAAATGAATTTGCAATACCAAGCACCTCAGTTCTGTGAGACTCATTTACATGTGCATACCACCCAAAACACTCTGGGCCTGATTACGAGTCTGGTGTTCTAAGGACTGCCAGACTCTCAGTGATGCCACCGCCGCTCCAGCGGTCTGACAGCCCCATTATGAGTTGGGCAGTCTGACCGCCATTGCACCACTGCAACCACCAGGGATCAGAGCTCCCTGGCGGTGGCGTGGTGGTCTCGGGGCTGCAGTATGCTTAGTGGTACTACTGCGGTCCTGCCAAGCATTTTAAGAGTTTCATCTCTTCCACAGTTTTCATGGTGGTTTCTCCTCCATGAAAACCGTGGCAGACAGGAAACAAAGAGGGCCCTACAAGGCCCCCCGTTGCCTCTGGGCTATGAGGCGCATGCGCGGGTACATGTTGTGCCCCTCTGTGTGCATGCACCCTAGTATCGGCACGGCATGGACTGGTGCAGTCCATACCGTGCCGTGCCGTGCAGGTACTGCTTTTGTTGTTCCCACGAAGGTGCCTATTTCATAGGCACCGCCTTGTAATGCCAAGGAATCACCCTCCAGTGACAAAAAAGTAATAACCTGGAGGGCGGTGCGCATACGGGTTTGGTAGTGTGGGAGTGGGCCACCGGCATATCAGTCCCTGCTCCTGCACCGCCAAACTCATAATCAGGCCCTCTGTGAAATATGAACACGTTATTATGGATGCATTGAAACCAACTGACTTCATCACTATTATATGCACAAATGCTACACAGGTCTTTCCCTTTCATATGAAAATATATATTTTTTCCATCAAGACATTAATAAAAGTTGCTACCAAACCAGTTATATAGCGTAGACGACTCTGTGCTAAAAAAGGGTTAATGTATATACAATATATAAACAAGCGTTTTGATCTCCTGGGATTTATCAATATTTTGGCCAGAGTGAAACCTAAGGGGGAACATTCCAAGGTTTTCTGAATTATCACATCTCATGACACCCAGGGTATGCTCAATTAGATAGGATACAACCATATTAATATTTATTCATAATTTTTCACGTTTTTATAATAACTCCGGACATCAATACTTACAATTCTTGGTTTCCCAATCAGTTTCTAAACAAGACACAGATTTCATGACATCCTCTTGAGTGTAAGTTTAGGCAAGTTGATTTAAAATATTTTGTAAACGTAGGAAACGGACCTCATATGCTTCCATTACCTTTTTCTGTGACCACTGTGGCTTGAATCTTCCATCTTGCTTTTCAGCTGAGCACAAATAACAAGGTAATCTGTTCCAGTTGCGGTTAGTCAACCTTTGGTGTGGTGAAACCTTGATCGCTGTTCCAGATTGTAGTGCGAGAATGACGTGACAAAACTGAAATTACATGGGCGAATACTGGGAAGGTAGTCTACGCAGGGGCTCAACTAGACCCGAATATTCCCTGGGGTAGAGGGGGGAGGGAAGGGAGCTAAAAGGTTAAGGCTTAAGCAATGGAGCCGGGGCTTACCCTTAAAACAATGGGGCAGAGGTATCCTTAGAGCCAGTACAAGAAAACAGTGTTAAATTGTGAATTTTACACATAATGTGGTCAAACCTAGCATCATGTTACAACAAACGTGTTTTACTGGCTTTAACAGTGCTTATATGCAGAGATATTTAAAAAGGGAATGAGAGGATTAACCACTAAAAAGCAGCTTGTAATCTTGCCATTGCAGAGCACTGTAGCACCAGTTTTCCCAAAGTTGTTTCAAGAAGACAACTCTTTTGGCCAAGTCTCTGAAAATTCCTTGTGTGAAATGACCACAATCATATTAAATATTTTTTAATACCAGCTTCAGGAAGAGATTCATCCTGACTATTGATATTTTTTATTCATTTTCAATTTTGACGGAGGGTACACACAAACAAGCATTGGCATAGCCAATAGGTCTTGCCTTTGGAACCTTATAAGTGTTTAGTTATCCAGTACAATATCCTTGGTGCAATAACATCAACTGTTGCATGGCTAAACACTTATAAGGTCCCACAGGCGAGACCTATTGGCTATGCCAATGCTTGTTTACCTAATGACTTGCTTTCTGTGGAAATTTTGGAAATAGTGCTAGTGTGGTGTGCTGGTTGTTCATTTGCCAGAAATGTTGTGAGTGCCATCAGAAAAAAGTTGAATTTTTGGAACAAAAGATCTGACAAAGACAATTATGGTCAGAGGTGAGATATCAATAAGGGGGTGAGGCAGGAAACAAAAACTGTCATTGGCACATCTAAAAAATTGCGTAATTAAAGGATCTTTTAGCAACAGACATACTCCTTTTATTGATTTTATTTTATATATTCATAAAACTTTAATAAATGTTGGAGTGCCTTGCATAACAAGGGTACATCATAAATAAACTACAAACAACATTTTTATTTAAAGACTCAATTTAAAATTCTGTGTTTTAATCGCACAGAGCGAACAAATATGAGCCTCTTGGTGGCATATCTATATCTTTGGCTATATCTATCCAGATCTATCTATATATCTATATCTATATCTATTTATATATCTGGGTAGTTATAGTTAGTTCAGCTGATTCATCGGAAATTCATTTTTTGTGGTGCTAATAACTTTGGTACCATCTGATAAATCGCCACAAACATTCTGAAAAAGCGCTCTTTTCAGACTAGTTTTTGCATGGAAAGTTTCCGGGTGAACCGTCAAGCAGGGGCCAAGAAAAAGGAGGCCCCAAAACACAAAATGTCCTTACATTTTCCATATACGTCCTTAAGAAGTGCTACTGCAAAACCTGCTGAATGGAATTACACAAAATTTGGCAAAAACTAGATCTTGGTCTGTAGATTGTGCTTCTTGTGTTTGGTGTAAATCAGTTCAGATGTTTCTGAAAATTAAGGTTGAAATATGTTTGTATATCTAGACAGTTGGATCCGCGAAAGGCTTGACAGAGTATGGCTGGAGCAACAATTTAAAATTAGTGCTCTCCGATTGGCCCAGGACGTTTTTTCCCTTGGGCCATCCCGTTTCAGTGAGAGTCAAGCTCCTGCGGGAGTGGGCGCTCTCATGGGCTGCCAGCAACTTGAGAAAATTAATGCTTGTAGTCATTACATGCCCTGGGAGAGGGGCTCCTCATGGCCTAATGAAGTTCAGGGAGGGGGGCCCCCTTTTAAAAAACACACAAGCCAAAGGGATGGGGCCTCCTGACAGCAGGCTAGGCAGTGTTGTCAATTCCTGCTGTGTATGGCCAAAGGCCTTTCGCACAGTGGGTTGGCTGCATGTGGGGAGTTTGCCGCAGGGCCTGTAATAAATGATGTCATAGAACATGTCATGAGTGATGTAATATTTGAAGTCATAAGCAGTGCATGGCAGAGATGCAAGTTATGCTAACTATAACTTGTAAATTTCTGTGTTTTTTTAGTTTGCAACATTAATGTTTTCACTAAAATATTCACCTAACTACCTAACTTTCCATTACTTTCACCTTTGGATTGTTCAGTGATTATGTGTGTGTGTTTAGATATTGTGTGTGTGTGGTTATATGTATATATATATAGGTGGCTAGAATACAAAAAGAAGATGGTTTACTAGTGAAACCTCCAGACAAGGGAGGAAATGTTGTGCTTTGGGGTTGCAAACTATATAAAAAAAGAAGCACTTAGCCAACTGAACGATCATGATTGCTATCGCAGGATCAATATGAAGGAATGTGAAGGGGTAAAGGAACAATTCTTTGCGAGACTGGAAGTGTGGAGACACAAAGAACTGTTAAGCTGGGATGAGTAGAAGTTCATCAAACAGGAAAAACAAGTGATACCGGTCTTCTACATGCTCCTGAAGGTGCATAAAAGCACCACGACTCACCTGTTAGACCGATCATTTCTTCATGTGACAGCTTGTTTGAAAACATATCAAAATATATTGATTATTTTTTAAATCCCATTGTTAGAACACTAACATCATTTATTAAAGACTCGACGGATTTTCTTAAATGTATATATGATATACGTAGGAGTGAGACAACTATGATACTGGTGTCTCTTGATATTGCCACTTTATACACCAGTATTAGACACACTGATGGTTTAAAAGTGACAGAATATTTTCTGAATAGAAGACCCATAGGATTTTTAAAACACAATCAAATGATTTTGGAATTAATGAAGTGGTGCTTGACAAAGAATATTTTTTTTATTTAGCAAGGAACGATGATGGGCACCTGCTTTCCCCCCAGTTATGCTAATTTACATCTTGGCTGGTGGGAGGAGCAGGTGCTTGGCGGACCTCCCCTGGAACAGTGGTCAGAACAGATACTACTGTGGGCTAGGTTCACAGAGGACGTTTTCGTGCTGTGGCAGGGCACAGAAGTGGACATAGAAGTATTCATCAGGGACTTTAACCAAAACACTCTTAATCTTAAGTTTGTGGGACAGCATAGTAGAACGTCCATAGACTTCTTAGATATTAGGATAAGACCAGTGGGAGACAAACTAGAGACCACCATTGTCAGATTACAGACAGCTGGCAATTCTATTCTCCATGCGTGCAGCTCCCACCCTGCACCTTTGATTAAGAGTATACCTTTTGGGGAGTATTACAGGGCACGGAGAGCTTGTAGTGACCCACATGAATACTGTAGAATAGAACAGGAAATGATTAGCAGGTTTTTTCAGAGAGTTTACTCAGCAGGTGTTATAAATTGAACAGCCACCAAAGCCAGGAATTTAGAGAGACAGAAGGTGTTATTCGAAACATCCAGAACCCAACAGAGGAAAAGTAAAAAGCAGCAACAGGGACTGGAAAATCACAGATTTATAACAACTTTCAACATTAAACATAAGGAGATTAGGTCCATTTTAAATAAACATTGGCCTCTGGTAAGGGATGATCCAATATTGGGCCCTAAAGTGAATAAACACCCGGACATAACGTATAGGAAGTCTAAATCATTAAAAGTTTTAATTGTGAAGTGTGAATATCAGGAAAGGAGGGGGGAGCCTCCACATGGCTTCAACAGAAAATGGGTTTTAAAAAGTGTTTTAAATGTAAGGCTTGTCTACATGGATTGAACCACACACATTTTAGGACATTTTTTAACAAACCATTACCATTAAGGGCTTTTTAACTTGCAGATCAAGTTTTGTGGTCTATTTGTTGCAATGTCCCTGCTTAAAAATCTGTATAGGAACCACCACTCTGCCTGTGTATAAAAGAATTTTGCAGCACCGTAGAGCAATTATTAATCAGGATAGGACTTATCCATTGCCAGACATTTCAAAACCCATCATCAAAGTAATCCCTTAAGCCCGCAGTACAGCTGCATAGCAGGAATCACCAGAAAAAGAAGAGGAGGGGATAGGGAGAAAGAACTCAGAAAGCTAAAAACATATTTCATTTTAGAGTTCAATAGCAATGAACCTCATGGGCTGAATGTAGATGAGGACTGTATATACCTGCCTATATTAAATGTATGATGAAATTAAGAGAATGACGATGAGCCTGCACATTGTGGAACCATTTGTCTTTGAAATTTATAAAGACAAAATACGAAGGAAATTGCCACCTGTAACTGATGAAACCCATTTTGAAGGAGCTTTTATATTTATCAAGATACAGTACAGATCGGTCGTCAGGTTGAGAAGGATGGAAGTGGTCATCCTCTAAACTGAAATGTTTTTGCTAGAAGTGCATTGTGAAATATATGATGTACTATTGTTGGTGTAGAAGAACTATACTGATATGCACTTGCACTGCAAACTTGAGAGAAAAAGGAAAAAAGAGAGGCCTCTTCTTAGGGAAATTGTCTGGTATTTTTTAAGTGTATTGTGAAGTATTTGAGGTGTATTTTTGATTTTTATGAAAATAATATACTGTAAAGAACTTGCACTTTAATAGTCTAGTCTTGTAGAAGAGTCTACAAGAGTCAGATGAAAAGGGACTGATTCATTTTTACTAAAGCACTAGCACTTTTTGGGGGAGAAAATGAAAAAAGAGAGACCACTTATAGGGGAAATCGTTTGGTATTTTTTAAGTGTATTGTGATGTATATGAGGGGTATTTTTTATTTTTATAAAAATAATATACTGTAAAGCACTTGCACTTTAAGAGTCTAATACTGAAGAAGGGTATACATGGGTCAGGTGAAAAGGAACTGATTCATGTATACTAAAGCACTAGCACTTTTGGATAAAACTGTACTGTATGCTATAAGCACTAGCACCTTCTTTCAGGAATCATCAAAAATGCAGCACTTGCACTTTAATTGAAAGATTGACTGTCTAAAACAAATATATAGAGTGGACATTAGTTTAAAACATGGCAATTACGTGATTAGAAATTCAATTAGATTATGGAATAAGAAGGCAAATAATTCATTTTTCTGCGAATGATAATAAGTCCAGACTTGTTGACCAAGTATAAAAGTAGTACCTGGTTGATAAATATCAATTAAATACTTGTTTTATTATGTGAAACAAAGTATATGCATCAAGTGACCTTGCTATTTTGTCCATAATGTGTTTGAATTGACATGTTCAAAGATGGCAACCACTTTGGAAGTGAAAGAGAACTGAGCGGCGCCTACTGAAAATATAGTCCTTCGTGAATGTCTTTAGTTGAAACGGCTATTTTAATGTGAAAGAAATGGGGCTTTGGAATTGTGAACTAGGCATTGTGAGGCTGCCGAAATGCGTAGATGTGATCGTTTCGCAAAAATTTAAAACTGAGTGACCAATACCTCTTGGAGTGCTGGATGAATCTTATTATTAAATGCAGTAATCTCATGGATATATATATCCCCCGAAACGCGTCATGCCGCCTGTACTGCCATTAAAGGTTTCTTCTCTGGCTCCCCGTTTGTGTCCCTCCGGTTCTTTCCCTGGTGGAGTGAGTCATATGTTGGATATATATATAAATATATATATATATATATATATCACTGTCACCGTCTCCGTTCCAACTCGAACAGACGAGAGTAGACCCAAATCGTGGTGCAATTAAACTTTTATTTTCCTTCCCCACACCACCGCCATGGCGCGTTTCAGCCTCCCACGAGGCCTTGATCACATGAACGCGCTGAGAAAAGTGCATGAACATTTAAAGTGACAGTGCTCAATAGCTTAGTTTGACATATGCTGTACTGAGAGACAAGTTGTAACCCTAGATTAGGATTGGGTTGGACAACACTGTATCTATGCCTGTAATGGGCTCCTTTTTACAAGTGAAGCAGGAACTGTGCAAATATAGGCAATAAATATGTTAAAACTTAATATAAATAGAGTTTTAAAATACTGGTGATCAAATGCATAAAATATGTGTAAAAACCTGTCAAGGAAATTAATATACATTGTCCTAACACAGTCTCCACAATATGTATGGTCATCACTCAAAAAGACACCAGATAACACCCTGAATCCAGATGTATATTGGTTCAATTCAGTATACATGTTAATTGATAACGCCCAAGTGGGCCTACCTTTATCCACAACAGTGCATGTCTAAAACTGCAAGTGCAATATATTACAGTACTATCCGCTAAGCATATGTGACTATATATAAAAAAATGTGAATAATAAAATATTTTATAGATAAAAAATACAGTGACAATAGTGGCAAGTAAAAAAGACTGGGTATACTAGCTAATGTTGACTACATTCTCCATATTAAAATAGCTGTGTCGTGATCTAGAAGTATATATAAAATGTAACAATCGCCAATCATGGGGTTAAATTATAAACATGTATTCATGTCCTCACTGGAATTAAGTCCATTTGGTATCTTGGTATCCAATTCCAGTATATAATTTGTCTCCATCCTGCGTAACACTGCATCCCGATTACCCCCCCGTTTCATGGGTGGAACAATGTCCATGACAAAGTAACTCAAGTCCTTGAAATTACTGCCATGGCAAGCTTTAAAATGTCTTGCGACCGGGTAATTAATGTCATTATTTGTGATAGCGCGCATGTGCTGCTGTATATATATATATATATATATATATATAGTAAGTAAGTAAGTATACTTGTAAAGCGCACTGTTACCCCATCTCAGGGTGTCCTGGCGCTGTATACCGCTGGGGAACCCGTCCTGGCTTTCCCTGTGAGATGGTCCCTCCTGGGCACCTCCAAGGTGAAGCCAGGCATCCCCGGCGCTGATGGGGCCGTTGTGGAGATTAAGCAAGCTATTGCCCTGAGTTGCAGAGTGGGAACCATGGTTAGCGTAGGCACCTAGGTGAGAATTATCGAGTCCGCGGACATTGACCCAAGACCCTGCCGCGTCGGGAATTGAACCCTGGTCCCGGGACGATCTCTGCTTCAGGGTCTGCCGCTTCTAACCAGTGAGCCACACTTCTCAATACATTCTCCCATACACAAAGGAATCAGTCAGTCACCAACTGAAATAAGGACGCACTCTCTCGCATATGTATTTCAAAAAGCTTTACAGCGGCTTTATTTTCCATGCCAGTCCCAGCGCGTTTCACCTCCTCCAAAGGCTTGATCATGGGATATATATATATTCTCGCTCCTACTCCTTTTATTTTCCACAGAGAGTTGAAGCACTCGCGGTGAGAGTATTGAGATGTTGTTGTTATTATCACAACAAGTAGACAAACGCGTTTCGGTATTCCTTCTTCAGTGGCTAACATCGACACTGTTTACGGCCATTTTAAAGCGTCTGACATCACCTTTCATGAACATAGACAAGAGGCTTACTAGGTTACAGTGACTTTCTGCCATCTTTAAATAGTCAAATACTTTAAAAGCGATATTTCATTATCAAATGTCATTAATTTGCTCATGTCAGATATATTCTGAGTATGCTTGGGTTATTCCGCATTGATTAAAACGTTACCACATATTTTCAAACATTCAATGTTACTCCCATTTAGGGCAGATAAAATACTGTAATTCTGCATTCTAAAATGTAAATATGATACGAGACCTCATGGGAGTATACCATCTCTGTAAACACATCTAAATACCACATTTGCTGTACTCATCAAGTCTCGCGAGACCTCCCCACGCAGGTTACATTATTAAGCCGTGGATCGGCATTTGTCACTGTATCCTATTTCTAATATCTCGCCATGTATTGGCACATTTCATTCACTTTAAAATGTTGACACTCTGGAACAAGTTAAATATATGAAAATATAAATCCTGTATTTATTTACCCAGATGTACTGACAATTCCTCGCTTTTATTTAATCCATTGGGTGTTTTTGTCCCTAGATCAATTATATAAGGGGACTCCAGTCTCGGCAATTTTCGTACCTGGTCTCCACCCCTTGGGTTAGCTGGTACATTTCCTTGCATAGGACAGCGGTGAGGAGCCCCTGTTTGTGTACCCAAGCAACAGCCTCCAAAACCCTTGTTTGTGCTGAAACATTTTACTGTATAGAGCTGTGTTAGTAATACATATTAAACAAATATTGTTATTATGTATTTTATATTAAAATTGTTTAATAGTTTTTCTTAAAGTATATTAAAGTGTAATAATTTCCCCTCTACTTTCCTACACGAAAATCTCCACCCCGCTGGTGGAGACATCCGCGCACTGTGAAAAGTTCTTAGTAGTATTTGAAATGTGGGTGCACAGCATATTAAGAGAAAGTATGTATCTTCGTCTTTCTATTGTTACAATAACATATAGATACACAAGCAAGTAAGCAGACAAATATACAGGGTAATCAAAGTCATTCTTTACAACTGTATAGATTGACATTAGCATACATTTCTTGCCAAATTTAATTTGTGTTACTAGTGTAAATCGTTTGGCTTCATCTACTTTTCTCAAAAATAGAAATGGAATCAGGGGCGGTTCCTCTTTATGAGCGTAAGACCTTTGTCCTGCCCCCAGTTGTAGCCATAACACACTGTATGTATGTAGTGGCGAGAGCCACTTTGTAATGTGGGTCAGGCATGGCCTTTTTTGCAGTGCGATGAGGTGACATCATCCTGCTGACTGACAGTCGGGATGGTTGCCTGCTGCGGTGAATTGAAGTGTGCATGTCAGACTGGCTGGTGCCTTCAACACGGCCAGCCTGACATGCGTACATATGCCCTCAAAATCCACTATGTGTCAGAGAGCCATGGGGACAGAGGCCCAGTCCCACTGTATACAGAGTATGAAAGCAGTGTTGAGATTGGCAGAGATTGGCTCCAGAATCAGTCCCCTGCAAAGCTCGTGTATGCGCGGGGGCAGGAGCAGTAACTGAAAATGTGATCACTGACTTTGGCACTCTATTTTGAGGCCACATAGTGATTGCTTATGTTTATAACCTGCCATGGCTCAACGCATTGTCTTTACCGCCGCCTCTGCCTTACTGCACTGTGCAGGGGGGGCGCAGAGAAGAGTTATTTGTGTGTCACCAACTCGATCCCGGGAAAAGCAAGTGTACTGGCCACCTCGCACAGTTCTTCCTCCTCTGGACTTATCTTGCTTAGATTCCAAGTCACAGAAAAAGTAAGGAAACAAGTTTCTGAATCTAAAACCTGCACACGACTTTAATTTGTTTTTTATTGAGTTGTCTGCCTATTAATGACTGGAAAGCGTGTTTTTCAATGATTTACTCTTCCTTTCCCTTCACTCTCGCTGCATCTGTACTGCTTTCTTTGCACAAAGCTCATGTTAATATTTGTGAACTCTATCCCCATAGTTTCAAGTTGCTAAAAAGTAAGCTTAAACAACGTTTCAAATTTACATGTGAATGTCTGTGTTCGCATTTTACATAAAAAAGCTTAATGACTGATGTTTAGAGTCATTACCTGTTATACATTTCTATAAGTATTACATTTTTAACAGGTTAGTGTTTGTTTTGTGCTCCAACCTTTGTGGTTTTGATTCCTTTCAATTGTTTTTAAATATAACATCAGTAATTAGAAAAATAAAAGTGTAATAAACATTGAGGACTTAAGGTCTCAGTTTAATGTGGAAGATAGTTACACTTTGATCCCCGTCAAGCAGCCTTATGCTTGTGAGGTTTCCAAACTTTGCTTGCTTGCTGAATCTCAGGACCAATTTTCATGCCTCAACACTTGTACATTTTACCAAACACCACAGAATGGCATAATACATATAATCCAAGGTTTCTGCATTTGTATAAAACATTTTACACACTAAGAAAGAGCAATCACATTATCTGAAATAAATGCCATGTACAAAGAACTCAAGTTCACGTGTGTCAAGTTGTAAAACCTACAAATTACTTGAAAACCTACTTAGAAAACTGCTGTCATACGTTTACATGGACATTTCAAGTAAATGTATGATTTTTTACATTTTCAAAATACTTGTGCAGTAATCTTTGTGACTGTTGCCCCTTTCCCAGTGTAATCCTAATGGTAGGCATTCTTAAATATACAAAGGCTACTTCATAGGAAATATAATAAATGACTGGCCCAACTACTTTTGTCAAAACTTTTTTAAATATTCACTACTTCTGCTTTATTACAAGTGCCATAGGATATAATGGACTTTTAATGCAGTGGACGGCATATCTGCCACGTTTGTGATGGAGTAAACCTGCCTCCCAAAGTCTAAATCAGGCTGTAAGTCTTTCAAGGAAACTAGGAGGACATTTAGGTGTCAGATGTTTAAGATAATTAAAAAATGTCCAAATGTAAGAAGAATAAAAACAATCATAGAGGCATGAACCTGCAGTTCTCATTCACTAGTTTACCAATACGTACAAACAATTTCACAATAGAATCTAAACATGTGCAGCATCATCTTGCATTAACATTTTCATTTAAAACTGTCCACTGATCTGAACATTGTTCAGACCCCTCCAGGATTTTGCAATTTTGCGATTTGCAAAAAAATCACAAAATCAGCAGTTTTGCAAAAATGCTGCGATTGTTACAAAACTGCCCATGAAATTCGGAAAATGTGATCCATGCCTTCAACAGCCTAACACGGGGGCCTATCAACTGTACAAAGATGATGAATGCCAGCGTTTTACTCCTGTTATCCGTGTGTGCTTGTGCTCACAGATGAAAGGTACACCTTTCATCACACATCCCACCCCAAACACTGTTACTTTAAGTAGAAATAGTGAACTCTGATAAAATATCAGTCTCATTGGACTACAGCTAAGTGAACTCACTGTTCCACCAAATCCAGTCTCTTCTAAACAGAGCATGAACTGATTGCGCTCATCATTCTTTACCTCTTAAGCGCTGCGTTCGGTGAGACACGTTACTTTGTATGGGCTGGTATCAATTCTACTTTGAGGCACTATTCTGTCCTGTGTTGATGGTAAAACAACAGCAGGGAAAGACTTCTGAGAGCCTTTTCTTCTTGAGGGAATGGTTCTTCTGTGTGCTGATCTTGCGATAAGTTAGTTCTGAAATTGAATACCGGAATGAAGCCGTGACCTAATTTCTTAGTTTTAATCTGACCACCTCTACCTAGCTGCTGTTGCAATGATTCCCGGGTTAGGGGTTGGTAAGTTGCATATGGATGCTCCTGCAGTATTTGGGTTTCAGTGAAGTGCTATCTTGTAGAAAAGCTCACATCTCCTCTGGTTGATTTTGGACCCCAATATGGTTAATTCTCCTAAAAACAGGCAAAGGTAAAGAAAAAAAAAGATTGGTTCCAGACCCACGCGCTTCCTTTGGCGCCCTGCCTATTGTTATCTATGTTCTCAGAGGTCACAAATGTAGCTGTATGGACAGAAAGCAGGCAGAAGTCGAACAGTCATGTTTATTTTCTGCAGTTTCCACCCCTTACCATTCTACCTTGCTACATTTTGATAAGCTAACATGGGTTATACCTTACTTAGGCTACCACTGTCATTGTTACGAATTGACATCCAGACTGCACACGGAGAAGCCTCTCAAAACTGACTGCAAACTTTGGATCCCAGCCCTCTGGGAGTGCTTATGTTACAGCAGGTCAGGAACGAGGCTTGGAAGTGACTGACAAAGCTTGTTAACCCCCAACACCTCCCAGTCCACAGGACCACTGCTCAATTATCCTTACTCCTGTCTTGGGATCATAAAAATATACTTTGCTAGTGCGGCAGAGGGACTGCGCCCCCATGCTGTTGATCTCCAAACCACCTCTCCATCCAGGGAGTGACATAATCTTCATATATTTTTCATTTAGGGAGTCTCTCTTTTGAATGTTATATGAGCATTTTTTCAGGTGCATATTTTAAAGTGCAAGCACACAATTGTGAAATGGGGTAGTTGTTTAACTGGGGTGTAAGCCCTGGTCAAACAGTAACTATTTTCATTGTCAAGATAAGGTACAAGCAAGCCCCAAATAAGCTGTACGTCACCCCATTAGTAGCTTGACACAGAGTTAGTAAAGCTTAACTTAGTGTCCTGTGTAAAGTATTTGTGCAACACTTCAAACAGTAAATCAGTGAAAACACACCACTAAAGGAGCCCACAACTGGTTTAGGAAAATAGTGTAATAAATAAATCAAGACCAAAATGACAAAAATCCAATTAGTAGACCGGAGATATCAAATTTCCTGGTTTTCAGTGAAAATAGCACAGAAAAGCACAAAGCAGCAACTGGGCATATCTGCTCCATCCAGAGTGGGTCAAGTCACAAGTTCAGACTGACCGTTATGGAGCACTGGCAGGCTACATGGACCCAGTTAGGTTTACAGAACAACGAACCTTAAATCCTGGAGCATTCCATTGATCCGCGTCAAAAATTTGCCACTCGGCCAAAGCGATGGAATGGTTCTGAGATTCAAAAAGGTTGCAGTGTGAGGTCCTGTTGAATTGCTACCGAAGATTCCGTCAATGGAGCCTGGGATACAAAGTTCTGGCATCAGAGATCCCGTGTGCAGCTGGCAATGTGTCAGTTTTGAGAAGCTGTGAGGCTGTGTCTTGCATCGAGGCTGACGAGGATAGATGCAAGGATTTTGTTGTAGATGTGTCGCATATGTCGTAGATGCCTTGATTCCGAGGATTGCAAGGCTGTGATGCGGGTCTTTGCGATGGTTCCAAACCACACAGCAGCAGTGATGCTTCGGTTCTGTTTGCAGATTTGCCAAGAAAATCAGCAGAGAAAATGTATAGGTTCTGCTCTGAGATGCACCGATCAGAAGAGGAGATGCATTGGTTCTGCTGCCAAGCACCCTAGGCCCGCTCCCAAGGGTCCAAGATTGGGCTGACACCACTTGACAGAGCAGACTCCTAGATGGCAGTCAAGGTGTGGGTGCAAGGTTGTTTTATGCCTTTTATGTCCCTGAGCCTTCAGATCAGGAGGCTAGACAACTAGCTTTTGATGTTACTATGGGATTTGAGCCTGCCAGATGTCGTGGAGGCTTTGCTTAATAGGTCTGATGTTGCTTCTAATTTTTCTTTGAAGCATATGCCACACCCAAGTGTTTCTTAAACACTTTCAATACCTATATGACGGAATATAGGAAAATGAAGACCCCCACTAATATTCTGGCAAACTTGAAACTGGTATTCAAATTAATCTCAGATGTCACATTTGATAGCGTGTGGGGAGCCACAGCATCGGTTGGGCCTTCAATAGCTGGTCCTAGACTGCTTTAGATGACCTCTTGGAAACCAGACTACACTCGGAGAGGTCTACTTAAAAAATTACATTTAGAAATACAGCTCCCTCCTATGAGCTTAGGACTGGAGCTGTGCTTCCGTAGAGCTGCAGACACTTTAAACATGCCTATTTCAAAGTGGAATGCTCTGCTAAAACAGTTTTCATAGATTTCAGGCTGAAAATGAATGATTATGAGTCAAATAAAGTGCCACAAAAATGCAGCTAAATTTCCATATTTGTGCTGCTAAATTTCCATATTTGTGACGCTAAATTTCATAATCCATGCCGTAATATCCTGGGGGGTCTGATTGTTAATCAGTAAACAGTGTCACTTAAATGAGACTTTGCTGACCTAATACTGAAATGTCTCAAAGATGTTTAACAATCACAGACACATTTGTATCATTAAACAGAAATTTTAAAACTGTGTAAAATTACATCATTTGTTTGGGAGGTCATCACATATGCAAACAGTATTTCTCATTTAGACATTGGGTTTAATAAATGATTCTCGATGTGAAACACTTAGTTCAAAATAAGCTTAAATTCAAATTTTTCTTAGTTAACGAGTCACCATAATCCAGTTTATAAATTGATAATGGATTAAAACCCGAGCCCATATAAGAACATAATGTTAATGAGAAGTAATTCCACCTTTAAAAAGTTTGAAAAGTGAGTAGGACATAACATTTTCCTTCACAGGTAGGAAGCACAGTAGGGTGTTAGGAAATCATCCTTTTTCATTCTCACCAGCTTTTTGTAAAAATCTTTCTTGAGTCAGCGCAGCCGTTATTACGTTGATGGGACTCAGTCGGCTGAAAAAAGCATTGCCAGGTTGCCCTGTAGTGAGAATCGACAGATGATTACACAATACACTAAAGCTGCTGCAACTGCACTCTGAATTTGTAAGATAACAGGCTTACAGCAATTTACACGTTGACTATTTAGTCATATTGCAGTTGCTTTTGATGGCTTTCCCTGTGGAAAAGCATATGACATTTTTTTGGATTAACTCTTATTCGGGCTGATTGTATGCTAAGCTTTCACTTCCCATCTGCCTTTCCATCTGTGATACCAGAACCGCTAGGGCCTTTAATCCGAGAGATCTAAGCTGACCTTGTAAAAACAGCACAAGCCTTTTAAGCAGGATGGGTGGCTAATACAAGGCAGATACTGTACTGGTTGGCGTGGTCTCCTTGTCTCTACACTTTTGCTTAACTGAGCTGTGATTGTATTACTACTAACTAAAAACAATGGAAAACTATATCTGGATCTTTACTTAGAGTATCTATTCAATATCAGCATCTATCCTTTTGTAAAGAAACAACAAAGCTAATTTTTAATTCGCTAAACCACCTTGGAACACCGCAAGCTGTAATAGGGTTAATTTTATTCAAAGTTCACATGATTATATAAGCTGCAGAAATAAACATTTATGGAACAGTGGGCAGGAACCAATGATTCATGGTATTTTTTAATGTGATTTTTTAAATAATTGATACTGCATGAGTATCTTCAGTTGGTGGCATTTATAAACAAAACAGTCCACCAATAGAGTATATAGCTATAAAAAAGTATGAAGAATAAAATTATTCTTTGTAATGAATATTTTGCAAAATAGATAGATACTACCATTGGTCCCTAAGAATCAGAGGTAGCAATTCTCTTTGGAAAAAATATCTGATAGTTTATCATAACATATTGTGAAGATGAAGAGGATTTTGAACATTGATCATTACTTTTTGGCATTGTTTTGGTATATGATTGATTGTTGACTTACACATACAGGTGTGAGGGAGGGTCAATTGCATTTAGATCTACAGTGGATCTAAGGGCAACTGAACATGACTCACTCACACACACACACACACACACACACAATCACACACACACACATACATATTTTTAGGGCAATTGGAAGTTGTATATAGTTGCTTTAAAGCCACGACATTTCCTTGTGCTGCTGTCCATGGAATCTGGTACAACGCAAATGTGCTAAATTTAATTACCAACGCTACAATCTACATTCAACACTTAGGATCGTTGACCTCATTAATTTGTCTTGAATGGTTTCTCACTTTTTATTTACTTTAGAAAAATAATTGAAAAGTGGCGTGTATTTTCCTCTGGGAATTCTTTCTGTTATCCTATATAATTGCATATCTAATGGCAGCCAATAAGATAATTCAGTGTGTTCAATTATTGTTGCAAAGATATGTGAGGGATGCTTTGGAAGTCCGCTTTGATAACAATCAGGGCAAGTCAGAGAGGGCCTGATAAATAACTGATGCTGATGTTGAAAGCGGTTTAAAAAGACCCTAGTAGTACCACCATTATCTACTGTTGAATTGGTCTGTTTATTGTTACAAGGTAGGTAATTGGCCAGTTCAGATTGAAACTCTGTTAGCAATTAACATGATTTAGTTGTGAAACCGGATAAGAAGAGGTTGGCTTATCTGGCATAAATAGATTATTACCAATACATTTAGAGTGGATGCCATAGCTGCATAAATCGCATATGGCTTAAAAACACTTGAAGCCCTGTTCAGACGATTTACCGCCATTTAACTTGAGCCAGGTCTCCCAAATTCCCTGATACTTTCTGCCACATCCTGGATGGGGTGCGTTGAGGGTTGGTAAAGAATATAAAACATTATATTTAGTTCATCAACATTGATAAAGACTTTCTACCCAGATTCATCAGTAATGCTCTGAGCGTGGCAACTAAAGTGTGCAGGTCATGAAAAGAGCACTAGCTGCTTCCTCCAGGTACTGAACCTAAGTGAGGTATCATGGCCCTCAGCATCAGATGTGAGGGGAAACTGCATCAGCAAGCCTTCTCTGGGCATAATTGGTACCACAATGTACAGTAATTCTGAGAACTGGCATTACCAACCAATTATAAGTTTCAAACTCAGGAAGAGGAAAAACTGCAGGAATTGGTGTTTGGCTGCAGGCTCCAGCAAGTTGTCCCTCCATTTGAAGCCCTTTCGTGCATGGGAAGGAAACCATAATTACTTTGCTGCCTCAGAATCCAAATTCGGCTATAAGATCAAATCAGGAGAACTTTTCTTATGTAGTCCTGAACACTTCTGGTCAATCGATGCCTATAATTTACTTGCTGTGCTAAGGTCAGGCGAGTCAGGTACAACCCCCACCAACCCCCCAACACAGCCCAGCGCCTTGAGATCCTCACGGGTGAGTAGCACGCTTCACAAATCCCCGATTGATTGATTGGTCTAAACCACCCTTGCATGTAGCACCACTGTTCGATTTTTTGCGGAGTTTTGGGAAAGGTGGATACGGGCTCTGTGGATAAAGAAAGCTGGGGGCTTTCAGCAGAACATCCTGGAAAAGCATAAAAAGCGCTGAGCTGTTGTGTGGGTTAGTAGCATTGTAGCACAACAACTGTTGAGGCTCTAGTGCCTAAGGTTTTCTTTAGCCTTTATCCCAGGATTGTAGCTGACATTGTTTGTGGTTCACTCACTGTGAATCTCTTTATCAGCCAAGCCAGATGTCAACTCACTCTCTATTGCTTCACAGGAAAGCCTTTTTCATGTAAAAATGCTGAGAACCTTATCTTTTCTTCCAGTCTGCTTTCAGTTAGAATTTTAAATGGGTTCTACTTTTTAACCTCAATGCACCCTCCACAGTCATGCATGCATTCATAAATGCATACATACATAACAAAGCAACCTCTCAAGGTCTGCTTTTTTATGTGCTGGCGAAAGAAAACAAATTTCGTATATTTTGACATTTATTTGCACAGGATGTGTTAAAGGAGAAACTCTTGTTTCAATAAAAAACAAAAAAAACAGAAGCCTACACCGAATATTGACTATCACAGCAATTCTAGAAAACCGTGTCTTAAGTTCTATAAAATAGAAATGTTATGGTGAATGCATTTATGAATTTATGAACTGCATGTTAATGTTGTGTGAAATAAATTTCAGAAATAAACGAAATAACTATTCAAGGTATCTACATTAAATAATGCAGAAATACAGAAACTTTTATTATTTCAAAAGAAGCACTATTTGGTTTAGACTTTTAGTCACTGACTACTGGAATAATTGGTAGTAAATTA
This sequence comes from Lissotriton helveticus, assembly GCF_964261635.1. NCBI lineage: Eukaryota > Metazoa > Chordata > Amphibia > Caudata > Salamandridae > Lissotriton > Lissotriton helveticus. The sequence goes on along the minus strand of NC_136071.1, from coordinate 644,236,983 downwards.
AAATCTTTTATTTAAAACATTTAATTTATCAAATATTAAATTAAATTAAAATCAAAAAGAAAGTCAAAGGTATGATGGGCGAACATTTATATACAAACCATAACCAGGTTGTATTAGTGGAAGTAAAGGAAAAATAGATGATTTTCATTTTGGAGGTGAAAAGCAATCCAGGGTACATTTGTTGTAAGTAGTCGGAGAATTTTGTTTGAAAGTCGTATAATGACATATAAGAAGAAAGGTGTCAACAGTGTGTGCTACTACACCTGGGTTTATGACACCCTTGACATAAGAAGATCAGTACAGGCAGGCATACATTTCATGTGTTTTTCATTAACAGAGAACTGTGAAATGACAAAACAAGCATTTGTGAACAAGGCAAATGGTTATGAGGAGGATTTCTTTTTTTGAATGGGCATTCAATGAAGCTTCTGGAGAATGGGTTTGGCCAAAGTAAAGCGTGATATCATAGGAATCATTATGGGCACTGGATTCTGAATAATTTAGAGTTTGGCAATACCATTCCACTGAGGGCGAACCACTAAAGTATACACAAATGTGATGAATGGAAAGTTTGGGAGCAGGGTCAAGATTTATTTGCATAAAGCTGTGTCTAAACTGAGGTGGCATAGGGGCAAATAATCAATGGGTTTGAATGCAACCCCATGCGATTGTCAAGGGTTAGACTTACTGCAAGCATCCTTCCATCACCTTTTGTGTGATTGATATTATGCCCTTTGAAGCCAGGGGTATGCCCAAACGTGGAGCCCTTCCTCGCTGTGCCACTGGACTCAGTCTACACTTGATTGAAGAGCTAAAATGAGGGAGAAACCGGTCTTGGGTTGCTTGTGTTCTAGTTCAGAGAGGACTTTACCTGGCAGTTTCGGCTGGACTGTTTTCATTGGAGCAGGGTCAAGACTGATTTGCATAAAGCTGGGTCCAAACTGAGGTGGCATGGTCTGCAAAATAACGATGGACTGGGATGCCTCTTGAGTAAATCCTAGTGGCTGAGATTAATTCAAGCATTCTGCCCATCACTTTTTTGTTCTTAGATTATACTTGAGATATGAAGGTTGTGATCAACAGTATCAATGGCTGCTGTCCAAAAGAATGAAGATGCAGTGATGTTTTTTGTCAGCAATCAAAATAAGACCATCTAAATGAGAGGCCAAGTTGGAATCTGTGCTTTGATGGGAATTAAAAATCAAGTTCCAAATTGTCTCATAATAAATCGTCTTTAAGTTAGTAGCAGAGTTGTTTGGACACTATACTTTCCAGACTTTTGGTAATGGCAGGTAAAAGGGTAATAGGTCTGTAGTTAGAAGGCATCTCTGGAGTGAGGTTGGGCTTTTTGATAATGAGCTAGGTATCCATTGTTTTAGATCAATTAGAACAATTCCAGAATGGAGAGTGAGTGCAATAATGTTATGAACAACTGAGGCAACTTGCAGAATACCTGTGTGAAGAACAGAGATGTTTTATGGGTCTCAGGAGCGATCCGGAATCAGTTTTAATCAACTGAGGTAAAACATCCCAGGAGGGGCAGCCAAGTTCTTGTAGACATGGGGTGGATGTGTCAAAAGAAGAGTACTTAGATGCTACATGAGTCAGAACGAGGGAGAGGCTGTTGTGATGGAGTCATTAATAGACTGTCAGATATGATCTATCTTTTGAACAAATGGGATATACAAAATACTGCCTATATTGAATTTGCGATTGAGGGGTGAGAACAGTAGAAATGTTATCAATAATTTTAAAGATCTTTTTGTTTCTTGATGGCGCTACAGATTTTATTAGAATAGTGTGTTTTTCAAGTGCCTTGCATTTGTTTTTCTTGAAGAGTAAAAGTTTGGACTTGAAGAGGGCTTTTGTTCTGAAGCATAGAAAATGCACATATTTGCAATTCATTTAGCTTTGTGTTTTAAAGAGAGAAAATTATCTGTAAACCAAGGGGTGCATTTAGTTCATTTTGTAACTCTTAAAAGGTGGAGAGGGGCAATATTACCTGTTGCAACTGAAGTCAATTTTGAATAATCCATATAGCACATAGAGGGGCCTAGTAATTGTGATGGAGTTGAGAACATTTCAAGAGGTGGTTACATTTCATTTTATCCCATGAAGAATATAGTTTAAGGGGGTGAATGTGGTAGCACGTCGTCTGACGGACAGTAGGATACAAAGTAATAAAGGTGTGTCTGACCAAATTTGATGCATAATTGAAAGAAAGTGTGTTAAATTAGGCACAGTCCTTACCGCAACTAGTATATAACTGGCAGAATGAGTAGGGATGCAAAACTCTAGATTAAAACCTCTATATGGGCAGTGAATAGTAAATGAGAAACATTGGGGTCTAATATCTCCAAGGATGAGGCAACTTTTTGTTATTTATGGGAAATTAAGTAATCAAGAAATTAGAGGCTGCAAGCTAGAACATGAATCTGGCAAATAGTATAAAATCATTACAGCAATTGTTGTTTTAGAGTCAATTGAAAGGATGGACGCAAGAATCTCAGCTTTTGCACTGTTTATAAATAATGGCAACTTTGCATCCTTTTTTAGTTTTGCGGCAGTCATGATTAATAAAGGTCTAGCTCAAAAAAAAAAATATAAAGAAATTGTTTGGTGCCTTCCTTTAGACAAGTTTCATTTAGCGTAGGAAGACCAAGTTCATTAAAAAAGTAAACGTTTTTTTAACTGGGGCATGTTTGATTCATAAACATAGACTGAAGTAATGCAGTGTGTTTTATACTGGGATGAAAAAGGTGAATGAAAAGCCAAACTGGCATAATGACCAACCCCTAATTCTGGTCAGACCCAGACAGGCCTATCTAGGCTTGCCTTTCTCGTAGATGCACTTGGAATCTCATTAAGGACTGAGGAAACGTTATTGAAGAAAATACTAGCACATAATGAGCCCAGTGTTGTTCTGCATTACTTTGTATATGGCAGGACCAAAACAATGGGCCCTAACCAGCAACTGGTGGCATACTGTTCGGGGAAGAAGCCTCTTAAAACAAAATCACCTCTTACATCCAAGCCTCAGAAAAAACAGAGCAAGAGATCATTGACAATGCAAGTAATTTGCAAAGTTCAGAAAAGTGCAAAAACTAATTACAAGGAACAGATACAATAAATACTACAATAATTAGTAGATTTAAAAGCAGATTAAGGTGGCATGAGGGATGGTCAAATGTAATTTTGTTTTATCCAGTAACACAATGTCACTTGTTAGAAATAAGGATAAAAGCTTTGTGGAAATGCAACATTTTATTACAAGTAGGACATTCAGTGGAATAGGGCATTCAGCACAAGGCTGGTGTAAAAACCCTTGATCAGAGGTATACAGGTTTTGTCAGTTAAGGATTAACTGGATTAGATGCAGTATATGATAATTTGGCAGGCTGGCATATGTGAATCAATTCTAAAGAAAGGTTTGTGGTAAATGTGGTAAAGTATGCAGCATGGGAGGGTAGGACAGATGGGGCATGTAAAAATGAAGAGGGTAAGGGGAAGAATGTTGTGTATGATTCATATATCAGAGATCTTGGATCAAAGAAGTAGACAAAATCACTGAGAGTGGGGCAGGATTGCTATATAGTGGGGCATGGAGAAGAGGGTTTATTGTGTAGGATCTCTATTCATGATGAAGTTTGAGAGAGGACATGAGGTTAAGCCAGTTCATCATAGTCGAATTAAGGGTAGTGATTAAAGTGCTGTGAGCTTGTATGTAAACACTGCGGTGCTCTTTGTACTAAACTCCTTCCACCTGTGCACATTATTGATCATGTACATAATGATGGCCAATGTTGTGGTTACCCACAGGTGTGGACAGGGTAAAGGTTGAAGATGGATAGTGAGAGGTGAGTGGTGAGTAAGAGTACTACTGAATTCATGAAATGAGGTATTATTCACAAGGAGAGAGAAATTAATATGAATATGATTCAAATTTAGGAGAGACTATGTCAGAACAGATTTTCATTCTGGAATTGGCGTTATGTTCATAGGAGAAGGGCATGGGCAGTGTTGATAAATGTAGATAGATTAATGAGTGGACTAATGGATAAGGGTCAATGTTTGGGTTATGTGCCAATGTAGCGGAAACTTGAGTTAGATCCTTAGGTTTTGCAAGAGTGTGTGGATGCCATCTACCTTTAAGAGAAGCTCTGATCAAATAAAATATGGATGAACAGTCTGGCAACAAAGGCATTTTTTGTCCAGCGTTGAAGTCATGAAGGACTATATGGGGACTGAGATCAAATCAGAATTTAGGACACAGAAAATGTAGAGACAATTGTCCAGCAGATTTGAGAACCTCTCTGAATCTGCACCTCTCAAGGTAAAGCATAAACAGCTTCAGGGGAATATGTGATTTCGAATTATGGGCCATGTTGTTTTAAAGCCTCTCCGTAAACAACTTTGAGTAAATATTGCTGCATATGTTAACTTATAATCATATTAACACCTAGAGAAAGGAAATGGACCTCCTTCAAACACTGAAGATTATAGCAGTGAAACTGTTGTTCTACAACATATGGATTTGGTCCAGTTACCATGCAGGAGTCTTTGAGAACCATGGGGAAATTTCAATATCATTCCTAAATGTCCCATTAAAAAAAAACTACTTGATAGCAGTTTTCTGACTAACCACAAATTTCAACTTTTTACTGTCCTTTTCCTTACTCCGAGCAAATGATTTGTGCAGACTTCCAGATTTGATTTTGATTGCCAAATAAATGATTATGGCCTATTCCAAGGACTACTTCAATCTGCTACTTTGGTTTCCTTTCAGAGAAGCATACCCCCACCCACCTATTAGTAATGTAGGACCTGATTACGAGTAAAGCAGTCTGAGGAACACCAGACTCATGGTGACATGGTAGTCCAGCCACCGCTGTACCGGCGGTCTGACTGCCCTGTTTTTAGTTGAGTAGTCGTACCGTAATTGGACCACTGGCTCTGCCAGGGAACCGCCTTTCCCTGGCGGTGGTGCGGCGGTCAGTGCCATTGTAAGATGCAGGTGGTGCAGCTGCTGGACCGCCATGCATATTGCAAGTTTCAGGACCCCCAGGGTTTTCATGGTGGTCTTTCCTCCATGAAAAGGCTGGCGGTACTGAAACAAAGAGGGCCCTACAGAACCCTCTGTTCCCCCACAGTCTGAGGTTGCATGCAGGGGGGCACAACATATTCCCCCCTGTGTTTGTGTGCCCCAGTTTCTGCATGGTATGGACTTTACAGTCCATGCCGTGCAGGAACCTGTGTGGCATTCCGGTTGTGGTGCCTTTTTCAAAGGTTCCACCGCCTTCGAAAGAGGCACCACCGCAGGAACTGCCACGCTGCCCACCAGACCACAAAGTTACTTCTAATCTAGTGGGCGGCAGCGTCTCTTGGCATGCGGGGGTGCAGTGGTGGCAGGCTGTCAGGGACGCCACCTCAGGAGTCCAGGTTCTTTTCCGTCTTATGGTTGACTAGCCCCAATACCTCCAGAAGTCAGTAAGCGTGACAAGGATTGAGAAAACGCTTGGCACAACCCACTGGCCCCCAGAGGGAAAGGGAAGTGGGGGACGGAAAGGGGTAGTGGATTGGGGTGAGGAAAGTGAGAGAGAGAAACAAACAACACTGGATCTCTTCTGGGAGAATGGTGTCTCTCTCTATTTTGAAGCACTCTGGACTTCCTTTCGTAGTCTTGGTTCTTAGACTGTGCTGCGTTAAAGTGTACACCAATCACTATTGGTTCTTATAAATAAACAGGTTCTTTTAACATATTCTATCAAAAGGATCTTGGTACATACCAATTACTAGAAAGCCCAATCCTGTGCTTCTTATCCTAACACATGAACATCATTGTAAACTCTTCGAACTGCTTAGTTCTCAAATACCTTCAAAACATAAATGCACTGAGTAAGCAATTGCTCAGCTTTTCTGTTTACCCACAATTCAATGAACTTTCTGTGAACTGGTTAGTAAACTGCGAACTGCACTCTGCATGCAAACTTGTCTTACCTCACACTGTGTCGTGTGCTTCAATAATTGGGGTTTCTGTGTAAAGAAGAAATAAAAAAAAACAACACTATTTCCCCTTTTAACAACTACTCAGATGAACCATCTCTTGGTTACAATCTCTTCTTTGTTCTTATGCAGTTTAAGCCACTGCAGTACCCTTAAACATATACATATACAAGTACCTCAAACAGATAGTCACTATGCTCAACAATCAGCAGTTATGTCCATCAAGAGATAACCTTTAGCCAAACAAGATTCGCTTTTTCATTGGTTTTACCAAGGTTTGTTTTTTAACCAATAGCCAAAGCTCAATAGTTACTTCTTTGAAAAAACGGAACAGTCTTACTTCATCCGTGTGCACAGGAAGTCTGTGTCCAGAGACCGGAAGGGAAGGGGCCGGTCCCACCTGAATAGAAGTCCGACTGCAAATGCTCGAAAAAACCGGAAATGACAGGGACGATGAAGCGGTGCTGGACGGAGCTTGGAGGTAGCGCCAGACCGCTCCGAAGATCGGGAAAACTCCTTCGGGCTTGCTCCTGATGAGAAGAGGAGAAGACGAACCAGGCAAGTCGCGCTGGAAGCGGGCGGGGCCGGGTGCTGAGAGACGGGTCCTGGAGGCTCCTGAGCGGCGCTGAAGCTGCGAAGCGAAGCGTCTGTTAGGGAACCGGCAAGCCTTTTAAAGGCTTCTCTCACGTGTGGGAAGATAGCGGTTGAGCACACCTGCTTAACGTGCTTTCAACGTGCGCTTATGAATATTCATGAGCACCTTTCAATCTGTTGGAAAAAACATGAACCTGCACAATACTAACAAGCATTGCTACCTCCAACCAAATATAGTTCTATACAAAACATGATACTTTTCTGCTTTTTGTATGTTTTCCTCTGGACCTTAATTCCTGCTTACGTTTTCCTGACAGTTCCCCCCCCCAAAGGCCTTCTCAGAGGTCGTGGTTTGCTGGGATTCAAAGCGTGGAAAGAGCGGACCAAACGGGGAGCATGAACATTACTCTCAGGTTCCCAGGATCTTTCTGCACTATCATAGCCTTTCCAGTCAATTAAGTAATACAAACGTCCCCTAAACCTTTTGGAATCTAGTATTTTCCTGACCTCATATTCAACATGGTCTCCTAATATTAGAGGAGGGGGAGGAGCATCTGGACGGGTGTTTGGTAGCACAGGTTTAAGTAGGGACACATGGAATACTGGATGAATCTTATAATCTTGAGGAAGGATTAGTCTTACTGAAACCGGGTTTATTATCCTGTCTATGGAAAATGGGCCTATGAATCTTGGTTTTAGCTTTTTGGGACCCTCAATCTGTATGTTCTTGGTTGATAACCAAACCCGATCCCCAGGCTTATAAGGTGGAGCAGGCTTTCTGTGTTGATCAGCAAAGTGTTTCATCTTTTCTTTTTGCTTAGTTAAGGTTTGTTTGACATTCTCCTGAAACTTGCGTAAACTATTTAGTCTTTCTGCTACGGCTGGCATTCTGTTCTGTTTCTCAGGGAAAATCACAGGCAAGGTTCTAGGGTGTTGGCCAGTAAGGAAATAGAACGGGGAACAACCTAGGGCTGAGTGCATTGTGTTATTATAAGTGAACTCTGCTAAAGGCAGAGCGTCCACCCATTCTGTGGTTAAGGTAGTGGTTAGGCAACGTAAACTCTGTTCCAAGTACTGATTCACTTTTTCGGTTTGTCCGTCAGTTTGGGGGTGGAAAGCTGACGACAAAGCTAAGTCAATACCTAGGTGACTGCTCAACTGTTTCCAAAAATTTGACAGGAATTGTGGCCCTCTATCAGTAATAATTTTTTGCGGAAGTCCATGTAATTTCACTATGTTAGCTATGAACACCTTACTGAATTCTACTGCAGATGGTAGTTTAGGTAGTGGAATAAAGTGTCCCATTTTGGACAACAAATCCACTACTACTAAAATAGTAGTCATCCCTGATGATGTTGGTAGATCAGTTACAAAATCCAAACTAATAGTGTGCCAGGGTGTAGGTGGTATCTCTATTGGTTGTAACAAGCCAACCGGAAGCGAGTGTGAAGGTTTTTGTCGGGCACACACTGGGCAAGTTTTTACATACTGCTCAATATCTGCTTTCATACCTTTCCACCAAAAATGTCTTTGACACAACTCCATAGTCTTGTTGATTCCTGGATGAGCGGCCATAGCCAAATCATGGTTCCACTTAATCACTTGTTTTCGTAGATCTTCTTTTGGAAGGAATACCCTATTTTTAAAATAGAATATGCCATCCAATACAGAGGTCTGTTTTAGTGCAAGCCAATCTTTTGGATCCAAGTCTTTATGTTGATCCTGGAGTAAAGATAAAAAGTCTAGCTGAGTGATTTCTGCACAAATTTTCTCTACAGGTATTATACTCTGATCCCCTTCTTTAATCTTTTTGTCCTTTTCGCAAACTAAGCGTGAGAGGGTATCTGATAACAATTGTTTTGCCCCTGGTCTGTAAGTGATTATAAAGTCGAACTCGCTAAAGAATTGCAACCACCTCATCTGTCTTGGTGTGAATGCTTTCACAGTTGAGTAGAACTGTAAATTCTTGTGATCTGAGAATATGGTTATAGTGTGTTTAGCCCCCAGAAGGTGATGCCTCCATTCCTGAAAAACTGCCTTGATTGCCAAAAGTTCCCGTTCAGCAATCGTGTAGTTTTGTTCTGCCGGTAAAAGTTTCCTGGAATAGAAGGCTATAGGATGGTAACTTCCTGAATCAGCAACCTTCTGAAGTAAAACTCCCCCTATTGCGGTTTGAGAAGCGTCCGCTTCAACAAAGAAGGGCCTGTCCGGGTCTGGGTGTGTTAAGATTGGAGCAGACGTGAAGGCTTTTTTCAGAAGGTTAAAGGCTCGCTCGGCCTCGTCATTCCAAAGGAATTTCTTTCCCTTTTGTAGGAGGCTGGTTATGGGTACCACGATTTCAGAAAACTTCGAGATAAATCTCCTGTAGAAATTTGCAAATCCCAGAATCCTTTGTACTTCCTTGATGGAAGTAGGGGTGGGCCAATCCAAAATTGCTTTTACTTTTTTGGGGTCCATGACTATACCTTCGGGGGACAGCCAGTAACCCAGGAACTCCACTCTTGTTGTGTTAAAAACACATTTCTCAAGTTTTACAAACAGGGAGTTATCTCGTAGTTTCTGTAAAACTGATTTGACATGCGAAACATGTTCCTCTGGAGTCTTGGAAAAGATTAGAATATCATCGATATATACAATGACGCAGACATCCAATAGTTCGTGCAATACCTCATTTATGAAGTACTGGAAGGCTGCTGGGGCATTGCAGAGACCAAAGGGCATCACTGTATATTCGAACAGGCCGAATTTGGTACGGAAGGCAGTCTTCCATTCGTCGCCTTCTTTGACTCTGATCAAGTGGTATGCCCCACGAAGATCTAACTTGGTATAAATTGTTGACCCTTTGACCTGATTCAATAGTACTGGAATCAATGGAAGTGGATACCGATTTTTTATAGTGGCTTTATTAACTGCACGATAGTCGATGCAGGCCCTTAAATCACCGGTCTTTTTTGCAACGAAAAACAGAGGGGACGAGACTGGGGAGGTTGAGTGTCTAATAAAGCCTAATTCCAACAACTCGTCTAGGTAGGTACGTAGATATTGATTTTCCGGTTCGGTAAGGGCATAGACCCGACTACAGGGTAGCACTGCCCCAGGGATCAAATCGATTCTACAGTCGTAAACCCTGTGAGGGGGTAACTTAGTTGCCTTTACTGGATCAAATACATCCGAAAAGTCTTGAAATTCGAATGGTAATTCCACCGAGTCAGATTGCGTAGCAGCACAGACAAGGGGTTGGTTGGGATCTCTATTCTCTTGGTAACAGTGCTTTTTGCAATATAAAGAATCCAAAGTCACAGTACGCTTCACCCAATCTATCTTTGGATTGTGAAGCTCTAACCATGGGATGCCTAAGATAACTCCAAAAGCGGGAGTATCAATCAGGTCAAACGTTGTTAATTCAGTGTGGCCATTATCTGATAGAAGAAGTAGAGGAGGAGTGTGAAATCTGATCAAACCAGATGAAAGGGCTGAACCATCCACTGCCCGTACGGGTTCAGGTTCCTTTTTTGGGACTTTGGTTAGATTTAACCTTTTAGCGAATTCTAAGTCAAAAAAGTTTCCTGTGGCACCAGAATCGATTAAAACAGGAATACTATGCCTTTGATGGTTTGCCAGGACTAAGATCAACCTTATTGTGAAATGACGGGGTATGTGATTGGCTATACTAGTAATGTACCTTGAGACCTCCATTGACTTATTTCCCGAGGGATCGGTCTCTTTTTCCCTCGAGAAAACTAGTTTTCCGACTCCAAATGAGGATCTTGACTTGTAGCCAGGAGTTTCTTCTTAACAGGCCTAATAGGACACTCCTTGGCGAAATGGCCAGACTTTCCACAATAAAGACATAGATTGGCCTTCCTTCTCCTATCCTTTTCCTCTTGTGATAAAGGCCCTTTGATTCCCCCTATCTGCATTGGCTCTACTTGAGTATTCTTATCCACCTCTGCGCTTTTCCTATCAGACTTGAAGTGCAAGGCCCTGAAATCTGATTTAGGTCTTTCTGTTCTCCTCTCTCCCAGTCTGTGGTCTAGCTTAACTACAAGATCTTGGAATTCTGTGAAGTCATCAGGGAGGTCCACAATATGAGCCAAGGAGTCCTTCAATTCCTCCCTAAGACCTCGATAGAATAAGGATATCCTTTTATCTTCTGGCCACTGGGTCTCGGCTAACAGTCGATTAAACGTGGTCACATAAGAAATCAGGTCCCGAGAGCCCTGACGAAGATTTAATAACTCATTATCAGATGCTTGCAAAAAGACATGCTTGGCAAATAACCTAGACATGGCTGTCCTGAACTGTGTTAGATTGTGTAGTAATGGATCATTCTTGTCCACCAAGGGCATGGCCCAATTGGCCGCTACACCTCCTAAATAAGATATAATGAAAGCCACTTTGGAGGTGTCTGAAGTGAACACTTGGGGTTTACATAAAAAGTGTAACTGACACTGACTCATAAAGGTTGTGAAGTGAGAACTGTCACCAGAAAAGCGCTCGGGATTAGCTAGAGGAACAGGCTGTGGAGAGACTACTGTGATCTGAGTCGGCTGCCCCTGGCCTATTCCTGTACTGGGTGTTGGGTTCTGAAAAGGGGCCCCGAATTTGGGAGGAGATAGAATTGGCTTTTTAGGCTCCTCTTTGTCCCTCCAAGAGGTAAAACCATCTCTGGTGTGATCTAATTCCTGTCTAAGGGATTGGTTTTCTAATCGTAAGCCCTGTATTTCGTCATTCATTTTTCTTACTAGATCTACCAGCTGGGTAATATCCATGGTTTCCATGGGAGTAGACAATCACAAGACGGAATATGGACAGTTGTGGCTTCGCTTTCTGTCAGGGACGCCACCTCAGGAGTCCAGGTTCTTTTCCGTCTTATGGTTGACTAGCCCCAATACCTCCAGAAGTCAGTAAGCGTGACAAGGATTGAGAAAACGCTTGGCACAACCCACTGGCCCCCAGAGGGAAAGGGAAGTGGGGGACGGAAAGGGGTAGTGGATTGGGGTGAGGAAAGTGAGAGAGAGAAACAAACAACACTGGATCTCTTCTGGGAGAATGGTGTCTCTCTCTATTTTGAAGCACTCTGGACTTCCTTTCGTAGTCTTGGTTCTTAGACTGTGCTGCGTTAAAGTGTACACCAATCACTATTGGTTCTTATAAATAAACAGGTTCTTTTAACATATTCTATCAAAAGGATCTTGGTACATACCAATTACTAGAAAGCCCAATCCTGTGCTTCTTATCCTAACACATGAACATCATTGTAAACTCTTCGAACTGCTTAGTTCTCAAATACCTTCAAAACATAAATGCACTGAGTAAGCAATTGCTCAGCTTTTCTGTTTACCCACAATTCAATGAACTTTCTGTGAACTGGTTAGTAAACTGCGAACTGCACTCTGCATGCAAACTTGTCTTACCTCACACTGTGTCGTGTGCTTCAATAATTGGGGTTTCTGTGTAAAGAAGAAATAAAAAAAAACAACACTATTTCCCCTTTTAACAACTACTCAGATGAACCATCTCTTGGTTACAATCTCTTCTTTGTTCTTATGCAGTTTAAGCCACTGCAGTACCCTTAAACATATACATATACAAGTACCTCAAACAGATAGTCACTATGCTCAACAATCAGCAGTTATGTCCATCAAGAGATAACCTTTAGCCAAACAAGATTCGCTTTTTCATTGGTTTTACCAAGGTTTGTTTTTTAACCAATAGCCAAAGCTCAATAGTTACTTCTTTGAAAAAACGGAACAGTCTTACTTCATCCGTGTGCACAGGAAGTCTGTGTCCAGAGACCGGAAGGGAAGGGGCCGGTCCCACCTGAATAGAAGTCCGACTGCAAATGCTCGAAAAAACCGGAAATGACAGGGACGATGAAGCGGTGCTGGACGGAGCTTGGAGGTAGCGCCAGACCGCTCCGAAGATCGGGAAAACTCCTTCGGGCTTGCTCCTGATGAGAAGAGGAGAAGACGAACCAGGCAAGTCGCGCTGGAAGCGGGCGGGGCCGGGTGCTGAGAGACGGGTCCTGGAGGCTCCTGAGCGGCGCTGAAGCTGCGAAGCGAAGCGTCTGTTAGGGAACCGGCAAGCCTTTTAAAGGCTTCTCTCACGTGTGGGAAGATAGCGGTTGAGCACACCTGCTTAACGTGCTTTCAACGTGCGCTTATGAATATTCATGAGCACCTTTCAATCTGTTGGAAAAAACATGAACCTGCACAATACTAACAAGCATTGCTACCTCCAACCAAATATAGTTCTATACAAAACATGATACTTTTCTGCTTTTTGTATGTTTTCCTCTGGACCTTAATTCCTGCTTACGTTTTCCTGACACAGGCGGCCCACCCCGCACCGCCACAGTCATAGCCGTGCCCTTAGTGTTCTCTCTTTTTTAACAGGTGCCAGTATTGAGTGTTCTGACAGAATTTGGGTTCCTAATGATGTATAAGATCTTTAAGCTTGTAGAATATGGGCCCAGAACAACTAGATGTGATTGAAGCTTGAGTTTGTTTTAGAGATTATTTATATAATAAAATCAAATTGCCTGACCTATATATCCCTGCTAGGATAGTCTATGTAAGTTTATTATCTGCCTCAAAAATATATTCGCTGTGCACTGAGAGACCTCTTGCTATGGCATGAAGGGCAGCAGTCACAGTTTAGCCTGAGCAATTGTGGGAGGCAACCGCATGCTACCTACAGGTATTCGAAGAGAATAGAATTTGTTTACAATCATTTCCCATTTCTGGTACAACACTTCCAAATTCCATACTTTTGTGGCGAAAATAAAGATTTGAGCAAGGAGAAAATGAAATCAGCAGAAGTGTCAGCTTGGCTATTAAATGTAATGAAGGAGGAAAATTAAAACAGTAAACATGCACAGCATTGTTTTCCTGCTGGATACTAATTTATGGATACAATTAGAAAATCCTTAAATTGACCTTGGAAAGAAATTGTGATTTGCCTAATTATTCTGTTTAAGAATGCAGCTATGGAACATCAGGTAAGTGTTCCCAGTAATAATGCAATTAGCTGCTTGCCTTTTACCTTTGCTGGGTCAAGAAGGTCATTGTCTCCTACTAATGAATAGGGAAGATTAGTATTCTGATTCGGTGCTCTCCTGTGACTTGTCTGAAAATACAAATACACAATGCAGTGATATGAACAGAATCTTATGAAAAGAATCAAAATTATGGGGCTCATTATGATCGCGGACGGACTTGAGTCCGTCCGCGACCATCGAGGAGGAGGGAACCTCCGCATGGCCTGTGGAGTTCCCTCCTGGCCAATTAGGATGTGACCGCCACCCTGGCGGTCACATCCTCTATGTTTAACATTGCGGCGGGTGCAGCTTCAAGCTGCACCCGACGCAATGTTAAAAATGCATACATTGCATTTGTATGCAGAAAGCGGCAGGCACCGCGCGGTGCCTGCCGATTACTGCATACAAATGCAGGGGGGTACCATAGGTACCCCCCATGTGCACCCCCCACCCCCCCTTCACCCAGGGGGCCCGCAACGGGCCCCCGCAGTGAAGCTCCGTATGCTTTTCCACGGCGGAAAACCCGCCGTGGAAAAGCATTTATTTTTGGGCATCCTAATATGGCTGGCGGTGTCTGAGAGACACCGCCACCATATTAGGGCTTTCCGCCGCGGTTGTAAGCCAACCGCGGCGGAAAAGCTGCGGACGTAAACCTGGACCCACCAGCCATCCTAATGTGGCGGTGGGTCTTTGGTGGGTCCGCTGGGGTTTTTCCGTATCCTCCGGGCTGGCGGTGGCTTCCGCCGGCCCGGAGGATACGGAAAAACCGGTATCCTAATCTGCCCCATAGTATGTATTGGATAAAACACATTTAATTTTCACGAAAAGGTGTAAGCTATTATACTATCATACCATGCAATCTTTGTTTTTTTTCTAAAGGCATATGGATAATATCTGTAAAACATGAAATTACAGAAACGTTGAGACAGAACCATGTAGCTGCATTGCTAAAAATAATAATACATTAGGTCAGCAAATACTGCATCTATTGACCCATACAGTGACAAGTACATTGTATCTCATTCATTTAAATATTTTCTACAGTTCACTATTTAGGGTCTCAGTAAAGCCATTCCTCATGCCTCGGGTTAAAGATCCTGAGTTCACTTTATGCCAGGTTTATCAGTGTATTGTCTGAGTTATGTCTATTTTACACAAATATATGTAGCTGCTCTTCAGTGTTTGCAAGCCACTGATGTGGCCCCTTAAGTGTAAAAGGTTGGTCATTTGCACCCTCGCCATGCACTGCTTTTTATCCTCGCATATTAAATCATTCATGACATATTCATTGACTAAATTTCTAACATCCCTAATCACATCTGAAATGTCATCATTGTTGATAATACTGTGCATGGCGTGGGCGCAAGTTATAGTTACATTAGGGTGCGAGTTACTATTACTTGAGCTTATTATAAGCTGTTATTTTCAGTGGTTTTGTTAGTTTCAAATGATATGTTTTATGTGCCATTTTCACCTAACTATAACATCCCTTTAACCTTTGTATTATTCATTGAATTTCAAAAGTTTTTTAATGTAAAGCCAAATATTCTTACAATTCCTAACTATGTCACATTAGCCTTCATTTTTGTGTGTGTGTGTGTGTGTATAGATATATATGTATATACGCGCGCTAATGCTGTTGCGATTTTAGGCGTGCAGCGCTTATTACATTTTTAAAATTCACCGTTTTTTCCATCTTGGTTAATTTAATGTTTTTATTCCCCTGATTTTAATACAATTTCGTTGTGCCCACATACCTGCAGCATAATTGTGCCCTCACCGCGTTTAGAGCGGAGTTTATTGTTTCCTTACCGCCTACTCGTGGCGCTTGGCCGCCATCTTGGGGGTGTTCACTCTCCAACGTGCCACTTGCCTGAGCGCTCTAGTGCTTTCATAGGAGACCAGGTGAGCCTCTACTTAAGGCGAGCACTGTGAGCAGCTCGACCTTGGGAAAAGGTGTTACTACGCGCGCTAATGCTGTTGCGATTTTAGGCGTGCAGCGCTTATTACATTTTTAAAATTCACCGTTTTTTCCATCTTGGTTAATTTAATTTTTGATTCCCCTGATTTTAATACAATTTCGTTGTACCCACATACCTGCAGCATAATTGTGCCCTCACCGCGTTTAGAGCGGAGTTTATTGTTTCCTTACCGCCTACTCGTGGCGCTTGGACGCCATCTTGGGGGTGTTCACTCTCCAACATGCCACTTGCCTGAGCGCTCTAGTGCTTTCATAGGAGACCAGGTGAGCCTCTACTTAAGGCGAGCACTGTGAGCAGCTCGACCTTGGGAAAAGGTGTTACTACGCGCGCTAATGCTGTTGCGATTTTAGGCGTGCAGCGCTTATTACATTTTTAAAATTCACCGTTTTTTCCATCTTGGTTAATTTAATTTTTTATTCCCCTGATTTTAATACAATTTCGTTGTGCCCACATACCTGCAGCATAATTGTGCCCTCACCGCGTTTAGAGCGGAGTTTATTGTTTCCTTGCCGCCTACTCGTGGCGCTTGGCCGCCATCTTGGGGGTGTTCACTCTCCAACGTGCCACTTGCCTGAGCACTCTAGTGCTTTCATAGGAGACCAGGTGAGCCTCTACTTAAAGCTCACACCTCCCGCGCAGCGGTGACGCGCAGCGGTAGTGCCTGACTCGCGCCTGAGTCAAGCCAGAGTCTGCCCGTCTGCGCCCGTCCGCGCTAAGTACGCGCGGGACGCTGCGGGTTTCTCCCGATTAACTCCTTCTAGGTGGCAGGATGATAGTATATACCAGTGGATCGCTCCGGGCAATTGGGCCGTCTCTCCCGCGGTGCATTTATGCACCGCACCATCCGTTGTGTGGCCCTTATCAGTGTGCCTGCAAGGGATGGTCGCTGGACCTGCCAGTGGGTACTCGGGACTATGTCATCTCCCCAGCTCCGCAGGAACGCACTCGTGCGTCTCTGCCGAGTGAAAATTCTGTCCATGGTCTACGGATACTAAATCTTAACACCAGATCTCTGGTAAAACATCATTTGTCCATTGCGGACCTCATTACTGATGAAGAACCAGATTTATTTGTCATCACTGAAACCTGGCTCCAGGACACTGACGCTGCCATAATCAACCTGGCATGCCCTTCAGGTTACTCACTCTTCACGTGGAACCGCTTGTCCAGAGGTGGAGGTATCGCCCTAGCTATTAAATCTACTTTTGCGTGCACCTGGACGGGCTTGCATATTGCTGGGTGCGAAAGTGCCCTGTTTAAGATTACTATCAGCCCCCAGTTCTCGCTGTCGGGGATGGTTGTTTACCGCCCCCCAGGTAGTGATGCAGCATTCAGGGGAGCCTTCCCTGAGGCGGTGAGCACGCTGGCTAGTGGCTGCGCCAATTTTTCTATCTTAGGTGACCTCAACCTCCATTTTGACAAGCAGGAGATCGTGGCTGTTAGTGGTTTCCTGGCGGATTTGGAGGCTCTTCAGTTGACCCAACTTGTTACCCAACCCACACATGTGGCTGGTCACATTTTGGATCCATTTTTTACTAACTTAACGGATGTCCAAGTTCTGTCTGTTTCTCCTGTGGCGTGGACCGACCATTTTTTGGTGTCCGTCTGGCTACCCCTTCCTGTAACCCCTACTATTCCACCTCCCAAGTGGATTCCTCGGCACCACTGGAATACGCTTAGGCTAGAGGACCTACATCACATCTTGGCTGAAGAGCCATTAGGCCCTCTGCTTAATGCTACCTCGGGCTACGACCAGTTTTGTAGCTGGATTACCAAGGCGCTTGATGCTCTGGTGCCTATCATCTCTAGTAAATCCAGCTCCCGCCAGTCGAGCCCCTGGTATGACAGTGCGCTCCGCGCTTTGAAGGGTGTATGTAGACGGGCAGAAAGGGAGTGGCGGAAGACGTATGATGCCGTCAAAAAAACTGCGTATTTGGCGTCCGTCAAGCTCTACCATCGAGCCATATGTAGAACCCGTGCGGCGTTCAACGCGACGGAATCCCGCAACAGCCTCAATCCATCTAAGACCATCTTCAAAACCCTTAAAGATCTGATGGTTAAGAGAGCTGCTCCGCAAGTGGATGGTTCCATTTCCCACTGTGAGACCCTAGCCGCCTTCTTCTTGGACAAAGTCAAGAACATCTATCAGTCGTTCCCTAGCACGACGTTGCCCTCCAATCCTTTGAATGGCTCCCGTAGCTGTCCGGCATTACACTCTCTTCCTACTCTCTCCTGGGATGAGTTTGTCAAGTGGGCACAGCGAGTCAAGTCTGGTTCTCCTGCGGACCCTTTAAGATCTGCCCTCTTTAGAGACCCTTCCTTTCAGGGGCGCACAATAGTGTGCTCGCTGATTAATCTTTCCTTGACTTCAGGTACTGTTCCTGCCAAGTGGAAGCAGGCGGTGGTTTCTCCGATCCTGAAAAAACCATCTCTGGATCCTTTCAAACCGGAAAACTACCGCCCTATTTCTCTGCTTCCCTGGCCGGCCAAAGTCATGGAGGCTCACGTTAACCTGGCCCTCTCTGAGCATATGACCCGGGCCAATGTCCTCGATCCCATGCAGAATGGGTGCTGTGCTGGTCACAGCACGGAGACGGCCCTTCTGGCAATGGTGGAACATCTGCGGATTGTGTTGGATGCAGGTCAAACGGCAGCGCTTATTTTATTAGACCTTAGCGCTGCCTTTGACACAGTGTCCCATCGCATCCTTCTGCACCGCCTGGAGGGCATTGGCATCTGTGGCTCTGCTCTGCAGTGGTTCCGCTCCTTCCTTAGCGATCGCTCCTTTTGCGTTGCCACCCCCCCTTTTCAGTCCAAATACCATCAGTTGGATCTGGGGGTCCCTCAGGGCTCCTCGCTGAGTCCCACGCTTTTCAACCTCTACGTGCAGCCGCTGGCTGACGTCGCCAGGCAGTGGGGCCTAACCATGGTCTCATACGCCGACGACATGCAGCTAGCGGTTACGATCAGCGGGGATGTCGAGCAGGATGCCCCCAGGTTCCGCAATGGGCTGAGAGAGGTGGCCAGCTGGATGAATAACAACTGTCTCCAGCTGAATGCGAAAAAAACTGAGGTGTTGATCGTAGGAAGAGGAGCGGATTGCTGGGGGGACAACTGGTGGCCTCTTGAGTTGGGGCTGGCCCCTTCACCAGTGTTGGAACTCAGAAACCTGGGAGTGTGGTTAGATCACACTCTCTGTTTTACGACTCATACTAAGAGAGTGGCGGCAGGTTGTTTTGGTGTTCTGCGTGGGCTCAGGCCGGTGCTCAAATTTTTTGATGCTCCGACAAGACAGCTGGTCATCCAAGCGATGATTATCTCCCGGTTGGATTATGCCAGCTCGCTCCTAGTGGGAGCTAACCAAGCGGAGATCGTTCGCTTACAACGCGTTCAGAATGCGGCTGCGAGGGCAGTGGTCGGTTTGCCAAGGTTCTGTCCTACTTTAATACTTTACGGTCCCTAAAATGGCTACCGATCAAAAGCAGAATTCATTTTAAGGCTCTCAGCCTTGCTTTTAAAATTTTAAAAAGGTCGGCACCAGAGATACTTAATAATCTTGTATCCGCTTATGTTCCGACCTGCCCTCTTAGATCTCTCGGCCAATCCCTTGTGGTTGTTCCGCGTTTCAGACTTAGCCGGATGGGCGGTCGCTCTTTTCGTGTGAGAGCCGCGATCCTCTGGAATGCTCTCCCCTTAGAAATCCGCCAGTTAGAGGACTTATTAGCATTTCGTAGGGCCCTGAAAACCCACCTGTTTTAACTTTCACCATTCTCACTCTTCTGTTCCTTTCAGTGTTGTGTTGTGTCCACCATTCCCTGCGCCAGGACGCTCCTTAGCTGGAGCATCTGTGCGCAATAAAAATGACAATAACATAACATAACATAACATGTACGTATGTATATATATATCCAAACTGCAATCCTGCAGTTCTTCCGACTTTGTCCACCTCACCGGGTCACTGCTTAGCAGTGGGTGCAGAACCCACTTACAATCAGGAAAGAATTCAAGCTACAGCGCAAGTAAAGGCCCGCACTCCAAGAGAGATCATTGACCAAAGTGTATTAGATCTACTGACGCGTCTCGACCTGCCGGTCTTTGTCATAGCCACCAATACTGTTGAAAGTGCCCTATTTCCCTATAAAAGAAATTACAAATACTTGTAAAACAGTGTTAAGACTAAAGGAACATTGCATCTTGCCTTCACAGTGCTGAAAATACCACATTTCTATTGCTATATACATATAAATTGGAACAAGCATTTGCAATGCAATAGGTCTCGCATGTACGCAAGTTTGAGCTATTGACATTGCAAATGACAATGCCATTTATTTTTGTTTTAGTTTTTAAAACATAAATAACAGGCATTGTCATTTGCAATGTCAATAGCTCAAACTTGCATAAATGCGAGACCTATTTCATGACTGATGTCACTGACCATGTCATGAGTGATGTAATATGTGCGGTCTTAGGCAGTGTATTGCGGGGGTGCAAGTTATAGTTAGCTCAGCTAACTATAACTGCTGAATTTCTATGGTTTTGTATGAATGAAATGTCAGCCTAACTATAACGTCCCTGTAACCTTTGGTTTTTTCAGTGAATTTCTTAGGTTTTGAAAATGCTATTCCTTAACTGTAATGTCCCTGTAACCTTTGTTTTTTTTCAGTACATATGCATATTATATATATATATATATATATATATATATATATATATATATATATATATATATATATATATATATATATAATGCTCTAGACAGAATGCCATAGTACTTTAATTGGTTTGCTAGTAAGTCATGACTCACAATCTGTACATTTCACAATAAGGGAGCTAAGCAAACCTGGAGGACAGCTTAAGCTGCCAACACACAATTGCATGGAATAAACCATGCTAGAATATGTTCGTAAATGGGGCCTGATGAGGTAATAAGGTTAATGGCAGCTATCTCTCTTATCTTATAATAGAGGTGCCTCCTGCAAGTGCTGGGTGAGAGGGTGGCAAGGGAAATCTGCAACGCTCTGGGCTACTGTCGCCTGCAGAAGGCATGTTTATTATAAGATAAGAGGCAGCTGCGCCTAACCTTAGTCACTTACAATAATGGTCCTATGAATTATAGCACTTTACAATCAGCAAAGCATAAAACAGCAACCACAAGCACAGTGAAATGGACCTTTGCCATTTCACTTGCTCTGCAAGATAAGCCCATGCTGCACTCTCAAGGAAGCTTCCTGATTGGTCAAGTACCCATTGATAATTACAACAGAGCAAGAGTGGTAGCTCTCGTTTCACAAATTAATGTGGCTGAACATGCCATGTGAAACAGAGAAGAGAGGAATGATTCAGACAATAAATATAGAATTCAAAGCAAAACAAGTATGGTATGTGGTGTTCTGAATATAGAATACATTTTAAAGTTGGAGTCTGTCTAATCTTTTACTACCATATCAGCATTTTGAAACCAGTTTCAGGGCTACCACATCCACCATTAACTAGCTGTGTCTATGTAGGTTGCAAATGTGTTGGCACTTGCGTTCTACCATAGAACTGCACACAGGGTCATCTGACTCAGCAAATTTGAGACCCTGATGTATTATACTGGATTTTCGTAGTTTAAAGTTTCTGATTAGGGATGGGAATATTGCTTGTATTCTGCGGAGAGATGGTGGAGATGTTTGGGAATGAGAGGAATGCTGAAACATGCATAAGATTTTGTGTATTATTAACACATTTTCCAATGTTTGTACCATCATGTTTGCATACAGAATGCACTTCATTAAACGGTCAGAGTACATTTTTAAATAATATGGAAACATTCCCCTAATGTTCGAATATATTCATGGGGTGTTAGGAAACGTTTTTTTATATGGATTTATTCCCATGTGGGATTTTGTTTTTAAAGGCTATGTGTTAAAATGTAAAGGGTAGTAACTGCGCATTGATATCTACATGTACTCTTGAGGGGGAAAGCTCTGCAAATTGTAGGAGAAAACCTAGGAACCAGTGTAATGAAAACAGAATCACTTCACCCTCAGCCCCTCTGATTAGCAGTATTTTATTTCACAAATTGTAGAAGAAGACTTGTAAAAAGACAAGATAACAGGGTTATTTAGAGTTTTGGAAGATGTGGAAAATTGGTCAAAAATGGAGTACATATCCAAATATTCACTTTAATTAGGTGGAAGGACATTTGTCAATTGTTGGTGGTTGTCTCCCATATGTCAAACTCGATGTAAACCTTCACAAATCTTTTATCAAATTCATAACGTGTTTTTATTTGTTTTTATATATTAGTAAGTTGTGCCTCTTTGCCTCCAGTGGAACATTTTCTTACTTGTGTGCTAGTGCAAAGGGTGATTAGTATCAGGGACATCTTAAGGATTTTAGGGGCCCTGGGCCAAACATATTTTGGGGTCCCTTGTTTGGAACCGCTTTGAATTTATGATCCAATTTCTGCTTTTTCATGCCTTTCCAGCCCAGGTCACTGACACTGCACAGGCAGACTGGCCAGCATTCCAAATGTGTTTCCATCTAATGTTCAGGGATAGTGATATGTGTTTTCAATATTGTAATATTGCAGTAGCTCACAAATATTATTGCAAATTATCTCTGTGATCCACTGAAATTTCTCATAAAAGGAACTTTTTTATGGATGTGTCTCTGCGGATGTGCGTTGTAACAACGCATGCTTTTACCACGAATGCTGTTACAACGCAAGTTTTACAATGCTAGCCATTACAACGTATTGCTTTGGGGGGTGCTGGATAGTGAATAGTTTAATTTACTATTCGAACTCCAGTCCCCGTGGATAGTAGGGAAGGTGTTGAATAGTAAATTAAACTATTACTTATCCTAGAGCGCCCCCCAGTGCAATGCGTTGTAATGGTTTTCGTTGTAAAACCTGCGTTGTAAAAGCACTGCGTGGTAAAAGTTGCGTGGTAAAGGATATTTACCTTCTTTGCAACACAGAGAAGGTAAATAGATTTCCACACTTGGCCATACAGGCAAAAAGTATTTTAATTATTCTATGTTTAAATATAAATCGAGGTCATCATAACAGTGCTGTGTGAAGAATAGAGCCAGAGGGGGTCCTGAAAGCCTGGGAACCTGGGCCAGAGCACGTCTTTGATCAGTATTTACTAGAACTAAAGCTAAATTATGTTACAATGTGACCTGGCAACTTGGTAAGGTGAGCGCCTGGCAAAGCATCTGTTCCTTAGATGAGTCTCAAAGTGTATGTTTGTATAACGAGGACCATATGTTTTATTTACAGACAATAATAATAGGCCACTTTCTGCTGCACGGATTGTAGTGCATGGCATCTGTTGTGATGCGCTTTTACTGCAAACGACCTCCCAGTTTTAGAGTGCATTAGCAGCAAAGAGCCCTCTCTAACCAGACTCTGCCATCGGTGGTCCAGAGAAATCACTTCAGGGCTTTAACAACATTTCATAAAGCACTGCATGGGATCAGGAGTGTATTATCTGAGTGAGAGCTTCCCCTGAATTCTCAACAGCAGAGCTTTGAAGTAATCTGCAAATAAAACCCACAACATTACCGCCTATTAAAAGCACAAAAGGGAAACAAAGCAAAGACTCTAGCCCCCAGCGATGGAATGTTATCCCTTTGGAAAAGGGATATAAACAGAACAGAGCTGGCCACAGCCACTTTCAGAGTAACCTTTACAAACGCACGTTTTTTGCTTCAACCAGTCAAATATGCAGTTTAAAATCCCATCGAAAGTGTGTGTCTCTAGTGCACTTCTATTCTTTAGTATCAATGATGCATTATGATAAAATGTGAGTTCTTTGTAGCTTCATTTTTTTTTACCTTCTGGTTTATTTCAGTCATGTGCACAATAATGGTTGATGCATGTGAAGCATCAGGAAAATTAAAACGCTCTATTCATTTTAGCAGTTAGCTGCGAGACCTCAGATGTTGATACATAAATGCATCAGTCTGGTGAGGACCCGCGGCTCTGTGAAATGCATGTTTGAAGTAACATGTGCAGCGGCACCACATCTTTTTCAGATTAAAGAGGGGGAGGGTATGTATTCTTATTTTAGTGTTTTAAAAACATTCATATTTTTGTGTGATAGTGTATACATAGCAAGTTGAATAAGTGACTTAGGGCCACATGCATCATTGTAAATTGCATTCGCAAACGGTGCGAATTGCAATTTTCAGCCGTTTGCGAATGCAATTGACAAAATTGGGATGCATCATGTTTTTCGCAATTTTAGGAATCGCAATCATGTTGCGATTTCTAAAATTGCGATTGCATTTAAGAAATCGCAATTTTAGATTTCTTAAATGCAATGCATGAACATTTTAAATTTGCGAATTCGCAAATAGGGAGAGGTAAATTACCATGAAGTTGACCTTCATGGTAATTTGCGAAAACTTTCAAAAAATGCACAAAAGTGCAATTTTTAAAGTTTCATTTTACACACACACATGCCCTTGGGGCATGTGTGTGTGAAAAATGCACTTAAAGTTATATTTCAGGGGTGCAGGGGGGGTCCTTTGGACGCCCCAGCACCCTTGAAATTGCATTCTCAATTTGCGATTAGCAAATTGCTAATCGCAAATTGAGAATGACTTCCCATTCATTCCTATGGGCCTCTAGGCCCATAGGAATCAGTGGGAAGGGATTCCTTAATTGCGATTCGCAAATTGTGAATCGCAATTAAGGAATTTTAAGAAATCGCAAAAAAAATTGCGATTTCTCAATGCATAGCATTTTGCGATTTCTTAATTGCGATTCCTTAATTTTTGCAATTAAGAAATCGCAAACGGCAACAATGATGCATGTGGCCCTTAGGGCCTAATTTAGGGTTTGATGGATAGGGTAGTGCCTCTGGGGATGCAGGAGGACATTACATCCTCCAACTCAACAGTACTTTATCCACCAAATTTAGAGATAACCACCGGCCCAATGATCATTTCTGTGTATATTTAAAGGAACCACAATCATGGTGTTTTTTTTTTTAAATGTATTGAACATTTGAAAATGTTTATACAATGCTTCTTGCCTGCCCCACCCCACCCCACCCCCCTCCAACCAAGCAGATAATTCATCATAATACAGTCAACAAAGATTCAGCGGGCAACAAAAATCTAAATATTCCATATATGAATGTGATAAAACAAATAAAAAGTTGGAAATTCATCACTAATCATTACTGTAATGAATCATAAAGTGCTACTGTGCATGACTTCCTACTATCTGAATATAACAAACACCCTCCAGTATATCGCAACACCACTTCCAATAATCCTTGTTCCTTGCCCCTCTGACAGTGCTGAGAATCAATCCCTCATAGCTGCCCAAACTCATAAATCTCTTTTTTTGGCAGATTTGCCTTTCCGAGCATACACTGCCATTTCTATATGATATGTTGATAAAAGCCAAGCCAACTATTGATGGAATGAAGGAGGAGTAGGGTCTAACCGCGCTGTTGCTAAACACAACTGTAACACTGACATTGCAAGAAACATAAAGGGTTGAGCGTAGGATGGGACTTCTCCCTTTTTAATCCCCAATAATATCAGCTGGGGAGTCAACTTAATTTGCAAGCCCAATTTCATCTTCAAAAAGTCACTAATATCTTTTATTAATCTTCCCAAACTGGGGCATCCAGCAAACATATGTATCAGATCTGCCGCATAGGACTGACAACGGGGCAGTGCGTGCCAGATAACCCTCCTCATTTTGCAATTTTCCCCGGGGTAATATAAAGACTAAAACAAGTTTTAAAATGCTGGTCTTTCAGGCTGGTGGACATTAAGATTGATTGAGCTAGACCAAGTGATTCAGCGACTTCCCCATTTTCTGCCTGCACTGACTATTGCCACCATCTATATGTTTATCAATGTCATCCACCATCAGACTATTCAGAATCGTTTATAGAGCGCCCAGCCACGGTCCCTGCAGGTGCTGGGTTGGTGGGGTTGGGTGGGGGGTATTTCAAGGGACAATGCAGAGGGAAAAATGAATCCCAGAATATTTCCGGTAAATTCTTTTCTTTTGCAATGGTGTATAAAAATTGAAACTGGCAATTCCCACTTTCTTCCGAATGGCTGACCAGATTCGATATGCGCAGGAAAGAGTTTTAAACCTCACTCTTTTAAAATACCCAAATTCTACCTGATGCAGCAGACATCCCCAAGCCTCTTCTCCTATCAACAATTCATAAATCGTGGAAACGCCATTATCCAATAGTCCCCTTTCTTCGTTGCTATGAAAAAATAGCCATCTGTTGCAGTGCTGTGGTCCAGTCATATAATAAAAAGTTAGAGACTGCACGCTCTCTTGGAAGAGTCATAAACCTCAGTGCCCTTCTGGGCCTTGAATATGCCCATAAGAATCTCAAAATCATCCCATCCAATACCTTAAGCCAATGATTCCCAACCTCTAGGGGGATGGCCCTGAAATAATATAACATTTTGTGCAAAAAAAACAATTTCACTATATTGCTTCTCCCAACCAGAGTGACTCGAATATTATTCATTCTCCCAAAATCCAGCTTGGTTTTTGTAATCAGAGGGTCAACATTGATTTCCACAGTTTTATCAATATCTGCATAACATTAACCCTACTATAAACCGCATTCGTGACCACCCGTCTATCTTCCAATTGTGTGTTACTATTGATGACTACTTGAGTTTTATCTTGATTTAATTGATGCCCAGAGAAGCGACCAAACCTAGCTGCCTCCCTTTCAATTTCACTGAACGCAGCCTCTGAGTCGAGGGTAACGATTGCCAGATCATCGGCATATGCCTTGATTTTGGTTTCCCATCCCTGAGAGCACACTGGTAAAATTACTGGATTCTTTTTTAATCTCCTAATATCTATATAGAGGGCAAATTATAATGGGGAGCATGGCCATCCTTGTAATTGTAATTGTAATTTTTATATTTATATAGCGCATTATCACCAACGGTCTCTATGCGCTTGCTTTGGGAACCCGTCCTGGTTTTTCCCTGTGAGATAACCCGTACTGGGCACCCCCAAGGTGAAAGCCAGGCATCCCGCCGCGGGGGGCCATAGTGGAGATTAAGCAAGCTATTGCCCGGAGTTGCAGAGTGTGAACCCGTGATTCGAGCAGGCACCGAAGAGAGAATTATCGAGTCCCCGGACATTTTGGGCTCAAGACCCTGCCGCGTCGAGAATTGAACCCTGGTCCCGGGTCTGACCTCTGCTTCATGGTCTGCCTCTTCTAACCATTGAGCCACACTTCTCCTTGTCTTGTCCCCCGTTGAATTACCATTGTCTCTGACTGTCCCCCCATCATAAGATCTTGGCTCTTGGATTACAGTTTAATGCCTTCACGGATTTCATAAAACCCTGCCCAAATCCCATTTTATCCATACCTGTCCAGAGATATGACCAGGAGACCATACCAAACGATTTCTCAGCATCCAGAAATATTAAAGCAATGGGGTCTCCTGATATCTTGGTCGCATTAAGTATGGTGGTAATACGGTGGATGTGATTGGTTGTACCCCTCCCTGTAATCAATCCATGTTGCATAGGGGAAACAATCTTTTTTATTACACCCGACAGTCGCATAGCCAATATCTTTGAATAATTTTGGCTTCGCTATTCATTAAAGAAATTGGTCGGTATGACCCTAATTCCTGCACAGGCTTACCATTTTTGGGGAAAACTATTATATTTGCAAATGCCCATGACTCTGGTGGACCCAGCACCCTCTGGATTTGCAAAAATACCTCCAACATGTGTGATTTGAGGCTGTCCACAAAAGTCTTATAGAAATTTCAAGGAATAAAATCCATACCCACTGCTATTCCTGATGATAAATTTGAGATAGCCATTATTATTTTCTCTATTGAGACAGGCTGCTCTAAGAATTCCTGGTCCTACTCATATGTAAGGCTCCCAGTTTTCCATTTTTACAGATAAATACAGACAGAAAAAAAGTGTTTCCTTTCTGTATTTATTTTTAAAAGCGGAAAAATACGGAAAATGATGCTTCTTGTGGGTGACTCTCCATGCTGAATTTCGTGCTTTCTATGACAAAAGCTGAGCAGATACATAGAATGGGAAGTTAAAAAAACGGTTCAGATTTCTCTGAATACAGGCATGTGTTAGCATATATTTGTATTATAATACTGATATTTACCTTTCGGTGTAAGGTTTGGCTATATTTGGCTGCTTAGTTTTCTAAAACGCGACAGGCAGCAAAGTATGAGTGCATGTTTATCAGTTAAATAAATATGAATAAATATGAATAAGATGATCAAAAAATAATTATGGATAAATACAGACAGAAATGTTAAAAAAATGAAAAACCATAAAACCGGGAGCTCTATTCATATGTAACACAGTCCAAGTGCCCCCATATCTACTACCTTCGTACCCACCTTCTCAGTATACAGCCACTAATAAAACCTTTTAAAGACACCCCGTATATCATCTGGGTCAGAAACGAATCCCAAATAGGGGTCCCGAATCGCCCTTATCTCATATTGAGCTGGCTGCTGTCTCGTATGTATAGCCAAAAGATGCCCCACCCTTTCATTGTACTCATAAGCCTTATGTTTCCATGTTGTGTATTTATCAGCTGCTTTCCTTGAAGAAATGTCTACTATTGCATCTTTATCAACTGTGACTTTAAGTTGAGCATTCTCAATTTCTAACCCCCTTGTTACTGCTTCTATCAGGTTAGTCTCTGCAGACGACAGAATTTTATACAATTCCTGCAGGTGTAGTTCCTCCTTCTTCAGACAAGACAAGCTAAACCTTGAAGCCTCCCCCTGAAACACCTGCCTTAAAGGCATCCTAAATAATACCTATAGAGGCACTCCCTAACATGTTTAACATAAAAAGCAAATTCATTACTTCATATGGTTAACATAGTCCTCATCCAACAATAAAGCCCTCTCAAAAGACCAACTTCGCCATGAGCGAGGAAAACAGTTCATATCTAACTCCAACACTAGTGAATTGTGGTCCGACATCACCCTTGGGTATTTATACATCCAGCAGGCCTGTAGTAATCTATTTGATTGAAAGAAATAATCCAGCCGGTCATGCCCCTGATGGGGTGCCGAAAAATATGTGTATAAAGGATCAGGTGCGTCCTTCTCGGGCCACATATCGGATGGCCCGTGGGTCAACCCTAAATTACTTAGGGCTCCATGGTCTTGATAATGTTTACAGTCTGCCTCTAACCCCCACTGACCAGTTCATTGTTTAACCGTTCAAAAACTGTATGCTCATCCACAGACCAATATACAGAGCAGAGGGTGAAAGATCCGTCAGAGTAATGACACCCCATAAAGGCCCACCGGCGATACTTACCTGCCCTGGAGAGAGAAAAACTACACCCACCTTTCCAAGCTAGGATTGACACCACCTGCATATCGAGATTCTTAAGGAGGGCATGGAGAATTATATCAATAAAGCTTATTGTGATAATCTAGGTATAAGTCTTTGTGGACGAATCATGTGAGAGAATATAATGTGCGCTGTCCTATCCCCATTGTTTTAGACTTCAAGGAACAATTTTGCCAATTACTGGGTTTATCTTTGTTGCTGCTAGTTACTTTTCAAAACGGATATTGTTGGGCATTATTAGGCTATTAGGAACACAGTATCCTATTGACAACAAGCTGAAGTATTGTTTAGTTTTTACAACTATATATGCACTTTATTGTTCTCAGAGCTTATTATGTCATTTTAGCTTATTGTATCAGTCACTTAAAAAGAGTTCCAGCTCAGAATTGTGCTGAAAGAGCCTTTGCACACAACTATCAGTCCTTGATGGAGCAAATATGATACATGAACTGTGAATCAATCTTAATGTTCACTTGGCACTATGTATAAGCTTTGGGCACTTGACAATCTTGGCCCATCACTGCTTTGCTTGACATTTTACTAATCATGTTTTTAATATAATTATATGGCTGTACATTTTTAACAAAATAAAGTTGTAATTGATTAAAAAAAATCTTGCCCAGATTTCAGAATCTTGGACCTTGTTTTTCCTCTATGGACTCTCTGATGGGTTGCAAAATTCACAAATACAACACAGAACATCTGCACACTGAAAAAAATAAAAAACTAGATGTACTAGAGCTGCTCTTTGCAAACCTTTGCTACAAGAGTTGTTCACAACCTCCAATGAAAACATGCCCACCACTCTCTTTCAGGGTCTGTGGTATTCCAGAAAAACGCATCCATTCCCTTGCTGCGCAGGCCTTTGACTTTATGCAGGGCAGATGGCCACAGGGCTAATGGTCATGGGCAGTTGGAGCTGGCTGAATGGCCTGGCCTTTGGCTTCTATATGTATCTACTTCTTAGTGTGCACAGCCTTTATCCATACAGAGCTATGGTTTGCCATATGGCGAGGACATGCACCCAACCCTCTGTGGGCTGCCAATCCCCAATTAACATTTCATTTGCAGTGCACATGGGGAGTTGACTACAAGGCCTGGACTACATCCAGGCTCAGCAACCAAGCCCATTGCAGATAGTCTTGCCTAGTAGGTCATTGAGACAAGCTACTTTTTTGAGTGTTTTAGGGGGAATTCTCAAATAAACATTTTTAAAGGAGCTGGGAATTTTGGGGAGTTTGTGTTCTTATTTTTTTTTATGTGGCAGCAAAAAAACACTCATAAACGATATAACTATTTCATATCTTATTGATGGAATGTGGTGTAACATTCTGCAGTTATTTGATTCCCACATTTGGAATTCGTCTTTCTGTACAAGATGTTGGTTTTGCACTTGTTGCAGTAGAGTACAAAGATGCTGAGATATTTTGTTCTGCTTTCTGCTGCTTAAGGATCATCCCTTACTCCATGAATGTGTGAGTCGGTCTGGGAAAGTGCATGAGTAGGTCTGTGAGTGGGTGCATGAGTCTCTCACTGGGTCTGTGAGTGGGTGTGAGAGTGTTTGAGTGTATCTGTGAGTGAATGCATGAGTGTCTGAGTGGGTCTATGAGTGCGTGTGGGAGCGTTATGGTAGGTCTGTGAGTGTGTATGCGAGTATCTGTGTGGGTGTATCAGTAGCTGTGTAAGTGAATTGGCCACAAAGGAACCGCACCTACAACTTAATCAAACAAGACTCCACAGTTTTGCACAAAGTATCTACCATGGTGGAGTACTTTCTACTGGTTTATTACTAAGTGCTAGCTCCATGAGTAAATGTCCAGTACATATTCTACACTACAGCTGCATAATAGAGCAAGAGGAAATGTCACCAGTGAACCTTGTGTGCATTTTGGCAATGTGATTGTTGCTCATGCATCTTTATCCATAAATATGTCATAACATAAATCCTCCTATAGAGAATACAATGAGACTACAAAGAGGTAAATCTATTCAGGAAGACCTTTGAAAACTTCTAAGGTGGGTGGTGCCAAATGCCAAAGCTTCCAAGTGATTTGAACACTCGTCATGGTCACTACAGATTACGCTCCAATATTTCAACGATGCATTCACCTCCACAAAGCATTTCAGATCATCTTTCAATATGTAATTGCCAAGAAAACACACTTGCTTTGCCTTTACCTACCATGGAGTTAGAATAGTTTGTCATTACAGAGGTGGAGCTTCAGCTGAGGCACCTGCTATGCTTATATATGTAAGTTCTTCCTTCTGAGGTTTAATTTCTGAGAAATTAGCATCACGGCCAGAACGGCATAGGGTACCCCAACCCTCGGGCCTGGCCATTAATGCGGGAAAGGGGCTGTGGGCCCTTCATCCGCCGGGCGATTTCAACCCTGGGAATCCATCTCCCAGGGCCCAGTCACAAATTAGAAGGGGAAGGGGGCCACGCTGCATCCCTCCCGGGCCAATTTTGGCTCGGGTATCCCATCCCTTGGTCCCAGCCACGTCCCACTTAGTGCCCTGGTCCCACCCAGGGCACCCATTCTGTATGTTGGGAACTGCGGGGGGAGCCCTAAGGCCCCCATGGTCCCAGTCCACACCCGGCCTCCTGCGGGAGCTGGCATTGCTGTTGCTCACAGGGAGCTGCTGGAAAGGCAGCTCTGCATACAAAAGCAATAATGTCATCTCTCTCTCCACTTTCAGTAAGTGGGAGCAGTTTGACACCACCTGCTTACTGTGAGCAGAGTGTTTGCTTTTGCTTGCTGAAAGCTGTCACAGCTCTCACCAAGCAAAAGCAAACAGCTATGTCGCGGGGTGGGCACCCTAGGATATAGCAGGAGCTAGCCCTGGGAGTGGCGGTCCCCAGGGTCATATATGGTGTGGTCCGCTTGCTGCCACTGACCCCCTCTCACCTTCCCTCGATTGTCTATGTGTATGCCATTATAGTCTCACTTCTCACTGTTGCCCTCCATGATGTGTTGTGCTTCCAGTAACCATCCCTTCTGTCCTCCATGGTCAGCTTGCTACTCCTGCCCTGCCCCCTTGCCCTCAGCACTCCATTTTCCATGTGCAGACCCCTATCTCCTCCATCCTGTCTTGTCTGGTCTGTTGTCATGCCCCTGCCTCCTCCTTCTGGCCTTCATGGTCCGTTATGCTGCAACTCTCCCTCCTATCTGTCCGGTATGGTCAGCTTGCTGCCATTGCCTCTTCCCCTCTTCTCTCTGTTGTCCATGTACATGGCTCTGTCCCCTCCATATTGCTTTCTGTTGTCTGTTGTGCTGCATTGCTGTTTGCCCTGCATGGTGCATTGTGCTGCTGCAACCCCTGGTGCCTGACCTGTAAGGTTAGTTTGGTGCCCCTGCCCTTCTCCCTCCTATCCTTTGTTATGAAAGTCCATGTCCCAACCCTATTCCTCCTGTCCTCCGTGATGCAATGTACAATACATGCTAACATTTTGAGCTTGGTAAGAGGGAGATTTGGAAAAAAAAACTGAGAATTGATGTTCTTCATTGAGCACATTTTAGGCAGGGAACAGATACTATAAAACTTGTTTGGGCTTAAAAACATCGGCAGTCTCATGTCTGAATCGGGTTTGTTGGTATGTATGGTTGAACAGCCAAAACCTCTTCCTTCTGCCCTCAGTGGTCTTTTATATTACCATAGCCTCTCTTGCCTGTAGTGCATGATTGGTTTGTTGCCCCTGCCCACTTCCCCTGAATTCCATTGTACATTGGGCTGTCACTGCCTCTCCCGCCTGCCCAGCATGGTCAACTTGATGCCTCTGCTCCCCCATCCATGAAAGGGTCTTATTCCCACAGAAATATGGTTAGTGCTCTAAACAAATAAAATGAGAACATATTTTTTGAGTTCTCAAATAGCGGCAAAGCTCTTTTAAATAATTTGCTATCTTTATGTGTTTTTACCCAGTTGATCACTTGATTATATTTTACACTTAAGGGACAAGATGTGGCATTATGGCAAGAGCTGCAGACTTTGCAACTAGGGAACCAAGTTCAAGTTTCGGCATCAGCTCGACATCCTGTGATTCTGGGCAAATCACTCAATCTCCCCTTGTCCAAAACCAATCTGAATGTGTCCTTGTGTAATGTAACTGATGCTCACGTAAAGGAATCCTATGCCTTCAGGTCAAGTCTGTGCTGTATAAAACAGCAAAAAAATCTTGGAAGACGTATTTGTTTCCTCATTTGTTTAATTTCCTCATTTACTGCAGTATCCTAAGTAGAAAATGCTTTCAGTTTTCTACCTTTTCCATCAAGATGGCGTTCAGATATGCCACACTTTTGGCATACATTCAGAATGTTAGCACTCTAGTTGCTCATTAGAACATTTTAGTAAAGCTGCTGGTCACCAGGGAGTTAACTGGCAGTCTGCTGCTGATGTTGAAAGTGCATGTTTCAGTCTGTTTGTCAGAATGTTTTAATGAAATGGATGAGGATGATATTTGAGAACTCACTTAAAACATGTCCTAATTTTTCTTTCTACAGCACTACCCATAATTTATATGACAGAATGAACCCCCTCATTTTGTTCACTTGTAAATTAAATGGTTTAGGTTTAACCAGTTTGAGTCAATCAAAATGGCTAGTGTGCCATACTTCTGTCATAAGTAAGACTGTTAGTGCTCTAGTTATTATTAAGAACACTCTGGGATGCTGCAGTAGAACACAAGGGAATCAAGTGACAGGCTGTTCCTGTTGGAAGTACACATTTTACTGAGAATGTCAGACTTCATTCTCATATAGCCGAGAAAATTAGTGTGAATTTACAGAAAACATGCTCCCATTTTAGCTTCTGGAGCACCTTTCATAACCTCTGTGGGAAAATCATGAGAAAACAGTTTTCTTTCAGACATGATTCATTAAATCCAAACAGAAGGCTTTTACACAGGGTAAAATCACCTTAGAACACACCACAGTTCCTAAATTTAGTATGGTACTATCAACAAATGATGTATATTGTAATTAAAATCTGTTATCACCCTTTATACGTTCTCCTTTTTGTGACCATCAAAATCTGTCATCCACAACTATACATGGGGTTCTATCATATATATTGCTCCCAAGATGACTCCCCGCACTTTCTGGGTAAAGTGCTGACAGTCAACCAGATCTCATCATGAGATATGTGCTTAGGCTCAACCCAGATATACTAATTTGGATTTCCTTTAATATTTCAAAAACAACTGAATGGATTTACACCTGATAACAAAAAGCATATGTTCTAGGCCAAGAACTACCTTTCTGCCAAATGTGGTGTAATTCCATGCAGTGAGTTGGACTGTAATCGTGTCTAAAATTTCAATGGGAATTAACATTGGAAACACACTTTTTTTACCCACCCTTTTTCTCAACCCCACTTGGCGCATCACCCAGATGCTTTCCATGCGCAACAAGAATCGCCGGCTCAGTCGTTTTGGAATTTTTTTAATGGATTCTTCTAATAGCACTGACGATATAGCAAGTCAAAAAACATATAGATATGTGTTTCTCATCATTGTTCATTTCCCTTAAAGCCATTGTTTTTAAAGAGATTAAACAGTGTGATTCCATTTGACTTACTATTCCTTCTCCGTCTCCTCTTTCACTTTATTAATTTGGTCAATAATGAAGAAACAAATCATCCTCCACTTATCATATACTCTTTCTGTAAACTTTTAAGCATAGCATCGCTCAAATCCCTGCACTTAAATGTTCCAGCATACATTTCTTCAGCTTACACATTGTACTTCCAATGTATTACAATTTGCACTGGCATGTTGGAACTTGTACTACAAACGTATGCATGTCATTTTCTGTTTAAACTATTCATTCTGTCCTGTTGGTGGTTGATAGTACTAGGTGTTCACTCCTATTTGGCACACTACATTTCTTATATTTCCAAAAGTCAGTCTTAGATATCCAGCTCAAGGTTTGTACTTGCTAATTTAGAAAATGACTATACTCCAAATAATCCTTAAGACTTCTGAATATCCTATATGTAATTATTGGTGAGTCTCCTATAATTTCTGCAAATGATATATCAAGCGAGCACCCTGATTATTGTATTGAATTATTATAGTAACACCTTTTGTCTCTTGCTGTTTTCAGGCCTCTCTTCTGTCGAGTTTTGAGTCTGTTTTGTGTACATTTGATGCTTCAACCCTTATAATTATTCAAACATTACTCTGTAGCTATCCGTGAACGACACTGTTACCATTTTTAATTTTGAAGTTGCACATTTAATATGAATTGGGCAAAACTCTGCAGTGCAGATTGGTCAAATCTGAACAAATTATAGCTTTGTATCTCACCCACCAGTCATCTACAAATGAAACTCTGACCTGTGAAAGTACACCACTGTTATTTATTTGTTGGCCAGAGAAAAAGTGTAAGCTTACCTTTGTGAATCAGGCCTTCAGCTCTTTTCTATTGTGAATAACTGTGTAAACCCATAGTTGTGACAATCCCATTGAAGTAATTGTAGTCAAACATAGATATTGAAATGAAAATCAACATTTCATCAATTTCCACATGCTCATAGATAGCTGTTGTGCATATTCATCAGACACACTTTTTTCCTAGGTTTGCAGATTTATTTTCCACATTTAAAAGCTAAATGTAATGGCTTGTTAAACTAACAAGACACAGGCGATGCATACATATTTAGAATCACTGGTTTACCGGAAAAAATATTTAATGACCAAACAGCACTTTCATTCATTATTGATGAACTGTATGAAGCTGTGGAGAGATATTTTCAATTTCTTCCCCTGTTTGTGCATGAGCAGTTTGTTGCTGTGCTTGATTTAGAGTGAGAGAGAGAGTGTGTATGTGTGCATGTGCATGTGTATGTGGGTGTGTACTGGACTGACTGTGTTTATATGACGTGTGTATGCTTTTATTCTCACCCCAAATACACCAAGCAGTCTAAATGTATTTGAGTTCTCTGACCATATACAACCAGATGGGGTTAGAGAGGCTGCAAACATGCCTCCGGCACTAGTTTTGCACGAGTGAAATCTGAGCCTAACTATAATGTCCCTGTAACCTTTGTTTTTTTCTGTGGCCCCAGGGATGTGGTAGTCTCTGGTGGGTCAGTGAGACTCCCCATGTAAAAAAAAAAGAGTCTTGGGGAGGTCGTAGACCCCGGGGCAGGGGTGTCCGTGAGGCCCCGATTGCATTAGCCCTAGGGAGGTGGTGGGCCCTGGGGCCCCTGCCCTTATTTAATACATTTAATAAATAGCACTGGGGAGGTGGCAGTCCCTGGGGCTGTGAGGGGGGAGCCGTGTGGGCCCCTGCATCACTTTACTGTTCTTTGTCCTGTGGAGGTGGGGGTCCACAAGGAGTGGGCCTTGTCGCATGGGTACTCCAGCAGAATTAAAAAACCTGACCCCGGGATCTAGCCCACCTGGGGACTTCTTCTAAAAGACGCGCGGAAATCTGCAAGTCTTTGGTTTTCATTTTGCCGTGAATGCGCAGCAAAATAAAGAAACATTTATTTAACCCTTGGCGGGGGTTCAGGGTATTCCTACCCTGACCCCTTTTCTTTATTTTTTACTTTTTTGTGGGACTCAACTTCAAGATGGCTGCCAACACTTCAAGGTAGAGGTGTTAGCAGCCATTCAAATTTCAGTAGGATCCAAAAGTCCACTGCAAGGACTCGTGTCCCCCAATACTTATATTTTTTCAACTTAAATATCTCAAACTATTGAACAGATTTACACCAAATCCCCAAAAAAGCATGCTTTCTGGACCATCATCTAGCTTTCTGCCAAATTCGGTGTAATTCTGTTCAACTGGTCCAGGCTATAGTCTTGTTAAAAAATGTTTTAATCCAAATTGACAAAACATGGAGAAAGCGCTTTGTGGGACCCCTCTTTTTTATCGGCCCCTGCTTGATGGATCTCCCTGAAACTTTCAGCACAGCAGTTGAACCAAAAAGGGAATGTTTTTTAAAAAGTACATGAAGATTCGTCAAGCAGTGCCAAAGTTATTGGCAAAACAAAAAACTCATTTCCTATGGAAACTTTGGTCCTAACTATAACAACCTACTGGCTATCACCAGTAGGTAATAATTATATATTTATATATATTATTATTATTAGGGAAAGGTTATTTTTTTAAGAGGGTCTAGGGTAGGCATGGATTTTTGGGTAGCAAGGGTAATTTTAGGGTTTAGGTTGGGTATGGGTTTTTGGGTGGCAACACTAATTTTAGAGTTTAGGATGGGCATGAGTTTTTTGGTGGCAAGGAACATTTTAGGGTTTAGGATGGGCATGGGTGTTTGGGTGGCAAGGGTGATTTTAGGGTTTAGGGTGGGGATTGGGTTTTTGGTTGGCAATGAAATTTTTAGAGCTTAGGGTGGATATGGGTTTTTGGGTGGTAAGGTATTTTTTCGGGTTTAGGGTGGGTATGTTTTTTTTGGGTGGCAAGGGAATCTTTAGGGTTTAAAATGGGTTTTTGAGTGGAAAGGTATTTTTTAGGGTTTAGTCTAGTTATGGCTTAGGTATATATATTTTGCTAGCCCAGTGGTTATATTTAGGACCACTATTTTTACATAGGAAAGCATTTTTTCCATTACTAATAACTATTATAATGGCAGCATTTAACGAATATTCACACAACTTTCCCAAAGAAAAGGTCATCCACCTTAGCTCATTTCCCGAACGTTTGCTGTGATCCATCAAGTGGGGGGGCCAAGAAAAAGAGTTGGTCCCTAATACATTTTGTCAATTCAATTTCTATCGGAAAATTAGACACAGCTACAGTAAAAACAACACATTTGGCAGAAAGCTAGATCTTGGTCCAGAAAAAGTGCTTTTTGAGATCTGTTGTAAATATGCTCAGTAGTATTTGAAATTTTAAGGTTTAAAATGTATGTTTATATCACGTCGTGGAGGATATGTAGAGCTGACAACTCTCTAGATCAAGAAAAATGTAGCAGCAGGAATCTTTCAACTTGGGTACTCAGTCCCCTGTCCTAGAAAAAAGTAGAAAATAACAGAGATCCTTGCCTCCCTAGGCCTGGTTGAGGTGGATCACAGCAGAGCTAGGGAGTCAGCTGCACCTGCAGGTGCCTTGGGGTTCCCACCCTGGCCCCTGACCAAAAAGAGTGTCGGAGGCCCGGGTGGGCATTGGGGTAGCTGAAACATTTAAGACGTTTAAAAAAAAGATGTACATTAAGGAAAGCATAGTAGATCTGCCTCACTTAAAATGACAAACTTTATATTGATGCATCACATAGTCAGCTGTGCAAGCTCAACCCCAAGATACACTTGGCCAAAAGGCCGTGTGCAGCAGGAGTTTGGGTGCCAGCAGGGTTGGGCCTGTGGCGTGATGCAGTCCATGCCCTGCATCACAACCCAACCCATGCTGCACACAGTGATGGATGTCTTACTTTACTTTAAAAAAGTAGAAATTCACTGCATAAATAAAACAAGGTTAATGTGATGGTATAGTTAGGAATTACAACAATATGTCACTTTCCATCAAAAAACCCTTAGGAATTCACTGAATAAATCAAAGACTAAAGAGACAGTGATGCTCAGTGTTGTCATCAAGAATGTCACTTCAGATGTTGCAGTGATTTACCAATGAAGTCATAGAGGACGTCATGAGTGAAATAATATGGGATGTAAATAGCAGTGCATCGCAAGGGTGTGAGTTTTTGATATTCTTTAACAGAAGCAACCATCTCTCGCTCCCAATGGAAAGCACTCACAGGTGTGATTTCAGCAAAAATGCTTTATTGTTCAGACCCCCTTGCACAGTGCATTTTTGCTGAAATCACACCTGTGAGTGTTTGCCATTGGGAGCGAGAGATGGTTGCTTCTGTTAACGAATGAGCAGCGGTTCACCACCGCAAGAGCGAGCACCCAGGACGAGATGGAGCGGCGACAGTGATGTCCGGCTTTTGAAAAAAATGAATATTACCTACTGGCGGTCGCCAGTAGGTATATATAGTTAGGATTTTTTCTCTATGGGATTTTTGAAAATTCTATGTCTAATAACTTTGGCGTTTGTGGACGGAATTGGCTGAAATTTTCAGGAAAATGGCACATTTTGTTTCTGAGCAGCCCCTGAAAATTGGGGGGGGGGGTTCGTCCAGGGGGGGTCGAGAAAAAAGGGGGGTCCCAAAACGTGTTTTAACATTGAGTTTTCCATAGGGCGGTTGGCCTCACTTTTAGCCCGAACGGCTGAATGGATTTGCACGAAACTTGGCAAAATTGTAGGGACTGGTAGCCCGATGTGCCTTTTGTAGGTCTCAATATATGTGCTCCAGTGGATTTTGAGAAATTAACGTTTAAAAAAAGATATATATCTGTAACAGCGGACCGGGCAGCGTCCCAGGACGCGTACTTTTCGCGCAACGGAGCTTTGTGAAGCGAAGCTGATTGGTTCTCCGGCGTCTGTCAACATTCCAAACAGTCCGTAGCGGCCGCCATCTTGTCTCTCGGTAGGATCGAGAGACAAGAGGAGGCGAAAGCGAAGGGGCAAATGACCATAAGGGGGAATAGTAGATCCTCGCTGACCCCCTAGGTTTGATGTGGAGGTTTTAAAAGGGCCCCGCGGGGCAAAAAAAATAAATAATAATAATAATCGAACGGCTGAATGGATTTGCACGAAACTTGGTAAAATATTAGGGACTGGTAGCCCGATGTGCCTTTGCTAGGTCTCAATATATGTGCTCCAGTGGATTTTGAGAAATTAACGTTCAAAAAAAGATATATATCTGTAACAGCGCTCCGCTTCGCGTACTTTTCGCGTTACGGAGCTTTGCGAAGCTGATTGGTTCTCCGGCGTCTGTCAACATTCCAAACAGTCCGTAGCGGCCGCCATCTTGTCTCTCAGTAGGATTGAGAGACAAGAGGAGGCCAAAGCGAAGGGGGAAATGACCATAAGGGGGCATAGTAGATCCTTCCTGACCTCTTAGGTTTGATGTACCATTTTGCCAAGTTTGGTGTAATTCCGTTCAGCCATTCAGGCTGTAGACGTATGTAAATGTCCTATGGAAAATTGCATGGGGAAAACACATTTGAAAGTGTTGAAATTTAGAACCAATTAAAATGTTACTTTGGTTTTGTATTTGTGTGTGATGAAAGTTAATTGGTTATGTATATATGTCAAATGAGAGGAAACCACAGCCATTTTGTGATACTACTGTCTGAGGTACATTTGTGAGGAATTTTTGGTGGTGAATTTCTGGTGTTTGATTTACACAGTACTAACACTTTTCCTACTTTTAAAAAGGTGAGTTGTTAATTTGTAAGGGGAACTATGTTGTACACTTGAAGATAATTTGAAAAATGTTTTCTGTTATTTATTTGCAGTCCTTCTGTTATACTAAATACTTGATAAAGTTAGTTTTATATTATGTATTACTAAAAACGATAAATGAAAGTGATTATTTTTTTCTGCAATTTACAGCAAGCAGTTTCAAAATAAAATGGCTCACAATGAAGAGACCGTGGCAATTTCTTTTGAATTGTCCACTACATTGATTGAAATTGAGAGCACCAATAATGAAATATTGTCACAAGGAGGACATGACTTGTATGATTCCATTAGATTGATTGAAATGGACAGCACCAAGAATGAAATATTGTCACAAGGAGATGACTTGAATGATTCCACTACGTTGATTGAAATTGAGAGCAGCAATAATGAAATATTGTCACAAGGAGGAGATGACTTGTATGATTCCATTAGATTGATTGAAATGGACAGCTCCAATAATGAAATATTGTCACAAGGAGGAGATGACTTGAATGATTCCACTACATTGATTGAAATTGAGAGCACCAATAATGAAATATTGTCACGAGGAGATGACTTGAATGATTCCACTACATTGATTGAAATTGACAGCACCAATAATGAAATATTGTCAGAAGGAGGAGATGACTTGAATGATTTTTTTGATCAATCTCTTGATGGCGAATTTATCGAGTGTTTGGAGACCATAGAGTTACAAGAATCATTATTGCAGACTTTTCATGAGGACATTGCTGATGAGGACATGTTACTAGTTCTTTCAAATTTAGACAATTCTGAAGAATAAATTTATATTTAAAAAATCAAAAATTGTTTGAGACATTATTCATTTTTATTTTTAATTTATGAGGTTGTAGCGAAGTGATTGTAGTATAAAATGAGACTTATAGTATAGAGTGCAACATTTTTATGTTACATGGTAAGTTTACTCATATTTACTTCCCTTCTGCCACTATATTATCTCCAATGTGTATTTGACATCTCTTCTTCATCTCCGGCCTCCTTTCTCTCACTGTGTGTTTCCGATGCATCTTATCGCTGCTATTTTGTGTAATTACAGAAGAGAGTAAAATAAAATAGTTCGGAACGTGAAAAGGGGGCAAAGTAGAGTACTCCTCACCCCCTAGGCCTTTTTAGGCGGTCCCAAAAGGATCAGTTTCTGCTTTCCTGAGAGATTATGGTATGAGTTCCATATACCACAATAACTTGCATTACAACATGCAAGATATCTATCTCCTATTACCAACTTTTGGAGATATTCGCGCTAAGCGCGAATATCTCCAAAAAGTAACACCTGCCCTGAGCAGTTCTTAGCCATGTTATCCAATGGGAGGTGGATAACATGGCTAAGAGCATTAGCTCGGTAATGTATGAATATCGCTGAGTTTTTAGCGATATTCATGCATTGCGGCCGTTTATTATCGCATTTGTGATAAACCTTGATAATAGCAAGGTTTATCTTCGATAATTTCTGACGATGCTTAGCGGTAAAAAATTCGTTGGTAAGCATCGTTAGCGATAAATATTGCTTAACTTTGGTAATATGCCCCAACGTCTGTTAACGTTCGATTCGAAGGAAATGAGGAAGTGTTGAAAAACATTGTCTGCGCCATCTTGCCTTTTTTGAAATGCCACACTTTTGTCGTGCACGGCAGCCATTTTAGATGTCTTGACCAGACCCACTCTCTGCACGCTGTCGATTCGTAGCATGGCTCCTCACCCTCGCAAGCATCTTCCCCAGGCACTGGTCACCCCCGCTCTCTGTCTTATGCATGGGCAATAAACCTCCCCCCATCTGCGCTGCTCTTCCCTGAGAATCACACTGTGCCCGCCCGACACCTCCCTTTCGCCCTATTCACTACCGCACCCTCTGACACTCCTCTTCCTCTGTGTCCGATTGTCCAGGCTATCAGCTAGCCCTGCAGATGTAGTTTATGGCCCCAGCTGTAAAGAATCACCCCTCTTCAAAGGAGTTATAGTAGATCAAGGCCCACACCCGATGAGATCCGTCACACCACACGTGTTCCTACTATCTGAAAACTATCCTGTATTGTGATTGGGGAGGGGACCGAGCCTGAAGCGGAAGATTCCAGGAATGACTCTTTGTACATCAAAGTTTTTACAATTATGTGTCACATTAAAAATATATAGCACTCCAACAAAGTAGTAGGAATATAAAACTTTAATAACATATAAATATATACAACAAAACAAAAACAGTAAAAACATTTAAACAACGAAGAGACCGTGGCAATTTCTTTTGAATTATCCAATAGATTTATTGAAATTGACAGCACCAATAATGAAATATTCTTGTCAGTAGCGGTCTGTTGTGCGAATAGTTCCAAGGCAGCAGAACGCGCTGAAATCTAGATGGCACGAAAGTGATGTCTAGCAAGTTGCCGCCCAGCAAATAACGGCGTGGGGCGCCGCGGGGGTGAGTGAGTCCAGTAGGCACCACAGCTATTCTTACCGGCATTGCAGAATTACTGCTGGGGACAATGCCTGTGCTGTAGCAGGGTCACAGCAGAAACAAAAAGGATTCTGTTGAAGATGTTGTTGGTTTTCAATTTGAAAACAGTTCTGGTGTCAACTGCTATGCTAATGTAGTGGTTAATGTTTTGTTTTCTCTAGAAAATGTAAAAGAGGGGGAGGCAGTCCAAAGTTCCGTTAAAAGGGCAAAGGAAAGGATCGGTGGTTTGAACTATCAGTCAAAAAGGGGAGGGGGTGCAACAATTTTTCCTACCGGGTCACACTGTGCTTTCACCGGAAGTGAGGTCTGCAGGATTCTAGTAATTCAAAGTGAGGCTGGCGCCGACGTCCCGCGGATACAGTTTCGTCACTCCACGGGTGATCATGGCAGTCATTCCCCATCGGGGGTCGGAGACTCCCGCGGCTCCTCTAGAATCTTCAAGGTCGTGGAGGACTACGGTGGTGGAGTCAACCAGTGACCGGGCCATTTCTTTATGCTGGGCCCGCTCTTGCCAGGTCGACCGCCATTTTGAGAGTTCGGTAGCTACTGGCGATCGCGGGGTCAAATGAGCGGACGGGCTCCACCCTGCCGGGCGAGACGTTGCAGCATGGCCACAGTGGAAGAACTCTTTTCCGGGCGCCTGGAGCGCTGAGGGTGCAGCTGGGAAGCCTCCACTGGGGAGGCGGGAGAGGCCTGTTCGCACCGTCTCTCCCTCCCAGTGCACCCCACGGCGTCTCGCTTGAGATTTGTTATGGCCGGACCAGGCGATGAGGACGA
The DNA here is from genome assembly GCF_964261635.1 of Lissotriton helveticus. NCBI lineage: Eukaryota > Metazoa > Chordata > Amphibia > Caudata > Salamandridae > Lissotriton > Lissotriton helveticus. The sequence goes on along the minus strand of NC_136071.1, from coordinate 644,193,476 downwards.
GGGGGGGGGGTCGGAGGCATGTGCAAGACATCCCCCCCAGGGTTGTTGCAGCAATTATACAAGAAAGAAGAAGTGTCCCGTCCGTCTTCGGGCCGGGCTTCCGGTAGATGTCGGCCGGACGCCCCTGGCTCTGGCCCCATGAACGGGTTTCTTGGTTTATCGGCTGCAGCCGGATCCCGTCGGCCTCGGCCCCCCGACCGTTGGTGGCCGGACCGGAAGAGCATGTGGCGGGACTACCTGCAACTCTCAAGGGCCACCGCGGCCGGACTGGGAGAGAGAGGGGAGGGTCGAGGAGACATTCCCCCCCCCTGCAACTGTTCAGCGTTGTAAAGGCAATCCCCTGGCCGGGTCCCGCTGGTCTCGGCCTCTCCTCCGGCTACACCCTACGTTAGGATCTCCTGGCCGAGGCGTGGCAGCAGGACCTGCCTTATATGGGCTGCTCCCGGCTGGGCGTAGCCGGAACCCTGCCCCACCTTGGAAGTTTCCAGAGTGGGGGCGGATGTTCTACTGACTTGCATTTTCCCTAGTCTATCGATTTTTTTGGCGTGGCAGGCGGTGGGACAGCGAGGGGTGATTTGGTTTCTCTTACTGTTTTTCTGGTCTCTCACCACTGGCATATTTTAACGTTTTCTTGTTTCTAGGACATTAATAGGTTTTATCATTACGTTATGTTATAGTTTCTTTGTTCGTTGTTTAATAAAAGTTCATGTTCATCAGTGGCCTACTGATTTTCGTTTTCCTATTCTTTTCTTTCCAGGTTGTTTCATGCTAAAGTTTCTGTTAACAGGATACAGTGATCACTTCGTTATTATTGCATATGTCCTTTTCACTAGGGGTGCTCTCTGGTCGGGCCAGATGACGTATGTCTAGTAAATGGTCCGGGTGAAACAGGTGCATCAATCAGTGGGGAGTAGATAGGCATGACAGATTACAACGGGGGAGAAAGGTCCGCATTACGTACCCTTTCACTACTTGCAAAGATTTTCCTACGTTTATTTGGAAACAGGGAATACCTCCAAAAAGAACTAATTCCCAAACAGTCAATGTTCGGACAATCAATCAATCAATGAGGAATGAAATAGGTACGACGTGTTAAAGGCTTGCGTTACCTACCCTTCACTATCTGCAAAGGGAGAGAGAATATTCCTATTCTTCCTCGTTTGCAGGCAGAGAAGATCCTTAAGAGAACCAACTTCGAACAATTCAATGCTCGATTCAAACAATCAACAAGGGGTACTGTGAACACAAATGAACGCCGCTTATGTACATACGCATTGCTATTTTCAACAGGTTGTTCCTAATGTTTCTATTTTAGCGAGGTCAAAAAGAGATCCCATTAGTGGCCTACTGATTTTGCTCGATTCCTTTTGTTTTTTTACACGGTTTTTCGCTATCTGCAAAGACTAAACAGAGTATTTGGACTCTGTGCTTGTTTGTAAATAGAGAATGAACCAAAGAGAACAATCAATCAAATGGAGAGAGAAGCAGGCACGACGGATTACAAAGGGGGCAAAGGGCTGCGTTAACTACCCTTCACTATCTGCAAAGAGAGAGTACTCCTAATAGAAATGAGGGGTGGGGGGCAGCATTCAAAGCAGATCAGTGTGCATAAACACGAAAATGTTTTTACTTACCACGTACTTGACATTCGACAGCTTATGATATTTGCTATTAAAAAACCATTGAAATTCACTGAAAAAACCATAGGTTATAGACCATATATAGTTAGGAATTAGCATTTACAAAACCTTGAAAATTCACTGAAAAAACCATAGGTTATAGACCATATATAGTTAGGAATTAGCATTTACAAAACCTTGAAAATTCACTGCAAAAACCATAGGTTAGAGACCATATATAGTTAGCTGGACATTTTATTGACATAAAACCAATGAAATTCCATATATAGTTAGTTGCACTAACTATATATCGCGCACCCGCAATCCACTGCTGATGATGTCACATATTACATCATTCATGACATGGTCAGTGACATCACTGATGACATCACTGATGACATCTCAAATGACATCACTGATGACATCACTGATGACATCTCATTTGACATCAATGACCACATCACTGATGATATCATTCATGTGACAATACAATGCATCTCCTCACATTTTAATATAACCTCTGTTTCACCCAGTGTTAAAAAGAGTATAATTTTTGAAACCATTGACACACCAATACTAGTTACTACATACGCACTCACTGATTGCTACGTCTACACACACCTTCACTCATTCACCCATACAATCATTCATACATACAATCACTCATCTTTACAACACTATCATATGCACTCATACACCTATACAGACACTCACAGTCTGCCACTCATCCATGGAGTTACTTACACACCTAGTCAGTCCTGTAAAGAATCAATGAGACTTCCATTTTCTTGTCTATACAGTTAAACATAGAGCACCTTACATTTTCAAACATGTACTAACACATACTTACTTTCTTATACAATCATTGATACAAGTACAGATTGATCTGCACAGAGTCACACACCTCCCAGCTAGCCACACACACACTCAGTCTCCCATACAAATACTTGGGCAATCAATCAATAACCCATATAGTTACTCATATAGCTACTGATCAACACATGCAGCAGTTTACAGAACAACAGACATAATGATGCACAAATTAAGACAGTTTAGTCACTAACCCATGCACTCAGTGAGACACATTTAATCACTCACTCATACATTCAGTCATGCACCTACTAAATCCTTCGTCCAGACACTTATACATCCACTCATTCTTCAATATGTAAGACATATTTTAACTTTACAGAATTATACAGTCACTGGATGTAGTCATCAGTGATGTCATTTGAGATGTCATCAGTGATGTCATCAGTGATGTCATTTGAGATGTCATCAGTGATGTCATCAGTGATGTCACTGACCATGTCATGAATGATGTAATATGTGACATCATCAGCAGTGGATTGCGGGTGCGCGATATATAGTTAGTGCAACTAACTATATATGGAATTTCATTGGTTTTATGTCAATAAAATGTCCAGCTAACTATATATGGTCTCTAACCTATGGTTTTTGCAGTGAATTTTCAAGGTTTTGTAAATGCTAATTCCTAACTATATATGGTCTATAACCTATGGTTTTTTCAGTGAATATTTATATAGTTATATATCTAATACAATAGTGGGAAGCCATGTAATAGGCCCGGAGTTGCAATTGAAAGATTCAGGCAATATCATAAACCATGAGGCCAGTGGTCGAGTGGGTTATTTGTAAATGTCACTAGAACCCAAAGATGGCAATATAGGAATGTTTCATAAAGGTCACCTGTTAAATATCTTACTACACCGATTTGCAGGTCCTTAATGTTCTTCCTTTCTCTCGGTTCTCCTTCTCTGTCTGTTTCATTACATCACTGTTTCACCTCCTCTTCATTCAATGTCTCTATGTCATTTCCTCCATATATTTCATGCAATTTCTCCCTTTCTCCCCTTCTTCTGTGATGGACTCTCTCACTTACCCCACCCCACTACATCCTTGGTTCTCCTCTGATTGCATCTACCTTAATTCGTTTAATTTTATCCTTTATGTGTCGCGTTGTGTCTTGCCCTTCTGCTCCTCACTCTCTAGTTCATTAAATTATTGTCTCTCCCTTTCTTTCCACTTCGTCTCACTCCTCTTTCTCGAATTCATTAGTTTGCATGCCGTTTACTCTCACACATTTGCAAAACAATTCATAAATCATCTCACTTCACATTACAGTTGTTTTTCTCTGGCTGGGAACTCTGCATGTGATAGTTTAGCCTTTTGCGTCCTATGTTTTTTCTTACGCTTTCACTGTCATTCCGTTCCATTAACCTGCTCGTCAAGTTCCTTACCAACTGTTATCTTCTTCTTTCACAACAGAAACTATGAAACAATCCCCTCGAGAGGCTGTTTTCAGAAAACAAAATGCTATTCAGACATGAGCCCGTTTCATGTTGAACTGCTGTTGGCACGACGAGAATTATAAAATACCATTGCCATCAGTATGTAGGAAAACTATTAATATTCTGCTTCTTAATTGTGCAAATCAAATTTACATACGTAATAGAGTGTAACTAAATAATTGCAGTCATTAGTGCATGGAGCAGTAAGTTCACTGTGTTAATAGGCTGTTTCTCCATGTTGATGCAATGAATGAAATATGGCTGTTTTTGCATTATTATACCACATTCAGTCCATGACAAGGGATGTAGTGTGGGTCAAAATCTGTTTTGTACCCACATACGTGGCACATGGAAGACAGTGCTGGAAACATGTCAACTCCATCTCAAAAGCAGCCTGAGTGATCTAGGGGCCATCATTATCAGGCATATAAATGACGCCTTTTTTCAGAAATAATTATTTTGATTGCTTTAAATTAGGGGTGTGTGAAATTGTGTAATGTTTGTTCACAAGATTTTAGGGAACTTAGGCGAAATTACGCGTATTGTGGTTTATTGGCATCTCCAGTGATAATCACACCACTACAAAATATTGATGTGATCTGTTCCACTTCCCATCCTCAAAGGGGAGATATTTAATCAAATGCGGGTGGAAGAAAGGTCGAAACAGTTTTTGTGTGTCCACAAATATTCATGTTTTGTTTTTTCGGATCCTTACAAGGCAAACCATGCCAATCCCTTACATGACATTTACTCTTCGAGTATATCTCAGCATTTCTGGTGCAGAAAGTTGTAGTAAAACCACGTGTGCCTGTCAGGAATCTTAATGTGAATTCTGAAGGTATTTTCAGATGTAAACTTCATTTTAGTCCATAAATGCCGTCGGCAATCGGGCCCAGCCATTTGGCAACATGTCCAAATTTAAACTTGGAAATCTCTTTCATAAGCATTGTATTAATGCGACTATGGTGTTAGAATGGAGTTGCTCCCATGGTTGTTCCATAACTGGCATGCCATCAAACTTTTGTGCATGCTACTAAACTAACATGTTTGTCAGTTTTCACAAACTATTACATGGACCCTTCCCTCTCAATAAACAGACTGCGATTTACCCATATTAATTTGTTTTCACTGTAGGAATGGTCAAGAAACACTCTCAACAGTAGGGATGTTGCTGTGGAAGGGGAATCCCCATGGAGTAGTATAGTTACACTGTGAAACAAAGTAGAAAAAATAACAGTTCAAATGTACTAATGCAAAGCCCCTCTCACATAGGCAGTTGTATAGTATGTTTAGTTACACGTGCCGAAATGGTTTCACATTTCATATAGAAATAAATTGGAATTTACAACCATTTTTCTGGCCCATGTCTGCAAAACTTTAGCAGTTTCATCTTTCCATGAAAACTGTTGGACTGCCAGGATGCCACCACATTGGAAAATCTACACTCTAGGTAGGGGCAAGCTATGAGATCAAATGTTATTTTTTTTTACAAGTGGGCCATGTATATTATGAGAACTCTGTATTTGGTATTCTATTTACAGGACCCTGATTGCTCCATTATTCATAAATATTTACAGTACATGATTAATGTGGGCCTCTAGTTAAATTAACTGATCTTTAGGAAGAAATTGTTTATAAAGTGTGTTCCCTCCTCCCTCGTCCTGTTATTTGTATTTTATAATGCCAATTGATATGAATTAATCAGCAGTTGCATGGAAAACCATTCTTTAATCCTAGTTCCATAGCTCAATGGTGTCAACTTGTGATAGATACTAACACTGAAGACCTCTTACCTGACCTATATTTCTGTAAAGATAAAAGAAATATAGGTCAGGTAAGAGGTCTTCAGTGTTAGTATCTTTCATTCTTCCCCCTCCTCTTGGACCTTAAAGCACTACAGGGGCGCCTTTCTCCTTTACAGTCAACTTGTAATAAACCTCAATCCCAAAAGAGCGCTCACATTACTATTGTTTTCCAAACATTTTTGACTGTGTCCATTGAATGTATGGATTCCCACTTTGGAAGAGGCAACCTGCTGCAGATCACAGTTTTTAAAATATGGAAAATTAGTCCACATGTGATTTGGAAACCTCCTCTTGTTTCTGCCAAAATCAGCATTTAAACCACTCATAATAAAAAAAGTTTGAAATAGGCAACCCAAGCACCCTCCCACTTGCTTACAATCTCTCCATTTATTAATTAATTTTAAGTACATCTCGACAGGGCAAGGTCCAAGGTATCAATTCATGCACATTTGCATTCGATATTGAATTGTAGGGTATTTGTCTGGACTTTAGATGCATACACTTTCTTTTAAAGTGTGAATGAAGCACTATTGCAAGAGTGGTGGTACACCGAGTGTATGGCTGTGTGTACACAATGGAATTTTCTGAGTTCACTCTTCCTGTTCTGTTACTTTTATACACCCTCCCTCCCCCACCCTCCAGGAAAGACATTGGTGCATATTTGAATCTGTAGGCAATGAGAGCTACATGCTGGACAGTGGTTCAGACATTGTACTTAACCTCTCAAAATAGAAAAAGAAGGACCATAGTGGTGCCAGCAATAAATGTGCAGTTAAGCTGATCTAATTTATTGAAATATTATGAAGAGTGTGCAGCCACTGACAAAGCTGTGCAGGGAGTAACTTCATTTTTCACAGAGGCAGAATTTTGACCAGAGATAAACAATTCAGAGACAGAGTTTCCCTACAATGTGTTTAGGTTTCTCTGCAGGGATGGCTGAAGATTTGCGGGGGCTGATCTTCAGTGTTCCAAGATCATGAGTGTTCATGCTCTTTCAATCATGACTTCCTCACACGCAAGAAGCCCTTCGCTAGGCATTAGCTACCAAGACAAGTGGAAATTAACCGAAACATTGATACTTGTAGACCAGCTGGTGCCAATTACTAAACAACATGTGATGTGCAACGATCACACCTTTTATGATATACCACGTTTTAGCTTAATGTAGGTTTAGCTAGTTTAACTATTACAAACAATAGGAATTGTACTTACACATTTATGTAGCTCTGAACTCCCTTTTTTTAAGATTCAAGAGCTACCAAACTGCTACCAAAGAAAGCACGCTTGATTTTATTCACAATATGTTATTTTTTAGCATGTATACTAAAATGTGGATAATATTTTGAGAGACACATTCAGTGGTTTTATTAACCTATGCTATTTTCTGATTTGAATCAATACCCCTCTTCCCATCTCCAAGGCGTGCATTTCATAAATTGAGGGTGCATTTCTAAAATGATGTTCTTCTTTCCTGCTCAAAAGACTTTTTAACATTAGTCAAACAAGTCTGTCCAGAAATGTTGCAGCTCCATATGCTTAAGAGCTTTGAATGTCAAAAATGGGGACTGTTCATAGAGAGTTTTACGAAAGAAACTACTATAGGAATGGTGAAGCAAGCATTATCATTTACAAAATTAAATCTTGCAAACCACACTTGATATCATGAGCTTCACAGAAGGAAAACACTTTAAATTTCCTCATGGTAAGCAGGTATGACTTGATATCCTCACCGTTATGCCTATATAACCATCTCTCGGACATTTACACATGTAGCGTCTTCTGACAGTGTTATTTATTGATGGTGGCCAGTTGTGATAGTTAATTTATAGTTATAGCTAGCTTGGCTAGTATATCATATTTCACTATATTGCTTCATTTTCTCATTTTAATTCCTAAAGTATATTTTTAGCTGAGCATATGGGGGAACATTTTGAACAGTTCAAAACAAAACTAGCCATGAAGACGGAGGCCACTGCTTCCTCTTTTGCTTTCTGTACCTTGATATAAATCTGTCCAGTGTGTTGGGGTAATTCAAGGTCTTGGTAGCAATATTCCTGAAATTTCCAGATATCACATTTTAATTCTGAACTCAGAATCAAATTGTCAGAGAATAGTGAATAATTTCACTCCCTCACTGATTTATCTAATGAAGGAACCCGAGTAGTTGGACCCTGAGGCATAAGTATACCTTAGCCACAACAAGTGTTCTGATAATACCCAAAAGAATGGAACATTCTAATTGTATTCAAATCTGGCTGCGTGAATTGAAATGATATGCAAATCATTACCTTTAGTGGCCCACCATTAGGTTAATGTTTTATCAATTTGTTCAGAGTTTCTGTAAAATGGTATACACGGCTAAATTGAAATTGTCAAAGTACTAGTGAGCAGACACATGGGTAAGCACAATAAAAAAGAAAGAGCACTAATTAGCATGTTTTATCCAATCAGATAGAATAACAACCAACCATGCTATGTTAGTATATAAGAAAGCCTTTGTATTGTGTCAACTTTAATTAAAAATTCAACATTGGGTTTGGAGTAATGCAGAAAAGTGTACTTCCGGCAACATCAACAAAACAATTAATATTTGAAACTTTATAAAATAAGAAAACATTTACTTGTGTTATAGGTATTCCTGATAGGAATTGATCTGTCTCATCTTGTAGTTGTTTTCGTATTTATCATAGGCCCAGGCTAAACTGAGAAGGACAAAACAAGGTTCTGGCAAGCTTTCAATGAAAAACTCACTGCGAGATATTAGCCTTAGAAATTATTTCATGTGGAAACAGTCCCAAGTAAATCCGCTAAATGATTATTCATCCCAGAAAGAAGGAGAACTCATTGAAGCATAAGATGGGAAAAGCTGCACAGTTTACTATACTATACAGAGGTTTTCTATGGCTGCCAATTGAGACGCGATTTGACCCAGGGAAAAATTAACATTCGCTCGGATGAACATGGAAGGACATTCTCCAGCGTCTAACAAGCTATCCGTTTAAGGAGATTGGCAGACAGTTATTCCTACGAATATAGAACAAATTAATGGTTAGAGCACATTTTCTTCTCCAGAGATATTACCTTAATAGATTTTTCATACGTTATGTTAACCACTTTCCTGTAGGTTTCAGGGCAGGTTCTTTTGTTAGTTGTTTTTTATTTTTATTTTACCAACTAAATTATTCAAATATTAGGACTCATGATTTGCATTTGTTCACAATCTCTTTGATACCTGAATCTACCAGAAGTGCAAACAACTTCCAAGGTTATTAATAAAAGTAATCAAAAGAAAATTGGCAAAAATAAATAGTACTCGAGCCACTCAATATCTGCTTGGCTGGAAAATGTTTTTTGACAGTTATTCACTCTAGTCCCTTGCTAGAAATAGGGCGACAGATCATATGTATTGGGGTTCTACTCGGAATTCTGCAAAGTTAGTTGAAATGGTTGAATGATTAGTGCTGGTACAATTGTTACTTTTTGAATTAAAGCACACATTTCTGTAGGGTGGGACATTATTGTGGAGACTTTAAGACAAAAAAATAGCATGTAACAAATTTGAATCATTCTGGATGGGTAAAGAATTCGATGAAATATCATCTTGACTTGCAAAATATTTTGAGCTAAATGTGGATTTTTGTCTTCAGCGTGGTCTGTAAGGGTCGGCAGAACTGTTCCATTTATCTTGGTTATGCAGCACTAATCATTTGAAGTTATTTAAAATATTATGGCCCAGATTTATGTGGGAATCCACGACGTGAAACACCCGTCACTGCTGCCTCATTGCCATTGCCACTTTTGCTCTTCTCCTTTCCAAACGCGGACCGCACACCGCCCGGGCTGCAACATCCAGAGGGCAGCGCAGTCTCGCGAGAGGAGGAGGAGCCCCATCTGACACCGGGAGCATAAGGAGTGACAGGGGCTCCTGAGGCGCGGGACGCGCGCAGGCCAAGGGCGGGCCCTTCCTTGCCCTTCTGTGACCGGTTGAGGCCGGGCTGGGCCTATCCTTTTGGGTTTTGTTCCCGTGAACGCTGCGACATAAACAGAACTTGACAGTAAGCCTTTACTTTTGCACGTCCTTCGGACTAGCCTCTCTAATTGACATCTACATTTTTGGCATTGAGCTTGGACTAGAACTGAGGCCATTGTAATTGATTCTATAGATTCATTAGTTTTGTTTGTGGACTTGTGGTTGGGTTTAGGGTGGGATAAGAAGTGAGATCTGTATCTTCCCTTTTTTCCCCCACACTGTCCTCAAGTTAGATTGAGTAAGCAGCCATGGGCAAAAGTAAGATGCCAAGTCCCAAATCCTGTTCAGGAAAATGATCCCCTCTGTAGAAGAATCCCTTGAGTCAGGTACTTCTGAACTGCACCAATCAGGCGATAAGGACTCACCAAGGCAAGTCATAGTGTCAAAAAGCGCACCAAACAGTTGCATTCAGGCCATTTCAGAGGAGATTCTACTAAGTGACTCTGACTCCTCACTACAACCACCCCAAAAGAAACATAAGAATCCTGCCCCTGTTGATAGCAAAGTTACCGATAAAACTATAGGCGACGGCGCCAAACATACTTCGGCGGCCATTGCGCCTATAACAACGAAACAGAGTCATCAAGGGAAGAAAAGGGCAGGGTTAAGAAAAGGTTCTAGTAGGGGCAAAGATGAGACTAGCAGAAAACCGGAGGCGCATTGTAATGACATTAAGAATTTAACAATTTTGGTGGAAAGACTAGACCTCTATTTGAGAGTCAGGCTAGACCAATTGGGGTCCAGATTGACTGTTATTGAAGTTCTTATCTCTAGTCATCAGAAGCAAGGGTTCGGTTTAAATCTTCACTCAGGAGAGCAAGGTGCGGTAAATAAGGGTAGAAACTCACTCATTAGGAAAGCAAATATCCTGAAAACAGGATCCCTTAAAATTAAGGACAATGAGCCTTTGTTGAATGGTGCGAATATCTCAAAAGACAGATTAGACTGCCCAAAAAGTGACTCCCTTGCTTACTTTGAGAAAATCATCCTGTCAAATAGTGTAGCTACCACTGAAGGAGATAGTGGCCCTATGGGGTTAACAGAAACTCTAGGACCCATTTCTCTATCATATGCTCCCCAGATCCATCCATATCCAGTTCCAAATTCCTTAAGCCAAACTTGGGATATCCCTGTACTGACCAACACCTTGATCTTCCCCCTGACGCTACATCTTATATTATTATTTTGGCAAATGTTCCAAAAAAGGGCCCCACAGAAGTCGAATCTTGGGAATCCCTCAGAAATAAATCACTCCACTGGTTAGGCAGGAGGACTGGCCTAACCGAAAATCAGTTTAGCGAGTTCAAGATGACGAGAAGGGTTCAGTGGGTGGGTAAATGCGAGAAAATGCTGCCAGGAGATTGTATTGTCCTTACATTTGGATCTCTTCTGCTGGTTAAGAAAATCCTCTGGGGGGGGAGGAAACCATTTTCTAGACGCAGACAGGATTAATATACTCCCACTTGGCTTTTTCTATCCTTCCCGAAGCAGATATCTGAGCGCTTACAAGCCCAGAACTACTGCACCAGCCCAAGGTCAGTTTTATGATATTCAAATTTTTAATAGATTCAACCTGCTATCTGGTCTGGAAGAAACTGACTGACTGGCCAACTTGAATTCTAATTACTCTGGGCCACGGGTAGTTTCGCCCCGGCTAGATCATTATCAAGTAGAACGATCACCGATTCTTAATCGGTCCTTGCGAACAATTGCCCCCAGTAGCAAATTCAATTCTTATATTCCACATCATCAGTCCCTACCAGAGAACTTAGGTAGAGATTTATCTGGGAGTGAGAGGTTAAATCGAGAAGCTCAAGGCTCCATGATGAACCCCGATTTGCATGAAGGGTCAATTAATCAAGGCCCCACATGTCCTGGTACTCCCGGTGACCTTGAACTCAATATAGTTTATTGGAACGTAGCAGGTCTGCGTTCCAAAGTGGCTAACGAAATCTGGTTCAAATTTGTACCAAAGTTCAATGTCCTTTGCCTCCAAGAGACATGGGATACATCAGTTATACACATTGAGGGATATAAAACTTATTTCTCGCCTGCGCTACCTTCACTTTCGGGGAGAGCTAAATAGCCTGATAACATTTATTTCTAATCTTTTAGAGATTAAGGAAATTGTCCCATTTAAACTTGAACCTAACTTTCAAATATTAACACTTAATATGAATAAAAGCGCCACTTATGTGTTGGTTAATTTTTATAATAACCTTCATCAGGTGGAGTTAATATCAGTATTAAAGGATATCTCTCTTTCCTTACAGGAAATAAAAAACAAATATACTAACAACGTCCTAATAATAATATGGGGGGGTGATTTTAACCTAACAACATGCAGGAATATTAATAACTTAAATTGCGGTCTTCAGGATGAGAATAATATCATCTTAACCCATTTTCCCCATACAATTATTGGAAATTTCCTGAACGAAACATTATTTGTTTTGGAACTTGGGCTGGACAATGAATTATGTGGTTCCACCAGTCCCACTCTCTTAAACTTTTAATGGCAGGGGAGCCTTTAGTATTATAGATTACATTTTTGTTTCAAGTAATGCCGCGTCCAGCCTTCTGAATTTTAAAACTCACGACAATGCCACCAGCGACCACTTTCCTAAAAGTATTTTAGTGTCCTTTCCGCATAGATCAGAAAAGTCTAACCCCGTGAGAACTCTTGGGCAAAAAACTCTGATTTTGGATAGGTTAAATGGGTACTCGTTCAAGTGGGACAACATAGACCCAATCGTAATCACTACAGAGGTAGTGAAAAATGAATTATCTTCTATTGAAAAGTGTCTAGATCCTGTTGCCTCTAATGAAGAGATTTTGGCCAGATTTGCGAACATAACAAGAGCAGTAAAAGAAGCCCTGCATCTTAAATTAAAAGTTAGAAAAGATAACACCAAAGGATGGTTTAATAAAGCTTGTACAAAAGCATATTCCAACTTAAAAGCAGCTCCCCATAAAACGGAAAGGGATAAACAGGAAATTGTCCTCCTTAGAAAGGAATACAATCAGGCTATAAAACTCAGAAGAGCCGAATTGAAAATGACCTATGACAACAACTGCATAAAAGCTGCACTATGAAGGATAGTACCACCTTCTGGAAAATCATTAAATCTCCTTTCCTTTCGGAAGTGAGGGACAATTCTAAAATAGAAATAGCTATACACGAAGCAACGTGGGTACAACATTTTGCGCGGATATTCGGCCTGCCTTCTCAGGAACATACATTCCAAAATTTCATGGAAAGAACAGCCCCTTACCCCACGCAAACTGTTTTCACTATAGCCCTTGAAATTACTCATTTGGAAGTGGAGCACGCCTTACTAGCTAACAAGGGGGGAAAGGCGCCCGGTCCCGACGGGGTCCCAGTTGACCTTTTTAAATACAATCTGGAACTGTGGGCCTCCATTCTGACCAAAGTTCTCGAAGCATCATGTGCAGTCGGGCTTGTAGAATCATGGTCAGACTCAATCCTGGTCTCTATTTTTGAAAAGTGGGATCGTCAGTGCCCATCTTGCTATCGTCCCATATCCTAGCTAGGTTCTCTGGGCAAGGTAGCGGGACGTATTATTCTTGAACACCTTTAGAATTGGGCAGACAACTACAAGATAGTTTCTGACCTCCAATCCGGGTTCAGAGAAGTACTGGGCACAGTGGAGCAAGCCCTTATTCTGACCCCCTTAATGGGTAAATATGTCAGCGCAAAGGTCGAGAATTTGTATATGGGTTACGTCGATCTAACCGCAGCCTTTGACTGCGTAAGCCATTCCAAATTATGGTCTATCCTATTAGAAATGGGGGTAGAGCTTCCTTTGGTAAATTTCCTCCGCGAACTTTACTCTGATGCCACGGCTAGGGTGAGGTATGGCTTAGAGGGAGAACTTACAGCTGCATTCAGAGTGGAGAGGGGGGTAAGGCAGGGCTGTGTCCTGGTGCCCTTTCTTTTTACACTCTACACAAATGGCTTGGAGCTTGCCATGTTAAAAGGGTGCCAGGACCTGTCTCTTATTGAAAAACGCCCGATGCCCGCCCTGCTCTATGCCGACAATGCCGTGATTTTAGCTCGAACCCCCTTAGAACTTCAACGCGCTCTTAAGAGGTATCACAGCTTTATGGCCAATCTAGATCTCAGAATTAACATAAAAAAAACATTTGTAATGTCTACAGGATCCATACTCAAGAAAACAAGAGACATCTTTATTGAAAATACCAAACTTGAGAATACAAATAAGTACCCTTACTTAGGAATTTTAATAGACGATAAGTGTTCTTGGAAGCAGGCAATTGATGCCAGAAAACTGCTCTTTATGAGAGCAACAACTGCACTAGCCACCTTTGCACAAAGGCTAGGAAAAAGGCCACCTGTTGAATTGATTCAAATCTATCAAGCAAAATGTATAAGTATTTTTTTTTTTTTGTCTTCATATTCGCCCTTGGTGACCAAATAATAGTGCATGGAAATGGACACATTACTGTCACAGATAAACTGGTAGGGGCACTAGAAGATGGTAGGGGGGTGAGTCACCCCAGAGTAATAGTTTCCAAAACTCCAACAACACCACTTTGGAACAACCGACAAGGAAATATGCTGCAGTGAAATACCCAATCTTGTATCTAGTCCGTCCCATTGGGTATACAAGCGTGCAAACCGGTGTCAAGCAGCGCAATCATTGGACCTTGGGGAAAAAAAAAAAAACAAGTCAAAATATACCTCTATTACCAGTTTGGTAAGAGCCAGAAGTTTCTCTTGTCGGAGTTACCCGATCTTAATAGGTCCATCTTGGATGTTTGTAACACTGAGGTGCGCCAGTCTAACAAAGTAGGAGGTGATGGGTCTTTCCACTTCTTGCATATCTCCCTCCTGGCCAACAGGATCCCATAAAAAAGTAGATTTTTAGCTCGACCCCGAATCTCTGGTGTAGTCCCAAAAATGACAAGAGCGGGACATAGCAAGATCTGAGATCCCAAGGCAGTAGAGAGTGATGAGCAAACCGTATTCCAAAAAGATGATAAAAGTGGGCAATCAAAAAGATATGCAGGTTAGAAGCAGCTATCAGGCCACATTTGGGACATGCCACCGCAGCGTTATTCGAAAATGTTGACAATCTTTGTGGCGAATAATAAGCCCTATGCAGGGTGAAAAGATGATTTCGGCGTAACCAAGAAGGTTTCACTATATTCCACATGGTTTTAAAAGACTCAAGCCACAGATTCTCCAGACTATGATTGACAATATGCCCAGCCCACAAGGAATCGGGCAAATGGAACTCACTCTCAGCCTCATCCAAAAGAAGATTATACCAGAGTGAGACCTCTTTCTCGCAGCACCGCTGAGAGAGGCAGGAATGGAGGTCTGGGGGGACCTTTTTGCGGATGGTCACTTACTCCCGTGGGAGGTGCTGAGTTCCAAAATAGGGGTAGGTCTCTATAGGTTTAAGTACCTCCAAATGAAAAGCTGGGCGAACTGACAGATTTGTGTTAAGGGTAGGTTCCTGTCGGGGGGCGACAGTAACATGGTATCCCTCTTAATAGATAAGCCTCCAATTAAGCAAAATGTATAAGTATTGTAACCTATGGAGCTGGGGTGTGGGGTTACTGAAAGGTGGACGTCCTACAAAAAGTCAAGAACAGTTTTTTGAGATTTCTCCTCGTAGTCCCGCAAAGTTCTTCGACCTACAATTGCCACTTAGAATTGGGCCTGCTGTACGTAACCGACATTGTTAAACTTCAACCAATCCTTTTGTGGCACCCTGTCTGGTCGTCCACAAAAAACGATTTCTGTCGGGGCCTCTTACACGATTGTCTCTTGCTCGAAAACAGGCACAAGATTGGTTGGCTTGCCTATGTTAAAAAAAATGTATGATCTGGGTTTGGCAAAGTATTACCACACTCCTATAACAATCTCAGAACTACCCAGAAAGGGGCTCAAAAAACTATGTTTGATACTTTTGGATCAATTGCGACTGGCCACCGAGGCAAGCAAAATTTCGGTCCAGCATATGTTAACAATCCAAACCACCCTGGCCATACAACCTTACTTAACTTTTAAATTGAGTGGTTATGAAAGATGTTTGCTGACCCGTTTTAGGTTTAATACATTCCACCGCCTGGTGACCTTTCCGCAAACAAATGATTGGTCAAAGAATCTATCAATTTGCCCCTGTGATGAAGCATCTATCCAAACATCGATCCATGTGGTCTTATTTTGAAAATTTTATAAAGAACCTAAGAAGGGCTGGTTACTGCCGATATTAAAAATTCTGGGTTTTCGCAGGTGTTGTCCAGCCTTCCTTGTCTTGCAAATTTTGGAGGAAGAATGCTTCGCAAAAAAAAATTGCTCGATTTCTGAAGTTTTGTGTTAGACATAGGTCAAATTTAGAGTAAGTCTTCTTTTGTATAGATTCTGCAAGTACACTTTTGATACTTCCACCCACTTATAATTAGTTATTAGACAGCTTTTTAATGTCAGATTGCACTTTAGCACTTTATTTGCTGGTTTGCTTGTCAATGTTTTTTAACTTCTGTAATTCTGAAAGGATGTATTTCTAATTATTGTTTTTATGCAATTTTTAAATGTTCTTTTATGGTTTTTCCAATCTTTGAAAACCGAATAAAGGAATTTTGATTGATTGATTGATTGATTGATAGTAAGATATGGCACTATTTTCCTTTCTTCCTGCTCCGGCGCACTTTAGATTGCTATGTGCCAAGGCACACACCTTTGTGCCATAGTATAATGGTGTGTGTGTTCAATAAGTAGTCGTTTTTGTACTATACTGTTATGGTAACCCGTAAAGACAAAAACTCTCCTTTAACACTTTTCATGCTTTAGTGGTGTGTGGGAGGATGAAGCATGCCTGCAAAGTAGGTAAAACAAGGAGAAATTAAAGCATTTCTCCTCAATACACCTGCCTCGTGGAAGTGTAAGATTTTGGCACTAATCCTTGTCTGTGAATGTTAGTAGATAGGGATATGTGTAAAAAACCAAGGATGGTTGCATGGGGATGTCTATGTAACACCAATAAAATGCCTCCTTGATGCAGGGTAATGCAAAGCAGCAAATAACGTAACTACCCATTAATTTGGGAAACTATCCAGTGCAAATCCTGATTATGTTGGAATGGTAAATGCCAATGTAAGACTTTGTGTAACAAGAGTAACATAAATTTGATACAACGCAGTAGTAAATCTAGGCCTATATGTGTTTTGATAGCTACTTGTTACTTATGTACTTCTTAAATGCATTTCCTTAGCATGCCTGATCAGAAATAAAAGTCTAAAGAATTGTCCAATGACTTCAAAACTGATTTCAAAATTATTCAAATTCATTTAGGTAACTTGAGATTTCTCTGAGTTAGTACGTGCTCTGCAGACTGCACAGCTTGGAAACAGAGAAGCAAGCACTGCTATCTGTTCCAGAGCGGTGTGGTCTTCAATGCATATACAAACTCTGAGAAATTCCAAGTTAAAGGTATGAGCTTCGGGCGAGTGAAGTTCCATAAAACCACACACACCCTGTGCCCTGTGCAAATGCACAACTTCTTGATCTAGCCCAAAAACCTGTCAGTGGAATGGGCATATTAGTCCAGGGGCCATATCATATATAGGGTGCACTTTCCCTGTTTGCGCAATGGCACAGTTTTCAAAAGGTGCGCCAGGTGCAAGTAAGGAAAGTGTGTCCTATTATGCAGAGTGCGCTTCCCCCAGAGCAGCCGCAAATTCGCCCTGCCCTGGGGGCGGCACATTCAAGTGAAATACTGAGCGACCGCTTCAAAGCCACTCCATGTTTCACAGTGCAGACGGCATGCCTCCTACACTTTCAAGAGGGGAGAGAGATCCCCTTGCAGGCATGTGCCGTGCATGACTGAACCCACCTTCAGGGGATGTCTGGGGAGCCCATGGGACCCCTCCTTTCTCCCCCCCAGAGCTGCATGTGTGTCAGCACAATCAGTACTATAGGAAGGGAATCATAAGCTTCTGTGGCCCATCGGCTGCCAGGGAACGAGAGTGGAGGGGCGGGGGGAGTGGCGGGGGTACATTAAATAAACACCTCATCGCTGCGTCTCTCCTCAGTCATCTCTCCTCCGTCGTCCCTCGTCGTCTCTCCATGGCCGGAACAATAAAGCACACATGCTCCCTCCACTAAGCAAGTCACAATGCTGCAATGCAGCATTTTGATTGGTTTGAGCGCCGTGGTTCGGCACTCAAGAAGTGAATGGGAGCTTAGGCATGTTCCTCGCCAGGCTGTGCATTACATCCTGGTGAAGAACATGCAAAGTGCGCATGACTGTTTGGCCGGCTAAAGACGTCCGGCCAAGCAGTCATGTGCACTTCTGAGTGCAGCAACCACTCCTCCCCCTGAACGCCCATCCTGGCTGATACTAAAATAAAATGATAATAACAAAAATAACTTTTGTTATTATCATTTTATTTTGGCTTCTACACTGCTCCGAGCGCCGTGGGGCGATGCTCCTCTGCCTTAGCGGAGGAGTCGCCATTGGTAATACCATTCCTTGGGGCACAATGTATTAAATGGCCCCAAGAGAGTATAGGAGATAACGGGACCACAACGCTTAATCTAGCTCTCCCTATACTCACTTTATGTCTTATGGCCCAACTATTACAATGGGAACGGTCATATTTACAGCTTATTGCATGAAGGAATAATTATAAAATATCATTTACACCTGCCTGATGGCCCCTTTATGTGGTGAAAAAAATATTTAGGCTAGTGTGTACTCTTTAAACTACACATTTTCGCTCCTTAACGAGCATTTTAGTACAGTGCTATTTTGTGGCAAACAGCAGCAAAGTCTGTGAGCCAGTGCTCGAGCTCTCAGGCTGATAAACAAGCACACTGATTGTGGGGGTCAGCAGATAAACCAGTGAAAGCGCTAAATTAAATCAGACAGTTGTTAGGCTAATTTACAGTGCGATGGCTGGCATGTGTGAACCATAACGTTCCTTAACTATGTATGCAGAATGTTTTCAGTCGCCTTTAATTTTCTTCTTCTTTTTTCATGATCACAGTAGTGCTTAGCGGATTATAGGTCATTAGCGTTTCAACCAATTGCCATTTAACATGTCGCATTAGCGGCACTGTGTTTTAGTTGTGTAAGTCGCCTTTCATGCCATGGTGACTTCGCATGATACATTAAAAGAAGGAAATGAATATGAAAAGAAAATATTGGGTTAGATGAAACAGGTTGCTGGGTTCACTTAACCGCAAGGGAGACGTGATAAAGAAATGTAACCATTTTCAGAAAATGAAATCATTATGTGCATCTATCGATTTGCAGCTAACGATTTCAATAATGTGCATTGAAAAATGTTTGTTTTAAAAGTATTCTTGCGAAGGTTTTCTGTGTCCTGAGAAATGAGAAATATCAAAGCGCTCAATTCCTGTGAATAGTCAGGAATTTCTATGTATAAGCAAAAACAGTTGTACCTTAATGTATTTTCATAATACATATTTCTTTTTAGCATGTTGATTCAGCTGGCTAAATATTCAAGCCCTCCACTAGCCACAGTGGTTACTTAATTTGTACCAGTGATTGCAGAGTCTGGGCCATCATTTTTCATCGTTATACTTATCATTATGGTCCAGACCAAGAAAGTGAGACAGAAATGCCGGGGTCGGGCAAGGGGGAGGGAATGGGGGGTTTGAAGTAGAAGTCATACAACAGTAGGAGAACAGTGAAAAGAGGAGAAAGCTGTAACCAAAAGGAAGTGGGAAGATTGAGATTAAGTGAAGGGGACAGCAGGCCCGTGGAAGAAAGACGAACAAGGTTCAATCAAACAGACAGCCTTGGTATTCAGCAACCCTGGCAATCAGCAATGCTGGTAGCCGGCACTACAGATAAACTTTGGGATTCCACCTTCTGCTCCGACTTGCACGTTTGTTGGCCCTGTGACTTTCCTTGCCTACCCTGGAACTCAGGGGGCACGAAGGCAGTGGTCGGAATAGAAAATAAGCAGGATTCTAAGAGATTGTGTTATTGGTCTCCAGAAGCGCCAGGACGCCCCTTTGCTGTGGCATCTGCGCGCTATATAAAAATAAATAACATAACATAACATAACAGATATGTCTAGTGTCTGTCAATCCACTCCTTGGCCTTTCCCTGTCTTCTTAGCATCAGTTAGGAATTGATAAGGAGCAGGGTGGAAGAAGATGCTAGCAATTTGATGGCATCAGGGCAGAGATGGTCAAAGGGAATGTGATGTTACTTCTGCTATCCCTAGCATTTTGGGGAAGGGGCTGCCATGCTGCAATCTATCTGCGTTGCTGTCATTTGTTAACATCAACAAACAATTCTAATGTTCCCTTGTTGGACACAGTGAACCGACCCCTCTTTTCCTATCCTTAATTGCCTTGTTTTCTATTTTCAGGACCAATGACCAGCTTGTGGCCTTCTTAACCAGGTATCGCGATATGAACTTCCTGAAGTCTCATGGGAGGGACAATGCAAGGTATGGCACTGCCGCATTGGAAATGTATTGAAAGACAAAAAACTGGAGTCAGTGTTTAATATCCATGCAGACATGAATATGTGCAATATTATCTTGTTTTAAACATAATCATGTATAATGTTTATAGAAAAAAACATTTGACACAAGTGTGCTACCTCACTGAGGTGACAAAGGAAAATGAATGCATGTCTCCCACTCAAAACTTCACAACAATGATTGGCATTGGTTATTGCCTGACTAAGAAAAGAGGATGTGTTTGATTAAAGTAGTACTCATAACCCCTGCCGC
The DNA here is from genome assembly GCF_964261635.1 of Lissotriton helveticus. Taxonomy (NCBI): domain Eukaryota; kingdom Metazoa; phylum Chordata; class Amphibia; order Caudata; family Salamandridae; genus Lissotriton; species Lissotriton helveticus. The sequence continues at coordinate 644,172,937 of NC_136071.1, read as the reverse complement.
CAACACTACCATCATTAATTTGTTAATCTTGGTTTTATCCCCACCCAGCATCAATGGTTGAGGTATTAGTTTTATGTACTGAAATTTTGAATGGTATTAGTTTCTCTCCACGGGCAATTGATAGGGGGGGAGTATTGATACTTGACAGCTGTATATTTCAGTCATTGGTTAATGCCGGGTAATTGTGCTACATGTTTGTCTTTAGCTTTTCAATGTCTCTCCCTTGCTGAAGATCTACAGTTATTGCCTAGCAACATGCACTCTAGCCCTTACGGCATCCGGTGATCAGTGAAAAGATATGAAGATCACAAGCTCAAAGCTTATTTTGTCTGATTTTATTTTATAAGGGGACTGATGCCACACATATGTAGCAAAAATATAAGTGATACTTGTGGAGAAACAGAATACTTTAATCAGATCAATTTGTTAAATTAGATAATCTCCATTTTCTATTATTAAAATAATATGTCATGACTGCACTTTTGTTTTAAGAGCAAACACATACACTACATGTGCTGCCTACCAGTTGTCCAAGTCGGAGGTGTATTGCTTTTTGAAGAAGTATAGGTGAAAAATACAATTGGAATGAAAAGACAAGTTGGGAAGTTAAAAATGAATCTATCTTTTGAAACAAGGATGCTTCACTAGACAACAATAATCTGTGGATGATCAATCTTCAAAACCTTTCATCATCTACCAGCATTGCTATTGACTGGAGTGCTTTTTGTAAGGGACGCTTCGTTTTTCCCAGACAAGGTAGGTCTATAAAAACGAAGGGGTGGATGTACCAATCTTTTCACAGAATGCAGCAAACAAATTTGTTGCACTGTGATGCCCAAGGGGAAAACATAGCCCTGAGCTCTATCTACTAAGATTGACCTTCTGCTGCTGCCTTCCCTTGAAGTGGCACTCTTGAAGGCACCCTTGTGGAAAGCACAGCCTTCCAGTAAAAATGCCTGCGTTCAGACAAATATAGAAAGATCGCAAATACCGGATGAATGCTGCGAACTTTAGCACACATGAAATGCTTGGCCTTTTTGGAGAAAATAACATATTTCTCCATGCTAACTCAGGCTTAAAATAGCCGTTAACTTTTTTATGCAAAGCCCGGTCTAGCTGTTTTAATAGATTGGACTTAGCATAGAAAACTATAGGTGTTTGTATCGTTACTCCCCAGTAACTCTCCATTGATACAAAGTGACACAAAGCAGTACAAATTGATGTTTGTATTGAAATAGCTGCACCTTTCCAGCACCAAATACCTTTGGTGCTGAAAAGTAAATATCAATGCTTTGCTTTGTACCACTTTGCATAGTAGTAGCTCCTTTCACAACAGTTACATTTGCCAAGTTGCCACCATGTTTAAAGTACATTGTTGCTAACATTTTTGGTCCCCTCAAAAACTCTCAAAGCAGGAGTTTGTTTTCTCGCAACAAAATATAAAAGGCCCTAGTGCATAGCTTTGTGCCTGGGCATGAAGGTAATATAACATTTTACCTACCTGTTTCTGCCATGTCTTGCATAGAGGATACAGATAGCAAAAATGCCCTCAATAGGGCGGGACGACTTTCGTTGTGACCCAGTGGTCCTGTGGTGGGTGGATCGCTGGTGCAAGAGTTACTGCCTGCAGAACAAGCAAAGGCTCTACCACTGGCAACCCACCAGTTTCTTAGAGCCTAAATAGGTGTGGGGCTGGAGGGCCATCAGTTTATAATGTTCCTCCCACCCTGCAAATCCTACTAAGGCCCAAAATCTAATTTGATAGTGGACTATGAGAAATGAAAGCATCAATACATGGATTTGGTGAGTTAATAACAACATTCTAATGTTTAAGTCATGTGTTTACTGATGATCATTTTTTCATATTTAATCTGATATGCATAATGGCAAATCTGTGTGAAAAAATGATGTATTATTTTTTCCTATGTATTGGCACTGAAACAGGCACCACACTATGTACCAACCATTAGTGACAGATCAATGTCTGCCTTTTTTTAATCAAATATACTTTAAGAAAATAACAAGAAGAAAGACACTTATTTATGACCATAGATTGTGGAACACCCTCAACCTTAATTTGAGACTAGAACCCAGTTCTAAATGGTTAAGGAAACCTTTCTTTCTTTACAGTATTTGGCCATAAACAACTTCAGCAGTCAAAATAATTTGAAGGCTACATAATACATACAAAGCACCCAAATATATTATTAAATAAATATGTCTGTCAATTCTTATTAGAATGATCGAACACTGTCCAGAATGTCTTCTCAGCCATGTTATCTAGTTGGTCCCTCCCTAATCATTCTTCCCCATAGTAGTTCGCACACTCACCATTTATTCATGGCAGTCCTGAATTTTCAGTGATAGAAATAAGACTGTGATGAACAGCTACAGAAAAAGCAGCTAATTTATGCAAAGTTGTTTTTGCAGCAGATTCCTAGGATTTCACATAAAATTGTACAAAGTGATTGACAGTCCTTTTCCAAATGAGGGATGGAAATAGGCTGTGCAGTTGCATCTGAGGTGGGAATGGAGCACAATTACCATAATGTGCTTCAGCAATACTACCTCATTAATGTTTTCCATTGCTTTTGCATATTCTTGGGTGTCCTCGCATACTAATGATAGACAACTAAAATTAATGATATAACCCTTTCGAATTTAGGCGCAAGCAGCAATTCCTGGTACCCAGGGGAAATTAGTTCAATATGATGATATGGCTTTAGCATGAAATATGATAATAGGTAATTACATTTCAACTTTATACTGCACATGAGCAAGAATCTTTTTTATCTACATCTGTTTCTCCTTCTAGGCCTCCCTGTTACCCCGTAAGTCATCCACTGCCTCTCATTGATAGGTGTTATTTGTAATTATAGAAATACAAGGATGTTTTCTTCCTAGTTCTCACTTGCACTTATTAAACTTACTACAAGTTGTGCCATTTTATTTTTGCCATAATGTATGGTACTGCAACAATCTTTGCCCTCTAGAAGAACAGAGTAATTTACTGCAGTGATGACACATTGTGCATCTACTTGGGTCTACGTCATCATATCGAAGTCAATGATGTTGGCCTGCCCATAAGTCGATTCCGCTGTATTTCTGCAGTTGTACAATAAAGCCTAGTCTAAAAGCTTACAAAGGTCAAAAGGTTAGAATGGATGAGTGGTGCATGTTTGAGAGTAGCATCTTTTGACTAATCATGATGCGAGAAAATGTCCAGATTGATGTATTCTTCTGCCTATAAAATATTTTAGTACATCTATTTCCTGTGTGAAATTGAGAGTATTTTAACTACACTTAAAAGAGGAAGGATGTTTTTTCATCCAGCGATGTATTACAACCAGTGCACAAGCGTTATTTGACTGAGCTATCACATTAGCACTTTAACATTATTTCACTTTACTGGGTGCAGTATTTACTACAAATATCTGCAGGGCCAATAAAGTGAGACAGGCTTTCATGCTCTCAAAAAACCGAAGTCTTTCCTCTTGTCCTATTTCTCTGCAGTAATTTTTTTAGACATCTGGTCAGTGGCACATTTGTCTAAGTGGTGCTATTAATATCGGGTGTAAAAAAGGACCATTTAATTTAAAACACATTTTAAGTGTTGGCAGTAGCACAAAAGTACTCTAGCAAGTTACAAATAACAGTTGCTCAATTGTATTATATATTTATTTATACAGCACAAACAAACCCACAGAAGATCAGCACTGCTTCACAATTAGAATATCAATTTTATAGTATACAAATACATAAGTCAAGTGGACCAGGATTTTGAAGTAATTCGTATATGATAAAATCCTGCTCAGGGGGGCATAAAGCAAACTTCTATTAGGGGAGCTATCCTTTCACAAATTCCATAAGAGGCATACATGAAATTAAAAACAGAGAATGAGTTCAAATGTGTTGTGCCTGCCTGGAAAATCTTTTTGAATATGTATGTCTAACTTACACACAGAAAGAGCCATTATTATAAGCACAAAACCACCTCTGTGTTTCAAAAAAGTCAGTTTTGCATTGGTAAAAGGAGTTACCTTCATGTGTAGGAACTAAAAGCCTGATTTAGAGTATGGTGGAGAGGTAGTAAGGCCCCCATAATGATTGTGGTGGGACCGCCACTGTCGGAAGCGCCTCACCACCATTGGAACCTGCAGGACCGCCGGCCGCAATACGATGGCGGGCGGATGTAGGGATGGCGTAGAGACCGACCGCCACAGATTGGAGGGACTGCAATCCCAGCAGCAGTGGAGGTGCTTGCTCAGGCATCCCCGAAGGGATTACATTCATGGCGGTTAACCGGCCATGAAAGGGCAGGCGGAAAGGGATTTTGGGGGCCCCTAGCATACTTCCTCTTCCTCTCTGGACCTCCGGTATGAGGCCTGGGGCAAAAAGCCCTGCTGTGCCTGCCACACGGTACAGGGATGTTCACAAATATGCATCTTAGCAGCGAGGCTTGTGCTGCAGCCGTTTTTCAAGATGGAGCACAAGCCTCAATGCTGAGAGACATGTTTCCAACCGCCTCCATGCCTGTCAGATCGTAATTTCCATGGCAGGACCGCCGACTCCTAGTCGGCCAGACCCATTATCGTCAGACCGCCATCGTAATGGGACTCTAAGTCACAAAAATGATGGATGTCCTAAATTCTTTATTACAAGTGCATTAGACAGGCCCATGCTCTTTTAACAGTCATTAGTTTTATTAGATGTGTTCTACTTCATTTGTTTTGGACAATAAAGGAAGGCTAAACTTTATTTCCTCAAATTTCACCAACCTGATTTCTTTTCTGTCTGTAAAGACATGTAACTGGATGTTTGACTTTTTGTGAGGCTTCTTGATTTTCTATTTTCTTTTTCCATTTGCTGTTCTTTAAATGCCACTATAACATTTTAGCTGATTGCGATATTGCTAGATCATGATTTAATCTTATGTCTTTTGTGAACAATTATAATAATTAAATGCATGAAGTAATTGAAATATAACTAGTAGAAAAGCCGGATTTACAATGGAGCTTAGGTTCTTCCAGGATTTAAACCATACTTAGGCAGTGGATGATGGGTCAGATGTCTTGGTGCATTAATGTTAAAACTTCCTGCCTGCCTAGTGTAAATACTAAAGGAAAAGTTTATAAACGATCTAGATTTGTATCCTCTAAACCGCCATCTGACCAAAACCACAGCACTGTAAATCTTAATTCATATTAAACAATTGATAGGGAGATTCAAGTAAATATTAGCTTCCAACAGAAATGCTTATTCTCCAGAGAGAGATTAAAATACTGCATGCAGTTAAGCTCTGTATTTGCTTGCCAAGAAGGATTCCTGTTGTCTGTGTCAAAAATGTGCCTAGTTATTGAAGTATTATTAGAAAGAGTTTCAATTTTCTGTGCCATTATCACAGAAAATAGGGTTGAAATGGTTCTTGAAATCAGCAGTAGAAAGATTATTCTACAAGGGACCTTCATGTGTAACAGAAAAGGTTCAAACAACAGCAGTGATCTGTGCAGTGCACTCAGTGGACAGTGACAATCTGTTTGCTATTTCACACAATGTTGTGCTGTTAACAGTAGAAGAACTAAGTTATTAAAACATTTTTAGAGAGGAATGTCTCCAAGATTTAGGAACAAACATGCCTGTTAGAGCTGTGAAAATAATGTAGTTTTTAGGTCGAGCTGGAGAACAATGCGAAGCATTGTCCAGCTCGACAACTATAAAAGCCTGTCTCCTGGGAATCTGAGACAGGGGCGGGCATGCGCGCCGATTGTTGTCTGAGGACGCGCACGTCCAGGCCAACGCCGTGCACATTCCCTGCCTCAGATTCCCTGAGGTGCGTAAACACACACGCGCAAGCAGACACACACACGAGTGCCCATACACGCACGTACACATACAGCCCCCCCTCGCCGTCGCGCACATACCCACACACACACACATGAGTGCACCGAGCCCCCCCGCCGCCCTAGTGTTTGCACATGATCCGGACAAGCGTTCACGATAGGCTTAAACCAGCTTGTTTCAAAACGGGGGTCTCAACGAACCTGTGAAGTAAAAGAAACTCTGAGTCCCAAGAGCACACAGTGACACACGAGAGCACGTACCTGCCGCTACAGCTGCACAGGTCCGTGGAGTCGGAGCCCAGCACAGAGTGCATGATCCCGAGGTACAGGAGGAAGGCCAGCCAGAGCATCTTCACGCCGAGCCCCTGCGCACGACACACGGCATCAGCCTCCACCGGCAGCCTGCATGGTGCCCGAGGATCACAAGAGGGAGGCGCCGAGACTAGCGGAAACACATCCACCACCAACGACCGCTGCTGACTGACCAGCGGCTCCCGGCAGGGCACGGGGGAAGGGGAGCAGGGGCCGGCCAATCGGACAAGGTCGGACAACTTCTGACCAATCAGAGACCGGCGAGCCTGGAGGGGGAGATAAACTTCACGAGTCCGGGCGGCAGGTTTAGTGGGAGAGGCATGCGCATTCCTCGCTCCTCCTCTGACAACGAATCTGATCCCATCCGAAGAGTTTATTTATTTAGGTGTTTGCAGAGCACTATTGCTTCGAAGCACTGTTGACTAAGAGTCTTTAATAAGGAGAAAGACAATATTTGGCAGGTAAGGATGCCTTCTCTAGGCAGCTGCCCACCCACTGTCTACTCTCAAGCCGGGCCGCAGAGAGGATTGTGAGCACCTCATAAAATAAAATAATAATAAAAAACACACTTTTTCTTGATTTTTGTGCGTCAAGTAAGTTTGCAATGGCACATAGTGCAAAAATCAGCCAGGCGTCTTCATGGGTCTTTTTAAAATAGTTTGCTTGGCAAAGTTCAAGGAAGAGGTTGGGAAAATGAATTGTTTTGCACTAGGGTCCCACGGCAGCCTCACTGAGCCTCTGCCCGTGGTCCCGACAGCCAGGATTTAATGCCGTCTCTTCACTGCAAACCCCGGGGCCCCCCCCCACCCCCCATCCCCCTTAATCGCCCGGAGAGCACTCACCCTACTGGGGTTGAGAAACCCACCCTGTGCCCACTGCCGCAGCTGAAAGCCCATTCCACACCGTCCGGGGTCCGGCAGTGCCTCTACTCTGTCCCATTTTATTTTTAAGCAGCGCGTTTTTCTATTAAAGTTATTATGAAACACTAAGTTGTGTTTTTACTATAAACGTTTGCTTTTCACGAGTAAAACTCAAATGTGCTTTTCTGTTGACACGGAACCATTTGCAACTGGTCAACTAGAAATTCAGCCAATATAAATGGTGTTCACTGTCGGTATCACCGATGGGGGTGAGTGAGAGAGGGGAAGGTGTACAAGATTTGGGGGAAAGAGGAGGGGCAGATTTACATTATACCAAAACGACAAGCAAGTACTATATAAGTAACTCCTTGGTGTGAAATTGCAGGAATAGATGTACTTGTGTTGAAAAGGTGGGAGACGCCGTTCACAATGCTTGTGAATACACAGTCATAGGAATCTCTGCGTGGTCTGCGCATCATTCATGGACACCCTCAGTCCGGTCCCCTCACCCTCACTTGCCACCACCTCCTGTAGGCAGATTCAGGGCATGTGCGCTGCACAGAGGACTTCCTTGGCGCACTCTGTCCTACTTAGGGAACGGGGCTGTCAGGGACTAACAGACACTTATGAGGTGCCGGGTTTTTAAGAACCCGGTGGTGCCAGGGAATAACACCCGAAGACCTCTGAGTTCTCCCTTGTTCCGGACCACAGAAACACGGAGTCTTCTAGTCGCAGTCAGAGATCAAGTTTTATTGGCAGCTACCAAGTAACATGTGTCCTAGAAGCACGACAACGCGGATCGTGTGTTCTCAGGAGACTGTTCGTTTTTACAGAACAAGCCTTCTCCTTATATACAGAAATAATAGCTGCAAGCAAGAATTCTTGAGTTTATGATATGGCTGTACACATATTTCTACAATAATACAAAGAGCGAAGTCATGTAGGCAAGCCCATATTTTGGACGTCCCGGTCGTGATAGATTACCCAGCCAGTCCCGGAACTCCCATCAGATATCGATGAAACCCCAATAAAGAAGGGCACCTCCTAGTCATAAAACTGGCCATAAACAAGGAACGCGGACAGGTGTGTGTAGAAAACATGATCTGTACGCGGTGAATGGTTTGTGGTATGTTATGCATTGATGCTATCGTATTCGGCCACTGGGCGAGGAGCTGCCCAAACAGGTTTGGCTGGAGGCAAGGGAGTCAGTTGGGACAGGTCAGGGGGGAGTCAGGGAGAGGTGGACGTGTCCTTTTAGATCAAGCTCGACCTTACTCAATTGACTTATCATGAGGGCAAGACACAAGATGGATGCCGTTTACAAAATGGAGTCTGAGGGGTCGGAACGGAAACTACGATTTAGGGGTGTTGGCATTCCTCAATCATGACGCAAATATACAGGGATGATGTCATAATCATTACCGGTCCGTTGACACCAAATTCATCATGGGATGTTGATATTTTGTGGCACGGGCCTTGGATCTCGATACTGGGATGACAGTAGGGTCCAGAATTTCAGAACCACAGACCCTCCTTTTGCCCTCATATAAGGCAATAACTCATGTTAATCTGAGTCCAAATCTGTATTAATGAATTCGTGGAGATGTTGTTGTAGCATCATTCTGTTGCTCAGTTCATCCCTTGACACAGGCTTCCTTACACATGGGGTAGCACAGAGGCCACATAGTGCAGGAGCGCACTGTACACACAGGCAGAACATAAACAGAAGCGCTAAGATCATCCCAACGAAGATCAGTGTTTTCCATCCCCAGGCAGTGATCAGGCCCCAGAACCACCCTAGAAGGGACCAATCTCCTTTTTCCACGTGAAGGGAACCAGATATTTCGTGTAGTTTGGAGATGGCCTGGTACACTGTCGGTGCATTATCAGGGATGAAAATACAGCAACTAGATTGGATCACTCTGCATACACCACCACGATCGGCGAGTGTGATATCTAGGGCAACTCGGTTCTGAAGGGTCATAAGTCGATCCGACTGAAGCTCGGTTGTCAAGTTGTCAAGGGCTCCGGCCGTTGTAATCACGGCGGATTCAACTATCCTCGATAACTGGCGAATATTCCTGCTGTTCACCATAGGCCCCCAAAATGGCAGAAAACCCTTTGCGAAGTCTGCAAATTCCTGACCCGCGGTGTCGTCTTTACTCACGACACCTCTAGCTGTCCTTGTCCGATGGTAATCTGCTCTGGCCGTGTAGGTGGGAGGCAGCAGAAATGAGATGAAACACGTGCCTGAGAAGTCAGGGGGCAACCATGTATAGGCTTGGTCGTGGCAGACGAAATACGTGCCTTTGGCTGCTAAGAATAGGGGGGAAGTTCGGGAAGCGAATACATATGTTTCCGTGCATATGCTCTTTCCTAATTGTGCTTTTCGATCCCTGCCGATACATTGTAGACATAAGCGACCTTTGTGGGGCACTATCCAAACTGGGCGGGATTTCTTTGCTGTCTGTCCCTTACTCGGGGAAATCCCATTCTTAGTTATGTTCCAACGACTGTATGGAGTGAGTTCATCTTTGGGGATCGTTTGATATGTGTCGAACTCCCTACTCATATTTCTTATCCCTGCCACTAGTGCCTTGTTGTTGGAATCGCTTTCAATGGAACGGGTCGGGTATGGTTCTAGGGCGAACAGGAACATGGTCTGGAAAGCCCATAGAGAACCATAATAACTGAATGGCAGGATGAAGTATGGGATACCCTTATCCGTTGTGTGTGGCATGAGTCCACATATCCAACAGTTCGATGTGTTCATTATGGACTGGTGTTGGTGTAGGAGTTGAATAAATGAGTTATTTACAAATTCGAGTCTTCTGGCAGACTCGTGTTCAGGTAGAGGGTGAAAGTAGTGTGGAGAGATAGTAGGAGGAGGTGGTGGCCGGGTGTCATTTGAAAAAGTAACTTGGAATACGAATAGAGTATAACCAGTCAAAAACATCGTTATGCTACACAACATTAAAATACATGTTATCAAAAACCTTCTTTTGGCCAGTACAGTGCATAGTTGTCTTTCAATGTTCGTGAATCTGGTAGGTCTCTTTACCCTAGGAAACTCCATCCTCTAGTTGCTGCCCGCGGTGGTAGATTGATTCTGCCAGGGAGTGCACTCTGTTCAGTCCGGGGTAACTCCCTTGGACCAACCAGAACCGTTGACCTAAACGTCCCCAGCTGCACTCCCCAGCCTTCAACCGCGACCCTAGCAGCAGAACCGGATGGCGGTTCGAAAATCAAAAATGAGCAAGTTCCCTGAGAGTGAGAGAGCTGACAAATCAAAAATAGTTCTTGGGGGAAGGGAAATCACATTAATTTGCTTTTTATTAGTCTCTTTGTCTTGACCTTAGATTATATTGTTGTTTCCCAGGTACGGTGTGGTCTTCAAACAATGTCTTAGGTTCTGAAGTGTCCAACTGCATTGACGGTGGCACAAGTCCTTGTAAAATATGATCACTCTCCTTTTCGGTACCAGTTTCTTTTAAACGTGCATTGCTGAAAGGGATGAAGCGAGGTATGGATTCTGTCTCGGAGTCGGCAATTCCTTCGTTGACCCACCGGTCGTATGGAAGGGGCAGAGGGACCCGTTTGCAGTGGGTCCCGTGTATCCAACTTTTCTTTCCTTCCAAACGAACGGCTGATCTCGTGGAAAGAAGCACAAGGTACGGTCCGGTCCACCTGGGTTGTTCGTTGTTTGTGCGCCGAAAATTCCGCACCAGAACCCAAGTGCCGGGTTCGATGGAGTGACCTGGATCATCAGAGGCTGGCGGAGAGGAACTGTGAACCTGTTGGTGTAAAACACGCAATTTAGTTGTCAATTCGCACAAATAGTCAAGCAGTACGGGGTGTTCTATTTCGCTGAGTTTCTTTGGCCTTGGCACGCCCCAGACGTTGGCTGGGCGGCCAAACACTATTTCATGGGGGCTAAGTCCTAATCTAGAATGGACGGTCATTCTGGTCGACAGGGGTGCTAGAGGCAAGGCGTCAGGCCATTTAAGACCTGTGCTGGCTTGGACCTTGGCTAGTTTGAGTTTCAATGTGCCATTGTAGCACTCCACTAATCCAGCTGATTGGGGGTGGTTTGCAGCGTGGAACTTTTGGCGTATGCCTAGACACTCACACACTCTCCTCATCACACGTCCTACGAATTCACTTCCATTATCACTCCAGATCATTCTAGGCATGCCGAATCTACTGAAGAATTCTTTGACAAGGGTTTTGGCAGTTGACAAGGCGGTATTGTCCTTAAGGGGGTATGCTTCCACCCTCCTTGAAAAAGCGCAAACAACGAGCACATACTTCAGACTGTTGCACCTCTCCATGTGGATGAAATCGAGCTGCAAAACCTCGAACGGATACGTTGGAGGCGCAAAATGACCAGCTGGAGTTGGGGTTCCCTTACCGGGATTATGCTTCAAACACACCATACATTTTCTGACCACGTTCTCTGCATATTTTGGGATATTGCTATTCTGCCATACTGGGGCCAATAGCTTACATATTCCTTTCGAACTGATGTGCGCAAATCCATGAGCCATTGTTACTACTACAAGTACATAGGCGTTAGGTAATAGCCATCGCTGGTGTTCTGACAATTCGACCCAACAACCATTCGCATCTAACCTACCCTTACTTTCTCTCCATTCATTCACCTCTTTCTCAGTTGCCTCGGCTTGTATAGATTTCACGCTTTCGATGGTGTCCTCACACATTCCCACATCAGTAATCCATCTAGCGGGACCTACAACATACATCCGACTCATTGTGTTCCTTGCAGTCTCTTTCGCAACCTCGTCTGCAAATGCATTCCCGCGGCCAACATCGTCTTGAATCTTTTTGTGTGCACTGCATTTCACAATGGCAACTTGTAGTGGCAAGGTCAGTGACTCGAGGAGCTCATTAACTAGCTGACCATTCTGTATCTTTGCACCATGTGACGTCAGGAATCCACGTTCACGCCACAATCTCCCAAAACTGTGAGCCACACCAAAGGCGTATTGGCTGTCAGTGTACACATTCACTCGCTTTCCTTTCGCCAACACACATGCTCTTGTAAGTGCAATTAGCTCTGCAGCTTGTGCAGAATTGTGGGAAATGCGCGCGGTCTCTATAATGGTGTGTAATGTTGTTACGGCATAGGCTGCAGTCGTATCACCATTTGGCAACTTGAAACATGAACCATCAACCCATAAAGTATCATTGCATTCAGGAAGGGGAGTGTCCTGTAAGTCTACTCTCCCTTTTGTCTCTTCTTCTGTCCTAAAGCAGCAGTCATGTTTATCAATCTCGTCTGTTTCTGTCGGGATGGGTAGTAGCGTAGCGGGGTTGAGTGTATCACACCTCTTTATGTGGATGTGACTTGCTAACAGTGTAAGTTCGTAACTGGATAGTCGAGCGCTAGTAAGATGTTGTGTCCTCGTCCTGTTTAGCAAAATGTCTACTGCATGCGGGACCATAACGATCAGAGTATTATTCATGACTAATCCAGCAGACTGTTGAATGCAGACAGCTGCTGCGGCGGTAGCCCTCAGACAACTTGGTAGGGCTTTAGCCACAGGGTCTAGAGTTGCCGAAAAATACGCGCATGGGCGCTGTTTGTCCCCAAAGTGTTGTGTTAGGACTGATAATGCACAACCTTCCTTCTCATGGACGTATAATGTAAAAGGCTTACTGTAGTTGGGGTTTCCCAACACAGGAGCCGAACACAATGCATCACGCAACTCGTGGAAACTCGTCTGACAATCTTCAGACCAGGGCATAGGATTGGGCGTGTCTTTACAGAGTAGTGCCAGCAAGGGTTTGGCTAGTAGTGAGAAATTCGGTATCCATTGTCTACAGTACGATGTAATGCCCAAGAAGGCTCGAACCTCTCTCTGTGTCCTTGGGGCACTCAGCTCTGCTATTGCCTGTATTCTTTCTGGTGTCAGTCTCCTTCCCTCCTTCGACAATATGTGACCTAGGTAGGTAACTTCTTGTCGACAAAATTGTAGTTTGGAGAGAGAGACTTTGTGCTTCATGTCACATAAGTGATGCAATAATGACAGCGTAGCTTGTTTGCAAATTTCTTCTGTGTCTGCAGCGATCAGCAGATCATCTACATACTGAATCAGAGTTGACCCATCTGGTAGAACAATTGTGTCCAGTTGTGTTTTCAGGGCCTGACTGAATATTGATGGGCTTTCGCAGTAGCCTTGAGGAGCGCACTTGAAGCGGAAACTTCGTCCTCCTAAATTGAATCCAAAAATATCTCTACTCTCCTCAGCAATCGGGATGCTGAAGAAAGCGTTCTTCAGGTCGATCACCGAGAACCAATTTGCTGAAGCTGGAACCATCGTCAACAAGGCAGTAATGTCGGGGACAACTGGAAACTGTGGGATAACTACCTTGTTCACTTCTCTGAGGTCGATCACGAACCTGTACACAGGGGGCTGTGAAGGATCGGTACGCTTTAAGACCGGTAAAACTGGACTGTTACAAACATTTCCTGTTGTTTCTTCGATGACGTCTTTATCAATCAGGTCATAAACAATCGTCAATAACGCCTTTTCACATTCGCTAGATATTTTATATTGGGGAATACGTGGCAACCTAACGTTGGCTTTCAATGTTATGACATACGGTGCTATCTCCAAACGACCTACATCATTAGAACCATTAGCCCAGAGTACATCAGGAAGACACGACAATTCAGTTGCAATATTTTCTTTTGACACATACATTGGAGAAACGACTTTCTTACCTAAAGTAAGCTGTACTCCCAAGGGAGAACAGTACAAAGTCGCATAGAACCTCTTTAGTAAATCCAAACCTAACAAATTTTCACCGCAACCTGTTGTCAAAATGAGGGGTGCTTCTAATTCGCATGGGCCAACAGAAAGGGACATGGGACTAGAGATCGGGTTTCTAACAGGGGCGCCAGAGAAACCTACTGAGACATTCATTTCGCCAGACAAAGGGGCGCCAGGAAGTTTTGAGTGCATAATAGAACTTTTTGTAGCACCAGTATCCAGCAGAAATGGCTCTGACACTCCTGAGGCAATCACCTCGACATAAGGTCCATTCTGATCTACTGGAACTGAAACGACTCCCTCTCTTTGTCCATGGCTGTCCTAGCAATCATTACCCTCATTTTCGTGTTCGGTGTAATAGTCGTCAGCATAGTACTGAGCTGACCTAGACGATGCATTATTCTGTTGGTCAAAGCTGTTCATGGAATTCTGAGGCGGAAAAGAAGCTGTGTTCTGGGAGAAATTTCCACGGCCCCTACCCTTATGAACATTTTGAACACCTCTACCCCTTATACCTGAAACACCGTTTAAACGTCGCGCAAGAGCCGGACAATTACCTTTAAAATGACCCTCTTCCTTGCAATACGCACATTGATTCGGGCCATACGGAAGACGCTGATGGGAAAACTCGTTTCCTTGCGCGTTTCTCGAATATTGCTGTTGTGGTTGATAATTGGGCTGACTAGCCGTGCGAGGCGGATGGGCCTGCTGGAGAAGAACCTTAGTTTTCAAATCTTTAGTCTTTTTGTCTACCTTATCTAGCTCGTCTTTGCGCCTATTTTCATAGTACTGGGCTGTAGCTAAAATCTGCGCTGACGTAGAGACAGCCCAAGCACTCTCTGAATCTTTTAGTTTAGTACACAGTTCAGGAAGCAAATTATGTACGAATTTGTCTACAAACAATCTTTGACCACCCTCGGTAGCCATATCTTGACCACTATGATCGGTGAAAGTCTCCTCAAATCTCGTGAAAAAGTCAGACACATTCTCATCCTTCTTCTGCTTGCACGCAGATAGCTTGTCCCAGTTTACCCGTAACTCAGGCATTAATGTTTTCATGTACGTGATAATTCTACCGGGAAGTTCGGCTATTAACGGCTCAGGTTTAGAACCACCAATTTGTCTAGCATCTATAGCGGTAATATTAGCCCATGAATCACCTAGTTCTTGGTCATGGTCCGTATGACGAATTTTACTCCATAAAGGATGTGGGACAACATTCCCAAACAACATGTCTACATCTGCTAAATTCATTATGCATGAGTTTGCAGTCTGCGATAACTCCTTATAATACCCAGTCGGGTTTTTACGGGGATCAGGTAGTGTCTGCTTGAGCGCTAAAACTTCTGATCTTTTCCAGGGGACATGTACCCATACACGCTGGAAATGTGGCAGAATTGGCGGTACTACATTCGCATCGCCTTCCCTCCAAACCGGAGGAACCTCTCTCATGGGGTACTGTCTCGCTCTTTTCCTACCTGATACGTCGTCTTGGTACAATGATCTAGAGACGTTTCCCTTACTCCTATAAGAGAACAACAACTCTATCGCTTTCTCAACATCTGCGCCTGTAATCATACCTTCATGGAACTTAAAACGCGTACGCCATAGTTCGTCCATTGTGTATTTGGGATCATTCGTCTCCAAATCTTCGCACAGATATACACACATCTCTTCGAATACGTATCTCTGAGTGGGTGCATTCCATTGACGGAAAACTTCCATAACAGACTGAACATCATATCTAACAGTATCCGCAATCCATTGGCGTGCTAGTTCATTCAGCACTTTTCTTTCCTCGTAATCAGGCAGTTGACTACGTAACTGTCTATCTTCTGTTTTAGGGGTCGTTTTAGGCGACCCGAAGAAAGGTGAAAGCAGACCAGTGACGGTACCTGTCACTCTTTGTCTAATAGAAGGAGAAGCTTGCGGAGGGGCAAATGCATCAGAAAAGACAGGCTGAGGCGAAGAAGAAATCAAGGCCATAGCAGAGGAAGTTGAAACAGTGGCAGACGTAGTATCATAGGGAACAGTTGGAGCTGTAGGCAAAGTGGTAGAAGTAGATGGAGTATGTAGCAAAGATGGCGGCCCTTGAGAAGGCTGCGCTGGAGAAGTAGAAACCAGCTGAAGAGGAGCTGGCGTTCGTGCAAGAGCTGGGTTACGTGCGACGGGGCGCGGTATAGTAAAATGCTTTGGTGGTGCGGTAGCGTCTAACGCATACGGTGGAGGTGAGCTCAATAATTGGGACATTAACGGATCTTTCTCGGATCTTTCCTCTTGACCTCGTCCCTCATTTGGTAACATCGGGTAGCATTTATCTACTGCTAGTTTCTTGCTCCTAAGTATTTGTTCGCTTTCTTGCTCTTCCTCGTTATCCCTGTATGCAACGGCAGCTTGACATACCTCTTTTATTCCTTTTTGCTAATTTTATTTCTTTCTGTTTGGCTTCTTTGCGCCATAAGCGAAAAGAGTCAAACATCGCCGGCCGGGCTTGAACAATTTGACCTCTAGGTTGTCTAAGATTTCTGGGTCAAAACTACCATATTGGGGCCACTTTAAAACACCATCCTTGCGGGTGTATTTTATCCACACTTCATTATATGTGATAGGACCTACGCCATGCTTCACATAGAGCTCATACGTTGGAGTTCCAATCGGAGGAACCGGACAAGAATCCTCTAATCGGGAGTCCTTACTACAACCAAGACAAAACAAGTTTCCAAGTCCGCTAAAGCAATGCATCTTTGCTCACTCGTTTAGCTTCAAACTTCAAAGGATTATCGATTACGATATTTCTCGTGAAAACACGAGTCCTTCAGCTTTGGGGCTTGCAAGTACCAAATCAAAGCGTATCTCAAGGATACCAAAAACTAAGGATCAAACTAAGGACTGGGAGACGCTCCACTTATACTTAACTGAAGTATTTGAAGATCGATGACGTCGCTAGAAGACTCGTTTATCGTTTCGCTCTACCAAGGATCACTGGGTCCAAAACAAGGCGATAGTCAGGGCAGCAGTCCTTCGTAGCCGTCGGGACGCGGGGAACCTCGCAGCAAAGACCTTCGGAACCACGTCGACATACAGGGGTCGCTGAAGTGGCTGGCCGTCCTCTGGAATTTTCACACGAAGCTCCTCACGAACATCTGGCTTGGACCGTCGCCGCTTGATACCGCCCCGAGTTGGGCGCCAACTGAGGTGCCGGGTTTTTAAGAACCCGGTGGTGCCAGGGAATAACACCCGAAGACCTCTGAGTTCTCCCTTGTTCCGGACCACAGAAACACAGAGTCTTCTAGTCGCAGTCAGAGATCAAGTTTTATTGGCAGCTACCAAGTAACATGTGTCCTAGAAGCACGACAACGCGGATCGTGTGTTCTCAGGAGACTGTTCGTTTTTACAGAACAAGCCTTCTCCTTATATACAGAAATAATAGCTGCAAGCAAGAATTCTTGAGTTTATGATATGGCTGTACACATATTTCTACAATAATACAAAGAGCGAAGTTATGTAGGCAAGCCCGTTCGTGATAGATTACCCAGCCAGTCCCGGAACTCCCATCAGATATCGATGAAACCCCAATAAAGAAGGGCACCTCCTAGTCATAAAACTGGCCATAAACAAGGAACGCGGACAGGTGTGTGTGTGTGTGTAGAAAACATGATCTGTACGCGGTGAATGGTTTGTGGTATGTTATGCATTGATGCTATCGTATTCGGCCACTGGGCGAGGAGCTGCCCAAACAGGTTTGGCTGGAGGCAAGGGAGTCAGTTGGGACAGGTCAGGGGGGAGTCAGGGAGAGGTGGACGTGTCCTTTTAGATCAAGCTCGACCTTACTCAATTGACTTATCATGAGGGCAAGACACAAGATGGATGCCGTTTACAAAATGGAGTCTGAGGGGTCGGAACGGAAACTACGATTTAGGGGTGTTGGCATTCCTCAATCATGACGCAAATATACAGGGATGATGTCATAATCATTACCGGTCCGTTGACACCAAATTCATCATGGGATGTTGATATTTTGTGGCACGGGCCTTGGATCTCGATACTGGGATGACAGTAGGGTCCAGAATTTCAGAACCACACTTACCACACGGGCTCCCTGCGGTGGAAGTCACCTGACCTGCAGCACTTTACCTGCACCTAAATTAAGCATAACTTACTGCAGCGTCCAAAGACTACCTTGTTTTTAAGTGCGAACGGAGGGGGTAGGGGATTAAAAACAGCCCTCTCTGAGACCTCTAACTTTTCATTACATTGAAACGCCTAAAAGTCCACGAAGCGCTTTAAGGGTGAAAGTCAGACGCACAAAAGCAGTGACCTCATATAGCGCATAGTAAATGCTCTGTTTTAGGTGCAATAAAAACTCAGTTCCATAGTGCCCGTATCATTGTCTTTAGTTTATTTGTTTATTTATTTATGCGAAGCTTCTTTTGCGAGTTGTTCCCACAGCCGCGCTCTGATGTCTCACGGAGATTAATAAACAAACCTTTAAAACATGCATTTGCAATGCAATAGGTCTCGCAGTTACACGAGTTAAAGCTATTGGCATTGTAAATGACAATGCCTTTTATTTATGTTTTTAAAACGAAAACAAATATAAAAGGCATTGTTGTTTGCAATGTCAATAGCTCAAACTCGCGTAAATGCGAGACCTATTGCATTGCAAATGCTTGTTAATATATGGGAGCTGCAATACCTATATAAAAGCCCTTTCTAGTTTTCTTTCTACAGGCAACTTCTAGCATCTTTGGTCACCTGTAAGAATGAAGTGATGTAGCTGTTCCACTATAATAATGAATTGCAGTTGGGTTCTGATTTCACAGTGCCTGCTGCCAGAGTCACAACCAAGGTTAAAGACAGGTCACAGAGCATAATTGCAGCTGTCGGGGTTTAAGGGAGGGGCAGACACCCATCCACAAAACAGTAGGCCGATTGCTATTAACAACTGCTCTTCGAAAAGTTACTACAGCCAAAATGGACTCTAACCAGTAGTAACTGTACTCTAGCTAAGACCTGGAAAACCTCTAGTGCAACACATAGCCAACCACTGACACTGTAACACTGTCCCATAGAAAATATTGATGGCATAGAAAATAATGTTCAAATTCTTTAATTGATGTTGTGGAGAAGTGTGGCTCAATGGTTAGAGCAGCAGACCCTGATGCAGAGGTCTGGTCTGGGACCAGGGTTCAATACCCGCCTCGGCGGGTCCTGGGCTCAATTTCCTCAGACCTGATAATTCTCGCCTCAGTGCCTATTCTAATCATGGGTCCCACTCTGCAACTCTGGGCAATAGCTTGCTTAATCTCCACAACGGCCCCGACAGCACTGCGATGCCTGGCTTCACCTTGGGGATGCCCAGGAGTGGACATTTCACAGGGATAAAGCCAGGAAGGGTTCGTAAGCGGTATACGGACAGCACCGGCACATCTCGGGTGAGGTAGCTGTGCGCTTTACAAATGCCCTCATTTCATTTCATAGAAAATGTTGATGGCATAGGAAATAATGTTCAAATTCTTTAATTGATGTCAACTTAAAAAAATAAATATATACATTTGATGTTAAAAATTATGTATACATATGTGGCTATACGGATACATAAAAGTCTACACTTTGCAGTAACTTTACTCTCTGAATTGGTCAATAGCTAAAAGTAGTACATTTACCACAGAGTGTAAGAGTAAATTTGCTGATGTAGATTCACACATGTAAATTTACCTTTGTGAATAGGCCCCTTAATGATCAAATAAAACATATCTTATTTGACCACTAATCTAATAAATGGCTAAGGACAAATAACATTTATTATGATGCTGGTGCACTTCCTATTTAGTATTTATATTTATTAGGTTATGTATTATTGTATATTCTGAGATGAAAACTTTGAATCTACATCACCTGTCTCGGTAACATCCAGATGAGCGAGATGAAAACCACTGAATGTGATTCTAACCAAGCTCTTTTGACTCTTTTTATGTGAAAGGAAGTGTGAAGAAAAGGTTATTTATAAAGCACACTAAACTGGGAGGTATATCTCAGCACAGTCATGATTATCTACATTAAATAAAGAATAATATTAGGAGAAAATATAAACGTAGGATTGTAGAATCAATTGAGGTATGCACTATTTGATTATGTACAACAAGGAGCTCAGGGGGTTCTATCTAGGCCAGGTCAGCCCCCCACTCATTAATCCCTAACACAATGTGACCTGACCTTACTACCAAAACAGATGCAATTGGACTGCATGTATGTCTATAGCTTCCATAACTTTGTGTGCTACGTGGGCAATTAATTATACACTGTCTTCCACCATGAGTCCCTGTTCTATTTGTAATAATGTTCCCTTCAAGTGCACCCCAACATATAGTGCAACACAAAAACTATTCAATGCAATTACGTGAGAAAATGTGAAAAAACGTGTGCAGAGGTATGGGGTGCCTCACAGAAGTAACACCATGGGAGTCCACTGGTAGGTTCTCACCTGTGGGCTCAGGTTCTCATCATTAGCACACCCATACCAAAAAGAATTTAAATATAAACAAAAATATTAATGTGCAAGTGTGGTGAGGATATAGTAAGCCAGTCGTGAAAATACTGGTGATAGGCACGAGGCTGCGTCTCCCTAGTGCTTAAAAAACTCTGACCCCAAAATAAGGTGGACCCTGTGATTTTAGGACCACATTATTAACAATAAAAACGAGCTACCCCTACACTGGCTATCCTCTTTTATTCAGTGTTGTGGGTTTGCTCACATTAAAATACACTCTGTTGCCTTCTATCTCCAAAGAGGGCCAACATGTTTCATTGCCATAATGTATTTAGGCAATTTCTTCAGGGCAAGGGTCAGTTTCACCACTCTGCTTTCTTTTCACATGTAGAAAGATACCTAGGGAACATATTAAAAACACAGACAACACAATCAGCAAAACGTCAGCATTCCCTGTTGGGACAAAAATCCCATCTCTGCCCCATTCGCCACACGACCAGTCTCTGCATAGTTACCACTTCAATGCCCTGCTTGAGCATACCGGTGACCCCCTTCCATTGTCACTGTAGCGGTCAATTCCCAGTGCTACTTCGTCTTAGCCTGCGGGAAAACACATGTATTACCATCACTTCCCTCAAGCTCTTGTCAAGTGTCAGTGTCTATCTGCAGGGATTACGCATGCTACATTGCATGCCTAAGTGTACGTTATATGGACACTATGAAACTCTTTAATGCGGCCATCAACAATATTTACCCGAGGTTGTTACAAACCACCCCGTCTTTCCTAACAGCCTCTATGGAGATCCTGGCTCGAGTTGGATCCCCGCCCCATACTCCTTTCTGCATGATACATTTCGGACACTGTGAAACTCTTTGATGCGGCCGTCAGCAATGTTTACCCGAGGCTGTTACTAACCACCCAAATTGGACCCCCGCCCCGTACTCCTTACTGGGTACCTGACAGTGCCGTTCCTTAACTCGTTCACGTTCTCGGACAGAGGAATCAAGCCGTTAAAAAGCCAGCGGGGACTTGTTAGTCCCTCCCCTGCGCTCTTCCGGCGGTGCGCCCACTGTTGTTTCCGGTTCGGAAGGTCGGCGTTTCCCTTGCTACCACGGGCACCATCTTAGAACCGCCGCAGTACCGCAATCTTCACAATTGTAAACAATACATTTTCAATAGATAGACATTAGTGGGGGTTGCCACTGTTTTTCTTTGGCATTGTCATCCACCATGTGTTGTACCTTGCACAAAGGTTTTTAAGTAAAAAGTACATTGTTCAATACAGGCGCGATTGCCGTACTGCGGGGTATTAGGCTCTGCTGTTGCTTGCCGCCCCGCTGACTACGCTGCCGAAACCGCCTTGCCACGCCGTAACGCCCAATGAAGCACTGCCCCCTGGAGCCTTCGGACGAAGGACACGGACGCGAGCAGACTGCTGCATCGCGCCGTAGTAGAAGTGCAAAAACGCAAAGATCATGGGCTATACCGATCCGGTGGACTTGGCAGGCACTCGGGATCCTTGGAGTGCTAATTAGAGTCTGCCGGTATTCTCCCGTTCCACAAAAACTGCGGGGGAGCAGGAACAGGAGAAGGAGGGGCAGATAGCCGCGGGAACTCCCGGGCAGCGGGAAGGAAGGAGGAAGTAAGACGGCAAAGGAACTCTTGAATAAGGTGCTGCATTGCTAATTGCCTCCGCCCCCGAAGCCAGAAAGGAAGGTGAGGAGGCTCCCAGCATACTAATCAGGGAACAGTACACTGGAAAGAAGCACAAAGTGGCAGGCACGGTAGGCACTGTGGGTTAAAGGCACAGCAGAGGTAAGTATGTGTATGTTTGTAGAGTTTTAATATTTAAAAAAAAAACAGCATTACTAATTAAGATTGAGTACGGTGCCATAAATTGGAGCTTTCCAGCGAGCAAGTCTACTGTCTACATCTTTGATATACCTCTTATAAAAGACTAATGGCACCAAAAAGGAAACAGAAAAACCGTAAGGAGCCCATAGAGCAAAGCCCTGTGAGGAGAGAGCCCTCTATGGAGAGTAGAACCCTAGAAGAGAGCCAGGAGAGTCTGGAAAGCCAAAAGAAGGGGCAAAAGAAGTAGCTCAAAGGAGAAAAAATAAAAAAGTTATTAAAGCCACAAAAGAAGCTATGCAAGATAATAAAGGAAGTACATCAGCCTCCAAATTAATAAAGGACTTTGTAGGCAAACACTACAAAAAGTAGTTTCATCTACTAAGCCTATGGAAGGTGAAGCAGTGCAGCAGAATGAGAATGTTTCAGTAGAACTTTGCGAAGAATTATTGGAGGCATCACAATTGATAAATCATTCCCTTTTCAGTCAAAATGAATTATCAACAGGAACGAGGCTGTCTTTGTCACCCAAATTGTTCTCACTGCAGGTGCAGGATTTGGAAGTATCTGGCTTAATGAAGATTGACAGTGAAGGGCCGAGATCTGATTGGGGGGATGTATCGGTCCCAAAAGCGCTATTGCCACAGACAAATATAATCCAAATGCACCAGCAGACTTCGAGAACTAAGAGGAGATAATTCCGAGAGGAACAGCTTACAGGACCTTGACATCTCTGCAACTCCCGCTTCCTCAATGATGGACTAACTTTTGATGCTTCAAAAAACCCTTCAGTGTATATTAGAAGTCACAATGTTAAATAATGGGGTGTTGAAAACACAAAAGGTATATTTACAAAAGATTGAAGAGGAATTGCAAGGAATCAGGGTGCAAATGCCATCTATGATGAGGCCTGTTTTAGACCCACAGTCGACAGATAAGAACGGGGGTACAGAGATAATAGAAACCCCACATAGTGTATATGTATCCAAATGCCCAATGCTGATAAAAAGAAGAGGGGACAATTTGAGATACAGTCTCCTGAGGCCTGAGGCTGAGGGGTCTACTAAAAAGAAAGTTATATAGAAAGAGGAAAGAAAAAGTAGGTAAAAGGGAAAGTAAAAGGGAAAAGGTGGAAGAATCTAACTTAATAATAACTCCACGGAAAATGTCTCCCCTTAAGTACGCGAGAGAAGTGAATAAGAGAAGGGGCCTAAATAATCAAGTAAAGGAAAGCGTTAGCAAGGGACCAAGTAAGGAGCTTCTAAAATTAAAACCTGTTTTAAAACTAACTAAATTGGGCTATAATATACAAAATCAGAAGAACCAAAATCAAGATAAAGCAGCCCAGCAGCAAGGGAAAATAGAAGTAAAAAGCAAACAAGGGGGGATAGGATGGAAGAACACTCCATGGTCAGGTATAGAATCCCCTAACATAAAAACGGAAACGGGATGTAATAGGTGGCTGTACTTCGAACCCGCCCAACTTGTAAAAAAGGGGAAAAAAACAAGAAACGTTGTACCTTTAAATAGATCCCAACTCTTATACTCATTCTCAAAATGTCCAAGCCTGAGGGGTATTGGAACAAAAGACCTGAGACCGGTGGGATTTATAGAAAACATACAAGGAAAGGAAATCTCAAGAGTGCTAGTTTACTCAGATCTAGTAAGATTGGCAATCTGGAAAGCAGAGAGGGAGATACTGCAGGAAGGCATACGGTTAATACCTGAGAAAGAATTAGAGAAAAATATCAATCCATGCAGTGGCTTTTTAAACTGCCATGCATGGCTCGGTAAGAGACAGGTGAGGTTATGGGAGGAGAATGAAGGGGGTGCAGGTAATCTGAATATAGTAGTGAATAACAGCACTTGATAACTCTTGGGGTAACTGGAGTCAAAGAAGTAGCCCCGCAGGCCCCTCTCAGTGGTATAAGAAAGGCATGGAAGAAGAGGGTGGTTTAAGTTAGGTAGAATAGGATGAAGGGGTGTCGCACAGCCTTAAATTCATATCATGGAATATAAATGGCCTTGGAGAGATAACAAAACAAGAAGTTATAAACCAATTAGCAAAGAATGTGGGAATTTTATGTCTGCAAGAAACTTGGCTATGCGACGAAACCCCAACTTTTGATGGTTTCATCCAGCTCAACCGACCAGCCAATAAAAAAAGGTTTGGGCGCCCAGACAGAGGAATTATGACCCTCCTGTCTACAAAAGCTGCAAGGAATGTGATATTATTAAATGTAAAATGTAAATGGCTACTTGGATGTATGTTATGTTATGTTATGTTAAAATGGCTTTTGTAGAGCGCACGGCTACTCAAAAAGAGTGTCCCGGCGCTTTTAATTGAATAAGGCTGCAGTAAACTAACATAACACATTAAAAGAGAAAGAGTCACAGATAAAAAGAAAACAACAAACACAGGAGGCCTACTGGGGGAACAACCAGGTTTTAAGGTCCTTTCTGAAGGCTAATAAGCTAGTGGCTCCCCGAAGTGGAAGGGGCAGAGAGTTCCACAGTTGGGGCGCCAGTAATCCAAAGGAACGACCTCCCAGGCGTGCTCGCTTCACTCGTGGAACAGTTGCCAGAAATAAGGATTCTGACCTCAGAGAGCGAGCCGGTTGGTAAAAGGTAAGTCTCCTTTGGAGGTACTTAGCACCCGTCGCATGGAGGGCCTTGTATGCCAGAGACAGAGCCTTAAAGGCGATCCGCTTGCGAATTGGGAGCCAGTGCAAGGTCTGGAGCAAGCCCGCAGCACTGGCGCGTCTGTTCAGTCCGTAAATTGCTCTTGCCGCAGCATTCTGCACAACTTGTAGCCGCTGTAACAGGTACTCTGGCAGGCCCAGGTACAGAATGTTAGAATAATCCAACCTGGAGCCTATCAGGGCCTGCACAGTCAGCTTCCTGTGCTCCTCCGATAATAAGGGAAGAAACCTCCGTAGCATCCTGAGGAGGCTGAAACACATACCCGACACCCCCAGAATCTGGGCCTTCATTGTCAGCCCCGTGTCCATCTTAACACCCAAGTTCTTAGCCAGTTGGGATGAGCACGTTAGGGGGAACATATTGATAGGCCACCAAGCCTGCCAGTCTGGCTCCGTGTCGCACCCAAAGAAGAGTACCTCAGACTTATCGGAATTGCACTTGAGGCTGTGCAGTTGGAACCATTGAAACACAGCCCCAAGGCAATCCCGGATACTCTCCCCCTCAAAATCTCCTCCTCTCTTACACGAGAAGAGGAGCTGGGTATCGTCGGCATAGGATACGATCCGGGCCCCAAACGACTCCGCCAACGCCGCCATAGGCTATCCTTGTTGATTTTAAACAAAACATATGAAAATGTAACTGTCTTAAATGTGTATATGCAATGGGGGGACACCAAGGAATATGGAACTGAGTTGGAGTATTTTAAAGAAGACCTACACTTTTTATGAGAAAGGTATCGGCCGGATAAATTTTTTATTATGGGGGATTTTAATCACAAATTGTACCCAAAGAAGGAAGATCTCTGGCATAGCAAAATTTTGGAGGCATATGAAATAAAACAAGCATGCTTTCTAGCCTGTGAACCTTCAAGCCAGGACATCGCATTAGGAAATTATCTAGGGACTAAGGGTTTGTTCTGCCTGAATGGAGGATTCGAAATGGATATCCCCGCACAGAAAACCTTTAAATTAGGCAATCAAAACTATCCAATAGACTATATGTTCATGTTTGCATGGAATTTTTCTCTCATAAAAGGGTTTGAGATACTCCAAAGGGAAGGTAGCGATCATAACCACCTGCAGTTGGAGTTCCATGGGGGCTCCCCGCACCCCCGAGATAAAGTAATCCCAGAGCAAATCGAGTACCCTAAAAGAGTGACCACCAGACTAACGGCTGATTAATAGAAAAATTAGGGAAGCTACAGCAGAAGGTAGTTTTGGAAGCTATAGGGGGGCGAAAGTTAGAATGGTATGAGGAAAAAATAGATCAAGTGGTGCAATGCCTTAGAATTGAACTAATAAAAGATAAAATAAACAAACATCCACTAACAGTAAGACAACATAAATGTTTTTTTATGTAATGCCTAAAGAAAAAAAGAGAGATAAGGAAAGTAACTAGAGGCATTAAAGCAAAACATGGTGGGACGAGACAATCATATCTTATAAAACTGAAAAGAGAATATAAAAAGCTAATTACCAAGGCAAAAAGATTGTATAAGGATAAAGGCTGAGAAAATCTTCTGGAAGCTATTGAAACGAAGAATACACAACAGTTCTGGAAGCTGGTACATGTAGGTGCTGACCACATGGTGGGGGCAATGAACTGTGTAGTAGAGGAGGCTGAATGGGAGAAATATCTGAAGGAACTCTATGGCCCTCGCAGAGAACTTGATGAAGAAGGGCCTCAGCCCAGGCAAGGGTTAATGGAAGAATTAAAAGCAGACTTCACAGAAACAAACGTAAAAAATACAATAGCGAAACTAAAGTTAACCAGAGCAGCAGGTCCAGATAACCTCCCAGCTATTATAATAAAAACAGAGTTGAATTGGTGGGCAAGTTTTTTTTCCCACATATTTTTGGCTATCCTTGATTTAGGCAAAATACCTAAAAGCTGGAAAGGGGCAGTAATAAGACCCGTGCATAAAAAGGGTAATATGAACGTACCACAAAATTATAGGTTAATTAATCTATTGGACATAGGGGAAAAGGTTTTTGCGAAAATAATATTGCTTAGACTGAAGGACTGGGTGGAGCAGTTTTCAATCGTACCAGTGGAACAGGGGGGCTTTAAAGAAGGCGGCT
This sequence comes from Lissotriton helveticus, assembly GCF_964261635.1. Lineage (NCBI taxonomy): Eukaryota > Metazoa > Chordata > Amphibia > Caudata > Salamandridae > Lissotriton > Lissotriton helveticus. Next base: position 644,146,002 of record NC_136071.1, on the reverse strand, counting down.
CTACGATCGATCACTGCTTTGCCCTGTGGGCAGTGGCCCCTAAGTCAGTGGAACAAAACAGTAAACTGTGCTGCTGTTTCGTTGACTTTCGAGCAGCGTTCGATTCAGTCGACAGGAACTGTCTCTGGCAGACATTAGTAAATAAAAACATCCCAGAAAATTTGTTGGCCATTATAAAAGAACTACATAGCGGAAACTGGGCACAGGTAATTAGAGATACAGGAGGAGCTTTGACGCCAAAAATAGTAATTGAGAATGGTCTCAGGCAGGGCTGCGTACTGGCCCCCTTGCTCTTTGCCATCTTTTTGGCGGATTTACCTGCGACCCTAGAAGTTGATAGAAGTGCTAGCCCGAGAATGGACAGTAAGAAAGTGTCTTTTCTATTGTATGCAGACGCTCTGGTGATACTGGACCAGACCGAAATTGGCCTCCAAAGGAAGCTAGATGCCTTCAGAGAGTACTGTGAAGGGAAATTTTTAACTATAAATATGGACAAAACAAAAATGTTATGTTTTGGGAAAAAGGATACCAGTTTTACTCGGTCTTTAGGAGACTTGCAATTGGAAACAGTCAAGGAATATCGGTACCTTGGACTGTGGTTTGATAGAACTCTCAAGTGCAACTCATCTTGAAGCACAGAAAGCTAAAGCCTTTGCATCAATCTGTGGGCTGAAAAAATGTAATCAAGACTATGGAGACATGTCCCATAAACTGTTAATAAAAGCTTTTAGCGTGATGATACCTCCACAAGTTCTCTACGGAGCAGAAATCCTTTTCCTATGTGGTAAACAAGACTGGGATTTAGAGGAAGGGAAGTGTTTGAAAACATTGCTGTCTCTACCACGCTCATCGATGATCCAGGTAATAAGAACCGTGATAGGTTCAACTGCCTGGAGCATACCGACTCAAATGCTTTTAATTAAATTTTGAAAACGGCTAGACACAGAATCAGTCCAGAAGGTATCTCAATGGTGCAGAAAGGAGATAGAATCTAGTAGCCTAAAGTGGGCTAGGGAGGTAAGAAAGAAAGTTCTATTGGCTAGTGAGAATATAAAGGTGCCAATCTGTCAGCTATCACTAAATGTAGACTTTACCAAGAGTGATCTTAGAAACCAAAGACAAGAAGCGTCCAAAAGAGCTGATATAGAATACTTGAATAAGTAAAAATCTGTCCAATTCATGAGAGAATCAGGGTTAAAGGAAAACTGGTTCCCTTATTTGAATATTCTACCTAATCTTAGGTTCAGACAGGAGATTTTAAGATTAAGAATTGGCATTAATCCCTGGTTGATCAATGAAGAAGTAAAAGCTGAAATGTTACTTTGTGATGGATCATGTAAATGTACGCTGGGCACTAAAGGAGACAATGCACATCTTGTTAGACTGCCAAACATTATTAGACCAGCGTAAACGATACCTTTTCCCAATATTTTTAAAATATGATATAAGGCTACGGTCTCAAAGGGAAGCTTTACTTACAGAATTGCCCAATCTCGAGATAGCAATTGCATTGGGTAATTACATGAAAGCAATTAAAAGCTTTCCCAGGGAGGTTTAGCTAGCTTTTTTAAGAGTTTTATAATCTGTTTTGATTTTTATGTCAGGTTTTACGAATTTTAGATTTTATTTTTGTGCTGATAATGTATCAATTTCCTTGGTGTGTTGAGAATGTATAATCTGTGCTGTTTTAATAATTGTTATAGGCTTTGCTATTGTTTAAAGACCATGGTCTAAATAAACGTTGTTTTTGACTTGACTTGTCTATTGAAATAAAACCCTAATGCCTGTTACAAATTAAATCCCTGACAGACCATATGAATGCATTCTAGGGTGGCTTGCCCATTTAAGGAACCCGCAAAACACCACTGGTACTCTACTAAGACACAGGTTTTGCTATGATGTGGCAGAAGTCAAACAGACAGAACCTCAGTACCAGTAACAGCAGGGTTTAGATAAGGGAAAGAACAAGAATAATATACCCAAAGCTTTAACGTTCACAAACCCTCTGATTTGGCAAATCATAGGGTTTGTGAATGCAAAAATCTTTTTCTAAATGTGCTAAACCCATTTAAAAATAAGAAAGAGTTTTCTGAAATGGGATTAGTAAACCATTAGGAATTGCTATATGGAAAGGGTGTGTTAAAGGGGCCCATTCCAAAAACTGATTCCTTATGGTATATATTAAGGTTTTGCAACCAAAATCCAGTCTGAAACATTAATATCTTTCCACCCACAGAAAGGAGGTGGTAACCTTTTCACAAATGGGAAAGAGTCCCAACGGGGACCATTTACTCTTATGAAGGTTGAAAAAAAGTTTTCCTGAAAGAAAGGTTGTATATATATTTGTTTTTTAAACACATCTTGTTTTACTTTAAATAAAATGGGTGCATTTCATTTTTTTTCAATTGGTTTATTTAAAGGCGATCCCAGACATGGTACTCTGCTGACTCCAGCAGGCTACCATCCTTGTGATTATGGCTAATCATAATGGTTTGCAATTTCTGACCTACCCTATGAATATGAATAAGGTGTTCAAATTGCGACCACTTTTACCAAATCCATTGTAAACCATGGCAAATAAGAAGTTGCAAAGTGCAAATTATTAATATTCACACTTTATGATTTCTTATTTGGGTCCTTTGTACAAGAGGACCCTAATTCTGATGTGTGTGGTAAAGGAGTTATTGAACGTATCAGAATTTAGCAGCATAATCGTAATCTGGACCTTGATGGGCACTCTGAATATACAGTAATACTTGACTATGGGCATACATATAAGCATGTTATAAAGGGAAATTATGGAGAAAAAAAATCTTAGCTTTACTTCCAGTCTGTCATGTGGAGATCTTATAAAGTAAAGATGCTGGAATGTCATGAAAATTAGGGAGAAATGGTTCTATGAAAAAATATTTCAGCCTTCATTGTAGGTACATAGTGTCCACAGGAGCATATAGCATCTGTCTTCATTCAAGGACACTAACTGTATAGTGCAGCTTCTAATCTGCAACAGGATTATCTCTCATTAAATATTTTACTACAAGGAGCAAGAAATCAAGGTACTGGAGCACAGAGAATTCCAGTACTCTTAACATCTAGCCCTAGTTAACAGAAGAAGAAGGGAGCAAGGTGAAACACATTGTGTCACTGATCTTAGTAGTCATGAATGTTCTTGTGGCAGAGGAGAATTTCAGAGTGTGTGCTCCTATTAGTACAGCAGGCCTATATAATGTTTTCTAGGAATACATATGATAACCTCAGCACAGAGAGGTTAACACCTTGGCATGAACACCTATATCACACTTACAAAAAAAGGGTTATAAATCAATCATTGTGAAGGAAGAAGATCCACCACAGCCATTTCCCTCATTTGTGTACCTATAGCGATTGTCTTGCAACATGAATGATCCTTGATTGATCCCCGTTTCCAAATAGTCAATAGAGTAGTTTTGACATAACAAAATGATGACAACTCCTCTTGAGAAATTACTACAATCTTATGCGATCAAATCAAATAGGCAAAAACACTCACTGCCAACTCAGGAAAACCTAAGCTATCACTTTAACCTGGTACTAGGCTATCTACTAATAACCTGGCAGGAAGATGTATAAATCTTTGCAGAAGAAGCTGACTGTAAATGGTGAACTATAAACTCTCAGACCTGCTTTTCAGTTTCTTGAGAGAGAAGCCAGTGTTCTGAGGAAGTGTACATCAAGACAAGTACGATCAAAACTAGAAGAATAACTTCAGATCCTCTGGCCAACCTGAGCTATGTGGGAGATAATTTCGTAAGGCTTATTGATAAAATGCCCTTTCTACTATGTGGGTTGAACATTACACAGACGCTGCTCATATTCACTGCCTGTGGAAGGAGAGGATATATACACATGGTGTTTTCACCACCCCACAGTGGGGTCCTCAGAGAAAAATGGCTAGGTGAGTTGTTGTCTGAAATATTTATCTTCGTATCCCATCCAATAAAGACATGTTATAAAGTGGACTGATGACTTGATCACACATATTGCACATGCACTTTTAATTGTCAATTTTGCTTCCATCTCTGATTGATACAGCGACCTATATGATTAGACCTTCCTCTCATCGAACCGCCTATTGATTGCATTTTATCCCATATTGCTCCAGGTTGTACTTGGGCATGTTTTAACTAATTGCTTTTATTGTATGTGCCCGGTTTCTTCTTTTTTCTCGTTCCTTTTTATCTGATCCTAAAGCAAATGAACTGTATGCTATTTCACATGTGATTTCAAGGTCAAATTGGCCGAAATAAAGTAAGTATTGAATTGAATTGATATAAAGTGAAACAAATGTTTTTAGGAATAGACCATTTCTGAACTAATTGAGAACCACAAATGAATACAATTTGCAAACCACAAGTGTCCTGATTCCCAAAGGTGAACTTACACTTTTGTGTAAGTTTACAATTGTTTGCTATTCATAAAGGGATTTACGAGTAGTACCTTTACAAGTGCAGAGTCTCCACACACAAAAATATAGGACAGTCCTATCTTTTTCATGTGCATACACCCCACACTGATAAAGAATCTACTCTTAAATTCCTGTGTTTAGCAAACAACAGTAAACTTACACTAAACTGCAAGTTTACCTTTGTAAATCAGGCCTGAGGTGTCTTTAAAATATAGAATTAGATTGTTTTGCAGTGATTACAGGACTCAACATTTTCTGAACATTCTTGAAGTAACCATGATGCAGGAGCACAACTGTCATCAGGAATCCAGCTACGGTTTTTAGTAATAATAACCTCAGCAAATTTTAACCAATGTCTTAAACTTATGTTCCATTTGAAAATAATGGAAGAGGTGGATGTTCAGATTTTGCTGGTGTTTCATGAGTAAGGTTGCTACTAAAGAAATATGCGCAATAATGAGTTATGAATAATTTGTACTGAAAAAATAAAAATGGAGAGTACAAGAGTAAAGAAACATTGGCAAAATTGTAAAGTGACCGATCAAACTTCTCAAATAGCGTATCTTTGTATTCTTGCTGCAGTGTGACTGCATCTATAAGCCTGCAGTAATCCATAGTAGACCTTCACATGATGTTTTTCTTTTCTGAAGAGGTGCACAGGGATACTCACTGACATTCACTGAAGACAGACTGTAAATCAATAATTAACACATAGCCCCCTGGTACAGTGATCCACTTTTGCAGTGAGAATCGGAACGTCTCAGTGACTGATATTTTATTGATTGCAATATTGATTGATTGATTGTTTGTGTGAGCATTTTATTGCTCACCATGAAAACTAACTAACCTCTAGTGGTGTATGTGTTTGTGATTGATTTTTATGTGGATGTGTATGTATGTGTTGCATGTGTGTTGGTGTATGAATACCAGCTAATAATTAAAATTGCATCTTTAATCAGCCTAAGGCTCTGCTTGGTAGCACCCAATATTACTAAAACAATTTGCATGATCGTTCTTCGTTCTTAGACTTTGCAGGCTTCACCCAAATGTTTTTGAGTTCTGCGCTCGTATTTTGCTGAATTCTATTTTGTTGTCCTAGGCATGTGTGCACATCACTACTGACTCCTCTAAACATGGTAAAATGGGCTTAAGCTCAATTAGCACATTGCATCTACTTATAAATTCCCAGTCAAGTTGTACTCATTGTACACAGGGAGTTTAGATTAAATGCTACTAGTCGGCCTTCAGCGCTTATTGTGCCACCCACTTAAGTAGCATTTTAAACATTTCTCAGGCCTGCCATTGCAGCCTGTGTACAGTTTTAAACTGCCATTCCGACCTGGTAAAATAAACCTCTTGGCAGGCCTAAACCTTACTTTTTAATACATATAAGTTACCACTATGGTAGGCCCTAAACAACTCATAGGTCAGGGGGAAGTGTATTTAAAAAGTTGAGCATGTACGTTTAAGTTTGATGGTTCTTGGTACTGAAAAACTGTTAAATTCGTTTTTCACTACTGTAAGGCCTATTTCTTCCATACAAAAACATTAGATTACCGTATTACATTTAACCCCTTTAGCGCGGTGTAGAATCTGCCGGGGTGCGGACGTTTCTGTGCGCAGGCGGGGCCGCGCCGGTCAACGAACGTGCGCAGCACTACGGAGGTAGTGCTTGTGACAGCCGCTGGCCGACGCACGCAACGAACGGGTTAATAACTGATAACGTTTGATTGGGAGCAGGTGGGAATGTCATGTTTACACTCAAATTTAATAGCAAAGTCGGATTTTCATTCACAATTCTGAAACTGCCACTTTCAGAAAGTGGACATTTTCATGTCCTAACCATTTTGTGCCTGTGTCCTGGGCCACATGACTAGGTGTAATTGGCAGTTGGCACTTGTGTATTCCTCCTAGACAGTGGCATACAGGGCGGTTGGTTGTTGGTAGGATGGTCCATTTTGGCAAGATGGGTTACAGCAGAGCTGTCACCTACTACATTTGCACTTAAAAGGAGCTGCCCCAGTACACAACCAAAGTACTTCACACAAGCCTTTTGTGACTCCAGACATCGTGTGAAACAAGGCAGGGAGGAAGGAAATTCCAGAACCAGATAAGTTCTTACACTTCAAAGTTGGCGCCAGGCATAAATATTGGACCCAAAGACCAACTCTTCAGTACACTACTGGACCTGTGGACACTACAGAATAAGGACTGCCCTGCTGCCTGAGGCTTGCCCTGCTGTCTGAGAAAGGAGACTGGAACTGCTCCCTTCAACTGAGGCTATCTGAATTGACTGACCCCCTGTTCAGAGCAATAGGGCCATAACAAGCTCCAGGGACCTCCCTGCAACTGCCCAGCTGAATTGCTGTAACTGGACGCACTTCCACCTGCAACTGGACCTGCTTGAGCTCTGATAACCTCTACAAGAGTAAAACCCTGATCCCCAAGAGGTGCCGCACCAGGTCCTGGGACCTTAGTTAGCATCAAAGTGCACTCCTCTGAAGAAGAAAGAGAAATCCTGAAGTTTTGCGCTCTTTGCGACCACAAATGTGTCCATTTGTGCTAACATCTTGCTGCCAATGATGATCGCCAATGTGAAGTTCTGGTGGACCCATCTATTCCCACTACAGCAACACCAACGTCAACCAGAAAAGCGAGATCTGCCCTTCACACTACAGCATTGTCAGCCAGTGGTGACCGCCAAAGCAAAAAGCTAGCAACGACCATCCATGACGCCCAACACGACCTTTGTGCTACAGCGACAATCATCTGTGATGCCCTCCCTGCTATTCGCACTACCCTGATGACACACTCCCTTAACCTTGGGGCCTCCTCCACCGCAAACTGGATTCTTCGCATCGGAAATGGAGAAGGTACATTTTTCAGCGGGACAATCCTGAACCCTGTATCAGGCCAACGTTCCATTGTGGTTAGTCTTTATTTGTGACTTTCACATGGTCAAGCATGACCAGATGACCTTGTGTGGTGCTTTGTGCTATTAGGCTCTATACTTACTAAAATCTTTGAAATTGCATATCTCCGGTTCTACTGATTGGATTTGTTTTGGTGTCAAATAATCTATATTACATTTTACTCTATCCCTCTAAATTTATTGTGGGATTTGTCATGTGTTGTGACTATATCACTGTTTGTGTGCTGCATAAATGCTTTACACATTGTCTCTAAGTTAAGCCTGACAGCTTTTGTGCCAAGCTACCAGAGGGATGAGGAGAGGTTAATTTAGTGACTTTTTGTTGTCCCTAACAAGGATTGTAATTTGTTCCTTGAGAAGGATTTCATCCCCATCCCCCAGTAACTCAATTTCTCACATTCTTTGTCTTTTAATTTAAAAGTAGCATAATCGATGAGTTATGTACAATACATTACAAGTTTCCAAAGAGTCACTGATTCTTTTTCTGACATTGGAAGTTGGAACCTATGTGGCAATAATTCTCGCTTCCTCCTATGGTTTGATTGACAGTGTACTTATGAGCAATCGTGGTACTTTTGGTATTGTACAGAGGCAGACAGCTTTAACAGATGAGACCTGGCATGCAGGAGAGAGTTTTGATTTTCTTTTTTCAGCTTCTTTTCTACACAATGGTGGTATTCAGAGATGCTTTTGAAGCAGCAGGCATTCTAAAGCCTGTCCTGTTTTTTTACACCCAATTGCTTATCACTCCAAGGGGAGCTCGGCCTAATCTTGGCAGGCTAAGTAGTTATTTTTTCTCATACTATTCCCCTTTCCCCTTTGTGCTCCATTTACAATGATCGAAAAAAACAGACTGAAAGGTTCCCTTTAGAGGCATTCAAATGCCAGTTGTAAGGGAGTTTAAAAGGAGTATGTTTTGAATGCCTAACAAATAGAGATATTGTTTATGTGGCGTTAGAAGGAAGACTGGAAGTTGCTTGGGGAGTTGAGTGATCTAACTGGTGAAGATTTTTCTCAGCTTCATATGCATTGATTTTGCAGTACATTGCACCATTCATATAAAGAATGCGGCGCATATTACAAAAACTCTACACTGGGTTGACCGCAAAGAAAGATCTATTTTTACAATTGTTGCTACCTGTGTGATGTAGAATGGGGCAGAACAAAACAAAGAACTAGGGGAGTTTACAGTCTTTTTGCTATTTACATAATACATTGTGGACAAAATGTATTTGTTTCAAATGTCAAATTCGGTTTGTTGTTTTGTCAAAATTAGCCTGTGGCTTGTTTTTTGGTGACTTGCAGAAGTACAAAATATTGCGAAATGTGCTTTCGTAGTTTTTGTAAAACATTTCATGGGTTAGAATCTCCTTGTTAAAATGCAGACGCTTCATTCAAAATGATTTATAAGCAGTAAATCTATTTTTTAGGTGTTTGTATCTATTTTCTTCACTTTGAGTCACGCGCCAAAAAATATCTGTGATATGGAGTAAAGAAAACACTGTTTGCCTATATGCTTGTGCTGAGTGAGATTATATGGAGGCATGCTGAACATTGTTCCTCAAGGTCTGTTGGGTGTAATGAGTTGTTAATTATCCTTTCCCCTTCTTACCTGTATTGTGCTCAATGCCATAAATTAAAGATGTGTGACAGACGTTGATGCCCAAGGTCGAAGCAATAACGTTTAACGCGTCCCTTGTAATGAGATTCTTACATTTTTACAAGTGCAGGGCCTGCTGGAATCGGCTTGTGTTAGTGATTAATTTAATTCCAGGATGCAGGATGAAACATTTAAAGGAGTGCGTAAACAATCAACTGAATGAAAATGAAACACAATATGGTGATTGATGAGAAGATGCTGGTTACTTTCCAAGAAATATATATTTATCTATACTTTAAACTAAGTGCTATTCCTCAAGGGGTGGCAATGTTTCAAGGATACACTTTCAGGGAAAGAAGTGCAAGCCTGAAGTGCAAATCAAAATATCCCAAATAAGTTACATGGTTTCAAAGAATTATTATGAAAAACGTTGTATATTATATTTTAGAAAAGGCAGTGTTTTTTACCAATTATCACCTCAATTATAGATAAAAAATAAAGTTTGACACTCAGCAGTTAGAATTTAGTCTAGAGTATAGACAATAGCATAAAACAGCATAATTACACCAAATATCGAATGATAAACATTGATTTGATCAACAGTCTAGTTCAAAGGATCCCAGTTAAAACCTACCTAGGTTTGAGTACATTTTTAAGGGAGGAAAGACCTCTAGCTTTGGCCAAAGCCGGTTCAGACTCATACATTTGCCGGAGAGAAGCCCACCACTCAGCTGGCTTTGGAAGGTAACAGTGCTTCACCTGCGGCACAAGGGGCTTGTAAATAAGCCCCTAGCACTGAGCTGCTAATGGTGACAAGTGAATTATAAAAGATATAGGCCTAACTATGTTTCCTTTAGAAAAGTTATGTGAGGTGCTGTAGGTCTAATCTGTTATGAAATGTTGCAGCAAACGTAGTGAACTGGTTAACTCATAGTGGAAAACAAAAATTAAAGCTAGCCAGCCCTCAAGGGTGAATTGATATTACCCTGTTATAACCTGTAGCCAGGAATTTCGGTACAAGGAATGTGACAGATTATTGTAGTAGGCAAAGAGTTTCATGTTGGTCAACCACTTTGACAAATCCCTTGGTGTACAGATTAGTCATTGCTAGACTTTCTTAGGAGGGTTGCATATTGTTTTGCCATCTGTTATTTTTTATATATGTATGTAATTTTATGTGTATCATCAAGCCGGGTGGATTAAAGTACTTTTTAGATTTAGCCTGACCGCTTTATCCATCTGCCAGACCTTTATAATAAAAACATTATACATTAAACATACATACAAAGAGGTGTTCTGGGTCAGCCCTATGTCAGTTACATTCTGTTTCCGCCCATGACAGCACAGTGGCAGTGGGTCAGCCCACGTCAGCCATTGGCTATTGCCCTCTGTATAATGCATTTTCTCTGCTCACACGTGCAAATCTGCTTGAAATAGTGAAAATCTTTGTCAGGGCTTGTGCACCAGTTACTTTAGTTTTGCATTTCCTCCTTTATAGGCTCCCCTTTTATAACTATTGTCTACTCTTTTCTTTTTTTGGCAGCAAGCCAAAGAAGCACTTTAGACACTGCTCTGGGATGCTCCTTTGATGCTGATTTAATCTGTAGTGCACCACATCCCATACAGCTGATAAACCAGGAAGGCATCTTACACAGTATTTGGCAGAGTGAATCAGTGTTTTACTGCTCTACACATGCCACATTTAAAAGCAACATGGCAACCATCTTAAATCAGTACAACAATTAACCAATATGCCAAATATCATTTCAAGATTACCGTTCCCTGCTATGTTTAATTTTGTATTTATATTGAATTGCAAGAAGTTGCCTGTCATGTTTATGCCGCAACATTTTTTATTTTTTTACCTTTATTATTTTACATGTTCTTGCATATCTTCTTGAGTGAGCATGTGTTTTATTGTCAATGGATGATTGGTTGAATGTAAGAATGAATTTGTGGGGGAACATTCACCAGTGATTCAAGACTCATGTTCAATTATTAGTCAGCCCTGTTGGCATTAGGCTTTCTTAATAAAACTTCCTACCCACTGCCTTATATGTATTATTCCTAGCAATGGAGATCTGAAGTGTAGTTTATTCTTTTACATATCGGCCTTGTGGGTTCAAATGAGCTGTTAAGTGCCCTATTTCTGATGCAAGAAAACTAAATTAAACTCTTAAAAATATAACATTAATTAAGTTTATTTTCTGAGTCCTACCTGTTGGCACATTTAAGTTACTTAATTTCATAAGTTTTATTTTATTGCTTTAATACAGTGCTCGAGCTCCTAACACAGTGGTTTGAGAATGCTTGCATGGCAGAATTATAGGGAAAAGGTTTAGAGGCGACAGCAAGATAGACAGCAGAGAAAGACCACCCAGTTCTGAGAGAAAGTTAACTCAAGGCAGTTTGAATGTTTTGCACAAAGGTTGCCTTTCCAGACCTTCTGGTACTTTGGAAATCCTTCAGGAAGCAGAGCGCTAAATCAAGGGAGTTCCAAAGACATTCATTTTGAAAAAAGAAGTCGTGCTATTTTGCCTGTATACCACCAGCCAGAGCTACAGCTTATTTTTTGAGGCTTGCTTAGGGTATCGGGAATGATGGCACGGACACATCAGTTACATATACACCCCAAGCCATCAATCAATTCAAGCTGGTGGGTGGAATTTTAGATGAATAATTGAAAGAAGCACAATGCAGTTCCTTCAATTCCACACATTTGTCTCAATTGGCGATCTAAAAAACACAGAAAATACAACGGGACATTATTCAAGATAAGATTTTGCCGAAAAGCATCTTAGAGTTACTGCCCTGCAAGAGGACCACTTTATCTGAATCAATAAGACTATTGATGCTGCAATGGATCTCATTGGTTACACATAACAATGGAAAGGAAATTTAGACAAATGTTCCACTGAATAATAGAGTTTAATCTCCATGTCTTCATGTCAGAATCTCTTGTGTGTTCTCTGCTTGCCTAGATCTATCCCTGAGGAGCTAATTCTTCTTTATAATGGTCTTCATTTCTGTAATTTAAAGCACATTGTATGAAGGTTTGACATTGCAGTACACTATACTTGGATATATATGAGCTCTTCACATTGGCACAGGATGTTATGTTCTGTTGTTGTTGCACCTATTCTTTGACCAAACTGCAAGGGCTGGGACGGTGATATGAGGCATGAAAAGCCCGCAGCAGAGAGGAGTGTGTGCTGAAGTTTCATTTGACCACCCAGTCTCAAAAGCAGCCCTACGGGTCAATTTCACACTTTTAGTATTGCATTAACTTGCAGGTTGTTTGTCTTCAAAGACATTTCAAGTCACAAGATGTAGAGTAATTGCAGCATTAGTCTACAATGCTCATGGACATTGACTCCACCCTTAGATAGTTTTTTTGGCCATTGGGTTCAGCCACAGGAAGCAACAGATCTGAAAATGGCATGTTGTCCACAGTGATTTTAGGCCATGCCTCAGGTTGCTGATTCCAGAGGAGGATTACAATTGATTTCGCTCTGATGCATGTAGTCAGCACAATAGACTGCACTGAATTTGGTCTTGTTTTCCAGATACCATGAACTTGGCCATGGAAAACGTCAGTAGATTGAGTGAACTCCTTTTTAATTCTGCTGCATTGTACCGCTAAATACCTGTGGTCCCATCAGCACAAGGTCTGTAACCTCTGCCTCTCTCCAGAACACCAAGAGTCAATTTGCAACTTCTGCCTGGCCTTTCGGTGCAAGAAGATACTCGTGTAGCATAGCGAGCAAGAGAGGGAGAGAGAGGGAAAGAGAGAGAAATAGAAAGAGACAGACGCTGGGCTCATCAGAGGATGCGGTGTCAGTCTGTGTCAAAGAGTTGAGACGTCTTTAGGGAACAGGGTCCCCTCAATGTCGAGGAAGAATTGCTTGGACCCTCAGAGGCAATAGTTGTGGGGTGCACAGAAAGCCTAAACAAGTTTTGTCAGGGGCCTCCAACAAAGAACGCAACCCTTCTGAGTCATAGCAAGCGGGCCCACCTACAAAGAAGAGGTTTGTGATTACTTACCCATGCCATGGGGATAAAATGCACCATCACAGGAGACCGTATGGTGGAGAACAGCACTGCTCCTGACTGAGTCAGGCGTCCAGCCCCAAGACCAGCTAAACAGAAAGCTACAGACCCACCTCCACCTTCACCCCACTGGAAACTGAGAAAAGATTTCAGGGTTAAGTCAACACCCATGTACCATCCAGTGACCTCCTGTCTAAAGGACCTCAAGCCTTCATCATTGAGACAGAAAACACAGCAAACAACGTTGAAGTTTAAATCAAGGCCGAAAACCGCTTCAACACCCAGCTCGGAAATTTCAAAGCCTTCAGTCTCAAAACACAGGCAAGGAGCTTGATGCCCAACAAAAATTCTTATTTATTGACCCGTATACAGGCAGAAACTTGACAAAACCTCAAAAGTAAAATAAAAGCCTGTTTCTATCATTCATCCCATTCCCATGAAAAGAAAGCTCACTTTTGAGGAAGAACTTGAGCACATTTGCCTCTGCACCCAGAGCACAATGAACGCAAAGAGCAGATAACGCCCCCTCAGTCTTCATCTCTGCCTAATAACCCACAACAGGTACTACATGCTTCACCATTACCATCTTCACCTTCTTCATCATGGGCTCACACACCACCACCACCGCCTACGGGAATCCCACTGCTGCCACCTCCCTCCTCCACCAGAGTGTCCAGAGGGATCTGTTCATTCCTTCTCAGACCCAGGCAGCCCGTATGGGAAGGGGGACTCATATAATCACTATGCACCCTATTGTGGCTATTTCTTTTGTTCCTTTGTCTTCTTATCACTATTATATTATACACTACCTTGTGGTGAATAAGCCCTTGGGTATTTGAGTCCAAGTGCACTAACTCTATTAAACATGAGTTTTTCGTTCTGGTGTTTTGAGCCTTATTTTTGTGATTCCATTTTCCCCATAGTGCTGCATTTGGGATCCCCTCCTCCCTCACCACTTTGGTTCACGTTTGTCTCCTTTGAGTCCTGAAGAAGGTGCAACCACCTATTTGGTCTCCCACCAAAGATGTAACTAGTGTTTTGAAAATGTCACACTTGTGCAAAATTCACTTTGATACAGGGTTTCATTGCTGGTCCTTGTGATCTTCCAAGTTGCTTTGATTGTAACTTGCTTTGCCTGTATGTAATGTGATTGGTTATACGTATAGGATGAGTGGGATGCGTCAGTTTGATTGGAAGCATGCCTGTCTGTAGGGTTCCCAGAGTGAGTGTTCATATTGTTGGAATATTTAAATTTTTGTACTACATATGATGGATCCAAATGGACACAACTAAAGTTGTTTAACTTTATGTTTTTTGTATATCTTGTATATCTGTGGAAGTAAAATTTTTTTTCCGAATAAATAGATATTGTTTTCAGACATTAAATTATCTGAGATCTTTTTATCACAAGGCTCAACTGCGACTCTTTAGCCCCTGAGACTACTTTTGAAGTATTCCCTTACTTTTCATTTGAGTAGACAGGCTGTTTGTTTTTGTTGAGCTTTCAGGACTCTGTCAGGGAGAGGGTAGTTACACCCTAAGTATTAAAAAGAAATTCAAGGCCTCCCCTGAAGGCCCATTTTACATCGGGGGCAGGTACCCCCAGACTCACTGGTGGTTGCATAATGCCAGAAAAAGAGTACCAGCATAGGCCACCTAGCAATCCCCACATAAATAAAACAAATGCGTAGGCAATGCAGGGAATGAGGTTTGTGGGGTTAGTATCAAGTTATGATGAATTCCATTTGAAGGATCTGGACGTACTAATGAAACTTCTCCCTGAGGCCTACAGGAAACTCGGTGAGGAGGTTGTTGCAGGGGGGTAGTGATATTCAGTGGCTATATCCATTGTGCACTAGACGCAACAGACATTGGAAGGAATAAGGGAATATTTTACATCTTAAAAATTCTTTAAAGCAATACACTTAAACCCTTTACCTGTTAAATTGCATTGTATACAGGAAGTAATCATTTTGCTTTTATTTTTGTATAGTGAAACAGCCTTTTTAAGTATTTTAATCAGAACTCAAAATGTAAGCCACACCAACTGCTGGGTTCAGACAGTTTTCTATGGCCTGATGTACAAAGCTATTTTATGGTTGAAAAGCCTCAGAGGGTTTGTGACTACAAATCTACTAAACCTATAATGCAACTTGATAACATGCTACCAAATCACAAAATTGACCTAGAAAGGCTTAACAGATTGCTAATTGGATGTAGCATGTTTAGGGAGTCCCTTCCAAATAGCAATTCATTATGGTATATATCAATGTTTTACAACCGTAATCCGGTCACAAAATAATGAAAAGTTACAAACTCACAAGTTGGGGTGGTAACACATACGCAGAAGGTAAAGGTTTTCCTGGGGACCCTTTTCCCTTTGTGAATGTAAAAACTAAGTTTGCTGGGTAGTTGGCAGTGGTCTAGGGGACCACTGTTAACTTAAAAAAAGGTTCACTTTATTTAAATACGATCACATACATGGTGGACCTCAGGTGGTGACACTCTCTTTGAAGACATCCAATCATAGTGAGTTGCAATTTGTGATTTACTTTATTAATAATAGTTAGGTAGGTCCGAGATCGCGAAATTCTTTTCCACGTCAGTGTTCAATTTGCCTACACTTTTTGTGACTGTTAATTTCGTACATCATATCCTAAATTCTTAAGTCAAACTATTGCCTCACAGGTCAAAAGCAGTATGTATGTGAACTGGAGGTGAAGCACTTGTGTTTTGAGAACATGACTAGCTATCTTTTTTGTCACATTTAACATGAAAATAAAACAATATTCCTAATATTTGCCATCATACACAAAATGAGCTTGCTCATAATTCTCAACCTTACTGAGTTCGGCTTGAGGTTGAAGAACACACAATTTGTTCCTTCTGGGACACAGTCTGTAACACAACCAATTTAGTATATGTTTCTTTGAAATAAAGCGTGTAGTTTGTTTACAGTGGTGGCTGGTGACATTTGAAAGTGGTAGGGCTAAAAGTTAGAAATGAGCTTTAAATACTGAACAACCATTGCATTTTCATTTACTTTCACCTTGTCATAATTTTGAAAACGGTGTACCCCCATGATAGGGGCCCCATCCCACCCATTTGCAAAGAATCACAATTACAACTGAAATATGTGACCACTGTCCTGTGCGCTCTGCAGAGGAGCCAATGATTGGATGGCCATGTATTCTGAACACCTTTTTTGACCCACTGCAGAACCTGTGAGAACTTGCTGTGACTTCAACCACTGCTCCAGAGCTCTCAATCGTGCAAACAAGTGGTGCCACCCAGTTCTAAGTATCCACTGTACAAGAGTAATGTGCATGTGCTACATTAAAAAGTACAGAAACAACATCCTGGGAGTAGCTAACACTATTCTACATTATCCTGCATATTAAATTGGCACTCATGCAAAACTGAAGGTCTACCTGAAAAACAAAGCTATCCATAGACTGCTAGTGACTAGTTGTGGTCCAGAGTCACCCTCAGGTGCTCTTGAAGCAGATTGACATGACCAAGTGAAGTGGAATGCAAAATAATAAATGTGCCTGTCAACTTGGCCTTTCACTTCCAGATCACTGGAAAGCAGCATTGAAGCAGCATTAGGCAACACGTTCAAGCTTTAACTTCCAAGAAATGGGACATAGTGAAGGGAAGGAATGGAAGGTGGTTGACTTCCAGGGGACCACCATCACTTCATAGGTTTTTCCAATTGCTATCTCTCAGGAACGTGTTTATGAAGGGATACAGCATTGTCAACATCTGTCCAACTGAAGGAATTATCTGAGATACGTCTCAACCGGAAGTCTTCATTGTGCACTAGTAAAACCAGGTGGACATTTAGTTGCTGTACTTCAGCTAAGGTATTTTACATCATTCTATATCAGGATTCAGCAGGGTTGCTGTGAGTACTTTCATCACCAGTACCCTTTGTGTTGTACCCCTTCCAAGAAAGTGTGCTTGTCCTTAATAACGTTTGAAAGATCACTGTTGATGAGTTGAGGTTGCATTGCATCCTGCAGTCATAGGTAATCTTCAATTACATCATGATACTATTCTTCTACCTCTCACAATAGGGATTGCAAAAACACAGCCTCTCTCCACACAGTGCTTCACCTGCAGCATCCCAGGCCTGTCCATCAGACTAAAGTGTCCTCCTTGCCCAAATGCACTTCTCTTGCTAGCCATTAATTCCATCAATAAATCAAGTATCCACCTCTGTTCATTCAGTATCCAGGTCCCACTATGCAGCATCCATGTCTACCTGTTTCAACTCCACCTCTTCAGTGTCCTACTTTACACCACCTCACCTGTAGCCGGGCACTGTTTAGTTCTCACCATCCACACAGAGGTCAACTGGCCCTATGTCATTAGGGTAACACTGAACAAGTCCTCACATTCTAAATTACAAAACTAAACATTCGGGGGCTTGCAGGCTCATACTTACAGATGTAAGATTTAAGGTACCAGCATGCTGAGTGGTGTTAGTAAAAAGCCTGCACTGTTAAAAAAACGCCCTCCTGACAGGGGAGCTGGGAGCTATGCACTCAGTGCCCAGATATCCTATGTGAAGAAACCTGGTCCCTCTGTAATCCATGACCTGGTCTCCCTATATGAAGGGGCCGGTCTCCATATCGTATATGCCGGCCTGGTAGCTCTATATACTGGTTCTAGTCCATTTATAGTCATGGTCTGATAACCCTAAAAGCAATGCCTGATAAATGCCCTCACACATAATCTTATGCACTGCACACAAGTCTGGTCCCTTTTGCACTCCACTCAGCCCCCTTACTTCCAAAGTTAACACCAACTTGAAACAATGTACTGAATGGCAAGGGGCAGAAAGACGAGACTGGCAAGAGATGAACAGGCTGGGCCAGCAGGTAGAAGGTGGTGAATGGGAAGAGGCACTCTTTCCTTCCTCCTAACTTAAGAGGAAGAAACAAAAACATGTTTGTAACACAGGCTGAAGGTATCAATGTACTGCCTGCTCTGTCCTGGAGCTGCTTTCATGCAGTTTTCAGAATGAAAGAAGCACCAAGATTGGTTTGAGTAGGCTAACCCAGCACTCCTTTTGAGGTTGGGTGCCTGTGCCTACAATCCCCCAGCAGGTTAACACTGCTGGGAGTGGTGCAGTCTGAAGTGCGCATGTCAGGCTGGCAGTCGAACAACAGCCCGCCAATCCGACATGTGCACTCCGCACTGGCAGATTTGCAAGTCTTCAGGATGGTGCCATCAGCCCCGTCCCCGTGTTCACACTCCGCCACTCACGCTAGAACTGCGTGAGCCGGTGGTACATCATATCATTTATTTGATGTGCCACCAGCCCGTGCTGTAATAAATGGTAATGATCATTTTATTTACATGTACTTGCTGTGCTCGCCGGAAGGCTGGGCAATGCTCCTCCACTCTTTAGGAGGAACCGCCACTGTAATCATTTAGGATGGTGCCAGATATTTTCTTATATTCTTCCGGTACAGTTTACCAATGAAAAATCCCTATAAAATGGTTAACCAAGCAAAAAACACAGCTAATTGGCAATTTTTCTACTTTTTTCCAGTTTTAGGTCTCGTGACCTACAAAGCGCGCAAGCGCATTGAGGGATCGAGAATTCAAGTGCTCAAAATCCTCATGAAACCACCAGCTTTTTGCTGGCGTTTTCATGAAGTTCACGTGGCCACAGGCACGCGCTTTTGGGCCATAAACTAGCATTTCTCCTCCCCCTCCCCAGCCAGCTTCCCCCAGGCCGTAGCAGCACTCCTCCCACACCAGCACCTCCCCTCTCTCTCCCCGCAAACACAGCCTTGCCCTAGCAGCACTCCTCCCACACCAGCACCTCCCCCCTCCCACACCAGCACCTCCCCTCTCTCTCCCCCAAACACAGCCTTGCCCTAGCAGCACTCCTCCCACACCAGCACCTCGCCCCTCCCACACTAGCACCTCCCCGCAAACACAGCCTTGCCCTAGCAGCACTCCTCCTCCTACACCAGCACCTCCCCCCTCCCACACCAGCACCTCCCCTCTCTTACACCAGCACCTCCCCCCTCCCACACCAGCACCTCCCCTCTCTCTCCCCGCAAACACAGCCTTTCTACGACACTGCGCTAACGATATACAGTACTTAAATCAGCTGTTCAGTGAACACACCGTAAGCGTTTCCATCATCCTAATGATCTGCTACGCACTCTACCACTCTACACAGCAAGCCTTTACTCACACCTCTCCTAATCACACACGCACCCGTACTTCACTGCCCCCATTCGCTCCAGTGGACGCGCTCACACCGTCGCCGTTGTGTATTTAGTTCACACATCGCTCCTATGTACTCGCACATTAGCACTAAAGTGCACGCACAGCAAGCACCAGGTAGCCAGCTCACACATGGGCACTATCACACAGGCTCAAACAACGACTTCTGTGCGCACACTCACAAGCACCCACTAAAGCCATCACGCAGAAGCACGCATCTGCACTGACACTCATTAACACATCGATCCCATCACTACAGTGAAAATACCAACTCTGTCATGCTAGACACACAGAAGCAGCATCGGCAGACAAGAGAACAGGGAGTGCAGTAAGCAGAAGATTAGACTACAGCCATACTCCATTTACACCACAAAAATGTAAAGGAGCCCCGTGGTCCCAGCCGCCACCCACCACCCCTTCACCGCTGCAGCAAGAGCTGGAGACCTTGGCCCGTGAGCCGAATCTCATTGTAGTGGAAAGTGTGAATACCGGGCTTATCACAAGAGTGTGCTCCATTGAACCCATCTCTATTTCCCCTACCGTTGTGAGGTATTACACCCCCGTCCCTATTAATACCTTCTCCTGTGTCCACCCAGTCTCCTCTCTTCCTTACCCCAACCATTGCTTGTGTTTTTTGCAGTTTGATATAGTGCGACTCGAAGGTATTGGAGCGCTTTACATGAGCATCAGTTACCTTACACAAGGACACATTCATTTTTGGTAGGCACGGAAGATTGAGTGATTTGCCCAGAATCCCAGCATGTTGAGCTAACGCCAAGACTCGAACCCAGCATCTAGTGGGGTAGCGCTGGCCGTTACGCCACACCCTCGCCCCATTGCTAACTTACACATGCCTCATCTGGGAACAAAAGTTAATACTTCTCCTAGCATTCATTCGACAACGTACGGTGGTGATAAAGACCAGGGAAACTAAGTTAAAGTGCAAACTTCTCTTCACTGACGAGGCTGAAGCCATGAAACGTGGTCTGCTTAAGGCGCATCCGCTGTAGGCGCTTTCTTTCGAGCAGCAGGACGCTGATTAAGGTTTTGATGAGTTGAATTGAACTTGTTAGTTTGTGAGATACAATTAGATCCATTGTTACATTATAACAAGCTATCGAGGGGCAGCATGCTTCTTTGTCATATAACAGGGGTCAGAATTCATGCCGATCAGTTTTTAACATTTTATTTTTATACTGGAATAAATGTCAGCATAGTTTTCTGTTGGGCTACTGAGGTAAGAAAACATGTTTGCTGATGAGCTGGTTATCTCGATGGGCAGACCGAAAGGATTAAATAAAACACCAACTCCATTACATATGGAATGAATGCCTGTGTTGAACGTGAGTAGAGGGGGCTCAGTGTCTAGCAAATTTAGGCGGGGAATTAGCTCAGATGGTAGAGCGCTCGCTTAGCATGCGATAGGTAGTGGGATCGATGCCCGCATTCTCCAAAATATATTTTAGAACTTTTAAACTCAAATTGTAGATTATTTAAATTCTCGTATGTGTCCAGTGGGGTGAGTGGTACAAGAGCTAAAAAATCTGAGCTAATGCTCGTCAACGGGAGCCGGCTGCAGCATACTTTGATGCCACGTGCTAAGGCAGAAGCCATGTTTTTGTGAGTGTGCTGCCCTCAAGATCTGTGGTATAAATTTTTATGCCCTTGTTCTGGAATGGGCACATACATATTTTGACCCCCATCTCCTTTTTAAAACATTAACCCAAAATCCGTGATAGAAATTATGTGAATATGGAAAAAAGACTATACTATTTTTTTCACAGATTTGTTAAAAATGATTGTCAGCAAAACATGGGTTACAATTGGGCAATATGCAGCGGGCTGTTTGTAGGTTTGCCACCTGAAGGGTACTTTACCCCTCCAGTTCTAGTCCAAGTCAGCAAAACAGTAAAAACAAGCATTTGCAATGCAATAGGTCTCTCAATTACGCAAGTTTAAACTATTGGCATTGTAAATGACAATGCCTTTTGTCTATATTTTAAAAACGAAAACAAAAATAAAAGGAATTTTCATTTGCAATATCAATAGCTCAAACTTACGTAAATGCGAGACCTATTGCATTGCAAATGCTTGTTTAAATCATGACTTTAATTATCATTAAACTTTATTCATCACAAGTGAATCCCATTGGGATGGTACTTTCAAGTTCTTTTCAAAATAGGATGTGATTTGCCAGAATCAAATAAGTTAGTTTCAAGCAGCAACATACAAACAATTGTTTTAATTCCAGTAGCACCTTATCTCTAATGTTTTGACTTGAATTATTGTTAATAGGAGCAAGGACAATTATCAGTTTGAAATCAGTGGACATAATTTAGTGGAAAGTGGAAATGGAAGAAGCAAAAACTGTTACTTCTGATAAAGAAACGTATAAGGTCCATGGAGAGTGGAAATTGAACCTGACATACTGTACATAGTGTTTTGCACTGGTATCAGGTGGCAATTTTGTGACAAATATGATAGAATGTGAAGACTTTTAAACACACAGTTTTACGTTATTTAAAATGTGGCTTTGTCTCTTCTCTTAGATTCATTAGAAAACAGGGCCTGGACAGACTTTTCCTTGAATGTGACACCCACATGTGGCGTCTTGGAGACAGAAAAATTCCAGAAGGCATTACTGTAGATGGAGGTTCTGACTGGTTCTTACTGAACAGGAAGTTTGTGGAGTATGTTACATTATCCAACGATGACCTGGTTATGAAGATGAAGAAATTCTACTCGTACACATTACTTCCAGCTGAGGTACAAGGAACACATCTGCATTTTCATTTTCACTATTTCACAGACTGTATGAATATAGACATGTACACATGTGGAATCCAATTTGTTATGCAACCTTGAGGATAACCGTAAAACCTTGTCTGGTTAGATTCTTCAAATTTAGGGCTCACTGCACTCAACCTTTTCCATTCATAAGTGTAAACTGCGCGCTTAAAAGTGGAAAATGCCATCAAATTCCAGAATGTTATTGACAAACTCATGATCTGTGCACTTCTTTTTTATTTTTATTCTTTTTATTAACATACATCGGCATAAGATATACAGTACAGAGGAGTCAACATCACTGTACATGGTGAAGACAATAAGTGAGAGCTATTTACAACATTACATCTTAGGGGTAAGTTACGGCTTGGGGCATCATCCTGCTCAATACTACGTGGCGGCCGGCATATATCCTCTCGATATGAATTCCAAGGGCTCCATATGCGGGACAATTTTTTAGGGCAACCCCGGACCGTGTAGACCGTCTTTTCCCTGTGCATGCACCAATCAAGGTCTTCTTTCTAGGCCTCTACCGTCCCCTGCACTACCCCCCTCCCCCTCGGACCTCCCCATCTGTACCAATCAGGGCCCTGTGGCATATACTCTGTGGAGGATTTTGAGCTGCACAAGTCTAAGTCGTGCTGGAATTGCAACCACTCTCGGGGAAGACACTGCCTCCTGCCATTCTCCCTCGTCCATTTCGATACCATCCCTTACCCATATCTCCAGCAGTGGTTGGAGAGGATCTGCCATGTTATTTATCAATTTCTTATATATAAAGGATATAGTTTTCTCGGGCAAGTGACCATCCAGTACTCTATTTTCTAACGGTGAAGACACAGGGGGGGGGGGGAACCACTCAGGAAAAGGGACTGCAGCGCGTGGCGGACTTGCGTGTATCGAAAGCGTCCTGTATCGGCTAACTCATGTTGCTTTTGTAGAGTGGTAAAGGACTTCACCTCGCCCTTCTCCCATATGTCTTTGATACATGAGATCCCAATGAGATCCCACGTATCGAATCCCTTTTACCTTCATAGGCTACCCAGCTTCTCGGAGTCCCATAGCGGAGTTGCTAAAGTCAGTTTATGTCCCCATCTGAGGAATTTAATGGTGACATGCCAAATGTGGACTGAGTGTTTGGTAGGGCCCGTCAGTGAATATCGGTCAGGTTTTGAGTAGAGCACCCATTATAGTTTACCCCAGGAGGAGCCACCTGTCCATTTTATATCCAGGGTCATCTGGGCGACCATAGATACCATGATTGATTGTCGCTAAGTGTGTCGCCCAATAGCATTTTTTGATGTCAGGAGGCTAATGCCACCATCGTATTTATTTTATTTATTTGCGGGTTTGTAGAGCGCTTGAATCGACTCCCAGTGGAGTATCTCTGCGCTTAGGAGCCAAGAACAAAGCGAACAGAATAACAACCGTAGAATCTAGATCTGATTAATGAACAGCAGGGTTTTGAGCTGCTTTCTGAATTTTAGATGCTCTGAGCACTGTCTAAGGGACAAAGGGAGTTTGTTCCATAGTGAGGGTTCAGTTATAGATAAAGCTTTACCGCCATGCCTGGCCTTTCTAGCACGGGGTACCACCAAAAGAAGGTGGTCGCTAGATCAAGGGAGCGGGTCGGAATGTATGGGGTAAATTTCTTTTCCAGGTAGGCATGTTTGGTAGGGCCCGTCAGTGAATATCGGTCAGGTTTTGAGTAGAGCACCCATTATAGTTTACCCCAGGAGGAGCCACCTGTCCATGTTATATCCAGGGTCATCTGGGCGACCATAGATACCATGATTGATTGTCGCTAAGTGTGTCGCCCAATAGCATTTTTTGATGTCAGGGAGGCCAATGCCACCATCGTATTTATTTTATTTATTTGTGGGTTTGTAGAGCGCTTGAATCAACTCCCAGTGGAGTATCTCGGCGCTTAGGAGCCAAGAACAAAGAGAACAGAATAACAACCGTAGAATCTAGATCTGATTAATGAACAGCAGGGTTTTGAGCTGCTTTCTGAATTTTAGATGCTCTGAGCACTGTCTAAGGGACAAAGGGAGTTTGTTCCATAGTGAGGGTTCAGTTATAGATAAAGCTTTACCGCCATGCCTGGCCTTTCTAGCACGGGGTACCACCAAAAGAAGGTGGTCGCTAGATCTAAGGGAGCGGGTCGGAATGTATGGGGTAAATTTCTTTTCCAGGTAGGCAGGCCCTTGTCCGTTAAGACTTTTATGTATTAAACAGCATACTTTAAACTTTGTTCTCTGCCGGATTGAGAGCCAATGCAGTTGTTCCAGAAGAGGTTGAGATGCTGTTCTAGGGGGGACATTCAGGACTAAACGGGCCGCCGTGTGCTGGATAACTTCGAGCTTACCCAGCTTAATGTGAGCTTGTTCAGGGCGATTCGTACCTTTTAGTCCCACAGCAAATCCCTCTGGAGGCCCTCGATTTCTCTAAAATATGTCATAGGGACAGAGCCTAATGAGCTTTGTAAGGCATATAAGAAACGGGTTAAGGACATCATTTTAAAAAGGGCCGCCTTGCCTAATAGTGAGAGGGGAAGTGACTATAGCTAACTATATCTCGTTTTAGCCTCTGTAGTGGTGGGAGAAGATTGTGGGTGTTACGGAGTGATTGGTCTAGGGAAATAAATATTCCCAAATACTTGAAGCCCACTGTGCTAATTTGCATTGGGCAGCTTCGTGGTGGGGCGGGTGTTTCCCCCTTGAGGACGTACAGAAGGGACTTGTTCCAGTTAACAGAGAACCCAGAGTATCTACCGAATATGGCCAGGATATCCAGGGCAGCCACCAGGGACCTTCTGGGGGAGGCCAGGTACAGTAGTATGTCGCATGCTTAGAGTGAGATGCGGTCCTCCTAATCCGGGGACCAACGCAGTCTTTATATTACTGGGTCCCTCCAGATCCATGCTGCCAGCGGTTGTAAGGCTAGGGCAAACAGGAGAGGCGAAAGTGGACATCCCTGACAGGTCCACGACTGAGCGTGAACATGACTGATTTTTTGTTGTTAACCACCACTTGTGCCATGGGCTCATGATACTAGAGGTGTACCCATTGAATGAAGCTCGGACCAAATCTCATCTTTGAGAGCACTGCCCAGAGATAAGGCCATTCAATAGTATTGAATGCCATGGACACATCCAATGATACAATTATAGTAGGTTCTTGGATTGAGTTTACTCTACCCGGAACACCATGGACCCTGCGCAGGTTCAGAGCTGTGTTTCGGTGCAGCATAAAGCCGGACTGATCTGGGTGTACTAGGCCCCCAATTATTTTAACTAGATGAATGGCCAGGAGCTTGGCTAGAATTTTGTATTCAGCGTTTAGGAGAGAGAGATATTGGTCTATACGGGGCACAGTCAGTTTTGTTTTTACACTCTTTGTGTATGGTGACTATGGTGGCAAACCTTTGATCCTTCGGTAATATCCCCCATTTCCTGCTTTCATCAAACATGGATTTTAAATATGGTGCCAGTTAATCAGGTCTGAGTTTATAAAGCTCGATGGGGATTCCATTGGGACCAAGGGCTTTTCCTGGGTTTAAGGATCTAATTGCCAGCACTATTTCATCTGTCGTCTAGGCACTCTCCACGAAATTATGGTCCTCTACAGAGAGCGTGGGGAGCCTTATATCTCGAAATAACTCGTGAGAGTCCTCTTCAGTATAGGGTGCTCCAGCTGTGTACACAGAACTAAGGTGGCTGTAAAACTGGGCTGCGATGTCCTGTGGATCTGTAATGGAAACGTCACTGTCATCCCTGAGCTCCGGAACCAGTCTGCTCGTCCACTCTTTTTTATCAAGCCAAGCTATTAGTTTCCCTACCTTATCTCCCAGGTCGTATATTCTGCCCAGTTTTTCCCTCCCCAGAGTCTTAGCCCTGTCAGTTACTAGTGCCTTACAATCATCTGGTTGGAGACTCAGTGAGTGGAGTTTCTCTGGTGTGATCTCAGTTTCCAGTTCCCTTTCAAACCGGTAGATCTCTGTGTCTGAGATCTCTTTCTCTCTATCTGTCTTCCTTCCAGATATTAGAGATAGGGCTTGGCCCGGATCACTGACTTAAAGGCTTCCCACAGAGTCTGGGAAGAGGCCACTGTCCCCTCATTTTCTCAGAAGTAGTTATCTATAGCTTTGATGAAGTCTTTAGGGATTATCGGATCCCGGAGATACCATGGGCTAATTGGGTCAAGCTTCCCCACCCATACCTAGTTGAGGACTATGTGCACCCATACCGGGGAGTGGTCGGATATGCCCCTGGCTAGGTGCCTGATTTTGTGAATGTTGGTAACTTGCGGGCGGGGACTAGGATATAGTCTATAGGGGAAAGGCTGTGATGCGCCCCAGAGTGGAAAGTATGCTTTATTTTCTCCGGGCTATACATTCTCCACCCATCAGCTAACCTCAGGGCCTCAAGAAAGTCTGGCAGCCAACAAGAAGATGACCCCACCTCTCGTGGGGGGTGGCGGTCCAATGTGTCCGAGACTACTGAGAGTTTCGAGAGTAGGATAGAGCCTAGATCCTTAAATGTTGAACCTTGCCGGCTTGGTGGTATGTAGACTGACATGAATTTTATGGCCGGCTCCTCCCATGTGCCTGTTACTCCTATGTATCTGCCTCGGTCATCCATCTATGGGGCACTCATGGCGAGGGGGAATGAGTTTTTCATCATGATACCCACACCCGTGAGTTGGTTGTGAACCCCGCATGGGCTACCATTTTGTATCCCCATCTGTGCATTGCTTTACAGGAGTTTCCGACCAGGCGTGTTTCCTGAAGCATGACACTATCAGGGGCCTATCGTTTGATATAATGAAGGACCATGCTTCGTTTGACCTTATCCCCAAGCCCGTTGACATTCCAGCTCAATATTCTAGCACTTTTGTCCCACTGAGTACACATTGAATCCAGCACAAGTCTTTGTGTGCTCTGTAATAGTTTCAAAACATATTGCCAATGTTAAAACCACAACAACAAACAAATATAAACCCCCCAACCCAACAACGACCCACCCTGCTGCCCTGTACTCTGGGCTTAGAACCGCCCATTTAAAACTTGCAGAGTGCCTGTCGCCCTGTTGACTAACTAAAAGTAGATAAAGAAGGGGCCTAGCACTCCGTTCCTCAGTCCCCCCTCCCCAATTGGAGCTATGTAGCCCCCAAGAAGAGTCATGGTCCACAGTTGACGAAGACACGCCGGGAACAGCAGTGCATATTTGAAGCCTCTCTCCCTGAGCTTCGTTTTCACCATGAGGAATGTTCGTCTCTGCCTCTGCACCCTTTGCGTGCAATGCCGGGAAAAAGGAGATTTCGGCATTGTCGTAGTGGAGAGGGATCCCCGTCCTGGCGTTCTGAAGGATCACATCCCTGTCGTGGAAATTCAATACTCTCGCTAACATCCGGCGTTGGGGGGCCCCAGGCTTCGGACGCCCCCCCCACCCGGGATCCTGTGGCCCTTTCGATGATGAAGAATTTGCCTGGCCCCAGCATTGGTCTGCTTGGCGTGAAGTCTTCCCTCTATCCTTGGCCGCCACGAGCAAACCGGACAGCAAAGTGAAGGAGCAATGGAAGGGGTGGGTGCAACTCCCTGCCCCGCAAACGCACTACCTCTAAAATGGTGAACAGTCCTGGTAGGCAGGCTCAATCTTCCCCTGTACATTGCGAAGTGTGCACACTGTGGTGCAGTTAGTTCTCGTGACCCCCAGCCCCCAAAGATTCTGCAGCCAGGCTGCTCTAAAGTGCCCCAGTCTCTCACAGACTTTCTGTGATGCCTCTCAGTAATCCTGGGCTCTGTCGCACGGTGTCTGGCGCCCTCGCCTTGGGTAGGTGGGGAGGGTGGCCACTATACTTTTGCCTCTTTGTCCTCGATGAGAGCGGGACAGGCCGGAAAGGAAGGGGGCGGTGGGGTTGTTTCGTTCCTCAGCCCCAGCACCGGGACCCCTCTGCTCTTCACCACCTCTCCCCGCGCGCACAGCCGGCCAGAGTCCCATCGTAGTGTGTCAATGGCCCCTCGCTCCTCTTATCCGGCTTGGCACTAGTGTCTCGGGGGTTGAGTGGGTGCCACCTGCACCGGTGATGTTGACGCCCAGTGTCTCCTCCAGGACCTGGGGCTCACAAGAAAAGTGGTCCGTATCTCCTTGCCCCTTTTGGTGCCTAAACCAGCACTCCAGTCCCCGGCTTCGGCGCTGCCACAGGCCGTTGGCGAACGGGAACCATAACTTCGGTTGCAGGCAATCTTTGGACTTGGGAGACGTGGGATATAGCTCCGCTCACCCTCCGGTACATTTTCCTTCTTTGGGAAATCGGATTAATATGGTGGATGGATGTAGGGGAGACGGAGCTAGTGGATTAGGCAGCCATCTCGCTCCGCTTCTTGACCACGCCCTAATCTATGGACTTTAACACGTGATGAGGCCACATATAGTTTGGGACCCTGCAACACATACTCAGATTTTTCTGCAGTCATACTGACACTTAAGGTAGGGGCTGTGGTCATTCCCAAAGGGAGCGTGCTATGGGTGTAAGATTAGCAAATGGTGTGAAAACATGTATTCACAAACGATTAGACTGTTTCTACATATTATCTGCAATTCTCAACCTACACTTGCATTGACTAGGCAAATGTTTGCAGGAACGGTGGCAACGTACATGCAAAGCCAATATTTTTGCATTGGGCTTAAGTGAAGAGAAATATTAAATTAGTAAATGATTTTCACAGTAAGGAAATAATACACTATGTCATCTAAAATGTTATGGTAGGACTCACTATTTATTTCCAAATTACCCTCTTAAACTAAACAGTTTTCACATTGTGCTGCTTTACTGAAAAGGTATGGGGGTGTGATGTTGGTTACGATCTGACAGACATATTTACATGCAGACCGACCGCCGCATTATGAGTCGGTGGTCAGAGGCATGGGGCAGAGGGACCGATGGCGGCCTATCCAACATGCACAATAGCCTGTTGGGGCAGCTGGTGGAAAGTAATCCCCTACAATGGGGCGTTGCCTGCTCAGGCACCGCCGTAGGTATTACGATGCATGTTTCAGGCAGCCTTTCAATGGCGGTCTGACCACCATTGAAAGGCTGTTGGAAACAGACTTTGGGGGCCCCTATCAGGGCACCCGCCCCTCCGTGGCCTCCACTAAGAAGCCTGGAGGGCACCTGTGGTTCCCCCCAACCATTGATACTCCACTTGCAGGCACCACATGGTGCCATGCTCATGGTGCATGAATGTTGGTAAACATTCAGTTTCCTAATGCGGGGTATGCAGCAGCTCTTTTCCGCCCACTTCACAAGCCACATTAAGAAAATGGATGTTAACGTCCACCTTATAGGTGGTTGCATCCAAATTTGTGGGATGGAACCGCCGACTACTATTCAGTCGGTTTCCATTCCGACACGATACCGGTCGGACACTCCTCTGACCGGCATCGTAATTAGGGCCTAGGTATTTATCAGGAAAAAATTACTGAAGAAAAATATTTGAGCATATTTATGATTGTTTGTTACAACACTGTTCATGTTATTCTTTGAACTGGCTACTCATCTTTAATACCTACACAAAAACAGGGAGACCTCTACACCAGTAACGGAGATCTCTATAATCTAAAGCATATCGAAAACCAAAAACCTTTATTAAACTCTGAAAAGTTTAGTAAAAATATTTTTATGTTAAATATCAATGTAAATTAATTTTGCTATTTAAGTGTTGCATAGAATGAATTACAAATATATTAAAATGTTTACATTTAAATAAAAGGTTGTTAAACAATTTCAATTATTATTATTAATTAGCATTTAGTAAAGCGCATGGCTACCCTTAGACATCCCAGCGCTAAATATACTTCATTTATATATATTTTTTACCATTGCATTATATTTACTTATATTTGTAACTATTTTAAATAAATTATTTTAATTCAACATTATTCACTATGCAAATTTATTTAACCCCTTCGGTGCTGATGACGGAACCGCTCCGTCATCAGCCGCGGTCGCGCTGTGCTGATGACGGAGCGGTTCCGTCATGGCCCGCCCAGCTCGATAGAACGCTCATGCACGGCGCGAATTCCGCGCCTGCGCTGAGGGTTCTATTGAGCGGGGCGGGCCGTGACGGAACCGCTCCGTCACGAGCACAGCTCAACCGACGCTGGTGACGGAGCGGTTCCGTCACCAGCATGTGGCCGCCGCGCGGCCGCCCCACACCCTTAGCACTGCGGCGGAATAGCCGCCGCATTGAAGGTGTTAATGTCCCTACCTCCATTATTTTCTATGGGAGGTTGTTGCAGTAGCTGTAGATAACAAACCAAAGGAGGGACAAGGAGCGGATTCAATAGGTCCAGCACCCAAGCTCGTAAATGGACAATCTAGCAAAAAAGGAGGGTGCTATTCCTCATACAGAGGGGATCAGGGTGTCAGAAGGACCTGGTGGATAGGCCAAGGGGATCCGAGTGATTAGATCTGAATGCCTTCACACACCCAGAAGGGTGTCATCCTTCATCATTGGGCGGTCCTTGTGGGGCCGGGGTAGAAATGCCCGATGGAACCATCTGAGGGGCTCTTTAGCTGATTTCTTTTGATCTTAGCTGTATTGATGGATGCAAGTGAGGGGGTATATAAGTGTAGGGTGGTGTGCAGGTGATTAAAATAGCCTAAGGGGTACTGCGGAGACTTTTATTAGTGAGTTGGTCCCCTTGACTAAGTAAAATCAAAAGAGCAGTCACTGGGGATGATGTACTAAGACAGCTTTAACAAGGGTGACATTCGGTCAACATGTTTCATGCCTCAATGCCTGGAGGGTCAATGGCATTTCATCAGGACCAGGTATGTATACCTACCCTACAACTGAATGGAAACCGGGGTAGTGCAGTGAGGGTGTCCAAGAATAGACAGTTTAACTGCACCTGCTGTGGTGCAGGACAATCGAGATCCGACCCTGCAGTAGAGGTAATAATGCCACTTTAGTAGGGCAGAGGACTGCACCTACTTGTGAGGAAAAGTAGACCATGCAGTTATTGACCCAGGACCTACCCTCCTCTGCCAACCTGTATCTGTGGATAGCCAAGTGTGATGCTTGATTACTACTAATTTTTTTTGCATTAGTAAATCACTCTCGTAATTTTTGGCCCCATCTCCTTTTTCGGAAGTTAGAGTTGTGTAAGTCTACACTTCTAGTTAACGTTACACTCAGATATTTTGAAGAGCTAAAAGTAGTTACTCAAAAGTGTAAGGTTAAACTTACAGATGCAACTTACTGACAAGTGTAAGTTACCTTTGTGAATAGCCCCCTTTATGGTTTGAGACAGAAGCGTGCAGTATACATTGTGTTGAAATACTCAACAGCATTCATGTATATGAACATTGCTCTCATTAAAGCTAACGTGGCGTAATCAGCAATGGTTATTTTCAAAATAAGTTTACCTGCCAATTAAGTGTCTTCAAAGGCATTTACAGTGCTTGAACTTCACCTAGTGTAGCGTGATATCGATAAAAATCATTCATACTGGAGACATCAAAATTAAAGTTAAAGTGAAGGTATAACCCTACGAAATACACATTGTATTGTGTACATAACTAATGCAATGTTTAAAGTATGGTACTATGTATTCATCTTATTTGTTAGACTACCACCAATGGTTTTACAAACAAGTAGCTTACATTTAGCGCATATCCTCAATTCTTTCCTCTTTGAGACATTGAGAATCACCAAGGCAGTCAAGGCAAACATTATACTGAAGACTTGACTTGAGCTAATGTTGGTTGTTAATTTTACATCAATGTCCTCAATGACAATATGTAAAGTTGTGTTTGCCCCTGTAACTCTGGCCACATTAGCTAAAAGGTTTTGTGACTAATTACCTTTAAATATATGTTTATGCTTTGAAGTGAGGTGGGGGCTTGCTACAATTGAGTAACTTTTTTCCAAATTGTATTTCAGTGATAAATATCCATGTTATGGTAATTCGTATGGTTTCACGAAATATATCATTTACAGAGCATTTTAAATGTAAATAGCATTCCAGTAAAGACTTTAAAATATGTTTAATGATATGCTTAGAGCTCATTTCACAGTCACAATATAATTGCAAAACACATTTTTGTTCAGTTTTAAAGGTACACAAACTCTTGATTATATATAGTTCTCATATCACCTATTCAGCTCCCACTGGCTCGAAAAGCAAAGTTGAAGCTTTACCTTTTTTGTCACTAAAATTACTGAGGTGAACTTCGGCCATTTCTCTGGGTAAATGACCCAACGACAGGTTATGAGTTAAATTGTAGAAAAAAATACTATTCAATATGAAAATCACTTCACCTCCCACCACCAATGAATGATGCAAGAGGCACCTGGTTATTTTTGGAATACTAATGAGCAAGAACATGATGGTTATCAGTTAATGAATTCAGCTATGTCCAGCCTTTGAATGTGAATGCTAAACGAAATGATGAAAATGAATGTGGCTGCTTTAGGAGCCGTCCACCATTCTAAGCAGTACGCACTGACATAATTTGACTGGTAGCAATATCAAGCACATATGTTGCATAGTCCCATTTTAATTCTATGTCTGTTTAAAATCCCCTCTTTGCAGGTCTGTTAACCTTTTCATTCATTATCTTGGAGAATAGTTTCTATATTGCTATGAAAAGAACTAAGGGCTTTGAATAAATAGATATTCTTTCTTCGCTTAAAGGAAATATATGCCTTTATAGCTTTAACCAGTCAGTTCAATCCTTAATGTGTATTCAGTGAGCTCTTGCTTAGGTTTTAAGAAACATAGGGCAGGAGCATCACCCCACTGCCATGAAGCAGCAAAAGAAAGGAAAAAATAAAATGATAATAACATAATGTTATTATCATTTTATTTTGTCCTCCTGCTGCTGGAGCGTGCATGAGGGGCGGGGCCGGGGTGCAGATCAGGGGAGGAGTGGTACAACCTTTCTAAGTGCGCAATGACTGTTTGGTCGGCCCGCTCGGGCCGCCCAAAACAGTCATGCGCACTTTCCCTGTTTTCCATGCAAGCTACATTACAGGCTGCATGGAGAACACGCCCACCCCTCCAGCCCCTGTCACGGCGCTCAGACCAATCACAACGCAGCATTGCAGTGTTGTGATTTATTGCGAGGAGCGTGGAGCCCTGCTGCTTCCTACTATAATTACCTACATTTTTGTACCCGATTTCCCACCCCCTTCCCCCCTTCACCCCCACCGCCCACTGCTGCTTCTAGGTTGCAGCCAGTACTGACATAGGGTGTTAATTTATAGACAATTGTTATCAATGAAATTACATTTTGGGTAGGGTGATCATTTGGGGACAATTCCTGCAAATTAATCCTATTTTGTGACATAATAGTACACTCATGCGGTTGGTTGCATCAATGAGTTACAAACTTCAATTTAAAAACTTTTTTTCTCTTTCTGTCATGGAACGGACATGGTCACGACTCAATAAACAGATCTCCTTGTGTTTCTCATCCCTTATCCTAATAATTCCATCCTAAAGGCATAAGATTTATTCAGTCGCTGAAACAGCCATGATGTAATTATAGCAGCACAATTGAAAGTGCTTTACCTGCTGCCTCGAGTCAACAAATAAAGACTTATGGCTGTGAAAGTAATTGGAGAGAGCAAAACCTCCTTCTGGTGCCCTACATTCATTGCCTAAATCAGTAGGTATTCATTTTAAAAGCCAAAGTAAAACAAATTGCAATAATCATTGTCATCACAGACTTCTCCGATTTTCTTTGTTGATCTATTGGTCTAATAAATCTGATTGCTCAGAAAGCTGTCAGGGTGACCTCGCTTGGCAAGTCCTAAACAAAACAAAAAAACTGTCTCTTACATGTGTGCTGAACTGCTGATATTTGAATTGAATAAAGAAATCAATTTAGTTTTTTTAGAAGCAGAACATCATACATACCTTGTAGAGGAATAATCAAAGCTAAGGAAACTCTGGGGTAGATCCTGTGGTGATGTAAAGATATTATTTTGATGCTACAATTGCTGTAGCATTTTGTATGCTTCCACGTGTGCACAATTGTTTTATTTCATTTTTTAATTTCTGTTTATTGCATTTTAAGACAAACAAAAATAATAAACAACAAAATCAATACACAGTCTACGTTCTGCACCAGTCAGCTACTGCAAAATTGAGATTAAAAAAGACACCATTGGATCAGTTAAATAACATGATAATCAAGTGGGCACAATGCATAACCCCCCTGCGTTAGCTTTATGGGGCTATTGGTAAACAGATAAAGAAAACGAGGCAGCACCACCATTTTCACAAGAGCAATGCGGTCCGCAAGTGACAGTAGTAATGCTCTCCATGTGTTCACCTGTTCGTCAAGCCTCACACATGCTAGCCCATAGTTTTCTCGCACCACCACCTCTGGATCGCGGTGTACCTAGACTCCCAGATACTTAACGGAGTCCATTGACCATATTATCGGATTTTCCAGGGGTGGGGCAGTAGTAACTGCTGTCAAGGGAATTATGATCGATTTATCCCAATTAATATTAAGACCGGAGACTTGCCCAAATCTGATGTACACCCTCAGTACCTGTGAAAGATAACAAGAATGTTCACGTACAAAGAGCACCATATCATCTGCATATAGCAAGATACCAACCGGACAGTGATAAAAATGTAAAGCTGTTTCTCTATGTCTTTGACGTATCACACGTGCCAGGGGCTCGATGGCAATTGCGTAAAGCAGAGGCGATAACGGGCATCCCTGCCGCATACCACGCCTTATAGGAAATGCCTCAGATGTCAGTCCACCTACCCGGACTCTGGCCAATGGATCCGCATACAACACTTACATCCAGCCAAGGAAGATCAGTGGAAATCCCATGCGTTTCAAAATATGAAACATGTAACTTCACTCGATGGAGTCAAACGCTTTGGTTGCGTCCAACATGACCTCCGCAGCATGTAAATGGGGGTCAAGGACATGTATCATTGCAAAGATGGTACGTAAGTTGTGAGATGTGGAACGCTCCGGGACAAAACCTGACTGGTCCGGTAGGACCTGATTCGGCATTAAAGGCTGGAGCCTTGTGGGCAAAATTTTTGCAAGAATTTTTGCGTCAATGTTAATCAGCCACAGCGGTCTGTAGGAGTCACAGACAGCCGGGCCATGTCTTTTTTAGCAGGGTAATTATCAGTACCTGTCTAAGGGACGGAAGCAGAACTCCCTCCTTGTGCGCCTCAGCATATACCTCCCTTAGGAATGGAGTAATGAGATCCGCATATGTTTTATAAAATATTATCATTAGCCCGTCTGGGCCTGGAGCTTTAGCATTGGGCAGGGCACTAATCACAGCTTTTATGTCTATCTCATCTATGGATTGATTTAGGTATTCCCGTTGCTCATCCGAGAGCCATGCACAAGCAATTTCCTCTAGGTACTCCTCAATCATGGAGTCTGAACCCGCCCCACTCCTCGCATATATGTCTGTATAGAAATCGCGGAACTGCTCAACTATATCTAAAGGGCTATAATGCTCCCTGCCAGCCTAATCGGTTATTTTGTCAATATTAGAAATGTCTTCTCTTGTCCTTATTTTCTCAACCAAGCTACGACCCGGCCTGCCCCCCCCTCCCCGAACCTTCGAGCCACATGTCTACTTGAAATATATCATAGTTCTGACTCCGCATCTGTATCAAAGTCTTGAAGCAATGTATGAATGCACAACAGTATATCCGGGGTGGGATCATTATCATATTCCTCTCCAGGTTTTTTAATTCGGTCCCTATTCTGGTGAGCTGTGTTCTGAGGTCTTTCAGAATGACGGCCGTGGTGCCTATGCACAAACCCCTAATTGTCACTTTAAAGGCCTCCCAAAGAGTGCTAGCACTTTCCACAGTGCCTTTGCTTTCAGAAAAAGAGTTTTCTATTGCCGTACGTATTGTATCATTATACAGGGGATTAGTAGCGCCTCTGATCTGAAGCGCCATGTAAATGGCTGATGCGTCGCGGAAGGAATATGCAGTTCCAAGGCGACCGGATTGTGATCTGAGAACGTGCGCGGATAGATGACAACTCCGGTCACCCACTCTGATGCACCCTCACTGATGAGCTAATAATCCAGCCTAGACCAGCTATTGTGCGCAGGCGTGGCATGTGTTCCCTCCCTAACTGTGCTGTTGCGCAGTCGCCATATATCTACCAATCCGAACTCTAATTTAGCTTGGTTGATACTACGCTCCACATTAGGCGTTAGAGTGCTCTGTGGGTTATATTTATCCAGGGCGGGATCCACATATGTATTAAAACCTCCGCCCCACAAAGTGATTGTTTTAGGCCATTGCCGTAATGTGCCATACATCCACTGAAACACCACTGGCTCATCTGCTATGGGACCATAAATGTTTACAAGCGTGAGTAACGTATTCCCCATTTTACCTTGCACCATTGCACAGCGGCCCCCACCGTCAATATGAGATCTCAGTGGTGTAAAGGGAATACCCTTCTTAATCAATATGAGGACCCCCTTGGCATAGGATGAATAGGAAGAAGCCAATCTAAACCCCGCCCCATTAAGTGCTACCTTAGCCTCAGAAACTTTGGTCAGGTGCGTTTCCTGCAGGAACACAATTTGGGCGCCATGTCTATTAAAATATGCCAATACATGTCTAATTTTCTTGGGAGAATGTTCCATGTGAAGAATTTATATTCGTCACCCATTTCCATTATTAGCAAGACGTTAAACAACTGAGGGAGCCAAGCAGTGATAAAACCCAACAGACCACATCAGCCCATAAACATAGTCCAGAAGCATGGTGTCCATATAGTCCTATCTATCAAATGTCTCAACATAATAGTTCTTACAGTGGCTAGCAGCAGACACATAAAAACCCCGTTCCCACCCTCCTCCTACTACAACCTCCCAACTAGGTCGAGAATAAAAACCTCCCCCCCACATCCAAAAAGTACCCCAATTACCAAAAGTATGGTAGGGTGGCCAGGTATTTGTTATAGCGAAACCTCCTAGCTCTGAAGATCCATAATACAATACATACTTGAACATGGCATTCCTGACAAAGTGCATTAACATTTGTAACTCTGCACCTTTGGTATAGCACTCCGGCCCCACCCCCAAACTGTCTCAAATATCTCTATCAATTCCATGCATTACTGTTGAACCACAAATGAGGTAATATCATGCATTATAAAGCTATTAAAACACTTTGTCAATCATCACCCCTTTGAGACGGTGATGTCGGTACACTCTTGGCGGTGGCTTTAGTCACTTTACGGGGACAAATATGTTTTGTAAATTTCAGTGCCGATTTAGACTCCGTGAAAATATGAGCCTGGCCATGATGAGTAATTCTTAATTTGTCCGGGTACATCATTGCATAGGGAATGGAAGCAGATTGTAGTAGTCTCTTAGCAGCCCATTCTTGCCGCCTGCACTGCGGGTGTATAGTCCGGGTAAAAGGAAACATTGTTAACTTGATGGGTTATAGGACTCTTGGCTCTCGCTTCTCGGAGGATAGCGTCCCTGTCCGCATAATTAAGAAAACACGCTATGAAGGGGCGCGGTGTTGCGCCCGGCGCTGGTCGAGGGCCAAGCGAACGGTGCGCCCTTTCAAAAATCATGACAGGGGAGGGCACAGACCCAAACAGTTCTCGGAGCAAGTTTTCTGTTAATGGCTCCTTTTTTTATATAGCTGTCGACACAGGAAGCCCAATTATGCGGAGATTATTGCTCCTCGATGGCCCTTCTAAATCTTTGTTTTTTGCCCTAATTACCTCCAACACTTTCTACATATTAAGATTCTGAGTCCTGGCTTCTGCAGTGGCATCATTGGTATCCAACAGTCTGTTCTCTTACACATCTAGCCTGGTCTCATGTTTGTCTACCTTTTTCTTGACTACGTTCAAACTGGAAGCTAGGGCATCAATTTTACTATATATAGTTTTTAATCCAGTGCGCATCTCCAGGAGTATGAATTTCAAATCCTCGCCCATATCATCAGCGTGGTCCGCCTGGCCATGGGCAGCCCCCACCATGCTGATCGGATCCACTGTTTGTGTGTGGCGTTTGCTCTCAAATGGGAGCTTAGGCTGCTTGGGGTCGGGTTTGCCCATGATCTGTAACCAGCAGCGAGCCCAGGCGCAACACAGAAATGTGCCCCACAAGTGGGAAGAACAAATTTGCAGCTTAATGACAGTATGTCCAGGCAATGTACAATAGCTAGGGGTCAGCGGGGATCACTGGGCGCCAAGTCTCTGGACGATACAATACTAGAGGTCAGTCAGTATCCACACCAATGAGTCTGTCAGGATCAGCCAAAAGAGTACTCGGCACTCCCTCACCCTTCAATAGCAATTAGCAGGTAGCTTTCACCAACATGCAGGCCCAAGGTGTTGGTCCTGTATCCGCAGGACGCCGTCTGCGTATATCACCGCAAATCACGACTAGTACCCCGGCTCAGAGCAGGCCACACACTTGGATGGTAAGAGGACCCGGCCGACCTGCGATACACAGGAGGAGGGAACACACAGAGGACACAGATGGCACCACGACAATCCCAATGCACTACGTGCTAAAGGGGAGTCAAGGCCCCCCCATCCTCCTCCGCTACTCTACACCGCTTGTAAAACGGAACAAGCCCGGTCCCCTCAGAGGAGGGATCCGGGCAGGCACAGAACCCCAGCTAGACGGCGAAAACAACCCACGGTGCGAGATCTAGGCCCAGTATGGCGTAGATGCCAAGAGGAGACCTGAAACGCACAGCGGGGTAACGCCCATAACCGGAGCATCCTGGCCCCACCACTCTCACCTCTGCGTCGCTCAAAGGCTCCTTCGGCTCCAGGGGGATGTCAGTCGCGGCAGCAGCTCTCACCAGCCGCTGCACTCCTCATTCGACAGCGCCCCACAGGCTCCCAGACTGGTAGCTCTGCATTGGCCCAGATAACGTCACGCCTCCCGTCCCGCTTTCTGACACACATCTAACTAACTTTACCATTCAGAAGATAGCCTCATGAAAACCAAAGCATACATTTATAATCTGTTTATGCAGGTTAATTACTGTACATATTTTAAATAAAGATTATACTATTTTCTGTCAGTGGCATGCATTTTTATTATCATCATTCTAATATGGTGTGATTCACATGGGTTGACAATGCTGTCTTCAATTTGCCACTTCTGAATGACATGTCCTGCACAGCCTGAGAACGATGACACTTTGTTCTATCATATATATAGCCAATATATGTTATCAGTCATACAACCACATGTAGGTAATTGCATGTGTGGATATTTATGTTGCTTGAACCAACAGATACAAGCGAGATTATTATTCAAGCTATGCCTAGGGCCATAATGAAGGGTAAATCTCCTACACCTGCCAGTTAAGTATTTAATTGGTGTCTTATTTGGAGTGAAGTTGTCCCATCACACTCCCAGGTCAAGACCTGCTGGCACCCCCTACATAAATGATAGTTAAACCTCTCGATCAAGTATATAGCAAGGTGTTCACAGAGTCAATTACTGCCCTTCATAACTCCATGGTAACCGAGACTACCAGCAGTGGCCTAACTAGTTAAACTCATTATGAGGTTTGAGTATATATTATTAGTAATGACTGGGTAAACTAGAGTCAAAAAGATAAGAACATATTTCCTGGTTTCTTTAAAAGCAACTCTTGCAACGCTTGTTTACTACTCTACAGCCCAGTGGGTAAGTAATCTGAAAACTGTTGCAATTAACAAGATTTTTGCTTTTGCTAGTTCAAGCAGCTGGTGGGCTGTTCCTGTTAAAGAAGCTGCATATCCGAGTTTCAATAACGTTTGTCTAGCATCATTTGGAAAGGCCCATCTGTGATGTAAATGGTCATTCAATGGTGCTTTCTGTAATGGTCTTGGAATAAAACCGTACATGATGTGATTTATGCTACCCCAAGTTTTTAATTCCATGGTTATCCTCATTTCACATAGTGGCCGTTTCTGTTACATAAATGTGAGTCTTTTGTGGTTCTGCGTCACTTTATATTAAGAATACTATTGGACTGGGCTGGGTTTATGCATTGGGTCAACATTTGCATATGTCCATGTCTACTGTACAGTAGAAGTAAGTTTGACATTACCTTACATGGTCAGTTTAACGGGTTAATGTCAATATGATCACCAATGTAATTCACAATTATTTAAAACATGGTGACTTGGGTGATGCATTAAACATACAAGAGTGCTATATATTAGTTAATATTAAACATGCTCTGTCACTGGGACAAAATACAAGCACTTAGCATTTAATTAACAACAAGGAGTAAACAATGAGTATGCCTTCATTAGGAGTAAGCTGAAGATGACTCTTTAATTTGCAGATCAAAAGTATTGATCTTTTTAATCATTTCAATTTACTCGGATACAAATAGATTTTCCGTGCATAATGTAGTAATGTATATTTGTGCATGTGTAAATCTACTCCAAGTAAATTTTCACATACTAACTTTGTTATTCTTTCTCCATTTCTAAATACCTCTTTCATCACTCTTCCCCACCAACTGCATAATGGTTGACAGCTGTAAAAGATATTCATATGCAGATATGAATGTGTGACCCAAAGGCTTGTCAATAACCACAATTTTTTTAGTATTGACCTACTTAGACAGGCATTCCTGCACACACAGAACATTCACTGCTCCTTCGCCTTAGCAGATTTGCTGACATCTGATATTACGCTATACTGGTTTGTGAGCAAATCCATTTACAACAGTGAAGTCATGTTTTCAGTAAAATTCATGTGAATAGCAAACATGGGTTTTAACATGGTAATAACGTATTTGTGCACATTCGTTGAATTTAGTTGTACAAATACAATAGTGAGTCAGGCTCACTATGCATATTTGGAAATCCTTTCACTTTTGCCACAAAAACTCATCTGAATTTGTAATGCATTTTGGCAAGAAAGGAAGAGGTATTTATATATTTTATTGTATTTTATTATTTAGCATAAATGAATGAAAAATCCTAAGCATGAGATTATGTTCCAAATTTTACAATATTGGCAAATGATATGTCTGTAAGAGTTCGGGCTATTGTTCAAATGTACATGCTAATTTCTGGTCAAATATTTTAGATTGGATACAGGAATTCTCCAATAAAAAAGAACTTTACCTACTGTCTGCCTTCTCGCCGGGCAGAGCTAAGTAGCAAGCTTTCTCCACTTCCTATCCGGTTGAACAATACCATTTTGTTTATTGTGTCTTCTCATTTTTAGTTTATTATTCTATGATATGGTTTATACAGAAGTGAGATAGGTCTCTCAGATGCAACTGACTCTCTATCTTGTTTCTCTGTTGCAGTCTTTCTTCCATACTGTACTGGAGAACAGTCCTCACTGTGATACAATGGTTGACAACAATTTACGCATTACTAACTGGAATCGCAAACTTGGCTGTAAATGTCAGTATAAACACATTGTTGACTGGTGTGGATGCTCTCCTAATGATTTCAAACCTTCTGATTTTCACAGGTTTCAGGTATGTAGCCATGGATTTCATAGGTATTGTGTATGTTTTTGAAATAATTATCTTTGTATTACTATATATTAGCTGAAACATATCTTTCAATATAACTTCAGCTACATTATACTTGGAAAATGGCAGACTATTAGACCTACAGCATTACTAATAATCAAAGAAGCCACCTGGCCATTTAATAGTGAAATATTGAAAATAAATGAAGATGGAGAAAGGCTAAGGAAAAGTAATACAGGTGAACTCCATATCAGCAATGGATACAGGAGCAGGCCCGTACCACATTTGCATGCTGTTGGTAATATATTTTTAGCCATGTTTGCAAATTACATAAGTGAAAAATCCATATCTTCTTGTAGTTTATAGTTTGTCTCTTATAATCCAATGAAGTCACTTGTGCTATGTTATATAAACACTCCATATTGCAAAGTTTAGATTTGGAAGTCCAATGTCTGAGAATGACGTGATTGGCAGCCCTTAGACACTTTATTGCCAGGATTTCCAAGCTCAAAAATTCGTGTATAATCTCCTCTACTCTTCTTCCATTTCAAAATATATAATCTTCAATATGGTGAAGTTAAAAATAAGAGATGGGGGCTCAGATCAACCA
Source organism: Lissotriton helveticus (assembly GCF_964261635.1). NCBI lineage: Eukaryota > Metazoa > Chordata > Amphibia > Caudata > Salamandridae > Lissotriton > Lissotriton helveticus. Next base: position 644,103,814 of record NC_136071.1, on the reverse strand, counting down.
CATTGCTTTTTTCTGTAAAATTAACACTTAAGTCAAGTCGGCTTATTTTCTCAAAATCTGCCTAATTGTATGCCTCCTTCCTTATTCAATTTTGTTCCATTTCATTTTCCCAGTACATTAAAGTCTGTTTTGTTGAATGGTAGGTGGTCATATTGATAAAACGTATCAATTTCCATGTCGCTTAATAAGCCCGAGGAACCTCGAGATGCGTGATAAACTATAGATGCTCCATTACTGCCCGCCTTTAAATGAAGCACACATTTTGCAAAGAAGAAACATCTATTGAGAAGAGGCTGCCTTCAACCGTCAGCTATTTTAGCTAGCTAAATTTCAGCCTTCTTAGTTAAGTCTTCGCCCTCATAATTAGTTCAACAACTTGTTGGAAAATTGAAGTGTGTTGTTATTTAAGTAATCTGCTTCAGGAATTAAATTAGCTGTTCAACTGCACCACATTTAACTTCAAAATTAAACCGAATGAGACATTTCTTACCATCTGTCTATGTAGTGATGTGCAGACATGCCAATGGTGGGGGTTTGGATATTTTCCATTGGTTTGTGCAAAGCGTATTAATTGTATTTACAATAGACACACGCCTTTCTTTATAAATTGCCCATTTAAATTTGAATACAAGCATATGTTTATTATATTACTTCATGGTATATATTCTATTTTTGCCAAACTCAATTGCTAATTAGGAAAAACTGTCATGAATGTTGTGCCAGCAGTAATGTACTTTAAAAAAAATCATACCAATTTACAATTTGTCATGGATGATATATTCTTGTGTGTGTTGGATTAATTGTTCAACGTAGAAGTCCTTGATTAGTAACTACCTATTAAAGCAAATCTTTCTATTACTGCATCAATCAGAGGAAATGCCCAAGTAGGTCTCTCTAACTACTGTCCAATTTTGAACTTGCCACTGTTACTGGAAGACAGCTGTTCTGTTACATGATTGAACACCACAGTTGTGACACTGTCAGGCAGAAACCTAATGTGGACAATCATATCAACAGCACTCCCCACTACCAAACAATACTGAGAAAAGACACCAAAGAGGGAATATTTTCCAACTCCTGCACTGCATCCTGAGCCAAGAGGAGACCCTTTTAATTACTGACTTCGTCTTGCAAGTGAATTAGTGAATGCCAGTTTTTCTCATAAATACATAATAATTAGCACAATTAAAGGTACAGGAAAAAGGTGACATAGCTATTAGAAATAACCCATTTACCGAATACTTTAAAACAAGCTGCATGGAAGATCAGTGGTGGGCATTTTCCAATTCAAACATAATAATACCAGCTTTCACAATCGCCCCGGCTTACGATAGCCAATCAATACAGCAAATAGGTCACATAACACCTAAGAATATTCTAAAAAAGCACCATACATTTGAAGAATTACTTATATTCTGATCCACCATATAAAGTCTAAAGAAATACACCATACACTGAGTCAAAAGCCACATCAAAACAAATATTAAAAGTGTGCTCGCAATAATATCCTAATATCTGTTGAATGAATAGGAGGTAAACTAACGAGGACAATCCCCAACTTTTCTCTGTGGTTTAAACTCTTCCACAAGGATGTCACATGCCTGTGATATACAGTGTTTCCGCAGACCGGCACGCTCGTCTCTTTGCAAGCATGTACTCTCTGACACAATCCACAGGAGCATCTGCTGATGATTCTAGGTGTCAGATAGGCCTCTTGATAGACCTGACAGCCTTAGGGTTGTCTTCCCTCAAAACATTTGCCTTATCCCCTCCTGTTTTGCTAAAATTCTTTTTTTGTTAGCTTTAGGACTCTGTGCACTTTACCACTGCTAACCAGTGCTAAAGTGCATGTGCTCAGCCCTTTAAACATTGGTTAAACCGTGGATTATATCATAAAAGGGGGGTCTAAAGAGAAGACCAAGAGAAACCGATCTGGTATACGCGGACCCTGTAGAAGTAGTTCTTTCCAATGGTGTAAAATCAAAATATTAAATGCAGTGCAAAAAGTGTAAGTGAAAATTAAAAAGGATTTACAACAGAGAAATATTTTTATTAGGGTATCTGTTATAAACAGTACATAAAGGCAGTTTCATACATCACTGCCTATGTATATGGTCAACATGTTTCAGCCTTAGGGACTGTTAGTCCCTGGCTTTCATCAGGACCTTCTTTTTAGTTTGCAACTGCATATGTACCTGAAGTGTAATAAGTGCAAAAAATGAACCACAGAAGATTCTAAAATTATATCAATGAGGATTGGAATCAATACAACCTCACATACCAAGTGTGTATCCTCTGTATCCACAGGGTATGAGTGCAATTGGAACAAGAAGATCATACATAATAATGATACACAGAGTCACACAACAACAACAATTACACGCAATAGACTGGTATTTACAACCTCTAAATTACGATAACCTTGTAATCCACAAAACAATAAATATGTCTTGCTCACCCGTGAGATACGAGGAATGGGCCTCACCTCGCCTGGAAAGAACTCAGGTATAAGAGGCCCCGCTCTATGATGTGTGGAGACAAAGAGGGGAGAGAACAACAATGAAGAACAAATCTCACTGTGCATTTTTAGAAAGAACCCCCTCCTGATAATTGGAATGCCACAGTTATACACCTACATTGTAATAAGTACAATGAAGTGGAACAACTAATTAACACCTGTAATGTACAATATTACTTGGGCAAGACGGAGATCAAAAGTGAGTAGAAAAAAAGAGTAAAAAAAGGGGGGGCGGAAGGACAGGCATAAAAACAGGAGGTTAAGAAACATGCTAGTATGCAGGTCTAATGGAGTGAAATCCCTTTGATGTCATCTCAGAAATTACTCGGGGATAGCCTTGTAGGTATGTTCACAATTATTATGATTATGATACTTTAGCCCATGGAACCCCTATCAGCACGCCTCTAATGTTGTTACTACAAACTTCTAGTTTGTATGTACGGGCACTTTGTCTAAGGGGTGCTATATTCTAAAATGCTGCATCAAAAAGCCCACCCAGACCGAAAAAAGGAAGGTACGGCGGGCAATACTCCAGCCTTTCCAAAATGCAAACATTCTCTCATTTAGATACTGTATCTACGCTCACGGGGATAGTAACGGGAAAAGAACGGCACTCTATCCTTTTACACATACACAAACCCATAGTGTCCTAGCTCCTTACTTCTCCGTCGTTTCCCCACGCTATGCCTGAGCTGTGGGTGGAGGTAACGACTAGGAGGAGGAGGAGTGGACAATTCTTATATCGTTCGGACGCCGCCAGCTGGAGACAATCACAAATCAATTAGCACAGGCATTGTATGTCATTAATGGCTACAAAATTACTTAAAATATCGGAAGATGTAGTTCATTACATTTATCACCATGTGCCATGTGCCCTGTCTAACGTTTGTTAAGAAAAGATCATGATAGGTATCCTGTCATTGCAAATGATTAATTAATAATCTTTTTATATAAAACTAGGCAAGGATGGAACTCTGTATGTGCTAAACAGCGTTCAGCAAATAAAACTACAAACTGATGTCATCACTGTAGGGAGTTGTAGTTCGTATACACAAAACAACGCACAGAGCCTTTAACTCCCTAAGACCCCATTTTTCTTCGTTGGTTATCATTAACCCTCTTAAGTAGTCCTTTAAAGCATGAATCAGGCCGTGCCCTTGCAGCTTTTTGTGCAGTTTAAGCTGCCATTTTGAGCTATCCCAATAAACCTTTTGCCATGCCTAAACCTTCCTTAATACATATAAGTCACATATATGTAACCCATAGGATTGACCGTAAACAGCCCATAAGGTGAGGTGCATTACAAAAAGTTGGATATGTAATTTTACGTTTTGCGTCTCCTGGTACACAAAGAGACTTAATTTAGTTTTTTGCTACTGCGACGCCTATCACTTCCATAGGATAACATAGGGTTACCTTATTAAAATGAATAAGTGGTAACTATTTCTTGGGAACAGGCTGTACTCAAAATTCCTCTTTAGTGGTAAAGTCAGAATTCTGAAAAGGCTACTTTTAGAAAGTTAGCATTTTCTTGTACAAACCATTTGGTGCCTGCAGTTTGTGTCCTGCGTCACATGGTTAGGTGTAAATGGCTGTTGGCCTTTGTGTATTCCTCCCACACAGTGTCACAAAGAGGAACTGGTTATTAGGAAGATAGGCCTTCCTGCCTAGATGGGTGGGGGAGGAGCTGTCTCCTACCACACTTGCACTTCCATAGGGTCTGTCTCCTGCACTCACAAAGAACTTCACACTAGCCTTTTGTCACACCATTCCTCTTGGGGCCTGGGCAGGGAGGAAGGGAATTCCAGAAGCATCTGTGGGGGGGGGGGGGGACTCCAGACATTTCCTCCACTTCAAAGCTGTCACCAGGTATAGAAATAGGACCCTAGACCCACTCTACAGATCACTTCTGGTTACAGAAAATGGAATGTCCTGCTGCCAGGGGACTGCCCTGCTGGAGGTATGTCCTGCTGTCTGAGAAGGAAGACTGGGACTGATCCCTTCATCCAAGGCTGCCTAAGTGACTCCAAGGGTCAGTTGGCTGTCTGTAGGCACACAGCAAGCTCCAGAGGCCTCCCAGCAACTTCCCAGCTGAACGCCTGAAACTGGATCTGCCTGATCCCTGCTGAAGTTTTGGGCTCTATGTTGTTAGAACCTCGAACAGGCCCGTTCTTGGTGAGGTCTTGCCACCCACCAACTCAAAGCTCCAGTGAACCCTGTTCTTTGCACTACAGTGACTACCAGCGATGACTCACAAAGCGAGATCTGCACTACGCACTACAGAATCAACAGCCACCAGTCGCCTCAAATGCAAAGCTCCAGCAATGACTGCCTGTGATGCTTGACTGGAACTTCATGTTACAGCAAGAACTGTGCACATTTCCAGGCGGAATCTATGTGCTACACCGATGACCATCCGTAACACTCTCCAAGCTCCTTACAGCCTCCTCCACCGTGAACTGGTTTGTTTGCACCAGACTTTGAGAAGGTAACTGTTTCTGCAGGACTAACTTGGACCCTGTATCTGGCCTGCACTCCACCGCGGTCAGCCTGACTTTCCCCAGGTTTAGCACAATCAGATAACCACAAGTGGCACTTTGTGCTTTTGGGTACTATACATACCTAAATCTTTGAAATTGCATATCTCCGGTTTTCTAAATTGGTGTGGGCTCATTCTTCTGTTGTGCTTTTTCTTTATTACTGTTTGTGTGCTGCATAAATGCTTTACCCTTTGCCTCTAATTTAATCTTGACTACATTTGTGGCAAGCTACTAGAGGGTTAAGCAGAAATTAATCTAGTAACTTTTGTGGTTCAACATGACAAGGACTGTGGTTGTTGCTTGAGTAGGGTTTCACTTCCTAAGACAATGATTTGTGCCACCTTTGAGGCCAGAGGTCTCAAAGGCAGTGCCAGGGGTCCCAAAGGGCAATCTAGGGGTAGCAACTGTGGCGCCTGGTGACCCATAAGTTACATCCATGCCTCTCCACGTCCCATCAGGCTACTCAGAAAATATTTGCCTACAAAGTCAAGACCTGATGACCGCATGGAGGCAAGAAAACAGGGACAATGGATAAATGAGAAACATACCTAGACGCAGCTGAGGGGATGTAAAAAATAGAAACAAGAAAGAAACATAAAGTGTTTTCTTATTATTTTTTATTTTTTTATTTTAGTCTTAGGTACTGCTGTTGGGTCTCTTGGTAGGTACTCTCGCTTACTGAGGACTGTGACAAAGTTGTTATTAAAGTGATAATAATAGCACCAGTATGTTGGCAAATTGTGGTGGGTAAGGTTTTAGTCAAAAGGTAAATAAATAGTTACCCTTGCATGAGAATGAGCAGTTCCTATGATGTCATGTTATGCTTGGAGTTTGCATCTAATTAAGTCCTGTAGAGATTTGTGTAAACAGTTTTCTGAATGAACTGTTTTGAAATAGAAATGACTTGTTTATGCTGAGCAGACATATCTCTGGCACACATAGAGGCCTATTTGCAAACTGCATTTTATAGCACTTAAAGTCATTCTACAATAGTACAAAAGTACTCTTCATGTACTAAAAAATGCTCTTCACTAACCTGCAAACAAAGTTCTACACCTACGACTCTCCTAACTCTTCTGTACGAAGATCTCTGCCAACCTGGCTAAGATCTCTGTACACTTAGGTATACGATTTAGGTGTAGATGTGGGAGAGACTGGTGGAGCCATAGAAAAATGGAGAATACTTACTCAAAACTGAGATTTTAGCAAAATGTAAGGGGTAGGTTTAGGGAGGAGCATGTAAATAAAACACATACTCACAAAACAGTAAGACTATTGGTATCCACAAACTACATTTTTAAAGTTACTACGGCACTAACGGTCACAAAACAGGTGTAAATGTTCTCCAGCTAATCTTGAAATAAGTCTAGCACTATGGATGGTCACTCAAAGGTACAGCAACACACACCTGTAGAAAATAATGGCATTAAGGACTTAATATAACATTCCATAGAAAATAGTATTACTGTAATTAAATAATGATAATTAGAAATGTTAATATTTTAAACATTATTATATATCATATTTATTCTCAAAATTATATTTTTAAACATTTACTCAAAAGTATAAAATGATTTACATTAATTAAACAAATACCTTTTGTTTAAATGTACTAAATATCGCACACCGAGAGACGCCAGAGAGACATACCAGGAACTTGTCTCCTGGTGTTTTGCAGCTCCCGGACCCTGGCCCCTGGCTGAATTTTAGCAAGGCACGATGACAGACCTCAGGAAATAGCAGGAGCCAAGTGGAGGGTGCATAGGGAGCATACTTTGAGAGATTGGAGGAGCCTTGAAGAGCGAGCGAAGGAGGGGTGTAGGCGAGGCCCTAGGGCTACGTTTGATTCCCAGCAGGTGCGGAAGTTGCTTGCATCAGGCCAGTGTGGCTTGCTCCTCCTGAGGGACCCAGCATACCGCACTCCTTCAGTTGCCTCATTTCCCTGATTTGGTTGGCAATCTCCTCTATGAGCCCACTGTTGTTCCATTTGATAACCCTGTGGGTTCACTGCTGCTTGCCTGCATCTAGCCCGCCCAGCATTTCCAGCCTTCTGGGGTGGGACTTCTTCCCCTAGCAGGCATTTCTGTGACCATGAGCCGGGGGAATGCTCAGATGAGCTGTTAAAGTTCCTCTAGGTGCTGCAGTGCAGGACATACGTGTGTCTGGGCCAGAGCGGGCCCATCTGTGACTGTCCGCGGCTGGCAGAGGCTTAGCTGGGCCGTCCTTCTTTTAACTTGATTACCAAGAACAGTGACTTTTTAGGTGGGTGTGTTTTATTAATTTTAACAATACCTTTGGCCTGCCTGGAGCATCACCTAGTCATTAGTGATCTAGATTGGAAACCCTCATAATACCTCTCAAGCCAGGCTGTTATTCACCACTCGTCTACCAAGGGGAAGCGAAAGTGCATGGGGGACCCAGGTTACACCACCAATTCCATCTCCAAACTCTGCCCTGATTGACCAAATGCGCCAGAGAGAAATTGGAGGTCACTGCTACTGAAATCGAGCTCACTGAGCGGAGACTCTCATTGGGGGCAGGGGAGTCCTCTATTGAACCTAATCTTACCAGCCCCAACTGACCCTATGGATCTTGTGGGACAAGCAGCCTCAATCTATGTAGAAACAGCACAGACTCTGGGTTCTGGGCGTAATAGTAAGAACCCCAAATTAGCCCAACTGAATAGTCAAACCAATGAGGCTGCCCATGATGAACTACATCACGTTGCCAAGAAAGCCAACTGTGTTGTTAGGAGAAAAGCACGTGTTCAGGATTTTTCTCTTGCACCTTCTTCCCCACTTCCTGAACGTGCCATTCAACCAATTAGCAACCCATGTTTGGCTGGTCTAATGAAACCTAATTGGCTGGACAAAGTCATGGGCAACCTAATTGATAAAATCAAAGGGGTTATAAAGAAGGAACTTTACCCCATGTTGGCAAGGTTATCTGAGGTTGAAGCACTAGTTAAATCCCTTTCTAAACCATCGCCACCTTTGGAGCAGTCCAGTGACAAAGGTGACCATATACAGCCCTTGTCTAAAACAAGTTCAATGCCTGCTTTAGGAGAGGGAGAGACTCATTTGCTACTAGTGCCCCTCTGACCGATGGAAACAACTTAGCCAGGCCTCTGAAGGCACCAACTGACCTAGTCCCGGAATCCAGCCTCAGCTGCCTTGTCCAGTCTTTTTTTTACAAACTTTCTGCTAACTGCTGAGGTATGTGGAGCCAGGCCCAATCCATCTCATTTATTTGAATCGTGCTCCACTACGGTCATCCAAAACGTCAGACTTTGCCCTGATCTCGCATGACTAGATGTCTGAGGTTGACGCTTTGGTCTTTTAGGCACTATTTTGCACTTTAATGTTTGAATTTTCTTAACTCCATTGCTACAAAATGAATTTTTGTCATTTTGATATCATATTACTTTATTAACTTATACTCTATTTTTCTAAATGAGTGTGGGACTTTCCTTATGATAAGTTATCACCTCATTACTTTATAAGTGCTGCATAAATACTTTATATATGGCCTCTAAGTAATGCCTAAAGTATTTAGTGCCAAGCTCCCAGAAGATTAAACAATGGTTAATTTAGTGACTTATTGTGGTTCACCCTGACAAGGATTGTGGCTGTTGCTTGAGTAGGGTTTCAACCAGCAACCCAATTTCTCAGATCGGTGTACTGGACTGGAGGATGTAAGGTTAGTTAGAAAGCTACTTACCAATCCATGGCAATGGAGTTCTGGTTGAGATAGACTATTTCTAGAGAGGGTGAAGATAGTGGACACAGTAGGATAATTGCTTTGCATATTGATACTGCCCAAAGAGATGGTGATTTTGAACACAAATTAAGATTGAGGGATACCTTTTGTGTTAATAAATTGAAAACTGTTTCTAATGGACTCAACCGTGATAGGGAGTTCTACACATTTATCTGATCATTTTAGTAGCAATGTGCTGCTATGAAAACTTTTGTTACCATATTTGTGCACTCATATGAATTTAGTAAACATATTTATTGAATGCTCTGAGGGAGCCAGATATCATTAATTCCTTTTTAAACTAAAATATATATTTGGTCTATCCCCAACCTTACTCTTCGTCCTATTATGGAATGGTCTGCCCAGGCAATTCAAATAAATGCAATAGAATAGATAGTGACCCCAATGCGTTAGAAATTACTCTGGTTTTCACATTGAATAACTCTATAGTTTCACTCATGCAATTCCTGGATAATAGATGTCAGTTATCCCATAACAAGAGTAAAATTTACTGGCACTCTGAGAGTCACTCTGAAGAGACCATGAGGCACATATATAATCTAGTTGAAAATATTATAAGAGCCTATTGCAACCTTGACCTGAATCAGGTATCTTCTTTAATGGAGATAGGGAAAATCCATCATAATTTGTTTGAGGAGCTCAGGGTAATAGAAGGGATGCACCTTCGTGGTACAGTAAGCAATGTCGGTTGGCTAAATTGGCTCTGATAAGTTCGCTAAAGACCAAGGATAGGGGTGAGATGCAACTAAGAAGAACTGGTTACAAAAATACAGTAAGACAAGCAAGAAGAGATTGGGATCGTAAGAAGTGGAAGTTATTGCTGACTGCAACTAGACAAAAAATCATATTAGCTTCTGGAACATTGTAGCAAGGGGTAATGCCGAAGGGGTTGCCAAAATAGATAATATTGCAGCTGAGGTTTGATTATCCCACTTCTGAAATGTATACTCATCCTCGTTCGGAGGAGGATCTATCCCTCTAAACAATAGGGACCCATCATCTCCTATTCTAGCAAAGCCTATTAGTTCTGGTGTGTATCCACTCATATCCTGCAAAGAAGTGGAACATGCAATCAGGAAGGTTGTCCCTCATAAAGGCCCAGGCATTGATAACATTCCAGAGAACCTGTTGCAGCAGAGATCAAAATTTGGGGACCCTACCTTACTTTAGTATTTAACGCTATTTTAAAAGGTCTAAGGATTCCACCTTCATGGGCAGGAGCCAAAATGTGTCCTGTGTATAAAAAGGGCTCCCCCCTGGATCCTGAAAGTTGCAGACCAATTAGCTTAATTGACCCCACTCAGAGGCTCTTTAGTAGGGTTATTCTTTCTAGGCTCAATAAATGCCTAGATGACCATGACGTACTATTTCCCTTCCAAGCATGCTTTCGCTCTAGCATTTGGAAGGTGCTTTTAGAGATGGGTGTCCCCGAGTACTTGTCCAGAATCATAGCGAGATTGCATGAGTTTAATTATGCTCAGGTTCAGTGCTGGAAGTTAGGTGAAGTGACTGAACCATTCACTGTATGTAGAGGTGTATGACAGGGTTGTGTATTGCTCCGACCCTTTTCTCCTTGTTCTTTAATAGTTTAGTAAGACATTTAAATGAATGTGCCAATGAAGTGCCCAAACTAGCAAACCTTAATGTCCCGGTCCTCATGTTTGCTGATGGCACCCTCCTCTTAGCCAAATCACCTATGGGGATCCAGAAAATATTTCATCAGTTTAGAAGGTTCTGTCTTGATATGGGGTTGGAAATCAAAGTGTCCAAAACTAAGTATATAATTTTTATCCAATGTCACATGACCCTACCGAACCCAACATTTAATGGGGTACCACTTAAACAGGTTTTTCTATTTGAATACCTAGGTGTTACTCCTGATGGAAAGCTGGACTGGGCCAAGCATGTCTCAAAACTGAGCTTAAAATTAGAGCAGCATTTAGGAGGTGTGACAAAGATACACTGGGGGCTTTCTATGAATCTCTTTCTCCGGTTCTCCAGCTCTACTCCTATCAGTCCTTGGGGGTGGCCTTTTATGAAGCTGAGCTATGGGGACATAAAAATCATAACATTTTAGAACTGGTGGAGAACCTTTTTTTGAGGCAGGTGTGTCTTCCGGCCAGTACCTTTGACCCCCTTAAGGCTTGATGCAGGGCTTAGACCAATCTCGGAAAAAGTGGCGGCCAAACCTTTACTTTTCAGGAGGAGATTTTGGGAAACCCTGAACTCCAGAGATCGGATACATTAGAGACACACTCTATGAATTGGGCCTAGCCAATTTGTAGAAAGTTCCTGGGGGAAGTTGTCTTTCCATTTCAGTAAAGGAGCTGAAAACTCAATTTAGATTTTATAAGTTAAACAACCTCTTAACTTCACTGGCAATGGGCATTTTAACTAGTGTTTTATGTAATGTCCAAAAACTTTTATCATACCCACGATTTTTAGATGATATTGAGCTAAATCTGGCCAGGAAACTTTATCTATACTTTAGATATGGAACTTTGCCACTTTGCACCAATACTTCAAGAGGGTTGAAGTCAGCTAACTTGGTTTCTATGGGTTGACCATCCTGTGGACACGAAAAGGAATCAGTGGCCCATATGTTAGTTTTTTTGCCCAGCTTATCGTAGGGCTAGGTCAGGTGGATAATCCAAACATGTAGATGTCTAGGCACCACCAGGCACTAGGAGGCGTGCAGAAATTTGCAGACTGTATTGACTGCCACCCTGGTGTTTGCAGTCTCAAGATATTTATTGAGTTTGTTGCAAGTCAGGAGTAAATTGTGTGCCGGTTCCAAACTGAACCTGAGATCTTTTCTACTATCAACTGACAATATCTGTTTGATTTTAACACCTCACTTTATATTGTATTTATATTAGAAAATTAGTTGTTATTTTGTGATATCTTGTTCTTTGCTTTCGTCTTTTTAGATAATGAATTATATTTTTAAATGCTATTAATTCTTTAGTATGTATTATTTATCATTTTATATTATTATTGTTCTTTTTGTGTGCCTCTTTTATGGTATTTTACAGAGATAACGAGTATCGAACTGAACTAAATATTATTTAAAGAAAAAAGCTAATGAGAATTAGTGGTAATTGATTTTGTTTAAAAAGTGATCTTCATAAAACATATTAATATACTTACATTATTTAATAAAACAATATTTCAAAGAGTTAAATGGACTGCAACATTTTATTGTATTAGTTTGAGGTTACAAATAGTTATTAAAAAACAATTTACTACTATATTTATATCAAAATATTGTGCGAAAAAAATAAATGCAATCTACTTTTTAAGTTTCCCAATATTTTCCGAGAGTGATCTCCATCTACATGTGAAATGTTACTAGTAATAACTTTTCATTCATAAATTCAGTCTTAGTTTGTCTTTAACCTCTGAGCTCAGGGGATAGATACATATAAGTTTACATATCGGTGTAAATCTGCTCTTGGGAATGGTGAATAGCATAACTTACAACTCAGTTGAAGAATTGTCTGAAATCAGTGCAAAATTGCCCAGCAGCTTTGCAAAATGTGTCTGTTTGGATAAAATGTATGTGATATGGTCCATCAACGCTTTTCTCAATATGCATCTTTGGTGGTCATGGCTTCTATTTCACTTGTAGAAGTTCAAATCCCTGAACTCACAATTTGTATTGCACTTTACCCTAATTTTTTCAAGTTTTTTCAGCTTTACAACCTGCAAGGTCGCCAATATTGAAATTACAAATATTGGCCTATTAGATGATACGGTCTACATTTTGGCTGTTAAATAGCACAACAGGGATAAGTTGTAGAATCCATGGATACCCACAACATAAAATATATGTTCCTCTGAGGGAAGAGGAACTGAACAACCAATCAACCTGTGTTTGAAAAATATAGAATTTTTTTTAGCATCTATTTTCAGATGTGCAGTGCAGCTCGCAAGATGAAATACAAAAAATAGGATTTGGCACAGAGGCTACTTTAATAGAGTCTTGCGGATGCTTGCGGTTTTGATGTTGAATTAGTGCCAGTGCAGCATTATTACATGCTGATTCAGTCATATCAAACACCCTTGTGACCTCACAGATGGTACTGTATTCAAGCAACACATAAATGCTGCAAATAGGAGCTTGATACAGGAATGCTGACACCTATCTGAGCAGCCTGTACAAAGCTAGTTATTTGGAGCAGCTGTATTCTCTGTAGGCTCAATATTATTACTGTCGGAAATAAAGCCAAATTGTGCATGTGAATGCTTTGTTTGGTATAGTGTCATAGTTCTGTATTTACTATAGCAATTTTTGGTTGAAGGTTTAACATGAAGGTGCCTGGAGATGGGTTTATGTGAATCTGCGAGAAAACGTACTCAAGCAAATCTGTTCCGTATCCTTTACTCTCCATACTGCACCTTACATGTCTTCTTATACTGTCCTTTGTGTTCCTCAGACGTTTTGGGGAAAAAGATTTTCCTCATTTTTGCTAATTTATCAAACTTGAATTTTGCCAGTCTCGGGGCTCTCAAAATGAGAAAGAGCTTATAGAGACGCCTCGTGGATTATTCAAGGAAGAATGGTGAATTTAAATGATATGTTATATTAAACTTTATGCAAATTATCTGCACAAATAATTACACATTGTGGGCTATGCAACAAGGTACTTACACTAGTAAGAACCTTGATTGTAGTTAAACTTTCCTGAATCTGAAGATACAGATAGCAAAAAAACAATGGATTTAGGCCCAGATCTCTGTACTGGGGTGAATGTATGACATTGTTCTGCATTCTGTCCATCAATTGTTCTCTATACAGATAGCAATCTCAGATTATTAGGAGCAAACAAAGGTATCTCTCCGCTGCCATTGAAGGAAACAATGGTCTGAAATAACTATCAGGTTGTCTGATAGATCATCCCTCAAGGTAGAAACAAAGTGATGGAAAGATTGTTTGATGGTTTTGGAATCATGGAGTTGACAACTACACTTTGTAGTATTACGTTCACAACTCATACTTCAATTAGACTGAAGATGGGCATTTTGTGTAAGGAGTCAAAGATGTTTAGCATAATAAGTTTTGTAAAGCACTTTGAAAAGAGTTGCTATGCCACCTGACTGACTGCAGCTAGCCAGGTTAGTGTTCTTTAGATTGGCAAAATGCTTACCATCTGCTTTTATCATTGTGCCACTGGCAAAATCGCAGAATGTTGTTCAAATGCAGCAACAGAAATAGGTTGACAGAAAAATAACTCAGTTTAAGCTGACAGTCCAATGTGTGTCCACCAACATTTGTGACTCATTAATGGACCAAGATTGCAGCACAGTATTTGCTTTTCTCATCTTTGTGGCAGTGAAGAACTGAAGTCTTCAGCTTCCAGAAAGTCAGATCAAAAGACTCACATAACAAATCTAGTCATGCTTTAGACTGGATTCCACTGAAACGATAATGGTAGCTTGTAAGAAGTATAAATTGGTTTCTATGGTTGTATCCAACTTTTAAAAACAGTAGTAGTGGTCTGCTCACACTAAGGGGATGTGTAGCACTAAATAGAAGTTCCTTATTGCTACCTAAATGATTTTTTTCATAACTCCAAACATTGGTGCACCAACAATGCACAGAAAAGCGTGTTTACTAAAATGCCAAAGTGCCCATAATTTTCATTGTTTCAAACTAATTTTTTCATATAAATACAATACAAATTGACGTCTTAACATCGAACAGATATTGTCAGTTGATAGTAGAAAAGATCTCAGGTTCATTGGGTTTGGAAACCGCACACAATTTCCTCCTGACTTGCAACAAACTCAATAAATATCTTGAGACTGCAAACACCAGGGTCGCAGTCAATACAGTCTGCACATTTCTGCACGCCTCCTCATGCCTGGTGGTGCCTAGACATCTACATGTTTGGATTAACCCCCGGCAAAAAAACTAACATATGGGCCACTGAAACTTTTGTGTGCTGAATTAACACAGAAAAGATAAATTCTGTTACTTTGCAATAATGAATATGGCTTTTCATATTCAATTATGCTCCTTTTAGCAATAGAATGTACGAAGTACAACCCAATCCTACCTTGGGCAACCACCTCATTCCATGTCATCATAGACACTGCTTCCAGTCCTGAAACTTTGACTTACAAATTATTGCTATCAGGTGTGTCAGGTTAATTAGCTCAATGGAAGTAACAACAACCAAAACTGCTGAAACACAATAGCCCATCACTGGAAACTGTGTCCCTGATTACACAGAGTAAGGTGGTCACCCTAACCACTTAACCTCTTCTGTTCCCCTTGTCTCATTGCCAGTTGTCTTAGGGCAATAAATAATTCTCTAAACTTCCTACGTTTACCTCTGAGAGTCAAGTGCAGAAGGTGTACTTGACCCAGTTGCTCAGGATCCTTAGTAGATTGGGCCCTGGGACACCAGGAGTAAAATGCCTCAATCCCCCATGGTTGGGCGCAGTAACCACTGTGTACTCTGTGGCTCTCTGAAAAGTGTTCTTACAGTTGGCGACAGCAGTGGGATGTCTAACATTTAAGAGTTTGGTTATTGGCCATTTTCAATTTCTGGCAGTAGTACAATAAGTCCTGTTTTTCCTTCTACCAAGTGCCAAGTTCTCACTACCAGATTCTGGAGCCCACAGTGGCTACAGAGACATTGGTTCTCCTTGGTTAGGGCATTGATTGCCAACTTTCTTTCACCAGACATTAACCAGAAACATAGGAAGTTGTACAATTTGAAAGGATGAGGCGCCTTGTGCCTGCCTTGCAAGAAGGCTGACTCACTGCTTAAGCAGGGAGCTGGAAAGGTGCCCCTTTGCATGAGAAAGATGCTGCCTAGGAAGGGGGCAGACAAGTAACTAAGGCAAGATGAACTGAAGCTTCATACTGTGATTTACGGAAAGACCTGCCGTTCCTAGACCGTAAGATGAAGCACTGGAACCAGAGTATCCCTACAGAATGCACAAAAGCTTAAGTACATGTAACTGATGGTTGCCATGCAAGGCATAAATGTAAATCGTAGGTGTTCCTGATAATGAAGAAAAAGTGGTGTTGACTGTTTGGCAATGAGAAATTGTGATTGCACTTAGCTGTCTTACCTGAAGAACTGAAGCATCAGTAGAAGTGTTGCTACAGGCAACAATCACTCCTCACTTGCACCGCTCCATCATTTTATGACCCAGGGTGTTCTCTTTTAATTGTTTGGGTGGTGGGCTTGTGTTTGGGCCCAAGGAAGATCACCAGTAAAGATTCACCAAACCATAAGCAGTGTAACCCAAGCGCAGCCTCTGTACTAGGGTTTTAGTTGTTACTCATGTTTGTCACACAGGTGCATGGACCTGCAAACCCGAAACGGAACATGGCACTAAAGACACAGACCAAGGCAATGGTAGCTGGCATTGGGCAGAATCAGCGTATTTCATCTTGCACTGCCTTGTGAAGAGACTCACTAGACAGACCTGTGCTATGCCCATCTTCCACTAGAACACCCAGGCCAAGCCTGCCAATAAAACAAGGACAGCAACAGATCAATTGCTATTTTTCTGTTTGGATGTAAAATGGCATATCGTACTATAATTGAAAAGTAGCTGTTAATTTCTATTAAGAACGGCATACCTGGGATAAATATGGCACGTTGCACTTTATACTTGATATTGTTGGAAATTTATATGCAAATCAAGATCCTTATTGTTTGAATCGTTTTGCAGTTTTTTTTATTTCCTTTTCTGTATCATCTGTTTTTCTGCTCGATAAAAATTCACTTCAGTGACTGACCTGACTTTGAGCTCTTGAGGGGGGTCAGAGGGACTCCAAGAACCTGCAGGAAAATGTTACCCATTAAACTTTACTTAATAAATACTACGATAACAATTGAAGGGCCCTCTATTGATTATATGCAGTATTATGTTGTGTGCCAGAAGTAAAGCACTACCTGGATCCAGAATTATTGATTAATAGTGGCAGTTTTCATTGAGTTTTAATATTCTACCCTAGACCACTTCCCTTAGTAAGCCTTAAAGTGTTCCACCTCGCTATCCTGAACGTCTAGTGTGAAAGGGGTGTATTTGGTGAATAGTTGTGAGCACAACATTAGGGTAAAGACCCAGGATACGATACTAAAAGGCTATGATTGATACAATATGAGCCCAGTAACCCCTATTGGTCCCTGTACTCCCCAAAGATTTCCCATACAGTGCTCTCTTGTGGTTTCCTGTCAACCTCATCAGTGCATGACATCCCCAGGTCGTGTACAGTAGCTACTAGAATGACAGGCATGTTGAAAAACAAAGATTCTTCTGAGTGTTTGAACTGTGGCAATTGAGTTAGCAGCTCCTAACTAAAACTAAATTCATTGAGATTTAGCTATTGCCAATTTGCTGAATAGGTTGTGTAGCCTGGTTGGCAAAAAGCTAGTGGTGGTGGTGCATTGTAGGAATGTGAAATGTAATAATAGAATTTTCATACAAAATGGCTAGCTTTGTCAACTGGCAATGTAGCATGTGTTTTGTATGACAATTTATTGTTTTTTTAACATTTTACACTGCAACACTTATTTAAGTTATCTAAGGAGTGTCCTGCTGCTTTAAATAACTGTCATTTTCCATGCACAATGTGCAAGCAGCACTGGAGGCATAAAGTTACATTTGAGATATTCCCATACTGCTCCTATGAGTTCTTTTCCCCTACATGAAGGAAGGCATAAGGAATTTGTTTATTCCAGCTCTTGCATGATTTTAGATTTTTTACTTTTCTAGGCTGCCATCCTGATTAGGGGAATTCATTCCCCTGCTCTGCTTAGCAAGTATCTCCTAAACATTCACTTCGGTCCTCCCTGTATGTCCTTTACGCCATGTTTCTCATTAGGACTCCCAGCTTAAACGAGTGACCATTGTTGGTCCCAGAAATGCTTCCTGCTGCATGCCTGCTTGTTTGCATCATTCTAGTAGTTACATCTCTTCATTGGCATTGCCAACATCTCTGCTCACTGTGATGCTGCCCTGATGTTCCTTTCAGTTAAACGCTTAGTTAATCTCTCTGCACACTCCATCCGCTGGCTCCCTATGCCCATTAGCGCGATGTTGATTGCACACTTAAGATTCACACGTTTGATAACATTTTAGCATTCAAACATCACTATTCTAGGCTCTGTTCTCTAAGATAAAATAGCCAATGCTCTACACACTCTGCAGAATCTTCTTTAGGGTAGGCCTTTCTGGCTCAGTTGTTGGTCACACCCCCATCTGGTGGTGGTGGTAGTTTTAGTTCAAGAAAATCATCCTGCTTCCCTGGTTACAAAGCAGAAGAAGCACATTCATCAGAGTCTACCCCGGAGCAAGCTCTGCTAATATAACAGGTAAAAAAAGCTTCTGAATGTACCTTCATGGCTAGTGAGGAGGTTTGCCTGCCTGATGTTGAGTCCATATCTTCCTGAACACCAGTCAAATGTGTAACCCAGGGAAACCGAGGCAGAGAGAAAACTTTCAGAGGGAGTTATTTTAGTTCAATAGCCAGTCAGGTGCAGAAGTAGTGAGATTTATTGGCAAAGTGTTCTGTGGGGGCTTGGTCATAGATGGATCCAAAGACTGTAAACCAATAAGTGCAGCACCCCTCTGACATCAGCCAGCCTGTAGCAAAGTTTTATTCAGAAAGAAGTCTAAAGATTTGTCTCAATCGCATCAGAACATCTGGAAATATTACAAAACACCAGCCTCGAAATACCCAACCAGTCAACCATTGTAACCATATTGTCATGCTCACAGGATATCCTTATCTGCATACCTTTTCCTCCACCAGCCAGTTCCTGCAATCCCAAACTAAAGCTCTAGACCCATCTCCATTCTCAGGATTTTACAATCATATCATCAAGTGAAACACTTTTACAGTCCAGCAAAAGGCAATTATAATATGAAATAATTTCATATGATCTCTATGGAGCCTGAATGCCATTTTGTTGATCTAGTATTCAACCTTAATTACCACGTCCACATGATAAGCCTGTACAACCTTGTGAAGCACATATCAGAGACAGACTTGAGACTCGTGACACTGTGAAACTGAACTAAAAAAATATATATTTGGAGGAAACTTAGAAACAGGGTAATGTTTAGTTGTATGGTTTTCTGTGATCAGAAGTAGGCTCACTGATCTCAACTGAAACCACAAACAAAAATTTTTCAGTTTCTTTACTTAGGTTTGCTACACATTTGGTGGTATTTAGGTGATATGGGAGTCATTTTATGAAGATTGTTTAAATATTGCATTATTCAATATATATATTGTTTTTTGAGTTATTGACATGTGTTCTCCAAGCCCCATACTGAGAGACGGACTTCTGCTGATCCGTAGTCACTAATGGTTGAAACCAGAACACTTTTAAGATAACATTGGTTCACTTTTTGGATACCTTCTGGCAAGAGGTCTGTTTGAACTTAGCCAGAGCACAATCAAAACCACTATTCTCTCTTCACCCAATCGAACTAAGGTAATTTCTTGCAACTAGAAACCCTATTTCAGAGTAAATGTACGTATGGAATCACACATTATAGAATAACACAGAACAAAGAAACGCTTGAATATTTTGTCGTCAGTAAATACTTATCATTTATATCACTATAACCATTTTTATTCTGACTTGGACAGTAGTTGCTTTATATATTTTCTTAGAGTTACATTACTATCTTATGTTATACTCTTTTATTGCTTGACATATATTCTGCATTTTGTTCTTTCAGAAGTGAATTGACTATTGACAATGTTGTCTATCTTTATCTTTACACAGCAAACAGCAAGGCCAACTTTCTTTGCTCGAAAGTTTGAAGCCTCTGTAAACCAAGAAATTATAGGACAATTGGATTATTATTTATATGGTAACTATCCATCTGGAACACCAGGACTTCGGTCTTACTGGGAGAATCTTTATGATGAGCCGGATGGCATTCATAGCATTAGTGATGTGATGCTAACAATGTTCCACTCATTTGCACGGTTGGGTTTAAGGAGAGCTGAATCTTCACTTCACACAAATGGGGACAACAGTTGCCGGTAAGTTTGTAATCATTTGAAAAGGATTCCATTTTGACATTAAATAGTAACTAAATGTTTTTTTTAAGTGATAATATAATATGTATGCAAACATGCTAGGGGGTACATCAAATTAAATATGAAACTTATCGCTGGAAAGCCATCTATTAAACAACTGTCAGAGTTCCCTGAAATGTTCAATTGGAAGGAGCTTCATGGATCATTTGACCACCACTTAGGTTGGTGAAGGAATAATGTACTAATTACATTATTAGAATTGTGTTTGAAGATATTTAGTGATGGACATCTACTCCTTCACTGTGTGAAGCTATTCAAGTACAGTTTTAATAGCAAATTCTGCCCATCTCAATTTATTTGGTACATTGAAAAATATCCGTATGAAGAACTCCCTACATTTTTCTATCAAGTAAAATATTTCTCAAGATTCTGTGTGATTACAATATCTTCATATATTTAGCACTGCGAACGGGTCTAATATTTCAGCTCATGCGTTGTTTATAACATGAGGGCAAGATGAGAGTATATGTTGCTGGATAGACCCTGGATAGACTCCGCTGCTCCTAAGTACTCATGCGCCTTAATTCCCTTTTCTCTTTCTTTCAGTATAGCTAGAACTAGAGATGCTCGCCAATTCATAGTGCATAATTGCTGGCCATATCAGTTTATATTTTGCAGTGAAATATTATTATGCTAGCAGTCTTCATCCAAAAAATTGCCCATGCGAATTACTTTCTCTTACCTGATGTTGTTTCTTTTCGATGATTTTATGTTTAGGTTCTGAAACTATTTTGTACTGTTGTAATGCTTTGCCTTTCTTCCATTAGGCTAAGCCTCCGGCCCCATGCCTTGGTGGAAAGTGTAATTTCCCTATGTATTCTCCTTAGGGAGCTCGATTGATAAATGGGTGAAAAGAGGTCACAATCTTGATGGAAGCTGTGATGCAGTTGTCAAAAAGTTTAGCAGTCTAGAACATGAAAAATCATTTCAAGTTTCTGTGAGGAAACCTTGCCTTATCCATGGTTGCTTGGCACAAACTACTGACTTTCCTTTGAGAACTACATGTATTTAACACGAAGAAAGAAGCATTTACTATAAAGATATAACATTTCCAAACTAATTTTGTACAAAACAATAAAATGTAATGAGTGAAATGACACCAACGTGACAAAGCCTCTATAAAGGGGCCATGAGTTCTGAATTTTTAGGAGAAAATATAAAAAGCATTTCTTAAAAAATATAAAACAGTTCAGTTCAGTTCTATCCAATGCCACTAAAATGGATGTATGACGTTACAACGCATACTTTTACAACGCATGCCTTTACAACGCATTTTTTACAACGAAAACCTTTACAACGCATAGCGCTTTGGGGTGCTGGATAGTGAATAGTTTAATTTACTATTCCAACTCCAGTCCCCGTGGACACTAGGGAAGGTGTTGGATAGTAAATTAAACGTATTCCCTATCCTAGAGCGCCCCCAGCGCAATGCGTTGTAATGGTTTGCGTTGTAAAAGTTGCGTCGTAAAGGCACTGCGTGATAAAAGTTGTGTTGTAAAGGATGTTTCCCCACTAAAATACGCGATATGACAAATATGGCTAAAACCTTTCTGTACCATGCAGTACATCTCAGGGTTTCACCTTTGGACTTAGAACCTTTTTTAGTGCTCATAATTTTTCAGTTGGACAAGGCTGGATGCAATGACAGAACTAGGCTCCACAAGTTCAGCTCTGTGGTAGCCCTTCAGATTAGCATTCTAAAGTTCCAGACAGACGTATCACCTTTTCACAGTCATCTGAAAGTCAAACGAAACATTACAAAAAAGGATTCAATTAAGTACAGAATTTCTCCTCTGGCTACCACACCATGGCTTTCAGTCTGAGGCTGTCTTCTCAACCACTCTCTAGGACCACAACTAAAGGTCCACTTTTTAATGGGCCACGTTAATACAGAGCACTTGTTGATAGTACCGTCTTGTTCCTCACAGCTTCCAAGGTACAGCACCAATAACAGTATCCTCCAGAATATTTCGTAGCCAGTCTTTTTCTTTCCAGTGGGTTAGCAGGAGGTCAGCTTCTCCCTTCTGAGGAAACAGTATTCAGAACTTGGGACTTCATAGGAAGCAGGCCTCAGTTTTCATGCCTTGCTTAGAGAGACAGGGATATTTCAACAGTTTTCATCTCTGATTTATGGCTAGTGTATGTTAAGTATATGTTGGGCTGTCTGTCAGTGTTAAATCTCTTTTTGTCAGGTTCTCCTGTCTTCTTCCTGACTTGACCATATCAAGGAACCATGAATCAGAGCCCCCTCTTTCTTGCAAAGTATGGATTATGAAGAAATGTCATGCCTAATAAAGTTCTCTATGATATACACAAAAAAGTGATGGATGGAATCTCGGCCACTGGTAATCACTCGGGCCGTATCCCAGTCCATGGTCACTTTACATACCATGCCACCTCAGTTTGGACCCACAGCTTTACCCAGGACAAAAGCAACCTAGAACCATTTTTGCCCAAGTTAGGGCTCATCAGCCAGTTTTAGCTTGGTTTCAGTGATGCAGTGTCCACGGGATCCTCGTCTTGGCATACCCATTCAACTTTGAGCGGCACATTAACGTATACGAGCACAGTGTGTCACTGGAACCAAGCTATAACCAACTGATGAGCCCATAACAACAGCAAAACTGTCCTGGGTTGCCTGTGTTCTGGTTCAGGGAGGACCTGTCCTGGCAGTACAGGCTGACCTTTTCCCATTGGAGGAGGGCCAAGACTGATTTGCATATGATTTGGCAAAACTGAGGTGACATAGTGTGCAAAATAAAGATGAGCTAAAATGCTGCCCGAGTGATTACCAGTGGCTGAGATAAATTCTAGCATTCATTTCATTACTTTTTGTAGATTTTAGTGTTTCACCCTAAATGTGACCGGTATGCCCAGACGTGGGTCCCATACACACTGTGGGGCATATTATGAGTATCGAGGTCCTAGAATGATGTACTTGCAGTGGCTGTCCGACCACGGCAACACCTGTGGCTCCACCCACCGTATTTCGTAGTGTGCCAGTGTTTGAAGGGGCAGCAATATGTTGGTGTTGCCGATGCGTCACCACCAAGCATATTCCGACTTGCTTATCCACCACCCATTTCATGATGGAGAGCCTGCCATGAAACGGATGGCGAAGATACAGGTAAGGGGGCCCTAACAGTGCCCCCTGCTGATTCTGGGCCTGGGGTGCATGCGGAAGGCACACATTGTGCCCCCCCTGGAATTGTACCCTCGTTCCTTCATGGTGTGGCATGCACGACCTGGCACATGTCACACCATATAGGAATGTGCTACAGGCACTCTCACGGTGATGGTCTGCTGTTAAGGCTCTCCTAGGAGCTTAACACATCCGCCACCGTGTAACTGGTGCAGCACTGGCCGCCCGCCATGGATTTAACTCAGAATCCGGCGGGCAGGTGCACCGCAGGCTTGGCAGTCCTTCTGGCAGCGCAGCGGTGGTGTTGCTACAGAAGGACTGCCAAACTCGTAATAAGGTCCTGTATCACAGGAATCAAACTTTACCCGGCTGATGAGCTCATAATAAGGGTGAAACCGGTCCTTGGTTGCTTGTGATTCGGTACAGGGAGGACCTGGCTTGGCAGTTCGAGCTGGACTGTTCCCACTGGAACAGCTTAAAGACTGATTTGCTTATGGTTGGTTCCAAACTGAGGTGACATGGTGTGCAAAATAACAATGGATCTGAATGTGGCCTGAGTGATTACCAGTGGCTAAAATTAAATTACAGGGGCTTACCTAATATCAAATATTATGCTTAAAGTATCAAATTGGGCTGTTTCTCACACTTTAAAACTTGGGTTTTACCTGGAATTCTACTAAGTTGCCTGGAAGCCCCTTGCCCATCCCCTTAACCCTATCTATTTGTGATATAAAATTCTGTAAAATTCCATTTTACATTTTTTGCATATAGGCTACATGTTCTGTCTTTCACACATTGTACATGAACTTACATAAGTGTCAACAATACCAATTGGAGTTTCCAATCAATAGCCATGTTTTGTGGGATTAAGAACCTGAAACACACTCTTATTAAACAGAGTCCCAGAACTGCCAGCATTATAGGTTCATAACAGCAGAAAAATGCAAAAACACAAGAAAAATCAATTTTCCTATAGCTCCTTCAACATTGCACTCTACACAGTGCTTGTCATATTCTTACTTTTGGCAAAAAAATGAGGTGAGTGTGTTTTCATCATTTAACGTGTTTCCTTATTAAAGAGTGACCATTGATTTGCACTGGTCCCCTTCTACTGTAAAACATAATTTTTGGCAATTTGTAAGCTTCAAATGCTTTTCAGATGAAAGTTGATTGTATTAGTTTCAGGTACTTAAATCTTTTCAGGACTTAACAATAATGTATGTTCAAAAATAACCTTGGTGCCACTGACTGTATTTGGGAGAAATAAATATTTTTTAAGTTCCACCATATTGCCCTGTCTCTTCATTCTATGCTCCTCAAGAAGTTTCCAACTTGCATGGAAATTAGGGGAACATTGTTTTCATGAAGAATTAGGCTGTGTTAAATTACAAATGAGAAAAATATATTAATGATGGGAAACAAATAAGTGAATTCAGAAGACTTTGATCAGAATAGGTTACCTAAATTATATAACGTACATATAGGAATAGACCATGTAAGTCACAAAATGTCAGCGAGAAATAAAAGCTGTGGACAAAAAAGCTAAATCACTGAGTGTAATCTAAGAAATGACCCAGAGTACAGGAGGTCATAAAGACCTAATGACTTCCTGTGAGCCTTCTGCACTTTGTGGCACCGTCTCAAGAGAGTGTAGGTGAAGACTTGGACTTCACTACCATCGTTTGATCCATACAAACACTGATGCATGGTCCTGTCAGTGATTAATTATATCTGTGCTCTACTGCACCTACAGGGAGCGACTGCGCCTGTACTGAGGGGATAGTTACCAAGTTACATACATCAACAGGTCCGTTCCCAATCTTATTTCTCTCTGTAAATTCTATCAATTCTTCATTTGAACTTAGTTGCCCCTAGTAAAAGATTGGTGAGCCTATAATTTGGAACAATGTTCCCGTTTTATAAGGCTGAAGTCAAAATTTGATTTAACTCTGAAAACATAAGGAGGATTTTACAATAGATCACTGTGCTGCTGATTCTTCCTTTTTGCTATCCATCATGACATCTTTCATGTTGTGGTACACCTTCTTCCAATCTTTTAGAGAGATATATTGATAACTATAATTTGGTACTCCTCAAATATACTTCTCTGTAGCTACAGAGAATTTACTGTTCTGCGCAACCATCATTCAAGGACTTGAGAAAGATTTTCCCCTCCAGTAGATGCAAGTTTGTGACCCTATTAAAAGAGCATACCATCTACTGCCAAAATATGATTTACTATTTCATGAATAAATATTTGCTGCAACACAAATAAAGAACAGGAGGTCTTCGCATTCAGAACAGCAGTTAAGCCTTTGCTTATATTGGCTTC
Organism: Lissotriton helveticus; assembly: GCF_964261635.1. NCBI lineage: Eukaryota > Metazoa > Chordata > Amphibia > Caudata > Salamandridae > Lissotriton > Lissotriton helveticus. The sequence goes on along the minus strand of NC_136071.1, from coordinate 644,078,413 downwards.
ACTGCTGTGTTTGCTTTGTCTTTGCAAAGTCCATCAGTGGCAGGCTTGTTTGTATTCCACGTGCTTTCAACATTTCAGTGCTATTTTCATTTGCTTCATGAGATGGAGCTATTCTTTAGGCACTCCAGCGTGATAGATCCTATGCCTTGGGCGTAGATTTACTATTGATTGCATGGTCTAATTTATATGTGCACACAGTTTGATCAATAGTAAACGCATTGTTCCAATTCAATAATCATATTAATCATGCACATCCAGATCACAGAAAGGGGAAGTAGAAGTAAACCCATAAAGTGTGCTTTGACTCACTGCAAGGCAGTTCGATTTATATTTTTTAAGAAATGTAGTGCCAGAGGTTTTGGACAATGCATCTACGTGTGTAAAGCAATGGCTGCAATTTTAACTGCTTATGACACAGCATACAAGGGTAAATCCTAAAAATCGTTGTCCTTCTTTAGAGTTTGGTGGACAAGATAGTCTGTCACAAATGTGGCTGGTTTCCTATTTGGCATTGCTACTAGGGCATTATAACCAAATTTGTTTCTAGCTCAGACAGATCAGAAGTTACTAAAAATTTGACAAAATTATTGCAATGACTGCAATTTTAACTCCTAGGGACACAGCATAAAAGCTCTTAGGACACAGCATAAAAGGGTAAATCATAAAAATCGTTGTCCTCTTTTAGAGTTTGGTGTACAAGATACTCCATCACAAACATGGCCACCACAAACGTGTCCGGTTTCCTATTCGCCTTTGTTACAAGTTACAAGGGCATTATAACCATTCTTTTTTCTAGCTCAAACATATCAGAAGTTACTAAAATGCGACGAAATATGTTTGAGCACAGTGGATCTGGTCATCTTTCAGTTTCTTATGTTTGTATTTGGTTGTGATACTAATGAGGTGAAATCTTTGCCCAGCCAGTATTACCAAGTCTAAAAATAAAAACAAATAATGAAGTAATACAATTAAAAACTGTGATGCTATATGCCACACAATTTGCCTTCCATGCCACATAATTTAGTCAAACCTTTCAAAAAATGTGTGGCTCCCCTGCTGCATAATTCCTGTGCCCTGGTTATGACCAATGGCAGGTTACCCCTCATGTTTTGACCGATTTTTCCATCCACCAAACTCTAAGTAAGGCCTTTGTTCTGTGAAACCTTTGTGACAACCTGTGCCAAGCAACAAACATTTAATTCTTTACATAATATACAAAGATATTTGCTGCGTTATGCAATTAATGAAGTCCATACTTCCAGACATTCACTACAGAAAGACAGTTCTAAAGGTTTTTTTTTTTCTCAGCAGTTTCATTAATTTATTCTCAGTTTTGTGCTGAACTTAATGAAGTTTCAATGCTAAACAATGAACGAACAGCAAGAAAATCTCCATTAAGAGAACATTTGCTAGAAACAAGTGCCTACAAAAAACATTTTTTTGGTGAGTTCTCATTTTTTGTGGAAAAATTGTCACAGTACAGAAGTTCAGCAAAGTTGGAACATTTAACACTGCAACAGTGAAGTACGTAGTGTTGTCATCCCACCTATTAAAGTGAATGTGTGGATACTCCTCAAGTGCCATTGAATTCACGAAGGGGTGTTGTTTGATTTTATGGAGACATGTTTCACATCAATCAGGATATTTTCGATGGCCCAGTGCATGTTCTTATTAAAGCACATGCACCTGCTCACAGTAGTACCCAGAGTAGGCAGAGAAGGTAGCCCTATGGGGTTATGTAACATTTGCCAGGCTGTGCGAGTGAGCTATGGGAGAGGGCATGTGATTGGCTTGATTGCTGTCACCGTAGGATTCTGATCAAACCTTAAAGACAGCCCTGGAACCCTAGTGAATTCATTTCTTGACCGTTGACGTGGCTCTGTGGAACAGCAGGCACTGCATATAGCACTAGAGGTTGGATGCATAGATCACCTACGACTACAATATCTGTATCAAACTTATCTGGAGCTCTTACAATGTCAATTGTGTAAATTAACAACATTTTATTTTACCTATCTAAGATTTTTTATAAATGTCAAATAAAATTGGACAACCTAAAAAACCATTTCCTTTTCAGCTGTTTAGTTTTATATTTTATATATATTTCTATTTCTTTGGGGTCTTCTAAAAATGGCTATAGCTACAATTACTGGAAAGTTATATTTATAATTCACTTTGTATTACTTCATTAGTTATTGCAGAACCATTTTCTGTCTAAACAAATAGCAATTAAAAAACAAATTCTATGTGTCTGAAAATAGGAGTTGAAGGTCTAGATTTCTCTTATCACTCAGAGGAGGAGTTGATCTGACCGAAATATTCTTTTCTCAAGATGTTATTATCTTCTTAAGATTGAAAAGTTTTTCCGACTCCTAAAATGTGTTTCCGAATGGTATTAATCAATAGTAGGAATGTGTTGTAGACATACATTCCAAATAACAAATTCCTTTTCTATGTATCAATGTTTTGTAACCGAAATCTGGTCACATAATATTGAAATTGTACCAACTCCTCACGGGAGATTGTAATGCATTCACAAAAGGGAAGGCTTCACCTTGGGAGAAAAATTAAACCTTTCTTATCTTTTTAAACATAGTCTCTTTCCATTAACACCTTCCGTGCCTCATGACGAGCTCAGCTTGTCATGAGGCACGGTTGCGCTGTGCTCATGACGAGCTGAGCTCATAATGACACGCGCGGCGCTCACACGCGGGGCTAATTCCCCCGCTGTGCTGAGCGTTCTTAAAAACAGGTGTGGTCATGACGAGCTCAGCTCGTCATGAGCACGTCATGAGCACAGCGCCACCGTGCAGCGTGACGAGCCAAGCTCGTCACAAGCACCGTGGCGCTGCGCGAGCCCCCCCTCCCCCCAGCGCCGCGGGGGAATTAGCCCCGCGGCAAAGGGGTAAAGGAAAATGGACTGCAATTTAATAACAAGTTTGTCAAATTAAAAATAATTACAGACACGGCGGTCTACAGACCTCAGCAAACCAACATCCCTGAGATTTCCTGCAATCGCAGTGAGTCACAATTTGTGACTTATCTAATATTTATGAGAGCGGTCACATTCTGAACCACTTCAATCCAGATTTTTGAGACCTTACCTATTAGTACATTGCATAGTTTCGCTCGTTACTGGTCGCAAGGATACTGATTACAGTACACAACCAGTATTTTGTTACCAGGTATTTGTACATCTGGCTCCTTAGTGCTACTGTTGGCTCTGCTTTGTAATAAATAATTCTATTTCTCATTGGATGAAACTTAAAAGAAGCAAAGAAACTGATCAATCAAAATAATAAAACTGCTCAAAGTACTGCTGCTAATAGCCAGAAAATATAACTCTTGACGCAGTTTAGATTTCAGTTTATATGTTGTAAATTGTTGTCCTGAAGTTTAGTTTCCACATTATCATTAATAAAGCTGGAGGGTGTGGTGCAATAAGTTGAATAATTTCCACTGCTGAAAGTGATAGTCGGCAAGTCATGTATCTTAACCTCGGCAAGATCAACTCTGTGTGTGTCCTCCGACAGGTTGGTAAATTGAGTACCATAAATTGGTTGATGCTGAAGTGGGTGATTCACTGTGCTCAGAAGTTCGCTAGGAAGTGTATAAAAACAAGTTGGTGTTATCATCCATGTATTCAATGAAAGGCCAGTGATTCTCTTCTCTAGGTCACTCTAACTTGAATGATGCACTTTGTATGCTTTCCAGGTACTATCCCATGGGACATCCAGTGTCAGTGCACCTTTACTTCCTTGCTGATCACTTCCAGGGATTTTTAATCAAGCATCATGCCACCAACCTAGCTGTGAGCAAGTTGGAGACTCTTGAAACGTGGGTCATGCCGAAGAAAGTGTTCAAGATTGCGAGTCCACAAAGTGATTTTGGAAGGCTGCAGTTTTCAGAGGTAAGATTTAATATCAAATTGTTAAGTATCCCCACATTGCTATGCATGGTCTAATACAGGATCTTTAATGCATGGTGTACATCAGTCTGCAAGTGAAAGGTAAGGTTGTTTCTTAATTAGTTACACATGATAAGTCATCTGGATCGTCTGCTAAACAATGGCATTGAATAAAAGGAAGCTAAAAAAAAGACAGATAGACCAGTTGTACATGCCGGCTGTACTGCATAAAGAGCTGGATATGCACAAACAAAACTTAGAGGGCGATTAAGAGTTTGATGACAGGCTCTCCTGCTCTCCAAACCCTCATCCTGCTAGCTTCATTTAGAAATGAATGGACTGAAGGTAATCCATGAATAGAACTACTGTTGTCTCTGTCAACAGAATACTTCCTCTGAAGGTCTGACGGAGTAGGGGCTGTTGGAGGAAGGACATTACACCACCCACCCCATTTGGGCTGATGGTGTAATGTCTTTTATTTCATGTGCATCACTGCCAAAAAATAACTGGTGGTGAGAAACAAGAAATAAACAGTAATGAAACCCATACCCTGAAAGAAAGCTCTCAGGGTGTTGGGGTCATTGTTTTTTTTTTTCAAAAACAAACCCTCACTTTGGCGATTTATTTTTAAAAAACAAAGAATGTAAATACGTTGGTTATGGCAGTAAAAACCTATTGCAGCCATACACCAATATTTTGCTATATTGGAAGGAAACATCATGAAATTGGTTTCTTTCAAAGTACAGAGATGGCAACAAGAGTAGCATTGAGATGGTGGAATCTCTGTCCTCCACTATCCTGATAAACACGTCTTCATCTGTCAATATAGAAATCATTTGATTATATGTGGGGGTGCACACCTATTATGTTAAAATGTTATCCAATTTTAGAGGGGGTGCTGCAACATGCAAGAGCTGTCAACTTCTGTGGCTAACAAATCCAAATTATAATAGGCAGCAGTGCCTGACTCAGTTGCGCACTCTGCACATGGTGTTAAAAACACCAACATTTCAACCAATATACTTCAGTATATTACAGTATTTATTTGTGTTATGTCACACAATATTTGTACTTTTCATCTTTCTATTTCAATATTATGTTGTTACATTTCTCAATTCACAACAATTAACTGTTCATGAAAACATCGTTGATTCACAATTCTCAATACAAAAAAGCAACAATATACATATACAAATTTACAATCTTAATTCTCATTCAGTGTTGGCGCCCAATGCATTTCAGTGTAGATGCGCCTCGGGTAACCAGCTATCACAGGTACAGTCTTGGATCGTTACTGAGACCGTAAATCTCGTTATTATTCATTTTAGCACTGTGTACAAGTTTTTAACACCATGTGCAGTGTGCGCAACTAAGTCAGGCCGTGCTGCCTGTTATAATTTGAATATTGAAATCATGCAATTAGGATCATCTTCTGGGAAAGGTTCACATTTTGTTACTACTGTAGGGACTGATGACACCCCAGCAAATATTAAAAAGGGGTTTCCCTGATTTTTTTTGGGAGGCCTACACGCCAGAAATCAGGCAAGGGAATATTCACTATACTGACACATCATGCCATGTAGGGGCGCATTATTGACCACCCAATAGCAACTTTGAGAGTAGGAAAGTGTGCTGAAGGACCTGCTAGGGCTTGCTGCCCTTAGGGTCTAGGGTGCTAACACTTCAATAACCTGTTCATTTAAGGGGTTGACCCTCTATACAAAGTCAGTCCTGAGACCCTTTGTACAAAGTGGTGCTACAGTGCAAGAGTCATGCAGCTTTGTTTGATCCGGTAAACCTTGTACCAAGCTATTGATTGTAGGGCAATTTAAACCACACTTGAGGGTTAAATAAGGGACACTTTAGAAGACTGCGGGTCTCTGCACAACCTGACAGAGCAGCCAGTGAGATCACTACTCTGATGGACTATATTAAACAATGCGCTCATGCAAAATAGTGTGGAGCATTATATATAATCAAGAGCTCTGGTAAGCTGTGTGTTACCATGCACCAAAATAATCTAGCTCGATCAGAAAATATTTATAATGCAATGTTCACAATTAAATTCAACACACACTGCTGTCACTGTAATCCAATTCCTAAGTAGCAAAAATAAATCTTTATGTACCCTTTCTACCTAGATGTAATTTGGTCAGCAGTTTTAATTATTATACTTGGGCCAATATCTCTTTTCTCTGAGTCATATTTCTTTTGCAACAACAGTAATATCATTCTATACATGTATCATTGCTTTGCTTACAGTACAGTGATATGAAATGGCTGCTGATGCAGGTGTGATTTTTGATTATTGTATCTATGTAAAAGTCTTCCCAATAAAGAAGGCACCAGCTAATGGAGAATAAAAATAAACTGGTAATATCCAAGGGAAGGTGCAAGTTCAAATAAGCAAATTGAAAGCCACAACTTCACTGAAAACAAAAAAAAATTCCTTGAGCAATTTATTTTTTAATCATTGTGCCTTACAAAATTAATGGGCATCTTTGTTGTTTAATTAGGAAAGACCCATATATGATTCAGATAGTTAGTGTACATGGCAAATACCAGACATTAATGTCCCATTAAAGAGATGAATGTGGGTTTGGTGCTGGCTGTTTATCAATGTGTCTCTAGGCTGAAGTGCAATTTCATGCATAGATAAATTATTGCATAGGAGATATTTTGTGTTATCTTTGGGTTTCATTTGCTTGCGCTTTCCATTCCGTAAACCAACGACACGACTCTCCTTCAATTGGAAAGCTCATGTGCATGTGAAAGTAAAACAGGGTCTGTTTACAAAAGATGAACTTTCTGCTGGACTCAACGCAAATATAGGGGACCAGATTTTCAACGACATGGGTGCACCTACGTCGAACTGAGAGGCTCAGATGGTTGTTATATGAGAATAAATTTAATATTCATAAATTTTTCTCATAAGCAATATTACATCAGCATGGCCCAAAGTTGAATGTGTGCATGCCTGTGATGCCTTGAATGTTGATTAGTATCCATTGGTGGGTCTTCACAAATGTTTGTAAGGAACTTCCCAATTCACATATTAGGATAGATGTATTCCTATCGAGGACAGTATAGAAGCTGCTCCGGGGGTTGCAGTGACGTAACGAAAGTTTAAGGGGCCCCCATGCAATGTACACAGAGGGGCCCGCTCCGGATTTAATCCGGAGCTCTCAGGCCTGAGTGCTGTGCTGACTGGGCCCCCCTGCAGTACCGGGGCCCACCCACACAGCGCAGGGAATGCTGGAGTCTGTGTATGCCCCGGGGGGGGGGGAGGTATCATGGACTCCTTCTGTGTGGTGCATCAATAAAGAAAAGGCCTGTACATTTGTTGCCATCTATAGTGCATACACTTCCTAAAAAAACTCTGCATTCGTACATGTGTTGCTGACGGTAAACAACGTTTACCACAAAACTTTCTTCCCACAGGGATTCACAACGCGCTCGTTACAACGACCGCGTTGTGATTCCGCATACCATTTCTCTGCATGTCGGAAAAATGACTTGCGGAGGGGGGGAGGTGTTGGATTTAAAATCCTACACCTTCCCTAGTGTCCGCACAGACTGGAGTTGAATAGTAAATGATATTATTCCAACATCCAATGGTATGCGGAATCACAACATGGTGGTTGTAACGACCGCGTTTTGATTCCCTGCGGGAAGAAAGACTGCGGGGTAAATGTACCTATTTGTTGCTGACAGCAGAGCTCTGAACCATAAAGTGATCATTACTGCTTAATTTGTTGATAATATGGGACAGACAGGGTTGTGTGCTTCTAGGGCTGACACTTTGTTATATATCTATTCAAAGTCAAGAGCCAATGTTGTATAATGTTGGAAACTTTTAAATTCAAATTAATATCTTTATAACTGCAATAATAATCTAACAACAAGGAAAATAGAGTGCTACATATGACATGGATTTAGGGGCCCCTTAGGATGGTGGGCGGATTGCCCCCGCCAGGCTGGAAGAGATAAAGTATGCTCATTTAAAAGACACCCCGCCACATTAGGATGGCTGGGGGGTCCGCGGCGGACGGGAAGGTCGTCCGCCGCTTTTCCGCCGGTCGCCTTTGCGACCGGTGGAAAAAGTGCGTACATATGGTGTTAGTGTCTTGCGAGACACCGCCAACCATATTACGATGCCTGCGGTGCTATGCCTTTACACGGCGGCATACGGTCTTTGCTTTGGGGACCCGTTGCGGGTCCCCAGGGTGAAGGGGGGTGGATGGGGCACATGGGGGGTACCTATGGTACCCCCCCTGCGTTTCAAAGTACAACAAGGCAGGCACCGTGCGGTGCCTGTCATGTTGTTCTTTGAAACGCACAACATGCATTTTAGCATTGCGACGGGCGGTGCTTTCAGCACCGCCCGCCGCAATGTTAAAAATGCGGGATGCACCCAGCCTCTCTTCTCTTTCATGGCATGGGGCAAAGCTTGTCTTTCAAATTGCTGTGTGGAAGATGTAGATCATTGTGGTAGTTAGAAGTTATTTTGAAGTTGACTGACTGAATGAGGAAGCCAGTTGTGGTCTTTTAAGAATGGGATGATATGATTTGTTTTTCCGCCTTTGAGAATTCAAACTACATCAACCATGGCGTTTTATTCTTCCGTTCTCTTTATTCTTTGCGTATCCAAAGTGCAGAATAGAAAACACAGACATTTTTTTTTGTGATGTGGAAAAGCTAACATTAAAACGGTTGCGTTTTCCAGCGCTTTCACGGAAATTGGACGCCACATCTTTTATATTAGAGTTTTAATGTATACTGAGATTGACACTGTCAGTTCCTTTCCCATCATATGTACCACTTTTACTAGTAATGCATCCCTTTGTCACTGTCATCATTAGCTCCATTAAACGTGACCTTCCATTATCTCCTCACGAACCTGAAATTAAAGCAGAACAAGGGAAGGTTAATTTCCGCTGAACTCTTCACAGGCTTTAGTTGTGGGTGGGACTGGAACTCCAGGTCCAAGGATATTATTGTCGGCAGCTCCTATTTATTGCTGAAAGCAATAAAATCCAAATGTGCTGCAGGCAATTAGTCTGCATTGTGGATTTCTAATGACCTAATTTGAGTTGAGCGTTGAAGCAAAAGTAATTATAATTCACGCATCACTGTTTTGACCTGAAAATTATTTGTGTGTCGCTTGTCAAACCTGAAAAAAGATTAAATATTTTCTGTTTACCAGACTTCAGGCAATGGAGGAGGAAGTGCCATTGTCGGATGAATTCTAAATAGATTAGGGCTCATCAGTGCAGTCAGGATCAAAGGATAGGGTGGTTGGAGTCACATTGCCTGAAATTGTGTACCCACCTGGCAGTGTGGCGGGTCAGAATTGGCTCCTAGGTCTCTGGGTTCAGACCGTGTGTCTCTCGTTCGTTTTGTAGTGCTGAAGAAGCAATCTGCAGCTTTTTCATCTGCACTATTTTATAAAATACTTGGCACAAGCTTCTCTGCGTTTTAATTGTATCTCTCCTGAAACCTCTGATATGCATGCTGCTGCAGAAGTGGTCTGATAGCATGCTGTACAATGGGGAGAAAAAGAAGAGCTAGAGTATGCTACCCTAAATGGCACTGGCTGTGTGAAAGGGGTCCTTAGTCCTCATGAGAACTCAAATTAGCCTTTCTCTTTTAAATCTAAAGAATATCATGTTATTTGTGAATTTTGGTAGAGCATGTGACCTAACAACTAGAGCGGTTGACCTCAAAACTGGGGAACCGGGTTCGAGTCTCGGCAACGACTCTCAACCTCCTGTGATCCTGGGAAAATCACTTAGGGCCATATGTATCAAGATACCCATTTGCTATTCTCAAATAGCGATTTTTAAGAAATCGCTGTTTGAGAATCGCAAATGGGTATGTATGTAAAAAATCAAATTTTTTTGCGATTTCCTAAAATTCCTTAATTGCGGTTAGCAAATTGCGAATCACAATTAAGGAATACTTTCCCATTCATTTCTATGGGCCAGGAGGCCCATAGGAATGAATGGGAAATTATTCTCAATTTGCGATTCTTAATTTGTTTATCGAAAATTGAGAATAATTTCAAGGGTGCAGGGGTGTCCAAAGGACACCCTGTTGCACCCCTGAAATATGCATGGGTGCACATGTGGCACACATACATGCCCCAAGGGCATGTATGTGCGTCACATGGCACTTTAAAAAAATGCAAAAATGAGTATTTTTCAAGGAATTCACAACTTACCACCAACTAGAAGTTGGTGGTAATTTGCGACATTTTGCATTTTTTGTTTTGCTTCGTACATTGCATTTAAGGAATTGCAAAATTTGCGATTCCTTAAATGCAATTGCAAAATAAGGAATCGCAAATTTTGTGATTCCTTATTTTGCACCAGATTTTGCTTAATACATACCATGTAGCAAATTCGCATTCGCAAAGGCCGAAATTCTGCGGATTTCAGCCTTTGCGAATGCGAATTTGCTTGATACATATGGCCCTTAATCTCCCTGCGCCTAACAAAATGAATGTGGTGCAACTGGTGCTCATGTAAAGCGCTCTGATACCTTCTGGTCGAGTTTGTGCTACATAAAACTAAAACAAACAAAAAAAAGGATGCAGCTGAGAGTTAAAGGCCATTACAGAAATTTAGCAGAGTTGCAGGTGCATTTAACGCAGAAAGGGGGGAATGTAGGATGCTATGGCACGATCCTTTACAATATTTAGCCTGTATTTGATGAAAAACAACCCAATGGATATGATGTGAAATCTCTAAGGGATGAAAAGATGCCAGGATCAAAGAAAATATAAGCTCCTTCACATTAATAGATGATTGGGAAGGCCTGAAAACTCTGGATAAATACATGTATTGACCTTTTTCAATAATACATCTGCTGATAGCTTTCTATCATGATCTGTATTTTGCAATATGCTATTAAGTGCTATATATTAATCAGTCACCAAATGAGCTGCTAAAGGGCAAGATTGAATTTTAAAATGACTTTGATCAACTCTGTACAAAAGAATACGCTGTGCAAGGGATACATAAGATATTGTTTGACGAGGTTTGTAGTGAACGCCTCGGCAGATTGTCTGAGGTATTAAGGGCCAGATATACAGTCATATAGCATTTGCAAGCTCTGTGGTTTGCAAAATCACTGGGTTTGAAGTCAAAAAATGGCTTTCTGATGTGTGTTACATTCACTTTGCTCGTCAGAAAAGCATTTCAAGCTTTCAAAATGGGTTTACCGACCCATACCAAATAGCATTTAGAAAGATGCGTGAAAGGAGCGCCCCTTCCTAATTATGATTCAGCTTGGTATGTAATTGATCACTTTTCAACACATCAAAAGAGGTGGTAATTGAGTTGCAAATGGGAAGATGTTACTTTCGAACATTTTCCTCTTTAAGAAAGCCATTGGTAGCCTCTGTGGATGGACAGTAGCCAAAGGGATCCCTGTCTCCTCTACTAGATTATTTGACAGACAGGAAACGTAGTGCCTGATGTACCAACATTCCATTTGCGAAAAGGTGTTGCAAATCGCACACCAACTTTTTGCAAATGGAATCTGACTTTGTGAAGCGACCTGTGTTCGTTCACGAAATCATCATTCCAAGGGGGTCACAGAATGACCTGCCTTAGTAGTATGGCTTTTCGGTGCAACCTAATAGTTAATAAGATTAAAAACTGGTTGCAAAACGTTGGTGTGCAATTTGGGATCACTTTTTGCAGCCAGTGTTTTGGTACATCTGGCCCAATGAAACTTGGAAGAGTTAAGAGAGCTAAACAACCAATTTGAAAACATAAGTCTCATGTACATGGATTTGACATTTCAAGAGATTAGAGGAAACAGATGTGGCACAGAAGGAAAGGTCTGTTGTAGAAAAATGAGAAAATTTAAGTGATGACATTATTGCATGATATTTAAGTGGAAACTAATTAAACAAATATGATTAAAGACTTTGTAAGGATCATAGTATTCCTTTAGTGAAACAGAACTTAAAAAACTGATGAAATGAAATGAAACGTAAACTTGTAAAGTGCGCTGCCACTCCCACAGGAGCACCGTGGCGCTATGCGGCAAAGAATATAACCCTATGAACTCAGTGGATTCTGGGGGGCAGTGCATCAGAGAATAAGTGAAAAACACAGCGCAGCAGAGATGCCAAAACATCTTTTTTTGAGCTGTCATTTGTATATACTCTAGGATAAGCAGTTTTTGAAGTTGATCTCGAAACCAATAAGGTCTATGTCCAACGACAAGATGAACTGTGTGTCGTCGGCATAGGATGTCGATTCAATGCCAAAAGAGGTCATCAGTGAGATCAAAGGGTTCTTAAAAAAAATAGTAATACTGGTAGAACATGATAAAATACCTGAAAGTATCTAGGAAAAAATTAAACAAGAGCAATGATAAAGGTCTGGCAAATCATTCACTTTGTAGAGTCCTTAGTTTTTTATTTTATGTTATTTTTTTAATAAAGTTTAACACTTTAGATACAGTGAAGCATATAGATTTTTCATTCACAAGTTACATGCACAGGTCGACAGAGATAATTTAGACACTTGTGTGTACATTGGTGAATACTGTCGTTCTTAGCTGCCACAGTATATCATCATAGTCCCGGTATTGCTTATATGTTGAGGCTATCTATAGTATATGTGTGTGTCTTGGGACATGCCTATAGGTCAATAGTGTGGTTGTGGAGCCACGTCTACCCATGGTGTTCGTGGGAGTCTTAGTATTCTGCCCGAGTGAGTGGGCAGCGGACCCTGTCCCCTACTGGTGTTATCTAAGCTGCTGGTGTGTATCCTTAACTTAGAACCAGGGTGTTGAACTGGTGTACTGGTTTGGGCTTAGTGGGGAGGAAGGGTGCGTGTGCAGACGGGAGGGAAGTGAGTAAATCCACTGCGTAGGTGGGTGAGGCCACTTTGGCAGCTGGCGGCTGGTGATGTGGGGGGGGGTCTCAACTACTTCCACTGTCGCTGCCCTGGGCTGTGCTCTATAGTGTGGTTGTAGAGTTCTTACTTAATGGAAACACTATTTGAGATGTCTTTGTATTGCATAAGTGATGTGGATAATTCAGGGCCTAATCATTGACCTTCTATGTGCACATCTAGGGAGGAAATATGATCCTTCTTTGGAGAAAAAAGCAGAGGAGATAGATTTCCAGAGCATAACTTAGAAAAATGTATGTAAGCTTCTGCTTAAAAACCTTCAATTAAATGTTGTCAACAGAAGGACTTACTTTTGTGGACTGATCAGATATCTCAAGAATTACAAGTGGAAATTAAAAAAAAAATGTACAGCACAGAATTAGAGCCTCATTTATGGGGATTTGGCGTAGCGCGGCAAGTCACCTTGCTGCGCTGCTCTAGGTCAAATTGAAAGGGAAGGAATGCACCATATTTATCTAATATGGTGCATTCCTGTCCTTTCGCTCAATGATGGCATTGTTTCTACAGCCTTGCGTCAATGCAGGTACCATTGTGCAAGGGTGCATGTGTTGTCAGCAGGATTGTTTTTGTGCAGAAAAGGGGCATCATCCTGCTCAGAAATAATCCTGGGAGGCAGAATGTGGCACAGATGGAAAGAGGAAAACACTAGGAGAAATAAAGTTATTTTTACTCCCCTTGGGAGGTGGACATTTTTGGAGCATCCCCAGGTTCATATGGTTTTCTAAATATGGGGAAGCGTCAAAATCCATGGGTTTTGCATGGGAATACCTACCGCAACGCCCATAAAACGCTTCTCTAACGAAGAGTAAGGCAATGCAGTTATTTGCACTGCCTTTCCTTACTCCATATTTATGAGGCAATTCAAAGCCACGCACAATGGCTTTGCAGGACCTCATAAATATGATTTTGTAGTTTGCATCACCGGAGCATCACAAAAAATAATGTTACAAAGGAGCGAGGGGCTCATAAATATGCCCCTTAGTTTCTCGAACAGAATAGAGATATGACTGTAAATATAAAATTACTTTATTCAAAATGGTAGAAGCTGTATCAGTTCCTTTGTCCTTCTTTGGATCGGATCCCTTGGTTACAGATATGCTGCGCTTTCGTAGGGTGTATTCTATTTATTATTTTACTTTGTGGTTCAAATTTAATTTTTTATCCAGAAAATAAGGGCCCAGGAGGCAGGCTCAGAAAATGTGGTTCTCTTAAATGAGAGGCAGAGAGTATGGGGATGGCTTGTTTTCCCTTCCCCCAATCATGGTTGAACTAGGGTAATGTAAACACAGTATTCATGCTTAGAAAAGCCTTCACAAGATGGGAGATGCAAACAATCATACATCACCAACAGGAAGAAAAATGATGAAAAGAACTAAAATGTTAGTTCTGGAAGTGTGGTTAGCTCCCTCCCTGGAAAAGTGCCACACAAGTCACCAAAATTCTAGATCACCAAAAGATGTGATGGTGCATCACTAAACTCTGAGGGGCAGATTACTAATACTAAATTCAGTTTTGCACTGTTTTACAAGCTTGGGAAGGAGCAGAACAGCACCTCATCTACTAAGACATGGCGCTGCATCTCTCTTCCCAATCGATGGTGCACAGTTAGACCGCCTAGCTCCACGCACATTCCTATGCTCCATTGCATAAGTATAGTATTGCAAAGGTATCCTAGTACAAAGTCCTTTTCCAAATTTGTATGTGTACTGTATAATGCAACATGCATACAAAGTTAGAAAATTTTAGAGGAAATAAAATGCACTTCTACTTTGTGCTGGCCTCAAGGAGGCATATTTTTTGGCTGAAAGACCTGCCTACAAATGTTAGTAGACAGATCTATGTGTCAAAAACGGTGTGTGCTTTTATAGGAATGCCAATGTACCACCCATTGGATGCCCCCTGGAGATAAAGTAATGCAAAGTACCACGAAGCGATAATGGAATTATTTTAACACAAATTACTGGTGCAAAAAATGGTTTGAACCAGAATGTAAATAGTCAATCAAGACTTTTTACTGGTTTGCTTAGCTTTTTCTGACATTGCCCCAGCCTAATACCTGCAACAAGACGTGCTCACACTGCTTGCTCATTTAAGGAAAATATTGGCTGCTATTTGTGCTCACATGTTTCAAAAAGTGGCTATCACCACTGCAGGACAGGATGAACAGAGAGTAGAAAAGTACGACCTCCATCCTATATATAAAATATATCATGAAAGTTGGTATTCAAAATGTATACATTCATTGCTAATAAAACAAAGCATTGGATGAACGGGTTAATGTGCAAAAAAATTAACAAAAGGTAGTATATAGGTTTTGGCATAGTTACATTTGTGAAAACTTCCGAAGCAATTGGAAAACATCCAAGGAAATGGAAAGGTGTCCAGTGCATTGCAATCAATATAAAAAATAATTGGACCATTCTTGCATTCTTGGAAAGCTCTATAAAGCACCTCTCATAGACCTACAGAGGGTTCTCCCAAAGATTAAGGTGAAAAGCGTGCCTCTGGAATATATAGAAATAATAAAAATAATTGTTAGTTTAATCCTCCCCTGTCACTGAAAATACCATGCACCTTGCTCATCTCCACATAGAGGAGACATTAAAAAGACGTTGTTTCGGCAATGATAGCTTGTCCTGTTTTGAGTTAAAGGTGGCCACAAAGCTGCTCGCTCAAGTATACAAGTAGCTTGAAGCATGAAAGGTCGAATAAATATTTAGGGCTTGTGAAACAGCTGCTTTTCTAATGAGAAACAGGAGCGATATTTAGCGCTGTCACTGCAAGGCTGAAATTGACGTACGGACACGTTCCCTATAATGGTCATGGTAGATTTTGTATGGGGTCAATTAGAGGTTCGGCTTCGATAGCTAAACATAGCGAATAGAGTGGCTGGGCTGTTGCTTCGGTTAACACAAGTTGAGGACTGCAGCGAGAGCGGTCATAGATCTAACCAGACAGACATTACTCACAAATAAGCATTCAGCTGATTGTGCGAAAAAGCCCCAATGAAAGCCACCATTCTTGTGTTAGAGAACACACCATTCATTATCCATATTTATTACACCTTATAAACGCAACACATTTTCAGTTCCCTTATAAAGTTACAATATGTGCAGAACAGCATTGAGATTATTACATGGCCATAGGCCAAAACCTCACTGGTCCCTTCATAAGTTTCCCTCGACAAGGCAAACTCACTTTCAAGACAGGGGGAGCTTGGGCCAGCCCCCCAAACAAGAATGCCAGAGCCAACCCAATACAGGGATTCCCTGGGAGATGAGCCTCGGCAACCAGGCCATACCTTGGTCCCCTGGTGCACCCACCCACCCACAATCCCCCAGTATCCTCAGTGCCATGTAATAGAGTACTCTATATACAATCGCTGTAGCGGGTGTCCTCAGACTTCCGGTAGAGACTGCAATACCCCTGCCCCGGCTTGAGCCAAAGGCTTAAAAATCCAAATCCATCTTGAATTTACCTGCACTTATATTCTTTAAGCATGTTTTGTGGCCAAACATTACTTTTCCCTTGCTACAGGCATGGGTGGTTCCCCAACTTACCAGGTCTCCCCTACACTCTGTTGCCTAGTGTTACGAGAAATGCTATGGAGCAAATGCAATCAAGTCCTCCCTGGCCAATAAATGAACCCCATCTCTCTGAAATGACAACTGTTCTCTCTGCAAGGGGCCTGACTGATTCAGTCAGCTCTTAGGGGACTCAAGACTGTATTCAATGGCCAAACCAGCACACTCATTAAGTTGCCAAATTGTTGTCCCCACTGTGGAGGATGATGACAGCAGGAGGCTGTAGCCTCCTGCCTGCGACCTCCTTGATGAGCTGGTGTAGACCATCCAAGCAAAGACACCCCTGGCAGCACAGTACAAATGATGATTTGCTTCTGATGCCCATCTGCTAAACCGGTTCTAAGCAAGAGTTGTCTTTTCATGCCATCCAAAATTATGACCAAAGATCCATGCACTGGCAGTAGCCATATGACCTAATGAAACAACTGACAAGAGATAGAATAAATGTCATTACTTATACAGACCAGTGAGTGTCCATTATATCTACATCAGGCAAGGCAATATGTTGCACGTCTGATTTCCACTTTCCAATCCTCTTTTCTGCCTCATGGTAAAACCCTGCTCCTATGGGGATGACACTGCCACCATCCTAAAGGAAGGTGAATTGGAATTTAATGGGTGGCACTCCAATGATGTGGACGAATAATGGATGGATGCCACTTGCAGACATATTTGTAGGATTTTGTGCATCACGGACACTTGAGGCCGACAATCATCCATACTAGATCCTTTGCTCTACTCACACTGCTCCCATGAACTAATGTAAGGCTAGCAAAAACCTTTTTCTCTCCCATTTAAAATCCCTTCCTATTTACAGAGTTTTTAAAGCTTTTAATATTTGCATAATGTATGCATGTATTTTATTAATCTGCTGATGTTGCTTGCTTTTCTAAACCGTCGTGGACCCCCTTGGAAAAGTGTTGCTTATCCAAGAGGTCTATAGCCCTTAAGTCAAGAACCACGGCATTCAAGAGTTTAATCAGTGACATCATTTCAGGAAAGGAGAGGCTGAGGCAGATGTTCTGGTTTTGAGAGAAACAGGAATCTATCTTAGGACACTATAAAGGAAGCATACTTTCTGCAGATATTGCAAAATCGCACTGACAGCGCTTCAATGTCGCATTAAGGGCAAGCTGCATACTACCCACTGATTTTGTGCCACTGAATACATGCTCCATGCGACACCCAGAAAGGTCTTAGGGGTAAAACGGAACGCAATCAAATAGAGTAGAACAACTTCCTGAGACTTGCCAATTCTGTAGCTCACAGTTTGTGCTGAAATGAGGCTGGCAAACTTTGGGAATTAAAAGATCTAAAACATGGTGAACATTACTTCTTCAGCAGAAAATGGGTGCAAAACAATGGCGTAAGGGTCACAATGTATGGCTGAGCTTCTATTGCTTTGAGTTGAAGAACAGAAGCCAATCTAAAGGTGTGTAAGGGGTAGCCAGCAGGTTAAGATCATGGCGAATGGTTACAGAGCTTTGTGTGCTTTGCAATTAGTGTGCAGCTTTGGAAAATGCAAAGTTATTACTCTTACTGCACTGCAAGCCTATGTGTGATAGGAGAAAAAATTGTTCAGGGTGGCAGAGGATCCACAATCATAATCTGCTAGTACCCGGAAATAGTTTCAATAGTTTTAAAGTAGCACCACCTTTTGTCTTGTCGAAACAACTTCCATTAAAATGAACGTGTAAAAAAGAAGAATGAAGAATAAAGAAAGCACAGGCTAAACAAGAAATATCACACTGCCCCTCCTGAAGTCATCACTTTCTCCCTTAATCAACTGTAGAGCCACGCCCGCACAGCCCGGTCCTTCTCCACCTCACCTCTGTTCCTGCATTGGCTGCATCCCTGATGATGGCATAAGCAGGGGGAAATGTTTTTCAACCATCACTGCCACTGGCACCCCTGGGAGTTGCATTTCCAGCAGGTCAACAGAAAGATCCAGCCAGTGGTGAAACTGGTCTAGTCAGTGAGTAGCAGTGATCCCATGGTACCAGAAGAATAGTGAACTTGGAGAAAATAACTCCTATGGTGTGAGAGCAAGGGTCACGTCGGCTGTCACCTGGGGCAACCAGGCAGCGATGTGCAATCAGGTAGCTTTTCCCATTATTTAACGTGTCCTGCCGCCCCTGACACTCACCAAGGCAACTTTTCCGAGCATGTGGCAAACAATGGTTGTTCACTGTGAGACAGGAAAAATTTGAAACGCGAACCCCACTGGCCACTTCCTGTGACTGATCCAATCTGGCCCACACCTTTCTCCGGGGCCTGCAATCTTGCGCCTTGGACCCTTGTCCAATTCACAAATAGGATGAGAGGTGGACAGAACAGAGTACAGATTTTCAAAAGCTATTGTTTTGTTTTAAAAATACTTTAAAAAAAATGTTTTAAAGGACTGTCCCAAATAGATTGTGATATGACAGAGCTGTTTTATGAATATCTCCCATAGGCACCAATCACATAACGTCATAGGAACCTGTTTCATATGTACAGAGTAAGAGACGTAGTGCTTCATTCACATTAGTGATTCAGAAAAGGGGGTGGTGATGAACAGAGTGTCTGAATTAAGCAGACCACTCTTACCCAGTCCAAAGATCAGGGCTTGATCCATCACCGTTTTTTAGCTCACTGCACCATCCCAGCTCAGAACCTGGCTACATGCAAATTAGTCTGTTCCTGTCCCAGTGCATGATGGGAACAGGGCAAACCAAACTGCCAAGCCAATTCTTATACTGGGAAGGAAACAAGCTTCCGGGGACCGGTTTCTGGCATTTCAGCCGTCGTCGGCCCAGCTTGCTTGAATCCTGATGGTGCAATGAGCAAGGGACTCACATCCGAGTATACCCTTCCACGCTTATGGTGGACAAAATGATTCAGAAAAGGGGGTGGTGATGAAGATTCAAGCAAGCCGGGCCGACGAGGCTGAAAGGCCAGAAACCGGTCCCCGGTAGCTTGTCTCCTTTCTGGTGAAGAATTGGCTTGGTAGTTTGGTCTGCCCTGTTCCCATGATGCACTGAGCCAGGGACAGACTAATTTGCATATAGCCAGGTTCTGAGCTGGGATGGGGCAGTGAGCTAAATAACGGTGATGGATCAAGCCCTGATCTTTGGACTGGGTAAGAGTGGTCTGCTTAATTCAGACACTCTGTTCATCACCACCCCCTTTTCTGAATCGTTTTTGGCCACTATAGGTGTGGCAGGGTATACTCAGACATGAGTCCCTTGCTCACTGCTCCATCAGGATTCAATCAAGCCGGGCCGACGAGGCTGAAATGCCAGAAACCGGTCCCCGGTAGCTTGTCTCCTTTCTGGTGAAGAATTGGCTTGGTAGTTTGGTCTGCCCTGTTCCCATGATGCACTGGGCCAGGGACAGACTAATTTGCATATAACCAGGTTCTGAGCTGGGATGGGGCAGTGAGCTAAATAACGGTGATGGATCAAGCCCTGATCTTTGGACTGGGTAAGAGTGGTCTGCTTAATTCAGACACTCTGTTCATCACCACCCCCTTTTCTGAATCGTTTTTGGCCACTATAGGTGTGGCAGGGTATACTCAGACATGAGTCCCTTGCTCACTGCTCCATCAGGATTCAAGCAAGCCGGGCCGACGAGGCTGAAATGCCAGAAACCGGTCCCCGGTAGCTTGTCTCCTTTCTGGTGAAGAATTGGCTTGGTAGTTTGGTCTGCCCTGTTTCCATGATGCACTGGGCCAGGGACAGACTAATTTGCATATAGCCAGGTTCTGAGCTGGGATGGGGCAGTGAGCTAAATAACGATGATGGATCAAGCCCTGATCTTTGGACTGGGTAAGAGTGGTCTGCTTAATTCAGACACTCTGTTCATCACCACCCCCTTTTCTGAATAATTTTTGGCCACTATAGGTGTGGCAGGGTATACTCAGACATGAGTCCCTTGCTCACAGCAAGGACATCGCCTTCAGCCACACCACGGAACTCAACTGGACGGACCACAGCTGCGTCCACTTCAGCCACAGAAAAACCACACTCCACCATCACCAGCAACAGGCTCCCCGCAGAAGCTGGAACAAGATCACTGCAGACCAGCTCGCTACTTCCCTGAGCAAGAACCCTCCCACCAGCACAACGAACCCCAGCCAAGCAGCAACCAACCTCACAAAATGGATCAGCGACTGCGCAGACGACCTCGCCTCGCTGAAGACCCCGCCGAGCAGACCCGGCAGCAAGAAAGCCCCATGGTTTAACGATGAACTCAAGAGCTCCAAGAAGAACTGCAGAGCACTCGAGAAAACCTGGCGCAGAGACCCAACACTGGACAACATGACTGCCCTCAAGCTCGCCACCCGAAAACACCACCAGCTGATCCACGCCACCAAGAAACCCGCATTCAAGGAACGACTGGACAACAGCGCACACAACAGCAAGGAACTCTTCAACATCGTGAAAGAGCTCTCCAACCCCAACTCCGGAAACAACGACATCACCCCTTCGCAAGACCTCTGCAACTCCCTCGCCTCCTACTTCCACAACAAGATCGCGGACATACACTAAAGCTTCAGCACTCAACCGACGCACGCCACGACCGAACCACCGCCCCCCACCACCACCCTCCGCGCCTGGACCCCGATCAGCACCGAAGACACCATCCGCACGATGAACTCCATCCACTCCGGATCCCCGACAGACCCCTGCCCTCACCACGTCTTCAACAAGGCCGACGCTGTCATCGCACCCCACCTGCGGGACATCATCAACACCTCCTTCGACACCGCTACCTTCCCGGAGAGCTGGAAGCATGCCGAACTCAGCGCTCTACTCAAGAAACCATCAGCCGACCCCACCGACCACAAGAACTACCGCCCCATCTCGCTGCTCCCGTTCCCGGCTAAAGTCATCGAGAAGACCGTCAACAAGCAACTGGCCGCCTTCCTCGAGACGAACGGCTCCCTCGACCTCTCGCAGTCTGGCTTCCGGGCCAACCACAGCACCGAGACCGCCTTGATCGCAGCTACAGATGACATCCGAGCCCTGCTTGACAACGGAGAAACAGCGGCCCTCATCCTCCTGGACCTCTCCGCGGCCTTCGACACTGTCTGCCACCGTACCCTAGTACAGCGCCTCAGCAACGTCGGAATCCAGGAGAAGGCACTGGAGTGGATCACCTCCTTCCTCGCCGGAAGGACACAGAGAGTCCGCCTCCCTCCGTTCAGATCGGAAGCCACTGAAGTCATCTGCGGCGTCCCTCAAGGCTCCTCGCTCAGTCCAACACTCTTCAACGTCTACATGAGCCCCCTCGCAGCCATCGCACGCCAGCACAACCTGAACATCATCTCCTACGCCGACGACACCCAGCTGATCCTCTCCCTCACTAACAACCCCGCCACCGCCAGAGCCAACCTGCACGAAGGGATGACAGACGTAGCCAAATGGATGTCGAACAGTCGCCTGAAACTGAACTCGGACAAGACGGAAGTCCTCATCGTGGGATCCTCACCCTCCGCCTGGGACGACTCCTGGTGGCCCCCCGCCCTGGGCAGCGCACCCAAACCAACTGACCACGCACGCAACCTGGGCTTCATCCTGGACTCCTCCCTCTCCATGACCAGACAAGTCAACGCCGTCTCCTCGTCGTGCTTCAACATCCTGCGCATGCTACGCAAGATCTTCCGATGGATCCCCACCGAGACCAGGAAGACGGTCACCCAGGCCCTCGTCACCAGCCGTCTGGACTACGGCAACTCCCTCTACGCCGGAACCACCGCCAAACTCCAGAAAAGACTCCAGCGGATCCAGAACACCTCAGCACGACTCATCCTGGACATCCCCCGCCGCAGCCACATCTCCGGACACCTGAGAGACCTGCACTGGCTCCCGGTCAACAAGAGAATCACCTTCCGGCTCCTCACCCACGCACACAAAGCCCTACACAACCAAGGACCAGGATACCTCAACAGCCGCCTCAACTTCTACGCTCCCAAACGCCAGCTTCGATCGACCAGCCACGCCCTCGCCGCCGTCCCCCGCATCCGAAGAGCCACCACAGAAGGAAGGTCCTTCTCCTACCTGGCCGCCAAGACTTGGAACTCCCTTCCGACCCACCTCCGCCTGACCCAGGACCACCTCGCCTTCAGGAAGCAGCTCAAGACCTGGCTGTTCGAGCAGTAGCGGACCCCCTCCCCCCCAGCGCCTTGAGACCCTCCGGGTGAGTAGTGCGCTATACAAATGCTCTGATTGATTGATTGATTGACTGCTCCATCAGGATTCAAGCAAGCCGGGCCGACGAGGCTGAAATGCCAGAAAGCGGTCCCCGGTAGCTTGTCTCCTTTCTGGTGAAGAATTGGCTTTGTAGTTTGGTCTGCCCTGTTCCCATGATGCACTGGGCCAGGGACAGACTAATTTGCATATAGCCAGGTTCTGAGCTGGGATGGGGCAGTGAGCTAAATAACGGTGATGGATCAAGCCCTGATCTTTGGACTGGGTAAGAGTGGTCGGCTTAATTCAGACACTCTGTTCATCACCACCCCCTTTTCTGAATCGTTTTTGGCCACTATAGGTGTGGCAGGGTATACTCAGACATGAGTCCCTTGCACACTGCTCCATCAGGATTCAAGCAAGCCGGGCCGACGAGGCTGAAATGCCAGAAACCGGTCCCCGGTAGCTTGTCTCCTTTCTGGTGAAGAATTGGCTTGGTAGTTTGGTCTGCCCTGTTCCCATGATGCACTGGGCCAGGGACAGACTAATTTGCATATAGCCAGGTTCTGAGCTGGGATGGGGCAGTGAGCTAAATAACGGTGATGGATCAAGCCCTGATCTTTGGACTGGGTAAGAGTGGTCTGCTTAATTCAGACACTCTGTTCATCACCACCCCCTTTTCTGAATCGTTTTTGGCCACTATAGGTGTGGCAGGGTATACTCAGACATGAGTCCCTTGCTCACTGCTCCATCAGGATTCAAGCAAGCCGGGCCGACGAGGCTGAAATGCCAGAAACCGGTCCCCGGTAGCTTGTCTCCTTTCTGGTGAAGAATTGGCTTGGTAGTTTGGTCTGCCCTGTTCCCATGATGCACTGGGCCACGGACAGACTAATTTGCATATAGCCAGGTTCTGAGCTGGGATGGGGCAGTGAGCTAAACAACGGTGATGGATCAAGCCCTGATCTTTGGACTGGGTAAGAGTGGTCTGCTTAATTCAGACACTCTGTTCATCACCACCCCCTTTTCTGAATCATTCACATTAGTGGTTGTAGGTGGGACCTACTTGCACTTCTTTTGGGGGGGAAGCAGATTTTTCCTCATTAGACTTTGACCCAGAGCAAGAGAGAGAAAAGGGGGAAAGGAGGAGGAAGAGAGAGAAAGAACAGCAGTAACAAACAGAGAAAGAAGAAGCGATGAAAAAGAACCTACAAGAGTGAGTTAAATAAGCAGGGAGTGATTGTTGGTGGATGAAAGAGACATGAGGTGGAATTAAGACTACCTTGCTGTGGTATTTGGAACCCTCACATTCTGTAGCACAACCCGTGGTCTTCTGAGCAAAACTTTGTGTCCTGGCTCCTCTTTGTTTACAAAGTAAGCACTGTATATATGCTAATAAATAACCTTTAACCCTTTAAGTGCTGCCGTCGGCCAACGGTCGTCACGGGCACTACCTCCCCAGTGCTGCGTGCGACCGCTGGACGTCCAGTTCAGCACTGGATAATGGACAGCGCAGCACTGGGGAGGTTTATTTACGAAGCTCCTAAGGTGTTAAAGAATGGGTGTTCAACGTAAGCCCAGGGACAGGACCAGTAGAGACCACGTGCCCTGGGGGAGCAGTGGGTATGGATGCATGTTGTCTGCAGCAATGGCCACTTTAGTATTACATAAGAGGCCACAGATGATTGTGCAATTTCTCAACTAATATGGATCACCTGTGAGCAAAATATTTCCCAGCACAAGCACTATGGTTTTCTCTCATTTGCAAGGAGGCATGACTGAATGCAAATATGGGACCCCTTAAATGCTGCAACTGCACCGTTTTACAGATGCAAGTGTAATGGCAAAGAAGCCTTCAGGAGGCTCACTGATTGCACCCTGCATAGAAAATGACACAAAGTCAGTGTCTCCTGGGGGAGCTTTTAGGGAGGGGTTGTGGGGGCTTCAGGGACTTGCAGTCATCTCCTGCAGGCCTGTACAGTCACTCAATGCACTCCCCTGAAGGGAGAATCCCTGCTCACCTTTGAGTGTAAGCCTAGGTCTACATTGGCACTGTAGGGCAGATCGGTGACTTTAAAAAGCAAGTCCCCTTTCACCAAGGCACTGTTCACAGTGCAGGTGTGAATATGTGCTTTCACTTTGAACATAATATTTACTGTAATAGGGCACTCTGTCCTAGTCTGTGCCTGGTGCACTGAATTAAAAGCACACATTGGTGCATAGTGGGACAGTGCACCGTCTCAGTAATGCAACCAAAAATCTCTGTCTGATTTTATGGACATCCACAAAAAATACATTTACTTATCAATAATAAAAATATAGCACATTTCCATAGTCAGTGGGTATTCTGATATTATGTTAAGGATTTAGCCTTTTGATTCCTGTTTGACACTCCTCTTATAAAGGAAGATTGGCAGATGGCCACAAAATGGCTGTCCCATTCAAATGTTTTTACCTAAAAAGTTCAGATTTGGTGGTTTGTTCTCATGTTTCAACTGGAGGGTTATCCGATTGATATTTGATACTTCATCAAAGGATGATCACTTCTTACACCTCGTCAATGTCTTTTTCTGTAACAAGAAAATTAAAAGGCGGACAGACCTATATGCTCACATATATACTAGTTATTCTGATCAAGCTTAATCGGAGGTGACAAATAGTTTATGGTTGCATATTAAAAAAAGGGCAGACAATTCTGACAATAAGTCCAAGCAAACCTATAATTTGTAGAACTACAAGGACTACATTAATTAGATTTTTGTGGAATTCTTAAATTAAAATCTCCATATTTTTAATACTGATATATCTACACTTTTGTGTTGTGTTTGCAACTTCCCAAAACCACTTCCCCTGTCCAGATGAGCAGTATAGAGTAGAGAAGGAGGGAGCCATGCACACTGTCCCAGGGCACTCAGCCATGCTGTACCTTTGAAAAGAAACATACCTGGTGTCCTGGCCATCATCTAGTAACCACTCTGGATTTTGCTCTCTCTCCTTGCCCAGAGCCATGCTTTCTACTCAGCTGAAAGCAGAGACCCGGCCTATGCTCACTGTACTTCTATGATGACCGCTCATGAGCAGAGACTATTTTTGTCTGAATACTATATAGCAAGAATGTCTATAAGTAGGGTAAACAATACTTACGTTTAAAGTAATAAAATG
Organism: Lissotriton helveticus; assembly: GCF_964261635.1. Classification (NCBI taxonomy): domain Eukaryota; kingdom Metazoa; phylum Chordata; class Amphibia; order Caudata; family Salamandridae; genus Lissotriton; species Lissotriton helveticus. Next base: position 644,052,654 of record NC_136071.1, on the reverse strand, counting down.
ATTCCTTTCGAAGCCTTAGAACTAGATTGTGTTTCTTCAGTGAGAGAAGTAATGTAATGTGATCATGTGCAGCAGGATCCTTTTGGTGCTTGCTGGACTCCTTTCAAAGTTAATTAATCATTTGGAAAGTGTCTGAGTGTGTCTGGGTGTGGTTGATAAAATGTATGATGTAGTGCGTTCAGTTAATGCTTGCATGCTGAGGAATAAAGGTGTGTGTTACAGAGCTCTGTGTGTGGCATTTGTATGCTCCAGAGCTGGAGTGGATGCATCAACTGGTGATGAGTAGGGGCTACGTGCCCTGAAGAAACAAGACTGCTCTCCCTGAGAATTTGCAGAGGTGCAGCAAACTGCTTGTGCATGCCACGTGCACCCTATGATGCCGTCTCTGGTTGGCCCATGTGGATTGTAGCGTTTGCCATTTAACACAACCTACAAAAACATTGACATTGGAAGAAGGGAAAGTGTGGACGCAACGTGTTCATACCAATTGCAACTCATGCAATGTGGTCTATCTGATCACTTGTTCCTGTAACCTCCGGTACGTTGGCATGACCACTAGAAAAGTGAAACAAAGAATCTGCGAACACCGGAGTAACATAAGGTGCAAGAAAGTAACCACTAAACTGAGCCGCCATTTCCTAGAAAAGAACCATACCACTAATGACATGACGTGGACTGTCATTGAAGCAATTGATGGTGTAAGGAATATACAAAATAGACTGTTCGAAAAGGAACAGCGTTGGGTATACCGTCTGGGGACAAATGTCAATGGGCTCAACGACGATATCCCCTGGAACACAGTCCTAATATGAACTCTTTAACTCCAGCTGGCTGTCAAATACTACACAGCACGGATCTGTTTAAAAACATGCAATATTCGATTGATTTTTTAAAAAAAACTCTGGGCACTTTAATATCCCAGCCCATAGTCCAATCTATGTTTACAAAATCACAATCCTTTATGTGCTCTTTCACACTGTCCTTCCCTATGTATGAACCCACTGGTTTATAGCAGTCCCAAAGTTCCTGATTGCAAAATAAATCCTGCCGACCGAAATAGCCAATCCCTCGCTCTTTTCCGAGAGACAATGTGTTCCCTTGGTTGTCATAACAACTATCAGCGTGTACACGCCTCCCTGAGGCTTAGCGTAGGGATAGGCTCCTAAATGCAAGCCTCGGTCTGATCAGTAACGCACATCCGCCTTAGTGGGCGTGTGCGCCCCAAGCCTCGCTTCCACTGAGACACACCCATCGCGGTGAACAGCGAGGCACGCCCAAACCCGGAATTGAGCGCGTAAACAAAGCGCTCTTATACGCATTCACCGGCCCCGCTTCCCATCGTCGGGGTCCGGTTTAGAGGGTCGCAACAGGTTTAATAGCGGGCTGTGAGCGCTGAGGGCGTGAGTCTACATCCACAGCGGAACGATCACTACGACTAACAAAGCTAAGTGCCTGTGTGTTGTATGGGTTATGCTGACATTTCGACTCTGTACTTTTTCTTAGGATGTGCCAATCGCGCTCCAACCCCCCTCCCGAGACCCATGGTGCAAGTAGCGCCCATTTTTAAAGTGAGATGTTCTCCATATTACACCACCTTGTGGGGGTCACTGACCATTTGGTCAAATTGATCCCTTCTCATGGAGAATTCACATCGCGTTTTTACCTCCCTCACTACTATAGTAGTTTTTAAACCACCTCTAGCACCTCACCTCCTAGTAAATACGATTATTCCCAAAGGGCTACTTGGATGGTGCTTAAGCTATCTATTATTGTGTGCACACAAAGGTTTGCCACCATCTTAGGAGCACTACGATAAGTCTACGCTGGCATATACTAATTGTATGTATGTCTTTATATGTTTGTCTGTATATCTTTTCCTACAGGTGCTGATACACCCCTAATTTTGGGGTTTTTTGGATTGAGCAAATTGCTCTCCCATTTTAAGCACTTTCTTCACCTTTCCTTTTCACTTTCACGCCCCCAGGTCAGGGTGGACTATTAGAGTGTCCATACCGCCGGGGTTATAGTCCTGAAGAATGCCATGGTGAATACATACCACATTGAAGGCAGAAACATGTTGACTGATTTTAATAAATTTGTGGTATTTAGCTGAATTTAAACTAGATCCTAATAACCTTGGCTATTAAATTCAGACACATATACCACTTACACGTGTCTTAGGGATCACTTATTAAAACTTTTTTTGATACCCTGTTAGTCACTTTTTAATTTGAGAATCTTCACAACACACCCTCCCCACACAACCAGCTCCGCAGTCTTTCTGGCGTCGCAGCACACCGAAGAGACACTCGGTCTCTTCGGTGGGGCCCGATGATGAAGCATGACACTGACTAGGTCGGTGTGTGAGGGCTTTCCTACTCAAATAGAGTGACTGTGATCCACCTCAACTAGAGTGACTGTGATCAATAATATTTCGCTTATCTTTTTGCTCCACGTTTCTGGTAGCCGTGGGCTTGACCAGTTCAGACTTCTCTCTTTTCTTGTTGCTTGCCATGTGGAGTCAAAGCACAGCTTCTAGCTCAAAGAAGGTGAAGGCCCTGCAGAGAAACACAGTTTGAAAGCCCACCAAAAGCCTGCTGGCAAGGCCAAAAGAAGAGATACTGCACTTCATCGAAACATAGAGCCATCGTTTATACAAAGCAGAAATGCTAAAGGCAGCAACAGCCAGGTGCAAGAAAGCACTAAAGGCAGAGATGAGGAGGCACAACGAAAGGCTAGAGGCAATGACAACCAGCTACAATGCACAAAGTTGAGAGCAGAGACGAACATGTGCAAGAGACACCGACAAGAACGAAGATGGCACTGCACAACATCAGCCTAGGCATGATGACCCAGATATAGGCACATGGCAGATGCTTACAGAAGGTGCAGGTCCAAGTGAGCAGCGGCCATCGTTGGGACAGCATGTACTCTCAACATCAGTGAGTTCCAGCAAAAGTTATGATGCTGCTGTGTATCTGAAACCACTACCGACATTCAACACCGCATAAATGCTGAATATTGGTGTCAGGTGGACTGCATGAATCGAAATGTTCAATAACTTCATATATGCTTTAGAGGAAGTAGATGACAAAAACATCGTCAAATACTTAAAGAACTTTGCAGGTGAACAAAGTGATGAAGAAAATATCACCATCTGATGAAGTATTGTACCATAAAATCAAAGAAAGTTGGAAGCAAAGTTCAATGCAATGCCGAATGTCAACTCTGAAAGGTACATTTTCAACCAGGCAAGACAGCAAGCTGGTAAAACGATGGATGAGGTTGTCAAAAGACTTAATACCCTCATTAAGCACTCTAAGTTCAGTGAATTCAATTAAGAAGAAGTCCTGCTTCTCAGCGTCATCAATGATTGCCTATCTGATTCATTCAAATGATGCATGCTTATATATACACTCAGTCTAGAAAAGTTACTCATGGCTGACAGAGCTGAGAAACGTGCAGATCTGCAGGCTGCTGTTACGGAAGCTGGAACTTCCCAGAATTAGTCAGTGTTGATCATGAAAAGTAAGCAGAAACAAAAAGTGGAAGCCCAGAAGATAATCGTCTCCGATGTATTTGAAATTGTGTTTTTTTATGTGGATTCTCTTTTCCACATGAAGGCGAATGTCTTCCATTGGACAGATATTGGACAGATATGTAATGGCTGTTGGAAAGGAAACCATTTCATAATGGTCTGCAAAGTGAAAGAGAAACTAAGTGTGTCAGGACAAGAAGATAAAAAGGGTGCAAGAAAGTTCTAGAAGAATTTTTGCCACACTGCAACATAAATTGAGGCAAGTAGAACTCATCTTCTAAAAACTCTTACACATTATCATCGAGCAACAGGGATGAAGATGAATGCACAATGGGGAAGTCAACCACAGAACAACTTTCACATGTAGGACTGGCTGCTTGCAAGGAGAACACAAGTGACCAAATTCATGCGGCCAGTGTGCCAGGATCACGCTAAAATTGAATGGCTGCCATATAACATTTATTCTAGAGAGTGGTGTATCGATCAATATCATGCCAGCAGAAAAAATACAATGAACTGTCTCTGATACCACGTCTAACACCATAGAAAACAAATGGGTACACATGGGCTGCTTTTACGCTATTGCAAAGTCAAGGGTAATTTATAGTGACCATGAGGCATAAGAATATGACAGTACCAGCACTAATACATGTCCTCCAAGGTACTTCGTCGAGTGCATGTCAACTTAGTTACAGCTCTGCTGCTGACATGGGGCTGATATCCATCAACTACTACTTCAATGCACATTCTAAAATAGTAGGTGAATTCCCATCATTATTTCATGGACTAGCGAATCTAAAGCCAATGAAGGTGCAACTTCACATTAATGAGGACATTCGTCCTGTTGCTCAGCCACACTGTCGGATTGCTTTTCATTTACAGGAGGCATTGAAAAAAAACTAGAAACATTATTAAAGCATGACATCATCATGTGCTCTACTAGTCAGATGCCATGGGTTTCACATATAATGGTAGTGCCAAAAACCGACTGTTACGGTGCAATGCGCATTTGTGTTGATATGTGACAGTACAACAAAGCAATTGAGAAAGAAAGACTTTCAGGTCCACACCCAGCGGACACAATTACACAGCTAAATGGCTCATGTTGGTTTGTTCAGATACAAAAGACTCAGCTTTGGTGTCTCGTCGGCTGCAGAAATCTTTCAGGATGTCATTCACCAACAGCAGCAGCCGGTGCAGGTAAGAGCGATGGGGCCTGTCGGGGGGATTTCGATGGACGATGAAGAGGGAAAATTAAATAAATAATTTTCCCTCTACATTGTCTGTCGAAATCCCCCCCACTAGGCTCCACCGCACTTGCCTTCAGCGGCTGCAGCTGTTTGCCGAGTAATTCAACTTGTCCCACTAGTTTTTAATTACAGTGGTGATATACTAATGTTTTAGGGCCACATGTGAGGAGCATTACAAAGTTCTTCCACAAGTATACCATCTACTCACTGATGCAGGTCTCATTTTAAGTTCAGAAAGTGTGATTTTCACAAAAATAAACTCAAATTCTTGCCATATTTTTTCTGAAAGGGGAATGACTCCTTACCCTAAAAAAGTACAAGCATTGTCATCCTCTTGTCCCCCACAAGATGCAACCGTGCTATGATCCTTCTTGGGCATGGACAGCTATTGCTCCAGATACATTCATGACTTTGCCTTGGTGAATGCCCTATTAAGAAAGTTGTTAGAAATGGGGGTCTCTAGTTGGCAATGGTTTGCACCTTTGTCCAAATAGGGACCCTTGCTTCTGGTCAGGGAAAGGGGGATACCCTCCTAAAATAACCCCTGCTCACCCCCTTGGTAGCTTGGCACGAGCAGACAGGCTTATCTGAGAGGCAGTGTGTAAAGCATTTGTAATACAGTGAAAACATTACAAATGGACACCACACCAGTTTAGAAAAATAAATAATCTTTACTAGACTTAACACAAGACCAAACAACAAAAATCCACAATACAGTATCAAGAATATGACTTTAAAATGGTAGAAATAGCCTAGTTATATGTAGTTGGTAAATGCAACACTTTACTCTCAAAGTACCTTGGATGCGTCACGCAAAACAAACAAAAGTGTTCAGGGAAGGTGATGCTCCATTCCTTACATTCAGGGGAGTGGATGCGTCAGTTCCTTACTGCTGTGCAGGGGAGTTGACACGCCGCTTCCTTACTGCGTGGGGAGTTGATGCTTGGTTTCTTACTGAATCCTGGTGCGATGCGACAAGATGGCGCCTCAATGTGATGCCACGATCCAGTGCGATGCGACAAAATGACGTCTTTGATGTGATGCGACAATGTGGATGCGATGCATGCACGCGGCCGTGTTGCGAACTCGGTAAACTCTTGAGCCGGGACAAAAACTTTGCGACACGCTTCTCCGGTGATGCGACGGCAACCTCTGTGGTGGCGACAAGCTTCTCTGGTAATGCGACACGCTTCTTCGGTGATGCAACATGCTTCTTTGGCGATGCGTTGGCAAACAGCTGCGGCGGCATGCTTCTTCGGCGATGAGACGGTAACAGCTGAGGCGGCGCGGTTCCAGCTCCCAGCGACACGCACTCTCTAGAGGACCCAAAAACAGCAGCAGGCACCTCTCTGCAGGTAGGATTCCCAGCAAGGAATTTCAAGGGAGCTGGTGGTGAAGTCTTTGTGTCCCTGAGACTTCAGAACATGAGGCAAGCTCAGCTTCAAGCCCTTGGAGATCTTCCTCAAGATGATAAAGTACACACAAAGTTCCTCTTCTCCTTTCCTTGGCAATAAGTAACCACTGCAAGCCAACCCCAAATAGCATACAGCACAGCGGCAGTCTCCTCCTTCAGCTTTCTTGGTTTCTCTCCTTGGCAATGGTTTGTCTTGATTCCCTGAAGTGATCTAAAGTTCTAGGGTCTGGGCCCCAATATTTTTACTACTAAATCCTTTGTTCCCTGAAGGCAGATAGTGTCTGTACCTAATCAAAACCAGTTCTGTCATCCTTGGTGCAGCTTCCTGGCAGGAGGTGGAGACAGCATTGTTGAAAGCAGACCTGGGCCAGGTAGCTGAAAGGGAAACTCCTCCCCCTATTCTCTATTCTATGAAGGCTCAGGCAAAAGAAAGGAAAACTCCTCCCCCTACTCTCTATTTAATGCAGGGCCTATTCAGCCCAGCCCTGACCCATCAGACTGCTGGAGCCAAGGCCCTCTACAGCCCCCTGTCACTCACAAACCAGACATGGAATACACAAACCTAACAGAGGCATACTGGATGGTTAGGCAAGAAAATACCTACATACTAAAAGCGGTATTTTCAAACACAGAATATAAAAATCTCCCTCACTAAAAATGTATTTTAACAATCTGAGTTCAGGCATAGTAAACTCGTTTTTCGACCTTGTTTCCTGGGTCAGTTAGGAATAGAAGTTGTTATAATTAAACTGCCCTATGGGAACAGGTAGCCTTGCATTAGTGAAAAACTAAATTGGCTGTAATTCACTACCAGGACTTGCCACACACTCCAGGGCATGTCCTACCTTTTACATGCAATGCACCCTACCCTTAGGGGTGACTAACATAAAGAAAAGGGAAGGTTTGGTGACTGGCAAGTGGGTGCACTTGCCAAGTCGACATGGCAGTCCCAGACTGCACACAGGCTCAACAATTGCAGGCCTGAGCCACATTTTACAAGCTACTCCTGTGGGTGGCACAATCAGTGCTGCAAGCCCACCAGCAGCATTTGATTTACAGGCCCTGGGCACACATGGTGCACTGTACGAGGGTCTGACAAGTAAATCAAATAAGGCGGGAAGGAGACGGTGGCAGTGTCTCCAACCCGCTTGCCGGTCGCCTCATGTAAGGAGAGCGTGTGGGGAATTGGTACCAGCATTATTTTTTTAAAACAAATGTAATTTGAATTTGTGGCATTATTTTATTGACATAACACGAAAGTGTATTTTTAAAATCGGAGCGCATTGCTTACACCTCACGCACTCACCAAGAAGAAACTCAGCTTCTAGACATCCTAGCGTGATCCTCGGTGGGTGAAAGCGCTAGGCTGCCGCCTCCCACGGTAACAAGGGGGCGGTAGGCTTTCTACTCACTTCCTGTACACTTCCTGGTCCACTGGGAGCGGTTAGCGCTCTAGTGGATCCACGCAGCGGTATATAGGCGGAGCGCCTGGAGGTGCTCGCTGCGGGAAGGAGACGGTGGCAGTGTCTCCAACCCGCTTGCCGGTCGCCTCATGTAAGGAGAGCGTGTGGGGAATTGGTACCAGCATTATTTTTTTAAAACAAATGTAATTTGAATTTGTGGCATCATTTTATTGACATAACACGAAAGTGTATTTTTAAAATCGGAGCGCATTGCTTACACCTCACGCACTCACCAAGAAGAAACTCAGCTTCTAGACATCCTAGCGTGATCCTCGGTGGGTGAAAGCGCTAGGCTGCCGCCTCCCACGGTAACAAGGGGGCGGTAGGCTTTCTACACACTTCCTGTACACTTCCTGGTCCACTGGGAGCGGTTAGCGCTCTAGTGGATCCACGCAGCGGTATATAGGCGGAGCGCCTGGAGGTGCTCGCTGCGGGAAGGAGACGGTGGCAGTGTCTCCAACCCGCTTGCCGGTCGCCTCATGTAAGGAGAGCGTGTGGGGAATTGGTACCAGCATTATTTTTTTAAAACAAATGTAATTTGAATTTGTGGCATTATTTTATTGACATAACACGAAAGTGTATTTTTAAAATCGGAGCGCATTGCTTACACCTCACGCACTCACCAAGAAGAAACTCAGCTTCTAGACATCCTAGCGTGATCCTCGGTGGGTGAAAGCGCTAGGCTGCCGCCTCCCACGGTAACAAGGGGGCGGTAGGCTTTCTACTCACTTCCTGTACACTTCCTGGTCCACTGGGAGCGGTTAGCGCTCTAGTGGATCCACGCAGCGGTATATAGGCGGAGCGCCTGGAGGTGCTCGCTGCGGGAAGGAGACGGTGGCAGTGTCTCCAACCCGCTTGCCGGTCGCCTCATGTAAGGAGAGCGTGTGGGGAATTGGTACCAGCATTATTTTTTTAAAACAAATGTAATTTGAATTTGTGGCATTATTTTATTGACATAACACGAAAGTGTATTTTTAAAATCGGAGCGCATTGCTTACACCTCACGCACTCACCAAGAAGAAACTCAGCTTCTAGACATCCTAGCGTGATCCTCGGTGGGTGAAAGCGCTAGGCTGCCGCCTCCCACGGTAACAAGGGGGCGGTAGGCTTTCTACTCACTTCCTGTACACTTCCTGGTCCACTGGGAGCGGTTAGCGCTCTAGTGGATCCACGCAGCGGTATATAGCCCTCGCGCCCTTTCGAGCGCGCAGCGATCGCGCGCAGCCCCGCCGAAGACCCGCCAAAGAGCTGCCCGTCTGCGCCCGTCCGCGACAGGACGGGGCCAGGGGCCACAGCCGTTGCACCTTCTATATTATCACAATCAGGTATGAATCCACACTTGGTCACCTACTCCACTCAATCCTTATTAGCCCTAAAACCGCTGTCCGCATGCAGCACGAAAATACCATGGCATACTGTGGAGGGAGCCTTTTCTTGTTTAGAATGTCATCATCGATTGCTCTGTAATCACAGTCCACCTGAAGTAGAAGCTCCCGCAATAAGGTTGAAATCTTTCCTTCTTAACGTAAGATCCCTGCCTAAACACCAGCATGAGGTATGGGATCTGATACACTCTATCCAGCCAGACATATGTTTCATCACTGAAACCTGGATGAAGCCCCACACCATCACTGCTGTAACAATGGGGATCCCAATCGGATATAAACTCAAACACCAAGATAGAGAAGGGAAGACTGGCGGTGGCCTAGCAATCATATATAAGGATGACTTAAGGGTCACTGTATTTTCGCAATATCAAAGTCCACTACTTGAAATCATGTTTTTCAAAATTGATCTTAAAAGCCACACATTTTGGAAAGGAGCTCTGGCTTATCGTCCCCCAGGATCAAACCCAGACTTCCCCCTCCTCCTCCAAGAGTTGCTAGCGCCCCAACTAAAATCCAACGAAGATTTTATCCTTCTAGGGGATTTTAACACTCATGTAGATCAACCAACTCTACCTGAATCTCACTCCCTTATCACCGACCTGTTAAATCTAGGTCTAGAGATAAAAAACACCGGACCCACGCACAGTGGTGGCCATACACTAGACCTTGTCCTCTCCAACTGTGCAAAGATCAACTGTCTTCCAGCAAGAGAGATCCTATGGACAGACCATTTTCTTCTACAATTTTCATTCTCAATCCCCAAAAAACGTAGTAACAAAGGACCCTTTCCTCAGACTTGGCGCCGCCAATGGCACAAAATCTCCTTAAGTAACCTACGGGAAATTTGGGTAGAACCTATCATATTAGCAGAAGACACAGCAGACACAGCACTGGAAAAATTCACAGGCTCAATTAAGCAAGCCATTGACACCCTGGCCCCTTTAAAACTATACAAAGAGTTCCCCTCTTCTAAACAAGAAAGTTGGTACACTCAGGAGCTAAGGGAGCAAAAACAGAAATGTAGGCAAGCCGAAAAAAAATGGAGGAAGCATAAGACTGAGGAGATTAGAGCGGTCTTCCGTCTTGCTCAATCCATTTACTACAAAAACATCAGAACGGCCCGAAAAAATCGTCTTCTGCAACAGCTGGAAGAAGCTGTTAACTGCCCTAAGGAGCTTTTTAAAATCCTTCAAAACTTCATCAAACCCGCCGCATGTGAGAGCCCTGAGGAGTTCTCACAGATTTTATGCGACGACATATCATCGTTTTTTGAGAGTAAAATAAACAACATATATGAGAAAATAGTGGCCGCCAATAACAGCATGAACAGCATGAGCGACACCAATAAGATCACATCTTTAACTCTGCCTAAAGATAACCCACACCCATTGTCATTTTTTCCCCCCATTGAAAGCACAGATCTCCCTCATCTCATTACTCACATTAAATCAGGATCTCCAAATGACCTCCTCCCTGCCAAGATGGTTCCTCCCCTGATCCCTCTCCTGGGCCCCTTTATACAAAAGATAATTAATATCTCTCTCACTAAAGGACATGTCCCGGCAGAGTGGAAAAGGGCGGTGGTAAACCCAATACGCAAGAAAGCTGCATCCCCATGGACCGACCTCTCCAACTTGCGCCCCATCTCGCTCCTGCCACACATCAGCAAAATAGCTGAGAAGCATGTGAACACCTATCTGTCACAACATCTCGAAGCGACGGAGGGCCTGGACTATTCCCAATCTGGTTTCAGGCCGGACCACAGCACCGAATCAGCCCTCCAAACAGTGACCAATAACATCAGAATGGCACTGGATGGAGGTAGCTCTATGATCCTGGTGCTGTTGGATCTCTCCGCCGCTTTCGATACGGTGTCTCACGAAGTGCTTCTTGAACGACTAAAGGGCGTAGGACTGGAGGGAGTGGCACTGACATGGATGGAGAGCTTCCTGTCGGGCCGTTCTCAAGAGGTCAGGTTGGGCTCCCACAAATCCATCTATAGAGAGCTCAACAAGGGAGTGCCACAGGGATCTTGCCTAAGTCCTACACTCTTCAACGTGTACGTGGCCCCTTTGGCCACCTTAGCAAGATCATTTGGGTTTACACCAGTGTCGTATGCTGACGACACCCAACTCCTCTTTCCCTTTAAAGATCTAACCCCTGCAATACAAAGATCTTTTGCAGAGGGGATGAAAGCAATATCCACATGGATGTCATTAAACTGCCTCCAATGTAATATCGGAAAGACTGAGGTAATGTTGTTTGGGCATGCAGCTACACACTGGACACCGGATTGGTGGCCCCTGGAATTAGGCCCTGTTCCCACCCCTAAAAGCATGGTGAGAAACCTTGGAGTGTTATTAGACCAGACACTCACCTACAAGGACCATGTAAACCAGGTGGCGAGCACCTGCTTTCAAGCTATTGGAATGTTAAGAAGAGTGTTCCCCTATCTGCCAGACTGCCATAGGAAAACACTCGTGCAGGCATTAGTCATCAGCAGAGTAGATTACTGCAACGGCCTCCTTCTAGGAGCGAACGAAGGGCAGCTCAAAAAGTTGCAAGTGATTCAAAATACGGCAGCGAGGGTAGTCCTCAATGCCCCTCCTAGGACTCCCTCCCTTCCTCTGCTGATTAGGCTCCACTGGTTGCCAGTGAGGGCACGAGTACATTTTAAGACCTTATGCACTATCCACAAAAGCATGATAGGCAAAGGCCCAAAATACCTGGCCAACATCTTTCTGCCCTATGCCCCTGGACGCACCCTTCGTTCCGGCAGCCAGCAGCTTCTGCAGGTGCCCAGAATAAAGAGGTCCAGACAAGGAGGGCGAGCTCTGGCCCATCTTGGACCAAAGCTCTGGAACTCCTTACCTTCTGAGATGAGAATACTCACTAACCATCTGACCTTTCGTAAGGTCTTAAAAACGTACCTATTCCCCAGCATCTGATCCCTCTCTGTTTATATGCACTACTCACATCTATCTGAGGATATTCTTACTGGCAAAGCGCGGAGATACCCCTTCGGGGGTCTATTCAGGCGCTATAGAAGAATATAAAATAAAATAAATTCAATCATGGAGTCAATTTACAACAGGGAGCGCTTGCACTTTGACACTGAACAGGAGTGGCAAAGTGCCCAAAGCACCTAGACCAGCAAAACATAGCAAAAACACAGGAGGCAACAGCAAAAAAATGGAAGAGAGACCCACACCAATGGTGCCAGGTCTAAAACGAGGTGACAAAGAAGAATATTCCCTTCCAGTGGTCCTCTGACTGAAATTTCAAGGAAATCAAACAAATAAGTGAAAATGCTACTGAAATGGCTTATTTTGGTCCAAAGTTACATACTGGAAACATAGTGGATGCAAGCCCGGTATCGTTGGGCGTGATCCTTGCTCAATACAATAGACATCTGAATGCTCAGAGACCCATAGTGGCCTATGCTAACAGAATCCTATCTCAGACTGAACATGCCTATTCTCAGTCAGAAAAAGAGGGCCTGGCTGTAGTGTTGGCTTTTTCATGCATTTCTGTATGGATAGCATTTCACCTTTGTCACTGACCACCAAGATTTGCTCACCTTTTTTGGAAATCTGAAAGCCAAGATGTCCCCTCGCATCGAGAGATGGGGGTTGAGATTGCAAGAGTATGATTACACTGTTGTGCATACGCCGGGGAAGGTCAAAATCAGATTACTTCCTACGGGTGCCATTACAGCATCACAGTGCAATATCTAAAGTGACTGAAGAGTATATTATGTTTATACCAAAGTCCAGCACCCAGGCAGCTCTTACCATTGAGCATCGCCTTGCTGTTACCAACACAGACAGAGGCATGCTTACACTGAAGGACATTGCTGCAATACAATCATGAAGAAAGCATAATCGTCATCTTACAAATGGCATTGAATATCAAATATTCAAAAATGTATAGGAAGAACTATCTGTCACTCAATAGTAAGAGGTTTGAGAATTGCCATACCAGAGAGCTTGAGGCAACAAGTCATAGAACGGGCGCACAAAGGATATTGTGGCATTGCAGCCACCAAGAAAGTACTCAGTGACAGATTAGGGTTTCCTCACCTTGATAAACAAGTTGAGGAGTTGAAAGCATGTAACCTGTGTAGCTGCTTATCTCTTAAGACAATGCAGCATCTGCTAAATATGTCTGACCTTCCTAAACACGTATGGGAAAAAATTGCAGTTGATTTCTCAAGTAATGGTAGGTATTGATGTGAACTCACTTTTTTCCTTAGTGGAAGATTTATCATTGACCACTCATGCTCATGACGAGGTCATCAAGAGGCTGGATGACATTTTTGCAGCATGGGGTGTTCCTACAATTTTCAAATCTGACAATGGTCCACTGTTCAATTGCAGAGAGTTTAAAGACTTTCTTAGTTGCTTTAATGTCAAGCCTCAATAAAGCACACCTCTCTGGCCACAGGCAATTGGCATTGTTGAACGATTTATGGGCACCCAGAAGAAAGTGGTTCAGTGAGTTGCACTTTAAGGAATTTATCTCAGGTCAGCCTTATTTCAAGCTGTTCGTGCTTATCGGTCAACTCTCCATTCTACAACAACTGCTGGTTGGGAGAACCATTGGTACAAAGCTACCACAATGGACTTTATGCCGAGTAATGGGCATTGAGTCTTTGCACGCACAATTCTCACAAAAGCAAGATGAAGAACTATGCAGATAAGAGCAGAGGCACTAGGGACCCATTTTTCAAAGAGGCAGACCGGGTCTTAGTCAAACAAAAGGGGAAATGCAAGACTAATGCCCCATTTAATGCTGATCCATTGAGAGTCATGGCAAGTAAAGGACCACTCAACATCCTGGAAAGTCCATTACGAGACTCATCACATTTCAAGCATCTGCCTCGATGTTCTTCAGCTCCAGACGTCATGAGTGAGACAAGTCCACCTGTGTGCCCAAGTCAAGCATCTGACTCTACATCTACGAAGCCAGATGACTGTGCAACTCCGTCACCTCGTTCAACTCAATGTATATATGTTATCGGTACATTTAATTTAATAAAAGGGGAGATGTAGTGTTGTGTGATCATATGCAGTAGGATCTTTGTGGTTCTTGCCAAACTCCTTACAAAGTTATGTAATCAGTTGGGAGGTATCTGGGTGTGTCAGTGTGTGGTCAATTAAGTTTATGATGTAGTGCATTCAGTTAGCAGTTGCATACTGAGCAATAAAGACATATGATACAGAGCTGAATGTGTGGCATAGTCATTTGCGAGCTCCCGAGGTGAGGTGGATGCTACAAGAGGGACTCTCACTTCATAAGTGCCAAGACATTGAGTATACCGTTTGGTTAATCTACTGTGAAGAGTAGTACTAAATCAAACATATGCCATTAAATAGAATACTTAAAAGGCGAGCTTGAAGTACCTGGAAAGAATGATAGCTATCTCCCTAACAGCATTATGATTCTGGAACTTGGAGGTCTATTTAATGGTGGTCGGAAAACCTCCCCGACCGCCATGGTAGCGGGAAAAGACTGTCCGCAAGGACTGCGGCATAGCCGCTGGTACAATTAGGATGCTCCGCAGTTGAAATCCGACCGAGGCGGTCGGATTCAGTTGATTAACATTGCGGCGGTCGCTGCTGCCAGCAGCACCGCCGCAATGTTAAACGGAGCATGTCCTGCATCTCCCTGTACTGTGTGGCAAGCACTGCACAGTGCCTGCCTTCTGGCACAGGGAAATGTAGGGGGGTACCATGGGCACCCCCCCCCCCAATGCACCCACACCCCCAACACATTGGGGGCCCACAATGGGCCCCCAAAACATGTCTCCGCCACCCTTTCCATGGTGGTTCCACTGCAGTGGAAAGGCTGGCTACCGCCGGCATCATAATCGTGTCGACGGTGCTTGGCCCTGATCCGCCACAACTGTAGCAGTCCAACTCCACCTGCCAGGCAAGCGGGCAGACTGCAACCGGCAGAAAAGTGGCAGGCGGAAAATCACACCGCCGTGGTCATGACTGCGACGCTAATCGGACCAGCGGTTTTCCGTGTTTCGATCGCGGGCGGATGGCCACCACCAGACCGGCGGCACCCATCTGCCCGCCATCCTAATAGACCCCTTGGTGTCTGTATACTGGAGCTCATCAAGTTTTAACATTATCATAAACATACTGTGTACAGGGCCCATAATCCAGTACAACCTCTTGTTTAATAACATTTAGTTTGCAAACACACATTGTACACACACACTTCTCCTTCTATAATGCCAAATTCTATGGTGCACCTTGTGTGCCATTCTTTTCATGAGAGGGCATTGATACATCTGCATGAAGGCACTCCTGATACAAATGAGAGCATGCTTGGTTTTCCTATGAACAGCATATTAATTAGCATGCTTCGGTTTGCCTGCTGTTTCCCCATGGAATGTCTTTTGTATAAGAGTTTAGGGTGATCAACACATTCTGCTCTGTGATTGGCGCAGAGAGCAAAGCCGAATCCCTGAGCCCTTTAGGCAGCTTCTGCTGGTTCTGGCAGCACATTTTGTAACAACACAATATGTTCCAGAATGTGACATATTCATTCAGGGTACCTCATCTGCCCCCTACATTTGAGAAGAGGAACTTGGACCCGACTGCCTCTTCGTTGCCGCCATATGTTACAATGTGTAATATGAATATGCTGAGCTGATGCTCTTCACATTTATGCTCACTGAACCAACTTAGTTAATACCACTCTTGAAAACGTTGGTACATTTATTTGCATTAATTACCACCATCTGTTTTTGGGCTGGGCCTTATTGTGAAGTCTATGTGTGTGTTTTGGTTCTGAGCTTGTTGTTAGAAAAGAAATGGAAGAGTTTCTAAAATTAGACCTCTGTCTTACACATATGTAGCATAGTTTGTGGTTTGATATATGCATATGTGAAAAACAGGAATGCTCTCTAAATTAATGTATGTCCCTAAAATTAATAATTCGCTTTTAGGAGAGCAGTTGAAAAAGTGAACGATTAAAAAAATGTGTTTCATGTTCGCTGATACATCTTACCTAACACCTTCTCATGCTCTCCCTTTGAATATATTTATATCACTTGATGCTTTGACATGCAATGTTCTTCTCTTTTTCAGATTGGAAGTGACTGGGATGCTAAAGAAAGATTATTTCGTAATTTTGGAGGACTCATTGGACCAATGGATGAACCAATTGGAATGCAAAAATGGGGAAAGGGACCTAATGTAACCGTTACTATGATCTGGGTTGATCCTATTAATGTAATTGCAGCAACATATGACATCCTAATTGAATCCAGTGCGGAATACACTCATTACAAGCCGCCTCTAAACTTGCCACTGCGGCCTGGAGTCTGGACAGTTAAAATTCTGCACCACTGGGTACCAATAGCCGAAACAAAGTTTTTAGTGACTCCACTTGCATTTTCAAACAGGCAGCCAATCAAGAAAGGTAAGATCTACTGGACTCATTAAGGTTTTATGGTAAAATAGAAAAGAAATGCAGATAACCATGCTGATTTTAAGGTGGCCTGGGTTTGTTTAGTGGTAAAGATGGAGGGAAAATGTGAAGTTGTCATTACAGTTTTCTTTTATGTTATGTAAATGTTTCCAAAATGTAGAGAAAAATCATTTCAGTTGTTTTCAGAAAAGCAAGGATAATTAGGTGAATGGCTAGTAACACCACATAAGATAGCCTTTTTTTTGGTCTTGCCTGAGCCAGCGTATGCACTGCTCTGCGAGACATTTAATGTGTGGGCTTTAAAAAGCCGTCCACAGCTTTTTGGATGGCATAGAGTGTGCGGTTACACGCACAATGAGGAACAGGGTGCCATCTGGCTTTCCTCTCTCGTCTTGGTGCGCACACATCGTACACCACTCGCCTGCCTACTTTTACTTTTGCCATTGCACGCAAGCGCGCACCACTCAATGCTCCTCCCCACCACAGAGCGCGTCTCAGAGCCGTGTGACTTTTTGTTGCTTGTTTTGGCTTACCGAACGCCCCCTTTCTGCTCTTTTCCCTTTACTTCATTTCTATTCCCTCCCTTCACTCCTTCTTCTTTCCCACATCTACTTCCCCTTCTTTCAACTCCCTTCCTATCCTTCGCATCCTGCGTCTTCTCTCGTATTTCTTTCCTTCATCTAGTCCTCTTTCCCTCGCCTCTGTTCCCTTGTCTTCCTCAGGCTCCGTTTGCTGCCTCGTTCACTCAGCTCGGAGCCTCGGACGGTCCGTGGCGCTGGCCTCCCTTGCAGGGTCCGAGCTCTGGTGATGGAATTTGTGAGCAGCGCCGTGCTCAGAATACCAATGCGTTACTGCGTTCTTGGTGCAGAGGTCAGCCTCATGGGGAAGGGCCTGCTGCTACTGATGCAAGCTCCACCCCGGGAGGCACAAGACGCCGCTAGCCACAAAGGCTTGTTTTCACGAGCATATTACTATAATCTTCTTTATTGAGCCTCCCCCTTCCAGTTGTCTGCAGTCTAAATTACGAGGGAGATCCAGGACAACCGACAGGTTGGGAAAACACAGCTTCAAGTACAGTACAGCGCGTGGGAAGAAAAACAAAAGAACGCATTTTGTGATGGAGCGTTTGTTGGCGCAGGCGTTGTACTATTTTTATTTTTGCAATTTTATATAGCGCAGACATGACCTGAAGGCACCAGAGCACATTACAGCGGTAGCATGATACAAGGGTACAGCAAATAACAGTTACAATAATTACGTTCAAGCACATTGCGGGATATAATGCAAAAACTATCTGTACATGCGGTAATTGACACTATGAGGTAGTCGATTCACAATAAAAAACAAGTATTGGCATAGCCAATAGGTCTCACGTTTGGGACCTTATAATTGCTTAGCTATGCAACACTTAATGTTGGTGCACCAAGGATATTGTGCTGGATATCGAAACACTTATAAGGCCCCAAAGGCGAGACCTATTGGCTATGCCAATGCTTGTTTAAATAAAGCATCTGAACCAATTAGTCTTGAGTACAAAGAAATAGCAAAAGGCTGATCTGAAGTTACTGACCAATGTCCTTTAATATATGTTGTAGGACACATTCCTGATTAATCTTAGTCCATATTGTATCCTGATCCTGTAAATTATAGGGACCAATACGCAAAATAATTAGAGGGGCAGTTTCTGTCTGTGCATGTGCATAATTTAAGACTGTTTGGGTAGTCTTATGCTTTTAAATCAAATGAATGCAAATATTATAAGGCTTGTTGATGCTATGCAGATCTATGTATTATGTGTGATTAATCTTAGGGTATTCACTTGTGACTTGCATTTCCTGCCTGTTTTTCTAATTTTACACATACCTTTTGCACACATTTACACTTGGTAACTCATTTAGGGTTAGGAAAATAACAATCTCACTAATTTTATTATTTTCATGTATATTTTCTCAAAGTAAATTGTATTCACACAGTGCTAACCTCTTCCTACACCTGTTCTGTGAAACCTGCACAGATGTTTACACTTTTATATACTTTCTACCTCACTACTAATCTTATCCAAAGAACCAGTGCTAACTTCATGGCCCAGCCTTACCTCAATAGAAAACACGGACACAACTAAGTCCATGAACTCTGGGGTACCATAGGTACCTGCCCTCACCACGCCTACTTTAGAGGACTGCAACCCATCATCACCATGCTCACATCCATTCTGAATGCTTCCACCTCTTCCGCAACCTTCCCAGAGGCTTGGAAACAAGCAACTGTCCTCAAATTACTGATACAATCCTCTGTGGACCCTACAGACCAATCTCCCTGCCATTCCTGGTCAAATACTTAGAGAAAATAATCAACAGACACCTCACCGAATACCTCAAAGATCCCAACACCTCAACACCACTCAGTCTGTTTCAGACTCAACCACAACACAGAAAGTGCCTTCCTTGCCACCAAAGATGACATCCACATGTCTCTGGACAGAGGAGACATAGCAACCCTCGCCCTACTGGACCTCTCCACAGCATTTGACACAGTCTCCCACCGCATCCTCATCCAATGCCTACATGGCATCAAAATCCAAGGACATGCACTCCGATGGATCTGCAGTAACATACATAAGAGGGTCCCTGAAAAAAGTTCTTTAGTGGGGGAGTAACCAGGGATAACACAAGGAAAATAAACACAAAAACTAACCCCACAGGATATTTATAAATGTGGTTAAGTATCCAGAATAATATGCCCCACAGGACATGTAGATTAAATCATTTATTTATCAGAATATATATATATAATTTTTTTATATAATTGTTTTCATATTATCAATAATACATATTCAAACATTGTACGTATAAAAGACAATCAGAATACTGTACAGACATTGAAAAGGAGCCCCAATATCACACAATAAAAAACCTTACAATACTTGTACATGTCTCCAAATTAACAAACACAAAAACACAACCATGAAGTGAGAAAACAGTACAATATAAATACTAAAGTCAAATAGACATACATAAAAAATTACATACAATACACAAATTAACAACAGAAATGCTCTGACACGAGTTTTAGAGGTACCATGTACTGAGACACTCCTTCATCAGGGCACAAAATGTATGTAGTGGTCCTAAGACTGTCTGTAACTCATAGATAGAGTTCATATGTCATATTATACCGGGGTCTGTATGCTGTAAAAACACAAGTTTTCAATTTGTTCCGATAGAGTAGAAATACGTTCTGCACAGGGTACCAAATACCAGGCTGCTGACACTGGTTCACTGATAATTAAAAGCTGACCTAAAGTGTCTAAAGGATGAAATGAATAACTAATGGGCCAATTGACTGAAAACAGGCGCCTATGTACTTCAAGGGATGTCCGGAACAATAAAAAGTCTGACATGGGCGGCCGGAGGATCCGAAATTCTCTGGGGTATGGAAAGTGTTCAGGTAAAAAAATGAAACTTATTTGTACATCGGCTGTCCTCAATGTGTTGGCTCCCAGCAGCCGAAGGTAGAGGTGCTCATACTCCCATATCCACCTGAATACGATATTTACGGGTGATTTACATAACAGGAGCTGAAAACAACCGTCCAGGGTCACACATCCATCACCGAAGTCTGATCTGCTACTTTCTTACTGAAAAGACCCATTCAGTCAGCCCACCACCATACACCTCTGATGCCTGCTGACTCAGCTTGACCCTCCTCAACACATACATGATCCCTTTAGCGATGTCCTATTTACGCCAATTACACCCAACTCATTCTCTTCCTCACGGACAAGACGGACAAGACACCCAGTACTTGGATTAAGTTCAAAGCTTGCATTACTAAAAAGGCCACTGGATGAAGACCAACTGTCTAAAACTGAATACAGACAAGACTGATATCATGATCTTCAGGAAGAGCACATCACCGTGGTGCCAACAGAGCTTGGACCGACACTCACCCACACCACCCATGCCAAGAATCTCAGGATATTCATTGACAACAAACTTGACATGACCACCCAAGTCAATGCAGTCAATGCCTCATGTTTTCATATGTTGAGGTCTTGAAAAAGATTTTGAAATGGCTCACAATCAGCAGTGGAAAGCTTTCATACATGCCTTGGTCACAAGCAGGCTGGACAATGGAAAACCCGTATATGCCAAGATCAAAAAATCTCACCAGAAGGTAGGAGACCATTCCGAACTTGGTGGCCAGATTCACTCTGAACCTTCCACGTTGCACTCACATCACACCACACCGGAGGGAGCTTCATTGACTCCCTATCCACAAACAAGCACAATTCAAACTCCTTACCCACACTTTCAAGGCACTACATAACCTTGGCCCAGGATACCACAACAATCGCATCTGCTTTCACAAACGTTCCAGACACCTCCGCTTGTCTGGACTCCTACTTGCACGTATCCCACACTAGAGAAAGGCAGATCCAGCGGTCGAGCCTTCTCCTACATCACTGCTAAAGTAAGGCACGACCTGCAGCTACACATAAGAGCTCCTCCTCGCTTCTTGAATTCTACTAGAAGGTGTCAACCAGGGCCCTAGACTCACACCTGCTTGGTGCCAGGATACCCTCCCGGGTGCTAGTGTACTCTACAGATCTGCATATATTTGAATCAGTTTCATTAATCAACGTTTGAACGCTCCTCTCAATTGTTGTACTACTCTGTGTTTCCTGTTTGGTAAATATAGCAGTTTTAGCCTGATTACTAGGAAATTCTTACGGAGCCAGTTACCTGTTACTGGTCCTGCTGTAAATTATGAGGTGTGCAGAAACTCTGTGTGTGGTCCTGTCTTGTTTTTTTTACCACAGAATAATTGACTGTTCAAAACAACTAAAAGTCTGTCATAATTGCAAGGAGGAATGGGGAATTATGGATGACTCATACCCTGAATTACTGATGCAACGAGTAATTTCCTATTTCTCAGTGGAGCCTCAGGGTTCCACTCAACATACCTACTAGCTACACACCCTCTAAATTAGTGATGCCACTGGCAGTGGTAACTTCGTGGATGGAGAATTACTGGATGGAGGTCTGGGAAATCGTAAAAAGGCCCTTTATTCCAACAATTTCATATAGTTTGGCATACCTGTACAAAATGTCAGAATTTTCTTTTAGCATTATTTAGAATTTGGTCGTCCGATTTTCTGCCCACCATGATTCCAGATTAAAATGTTCTGCGCACCATGATTCCAGATTAAAATCTCTCCCAAGGTAGTAGTTTACTATTAATGAACCCAGAGGTTGCTCTGGCAGCGTTTGCGGAGTCACCGTGGTAGAAAAACCTTTCATAAGGCAATCTGGCAACGTCCTTCAGGGCTTACTGGAAATTCTGGTATTCAGCAAAGCCAATTCCTTTGTTAGTTTCCACATGTCTGGTTTCCCTAACAGTATAAGGGTCTGTCCCAGCCGTATAGGGACACAGGCAGACCTGTCCTTGAACGTCTGTGAAGTAATGCAGCCTGCCATCATTTTCATGATGGTACTTCATTGTGGTAACTGCCACACACGAGGTGCCAGAAATGTGATCATAGTTTGGGCGACAGTTCTGCACCCTTGTGTGACAAAGTCAACTCCGGAGCTCTGAATAGTCTAAAGTGTTTTGGCCAGCTTTTATTTCCACTTCCTAGCGAACTCTAATTAGTGCTCTTATGCGGCTGAAGGTGTGGTTGTGAAACCAGCTGTGTTTGTCTGATTCTTAATCACCTCATCCTCTAAATCAGACAATTACAACCCAAGCTAAAACAAGTCAACATATCAGCATTCTCTTGAGGAGTATTGCCTTTCCAGTACAGCAGATATTCTTTGTATCAGACTAAGCGAGCTCAAAGGACGGACGGATCATTTCTAGGACCAATCACCACATGACGCAGACATCAGAAGCTGCGAGCTGCTGTGACTGGCTAGCTCTGATTTCCTTATCACGCGGTGCAGCCCTTCAGACGGCTCTCATTTGTCATTCGTCTACCATCTGTCCTCGGCACGCGCACACTGCTGGCGTGAGGCCTTCTCGAGTTTTCTGATGTGAGGGATCCCCCGCCGTGCCTCATCTTAAACAAACACCAACCTGCCACCACTGCGAGCAACCCCTAGCTAGCACATTTTCCACCAGAACAGCCCATGTACTCTTTTCCCTTTACAAGTTTTGAATTAACATTTTGATCACAGAGGTGATGACTATCAAACACCTCCGGCTGGGATCGCCATCCCCAAGGGTTGCAGGCAAGAATGAACATTGCGGTGCCATTTGTAGAACAAAAATGTGTGAGTAAAATAAATGTATGTGTGAACAAAAAATATATCGCACTTGCTGCATGCCCATTATTATTCTAAGTGCAAATTGGCAAGTGAGGAACACGAACGGGATATGTGTGCTTTGCCTGCCTTAGAAATTAGCACCTGGCTTTCTTCTGCGCACTATAAAAATTAGATGACACCTGATGAAAGGAAGCTCCCGGCATGCTTTTCCTGGAGATGAAATAATTGCTATGTGCTGGTTGACATAATTTTAGGGGGCTGATGTTGTTCCTTGGGAAGGTGACAGTTATAAATAGCATAAACCGGCTAGCTAGAAAATGCATGGAAATTTCAAGACTGATTTGCTGTAAATGTACATGTGCCATATAAGCAAACAAGGCAAGGTGTGACAACGGGCCCACGCGTTTGGCCTGCTTCTAATATGGCTAAAGAAACCACATTTAATCAGATTTAGAAGGGGTGCATGATTAAAAATAGCTCCTTGAAGCGAAGCATGCCAAACAAACGCAGCAATCAATATATTTACAACTAGCTAGAATGTATCGGATAGATTTGCAAAGGAAAGAGTAAAAATAAGAAAAGGAATTCTATGACTCTGCCCGAACGTGCTTTTTTCTAATTCACAAAACAGACGTGATCTTCATGTCAGGTGTAAGTTTCCAAGCACACAATCGCACCTATTATGTGACTTTTTTAGACTGCCTGTTCCCTTTATATGGAATTGTACATAGAACACAGTTCTGCATAGGTGGCAGTGCTGCCAAATGTACCAAATACAATTTTTGGGCTGCAGGTAGGCAGCAGCCTGTCAGTTATGCTCCCAAAGTCTGGTGGTGAGTGAGACCTGGTTGCTAGGAGACAAGTATAAATAGGGAGTTGTCGCTTGGCACAACCTAGTTCCTGCTTGGCTAGTCACCTCTTTTTTGGTTTCGATGGAGTCTGTGGAGGTGCTGATGCTACACCCGGGGAAATTGCTTTCAAGGGGAAATATGCAAGAAATGGAAGATGACGATTTGTTGTAAATATCAATATCTGATTTGCAGAACTTCATAAATAATGTGGTGCAGGTCACTTGAATGACCCTTAATCACAAATGCAAAAGGTGATGGTGATGATGAGATGGACAACTCCCCTAAGGGTAAATATGTGCAGGGAAAGGTTTTGTCTGATATGTTGGCACATATTCAGGAAGTACTCAGCTTTGAATCCAAGAGTCTGATGGAGGATGGGTTTTATTCACAATACATTGCCTCAGTGGTGGATTATTTGCCTTTGCATAATATTATCAGGGAGAGCCTTGCTAAGGAGTGGAAGGATGTGGATAAGCAGGGTAGTCCCCATTTCCTGAGCAAGTGATATCTTCTGGCTTAGTTTGAAGACCAATTCTTGCAGATCCCAAAGGTTAATTCCATCTTGTCCTTCATAGCCTCTTCCTCCTCATTGTCATCTGAGGAGGCAACCCGTCCAGATCCAATTGAGAAAAAGGTGGAGAAACCATCGCAATGGACCGCACACCACTAGCCCCTCCTCCGGATCGCCCCCAGGGACTCTGGTACATGGAGTTCTTGAGTGGTTCACCCATGTGGGTTCAAGTAGGTACTTGTTGAACTGATGATCTCTAGACCCGATACATGTCCCGGGTTTTTGGATATCGCCCGAGACATGGCTCGGGTTTCGGGATAACTTCCCTCATCAGTAGAGAAAATTGTTAGGGGTGGAAGAGAAGGCCACCAAACAACCGTCAATGGCCTCGATGCCAGAACCGGCACGCAGGTGCGTCGTCCAGGAGCCCGTCGGCTCAAAGCTCAAGGGAGTCAATTTGTAGAAACCATCGCAATGGACCACACACCGCTAGCCCCTCCTCCGGATCGCCCCCAGGGACTCTGGTACATGGAGTTCTTGAGTGGTTCACCCATGTGGGTGCAAGTAGGTACTTGTTGAACTGATGATCTCTAGACCCCATACATGTCCCGGGTTTTTGGATATCGCCCGAGACATGGCTCGGGTTTTGGGATAACTTCCCTCATCAGTAGAGAAAAGTGTTATGGGTGGAAGAGAAGGCCGCCAAACAACCGTCAATGGCCTTGTTAACGCGGGATTACTGGTTACTAGTTACCTTACCAGATCCCAAACCAAGTCGACTGGATCGTTGGTACCTGTCATTGAGTAAAAGGCAATCTAACAATAAATCAATCAATTAAGAACTTACACCACTCTAAATGACCACTGACCAGGATTAAGTTTTGAAAATTTAATATAAAACCAAAGATAACTGAAGATACAAACTTCTTAAGATGAGATTCAAAAGGTAAACTGGTATCACAATGAACATGAATTCTTTGAATAATCTGAGTCTACAAAACAGAATAATGAGTACAAGTTCAAAGATCATTAGGTTTGCAAGGATCGATATAAGTTGCAACCTAAGAGTCATTACAGAAAAGAAAATTCAGGTTAGTCTGTCCCTACACTAGACTAAGTGACATCCCTACTTAACAAGATCTTTACCCCAAAAAGTTGTCAGCCGTGGTGACTTCCTAAGAAGATCACGCACTTCTCCTTGTCTCTTCTCTGATAATGGGTCTCTCCTGATCAGCCTATCTGCCTACCCATCCGCTTCCTTAGGCTCCCAAAATCATCTGCTCTACTCTCCTCCCGGGTCGCTTTCCCTAATACAAAATCACATTTCCGATAGGAACGCCCCTTGGGACGCCCCTCACGTGGTACATCTTTGCGCGGTAAACTCCATGATGGTACTCTTCAAGACCCTCGTTAAAGTTGACCTTGGTTCCCAGGCTTCTTCTCCAGTGCGCCGATACCCCCTGAAATTCCTGAAGACTCCTACAGGCCTGCGCCAAGCGCCACTGAACAAAGCTCCATTCATTTCGACTGATTAGGACCCCTCGCACCTGCATACAGGCCATCCTACAGTGGGCCTCAAATTCCAGGCTCCCCCATATCTATAGGTCGTAAAGCATATGGAAAGCACAGTACTTGGCGCCTCTCGACTTCTTCTCTAACAAGCACATTTCAGATCAAAGGAACATCATTATCAGTTCGAGCCTACTTGATTTACATGAAGCGGGTCCCTGCACTCTGAAAACATTTGACTTGATTTAAACAGCATTCTTAACTAACATACGTTTCTTAAAGTACACATCTATAAAGCATATATTTCAAAACTAAATTCGATAATACATTTTGGAAGAACCACGTTAACCCCACCTCACATTATTTTAGCAGCACGTTTAGATTTTCTGTGAATTGCCATGAGGCCTACACAATTGAACTGGTTTGCAAGGTTCCACTTAACTCTTACATGATTCCTTTAACATGAGAACGTGAGGTTTTCATATTCATTCCAACATTTCTACATTAGTCTCACACTGTTATGATTATTGTTACCCTACTTGAACACTCTATACATTTCACTACTAAATATAAGACACTCTGGTGCAAGGCATATGTTAACTAACTACGTGCTTGTAAATATGGTGCACTTATACATTTTTTCTCAGACTAGTGCTCTCTCAGTCCCCCCTTTGATGACCTTCAGGGGTCATCACCATCAAAACACCATCACAAAAATGTAGGACTCTTCAAAGTGAAGTCGTGACAGTACCACTTCTTTTCATTGTCTCCAATGCCTTCAGACTCTTATATTGTGTATCTTGCATCGCTGTCAACCTTCTCTCCTGTTCTCTCATAGATCTCTGCAATCTGTTTGCTCTGTACCACTGATACAAACGCACCAATCCCCACAAAGTGATTACACAAATCACAATTATGATGATGGGTTTCAGTATGTACCAAACGATACCCTTTCCTAGGTTGGCAAACCAACCTCCAACTTTACCCATTCCATGACCTACTTTTTCCCACACGTTTATCTTTGTCAGATCCTCAATTTCGTGGTGTATGGCAGTGATGTTTCGTATGTACTTCTCTAGAGGTTTTGAATTGTCTGGAATGTAAGTGCAACATTCCTGGACCTTCAAAGCCTTACAGACTCCGCCCTCCTTGGCTAACAGAACATCTAGAGCAAGTCGGTTCTGAAGAACCATTGCCCTTATCGATTGCATCTCACCCTCCACCAGCATTAATGATCTAGCAGTACTGGCAGATAACCTATCTACGACTGTAGCCAATCTCCTAATTTTGATGTCATTCAGTATCACTCCTAGGATAGGAAATGCAGCACCGAATACATCCCCAATTACTTCTGCTGCACCTAGCCCTCTCTTCCCTCTAGTTGGTATTCCTTTCTTTGTCGTTTCTAAATTCTCAACATGATATATTTTGGGGAAGACAATTGCTAAATAACATGATCCGTACCAATTATCTGGTAACTTCACATAGGCATTTCTTCCACATACAAAATATACATTTGGAATTGCTTGCATCTCTTTCAAAAAGTCTTTGGAGTAGTACTCCAATTGAAAAGCATGTTCACAACTGACTTGACCTACATACAGATTCTCATAATAGGAGTAACTCCTGTGAATGCACAGTTTCCCCCATTTCTCCTTGTCTAAAGCAATTGGACCAAAGCTACCCTTTCTTTGATGTATCCTTTCTTCCTTGGTCCAATCTGTTTCCCATTGTCCTGAAGCCTTTAGAATCTTCTGCCTCCTGTATCTAGTATCTACCTGCCCTATAAACTTTTTCTCAATTTCTGACACTTGACAAGTCAGATTATTTCTTCGGGCATGTGAAGTATCTAACGTTTTCCATGGAATGAACCATTTGTGTAATCTGTCTTGGCTCTTGTAATAGTCCCACTTGTTCAGATGCTTGTAATTTGGGACCTCTGGCAATGTCGAATCAAAGTTCGAGAAATAATACTCGAACCCCTCTCGTCCATAGAATATGCTTAACAATAAACTACATGTAATTCCATATGTCAATGGAAGATGATGGTATCTGATACCCTCCTCCACCGAAGCTGGTAATTGCATACAAACGTAGCAATTCTTCGCCTCCATGACATCAATGTATTCGTAAAGCAATTTGGCATAAGCATTTGACCTGAAGTTTCCCTGTGATTCGTCTGTGTGTAATCTCTTTATTTCCGCATCTAACAACGCTTTGTCTTTATCATTGATGTTTCCCTTACTATTAACAGTGATTGTCCTCTGTGTTGACACTCCCTTGATTTCCTTAACTGCAGTTGCATCTCTCTCGTGTCCCACTATATATGAAACAGTAACCACTAAAACTATAAGTGAAATCACCACCCCTAAAAGTGTGCCAACTATACATTTCGCCCTGCGGTTCGGGTTGCCAGCCTCCATGATCTCAAACAATGTAGCTTTGGATGTTCTTCCAGCATCAACTTCTCCTTCTCTCCAAACAAAACTTTCTTTCAAACAATGTCTCTCTTTTAAACACTTAGAAGCTGACAATTTGCTCCGAAAAACAGTTTAAAAGTCCTGTAGGAAATAGACAACCCTAGCCCTTCTCCATCCTCTAAAAGGGAGACCCTACCATTTTCTTCTTCCACTCGGCGCTAGGTTATCTTACAGCAATATTTACAATTCCTTTCCAAAAGTCTTTTATCAATCAGAATCTATGTATGTTGCAAGGAGTGACACTACGTCTTCATAAATGTCCATACGAAGAAGGATTCCCTCAAATATTGGGCAGTTCTCACAACAACACGGAAATTCGACTGTCTCTAGGATTATTCTCCTTATTTCACTCTGGACAAGTGGACGAACAAAATGAAGAGTTAATGTCTTTTCAATCTCCACTCCTGGTACTATCAGTTCTACATCCACAGTTACAAAGGGGTCCGTTCTGACCAGGATCACCTTCTTCACTTTCCCAGTTCTACGCCCCTTTGAAGACATTTACAACAAAGTATTAGTCCAAGACAATGAGTGTTCCAAGAACTTCCACTACTCGCTCAAGCATTTCCAGTCGAAGAAGAGTTCCCTCCAACACTGGATATCGTGAACAGCAAACCGGAAAATCAACTGTCTCTAAAATCAATTTTCTTATTCCGCTCAGGAGAGGAGGATAGACGATGTTGAGTGTCAGCAACCTTTCGGTCTCTGCTCCTGGCAGCAGGAATCTTATTTGCACTGTGATGATCGGATCAGTTCTGATCAGGCTCACTTCCCTGACCCTCCCGGTTCGGTGTCCCACGGACATCTGCAACGAGGTAGGTCCAATCGGGAGTAGAGTACCTTCTGCTAGGCACTCGCACCCTCCTTGATCTTCTAAGACCTTCCTCGGCTTGATCCTGGGTATCTTCTTCTGGATCCGAGTCTTCGGATATAGGAGCAAGTGTTTCTTCCTGAGCCGACCTTAAACTTAGCCTCCTTCTTCTTTCCGGCCAAGTGGCAGCTCCAAGCCTTGTTCTCCTATTTCTCGTCCTCACACTCGGTTCTTGGTCGCTCTGGTACTGATCTGTGTCTGAGTCGTATTCACTACAGCTCTCCCCTTCAGTTGCGTCTTCAGTCTCACTGCCGTCCTGTCTTCTCTCCTCTTCTGGATCCGATGCGTTCCCACCTTTTTCCGACACCCCCTCAGCTGATCCAATCCCCTCTTGTGACTCTTCTTCCATGACTGAACTTTCGTCTGGGATAGGAGCTGTTTCTTCTAGAGGTGCTGGAACTCTTCGAGTATGGGATGCATGGATCCAATTTGGCAGCCCTCCGCACTTCACCGCGGTGTTCGTGATCAGGATTACCTGAAAGGGCCCACGCCAGCGTACATCTAGGCAGTTCTTCCGGACGTGCTTCTTGACCAACACCCAATCCCCTGGGTTCAGATCATGACACAGATTCCTTGATGCTGGAACTTCAGCCGCCTGCACCTGCTTATACCACTCTACTGGGTTTTCCCTCAGTTTCGGAAATGAGTTGGTAAATGCAGCCAAATCTCCTCTACTCCATGGTACATGTACATAGTTCCCATTTGATATCTCTCGCAAAGGGAATGCCTCCATCTGCATTACCCTTCCCTCGGGGTCATCACATTTGTACTTCGTCTAACTGTGCCCTTTTTCGACCACCTTTCCTCCCATTTGTCCAGTTCTCTCCACACTCTTATTCCTGATACCAACTCTCTTATGTGTGTTTTTAATCCAGTAGTTCTCTTCTCATCTAGGTCTTGGTCTGAGTACTGCAATCTGTGGTTACTCTGCAATGCCCTTGTCCTAGATAAATCTACAGCATACCTGTCTGCCAAATTAGTCAGTTTCTCATGAATCGCTCTAGCTTTCCTAGTAGTATCCTTCGCTAGGAACAGCAGCTCATCTTGTTCATACAACTCAATCCTTTCTAAAGGCACTGTCCCTTCTATAATCTCGTCTAGATCGGATTTTAGACTGGAGACATCAAGCCTTTTAACCTTTATCGCAGCCTTTAGTACTTCGGCTCCAGATGCTCCTTCCACATCCCTCCCATCCCAGCTCCTAGTCCTGCGCCTAGGCACTGGTGAGTTATAGGGAGTCCTCCCCTGCTCCCATCTCTCTAGGTCCCATGCCTTTCCATCTTCTCGGGGTGGATGGTGAAACACTCCTTCACGCCTCATAGCCCCACGTTCCCCATCCTGTCTAGTTTCACGGGATGCATGGTAAGATATTCCGTTACTCCCTCTCTCTTCCTCTCGCATCTGTGACCTTTGATCACTTGATGTATGACGTGATCTTTCACTGTTCCCTCTTTGCCAGTGCTGTACACTTTCCCCAGGTGCGTGATGAGTGCACCTAAACCTCTCCCTGTATTCTTGTGTTCTTTGGTCTCCCTCAGGTTGCATGAGGCGAGACCTCTCCTCACACTCCATACTCCTACCATTCTGCTCTTGCTGTCCCCTCTCATTCATAGGACATGTAACTCCTCTATTCTCCTGACTTTGACCTTCTCGGCCCTGACTGCTTTCGCTAGCCCCGCAATGAGATACAGTCCTGTTACCTCGACTTTCCCACTCGGGTTCTGTTCTTGACCTATTACTCGGGGTTACTGCGGACCCATCCCATTCTCTCAAATCAGCCCTTAATTCTGTATAGGGTTTTGGCCGTGGTCCCCTCAGGTCCATCGGTCCTCTCTGACCTCCCTGTCCTGTGTTGGGATCCACAGTCGTATCGAATGGGGTGCTCCACGTTACCGATCCTGGTAATTGCTTCCATGCATTTGTCGTGTTATTCCCCCTTTCCATCTCTATTCTTTCTCTATCTAGCCGTGTCTGTTCTTCCTCTCTCCCATTCACTGGGTTGTAAATCGATACTATGGGTCCTATGGTAACAGGTACTTGAAGAGCATCTGGTAATCCAAAAGACTCAACCTTTTCGGTGTTTGGCGTCTTTTGTACCACAAACCTTCCCACTACACTCTGTACTGTACTAGGTTGAGGTGTCTCCCCACCTTTGATAGGTGTCCATTCCGATATAGGGAGTGGTGTATACCCCTCTATGGCATTCCCATCTTCCCTTGCGAGCCCTCTATCTTCAATTTCCTCAACTCTCGGAGGTGGTCTGTCTATCAATAATCTATTTATCACATTGTCCTCCGACTCGCTCTCCTCATCCTCTTCCATGAGGTTCCTCCCATCTACCACCTCCCTCATTGGATACAACTTCTCTACCTCAATAGCCTGTACCCTCCATCTCTTTGCCTCCTCGTCCCATTTGGAATCTCGCACTGCTCTTACCGATCGCGTCAATCTTTGTTGACGCCTGTCCAAATTTCTATCGTGTGCCGCCCTAATCCATGCATTAAGGGCCTCAAACTGGGTTGGTCTAGGTGAGGATTTCAATGAGGACATGGTTGCTTTTAGCCGATGTAACACCTCTAGCTTAAACGTTCCGTACTTTGGGAACTGCATTTCCTCATTTCCTTCCGTAAGCTTATTCCAAGCCCCAATCCATAATATCGTATGCAGCCCCACATTCGTTGCCATATAGTGAGCTGGTGTACCCTCCGGCGGTGCCTCTTCCCCGTAATAATGTTCACTTCTTTTTCTTTTAAAAATCCCTTTCAAACACTTAAAACACTTCATGATTTCTCTTTTCTCCGCGTTTGTTTACTTCCTAATGACAATCTACCAATCGCCGCGCTGTTCCCGCTAACTGGCCTATCCGATCGCGACTTTTCACTGACGTCGCACCAGCCGCCCAATCGCGTCGCGGCTCTTGCCGACGTCACACCAACAGTCCTATCACGTCGCGGCTCTTCACTCGCCACCCTATCTCAGCGCGGCTCTTTCTGACGTCACTCGTCCCCCTTTGCAGCAGTTCCCCTCCTTCTCTCAGCTCGTCTCCTCGGTCATGCATGCGTCCCATTCATACTCTGAAAAATGATTACTTCCGTCCAAGCAATCACCTTTCTTGACTGTACGCCCACAGTCTTTTCTGTAGTTGTCACCTTAACTTGACGAAATGTCTTTCCGTTTACGTCCAGACAATCGCCTTCTCTGATAGGTTGCTTACACACAGTAACTTTCGACCAGCGTCCGTTACTCATACACTCACTCTTACACTCCCCCTATCTCGGTCCCACGGCGGTCAATGGTACCTCATGACTTCCGTACTATGGTCGACAACTACTCTGGATGTTCGATACACCCAAAACCACTTAAGCTCTGGCCTGAACTTAAGATTTGCCAGTTCACCCGTTTACCAGGTAACCGGTTCACCAGGTTGCGCGCGCTCACAACCTTCTCTCATTCACACTACAGGCATTCAACTCCGCAAGACATTACGATACAAATACAACACAAAACACCGCAATCTGTTCACGCATGACCCTTGTTATACTCACTCTCCTCCGATACTGCTGCTTTTCTCGCACCGTCTGCACCTTCGGCGCACGATTCTTCCGCTGCTCGTCTCTCGATGTCTAGGGGCCTTGGGGTAATCTAACCTCTCTAGATTACCTTCCTCAAGAAGATAACCATCCTCTGCTACCAACTGTTAACGCGGGATTACTGGTTACTAGTTACCTTACCAGATCCCAAACCAAGTCGACTGGATCGTTGGTACCTGTCATTGAGTAAAAGGCAATCTAACAATAAATCAATCAATTAAGAACTTACACCACTCTAAATGACCACTGACCAGGATTAAGTTTTGAAAATGTAATATAAAACCAAAGATAACTGAAGATACAAACTTCTTAAGATGAGATTCAAAAGGTAAACTGGTATCACAATGAACATGAATTCTTTGAATAATCTGAGTCTACAAAACAGAATAATGAGTACAAGTTCAAAGATCATTAGGTTTGCAAGGATCGATATAAGTTGCAACCTAAGAGTCATTACAGAAAAGAAAATTCAGGTTAGTCTGTCCCTACACTAGACTAAGTGACATCCCTACTTAACAAGATCTTTACCCCAAAAAGGTGTCAGCCGTGGTGACTTCCTAAGAAGATCACGCACTTCTCCTTGTCTCTTCTCTGACAATGGGTCTCTCCTGATCAGCCTATCTGCCTACCCATCCGCTTCCTTAGGCTCCCAAAATCATCTGCTCTACTCTCCTCCCGGGTCGCTTTCCCTAATACAAAATCACATTTCCGATAGGAACGCCCCTTGGGACGCCCCTCACGTGGTACATCTTTGCGCAGTAAACTCCATGATGGTACTCTTCAAGACCCTCGTTAAAGTTGACCTTGGTTCCCAGGCTTCTTCTCCAGTGCACCGATACCCCCTGAAATTCCTGAAGACTCCTACAGGCCTGCACCAAGCGCCACTGAACAAAGCTCCATTCATTTCGACTGATTAGGACCCCTCGCACCTGCATACAGGCCATCCTACAGTGGGTCTCAAATTCCAGGCTCCCCCATATCTATAGGTCGTAAAGCATATGGAAAGCACAGTACTTGGCGCCTCTCGACTTCTTCTCTAACAAGCACATTTCAGATCAAAGGAACATCATTATCAGTTCGAGCCTACTTGGTTTACATGAAGCGGGTCCCTGCACTCTGAAAACATTTGACTTGATTTAAACAGCATTCTTAACTAACATACGTTTCTTAAAGTACACATCTATAAAGCATATATTTCAAAACTAAATTCGATAATACATTTTGGAAGAACCACGTTAACCCCACCTCACATTATTTTAGCAGCACGTTTAGATTTTCTGTGAATTGCCATGAGGCCTACACAATTGAACTGGTTTGCAAGGTTCCACTTAACTCTTACATGATTCCTTTAACATGAGAACGTGAGGTTTTCATATTCATTCCAACATTTCTACATTAGTCTCACACTGTTATGATTATTGTTACCCTACTTGAACACTCTATACATTTCACTACTAAATATAAGACACTCTGGTGCAAGGCATATGTTAACTAACTACGTGCTTGTAAATATGGTGCACTTATACATTTTTTCTCAGAATAGTGCTCTCTCAGCCTCGATGCCCGAACCGGCATGCAGGTGTGTCGTCCAGGAGCCTGTCGGCTCCTGGAGCGATCCGGAGGAGTGGCTAGCGGTGTGCGCTCCATTGCGATTGCTTCGAGAAAAAGGTGGAGGCTGCTTTGAAGTGCTCTTATGCAGCTTCTAATTTTGGGATCAGAGCCAGTACATACTCGGTCTATGCCTCACAAGCCCTCATTAAGGAATTTGAGAGAATGTTTCATTGCCTTCAAGATCAAATGGATCCACTGCCTCTCCTAGCTCATATGGAGGTGTTGGCCCAGTTCCTGTCAAACATCACTTTTGATGCCTTGTGCGCTTTTTTCTTCTCGGCTGGGGCAGCAGTGGCTGGACGCAGGTCTCTGTGGACGAAACCATGGCGACTGGAGGCAGCGCAAAATGCCTTGATTCATAAATTACCATTTGAGCGTCCTAAGCTGCTTGGGGATGATTTGAACACTATGGTGTAATAGTCTGCTGAGGAGAAGAATATGTTGAAGCCTTTCCAGTCTGTTCAGAAGAAGACATCTTTCATCACAAACAGAATGTTCAGGAGGTGTTGTCCTCTTCTCATCCCTTTCATGGATAGGCTTGAGGTCAGGGATTTGCATTCACCAATACGTCCCGACACTAGAATTAACAGTCCCAAGGAGCCAGTCAGAAATTACTATGCCGGAATTGGTTTTCTGGCCGGTGGGTTTTGTTGATCATCAGCCATGGTTATCGGATTCCCTTTGTTGGTCCTTTTCCAGTGGGTCAATTTTGGGATACCCCATTGTTACAAGATAATAATAATAATAATAATAATAATAATAATAACAATAATAATAATAATAATAATAGTAATAATACATTCAGAAGCAGACTTCTTTGTTATGAGAAGTGGCAAAGCTACTAACAAATGGAGAAGTTATGAGCGTACTGGAAGTTAAGAAGGGTCTAGACTTCTGCTCCATTCTTTTCTTGATTTGTGAACCATATGGTTCTTCCCAGTAAATCTTGAATCTGAAGGCTCTGAACAGGTCAGTAAAGGTGGTGCAGTTTCAGATGAACCCTTTGCAATCCATCATTCGTCTGATTCACCAAGGACATTTTTCTGTGATCCTGGATTTAACGGATGCCTATTTTCGTGTCCCAGTCCATCGGGGCAGTCAACAGTTTCAGAGAATTGTGGTGAACAAAGCCCATTTCCAGTTCCAGGTGTTACCGTTTTAGTATGTCAACAGCTCCTTGGACTTTTACCAAAGAATTGGCTATGGCTGTGGGTGTTTTACAGCTTTGGGGATTCTCTGTTTCCTTACCTTGATGAATGTTTTATCTGTGCTTCCTCTCTCCCTAAGGCTCTGCTGGCTGTGGAGGCTACATGGCTCTGTTTCAACAGTTGGGCTTCAAAATGAATCTGGCTAAATCGCAGCTAGTCCCTGATCAATAGTTACAGTTTATCAGCACTGTATTTGACACTCGGATGTGGACGCTTTTTCTACCTTCTGCTCAAAGAGAGACTCTACAACATCTTCTGTTGGACCTGTTGTCTCAACAGTCAGCTTCAGCTCCTACTTGGCTGAGGGTCCAGGGGTTGATGGCATCCACCACTGCAGTGATTCCTTGAACTCAGCTTAACCTAAAGCCTCTCATCAATTATCTGTTACCCAACTGGGATCCCTCCCTTGAAGATTACGACTCCTGTGTTCCTCTCACCCCTGTTCTTGTTCAGGAGTTGGGTTGGTGGCTGCACACTTCCAACTTGGAGAAGGTGATCAGTTTCCAGCTCCCTCCTCCCTCCTCCCCTGTTGTTGATGACAGATGCCAGACTGTGGGGTTGGGGGCCACACTGGGGTCTTTGAAAACTGTGGTCTCTGAGGCACAGGGCTCGATCCTCCAATTGGCAGGAGTTGGCAATTTTAGTTTTTCAGGACCAGTTGCTGGGAGCGAATCTGTTGACTCATACTAACAACCAGATTGCTTGTTGTTATTTGAATCGTCAGGGTGGGTCTCGGAGCACCCCTCTGAATCATCTGGCCTTGTTGATTTGTTCCTGGGTGTAGGCTTACCTCAGTGGATAAGGGCAGTCTACATTCAGGGTCAGCTCAATTACTATGTGGACAACCTGAGCCGCAACCTGCCTTCCTCAGTGCTGTCCCATCTATCTATGCCACTGTTTAGAGACATTGATCTCCAGTTTGGGGATCTATGGATTAACTTATTTGCCTCTCTCTACAATGACCTCCTCCCACAGTTTTGTTCAGAGGTGGTTTGTACACAGGCATGGGCAGTGGTTGCCCTTTCGATTCCGTGGCCCTGAGGTCTTCGATATGCCTTCCCTCCAATTCCCCCTCCTTCCGAGGATGCCTCAGAAGATTCGAGTGGAGAAGGTGTCGCAGATCTTGATTGCCTCTTTTTGGCCACGCCACCTTTGGTTTCCTCTGCTCTCTTTGATTGTCCTTGGTCTGGTTTGTTCGGTTTCCCTGCTTGCAGCCCTTGTCCGCCCCCGTCAAATGAAACTGATGGCTTGGCTCTTTATCACTTAGCGTTGGTGTCCTTGGGGTGTTCTTCTCTGTTGACAGAGGATATTCAGAAATCCCACAAATATTCAACACTTTTGTCTTACAATAACAACTGGGGCTCCTTTGCCAAGTTATCTACCGCTCATGGGGTGGATCCAATTGGCAGGGAGCCGGTGAAAGTTCTTGAGTTTCGAGCGATGGGTTTTTGAAAGATCTTGCCCCCTCTACTCTGACTGCTCAATGGACAGGTACCCTAGCCCTCAGAGGGTTGGGGGATGCTCTGGAGGGTATTGCTCCTTTGGTGGTTCCGTTGTTGCAGAGTTTTAGGCTCTCTGTCAGCCGATGTCTCCAGTGATTGTTTCTTCCTGGGACTTGTCGACTGTCAATCAGGGTCTCCAGTTGTCCCCTTTCGAGCCTTTGTGGGAGGCTTATTTGGTATGGTTATCTGCTTAGTTGTCTTTTATTTTGGCATTACTTTGGCTCACTGGTGGGGGATTGAGGTTTTTTTCTGATTTCCTATCGCTAGTTGCGGGGAACGTCGTTTACCACGCAACTTTTAGCACGCAGTGCTATTACAACGCGGTTTTTAAATCGCATTCTATTACAATGCATGACTCGGGGGGGGCACTCAAGGATAGGGAATACTTTTAATTTACTATCCAATACCTTCCCTAGTGTCAACGGGGACTGGTGTTGGAATAGTAAATTAAAATATTCACTATCCAACACCCCTTTCTGTTATGCGCTGTAAAAGAATGCGTTATAAAAACCGCGTTGTTACAGCATGCGTAAAAACGTACATCCCTAGTTGCAGTTTCTACCGGATAAGGTGATTCTGAGGCTGGCTCCAGCCGTTGTCCCTAAGGTTCTTCAAGGTTCCATTTGCACCAGTAGGTTGTACTTCCTCATTTTGCTGGGGAGTTTGATGGTCAGGTTCCCTCCATTTTGGATGTTCGAAGGGCTCATAAATTCTGGCAGTTTCACAACCTTATAAGTCCTTGGGGCTGGTATCTCCCGCTCAGATTCAGGGTAATTCCATTAGATCTGTGTCCACTTCATGTGCTGAGACTGCTGGAGTTTCTATCCCCTAAATTTGTAGGGCTGATACCTGGCAGTTGCATCACACTTTTATTAAGCATTATCAGCTAGATGTGTTCGATGCTTCTATGGATAATTTGATGTCAGTGTTATGAAGGCAGCTGTGTCTTGAGCTTGATTTAATAAACTAGAGTTTTGATCAGTTTTCAGTGTCACGCTTCATTCTTGTATTAGGGCTTGTGAAGTCCTCATATAGTAATGACTGTGACAAGGAGGTCTCGTATGAGGGGGCAATGACTGGGATGAGGAGGACCTTAAATGGGGTAATGAAAATTACAAGTAAGTAGCAACACATTTCCTGGATCGAAAGGGGCAGTTTTCAATTTGTGAGAGGTCTCAAAAGTACGTTTGCCAGCATTCACAAACATACATGGGAAAGTGACTTGATCCTCCCATTTCTCACCTCTTGCATCAGATTACTGCACTGAAATCTGCAGTAGTACAACCATTTTTACCTGTGAGGAATCCCTTTGTGAATTTCTGAGAAGTGTAAAGGAAGACGTTTTTGGCAGTAAACATGTGCTTGCTGCCCAATATTTAATTGCGAATGGGGCCCTCCATGTTTATAAGTATGCACAAATGAGATCAAAAGTTTACAGATTATTTTTTGGAATGGGCCATGATCCCGGAATATTCAATTCCCATCTACTGCAGTGTGCGTTACTTGTTTTCTGCTTGACTTGTACAAAAATTAGTGTTAAATGGCTCACTAGAATTCCATGTTTCCCATTTTCCAAAGTGGCATTAATGGTTAGTTGTACGAAATTTACAAATGAGATACGGTGGTGTAAGGAAGCCTTTCTAGGTCTGGCATTAAACAGGACCTTTTGATTTTACAAGAATTCCATGTATGAAATACTTAGGGCCTGATTGCTAGCAAAGGTGCTATTTATCGCACCTGGTAAATAATGATACCTTGGGGTTTGTTATTTATCGGGTCCGATAAATAGCACATATTACAAGTTATTGTGGAATAATATGTGGATTTTGGTGTTTACACACCAAAATAGATATGGTACAGTAAATACCATACACATTCCCCGCATTAAATTTCGGCAGGTTTTACCTGCCGAAATTTAATGAAGCTTGATGATTATCAGATGCATCAAATACCATTTAACTTGTAATTCTGACCTGTGTGTAAACAGTGGTTTACTCATGGGTAGACAGATAACGATTAACCCATAATCAGGCCCTGTGAGAGGCTTTTACAAAGCCCTCTTCATCCATTGGTCTGTTATTGTGTTGTTCACATTTGTTTCCACTCAGTACAGCATGGTAATCTACGTTTATTCCGAATCTTTTTTTCCGCGGACTTTGACTCCGCATACCATTACTCCGCGAGGTCTTTGACTCCGCATACCATCACTCTGCATTTTTTCACAACGCGTGCGCATTTACCACGCATGCCTTTACAACGAATTACGTTGTAAAGGCATGTATGGTAAATGCACACGCGTTGTGAAAAAAACAACAGAATTCAAGAAGATGGAACCAGGAGGAGAGTGGAACCACGACGAGAGAGAGGTAAGGGGATTTGGGTTAATTTTTTAGGGGTGGGGGGTCGTGCTGGGGTTTTGATTTTGTAGTGTAGTGTTGTGGTGGTTGTGTAGTGTAGGGTCATGCTGAGGGTAGTGGTATAGGGTTTAGGGTAGTGTTGTAGTGTTTGTATAGTGTAGGGTCACGCAGGGGTAGTGTTTTAGGGTTTAGGGTAGTGTTGTAGTGTATGTGTAGTGTAGGGTCATGCTGGGGGTAATGTTTTAGGGTTTAGGGTTTAGGGTAGTGTTGTGATGTTTGTGTAGTGTAGGGTCATGCTGGGGGTAGTGTGTTAGGGTTTAGGGTAGCGTTGTAGTGTTTGTGTAGTGCATGGTCATGCTGGGGGAAGTGTTTTAGGGATTAGGGTAGTGTTGTAGTGTTTGTGTAGTGTAGGGTCATGCTGGGGGTAGTGTTTTAGGGTCTATTGTAGTGTTGTAGTGTTTGTGTAGTGTAGGGTCATGCTAGGGGTAGTGTTTTAGGGTTTAGGGTAGTGTTGCAGTGTTTGTGTAGTGCAGGGTAGTGATGTTGTGTTTGTGTAGTGTAGGGTCATGCAGGAGTAGTCTATTAAGGTAGTGTTATAGTGTTTGTGTAGGGTTAGAAAAGTGGTTTATGGTAGTGTTGGGGGGTCGTGCTGGGTAGTGTAAATGTAGGAAAAGGACTGTGTGTCGAGGGTGGATTGTGCAGGGGTACTACATTAGGGTGTAGGGTAGTGTAGGGTAGGGTATGGTAGGGTACTTTCACTTACCTTTAAAACTTTTGCAGTGAGTATACCTTTAACATGCATGCCTTTGCGTTGTAGTGGCATGCGTGGTAAAGGCATAGTCGTTGTAAAAGTTTGTGTTGTTATAATTTGCGGGGTGATTGTATTTGCGGTGTAATAATTGCGGAGTAATGGTATGCGGGGTAATTGTTTGTGGAAAAATGTCGCATATTCATACAGCATACATCATTGGGCAGTGGATCAGCCCACTTTAGACATAGTCTAACTTTGTTGTGCGTGACTGTAGTGTACCCTTTCAAAATGAGGACATTCAGGAGCTTTTTCAGACCGAGAAATATTTTTGCTTATTAGCTAATATTTGTTTTTAGATTGATGAGGGCCTGGCAGCTTCCCCAACAATAATGTTTTGGAAAAATCATGACAAAATAAACATTGACAAAGCTCAATTTCAAGCTTATTGACTTTGCCAATGCTTGTTTAGATTTTTTGTTACCAAATGTTGAGCTTTTTACAGTACACATAAAAAACTATTTAGACTACATTATCATTTACTTTAGATCATGTGTATTAAAAATGTAATATTTCTCCTCACACTTTGAAAAAGTATTTGTACCAGGGTTATACAAACAAGATACGAATGAATGAACATGAAACTTTTCAGCATGTTGGAGGTTCATGGTTTTCTTTCTTCTGCTGGAGTTCAGTAGCTACTGATTTGCACCTTATGTGATAATTCATTGATAATGTATTATTCTCCTGTGTGCATAACACGTAGGGTTCAAAAGTCTCAACAGGCATGTGCACCCAGAGTTGAACTTGCCTATATGGCAAACAGGCAGTGCCCGTGGACTGGCCTCACACATCAGTGTGTTGGCTGTTTTTTAGCAGTTTGTGGGCCAATTTTATGGTCATGTAGGCCATTTTTTTACTGGTGATTTCACTGACAGCTTCAGCATTGCCTGCAGCAAATACAAATGCATGCTGTCTCCCACAAAATACCCTTACAGCGTGCCTTTACAATTTGAAAACTGGCCTGGTTTGCAAACGTGGACCACTTTTTCTGCTATGTGGTTCACTAATGGGGTGAATTTTATTTTGGTGCCCATGCCTATTTTTTGTCCCAGTACGACCCTGTTTAGTGCGCCCACTTTCTGCAACCTTTTATTACTGCTAGAAGTTATTTCTAGTCCCTCTTGCAGTCCTCAGGGTTGGCTACTAGGCACCAGGTCTCTCTCCTGTATTGACTCCTGCAGGGTTCAGTCCTCTGTGGTCAGCTAGGCTCTCTTGGAGTCAGGAATCGTTCAGCCTTTTTGTGTCCCTGGAGCAGCCAAACAGGAGGCCAGCCACATGAACCTTCTAGGATCTGGGTGCCAGCATGAATCAGAAGTCTATTTGCCTTCTTTCTTCTTGCAGTGCCTTTTTCAGGTGTAGTCTTCTCAGTTCAAGTGACATTCTGAATGAGGAGGTAGTGGTGATGTGCCAGTTTTATCCTATGTACTAGCCAATGTTTGGAGAATATTTTCCACCAGTCCTGCAGCGTCTGTTGCCCTTTCACGTGCCAAATATCTAGTGAGCATGTACTCACCACAGCTTCTGCCAGCCGTAGGGATTTTATGGTGAGTATCTGACTGTACAGAAAATGTCTTCGCTACTACCCCTTTTTACCGTATTTTCTTATAAAACTCTATATTTATTTGTGTTTTCATTAGAACACGTACTGCAAAAAACAGCATCTCAGCAACACATTTTAACTCAATCTTAGGATCATTGCCTTGTAAAACTACAATGAACACATATTTATGAAGGCTGTGTGGCCTTTAATTATGTTTAAAAGCATAATATTGGTGCAGGGGAATGTGATAGGTGTTGTGACAAATAAGTAAAGAGTGAAAATGATGTAGGAAAATAGAACGTTTTCATTCATAGAGCGCTTTAAAGAAACCATTTTTGGATAAGGGACCGAGGGATTATAGCCCACTATTTCAAAATTAAGAAGGCATTTCCTAACAAATTAAATATCATAGGGGGTTTCATGCCCTCTGCATGTACTCTGCAGGGTACAGTGCGAATAAGCAGTGGCAGCTCCTTCGCTGAAGCGAAGCAGCGTCGCCCTATTGCTTTTAGCAGTGGAAATGAAGGAAAAATAAAATGATTATTACTGGACATTATTATCATTTTATTTCTTCCTGCGTCTTTGTGGGGCAGGCCGGCCAAACAGTCATGCAAAACTTGCATATTCTCAATGCAGGCGGCATTACAGCCTGCATGGCGAACATGCCCAGGTCCCCATTTCCCATCTGAGTGATGAACCAGAGCACTCAGACCAATCACAATGCTGCCTTTCAGCGTTGTGATTGGTCAAGGGAGCCTGGCTGCTTCCTCTTCCAGCTGGAGCGGAGGGACGATGGCGAGGGACGGCACGAAGAGATGCAAGGAGGTTAGTATTCTTTTTTTTATCTTTCTCCCCACACGTCCCCCGCCAGCCCTGATCCGTTCCAGTCGATACAGCGAATATGGACAGTATCAACTAATTTTTTTAACTTATACAATCAATATAATTATGTACACCCTTTTTGAGTCATATATACACATATTCCTTTATTTAGTGTGTTAATGATCTTGTTTGATTCAGAAGCTTGACTTTAACTCCCATTAATTTCTAAATACTAAGATTTAATCTTCTGCCCAGCTGAATTAATGAATGAATAAACTCGCCTCTCCTTGATACTTAATGTATAATCAACAGGTTTATACAGTTTCTCTTAGCATCCTCACCTAGGCCATTTATCCAGGCTCTTATCCAGTCACCCCTGAAATGTTGTAATTGCACACTTCCTTCTAGCACATTCAAAATGTCACAGCTCGTGTGGTCCTAGGTCTTACCCATCACCTTAAGATCCCTGTCAACCTCAAATCACTTCCCTGGGTTCCCTTTCAGAAACGTTACTTGACT
This sequence comes from Lissotriton helveticus, assembly GCF_964261635.1. NCBI lineage: Eukaryota > Metazoa > Chordata > Amphibia > Caudata > Salamandridae > Lissotriton > Lissotriton helveticus. The sequence goes on along the minus strand of NC_136071.1, from coordinate 644,009,701 downwards.
CTATGACTCTGCTGTAGGAATTTGTATTCTTTTTCCACATATTTTATGAGCTCAATGTTCAAGTGGTACCAGTGCTTAATTTGAGCCAGTGGTTTCCGGTGCTCTGCACTGGCCCTTCATCATCAACACAGACGCTTTTCCTGCGCACCAGTTAAAGACCCATTCATTTATGGTAGGCGCAGGGAGATTTGCCCAGAATCACAGGATGTTGAGCCGACGTCGATACTCAAACCTGGTTTCTCAGCTCCGAAGTCAGCAGCTCTAGCCATTGCATCACATACTCTCCCCACTTTCATGGTTAGCAGTTGGTTCTGTTTTAGGTGGCACTAACAAAAGAAATGGGCTGGTGCAAGCTGTCTTCAGACGAGAGCCTCAGCACTTATTTTAGTACAAATTAACCACTGTATGGGTTCAACCCACCAAGTCTCTTCGTTCAGCCAAACCTTTGGCCGTCCCTGAATTCTGGAAATCCTAGACTGTTAGTCAAACTTTTTCTACCACCCTTGCCAAAGATTGGAACTCTCTGCCTTTACACTTTTGATCTACGGTATGCCATACATCTTTTTACAAGTAATGAAATACCTAACTCTTCAATCTTTAGATTTCTAACTCTCAAATATCTTTTCTTTTTTCACTTCTTGGGTTCCTTCTACTAGAGCAAGGACACTGGGTATTTGTGAATGCTGCAAATTCACATTTATAAATTCATTTATTCATATATCTCCACCCGCTTTGGCAGTGTTTGTCCTCTACACCATCACCGCCCTCTACAGCTTTTGCACTATCCAGTCGGTGATGTAAACACTGTGCTTTCTGGGGTAGGTTTGAGGGCGCTAGAATGAAGACTTCAACCCTGAATAACCCAAAGTGGTCATTAATTTGTAATGTGCTAATGTCTTCTGCATAGATAAGCGTACACTCCAAGAGCCCAATGACCTTCAGCATTTCAGAAAGAGCTGTGCTACCACTTCTGTAAATATAACCTTTACTGGTAGGTGGCAACACCAGTGTTAGGGAAACATTTGCAGCAAAAATGATACATGGAATTGCTATAAACATACCATAACATAATCGCCTTTGGGGAGAATTTTGTAGAAGTTAAAATACAATTCCAATGATTGTTCAACATAAAGCATGATCATATATATTGAACTGCAATAAAGCTTCAATTAAATGTAGGACACTATGGATTTTTTTCTCCAGCGTGTCGGACATGTTCGTATCATATCCAGTCTGGTAATTTCCTTTTGGTAGTTGTGCACCTTCTAATTATTGCACCTTATGGTATCTCAAGCTGTTGGTGGACAATTAGTACAGCAAATGTGTGCCTGATTCGGAATGAAGAGTCACATATTAGGGGGTTCTTCTTAAGGTTAAGTGGGATTGGAGCTATAGTCATCTGAAAGCCCAAGTGTTTTATACAACATTGTCTTCAGCTGCTTCATTGTAGAACCTGATAAGGTTTTGAGTATCACACAAACAAAATACATATTTCTTGTTAGCACCTGTGTTAGAAATTGACTTTTCTGGTTGGCTAGGGTATGCACCAAAGCCAGGCAGAACTCACCACTCTAGTCAGGGCAAGTAAGTTACACAGCAAAGATTACCTGTGATCACCCTCTGGTAGCTTGGCGCAGAGCAGGCAGGCTTATCATCAGAGGCAATGTGTAAAGCATTTGCGCAACACACGCACACAATAATACAATTAATACACCACAAAAGAGACTACACTGAATTATTGTCCATAACACAAGCCAAAAACAACAAAAATCAATACTGTGCATACTATGCAATTACTTAGACAGTACTCTTTATCCTATGCAAGGCAGAAATCAAAACAAAATACATCAGTACATTAGTGCACTTAATGGAAGTCAGTTATGAAGAAAAAGATGACTCACCATATATCATCATAATCACTCCTATTAAACTTTATGTGGTACTAAGGATCCAAATGTAGGGCATAGCAGCACCTGCATGCCTATGACTTCAATACGGTAATTACAGTGCCTCTAAATGTGGCAAGTTCCTGATGGGGAGGGCCTATGTTGAGCACTCACCCCAAATTACTACAAGGAACAAGTGCCCAAGGTAGGTCCCAAAGGGGGCACACGTTGTGGAATCCAGCAGGGAGACTTCGCAGGGTCCCCTGCATAAAAAATGAGCAGTGCAGCAGCCCACAAATGTGCGGTGTAGCTGTTGACTAAGGCAGCCTTTAACAGCAACAAAGCCGCCCTGATGTTGCAGCATATCCGGGGCCTCTCAGGGGCCTCTCAAGACAGCTGTCGATAAGTCAAAAACTGAGCCTCCTGCGAACGCATTGGATGGCTTTGGGAATTCAGGTTGCCCTGCACACCCTCTCCATACCTGGGTGCAGCACTTCGTGCGATCCCTGGAAAAAGATAGTGCCGGGGAGAGCCTCCAGCACGGCTACACTCCCCACAATCTGGCTGATAGTTGATCCCAGCTCTCCACGTCTCTTGTGGCAGGGCTGCCTTGCCAGGGATTGGGGTTCTTGATGGCTTGTTAGTGAGGTTTTCAGATAGTGAGACAGCGACACGGGACTGTACCTCTCCCAGCATTGTGCGGTGGGGTTCCCCTCACGGGGGATGCTGTAGATCAACACACTGTGCTTTCTGGGAGAAAGTTGAACAGCATTCTACATGCGCTTTCTATTAGCAGCTAAAAAATACAACAGGAGGAGTCCTGTAAACTGAGTTCAGACCTAGGTAACTTAGTAACAAACAACAATGTCTCAACAGTTATATTTAATAGACAATTAATCAAATGTAAACAAATATATAAGAGACGCCACAATTGAATATCACAGTCTCTGTTTGATGTTGTAGCGGAAAGGCATTCATTTCAGACAGCATTACTCTTTCTTCAATATCAGTGTAATCACAAATTGCACACATAGCGCTTGTGAAAGGGTGAACGGTGCAAATGAGGCATGTGATATGGTGGGAGCGCCAAAGGCGTGATTAAAAATGGTACATAACATGAGCAGTGCTGTCACAATTAATTTGAAACATGTTATGAGCCAAAGAATCTGTAGGAATGCTTTACTTTGTCTCTGTCAGCTGCTGGCTCTTGGGCAGTGCTGTATTCTGTCAACACAAAGTTGTGGGCCAAAATTGGTGCACGTTGCAGCTTCCTCTTTCACGCTGGAGTCAACCACACACCATTTGGCAAAGAGAAGCACTTACTACACACTAGTATAAATCACCAGAGAGGGATCAAGCACAACTCCTTTTGTAGAGCACACTGCTGCCAGACTGATAGGAAAATGAGTGCCACATTGGAGGTTCTTTGTGGTAATCTTTTGTTTACCCTGAGATTGCGGTAAACAGGGGGCAATCCATTAAGCCTTTGGAGGACACTTGGGGTCCTAGCCCAATAGTAAGGAGCAGGCCAGCAACACAAGGCAGGGAGCAGAGTGGCACTTCTTCCTGCAGCACAGCATGCAACAAGATGCAGGCCAACTCAGCAAAGCAGTTAGCAAAGTGGCAGTTCCTCCTGGCAGCACACCAGTTCCTATGTGTAATAAAAGGGGAGTTTTAGGCTCCCCAAGTCATTTTAAATGCCAAGTCAAAGTGGCAGTAAACTGTGCATGCAGGCTCTGCAGTGGCAGGCCTGAGATTGGTTTGAAAGGCTACTTCAGTGGGTGGCACAAGCAGTGCTGCAGGGCCACTAGCAGCATTTAATTTACAGGCCCTGGGTATATGGGATACCACTTTACAAGGAATTTACGAGCAAATCAGATATTCCACACAGTTGTAATCCAATAATACCATATTTTAGAGAGAAAACACATGCACTTCAGCACTGATTACCAGTGGTAAAGTGCCCAGAGTTCTAAAGCCAACAAAAAGAAGGTCAGAAAAATAGGCAGAGGAAGGCAACAAGTTTGGGCATAACTTGCAAAAAGAGCAAGGTCCAACATCATGCTTCAGTCAATATGCTTTATTAGTGTAAACATTTAAATAATTTATATTCAAAAGATGTAGTCAGCTTGCCTTTGCTGACATTACCCAAGTACCTCTTGTATTAATCCCTTCCCTATTGCTATTCCTTAGAGCTCCAAACCCACAACTGTAGGCAACATTCGGGATAAACGTGTATGTGTTTTGAGAGATTATAAGCAGATGTTTGGAGAAAAATGATTCACTATCCAAAATATATTTAAAGCTGATTTTTGAGTGATAATTCATGTGGTGCTGTGGAGACCTTGGTGCTGGAGGCATTGCAGCTGTGGCTTTTATATATTACCCATGTAGACATATTCCATATTGACAAAGATTTTTTTATATCACTGCTGGCAATTATGCCTGATGAGTTGAGGTGATCACTGTTGGTAATCTTGCGTACGGTGGCCACTAATATAATCTTGTCTGATATGGTCACAATTCAACACTAATAATATTAGTAGCTCAGGATGAATTGCATTTCATTCAGCATAAGTAGCTCTTACTGCAGAGAATGGTGGAATTGCCTGGTCTAGAGTTTCAAGCCACATGTTCTTTTTCTAAGCACTGTAAATAATAGATGTTCACACAATTAAATAGTAATCAATTTGTAGACCTTCTAAATTGATTGAATTTGAACTTGTGATCTGCCACTAACTTCTTATTTTTTGGAGAGAACTTTCATCTCAATACATCATCCTACTAGCGATAAGGGAAATTTAAGGTGCAAAACGTCCATCCCTTGGTATGACCATGGCCTCAGAATGTGCCAGCCACCCTGCTAAAAAACATATACAGCGGATCCCTAAGTTGTGCCCTGTTATCATGGGGCATTTTGCTCTACATTGCCTGTTGCCAGCGTAGATGCTGTGTTTGGATTTTCAAACAATCCCTCTTCCATTTGTAATAAATTTACAGCTGCAGATACACTTCACTCTTATGCACTGGCACCTGTGATACATAGGCACATTGTGATTGAGAGCTGCTGATGTTGGATAGATCCTGCACAGACAGCCATCTTATACTTGGAAGCAGCATTGACCTATATATAGCCAATAAAAAGCCCATTCATGTCAATGTTTTCATTTAAATTTCTACCCTTAGTTACATCCCGGCTCATACATATCTCCTTTTCACTCTGCTTCCACGCAAGGTTACCATTAGACCTATGTTGTATCACACTGACCCCATTGCATTCATGATGTGCGGCTGGGGGTGCTGTCACCATAAAATGTCAACTGCTGAAATAGCAACCCCTAATCCAGTAAAGCAGACCTCTCTTGAAGTCAAGCAGAGGTTTTTGGGCAGATACCAGAATGTTTGACCTCTTCCATGTGCCATTTTGAGTGGGAGTGTTGGGAAGCCTAGTGGATACTCTGCAATCAGAAAGAACTAAGGAACAAAGCATTTGCTGCCTCTTCATTGGGTTACAAGTTTTGTCATGGATTATATTCACTTCCATAATTATGGCTTAGCCAATATTTAGATGTCCTAAGTGGCATGGCTTTCAAATTGTAGGTATACATTTTTATAGCTTTCTTTGCTGAAGATTATCGGAAGCTATGTCGGTTAAGGGAGGGTTGGGTCAGGCAAGAACCATCAATTCCTATGGGAAGTGGCTAAAAACTGTTACTTTACCAAGTTCAGCACAAATCCCTGCACTGTCCCTCAATATATAAACATTCCAGTTCCTTCTTGGGGCACACTGAACTGGCTCCTAGCACCATGATAGAACATTCGGGATGATGTGCTACATAATCCCCTTTTGAGCTCAGTCAAATTTAGAATTAGAAACTCAACTGAAATGTGAGGAAGGACAGTAGTAGTAGAATTGACATGCATGTGAAACGGTTGTGATGGTTATAAATGTAGGTACTAGGATTGCCTTTACAGTCAGAATAATAGAGTTTTGAACATACGGCCAAATAGAGTCATTATAAAAACATAATCACAGTTATTCTACAAAATAAATGCATTTTACAGCTTTGATATGCAGCTTGAATACTAATATGCTTTAACTATCAATAATGTCCCAGTTCCTTGTGTTATGTTGTGTTGCTAACAATAGTCTACTAGTAAATTATATCCAATTATCTATTTTGCAGAAAAAAATCTTGAAACCTTGGCACGTAACTTTAAGTTAAAATTTGTATGTTTGTTTTAGTTGTACATATTTGTTCTAATGTGTTAAAATTTCAAACTTTCAAATGAATTTCTATAGTAAAAAATGTTTTAAAAACATGCTGAGAAATTAAGTGTTCTTATGCCAACTAACACTAATTGTTGAGTGCTCCCAAGATGCAGTGCATGTATCAAAGGGCCCAGTGTGGACGCGCAAGTCAAACAGCCTGAAAATGTTGCCAAGTCTATAGACATTACTAGGTCATTCTTGGCCAGTTAGTGGTGTCTGAGCGCAGAACAAGCTTGCCTTACAGAGAGGTGAATAAGCTCATTTGTGGGAGCCAGACGAAGTGTATCTTGGCAACTCTGCAAAATCATCTGCACAGTGTTGCATGCTGACATTGCACAAAATGTACCTGAAACTGAATGAAATGACTATGTGAGACAATAATTCGCACCTCCACACATAGAACGGAACAGGCGGAGTTGTTTTAACCATGGTATTTTCACTTCTACTGATAGGCAGAATGTTCTTTAAGCAAAGCAAGTTACCTCTAAAGAAATAAAACACCAATATTTTAATGATTTACTACCAAGAAGTAATAGTAGTTTGGATGCAGAGATAGGAAAATCTGCATTTTTTTCTTGCATAAAAACTTCGAGTAGGAATGTGGTATACACAGTAAATAAAAGTGTAATTTGGTCTTTTTTCTTTTAAAGATGTGTGTGGTATTTGTTTTCAAGTGTTCATCTCCATCACTAGTTGCTTTTAAAATATGAACCATAAGAAATATTTTCAATCCTGTAGGTCTTAATGGGACCCTCATTCTCCTCATTTCATCGCAGAATAACATTCACACAAAAAACAATTATAATCAGTTTCTCCATATTTGGCTTTGTATCCAAATCAACACGCAATCTTGACCTCATGCAGAGCCACATGGTTGCACTCAGCATTCATAGATGTATGTGATGTACCTTGCCTGGGCTGCTGCTAACAACCGACCCTACCCTTATTCAGAAAGACCATCTGAACTCTAAACTTGCTTTTTCAAGAAATGACTTCATAAAGGTGATTCAAATATCTTTTCATTCATTCCCCTTCCCTCTTTAGCTTTCTATATATGTAAGAAGCTACTTCGGTAAATAGAAGTCAACATTATTTAACAAAATATATATATACATATATATATATTTAATGCTATAGTAGGTAGGAGTTATTTTAGATTTAGAAGAATATTAAATGCCAACAAGAGTAGGTTTCAACAAAAAAAGTGTTATAAAATAAGCAGAAACTTCTTTGTGTCACTCTTTTGTACCAAACTTTGTCCAACAGTACCTTGGCGGTAATCTTCCATTTACATTTTTGGGTCTTTGGTGTGTGTTGCCTTGTGAAGTATTCTTTCCAAAGAAAGTCTATCTCCAACAGACTCATTCCATAGCATCCATATTTCGTGGTTAGGCTACATTTTTGGCGTTGCATGTCTGATAAAATAATTCTGAAGTACCATGTTTGATTTGTAGAGTTGCGCGTCTATGATCCTCATCTGCGTGCGTTAAAATGACTGTTTGCATTAAGCTCAGTCTTATGCTTTGTCAAATGGTGAGCTAGTGATATCTAGCCTGGAATTTGTACTCTAGGTACACTCACCAGGACACATTTCAATGTCTTGAAGCGTAACACAACACAGTTGCACAGCTGGTCAGTTTGTAATTAGGCTTTATTCGTTTAAGTATTTCCCTGCAGTGTCAGAATTGCTGCTCCTTTGCCCACCAGTCTCTAACTGCCTTTATTACAATCTCACCAGCCACACAGGAATGTGGAACCATAGCAAGGATCACATTCCACATCCCTCACAAGGTAGTGAAGGCAGAAACCATATGTAACACAGAGATACCCCACAATTCTAAACTGTGTATGATACTGGGTTTATGCATAAATGTTATGGCATAAGTGTATTATACAAAGTACTGCTCACTCCCTTTTTGTTTGTCTGCCTTCTCATGGGATAAGGATTTTACACAAAGTCAGTTCAGTATATTTTAGTTGACAAGGCTTTTTATCGAATCAAAGAGGTGTTTGCACTGTTGTGCCCCAGGCATGCCTTCTTTGCATAAATTGTCAGGAGATTAGCACTGTGCAACACACATTTTAGGCAGCTCAATGGTCAAGTTTCAAGCTAAAATCTTTTAGTGCAGGAAAGTTGATCAACAATGCCATGTGAAGCACTTTTGACTGCCCAGCACCCTAAAGGCACTCACACAAACGATGTTGTCAACCTTGGCCTGAAATATAATCCTGTTGTCACTGTGAGATACTAAAGGGCAGTAAATCCAAAACTCAAAAGCACGTTTTCTCCTCAAGTGCATCAATTGTCTGGAACTCACAACTGTCTTGTTCCTAATTTCCTTTGTTTATTAAAAAAAAATGAAAGTAATTCCTGTTAAATTTCTGACTCCCTGCTAGCATGGAATCCCTAATTCTCTGTTGGCCTGCCTCCTCTGTTTATGTTACAATGTTGTATTTAAGCCACTGGTCTGTTCTTTTAGCTAGTCTTTACCCTCTGTGGTGGCACATAAAACGCCTCACTGCCCAGAGACTACGTTTACACAGTATTTGTTGGCAGTGTAAATATTTTTTCATTATTTGTGATTACTTTAGGGCTCTAATATATTTCTATTAAATATGCACAATAGTATGGTTCTCAAATGAAAAACAAATAGATATGCACCCTGAGTGTAAATATGTCAAATTTTTGGTCAATTTGAAAGAGCATTTAACATTTTGATTGCATAGGGAAAGTTCTTATTATGAATTTGCTTTGTTGCTTACTAATGTGTTATATCTGTTGTATTCCAGAGGAAGCTGCAAAATTCCATGGAGGTCCCCCTAAGAATGCATACATGGAACAGAGTTTCCAGGGATTGAATCCAGTTTTAAACATTCCAATCAATGCTGCACAAGTAGAACAGTCAAGGAAGAATGCTGCCCTCATCGGCATGAAGTTGGAAAACTGGTTGGACATTTTGACAAACAGCCTCTGGTCAGCTGTGGACATTTGTGCAACTGGCCCAACATCTTGTCCAGTCATGCAGTCATGCAGTCAAACAGCATGGAGCTCACTTAGCCCAGACCCTAAATCAGATATGGGCCCCATCAAGGCCGATGGCCGTCTGAGGTAGCATCTGTTGTACTCTTCTACGGCATGGGATTTAAAAGGGAATTTTATCATTTCTATTGAACCTGACTGAAGATTTCAAAACTTTCTGAAAGAGTGTTTGCTTGTCTCCTACAGTTTAGATTTGTATGGATAAGTTGTAAATGTGGTTTCATAAAAAAAAAATTTTTTTCCCATTCCCTTGTTTACATCTAACATAGAAGCTACTAATAGTTTATGTGACATTTGATGCACATCTCTTTCGTTAAAATGTATTTATATTATAGATTTTATTTTAAATACCTATTACCAAAGGGCTTTTCTAAGATTAAACATTGAGTGGTCGATAAAACATTTGATTTGGCAGTGTGGGAGCCAGCCACCATTCGAGGGCCCTGCTCCCACACCGCCAAAGCCTTACAGATGCTGTCCGCCAGATAACAAGTTTCCTCGTGTCTGGCGGGTGGTGCTTTGGCATTCCCATGGGGGTTCCCATTAAAAAGGCATAACAATGGGATCACCAATGGCCGTTCCTGCACTGCATTGCAGTCTATGTAATGCAGGAAAGAGGGTGAATGCACACAGGAGGGCACAACATGTGCCCCCCTGAAGGCACCCCATGACCCTGAGGAACCAGGGGGCTCTGTTTCCTCACGCCACAGTTTTCATGTCGCCCTCACCGATTTGAAAACTGTGGTGGTGAGGAAACTCCTAATATGCTCTGCCAGCTTATTAGGGCGTCTCACCGCAGCGCCACCATCGCGGGATCCATTGCAGTTGTGACGGGACTGTGGTGGTCCCACCCGTTTAATCGTAATACAGTGGGTGGGTCGCCACCATGGGTACTTATGATCACCCTTTTTACCTCTAGAATACAAAGAATCTGAAAGAGCAGGAACGTATAAACACCCACCAATGGATAATGTTTTCCTTTGCACTTATCAATTTTCTCTTCAAAGAAATAACCAAAACATTTTCTAGTAAAAAAAAATAAATCCACAATTATTTTCTTCATGTAATTAGAGAAAGAGAGAGGGAGTAATAATGTGTGGATGCAGGCATACTACTTTACACCCAATGGTATAAGAAAGGAAGGAAGATAAACCTTTTTTATACTGTCCTAAATTTTCTCTCCTGCTCCATGCATAGATTTGAAGGATCTGCGACTATGCGTGTGAAATTCTTAAGACCGAATATGAAGAGTGTAGTCATGGCAGAATCTTAGATTCAATTTTTACAGGTAACTGTGAACAGTGATGAGTCACCCTTTGGATTGTCTTCACCCGAGAAACAGCTTTTGCATAATTATTTGACATGTAAGAGTTCAAACATAGTTTAATGCAATCACACATTGTAACCTACTCCTATTACAACTTGGGCTTCCAGTTTTTTAATACAATGTTCTTTCCATTTCATTTGTGATTACTTATTTGTGTTGTTTTAAATTTCCTTTAGTTCTCTAAATATTTGACACAATATTCTCATTAATGTGAACATGAACATCTGCTGTGAAGAGTGAAGCATATGTACGTGCAACAGTAGAGTGTGTGGATCTGCAAGCACCCTTTCATTAAGTGTATATTGTATATCATAAGGCCCCTAAGTGGCAAACTAAGACATTGCTTAAAGGTTGCTTTAAAGCACCGTTTAATTGCATTTTCATTCACAAATGTTAAATTCCCTTTTAAATAATGCACACCTGGTGACAGGATTGCCATGGAACTCAGACCTCAATAGCGTGTTATATTTCTCACCACAGTGTTTGAAGCTACTGCAGTTTGCTTTGGACTGAAAACAACAATGTCAGCTGTGCTGGCATTAGGGCAGTTCATTATGCGATATCTGGAGCAAGAAAATGGAGGCATAGAACAAAACGTTTAGATATTTATTATTTATATGTGTTAGTCAATGACTAATTAGTAGGTGCTGCTTTTGCAGCTTGAACATTGTTATCTTACTAACTAATGCTGCCTTTATTGAAAAAGGCCTTTCTCTTTTATTTTTCTACACTTTATGTTTGTAACGTTCATTTGAGCAGTTGCGCATAAAGTTGGTAAACTTTCTAACTGTGTTGCCAACTGGTTCATATAAGAAATATAAAAAACATGTCTTATTCATTGTTCAGAATGGAAAAAAAGACATTTACATCTAGAATACAGTTGATCAAACCAATTGACAAAAATGTTGGAGGGTTAGGTGAAATAGAAGATATTTTCACCAAACCAGCGAAATAGTTCATTCAGCTGCTGATATATAACCTAGGGATGTGTGAAGTTGGAAAGATTTTTCTTCTGGGAACTTTGGAAGTATCACAACTACCAAAAAGACCATAACATTTAAAAGATACATTGTTGGGAAAATGATGAAAACATAGCTTCTGCAGAGAGAATCCCTGCAAAAAAACACTTAGCTTGGGGAAAACAAATGTTTTTTGCAGGAAAAATGGCCCATAATACATTATTAACAAGAATTTTTGCCTCTATGCAAAGTTTTGCAATGTTGAAAACATTGGCAAAGTTCACATAGTTTGAACTCAGTAAACTTGGTAGCTAACATTTAAAAGTTGTTATCCTCAATACAAACAGTGAATACTCTTGTATAAAAAACATGAAAGAATATCACAAACAACGTTTGCTTTAAAGAAAAGTAAGTCTAGCCATACAAAATAAAGTTCGGTATCAGTTTTAATGGTGAATCAATTGCTTTTTCATAGTAATTCTGTCTAGTAGAAAATATTAATCAGACACTAATTTCTCTATGAAATGCACTCTCTAAAGGTTCAGGTCCGGAAATATTTTCCTAGTAGCAATTTCAAAATTTACTTCTGGAGATGTATTTGAAGGGGTCAACATGATGATACCTTCTTTCTCTGAGTCCAGGACTGTCACAGGACAGTCATTGTGGGCCAAGCAAACAAGCATACTTGCATAGAAATATATAAAAGAAAAAAAGAATCCTGAACATATATATGTTCTAGCCATGCAGGCCAAGGCACCTACTGGGAGAGAGAAAACACCACAGAATCATAAGTGGATAACCGTTCTGATTCTTTCTTGAATGGAGGAGCTACTTTTAAAAAATTTATTTTTTATTATTAATTTTAGCTAGTGATGATGCCTTCAGCAGGAGTGGGTCGGTCAGTCTCAGCTGATTAGGACTCTGATCAAGAAGAGGGATTATGTCATCGTGTCTACTGTTCATCAGTAGCCTTGGGTGTTTTTAGTTTCCCATTTGTATTTGTAACTTTAACCCTTTGCATGCCTCGGCCGGCCGCCGGCCGTCCGACGTCACGGTGGGCGTGTGCGTGGGCCGGCCGGGGGCTGTCCGAACTACGCCCAGTGATACATCACCCGCACCGCGGCGTAATTCGCGCCACGGTGAACGGGTTAATCGAAATAACCTTCATGATAAAATTAGAAAAGAGCATATATCTGTGTCAGATTGCTGAATTAACACAAATTTAACATGTATGATTATACAAATTCAGGCTTAGGATCACTTGGCAAATATGGTTTGTTTTTAATTTGTCCATCCTACTTTATTTGCACTAATCTTAATTATTCAAATGAATTCTGACATTTATTTCTAAACATTAACTGTGTTTATGGACACTATGAAGTATTAAAAACTTGAAAAGCTGACTTTCGCTATGCCCCAGTTTCTGGAATTTAGTGACTCCAATGTCAAGTTTGCTTTTGTTCTTATATTTTAATAAACACATGTTACATTTATTTTAAATTAGAAAAGCATATTAAAAAATTCTAAAATAAAACATTAAATATGTCTTATTTGAAAAATCGTTTAACATTAAATGTATTTATAGTTTTTTACAAGTTTAAATAATTTAGATTAATTTAAGATTATTTCCGATGGGGTTTTATTTTAGGTGCTAACCTCCATTATTGTCTATAGGAGAGTGTTGCAGTACTAGTTGTTGGTGCTGAACTTATTCCAGCTCTGAGCTTGGGTACATTTGCTTCTGTTGTGGGCCATTTTTAGCTGTAATTTTTAATGTGCAGTTTGTGAATAGGAATAGGCTTACTCTTTAGTGAGTGGGTCACATCTCTTCCTAACCCTCACTAAACCCCTCCCACATAGTATAAGTTTGCTCCATTTTCCAGCTACTCCTCTGGTACTACATATTTACTACTTAATAGTAAACTTACATGTGTGAGGATTTTCAATAGAAAAGATAGGTGAGGTGGAGATTTCTACACATAGATTTGGGAATATCATTATGTACTACTGCTTTAAGTACTACAAAATGTGCCTGGTGAATCAGGTCCAATAACTGTTGAAAATCTGCAAAACTGGTGGATTTCAAGCAGTCATGAGCCTAAGGGTATACATAGCAACCTGGATATTTGTAAGCAAGTGACATGTGTTTGCCATTATAAAATTGGTGTATGTACACCATTCCTAATGTTTCCCTATTCCAGTTATGCTTGTAAATTTTTGTCATAAAAGGGTAGGAATAAGTGACCTCTCTAATTGGTAAAAACCCAAATCCTAAATAAGAAATGTTGCTACTTTACACATTCATAAAAGGCACTGTAAAGGACTGTACACTGTGAACATTTCAAAAGTGTACATGTAGTGCAAAAGTAATACACAAGCAAATGTGTGGTTCATTTGTTTTTTATGAGTAGTGTATTTTAGCATATTTTAAAAAAGATCGAAATATGTGCTCCTCATAGGAAGGAACCTAAAATGTATAAACTTTTGATTTATTTCAAATTCTTTCTGCATTAATCTCAATATGATTATGTCACAGTCTTGGTTTTAAAATCAATTGGAAACACCGCTGACTAGTCCCAGAACTGACATTTGGATGCCAAGAAGATCCTTTTAAACTGCACGTACCCATAGCATTTAAATGGGGTTATGATTTTAGAAGTTTGGATCTTGTTAAGTTGATGTGATCAGTGGCGTGTGTTTGCCATTGGCGCATATTTGCTCTTGGAAGGTTTTTGTGAACTGTATTTGTGGACTTAGGGCCTGATTATGAGTACGGTGGTCCCAAGACTACCGTACTCATGGTGGCGATCTGAATGCCGGCTCCTTGGCAGTACGACTGCCCGATTATGACCATGGCAGTCGGACCACCACCAGGATCCAGGATCCCTTGGCGGCAGTGAGGAAATTGGTGGGAAATGGATGCGGTGTAGATGCTGGCACTGCTGTGTTAATCACAACCTGCATATCAGCCGACCTTTTCATGGTGGGGATCCCGCCATGAAAAGCTCGGTGGAGAGGCAGGGAAGGGGCCCCAAACAGGGCCCTAGGTGTTTTAGCCCTTGGAGCATTGTGACTGGGGCACAGGGTGTGCCCCCCTATGCCTGCACTGTCCTGTACACACTGTGTGCCATGCAACAGTGCGAGCACAACAATGCAGGCCCTGCAATGCAGCAGCATTGCCTTCAGACTCTCTCTGTGAGCCGAAGCATGCTGCCACTGCTAGACCGGCACACTGCCAGCCTGCTGATTAACTCCAAATGCAGTGATCAAAATGCCACCAGATTTCTCCCTACTGCTGACACTGCGATCTGGCGCTCCACCCACCAAGGTCATAATAAGGGCCTTACCCTTATTCTATCAATTGTCTTCCACATCACAAATGCCATTGAAATGTTCAGTTAACTTTCAACAGTAGCCATCTAATCACTAGCTAGAGAATCTCCTTAAAAGAGAGTACCTATGAACAAGTACATTGTTTTTTTCATTTATAAAACTTTAACTTTAACATTTAGAAAATAGCATTTTTTTAGGTGGTCCCTTCATTTTTTAATGTGATTTTTCATCACTATGTGAGAGTATTACCTGGGGATTTCTATGGCAAGAATTTGCCTACAGAAGATATTATTTTCTACTTATGTTTCTACCACTCTGTGCCCATGTGGAAAACATTTGTGAAAAGTAACCCTGTCTTTTGGAAGCTTGTTTGTATGAGGAAATACGATAATAAAAAATGTTGAGTTGAGCATCCTTGGATGACATTCCAGCTGTCAAGTTAGGAATGGTTTGAACTGGGGTTAGATCATTTATACATTTTTTGGACATTAGACACTTATGTCAAATGGAGAACCACAATGAAATATAAAGGGTGAATAAACATAGCAAGTAAAAACAACACTAAAGGACAATAGACTTAATTCAGGTTCTCTCATCAGCAGTTAAGTAAATGTACAGAAACCCAAATGCCAGCAACTGAGTCGACTTGAAAATGTTAAAGAAAAAGTTTGAATAGGGTATCTAATTACTGAACAGTGCAAATAAGACAATTGACAACCCAAAATGGCCTGTGGGTCTCTCTTTTAAACAAGAAACAATGGCACTGTTGTAGTGTAATACTTCTGATTGCTTAGTTTATCTGCAGCTCACCATACAAAGAGACATGTAAGCCTTTGTTACTGTCATACTTCCATGGGTGCTACCACAGGTGCTACCTCATGTCTGCAAACTCGTGCTCCTGACAAAAACAATGATTTACCAGAAATCACTTTGGGCTGAATGTACGATCTATGCAATCTCTATTTCTCTGTTATTTTCATTTGTGGTCTTTTCTCCCCTCCCTTGTGCACTTTTCAGGGTATTATTTGTTACCTTGCCGAACCATCAGCAAGATAGTGTACAGGCTCCTCTGATAACAGAGAAACATTGTTAGGCGCAATTAATGCGCAGGGTATGTATATTACAATGATGTCACTTCAATTCTGTTTTTGCCCTCCCATTTACAGAGTGAATTGTAACCTTCATTACAATAGGAAGACATAGAATTACATTTCCTTTGACCATTAACAACTTGTGTTGAAAAAAATCAGCACATGCAAATAAGAGCATATTCAAATTGAAATGTACTACAGTGGTATGACTGAAAAAATAGGGTGACCATAGTGCACTCTATGAGGAACCGTTATGTTCTGTTGTTTTGATTACTGCTATGAAAATAGATCGTGATGAAGTTTGAAGTTCTTAAACTTGATATTAAAGTATTTTTAAAGCTATTTGATAGCAGCACTTACCTCTGAATCAGATCTTTTCTGTTTGCTAGTGCCACAAGAATTTATTGGTTGTCAGTTTTACATTATGGCCAACTCTTATTCACTTATAGTATTAAGTAATGGGAAAATCATTACCCTCTAGGTTGGTAACACTAGGATTGCGTTCTAGACTACAGTATGTGAAGGGGATTATATGTATTATCATGTACAAATGTTGTGTTTGTTATATTGTTATTGGAAGATCTATACATGATTCCATGATTATTTAAAGTAGTCTGAAAAGGCTGTAGTATGTCTGAACATTGACACTGGAGAAAGAGCACGTCCACTTTGCTGGGAATATGTTGTATGATGAAGCCTTCAAATGCCTGCATCTTTATCTTGAACGGGGAACTGTAACAAGCAGGCGCTGTTGTCATTTTTCATTTATTTTCCTCATTGTGGTGTTGTGTATCAATTTAAAAGCCTTTCATCTTTTGTGTGAAAAGCCTTATTTTTGAACAACGTGGCCTTATACTGTGTTTGAAACATAGACTCTGCCTTTTCCTTAATTCTTAAAAATGGAACAAAATGTATCATGGGATTAGTGATAAAATAGGAAAGTTAGTAGCAAACAGTCTTTAAAATGATGCTCTAATATTCCTAAAGACAACATGAGGGCTAAATGTTCTTATTTAATTTTCCAAGAGCTACATGTATCAACCTATTTTGTATTCACAAACGATGGAATCGCTAAATTCTACTGTTTGCGAATGGCAAAATTGGCTTTCAAGATTTATGAAATGCTTTGACAGTGCATTTTAGGTTATCACAATTTTTTGCGATATCTTAAAATTGTGACTCCAAATAGGGACTCGCAATTTGTGATTCCCTAAGCACATGTACTAAGCATTTCCAAAATGCAAACTAGGCATTTATGAAATCCTATTAACACCGACTCCAAGTTAATGGTAACCATGTGCAATTATTGAAAATGCACAAAAATGCATTTCTCAAAGTGCTTTACATGTGCCCATTTTTTTAGGAGGTGCTCCAGGGGGGCATTTGGCCCCCGGCTCCCCTTGGATTTGCATTTCCTAATTTCCGATCATCAATTAGGTCATCACAAATTAGGTAATGCAAAACGCTTCACACCGTGGGCCTTTAGGCCCATAGGAACGAATGGAGTAGCATTTCCTAATAGCACTTCCCTAATTGTGGTTGCAACTCTGTAGGAGTCGCTGTTAGCGAATCGCTATTTTCTTACATACCATTTTGGATTCATGAAATAGCGATTACCACAAATTCACTATTTAAGAAATGCAAAATGGAACTTTGATACATGTGGCCACAGAATATTCGCTCAATGAAATAATGCAAAGTGACGGGAGACCCATTAAATTTTGATGATCGTCACCATAAAAATTCCTACCACTTGTAATGTAACTGCCCAACAACCAACAATGAGCACTGAGTTAAGCCGCCTCTCAGATAAACAAAATTACTGAGCCAATAGGTAGCCCCTTTAAAGAAGAATCACCCAAGCCGCTTCACACATAAACAAAATTACTGAGCCAATAGTTAGCCCCTTCAACGAAGAATCACACCTGCAGCTCGGAAAATGCAGTGGGATATGTTTTGCCCTTGAATGAATAGCTTGAATGTCTGCATCACAGACTACTATTGTGTCCCCCTTTCCATTTGTCAAAACTACTGCTGATTTCTTTCAGTTGTACGACTACTATACACCAAAGGAGAACATGACCCAGCTCCAATTGTGAACTGAAATATTTTACTCAAAAACACCAACAACAATTGCATTCTTTTTTAAGTCAAATTATATATGTTTTGTTTAAAATCACTGAACATAAAACCCAGATATTCAGTGTCAAACAAATCTACTATGGGGAAATACCTTTTTATTGCAGACTGATCTTACCAGCTTAATGAAACGAAATGAATAATGTATTTTCTTAAAGGGAACACAGCGTTCTACAGTTTAAACATTTAGTAATGAGTTTAAATAATATTTTATATTTGCACATGTTTGCCTGTTTCCTTATTGTTTTCACTCTTGGGAAACATTTTAAATGTGTTATATTTAAATATGATTCATTTCCAGGCCATTACGTTTTCACATTACCCGTGATATGGCTGCTCATTTTCCGGTCTGTGTTTGTATTCACAGTATTATTGTCTATCACAGTTCTGTTGAACCAATGTGAGCCTGCATTTTAAGTACTTTCTGAAATACTAGTATTAAAGTATTTTAGTCAATACCCAAGATACTAAAGCTCATACTTTGGAGTCCTTTGCAAGGTGGCACAAAAAAAGGCAGATCTCTGAATAAGCCATTGTTCATAACAATTAGATATAATATATGAAATATAAATTTGCATAAAAAATTATATTCTAAATGTGCATATTTTTTCTCTGATGGGCAAATATCTTCGTTGTGTGTGGTTTCCCCAATTTGAATTTTTGTTTATCTAAAAGCACATTGTACTGTTTAGTGTTCATATTCTTTTACAACCCAAAGATGACGAAGGGTTAAATTAAAAGAAGTTTCCCGAAATATCTTTTATATGCAAAGAAGATTTTTACTATGTACAAAAGTTTTGTTTCAATGTTTTGTTTCCCTTGAGGCCTATGACCATGAGTTAGAACGTATTCCTCATTTTCAGATTCTCATGATAACATAGTTTAAAAAGAAAATACTATTTTGTTATAGATCATGATATACATTGAAGCTGTACAGAAATATTTTGTAAGGTATGGATTTAAATAACATGTAAATACAAGAAAGTTTTAAAAGAAAATGTAAACGGCACACACTGAAAGATGTAGATATTTTGCTATTTATTTAAAGGAGCATACAAGAGATATTAAATTGTCTTAAATTGACCAGTGATCAAATTAAAAAGTCCACACGTTTTTTTCTTGTTGTAGAATGTGATTTTCAGCCTTTATTGCACTACCCAGTTTGCACCCCTTTGTCTTTAATTTAGAAGAACAAAATGTGCCTTAGCTGTATTCTTTGTCTAGGAAAGTCTGTTTTTGTCTGATGAGGTGAAACGTTTTTCAGAGAATAATGGATGTATTAAATACTGTATTATACCAAAAACACTGCAGTTGTATATATATATGCTTTCTGTCATACTGTGTTTTCAGATGCAGAATTTTAAAATAAAACAAAGTCTTTAAGGAAACTTGTTTCGTGTTTTGCATTGTCAATTTTTAATTCTGCTTCACTGAATTTATTGTACAAGCCAAAAATAAGAGCCATGGAAAGACTTGCTGTTGAATAGAAAATTATGGTGTTGATACCCAGTACAATTCAAAAGTAGATGCATTAATGTCACAAATTGATCATAAATCGAAATTCAACAGATCATTTTATATAAAAAGTGGGTTTATTTTTATACCTATAAGAACAATAAATTATTGACACACCTATCACACTACATATTTTTAAAGAAATAAATCTGAGTTACCCCTAAACAACCACTTTTTAAAGAAATAAATTTTTCGTTACCCTTATACAACCACTCTTCCTCGGAGTGTTAGAAAGCATTTCCCTTACCTAGTTCTATGAACCTTCCATACTGTTTTGGGGTCATATTTATGTGACATTGCATCGAAATAAAGCTCAAACTCAAAGTTGTTCTGTAGGCATTTTAACGTTTGCCCATGATGCCTCTTACTTTGTGGGGGTCACTGCTCTGCCTTACCTTCAAACAGTCATTGTCCTGAGGAATCTTTCTTCAGTCAGCACTGCCCCTTGAATTTGACCTCATGTTTCAGATAGGGGCACCCCAGTCTTGAGAGTGCCTTTGTTTTATTATGAGTTATGCACCCCTTGAAGTCAATAACAAAACATACATAACACACAATTAACTCATGATAAAACAACAGTGAATTCCATTTATTGAGTTATTATATTTACAAAGAAATAAAGACATTTATCTTATGATAGCAATGTTGTTATCACATTTCCAAATGAAGTCCTGATATATCAATTTGTACAATGCAAAAATAAAAATATGTACAAATCATTTCTTTTGACTAAGTGCAACCTTTAAGAAGTTAGGAGACATGGGACAATGTCTAAAATATGTGATCCATGACATGTCATATTGTATCTCTATGCCTCATTTTCCTACACTAATAAAATTTGGAGCAGAAGTCATTCAGTTCACAGATGCACACCAAACTGAAAGGGTCACTGAGTAATAGTAAAGCAAGAGCACCACTGTATATCAGCAATGCTCCAACCAAACGTCTTGGTCCCTCATTCTATTTAGAGTTGGGTGAAGTACTGGGTTTCCAAAGTCAGCGCTTTAGTTCACACCACCATTGGAAACCTCTAACCTTACTGCCTTTATACTTCAGATCAAAGTGGTGGTCACCTATACCTTATCCAGGGCAAGGCAACGGTCACTAGATTTCCTTGTCCGGAAAAGCCATGCCTAGCAGGGTGGCCAGGGATCTCACTCAATGCCCCCACACAAAGAGAGAAAATCAGCTGTGTTTCAGGTTAATCAACTTTTTGATTTTCAAAAATAAAGTCAGGCTTTATGAGTTTATTCTTTAAAAACAAGAAAACTTTGCTGAGTGAGTGCAATAATGATGACTCCAAGTGCTACCACTTTAATGAAGCAACCACAAAGGCAGCTCTAGTGAAAGCAGGAAATCTGCATCTGCTTGGCAAGCTATCTAATTATAGTGATCCATTACCATTTCATAAGTCTTTATTGTGATTCTTCATCATAAAAAGACTGATTAAAAAAGAGGAACATTATTACAAATATCATCCATTAATCAAAATCCAAAGTTATAAAGAGATATACATTTACAATACTGCACCATCACATTAACCCCTTCAGTGCTAATAACAAGGGTAACTCGTCATGGAGTTTCCATTGATTTCAATGGAAATTACATTGAAGTGGTACCAGATGCTTAGCATCCAAGTGGTTAATAAATACATACATATACAGTGAATTTAACATTATTAAGATCAGTTAAAAAAAATATTACATTTAACCTCTTCGAGGCTCATGACGAGCTGAGCTCGTCATGAGCCACGGCGCTCCGGTGCTCATGACGAGCTCAGCTCGTCATGAGCCGTGGAACGCTCGCATGCGGGGATAATTCCCCTGCTGTGCTGAGCGTTCCACAGCAGGTAATGCACCTGTGACGAGCTGAGCTCGTCATGAGCACAGGAGCGCCGTGCCTCATGACGAGCTCAGCTCGTCATGAGCATGCGGGCGCTGTGCGCGCCCCCCTCCCCCTCAGCACAGCGGGGGATTAACCCCCACAGCGAAGGGGTTAACCCATCAAAAAGACTAAGGAAGTACATTAATATCATCACTATAAAATCTATTTAAAAAACACATTATAGTGTACAGTGTAAATGTGAGATCAGGGACCTTACATGGTTCTTATATTACCCACCCTTTTTTGCCCGCAAGACCCATGCCCAGCTCAAAAACTTTGCAACTCCTATGACTACATAATGAGTGGTGTCAGTTTTCAACAATCTCTTTGCAACCATAGCTGGGCAAGTACCCATAAGCTTGCACACAGGTTTCAACCAGGTACTTCTTGGCTTATGGTAAGCCGGGCAAACAAATAGAAAGTGGTCTATATCTTCTATCTGATCTTTACAATACGGGCACTTGTTACTAGTTGCAGTATCCCACTTACTTGTGAGCCACCGCAAGGGCAAGGTGCCAACCCTAAACTGATGGTATAATTTACGATCTAGCCATTTCATTACACGATCCCAATAGGCCTCCAAATGTGGTTCGTCCCTAATATCGAGGTAATCTCTTGAGAATGACGAGGTAACATGGGTGGAGAGTCTCTTCACTTTGATCAACTCCTAGTATGCTGCTTTAAAAAGCTTTTTAGATGGAAAATCGGCAGTCTTGGGGTGATCCCAGAGATTCCTCATCCCCATGTCAATTAGCAGGGATTTGACACCTGAAAACCATGGTATCCTATAGGAACGACTTAGCCCCTTAACTTCCAACAGAGCTCTGGCATATATATGGAGCTTTGGAGTTATCCAGAGGCGTCTCCAGAATGCCAATGGTCTGGATCGGGCAACGTCTTCCAATGCATAGCAACCAAGATCATATAACAGTGGGATTCTGGGGGAAGATTGGAGCAGACCCCCTATGGATCTCATAAATTTGTTCTGGCCTGAGGAGAGAGGGGATGTGTTGGAAAACCCCCAAAGTTCGGCTCCATAAAGAATTGCTGGACAGATTTTAGCTGTGTAAATATTAACAATAGTAGCAATAGGTCTGGAGAGGGACAGACTATGTTCCTTGAGCAAGGCGCCAGCTAATTGTGCATGTTTTAACGCCAAAATATCTATTTGGGGCTTCCAACTCAGTTTGTCATTGAAAGTAACACCCAAATGGGAAAAAACGGCGGTCTGCTCCAGGGGTTCACCGTCCATAAGGAAGCGTGCTTTAACTGGCTTGGACCCGTGGAGCACCATGAACTTAGTTTTCCCTACATTGAAAACCAACTCATGCTCACAGCAGAACACCTCGAATCGTGACAGGGCCAGTTGTAATCCCTGTCTAGTTTTTGATAATATCAAGGTGTCGTCCGCAAACATGAGGAGGGGCACTTTCATGCCGGCCAATATCGGCGCATCCGTTGGGTAGTTGGTAAAGTACTGGGCCACCCCGTTGATGAATATAGAAAACAGGGTTGGGGCCAGCACACACCCCTGGCGGACGCCTTTGTTCACCTCTAATTTTTCGGTGACTTGACCTGGTTTGCCCCATCGAACCTGTGCATTTGTGTGCTCGTGCAATTTAACTAATATGGCAACTAACTCCTTAGGCATCCCAATTTTTACTAAAACCTCTCACAGCCTTACCTTTGGGACAAGATCAAAGGCGGATTTTAAGTCCACAAATGCAGCAAAGATCATACCCCCGCCTAAAAAGACCTCCTTCCAGAAGATCAAAACAAATCTAAAGGCCTGGTCGAGGGTGCCTTATGGGACCTAAATCCTGTCTGTAAGGGTGACAAAATATCCTCGTCCAGCAACCATTCCTGTATCCTACCCAAGATCAATCGTGCAACGATCTTTTGCATGGCGTCAATTAAGTTAATGGGCCTGTAATTGGCCGGAGCAGAGCAGTCTCCCTTCTTAAATATTGGTATAATCTCTGCTCCGGACCAAGATGGAGGGATCGGGGCACCTTGAGCAATAGCATTAGCTAAAAGCTTGATGTATGGGACCCATAACTCTAAATCCTGCTTGAATAAATCTGCAGGTATACAGTCAGGGCCTGGTGCCTTTCCACTCGGAATTAATTTCAGGGCAGATTCCACCTCTCCATTTGTGAACTCTAATGGACAGTCAACTTGGAAAGACAGGGCAACTTCTGTGATGCAATGCGGTGCCCTAAACTGTGCTTCGAAGAAGGAGACCCAAAGCTTGGGCTCAACATGATTATCCGGGGTTTTAGCCTGCGGGCTGTTCCCCCACCTAAGTAATTCCCAGAATTTAACCATGTTCCTCCCCTGGCACGCATTTAGCAAATCTCTCCAATGGTCCTCATCCCATTCTCTCTTAGCTTGTCTTAACACCGATTTATAGTTTGTTCTACACTACTTAATTGTAGCTTGAGACCTTGATTTTATGGCATCAACCAGACCTTTATGGGCAGTTCTGCACTTATTATTGTACCATGATCTTGGTTCCGGCGGGTTAGTCTTTTTACGTAGAATATTTTTAATGAAGAACCCTTTCAGCCCACTAAATAAGTAAGTGTGCACTCCCAGAATAGTAGCATTAAGCACTTCCTGGGACTCACAGGCCACAAGTTTGTATCAATGATCCACCAGGGACAGTGAAGGCTGTAGGCCTCACTCATGTATGGTCCAATTGATTATAGTACTGCCCTAGACATTGATATAATATTAATATGGGTTGATTTTCTAGTGTACACCACAGAGAGAAGTGTTTCTTGGTTCAGTCCTGGCAACATGGCCTTTGGGTTTACCACAGCAAAAAGCAACACACAGAATTAATCCCACTTATCTCTACATAAGGATATACATAAGGAATACAGCATATTTTACTTTGTGCTGAAAAATATGAAGATGGGACGTGTAGGAAGCTGGCTCTTTATATGGTATACCAAAAGAGCTACACCATGCAAAGAATCTAGGTATTCCCTTATCAGTGGACAGGTGCTTTCTTTAGTAATCCCCATGTGCTCTTCTAGTGGGTTGTGTCATTTAACAGCCTTAGACTTATCAGAGAGGAGTTTTAGACATCTGCATATACACACAACAGCCCAAGTTCAAAATACCTTTATTTTGGCTAGCAAACGCCATAAAGGTATGTGCAAAATACAGAATAAACTAAATATAAATACATAAAACACATTAAGTGATACAAACGGTTAAAACAGAAGAGGGGAGATAGTGCAAAAAAAAATGTGGTAAGGGGCAATCATATATGTGGACCAAGAGACCTCCTACGCACCAGCCGCATGGCATCCATGAATTTACCAACAGCACAAGCAAATAATCGCAGAGAGTCAGTTTTAGTATGAAGGGCAGTGCTGTGGCTTCTAGTGCCTAGCTCTTTACATAGGGGACCCTTGGAAGCTGCTTTTGCTGATACCTGCCCTCTGCGGATTGTGAAGGAGCGTGGTCTCTTGCCTGCCCTTTGTGGGAAACGGACCTTCTCCACGAGCCGACCAGCACCTCGCCGGACCCGCTTCGCGGGTCCCGCAGCGCGCCATCAGCTGCTGGTGACTGCTGTTTGTCTGCTGTTTGCTTGCTGTTTGCCGAGGAGGAGCGCGGGGAAAGGCAAGCTGACCAGCGGGGCTGCGAGCACAGGCAGGGACTCCAGTATCCAGGAGCCCCTGCGCGCCCAACCTGCAACACCTGGGCTGCTCTCCCCGCTGGCCACGCCCCCCGCCAACTGAGTGAAAACCGGGCTTCACTCTTGCCCCTGTGGGACCCTTGGAAGCTGCTTTTGCTGATACCTGCCCTCTGCGGATTGTGAAGGAGCGTGGTCTCTTGCCTGCCCTTTGTGGGAAACGGACCTTCTCCACGAGCCGACCAGCACCTCGCCGGACCCGCTTCGCGGGTCCCGCAGCGCGCCATCAGCTGCTGGTGACTGCTGTTTGTCTGCTGTTTGCTTACTGTTTGCCGAGGAGGAGCGCGGGGAAAGGCAAGCTGACCAGCGGGGCTGCGAGCACAGGCAGGGACTCCAGTATCCAGGAGCCCCTGCGCGCCCAACCTGCAACACCTGGGCTGCTCTCCCCGCTGGCCACGCCCCACCGCCTATCACGTACTGATAGTGCTGTTACTTAAGGACGGAGCCACCCCCGCTACGCGGGAGCGTGCGGGAGCGCGCCGGGAGAAGCCCGGGACAAGGGCGGGACCGTCTGTGGCCGTCCGGGGCCGCAGGAGGCCGGGCTGGGCCACCACCCCTGGTCAGTGTGAAACTCCATTTACCATAGTAAGTGACGAAGCTTTTCTTGTACTGTTTCGCTGTCATAATGGCAACCGCTGTAAACACAAGTCCCGTTGCCAGCCATTTATCGTCTCTTCCCACGGAGTCTGGCCCCTTGGCCATCGGTCCTTTAGATAAATTCTTTTTTAATCGCTCACTCGTAATAGACAAGGAACTTACTTTGGCAGAGAAGCGTGCCGAGCGCAGGCTTTCTATTGAAATACTTAAGAACTCTACGGACAAGTTTCCAACTGTAGTCTATCCCACTTTGGTAACCCCTCTATCATCAGTGAGCATTCCGATTACTAATAAACTCTCTGAGGCCTCAGGGGATAAATCTTCCGAGACTGCCATAGCAGTCTTAAACAATACCAGCGGTAGTATATCTGATACACCTTTGCATACTGATGCGGGATCTCACGTGGTATCGTTTAATTCTAAGACTGGGGCTAAAAGGAAATGTCCAGTTACTGTAAAAAGATGTAAAAAAACGGTCCAACCACTACCAAAAATCAGGAAGCTACACAAACTTGTGAGCAGTGGGAATCCAGTCAAAGAACCAGCGCAAAGAACAGGATGTGATACACCAACTATTCCTACTTCCCAGGATATCCAATATAATGTGGACAATTCCTGTTCTGTTCCAAAAGAATCAAGTAATGATAATGTTGTTCTATTGGCAAATGTGCTTCCAGAATTGGAAAAAATGTTTAGACTGGTACTTACTCCCATTGAGGATAGAATTACAAAACTCATAGATAGGTTAAACCACTTTGAGCAATCAACTTTAGATAATTTCTATTCTACTAAATCCCTGATCAAAAAGAGTAGGTTGGAGTTAGGTTCAAATTCCCAGGTTTCAAATATTCCCCATACACAGGATAAGGGCAAAAATACAAGAAATGGCTCACCTTTACCCTCCAAACAAAATAAACATCCAGCTAAAGTCATCACAAATCCACCAGTTAGGATCGAGAAAGTTATTTTAGGTCCTGAATCATCACAGTCCAACTCAACACATTCTGCACAGCCTCCATTACCCCGGCCCCAAAATCAACCAGCCGTTGTTAATGTTGTGGCTACTTCATGCCAACAAGTGGGTAAAGCTTCAGCTCTTGTGAGCACAATTACCAATACATGCAAACCTCCAAACATCACGGGGGTAGGAAATAGGGACAGTGTCAATCAGTTGGCTGCTAAAGCCACCACAGCACCCTTTGTTAATAATAACCTGGTGCAGAAACCAGTCCCCCAACTTCCTCCCCTTGCTCCTAAACCTATCCCAACGCCCTTGCAAAAGCCACCTCATAGAAAACCCCCGATTAATCTTACTCCAGACTCCTTCCCCTACGTGGCAGTTCTCATCAACGTACCATCTTTACCCGCGGGGCAAAGGGAAAATTTCCAGATGCTTAAAAATAAGACCATGCACTGGTTGAAAGAAAATCGTCCTTTGCCGGGTGACATTGATGGGTTAATAATAGGGGCAAGGAGAATAGACTGGATGGGTTATACACCTAAAACCCTGGGGGGAGACTGTATAGTGGTCAATTTTCAAGATCCTAGGGTGGTGGGATGGATAACAAGGCAAGGATGGGGAACGAATAAGGGCGGTATTGGTATTGTGGACCTCACCTTTTTTTACCCCAGATCAACAAGTGTAACCACAAGCTTATTCAACGAGCCAATAGCACCCGCAAAGGCCCAATGGCCAGTGACTACTTTACCGCCTCCTTATGTCAATTCCAATTGTACCCCACATGCATACAATAATCCCCATGTAGGATGGCAGGACCCAGGGTGGGGTTACTGACATACTGGTACCGACAATATAGGTGGACTTGTAAAGGGAGTAGAGGAGCTAGGTGATGTCTGTGGTGACATTATTGCCACAGACATCAAAGAAAATAGCAACGAGGCCGGGTGTGTGGTCAAGGATTGTGGTCTTAGAGTATTAACAGCAAAACCGAATGTCATACACCCTGTAATAGATGATCTAGCTGTGGTCCAAGTAGATAACCCAGAAGGGTTGGCAAACCTAACGGGGATATTGATGTCGTCCCATGAATCTCCACTTGTTAAATCTTGGGACGGGGCAAATGTAGATATTGGTACCTTGTTGTCCTGGAATATCGCCGGACTGGCTAGCAAGTTGGACTCCCAACTTTGGGTGGATTTTATAAGTGGTTTTGACATTTGTTGTTTTCAAGAAACCTGGGCATGTGATCCATTATTTTGCTTAGGTTACTTGAATTACTATATACCTGCCACTAAAGGGGGAAGAGGGAGACCAAAAGGTGGCCTAACTGTGTGGGTTAGACAGGGTTTGTTTACTGACATAAAAATCATAGATAAGGGAAATTGTGATTTACAAGCCCTTAGACTCTTTGTTGTAAATGGTGAACCAATAGATTTATATAATGTTTATGTGAGGGGTGGTAAAGAAGTCAATCTATCTACAATTGAGTTGTTGTCCGATGATATGGAGGTTAATTCCCAGGGTAACTTAAAGATATTGGTCGGGGACCTAAATAGGACCTTTGAACCATTGTCCTGTACAAACGCCCTTATTGAGTGTGAAGAGGATAATTTATGGGGAGTGCCTACTTTAGACTTACAACCTGTGAAGCGATGGACTAAGGAGATTCTCCTATTAAACGGAATATGTTTGGAACATGGTCTAAGAGCCCTCAATGGTAGGACGCCCGGGGATAAGAAGGGCAGTTTTACCTTTGATAATGGTATTAACAGGAGCCGAATTGACTATATATTGTGTAGTCTCCAGCTGTGGAACGGGGTTGTTGACATGATAATCAGGCCCCGGGTTGAAAGTGATCACAACCCCCTTTGCGTGTCGCATAGGTGGTGGAATGTAGGTCCAAAAAATCTGAATGAGACACATAACGCAACTCCCCTGTTAAGCAATGACGAGCGAAGATTAAAATGGCCCAAGGTGATAGCAAATGAAGCCACTATGATATATATAACTAACATGGTTGATTGTGCTATTTCTGCAATTGAAGCAGTGGCCTTAGTAGCTCCTGGGGATAATGTTATCGCAGACATCCACAATAAGTTATTCTCCGCCTTAAGACCATGTTTTTTTATAAAGAAAAGTAAAGGGATGAACACTAAAAAAGTGGGTAGGTGGTTTGATAACCAGTGTAGAGCAGCACGTCTAGACTTGGGGCATGCGATAAAGAATAGGGATTTTCCAGCAGTAAGATTGAACAGGAAACTGTATAAAGCAGCTATATATCGTGCTAAAAAGAACTGGGATGAAGATCACTGGGCCCAACTAAAAGAAGCCTCAGATAATAGAGACCCAATGTTATTTTGGAAAATTATTAAGTGGGGTAGTGGTGCGGGCCCTGCAAAACCCGACAATAATGTACCAGTGGAAGCCTGGGTTGACTATTTTGGGCCTCAGTACGCGGAAAGTAATAAGTTTGTGACTGCTGATGATGTAATACCGGTCCACGCAACCGAAGATCTGTTTTCCCTTAGCGAAGTGGTAACTGCCATTAGTTCTGTGAAAAGCGGGAGGGCGCCAGGCCCTGATGGTATCCCCCCTGATATTTTTAAACATGACGTGGCCAGATGGGCGAAATACATCCTCCTTGTAGCAAACGCATTAGCAAAGGGGGCAGTGGTTCCAGATATCTGGAAATGTGCAACCATTATCCCCGTCCACAAGAAGGGTGACCGCTCATTGCCTGCTAACTACAGGCCTATAAGTTTAATAGCCACCGTGCAGAAGATAGTCGGGAGAATGGTAACCAACCAGCTGATGGATTGGGTAGATGACAACAGCGCCCTCTCGCCATACCAGGCGGGATTTAGGCGTGCTACCAGTACCATCGACCAGGTCTTTCGCTTCATAATATTGAGGTGGAAGACCGTGGAGCTGGGGAGGGGCAGCCTGTATGTCGCGTTCGTTGATCTACGGGCTGCGTTTGACCTAGTACCCAGGCACAAACTATGGTCGGTGCTTAAAAAGCTGGGGATTCCTGCAGAACTTCTAACTTTAATCATGCAACTGCACGAATCCAACTATGCTAGAGTCCAATGGGGTGGAAGCAGTGAGACAACGGTG
Source organism: Lissotriton helveticus (assembly GCF_964261635.1). NCBI lineage: Eukaryota > Metazoa > Chordata > Amphibia > Caudata > Salamandridae > Lissotriton > Lissotriton helveticus. The sequence goes on along the minus strand of NC_136071.1, from coordinate 643,979,870 downwards.
GACTTTCGTGTCGAAAGGGGTGTTAGGCAGGGATGCTCCATGGCCCCTTTACTTTTCTCGTTATTCATTAACGGGATAGTCGAGAGAATGTTGAGGGCCAGTGTTGATGCCCCATCGTTAGCGAACACCAGGGTCCCGATCCTGATGTTCGCTGACGACACTCTTATTTTGTCAAAGACTCCTATGGGGCTACAACGTGCATTAGGCATCTTTGATGCTTTTTGCTTGGAGCACGGGCTAGAGGTAAACGTAGGAAAAACTAAACTAATGGCCTTCTCTGCAGGTCGCGGAAGCGATCCTAAAATTACCCTAAATAACATCCGGCTCGATATAGTCAAGGAATTTACATATTTGGGAGTGCAGATTGCGGGGGGGAAAGGCTGGACGCATCACGTCAATAAAGTAGTCTTAAAGCACCAGCAGTTATCGGGGGCCCTAAGGGGGGAACATCGCAAATCCAAAACTAAACCTATAAAACCCGCTCTGGCGGTGTATGATGCGAAGGTCTTGGGTGCCACTTTATACGGCGCAGAATTATGGGCTTGGAATGGTCTGACTGCTCTTCAGACTTCTGAGAACAAATTCATGCGAGGTATTACAGGACTTCCCCAGAGTACTCCCCTAATCCCATTGTTTCTGGAGCTTGGTATACGCACTATTATCGACAGAGCTCGACTGCGGCCAGTCCTTTACTGGAGGCGTCTTTGGACGACTCCGGAAATAAGGCAGTACGCTGAGAGCTTTCTGTGGATAATCAGGGAAGACATCTTCCACAAAATAAAATGGTTAAAACATCTGAAGACCATGTTGGAAAATCTAGGGTTTTCAAATCTTTGGAATAACCCCGTGGGAGAAACCTTCCCAAGTAAAGAAGCTCTTAAAAATCAATATTGGGATTGGGTGAGTGGCAAGATGCTGAATGAGACTAGGGCAGACTCTATGTCTGGCCGTTTCCTGGAGACCAAAATTTTACCTGTCTTGGAAAACTATTGGGATAACGTTACGGTACCATTTGACAGGAAACTTGTCTTTCAGTTGAGGTCAGGATCTATCCCACTTAAGAAATTGACATCTGGTTGGCACAGACCCACTAACAGTCTATGTCCTGCCTGTGAACACGCTGAGGAGAGCCTTGGCCACTTTCTCTTTTCATGTGAAGCCTATGGGAATCCTAGGAGGAAATGGCTCTCGCCTGTTTGTAAGAATTTGGGGACACGTGATAGTTCAGTGGCTCTGAGAATCCTATGTACAACACAGGAGGACTCGATAGTAATGGGTGTCGCCAAATACATGGGTTGGGCGTGGGCTATAAGACGACGGCTGCTGGGGGATCGTATGTAATTAGGTATTCTTTTATTTCATATTTCTCTGTACTTGGCATTTTATTGTCTTATTCTGTGATTTTGTATGAGCTTATTGTGTTTAATGTATTTCTTATTCTGTATTTATGTATGTTGTAAATATTTTGATTCTATGTGCTTTTATGAGATTTGTCTCGAATAAAGCTTATACAAACAAACAAACAAACAAACATATGGGCAAGAGCCAATGAACACGTGCACATGTATATGCAGAACTCCCAAAAAAAACACGGGCTATAGATTCCTACAGGAGTTACTCACAGGGCAAGTCGAAGATTCTGCAATTGCTCATTTGCAAGTGAACTGTTTTAGTGGAAGGGTGCCCACTCTGAATTGAAAATACAATTTATTTTATGATAGTACTGTGATAATGTTCAAAAACTGCTTGTATGCCCATTATCATTTAAAATCAAGAACTTCACTACTCAATGTACAACTGACAGCTTTGTGAGCCTCATCAGACAACTTTCCTTCCCAGTAAAGCCTCTTCATAGTTTCTGTAGAAGGAATAGGGCACTCCCGAGGGTTCTCCCATAGGGCAATTAGTCCTAATGAATTAAAACACTGCTTAATATGACTAAGCAAATGAAGCTTATGGAAATGATCTGACTTAATTACATCCTGGAGTGCAGTAGTGAAATGAGTCAACTCTGAGGTTGACCAAAGGCTTTTTTAAAGCTCTATCCGTTTAACACCTGTATCCAAGGTCAAAGGCTGCAGAGGTGTACTGGGCAACAAGCGGGTAATAGTTCTTAACAGGAATTTCAAATTTAGTTATTCCATCAATATTATCAAAGCCCCACAGCTCTGCCCCATAAAGGGCGGAGTCCAAGGCCTTTGCCTCATAGATCTGAAGAGCGAGTGCTATTGGCTTGCTAAAAGATGCTTGAAGCTCTTTGGCAGTGACTCCTGCTAGCTGCCTATGCTTAATTACTGCCTTGAAAATGTGAGGCTTCCAATGCGTAGAAGCTGACAGGGTGATACCTAAGTAAGAAAAATAATCTATTTGCTCTAGGGGCACTCTCACAGACACCAAACTTTCTTTAAATGTTTTATGTGGATTAAATAACATCTGCTTAGTCTTTGCAGTGTTGATTTCCACTCCATTGTGCAACGAAACTCACCGAAAAGATTCAGGAGTTTCTGCAATCACTGGGGGTCTTAGACATCAACAGAGTGCCATCCGCAAAGAGCAGAATAGGAACCTTCTCAGAAGCCAAAGAAGGAACATCAATATAGGGTACAATTACATATTGTACTATGTCATTTAAAAACAATGAAAACAGCATCCCTGACAAACACTTCTGGACACTGGGAGTCTATCTATCATGTCGTTCTGCGCGCCCCAACGAATTCTAGCATAATTTGGATCATGTAGGTGAATTACTATAGACAGAATGCCTGGAGGCATACCCATATCTTTAAGTACTTTCCATAGTTTTACACGGGGGACCAAGTCAAAACCCGATTTTAGGTTAACAAAGGCAACTTAAAGGTTGCCCTTGTCTAGTGACACAGTCTTCCAATAAATTAGCAAATAATTGAAGACTTGATCTATGGTTGAGACTCCTTTCCTGAACCCAACCTGAAAAGGGCTTAAGATATTGTCATCTTCTATCCATTGTTAGATCTTAAATAATATACAGTGGCTGAAAACCTTTTGGATATGATCTATTAGGCAAATCAGCCTATAATTAACCGGTTGCGACTTATCACCTTTTTTAAAAAATAGGTAGTACAAAAGCACCTTCCCAGGATCTGGAATCGGGGACCCTCTAGCAATAGCATTGTCAAGGAGTAGAATATACTTAGACTAGGCCTCTATATCATGGAGAAAGATACGCGCTGGGATACAATCCGGGCCGGCAGCTCTGCCTATTCAAATAGCTTAAAGGGAACCAAATATATTGGACATATCAAATAGAGTGTCATTATTACTCAAAGAAGAGAGAGGCAAAGATGTGTTCTCGTCAAGAACTACTGTGCCATCATAGTAAAGATTTTCTAAATGATCAAACCATTCATGTGGGGAAATGTAGTTGTTAGATTCCATGGCATCTGGATTTCCTTCTTTGATACAAAAGCCCAGAACTTGATGGAATCCCTAGCAGCGGAGGCATCTTGGAGATTTGGTCTTCCCGGGCTCTTTTTGCAGTACCCAATGACTTTTTATACTCATTTCTACAAATACGGGTGTGGGCAACATCTTTATCCTTAATGGCCTGTACTAGAAGGCTTTTAAGCCATCTGCATTCCCTATCATACCAAGAACTGGGTTTATTACTACATAAAAGTCAACTTTAGGCATCAAGAGCGTAAAAATCAGGTAAGTACTTTTTAAAATATCAGGTTTAAAGAAAACAGGTTTTTTTATACTTTAAATCATATTTGAATCACTTCGAGGCAATGTTACGTTGAGAAGAAAAACATACATTGCATTTGGGAACTCAACAGTGACATACACACCCAATCTTCTGGATTTAAGGTGAGTATGGGAAAAGGTCCAAGACAGCACCAACAGTTCCCTTCTGGCAGCTCTTGGGCGGCTGGGTGCAGAGGTGCCTTACAGCATTGGGTGCCCCATTCAAGTCAAATGAGATCGGTCATTGGAAAAGTTGTTGCCGGCTTGGACTTGGGGACCAGTCAGGCTGAACCATTGGGAGGAGCTCAACCCTGGTGATGCTCAGGGACACAGAAATGCCTTTGGTCCTTTTCTCCAGGGGCCAGAGGTGAAGGGGGCAGAAGTGTCTTTATGCATCATTTATGGCAGTGTTGGCCTACTTCAGTTCAGGCTCGGAATTGTGGGTGCAGTGGTTTTTTGCAGTGTCGGGTTTTTGAGGTTCGGAGCACTCACAGTGTACTTTGGGGTGCTTGCCAGATGTTGTTTCATGGGAGTTCTTGAGTCTTTATTGAAGGCAGGCAGTCCTCCCAGGCTTTGGTGGCACAGCACCTGCAGGACGAGATAGATGTCTTTGGTACAGATTCGACAGTGAACAGCAGACTGGCCAACAGGGCTGATGCCAAGTCTGTGGCTTTTCCTCAATCTTCTGCTATTGTGGCTCTTCAATGTCCTTCTTCGTAGGTCGTTAGGATCTGTGGAGCGCGTTGGCACCGTTGGTCCGTTTCAGCTCAGGCTAGGTGGCTCTGGTGCAGTGGTGCTTTCCAGTGTAGGGTTTTTGCAGTCTTTGATCCTCACAGCTCATTCCTTGGTACCTGCAAGATGCTGGGGAACAGCTCTGCTGTTCCACTGGAGTTTCCGAGTCTTTGGAGGAGTGGTGGCAGTCCACTCAGGCATTGGAGGATCAGCAACTTGCAGGGCAAGATGACTTTGGCACAATTGTCGCGCCTAGGTGAACATGACGGCTGGGCAAGTGCCAAGTTAATTGCTTCTTTTGAAGTTCTTGCTTTCACAGCTCTTTGGCCCTTCGTTTTCTTTTGGTCAGCAGGATCTGATTTCCTTTTACCAGGGCTCCTTAAATTTGGAATTCCTGGGGTCACAATGGGAGAAGTGGACATAACCTGTCCCGGAGAACCTAGAGTTGCTATCACCAAGATGGTCACTTCTGAAAAGTCACATCCACTTCAGGTGGCCCAGTTTAGGGGCGGTGCCCACCTGAGGGTGGATATACCTGTCATGCCTAGCTAATTGTTCTGCCTGTCCAGGTGCCGAAGGGCTCTGGATTAAGGGTGTCAGTTTTCCCCCCTGTTAGGGAAGCCAGATTTGCATACCAAAGGCAGCGGGCCTCTTTGAAGCTCCCTGGCCTTGGAATGCTAATCCGCAGGTCCTTCTGGGAGCAGAGGTGCTGAGTATCCTCTGCCTGGACAGGCTTTGCTTATGGCCCCCGATGAGCAAAGGCCCTCACCCTTGGGGGTCAAAAACCCATCTCTGGTGGTAGGCTAACAAAAAGTCCTGTACGGTGTTTCCATCGCTCCCATGTTGTCTTTTCAGATTTCTATGGTGACATAAATGTTTGGCAGGGATTTTTCTTTATAGCACGGTCCAACATCAACTTAAACAGTCTTTCATTGAAGTCACTGCAGGCAATAATTTAAGTGTATAAAATTACATGATCTAATCTCAAATATGATCTTTTCTAGTGTCTCAAATAACTTACCCTGTTTTTTATTTTGACCAGGCGAGGGATAAACATTAAATTAAAGATTTATATGATTGAAGTTGCTTTTTTGTGTTTTGTTTTGGTTTATAGCAACTTTAAGAAAAAATAGAGATCCATATGGCTAAGTCACCCTTGGGTCTACCTTTCTTACTTTTTACGGCTGGTACACTGCAGGTAGTATATCCATCCATTGAAATTTCATTTATCAACCATGTTTCCTGAAACAACTGATATTGTGGGATTAAATAAAGGCTATCCAGTCTTTCTCTTTGACTTTCTGTTGATAGCCACTACATAAGATGTCATTTCATGTAGAAACTGCTATTTGAGCGTCCATCTTTTGAGAATGGAAGGTCAGGGTGGCAACAACGGCACCAAGAGTCCTGCACATACATTTTATTAGTGACAACACAGGCTGTTGAGGTGGTATCAGGTGGTGGTGCAACTGTTACTGACTTGTGCGTCACATCAATTGGCTTTTCTTTAATGTCTTTACTGCTGGAAGACAAAGAAGAACAATGTTTTTCCATGGGAGGAGAGCCAAGAGGTACACAGTTGTTCATCATGGCCTTCTCTTCTTCATCAAGTAAAAGTGTATTATCCACAATGAGTTCCCCTTTATTTGGATCGTACAAAAAGGGCCTAAGTCAATAGTAACCTACGGCACTGATATAAGTGTCTCTTCTCTAGGCATGTAAGAAAGGATTAAGCAGTGGGGACATAAAGAACTGATTTAGGTTTGAAAGGATCGTGATGATATCTGATAATGCAATATATAAGTTTTGCTTGCTCTGAGGCAAGTCTGCTAGAGGCAGACAGAATGCATCTAATTGGCCTAGCTTACAGTGGTCATATCAAGGTGAGATTCAGAGATCGTTGAATTGATTGAAACTTCCTTAACTGACCTTAACTTCCTGAATGACATCATGACTAGCCTCCGTGTCTAAATACTTTCTCATAAAGTCCTTATTTTGACTCTCCTCTTGAGATTTTTATTCAGGTGATTTTGGTCTGATTCATTTCCTGGAAACCATCTGGTACAAAAGTAAGAAGTAATTTGTTTTAGGCCAGGCATACTTATGCCCTTTAGCATTTTAATGAGTTGTGGCCTTAGGATGGCTGTGTTAGTTTTTTTGCCTTTTTCAAAACAAGCAAAGAGTACATCAACATTGCACCCAACAGCGCCATATACACTTAACAGGATTGTATCATCTGTACAATACCACTGCTACAAGTGCAAATATCAAAACTACACAGCCAGTGACTCCCATCACCCATTAGACACCACCCTCTATGACTCCTCTGGGACAGACAGCAGTTATGTAATAAGGGGACCGCAAATGTCTTTTGGCCTCCAGGGCTGTTTCAGCCCTTCCGCATATAGTTTCGATTGTTCCCTGCAGTGTGCCAGATCTGAGAGCCACTGCCGTTTGGTGATGACTGCTCATTTGCCCCAGTGCAGGGCAACTCTCCCCATTGCCAAAAATAGGGCTACTGACAAATACCAACTATTGGCCAGCTGCAAGCTTTTGACCAGTTCCAGCAAACACATTCCAAGGCTACAGTCCCCCAACTACAGTACCATGGTCACCAGAGTCTCTGTAATTTGAATCTAAAAGCACCTGACGGAAGTGCCTAACCAAGCCAGATGCAGAAAATCTGCACCCGGTATTCCACATCGCATACAGTGGCGTAGATAGTGTATGATGCGCAAGTTACAGTTAGATGTAACCATACTCTTCTGTGCAGTAGAATTCCCAATCGACCGGTTCAAGCGGCCTATCGAGTACTTAATTCATTTTCCCCTGCCCCCGATCTGGGGTCGTTGGTCTATCTGTTTGCACCACAAAATATAATGTAGTGATCAAACTCCTGCGCATTGTACTATTGAGCAAGGTTTTTAGTGTACAAAGTGTGGGGGGAACCCCAGGGAATTGGGGATACAACTCGCGTAGAGCAGCTCTAATGTATTGGTATGTGAGTGTCTGTGAGATGTTATTGAAAGCTACAAAATAACTACTGGGGTGCACACCGCCCATGGTTTTCAGTCCAGCTTGACCAAGTGGTCCCAGGTATGTACCTCTCATGTGACCGATATGGTGGGGTGAAACCGTAGCGAGAGCACCAACGCATATAACGGAATCCTTCTGGCTTGTGCTCGAAGTGCCCGCCAAGATTTTGTGGAGTGGATCGTAATGACAACCTTTCATGTCACTCCCTCGCGTTTTTGTGGTAGTATACCATGGAGCGTCATGGGGTAAGCATCATCCTACTCCTTTGCAAGTAGTGGCACATAATCATGCAGAATGTACCAGTAATGCATGAAATGGGACTGAGTACACAAATAGTATAATTGTAAGTTACATTAAAGCTCCCTTGGGCATATGGAAGGGTGAATATATTCCACTGGATCCTAGGCGGTTTCCCAGCCTATGCCACTGTAATCATGTGCGAACTGAGTGCTTTAAAGAGGTTTTGTATTAGTACAATGGAAATATTAATAGAAAGATATAGGAACTTGGGCAGCACCACCATCTTCATGATAGCTATCTTGTCTACTAAAGATAGCTGCAGCCTTGACCACCTGCAGATTTGCTCCTCTAAGTGCAAAATGACCCTGCCATAATGGTATTGCGTCACCAGTTCCAGATTGCCATGGATCCAGATTGCCAGATATTTAAGAGGGTCTGCACTCCACACCAAGGGAAAGTCGATTAGGCATGCTAGAGTACTTGAAGGGGAAATATGTCTGACTTCAACCAGATGATGCTCAGGACCGAGTATCGTTCAAATCTGATGTATTCTTGGATTAAAGGTGACAACTGTGTGGCAGGATCCCTGACGTATAATACCATATCGTCTGCATATCTGAAGATACTAAGGGGGGCGCAGACGGAATTGCATTGCGGAAGCAGCATGCCATTGCCGGTTCATGCATGCCATTGGCTCCAGTGTGATAACAAATAATAATGGAGATAAATGGCAACCGTGTCGCGTACCCCTATGGATGGGGAACCCCTCAGATGTGCTACCATTATTATGTATCCAGGGCACCAGGTTAGTGTGTAGCAAGCGAATCCATTGCAGAAATGCCACTGGGGCTTCTAAACAGCCCATTATAGTAAACATATAGTCCCATTCAATTAACTCAAAAACTTTGGCAGCGTCCAGTAGGACTGTTGCTGCCTGCAATGAGGGACTCAACTGATACAATAAGGCAAAGAGAGTGCACAGTTTATGCATGGTTGAACGGGACAGTATGAAACCTGACTAGTCCGGCAACACCAAATGTTGGAGAAATAGCTGCAGCCGGGGGTTACACGTATTTTGGCTAGGATTTTTGCATCAGTAATAATAATGGCAGTGGTCTGTATGACTTGCAGGACTCTGGCGCTTTGTCAGGCTTCAACAACGCAATAATGAGAGCCTCCCATAGTGAAGGGGTAATGTTTGATTCATGCATGCTCCTTCATTCAGGGCATATAGGTCTAGTGCCAGAAGGTCGGCAAATTATTTAAAGCATGTAATCATTAGCCCATCCAGGGCTGGATCTTTACTGTTGGGAAGTGAGCATATGGCGTCTTTAATCTCCTGAAATGTAAAAGGTTCCCCTATCTCGTTTTCCGTGATGGAATGGATAGGTGGGCACAGAAGTCTGTGAAATCAGTATAGAGGGTGTATCGTAGTGGTCCAAACCCTCGGGGGTAGCGGTCCTCACAATTTGTGCTTTCTACCATGGTGATTGCAGCTCAGCAGCCAAACTACATCCTGGGCGTCCAACCCCCATTTGTTCTAGCTGTCTGATGCTTAGTTAAAAATCGTAGTTCCTGTGAAGCCAACTCATTACAACTTGTGCAGTGCTCCCGAATAGTAGCAAGGGTGGCACTGCTGGGTTATCTTCATATTCACATTCTAGGGACCTCAATGTGTTCTCAATATTTTGCAATTGCGTGAGTATTGCCCATAATACTCCCGCCTGCGTGCTAATGCACACACTGCCGACTGTGACCCCGGAAGCCTCCCATAGTGTGTCCCTCCCCTCCACAGAACCAACATTCTTGTTGAAATATTCAACAATAGCTCAGCGGAGCCCATCCCTGAAAACAGGATCCAGGAGTGCAATTGTGTAGAATCTCCACATGAATTGGGTGGGAGTATGAATGGAGATTGAGATCACTAGCTTTACGCGTGCAGGGTCAGACAGAATCTTGGGCACATGTGTGACCACTGTCATCGGGGCACAAATCTCGAGTCACCAACCAATAATCTAGCCCATGTACAGAGGAGGTGAATGTACCCTTCTTCTGAGACGGGTTCGGAATCCTTCATATGTCCACAATCCCAAACTCTTCCATTCTATCCCACATAACCTTGGCGGTGTGCTTTCCATGTCAGTATGTCGCAGCCGACCAGTCCAGCATAGGGTCCAGATATGTGTTTAGATCCCCAGATATATAATGTCAGTGGAAAGGCGTGTATGTGGCACCAAAGTGGTCACATACAAATCAGGATCATCCACATTGGGGCCGTACGTATTGGCCAGAGTTAATCGCAAAGAGGAACTGCTCATCCACCATGGAGTCTGCAACCCGGAACGGCACCATCATTTTTTACCAGAATCATATCACCTCTCGTGTAGGAAGAGGCCAATCTCTACACAGCCCAACGGACACCATTGACAAGCTCTGTTTGACACATTAAGTGTGTCTCTTGCAAGAATGCAATCTGCTTGCTTTTCCTGTCAAGAATCGGAGAGTACAAATCAATTTCTACGAGGATTATTAAGCCCCCATATATTTCAAGTCAAGAGGGTTATGTGCCCTCGGGACTTGGCCATGGTAACAGCATAAGGCTGACCTCTGCACTACAGATCAGGACAGGAAACGTGCGATGTACAAGAATAGCATAATGTCATGATGCTGCTTCCACACGCCACCCACCACACATTCGTCTCTGTGCTCTTAAGGGTGGCCCTCTTCCCCTGTTATCTGTTGTGTCCTCGGGGACGTTAAGACCACCGGAGTTAGGTGAGGTGAGGGACACTAGGGGTAATGCTAGGGGCCTAGAAATAACCACGATTACAACAGTATAATTGCATATGGCTCACCACGCCGTCGCCAACTGGCGTACGTCCGTGCGTGGCCCTTATTTATTCTAGGGGGTCACGTGTTCATGACGGGGCACGCCTGTTACGCCACAGGCGGGGATACAACAGTTATCCACAATAGCCTGGCATCATCAGTATCCCCTTACCTAGGCTCCATTCCAGTTTTTCCTGTCCAGTGGCAGCTTCCCATCTCCACAGCAACTCCTCCACTCCATTTCTTCATTGGCTGCCAATGAATCTCTCCCTCGCCATCAGCCCACTGCTTCCACTCAAAGCCCTGCAATTTTGCGAAAACAGAAGACGTCACAAAGATATTTTATGGCAACGCATCTTGCTGCTTCCTTGGCAATACGAGCAAAAACAAGGTAAAACATTTCCTTTCTTTGATAGCACGTTTCATGCAGCGCATGTAACGCATTATGGTCTGAACTATTGGCAACAGTTAACTTTTGGACATGCGTGTGTAGTGTCTTGCTAGCACACAGGAACGTCATTGCTGTTCTTTTGAACATTGCGGTGCGTTTTATTTGTGAATCTAAACTTTGCTGCATGTAATTTGTGCCGTCTGCTAAAAGCAGTGTGCAACTGTTAAATTGTAACTATTGGTGGGTGCTTTACTATGTTCTGATGAGTGTTTAGCGAATAACGCATTGTGAAAAGGCAAAAGTCCCAAACTAATGCAAGCCCTTCGTGTTTCAGAATTCCTTGAACCACTCCCCGAACAAAGAGAGTTGTAGGAGGCACGGTTTGTTGTATTGTGCTCTACAAAGACACTGGCTGGTAATACTCATTTAAAGAATGTGCATATAGTCATAATCAGTCTGAAGTAACAAGGACGATTCTTATATGCACACACTGTGTCTGTCCTTACAGATTCCACAATATCCTGAAGAATCCTAATGTTTGCCCTTACACAATTTGATCTGTCCCGGATGTATGACGTTACAACGCAGGCTATTACAACGCCTGCCTTTACAACGCGGTTTTTACATCGCAATCCATTACAACGCATAGCGCTTTGGGGTGCTGGATAGTGAAAAGTTTAATTTACTATTCCAACACCAGTCCCCGTGGACACTAGGGAAGGTGTTGGATAGTAAATTAAACGTATTCCCTATCCTAGAGCGCCCCCCAGCGCAATGTGCTGTAATGGTTTGCGCTGTAATGACCGCGTTGTAATGGTAGTGCGTTGTAATAATTTCGTTGTAACGGTTGTTCACCGATCTGTCCCAATCCCAATGCAAGTGTCTAGAGGAGTTAGCATGCTGTGCCAGGTGCAGTCTGTCTTTCTCTTTTTCTTCTTCCCTGTATTAAAATGCGTGACAATGCATTTCAGTGCGGTGATGCGGAACACCACACTGAAATGCCTTAGAGTCACGCCCGATGCGTGATACTTGGCAGGGCTGGCCTTCTTTTTGGGAGCTTTCAACGGTGTGGTGTTCACTTCTTACGGGTTAGGTCTCAGAGGGGTTCGGATCCAGTCATCACCCGAACACGTTCCAGAGAGTGGCTTGTAACACATAATAATGAGCAGCACCATGGTGGCATCTGAAACAACGAATAAACAATCCCCCTTCCACCCACTTGCACATCCCAAACATGCTAAAGACAGTCCCACAACCTAAAACCAAGAAAATCATGAGCAGAAACTTGACATTATACATCATAGCATTCAGCATACCGCCACACATATAGATCAGGGGGGCTGGCAGGTTCCCAACACTCCTCCAGGTGTCTGGAAGTGGCTGGGAATAACAGAAGTGCACCGACCAATGTGGTCAGTCCTGGCAGCTAGAGCATGGTCATGGTTCTCATCCTCTCCACTTAAGCCCCACACCTCACGAACAGAAAGGAAGCTGTAAATGAAATAACCAACTCTCATGTACAAATTCAATTGCCATCTTCTTCAATATCATCTGCAGGCTGGTCTTGATGTTTCTGGTTGACAGTCTTCAGAAATTCCTTTGCTGCCCTGGGGTTCATGAACATTTTCTAAGTTCCAAGATAGTCTATGCGGAGATGCCCTGGGTAGAGCATAGCATTGGAATCTCCCTGTGGCTAGGACAGCTGTTTAGTGTTTTATCTGCTGGTGCTTCACCTCCTCTTTTTTACACTACGAAAAAATTAAAGGCATGTGTGTTCAGAGAGCTAGATGCTAGATGAGTCACATACTCAATCTGTAGATTTTCATGTGCCATCATCAGGTTGTCCTCCGTTAACCGGATATGGTTTGGGGATCCATGTTACATCCTCTTGCTTTTTCCTCCATAAAATGATCAGAAAGATTACAAAAACTGTGATAGTGGCCCTGATCCTCTCTAAAATAAACTACTACAATGCCATTTTTTTAGGCATTGATAAAAGTTTAAAACTAAAGCTACAGTGTTTACAAAATGCGGCAGCTCAGGTGTTGCTGAATAACCCCAAATTTGACCCAATATCCAACAGCATTCAAAAACTCTACTGGCTACCCGTCCACAAAATATTACGTTTAAAGCACTGTGTAGAGGGGGGTCCTCGCGACCTCCAAAAATACTTTGCTTGGTACATCCCATGGAGGGACCTAAGATCCAACAATGCTGGGCTTGTCCAAGTTCCTAGGATCAGAAGGGCCAGGTGGGGCAGCAAAACTAAATTCTACCGAGCAACGAATATCTGGAATTCACTACCTGCCAATCCAATTGTTCCTCTTTTAGGATGTTGCTCAAAACATGCCCCCCCCAAGTAAGCATGAATATTTTTACCTCTATTCTAGATGAAGTAAGTGTTTCCTCCAGTGCCAAGAAGCCTCGGCATTCGCTGCTCTTTATAAATGTTTTACTTACTTACTCACTTACTATATAGATGGGGATATTAAGTCAGATCTGCCCTCTTTAGCTAGAGGTCTAGCTCTTAATCATCGTGTCCTTATTTCAACACTAAGATTGTGGCTTGCAAAGTCTTGGCCTACTACTAATTGCAGCTTTGCCAACATGGTGTGGAAGTGGTGGCGCTCAATTCACACTCTTAGCTCCCTCTTTGGGGTGAACATGGCAGCTCAGTTCAATGCAGCACCAAGGACCTATTACATCTAATTTCAGAAAGTGTGTGGCACGCTGCACCACAGCTACTTTTTCTCTGAAGTCGTCGCACATCCCCCTCTCACACACTTTGGCTCCTGCACCTGAACCACACTTCACAAAAAAACTCACGCACCTTGCACACTATACAACACCCATGCTTCTGGCTACAAACGGGGTCGATGTGATGGATGAATGGTGGATGGGCCAAAGCAGTGTAAAAACAGGATTCTGAAGGGTCGGAGGCCGCTATGACACGTTTTACGGACTTTTTTACAGAATATGGTTCAGAATTGGGTTTTCTAAACCTTCTGGCACTAAGAGTTTAGTCAGTATCAACATGAAGCAATTGCAGGGTCATGAGCCCTTCCACCGCTTCGGTGAATCACACGTCATTGTTTGCACACTGGAGGAGTAGTAAAAAAGCTTAATTATCTACAAAAATGATAATATAACCCCATCAACTTTGCAAAGAAAGCCCATCGCTCTAGTGTAATATCGGAGGCAACACACCCAACAAAAGAAATGTTCAAAAAGGGACAAGAAGCCAGGGATCCAAAAGTCATAAAAACAGTACTCCTATGTTAAATCACAACTGCAACATCTTTGTAATCTTCTTCACAGATCTCTGTATGGATCACTTCACTAAGAAGCTAGAGGAGGCGAGATGTGTGCACGATTGACAGGCAGGCTACCTGTTTCCTCACCTCATTGAGTCTATCGCCTCTAGTCATGGACCAACAGACATGCTTCAGACCCACTATTACTGCATGGCATAAGAAGAGTTGAATTGTATATACTGTTTCTCTTATACAACCTCTCCCCCCTCATTGGGAAGATGCCAAATTCTCCTCCTCAATCAAATATAATCCACAGTGTGGATAGTCAGGTAATAGAGGCTTCTATGCCATAATGACTCTCTTTTTTTAAATTCCCAACTGTTTAAACTTGAACTCAATGATTTTTTAGATTACGTTTTTACGATGCTCTTAACTTCACCGCCAAAGTCAGTACCCAAGGACACAATGATGTTTTTAAACTTTATTATCAAAGCTAAGCACCTAGCAATGAATCTCTGTTTTTGTCTATTGTTGCAAGGGTTTTTAACAAATCACTCAATAAAGTATTTTTTTTCTTTTTTTGTCCTCATTTCACCATAAGAGTCTGCAATTTTCACAATGAAGACCCTATTCCAACCTGGGCACCCTGGGTCCATGCTCTTGCATTCGCTTTTTGGCCCACCAGGCCAGCTTCTTTGTGCGAGGCTTGGTGTAATCATTGGATCATAGGGGCTCAAACCAACCTCATATCCATGCCCCAGGTGATTAGTGGTAGCCATATTCTTCTCCCCCCTTGGTCCAATCTCGCCATGCTGAATGCTACTCCCAGCCAGTTCTCATACTGCAGAGTTTTAGGGTCTTTCCACAACCTACAGATCTCTCTACGGGCCACCAATATCAAACAAAGGAATAAACCCATTGATTTATTAAGGATTTGATTTGTAGGGTTGTTATCGGTACCAAAGACTACTAATGCAAGATTAAGATTAAGTTTAACATTAAAAATTCCCTCCAGTGCCCTCTTCACATTCTCCCAAAAGCTCCTTAAGCGAACACAATCAAAAAACATGTAGATCGCCCGCCTCCATTAAGCCACACCTTGGACACTTCGGGCATGAATTTGGGGCAAACCTTGCTATTTTTTTGGGCGTATAATATAACCTATTTAAAACATAGAAGTGATTCTTCTTTAAAGAAGCTGACTTGACATACTTGTATAGGTTTTGGAGGGGAAAAAATTGAAATTAGCAGATGCATCTTCCAGGACTGATAGATTGGATGTATGACGTTACAACGCATGCTTTTACCACGCATGCTATTACAACGCAGTTTTTACAACGCAAACCTTTACAACGCATAGCGCATTGGGGTGCTGGATAGTAAATAGTTAAATTTACTATTCCAACTCCAGTCCCCGTGGACACTAGGGAAGGTGTTGGATAGTAAATTAAATCTATTCCCTATCCTAGAGCGCCCCCAGCGCAATGCGTTGTAATGGTTTTCGTTGTAAAACCTGCGTTGTAACAGCACTGCGTTGTAAAAGTTTCGTTGTAAAGGATGTTCCCCGATAGATTCGATACTATATTAGGGGGAGGAAGATCTACATCCTCCCATCAAGAAGACATCTAAACCATAGCCCTACCTCATTCTTTCTGGGATTTACACTTTGGAGTGTTTTCAATCTCCCAGTTACCACCTATAA
Organism: Lissotriton helveticus; assembly: GCF_964261635.1. Classification (NCBI taxonomy): domain Eukaryota; kingdom Metazoa; phylum Chordata; class Amphibia; order Caudata; family Salamandridae; genus Lissotriton; species Lissotriton helveticus. Next base: position 643,963,963 of record NC_136071.1, on the reverse strand, counting down.
GGTCCTTCTCAGCAGCATACTAAGAGCATATTTGTAGATATTTAAAGCGAGAGAAAGAATCACCTATTTTTGCCCTTAGCACCTCCCATGGATGGACTCCGTCCTAGGATACTAATTCAGACCAGAAAAGAATTCCCACCCTCTTAATGGGGATGGCCAAATTATCATTTAGGCAAACAGGAAGACCCGGAGAGTCCCAAATTGGGGCAAAATCAGAATAATATCTTATTTCCCAGCTTGCTTTAATGTTTTGCCCTACACTGAGTGCTGACCTCAATGCTTTTGATCTTACCTTTTTGAAAAATCTGGGAGCTCCAAATTTGTAGAGAAACCCAGTTCTACCTCCCTCTAGAAGGACCATGGCGTTCAGAATCTTACCCCAATTAGATCCGGCAGGGCTAGAGAGTAAGCAACGAATGTTTTAAACTGAAAAGCAAGGGAGTACAAAAACACATCTGTGAGGGCGAAACCGCCCTTTAGTAGCCTCCGTTTTAACTTCTTCCAGGCTAGCCTGGAATTTTTAATAGACCAGATGAAACTCCCTATTTGGTTTGGATTTTACCCAGAAGTTTCCCGGGAAAGGTTAGGGGAATAACATCAAACAAGTTTGTCAACTTAGGCAAGATAACCATTTTAACCAGGTTTACCCTGCCGTAAATAGTAAGGGGGAGATTCTGCCATTTCAAGAAAAGATGGTCAATGTCTTTAGAAACTTTCCTCAGGTTAATCACGGGGATATCCTCAATATCTTGTGTGATAGTAATCCCCAAGTACCTGAACTCCTCACAGCACCTCCCAGTCCACCCCTCGATGCCCCAGCACATTACCTCAGTCTTGGAGGAGTTAACTGAGTATCCAGAGTACAGGCCAAACTCGTTCAAGGTATCCTCCACCCTGGGGAGCACCGCTGCTGGATTGTTAGTATATACCAACAGGTCATCTGCGTAGAGGGCCAGCTTACAATTGAAGTCGAATACCTGAAATGGGGTGATCTGTATATCAAGTCTCAAGGCTTGAGCCAGGGGTTCAATATAGATATTAAATAACAGGGGTGAAATAGAACAACCCTGCTGGGTTCCCCTTTGAATACTAAAACTTGATGTCAATAAACCATTAAGGAGGATGATAACAGAAGACCCCTCATAGCACCTGGTAAGGGTACCTATAAATGATGGTCCGAACCCCATTACCTTTAAGGTCTCCCAGAGATATGCCCAGCTGACGCGATCGAATGCCTTGGCGGTGTCATATGCGGCCACCGCCAATGGTTCCGACCGCGCCACTGCCAGATCTACACAGCCAATTAGTTGCAGGGTTTGCTCTTGAATAAATCTTCTTGGCAAAAAACCCTTTTGGGGCTCATTAATCAGTTGAGGAGCGACCCTGACCAACCTCAGTAATTTACTTTTACTTTTTTCACAGATCTCTGTGAATACAATAAACAAAACTAAAAATCCTCATCATCTGCAAACGTTATAATAAAGGTGCAGAAATAAGTGCTAAAACTCAAACTGTAAAGCAAACTAATGACATCCTGAAACATAACACAAATCAACCTATGCACCACTACACATTCTGCTACCATTCACAGCGCATCTTAATATATTGTTGTGAGCCTCCTAAAACAGTGTTCACCCCATCCGAGAAAATTCCCTCATCTGATCCTAAATCGCAAGTCTTCTAATACGGTTTCTCTAGTCTCCTCTTGCTGATTAAGTTCCTTGTAATTGATGTTACCGAATGAATGCAAGACTTTAAGGCAATTCAGGGTAGGTAGGGTTCAGATCCAAGCAGCTGTCACTGACCACTATCATCTCATCTTTGCCCTTGATGAGGACCTACTAGCAACACTTATTCTGCTGGTCTTTTTTGCACATAATACATGGTGAATCAACATATTCTCTTGAAAGGGTTGATTGAATGGCAGGAATATCTAGATTTAATTGAATGAACAGTCCTCTCTATTGAAGGCTTATAAGTAAGAATTGTTAAACAACATTCTAGCAATTGAGAGATATCTAGAAATACACTGGGGTCTAGAATCATTACCAATGTTGTACATATAAATCGGTCAGTATAGCTCATAAAAACGCAGTATTTACTATTGCATATGTATACAGAAAATATCCTGATTGCGCTTTCAGGGATGGTTAGAAGATATCTGCCTTAATAATGGTAAAAACAAGGTTCTAATAATGGAGGAGGTCATAAAAATCCCCTTCCATTTATTTTAGTCACAGATTCTAGGTAATAGTCCCATAAGATTTGATGGTATCAAGATCCCTGCCACTATTTTCAACATTAAAGTAACATTCCCAGGAGTGTCATGCAGTGATCAGTACTACGAGGCAGTAATTCAAAACACTTACATGATCCTCCCAGTCTTGAACTCTGATCTTCATATAAAATTTGCAATACTGCTGATGTCAGGATTCATCTGCTGTATCATTGTGTCCACCAGGATCCCAACAATTCTGGTCAAGAAGTTACAAATGCTACAAAATAATAAAGCAAGATCTTTTGAAACCTCTCACTCCTGGTGGACAAGCACACTAAATTAAAGTATATTTCATTTTTATTTTTACAGCTATTGCCAAATATTATTATGTAAAATGGTTCCAGCTACATATCTGTTTGTACATTACACTACACTAAAGCACACACTTTTTGCTGGAAAAAGGCCTGTAAAGAGTGTCAACAGATTGTCAGCAACCCTACATATGGCTCTCGGGAAAAAAATTAAACTAGCACTCAGACTCAACAAAGAAACCATCTTTTATGGACATGTAGGTATTTATTATTTTTGACTTTTACTCCATTTCTTTGATGCTAGGCATTTCTTGGTTTGACCTCTGCAGTCAGTGTAGTCTCACACTTTCCTCAGTCACATGTGCGCTATTTAAATGGCCAACCACTTACTTATTTTCCTAACTGTCATGGTCCTGACACCTGTAGGTGCGCAGGGCACATACATACTAATGTAAGATACAGATATGGAGACAATAAATGAAGAATGTGTTTTTCCACCTACTTCAATATCCTTACATGGAATTTTAAACTATGTCATTTTCCTAAATAACCTGTACTGCAGGGCATATTCCAGATGTGAAAAAGTTACATACTCCTTTAATCTGCTTGAAGGTAATCTGTAATGCTGAGTAATGGAATTATCATTACCAATCATCCTTCTACAAGTTGGGGAAAATGAAATATATTTTGCTATTCTGCCTAAGCTCAGCCTCAGCTAAAGTGCTTCCCAAAAGGCATTACCAATTCAATCTAGGATCACACCTCCTTTACATATTTTATTCAACCTGGTCATCTAGCTGCTATCAGAAGTCAATGGCCACTAAATAGCCCGAATGAGAGCATGGCCATCTTTGCAGAGTGATACACATGCTTGAAATAGCTTTTTTAGCATCCCCCCACTCAGGAAAGGTTCCCTCTAGTCTCAGTGCAACTATGCATGATAGCATGCCTGTACCGAATGCTGGAACAGAGAAGCTGTCCTTTACAGTGCAGTGGTCTCAACTAGGAGCACCGGAGAACGATTTGGGAGACAGGAGGGAGGTCTGCATGAATGAGACAAGTAATCACAAGTTTTACTTTTATGTGCATGCAACATTGGGATCATTGGGTGGGTACAAAGCAATTTTCCTGGGAAGTGAGAAGTAGGCACCTGCCGCTGACTCCCAGGGGCAAGGGTATTCTGGGCCTGCCTTTGAAGTCTTCTTGTATTTGAGTCTGGAATGAGTAGATCTTCCTCAGACCTGGAAATTCTCATGCTCTACCCATGTTGAACATCTCTCCTCAGAGTTAAGTGTGCAGAGTACCTTGAGAACTGAGGATGTGGTTGCCAGCCTAGTTTGATTCCAGTGGATATATTGGAAATGAACAGTTTACTGTGGGTCTAGATATAAAGGTTTTAGAAAGCATCCTTTACCTAGAAGTGGACTGGAGTCTGAGGAGCTAGTTGTCTTAAAGACTGAAGGACCTTTCTTCAAGGTAGACGTGCTACCAGCACTCAATTTTTTATACTGCCTGACATCCCTCCAGAACAGACAATGATACCTCAACTGTTTTAGCATTTTCCCACATTTAGGAGAGAGGCCTGAGGCTGCAGCTGAATTGCTCAACCAAAAAACTTGTGGACTCGCTTATGTCTATATCCCTCACACTTGCAGTACCAACGATTTTCGAGCTCCAGAATAGTTTTTAAGTCCAAGGGTAACATTTTACAGCAGGAACAGCCAAGATCATTTACCTATTTGTGGACACTAGTGGGTCAACGTTAATATGGACTTAGGTCCCTGCTAGCTGCATGGACAACACTTCAATATTTCTTCAATTTTTTTTCCATTTAAAAAAGAATAATACTGAATTTACTTTTAAAAGCATTTTCTTCCAGTGCCATTTTTGCTTTCTTCTTAAATGTTGATCCCTTTATCTGATTGTCTTTATTTCTTCCAAAGTCTTCCTTATTGCGTTTTTTTAATAGAACATGGTCATGACCTTGCATGCTGTTCCTGTCTTAACTGTAATATTGTCCTGCTAGTTGTTGCATGCATACCACATGCATCTGGGGAAGACTTTACTACTGGTGGAGTTTTTACAAGCGTCAGCCTTCCAGAAACCAATATTCCTTTGTTAGTTGGCTTGTTTGAGCTCAATAACAGTCCACTTCAAAGCGACTGCATTTCTCCGCCTTGGCCTAACACTGACTCTCTAGATTATAGGCAAGGAAATGTTCCTCCTCATCTATCAGCTGATAGTTTGATAAGACATGATGTCACACATTTTGCACCAAAGGATTGGTCTCTGTGAAAGCAACAACATTCACTAATTAACCATGATTTCCATCCCTCTTGAGAAAACATCTGTGCTCTGTTCCTGGAGTAAGTACAACATTATTCTAACCCATGGCTAACAAGGATAAACGTATCAGCTTACTTGGCCAATATTTCATTTGAATTAAGCCTCAAAGCAGCTATATAGTTACATGAAGTGGAATAAACAAACATGCAAATAAATAAATAAATAAATAAATAAATACTTTTCTTCTTAGTATTCTGCTATGCCACTCCAGAATGGTTCAACTTTTCATGCATTAGACAGATGCATTCTTATCACATATGAGGAGGAGATGAAGCAAAGTAGTAGTCATTGAATCCAGACAGCAATTGCATCTGTGCGTACTTGGGATCTATTTAGTGGTTCTGTTATGCTTAACCATCTTTCGGCCGCTTCAGCCTGGTAGCACAGATTTGTCTGCACTAAAAGCATTGAGAAACGTCCCATTATTATTATCACCAGCTACAGTGGAGCTGTGCATATTTTGTATAGATGAGTATACTGTTAGACCAGACATGAACTCTTGGCTTCTCTTTACTGGAAGGACGTTCAGAGACTCTACTCTACAAGAACCAGTAACAGTCACCTCTGCAAGCCCATCCATTGTCTTTGTGATACACACTCTAGGCCATGACAATGTAAGAAAGGTTATCTTGGATTCCCCTGACTCAGAAATAATGCAAGCAGAATTTGTATTCTCACAGGAATGTTCCCACTCTCTACAAAATAAACTGGTTATCTAATCATTAAGGGGCAGATTTACAATTACTGGTGCATCCCTGCAAGTTAGCAGGGATGCGCCAGTAATTGTGTGCCGCAGCTCCGCCACCCATGATGCGCTGCATTTACAATGCTGCGCACCATGGGGCAGAAACGGCACAGATGCGTGACGCATCTGTGCCTTAAAGGCGGCGCATTGCTGGAGTTGCATCACAAGCGGGACGCAGCTCCAGCAATGCTCTGGGGGGGCCTATTCTTCCAATGCTGTGTCAATCCTTACGCTTGCTTCAAGCAGGAGCAGGGTTTTGACGCAGCATTGGCCTAAAAGTGACTGAGTGAAATCTTGTAGATTTCACTCAGCCACTTTTAGGAGGCGTTCCTGCGCCGGAACCCCCCCCCCCGCGCAGGAACACCTATACGTGGCGCAGGGCTTTACAACGTGATGCATCTCCCAGATGCGTCACGTTCTAAGTACCCCGCACCATGGTGCAGGATTTGCGCCGCCGTTGCGTCACTTTTGTGACGCAGCAGCGGCGTAAAATTGCCGCATGGGGCTTGTAAATCTGCCCTAAGCATTTCCCCATGTACCTATGCCCTGGTCATCAAAGCAAATATGCAAATACATTTTTGGAGCTGCTGAGACATCTACCTTCCACTGCTGGTTTTATCAGAGGAGAGATTCAAACTAAAAGACACTACGGGGCATATTATCAAGCAGGGCATTAAAAATGATCGCAGTTTTTAGCGGCAGAAAACTGCAGCTAAAGCAGCGATAATGGGCTTGATAATATGGATTCCGATAGAAACCCATGTTCTGGTGTGAACATGGGCTTCTATTGGAATTCTCCAGGGCATATTATCAAATCCATTATGGCCGCTAAAACGGCGATAATTTTAACGCCCTGCTTGATAATATGCCCCTCCATTTTCACTTGAACAAAAGTAATTTAGTGTGGACTTTCCATTTAGAAGACAGTATGCTCTGTTCTATGTGAAATTTTGGTTCTCGCCACCGAAGGAATTTTACCACACAGGAGTGATCAGCCAATCTGTGAATATATCTTCACAGCAAGAAGATCAATGGTGATTTTTTCAATGGATGGTCTCTATTGAAGGCATGAACCTCCTATAATGACTAGCACGACCTTTCAACAAACTTTCCATGCTTTGTATATACTTGTGTTCAATTGACATGAAGCATTTTTACCTGTTAGAAGCTGTTGTGCAACAATTTACTGTTTCCACATTTGTGAGCTGCCATTTGGTGATGTAATCAGATCTGATATTCCAAGGAGGGGCAATCACCACCTTTCTTAGATTAGGAACAACCCTAATTGATATTACATGCCAACCCAACATTTCTGATTTCAAGGGGTATGCTGGTCTTCCCTATCCCGATGAGTTCACATGTGCATACCCATTGCCCTCACTGCCTTATAACAATCGAATCATTGCGAGCTGTATTAGCCTCCTAAATGTTTTCTTGTGTAATAGAAACCCTTGACAACATCATCACATGGGTCAAACTAGGCTGAATCATGACTCTTTCATCACAGAACGGACAATGGCTATAGAAGCCATGCCTTTGGTACACTAAAGTAATGCAAAGGCCAAGCAAGTGTATACAAGTGGTAGGAGGAACAGAAAGGGTCACCATTAATGCTCCCCTGAAATAGAATTAAGATTTGATTATTCCAAAGAAAATCCCTGTGATTAAGAGTTTGTTACAATGCGCAAACTACTGAATCAATGCTTTACTATGACAATGAATAAGTAAGATCCCCACCTAGTGAAGGCTAAGGGAAAGCCTTACAGGTACACTGGAAGGCAAGCCCACCAGTAAGAAGTCTATTAGGTGTATCTACTCATTTCCACTTTGGTAAGAAATTAGCTCCAAGTCGGTTTCCTCACTGGCAGGAAGGATGAACTGAGTCATTCGAAAGATAATTAATTATCTTCGTCATGGATATTGGCAGCTGTGGTTGTGTCCTCATTAGATTGTTTTAGTGGGGATTGCAAACATAGCCTACATCTAACTGACTCTAATTTCAAGAGTATTTATTAATCAAGTCATACAGGTTTTCTGGGCTGTATCCTCTGGCAAAAAAATGGATACTGATTGTTGGCCTCCCAGCAATTAAGTCTGCTTATAGTACCATTCTTCATTAGTTATAAACAGCCAGGGCTACCCAGTTTATCTACAAGAAACCAGTCATCTTCAAAGAACCACAATGGTTCACTGAAGTCAAAATCCTAAAAAAAGGGGTGTCAAAAGTGATATTTCCCATTTTCACTCCCATATGATTTTAGTTTGTTTGAAATCTCTTTTATTAGTTTCACAAACAATCAATGATTTATAACATCTACACTGCAATGAAAGCATCAAACAAGGGGGCTACAAATATATTAGTTTCTAATGCATCAGGGATGATATCGATCAATGCTTCAGGAACCGCAGGGCCCTGTCCAGGCTCCCTGGCCAACAGACATTAACATCATCTGTGAAGAGATAGTTAAGCCAAGGATAGCATAGTAGCATAGCTAATAAAGCATTTTTCTCCATCAAGTGCTGCTCTATCAAAAAGACTATAGAAGAGATAGAAAAAGAAAACCAAGAACTGGAGGGGGAGGGTAGAAGGGGGATTTTTTGCAGAAAGGGGACAATTCCTACAGTAGTATATTAAGAAATACTCCCCAACCCTGACCTTGGAAGGCCCCCTTCCGAGTAAAGAGGGATAGAGGAGAATGAAGAGCAGCAGGGGCGCAGTGAGTCCTCTATCTGTTATGCCTCACACTGATAAGTCCTCCCCTCGAGGGACCAAGGCATCTTCAAATAGTTGAAGAGCCTGTAGGCGGGGGCAATGGATCAAACATGTTCTAATTTGGATAGATGTTGCACTAGGGGTTGCCAGATACGTGTAAATGTGGCGTCAGTGTGTGCAAGGCAGTTGGAAAGGAGATTCATCGCCATTATGTGCCAGAGGCGAGTGAGCCCCACTGAAGACCGGGGGGGGTCAGACCTTTTTTCCAATGGAGTGCAATGATCTGTTTGCTGCTCATAACATGTGAAGGATCAATCACCAGTCCCAGTGGGCATGGCTTTGAGAAACTGAGGTTGAAGTCCCAGAACCCACCACCCCAGAAGTATTCAGAATAGGAAAACCTATTGTCCTTGATGTTGCTCAGCACCTCTTTCCAAAAGATGATCAATAGAGGGCACAACCACCATATGTGAATAAACAAACCTGTGTCTGCCTTGCATCGTCAGCACAAGGACATAGGGTGGGAAATATTTTCTGGAGGCGAAGGGGGGTGTAGGACCAACCTGTCATTACTTTGTAATCCGACTCTTGTTGTGTGATACTTTTAGAGGTGTTGGGAATGTCTCTTCATAGCTGCTCCCAGTGCTCAGGGGGGGCATCTTCTGTAATGTCTATGTGCCACTTCCGTTGATAAGGGTGAAAAGACAGCAGGCAAGAGTGTTGCAGGACCCTGTAGGTTTGGGAAATCATGGCCTGCGAACCATCAAAGGATCATACTAACGATTCAAAAGGGGTCAGTGGACACGTGGCTCCCAGTGTATTTTCGAGGATATGTAACCAGTGCCGTATTTGGAAATATTGAAAATGTGCCAGAGGAGGAGATGACTATCTTGTCTACATTGATCAAATGTTTTAAAAGTCTCTCCCACAAAGAGGTCAGCTATCATATGACACTCTCCGGCCACCCAGGCTTGAAAAGAGTTAGGTTGTAGGGCCAGGGGAAAGCCAGGGTTGCAGGGGAGGGGCGTGTTGGGGGAGGGGAAGGAGGTAAGCCCATGGCTGATTGCTACTTTATCCCATATCTCAAAGGCCGTTCTCGTTGGGGTGAAAATGTAGGCACTGCGAGGATGCGCTCCTTTTGGTAGCCAGGCCAAGTCCCATGGGGGCGACAGGCCACCGCCCTGTCCATATAGAAACCAATGCTTCTCACTTTCGCAAACCATCCACTCTGAGATAAAAACGCAGATGTGGCGCCACCCATTCGATTTTTAGCTAATAATAAAGAAAAAATGGGTGAATAAAATAACACCAAAAGTAGCATGTAAATATAACTTTACTCAATGAAGTACCATTTGGATTGGTGTAAATCCATTCAGTAGTTTTCAAAAATGAACCTTTTTAGAAAGTGCTCTAATCGTACCATGAAGTGATTACATTTTATATATCTCTTGAATGATTAATGTGTGGACTCTCTTCAGGTTCACTAATCCATAGAGAATAAGCAAATCAAAATAAAATATAAAGGCACACCATTAGACTATGAAGTTTAACTCCTATCATCCATTGTGGATTCATGAATTTGGCCACATATTCATGAATCTGCCACTAATTGGCTGGTCATCACAATGGGGAGACTCCAAAAGGATACGACAGACAAACAAATGAAAAAGTAAAATTTTATTGTGACATTTACTAATCCTATGCCAGATACTGGATTACAGCCTTCCTTACTAAAGAGCTGTTCATGGAACAGACATGGATTGAGAAATATCTTGAGAGGTGAGATAATTTTTGCAGAACTTTTAGAGTGATAATTTTCCGTAATCAATTGAGATCTTTTATAATGGTACTCATATCCCGAAGACAAACAACTTAGGGGGATATTCTCAAGAACGTGTGAGAAATATCGTAAAATTAGCTTAACGCAATTTTCAACATTGCAGTCTATCGTGGCAAAATAACGCTGTGTTAACGAAGTATTCACAACATGGAGGCACCATGCGATAGGCCCACGACAACGTGTCAAATGTCCGGGTTAAAACCAATGCAACGCCAAAAAACCGGGAAACACCAACGCGAAAATAGTAGCGATGAGGTCAATTGTTGTACAAACATCAGCGATAGCCAGCGACAGGCCTGCGATTCCCACACGTCATGCAGGAAAATGCTCCACAAAAGCAGAATAACAAAACGGTGAAATGACAACGTACAAGCACAATCCCACAGCCATGACATAGAACAAATGACCATTGACCCGCATCAGATAGGTATCACCTCACAAACAGCCACATTGTACATTGACATGCATACTGTATGTAAACTGCACCAATGTGGAAACATACATGGAAGACACTGTGAAACAGCATCTCCTCTTCACATTGCAGAGGGACAATCAAAACCCCCGCACACAGACGTGCCATGTCCATGACCAAACAATAATTAAAGCATGGACTAATGTAATGGCAGTGACTCCCCCTTATGTACATGTTGCCCTTGTCGTGGGATTTAAGTCACAGGGTGCATCCCTGCATCATGGCCGCACATATCAGAGCCCAAAATAACCCTGTTGTCACTTGTAGGCCACAAATGATAGCCAAAATGGAATGAATTGGGACACGTGTGAAATGCCGCAGAGTGGAATACCGTACCAACTGTGACACACAGAATTGGCAGTCTGAATAAATGACACCCTAAACAGCCTCACTGCACAGAGGTGACACACCCACCATCCATTAACAAATTCCAAAATTGCTAGCACTACATGTCACACCCACACTTGTCTGAGTGAAGTGCCTGTACAGATGAGTGACATGCATGCACGGTATGTATCTTGGAATGCATTTATTTGCAGATGCTGTGCCTGTGGTCATCCATCCTACTGTCCCATGATTGCTAAGGACCCTCACAATGTGTCGTCAACATGAGAAGAAATTCTCAATGATGGTATCTCTACGGGCTATTCCTGCTGCAGCTGCAGCTGCAGTGAGGTGTGGTCCACCTGCCACTTCTTCATCATCATTGTCCGGTGCATCTGGCACTCGTATCCATGGGGTTTTGCTGCGTACACATGTTGCGTAACACACAACATGCAACAATCATCATGCACACGATGTCTAGGCGGTACATAAGCCTTCCACCAGTGACTTCAACATGCCAAATGTGCATTCCACGATGCCCCTGGTGTGTTTGTGGGCCAAATTGTACAGCCTCTGGGCCTGTGTGTTTGGGGCTTGGAAGGGTGTCATCATCCAAGCGCAGAGTGCATATCCTTGGTCACCTGTGACAGTGCAGAGAGGCATGAGTCAAGACTACGTACTGTTTGATGTGTTGGCAGGCTTACTGGTTCATTGGTGTGTGATATGTGTGACTTAGTGATTCCTGTATGAGATGAACTGCTCATTGCAAATGAGCGGCATCAATGTGCATTATGTATCCTCACTGCTGCTCCTCCCTCCCTCCGATCATAGTCACTAGTGTGCGCAGCGCAGTTGCATCACTTGCACTCCAACAGCACACCATCTTCATGCCTGTCTGCGCATGTCCACAAATCTGATTAAGACACTGTGATGATGCGCGCTGAAGGTGGCCGGCCACCTGTGTGAAGGCTCATTGTAAGGACAGGCCTGACACAGATGCAGAGCACCTGCCTGGCTGTACTCGGCATGCCGTTGAGGGTAGACATTTGGCGCATGCGGCGCTAATAGCGACCCACACAACAGTTGGCATGTGTGATCCCTGACCCCGAGTGGGCATGCCCTCCCTCATGTACCCCTTCGGCCGAGCCCGCACTCCGGGGGCATTCCACAGAGTAACATTGTCCATTGCGGGACGGGTGGCGCAGACACTACAACAGAAACACACGCATTAGTCACTTCCTTGGGAAGGCCTAAACTTAACCACACCCAGAGCCATGTTTTGAAGAGCCACACCCCTACGCTGGGCAGTCGTACGCCTGTCCACACCGATGACGCTCACAGGGAGGTACGACATGGCTACATGTCCCAAGCTTAGCCCACTGCCTGCAGTGACATGGTTGCGCACGCTGTACACAGCACAATGTAATGTGGTATGGCCCGGGTCCCTCATGCATATATAATGACCACACAGACACATTGAGTGAGTTTGTAGAACTGGCTACGGGCACGTGTGCCCGGCCCCTTTTATTGCCAGGGCCTCATGTCCAGTGATGCCTGTGCTGGATGGGTGTTGGGTAGTGTAAGCCACACCTCAGGGGATGGTTGCTGCTGGCAACAACCACTACAGTGATCAGACAATCAGCAGTACAAGGTTCAAACAGCAAGGGTCCATGACTTGAGCTGCACAGAGTTAGTGGCCTCAGACGCACTGCGGCCGGCACAGGCACACCGCCACGGGACGGTGACTTGTGCTGCACTGGGGTATGGCCAAGTGAGCTGAGCGGGTCCTCATCGATGTCCAACGTGAATGTAGCAGAGGGTGGCAGGGGACAGTGGAAGGTGTCCTTCCAGGGCATGATGCAGAGGGCAGAAAAAAGCAGAAACAAGCAAATAGCGGAGTTGAATGCTACAGACTCCTCTTTACCACCATGTAAGTATCAGCTACATGATGATGAAGACAACCCCCAGCCCATGGACTCAGATGCCACCAAGGTTCAACCAGATAGTACCCATGAATTGCGGGGCACATTCTTAGTGACACCAGAGCTGAAAGGGTATGCATTCTGCGATGAGGCCTGTACAATGATATAAACTCTGCCATGAAGAGGGCAAGACTCAGTTCCAATTGTGTGACCTACTACACCACAGTGTGTGCCGGAGGCAGCGATCAGCAGTGGCCCACAGCCATGTGTTGTTGGCATGCCTAGCACAGAGTTAGTGGCACCAGTGCAGTTGTTGGTAGTGTCCCATCACCTCCGTTATGGAGTGCCTTCCTCTTACTCCTCTCCTTGCGTACTGTGACATGAACACTGCCATGAAGAAATCAAGACTTAGAGGCATATGTATGAAATTCCCCGTTTGCGATTCTCAAATAGTGATTTTTTGAGAATCGCTATTTGAGAATTGCAAAAAGGGATGTATGTAGAAAATCGCAATTTTTTTGCGATTTCTTAGTCTTCCTAAATTGCGATTTGCAAATTGCGAAATCTCAACTAAGGAATGCTTTCCCATTCATTTCTATGGGCCAGGAGGCCCATAGGAATGAATGTGAAGTCATTCTCAATTTGCGATTTGCACTTTGAGAATCGCAAATTGAGAATAATTTCAAGGGTGCAAGGGTGTCATAAGGACACCCTGATGTACCCCTGAAATGAACATGTGTGTGCATATGGCGCACATACATGCCCTAAGGGCATGTATGTTCACCACATGGCACCTTTACAAATGCAACAAAGGGCATTTGTGACAGAAATCGCAAATTACCACCAACTTGAAGTTGGAGGTACTTTGCGATTTCTTAAGGAGAAATCGCACAACATGGGTGCCTGATACATAGCATTTAAGGAATCGCAATTTGTGATTCCTTAAATGCTCACGCAAAATTAAGGAATCGCTAATTTTGCGAATCCTTAATTTTGCGATGAGAAAATAGATCATACATTGCGTTTAGCGATTTTTCATTCGGAAACGCTGTCTTTTTGCGAATCGCTGCGTTTGCTAATGAAAAATCGTTTGATACATATGCCCCTAAGTTCCAATTGTGTGACCTAGTTGACCGCAGTGTAGGCCAGAGGCAGGGGTCAGCACAGGTCAACCGCTGTCCAGCCATCTCCTCCTGGATCTCTAACAAATGACGTTGGAATGGCTTGTGGAGAAGATTTGTGTCTGACGGAGGCAGTGGTACCAGAGCTGAGTGGGTGTGCAGCCTGCGACGATGCCGTGTCCTGCCTGATATGGACTGCATTGGATTGGTGTGAGGCCTGCAGGACCGCAGTGTAGGCCGAAGGCCGAAGTCAGCAAGGGCCCACAGACACATGTGGTTGTAATGCTATACACAGAGTTGGTGGCACCTGATCGAAGGGAGTATAGTGATATAAACTCTGCCATTAATAATGTTCTCTGCCACAGTGTAATCAAGACTCAGTTCCAAATGTGTGACCTACTAGTCACAGAGTCAGCCGGTGGAGTACTGCGGTCCTGTGTCGTGGAGGCCGTGATGGTCTGAGGAGGCTGCCAAGGTCTGGGGCCTCGGGCTTGGAGCTTGCAGCTGCACACGGTGGGCCATTTGTGACAACCACCAGTGTTGGCTGGTGAGCAATGAGGCCTGGGTGCGCAGGGGCAGGCAAAACAGGTCTGGAGACCAGCGGCCCGAGGTTCAACAGGCGCACAGGATCGCAGGCACCACCGCTCACGGTGTCGGCCTCATTGTGGGGTGAGAGGCGCCGCCCTGGCAGACACGTTGGCTGGGATGACATGGTTGCATCCACTGTCCACTACACGGATATGTGTGTGGTCTGCATACAGCAGTCTGTCCAGCACATCCACGCCACACTTTCGCATTGTGTACATTCTCATTAATGGGTCACTTGCCTCCTTCGCACATGCATGGTTCCCACCTCTCCCCACATACTGCTAATGTGTGGCTGACGTGGCATGCCATTGATGGCTTCTGTACATGGCTAGCCCAAGTTCACACAGTAAGTTGTGCTGTTGTGTCTGGTAAGTGGGCATGTTGTTTGGCATGTTGTATGTGAGTTTGTGACGTGTGCATTCCCAGAGTTGTGAATTGCATGATTGTGGATTTGTGGTCTGTGGTGTGTTTATTTGGTACTTACCAACAAGCAGTGCATTTCCGTAGGTGACAGCCTGGATGCGCTTGTTGATGATGAACTGGCGGAAGATGTAGGAATCATGCACACTGCCTAGGTAATGACGTTGTGAAGAGTCCCTGGTGGTCCCCTATTGCCTGCACATAGATGGAATATGTGTGCTTTCTGTTGCGGTAATTCTGTGCAGTGTCGGCAGGGGGCACAAGTAGGACATGTGTGCAGTCAATTTCCCCCTTGCTTGGTCTCCAGCTGTTCCTGCGCAGTGTTGGGGAAGAATAGGTACTGGGGTACCAAGCTGATGATGGCATCTAGGACAGGTTTGAGGAACTTTGATAGGGTTGGCTGTGAGACTCCTCCGACTCTGGCGGTTGTTGGTTAGAAGGTACCAGAGGCCAACAGGAGCAGAATGGCCAGCAGCTTTGTCTGAGGTGGGATGTTGGTTGTCCTCTGGGCTGGTACCTTCAACCTGTGGGCAATGATGTTCAGGATGCAGAGGATGGTTGTCTTTTTGAGCCTATAGTGGGCAATGACTTACTCTGGTGTTAAGTCTGTGAGGCTGATGCGTTTTCTGAAGGTCCGCTGTCTGTCTCTGTGCGGTCTCTGTGGTGGTCCTGGGGGGTTGCGGGAGGGAGTCCGGGGGGGGTCTCGGGGAGGTGGTGGTGGGTGTTGTGGCCCTGTTGGGGCTTCAAGCTGCAAGATCAGTAGTTCCATGGCTTCTGTTTGTCTTCAGGTGTGGCTCTGGGCTGGGCTCCCTTTTCTGGTGCAGGTGGTCGTCCGACTTTACACCAGGTCGGAGCTGGTGTAAAATCCCTGCTGTTAACATGCCTTATCACTTGTTCTGTGATCTTATCGCCAAACTTGCTGGTTGTTGAGAATGTTGCGAAGTGGTGTTGTCGCAGCTTTTTGCACAGGAACGCCTCCTCTGCATCTCATTAGTGATAGTTGCCGGGGTCATGTGTGGCAATGTTTATTGCGGCTGCTATCGCAGGTAAACTGGTGATATGGGCTGTTAGCACCAGCTTGTGAGTGGGGCGATATTTTTATTGTGACTTTGGCTGCGATAAAGTGCAGATAACTCGGCGATAGTTCATTGAGAATATGCCTCTTGATGTCTCAATCAATAACATATAACTTAAAACGCTTAAGATGGTGGGGTAAGGGAATTGATTAGTTGATGGCTGAAGTCTATCACAGTGCCTGAACAATCGAGTCTATAAAAAGCAAGTTAAATGCGCAAGAGGCAGTAGAATCAGATATCTACCAGCGTGTAAAGGTCTGGAAACACCTGAGAGATTTACTATTAGCTTAATTTCCATTTAAACCCTAACCATTGAAATACCTGCAAGGAGCCAAAACAGGAGGAGGCAATATAAGGAACCCTTGGAACAACAAGGATCTACAGAGGCAAAAATCCCAAATAACACATGAAGCAAGACTAGTGGCACAGGAGCAAAGACAAAGCAAGAGACCTAATAATAGAGAATGTGCTGGAAAGAAAAAAGAAGATATTCCGAAGATCTATGGAACAAGCTTCTTGAGTCTAGGAAACAACAAAATAGTGAAAAATTCTAGCAAATAGTTAATGGCCTGGTATTAGGAAAGCAAATGCAAAATAATGCAGGAATTGATGCAGCATCTTGGGAAGCCTACATCCTTGCTTTGTACTCAGAGCCAGAAACAATGAACAATGATGACATACTGTTGTCCCAAACAATTGTAAACCTACCCAAGGAACTCAAGAAAGCAAAGAGGATATAAAGTCTCATATAAGTAAAGATTCAATGGCCTTGTTGGGCAATGAATAACAACTTAAAGGATTAATAAAAAAAGACTAAAACCTGAAGGAGCACCAGACCCAAACAGTATCCCAAGCGCCTTATTTAAGCAGACGTAGATTATCGGGCTCAATATTTAACCCCAATGTTCGATGATATTTTTTATACAAATCAGATACCGGTGTCTTGGAAAGGTATATTATCAATCCTATATTTAAAAATGGTAATCCCGCAATACCACTCAATTACAGGCTTATATCATTAAACTCATTGAAACTCTATGTATCTTTGCAACAATGCCATGGAACTGGTTCCTCTTGAAACAGAGATGTAAAATCAAAATTAAAGACACATTTCAATTTGACCAAACACTGGTGTCTACATAAACATGCCTCAAGAAGAGCCATCAACAAATTCACTGAAACCTACAGAGCTACCTAAAATAGATCAAACTGTATCTGGCTATTTCATCAACCTTGATACCATTTCACTGGATCTAAGTGACCTTGAAACAACACCAGCCCCAATACCTTGTCTACAAGAAATCAAAGACTTCTTCATTTTTCTTACAAAGACAAACCTGGTGTCACCTTGGCTAGAACTTCGGATAATCACCGGCATGCTGTTTTTTCTTTTCTGGATAGGCTCAGTGACTGTTTTCTGCTTACTTATTATTGGAATCTGTGCCAAAGCTTTGCAGCATCAAAAGTGAATTTGATCCTGAAACCTCATGTTTCGTCACATCGTGAACAAAGAGCTTTGTCATCAGTGAACATTACAGCAGTTCTTATACCTGATAGAATATTATGGGACAAGATTAATTATGATATATTTGGTCAGACTGAAATTTTAAAAATACCTCCTTTATTTAAAATTTCCTTAAATTATATCATTACCTCCAGTACATTTTCTGATGATTGGGACTTTGAAACTGTAAGCAATATGTTGCCTGATTTAGACCAATCTGCCGCATTTGTTAATAATGAAATGTTAGAAGACACATCAGATTTCAACACCATGTATTGTTATCAACATTATGGTCATCATTTTTTGCACAAATCCAGTACCCCTAGGAATGTTTTCACATATCACCAGTGGGAACATTGCCCTACACCACTGAAAAGTAGTTTGAAAACTTCTGCGCAGAAATGTTCATATTTTTCAGGGTTCAATTTTCAGAACCAACCTCATATTACTAAAGGTTACACCAACATCTGTAAAGAAAAATATGCTGACCAACACCAAACCGATTTACTCTGCTTCTTTTATTACCCAATTGTCTGAACAGCGTTTCAACTTATGGAAAGACACTATAGACTTCAAATCAGTCTGAAGTTCCAGAGACTGGCAAGTCCAGAGGATATATTCGCTATTTAGAGCATGTCTCATTCCTCTGTAGATGATATTTCTAAATGATACTGTGCAACAGACTACCTGGAATAGCCAAGAATAAGTATTTGAACACACCTCGGATTCCAACACCATCACGTACTGAGGATAATTTTACATCACAAGAAAGGATTACAATAGATGACATTTTACAATACAATAGATCAGACCCCAAATGGAAGGGATGTTTGGTTTGGCCCTCAGACACAAACAGATATCAGGAAAAATCCAGGGGTACCACCGAGGGGTTTAGAATCCACAGTCCAGACCCACGCTATGTACAAAGAGAACATCCAGGGGTGGTGACATCATACAGTATTGTGACGTTGTGCCTCGATTGGCTAAAAACCTCAACACCACCACAGGTGAAACAACACTTATCCTTACTTACAGAGGATTTGGACCTACAGGATTTTTTACTAGGTCCCAGAAAGCCACGCAAAAAACGTTTCTATTATGCTGTCTATAACGACATTTGGAAAACCTCCCAACAAGAAGCAGTGGAGAGACTACGAGAAATAGACAGGATCAATTTAGCCAGAGTTGACAATGGAATGGATGCTGGCTCCTCCACTGACACCCAGGCCTTGGATGGAGCACAGTCTTCCCCAGCATCAGCTGCAGGCAGCATAGAAGATCATCTGTGCTCAATTGACATAATCTGCGAGGTGTTGCAGGGATTGTCGTCTGTGAAGGCAGTCAACAGCAATGTTGCATCTACCAGCAAGGACACATAAACATTTGGTTTGTCGTGTGCCGGGAAAAATGTAGCCCTTTTTTACACAAGCTAAAATTGGAACTCCTAAACAATTGACACTTTTTATGACCTGCATGCTTGTAGTGGTTTGAACTGTATATACGGACACATTAGAGCCATTGCTTGAGTGACAATTTTTTCTTCTACCATATTTTAGATTTATTAACATTTTATTATTAGCAAAACTGTTGTTTCACTATAGTTGTTTGCGTGCCAGTGCATAGACAGCCTAGTAGTGCATTAGTATTTAATTATGTCGTCCAGTCAGATGAGGAGTGGGTGTTATATTCCATATAGATACCCTAATATAGGCTCAGGTTACATCATAACCTTTCACCTATACTCTCCCCTACATTACACACATAACGGTTCTTGGAGACTAACCTTTTACCAAGATACGACACTGCACACCGAATGCCGGATTTTCCCTGGTAAAAACCTCATACATTATGCATGAGGAGTCTTGGAAACTCAGCAGGACTACCATCTCCTGTATAATAACTATGTATAAAGTTCATTCCTGATGTCATCCTAAGTCTGACAAGTGGCACAGCAAGGTAGAACCCCTGGGGAGACCTTTGAATATATAAACATCACATCTTACTGAGACAAACAGAGCAGATCAGAACTTCCCTGCTGGCACACTGATGCGAGACGCTGAGGTTCCTGCATGCAGATACTCCAGCTCGCAGTGTTCTAATATCCCTTGCGGGGTGTCCAACTCAAGACCAAGACGGGGTCCCACCGTATCTCACTTCAGGTAATGGGGTTGACTGTACCTAGAGGGATTACTGGCTTGACACCAACATACATGCTGGGTACACTTAGGTACATCTAGTTAGGGTAGCATTGTAGGAGTACGCATTTTATTGTCATGTATTGTGCATACTTGCCTGTATTCATGGTTATAGCAAAATGGTAGAAATCTACCATCCTTTTACTTTCTTAGTGCTTCTATTCATTTATATCTGTTACTGTCTTATGGTTGTTTCAGCACACCTATTTTACACTAGAATAGCTCAATAGTTCAATAAATGTGTCACAACAGAGGAAGGTTAACCACTAACCTCTTGACCCTGATACAGCGGGAACGATGGTTGATGCCAGTTAACCTTTTCCTCTTACATGGAAATACCAGTGAGTATAGAAATATCACTCCACAGGTCTCACCACCATAGGGGAAAGGGAAAAAAAGGACAAATGAAACAATAAAGTTGCAGCAGCACAAAACACTAAATAGGGATGTCTTCGGGAGTTGTAGACCTAACTCCTACGTTCACCCAGTGTTCCCTGTAAGTGAGACACATTACACAGTCATGAAGTTCCCCCCTTATGCCACCATAAACAATGCTTCTCTATGTGTAATGTACTTACAGTTAAAGCTGCTGCACATATCCCAACAAAAAAAGAATAAAAAGATAACAATAAAGAAATAGGCAAATCCAGTTGATTTCTTTGTGCTGATACTCTGGGCAAGTTATTTGGTAATAGAAATGAACAACTAGTTCATAAAGCCAGGGTAAAGGTACTTATCTTACTGCAGATAGTCCTCGGGTAGTGTAGAGTAGCTCCACTTATTCTCAACAGATTTCCTCCCTTACACGTGGCGACTGTGTGTTTAAGAAGCACCCAGTTGCTTCAGGGACAAAAAAAATAGAACTCTGCAATATACTCACTCAGAGCCTCTTAGCGGCTCTGGGATTGATCTCTGTCAAAAATCGAATGTCACGCACGCTCTCCTGAGCGTGTAAAGCATTTCTTGGCCATTGGGATAGTCATGTTCTCATGCACTTCACCGCGTGTCATTGGGGAGGTTTATTTTTAAA
This sequence comes from Lissotriton helveticus, assembly GCF_964261635.1. Lineage (NCBI taxonomy): Eukaryota > Metazoa > Chordata > Amphibia > Caudata > Salamandridae > Lissotriton > Lissotriton helveticus. The sequence goes on along the minus strand of NC_136071.1, from coordinate 643,943,138 downwards.
ACAAAAGAGAACTTGCGGAAGGTAGCTCAGCAACTCCAACACAGCCGCTTTCAAGAGTTGCACTTTCTTCAGAGCGGGATCAGCGCTAGTGGTGTCCGGGGTCTGTAGGAGAAGGAAAGATGGCGCTTATCGGCCCTTCGTGGACCAGAGTCAGATGCGCTCTTCTACCAGGAAGGCCCGCTTGAGCGATCAGGAGCCGGGGATGTCAGGTATTGCAGGTTCTACAGCATGATGGCAAGAAAACGAACAGCTATCCGCAGGACGTATTTTTTCGAGTGACAAGCCCTGAGTCAAACGGAGGCAGGGCTTAAGTACTCCAGAACGAAATGAGTCAGCCAATCACTCCCATGGGATTCTGGGAGATGTAGTCTCAACATTCATGCTACATCCACACTAGTGCATGTTTAAAGTGTGCTCCTCATTCTAGCGACACCTAATCATGACAAAATGCTTATTGAAAAACATTATATAATTTATTCTGTGTATCTCTAAGACTAAGTGAGCACGAGTGACTGTGCGAATAGTAGTACACTGTTTGCACGGTCCTGAGGGATCAGGGTTGTCATGTTCGATGGTTGCCAAGAAATATTCTCTCCCTGGTAAGAGGAGTTTCTAGTGGCACTGTGAGCTAACTGGTACACAGGGCAGCATACCCGTTGGGTGTGTCTAGAATCATTCTGACACCAATCCTACAGTGTATGTTGCCTAAACACGCAGATCCTATATAGGTTTTATAGGAACTACATGACAAGTGACTGTGGGAGTGAGTGAATGAGTGAGAGGGATCAAGTCAGTGATAGTGTCAATGAATGAGGGTTAGGGAGTGGGAGTGTAAGTCAGAATGAGTGTCACTGAGTGAAAGGGTATGGTTGTGAGAGTGAATTTGCGTGTGTGAGAAGTGAGAGTTTTAGAGTGAGGGATGAGTGGATGAGAATAAGTGAGTGAAAGTATGAGCAAGAGTGAGTAAGAATGACAGAGTGAGAATGAGTGTGTGTCAGTGCGAGAGGGAAGGAGTGAGTGGGATGGAGTTTGATTGAAAATTAACTTGAGTAGGAGTAAGTGTGTGTGAGCAAGTGAATGTAATGAGCATGATTGAGATTGTGCAAATGAGTGTGTACCACCTGTGATACTGCTATGAGCCATGGCATACTGTAGGTAATTCTGAGCTTACAGAGGCACCAATGAAAAATTAAATCATATTGGAGATGAACTCTATTTTTTTTGTAGTCCTCATTGATCAATTTATGCTCTGGATTCAAGAAAGCCAAAACCAGACCAAAACAGGAAGAGTCATTGAGGCACCCGGTCTCTCCACAAGAGAGGAGGGATAGATATATCCTGGCCCAAAAAAAGGTTATACCTCCTGGGTGGACGGTGGCACTGACTCCTCTGAAGACAGGTGCTGAGAAGGGATGACCCAAGCACTAAAGCAACCTGTGCAGCATACAACTAATCATTGGACCATAAGGTTTCAAAGAAAACTTAAACATACGTCATGCATGAGCAAGATAATAGAAATAAGCAGGGTTAGGAAGAAAGAAGGTTAGGGAAAGAACAGCATGAAATAGAAAGATAGTTAGGTTGAAATTGGGGGTATTTCGTGTTCAATGAGATAGGCTGGAGACATGAAGCTTAAACCAGTCATTCCAGAGTTTCCAAAATTTCGTTGTCTTGACGAGTTTATTAGCCCGGTCAAGATGTGAAATTTTTGGTATAGATCAAACCCATTCAGCCTCTGTGGGGGGACAAGGGAGCATCCACTTAACACACAGCTCCCTTGGTGCAAGGAGGATCAAAACAAAAAGAAAGGCTTTATTGGTTTGGATGAAACCCTGATTGACTGCCCCACCCGGGACCACTCCAAAAGTCACAAGAGCTAAGCTCATCTTGATCTTCTGGCCCATAATACCTGAGATGATCTTACCCACTTTCTGCCAGAAAAGCTGTATTGAGGGACACTGCCAAAACATGTGGGCCTTGTTCATGTTGTTTCCTCCACATTTTGGACACTTCTTCATTACACGACTCCCCAGCTTCGATATTTTCCGTGGCGTCCAGTAAGCCTTGTGGACATTAAAAAGATGGTTCTTCCTTAATGGAGCAGGTTTCAAATATAACCACAAATGAGACATAGATACTTGCCCTAAGGATTTGAGGTCTTTGCCTGGCAGTTCCCTCCTCCATATCTCTGTAAATGGATTTTGCATTTCTTCTCCATTTTAAATTAGCATCCAATACCACTTTGCAACTCCTTTCCGTAAAGTGGAGTGTAGGCAAATCTTTTACGCCAAATCCATGTTCCCTTTGCCCTCTTCCCCCAACATTTTAGCTCAGCTTAAAAGTTGATAATATATGAATTTAGAGACTGAGTTTTTAGAGATCTCTGAGAGACGTTGCCATGAGATTAGTTTAGTATGCACAATGAGCTGCCCCACCTAAGAATGCCACAGCCTCGAAGCGGGACTGCGAGTGCATCCAGCAAACAATTCAGAGTGCCTGGAGAGTCCGAAATAGGTGCTACGTTACAAAAATAAGGTATTTATTTGTAGGGCCGATCTCACCTGGTACCAAGCCTTTGAATCCACTAAAAGGACCTTCAGCCTCACCTTCTTAAAGAATTTGGGGTGACCGAACTTCAGGAGGAAGAAATCTGCTTGATATGGAGAGCTCGCCATAAGGGCCCTAAAAAGCGGGGGCAAACAGGAGCTTCCCATCAACACCGGACAAAAGTTCTTCAGATGGAAAGCACAGTAGTATTGGTAGAGATCTAGACTGGCAATACCTCCATGTTCTTTCTTTCTTCTGAACGTCTTCAAGGAGATTCTAGGTCTTTTATTTTCCCAAATAAAACTGGAAAACTCCCCCGGCACTGTCTTAAACCAGGTCTTCTTAAATTCTAACAGCATAGTATTGAATAAGAAGGTAAACTTTGGGAGGATTTACATTTTTAGGAGATTTGATCTACCCAAGAAAGAAAGTGTGAGAGCCCCCCATGCTCGTAACTGTGATTTAACTCCTGTAGTTACTTCAACAAAATTCACCTGGGCTATTTTCTCAAAATGTTGTACTATTTGGACTGCCAGATATCTCACCTCCTGTTTTGTTAGATCGCTCTAATAAGAGGAGCTCCATTGCATTAGCTTGTTTTTTTGTTGGTTTAATGGAATATCCGGATACCTTCCGAAATCCTTCCAACTGTTCCCATATCGCTGGGAGCGAGTGCTGTAAATCCCCTGTCAAGATCATACGATCGTCTGCATACAGCCCAATTTGTTTCGCCCAACCATTACAAATGAAAGGATGAATGTTCCGACATGCCCTTAATTTGCATGCCAGTGGTTCGATGTAAAGGTTAAAAAGGAGGGTGGAGAGAGGGCATCCTTGCCTAGTCCCCTTACCAATTTTTATTGGCTTGGTAAAATTCCCATTGACCAGGACCCTAGCCGACAGGTTTTTATATAGAGCCCTGACCGCTGCTAAGAATGCCTTCCCTAGGTTAAAGCGCTGGATCATTTTGTATAAAAAGAGCCAGCTGACCCTATCAAAGGCCTTCACAGCATCATAGGTCATTACTGCCAAGGGGATCCCATATTCTCTTGCCATATCAATTGCCCCAATCAGATCATGTGTTAACTCATGGAATTGCCTCCCCTTCATAAAGCCTTTTTGGTCCATGTGAATTAGTGATCCTGCCACCTTATCCAGATGTTTATTTAGAATCTGAGTGCATATTTTATGGTCACTATTAAGAAGAGAAATAAGCCTAAAATACTCACATTACCACAGGCTCTTGTTTTCTTTCAGGAGGATGGTTACGGTGGCAGCGTCTCAGGATGAAGGAAGGTCCTGGCCAGTTATAAAGGCAGAGTTAAACAATTGGAGCAATATTGGGGCGAGTTCTTCTCTTAAAATAGTATAGATTTCATTAGGGATAGAATCAGGTCCAATGGTTTCCCTTTTTTTAGGGTACTGATGGTATGAAGGATTTCCTCCAGACCGATGGGGCTGTTTAGATTGTCTTTTTCAGGGCTCTGAAGCATAGGAACTTCTAAGTCTCAGAGAAATTCCTCTATAAGTTGTTCACTAACTATCCGATCCTCGATAGAGAGACCTTGAAAAAAACTGAGCAAAAGCATTTTCAATCTCAATACCCTCGGAGATAATATTACCAGAGTTTAGACATCTGAGGTCTTTTATCAGATTCCTCGACTGATTAGCTTTAGCTTTCCATGCGAGCAATTTACCACACTCCTCCCCGTATTCATGATGGGATAACCTGCTGGCTTCCCATTTCGTCTTGACTATTGCTTCAACTTAGTCGGCAAGCTCAGTTTTTGCTAAATGTAATTTTTGAGTTTCATTTAAGCTATTGGGTGTTTGCTCTAGCGCTAATTGGTTAATATGTACTGCAGCTTCAAGTGTTCTAATTTCTTCTCTGACTTTCTTGTTTTGTGCAGTAGACAGGGCAATTAAAGTACCTCTTAGAAAAGCTTTGTACATTTCCCCTACAATATATGGGGAGGCTGAATCTACATTAAATTAAAAAAACTCTTTGGTGGCAGTTTTTAGCTTATCAATTACAGATGGTTCCAGAAGTAAAGAGCGATGTAAAGTCCACCTTCGAGAGAGTGGTCCATTCACAAGAGTAATTTCCAGAATTATGACAGCGTGGTCAGACAGATGTTCAGGGACATGGCTGACCCTTGTTGTGTTCTTACTGATGAAGGAGCCCACCAGAAAGAAATCAATCCCAGAGTGATGGCTGCATTTTTTGTTATGGAAAGTGAAATTTCCCCCTGACATCCCTGCCTTACTTCCCATCACTCTCCAGATATCTGTAAGGCCCATATCTGTCATCAACTGTTTCAGGGCGACTCTCATATTGTGAGGTGCGACCATTGCTCACCTAGAGATTGAATCCTGTATTGGATCCGGGACAACAATAAACTATCCTCCCAGTATAATAGGATCTTTAATATCGACCAACTGAAAGAGTAAAGTACGTAATAGGACCGGATTGTCTAAATTAGGGCCATAATAAACCACAAAGGTCAACCAAGAACCGTTGATTTTGGCCCCGGCCAATGCCCACCTACCAAGCGGGTCGACAACACATTCTCCAAGTACGGCTTGGGTGGATTTTTTAAAAAGAAGGGCAACTCCATTCCTTGAACTCGACTGAGTGGTACAAATGCAATGTTCCACCCATTTCTGTTTTTTGAGTTTCTCTGCCCACTCCTCTTTGAGCAGATGTGACTCCGGTACCAGGAAGACCTCGCTATCAGAGAGCCTCAAGTACTCTAGGATTTTCCTTCTGCTAGAGGGAACTCTAAGGCCATTTACATTCCATGATAGAATTTTCAGCTTCTTAGGCCTATCTAAATCTGTCATGGGTAGTATGGGTGAATGCGTAATGGCCTGAGGAGCCTCAAATTACTATACGTGTTTGAAAGAATAACGAGTTGATACAAACCACTTAAATAAACTTGAGTCTTATTATTAAATGAGGAATTTTTTTTCTTTTTTCCCACACGCTCCCCCACCCAGTGTAGATATAAAGTGTGCTTATTTTTAATATTTTGTTTTTGCTTATGACCCCCCAACTCCTCCTCCCAATCCACCCACCCCGGGGAACCCTCCCGAAGGACTTGAGGTATACCGGTGGATACCTCCGCTTCGGACTCTCTCTCTACATCACAGCAAAATTAGATATTTCTTTTTGGATGGACTTTAATTTGTTCGAACAAGGAACTAACTTCAGAAGGGTCCCTAAAATTATACATTTTATTATTACGCATCACTTTTAGGGAGGTAGGGAACTGGAGGTTGGCCGTGGCACCCAGCTCCCTCAGATCTTATATAAACTTCCCTAGATCCTATTGCCTATCTTGTGTGGCACGTGAATGCGGAAGGACCACTCTCCTTTCTTATATTATCCTACTTTGAGTGCCCCAGCAAGGATCTTCTCTTTGATTGAGTATGTCTTGAAATGTAATAGGATCCATCTCAGGTTTTTCTTCCCTGATCTCTTAGAGAAAGGGTCTCGGTGTACTCTCTGGATATCATGTTATGTTATTTTAATAAAGCTTATAGGGCACTACTGTTACCCAAGGGTGTCCTGGAGCTGTGCGCTGCCTAATGGTTACCAAAAAAAGGTGGCTATTCTGAAAAGAGCCATGTTTTCAGCCCCTTCCTGAAGGAAAGGAGCTTGGTGGAATTTCTAAGATGCACTGGTAAATTGTTCCATGCCTTTGCAGCACACATGATGAAACTCCTGCCACCCCAGTTAGCTTTTTTGACTATGGGGACAGTAACTTGCTTTGCTTCAGAGGATTTGCAGTGTTCTTCCAGGAACGTACCATTGTAGACGTTGTCTCAGATAGTCAGGGCCACTGGCCTTCAAGGCCTTAAAGACCGTACATAGAGCTTTAAAATGTGCACGTTGTTTTACTGGGAGTCAGTGGAGATGTCGGAGTCCCTTTCTCACTGATACAAACCTTGGTGTACCCGTTAACAGCCTAGCTGCAGCATTTTGCACGAGCTGAAGTCTGTTCGGATGTTTCTTTTGAATGCTCAGATACAGACTGTTGCAGTAATCCAGTTGTGACAAAATGATCGCTGTGACTGCTGATCTAAAGCTATCTTCTGAACGAAGAAATTTTCCTTAGAATTCTGAGGAGGAAGAATCTGGTGGAGACAGCCCCGCTGACATGAACACCAAAGGTAAGTTGTTGTCCATGATCACCTCCAGGTTCTTCACTTTCCTAGTAGGGGCTGAGGGCATTCCCATTTCTTCTGGCCACCATTCAGGCATCCAGAGGTTGGCGTTGTTACCAAATATGATGGCCTCCATTTTTCTTGCATTGAGTTTCAAGCAGTTCAATGACATCCAACCTGTAATGGCTTTCATGCAGTTGTGGCATCTTAATCCAGTTTCAGCTTCTTTGCCTCACTGGAGGGACAACACAATTTGTGTGTCATCCGCATAGGATGTTAGTTGGACCCCAAATTATGTAATCAGGGCTGCCAGCGGGGACACCTATATATTAAAGAGCGTTGTACTAAGGGTCGATCCCTGCGGCACCCCGCAGGGAAGGGAAAAAGGCTTAGACCTATCCCTAAGAAAACTGAAAAGGCACCCCCCTACAAATATCTACTTTGAAGGTCGGGGAGAAGGGGGAACAAAGACCAACATTTACAAAGCAAACTCCCACATGACCTATATTGCTTCACTGATGGCTCTCATAAAAGTTCTAAGCTAGGGCCTCAATAATGCTCATCTCCACACAAAAGCTTTGATTAATATTTTTTCATGTTTTATTTTATTTTTATTTTTTCATATGTATCAACATTAAATTTATTTTCAACATTTTATCTCTACATTATTATAATTCAATTTTGCGTCTACCTTCGAAATATAAATAATGTTACAATTTGAACTTAGACAAAGAAACAGTCCCCTACACTCACACCTCATTCATTTAACCCACAACCATGTCACCAGCATACTACACACTTCCATACCATGCCCCAGACCAACAATGCATGCACAGATGGTTCAGAAACGGGGTAACAACATCAACCCTCTGTTGCTGTGCTGATGTCTGGGGTATCACACTCTCTGGCCGATTCAATGGACAATATCAATGCTCTCCATCTTCATCAGAACCTGTCATTTACATGTATTTGTAATGGGTGAAGGATTGGGGAATCTGTGGTTCTGTCAGAATGTACTCCAACCAGAGTTTTACGAAAATGAGTAGGGCCTCCACTTGTTCTATATCTTCTATCGAGTATCAAGCTCCATGAATCCGGGGCCATCACTCATTGTGGATAGAACTCTCAATGCATGTCCTTGTTAATCCTGTCAATGGTGATACTATTTGTCCCTCTCTGGGGCAAATGCTTTGTGCCGGATAGCTTAATGTTTTTTCAGTATTGTGTCCAATGTGGAGGAGGAGCAGTAACCGTCTATGCCAGCGTGTCCGTTTAAAGAGAATACAGAAGAAACTCAGTAATTGGCACTTGAAAAAAATCACAAAGATCAGCCTGGAGGCCATCTTACAAAGAACAGAGGGCCCTTTGTAGTTGTGAGAATTATGTCCTATAAAAAGCACCAGTTGGATTATTTTGAAAAACCATTAAGCTATCCCTACCCAGATCCACCGTTTGGGTTCTGTCCACCAGAAAGGTTTTTAGGAGGTTCCAGGCCTTGCCCTGAACCCCAGCTATCAACAAACAGTTCATCAGAACTTCGTGGTGGACTGTATCGAAGGCCGCTGAAAGATCCAGCATGAATAGGATCGCAGCGCCTCCCTGGACCAAGGCCTCTCTCACCTCCTGCATTGCTTTAATCAGGGCTAGCTCAGTGCTGTGTTCTGCACGAAAGCCGTATTGCCTAGGTTCCAGTAAACAGTTGGTCTGGAAGAATGTACTAAGTTGAGCATTCATGGCCCTCTCGATAATCTTTGCTGGCAATGGGAGGCGAGAGATAGGTCTGTAATTGTTCGGATCATTAGGATCCAAGTTAGGCTTTTTTATCAAAGGAAGAATTGAAACTAAATTCCAGATTTTGAGAAACTGATCCGAATCAAAGATGGTGTTAAATAAGGGGGTAAGGACAGAACCTATGACATCAGGGATGTGTTTGATCACGGATACTGGGCAAGGGTCCAAGGGAGATCATCTTCCAGTCTCTGCTTCTCTAGATCTACATTAAATTATCCAAGAATATTGATGATAAATCTCCTTATGTCTCCTCCCTCAAGATCTTCCGGAACATTAAAGATCCTGATGTTGTTTCTCCTGGCACTGTTTTCCAGGGTTTCTAGTTTATCTCAAAGTTCTTTGTCAGCATTCTTCAACTTTGTGATCTCGATCTTATTAGTGTCAACTTGTTTTGAAAGGTCCTTAAAGGCTACCTCCATTGCTCCAACTCGTTCCATAATGTTATTTACCTTGCCTTCTAGCAACTCACATGCCCCCTGGATCATTTATTGATTAAGTTCGGAGACTGCAAACTTTTCTCTTGTCTCCGTTAGCAGGGTTGCTAAAAGTTTCTCTGTGGAGGATTGCTCTCCCAGGCCGGCCGCTGTTGCCATTACACTGGACCCTTCCATCTGTATGGGAGACTGGCTCGGAGGACTCTCGGGTCTGAGGTTACGCTGAGTTAGTATGACGTCCTCTTTTATTGCTGGCAGAGCTTTAAACCTATTTTCAAGGCACAGGATGTTGTTTCCAACCTCATTGGACATGCGACCATCCATGACTCTTACAGGCCCAGGCTGCTCAGGACTGTGCTTGGAAATGGGGCAAGCAGCTGTAGCGAAAAAAATAGCATGAGTAGGCTGAGAGCAGATAACCTCTTGGCATAAGGAGTACCAGGGACAGAATGCTGCCACTGGCACACCAGTCATTCTGGGCATATGTTACGCCCGTGGCACAATTTTGGTGTGAGCATACTGGATGCTACTTGTGGCATAATGGTAACGTATGTCAAATTGCCGTTGCTGGTATACAGATGGTAATTCTTACCATTCTGGACACCCATGAGAAAATGCTGGCACTGGCATACTGAAGGTACTTAGTGGCAAAAGGGTACTTATGACAAAATGCTGGCACTGGTACTGACCCACTAGATGTAATTCTGGGCATACGAAACTCCCATGGCAATATGCTAGCTTACTGGGCATGATTCTTGGCAAAATTCTGGCACTGGCATACTGGACTAGCAGGCACATGCATCAATATTTCATTTTGCGATTCCTTAATTGCGAAAAATAAGGCATCGCAATTAAGGAATTGCAAAATGCAATGCATCAAGAAATCTCTAAATAAATTGCAATTTCTTAATATTCCTTAATTGCGACTCGCAAATTGCGACTCGCAATTAAGGAATTCCTCCTCATTCATTCCTATGGGCCTAGAGGCCCATAGGAATTAATGGGAAGACATTCCCAATTTGCGATTAGCAAATAGCAAATTGAGAATGCGATTTCAAGGGTGCAGGGGTGTCCCAAGGACACCCTGTTGCACCCCTGAAATCAATCTGTGCACATATGTTGTGCACACACATGCCCTTAGGGCATGTGTGTGCACAACATGAAACTTTGAAAAATGCACAAAAGTGCATTTTTCAAAGTTTTCGCAAATTACCATGAGGTTCAACCTCATGGTAATTTGCTCCCCTTAATTGCGAAATCGCAGTTTTTTCAAGTTTCATGCATTGCATTTAAGGAATCGCAAAATGCGATTCCTTAAATGCAATCGCAATTTAAGAATTCGCAAATATTTGCGAATTCTTAAATTGCAAGGGCCTTGACCCTTCATGCATTCCAAAAGCAGATTTTGCGATCGCAAATGGCCGATTTTTGCGATTCGCACCATTTGCGATCGAAAAATCCTTTGATGCATGTGCCTGATAGTTCTTTATATGGGAAAAGCAAGGCAAAATTATGGTACTTGCATACTGGAAGTAATTCTTGGTATACAGCACACCCATGGCAAAATGCTTGCTTTGGCACACTGGTGGGGTCATATTTATTAATGGGACAACCATGGCAAAGTGCTGGCATTAACATACTGGAGATAATTCATAGAATTAGAGAGGAGGACAAGAATGACATACGGAGGACAAGCAAGCAGCACAAAGTCTTGGCAATTTTTAAAGTATGGATCACCATGGTGTGTGGAAGCAGTCTATTACAAAACCTGGTCACTGGCATATTGAATATATACTTGACATAAGCATGAGGGCGGATCCTTGAATATTGGGGCCCTGATATACTAGAGGTAACCTTTGGGTCACTCAATGGATATCAATGCAGTCAATGGCAAAATTCTGACAGTGGCATATTACATGTATTACTTGGCATAAGGTGGCACCCCTAGTATATGAGGTACATCCATGGCATCATGCATAACCTAGCACATTGGAGGAAATTAAAGACATGGGGGCACTTACTGTACATTATTAAATAAAAAAAGGATTGGGTCAACCTCTGGGTAGTGGTGGGCTTCATTGGCTTGGACAACCATGATAGTGCATCAATTTGTAATGCAAACCTCTTTAGACCCCATTTCTTTCAATATTTTTGAGAGATGAAACCACCTTGAAATCTCCTAGAAAAGGTTGGGCTTGCATGCTTGCTTCACTCACTAAAATTCAAGGCAAGAATTTAGTCTCACCACTATGAAAGATCACATGCCACGACTAGTACAAAGTAGTAAAGAAATCAGAATATGTGTTCTGTTTGTAATTGCTGAAAATCGACATGAAATCCTTTGACCCTCCAAAAGGTACTCAAATAGATGGAAAAAAAGAAGGGGAATATCTAGGTTGTTGGTCTAATAACTTTCCTGTATAACATGGTAGATGGTACAGAAAATGCACCAATGGCATGGGTTTCTTCGAAGAGGCCTCTTCATGACACTGCCGGTGGAGAGGAAACTCTTAATATGCTTGGCTGGACCATGGCGGTCCCGCCAAGCATAATGTGGCCTCCTGACAGCCGCAACCCCATCAAGGAACAGTGGTTCCCTGGCGGCTGCAGTGAGGTTGTGGCGGTCCAACTGCCTGAATCATAATAGGATGGCTGAGACTGCCACCCTTGTGCCCCCACGAATCTACCGGTTCGTGGACTGTCAGCCTCATAATCGGGCCCTAAGTATGAAAGTAAATACTTGGACACAAGCAGGGTGGCAAAACCATCAAAGTGGTGAATCAAATCGGTATAGGAGGCTACAATTTCCAGCTTAGTGTCCTGATCAGTGCTATTGGTGCCAAATCAAACAGCTTCAACAGGAGCTCAATGACAATGTGTCCAACCTTTAAGGTCCTTTGCCAGCTTCAATCTTGAACATTACCCTAGTGCAAGGCTTCTAATTGGAAAGCTGGAACTACAGCTTTGATTTATGGTTTGATATATAGTACTCCAGCTGTCAGGCGGGCGGATGACATTATATCTGCCACCCTGACAGACTAATGTATATCAATTTTAGAGATGACCACCAGCCCAGTGATCATCTATGTACATTGCAAAGAATAGCTCTCATGTATACAATGGTTGGTGGGTGGCTGCTGATGGTGTTGATGGCCATTTACAAACTTTTTCAAAGTTTTTGTTTTTCAGAGATGAACTCCAAATGTGGAAGTTTGTTTCTGAAAAACAAGAAATATATTGAGCCCTCCACCCTCGGAAAGATTTCACCCAAGGTCATTCTTTTTTTTGCCTCTCACTGCCAGAAATTTTCCTGGTGGTCATGGACCAAAAAGAAGACATTGCACCATCCACCCTAACGAGTGCCTTGCTCTAATTGCCCCTACTCCATTGGGCCATCAAACAAAGTTTTCTGTGGCCAACCTTGGTCCAATTGACTGAAAACATACATAAAGTCTGTCCGTCTCTAAAAGAGGCAGATGCAGGGTTTTTGTGTAGAAGGTACTTCATTATGTTTGTCTGCCAAACTCTAAATCAGGCTTACAACAAAATGTTAAAAACGTTTACGGGCACAACCTGCTTTGCATATTTGACATTCACTCCATCTTGGCTCACCTGAAATTATACCTAGTACTCAGGAACCTGTAAATGGAGACATTCCGTTACCACCTTATCTTTTCTTGGCAGCTTTTGCCCTAGATCGTTAAACATTCATATCTCCAGGTTCCCCTTTTCTGATTTTAATCATTTTGATGGCTTTTTGCATAATAATGTATTTTCTCTTTTTATAAATCAGTTTGGTAATTTTATTGTTTTATCACCCTGACTTTAAAATTGATGACACTGCTTGAACATAACACACATTTCTCTGGGAAATTGCTTGATGCTTATACCATAGCTTCAAGGGATTGATAATAGTTTCACTGAGACTTGGGTTGGAATGTAACAAGGCTGTGTTTATTAAATTGGTAATTGTCTCCCTTCCCAATTTAATAACCCACCGGCTGTCATAGCCATTATGTACAAAAACTATCTTTTAGCTTTAAAAAATGGAGGCTTTAAAAGCCTACATTTTTATATCCCGAAAGCATACTAATTTCCATTAAGACTTCTAGACTGGATATACAGTGTAAATACCCAAAGGTGTTTGTGTTGCAGTAATACTTGAGAAATCAGGTAGAATTGTGTAATGATGTTTCAGATATAAAAGCATGGTTTTATTACAGAGTTAACAATAGGAATCAAAAAGAGTCCTGCATGGCATGAGAAACTTAGGTTTGTTATTTGCAGCCAGACTACATCATCACTGTAACTTTTTTCAGTAAATCCAATTTTATTCATCCATGTTTAGAATACTTGGAGACTGTTACGCTAGGAGGAACCGATAAATCAATAGCAAAGGGGATGCCAAAGGTGAATCTTAGATGACAGTGGTGATAAATAAAATAAACACAGTCATCAAGAATGGGTATCACTCAGTTACTCAGTAGGACAGAATCCAAAGACAGGGCTGAGTAGATAAGTTAGACGTTTTGTGATATCTATCTGTGAAAATGGAATGGACTCATAGAAATATGATTTATCTCTGGAGTAATTTAAGTCAGAACGCTTCACCCTGTTTTTGCTGCTCCTAGATGTAGAGTTTTTTGCTTTCATCACCATCTTCTACATTCAAGCAGTGTAGGCTGTCAAGAAGGAGAGATTTAGTGCCTCTTTTTGGTATCCAAACAGAAAAGGATCAAACAAACATTTATCATCAATCTACTCCTAACGGTGAGTTGTGAATATTCTGTTCATCACATTCACAGTATATATGGTATGTGTTATAGGTATTGGCACCTTCTTGTATCTCTAAGGTCTTTAGATATGTTCTTAAGATTAATGATGATCCTTTTTGATTTGGGAACTGTCAGGATCTTCACTGATCAGTGTGAGGATCTCAAATGTGTTGCTCTGGGTCATTAATGCTTCTGATATACTTGAGCCTTTGGTGCTCTCTATAAACAAAATAGTAAAAATACAGATACAAATTACCTGAATGCAATGGTGTAAATTTATTATATTACTGTTTTCAAATGTTGTGTCTCAATTTAAGGATTTTAAAATGTCTCAAATTCCTCACTTCCCAAACAGGTTAGTTGGTGTAGCTTTTCACATGCTATTCTGGGCAAGTTACAAAACAATATAAGAAGACCAAAATGTAAATGTTTCTGTGCACTTTGTGACAGTGTCTCAATACCAAGAGATTAACTTATTCCCGAGCAGAAGTGACTCAAATGTTATCATGGGTACTGTTGGAACTGGCCCCAAAACCTTTTGCCTTTACCTTCCTTGTTGAATTTGTTTATGGTGGCCTTCAGACTATGTGCACCTTACCACTGTTAACCAGTTCTAAAGTGTTTGGGCTCCCTCCTGTAAACATGGTAACATTAGCATACACCTAATTGGCATATTTGTACTTGTAAGTTCCTAGTAAAGTGGTACTACATGCGCCCAGGGCTTGTAAATTAAATGCTACTAGTGGGCCTTCAGCACTGATTGTGCCACCCTCTTAAGTAATTATTTAAACATATCTAAGGCCTGCCACTGCGGCCTGTGTTTGCAGTTTTAAACTGCTATTTCGACATGGCAAAATAAATCTTTTGTCATTTCCAAACCTCCCTTTTTAATACATACAAGTCACCCCCAGGCCCTAAGCAGCCTACAGGGCAGGGTGCAATGTACTTAAAAAGTGGGACTTGTGCTTTTAAGTTTTACATGTCCTGATAGTAAAAACCTCTGAAATTCGTCTTTCACTACTATAAGACCTGCTTCTCCGATAGGATAACATTGGAGTTACCATATTACATTTAATATGATTTAACTTCCAAATGGCAGTTCATGTTTGGTATCTTTGGAATTATAATGAAAAATCATCTTTTATGGTAAAGTTGGATTTTAAATTACAATTATGAAAATGCTACTTGCTATTTTCCTGCCTTAGCCATTTAGTGCCTGCAGCCTGTCTCTGGGTCACATCTCTGGGTGTAGATTAAGAAGCATGGGCGTAAAATCCGCTCCGCTCGCGGATTTTTCGGATTTTCGGCAAATCCGCAATCCGCGAACGCTCGCGAATTTGTCGAAAATCCGTGAATCCGCTCGCGGCGGATTTTTTGCTTGGTTGCGGCGCGCGGCGTGGTGCACGGCGAACGAATAGCTAGAAGCGCCTCGCGAACACGCGCAAGATCACGCGAACATACACGTCGCAACAAAAACAATTTTGTATTCGCACGTATTCGCGGCTTCCGAAATCGATCTCGCACGGATTCGCGCCCCAAATAACGCGCGAAATTGCAAAAAAAACGATTTTAGCTAAAATGAAAGCAATGAGCAGGTGCAAAAGTTCAAACTTAACATTAGTAACATTCAAGGTAGTGCTTCCTGATGGGCCCCTCCAGAGTTTGCAACAATTCTATGACCCTGCTATGACCCAAACAGCAGGCTCATAGAATAGCACCATGAAGGTCCTGTAAAAAAAAAATTTCACTGCAACAAAAAGCAAATTACAGATAAGGAAGGAAGCAGGTGCCAGCCAGACTGGAACTTTCAAAATTACTGACACATTAATGAAACACAAATTAATTGATGGCAGTTGAAGAAGGGCAGGTGTGCTAGCTTTTTTCAACCACCATAATCTACAGTAATAAATAAACCTAATAGGTGCCTGTGAGGATGTACTAGAGGGTGGCATGGGTGTCCCAGAGGGTGGCAGTGGTGAAACAGAGGGTGCTGTGAACCTGTGATGATAAACCAGACGTAGAAACAACATAGTCGCGGCCGTTGCAAGCCGAAAAGTAAGTTCGCAATTGCGAACTTGTCCCAAAATCGGCGCGAACACGCGCCAACACAAAAAACGGAAAAATCCGCAAATCCGCTAGAGTTCGCGGATCTTCGCGGATTGCGAATCCGTAAATACGCAAGTTCGCGGATTGCCAATCCGCAAAATCCGCCCATGCTTAGTGTAGATGGCAGTTTGTCTTTCTGTGTTCCTCCTAGAAAGTAACACACAATAGCTAGCTTAGTTGTGCCTGGAGGCGCCATCACTGGCAGGATGGGAGGACAGAGTTTGGCACAGCCCCACTTGCACCTGAATAGGCTGTGTCCTGCCTTCACACAAAGGAATGCATACCCCTGTAGATAGTCTGGGGCCAGAGCAAGAGAGGCAGGAAAACTGTGTACTTCAAGGGGGAAACCTCTAAAATCTTCTCCCACTTCAAAGAAGGCACCAGGTATAAATATTGGACCTCAGATGCTAACTTTTTAGCATACTTCTAGACCTGTGGAAAATTCTGCCAGGAAGAAGGACTGCTGTGCTTCTGCAAGGACTGCCACCCGACTGGACTGCTGCCATGAAGCACTGCCTGCCCTGTTGTACTGACCTTCCCTGCTATCTTCCTGCCTGGATGAGAAGTACCACACCTGCAACCTGTACCCAGGACCACTTAAGTGACTTCAAGAGTGAAGTCTCTTGTAACTAGCACCCGGATTATGCAACTGTGAGTCCTACCCTGCCAAGTGGTGCCACCCCAGTCCTGGAGCCTAGGAGGGGAGCCTTAGGATGCTCTGCCAGCCCATCTATGGATCCAGTAGAACTGATGCATCTACATTGCTGCACGAAAGAAACCCGGCCAGAACCAACACATCCCTCTGCTGCGTGGACTTTTCCCGGTGCCAGGACTCCATAACGCAGCCCGTCAGCTCCTAGTAACCATCACATATCATCTGCCATGCGATGCATCTTCAATGCTGGCCTCTTCATCACAAACCCTCATCAGTGGGATTGTAAACCATGATGCAGGACCTTGCATTGCAGCCCTGCAGCTCCTTGAAATGTATGCATCACCTCAGCTGCGCGATACCACCTCGACGCCGGACTTCACATTGCAAGCCCTCGTCACTGATGATGAAGAAGGACCTCACATTGCATCTTTGCAGCTCTTCAGAAATGATGCATCATCTTGGCTGAATGATTCATTCTCAATGCAGGACCTCGCAAAACTGTGCAACTGTGATTTATGGTGCTCTTGTTCAGCTGGCCTAACAAGGTGCCTGTAGCTGCCCCCTGTGCCATCATGGTCAACCTGAATTTGTGACTTTGTCCCGGTCCGGCAGAACTAGATATCCACAACTGGCGCTTTGTGCTTTTTGGTACTCTTTTTACTTAAATCTTTCAAATTGCTTATCTCTGGTTCTACTTATTGGGGTTTTGTTATTTTGGCCTTGTTTTATTTATTGAAATGTAATCTATGTTTTAAATTTGGTGTGAGATATTTTTGGTGGTGTGTTTTCACTGTGTTACTATTTGAAGTGTTGATCAAATACTTCACACATTGCCTCTGAGTTAAGCCTTAATGCTCAGTGACTAGCTACCCTATTATTGAGCACAGGTTCATTTTGCTTGAGCCTCACCCTGACAAAGATTGTGGTTCCTGCTTGAATATGGTTTTAAACCCCTCAATCAGCACCCCAATTTCTCACAGGTACCTTTGAAATGTTCTTTTGCATTGTGTTGTATTGTATTGTTGGTGCATATATAGCACATCATACTAGTGACACAGCACCAAAGCAAATTTAGGGATATGTAGCATGCTACCATTGGTTGTGCTTGTGAGTACAAGTATTGCTAATATAGGAAATGTTTCGAAGTCATGCATGCTGATCCCAATTATCTCCTAGTGTGTTTGTGTTGCTTTGTTTGTTGTGCATACTAAAGTGTGGCCAATATGGAAATAGTTTTAGTGGTATGTGCAGAACTGTAAATATTGTGTGAAAGTCAGCATGTGGCTGCTTGTGATTGTGTTTACTATCCTTCATTGTGGTTTGTCTGTATTCTGGTGGGATGTATCCTAAGGCCTCCGTCACCCACGAACTCCTAATGATGGAAGTGGTTCTGGGTTAAGCCATTTTTCAAGTGTTTGGAGGGTGTAAAGGTAGAGGCGGAGCTTGTTAGTGACCCCAAGAGGTGGGTCTCACCACTGCCCTAGAAGTCAGAACTAAAGAAGAGTCAAGGAAAGGACACAAAACATGTTTACCAGGCCAAAAGCCAGTTTTAGTGTGTCCAATGCCCACAAAGCTGCATGGACCTAATGAACTGTGGGATAACTCCGGCAGACACATTCACACAAGAAACAAATCATAACACTTATCACAACAGAGTTTAAACATCCCAAAGCCAACTTTTAAGTGGCAAATATGGGTAAAACTGCTTGCAATTAATGAACCAATCTTCTCAAGAACTGAATTAGCAGAAGATAAATAACAGAAAATGATCTTAGAATGTAGGGTCTGAGTGTTCGTCTTGCCTAGCTTTGGAAACCAAGGAGCATTCACGCGACTCCACAATCTGTCACTTCCTCCTTTCAACGGGAATATGGTTTGACATACTGTGCCAGGTTCACCAGTTTCTCATGCTGCGCAGTGCAGCAGCCATAAATGCTGCACTGCGTGGGAAGGAGGAGCAGGAGACCCCCATATTTACAGAAGTATGGAACTCTCCTCCCCTCTGCCTAATGCAGACACAGTAATGTGTGGGCATGTGCCAGGGACACACCTTTGCCCCTTAGTGCAATGGTGTCTCTGTGAGTTTAGCATAGGTTGTGTACTCAAAGGATGCCCTTCCATTACAAAATACTATGCTTAGACTAATTTAAAACGTGTAATCTACCCATTCTGCAGGCAAATGCCAACCTAAGATGGAAGACACTGCCTGATATAAATGAGGTACCACGGGAGGTGAGCAGGAAGGCTGTAAAACTACAAAAATAATCCAAAAGCATGAGGCTTAGTGCCCAGACCCAGAGAGCACACACACAAGAAGATGAAGTGAGTAAGTGAACGTTAATAAGGGCATAATCAGAAGTCATAAAGGCAACTAAGAGAGCAAAGGAGAACAACATTCATAAAGCTTAACAGAAAACAGCAGCTTTGTAGAGTGAAGTTCTATATAGGAATCAAGCTATCATAAAATTGACTTTAACTGATCTGAAGTTTGTGTAATATAGTCTTCACATTCTCAGAAACTAGTCTGATCCGAAACTGGTAAAAGAGAAATCACTTATTTGACTTGTAATTGGAAATACAAAAAAGTATTTACCAAATCTATGTGGAAATAATAATAATCGAAAGAGCTATAAGATGGGATAACAACACAAAATGGAATTCGATGCATGCTTTTTATAATGAAGGTTTATTACAAAAGCTCAATGCAGTCTATTGTGTTAGAAATAAGGTTAAGAAAATTGTTCAAATAGAAAAGATAGTGGAGTCTTCTTAGACATAGCACCTAGCCCAAATACCTCCTCGATATGGGTTGCCCCTTATACTTGGTTAGGGGATTTATGTGCACACTGATTGGCACCCACCATCTCAATGCCAGTTCATAAATGAACTTACACAATGTACATAAACGCACAGGTGCACAACACAATTCAAAAAAGTAGAGAAACTTATATGTCCAATAATCACAGGAAAAAGTTCCTTAGTTTTGATTCTTTTTATTCCAAATAGCGTGAAGAAAAAAAGGATTGTACAGCCGACGGGTTTCGTCCACTAGGGACTTCTTCAGGGAGTTTTGTTCTAGCTTGATGTAAAAGATGCTGAACTGTCCTATTTCTTATAATCGTTGCCTTCAGATTTGAAGCTGGAGCGAAGTACATTTATGATGGATGAATCCAGTATTTTTGCAGTAACGTTAGAAAAACCAGGAAAGTAAGAGGACTGGTCAGAGATCCAACTCTTTAGTATTTGACTGGGGTATATATATCCCAAAATCAAATATCTAAAACGTGATGCGGAGGTCTGTGTCGGTATGTCTGTATAGCTAGCAGATCTTGAATACCGATTTATATAATTCATTAGAGGAATTGTTTTTCAACGATCTAAACATCAAGAGGAACCAGAAATGACAATCAAGAAGCTATTAGATCTGTGAGCGAGTCTTGTCGTAGTGCATATGGTCCTAAATCCAAGGAGATGTGAGTAAGTCCTCAATGGATGATGTGAACCTCTTGCCTCCGCGAATGGTGAAAGGCCCGGACGGTTTAAGGCGACCTCCTCCAGTGACCGGCGTGTGCGAACCTGGGTCCCGTACAGCTACAGAAAATTGTTGACATGGGTCCTTTTAACTGTAGGAGACATTTCTGACAAAGGGGGGACACTGCTGACGACCTACCGTGGGGGGAAACTACAGCTCCCAGCGACCTCGACACTTAGCACCGCCCACTTCCTGGTCAGTCGCGCCCGGAGGCGCATAAACGGAGAGAGCTCCCACAGAGGAGCGGGGGACACTGCTGACGACCTACCTGGAGGGTCGCTCTTGCCACGGGGATTACTGCTGGGTTCCTGACGCTGGTTGTTTCCCTCGCTGCCGCTGCTCACCACCTAGCACGGCCGCCGTGGGGGGAAACTACAGCTCCCAGCGACCTCGACACTTAGCACCGCCCACTTCCTGGTCAGTCGCGCCCGGAGGCGCATAAACGGAGAGAGCTCCCACAGAGGAGCGGGGGACACTGCTGACGACCTACCTGGAGGGTCGCTCTTGCCACGGGGATTACTGCTGGGTTCCTGACGCTGGTTGTTTCCCTCGCCGCCGCTGCTCACCACCTAGCACGGCCGCCGTGGGGGGAAACTACAGCTCCCAGCGACCTCGACACTTAGCACCGCCCACTTCCTGGTCAGTCGCGCCCGGAGGCGCATAAACGGAGAGAGCTCGCTCCGCGTCGCGGACGCGCGCGGGCGGCGCCGGGCTAAGCCCGGGCAAAGGGCGGGCCCTCAGAGGACCTGAGGAGGACGGGGCGGGCCACCCCACTTGGTCCTATCATAAGAGGTACAGAGACATTTTACCTTATACATAATTATGTTCAATTGCCCAGTGTCGTAATCGGGCCTTACGTAGTCCACCCATGATGACTATTTGGGAAGACCTTAATGCCGTGTGCGGCACAAACTATGTCCCTGATATACTAACCCCCCCCAGAGTGGGGAAAGACACTGATCTCATAAACTGTACCACCCAGGCTGTACCCGTATCCACCGATTTAATCCTGTTTAACAACGAAGAGAATCCATTAAATGTCGATCTGATGTGTTGTAGCTCCTCATCCTTCCCTGCCAATCCAATTGTATTAACGCCATCTAAAGCAGGGACTACATTAAATAATCCTGTTCCCCCCCTTCAATCGACCCTATTGGCCCAATTTGAGCGATTGCTGAATGTAGCTCTGTTACCCCTGGTTACTAAAATTAAGGAGTTGGGAGACAGGTTGACCAGTGTTGAACAAATAGTAAAAAGGATTTACCCACCGACTGTAAATTCTGCTGTTTCCCCACGTTCCACGCTCTCTACAAACCCTGACAAGCCTACTTCCACTGAACACAGGAAAGCACGAACAATTGACTCTTCCTTGAGCATACCCTTTCCAAGGGGCCGTAATAACACTCCTAAGCCTACTAGTGCCCCTTTCAAAGCCTCTAGGTATCCTCAAGTAAAAAGGCATCGAATAAATTTACCCCCTGAAGCTGCCCCCTACGTGTCCGTTCTTTCCGGGGTGCCTGAACTTGGTCAGGGCAATCACGAAACAAGCGAGGATCTGCTAAATAAGACCATCTTTTGGCTTAACAACAACAGACCGCTGCCGCCCGCCTTAGATGGCGGAATTTTGAGCGTCAGGAGGGTGGGGTGGTTAGGCAGATTGCCTAAAGACATTTCGGGAGACCTGATATTAGTCAGATTTAAACACAGGAACATTGTCCCCTATTTAAGACTTTCTCAATCAAAACCTGGAGATGGCCTTATTTCTACTTGGGATTTGTTTGATTTTTACCCGAGCCCCAGAGTACTGAACAATAACACTTGGTGAAAGGGGACTCTGTTGACCACGTGGTATCACTCTGCACCACATTAGTTAGTTTTTAAACAACTGTTGAGTCATGTAAAATGGAAAAAGCCCAATATGTTCTTAATAATTGTATTTCTCTATGTATCAAGGCCCTAATCGATTGCTTCTTTTTTAAGTAACTTTTAATCATGCTAAGATTGGTTCTCTTGATCTTGCCA
Source organism: Lissotriton helveticus (assembly GCF_964261635.1). Classification (NCBI taxonomy): domain Eukaryota; kingdom Metazoa; phylum Chordata; class Amphibia; order Caudata; family Salamandridae; genus Lissotriton; species Lissotriton helveticus. The sequence continues at coordinate 643,921,106 of NC_136071.1, read as the reverse complement.
TTTCTATTTACTTATTTTAATGAATTGATCAAACTGTTTGTTTTAAATTATTTTCTGTATTTGTATGCTTGTATGATATTTTATGAAATATCGAATAAAGCTTATTTGAATTTGAATTTGACAAAGTCAGAACCGAACTGTTGTGTGGGAGGCGTGTGACTTCTTGAAGAAACCCTATAAAGCAAATTTCTCGCAAGCACTGTTAATTCAAAAGTAGTGGCTAATGACGCTGGTGCTGCCTTGGCTGGCTCAGCAAATGCGATAATTGAAAAAAAAATGTAAATGGACGAAAAATGCCTTGTGCTGGGGTAGGTCTTAAGCAAAAAAAAAAAAAATGTTGGGCGCTTGCTTTGAGAAACAAATACCCCCCCCCCCCCTGTCCCGGTGGCTGACAGGCGGCAAACTCAATGACCGTCAGAACTTTAATTTGCGCGCCAAACCTGATGACAAGTGGGTGTGAATTGTGCATTCAGGAGTTGTTCTCACAATTTGCAAAAGCGAAAATCATTCCCATATTTCTCAAGCCAAATATTATTTAGTGAGCCTGGATGTAGTCAAAATTATATGCAAATCGCATGCCAGTCCGAGAAGGGTAAACCTTAGTACAGCGCAATTACTCACAGTCGCTTATGTGCATGTGAATAATTGTCGCAGAAAAGCATTGGCTATTATGCTGCTGGGAATTGCTGACCCTGCAGTGTGACCCGCTGTGAATTTAGATGAAATTTTGGGGATTATTGTCAGGGCCCTTGCGTTGCTGCTACGTCACTTTTTCCCATATGTAAAAGTGACTCAGTCACCAACAGCGCAAGGGCCTTGTAAATACACCCCTTAGTGTCAGTGAATGAGGTCATCAGTATTTTTACATTACATGCAATATCTTGTTATAAGTAGCTCTTAACACCACACAGTATTCTGTTTAGATGCGTGGTAAATGGGAGCTGGTGATATAATTGTTAAGCTATTAAGCGACTGCGCAAGGGCGGAAAGATTACTCTGGCCCTGCTGGAGGTCGAACTTGATGGTTGACGGATGTATCTAGTCACACACACTTGCATACTGATTTCGTCTTCTGTTTCACAAGAGCACAGGTGATTTGTATTTTATTTGTGTATATAAGCCAAATACGTAGTTTAAAAAAGTATATTGTATAAAGTATAAAGTATATTGTCAGTCGCAAGATCTAAATATATTGTGGGAAATATAATGTACACATTTAGATTTTTCTACGCTAGACCTGCAGCCCCTAGAATCATTTGAACAATGGAATCACTCTAAATGTCGTTTTCCAACAAAGGCTTCTGGCTGTAGAAAGAGTGTGAAGACGGGGGTTTTCCTCAAAAGAAAATCTGTTAACCAGAAATTACAGAGGTGATAGATAGAATAGCAGCTCAAGGAACAAGTTCGCACAGACATGTTTTCTTTTGTGCAAGCCACACTTCAAGCAAGAACAGATGCCAGACAGCAGTGTGATGTCACTAGTCATGTAAAGTTGCCTGATGTAATATACAGTGTTTGCTAATGCCACAGTGATTATGCCTGCTTTGAAAGGGAATGCATCAGAAATAAATAATATAATATGAGCACAGTACAATGAACGCTACAATCTCTTGGTTTGTTTCTGTCAGCTATTTGGAAAGTCTGTCAGCATTTCCTAAAGTCAAGTGCAAAGGGAAAAATATATGTAAATATGTCCTGAGAACCTAGCTAAATGAAATCACTACAAAAAAGTAATTCCCAACTTTTACGCCTCACCACTTTCAAATGTCACCAGCCGCCACTGACAAATATCATCAAACTTACCACGTTTTACAGAGCTCGGTATACTGAAGAGAGAGAATATCAGAGGTGGGTTCTAAAGGAGATGTTACATGCTTTGATTGGCTGGAAGAACCAGTCAGTATTTCTGTTGACACTATGTGGTGCAAAATTATCTCAACTGTCACAGGTGATGGCCGAAAAATTCTAAAAGATTGAGTCTATTAGTGCAGAAAACGAAGAAACTTGAAAGGGCAAAACATTATTGGGGTTGGGAGTGTAGGTGATGTCGGGGGTGGGGGACAAAGCAGAATGGAAGGACCGCATATATAGTAGGGATTTCTTCCCGGTTAGTTCTTTTGTAAGCGCAGAGAGACCTCACAGTGGAAGTGTAGTGCAGGCAGTTTTAAGTCACAAAATCCAGTTTATGGTGTTTCAAATTTGCAGTCCTGGTAAATAACACATTTTGCAGTTTTCTTTGATACACATTTGCAGTTTATATTTTTTTCTCACTTTCCAAACGGAATTAGAAAGCAGAGCTTCAAGAGCAGCCCCCTCTGCAGACAAAGTAGATGACCTGTATCCAAGTGTCAACTTCCCAAAGAGAAGTTACCAACATCAACAATTTTTGCCAACCTGGTACTGTTAAGTATTTTTGGTTTATGTGTTTAACGTTTACACCTTATGGCAATAAAGATTTAAAAACACCTATGACCAGGTACAAAAACATTTTCTATCTCTCTGGATGAGAGCGGTGCTCTCATTAAGAGAGCATGATTTTATCCTGAGAGCTACTCATGAAACACGCATTGTCTCTCCTGAAAAAATACTCTTAGGCTCGGATTTATCATAGTATTGCATTGCCCTTGTGTCACACAAGGTATTGCAAGGGCAACACAATTCTCAAGTCAGGTTTCCAACCTTGCATGGCCCTGCGTTGCTTGGTAAATCTGGAAAAAAATAAGGCAGCACAAGTCGCTGCCTTGCGCTACTCTGCCCTGGAAAGGCATTCATTGGGCAGAGCGTGTTGTTCCCACGCACCCACCAATGGATTTTGGAGCTATCCCAGATTTACCAAGACTGGTAAACCTGGGAATGTGTTCAAATGCTACGTCTTCCATAGGGACGTGCCACAAGGAGAAATATTATTTCTACTGGTTGTTTCCTCTGTTTAAGTGTGCTGCATTTTGCAGCACACTTTGAAGGAGGAACAAGCCTCAGAGGATTGTTTTTGTGCAAGAAGGTGTGCACAAGGGTTCCTGCAATGGTGGTAGTCAGCAGATTGCTTGGCAGCGCAGGTAGAAAACAGGAATGTGACATATATTGATAAATATGGCATATTCTTGCCCTCTCCCTTTCACACAGAAAAGCTAGTGTCCTGCTGTGATACATGCAAAAAGAACAATGATACATGTGATATATTGCATGAAAGGTTGATAAATCTACTCCTTAGTCTATATACGTACTGTTAGAAAGAAATGCAATTGGAGATACTGTATCTCAAAAAATAGATGTGCCCTTCAACTGAGGGTCATAAATAGTTAAGTTCCAGTATGAGAATTTCGGAGATTTTATTACACAATTGCCACTGATCTATTAAATGGTTATTGGTTTCTTACAGAGCGTCATACTAGACCTCTTTCAAAGGAGAAATACTGCACTCACTCCCTCAGAAAGCAGATTGAAATCACTACTCTGAAAGAAAGCCTTTTTTCTTTCCTCAACAGACACTTTTGTGGTAGTGGAAGAGTACATGAAGTTTCAGTCAAAAGGCCCCTGGGCTAAAGTCCTTTTTTAGGTCTCTGCCTGCGAAAGACTGCGCACATGCGCAGTCTCGCTGGCGAGACTTAATGGGGTAGAGTGAACATCACTAGCGAGGTTAAGCCCCGCCCCTCTTCTCCATTGGCTTGCCTCCTAAACGGTGGCCAGCCATTGGAGAAGAGGTCCTAGTGACGCTCTTCTTTCAAATTCTTTCTATCTAAGCCCCGTCCTTTTCAGATTGGGGGGCGTGTTTTCCTGCTGAAGTAAAACGTTTCTTATCTTCTTTATGGGTCCAGATGGCCCCATAAAGTAGATAAGGAACCTTTTAGGTAAGCAGGAAGTCCGGGCGCCCAATCTGAAAGGGACGGGGCTAAAAGATTAAAGGCCTGTTCCTGTTCCCTCTCCCCCTCTTGCAAACGAGCGCTCCCTCCATCATCGGGAGTTAAGCTGCCCGTGTGGCTGCCAAGTAGGAGCTTTTCGCTGGAGCTCCGTGGCTGGGGATTGCCCTACCGGCTGATATCCCTTTGCTAGCCCTACCATCCGCCTCTATATTCGCCAATTTCAGCGTAACTCACCCGCTGGAAAGATCTTCATGAGTCCTGGTGTGCCTTCGCCTATTCTGCCTCTTCTCCTTACCGCTCACCTCTCGGATCGAGCACTCGAGGTGTGCAGGATGTGCAACACCTCCTCTGCCGCAGACAAGTCGATGCTTTGTTCACACGCTCGCCGATCGCCGGGAGTCCGACGTTCCTCTCCACACATCCCACACCGACCCCCTCCAGGATCGATCACTCTGAGTGTGCTTGGTCATGCAGTACCTCGTCTGCGTCCGACGAGTCGAAGCTGTTTGTGCCACTTGACACGCTGATCCCCTGCTGATCTGATCTTCCCGGGGGTATGCGCACCTCGCTTCGTCCCCTTCCTCAATGGCATCACTGTATGGGCCTAAAATGGCGAATCCCTGGCTCCCATGTTAGGCTATTGACGGACGTAGTCTCGCCGTGTGACCTTGCCTCAATGGAGCCCACAGCCTTGTCTGGTTTTTCACTGGCCGCCGCCGTACCCTGTCGATGAACCTCCTGCCTGGTGCGCCTCTCACTGGCGTGTTCCGGAGGCAAGGCTACTCTCTCCCGCTTGTCTTGCCGAGTTGGGCTCCCTCTACTTCACTCATCTTTTTCCCTGACTCGGGCCGAGGCTGATCCATGGATCGACGGTCTGTCCTGGAGACCTGCCCTGCTATGAAGACTCACAGGCACTAAAGCGACTTTCTCAAGGTGCCTTGCTCTAGTGTCCTGAAGCACACGGGGCGATCCCAAGGCGCTAATCATGAGCAGCAGTGGAAGGAAGCACAGGGTCAGAAATCTTGCACAAACTACTAAGCGCGGGATGAGTTGCTAGGTTACAGACTAAAAGAAAGACTCATCCTATTCAGACTGACCTAAAAATGAAACAATGCAGCTCATTTCCATATATGTATGAGATCGAGCAACATGGCCGATGCCCAGTGGAGCTGCCTTCCCACTAGCCTTGTAGGTATTTGTCCCTTGTCTACCCTACCCTCCCAGTAACACTTTCTTGTATTGTTTTCCGTATTGTATGGTAGCTGAAGAATGCTTGATTGGTCTGTATGGATGATTTAGATGCTTGAGTTTGTATTTTGGAGAATGTTTGATGGCAATTGGCTTTTCTATTGTGTGCGTGGGGCTTGTTGTACATAGTGTTGTATAGAACTTAATATATTGTATATATGAATTATGTAGATTGCTTGATACTTCTGTATATGATAAATCCCATGAGAATATAATGAATAAATAAGCATATGTTTTTGCTAAAATAACTCTCTTGTTTGGGACAATGTTGATTTAAATTATTGTGGATGTATTACCCATATTATAAGTGAACACCGAGGAGAGGTTTTTGTCTTTAGTTTCAGTATTTTCCCTGTTTCCTCTCCCGATGATTTAGTCCTTCAGGGACCCTCTGCTGTGTTTTTGGTGGCATAGTTCAGTCATGGATGTGCTCTGCATTATTTAGTCAGGAGTATTGCTGACATGCCATATATTTTTAGAAGCTAATTGTGCTGGGGCAAAGTCAGACACTTATAGGAGCACTTCTGGGAAAGTTCTCTTGCCTCTTAAAGGCCAGTGCTGCAGAGGGGGGGGAGTTGACCCTCTGGTCAGGCAGCCTGGACAATTCCTTTAGAAATTATAATTTGGTCATGATATTTCTGGCAAACAGTATTGTTACTAATGGCCCATGTCTATGAGGTTGCCCGAGTGGGCGAGGCAAAGGTATGCAGTCCCAGAATGCGACTGGAGAGTCATGGGGGCATTGCATCTACTTTGACTCTCATGCCGTCTGCTGACCAAGTTTTCCCCTGTCAGTTAAATACTAATCCCTCTCGCCCAACATAACAATGCAGGATGGGAGAGGATTGGGGAGTGGCCAGAGCAGGTGGATTCATTTACAAATATATTCAAAATTCTCCTTTCTTTATTGATGTGAGCACAAACACGCATACACTTACAGCAATGCATATTGAAAAAGAAGAACCACTCAACATATGAGCTCTTACACCTGTTTTTTTCCGATTATCAGCACACCTGTCTAACAAGTAATGGGATCTTAGGTGAGAATTATGGCAGCACATTCCTGGGAGAGAATAAAAGTGACACGTGGAAATGCTTGGATTACTCTAAATCACTAGCAGTGCATTCCATGCTATCGCTTTAGCTCATCACTATTATTTCAGAAAGAACCAATCACTTGGGCCTTGGTTTTGCTCCTCGTCCCCTCTTGAAGATAGTCTGATGAGAGTTCTGTTTGATCACCAGCATCATCATCGAGCTGTATAGTGCTACAAATTTCAATCAAAAGTAGTGTTTTTCTAAATCCTATTAAGGATTTTGAGGTTTTGTGGAAGTTTGCGCCAGGAATTTACTGTGACTCTGGGCCTGTGTGTGTGTGTGGCTCTGTGTGTGTCTGGCTCTGTGTGTGGCTCTGTGTGTGTGGCTCTGTGTGTGTGTGTGGCTCTGTGTGTGTGTGTGTGTGTGTGGCTCTGTGTGTGTGGCTCGGTGTGTGGCTCTGTGGGTGTGTGTGGCTGTGTGTGTGTGTGCCTCTGTGTGTGTGTGTGTGGCTCTGTGTGTGTGTGTGGCTCTGTGTGTGTGTCTGTGTGTGTGTGTGTGTCTGTGTGTGTGTCTGTGTGTGTGTCTGTGTGTGTGTGTGTGGCTCTGTGTGTGTGTGTGGCTCTGTGTGTGTGTGTGTGTGTGCAAATGCAATAGGTCTCTCATTTGAGAGAGATTAAGCTATTGGCATTGTAAATGAAAATGCCATTTATTTATCTGTTTTCAAAACTAACACATAAAAACATTTTTTGTCATTTACAATGCCAATAGCTCTAACATTTGCAAAGGCGAGACCGTTGCATTGTAAATGCTTGTTGTAACCTGGGGCCTAGTGGTGGCTAACATGCATGTGGCGCATTGCTTGGGTGTGTCAGAAGTTCCGATCTTGGGGGAATGGAGGATGATGATTGATTTATATATATATTACATACACTAGTTATACACGGCAGCTGAACAAGTGGTACATGGGAGTTGGGAATGCCCATTCAAATTTTGTAAGGTATGGGGGGCTATATAAAATATTACAGTCTTGGCATTGAAATGCAAACCACTTATCAATCAGGGTGATATCTATTCTGCCATGTACCGTAATGTAATGTAACGTGCAATTGCATTTTATCATTCTTGATGCTATTCCCTGTTGTTGTTTACTATACCGATGTAAACAGCTGTGTGTATACTGCTGCCCCTTCAGATGCTCTACAATTCTTTTGGGTTCAGTTATACACCCTGTTTGATATTTGCCATATTACAAAATAAAATTACATGTATTTTAAAAAACCTTTGAGGCAGAAGAAGCCTCAGGATGCTCTTAAACTTAAACACTACACTTTTTTGCTATTCACCATTTCAGAGTCTAGGTGTAGTGTTCTCCCTCTCAAATTAGAGGATGGAGCCTCCTGCAATAGGACATACAAGTGTGAAGTTACTTCTAGTAACTTTGCACACATAGGAGGAGATCACTATCAATGTGGTGGAGCTCTCTCTATGGGAAAGAATAGGGAAAAGTATTAAAGTTTATTATTGTTAAAAAATATATATACAAATATTTTAATCTATAATAAAATTCTAAACTAATTTTAAATATGCACCTTTAACCTAAAACCAATAATAATATGCTACAGCACCATAACTCATTAAATTTAATGTGTATTAAAGAATGACCCACCCCAGAGTTTCTTTTCATTAAAAGTGGGATACAGCCATTTGTTTCATATGAGCCGTGGATTGTCTGCACATCTGCGGCACTGATAAAAAAAACCTGCAGTTTTTGGCCCCAAAATGGCCCCCTCTTTGACCTCCCCAGTAGGCATAGGGGGTTGGTACCTGTACCCTGCCCGCTATATCTTTTCTTCTTTTTATCTAGGACAGGCAACTAAGTCCCAGAGTCATAAGATGGCTGCCATCACACATTATTTGATGTGGGGGCTTCCAATAAGATCTCATCTTGATATCTGTCAGCTGTGTATATCTTGCAAAGGAATATCAAAAAAGGGAGTGAAGAGGTGGTGCAACTCGGCACCGCGGTGGGCTAATCCTCCTCTTATGAAAGCATGAATAATCAACAAAGACCACCTGAAAAAAATATTCAGTACATATTCCGATGTTGTTGGAATATACTCAGTGTGTTAAAATACCCCTCACACACCAAAAGGGCCCTTGGTGTCATGCTTCATCATCGGGGTCTTCCCGCCCCCGCTGCGGGACGGGGCAGTGCTGCGACAAGCGGCTACGCCGGAGCACCTTTTTATTGTGAGTGCTATGTGAGTGATGATGGAGTGAGTGTCAGTGGGGTCAGGAGTGATAAAAAGTGAGATTAAAAGATACCTGGCCTGGTGTTTAGAAAAAATTATTTAATAGGCACTGGCTGGTATCGTTAAAAGGGGTGAGGCGGAGGGCAAGAACGGGTTACTAGTCTTGCTCTCCTGTGTGGGTCAACATGTTTCGGGGCGACATGCCCCTTCGTCAGGACCGGGTATATAGATCCCCCTGTCACTCACTAATGCGCTCCCACAGATAGAGAGTGTTATGTTTGATCAATGTGTATAGATAGACTTTATAGATACACGTGAAAAAGCTAGGTCAGAAATACTGATGATATAAGCTTTTTGAATGAGGAGACATTACCACGGAAGCCACTGACGAAGGAGGAAGCACTGAGGTGTGGGGGTCGATTGGACCCTCTGTACCCTTCGCCCAGCTTGGCTCATGGGGCATTGTCTCCTCATTCAAAAAGCTTATATCATCAGTATTTCTGACCTAGCTTTTTCACGTGTATCTATAAAGTCTATCTATACACATTGATCAAACATAACACTCTCTATCTGTGGGAGCGCATTAGTGAGTGACAGGGGGATCTATATACCCGGTCCTGACGAAGGGGCATGTCGCCCCGAAACATGTTGACCCACACAGGAGAGCAAGACTAGTAACCCGTTCTTGCCCTCCGCCTCACCCCTTTTAACGATACCAGCCAGTGCCTATTAAATAATTTTTTCTAAACACCAGGCCAGGTATCTTTTAATCTCACTTTTTATCACTCCTGACCCCACTGACACTCACTCCATCATCACTCACATAGCACTCACAATAAAAAGGTGCTCCGGCGTAGCCGCTTGTCGCAGCACTGCCCCGTCCCGCAGCGGGGGCGGGAAGACCCCGATGATGAAGCATGACACCAAGGGCCCTTTTGGTGTGTGAGGGGTATTTTAACACACTGAGTATACTCCAACAACATCGGAATATGTACTGAATATTTTTTTCAGGTGGTCTTTGTTGATTATTCGTGTATATCTTGCAGCCAGGCCCTGGGTTCCACCCATTGGCGCACCCTGCCCAAATCCACTTTGGGCCCTTGGAGCCAAATATGGGGAGTCTTTATTTTTAATAAGGGGAGGGAGGGCATGCTGCCATCCTCCCCGATCAACTAAGGGAACCACATCCCTTGGACCTTTTTTTAAATTACAGGGAGCAGTACATGGCTCCCCTTCCTGAGCCAATAGTGGCCCCAGGGACCCCATGCACCATGGCCAGAAGATATTTCTAAAGGGGAGAGGGGAGCACAGCATTTCTGTGACCAGAGATGGCATGTTTGCTTCTACCCGGTGGGAGCTTTAAAGACCGGTGTCTTTCTGCCACGCTCTGGGAGTTGGCTCCCTGGGACACAGTTATTGAGCCGACCCCAGGGGATAGGGTCCCCAGCCTTTACAGGCACGGGGAGGGGGCTGCGTGCCCCTCTCCCCTTTAATTTTAGATCAGGCCTGGGGAACGGCACCCCCAGTGCCTCCTTGGACTCGGGGAGGGGGTCCCTCTGGACCCCCCACAAATCCTGGGGTACATAATAGTTAGGCTCAGATTTAATACACACAAAATCATAGCAATTCAGCTGTAACCTGAGCTAACTATAACTTACGCCCTGCAATGCACTGATAATGATCTCACACATTACATCACTCATGACATGTTCAGTGACATCACAGATGACATCACTGATGACATCTCAAATTACATCACTGAAGACATCATCCAGTGAGTGTGAGTATTTCATAAAAGTTTCTGTCACTGAATATTATGCACTGAGCTACTGCATGAGTAAAATTAGTATTGTTTTCATACTACCAATGTGTGTTACTATATCTCACAAATGTTATCTGAGTGGATGTGGGACTGTGTCAGTATCTGAGTGGTGGTGAGCAGCTGTGTGGGTATGTGAGTGGGTGTGCAAGTGTCTGTAAAGATTTATCACTGGGTGTGTGAATAAGTGTATAGGTCTGTCAGTGTGTGTGTGAGTGACTGACTATGTGAATAGGTGTGTGAGTGGATTTATGGGTGTGTGAGTGGGTAAGTGAGTGATTGTATGTGTGTTAGTGGGTGTGTGAGTGGTTGTGAGGGTGTGGGATTGGATGTGAGGTCTGTGAGTGACTGTATAGATTTGAGAGCGGTAGGTAGTTGCGAAGGTTTGTGAGTGGGTGTGTGAAAGGCTGTATGGATGTGTGAGTGGGTGTGTGAGTGGCTGTATGGGTTTGTGAGTGGGTTTATGAGTGGTTGTATGTGTGAGTGAGTGGGTGAATGTATGAGTGATTGGGTGTGTGAATGTGGTGTGTGTGGTTCTTTCGGTCTGTAAGTGGTTTTGTGAGTGGTTATATGAGTATGTTCATGGGTGTGTGATGGAATGTATGGGCCTCTGAGTGGGTCTGTGAGTGGCTGTGTCAGTGTGTGAGTGGGTGGGTAAGTGGTTATGTCAGAGTGTGACTGGATGTGGGAGTGGGTGTATTGGTGGGTAAGTGAGTGTATGTGTATGTGGGTAGGTGCATGAGTAGTTGGGTGGGTATGTGAGTGGGTGTATGAGTGGTTGGGGATGATATCATAAGTGATGTCATTTTAGATGTAATCTGTGATGTCACTGACCATGTCATGAGTGATGTAATATGTGAGGTCATAAGCAATGCATTGCATGGATGTAAATTATAGTTAGCTCAGGTAACTATAGCTGCTGAATTTCTATGCCTTTGTGCATGTGAAATTTAAGCATAACTATAAAGTCCCTGTAACCTTTGGCTTTTTTCAGTTAATTTCTATGTTTTATTTACAATTCTATTTCCTAACTATAGCGTCCCTGTAAAATTTGGCTTTTTCAGTGAATTTCTATGTTTTTTTAATGTTATTTCCTAACTATATTATCCATTAAACTTCATTATTTTTGGTGAGTTTCTATGTTTTTTTAGATTCTGTTCCCTTTGTACAATGTTTCTATAACCTTTTCAGTTAATTCCTAGTTTTAAAAAAAATATAAATTACACTATGATTTCATCTACAAATTTAATTTAGTAATAGTTCTATTTTTGCAACTATAGAATTCATTTTATTTTGACAATTATACTTAGTATACATTTTAAAAGTAAAAGAACACATATTGTAAATTAATGTTTTTATAAGTTCTTAAAAAAAAATATGTTATGGTTCTGTGGATCGTCCAAGGTACCCAAAAAAAGGACGCGACTACAGGTGTTCTATGGTTTCTGATTCCGGTCTTGTTATCAGAATTAACTCGCGGTTCTTGAATCGTGGTTTAGACAAACCTGTTAAAATGTACATAACAAATAAATGCCCTCAGATTTTAGTAATTACATCAGTATAAATATATTCTGACATACATATGTGTAACCCTATGTGTGTTTTTAAAGATAGTTACTTTTATTACGAAATCGCAAATCTACGGACTGGATCCATGGACTTGCTTGATAATATACCCAACCTTGCCTTCTGATTGGGTGCACTAAAACTTCACCCATAAACGTGGAAACACGCCCTAAATCACTCATTTGCCTTTCAGCCTTCTATACAGAGGATTGAGAAGCAGTGCTGCTGTTGTATTCTTTACTTTTGTGAATAAGAACTTACAGTGGCTACAGATATTTCGTCTGAACAGTAATGAGATCTTGATTCTTGTGTGGATGGTTAGGAACAATTGTGACATGCAAGAAAGAATAGTGATTGTTGGAAGCATTTTACTTTACCATCAGGGAAGAAAAATGTAAATGCTAAAGTTGTGCAGTGCAATATTTGTGGGAAGCAATTATCAAGAGGGACTGCAAAATGGTTTCCCATGGGACGAGTTCCATGTGGAATCACCTCAAATCCATCCATGAACGGGTGTGTAAATGGATGATGGGTGATAAGGCATATGGAGAAGGAGGACAGTCATCATCTTCAAGAGCTTTGGAGAATCCTTCAGCACTGGAAGTAATTACTGTTGCAGCTTTACGTGAGCAGTTAAGCAAGATGGTTACTCACTGTAGCAAATCCTTCATGCCTGTGCGTGTAAAGATGTCATCCGTGGCTGCATACCTGGATGCAGTGAAAAATCACTGCTCCCCATTGAACTTTCATGCTTTAGAGAGACTGAAGCCAGTTGGATCCTTTCAGTTGCCTTAACCTGACCCCTTTTACTACCTTGTTCATTTTTTTTCCTAATAAACAAAAAAAACTGTTAGAAAAATATTTTTTTAAGCTGGTTCTTTTTACAACCATCTGGTAAAGGAGAGAGCAAATTGCATGTTTTTTGTTTTTGTACATTTGTCTGTCGAAGTTTGTGAACAGTTCTATGGGTGTGCAAGTGGGTGTGTGAGTTGGTGTGTGAGTCAGGGTGTAAGTGGTTCTGTGAGTCTATGACTGGGTGTGTGAGTGACTACAGGTGAGTGAGTGGCTGTGTCAGTGGCTGTATGAACGAGTGAGTAGCTGTATGAGTGGCTGCATTGGTATATGAATGGGTCTGTGAGTAGTTGTATGGGTAAATGAGTGGCTGTGTGAGTGCTTGTATGGGTGAGTAAGAGCTGTATGGGTGAGTAAGAGCTGTGTGAGTGGCTGTATGGGTGAGTGAGTGGCGGTGTGAATGGCTCAATGGGTGAGTGAGTGGCTGTATGGGTAAGTGAGTATGTGAGTTGGTGCGTTGGTGAGTGTGTGGCTCTGTGAGTGTTTTTATGGATCTGACAGCAGGTTTGTGAATGAGTGTGTTTCCTGAACTAACTATAACTTGCACCCTCGCAATGCACTGCTTATGACCTCACATATTACATCACTCATGGCATGGTCAGTGACATCACTGTTGACATCAATGAAGACATCCCAAATACCGTTCTTTTCAGAACCACTCCATCTGGTCAAAGAAAGAGCTAACTGTGTGTTTTATGTTTTATACAAGGTGTGTTTAAGTGTTTGTTAGTTTTTATATGTGTTTATGTCACACACACCTCAAAAGCGAAATTAAAATAGTACATGGGACTAGTTTATTATTCACGAATGGAAATAAACTTGTAAAGTATTAAGGAAGACACTAGCAAATGTTTTGCGGTGTCATCTAGAATACTAAGATGTAAATGAATGTGCAAATGAGTGTATGGGTGTGATTGAGTATGTCAGTGGCTGAATCGGTGTGGGACTAGGTATGTAAGCGGTAGGTGTTTGAGTAGCTGTATTGGAGTGGGGGGTGTATCAGTATATAGCTGGGTAGATGAGTGGCTGTATCGGTCTGTAACTTGATGTGTGAGTGACTGAATGATTGTGTATGTGGGTGTGTGAATTGCTGTATGGTTGTATGAGTCTATGTAAGTAGGTGTTTGTATTTGTGAATGGGTATGTGACTCACTGTATGGGATGTTGAGTGGGTGGGTGAGTATGTGTATATGTGTCATTACCTGTGTGAATGATTGAATTGGTGTGTGCATTAATGTATGAGTACCTGTATGGGTGTGTTTGTGACCCATGAGTTAAATTAGTTATATAAATTTGTATAACTTTACAAATACGTTTTATTAACATATTACAATACAACTTAAACCAAACAATTAACAAATAAACATAACACAACTAATTTAACTATTTACAAATACAGGAGCACACCAAAACCGTACCTTCTGATTGGCTACACTAAGCCCCAATGATAAATGTCATGGCATGCCAATGTGGCATGAAGAAGTATTTATATTGTGCCCATGGTGAATTGAACTGTATCTTGCAAAATTTGGGAGCGCCAACTTGTTTTCAGCCCTCAGTTCTGCAGAATGTAGAAGGGATCAATTACATAAGTTTTTCAGAAAATCAAGCTCTAACATTAAAAGTATTGAATTCAATACAACAGGAGAAGTTAAAGGTAGAGTTGTGTATTTCCGACCTTTGTGCTGTGTAACATCAGTGGCAAGCAATTATCTGGAGACACTGCTAAAAAGTATCCTCATGGGACAAGTTCCATGTGGAAACATGTTAAAACCATCCACAAAAGGACATGGCAGCTTGGTGCTTGAGAAGGCAAGTGGAGGAAAACCACACTTACCATCTGCACAATCTGCAGTAGTCCTGGGTGAATCTTCAAATGTTCAAGAAAAACAGTACCAGCTCACTGCAATAAGTTATCTGAGATGGTAACATTATACAATTTAAATCAAACAATTAACAAATAAACATAACATAACATATTTAACTATTTACAAATACCTTTTGTGCACAAGTATTTCAGATAGATGCAGGTATGTCTTTAGACCAGCAAGGAAAACCTGACCCCGCACTGGATGAGGAGGACGAAATTCCACCTGGAAAAAAAGAGTAATGTTTGCAAACAAATCAGTATTCCTTCATGTGAGAAAAAGGTTAGTATCAAGTTTATCTAGTGTAGGTCTGCAGCAAGCAATTATCAAGACACACTGTGAAGTAATATTCCCATGAGACAAGTTCCAAGTGGAAGCAGATCAAAACTATCCCTAAATTAATGTACCTTCGCACAATGTGGGAGAAGGCAGGTGCAGTAGAACAACACTTATTATCTGAGGTAGCCTTAGGAAGATCATTGTAACTGCCTGTCATAACTATTCCAGCTGTCTGCAACAATTTATTTGAGATGGTCTCTCACTGTGGCAAATGCCAGATGTTCTTTGTAAGAGATGCTTTACACGATGCGAGCCATAACAGGCCCTGCAACATGCTTCCCAGTGATGCGGCGGCGTCTGCTGCGACGTCGGTCCTCCCTCCTGGCGATACGAGTTGCTTCCACAATGATGCGAGCCACGACAGGCCATGCGACATGCTTCTTGGAGATGCGGTGGCGTCTGATGTGACATCGATCCTCTTCTCCTGCGATGAGCTGCGACAGGCCCTGCGACACGCTTCTCGGAGACGCGGCGACATCTGATGCGACGTCGATCCTCTTCTCCTGCGACATGCTTCCCGGTGATGCGGCGGCTTCTGTTGCGACGTCGATCCTCCTCTCAGGCGATGCGAGACTCTTCGTGTTGTGAAGCGGCAGCGGCAGTTCGGCGACACGCTTCTTGTTCTTGAATCGTGCTTCCGGCTCCTTGTGACACGCAAGTCCTCAATTAGTCCAGCACAACTGCAGGCGCTTCAGGAAGATTCTTGGGGAGCTGGTGGGTGAAGTCTGTTGTCTCTTAGACTTTAGTAGAAGCAAGTTCTGTTCCAAGCCCTTGGAGATCCTTACTAGTTGAAATAAAGTACACAAAGTTCCTTTCTCTTTCCTTTGGCAGTCAGGCAACCACTGCAAGCCAATCCCCCAAGCAGCACTTCAGCTTAGGGATAGTCTCTCCTCAGTCTCTCTGGTTCCACTCCTCGGCATAGGTTTCTTCTTGTTGTCCAAAGTGATCTAAATTCTTGAGATCAGGGTCCCAATACTATACCCCAAAATCCTTTGTCCTCTGAGGGCAGACAGGCCTTTGCCCATTCCAAACCAGTTCTGGAGCACTCTGTTTACATGACTCCTTCTTTCCTTTCACAGTGCAGGGCAGAAACATCAGACACCCCACAGGAGGTGGAGCCAGCATTGTGGAGGGAAGGCACAGCCCTATTCAGGGCCCTGGTGCAACTCCTCCCTCCCATCTAGATGCAGATCTCTCTATTCACAACTGGGCTCACTCATTCTGTCTCCTGGAATCCCCCAGCCCTGTCACTCAGACTCCAGACAAGGAATACCACAGCCTAGCAGAGGCAGGCTTGGATAGTTAGACAAGAACATACATACTTTCTAAAAGTGGTATTTTCAACCACAGGATGTTAAAAGCAACTTCACTAAAATATGTATTTTACCATTCAGAGTTCAGGCATACTAAACTCGAATTTCTACCATGTTCCCTGAGTCAGTTAGGATGATAAGATGTAATAATCTAACTGCCCATTCTGGCCTATGGAGAACAGGTAGCCTTGCAATAGTGAAAAACGAAAATGGCTGTAATTCACTATTAGGACATGCCACACACACCAGGGCATGTCCTACCTTATACTTACAATGCACCCTGCCCTTGGGCCTACCATAGGGGTGTCTGATATGAAGAAAAGGGAAGGTTTAGGGACTGGCAAGTGGGTGTACTTGCCCAGTCAGCATGGCAGTACCAGACTGCGCACAGGCTCTGCAATGGCAGACCTGAGACACATTTTACGAGGCCGCTTCTGTGGGTGGCACAACCAGTGCTGCAAGTCCACTAGCAGCATTTGGGTTACAAGTCCTGGACACACTCAGTGCATTGTACTAGGGTCTGACCAGTAAACCAAATCAGCCAATCATGGAATCACTAATCCATACATCAATTTACAATAGGGAGAGCATATGCACTTTAGCGTGATCAGCAGTGGTAAAGTGCCCAGAGTCATAAAACCAACAAAAACATGTCAGACAAAAATACAGGAGGAAGGCAAAAAGTTCAGGGATGACCCTGCAAAAAGGGCCAAGTCCAACATTCTTCGCTTTAAAAGAAGTTTGTGGCTGCATACCTTGATATAGTGAAGAATCACTGTTGTTAATTATTTTTTTGTTCCCGATTGAACCAGCATGTTTTTCACAGTATAAAACCAGTTCCATCTTTCCAATTGTCTTCCAGTAAAGACAATTTAAAAAATATAAAACTGTTAAAAACACCTTCTTAAAAAACAACAGTACTTTTTACAATCACTTCATCTGGTCAAAGAAAGTGCTAACTAAGTGATTTATTATTATGTTCAATTCACTGTTTAAGTGTTTATGAGTTTGTGTGTGGGTATATCCCACACACCCCACATAAGTAAGTTAAATAGTACACATGAGTACTTTATATATTCTCAAAAGGGAATAAATCTATAAAGTGTTAAAGAACATACTAGCCAATGTTTTCCAATCTCATCTATAATACTAAAATGGAAATGAATGTACAAGTGAGTGTATGGGTGTGTCAGTGAGTATACCAGTAGGGGCAGCAGTGTATGAGTTAATCTGTAAGTGGCTGTATGGTTTTCTAAATAGGTATGTGAGTAAGTTAGCTCTGTGTTCATGGTGACCATGTAAGCAGCCCTCTCTGGCTACCACTAGGTCAAAAGTACACAATACATTCTGTAAGCAGCATATTAGCTTCAAATTAATCTGTAGCATATCCCTAATAAAATAACTTTTTTTCCAAATGAATCACAGATGTAGTTACTTTTTTCTCCAAATCACTGCCTAATTTTAGTTCCATCCACATCACCATCCAATCAAATATGTTCTTTTATATTCTACTTGCTGTCCTCCATTTTAGCTCCATTTCATCTTCAAAACTGCCTCATTCGACTGCAGCTTTCTTCTTTGTGCTACTCCTCCTTCCCTCCAACTTGGTCATGGTGTGGACTGTGGGATACATTTTCGTATTTTGAGCATCACAGATCAAAAGCCAAAAGCACAAATTTAACATATATTAGCAATAGATTTTCCGCAACCAAAAGCACTTATTTAAAACAACAATACATTTAATACAGTAGGTGTATAACTGGTGATATGTGTACCAAAGTGAGTATGGGAGTGGCTATATGGGTTTATGAGTTTATTTATTTATTGTATTTCATTTGCAAAGTTTGATATAGCACTGGCTAGACCTGGAGGTATCAGAGCGCTTTACATGAGGATCAGCGAGTTACAGGTTCCAAAATTACATAGCCAAGTATAGAGAAAGAAAAACATGAGATAACATCATAATGTGAGCTATTAGCGCATACGCACGTCTTATGGGGAGTGAAAAGGTAGAGGGAGAAAAGGTCAACCGGATAAGGAATGCCGGTAGGAAACATAATGGAGAGTCGAGTAAAACAATGTCTGATGTCCGGCTGGATAGGTGCCGGCTGAGGGTTGAACAAGAGCCAAACCCCTCTTTAGCTGCATAGGACAGCTCCACGGGGCATCAGCCAAGGTTACTCGGGCACCGTGGTAAGTAAAGACAAGATAAGGTTTGGGCATCGTCAAAAGTTCCAGCGAGAGGATCGATTAAGGTGTTGCTGGGAGATATCTGTCTGAACTGGAGATCTTGTTAGGGTCATTGCCTTGGGATTGGTGGTTTTGTCACCAATACGCAGTTGCTAGTCACCATCTTAAGGTCAGGAAGACCAGTAATAATGATTAAGTCATTGGGCACCTTTTGGAGGCCATTTTGAAGTCAGGCTGTTCACCAGTAAAACTTCTTGAATCATGAACAGTAAAAAAGAAGAAAAAAAACAATATGTGAATTACTTTGAGGTATTTTTCTTTCCTTGTTAATATTTCTGTAGTGGAGATAAAGAGACTTGTTACAGGCTCTCTTCGATGTCTGTCATGCAGATCGCGGTATACATTTCAAAAGAACTACGTGCTCACAGATGTGCACTCCCTTTATGTAGTTCCTCCACTCACTAAAAGGGGGGTGTTTCACCCGCAATGGGATGGTGTGCAGTTAGTGCCGGTGTTAGATCTGGGGGTGTCTAGTTGGCAATGGTATTCACCTTTGTCCAAATAGGGACCCTTACTTCTAAGTCAGGATAAGGGGATTACACTCCTTAATAACCCCTGCTCACCCCCTTGTTAACTTGGCACGAGCAGACAGGCTTATCTTAGAGGCAGTGTGTTAAGAATTTGTGAATATACACAGTAATACAGTGAAAACACTACAGATGGACACAACACAGGTTTTATAAAAATAAGTATTCTTTATATATACTTAAACACAAGACGACAAAAATCCACAATACTTCACTTAAGATTACTTAAAAAGATGATTAAAGTCTCTTAGTTAAAGTTGATGGTAGATGCGACAAAGTTCTCAACAAAGTACCTGGATGTGTAACGCAAAGTAGACAAAAAAGACTCGCAGAAGGGAAGATGCGTCGGTTCCGTGACCCGGGGAAACGGTTGCGTCCTTCCTCAATGCTTTCGCAGAGTAGGGGACTCGTCGTGAGCCTTACCGGTGCTGAGGTGATGCACAGATTGTCGGCCTGCGGACTTGTTGCGGTGCGCAAGATGGCGCCTTGATGCGATGACGATGCGATAATTCAGTTGCGATGCGAGAGGATGGCGCCCTTGATTTAGCGATCCGATGACGATGCGATGATGCCCTGGCAGCCTTGCGGCGACTATGTACTTTGGAGCCGCGACAGGCCATGCGACGCGCTTCTCCGGCGATGCGATGGCGACTCTCTCGATGGCGTCATGCTTCTCCGGCGATGCGACAGCAGGCAGCTTCGATGAACACACGTTTCCAGGGAGATGCGACGAAGGCTCGCTTCTCCAGCGTTGCGATGAGTTCAGCTGCGCCGGCGACACGCTTCTTCTTGATGCGTCGCGCTTCCAGCTCCTAGCGGCATGCAAGTGACTGGAGTCAGAATTCCCAGCAAGGAAATTCAGGAGGGAGCTGGATGTGAAGTCTTTTGGCCCTGAGACATCAACAGGAGGCAAGCACAGTTCAAGCCCTTGGAGAATATTCTGTAGATAAAGGAAAGTCCTTAAAAGTTCCTTGTCCTTTCCCTTGGCAATGAAGCAACCACTGCAGGCCAACCCAGCAAACAGCACACTGGCAGAGGGGCAGTCCATACTCCTGCAGCTTCATTGGTTCTTCTCCTTGGCAGAAAGGTTTCTTGTTCCAGAAGTGATCTAAAGTCTGTGGGTCTGGGTCCCAATATTTATACCCTAAAATCCTTTGTTCTCTGAAGGCAGAGAGGCCTCTGCCTAGTGCAAACCAGTTCCTGAGCACTTTGTTGACATGACTCTTCTCTTCCTTTCACTGCGCAGGGCAGAGACATCAGCCGCCCCACAGGAGGTGGAGCCAGCACAGGGGAGGGAAGATACAGCTCTGGAGCACTCTGTTGACAGGATTCCTCTTCTCCTTTCACTGTGCAGGGCAGAGACATCAGACAAGCCACAGGGGGTGGAGCCAGCATTGTAGAGGGAAGGCCCAGCCCTATTCAGTTCCCAGGTGCACTCATCCCTCCCATCTGGATGTAAATCTCTCTATTCACCACTGGGCTGTCCCAGCCTGTCTCCTGGAATTTCCCCAGCCCTGTCACACACAAACCCAGAGAAGGAATGTACAACTCAGCAGAGGCGGGCTCAAATGGTTAGGCAAGCAAATACCTGCTTTCTAAAAGTGGTATTTGCAAACACAGGATATTAAAATTAAGCATGGGCGGATCTAGCGGATCTCGCGTACGCGAACTTGCGGATTTACGGATTCGCAATCCGCGAAGATCCGCGAACTCTAGCGGATTTGCGGATTTTCCAGTTTTTTGTGTTGGCGCGCGTTCGCGCCGATTTTGGGACAAGTTCGCAATTGCAAACTTACTTTTCGGCTCGCAACGGCCGCGACTATGTTGTTTCTACGTCTGGTTTATCATCACAGGTTCACAGCACCCTCTGTTTCACCACTGCCACCCTCTGGGACACCCATGCCACCCTCTGGTACATCCTCACTGCCACCCATTAGGTTTATTTATCACTGTAGATTATGGTGGTTGAAAAAAGCAAGCACACCTGCCCTTCTTCAACTGCCATCAATTAATTTGTGTTTCATTAATGTGTCAGTAATTTTGAAAGTTCCAGTCTGGCTGGCACCTGCTTCCTTCCTTAACTGTAATTTGCTTTTTGTTGCAGTGAAAAATTTTTTTCACAGGACCTTTATGGTCTACTTGTAGCTATTCTATGAGCCTGCTGTTTGGGTCATAGCAGGGTCATAGAATAGTTGCAAACTCTGGAGGGGCCCATCAGTAAGCACTACCTTGAATGTTACTAATGTTAAGTTTGAACTTTTGCACCTGCTCATTGCTTTCAGTTTAGCTAAAATCGTTTTTTTCTGCAATTTCGCGCGTTTTTTGGGGCGCGAATCCGTGCGAGATCGATTTCGGAAGCAGCGAATACGTGCGAATACAAAATAGTTTTTTTTGCGACGTGTATGTTCGCGTGATCTTGCGCGTGTTCGCGAGGCGCTTCTAGCTATACGTTTGCCAAGTTACCCTATCGGTCGTACACGGGCGCGGCCATCTTGTTGGCGTGACGTAATTCCGTTTCCGCCCGCTATGTGTAATCTCGCAAAGTGTGCTGCTCGCTAGTACAATTTCGCGCGTACTCGCAAGGAAAATCTCGCGCGAACTTACCCACGCGGTCGTGAACGGGCGCGGCCATCTTGTTTCTCATTCATTGCTATGGTTCTGGGCATGCTTTCTCTATCCTCTCTCAATCTCTGCCATCCTTTGCTTGTTTGAAGTTTTTTTGATCTAATTTTACTTATTATCTATCCCTCTATTTTTCTAGCTCTATATTTTTGTGTTTTCTGCAGCTTTTAGTTACTTTTAAACTACTTTTTTAAACTCTTTTCTTTTCTTCTTCACTATTCTATTTCTTGTTTATCATTTAACTCTATTTCTGCCCAGACCATGGTAAAGGGAGCCGGGAAGCACCCTGAGAAGGGGAAGGGTCCCGCACCCCGTGCCCGGCTCCCGTGCGGGCGTTTAAGGGGGGAGCAAGTGGTCCCGAGGGAGATCTTCAGCGCGGAGGAAGTGGCGGCACTGATCTTCCACGTCCAGCGCCGCCTCCCCAAGACGATCCTGGGAGGCGGCAAGATCGCGACTGGCTATGGCATCCGGGAGCGTCGCAAGCGGTGGGAGAAGGTGTGCCGGGCCATGTACAAGATCTCTGGGGTCCGGCGCACATATAACCAGGCCACCCACCGCTGGACCGATGTCATGGACCGGGAGCGGGACTTGCTGGACGCGCTCGGCGTAGAGGTCCCCGGGCTTGGTGAGTAGTAGTAGTAGTACATTTACTACTCTGTTTTATCCTGCTCTGTTATTTGCAAATCTTTGTTCTTTACCAAGAGCAATAATGCTGCCGATTACATTGAGGTAAATTATATTTCAAAATCTTCTATGCATTTCAGGTGCACTGCTCTCCTTCTCAGTAGCCTTGCTTGCTACTATGCTTCTTTGTTTTGTATGTTGTGTTCAGAAGCATTTCATTGGCCTGAGAAATTATGTATGAGTGTAGTGTAAAGAAAAGAACTGCGTAATGCTAGACAGTAAGGGTCATATTTTCAATTACCGGCGCAGTAATTGTGTGCCATGCCACCACCACCCATTGGCCAAAAACGTCACAGAAGCCTTACGCATCTGTGCCGTAAAGGCAGCGCATTGCTGGAGTTGCGTGCCAACGATGGCGCAGCTCCAGCAATGCTCTGGGGTACCCTATCTCCCCAATGCTGCATCAAGCCGTACGTCGGCTTCAAGCGCGCAGGGTTTGAGTCATGCATCATTGTCCTAAAAGTGACTGATTGACATCTTGTAGATTTCCCTCGGCCACTTTTAGGATTCGTTCCTGCGCAGGTACGCCCTCCCTTGTGCCGGAACGCCCCCTGATGGCGCAGGGCTTTACAACGTGATGCATCGCCCATATGCCCATATGTGGTTTTTTTTAATATATACGCCGCACCAACACCATGGCGAGTCTTTTGTTCTGCCGCTGCGTCACAAAAGGCACGCAACAATGGAGGAAAATGAGCCGCAACTTCCGCAAGGGACTTCTAAATCAGCCCCAACAGACTGAAGTCCAGTCCTTCCTTTAGACACATGGCTATAAGAAGAAATAGTGGCGGTGGTGGCGGGTGGATTGATAGTTTGAGTATTCACTGATCTGCAAGCAGGATGGACTTTGTCTGTCACTTCGCGTGCTGCGCACTGCTGCCTGCAGTGCCAGGCCTAGGCAAACCTCTTTAGTAGTCTGTTTATTGAGTTACATAGGGACTTTCTAAGTCAACGTTCCGCAAATCAGGCAATACGAATAACGTAGTAGTATACCACATGAGATAGATCCCGTGGAATAGTTGTCTATCTCTTTGCTATTTTTCCAAAATATTTTGTTATTGTTCTTTTGAAATGTTTGATTTGGTTGAAAAATCTCATCCATGTTTTCTGGTTTTTCTTTCTTTCATGTTGTACATCAGCTCCCCCCAAGGGCAAGAGGACACAGGAGGAGGGTGCTGAGGATGCAGGCCAGGATCGGGCAGGCGAGGGCTCCTTTGCTGGCCCCAGTAAGTTTACATTTTAATAAACAGTACCTATTTTTTCCTAGCGTTCCTCATTCGATTTTTTCTAAATCGTCTTTGATCTTCTTGTAGACTGGATATAAATTCTTATCCTGCCTCGAATATGACTCCCTGTGGTATTACTAGACTATTCTTATTAGTCTCTCTGTGTAGCTAACTAAGATTGGACATTTGGCAATTCCATTGGACTCCCATTATATTCAGCAATACCTCTATGCACTGTCTCCTTACTGACTAGATAGTGTGGCAGAGTCATTCAGCTCCCGAAGTCACCGATTATAGATCCCCAATGATCTCTAGATTATCATACGCAGGACAAGAGAGTAGTACGGAGTCACAGCACAGTCAAGAAGTGTCAGAGGCACTCATGCTTGCAAAAATTCCAAAACCTTTAGCTTATCCACTCTAGTCTAGAGGAACAAAAACCACAGAGTCTATTTAAGTTTAAAAGCTTTATTAAAAGTAAACACATTTATTAAAATCTACTTTGTCATAAAACTATTTAACTGAAAACGGAAAAGTGGTTAGTGCTGACGATTAATTGGACACATTTCTTGTGGTCGAGCCGAGCTCTCACCTGGTTTGAACTTGATCCTGGTCGTGTTCTTAGGAGTCAAGCTTCTGTCTGTTAGGAGAAAAAGTGGTGCGTGTTAAAAATCAAAAGCAAGCATTCATCAGTTGTGCATAAAAGTGCAGCAAGACAACAGCCTTCCCTGGAAAATGGGACATTTTTACTATGGAGTAGACAGTCACAAATTATTACATTGTATTCTGTTTTTTTAACATTTCTCCTAGACCAAATATTATATAGTAGTGAGTGGTGTATTATAACATTCTTAAATGTACTTTGTAGGTGTAACATCTGGTGACGGGGCCAGCGCGGAGGTGGCTGTGTTGGGCGAGGACTCGGAGGCCTCTGGGGAGGAGGCGGTGCAAGAGCCGGCGGACGGTCCTGTGGGGGATCAAACGGTGGTGGCGGAAACAGGTAAGCTATATATTCCTTACTTATTGAGATTGAAGACTGCATAGTGTGCTTTCTGCACGGGTGTATTACAATTACAAATCAACCAGTTAGTAGCCTCCTTGAAATGTACTTCGACTTAGCTGTGAAGTTTTTGGTGAGAAGAATCCCAATAAGTTCTTAGACGAACGTGATGGATGGGATGAACGAAAAGCGAAAGAAGGGTGTAAGTAAGTGGGACGTGAACTTGTATGATGGCTGGCAAAGAAGAACAATATGTGTTTACATGGCCCCCGAGGTGGCTGGGAAGGAAAGAATATGGTATGGTGCATGGCTGGGTCAATGATGAAGCAAGGATGGGTGGAAGGACAGCAGCCTGGGTGGGTGAAACAGAAACTATATGTGTGCGTATACTTTGACTGAATGGATGCCTGGAGCATGGTATTCTCTGACTCTTAGATAGCACATGTGTATCTAGAGAGAGTAGATGGTCGCCAGGTGAAGTAAGTGTTACCTTGAAGAGCATGTACCACCGCACCCGCACGTCCGTTCCAGTGCAGGGAAGGCAAGGAAAAGAAATTGTAAATGTGTCCAATACTACCATGAATAGTAGCAGTACTTTGTATTGCGTTTGCAATCACAGCATATATCTGGTTATTACGGTGGACACTCCGTACCTCTCTTAATAACTTTAGTTTACTTGTAGTACGTCATTCATGTGTGGGTGTATCACTGTTCACTCAATATTAAGCAAAGCACCTAAAGTCATCTCATCTGTCATTAAATACGTCCCATGTGAAGTGATAGATAATCAAATTAGTTAGCTTCTTCATTTTCCTTTTCTAGTACTCATTTGCACTGTAGGGTGAAAGGTAAATTAATTAAGCAGTAGCCCTTGTAACAGAGTATTCTCAGTGCCACCCATAATAGAAAAGTAATAGCTTCACCACCTGCATGTACTGGACCGGTACAGTAACGCAAGTCTGTCTCACTCATCATGGTGTGCAACTTTTTTTCTCGGGTGCAAGTTCACTGTGCTGTCCATGTCATTCTGCCGGCTTGCATAAGATAACGTACCAATTTCCCTAAACAAGAGAGAAGAAGAAGAATAAGACTGGTGTACTGTCATAGTCGACTGTAATGGAAGTCCATAGTGGTCGTAGAATTTGTTCATTAAACTACCACTAATGTTAGAGCAAGGATGCAGAAGTTGGAGGTTACATAGATACTGTCCTCAATAGTTATGTACTGTGCTTTCAATTTGCTACTTGTACTCTGTGACCCAACTTTCGGCTCAATCACTTTGTGTTATTAATAAGGAGCATTGGTTACAGACTATGTCTTTCTTTCTTCATATAGTTGCTCCTTCCAAATCAACAACAAGGAGGGAGCAGGCTAGATTGGCCCGGCAACGGAGGCTGGAGGCCACTGTCGCCGAATATCGGCGGCTGGTGGCACTGGAGGAGGAGGAGGACACGCAGTCGAGCGGGGCAACAACGACATCCTCGACTGTGACCACTGCATCCTCCTCCGTGACTAAGCCAGCGGGACCGAGCCGGGCTAAGAAAGACGACCGCCACCGCCAAGCAACCGAAATACCAGCTGCCCCCCACAGGAGCTGCAAGGAACGCCAACGCCGCCTACGAGTCCGCATGTCCAACCTGGAGCAGGAGGTCCTGAAGTATAAGAACTTGGTTAAGGGCCTCCGCTCCGAGCTTGCCACCCTCCGCAAGGAGTATGATGCCCATGCCGCATCATGCACCAGCACCAGCACCCTCCAGTAGTGGAGTGTCCCTTGCCCTTTTTTTATAGACTTTTGGGGGGTGGGATTTGGGAGTTGGGATCGTTTTGGGACGTTTCAAAGACAATCGTTGGGGTTAGGGTGGGTGAGGGAGATTATTTTGTTAGGGCTAAATAAATATATTTTTAAACTTTATCTGACCATACCTGTTTTTTACTGCTTTTCAGTCTGGTGGGTGGGGGGCGGGGGTGTAACAGTAACTTTGTTTTCCTGAACAGTCGTAGGACTTTAGTAGTACAACCGTCAATCTCTTGTCTACTCCGAAATAATACTCCATTATACTACCTCCCACCAAACGCTTATCTTACCTGTAATTTGTGTTAGAAATTAGGGCTAGGCCCAGGGCTGGCTCCAGGTGAAATGGGGATTAACGTTGTCAATCCTGGGCGGGTGACATTTCCTCATTGCGGTGGTACTAGTGGTGTGACACAGTGGCAGTTGCTATGGAAAAAAAGAAAGCAAAACCTTGTTTGTCCTCCTTACTGTAGCATTACAACGGTTACGGTACGATCGAGAAAATAGCAGGTGACAGTACACTAGAACAGTGCCATAATGTAGCCTAACAAATGGTAAAGTATTTGCTTGCAAGTATAACTAGTAATTGCGTTGAATTTATTTGACATTGGCTACTACTACTAGAAGATATAGTACTGAAGCTGAGTAAGTCTAGAAGATATCCTCGTATTCCTTCACCAGCCTGTTGCTATGACCTTATCCTCCCCAGCAAGTGTGTGGAATTATTGATGTCATTTTAGTCAGACATCAAGCAAAACAACACAGCCCGGGGGAAGAGGGTTAGGGTTTGTAAAATGGATGGGAATGGGGGATTCTTTTTGGGTAGGTTTTGTTGAGAGAAGAAAAAAAAAGCAGAGCATGGACAAACAATAATTGAAGATACAGACAATCTTTGGTTACAAACTAAAGGTAAGCACATGCAGTCACACTCATAGAATAAAAGACAACAATGGATACTGTATCTGTATTGCGTATGTTGTTGGAGTTGTCCTGTTGAATTTGGTAAGTAAGTTGCATGCAGCAAACAATTCCTCTTATTGGCGGCACTCCTCCATTCCAGCTGACGCTTCGTCCATCAATGTGGTGACCACTGACAGAAGACACCCTGTCCACTGCCTGCCTGGCGGATGTTGACTGAAACCCGGCCTGTAATTATTGAACGGAAAACAGGAAGTGCTATTACAATACCACTGATAAATAAATAAAAGGTATGTACGCTGTGTGGTTCAAAAAGTGACACTTTGATTTCCCTAATAGACAGTACAATATTTTTGAAATTGCGTGCTCTGTCTGAGTCACCTTTTTAAGGATAAATAAGTATGGCCAAAATATTATAGCGGATCTTTCCCCTCAAGGTAGGTGTACTGTAAACTGTGTTTTAGAACAAAATTTGACCTTCCCAGCAATGCTCCCACCAAGACCCTTACTAAAGCCAGTCGCAAAAATGTAGAAGAACCCCAATCAGATCTCCAAAAACGATGCCTAGCAGAAAAATGGTTACAAAACGTACTTTGAAAGTAACAGTAGGCCCAAATACAGACCGTGGATTGTATTCAAACCCCAGGCAAGACCCGCCAACCCACCCGCAAAAAAACACCCGACAACACCCCCAAACAGCGAAAAAGCTAAATCTCATACTTACAATGTCTCTCGGCCTTCGGTCCAAACGCGGCGCTGTGCAGCTAGGTCATCATCATCATCAATCATCATAACTCCTGTTTTCCACCACGGATTTCCTGAAAAGCAAATGCAATCAAGATTAGACTGTCGCAGCAGTGCTTCGACAGAGACCCCGGCCGCAACCCACCCACGAACAGCAGGAAGCCCCCCAAAACGCTACATTGAGCAAGATGTCAGAAGAAATAGCAAAAAAAAGGCTGTTCCTTATGGATTTTGTCCAAAACACTTCTATCCGGTATTAGACCTTCCCAGGAATGCCCCAGGCAAGACCCGCCAACCCACCCGCAAAAAAACACCCGCCAACACCCCCAAACAGCGAAAAAGCTAAATCTCATACTTACAATGTCTCTCGGCCTTCGGTCCAAACGCGGCGCTGTGCAGCTAGGTCATCATCATCATCAATCATCATAACTCCTGTTTTCCACCACGGATTTCCTGAAAAGCAAATGCAATCAAGATTAGACTGTCGCAGCAGTGCTTCGACAAGACAGAGACCCCGGCCGCAACCCACCCACGAACAGCAGGAAGCCCCCCAAAACGCTACATTGAGCAAGATGTCAGAAGAAATAGCAAAAAAAAGGCTGTTCCTTATGGATTTGTCCAAAACACTTCTATCCGGTATTAGACCTTCCCAGGAATGCCCCAGGCAAGACCCGCCAACCCACCCGCAAAAAAGCACCCGACAACACCCCCAAACAGCGAAAAAGCTAAATCTCATACTTACAATATCTCTCGGCCTTCGGTCCAAATGCGGCGCTGTTCAGCTAGGTCATCATCATCAATCATCATAACTCCTGTTTTCCACCACGGATTTCCTGAAAAGCAAATGCAATCAAGATTAGAATGTCGCATCAGTGCTTCGACTGACACCAAAAATTACCCACAAACACCCGGAACCCCGCCAAAGAGCACCTCAAAGGCAAGCAAGTCTGCAAAAACGGCAAGAAATTTCCACCTCATATTTGGTCCAAAACACTTTTGTCCTTTATTAGAGCTTCACAGCAATGGGCCCAAATCCGTCAACTCACCCGCAAAGAAGTACAACACCCCCACAAGTGCTGAGTCTTTCTTCATTGGGCG
Source organism: Lissotriton helveticus (assembly GCF_964261635.1). Taxonomy (NCBI): domain Eukaryota; kingdom Metazoa; phylum Chordata; class Amphibia; order Caudata; family Salamandridae; genus Lissotriton; species Lissotriton helveticus. The sequence continues at coordinate 643,892,090 of NC_136071.1, read as the reverse complement.
TAATCCAGCACTCTGCTTGGAGGGAAATCGCAGTCTGGAGGAGGAGGATAGAGGAGCATGTTCTTCAGAACTTGTGAACCTGAGGAATGTAGACTGCGGCACCTTCAAATCAATAAGCAAACAAGTGAAGACAGTTCTGATGATGGTCTTGTTTTTGGGATTAGGTGATTAAAGTTTGAATTAAATTAACTGTGCAAAACAAAGAAAGAGAGACACAAAGCACACAGGAATAAAAGTGAATAAGGACGAAAAAGAAAGTTCTTGATTGATTGTCTCATTTTCAGGGCTCGGTGTCAGGGAATAAGAACAAGATTTCGTCATCATACTCTGCGAATTCAGGCTGGATGAGGTCAGTGCCACCGAACAGAGAACAAATCCCCTCATCTACGTTGCCGTCCTCCTCGTCTTCATGCGGCGTGCTTTCTCGTACTTTGTAATCTGGTGGTATGAGGTGCTGATTCATCTTGATCATTGTCAGCCGCTCCACATTTTTGGGCGAGAGGCGGCTCCGTTTGGGAGTTACAATGCCACCAGCAGCACTGAAAACACGTTCAGAAGACACACTTGCGAGTGGGCAAGACAAATAGTTTATAGCCAGGTTGAAGAGCTGTGGCCACAATTGTTTTTTGCCATGCCAATACTGCAATGGCTCATCATTAAGAAAGACCACTGTTGAGTCATTCAGATAGTCCTGCACCATCGACTCAAGGTCAGCAACGGTTCCTCCACTTTGCTTACTTTTTGCTGTGGCTGTGACATTTTTTCGAGAACCATACCCAAGCAAACTTAGCCAATCCTCTACAACAGCCACTGTTTTTGTTGTGTGTGGTGCAGATGATCCAGTTGCCGGTGTCTTTAACGGCTGAGAGGTCACTTGTGCCCCAGCCACAGGTGCAGAAGTGGATTCTTGTGACTGGGGATGGCCTGCTGATGCTGATGCTGATGTACTGGCTTCTCCTTCAATAACCTGCCGTTCTTTTTCAAACCTCTTGGCTGACCAGGCTAACCAATGTTTGTACTTTTGAACATCTGCATCAGCAAAAGGAAAGAATGCTTCGCCTGCCAGCGCCTTTTTGTAGCGTGGATCCAGAATAGTTCACAAATGTAATGCTGATCTGACTTGATCTTTTGAAGACGTTCATCACCACGTAGGCGCTCTAATAATTTCTCAGACAAAATGAAATGGTCTTTTTTTTTTCATCTGTTTCAAACTCAGAAGACACAGCCATCAGTTGGTGCTCCAGCATGCACAACAATGGGATAGCTTTTCCCAAATTACAGTCCTCCTGGCTGACTGCGCGCGTGAAGAACTCAAAAGGACGAAGCATGTCTGTCAGGCTTTTAACTATGTCCCTTTGCGCCGCACTCATCCGCAGGTCCTCCTTCTGAGATGTACCCTCTGTGAAGAAATAGTGATCGAGTACCGTATACTGCTCATACAGACGCTCAAGCATGTAGAAGGTTGAGTTCCAACGTGTTGCCACCTCCTGGATGAGTGCTTTCACTGGCATTCCACGTATAAATAGCAGTCTCCGCAGATGCTTCCGGGCCTTAAAAGAATGGCTGAAATGGTTGCACATTTTGCGGCAGGTGGCCATTACCTCGAACGCTGTACTGTCTTTATCACTCAAGAATTTTTGAACTACCAGGTTGATACAGTGCGCCAAACACGGCACTCTAACATGGTCACCCTTCTGCATGGCCTTAACTACATTGGCGCCATTATCCGTGGAAACATAACCAATCTTGAGTTTTAGGGGGGATAGCATTTTCAAGACCTTTTTGTTAAACTCTTCCAAAAGGTTTTCTGCTGTGTGACTTTTCTCCAAGCCAAACATGGCTAGTGTTGCATGCTTCCGAGCAGCTTTGAAAACTTTGTCCGGGTCAACACCTGCGTTTAGCTTTGCTAAAACACCTGAAAAAGAGACCCAGTGTCCAGTGATGCACATGTAATCAGCGCCTGCGCCACTGGTCCACATGTCTGTTGTCAGATGTATTGTGTGAACAGCACTCTTCTGCAAAGCTGCCCCAATCGCCTGCAGCACATCTTCATGTAGTGCTGGAACCGCAACTCTGGCAAAATAGAACCGGCTCGGAACCTTCCATTTAGGGCAGAGCGTTGCCACTAATTCAAGAAAACCTACCGCTTCTACAAAAGAAAAAGGTAGAAGGTCCACAGCTAGCATTTTAGCCAGCTTAGTGTTATACAGACGCGTCAGTGGGTGGTTGCGTTCATATGGCACGTCTGAAGTAAGCATTGTTCTAATGTTGCCCTGGACCAAGCATTTACGGGCTGATAATGACTTCGTTGACCCAATTTTGCTCGCTGGTGAACTTTTGTGCGTTGGTGTCTCACTCGCTCCAACACTCTTAGTGTGCCTCACATTGGGTGTGCTGCTGACAGGGGTACTGGGTGTAAGGGAAGTGTTTGACACGTCTTCTTCCTCCTCGTCATCATCAGATGAAACATCAACGTTTCCTTGAATTTGCCCTTTCTTGATCGCATCTAGGTGCGCAAACCATCTGACAGTGTGCTTTCTCTCAAGATTACCTCTCTGGCCGCCGGTACCATAGTTGGTACCTGACTTACCACGACTAACTGCAAGCTTACAAAGGGTACAAATGGCAAACTTTGGATTTTTTGGACAAACAGTAAAGAAGTCCCAAACTGGGGACTTGAAGTGTCTGTGGGACATGGAGGAGGCGGCGATACTGGTGGTGGTGGTCATGAAGCTAATGCCAGATGAAGTGGAGGATGTGGATTGCCCAACTTTTGTACGTTTTGCACTTTCACCGCCACTAATTAAGGTCGAGGTTGACGGAGGTCTCTTCTTGCCAGAAAGAAATATGGAAGCGGGACGAGTTGGTGTACTACTTAACTCCAATGATTGTGGTGTTTCCACTGCCTCCTCATCGACAACATCATCATCACGCTCAGCAGCTCTTCGGGCTAGGGTCAAAATGTCTGTTTGCTGCATGCCCGCTGGGGCTGCAGTGACCTTTATGATGACTGGGTCGTCGTTGGCAGAGTCTTCATCAGCAGCAGTATCCGCCACTTCTTGTTGAGACTCATCACACTCCATAACTCTGAGACTTTGGACGAGCTTCCTTTTACGCTTAACTACCTTTGTTTGTTCCCAAGTTTGATCCGTATCATCAGAAGGAGGTGTGCTTGAAGAGGATGTAGACACCACCCTTGATCTCTTCCTTGCTAGGGGTGTGGAAGAGAATGAAGGATCATCAGGAGGAGTGGCTTCCTCAAATGATACCTCGCCTTGATTGTCGATTTCCTGATGTGCCCCTACTTCGGGAGGAACAACTATTGTGGGCACTTGTTGTGACCCTCCATGCACCTCTGCTTGCGCATCTCCTTGCGCTGCCTCTCCTTCCACATGTACTTGGGCTTGTACTTGCACATGTGATTGTTGTTGCGGCTGTGGTTGTTCAACACTCGTCAGATGAGCTACAACAACCTGTGTTGATTGAGGGACATTGCTGCTGCTTTCTTGCGATGAGCCAACATCACTGGTCGATGGTGATTGAAGAAGTATACTGGCTGCCTCTGCAGCACTCAAGGGCTTGGACTTAAGTTGGCGTGGTGGTGGTGGTGGCACTGAGCCCAATGGAGCAGGGGTGCTGCTGCCAGCTTGGTCCCCAGCAGATCCCGCTGCAGCTGCTGCAGGCATACTTTTTTTTTTACTCCCAAAAAAAGGGGCGGGCGGCACACCAGTGTCCTTGGTAACTTGCTTCTTCTGCTCCTTACTGGCACCTTTCTTGCTAGAGGAGCTACGGGTTACTTTTTTGGGGGCCATCTTCTTCAGAGCAGGTCAGCAGGCAGCAGTTGCACGAGTTGCAGAGGGTTCTGTGTCCAGACGTGACGTCGCGTGACGTTATGCTGCACACACCGCTGCAGGACTTCTTCCTGGCACTGGTGGTTCTATTGAGTCTTCTTGTGCACCTAAAAGCAATGGAAGACAGAGGAACATCAGTTCAGTTATACACCCCAAAAAATCGACAAAACACAGAAAAATTAGCACAATCCCATGCCATCCATGATGTTTACATTGAAGACACCCCACAGAAAGACTAGGGACATGCAAGTATGCAACACTCACTACCCCTGGGCATAAGGGATGAAAAGTAGGCAAAATAAGTGCAGGCCTCAGACACTGCCTCTCCTCAAAATGGCCCCCTTACACCCCAAGCACATGTTGCCTGTACCAGCCAGCACTCAAGATGGCCACCACCACCACCCACATGGCCAGTCCACATCAACAGTACACCCCCAAAAAACAGAAAAACAGCCAGAAATCACCACAATCCAATGCCATCCATGATGTTTACATCAAAGACAGTGAGACCACACCACAGGCACACTCAGTCCATGCACCACCACCACCCCTGGGCAAGCAAAAGGCCACACCAGCAGCCCCCCAAAAACGACAAAAAACAATAAAATAAGCACAATCCCAGCCCATCCATGGCCTCAATTATGTTTAAATTCAAGAAGACACCCCACAGAAAGACTAGGCCCATGCAACACTCACCACCCCTGGGCAAAGGGCCACACCAGCAGGCCCAAAAAAACGACAAAAAACAATAAAATCTGCACAATCCCAGCCCATCCATGGCCTCAATGGTGTTTAAATTCAAGAAGACACCCCTCAGAAACACTAGGCCCATGCAACACTCACTACCCCTGGGCATAAGGGATGAAAAGTAGGCAAAATAAGTGCAGGCCTCAGACACTGCCTCTCCTCAAAATGGCCCCCTTACACCCCAAGCACATGTTGCCTGTACCAGCCAGCACTCAAGATGGCCACCACCACCACCCACATGGCCAGTCCACATCAACAGTACACCCCCAAAAAACAGAAAAACAGCCAGAAATCACCACAATCCAATGCCATCCATGATGTTTACATCAAAGAGAGTGAGACCACACCACAGGCACACTCAGTCCATGCACCACCACCACCCCTGGGCAAGCAAAAGGCCACACCAGCAGCCCCCCAAAAACGACAAAAAACAATAAAATAAGCACAATCCCAGCCCATCCATGGCCTCAATTATGTTTAAATTCAAGAAGACACCCCACAGAAAGACTAGGCCCATGCAACACTCACCACCCCTGGGCAAAGGGCCACACCAGCAGGCCCAAAAAAACGACAAAAAACAATAAAATCTGCACAATCCCAGCCCATCCATGGCCTCAATGGTGTTTAAATTCAAGGAGACACCCCTCAGAAACACTAGGCCCATGCAACACTCACTACCCCTGGGCATAAGGGATGAAAAGTAGGCAAAATAAGTGCAGGCCTCAGACACTGCCTCTCCTCAAAATGGCCCCCTTACACCCCAAGCACATGTTGCCTGTACCAGCCAGCACTCAAGATGGCCACCACCACCACCCACATGGCCAGTCCACATCAACAGTACACCCACAAAAAACAGAAAAACAGCCAGAAATCACCACAATCCAATGCCATCCATGATGTTTACATCAAAGAGAGTGAGACCACACCACAGGCACACTCAGTCCATGCACCACCACCACCCCTGGGCAAGCAAAAGGCCACACCAGCAGCCCCCCAAAAACGACAAAAAACAATAAAATAAGCACAATCCCAGCCCATCCATGGCCTCAATTATGTTTAAATTCAAGAAGACACCCCACAGAAAGACTAGGCCCATGCAACACTCACCACCCCTGGGCAAAGGGCCACACCAGCAGGCCCAAAAAAACGACAAAAAACAATAAAATCTGCACAATCCCAGCCCATCCATGGCCTCAATGGTGTTTAAATTCAAGAAGACACCCCTCAGAAACACTAGGCCCATGCAACACTCACTACCCCTGGGCATAAGGGATGAAAAGTAGGCAAAATAAGTGCAGGCCTCAGACACTGCCTCTCCTCAAAATGGCCCCCTTACACCCCAAGCACATGTTGCCTGTACCAGCCAGCACTCAAGATGGCCACCACCACCACCCACATGGCCAGTCCACATCAACAGTACACCCACAAAAAACAGAAAAACAGCCAGAAATCACCACAATCCAATGCCATCCATGATGTTTACATCAAAGAGAGTGAGACCACACCACAGGCACACTCAGTCCATGCACCACCACCACCCCTGGGCAAGCAAAAGGCCACACCAGCAGCCCCCCAAAAACGACAAAAAACAATAAAATAAGCACAATCCCAGCCCATCCATGGCCTCAATTATGTTTAAATTCAAGAAGACACCCCACAGAAAGACTAGGCCCATGCAACACTCACCACCCCTGGGCAAAGGGCCACACCAGCAGGCCCAAAAAAACGACAAAAATCAGCACAATCCAGCCCATCCATGGCCTCAATGGTGTTTAAATTCAACAAAACAGTTGTATCATGCACCCATAACCAACCCTGGTCCTACTGGATACTGTGGCTACCCACAATATAATTTATTTAATTTTCTGAAAAAGTTCCAAAATTGTACTTGCAGCAACTGTAATGCCCCAAACAAACTTACTTGTGAAAGTTGATTTCTAATCCAAAAGTGATCCACAGACAGTCAAAAAGGCCTCAAATCCAAATATCCAGCAGCACCCACAAAAAGTAATCCTTCCAGCTCCAGATCCAAATCAAAGTGACCAGGAGATGGACAAAGCACTGGGAGGAGCCTGCTGGACAGGAACAGGAAGTTGGAGACTGTGGGGCACTTCCTTCCTCCCCCCCCCCCAAAATGGACTCCTTGCAAAAAGAAAGGCCATGCAAATGTCAACCTGAGGAGTGATTCTGATAAAAATCATAATTTTCTGAAGGTTTATCCTGTTTGCTGGTGATTTTCTTGTGCGAAATTGCAAAATCTCTACTTCGCAAGTGCGAGATTGTTCCTTTCCGCCGCAACTACGTGTTCGCAATTGCGAACTCTCGCGAGATGTGCTGTGCAAGGTGGCAAGCCGCGATTACGTATTCGCGGGAGCCAAACTCCCGCGGGAACACGCAGCAAGATCCAAAATGGCGCAGCACTCTCAAAATATGATCGAGAAAAACAACTCGGCAAACGCTAAATGACGGAAAGTGAACGCCGTGCACCACGCCGCGCGCCGCAACCAAGCAAAAAATCCGCCGCGAGCGGATTCACGGATTTTCGACAAATTCGCGAGCGTTCGCGGATTGCGAATTTGCCGAAAATCCGAAAAATCCGCGAGCGGAGCAGATTTTACGCCCATGCTTAATTAAAATAAACTTTACTAAAAGATTTATTTTATTATTCTGAGTTCAGGCATACTGAATTCGAATTTCTACCATGTTCCCTGAGTCAGTTAGGATTGTAACAATGTAACAATCTTAACTGCCCATTCTGGCCTATGAGAACAGGTAGCCTTCAATAGTGAAAAGCGAAAATGGCTGTAATTCACTATTAGAACATGCTACACACATCAGAGCATGTCCTACCTTATACTTACAATGCACCCTGCCCTTGGGCCTAACATAGGGCTGTCTAATGTTAAGCCAAGGGAAGGTTTAGGGACTGGCAAGTGGGTGCACTTGGCCAAGTCGACATGGCAGTGCTAGACTGTACACAGGCCTTGCAATGGCAGGCCTGAGACATACCTTACAAGCTGCTTCTGTGGGTGGCACAACCAGTGCTGCAAGCCCACCCGCAGTATTTGATCTACAAGCCCTGGGCACACATGGTGCACTGTACTAGGAGCTGACAGTAAATCAAATAACCCAATTGTGGAATAACCAATCAGTACATCAATTTAACATGGGGAGCACCTGCACTGTGGCACTGATAAGCAGTGGCACAGTGCCCAAAGCATAAATCCAGCAAAAACATATCAAAACAGAGGAGGCAATCCGTCAAAAATGGAAGGGAGACTCACGCCAATGATGTCAGGTCTAACAGCCGGTAACACTATATTCCCCGGCCAAGGCTCCCGTCTCGGTGGGGAAGCGTACTCAATTTTGCGGCCCCTCCCCCTCCAGCCACATTCGTACCTCGCTGATGGTGCAGACAAGTAGGTTTCCCATCAAGGAGTTCTCTCCCCCAGGGGAGTCAGCTGTCAGAACCCTGCTTTGAGAAGAGGGCAGGGGGGAGGACGCTATCGGATGTTAAAGCGGCAGTCAGCGACATGAGTTGGCATGTGATTGGTTGTATGGGTATGTGAGTCGGTGTCAGTGGTTGTATGCATGTGTGAGTGAATGTGTGAGTAGCTCTGTGGATGTATGAATGGGGATGTGACTGGTTGTATGGTTGTGGTAGTAAGTGTGAGTAAATGTATGAGTGGGTGTGTAAGTAGCTGTGTGGGACTGTGAGTGCTTCTATCAATGTGCCAGTGGCTGCATGAGTACATGTGTGGGAGTGTGAATAGTTGTACGGATGTGTGAGTTGATGTGTGAATGGTTGTATAGGTGTAGGACGGGGTGTCTGAGTAGCTGTGTGGGTCTGTGAGTGGGTGTGTGAGTGTGTGGGCCAGTGAGTGGGTGTCTGAGTATCTGTGTGGGTCTGTGAGAGTGTCTGTGTGGGTCTGAGTGGGTGTGTGAGTGGTTATATGAGTGGGTGTTTCAGTGTCTGTGTGGGTTTATCAGTAGGTGTCAGAGTATCTGTGTGGGTCTGCGAGAGTGTCTGTGTGGGTCTGTGAGTAGGTGTGTGAGTAGATATGTGAGTGGGTGTATGAGTGTCTGTGTGGGTCTGTAAGTAGGCTTCTGAGTGTATGTGTGGGTCTGCAAGAGTGTCTATGTGGGTCTGTGCATGGCTGTGTGAGTGTTTGTGTGGGTGTGTGAGTAAGTGTACATGTGTGGGAGTGTGAATAGTTGTACGGATGTGTGAGTTGATGTGTGAATGGTTGTATAGGTGTAGGACGGGGTGTCTGAGTAGCTGTGTGGGTCTGTGAGTGGGTGTGTGAGTGTGTGGGCCAGTGAGTGGGTGTCTGAGTATCTGTGTGGGTCTGTGAGAGTGTCTGTGTGGGTCTGAGTGGGTGTGTGAGTGGTTATATGAGTGGGTGTTTCAGTGTCTGTGTGGGTTTATGAGTAGGTGTCAGAGTATCTGTGTGGGTCTGCGAGAGTGTCTGTGTGGGTCTGTGAGTAGGTGTGTGAGTAGATATGTGAGTGGGTGTATGAGTGTCTGTGTGGGTCTGTAAGTAGGCTTCTGAGTGTATGTGTGGGTCTGCAAGAGTGTCTATGTGGGTCTGTGCATGGGTGTGTGAGTGTTTGTGTGGGTGTGTGAGTGAGTGTATGAGTATTTGTGTGCATCTCTTAGCACGTGTGTGAGTGGCTGCATAGATCTGTGAGTGGGTATGTGAGTGTCAGTGTGTAAGTAAGTACATTTTCTTGCATAGGTAATAAAAACCGGTTTTTTAAACCAATACTGCAACTTAATAGACATTCTCCTGTCCAAACAGTTTTTGAGTCAGCTCCTGCTGTTAGTGGTCGACATATTTAATTAAAGTCCACTAATTGCAGTCACTTCTTATGCCGGAGTTCAATGAAATTGCTTCTAAGTGCATAAACCATTTTACGTGGATGCTGTCCTGTGGTTGGGTTATGACTATGGTGCTGGCATTTTCTTTTCCACCATGCTCAGGAATTTCACCAGGCAGCAGTTCAACTGTGGGTCATTAGATGAAAAGCAGGCCAGCACTGCTTGTCTTCTAGAGCGTACCCCTCACTGATTGAAGTGGCGTTTTAGCAGTTGTTTTCTTTCTTCTAATAGTTCTTTACAAGTACATAACAGGTGCAGCAGATCTTCTGGCGCTGAGCTACATAAGCAGCAACAAGAGCCCGCCTTCTCGAATGCAGGGTAACAGACCAAGTTTGTACTTCAAGAACTTAATTTTAGTAGTTTTAGCGTAACCCAAGTCAACATAATTCTGAGCTGCTGGTGCCGAGTACGTGTCCAGGGTCATCCACCCATGTGACCTTTTTGAGAGGGATGCCTTGTCCTTGACCCACAAGAGGTATTTGACCGTCTTCCAGACCAATTTTATGAGTGTTACGTTGTTTGTAGAAGTGTCCCAGAGCTGCTTTAGGCCAGTATTTGCCAGGCTGCTTTAGAGGTATTTGGAAGCGGGGGTGAAGCGGCTTGTTGCTGTAGCTCCTTCCACAGATATTTATTTAGGGTTCCTTGGTCAGATTTCCGCTCTTTGTCCCAGGTGATAATGCACGCCCCCTTTCTTGCCAAAGACTGTTTCTGAATGCCAAACTCTAACATAATTTGCGCTGGTTGAGGTACGTTTAGGCAGACCAAGAATAACCCTGTATGCACCCATAACTGTGTTGTCAAGAGTTTTTGCATCTCTGTGCTTCACTGCTTTAGGCAATTGCTGGCAAAAGTTTGGCACTATTCACTGATGATGAGGAGGACAACACTAGCATCGACACCCAAACCATCCAAGACATCATTGACCTCATCCACCACTCACCTCCAGACTCAGGGCAGCCCAGCTGCATCGAGGAAACCCCACCCACTACCCAAACAAACCAGCAGGAGGCACCCACAGCCCCGGCACTCTCCCAAGACCCCCAAGAACAACACATGGCCTTCCAACGCCGTGTGCTGGAGTGCCAGAGGGAGACGGCTGAGCAGGTGCGGGTGGGGTTCGAACTCATGCCTACCAAACTTTACGCCATCCTTGGGTGTGTAGCCCCGCTCCATGGTATTCAACGATCCCTGACTGACATTGCTGGAGTTATGACGCGGAGAGAACACCTATCCATTCAGAGTGGCCCCAGCAATACCAGCCGTGAGCTGGCACGCATGCGGGGGCTCATGGAAGACTAAGTGTGGATAGAGGCGGAAAGGATGGTCGCCACCGCTGCACATCAGCGGAATGTAGCTGGGATCTACCATGCCCTGCAGATCCTCATCATGACATTGCTGCCACAAGGTGTGGCGATGATGAATGCTGCTGGCCCCACATTATCCACATATCTGCCCCCTGGTGTGTCAGTGCCTCCCAGTGCGGCAGGCCTATCTACTCCGGCACCTGATGTGTCAGTGGCACACAGTACAGCTGACAATCCCCCTCCAGCCCCTGATGTGTCAGTGGCACACAGTGGGGCCGACAATCCTCCTACGGCCCCTGATGTGTCAGTGGCACACAGTGCCTCAGCTGGTACTGCAACACCCAGAGGTGGGGCAGAGCACTCATCCGAGGATGACAACGTGAATGTGCCTGTGATTAGAAGGAGTCAGTAGCATTCATTCTGCCACCTGGCCTGTTCCTGCTTGGTCCAGCACATGGCCTCATGACCTTCCAATGACCCCCAATACACTCCGATGCACTAACCTTGGACAACGACATGGACTGCCATATACTGTTTGATGACCAATGACACGGCAACCAGACAGCGGACTGTACCCTTCCTCTTCTGCAGTACTTGTTATCCACGGATGGACTCTGGCTGGCCCTCCATGGGTCCATATTGTGTAGTGTGCTCGGCATTGCCCTGTATCGCATCAGCTGCAGAACTGCACTGGATGTGCAATAAACATCCAGTGACGCACTGCTGTGTCATGTCTTTCATCATTCATGTATGTATGTGTGGATGAATGGAGGGACAGTGATTTCCCTTGCGTCAATGATGCTCATCCTGTGGGAATGCCAGTCAGAGGGTGCTACATCGCAATTTGTGTGATGGGTCCTGTGGACACCACAACAGGGACACACGCATCAGCCACTTCCTTGTCCGGACATGGACTGAACCACGCCCAATGCCCACAAGTCCTTTCGGCAAGCCTTGCGCTGTTCCGGTGTTCAGCAGGCCAGACCACTCCGCTAACGCTCCGAGGGGGGACCTCATTGCTACCCATCGCAGGCGTACTCACTGGTGGTGTTCATATCACTGGTCTAGTTGTTAGCATGTCACAGCCACTCCCTGAGGCCAGGTTTGCACACACACCACACCCATCCAACACAGGCATCACAAGCCATGTGACCCCACAAACATAAGGGGCCGACGACATCACATACCCCTCTGCTGATGGTGACTAAATGACGGACCCGAGGCCTTGAGGCCGACACGGGTCACCCACCACGTGGCACTGACTGGGGTTGAACAGGGTTTGTGGCAAATGGTGCATTGCGGCCAGCACAGGCACCCCGCCATGGGACGCTGACTGGGGTTGAACTAGGGTTTGAGGCACATGGTGCATTGCGGCCAGCACAGGCACCCCGCCACGGGACAGTGACTTTGGGTGCACTGAGTAATTGGCACCTTAAGCTGCTGAGCGGGTGTGCAGCCTGCAATGATGGCCTGTCCTGGCAGTCCAGACAGCTCAGGATTTGTGTGCCCTGCTGTACCGTAGTGTAGGCTGAGCCAGGGGGCAGCGCGGGCCTACCGCCACGTGGCTTCACTTCCGGGATCACAGAGTTAGTGGCACCCATTGGGCTGAGCAGGTGTGCAGCCTGTGATGATGCCAGGTGCCCTGGTATGTCCTATGCCATGGAGTAATCAAGGCCCAGCACCAGACATGAGACCTAGTGGCCTGCGGAGTGGGGCTGCATGATGTGGAGGGTGGCAAGTCCGCGGGGCCATGGCTTGTGGCTTGCAGCGGCATTTGGTGGGACATCCTGTCTACACGCCGGTAGCGAAGGCGAGCAGTGAGGCACAGGTGTGCATGGCGGGCATGCTCCGACAAGCGGCGGGAGGGGCTGGGGTGCCTTTTCCTGGGTGTGCATGGGCGGGTGGGCAATGTTGTGTTGTGCAAGTGTGTGCACTCTGACGGTCATGTATCTGGCCTCTGTTTCAGATGATGGCTCTGACTCAGATGTGTGACCTGGTGTACTGCTATACAAGGTGAAACTACCGTGGATTGGGGGTCTGAAGGGACAGATTATAGACCACTAGGTGTATGTTCCCACTTACAGTCTAAATACCAAATTGTACACCTATGGTCTCTGACATTTGTGTATGAGCAAATAAGTAGTGCCTCTCTCAAACAAAAACCTACAAGTGAAAATTAGCTGGGGAAGACATCCCTTAAGGATAAGAACCCTCACTCACCCGAAGGTGACATGCTTCATCATATGGGTCCTCCTTACCAGTGTAGAAAACCTAGTCACCACTGGGAGCTACTACTTCGGTGTTTAAAGAAGGAGCTCAGAGATGTTTTGGTAAGGAACAGGATGGTAATCCCATAAGTGAGATGATGGATGTAGTGAGGTGTAGCTGATGTGGCATGTCTTTGGTCGGTGGGTGCCAGGGAGGGGTGGTCCTGGGTGTGGTGTCAGTGGGTGTTGTGGCCCTTTTGGGTGTCCGTGCTGCATGTTCAGTAGCTCCATGGCATCTGTTTGTCTTCAGGTGTGGCTGTGGGCTGTGCTCCCTTTTGTGGTCAGACTGTGGTCCAAATTAACACCAGATCAGAGCAGGTGTAAATTTCTTGCTGCTAACGCACTTTATCACATGTTTTGTGTTCTTATCGCCGATCTGGCTGCTCGTTGAGAATGTTGAGGTGTGGTGTTGTTGTAGCTTTTTGCACGGGAACACCTACTCTGTATCTCATTAGCGATAGTTGCGGGGGTCCTCTGTGGCGATGTTTTTTGTGGCTGCTATCGAGGGTAAACTGGTGCTTTGGCCTATTAACACCACCTTGTGAATGGGGAGGTAAATGTATCATGACTTTGGCTGTGTTAAAGTGCTGTTTATTCAGTGATAGCTCCTTATGAATATGCCCCTCACTGTCATAAGCACATACTCACTAATACCTCACTCACACAGTCACTCACTCACCTACATACTCACTACATACCCAGTCATTCGTCCCAACACCACTCAGGCACTCAGTCACTCACTCACTCATTCAGCTAGTCTTACTCCTACTCTCTCACCTACGCATTAGCTAACAAACCTTGTCACTGATTCATGCACCACTGTCATGTCCTGTTACAACGTTTTGTGAGTTATTTTCCAGGAACCACCTTTGTGAACTGTGGCACCTGTTATGCTGAGAGCGGCAAGCTCCAGGCAGTACACGTAATTGGAATGGCAGTTGCAAGTAGGTAGTTATAGTTAGAACCTAGTTCCCATAGGAAAATCATTTTTTGATTTGTTAATAACTTTGGCGCCGTTTGACGAATCTTTGCGAAATTTTCCCCAAAAAAGGTCTATCTAGGACAGCTCCTATCCTGAAAGTTTGGGGTGATTCGTCAAGCAGGGGCTGAGAAAAAAGGGGGTCCCAAAAAGTGTTTTCTCCATGTTAATTTCCATGGAACACTTTAGCCAAGGGGAATTACAACAAATTTGGCAAAAATGCAGCTCCTGGTTCAGAAAGTGACCTTATTTTAAATGGTGTAAATCCGTTCAGTAGCTGCTAAGAAATTCGAAAAATAAGAATCAAAAAATCAATTTCCCATAGTAAACTTTAGCCAAGGCTAATGTTACACCAACATCAGCAAAAATGTAGTTCTTGGTTCAGAAAGCGACCTTTTATAAAATGGTGCAAATCCGTTCAGTAGTTGCTGTGAAAATCAAAACATAAAAATATCGATATTTTGCGACCTCTCCCGACCACACGCTTCTTCTAAGTGGCTGCAAACACTCCAAACCAGGAAGTGTTGGCAGCCATCTTGTGACTTGGTGGAACCGAGTCACAAGACAACAGTAAAAGAAAGTGAAAAATGAAGAAAATGGGGCAGGGTAGAAACACCCTGACCCCCAAGGCCTGCTCTGGGGGTCCCAGAAGAAGGTTTTAAAAGTACGAATGCGCGCTGGGTGCAATGAAAACATTCAACAAATTTAAGCGGGGGCTCCCCACTTCATTTAAATGAGTCCCCAGGTGGGCCAGTTCCTGTGGGCAATCCTATAATCATACGGCCACCTCCTCTGGGCTATGTAAATTAGGTGCCGGAGGGCACACAGACTTTCCGCAGCCCTGGGGACCACCACCACCCCATAGCTTTGAAAATAGAGGGAGGGGCCACGCGGCCCCCTCCTGGAGCGCTTCATGGCCCTGGGGACCGTCACCATCCAGGGCCGGGTGATGAGCCCTGCAATGTATTGGGGTGTCCACTCCCGGGACATTGTCGTTTGCTATAACAGGGTGGGAGCATTGCTTCCCCCTTGTGATAGCAAACCCTGGTTTGCTTTGTTGAAGTGAGAGGAGGAAAACCTCCTCTCGCTTCAATAAAGGAAAGGAGAATTGCTTTTGGGCAAGGGAAGCTGCATGTTAGCAGCTCCCGTTGTCCAAAAGGAATGCCGGTCCCAGCAGGAGGCGGGGAGCTGGTGGGACCGTGGGGGCATTGGAGCTCCCCCCATGGTCCCCAACAGAGAGGTCAGGCCCCGGGGGAGGATGTCCATGGGGCCAGAAGTGGCCTGGGGGAGACACGCAGCCCCCCTCCCCTTTGAAAATAAAAAATAAATATGTATATGTGGGCATGCCTCTGGGGATGGGGTACCCGAGGCAAATGTCAATTATTTGAAGTGACCGCTTTTTATTTATTAATTTATTCATTTATTTTAAACAGTTTTTATTGGACAGTTTTCAGAGCATTTCAATGACAGTGGACTTTGCACATCCTGTAAACATATTATTGCCAGAAGCACATCACGTCTCTGATATTATACAAGAAACAACGTTATTATCTCGCTTCCCCCGTCTCAACCCTCCCTCTCCCGCGGTGGCCCATTGCATAAGATTATACATCACGTTTTGCTCAGTCACTGACATCAGAATCAGAGTCTTCAGGTGGTGGGGGTTCACATATGCCTCCTCAGTAGGTGTTCTATCCCCCATACCCTCTCCCACTTTTTTGGGCATCCCCTATGAACATAGACGGAGCGCTCTGCAACCATAGCTAAGTCCATATCCCTGCACCACTGAGCGGGGGTGGATCCAATCCTAGAACCCCAGTGCTGCGCGGTGTTCCTTTTGGCAATTGTCATACCTAACGTTACCCAGTCCTGGGCCGTCGTGTTTAAGACTGTTGGGTCCCAAATATTGAGCAGGCAGCATCGCGGACTTGGCAACACAGTGATCCCCGTCACCTGGGAGAGCGTCCTCATTACAGCCATCCAATATCCCACTATCTTGGGGCAACTCCAGATGGTATGACAGAATGTTCCTGTTTCCCCACATTCTCTAAGACAGTGCGGGGCGAACGCCCTCCCTACCTTGTGGAGAAGTACTCTCGTATAATATGTGCGATGCAAAATTTTGAGCTGCACTAATCGTAGCCTTGAAGGAATGGCTGGCTCCTCAGGGAAAGCAAGCGCCTCTCTCCGTTCCGCCTCATCTATTTCTCCTACCTCCTGCTCCCACTTAACTTTCAGGGACACTGTAAGATCTGGTCTATTGTTTATTATTTTTTTGTATGTTAGCGAAATAGCTTTTTTCTGTAGGTGACCAGTCAGGAGTCAATCCTTCAGTAGCAAGGAGTCTTCTGGATTCATGTCTGGTGTTAT
The DNA here is from genome assembly GCF_964261635.1 of Lissotriton helveticus. Taxonomy (NCBI): domain Eukaryota; kingdom Metazoa; phylum Chordata; class Amphibia; order Caudata; family Salamandridae; genus Lissotriton; species Lissotriton helveticus. The sequence goes on along the minus strand of NC_136071.1, from coordinate 643,875,690 downwards.
CAGGGACTGCAATGCATGTTTGATCTGTATATATCGGAACTTCTCAGTCCCCGCCAGGTCATATGTCAATCAATCAATCAATCAATCAAAGCATTTGTATAGCGTGCTACTCACCCGGAGGGTCTCAAGGCGCTTGGGGGAGGGGGGTCCGCTACTGCTCGAACAGCCAGGTCTTGAGTTGCTTCCTGAAGGAGAGGTGGTCCTGGGTCAGGCGGAGGTGGATGGGGAGGGAGTTCCACGTCTTGGCAGCCAGGTAGAAGAAGAATCTTCCTCCCGTTGTGGCTCTTCGGATGCGGGGAACGGCGGCGAGGGCGTGGCTGGTCGATCGTAGCTGGCGGGTGGGAGTGTAGAAGGTTAGGCGGTCGTTGAGGTATCTGGGGCCTTGGTTGTGGAGAGCTTTGTGTGCGTGGGTGAGGAGTCGGAACGTGATTCTCTTGCTGATGGGGAGCCAGTGCAGGTCTCTCAGGTGTCCGGAGATGTGGCTGTGTCAGGGGATGTCCAGGATGAGTCGTGCTGAGGCGTTCTGAATGTACTGGAGTCTTTTCTAAAGTTTGGCTGTGGTTCCAGCGTAGAGGGAGTTACCGTAGTCCAGTCGGCTGGTGACAAGGGCCTGGGTGACCGTCTTCCAGGTTTCGGTGGGGATCCACCGGAAGATCTTACGTAGCATGCGTAGGATGTTGAAGCATGACGAGGAGACGGCGTTGACTTGTCTGGTCATCGAGAGGGAGGAGTCCAGGATGAAGCCCAGGTTGTGTGCGTGGTCTGTTGGTTTGGGTGCGCTGCCCAGAGGGGGCCACCAGGAGTCGTCCCAAGCGGAGGGTGATGATCCCAGGATGAGGACTTCCGTCTTATCTGAGTACAGTTTCAGGCGGCTGTTCATCATCCACTCAGCTACGTCTTTCATCCCTTCGTGTAGGTTGGTTCTGGCGGTTGCGGGGTCGTTGGTGAGGGAGAGGATCAGCTGGGTGTCGTCGGCGTAGGAGACGATTTTGAGGTTGTGTTGGCGTGCGATGGCCGCGAAGGGGCTCATGTAGATGTTGAAAAGGCCTGTAGGTGAGCGAAAGTGACCACCGCTCCTTTCTGCCATAGGTCCCCGACCGTCGATATACCTGTGGAGTTCCAGGCTCGGAACCCTTTCGTATTTCCCAGCATTCCCAGTTTCTTTTGTCCCACAGTGGCATGGCCTTCGTGACCAACCCCTCCCATCCTAGGTCTTGCTGTGCCTCGAACCACACACATACGGTGTGCAGTGTCGGCCACGTAATTGTTTGTTTCCGCTTTCCATTGTATAAGGCGTTCATAATCTCTGTCGGTCCCAGGAGATGCCTGTCTAGCCTAAACGCCGGGTCTTCCTGAGGAACAGGAATTAATCACAATTAATTTGGATGCCCAATAGTATGCTATAACATCTGGCAGAGCAATCCCGCCATCGTACCAGCCTCTAGTGAGTTTTTGGAGTGCCCCCGTGGTGTCCTCCTGTCCCATAGTAGCATTGTCAGCTCTGCATTTATTGCTCTAAAGTAAGCCGGGGGGACCGGGAACGGTGTATTTTGCAGTGCGTAAAGAAATCTTGGAAGCGCTACCATCTTAAAAAGTGCCGCTCGGAACAGAAGTGTCAAAGGCAGCGTACGTCAGCGTTCAACGTCTTTCATAAATCTCAGCAAGGGTTGCATTAGATTTAAATCATAAAAGTGTGCCTGATCATGCGTTATAAATACGCCCAGGTACTTAAACCCAGTGGTGACTATTTGCAGTTCGCACCCTCTTGGCAGTCGCGGCTGGGGACCCTTCAGAACATATAGCAAAGACGTTTCCCAATTAATGGTGTATCCCGACACCCGCCCTTATGCCGCACATATATCTAATAAACAATTAATAGAGCGTGCTGGAGACATCAAGTATAAAAGGATGTCATCTGCAATCTTCCCAGCCAATTGCCCATCTTATACCCCGTATCGTGAGGTCCTGACTGATCCACGCTGCCAGCGGCTCCAGTACTATCGCGAAAAGTAGGGGTGACAGCGGGCATCCCTGTCTCGTCCCCCTCCCCAGTGGGAATTCTTTTGACAGACATCTGTAAACTACAACTTGCGCGATTGGTTGTGTGTATAATAAGCGGACCCAGGTACAAAACCGCGGCCCAAAGCCCATGCGCTGCAGTACCGCAAATAGGAAAGGCCACTCCACCAGGTCAAACGCCATAGGTAGGAAAGTATGGCCGCGTCTTCTGTTATGGTTGATATGCGTTCTAGCACACTGAACAACCGTCTTAGGTTGAGAGTTGTGTTACTGTTCGGCATGAATCCCAATTGATCTGTGTGTATAATGACGGATAGGTGCGGCTGTAGCCTCGTGGCCAGGGTTTTAGCAAGTATTTTTGCCTCTGCATTAAGGAGGGATATCGGTCTATGTGATGTGCATTCCTCCGCCAGCTTTCCGGCCTTATGGATTACGACTATAGTAGCAAGACGCTGATCGCGCGGTAGGATACCCTCTGTGAAACTCTCGGTATACATAGCCAGGAGGTGAGGCACCAAATGTTTGGCTCCATGCTTATAAAATTCGACTGGGATACCGTTTGGCCCCAGCGCTTTCCCAGTGTGGAGAGCCCTGATCGCCTGCGCGAGCTCATCTGACGTGATGTCCTCTTCTAAAGCAGCTATGGCGTCTGCCTCCAGTGTGGGTAACTGTATGTTGTGTATAAATGCAAGGTTATCATCTACCGTCGCTGTGGCTACTGGTGTGTATACCGTCTGATAGTGCTGGGCTAATGCGTCGGAGATTTGTTGTGGTGCCGTCTCTAAATCACCATCCTTGGTTCGTATCTGTGCTATCCAGTTACTCACCTTCTCTTTCTTCCCTAACCATGCTAGCAGTCGGCCCGCCTTATCCCCCTGATCATATATCCTGTGCTGGGTTACGGTCAGTCAATTGGAAACCTCCGACTGCATGTATGTTTCATATGCCTGCTGCGCTAGATGTAATGCGTGGGTTGTCTCCTCTGTGGGACTAGCTGTATGTGACCGTTCCGCCTGCGTCACCTTCGACTCTAGGTCCTCAGTGTGTTTCTGATGTTCCCTTTTCTTGCCTGTGATGAGGGAAATGGCACTGCCACGAAGCACTGTCTTATAGGCCTCCCACACAGTCGTCTGCGAGGGGACTGGATGCTGATTTTCTGTGAAATTATTCTTTGTGACCTAAGCAGTGATCTACGCACTCTGCAGTCCTGCAGGCATCCTGGCCTGATTGGAAGTATCCTACGGGGCTGCGGGGCAAAGGGTGCATACGTTATAAGGACCGGTGAGTGGTCCGATATGCCCCTAGGCAAAGTCGAATGTCTACCATGCCTTGTGTTCCTGTGGCTAATGTGAATATGTAGTCAATTCTGGATAAACTATTAGGGACCCCAGAGTGGAATGTAAATTTTCTGTCCAGGGGGTGGCGAGCCCGCCATGTATCCATCAGTCCAAGCGCCTCCAAAAAATCTTGCAGCCTATAGGACGGCCAACTAGCGTCTCTTGGGGGTTGTCTATCTATTTTTGAGTCCATAACAACGTTAAAGTTGCCGCCCATGATCAGTTCTCCCGGAGGGAGTGTGAGCAGGAAACTTCCCAGGTCTACAAAAGTCGCTTGGTGAAGTGTCGGTGGGATATATACCGACACTATGTTGTAAGATCTACCATCCCATTGACCTGCAATTGCTGCGAATCTTCCCTTGTCATCATGATAAGTGTTGGTGGCTATGAGGGGGAAGCGTTTATTTACGAGAACCCCCACACCCCTGGACCCCGATGTAAATTCCGAATGTAATGCCATCTGAAATCCCCACCTGTTTACGGCTTTTACAGTTGTTGCCTGCAGGTGCGTCTCTTGAAACAACGCCACCGCCAGATTCCTCCGCCTCAGATATTGTAACACCAGCCCACGCTTAATTTTGTCTCCCAACCCATTCACATTCCATGAAACTACTGAGAGCTGAGGCTTCTGTCCTTGGGCTGTGGGGGCATGCGTACCTGTCACCCTGTGACCCCGACTCGTTTTTGGCATTACAAGTAAAAGTGGACCAACGTAACTGGGCGCTTCTGTTGCGTCTTGTCATGTATCGCTCTGCCGTCAACTGTGCTATAACATCATATAAGGGGGGTAATACCCCAACGAAAGCCCCCCTACAAACTGATCCCATCCCTCCACCCCTCCCTGCTTCCCTGCCCAGCGGATTTAAAACTACCCGCCACCCCAACTTAGCAGAGTGCTTTAATCCCATAACTGTGTACTTGCGTGAAGGGGGGGGAAGGGTCCCCGCCATACCACTTCCCCTGAGAGCTGTCCTTTTGTTGTTGCAGTCTGTTAGAGGTGCTGTGCGTCTGTCAATGTGGACCAACCTCAGGGGTCGCGTCCCTCCATCCTCGAAGGCATCAGCAGCCATTAGTAAACCAGGGACTTTGGTAGAGTTCAACCCCACCGACGTTTCATCATCGAGTATGAGGGCCTCATTCACTCCTTATATTCCAGGCTTGTTCTGTCCCAAGCTCACTCAACGTCGCTACAATTCCTTGTTTCTTCTTGTAGGGCCTGCGTTATTTCCTCCGTTTCGTCTGCGGCCCCTTGCGTATAGCTGCAGTTCATGATTTAGGTGATTTAGCACACAGAGGGAGAGAAAGTTCAAACAGAGACAAAATGGTACACACAGAGGGTGCGAGACTACAGGCAGAGAAGGAAAAGATTTAACATGTAAGCGCTGTCTAATACACACCAGCAGCCGTATCATAATAGGCCTCTGCAGATGCACATGAGAGGGTGCAGGCAGTGGAGAGGGTTGGTGCAGACAGAAAATGAGATACTGCAGGCAGAGAGAAAACTGGTACAATCAGAGGATAGATGGTGCAGGGCTGCAGGCAGAGGGAGAGATGGTGCAGTCAGAGAAAAGGTGGTGCAGAGAAAGGGTGTGATGGTTTAAATTGGAAATGTATTTTCTGTCTGACCAACCGTTTCCCTCTGGCTGTACCCTCTGCCTGCACCCTCTCATGTGCATCTCTAGAGGCCTATTATGATATGGCTGCTGGTGTGTATTACACAGCGCTACCATGTTAAATCTATTCCTTCTCTGCCTGTAGTCTCGCACCTTCTGCCTGTACCATTTTGTCTCTGTTTGTACTTTCTCTCCCTCTGTGTGCTAAATCACCTAAATCATGAACTGAGTCATGATTTAGGTGATGTAGTTGTAGAAAGTCCTATGCAGTGTGTGTTTCAGGCCTCTTAATTTTCGAATTGTGTTTATGCTGTACAATTTAGATGCTGGGTGTGCTGTTGAAATGCAAAAGCACCTGTGTCTGTAGCATGTAGTAATCATTTCAGTGAATTTTAATTTGTACATTCTCAGTCCCACCTTGACTCATTACACTGCTTGAAGTTCACTTCATTGTTCTAAACCCTGAAACTCCATTCCTAGAAAAATATTCTAAACTCTTGCAACACAACTGCAGTGTTGTAAACCCTAAAAGAATATTCCCAGCAAGACTCCCTTTCATTGCAGTAATCATTTTAGTGAATTGGAAGGGATAGTGTTATCTATTTAAGATCACAGTGTGAGTCAGTTTTCATTTCAGAAGAACGTGGCACAATAATGTGTGTAGTTGTTGTGTTTAAAAATATGGGAATACATGTACTTATGAAATTGATAAAGGTAGTTTTTTATTATCTATTAGTGAAAATGATATAATTAAGTGTTTATATTTTTTTGCAAGGTCCAGCTAAATTATCATATATATAAAATGGATCAGAATCAGGAGTATGTATGACGTTAGAACGCATGCTTTTACCACGCATGCTGTTACAACGCGGTTTTTACAACGCAAACCTTTACAACGCATAGCGCTTTGGGGTGCTGGATAGTGAATAGTTTAATTTACTATTCCAACTCCAGTCCCCGTGGACACTAGGGAAGGTGTTGGATAGTAAATTAAATCTATTCCCTATCCTAGAGCGCCCCCCCCAGCGCAATGCGTTGTAATGGTTTTCGTTGTAAAAGCCGGGTTGTAAAAGCACTGCGTTCTAAAAGTTTTGTTGTAAAGGATGTTTCCCGAATCAGGAGAACTTTGCCGTCAAATTTGACATTTCGTTTGAAGTAATAGAGGACTTAAATGGACCTTTTGGAGAGAACATTGATGAAGAAAATTGAGTTTTCTTTGATCAAAGTTTGGACATTGAGTTATTAGAAGCAGTGGAAGAAATTGAATTTCAAGATGCAAATTTGGAAATTGAGGACAATGTTAATGAAATACCAGATGAAGTGATGTTGGAGGTTTTATTGGAGTATGAAATGTTTGATGAATAAATTCATGATTTAGAATTAAAAATTATTTGAGTGAATCTTTTTGTACTATTGTCATAATTTGGTTTGTTGATGTGTTTAAAAATATGAGAATACATGTTCTGATGAAGTGAGTCAGGGTTAAGGATATGTTGTACAAGAAACTGCTATGCAGTACGTCTGTCAGGCCTCTTAATATGCAAATAGTCTCTATGGTGTGTACTGAAGATCCTGGCTGTGCTGTAGAAATACCATACTAACTCTTTCTGTAACATGTTGTAATCAATTCAGTGAATTTCAAGGCATATTTCTATCTTTTTTCATTTAGAATGCAAGTGAGTGTGTTTTTTTAAATATTGTGTCAGAATCACTTGCTCGGTGTATATGTTTTAAGACATGTACTCATGGAGTGGGTTAGACTTTAGGACTTTAGGACATTCAGTGCTTTTTACTCGTAGGCTTTGCTTGATACCATACACTGTGTACACAGAACTGTATTGCTCTAAAGTCAGAAATAGGGGGGCGTGGCCAAGATGGCGGAGTGAGCTGTAGCACTCTCCACGAGCTCCCGCGAACCTGGGCCTCTAAACCGTGACTTTTAGCAGATCTCCCCCGGTCTGCTAGTGAATTGCTTCGGAAGTGGAGGAGAAACAGCCGACCCACCTTGGGGCACTGAGAGACCCCAGACACCGCAGCAGCGGAGCTCTGAAAAGCGACCGACGACGGCGGCAGCGCGGGGGAGGAGCCGAAGTCCGAGGCCCGCGGCGAAGGCAGAGGCACAGTTACCAGGCCTGGAGCGGGATAGAACAGCGCATAACGCCCAGCTGTTGGGACGAGGCCTCCCGAGAGTTTCCAACGGTGCCCAACAATGAGGAGATAGCCGAACCTGGTCAGCGGCGGCGCCGGAGAACAGATCCTGCTTAGCGCCACTACGCGAGGCCGAGGTCGCGGCCTACTGACGGGAAGGCCCGAACTCCGGTGGGAACCCTGACTGTCGCCGGCTTCACGGACAGCACCTAGAGGACGAGTGGCCGATAGCGGTGCAGAAAACAGCGACGGGCGAAGGACTCGAGGGGGCTGCACAGTCGCTGAAGTCAGGAGAGAAGCCCAAGAAGGCCGCGCAGAGGGAGCGCGGCCTTTCGCAGACCGACCCAGGGGCGGCCGACCCCTGTGGCGAGGGACCCGGGTATTAACGGAGCACCTGCTGATCCAACAGATCCCCTGACGGTGGCGGAGCACGGTAGCAACCCGCCGACAGAGCCTGAGGCCCGAGAGTGACTATCCCGGACACAACCGGCTGAGAAGCCCCGACCCGATTCGAACCAGGGGGATCCCGGACCGCGGGATAGGTTGTGGGAGGACTACGGCCGAGCCCGAAACAACTTCAACGACGGCGGTGACTGCCGGAGGGGCGGTAGTGAGGCCCAGGTGCACCGACCGAGTTGAGCCCTACCACGTGGCTGGAAACGATAACCGCCCCTTAACGGGGTGAAGGGGGAACCTGCAGGGACAGCAACAGCCGGAACGGTCTGCTATACCCACCGAAGGAGGCAGCTGCGGGGGTGATCTCTCCTGGGGAAGTGCGGTCCCCATACTTGGCTGGCGGCTGACTTTGGCCTGCGGTACGACAGGACTCTCCCCAGGGATCCCCGCTTATAAGATGGCTGGCAATAGAGGGGGTAAAAAGGGAGAACGAACATTGCGGGAGATGCTGAACAAGGGCCTGCCGAAACAGGACAGGGGGCAACACACGCCAGGCCCCTCGAGAGGCTCAATGGAAGCGAGCGGAGGGGAACCACCAGTCACCAGGTCTTTCCTAGAATCCCTTTTCAGCTCTCTATGGGATGACTTCCAGGCGCTAAAGCAAGAGGTGGCTGGAGAAGTACAGGAGGTACGGAGAGAGGTCGACGGCCTTGGTGAAAGGGTGGCTACCATGGAAGAATCGGGACACACGAGAGACGAAGAAATTGTACAGCTGCAACAGGAGGTAATACGCTTAAGGGACCAACAACTTGACCTACAAGCACACAATGAAGACCTCGAAAACCGGTCCCGGCGGAACAACATACGGGTCCGGGGGGTGCCTCCTAAAGAAGAGGGGGAAGACACTGTTGGATATCTGCAGGCCCTGTTCAGGGAAATACTGGAGGAGCCGGAGGACTTCCCTATCAGAATTGACAGGGCGCATAGAGTAGGCCTGACGCGTCGGGCCTCGGCGCCGCCGCCTGATATCCTGGCCTTCCTGCCTGACTTCCCGCTGAAGGAACGGATCCTCCGGGAGGCGCGGAAGCAGCAGTCATTACACTTTCGAGGACACCCAGTGGCTCTCTTTCAGGACTTATCGGCAATCACGCTCCAGAAGCGCAAAGCATTCAAAATAGCAACTGACTTTCTGAGAGACCACGGGACGCAATATTCCTGGGGCCACCCTTTCCGTCTCATCTTCCGATGGAATGGCACTTTGCATCAACTCCGCTCCCTCCAGGATACCTGCGGAGTACTAGGGATCACTGCGACGGACGAAGATGCACCTACACCTCGTCGAAGACGCACTACCAGAGACGGCTGGCAGAGGGTCTCTGAGCAGCGGTCATCTGCGTCCTCTGCTCGACCGGACTCGCCCACCATCCGAGCCGAAATGGTCAACGCAGTGCGAGAGGCGACCACGGACTCAACCCCTCTCGAGGTCGCGCTGACAGCCTAAGATGACTCCGGGGGGGAGATCGACACAGCCTTCTTCATAGTGCAGGTTTGGAGGAACAGGGGGGGGGGTGAGAGTGTAGTGGCTGGACGTCCACTTTGGTAACTTACCACAGACTTGTCCCCTACGGACCGGACTGGGACTATGAAGTGCTGGGACTCCTTGAGGGCATGGAGAGAAGGGGGGGCACGGGGAAGGGGGGGGAAGCGGGGAATGTTCTGAGTTGGGGTTCGAAGGGGAGGAGGGGGGACGGTGGAGTTCTGGTGGGGGTTGGGGAACAGAGGGAAGGGGAGGGATCGTCCATTGCATTAGGCAGGTCTTAGCCGCCCCGGCGGCATCCGTACATATTGCCCTGCTTAAGCAGGAGTCTTTTGCTTTACCTCTCAACACTTCACATGCCTCCCACGTTTCTTAAGATAGTGACTCTAAACGTCAGGGGCCTAAATAACCTGGTTAAAAGGCAGGCGGTACTGTCTCTACTAGAGAACACCCAAGCAGATATTTGTCTGCTTCAAGAGACCCACTTGCTGCCCAGTGACTCCCACAGACTGCGCTCCCACAAGTTTCCGACACAATTCTTTTCCTCCAGCAACACTAAGACCGCGGGGGTGGCGATCCTAGTGGCTCGACATTTCAAGGGGGAGGTCCTCCACAAACATGCAGAACACAAAGGCAGACTGCTAGCATACAGATTTAAGATTGGGGGTATTCCATTCACGGTTGGGTCCCTATATAGCCCCAATGAACAGCAAGAGCGCTTCCTGCGGTCGGCACTGGTGGACGTCGCTGCCTCACAAGACAAGCACATTGTCATTGGAGGTGACTTCAATATGGTCTACGACTCGGCCCTAGATAGATCCGCACAACGGGCTCCACAGGCCGGGGAATTCTCAGCCGGGTGTAAAGCACAGTTGTCAGAAGTAGACCTCCACGATCTCTGGCGTTGCATGCACCCCACCGATAGGGAGTACTCATACTACTCCCATGCGCATAAAACGTACGCGAGACTGGACCACCTCCTGGTTACGACCCCGGTGCGGGCGTTGGCCTCGACAACCGAGATGGGAGTGATCTCCATATCGGACCATGCCCCAGTCATCGCCACGCTATGCCTGCCACCGGTATCTCGCCCCCCCAGGGTCTGGCGCCTTAGGGACACACTGCTGCACAGGAAGGAGGTGGTTAAACGCATAACAGAGGCCACCCAGGAATATCTGTCCCACAATGATAATCCCGACACCTCCCTGGTGACACAATGGGCAGCCTTCAAAACTGTACTTCGGGGAGAGTTCATAGCCATCGCCTCGGCTGAAAATAGGGAAAGGCAGAGTAAAAGGGATGAACTCACTCAGCGGGTCCACGAGCTCGAGCAAATACACCGCCGGACGGGGGCCCCACGGATATGTAAGCAGCTCAAGGGGGCGAGGAAACTCCTGACGGCTTTAGATATGGACCGCGCGGAGTACGCTGCGCTGCGATTGCGTCATGCTTACTACACCGGGGGGGACCGTTGTGGCCGCCTGCTGGCGAATAGGCTCCGGGTGCAACACCAACGACACATGGTGAAGGAGGTCTCTGACTCCACTGGGTCGATGGTCGCGGAAGATGCCAGATAGCCGAAACCTTTTGGAGGTTCTACGCAGATCTCTACGCCGGAGATCCCCCGGACGAATCTGCGACAACGGCATACCTGGACTCAGTCACCCTCCCATCCCTGGCCCCTTCACAGGCTGAACACTTAGACAGGGATATTCGAATCGAGGAGGTGATCTCTGCTATCGCCAAACTTAAGCACGTTAAGGCTCCGGGACCGGACGGATATACGTCTCTTTTTTATAAAACATTCTGTGTGTCACTGGCTCCGTTCCTCACTCGCCTATTTAACTCGTTCACGACTCCGGGAGCCATTCCACCTGACCTACTATGGGCCTCTCTCACGGTTATCCCCAAACCAGGGAAAGAGCGGACGCAATGCGGCTCGTACAGGCCGATATCTCTCCTAAATGTAGACCTAAAACTATACACCGGGATCCTCGCGGCCCGATTAGCCCCCCACCTACCGGGACTTATAGAACCGGATCAGGCGGGATTCGTTCCAGGGAGGCAAACAGTGGACAACACCAAACGGATCGTCCACCTCATTGAGAAAGCCTCTCGGATTCCCGGAGAAAGGATGATGCTGGCAGTGGACGCCGAAAAGGCATTCGACCGGGTACACTGGCCCTATTTAGAACAGGTCCTGCTGAAGGCAGGAATGGGGGAGAAATTTCGCTCCATGATCCTTAATTGCTATAAGTTCCCAACAGCGGTCGTACGGGTGAATGGCTATAGCTCACGGAGCTTTGACATCGAGAGAGGCACTAGACAGGGGTGTCCACTCTCGCCCTTGCTCTTCGCCCTTTATATGGAGCCCTTCGCCCAACGGATACGTACTAATCCAGTGGCAACAGGGATCCGATTCATAGGCTTTACCCACACCATAAGCCTCTACGGCGACGATATTATATTATCGTTGGATGAACCCCGGACTGCCCTTCCGGTGTGCATTGGAGAACTAGATTCCTTTGCAGCTGTCGCAGGCTTCAAGATGAACATGGGGAAATCAGTGGCACTGGACGTGTCCCTTGAGCCGGCCACTAGAACGCACCTACAAGGCATCTTCCCACTGCTCTGGTCATCAGACCTAGTGCCTTACCTGGGGATCCAGCTAGCCCCCACCTTGCCGACTATGGTGACGGCCAACTACGCCATCCTGGGCAAGAAGATCAAGGAGGAGCTCGGACGGTGGAATCGTAGCACCCTGCAGTTAAAATGACGGTCTTACCCCAGATCCTATACCTTTTCAGAGCCTTACCGCTCCAGCCGCCCACTGGGTGGATCCAACAGACGCAGACAGATCTTGCACGTTTTATTTGGCAAGGCAGGAAGCCCAGAATGAGGAGATCGCTCGCGATGCTAGCCCCGGAGGCTGGAGGTCTCGGGATACCGGATCTTCGCAAGTACTTTCAGGCAGCACAACTGCGCTATATGGTAGAATGGAGCAAGTGGGAATCGGACAAGCACTGGCTCTTCCAGGACCAGGCAGTGGCGGGCCGGCCTCTGCAAGAGGTCCCATTTCTACGCCGGGCTCACCGCCCTGCGAACCTATATGCCTCCTTTGTCACCAGAGTGCCCGTGAAGGTATGGGACGCGACAAACATCAACCACAATCTTACCACATTCCCCTCGCCACTTACACCCCTAGTCGACAACCCGGACTTCACTCCGGGTATGGAAAAAGGGGCCTTTACCCACTGGAGAGCGGCCGGGTGTCGGACCCTGTGTCATATATACGATCTGGAGGGTGTCATCCCCTTCCCGCGCTTCCGACAGGAGTACTCATTTCAAGAGACCGAAAGGCTTCGCTACATGCAGGTGCGCCATTGGGCTCTGCACCCACAGGTGCGGGAGGCGGCGGATAGGCAATTCCTCCCTTATAAGAGGTGGCTCATGACCCGTACGTCGGACACGAAACTGATCACGGATCTTTATAAACTATTATAACCACCCCCTTCACACCTCTATAACCCGGGGAGGGAGCGCTGGGAGCGGTAATTGGGCAGGACACTGAGGTATGAAAAGTGGGAGCAGATATCATACAGAGCAAGGCACTCCGCATACCATATGGGGCTTACTGAAACCTTGACTAAAATCTCCACCTATTGGTATTATACCCCAGAACGAATACATGAAATGGACTGTCGTAAGGATAGCGCTTGTTGGAGGGGATGCAGGCAAGTGGGCACACTGACACACATTCTATGGGACTGCCCTCTCCTAGAATCTTACTGGAAAGAAGTGATAGATGAAATTGACTCCCATTTCGACACCGAACTGCCACGCTTCCCAGCATACATACTGCTAGGCCTCCCGAACGGGTTGGTGTATCCCCTTAAATCCCGCAGGGGCAGACAGATAGCTATTGCATTAGGCTCGGCAGTACAGAACATCCTACTTCACTGGCACACCACCACACTTCCCTCTATCACAGGCTGGCTCCATAGACTGTGGCATGTGTTAGGGATGGAGAAACTATCGCTCACAATGGCGGGGGATATAGAGCAATTCAATGACCTTTGGCAGCCATTCCGGTCTCTGCTGCTCACTGAATTTAGGGAAATCACCTGCCCTAGATACCTACGCCTCTTAAGGCTTACGACGCCCGAAGAGTCAACCTCTTGATTGACCGCTGAACTAGCCTCCTCCATTTAAGGGAGATTAGGGTAGTGGGCAAGGGACAGACCTGCACAATGGACGAGGGGGGGTGGGGGTGGGGGGATCAGGGAGGCGGGGTTCTGGGGGGGGGAGTTTGGGGGGAGGGACTGTTATTCCTATTGCAACACTGCCTAACTTCTAAGATTGCTGTGGCGGGATCTGCAACTGAGATACCCTTTGGGAAAATGAACGCCAAGTATACGACCCTAACCGCAGGGACCTGATGTCATATATGCTCTGTTTGTGTTGTCTATTGGTGTTGCTCCAATAAAATACTTTAAACCTATAGTCAGAAATATCAATCCCACCATGACCATCATCAAGACATCAAGTATAAAAGGATGTCATCTGCAATCTTCCCAGCCAATTGCCCATCTTATACCCCGTATCGTGAGGTCCTGACTGATCCACGCTGCCAGCGGCTCCAGTACTATCGCGAAAAGTAGGGGTGACAGCGGGCATCCCTGTCTCGTCCCCCTCCCCAGTGGGAATTCTTTTGACAGACATCTGTTAACTACAACTTGCGCGATTGGTTGTGTGTATAATAAGCGGACCCAGGTACAAAACCGCGGCCCAAAGCCCATGCGCTGCAGTACCGCAAATAGGAAAGGCCACTCCACCAGGTCAAACGCCATAGGTAGGAAAGTATGGCCGCGTCTTCTGTTATGGTTGATATGCGTTCTAGCACACTGAACAACCGTCTTAGGTTGAGAGTTGTGTTACTGTTCGGCATGAATCCCAATTGATCTGTGTGTATAATGACGGATAGGTGCGGCTGTAGCCTCGTGGCCAGGGTTTTAGCAAGTATTGTTGCCTCTGCATTAAGGAGGGATATCGGTCTATGTGATGTGCATTCCTCCGCCAGCTTTCCGGCCTTATGGATTACGACTATAGTAGCAAGACGCTGATCGCGCGGTAGGATACCCTCTGTGAAACTCTCGGTATACATAGCCAGGAGGTGAGGCACCAAATGTTTGGCTCCATGCTTATAAAATTCGACTGGGATACCGTTTGGCCCCAGCGCTTTCCCAGTGTGGAGAGCCCTGATCGCCTGCGCGAGCTCATCTGACGTGATGTCCTCTTCTAAAGCAGCTATGGCGTCTGCCTCCAGTGTGGGTAACTGTATGTTGTGTATAAATGCAAGGTTATCATCTACCGTCGCTGTGGCTACTGGTGTGTATACCGTCTGATAGTGCTGGGCTAATGCGTCGGAGATTTGTTGTGGTGCCGTCTCTATATCACCATCCTTGGTTCGTATCTGTGCTATCCAGTTACTCACCTTCTCTTTCTTCCCTAACCATGCTAGCAGTCGGCCCGCCTTATCCCCCTGATCATATATCCTGTGCTGGGTTACGGTCAGTCAATTGGAAACCTCCGACTGCATGTATGTTTCATATGCCTGCTGCGCTAGATGTAATGCGTGGGTTGTCTCCTCTGTGGGACTAGCTGTATGTGACCGTTCCGCCTGCGTCACCTTCGACTCTAGGTCCTCAGTGTGTTTCTGATGTTCCCTTTTCTTGCCTGTGATGAGGGAAATGGCACTGCCACGAAGCACTGTCTTATAGGCCTCCCACACAGTCGTCTGCGAGGGGACTGGATGCTGATTTTCTGTGAAATTATTCTTTGTGACCTAAGCAGTGATCTACGCACTCTGCGGTCCTGCAGGCATCCTGGCCTGATTGGAAGTATCCTACGGGGCTGCGGGGCAAAGGGTGCATACGTTATAAGGACTGGTGAGTGGTCCGATATGCCCCTAGGCAAAGTCGAATGTCTACCATGCCTTGTGTTCCTGTGGCTAATGTGAATATGTAGTCAATTCTGGATAAACTATTAGGGACCCCAGAGTGGAATGTAAATTGTCTGTCCAGGGGGTGGCGAGCCCGCCATGTATTCATCAGTCCAAGCGCCTCCAAAAAATCTTGCAGCCTATAGGACGGCCAACTAGCGTCTCTTGGGGGTTGTCTATCTATTTTTGAGTCCATAACAACGTTAAAGTTGCCGCCCATGATCAGTTCTCCCGGAGGGAGTGTGAGCAGGAAACTTCCCAGGTCTACAAAAGTCGCTTGGTGAAGTGTCGGTGGGATATATACCGACACTATGTTGTAAGATCTACCATCCCATTGACCTGCAATTGCTGCGAATCTTCCCTTGTCATCATGATAAGTGTTGGTGGCTATGAGGGGGAAGCGTTTATTTACGAGGACCCCCACACCCCTGGACCCCGATGTAAATTCCGAATGTAATGCCATCTGAAATCCCCACCTGTTTACGGCTTTTACAGTTGTTGCCTGCAGGTGCGTCTCTTGAAACAACGCCACCGCCAGATTCCTCCGCCTCAGATATTGTAACACCAGCCCACGCTTAATTTTGTCTCCCAACCCATTCACATTCCATGAAACTACTGAGAGCTGAGGCTTCTGTCCTTGGGCTGTGGGGGCATGCGTACCTGTCACCCTGTGACCCCGACTCGTTTTTGGCATTACAAGTAAAAGTGGACCAACGTAACTGGGCGCTTCTGTTGCGTCTTGTCATGTATCGCTCTGCCGTCAACTGTGCTATAACATCATATAAGGGGGGTAATACCCCAACGAAAGCCCCCCTACAAACTGATCCCATCCCTCCACCCCTCCCTGCTTCCCTGCCCAGCGGATTTAAAACTACCCGCCACCCCAACTTAGCAGAGTGCTTTAATCCCATAACTGTGTACTTGCGTGAAGGGGGGGGAGGGTCCCCGCCATACCACTTCCCCTGAGAGCTGTCCTTTTGTTGTTGCAGTCTGTTAGAGGTGCTGTGCGTCTGTCAATGTGGACCAACCTCAGGGGTCGCGTCCCTCCATCCTCGAAGGCATCAGCAGCCATTAGTAAACCAGGGACTTTGGTAGAGTTCAACCCCACCGACGTTTCATCATCGAGTATGAGGGCCTCATTCACTCCTTATATTCCAGGCTTGTTCTGTCCCAAGCTCACTCAACGTCGCTACAATTCCTTGTTTCTTCTTGTAGGGCCTGCGTTATTTCCTCCGTTTCGTCTGCGGCCCCTTGCGTAGAGCTGCAGTTCATGATTTAGGTGATTTAGCACACAGAGGGAGAGAAAGTTCAAACAGAGACAAAATGGTACACACAGAGGGTGCGAGACTACAGGCAGAGAAGGAAAAGATTTAACATGTAAGCGCTGTCTAATACACACCAGCAGCCGTATCATAATAGGCCTCTGCAGATGCACATGAGAGGGTGCAGGCAGTGGAGAGGGTTGGTGCAGACAGAAAATGAGATACTGCAGGCAGAGAGAAAACTGGTACAATCAGAGGATAGATGGTGCAGGGCTGCAGGCAGAGGGAGAGATGGTGCAGTCAGAGAAAAGGTGGTGCAGAGAAAGGGTGTGATGGTTTAAATTGGAAATGTATTTTCTGTCTGACCAACCATTTCCCTCTGGCTGTACCCTCTGCCTGCACCCTCTCATGTGCATCTCTAGAGGCCTATTATGATATGGCTGCTGGTGTGTATTACACAGCGCTACCATGTTAAATCTATTCCTTCTCTGCCTGTAGTCTCGCACCT
Source organism: Lissotriton helveticus (assembly GCF_964261635.1). NCBI lineage: Eukaryota > Metazoa > Chordata > Amphibia > Caudata > Salamandridae > Lissotriton > Lissotriton helveticus. The sequence goes on along the minus strand of NC_136071.1, from coordinate 643,858,869 downwards.
TCTGCCTGTACCATTTTGTCTCTGTTTGTACTTTCTCTCCCTCTGTGTGCTAAATCACCTAAATCATGAACTGAGTCATGATTTAGGTGATGTAGTTGTAGAAAGTCCTATGCAGTGTGTGTTTCAGGCCTCTTAATTTTCGAATTGTGTTTATGCTGTACAATTTAGATGCTGGGTGTGCTGTTGAAATGCAAAAGCACCTGTGTCTGTAGCATGTAGTAATCATTTCAGTGAATTTTAATTTGTACATTCTCAGTCCCACCTTGACTCATTACACTGCTTGAAGTTCACTTCATTGTTCTAAACCCTGAAACTCCATTCCTAGAAAAATATTCTAAACTCTTGCAACACAACTGCAGTGTTGTAAACCCTAAAAGAATATTCCCAGCAAGACTCCCTTTCATTGCAGTAATCATTTTAGTGAATTGGAAGGGATAGTGTTATCTATTTAAGATCACAGTGTGAGTCAGTTTTCATTTCAGAAGAACGTGGCACAATAATGTGTGTAGTTGTTGTGTTTAAAAATATGGGAATACATGTACTTATGAAATTGATAAAGGTAGTTTTTTATTATCTATTAGTGAAAATGATATAATTAAGTGTTTATATTTTTTTGCAAGGTCCAGCTAAATTATCATATATATAAAATGGATCAGAATCAGGAGTATGTATGACGTTAGAACGCATGCTTTTACCACGCATGCTGTTACAACGCGGTTTTTACAACGCAAACCTTTACAACGCATAGCGCTTTGGGGTGCTGGATAGTGAATAGTTTAATTTACTATTCCAACTCCAGTCCCCGTGGACACTAGGGAAGGTGTTGGATAGTAAATTAAATCTATTCCCTATCCTAGAGCGCCCCCCCCAGCGCAATGCGTTGTAATGGTTTTCGTTGTAAAAGCCGGGTTGTAAAAGCACTGCGTTCTAAAAGTTTTGTTGTAAAGGATGTTTCCCGAATCAGGAGAACTTTGCCGTCAAATTTGACATTTCGTTTGAAGTAATAGAGGACTTAAATGGACCTTTTGGAGAGGACATTGATGAACAAAATTGAGTTTTCTTTGATCAAAGTTTGGACATTGAGTTATTAGAAGCAGTGGAAGAAATTGAATTTCAAGATGCAAATTTGGAAATTGAGGACAATGTTAATGAAATACCAGATGAAGTGATGTTGGAGGTTTTATTGGAGTATGAAATGTTTGATGAATAAATTCATGATTTAGAATTAAAAATTATTTGAGTGAATCTTTTTGTACTATTGTCATAATTTGGTTTGTTGATGTGTTTAAAAATATGAGAATACATGTTCTGATGAAGTGAGTCAGGGTTAAGGATATGTTGTACAAGAAACTGCTATGCAGTACGTCTGTCAGGCCTCTTAATATGCAAATAGTCTCTATGGTGTGTACTGAAGATCCTGGCTGTGCTGTAGAAATACCATACTAACTCTTTCTGTAACATGTAGTAATCAATTCAGTGAATTTCAAGGCATATTTCTATCTTTTTTCATTTAGAATGCAAGTGAGTGTGTTTTTTTAAATATTGTGTCAGAATCACTTGCTCGGTGTATATGTTTTAAGACATGTACTCATGGAGTGGGTTAGACTTTAGGACTTTAGGACATTCAGTGCTTTTTACTCGTAGGCTTTGCTTGATACCATACACTGTGTACACAGAACTGTATTGCTCTAAAGTCAGAAATAGGGGGGCGTGGCCAAGATGGCGGAGTGAGCTGTAGCACTCTCCACGAGCTCCCGCGAACCTGGGCCTCTAAACCGTGACTTTTAGCAGATCTCCCCCGGTCTGCTAGTGAATTGCTTCGGAAGTGGAGGAGAAACAGCCGACCCACCTTGGGGCACTGAGAGACCCCAGACACCGCAGCAGCGGAGCTCTGAAAAGCGACCGACGACGGCGGCAGCGCGGGGGAGGAGCCGAAGTCCGAGGCCCGCGGCGAAGGCAGAGGCACAGTTACCAGGCCTGGAGCGGGATAGAACAGCGCATAACGCCCAGCTGGGGGGACGAGGCCTCCCGAGAGTTTCCAACGGTGCCCAACAATGAGGAGATAGCCGAACCTGGTCAGCGGCGGCGCCGGAGAACAGATCCTGCTTAGCGCCACTACGCGAGGCCGAGGTCGCGGCCTACTGACGGGAAGGCCCGAACTCCGGTGGGAACCCGGACTGTCGCCGGCTTCACGGACAGCACCTAGAGGACGAGTGGCCGATAGCGGTGCAGAAAACAGCGACGGGCGAAGGACTCGAGGGGGCTGCACAGTCGCTGAAGTCAGGAGAGAAGCCCAAGAAGGCCGCGCAGAGGGAGCGCGGCCTTTCGCAGACCGACCCAGGGGCGGCCGACCCCTGTGGCGAGGGACCCGGGTATTAACGGAGCACCTGCTGATCCAACAGATCCCCTGACGGTGGCGGAGCACGGTAGCAACCCGCCGACAGAGCCTGAGGCCCGAGAGTGACTATCCCGGACACAACCGGCTGAGAAGCCCCGACCCGATTCGAACCAGGGGGATCCCGGACCGCGGGATAGGTTGTGGGAGGACTACGGCCGAGCCCGAAACAACTTCAACGACGGCGGTGACTGCCGGAGGGGCGGTAGTGAGGCCCAGGTGCACCGACCGAGTTGAGCCCTACCACGTGGCTGGAAACGATAACCGCCCTGTAACGGGGTGAAGGGGGAACCTGCAGGGACAGCAACAGCCGGAACGGTCTGCTATACCCACCGAAGGAGGCAGCTGCGGGGGTGATCTCTCCTGGGGAAGTGCGGTCCCCATACTTGGCTGGCGGGTGACTTTGGCCTGCGGTACGACAGGACTCTCCCCAGGGATCCCCGCTTATAAGATGGCTGGCAATAGAGGGGGTAAAAAGGGAGAACGAACATTGCGGGAGATGCTGAACAAGGGCCTGCCGAAACAGGACAGGGGGCAACACACGCCAGGCCCCTCGAGAGGCTCAATGGAAGCGAGCGGAGGGGAACCACCAGTCACCAGGTCTTTCCTAGAATCCCTTTTCAGCTCTCTATGGGATGACTTCCAGGCGCTAAAGCAAGAGGTGGCTGGAGAAGTACAGGAGGTACGGAGAGAGGTCGACGGCCTTGGTGAAAGGGTGGCTACCATGGAAGAATCGGGACACACGAGAGATGAAGAAATTGTACAGCTGCAACAGGAGGTAATACGCTTAAGGGACCAACAACTTGACCTACAAGCACACAATGAAGACCTCGAAAACCGGTCCCGGCGGAACAACATACGGGTCCGGGGGGTGCCTCCTAAAGAAGAGGGGGAAGACACTGTTGGATATCTGCAGGCCCTGTTCAGGGAAATACTGGAAGAGCCGGAGGACTTCCCTATCAGAATTGACAGGGCGCATAGAGTAGGCCTGACGCGTCGGGCCTCGGCGCCGCCGCCTGACATCCTGGCCTTCCTGCCTGACTTCCCGCTGAAGGAACGGATCCTCCGGGAGGCGCGGAAGCAGCAGTCATTACACTTTCGAGGACACCCAGTGGCTCTCTTTCAGGACTTATCGGCAATCACGCTCCAGAAGCGCAAAGCATTCAAAATAGCAACTGACTTTCTGAGAGACCACGGGACGCAATATTCCTGGGGCCACCCTTTCCGTCTCATCTTCCGATGGAATGGCACTTTGCATCAACTCCGCTCCCTCCAGGATACCTGCGGAGTACTAGGGATCACTGCGACGGACGAAGATGCACCTACACCTCGTCGAAGACGCACTACCAGAGACGGCTGGCAGAGGGTCTCTGAGCAGCGGTCATCTGCGTCCTCTGCTCGACCGGACTCGCCCACCATCTGAGCCGAAATGGTCAACGCAGTGCGAGAGGCGACCACGGACTCAACCCCTCTCGAGGTCGCGCTGACAGCCTAAGATGACTCCGGGGGGGAGATCGACACAGCCTTCTTCATAGTGCAGGTTTGGAGGAACAGGGGGGGGGTGAGAGTGTAGTGGCTGGACGTCCACTTTGGTAACTTACCACAGACTTGTCCCCTACGGACCGGACTGGGACTATGAAGTGCTGGGACTCCTTGAGGGCATGGAGAGAAGGGGGGGCACGGGGAAGGGGGGGAAGCGGGGAATGTTCTGAGTTGGGGTTCGGAGGGAAGGGGAGGAGGGGGGACGGTGGAGTTCTGGTTGGGGGTTGGGGAACAGAGAGAAGGGGAGGGATCGTCCATTGCATTAGGCAGGTCTTAGCCGCCCCGGCGGCATCCGTACATATTGCCCTGCTTAAGCAGGAGTCTTTTGCTTTACCTCTCAACACTTCACATGCCTCCCACGTTTCTTAAGATAGTGACTCTAAACGTCAGGGGCCTAAATAACCTGGTTAAAAGGCAGGCGGTACTGTCTCTACTAGAGAACACCCAAGCAGATATTTGTCTGCTTCAAGAGACCCACTTGCTGCCCAGTGACTCCCACAGACTGCGCTCCCACAAGTTTCCGACACAATTCTTTTCCTCCAGCAACACTAAGACCGCGGGGGTGGCGATCCTAGTGGCTCGACATTTCAAGGGGGAGGTCCTCCACAAACATGCAGAACACAAAGGCAGACTGCTAGCATACAGATTTAAGATTGGGGGTATTCCATTCACGGTTGGGTCCCTATATAGCCCCAATGAACAGCAAGAGCGCTTCCTGCGGTCGGCACTGGTGGACGTTGCTGCCTCACAAGACAAGCACATTGTCATTGGAGGTGACTTCAATATGGTCTACGACTCGGCCCTAGATAGATCCGCACAACGGGCTCCACAGGCCGGGGAATTCTCAGCCGGGTGTAAAGCACAGTTGTCAGAAGTAGACCTCCACGATCTCTGGCGTTGCATGCACCCCACCGATAGGGAGTACTCATACTACTCCCATGCGCATAAAACGTACGCGAGACTGGACCACCTCCTGGTTACGACCCCGGTGCGGGCGTTGGCCTCGACAACCGAGATGGGAGTGATCTCCATATCGGACCATGCCCCAGTCATCGCCACGCTATGCCTGCCACCGGTATCTCGCCCCCCCAGGGTCTGGCGCCTTAGGGACACACTGCTGCACAGGAAGGAGGTGGTTAAACGCATAACAGAGGCCACCCAGGAATATCTGTCCCACAATGATAATCCCGACACCTCCCTGGTGACACAATGGGCAGCCTTCAAAACTGTACTTCGGGGAGAGTTCATAGCCATCGCCTCGGCTGAAAATAGGGAAAGGCAGAGTAAAAGGGATGAACTCACTCAGCGGGTCCACGAGCTCGAGCAAATACACCGCCGGACGGGGGCCCCACGGATATGTAAGCAGCTCAAGGGGGCGAGGAAACTCCTGACGGCTTTAGATATGGACCGCGCGGAGTACGCTGCGCTGCGATTGCGTCATGCTTACTACACCGGGGGGGACCGTTGTGGCCGCCTGCTGGCGAATAGGCTCCGGGTGCAACACCAACGACACATGGTGAAGGAGGTCTCTGACTCCACTGGGTCGATGGTCGCGGAAGATGCCAGATAGCCGAAACCTTTTGGAGGTTCTACGCAGATCTCTACGCCGGAGATCCCCCGGACGAATCTGCGACAACGGCATACCTGGACTCAGTCACCCTCCCATCCCTGGCCCCTTCACAGGCTGAACACTTAGACAGGGATATTCGAATCGAGGAGGTGATCTCTGCTATCGCCAAACTTAAGCACGTTAAGGCTCTGGGACCGGACGGATATACGTCTCTTTTTTATAAAACATTCTGTGTGTCACTGGCTCCGTTCCTCACTCGCCTATATAACTCGTTCACGACTCCGGGAGCCATTCCACCTGACCTACTATGGGCCTCTCTCACGGTTATCCCCAAACCAGGGAAAGAGCGGACGCAATGCGGCTCGTACAGGCCGATATCTCTCCTAAATGTAGACCTAAAACTATACACCGGGATCCTCGCGGCCCGATTAGCCCCCCACCTACCGGGACTTATAGAACCGGATCAGGCGGGATTCGTTCCAGGGAGGCAAACAGTGGACAACACCAAACGGATCGTCCACCTCATTGAGAAAGCCTCTCGGATTCCCGGAGAAAGGATGATGCTGGCAGTGGACGCCGAAAAGGCATTCGACCGGGTACACTGGCCCTATTTAGAACAGGTCCTGCTGAAGGCAGGAATGGGGGAGAAATTTCGCTCCATGATCCTTAATTGCTATAAGTTCCCAACAGCGGTCGTACGGGTGAATGGCTATAGCTCAGGGAGCTTTGACATCGAGAGAGGCACTAGACAGGGGTGTCCACTCTCGCCCTTGCTCTTCGCCCTTTATATGGAGCCCTTCGCCCAACGGATACGTACTAATCCAGTGGCAACAGGGATCCGATTCATAGGCTTTACCCACACCATAAGCCTCTACGGCGACGATATTATATTATCGTTGGATGAACCCCGGACTGCCCTTCCGGTGTGCATTGGAGAACTAGATTCCTTTGCAGCTGTCGCAGGCTTCAAGATGAACATGGGGAAATCGGTGGCACTGGACGTGTCCCTTGAGCCGGCCACTAGAACGCATCTACAAGGCATCTTCCCACTGCTCTGGTCATCAGACCTAGTGCCTTACCTGGGGATCCAGCTAGCCCCCACCTTGCCGGCTATGGTGACGGCCAACTACGCCATCCTGGGCAAGAAGATCAAGGAGGAGCTCGGACGGTGGAATCGTAGCACCCTGCAGTTAAAATGACGGTCTTACCCCAGATCCTATACCTTTTCAGAGCCTTACCGCTCCAGCCGCCCACTGGGTGGATCCAACAGACGCAGACAGATCTTGCACGTTTTATTTGGCAAGGCAGGAAGCCCAGAATGAGGAGATCGCTCGCGATGCTAGCCCCGGAGGCTGGAGGTCTCGGGATACCGGATCTTCGCAAGTACTTTCAGGCAGCACAACTGCGCTATATGGTAGAATGGAGCAAGTGGGAATCGGACAAGCACTGGCTCTTCCAGGACCAGGCAGTGGCGGGCCGGCCTCTGCAAGAGGTCCCATTTCTACGCCGGGCTCACCGCCCTGCGAACCTATATGCCTCCTTTGTCACCAGAGTGCCCGTGAAGGTATAGGACGCGACAAACATCAACCACAATCTTACCACATTCCCCTCGCCACTTACACCCCTAGTCGACAACCCGGACTTCACTCCGGGTATGGAAAAAGGGGCCTTTACCCACTGGAGAGCGGCCGGGTGTCGGACCCTGTGTCATATATACGATCTGGAGGGTGTCATCCTCTTCCCGCGCTTCCGACAGGAGTACTCATTTCAAGAGACCGAAAGGCTTCGCTACATGCAGGTGCGCCATTGGGCTCTGCACCCACAGGTGCGGGAGGCGGCGGATAGGCAATTCCTCCCTTATAAGAGGTGGCTCATGACCCGTACGTCGGACACGAAACTGATCACGGATCTTTATAAACTATTATAACCACCCCCTTCACACCTCTATAACCCGGGGAGGGAGCGCTGGGAGCGGTAATTGGGCAGGACACTGAGGTATGAAAAGTGGGAGCAGATATCATATAGAGCAAGGCACTCCGCATACCATATGGGGCTTACTGAAACCTTGACTAAAATCTCCACCTATTGGTATTATACCCCAGAACGAATACATGAAATGGACTGTCGTAAGGATAGCGCTTGTTGGAGGGGATGCGGGCAAGTGGGCACACTGACACACATTCTATGGGACTGCCCTCTCCTAGAATCTTACTGGAAAGAAGTGATAGATGAAATTGACTCCCATTTCGACACCGAACTGCCACGCTTCCCAGCATACATACTGCTAGGCCTCCCGAACGGGTTGGTGTATCCCCTTAAATCCCGCAGGGGCAGACAGATAGCTATTGCATTAGGCTCGGCAGTACAGAACATCCTACTTCACTGGCGCACCACCACACTTCCCTCTATCACAGGCTGGCTCCATAGACTGTGGCATGTGTTAGGGATGGAGAAACTATCGCTCACAATGGCGGGGGATATAGAGCAATTCAATGACCTTTGGCAGCCATTCCGGTCTCTGCTGTTCACTGAATTTAGGGAAATCACCTGCCCTAGATACCTACGCCTCTTAAGGCTTACGACGCCCGAAGAGTCAACCTCTTGATTGACCGCTGAACTAGCCTCCTCCATTTAAGGGAGATTAGGGTAGTGGGCAAGGGACAGACCTGCACAATGGACGAGGGGGGGTGGGGGTGGGGGGATCAGGGAGGCGGGGTTCTGGGGGGGGGAGTTTGGGGGGAGGGACTGTTATTCCTATTGCAACACTGCCTAACTTCTAAGATTGCTGTGGCGGGATCTGCAACTGAGATACCCTTTGGGAAAATGAACGCCAAGTATACGACCCTAACCGCAGGGACCTGATGTCATATATGCTCTGTTTGTGTTGTCTATTGGTGTTGCTCCAATAAAATACTTTAAACCTATAGTCAGAAATATCAATCCCACCATGACCCCCTACACTGCCTAAACACCACTGCACTGTTCTATACCCTGAAACACCATTCTCAGCAAATTCCCCTATATTGTTGAAACACCACTGCACTGCCATAAAGTCAGAAACAGGACTCACTGCATAATTTCCTACTCTGTTCTGTACGTTAAACCTAGTTATGAAGTGAACCAGTGTTTACATCATATAGTCATTCTAATTGCTATGTAGTATGTTAGCAGTGGTCTATAACATGTTTTTTTTCCTTCACAATAGATTGTTATTATCTACAGAAAGAAAAACCAACATGCCTACAAAGGATGCCAAAAGAAGAAAATATAAACAGGCTTACATTTCCAAGAAAAGACAATTACAAGATTTATCTAAACAACATTGTACAGAGAAAAAGAAGAATGCTTCTGGTAAGACAACAAAGGATTTTATAAGGAAATTAACTGAAAGAAAAAAAAGTGTGGACAATGTGGAAAAGATAAAAAAATTATCTGTAAGAACAAAGAAAAAACACATAAAAAAGAAGAATGTTGGAAAAGTGTGTGGTGATGAAATTGTCTAGAGTAATAGATGAAAAAATCAGTTTGTTCAAATTCGCAAGAGAATGTTTTATAACAGAGTTGTATTAAATGTATTAAAAAATGTAAAGACTTCTAAAAGGAAAACAGCTTTTTATAAGCAAAAAAAAGAATAGAAAGTATTGTTGATCAGGCTTTTGAATTGAAAAATAAATTGTTTATTTTAGTAATCAATAGACTTCGTACACTAGACAAGGCAATCAATCTTTTGAAAGCGATAAGTAAGTGGAAAAGACTAATTAATAGAACTAATTTTTGCAATGTTTTTTCTGGAGAATGGAAGCATTGTTCAAGTTCTGAGCCATTTTTTAATGAAGAGACTTACTTTCAGACTAATGATTTGTTGCATGCAGTTGACACCAGTGGTCGAGCATATGAGGTGAAGGACGCTTGTCCGGTTGAAAAAGAGAAAATTGTCCCAAGAAGTGCAGTAGAGGTGTTAGCTGATGAAGTTTTAGGGAGACGTCCTAAGGCTCCAGTGTACACTTGGAATTGTAGTAGTATTTGTAGTGTACGACTGGATTCAATTGATCTTTTTCGCAATTTCTTACGTAAGTATACTAAGAAAAGTATTAAACAGAAGATTAAGATGTTGCAAGAATTAGACCCCTGTCAAATGAGAGAAAAAATGTGTTTGCAAGGTCATTCTCTGGCTTGTCTTTCTAAAAAAGTATGCCAGAGTGTTTTTCACCATTTTAGGATGTTAGCAGTGCATCATACTGAAGTGAGGAAATTAGTGAGACGGTTGTATTATGCTACAAGTCCAGCACTTAAGCTAAAACAGTTAAACAGTGCTCTTTTACATGGATCTGTATTAGATGTAAAGAACATTTGTGAAGAAATTGAGGATAGTTACTTTTGTAAAAAAGAGGACAGTGCAGAAACTGATACAGTAATAGAAGGAAATGTGGAAGAAAATGTACAAAATTTTAGTACAGAAAATTTTGACCAAGAAATCAAAAGGTTTAAGGTCATTTCAGGAGAAAGGCCCAATTTTTCTTGTATTTGTTGTAGAAGAATTCATTCTAAAAATCAGACCAGGTTAGTTGATCTATATTTAAAAAGTGAAAAGGGAAATAATAATGAGTGGAAGGATTTTGCAACTTATTTGTTGGTAGAGGATTGTTTTGATTTGGGTTCTGATCAACGTATTTGTAAATATTGTTATAATAAATTAAATGATAACAAAATGCCTGCTAGAGCTGTACATAATAATCTTGAGTTGGTAAATATTCCTTCTGAACTGATGGATTTAAATACCTATGAGTCTATTCTGATTCAATGTGTGCATCCATTTCAGGCTATTGTTCGCATGGAGCCTAAGACAGGGAAATTGCCTCCTTCAGATTTACAGAGAGTATTAAAGGGAAGAGTTGTCTATTTGCCTCTAGATTTAAAGAAAAATATTGAAACAATTGGTGTTGAAAATATGGAAGAGGAACCTCTAGTTATTCTAGTTAATGGTGTTCCTACAAAGAGTAAGAAAATCTGGCAAGAATTAGTGGATGTTAGGAAAGTCAAAAAGGCAACGTTGTATTTGGTAAAAAAACAATCAATACTACAAAAATGTATATGTAGGAGAAGAGGAAACAACTGTAGAAGAGGACAGCGAAATGTCAGCTGGGCAAATTGGAAAAGTGGATGGGTCCAGAAGTGAACAAATTTATGAACATTATAGTGTTCATCCTCTGCATTCCAAAGAAGTAATGGGGAATGCTATTGAGTTATTCCAAATGAAAGAAGCAAAAGGAAGTCCCATTAGTGTATGGGAAGAAAGCTTGGAAGCTTGTTGTATTCCTCAGTTATTTCCAGCAGGTCAAGGTGGACGATATGATGACAGACCTGTTCAGATTCCTGCATCTGAATACCGGACATCAAGATTATATGCAGAAGATCCAAGATTTCGCCAATGTATTCCATATTTGTTTCATCTTCTGTTTGAGAATGACTTGTCTGGACTTTCTTATGCAGTGAACCATATACTAAAAAGTGGAGTACATCTGCAAAATGTTTCGGCAAGGGACTTTATGGATAAAGTCCAACAGAAAGACACTGTTTTGGAATCTCAGCTAATTAATCTCATGGCATGTCAGCATGGTACCAACGAGTATTGGTACCGTCGTCATGCGGAATTGAAATGTATGCTAAGAAATTTAGGAACTCCAACATGGTTCCTTAATCTAAGCTGTGCAGAGTATGCTTGGGAAGACTTACTTCCATTTCTTCGAGAGGCAAATGCAAACGTAGAAAATATAGAATTCAAGACACCTGGAGAACTGTGCTCTTTGGATCCAGTTAATGTATGCAGGCATTTCAATCATAGATTTGAAGCTATGATGTCTTTTATCACAAACAAAAAAAATCCTCCTCTTGGAGAGGTTCTGGATTTCTTTTGGAGAAAGGAGTATCAAGCAAGAGGTGCTCCTCACATACATATGCTGCTATGGATCAAAGATGCCCCCAAATTTGGAACAGATTCGGATGACACAGTGATGAGTTTTATTGAACAGTATTCTACATGTGTTGTTCCTAAAAGTACAGAACAAAAGATGTTTTTTTTTTTGATGTGTCAAGTCTTTATTGCGTGATTTAAAAAAACCATTGCAAATACAAAACATTTAAAAGGTTTCAAAATTGCATTTAAAATATCATGTTCATAAAAAGCCATTATGTGTAAACAGTAACAGATGAAACTTTCATTTAAAATGTCATGTTCTAAAAAGCCAGTAGGGGTGGCAACAACAAGTAAAACTTAACAGCGTTATTCTGATGGGGAGTCGCAAACTGTGGGCACCTCAATAAGTTTTTTTACAGCGCGCTCCATAAATCTTACTAGGGCACAATTTAATTTAGTGTTCCTAGGATCAAAACAGGCCAGAACTGCTGCTCTACATCTTCTAATCATGTTTCTATTCCAATGGTGCTTGAGTAGGGCCCGTCTCTCTGTCAGTAGTTTTGGGCACAGGCATGTGATATGTATGATGTCTTCTTTGTAGGTCCCACAAAGTCGGCATAGATCTTTTACAGGTTCTCTTTCCCATTTTGGCCTATGAGTGAACAGGTTAATAACTCCCAGTCTCAGTTTTAGCAAACTTAGTTTTTTTCGAGCACTGAACGATATAGTAAGGTACGGCTGTGGAATTAACAAGGCATAGGATTGAAGGGTCATCCACCCATGGCTTCTTTTTGCAAGGGTGGCTTTATCTTCCACTATTGAACAAAAGAATTTAAAACATCAAGTCTTACGGTTTCAAACCCATCGTTGTGGAAAATACTGTCGTCGAAAATACAAATCAAAGGACAAGTTCTACATAAAATGTCGTTTTGGATTTCCACGACCAGTAATATCAAAAGGAAGAGTGAACAATTTTTATGTCATTTTTGCGACATACTGTGACAAGAAAATCACCAATAAATACCTACAACTTAAGAAGAAATGAAGAGTAAAAATACATAAATGACTATAACTAAGTCATTTTGTCCATGTGGAATGCAAACATGGATATTCAATATGTTGCAGACAACTCCATTGCTGTGGCTCGATATGTAACTTCTTACATTACGAAATCTGAAAAGACAGAACTAAAGGAAATGTGGGAGGAAATTTCTCATGAAAAGAGCCTAAGTAAGAAATTGTACAGCTACAGTTTGAAGATGTTGTCTCATCGAGAAATTGGAGCATATGAATGTTCAGATTGCTTATCATCTGCAAGTCTATATGCCAAATCTAGAACAATCATTTGGGTGAGTTTAGGTCTTGCAAGAACACGAAACCGAGTTTTGAAATCTGTACAAGAAATTGAGTATTTAGCAGTGAAAGAACCAAACAGTACAGATATTTTGAAGACAAATATGTTGGATACATACTATCCAAATAGAAGTAATCATTTAGAGAACGTTTGTCTCTATGAGGTACTGCAAAGCTACACTTTTAAGAGGAATATTACAGAAGATATCAATAAAGGTGTATATGCTGTGATTGGATCTGAAGGATGTCTGGTGAAACAAAGAAAAGGACATTTGATTAATCATCGAAAAGTGAGTTGCGAAACTCCTGACAAAAGGGAATTTTACTATTTAGCTCTTTTGCAACTCTTTAAGCCATTGCGTGCAGAAAAGGAACTACTTGGAGATTTTCTCAGTTATGAAGATTCATTCAACGCAACCAAAAATACTATAGAATGTCCTGTTTTTACTAATTATCTGAAAATGTTGAACGAGGAAATGCAGCAAGAAGCTACAATTACAGCAGAGATTGCTAGAGACAGTTCTCAAGATAGTCAACGTTCTGCTTCGTTGAGTCAGGATCCACTAGGAGGACCAATTATCCAAAATGAAGCAGCCACTGCCATGGATGAGGTGGAAAGAGCAATGGAACAAGCTCAGGAGGATGTAATAAACTTAGAAGAATTGGAAAAACAGCTAAATGTTGAGCAAAAACAAATATACGATAAAGTGACAGAGCAGATTGAGCATGGTTTAAGTCATGAGAAAAAAGAGTGTTCATGTACGTCATTTAAACCTGTCCGACTGTACGTGAGTGGAGAAGCAGGAACTGGAAAAAGTTTTCTAATTAAAGCAATTGCAACTTATCTACAGAAAAGAACAGAGTCGTCAATCTCTTGTGTTGTTACCGCTCCAACTGGGTTGGCAGCACATAACATTAAAAGGATTACTTTACATCGTTTATTGATGCTGCCAGTAGAGCACGAAAATAAATTAGAATACCACAAGCTATCTGGAGAAGCTTGTTGTGAAATTTCCAGAGTCCTGAAAAAAATGAAACTTCTAATTATTGATGAGGTAAGCATGGTATCAAATTTAATGCTTGCCTTTGTGCATTTAAGAATGCAACAAATTCTTAAAACAGAGTATGATATGTTATTTGGAGGCAAACACGTCATCGTTTTTGGAGATCTACTACAGCTAACCAGTGTTTAAAACCGTTACACATGAAGATACCAGAAAGTGCCTGGGAAGCATTGGAATTGTTAATATTTGGTCATATTTCAAATATTCAGAACTCATTCAAAATATGCGACAAGCAAAGGATGCTGATTATAAAAGTATTCTTCAAGATATAAGAATTGGAAAAGTGATTGAACATGGCAAAGAAGCTTTACAGGCATGATTACGTTCAAATTTGTTTCCAAATGAAAATGTTGGTGCAGAGAATATATATAGAAAAATTGCAGAAAAGAAATCAGCGATATGCTTGATGCCAACTCTGCAAGAATGTTCAATCTTCAATGAAAAAATGTTAAAGTTAGAAAATCAAGAAATATTAAAAATGGAAGCTATTGATAGAATAGAGCATGAAGGAGCTACTATTATTTTGTCAGAAAAATTGAAGTCAAAATTGGATTCTTTAGACAAATCAATATCTAAAATGGGTGGTTTAGAAAAAATCTATATACATGTTTAAATCGTCGGATAATTTTACGACGTAATTTACATGTGGAAAGAGGTTTAGTAAATGGAGCAATGGGTCATGTTGTTGATTTTGTGAATTATCCAAATAGAGATGACATTGAATTTTTGAAAATCAAATTTTATGAAATTGAAGAAGTACAACAATTGAGTCGTTGTTCGACTTGATTTTTGCTTGTAAAATATTTATATGTCCCCCGAAAACAATTTCCTGTTTGTTTGGCATATGCAGTGACTATTCCTAAATCTCAAGGTTTAAGTGTAGATAGTGCTTTGGTGAATATTGGAAGTACTGTGTTCAAGGAGGGTATGGCATATGTTGCTTTATCTCGAGTCCGAACTTTATCTGGATTATACTTGATTGATTTTGATGAGACAAAGATTAGTGCAGATCTAGATTGTGTGAAAGAGTATAATAGGTTAAGAAGAGAATATGCTCCAAATTTACCTCAATATCCTTTATTTGAAAAGCGTGTGGTAGGTCAAAAAAGAAGATATGAGAAAAATTGTAGCGAGGTTGTAGAGAAAAGAAAAAAGTAGATGAACCAGTAATTGTAAGCAAAAAGAAAAAGGATAGTATTGAAGAGGTTGTTGGATTTCAGTTTGAAAACAGTTCTGGTGTCAACTGCTATGCTAATGTAGTGGTTAATGGTGTTTTTTTTCTTCAAACTTTACAACAACAGATTGTTGAAAATCGGGATCAAAGATTTTGTTGTTTGTTGAATTCTGTCTTTGAGAAACGTAGCAGTGATAAAACAAAAATAGAAAGTGTTTCTGATATTCGAAATGTTTTAGACATATGTTCTGGTGTAAATCAATTTTCACAGAATATTCAGCAAGATTGTCAGGAATTTCTACTGTATATGCTTTTTGTATTGCAAGATGAAGGTATAGATATTGAAAATCTTTTTGGCCTTTCTTATAAATGGCAACATGACTGTGACAATTGTTCATTTTCAAGTAGTACTAAAATAGACACTGAAAGATTTATATATTTAACGTTACCAGACTTCAAATCAGTGTCTTTTAATAATCTAATTAGAGAAGCAAATCAAAACATGGTCGGTACCCATTGTAACTCTCAAATGTTATCAACATTATTTATACAAAGATATGGACAGTATATAATTTTAATGCTCCAAAGATGCAGACCTGATGGAACAAAATTGACAACTTTAATAAAAAAGAATTGTTGTTGAAAGTTAGGCTGCAACTGTCAACATTATCGGCACCATCTTGCTCTCCTTGAACCCATTCGTGCGCGTAAGCGGCAGCCATTTTGAGCACCATGGCCTCCCTGCCCCTCGCTGGTAGCCAGCGCGTCTCTCTCCCTCTCTCTCTCTCTCTCGACCTCGCAGGCATCCCCCCGCGCGCTGACAACCCCCCCGCACCCACATGTCTTGGGTCATAAACCCCTCTTCAGCGCAGCTCTGCCTCGGAACCCCATCCTGTTCCCAGCGCGACACCTCCTTTCATTCCTTTCATGGTCCCAGGCCCTTTGATGCAAGCCCCTTTCCTGTGTGCCCGTTTGTCTTCCTCGTTCCCAGGCCGCCACCTAGCTCTGCGGATACTGTTTATTGCCCCCCCGTACAGTAGGAAGCTTCCCTCATCAAAGGACCCTCGAGTTGATCAAAGCCCCCACCCTATGAGATCCGATCAAACCCCCACATTCCGTGAATCGGCGGAATGTCCAGCTGCGCGATAATCATCACCTGTCGTGACCGGGGTGGGGACTTCAACTGTGAATGTGTGTGGGAACGGGCCTGAAGGGGAGATTCAGAGGATGTCCTTTCATACTTCAAAGCATAACAAGAATATGTTAACTACAATAAAGATGATGAAAATGTGTATAAGAGGCCAGGCCTCAGAGATGCGGTTAGAGCACCTCGTGACGATACTTGCTGTCCGAACTGATGTGTTCTCCTCCGGAGAGAATAAAAACCCTTGTTTCCTGCCTTCCAGTCTCCAGCGCCTGCCTCTTCATTGGTTAATATCTTGTGGGTTAAGAGGCGACACCGCCGGGCAATACTTTAGGATCTTTTATTCTGGTTGGTAGCCTGACCTTTTACATTGTGGCTTCTCAATTATCAATTTCAGGAAGAACTTTTGTGACTGTAGCAAATATTTTCCATGATGGTTCTTCTACAACATCAGGACATTACACAGCTTACTTAAAATGTGCAAAAGGCTGGACTCATTGTAATGATACTCAATTGACTTTTAAACAACGTTTGCCTTTTGACTTCCCAAAATCTTATCTAGTGTTTTTACAACCCAAATTTTAGGGAAAACAATTGGCCTAGGAAGATTAGTGCTGTAAAAAAAGTTAATCTGCTGTTGAGAATTACTTTGTAAGTGAGGGTGATCAAGATAAAAATAAACTTGTACTTGTTATAGAGGTAGTGTAAGTTTATCACATAGTGAGTGATATGAGTATTACAGGAAATGTTGATCATGTGTGAAGCAGAGGTCTTTTAGATTTGTTGTAGTTGTTGGAGATGTTGGTGACATGTAGAGTTTTTTTAATGGTAAAGAGCTCCTTGGTAAGATAAAGGATGAGCAGAGTGTGATTGGCATACCAGAAGATGTTGAGGTTTTGATAGCATGCTATTTGTTTAAGGTTCTATGTTCATGATAAATAGCATCGGGTGGAGGTATAACCATTGTTAGATGGTCTAAAAGATGTGGGTGTTTTTGTTTCAGAAGGTCGGGAAATGGACGCTTAAGAGTACTATTAAGTAACCTCCAAACTAAGGATTTCACAGATGTTATTTGGTCATGAGGAATAGTATCTCAAACAAAAAATGACTATTTCGGGTAAATGTTATTAGCATATGTTTGGACATTACTTTATTTAGAGTGTATAAGAAAGAAGTAGTAATGTTTTGTTACTTTGTGATTGTTGTTGACATTCTTACTTACGTAAGAAATTACTGTTCGAAAAAGACATTTAAGATATGTTTTTTTCTAATTGTTAATGAAATTGTTGAATGGGTTTTTTAAACACAATCTTTTTGATTGTGTTTTTGTTTGCCCGCTGTCATATGATGAGTTGTATTGAACACACTGTTTTTAGTGAAATTCAATATATTCTGAGAACAGCAAAATAAAATATGTAACATATTGTACAAATTATTTTGTATTTTGTATTGTGAAATATATATTTTAACTCAATTGTTTCTTCTCTCCCACAGATATTATATTTATAAGGTAAGTACGACAAACAAAAAATACTTTTTCATCACTTTCTTACTTCTCTTACTCTCTAACCTTTCTTCACTGTCTCTCATACTTCTTTACCTTTCCTCTTCTTACTCCTCTTCCTTCTTTCTACTTACTCCCCTTCATTCACCTTTACACTCCTTCTCTCACCATCAGTACTCTTCCTTCACCTTCACTCATCTTGTCCAACTCCCTCTTTCCCCCTGTCTGTCCCTCACTTGTTTTTTCTATCTTTCTCCATCACTACCCTTGTCTTGCTGTATCGATCAGTCTCTTCTCACTGCCCCCTTACTCTCTTTCCTTCACATCATCCCTCAGTGACCTTCACTCACTTCACTTCTTTCACTTCGTCACTCCCCTTCCCTCACCTTTATATCCCTTCCCTCACTGTCACTGCCCTTCATTCAATCTGAGTCCTCTTCCTCCGCTTCATGTTCACTTCTCTCTGCATCACTCTTATTCTATTTCTCCTGCACCTATTCCCTCACTCTCCCTCATACACTTTCGCTCACTCCATTCTTCGATCTCCTTTCCTTATTCCCTGTACCTCAATCCCTTCTGGTAACTCTCATTCCTTTAGTCTCTCACTCCTTTCACTCAATTTCTCTCTCCCTCTCTCCCTCTGTCTCACTCAGTCTAACCACTTCATTTCGTGTCAGTCACTTCCTCTCTCTCTCTCTCTTTCTCACTCTCTCCCTCTGTGTTTCTCCCTCACCCTTTCTTTCTTTCCCTTTCCGTTTTTTTCAATTCTACTTTCTTTTGTATTATGAAATATATATTATAACTCAATTTTTTCTTGTCTTCCACAGATACCATATTTATATAAAAATATTCTATTAAGTTGTCATTATTTATAAAGTAAGTATGGCAAACAGAAAATACTTTTTCATCACTTTCTTACTTCTCTTTCTCTCTTTCCTATTATTTAATCTCTCTCTTACTCCTTTACCTTTCCTCATCTTACTCCTCTTCCCTCATTCTACTTACTCCCCTTCATTCCCCTTTACACTCCTTCTCTTTCTTCACCCTCACTCATCTTGTCCAACTCCCTCTTTCCCCTGTCTGTCCCTCACTTATCTTTTCTATCTTCCTCCATCACTATCCTTGTCTTGCTGTATCGATCAGTCTCTTCTCACTGCCCCCTTACTCTCTTTCCTTCACATCATCCCTCAGTGACCTTCACTCACTTCACTTCTTTCACTTCGTCACTCCCTTTCGCTCACTCCCCTTTCTTCCATCCGTCTCTAAGTCTGTTCCTCTGTGTCAGTCACTATAACGTATTTACTCCCTCACAGTCCGTCACTCTCCCTCTGTTTCTCTATTTTACTGTCTCCCTCTCTCTCAACCAGTCTTCCTTTTCTTTTCTCTCTCTTTCCATAAATCCTTCTCTCTCACTTACTTTTTTTCCTTTCTCTTAATATGCTTCTTTTTCCATCACTCCCCTTCCCTCACCTTTATATCCCTTCCCTCACTAACACTGCCCTTCATTCAATCTGAGTCCTCTTCTTCCACTTCATGTTCTCTTCTCTCTGCATCACTCTCATTCTATTTCTTCTGCACTCATTCCCTCACTCTCCCTCATACTCTTTCACTCACTCCATCCGTTGATCCCCTTCCCTTATTCCCCGTACCTCAATCCCTTTTGGTAACTCTCATTCCTTTAATCTCTCACTCCTTTCACTCAATTTCTCTCTTACTCTCTCCCTCTGTCTCACTCAGTCTAACCACTTCATTTCCTGTCAGTCACTCGCTCTCTCTCATTTTATCTCTCGCTCTCTCCCTCTGTTTTTCTCCCTCACCCTTTCTTTCTTTCTCTTTCTGTTTTTTTCACTTCTACTTACTTTTGTATTATGAAATATATATTATAACTTAATTTTTTCTTGTCTTTTACAGATACTATATCTATATAAAAATATTGTATTAAGTTGCCATTATTTATAAGCTAAGTATGACAAACAGAAAATACTTTTACTTCATTCTCTTACTTCTCTTTCTCCCTTTCCCATTCTTTAATCTCTCTCTTACTCCCCTTCTTCTACTCATCTTAGTCTCCTTTACTCATTCTCATTACTGCCCTTCATTCACTTTTACAGTCTTTCTGTCACTATCAGTACTCTCTCTTCACCCTCACTCACCTTGTCCAACTCCCTCTTTCCCCTGTCTGTCTCTCACTTCTCTTTCCTATCTTCCTCCATCACTACCCTTGTGTTGCTCTATTGCTTTGTCTCTTCTCACTCACCCCTTACTCTCTTTCCATAACATCATCCCTCAATCACCTTCACTCACTCCACTTCTATCACTCCCTCACTCTCTTTTGCTCAGTTCCCTTCCTTTATTCCCTCCCTCACCTTCTTTTCCTCCATCTGTGTCTAAATATCTTCTTCTGTCTGAGTCACTATAACTGATGTATTCCTTCACACTCCCTCACTCTCCTTCTGTTTGTTTCTTTTACTGTCTCCCTCTCTCTTCACTACTCGTCCTTTTATTTTCTCTCTCTTTCTATAAAGATGCTTCTTTTTCAATCACTCAATCTTATATCCCTTCCCTCACTGTCACTGCCCTTCATTTAATCTGAGTCCTCTTCCCCCACTTCATGTTCTCCTCACTGTGCATCAGTCCTATTCCCTTTCTTTTGCTTCTATTCCCTCACTCACCCTCACTCTCTTTCACATACTCCATCCGACAATACCCTTCCCTTATTCCCCTTTCACTCAGTCTAACCACTTCACTCCCTGTCAGGTACTTGTTCTCCCTCTCTTTCTCTCTCACTCTCTCCCTCTCTCTCTCTCCCTCACCCTTCCTTTCTTTCCCTTTCTGTTTCGTTCTGTTTCTTTCACTTCTACTTTCTTTTGTATTGTGAATTATATATTATAACTCAATGTTTTCTTGTCTTCCACAGATACTATATTTATAATAAAAAGTAATAATAACTTGTCATTATTTATAAGGTAAGTATGACAAACAAAAAATACCTTTTCATCACTCTATTATTTCTCTATCTCTCATTCCCTTTCTTCACTCTCTCTCTTACTCACCTTCCTTTTCTTCATCTTACTCTCCTTTCCTCATTATCCTTACTCCTCTTAATTCACCTTTACACTCCTTTTCTCACTAACAGTACTCTTCCTTCATCCTCACTCAGCTTGTCCAACTTTGTCTTTTCCCTCTCTGTCCCTCACTTCTATTTCCTATCTTCCTCCATCACTACCCTTGTCTTGCTGTATTGCTCAGCCTCTTCTCACTTTCCCCTTACTCTTTTTCCTTCATATCATCCCTCACTCTCTTCCACTCACTCTACTTCTCTCACTCCCTCTCACTTTCTTTCCGTCACTCCATCCGTCAGTCCCTTTCCCTTACTCCTCTTTCCTCATTCAATTTTGCTAACTCCAATTCCTTTAGTCCCACACTGCCCTTCACTCCATTTCTCTCTCCCTCTCTCCCTCTATCTCACTCAGTCTAACCATCTTACTCCCTCTCAGTCACTTGCTCTCCCTCTCTTTCTCTCTCACTCTCTTCCTCTCCTTCACCTTTCCTGAATTTCTGTTTCTGTTTCTTTCACTCCTACTTTATCCCTCAGTCCCCTTTCCTCTCTCTTAATCTCCTTCCTTCTCTCTCATTCCCTTCCCTCACCCACATACACCTTACTTAAGTGTCACTGCCCTTCACTCACCGTCACTACCCTTCCCCACTCCACTTTCTCTTGTCTGTATTTTTCACCCTTTCACTTTCCCGTTCCCTTTTCCTCACTCCCCCTCACTCTCCTTCTCTCACTCCATTCCTTACTCCCCTTTTCTTACTTCCCTTTTCTAAGTTCCCCCATCCCCTCACTCCACTTCTCTCTCCCTCATTTCCCATCTGTCACTTTCCATTACCCCCCTTCCCTCACCCTCATACCCCTTCTCTCACCGTCAGTCCACTTCTCTTACCTTCACTCCCTTCACTCTGCTCTATTTATCCCTTTTCATCTCTTACTCCCCTTCCCTGTCCCTGTTCCATGCTCCCCTTCCCTCACTCTGCTTTCCTAACTCCCTCCATCCCCTCTCTCCACGTCTCTCTCCCTCACTCTCCACCTCTCACTTTCACTTACCCCCTTTCCTCATCCTTATACCCCTTCTCTCACCATCACTCCACTTCTCTTACCTTTACTCTCTTTACCGTGATCTACTTCTCCCTCTCCGTCTCTTACTCTCCTTCCCTGTGTACGTCCCCTGCTCCCCTTTTCTCACTCCCCCTCTCTCACTTTCCTTTCCTTACTGCCATTCCCTTACTCTTTCACTCACCTTACTACACTCCCCTACCCTTAGTCCCCTTGTTTCAGTCACTCTTTGACTCCCCTTTCCTCACTCATTATACTCCCCTTTCCTCACTCATTCTCTCAGTCCCTTCCTCCCCTTCACTCAGTCATTTCAGTCATTCATTTATACACTATACATTCATTCAAAAAAAGACTGACACAGTGTATAAGAAATACAGCTCTTCTTGGAAAAGTGAAGTTAGTTCTGAAAAGAACTTTTTTTTTGTTTTGTTCTTTTATATATTTTTTTTCTTTTTTGAAAGTTTTATATTTTTTTGTGTTTTTTGTTCAAGAACAGGAAACAGGAAATGAAAAACTGTTCAACGGGAACAAAGTAAATGAAATAAAAAATTTTTTATCTCCTCTGGGAGCATTGGTGCTGCACAATTTTATTTTCGATCAAGTTGAGGCTCTGCTCCCCGTAGCAGAGTATCTCATAGCACATATTGCACCTCATGTGCACTGTGCTCAGGAACGGGCGTATATCCAATGCTGATGTAGATAGTGACGCATAAGGTGCTCCCGTTGATGTGCTGGGCAGAGCAGGTGGTAGTTGACATGCGAGGGCTCTAGTTGAAGCCTGTGCATACTGTGGAGGGTGCACATTCCTCACATGCCTTATCATTGTATGTATTGAAAAAGAATACTTCTTTTGAGGGTTTCCCCTTGAGAGGACACATCCACAAATGGTGCACTTCACCTTTGGGGCATTTACTTTTTTCTGCCCCTGGGGATATGTAAAAAATTGCCAAATAAATGATTCTTTCGTCTTCTTTACTGGTGCCTGATGATCCTGGAATCTGAATCAGAAGAGGAATCCATTCTTCCTGCCATCTTTTCAAATCTCTGGAACAATCCTTGAAGAAAGCTGGAAAGGTCCTTCTCCCAAGAGAGTGAAACAGATAGTGAGGGAAGTGGGTGGGGTTTTTTAAGATTCTGGAACAGAAACTACTATAAACCAATCAAAAGTGTTGTTTTCGAGTCCCATGACATGACGCGCGCGCACGGGTGCTCGCACAGGTGTGCGCACGGTGCGCGTACGTCGCATAAAAATGGCTTTTTACCCGATTTTCATAAAAGTTTCAAAACGTGTAAAGGAGGCAAGGAAGAGACTCCCTGACCCCCTAGGCATTCTCAGGGGGTCCCTGAAGGACCCCAAAGGGCAAAAAAACATTTTTTTCCCAAAAAATCGCGAGGTGCGCGCACGGTGCATGCCCCTTGAGGCAGAAGTCACTCAAAAAACAATAGTGGAGAACGTGAAAATGAGGCAGGTTAGAGACTCCCTGACCCCCTAGGCCTTCTCAGCGGGTACCTGAAGGGCAAACAATTAAAATTATTTTTTTTTTTAAATCGCGAAGTGCGCGCACGTTGCGCGCACGCCATAAAAAAATACAGTTAAATAACAAGTTTGAGTGATTAGATGTTGGTTTGTTCTAAAAAGAGCCATTGTGTTCATTGAGTATGTATATATATAAAATGTATATATATTTATATTCACTTAAAAAACAATAGGTTTCATACACGTTATAGTTAGGAATTAGCATTTAAAAAACCTTGCAAATACACTGAAAAAACCATAGGTTTCACACACGTTATAGTTAGGAATTAGCATTTAAAAAACCTTGCAAATTCACTGAAAAAACCATAGGTTTCACACACATTATAGTTAGGAATTAGCATTTAAAAAACCTTGCAAATTCACCGAAAAAACATAGGTTTCACACATGTTATAGTTAGCTGGACATTTCACTCATACAAAACCTTTGAAATTCCACCGTTATAGTTAGTTCAGCTAACTATAACTCGCGCGACCGCAATACACTGCTGATGACGTCACATATTACATCACTCATGACATGGTCAGTGACATCACTCATGACATCACCGATAACATCTCAAATGACATCACTGATGACATCATCCTTGTGAAAGAGTGGCAGACCTACTCTCACCCTAATATAACCTTTGATACACTCATTCAAAAATGGCAACTGCAATTTACAAAAAACGGAGATACCAATAGCAATTACAATAACCTATTAGGTAGATCCAACATCTACATACACATCCACTCATTCATCAACAGTTCTATAGAGTCACTCATACATGTACTCACTCATCATATGTACTCATACACCTATACATCCTGTTACACACTAATACTCATCTATATAGTTACTCACACACATAATCACACATGCAAAAATCCATTTACTTGATTATACTGCTATATACACACCACTACACTTACTTCTACAGAAACGTACACATATTTACTCTCTTAAACAATCAATTATAAAAACACATACATATTTATACAGGTACTCTTCCAAACTCTCACATATACTCAATTATATACACACCAATACTCACATATACTAGTTTAAAACATATGTAGTTACTCATGAATACACTATTGAGACAGTCATTCACTCACTGACCCACTCATACACACAATCATCCACCCATACAGTCTTGCACACATACTGTCTTCAAGACACATACAAACAGTGAGTCACTCATTCATGCATCTGTGCTTTCGGATTTACAGGTTATATCAGTTGCCTATACGTGAGCTAGTGTAACTTTTTACTGCAACATATACGATATACGTTATATAGTTTGAACCCGGTAGTACTCCACAATGCCAGATCAACACCTAAAACCGGAGGGAACAAATTCATACTTGATTATCTACCCTCCCACTATCACAAAAAATGCCTCCAACGTTTTTAAACACAACCTTCTCAGAGCTAACCCAGAAACAGTGATTCTTGACCCCTCCTTTAACCAAAAAAACAGCGTGTTTATAAACGACTGTATATTCTTTACTACGAAAGTGGCCAGATGGAGGAATGCAATAAATAACCTTTTAAAAATTCAGGAAACAAAAAACATTCCCTATGGAACGCAGCTGGTCATTACCCCGTCTAGAAAATGTAGGGCCTCATTAACTATTACGTCTTATAAAAATGGCACGTTTCTCATTCAAGCGGCCAATAAAGATCTGGAACGCTTTGACGAAATGTTCTTAACACTAAAAAACGACATACTCAGCAGCCCCACCCTAAGAAGGATCCAGCCTAACTCTAAGTCCCAAACTAGCACTGTGCCACCTGGGAACTTTCCAGTTAGGGCTGCAATTGAAGCCGACAAGTTGATGGAATCCATTCACCCCACCCAAACTCCAGAGACAGTCGGCAGCAACGCTAGTGATGAAACTCAAACTCCTCATCAGGAAATCAGCAATTCACAGGTTAATGCCAAAGATAGCAACCTTGCGCCTGGCAGCAGAAACACCAATATGGTTGTAAATCAAATGTTACTGCAGGCTATTAGGAACCCACAGACTAATGCTAAGGGTAGCGCCCTTACATCTATCTGCACAAACACCAATACTGAACCTCAGCTAGTACGTCAGGTTGCCCACTTGAGCGTTAAGGACTCTGATGCTGACATGGCGATAGAAACACAACAATCTAATTTCGACTTGTTGTCTATAACCATCCCACCCAATGTAGTACAAAGTCTTTGCCATGACTCCACTCGAGAAGTAGACAGGGACATTAACATTCAACTATCTACAATGCCCCCGAATCGGTACTTGAGCTCACAGACTACCTCAAACACTGATATCGACCTACTAGCGGGAACAGTTAGTGTGATGGAAACCCCTCAGACGGAGCAAGCTCAAGTCAGCGAAAATGGAGCGCTGGGGAACCTCAAGGAGAAGCGAGGAAACATCCCTAAGCATAACAGAATATGCGTTGATCTCACTGGGATAACCAAAACAAATCTTACTAGAGAGACACCCTCGGCACAACCCACCAACACCCCTGATAGTTCAAACTCTGTTAGGATCAGAACCCATCAAACCAATAGTGATCTCTTAAATTTCAGTGCGCAATTTAGTAAAACTTACAAAGCCATGCTTGACGCCAGTAAAGATATGAAAAACCTACTGTGTCTGTCTGAAAAATGGATGGCAAAAATGGAGGTGTTTCAATCTTCCACCCCCGAAACATGTTAAACAAAACGCCACCCCATTGGCTCTATCAAATATAATATACCGCCCTCGCATGCAACTCAACTATCTGACTGATAGTGAGTTATTATCTATTGTGTCCTCATATGAACCGATGCCTACCATTGAAAATAAACTATAAGAAAATAATAATATCCAAACTATCGTAACGAAAGCCTGTAGAAACTCTCAGGCTAATACTAGAGGGATCAATGCCAACAATCTCAGGAAAGTGGCATTAACGCCCGAAGAATCTCTGCCACCCTTGAGCACTGAGCAGAAGCATTTTCGCTGTGCTCTACTTAACTGTCGATCGGCAAATAAACATGCGGCAGATATAGCTGATCTCATTATTAACCATAAAATTGACATAATCATTCTAACAGAAACATGGCTTTCTAACTCTTCGTCGCCCTGCCTAGACCTACTTGTCCCCCCTAACTACCAGATTTTGAGGCAGGACAGAATCATCAGAAAGAGTGGTGGCATAGCGTGCATACATAAATCTGACATTTCCATCACAAAAATACAGGCTGAGCCTTTAGAGTCTTGTGAATATCTAGGCATGTCTTTAAGTGCAGCAAATAACCAGAACTATAAAATACATGGCCTTACCACCCCCGGGTACTAAGGCCAAATTCATAGACCAGTTGATAGAAATCATTACTTCTAACTCTAATCTGCAGACGAGCGATATATACTTAGGAGACTTCAACATACATTGGGAAGATCTTGATGACATTCAAATAACCCTGTTAAAATCCTTCCTGGACAGCTAATCCTTAGTCCAAAGGTGTCATCTCCCCACCCACAATAAAGGATCTATTCTAGATTGGATCTTAGCTAAAGAGAAATCTATTGAGAACATTGCAATCACACCCTGCGACTGGTCAGACCACCACATAATTACCTTTGAAATTCCGCTCAGAAAATCTAAACATCTACACAAGCTATTAAACCCAGAAAGTGGTCTAGGGACACCAGAGGAATTAAAATGGAAAATTTTGCGGCACGATGCAGTATTGATCTGCAGCCACCCAAGAGCATGAAAGACGTCAGCGACCTCACGCTACACTACAACGAAACAATGTCCAGCATCATTGAGGACATAGCCCCGATAAAATTAAAAAGGTTCTCAGACAAAGACAAAAACCCATGGTTCAATGGTGCCTTAAATGAAGAATGAAGATCACCGAGATTAGCGGAACGTAAATGGCGCCAACACCCCTCTTCACCCCAGCTAACCTTACTGAGACAATCCAGGAATGCGTAAAATAAAAGCATTATTAAATCTAAAAAAGAATTCTTCAGGAAAGAACTGGATAACGCAATAAATAGACCAAGGAAACTCTTCGATCTACTTAAAGATCAATCAAACAAGGCGGCCAAAATGGCTCCAGTCACTGCCAACACTAACTTAAACAGCGAAGACTTCTCGATCTTCTTTACAAACAAAGCCAACTCATTGGAGAGGGAACTCAAAAAAGCTGCGGAAGACATTGAAGTGGAGAAGGACCAGGGAGATAAGGTGATGGATGAACTAAAATCAGCCGATCCTAAAAACAATGCCAGATGGTCAGATTTTACACAGGTCAGCGAATTAGACATTTCAAAGATCATGGCGGCATTGAAACCTAACAATCATTACAAAGATCACCTTCCGGCGAAATGCTGGTCCTCCATAAATCACCTGCTAATCCCGGCCTGGTCTAAGATCATCAAAGCCTCGTTATCTCAAGGTCAAATACCGGCCTGCTTAAAAACAGGACAAGTCATCCCACTCCTAAAAAAAACGACTGAGAACCCCCTTAGATGCGAACAACTTTAGACCGGTGACCAATATTCCAATGTTGGCTAAAATTCTGGAAAAATGTGTCCAACATCAATTGAGCCTACACATCTCTGAATTCAAGCTTCTGAACAACTGCCAATCCGGTTTCCGCCCAAATCACAGTATAGAAACTGCGATTCTGCACAAAGTAGATGACGCTTTACTGGCCCTTAACCAGAATGAAACATGCCTCCTAATCTTATTGGACCTGTCGTCAGCTTTTGACATGGTGAACCATGCCTATATACTTGATCGACTGAAAAACAGGATGGGATTTGAGGGTACAGTGCTATCCTGGTTCAGCTCCTTTCTGGAGATTAGATCGCAAAAAGTAATGGTCAACCAAACCCTCTCAAACGCAACTGACAATACTATAGGAGCACAAGCTCTTTACGAAGCGTTAAGCTTTAGGCACAGAGTAGTTCTCTGTGACGCCTGCAGGGGGTACTCCTCTCTTTGTTGTGTAAAATTCCTTAACAGGGGACCGGGAGTTCCCACCCTACATTTCTGTCAAATACCCTACTCTCTCTTACTGTTTGCAATAATTTAGGCAGTGCACAACTGCGAGAGTTACACATAGTCAATACACACCTCCACGTGGAACCATCCGCCACCATGAGCGAGAACCAAGGCCTCTCCTACACCTGGGAGGAGGTTGAGAAAATCATGGGAGATTTATCCTTATTCGCGGATGCGAACATAGCACAGAGTATTGCACAAACCACGGATTGGGAGAACCTAACAGAGTTGAAACGGAGTAGGATTAGAACAATCCTCCATGGCACCATTTTGAAACAATACCTGAGCAAAAATATGGCACCAAAGGGTTTACTTGTAACTAACGCACCCCGTATCTTCCTTGAAGATACCACTTTTTGGAAGGACTGGGCTGCGATAGCTTGGCACTGTACACATGACTGGATAGTCCTCATCTTAAAAACTGCTCTAAGACTATCAGACAAAATACAAGTTGAGATTCAACTAGCCGAGGGCCACATAAAAACCACCATTACGGATTACAAGTAAAAACTTGATGAACTCAACAGGGAAATCAATGACTACAAGGAGAACCTGATGCAGCAGAAAGTGCAAAAATTTCAGAAGGACCTTAAAAAAATTTCCATGGTAAAAGCCTTTCC
Organism: Lissotriton helveticus; assembly: GCF_964261635.1. NCBI lineage: Eukaryota > Metazoa > Chordata > Amphibia > Caudata > Salamandridae > Lissotriton > Lissotriton helveticus. The sequence goes on along the minus strand of NC_136071.1, from coordinate 643,829,903 downwards.
CTAGTCGGATCCGGAATATGTACCACCCTCAAAGGCAGACGATAATTCGGATGCTTCCAGTAACGCCTCAAGTAATACCTCCGCTGCAAGCAGCAACTCAAGCAATGGGAGTACCAAACAAAGAGGAAGAGGACGTGGAAAGATGCAAAGCAACTGGCCACCTTATAACCCGATACCGATGTAAGGCTATCCGGATCCCTTCAACCCCCAGAATTTTCAGATGTTTGGATGGCAACCTCCATTCCAACAACCCTTCTATCCACCAAATATCTACAGACCCCCTTTTTTAGCCAGGCGAGGAAGGGGAAGGGGAAGAAGAAGAACGGGCAATCAAAGCAACCAAGTACACTGGGGATCGGAGGAGCCGAACACGAACCAATCACGGAGCAAGACTCCACAGGCAGGGCCCAGCAACAGATGAACCTAGTCACGAATCTATCGACAAGACCCCTTTCCAAGGATGAAGAAAAAGTATTGAACAAAGGACTTGGCTTTGTCCCTACGGCCAACCTGGACAAATTTAGACTCCAGTGCGAACTGTCTTCTTTTTTCAGGAAACTGAAACTAAAAGCGTTCTTTGAGAAGAAGGAAGAGATGGCTTCCAATGATGACCCAAACGAGACAGGCCTACGAATAAAATCAACTTTTATGCCACCACCACATACGATCCCAGTGGAAATAACCACATTCGAGCAAGCGTTTTTCAACGAAATAGAGAGGACGACCCGAAAAAAACTTTTACAAATCTGACCAGGAATTAAAGACTCGCCTTAGAAACCCTCAGGAACTGTGAAACTATCGTGGTGAAACCCGCGGATAAAGGCGGTGGAGTGGTGGTTTTAGATAAGTCAACATACCAAACTGAATGCGCAAGGCTGCTATCAGATGAAACAAGCTACCGTAGACTACCAACGGATCCTACGGAAGATCCACGCAGTGAGATAAAAACACTGGCAGAATATGGGGAAACGGAAGGGTTTATCTCAAAGCAGGAGGCGGATTTCTTGTGCAAAAGTGATGGAAGAATACCATACTTTTATATACTCCCGAAAATGCACAAAAACAGACTCCCCCCGCCGGGTAGACCAATAGTCTCCGGCCTGGGTTTACTGTTGGAACCTTTGTCCCGTTTCTGTGACGTGTTTTTTAAAAAACTGGTGCAAAAAACCAGCACCTACCTCCAAGATACCAAGAGCCTGTTACAACTACTCAACGATCTCACCGTGGACGAGAACACCATCCTGGTGAGTTTCGATATTGAGAGTTTGTATACTAGCATTCCCCAGGATGCAACTCTGAAGGTCCTTGAAAAGGCTCTAGCTAATGAAGAATGGACATCCAGAACCCCAAGAGATTTTATTCTGGAGTGTGCGAGATTGGCCTTAAAAAGTAACTATTTTGAGTTTGAGGGAACACTGTACCTCCAGGCGGGAGGAACCTCGATGGGGAGTACATTTGTCCCCAGTGTGGCTGGACTCTACGTCCATGATTTTGAAGAGAGATATATACTCAGTGAAAGAAACCCCTATAGCTCCAGCATCCTATTATGGAAACGGTACATCGACGATGTGCTGGCAATTTGGAGTGAACAGAAGACTCACTAGTTTCTTTCTTCAATTGGATGAATACCTGCGATGACCATCTGAAATTCACCTATGTCAAGGACCACAGCTCTTTGGTGTTCCTTGACCTTGTAATCAAAAAAGAGAATGGAAATTTTGAAACATTAACACACTATAAACCTACGGCAAAGAACAATCTGCTTAGATTCGAAAGTTTTCATCCTAGGCCTCTACGAGAGAATCTTCCATACGGGCAATATTTACGCATCCGTAGAAATTGTAGTAAAATAAAAGACTACAAGGAACAAGCCAGTGACCTCACCCTAAAATTGAAGGACCCAGGATATCCAGATAAGATCCTGCAGAAAAGCCAAAAGCGTGCACGCAACCAGCCACAGGAAGCACTGCTGGAAAATATAGAGGAACCTTTTGAGGACACTCCCCTCACATGTGTTACGACATATAACACGATTTCCAACGATGTGACTAGGATAATAAACAAACATTGGTCAATTCTAAACTCCGGCAAAATGCATTGGAATAAACCCCTTTTTTCTTTTAAGAAAGCGAGGAGTATTAAGGATGCAGTGGTGAACACCAGACCAGCGATAAAAGTTGCAGAGAATGAAACAGTGTTGAATGCATGGGGATTACCGAAGGTGACCGGCCACTACAGATTTGGAAACTGTAGTGTCTGCCCATTTACAAAGAACACCAAAACCCTACACCTGGAACCAGGGAAGATCTGGACAATACGGGGCCACACTAATTGCAACAGCGAGAATGTGGTCTACAGAATAACGTGCCCCTGTAATTTGCACTACATTGGTATGACCAATAGGAAGGTCAAAATACGTATAGGGGAACACAGAAGCACGATCAGGTGCAAGAAGTCCATGACCAGACTAACAGAACATTATCTATCTGCAGGACACACGCCTGATGACCTTCAATGGACAATTATTGAACAAGTCAACTCGGGAAACAACCTGACTCAACGTCTCTTTGAGAAAGAGCAAAGATGGGTTTACAGGCTGTCCACCCATAGGACAGGTTTGAATGACAATATCCCGTGGGGCTGTCATGGGGTGATTTGCTAATACATTTAGTGCAAGCATATACCCTCTTGTCCATAGCGTGAATTCTCACCATCTATGCCAAAACGCTTAGCAGGACTCCCTGTGCCTTGAATGTAAAAAATGACTTTATGACAAGAAAAACAAACATTCTTTGGCAATTCCTTCCCTCACTGAACCCTGATGTGCAACTCCCGACCTTTGGCATGAATGTACCTTTTTAATCCCTCCTATACAACCGTCTGCCAAGCTAAAATTTATATCGGAGGTGTAAAACACCTTTCACCCCGATTAACCCTGACTCTCCTTCGATACAAAGTTGTTGCCGTTTGGGAAATTTTAATGCAGGACACTTGCATTACTGACCCTAATACTCCATGTGCCTTTATATTGAACATTAGTCTGCCTTCCATTAATTACACGCAGGACTACACTTTTGTAAAGCCGTCATATCTCGGTGAGAAGTCTGATTATTCAGGGTTACCATAGTTACCGTGTTCCAACCCTCCTCTTGGAACAGCGGTCCGTTGATTGGTCCGTCCAACCCACGTGACCCGCCTCTCCACGCCCTTTCCAGGAAGACGGAGTTCCTGATTATAACTCCCTGTCTCCACATGCTTCAGGGATTCGCATGAGGCGTACCCACCTGGTAACCAAGTAGGTTTACAGACTAAGGAGCAGAAGCTGCAAGTAAGTCTCAACAAACACGATCCATATGGATTATGTTTTTTCGATCGAGTAGACATCCCGTCACTCACGGCGTTCCCGCGCCCGCTTTCACTATCACTCCCTAGGTGATGCGAGCGATTTAAGTAAGCAATTTGTTTTAACAATACCTGGGTACCCTCAAGCAAGATCTATAGAATTGCGACAACATCCACCAGGGATCGTTAGATTTAGCGGTTCCAGGTTTAGTGCGATACTTTTACACTCTCCACAGTGCTATTTTAATTCTGCAATTATCAAAATCTCCTGATGGGTAATACCGTAAATACAATGTGCCATAACGCTGGTATTCTCATGGGGACATACTATACAGTCACACAGTCTTGTGATTGCAGCACTGTTACTCCGGCCAAACCCCTACCCTGGGGCTGGGTATACTTATAGTTCGGTAGTCAGTGCTGAGATTGGTCATCACGTATGTCTGCCATGCACAGTGTGGGGCTAACCCCCCCTTTTTTATATGTTTTATGTACAAGAATTGTCTGTCTTTTGTATTGTGATCCCAACCACCCATTGCCCTGGAATCTTTTTCCACTGTTTTTTCTTCCAGACCGGGAATAAGATAACTTTTTTGAAATGAAACATACGTTTGTGTTTCCATCTATCATTGATCGAGGGCAGGGCGCACCTTAGCGTGTGCGCACCACCCAGGTCCTTTTCTCACTGGTCCTGACGAAAACCCACAATCGTATGATGGTTGAAACATGTAGACCTATATTTAAATTCACATAGCACACGTCGCTATTTTATTACACTACACTTCTTGAACACCGGAGTCTACTTAATTAGGCCTAGGTGTCACATTTCTTTTAAAGGGTGTCCAGCCACTCAGGAATAAAGTCTTGTAGTGAGTAGAATTGGCCCCTTTTTAAATCACTTACCACTTTTTATCACTGCACATATAAAAGAAAAAATTCCTGCTCCACTGTAATCAGGTGTCGCAGCACACCCTGTTGGCACTCGGCCTTCGGGGTGGGACCCTGATGATGAAGCATGTCACCAACCAGGTTGGTGAGTGAGGGGTCTTCTTAAAGGACATGCTTTGTCCTGAGTATAGGTTGGGCACAAGCTCTTTACGAAGTATTAAGCTTTAGGCACAGAGTAGTTCTCTGTCACGCCTGCAGGGGGTACTCCTCTCTTTTTGTGTAAAATCCCTTAACAGGGGACCGGGAGTTCCATCCCTACATTTCTGTAAAATACCCTACTCTCTCTTACTGTTTGCAATAATACTATAGGAGTTACTCAAAGATCCACGGTATCTCATCACTCTTCAATCTATACGCAGAACCTCTTACGCAAATACTTCAAAAAGCTAACATTGCTTATCATATGTATGCTGATGACACTCAGCTGTACATTAAGGTGGCGTCGACTGATGATTTAAAGACAATGAATCTTGCTCTAACAAGAACACTTCTATGGCTAACCAAGAACCACCTAAAACTAAATCCTCCAAAAACTGAATTCCTCCTGATTACTCCTAAAAAAGCAAAACATTGATTGCTGAATGGTCCAACCTCATCACTGCACTAAAGTGCACTCCAAAGATTGTGGAGTCAACTAAATCTCTGGGTATAACTCTGGACAAAAACCTTAATATGTCTGTACATATCAACACAATGGCAAAAAATGCCAGGTTCCACTTAAGCTACTTACGAAAACTAAAACCTGTCCTAAACAAAGCAGACCTCAAAACAGCAGTTCAGGCACTGGTCATCTCAAGGATTGAATACGGTTGCACAACCCTAGCCGGGCTGCCAAAGATCTCAAAGCACCATTGAAAGCATGTCTTAATGCAGCCACAAGACTCATAGCGGGATCCAAAAAGTTGACCATATCTCTCCCCACTTGAAAGCTCTCAACTGGCTTCCGTTCGAAGCACGTATCCAGTTCAAGCTGGCATGCATCACCCACAAAGCAATACATAACAAATCTCCAGTATACCTCGCCAAGAAACTCACGCTGTCGGGAGGGTCACGTTCCTCTAGGAGCAATGCGGAGCTACTACTGAAACCGGCGCGCTTCCGTAAGAAAAGAACGTATGACTGAGCATTCTCAGGGGCTGCACCGAGAATTTGGAACGCCCGCCCCCCGGACTTGAGAAGAATTCCAACCATCGCAAAATTTAAAAAGGAAGCAAAATCTTTTTATATGAGGAAATTTCTCCCTTAAATCCTTAAAACTGTACTTCAAGTATTTCATTCTGCAGGGCTGGCAGAATTTTCACACAAGCAGCTCATTGTACTAAGTTTGGTATGTTATACTAGTTTTTATCTCATTTAAGTTCTAAAGACTTTATGGAAATCTATCTGTGAACTTTCTGATGATATCTTTCTGTGAACTTTTAATGGTGCTGCCATTGCTTATATCACAATCACCAATGGCTAGTAATATGTAAAAATGTTGTTTTATATGCTACTGTAAAGCGCTCTGATACCCTGTGCAGGGTCATGTTCGCGCTATAGAAAACACTAAAAATACAAAAAATAAAAATAAAAAGTAATATCCCCCACCGAACCATACAGACAGTCATACTGATACTCAAAAAAACAACTAATAACCCATATACACACTCATGTAGCTACTCACCAACCCATGCAGCCACCTATACACAAAGTGAGACACAGATACAGATATTTAAATATTTAAACATTACTTGCTTATTTACCCATTTATTCTTCCATCAACCTTTAGATATACATATATAAAAAATATATATTTTCAGAAAGATACACATTCACAAGGATGATGTCATCAGTGATGTCATTTGAGATGTCATCAGTGATGTAATGCGTGATGTCACTGACCATGTCATGAGTGATGTAATATGTGACGTTATCAGCAGTGCATTGCGGTCGAGCGAGTTATAGTTAGCTGAACTAACTATAACGGTGGAATTTCAAAGGTTTTGTATGAGTGAAATTTCCAGCTAACTATAACATGTGTGAAACCTATGTTTTTTTCAGTGAATATATATATATATATATGTCGAAAAAGACGCCATCCAACATATTCCCATGAACAGTGGAAACTAAATAACGCCAGAGCGAAACCACAGCTAAGTGCTCATTTTCTTGGTGCTTTATTTCGTGCAAAATTTTCGCCAGCAATACACACACACACATATATATACATATATGTTAATATTTATTTTTTTACAGAGTTTTATATAGCCCGAACTTGACACGAATCGGGTATCAAAGCGCTTTACATAGCACTAGTTGCTTTACATGAGGACACATTCATGTTTGTTAGGCACAGGGAGATTAAGGGATTTGCCCAGAATCACCGGATGTTCAGCGTCATTGCCGAGACTCGAACCCAGTTCCCCAGAGTCGAGGTTGAACGCCCTAGCCGTTAGGCCAACTCCTCTCCTCTCCCTATATATATATTATAGATAGATAGTGGAACTAGCACGTGCGCTCTGCCCCTTTTTATTACCAGGGTCACATGTCCAGTGAAGTCTGTGCTGGAGGCCTGTGGGGTGAGTGTAAGCCAGCCCTCAGGTAATGGTTGGTGCTGGAAACAACTAACACAGAGATTCAATCATAAATGGTCCATGACTTGTGGTGCACTAAGGTAGGGGCACCAGATCTGAAATTCCACACAAAAGATTCTATCGTAAAAGGGTCCATGACTTGTGGTGCACTGAGGTAGGGATAGCAGATCTGAAATCATACACAAAAGATTCTATCATAAAGGGTCCATGAGTTGTGGTGCACTGAGGTAGGGGCACCAGAGATGAGCTTGCTCATGTGAAAAAATTGTTAATGTCCTTTCAGAATTTTCCTACTGCCTGAGGGGAAATTGTTGCGCCCGGTGTCTACAGCACGAATCATAAAGGGTCCATGAGTTGTTATGTACAGAGTTAGTGGCACCTGAAGAGCTCAGCGTGTGCGCTGCCAGCAATGATGGTGTGTACTTGCAGGACAGGATTTGATTGGATATGTGTGAGACCTGCTGACCATAGTGTAGGCAGGCGGCAGCAGTTAGCAAGGGCCCACAACCACGTGGTGTTGACTTGTGGTGCACTGAGTTCGTGGCAACAGTGGCACTCAGTGTGTGCACAGCCAGCGATGATACGTGTTTCGGGCGGGCCGCACTGAGAGCTAGGTCTTTTGCCTAATTAATTTTGCCTTAATAAGGCCAAGTGGTGGTGACTTGTGGTGCACTGAGTTAGTGGCATCAGAAGCATTCAGCATGTGCGCAGTCAGCGATGATGCGTGGTGCGGGCGGGCCACACTGGAAGCAATGTCTGTTGCCTACTGGACTGTGTCATCTGCAATTGAGACTCAATCTGAATTGTGATCCCTGCTGTCCGCAGTGTAGATCGAAGGCAGTAGTCAGCACAGACATCGAGGAATTCTTTTTGTCACTTCCTCTTGGCAAAATCTGAGGACATAGAGAACAAATTCACTTGGCAATTAATAAATCAAGACTGAATTTGAATTGTGAGCCCTGCTGACCACAGTGTAAGTGTATGGAACAAAAGATTAAATATGTTTGGAGTACATTGTCGAAATATGTAGATTTTAGGGACGTTATAGTTTGTTGCCTACTGGACTCTGAAATTAATGAATCAATTCTGAATTTGAATTGTGAGCCCTGCTGACCGCAGTGTTGGCCTGAGGCAGCAGTCAGCAAGGGCCCACAGGTACGTGGCATTGAGTTGAGCTGCACAGTTAGTGGCACCTGAAGCACTCAGCATGTGCACAGACAGCAATGACGCGTGGTCGGGCGGGCCGCACAAGTAGCAATGTCTGTTGCCTACTGGACAGTGTCATCTGCAATCGCGACAAGTTCTGTATTGTGAGCCCTTCAGTCCACAGTGTAGGCCGGAGGCAGCGGTCAGCAAGAGCCCACAGCCACGTAGCATTGAGTTGAGCCTCACAGATAGTGGCACCAGAAGCATTCAGCATGTGCACAGCCTGCGATGATGCGTGGTCTGGGTGGGCCGCATTGGTAGCAATGTCCGTTGCCTACTGGACTGCGTCATCTGCAATCAAGACTCAATCTGAATTGTGAGCCCTGCTGTCTGCAGTGTATATTAAAGGCAGAAGTCTGTACAGACATAACTCTGCACTGCTGTGCTGCTGGGTTCACAGTGGACCTGTGTCAAGGAAGCCGGCAGTCATGGCAGCAGCCTCGTGGCAGGGTGAGGGCCACTGCTCTGGCAGATGCGTTGGCCTTCCCAGACTGAAACATGCCCAGAGCCCCGGCCTATTTATTCACATTTCTACGATGGAGTGGTGTAGGTTAGACCATCCCACTCCGCTTCCACTTACAGGGGGGGGCGACACAGCTACATGACTGAGATCTACCCCACTGCCTGAGGTAACATGGTTGCGTCCACTGTCCACAACACTACAAGCACCAGCAGTATATGCACACATGGTGAGGTCTGTGCTCTGCATCGTGAGGTCTGTCCAGCACATCACTGCTACACTTGGCATTGTGTTCATTCTTATTCATGGGTGACTTGCCTCCTTCACACATATTTGGTTCCCACCTCAGCTATTGTGTGGCTGAGGGGCCATGACATTTTCGGAAGGTCGGCTGTGCTGTTCTGCTCTGCCTCTGTGGTAGTAGGGGGTGTGGCGGTGGGTGTCGTGGCCTTCTTGGGTGTCGGAGAAGCATGATCAGTAGCTCTATGACATGTGTTGGTCTTCAAATGTGGCTCTGGGCTGGGCTCGCTTTCATACTGTAGTTAGTCATCCTGCTTTACACCAGTAAAAGGCAGATGTTAAATTCTTACTGCTAACGCAGCTTACCGCCTGTTTATGGATCGCATCGCAGATTTGGCTGGTCGTTGAAAATATCGGGAAGTGGTGTTTTTGTGGGTTTTTTGCATGGGAATGCTAACTCTGCATATCATTAACGTTAGTTGTCGCTCTCATTTGTGCGATTTTTTTGCAGAAGCTATCACTGGAAAACTGGTGATATCAGCAGTTTGCACCAGGTTGAGAATGGGGTGATAATTCTTTCACCACCTTTGCTGTGCTAAAGTGCAAATCTCGGAGATAAGTCCTTGAGAATACACATCATCGTTTTTGGTTTTTTTTTGTCCAAATTCGCGCATCCAGCCTCTTTAAAAAAAAAAAAAATAATAATTTTTTGGCCCTGGGGGTTTTTGTGGAATCCCTTGAGCAGGCCTAGGGGGTCAGGGTGTTTGTACCCTGCCCACTTTTCTTGTTTTTTCTTTTTTTTTCTTGTGATTCACATGTAGCTACAACAAAGTCCTAATAAACACAAGGTCTTGTTTTAGAGTCACCCTATAACCCAACAGTCTGGACTTATCGCGAGTTAGCAGCACATTTGCGCAGCGAAAGTGGCGAAAGAATTATCTCCCCATTCTCAAGTTGGTGTACACTGCCACATTGCCCACAGGCTGACGGTACCAACACAGCGGACAATCAACATCCTTCCGCAGACAAAGCTGCTGGCTGTGCTGCACCTGTTGGCCTCTGGTATCTTCTAACTAACAACTGCCAGAAACGGAGGAGTCTCACAACCAGACAAATTAAACTTCCTCACACGTCTTGGATGCATGTCCACAAAAGCAAAGTAGGGCCCCTGTATCCGCACCACCCGCTCATCCCAATTCGTAGTATTCCTGCACAACAAACCCCAACCCCAGCCGATGCTTGACACCTCTGTGCTCCGGATCCAAGATTGTAGTCACTGAAATGGAGGTGCGCCAGGTCGTGAAGTCTAGTAGTCAACAGTAGTGTAAAAACAGTACTTTATTAGAAAAACATAAATTAACAACACAAAAACATCAAACAACGAGTGAACATCCCAACGGGGAATATCATCAGGGCAACTTGTGGATTGAAATAACTGTAGATCATCCTGGAAATACCAATACTCCGTATTCAGAAACCTGTTGGATAAATGAAGACAATGGTCAAGCGTTAGTATGGTCACAAAAGTAATATGGTACAATGTGTTGCACTTGGACAAACCGGAATGCTTACAGGTATGATCAATCCTGCACAAAATGAAAGTAACAGAAGTTTGTGTGGTCGTAACCTTCGTAGGAAAGAAAAGGAACATTACAACCACCCAAACTTCTGTTACAGTCTTATTATGGATTTATCATACCGGTAAGCATCACGGTTCGTTGATACACCTGCATGTTCACTTCACCCACAATGCACAGGAACAGCTGGAGACCAAGCAAGGTAAACACGCCATAGCAGGCTTCCTGCACGTGTTGGGGAAATTGACTGCAAACATGTACTACTTGTGCCCCCTGCCAACACTGCACACAATAACCACAACAGAAACCACACGCATTCCAACAATGTGCAGGCAAAACTGGACCACCGGGGCGTGTACACTAATGTTGTTGCAAACTTCTCAGGCAGTGTGTATAATTCATACATCTTTTGCAAGCATCCAGCCCTGGTCCCTGCCCAGCGATTACTGCCCGACCCTGCTCACCCAGACCTCAATGCTAACGTGCTGGGGCAACCTCCTCAGCCGTCGCAGGATTCAGTGGCACAGGCCCCCAGCACATCCTGCTGCACCATTCTGAGGAGTCATGTCTGTACAGCCAGCTGCCTTTGGCTTACACGCAGTCCAGCCCAGCTCACAAGTCAAATTGGGTCTTGATGGTGTATCGAGGCCTACGCATCATCGGAGGATGAAGACTCGCTCAGCTATGGTGCCACTAACTCAGTATAACTCAAGTCATCGCCAGGTGGCGGGAGGCCCGTGTCGGCCAAAATGCCTCAGCTCTGACCATCTCTGTGCACCTCAAGTCATCGCCACGTTACAGTAGGCCAGTGTTGGGCAAAGTGCCTCGGCTGCCACCAACTCTGTGCACCTCAAGTCATGGGCCCTTTATGATTCAATATGGTGGTGCGGACGTCATCATGTCACCTCCGACAGTGGGGAATGTGATGTGGTAGGTCCCTAGGCTCTCAGGCATACATAATAACCACACAGACACACCCAGATAGAGAATGGAAATGGCCTTGAGCATGTGCGCCCAGCCCTTTTTATTGGCAGGGTCACATGTCCTGTGATGCATGTGCTGCATGGGTGTGGTTCAGATCACTACAGGGAAGACCTGGAACATGTAGCGTTGTCGTTCCCTCTCTGTAAGCGTAAGAGGAGTGGGCTGGCTGAAATGTGCATCCTTCACGACTTTACCAATATAGCAGTTTGAATCCGCTCATCCACTAAGACAGGTACACGATGGGTGCGCCACTACACTTTAAAAAAAAAATATATATATTAATATTTAAGAAAACATTATATTATTTTAATAACAAACAAAAAAAATATATATTTTTAGGATATTAAAGTTACAAAATATCACCCAAAAAAATTTAAATTACTGAAAAAACGATAGATTTAATGAACATTATAATTCGAAATCAGCATTTAAAAAACCTTTGAAATTCACAAAAAAAACATCGGTTTCAGGTACGTTATAGTTAGAAATTAGTATATAAAAACATTGAACTTCACTAAAAAAACGTAGGTTTCAGGCATGTTATAGTTATGCATTGCGGGGGCACAAGTTATAATTAGCTCCGCTAACTATAACAGCCAAATTTCACTGGATTGTACGAGTGAAATGCCCAACTAACTATAATGTCCCTGAAACCTATGGTTTTTTCAGTGAATTTCTAAGGTTTTTTAAATGCTAATTTCTAACTATAACGTACATGAAACCTATGGTTTTCCCAGTGAATTTCAATGTTTTTCAAATGCTTATTTCTAACTATTACATAGCACTCTCATTTTCAGAGTAGTGGAGAAAGGTAAGCGTGGCCTCAAAACATCTTTTAGCAATCCCAGTGTGTGGGATTTACTGGAGGTAACAGGAGGGGTAGTCATCCCCCAACGTCAACCCTGTGGGCTAACTACCCCTTTTATAACCTCCATTAAGTCCCACACAGAAAGATTGCTAACTTGTTATATCAGACCCGCACCCTTCCTGCACCACTGTGCAAACACGCCTCCTGGTGCACTGTAAGTTAACTGATTAAGACCCCTTGAATCATGAAGGTCCCTAGGGGCCAACTAGCCCACCAGTTACCTCCAGTAAGCACACCAGAGCTGGAATGCAGAGAGGTGTTCTGAGGCCATGGCACTTTTCACACCACGCTGCAAGCACAGCTTCTGGCGCACTGCTGCTCAGAGGATGAAGTCTACTTGTGTCCTGAGGTCCTCAGGACACAAGAGGACCTCATCGCCCCACCAGCAGCATGCCAGAAGCCGCGTTTGTAGAGTGGTGTAAAAAGTGGCATAGCCTCGGACCACCTCTCTGTAGCGCAGCTCTGTGGCACTTACTGGAGGTACCTGGTGGGCTAGTCGGCCCTCAGGGACCATCAGGATTGAAGGTGACTTAATACCCCAATTTACAATGCGCCAGGGGGCACATTTGCAAACTTGTTTTGTTAGGCCCCGCCCCCTCTCTTCACCACTGTGCAAACTCACCCTGTGGCACGTTTTAAGTTAGGGGATTAAGTCCCCTTGAATCCTGAGGGTTCCTGGGGTCCAACTAGCACACCAGGTACCTCCAGTAAGCACCACAGAAATGCTTTGCAGAGTGGTGTAAAAAGGGGCATGGCCTCGGACCAGCTCTTTGCAACGCAGCTCTGTGGTGCTTACTGCAGGTACCTGGTGGAATAGTTGGCCCCCAGAGACCCTCAGGATTAAAGGGGACTTAATCCCCCAATTTACAATGTGCCAGGGGACACGTTTGCACACTTGTTATGTCAGGCCCGCACCTCCCTGCACCACTGTGCAAACGCACCCCCTGGCACGTTGTAAATTGGGGTGCCTGGTGGGCTAATTGGACCCCAGGGACCCTCAGTATTCAAGGGGAATTAATTTCCCAACTTACAACACACCAGGGGGCGCGTTTGCAGAGTGCTGCAGGAAGGGGGCAGGGCCTCAGGTGTGATGCCGTTTTTTTTTGTTTTTTAGAAGGGGGCTGTGTGGCCCCCTTCTTTTCCCATTTTTGGTGCCCTGGGTACCCCAACCCCCAGGGCCTGACCCCTATTTTAAAAACAAAATTTAAAAAAAACGTGACTCCGAGGCCAATTCTGGCCCGGGGACCCCATCCCCCAGGGCATGGCAACATATTTATTTATTTAAAAATATATTAGTGGTGCTGTGTGCCCCCCTCCTAAGCCTGTATTAGCCCCGGGGACCCCATCCCGGGGCTGTGCCTCTTTTTAAAAAGAAATATATTTTATTTTATTGAGGAAGGGGGGCTTGGTGGCCCCACTCCCGGGCCACTTCTGGCTCCGGGTACTTCATCCTCAGGGGCCTGGCCCCTCCATTGGGGACTGTGGGGGGAGCCCGAATGCCCCCACAGTCCCGCCGGCTCCCCGCCTCCTACGGGAGCCACATTGCTTTTCCACAGGGGAGCTGCTTTGCTTAATCCACAAGGGGAGCTGCTTTGCTTAATCGAAGTGAGAGAAGGATTCCCTGCTCTAGCTTCAAGGAAGCAAAGCAGAGTTTGCTATGGCAGAGCAGGAGCCACACGGCTCCTGCCCTGCCATAGCAACCAGCAGTGTCCCCGTGGGCGGGCACCCTGGAATACTGCAGTAGCCGGCCCTGGGGGGTGGCAGTCTCCAGGGTCATCAAGGGCTTGAGGAGGGGGCCCCTCCCAACGTTTTAAGCCCCAGGGAGGTGGTGGTCCCCGGGGCAGTGTGGGGGGGCTGAAGCCCCCCCACACTAAATATTGATTTAGGGGAAGCTTCTCTGATCCTGGGCACCAACAAGCAGCCTCCACTGCTGCCATGAGGGGAATGGCTGGACATTTCCATTACCGGCCGTGAGGGGAACGGCCCGACAAAACTTCACCTCCCAGCTAACCATGCTCTCCTGTGACGTGATGCTGCCAGGGTGTGATAAAATCACCGCGGTCCTCCCGCAGCGCGGGAAGCTTCTCTGATCCTGGGCACCAATGAGCAGCCTCCGCTGCTGCTATGAGGGAAATGGCTGGACATTTCCAATCCGGCCGTGAGGGGAACGGCCCAACAAAACTACACCTCCCAGTGGCCCCTGCTCTCCTGTGACGTGACGCTGCCAGGGGGCGATAAAATCACCACGGCCCTCCGGCAGCGCGGTACGCGCCCGGGCCAAGCCCAGGCCAAGGGCGGGCCCTTCTGCACCCACCAGAGGCCGGAGGAGGCCTGGCTGGGCCACCCCCCTGAGTGGTGCTGCCGCAGTTGCTGTGTTGCTGGAGTGAAGTGAGTGCTAATCAGATACTGAGATATGGGGAAACGCACCACCATACCAGGCTCCCATCCACCACTACCACCACCTTAGACAGCATGATAGAAAGAGCAGTCAGCATTGTCTCAACAGAGATCGAGTTGACAGGAAGGCGACTATCTTTGGGACTGTTAACACACCAACCTACCTTGATGGAAGGAGAGGAGCAGGAGGTTTGCACTGGCCCCTCTCTGACACCAAATGTAATTGTTAACATCATCTGACACTCACCAACTCAGAAAGGCGGTTTGCGAGCTGGCAAACAATGAGGGTAACGAGGTCTTATGGATAGTCAAGCTTCGACCCACGCAAAAGACATTGTGACATTGTCCCAAATAAAGACGTCTCCCCAGACCACAAAACCACAGGGGCTAAAAGGAAAAGAACTTCAGGGAAACCTATCAGTACTAAGAGGAAACAACCACCTCGCTTAAAATCACAACACACAGCCCTGAACTCATAGATACAAGGCATGGCTGCCCCGGTGATCACAGTAAACACGGAGCCCACCAACACTACAATTGATACCACCATCGATTTGACCTCATCAGAAGCCGTAACCCACTCTATTCATACATAAAATGAGCATACAACAGCCCCGATGACTCGCATTAGACCCGGTGACATCTCAATTGACACCATAGTGGACTAAGTTTATGGACGTATGAAAAACTTGGTGGATACACATTTTAATGCCCTTTTGAAACGCTTAGATCACTTGGAAGCATTGATAAGTAAATCAGATACTCACATAAGTATACCCAAAGTCTCAAGCAAAATCGGGGGGGGGGGGTTCAGAATACAAAGCCCTCTAGCGCAGCAAACTGTAAATCCCATACCCTCTCTTTCCAATAATGCTAGTGTAATGTGTGTCAAACAAAAAGATAGTTTACTCACCAAATCTATCCCCAGTGAGAATCCTTTAACACGCATAGTGTGCACTAATAACAGCAATAGTTTGCATTACAACACCTCTTCAGTTAACCCTTCTGTTACCCACAACCCCACAACTCTGGCCCCCTTGCAATCCAACACCCGAGTGCCACCTACATCTCAAACAACCATGGCATGGGGCCATCCTTAGAGACAAGGAATGATGTTCTCAACTTACCCCCAGCAGCATGCCCCTATGTCCTAGTCCTAGCAGGCGTTCCCCCCTTAAGGAAAAACCAAACCGAGACTTGGGACCAACTCCGGAATAAAAGCGCTGACTGGCTAGTTAAACATAAAGGCCTAAGGGTGGTAAATGTCAGTGAGATATTAATGGTGCGCAGGGTGGGCTGGGTAGGACCCTCAAAAAAGAATACCAAAGGGGACTGCATCGTTATTAACTTTAGACAACCCCACTGATAACTTTGTTACTGTCAGTACAGGAATTCAATAATAATTTCCCAACCCTCATTTGGTCGTTGCCCTTAGGTTTTTTCTATAAACCAACCCCGGACCCACATACTTTTGTTATCCTCCCACACACCATGAATAATAAGTTCTCTGCTCTGTCTAGCATAGAAAGCCTAGATTGACTGTCTTCCAGTTCACCACCTGCTGCATCTGTTATCAGTGTACTCTCCCCAGACCCTCTCGTCGTTGTTACCCCTGAACCAGATGATTCAAATCTACATGTGCTTAGTTGGAATGTTGCAGGGCTAGCCTCTTAGCTACACTCTACTGACTGGGTCAATACAGTCCAAAATTACGACATCTTAATGTTCCAAGAAACATGGGGCCTCATTTATGAAAAGTGACGCATCGCTGCGTGAAAACAGCGATGCATCACTTTTCACTGCGCTCTCCCTGCGACATGATTGATGCGTCATATTTATAATATGACGCATCATGTCGCAAGGAGTTACAGATACGTCAGTATTTCTGACGTATCTGTAGGCGCAAAAGTGACGCATTGCTGGAGTGTGTCACAAAAGTGACGCAACTCCAGCAATGCTTTCTTTCACATGGGGAAAGCCCCATGTGAAAGGGCTTGCGTCAGTCTTACGCCTGCTGTGAGGCAGGCGCAAGATTTTGACGCAACAGCGTCCTAAAAGTGACGCAGTGAAATCTCATAGATTTCACTGCGTCACTATTACGAGGCTTTTTGCGGGTGAACGCCCCCTCTGCATACATTATACCTGATGCAGGTATAATGTAGCGCAGGGGTTTATAAAGTGACGCATCTGCTTAGATGCGTCACTTTGTAAATAGTGCGCATCAGGAGGCATGTTTTACGCCGCGGATGCGTCACAAAAAGTGACGCATCGGAAGCGCAAAACTCACGCAAGGCCTCATAAATGAGGCCGCTGGTGTACAAAGGAACTATTCTTAGAAGGCTTTGTATGCCTTAATAGTATTGTACCTAGCCCTAAAGAAGGCCGCCCATCAGGTGGACTCTCAACCTGGATCAATATCCTAGCAGGTGGGAGCATAAAGTATCTTGTGACAAATAACGATAACTTCCAAGCAATGATTTACACACAAGGGGCTTCAATTTGTTTTATCATTTTTTATAAGAACGATTTTATAACATTACCAAATATGAATTTTATTAATTTGTTTGAGTTTATTTCTAATTTACAAAATCAGAATGTGATTGACAAATTGGCTGGATTTAGTCTGGGTGGTGATTTTAATGCAGACTTCCTAAGGATAATGGCCCAACTCCTATTCCTTGGCCTCTGAGCCTTCATGTGAAAGAGGGCTGGAACTATTAGATCACCTATCTATTTGCAATTTAATTAATGTGACGCAAATAGCTGGCGTACATCAAAACACAAATTGCCTAATACCCACTTATAGGGGTTGTGGCTGCCTCTCTATAATCAATTACGTTTTCATATCAGCCTCATTGGAGGACCTTTTAGTAAAGACAGAGGTTTTGTGTACCACGCAGGACGACCATAATCCAATTTTAACAACAATCCAATTCTCTCCCAAACCCAGTCTTGTTAAAGAGCCCGGGGCAAATAATTTAGTGGTCTCAACCGACAAACTAAGAGTAATCTGGAAGGGCAATGATAATAAAGCTCTATTTGCCAATATGATAAAATTTCACCCACTGCTCATCGTAACTTGTTTGACAATTAGTGATCCCAACCTAGAGATTATTGAGGCATTTAGTAGCCTATGTGCTGGTATCAAACAAATGATTTCTAGATCAGCGTTAAACATCAGTGAGAAACCTAGATGGTTCAATAGTACCTGCTTGCGAGCAAATAGGAAACTGCGTGTAGCATTAGCGGCTAGACCCAGGAATGTTACTCTCGTCAGATTATTACGATCTCGTTATAAAGAAGCAGCCATGCTACGAAAAGACGGGCTTTTAAAAGAACGTTGAGTCAATCTAGCCTGTGCTGCTACACTTAATGACAGAAACGGTTTCTGGGCAGCAGTTAAAACTATGAGATCGTTGGGCCTCACCCTTACGCCCCTAAGCTGCAACATAACCAGTGAATCATGGGAAGCACATTTTGCCAGGATTTACACAGCCCCCGCCTGAGACTATGAACGTGTTAATTAGTCCTTCTGTCACTAGGGTCTTTATATTGGTGTCAGAAGTTGAGGATGCCATACACCAAAGCCTAGGCAACAAACCCCAGGGCCGGACGGGCTTTCCATCGATCTTATTAAACAGGAACCGGGCTTCTGGGCACCCCTTTTATGTAATGTAACAACTTCACAAACACCCTTGTTCCAAGCACTGGTCTACCAGCAATATTGTGGCTATTTTTAAAAAAGGAGCTTGATCTAATCTTAGCTGTTATAGACCGATCTCTCTGATTGATAACACCTTAAAAATCCTAGGGAGGGTCGTGTTTAACAAAATTAGGACATGGGTCGAAAAGGAACACATTTTAAATCGGTGCAAGCTGGGTTGTAGAAGCAAACTGGGAACAATCGAACAGTGTCTTAATTTAAATCTTATTATTTGGCAAGTATACGATAGCACAGAAGTCACCTATTTATTTGGCCTTCATGGACCTTACCTCGGCGTTCGATTTTGTCAACAGGTCACGCTTGTGGTCGGTCCTTTTAAACTATGGGTTGAACAAGGCTCTGGTTCACTTTTTGGCACATTTGCACAGGGACTTGAAGGCGCGGGTAAGGATCAGTAATGATGGGGAGGTCTCAGGGGACATCGTTATTGGTAGAGAGGTCAGACAGGGATGTGTACTGGCCCCTCTCCTAATCATTCTTTACATAAACAAATTACATAATGCCCTGTCTGAACTCACTAATGATGTACCAAAAATTAATGGAAATGTACTTCCCGCGCTCTTATATGCAGATAATGCGGTCCTTATGGGACACACTCCAAATGCACTACGCACTTTAGTTGGGGGTTTCGTGTCCTTTATGACAGACCTAGACCTCTGCACGAATTTTAAGAAATCCTTTATAATGACTTGTAGCCCAAAAAAACACTGTATCAATTCAAGAACTTCAGGTCATGTACGCCAACTACGCACCCGCACTTTTCCCTATTTGGGTTTAGTATTTTCTGACACTGGATCTTGGGCAGCCCATGCTGCCCATAGTAGAAGTAAGTTTTTAAAAGCAACTAATTCTATTCTAAGTCTTTCTCAACGAAAACAGGCAGAGGTAGTTTTACCTTTAATGAAGATCTATAAATCGCAGTGTATCCCCACCACCACGTATGGCACTGAAGTCTGGGGCTTTATAAATTGCAGTGGGATCCAAAGAGAGGAAAATAGATTTTGCAGGAAACTTCTAGGGGCGCAAATGTCCTCCCCGAATTATGTATGTCATAAGGAGCTAAAATTGTATTATATAGAAGATTTTATCAGGTCACACCCAGCTATATTTTGGCAAAAAATCTGGTTAAACCCAGCAGCAACTTTTGCCTTAGCTGCGACAAGGAAGGATCCATACCCTGGCTTTTCGCTGGAAGGCGAGGGCATACGGAGAGGGAGGTAGACCGGGGAGAGCCCTAGCGCAGACAATATGCACTGGACATGCCCCACAGCACATTCACAAAGTGAGAGACCAAATGGGCACTATCAAATATGACGTGAAGGGTATCCTAGAGGAATTTCGGAACACTTATGGGCAATTGTATAAATCGCACCTCATGATACCGACGGCTGCCATTCTAGACTATATGGCAGATGTGGAAATTGCATGGCTGTCAGATGCACATAGAGCATACTTGTCTCAACCAGTCACGGTCGAGGAGGTCACTGACATCATTAAAGCCCTCCCTAACGGCAAAGCGCCGGGACCGGACGGGTTCACAGGAGAGTTTTATAAGGCGTTTGCAGAGTTGATAGCACCACATCTGGTGAGAATGTACGGAGACGCACATGAAAAACAGACTCTACCAGCGTCACTCCGCGAAGCGATGATTGTGGCGCTACTAAAGCAGGGAAAAGATCAAGAATACTGTGACTCATACAGGCCACTATCACTCATAAATGTAGATACCAAAATCATTGTAAGTGTGCTTGCTTCACGACTCAAGCCCCTGATGCCGTTATTGGTTAGGCCGGATCAATCTGGCTTCATACCGGAAAGGTCCACGACACACAATACACGCACGCTATTTGCGTTATCACATTATCTAGCGCCTGAAACCAAAGCGGCGGCGATCCTCTTAGATGCCGCCAAGGCCTTTGACACGATAGAGTGGACATACTTGCAGGCAATACTGCAGCGCATGGGCTTCCCGATTATCTTTACACAATGGATATAAATTCTGTACACTGACCTTTCGGCCCGCATAAGAATTAATGGGTATGTCTCGGACTCGATCAAAATTGGCAGAGTAACCAGACAGGGATGTCCACTGTCCCCAATGTTAATCGCGCTGCTGCTGGAACCACTTGCATGTAAGATTAGGCAACACCATCATTATTCGGCGCTCCAATTCCCAACACAACCTCTACATATATCCCTATATGCGGATGATATGGTGCTTTACGTTAAAGATCCGGGCCAAAACTTAAACCCCTTACTGCGAGAATATATAAAATTTGGCCAGCACTGGGGCCTGCAAATCAACTGGTCCAAGTCCCAAGTAATAGCGTTAACGGATAGCACAGTCCCATTTGCATTGGATTATCCACTTGAATGGCGTGAAGTACCCACACGATATTTAGGCATCTGGTAGCACAGAATTATGGCAGGGTCATTTCTGACTTGGAGGAGAAAATCGGCCGATGGAACAAATTGCCCCTATCGCTAGCAGATAGGACTGCCAAAGTGAAGATGGTACTTTTACCCAAATTCCTTTATCTGTTCAACAACATCCCCATTAAGCCACCAGCGGAAGTCTTTCGCAATATTGACAAACTAGTCCTTAATCTCATCTGGGCAGGTAAACAAGCCAGGCTAGAACTACACACTTTAACATTGCCTTATAAACAGGGAGGGTTTAAAGTGCCAGATTTCTTACTATACTATCTTTGTGCACATGCGCAATTTGCACATTATTGGTATCATGAAATACCGTTCATGTTGCATGTTGCGGTGGAAATGGGAGAGGCTTACCCTGTCACCCTGAAGGCCATATTACCGCACAAACGACCGTCCTTACACACCCGTGACATAAACACCATCAACACTACCAACACTGCATGGTATGCACCAGCCCTACCGTTGGCACAACACCCGAAACTCTCGGTCACTCAAGAGGAGGTTGGCATGGGACTTCTGAAACAAGTTGGGATAGAGACAATGGGCGACTTATATGATGAGGGCCAATTTAAGCCATTAGAAAGCCTGATTACATTAGCAACCCAACGCTACTGTTTAATTTTACATACTACCGACTTCAAAGAGCAATGAAAGAACTCTACAAAACCTTTCCGATAGAACCCCAACAAATGACCTCACTGCAGTATATGTTAACAACCCCTACTGCAACACACATAGTCTCTAGACTGTACACTAGATTGCAAGAGGATATAGCAGGTAACACCGAGAAGGTGAGAATCAAATGGAATGCACACATGACAGACCCACTATCCATAGAAGAATGGTCCACTACATGCATGCTAATTGACATGCTGACACCAATTGGTAATTTAAGAATCATTCACTACAAATACTTACACCAAATGTATTACACACCATATAAACTTTACAATACGGATTATGCGCAGATTCACGATGTAAAAGGTGTAAATTGGAAGGTGCAGATTTTATTCACCTGGCTTGGCATTGCCCGAAAATTGCAGACTACTGGATCAAGGTGGTGGAGGCTCTGAGTGTAATGTAGGAAGTTTCCATCGAATGCACGATACGAGTGTGCCTATTGGGCCTTGTTCCTCAAGTAAGAGCGAGGAAACGTAAGTTCTGTGTAATAGCACTATTAATGGCAAAACGTAGAGTCTCGCTCCACTGGAATGGTTCGAGATACCCGACATTACAACACTGGTTGGAAGACCTCACATACTGCAGAGATACTCTGACGACCTATGAAGAGGAACTCCCAGCGGGTTCTAGACCTACAGACTACTGGTGTTATTTGGTTGATTATCTAAAAACACACCCATTTACATGTCCTGAGTAAACTATAGATATCAGACATAACAAGATAATGCAAACTACAGATATACGTCAATGGTGATGGGAGGGAGAATGTTGTGGCACAGTGCTCAAATGTTTGTTTGATCTGTTGTTGTTTTTTTTTTATTACTACCCGAACCAAAAAAAAAGGAGTTCTCACACAATACTTTAACATTTCTAATCTGCATGAGATGATTACTGCTGCTACAATTGTCACTGACTCGCCGCCGGACCCCCGGGTTGTCGGCCATAAGGCTGTGTCACTCTACTTCACATTCTATCTGATATCTGCTGCCGGCCCCAGGGTTGTAGGCATACGGCTGTGTTACTTGTGCAAGACCAAATAAACTATTTTTTGAACTAAAAAAAAATATATATATATATATATACATATATATAAATTATAAATTATTATATTTGTGTGTTTATTTTTTCTAATTAAGTTTATTTGTAATATTTTGTAAAAATGTATATTACATTTAATTTTTTTGTTACAATTAATAGTAATATTTAATATATTTAAGATATATTATTTCATATATATTTAAGTCGATATTTTTTACATCTATATTTTTTGCATCGATATTTTTGATTCAAAATGTTTGTACTTACCTGTGTAGGTATGGGAGTCAATCATTATCTTTGTAGTCTATATATTTGTTATTATATTTTGAACAGTGAACCAACTTATTGCACTGGTTGCTTGAGGTGTTTTAGCAATTGATTCACACATCATTATGAGGCATAGCACATGCAAATACTATTTTCATTCATTCACACATCCCTTGTTTTATGTGCCATTGCCACCAGATAAAAGCTAGTGGTTTGAGCAAGTGCAGAATATCAGCAGGTGCTATATATAGCTAGTAGCCCTCTGAGTATGGGTGTCCTCCAATGGCCAACCCCTGCACTACCTGCCCAGTGCATATATCCACCATTGTCCAACACTGGGAAGGTATTTGAAGAGGTATTTAAAGGAACTTCTGCTGCTCTATGACAGAGGGAGTCCTTTATTTATTTCTTTATTACATCAGGCTGCTCGAGAAGAGCTTCTTGAGCAACCTGATACTTTTTTTCCTTTTGTAAAGACAATCAGGTAGTTATGCAACATTACAATAAAGTGAAGTAGAATGAGCTTATTGTCTTGTTTTACTTTCATTGAATCAGTGCATGGGTGAATATTTCTGCCCCAAGGACTGATTCTTTTTGGAACGATGTAATTGGAAAGGGGAGAATCTACCCTCTCCAATGCCACCTCTGCTTAGAGTATCCCTGCTTGGGGATTGGTACAGGAGAGCAATCCCCAAGCAGAGATTGCCCAACTAGGCACCAAGGATGGCAGGGAGCAGCTTTTGGCTGAGGCTTTGTGCTCTCCCACCACATTTAAATGTTCTCCTGGGAGATGGAAGGGGTAATTACCCCTGATCTGCCCCACTGGGTTTGGCAGAAAACCCACTGTGTGCAAGGGAAAACCTTTAAAAAAACATTCATGGGTGGGACTGCCCACCTTGGGCATGGCTATGCCCCAAACCAGAGCAATAGTCTTTCTGCCCCCCACCCGGGCAATTACCCTGAATCTGTCTCCGGGTGGCAGGAAGCCCACTTATTAATTTTTTTAATATTGGAGTGGAGGCTGCCTACTATGGGCATGGCATGCCCCCACCCCAAAAACCAAGGAGGCAGTCTTTCTGCCTCCACAGGGATAGATGGGGTGGCTACCACCAATCTGTCCCCCTGGGCCAGAAAGCCCCCTTGATACTAGGGACATCATTCATACATTATTTGTTTTAAGTGTGAGAGACTCCTCTGCGCATGGGTCCGTGTTCCCCCACCCCAGAGCCCAAAAGACTTTCCGCCCCTCCTACAAGGTGGATAGGGTTTTCACTCCTATCTGCTCCTCTCCCACTGGAGGACAGAAACCCACTAGATACTAGGGATTTCAAAATGGCACCAAAACAAACAAAAGAATGGGGCAGCCTAATGTGGCATCACACACACACAATGGTTATGGTGAATTGTGGCTCACCTAATCACGCACTGTTCACTTGGTGCTCCGCACCTGAATCGCTTAAAGTTTATCGCCACTCTTTATACTTTATTTTGCATTTGTTTCCACATTTATTGAAAACTTTTCAATCATATTTTTCAACCTTCTTGGTTTATGTTATTCACATTATTCATAACATTTGCCATACTTATATACAAATGAATCACTGTTGCATTGACATCATTGACATAACATTTCTTGTTTCAAACATTTATCAATTGGCCCAATGCATTTCGGCACCCGGGCGGTGCCTTCATCAGGGGCAACTCTGAAAAAAATAAAAAAATTCTCAATGTAAGTGACTGGTATTTGATAGGTCATGGGGGTGTTTTAATATTTAATACATGGCGTACCTGAGATTAACTGTTGCTCAATGCTGATGTTCTAGTCTGATCACCTGAGTGACTGTTGTACTATGCAAACGAAAAAATTATAGAATGTGTAACTATTTGTTTGCTCCAATAGGTAAACCGAAGATGCCTATGTAAGTAAAAAACATACCTGCTTGTCTTGCTCTTTTTGGCTGTAACAACAAGCATATATCTGATTTACGATGCTTTGAAAAGTGCAAAGCAGCACTGTTCTAAGAATGAAACACCCTACCTTATCGTTGTTGAGATTTCTTCTTCCAATTCACGGATTGTGTTACCACCAATCTGTCCCCCTGGGCCAGAAAGCCCCCTTGATACTAGGGACATCATTCATACATTATTTGTTTTAAGTGTGAGAGGCTCCTCTGCGCATGGGTCCGTGTTCCCCCACCCCAGAGCCCAAAAGACTTTCCGCCCCTCCTACAAGGTGGATAGGGTTTTCACTCCAATCTGCTCCTCTCCCACTGGAGGACAGAAACCCACTAGATACTAGGGATTTCAAAATGGCACCAAAACAAACAAAAGAATGGGGCAGCCTAATGTGGCATCACACACACACACACACACGCACACTACCCACATGTATAGACACATAAACATGTCTTCAGAGGCAGAAATAATTTTGATAATAAGGCATGCACATTTTTCACTTGTATTCTCACTTGCGCAGGTGCAATGCAAGCAGAGGTTAAACACATTAGGCTGGCTGGGTCACAGATTTGATACATTTTTATTTAGAAACCTGGGGCGGTATTTTTTTTTTTCAAAGTGAAAGCTGCACTGAACTGGCCATTCTGTGAAACTTCTAAGGGCACATGTTCCTCTCTCTCTGTTACATGAATACGTTAAAAAAAGATTTATCAAGATCACGATATGGCCAGTCCGCATTTTCCGTCCGTCCCAAAGTAGATGACATTCTTTCTTGTGTTTGCTTACAATCTGAATTTTTTTTAATTTGGCTAAGCAGACTGGGACAGTAAAGGGCACTCTACAAGTGATCTCTCAATTAAGATAAATATGCTAACGTCCATGTTGAGAATAGGAGCCTCGTGCAAACCCATACATATTTAGTACTTCCAGAGATTGAATACAGGTCGGCGCTTCGATTAGGCCATGGTGAAATGTCCGTTACTGCTGGCGTAATTTAACAAATCCCTTGTTCCTATCCTGTTTTCTTTTTCTGTACCAGAAACAATGCTATATTCTGCCAAATTTTAAAGAAACATTTTTAGAAATCCATGTATGTCCTGATCATGTGATATGAGAAGTTAGTATGTGTGATTTTTGTTTTTAAAGTAAAATGAATGCCTTTGATTTTGGGTCACACAATGGCATACCTGTTGTCGTAAACAACTTTGGGGCATATTACCAAGCAATAGCGATAATTATCGCTATTGCTTGGTTAGAGACAAAGGGGCATATTACCAACGTTAAGCGATATTTATCGCTAACGATGCTTAGCAACGAATTTCTTAACGCTAAGCATCGTCAGAAATTATCGCAGATAAACCTTGCTATTATCAAAGTTTATCGCAAATGCGATAAAAAACGGCCGCAATGCATGAATATCGCTGAAAAGTCAGCGATATTCATGCATTATCGAGCTAATGCTCTTAGCCATGTTATCCACCTCCCATTGGATAACATGGCTAAGAACTGCTCAGGGCAGGTGTTAGCTTTTGGAGATATTCGCGCTTAGCGCGAATATCTCCAAAAGTTGGTAATAGGAGATAGCGATGTTAGCGACTGTTTCCAGTCGCTAACATCTTGGCACGCCCACTTTGCATGTCATTAGTGATAAATATCACTGACATGCAAAGTGGGGCCCAAGATGGTCGCTATCTCCTACTAGCTGTCACTAACTGGTGTTAGCGACAGCTAGGTAATAGGGAGATAATTTTATCTCCGCTTTCTTGGCTTTTAAAGCCAAAAAAGTGGAGATAAATGCCCTTGATAATATGCCCCAAAATTTTACCGCTGAGCTGCGGCGAATTTTATCGAAGATACACCTTGGTATTACCAAGGTTTATCGCAAATGCGATAAAAAACGGCCGCAATGCATGAATATCGCTGAAAAGTCAGCGATATTCATGCATTACCGAGCTAATGCTCTTAGCCATGTTATCCACCTCCCATTGGATAACATGGCTAAGAACTGCTCAGGGCAGGTGTTAGCTTTTGGAGATATTCACGCTTAGCGCGAATATCTCCAAAAGTTGGTAATAGGAGATAGCGATGTTAGCGACTGTTTCCAGTCGCTAACCTCTTGGCACGCCCACTTTGCATGTCATTAGTGATAAATATCACTGACATGCAAAGTGGGGCCCAAGATGGTCGCTATCTCCTACTAGCTGTCGCTAACTGGTGTTAGCGACAGCTAGGTAATAGGGAGATAATTTTATCTCCGCTTTCTTGGCTTTTAAAGCCAAAAAAGCGGAGATAAACCTCCTTGGTAATATGCCCCTTTGTTACCCAGAAGATGAATGTTGCAAATAAATGTATTCTCAACAAGAGAAAAAAAATCCAACCAAAAGCTACACAACTCAAAGGACGACCCATTTTGTAAACAATCAGAAACAATTCTGAATCAAGAAGGTTTCCTTCATCTGTTCTAGCAAGAAAAACTATAATCTTGGCCTCAAATTCTTTCTTAGCTCGACGAGCACTGTTGAAAACCAATTACATCCTATGATGGTATTCTAAAAATAATTCCCTTCTTTTTCTTCTGTGAAAACAAAAACAAAACACCGTAGGAAAGACCGAAATACAAGAACTGGCGAACCGCAGCATTTCCGCCCACTGGCGCAGTCTAAATCGAATCCATTCATTATTGCTCTGCGTTTTCCATATCCAAGCAGAAGAAATATGTGCCCTCGCCTTCCTTCCGTCTAGTGGTAATTATCTGGAAGCTAAAGATAACCGATTCCATTTCTGAACCACTTCCTTCTGTGAAACTACATGTTCAAAACTTTAGGTTACTTCCTGTACAGGACGCAAACAACCACAACCGCAAGAAACGTCCTCCCTTCTGCATATTTTGCTGCCAAATTATATGTTGTTAGCAATGCTGTTTTGTTTATCTTTGCAGGGTTGTGAGAAAACATGTGTTCCAATGAAATGTCAATATCAAGTGGGAAAGTGTCATCCTAGCGTGATGCCTCTTCCAGAAAATCGGCTGACATAATATTGTGAAGGTGAGCGTTTATTTGTATATGTATATCTATATATCTCGAAGAAACAAAGGTTTAAGTGATGGTACAGTTAGGCTGATGCCTGTGGGGTACCATCCTCTCTACAGAGAAATAGCGTTTTTTGTCTTTTTTTTCAGCGTTTCTGGGGATTAAAGTGCACATTAAGGAGGAAACTAGGGGCCACCAGAGTCTGTCAGCAGGCGGGTTATCTCTAGTCCAGAAGGAGAAAAAAGAATGTCTGACAAGACAGTAAGTTGCAATATTTGCAGCAGCCCTTCGGCTGGGGTACTGGGGAGAAAAAGAGTTTTGTGACCTCAGGGATGCATAAGCATCTTGCTGCATGGTATTCCTGGGATTTCCAAGCAGCCAAAAGAGACGTCGGTAAGTAGAAGAGGTGGCCTCTACATCATCTATGGCCTACAGGACATACTGGAAGACGCTGACCCCCAGAACAAGAGAAACAGTCAAATCCTTGTTTGTCACGGTTGGGATTAATTGTTTAGTTTGACACCATCATTGGTTTCGATAAGCAGAGTGTTTCACCAAAAACTAAAGTTCTAACTGTTGGATATTTTTTCCTCCGAATTCCAGTTTTATATTTTTTTGAGGTTTTCCCCCCAAAACAAAAAAATATAAAAAAACCTTAAACAACTCAAAACAATGATCTTGTTTATAATGGTTCACAAATGGAAAACGCTTAACATTGTTTGCCCTGTGTCCCTCACGTGGATAGCACTCCCCATGCTGCACACGGCCTTCAGTTATCTGCAGCGTGGTGTTGGCCAGGCCCTGCATCCAATACCCGTGCAGCTATCTTCCACCGTACATCAGCTTCAGGCTCTGCATCCAAACCATGGACGGGTGCCCAAACCCCTGATGAAGGCCATGACCTGCAGGGGGTAGCCACAGACCCAGCCCTCCAGCCAGGCTTGACGCCTAACCTGCCTGGGTTGCCCAAACCACCCACCCCTCATGGCTGCCCAATAAACATTTTCTCAACTTTTTTTGGTTAATGTGATACTCCATGGTACACACCAGGGTATATGCAGCCTTTGTGTCAAGTAAGCTTCACATAGGAAGCATGGCTGGTACCACTGTACCATGAGGGTGAAGTTTGAATGGCAACTTCTACTGAAGTACTGCAATACCTCATAGTAGCTCCAAACTGCATCCCACAGGAGTACTGCATTATCCAAAACTCATTTTTGAGGGGCCTTGGTGGCCCCTCTTTGTCTCCCCATAAGGGTCAGGGGGCAGAGAGTTTCTCCACTGACCCTTATATTGTTTAACATTTGTAGAACATAGCGACTTAGACCCCGAGTGTTGTAACCATGGGCACACCATTTTCTTCTGAGCTGTATGTAGCCAATCAGATTGCTCGGTACCTCTGGATTGGTCCCAGTCCATTATCACTGAAATGACTGACAAGAGAATAAGCTCACTTGGCCAATCAGAGGGCCCTATTTGTTTTATTTTTAGTCCTGCGGGCCTCCGACAGGAGGACCTACTGTCCAGATATATATAACTTTTTAACTTCTTCCAAACCACTAAGCACCTCGTTTTCTTGAAAATAGCTGAACAGATTTACACCAAATCACAAAAGCGTGCTTTCTGAGTAAAGTTGTAACATTTGAAAAACTTGGTGTGATTTCATTCAGTTGTTTTTTCAGTATTTGAGAGCAAAGTTTCCTATGAGAAATCAATGTTTTGTAATCTCTTGATCACTGCTTGAAAGATTGGTGCAAAGCTTTCCAGGAAGGAACACAGGTGGATGAGCTTTTTTTGGAAGGTTTTGTGATCATTTGTCAAACTGTGGCAAAGTTATTAGCAAATCAAAAAACACTCCTCCTATGGAAACTCTGACCTAACCATTACTACACAGTGGCATTGGTCACTGAATATGACTACTGGGTCAAGTAATGCCTAGAAAGCCTACACCCCCTTGTCAAAAGTCAGCACACACTGATCAAAACTCTCTGAGAACAATTTGGGCAAAGGAAAGGAGTGCCCTGTATGGTTCTCCCCAGCATGGGGGCAGGTAACAGATCGCGCCACATACGGAGCTCTGGATTGCACATCTTTGTTCTTCATCATGCAACCGTTAAATGAACGCACTGCATCACAAATGTTATTAACCACACCCAGTCATACCCATCAGATTACATAGTAATTGTAAGGAGTCTGCGAAGGCCCACTAGAGGCCTCATATACACAAACATAGGACACAACATACCCCAGTCCCCAGGACATGGGCCTTGGATATCACAGAGCCATAGAAAATGCCCATTAATTAAAACACTCATTGATAATGAAGCCCAGATATGGTAGATGGGAACCTTGACTGCTCTCATAGTACTTTGGGTCAATCACATATCTTCAGTTTTAGCACATTATATTCTGTTGTACTAAGACTGGACATAGCAAAGGATCAAGTTTAACAGAGGAATAGGAGCTAGTTCTGCTGATGAGACCTAATTAAATCACCCCGGGTTAAAAAATTGATGCTGCATTCAGAGCTGTAAGATTGGAATATTTAATTGGATGTATTTATCATAATCGAATAGATTCTGTAATTTCTGTATTTTATAACAAATTGTATATATTGATATAACCATGAGCACTAGACCATCTGCACTTTAAGTATTTGTTTTTCAGGTCTCGATTATTCACACAGGAAGTATTATTTTTAGAAATGAGGGTCCTTGTGCAATTTTTTGTTATGTATTCAGTGCAGTATAATTGAAGCAGGTTAGCCTTTGAGTGAATCCCTCCAGACACTTGTATACTATATATTCATAATTACTTCCTGGCACCTGGAAGTGGGGGACAAGACGAATACAACATTTCACATGAAGCTTGACCTAAATGATCCCAGATTATGCTTTTCAAACTGTCTAAGGCCCAACCCTCTTCAATATTTTAAATAAATTAGCTTCTTCTGTAGTAGGGGGTGGTTTGCATCAAACAACTGTCGATATTTTTTAGGGGTCTATGAAATTTGTATAATTGTCTTTCATGTATTTATGTGAAATTTTGGGAATGTTATGTGAAATTAAGCATAATTATGTGAAATGCAAATCCATCATTTACTGCTGTATTTTAGTGTAAATGCATTCTCACATCAATTTTTGACACGAGGACGTATTTTGTGGTAAGTAAATTGCGTGAAAAACACAAATAGCAGGTTTAACAGCTGCTCGTGTTCTGCCCATTTGTGTTATTGCTGAGAGTAAGCAGTAAAAGTTTGCCATGAACAGCACGTAATATCGCAACATGGCATAATGGCATCACTTCAGGAATATAATGCAACAAGCATAACGAAAAATTCCAAAAATGACAAGAATTACACAAACGTAATTTCAAATTTGCCCATGCCTACCATTAGCACAGATTGAGCAATTATCCGTCCAGTTTGGCAGAGCCATTCTATGCCAACCACAACAAAACCATCTGTGCACTAAAGTGAGGAAAACATTCATAACTTTTTTGTGGAATTCCATGGAGTCATTATAACTTCTTTGGCAATCCAAATGGACTCCAAAAGGTTATACTCTGTGTTTTCCTCTTGTTCCCCTAGTTTCTGCATTAGGATTTTAATACAGTTAAAAACTCAATTAAACAAAGTAATATTATGGCATAATTTCCGGCATTTTGCATAACAAGCTTAATGCAAATTCTATAATATATGCAAGATTACGCTGAAGTAAATACAATTTCACCTGGGACTACTTTGTAAGACCTGCCAACGTTTTTAGAAAATTCTTCACCTATTCATGTGGTTCTACAAAGTCTATAATTCTTATGGACTCCTAAAGGCAAACTGGTATTTCAGACCTTAGAAATGTTTTATCTCTGTCTCAACCTGCAGCATGCTGATATAAAAGTACCCTTCATAGAAGTGGATGTTTCACGAGTTGCAGTGGGAGGAATTATTTCTCAGAGGAATGCTAGATCTATGTAATCAGAAACAGGTGATCCAGCCCCTGATATGTAGAAGATCCCTCATCCAACTTTCAGTAAAAGGGGATCAATACTTCTTAAAGCAGTTATTTTACAATTATATTATTTTGGAAAATATGACTAGAAGGTGGCAGATAGCTTGCACTCCCTACTAGTAAATCAGGGAGATCTGAGATTGCAAAAAAATACTATTCAATTACTAATCGTTTTGCAAATACCAATGTCAGGTCCGAACTAGCCAACACCTGACTCCTGTGTCTCTGTTAGCCTGCTTTTATGGTGTGTGGCTAAGAATGCCAAGGCATTCATGGATATCTTCTATTGGATGATGTATAATCTGATGTTCATACTTTTGACCAGGAAAACTAAATGTAAAAATTGAAAGACAGAGAAATATTCCATATGATAAAGCATTGTTTGTATCCTTCACAGGAACATGTTTTGGTGATGTACTTGGTGGCATGGCTGAAAACCTTGGAAAAATTGGCATCACTAATGCCTTCTGCAAACCATTTATAATCTGCACTGTGAAATTGGCCTAAAAAATACATTCAAGCATACGCAATGCAGAGCAGTAAGTAAAGTTGCTGCGCTGCATTCCGTGAATGGGAGACAGCTGAAATGCTCCATATCTGCTAAGATATGTCGCATTTCAGCTGTGTCTTAGCGATGGTGCACTGTGTGCTGCCTGCCACCAATGGAGTCACCCTTGTACTATGGAGTAAAAGTGACTGCATTACAGGCAGGATTGTTTTTGTGCAGGAAAGTATACCTTCCGCCACAAAAACAATCCTTAAAGAAACTTTCATCTTTCTATGTGTGCTGCAGACACATAGAAAGAAGAAGTAATGAGGGGAAAAATATATTTCTCCTTGTTACACTGGTTCAGGGAGGTGTAGCATTTACTCACCTTAGTAAATTTGTGATTGCATCGAAATCCATGGGTGGATTCCGACTGACCGATTATGATAGAAAGGTAACCGTCTGGTCTTCCTGACTCAGTTCCGTCTGGCATTCTGAGACTCCGAGTTTGTCTATGGACAGCTGTTCCGACTGACGTATTACGATGTCGGATTCGAACAGCCTTTCCGAATTTGTCTGTCCAACATGAAACGGCTGTCGGAAACTGACTTTGGGGCCCGTAGCATGCCCCCTTCACCCAGAGGCCTCCGGTTGGGGCCCGTGGGTGTACCTATGGGACCCCTCTTTACAACCATGTACTGTGTGGCAGGCACCATGGGGTGCCTTCCACAGGGTTCAAGGTTTCCGCAACCACCCTATTATTCAATGGGAGCCTGAGTTGTCAGTCGGAACACAAGCTCCCATTGAAGTCAATGGGAGTCTGACCGAATGGTGTTCGGAAACATCATAATTGGTTACTCGGACTTCCTGAACCCGATTGGTTGGAAACGATTCTGACAAGGAGTCAGTCGGAATGCTTTCCATCCTACATCATAATGAGGCCCTTCGTGTTCAATTTCATGCCTAAAATATTGTGACATAGAAATATCACCTGGAAGAATATTGTTGTAAAGAATATTGATTTTAAGGTAAGTATTATCGATTTTGAAAATATTGGAATCAATAATATCGTTCTGAAAAATATGATTGTTAATAATATTGTTTTTTAATTATTGGTATGTATTTTAGTACATATTGTAAGTGTATGCATTATACATTTTTAGTATAATTATTGTTCATGGTTTTTAATATATGTGTTAAATTTTTAGTAGTTATTATATTTAATAATATAAATTGTGATTATTACAACAGGGTTGTGGGGTTTATAAGAGTACAGGGTGGGAAGTAAATGAATTATAATTAATTAATAATGAGTTTTTAATTAATGCTAATTATTTAATTAATTATGTTACTTGTGTAATTCATTTTTTTAAGTTACATTTTATGTGCAAGTTGTGTGTTTTGTAGGGGTATAGGGAGGGAAGTAAATTAATTATAATAAATAATAAATTTTGATATAATATTGATTATTTAATTGATAATAAATTATGTTAACTGTTCAATTCATTTTTTTAAGTTACATTTTAGGTGTGGGTTGTGGGTTTTGTAGAGGTATAGGGTGTGAAGTAAATTAAAAATAATTAAGTTTTCATTATTTTTTTCTACAATATTATTATTTATTTGATAGGTTTTTATGCTGGAATTTGTAATTAAAGATGTAAATTATGAAATCAATATGTTTTAAATGCATATATTAGGTGTGGATTGCTTGTTTCGTACAGATAAATGATGGAAAGGTAATTAAATATAATTATGTTTTTTAGTTAAATATTAATATTATTGTGATAGATGTTTAATTATGTGAAATGTGTAAATATATATATTTATATTTTTAATTGTGTTGTGCAGTTTGTAGCGGTATAGGGTGGAAAGTCAATTAAGTAATAACAAATTGTAAAATAGTAAAAAAAAGTTTAAATATGTAAATTATTATAGTATAATTGTGTTGTGTAGTTTAAATTGAAATAAGAGTTCATTTATTGCTTGTTATTATAGTGAGAATATAGGAGGTCATTATGATATTGGTGAATCCGCCACCAGCAGCGTGTCTATGGCGGATTCAGCACCATCGTGCAGCCATTGAGCCCGCCAGTTAAGGATGGCGGGCGGATTGCTGGTGGACGGGAAGTCCGTCTGCCACGGGTCTGACACAGGCAATAGTTATGATGGCCTGTCGGACCAGGAAAGCATACCGAGAATGGTGGTGGTGCCTAGCAGGCACCGTCCGCCACATTAAGATGCTTAATTCCCGCCAGCCTTGAATGGCGGTTCAACCACCATTCACAGGCTGGTGGGAATGTACTTTAGGGGCCCGTAGCAGGTACCCTTAAGCAGGGGCATGATAGTTTTGCACATGGGGGCCACCTATGGTGCCCCCAACATTTCCCTGCACCGCATGGTGCCCGCCACGTAGTGCAGGGAAATGCTAAACTTGCATTTTTACCATTGGGGTGGGAGCTGCAGCCAGCAGCACCTGCCACTCTGGTAAACATGTGCAATGCAACCGCCACAGTGGTGGTCGCATTGTAATTGCACTTGCAGGACCGCCGTTATATAGGCGGCTGATCCCAATCCCTGTGACGATGGTGGATGGACTAAAATCCATCCACCATCGTAATGTCCCCCATAGTTTGGTATTTTTAGCAAAATAATCAATGTTTATTTAGTTTATTAAAAAAAATATTCATAGATTTTTAATATTTACATATTTATATTGTTAGTTAATGATTATAATTTTGAATGTATTTTATTTTGTTGAAGTGAATATCTTTGTTTCTAATGTTGCACAGAGTGCAGTGGGAGTACAACATTTTAGCCCTTTACCATCTGACATTGTCTCTATTCTTGTAATGAATGGAGTGGGAAGAGACATGTTTACCCCTCCATAATCCAACTCATTCCCTTTGTTGCAGTGACTGGCGAGGGAATAGCATATTTTACCCCTCCACAATCCAACACTTTCCCTACTGTTGCACTAATTGGAGTAGGACTAGTACATTTTACCCCTCCGCTATCCAACACTCTCCCTTATGTTACACTAACTTTAGTGGGAAACTTTTCTTTTACCCCTCCTCAATTAAATATTTTCCCTACTGTTGCAATGCTTGGAGTGGGAATCATACAATTTACCCTGCAAGGTCCATTTTTATACTGTTGATTACATTGGAGTAGGAATCATATATGTATTATTCTTCGAATTTTATAGCTTTGGTTAATTTAATTAAAATTAAATTAGGTTTTTGTATGCAGGAGCAAGTACTCATGAAGACACAAAGTACTTCTATAACTGAAAATATGAGTCTGTATGTCAGGTACATAGACAACATCTTTATTTTGTGGCAAGGCTCAGATGAAAGTGCTAAAAGCTTTGCAAAAGAAGTTAATAACAAAAGCCTACATCTAGCGTTTACCTGTACCACCAGTAGAGAATCCATCAAATTTCTAGATTTGGAAATCTTTGTAGAAAATAACAAAATACAATCTAGGACTTACAGAAAACCTACCTCAGGTAACGTAATCCTCCACACCAGTAGCTTCCACCCCACAAGCCTCAAGGAGAGCATACCATATGCAGAAGGCCTCCGAATGAAGCGTAACTGCAGCACACATGTAGGATTGAGACAATCCACAAAGGGCTTGTTTGAGAGATTAAAATGTAGAGGATACAGCACTAGAACATTGTCCAGTGCAGAACAGAAAAGTGCCAATGCCAAAAGGGAAGACCTGCTATTCACCAAAAACAGTAATAAGAAAATACGCAACAAGGAGACAACACCCAGATTGATTACAGGTTTCAATACTTACCATACTAACCTCCGTAACATATTGCACAGGCCTTGGCAATAGGCCTGGGCTGTATATTCCATTCCGCTCGTGGAATTTGGGTAATTTTGCATTCCGTGGAGAACGTGGAATTGCCATAAATTCCGCGATCCGCGGCTTTGTGGAATTTGTTGCTTGTTTGTGCTTTCAAAATGCGTGTTCGCAAGATATTTTTCCCGAGCCGCAAATAGCATTCGCAAACAGGAAAAAAGCATTGCGAACAGGCGGCACAGGCAATCCCGCGTGTTCGTGGAACTTGTGCGTGCTGGCAGACGTTTTTTACCATTTCTCTGAGCTTTACGTAGCGCGACTACGCAAATTCCGCCCACCCCTAATTGGCAACTAGTACGAAGCGATCCAGTCATAGGTCCCACCTGCGCCAAACCCCCCAGATTACATTTAGAAGACCCAAATCCTGCGCCAGGAACTCGTTTGTAATTCACCAACAATAGAAAAGGACGCTGGCTGGCTTAAACCACAGAGAGGGTTTTACAAATACTCTAAATGTAAAGCGTGCAAACATGATATAAATACCAAAACAGTCCCCTTGCCACTTGGACAGACGCCTTTTGAAATCAAAGGCAGTTACACATGTAAAACAGACTTCGCAGTTTACGTTTTCCAATGCACATGTGCAAAACAGGACGTGGGAAGCACCATACACCCCATACACGTGCGGATATTAAAACATATTAGGGCCATCATTCATGATGACCCCACATATCCGGTAGCGAGTCACATGAACACTTGCCATGGTGGTAAGGCTCAAGAACTTTTCATCTTTGTGAGTGATAGTGTCCCCAAGCACATTAGAGGAGGGAACAGACAGCTATCACTTTAGATTAGAATAGAATCAAGGTATATAATTCTACTTGATTCCAAAATCCCAAACGGGATAAATGCAGATGAGGCACTTAATGTACATCTTTGATAAGCTAACCGCTTGTCCTGTTCCTGATCCCTCTCCTTAGTGTCAGGTTCTTACACTTTAATCACTTTTGTAATTTGCTGTTGGCACATTCTTCACAACTTAGTTATACATTTCTCAATAGTTACACGGGTCGCCAACTTCCAATCAGATCAATAACAAAGGAGAAATCGATCCTGGGGTAATGTCCCACTTAGGCTTTATATATTGTCTGTTCCTTTAATACCCTACATTAATCAGCAAACTCACCCATTACTTAGAGATCTTTGTATCTATATACAAAGGCATTTACTCCTTTAGCATCCCTAAGAATACCCACATCCTATATTAGTTGATAGGATAAGGTGAGAGAGATTTATCGGTATTAGAATGAGGGGTGGAAAACATTTCAGATGTAACTCTTCCCTTTCCCCGATCTGTTGTGATGCATACATACCCATAAACACTGCTGTGCGTGAGAATCAAATAGCAAGATGCCCTGAAGCATTCAGGAAGCACACAACATCGCTCTGCCATCCGGCTATATGCTGCAGCCTGCCATTATGTTCAATTTTAATCAGAATAGGGAGGAGGAATTTTGGTGTCCATTCAGTACCCCAGTTCAGTATTTCATATAATCAACAGAAAACGGACACTTGTAACCACGTTACAAATAGATTAGCTGGATCACCCTCATACACGCCATGTATACTTTGCGGTTTATATAGTTTTTCGGCCCCACATGTGCGATATGACATTATAATTGGGTGTTCCAAGTTCGTGCTATATGCCAGCCTCAAGCCTGAGGCAATCTCTGATGTAGTGTAGTAGTGTCCAGAGATATAAGTGTGCCCCCAAAAAGGAGAAGGATATCTTCACATAAAACAAACTTTCACCTGGTTTAAACTTTAATTTCTACGAGTGAATTGTTGTAATTTAAAAACAAGGGGTATAATCAAAGATCGTCTTAGGGGATCTCTTTATATCACTTTAGAAAAGGTTGACATGTTTCTGTCCCATCTTGCCCAGCCGGGTCTAAGGGACACTCGTCAGGACAAACTCACAATGTTAAAAATATTTCACACGATTTGTGTCATATATGGTGTTTTTTTGTTACGACTCTGTTTCCAAGTAGGTATGTGGTACCTGTAGTAAAAAGAAACATAAAGAGGCGTGGGGGTACAAATATAGCACTCATAAACATCTCTCTATTTGAGAAATATAATGGTAAAAAATGCATAATTGCTGCATTAACTACGGACTAGTTAAAACACTGCTAGTAAAGACAATCATGTTGTGCCACGGAGAAAGTAACATTGAAGGGTGACTCGGTAACATTGTTGTTCAATATTTGCCAACTGAGGGATTGGAAAGTTGTTTTTTATCCTCAATCGCTAATTCAATCATTCTTAATCATTGTAATCGATATCAGGTTATGATGAATGATCTAACTTTCTCACTCAGGAAACCCCGCGATAACTACTGATGTTTATCTTCATTACGTATGGTGTTAAGGTTCGAGATATCTTAAAAGTAAATAGGATTACCTGAAATGGATTGTTACCATGTTTCAACAGGAGCCCAGGACTCTCTGGTCCTAAGCTGAAAAGAAGAGACGTACAAAGCGGGTTTTTTTACTTTACCGTACTTTTCAATACAAGATTCTCAGTCCAACGCTGGTAACAGATAACCTCACCCGCACTTCGGAAATTCCCCGCGTCTGGTGCTGGCTCTGCCCCCGGACGCGGAGCTTGATTTCCGGCTTCCTTATATTCGAATCGTGTTGTAATGTTTGGAAGTGGAAAGAGGACTTCGATTATTAATAGAGTTTTTACGTTTACATTCTATTCACATTTACGATAGAGCTGACAATTATTTATCTAAGTTGTTACATTCAGATCTCATCACAATGTGAATTTAAAAGAATGAATCGTAAATGTGAATATTTTTGTTTTTTTGGATTGTGATCGCACAATAGTTCAGGTATATTGGTCGTGATACCAGAGAATTTTTATAATACTCTGATAAGCTCGTATTCGTAGGAATTCTGTTTTATGAACATTAGGAATGGTTTTCATCTGTCGGTGTTTCGACATTAGAGCTAGAAAGGGGACTACAAATGTGTGAACACAAACCTTGCGGTTACTCAATTCTTGTTGAAACTCTACTTCGTGATGTCTTAAAAACAAAGTATATTCAAATTGTTGTTTATAGGTATTATTTTCTGAAGTGGGTATAGGATATCTTTCTTGTGGTGTGAATACTCTAGTGCAGGAATAGGGATGATTATTTTTCTTTATCTATTTCAGCACAAGTTGTTTATACTGACTTTTTTATATTATAAGCACTGAGGAAAAAACTTCTGGTTCCTTCTACTTTGTCCAGTGTTCTATATGTTTATCGCATGGACTGTGGATACTGATTGGAGGGATCTCAGAAAAGGTTTTTTTGGAAATGTTTTCCTTTAAGAGAGATAAAGATGGTGATGAATCCATGACTATTATAGACTCTTCTCATTATGCAAATTAATGCCAAGGTATATTATCGTTGAGTACATTTAGGTGTGTTTTCAATCGGTTCACCCATCTTCGCTCCTTTTCAAATAGTATTTTTTCAGCGTTAGATGTTTTATCGTAGAGCATTTCTAGAATTGTCCATCTTAAATCCTCTGGTTTATGGCCAAATTTAATTAAATATGAACACAATTTGGTTGTATTTTTCTTTAACTTGATGTTACTCTTATGTTCCCCAATCCTTAATTTAATTTTCCTGCATGTCATGCCTATGTACTTCTTGTCGCAGGGGCACCATATCATGTAGATGACATGTGTGGAGTTACAGTTGGTATGCTGTTTTTGTATCCAGTGCAATGTATCGGTTAACTGTAAAGATTTTGTCATTGTTGTCAATTTACATACTAGACAAGTTTCACATGGATAATGGCCAACGATTGCGGTCATTTCTATGTTCCTTGTTTGAGTTATTCTTTGGCATTTTGCAGGTTGCGTATGTACTAAGATGTCTTTTACATTTCGTGTTCTTTTATTTGCAAATCTCGGTTGTGGCCAATTGAATTTGCCTGTTGTTAGTATTCGCCAATTTTTTCTGACCATCTTCTGCATCGCGTAAGTTGCTGGACATTAAGTTGTAACAAATGTCATCAGATCAGGGGTGGGTTGTTTCACATTGGTTTGTATAAGGCATTCTCTTGGTTGATGTTTGGCTAAATTATGGCATTTAGCTATTGTTGTTGGTGTATAGTCTCTGAGTTCCAATTTTTCGCTCAGTTCTTGTGCTTGTATTTTATAGTCAGTTGGCTTGCTGCAATTTCTTTTATGCCTTAGAAAGTGGCTGTACGGTAAGTTATCCCGCAATGGTTTAGGGTGCAAACTCTTATATGATAAGAGACAGTTCTTTGCTGTTGGTTTGTGATATGTTTTGGTTTCAATCTGTCTGTTTTCAATGAAGATTGTTAAATCCAAGAAATCTATGCTTGATGGTCAGAAAAAATTGGCGAATACTAACAACAGGCAAATTCAATTGGCCACAACCGAGATTCGCAAATAAAAGAACACAAAATTTAAAAGACATCTTAGTACATACGTGACCTGCAAAATGCCAAAGAATAACTCAAACAAGGAACATAGAAATGACCCCAATCGTTGGCCATTATCCATGTGGAACTTGTCTAGTATGTAAATTGACAACGATGACAAAATCTTTACAGTTAACCGATACATTGCACTGGATACAGAAACAGCATACCAACTGTAACTCCACCCATGTCATCTACATGATATGGTGCCCCTGCGACAAGAAGTACATAGGCATGACATGCAGGAAAATTAAATTAAGGATTGGGGAACATAAGAGTAACATCAAGTTAAAGAAAAATACAACCAAATTGTGTTCACATTTCATTAAATTTGGCCATAAACCAGAGGATTTAAGATGGACAGTTCTAGAAATGCTCCACGATAAAACATCTAACGCTGAAAAAATACTATTTGAAAAGGAGCAAAGATGGGTGAACCGATTGAAAACATACCTAAATGGACTCAACGATAATATACCTTGTCATCAATTTGCATAATGAGAAGAGTCCATAATAGTCATGGATTCATCACAATCTTTATCTCTCTTAAAAAAAACTTTTCTAAAAAAAACTTTTCTGAGATCCCTCCAATCAGTATCCACAGTCCATGCGATAAACATATACAACACTGGACAAAGTAGAAGGAACCAGAAGTTTTTCCTCAGTGCTTATAATATAAAAAAGTCAGTATAAACAACTTGTGCTGAAATAGATAAAGAAAAATATTCATCCCTATTCCTGCACTAGAGTATTCATACCACAAGAGAGATATCCTATACCTCCTTCAGAAAATAATACCTATAAACAACAATTTGAATATACTTCGTTTTTAAGACATCACGAAGTAGAGTTTCAACAAGAATTGAGTAACCGCAAGGTTTGTGTTCACACATTTGTAGTCCCCTTTCTAGCTCTAATGTCGAAACACCGACAGATGAAAACCATTCCTAATGTTCATAAAACAGAATTCCTACGAATACGAGCTTATCAGAGTATTATAAAAATTCTCTGGTATCACGACCAATATACCTGAACTATTGTGCGATCACAATCCAAAAAAACGAAAATATTCACATTTACGATTCATTCTCTTAAATTCACATCGTGATGAGATCTGAATGTAACAACTTAGATAAATAATTGTCAGCTCTATCGTAATTGTGAATAGAATGTAAACGTAAAAACTCTATTAATAATCGAAGTCCTCTTTCCACTTCCGAACATTACAACACGATTCGAATATAAGGATGCTGAAAATCAAGCTCCCCGTCCGGGGCCAGAGCCAGTACCAGACGCTGGGAATTTCCGAAGTGCGGGTGAAGTTATCTGTTACCAGCATTGGACTGAGACTCTTGTATTGAAAAGTAAGGTAAAGTAAAAAAAAACTTTTTGCACGTCTCTTCTTTACAGCTTAGGACCAGAGAGTCCTACGCTCCTGTTGAAACGTGGTAACAATCCATTTCAGGTAATCCTATTTACTTTTAAGATATCTCGAACCTTAACACCATACGTAATGAAGATAAGCATC
Source organism: Lissotriton helveticus (assembly GCF_964261635.1). NCBI lineage: Eukaryota > Metazoa > Chordata > Amphibia > Caudata > Salamandridae > Lissotriton > Lissotriton helveticus. The sequence goes on along the minus strand of NC_136071.1, from coordinate 643,787,828 downwards.
AGTAGTTATCGCGGGGTTTCCCGAGTGAGAAAGTTAAATCATTCATCATAACCCGAAATCGATTACAAGGATTAAGAATAATTGAATTAGCGATTGAGGATAAAAAACAACTTTCCAATCCCTCAGTTAGCAAATATTGAACAACAATGTTACCGAGTCACCCTTCAATGTTACTTTCTCCGTGGCACAACATGATTGTCTTTACTAGCAGTGTTTTCACTAGTCCGTAGTTAATGCAGCAATTATGCATTTTTTACCATTATATTTCTCAAATAGAGAGATGTTTATGAGTGCTATAATTGTACCCCCACGCCTCTTTATGTTTCTTTTTACTACAGGTACCATGGGCCTCATTTATGAAAAGTGACGCATTGCTGCGTGAAAACAGCGATGCGTCACTTTTCACTGCGCTCTCCCTGCGACATGATTGATGCGTCATATTTATAATATGACGCATCATGTCGCAAGGAGTTACAGATACGTCAGTATTTCTGACGTATCTGTAGGCGCAAAAGTGACGCATTGCTGGAGTGTGTCACAAAAGTGACGCAACTCCAGCAATGCTTCCTTTCACATGGGGAAAGCCCATGTGAAAGGGCTTGCGTCAGTCTTACGCCTGCTGTGAGGCAGGCGCAAGATTTTGACGCAACAGCATCCTAAAAGTGACGCAGTGAAATCTCATAGATTTCACTGCGTCACTATTACGAGGCTTTTTGCGGGTGAATGCCCCCTCTGCATACATTATACCGCATGCTTAGATGCGTCACTTTGTAAATAGTGCGCATCAGGAGGCATGTTTTACGCCGCCGATGCGTCACAAAAAGTGACGCATCGGAAGCGCAAAACTCACGCAAGGCCTCATAAATGAGGCCCCATATACCTACTTGGAAACAGAGTCGTAACAAAAAACCACCATATATGACACAAATCGTGTGAAATATTTTTAACATTCTGAGTTTGTCCTGACGAATGTCCCTTAGACCCGGCTGGGCAAGATGGGACAGAAACATGTCGACCTTTTCTAAAGTGATATAAAGAGATCCCCTAAGACGATCTTTGATTATACCCCTTGTTTTTAAATTACAACAATTCACTCATGACAATTAAAGTTTAAACCAGGTGAAAGTTTGCTTTATGTGAAGATATCCTTCTCCGATTTGGGGCCACACTTATATCTCTGGACACTACTACGCTACATCAGAGATTGCCTCAGGCTTGAGGCTGGCATATAGCAAGAACTTGGAACACCAAATGATAATGCCATAACGCACATGTGGGGCGGAAAAACGATATAAACCGCTAAGTATACATGGCGTTTATGAGGGTGATTCAGCTAATCTATTTGTAACGTGGTTACAAGTGTCCGCCTGCCATTATGTATCACCTCTTTAATTCAATGCCAACGCGTTTCAGGGTATTTCAACCCCTTCTTTCTGGGCTGCACAAACAGGTCTCGAGGCTCACATCACAAAATTAAACGGCTTTTATTCATTACAGGCCCCCCAGTGGGCGTATGCTAAAGGCCGCGTCACTGGTGATTACTGGGACATGTAGTCCGTGATGCAAAAAACATTGCCTGTATAAACCAAGTAATGAATCAGATCCATACAACTTTACATAGAAAGAACACAGCTACTAACGCAACATTGGAGGCATCCAGTTTCCATCAAGAGTCTTTTATCTCAAGTATCCCCTATGGGGAGTTTCTGAGGATTAGGCGAATATGTAGCGAAGCAACAGAATGGTCGAAACATGGAGCACATACAGTGAAACGTTTTGGAAAAAGAAAATATAGCAAGAAGATAGTGAAAAAATGCTGGGAAAGAACAAATAACAAATCCAGAGAAGATTGTCCAAGCGTAAAAAAGAAAGAAATGAGATGTGAAAAAGAACCAATTCGTCTGATAATGGACTACTCATTAGAAAGCAGACAGATAGTAGGGATCCTAAGACGAAACTGGAAAATTCTGCAATTGGATGAGACAGTAAAAGATGTAGTGGGTAAACACCCAACAGTGACTTACAGAAGAGCCAGTAATCTCAAAGACCATCTGATTCATAGTCACCTTAAATCAAAAAAGAAAGAAGGAAAATGGCTCAAGACATAAGGGTTTGTGAAATGCCACATGTGTAAAGCCTGTCAAATTGCTAAACCGACAAAAGAGATCAAAATGAGAGACAATAGAATGTGGGAAATCCGTCAACTGATATCGTGCAAAACACAATATACAGTGTATATAGTGGAGTGTCCGTGCCCACTTATGTATGTGGGAAGCACCACCTGTGAGTTAAAAACACGGATTTTGGAGTACATAAGGGCCACAGTACATAAGGATCGAGCCAATGCAGTGGCAAAGCACATGGAGTGTCACCATGGGGGGGAGTCGAAATAATTTCGATTCTACTGGATCGATACTGTTCCAAAAAAGGAAAGAGGTGGTGACCGAGAAAAACAGCTACGGATGAAGGAGTCACGCTACATTCTAAAACCAAGAACAATGCACCCGTTTGGTCTCAATCAGTCGGAGGAACTTAATATTCATTTATAACAGAAAAGCAGCAAAAATGTTTAAAAGAGCAGAAATAAGATAATGAAAACAGAAGAGCTGGACTATCATCGTGAAAAAAGATCATCAAAAAATCAAAATCAAGTAGTAGAAACAGCAGCAAATTCACTAAATAAAAAACACAATAAAAAAGAAAAAAAGAAGATTGAAAGGGGACACGTTGGCAATGTACCCCCACTGGAGGGTAGCAACAGGAATTATAAATGAAATAACCGCTTTTGATAATAAAGGCAGAGAATTAAATCTGAAATGGGTACATTGACAATGAATACCCACTGGAGGGTGCATATCATGTAAATATGGGTCATGTCTGTATAAACCAAGTAATGGACACGGCTAAGAAAAGTGAGGCATGAGATAAAGTGAGACAAACTTTATTGACAAGACCTTCCGTGCACAAAAAATATGGTGTGAAACTGTTTGCTGCAAATTGACTGGCAAAGTGATCAAAATAAGAGATTATAAATAATAATGGTCACGGAATTGTTTTGATTAATCACGTTTGTTTAAAGCATTTGATTTTGTGTAAAACAGGAAATGATGTCATGGTAATTTTGAATTTAATCATGTAGTTGGTCAGAAGCAAGGTTGATCATGAAGAAGGGCTGTGGCAGCCTGAAACGCGTAGATCTGTGCCTGCCGGATAGAAAAGTCCTCATGATTTAAAAAGGATGGTAATAAAAATGGAAAAATAAAGTACGCGAGTTCGGCCCCGCTTTTCTTTTCTCATCAGAGAGAGTTTGGTTTGGATGTTCGAAGCGGCGTGGTTCTGCCGCAGGGGTTAACAAACCGGCACTGAGAGCGCTGCAGTTCCCGGCAAGAGGAACCCAGGAAAAGTGATATATATATATATATATATATATCTCGAGCTCCGTGGTTCCAAACCCTTAGAAAAGCACTCGCAGCAGGTTAACTTCGTTCTCAAGTTTATTGCGCAGATAAATCAAACAAACAGACGCGTTTCAGCTCTTGCCTTCGTCAGTGTCAGCTGGCGGCGACAAGGCGGAAGTGAGATAAAGCAAAACAATTGAAACAAACAATGGACAATTCGCTGAAATGTGTGGGCGCCATCTTTGAATGGTAAATAACCCAAATTATAAAACAAAACAATCAAGCAATGTTTGGACTGATCAACACAAAGCAATTAATTAAGCAGCCCGACTCTATAAGAAGGAGCAAATATCTACATACTATATACACGATGTCTACAAAATTGAGCCCTGGATGGGCTGATTCATTTTGTTCGCTATATATGCAACCCTTTCTGTATTAGTCAATCTGACCTACATTGCACTAAATCACTACAAGTTCTCAATGGGGAAGGGCATCTACAGGCTAATTATATCCATATAGCCTAGAACTAACATTGTATACCAGTAATGCTGTATATCGTTGATGACATGCATCCCTTAAGTGTACTCTAGCTAGAAATACCTAATGTCCTAATATATTACTGAATTTAATTGCCCCACCACCAACAGAAATTCCAAACTGATTCCAAAATAAACAAAATTATTCTCAGGAAAGACACTTTCTAATTCCAGCCCCTTAATGTCAAATACTGTAGCTCAGAGGTGTGATAAGAGTTCTTCTCCTGCGTTAAGGCCTCCAGGTGATTTAGTCTGAAGGTCCACGATGTATCTGGACTCTAGACGCCTTAATTTCATTTTCAGATCCCCGCCCCTTATGTCTTGTGGGACACAGTCTAGGCTGAAAAAGCTTAGGAGGGTCCTATCACTGTTGTGACACAAGGCAAAATGTCGGGCCATCGGATAGCTCTCATCTCTGTTAGCGATGGCCCTTTGGTGTTCCAAAACACGTAATTTAACCGCCTTTGTCGTGCTACCCACGTATCTAAGTCCGCAGGGGCATGTTAGACAGTAAACCACAAATGTAGTCGAGCAAGTGATAAACTTGCTTATCCTGATCTTACTGTTTCTATGTGGAACATCGTAGGACAGTACTCTCTGACTGTTGTTACATGCCTTGCATTTCCCACATGGGTATGACCCATGCATGGCACGTAAATCTCCTTTAGGTTTCTCTTTTGCAAGGTGACTTGTGACCAACCTGTCTTTGAGTGATCTTATTCTTCTAAAGGTGATCATGGGATGTTTTTGTAGGTCCTTCCCTATTACGGGGTCGGATCTCAGGATGCCCCAATTTTTGGACATGATGGCACGAACTCTATTCGCTGCCACCGAATAGTTCGTTACCAACCTAATGATACCACTCCCACCTTTGGAGGTTGCTCTCTTCTTGTCAATCAGCAGAGTTTGCCTGTCAATGGTTTTCACCTTGTGTTCAGCTTGTTGGAGTGTTTTACCGGAGTAGCCGCGTGCTTTGAAGCGTGATACGCTTCTGCAGGCAGCTTCCGTGAAGTCCCTGTCCAGAGAACTGTTGTGCTTGATCAAACCGGCACTGAGAGCGCTGCAGTTCCCGGCAAGAGGAACCCAGGAAAAGTGATATATATATATATATATATATATATATATATATATATATATATATATATATATATATATATATATATATATATATATATATATATATATTCAAGCTCAATCCCTCCCGGTCCCGGGTGGGAAATAAAGACTGCACACACGGGAATCTTCAATTCAAAAAGCAACTTTACTCGCACAGACGCATTTCGGAAGCCACGCTTCCTTCCTCAAGGGGATAAAATCTCGCCTGCCTTTGCGCAATAACATAAGAGAGTTCATATGCCGATCCACGGCGAGATCGTATTGAAAGGAACGTTGTTTTCAATTCACAAATGTTCGTTCCAACCTTAAAACTGCCATAGAAACATTGTGGTGATAACATTAATTAAGTGATATGTTATTGTTTATTCATATGTACTAGCAACATGGCGCCCACGTGCCTGTCCTCTCTCTATGTCCCATACTAACCGGTGTGTGCATTTGAAATGAAATAAAATGGCGCCTCGGCGCGCGTTGCGAAGTAACAACATTGAGGAAGGAAGCGTGGTTTCCGAAACGCGTCTGTGCGAGTAAAGTTGCTTTTTGAATTGAAGATTCCCGCGTGCGCAGTCTTTATTTCCCACCCGGGACCGGGAGGGATTGAGCTTGAATATAGAGAGCGCGAGGCTCCGACGCGCTTGGACTGCACCCGCCGAAAAGAGTGCAGCGTACTTTGGGGCAGAGAGCGAGGATATATATATATATATATATATTTTCTGTTTCATTGCCCATTTGTCAATAATGTTTTATATACACTGTCTCATGACGAAATGAGTGACACGGAAGAAGGCTCTACGTTTGTTGTTTCTCGCTCTGCCGAATAAAGTCTAAAGCGAGCCCCCCTACCTTGAGTGCGGTATCTTTTTCCTTGGATGTTAGAAGAGAAACGAGCTTTAATTGTAAATCGGTCAGTCACGACTGCAACCGGCACCCGCCAAAAGGAAGTGCACTGTTTGGGTGAAAGTGACACAGAGAGCGCTAATTTTTACAGTGCACCGCCGTAACCGTGAACGTGGATAAGAACATAACCAGAAGAAGTAAGAGGCGCAATCGTTTGATTTTCGGACCATGCTAGCCGGAGAACACGTAAACGCCGTACTGTGCTGAGTTCGAAATCGTCTCCTTTTCGTGAATGCTACGAATGGTTAAAACTAGCGGCAAGGCGTCAGGTGTGTGGGGGCTCTAAGTAGACTGTTTTGGCGATAAAAGAAGTTACGGAATATAGACAGAATAACATGTTTTGCGAAACGGAACGCCGCAAAGCGGCGAAGGACATGTTTAAATCTCAAAAGAATGAAATACGACAGAAAGCACCAACAGTAACAGAAACTAATGGGAAATTAAATGATACCATGATGAAATTAGAACGATTGCATGAACATGAAATACGTAAATGGTGGGAAGCAACTAGCCTCCAAAGTTATATTGAGGAGGACAGAGTACCAAGAGGGCTGAGGGTGCATACTGTCCCCTCATACAAAAATCCAGACCCGCAGCTTCTAACAGATTGGGCTGAACACACGGCTTCCTATTGCCGGGGAACCCTATCAGTGTTGATTAAATATGCATGGAGTGATCGAGCTAAAGTGTTGGATGAAATCACCATAATAGAAGGGTAATTGTCAAAAGAGGAGAATACCAGTCGTGTGGAAGATCTTAAAGGGCAAATGAAGACCAGACTATCGAAATATGAACAAAAAATCAAACCTAGAAAACAAGAGAAATTCGTCAGGAATGAAAATGATTATCTCCAAGGAAGAGTCCTTACTTTTGCTCGTAAGTTCGATGCACCAAGGAAATAATTTAATCAGCGAACCAAGCAAGTGGCAACATCTAGAGTGGAGACCTCAGAGTCTGATCTCACTGAAAATAAATCTGGTGACGAAAATGCGACAAAATGAGGAGAAAATAAAAATAAAAGAATCCCTTTTCACGTCAAGTTTCAAATCATCCGTCAATCGTGGCTACGAGGGGGGAAGAACAAGCCCCCAGAAAGAGACATAGATGCACCTGCAGAGCAGGCGTGGGCAGGAAGGGGAAGAACCCCAGTATGGGGAAACCGCAACAGGAAGAAGACCAAGAAGCGGCAGTAGAGGCAACCAACCTCACTGTAGTTAATCTAACGGGTTGTTAGAAACGGGACCTCTGGCTGGCCAAGGCTTGCGCCAAGGTCAGTCAGAGACCACCACTTCCAAGGTCAGGGCAAGGGAGTCACACACCAAGATAACCCCCGCTCACCCTCTAGGTAACGTGGCGCGAGCAGCAAGGCTAATCTCAGAGGCGATGTGTAAAGCGTTTGCGCGCGCACCCCAGCGACAACAACCAAAGGCCCACCCCACAGGAAACTCCACACAAGGTTATATAAAAATAGCCTTTGTATTATAGTAAAAAAACATTAGATAACACACACACTTTACAATGTGCCAACAGGCACGGGCAAGATTTACAAGGGATTATGTACAAGACAGGGCCACCTGGACCACTGTCAGGGGAATGCACTTTTAAAAATAGCACTTGTAGGTATAACACTTTAGCACATAAACATACAATGACTGTAACACAGAAATAGTGAATGTAGCATACAACCAGTAACTACTGGTAAAGGAAAAATACCTCCTACGCCACCCTAAACACTGTAGGGAAATCACGCAGGGAACTAGGACCTTATCATCAGGACCTATGGAAGGAAAACCTATCACCTAAGCAAGTCACATTTAGCAAAGGGAAGGAAACCTAAAATAATCACCTAGGCAAGTAACATTTAGCAAAGGCAATAAAACATCAACATTCCTCTAAGCAGGTCACTTTTAGCAAAGGGAAATAAAAGCACAAGACATTACCTAAGCAGGTCACTTTTAGCAAAGGTAATGACACAAACAATCCTCTAAGCAGGTCACTTTTAGCAAAGGGGATAAAAACATAAAGAATTACCTAAGCAGGCGATAAAACAAACAATTGCACCTGAAACATTAAAACACATTCAGAGGTGCAGGTAGAACATTTGCGCAGAAATCACATAGGCAGTAACTCACAAATTGCGCAGGGTGCACGTAGCACAACTCTAGAAATGTCCCTCAGGCCAACTGGCCTCGAAAGGGGCTGAAAGGCCCTGAGTCTCAATGTCAGGGGAGGCTGCACAGGCAGCCAGGAACACAAAGCCTAAACGTAGCAACTGTCCACTAAGTGCTGGACAGTTGTAAATACTGCTGGGCAACGTTGGAGCCTCGTGGGCTCAGGAACAAGGAATGGGCACTCGAGCCTCTCAGGGCTCGCAAAACAAATGTGGGCTGGGATTTAAGAGCTTCAGCGCTCTCAATCAATTAAGATGGCCCTAGAGCCTCTCGGGGCTCAAAGATCAATAAAATGCCCCCTCGAGCCTCGGGACTCGTGAATATACTTAGGGCGGGAGCCTCTCGTGGCTCTAAACAAATAGATTGCCCCCAGGAGCCTTGGGGCTCCTAATTACCAATGCAGGCTGTTGGAGTCCCTCACGGGGGACTCGGGAGCAATGGCCAATGTCCCACGAGCCTCTCTGGGCTCGAAACCACAAGGCGCCCTTCGAGCCTCTCGGGGCTCGCTCACAACCAGGGGGGACTCGTGGGAGCGGCCCGCTGCCAACCGGGGCCGCTCTCAATCAAGATGAAGGACCCTGTCCCCGCACTCACCGGTACTTCGCTGGTGCTGCGGGGGCAGACACTGCCGGCTCCTCTCGCGCTGCTCTTCTCTTTCTCTCGGGGCTCCTCTCTCCACTCGGGGAGCCTCGGGGACACGGCCGGCTGCTTCCTTTCGCGCTGCTCGGCTGCGGGGCGGGACTTCCGGTTGGCCTCGAGGGGCCACGCTGTGATTGGCCGGTCGGCCAGATACTTCCGGGTCGCCGCGGGCAGCGCGGCAGCTCGTACCAGGCAGGCAGGCGGGCTCTCAGCATCCGAGGAGTGGGCTCCCTCGTGATGATTTAAATATCCACAGACGGGGCAATGCCGGGTGGGCACCGGCTTCCAGATTAAAGATAAAGCGAGGTGGGCACTCGCTAGGCAGACAAAGCGCTCCAAAGCACCAGAATCAAAATACAGCGCACCCAGCGCTTAGGGGTAAAATAAAGCACTCTTCAGCGCTAGGAATAAAAGGAAAAGCGCTCCACAGCGCTAGTGGGCAAATAAGCGCTCCCAAGCGTTAAGAGCAAAGCAAAGGCTCCAGCAGGGTCTGGAGGCAGGCAGGGGGGCAAGGCAGGGCCAGAGCCAGCACACTGGGTCTCCAGGCAGGGAGACAAGCCAAGTGGCGGTCCTCCTGGCCCCAGCAGCAGCAACAGCCCCCTCTGGCAAGGATCCAAAGTAGAACAGTTTCTGTGGGGACACAGCCCCATTTTTATACCATAAATTCCTTTGTCTTCAGGGTGCAGGGTGGGGGGAAACCAGTTGCAGCTGGCTTGGGAGTACCCTTGATGGCCCAACCACCCCTTTCATTCACTGGGGAGGCTAGGGTCATTAGACAAACCACAGGGGGGCGGAGCCAGCATTGTGTGGGGAAAACCCCAGCCCATCCAGGACCCAGGTGCACTCCTCCCACACATTACTCATGCTGATCTCACACTCACCACCGGGCAGACCCATCCAGACTTCCTGGAGCCTGGCATGCCAGCCAGCTCCAGCCAATCACGCCCCAGCACCCTCACTGCACACATACCTCAATGTCCAGAAGTAGCACTTCCCTTCTAGACACATACATGCCGCAGACACCATCTCGCAGCATTCACTCTCACGAGTTCATACATACTAAACTCGAGCCTGCACTCCCCACACATCAGGAACTAACATGGACACACACTTTCTCCATGCATTCCTATGGGAGAGCAGGCCAGCCATACTACACACACGCACTTTACTATGGGACACAGGGAAAAAGTGCGCAGAGACCCAAAAATCACTACACTGGGTCACAACTAAAAGCAAAAAGATTAGGGGTGAACCTGCCCTAAGGCCCAAGTCTAACACGACCCCCTTCCAGCCAAAATGCAGGGCAGACCAATCACCGCCGTGATGGACTTCCCTGCTTGGGGCGATAAAACACTGACGCGGGCCCACAACTGCAGGGACACCCTCCTGTTTTACGCCACGGTGAACCCCTAGGGTTCCTTCTAAAACTACTGTAGGGACTAACTGGGGTACCCCACTGACACTCTCCAGCTGCCCTCGGCCAGGACCAGGCCCTAGGCCATCCAGGTACCACTGGATCCTGCCTACTCACAAAGTGGGGGGTAGTAACCCCTGGCACATAATAGCCATTCTCCACCCTTCCTGTCTGTAAGACAGGGCTAGACTGCCACTGGTTCTCCAACCTAGGGTCTACAACCTCAGGCGGACCAGGAGTCTCAGGGAAGGCTCTCCTCCCCTTACCTCTTCTCCTAGGGTTCCTCCTCCTCCTGCGAGGGGTACCCTCTAAACACCACTCTCCCAACCTAGGGTTTAACCCCTCAGGTGGTACCGGGGTCAGAGGTGGGCTTTCCCACCCTCTGCACCCCCTTCCAGAGTCCTGCTCCCTCCCAACCGGGGCGGTACCTCTGGAGAAAGAACTGGTTAGGACACTGTTTACAGTATTCCCACCCTTCAGGTCAGGCGAATCCTGAACCTGGACCTCCAACCTCCGGTCTAGAACCTTTGGTGGAATCACTGCCTGGCACTCCAGGACTTCTGGGGATTCACACACCATCCCCCTGAGGCTAGCAAATGACACATATGTTGTGTGACTGTCTGCCTGGCGCAGATCTCCCGCCTCCTGTCCACCTGACAGTGCGCAAAGATCCCCCAGCACAGAAGTGGTGTCACCATGGTCACTACACGGGATCCTAGCCCCACTGGGTAGTCCCTGACCCACTGGTTCTTCCACTGGGGAACTCCCCCAATCACTCCTCACGCTGGACTCCTGTACTCTCCCTACTGGAGCAGTACTGCCAGACTCTATAATCATGGAAGCTCCGCTTACAGATGCTCCAGGTTCTCTACCCACTAGGAGATCTCCCTCAAGTGAACTAACAGGCAAGCCTAGGTTCCCATCCTGGTGTTCCCTAAAGAAACCATCCAGGCTCTGTGACAGGGCTTCGGGCGTCTGGGGACTCTCGGTCACACACTCACTCCTGCTCCACTGAGACAGGCAGTCAGCCCCTACACCCTCCTCACTAACCTGGGACCTAGCTGGGCTACTCTCACCCTCCTCCACCACACTGGGCTGGAAGACACCTGACCCACTATTGTTGGAATCACTCACTAGTGACTCTAAAGAACCTCTCGCACTGTCCCAGCGCTCTGCTTCTTCTGCAAGGTCCCAAGGACAAAAACACTTCAACTTCAGCAGGTGCTGGCGCAACTCTGGACAAACAACACTGAGCAACTGCTCTTTGAGGAACATATTCACCACACCGTCCACCTCATTGTCCGAGTTAGCCGTCAGCCAACCCCACATTGCATCCGAACAGTCATCCACAAAATACCCCCACTTCTGGTGAGATGGTTTCTTAAGGTTCCTAAACCTCAACCTATTTTCCTCCTCTGGGGAAACAGGAACCATACTCGGGGAACTGGGAGTGGGACTGTCTACACTGACATTTAAAAAGCTGCCACCACTGGACTCCACCCTCTCTGGGGAATCCAGACAATTACAACTGTGGGTAGGGGAGAGTCTATTCTCTAGGGCTGCGCTCTCACGGATGATGGCCCGTCTCTCCACCTCTATCCTCTCCTGCGCTAAGAGTCTTTCGATCTCTAGCTGCGCCATAGCCTGGGCATGCTCTAACATGAGCTGTTCCATTGCTAACTGATGCTCCCTCTCTTCCTTCCTATCTAACCAATCCTCTGGGGACAGGGAAAGGGATGGGGCGCTGGTACTGACACTGGGCCTAGCAAGGGACTCCCTATCTATGGGGTCCTCACTATCTGCTGGGGCCCAACCACTGTCATCATCCAACTCACATTCTTCATCAGAATCTTCAGGGCTCCCCACAGACTCACCACCCTCATGGCGTGTGGCCTGGGCCCTTTCCTCGCTGCGCTCAAGATCCCTTTGATCCTTATACCATTGGACCAGGTGGTTCCTAAGTTGGTTCTCAGTATCTGACTCATCCACCCCTATGTCTCTCTCTCTACAGAACCTTTCCAACTCCTGCATACTGTACCAAACTAGATCACTGAGATCAAAAACAGGCTCCATTTTGGCAGACGTTCTAGAGACGAGATCACACAGGGAACCTGGGGGTCTGAGCTAAACAGGAGTATACAATCAACAAAATTCAGCAAGATTCCTATCCCAGAACTTGCACTCCACTGTCCAGCGTAACACACACTCATTCACACACAACCCTCCCCTCGGACTGGTAAGGCAGTTTCTACCACCCCTGATTATCTCAACCTGACCACTAGCGACACAGGTACCAAACTCTGGGAGCAGGGCGGGGAACAAGGTACTGGACAAAATACAAATGACACCTTTCAGGAGAAGCAAAACTGAACTTCCCTAAAAAACAATAATCCCCAAAATGCGGTTATCTAAAACTGTAGAGCTTTGTAGTGTGGCCTGTCGCCACTGTGGTACAGCGCAAACGCAAGTCCAATCCGCACCGCTAGCCACCAATGTTAGAAACGGGACCTCTGGCTGGCCAAGGCTTGCGCCAAGGTCAGTCAGAGACCACCACTTCCAAGGTCAGGGCAAGGACAGGAATCATATATGTATTATCTTCGAATCTTCGAATTTTATAGCTTTGGTTAATTTAATTAAAATTAAATTATGTTTTTGTATGCAGGAGCAAGTACTCATGAAGACACAAAGTACTTCTATAACTGAAAATATGAGTCTGTATGTCAGGTACATAGACAACATCTTTATTTTGTGGCAAGGCTCAGATGAAAGTGCTAAAAGCTTTGCAAAAGAAGTTAATAACAAAAGCCTACATCTAGCGTTTACCTGTACCACCAGTAGAGAATCCATCAAATTTCTAGATTTGGAAATCTTTGTAGAAAATAACAAAATACAATCTAGGACTTACAGAAAACCTACCTCAGGTAACGTAATCCTCCACACCAGTAGCTTCCACCCCACAAGCCTCAAGGAGAGCATACCATATGCAGAAGGCCTCCGAATGAAGCGTAACTGCAGCACACATGTAGGATTGAGACAATCCACAAAGGGCTTGTTTGAGAGATTAAAATGTAGAGGATACAGCACTAGAACATTGTCCAGTGCAGAACAGAAAAGTGCCAATGCCAAAAGGGAAGACCTGCTATTCACCAAAAACAGTAATAAGAAAATACACAACAAGGAGACAACACCCAGATTGATTACAGGTTTCAATACTTACCATACTAACCTCCGTAACATATTGCACAGGCCTTGGCAATAGGCCTGGGCTGTATATTCCATTCCGCTCGCGGAATTTGGGTAATTTTGCATTCCGTGGAGAACGTGGAATTGCCATAAATTCCGCGATCCGCGGCTTTGTGGAATTTGTTGCTTGTTTGTGCTTTCAAAATGCGTGTTCGCAAGATATTTTTCCCCGAGCCGCAAATAGTATTCGCAAACAGGAAAAAAGCATTGCGAACAGGCGGCACAGGCAATCCCGCGTGTTCGTGGAACTTGTGCGTGCTAGCAGAAGTTTTTTACCATTTCTCTGAGCTTTACGTAGCGCGACTATGCAAATTCCGCCCACCCCTAATTGGCAACTAGTACGAAGCGATCCAGTCATAGGTCCCACCTGCGCCAAACCCCCCAGATTACATTTAGAAGACCCAAATCCTGCGCCAGGAACTCGTTTGTAATTCACCAACAATAGAAAAGGAAGCTGGCTGGCTTAAACAACAGAGAGGGTTTTACAAATACTCTAAATGTAAAGCGTGCAAACATGATATAAATACCAAAACAGTCCCCTTGCCACTTGGACAGAGGCCTTTTGAAATCAAAGGCAGTTACACATGTAAAACAGACTTCGCAGTTTACGTTTTCCAATGCACATGTGCAAAACAGGACGTGGGAAGCACCATACACCCCATACACGTGCGGATATTAAAACATATTAGGGCCATCATTCATGATGACCCCACATATCCGGTAGCGAGTCACATGAACACTTGCCATGGTGGTAAGGCTCAAGAACTTTTCATCTTTGTGAGTGATAGTGTCCCCAAGCACATTAGAGGAGGGAACAGACAGCTATCACTTTAGATTAGAATAGAATCAAGGTATATAATTCTACTTGATTCCAAAATCCCAAACGGGATAAATGCAGATGAGGCACTTAATGTACATCTTTGATAAGCTAACCGCTTGTCCTGTTCCTGATCCCTCTCCTTAGTGTCAGGTTCTTACACTTTAATCACTTTTGTAATTTGCTGTTGGCACATTCTTCACAACTTAGTTATACATTTCTCAATAGTTACACGGGTCGCCAAATTCCAATCAGATCAATAACAAAGGAGAAATCGATCATGGGGTAATGTCCCACTTAGGCTTTATATATTGTCTGTTCCTTTAATACCCTACATTAATCAGCAAACTCACCCATTACTTAGAGATCTTTGTATCTATATACAAAGGCATTTACTCCTTTAGCATCCCTAAGAATACCCACATCCTATATTAGTTGATAGGATAAGGTGAGAGAGATTTATCGGTATTAGAATGAGGGGTGGAAAACATTTCAGATGTAACTCTTCCCTTTCCCCGATCTGTTGTGATGCATACATACCCATAAACACTGCTGTGCGTGAGAATCAAATAGCAAGATGCCCTGAAGCATTCAGGAAGCACACAACATCGCTCTGCCATCCGGCTATATGCTGCAGCCTGCCATTATGTTCAATTTTAATCAGAATAGGGAGGAGGAATTTTGGTGTCCATTCAGTACCCCAGTTCAGTATTTCATATAATCAACAGAAAACGGACACTTGTAACCACGTTACAAATAGATTAGCTGGATCACCCTCATACACGCCATGTATACTTTGCGGTTTATATAGTTTTTCGGCCCCACATGTGCGTTATGACATTATAATTGGGTGTTCCAAGTTCGTGCTATATGCCAGCCTCAAGCCTGAGGCAATTTCTGATGTAGTGTAGTAGTGTCCAGAGATATAAGTGTGCCCCCAAAAAGGAGAAGGATATCTTCACATAAAACAAACTGTCACCTGGTTTAAACTTTAATTTCTACGAGTGAATTGTTGTAATTTAAAAACAAGGGGTATAATCAAAGATCGTCTTAGGGGATCTCTTTATATCACTTTAGAAAAGGTTGACATGTTTCTGTCCCATCTTGCCCAGCCGGGTCTAAGGGACACTCGTCAGGACAAACTCACAATGTTAAAAATATTTCACACGATTTGTGTCATATATGGTGTTTTTTTGTTACGACTCTGTTTCCAAGTAGGTATGTGGTACCTGTAGTAAAAAGAAACATAAAGAGGCATGGGGGTACAAATATAGCACTCATAAACATCTCTCTATTTGAGAAATATAATGGTAAAAAATGCATAATTGCTGCATTAACTACGGACTAGTTAAAACACTGCTAGTAAAGACAATCATGTTGTGCCACGGAGAAAGTAACATTGAAGGGTGACTCGGTAACATTGTTGTTCAATATTTGCCAACTGAGGGATTGGAAAGTTGTTTTTTATCCTGAATCGCTAATTCAATCATTCTTAATCATTGTAATCGATATCAGGTTATGATGAATGATCTAACTTTCTCACTCAGGAAACCCTGCGATAACTACTGATGTTTATCTTCATTACGTATGGTGTTAAGGTTCGAGATATCTTAAAAGTAAATAGGATTACCTGAAATGGATTGTTACCATGTTTCAACAGGAGCCCAGGACTCTCTGGTCCTAAGCTGAAAAGAAGAGACGTACAAAGCGGTTTTTTTTACTTTACCGTACTTTTCAATACAAGATTCTCAGTCCAACGCTGGTAACAGATAACCCCACCCGCACTTCGGAAATTCCCCGTGTCTGGTGCTGGCTCTGCCCCCGGACGCGGAGCTTGATTTCCGGCTTCCTTATATTCGAATCGTGTTGTAATGTTTGGAAGTGGAAAGAGGACTTCGATTATTAATAGAGTTTTTACGTTTACATTCTATTCACATTTATGATAGAGCTGACAATTATTTATCTAAGTTGTTACATTCAGATCTCATCACAATGTGAATTTAAAAGAATGAATCGTAAATGTGAATATTTTTGTTTTTTTGGATTGTGATCGCACAATAGTTCAGGTATATTGGTCGTGATACCAGAGAATTTTTATAATACTCTGATGAGCTCGTATTCGTAGGAATTCTGTTTTATGAACATTAGGAATGGTTTTCATCTGTCGGTGTTTCGACATTAGAGCTAGAAAGGGGACTACAAATGTGTGAACACAAACCTTGCGGTTACTCAATTCTTGTTGAAACTCTACTTCGTGATGTCTTAAAAACAAAGTATATTCAAATTGTTGTTTATAGGTATTATTTTCTGAAGTGGGTATAGGATATCTTTCTTGTGGTGTGAATACTCTAGTGCAGGAATAGGGATGATTATTTTTCTTTATCTATTTCAGCACAAGTTGTTTATACTGACTTTTTTATATTATAAGCACTGAGGAAAAACTTCTGGTTCCTTCTACTTTGTCCAGTGTTCTATATGTTTATCGCATGGACTGTGGATACGGATTGGAGGGATCTCAGAAAAGGTTTTTTTGGAAATGTTTTCCTTTAAGAGAGATAAAGATGGTGATGAATCCATGACTATTATAGACTCTTCTCATTATGCAAATTGATGCCAAGGTATATTATCGTTGAGTACATTTAGGTGTGTTTTCAATCGGTTCACCCATCTTCGCTCCTTTTCAAATAGTATTTTTTCAGCGTTAGATGTTTTATCGTAGAGCATTTCTAGAATTGTCCATCTTAAATCCTCTGGTTTATGGCCAAATTTAATTAAATATGAACACAATTTGTTGTATTTTTCTTTAACTTGATGTTACTCTTATGTTCCCCAATCCTTAATTTAATTTTCCTGCATGTCATGCCTATGTACTTCTTGTCGCAGGGGCACCATATCATGTAGATGACATGGGTGGAGTTACAGTTGGTATGCTGTTTTTGTATCCAGTGCAATGTATCGGTTAACTGTAAAGATTTTGTCATTGTTGTCAATTTACATACTAGACAAGTTTCACATGGATAATGGCCAACGATTGCGGTCATTTCTATGTTCCTTGTTTGAGTTATTCTTTGGCATTTTGCAGGTTGCGTATGTACTAAGATGTCTTTTAAATTTTGTGTTCTTTTATTTGCAAATCTCGGTTGTGGCCAATTGAATTTGCCTGTTGTTAGTATTCGCCAATTTTTTCTGACCATCTTCTGCATCGCGTAAGTTGCTGGACAGTAAGTTGTAACAAATGTCATCAGATCAGGGGTGGGTTGTTTCACATTGGTTTGTATAAGGCATTCTCTTGGTTGATGTTTGGCTAAATTATGGCATTTAGCTATTGTTGTTGGTGTATAGTCTCTGAGTTCCAATTTTTCGCTCAGTTCTTGTGCTTGTATTTTATAGTCAGTTGGCTTGCTGCAATTTCTTTTATGCCTTAGAAAGTGCTGTACGGTAAGTTATCCCGCAATGGTTTAGGGTGCAAACTCTTATATGATAAGAGACAGTTCTTTGCTGTTGGTTTGTGATATGTTTTGGTTTCAATCTGTCTGTTTTCAATGAAGATTGTTAAATCCAAGAAATCTATGCTTGATGGTCAGAAAAAATTGGCGAATACTAACAACAGGCAAATTCAATTGGCCACAACCGAGATTCGCAAATAAAAGAACACAAAATTTAAAAGACATCTTAGTACATACGCGACCTGCAAAATGCCAAAGAATAACTCAAACAAGGAACATAGAAATGACCCCAATCGTTGGCCATTATCCATGTGGAACTTGTCTAGTATGTAAATTGACAACGATGACAAAATCTTTACAGTAACCGATACATTGCACTGGATACAGAAACAGCATACCAACTGTAACTCCACCCATGTCATCTACATGATATGGTGCCCCTGCGACAAGAAGTACATAGGCATGACATGCAGGAAAATTAAATTAAGGATTGGGGAACATAAGAGTAACATCAAGTTAAAGAAAAATACAACCAAATTGTGTTCACATTTCATTAAATTTGGCCATAAACCAGAGGATTTAAGATGGACAGTTCTAGAAATACTCCACGATAAAACATCTAACGCTGAAAAAATACTATTTGAAAAGGAGCAAAGATGGGTGAACCGATTGAAAACATACCTAAATGGACTCAACGATAATATACCTTGTCATCAATTTGCATAATGAGAAGAGTCCATAATAGTCATGGATTCATCACAATCTTTATCTCTCTTAAAAAAAACTTTTCTAAAAAAACTTTTCTGAGATCCCTCCAATCAGTATCCACAGTCCATGCGATAAACATATACAACACTGGACAAAGTAGAAGGAACCAGAAGTTTTTCCTCAGTGCTTATAATATAAAAAAGTCAGTATAAACAACTTGTGCTGAAATAGATAAAGAAAAATAATCATCCCTATTCCTGCACTAGAGTATTCATACCACAAGAGAGATATCCTATACCTCCTTCAGAAAATAATACCTATAAACAACAATTTGAATATACTTCGTTTTTAAGACATCACGAAGTAGAGTTTCAACAAGAATTGAGTAACCGCAAGGTTTGTGTTCACACATTTGTAGTCCCCTTTCTAGCTCTAATGTCGAAACACCGACAGATGAAAACCATTCCTAATGTTCATAAAACAGAATTCCTACGAATACGAGCTTATCAGAGTATTATAAAAATTCTCTGGTATCACGACCAATATACCTGAACTATTGTGCGATCACAATCCAAAAAAACGCAAATATTCACATTTACGATTCATTCTCTTAAATTCACATCGTGATGAGATCTGAATGTAACAACTTAGATAAATAATTGTCAGCTCTATCGTAATTGTGAATAGAATGTAAACGTAAAAACTCTATTAATAATCGAAGTCCTCTTTCCACTTCCGAACATTACAACACGATTCGAATATAAGGATGCTGAAAATCAAGCTCCGCGTCCGGGGCCAGAGCCAGTACCAGACGCTGGGAATTTCCGAAGTGCGGGTGAAGTTATCTGTTACCAGCATTGGACTGAGACTCTTGTATTGAAAAGTAAGGTAAAGTAAAAAAAAACTTTTTGCACGTCTCTTCTTTACAGCTTAGGACCAGAGAGTCCTACGCTCCTGTTGAAACGTGGTAACAATCCATTTCAGGTAATCCTATTTACTTTTAAGATATCTCGAACCTTAACACCATACGTAATGAAGATGAGCATCAGTAGTTATCGCGGGGTTTCCCGAGTGAGAAAGTTAAATCATTCATCATAACCCGAAATCGATTACAAGGATTAAGAATAATTGAATTAGCGATTGAGGATAAAAAACAACTTTCCAATCCCTCAGTTAGCAAATATTGAACAACAATGTTACCGAGTCACCCTTCAATGTTACTTTCTCCGTGGCACAACATGATTGTCTTTACTAGCAGTGTTTTCACTAGTCCGTAGTTAATGCAGCAATTATGCATTTTTTACCATTATATTTCTCAAATAGAGAGATGTTTATGAGTGCTATAATTGTACCCCCACGCCTCTTTATGTTTCTTTTTACTACAGGTACCATGGGCCTCATTTATGAAAAGTGACGCATTGCTGCGTGAAAACAGAGATGCGTCACTTTTCACTGCGCTCTCCCTGCGACATGATTGATGCGTCATATTTATAATATGACGCATCATGTCGCAAGGAGTTACAGATACGTCAGTATTTCTGACGTATCTGTAGGCGCAAAAGTGACGCATTGCTGGAGTGTGTCACAAAAGTGACGCAACTCCAGCAATGCTTCCTTTCACATGGGGAAAGCCCCATGTGAAAGGGCTTGCGTCAGTCTTACGCCTGCTGTGAGGCAGGCGCAAGATTTTGACGCAACAGCATCCTAAAAGTGACGCAGTGAAATCTCATAGATTTCACTGCGTCACTATTACGAGGCTTTTTGCGGGTGAATGCCCCCTCTGCATACATTATACCGCATGCTTAGATGCGTCACTTTGTAAATAGTGCGCATCAGGAGGCATGTTTTACGCCGCCGATGCGTCACAAAAAGTGACGCATCGGAAGCGCACAACTCACGCAAGGCCTCATAAATGAGGCCCCATATACCTACTTGGAAACAGAGTCGTCACAAAAAACCACCATATATGACACAAATCGTGTGAAATATTTTTAACATTGTGAGTTTGTCCTGACGAATGTCCCTTAGACCCGGCTGGGCAAGATGGGACAGAAACATGTCGACCTTTTCTAAAGTGATATAAAGAGATCCCCTAAGACGATCTTTGATTATACCCCTTGTTTTTAAATTACAACAATTCACTCATGACAATTAAAGTTTAAACCAGGTGAAAGTTTGTTTTATGTGAAGATATCCTTCTCCTTTTTGGGGCCACACTTATATCTCTGGACACTACTACGCTACATCAGAGATTGCCTCAGGCTTGAGGCTGGCATATAGCAAGAACTTGGAACACCAAATGATAATGCCAAAACGCACATGTGGGGCGGAAAAACGATATAAACCGCTAAGTATACATGGCGTTTATGAGGGTGATTCAGCTAATCTATTTGTAACGTGGTTACAAGTGTCCGCCTGCCATTATGTATCACCTCTTTAATTCAATGCCAACGCGTTTCAGGGTATTTCAACCCCTTCTTCCTGGGCTGCACAAACAGGTCTCGAGGCTCACATTACAAAATTAAACGGCTTTTATTAATTACAGGCCCCCCAGTGGGCGTATGCTAAAGGCTGCGTCACTGGTGATTACTGGGACATGTAGTCCGTGATGCAAAAAACATTGCCTGTATAAACCAAGTAATGAATCAGATCCATACAACTTTACATAGAAAGAACACAGCTACTAACGCAACATTGGAGGCATCCAGTTTCCATCAAGAGTCTTTTATCTCAAGTATCCCCTATGGGGAGTTTCTGAGGATTAGGCGAATATGTAGCGAAGCAACAGAATGGTCGAAACATGGAGCACATACAGTGAAAAGTTTTGGAAAAAGAAAATATAGCAAGAAGATAGTGAAAAAATGCTGGGAAAGAACAAATAACAAATCCAGAGAAGATTGTCCAAGCGTAAAAAAGAAAGAAGTGAGATGTGAAAAAGAACCAATTCGTCTGATAATGGACTACTCATTAGAAAGCAGACAGATAGTAGGGATCCTAAGACGAAACTGGAAAATTCTGCAATTGGATGAGACAGTAAAAGATGTAGTGGGTAAACACCCAACAGTGACTTACAGAAGAGCCAGTAATCTCAAAGACCATCTGATTCATAGTCACCTTAAATCAAAAAAGAAAGAAGGAAAATGGCTCAAGACATAAGGGTTTGTGAAATGCCACATGTGTAAAGCCTGTCAAATTGCTAAACCGACAAAAGAGATCAAAATGAGAGACAATAGAATGTGGGAAATCCGTCAACTGATATCGTGCAAAACACAATATACAGTGTATATAGTGGAGTGTCCGTGCCCACTTATGTATGTGGGAAGCACCACCTGTGAGTTAAAAACACGGATTTTGGAGCACATAAGGGCCACAGTACATAAGGATCGAGCCAATGCAGTGGCAAAGCACATGGAGTGTCACCATGGGGGGGAGTCGAAATAATTTCGATTCTACTGGATCGATACTGTTCCAAAAAAGGAAAGAGGTGGTGACCGAGAAAAACAGCTACGGATGAAGGAGTCACGCTACATTCTAAAACCAAGAACAATGCACCCGTTTGGTCTCAATCAGTCGAAAGAACTTAATATTCATTTATAACAGAAAAGCAGCAAAAATGTTTAAAAGAGCAGAAATAAGATAATGAAAACAGAAGAGCTGGACTATCATCGTGAAAAAAGATCATCAAAAAATCAAAATCAAGTAGTAGAAACAGCAGCAAATTCACTAAATAAAAAACACAATAAAAAAGAAAAAAAGAAGATTGAAAGGGGACACGTTGGCAATGTACCCCCACTGGAGGGTAGCAACAGGAATTATAAATGAAATAACCGCTTTTGATAATAAAGGCAGAGAATTAAATCTGAAATGGGTACATTGACAATGAATACCCACTGGAGGGTGCATATCATGTAAATATGGGTCATGTCTGTATAAACCAAGTAATGGACACGGCTAAGAAAAGTGAGGCATGAGATAAAGTGAGACAAACTTTATTGACAAGACCTTCCATGCACAAAAATATATGGTGTGAAACTGTTTGCTGCAAATTGACTGGCAACGTGATCAAAATAAGAGATTATAAATAATAATGGTCACGGAATTGTTTTGATTAATCACGTTTGTTTAAAGCATTTGATTTTGTGTAAAACAGGAAATGATGTCATGGTAATTTTGAATTTAATCATGTAGTTGGTCAGAAGCAAGGTTGATCATGAAGAAGGGCTGTGGCAGCCTGAAACGCGTAGATCTGTGCCTGCCGGATAGAAAAGTCCTCATGATTTAAAAAGGATGGTAATAAAAATGGAAAAATAAAGTACGCGAGTTCGGCCCCGCTTTTCTTTTCTCATCAGAGAGAGTTTGGTTTGGATGTTCGAAGCGGCGTGGTTCTGCCGCAGGGGTTAACAAACCGGCACTGAGAGCGCTGCAGTTCCCGGCAAGAGGAACCCAGGAAAAGTGATATATATATATATATATATATATATTCACTGAAAAAACCATAGGTTATAGACCATATATAGTTAGGAATTAGCATTTACAAAACCTTGAAAATTCACTGAAAAAACCATAGGTTATAGACCATATATAGTTAGGAATTAGCATTTACAAAACCTTGAAAATTCACTGCAAAAACCATAGGTTAGAGACCATATATAGTTAGCTGGACATTTTATTGACATAAAACCAATGAAATTCCATATATAGTTAGTTGCACTAACTATATATCGCGCACCCGCAATCCACTGCTGATGATGTCACATATTACATCATTCATGACATGGTCAGTGACATCACTGATGACATCACTGATGACATCTCAAATGACATCACTGATGACATCATCCAGTGACTGTGTGTTTCTGAAAAGTTTAAATATGTTTTACATATTGAAGAATGAGTAGATGTAGAAGTGTCTGGATGAAGGATTTAGTAGGTGCGTGACTGACTGTATGAGTGAGTGATTAAATGTGTCTCACTGAGTGCATGGGTTAGTGACTAAACTGTCTTAATTTGTGCATCATTATGTCTGTTGTTCTGTAAACTGCTGCATGTGTTGATCAGTAGCTATATGAGTAACTATATGGGTTATTGATTGATTGCCCAAGTATTTGTATGGGAGACTGAGTGTGTGTGTGGCTAGCTGGGAGGTGTGTGACTCTGTGCAGATCAATCTGTACTTGTATCAATGATTGTATAAGAAGGTAAGTATGTGTTAGTATATGTTTGAAAATGTAAGGTGCTCTATGTTTAACTGTATAGACAAGAAAATGGAAGTGTCATTGATTCTTTACAGGACTGACTAGGTGTGTGAGTAACTCCATGGATGAGTGGCAGACTGTGAGTGTCTGTATAGGTGTATGAGTGCATATGATAGTGTTGTAAAGATGAGTGATTGTATGTATGAATGATTGTATGGGTGAATGAGTGAAGGTGTGTGTAGACGTAGCAATCAGTGAGTGCGTATGTAGTAACTAGTATTGGTGTGTCAATGGTTTCAAAAATTATACTCTCTTTTTAACACTGGGTGAAACAGAGGTTATATTAAAATGTGAGGAGATGCATTGTATTGTCACATGAATGATATCATCAGTGATGTGGTCTTGATGTCAAATGAGATGTCATCAGTGATGTCATCAGTGATGTCATTTGAGATGTCATCAGTGATGTCATCAGTGATGTCACCGACCATGTCATGAATGATGTAATATGTGACATCATCAGCAGTGGATTGCGGGTGCGCGATATATAGTTAGTGCAACTAACTATATATGGAATTTCATTGGTTTTATGTCAATAAAATGTCCAGCTAACTATATATGGTCTCTAACCTATGGTTTTTGCAGTGAATTTTCAAGGTTTTGTAAATGCTAATTCCTAACTATATATGGTCTATAACCTATGGTTTTTTCAGTGAATTTTCAAGGTTTTGTAAATGCTAATTCCTAACTATATATGGTCTATAACCTATGGTTTTTTCAGTGAATTTCAATGGTTTTTTAATAGCAAATATCATAAGCTGTCGAATGTCAAGTACGTGGTAAGTAAAAACATTTTCGTGTTTATGCACACTGATCTGCTTTGAATGCTGCCCCCCACCCCTCATTTCTATTAGGAGTACTCTCTCTTTGCAGATAGTGAAGGGTAGTTAACGCAGCCCTTTGCCCCCTTTGTAATCCGTCGTGCCTGCTTCTCTCTCCATTTGATTGATTGTTCTCTTTGGTTCATTCTCTATTTACAAACAAGCACAGAGTCGCAATACTCTGTTTAGTCTTTGCAGATAGCGAAAAACCGTGTAAAAAAACAAAAGGAATTGAGCAAAATCAGTAGGCCACTAATGGGATCTCTTTTTGACCTCGCTAAAATAGAAACATTAGGAACAACCTGTTGAAAATAGCAATGCGTATGTACATAAGCGGCGTTCATTTGTGTTCACAGTACCCCTTGTTGATTGTTTGAATGGAGCATTGAATTGTTCGAAGTTGGTTCTCTTAAGGATCTTCTCTGCCTGCAAACGAGGAAGAATAGGAATATTCTCTCTCCCTTTGCAGATAGGGAAGGGTAGGTAACGCAAGCCTTTAACACGTCGTACCTATTTCATTCCTCATTGATTGATTGATTGTCCGAACATTGACTGTTTGGGAATTAGTTCTTTTTGGAGGTATTCCCTGTTTGCAAATAAACGTAGGAAAATCTTTGCAAGTAGTGAAAGGGTACGTAATGCGGACCTTTCTCCCCCGTTGTAATCTGTCATGCCTATCTACTCCCCACTGATTGATGCACCTGTTTCACCCGGACCATTTACTAGACATACGTCATCTGGCCCGACCAGAGAGCACCCCTAGTGAAAAGGACATATGCAATAATAACGAAGTGATCACTGTATCCTGTTAACAGAAACTTTAGCATGAAACAACCTGGAAAGAAAAGAATAGGAAAATGAAAATCAGTAGGCCACTGATGAACATGAACTTTTATTAAACAACGAACAAAGAAACGATAACATAACGTAATGATAAAACCTATTAATGTCCTAGAAACAAGAAAACGTTAAAATATGCCAGTGGTGAGAGACCAGAAAAACAGTAAGAGAAACCAAATCACCCCTCGCTGTCCCACCGCCTGCCACGCCAAAAAAATCGATAGACTAGGGAAAATGCAAGTCAGTAGAACATCCACCCCCACTCTGGAAACTTCCAAGGTGGGGCAGGGTTCCGGCTACGCCCAGCTGGGAGCAGCCCATATAAGGCAGGTCCTGCTGCCACGCCTCGGCCAGGAGATCCTAACGTAGGGTGTAGCCGGAGGAGAGGCCGAGGCCAGCGGGACCCGGCCAGGGGATTGCCTTTACAACGCTGAACAGTTGCAGGGGGGGGAATGTCTCCTCGACCCTCCCCTCTCTCTCCCAGTCCGGCCGCGGTGGCCCTTGAGAGTTGCAGGTAGTCCCGCCACATGCTCTTCCGGTCCGGCCACCAACGGTCGGGGGGCCGAGGCCGACGGGATCCGGCTGCAGCCGATAAACCAAGAAACCCGTTCATGGGGCCAGAGCCAGGGGCGTTCGGCCGACATCTACCGGAAGCCCGGCCCGAAGACGGACGGGACACTTCTTCTTTCTTGTATAATTGCTGCAACAACCCTGGGGGGGGATGTCTTGCACATGCCTCCGACCCCCCCCCCTCGTCCTCATCGCCTGGTCCGGCCATAACAAATCTGAAGCGAGACGCCGTGGGGTGCACTGGGAGGGAGAGACGGTGCGAACAGGCCTCTCCCGCCTCCCCAGTGGAGGCTTCCCAGCTGCACCCTCAGCGCTCCAGGCGCCCGGAAAAGAGTTCTTCCACTGTGGCCATGCTGCAACGTCTCGCCCGGCAGGGTGGAGCCCGTCCGCTCATTTGACCCCGCGATCGCCAGTAGCTACCGAACTCTCAAAATGGCGGTCGACCTGGCAAGAGCGGGCCCAGCATAAAGAAATGGCCCGGTCACTGGTTGACTCCACCACCGTAGTCCTCCACGACCTTGAAGATTCTAGAGGAGCCGCGGGAGTCTCCGACCCCCGATGGGGAATGACTGCCATGATCACCCGTGGAGTGACGAAACTGTATCCGCGGGACGTCGGCGCCAGCCTCACTTTGAATTACTAGAATCCTGCAGACCTCACTTCCGGTGAAAGCACAGTGTGACCCGGTAGGAAAAATTGTTGCACCCCCTCCCCTTTTTGACTGATAGTTCAAACCACCGATCCTTTCCTTTGCCCTTTTAACGGAACTTTGGACTGCCTCCCCCTCTTTTACATTTTCTAGAGAAAACAAAACATTAACCACTACATTAGCATAGCAGTTGACACCAGAACTGTTTTCAAATTGAAAACCAACAACATCTTCAACAGAATCCTTTTTGTTTCTGCTGTGACCCTGCTACAGCACAGGCATTGTCCCCAGCAGTAATTCTGCAATGCCGGTAAGAATAGCTGTGGTGCCTACTGGACTCACTCACCCCCGCGGCGCCCCACGCCGTTATTTGCTGGGCGGCAACTTGCTAGACATCACTTTCGTGCCATCTAGATTTCAGCGCGTTCTGCTGCCTTGGAACTATTCGCACAACAGACCGCTACTGACAAGAATATTTCATTATTGGTGCTGTCAATTTCAATAAATCTATTGGATAATTCAAAAGAAATTGCCACGGTCTCTTCGTTGTTTAAATGTTTTTACTGTTTTTGTTTTGTTGTATATATTTATATGTTATTAAAGTTTTATATTCCTACTACTTTGTTGGAGTGCTATATATTTTTAATGTGACACATAATTGTAAAAACTTTGATGTACAAAGAGTCATTCCTGGAATCTTCCGCTTCAGGCTCGGTCCCCTCCCCAATCACAATACAGGATAGTTTTCAGATAGTAGGAACACGTGTGGTGTGACGGATCTCATCGGGTGTGGGCCTTGATCTACTATAACTCCTTTGAAGAGGGGTGATTCTTTACAGCTGGGGCCATAAACTACATCTGCAGGGCTAGCTGATAGCCTGGACAATCGGACACAGAGGAAGAGGAGTGTCAGAGGGTGCAGTAGTGAATAGGGCGAAAGGGAGGTGTCAGGCGGGCACAGAGTGTGATTCTCAGGGAAGAGCAGCGCAGATGGGGGGAGGTTTATTGCCAAGGCATAAGACAGAGAGCGGGGGTGACCAGTGCCTGGGGAAGATGCTTGTGAGGGTGAGGAGCCATGCTACGAATCGACAGCGTGCAGAGAGTGGGTCTGGTCAAGACATCTAAAAAGGCTGCCGTGCACGACAAAAGTGTGGCATTTCAAAAAAGGCAAGATGGCGCAGACAATGTTTTTCAACACTTCCTCATTTCCTTCGAATCGAACGTTAACAGACGTTGGGGCATATTACCAAAGTTAAGCGATATTTATCGCTAACGATGCTTACCAACGAATTTTTTACCGCTAAGCATCGTCAGAAATTATCGAAGATAAACCTTGCTATTATCAAGGTTTATCACAAATGCGATAATAAACGGCCGCAATGCATGAATATCGCTAAAAACTCAGCGATATTCATACATTGCCGAGCTAATGCTCTTAGCCATGTTATCCACCTCCCATTGGATAACATGGCTAAGAACTGCTCAGGGCAGGTGTTATTTTTTGGAGATATTCGCGCTTAGCGCGAATATCTCCAAAAGTTGGTAATAGGAGATAGATATCTTGCATGTTGTAATGCAAGTTATTGTGGTATATGGAACTCATACCATAATCTCTCAGGAAAGCAGAAACTGATCCTTTTGGGACCGCCTAAAAAGGCCTAGGGGGTGAGGAGTACTCTACTTTGCCCCCTTTTCACGTTCCGAACTATTTTATTTTACTCTCTTCTGTAATTACACAAAATAGCAGCGATAAGATGCATCGGAGACACACAGTGAGAGAAAGGAGGCCGGAGATGAAGAAGAGATGTCAAATACACATTGGAGATAATATAGTGGCAGAAGGGAAGTAAATATGAGTAAACTTACCATGTAACATAAAAATGTTGCACTCTATACTATAAGTCTCATTTTATACTACAATCACTTCGCTACAACCTCATAAATTAAAAATAAAAATGAATAATGTCTCAAACAATTTTTGATTTCTAAATATAAATTTATTCTTCAGAATTTTCTAAATTTGAAAGAACTAGTAACATGTCCTCATCAGCAATGTCCTCATGAAAAGTCTGCAATAATGATTCTTGTAACTCTATGGTCTCCAAACACTCGATAAATTCGCCATCAAGAGATTGATCAAAAAAATCATTCAAGTCATCTCCTCCTTCTGACAATATTTCATTATTGGTGCTGTCAATTTCAATCAATGTAGTGGAATCATTCAAGTCATCTCCTTGTGACAATATTTCATTATTGGTGCTCTCAATTTCAATCAATGTAGTGGAATCATTCAAGTCATCTCCTCCTTGTGACAATATTTCATTATTGGTGCTGTCCATTTCAATCAATCTAATGGAATCATACAAGTCATCTCCTCCTTGTGACAGTATTTCATTATTGCTGCTCTCAATTTCAATCAACGTAGTGGAATCATTCAAGTCATCTCCTTGTGACAATATTTCATTCTTGGTGCTGTCCATTTCAATCAATCTAATGGAATCATACAAGTCATGTCCTCCTTGTGACAATATTTCATTATTGGTGCTCTCAATTTCAATCAATGTAGTGGACAAATCAAAAGAAATTGCCACGGTCTCTTCATTGTGAGCCATTTTATTTTGAAATTGCTTGCTGTAAATTGCAGAAAAAAATAATCACTTTCATTTATCGTTTTTAGTAATACATAATATAAAACTAACTTTATCAAGTATTTAGTATAACAGAAGGACTGCAAATAAATAACAGAAAACATTTTTCAAATTATCTTCAAGTGTACAACATAGTTCCCCTTACAAATTAACAACTCACCTTTTTAAAAGTAGGAGAGGTGTTAGTACTGTGTAAATCAAACACCAGAAATTCACCACCAAAAATTCCTCACAAATGTACCTCAGACAGTAGTATCACAAAATGGCTGTGGTTTCCTCTCATTTGACATATATACATAACCAATTAACTTTCATCACACACAAATACAAAACCAAAGTAACATTTTAATTGGTTCTAAATTTCAACACTTTCAAATGTGTTTTCCCCATGCAATTTTCCATAGGACATTTACATATGTCTACAGCCTGAATGGCTGAACGGAATTACACCAAACTTGGCAAAATGGTACATCAAACCTAAGAGGTCAGGAAGGATCTACTATGCCCCCTTATGGTCATTTCCCCCTTCACTTTGGCCTCCTCTTGTCTCTCAATCCTACCGAGAGACAAGATGGCGGCCGCTACGGACTGTTTGGAATGTTGACAGATGCCGGAGAACCAATCAGCTTCGCAAAGCTCCGTAACGCGAAAAGTACGCGAAGCGGAGCGCTGTTACAGATATATATCTTTTTTTGAACGTTAATTTCTCAAAATCCACTGGAGCACACATATTGAGACCTAGCAAAGGCACATCGGCCTACCAGTCCCTAATATTTTACCAAGTTTCGTGCAAATCCATTCAGCCGTTCGATTATTATTATTATTTATTTTTTTTGCCCCGCGGGGCCCTTTTAAAACCTCCACATCAAACCTAGGGGGTCAGCGAGGATCTACTATGCCCCCTTATGGTTATTTCCCCCTTTGTTTTGGCCTCCTCTTGTCTCTCGATCCTACCGAGAGACAAGATGGCGGCCGCTACGGACTTTTTGGAATGTTGACAGACGCCAGAGAACCAATCAGCTTCGCTTCACAAAGCTCCGTTGCGCGGAAAGTATGCGTCCTGGGACGCTGCCCGGTCCGCTGTTACAGATATATATCTTTTTTTAAACGTTAATTTCTCAAAATCCACTGGAGCACATATATTGAGACCTACAAAAGGCACATCGGGCTACCAGTCCCTACAATTTTGCCAAGTTTCGTGCAAATCCATTCAGCCGTTCGGGCTAAAAGTGAGGCCAACCGCCCTATGGAAAACTCAATGTTAAAAACACGTTTTGGGACCCCCCTTTTTTTTCGGCCCCCCCTTGACGAACCCCCCCCAAATTTCAAGGGCTGCTCAGAAACAAAATGTGCCATTTTCCAGAAAATTTCAGCCAATTCCGTCCACAAACGCCAAAGTTATTAGACATAGAATTTTCAAAAAACCCATAGAGAAAAAATCCTAACTATATATACCTACTGGCGACCGCCAGTAGGTAATATTAATATATATATATATATATATATATATATATATCCATCAAAAGTGCAGGTACCCATTTGGAAGCAACAACATACACGGGCTCAGTGTCGAACTTAATTTATTTCACGCACTTGCCAGCAGGCTTTCAAAAGTAAGTCTCTTCATGCAATTCGAGTGCCAAATGCATTTCGAGAGCGAAGGCTCTCTTCCTCAGTGGCAAATTTCATCCAGGTGCTGGAGCGCTCCCATAAGTATACGTGACCCCGCCCTCTGAGCTTCGTAAAGAACAGCAGCGTTTCTGGGATTAGTAGTCCTTGATAAGGAGGGGAGCTCATCAGCAAAATTGGTGCAAAATAAAATCCCAAGTGGGTTTGAAGGCACATTACCATTGTCTGCCTGCCCCGCTTTTCAGTCCGTGATTAAGTGTTCAAGGGGCACCCCTGCTGCGCCCAAAGACGTCCGTGTGTCCAAGCTCCTCTTTGCTCCTGAAGAGCTATCTCTGCACTGCAGCATGTTGCTCCCACGACCGGGCGGCCGTCATAAATCCATCAAAAGTGCAGGTACCCATTTGGAAGCAACAACATACACGGGCTCAGTGTCGAACTTAATTTATTTCACGCACTTGCCAGCAGGCTTTCAAAAGTAAGTCTCTTCATGCAATTCGAGTGCCAAATGCATTTCGAGAGCGAAGGCTCTCTTCCTCAGTGGCAAATTTCATCCAGGTGCTGGAGCGCTCCCATAAGTATACGTGACCCCGCCCTCTGAGCTTCGTAAAGAACAGCAGCGACACTGAGCCCGTGTATGTTGTTGCTTCCAAATGGGTACCTGCACTTTTGATGGATATATATATATATATATATATATATATATATATATATATATATATATCTCGAGCTCCGTGGTTCCAAACCCTTAGAAAAGCACTCGCAGCAGGTTAACTTCGTTCTCAAGTTTATTGCGCAGATAAATCAAACAAACAGACGCGTTTCAGCTCTTGCCTTCGTCAGTGTCAGCTGGCGGCGACAAGGCGGAAGTGAGATAAAGCAAAACAATTGAAACAAACAATGGACAATTCGCTGAAATGTGTGGGCGCCATCTTTGAATGGTAAATAACCCAAATTATAAAACAAAACAATCAAGCAATGTTTGGACTGATCAACACAAAGCAATTAATTAAGCAGCCCGACTCTATAAGAAGGAGCAAATATCTACATACTATATACACGATGTCTACAAAATTGAGCCCTGGATGGGCTGATTCATTTTGTTCGCTATATATGCAACCCTTTCTGTATTAGTCAATCTGACCTACATTGCACTAAATCACTACAAGTTCTCAATGGGGAAGGGCATCTACAGGCTAATTATATCCATATAGCCTAGAACTAACATTGTATACCAGTAATGCTGTATATCGTTGATGACATGCATCCCTTAAGTGTACTCTAGCTAGAAATACCTAATGTCCTAATATATTACTGAATTTAATTGCCCCACCACCAACAGAAATTCCAAACTGATTCCAAAATAAACAAAATTATTCTCAGGAAAGACACTTTCTAATTCCAGCCCCTTAATGTCAAATACTGTAGCTCAGAGGTGTGATAAGAGTTCTTCTCCTGCGTTAAGGCCTCCAGGTGATTTAGTCTGAAGGTCCACGATGTATCTGGACTCTAGACGCCTTAATTTCATTTTCAGATCCCCGCCCCTTATGTCTTGTGGGACACAGTCTAGGCTGAAAAAGCTTAGGAGGGTCCTATCACTGTTGTGACACAAGGCAAAATGTCGGGCCATCGGATAGCTCTCATCTCTGTTAGCGATGGCCCTTTGGTGTTCCAAAACACGTAATTTAACCGCCTTTGTCGTGCTACCCACGTATCTAAGTCCGCAGGGGCATGTTAGGCAGTAAACCACAAATGTAGTCGAGCAAGTGATAAACTTGCTTATCCTGATCTTACTGTTTCTATGTGGAACATCGTAGGACAGTACTCTCTGACTGTTGTTACATGCCTTGCATTTCCCACATGGGTATGACCCATGCATGGCACGTAAATCTCCTTTAGGTTTCTCTTTTGCAAGGTGACTTGTGACCAACCTGTCTTTGAGTGATCTTATTCTTCTAAAGGTGATCATGGGATGTTTTTGTAGGTCCTTCCCTATTACGGGGTCGGATCTCAGGATGCCCCAATTTTTGGACATGATGGCACGAACTCTATTCGCTGCCACCGAATAGTTCGTTACCAACCTAATGATACCACTCCCACCTTTGGAGGTTGCTCTCTTCTTGTCAATCAGCAGAGTTTGCCTGTCAATGGTTTTCACCTTGTGTTCAGCTTGTTGGAGTGTTTTACCGGAGTAGCCGCGTGCTTTGAAGCGTGATACGCTTCTGCAGGCAGCTTCCGTGAAGTCCCTGTCCAGAGAACTGTTGCGCTTGATCAAACCGGCACTGAGAGTGCTGCAGTTCCCGGCAAGAGGAACCCAGGAAAAGTGATATATATATATATATATATATATATATATTTATATATATATAGATATATAAATATATATATATATATATATATATATATATATATATATATATATATATATATATATATATATATATATATATATATATATATATATATATATATATATATATATATATATATATATATATATATATATATATATATATTCAAGCTCAATCCCTCCCGGTCCCGGGTGGGAAATAAAGACTGCACACACGGGAATCTTCAATTCAAAAAGCAACTTTACTCGCACAGACGCATTTCGGAAGCCACGCTTCCTTCCTCAAGGGGATAAAATCTCGCCTGCCTTTGCGCAATAACATAAGAGAGTTCATATGCCGATCCACGGCGAGATCGTATTGAAAGGAACGTTGTTTTCAATTCACAAATGTTCGTTCCAACCTTAAAACTGCCATAGAAACATTGTGGTGATAACATTAATTAAGTGCTATGTTATTGTTTATTCATATGTACTAGCAACATGGCGCCCACGTGCCTGTCCTCTCTCTATGTCCCATACTAACCGGTGTGTGCATTTGAAATGAAATAAAATGGCGCCTCGGCGCGCGTTGCGAAGTAACAACATTGAGGAAGGAAGCGTGGTTTCCGAAACGCGTCTGTGCGAGTAAAGTTGCTTTTTGAATTGAAGATTCCCGCGTGCGCAGTCTTTATTTCCCACCCGGGACCGGGAGGGATTGAGCTTGAATATAGAGAGCGCGAGGCTCCGACGCGCTTGGACTGCACCCGCCGAAAAGAGTGCAGCGTACTTTGGGGCAGAGAGCGAGGATATATATATATATATATATTTTCTGTTTCATTGCCCATTTGTCAATAATGTTTTATATACACTGTCTCATGATGAAATGAGTGACACGGAAGAAGGCTCTACATTTGTTGTTTCTCGCTCTGCCGAATAAAGTCTAAAGCGAGCCCCCCTACCTTGAGTGCGGTATCTTTTTCCTTGGATGTTGGAAGAGAAACGAGCTTTAATTGTAAATCGGTCAGTCACGACTGCAACCGGCACCCGCCAAAAGGAAGTGCACTGTTTGGGTGAAAGTGACACAGAGAGCGCTAATTTTCACAGTGCACCGCCGTAACCATGAAAGTGGATAAGAACATAACCAGAAGAAGTAAGAGGCGCAATCGTTTGATTTTCGGACCATGCTAGCCGGAGAACACGTAAACGCCGTACTGTGCTGAGTTCGAAATCGTCTCCTTTTCGTGAATGCTACGAATGGTTAAAACTAGCGGCAAGGCGTCAGGTGTGTGGGGGCTCTAAGTAGACTGTTTTGGCGATAAAAGAAGTTACGGAATATAGACAGAATAACATGTTTTGCGAAACGGAACGCCGCAAAGCGGCGAAGGACATGTTTAAATCTCAAAAGAATGAAATACGACAGAAAGCACCAACAGTAACAGAAACTAATGGGAAATTAAATGATACCATGATGAAATTAGAACGATTGCATGAACATGAAATACGTAAATGGTGGGAAGCAACTAGCCTCCAAAGTTATATTGAGGAGGACAGAGTACCAAGAGGGCTGAGGGTGCATACTGTCCCCTCTACAAAAATCCAGACCCGCAGCTTCTAACAGATTGGGCTGAACACACGGCTTCCTATTGCCGGGGAACCCTATCAGTGTTGATTAAATATGCATGGAGTGATCGAGCTAAAGTGTTGGATGAAATCACCATAATAGAAGGGTAATTGTCAAAAGAGGAGAATACCAGTCGTGTGGAAGATCTTAAAGGGCAAATGAAGACCAGACTATCGAAATATGAACAAAAAATCAAACCTAAAAAACAAGAGAAATTCGTCAGGAATGAAAATGATTATCTCCAAGGAAGAGTCCTTACTTTTGCTCGTAAGTTCGATGCACCAAGGAAATAATTTAATCAGCGAACCAAGCAAGTGGCAACATCTAGAGTGGAGACCTCAGAGTCTGATCTCACTGAAAATGAATCTGGTGACGAAAATGCAACAAAATGAGGAGAAAATAAAAATAAAAGAATCCCTTTTCACGTCAAGTTTCAAATCATCCGTCAATCGTGGCTACGAGGGGGGAAGAACAAGCCCCCAGAAAGAGACATAGATGCACCTGCAGAGCAGGCGTGGGCAGGAAGGGGAAGAACCCCAGTATGGGGAAACCGCAACAGGAAGAAGACCAAGAAGCGGCAGTAGAGGCAACCAACCTCACTGTAGTTAATCTAACGGGTTGTTAGAAACGGGACCTCTGGCTGGCCCAGGCTTGCGCCAAGGTCAGTCAGAGACCACCACTTCCAAGGTCAGGGCAAGGGAGTCACACACCAAGATAACCCCCGCTCACCCTCTAGGTAACGTGGCGCGAGCAGCAAAGGCTAATCTCAGAGGCGATGTGTAAAGCGTTTGCGCGCGCACCCCAGCGACAACAACCAAAGGCCCACCACAAAGGAAACTCCACACAAGGTTATATAAAAATAGCCTTTGTATTATAGTAAAAACACATTAGATAACACACACACTTTACAATGTGCCAACAGGCACGGGCAAGATTTACAAGGGATTATGTACAAGACTGGGCCACCTGGACCACTGTCAGGGGAATGCACTTTTAAAAATAGCACTTGTAGGTATAACACTTTAGCACATAAACATACGATGACTGTAACACAGAAATAGTGAATGTAGCATACAACCAGTAACTACTGGTAAAGGAAAAATACCTCCTACGCCACCCTAAACACTGTAGGGAAATCACGCAGGGAACTAGGACCTTATCATCAGGACCTATGGAAGGAAAACCTATCACCTAAGCAAGTCACATTTAGCAAAGGGAAGGAAACCTAAAATAATCACCTAGGCAAGTAACATTTAGCAAAGGCAATAAAACATCAACATTCCTCTAAGCAGGTCACTTTTAGCAAAGGGAAATAAAAGCACAAGACATTACCTAAGCAGGTCACTTTTAGCAAAGGTAATGACACAAACAATCCTCTAAGCAGGTCACTTTTAGCAAAGGGGATAAAAACATAAAGAATTACCTAAGCAGGCGATAAAACAAACAATTGCACCTGAAACATTAAAACACATTCAGAGGTGCAGGTAGAACATTTGCGCAGAAATCACATAGGCAGTAACTCACAAATTGCGCAGGGTGCACGTAGCACAACACTAGAAATGTCCCTCAGGCCAACTGGCCTCGAAAGGGGCTGAAAGGCCCTGAGTCTCAATGTCAGGGGAGGCTGCACATGCAGCCAGGAACACAAAGCCTAAACGTAGCAACTGTCCACTAAGTGCTGGACAGTTGTAAATACTGCTGGGCAACGTTGGAGCCTCGTGGGCTCAGGAACAAGGAATGGGCACTCGAGCCTCTCAGGGCTCGCAAAACAAATGTGGGCTGGGATTTAAGAGCTTCAGCGCTCTCAATCAATTAAGATGGCCCCAGAGCCTCTCGGGGCTCAAAGATCAATAAAATGCCCCCTCGAGCCTCGGGGCTCGTGAATATACTTAGGGCGGGAGCCTCTCGTGGCTCTAAACAAATAGATTGCCCCCAGGAGCCTCGGGGCTCCTAATTACCAATGCAGGCTGTTGGAGTCCCTCACGGGGGACTCGGGAGCAATGGCCAATGTCCCACGAGCCTCTCTGGGCTCGAAACCACTAGGCGCCCTTCGAGCCTCTCGGGGCTCGCTCACAACCAGGGGGACTCGTGGGAGCGGCCCGCTGCCAACCGGGGCCGCTCTCAATCAAGATGAAGGACCCTGTCCCCGCACTCACCGGTACTTCGCTGGTGCTGCGGGGGCAGACACTGCCGGCTCCTCTCGCGCTGCTCTTCTCTTTCTCCCGGGGCTCCTCTCTCCACTCGGGGAGCCTCGGGGACACGGCCGGCTGCTTCCTTTCGCGCTGCTCGGCTGCGGGGCGGGACTTCCGGTTGGCCTCGAGGGGCCGCGCTGTGATTGGCCGGTCGTCCAGATACTTCCGGGTCGCCGCGGGCAGCGCGGCAGCTCGTACCAGGCAGGCAGGCGGGCTCTCAGCATCCGAGGAGTGGGCTCCCTCGTGATGATTTAAATATCCACAGACGGGGCAATGCCGGGTGGGCACCGGCTTCCAGATTAAAGATAAAGCGAGGTGGGCACTCGCTAGGCAGACAAAGCGCTCCAAAGCGCCAGAATCAAAATACAGCGCACCCAGCGCTTAGGGGTAAAATAAAGCACTCTTCAGCGCTAGGAATAAAAGGAAAAGCGCTCCACAGCGCTAGTGGGCAAATAAGCGCTCCCAAGCGCTAAGAGCAAAGCAAAGGCTCCAGCAGGGTCTGGAGGCAGGCAGGGGGGCAAGGCAGGGCCAGAGCCAGCACACTGGGTCTCCAGGCAGGGAGACAAGCCAAGTGGCGGTCCTCCTGGCCCCAGCAGCAGCAACAGCCCCCTCTGGCAAGGATCCAAAGTAGAACAGTTTCTGTGGGGACACAGCCCCATTTTTATACCATAAATTCCTTTGTCTTCAGGGTGCAGGGTGGGGGGAAACCAGTTGCAGCTGGCTTGGGAGTACCCTTGATGGCCCAACCACCCCTTTCATTCACTGGGGAGGCTAGGGTCATTAGACAAACCACAGGGGGGCGGAGCCAGCATTGTGTGGGGAAAACCCCAGCCCATCCAGGACCCAGGTGCACTCCTCCCACACATTACTCATGCTGATCTCACACTCACCACCGGGCAGACCCATCCAGACTTCCTGGAGCCTGGCATGCCAGCCAGCTCCAGCCAATCACGCCCCAGCACCCTCACTGCACACATACCTCAATGTCCAGAAGTAGCACTTCCCTTCTAGACACATACATGCCGCAGACACCATCTCGCAGCATTCACTCTCACGAGTTCATACATACTAAACTCGAGCCTGCACTCCCCATACATCAGGAACTAACATGGACACACACATTCTCCATGCATTCCTATGGGAGAGCAGGCCAGCCATACTACACACACGCACTTTACTATGGGACACAGGGAAAAAGTGCGCAGAGACCCAAAAATCACTACACTGGGTCACAACTAAAAGCAAAAAGATTAGGGGTGAACCTGCCCTAAGGCCCAAGTCTAACACGACCCCCTTCCAGCCAAAACGCAGGGCAGACCAATCACCGCCGTGATGGACTTCCCTGCTTGGGGCGATAAAACACGGACGCGGGCCCATAACTGCAGGGACACCCTCCTGTTTTACGCCACGGTGAACCCCTAGGGTTCCTTCTAAAACTACTGTAGGGACTAACTGGGGTACCCCACTGATACTCTCCAGCTGCCCTCGGCCAGGACCAGGCCCTAGGCCATCCAGGTACCACTGGATCCTGCCTACTCACAAAGTGGGGGGTAGTAACCCCTGGCACATAATAGCCATTCTCCACCCTTCCTGTCTGTAAGACAGGGCTAGACTGCCACTGGTTCTCCAACCTAGGGTCTACAACCTCAGGCGGACCAGGAGTCTCAGGGAAGGCTCTCCTCCCCTTACCTCTTCTCCTAGGGTTCCTCCTCCTCCTGCGAGGGGTACCCTCTAAACACCACTCTCCCAACCTAGGGTTTAACCCCTCAGGTGGTACCGGGGTCAGAGGTGGGCTTTCCCACCCTCTGCACCCCCTTCCAGAGTCCTGCTCCCTCCCAACCGGGGCGGTACCTCTGGAGAAAGAACTGGTTAGGACACTGTTTACAGTATTCCCACCCTTCAGGTCAGGCGAATCCTGAACCTGGACCTCCAACCTCCGGTCTAGAACCTTTGGTGGAATCACTGCCTGGCACTCCAGGACTTCTGGGGATTCACACACCATCCCCCTGAGGCTAGCAAATGACACATATGTTGTGTGACTGTCTGCCTGGCGCAGATCTCCCGCCTCCTGTCCACCTGACAGGGCACAAAGATCCCCCAGCACAGAAGTGGTGTCACCATGGTCACTACACGGGATCCTAGCCCCACTGGGTAGTCCCTGACCCACTGGTTCTTCCACTGGGGAACTCCCCCAATCACTCCTCACGCTGGACTCCTGTACTCTCCCTACTGGAGCAGTACTGCCAGACTCTATAATCATGGAAGCTCCGCTTACAGATGCTCCAGGTTCTCTACCCACTAGGAGATCTCCCTCAAGTGAACTAACAGGCAAGCCTAGGTTCCCATCCTGGTGTTCCCTAAAGAAACCATCCAGGCTCTGTGACAGGGCTTCGGGCGTCTGGGGACTCTCGGTCACACACTCACTCCTGCTCCACTGAGACAAGCAGTCAGCCCCTACACCCTCCTCACTAACCTGGGACCTAGCTGGGCTACTCTCACCCTCCTCCACCACACTGGGCTGGAAGACACCTGACCCACTATTGTTGGAATCACTCACTAGTGACTCTAAAGAACCTCTCGCACTGTCCCAGCGCTCTGCTTCTTCTGCAAGGTCCCAAGGACAAAAACACTTCAACTTCAGCAGGTGCTGGCGCAACTCTGGACAAACAACACTGAGCAACTGCTCTTTGAGGAACATATTCACCACACCGTCCACCTCATTGTCCGAGTTAGCCGTTAGCCAACCCCACATTGCATCCGAACAGTCATCCACAAAATACCCCCACTTCTGGTGAGATGGTTTCTTAAGGTTCCTAAACCTCAACCTATTCTCCTCCTCTGGGGAAACAGGAACCATACTCGGGGAACTGGGAGTGGGACTGTCTACACTGACATTTAAAAAGCTGCCACCACTGGACTCCACCCTCTCTGGGGAATCCAGACAATTACAACTGTGGGTAGGGGAGAGTCTATTCTCTAGGGCTGCGCTCTCAGGGATGATGGCCCTTCTCTCCACCTCTATCCTCTCCTGCGCTAAGAGTCTTTCGATCTCTAGCTGCGCCATAGCCTGGGCATGCTCTAACATGAGCTGTTCCATTGCTAACTGATGCTCCCTCTCTTCCTTCCTATCTAACCAATCCTCTGGGGACAGGGAAAGGGATGGGGCGCTGGTACTGACACTGGGCCTAGCAAGGGACTCCCTATCTATGGGGTCCTCACTATCTGCTGGGGCCCAACCACTGTCATCATCCAACTCACATTCTTCATCAGAATCTTCAGGGCTCCCCACAGACTCACCACCCTCATGGCGTGTGGCCTGGGCCCTTTCCTCGCTGCGCTCAAGATCCCTTTGATCCTTATACCATTGGACCAGGTGGTTCCTAAGTTGGTTCTCAGTATCTGACTCATCCACCCCTATGTCTCTCTCTCTACAGAACCTTTCCAACTCCTGCATACTGTACCAAACTAGATCACTGAGATCAAAAACAGGCTCCATTTTGGCAGACGTTCTAGAGACGAGATCACACAGGGAACCTGGGGGTCTGAGCTAAACAGGAGTATACAATCAACAAAATTCAGCAAGATTCCTATCCCAGAACTTGCACTCCACTGTCCAGCGTAACACACACTCATTCACACACAACCCTCCCCTCAGACTGGTAAGGCAGTTTCTACCACCCCTGATTATCTCAACCTGACCACTAGCGACACAGGTACCAAACTCTGGGAGCAGGGCGGGGAACAAGGTACTGGACAAAATACAAATGACACCTTTCAGGAGAAGCAAAACTGAACTTCCCTAAAAAACAATAATCCCCAAAATGCGGTTATCTAAAACTGTAGAGCTTTGTAGTGTGGCCTGTCGCCACTGTGGTACAGCGCAAACGCAAGTCCAATCCGCACCGCTAGCCACCAATGTTAGAAACGGGACCTCTGGCTGGCCAAGGCTTGCGCCAAGGTCAGTCAGAGACCACCACTTCCAAGGTCAGGGCAAGGGAGTCACACACCAAGATAACCCCCGCTCACCCTCTAGGTAACGTGGCGCGAGCAGCAAGGCTAATCTCAGAGGCGATGTGTAAAGCGTTTGCGCGCGCACCCCAGCGACAACAACCAAAGGCCCACCACAAAGGAAACTCCACACAAGGTTATATAAAAATAGCCTTTGTATTATAGTAAAAACACATTAGATAACACACACACTTTACAATGTGCCAACAGGCACGGGCAAGATTTACAAGGGATTATGTACAAGACAGGGCCACCTGGACCACTGTCAGGGGAATGCACTTTTAAAAATAGCACTTGTAGGTATAACACTTTAGCACATAAACATACAATGACTGTAACACAGAAATAGTGAATGTAGCATACAACCAGTAACTACTGGTAAAGGAAAAATACCTCCTACGCCACCCTAAACACTGTAGGGAAATCACGCAGGGAACTAGGACCTTATCATCCGGGCCTATGGAAGGAAAACCTATCACCTAAGCAAGTCACATGTAGCAAAGGGAAGGAAACCTAAAATAATCACCTAGGCAAGTAACATTTAGCAAAGGCAATAAAACATCAACATTCCTCTAAGCAGGTCACTTTTAGCAAAGGGAAATAAAAGCACAAGACATTACCTAAGCAGGTCACTTTTAGCAAAGGTAATGACACAAACAATCCTCTAAGCAGGTCACTTTTAGCAAAGGGGATAAAAACATAAAGAATTACCTAAGCAGGCGATATAACAAACAATTGCACCTGAAACATTAAAACACATTCAGAGGTGCAGGTAGAACATTTGCGCAGAAATCACATAGGCAGTAACTCACAAATTGCGCAGGGTGCACGTAGCACAACACTAGAAATGTCCCTCAGGCCAACTGGCCTCGAAAGGG
This sequence comes from Lissotriton helveticus, assembly GCF_964261635.1. Lineage (NCBI taxonomy): Eukaryota > Metazoa > Chordata > Amphibia > Caudata > Salamandridae > Lissotriton > Lissotriton helveticus. Next base: position 643,746,003 of record NC_136071.1, on the reverse strand, counting down.
GCTGAAAGGCCCTGAGTCTCAATGTCAGGGGAGGCTGCACAGGCAGCCAGGAACACAAAGCCTAAACGTAGCAACTGTCCACTAAGTGCTGGACAGTTGTAAATACTGCTGGGCAACGTTGGAGCCTCGTGGGCTCAGGAACAAGGAATGGGCACTCGAGCCTCTCAGGGCTCGCAAAACAAATGTGGGTTGGGATTTAAGAGCTTCAGCGCTCTCAATCAATTAAGATGGCCCCAGAGCCTCTCGGGGCTCAAAGATCAATAAAATGCCCCCTCGAGCCTCGGGGCTCGTGAATATACTTAGGGCGGGAGCCTCTCGTGGCTCTAAACAAATAGATTGCCCCCAGGAGCCTCGGGGCTCCTAATTACCAATGCAGGCTGTTGGAGTCCCTCACGGGGGACTCGGGAGCAATGGCCAATGTCCCACGAGCCTCTCTGGGCTCGAAACCACTAGGCGCCCTTCGAGCCTCTCGGGGCTCGCTCACAACCAGGGGGGACTCGTGGGAGCGGCCCGCTGCCAACCGGGGCCGCTCTCAATCAAGACGAAGGACCCTGTCCCCGCACTCACCGGTACTTCGCTGGTGCTGCGGGGGCAGACACTGCCGGCTCCTCTCGCGCTGCTCTTCTCTTTCTCCCGGGGCTCCTCTCTCCACTCGGGGAGCCTCGGGGACACGGCCGGCTGCTTCCTTTCGCGCTGCTCGGCTGCGGGGCGGGACTTCCGGTTGGCCTCGAGGGGCCACGCTGTGATTGGCCGGTCGGCCAGATACTTCCGGGTCGCCGCGGGCAGCGCGGCGGCTCGTACCAGGCAGGCAGGCGGGCTCTCAGCATCCGAGGAGTGGGCTCCCTCGTGATGATTTAAATATCCACTGACGGGGCAATGCCGGGTGGGCACCGGCTTCCAGATTAAAGATAAAGCGAGGTGGGCACTCGCTAGGCAGACAAAGCGCTCCAAAGCGCCAGAATCAAAATACAGCGCACCCAGCGCTTAGGGGTAAAATAAAGCACTCTTCAGCGCTAGGAATAAAAGGAAAAGCGCTCCACAGCGCTAGTGGGCAAATAAGCGCTCCCAAGCGCTAAGAGCAAAGCAAAGGCTCCAGCAGGGTCTGGAGGCAGGCAGGGGGGCAAGGCAGGGCCAGAGCCAGCACACTGGGTCTCCAGGCAGGGAGACAAGCCAAGTGGCGGTCCTCCTGGCCCCAGCAGCAGCAACAGCCCCCTCTGGCAAGGATCCAAAGTAGAACAGTTTCTGTGGGGACACAGCCCCATTTTTATACCATAAATTCCTTTGTCTTCAGGGTGCAGGGTGGGAGGAAACCAGTTGCAGCTGGCTTGGGAGTACCCTTGATGGCCCAACCACCCCTTTCATTCACTGGGGAGGCTAGGGTCATTAGACAAACCACAGGGGGGCGGAGCCAGCATTGTGTGGGGAAAACCCCAGCCCATCCAGGACCCAGGTGCACTCCTCCCACACATTACTCATGCTGATCTCACACTCACCACCGGGCAGACCCATCCAGACTTCCTGGAGCCTGGCATGCCAGCCAGCTCCAGCCAATCACGCCCCAGCACCCTCACTGCACACATACCTCAATGTCCAGAAGTAGCACTTCCCTTCTAGACACATACATGCCGCAGACACCATCTCGCAGCATTCACTCTCACAAGTTCATACATACTAAACTCGAGCCTGCACTCCCCACACATCAGGAACTAACATGGACACACACATTCTCCATGCATTCCTATGGGAGAGCAGGCCAGCCATACTACACGCACGCACTTTACTATGGGACACAGGGAAAAAGTGCGCAGAGACCCAAAAATCACTACACTAGGTCACAACTAAAAGCAAAAAGATTAGGGGTGAACCTGCCCTAAGGCCCAAGTCTAACACGGGTATACCCCTAACGGATGAATTAAATAAAGTTTTGAGTCTAGGACTTACATTCTGTCCATCCAGTAAACTGGAATACACACAAACGAGAATTGATCTCTTCAACTTTACTCAGAAACTCGGGAGGCGCTAGGGGGCGCACAGCGGAATGGCTGCCTGAACCGCAGCTCCGCCGGGCGACCGCAGGCAATGTGAGAGTTTGCCGCTTTAACCCCCTCGAACCCACTCTCCGAGCGTATGTACATGTGGGCGAACATGGGCTGCACCGTCCGGTGAGGTGATGTTCACACACTTTGCGGCGGAAAATGATTTTAGCCGAGGGGCATGTGGCGACCGGACGCTTGCCTGACAAAATGGCCGGCGGCACTGAGCGACCATCGGACTAATGCAGGGATAGCGGCATGAGACCAGCGTACTACAGCAGCGGGCTACCACACAGGGTAAGCTGTAGCCTTGTCCACAAGAATCGCCGGGCCAAGCTGCCTCCACCTACCTTGTACGGCAGGTTATCACAACAGGAGCGCCGGACAAGTGCCTGACAAGATGGCCGCGCGGTGGGACAGGGTACGGAGATTGCTGCCTTCGCGCCTTGAGACTCGGACTGCGCGGGTCGGATCTCTCAGGCTGGCGGATAAATGAAGATCGATGCTGCCGGGGACTAGCACTTGCTCCTAACTTTCAGAGTGCACACTACCAATTCCTGCGACTTTACATTGACGCAGATCGGCCAGGTCGGCACCGGAAGCATACGCAGCATAGACGGCGGGGAGCTCGAAGAGACGGCTGAGCCTCAGTATCCTGCGCTATATGGTGGGGTGAAGAGCCCAATACAGGTACTACCCATCCTTCCTGCACCGGGTACTACCGGGTACTACCCAACCTTATTGCACCGCATTGTTGAAGTGGGGTCCTGACCTCAAACCCCATTACCCACAAGACCTGAGGGGTAATTTTCATGACGCTGATCCTCAATAGCGGTGGCAGTGGTGCTTGTAGCAGTGGAGCACCCAGGGAGGTGAATCACGGCGACTGCGGTGAGAACCACAAGGGCGTCTGGGCCCGTTTGCAGGAAAGCGACATCCCCATCCACGAACATGGGGAAACCGGATAAGCAGCAGCCTAAGATCTCCTTCGACAACAGGAAAGCGGCAAAATCCACGGAGGAAGTGTTAGAAAATGGTGGCGCGGCTGAACTTACGCCTAACAGCAACATGGAGAAGATCCTATTGGCGATACAATATAATCTGCAGGATATCAACGGTAAGCTGGACAACCTAACTTGCAGGATGGATGGCATGGCCGCAAGGCAGGAAAAACATGGCGAGAGGTTGGATGAAGCCGAAACTAGGATTTCAGCCGTTGAGGACGAAGCGCGTGCCTCCACCTCCAAATGCGCTGGCATGGAAAGAATCCTGGAAGTGATAAGAGCGAAGGAGGAGGATTTGGAAGCGCGCTCGAGGCGCAATAACGTGCGTATCACGGGCCTGCCGGAGACGACGAACACGGGGAGGATGGAGAACTACATCGAAGGCCTGTGCAAGGATCTTTTTGGGGCGGAGGCCTTATCACCGATCTTCATAGTGGAGCGGGCACATCGATCGCTGGCCCCCAAACCGCCACCTGGTGCCGCACCTAGACCGATCGTGGCGAGGATCCTAAACTATCGTGACAGAGACACCATCCTCCGGCTCGCACGAGAGAAGGGTAAAATACAACATCAAGGCAACTCCCTGGAGTTCTACCCGGACCACAAGGTAGCAGTACAACAGGCCCGAAAGGAGTATGCGTCAGTGAAGGCTAAGCTGCGCGATTTGAACATTGCGTACTCCATGTTATACCCAGCACGGCTCCGAGTGGTGTGGAAGGAGAAGGCACTGGTGCTACCTACGCCCAAAGCGGCCCTGGATTTTGTTAAAAAGGCTCAGCGGGAAGCGCGAGCGGAATCGCAAAATGAGCAACAGAGAGACTCAGACTGATGCCGCTGGTAATGTCCCTCATCTGAAGGCGGTGAGTTAAAGTATGCTGTTGACGAATGTGTGTTGCCACATGTTCACTTACGCCTGAACTGTGCAAAGACGAATGCCGGATCCGCAGGGCGGATCAGTTAGATGGTGATGCACTGCTTATATATTTAAGGGGCTGACACTCATTGCGGTATAAGGATTTGCTAAAATTCCTCATGTTTCTCCTCTGACTGTTTCCTGTAAGTGCACGTTAAATACAGACACGCCTGGCGGCGCATATACGCTGGAAATCCAGCGGTGTGGTGGTGATTTTCGGGCACATGGGATTGTGAGTGCAGGAGAGTAACCGGAGTGGGAGCGAGATGCACCATGTGCAGCACAGACTAGGGGTGTGACGCCCGACAATTGCACACCCACTCCTGCAAGACTCAAATGTGCAGCCTAAAGACAATGATGAGACTGCCGCAGGGCGCACACTGAACATTGAACATGAGGAGAAAAGTGCGGAAGCCGCCGTCGGCAGCAGTTGTAGAATTGATATGTTGCCCTATACCACTACAGATGCTCGGGAAATACTAGGCGCTGCTTGGAGAGGGGAGGGGAGGGCGGCGGAGGATCACATAACTCACGCATATACACAGTTTACATAGTGTCGCCTGCACCCATATTCTGGGTGACGTAGTGTGCACCTGGCGGTCCTCCCTGAGGGTAATACCCAACACGAGTTCTGAATATGGGCACTGAGTTGAAAGTTTTCTGTTTATGGGGCGGGTGCTCAGAGGGGATATGGCTTCGGCAGGTTGGGGATGCTGGAGTGGGTGGGTTAAGGGAGGGGGGGTTATTTGTACGTTTACATAGACCGACAGCACTGTCTCTGGATATGTTATTTGTTTCTCCACCGGAACTGCCTACCACAGATATAGAGGTTTATTATGCGAAGGAAAGAAGCGTATTGATTGCACCATGGAATTATATGAAAATGTTATGTTTTGCATTATCTGCTGTTCATGGGTTCTAGAAATACGGACAGGAGTAGCTTGAACGTTCTTACCTGGAACATCCGGGGATTTTCAAGACCTCAGAAAATCAGACAGATCTTTGCCAGTCTTACTAGATGGAAGGTGGATGTGGCGTTTCTGCAGGAATCACACCTTGCACCCAACACTCACGCACATCTGGGAGCGAGGTGGGCTGGGTCCGTGTACAGGGCTTCATATTCGTCCTACTCTCGTGGGGTGATAGTATTGATAAGGAAAGGTGTGGAATTTGAAGCACAACAGGTCACACAGGATCCATATGGCAGATACGTGGTAATAACAGGCACTTTAAGGGGCCAGCGTGTGACGCTACTTAACGTATATGGACCAAACACCGAGGCACCGGACTTTTTTAGGGAAGTCTGGGATCACTTGCAGAAACATGCTAACACGCACATACTATGTGGGGGGGACTGGAATATGACACTGCAGGACGGGATAGACCGTTCCTCTAATTCATTGGAGCCGCATAAGCAATCGAGACAAATGGTAGACCACATGATGAAGGATTTAATGTTAGCGGATCTCTGGAGGCTGCAACACACTGACACGCCAGGCGCCACTCACATCACAGCATATCACAATAGCTGGTCCAGATTGGATTACTGGTTGGGTTCGAGGGACTGGGCCTTGTGGGTTCGTCAAATACAGGTGTTGCCCCGTACATTATCAGACCACAATCCGGTCATGCTGCAAGTGGACATTCCACGATACACCCCTCCCCCCTTCCAGTGGCGATTCAATTCCCGTGCTCTTTCTGACACGGTATATGTAGACACCATTAAGACAGCAATAAAAGACTATTTTGATATTAACACACAGACAACAGACGACCCGTGCCTACTTTGGGAAGCGTTCAAAGCCACGATTAGGGGTGTATGCATTGGCACCACCATAGGGGTGCTAAAAGACATCAGGAATCAGATCCACCGTTGCGAACAGCAGATGAGAGATCTGGAAGTACAGTATGAGACGACTAAGGATGTTTCATTGCTGCCTAGATTACGCGAGATGCATACTGAGCACGCGGAATTCCTGGAGTCTGAAATAAAGTACCTGGATCGCCCACATGTGGCTAGAACCTTTGGAGAAGGGGGAAGGCCGGGGGCGCTGCTGGCTCGGAAAATTTGTGAGGGAAGGGGGCAATCAGCGATACTTAGAATTAAAACCAAGGAGGGTATATTGCAAACACACTCAGCGGACATACTGCAATGTTTTGTAGACTCGTTCGGCTCACTATATAAATCACAACCCACAGCACCAGAGGAGGAAACGCACGACTACTTACACGACGTAGCGATTGGGTGGCTGTCGGATGGGCACCGGGAGTTCCTGGCCAGGCCCATAACGGTGGAAGAGGTCACTGAAGTAATATGCTCCTTGCCAAATGGAAAGGCACCGGGCCCCGACGGGTACACCGCTGAATTCTATAAACAATTCGCGGACAGGATAGCTCCTCATTTGGTGGAAATGTATGGTGCCTCCCTGGAGAGATCGCTACTTCCCCCATCACTGCGAGAAGCAATGATTATCGCCCTGTTAAAGCCGTCCAAGGACCCAGAGGAGTGTGACTCCTATAGACCTCTCTCCCTGATCAATGTGGATTCGAAAATTCTCGCCAAACTCATAGCAGGACGACTATCCCCCTTGATGACCCGACTGGTCCTTCCGGATCAATCTGGGTTTGTACCCACCAGATCGACTGCACATAATACTAGGTCCTTATTTGCACTCTCACACTACCTGCAACCCTTGGTTAAAGCGGTGGCTGTCATGCTGGACGCCGCCAAGGCATTCGATTCAATTGAATGGCGTTACATGATTACGGTCCTGCATAGAATGGGGTTTCCCAAGCGGTTTGTGCAATGGGTCTCTCTGCTTTACACACGACCGCGCGCCAGGGTCAGAATAAATGGTTATGTCTCAGAGCAGTTTGATATTGAGCGTGGTACAAGGCAGGGCTGTCCACCGTCGCCACTGCTGTTTGCGCTGGCACTGGAGCCACTGGCGTGCATAGTGCGACAGAACTACAAGGAATCGGCGCTGAGATTTGTGGCCAGACCTCTCCACATTTCATTATACGCGGACGACATGTTACTATACGTCCGAGACCCGGAAACCCACTTGAACCCGCTGCTTAGGGAATACATCCGGTTTGGCGGGCATTCGGGGCTAGCGATCAACTGGGCTAAATCCTCTATAATACCCCTCACTGACACTACATTGTCCTTTGCAGTAGACTTTCCGTTGGAATGGCAGCAAGAACCGATTAGATACCTAGGAGTTATGTATCACAGGGATCCGGATGAGGTTCTACGAGCGAACTATGGGGTGGTGCTCTCTAAACTGGAAGACAAAATTCAACGCTGGATTCATTTACCGCTATCGCTAGCTGATAGAATAGCTATAGTCAAAATGAACGTGATACCCAAGTTGCTCTATATGTTTAACAACATACCGATCACGCCACCACAGGCAGTATTCCGCCGTGTAAATTCCTTGGTGCGGACTCTGATATGGGCGGGCAAACAAGCTCGTATTGATTTGCAAACACTTACATTACCATTCGCGCAGGGTGGGTTCGGTGTGCCGGACTTCCTCCTCTATTACCTCTGTGCGCAGGCACAGTATGCAGCGTATTGGTACCATGCGGTCCCGTATCTCACACACACAGCTATAGAGGAGGATGATGCATATCCGGTTCCTCTCTCTGCAATAGTCACGCATACGAGACCGCCGCTACATGCAAACGATATCAATACTGTAGACACAACGGTTAAAGCGTGGCACAGGCTTGGACAATTGGCTCATAAGGCCCCGCTCTATGCACCAGCCATGCCGTTGCAACATCATCAGGCCTTGTCGGTAACTGGGGAAAAGGTTGGGATGTCTTTGCTGAGTAGAGCTGGGATTGACAGACTGGGTGATGTGTTTAAAGAGGGCACGTTCATAGGTCTAGACCAACTGCACTATATTCAAAATCAGACTCCTATGTTTCGTTTCACATACTACAGATTGACCAGAGCATTGAGGGAGCACTGCCCGACGTTCCCACAGGAACCAGAATGCCTTGCACCATTACAACTGATAATTACCTCTAATGATCTTTCACATTTGGTGTCCAGATTATATACGGCAGCGCAATCAGAGGTAGCGGGGAATACTCAGAAGGCTAAAGGGCGGTGGGATGCGTTGATGGACACACCATTGACAGATGAGGAATGGAGTAGCACCTGCGCTTTAACACAGATACTGACGCCTAACGGCAATTTAAGGATTATTCATTTTAAATTTCTTCATCAAATATATTATACACCGTCGAAATTGCTCAGGTTTGGGTTGAACGAGGAAGACAAATGCAAAAGGTGTGGCAGGGAGGGGGCGGACTTTGCACATCTGGCCTGGGACTGCGCAGGGGTGGCAAAATACTGGGGGGAGGTTACAGACACACTAGCGGTGATACTGGGAGAGGTGGTGCAGTGCACGCCCAAGATCTGTCTGCTGGGTATTGTGCCACAATTCAGGGCATTAAAGCGCAAGTTCTGTGCAATTGCTTTGCTACTGGCGAAGAGACAAGTGGCGCAATGTTGGAACAGCCGCAAAGTGCCGACGAGGAAAACGTGGCTCTATGATATGACCATATGCCGTGACAAACTGCAAACATATGAGGAGCAATTGCCGGCTAAGTCCAGGCCGAAGGACATTTGGTGTTTTCTAACAGACTACCTCACCTCACTGCAGGACAGTGAGGAGGACTAGCTCTCTTTTAACTTCAATCTAACAGGGATGGTGTATGAGGCGCAAGCCCGTGTCTGATGGTGGCAAACTCTTGGTGGGCATGAGAACTATTATCACAATTGTTGTTTAGAATGTGTACGATGGAGCTGTGAGGTCTTAGTTGGGGTATGTTGAATTTCTGTTTTCCTTTCTATGAAAATGTTAAACGGTGGGACTCAAGTAATGTGTCGGCTTGTGGACCTACGGAGGATGTGTGGGGAGGCTCGACTTTGTAATACTGTGCTATTCTTCATGACACAAGCGAATTATGACAGAGGATAATACCAACGTAGCGAGCCGGCCCCAGGGTTGTAGGCTCATGCTGTGTAAAAAATCTTTTTTGCTAATAAAGGTCTTACAAAAAAAAAAAATAAAAAAAAAAAAAATAAATAAACTTTACTCAGAAACTCAAACTGCATAAATATTTTAAATTGAGATCACATTTAAAAGACGCAAAAAAATCCACAAATCGAGTCACAGCAACGGATGCAGTGCTAGTGAAGGACTTACCAGCAATGGAAATTTTGGAAGATCTAAGAACAGATTGAGTACAGAGCACTGACAGTATAGCTACATCTGCAGAGAGAGCCATTTCTGCCGATATTGAGCAAGATAGAGATGAAAGTCCCTTTAAACTGGCCTCAATATTTAATCCCCAGATGCCTACTGACGCCATAGATGTTTTCACGGATGCAATGGTAAATGATCTGATTAAATTTAGATCGAATCAAGGCAAGATCAACACATCAAAAAGTAACATTAACATGGCCGAAAGAACGGCGTTGAAAAATCTAATGAATGATAAAACACGAATAATAAAGCCCTCAGACAAAGGTGGGAAAGTTGTAGTCCAGACGCGATTAAAGTATTGGACTGAGGCACAACGGCAATTATCGGATGTGAAATATTATGAGAAAACTCAACTCATTGATAAATGGTATGCGTGCTCCATGCTAGGAACAGAAGAACATCTATTTCTTCGTATCAATCATCCAGTGATCCCCACCTTTTATCACATACCGAAATTACACAAAAACATTGTAGACCTACCAGAAGACCTATAATATCTTCAATGGGCAGCCAAACACTTGTCGAAATTCATTGACTATTTTTTATTTCCCCTGGTTTCACAATTGGACTCGTACACAAAAGACACTAAACACTTTCTCAATAAAATATCTTCCTTGAAATGGGACCCAAGCTACCTCCTAATTGTATTGGATATTACAAGCCTTTACACTTGTATAGATCACAATTTGGGTCTAAAAGCTGTACAATTCTATCTTGGGAAACGTCAGTTACAATTTGCTCTACACAATCAAATGTTATGTTATGTTATGTTATGTTATATATGCTTATATAGCGCACGGCTGCCCCAGCCAAGGGGCGTCCCGGCGCTAGCTGTTCGTATCCAGGGGAGGCTGCTGCTGCTGAAATTGCAGGTGACATAACATAACTAACGGAAGAGGTGAGTTTTTATGGCTTTTCTGAAGGATAGGAGATTCTTCAGCCCACGAATCTGGGCTGGAAGTTCATTCCAGAGTTTTGCTGCCAGGTATCTGAATGAGCGACCGCCCATCCGAGCTAATTTAATGCGGGGTACAGTGGCCAGATTCTGTCCCTCCGACAGTTAAGTGCATCGAGGAACATAAGATGAGAGGAGTGGGCACAGCATGGGAGGGGAGGCAGATTTCAGGATTTTAAAAGCGAGGCAAAGAGTTTTAAAATCAATCCTCTTTTCTACCGGAAGCCAGTGTAGTTTCATAAGGGTATTTGTAACAGACTTGTGGCAGGGGAGGCCCGTCAGAGCTTTCATGGCGGCATTTTGGACTCGCTGCATTCTGGCTTTCTCAGCTACGTTAGTTCCTAGCAGCAAGGAGCTAGCGTAGTCCAGCCATGAGAGAATGGCTGATTGTCCCACCAATTGGCGGGTATGGTGATCAAAATATTTTAAGATAGGCCTTAGGTTTCGTAAAATCCCGAAGCAGGTGGCCGCCACTTTTTTCGTATGATGGGTAAAGTTCAAGGCAGAGTCCACCCACACTCCTAAGTTTTTTACAACATTTGTGGGCACAGGTGGTTGTCCCAGAGTCTCAGGCCACCAGTTGTTCCCCCAAGCCGTTGTATCTTTACCTACCAGCAAGACCTCCGTCTTGCCGGCGTTGAGTTGAAGGTAGTTTGATGTCAGTGGAGGAGTGTGGCTCAATGGTTAGAGCGATTCAGAAAAGGGGGTGGTGATGAACAGAGTGCCTGAATTAAGCAGACCACTCTTACCCAGTCCAAAGATCAGGGCTTGATCCATCACCGTTTTTTAGCTCACTGCACCATCCCAGCTCAGAACTTGGCTATATGCAAATTAGTCTGTTCCTGTCCCAGTGCATGATGGGAACAGGGCAAACCAAACTACCAAGCCAATTCTTATACTGGGAAGGAAACAAGCTACCGGGGACCGGTTTCTGGCATTTCAGCCTCGTCGGCCCGGCTTGCTTGAATCCTGATGGTGCAATGAGCAAGGGACTCACATCTGAGTATACCCTTCCACGCTTATGGTGGACAAAATGATTCAGAAAAGGGGGTGGTGATGAACAGAGTGCCTGAATTAAGCAGACCACTCTTACCCAGTCCAAAGATCAGGGCTTGATCCATCACCGTTTTTTAGCTCACTGCACCATCCCAGCTCAGAACTTGGCTATATGCAAATTAGTCTGTTCCTGTCCCAGTGCATGATGGGAACAGGGCAAACCAAACTACCAAGCCAATTCTTATACTGGGAAGGAAACAAGCTACCGGGGACCGGTTTCTGGCATTTCAGCCTCGTCGGCCCGGCTTGCTTGAATCCTGATGGTGCAATGAGCAAGGGACTCACATCTGAGTATACCCTTCCACGCTTATGGTGGACAAAATGATTCAGAAAAGGGGGTGGTGATGAACAGAGTGCCTGAATTAAGCAGACCACTCTTACCCAGTCCAAAGATCAGGGCTTGATCCATCACCGTTTTTTAGCTCACTGCACCATCCCAGCTCAGAACTTGGCTATATGCAAATTAGTCTGTTCCTGTCCCAGTGCATGATGGGAACAGGGCAAACCAAACTACCAAGCCAATTCTTATACTGGGAAGGAAACAAGCTACCGGGGACCGGTTTCTGGCATTTCAGCCTCGTCGGCCCGGCTTGCTTGAATCCTGATGGTGCAATGAGCAAGGGACTCACATCTGAGTATACCCTTCCACGCTTATGGTGACGAGGCTGAAATGCCAGAAACCGGTCCCCGGTAGCTTGTCTCCTTTCTGGTGAAGAATTGGCTTGGTAGTTTGGTCTGCCCTGTTCCCATGATGCACTGGGCCAGGGACAGACTAATTTGCATATAGCCAGGTTCTGAGCTGGGATGGGACAGTGAGCTAAATAACGGTGATGGATCAAGCCCTGATCTTTGGACTGGGTAAGAGTGGTCTGCTTAATTCAGACACTCTGTTCATCACCACTCCCTTTTCTGAATCGTTTTTGGCCACTATAGGTGTGGCAGGGTATACTCAGACATGAGTCCCTTGCTCACTGCTCCATCAGGATTCAAGCAAGCCGGGCCGACGAGGCTGAAATGCCAGAAACCGGTCCCCGGTAGCTTGTCTCCTTTCTGGTGAAGAATTGGCTTGGTAGTTTGGTCTGCCCTGTTCCCATGATGCACTGGGCCAGGGAAGACTAATTTGCATATAGCCAGGTTCTGAGCTGGGATGGGGCAGTGAGCTAAATAATGGTGATGGATCAAGCCCTGATCTTTGGACTGGGTAAGAGTGGTCTGCTTAATTCAGACACTCTGTTCATCACCACCCCCTTTTCTGAATCAATGGTTAGAGCGGCAGACCCTGATGCAGAGTTCTGGCCCGGGACCAGGGTTCAATTCCCGCCTAAGCGGGTCTTGGGCTCAATTTCCTCGGACCTGACAATACTCTCCTCGGTGCCTATTCTAATCATGGGCCCCACACTGCAACTCTGGGCAATAGCTTGCTTAACCTCCACACCGGCCCCAACAGCGCTAGGATGCCTGGCTTCACCCTGGGGGTGCCCAGGAGTGGACACTTCACAGGGAAAGCCAGGAAGGGTTCCACAGCGGTATGAGTAATAGCGCCAGGAAACCGCTTGGTGGCAGTGCGCTCTACAAATACCTTGACATTTACATTTACATCCAGCTGGTGATGTCGGCAAGAGTATGCTTGAAATTCTGCGCACTCAGGCTGCTCTCGTCTTTCAATGCTACCACCAGCTGGGTATCGTCGGCGTAGGACACTAGTGACAACCCGCACTTCCTGGCTACCTCTGCCAGAGGTTGAACGTAAACATTAAACAAGGTGGGGCTGAGGGCAGACCCCTGGGGCACTCCCTGTTCAATGGGACATTCTTTGGAGCAGTACGGCGGGATGGAGGCCCTAAAGGATCTATCTGTCAGAAAAGCCTTGAGCCAGCTAAGGGCCTGGCCAGATAACCCTGCTTCCTCCAGTCTGGACATCAGCACCTTGTGTGAAACCGTATCGAAGGCAGCACTGAGATCTAAAAGTTTCAGTGCTGCCGTTCCACCTGAGTCTAGTATAGTCCGAAGATGTTCAATAACACTCGGGAGGGCTGTTTCGGTGCTGTGCCCGGCCCGGAAGCCATGTTGGGATCTGTCTAGAATGGAATTAGACACCAGAAAGTTGGTCAAGGTGGAATTAACATGGGCTTCCGCCACTTTGGCTGGCCAAGGAAGTAGAGAAATGGGCCTGAAATTTTCGGGTAGGTTGGGGTCAAGCATGGGTTTCTTTATGATGGGGGAGACCCATGCTTGCTTCCAACTGGCGGGAATACTGGCCAAAAGAAAAGACAGGTTTCTAATGTCTCTAAGGGGGCCTAGTATTGTCTCGCCTGCTTCTCTGAATTGTTTAGGTTTGAGGGGGTCTGCAGGCGAGCCTGATTTAATTTTATTACATAGTGTCAGAAGGTTTTCTTGGCTAAGTGCCGGAATGGTGGAAAGTTTGGGCCTATTCAGGTCTGCTGTGGGAGTGAATTGAGAAGTAGCCGGAACCAGTTTTTTGGATTTTGTCTGTGAAAAAAGAGGCCAAGTTGTCGCATAATGCGGGTGAGGTGATAGGGTTGTCTACTGTTTTTTTGGCACTAAGCTCTTTCAATATTCTAAAAATAGTTTTGGATGCATTCTGGCTATTGTTAATCTCAGTAGCGTAGTATGCTGCTCGTATCATACATATGTTACGGTGGTAGCTTTTTTGTAGCTGGACATAGAGGGTCTTGTTACTCGAATGTATAGATTTCTGTCTGAGGAACAATATCTTTCTATTTGAGGATCCATTTTTTAGGCAAACCTCCGGTACGGCGATGGGTACCTGATTCGCCCCCAGCTACGCGAACTTGTTCGTCGGCTGGTGGGAGGAGGGGGTACCCAGAACCGTGGAGGGCACTGAACAAGGCAGGGTGGTGCAGTGGCACAGATACATCAACGATTTATTCATCGTATGGCAAGGCACACAAGCATCAGCACATGAATATATTAAAACTCTGAATGAGAATGATTTGTACCTCCACTTTTCAGGCACAGTTAGTCCGGTGGTAGCGGACTATCTGGACCTGAGGGTATTCATTGAGAATAACGCCATACACACTGCACTTTTTCGAAAAATCACTGCCGGGAATTCAGTTCTGTATGCTAGGAGTAGTCATCCTACCACATTGATCAAAAGTATCCCCTATGGGGAGCTCCTCAGAATTAAAAGAAACTATACTAAAGAGGAAGATTTTGAGGCAGCTGCCTCTGCAAGTGTGGCAAGATTTAACGTGAGAGGTTATAAGTGCACACTTTTAGAGAAGGCTTTACAAAAAGTCAGACGTATTCCCAGAGAGAAACTCCTTATGGATGGAAAAAGAACAGCAGGACAACAGATAAAAGTGAGGGCAAATTTAGAATGGTTACCTCTTACTCTTCGGAGGCCAATTGTTTGAAAAGATTGTTTAAAAAACACTGGCCCATTCTAAAAACAGATAGTGTTATCAGGGATGATATTCCATCGCACCCATTGGTAACATTTAGTAAAGCCAGATCTATCAAAGATATGCTAGTACAGAGTCATCTAAACAGCATACCACAGAGACCAAGTACATTGAAAAACAGGAAAGGCGTCTATCCCTGCAGTAGATGCAAGGCTTGTGCCCAGAGTAAAAGGGTTCCAAACTATTACATACCAGATACAGGCGAAATCAAGATGATTATGAAATTTCTAACATGCAGCATGGCAGATGCAGTTTACTGCCTTATATGTCTGTGCAGCCTAAAATATATAGGCAGTACAATACATCATCTAAAAGTTAGAATCCTTGAACATCAGAGGGCAATAGAAAAGGTAGATCTAGCATACCCTGTGGCACGCCACTTCGCGGAGTTTCATGGTAAAGACAGAACCAAGCTCCAATATTTTGGTCTGGACCATGTACCGGTTAACCCACGGGGTGGTGACAGGTTACGAACCCTCAGACGCCTTGAGTCAAGGTATATTATTGATCTTTCAACCAAACACCCAAAAGGAATGAATCATGGGGAGGAATTAGGGGTACATTTGGGAAAGTGAAAAGGTAATGAGATCACCGAATCTGTAAAGAGAATATGAGTGTCGAGTTCTGGAAATTGATGTGCATAACTATAATGGTTTAAGATCCCGTTTTTAACATCATAAATTAATTTAGTATGATCATATAGTTGTTTTCTTTTGGTGTTATCTGATTTTGTAAGAGCAATTGATTTCTCAAGACTTCTTGGATTCTAAAATGGAAATTGTTGGACTTGGCCTTTCCCCCAAAAATCTTCGCTTTTGACCCCCTTGTCTAGGATGTCTCCCCCATGGTAATAAACCTGTATAGGCCATGTGTGGTAGGAGTTGCCCTGTGTTGAAATGTAATGTCATGTAATGGTTTGAGCACTTGTAAATTTCCCCCATTTTAGAAATGCACCTGACTGAAATGTTCTGTGTTAAAAATGGATGCCAAGGCCATGGGTTTTGCCACCTGACTGCCATAGGTCGGCGGTCTAGTTATTATTACCCAGCCACCCCTAGCTTTTGGAGGGAAAGCCTGGCACCCAGGGTGCTCAACCCCTCCCCTTGAGCCAGTTTAGGCCAGCTTTGCCAACATTCTAGAAGGTTCTGGCACTGCCTGGGAGGAGGGTATAAGTAAGGGGGATGTGCCACCAGAGAGTCACACAGAGCTGGGACAGGGACGTGAGGGGACCTGCTGCAAGGTGTTACCGCCACATGGGCCTGTGAGATGGGCCCTGCACCCCTCAAACCCCCCCTCTGCTCTCCCCGGGGGTCGCTGATGAAGGAGGGCCCCCTCTAGGTCCCTGACGCTGTTGGGACCTTGAACCACGCCAGCGCGGCGCAAAAGAAGCCCCCAGGAGGTGAGGAGCCTGCCCCTGAGGAATTGTTGTGGGACTGTCTGCCCCCCTGCTGAAGCTGTGGACTGCTGACTGGCATAAACTGCTGCATTGCCCCGAAGCGCTGTGAGTCCAAAGACTGTTGCAGCCTGTGAAGCGCTATTATTTGGAAGCGCTGGAGAAGTGCTGAATTCCTACCCCCGCTGCGTGGCCTGAGAAAGGAGCTGAGAGCTGTATGGGCTGAGAGGGAGGAGCGGTGCTCTGTGAATAGCGCCGTTTGCTGAGGAGAATAGCGCCACGGGAGTCTACCCCGTGTTTTGGCGCGCTTTTGCCCCGTGAACTGGGCGGGTGTCACCCCGCAAGATAAATAATTAAATAAAAGGGAGCCTACCCCTTGTGCCGCCGAAAATCACCACCGCGGCCCGGCGCCGCCTTGGAGGGACCCCCACCGTTGTGGATAACGTTGCGGCGGCCCCCGGTGCCAGGAGAGGGCCGCCGGAGGAGAGGGCCACGCTAGGCCCTGAGGCCGGCCTGGGCCGCATCACGTGACGGGGGCACCCGGCCGGGTCATTGGCCGCACCCCCGCCCTCGCCGCGCAAGGATTGGCTGCCGCCTGGGCAGCCCAGGAAGACAGGAAGAAGCCAGCCGGCAGCGTTTCGGGGCTCCCATGGTGAAGAAGGAGCCCCGATTGTGCCTGTGAACTGGCCCGCCGGTGAGTGCCCCAGCCGGAGGAGGCCGACAGACTTGGCTCTGGTGCCAGTTGGCGCCGTGTTGTGATACCACCGTTTATGCATTTTTTGCCTTGCAGGTTGGAGATATACTAAACTACTTACTAATTTTCTAACTCAAGCTGGTGTCCTGCCTCTTTTGTGGTGTGCCTGGTGTGTCGTCTGTGGGTACTGCTTCACATGTCCTCCGAAGTTTGGCCTGCCCGCTTGGTTCCGTGCTACCCCCCTGGAGATTTTGTAACCCCATTTCTTACAGAAATGATATGAAATGTAAAGAGTTTCACTAAAATATGTGGAAATATAGCATGTAAGTTTGATAATATCCATTATGTAAGGAAATTTGAGAAGGGACACCCGCTGATACACGGCTAGATGGTGGTATGTTTGTGGTTTAAAACGTAATCAAACAATTTATGAAATCAAATGCATATGTAACACGTTTGCGCATTTAGGCGTTTGAATTGGTTTACGTCAACATCACAGCATTTTAGTCTATAATATGTTGAATAAGAAAAAACATAGACTTATGTCCTCTTTGAAATGGCGCTTGAATTCGCGAGAGGAATCTGTGTCCCTTTTCTGTTTCATTGCCCATTTGTCAATAATGCTTTATATACACTATCTCATGACGAAATGAGTGAACGGAAGAAGGCTCTACGCCGAAAAGTTTGTTGTTTCTCGCTCTGCCGAATAAAGTCTAAAGCGAGCCCCCTTCCTTGAGTGCGTTATCTTTTTCCTTGGATGTTGGAAGAGAAACGAGCTTTAAATAAATAAATATATATATATATATATATATATATGAGAACCAAGTCCTGGGAAGAAAGCAAACTTCCTTTCGGCAAACTGCTATACCAGGAACGGACCACCACAAGGTTTTTGAAAGTTTTCTTAGTGCATTTTATTCCAGCCTTCACACAACATTTTAGGAAAAATGTCACCCATAAATACCATGAAACAATTTAGACCCTCCCATCCTTCACATGGAGAGGGAAGACAGACTAAGTCATATATAAAGTGCATGATGCAATATGTGCAAACAAAACGTCCAATAAAATTCCTTTTAAACAGAAAATGATTCAATAATACTTATTAAACATTGTTAATGCAAAAGTTAGAATTCTGTTGAAATTAATTGGACCAAAAGATTACCTTTATGTTGTAATCTTAATCAAGAAAAAAATCCGGGGCAAGTGCCCAAATGTTAATCCACTTAAGGATTACCTATATTGCACAAAGTGACAACAATCAAATGATCATGGTAAAAATACCCAAAGTGCAGATCATAAAATGTGGCTTCTTTTAGCCATACATTATTATAAGTTAAAATTAGATGATAGTGGGGATGCAATTAATAAGCAAGTCTTATATACACAAAGAAAAAAGATACAAAAGTTCATGTCCTAAATCAAGTATAGCAATGATAGTAAAGGATCAGTACACATAATCTTCCAAATGCATAAACATACATATACACACACATATGAATATATTATTTTATAAAATATGGCTTCCCTAGTGGGATCATTATTGAATACCTAAATAGAAATAGTGTTTACAATGGAAAAATAGAAACTAGAATTCCTCTGCCAGATCGTCATTTGGTCAAATTAAAAGACCATTATTTCATATAAATGAAACTCATGTTAAAAATCATTATTATCAATAAATATAATGCCCATAATATAAAACCTAAATTCATATATATACACACATATACATTCGATTTGCATTAGAAGACCATGATTTTATCAAGGATGGACAACACCTGAATCTAATTTAAGACATAGAGGATAAAGGTCTGATGTTGAGCCCAACATCAGATATATGGACAAATCAAAGTCACATAATGCAGGTATATTTATAGAAAATTGACCAAATCTTCCCCCGTATTCAGACCATTGGGTATTTTCGTATTAAGTCTAACTATGTAGTGACTCTCTAACTGGCGGATCACTGATGACAGTGATGTCATCAGTGATGTCATCAGAGATGTCATTTGAGATGTCATCAGTGATGTCATCAGTGATGTCACCGACCATGTCATGAATGATGTAATATGTGACATCATCAGCAGTGGATTGCGGGCGCGCAAGTTATAGTGAGTCCAACTAACTATAACGTGGGAATTTCAATGGTTTTGTATGAGTAAAATGTTCAGCTAACTATAACTGGTGTGAAATCTATGGTTTTTTCAGTGAATTTGAAAGGTTTTTTAAATGCTAATTCCTAACTATAACGAGTGTGAAACCCATGTTTTTTTCAGTGAATTTCAAAGGTTTTTTAAATGCTAATTCCTAACTATAACGATTGTGAGACCAATGGTTTTTTTAGTGAATTTCAAAGATTTTTTAAAAGCTAATTCCTAACTATAACGATTGTGAAACCTATGGTTATTTCAGTGAATTTCATTGTTTTTTAAAAAGCTAATTCCTTTGTATATCGACTTTGTAACCTACGATTTTTTTTTATTAGCGTTTTTTTTATAAGTATTAATTATATTTAAAAAAATATATATATTTTTGTTCAATGTATATTTATTTTTAATAATTTTTTCCTGGTGCGCTCAAGGTGGGCGCACCGGTAAGCTTACCCGTATCATTTTGTCTTGGAGCGCTCAGGGTGCGCGCACCAGTAAGCTCTCCCGAGAGTGCAGCGAGAGCGCTATTTCTGCGTTCGTAAAAAAAAATATGTATGAAAAGTAAATAATAATGCAAGACATTCAGTACCATACTTATAAAAGCAGTATTTTTGATTTACGAAATGAAAATGATTTTGCATTTCCGTAAAGCTACCAAAACGTCACTCAGGCGCGCTGTGTAAGCGCCCCCGGAAGCGCCTACGTTCGCGCCGCGTAAGCACCCCCGGAAACACTCCGGTGCGCATAGCGTAAGCGTGTCAAGTCATGTGACCTTAAAATAACACTTTTCATTGGTTGCTAACAGTTTTTTTTACAAAGAATGAAATCCCCACCCATTTCCTTCACTTCTTCTTTCACTTTTGTGACTGCAAGACATGTCTTTTTGCTGCTTAATCTTTGTTGGATTATCATGGCTGCTAGAGCATCCAGCAGCAGTGATGACACAGATGGATTTATAGATGAAGAGGTTCCTCAGCCTAGAGTTAAGGAACATTTTATCTGGAAATTTTTTGATATACCTGAGGGACGTAAGAAAGTAAATGCTCCAAAGGTGGAGTGTAAGATCTGCCATACTGTACTTTCCCGAGGAGACCCAACAAGGAAGTACAGTTTTGGTAATTCTACCATGATTCGACACGTCCAGAGAAGGCATCCCCAGAACTATGCCCGGGAGAGTGTCAGGGCTCTGGCACGAGAGGCTCCAAGAGATGGTGCCTCTACTTCAACTGGAGGAGCAACTGCATCGGTGAGGGGGCGACCAGAAGAGCTGATCCCTAATATTCAGCCTGCTTTTAATGCAGCCACAATTAAATGCAGACGATGTGATCAGCTACTTTGTTATGGGGAACAAAGTGTTATGCTCATGGTTCGAGCACTAGAGAACCACCGCTGCCATCCCCAGCCCTAATTTTTTTTTGCTCCTGTTGAGCAGTTTCCCATTCCCTGTTTTTGTTTTTGTTAAAAAAAGGAAAAAAGAAGAAAAAAAGAAAGTTCTTTTCAGAACTACCTCCAATTCTCATCAAAGAGCTGTATTCTTAAAAAAATGAAAAAGAGTAACTGAAGTGGAGTGCAGTGAGAGAGGAGAGGAACATGAGTGAGAAAGCAAAGAAAGGGACAAGAGGGGAAGGGAAGTGAAGTAGGGGGACTGAAAGAAGGTGTGTGTGGGGAAGGAGAGTGAGGAGAAGGAGAGTGAACATGGGGAATGAGGATAAGTGAAGAAAATGTAGTAAAGGAACGGGGGTGTGAAAGGGTAAGAAAAGAGCAGAGATGTTTAGGAAAGAGTGGAGATACAGACTGGATAAAAACAAGTGAGTGTGAGACAAGGTGAGTAAGGCAGTGAAGAGACAAAGAAAGTGAAAGAAAAAGTAAGAGTAGAAGACTGAAGACCTCATTTATGAGGCCATGCATCACTTTTACGCCGCCAGTGCGTCACTTTTTGTGACCCACCAGTGGTGTGAAAAATTCAACTTGTTGAGTCATACTTACAAAGTGACGCATCTAGGTAGATGCGTCACTTTGTAAACCCCTGCGCCACATTATACCTGCGCCAGGTGTAATGTATGCAAAGGAGGGCGTATTGACGCAAGAAAGGGTCGAGGAAGTGACGCAGTGAAATCTATGAGATTTCACTGCGTCACTTTTAGGACACTGTTGCGTCAAAATCTTGCGCCTGCCTCACAGCAGGCGTAAGAGTGATGCAGGCCCTTTCACATGGGGCTGGCCCCATGTGAAAGGATGCATTGCTGGAGTTGCGTCACTTTTGTGACACACTCCAGCAATGCATCACTTTTGCGCTTACAGATTCGTCAGAAATACTAACGTATCTGTAACTCCTTGCGACATAATGCGTCATACATTAAATATGACGCATGAGTAGAAGACTGAAGGCCTCATTTATGAGGCCATGCGTCACTTTTACGCCGCCGGTGCGTCACTTTTTGTGACGCACCAGTGCTGTAAAAAATGTACCTTGTTGAGTCATATTTACAAAATGACGCATCTAGGTAGATCCGTCACTTTGTAAACCCCTGCGCCACATTATACCTGCGCCAGGTGTAATGTATGCAAAGGGGGCGTATTGACGCAAGAAAGGGTCGTAGAAGTGACGCAGTGAAATCTATGAGATTTCACTGCGTCACTTTTAGGACACCGTTGCGTCAAAATCTTTTGCCTGCCTCACAGCAGGTGTAAGACTGACGTAGGCCCTTTCACATGGGGCTGGCCCCATGTGAAAGGATGCATTGCTGGAGTTGCGTCACTTTTGTGATAGACGAGGAGTGAGAGACTAAGGGGTCAGAGAGAATGAGGCTAACAGAGACAAAATGAGGTGAGAGGAGTGTAGAAGTAAGAGGACAGAGGGAGTAAGAGAAGGAAATAGTGAAGTGGAGTAATTAGAGTAAGGGAAGGGAAAACAGTGAAGGTGTAAAGAAAGAGAAGTGAGAGGAGGGAAAGTGAAGGATAAGGTCTGAAAGAATGTGAGTGTGGGAGTATGGCTGAGTTATAGGGAGTCAGCGTGACAGAAGAAGTGTGAGAGACTAAGGGGATGGAGAGAATAAGGCTAACAGAAAGAGACTGAGGGACTATTAAAGTAATATGATATGTCAAACATTGCGCACGCGGCTTGTAAATATGCCAATGAAACCAATACACTATCTCTGTAACAGCTTTAATGTGAAACATTGTGCACGTGGCTTGTAAATATGCCAATCAAACCAATACACTATCTCTGTATCAGCTTTAATGTCAAACATTGCGCAAAAGTCTTGTAAATATGCCCCTCTTTATCTTATATTCCATCTCAATTGATACCATTACTGAAATACTTTATGCATCTCCCACACCATTTCATATGGCTTTCTATCTGCTATTTCTATCCCTCTCCATACATTCACTGCTTCCACCCATGTTAAAGATTGCACAAGACACTTCAAAAAAAGGAGCATATTTACAAGTCCAATGAAACCATTACACAATTTCTAAACCAGCATTGAATCCAAGCATAAAAAACTATTTAAAAAGAAGTCTACCTTATAAACATACAGCTAACATTATGGAAAAAGGTAAAAATATAATTCCTTAATTCACACAGACACTCACTGTGATACTTGTCAAAAATCTTTATGCTCTCTATCTTTTCTAAACCAATCATTACTCACCTTCAAAAATGCTTTGGAAGATGTAAAACAGTGCCAGTCACAGTCAACAGATATTTTTATGGAGAATCTCTGAATAATGCTTTCTTCACTTGAGCCAGAGAATAATGGCATAGATTCTTTTTCATTTCAGAGCCATATTCTTGTACCTAACCAATGAAAAATGTTCCCACACAAATTCAAAACCAAACTGCACATTTTAATTGGTTGTACATTTCAAGACTTTGAAACTCACATAACATTCACCCATCCCCCCAGTGCTCATTCACCAAGTAACTATGGTAACTCCCTCTTAAACCAGCACACAGTTCACAAGTTCATCATATTATGTTGCAAAAAAATCCATCAAGGCTGTTTGACCTCTCAATCTACTAGCTAATGAAATGCAATGTTTGTTTAGATGACTTTTTCTGAACCATTGAAATGACTTCTTACAAAAAAAGCATGCACCCTAATTTTCAGTGGAGATTTTTAAGAAAGCTCCAATCATTTCTGGTTATTCAACTGCACCGATTCTCAAACACTTTTTTTCATAATCAAACTGCCATTTCATTTCCACAACTCATCTGACTAGAAGCACATCTCCCTTTAAGATGCCAAAAATCTGGTTTGTGGGTCATAGCTATGTCCACTGGAGTCAAAAATACGCAGCTAACAGAGGTAATTACAACCTTGATTTACCAAATGTAGACATTGTATGGATTGGACAGATAGGATTGAGAAGTCACCAATTGATACCATTGGTAAAATCCTTTATGCATTTACCACGCCCTGACCTTATAATTGTGCACTGTGGTGGCAATGACTTGGGCACTTTGACTGGGGTAGGTCTGGAAATGCTTTTAAAGGACATCTTTGGGCAATTGATGTCACTTTTTCCAAAAACCGCCTTGGTCTTTTCTAATATATGCCAAAGGCAAAAATGGAACTGGTCCAACCAATTTTGTCCACAGATTGAGAAAGCAAGGAAACATGTAAATAAATCTGTTTCTGCTTACATGAGAGACTATGGAATGGGTAGTATATACCCCAACAACTTGCGTTACAACATGCAAGGCATCTATAGGAGAGATGGTGTGCATTTTACAGATGAGGGGAATAGAGTTTTCCTCTTGAATATAAGACTCTGCATTGGTACCTACTTGTAGGTACAAAAAACACCCACATAACACAACAGCTCTTTTCAGAGCTACCCTACCTCTAAGCACTCTAAATTATTTTTGTACTATAATTTTCTACACTGTTTTTCCCTGTGGTGCGCTCAGGGTGCGCGTACTGGAGCGCGCTCCTGGGAACGCACCCAGCGCTTACCCCGCGAAAATTAAAAAAAAAAAAAAGTTTTTTTGCCCTTCAGGGTCCTTCTAGGAACCCCTCAGAAAACCTAGGGGGTCAGGGGGTATCTACTCTGCCCCCTTTTAATTATTTCCCCCTTTCTTTTTCACCTCTTGTGTCTCGATTCTACCGAGAAACAAGATGGCGGACTCTCTGGACTGTTTAGAATGTTGACAGACACCCGACAGCCAATCAGCTTTCCGCTCGAGCACTCCCGAAGCGCGCCGGGTGCGGTCCCCGGTACACGCACCTGTGAGCGCTCGGAGCGCGCCTATAGATATATATGTGTTTTTGAAGTTAATTTTCAAAAAAACCACTAGAGCAATTTTCACCAAATATAGCAAAGGCACATCTGCGTACGAGTCCCTACAATTTTGCCAAGTTTGGCGTAATTCCGTTCAGAGGTTCGGGCTGTAGACTTATCAGACCGTCCTATGGAAATTAACATGGGGAAAACACGTTTTGAGACCCCCCCTATTTTCTCAGCCCCCACTCCACGAATCCCCCCGAAACTTCCAGGGAAGGAGTGGAGCGGAGCTGGCCAACATTTTGGAAAATTACACGCAAATTCCTCAACCGGCGCCAGAGTTATTCCCAATAGAATGTTGCGGATTTCCTATGGTAGCCAATCCTAACTATAACTACCTACTGGCGACCGCCAGTAGGTAATATATATATATTTATATATATATTACCTACTGGCGGTCGCCAGTAGTTAGTTATAGTTAGGACCTATTTTCCACAGGAAATCCGGAACATTCTATGTGCAATAACTTTGGAACCGGTTGACGAATCTTCGCGAAAGTTTAAGAACTTACGATCAGCTCCGGGCTGCTTCTATCCTGCAAGTTTGGCGGTGATTTGTCAAGCGGGAACCGAGAAAAAAGGGGGGTTTCCATAACACGTTTTCCCCATGTTATTTCCCATAGGAAATTTTAGACACCGCTACAGCCCGAACTGCTGAACGGAATCACACCAAATATTGCAAAAAGGTAGCCCTTGGTTCAGAAAGCGCCCTTTTTTTCAAATGGTATAAATCCGTTCAGTAGTTCCTGAGAAATTAAAAAAATAGTGTTGAAAAAATCATTTTCTGATAGGAAACTTTATACACTGTTATAGCAAAAACTGCTCAACGGAATTAGCACCAGATTTGGCAAAACGGTACTGCTTGCCTGAGAAAGCGACCTTTTTAAAAATGGTATAAATTCGTTATGTAGTTTTTGAGAAGTTAGGGAATAAAGATAGTGATATCTATGGCCGCAGAGGATCCGCTCACCCTCCCGATCACAAGCTTTATGCTAATTGGCTTCAAACACTCCAATCCAGGAATGTTGGCAGCCATCTTGTGCCTCGGTGGAACCGAGGCACAAGAAATCAGTCAAACTAAGGCGCAAAACGCTAAAAGAGGGCACGGTAGAAACACCCTGACCCCCTAGACCTGCTTTGGGGGTCCCTCAAGTTGGCCAACTAGACCAACAGGTATCTTCAGTATGCGCCAGGAAGCTGCGTTGCAGACTGGTGTTCAGAGGCCACGCCTCATTTTACACCTCTCTGCAACGCAGCTCTGTGGCGCTTACCAGAGGTACCTAGTAGGTTAGTTTGATCCTAGGGACCCTCAGGATTCAGGGGAACTTAATCTCTCAACTTAGAAAGGCCCCAGTGCGCGTTTACACAGTGGTGAAGGGAGGGGATGGGGCCTGAGGTGACGTGTGCTAACACGCCCTGTGGTGCGTTTTAAGTTGGGGACATAATTCCCCTTCAATCCAGAGGGACCCTGGGGGCAAACTAGCCCACCAGGTGCTTCCAGTGAGTGCCACTGTGCTGTGTTGCAGAGAGGTGGTGCAGGCAGTGCCCCTTTTTACACCTCTCTGTAATGGTGCTTACTGGTGGTACCTAGTGGGCAAATGTGACCCTAGGAACCCTCAGGATTCAAGGGGACTTAATCTCCCAACTTAAAATGGCCACAGGGCATGTTTACACAGTGGGGAAAGGAGGGGACGGGGCCTGAGGTGACGTGTGCCAACACGCCATGTGGCACATTTTAAGTTGGGGAAATAATTCCCCTTCCATTTTGAGGGCCCCTGGGGGCCAACTAGCCCACCAGGTGCTTCCAGTAACCGCCACTGCACTGCGTTGCAGAGAGGTGGTCCAGGTCAAGCCCCTTTTTACACCTCTGTGCAACACAGCTCTGTGGCGCCTACTGGATGTACCTAGTGGGCTAGTTGGACCCCAGGGACCCTCAGGATTTAAGGGGACATAATCCCCCAACTTAAAACGTGCCACAGGGTGTGTTTGCACACATGTCACCTCAGGCCCCCCTCCCTTCACCAGTGTGTAAACACTGCCCTCTGGCGCGTTTTAAGAGGTAGTTTTATTCCCCATACCCTATTATATACTAGGGGCTTACAGAGGAGGGCATGCTAATCACAGGGGTACCCCAACGCATAGTGTTCCCTAGTGTATGTAGGTGTTTTAACTGTATTCTGAGTGTCTTTTAGCATAGCACTGGCTCTAGGACTGGTTAGTCAGAGTCAGTTACCACCAGTACCCATCTGAAAAAGTTGAGGGTACAGGATGATTTTGCAACAAGGCTTCTTTCTGCTCCTCTGTTTTTTCTTTCTGCATGTCTTCCATTTTTACTGCACTTTTCTTCGCCTTTGAGGACTTCTGTTGCTTCTCTTTGCATTTCTTTTTCTTCTTTCTGTGTGTTTTTTCTTCTTTCTTCACATGTCCTACCTCTGTAGGCATAGTTAGAAACTAGCATTTAAAAAACCTTTGGTATTCACTGAAAAAAGCATAGGTTTCAGGCACGTTTTAGTTACAAATCAGCATTTAAAAACCTTTGAAATTCACTGAAAAAACCATAGGTTTCAGGCACATTATAGTTAGGAATTAGCATTTAAAAAACCTTAGACATTCACTGAAAAACCATAGGTTTCAGGGGCGTTATAGTTAGTTAGACATTTCACTTGTACAAACCATAGAAATTCCCCCGTTATAGTTAGTTCAGCCAACTATAACTCGCACGCCCGCAATACACTGCTGATGACCTCACATATTACATCACTCATGACATGGTCAGTGACATCACTCATGACCACTGATGACATCTCAAATGACATCACACATATATATATATATATATATATATATATATATATATATATATATATATATATATATATATATATATATATATATATATATATATATATATGACTAAAAGCTTGCCCACCACTTCACTTTCACTCGAAATAAGGCAAGAGTAGACCCAAATTCTTCGCAATGATGATTTAATCAGCAATCACCATGTCGCCATGACGCATTTCAAATATTTTTTTTATTAAAATATAAATTGAAGAATTTAGTTTGTTATTATTTGTAATTATATATATATGTAACTACATATTTATATGTATTAATATATATGTGTGTTTTAATTTTTTAAATAAATATAATAGTTACATTTATTCTAAACATAATAACGTATATTTAATTTTAATTAGTAACAATATTTTTCATTATTAAAATGACAAAGTGGTTCAGTCGACGGAAAAAATCATGTTAAAGCAGTCTTTCTAGACATGAAAGTGTGCACACATAAGCTTCCATTCAGAATTCAACGTTTAAAGATATCGGGCTCGATTTAAGATGCCGCTATCATGACTTAAACTCCATAGAACGGGGGTTAATCTATCACTCAATCCAGAATCATCAATTTCTTTCAGATGGGCTTTCTTTGATTCTGAAGAGTTTTAGGATGGTATTTACCACTTGCTCTTAGCAGTTGGCAAATATCTATGTGGGGCCTGTGTGAGTCAGAAAGGTTTTGGGTGAGAGTAAGAAAGCATTTGGGCCTGGGGAGGATGTGACATCTGTAGGGGAAGCACTTCAGGTTACTGGGTAGAGCTGAATGGAGTGGGTGGGGCACGGCTCTGCCTCTTCCCACAGCACCTGCCTCTTTTCCAGACTTTTTTTTCAGGGTACGAATCCAGACCTTGTAAAATCGGGTCTAGTATTTCCAGACCTGATCATTTTGGGTCTAGAAGCACTGGACCACTCGAGATTGCTCGAAGCTGTAGCCCACCTAGGATACTCCGCCTTGCAGCTCATACAGTGGGCCATTGCTTATTTTGATCAGTCTAGCTAGTTTCCCAATTATTCATCCTAAATATATGCATATAGGCAAATGTCTTCCCAAGATTTTCATATGATGTTGGCTTTGACAATTGCAGAATTCTTTCTTTTTGTATGAAAATAGACCTTAAATTAATTTGAGATAACTAACTTATTTTCACGATTTTGAATTATTCAGTTTAGATATGCTGTGGCCTTTATTCTCTCCTTTCCACATCATTAAATAAGGTGCCCATGATCTAAATGCAAATTGTAGTTTGATGATAAAATCCTAGCAACCGCACTGTCATCATTATATCTAACTTGAAGTTTTTCTAAAGGCCGGAAAGGGCTGTCAGTCATCTGTACAGGAAATATTTTATTTTACTGAGTGGTCTGTCGCATATTGATTAGATCAGGCTATGAGTACGTAGGTATGCACTTAACAAACACATTGTTTGTGGGTTTTTTATTTCAATATTCGCTTTTTAGGCCCATACCCCTTAAAGCAATAATGCTTTCAAACTGAGTTACATGGTACTGGAGCCACGATTAAAAAAATGGCGATTTTACCATTACCATGCAGTAAAACTTTGCCAGTACAGTGCAATTGCAAGATAAACCCCATGGAATGGAATCGAGAATTACTGTGTGGACCAATTTTTCAGCCAAAGCATCATGCAGTTTTATCATGCAGAATTACAGCATAGTAAAATTGGATCTGGTTCTCCCACACCCAGAAAAACCACATGTGGAAATACTGACCCACTTGGAAATAGGCAGATTGGAATTCCATGAGGTAATCAGCTGCGCCTGACTCGTAATAAGAGCCCCCGAGTATGATCGAATACATAATATGATAAAATACAGATAGAATTTTATAAACACACAAATTTACAAGTGTGCAAGCACCATTAAAATGTCATTATTTTTCACGCACTTTATACTATTAATACCCCAAGGGCGCAAGCTGTATAGTTTTCTTTTAAACTTACAAATTAAACCCAGCATCTTTTAGAGCTTTTCAAAACTGTCAATTTTATTTTATTCTGGTATGTTTTGATTTGATTAACTCCTTGCCTAAAGGTTAAGGACACATTGTATTCCCTTGAAACAAAATAGTACAAAAGCAGAGGGTCCCAGTGCAGAACCGTTTAGGAAGAAAAAACACGCATTTACAATGCAATGGTCTCGGCAGCATTAAGGTAGAGCTATTGGCATTGCTCTTTTTTTAAAAATCATAAATAAATTGCATTGTCATTCACATTGCCAATAGCTTCAAGTGCATATGCGAGACCTATGGCATTAGCAACCACACACAGTAAGTAGTAGAGTGAGAAGTCGATAGTGAGTAGGAGAGTTATTAGTAAAGAGTATTAGAGCACGCAACAGAGCTGTGTGAATAACAGCTGTGAGCCCGTGCCTGAGGTGCATCATCAGAGCTGTATGAATAACTGCGTCAGCCCCGTGCCCGAGGTGCATCATCAGAGCTGTATGAATAACTGCGTCAGCCCCGTGCCCGAGGTGCATCATCAGAGCTGTGTGAATAACTGCGTCAGCCCGAGCCGCATCATCAGACCTGTGTGAATAACTAAGTCAGCCCCGTGCCCGAGGTGCATCATCAGAGCTGTGTGAACAACTACGTCAGCCCTGTGCCCGAGGTGCATCATCAGCGCTGTGTGAATAACTGCGTCAGCCCCCGTGCCCGAGGTGCATCCTCAGAGCGGTGTGAATAACTGCGTCAGCCCCGTGCCCGAGGTGCATCATCAGAGCTGTGTGAATAACTGCATCAGCCCCGTGCCCGAGGTGCATCCTCAGAGCTGTGTGAATAATTGCATCAGCCCCGTGACCTAGGTGCATCAGAGCTGTGTGAATAACTGCGTCAGCCCCGTGCCGAGCGACTGCAGCCGAAACTTACACCCAGAAACGTAACTGTGCACCTACCCACACCAAATTATTAACCAACAGTGAAGCCCTGCACTCACACCCCACAAAACAGCATTGCTCATTTAGAAGACAGACACATTGAATTTCGAGCTTCTTCTGCGTTGATGGTAATTTCTATAAATTACTATAGACCTTGTTTTCTACTCCCAGTTTGATAGACCACCATCAATCACGTTGACCAGATCGCTGTCCCCGGATATCACATGTCGTCGCTTTCCCTGTGCCACCCGGCCTGAGCCTCCTCTGCAGTTACCTGGGGTGAGGCGTCGCTCCCCAACAAAAGGCAGAGGCGGTGGTGTTCCATGAGGCTGTTCCTCGTCGTGAGACATCAGACTGCACCGCTGCGGGAATGTCCCCAGGGGACCCAGGCAGCGGGGCGCACCTCCTGCGCTTAGGGGACTGGGGGCTAAGCAGGGCCTCTAACTCCATGGGCCGCTTCAGAGTGGCACCGCACGCCATGCTGCCTTCCGTGAAGCCGGCCAGGAAGAGAGCAGTTATTGGCGCGCGGCGGAGACGCTGGCGCCGTGAGTGTGCGCCCGACCAAATCTGTGCGTGGCCAGCTCTTGTCGCTTCCTCTCCCATTCACAACGCTGCGCGAGTGCACAGCTCTTGTCTCGTTTTGTCAGAGTTTCTCAGCTGAAACGATCGCTATAGTTCTCTGGCGATAACACGCTTCGCGCGTTTCTAGCCGAGCCCTAAAAATTGATAATGCTGTGCACATGTTTGACTGCATCCCTTTACAATGTCTTG
This sequence comes from Lissotriton helveticus, assembly GCF_964261635.1. Taxonomy (NCBI): domain Eukaryota; kingdom Metazoa; phylum Chordata; class Amphibia; order Caudata; family Salamandridae; genus Lissotriton; species Lissotriton helveticus. Next base: position 643,715,267 of record NC_136071.1, on the reverse strand, counting down.
CTAGAAGATTAGGACAGATTAAGGAAAGAGGCATCACCAACCAAGCTTGGCTGGTGCCCCGTAACTGTAAAGCTTATGTACTTCCCTGAAAAATTGAATACAAATATTTTGAAATCAAAAAAAAGATAATGTGCACAATAGTAAAATGGTTTCAAATCATTTTAAAATTTTGCGATGTTAGTTATCTGGAAATATTCTGTCTACATTGCAAAACCTACACGGCCTGGACTATCCTGAGCTAGTTTAAGAAATCAGGAGACATGTAATGCTTGGTGCCACTGTTCATATCGAGGATAGGGCTTACAGATCTCTAAAATTAACACCCTACTCAATTTAGAATAATCTTGTAATGTTTACGGAGATACTCATATATTGGATACACGTGGAAATGGCATTGCTGGAAAGGAATCCTTTGAATTTAAGCTGGCTAGACAAATACACAGGAAAAAAGTAATGTCTCGGACACCACAGCCCTGGATAGAGGTCCAGGATATTGCCACGGCCTTTTTAAGAGACTGATTTCCAAGTGACTATGCATGTACAACTAATTAATTATGTTATTTTATATCTCATTTTAATATAATCGAGAGGCTTGGTTAACGCTAGACCAAAAACAAGTGGCTAGAAGCAACATCTGGGTTAAAATTGTAGTCCACAGCACTGTGCACGTTGTGTGTCTTTTGAAAGAACTAGATGCTCGCAGAGTGATGTGAACCAATGACTAATGTGGGCTGATCCACCTCCCCAGGCTGCTCGCTGTAGTGGACAGAAGAAAACGCCAATGGCGTCAAGTCCCTATAAGTGTGTGTAATTGTATGCTGGAGTAAAATGAAAAAGATCTTGCTAACGCACATCACTAAATCCCTGAAACAAGGGATCTAGGGAAGCTACAATCCGGGGAGTTAAATCCGAGAGTAAGGAAAGTCCAATATCGCAGGTGTTAACAATTAACTGGACGTCAAGAGCAAGAGAACCGAGTCCAAGTCAATGGATAAGCGGGAGTTGGGCTATGAAATCAAGCTCATTAACAAGAAGTAAATGTTCCACGGGAGACTTGTTATAAAGCGCATTCTGGTTTTCAGTTTCCTAGGTGTATGGGCGGGGGTGACAAAAAAAAATGTCTGTTAAAGACGTGTGTTAAGAGAACCTAGAGTGAAACTCACAGGTAGACAACAGTTGAATAAGAAGCACGTCTTTAAATGTTAACACCGGAGTAGGAAGTTAGAGTTTGCGCAAACGCCTACATCGGATCGCCCGGGCAAGGCAGGACAAATAAAAAAAAAAACAACAAAAAAAAACACAGGATAGGCTTGTTAATTACCGTGTGCGCACACAGTACATAAGATCAGTTGAATTGGGCGCTACTGATGAAGTAAAGCTTCGCATATTTTGCGACTTGCCGAATTCATGAACCTCGTTTATGTGTAACAAGGTAATAATTTGTACGCTTACTAACGTTTATTTATGTCACGAAGCTTGCCTACGTGTTTCTAAAACAAATAATCCGAGTCTTTTAATATGGCCGCTGCTTTGAAATGAGTGTCTGCGCATGCGTCAGTCACACTCACGTGTCCTGATGTGTTCGCGGGTTTGGAGGGAAATAGTTGCGCATGCGTAATGCATAGCTCTGCCAGTAACGTGGTACTGCTCGTGCCACTGCTCTTGCGTACGTATACATGTAGCTAACATTTAGACTGCATAAGTATATTTTATAGTGATAAGTTGAAAGTACAAACCCTGTGATGTGTTTTCATAATGTTATTTCTATGTATTAATTTGTTCTCGCTTACTTTTCATGTACCGCGGGGAATGGGGGTCTGACTGAGCTGAATGCCATCTTGGAGGGCCTTTCTGCGCATGCTCCTCCTTCTGGGGAACTGACAACCTTGGCTGGTGGAACTTGGCCAGCTGGCAGGGATGGGCAAGATGCTCCTGAGAACTGACCTGAAAACCCAGGAAAACGGAGCCATGTGTCCCTACTCTGCAACAATGTAAAATTGTCATTGTATTTCCCTGCAGTTTCTCATGGGAACCCCGATCTTGCTAGGCGGTACCCAAAGATGCAAATTAGGCATCCAAATAGTGTGTTATGATTGGTGTGTTACCCAAATCCTACCTTAGGACCAATCCAAATTGAGGGATTCTGACACTTTGCAACATTGGGGGGTGGTACACTGCCCCAAAACAGTATAACTACCCTGGGTTCACCTAGGGAAATTGTCCGACTTGTCTGGTTTAGCTGACCTGTCACTGACCCATCGCACTCAATAGGTGACTGAAGATACAGAGAGCTGCGGAGCACTCTGTCCGAAATTTGACCATAGACTAAGGTTTTACTAAACCATAAAGTGCTGGCGGAGCACTTTGCTGGGAGTTCGCTGATCCAATCGGGGTCTTGATCGGTAGCTGCAGAGAGGGTGGAGCGCAGGCGTTGCTTCCAAACTGCGGGTGCGGTCCTGTCCTGAGCGGTCCTGTCCTGAGGGTTTGCTGTCCTGTCCTGAGGGTCCTATCCTGATTCCTAATCTGAGGGTATCCTGTCCTGTCCTGGGTGTCCATTCTGCACCTGCTGTCCTTTGAGGGGTATCCTTCCTTGAGGGTTTCCTGTCTTTAACTGACCCTTGGCCAGGGTTTGGTTTCCACACCAGTCTAGGTAAATACTGCTCTAAATTCTTTAAACTTGCACCTTTCTATTTTTCTGTCTTTTGCTTTAATAAAGATACACCTTTGCACATGTTGATTTTTCCATGCTTTTGCCGCAACTATTGAAAACGTAAAGTCATTTGCATTTATTCTCTTAAAATGTTCCCATGTTACCCTACCTGTTAGAAATCATATTTTGCATTGCAGTTTGTCATTTTCTGATATGGTCTAGAACGGCCTTACTTAAAACTGTCTAAAGAACTTTTGCCCTGAATGCATAGCGTTTCCTGTTGCATCTCATATTAGTATTTCCATGATTACCCTGACTCTGTTTCTCTATAGTTATGTACTTTTCATTATCTTGATTATTGATTGCCTTATTCTTGTAAACTTGATGCTTAATGAAAACGAACTTTAGATAAAGATTTTAAAACTTCCAGTTGTCCGTGGTCATTCACAACAGTATTGAATGTCATTTGAGTTGGTATTTTGCTGCCTTTCCTTTTACAGCTAGCTCCCTGATCCGTTGTGGTCATAGGTACCCGTGTCGGTGGATGGTAAGTCGGGTACACTGAGTAATAATATTAGGGAATTCACACAAATTGGTAGCAGCCCGTGAAGTCGCCTGGTCAATGTATATTGTGAATTGAAAGTATATGGGCCCGAAGCCGGAAACGGCGAAATTATTGGCTGGGTGACCTCGCGCGCTCTATCAGTTTTTCTGGCTAGCAGAGGATGGTTAGGGACTAGTTAAAGGTTAGGCAGGATTAGTTAGGCTAGTTAAGTCGGTAGCTGCTAGTATATTGATGCTGCTAGAAGAGCGGCTGTTCCGAGGGACCTGATCATTCCCTTGTGAATAAGCGGCTTTGAAATTCATGAATTGTTTTATCATCGTTATTCTTGTTCTTATATTGTTATATGTATTAATCCATGCATTTGTAAACCGTCTCGTTTTATGTTGTCCGAACTCCCCGGGGAATTGAAAGGGCAAGTGGTAAATAGAATCCATTGTCCTGAGGTCGCAGGCTCGAGGAAAGTTAGGTGCAGGTTAGGATAACCGGGAAGCACTAACTAGGGTTTTTTCTGAATACATGTGTGAATAAATGTCAGTAACGAGGTTCATTGGCAAAATTCCCATAGTGGCGTAACCTAGTAAGGGTCACATCGGAAGAGTAGCAGGTTCATCGGAGCTTGGGTGAAAGCAGAGGGGTCCGCTGGGAAACTTTAGACTCAGATATATCCCAGAGAAGTGGATGAGTTTAGGGGAATAACAGGTTCACCGATGCTAGAGTGAAGGGTAGGCGGAAGAGATCTACCCGCAGCGCGCGAAAAGTAAATGGAAGTAGTTTACTTGCAGTAAAACAAAGCTATCCTGTCTAGACACTTGAGCACTGTGGCGAATGTGTATACGTTGTTAAATAACCAAGCACTGAGCACTTTAGAAAGAAAGAAAGTTTCCGTTACCTTGTAAAGGGAGGGAGTCAGCCGCGAAGCGTCTCTGACGTCACTCCGTGCCGCGCTGGGATTGGTAGAAGCAGCGGGCGGGTAGCGGGGCTGGAATTGTAAAGGAGGGGTGAAGCACCAGAGCGTGAGGACAGTCTCACGAAGGGGCCGCGCACCCATTGGTCGAAACTATTTGAACGCGTGCACCCCATTGGTCGCACGGAATTGCAAAACGCATTTTGATTGGAGGTCACTTTGTAAACAAAGCTAAGCGTAGAAATCGTATGTGGCACTCGTATTGTCCAGAGACTAGACCCGATCCAAGGAACCAAGGGTTTGAAAGGGATCAGTGGAAAGCCAATAGATACGATATAATGTACGGAGCTAAGAGAAAAATGTCCCTTGTAAATAGGGTAAAGAATTATTTCAAAACGGACAAACCGATTAAGTCCAGAGAGGGCGTTATTGTCCCACCACCCAATACTCCCGCCTCGTTCATGATGTTTGACCGAGGGTATAATACCTGTGTGTGGTTGGAGAATTGGGTGAAGTACACCAAAGATGACGGAATATTGGCCTTTCCGTTAGACGGTACTTTCAATGGTAGGATTTTATTTAATTTGAGGACCCGAATGAATGAATTGCATCCCAGACCGAGACTAACGCAGTATGAGGCATTAGAGGAATGGGAGATTGAGGCTTTTGAAAGAGAGAAACCTCGGATGGACAAAGGTCTGACCAAGTGGTACCCAAGGCTGAAACAAGAGACCAGGGATAAAAGGATGAAACAGTGGAGACAGAGTATGATTGTTGAGGGTCTGTTTCCCATGATGCCAGCAGGTAACCCTTCTGTGGGAGAGAAAAGGACAGAAAAGAGTAAGCATTGGGGAGCCCTTGGGGAGTCAGACGATGAATTGTTAGATGACATCTTTACGAGAAGTCCGCCCCCTTATAATGAGGGAGCCCGACCTTCCAGTGCAGGAGAAAATCCCCAGCGTCCATCTATTAAGGAGGAGGACAGATCCCTAAGTAGGGGGGGAGGTGGGCAGGTACTGCCCTATTTTGAGAATCCCGGACCCGCGGAGGTACGAGATATATATCCTAGAATGCCCGTGAGACCGGAGGAAAAATATTCCCGTGAAAGAACGTTTATCCCCAGACCTCTTTATGAGAACGAAGAGAAACCATCAAGTTCAGGAATGCCTTTTTTACAGCCTCCATATGGGGAGGAGCGCAGGTCATTTGGCACAGGAACTTTGTTCCCAAAACCAAATTATGGTGGAGGACCGAGTGAAACGCATCCTACTGCCCCGAGTTTTACCCCTCACCTGACCCCACAGATAATACCTGACCGGACATTAGGAAGAGTACTAGATGAAAGGGAGCAAGAGGCCCTAGCTAGACAGAGAACAGAAATAATTCAGAAAATCTCCCAGTTAAATAACAGCCCTGAGGCTTTGACTATTCCGGTAACAATCGGACCAGTGGTTCCGCTGTATGGGAATAATCAGGGAAGTCCAAACCCTCCAGTTATGAACCCAATCATGGCCCCACCAAGGCAGGAGCCCCTACTGATAGACGATCAGTCCAGTGAGTGCGAGTCTGAAGTTGTGTTCTTGGACCTGCCAAACAAACAAACCGGGAAGGGAGTGCAGAAGAGGCATAATCCTTTTAATGCGAAAGAAATAAAATTAGAATCAACGTCAGGTACTAGGAGTGTCTCTCTGGGAACTCCAGAAGAAATTGAAAACTGGAGTCGTGAATTAGAAAAGCAGACTCCGCAAACGAAACCTTTAGACCTCTACAAACTGAGAGTAGAGATAGAAGAATTGATGGCAGGGAATGTGGGTTTAGACAGATTAAACACCTATTCTGAAGAAGAGTTGCTGTTTATGTGTAAAAGCCTTACCAGAAGTACCAGAGTGCTCCACGAAAAACTGACAGACACTGCAGCTAGTATGGGGGTAGATATTTCAAGATCCAAGCCCTTGCAGAAACCATACCGAGCAGAATTCTCAGACAAGGATATAGAGAACTTGAATGTGTCAGGGAAAAAGTTGCAGATTAAAGAGCTGCTAGCAATTTTGCAAAAATGGGGAGACGTGGAAAAATGGAAAAGCAGGTGAGCACGAAAGAAAGATGAGGCTCGATCCAGACAAGCAACCCCTGAGTTCCCTTTGAGAGAAGTAGACAAGCCCGAAACGTTATGCCCCATGCGTGAAGTACCAGGGGGGAGGTATGTGCACGTTCCATGGTCCAGACAGGATATTGTGTCCTTTACTAACGATTTCCCGAAACTGCGCGAAAAGCCAGTCGACTGGTACCGGCAGGTGGAAAGGTTCGTAAAGGTGCAAAAATGCTTGTGGAAAGACCTGGATGGATTTTTCGATGTTGTGGTCCCGGTAGATCTATGGACCGAGTGTAAAATTGCCATAGGCTGGCCTAGTGAGGAGTACCCGAGGGACTCCAACACAGGGGAGCCGTCGATTGAAGTGATGAAAAAATACGAACAAGTAATGCTGCATTTGAAAAATAAGGTGCCCGCAAAGGAAACTGATTGGACCAGGATAGATAGAACCACGCAGGAGAGAGACGAGACAGTGCACTCCTATTATGAAAGGCTGTTGCAGGTGTTTAAAACATACAGTGGTATAGATAACATAGAGATGAAGGATATGACACATTTCATTTACAGGTTTGTAAACGGTTTAAGGCCTGAAATTTGTCAGTGGATAAAAGATAACAAAATCTGTTGGCACTCCAAAAAGATAGACGAGGTCCTGCGGTACGCAAAGTACTGCGAGGACGAGATGGCAGAAAAGAAAAAGGCTCTCAAGGAAAAGGTCATGTGGGCTCAGGTGAAGCTCGCAGAACAGCAGGAAAAACAGTTGAGTAACATGGTCAAACCAACTCAGAACCAAGGTCCTGGGGGTGGGGGAGGAGGCAAGCCCCGGCCCAAAATGAGCAGGGAAGAGGCTATGAAGAAATTTCCCTGTCACCAGTGCGGAGAAATTGGACACTGGCGTAACGAGTGTCCTTATTTGCCTGACGATAACCCCAAAACACCTGATTTAACTCCACAGACGCAGAAAGAAAGACCAAGAAAGACTCAACCACAGGTAAAAACGGTTCAGGTGCCCCGAGCTCCTAAGCAAGTACATAAGGGAAAAGGCACAGAGGGTGATGAGATAGAAGTCTGGGAAAGCAATGAGAACAGAAATGCAGCAACTTCGCAGTATTTGTTAAATGATACCTTCCTTTGTGATGACCAGTACTGACGGGGCCTGAGAGGGGAGGACGAGGAGTGCGTACTTGGCGCCTCCTTGCCGGTAGACCAGTCCGGACCATACATTGAAGGAAGGGTTGACGGAAATGATGTCACCTTTCTGTTGGACACTGGCGCTACCCGTTCTACTGTGAGAACAGTGGACATTCCAAACCTACCCCTCTCGGGAGAAGCCATCCAAGTAGTGGGTGTATCTAATCAATTGATTAGTACTCCTGTTACCAAGCCCATGGAGATCTCAATTGGAAACTTTAAGGAAATGCATAGATTTGTCGTTTGTGACACCAGTCCAGTGAACTTACTGGGACGTGATTTGCTGTGCAAAATGAACTGTACCATCTTTTGCACACCAAAGGGTGTTGAAATTCAGACCCCAGATGAAGATGGCATTTATAAATTAATGCTAATCAGACCCGACTCAGAAATTAAACGAATGACTATGCAGGATTTGCCCAAAGAACTCCAAGAAGCAGTGAAGCCAGAGGTATGGGACTTTACTGGGAAAGATGTAGGGTTAATGAAAAACGTGGACCCCATACAGATAGCAATCAAGGACAATGCAGTATACCCCAATACTAAACCCTACAGGATGAATGCAGAAGTGAGAGCAGGTGTCACTCTGGAAATACAGAAATTGCTAGAAGGAAACATCATACAGGAAGTAATGAGTAGCCCATGTAACTCCCCGATTATGGGCATCAAGAAGCCTAGTGGCAAGTACAGAGTAGTGCAGGACCTACGAAAAGTCAACAAGATAGTGGTCCCCTGCTGCCCTATTGTCCCGAACCCAGCAGTGATTCTGTATCAGATTCCCTGGGATGCTGAGTGGTTCACTGTGATAGACCTGTGTCATGCATTCTTTTCCATTCCCTTGCATCCAGATAGCAAATTTCTTTTCTCATTTGCCTTCAATGGTCACGTGTATGTCTGGAACAGGGTCCCTCAAGGGTACACAGAGAGCCCCTCTATCTTTAATCAGATCTTGAAAAAATGTTTGGAAACTTTGGTCTTACCTGGGAACTCTGTCCTAGTGCAATACATAGACGACCTCTTGGTGGCGTCTAAAAGTCATAGGGATTGCGTGATTGACACCATTGCCCTACTGAATCACCTGAGTGATAAGGGACATAAAGTGGCCCCTGAAAAATTACAGTTCTGTACAAAGTCGGTGAAATATCTGGGGCACCAGATAGAGAAAGGTGTCAGGAAAGTGACATCCGAAAGAGTGAGAATAATTCAAAAGATGCAGTTACCTCGTACTCAGAAAGAGATCAGAATGTTCCTGGGAGTGATAGGATACTGCAGGCAGTGTATGCTGGGATTTGCAGTCCTAGCTAGGCCCTTGATAAAAATGACCAAGAGAGGAACACCGGATATTGTAGAATGGGATGACGAAAGCTTAACAGCCTTCACAAAACTACGGGATTGTCTGTGTACAGCCCCTGCGTTAGGAATGCCAGACTATTCCAAGGAATTTGCCCTATTCTGTGACACTCGCGATAATTGCGCGTTGTCAGTCCTGACACAAAATCATGGCACAACGAGAAGGCCTGTAGCATATTTCTCTGCCACCCTGGATCCAGTGGCTGCTGGATTACCAGGTTGTCTGAAAGCAGTAGCTGCTACCTGCGCAAGTTTAGAGCAGAGTGAGTCAATTGTCATGGGACATCCTGTAACTGTGTATGTTCCACATGGAGTGGTAATTTTACTGACCAGGACGAAGACCCAGTATCTCACCCCTAGTCGGCTGACTAAATACGAAAGGATTCTTGTGGGTGCTGCAAATGTAAACATTGTTAGGTGCAGTATTCTGAACCCAGCCACTTTGCTCCCCGACCCAATGGATATGGAAGGGGGGGTAGAAGATGAGCATGATTTCATTGATTTAACAGAATTCAATACCAAGCCACGTCCAGACATTAAAGAAACACCATTGCCTGAGCATGACAAGGAATTATTTGTGGACGGTTCATGTCTAAGACATGAACAAGGAGGCCTGAGTGCTGCCTATGCGGTAGTCTCCTTAGACAAAATTGAAGAAGCAGGTTATCTATATCACATAAAGTCTGCACAAGTAGCCGAATTGATCGCTATGATAAAAGCTTGCCAAATTGGGAAAACCCTACGCATAACAGTGTATACTGACAGTCAGTACTGTTATGGGGTTGTGCATGACTTTGGCCAGTTGTGGCTACAGAGGGAGTTCCTGACTTCATCAGGTACCCCTATTAGAAATGGAAAAGTGGTTCAAGACCTTTTAGAGGCAATCCAGTTACCAAAGGAACTAGCAGTGGTAAAATGTGTTGCTCATCAGAAGGGCATTGACACTGTATCACTGGGAAATGATTTTGCTGATCGAGTGGCCCAATGGTGCGCCAGAGATCGGTATATCATAAATCCAAAACGAGGGGGGCCAGGAACCAGCTGCCAACTTCAGGTGTTTGAAGAAGTGCCCACATGGGATGAAGTGAAAGAGTGGCAGCAGGCGGCACCTTGGCAAGAAAGAGAGAAGTGGAAGGAAGATGGGTGTCGACCAAGACGTGTGGATGGTGTCATCTTGGGCCCAACTGGTATGCCTGTGTTACCTAGACACTTACTTAGCACAATGGCGAGGTTGATACATGAAGGATCACACATTGGTAGGGACGCCATGATTCTAGTGTTCCAACAGACTTGGTACAGTAAAAAGTTCAGGAAAGTAGCAGAGTCCCTCTGCCAGAGGTGCCTGTCATGTCAAAAGATGAACCCAGGGAAGAAAACGGTGGTGGAACTGGGAAAAATTGGGAGGTCCGGGGGTCCCTGTGTGAGAATACAGGTTGATTTCATCACCATGCCCCGTTGTGAAGGGAAGCGATATGTCCTTGTCATGGTCTGTTTATTTTCAAAGTGGGTGGAAGCTTTCCCTACTCCCCAAAATGACGCAAAAACAGTAGCTAAGTGTTTATTGAAAGAACTGATACCTAGGTTCGGGGTTCCATTCACTCTTGAATCAGATCAAGGCTCACATTTTCAGAATGAGGTGATCGCCGAACTCTGTAAGGCCTTTGGAATATCACAAAAGCTTCACTGTGCCTACCGTCCAGAGGCTTCTGGAATAGTGGAACAAATAAATGGGACTATCAAAAACAGACTAGCAAAACTGTGTGATGCATCTGGCATGACCTGGGTGAAGGCCCTGCCCCTGGTCCTGATGGGACTCAGAAGTGTTCCTGACCGCAAGACAGGCCTAAGTCCCCATGAAATCATTATGGGAAGAGTGATGAGACAAGCATGGGTGCCAGGAAGCAAACTGTTGAGTATTACTGATGATTTGGTGCTTGAATACTGCAAGAGATTGGGTGACCAAGTGCGTTCTATCTCTCGCCAGATCGGAGAAGACGCCATCCTCAATCCAACGACTCCTCTCCACAAGCTGGTCCCGGGGGACTGGGTAAAGATAAAGAAGCATACTCGAAAGAGCTGCCTGGAGCCAAGGTGGGGAGAGAAACGTCAGGTGATCCTGGTAACTACCACAGCAGTAAAGTGTGCAGGGGTTCCACGTTGGATACACGCCAGCCACACCCAGAAGGTATTACCAGACGAGGAGCCTGAAGCAGAAGGGCGTCCAGCAGAGGACTCTGCAGGAGCCAGACTGGAAGTAGCTGACGACGTACAGCCCAGTACCAGTCGAGCTGTAGAATCAGCAGACGTTGGCCCAAGAATAGTTGACAACGAACTACCAAGAGCCCAACCTGCTGAAGGGGTCCAAGAAGCTGAGCCAGAAGTAGCTGAAGACGAGCTGCCGAGCATATGGCCAGAAGAGTGGATACCATTAATTGATCTCACTGAAGACCCCATTCGAACAAGTGAGCGACTTTGGGAAGGTAGAGAGTGGACTAGAGAGGAAAAGCAAGGCAAAGGCGAAGAACCTCAGGATCTTGAGATTCACATCAAAACTGAGGAAGGAGAAGGTCAGACAGGGACAGAGCAAGTGATTGATACTCCTCCACTGACTCCTGATATCGAGAAGGGACAGACTAGACATAGTGTAATAGTTGGAGCAGAAGAAAATCAAGAGGTCGAAGTGCTTGAACAGGATCAGATAGAATTAGAAGAACGTGTTCAGGAACCAGAAACAGAGACATTTGAAAAGCAAAAACAAAACTGTCCTGAACAAGGCCAGATTAGTAACCAGGCAGAAGAAATAGATGCGAGCCCTGGAATTAGTCAGATAGAAGAGGAAGAAACTGAAAAAGAATTGCCACAAACTAATGAAAACAAGAGGGCAAGAGAAGTAAACGAAGTCCAAGTGCCAACTAAAAGACTTAAGAAAAGAAAGCACATTGAGCCTGGATACATAAAGAAATTGAGACTGAGAATAAAAACGGTAGAAGAAAAACGTGCAGAAGAAAGGAGAAGTGCTCGCATAGCAGAACAACCAGAAGACACTTCCAAAAGAAGGAGTGATCGAATAAAAAGACAAAACAAGAAGTACAAGTCACCTGAATGGACACTTGTGTTGGAAGAACTTGAAGATCTTGATATAACTGACGTAAGCGACGGAGAGCCCGTCCCTGAGTACTCTGACGAAGAAGAAGACGAGCCACTGTGAATTTGCACAAAGTAAGCTACTCGTGTAAAGTAACAAAGAGGGGTCGAGAAACTTCTTCTGAGCCAAAATGTCTGATTCAAACGGGAATGGTAGACCTAGTTGCAGTCGTTGCAAAACATGCTGCAAAGTATGTGTATGTAGTATAGTTATAGTGATATTACTCTGGATAGGACTAACAGTTTTCATTCCCTTTGCGGTGAGCAAAAACACTAATATTGTCCCTACTGAAGTTGTAAATACTGACAGTGAGGAACTGACAACACAAAGTGTAGCAAGACATGAGAGAGCACTTAGACAAACAAAACAAGACTTAGAAGTATCAGATGAGGGAGGACTACATTATCATGGAGTTAAGAACAGGACACACTTAAATGTTTTCGCAAACTTGTTAATACACTATGTAGAGACTATGGAAATTGAAGATTGCTATGTCTGCATGAAGCTACCTACCTCTGTAGCTGAAGGTGTGACATACCATCATTTGCCACTGACATATGGAATCTCCTGTAGCATTTTAGCTAGTTTATTTTACAAAAGAGGACCGTTACAGTACTATTACTCTAACAATGACGTGATCTTTTCTGAACTTCCTATACGTGGGAACCTGAATCCTGTACATACCAAAAGTGACGTTACTCGATATATGGGCGAATACTTCCTGACTATAGGTAATATCGACATAGGTGACGCACACAGAGATAACTTGACTTGTTCTTTGCGTGAGCAGGAAAAGATGTTCCAGAACATGGCAGAGGAGAGGAGAATAAAAATAAAAAGAAAGGCAGATGACGAAACACAGAAAAGGCCAAAATGGGCGGAAAACATGGAAGGCACCTCAAATGGTGGAGCGGGTCCTGCTCTGTTGCTGGATTTTGAAAAGAAAGGCCAGCTATGTCTTCACCGCGAGAAGACTAGCTATTATAATAACATTTTCATTGGTTCTAGTGAATGCGAACATAATTACAAGGTAATTGGAGGTTGGGGTTTCAAAAATGGGTCAGAGCCTGTGTTTCCTGGAATTTATTATATTTGTGGGGACAAGGCTTATTTCAAATTGCCGGATCACTGGTATGGAAGTTGCTATTTTGGCATTGTCTTCCCGAAAATATACCATGTGAACAAAGTTGCTGGAAGCAGTGAAAATACTAATGGCTTAGTGCGTAGTAAAAGAGAAAGCATAGGTGAAATAATGGGTAGTATTTTCAGTGCACTGATACCTGGAGTGGGAGTGGTTCTGAACACTCACAGAATTTGCAAATTGTCTACTATAGTGGATGTGTTGTCTACTGACACAGCTCATGGATTTCTGCTGGTCAATACCGAAATGGTTGCGATCAGATCAATGGTTTTGCAGAACAGACTTGCTCTTGACACCTTATTAGCAAAAGAGGGCGGAGTCTGCCGGATGTTGAAGGCGCAACATTGTTGCACTTATATTCCGGACAAAAGTGTACAGCTCAAAAGATACGTGAAACACATTACTAATTTGGCAAAGGAACTCAAACCACTCGAGGTTGACAGTGCTTGGAAGAGACTGGTAGATGGTCTCTCAAATGTAGGTCATTGGTTTGCTAGCTTAGGTAAAAGCTTATTGTTCAAGGTCCTGATGCCAATTGGAATCATAGGTCTTATCCTATTTTTCATATTTGTCTGTTGCAAGTGTCGTAAACACACCGGAAAGCATCAAGTGAAAGCAAGAGGAGTGAAACGAAGTGTGGATGAGCTTGAATTAGAGGAAATGAATAATCAGATATATAAAAGGGTGAAGAATTCTCACCCTACCAAAGATGAAAAAGAGAAATTGAACCGCTTGCTGGAAGAGATAGAGATGTATAAGGTGTGAGAAGTTGGCATCTGGTTCCATTTAATTTGTGATGATAGTAAATATCATCAAAGAGGGGATTGATGAAGCAAAGCTTCGCATATTTTGCGACTTGCCGAATTCATGAACCTCGTTTATGTGTAACAAGGTAATAATTTGTACGTCTTACTAACGTTTATTTATGTCACGAAGCTTGCCTACGTGTTTCTAAAACGAATAATCCGAGTCTTTTAATATGGCCGCTGCTTTGAAATGAGTGTCTGCGCATGCGTCAGTCACACTCACGTGTCCTGATGTGTTCGCGGGTTTGGAGGGAAATAGTTGCGCATGCGTAATGCATAGCTCTGCCAGTAACGTGGTACTGCTCGTGCCACTGCTCTTGTGTACGTATACATGTAGCTAACATTTAGACTGCATAAGTATATTTTATAGTGATAAGTTGAAAGTACAAACCCTGTGATGTGTTTTCATAATGTTATTTCTATGTATTAATTTGTTCTCGCTTACTTTTCATGTACCGCGGGGAATGGGGGTCTGACTGAGCCGAATGCCATCTTGGAGGGCCTTTCTGCGCATGCTCCTCCATCTGGGGAACTGACAACCTTGGCTGGTGGAACTTGGCCAGCTGGCAGGGATGGGCAAGATGCTCCTGAGAACTGACCTGAAAACCCAGGAAAACGGAGCCATGTGTCCCTACTCTGCAACAATGTAAAATTGTCATTGTATTTCCCTGCAGTTTCTCATGGGAACCCCGATCTTGCTAGGCGGTACCCAAAGATGCAAATTAGGCATCCAAATAGTGTGTTATGATTGGTGTGTTACCCAAATCCTACCTTAGGACCAATCCAAATTGAGGGATTCTGACACTTTGCAACATTGGGGGGTGGTACACTGCCCCAAAACAGTATAACTACCCTGGGTTCACCTAGGGAAATTGTCCGACTTGTCTGGTTTAGCTGACCTGTCACTGACCCATCGCACTCAATAGGTGACTGAAGATACAGAGAGCTGCGGAGCACTCTGTCCGAAATTTGACCATAGACTAAGGTTTTACTAAACCTTAAAGTGCTGGCGGAGCACTTTGCTGGGAGTTCGCTGATCCAATCGGGGTCTTGATCGGTAGCTGCAGAGAGGGTGGAGCGCAGGCGTTGCTTCCAAACTGCGGGTGCGGTCCTGTCCTGAGCGGTCCTGTCCTGAGGGTTTGCTGTCCTGTCCTGAGGGTCCTATCCTGATTCCTAATCTGAGGGTATCCTGTCCTGTCCTGGGTGTCCATTCTGCACCTGCTGTCCTTTGAGGGGTATCCTTCCTTGAGGGTTTCCTGTCTTTAATTGACCCTTGGCCAGGGTTTGGTTTCCACACCAGTCTAGGTAAATACTGCTCTAAATTCTTTAAACTTGCACCTTTCTATTTTTCTGTCTTTTGCTTTAATAAAGATACACCTTTGCACATGTTGATTTTTCCATGCTTTTGCCGCAACTATTGAAAACGTAAAGTCATTTGCATTTATTCTCTTAAAATGTTCCCATGTTACCCTACCTGTTAGAAATCATATTTTGCATTGCAGTTTGTCATTTTCTGATATGGTCTAGAACGGCCTTACTTAAAACTGTCTAAAGAACTTTTGCCCATAATGCATAGCGTTTCCTGTTGCATCTCATATTAGTATTTCCATGATTACCCTGACTCTGTTTCTCTATAGTTATGTACTTTTCATTATCTTGATTATTGATTGCCTTATTCTTGTAAACTTGATGCTTAATGAAAACGAACTTTAGATAAAGATTTTAAAACTTCCAGTTGTCCGTGGTCATTCACAACAGTATTGAATGTCATTTGAGTTGGTATTTTGCTGCCTTTCCTTTTACAGCTAGCTCCCTGATCCGTTGTGGTCATAGGTACCCGTGTCGGTGGATGGTAAGTCGGGTACACTGAGTAATAATATTAGGGAATTCACACAAATTGGTAGCAGCCCGTGAAGTCGCCTGGTCAATGTATATTGTGAATTGAAAGTATATGGGCCCGAAAATTATTGGCTGGGTGACCTCGCGCGCTCTATCACTACCCAGTTTGGTAAGCACGCTTCTTCATACTCGTTTGGGGTGATGTGCTTGACCACAACATGGATTTCTCCAGAAGTGCTCAGGAACGGGGAGATCACCTGGGGGGTGTCCCTTTACCTCGATGCCAATACAATGTATGAAAACGGGGCATGTTTCCAAAACTGGACTTTTAAACCGCGGCCAGCACTTTGAGCTGAACAAAAGATCTACAGTCATGGGACAATAAACCGGTACAGGCAATTACACAATGCTCCAGGGAAAAGACTTGTTGCATCTTTCCGGCTACCAGACTACATGCGGCGCAGAGAATCCTTTGAAAAAATAAAACGCTGCGATGTGGGCACTCGTGTGTCTGTGTGCGTGCGCGTGTGTATGTGTGTGTGGGGGGGCCTGTATGTGCGTGCATGGGCGCTTGTGTGTGTGTGAGAGAATGCAGCGTGGGGGGGCCTGTATGTGCGTGCGTGCGTGCATGGGCGCTTGTGTGTGATTCTGAAAGAATGCAGCTAGCGCGTTCGCGTGCGCATGCTCATTTCGAATCGCCTCCAAGGCGATGCGCGCGGCCAGGAATGTCTCCTGGAAAGGAGACACGGCCACAATAAGTTCTCGGCGGAGACGCGCTTCCGCGCGTTTCAGCCGAGTCCTAATGAATGATAGGAAAATAGAAGAGGAATACATACAATTCGGATTCACTGTTATAAAGTCCAAATGGATCAAAACATAACATTTGGTTCACAATTTATTCAAGCAGAATAAAGTTTGTTCGTTCAAAAGCGACACAACAACAGTGCCCCAGGGAGGGTTGAGGGGGGGTTTGAGTGCAAGGTGGGTGAGTGGGTTACTGGGAAATTGGAAAGAAAGTGCTGGTCAAGGTGACCGGAATCATAAAATAGTTACAACCGTGTTGGCTTAAAAATACAGCCACACTATTCACATAAATGTTCAAATTATTCCATCACAAGCCATCAGAAAAACAACCATTGTAAACTACTCAACAATATGGTCAATTGTTGGCAGATGAGATGATCGTCAACGTTTCGACCCCACAGGTTCTAGGCGACAGTGTGACCTTACAACAGGGTCTTCTTCAGGACAAAGAGAAAGGGGCAAGGAACCTGGGAAACAGAGGGCATGAACTCAGTATGTGGAAAGCCTAACTGAGCCTGCACTGTATGGCAACTACTCAAACGCCAGAAATGAATTACAATGATTGCCAAGTTGTCACGGTCAAGGACTACATGGTAAAGATGGGCCTTAAAGCTCCACACGCGAGAAGAGAACAAATCAATTGGGTCTCTGAAAATAAGGAAAAATCTGACCTGATTGGAAGAATTTCAACGAGGTGTGAAAACTCTGAAAGGCACAGTTGGCAAGAATTACTCACTGGACTCCACTGGGCTTATCAATCACAGCAAATGATGAGGGTACCGCCAAGGATTGGTCGGCAAAAGACGTGATCTACAACGAGAGGAACCAACACATAAAAACCCGTTCGCAGTTCGAAAACTGCAATTGACATTGACAGCTAAGTACATACAGAAGGGCAAAAGTAACAAGAACATTTTCACTAATGTAGTAGTCGTGAAGGATATGAGGGAGCAGGTGCCGCTGGCAACCTTTCGTGGATGCCCGTGACATGGACCAATGCGGAGGGGTTAAAAAAATGAAGATAAAAAACTCCCAGTTTTCAAACCCAGGTTGCGGAGACTGCAAGGTCCAAATAACTACATCAATAGGAGCAATAGAAAAGTGGAGGGCATAATCACAAGGATCCTAAACGCGACAAGCTCAGTGAATTAAATATGCTTGTGCCGCCGGCAACCGGTCGGAAAACATCGTGTCCTGTGAAAATCAATACAAAGGGCCATCTAAGTACCCCGCAGTGTGTGTGGTTCGTCAGATGCTAAAACGTTGTAGGGGCCTCATATGATCACTCACCAGAAAAGTTGGGGCCGCAGCAGCGTCGGTTACTAGTGGATGTGGCGTGCTCGAAATGCTCGAAAAATAAACCCAGCCATGATGGGCTCGGCACGTGTACGTCACCCCACGTAGGAGGCATGAAACCGTCATGTCTGCCAGCAGGGGAGTACTGATCAGATCGATTGGGGTTACCATGGTAACCCGGTAACAGTAAATGGCCGCAGAAAGTACTCACACATATCTCCCTGACACAATGAAAACCATTAACTTGGTTGATGGCAGACATTTTAACACAACCAAAGAATTGCTAGCCACCTGTGAGATCGTTTCCCTATACACTAGCATCCCCCAACAATCTGCCCTGGATGTGACTGAGCTAGCCCTTAACCAGAGACCGGCTCCGTGGGCTGTACCCACGGATTTCATCATTGCCCTTCTGAGAATTGCCATGATGCGTAACTTCTTTGTGTTTCAAGGTACCTTCTATTTGCAGACGAAAGGGGTGGCAATGGGGATTACTTTTGCCCCAGATTTAGCCATTATTTATATGGATCACATCGAACTTACCTACGTTCTGAATGCCATTAACCCTTTCAATTCCAACCTGGGCATATGGAGGCGCTACATAGATGATATTCTCACAGCCGAACTAGAAAGTTTCCATGTGTGGCTTAATCAACACACCCCTGACATACATTTTACCATACAATCTTACTCCGAAAAAATTGACTTTTTGGATGTCACCAGTTATGCTGAGAATGATGTACTGTACACCACACTGTACCGAAAATCTGCGGAACGAAATTCTCTTCTGCAATATAGCAGCCACCACCCCCGTGGGTTAAGGGATAATCTTCCCTTTGGGCAATTTCCCCCGGATCTGGAGGAACTGTTCCAACAAATCCAACTTCATGACAGAATCTGAAGAGCTCATGAAGCGTTTAATTGAACGTGGCTACCCTGTGAGATTGGTAAAATAGGCAAGAAAACAGGTGTGGTTCAACCCCCGTGAGAAGTTATTACAACCAAAGCAACGAGAAGACAACATCAATCAAAGAATGATCTGTGTCACAACTTTTTCAAAACACTGCAACGCCATAAAGAAAGTCATGAACAAACATTGGAATCTTGTGTCGGATGACATAGATCAACCAGCACCACCGATGCATTCTTTTAGGAAGGCGAAGAATATTCATGACCACATCATTCGATCCTTTTTGGATACTCCAGAATCTCCCACGATACAATCTATGTGGAATCTTCCCCCTACCGTGGGCCATCATCGCTGTGGTCACTGCAAAGCATGTGCAATGACCATACAAACCAAGGACTTTCAGTACAAAATAGGTAAAAATAAGCCTGAAAAGTTTAACGAACTGCAACACAGAAAATGTCATTTATGGGATTATGTGCCCTTGCAGTTTGGTGTACATCGTCCAAACGCAGCAGAAAATCAAGGCTAGGATTCTACAGCACTGCAGTAGGATTCGTTGTGAAGTCGTGGGAGCTCCCCTTGTTGAACATTTCAAAATGATGGGACACACACCTGAATCACTTTGCTGGCTTGTATTTGAAATAGCCACTCTGGGCGCAAGGGGTGATGACATTCGAGTCATATTGAATGTCAGGGAATCAAAATGAATGTCACTTTTTGACTCCGTTGAGAATGGGCTGAATGAAATGGACAGTAGTCAGGCACAACTAGCCACTATATGCCCTTAATCACCCTTTTGCTACTTCTGTTTTCCTCCTTTCTATCTGTATGAAGGTCCGGTTATACAGACTTTACTTCTTAAATGTTGCTATTGAATTGGAGAATACTCTGCCCTCATGGACGCTTTTGCCCTACTGCGTTGAGAGGCTCTGGCTTCGTTGCAAGGTAGTCCATTATATCACACAATCTGGCTTTACAATGTGATGACTTTTGGTCTCAGCAGATGCTTATATCCTCCTGCGTGAGAGGAACGCGTCATGTGTATATGTGTCTCTATGTAACTTCATTTTATGAGGCATTTTCGACCAATATCGATACATATATTTGCTTTCTCATATATTTTATCACCTGTCTTGTGTTTACCCTTTCCCTTGTTGGGATCCAGCCAAATACAAGACCGAACTGATATTTGGCCCCATTTTCAGTCCTTACAGTCTCTTCCAAATTAGACATTGTCCCGATTTTCTGCTATGAAGTCCGCTACATGCGGCCATTTACTGTTACCGGGTTACCATGGTAACCCCATCGATCTGATCAGTACTCCCCTGCTGGCAGACATGGTGGTTTCACGCTTCCCACGTGGCGTGACATACAAGCGCCGAGCCGATCACCGCTGGGTTTATTTTTCGAGCATTTCGAGCGCGCCACTTCCACTGAAGTAACCGACGCTGCTGCGGCCCCTACCTTTCTGGCTAGTGATGATATGAGGCCCCTACAATGTTTTAGCATCTGCCAAACCACACACACTGCAGAGTATTTCGATGGCCCTTTGTATCGATTTTCACAGGACATGATGTTTTCCGACCGGTTGCCAGCGGCACAAGCATACTTAATTCACTGAGCTGGTCGCGTTTAGGATCCTTGTGAGTATGCCTTCCATTTTCCTATTGCTCCTATTTATGTAGTTATTTGGACCTTGCAGCCTCCACAACCTGGGTTTGAAAACTGGGACTTTTTTATCTTTATTTTTTAACCCTTCCGCATTGGTCCATGTCACGGGCATCCACGACGGGTTGCCAGCGGCAACCGCTCCCTCATGTACTTCATGACTACTACATTAGTGAACATTGTCTTGTTACTTTTGCCCTTTCATATGTACTTAGCTGACTACTACATTAGTGAACATTGTCTTGTTACTTTTGGCCTTCTGTTTGTACTTAGCTGTCAATGTCAATTGCGGTTTTCAAATCGCGAACAGGTTTTCAAGTGTTGGATCCTCTCTTTGTACATCACGTCTTTTGCCGATCAATCCTTGGCGGTACCCTCATCGTTTGCTGTGATTGATAAGCCCAGTGGAGTCCAGTGAGTAATCCTTGCCCACTGTGCCTTTCAGGGTTTTCACACCTTGTTAAAATTCTTCCACTCAGGTCCAATTTTTCCTTTTGATTTTTTCTCTTCTCGCGTCTGGAGCTTTAAGGCCCATCTTTACCATGTAGTCCTTGACCGTGACAACTTGCCAATCACGGTAATTAATTTCTTGTGTTTGAGTAGTTGCCATACAGTGCAGGCTCCGTCAGGCATTCCACATACTGATTTTATGCCATCTGTTTCGCAGGTTCCTTGCCCCTTCCTCTTTGTCCTGACGAAGACCCCGTCCTAAGGTCACACTGTCGCCTAGAACCTATGGGATCGAAACGTCGACGATCATCTCATCTGCCATCAATTGACCATATTGTTGATTTGTTTACAATGGTTGTTTGTCTGATGGCTTGTGATGGAATAATTTGAACATTTATGTGAATAGTGTGGCTATATTTTTAAGCCAACACGGTTGTAACTATTTTATGAATCAGGTCACCTTGACCAGCACTTTCTTTCCAATTTCCCAGTAACCCACTCACCCACCTTGCACTCAAACCCCCCCTCCACCCTCCCTGGGGCACTGTTGTTGTGTCGCTTGTGAACGGACAATCTTTTTTCTGATTGAATAAATTGTGAACCAAATGTTATGTCTTGATTGATTGTGATTTTATAACAGTGAATCCAAATTGCATGTATTCCTCTTCTATTTTCCTATCATTCATTTTTTCTTCCTAAACGGTTCAGCACTGGGACCCTCTGCTTTTGTACTACTCTCTACCCAGATCCCAGTGACTCTATTGGGCATACCCCTTTTTTGGTATCCTTGAAACAAAATAACCCAGCGTTCTGTTTTATTCATATATTAGATGAATGCATCTATATTTGAAATAGTTGTTTTAATTGCAATAAATATCTTAATAATATTCCTACAATTGGCTTAATTTGTTGTTCTCAAGGTGGCCAGATGTTACATTAGGTTACCTATATTTGTACTGCACACAACTAATCCAGGAGGGTATCCTGGTGCATAATCAAAAGCTTGTATGGGCCGACCAAGGGTCAGGGCTAAGTGAAAAGCCAGGTCTTCAGTTTTTTCTGGAATTTAGGAACTGAGGAGGAGGCTAAGAGTCACAAGGGAAGGTCATTCCAGGCTTTAGGAGTGAGCTTGGAAAAGGCAGAATCACCTTTTTTGGTTCTGCGCATGCGGGTGGTGTGTGCATGTAAGTATCTGATAGATTTGTGGAAGTTTAGGCGGTTTCTGACGTACATGAGGCCAATGTTTTTGATGTTTGATCTGTTTATTAAAGTTTTATACATAAAGCAAGAACAGAGACAATATATCATCGTAGAAACTATCCGACAGCACCAGTAGATAAGTTGCCAGAACCAAGTTACACATCAGCGCTCAACGGCATGGTTACATCAGTATCAGTAGGTGCAACAAGTAACAACAGGTGACACACCCCAGCAATCGCAGGGCCTCCTCCCTCCATCAACAACACTGTTTAACCTCATCAAGGTACAATATAACTCAACTATGTAAAGACATTTCAAGAACATATGTACAGCTCTTATGGCTTCACTCTGCCATATCACATCAGTCTGCGTATATGATCAAACCATCTTATAAAAAACACCAAACATAAGAACACTAATGGGAAAGGAGGCTAGGAATGAAGCCACATAAAGGTAGGAAAAGAGTCACGGATCCCAAACGTTATGAGACAGAACCTTGTCAAATATCATAGGGGGTGCGCGCCCTGACTATACAGAGAATTGCTCTACAGTGTGGGGTATAAAGGATGCTGTCTGCAAATCAAATCACAGCTCGGGTCAAGGTCTATAAATGCATGACCCACTATTAGTCTGGAGTAGGAACACCCAATGGGTCGTCCGGAATCAACAGCCCCTGCAGTATACACAGCATTGCATTCCACGCAGCAGAAATCGGGAATTTACACAGCCCCAACGCATCCTCCCGTACTAAGGAAACCGCCTCCGCGTTCACCCAATTCAGCATGGATAGAAACCAAGCATTCATCGGCGAGGGCTCCTCTGCCTTCCACCTGCTGTAATTAGGGGTTTGGCCACAATGTAGCCCAAATCCAGAAACCTAGTGGATGCTTTATGCTTTTTTGCTTCATGAAAACACTCTGGTGATACAAGCCTCCCAGGTCCGCAGCACCTCCCTGTCCATGCTAGTGGCCAGTGCCCCAAGTACCCCCTCCCAGTATGTATGTAGATCAGGACCGGACCTGAGCATGTGTAATAGGTTGGCATCTACCAGCCTGCAGTGCAGGCAGCATGCATCCTGCATATGAAAATATCTATTAATTTTGTCAGGAGAGAGATATGCCCTGTGGACAATGTAGAATTAAACCAATCTGAGACAAGCATTCCTGGGACCTGTCTGGGACTCTCCAATACCACCAACCACTCCTTCTCCGAATAGAGCCTCCCTGATCTGCCTCCCATTTTAACTTGCAACGGCGTTAAGTCTACCAGAGTATTTTCCCTGATCGATTTTGCAACCATTTCAGCAGGGGGCATCCCAAATCCATAACATGCACATATTTCAGGAGGAGGTGTGTTGGAGGCTCCTGCGCAATGTCCCCCCACCAACACGACATCACAGCCACCCAGGAGGCATGAGTCAGAAATTGGCCAGGGGGAACTCCGTCTTCATCCGCGATAGTGAGGAACGGTCATAATGCGCCCTCCCTGCACAGATCTCCTAGGGTAGTAATACCAGCTTCCACCCAGTCGGTAAGATCCGTACCCTGGACTTGTCCCTGCACTGTTAGCATACCCAATATGGGTACAACGGGTGCATATGGTGTGACATGTTTAGTAAGACGCTGCGCCCTGGGGAAACATTTCCCCGCAGTCCGAACTAGTAAAGGAAGAGGTTCGTGTGATTTGTTGCAAGGGTGGAATATGGAGAGGATCCTATCCTGAGAGTATGGTGGGCTCACGCTCCACCAAGTCAGCTAAATGCAAGCCCTCCACCCGTTTTTCCACCCACAGAATTTGAAACGCCAAAAAATAATGTTCTAGATTGGGTAGAGCCAACCCACCCCTTGATCGAGGCAGATACAATTTCGCCAACTCCACTCTGCAACGCAAGGTATTCCAAATGAAGTCCCTCACAGTCCTCACTAGAGAGCGAAAAAAGGACACAGGTAGGTAAAGCAGTAGGTTAGAGAAATAATAAAAGAGACGCGGCAGCATGACCATTTTAATTGACTTCACCCTGCCTATAACCGAAAGGTTAAGCGTCTTCCAAAACTCGATCTCACACTTGAGTGTTGTGACAGCCTAGTAATGTTACCATTCAGATGATCCCCATAATTGTGATAGATGTGGATTCCTAAATATCTGAACGCCACCGGTTGCCAGTGTACTATTATTATTATTATTATTATTTAAACTTATATGGCGCACAGCTGCTCGGAGGTTTCCCGGCGCCTACGGACTCGCACCAGAAAGAAGAGGACAGGACTCTAGTGGTTAAATAGCCACTTCGCGGAATTTGTGGTAGATCGTTTCGTGACGTAGTTGAAACAGGGGTGAGTTCCATAGACATGGAACTAAGTAGGCAAAGGACCGTCCGCCCATACGTGCTTGTTTGATCCTGGGGACTTGAAATTTTGATTGATTAGAGGATGATCCTATCCACCTCCCAGATCGGATCCTCCCCACCCGGATGAAAGGGGTATAAGCAGGATTTATCCCAGTTAACTCCTAGTTCTGACAAAGACGCAAAGGACCTCAACGTGTCAGGGATGCATCGTGGGATCGCTAGTATGTGCTTTACATACAGCAGAATGTCATCCGCATTGAGCGAAATCGCATGCATGCCATTCCCAATACGTATCCCCCAGTCCAGTGCCGAGTTCCGCGTTGCCATTGCTAGTGGCTCAATTACTAGGGCAAAGATCAAGGAAGAAAGAGGGCACTCCCGGCGAGTTCCCCGTTCCTTCAATATAGGGTCAGAAAAGAGAGTCCCCAGTCTCACCCGGACCCTAGGCGCCCCGTATAGGTAGTGAATAAGGCTCAAGATGTAGGGCCCAAATCCAAAGTGATGGAGCATCGCGAACATAAAGGACCACTCAACCATGTCGAAAGCCAGTTCCAAGTCCAGCACAACACAACCGGCTTTTGGCCAGTCCTCGGCAGAGCAACACATCACTCAGAACAGCCATCGTATATTAAGCGATATGTTTCGGGCAGGTACAAGCCCATTTTGGTCTCGGTGAACCAGTTGCAGGATCAGCAGTGCCAACCGAGCCGCCAGGATGCCCGCTAAGTTCTTATAGTCCCCATTCAGAAGCGCCAAGGGGCGATAGGCCCTCGTGGAAGTGGGGTCCCAACCCAGTTTGGGAAGCTTGATCAGCATAGCCTCCGTCATTGAGGTTGGGAAGGAAAGGACCTCCAGCGTCTCTGTATATACCTTGAGCAGTTGTGGGTTCAGAGGGTCCACGTACGCTTTATAAAATTCATGGAGAGACCGTCAGGACCAGGAACCTTCCCAGATGGCAGAGCCCTCATCCTACCCCTAACTTTGTCCAACGTGAGCGGGTCATCTAGCACCATCTGCTGCTCCAGCGATAGGACCGGGAACGCGAGTCCATCTAGGAACTCCTGTATTGCCCCCTCCGGGGCCCGTTGACTAGAATTGTAGTGCTGTGTGAAGTGTTCGGTCAGCTCACCATGTATTTCCAAACGTGTATGCTAAGTTTCCCATCCGAAGATCGGAGAGCCGTAATCAGCCCAACCAACTGATCCAGCCTGATTAGCCAGGCAAGAAGAGGCCCAGAGGCATACCCAGATGAGGGCCCCCCTAGCAAAGAGGGAGTAGTCTGTGGTGTATATTTTACCCCTCCACCTGCCCTGCAACCTGGCAACTTCTACTGTGTTTAAGTGTGTCTCCTGCAAAAGTGCTATGTGTACGTTATGCTGTTTGAGGTAGGAGTATACTGCGTACCTCCAGGAAGGTGTGCTGAGACCCCGGACATTCCATGTAAGAATCACAGAACCCTTGTCAGAGCTAAGGGAAAGAAACAGCAAAGGATAGCACCCTCTCTCACCCGGACCTTAATAAGTAGTAGTCAGGAATGCACCATTACAATTCTAGTACGCACCCTATAGACCCCTGTAGCAAAAGGGGAAGGGGAGAAACCAAACAGGGAAGAAGAAACCTTATAAGGGCTACCCTCTAAACATTGGGGTGTCGTTCAAACACAAACTACAGCAGCACAGCCTTGTGTCCTACTGACCCCAAAGAGATGGGGAAGAAAGGGGGTTGTGTAACCATGCAGGGTAGACCATCGTGAATCCCCCGAAGTCATCTAATAACACATCACCATATCTTATAACTGGAAAACAACCCCAGCAGAGCACAGAGGTAACCTCAACATGCCTACCCTGCTCCATCTTAATTTAAGTTCAAACAAGCAATATTGATATTAGGAATACCCACATCAATTCAGTATCATTGCCCATGAATATATGTCCAATGCGGCCCCTTTCATACAATACCATCTGCCGTCTGGGGTGTAACATCCAGCACTCTCATGGAAACCTTGTCAGAGGAATCCGCTATCGAGGAGCTCCCATCCCCGATCAGGGAAAGGAAAAGCTGCAGTCGTCACCTACCGCCTGAACCCATCATTGTCAGAGAGAGAGTTCTACTATCTAGCACAGGGGTACTCATAGTACGGCCCGCGGGCCGCCAGCGGCCCGGCAAGCCTTCCTTGGTGGCCCGCGGACCTTGCAGACATCGCACATGTCTTCTCTTATTTTTAGGTCTCGGCTGGGTGTTTTACACTAATGATCTCTTAGTGCCCGGTTCATTTCTCCCCTGGTGCCCCTCCGGCGGCCTCTGCAGTGCTGATCTATCGGGGGACGCCGCTTCCTTCTTATCTTCTGAGGATTATGGCCTTGGGGGCTCCCCGACGGAGTACCCACGCCGCCTGAGCCGCATCAATGGGGGGTGGGGTTGATGTATGCACAAGCCTGGGGGCTGTGACATAACAGCTGTGCTGGTGGCGGGCTACCATGCTCATTACCATGAGAGAGATTACAGGCTGTCACCAGGTGGGAGGAACTTTGTGCTGGGGTTCATAGCTCGAGACCCGCAAACCGTGCAAGTGTCAGCACCGATGCCTCGACGTGCACAGGGCGTCACACCGATCACTTAACGACTCCCGGATAAATAAGAGGAAAGGTGTGTTATCGAACAGGCTGCAGGAATATTTTAGAGACAATAAGGGATTGGCCACGCCTGCAAAGCTAAAAGCGGCCAGATCAAATGTTATTGTGAACAAATGTGCAGATGAATTCACTTTTATTGCTACGGTGCGAATGTCAAGTTTTCCATGTAAAGATAAAATTACCCTGGGAAATCACTACGTAATGTCTCGCAGATGCCATGTTCCTCGGTTTCCCCTGCGACCAGGCAAACACAGCTACCAGAGAGAGGCCAGGGGAGTAATACGCTTTGTCCATCACACATATTAGTACGCTTATAGGTGGGGTGGTGCACAAATAACAAGTAATGCAGTGTATATATCCAAAGATCATTAGAACGTTGCACTATTGCGTGTATACAAATATTATGGGTGATAAAGCCAAGATTGCTTTGTCCAAGATCACACAATTTGAGACAACCGGTATCAAAACTTGTTCTGACAACCTAAATTATAGCCACTCAGTCTTATCTCAACCCTGAGACACACATACACATGAAATCAGCAAACTACTGTTGACTTTCCCAGGCACCACAGGCCCAAAGTGTTTCCTGCTGTTGATATGCACTTCCCGATGCTGATCTGCTCCCTGTTCATTGGCTGCCTCGCTTGGGTGTTGTCATTTAAAGGGAGCTCTAGGTTAGCGCTTTCTTTGGCGCCCCCTGTGGCGGATGTGGACAATAACAATATTACCTGGAGGGTTGCCCCGCTCGTCCCCTTGTCTGACTTGCACCAAGTGCATATGTGCAAATCCCTCGGTCCAGGGTTGAAGGTTCATCAGAGGCAAAACACATTTTAATAAAGAGAATGTTGGTGCCAAGCCTGCGGGACTAATGAGCCCCAGCCGCGGAGGCCTTCCTGCAAAACTGTGCGAGGAAAAAAGTTCACCAATAATCGATTTTTTTGACAGAGGAAAGCAGGGACTGAGAGCCAGGTGAGGTGACAGAGGGCAGCAGGGAGTGAGGTGACACAGATAGAGGCAGAGACAGACAGAGATAGAGACAGACAGAGATAGAGACAGACAGAGATAGAGACAGACAGAGAGACAGGGACGGACAGAGACAGATAGAGGCAGAGAGGGGGACAGGAGCAGACAGATAGAGGCAGAGACAGAGAGACGGGAGGGAGACAGGGATAGACAGGGACAAACGGGGATAGGGACAGACAGGGACAGACGGACAGGGACATACAGGGACAGGGACAGACAGGGACAGGGACAGAAGGACACAGGGACAGACAGAGACAGAGACAGGGAAAGACAGAGACAGGGACAGACAGAGACAGGGACAGACAGAGACAGGGACAGACAGAGTCAGGGACAGACAGAGACAGGGACAGACAGAGACAGACAGGGACAGGGACAGACGGGGATAGGCACAGAGACGGGGACAGGAACAGAGAAGGGGACAGATACAGAGACGGGGACAGGGACAGATGAAAACAGGGAGATACGGAGACAGGGACAGCCGGGGACAGGGACAGACAGAGACAGGGACAGACAGGGACAGACGGGGACAGGGCCAGACAGGGACAGATGGGGACAGGGACAGATGGGACATGGACATATGGGGACAGGGACAGACAGGGACAGGGACGGACGGAGACAGGGACAGACAGGGACAGATGGGGACAGGGACAGATGGGACAGGGACAGATGGGGACAGGGACAGACAGAGACAGGGAAAGACAGAGACAGGGACAGACAGAAACAGGGACAGACAGAGACAGGGACAGGGACAGACAGAGACAGGGACAGACAGAGACAGGGACAGACAAACAAGGACAGGGACATACGGGGACAGGGACAGACGGGGACAGGGACAGACGGGGAAAGGAACCAACGGGGACTGGGACAGGAACCGATGGGGACAGGGACAGACGGGGACAGACAGGGACAGGGACAGACGGGACAGGGACAGATGGGGACAGGGACAGGAACCGACGGGGACTGGGACAGGAACCGACAGGGACAGACAGGGACAGAGACAGACGGGACAGGGACAGACGGGACAGGGACAGACGGGACAGGAACAGATGGGACAGGGACAGACAGGGACAGGGACAGACGGGGACAGGGACAGATGGGGACAGGGATAGACGGGGACAGGGACAGATGGGGACAGGGACAGACGGGGACAGGGACATACGGGGACAGGGACAGACAGGCAGAGAGACAGAGAGATGGAAAGGAAGAAGGAGAGAGACAGGGAGTCAGAAGGAGAGGGAGACAGAGGGAGGGTGACAGAGGGAGTGAGACAGACAGAGGGAGACAGACAGAGGGAGGAGGGAGTCAGACAGAGGGAGGGAGACAGACTTAGGGAGGAGGGTGACAGAGGGAGGAGGGTGACAGAGGGAGGAGGGTGACAGACAGACAGAGGGAGGGAGACAGAGGGAGGGAGACAGAGGGAGGGAGACAGACAGAGGGAGGGAGACAGAGGGAGGGAGACAGAGGGGGAGGGAGACACAGGGAGGGAGACAGAGGGAGGGAGATGGAGGGAGACAGTGGGAGGGAGGGAGAGAGGGAGGGAGATAGAGAGGGAGACAGAGGGAGACAGACAGAGAGAAAGGGAGGAGACAGCGAGAGAAAGGGAGGGAAACAGAGAGAAAGGGAGGAGACAGAGAGAGAAAAGGCGGGAGACAGAGGGAGAAAGGGTGGGAGACAGAGGGAGAAAAGGAGGGAGAAAGAGAGAGAGAGAGAGGGGAGGGAGGGAGAGAGAGAGAGAGAGGGAGAGGGAGAGAGAGCGAGAGAGAGAGAGATGTGTGTATGCCGGGTCTGGTGGCTCAGTGGACAAAGGCGTCCGCTGCAGGGGCCTGTGTTCAACCTCATGGTCACAGTTTTTTTTGCTCTAGCCCCGCCCCTCCCCCACTGACCCCGCTCCCACAGGTGCGGCCCTCGGCCACAAACCACACTGTAAATTTGGCCCCCGAGAGAAAGTTTGTGAGTACCCATGATCTAGCAGATGTCACCATTCCTCAGCACAGATTTATACTGTTGAGGTTTCGCATGAACGCGATTCCTTTAATGTTAGGATACCCTGAAAAAAATTATAACCATGCAGAGCTCAGCTTATGTCAATGTGACTCCCTCTCAAGACAAACTGAACTGCATCTGATTTTATTGTGTAGGCTCTACAAGAAAGAGAGGTATCACTTTCTTAAGCCCCTTCTAAAGCAGAAGAACATAAGGCAGTGTTGAGTTGCACTCTTATTTTTAAAATCATTACCCAACTTTTTAACATGTTTTTCGCTAGCCTCTTTTCTTTGGGCCAGTATGAGAAAAAAGAAGAGGGGAATTGCTTGTATCTAAGGGCCATGGAAAAGGTATCCACTATGCATCTCAGAGAGTGGCTCACATAAGGTCGTGGTTAAACGGGTACCTATATTATATTATCCTCTTGTTTTTTATTCTTATACAAGGTACATGAAGTATTTTATGGACATGAAATTGTTACTTTGTATATATTCTGTGCTTTTATGATCTTTTTAAACTGATTGAATAAAGAAATGAATGAATTTGAGGTAACTAACGTTTTTAACGATTCTGAATTATTCAGCTTAGGTATGCTGTGGCCTTTATTCTCTCCTTTCCACATCATTAAATAAGGTGCCCATGATCGAAATGCAAATTATAGTTTGATTATGGAATCTTAGCAACCTCACTGTCATCATTATATCTAGCTTTACATTTTTCTAAAGGCCGTAAAGGGCTGTCAGTCATCTCTACAGGAAACATTTTACTGAGTGGTCTGTCGCATATTGATTAGATCAGGCTATGAGTAGATATGCGCTTAACTAACACATTGTTCCTATTTGTATTTCAAAATGTGCTTATTAGGCCAATAACCCTTAAAGCAATAATGCTTTCATTCTGAGGTGCATGGTACTGGGCCCTTGAGAAAAAATTGGGATTTTACCATTACCATGCAGTAAAGCTTTGCCAGTACAGTGCCATTGCAAGATAAACCCCATGGAATAGAATGGAGACCTACTGTGTGGACCGATTTTTCAGCCAAGGCATCATGCAGATTTATCATGTAGCATTACAGCATGGTAATTTTGTACCGAATAGATTCTAAGGAGTAGATTTATATTTCGGCGGATGCAGTAATTACCGTTGACATGGTTTAGTACTCCTATCATGGTGAGGGTATGCCCCATGCCGTAATTAGGGATGTCTGCTGCTCCTGCGGACATCTGTTTCCATGGCCTGCCATCACAGCAGTTCTTGGAAAGGCATTGTAGATGTGATGTACGGTTCTGTCAACATGACGGAACCATATATCAAACTTCCAACTTTTTTTATTTTCAAAAACAAAATCCCAAAGCAGGATTTTCTTTTTGAAAATGAAAAAACATTGACATCCCCTTTGCTATGTGAACATTCTCCCATGGTGTGGGGGTTATCTAAATGTTTCACTGCCTCTTACCAACACGTATTCTCATTGCAGGAACAAGCAGTGAAAACGGGCCCCATTTATATACGGTGCATGGGCATATGGCCAAACCTCCGACTACCCATACTCCATTGAGCCATTGGAGGTGTGTGCGTAGGCTTCGGAAACTGAGTGTTCTCTGTCATGTATACAATGAAGATCTGCTCAGCTCTAAATGAGGCAGGCGGAATTTCAGGTTGACCGAAAGGGAACGCTATTGCCATTGTGATGGAGTAGCCTTTCAGCCAACATTTTAATAAGGCCCTATGTAACCTCATTCCTTACACTTCTTTCATATTTAAATGGCATATAATGCTGGCATAGATTACTAAACTAACCGTGCTTGATATTGATCAAAGATATCATTACTGACAAGACAGCACATATCTAAATATATTTACTTGACACTAATTCTCTCTGTTTCACATTCATATACAATGGGGAGATTAAATATTGCCCTTGTGTCAGTCAGTCAGTCAAAATACTTTATTTCGATAATTCAATATCATAAAAAGGCAATGGTACTATACAGAATATAAAAATACTACGACATATTAAATATACATATTAAAATCACAGTTAATTATACACTATAAAAAATGTTTAGGTATCAAAATCTTATATACATTTTCTATACATTTTCCTTTGTTAAAAACAAGTTCATATAATTAGGTCATAATAAAAAGGAAGCAGCCATCATACAATATAGTCGACCTGATTATAATTTCTTAATGCAAACATTAAACTCCAGATGTTCCTTTTTCACTTAAGCATTTAAGAGTTATCATACCTATTCTTGTTCCTATTTCCTAACAGCCCCTACTAGAAAGCTGGCAACATGAAACATGATCCCAGGTGTTTGCAGTAATTGCAAATACAAGAGGGCTGGCATAACCTGAATAAAACCCGCCTCCCTTAAAATAGGTACCAGAAATGTCTTCCTTAATGCCGTGTAATGACCACAGAACATCAAAAAGTGCATTGTGTTCTGGGTAGAAAAATTATCACAAGTACACGGCATTGCGTTTTCAGGGGTACTCCATTTGGGGAAATAACCTAGGTTCAAATGGATCATGTTAAAGCGAAATTGGGTTAGGAGGAACCTATGAAAAGGCCGATTCACAATATTTAAATACTTTTCAGGGCCTTCATGGGACGATATAATGAGTTTAATCCTCACGGTAGGTTTATTTAATTCCGATTGTTCCCTCTCCAGGATTAGCATTTCTCCCATTGCACCCTTCATTTGGGCAATGTCCTTTGATGTTATTGACTCTGGTGAGGTAAATAACTCTGGTCTCCCTAGCTTGATAAAACTGTTTTTAATATATGTCAGCCACTTGATTTTATGAGTTTTATCTAAATTTAGACAATCCTTCAAGATGGAATGATTTAAAGGAGTCTCCTGATTTAACCAGGTCTTCATCCATGCTAAAAGCGGGGCCATTTTTATCATATCTGCAATAAAGTCTATCCCCAATTCCGTATGGATTGTATATGAGGGGGTAGACTGTGGCACAGAGAGGACAGATCTCAAGAATTTGTTTTCCTTGATCTGTAAACAATCAGGGGGACTATAGCCCCAAATTGAACAACCGTAAGTGGCCACTGCAATGCCTTTTGCTTTGTAAATTTTCATTAGTGCTACTATTGGCCTGGCCCCCAACTTCTTTGAGAAACGCGGAAGAGCAGAGGAAGATCTTGCTAGGGAAATGTTTCTATTTTTTAACTCCGGTCCCCAGTTTCCTCGATTGTCAAAGATGAGCCCCAAATAGGGGAATATAGGGACTCTGCAGAGTTCCTCTTTTCCACACGTGAAGGTTTTGACATACTTCTTCCTTGAGCACCTTCCCAAAATCATAATCTGGGACTTCTTCACGTTTATTTTTAGGTCCAAGGAACCCATAAAGTTCTCAAAAGCATCCAAAAGATGTTGTAATCCAACCCCAGTCCGTGAAAGGAGGACAGCATCTTCCGCATATAGGAGAACTGGTATACCCAGGTCTCCTACACGCGGGATGTCAGGTGTGGCCTCCATTAATGCGGGTTCCAAAGCATTTATATAGATCATAAATAGAAGCGGAGCCAGGATGCACCCTTGCCTGACCCCCCTTTCTGAGTTAAAATGACTAGAACAACGACCCTGCGAGGTAACCCTGACGGAAGCTGATAACCCAGAGTGTAGGTCCACCAAAAGGTAAACTAAAGCCCTATCAAGGCCCATGTTAAGTAAGATTTTCCAGAGCTTAGACCGATTTACAAGGTCAAAAGCTGACGAGAGATCCATGAACCCCAGGTACATGGAACCCTCCTTGGCCTTGGTATATTTTTCCACGAATAGGTGCAGGTTGAGACATTGATCTAGTGTGCTCCTCTTTGGTCTAAACCCATATTGTACATTGGACAAAACCCCTCTATCATTCACCCATTCATTCAATTTAAACAAAATGACTCGCCCCAGTATTTTGACTGAGGAGTCAATTAGAGAGATGGGTCTATAACAAGAGGGGTCCTGCCTGTTTCCCTTCTTATAGACCGGGATGATGATCGACTTTTTCCATGATGGTGGTATGTTATCATGGGTTAAAACGTTGAAAACATTACACAGGACCTTTGACCAAAATTTTGGGGCACACTTAAAAACATCTGCAGGAACCCCATCGGGTCCAGGAGCCTTATTTTTTGGGGTCACATCTAACGCTCTTTCCACTTCAGCGGGTTCAAAGATTACAATCGGGTCCTCAGTACAAAACGTGGGGTCTTCCTTTTGAGAATCATTACTAGGGTCAGAATATATTTTGCTAAAATGTTTTATCCAGCCCTCATCTGGAATATTGGCCTCAAGTGGTGAATTCTCCTGACCTGAGAATAATGGTTGATTAACAATTTTCCAGAATGATCCACTATTTTTTAGGATATCTGGGTCAAGTAATTGGGCCCAGGCCTCATCTTTCAGCTCTTTTTTTCTTGTAAAGATAGCCTTTTTGTATGTGGATCTAAGGCTAGCTATTAGGGCTTGATCTTTTGGAGTGGCCTTCAGGGCACTAAGTAGATCTCCATGTGCCTTAGAGCATGTTTTATCGAACTATCTCTTGCCACAGTACGTCCTATTAGTAGGGCCGGCTAGTAGACTTTGCTTGATTTCTCTACAGATGGTATCAAAGGCAAGGACCACTACTGATTTATCTTGCTCCCCATTTGCTAAGCATGTGGCCACCTCCTCCTAAACCTTTTCCAAAACCTCAGGCAGGAATGTTTCAGGGACTATCTTTGACCATTTTATCCTGCGTCCTTGATCTTTAGCTATCAGGTTTACGCCATCTTTATGTGGGACCGTATTCATGGAGAAAAGATCTTTTGATATTACCTCCATGAATACCGGATTATGATCACTAAAGACCGAGACCTCCGTTTTATACATTAAAACCTTCGACAACAAAAAACAAGACATAAAAATATAATCAATAATAGTACCATCGACTATTCCCTTGAATGTAGGGAGCCTACACCCACCATCCCCGCAACCCGACTCATATAAGTTCCATCTCGCAAGGAAATTTTCAAGATACTCCCCCCGTCTAGTATGTTCCAGGTGAATAGCTGCAGAATAAGGAGGGCCATCTCCCTCCATACTAGCACATGGTAGGTTGTACGGGTGGATATTAAAATCCCCAAGAAGTATTATTTCAAAAGTATGTACATTTACACTGTACTCTGACAAAATGTTTTCCAGTACATCCAAATTATGACCGGTGCACTCATTTGCGTTGGAATTATAAAAATTTATAAATAAAATCTTAGTCTTATCCGGGGTAGACAGTTCAATAATTAAGCAGTTCTCACTTCCTGAAATACACTGAGAAAGTGTTCCCTTCATGTCAAGTTTAAATAGACACAATAGACCACCCTTTGCTCTACCTGCCACTCTACAGGTGGCTGGAATGCAAAAATGGCTAAAACCATCCAAAGAGAAACTGTTCCCCTGATCCCATGTCTCTTGTAGGGCTATAATGTCAAATGATTTTAATGACTTAATCCATTGGTCATTTCCTGTTTTAGCCTTAATCCCCGCAATATTCCAGGTTACAATTTTAAAACTTTGAAATTCAGACTCCACTTTATTCCTAGGTTCACTTGACACTCAATCATTTTCCTCCAGTGAGGATAAGGGTGTATAGCGATTGGGTAGGGGTAGAACTTGATCAAAATGATTGTACTGCCTTGTCAACCGGTTTCCATATGGGTCAGGTCTAACTGGGGGTTGATATACATTTTGTGAACAAGTGGGAAAGCCCCGTCGGTGTGATGAGGCAGTAAAATTAGACTGGGCAGATTGTAAGGGCTGGGTATTACTAAGGTGGTTGTAGAAAAAACCAAGTGGCCATGCACATACAATGTTATCCGCTATAGGTAAGGAGGCTGCTCTTAGCAAGACTGTAGCAACGTGTTGTGGATGCCTAAAGTTTATAATGATACAGTCCCCCCTAGTGTTCTTCCTGGAATTTCCAATCCAACTGACTCTACGTGTAGAGATTATGTCATTGGAGAATGCAAGAGGAAAGCCGCAGTTCCTGCTTAACCATGCCAATGCTTTGTTTCTTAAGGCCTCATGTGTTTCTAGCCTAGGGTCATTAAGATGGGAATCCACCTTAGGGACGTTAGTTAGTACAACAGTGTAAGGCACACATTCTGGTGGGAGATTAACTGGAACTCTTCTCCTGGGCATGTTTCTCCCCCCCTTATTCCCCCCGCTGAGTAATTCTGGTTACCAGGGTTCATTAGAGCAGGTTGAATTGCTGAAACTACCATTTGGGGAGACTTGGAGGGTAGCACCAAAGATGGTTTAAGGGGTTGGGCCAATTGTGAAGTATGAGTAGCCCTATTCTCCCCATTACTGGAGGTACCCACAACCCCTGTAACATTGTTACCTGCCTTAAGGCATGTGTCTGTTTTGGTCAGGTTTAAATGTGATTTCAAGAGGGCTCCTAATCTAGATACCTCTTGAGTGACCTGGTCTAATTTAACAACGAGGGGTTTAATCATGAGTTCAAGTTTTGCTTCAATAGCACGTGCCAGGAACTCAATTTGGGCTGGAGGCAGGTTAATCGCGTCCACATCATTTATGGTCTCAGTTACACTACCAGAGCTAGTAGGTTTTGACCCCATCTTTTTAGATTCCCCCCCCCTTTTAGTCGGGCCTTCCTACATGCCCTCACTGCTCTTCGCACCGGTGATGGAGACGGTGTCGGTGTGGGGGAATGCCTCGAGGAGGGTGTCGGAGATGAACAAGCGATGATTTCAGGGAGTTCTTCCCGCTCATCCTGCCTTTGTTCTACAATCCCATCATTAATACTAAGACCATCATTCATGTCTGCATTATTTCCACCCACTGGGACAGGGGAAACTGCCGGGGAGGCTAAAGGGGATTGCGTTCTTGTTGGTGAGACTAAAGGGCTAACCCGGTTTAATGAGAGGCGCCTTTCTTTGTTTATTTTGCTTACCACCTTTACAAGATAGTTATCTAGTGTCTTAGTTTCAGTCGGTAAGTTTGCCGATCTGAGTTTAGACATTGTAAGGGGGTTAGGGCACTATTACAGGCTCCTCAAAAGTTAATAGCACAGATGCTGTATCAGCCAAATCGGGTCACCCAGCAGTGTCTTCTATTTCATACGCATTACACATGGTCCATGAAACTAAAAAATCAATAATTAGGTCGCAATCTCACAGTTTTTGGCAGGGTCCGAAGAAGTAAAACCAAAGTCCGTGGCCCCACCCGGCCTCTTCTGGCCCCTGACGCCCACAGATGGCCCCGCCCTTGTCCCGGGCTTCGTCCGGCGCGTCCCGCGCGCGTCCTCGCGGGACGAGGGACCTGACACGTCTTTATGCGCCTCCTGGCGCTCCTGGTGATTGCGTGGGCGTTTGCCCCAAAGGATCCTGGGTGTTGTACTGTTGGACCGGCGGAGCAAAGCCCAGCCGGTCGTTCTGGTAGGAAAAAGGGGGCAGAGCCAAGCCCGGCCGCGAGAGGACAGGAGCGGGCACAGCAGCGTCAACAACTCTCCCCCCAGGTCACCAGCAGCATCCGAGGGCACCAGAGGACTCGGCCCCTGACGCGTCTTAATGCGCCTCCTGGCGCGCCTGGTGATTGCGTGGGCGTTTGCCCCAAAGGATCCTGGGTGTTGTAGTGTTGGACCGGCGGAGCAAAGCCCGGCCGGTCGTTCCTGTAGGAAAAAGGGGGCGGAGCCAAGCCCGGCCGCGAGAGGACAGGAGCGGGCACAGCAGCGTCAACAACTCTCCCCCCAGGTCACCAGCAGCGTCCGAGGGCACCAGAGGACTCGGCCCCTGACGCGTCTTTATGCGCCCCCTGGCGCGCCTGGTGATTGCGTGGGCGTTTGCCCTTGTGTCCATCTACATGAATGGCCTTCCTAAGAGATTACAACCCATTTACTTTTTTTGCAGACAATACGGTGCTGTACTATTTCTGAAAGTGTGTCTCTCACTGAGTTTAGAAAAACATCTTAATAAATTAAGCAATGGGGTAAAGTCAGTTCAAAAAGCAAATGTTATCATCAAACACGAAATTGAATTGCCATGTGACCTTTTTGCAACGTTAAGTAAGGTGTGGGTTTTTCCCTGTAAAACCCTGAAAGTTGGGAAAAATATATTAAATATTAAACATGAAAGACACTGTTAAGGTGAACCTTTTTATTGAAATACTGTTTTACAGAAGAAATGGAGTGAGGGAAGGTCTATTGTTTTTGACTAGAATGTCATGTTTTGCAGAGTGTCATCAAACACATATCTTTTTTTTTTTTTCCTCATATTGCGAATATGTAGATAGGAAGGTGTTTGGGAGTTTGACGGTCTTTTTTGCGAGAGTTATACCTTCACTGCCCCAAAGTATCTATCGATGGTTCAAGGGGAGTTTCCCGTAATGTTAATTTTGACCAGTTAGTTTGCTCCTGTATACCTTTATCATACACAATAATTCCGTTATTTCTGGAAGTAGCTAGCCTGTAAGGCTACTCGGCAGATTTCAAATCCTGCCTGGAATTATTGTCCCGCTTTAATCATTGGAAATATATCAAAAAAGAAAAAAGAAAAAGGAGAAATTCTAGGTTATCATCTAGAGGTGATATAGCTTTCCCAAATCTCCCAGTATAGCGATCTTTTAGAGCGTTTCCCTCTTCTTTCTAATCTGCAGGTTTTTATTACAGAATTTAGCCAGTTTTCATGAATTGGTGGTGCCGGTTTTAGCCAATTAATACAGATTTCTCTTCGTGCTAACAAAATCAAAACAAATAATAAACTTTCTTGGTGTTTACTTAGCTTTATCATGCCTGGTTGAGTAGTAAAGTGGATCCCAAAAATAATTAAAGACGTACTTACAGTTATAGGCGTTGCCATAACCGCAGTAAGTGTCTTACCGATCTCTTGCCAATAATGCGCGAGTGCTGGACAGCAGTAGAACATGTGAATATCATTCACCTTCTCTTCTCCACACTTGCAGCATGATTTTACTGGCGTGCCTTTAAATTTTTATAGTCTTTTGGGTGTCCAGTATGCTCTATGAATAGAAAAAAGATGATTTCTTTTTAGAGCTGCCGGCTTTACACATAACCAGCATTTTTCTACTGATTTTTTCCAAATTAGCTTTAGATCCATGACTTCGTTTGGTAGGTCTTTTCTCCATATTTTTTCCGGTATTATTAAATCCTATTCGCCAGATTCAATTAGAGCCCAATACCATTTCGAAACTTCCTTTTTTATTGTGGTTTCTGTTATCATTTCTTCTTCTTAGTTGCCCGTGTCTATTGCCCCTTTTGGGACCGTGTTAGCCCAGCTACTCAATTGGTAGAATTTAAACTTTGATAGTTTTCCTTCTGTGATTGTTTGTAAATGTTCCCAAGATATTAAGGCATTTTCAACCAGCAGTTGTCCCCATTTTTCAATTCCAGATTGTCTAAGTGTCCTAGATAGCGAGTCTTTTAGACACTCCGGCGTGCCAGGGGAGTCCCATATTGGGGCCATATTGCTGTAATATGGTATCTTTACTACATTTCTTATCTGGCTCCAAAGTTTACCAGCGTTGTTTAAAATCTTCAGTTTTACTTTTTTGGGAAAAATTTTGGGTGACCAAATTTGAAGAGGAAATGGTCTTCTCCCTTTGTTAGATGTTGTAAAAAATTTGGATAAGCATAATGTTCCTTCAGCAAAACTCTAAAATTTTTAAATTGAAAAGATCTGTAATACTCATATATATCAGAGCTTGCTATTCCACCCTGTTTCTTTCTTCTCCTGAGTTTATTCCATGATATTCTTGTACTTTTTGCTGACCAGATAAAACTGGATATTTCTCCTTGTATTTTTTTAGGGCTTCTTTTTTGAACTCTAACGGAATGTTGTTGAAAAGATAAGTACATTTGGGTATGATTGTCATTTTTATTGCATTAGATTTGCCCAGAAAACTTAACGGTAGACCTGACCAGGTTTTGAGGAGTCTTCTCATTTCTTTAGCCACTATATTTAGGTTTAGTTGTGGAGTTTTTTCCAGCTCTATTGTTATAGTAATGCCTAAATATTTTATTTTGTCCTTTGAGAAAGGTGAGTTTGGGTTAGTGTTCCAGCTCATTGCCTCTGTCTTACCGTTGTTAATCAAATATCCTGAAACCTTGCCAAAGTTATTCATTGTATCATCGATCGCTGGTTTTGAGAGGTTGTAATTATCAGTAAACACCATCAGGTCATCTGCATATAGTGCAACTTTCTTTGACCAGTTTTGATATTTATAGGGTGTTATAAGTGGGTGATTTCTGATAGAGCAGGTCAGGGGTTCGATATACAGGTTAAAAAGCAACAGAGACAGGGGACAGCCTTGCCTAGTGCCCCTCTGAATCTCGATGTTACCGGTGAGATTCCCATTTACTGCTATTCTCGCTCTTGGATTCGTATAAATTTCCTTCACCATGTGGCCAAAATTTCTCCCTAGATTGTTTTTTCCTATGATGTTATTTAGAAAGGCCCAATTGACGCGATCAAAAGCTTTAGCTGCATCGTACGTAATGACCGTTAGGGGTAGTTTTTCGCAGACAGCAACATCAATTGCTGCGATTAACTCATGTGTAATTTCCTGAATTTTCCTGAGTCTTTTAGCTATTACATTCATAAACAACTTGTAAGCACAATTGAGTAGTGATATCGGCCTATAAGACTCGCATATCTTTGGGTTTTTTCCTGGTTTTAATATAATACTAATCGTTGCATC
The DNA here is from genome assembly GCF_964261635.1 of Lissotriton helveticus. NCBI lineage: Eukaryota > Metazoa > Chordata > Amphibia > Caudata > Salamandridae > Lissotriton > Lissotriton helveticus. The sequence continues at coordinate 643,674,546 of NC_136071.1, read as the reverse complement.
ATTCCATGAATCAGGTATCTTGTCGTGATCCAAGTAGGTCTTATTCATTACTTCTGTTAGATGCTCAATTAGTGTTTCTTTTAATGCTATGTAGAATTCATTAGGAAGAGCATCAGGTCCCGCGGCTTTTCCTCTCTTTAGATTACTTATAGCAGTTCTTACTTCTTCTGGTGTGATTTCACTATTCAGGGAATCCACATCTTCTTCCGTCAAACTTGGAAGGGGGACACTCTCAAGATATTTCTTGATATCCTCATCCGATGGATTTATATCTTCTCTATATATTGTGGTAAAGAAATTTAAGAATTCTTGCCTTATTGACACGTCGTCTGAACAGGTTGATAATTGATCTTGAGTGTAGATACTTAATATAGTGTTTCTAGTCTGATCCGTTTTCATTTTCCAGGCTAGCATTTTTCCGCAACCTTCTCCATATTCATAGTTTGCTAATTTGCTATTCTCCCATTTATCTTGAACTATATTCTCCAGGTAGTCCACCAAATTCTCTTTTAAATTACGACTCTTCTCTTCCAATCTTTCTTTTGATTCCACAGATGTGCCACTCCCTAGTTGTACTTCTACTTCCTTAATTTCTGTTTCCATCTTTTTAATGTCCAATTTTTTTTGTTTATTCTTGTATGCTCCCAAGCTAAGTAATTTGCCTCTTATTACCGCTTTGTAGGCATCCCACGTTATTCTTTTGGGCGTTCCAGCAGCATTATCTGCAAAGTAGTGAAGAGAGGTTGTTTTGAGCTGGTCCACACTTTGTTCGTCCCTAAGTATTGATCGATCTACAGTCCACCTGGGAGGCAAAAAGGTTTGTGGTAGTAAGAGAGTTAACTGTACTGCCGAGTGATCTGATAAATGTGCTGGTAAATGTTCTATACTTTTAACATTGACCGAAGAGAATTGTTCAGTAAGAAGAAATCTATTCTGGACTTATGGCCTAATTTCTTATTGTGAAAGGTATACAGGTAATTCTTTTCTCCTTTTAACTTCCACATGTCTTCCAAGTTTAAATCTTTTTTATAGATCCCTAACCATTTCCTCATTTTTGGTACATTCATTTGTTTTGTTGGGGGCATTATATCTATTTTAGGATCCTCTATAATATTAAAATCTCCTCCTACAATAATCGGAGCTGAAAATGTCAAAAGTTCTGAATATAATTTTGAAGAGGCGCTGGGTCGTCCATATTCGGGCCGTAATATTCCACAATCGTGAGTTCACAGTCCTCTATCCTGATTTTAGCCACCGCCCATCTTCCTTTGCTGTCAACTACTTCGGATTCTAATTTAGCATTCAGGGATTTTTTTATAATGATTGCCACCCCTTTTATGTTACAGTCTTGTGAGGTGTGTATGCTTGTGCCGACCCAGTGGAGATTTTTTACCATTTGAGTCCATTCGGACCTTACAAGATGTGTTTCTTGGAGAATAATGATTTCGCTTTCTATCTCTTTTAAGTATTCCAAAATTCTTCTTCTCCTTTTGGGAGTTCTAAGCCCGTTAACATTCCATGTTAGAATCTTTATAATCTTTTCTTTTGCCATTTCATATTAATTTTTATCTTGCTTTGGGGTTGAGATTGAAACAACCGTTTGTCTCCCGTACTATTCCTTTTATTTTTCAATTTTGAGGATGTTTTTTCATTTTTTTTCCCTATTTTGCTCCCCACCCGTGTACAATTAAATTTTGCATATTTATAATACAGTGTGATTCGGAGTTCCCACCCTGAGGAAGCCTCCCTTTTTCTTCATTCAGGTGTTATTACACCCGTTTTCGTGCTCCGTTTCACCAGATGTTTTATTCTTTATTCTTTATTACGTAAGCGCTTCCCATTTTTTCTCTTTATATTTAGTAATTAACTGTTTATACTATATTATATTGGATTGTATTAGATTCCCTGCTAAAGCTGGTTTCTCCATTTTTTTTTTCCAGGTTCTTCTTATGAACTTTACGTAGGTTGCTGTTAGGTTCCTGCCTGCATTACTCCTTACTGAGTTTTTCCATTTCGATTTGGTCCTTTATTTGTTGAATGAGGTTTTCTACCTCTTTTGGCTTATACATTTTATTTCGCCACATTATTCTCAAGGCCGCTGGGAATTTCAATTGCACATTCACTCCCAAAGCTTTTAGCTCCTGCATAAGTTGTCCCAGTTCCAATTGCCTGTCTTGTGTGGCTTTGCAAATGTCTGATGGTACACGAAAAGACCAATTTTCTTTGTTAAAGGTACCACTTTTCAGTCCCTCATTTAGGATTTTTTCTTTCAATGAGTAGGTTCTGAAATTTGCTAAGATTTTCCTCGGGACTTTTCTCTCCTTGCTTTTCCTAAATGGATCTCTATGGACTCGTTGAATGTCTGCAGTCAAATCACAGTCTTTTGTCCAAGGAAAAAACTCTTCTAGGAGACATACGACATAAGCCTTAATATCAGACCCTTCCAAATTTTCAGGAACATTCAACACTCTGAGATTATTTCTTCTTCCTTGGTTCTCCAAAGATTCAAGTTCCTCTTTAATGGCTTTCTCGCTGTCTTTTAAGTGTCGTATTTCTCCTTGATTTGTGTCTATCTTTTTGCTTAAAGAACCAAGTTCATTTTCAACAGCTGTAACTCTTACCCCTAATTCATTTAGTTTTTGATCTAGATTTTCAACAACCTCTTGGATTTTGTTCTGATTTCCTTCTGATATTGAAAATTTGTCTCTCATTTCCCCCAATATTTTATCCATCACTTTGTCCATACACATCTCCATCATTTTTCCTATCTTACTTTCGCCCAACTGGTCCTTATCATGCTGCCCTGATGCATCCTCTTGTGATTCTGTGTCAATCTCTGTTTCAGAATGCTGCGTCATCGGGATACTCGGGGTACTGAGGGTACTCTTATCTGTTTGTGAGGGTTGTAATGATTGTCTTGACTGCATTGACTGTATTGGTTGTGTCTGGGTCGACTGCATAGTTACTCCCACTTCTGCCTCCTCTCCTGCGATTTCCTCTACTTCTTCTTCTTCGGAAGTAGGACTAAGATACCGCCTATCAGGGTCAGAAACTGGCGAGGATACAGTGTCTACCGTGTTAACCGCTGAAGGTCGAACACCTCCTCTTACTTGCACCACCTGTTGAACCCTGAAGTATGATCTTAAAGGCGGTGTAATCTTAATTTTTTGACCTTTGGTTTTTGCCTTAGAACATCTCATTTTTATATTTTCCGATAACTCCTCCGATCGTGGAGGGTGTTTTAGATTTTTCTTTGTGCTCCTTGGGGTCATGCACTTTCTTGTAGTTGGCAATAAGTTTTGCTTAGACAGGGGTTGATTCCTGAGACAATACGAGGACCTTGCACCCCCCTGTTCGGGCCTCCCTAACACAGACAAAGGGGCTGTTTCTACTAATGGCTTCCTTGATCTTGAGCTTGTAGCGTAGACAAATTGGGGGGGGGGGCTCTTCCCTTCTGTTTCTGCAAGTACTGTCCTTTGTCAAAGGTGGGACTGTATAGTTGCAGCGAGTTTCATCCAGAGTATGTGTTGAGAGGCCTTTTTTACTTTGGTTTTTTATTTCGTTTTCCTCCACTTCTATGCTGTACGGCAGCTTATTGTGTGACAACTCCTCTCCTCCAGGCGCTCCCACTGAATTAGGAGGTTTACAACCCTTTTCACTCATCCAGCGTGAGCGTGAGTCTATCAATATTTGTGAGTTATTGAATTGCTCCTTGTTTAGCTCATCTTGAGGGTTCACTTGGCATTCGTGGGATTTGGAGCTCACAGCCGCTCCTGAGAAACCCAGTTCGATTATCTCGGCGCAGCACTGTCGGTGATTCCCGCTTGTAGTGCAGGCACACTCGATTGCACTGCTGACTCTGCCGCTCCTACCCTGGAAGAGGAAGGTAATCTCGCCGAGCGTCTTTCGGTAGCTCCGAGCAGCGTTTCGCGCTCTCGCCCATAGCCCGTTATCGAGCATGAAATGGATTGTGGACTCACAGTTCTGCCGCGTCACGTCTCTGCTCCACCCCGTCGTGCAGATTTCCAATTTCGTGGGCTCTTAGTTTGCCCTTTCTTTTCGGAGCACCTTTAGTCGTTGAAAACTATCCCATTTTATCTCAGGAAGTGCTTTCCAGCTATGTGGTTTTCTGGATCAACCGGAGCTCGCGACCGAGCGTCTCAACCGGCCGCCATCTTCCTCTCAGAATCACATATCTTGTATTGATGACTCTATTATTAATAGTTTTTTTTTTTTTTTTAGTTAGTAGTAGTTAACACATTATTATATATGCCTATGTTTTCATGGTTTATTTGTATCAATTATTTTAGAATGACATATCTTTTATTGATGACATTCTAAAATAATTGATACAAATAAACCATGAAAACATAGGCATATATAATAATGTGTTAACTACTACTAACTAAAAAAACTATTAATAAGTGAAGTCCTTGAGTTCTTGAGTTTGGTTTGAAATTCAAAGATCCATACTCTTTAGTTGAAGCAGATTTGTAATGGAGAAGCCAATTCCCTTGCTGGAAATAACAGAATAATTTGGACAATACAAGAGTCCTGCTGAAATATGAGTCCTAATTTTTCACTAAGCGGTGAAACATTTGCAACATTGCTGGTAATGGTTTATTAGTTACTTTACCAGTCAACACCTCTGTTTGAAATTTTGGCAATCCTTGGGTCCAAAGAAACATAATTAAAATTGTCTTAACCGCTACCGCGCTACCGCGTTATCCCGCTGTGCGCTGATTTTTAAAAATCGCACTGTTTATGACAAAGCCAGCTCGTCATCCGCGTAGCGCAGGTAACGCCCATGACGAGCTGGCTTTGTCATTAGCATCAAAGGGGTTAAAAAAGAAACTGATATGGTCTTTTGCCAGAAATTCTCTAAACTCTTTAAAGATCCCCATTAAGGCCCAGCAGGGCTTTTATGTGTGGTAAACTGCAGTCAAACTTTCGTTTTATTGGAAGTTTCTTAAAACAACCAGTGAAAGACTTGTAAGTCACTGTTTTTCCCCCTGCAAAATGTGATATATTTAGCATGACCTATTGAGGAACTACATCTATTAGTCATAAATAAAACTATTATAAACTTGTTTATTTCACACATAGAAGGAATAGAACGTTTGAATTGTCATCGTGAAAGCATGAAGTAGAAAAAAAGAATAGAATATTCCTTATGAAACATTTGAATGTCATTATTTACTGCAATTAGTTCAGATTTAACGACATGTTCTACCTTCCAACAAGTGAGTCAATCAAGAGCTCAAGCAGGCACCAATGAACAATAATATCAAGTAAGTGCAAATTTGAATTGGAAAACATGTTACCTTGTTCAGGAGTTGAATAATGTATTTTTTCAGATGAACTTTTTCGCATTTATGTCTTGCATTTACTTCTGTTCATGAATGAACTGTGGTTGCATAGATATTCAACATCATTGATCGTCATCTTGGTTTCTTAATTTGACCCCCTATAAAATGATTTTACAGCATTTAATACTGTGACAATTTCATACAAGCATACAGTGTCATTAATGTTGCTGATTAAACTTTCATAATCACTTATCATCAGCTATCAACCTGGCAAGAGTAGTGACAAGATTAATGTATTGTCCTAACACATAGTTCCAATTGCTAAGATTCAAGGCACTGAAGAGTCTGCATTATTGCTCACATCACATTTTGGGGAGTACAATTTCTTATGATTTTTTTTATAACAACCAGGCTAGCTCTGAGAAGGTGAACATTTTACACCTTTGTGAAATTGCAGAGTTTGTCACCTTCACAAAAGTAGTCTGCCTGTAGACAAACGTTCTTGTAAAGGAAAGTAATTGGAGAAAATGTGATGGGAATTATGTTTCACTTTTTTGTTCTGCATCACTTGCATTAACAAGACCAGCCCCAATGATGTTTAAGCATCTCCATCCTCATGAAGTTGATTACATTGTACAAAGAAACTTCACACAATTAACTAGAGACAACTTCACAACTTCTTGCCTTTCATGAATATCAGGGAAGACAGACAAAAATTGTTAACTCATAGCCCCAGTAGATTTCTGAAGAATGGCTTCCTATATTTAGAATTAGCACTATATATAGTGATTCACAACCTGCAACAGGAGTACTATTATGATGCCACTAGTCTAAGATCATAGGTACTCTGGAAGCCTTAAAATCCTCAAATGTATCTACTGTTCTATTTCCATTGGCATGTCAAGGTAAGTGGAAATGCTTGGTGTTTGTTGTCAGAATTAAAGCTAAAAAACTAAAACACAAGAGGTCCGACAAATATTCTTAATAATGTTCATAGTTCCCAAAAGTACACTAAGAAAATCTTCTCTGGAACGCCTTGTGGAGCTTTAAAAAATCAAGTGCTATGCCACTATTGTGGGTACTTGAAGGGTTTTGCTAAAGCTAAGGAATTGACTCATTTCTTTCAGAGAAATTGGTAATTTGGTGACAACAAGAGACTACCTGTCTTGGTAGTCAATGTGGGCTGCAGGTATGGCCCCCCACATGAAACAAGCATTTGAAATGATCTGAAGATGTCAGTCTCTTTAGGATTGATCCATTCATAATCAAGACAAAAGCAAGCTTGGCAAGTGTACATCCTACATCAGCGAACAAATATATTGGAATGAATCGTGTCTTTTGGCTTGTCCATGCTGAAACTCAGTTATCCACTAACCAAAACAAATGCCAGTACTGAGTTTTATTTAAAGATTGACTTTGAGTTAGAGTCCAATGTAAATATATCACTGGTCTCAACGAAAGATACATTTCTCAAAGTTATTTTTATTTTCTAACCATATTTTTTGTATACAAAAGATACAATCACAGAAATGTATACCTTACCCCTAAACAAAATACCACCATCCAACACCTATTAATAAATCAATCAATTATTTGATAAAAAACAACCCACACATTCAATGCTTTCTCACAACCCTTACACATTCACACCAATCCATAACCCACTCTGCACATTCATCCATGCACCCACGGGGATGCCCCAATCGAATTTACAGTTTGAACACAAAGGGGGCTCACCCCGAGGGAAAGCAAAAGCGCACCCCGTAACCCCACTACAAAAAACGTTACAGTCAACTAAACTGTACCACAATATCATGAACACTGTTAAACACCAAAACTGTGTGTGCATTATCAACATCCACTTCAATTGGAATGTATTTGCTTGACTTTGGGGGGGGCGCAAGGTCGACGCTTTTCAAACCCTGTAAATTGTCAGGGCTCTCCTCAGGACCATGCACCTCTATAAAACACAAAAAGGAAAAACAACCTCTTACTAATCTGAACATAAATTATGTAACCAACATGAGAGCGCCACCCACTGGTGCAGCTGCTTCTTACCTTAATTAGACTGTGCACTTACTCTTGTAATGTATCTGAGAATGATCAAATGAAGAAGAAAGAAGAGAGGAAAAAAGAAAACTCAAATGTATACCAGTCTTCGGACTTCCTGACCGGACCATAGTTACAGTACATGGACGAGTGGCCATCTTCAAGCCAGGACTTATGTCGTTGTGACGTCCGATTTCTGCGCTCAGGCGGAAAGGAGCTTCAAAAAATGGAGTCCTCGTTATCCTTATGGATAAATCTGTGGAGTGAGAGAGATTCTAAATGACTGAACTAATCCGCAGGAGATGTTAGTCTTAACTCAAATCTAACCTCTTACACTGCATACCAGATGTATAGGTGTATTCCACTACACAAGCAGTCAGTGGCGAGGGACGAAATAGATCGAAGTTAAACGTACAAGTTGCTCCAGCCGGTAACAACCTACGCAGACAATTGCGAAGCAGGTTGTACAATCGTGTGTCTCTGCCATTCATTGCTGCGTTGGGGGGGGTTGGTAGCCGAACTCCATCACGTAATATTTTACCTGCTATCAGCGGAAAATGCTGTTTCTGGCAGCAAGACAGCGTCTGCAGATAGTCATTGCGCTCAATACCGCGAGACAATGTGGTAATTCACACGCAAGATGGGAAGTGTAGTTTAAAGAGGACGCGTTGTCAAGGCAACACTCGTCGTTTACAAAGCTGACGTATGTTGTTTCCAAACTTACAAAAGACATCACTGCCTTACAAGGGGACAAAACTGAGCAGGCACATTAGTGTACTGGCTTGTAGAAAACTCCCCTAAAGCTGGTAACCCACATGGTTTACTGGCACGGAAGCCCTCAACACCAGGCATGATTGCCGTCTGCTTATTATGTCCATGATTTCATACTGTCTTCCCACTTTACTAATGACGCACTTTAGGGGCATAATGGCATGGGTCGTAAAGGGGAAATTGCTCGTAAAAAGGACATTCACATTCAAGATGTGGAACTAGACTGATCATGTTATGTGAATACCCACAGAGCCCCACTGCACACCTTTGTGAGTGGACAATGTGGCTGTCATGTTGGCTTACTCAACTGGACCTCCATAAACATATGTTGGCCCTGCTCCTCCTGCTTAAGATGTGCTCCATTCTTCATACAGAGGCCAGTCGAAATCATCATATACGTCAAGTCTTCAAAAATCTCCGAGATATCATTCAGTCCATTAACAGCAGTATTGAACTTCATTATCAGAATTGCTTCACGCTGGGACAAACGTAACTCGATGCCCCCTCCCTTGGATCATTTTAAATTTTAGAAATTACAGTCCAATTAAGGTCACTGTTTGCATGTTCCTTTGACTTCCAATGGTTCGTGCACCTGCTGCGAGCAAACAGTGGAGGGATCAGTTTTTACCCATGGGGGAGTCCATTGGAAGTATGAAACCTTTACCATTTGCAATTCAAAGGGGGTTGAGTATGACATCCTTTGTCCTTGCCCCAAATTATATAAAGGCAAAACCAGTCAGGAGATTCGCCAGTGAATCACACAGCATGAATCAAGGATTAAGAGGCATGTTGAAAATGCCCCCTTGGTTAACCATTGGAAGTCAAAGGAACATACAATCAGTGACCTTAAATGGACTGTAATTTCTAAAATTGAAAATGATCCAAGGGGAGGGGATAGCGAGTTATGTTTGTCCCAGCATGAAGCAATGCTGATAATGAAGTTCAATACTGCTGTTAATGGACTGAAAGAAATCTCTGAGATTTATAAGACTTGACGTATACGATGGTTTCGACTGGCCTCTGTATGAAGAATGGAGCACATCTTAAGCAGGAGGAGCAGGGCCAACATATGTTTATGGAGGTCGAGTTGAGTAAGCCAACATGACAGCCACATTGTCCACTCACAACTGTGTGCAGTGGGGCTCTGTGGGTGTTCACATAACATGATCAGTCTAGTCCCACATGCTGAATGTGAATGTCCTTTTTACGACCAATTTCCCCTTTACGACCTATGCCATTATGCCCCTAAAGTGCGTCATTAGTAGAGTGGGAAAGCGGCATGAAATCATGGACATAATAAGCAGACGGCAATCATGCCTGGTGTTGAGGGCTGCCGTGCTAGTAAACCATGTGGGTTACCAGCTTTAGGGGAGTTTTCTACAAGCCAGTACACTAATGTGCCTGCTCAGTTTTGTCCCCTTGTAAGGTAGTCCTGTCTTTTGTAATTATGGAAACAACATACGTCAGCTTTGTAAACAACGAGTGTTGCCTTGACAACGCGTCTTCTTTTAAACTACACTTCCCATCATGCGTGTGAATGACCACATTGTCTCGCGGTATCGAGCACCGCGGAAGTGCAACGACGATCTGCAGACGCCGTCTTGCTGCCAGGAACAGCATTTTCTGCTGATAGCAGGTAAAATATTACGTGATGGAGTTCGGCTACCCTCCCCCACCCGATTTTACAACCTGCTTCGTAATTGTCTCCGTAGGTTGTTACCGACTGGAGCAACTTGTACGTTTAACTTCGATCTATTTCGTCCCTCGCCACTGACTGTTTGTGTTGTGGAATACACCTATACATCTGGTATGCAGTGTAAGAGGTTAGATTTGAGTTAAGACTAACATCTCCTGTGAATTAGTTCAGTAATTTAGAATCTCTCTCACTCCTCAGATTTATCCATAAGTATAACAGGGTCTCCATTTGTTGAAGCTCCTTTCCGCCTGAGCCTAGAAATCGGACGTCACAACGACGTAAGTCCTGGCTTGAAGATGGCCACTCGTCCATGTACTGTAACTATGGTCCGGTCAGGAAGTCCGAAGACTGGTATTCATTTGAGTTTTCTTTTTTCTCTCTTCTTTCTTCTTCATTTGATCATTCTCAGATACATTACAAGAGTAAGTGCACAGTCTAATTAAGGTAAGAAGCAGCTGCACCTGTAGGTGGCGTTCTCGTGTTGGTTACATAATCTATGTTCAGATTAGTAAGAGATTGTTTTTCCTTTTTGTGTTTTATAGAGTTGCATGGTCCTGAGGAGAGCCCTGACGATTTACAGGGTACGAAAAGCGTCGACCTTGCGCCCTCCCCAAAGTCAAGCAAATGCATTCCAATTGAAGTGGATGTTGATAATGCACACACAGTTTGGTGTTTAACAGTGCTCATGATATTGTGGTGTAGTTTAGTTGACTGTAACATTTTTGTTGAGGGGTTACGGGGTGCGCTTTTGCTTTTCCTCGGGGTAAGCCCCCTTTGTGTACAAACTGTAAATTCGATTGGGGCAACCCGTGGGTGCGTGGATGAATGTGCGGAGTGGGTTATGGATTGGTTGTGAATGTGTAACGGTTGCGAGAAAGCATTGAGTGTGTGGGTTGTCTTTTATCAAATAATGGATTGATTTATTAATAGGTGTTGGATAGTGGTATTTTGTTTAGGGGTAAGTTATACATTTCAGTGATTGTATCTTTCGTATACGAAAAATATGGTTGAAAATAAAAATAACTATGAGAAATGTATCTTTTGTTGAGACTAGTGATATGTTTACATTGGACTGTAACTCAAAGTCAATCTTTAAATAAAACTCAGTACTGGCATTTGTTTGCTTAGTGTATTATTGGCTCAGCCTTTCTGAGTGGAGTCAAGGCCATGGTTGTTCCTTGAAACTCAGTTATCTGCACAAGAGTATACAAGGTAACTTAATGTGATTTAGTTGAAGATGAAACCAATTTTAGCTCTCAAAAATATTAGTTGTGCCACATTATCTGGTCGGTAGGAAACAGTACAGTTTTGAATATTCATATTATATACATTTCCCACTATTTTTCAAATGAATACAAGGCGAATATTCTTCCACATTCAGGTATACATGGTAGATCTGCTATAATGACTGGAAGTGTCTTAACCTTGATCTGTGCTATTGTAGACAGGAGAGTATCCACGAACCCGAAGTAGAGAACTTGGTTGTGTACAGGAGACATTGCACTGAGTGGTTAAAAGACAGAGAACACCTCAGACAGGGATTTAGAAATGTGTGTGACATTTCTTCATGCCAAAGTCAGCACATACATTTTCAGGAACGCATGAAAATGGCTAGTAAACCTTTGGTGGTATGAAACTCTGGTACACAACTCACAAATCAATTGAAAATTGAGACAAATCTAGTGGCAAATAGTAATAAAAAAAGCCTAAAGTTTCTTAAAAACCAACTGCAAGCGTGTGGAAAAAAAACAACAGGTCACAAGCACAGGAGGCAAAGAGGCAGATTGCATCTAGACTTGGCACAAATTGTGTATGTTTGTGGGTGCCTGTGTGTGTATAAATTCGGAAATTAATGCCAGACCTACTGGCTTTGCCCAGACCCATTTGTTAATGTGTTTATTGTTTCTAGATTTTGATATTTTAGTTTTCATTTAGCTTTGTGCGAATGTGCTAAGGGGTACCAGGTCTAGTGTATAGCTCAAATTGTTAGAAGAGAAGGCTAATGTTGTAGTAGGTTGACTTCTAAAAAAAGGATTTGAGGAGCATTGAGTAGATGTCTTTATCTATTTACTTTGGATAACAAGAGGAGGTAAGTACTAATTTAACAGAACCTATCAATAAAACTTGTGTTTCTCTTGATTGGGGTGTAAAACACATTTAAGATCAGTAGAGTATGGGTTGTATCTGCAATCCTGACAGGGAGGTAATAGAACAAGGATGTGTTGACTGTGATATCAATTTGCATTACAGGAACACCTTTTCGTTAAAGGCAATGCTCTGCTCTTTCAAGATGGAGGATGATGTATCTCAGTGGTCAGTCTTATAAAGGATGAGCAGAACTACATTTCCAAGAGTGCAAAAGTTTCTACGCCACAATCGTGGATGAAAATAAGTATGGAAGTTGCATTAGAGGTTTGGTACCAAACTTTGAAGAGGGCAGCTTTTATGTGAAGTGTAGGAGATGGGTGATTGAATTTGAGGAAGATGAAAATGTTATGAAATATTTACCACATAATTAATACAGAAACGTGTTAAAAACATTAACATAGAAATGCATAATAAAGCAAATTTCAGGAAATGTGCTTTTATTAAATGTGCAAAAATGGAAATGCTGCTCAAATTTGTAGAAAACTTTCATTACAGTGTTTCTGCAGGAGACCCATCATCTACTGCTGAAGCCACTAAACTTCAAAAGAAATGCAGGGGGCAGTTATTTAGTACAACATACTCAGCATTTGCATGGGGGCTGCAATATGGATCAGGGCAAGGCTTCCCTTCATTTCGTATGAGAAGCGAATCAACAAAAATGGCAGATACGCTTTAATCCGAGGTGTGTTAGATGGCAGTCCATTAGTATTGGGGAGCCTCTCTGCCACAAACACTGACCATGGCTTACGGAGGTCATCCACATCAATGGGTATAGGTCATACTTTACTCAAGCCATACCCATACCCTCCCTTCATGGAAGGGCTATGGGGGTCTATGTACCTATATAGCAAACACTTTACAGTTTACTAAAATAGAGTTTTAGACAAACAATCTGTTTTATCATGTCATGGGTCTGCTAGCCTGGTAATAATACATTTCTATAACAACGCCACCTTGAGAGTAAGGACTGATACGCTGCAGGAATTAAACAAGGACCTAGAACACATTATTGAGGGTAAAGATACATTTATCACAGTCCTGTGGGGGGGGGGGGGGCGGTTTAACAAACGTCAGTTCGACACACAGACAGGCAAAATTTGCGGCATGTCAACTAAGGAAGACATAGGGCCAGATGTAGGTAAATCTAATTTACCGATTCATAAATACCGAATTTTACCGATTCTGTATTTCTGAATCGGTAAATGAGATGTAGGTAAAAATTTGGTATTTTTTACCGAATCGGTAAGATTCGGTATTTACCGATTCGGTAAATACCGAATCGGTATTTGCAATTGAATCCTATGGGCCTTGAAGCCCATAGGATTCAATAGCAAATACCGATTCGGTATTTACCGAATCGGTAAAAATACCGAATTGCTAAGGGGGACAGGGTGTCACTTTGACACCCTGTTGCACCCCTGTAACTGCGTTTGCGCCATGTGGCACACTGACATGCCCTTAGGGCATGTCTGTGTGCCACATGGCACAGGTGTGCATGCACAGATGTGCATGTACACAAGAATTCGTAATTTACCATGCAATTGTATTGCATGGTAAATACCAAATTCTAAAGGCCCTTTATCACTGTTAGAAGTGCTACCTTCATCACAAAATACATTTTCGGTATTTTTACGGAATGGTAAATTTACCGAATCGGTAAAATTTACAGAATCAGTAAATTTACCGATTCTGTAATTTTACCGATTCGTAAAATTACCGAAAATGTCAGTTTTTTGTGCCCCCACGTCTCCATAGCCCTTTACCGGTCGGAAACGGCCGAAAATCGGTATTTTCGGCCGATTCCGACCGGTAAAGGGCTACCTACATCTGGCCCATAGATCTCCCACATTTTGCTCATACCATATATGGCAATAAACTAAATTAATTAATATTAAAATTCGATTTGGCATTCACAAACGAAATTTCAGCACCCAATGCACGCCGAGGGAAAGCATTTATTGGGTCCACCAACTGTAGCATCATAGATCACATCTTATTGTCAAACCATTTTGTGGGTGCCATTTTTAATTTCAGGACAAAAGGGATTGCAATAAGCGACCACTTCCCACTGACCCTTCAACTAGCAACAGTACCTTTTTTTAATCAAATTAATAATAATGTAATTCCACAAGCATAGAGGATTGAATTACTAGGGCGGAATGGATATACTCTGCACTGGACACAGACAATCCCAGAGGACTTCCTCACATAGTTAGTGTTGAAAAATAAAGCAGACTTTAATGTATGTCTAAACGAAAATGCATCCCCAAAGGATATATTTGGAGCATTCTTGGCTATTGCAAAGAATGTGCAAGAGAGAATATTTTGCCCTAGCAGGAAGATAAGAAATAGAGAAAATGGGTGGTTTGACTCTGTTTGTACTAAAGCACATAAACATTTGAAGGAGGCACTACATAAAATGCCCAGATGCAATAGAGAAGTACAGCAGTGTAGATTAGATTATAAGCAGGCAGTAAAGAAGAGAAATGTATATTTAAGAGAGTCTGCATTGGAGTCCCCACAAGAGGCTACGGAGGGTAACGATGAAAGAACGTTTTGAAAGATAATTAATTCTTCACCCTGGTGCAAAGAGCTGATCCCCAAAATTGAGATCACAATTTTAGAAGAAGAATGGGTTGATATCTTTGCTAGAATTTATTCAGCACATGATGAAATAAAGCCTCAAAACCAGGGACTGAGGACAAAGGATAATGAAGCACAGTCCCTTACTTCTATTATTTCTCCTTTTTCCATGAGGAAGTAATAAGAGCAATACAATCTAGCAAGAGCAGGAAAGCATCAGGGCCAGACCCAATCCTGGTTGATCTATATAAGGATAATGTATTACTATGGGGACCCTTACCTATGCAGGTTCTGAGGGCTTCTTGCTTAGTAGGCTTTCTCGCATCCTGAGGAGAGTCAATCATAGTACCGATTTATAAAAAAGGGGACTGACAGGACCCCGCATTTTACAGGCCGATCTCCTTGATTGACTCCCTGGTATGAATTTATGGTCACGTGATTCAATTAAATGCCGGTGTGATGATCTTTCTGAACAATGGGATATTCACATTACATTTTTTTGTAAATTTTATGTATTACCCTGGAGAAGATTGATTGTTCCCATTCTGAAGTAGATGGAAGTTAACCGCTGCCGCCCAGCATTTTTTATACTGCAGAGACTAGATGTTATTTGGATTGTGGCATCTATTTATGATTTTTTAAAAAATGTTTTTAGATTGCGTAAATCAATTTGTATTTAAGAATTTTAAATTTATACATGTGTCGGTCCTTAACTTTGCAATGTACTTTTCTTGTCTCTGTATGTCTGATTAATGAAATTCTGTGTGTACTTTTATGGTTATTTGCTTTTAACCGAATAAAGTTATTAATTGAATTGAATTGACTCCCTGGTAAAAATTGGAGGACGTATAATCCTAGAGCAACTGCAGAAGTGGTCAGAAAGGGAGGGGAAATTTACTGACTTGCAACATGGGTTTAGACCAGGGATTGGTACAATCGAGCAGTGCCTTAATTTGAATATGCTTATTGGGAAATAGGTAAGAATCAAGAAGAGGTCTTTATACCTAGCCTTCGTCGATCTGCGTTTGACTGTGTGATACATGCGAGGCTATGGGCAAAGTTGAAAGAAATGGGGGTAGAGGGACCTATCATCAGATTTTTAAGGGATTTATACACAGGATGCAGAGCCAAGATAAGGTACAGGGATGGAGGAGAGTGCACCACGGCCTTCGACGTGGTGAGAGGGGTAAGACAGGGGTTTGTCTTGGCCCCCATCCTGTTCTCACTTTACATACACAGTGTGAGGAAGGAGCTTGTGGCCACTACTAAAGATCTTCCACAAATAGGCACATGCCGTGTCCCTGCCCTCCTCTACCCTGATGATGCGGTGTTAATGGCCTGCACCCCATTGGCCCTACAGACACTGCTCACAAACTTTGTCAAATATATGAGTGATCTTGGACTCCAAGTTAATCAACCAAAACCTTTATCATGAAGTGTGGAAAGAACAACGTAAAATGTAGAAACCTTCAGATAAAAGGGATAAAGATTGATTTTATGAACATCTTCTCTTACCTTTGAGTACTGTTTGACAAGGATGGAACATGGAATAATGCAATTGTAAATAGAAATACCCTGTTCAGTAGGGCATGCTGGGCCATTCGAGGTTTCGCAAGTAGACTAGTTATGAACCCCCCAGAAAGGATGATGAAAATATGTAAAGCAAAATGCACTAGTATTGCACTTTATGGGGCGGTCACAAGAGATGTGCTGAATTGCAAGCAACGGAAAACAACTTTTTTAGATACCTTTTAGCTATTTCAAAAAGAACCTCAGCTTATGTAACATATTCCAAACTAGGTGCCCCATATCTCAGGGATTTAATCAAACTACAACCAATTCTGCTGTGGCACAAAATATGGACGTCAGACCACACTGATTTCAACCGAGTGATAATCAATGACTGTTTAAAATTAAGAGCGTATAAATCTATTCCATGGTTGATGTATGTCCAGCAGTTCTTTGATGACATGGCCCATCCAGAGTACTTTGACAATCCAGAGACACTAGTTCCCATAAGCAGAAAGACACCGAAAACAGAGGCAGAGGCTCATTTGGGAAAACTTAGCCTGACAATTGAAATCCCGAAACCTACTGTCACTTTTAATATTCAGCTCTATCTTATAACTGTTTTAAACACATGTCACAGGTTTGTGCTCACACGCGTAAGGTTGGATATATTTCACAGATTATGTACCTTTCCCAAAAAAAATGATTGGTCACAAGACCTGGTAATTTGCCCCTGTGATGGCAGACTGTGCCAGAATACGATGCATGTGGTTTTAATGTGTACATGTTATTCGAAGTATAGGAAGCCAAATCTTCCAATTATAAGGCACCTTAATTACAAACAATCTTGCCCAGCTTATTTGTACTTCCAGTCACAGCCATCATTAGAGATTTGCTGCAGCATGTCATCTTTTCTCTGGGCACTATTGTATGCTAGAAAGAAGCTGATAATAGGTGCCGGATAGAGTATACTAATTGGAACATATACTAAGAGCCATGATCAATAAGGTAACCGGGATTAATAACAACTGAAAGTGGGAAATGGAGAATGCAGGGTATATGCACTTTAAACTTTTTAGGATTGTATTACTCAACTCTGTATAGTGGTGTTTTTTTTAGCAATTTCTCTTTCTGTTCATAGATTTTTATATGTAACTGATTGAAATAAATAAATTGTATTTTAAACATATGCTTTAATGATGACATTGCCTTTTAACTCCTTTTAAAAATGCAGTTACATGAATTTGAAGATTGCTGTTTTTTAAGTGTGTAAATGCTTTTATGGATGTTCTTTCATGGCTTCGATTAAAGCTATATATGACTATGACTACTCAGGTGGGAACAGTACTTGCGGACTGGACCTAATTTTCCTGGATATTGGGGGAGAGTTCAATGCAGTCTTAGATATCACACTAGACCATTCCCACCTCCTCTCCACTCACAGGAGCAGCTTCAACGCGACAGGCTAAATCCCTACATACCTGGTCACAAGGATGGTCATTGAGGGACATATGGCATAGCCGCAATGAGGATAGGAGGGAATACTCTTATTATTCACCTACCCAAGTGTTGCATACTCGAATAGATCACATATTCTGCAGCCCATCACTTCAAACGCAAATTACCCACACAACATATGTTGGTAAAACGATATCAGACCACAACTCTTTAGAAGAAATAATTTCCCGGGGACGTGTCCCCAAATCAGTTCCCACTTGGAGGCTAGACCCTCACCTACTCGAGCAGGGAGTTCTCCGAGCCATTATGGCATCCACCATTGACACTTATTTTATAAAAAATAAGGGAACGCTATCTTTGGTAGGGATAGAATGGGAAGCATTTAAAATGATCATCCGAGGAACTGCAATCAGCTCTGTGGAGGGTGCTCATCATATGGTTAATATGGAGGTAAAACAAGTGGAGGATACAATTCAATCAAATTTAATGTATTGATGATTTGGAACTCCAAAGAGTTCCACATAAAAATATACAAAAATGAAGAAATTTACTGTGTATCATATCATACTGTTCAAAATAACAGAATAAAATATAATCAGGGGCACAGCAATTGCAATTTTACTTTACAATTGAAGTTTAAAAGACAATATTTATGAAAAAGCAAAAATAACTCCATAGAATCGCACTACCTAGGGGCCGATTCCGATCCAGGTCGGAAAGCTCTCCCACCGAGCAGGATCCGGTGTGTTTTCCCACCGAGCCAGAATCCTGCAGTCGGACTGCGTGAGTACGATGCGGCCGGACTCGGTTCGGTCGGACTCCCATAGAAGTCAATGGGAGCCGGTCATATGGCGCGTACATGGGCTCCCATTGACTGAATGGGTACAGCTTGCATAAAGGCGCCGCTTACAGTGGGTACGCGTTGGTGCCATCCGCACCGGACACACCTGTGTTCGGGAGACCCTTGGGTCTCCCCCTGTGTCCAAGTCGTAAGGCTATGGGTGACAGGGCGTCTGATGCGGACCCCCAAAGGCAACATGCCGGAAGTTTTGCAAGCCGAAAACTTCGTCTCGAACCGGCTGTCCGACGCGTGCATCGTACTCGGTCATAAATCGCATACATTGCACAGCACTGTAAGCTTACGGCCGAGACGTACGGAGCGGTTTGGACCCGGAAACGACTCGGTCGGTGAATTTCACGTAGCTCGCATCGTACTTGCTCGCGCGTACAGCTGTACGGGTCGGGCAGAAGACAAGTGTACGGCTCATAGTTTTTCCGGCCGGATCGCATTCGGTGCCCTTCCAACCCGGATCGGAATCGGCCCCTTAGTGTATAAAATTCTGGTGCGCATATACATAAACCTTTACACAATGGATTATGCAATTGTGCAAAACTTCATAATAGTTTATACCAATTAATATTCCAACAACCTCCTTTATACAATTCAAGTACCCTAAGTATTGATTTCTAATGTAAAATAAATGCTACACAACATGGACCATTTTGGCCTATCAGAACTAAACATGTTGTGGGGGGGGACAAATAACACTTGATTGTACATCTTGCCCTAAGTTCCAGTTTATAATGTGCAAAAATACTACCCATCAGGGACTAAGCACAGTGCTATACATCTCTAAAAAATCTTTAAAAATTGTTTTGAAAAGCTAAGTACTTTAAAACATACTCCTTCAGAAGGGGGAGGGCTAATAGAAAATGCTGGGCCTCCTCTGGGGTAGTGATGTTATACTTTAAAAATACAGATCTTAATAAACGACATCATAGTGGTTGTAATGGGGGACAAACAAATAATCTATAAAACAAATGAAGGAGTATCCCCAGGACGTGATGTCCTAGTGATTAGATCTACAGTGAAATGGGATGCAAGAAAAAAGAAAAAATTATTTTCTTTTTAAGAAACTCCTCACTCACCAACCTGGTTGGTGATATGCTTCATCATCAGGGAACACCCGAGCGACCGAGTGTCACTCAGGTGTGCTTCGACGCCTGCAACTGCAGCGGAGCTGGTGATTTTCGTGAGACGTGAAAAGTGGATTAAAAAAGTGTACTACATGTACTCCCTATATTCTTTATTCTAGAGTCATGCGCCACATTTAAAAACAAATGAGGTACCACTACTGGTGTGAATTTACCAGATAGTACCACAGTTATGGTGAAGATATGGTCAACATGTTTCAACCTTTCTTTATTTCTAGGTTTTCGTCAGGACCAGGTGACTAGAGTTAAGAGGTCTGTACACGCTAAGGTGCACCCATCCCAGACTCTGCTAAATTCTAGCCCGTGTATTTTACGGTTTAGCCTGTTTACATCCTTCTGTGTAAGACAAATTTTCAACTAATTGTAGTTGTACCCCATGGATACCGCGGGGGGCCTTTAATTGAGCATTTTGTCAAATAATAACGGCCGGCCGGAAACCTGCCGAATGCCCACACGGAGTCCTGAAGGTAGAATAAAGAAAATAGGGAGTACATGTAGTACACAATTTTAATCCACTTTTCACGTCTCACGAAAATCACCAGCTCCGCTGCAGTTGCAGGCGTCGAAGCACACCTTAGTGACACTCGGTCGCTCCGGTGGACCCCGATGATGAAGCATGTACCCAACCAGGTTGGAGAGTGAGGGGTTTCTTAAAAAGAAAATAATTTTTTATTTTTTATTGCATTCCATTTCACTGTAGATCTAATCACTAGGACATCACGTCCTGGGGATACTCCTTCATTTGTTTTATAGAATACTAACTCGAAGGGACTAGGAGTACAGCCCCAAAAACAACCTTACTCTCCCTTTGTTGAAAACGGACAAACAAATAAGACATGATTTATATCTTGCACCCATTTTCCGCATAGATCATAAAGTCTATTTTCCCTAGGTAATCCCTCTCAGGCCCCTGTTATAATTCGCAAAGGGAGCAAATTCATCCTTAACAGCAAAATAGTTCTACACATACCATGGGGGAGGTTCCATACAACGTATGATATTTTTTTCTTATTTATACAACACCCTAGAGTGCCCTGAACACAACGTTATATCTCTCTTGTAACTGACTTCATAAATACTTTTTTTGATCAATTTTTAATACAGATTTTGGGTGAGAACATGTACCACTATGGCCAATTTCAAATAACTCCAAGGCTTCCCATAATTTCTAAAAACAACGCTTTTCCCCTTCAAGCTGACAAAAATGTTGTGTCTTAGTGCAGCCCAAATAGAACTTACATCATTTTCCAATAAAGCGTTATCCCACTTCAAACATGCTGCCATGGTGATCAAATAAGTTGAGAGAAGCCCAAATTCAAGCTGAAGGGCTGCAATGTTCGCTGCACAGATCAAATTGCAGATTTGGCACCAAATGCACCCTTCCACCTTCTCAAATAAATCCCACTGCGGTGCATCTACAGGTTCACATGCATAAACAAGTGGAAGACACCCTGGGAAAACTTGAGCGCGAACCAGCCCAAAGAAGTGTTAATACGAAGGATCTCCAAGGAGCTCACATAAAATATGCAGAACGCCTAAAACCACTGGTCATAGATTACCAAGCATATATGCAAAATATCTATACTGAAGCAGATTGACCAGGCACACTATTAGCGCAACTAATTAAAAATGCCCCCCACCTACACTGATACTAGAGATAGCCACCCCACAACGGACCCATGTAACCAGCCAAGTTGAAAATAAATGAGGCCTTCCATGATTATTATAAGGCATTATACACAAGCCCACAGAGAGTAGACTCTCAGGCAATCAAAGACTTCGTGAGCTTGGTTTGTTACCTCAAGTAACTGCAGAAGCACAGGAGACACAAGCTGCACTGTTAACCTCTGTTGAAATAAGGGCAGCAACTAAAGATCTCCCTTAAAATGAGACCCCAGGCATAGATGGCATACTGATGGAATTTTACACCACTTATTCCCAACAACTAGCTCCCAGACTAAAGAAACTATACCAAGAGTCACCCATGGCTGTATTGTTACCTCCCACTACAGTGCAGGCCCTAATAACTTCACTGCCCAAACCCGGCAGGGACTATACTAACCTCTCCTCATATAGACCACTTTCTCTACTAAGCACAGAATACAAAATACTCAGTAAAATATTAGCCAGCCATCTCCTGCCTCTTTTACCAAAGCTTCTACACACCGACCAATGTGGGTTTGTACCAGCACGAAACAAAGCATTTAATATACGTAGACTATGTAATGTTATGCCTGCCTGCCCAGAGGCTCTGGTTGGTGTGGCGTGCTTGTCACTGGACATCTCCCAAGCCTTTGACATACTGGATTAGGAATGTATGCTGACCACATTACAGAATTTGGGATTCCTCTCGAATTTATACAGTGGGGCAAATTACTATATCATTTACCAACAGCCCATGTATGCATAGGGTTGCACATATCACAGATGTATGAGATACAAAGGGGCACGAGGCAGGGTTGCCCCCTCTCACCCATGTTGTTTACACTTGCAATCGAACCTCTTGCACATAGACTATGTGCCGAACCTGTAAATTGGGGTATCACTATTAATAACACACTACATGCACTGCCATTATATGCAGAACATTATAATTTACTTTTAAGACAAACGTGAGAACTTAAATCCAAGTGCACAAACCTTCACTCAGTTCAAATCTATTGCGGGTCTGGCCATTAATTATGAATAATCGTATGCATTCCCCTTTAGGAGTGGCCTGAATGTGCAAACAATCCCCTTTGGAGAACAAGGTATAACATTTGCCCTTACTACTTTCCGTTACCTAGGAATACAAATGTATAGACATCCGCATGACCTCATCAAAGGGAATATATAAAAGGCAATAGGCTCCTTGTGTGCGCAGGTTGCTTTTTTAACCACCACAATTGATCAGTCTATAGCAGCCACCAACACTCCAGACAGATACTACTTACAAATTTGACCCATAGATTATAACCGTATCCACAGATTATACCAGAAATGTACTCCACAAAGTAAGCTAAAGTGGCTGTTGATGTTGTCAACAAAGAAATGCAAATATATTCACTTGTAATGATATTATATGAAATGACCAATAAAAATGTGTTATTACAAAAAAAAAGCTTTCATTACTATATTGATAAAATACAGGCAATTCAGGACAGCCTAGGGACTAGCTCCCTTGAGCAGGCAGGGTCCCACATCCCGAACATTTTAATTCCCACTCCGTCAGTTCCCCCGCTGATGTAATTCTTCCATTGCTTTGCTGGACTCATTGTCTATCCTTAAATCACTTAAGTCGGACTCTCCAACAGACCCGTGTCGGGCTAGGTTACTAGCTGGGGCTGCAGAGGTGGTTAATCCCGAGGTAAATGTCACCATTAATTTATGTCTCCAGACCGCCACTGTTCCATTGTCATGGAAACAGGCTAAATTGTTACCACTTTCTGAAAAAGCCCCCCTTAGTTCCTACCATACTCGCTAGCTATCTCCCTTCTTCCAGCTGTAGCAAAGGTGTGCGAGAAAGCTGTCTTTAGACAGCTTGACACCTTTGTCGAGTCATCTGGGGCACTTTATCCTTCCCATTCCTGATTCAGGTTGACTTACAGCACAGAGACTGCTCTCGTCACAGAGCCTTGTATGGACTCAGCCGGCGTACCTTAGAAGGAATTTTGCCTTCTATGTCCCTCGCAGAACTCTGCGTTCTGCCGTGCAGCGATTGGCAGTGGTCCCTCACTTCTGCAGGACTCGCTTCGGGGGTAGCTCCCTTTCTGTCAAAGCAGCAGAAGCCTGGAACTCCCTCCAAGTGGAGCTTCGGAATACTCAGGATACTAGGCTGTTCAAAAAGCAGTTAAAGACCCTACTTTTTAATAAGCCCATTTAATCTCAGAACCTCCACTTTCACGCTCACTGCCCACGCCAGAACTCTCTTGAGTGTCTGTGCGCACTTTAAATGTATTATAACATAACATATAGTTCTCCAACTGCTAGGCCACTCTTTTCCTTTACTCTTCTCTATCCCTTTAAGAAAAATAAATGCCTTTCATGAATAGCGATTTAACGTTATAACTGAATTATAGAGCCTGACCTTTTTGTGAAATGTGCTGTTTCCTGCAAAATGTATTTCTATTTTCTTACACCATATAACTTCAGTGTGTTTTCTTAGAGACATATTCATAATGAACAAGCGTAATGATGAAAAGAAAATACTTGATGCAGCTTACATTTTGTGATCTAACCAGGACATTCCAGAATTCAAATGTTTCATTCCAACTCATTGTTACACAATTGGGACACCATACAGCAAATAGAGTAGGCTTGCAAAAGGTTCCCATGAGAACCTTCGTAGATGTAACTTTTTGTAATGCATAGTAGCCACCGCTGAATACCTTCATGCCGACATGGGCCCCTCTGTGGTTTAGTTTGGGTGGTCAAAAAATGATAAAATGAAAGGGATATCCATCACATGTACCTGCAAGGTGTGAAAATTAGATTGTAAGATGACACAATAGGTGTAAGAGATATTCCTGAGTGTAGTGTTGACACTACAGTCAATACTGAGGGGAGCGCAAATTGTGGACTGCATGTACCATGATACAAAGGAGCAAACTTTTCTGGCATATGATGTAGTGCTCGGCAAAACCCTTCCCTGCCCAAAATGATTTTCATGACCTCCTCTACCATATATCACATGTGCCTAATGTTCCTTTTTGTAAAAATTGCATTCTGGCCCATTGATTTTACTTCATCCTCCCTGAGCCGGAGAGTATGGACCGGGCCGGGGAGTATGCCCGGGTGCGGAGAGTATGGCCAAAGCCATAGATTCAGGTTCTGAACTGGGATGGTGCAGTGAGCTAAAAAACGGTGATGGATCAAGCCCTGATCTGTTGACTGGGTAGGAGTGTTCTGATTAACTCAGATACTCTGTCCATCACCACCCCCTTTTTGAAAATAAAGCCATAGATTCCGGCCTGACTGCAGACATAAATATATGTCTCGTAAATGACCTTTGTGAATACCAAAAGTTGTAAGATTAGACTTTTGTCTGAGATTGCCTTTGTGAATCGGTCCCATTGTGTTACTGTGTTTGTGTGTTGCATAAATACTTTACACATTGCCTTTGTAGATGAGCCTGACTGCTTTGTGCCAAGCTACCAGAGGGTAAGCACAGGGTTTCTTATTGTGTATCTAGCTTACCCTGACTAGAGTGGTGGTTCCTGCCTGGCCTGGGTGCATAACTCAGCCACCAGGAATCTAATTTCTAACTCTTACTTACAAAAACTTGTGAACGTGGTTTTTTGTCAAAATGATGTGCCTATCTGACAGAGGTGTAACAAGGAAACATGTCTGTATTTCTCCTCACTAATTTCTCTTTCCATTTGTGCTGCATTCTGCAGTACACATAGAAAGGAGGGAACATTCCTCTAAGGATTGTTGTTGTGCAGGAAGATGTGCCTTCCTGCACAAAAACAATCCTGCCCGTAAAGTGCATCCCCCTGGTGCAAGGTTTCCTGCACTGGCACAAGGCAGCACACAGTGTGCCAGGGCAAGCAGAGAGTAGAAATATGCAGTTTCTTTGTAATAATGGAGCATTTCTGTCCTCTATTTTTCTTTGTCACAATGTAGCACAGGAAGTTGCCTTGCTGCGTTGCATGAAAGAATTGTAAATCTCCCCTTCAATATTTGACCTTCAACTCATGCCTCTATTTGTCCTCCATGCATATCAAAAGCCAATGTGATTGTGTGTGGTTACTTTTTTGTTACCACTCTAGGATAATCTGCCATTGTAGTAGGACATTTTTTCTATTTATTACTTCAGAGAAAATCGGTCTCATTCTGGCATAATAAAAGAAAAAGGTGGATAACATATCTCTCCACAAATAGAACAAAGACTTAAACAAACACCAAAAAGCTATTGACCACACATGCTTTTGTCTACTTTTTCTGTGATTTAAAGGGTGTTTGATTAAATGGGGGACTTAGCCACAAGGTGAAGCAAAGCATTTTTGTGGAGCTGGAACATTTCAAACAGAAGGTGCTGTTCATCGAACAGTGTAAACATTTTTGTCACTGCATGACAACAGATTACAGAAATTAGGATCTGATGCGGTTGATGGCAGGAACACATATTTGGGGTGATTGTGATTGGGCTGTATGTTGTTACACAACATACAGCCCTGTCTTTGTTATATATTTATAATGCACAATTGCAATGTAACACTTACATATTTAAAATGGGGGTTTTGGATTAAAGCTTTCATTTAAAGTTTAATGCAGTGGGTGTATCGCCGTCAATTGATGGCTCATATACGTTGCCACTCTCACTGTTCCCCACCCCATTTAGTGCTGGGGTGGAAGAACTACTGCCTTTCCAACAGAGGAACCTTAGCCAGCACTGTTAGTAGAAAACATTGACCTCCACGTCATCGTGCCAGTTACACCGCCCAATTCAGGGCAGAGAGATAGGAACACATGTGATGAATAGCAATCCTTAGCAGAGAAAACTCCCTGCATGTCAGGGCTATTGATTTTTATGTTTTTTAAGAACATACTGCACTTAAAGATTTATTCAGCACACATGGCGTCCATTCATAAGCTGTTCACCCTTCAAGTAACTGCTGTAGTGGTGGTTGCTCTGAAAAACTTCGATATCCCTGCAAGGCCAAAAGGGACCTTTAAAGCTAGCATGCAGTCCTTCATCAGGGATTCCAGTCACCCTCAGAAGAAGGTCTTAGCTGATATCTAAAAAAGTATGGACTTTGGTCAAGTGGTGGAGCCAGAATGACAACCTCATGCCAGTATAAACAAATTGTAAACCTATAGAATACAGACAATCCAAGGCATTGAAAGGACAAATTATGCCTTTGAAAAGTCAGGGAATAACTACAAACAACTAAGCTGGAGACAGTTCTCCAAAATCAATTAAAAGTAAAATGTACATTTTTGTTTTGAATGTATGCCTACAATGTAAAAGGATGGTATTTGTTATCCTATACATTCTTAAATATGTTTCTAATAAATTAGACGATAGCCCTGACTAAGGGTTTAGGTGTTATTTATCGCACATGATAAATAATGATACCATGGGTTACGTTATTTATCGAGTGCGAGAAATTACACCTATCATGAGTTTGTGGGGAATAACATGCAGATGTTGGTGTTTGACACACCAAAATCTGCATGGTACGCTAAATACCATACCATTTTACCTGTTACATTTTGGCAGGCTTAACCTGCCAAAATGTAATGGCAACTGAGGTATTTAACACATCTGATTATTATCGGATTTGTTAAATACAGCCAAACTCATAATTCTGAGTCTTGGGCAAACAGGGGTTTACGCACGGGTCACAATTTACAGGCCCACACGTAATCAATGCCTTAGTCTAAGATGTGCTAACATTCGTGCACCACAGTGCTGCGTAACAATCAGCAGTTCATATACCCGAATGGTACAATATTGCACTATTATGCAAAATTTAAAAAACTATGGGGCATATTATCAAGGGGGGGTGATAGGCACTTTTCGCCGGTTTAGCAGCCGTTTTCGGCCGCTAAGCGGCGAAAATTCTATTGCCCTATTATCAAGCCCGCTCTGACCAGTACTTAGCCATGTTATCCAATGGGATGTGGATAACATAGCTAAGAGCATTTCGTCGCTAATGCGAGAATATCGCTATATTCTCAGCGATATTCTCGCATTACGCCGCTATCGCTGGATATTTTAGCGCTATGGAGAAAAAACGTTGCTAATAGCATGTTTTCTCCGCTAAAATATCCAGCGTTGGTAATATGCCCCATATCATTACACCACTACATTTAGTTATGCACCATTCACAGTAAAAATCTACAGTGAACGCGACATTCACTGTAAAAGTGTATGAAAACACACAAGAACAACAGAAAGGCAGCTGGTTGTTTGAATGCTTTTGTGTTTTTGCTCTTCTTTTAGCGAGAATTTCTTTTTTTTAAATATAGTGAGAATTAATGGGTTTGCAGTTTGTGTAATTACATGTAACTTTGTGTAATTTTGCATTATTTTGCCAAGATTCAACACAATTACCCAAAAGCAAACTGCACAAATTTCAAATACAGCAAACACAAGAAAAAAAACAAAATTCAAACACTTTTTACAGTATGACATAATTATTTCAACAGAACCTTCATCTCAACTATCATATCGTTCAAAACCTCCCCCTGTGTTGACCATGCAGGAAGGTCCATTGCCGATTTTCCTTCCCTGAGACCCCGAAGTGTATATTCCCTGTAATCAAAGAGCCACAGGGGTATATTCACAAGAACGTGTGTAAAATATCACCAAAAAATGCTAACGCACCTTTACACATCGCAGCCTATCGCGGGAAAAAACCTGTGTCAACGAGGAATTCACCACATGCGATAGTCTGCCGAAATCGCGGCCAATGTCCGTGATACAACCACCTCGATGGAGATAAAAACACAAACCTCAACGTGAAAAAACATGCGATGGGCCAAAGCTCGTTGAGGAAGTCAGCGATAAGCAGTGCCAGGCCTGCAATACATACATGACAGGCAGGAAAAATCACTATAAAAGTAGAAAAAACACCCAAACACAAACTGACCAACACCCAAGCACCATGGAGGCAGCCGGAGCAGGTGCAGAGGACGTGCGCAACCCCACAAGCACCCCGGACGACCAGCCTGGGACCTCGGGGACAGGGAAGGGCAACGACAAGAAGAGGAAGACGAAGTTCACTCCACAGGAAAACAGGATCCTGATTACGGAGGTGATGGAACACCATCAACAACTATTCGTCACCTCCATCGTGTCATTGGGAATCAAAAAAGGGATTTCGCAGGACATCGTGAACAAGGTGAATGCCATCGGAGAACACAAGAGGTCAATGGACGAGGCCAAGAGGCGATGGATTGACATCAAGCGAAACACCAAGGAGAAACTCGCAGCCAACCAGAAGGCAGCAATGCAGACTGTAGGTGGGAGCCCAGCGTCAGAGCTCATGCTGGATAACATGGAGGAGCTGGTATCGACAGTCATCAGTGTGGAGACTGTGGCCGGAGTCGGGGGACCAGACACTGCTCAACAGGACACAACACAACATCAACAGGGTGAGTGACCACCAGGTACTGGGGGGATGGGTGGAGAGGTCCACAATGGCACACATGCACAATCAAGCAGAGCACAGTGCACACCCACAATGACTCTGGTTCATGGCCCTGATCTACACACTGTCACAATGTACAATTCCATGCTGTCTGTATGTCAACATGTGCCATGCGGCTACATACATGTGGACACATTGTAATGCACCATCTCCCCTTCACATTGCAGAGGCACCGTCAACACCTCCTGCACACAGTCCCAGCCACTCTTCACTGATAATGAGGACACCACCAGCATCGACATCCAAGCCCTCCAACACATCATGGACATCTTCTGCAACTCACCTCCAGGATCAGGGCAGCCCAGCTGCATCGAGGAGACCCCACCCACTACCCAAACCACCCAGCAGGAGGCACCAACAGCCCCAGCAGTCACCCAAGACCCCCAGGAACAAACCATGGCCTTCCAACGCTGTGTGCTGGAAGGCCAGATGGGTGGCTGAACAGGTGCGGGTGGGGTTCAGCCTCATGGCTACCAAACTGGACGCCATCCATGGGTTTCTAGGTCCCATCAGGGACCAGCTACAGTCCCTAACGGACACCCACGGCCCACTCCATGGTCTCTAACGAGCCCTGACTGACATCGTGGAGTCATGACGCGGAGAGAAAAACACCTGTCCGCTCAGACTGGCTCCAGCGATTCCAGTCGTAAGCTGGCACACATGCAGAGGCTCATGGAGGACATGGTGCAGATGGAGACGGAAAGGATGGCAGCCACCACTGCACATCAGCAAAATGCAGCTGGTATCTACCATGTCCTGCAGATCCTCATCATGGCATTGCTGCCACGAGGCGTGGCGCTGATGAATGCTGCTGCCCGCACACCATCCACATCTCCTCCCCCTGGCATGTCAGTGCCTCACAGTGCAGCAGGTGTAGCCACTCTGGCACCTGATGTGTCACTGTCACACAGTGCGGTCGACAATCCTCCTCCGGCCCCTGATGTGTCAGTGGCAAACAGTGCCGCAGCTGAAATGCAATACCCAGAGGTGGGGCAGAGCACACATCTGAGAATGAGGACGTGGATCTGATTGTTGTCAGAAGGAGGCACTAGCATTCATTTCTGCTACCTGGTCTGTTTCTGCTTGGTACCGCACATGGCCTCACGACCTTCCACTGACCCCCGATACACTCCGTTGCACTCACCTTGGACCGTGACATGGACTGCCGTATCCTGTTTGATGACCAATGACACAGTGACCAGAATGTGGACTGTACCCTTCCTCTTCCACAGGACCTGTCATCCCCGGATGGACTTTGGCTGGCCCTCCACGGGCCAATATTGTGTGGTGTCCTTTGCATGGCCCTGTACCGCTCCAGCTGCAAAACTCCACTGTATGTGCAATAAACATCCAGTAACGGACTGCTGCGTCATATCTTTCATCATTCATGTATGAATGTGTGAATTAATATAGGGACAGTGATTTCCCTTAGGTCAATGATGCTCATCTAGTGGGATGCAAGTCACCGTATGCTACATTGCCTATTGTGTTCTGGGTGCCGTGGACACTACAACAGGGACACACGCATTAGTCACTTCCTTGTCCGGACATGGACTGAACCACACCCATATCTCCCGAGTCATTGTTGCAAGCCCTGCGCTGGGACGGCGTACTCCAGGCCAGACCACTCCGCTTACACTCCCAGTGGGGGCCCACATAGCTACCTGTCTCAGGCGTGCTCGCTGGTGGTGTGCAGGTTACTGGTCTAGTTGTCAGCATGTCACGCCACTCCCTGAGGGCAGGTTTGCACACACACCGCACCCATCCGGCACAGGCGTCACAGGCCATGTGACCATGCAAATATAAGGGGTCAACAACGTCACATTCCCCTCTGCTGGTGTGACTGGATGACAGATGCTCCACGGTGCTCAATCATAAAGGGCCCATGAGTTGCTGAGCACAGGGTTAGTGGTACCCGAAGCCTTGTGGCCGTCACGGACCTACCGCCCCATGGCGCTAACTGGCTTTGCACAGGGTTAGTGGCACCCAAAGCCTTGCGGCCTTCACAGGCCTAACACCATGTGGCGCTGACTGGCGTTGCACAGGGTTAGTGGCACTTAAAATAGCTGAGCGGGTGTGGAGCCTGTGATGATGACATGTACACTGATGTGGTCTCCGCCATTGGTGACTCAGGACTCAACGTCATGTGTGGGACCTGCTGGTCCGCTGGGCGGGCCCGCATGATGTGGACCATGCCATGGTGGCGTGACCGGGGCCTGGAGCTTGCACCCGCACGTGGTGTGCCTACTGATGGACTCACCGGTGGCAGCAGACGAACAGTGGGGCCTGTGTGCACAGGGGCGGCGGTGTCTCTCTCTCTCTCCCTTCCTTTCCTTCTCTCTCACACACTCTCTCTCCCTTCCCTCTGTCTCTCTCTCTCTCTCCCTTCCTTTCCTTCTCTCTCTTTCTCTCTCTGGCTCACTTAACTTCTATGTTTCTCTGTGTCTCGCTCCTTTGATGTGCACATGACACACGTCCTTATTTTGTGCTTTATTTTCCAGCCTGTGACGTCGAGATTGTTCCTGATGGACCCAACAGGATTCTTTTGCATGGGGGTTTTGTGTTGTGTTTAAATAAAGTTTTTGGCTGTTACTTTTGTGCTGTGTGGCTGTTTCTCGTTCTTCTGGCCACACATGTGTGTATTTATTTTGGCAATGTGCGTCATCATGCGTTTTTGTGGCTCTTGTGTCGTGCATGGTATGTGTATGTCCGGGGGGGCTGGGGGTGGTGGTGAGGGATGTTGTGGCCCTCATGGGTATCAGAGCTGCATGATCATTGTCTCCATGGCATCTGTGGGTCTTCAGGTGTGGCTCTTGGATGGGCTCCCTTTCATGCTGTGGGTAGTCATACTGCTTAGCACCAGCAAAAGGCAGATGTTAAATCCCTTGTGCTATCGCGGCTTATTGCATGTTTTTGTGGCGCTTCACAGATCTGGCAGTTCGTTGTGAAAGTGGTGTTGTGGTTTTTTTCGTGTGTTTTAGCACGGGAACGCCTACTCTGCATCTCATTAGCGTTCGTTGGTGGTGTCCACCGTGGAGATAAATTTTGGGGCAGTTATCGCGGGAATACAGGCGATGTCTGCAGTTTGCACCAGCTTGTGAATGGGGCGTTAAATCTATCTCCACTTTTGATGCGTTAAGGTATAGATAAATCAGAGTTAAGTCCTTGTGAATATCCCCCATAGTGTCTTCAGAGGCTTTTCATATTCAATTCAAGGAGACATGGTCAGTTAACCCCAATGGATTTCAATCTCTTATTTTTCACCCTCCATCTTAATGATTTTTAAATTCAACTTCCCCTTTACCCTGTTTGATGTTTTATTATACATATCCTTAACGAAGACTTTAAAAGTTTCCCATTCTATGAGCACACTGTCCATGGTACCTACATCACTTAGGCAATATTAATAGAAATCTATCCTGTGGTTTCTACAACATGATACATGTGTGCCTTTGACTCAACAGAAGATATGCTAGCAATCGGTTTCCGTACACCTAAGATATTTCATGTGCTGTAATGAACTCTACTTAAGTCTAAAATATAAAATCTAGCCTAGACTGGAGTGCAGGTCATGCAATGGCTAGACGACTGATTAAGTGAGAGATTTGCCACACAGCAATAATATTAACATGTTTAAGCATGTCTCGTGTATATCCTGCAACACATAGAGGTCAAATGATGTCAGCAGCAGTCCTTGGGGTGACAAGCAAGTGTGCCTCCATGCTCAGGACAGAGTCTTTATCCTCTGAACAGTGCCTGACTCTGTGGCATCTGAGACTATCAATTGTTCTGGAGGCAGACACTGTGTCTGTGCACCATGAAGCATCTGCTGCCGCAGTCTCTGATCTTGAAGCCATCGCCTGATTTGCAGTGCGCCTATAAGACTTTCTATTCTATTGTCTTTTCCACTTCTTTCCCTCATGTTTTTGTGGTGATTTGTCTGCTGTGGGCTTGTTTTCTATGGCTCATTTCTCCACATATTGCCATGTTTCTGTTGGAACCATCTGATGATTTCCCACCCTGTATTTTCAGCATAACTGGGAAAATAGGATGCATTTCAAATTTAATATCTTGGGGTTTTTGTTTGACCTCCAAAAATTATTTTCATTGTAGTTGTACTGCAGGTGTGAATTCTGAAAACAAACGTAACTTTATGTTTAATACTCTTAATGGACCACTTTCTCTTACCTTGTGCAATATGTCATCACTGTCTCTGAAATTCAGCATGTAGTTATAAGAAGATTTGATGGTGTTCTGGTGTAAGAGGAATTGCAGGAACTCTATGTGCTCTTTCAACTTTGAAAAACTTAGAAAGACAATTACATGGATGCACAACCATTCTTCCAAGTGCGCTTCTATATTTTTGTGGAATCTGATAGCCCTGTTTATATATGTTCTGGGAGTTCAATAACCGTTTTGGAGTTCTGTGATATTCTGTGTCATTGAACCCATTACATATTTTGTTTCCATAATTCAGCATATCTTCTGCTGGGTTGATTGTAAGAGGTCTATATATTGGGCAACTGCAGCAATATTTAGTTCCAGGGTTTTAAGTACATCTTTTATAGGTGCCAAAATGCTGCTCAGTTAATCAAGCAATAGGGGATTAAACACTTTTTCATTTGCAGTCTCTGTTTCTTTTGTTACCTGTACAGTGTTGTTTTTGAGAGGTATCAAGGGCATGCAGGGTTTTTGCACTATAATTAATTTGCAGCACTAAATGGCATTACATCACGAGGCATAAAACCCATGATAATGGAAGCAAAGTGACCATCATGGCACTGAAACCGAGCCAGTGAGCATGAATTCTTGCATATGTTACATTGTCGAACCTTTTTAGGTTGCTTACTAGCTGGGCATAAAAGTTTTGAAGCCTCTAGAATCCTAAATGAACAGATAGAAAATTTTACAGTAATTGACCCAAGACCAGACGTAAGGTGAAACTTCCTAAGCATGAAGATGGTGAGGCAAGTACTAGATAATCTGAAGGCATAGAAGCATGCAGATGAAATAGCACTGGCCTGGACTTTAAAATAGAGATATGAGTTCAACATAACTCCTAAAGATTTACCTTTAGTTACTGGAAAGGGAGCTTTTCTCACAGTTGTAGGCCGAAGTGTGTTTTGCCGTCACTCAGTGGGGTTACCAACTAACACGAGTTTAGCGAAATGTTGCACCATCTATTGCTGGACTTCAAGCAGGCAGGTTGTCAGTTAGACTTTAGAATTATGGTGTTCAAGGTGCACAATTAACTGTGCATAGGCGAAATAAACAATTGTGAGGCAGCCAGAAAAACTGATCAGTTGGGCTAGAGGACTAACATACATGTAAAACAATATAAGAAAAAGAGCAGATCCCTGTCACATCCCCCAGTTAGCAGGTAAGGATGAAGAACAGTAAGTGTAAATACCAAAGGCTGGCTCACCTTCTGAGGAAGGAGAAAAACCTTTTAAGAAAAAGCAAATTATACCCTGCTTTTGCTAGCTTGCTGAGTAGTGTCAACAGGTATTCGTATAAGACAATTTTACTTTAAAAGAAGCATTTACATAAAAGTTGCAAAAAGGAAGGAAACGGGGAGACAATAATAATTATGGCAGGTGAATGCTAGGATTAATCTGTATTTAGGTAGGTATAACAAAATTAGAAAAGGACAATATTGCAGCATTCTGTTACATTAAATGTAAATGTAAATGTAACCCCTACAGACTTTTGCACAATAGTGGTCATGAAAAAATAAGGTGAACGGCACAGATACCAAGTGAAAATGCTATATACAGTGATAAGACGGCACAGGAAAAGGAAACCACAAATGTTAATATATACAGACAACTTTAAGTGGTTCCCACATATTAGTACATAGTTAGGATTATGTTTCTTTTCATTGAGTCACAATGTTCCACCGAATGTTGACCTGAAGGGTCGATGGCGTTTCGACCTGTATCGATTTCAGGTCATCTTCAGGACCAGGTAACTGATTTTATGGGAGTGCGGTGTGTAGAGCTGGGAAAGAAATCCAACCGGGTGAAGGCACAAAGTCAGGGTTGAATTTTGGATTATGTTAGGTGTACTTCTCCTCCTGCTCTGTCTCATACTGGTATTAAGTTTGGGAAGGATGATAGATGGAAAATATAGTACAATGGACACAGCAAGTAAGAAAATCAACTTGGTCCTGAAACCTCACAAATCATCTCATCGTGAAAGAAGAGACCTGTCATCAGTAAACCTCACAGCCGTTCCTATACCTTGTGGCATAGCATGGGACCGAACTGATTATGAAATTTATGGTCCGGTGGAACTGCTGAAGATTCCACAGCAGTTTAAGGTTTCTTTAAGTGACTTTGTCGCACCCAGCACATTTTCTGATGATTGGGACTTTGAAACTGTTAACAACATGATGACAGATTTAGAAATGTCAGCTAAATTTACAGAACATGAATACCTAGAAGGTTCATCAGATTATGAACAAATTTATTGTTTTAATCATTATAGTCACCATTATTTGCATAAATCTGTAAACACTAGAAATGTTTTTACTTATAATCAATGGGAACATTGTCCAATGCCACCAAGGGGTAGCTCAAAACATTTTATGAAAAATTTCCGTACTTCTCAGGGTTTAATGTTACAAATCCAGAAACGTTTTATTTTTAAAATATAAATAAGACAGGAATGAAAACAATGTTGATCAATACTAAACAAATTTATTCTGCAAACTTTTATGCTCAGCTGTCTACATTAGGGTTTGATTTTACGAAAGACAACATTGAGACAAAAACTGTCTGGGGCACAAAAGATTGGCAGGTGCAAGGTTTCGAAGCCTTATTTAGAGCCTGCATCATCCCAGAACAAATAATGTTTTTAATTGACACTGTTCAACAAATGTCTTGTCTTGGCCTGGCTAAGATAAAAGATTTAAACAAACCGTCTATACCTAAGCCCGCATCTGACAGTAATGACACTACAGAAGAGGAGGTGGACATACCCTATATTTTAAAACAAAACAGAACTAATCCTGATTCGAAAAACTGGAAAATCTGGCCCACAGACACAAATAACTGTCAAGATAGATTCCTGAACAAAACACAAGGGTTCACAGTGAATAGGCCAGATGCAAGATATTCTCAGAGACAACATCCAGGGATAGTAACTACTTACAGTGTCGGAAAGCTATGCCTTGAGTGGCTACATAAATCTATACTTCCAGAAATCAAAGAACACTTATCTTTACTTAAAGAAGGCAATGATTTGCGAGATTTCTTATTGGGGCCTTGCAAACTACGTCAAAAACGTTTCTTATACGCCGGTATATACGCTGCTTACAATGAAGCATGGAAAATAACGCAAATGGAAACTGCAGAAAGAGTACGAGAAATTGATCGTATTAATTAAGAGGAAAGCCTCTCTGTAGTTGACATTGGGTTAACAACTCTGTCCTCCAGAATCTATTCTTTTGACAGCATCGTATCATCTGCAATTGACATAATAGAGCAAGACTTGCTAATGTTACAACATGACTTTATATTAACAAGAGAGATAGGGCGCGAGTAAACACTCCTGTACCCCAACAAGTATATCAGAAACAACTAAGGAGTGACTCTGTGGAACGTAACATACGTGAAAAACATAAAGTGACAGGATATTCAAAAACTCCTACCTGGTTAAAGCAACTCTAGGATTTGGCATTTCCAATCCTAATAACCAGGATGCAAAAAACCCAGTGGACAGGAATGACTGCATCCACCAGGGAAAGACAGGTAACCTCTTGTTTAGAAGGACCCTCACTCACCACTAGTTGGTGACATGCTTCATCATCGGGTCCCCGCTGGGGTGGCCGAATGCCCCCCCAGCGTGCTACAACGCCTGAGTTACAGCGGAGCGGGATGAGGGTGAGTGTAATAGTGATTAAACTCAAAAGGATGTGCAAAATAAGTGAGTGCAAGGTTAAAAAATACTCGGTTGGAACCCAAACCAAATATTTAATGTGGGCCAACCTGTATTGGGGTTAAAAACGTGAAAGCCGGACCACCAAAGGTTCTATATTAGGAGACCTGTGTCCTTAATTACGATATCTGGTCAACATGTTTCTGATGTCAAAAAGCGGGATCGCACAGCATTCGTCAGGACCACTACTAAATGGCACTCCAGTGGTATGTACGTGCTAAGGTACACCCTCCCGTGAGGCACTGAATGTGAAAAAATTAAAAAATGTTATTAGTGAAAGTGTAATTACTCACGGATATTACCCGTGCCGGCACACTGTGGATTACAGCAGCCAAAGATACAGATTCGAGGAAGAAAAATGACTTCCTGGGTCAGAGCGGTGCGGGAAATGTTCACGCGGCGTTCACTTTCTACACTCGCGACTCCCCGCCCAGCACCTATGCTCAAGGACTGCCGTTGGGCAGACGGCAGTCCTTGAGCATAGAAAGTGAACGCCGCGTGAACATTTCCCGCACCGCTCTGACCCAGGAAGTCATTTTTCTTCCTCGAATCTGTATCTTTGGCTGCTGTAATCCACACTGTGCCGGCACGGGTAATATCCGTGAGTAACTACACTTTCACTAATACATTTTTTTAATTTTTTCACATTAAGTGCCTCACGGGAGGGTGTACCTTAGCGCGTACATACCACCGGAGTGACATTTAGTTGTGGTCCTGACGAATGCTGTGCGATCCCGCTTTTTGACAGCAGAAACATGTTGACCAGATATCGTAATTAAGGACACAGGTCTCCTAATATAGAACCTTTGGTGGTCCGGCTTTCACGTTTTTAACCCTAATACAGGTTGGCCCGCATTAAATATTTGGTTTGGGTTCCAACCGAGTATTTTTTAACCTTGCACTCACTTATTTTGCACATCCTTTTGAGTTTAATCACTATTACACTCACCATCATCCCGCTCCGCTGTAACTCAGGCGTTGTAGCACGCTGGGGGGGCATTCGGCCACCCCAGCGGGGACCCGATGATGAAGCATGTCACCAACTAGTGGTGAGTGAGGGTCCTTCTAAACAAGAGGTTACCTGTCTTTCCCTGGTGGATGCAGTCATTCCTGTCCACTGGGTTTTTTGCCTCCTGGTTATTAGGATTGGAAATGCCAAATCCTAGAGTTGCTTTAACCAGGTAGGGGTTTTTGAATATCCTGTCACTTTATGTTTTTCACGAATGTTACAACATGGCCAGTCTCAATTACGCTCTATAATGCTGCTAGGCTGGACGTTACAAAATCTCAGTTCAGGCTACGTGCCATGGCGTCTAATCAATAACACGTCATTATTTACTGTGTTTAACCTTACAGATAAACAAATCTCTTTGGCACAAAGAGGAGCAGACTATACAGTGCTGAGCATTGAGAAACGGGAAATATTACCATTGACAGTTTCTGAGAAGCCTGTCATTGAATGGATAATACATGGCACCATCACGATACCAGTGACGACTTTCCAATTTCAGTTTTGTCTACAGCATATACCAGCGGGCCTGTATGAAAGGATGGGTAAAGAATACATTAAGGTGACCTGGAATTTACCCTACACACACAAATGTTGGAATGGGGGAAAGGAGGTATTCCTTAGTGGTAAAAATTGTAAGAACTCACGAAGTGGTACACTTTTGTGCCAAGGTATTAATTTACACGGAGCCTGCGAAGGTTCTGCAAATAACCTCTCTTGCCACCTGCACGGTTCACCCTCCACAGTGATAGAACCAATTTTCAGGCAGCTATCCAATTTCAGCTATGTTAGGCTCAATGACCACAGCTGTTGTGGCATGTTGCCAGGAAGAGTGTATCTAGTTAGTGTGTCATCCAGTGTCACTTGTTGTAAGTGGTAGAAGTGGGTGAGGACGGAAGGGCGCAGCGTGCCCTTACTTTTAAACTTTAACATAGTCCATTCCCCTACTTGTATATTTTAAAAATGCATCCCAGGATGACAGGAATGGTACGAATGTATAAAGTACGGGGTGATTGTCCAGCCCTGTGTGATGCAGATTGAGGAAAGCCTCTGAAGTTGCCACGACTTCCTCCCCCTTCCTGTCTGTATCTGGGCCCAGGAGCATGCCTGACAATACTGTAGGAGAAGTGTTTCACTGTAGGAGCAATCAATCAATCTGCAGTGAAACCGGCTTCCTTTGATGGCCCGGCTGCTGCAGTGATTTACACCTCATTTAGTGAGGCGGCCCCCTGCCTGCCCCCACTGTGACCAATACAATGGTCACATCAAGATGTGTTTACACACCACCCTTAACCTCATCTGCCCTTTGTTTTGGGGCTCACTCAGACTGATGACACCACAAAGAATTCCTGGCAGACTGTGCCCAAACCTTGGCGCTGTTAAAAATAAGTATTTACAATGCAATAGGTCTCGCATTTGCGAAATTTTAAGGTAATGGTATTGTTAATTACAATGCCTATTATTTATCTGTTTTCAAAACCCACACAGATAAAAGGTTTGTCATTTTCAATGCCAATAGCTCAAAGTCTCGCAAACGCGAGACATATTCCACTGTAAATGCTTGTCCATGTTTGTGAAAAGCAAACTTTGGCAATCTTGTATACCGAGCGCTGTTTAGTAAATTTGCAGTTAAAAAAGCACACAGAAAGAAAATCACAGTATACACGTAAAAACAGATTAAACAAAACCATTTAAAATAGGGTCCAAGGGATATATATTTTAAAGACCCACACCTGATTTTATCCCCAGCACCAACTGAATGTATAACACACGAAACACAGGGGGTCTAACAGCCAAATTGAGAGTCTACACTGTCGATACTGAGTCAACAAGATCTCAAAATATCTTTATCGCACACACATAACGTATTAATAACGATAAAGAAGGAAAAAAGGCTAACACTACATGCATAGAGGAGACCGATACATCATCGATTATTCGTAAAATGGCTGATTAATCCACAACAGATTGTAAATGGTTTCCATCAAATTAGACTCAATGATCAGTCCTATCATTTGGCCAAACCCATGTGCAAATGAGGCTGGTCCCCTGATCAGCGGGACACTCAGCTCCGCACCTTATTGTTGTATCAGGATTTGGTCCACCAAATACACAAACCGTCCATGATGACTGATCTTTTGATGGTAAAGTAAGAAGAAATAGTGCAACGAACAAGAAAGTGATTTAAAATAGGATGGAATGTCCTCCTTCTAAATACTTTATTCTGCGGACTGGACACGCCTCCTAATTAAAAAATAGAACAGTGCAAGAGAAGACAGTGACAATTATCTGTCTACATAAGGGCCAACATGTTTCTGCCTAACGGGTATTTAATCCCTTGGCATTCGTCAGGGCCTCTGCTCGTGTAATAGTTGCACTCCTAATTGTGAAATATTGAATTCACCACCATCACCAAAACAAATTATAGTAAAACTGGTTAGAAACGGTACAACCTGTAACAACCATGGACGTTAACCCTCCGATTCACAATGGTTACTGTGAATTCTGTGAAGCAAAACGTTATATCATTAGTACTGTATTCGATGCATCAGTCTCATGTGCATAGTGTGTCACCAAGCCAACCAATAATGTGTGTCAGAAAATTAATTTTTATGCTTACCCTTTGTGGTAGGGCAATAGACCTCACCTCACCTGGACACTGCTCAGGTACTAAGAGGCCCCGCACTACAAAGATATAGGGAAAACAAAAGAATGTGGCAAAGTACTGTAAAGAAATTTTTCCGCTTTACACCCTGCCTATAATCATTCCTATAACCAAATGCCCTATATCTAGAGGCAAAACATGTGAGGTAGATAAACACCCCAAACTCAGAGTACTAAGCCTCAAAATGACTCAGAAACTCGACTAAGACACCAAACTTTAAGGAAGATTAAAACTCCTTTGTATGCTTATTCAGGAATTTTACAACATTCTGATCTTCAAAACCTGTGATTTGTTAAAGTTTACAACATAGTATAGCTAAAAGTATTCTGTGGTAGCTGCTCACCTTTCCGTCGGTACCTCAAGCTCCCATCTGAGACTTGGGGGAGGCACCGATCTGTAGGAGATGCTAGTATAAGTAGTCTAGTGAGGGTTTGTTAGTGACGTATCCCTCCACCTTTAAGATGTGTACTAGATAGTGGCAATCTTATCATGAAATGAAATGAAATGAAATGAAAAACAATTTTTAACGCGCAACTAAGCCCAGATGGGCGTCAAGGCGCCTAACCAAATAATACCAGATAACAGAGACTAATCCTAATTACGGATATGCCCTGACGAAACACCAGGTCTTGAGCGCCTTTTTAAAGGAAGACAGAGAGGGTTGCATCTTAATCTCAAGAGGTAACAAGTTCCATAGTTTGGGAGCAGCGATGGAAAAAGCTCTGTTTCCCCAACGAACCCTTTTGGCACGTGGGACAACCAACAAATTCATCTCTGAAGATCTTAAAGATCTACCAGGCTGGTAGCGGGTCAGCAAGGCACCAAGGGGATCAGAAGAACCCTCTGCCAAAGCTCGATAGACAAGACAAAGGATCTTAAACGAGATCCTGAGATGAATGGGCAGCCAATGAAGGCTCTTTCTGGCCATCGTAGCAGATGAAGCTTTGGGAAGTGCTAAGACAAAACGAGCAGCCGCATTTTGAACCACCTGTAATCGCTGAATGAGCCCCTTGTTGGAGTCTACATAAAGCGCATTACAGTAGTCCAACCGTGAACCTATCAATGCTACTGCCACCTGTTTACGTGCTGAGGGAGAGAGATAGTGAAGAATCCTCCTGAGAATCTTTAATACTCCCCAGCAGGTGGCCACCGTACGGTTGATCTGCAGAGTCATGGATAAAGAGGTGTCAAAGATAACCCCCAGATTTCTTGCCGACTGGGAGGGAGATGGACAGGTTCCCAGTGAGGCCGGCCACCACTCATCCGACCAAATATCCTGGTCCTTGCCAAAGACCAGGATCTCAGTTTTATCGCCATTCAACTTCAGGGAATTCTGAAGCATCCAGTCAGAGACTGACTGCATACAGATCCTGAAGTTGGTGGCAGATGATGAAACTGAGTGGGCCAGTGACACCATAATCTGGGTGTCATCGGCGTATGACACCAATTCCATCCCCTGAGATTTTACTAGCCTTGCAAGGGGGGCGACATAAATGTTAAATAGGGTCGGACTAAGAGCCGACCCTTGTGGCACCCCACATTGCAAGGACATAGCAGGGGAAAGGAACTCACCAAGCTTGACTCTTTGCTCCCTGTGCTGTAAAAAGGAGTGCAGGAGGTTCAGAGCCATGCCGGAGATCCCTGCCTCCCTCAACCGAGATGTAAGCGTTGATGGAGACAGGGTGTCAAACGCCGCTGTGAGGTCCAGTAGCACCAATACAGTAGTTTGGCCAGCATCCACCTTCCTACGGATGTTATTTGCCACCATAGTCAAAGCCGTCTCAGTACTATGCGCCTTTCGGAACCCATGCTGGGAGCTGTCAAGATACCCAGATGAGTCCAGGAAGGCGGTAAGATGGCCGTTGAGGTGTGTCTCGAGAATCTTAGCAGGAGCGGGTAACAGTGAGATGGGTCTGAAATTTTTCAACTGTTCCGGGTCTAGCGTGGGCTTCTTGAGTAGAGGCTTTACTATCGCCTTCTTCCATATTAAGGGGAAGGTACCTTGGGTTATAGCACCATTCATAACTTCCAGGAGTGGCGGGAGCAATATCGCTCTGCATTCCTTCAATATCCTCAAAGGGCAAGGGTCTAGAGGTGATGAGGATTTGACCCTATCGAGTAGAAGCTCAAGTTCTTCTCGAGTAAGTGGTGGAAAGACCGTTAGACTATCCGAGTGGTCTCTAGTCCAGGCTTCTAATTTGTTCAGGGTTTGGAGTGAGGAGTCGGCTAGGGACTTTCTCTGAGTTTCCAGCGCAAGATAGATGTCCTCAATTTTCTTGTGGAAGAACTCTGATATGTTATTGCAGAGCTCCTGCGAGCCCACAACTGGATCCGGGACCTGTAGGGAGCAGAGGGAGTCTACAATCTTGAAAAGCTCCCTGGAGGAAGTAAGGGAGGTAGTAAGATTCGAGAAGTACTGCTGCTTTTCCCTGATAACACTAGATTTGTAATCGGCAAGCAGTCCCTTATGTAATTCCCTTTCAATAGGATCCCATGCTTTCCTCCATTTTCTTTCTTGTCTTCTACAGCCTTGTCGAAGAAGTCTAAGTGAATCCGTGTACCACGGAGCAGTGGGCTTACGGCGAGCCGAGTATCTAAAAGACGGGGGAGCCAGCTCATCAACCGCTATTGTAATAGAGTCAGAGAGCAATCCCGCTGCATCCTCCACATCTCCCAGGGAAGAGAAGGTGAACTTCTTTATGTATGGTTCAAGAGTGTCATTGGTGATGTTCTTAAAGCTCCTTTTTGGACCTCTGGTAGTGGAGAACAAATCGGATGTTCCTTCCAAAGGAAGTGCCATCAGGAGAGGGATCGCCGAATGGTCCGACCAGACCAGAGGCACCGGGGTATCAACAGACAGTCTGTCGTCGTTAGTAAAGACTCCATCAAGAGTGTGGCCCGCCAGATGAGTAGGGCTGTTGACCAGCTGTATGCATTCACAGGCTGCTAATGCATCCACTAACCTGATGGTATCTGGGTCCCTTGTGTTGTCCAAATGAAAGTTGAAGTCCCCAAGAATGGACAGATGGGAATTGCCAAAGTAGGGTTCCAGGATTCTGAGAAGGTCATCAGTGAACGTAGCTCTGGAGCCAGGGGGTCTATACATAAGGATTCCTGAAAAGGAGACCGAGGGAGCAAACAGGATAGAGAAATGCAGGGCCTCAAAAGAATCCGATACTACAGACAAGGCTTTGATCGTGCAGGGCGAAGTGGCCTTGCAGACAACAGCAAGTCCACCCCCTCTGCGTATAGGTCGGTCTTGTTGCAGTAATTTATAACCCTCTGGGATGGCCATCACTAGGTCATGTCCAGAAGACTCCGAAGCCCATGTGTCCCTTCAATTGGTATATATTAGTGGCAAGGACACTATTATCAGACATTTATTGTAAAATAAGCCTTATTGGTCTTTATTTTCATAAGAAAACTAAGCGCACTACTTTACGCTCGAAATCTCGCGAGATCTCGCGAGAGGACGTGCTCAGAACTACCATATGATGTCATATCGGCCATCTTTGTAGTTCCTAAAACTATAATCTGATAATCATTAGACCATGATTATTC
The DNA here is from genome assembly GCF_964261635.1 of Lissotriton helveticus. Lineage (NCBI taxonomy): Eukaryota > Metazoa > Chordata > Amphibia > Caudata > Salamandridae > Lissotriton > Lissotriton helveticus. Next base: position 643,630,712 of record NC_136071.1, on the reverse strand, counting down.
CTCATGTGCATATGATGTTAGAATGCCCCCAGTGTTGTGAGTCACTGCCTATTTTTCTACAAAGTAAGCCTAGTTGAGCTTGTTTTCTTAGGAACAAGAGCGCACTACTTAACGCTCGAAATCACGCGGGAAGATGCGCTCAGAACTACCCGATGACATCATGTCGGCCATCTTTGTAGTTCTGAAGGCTTCAACCTGTATATCATAGAATCACGATTGGCCATGTGTTGTTTTTGAAAAAAGTACCAGTCATTGGGCAATCACAGCTGCCCAATGATGTCATTTCAGACATATTTGTAGTGCGATGACTGCAACCTATTGGTTCGTGATATTCCAATGTTGTTTTTGGGAACGCAAGTGCTCTGAGTAGTGTGCCATGAGTGGCCTCAGAGTATATTCAATGGGCATAACTATGCAGATGCTCCAAAATCTTACAATGTGGATACCATCCTAATGATTGTGCATAGCTATATGTCACCCTCCAGTGTATGTCAGAAAACTCCCATACGCAAACCTATTTGTGATATTATGAGAAAAGTGTGAGCAAAGTAATTCAGGCATGAATCAATATGTACAACATGTTTATATAGACACACCCTATTACAGTCAGTATATCCTAGTTATTGCTCACTAGTGCCAAGGCTACAGGGAGGTCCAAGGAATATCATCATTTAATCCTCCTGTATCAGTCCGAATGTTTTTCTTACAACGAAAAGAACTCTTGTGTTCCAACATCCTGGTTCGGACTTTGCGGGTCGTCATACCCACATATCGTGTGGAGCAAGGACATGTCAGCATATAAATCAGATTGGTACTATTGCAATTACTATAGTTACTCTGCAACCAAGGTCTCGTGGTGCCTATATCTATCTCCTTCGTGTGTTTGGTCTGAGGGCAGACTGAGCAAGTGCCGCAAGGGTGATGCCCAACAGCTGGTGGAAGGTTCCACAGTGTTTCACCAAGTTTCCTAGGGAGCTCTTTTGGGCGTGTGTGAACAAGTCGATCCCGAATGCTGCTTGCCCTTTTGAACGCAAACAAGGGTTGCGCGATTTTCTCTCTCCCATGGTTCAGAAGGCGCCAGTGTCTTTTGACAATCTTCTGGATGGCATTGCTTCTAGTGTTGAAGGTGCTCACGAAAGTGAGTCTAGTCAGAGGTGGTTTAGGGATTGGAGCTTACAGGAGGGCCTCCCTATTATTGTTAACCGCTCTCTTTTTTGATCTTTTCATGAGTAAATTTGGATAGTGTCTGTCCCGTAATTGTCCACAGAGATTCCTAGCATGCACCTCAAAGTCCTCTCTATTGGAGCAGTTCCTGCGAACCCGTAGGAACTGGCCATATGGTAGATTCTGGCGCAGGGACTTTGGGTGGGGAGAGGAGTTGGCCTAACGGCTAGGGCGCTCGACCTCGGACCTGGGGATCTGGGTTCGAGTCTCGGTAACGACGCCAAAAACTTCCTGTGATTCTGGGCAAATCACTTAATTTCCCCGTGTGGCTAAAAATGAAAGTGTGTCCTCATGTAACGTAACTGGAAAAAATATGTAAAGCGCTCTGATACCTGATTCGGTTCGGGTCTAGTTCGCGCTATATAAAACTCTGCAAAAAAAGGAGGAGTGAGTTCCGCGCCATTGGTTTCTTATACAGTTCACTCTGCAATACTGCAGTAGTGACATAGATCGACAGATCTAGGAATGCAATTCTTTCCTTATTTGTTTCCATGGTGAATTTAAGAAACCGGTTTCTACTGTTTAGCCATTGGTGGAATTCATTGACGGAATCTACCGTGCCTCTCCACACCACCAACACGTCGTCAATATAATGCTTCCACCACCTAATAGAGATGTGGAAGGGGTTGGTGGGTGTCAGTACGTGTTGTTGTTCGAACTGGTGCACGTATAGATTCGCCAGGCTCAGCGCGAAAACGCTGCCCATACTCGTGCCCGAGATCTGGAGAAACAGCTTGTCCTCATACTTGAAGAAATTCATTTTCATGGCTATAGTTGCCAAATCCATTATAAATGGTACAGGGGTGATAGTTTCACATATACTGTCCCTCAGGATGGATGTTACGACTTCCAAAGTCTCATCCTGAGGGATAGAAGTATACAGTGATTCTACATCGAAAGAGACCAGGAGGTCTCTTTCAATATCATAGTCAATTTCTGGAAGGACACGCAAGACATCTTTAGTGTCCTGCAAATATGTAGGCATTTTCTGTACAATTGGCCGCAGAAAATAATCGACAAAAGTTGACAACGGCTCCAGGAGAGACCCTATTCCTGAAATAATAGGCCTACCAGGCGGTGGCCTCTGAGGTTTGTGTACCTTTGGTAAAAGGTAGAAATAAGGAGTGGTTGGGTGTTTAGCAACCAGATAAGTCGCCTCACTTTGAGTGATCCAACCCTCAGATAAAGCTTCTTCAACCATATCCTGTATCTGTTTAGTCACCTCTTCTGTAGGATCTGTAGACAAGGGAGAGTATGCCTGTCTATTGTTTAGTTGTCTACAGCACTCAGTCTGGTAATCCATGGTGTTTAAAATAACTATAGAGCCGCCCTTATCTGGAGGCTTTATAGTTATTAAATGATCCTCTGAAAATAATTTCAGTGTCATTTGTTCTGATTTGGTAAGGTTGTTAAATGACCTGACTGTTGTGCTCCACAGTGAAGCAATATCACCCGCAACAGCTTGCTCAAAGGCTAAGACCTGTGGAGGAACCGTGTGAATAGGTGGCTGGAATTTAGATTTTGGTCTAAGACCGGTGTTTGTGTCGAAATCAGCATTGATCTGATCCTTGAAGAGATAGTGTAATCTAAGTTTCCTGAAAAACTGACTCAATTCACATTGGAAAGTGAATGGGTCCCCATGATTCGTCATGACGAAACCCAAGCCTTTATTCAGTACTTGTTCTTCAAGTGGAGTTAGTATCTTGTTAGATAAGTTGACTACGAGGGATTGTTCGATGGGCCTGCTTTCTGGTTCTTGGCAGTTTGGCTCCGTGTACCTGCATGTGGGCCTGTCTGGTCTTCCCATTGTACAACTGTGTTGTACAATGTGTTTTGTGCTGCTCGCCTTTTGCCTCTTGGTCGGCGTGGGCCAAACCCTAAAAAATGTTGAGAATTGTAGGCATTTGGAAACCCTTGGAAATTCGGCGGAGGTGGAGGTCCAGGGTAAGGCTGTTGGTTCGGTGGAAAACCCCAAGGGGTGGGTGGCCACCATTGCTGGTATGGATCAATATGTTGATTGCCATATGAGTAGGGTCTGTTCCCCCTACCTCTCCCACGTTGTGGAAAGCTAGGAGCACCCGTGTTGGTGTTGTCTGGATCACTACTGTCAGACCCTAAACTAGAGTAGTTAGACCCATAACGTTTTCCATTGTTTCTGTATACAGGTGGTGTGTAAGTATCGCTCGTATAGGGGTACACACGTTCATGCTTCCATTTACTCAAATCTTTTTTGAATTTATCTAATTTTGTTTGCAGAATAGTCTCCTTGAATTCACCTGAGTTTTTGTTCGATTCGTCCTGCTGTTTTTTAAACAGAATCGGTGTTACTGTTGTTCTTATTGCTGCTTCTAAAACCTGTATTTCAACCAAGATGGTATCGGCTATTCTTTTTGCTGTGCTAATGATCAATATTAGCCAGTCTCTAGTACATCTCCATGCTATAAGCGACCAATCCTTCAGGAAGATCTTATCTTGTAAGAATAGTCGAGGAGCATTGGAGACCACTAGACCAGGCGGGGCGCAACTAGCCCTCAGATATTCTGCCATGGTTATTCCATGGACCAAGGTTCAGGCATGTGTCTTTTTTAAAACCATAACTTTGGCCCAATCATCTCCTGTACTAGGAATGGCTGTTGAAGGTATGTTCAAGACACTGGGCATACTATCCAATATAGAATAATATATGGCATCATCATACGCAATACCACTAATTTCTGCCATTTTAGTGTTGGTAAGACTAGTTTGTGAAAAAGGTGTAAAAAGCAAACAATTGAGAAATCGAGTCTCAATCACCACTAAGGTCGGGGGTCGACCGACTCTCAATGCTATATAACAGTTCTACAACTGGTAACTGTCAAAGAACCATCTAATCGTATGGTTATATAGTCAGACCCGCAGCCAGACAGCTGCTCCAAAACAGATTAAACAAAACCATTTAAAATAGGGTCCAAGGGATATATTTTAAAGACCCACACCTGATTTTATCCCCAGCACCAACTGAATGTGTAACACACGAAACACAGGGGGTCTAACAGCCAAATTGAGCGGCTACACTGCCGATACTGAGTCAAAAAGATCTCAAAATATCTTTATCGCACACACATAACGTATTAATAAGGATAAAGAAGGAAAAAAGGCTAACACTACATGCATAGAGGAGACCGGTACATCATCGATTATTCGTAAAATGGCTGATTAATCCACAACAGATTGTAAAGGGTTTCCATCAAATTAGACTCAATGATCAGTCCTATCATTTGGCCAAACCCATGTGCAAATGAGGCTGGTCCCCTGATCAGCGGGACACTCAGCTCCGCACCTTATTGTTGTATCAGGATTTGGTCCACCAAATACACAAACCGTCCATGATGACTGATCTTTTGATGGTAAAGTAAGAAGAAATAGTGCAACGAACAAGAAAGTGATTTAAAATAGGATGGAATGTCCTCCTTCTAAATACTTTATTCTGCGGACTGGACACGCCTCCTAATTAAAAAATAGAATAGTGCAAGAGAAGACAGTGACAATTATCTGTCTACATAAGGGCCAACATGTTTATGCCTAACGGGTATTTAATCCCTTGGCATTCGTCAGGGCCTCTGCTCGTATAATAGCTGCACTCCTAATTGTGAAATATTGAATTCACCACCATCACCAAAACAAATTATAGTAAAACTGGTTAGAAACGGTACAACCTGTAACAACCATGGACATTAACCCTCCGATTCACAATGGTTACTGTGAATTCTGTGAAGGAAAACGTTATATCATTAGTACTGTATTCGATGCATCAGTCTCATGTGCATAGTGTGTCACCAAGCCAACCAATAATGTGTGTCAGAAAATTAATTTTTATGCTTACCCTTTGTGGTAGGGCAATAGACCTCACCTCACCTGGACACTGCTCAGGTACTAAGAGGCCCCGCACTACAAAGATATAGGGAAAACAAAAGAATGTGGCAAAGTACTGTAAAGAAATTTTTCCGCTTTACACCCTGCCTATAATCATTCCTATAACCAAATGCCCTATATCTAGAGGCAAAACATGTGAGGTAGATAAACACCCCAAACTCAGTGTACTAAGCCTCAAAATGACTCAGAAACTCGACTAAGACACCAAACTTTAAGGAAGATTAAAACTCCTTTGTATGCTTATTCAGGAATTTTACAACATTCTGATCTTCAAAACCTGTGATTTGCTAAAGTTTACAACATAGTATAGCTAAAAGTATTCTGTGGTAGCTGCTCACCTTTCCGTCGGTACCTCAAGCTCCTATCTGAGACTTGGGGGAGGCACCGATCTGTAGGAGATGCTAGTATAAGTAGTCTAGTGAGGGTTTGTTAGTGAAGTATCCCTCCACCTTTAAGATGTGTACTAGATAGTGGCAATCTTATCATGTGTCCCTTCAATTGGTATATATTAGTGGCAAGGACACTATTATCAGACATTTATTGTAAAATAAGCCTTATTGGTCTTTATTTTCATAAGAAAACTAAGGGGCACTACTTTACGCTCGAAATCTCGCGAGATCTCGCGAGAGGACGTGCCCAGAACTACCATATGATGTCATATCGGCCATCTTTGTAGTTCCTAACACTATAATCTGATAATCATTAGACCATGATTATTCCTCACGTGCATATGATGTTAGAATGCCCCCAGTGTTGTGAGTCACTGCCTATTTTTCTACAAAGTAAGCCTAGTTGAGCTTGTTTTCTTAGGAACAAGAGCGCACTACTTAACGCTCGAAATCACGCGGGAAGATGCGCTCAGAACTACCCGATGACATCATGTCGGCCATCTTTGTAGTTCTGAAGGCTCCAACCTGTATATCATAGAATCACGATTGGCCATGTGTCGTTTTTGAAAAAAGTACCAGTCATTGGGCAATCACAGCTGCCCAATGATGTCATTTCGGACATCTGTGTAGTGCGATGACTGCAACCCATTGGTTCGTGATATTCCAATGTTGTTTTTGGGAACGCAAGTGCTCTGAGTAGTGTGCCATGAGTGGCCTCAGAGTATATTCAATGGGCATAACTATGCAGATGCTCCAAAATCTTACAATGTGGATACCATCCTAATGATTGTGCATAGCTATATGTCACCCTCCAGTGTATGTCAGAAAACTCCCATACTCAAACCTATTTATGATATTATGAGAAAAGTGTGAGCAAAGTAATTCAGGCATGAATCAATATGTACAACATGTTTATATAGCCACAGCCTATTACAGTCAGTATATCCCAGTTATTGCTCACTAGTGCCAAGGCTACAGGGAGGTCCAAGGAATATCATCATTTAATCCTCCTGTATCAGTCCGAAGTTTATAAATCCATTTTTGCTCTTTTCTAAAAAGGTAACCCGACACATCACTTATTTGACTGGGTATATATGGCTTCTCCAGGACAGTCCATTGGAAGTCCGTTTCTAGATGTGCATGCTCCAGGAAATGTCTCGTAAGTTTAGTATTGTTTTTCTTACAACGAAAAGAACTCTTGTGTTCCAACATCCTGGTTCGGACTTTGCGGGTCGTCATACCCACATATCGTGTGGAGCAAGGACATGTCAGCATATAAATCAGATTGGTACTATTGCAATTACTATAGTTACTCTGCAACCAAGGTCTCGTGGTGCCTATATCTATCTCCTTCGTGTGTTTGGTCTGAGGGCAGACTGAGCAAGTGCCGCAAGGGTGATGCCCGACAGCTGGTGGAAGGTTCCACAGTGTTTCACCAAGTTTCCTAGGGAGCTCTTTTGGGTGTGTGTGAACAAGTCGATCCCGAATGCTGCTTGCCCTTTTGAATGCAAACAAGGGTTGCGCGATTTTCTCTCTTCCCTGGTTCAGAAGGCGCCAGTGTCTTTTGACAATCTTCTGGATGGCATTGCTTCTAGTGTTGAAGGTGCTCACGAAAGTGAGTCTAGTCAGAGGTGGTTTAGGGATTGGAGCTTCCAGGAGGGCCTCCCTATTATTGTTAACCGCTCTCTTTTTTGATCTTTTCATGAGTGAATTTGGATAGTGTCTGTCCCGTAATTGTCCACAGAGATTCCTAGCATGCACCTCAAAGTCCTCTCTATTGGAGCAGTTCCTGCGAACCCGTAGGAACTGGCCATATGGTAGATTCTGGCGCAGGGACTTCGGGTGGTAACTCTCGTAAAGGAGGAGTGAGTTCCGCGCCATTGGTTTCTTATACAGTTCACTCTGCAATCCTGCAGTAGTGACATAGATCGACAGATCTAGGAATGCAATTCTTTCCTTATTTGTTTCCATGGTGAATTTAAGAAACTGGTTTCTACTGTTTAGCCATTGGTGGAATTCATTGACGGAATCTACCGTGCCTCTCCACACCACCAACACGTCGTCAATATAACGCTTCCACCACCTAATAGAGGTGTGGAAGGGGTTGGTGGGTGTCAGTACGTGTTGTTGTTCGAACTGGTACACGTATAGATTCGCCAGGCTCGGCGCGAAAACGCTGCCCATACTCGTGCCCGAGATCTGGAGAAACAGCTTGTCCTCATACTTGAAGAAATTCATTTTCATGGCTATAGTTGCCAAAGCCATTATAAATGGTACAGGGGTGATAGTTTCACATATACTGTTCCTCAGGATGGATGTTACGACTTCCAAAGTCTCATCCTGAGGGATAGAAGTATACAGTGATTCTACATCGAAAGAGACCAGGAGGTCTCTTTCAATATCATAGTCAATTTCTGGAAGGACACGCAAGACATCTTTAGTGTCCTGCAAATATGTAGGCATTTTCTGTACAATTGGCCGCAGAAAATAATCGACAAAAGTTGACAACGGCTCCAGGAGAGACCCTATTCCTGAAATAATAGGCCTACCAGGCGGTGTCCTCTGAGGTTTGTGTACCTTTGGTAAAAGGTAGAAATAAGGAGTGGTTGGGTGTTTAGCAACCAGCTAAGTCGCCTCACTTTGAGTGATCCAACCCTCAGATAAAGCTTCTTCAACCATATCCTGTATCTGTTTAGTCACCTCTTCTGTAGGATCTGTAGACAAGGGAGAGTATGCCTGTCTATTGTTTAGCAAAAGGAGAAATAATAGAAGTTAGGGACTGTGCTTCATTATCCTTTGTCTTCAGTCACACATGGGTTTGGCCAAATGATAGGACTGATCATTGAGTCTAATTTGATGGAAACCCTTTACAATCTGTTGTGGATTAATCAGCCATTTTACGAATAATCGATGATGTACCGGTCTCTTCTATGCATGTACTGTTAGCCTACACGTAAAAACAGCAAACAAAGCAAGAACTTACAATGTACAGAGAACACGAGGAGTTTCCATACAATTTATTATGATCTCCGTCCAACAGCACCGACCCTTATAAACATACTCATAAAGCAATGTACAAAATCTGCCCAGACACGTGATCAGCGGTTATTGAACTGAACTGCACTTCTATTAATTACACATTGTTTCACTGGACCCGGTTAGAAGCATTAGGCAATGTAGTCATTAACAGCAAAGAAAAAGGTTTAAAAGGTGACAAAAACAAAAACCCAATAGTAATGAACGTTGTGCAGCTGTCCTTTCCCTGTGACGTAGGGCAGCACAGCAAAAAAAACGTGCTGCTCTGCCCTGCGCCACCATTCCCGTATATATGCCTCTAAATTCACCAACTTCACGGTCTCTCTCCTTCTTGCACAGGAACTTTTAACATGTGCTGCCTGCTTTGGGGCCACTGCAATTATGCAGCAATAGAGTACAAAATTATGTTGCAGTGTTGACTTAATTATGCAGCAAGGAAAGGCTGCAGTGTAATGTGTGGTACATTTTTGAATTCTTTATTATTTTTACTTTTTTACACATACTAACAGTCTCTGCAAAACTTTTGCCTCATTAATACTCTTTAACATACAAGTGCAGCAGTGACAACGGTGATCATTCAACCTTTGTAAAGGTCCTTCTACTTGATGGCAACACAAGTCACATGTTTTGATCCGTTTGAGCTACAAACAATTTTTTACTTAGAACCATCAGATTATGCAAAGTATGATGTATTATGTGGCAAATATAGCAGAGCTATAATTATGTGTAAAACATTAGCAAACTAGGACATTTTGCCATTCATGTTTGAACTTTCTCATGCAGTCTCTGTTGGGTGGTATTTCTAGACACCTACAGTGCTTGTGGAGAGACAAAGGATGAAGTTGTCTAATAGTAATTGCAGAGAATATTAGTCTGAAGGGGAGAAAATAACTGATTGAGATAATCCAAGGTCCACTACCTATTTTTAACTCTACCACTGTTTGAGTTTCATAATATCAGAATTTATACATTTGCAAATCTAATTGCTAACAAATTTGAGTAGTAATTTCACAAACTACTGATATAATAATTGTTTCTCATTCATCTGATATTGCCAAAAGCATCTGCAAAACCGACATGTCTGGGTTGTTTTAGGTGTACATATTCATTTTTGAGTGCTATTTCTAGATACAATAACAGGACACCAGGAGACAACTAAAGCTGGCTTCATGACATGTTGTTGGAAGCACATAAAAAATGTCGGACTATAATTTTGCATTGACCAAGGGGCACAGAATGATGTAATCAACAGGGCTCCCCAACACGTAGGGGTTCTTGTCATAGGATTTAAACCTGAATGTTATGTTCAGAAATGGTTAGAAAAAGGGAGAAGTGCTGATGAAAGAAACTGCATGGCTCGGAGACAAATGGCATCTGGTTCCACTTATAAGCGTGTTTGGGACATTCTGTGATTGAAAACGTATCCCACATTGTAAATGAACTCATATATTAAACCTCAAATAAACGTGTATCCATTGGTTGTATTAAATAATGTTATAAGCTGTAACTGGTCAGTGAAATGCCAAACATACTAAAAATTGGTATGTTTTGCTCTTTTTAGCGACATCTCTTGACTCCGCCCAGTAACCCAATCCTCTGTTATTCCCGCCTCCTGATACTCCGCCCACAGTTCCCCTACTTTTTTTTCCCCACTTCGGCCACTGCTTGTTGTATGCAAGTATTGTATCCAAAAAGTAAGACCGAAAGGGAGACTGCGTTATGACCTTCACTGAATATCTCTTTTATACGAATTGATACTTTAAGCAGAATGAAAGTCATTCTTTTACAAAAAACATGTGCCACTGACCTCATCTAGAGAAACGTATGATCTGCAAGTTGCAAGGACTTCTGCAGAGATACATGCATTATTATCAACAAACTGCCCAGTACATTTTGCAGAAATGCTAAGTCAAATCTTAAATATTTCTGATACCAGTGGCATCGCACTTGTATTTAAGCCGCTTTTATTGGGACTGTTAGCACCATCTAAAGCAGTCCTCGGCATTTTTCCAAATTTCGTGCACTCTGTGTTCGGCGGCCTGCCTCTCATCTTTGGACTCATAGCAGGAATTCTGTTTTTATTCCTTCTGCTCTGATATGGAAAGTCCGGTGACCAGCGATACACAGACTACCATGGAAGATGCCCTCCTTGCCATGAGGTATCGTGAGAGAATTACACAGATTCTTGGCTTGGCTCGTTTAAGGGATCTGAACACAACTTGGTTCCTTTCGTTCAGACCAATCTGGCAAGATTGCATCTTACCTGTTCTGCGATGCCTGCTTTGCGGAGAAGAATGCGTGTTGGACGTTTGTCTTACACTCCCATCAGTCCTGCCATCGGATGCTGACGCTTTGCTAGATCCGGTAATGACTCATGCATCGTGTTGCCCCCAACGGCTGCCCACTCTGATGATGGCATTCATTGAGGTCTCACCCGCAAGTCAAACTTAGGGTGAGATACGTGACACTACAGGCACACAGGTACCACTTACTGCGGACATTGCTAATGCATCAAACGCTGACGGCGATGATCCTCATCTATGCACATTTGACCTGCTAACTGAAGTGGTTCCACTTTCGCCTACTATGGTAGACGGCTTCTTTGCCAGCCTAGACGATCTGATGTTTTCTCCTGACACCGAGAATAACTTTTGACTAATTCACACAGCGGTCCCTGAACTCTGAAATTCGGCCTTTGTTTTTTCAAAACAAACCATCTAACAAATTTGGACTTTTTCCAAATTGGAACTTGTTGGCACAGAGTAATCTGCTTAAAGTAGAACTATTCTTTGAGAACAAGATTTCTTTTGAAAACTTCCTAATGACAATATTTTGGCCTTGTCCTAAAAACAAAACAGTTTAAATATTATGCTATGGGATAGTCTCGATTTTTTTTCTGTACCTTAAAGAGACATTTCATAAATGGAATTTTGTCTTTCATAAATGTTAGAATGTATGCTCTCATACTATGCTTCATATCGGTTGAGACCTATTTATTCATACAGTTTATACTCATTTCATGTGAACAAACCTATCAAATGCAATTTGTATTTTGGGTGGGATTGTAAACACTTGCCTTAGATATGTTCAGTGCTTATACATTTAGTTTTATTGAACTTAATATCGTGGAGTGGGTGTTGTGTAGGAATCTAGGACCCTAGTGTAATTTTCCCAATTCATGCCCATATATAGGTATAACTTACCCGATCTTATATAGGCATAGAAATCATTACCATATTTAGACTGAGCCTATGCAGCCCAAATACGGCATGGCTACTTCCATTAAGTTCCGAGAATCAACAACGATTTCTTAGAACAACCCGCCTTCAGCAGCCAGGGACTTTCCCTTGCCTGAATACTAATTTATCTAGGAAATCATGGAGTTTTCAAAGAACTGAGTCTTTGATGACGTTATTATAGCCAATCATACGTCAAAATCGGCACCTTCAAGGTATAAATATGCCTACATTTGCCCAGAAAAACACACTGTGGTTTGGAGCAGTTCGACTATCTACTTGCCCAACGCGCCCTGCAGCAGCAAGTGCCGAAGGAAGCTGACCGTCGAGCTGACGCACTAAGAGACGCTGTCTTTTCTCTTGCCGAGAAATCTAGCTCCAGTGTTTCCAGGCTACCCTTGCGGGTTGCTGGGAAATCGAGTCCTGAGAGAGAGATACAAGACCTCCTTCATTCTAAAACCACGGTACGGAGCTCATTAGACCCTTAGAGAATTCTTGGAATAAATTTTTGGCAAAGAATACTAAACTTAAACTACACCTCACTTACTTCTTCCCTTGTACTAGACTTAGGTTAGGTACACCGGGGTATGTGTATTTTAGAAGCACCAGTTGAGTACTTTTAGTCATTACCACGGTACGGAGCTCATTAGACCCTTAGAGAATTCTTGGACCACTTTTAATATGCAGCCCTATCTTAAAACTGTTTCAAACAGACGTCACAGGTTTGTGCTCACACGCCTAAGTTTGGATATATTTCACAGATTATGTACCTTTCCCAAAATTAATGATTGGTCACGAGACCTGGTAAATTGCCCCTGTGATGGCAGACTGTGCCAGAATACGATGCATGTTGTTTTAATGTGTACATTTTATTTAGTATAGTATAGGAAGCCAATTCTTCCAATTATAAGGCACCTAAATTACAAACAATGTCGCCCACTTTATTTTAACTTACAGTCACATGAACAACAAATGAGAACACAGGGGGTCTGTTAGCCAAATATTATAGCTAGACTGTCTGTAAAAGCCAACAGATCCAGAAGGTACCCAAATCACCTCTGAATAGCCTTTCAACGGAAACAACTAAAAATTCATAGAAAGACGGATCACCTAACAGACAATAAATATACTCAAAGTTGGTTTACAAAATCCATACCATCTAGAAGTGGATTACCATCAAAAAGACTTGAGTGATCAGTCATATCATCTGGCCATCCAGTTTGTAAATAGGCTAATCCCTTGATCATAGGGACTTTTAGCCACCAGATTGATTGATAGTCTTGGATTGAGTCCACCATTGAGAATGAACCGCCTAAAGATAGCCAATCTTTTGATGGTTAAGAGATTGTGAAAAAAAGAGAAATCAGTGCAACATAAACCAAAAAGGTGGTGAGTTTAAAATAGGGTGATATAGCCTCAACAACAACTTTATTCAACAGCCGACCATATCACCTAATTCAAACCAGAACAGTGCAAAAAGGACAGTGTCAGCAAATATCTGTCCACAAACAGGCCAACATGTTTCTGCCTAACGGGCAAATCATCCCTTGGCTTTCATCAGGGCCTCTGCTCGTCAATGGATTTATTGAATCCAAATGGCCTCCCCTAAGTCTCAGGATTGAGCTTGAGGTACCGACAGACAGAGCGGGGCCTCGTAGTCCTGAGCACGGTCCAGGTGAGGTGAGGTCCTTTCCCCTGTCAATTTGGATTCAATAAATCCATTGACGTGGAGGAGTAGTATATCACGGTTGGCACAAGTTGTATTGTTTCCCAACCCTTTTTTTGATTTTGATTTGTTCACATCAATTTTTGGTAGCAGTTGCAACATTTATAGAGCAGTGGCCCCGATGAAAGCCAAGGGATTAATATGTTGTAGCTGGGGATCTGAACAAGACTAGGGTCTTTAAACTGCATATCCCTTTGACCCTCTCACCACAGTTTGTTATTATAATATACTTACAGTCACAGCCATCATTAGAGATTTGCTGCAGCATGTCATCTTTTCTCTGGGCAGTGTTTTATGCTAGAAAGAAGCTGATAATAGGTGCCGGATAGAGTATACTAATTGGAACATATACCAAGAACCATGATCAATAAGGTAATCGGGATTAATAACAATTGGAAGTTGGAAATGGAGAATGCAGGGTAAATACACTTTAAACTTTTTAGGATTGTATTACTCAACTCTGTATAGTGGTGTTTTTTTTCGCAATTTCTCTTTCTGTTCATAGCTTTTTATATGTAACTGATTGAAATAAATGAATTGTATTTTAAACATTTGCTTTAATGATGAAATTGCCTTTTAACACCTTTTAAAAATGCAGTTACATGAATTTGAAGATTGCTGTTTTTTAAGTGCGTAAATGCTTTTATGGATGTTCTTTCATGGCTTCGATTAAAGCTATATATGACTATGACTGTGAGTACTCTGGTGGGAACAGTACTTGTGGACTGGACCTAATTTTCCTGGATATTCGGGGGAGATTTCAATGCAGTCTTAGATATCACACTAGACCATTCCCACCTCCTCTCCACTGCCAGGAGCAGCTTCAACGCGACAGGCTAAATCCCTACATACCTGGTCACAAGGATGGTAATTGAGGGACATATGGCGCAGCCGCAATGAGGATAGGAGGGAATACTCTTATTAATCACCTACCCATGTGTTGCATACTCGAATAGATCGCATATTCTGCAGCCCATCACTTCAAACACAAATTACCCACACAACATATGTTGATAAAACGATATCAGACGACAACTCTTTAGAAGAAATAATTTTCCGGGGACGTGTCCCCAAACCAGTTCCCACTTGGAGGCTAGACCCTCACCTACTCGAGCAGGGAGTTTTCCGAGCCATTATGGCATCAACCATTGACACTTATTATATAAAAAAAGAGGGAACGGTATCTTCGGTAGGGATAGAATGGGAAGCATTTAAAATGATCATACGAGGAACTGCAATCTGCTCTGTGGAGGGTGCTCATCAAACGGTTAATATGGAGGTAAAACAAGTGGAGGATACAATTCAATCAAATTTAATGTATTGATGATATTGGAACTCCAAAGAGTTCCACATAAAAATATACAAAAATGAATCAATTTACTGTGTATCATATCATACTGCTCAAAATAGCAGAACAAAAATATAATCAGGGGCACAGCAATTGCAATTTTACTCTACAATTGAAGGTTAAAAGACAATATTTATGAAAAAGCAAAAATAACTCCATAGAATCGCACTACCTGGGGGCTGATTCCGATCCAGGTCGGAAAGCTCTCCCACCGAGCCGGATCCGGTGTGTTTTCCGACTGAGCCAGACTCCTGCAGTCGGACTGTGCGAGTACGATGCGAGCGCATGCGCTGGACTCGGTTCGGTCGGACTCCCATTGAAGTCAATGGGAGCCGGTCGTCCGGCGCCTACATGGGCTCCCATTGACTGAATGGGCACAGCTTGCATAAAGGCGGCCTTCACAGTGGGTACGCGTCGGTGCCATCCGCACCGTACATGCCTGTGTTGGGGAGACCCTTGGGTCTCCCCCTGTGTCCGAGTCGTAAGGCTGTGGGTGACAGGGCGCCTGACACGGACCCCCAAAGGCAACATGCCGGACATTTTGCAAGCCGGAAACTTCATCTCGTTCCGGCTGTCCGACGCGGTCATAAATTGCATACATTGCACAGCACAGTAAGCTTACGGCCGAGATGTATGGAGCGGTTTGGACCCGGAAACGACTTGGTCGTGAATTTCACGTAGCTCGCATCCTACTTGCTCGCTCGTACAGCTGTACGGGTCGGGCAGAAAACAAGTGTACGGCTCATAGTTTTTCCGGCCGGATCGCATTCAGTGCCCTTCCAACCCGGATCGGAATCGGCCCCTTAGTGTATAAAATTCGGGTGCGCATATACAGAAACCTTTACACAAATGATTATGCACTTTTCACTTCTCATGAAAATCACCAACTCCGCTGCAGTTGCAGGCGTCGAAGCACACCTGAGTGACACTCGGTCGCTCGGGTGAACCGCATGGCACCAATCAGGTTGGTGAATGAGGGGTTTCTTAAAAAGAAAATATTTTTTTCTTTTTTCTTGCATTCCATTTCACTGTAGATCTAATCACTAGGACATCATGTCCTGGGGATACTCCTTCATTTGTTTTATAGAATACTAACTCCAGGGGACTAGGAGTACAGTCCCAAAAAAAACCTTACTCTCCCTTTGTTAAAAACGGACAAACAAATAAGACATGATTTATATTTTGTACCCAATTTTCACATAGATCATAAAGTCTATTTTCCCTAGGTAATCCCTCTCAGGCCCCTGTTATAATTCGCAAAGGGAGCAAATTCATCCTTAACAGCAAAATAGTTCTACACATTCCATGGGGAGGTTCCATACAACGTATGATATTTTTTTCTTATTTATACAACACCCTAGAGTGCCCTGAACACAAAGTTATATCTCTCTTGTAACTGACTTCATAAATAATTTTTTTGATCAATTTTCAATACAGATTTTGGGTGAGAACATGTACCACTATGGCCAATTTCAAATAACTCCAGGGCTTCCCATAATTT
Organism: Lissotriton helveticus; assembly: GCF_964261635.1. Taxonomy (NCBI): domain Eukaryota; kingdom Metazoa; phylum Chordata; class Amphibia; order Caudata; family Salamandridae; genus Lissotriton; species Lissotriton helveticus. The sequence goes on along the minus strand of NC_136071.1, from coordinate 643,614,340 downwards.
CTAAAAACAACGCTTTTGCCCTTCAAGCTGACAAAAATGTTGTGTCTTAGTGCAGCCCGAATAGAACTTACATCATTTTTCAATAAAGCGTTATCCCACTTCAAACATGCTGCCATGGTGATCACATAAGTTGAGAGAAGCCCAAATTCAAGCTGAAGGGCTGCAATGTTCGCTGCACTGATCAAATTGCAGATTTGGCGCCAAATGCACCCTTCCACCTTCTCAAATATATCCCACTGCTGTGCATCTACAGGTTTGCATGCATAAACAAGTGGAAGACACCCTGGGAAAACTTTAGCGTGAACCAGCCCAAAGAATTGTTAATACGAAGGATCTCCAAGGAGCTCACATAAAATATGCAGAACGCCTAGAACCACTGGTCATAGATTACCAAGCGTATATGCAAAAAGTCTATACTGAAGCAGATAGACCAGGCACGCTATTAGCGCGACTAATTAAGAATGCCCCCCACCTACACTGATACTGGAGATAGCCACCCCGCAACGGGCCCATGTAACCAGCCAAGCTGAAATAAATGAGGCCTTCCATGATTATTATAAGGCATTATACACAAGCCCACAGAGAGTAGATTTGCAGGCAATCAAAGACTTCTTGAGCTCGGTTTGTTACCTCAAGTTTCTGCAGAAGCACAGGAGACACAAGCTGTACTGTTAACCTCTGTTGAAATACGGGCAGCAAATAAAGATCCCCCGAAAAATGAGACCCCAGGCATAGATGGCATACCGATTGAATTTTACATCACTTATTCCCAACAACTGGCTCCCAGACTAAAGAAACTATAACAAGAGTCACCCATGGCTGTATTGTTACCTCCCACTACAGTGCAGGCCCTAATAACTTCACTGCCCAAACCCGGCAGGGCCCATACTAACCTCTCCTCATATAGACCACTTTCTCTAGTAAACACAGAATACAAAATACTCAGTAAAATATTAGCCAGCCATCTCCTGCCTCTTTTACCAAAGCTAATAAACACCGGTCAATGTGGGTTTGTACCAGCACGAAACACATCCTTTAATATACGTAGACTATGTAATATTATGCCTGCCTGCCCAGAGGCTCTGGTTGGAGCGGCGTGCTTATCACTGGACATCTCCCAAGCCTTTGACACACTGGATTAGGAATATATGCTGACCACATTACAGAGATTTGGGATTCCTCTTGAATGTATACAGTGGGGCAAATTACTATATCATTTACCAACAGCCCATGTATGCATAGGGTTGCATATATCACAGATGTATCAGATACATGCACTGCCATTATATGCAGGCAACATTATAATTTACTTTTAAGACAAACGTGAGAATTTAAATCCAAGTGCACAAACCTTCACTCAGTTCAAATGTATTGCGGGTCTGGCCATTAATTATGAATAATCGTATGCATTCCCCTTTAGGAGTGGCCTGAATGTGCAAACAATCCTCTTTGGAGAACAAGGTATAACATTTGCCCCTACTACTTTCTGTTACCTAGGAATACAAATTTATAGACATCCGCATGACCTCATCGAAGGGAATATATAAAAGGCAATAGGCTCCTTGTGTGCGCAGGTTGCTTTTTTTAACCACCACAATTGATCAGTCTATAGCGGCCACCTACACTCTAGACAGATACTACTTACACATTTGACCCATATATTATACCCATACCCACAGATTATACAAGAAATATACTCCACAAAGTAAGCTAAACACTCTAAAAGTGGCTGTTGATGTTGTCAACAAAGTAATGCAAATATATACGCTTGTAATGATATTATTTGAAATGACCAATAAAATGTGTTATTAAAAAAAAAAGTGGAGAAGTGTGGCTCAATGGTTAGAGCGGCAGACCCTGATGCTGAAGTCTAGCACGGGACCAGGGTTCAATTCCCCGCCTCGGCGGGTCTTGAGCTCAGAAATTCCACGGACCTGATAATTTTCGCCTCGGTGCCTATTCCAATCATGAAGTCCAACTCTGCAGCTCTGAACAATAGCTTGCTTAATCTCCACAATGGCCCCCACAACGCTAAGGATACCTGGCCTCCACTTTGGGGGTGCCCAGGAGTGGACACCCCACAGGGAAAGCCAGGATGGGTGCCACAGCGGTATTCGTACAAGCGCCTTGAGACCCTTGAGTGGTGAGTAGTGCGCTATACAAGTATCAATTTATATATTGATAAAATACAGGCAATTCAGGACAGCCTAGGGACTAGCTCCCTTGAGCAGGCAGGGTCCCACATCCCGAACATTTTAATTCCCACTTCGTCAGTTGCCCCGCTGATGGAATTCTTCCCTTGCTTTGCTGGACTCATTGTCTATCCTTAAATCACTTAAGTCGGACTCTCCAACAGACCCGTGTCGGGCTAGGTTACTAGCGGGGGCTGCAGAGGTGGTTAATCCAGAGGTAAATTTCACCGTTAATTTGTGTCTCCAGACAGCCACTGTTCCATTGTCATGAAAACAGGCTAAATTGTTACCGCTTTCTGAAAAAGCCCTCCTTAGTTCCTAACTTACTCGCTAGCTATCGCCCTATCTCCCTTATTCCAGCTGTGGCAAAGGTGTGCGAGAAAGGTGTCTTTAGACAGCTTGCCACCTTTGTCGAGTCATCTGGGCACTTTATCCTGCCAAATCCTGATTCAGGGTGACTTACAGCACAGAGACTGCTCTCGTCACAGAGCCTTGTATAGACTCGGGCAGGCGTACCTTAGAACGCATTTTGCCTATTATGTCCCTCGCAGAACTGCCGTGCAGTGATTGGCAGTGGTCCCTCACTTCTGCAGGACTCGCTTGGGGGGTAGCTCCCTTTCCGTCAAAGCAGCGGAAGCCTGGAACTTCCTCCCAGTGGAGCTTCGGAATACCCAGGATACTAGGCTGTTCAAAAAGCAATTAAAGACCCTACTTTTTAATAAACCCATTTAATCTCAGAACCTCCGCTTTCACGCTCACTGCCCACGCCAGGACACTCTTGAGTATCTGTGCGCACTTTAAATGCATTATAACATAACTTATAGTTCTCTAACTGCTAGGCCACGCTATTCCTCTACTCTTCTCTCTCCCTTTATGAAAAATAAGTGCCTTTCATAAATAGCGATTTAACGTTATAACTGAATTATAGAGCCTGACCTTCTTGTGAAATGTGCTCTTTCCTGCAAAATGTATTTCTCTTTTTTACACCATATGACTTCAATGTGTTTTCTTAGAGACATATTCATAATGAACAAGCGTAATGATGAAAAGAAAATGCTTGCTGCAGCTTAAATTTTTATGATCAAACCAGGACATTCCAGAATTCAAATGTTTCATTCCAGCTCATTGTTACACAATTGGGACACCATACAGCTCATAGAGTAGGCTTGCAAAAGGTTCCCATGAGAACCTTCGTAGATGTAACTTTTTGTATTGCATTGTAGTCACCCCTGAATACCTTTATGACGACATGGGCCTCTCTGTGGTTTAGTTTGGGTGGTCAAAAAATTATAAAATGAAAGGGATATCCATCACATGTACCTGTGAGGTATGAAAAGTAGATTGTAAGGTGACACAATAGGTGTAAGAGATATTCCTGAGTGTAGTGTTGACACTACAGTCAATACTGGGGGGAGCGCAAATTGTGGACTGCATGTACCATGATACAAAGGAGCAAACTTTTCTGGCATATGATGTAGTACTCGGCAAAACCCTTCCCTGCCCATTTATCACATGTTCCTAATGTTCCTTTTTGTAAAAATTGCATTCTGGCCCATTGATTATACTTCATCCTCCCCGAGCCGGAGAGTGCGGCCCGGGCCGGAGAGTATGCCCGGGTGCGGAGAGTATGGCCAAAGCCAGAGATTCCGGCCTGACTGCAGACATAAATATATGTCTCGTAAATGACCTTTGTGAATCCCAAAAGCTGTAAGGTTAGACTTTTGTCTGAGATTGCCTTTGTGAATCGGGCCCATTGTGGTACTGTGTTTGTGTGTTGCATAAATACTTTACACATTGCCTTTGTAGATGAGCCTGACTGCTTTGTGCCAAGCTACCAGAGGGTGAGCACAGGGTTTCTTATTGTGCATCTAGCTTACCCTAACTAGAGTGGTGGTTCCTGCCTGGCCTGGGTGCATACCACAGCCAACCAGGAATCTCATTTCTAACAATCTGATTTACAAAAACTTGTGAACGTGGTTTTTTGCCACAATTATGTGTCTATCTGACAGAGGTGTAACAAGGAAAAATGTCTGTATTTCTCCTCAGTAATTCCTCTTTCCATTTGTGCTGCATTCTGCAGTACACATAGAAAGGAGGGAACATTCCTCTAAAGATTGTTGTTGTGCAGGAAGATGTGCCTTCCTGCACAAAAACAATCCTGCCCGTAAAGTACATCCCCCTAGTGCAAGGTTTCCTGCATTGGCACAAGGCAGCACACAGTGTGCCAGGGCAAGCAGAGAGTAGAAATATGCAGTGTCTTTGTAATAATGGAGCATTTCTGTCCTCTATGTTTGTCACAATGTAGCACAGGAAGTTGCCTTGCTGTGTTACATGAAAGAATTGTAAATCTCCCCTTCAATATTTGACCTTCAACTCATGCCTCTATTTGTCCTCCATGCATATCAAAAGCCAATGTGATTGTATGGTTACTTTTTTGTTACCACTCTAGGATAATCTGCCATTGTAGTAGGACATTTTTCTATTTATTACTTCAGAGAAAATCGGTCTCATTCCGGCATAATAAAAGGACAGGTAGATAACATATCTCTCCCCAAATAGAACAAAGACTTAAACAAACAGCAAAAAGCTACTGACCACACATGCTTTTGTGTACTTCTTCTGTGATTTAAAGGGTGTTTGATTAAATGGGGGACTTACCCACAAGGTGAAGCAAAGCATTTTTGTGGAGCTGGAACATTTCAAACAGAAGGTGCTGTTCATCGAACAGTGTAAAAATGTTTGTCACTGCATGACAACAGATTACAGAAATTAGGATCTGATGCGGTTGATGGCAGGAACACATAGTTTGGGTGATTGTTACACAACATACAGCCCTGTCTTTGTTATATATTTATAATGCACAATTGCAATGTAACACTTACATATTTAAAATTGGGGTTGTGGATTAAAGCTTTCATTTAAAGTTTAATGCAGTGGGTCCTATCGCCGTCAATTGATGGCTCATATATGTTGCCACTCTCACTGTTCCCCACCCCATTTAGTGCTGCGGTAAAAAGAACTACTGCCTTTCCAACAGAGGAACCTTAGCCAGCACTGTTAGTAGAAAACATTGACCTCCACGTCATCGTGCCAGTTACACCGCCCAATTCAGGGCAGAGAGATAGGAACACATGTGATGAATAGCAATCCTTAGCAGAGAAAACTCCCTGCATGTCAGGGCTATTGATTTTTATGTTTTTTAAGAACATACTGCACTTAAAGATTTATTCAGCACACATGGCGTCCATTCATAAGCTGTTCACCCTTCAAGTAACTGCTGTAGTGGTGGTTGCTCTGAAAAACTTCGATATCCCTGCAAGGCCAAAAGGGACCTTTAAAGCTAGCATGCAGTCCTCCATCAGGGATTCCAGTCACCCTCTAAAGAAGGGCTTAGCTGATATCTAAAAAAGTATGGACTTTGGTCAAGTGGTGGAGCCAGAATGACAACCTCATGCCAGTATAAACAAATTGTAAACCTATAGAATACAGACAATCCAAGGCATTGAAAGGACAAATTATGCCTTTGAAAAGTCAGGGAATAACTACAAACAACTAAGCTGGAGACAGTTCTCCAAAATCAATTAAAAGTAAAATGTACATTTTTGTTTTGAATGTATGCCTACAATGTAAAAGGATGGTATTTGTTATCCTATACATTCTTAAATATGTTTCTAATAAATTAGACGATAGCCCTGACTAAGGGTTTAGGTGTTATTTATCGCACATGATAAATAATGATACCATGGGTTACGTTATTTATCGAGTGCGAGAAATTACACCTATCATGAGTTTGTGGGGAATAACATGCAGATGTTGGTGTTTGACACACCAAAATTTGCATGGTACGGTAAATATCATACAATTTCACCTGTTACATTTTGACAGGCTTAACCTGCCAAAATGTAATGGCAACTGAGGTATTTAACACATCTGATTATTATCGGATTTGTTAAATACAGCCAAACTCATAATTCTGAGTCTTGGGCAAACAGGGGTTTACGCACGGGTCACAATTTACAGGCCCACACGTAATCAATGCCTTAGTCTAAGATGTGCTAACATTCGTGCACCACAGTGCTGCGTAACAATCAGCAGTTCATATACCCGAATGGTACAATATTGCACTATTATGCAAAATTTAAAAAACTATGGGGCATATTATCAAGGGGGGGTGATAGGCACTTTTCGCCGGTTTAGCAGCCGTTTTCGGCCGCTAAGCGGCGAAAATTCTATCGCCCTATTATCAAGCTGTTGCTAACAGTGGGCGTACCCAACCCGTTAGCGACTGAAAGCAGTTGATAACGTCGCTATCGCCTATTCACAAGGCTGGCGTAGCGATGGAAATATTCCCCCTATCGCCAAAAACTAACGCCCGCTCTGACCAGTTCTTAGCCATGTTATCCAATGGGATGTGGATAACATAGCTAAGAGCATTTCGTCACTAATGCGAGAATATCGCTATATTCTCAGCGATATTCTCGCATTACGCCGCTATCGCTGGATATTTTAGCGCTATGGAAAAAAAACGTTGCTAATAGCATGTTTTTTCCGCTAAAATATCCAGCGTAGGTAATATGCCCCATATCATTACACCACTACATTTAATTATGCACCATTCACAGTAAAAATCTACAGTGAACGCGACATTCACTGTAAAAGTGTATGAAAACACACAAGAACAACAGAAAGGCAGCTGGTTGTTTGAATGCTTTTGTGTTTTTGCTCTTCTTTTAGCGAGAATTTCTTTTTTTTAAATATAGTGAGAATTAATGGGTTTGCAGTTTGTGTAATTACATGTAACTTTGTGTAATTTTGCATTATTTTGCCAAGATTCAACACAATTACCCAAAAGCAAACTGCACAAATTTCAAATACAGCAAACACAAGAAAAAAAACAAAATTCAAACACTTTTTACAGTATGACATAATTATTTCAACAGAACCTTCATCTCAACTATCATATCGTTCAAAACCTCCCCCTGTGTTGACCATGCAGGAAGGTCCATTGCCGTTTTTCCTTCCCTGAGACCCCGAAGTGTATATTCCCTGTAATCAAAGAGCCACAGGGGTATATTCACAAGAACGTGTGTAAAATATCACCAAAAAATGCTAACGCACCTTTACACATCGCAGCCTATCGCGGGAAAAAACCTGTGTCAACGAGGAATTCACAACATGCGATAGTCTGCCGAAATCGCGGCCAATGTCCGTGATACAACCACCTCGATGGAGATAAAAACACAAACCTCAACGTGAAAAAACATGCGATGGGCCAAAGCTCGTTGAGGAAGTCAGCGATAAGCAGTGCCAGGCCTGCAATACATACATGACAGGCAGGAAAAATCACTATAAAAGTAGAAAAAACACCCAAACACAAACTGACCAACACCCAAGCACCATGGAGGCAGCCGGAGCAGGTGCAGAGGACGTGCGCAACCCCACAAGCACCCCGGACGACCAGCCTGGGACCTCGGGGACAGGGAAGGGCAATGACAAGAAGAGGAAGACGAAGTTCACTCCACAGGAAAACAGGATCCTGATTACGGAGGTGATGGAACACCATCAACAACTATTCGTCACCTCCATCGTGTCATTGGGAATCAAAAAAGGGATTTCGCAGGACATCGTGAACAAGGTGAATGCCATCGGAGAACACAAGAGGTCAATGGACGAGGCCAAGAGGCGATGGATTGACATCAAGCGAAAGACCAAGGAGAAACTCGCAGCCAACCAGAAGGCAGCAATGCAGACTGTAGGTGGGAGCCCAGCGTCAGAGCTCATGCTGGATAACATGGAGGAGCTGGTATCGACAGTCATCAGTGTGGAGACTGTGGCCGGAGTCGGGGGACCAGACACTGCTCAACAGGACACAACACAACATCAACAGGGTGAGTGACCACCAGGTACTGGGGGGATGGGTGGAGAGGGCCACAATGGCACACATGCACAATCAAGCAGAGCACAGTGCACACCCACAATGACTCTGGTTCATGGCCCTGATCTACACACTGTCACAATGTACAATTCCATGCTGTCTGTATGTCAACATGTGCCATGCGGCTACATACATGTGGACAGATTGTAATGCACCATCTCCCCTTCACATTGCAGAGGCACCGTCAACACCTCCTGCACACAGTCCCAGCCACTCTTCACTGATAATGAGGACACCACCAGCATCGACATCCAAGCCCTCCAACACATCATGGAAATCTTCTGCAACTCACCTCCAGGATCAGGGCAGCCCAGCTGCATCGAGGAGACCCCACCCACTACCCAAACCACCCAGCAGGAGGCACCAACAGCCCCAGCAATCACCCAAGACCCCCAGGAACAAACCATGGCCTTCCAACGCTGTGTGCTGGAAGGCCAGATGGGTGGCTGAACAGGTGCGGGTGGGGTTCAGCCTCATGGCTACCAAACTGGACGCCATCCATGGGTTTCTAGGTCCCATCAGGGACCAGCTACAGTCCCTAACGGACACCCACGGCCCACTCCATGGTCTCTAACGAGCCCTGACTGACATCGTGGAGTCATGACGCGGAGAGAAAAACACCTGTCCGCTCAGACTGGCTCCAGCGATTCCAGTCGTAAGCTGGCACACATGCAGAGGCTCATGGAGGACATGGTGCGGATGGAGACGGAAAGGATGGCAGCCACCACTGCACATCAGCAAAATGCAGCTGGTATCTACCATGTCCTGCAGATCCTCAGGCGTGGCGCTGATGAATGCTGCTGCCCGCACACCATCCACATCTCCTCCCCCTGGCATGTCAGTGCCTCACAGTGCAGCAGGTGTAGCCACTCTGGCACCTGATGTGTCACTGTCACACAGTGCGGTCGACAATCCTCCTCCGGCCCCTGATGTGTCAGTGGCAAACAGTGCCGCAGCTGAAATGCAATACCCAGAGGTGGGGCAGAGCACACATCCGAGAATGAGGACGTGGATCTGATTGTTGTCAGAAGGAGGCACTAGCATTCATTTCTGCTACCTGGTCTGTTTCTGCTTGGTACCGCACATGGCCTCACGACCTTCCACTGACCCCCAATACACTCCGTTGCACTCACCTTGGACCGTGACATGGACTGCCGTATCCTGTTTGATGACCAATGACACAGTGACCAGAATGTGGACTGTACCCTTCCTCTTCCACAGGACCTGTCATCCCCGGATGGACTTTGGCTGGCCCTCCACGGGCCAATATTGTGTGGTGTCCTTTGCATGGCCCTGTACCGCTCCAGCTGCAAAACTCCACTGTATGTGCAATAAACATCCAGTAACGGACTGCTGCGTCATATCTTTCATCATTCATGTATGAATGTGTGAATTAATATAGGGACAGTGATTTCCCTTAGGTCAATGATGCTCATCTAGTGGGATGCAAGTCACCGTATGCTACATTGCCTATTGTGTTCTGGGTGACGTGGACACTACAACAGGGACACACGCATTAGTCACTTCCTTGTCCGGACATGGACTGAACCACACCCATATCTCCCGAGTCATTGTTGCAAGCCCTGCGCTGGGACGGCGTACTCCAGGCCAGACCACTCCGCTTACACTCCCAGTGGGGGCCCACATAGCTACCTGTCTCAGGCGTGCTCGCTGGTGGTGTGCAGGTTACTGGTCTAGTTGTCAGCATGTCACGCCACTCCCTGAGGGCAGGTTTGCACACACACCGCACCCATCCGGCACAGGCGTCACAGGCCATGTGACCATGCAAATATAAGGGGTCAACAACGTCACATTCCCCTCTGCTGGTGTGACTGGATGACAGATGCTCCACGGTGCTCAATCATAAAGGGCCCATGAGTTGCTGAGCACAGGGTTAGTGGTACCCGAAGCCTTGTGGCCGTCACGGACCTACCGCCCCATGGCGCTAACTGGCTTTGCACAGGGTTAGTGGCACCCGAAGCCTTGTGGCCATCACGGGCCTACCACCATGTGGAGTTGAATGACGTTGCACAGGGTTAGTGGCACCCAAAGCCTTGCAGCCTTCACAGGCCTAACACCATGTGGCGCTGACTGGCGTTGCACAGGGTTAGTGGCACTTAAAATAGCTGAGCGGGTGTGGAGCCTGTGATGATGACATGTACACTGATGTGGTCTCCGCCATTGGTGACTCAGGACTCAACGTCATGTGTGGGACCTGCTGGTCCGCTGGGCGGGCCCGCATGATGTGGACCATGCCATGGTGGCGTGACCGGGGCCTGGAGCTTGCACCCGCACGTGGTGTGCCTACTGATGGACTCACCGGTGGCAGCAGACGAACAGTGGGGCCTGTGTGCACAGGGGCGGCGGTGTCTCTCTCTCTCTCCCTTCCTTTCCTTCTCTCTCACACACTCTCTCTCCCTTCCCTCTGTCTCTCTCTCTCTCTCCCTTCCTTTCCTTCTCTCTCTTTCTCTCTCTGGCTCACTTTACTTCTATGTTTCTCTGTGTCTCGCTCCTTTGATGTGCACATGACACACGTCCTTATTTTGTGCTTTATTTTCCAGCCTGTGACGTCGAGATTGTTCCTGATGGACCCAACAGGATTCTTTTGCATGGGGGTTTTGTGTTGTGTTTCAATAAAGTTTTTGGCTGTTACTTTTGTGCTGTGTGGCTGTTTCTCGTTCTTCTGGCCACACATGTGTGTATTTATTTTGGCAATGTGCGTCATCATGCGTTTTTGTGGCTCTTGTGTCGTGCATGGTATGTGTATGTCCGGGGGGGCTGGGGGTGGTGGTGAGGGATGTTGTGGCCCTCATGGGTATCAGAGCTGCATGATCATTGTCTCCATGGCATCTGTGGGTCTTCAGGTGTGGCTCTTGGATGGGCTCCCTTTCATGCTGTGGGTAGTCATACTGCTTAGCACCAGCAAAAGGCAGATGTTAAATCCCTTGTGCTATCACGGCTTATTGCATGTTTTTGTGGCGCTTCACAGATCTGGCAGTTCGTTGTGAAAGTGGTGTTGTGGTTTTTTTCGTGTGTTTTAGCACGGGAACGCCTACTCTGCATCTCATTAGCGTTCGTTGGTGGTGTCCACCGTGGAGATACATTTTGGGGCAGTTATCGCGGGAATACAGGCGATGTCTGCAGTTTGCACCAGCTTGTGAATGGGGCGTTAAATCTATCTCCACTTTTGATGCGTTAAGGTATAGATAAATCAGAGTTAAGTCCTTGTGAATATCCCCCATAGTGTCTTCAGAGGCTTTTCATATTCAATTGAAGGAGACATGGTCAGTTAACCCCAATGGATTTCAATCTCTTATTTTTCACCCTCCATCTTAATGATTTTTAAATTCAACTTCCCCTTTACCCTGTTTGATGTTTTATTATACATATCCTTAACGAAGACTTTAAAAGTTTCCCATTCTATGAGCACACTGTCCATGGTACCTACATCACTTAGGCAATATTAATATAAATCTATCCTGTGGTTTCTACAACATGATACATGTGTGCCTTTGACTCAACAGAAGATATGCTAGCAATCGGTTTCCGTACACCTAAGATATTTCATGTGCTGTAATGAACTCTACTTAAGTCTAAAATATAAAATCTAGCCTAGACTGGAGTGCAGGTCATGCAATGGCTAGACGACTGATTAAGTGAGAGATTTGCCACACAGCAATAATATTAACATGTTTAAGCATGTCTCGTGTATATCCTGCAACACATAGAGGTCAAATGATGTCAGCAGCAGTCCTTGGGGTGACAAGCCAGTGTGCCTCCATGCTCAGGACAGAGTCTTTATCCTCTGAACAGTGCCTGACTCTGTGGCATCTGAGACTATCAATTGTTCTGGAGGCAGACACTGTGGCTGTGCACCATGAAGCATCTGCTGCCGCAGTCTCTGATCTTGAAGCCATCGCCTGATTTGCAGTGGGCCTATAAGACTTTCTATTCTATTGTCTTTTCCACTTCTTTCCCTCATGTTTTTGTGGTGATTTGTCTGCTGTGGGCTTGTTTTCTATGGCTCATTTCTCCACATATTGCCATGTTTCTGTTGGAACCATCTGATGATTTCCCACCCTGTATTTTCAGCATAACTGGGAAAATAGGATGCATTTCAAATTTAATATCTTGGGGTTTTTGTTTGACCTCCAAAAATTATTTTCATTGTAGTTGTACTGCAGGTGTGAATTCTGAAAACAAACATAACTTTATGTTTAATACTCTTAATGGACCACTTTCTCTTACCTTGTGCAATATGTCATCACTGTCTCTGAAATTCAGCATGTAGTTATAAGAAGATTTGATGGTGTTCTGGTGTAAGAGGAATTGCAGGAACTCTATGTGCTCTTTCAACTTTGAAAAACTTAGAAAGACAATTACATGGATGCACAACCATTCTTCCAAGTGCGCTTCTATATTTTTGTGGAATCTGATAGCCCTGTTTATATATGTTCTGGGAGTTCAATAACCGTTTTGGAGTTCTGTGATATTCTGTGTCATTGAACACATTACATATTTTGTTTCCATAATTCAGCATATCTTCTGCTGGGTTGATTGTAAGAGGTCTATATATTGGGCAACTGCAGCAATATTTAGTTCCAGGGTTTTAAGTACATCTTTTATAGGTGCCAAAATGCTGCTCAGTTAATCAAGCAATAGGGGATTAAACACTTTTTCATTTGCAGTCTCTGTTTCTTTTGTTACCTGTACAGTGTTGTTTTTGAGAGGTATCAAGGGCATGCAGGGTTTTTGCACTATAATTAATTTGCAGCACAGCACTAAATGGCATTACATCACATGGCATAAAACCCATGATAATGGAAGCAAAGTGACCATCATGGCACTGAAACCGAGCCAGTGAGCATGAATTCTTGCATATGTTACATTGTCGAACCTTTTTAGGTTGCTTACTAGCTGGGCATAAAAGTTTTGAAGCCTCTAGAATCCTAAATGAACAGATAGAAAATTTTACAGTAATTGACCCAAGACCAGACGTAAGGTGAAACTTCCTAAGCATGAAGATGGTGAGGCAAGTACTAGATAATCTGAAGGCATAGAAGCATGCAGATGAAATAGCACTGGCCTGGACTTTAAAATAGAGATATGAGTTCAACATAACTCCTAAAGATTTACCTTTAGTTACTGGAAAGGGAGCTTTTCTCACAGTTGTAGGCCGAAGTGTGTTTTGCCGTCACTCAGTGGGGTTACCAACTAACACGAGTTTAGCGAAATGTTGCACCATCTATTGCTGGACTTCAAGCAGGCAGGTTGTCAGTTAGACTTTAGAATTATGGTGTTCAAGGTGCACAATTAACTGTGCATAGGCGAAATAAACAATTGTGAGGCAGCCAGAAAAACTGATCAGTTGGGCTAGAGGACTAACATACATGTAAAACAATATAAGAAAAAGAGCAGATCCCTGTGACATCCCCCAGTTAGCAGGTAAGGATGAAGAACAGTAAGTGTAAATACCAAAGGCTGGCTCACCTTCTGAGGAAGGAGAAAAACCTTTTAAGAAAAAGCAAATTATACCCTGCTTTTGCTAGCTTGCTGAGTAGTGTCAACAGGTATTCGTATAAGACAATTTTACTTTAAAAGAAGCATTTACATAAAAGTTGCAAAAAGGAAGGAAACGGGGAGACAATAATAATTATGGCAGGTGAATGCTAGGATTAATCTGTATTTAGGTAGGTATAACAAAATTAGAAAAGGACAATATTGCAGCATTCTGTTACATTAAATGTAAATGTAAATGTAACCCCTACAGACTTTTGCACAATAGTGGTCATGAAAAAATAAGGTGAACGGCACAGATACCAAGTGAAAATGCTATATACAGTGATAAGACGGCACAGGAAAAGGAAACCACAAATGTTAATATATACAGACAACTTTAAGTGGTTCCCACATATTAGTACATGGTTAGGATTATGTTTCTTTTCATTGAGTCACAATGTTCCACCGAATGTTGACCTGAAGGGTCGATGGCGTTTCGACCTGTATCGATTTCAGGTCATCTTCAGGACCAGGTAACTGATTTTATGGGAGTGCGGTGTGTAGAGCTGGGAAAGAAATCCAACCGGGTGAAGGCACAAAGTCAGGGTTGAATTTTGGATTATGTTAGGTGTACTTCTCCTCCTGCTCTGTCTCATACTGGTATTAAGTTTGGGAAGGATGATAGATGGAAAATATAGTACAATGGACACAGCAAGTAAGAAAATCAACTTGGTCCTGAAACCTCACAAATCATCTCATCGTGAAAGAAGAGACCTGTCATCAGTAAACCTCACAGCCGTTCCTATACCTTGTGGCATAGCATGGGACCGAACTGATTATGAAATTTATGGTCCGGTGGAACTGCTGAAGATTCCACAGCAGTTTAAGGTTTCTTTAAGTGACTTTGTCGCACCCAGCACATTTTCTGATGATTGGGACTTTGAAACTGTTAACAACATGATGACAGATTTAGAAATGTCAGCTAAATTTACAGAACATGAATACCTAGAAGGTTCATCAGATTATGAACAAATTTATTGTTTTAATCATTATGGTCACCATTATTTGCATAAATCTGTAAACACTAGAAATGTTTTTACTTATAATCAATGGGAACATTGTCCAATGCCACCAAGGGGTAGCTCAAAACATTTTATGAAAAATTTCCGTACTTCTCAGGGTTTAACGTTACAAATCCAGAAACGTTTTATTTTTAAAATATAAATAAGACAGGAATGAAAACAATGTTGATCAATACTAAACAAATTTATTCTGCAAACTTTTATGCTCAGCTGTCTACATTAGGGTTTGATTTTACGAAAGACAACATTGAGACAAAAACTGTCTGGGGCACAAAAGATTGGCAGGTGCAAGGTTTCGAAGCCTTATTTAGAGCCTGCATCATCCCAGAACAAATAATGTTTTTAATTGACACTGTTCAACAAATGTCTTGTCTTGGCCTGGCTAAGATAAAAGATTTAAACAAACCGTCTATACCTAAGCCCACATCTGACAGTAATGACACTACAGAAGAGGAGGTGGACATACCCTATATTTTTAAACAAAACAGAACTAATCCTGATTCGAAAAAATGGTTAATCTGGCCCACAGACACAAATAACTGTCAAGATAGATTCCTGAACAAAACACAAGGGTTCACAGTGAATAGGCCAGATGCAAGATATTCTCAGAGACAACATCCAGGGATAGTAACTACTTACAGTGTCGGAAAGCTATGCCTTGAGTGGCTACATAAATCTATACTTCCAGAAATCAAAGAACACTTATCTTTACTTAAAGAAGGCAATGATTTGCGAGATTTCTTATTGGGGCCTTGCAAACTACGTCAAAAACGTTTCTTATACGCCGGTATATACGCTGCTTACAATGAAGCATGGAAAATAACGCAAATGGAAACTGCAGAAAGAGTACGAGAAATTGATCGTATTAATTAAGAGGAAAGCCTCTCTGTAGTTGACATTGGGTTAACAACTCTGTCCTCCAGAATCTATTCTTTTGACAGCATCGTATCATCTGCAATTGACATAATAGAGCAAGACTTGCTAATGTTACAACATGACTTTATATTAACAAGAGAGATAGGGCGCGAGTAAACACTCCTGTACCCCAACAAGTATATCAGAAACAACTAAGGAGTGACTCTGTGGAACGTAACATACGTGAAAAACATAAAGTGACAGGATATTCAAAAACTCCTACCTGGTTAAAGCAACTCTAGGATTTGGCATTTCCAATCCTAATAACCAGGATGCAAAAAACCCAGTGGACAGGAATGACTGCATCCACCAGGGAAAGACAGGTAACCTCTTGTTTAGAAGGACCCTCACTCACCACTAGTTGGTGACATGCTTCATCATCGGGTCCCCGCTGGGGTGGCCGAATGCCCCCCCATCGTGCTACAACGCCTAAGTTACAGCGGAGCGGGATGAGGGTGAGTGTAATAGTGATTAAACTCAAAAGGATGTGCAAAATAAGTGAGTGCAAGGTTAAAAAATACTCGGTTGGAACCCAAACCAAATATTTAATGTGGGCCAACCTGTATTAGGGTTAAAAACGTGAAAGCCGGACGGCCAAAGGTTCTATATTAGGAGACCTGTGTCCTTAATTACGATATCTGGTCAACATGTTTCTGATGTCAAAAAGCGGGATCGCACAGCATTCGTCAGGACCACTACTAAATGGCACTCCAGTGGTATGTACGCGCTAAGGTACACCCTCCCGTGAGGCACTGAATGTGAAAAAATAAAAAAATGTTATTAGTGAAAGTGTAATTACTCACGGATATTACCCGTGCCGGCACACTGTGGATTACAGCAGCCAAAGATACAGATTCGAGGAAGAAAAATGACTTCCTGGGTCAGAGCGGTGCGGGAAATGTTCACGCGGCGTTCACTTTCTACACTCGCGACTCCCCGCCCAGCACCTATGCTCAAGGACTGCCGTCGGGCAGACGGCAGTCCTTGAGCATAGAAAGTGAACGCCGCGTGAACATTTCCCGCACCGCTCTGACCCAGGAAGTCATTTTTCTTCCTCGAATCTGTATCTTTGGCTGCTGTAATCCACACTGTGCCGGCACGGGTAATATCCGTGAGTAACTACACTTTCACTAATACATTTTTTTAATTTTTTCACATTAAGTGCCTCACGGGAGGGTGTACCTTAGCGCGTACATACCACCGGAGTGACATTTAGTTGTGGTCCTGACGAATGCTGTGCGATCCCGCTTTTTGACAGCAGAAACATGTTGACCAGATATCGTAATTAAGGACACAGGTCTCCTAATATAGAACCTTTGGTGGTCCGGCTTTCACGTTTTTAACCCTAATACAGGTTGGCCCGCATTAAATATTTGGTTTGGGTTCCAACCGAGTATTTTTTAACCTTGCACTCACTTATTTTGCACATCCTTTTGAGTTTAATCACTATTACACTCACCATCATCCCGCTCCGCTGTAACTCAGGCGTTGTAGCACGCTGGGGGGGCATTCGGCCACCCCAGCGGGGACCCGATGATGAAGCATGTCACCAACTAGTGGTGAGTGAGGGTCCTTCTAAACAAGAGGTTACCTGTCTTTCCCTGGTGGATGCAGTCATTCCTGTCCACTGGGTTTTTTGCCTCCTGGTTATTAGGATTGGAAATGCCAAATCCTAGAGTTGCTTTAACCAGGTAGGGGTTTTTGAATATCCTGTCACTTTATGTTTTTCACGAATGTTACAACATGGCCAGTCTCAATTACGCTCTATAATGCTGCTAGGCTGGACGTTACAAAATCTCAGTTCAGGCTACGTGCCATGGCGTCTAATCAATAACACGTCATTATTTACTGTGTTTAACCTTACAGATAAACAAATCTCTTTGGCACAAAGAGGAGCAGACTATACAGTGCTGAGCATTGAGAAACTGGAAATATTACCATTGACAGTTTCTGAGAAGCCTGTCATTGAATGGATAATACATGGCACCATCACGATACCAGTGACGACTTTCCAATTTCAGTTTTGTCTACAGCATATACCAGCGGGCCTGTATGAAAGGATGGGTAAAGAATACATTAAGGTGACCTGGAATTTACCCTACACACACAAATGTTGGAATGGGGGAAAGGAGGTATTCCTTAGTGGTAAAAATTGTAAGAACTCACGAAGTGGTACACTTTTGTGCCAAGGTATTAATTTACACGGAGCCTGCGAAGGTTCTGCAAATAACCTCTCTTGCCACCTGCACGGTTCACCCTCCACAGTGATAGAACCAATTTTCAGGCAGCTATCCAATTTCAGCTATGTTAGGCTCAATGACCACAGCTGTTGTGGCATGTTGCCAGGAAGAGTGTATCTAGTTAGTGTGTCATCCAGTGTCACTTGTTGTAAGTGGTAGAAGTGGGTGAGGACGGAAGGGCGCGGCGTGCCCTTACTTTTAAACTTTAACATAGTCCATTCCCCTACTTGTATATTTTAAAAATGCATCCCAGGATGACAGGAATGGTACGAATGTATAAAGTACGGGGTGATTGTCCAGCCCTGTGTGATGCAGATTGAGGAAAGCCTCTGAAGTTGCCACGACTTCCTCCCCCTTCCTGTCTGTATCGGGGCCCAGGAGCATGCCTGACAATACTGTAGGAGAAGTGTTTCACTGTAGGAGCAATCAATCAATCTGCAGTGAAACCGGCTTCCTTTGATGGCCCGGCTGCTGCAGTGATTTACACCTCATTTAGTGAGGCGGCCCCCTGCCTGCCCCCACTGTGACCAATACAATGGTCACATCAAGATGTGTTTACACACCACCCTTAACCTCATCTGCCCTTTGTTTTGGGGCTCACTCAGACTGATGACACCACAAAGAATTCCTGGCAGACTGTGCCCAAACCTTGGCGCTGTTAAAAATTAGTATTTACAATGCAATAGGTCTCGCATTTGCGAAATTTTAAGGTAATGGTATTGTTAATTACAATGCCTATTATTTATATGTTTTCAAAACCCACACAGATAAAAGGTTTGTCATTTTCAATGCCAATAGCTCAAAGTCTCGCAAACGCGAGACATATTCCACTGTAAATGCTTGTCCATGTTTGTGAAAAGCAAACTTTGGCAATCTTGTATACCGAGCGCTGTTCAGTAAATTTGCAGTTAAAAAAGCACACAGAAAGAAAATCACAGTCTACACGTAAAAACAGATTAAACAAAACCATTTAAAATAGGGTCCAAGGGATATATATTTTAAAGACCCACACCTGATTTTATCCCCAGCACCAACTGAATGTATAAGACACGAAACACAAGGGGTCTAACAGCCAAATTGACAGTCTACACTGTCGATACTGAGTCAACAAGATCTCAAAATATCTTTATCGCACACACATAACGTATTAATAACGATAAAGAAGGAAAAAAGGCTAACACTACATGCATAGAGGAGACCGATACATCATCGATTATTCGTAAAATGGCTGATTAATCCACAACAGATTGTAAATGGTTTCCATCAAATTAGACTCAATGATCAGTCCTATCATTTGGCCAAACCCATGTGCAAATGAGGCTGGTCCCCTGATCAGCGGGACACTCAGCTCCGCACCTTGTTGTTGTATCAGGATTTGGTCCACCAAATACACAAACCGTCCATGATTACTGATCTTTTGATGGTAAAGTAAGAAGAAATAGTGCAACGAACAAGAAAGTGATTTAAAATAGGATGGAATGTCCTCCTTCTAAATACTTTATTCTGCGGACTGGACACGCCTCCTAATTAAAAAATAGAACAGTGCAAGAGAAGACAGTGACAATTATCTGTCTACATAAGGGCCAACATGTTTCTGCCTAACGGGTATTTAATCCCTTGGCATTCGTCAGGGCCTCTGCTCGTTTATTAGTTGCACTCCTAATTGTGAAATATTGAATTCACCACCATCACCAAAACAAATTATAGTAAAACTGGTTAGAAACGGTACAACCTGTAACAACCATGGACGTTAACCCTCCGATTCACAATGGTTACTGTGAATTCTGTGAAGGAAAACGTTATATCATTAGTACTGTATTCGATGCATCAGTCTCATGTGCATAGTGTGTCACCAAGCCAACCAATAATGTGTGTCAGAAAATTAATTTTTATGCTTACCCTTTGTGGTAGGGCAATAGACCTCACCTCACCTGGACACTGCTCAGGTACTAAGAGGCCCCGCACTACAAAGATATAGGGAAAACAAAAGAATGTGGCAAAGTACTGTAAAGAAATTTTTCCGCTTTACACCCTGCCTATAATCATTCCTATAACCAAATGCCCTATATCTAGAGGCAAAACATGTGAGGTAGATAAACACCCCAAACTCAGTGTACTAAGCCTCAAAATGACTCAGAAACTCGACTAAGACACCAAACTTTAAGGAAGATTAAAACTCCTTTGTATGCTTATTCAGGAATTTTACAACATTCTGATCTTCAAAACCTGTGATTTGCTAAAGTTTACAACATAGTATAGCTAAAAGTATTCTGTGGTAGCTGCTCACCTTTCCGTCGGTACCTCAAGCTCCCATCTGAGACTTGGGGGAGGCACCGATCTGTAGGAGATGCTAGTATAAGTAGTCTAGTGAGGGTTTGTTAGTGAAGTATCCCTCCACCTTTAAGATGTGTACTAGATAGTGGCAATCTTATCATGTGTCCCTTCAATTGGTATATATTAGTGGCAAGGACACTATTATCAGACATTTATTGTAAAATAAGCCTTATTGGTCTTTATTTTCATAAGAAAACTAAGCGCACTACTTTACGCTCGAAATCTCGCGAGAGGACGTGCTCAGAACTACCATATGATGTCATATCGGCCATCTTTGTAGTTCCTAAAACTATAATCTGATAATCATTAGACCATGATTATTCCTCACGTGCATATGATGTTAGAATGCCCCCAGTGTTGTGAGTCACTGCCTATTTTTCTACAAAGTAAGCCTAGTTGAGCTTGTTTTCTTAGGAACAAGAGCGCACTACTTAACGCTCGAAATCACGCGGGAAGATGCGCTCAGAACTACCCGATGACATCATGTCGGCCATCTTTGTAGTTCTGAAGGCTTCAACCTGTATATCATAGAATCACGATTGGCCATGTGTTGTTTTTGAAAAAAGTACCAGTCATTGGGCAATCACAGCTGCCCAATGATGTAATTTCAGACATATTTGTAGTGCGATGACTGCAACCTATTGGTTCGTGATATTCCAATGTTGTTTTTGGGAACGCAAGTGCTCTGAGTAGTGTGCCATGAGTGGCCTCAGAGTATATTCAATGGGCATAACTATGCAGATGCTCCAAAATCTTACAATGTGGATACCATCCTAATGATTGTGCATAGCTATATGTCACCCTCCAGTGTATGTCAGAAAACTCCCATACGCAAACCTATTTGTGATATTATGAGAAAAGTGTGAGCAAAGTAATTCAGGCATGAATCAATATGTACAACATGTTTATATATATATTTTTTTTTTTTTTATGTCAAGCAAACAAGGACCCCCTGATGTGGCGTTGTCAACTCCAACGACAGGGACAATAGATATACTGGAATACTTTCATCAACATTTAATAGCTACAGAGGAAGGTTATAAATCGCAGAAAATAGCTTTCAAAATAATCATAGATTTAAAAAACACCAAATAATTCTCACTATTTCAACATTTATTAAAAATAAAATACATATAAAATCATGATGTCTTATACATAAGTAATATTGACAAAACACAGGTCCTGGACAATAATCTTAAAAACAATATTCACAGTAAACTACCTCTTACATACATATGAACACCCAATAAAAAACAGTTATGCTTCTTGAATCACACTAAATTAGGAAACTGGGACATGAACGATCAAAACAGTTAAGTCTTTCAAAACATATCATTAAAAAAGTGGCATGACATAATATAGTCTCTCGACGCGCGTTTCGGCGTTCCAAACAAACGCCTTCTTCAGGAGCCACACAAGTACGCTAAAACATATGTAAAAGAGAAAAAACACATATAAGCACATTTTAATAAATCTCTCACAGTCCTCCACAATTAAGTATAACCTGTGTACAATTATCAACAACATATCGTTATAGCATATTTCTACCATTTTCTCTCATAATCTGCAAAACAGGGAATCGTTAACAGTCTATCATATTCGTAAAGTTAAACGTATTTGTAATGTTATCCTTATGCACAAAGTTTCCTATCCTCTTTATTCAGTAGCTATCTTAGTTCAACAACTCATAAAAACGATACAAACAGGCAAACATTCCTGATCATATAATGACACTTGAGCAGTTGATAATCAAGTTCCTTTAAGGAAGGTTTTAACTAAGAGTTAAGATAGTGCGGGAACAAAATGGATATGCTTTTATACTATGGTGGCCAGTTGTAAGCAATGTAGTACAAACGAATGTTTCCCTATTTTATGCCTAAAATTTTTTTACATGATATCATGGTATCATGTTATTTGCTCTCTGCGTTTTAGACTTCGCCGCTACTGATATAAATATTACCGGCGCTAAAGAAAATATATTAGGGAAGACATGAAAACATGTTTCATAGGTCAAGCTATAGTTATGGGAGGTCACAGGGCAGAAGACTCTCATTCTCCTTTATCTATGCTCGATACACCCTAAACCTCATTTATGTATCGAAGCGCTTACCTATTTAAAAAGTTCCAGACTAGTTAAAAAGACTTCCTTGGATATATTGTTCGTCTTTTATCTAGTGTAGAAAAACCAGAGATTTCTTTCGGTATCTTCACTGTTGGTAAAACAAACACCATTTCGATTATTTTCCGATATCTATATATTACAACACTCCGCTTAGACTTTACGAGTGTGTTCTTTGTACTTACATACGTTTATTTTACCGAAAACGCTGTCTCACTGTCGGTAGAAATTAACCGGTTTCCAGGGACATTTATGGTACGAAGTAATTTCAACTGTCGATAAAACGGAAAACACCATTTTTACTATTTCGTGATGCCTGTATATTTGAAAACCCCTTTTACTCTTTTTTCAAGAATGGTAATTATACTTACATTTTTTTATATTTTACTACACCGTTTCCCGGTTGTCAATGGATTTTAAACAATTTATCAGGGACACTCGTGATGCGGTGTCTTTGCTTTCAGTCGAGAATTCTCGCACCAAGCTTTCCCGTTTGGTATATCCTCTGATAGGGTGTATACCACTCTCCCTACGGAGACATAAACAATCATCTTGTTTAATATCATTATCATTTTAGCCAATCTAGACTGTCTACATCTACTCGAAATAGTACCGGGAATTGCTTCAATCCTCTTACCCGTGAAAAGATAAACAGGGACTCCGCGGGGCTGCCAGATTCTGTGGACGGCGTCTCCCGACCGTTGCGTCTGATACTATCTACGCGCTACATAGCAGTCTATCTTAAAAAGGTTCCCGCGCGCCAAAAATCAAACAAACCATGTGAGACGGTCAACCAATGGGCCATTAGCGGTCGTGGTCAATATATTTTAAAGCAACAGTGCCCTGTGCGCACTCGCTCCAATGTGGAGCCCGCATATAAAATAAACATCCCATGCGGGATCAGCGGTCATCAATGGTATTATATCATCAAACGACAGTGCCCTACGCGTAATATCTCTATGCGTGATATCTCTATCGTTGGAACTGAATGGGGTTTTACAACATATAATACCAGTCATTATCCTGATAATAAACTAATATAGAAGGACCATCGTCCCAGCATGGAATCAGGGTTACTACTGATTTTAGGAGATACAGATTCAAGGTATTACTGTTTCCCTATGTAATGGCATTTTCCCAAGGGATATCGCAGTTCAACCCTGACTTAAAAGTGTTAAAAACAAAAATCCAGAAGACTTCCCTTTTCTTCCTAATGGCACATCCTCCTTTACTTTCAGGTGTTCTTATCTTTTCTAGGATGCGCCATTGGAAGTCTTCAGGTTTATGATTGCTTTCTAGAAAGTGTTTGACTAAGGGAGCTGTAAGTTTCTGAGTTCTCACGGCAGATCGATGTTCTGTCAAACGTGTTTGGATCGACCTGCTAGTCTCTCCGACATAGCCCAGGCCACACGTGCATTTCAAAAAATAGACTACATTTGTAGTTTTACAGTTCCAGATATCCTGTGCTCTTGTTGTATACCCATTGTGTGTGAACCACTCACCACCGATAATGTTAGTACAGGACTTACAAGAAGAGCATTTCACAGTTCCTCGAACTGGGATGTTAGTCAGCAGGGATCTTTGATTCGAAATTATATTCGAAGATTTAGAATTGTATCTGGAATGGACAATCTTGTCTTTCAGATTTTTGTTTCTTTTGTATGCAAACATAGGTTTAGGTAGCTTGCTATGGGAGGTAGGATTGCAGTTCAAGACATGCCAATTTGCATTAATTATCTGACGTACACGCTCGTTCAGTGTTGAGTGTGTAGTTACACAGACCAATTGGTCTTTTGTCTTTTTCTCCTTAGGGATTAGTAAAGTATCTCTATCAAAAAAACGAGCTCTCTTATAGGAGCTTCTGATTAGTCTATGTGGATAACCACGTTCTAAGAATTTCTTACGCATCACTGCTGCCTGTTTATCAAAATCCGCGAGGTTCGTACAGTTTCTACGTATTCTTAAAAATTGAGAGAATGGAATGCTTTCACGCTGATTTTTTGGGTGAAAGCTCTCAAAGTGTAACAGCGTGTTACGAGCTGTACTCTTTACAAAAAGGTCTACCTCCAATTTACTGTTATTTTCACGGATAAGTAAATCCAGGAATTCCACCTGGCTAGTACTGTATTGAGCAGTGAAGTGTAGATTTTCATCTGTCAGATTAATCCATTCCAAGAATTCAATCAACGAGTCCTTCCCATTGGTCCAGATAAAGAATATATCATCTATATATCTGGACCAATGGGAAATGGACTCGAAGAATGGGGCCACCTCGTTGTCAACAAACTTATCCTCAAACACGGACATGTAAATGTTTGCCACCGATGGTGCAACTGAGGCACCCATACTTACTCCTCTTAGTTGGCGATATAGGAGTTTGCCAAACTCCATTATGTTTTCTGTTAAAACTATATACAAGCAATCAATTAAAAATTGCTTTGGGCAGGCTATATTATGCTTATCTATGAATTGATCTGTAGCTCTGATGGCCTCATCAATGGGAATATTACTATATAAGGATGTAATATCCATTGTTACTAGTATGTCTCTGTTGGGCAAGAATTCCAAATTTTCAACTATATTTATCATATGCCCCGTATCTTTGACATATGATTTAATCTTACTAATATGGGGTCCCAAAAAATGATCCACATATTTAGAGAGGGCCTCCGTTGGTGTGCCTATAGTTGATACAATAGGCCTGTATGGTGGGTCCAATGAATTTTTGTGTATCTTTGGTAACCCATAGATACATGCAGTTTTATTTTTATTCGTATTTAAAAATTCATGTTCTTTGATGTTGATGTCTCCACTAGCTAAGGCCTCATTCGTGAGGAGCTGAATCTTTTTTACAATCTTGTTATGGGGATTTATATTAATCTTCTCGTAGGTAGAACTGTCGTTTAGCATCATAGTCATACTATTCTCATAGTTCTTTGAGTCAAGGACGACAATTCCTCCCCCTTTATCACATGCTTTTATAGTCAAGTCTTTATTATCTGTGATTCTCTTAAGTGCTACTGATTCCTCTTTACTCAAATTGTACTTAGGTTTAGGAATAAATTTGAGAGATCTTTCCAATTTTTGAAGAACTATTAGTTCAAATGCTGCTACCTCAGGACCTAGCTGTTCTAGTCCTGGACTAAAAGTAGAAGGTAGCATTATCTCTCTTTGTCTGATTTCTTCCTCTTTATTCGTATTGTTATCCTCAAAGAACTTCCTTAGCCTGATTTTCCTAAAAAAAGATATAATATCTTTATGCAAATCGAATGTATTAGCATGTGCCTGTGGCACAAAGGAAAGTCCTCTAGATAGCAAAGATTCACTATGCTGATCCAATTCTATATGAGACAAGTTGAAAATGGAGAAAAAGACAAAAGACAAAAGACCAATTGGTCTGTGTAACTACACACTCAACACTGAACGAGCGTGTACGTCAGATAATTAATGCAAATTGGCATGTCTTGAACTGCAATCCTACCTCCCATAGCAAGCTACCTAAACCTATGTTTGCATACAAAAGAAACAAAAATCTGAAAGACAAGATTGTCCATTCCAGATACAATTCTAAATCTTCGAATATAATTTCGAATCAAAGATCCCTGCTGACTAACATCCCAGTTCGAGGAACTGTGAAATGCTCTTCTTGTAAGTCCTGTACTAACATTATCGGTGGTGAGTGGTTCACACACAATGGGTATACAACAAGAGCACAGGATATCTGGAACTGTAAAACTACAAATGTAGTCTATTTTTTGAAATGCACGTGTGGCCTGGGCTATGTCGGAGAGACTAGCAGGTCGATCCAAACACGTTTGACAGAACATCGATCTGCCGTGAGAACTCAGAAACTTACAGCTCCCTTAGTCAAACACTTTCTAGAAAGCAATCATAAACCTGAAGACTTCCAATGGCGCATCCTAGAAAAGATAAGAACACCTGAAAGTAAAGGAGGATGTGCCATTAGGAAGAAAAGGGAAGTCTTCTGGATTTTTGTTTTTAACACTTTTAAGTCAGGGTTGAACTGCGATATCCCTTGGGAAAATGCCATTACATAGGGAAACAGTAATACCTTGAATCTGTATCTCCTAAAATCAGTAGTAACCCTGATTCCATGCTGGGACGATGGTCCTTCTATATTAGTTTATTATCAGGATAATGACTGGTATTATATGTTGTAAAACCCCATTCAGTTCCAACGATAGAGATATCACGCATAGAGATATTACGCGTAGGGCACTGTCGTTTGATGATATAATACCATTGATGACCGCTGATCCCGCATGGGATGTTTATTTTATATGCGGGCTCCACATTGGAGCGAGTGCGCACAGGGCACTGTTGCTTTAAAATATATTGACCACGACCGCTAATGGCCCATTGGTTGACCGTCTCACATGGTTTGTTTGATTTTTGGCGCGCGGGAACCTTTTTAAGATAGACTGCTATGTAGCGCGTAGATAGTATCAGACGCAACGGTCGGGAGACGCCGTCCACAGAATCTGGCAGCCCCGCGGAGTCCCTGTTTATCTTTTCACGGGTAAGAGGATTGAAGCAATTCCCGGTACTATTTCGAGTAGATGTAGACAGTCTAGATTGGCTAAAATGATAATGATATTAAACAAGATGATTGTTTATGTCTCCGTAGGGAGAGTGGTATACACCCTATCAGAGGATATACCAAACGGGAAAGCTTGGTGCGAGAATTCTCGACTGAAAGCAAAGACACCGCATCACGAGTGTCCCTGATAAATTGTTTAAAATCCATTGACAACCGGGAAACGGTGTAGTAAAATATAAAAAAATGTAAGTATAATTACCATTCTTGAAAAAAGAGTAAAAGGGGTTTTCAAATATACAGGCATCACGAAATAGTAAAAATGGTGTTTTCCGTTTTATCGACAGTTGAAATTACTTCGTACCATAAATGTCCCTGGAAACCGGTTAATTTCTACCGACAGTGAGACAGCGTTTTCGGTAAAATAAACGTATGTAAGTACAAAGAACACACTCGTAAAGTCTAAGCGGAGTGTTGTAATATATAGATATCGGAAAATAATCGAAATGGTGTTTGTTTTACCAACAGTGAAGATACCGAAAGAAATCTCTGGTTTTTCTACACTAGATAAAAGACGAACAATATATCCAAGGAAGTCTTTTTAACTAGTCTGGAACTTTTTAAATAGGTAAGCGCTTCGATACATAAATGAGGTTTAGGGTGTATCGAGCATAGATAAAGGAGAATGAGAGTCTTCTGCCCTGTGACCTCCCATAACTATAGCTTGACCTATGAAACATGTTTTCATGTCTTCCCTAATATATTTTCTTTAGCGCCGGTAATATTTATATCAGTAGCGGCGAAGTCTAAAACGCAGAGAGCAAATAACATGATACCATGATATCATGTAAAAAAATTTTAGGCATAAAATAGGGAAACATTCGTTTGTACTACATTGCTTACAACTGGCCACCATAGTATAAAAGCATATCCATTTTGTTCCCGCACTATCTTAACTCTTAGTTAAAACCTTCCTTAAAGGAACTTGATTATCAACTGCTCAAGTGTCATTATATGATCAGGAATGTTTGCCTGTTTGTATCGTTTTTATGAGTTGTTGAACTAAGATAGCTACTAAATAAAGAGGATAGGAAACTTTGTGCATAAGGATAACATTACAAATACGTTTAACTTTACGAATATGATAGACTGTTAACGATTCCCTGTTTTGCAGATTATGAGAGAAAATGGTAGAAATATGCTATAACGATATGTTGTTGATAATTGTACACAGGTTATACTTAATTGTGGAGGACTGTGAGAGATTTATTAAAATGTGCTTATATGTGTTTTTTCTCTTTTACATATGTTTTAGCGTACTTGTGTGGCTCCTGAAGAAGGCGTTTGTTTGGAACGCCGAAACGCGCGTCGAGAGACTATATTATGTCATGCCACTTTTTTAATGATATGTTTTGAAAGACTTAACTGTTTTGATCGTTCATGTCCCAGTTTCCTAATTTAGTGTGATTCAAGAAGCATAACTGTTTTTTATTGGGTGTTCATATGTATGTAAGAGGTAGTTTACTGTGAATATTGTTTTTAAGATTATTGTCCAGGACCTGTGTTTTGTCAATATTACTTATGTATAAGACATCATGATTTTATATGTATTTTATTTTTAATAAATGTTGAAATAGTGAGAATTATTTGGTGTTTTTTAAATCTATGATTATTTTGAAAGCTATTTTCTGCGATTTATAACCTTCCTCTGTAGCTATTAAATGTTGATGAAAGTATTCCAGTACAACATGTTTATATAGACACACCCTATTACAGTCAGTATATCCCAGTTATTGCTCACTAGTGCCAAGGCTACAGGGAGGTCCAAGGAATATCATCATTTAATCCTCCTGTATCAGTCCGAAGTTTATAAATCCATTTTTGCTCTTTTCTAAAAAGGTAACCCGACACATCACTTATGTGACTGGGTATATATGGCTTCTCCAGGACAGTCCATTGGAAGTCCGTTTCTAGATGTGCATGCTCCAGGAAATGTCTCGTAAGTTTAGTATTGTTTTTCTTACAACGAAAAGAACTCTTGTGTTCCAACATCCTGGTTCGGACTTTGCGGGTCGTCATACCCACATATCGTGTGGAGCAAGGACATGTCAGCATATAAATCAGATTGGTACTATTGCAATTACTATAGTTACTCTGCAACCAAGGTCTCGTGGTGCCTATATCTATCTCCTTCGTGTGTTTGGTCTGAGGGCAGACTGAGCAAGTGCCGCAAGGGTGATGCCCGACAGCTGGTGGAAGGTTCCACAGTGTTTCACCAAGTTTCCTAGGGAGCTCTTTTGGGCGTGTGTGAACAAGTCGATCCCGAATGCTGCTTGCCCTTTTGAACGCAAACAAGGGTTGCGCGATTTTCTCTCTCCCATGGTTCAGAAGGCGCCAGTGTCTTTTGACAATCTTCTGGATGGCATTGCTTCTAGTGTTGAAGGTGCTCACGAAAGTGAGTCTAGTCAGAGGTGGTTTAGGGATTGGAGCTTACAGGAGGGCCTCCCTATTATTGTTAACCGCTCTCTTTTTTGATCTTTTCATGAGTAAATTTGGATAGTGTCTGTCCCGTAATTGTCCACAGAGATTCCTAGCATGCACCTCAAAGTCCTCTCTATTGGAGCAGTTCCTGCGAACCCGTAGGAACTGGCCATATGGTAGATTCTGGCGCAGGGACTTCGGGTGGGGAGAGGAGTTGGCCTAACGGCTAGGGCGCTCGACCTCGGACCTGGGGATCTGGGTTCGAGTCTCGGTAACGACGCCAAAAACTTCCTGTGATTCTGGGCAAATCACTTAATTTCCCCGTGTGGCTAAAAATGAAAGTGTGTCCTCATGTAACGTAACTGGAAAAAATATGTAAAGCGCTCTGATACCTGATTCGGTCCGGGTCTAGTTCGCGCTATATAAAACTCTGCAAAAAAAGGAGGAGTGAGTTTTGCGCCATTGGTTTCTTATACAGTTCACTCTGCAATCCTGCAGTAGTGACATATATCGACAGATCTAGGAATGCAATTCTTTCCTTATTTGTTTCCATGGTGAATTTAAGAAACCGGTTTCTACTGTTTAGCCATTGGTGGAATTCATTGACGGAATCTACCGTGCCTCTCCACACCACCAACACGTCGTCAATATAACGCTTCCACCACCTAATAGAGGTGTGGAAGGGGTTGGTGGGTGTCAGTACGTGTTGTTGTTCGAACTGGTGCACGTATAGATTCGCCAGGCTCAGTGCGAAAACGCTGCCCATACTCGTGCCCGAGATCTGGAGAAACAGCTTGTCCTCATACTTGAAGAAATTCATTTTCATGGCTATAGTTGCCAAATCCATTATAAATGGTACAGGGGTGATAGTTTCACATATACTGTCCCTCAGGATGGATGTTACGACTTCCAAAGTCTCATCCTGAGGGATAGAAGTATACAGTGATTCTACATCGAAAGAGACCAGGAGGTCTCTTTCAATATCATAGTCAATTTCTGGAAGGACACGCAAGACATCTTTAGTGTCCTGCAAATATGTAGGCATTTTCTGTACAATTGGCCGCAGAAAATAATCGACAAAAGTTGACAACGGCTCCAGGAGAGACCCTATTCCTGAAATAATAGGCCTACCAGGCGGTGGCCTCTGAAGTTTGTGTACCTTTGGTAAAAGGTAGAAATAAGGAGTGGTTGGGTGTTTAGCAACCAGATAAGTCGCCTCACTTTGAGTGATCCAACCCTCAGATAAAGCTTCTTCAACCATATCCTGTATCTGTTTAGTCACCTCTTCTGTAGGATCTGTAGACAAGGGAGAGTATGCCTGTCTATTGTTTAGTTGTCTACAGCACTCAGTCTGGTAATCCATGGTGTTTAAAATAACTATAGAGCCGCCCTTATCTGCAGGCTTTATAGTTATTAAATGATCCTCTGAAAATAATTTCAGTGTCATTTGTTCTGATTTGGTAAGGTTGTTAAATGACCTGACTGTTGTGCTCCACAGTGAAGCAATATCACCCGCAACAGCTTGCTCAAAGGCTAAGACCTGTGGAGGAACCGTGTGAATAGGTGGCTGGAATTTAGATTTTGGTCTAAGACCGGTGTTTGTGTCGAAATCAGCATTGATCTGATCCTTGAAAAGATAGTGTAATCTAAGTTTCCTGAAAAACTGACTCAATTCACATTGGAAAGTGAATGGGTCCCCATGATTCGTCATGACGAAACCCAAGCCTTTATTCAGTACTTGTTCTTCAAGTGGAGTTAGTATCTTGTTAGATAAGTTGACTACGAGGGATTGTTCGATGGGCCTGCTTTCTGGTTCTTGGCAGTTTGGCTCCGTGTACCTGCATGTGGGCCTGTCTGGTCTTCCCATTGTACAACTGTGTTGTACAATGTGTTTTGTGCTGCTCGCCTTTTGCCTCTTGGTCGGCGTGGGCCAAACCCTAAAAAATGTTGAGAATTGTAGGCATTTGGAAACCCTTGGAAATTCGGCGGAGGTGGAGGTCCAGGGTAAGGCTGTTGGTTCGGTGGAAAACCCCAAGGGGTGGGTGGCCACCATTGCTGGTATGGATCAATATGTTGATTGCCATATGAGTAGGGTCTGTTCCCCCTACCTCTCCCACGTTGTGGAAAGCTAGGAGCACCCGTGTTGGTGTTGTCTGGATCACTACTGTCAGACCCTAAACTAGAGTAGTTAGACCCATAACGTTTTCCATTGTTTCTGTATACAGGTGGTGTGTAAGTATCGCTCGTATAGGGGTACACACGTTCATGCTTCCATTTACTCAAATCTTTTTTGAATTTATCTAATTTTGTTTGCAGAATAGTCTCCTTGAATTCACCTGAGTTTTTGTTCGATTCGTCCTGCTGTTTTTTAAACAGAATCGGTGTTACTGTTGTTCTTATTGCTGCTTCTAAAACCTGTATTTCAACCAAGATGGTATCGGCTATTCTTTTTGCTGTGCTAATGATCAATATTAGCCAGTCTCTAGTACATCTCCATGCTATAAGCGACCAATCCTTCAGGAAGATCTTATCTTGTAAGAATAGTCGAGGAGCATTGGAGACCACTAGACCAGGCGGGGCGCAACTAGCCCTCAGATATTCTGCCATGGTTATTCCATGGACCAAGGTTCAGGCATGTGTCTTTTTTAAAACCATAACTTTGGCCCAATCATCTCCTGTACTAGGAATGGCTGTTGAAGGTATGTTCAAGACACTGGGCATACTATCCAATATAGAATAATATATGGCATCATCATACGCAATACCACTAATTTCTGCCATTTTAGTGTTGGTAAGACTAGTTTGTGAAAAAGGTGTAAAAAGCGAACAATTGAGAAATCGAGTCTCAATCACCACTAAGGTCGGGGGTCGACCGACTCTCAATGCTATATAACAGTTCTACAACTGGTAACTGTCAAAGAACCATCTAATCGTATGGTTATATAGTCAGACCCGCAGCCAGACAGCTGCTCCAAAACAGATTAAACAAAACCATTTAAAATAGGGTCCAAGGGATATATTTTAAAGACCCACACCTGATTTTATCCCCAGCACCAACTGAATGTGTAACACACGAAACACAGGGGATCTAACAGCCAAATTGAGCGGCTACACTGCCGATACTGAGTCAAAAAGATCTCAAAATATCTTTATCGCACACTCATAACGTATTAATAAGGATAAAGAAGGAAAAAAGGCTAACACTACATGCATAGAGGAGACCGGTACATCATCGATTATTCGTAAAATGGCTGATTAATCCACAACAGATTGTAAAGGGTTTCCATCAAATTAGACTCAATGATCAGTCCTATCATTTGGCCAAACCCATGTGCAAATGAGGCTGGTCCCCTGATCAGCGGGACACTCAGCTCCGCACCTTATTGTTGTATCAGGATTTGGTCCACCAAATACACAAACCGTCCATGATGACTGATCTTTTGATGGTAAAGTAAGAAGAAATAGTGCAACGAACAAGAAAGTGATTTAAAATAGGATGGAATGTCCTCCTTCTAAATACTTTATTCTGCGGACTGGACACGCCTCCTAATTAAAAAATAGAATAGTGCAAGAGAAGACAGTGACAATTATCTGTCTACATAAGGGCCAACATGTTTCTGCCTAACGGGTATTTAATCCCTTGGCATTCATCAGGGCCTCTGCTCGTATAATAGTTGCACTCCTAATTGTGAAATATTGAATTCACCACCATCACCAAAACAAATTATAGTAAAACTGGTTAGAAACGGTACAACCTGTAACAACCATGGACATTAACCCTCCGATTCACAATGGTTACTGTGAATTCTGTGAAGGAAAACGTTATATCATTAGTACTGTATTCGATGCATCAGTCTCATGTGCATAGTGTGTCACCAAGCCAACCAATAATGTGTGTCAGAAAATTAATTTTTATGCTTACCCTTTGTGGTAGGGCAATAGACCTCACCTCACCTGGACACTGCTCAGGTACTAAGAGGCCCCGCACTACAAAGATATAGGGAAAACAAAAGAATGTGGCAAAGTACTGTAAAGAAATTTTTCCGCTTTACACCCTGCCTATAATCATTCCTATAACCAAATGCCCTATATCTAGAGGCAAAACATGTGAGGTAGATAAACACCCCAAACTCAGTGTACTAAGCCTCAAAATGACTCAGAAACTCGACTAAGACACCAAACTTTAAGGAAGATTAAAACTCCTTTGTATGCTTATTCAGGAATTTCACAACATTCTGATCTTCAAAACCTGTGATTTGCTAAAGTTTACAACATAGTATAGCTAAAAGTATTCTGTGGTAGCTGCTCACCTTTCCGTCGGTACCTCAAGCTCCCATCTGAGACTTGGGGGAGGCACCGATCTGTAGGAGATGCTAGTATAAGTAGTCTAGTGAGGGTTTGTTAGTGAAGTATCCCTCCACCTTTAAGATGTGTACTAGATAGTGGCAATCTTATCATGTGTCCCTTCAATTGGTATATATTAGTGGCAAGGACACTATTATCAGACATTTATTGTAAAATAAGCCTTATTGGTCTTTATTTTCATAAGAAAACTAAGCGCACTACTTTACGCTCGAAATCTCGCGAGAGGACGTGCTCAGAACTACCATATGATGTCATATCGGCCATCTTTGTAGTTCCTAAAACTATAATCTGATAATCATTAGACCATGATTATTCCTCACGTGCATATGATGTTAGAATGCCCCCAGTGTTGTGAGTCACTGCCTATTTTTCTACAAAGTAAGCCTAGTTGAGCTTGTTTTCTTAGGAACAAGAGCGCACTACTTAACGCTCGAAATCACGCGGGAAGATGCGCTCAGAACTACCCGATGACATCATGTCGGCCATCTTTGTAGTTCTGAAGGCTTCAACCTGTATATCATAGAATCACGATTGGCCATGTGTTGTTTTTGAAAAAAGTACCAGTCATTGGGCAATCACAGCTGCCCAATGATGTAATTTCAGACATATTTGTAGTGCGATGACTGCAACCTATTGGTTCGTGATATTCCAATGTTGTTTTTGGGAACGCAAGTGCTCTGAGTAGTGTGCCATGAGTGGCCTCAGAGTATATTCAATGGGCATAACTATGCAGATGCTCCAAAATCTTACAATGTGGATACCATCCTAATGATTGTGCATAGCTATATGTCACCCTCCAGTGTATGTCAGAAAACTCCCATACGCAAACCTATTTGTGATATTATGAGAAAAGTGTGAGCAAAGTAATTCAGGCATGAATCAATATGTACAACATGTTTATATAGACACACCCTATTACAGTCAGTATATCCCAGTTATTGCTCACTAGTGCCAAGGCTACAGGGAGGTCCAAGGAATATCATCATTTAATCCTCCTGTATCAGTCCGAAGTTTATAAATCCATTTTTGCTCTTTTCTAAAAAGGTAACCCGACACATCACTTATGTGACTGGGTATATATGGCTTCTCCAGGACAGTCCATTGGAAGTCCGTTTCTAGATGTGCATGCTCCAGGAAATGTCTCGTAAGTTTAGTATTGTTTTTCTTACAACGAAAAGAACTCTTGTGTTCCAACATCCTGGTTCGGACTTTGCGGGTCGTCATACCCACATATCGTGTGGAGCAAGGACATGTCAGCATATAAATCAGATTGGTACTATTGCAATTACTATAGTTACTCTGCAACCAAGGTCTCGTGGTGCCTATATCTATCTCCTTCGTGTGTTTGGTCTGAGGGCAGACTGAGCAAGTGCCGCAAGGGTGATGCCCGACAGCTGGTGGAAGGTTCCACAGTGTTTCACCAAGTTTCCTAGGGAGCTCTTTTGGGCGTGTGTGAACAAGTCGATCCCGAATGCTGCTTGCCCTTTTGAACGCAAACAAGGGTTGCGCGATTTTCTCTCTCCCATGGTTCAGAAGGCGCCAGTGTCTTTTGACAATCTTCTGGATGGCATTGCTTCTAGTGTTGAAGGTGCTCACGAAAGTGAGTCTAGTCAGAGGTGGTTTAGGGATTGGAGCTTACAGGAGGGCCTCCCTATTATTGTTAACCGCTCTCTTTTTTGATCTTTTCATGAGTAAATTTGGATAGTGTCTGTCCCGTAATTGTCCACAGAGATTCCTAGCATGCACCTCAAAGTCCTCTCTATTGGAGCAGTTCCTGCGAACCCGTAGGAACTGGCCATATGGTAGATTCTGGCGCAGGGACTTCGGGTGGGGAGAGGAGTTGGCCTAACGGCTAGGGCGCTCGACCTCGGACCTGGGGATCTGGGTTCGAGTCTCGGTAACGACGCCAAAAACTTCCTGTGATTCTGGGCAAATCACTTAATTTCCCCGTGTGGCTAAAAATGAAAGTGTGTCCTCATGTAACGTAACTGGAAAAAATATGTAAAGCGCTCTGATACCTGATTCGGTCCGGGTCTAGTTCGCGCTATATAAAACTCTGCAAAAAAAGGAGGAGTGAGTTTCGCGCCATTGGTTTCTTATACAGTTCACTCTGCAATCCTGCAGTAGTGACATATATCGACAGATCTAGGAATGCAATTCTTTCCTTATTTGTTTCCATGGTGAATTTAAGAAACCGGTTTCTACTGTTTAGCCATTGGTGGAATTCATTGACGGAATCTACCGTGCCTCTCCACACCACCAACACGTCGTCAATATAACGCTTCCACCACCTAATAGAGGTGTGGAAGGGGTTGGTGGGTGTCAGTACGTGTTGTTGTTCGAACTGGTGCACGTATAGATTCGCCAGGCTCAGTGCGAAAACGCTGCCCATACTCGTGCCCGAGATCTGGAGAAACAGCTTGTCCTCATACTTGAAGAAATTCATTTTCATGGCTATAGTTGCCAAATCCATTATAAATGGTACAGGGGTGATAGTTTCACATATACTGTCCCTCAGGATGGATGTTACGACTTCCAAAGTCTCATCCTGAGGGATAGAAGTATACAGTGATTCTACATCGAAAGAGACCAGGAGGTCTCTTTCAATATCATAGTCAATTTCTGGAAGGACACGCAAGACATCTTTAGTGTCCTGCAAATATGTAGGCATTTTCTGTACAATTGGCCGCAGAAAATAATCGACAAAAGTTGACAACGGCTCCAGGAGAGACCCTATTCCTGAAATAATAGGCCTACCAGGCGGTGGCCTCTGAAGTTTGTGTACCTTTGGTAAAAGGTAGAAATAAGGAGTGGTTGGGTGTTTAGCAACCAGATAAGTCGCCTCACTTTGAGTGATCCAACCCTCAGATAAAGCTTCTTCAACCATATCCTGTATCTGTTTAGTCACCTCTTCTGTAGGATCTGTAGACAAGGGAGAGTATGCCTGTCTATTGTTTAGTTGTCTACAGCACTCAGTCTGGTAATCCATGGTGTTTAAAATAACTATAGAGCCGCCCTTATCTGCAGGCTTTATAGTTATTAAATGATCCTCTGAAAATAATTTCAGTGTCATTTGTTCTGATTTGGTAAGGTTGTTAAATGACCTGACTGTTGTGCTCCACAGTGAAGCAATATCACCCGCAACAGCTTGCTCAAAGGCTAAGACCTGTGGAGGAACCGTGTGAATAGGTGGCTGGAATTTAGATTTTGGTCTAAGACCGGTGTTTGTGTCGAAATCAGCATTGATCTGATCCTTGAAGAGATAGTGTAATCTAAGTTTCCTGAAAAACTGACTCAATTCACATTGGAAAGTGAATGGGTCCCCATGATTCGTCATGACGAAACCCAAGCCTTTATTCAGTACTTGTTCTTCAAGTGGAGTTAGTATCTTGTTAGATAAGTTGACTACGAGGGATTGTTCGATGGGCCTGCTTTCTGGTTCTTGGCAGTTTGGCTCCGTGTACCTGCATGTGGGCCTGTCTGGTCTTCCCATTGTACAACTGTGTTGTACAATGTGTTTTGTGCTGCTCGCCTTTTGCCTCTTGGTCGGCGTGGGCCAAACCCTAAAAAATGTTGAGAATTGTAGGCATTTGGAAACCCTTGGAAATTCGGCGGAGGTGGAGGTCCAGGGTAAGGCTGTTGGTTCGGTGGAAAACCCCAAGGGGTGGGTGGCCACCATTGCTGGTATGGATCAATATGTTGATTGCCATATGAGTAGGGTCTGTTCCCCCTACCTCTCCCACGTTGTGGAAAGCTAGGAGCACCCGTGTTGGTGTTGTCTGGATCACTACTGTCAGACCCTAAACTAGAGTAGTTAGACCCATAACGTTTTCCATTGTTTCTGTATACAGGTGGTGTGTAAGTATCGCTCGTATAGGGGTACACACGTTCATGCTTCCATTTACTCAAATCTTTTTTGAATTTATCTAATTTTGTTTGCAGAATAGTCTCCTTGAATTCACCTGAGTTTTTGTTCGATTCGTCCTGCTGTTTTTTAAACAGAATCGGTGTTACTGTTGTTCTTATTGCTGCTTCTAAAACCTGTATTTCAACCAAGATGGTATCGGCTATTCTTTTTGCTGTGCTAATGATCAATATTAGCCAGTCTCTAGTACATCTCCATGCTATAAGCGACCAATCCTTCAGGAAGATCTTATCTTGTAAGAATAGTCGAGGAGCATTGGAGACCACTAGACCAGGCGGGGCGCAACTAGCCCTCAGATATTCTGCCATGGTTATTCCATGGACCAAGGTTCAGGCATGTGTCTTTTTTAAAACCATAACTTTGGCCCAATCATCTCCTGTACTAGGAATGGCTGTTGAAGGTATGTTCAAGACACTGGGCATACTATCCAATATAGAATAATATATGGCATCATCATACGCAATACCACTAATTTCTGCCATTTTAGTGTTGGTAAGACTAGTTTGTGAAAAAGGTGTAAAAAGCGAACAATTGAGAAATCGAGTCTCAATCACCACTAAGGTCGGGGGTCGACCGACTCTCAATGCTATATAACAGTTCTACAACTGGTAACTGTCAAAGAACCATCTAATCGTATGGTTATATAGTCAGACCCGCAGCCAGACAGCTGCTCCAAAACAGATTAAACAAAACCATTTAAAATAGGGTCCAAGGGATATATTTTAAAGACCCACACCTGATTTTATCCCCAGCACCAACTGAATGTGTAACACACGAAACACAGGGGATCTAACAGCCAAATTGAGCGGCTACACTGCCGATACTGAGTCAAAAAGATCTCAAAATATCTTTATCGCACACTCATAACGTATTAATAAGGATAAAGAAGGAAAAAAGGCTAACACTACATGCATAGAGGAGACCGGTACATCATCGATTATTCGTAAAATGGCTGATTAATCCACAACAGATTGTAAAGGGTTTCCATCAAATTAGACTCAATGATCAGTCCTATCATTTGGCCAAACCCATGTGCAAATGAGGCTGGTCCCCTGATCAGCGGGACACTCAGCTCCGCACCTTATTGTTGTATCAGGATTTGGTCCACCAAATACACAAACCGTCCATGATGACTGATCTTTTGATGGTAAAGTAAGAAGAAATAGTGCAACGAACAAGAAAGTGATTTAAAATAGGATGGAATGTCCTCCTTCTAAATACTTTATTCTGCGGACTGGACACGCCTCCTAATTAAAAAATAGAATAGTGCAAGAGAAGACAGTGACAATTATCTGTCTACATAAGGGCCAACATGTTTCTGCCTAACGGGTATTTAATCCCTTGGCATTCGTCAGGGCCTCTGCTCGTATAATAGTTGCACTCCTAATTGTGAAATATTGAATTCACCACCATCACCAAAACAAATTATAGTAAAACTGGTTAGAAACGGTACAACCTGTAACAACCATGGACATTAACCCTCCGATTCACAATGGTTACTGTGAATTCTGTGAAGGAAAACGTTATATCATTAGTACTGTATTCGATGCATCAGTCTCATGTGCATAGTGTGTCACCAAGCCAACCAATAATGTGTGTCAGAAAATTAATTTTTATGCTTACCCTTTGTGGTAGGGCAATAGACCTCACCTCACCTGGACACTGCTCAGGTACTAAGAGGCCCCGCACTACAAAGATATAGGGAAAACAAAAGAATGTGGCAAAGTACTGTAAAGAAATTTTTCCGCTTTACACCCTGCCTATAATAATTCCTATAACCAAATGCCCTATATCTAGAGGCAAAACATGTGAGGTAGATAAACACCCCAAACTCAGTGTACTAAGCCTCAAAATGACTCAGAAACTCGACTAAGACACCAAACTTTAAGGAAGATTAAAACTCCTTTGTATGCTTATTCAGGAATTTCACAACATTCTGATCTTCAAAACCTGTGATTTGCTAAAGTTTACAACATAGTATAGCTAAAAGTATTCTGTGGTAGCTGCTCACCTTTCCGTCGGTACCTCAAGCTCCCATCTGAGACTTGGGGGAGGCACCGATCTGTAGGAGATGCTAGTATAAGTAGTCTAGTGAGGGTTTGTTAGTGAAGTATCCCTCCACCTTTAAGATGTGTACTAGATAGTGGCAATCTTATCATGTGTCCCTTCAATTGGTATATATTAGTGGCAAGGACACTATTATCAGACATTTATTGTAAAATAAGCCTTATTGGTCTTTATTTTCATAAGAAAACTAAGGGGCACTACTTTACGCTCGAAATCTCGCGAGATCTCGCGAGAGGACGTGCCCAGAACTACCATGTGATGTCATATCGGCCATCTTTGTAGTTCCTAACACTATAATCTGATAAACATTAGACCATGATTATTCCTCACGTGCATATGATGTTAGAATGCCCCCAGTGTTGTGAGTCACTGCCTATTTTTCTACAAAGTATGCCTAGTTGAGCTTGTTTTCTTAGGAACAAGAGCGCACTACTTAACGCTCGAAATCACGCGGGAAGATGCGCTCAGAACTACCCGATGACATCATGTCGGCCATCTTTGTAGTTCTGAAGGCTCCAACCTGTATATCATAGAATCACGATTGGCCATGTGTCGTTTTTGAAAAAAGTACCAGTCATTGGGCAATCACAGCTGCCCAATGATGTCATTTCGGACATCTGTGTAGTGCGATGACTGCAACCCATTGGTTCGTGATATTCCAATGTTGTTTTTGGGAACGCAAGTGCTCTGAGTAGTGTGCCATGAGTGGCCTCAGAGTATATTCAATGGGCATAACTATGCAGATGCTCCAAAATCTTACAATGTGGATACCATCCTAATGATTGTGCATAGCTATATGTCACCCTCCAGTGTATGTCAGAAAACTCCCATACTCAAACCTATTTATGATATCATGAGAAAAGTGTGAGCAAAGTAATTCAGGCATGAATCAATATGTACAACATGTTTATATAGACACAGCCTATTACAGTCAGTATATCCCAGTTATTGCTCACTAGTGCCAAGGCTACAGGGAGGTCCAAGGAATATCATCATTTAATCCTCCTGTATCAGTCCGAAGTTTATAAATCCATTTTTGCTCTTTTCTAAAAAGGTAACCCGACACATCACTTATGTGACTGGGTATATATGGCTTCTCCAGGACAGTCCATTGGAAGTCCGTTTCTA
This sequence comes from Lissotriton helveticus, assembly GCF_964261635.1. Classification (NCBI taxonomy): domain Eukaryota; kingdom Metazoa; phylum Chordata; class Amphibia; order Caudata; family Salamandridae; genus Lissotriton; species Lissotriton helveticus. The sequence goes on along the minus strand of NC_136071.1, from coordinate 643,573,500 downwards.
GATGTGCATGCTCCAGGAAATGTCTCGTAAGTTTAGTATTGTTTTTCTTACAATGAAAAGAACTCTTGTGTTCCAACATCCTGGTTCGGACTTTGCGGGTCGTCATACCCACATATCATGTGGAGCAAGGACATGTCAGCATATAAATCAGATTGGTACTATTGCAATTACTATAGTTACTCTGCAACCAAGGTCTCGTGGTGCCTATATCTATCTCCTTCGTGTGTTTGGTCTGAGGGCAGACTGAGCAAGTGGCGCAAGGGTGATGCCCGACAGGTGGTGGAAGGTTCCACAGTGTTTCACAAAGTTTCCTAGGGAGCTCTTTTGGGCGTGTGTGAACAAGTCGATCCCGAATGCTGCTTGCCCTTTTGAACGCAAACAAGGGTTGCGCGATTTTCTCTCTTCCCTGGTTCAGAAGGCGCCAGTGTCTTTTGACAATCTTCTGGATGGCATTGCTTCTAGTGTTGAAGGTGCTCACGAAAGTGAGTCTAGTCAGAGGTGGTTTAGGGATTGGAGCTTCCAGGAGGGCCTCCCTATTATTGTTAACCGCTCTCTTTTTTGATCTTTTCATGAGTGAATTTCGATAGTGTCTGTCCCGTAATTGTCCACAGAGATTCCTAGCATGCACCTCAAAGTCCTCTCTATTGGAGCAGTTCCTGCGAACCCGTAGGAACTGGCCATATGGTAGATTCTGGCGCAGGGACTTCGGGTGGTAACTCTCGTAAAGGAGGAGTGAGTTCCGCGCCATTGGTTTCTTATACAGTTCACTCTGCAATCCTGCAGTAGTGACATAGATCGACAGATCTAGGAATGCAATTCTTTCCTTATTTGTTTCCATGGTGAATTTAAGAAACTGGTTTCTACTGTTTAGCCATTGGTGGAATTCATTGACGGAATCTACCGTGCCTCTCCACACCACCAACACGTCGTCAATATAACGCTTCCACCACCTAATAGAGGTGTGGAAGGGGTTGGTGGGTGTCAGTACGTGTTGTTGTTCGAACTGGTGCACGTATAGATTCGCCAGGCTCGGCGCGAAAACGCTGCCCATACTCGTGCCCGAGATCTGGAGAAACAGCTTGTCCTCATACTTGAAGAAATTCATTTTCATGGCTATAGTTGCCAAAGCCATTATAAATGGTACAGGGGTGATAGTTTCACATATACTGTCCCTCAGGATGGATGTTACGACTTCCAAAGTCTCATCCTGAGGGATAGAAGTATACAGTGATTCTACATCGAAAGAGACCAGGAGGTCTCTTTGAATATCATAGTCAATTTCTGGAAGGACACGCAAGACATCTTTAGTGTCCTGCAAATATGTAGGCATTTTCTGTACAATTGGCCGCAGAAAATAATCGACAAAAGTTGACAACGGCTCCAGGAGAGACCCTATTCCTGAAATAATAGGCCTACCAGGCGGTGGCCTCTGAGGTTTGTGTACCTTTGGTAAAAGGTAGAAATAAGGAGTGGTTGGGTGTTTAGCAACCAGCTAAGTCGCCTCACTTTGAGTGATCCAACCCTCAGATAAAGCTTCTTCAACCATATCCTGTATCTGTTTAGTCACCTCTTCTGTAGGATCTGTAGACAAGGGAGAGTATGCCTGTCTATTGTTTAGCAAAAGGAGAAATAATAGAAGTTAGGGACTGTGCTTCATTATCCTTTGTCTTCAGTCACACATGGGTTTGGCCAAATGATAGGACTGATCATTGAGTCTAATTTGATGGAAACCCTTTACAATCTGTTGTGGATTAATCAGCCATTTTACGAATAATCGATGATGTACCGGTCTCTTCTATGCATGTACTGTTAGCCTACACGTAAAAACAGCAAACAAAGCAAGAACTTACAATGTACAGAGAACACGAGGAGTTTCCATACAATTTATTATGATCTCCGTCCAACAGCACCGACCCTTATAAACATACTCATAAAGCAATGTACAAAATCTGCCCAGACACGTGATCAGCGGTTATTGAACTGAACTGCACTTCTATTAATTACACATTGTTTCACTGGACCCGGTTAGAAGCATTAGGCAATGTAGTCATTAACAGCAAAGAAAAAGGTTTAAAAGGTGACAAAAACAAAAACCCAATAGTAATGAACGTTGTGCAGCTGTCCTTTCCCTGTGACGTAGGGCAGCACAGCAAAAAAACGTGCTGCTCTGCCCTGCGCCACCATTCCCGTATATATGCCTCTAAATTCACCAACTTCACGGTCTCTCTCCTTCTTGCACAGGAACTTTTAACATGTGCTGCCTGCTTTGGGGCCACTGCAATTATGCAGCAATAGAGTACAAAATTATGTTGCAGTGTTGACTTAATTATGCAGCAAGGAAAGGCTGCAGTGTAATGTGTGGTACATTTTTGAATTCTTTATTATTTTTACTTTTTTACACATACTAACAGTCTCTGCAAAACTTTTGCCTCATTAATACTCTTTAACATACAAGTGCAGCAGTGACAACGGTGATCATTCAACCTTTGTAAAGGTCCTTCTACTTGATGGCAACACAAGTCACATGTTTTGATCCGTTTGAGCTACAAACAATTTTTTACTTAGAACCATCAGATTATGCAAAGTATGATGTATTATGTGGCAAATATAGCAGAGCTATAATTATGTGTAAAACATTAGCAAACTAGGACATTTTGCCATTCATGTTTGAACTTTCTCATGCAGTCTCTGTTGGGTGGTATTTCTAGACACCTACAGTGCTTGTGGAGAGACAAAGGATGAAGTTGTCTAATAGTAATTGCAGAGAATATTAGTCTGAAGGGGAGAAAATAACTGATTGAGATAATCCAAGGTCCACTACCTATTTTTAACTCTACCACTGTTTGAGTCTCATAATATCAGAATTTATACATTTGCAAATCTAATTGCTAACAAATTTGAGTAGTAATTTCACAAACTACTGATATAATAATTGTTTCTCATTCATCTGATATTGCCAAAAGCATCTGCAAAACCGACATGTCTGGGTTGTTTTAGGTGTACATATTCATTTTTGAGTGCTATTTCTAGATACAATAACAGGACACCAGGAGACAACTAAAGCTGGCTTCATGACATGTTGTTGGAAGCACATAAAAAATGTCGGACTATAATTTTGCATTGACCAAGGGGCACAGAATGATGTAATCAACAGGGCTCCCCAACACGTCGGGGTTCTTGTCATAGGATTTAAACCCGAATGTTATGTTCAGAAATGGTTAGAAAAAGGGAGAAGTGCTGATGAAAGAAACTGCATGGCTCGGAGACAAATGGCATCTGGTTCCACTTATAAGCGTGTTTGGGACATTCTGTGATTGAAAACGTATCCCACATTGTAAATGAATTTTAATGTCATTAACTCATATATTAAACCTCAAATAAACGTGTATCCATTGGTTGTATTAAATAATGTTATAAGCTGTAACTGGTCAGTGAAATGCCAAACATACTAAAAATTGGTATGTTTTGCTCTTTTTAGCGACATCTCTTGACTCCGCCCACTAACCCAATCCTCTGTTATTCCCGCCTCCTGATACTCCGCCCACAGTTCCCCTACTTTTTTTTTCCCACTTCGGCCACTGCTTGTTGTATGCAAGTATTGTATCCAAAAAGTAAGACCGAAAGGGAGACTGCGTTATGACCTTCACTGAATATCTCTTTTATACGAATTGATACTTTAAGCAGAATGAAAGTCATTCTTTTACAAAAAACATGTGCCACTGACCTCATCTAGAGAAACGTATGATCTGCAAGTTGCAAGGACTTCTGCAGAGATACATGCATTATTATCAACAAACTGCCCATTACATTTTGCAGAAATGCTAAGTCAAATCTTAAATATTTCTGATACCAGTGGCATCGCACTTGTATTTAAGCCGCTTTTATTGGGACTGTTAGCACCATCTAAAGCAGTCCTTGGCATTTTTCCAAATTTCGTGCACTCTGTGTTCGGCGGCCTGCCTCTCATCTTTGGACTCATAGCAGGAATTCTGTTTTTATTCCTTCTGCTCCGATATGGAAAGTCCGGTGACCAGCGATACACAGACTACCATGGAAGATGCCCTCCTTGCCATGAGGTATCGTGAGAGAATTACACAGATTCTTGGCTTGGCTCGTTTAAGGGATCTGAACACAACTTGGTTCCTTTCGTTCAGACCAATCTGGCAAGATTGCATCTTACCTGTTCTGCGATGCCTGCTTTGCGGAGAAGAATGCGTGTTGGACGTTTGTCTTACACTCCCATCAGTCCTGCCATCGGATGCTGACGCTTTGCTAGATCCGGTAATGACTCATGCATCGTGTTGCCCCCAACGGCTGCCCACTCTGATGATGGCATTCATTGAGGTCTCACCCGCAAGTCAAACTTAGGGTGAGATACGTGACACTACAGGCACACAGGTACCACTTACTGCGGACATTGCTAATGCATCAAACGCTGACGGCGATGATCCTCATCTATGCACATTTGACCTGCTAACTGAAGTGGTTCCACTTTCGCCTACTATGGTAGACGGCTTCTTTGCCAGCCTAGACGATCTGATGTTTTCTCCTGACACCGAGAATAACTTTTGACTAATTCACACAGCGGTCCCTGAACTCTGAAATTCGGCCTTTGTTTTTTCAAAACAAACCATCTAACAAATTTGGACTTTTTCCAAATTGGAACTTGTTGGCACAGAGTAATCTGCTTAAAGTAGAACTATTCTTAGAGAACAAGATTTCTTTTGAAAACTTCCTAATGACAATATTTTGGCCTTGTCCTAAAAACAAAACAGTTTAAATATTATGCTATGGGATAGTCTCGATTTTTTTTCTGTACCTTAAAGAGACATTTCATAAATGGAATTTTGTCTTTCATAAATGTTAGAATGTATGCTCTCATACTATGCTTCATATCGGTTGAGACCTATTTATTCATACAGTTTATACTCATTTCATGTGAACAAACCTATCAAATGCAATTTGTATTTTGGGTGGGATTGTAAACACTTGCCTTAGATATGTTCAGTGCTTATACATTTAGTTTTATTGAACTTAATATCGTGGAGTGGGTGTTGTGTAGGAATCTAGGACCCTAGTGTAATTTTCCCAATTCATGCCCATATATAGGTATAACTTACCCGATCTTATATAGCCATAGAAATCATTACCATATTTAGACTGAGCCTATGCAGCCCAAATACGGCATGGCTACTTCCATTAAGTTCCGAGAATCAACAACGATTTCTTAGAACAACCCGCCTTCAGCAGCCAGGGACTTTCCCTTGCCTGAATACTAATTTATCTAGGAAATCATGGAGTTTTCAAAGAACTGAGTCTTTGATGACGTTATTATAGCCAATCATACGTCAAAATCGGCACCTTCAAGGTATAAATATGCCTACATTTGCCCAGAAAAACACACTGTGGTTTGGAGCAGTTCGACTATCTACTTGCCCAACGCGCCCTGCAGCAGCAAGTGCCGAAGGAAGCTGACCGTCGAGCTGACGCACTAAGAGACGCTGTCTTTTCTCTTGCCGAGAAATCTAGCTCCAGTGTTTCCAGGCTACCCTTGCGGGTTGCTGGGAAATCGAGTCCTGAGAGAGAGATACAAGACCTCCTTCATTCTAAAACCACGGTACGGAGCTCATTAGACCCTTAGAGAATTCTTGGAATACATTTTTGGCAAAGAATACTAAACTTAAACTACACCTCACTTACTTCTTCCCTTGTACTAGACTTAGGTTAGGTACACCGGGGTATGTGTATTTTAGAAGCACCAGTTGAGTACTTTTAGTCATTATTTATCACTGTATGTATTTTATGTATTTTATGGCCTAGAAACCATATCATGCTTTTACAGTATTATTTTATAATACTCTTCGTGCTGTACGCATTGTACTTTATAACCAGTATTACGAATGTGGCAGTACATTTCTTATGCTTGAGAAAGAAGACTGTTCAATAAATACCTTTTATTGAAAACGCCCGTCTCTCTATTTCTCAGCACCTCTGGTGAAACGAAGCATGCACGATTGACTGAGTGAAATAGCTATCTATTGTTTCCGCGACTCAAGAGATTGATTTCTTATTCTTGGGAAACAAAGTTGTCATGTTTATGCGGTTGTCAGAAACTAATCCCTTCTTGTGAATTCGAGAAAGTTTCTAGTGACCTTTGAGCTAGCTGGCACTCACAATTAAGTTTAATATATTCAGTAGAGACCTAGTCGACTTCAGTCCTACGTCTAAACTACAAGATATATTATTCCAATGCGCAGAGCCTATTGGGAATATAGGAACTACACTACAGTAGGAGATGAGTGATTGAGTTTGAGGAAGATGAAAATTTTATGAAATATTTACCACATAATTAATATAGAAACGTGTTAAAAACATTAACATAGAAATGCATAATAAAGCAAATTTCAGGAAATGTGCTTTTATTAAATATGCAAAAATGCAAATGCTGCTTAAATTTGCAGAAAGCTTTCATTACAGTGTTTCTGCAGGAGATCCATCATCTACTGCTGAAGCCACTACACTTCAAAGGAAATGCAGGGGACAGTTATTTAGTACAACATACTTAGCATTTGCATGGGAGTTGCAGTATGGATCAGGGCAAGGCTTCCCTTCATTGCGTATGAGAAGCGAATCAACAAAAATGGCAGATACACTTTAATCCGAGGTGTGTTAGATGGCAGTCCATTAGTATTGGGGAGCCTCTCTGCCACAAACACTGACCATGGCTTACGGAGGTCATTCACATCAATGGGTATAGGTCATACTTTACTCAAGCCATACCCTCCCTTCATGGAAGGGCTATGGGGGTCTATGTACCTATATAGCAAAAACTTTACAGTTTACTAAAATAGAGTTTTAGACAAACAATCCGTTTTATCATGCCATGGTGTGTAGCACAAAAGGGTCTGCTAGCCTGGTAATAATTAATTTCTATAACAACGCCACCTTGAGAGTAAGAACTGATACGCTGCAGGAATTAAACAAGGACCCAGAACACATCATTGAGGGTAAAGATAAATTCATCACAGTCCTGTGGGGGGGGGGGGGTTAACAAACGTTAATGCAACACACAGACAGGCAATATTTGCGGCATGTAAACTAAGGAAGACATAGATCTCCCACATTTTGCTCATACCATATGTGGCAATAAACTAAATTAATTAATACTAAAATTCGATTTGGCATTAACAAACAAAATTTCAACACCCAATGCACGCCGAGGGAAAACATTTATTGGGTCCACCAACCGTAGCATCATAGATCACATCTTATTGTCAAAACATTGTGTGGGTGTCATTTTTAATTTCAGGACAAAAGGGATTGCAATAAGCGACCACTTCCCACTGACCCTTCAACTAGCAACAGTACCTTTTTTTAATCAAATTAATAATAATGTAATTCCACAAGCATAGAGGATTGAATTACTAGGGCGGAATGGATATACTATGCACTGAACACAGACAATCCCAGAGGACTTCCTCACACAGTTAGTGATAAAAAATAAAGCAGACTTTGATGTATGTCTAAACGAAAATGCATCCCCAAAGGATATAATTGGAGCATTCTTGGCCATTGCAAAGAATGTGAAAGAGAGAATATTTTCCCCTAGCAGGAAGATAAAAAATAGAGAAAAAGGGTGATTTGACTCTGTTTGTACTAAAGCACATACAAATTTGAAGGAGGCACTACATAAAATGCCCAGATGCAATAGAGAAGTACAGCAGTGTAGATTAGATTATAAGCAGGCAGTAAAGAAGAGAAAAGTATATTTAAGAGAGTCTGCATGGGAGACCCCACAAGAGGCTGTGGAGGGTAACGATGAAAGAACGTTTTGAAAGATAATTATTCTTCACCCTGGAGCAAGGAGTTGACCCCCAAAATTCAGATCACAATTTTAGAGGAAGAATGGGTTGATATCTTTGCTAGAATTTATTCAGCACATGATGAAATAAAGCCTCAAAACCAGGGACTGAAGACAAAGGATAATGAAGCACAGTCCCTAACTTCTATTATTTCTCCTTTTTCCATGAGAAAGTAATTAGAGCAATACAATCTAGCAAAAGCAGGAAAGCACCAGGTCCAGACTCAATCCTGGTTGATCTATATAAGGATAATGTATTAGTATGGGGACCCTTACCTATGCAGCTTCTGAGGGCTTCTTGCCTAGTAGGCTTTCTTGCGACCTGGGGAAAGTCAATCATAGTACCGATTTATAAAAAAGGGACTGACAGGACCCCGCATTTTACAGGCCGATCTCCTTGATTGACTCCCTGGTAAAAATAGGAGGACGTATAATCCTAGAGTGACTGCAGAAGTGGGTGGAAAGGGAGGGGAAACTTACTGACCTGCAACATGGGTTTATACCGGGGATTGGTACAATTGAGCAGTGCCTTAAGTTGAATATGCTTATTGGGAAATACGTGAGAATCAAGAAGGGGTCTCTATACCTAGCCTTCGTCGATCTTACATTGGCGTTTGACTGTGTGATAGATGCGAGGCTATGGGCAAAGTTGAAAGAAATGGGGGTAGAGGGACCGATCATCAGATTTTTAAGGGATTTATACACAGGATGCAGAGCCAAGATAAGGTACAGGGATGGAGGAGAGTGCACCACGGCCTTTGACGTGGTGAGAGGGGTAAGACAGGGGGGTGTCTTGGCCCCCTTCCTGTTCTCACTTTACATAAACAGTGTGGGGAAGGAGCTTGTGGCCACTACTAAAGATCATCCACAAATAGGCACACACCCTGTCCCTGCCCTCCTCTACCCTGATGACGCAGTGTTAATGGCATGCACCCCATTGGCCCTACAGACGCTGCTCACAAACTTTGTCAAATATATGAGTGATCTTGGACTGCAAGTTAATCAACCAAAACCTTTATCATGAAGTGTGGAAAGAAGAACGTAAAATGTAGAAACCTACTGATAAAAGGGATAAAGATTGATTTTATGAACATCTTCTCCTACCTTTGAGTACTGTTTGACAAGGATGGAACATGGAATAATGTAATTGAAAATAGAAATACCCTGTTCAGTAGGGCATGCTGGGCCATTCGAGGTTTCGTAAGTAGACTAGGTATGAACACCCCAGAAAGGATGATGAAAATATGTAAAGCAAAATGCACTAGTATTGCACTTTATGGGGCGGGCACAAGAGATGTGCTGAATTGCAGGCAACGGAAAATAACTTTTTTAGATACCTTTTAGCTATTCCAAAAAGAACCGCAACTTATGTGACATATTCCAAACTAGGTGCCCCATATCTCAGGGATTTAATCAAACTACAACCAATTCCGCTGTAGCACAAAATATGGACGTCAGACCACACTGATTTCAACCGAGTGATAATCAATGACTGTTTAAAATTAAGTGCGTATAAATCTATTCCATGGTTGATGTATGTCCAGCAGTTCTTTGGTGACATGGCCCATCCAGAGTACTTTGACAATCCAGAGACACTCGTTCACATAAGCAGAAATACACTGAAAACAGAGGCAGGGGCTAATTTGGGAAAACTTAGCCTGACAATTGAAATCCCAAAACCTACCGTTCTAAACAATCAAATGATATTAACCACTTTTAATATGCAGCCCTATCTTAAAACTGTTTCAAACAGACGTCACAGGTTTGTGCTCACACGCCTAAGTTTGGATATATTTCACAGATTATGTACCTTTCCCAAAATTAATGATTGGTCACGAGACCTGGTAAATTGCCCGTGTGATGGCAGACTGTGCCAGAATACGATGCATGTTGTTTTAATGTGTACATTTTATTTAGTATAGTATAGGAAGCCAATTCTTCCAATTATAAGGCACCTAAATTACAAACAATGTCGCCCACTTTATTTTAACTTACAGTCACATGAACAACAAATGAGAACGCAGGGGGTCTGTTAGCCAAATATTGTAGCTAGACTGTCTGTAAAAGCCAACAGATCCAGAAGGTACCCAAATCACCTCTGAATAGCCTTTCAACGGAAACAACTAAAAATTCATAGAAAGACGGATCACCTAACAGACAATAAATATACTCAAAGTTGGTTTACAAAATCCATACCATCTAGAAGTGGATTACCATCAAAAAGACTTGAGTGATCAGTCATATCATCTGGCCATCCAGTTTGTAAAAAGGCTAATCCCTTGATCATAGGGACTTTTAGCCACCAGATTGATTGATAGTCTTGGATTGAGTCCACCATTGAGAATGAACCGCCTAAAGATAGCCAATCTTTTGATGGTTAAGAGATTGTGGAAAAAAAGAGAAATCAGTGCAACATAAACCAAAAAGGTGGTGAGTTTAAAATAGGGTGATATAGCCTCAACAACAACTTTATTCAACAGCCGACCATATCACCTAATTAAAACCAGAACAGTGCAAAAAGGACAGTGTCAGCAAATATCTGTCCACAAACAAGCCAACATGTTTCTGCCTAACGGGCAAATCATCCCTTGGCTTTCATCAGGGCCTCTGCTCGTCAATGGATTTATTGAATCCAAATGGCCTCCCCTAAGTCTCAGGATTGAGCTTGAGGTACCGACAGACAGAGCGGGCCTCGTAGTCCTGAGCACGGTCCAGGTGAGGTGAGGTCCTTTCCCCTGTCAATTTGGATTCAATAAATCCATTGACGTGGAGGAGTAGTATATCACGGTTGGCACAAGTTGTATTGTTTCCCAACCCTTTTTTTGATTTTGATTTGTTCACATCAATTTTTGGTAGCAGTTGCAACATTTATAGAGCAGTGGCCCCGATGAAAGCCAAGGGATTAATATGTTGTAGCTGGGGATCTGAACAAGACTAGGGTCTTTAAACTGCATATCCCTTTGACCCTCTCACCACAGTTTGTTATTATAATATACTTACAGTCACAGCCATCATTAGAGATTTGCTGCAGCATGTCATCTTTTCTCTGGGCAGTGTTTTATGCTAGAAAGAAGCTGATAATAGGTGCCGGATAGAGTATACTAATTGGAACATATACCAAGAACCATGATCAATAAGGTAATCGGGATTAATAACAATTGGAAGTTGGAAATGGAGAATGCAGGGTAAATACACTTTAAACTTTTTAGGATTGTATTACTCAACTCTGTATAGTGGTGTTTTTTTTCGCAATTTCTCTTTCTGTTCATAGCTTTTTATATGTAACTGATTGAAATAAATGAATTGTATTTTAAACATTTGCTTTAATGATGAAATTGCCTTTTAACACCTTTTAAAAATGCAGTTACATGAATTTGAAGATTGCTGTTTTTTAAGTGCGTAAATGCTTTTATGGATGTTCTTTCATGGCTTCGATTAAAGCTATATATGACTATGACTGTGAGTACTCTGGTGGGAACAGTACTTGTGGACTGGACCTAATTTTCCTGGATATTCGGGGGAGATTTCAATGCAGTCTTAGATATCACACTAGACCATTCCCACCTCCTCTCCACTGCCAGGAGCAGCTTCAACGCGACAGGCTAAATCCCTACATACCTGGTCACAAGGATGGTAATTGAGGGACATATGGCGCAGCCGCAATGAGGATAGGAGGGAATACTCTTATTAATCACCTACCCATGTGTTGCATACTCGAATAGATCGCATATTCTGCAGCCCATCACTTCAAACACAAATTACCCACACAACATATGTTGATAAAACGATATCAGACGACAACTCTTTAGAAGAAATAATTTTCCGGGGACGTGTCCCCAAACCAGTTCCCACTTGGAGGCTAGACCCTCACCTACTCGAGCAGGGAGTTTTCCGAGCCATTTTGGTATCAACCATTGACACTTGTTATATAAAAAAAGAGGGAACGGTATCTTCGGTAGGGATAGAATGGGAAGCATTTAAAATGATCATACGAGGAACTGCAATCTGCTCTGTGGAGGGTGCTCATCAAACGGTTAATATGGAGGTAAAACAAGTGGAGGATACAATTCAATCAAATTTAATGTATTGATGATATTGGAACTCCAAAGAGTTCCACATAAAAATATACAAAAATGAATCAATTTACTGTGTATCATATCATACTGCTCAAAATAGCAGAACAAAAATATAATCAGGGGCACAGCAATTGCAATTTTACTCTACAATTGAAGGTTAAAAGACAATATTTATGAAAAAGCAAAAATAACTCCATAGAATCGCACTACCTGGGGGCTGATTCCGATCCAGGTCGGAAAACTCTCCCACCGAGCCGGATCCGGTGTGTTTTCCGACTGAGCCAGACTCCTGCAGTCGGACTGTGCGAGTACGATGCGAGCGCATGCGCTGGACTCGGTTCGGTCGGACTCCCATAGAAGTCAATGGGAGCCGGTCGTCCGGCGCCCACATGGGCTCCCATTGACTGAATGGGCACAGCTTGCATAAAGGCGGCCTTCACAGTGGGTACGCGTCGGTGCCATCCGCACCGTACACGCCTGTGTTGGGGAGACCCTTGGGTCTCCCCCTGTGTCCGAGTCGTAAGGCTGTGGGTGACAGGGCACCTGACACGGACCCCCAAAGGCAACATGCCGGACATTTTGCAAGCCGGAAACTTCATCTCGTTCCGGCTGTCCGACGCGGTCATAAATCGCATACATTGCACAGCACAGTAAGCTTACGGCCGAGATGTATGGAGCGGTTTGGACCCGGAAACGACTTGGTCGTGAATTTCACGTAGCTCGCATCCTACTTGCTCGCTCGTACAGCTGTACGGGTCGGGCAGAAAACAAGTGTACGGCTCATAGTTTTTCCGGCCGGATCGCATTCAGTGCCCTTCCAACCCGGATCGGAATCGGCCCCTTAGTGTATAAAATTCGGGTGCGCATATACAGAAACCTTTACACAAATGATTATGCACTTTTCACTTCTCATGAAAATCACCAACTCCGCTGCAGTTGCAGGCGTCGAAGCACACCTGAGTGACACTCGGTCGCTCGGGTGAACCGCATGGCACCAATCAGGTTGGTGAGTGAGGGGTTTCTTAAAAAGAAAATATATTTTTCTTTTTTCTTGCATTCCATTTCACTGTAGATCTAATCACTAGGACATCATGTCCTGGGGATACTCCTTCATTTGTTTTATAGAATACTAACTCCAGGGGACTAGGAGTACAGTCCCCAAAAAAACCTTACTCTCCCTTTGTTAAAAACGGACAAACAAATAAGACATGATTTATATTTTGTACCCAATTTCCACATAGATCATGAAGTCTATTTTCCCTAGGTAATCCCTCTCAGGCCCCTGTTATAATTCGCAAAGGGAGCAAATTCATCCTTAACAGCAAAATAGTTCTACACATTCCATGGGGAGGTTCCATACAACGTATGATATTTTTTTCTTATTTATACAACACCCTAGAGTGCCCTGAACACAAAGTTATATCTCTCTTGTAACTGACTTCATAAATAATTTTTTTGATCAATTTTCAATACAGATTTTGGGTGAGAACATGTACCACTATGGCCAATTTCAAATAACTCCAGGGCTTCCCATAATTTCTAAAAACAACGCTTTTGCCCTTCAAGCTGACAAAAATGTTGTGTCTTAGTGCAGCCCGAATAGAACTTACATCATTTTCCAATAAAGCGTTATCCCACTTCAAACATGCTGCCATGGTGATCACATAAGTTGAGAGAAGCCCAAATTCAAGCTGAAGGGCTGCAATGTTCGCTGCACTGATCAAATTGCAGATTTGGCGCCAAATGCACCCTTCCACTTTCTCAAATATATCCCACTGCTGTGCATCTACAGGTTTGCATGCATAAACAAGTGGAAGACACCCTGGGAAAACTTTAGCGTGAACCAGCCCAAAGAATTGTTAATACGAAGGATCTCCAAGGAGCTCACATAAAATATGCAGAACGCCTAGAACCACTGGTCATAGATTACCAAGCGTATATGCAAAAAGTCTATACTGAAGCAGATAGACCAGGCACGCTATTAGCGCGACTAATTAAGAATGCCCCCCACCTACACTGATACTGGAGATAGCCACCCCGCAACGGGCCCATGTAACCAGCCAAGCTGAAATAAATGAGGCCTTCCATGATTATTATAAGGCATTATACACAAGCCCACAGAGAGTAGATTTGCAGGCAATCAAAGACTTCTTGAGCTCGGTTTGTTACCTCAAGTTTCTGCAGAAGCACAGGAGACACAAGCTGTACTGTTAACCTCTGTTGAAATACGGGCAGCAAATAAAGATCCCCCGAAAAATGAGACCCCAGGCATAGATGGCATACCGATTGAATTTTACATCACTTATTCCCAACAACTGGCTCCCAGACTAAAGAAACTATAACAAGAGTCACCCATGGCTGTATTGTTACCTCCCACTACAGTGCAGGCCCTAATAACTTCACTGCCCAAACCCGGCAGGGCCCATACTAACCTCTCCTCATATAGACCACTTTCTCTAGTAAACACAGAATACAAAATACTCAGTAAAATATTAGCCAGCCATCTCCTGCCTCTTTTACCAAAGCTAATACACACCGGTCAATGTGGGTTTGTACCAGCACGAAACACATCCTTTAATATACGTAGACTATGTAATATTATGCCTGCCTGCCCAGAGGCTCTGGTTGGTGTGGCGTGCTTATCACTGGACATCTCCCAAGCCTTTGACACACTGGATTAGGAATATATGCTGACCACATTACAGAGATTTGGGATTCCTCTTGAATGTATACAGTGGGGCAAATTACTATATCATTTACCAACAGCCCATGTATGCATAGGGTTGCATATATCACAGATGTATCAGATACAAAGGGGCACGAGGCAGGGTTGCCCCCTCTCACCCATGTTGTTTACACTTGCAATCGAACTTCTTGCACATAGACTATGTGCCAAACCTGTAAATTGGGGTATCACTATTAATAACACACTACATGCACTGCCATTATATGCAGACAACATTATAATTTACTTTTAAGACAAACGTGAGAATTTAAATCCAAGTGCACAAACCTTCACTCAGTTCAAATGTATTGCGGGTCTGGCCATTAATTATGAATAATCGTATGCATTCCCCTTTAGGAGTGGCCTGAATGTGCAAACAATCCTCTTTGGAGAACAAGGTATAACATTTGCCCCTACTACTTTCTGTTACCTAGGAATACAAATTTATAGACATCCGCATGACCTCATCGAAGGGAATATATAAAAGGCAATAGGCTCCTTGTGTGCGCAGGTTGCTTTTTTTAACCACCACAATTGATCAGTCTATAGCGGCCACCTACACTCTAGACAGATACTACTTACACATTTGACCCATATATTATACCCATACCCACAGATTATACAAGAAATATACTCCACAAAGTAAGCTAAACATTCTAAAAGTGGCTGTTGATGTTGTCAACAAAGTAATGCAAATATATACGCTTGTAATGATATTATTTGAAATGACCAATAAAATGTGTTATTAAAAAAAAAAGTGGAGAAGTGTGGCTCAATGGTTAGAGCGGCAGACCCTGATGCTGAAGTCTAGCACGGGACCAGGGTTCAATTCCCCGCCTCGGCGGGTCTTGAGCTCAGAAATTCCACGGACCTGATAATTTTCGCCTCGGTGCCTATTCCAATCATGAAGTCCAACTCTGCAGCTCTGAACAATAGCTTGCTTAATCTCCACAATGGCCCCCACAACGCTAAGGATACCTGGCCTCCACTTTGGGGGTGCCCAGGAGTGGACACCCCACAGGGAAAGCCAGGATGGGTGCCACAGCGGTATTCGTACAAGCGCCTTGAGACCCTTGAGTGGTGAGTAGTGCGCTATACAAGTATCAATTTATATATTGATAAAATACAGGCAATTCAGGACAGCCTAGGGACTAGCTCCCTTGAGCAGGCAGGGTCCCACATCCCGAACATTTTAATTCCCACTTCGTCAGTTGCCCCGCTGATGGAATTCTTCCCTTGCTTTGCTGGACTCATTGTCTATCCTTAAATCACTTAAGTCGGACTCTCCAACAGACCCGTGTCGGGCTAGGTTACTAGCGGGGGCTGCAGAGGTGGTTAATCCAGAGGTAAATTTCACCGTTAATTTGTGTCTCCAGACCGCCACTGTTCCATTGTCATGAAAACAGGCTAAATTGTTACCGCTTTCTGAAAAAGCCCTCCTTAGTTCCTAACTTACTCGCTAGCTATCGCCCTATCTCCCTTATTCCAGCTGTGGCAAAGGTGTGCGAGAAAGGGGTCTTTAGACAGCTTGCCACCTTTGTCGAGTCATCTGGGCACTTTATCCTGCCAAATCCTGATTCAGGGTGACTTACAGCACAGAGACTGCTCTCGTCACAGAGCCTTGTATAGACTCGGGCAGGCGTACCTTAGAACGCATTTTGCCTATTATGTCCCTCGCAGAACTGCCGTGCAGTGATTGGCAGTGGTCCCTCACTTCTGCAGGACTCGCTTGGGGGGTAGCTCCCTTTCCGTCAAAGCAGCGGAAGCCTGGAACTTCCTCCCAGTGGAGCTTCGGAATACCCAGGATACTAGGCTGTTCAAAAAGCAATTAAAGACCCTACTTTTTAATAAACCCATTTAATCTCAGAACCTCCGCTTTCACGCTCACTGCCCACGCCAGGACACTCTTGAGTATCTGTGCACACTTTAAATGCATTATAACATAACTTATAGTTCTCTAACTGCTAGGCCACGCTATTCCTTTACTCTTCTCTATCCCTTTAAGAAAAATAAGTGCCTTTCATAAATAGCGATTTAACGTTATAACTGAATTATAGAGCCTGACCTTCTTGTGAAATGTGCTCTTTCCTGCAAAATGTATTTCTCTTTTTTACACCATATGACTTCAATGTGTTTTCTTAGAGACATATTCATAATGAACAAGCGTAATGATGGAAAGAAAATGCTTGCTGCAGCTTCAATTTTTATGATCAAACCAGGACATTCCAGAATTCAAATGTTTCATTCCAGCTCATTGTTACACAATTGGGACACCATACAGCTCATAGAGTAGGCTTGCAAAAGGTTCCCATGAGAACCTTCGTAGATGTAACTTTTTGTATTGCATTGTAGTCACCCCTGAATACCTTTATGACGACATGGGCCTCTCTGTGGTTTAGTTTGGGTGGTCAAAAAATGATAAAATGAAAGGGATATCCATCACATGTACCTGTGAGGTATGAAAAGTAGATTGTAAGGTGACACAATAGGTGTAAGAGATATTCCTGAGTGTAGTGTTGACACTACAGTCAATACTGGGGGGAGCGCAAATTGTGGACTGCATGTACCATGTTGCAAAGGAGCAAACTTTTCTGGCATATGATGTAGTGCTCAGCAAAACCCTTCCCTGCCCAAAATGATTTTCATGACCTCCTCTACCATTTATCACACTTTCCTAATGTTCCTTTTTGTAAAAATTGCATTCCGGCCCATTGATTACACTTAATCCTCCCCGAGCCGGAGAGTACGGCCCGGAGAGTATGCCCGGGTGCGGAGAGTATGGCCAAAGCCAGAGATTCCGGACTGACTGCAGACATAAATATATGTCTCGTAAATGACCTTTGTGAATACCAAAAGCAGTAAGGTTACACTTTTGTCTGAGATTGCCTTTGTGAATCGGGCCCATTGTGTTACTGTGTTTGTGTGTTGCATAAATACTTTACACATTGCCTTTGTAGATGAGCCTGACTGCTTTGTGCCAAGCTACCAGAGGGTGAGCACAGGGTTTCTTATTGTGTATCTAGCTTACCCTGACTAGAGTGGTGGTTCCTGCCTGGCCTGGGTGCATAACTCAGCCACCAGGAATCTAATTTCTAACACTCTGATTTACAAAAACTTGTGAACGTGGTTTTTTGCCAAAATGATGTGCCTATCTGAAAGAGGTGTAACAAGGAAACATGTCTGTATTTCTCCTCACTAATTTCTCTTTCCATTTGTGCTGCATTCTGCAGTACACATAGAAAGGAGGGAACATTCCTCTAAGGATTGTTGTTGTGCAGGAAGATGTGCCTTCCTGCACAAAAACAATCCTGCCCGTAAAGTACATCCCCCTGGTGCAAGGTTTCCTGCATTGGCACAAGGCAGCACACAGTGTGCCAGGGCAAGCAGAGAGTAGAAATATGCAGTGTCTTTGTAATAATGGAGCATTTCTGTCCTCTATTTTTCTTTGTCACAATGTAGCACAGGAAGTTGCCTTGCTGCGTTGCATGAAAGAATTGTAAATCTCCCCTTCAATATTTGACCTTCAACTCATGCCTCTATTTGTCCTCCATGCATATCAAAAGCCAATGTGATTGTGTATGGTTACTTTTTTGTTACCACTCTAGGATAATCTGCCATTGTAGTAGGACATTTTTTCTATTTATTACTTCAGAGAAAATCGGTCTCATTCTGGCATAATAAAAGGACAGGTGGATAACATATCTCTCCACAAATAGAACAAAGACTTAAACAAACACCAAAAAGCTATTGACCACACATGCTTTTGTCTACTTTTTCTGTGATTTAAAGGGTGTTTGATTAAATGGGGGACTTAGCCACAAGGTGAAGCAAAGCATTTTTGTGGACCTGGAACATTTCAAACAGAAGGTGCTGTTCATCGAACAGTGTAAACATTTTTGTCACTGCATGACAACATATTACAGAAATTAGGATCTGATGCGGTTGATGGCAGGAACACATATTTGGGGTGATTGTTACACAACATACAGCCCTGTCTTTGTTATATATTTATAATGCACAATTGCAATGTAAGACTTACATATTTAAAATTGGGGCTTTGGATTAAAGCTTTCATTTAAAGTTTAATGCAGTGGGTGTATCGCCGTCAATTGATGGCTCATATACGTTGCCACTCTCATTGTTCCCCACCCCATTTAGTGCTGGGGTGGAAGAACTACTGCCTTTCCAACAGAGGAACCTTAGCCAGCACTGTTAGTAGAAAACATTGACCTCCACGTCATCGTGCCAGTTACACCGCCCAATTTAGGGCGGAGAGATAGGAACACATGTGATGAATAGCAATCCTTAGCAGAGAAATCTCCCTGCATGTCAGGGCTATTGATTTTTATGTTTTTTAAGAACATACTGCACTTAAAGATTTATTCAGCACACATGGCGTCCATTCATAAGCTGTTCACCCTTCAAGTAACTGCTGTAGTGGTGGTTGCTCTGAAAAACTTCGATATCCCTGCAAGGCCAAAAGGGACCTTTAAAGCTAGCATGCAGTCCTCTATCAGGGATTCCAGTCACCCTCTAAAGAAGGGCTAAGCTGATATCTAAAAAAGTATGGACTTTGGTCAACTGGTGGAGCCAGAATGACAACCTCATGCCAGTATAAACAAATTGTAAACCTATAGAATACAGACAATCCAAGGCATTGAAAGGACAAATTATGCCTTTGAAAAGTCAGGGAATAACTACAAACAACTAAGCTGGAGACAGGTCTCCAAAATCAATTAAAAGTAAAATGTACATTTATGTTTTGAATGTATGCCTACAATGTAAAAGGATGATATCAGTTATCCTATACATCTTAAATATTTTTCTAATAAATTAGATGATAGCCCTGATTACGGGTTTAGGTGTTATTTATCGCACATGATAAATAATGATACCATGGGATACGTTATTTATCGTGTGCGAGAAATTACACCTATCATGAGTTTGTGGGGAATAACATGCAGATGTTGGTTTTTGACACACCAAAATCTGCATGGTACTCTAAATACCATACAATTTCACCTGTTACATTTTGGCAGGCTTAACCTGCCAACATTTAATGGCAACTGAGGTATTTAACACATCTGATTATTATCGGATTTGTTAAATACAGCCAAACTCATAATTCTGAGCCTTGGGCAAACAGGGGTTTACGCACGGGTCAGAATTTACAGGCCCAAACGTAATCAGTGCCTTAGTCTCAGATGTGCTAACATTCGTGCACCACAGTGCTGCGTAACAATCAGTAGTTCATATACCTGAATAGTACAATATTGCACAATTATGCAAAATTTCCAAAACTATATCATTACACCACTGCATTTAATTATGCACCATTCACAGTAAAAATCTACAGTGAACTGTAAAAGTGTATGAAAACACACAAGAACAACAGAAAGGCAGCTGGTTGTTTGGGTGCTTTTGTGTTTTTGCTCTTCTTTTAGCGAGAATTTCCTTTTAAAATTTAGTGTGAATTAAAGGTTTTGCAGTTTGTGTAATTACATGTAACTTTGTGTAATTTTGCATGATTTTGCCAAAATTCGACATGATTTTTACTTTTTACAGTATGACATAATTATTTCAACAGAACCTTCAGCTCAACTGTCATATCGTTCAAAACCTCCCTTGTGTTGACCATGCAGCAAGCCCCTTTGCCTTATTTCCTTCCCTGAGACCCCGAAGTGTATATTGCCTGTAATCAAAGAACCATAGGGTTATATTCACAAAAACGTTTGTAAAATATCACCAAAAAATGCTAACGCACCTTTACACATCGCAGCCTATCGCGGGAAAAAAACTGTGTCAACGTGGAATTCACAACAAGGCGGTACCATGCGATAGTCTGCCGAAATCGCGGCCATTGTTCATGATACAACCACCTCGACGGAGATAAAAACACAAACCTCAACACGAAAAAACAAGCGATGGGCCAAAGCGCGATGAGGAAATCAGCGATAAGCAGCGCCAGGCCTGCAATACATACATGGCAGGCAGGAGAAATCACTATAAAAGCAGAAAAAGCACCCAAACACAAACTGACCAACTCCCAAGCACCATGGAGGCAGCCGGAGCAGGTGCAGAGGACGAGCGCAACCTCACCAGCACACCGGATGACCAGCCTGGGACCTCGGGGACAGGGAAGGGCAAGGATAAGAAGAAGAGGAAGACGAAGTTCAGTCCACAGGAAAACAGGATCCAGATTACGGAGGTGATGGAACACCATCAACAACTATTCATCTCCTCCATCGTGTCATTGGGAACCAAAAAAGGGATTTGGCAGGGCATCGTGGACAAGGTGAGTGCCGTCGGAGAACACAAGAGGTCAATGGACGAGGCCAAGAGGCGATGGATTGACATCAAGCGAAAGACCAAGGAGAAACTCGCAACCAACCAGAAGGCAGCAATGCAGACTGTAGGTGGGAGCCCAGTGCCAGAGCTCATGCTGGATGACATGGAGGAGCTGGTGTCAACAGTCATCAGTGTGGAGACTGTGGCCAGAGTCGGGGGACCAGACACTGCTCGACAGGACACAACACAACATCAACAGGGTGAGGGACCACCAGGTACGAGGGGGGACGGGTGGAGAGGGCCACAATGGCACACATGCATAATCAAGCAGAGCACAGTACACACCCACAATGACTCTGGGTCATGGCCCTGATCTACACACTGTCACAATGTACAATGCCATGCTGTCTGTATGTCAACATGTGGCATGCGGCTACATACATGTGGACACATTGTAATACACCATCTCCCCTTCACATTGCAGAGGCACCGTCAACACCTCCTGCACACCAGTCCTAGCCACTCTTCACCGATGATGAGGAGGACACCACCAACATCGACATCCAAGCCCTCCAACACATCATGGACATTATCTGCAACTCACCTCCAGGATCAGGGCAGCCCCGCTGCATCGAGGAGACCCCACCCACTTCCCAAACCACCCAGCAGGAGGCACCCACATCCCCAGCAGTCACCCAAGATCCCCAGGAACAAACCATGGCCTTCCAACACCATGTGCTGGAGGGCCAGAGGGGTATCTGAGCAGTTGCGGGTGGGGTTCAGCCTCATGGCTACCAAACTGGACGCCATCCATGGGTGTCTAGGTCCCATCAGGGACCAGCTCCAGTCCCTAACGGACACCCACGGCCCGCTCCATGGTCTCCAACGAGCCCTGACTGACATCATGGAGTCATAACGTGGAGAGAAGAACACCTGTCCGCTCAGACTGGCTCCAGCGATTCCAGCCGTAAACTGGCACACATGCGGAGGCTCATGGGGAGGCTCATGGAGGACATGTTGCGGATGGAGACGGAAAGGATGGCAGCCACCGCTGCACATCAGCAAAATGTAGCTGGAATCTACCGTGTCCTGCAGATCCTCATCATGGCATTGCTGCCACTAGGCGTGGCGCTGATGAATAAGTATAGGCGAATTTTGCGGATCCGCGATCCGCAAATTCACGCAAAATCGGGAAAAAAACGCGAGTTCATGGATTTGCCCCAAAAAGACTGTTACCTGGTGTGCGGGGCCAAACGGGCGGGGCTTCTATGCGTATTCACATGCCTCTTGTGTATAAAGGGTCAGAGAGCGAGCAGGGCATCATATGAGGAGAAAGCAGCCTCCTGGTGACAGGAATTACATGGGGATCACGCTCGAGAAACTCATGTATGCAAAGACCTCCCTGAAGTATTACAGCTAATTTTCGATGGCAGAGACGGGGATAAAGCACACTTGCCCAGCCTCGACCGTGCTCACTAATGTTTTGGGCTGATTAAAAAGTTACAGAAATTGCGCTTCAACTCGGGCACCTGATAATCTGTAAGGGGTTCCTGTTGAGGTTTAATTGTTGTTACAGGAGCCTCGTGCCAGAATGAATCCTGCCCTGCATATTTTATCCACGAAGATGCCACCGTTTTGTGAAATACCTCTACTCAACTGGAGTACTTTCTACTGGCTAATCAGTAAGTGCTACCTCGTTGGGTAAATGTATAGTGCTTTTCCTACACTGCAGCTGCGTAAAGGGCCAGAAGATTTGCACCCTTCCTCTTCCGCAGGACCTGTCATCCCCGAATGGACTCTGGCTTGCCCTCCACGGGCCCATATTGTGTGGTGTCCTTGGCATGGCCCTGTACTGCTCCAGCTGCAAAACTCCACTGTATGTGCAATAAACATCCAGTAACACACTGCTGTGTCATATCTTTCATTATTCATGTATGAATGTGTGAATGAATGTAGGGACAGTGATTTCCCTTACGTCAATGATGCTCATCTAGTGGGATGCCAGTCACCATATGCTACATTGCCTATTGTGTTCTGGGTGCCGAGGACACTACAACAGGGACACAAGCATTAGTCACTCCCTTGTCCGGACATGGACTGAACCACGCCCAGAGCCCCCGAGTCATTGTTGCAAGCCCTGTGCTGGTACGGCGTACTCCAGGCCAGACCACTACTCTTACGCTCCGAGGGGGGCCCACATAGCTACCTGTCGCAGGCGTACTCGCTGGTGGTGTGCAGGTCACTGGTCTAGTTGTCAGTATGTCACGGCAACTCCCTGAGGGCAGGTTTGCACACACACCACACCCATCCGGCACAGGCTTCACAGGCCATGTGACCATGCAAATCTGAGGGGCAGACAACGTCACATTCCCCTCTGCCCGTGGTGACTGGATGACGGACGCTCCACGGTGCTCAATCATAAAGGGCCCATGAGTTGCTGCGCACAGGGTTAGTGGCACCCGAAGCCTTGCGGCCGTCACAGGCCTACCTCCACGTGGTGCTAACTGGTGTTGCACAGGGTTAGTGGCACCCGATGCCTTGCGGCCGTCACAGGCCTACCACCATCTGGAGCTGAATGGCGTTGTACAGGGTTAGTGGCACCCGAAGTCTTGTGGCTTCACAGGCCTACCACCATGTGGCGCTGACTGGTGTTGCACTGGGTTAGTGGCACTCAAAATAGCTAAGCGGGTGTGCAGCCTGCGATGATGACGTGTGCACTGATATGGTCTCTGCCATTGATGACTCAGGACTCAGCGTCATGTGTGGGATCTGCTGGGCCCCTGGGCGGGCCCGCATGATGTGGACCATGCCATGGGGGCGTGACCTGGGCCTGGAGCTTGCACGGGGACGTGGTGTGCCTACTGATGGACACACTGGTGGCAGCAGGTGAACAGTGGGGCCTGTGTGCACAGGGGCGGCGGTGTCTCTCTCTCTTTCCCTTCCTTTCCTTCTCTCTCACACACTCTCTCTCCCTCCTTTCCTCTGTCTCTCTGTCTCTCCCTTCCTTTTCTTCTCTCTCACTCACTCTCTCTCCCTTCCCTCTCTCTCTCACACTTCCTTCATTTCCATCCCTCTCTTTCTCTCTCTGGCTCACTTTACTTCTCTGTTTCTCTGTGTCTCGCTCCTTTGATGTGCACATGAAACACTTCCTGATTTTGTGCTTTATTTTCCAGCCTGTAACGTCGAGATTGTTCCTGATGGACCCAACAGGAGTCTTCTGCATGAGTGTTTTGTGTTGTGTTACAATAACGTTTTTGGTTGTTACTTCGGTGCTGTGTGACGGTTTCTCGTTCTTCTGGCCACACATATATGTATTTATTTTGGCAATGTGCGTCGACATGCATTTTTGTGGCTCTTGTGTCATGCATGGTATGTGTATGTCCAGGGGGGCTGGGGGCGGTGGCGAGGGATGTTGTGGCCCTCATGGGTATCAGAGCTGCATGATCATTGTCTGTATGGCATCTGTGGGTCTTCAGGTGTGGCTCTTAGATGGGCTCCCTTTCATGCTGTGGGTAGTCATCCTGATTAGCACCAGCAAAAGGCAGGTGTTAAATCCCTGGTGCTATCGCGGCTTATTGAATGTTTTCTGCAGACCAGGTCGCTCCCCATGCCGCACAGCTCCTCCTGTGTGTGAGTGCCTTCCCCCCTCGCTGCTGCTCATTCCATGAGTTCGTGAGTTCGATCCTGCTGTTGTATATCTGTGCACTATCTAGATCTGTGCCCCTTGATTGTGCTCCACTGTGCACACTGCCTTGGTGATTTTTTCCCTTGCTTTGCCCTCGCGCCCTCTTCTCCCCCACCCCCCTTTATTTTCCTCTGTACCCTGCTGCCCGCTGCTGCTCCCATACGGCCACGCCCCCTCGCCTTCCATTCTCCACCCCGCTCCCGCCTCCCAGATGCTCCTCCCTCCCTCCCAGCCTCAAATGCTGGCCGCTGAATGGCTGCGTGCAGTGGGCATGCAGCTGGGGTGCCAGATACGCGCCAGAGGCAAGCCCGCCTGCGCCCGTCCGCACCTGGATCGCGCCCAGCACCAGAACCCCTGGACCGCGCGAACGCCACAACACCAGACTCCACTACGACGCCAGCAGCCTCCACGCACTCTATGCCGGCCGAAACCACAGCTGCTTCCAGGCCACCCGACACGGACCCACGGACCCTTCTCCTGCTGCACCTGCAGCTTCACCTGTGACAGAACCACCAAACCTCCAAGGACTGGACCCAACCACCTCTGCTGCATACTCCTCAACACCCGCTCCGCAAGCAAACACGCCGTCGAGCTCTGGGACCTGCTTGACACCTCCGCCCCAGACGTGGAGTTCCTGACCGAGACCTGGTGGAATGACTCCTAAGCACCCGACATCGCAATAGCCATCCCGGACGGCTACAAGATCACCCGCAGGGATCACACCAACGGAACCGGAGGAGGAATAGTCATCGTCCACAAATCCACCCTCAAAGTCTCCACCCACGCAGACGACACCCTCAACACCGCCGAACACCTGCACTACCGGATCCAAACCGACCCCATTACCACCCTCAGAGGAACACTCGTCTACAGACCCCCTGGACCCTGGGATCAGTTCAGCGACTCCATCGCCAACCTCACCAGCACCCACGCACTCACCTCCACAGACTACATCCTCCTCGGGGACCTGAACTTCCACCTCGAGAACAACAACAACGCCAACTCCACCACCCTGATCGACAACCTCGCCAACCTAGGCCTCAGACAGCTCCTCACCGCACCCACCCACGGCGCCGGCCACACGCTGGATCCTGTCTTCTCCACACCACCGAACTTCACTGGACCGACCACCGCTGCATCCATTTCACCTTCAAGAAACCAACCATGCACCACTGCACCCAACAGCTGCCTCGCCGCTGCTGGAGCAAAGTCACTGAAGACCAGCTGATCACCTCCCTTGCCAAGAACCCACCCACCAACCCCCCAACCCAGACTCCACAGCCCGCAACCTCAGACAGTGGATCGACGACTGCTCCAACACCCTTGCCCCACTCAAAAAACCCTCCAACAACCACTCCAGCAAGAGAGACACCTGGTTCACCAACGAGCTCCAGACCTCCAAACACGCATGCCGTAAACTGGAGAAAATATGGCTCCACGAACGCACACCAGACTACCACGCAGCCCACAAGGACGCCACCCGCAGACACCACCACCTCATCAGATTAGCCAAGAGATCCTCCTTCAAAAACCGCTTGGATAACAACGCTCACAAAAGCGAAGAGCTCTTCAGCATCGTAAAAGAACTCTCCAACCCCAGCGCCAACGCCAATGACATCCCGCCCCCACAAGAACTGTGCGACTCATTAGCCATATACTTCCACCGCAAGATCGCTGACATCCACGACAGCCTCAACACCACAACCGCCCCTACTACGCCAGACTCCACCTCCCCTGTGAACACCATCAGTGCCATCCGCTTGACCTCCTGGTCCAACGTCAACGACAAAGAGACACGCAAGGTCATGAACTCCATTCACTCAGGATCTCCGTCAGACCCGTGCCCACACCACATATTCAACAAAGCAGACGCAGCCATCGCACCCCAACTACGGTAGGTCATCAACATCTCCTTCGAAACAGCGACATTCACGGAAAGCTGGAAGCACGCCGAAATCAACTCCCTTCTCAAAAAGCCCAAAGCGGACCCCAAGGACCTCAAGAACTTCCGGCCCATATCCCTGCTCCCATTCCCGGCAAAGATCATCGAGAAAATCGTCAACGGACAATTGACCCGCCACCTAGAAGACAACAACATCCTGGACCCATCCCAGTCCGGATTCAGATGAAACCACAGCACCGAGACAGCTCTCATTGCAGCCACTGACGACATCAGGTGCCAACTGGACAACGGCGAGACATCAACCCTCATCCTCCTGGACCTGTCGGACACCTTCGACATAGTCTGCCATCGCATTCTAAAGACACGACTCATAGAAGCCGGAATCCAAGAGAAGACCCTTGACTGGACCAAGTCCTTTCTCTACGGCAGAACCCAGAGCGTCTGCCTCCCACCCTTCTGATCCGAAGCCACCGACATCATCTGCAGCGTCCCCCAAGGCCCATCCCTCAGCCCGACGCTGTTCAACATCTACATGGCTCCCCTCGCACAAGTGGTCCGCCGTCACGAACTCAACATCATCTTCTACGCCGACGACACCCAGCTCATCCTCTCCCTCACCAAGGACTCACAAACCACCAAAATCAACCTCCACAAGGGAATGGAGGGCGTCGCCGACTGGATGAGGAGCAGCCGTCTGAAGCTGAACTCAGACAAAACGGAGGTACTAATCCCCGGACCCACCCCCTCAGCCTGGGACGACTCCTGGTGGCCGATCACACTGGGAATAGCACCACCACCCACCGACCATGCACGCAACCTAGGATTCATCCTCGACTCCTCCCTCACCATGTCTAAACAGGTCAACGCCATCTCCTCCTCCTGCTACAACACCCTCCGCATGCTCTGTAGCATCTACAAGTGGATTCCGACCGAAACAAGAAGAACGGTGATACAGGCCCTCGTCAGCAGCAGACTGGACTACGGCAACGCACTCTACGTACGAATCCCAGCCAAACACCTATGACGACTACAACGCATCCAAAACGCCTCCGCCCGACTGATCGTCAATGCCCCCTGCCGCAGCCACATCACCCCTCACCTGAGAGACCTACACTGGTTCCCCGTCGACAGGAGGATCACCTTCAGGCTCCTCACCCACGTACACAAAGCACTCCACAACGCCGGACCAGCCTACCGGAACACATGACTCAACTTCTACACCCCAACCCGCCAGCTCCGCTCTGCCAGCATCACCCTCGCCTCTGTCCCCCGCATCCAGCGAACGACCTCCAGCGGCAGATCTTTCTCCACCCTCCCTACTCACATACGGCAGACCAAGACCTACTCGCCTTCAGAAGACTCCTCAAGACCTGGCTCTTCGAGCAGTAGCAGCAGCCCCCCCCCCGAGCCTTGAGACCCTCACGGGTAAATAGCGTGCTCTACAAGTACTCTGATTGATTGATTGATTGATTGATTGATTTGTGGCGCTTCACAGATCTGGCAGTTCGTTGTGAAAGTGGTGTTGTGGTTTTTTCCTGTGTTTTAGCACGGGAACGCCTACTCTGCCTCTCATTAGCGTTCTTTGGTGGTGTCCACCGTGGAGATAAATTTTGGGGCAGTTATTGCGGGAATAGAGGCGATGTCCGCAGTTTGTACCAGCTTGTGAATGGGGTGTTAAATCTATCTCCACTTTTGATGAGTTAAGGTGGAGATAAATCGGAGTTAAGTCCTTCTGAATATCCCCCATAGTTTCTTCAGAGGCTTTTCATATTCAATTCAAGCAGACAAGGTCAGTTAACCCCAATGGATTTCAATCTCTTATTTTTCACCCTCCAGCTTAATGATTTTTAAATTCAACTTCCCCTTTACCCTGTATGATGCTTTATTATACATATCCTTAACGAAGACTTTAAAAGCTTCCCATTCTATGAGCACACTGTCCATGGTACCTACATCACTTAGGCAATATTAATTTACATCTATCCTGTGGTTTCTACAACATGATACATGTGTGCCTTTGACTCAACAGAAGCTATGCTAGCAATTGGTTCCGGTACACCTAAGATATTTCATGTGCTGTAATTAACTCTACTTAAGTATAAAATGTAAAATCTAGCCTAGACTAGAGTGCAGGTCATGCAATGGCTAGAGAGACTTACTAAGTGAGAGATTTGCCACACAGCAATAATATAAACATGTTTAAGCATGCTTCGTGTATATCCTGCAACACATAGAGGTCAAATGATGTCAGCAGCAGTCCTTGGGGTGACAAGCATGTGTGCCTCCATGCTCAGGACAGAGTCTTTATCCTCTGATCAGTCCCTGACTCTGTGCCATCTGAGTCTATCAATTGTTCTGGAGGCAGACACTGTGTCTGTGCACCATGAAACATCTGCTGCCGCTGTCTCTGATCTTGAAGCCATTGCCTGATTTGCTGTGAGCCTATACGACTTTCTATTCTGTTGTCTTTTCCACTTCTTTCCCTCATGTTTTTGTGGTGATTTGTCTGCTGTGGTCTTGTTTTCTATGGCTCATTTCTCCACATATTTCCATGTTTCTGTTGGAACCATCTGATGATTTCCCACCCTGTATTTTCAGCATAACTGGGAAAATAGGATGCATTTCAAATTTAATATTTTGGGGTTTTTATTTAACCTCCAAAAATTATTTCATTGTAGTTGTACTGCAGGTGTGAATTCTGAAAACAGACATAACTTTATGTTTACTACTCTTAATGGACCACTTTCTCTTACCTTGTGCAATATGTCTTCACTGTCTCTGAAATTCAGCATGCGAGCTATAAGAAGATTTGATGGTGTTCTGGTGTAAGAGGAATTGCAGGAACTCTATGTGCTCTTTCAACTTTGAAAAACTTAGAAAGACAATTACATGGATGCACAACCATTCTTTCAAGAGCGCTTCTATATTTTTGGGGAGTCTGATAGCCCTGTTTATATATGTTCTGGGAGTTCAATAACCTGTTTTGGAGTTCTGTGATATTCTGTGTCGTTGAACCCATTACATATTTTGTTTCCATGACTCTTCAGCATATCTTCTGCTGGGTTGATTGTAAGAGGTCTATATATTGGGCAACTGCAGCAATATTTAGTTCCAGGGTTTTTACATCTTTTATAGGTGCCAAAATGCTGCCCAGTTAATCAAGCAATAGGGGATTAAACGCTTTTTCATTTGCAGTCTCTGTTTCTTTTGTTACCTGTACAGTGTTGTTTTTGAGAGGTATCAAGGGCATGCAGGGTTTTTGCACTATAATTCATTTGCAGCACAGCACTAAATGGCATTACATCACATGGCTAATTGGCTATTGTGTTTTGGGCATATCATCACTACTGACTGGGGTTGGACTAATTATTACGGATTTTAATGACAATCAGGAAGAAATGTTAGGTGACTTATTCATTAAAGGAGGTTCTGGTCTGAGACAATCCCAACCATTACCATCACAAAATGAGGGCCGTAAGACAAACTAGATTAGAAAAACAAAACAAAAAAGAACTAGCAAAATGGTGGAATGGAGCTACATTAAGAAAATATGTAGAAAACCAGGCTACTGTTTTTAGGGTGATGATTAAAAGAAGAAAATGAATAAAGAACTTTCCTCAAAATATACTTAAAGAATAACGTGAATTATATGTATTGTATGTGTGGAATATCATGAGAATTGTGCTGAACTTTCATGTAAAACAAGCAATGAGTACTTAAGTATAAGGGGTGTGGAACCATTAAGAATTAATATATATATATTTCTTTTTTCACTGGAAAAACCAAAGGTTACTGGGACGTTATAGTTAGGCTGACATTTCACTCGCACAAAACCAAAGAAATTCAGCAGTTATAGTTATTTGATCTAACTATAATGCATGCAACCACAATGCACTGCTTATAACCTCACATATTATATCACTTATGGCATGGTCAGCAACATTACTGATGACATCTCAATGACATCACTCATGACATTAATCACAAAATCACTAATGCGCCCACTCATACCTCCATGGAGCCTTTCATATACCCACTCCCACACAGCCATTCTAAGTGACATCATCCAGTGACTGTGAGTGTTTTTAAAATGTTTATGAGTGTTAAATATATATACAAAGGTGTATTGGTGAATCAGTGGGTGTATGTGTGCCTGTGTAGATGATTCAGTGGGTGTGTGACTGACTGTCTGAGCGAGGGATTAAGTGTCTCAGTGAATGTATGGATGAGTGACTAGTTGTTTGTATATCTGTAACAGTCTGTCAGTTGGTGTCTAAGTGGCTGTATGGGTATGTGAGTGGGTACATGAGTGGCTATATGGGTGAGTGATTGGTTGTCTCAGTATCTGTATGGGTGTCTTGGTGTCTGTGTTGGTGTATGATGGCATGTGTGACTTGGATGAATGAGTGAGTGGGTGAGTCAGTGGATGTATAGGTTAGTGAGTGCATGTGTGAGGAGCTGTATGGGTGAGTGAGTGTGTGTATAGCAGTGTGGGTGACTGAGTGGATGTGTGAGTAGCATATGGGTGAGTACCTAGGTATGTGAAAGGCAGTATATGTGAGTGATGGGATATATGAGTGACTGTATGGGTGAGTGAGTGAATGTGAGAGTAGCTATATGGGTGAGTGTGTGCTTGTGTCAGTGATTGTATAGGTTAGTGAGTGTGTTGTAGTATCTGTATGAGTACATAAGGGAGTGAGTGTAACTGTATGGGTAAGTAAGTAGTTGTGTGATTGACAGTATGGGTGAGTGAGTAAGTGTATGAGTAGCTCTATGGGTGACTGACTCAGTGTGTGAGTGGCTGCATGGCTGTATGTGTGGATATGTCAGTGGCTGAATTACTGAGTGAGTGTATGAGCAGCTGTATGCGTTAGTGAGTAGATGTGTGTGTAGATCAATGAATCAGTGAGTGGATGTATAAATACTGGTATGGGTCTGTGAATGGGTTTGTGATTGGTTTTGTGAGAGTGGGTATGTGAAAGGTTCCATGGTGATGTGAGTGGGTGTGTTAGTGATTTTGTGGATGACGTTATCAGCGATGCCCTTTGAGATGTCATCAGTGTTGTCATCAGTGATTTCACTGACCATGTCATGAGAGATGTAACATGTGAGTTCATAAGCAGTGCATTGCGGACGCATGGGTTATACTTCGCTCAGCTAACTGTAATTCCTCACTATAACTTCCCTGGGATATTTGTTTGTTTGAGTGAATTTCAAACTTTTTTTAATTCAAATTCATAACTATAACATCTCTGTATTTTTTTCCTATAATTGTATATTAAACACTACATTTGCATGGTGCACTAATTATTTTTGTATTTGTCATCTATTAATTTAAGAAGTACATTAATCATCTTGGGCCAGATGTAGGAGCCTAAATACCAGTCGGTAACGGCCGATTTCGGCCGTTACCGACCGGTATTTAAGAATTGGCATGTAGGGGCATTATTTTACAGAATCGGTAAATTTACCGATTCAGTAAAATACCGAATCGGTATTTTTACCGATTCGGTAAATCCCAGATGTAGGTGGGACTCTTCTGAGTCCCAAAGGCCCTACAAATTCGGTATTTTACCACCCAATCCAATTGGGTGTTAAAATACCGAATTCAGGTGTGCATGCCTAGCCATGTGACAGACAGACATGCCCTTAGGGCATGTCTGTGTGCCACATGGCGCACATGCCTATTTTTGGGGTGCCAGAGGGTGTTAAAGTGACACCCCCTGCAACCTTGCAAAAATCGGTATTTACCGATTCGGTAATTACCAAATCGGTATTTCCCATTGATTCCTATGGGCTTCACAGCTCATAGGAATCAATAGGGAATACTGATTCGGTAATTCTAACAATTCGGTATTTCAACATCTGGAAATACCTACATCTCCCCCTTCATATTTACCGACTCTTAAATACCGAATCGGTAAAATTCGGTATTTAAGAGTCAGTAAAAATGAATTACCTACATCTAGCCCCTTATGTCAAAATATTTTGGATTTTCGCTATGATCGCGAGATTGTCGCGGACACACCGCGAATACAGCGTGTTTTTGACAAATGCTAATTCCTAACTATAACTCCCCTGTGATCTTTGTTTGTTTCAGTGAATTTCAAACTTTTTTTTAATTCAAATTCATAACTATAACGTCTCTGTTTTTTTTTTCTATAATTGTATATTAAACATTACATTTGCATGGTGCACTACTTATTTTTGTATTTGTCATCTGTTAATTTAAGAAGTACATTAATCATCGTATGTCAATATATTTTTGATTTTCGCGATGATCTCGCGATTGCCGCGGACACACCGCGAATACAGCGTGTTTTTGACAAATGCGAATTTCTAACTATAACTTCCCTGTGATCTTTGTTTGTTTCAGTGAATTTCAAACTTTGTTTAAATTCAAATTCATAACTATAACGTCTCTGTTTTTTTTTCTATAATTGTATATTAAACATTACATTTGCATGGTGCACTACTTATTTTTGTATTTGTCATCTATTAATTTAAGAAGTACATTAATCATCTTATGTCAATATATATATATATATATATATATGCGTTTTCCATCTTCACAGAGACACTGGAGGTCGCGATGACGTCAGTAGTCACAAATACAAATGAGAACGTGTAAAGCAGATATAGAGACATATTTTATACAAAGTTTGAGTCTAGCTGTTTAGTAACATATTGGTTTAACTTTATTTTCACAATACATTTATCAAAAACAACAGTTTCAAAAAATAACTTTTTGCATCGGAACCCGCGAATAGACTACCAGAAGAAGAAATTTCATTGGTTTGCACAGTTTCCTTTAGGAAAGGAGGTACACACCCATTTCTCCCTTCTTTCCAGGTACTGGTTAGTTTGTTATAGGAGCTGTCCCGAACTGATTTCAAAAATTGTGCTGGCTTTAAAAAATTTGGGGCTATTCCTACAAAAAGAACCAGAGGAAGACCTACAGCTGGTTGAAGTTGTTGGAGACCAGAAGGACTCAGCTGCACATGAACACACTTCTGATGAAGAACCACCAATAAAGAAACAAAGCATAGCTTGGAATTGCTTCACTAACCCACCTGGTGAATCGAAGACCACAACTAAAGTGGCAAAGTGCAGCACATGTGAGAAGAAATTATCTCAGGCACATAAAAAAAATATATATGTGGTACAACAATAGGTTTGTACCACTTGAAAACATAACACAAGAAGCAACTTAAAATTGCACAGAGAAGAAAAAGGTGAGGCCTCATTAGCCTCCAGACCTCCCACCCCTGCTCTTGGCGACAAAGTTCCTGTTGAAGTGGAGAGAAGATGCAGTGAAATGTCACCAGAACTAAAACGTTTGGCTACCTTCTGCATGGACTGCGTTGGAACAGCTGGGGAGCAATCTGTGGGTGTACTTTTTCATGATGTCAAAAACCATCCTTGTTAATTATTTTTCCTTTTTAATTGCAGCAGTGCAACCAATGTGAAAACACATGAACAAAGACAAATGTATTAGGTTTTCATTTTGAATATTAGGCAACCGAAACAAGATACCATGGTGCAGTAGTGAAGAGACTTCTTAGATGCAACTTAAGGCAGCTAGTATTATAGTACCTCCATTTAGGTTTTAGCTGTAGTAACAGTATGTATTCCTGTAATTTATTTGATAAATTCATTTCCTGCAGTTAGAAATAGTCTTTCATTTCTAACAGCTTGCTGTATACAATACCCCTAATAGGCCGATTAATGTCGCAGAAACACATAATTCATATACATGTCAACACAATTCCATATTTTGTTAACCTAAATTGTCCTTAGAACTTCGGTTCTACAAATCGCAGATATGAGTTTGGTCATTTTTAGGTACTCTTGATTTGAATGTAATTCCTATGTCATTGCACTCTGTCCATCCTCTTTGACATCTTAAATATATTGTGTAGTGTGTAGAGGTTATTTTAACTCCTTAATGAAATATGATTGCTGTAGTTGTGAAAGTTCTGTTTGTAATGGAAATCTGTCCAGATACAAAGTCTGTACATTTACTTTCTAATTTAGCACCATCCCTCTCCTTAGTTGTAGCATGACTATGCCATATTTTCCATACCTTTGTAGTAAGAACGTAGACCTAAGTTCTGAACTGCAGGTCTTATCTTGATGGGTGTTTTTGCTTACATTTTCAAAGGCTACAGCTTTACAATCTGGTAATGTCAAGTAGAAAAATCATTCCAAATTGAGTTCAGTACTAAAAGTGAATTCACAATGTTCACAGTTATGGTTCCATTTATAAGTCAACTCGCAAGTTCTGATAAGGCGCCATACTTTTACTTTACTTTACTGTGTTAACCAATTTGAACCTGCTTTTAGCATTTTTATGTGTTATTTTACTAAACCCTGATATATTGACCGCCCTTCTTACCTGCACGGAGCTCTCACTCTCCGGTCCGCCACGGGTGAACACGATTGGGCGGAGAGAGTGCCTACTTCATTCCCTTGAGAGTTCTGGTGACGACCCCCATCGAAAGGGTGGTGGTGATGGTCTAGCTTTTTTAGCATTTCAGCATTTCCGGGGGGGGGGGAGCATACTTAATCATGGGTAATCGAACGCGCAGGGATGCAAGTTCTGATAAGGCACCATACTTTTACTTTACTGTGTTAACTAATTTTAACCTGCTTTTAGCATTTTTATGTGTTATTTTACTAAACCCTGATATAGTGACTGCCCTTCTTACCTGCACGGAGCTCTCACTTGCCGGTCTGCCATGGGTGATTCTGATTGAGCTCCTTCATTCCCTTGAGAGTTCCGGTGACGACCGCCATCGTAAGGGTGGTGGTGACGGTCTAGCTTTTTTTTTGCATTTCAGCATTTCCGGGGGGGCATACTTAATCATGTGGAATCAAACACGCAGCGGACGCACAGATCGGTCATGCCGCTGGTGCGCCGAAGGCGTCCCTAAGGCAAGCCTGTCTACGCCCGTCTGCGCTAAGACCACGCTGAACACCAGGTATGCTTCCCAATTTTTTACTCACCCGAAGGACCGCAAGTCATATTCTGGTAAGAATCTACACAATTATATACCCTTGCTGCAAACGGGTCCAAATATTGTACTTGCTTAGATCTTAGTGTTTTAGCTGCAAAGTTAGCAGAAAAATGCCACAACTGTGGCTTCCGCTTCCAGACAAAACTGACACCCCATATCTCTCTCCCTTCCAATGTGCCAACAATGCCTAAAGTCACTAGCACCATTCGGTGCACTCTCCTTAACTCACGGTCTTTGCCTAAATATAGGCTAGACATCGCTGACTTGATTGAGGCTCAGCAATTAGAAATCCTTTTTATCACTGAAATCTGGGGTGATAAGGCAGCAGCACCAGATTTCTGCCAAGCAGTCCCCCAGGGTTTCATGGTACTTAGACACAATAGAATTGGGAAAAAAGGAGGTGGAATTGCCCTGATCTATCATGACTCCATTAAAGCATCCTTTGAGCCCATACCCTGCCCATATTGTGAAGCCTTCTCCTTCAACCTAAAAATAGCCAATTGCTTTGTTTTCAAATGGGTCTTACTCTATCGCCCACCAGGAAGCAAAACTGTATTTTTAAACACAATTAAATCCCTGCTTGAAACCTATTCCTTAGAGAACTCAATCCATCTTCTGGGCGATTATAATTTTCATCTCGAAGATTGTTTGGACTCAAACACTGTAGCACTAAGTGATCTTATGACTAAGGGTGGGTTAAACCAAATAGTTACAGGCCCTACACACCAAGCTGGTCACACCCTTGATGGTATATTTACTAATGACGAACTAGTCATGATCAAGGAAATTCTGCTTCTAATATGGACAGATCGCTCAGCTGTTATTTTAGAGTTGCATGATCCTCTCACGGACAAGATCACCTGCGTAAAGCATCTTACTAGGACCTACTGTAGTTGGAAACAGGCCGACAGCAACATGCTTAATGAGTAACTGTCTAAAACTCAAAATAAACTTCTGGATGACGTGGAAGTAGCTTTACTTCAATTCAACAATTGGTTCTCACACACGGCTGATAAGATAGCCCCTGTTAAAAAGCCTCAGACAAAAGACACTCACCCAGGGCTCCTTGGTTCTCGGAAACACTCAGAAACAAGAAACAGGAGTGTATGCGACAGGAACGACGCTGGAGAATTAATTATAATGTCAACAAACTCACCATTTATAAGCCCCAAAGAAGCACTCCTATTTCTCTAAACAAATTGAGGATGCTAAAAATTCTACTACGGAACTCTTTCAAGTAGTCTTCAAATTGTCTGGAACATTAGCAACAAATACCACGGAGCCATCACAAGAGTTCTGCGACTCCTTAGCACAACACTTTCTGAAGAAAGTGGAGCAAATATACATTATATTTGATGCCATTACTCACATTGATTAAAGCATCATAGCCAATGATGGCACTTCTGCTGACACGACTTTCTCCGAATTTAAATCAATAACCAATGAGATTACCACTCTTATGCAGCAGGCTAAATCAGGCTCCCCTATGGCCCTCTTCCCCCCACTGTGTTTAAGCAAACCCCTGAGATGCTGGTTCCTTGTCTTACTACTATTATTAACTCCATGTTTGCGCAGGGTGTACTTCCTACTATCTGGAAAAAGGCTTCTATTTTGCCATTACTAAAAAAACAATATAGAGTCCATGGTACCGAATAACTACAGACCTATTTCACGTCTTCCTCTCCCTGCAAAATTGGTAGAAAAAATATGAATGAACAGTTAACTCACTACCTACATTCCAACAACTATCTGGATGAAACACAGTTTGGTTTCAGGGCAGAACATAATACGAAATCAGCTCTAGATAAAGCCACAGACGAAATCAGAACAGTCCTGGAGGCCGGAGGATCTGCTGCCATGATTTTACTCGACCTGTCGGCAGCCTTCGACACAGTCGGACACTATCTCTTGCTAAAGGATCTGGATTCCATTGGCATTTCCGACAAAGCACTCACACTGGTTTCTTCCTTTCTGTCCAGTAAAATACAGTCGGTAGCCCTGGGCAGTTACGAGTCTCCCCTCTTTGTCCGCCCATGTGGAGTACCACAGGGCTCATCCCTGTGCCCCACTCTTTTTAATATTTATGTTTCTGAGTTGGTAACACTTATTTGATCCTTCGGACTGGCTTTGACGTCTTATGCAGACGATACACAAATTGTCTTGTCTGTGTTAAAAAATATGTTATCACTGATGCAAATTTTGAGGACTGCATGCAAGCTGTCAGCTCCTGGATGAGCTCTCACTGCCTTAGATTGAATTCAGATAAAACTGGAGTAGTCATCTTTGGCAATTTTTTGCCAAACTGGTCACAGAATTGGTGACCTGCTGAATTAGGGATGGCACCAGTTCCAGCCACCAAGGCAAAAAACCTTGGGGTGATCATTGACAATAAACTGAACTTTGAGGCACAAGTTAATGCCGTTTCCTCATCGAGTTTCATTTTGCTTAAAATAATAAAAAAAATACTAACTTTTATTGCCATAGACAGCAGGAAAACGGTGATCACCTCATTGATTCTCGCTTAAATAGACTATTGTAATGGACTCTATCTTGGAGTGCCTGAGAAACAACTTAATAAGTTGAAATTGATCCAGAATTCAGCCGCCAGGCTTCTGCTGGGAATTCCTAAGCATCATTCAGTTCGGAAACATCTGCAAAAGCTGAACTTGCTCCCAGTTAAGAGCTGATATTCTTGAAGATCCTCTGCACTACCTACAAAGCACTCCACGATTCTGGTCCTAAGTCCCTGAGACGCCTATTATATTGATATGCCCCTAAAAGGCACCTGCGCTCAGAAGGAGCTAAATTGCTTATAACTCCAAGATTTTTTAAAGCCAGTTGGGGTGGAAGAAGCTTAAGGGTAGCGGCCCCTAAAATTTGGAATGAACGTCCTTTCTCCATTAGTACACTTTCAACCTTGTTTGCTTTTAGGAAGGCCCTGAAAACTTGGAGGTTCAAAAAATAGTGACCTGTGTATTACATGAACTTGCTTCTCCAGACCTCAGTGCCAAGACACCTCTGGGTATTTGTGTGTTTAATAAATATATTAACATAACATAACAAGTAATTCATTGATATTCACTTCCTCTTCATCTAATAGTCCTAGCATTACCATTAAAAATTCTTGAGCATCCTGCTGAACATTTAAAAAAAACATTACTAATCAGATACAGTCCTCTCCCTTTTAGACCTTTCTGCAGGTCTGTAGGGGTAACTTGCCTCTCTTTGGCTCCAAATTGATATGGATATGAAATGGATTTATACTTTGGATAAGAATTGACTCAAAACATTTAAACCTTGAAGTGGTTATGCAATGGGAACCAGTGCTAGCTTGTTATGCTCAGCTCTTTCTGGCATTTTATTATCCTCTAATTTATTGTAACAGTACTTGCATATAACTTGCTGTGTGGAAAAGTCAAACTACCAATCCAGATAAATGAGTTCATTGTGAACGTTGTTGTTTGTACTAATGTACTCACCAGGCTCACAAGGACATGTGGGTTGCTCTTGTTTGCTAAAATATTGAAAAAACCTGTAGCGGATTTGCTAGATGGCCGAAACACATGTCGGCTGTTCATTCTCTATATTTTCTTGATCTCGTGCTTCTGTAAATAAATGAGGAATCATTAACTCATTGACATTGCAATTTGGAGAATTCCTTCTAGGAAGTATTACATAAATAGCAGGATCTGTCCTCTCTCTGACAATCTTTCTCCATGTTGGTGGACTTTGGGGTGTAACCACCGGACAGATTGCCTACATCATTACAAAGGGTTCTGTCTAGCTTTACATGAGACCCCTACAGCAGAACACCCCTATCCCTTTATTAACTTTATTGTGCGGTTGGGCCCTATCACATGAACAGGACCCACTTTGGATTTGCATGATTTTTTCACATTTATCAGTAACTCCACTGGGAGCCAGTGGAGTTCTCGCAGGTGTGGAGTCATGTGTTCGTGGCATGGTATCCCATGTATGATTCTGGCGGCCGCGTTCTAGATGGTTTAGAGTTTGCTTAGTAGGGATTTGTTGATTTCAGCGTAGAGGGAGTTGCCGTAGTCGAGCCTGCTGGTGATGAGTGCGTGGGTGACAATCTTTCTGCAGTCTGGGGGGATCCCCTTGAAGGTCTTACGTAGGATCCGTAGGCAGTTGAAACTGGTGGAGGAGATAGCGTTGATTTGGCGGTTCATGGAGAGGGAGGAGTCGAGGATTATACCAAGGTTCCGAGCGTGGTCCATCGGGGTGGGTGGGGGACTGAGGGCAGGGGGCCACCAGGAGTCGTTCCAGGCGGAGGGGCGAGGTCCAAAGATGGGAACCTCGGTCTTTTCGGAGTTGAGTTTGAGGCAACTGTCCTTCATCCAGGTGTCCACGTTTTTCATTCCTTCTTGGTAGCTGAGTCTGGTGTCTTCTGGGTTGCTGCTGAGGGAGAGGATGAGCTGGGTGTCGTCAGCGTAGGACACGAAGCTAAGTCCGTGCTGTCTGACGATGGCGGCGATTGGGGCCATGTAGATGTTGAATAGGGTCGGGCTCAGATAAGATCATTGGGGGACTCCGCAGATGATGTCAGTGGGTTCGGGGAGGAAGGGGGGGAGCCTGACCCTCTATGTTCTGTTGGAGAGGAATGATCGAATCCAGTTGAGGGCGTCTCCATGAATTCCCGTGTTGTGGAGCCTAGTGGTTAGTGTGCGGTGTGAGACAGTGTCGAAAGCTGCGGAGAGGTCCGGGAGGATGAGGGCTGCGGTGTGGCCCTGGTTGAACAGCATACGGATGTCGCCGGTGGCAGCGATCAGGGCTGTCTCGGTGCTGTGGTTGCTGCGGAAACCGGATTGGGAGGGGTCCAGTATGTAGTTATCTTCGATGAAGGTTGTCAGCTGGGTGTTCACAAGCCTTTCTGTGACTTTGGCAGAAAAGGGGAGGAGGGAGATGGGTAGGTAGGGTCGGCCGATGGTTTTTTGAGGAGGGGCTTCACTTCCGCACGTTTTCAGTCCATGGGGTAGGTGCCCGAAGCCAGGGAGGAGTTGATGGTGTGGGCTAGCTCGGGAGCGATAGCTGTGAAAGCTCTGTGGAAGATGTGTGGGGGGCAGGGATCCGTGGAGGCTCCTGAGTGAGTTTTCCTCATGGTGGCGGCAATAAATTAGACGGAAGCGGGGTTTCAGGTGGTGATAGTTGGTTTGGCGGTGGTAGTGGTCGTGGGGGTGAAAGCATTCGTTGGTTCATTGAATTTGTCGTAAAGGGTCATGATCTTCTGGTGGAAGTAGGTGCTGAGCTTGTTGCAGAGATCTTGGGAGGGTGTGATGTCAGTGGCTTCACATGAAGGTTTGGTGAGATGCTTGATGATGTTGAAGAGTTCGCTAGTGTTGGCTGCGTTGGCGTTGATGTTTTCCCTGATGAAGGTTCTTTTGGTGTCCCTTATCAGCATGGCGATCTTGTGGTCAGTGTGGGCTTCGGTGGTCTTCTGGTTCCTCCATGTTTTCTCGAGGCGCCTGCAGGCGGGTCTGGTCTCTAGGAGTTCGGTGGTGAACCAGGCAGCTTTTGCAGGACATTTAGTGTTTGTCTGCTGGAGAGGGGCTAGTTTATCGGCACAGCTGGCAGTCCACCGTTGAAGTTCCTTGGCAGCGGCGTCGGGGTCGGCAGTGGCTATGGGGGGGTCGTGGAGGAGGGTGGCGTTAAGGAGGTCTGCGGTGATCTTACTCCAGTTCTGTCGAGGCGGGAGCGGGGCTTGTTTGGGTGCGGTGCAGGAAGTGAAAGTGAAATGGATGCAGTGGTGGTCTGTCCAGGAGTGCCGGGTGGTGTGGGTGAACCGGATGTTCGACCTTTCAGCAAAGATGGGGTCCAGAGTGTGCCCTGTGATGTGGGTGGGCGCATTTACCAGTTGATTGAGTCCCAGGTTGGCGAGATTCTCAAGTAGCGCATTGGAATCGGGGTCCTGGAGGTTCTCGAGGTGAAAATTTAGATCACTGAGCAGAAAGTAGTCCATGGAGGTGATGGCGTGGGATGTGGCAAGTTCTGTGATGGTGGTAGTGGGTTGGGTGCGAGGTCCTGGTGGTCTGTAGATGAGCGTGCCCCTTAGCGTTGTCCTGGGGTCGGTGTGGATCTGGAAGTGGATGTGTTCTAAGTTGGGAAGAGTGATGCTCCGGCTGGAGGTGGAGAGTTGGAGGGAGGTTTCGTGCGTGATGGCGATTCCTCCCCCGGGCGGTTTGGGCGGTCTTTCCTCTTGAGCTTGTAGTCGTCTGGTATAGCTGTGGCGATGTCAGGTCCGGAGCTTGAGTTTGTCCAGGTCTCAGTGAAGAGATGGCAAATTGCTAGAACCACAGAGAACACCGCAATTGTCGGATACAAAAATCTTCTCTACTCCATGAGGTGCAATGAGTAATAGTAGACCCAACTCACAATCTGCCAAATCTATATATCACTCATTGTAAAAGTGCTAAAAAAGAAAACTGCCAAATGGTGGGAGGCAGCTTCTCTCAAGAAATATTTAGAAGCGGACAGGATACCTAGAGGCTTTCATAGCCTAATCTTTCCCCCAATTTAAATAACCAAACCAGAACACATTGAAAGATGGAAAAAAAAACCTAAGGGAAGCATCAAATAATATGATACTACAATTGATTGATATTGCTGAAGAGGAATATAACAAACACAAAATTAAAGTGGACTCTCTGACCACAAACATAAATGATTCAAACTGGGGTGATATCACACTCAAGAATTATGAAATATTGAATTGAGTAATTGATGAATACGAGGAAGACCTAATTCAACGCAAAAATCAAACATTTCGATGTGATCAACTGGGTTACCAACTGGGCAGAGTCTATGCCTTTGCCAAGCGATACGATAAAATCCCAAGTGAAGTCACATCATCACAAGCCAGATGACCAGTAAACTCAGTCTCAAGCATAGAGATATATTATAGGCAACGAAGTAGTAGCATCCACTAACCAAGTAGGAGTTAATTTTTAGAAGAGGTTCACAGATAGTGTCTCGGAT
This sequence comes from Lissotriton helveticus, assembly GCF_964261635.1. Classification (NCBI taxonomy): domain Eukaryota; kingdom Metazoa; phylum Chordata; class Amphibia; order Caudata; family Salamandridae; genus Lissotriton; species Lissotriton helveticus. Next base: position 643,530,949 of record NC_136071.1, on the reverse strand, counting down.
TTCTTAAAACACCCAGGATACCAGAACCCGAGTGGAAAATCCTACAAATATCACATCACAAAACCAAACAAGTGGAGTACCAACATGTGCCAGGAAGAACACAGGAGTCGGAAACCAGGAATCATACCAGTTAATGATTAATCTCTCAAGAATGGAAAGTTCAGATTCACAGAAATCTCTTATCTACAAGATCCTCTCTTTTTGCCCTACTTCCTCTTGGGACTCTACTAAAACGCAGATTGATCTTTTTAAATTCACCCATATATTAAAATTAACTTAGTTTTTTTATGACAAACCAAAGAAACCAGATGTACAAGACCAACAGTAACTAGTATGCTATCAGTACAGGACCAAGAGGATATACATCTAGAGACCACATTATTTGAAACTGCTGAGGATCAACCATTGGTGCTGACACTAGCTCAAGATCGTGGGATTAACACCACCCACACTACAGAAAATATAGTGACCTCCTAGTCCACCTTCTGTCCACAACTAGCCACAGGCAATATGATTTATCTGTTTCATAAAGCAGTTGAGCATGATTTGGAAATTAAATCTCAAAAGTACCAAAAAAAAGAAAAACGTTCTTCTGAGACAGCTTGACAGTAAGGAAACAGCTGCACTTAAAGAACTCAAAGATAATACGAATATTTTCATCAAAGAAGCGGACTAAGGGGGAAATATAATCATTCAACATCCTAATGACTACATTACTGAGGCTAAAAGACAATTGGAGAACATAGAATGTTACCAAAAATTGGAATGCAACCCAACAAATCAGATACTAGCCAACTTCAGAAACAAACTGTATGCCTGGTACAATAATATTCTCCTAACTCTAGAAGAAGGTAATAATCTTTACATTGAAGATCTAACTATGGCTCTGTTGTACCTGCTACCGAAAATGCACAAAGATATATGGCGACCACCAGGAAGCCCAATCATATCAGGCATCAACTCCATGTGTTCTAAAATAGGAGAGTATGTTGATTACCACTTATGACATATATGTGGAACCTTTCATCCTATATTCAAGATGCTAAAGATATACTACTCAAACTTGACAATATCACCTGGTATGAAGATTATATTCTTGCCACCATTGATGTCATCAGTTTATATACATCAATCCAACAAGAGGATGGACTGGAGGCTGTACGTAAAGCTCTTCCTACAAAACCAGCCTGGCATCACATGAAATTATTCTGGATATGTTGCATTTTTGCTTAACAAACTATGTGTTCTCTTTTAATACTGAATACTACATATAAACCCAAGGGAGTGCGATGGTGGCCAAATTTGCTCCCCCATACTAATGCATCTTTATGGGTGAAATGGGGAAATATTGGCTGAGAGATGAAAGATTTGCTAAATATACATCACATATCACTTACTGTGGTCGCTATCTAGTTTACATCTTTTGCATATGGCAAGGACCCCAAGAAAAATCAATATTAATAAATGGAATAACCAGACAACATCTCACTTCTCCAAATCTGAAATTGATTTCTTGGACCTTACCATTTATGCTCAAGATGGCAACCTACATACCAAACATTTCCATAAACCAACAGCTGCTAAATCAATTTTGAGAGCAGATAGTTTTCATCCACCTAAAACTATTCAAAGTATTCCAAGAGGTGAATTCCAAAGAATGAGGAGAAACTGCAGTGATACTGAAATATATAGAGACAACGCCCTAAATTTGATTGACATAATGGTGCAACATGGCTTCCCACGAGTAAAATTGGAAAGGGCAGCACAGGATTGTGAGAAATAACCCAGTGGGGAGCTGACATAGTAAGACTACAGGGAGGTCCATGGAGTTGGGGGGAAACTCCATGGAACTACGCTATGCTCCACTCTGCCAACCGCCCTCCACAAAATACAGTTAAGATTATTTTAAAATTAAATAAAAACACAAGTACCTGTCCTGCGGCGTCCCTGGGCTGCCCTCCCCCTCCTAGCCGCCTCTCTCCTACGTGGGGTACATTTTGAGAGAACTTGTAAGAGTCTTGCGGGAAACGCGCCCACATGAGCAGTTCTCTCATGATGTACCCCACGTAGGAGGGAGAGAGAGACGGCGAGGAGGAGGCAAGCAGGGGGATGCCGCAGGACAGGTGTGTGTGTTCTTTTAAAATTTAAAATAATCTGAACTGTTTTTCAGGGGTGGCAGGCTGGCTAAATCTGCTCCGCTGCAGAGTCAGAGTTTTGCACGAGTGGGCAAATCTCCACACACTACACTGGCTGAGCGGAGTAATATGCCCAGGGTTAGTGAGAAACTCCCATCAAAACACCTGCTTCAACCTCTAGCAGCTTCGTGACCCAGAACTCATCCCCCAGATTATCCCTACAATTATCCAACAGAATTGACCCAAAAAGAGAGCCAGACAACGGTGGAGGCCCCGGGGGGTGCAGAGTGAAACACGCCCACAGAACCGGCTGAGAGAAATGGAATCAGACTAGCAGATTAAAAGTAAGCCCTGACCTTGAGTGAGAGAGCGGGCCGACAAAGTGAAGGGGTTGGAGGCAGTAGAAAACACACGGTGGGCGCTGAGATGTTGGAGAAAAAGAGTTGAGCGGTACTCCAGCAAGGTGACCCAGCTGAGGTGCTGTGTCGGTGCTGTTTCGGTGCTGTGTCGGTGCTGTGTCGACGGTGAGGGGGAGGAAAATCATCACCCCCAATGCCTGAGGAGAAGTAGAGACCTGACAAGGCAGTTGCGAGGCAAGGGGTTGCCCAGGAATCTCGACCCGAATCCCAACTACAGCCTGTGAATAAATGAAGCGCCGAACAGCCACAGAGTCCCGGTGAGCGGGAAATCAAGCGAGACAAGCCACCCCAGGTAGCAGGGGTGGCGGTGTGTGACCGGGCTCCTGCCTACAGTTGGGGTGAGCACTTAATTATTGTGCAGCAGCAGAGGGCCAACAGAGTCACCAGTGAGTGAGAGGGATGAGCGAGGGTGGGCACACAACAAAGCGGGTACTATCGCAAGCGGCCCATTCGAGAAAGGCCCCATTTGAAAGGGGCCAGAGAATGATAACGGGACAGGACCAACAGCGGCCTTGGCCTCAGGGAGACCTCACGATTACACCAAGCTCACCAGGGGAAACAAGGTTGTGAAGAACCCAGAACGACGTGGTTGGCAGCAGGGGCTGGTTCAAAAAAGGGCATGGTGTGCTGATGGGAAACTTGACAGGCCACGCAGGACTTCCATCAATCTGCGGCAGGCGGCAGGGAATACCTGAGGGCCCACACCCAGGCCGCCCCACAAAGATACTATCCTGAGGAATCATGATGGGGGCTGGTATCATGAAGGGTCTGGACCAGACCAAGATGGATAAGTGTGTCCTACCTAAAGGTCAGGAGGGAACGGACACATCCGGGTAACAACTATCGATGATGCCCCAGCAGCAATCAATGGGTGAATCCCTCTCATTACACAACATTATGACAGAGATACAGGGTATACGGACGGCCCTAGAGGGGAGAATAGACAACGTGGAAGCAGCGGTGACCCTGATATGTGCAGATTTGTGTAACATGGGCACCAGGCTCAGGGCAGTGGAGGTAAACACAGAGATTCTCACGCAAGAAACTAAAGCCCTGCAGGAAAAAGTGGGAGAACTTCAAACCGTGACATCCAGAATGGAATTAAAGCAGGATGATTTTGAGGGTAGAGCAAGAAGGAACAATGTGTGCATCTTAGGGGTGCCGGAAAAAGCAGAAGGTATATCCACTGATATATTTGTCAAAAAACGTTTCACTGACAAGCTACAACATCAATGTCTTTCAAATTTATTCACAGTGGAGAGAGCTCAGAGAGTTCTCTCCACCGTGGGGAGGCCCCACCGAGACCCATACTGGTGCGTCTTCTCTAGGGATCGAGATGTTGTTCTGCAGATCGCCAGGGTGGCCCGCCAGTCACCTATGAAAATGCACAAATATCCTTCTTCTCTGACTACACCCAGAAAGCACAGAAGCAGAGGAGAACTTTCCTGACTGTGAAGCAAGAGCTTAGGAAACGGGAAATGAGGTACTGAATCATCACGGACAAGCTCCGTGTGGAAGAAGGAGGGAAATTGTGAGTAGGCTTGGGCTTGGATGAGGGGCTGGCGCACGGTGGGGCGTACTCCAACTAAAAGGAACCAAGATGCAAGGCCCAAAATAACTAGCAGTGCTAGACACTGAGAGATTGGAGAGACAATCAGAAGGAGACATGCTATGGCACGGGAGAGGGATTGTACACCAAGAGGAAGTAAGCACTGAAGCAGAGATAATTTTGATAGAAGGACCTCAGGAGTAAGGGTGGGTGTAGCGCTCCCCTTCGTCCACGGAGTGTGCATAGTGTTGCCTACTTCGCGATTCGCAAAGTAGGCATAGTAGGCAACACTATGCACACACCATGGCGGAGTGAAGTTGCCTGCCACCCGCCTCCCTCCCGCCCTCTTCTAAATACCCAACATCATTTAAAACATTGTAAAACTAATTAAAACGACTATCCTGAGATGCGGCATCCCGGGGCTCCCTCTTCCTGTTTTCTCTCTGACTTCTTCCTGACCAATGCGCATGCGCGGGTGGGAGGGAGGCGGGCTGCGCGTAGTGGGGCTACGCGGAGTGTGTGGGTGGGCGTAGATTTCCCCCCACTTCGTGGTGCTTTGCGTAGCTCCACTACGCCTACTACGCCCAGGGTTACTCAGGAGTGCTTGACTTCAAGGACCTACTCTCAATGGACTGTATCAGCTAACAGGAATGGTGGGGTATATCGACCCCAAAACGAACTATGAGTAAAATCACCACACAAAGGCCATCATTGGGGCACCATTTACTGGAGATTTCAAGGGTCAATTGTTATTGAATTGTATTCGAAGGGGGCAGAGGGAAGGGGATGGCGGAGAGGCACACGTTCCCCTGTATCGTTCAGATTGGCAGCGGATGACAGGCGCTCTGCTAAGTTGGGGAGGAGGCGGGCTGGATGGGTCCGCCAGGCAAGGTTGCGGAGTGGGGGGTAGTTCCATGGTGCCCGGGAGTGGAGGAGGGAAGTTAGGCACCTTGTAGGGTACATTTCCATTATTTTTGATGGTACACTATGCAATCGCAAATCCATGCGAAAATCACCACACACTAACACAATAATCAGTAGCTCACCCGAGGGGTATGTTTGCTAGTAGAGAAATTCATCACTGAGACACAACAAACACCGACTCAATGGCTTTAACTAGTAGGGTACATAAGGTAACTCGGAACTCAGACTGCTGACGTGGAATGTTAACGGACTAGGCGACAAAATAAAAAGAGGTGTAGTGCTCCGATTCATAAAACAACATTGACCTGACACAATCCTCCTGTAGGAAATCCATCTGCTGGGTGATAAATGTAAGGCGTTGGACCAATGGGGGTACAAGATGGAGAGTAACACAGGATTTACTGCTAGCTCGAGGGACACTGGAATACTTCTTAAGAAACGTCTCCCACTCATAACTGAAAAGACATGGACAGAAACTGGGACAGTATACTGATCTCGCAGGGATATGGGAGGGAGAGACGATTATTATAATCACAGTATATATACCAGCAGCCCTGGCAAATTCCACTGTTCTGGACGTAGGGACCTTAGAATTCCAGACAGCCACCCGATTATGGAGGGAGACTTTAACATGGCGGTCGACGACACACTAGATAGATACCCGGGGAGGAAGATCCATGCAGGTCAGACACTCTTGACTGACTTTCTCAGAGCATTAGGTTTAACTGATGTTTTGAGAGCCCGCACACCACTGAAGCGAGAATATACATTCCACTCAAGTGTACGTAATAGTTGCTCTAGGATAGACCTTCTAACTACTCCCTCTACTCTGGTCCCAGACTTCACGGAGATCAGACACCTCCCATGAGGCATATCCGACCACGTCCAGATCTAGGCAACATACTCACTGGACAAATCGAGACCTAGGAACACGATCATGATGAATCCCAGACACCTGAACATTTCTAAAATCAAAGTGGATCTCATTAAATCAATGGAAAATGATTTCAGTGAAAACGAGAACTCAGGGCATCCACAAGGACGCTCTGGGAGGCGTACAAAACAGTTATTTGAAGGCTAGCATTAGCATTAATGATAGGACACAAGAGAGATAAAAGAAAGGAGGTGGAAAAGAGTACATCAGAGTTAGAACAACAAGTAATACGGGTGGATAATGATGAATCTAAACAGTTACTGAACCTCAAACACCAAGAGTATAAAGATCTGCTGGTAAACGTGGCAAGTGCGGCCGTATAAGAAACTAGGTATCGCGTATACGAACATTGGGGACAAAGCGGGGGAAACTTATTGCTTGGCTCGATAAACAAGATAATGCCAGCAGATGGGTGGGATCAATCCATTCGGAGAGTGGGTGAACCATAGTAGATCCACAAGAGATTGCAGAGCAATGTACAAACTACTATGAGAAGGTATATATATATCTGAATCCGCTACTACTGCTCAGGATACGCTTGAACTCCTTAAGGACAGACCCCTCCCCCCACTCACAGAGGAAGATATACAAGCACTAGGTGACAACCCTACCCCTGAGGAATTGCAGAGAGCCCTGGGGAAATCAAATTAGGGAAAGCACTAGGCCCAAATGGGATTCCAGTCGAACTCTATGAAGTTATCACACAACATATACCTCATCTGTTGAAAATGTACGAAGAAAGTCAAGTAGCTGGCACATTGCCTCTAGATCAAAGATATCCACAATAGTGGTAATTTTTAAAGAAGGGAAACCAAGAGACCAGTGCGTGGTCATGCTGACCCATTTCCTTATTAAATGCGGAGGCAAAGTTTCTCACTAAATTACTGGCCCGTCGCTTAACTACCATCATTCCTAAAGTGAAACATCAAGACCAATCTGAGGTCATGCCAGGCCGAAACACTGCCCTTAACCTGCGACGTCTTCAGGGGGTGTAGGATCGGGTGGACACAGTAAGAGAGGACGCAGTGGTACTATCTCTTGATGCCTGTGTGGTCTTCCACATGATCGAATGGCCCTTTTTATTTGCCGTATTGGAACACAAGGCGGTGGGTCCTTCGATTTTGCGCATAGGGTACAGCTTCAATGGCGCAGGTGAAAGTCAATGAGAGAGTATCACTCAGTTTTCAACTTCATTGTGGAACCAGACAGGGCTGTCCCATTTCGCCTTTACTATTTCCGCTGGCTCTAGAGCCACTAGTGGTCTGGATCAGGGGAGACCCGTTGATACGGGGTCTTCGCTGGTCGCCTGATGGGAAGATAGAGTAATGTTATATGCTGATGATATCCTACTGTATGTGGCCTCACCCAGATCTTCTATTGCCAGAATCCTAAATATCTTCGCTACCTACCGTAGGTACTCCGGCTACACAATTAATTGCTCAAAATCAGTGGTCCTCATTATAAATCGGCAAGATGAGAGAATGCCAAGGGATTGTGAAGCACAGGTTGTAACAGAGAGGTTTCGATACCTGGGTATCTTTGTCACAGCTAATTGAGAGCTACTCCCCCCACACTCCGGATTGAAGGGAGATGTGCAGCATTGGTGAGCGCTTCCTCTCTCCCTGGCGTACGCTTCCTCTCTCCCTTTTGGGTAGAGCAACTCTATTTAAAATGATGGCCCTGCAACGCTTTCTCTATATCCTGCAAAACACTCCCTTTCTGGTGCTGGATGACTGTTTTAAATTCATACAGGGAGAGATTAGAAAATTGCTGTGGGATAGTGGAGCTGCAAGAATAGCTCTAAATATGCTCACTAGGGGATGGTACAACAGGGAAATAGCTCTCCCTGATATTAGGAACTATTATCGAGCAGCGCAATTAATGGTAGTTAATCAATGGGCCCATATGCCTATGTCCAAACCGGCATACCAAATGGATAGGCTAACATTGGGGCTCAGTGGGTACCTCCATGCACTATGTTCCCCGCAGAGGAAAATGCAGCTACTGGGTCCTACGGCAATCACAATTCACATTTGGCATGGGACTCTGGGGGAGATGGGCTGGAAAAATACAATTACGCAGGCAACGCCCCTGTGGGAGTCACAACTCTGTGACTGCGAGAAAGAGAGACAGGAGTTTGACAGGTGGGACTTGCTGGGAATCTCCATTGTAAGAGATGTGTGCAGATGAGGGGGTATCAGAACAATTCCAGGAATTGCAGTGAGATTATGATTTAGCCCCCACTGAGGTGTTCTGATACTTGTGTCTCAGACACGCCCTGCAGACAGTCCTGCCAAAGGGGGACCCCCTCCTGGGGTCATCCCCCTGGAGAACAGATTATTGGAGGAACACATTATAAAAAAAGCGGTCTCACTTACATATAAGAAACTGATAAATACTGTTCTGGACCAGCTGGCCCACTTAAGGGGGAAATGGAAGAATGACATCCCAGATATGCTGGATGAGGAGTGGCTGGAGGCGATAGCATCCCCTCCTGAGGTAGCGATTAGAGCATGATTTTGCCTGGTGCAACTCAAAATCCTCCACAGGGCCTACATCTCCTGCACCAAACTGGTAAAGATGGGAATACACTGAAGCTTTCTGTCATAGGGGCTGCAGATTGGAGGGCACATTTTTTCACATAATATGGGGTGCTCGAAAATTCAAGTGTATTGGAACTCAATCATTCAGTTAAATGAAGTGTATGGGAGTTAAATGCTCTCCTTGGCAATATGGTATCTCTTTAATATATGGGAGGTGATGGATCTGGGGAGAGAGGACCAAACGGGGGTGACACTGGCACTGATGATTGTCAAAAGGAATATAGCACGTTCTTGGGGTTCAGATGTGATGCCCTACATGAAGGACTGGAACAGAGATATGGATTGGTGCTAGAAAGCAGAGGAAACTGAAATTCATGTGCTATTTTCCTGCCCTGGTGACAGTAGATCAAGGTCTCGCTGGATGCTACAGTTGTGCAGGAACCTGGTGTCTAGACAATCTCACGAGGTGCTTAGGTTACTTAAATATGACACGGATATGCCCATTGTGTTTTCTATCTCAAGCTTTTTGTATTCTATGTGGTGTACTCGTAGTGCCATCTTAAAGAAGAGCTCATAGGTCAATTCATAGGCCAACTCCAACTCACCACTAGTTATCATGTCTTACTGGACCTGTATTTTCCCTTTTAAAGTGAATGAACTTATTTGCTGCTCCCCAGGTCTTGCTCTATTTTAAATAATCTGTGTTTTAATGGATTTCTTTAAAAAAAATGTATTGCCACATTTTTATCCTGATATTGTTATTGTCTTTTTATGACATTGTCTTTCTTAACATCATAATTTGATACCTTGTTACATAAATGTATTCTTTTTGCTCCTCTTTAGGATACCACATCTGAATGAAATTGATCTTTCTCTTAAAACCACCCCATCGTTTACGCATATGCACTTTATTGTTTTTTAACTTATGGCTAATATAAAGACCATATACTGGGGCCGATTAGGATGGCGGACGGACTTGCGTCCGTCCGCCACCCCTGAGTAGGAGGGACCGTCCGCATGGGCAGCGGCGGTCCCTCCATGGCAATTAGGATGTGACCGCCACCCTGGCGGTCACATCCTGTATGTTTTACATTGCGGCGGGTGCTGCTTGAAGCAGCATCCGCCGCAATGTAAAAAACGAAAGCAGTGCATTTGCATGCACAAAGCGGCAGGCACCGCGCGGTGCCTGCCGCTTCGTGCACGCAAAGGCAGGGGGGTACCATAGGTACCCCCCATGTGCACCCCCCACGCAACCTTCACCCAGGGGGCCCGCAACGGGCCCCCAAAGTGAATGTCCGTATGCTTTTCCACGGCGGAAAAGCCGCCGCGGAAAAGCATTACTTTCCCTACATCCTAATATGGCTGGCGGTGTCTGATAGACACCGCCAGCCATGTTAGTTCTTTTCCGCCGTGGTCGCCTTCCGACCGCGGCGGAAAAGCGGCGGACAGATTGTGAGACCCACCAGCCATCCTAATTTGGCGGTGGGTCTTTCAGGCCTCCTCGGCGGATTTCCCGCATACTCCGGGCCGGCGGTGGCTTCCGCCGGCCCGGAGTATGCGGAAAATCCGCCATCATAATGACCCCCACTGTGTGTATATTGTACAATCCTTTCTAGGATGGAGATAAGAGGAGTAGACTTTGCCAACTCAAGATCTCAAGTAGGAAACATACCTTTTTCCTCAAAGTATTATCTGGTTTTATACAGCCTAAAGCATACTGCCAACAATGTGTATCTAATGTATTGTATTTATTTTATATCTGCTTTTATGGCCCTAGTGGCCGAAATAAAGATCTTTCAATATGGACTGGTGTATGTTGGCGGAGAAGGCGGTTTACATGAATAGAGAATGCCCCAACAAATGGGGAAAATTCTGGAATAAATGGAATGAATTCAGAGGCAACCCCTGCATGGCGCCTGAGCCACAGAGGAGTTGAGAAGAAGGGCAGGTGGGAATTGTCGAGTGAAGGCGAAATGGGGGATATACATTGTAAAACGGTGTAATAAAGAAAGTCAAACATGTTGTAAAAAATGTTTTTTAATAAATGAGACAACAAGAGAGAGAGCTCAGCCTAAAGCTTCACACTGTGGACAAAGGACTATACAAAGATGCAGAAATGCATTATTGGCTTCATCGAAGATAGCTCAACTTCTTTGAGTCTCCTTGCTCTGAACCATGTACTGTTACAATTATACTTGTTCAGTCTCGTTTCTCTTTTTCTTCGTTAAAATATCACTGCTGATGTACAGTTTTGTTCTGTCTTGCCCAGTAATATTACTTGTGGCTTGCACAGTATCACCACGTTACAATAGGATCGTTTCTGACTTTTGGGCCCTTATCTCTCTTTGAGGCCAACTAAACCGTGTCTCTTCCCCTTTTTAATTTCCCCCTGAGTGGAAATGATTTTACATTCCGTAATTGTAGACCTGCCGGCTAGATTATTACTTTGCCCATATTTTCATTTTATTTTTCACCACGTTACAATAGGATCGTTTCTGACTTTTGGGCCCTTATCTCTCTTTGAGGCCAACTAAACCTTGTCTCTTCCCCTTTTTAATTTCCCCCTGAGTGGAAATTATTTTACATTCTGTATTGTAGACCTGCCGGCTAGATTATTTCTTTGTCCATATTTTTATTTTATTTTTGTCCATCCCTTTTCCATCTTAACCAATTTTTCGACTCATATTTCTGTTATTATTAACCTATATCCCCCCACTCCTTTTTGCCTATTTGGCACCTTGTCTTCTTATATTCTTTGTGACCTACTTATTTTTCCTTCTGTTGGACCATTTCAAAATGGCCAAATCATATTCCTTGCGATTATCTCTTTTAACAAGGTCCCTTTTATTCGGTTTCTTACATATTTTTGTCTCTTTCCCACTATTTTCACTAAATGTTTCTTTGTGAAATATTTTTAGGTATCAGCAGGATCCCTTATGCTCCTATTCAATCTCCAAAATGGCCGACTTCATCTAAGACCTCCACTGACAATTTTGAAAGTCACGTGACTCTCTGCCACTTCGTGACGTATTCTCATGCACGTTCTGAATACCTAGTGGACGACAGGAGAGAATTGCTTAGGTTTGAAGAGACTTTTGTTTGTTGCATGCTGATCTTACAGGACATAGGTAAGAGCCTTACTTTCTCTTCTGCAACTGCCACTTTCTATGAAGTCTTTCCCCTGCTCTGGATCAAGTATTGTTTAATTTCTCCCAAATACTTTACATTTTTGACTGCGGTCCTGACCTATACAGTTTTCTTTTTATTGCTACAGTCTGCTTCCTATTGTTTTGCCATGCGTTTTGAACACTAGGAGCAATATTCCTCACTCTACTTGAGCCCCTTGATGTTCCTGCTGACGACTGCTTATGTTTTTTTTTCCTTCTCTCCCTCTTTTCTTTGCCTTGTTCTTTTTTTCTAGTCAAAGTGACTTTGTGATATATGATGAGTGCTTATTCCATTATCATGCACTTTTGATTTACAACTCTCCTTTATCTGGTTGGATTTTATCAACAGTGCTTTTCCTTAAATCTGGTAGTCGTGGTTTTTAAGATAGGGCCCAACACGATTTTTACAGTAGGTTTCTCTGGCACATGGAAGTTTAATATAGACATACGTATGCATGATAATCTTGAGCCAATTAGCATCCAGCTTGAATTGTATGTACACAAATATTAGCTATGAAATTACTTTGCATGCCAGCCCATTAGCCGTGATTTTGCTTAACTTTTTCTGCCATTTGTACATACATTACACTGTAGAAATTCATTATCACAGATGCAATGTATTCATGTAATAACCTATGTGTGCTTTAATATCCATGTTCACAACATGCATTTATTGTCCTCTCTCCCTTTCTGTGTTTCTCTCTCCTATTCTTTTGTCTCTCTTCTCTCTACCAGATGTATCATCCCTGACCTTGGGCATTTTCCTCCCTCTATTTATTTGGCCTGCTCTTCTTCTTTTTTATTCTTCTCTTCTCCTTTCTTCTGCAACATATTTTCATTCTTGACTTGGGATATATCCTTTCTCACCTTGTGTTGTACCTCCTGTATTTTCCTTCATGTTTCTTTACCATGATTTACCATGGCTTCTATATAAATGTCATGGTTTATTATATTAATAATATCATATATATGCATTCTCTGTGCATTATGATGCAATAATGTTATTAATCAGCCTTGAGAAAGCCTGAGGCGAATTTGCCAGATGGGCGAAACATGTGTCAGCTGGTCATTCTCTATTTCCTTGATGTTGTCCTTCCGTAATTAAATGAGGATTCATTAATTCATTGACGTTGCAATTTGGAGAATTTATTCTAGGAAATATTGCATAAACGCCTGGAGCTGTCCTCTCTCTGACAATTGCTTATACAGTTCATCACATCGTTCTAAAAGACTACATATTCCTCACTAAAACTTGTAAATACATGGGTTTGTGGCTGAGTACATCAATACTTCCTGGATGATTGAATGAGTCCAAAGGTAGTGCCTAGGTGATTCCCAGAGGATACAGGTAATGCTTGGATGATTCCCTGAGTATGTGGGAACTTTGTGGTTCATTCCATATCTGCATAGTTACTGCCTGCATGTTTGCATACGAATATCACTACTATCTGGGTATCTGGACGAGTGCATGAGTAGTCCCTTATATGATTAAATAGGTGCATGACTAATGCCTCAATAATTCAATACATGCATTGATAGTGGTTGGATGATTAAAGTAGTGCAAATCTAGTTCCTGCATGATTGCCTGAGTGACCACAACCCTTTGACTCTGGTCATTAACATCTCTGTTACTGAGAAGGTTAAACCCCTGGTTCACATAACTAATTCCAATATCGCTCCAAAAGACCAAGCTCGCAGGCTAAGATGTGAGGTAATCACCCTGGATAGTTTCCTTGAAAACCTATATAATGGCTGCGCAGAGGAGTTTGCAATTTGTATGGACCAGGACTCTAATCCATCAACAATCCTAGGTGCATTTGACCGCATTACCAGGCAGGTAGTGGTCAATTTGACGGTCCCTTGCAACCTAAGGCCCAAGAAACATGAAAAATGGTTTGACCAAGCCTGTGTTAGTACGCACAGAGCGCTCTTGGAGGAGCTTAATGTGAAACCAAAGGACCCTGACAGGGTTAAGCAAACCAGAAGGGCTTACAAAACTGCAGTGCAGAAAAAAAGTTGCAGCTAAGAGAGATGGCATGGGACGAACTTAGCCAATCGTGTGTTTTGGCTAATAGCACTAGGTTTTGGACCGTGGTAAATAGCCCCACTTTTGATGAATCCACTTACTCTGTTAATGATTGTCTTATCTCTTCAGAGAGGTGGGCTCAGCACTTTGGGGGTGTGTACAGTGATGTGAGCCAGGGATCTATTAGTTGGCCAGGGGACACAGGATGTGTTTCAAATGAGTAGTCCTTCACATTGGACGAAGTCACTGAGTCAATCATGTCAACACCAAGGGGGAAGGCACCAGGCCCTGATGGGTGCCAGCTGATCTTTATAGGGCAGATCCTATTCTTTGGGCAAAACTCTTAACTTGTGTTTTTAATGCTGCAACCCAGGTCGGCTTTCCCCCGCCTTGGGCGAAGGCGGTAATCGTCCCGATCTTAAAAAGGGCTCAAGAGATGATCCGGCCTGTTATAGACCAATCTCACTCTTGGGTTCTGCAGCTAAAATAATGGGGAAAGTTGTTCTTGCCCATCTAACAGATTGGTTAGATAAAAATAGCATCATCTCTGATCTTCAATATAGTTTTAGACAGGGAAAGGGAACATTGGGACAATGTCTTAATCTACACTTAGTAATAGGGAAGTACACGTGTAGAAAGGTCAGCCCATATCGCACCCGATGCCCAGGCTGCTGGTGCAGGGCGACTCTTAGTTCCCATCTTGAATAATTACCAAATAAAGAGACGGGCGCTGGAAGCAGGAAAACAAGAACAGAGTTTATTACTCATGAGGAGAGCATGTCATTTCGGACACTCGCATAGTGTCTTACGGAGGTGCTCCAACAAGTTTCTCTGAGGCTTCGTCTTTTATACACAGGTTTATGGCACACAGACATCCTTCATTACAATCAAGACATTGTGAAGTACGAAGATATTCCAACACGTGGCTACAGTAGGGGCCCTTATCCTCCATACAATAGGAGGGGGCTGTCATGCAGCTGAGTGTTCTGCTGATTCCTTTGGAATGTGTGCTCCTGATCGAATCTCAGGGGGTGGGGAGGTCATGATCAATAGTGGCTCTTTTTAAGAGAGGCGAGTGCATACAGTAGTGGGCAATAAACTGTATCCTCAGGCTAAGGAGGTGACCAGCGGTCCATGTAGGCAATTAGGTTCGGAGGAAGAGGTCATCAAAGGAAGGGTATTCATGGAGGAAAAGGAGGTGTTGGTCAGGCGCGGGGGTGCGATTTTCAGAGACAGAGTCATGCGGGAGGGGAGGGCTCATGACTTGTGCATGTGAGAGCGGGGGCAGTCAGGGTGCATGGGGGAAGCTTGCAGGGTCAGGGAAGGGCACTGGTGATCGATCGAAAACAGAGAGACCACGGTACCTAAAATGGCTGTTGTATATATGTGTGCATGGGTCTATGCCGGCGGGGTAACACAGTCAGTGTTTTGCAATGTCCATTCTGCTTACGACAAGAGGTACAGTGAACACAAATGAACGCCGCTTATGTACACATGCATTGTCATTTTCAACAGTCGCCGCTTTTTTACATAAGCAAGTTCAATTTCTACCTAGTCGATGCTATAGGCAGAATGCAATACATGGTAATTTACATTTGTTGGGCTCTTCATACAAGCCTAGAGATCGGCATAATACTTTAGTCGGTGTAGAATCAAGGAAAAATGTTCCGACACATTATAAAATCAAGTTCACATTTTCTCTCCAGTGACATCAACATACAGGAAAAAAATGCTCTGATACCTTCGGGTCTTGTCAGTACTATAAGAAACGTTTGAAAAACTAACTACATGAGTGACCGATGAAACATTTTAAAAGGCAATACAAAATGGTTGAGGGAGGGATTAAATTCGCAAGGGGTGAGTAGAAAGTTCTGGAAAGGGGGAGGGTCTTTGTCGCAATGTCTTTTAACAGAGTCCGTCTTCTTTTGTTGGCGCTGCTGAGCACCGGCGGTGGAGCTATAGGTCCAGCTCGGATTCATCCTTACACGTTGCAGGGTGCGATCAGTCCTCTGCTGTTAGATCACAGTCCTGTTTCCTAACTTATTTTCTTAGGGGTGCCTCAAGCTGGGCACCTGCGTGTCTTTTCTTTTTCCGTGGCAAAACCTCGTTCTATAGTCAAAAGTTTATGCAAAAAGGGTGAGTTTGTTGGATAATCGAGGGAAGAGAGGGCGGAGTGGGGCCAGATCTTTGAACACACCAAGGGACCAAGGGAGCAAAGGACAACGAGCAGGCAAGCCCAACAGTCGGACTCAAAAGGGGACGGGGGACTTCAGGCACGAGTGGGTCAGCGAGTCGAGGGCTTCAAGGCAGCCCTTCATTCCTCCATCTGCTGAGTTTGAAAGTTATGCCTCGTCCCGCGTCTCGTTGCTCTGCAGTTCCACCTTTGGTTGTCACACATGCTCCATGATCTGTGGCCAGGCTGTGCGTTACGTCCAGCTCCTCTCCTCCGGTGATTGTATCTTTGAATGGGTAGAAAACAAGTTTTAGAAAAACTGGCAGGAGAAGACATTTATACATCTCAATTCCGTCCCCACTCCTGCGTAGGTGGGGGATATGTTCATCGATCACAGTCAGAAGTCGTCACTTATGGAGTCTGTAGGAGTGCATTGTTATTGATTTCATGGACCTGTGTGGCGGTCATGCGCGATGTATGGTGAGAGGAATTGGACTTTTATACATGGTGTATTATCTCATCACTCAAAACTCGAGCCCCTATGTAGAGACTCGCCCTTTTTCATTGTAACCCAAGTACTGACAGTCTTACACTTCCCTTCGGGGTCTGCTAACTCTTGCAAGCAGGGGCGTTATCGTCATGAAGAAGGGGGAAGGGGGCAGATGTTAAACATGGCTTTCCTGGGGAATGACCGTTAATCAAGGTCATCAATTACGTTTCGTGGGTAGCTGACATGAGGCTGGGGTTAATCGGGGGAAGCGTGGGTGCTTTGGACAGGGAGCTGGGGTCGATCGGGAGAAGTGGGGTACTCTGGACATCCGCACTTAGGTGCAGGGGGGTGGGGCAATCGGGGCATTGGGGATCGCATTTCTAACGAACTGAGAAACAGAAGACCATTGACGTTATAGTTCCCTTATAAAAGGCCAGATTAGGGGACGTCCGTCGTCTTACCTGTCCTTTCCTTCATTACCAACTCGGGTTCTATCGTTTTGCAGAAAGGAGAGGTAGTACTATGGCAAGCCACAATCGTTTTTGATTTTTGGTCAATTTTGCTGAACACCTTTGCGTTCGAGGAAACCCAATTATGTTTTGTGCCGGAGGGGCACAACGTCACCATACAAGAAAAGGGGAAACAGGGGGCTTTTTGGAGAGAGAAAGAGAGAGAGAGAGAGAGAGAGAGAGAGGGAGAGAGAGAGAGAGGGAGAGAGAGAGAGAGAGAGAGAGAGAGAGAGAGAGAGAGAGAGAGAGAGAGAGAGAGAGAGAGAGAGACCGCACCTTAAATGGTCCATTCGGTACACGTATGACATGGAGAGAGAAAGAGAGAGAGAGAGAGATGTGTACAATAATGGGCCATTCAGTGCGCGCACAACACAGAACAACAGGGGTTAAGTAACACGGAAACACAGGCAGAGGGATGACGTAGATTCATGCATCACGTACACACAAACTCAGACGGGGAAGACAGTACATGTATTATATACAGAAATCCAAGACAAAACATAGAACAGTTATTGGCCAAAAATGATCTCCTCCTGTACGCTGCGCATTCTCAGTATCTTAAGCTCTCTTTACTGTTTCTTCTCTTTTTATTGTCGGCTGCCTTTACTGGAGGTTGTGGTTGCGCACACTTACGTCTCTGCCACTTGGTCATGAACTAACCTGGTCAGGCTAATGCCCACGGTGGTATTTTCGAGTCATTTTAGCAACGGTGTTTCCAGGCTGAGACAATAGTCGGTGTCAGTTGAAGAACAATGGGGCAGCTTTGAGTTACATGTCTATGAGGATGCGAAAAAGGAGGTAGTAGGTTTTTAAATATTGGCAATATCCCTAGTCCTCTCGGCGGAGGATGCTTGGGTAAACCTTACCTCGAAATACCCTAAACTTTTATATCGAAAATAGTGATCATTCATTTGAAACTTATCAACTTACGCGTGACAACTACGTTTGCCTTTTCCAAAAATCTTTAATAAGAATGTCGGTGTACAAATACGGGCCTACAACCCCGTGGGCCGGCCACGGAGCAGGCTGGAACTGTAGATGTGGGGATACTTTATTAGGGGGAAACTTAATGGAGTCGGTGGTTGTTAATTTCATAAAAAGTGCGCCAAGTGCAATAAAAATCATATCGAATCTTTAGTGTGAGCGAGTATCATAAGCATCGAAATTTCGAACTTTCAATAATCATGATGCGCCAAACTCAACAACAATTCATTGTCCGAATGCTCAATCGGTACCCATCTCATGTCAATTCATTGTCCTTCTTTGTCCGAACACACAATCAGTACCCATCTCATATCAACTCATTGTCCGAGCTGACAGTATACATCCTATATCAATCCATTGTCTGAACTCATAATCAGTACACATCCTATATCAATCTATATGTTTTTTCTTTTTAAAAAAACTTCATACATATCCTATGACACCAAGGCTGAGCAATCGGGGTACAATAAGGAGTTGAGAGTTTCATTTGCATCGGCGCCATTTTGGGTGCCGTCAGGCAGAACCAGGCATAGCCTAAATCTCTACTAACTCGTGGTTGGCCCAGAGCTTCCTTTGGCAGTCCAAAAGTTCCGTTAAAGGGCAAAAGAAAGGATCGGTGGTCTGAACCATCAGTCAAAAAGGGGAGGGAGGCAACAATTTTCCTACCGGGTCATACTGTGTTTTCACCGGAACTGATCCGAACTGTAGTCTGCAGGATTCTAGTCATTCAAACTGAGGCTGGCGACAGCATGGGAGCGCCGACGTCCTGCGGCTACATTTCCATCGTTCCGTGGGCAATCATGGCAGTCATTCCCCATCGGGGGTATCTGCGGGAGTTGGGGACTCCCGCGGCTCCTCTAGAATCTTCATGGACGAGGAGAACTTTTATGATGGTGGCATCCACAAGCAACCGGGCCATTCCTTCATGTTGGGCCCGCTCTTGCAAGGTCGACCGCCATTTTGAGAGTTCGGCAGCTACCGGTGATCGCGGGGTCAAATGAGCAGACGGGCTCCAACCTGCCGGGCGAGGTGTTGCAGCATCGCCACAGTGGATGAACCCTTTTCCGGGTGCGTGGAGCGTCGCTGCACCGCAAGAGTGGACAAACCCTTTGCCGGGTGCGAGGTGCGTTGAGGGCGCAGCTGGGGAGCCTCCACCTGAGGAGGTGGGAGAGGCTCGTTCGCGCCGCCCCTCCCTCCCGGTGCACCCCACGGCGCCTCGCTTGACATTTGTTATGGCCGGACCAGGCGATGAGGACGGGGGGGGGGTCGGAGGCATGTGCAAGACATCCCCCCCAGGGTTGTTGCAGCCATTATAAAAGAAAGAAGTGGCGCCTGGCATGTTTTTCGGGCCGGGCCCCCGGTGGATGGCGGCAGGACGCTCTTTGCCCTGACCCCAGGAACGGGTTCCTTGGTTCATCCGGTGGGGTAAGCCTTGGCGTGTGGTGCCTCTCCTGGGCCTTTCGTGCAGTGGCCTCTCCACTCCCAGGCCCTCCATGGATGCTGGTCCAGACTGGGAGAGAGAGGGGGGGTCGAGGACACGGACATTCCCCCCCTGCAACTCTCCAGGGTTGTCGTAGCAGTCCCCTTGGCCGGGTCCCGTCGGCCTCGGCCTCTCCTCCGGCTACACCCTATGTGATGATCTCTGGCCGACGGTTGGCAGCAGGACCCGCCCTATATGTGTTGCTTCCGGCTGGGCGTAGCCGCAAACCTGTTGCACTTCGGGAGTTTCCAGAAAGGGGGCGGATGTCAGCTGACTTGTATCTTTCCCAGGTTGCCGTTATTTGGGCGTGGCAGGCGGTGGGACAGACATGTTTGGAACAATGAGGGGCGATGAAGCCTCGTTGCCTCGTGGCCGTCGCAATGTCAAGCTTGGCTTCTCTTATTATTTTCAGGTTTCTTATGAAGGGCTTATTTCTAACATTTCTTGTTTCTAGGACAATAATAGGTTTTATCATTAAGTATTGTTATCGTTTCCTTGTTCGTTATTTAATAAAAAGTTCATCAGTGGCCTACTGATTTCGTTTTCCTATTCCTTTCTTTCCAGGTTGTTTCATGCTAAAGTTTCTGTTAACAGGATACAGTGATCACTTCGTTGTTATTGCATATGTCCTTTTTACTAGGGGTGCTCTCCGGTCGGGCCAGATGACCTACCTCTAGTGAATGGTCCGGGTGAGACTGGTGCTTCAATCAGTGGGGAGTAGATAGGCATGACAGATTACAACGGGGGACAAAGGTCCGCATTACCTACCCTTCCTTACTTGCAAAGACTAGACAGAACGTTTCTATTCCACGTTATTTGCAAACAGAGAATACCTCCAAAAAGAACAATTCCAAACAGTCAATGTTCGGACAATCAATCAATCAATGAGGAACGGAATAGGCACGACGGGTTAAAAGTTTGCGTTACCTACCCTTCACTATCTGCAAAGGGAGAGAGAATATTCCTATTCTTCCCCGTTTGCAGGCAGAGAAGATCCTTAAGAGAACCAACTTCGAACAATTCAATGCTCGATTCAAACAATCAATCAATGGGGAGAAAAATAGGTATGACGGATTACAATGGGGACAAAAGTCTGCATTACCTTTCCTTCACTATCTGCAAAGACTAAACAGAGTATGCGACTCTGTGCTTGTTTGCAAATAGAGAATCTCTCAGAGACAATAAAGTGAGTAATACTAGTATTTTCAAACAATCAATCAATCAATTTCGCAATTTGTCGTGTGTCACGACCTTACCCGGACCGGACCATGTGGGCAGTTCTTCGCCTTCCTTTTTCCAGCGCCCGATCGTTCTCTTTCTCCATGTTTTTACCGCAGCATTCCTGTGGGATTCCAGTCAGGACAATAGGTCACTTGAGAGAGGTCCGTTCGGAATCGGTGAAGTTCATTCAATCGGCAGCCGGACGAGGGCCCTCTCAAGGCAGGTATACTCCAATCATTTAGATGTTCACCCCATCGTCTGGACCTCTCTTACCGGACCTTATGTCGCTGATGGGCCCCGCGTTGGGCGCCAATTGTAGAAAGGTCAGCCCATATCGCACCCGATGCCCAGGCTGCTGGTGCAGGGCGACTCTTAGTTCCCATCTTGAATAATTACCAAATAAAGAGACGGGCGCTGGAAGCAGGAAAACAAGAACAGAGTTTATTACTCATGAGGAGAGCATGTCATTTCGGACACTCGCATAGTGTCTTCGGGAGGTGCTCTAACAAGTTTCTCTGAGGCTTTGTCTTTTATACACAGGTTTATGGCACACAGACATCCT
The DNA here is from genome assembly GCF_964261635.1 of Lissotriton helveticus. NCBI lineage: Eukaryota > Metazoa > Chordata > Amphibia > Caudata > Salamandridae > Lissotriton > Lissotriton helveticus. The sequence goes on along the minus strand of NC_136071.1, from coordinate 643,509,833 downwards.
TCATTACAATCAAGACATTGTGAAGTACGAAGATATTCCAACACGTGGCTACAGTAGGGGCCCTTATCCTCCATACAATAGGAGGGGGCTGTCATGCAGCTGAGTGTTCTGCTGATTCCTTTGGAATGTGTGCTCCTGATCAAATCTCAGGGGGCGGGGAGGTCATGATCAATAGTGGCTCTTTTTAAGAGAGGCGAGTGCATACAGTAGTGGGCAATAAACTGTATCCTCAGGCTAAGGAGGTGACCAGCGGTCCATGTAGACAATTAGGTTCGGAGGAAGAGGTCATCAAAGGAGGGGTATTCATGGAGGAAAAGGAGGTGTTGGTCAGGCGCGGGGGTGCGATTTTCAGAGACAGAGTCATGCGGGAGGGGAGGGCTCATGACTTGTGCATGTGAGAGCGGGGGCAGTCAGGGTGCATGGGGGAAGCTTGCAGGGTCAGGGAAGGGCACTGGTGATCGATCGAAAACAGAGAGACCACGGTACCTAAAATGGCTGTTGTATATATGTGTGCATGGGTCTATGCTGGCGGGGTAACACAGTCAGTGTTTTGCAATGTCCATTCTGCTTACGACAAGAGGTACAGTGAACACAAATGAACGCCGCTTATGTACACATGCATTGTCATTTTCAACACACGGTCGCAAAGCGTGGGGATCTCCATTTGGCTTTTATGGACCGAACCACAGCTTTCGACCTTGTAAATAGACCAAAACTCTGGGCGTCCCTTCATAGCATCGGTATGGAGGCAGATTTGATCTGTTTTTGGGCTGCCATTCAGGAAAATACTACAGCCGCTGTCCGCTATAATGAGGATGGCGGCTTTACTGAAGCATGGGCTGTCAAGAGAGGCGTGCACCAGGGGTGCATTTTAGCTCCCCTGTTATTCACACTCCATATCAATAAATTTGGGGACACCCTGACCTCCTCTTGCAAAGATGTCTCAAAAGCCGGTTCAAAATTGATCCCTGCTTTACTCTACGCTGATGATGCAGTTCTGGTGGAAAGGACGTCGCGAGGGCTGCAATCTGTTTTAGATTTTTTTATTGATTTTATGGACTCTCTAGACCTAATCACAAATCTTAAGAAGTCACACTCAATGTCTATTGGTACAGCTAAAGCAAGTAAGGCTACATTTTTTTGTAAGGGGATGGAACTTACAAAAGTCCCAGCCTTCCCATATTTAGGTGTTCTTTTTGATGAAAGACGCTTGTGGCTTACGCAGAGTGTCCACAAAAAGAACACCCTTGCCAGAGCCTCTGGGGCCATCTTAGAGTTTTCTGGAAGAATTGGCTCCAAACCGCTCCCTGCCCCATGAAAATTTATAATGCCAAGTGCCTCCCTATGGTAACCTATAGGAGTGCTGTTTGGAGATATATAGAGACCGGTGAAATCCAGGTAGTTGAAAATATTTTCTTTCGCAGGCTGCTGTCGGTCCCGGCCTCCACCCCAATCTTTAATATTTATGAGGACCTTGGTGCTGGTTTTATCTTGGATCAGATTGCAGTTGCCCCTTTATTATGCTGGCTGAGAATTTGGGCTCAACCGCCCCCTAATCTGAATCAATTGATCATCCAAGATTGCGTTTCCCCGGACAAAAGGTTAGATATACCTTGGGTCCGCTATATGAAGACCCAAATGGAATCTCTTGGTTGTCCTGACTTATTCCTAAGCCCTAGAGCTCTTGGTAAGTCAGCTATCAGAGGACTAAAGTAGCAGTTCTTGGTTAGATCTATGTCAATAAGGGAGGAAAGGGAATTAGTTAAACCTACTGTGAGGAGCTTTGTCATGCTGAGTCTAGATAGACAGCTGCAACCATATTCAACATATATAAAGAAACCGTATCATCTATTTGCCTTAATTAGATTTAAGCACAATATGGTGCCCTGGCTACTAGCCTTTCCAAAAGGGGTTTTTAAAGAAGGGACATTGGGACCCTGTCCCTGTGACGACTTCTCGGAACAGAACACCCTACATATGATATTTTTCTGCGAGTTTTACGTCTCACGACGCATGAAATGTATCATTCCACTCTTAAGAGGGCATCCCCAGTTATCTGTTTTGGGGTCACAAGTTTTATTATCGGAGCAATCAGGTGTAGGAATAGACTCACTGGAATAGACTTTGTTAGTTTTTAATCTGCCCTTGGTAAAAAAAATTGTAAATAGTGGACATTTGATTAGGACAAACTTTTTATATATGTATTTAAATATCAAGGAATGTTCTGTTTGGTAGGAATGCCTAATATTTGATGTCTCATGGTGAATCTGTTAAAGGCGTGAGATTTGGAATGAATTATTGTATAAATGTAAACAGTTTTAATGTATTATGCTCTGTGATGTGCACTTTGATGGTTTTAAATTTTAACCAAATAGAGCAGTAGGACCAGATAATTTACCAGCCCTGATAATAAAATCACAGTTAAACTAGTGTGCAGAATTCTTCTCGCTTTTGTTCCTAGTTATGTTAGAAACCGGGAAGATCCTTAAAAATTGGAAGGGAGCCATAATTAGGTGGGTACATAAGAAACGAGATATACATGTCCTAAAGAATTACAGACTAATTAATTTACTAGGCATTGGGGAAAAGATCTTTGCTAAAATAATATTAGGAAAGTTAAAAGATTGGGTGGAGAAGGGTTCAATTGTATCGGTAGAACAGGGCGGTTTGAAAGAAGGACATTCCACCGTAGACCACTGTTTTGCCCTTTGGGCACTGGCCCGGAAGTCGATAGAGCAAAAAGGGAAAATGTACTGTTGCTTTGTCGACTTTTGGGCAGGCTTTGACTCAGTGAATCGCAAATGCTTATGGGAAGCCTTGGCAAAGTATGGTATACCAGAAGGTATATTAGCAATTTTAAAGGAACTACATAGAGGAAACTGGGCTCCGGTAATTAGAGATACGCAAGGGTCATTGACTCGGAAAATACCTGTAGGGAATGGTTTTAGACAGGGGTGCGTCTTGGCCCCCTTGCTATTTGCCATATTCCTAGCTGATCTACCTGCGGCACTAGAAGTGGAAGTGCAAGTCCCCGAATGAGTGGTAATAAAGTGTTGTGCCTTCTATATGTGGATGACCTAGTGATCTATACTACTATTATAAAGAGAGAACTTTGAACCTTTGAGGCGGGTAAACTCAGGAATCACAGCACCAACCCAAACACCCGATACATCGTTGTAATTGTCAGGGTCTGCAGATGGACATAGGCTATATAAAAAAATAAAATATACGTTCTTTAAAATATTTATGATTAAAAAAAAAGTAGTCCCTTGGAAGTAGCGCCGGCCGCAGATTGCTCTGAAAGCTGTCAAGGAGCGAGCAGAGAAATGGATGCAAATAAACGTGCTGATATGAACTTCGTGTGGCTTTGCTTTAATTTGGGGCTTCCTGTTTAGACTATATGGATATCGGCTGTTTGCCCAGTCGAGAAGCGAGGCCCACCTTACGAAGGGTTCGTGCAGGCTCTGAGAAGGGGCTTGCAAAGACGGAACGAAGACAAGAGCAGCTCCAATGCAGGTGGTGCTGCCTTGAGCACGAATTCACTGCTGCAAAGCGCAATCTGAGGGATTACGGCGCTTTACTTTACTCCACTTGGTGAATACTTGGTTCAAATTGCAAGGACTGTTGAGTGGCCCCACTGTGGGAAGAGGACCAGCGTACTACAAGGCACAGAAGGCTTTGTGATTTAGCCACGCCCACTGTGGCAGGTGCCAGTGATTATATGAGCAGACGCGGCCAAAAACTACTCTTCCAGCCCTTCGTGAACAATGCCTCTGAAGAAAGGATTATTTCCTGAAACGCGTCAGGCTTTACATGTTCAAAGATTGCTCTGAAAGCTGTCAAGGAGCGAGCAGTGAAATGGATGCAAATAAACGTGCTGATCTGAACTTCGTGTGGCTTTGCTTTAATTTGGGGCTTCCTGTTTAGACTTTATGGATATCGGCTGTTTGCCCAGTCGAGAAGCGAGGCCCACCTTACGAAGGGTTTGTGCAGGCTCTGAGAAGGGGCTTGCAAAGACGGAACAAAGACAAGAGCAGCTCCAATGCAGGTGGTGCTGCCTTGAGCACGAATTTACTGCTGCAAAGCGCAATCTGAGGGCTAACAGCGCTTTACTTTACTCCACTTGGTGAATACTTGGTTCAAATTGCAAGGACTGTTGAGTGGCCCCACTGTGGGAAGAGGGCCAGCGTACTACAAGGCACAAAAGGCTTTGGGATTTAGCCACGCCCACTGTGGCAGGTGCCAGTGGTTATGTGAGCAGACGTGGCCAAAAACTGCTCTTCCAGCCCTTCGTGAACAATGCCTCTGAAGAAAGGATTATTTCCTGAAACGCGTCAGGCTTTACATGTTCAAAGATTGCTCTGAAAGCTGTCAAGGAGCGAGCAGTGAAATGGATGCAAATAAACGTGCTGATCTGAACTTCGTGTGGCTTTGCTTTAATTTGGGGCTTCCTGTTTAGACTTTATATATATCTATACTACTATTATAAAGAGAGAACTTTGAACCTTTGAGGCGGGTAAACTCAGGAACCACAGCACCAATCCAAACCCCCGATACATCGTTGCAATTGTCAGGGTCTGCAGATGGACATAGGCTATGTAAAAAAAAAAATATATACGTTCTTTAAAATACTTACGATTTAAAGAAAAGTAGTCCCTTGGAAGTAGCGACGGCTGCAGATTGCTCTGAAAGCTGTCAAGGAGCGAGCAGTGAAATGGATGCAAATAAACGTGCTGATCTGAACTTCGTGTGGCTTTGCTTTAATTTGGGGCTTCCTGTTTAGACTTTATCTATACTACTATTATAAAGGAAGAACTTTGAACCTTTGAGGCGGGTAAACTCGGGAACCACAGCGCCAATCCACACACCCGATACATCGTTGTAATTGTCACGGTGTGCAGATGGACATAGGCTATATAAATTAAAAAATATAAGTTATTTAAAAAATTTACAAGAAAAAAAAAGTAGTTCCATGGAAGTAGCGCCGGCCGCGACGTGCGGGCTGACATCAGGAGCGCGGGGATGAGCGGCGTCCAGGAGCGCGAGGAGGAGCGCTGGACATGAGCGCGGGGAGGAGCGGCGGACAGGCGGGGAGGAGCGGTGAGGAGTTGCGGACCGGCTGGGAGGAGCGGAGAGGAGCGACGGACAGGTGGGGAGGAGCGGCAGACAGGTGGGGAGGAGCGGCGAGGAGCGGCGGACCAGTGAACTCAGGAGCGCGGGGAGGTACGGCGGATGAGCTAAGGCTCCGGGGGACCCACGGACAATGTCGGGGCGGGCGGGGGCCCTGAAGCCAAGGTCGGGACGGGCTGCTACTCCGGGGGACCCACGGACAATGTCGGGGCGGGCGGGGGCCGGGGCGGGCGGGGGCCCTGAAGCCTGATTGCTCCCGGACAAGGTCGGGACGGGCTGCTAGTACTTGATAAAACAGAGCTAGGACTCCAAAGGAAATTAAATGTTTTTAAGGACTATTGTGAAGAAATGTTTTTAATTCTAAATATGGAAAAAACTAAGGTTTTATGCTTCTGGAAAAAAACTAAGAATTTTAGCTGGTTTTTAGGGCAAAAGAAATTGGAGATTGTTAAGGAATATAGATACTTAGGACTGTGGTTTGATAGCGCTCTAAAGTGGTATATCCACTTAGAAGCCCAAAAAGCATAAGCCTTCTCATCAATCTGTGGGCTGAAAAATGAAATAAAGAATTTTGAGATATGTCGCATAGATCCATGCTAAAGGCATATGAAAAAATGATTCCCCCGCAAGTATTGTATGGGGCAGAAGTTCTTTACTTAAGTGGTAAATGCGGGTGGGACAGAGAAGAAGGGAAGATTTTAAAAGCTTTACTGTCATTAAAACGTTCCACAATGATTCAGGGTTTTGGAATGGAGTTAGGTACAATAGCATGGAGCGTTCAGATTCAAATGTCTTTGCTAAGATTTTGAAAATGCCAGGATCCAGGTGGTAAGCAGAAGGTCTCACAATGGTGCAGAGAGGAGATTCAATTTAGTAGCCTGAAATGGGCCAAGCAAGTAAGAAGGAAACTCCTGATAATAGGCGGGCGCTTTAAGGTGAGACTATCACAGCAGTTCATGGAAGCAGACTTCGCTAACAGTATTCTGAGGCTCCAAGGTCAGGAATATTCAAGAATGACGGATCAGGAATACCTGAGTTAGAAAAAATCAGTTCAATGTATAAGAAACTCATGGGTAAACGAAGCTTGGTACCCGTACTTGGACACCCTGCCTAATCACGGTCTGAGCCATGAAATCTTAAGAGTTCGAGTTGGTATTAATCCTTGGCCGATTGAAGAAAAAATAAAAGTAGAAATTATACAGACGGACGGAATCTGTAAATGTGGGTTAGGAACTAGAAAGGATATTTTGCACATATTGCTTGATTGCATTTCAGTTTTAGCCACACAGAAATTTTTCTTATGCCCAATATTTTTAAAATATGAGATAAGATCACGCACCCAAGCAGTACTCCTACTTACAGTAATGCCATATGTTGATATTGCTTGTGCTCTGGGAAAATATATGAAAGCCATGAAACTCTTCGTAAGGGAGAAACTGAAGGAGGGGCAGTCATTTTAATCTGTTTTAGTCTTCCTTTTCCCTCTAATATGAAAGTGTTTTAGGTGAAATTATAAACTTTAAAAATTTGTACTGATTTGTGATTGTATGTTGATGTTACTATAGATAGGATACGGGTGTTGCATCTTTTGTCAAGTGTATTATTGGTAAAATATTTGCAAAATAATCTATATTGTCACCATTGTTCTGGGTTCCCATTGTGTTTAAAGACTACGGTCTAAATAAACAGAGTTTTTCTCTCTCTCTAGCATCGCAACAACATTGTTAACTGTGACAATAGCACCTTTTTCATAAAGTGTAAAACACATATGCACACATATTACAGTATTTTACACACTATGGGTTTTTTACATAAATTGTCAAAAGTCCTGTTTTTCAAGTGAGTTTCTATTAAAACCATCTCTAAAACCTACTTTCCGCATTCGCGGGGACGCTGGGAGAATGATGTTGGTAACCGCGACAATCTTGCCTTATATATGCGCACATATTATAGTATTTTTGGCTCTAGGAGTTTATTACTGTACAGTGCAAACTCATGTTTTTCATGCCAGTTTCAATAAAATCCATCTTTAAAACCTATTTAACCTTTTTTGCCGTGACACAGGGACTTGCGATGATGTCATTACCTGTGATCACTGTGAATACATCTGGAAAATGCAAAGCAAAAGAAGGAATTCAATAGACACCACCACAATAACAATAACACCTATATAATTTATCCTAACCATCACACTAGACAATTCACTATCTAAATAAATCTATACAAACATTTATCAGTCTTTCAATGTCTATATAACAGCGTTTATTAATGATTCACTGAGTTGTGTGAGTGGGTGTGCAAGTCTCCAAGTGGGTTTGTGACTGGTTGCATGAGTCCTTCAGAAGGTCTATAAGTAGGTGCATAAGTCTCTGAGTGAGTGAGTTTATGAATGGGTGCATGAGTCTTTGAGTGAGTATGTGAGTGGGTGTGTAAGTGTCTGACTCGGTATGTGAGTGAGTGTGTGAGTATCTGAGTGGGTATGTAAATGGGTGTATGAGTATGTGAGTGGGAATGTGAATGGGTACATCAGTCCTTGACTGGATCTAGGGTGGGTACATAAGTGTCTGAGTGGGCCTATCAGTGGGTGTGTGAGTCGAAGCATAAGTGTCTCAGTGGGCCTGTGAGTCAGTGCATGTGCGTCTGAGTGAGCCTGTGACTGAGTGCGTGAGTCTCTGTGTGGGTCTGTGAGTGGGTGTATAAGTCTCTGACTATGTATGTGAATAGGCGCATGAGTCTCTGAGTGCATTTGTAAGTGGGTGTATGAGCCTCTAAATGATTATGTGAGTACACACATGGGTCTTTGAGAGAGTCAGTGAGTGGGTGTATGAGTGTCAGAGTGGATATGTGATTAGGTACATGAGTCTGAGACTGTGACCAGCGAGGATGTGTATAAAGATATAGACACTTTTTGTTTTATATTTCCACCATTATTCAACGATGTCGCCGCAATATCCGCAACATACCTGCAACGATACAGGAAGGCCGCACTGGCGGTTGCAGCTCCATCGCGAATATCACACGCAATTAAAAGGTAGCACTTTTGGACACATAACTTGTGTCACTAACCCCCCCATTTCTCAAAAATGAGGTCAGAGTACCTCCACCCTGACCCCTTATGTTAGCTGTCACAGAAGTTTTCAGCCCTGGGAACCGTTCCTGATAAAATGGTGGGCGCAACTTTCTGTTCAGGTTGCATCCAGCCAATCACAGCCTTCCCGTTGGCACATGCGTTTGCAATTACTTGTGAAACAGTTGTGAAATATCCATACCCAGAGATATCACTATCATTTTCAACTTACATTGCTCAAAAACTACTGAACAGATTTGCACCAAATAACAAACAGCACCATCTGTGTACCAACATCTACCTTTTTGCCAAATGTGGTTAATTCAGAGCAGCGGTTCAAACTCTAGGTTTGATAACTCATTCCTATGAGAATTAACATAAAAATTGCACCCTTATTTTGTGCCCCTATTTCTCAGTCACAGCTGCACGGATCACCCCCAAACATGACACACAGTACCTACCTTGTCACTTTTTCCTGAAAATGTCATGAACATTGGTCAAACAACACCAACGTTTTAGGCAAGTCAAAAAATGACTTTTGCTATGGAAACAAGGTCTTAACTATAACTACCTACTGGCGACTGTCTTACTAGCAGTCGCCAGCAATAAGTCATAGTTAGGGCCTTGTTTCCATATCAAAAAGCATTTTTGACTTGCCTATAACTTTGGCATCGTTTGACCAATCTGCTTGCCATTTTTCCAGAAAAGTGTCAAAGTAGGTTTTGTGTGTCTTGGAAAGTTTGGGGGTGATCCCTGCAGTGGGGACTGAAAAATAGTGCCCCAAAATAAGGATGCGTTTGTAATATTGATTCCCATAGGAACGTGTTGTAAAACCTACAGCCCGAACCGCTGGGCAGAATTACACCAAATTTGACAGAAAGGTAGATTTTGTTACGTTGATTGTGCTTTTTGTTTTTGGTGCAAATCGTCCAGTAGTTTTTGTGAAATTAAATCTGAACAATATAGAGATATCTCTGGTTGTGGATATTTCTCAATGGCTTCACGTGATTGTGGTTAAATCGCGATGTGTTTGAGGTGAATCGTGAATGTGCACGCCAGTGGGAATGGTCTGGTTGGCTGGATGCAACCTTAACAGAATGTTTCGGCAGTTTTACGGTGATTGCAGTGACATCGCAATGAGTTCAAGGTAAATCACGAAATCGCATGCCATCGAGAATGCTCTGAATTGCTGGATGCAACCTGAACAGAAAGTTGTGGCTGCCATTTTATTGTCCGTGAATGGTTCCCGGGGCTGAAAATTTGTCTCAAAGCTAACATAAGGGGTCAGGGTGGAGGTACTCTGACCCCATATTTGAGAAATGGGGCTAATAGTGACACAAGTTATGTGTCCCACATTTTTGTTGTATAATCAAGCACAATATTCGCTACGACAACTCCGCGACTGCCAGCCTGGCCCTCCTGTGTACCAATAGGCTTCAGATAGCAAAATATCAATCAATCAATACATTTGTAGAGCGCGCTACTCACCCGTGAGGGTCTCAAGGCGCTAAAGGGAGGGTGAGGCGGGGGGGTGCCGCTATTGCTCGAATCTTGAGGCGTTTCCTGAAGGTGAGATGGTCTTGGGTCAGTCGTAGGTGTGCGGGGAGGGAGTCCCATGTCTTGGCCGCCAGGTAGGAGAACGATCATCCTCCGGTGGTGGTTCTGCGAATCCGTGGGACGGTGGCGAGGGCGAGGCCGGTGGAGCGGAGCTGGCAGGTGGGGGTGTAGAGTGAGAGGCGGTTGTTGAGGTATTCGGGGCCCATGTTGTGGAGCGCTTTGTTTTGCGTGGGTGAGCAGCCTGAACGTGATCCTCTTGTTGACGGGAAGCCAGTGCAGGTTTCTTAGGTGGGCGGATATGTGGTTGTGGCGAGGAATGTCGAGGATGAGTCGTGCGGAGGCGTTCTGTATGCGTTGGAGACGTTTCTGGAGTTTGGCTGTGGTTCCTGCGTATAGGGCGTTCCTGTAGTCCAGTCGGCTGGTGACGAGGGCCTAGGTGACCGTCTTTCTGGTTTCGGTGGGGATCCACCTGAAGATCTTTCGGAGCATGTGCAGAGTGTTAAAACATGAGGACGAGACTGGGTTGACTTGCTTGGTCATCGTGAGGGAGGAGTCCAGGATGAATCCCAGGTTGCGTGCGTGGTCCATGGGTGTTGGTGCGGTGCCTAGTGTCGTGGGCCACCAGGAGTCATCCCAGGCGGATGGGGATTGTCCGAGGATGAGGACCTCCGTCTTGTCTGAGTTGAGCTTCAGACGACTGTGCTTCATCCATTCTGCGACATCTTTCATCCCGTCCTGGAAGTTGGCTTTGGTGGTGAGAGGGTCTTTGGTGAGGGAGAATATCAGTTGGGTGTCGTCGGCGTAGGAGATGATGTTGATGCTGTGTTTGCGTGCGATGGTGGCGAGGGGGCTCATGTAGATATTGAAGAGGGTTGGGCTGAGTGAGGAGCCCTGGGGTACGCCGCAGATGATCTTGGTGGCCTCGGAGCGGAAGGGAGGGAGGCGGACTCTCTGGGTTCTGTCAGAGAGGAACGATGTGATCCAGTCCAGGGCCTTTCCTTGGATCCCAGTGTTGTAGAGGCGGGTTATTAGGGTGCGGTGGCAGACGGTATCAAAGGCTGCCGAGAGGTCCAGGAGGATGAGGGCGGCTGTCTCTCCGTTTTCCATCAGGGTCCTGATGTCATCGGTGGCTGCGATGAGGGCGGTCTCGGTGCTGTGGTTGCCCAAAATCCGGACTGGGATGGGTCGAGCGAGTTGTTTTCTTCGAGGAATGCAGTCAGCTGTTTATTGACGGTCTTCTCGATGACTTTAGCCGGGAAGGGGAGAACAGAGATAGGGCAGAAGTTCTTGAGGTCTTTGGGGTCCGCTGTTGGTTTCTTCAGGAGGGCGTTGATTTCTGCGTGTTTCCAGCTTCCCGGGAAGGTGGCTGACGTGAAGGGGCTGTTTATGACGTTCCGGAGGTGGGGTGCGATGATGGTGTGGGCTTTGTTGAAGATATGATGAGGGCATGGGTCGGAGGAGGAGCCGGAGTGGATGGTGTTCATGACGCGGGTGGTGTCTTCAGTGCTGATGGGGGTCCATGCGCTGAGGCTGGTGGTGGGGGTCATTGGTTTGGTGGTTGGAGGCGGAGTCTGGGGTCCAAAGCTGTCGTGTATGTCTGCGATCTTGCAGTGGCAGAAAGTGGCGAGGGAGTTGCAGAGGTCTTGCGACGGTGTGATGTCGTTGTTGCTGGCGCTGGGGTTGGAGAGCTCTTTGACTATGCTGAAGAGTTCCTTGCTGTTGTGGGGGTTGTTGTCCAGCCGCTCTTTGAATGATGTCCTTTAGATGGTGCAGATCATCTGGTGGTATTCACGGGTGGTGTTCTTGAGGGCTGTCATGTTTTCTGATGTCCAATTGTGGCGCCAAGCTTTTTTGAGGGTTCGGCATGATTTCTTGGCAATTTTGAGGGCGTCTGTGAACCATGAGGTTTTCCTGTTACTCGTCTTGCCTGGGGGTTTCTTCAGAGGAGCGAGGTCGTCGGCGCAGTTGGTGATCCACTGTGCAATATTATGTGCTGCGTCGTTGGTGTCGGGGGTGTTGGACAGGTGGGTTCTTGCTCAGCGATGTGGTCAGTTGGTCAGTGGTGACTTTGCTCCAGCATCTGCGGGGGATCTGTAGCACCTGGTGGTGGGAGGTGGTCTTCTTGAAGGTGAAGTGGATGCAGCTGTGGTCGGTCCAGTGTGGTCTGGTGGAGTGGCTGAAGGAGACGTGGTTGCTGGCGGAGAAGATGGGGTCGAGCGTGTGGCCGGCGAGGTGGGTGGAGGTGTGCCCAGTTGCTTGAGTCTGAGGTTGGCTGCGATGAGGGCGGTCTCGGTGCTGTGGTTGCCCAAAATCCGGACTGGGATGGGTCGAGCGAGTTGTTTTCTTCGAGGAATGCAGTCAGCTGTTTATTGACGGTCTTCTCGATGACTTTAGCCGGGAAGGGGAGAACAGAGATGGGGCAGAAGTTTTTGAGGTCTTTGGGGTCCGCTGTTGGTTTCTTCAGGAGGGCGTTGATTTCTGCGTGTTTCCAGCTTCCCGGGAAGGTGGCTGACGTGAAGGGGCTGTTTATGACGTTCCGGAGGTGGGGTGCGATGATGGTGTGGGCTTTGTTGAAGATATGATGAGGGCATGGGTCGGAGGAGGAGCCGGAGTGGATGGTGTTCATGATGCGGGTGGTGTCTTCAGTGCTGATGGGGGTCCATGCGCTGAGGCTGGTGGTGGGGGTCATTGGTTTGGTGGTTGGAGGCGGAGTCTGGGGTCCAAAGCTGTCGTGTATGTCTGCGATCTTGCAGTGGCAGAAAGTGGCGAGGGAGTTGCAGAGGTCTTGCGACGGTGTGATGTCGTTGTTGCTGGCGCTGGGGTTGGAGAGCTCTTTGACTATGCTGAAGAGTTCCTTGCTGTTGTGGGGGTTGTTGTCCAGCCGCTCTTTGAATGATGTCCTTTAGATGGTGCAGATCATCTGGTGGTATTCACGGGTGGTGTTCTTGAGGGCTGTCATGTTTTCTGATGTCCAATTGTGGCGCCAAGCTTTTTTGAGGGTTCGGCATGATTTCTTGGCAATTTTGAGGGCGTCTGTGAACCATGAGGTTTTCCTGTTACTCGTCTTGCCTGGGGGTTTCTTCAGAGGAGCGAGGTCGTCGGCGCAGTTGGTGATCCACTGTGCAATATTATGTGCTGCGTCGTTGGTGTCGGGGGTGTTGGACAGGTGGGTTCTTGCTCAGAGATGTGGTCAGTTGGTCAGTGGTGACTTTGCTCCAGCATCTGCGGGGGATCTGTAGCACCTGGTGGTGGGAGGTGGTCTTCTTGAAGGTGAAGTGGATGCAGCTGTGGTCGGTCCAGTGTGGTCTGGTGGAGTGGCTGAAGGAGACGTGGTTGCTGGCGGAGAAGATGGGGTCGAGCGTGTGGCCGGCGAGGTGGGTGGAGGTGTCCCCAGTTGCTTGAGTCTGAGGTTGGCGAGGTTGTCGAGCAGGGTGGTGGTGTTGTTGTCGTGGTTTTTCTCCAGGTGGAAGTTCAGGTCCCCTAGGAGGATGTACTCTGGTGAGGCTAAGGCGTGTGGGCTGATGAAGTCGGCGATGGTTTCGCTGAATTGTGTCCGTGGGTCCGGGGGTCTGTAGAGGAGGGTTCCTCTGAGGGTGGTCTGGGGGTCGGTGTGGATCTGGAAGTGTAGGTGTTCGGCAGCGGTGAGTGTGTCTTCGGTGTTGGTCGTGACGCTGATGGTGTTCCTGTAGATGATGGCGATTCCTCCTCCAGGTTTGTTGACGCGGTCTTTCCGGGTGATTTTGTAGCCGTCCGAGTTGGCTATGGCGATGTCGGGGGGCCGAGGAGGCGTTCCTCCAGGTTTCCATGAGCAAGCAGCAGCGAGGCTGTTGTCAGGGACACCTACATTTGTCTCTGTTAAAAAAAAGAAATAATTCAGCTACATTGGCTTCCTGTGAAACAAAGGGTACGTTATAAGGCCCTTTGCATGGCGTTCAAAGCCCTTAACGGAATATGCCCTGACTATGAGGCAAAGGTTTAAATGGTATGTTCCTGGTAGGACTCTTCAGTCCAACGGAGCAACAAATTTCCAAATCCCTACAATTAAAAAGCCAGTTGGGGAGGTAGGAGTTTCATCACATGCACATCCTAGGCTTCGAATGACTTGCAGTTCTACCTGAGGAATGCTGCAGATCTCCTTTCCTTTAGACTTGGATGTTCACTCACTGACCATTTTTCTCCGCCAACTTACAGGCAGTTCATAGCGCCAGGACACCTCAGGGTAACTGCTGCGCTCTATAGATCCAATTAACATAACATAACATAACAATGCAGGGACACCGCCACTATTGTGGCGACACCGCAAATATTGGAGGGAATATAAAACAAATATATATAAATATTTTTTTAGCACAATCCCCGGTCACTGTCACAAACTCATGAAAACATTCACAATCCTACTCAGACACTTATACACCTATTCACATACCCACTCTCACACTTACACATTCAGTCACATACCCATTCAGATACCCATTCAGATACTCATGCCCCCACTCATATACCCATTCAGGTACTCATGCACCCACTTACAGAGTCGCTGGGAGAGTGATGTCACGGGCCTACTTAGAGACCCATTCATTGACTCATGCGCACAGTCTCATACCCAATTAGAGACTTTTATACCCACTCACAGACCGACTCAGAAACTCATGCACTCACTTCCAGATTCACTCAGAGAGTCAGGTACCCATGTACAGACCCTCTCAGAGATTTACGCTCCCACTTCCAGACCCACTCACATATGTACTCACAGACCCACTGACACACTCAAACATATACTGCAGGCCCAGTGAGACACTTGTACAGCTACTTACAGATCCACTCAAAGACTCACTCAGATGTACATGCACCCACTCACCTGCTCAAAGACTAGGGGCCCGATGTAGGTAAATGGCATTTACCGATTCGTAAATACCGAATTCGGTATTTACAAATCGGTAAATGCAATGTAGGTATATTTACCGAATTTTTTACCGAATCTGTAACATTCGGTAATTACCATTGATTCCTATGGGCCATGAGGCCCATAGGAACCAATGTCAATTACCGAATCGGTAAATACTGATTCAGTAAAATTACCGAATTTACAAGGGGGACAGGGTGTCACTTTGACACCCTGTTGCACCCCTGATTCAGGCTTGTGTGCCATGTGACACATATACATGCCCTCAGGGCATGTATGTGTGCCACATGGCACAGGTGTACATGTACAGATGTGCATGTACACAGAAATGCATTATTTACCATGCAATAGTACTACATGGTAAATAACGAATACTTAGGGGCCTGTGGCACTGTTTCCAGTGCCACCTACATATGGATTGACCCATTCGGTAAAATTACCGATTCGGCCGTTACCGACCGGTATTTGGTGACCTACATCTGGCCCTTAGTGTCCTCTCACATACCCATCCAGACACCCCTCCCAGTCACAGACCTTTTCATACACTGATACATGTACCTTTCCACTCACACACTCAGAGACATATGCTCTCACTCACAGACCTATTGAGACACTCATATACCCACTCACTGATTGACTTTGGCTTTCATACACCCACTCACAAGCCACTCAGACATTCACATATCCATATAGTCAGTCATACACCCACTCACAGACCCACTCAGAGATGTATGCCCCCAGTCACTCATATAATCAGAGACTCATGCAACTAGCCACAGTTGCACTCAGAGACCCACGCACCCATTCATAAAATCACTCAGACACTCACACTCCCAGTTATAGACCCATTGAGAGACTCATGCACTCAGTCACAGACCCAGTCAGACACTCATGCACCCACTTACTCACCCACTGAGAAATGCACTTAGACACTTATGTATCCACTCACAGATCCAGTCAGACAGTCATATCCCTACTTGCAAATGCACAAAGGTACTCATGCACCTACTCACAGATTGACTCACAGATAACTCATGGAGGTATAATTTGGGCCAGGGCTTCACAAGCTCACGCATATGCCTAGATGCGTCATTTTGCAAATACAGCGCAACGTGGTGCAAGATTCATGCTACAAGTGCATCAAGAAAATGACACACTGGTGGAGTGAAACTGTCAGAAGGGGTTGATGAATAAGCCCCCCTGTCTTTTTCCCCTACCGTGGCGCACAATAGCTGCCATGCGCCAACGCATGCACACTTGTGCCATGATTCAAGGGTGACTGTGTTGTGGAAATGATTGATGTGGCTCCATCACTTCTCGAGACATCTGCAGGGCATCTGCACTAGTGGAGGGCGGGAGTGAACCAGTTGGCCTTCTTGGAGTTTTGTTTGCCTGGACTTTTCTAGAGGGGTGCCAGGGTGTTGACGCAGTTGGAGATCCATCGGTGGAGGCTATGCTCTGCGGCGTTCTTGTCTGTAAGCATTGGCAGAATGGTCTGCTGAGGGAGTTGACAAGTTCTTCAGTGGCCTTAATCCAGCTGCGAGGGGGGGCGATGATGGTGTTGGTGAACGGTGGGCATGGTGAAGATGTGATGTATACAATGATGATCGGTACAGGAGAGTCCGGTGGCGTGGCTGTATTGAAATTTCCTCTGGCATAGTCACGTACTCGAGCGTGTGTCCGGCTATGTGTGTTGGTGTGGTGACTATCTGCTTGAGTCTGATGTTGGAGAGGTTCTCCAGGAATGGAGTAGTGTTCATGGCACTGGGGTTGTCCAGGTGGAACTTGAGGTCTCCGAGTAGGATGTAGTCGGTGGATGAGAGAGCCTGGGGTGCAATGAGATCTACAATGGCATCAGTGAATGGGGGTCCATGGCCCGGGGGGCTTGTAGATGAGGTGCCACAGAGAATGGTGTTGGGATTGGTCTGGATCTGGAAGTGGAGGTGTTCCATAATTACCGTTGGGTCATTAGAGTGTGTGGTCAGTCGGAGTGTGCTTTTGTAGACAATGGCAATGCCTCCTGGACGATTTGGGTGGTCCTTTCGGGTGATTTAGTAGCCGTCAGGGATGGCGATGGCAATGTCTTGTCTTTGAGCAGAAGTTGGTCCAGGTTTCTGTGAAGAAGGGGATGTCTGAAGAGGTGGCGTCGAGGAGGTCCCAGATTTCAGTTGCATGTTTGTGGAGGGACTGCTCATTGAGGAGGATGCAGTTGAGCCCGTCGGGTGCGCTGTTGGTCAGCTGGGTGGCAGGAGGCACTGGTGTGCTGATGTGGCAGAAGGTGCGTTTGTAGTTTTGACAGGCGAGGGTTCAACAGAATTCTACAGTGTTGCGAGATGGCTAGGGTGCTGGCGTTGTAGCGGTAGAGTGTCTGAGCGGAAGGGTCCCTGGTGCTGGGAGCAGTCCAAGTGCGGTTGATCGCAGACGGGCTTGCCTTTGGCACACCAGTGGTCCCCTGCTGCACATGGCTGCACAGTGGCCACTATTGTGTAGTGCTGCAGGGGGTACTGGACAGCTGGGATGCGGGAAATGCGGGAAAGGACATTGGAGGGGGTGGGGACATGAGGGGGAGCAGCGGTTGGAAATATTTTTCAAATAATTCTTACCTCGAGGTCGGGTCCCACATCTTCTGTGCTCCTGCTCTCCTGAGTCTGCTTCCAGGAACAGAAAGTGGGCAGCCAAGCTTCCTTCCCAAAGCCAATCACAATGCTGCAATACTGTGTTGTGATTGTTCTTGAGCACTTTGACAAGGCGCTCAGCCAGGGGCTGGAGGGGTGGGCATGTTCACCATGCAGGCTGTAATGCAGCCTGCATTGCGAACAGGGAAGTGTGCATGACTGCTTTGGGTGGCCTGAGAGGGCCGACTAAGCAATGCTTGCTCACTTGAGTTGGCATACCACTCCACCCCTACTCCACTCCGTGAGTACAGCAGCCCAACCACCCTCCCGCGAGCAAAGGAAACATAGCATGAGTACATCAGAAAGTTATCATCATGTTATTATTTTTCATCTTCTTGCACTGCTTAAAAGCAGTGAAGCGATGCTCTTCCGCCATAGCGGATGGGCCGCCACTGGGGGTAGATCACCCAAAGGTGCTTGGCCTGGGTGACTCCAACCCAGGCCTCCTATGCTATGTTTCCTACCTTCCCTCACCTGGAGAGTGACACTGTGGTGCAATCCACTGCAATCTCTCCACATCTGTGTCTCAGCCAGCAGGAGCCTCAGCCAAGTGGGATTATACGAGCCTGGACAGCAGTCGCCGCCAAAGTCCGTTTTGGAACCTCCCAATGCAGGTGATGCAACAGGGCCCCCTTAGGCGTGAAGTTGCAGCACTCCCGCCACACAAGTTTGGCGCTGCTCAGGAGCCTCATCCTCCACAGCATCCGGCCAGCATAACATCATCCAGCCTGTGATGCAGAGAAGCGCCACCCACCATTGGTAATCTCCTCCGTGCACCCAAGTGTAGTGGTGGATTGTAGTATGTGATGCAGACCTCCCTATGTTGGTGTTCAGGAGCGCCTCTACCGTTCACAGCTCCAAGGTGTGAAGGACGGTCTTCTCACACAGGTCAGCAACTTCTCTCCATGCGACCTGGCAGACTTTACCACCAGGTAAGGGCGATCACCGTGCCTCAATGTATACCGCCACGACTCTGCGACTCCACAGCGTCTCCGCATCCCATTCCGGTTCCACAATGCAGGCCCAGCGAGACCTCCGGGCCCTGGGGACTGTCCGCGCTTTCAAGGTTTTGGATGCCATGGTGTTTCTAGGAGTGCGTAATGAAAAGTGATGCATCACTGGTTTTGCACAGCGATGCGCCTCTTTTCATAGATGTAGCCCTGAATTTCCTCTTCCCCTGGGACTCTGGCTGGTCAGCCTAGCTGTTGGTGTGCTTGAGGGGGTTGTTGATCGGTGCTGCACTTGGCCCTGGCTGCTCCATTCTGCATTCCATTGGTTTTATTTCCTATCTTTCATTGAAGGAGGACTAATAGGCTATTTTTGCCTCTAGAGGCAAAAAAAGTCACGTTAGGCTGACTAACATGAGTTTTTTTGGCCGCTAATGGGCCTTTCATCAGTTTTTGCCTGCTAACGTCAGAATTTGTATCACCTTCATGCTAGTGTCACCGGCAGTTTTCACTGCGGCTACCTGAAACTATCACCATGTAGCGACGTATTGTAAATACATTGCTAACAGGGCGATCGTTTTCGGTAATAAGCCACGTTAGAAAAACTGTCACTAACTACTGCTAACGCTAGTTATAGGCAGTTCTTGGACATATCCCCTCCAATCACTGACTTATACAGTCAGTCGCGCACCCATTGAATCATCCTTACAGGCACTCATACACCCACAGAGTCATCAGTACACCACGGTATATATAGTTAACAGTTATAAACTTTAAAAAAACAATCACAGTCACTGGATGATGTCATAAGAGATGTCATTTGAGATGTTATCATTGATGTCACTGACCATGTCATGAGTGATGAAATATGTGAGGTCATAAGCAGGGCATTGCGGGGGGCACAAGTTATAACTTCTGAATTTCTCTGGTTTTGTACAAATTAAATGTCAGCCCGACTATAACATCCCTGTAAACTTTGTGTTTTTTAGTTAATATATATATGTGTGTGCGGGGGTGGGGGTGGATGTGGGTGTGTGTGTGGGTGTTTTCCATGGAGTGGTGCAGGCAAGAGGTTACAAAGCTAAAAGGGTCAAAAGGCATTCTTTTGTGGAGAGCCTGCTTTAATAGCTCTGTCTAATATCACAGCACAATGGTTCTCTTTGCTAAGGTATATAATAGTGAGAAATGAAAAAGCTCACTCTGGTGCTCTTTTCAAGGACAACGATCTCATTATTTCAGGAAACTAAGGCTTTAGGATCATTACAAGTCATAATACTTTCATCCATTTAATAAAGATTTTCAACCTGAAATCTGGTCCGTGTGTGTAGTAGAAATCCAACTAAATCCTGCAGAAATCTTGACAGACAGATTTAACACGTCTGCCTCTTCCCCTCTGATTCAATGAATTGAATTGCTCCACCATGTTTCAACTTTGGCAATACAGGTACAGTTATGGAAAATCGTTTATGTAAGATGTCTTATAACAAACATTGCTTAGTACCGTAATAAACAGTAACAAATCGAATGTCAAATCTCCTACAGTTTAATTTTCCCTGTACATTTCAGTAACAAAGATAAGATTCCTGCACATAACAAAATGAATGAAAAAACTTAGCTTCCTATATGTTTCTCCTACCCAAAAGTCTTAAAAGCAGTCTAGGGGCGTGCACAGCGCAAAGTGTTTTCTTCATATGTAGGCCCTCATTTATGAGGATTTGGCATAGGGCAGAACAGCAAGTCATCTTGCTACGCTGCCGTATGCCAAAGTGAAAGGACAGGAATGCACCGTATTTATGCAATACAGTGCATTCCTTTCCTTTCCTCTTGCACTTGCACTGTTTCGGCAGCTGAGCATCAGTGCATATACCCTGGCACCATGGTGCAAGGGTGTCTATGTTGTCAGCACGATTGTTTTAGTTCAGGAAGGGGCACCTTCCCCACCAAAACTATCCTAAGAGGGGTTTTCCTCTTTCTATGTGTGCTGCAGACTGCAGCACGGACGGAAAGAGGAAAAAACAAGGAGAAATAAAGATATTTCTCCTCGTTCTGCATCACCTCAGGAGGCGTAAGGATTTGACACTTCCCCAGGTTGACATGATCTTGTAAATCTGGGGCAGTGTCAGAATCCATGGGTGTTACTTAGGAAAACCCTCCGCCACGCCCATGGAACGCATCCCAATCGCAGAGTAAGGCAATGCAGCAATTTGCACTCCATATGTGTGAGGCCATCCAACACCCCACATAGTTGCTTTGTGTGGCCTCATAGATATGAATTTGTCATTTACGCCACCAGAGCTTCATAAAAAGTGACACTCTGGCCGCCAAGGGGCTCATAAATATGCACTGTAGTTCATGAAAATGGGACAAATTTTGCCTGCAAGTAGTACTATTCTGCGCTCTATTTCTTGTGTTTCTGACACAAACTCTTTCCTTCACGTTTTAAGTTGTCTCAGGGTGATACCACTTGGAGCATGTAATGGAATGACAAAGACGGGAGTGTTGGGAAAACAGAAATGTATGAGGTGGATTGCTGCCAATAGAAGCCAGTCTTCCCTTTGCCTTAAGGGACGCCCAAATAGTTTTTTCAAAAACTAGGAATGACTATGCAGTAAGCACAGCTACACATAGGCAATGCAACTTGAGAGTGATAGGAGAAAGATTATTGATAGTTTATTCATACTTTTGGCTATCAAACTATGAATTATATTCTGTATATCTAACTAGTCAGTGTTTGACAAACTTAAGTTCTGCAAATTATAGTTACTTTAGTTATCTGGTGAATTTCAATGGTTTTGTTGATTTAAATTGACAGTTTCACGTAACTGTAACCTTCCAGTAACCTTTGGCTTTTTCAGTGAATATCTAAGGTTTTCTTTTAATATAAAGTAAGATATTATTACAATTTCTAACTATGACGTAAAATTATAATTATTTATCCTTGTGATTTTTTCAGTGAATGTTTATTTTTTTCATACATGATGTAGGATGTTTATTGCTGTTCACGAGGCATGATTGGCCAAGGCCTTCATCAAATCCTCCACGGATCACCAACCCTCCACAAATGGCCAAACCCCTGCCACACAAGGTCTTCAGCCAGGCTCTGCGGGCAACACCCCGCAGGAGTTTAGAGACCCTCCTGCCATGCATGGTCTGCAGGCAAACCCTGCGCCCAACTCCCTAAAGGCACTCAACCCTCTTTTAAAAAAAATTGTAGCTCCACAGATCTGTGGATCCAACACAGTTCTCCAGGGGACTGCAATGGGATCACCATAACTTATTGTTAAATTTGGTCCCAGTGGTTTTCTCGGTGGGATCTCCTCCCCACATGTTATGTTAAGGTATTTTAATTTTATATGGTGCATAAATCACCCAGACAGGGGTATCTCAGCACTGCGGACAGCCACAAAAAGAGGAGAGCCGAATACTGAGTTCAAACTAATGAGTTTTTAGTTATTTTTTACATTTGATAAAGTCAGTACAAGTACGAAGGGGCAATAGGAAATTATTTCAATATGTGGGAGTGAAGTATAAAGAAGACCTTCCTCCGCACCATCCCCCATCGAATGCGGGGGATGGTGAGTATGACTTTATCCATAGAGCACAAGTTCCTCAATGGGTGATAGTGTTTGATCTTTCGGTAAAGACCTTTCCCCATTAAAGCTTTGTGGGATAAACAGCTGATTTTGACTATAATTCTCCTTCTGACTGGTAGCCAGTGTAGCGATCTCTAAAGTGAAATAGAAGCATATCTCGAGGGCTGCTGTGTTTGTACAAAGCCCAGGGAGTCAAAGTACCCCTACGCTGCCCCCTTATATCTTATTTTATTTTTTATTTAGAAGGACTCAGGGACAGAGTCCTAAGATGGCTGCTACAACTTGTCCTTCAGGTTTACCCATACATTTCTAAAGCTACACATATTTCTATTTATATGTGTCAAGCCATTTCTTTACATTTGTAACCCAGGACTAAAAAGCTGACCTTGATGGCGGGGTAGTCTATCTGTACTTTAGTAGCGGACAGACTGTTTGCTTGATTCTAGTGCCTATCAAAAGTAAGGGTGGGCGTAGTTCGCGAAGTAGCGCTACGCGAAGCTACACGAAGTGCACTTCGCACTACGCGAACTTCACGTAGCACTACGCGAGCTGCGTAGTAGCATGTTAGCACTGTGCAAGATGCGTTTTCAATGATTGCACAGTGCGGACAAGCATCCGGCACTGTGCAAGCATTAAAAACGGCATCTTGCACAGTGCGAGCTGTAGTTTTCTGCTGCTCGAGTAGATTATTATTCGAGCGGCAGCTTTCTCAACGCGAACAGGTAGTTTCTCATTGAGAGCGGTCGCGAGCATGCGCAACCACTCAAAAATGAGAAACCTGACCTCCTTGCGTTGAGAATCTCCCCGGGATGTCATTTTGCTTGCTCGCGGTCGCAAACATGACGTTCAGGACCGCGAACAAGCAAAAAATGACCGCTGCACTACGCTACGCTGCACTACGCATGTTCGCACTGTGCTACGTGCAGCTCGCGTAGTGCGAAGTTGCGAAAACTTCGCAAACTCCGCGAGCGTAGCGTAGTGCTTCGCCCAGGGTTAATCAAAAGTACACTTCAGAGACAAATAATGCTGTTTCTTTGTACTGTCCTGAATTCTACAATTGTATGCTGTCTCAAAAAGCATCCTTTATATTTTCCTAATAATATGGCGCGAAAAACAGACCTTTACTTAAAACGTCTTATTGTTGCTTCTTCTGGTTTCTTTCAAATATCTTCTGATTGCTTTTCATGGCCTGCATGCCTCCTCTCTCTGAGCATCGACTACCATAAGTCATGTGCATTTTTTGCCTTAATCTCTACTAATGGGTTTCTGAAATTTGCCCTACCTCATTTCAAACTCACGTACCGCCCCCCCTCACTGATGTTAACATCTAACTCATATTAATTTAACCCATTAACAAAAAGCTAGCGTGAATGCATGGCAAGGTTTTGCCTAAGGGCACAAGATATTCCCAATAACCAATAACCATTGGATTAACCACTAACCTTGGTTTCCATAGCAGTGTTTTTTCTGACGCAAAAACAACATATGGATAATCATAAATGTTTTCACATTATTGAAATGTTTTATTAATTTAAAACGTATAATCTGCCTATTGCGTGTTTGCTCATGCGCTCAACAAACACAGTCTGCCTTTTATTAATGTACTCTTCATGTTTATTTTAAGAACATATTGTGTTTATAGGGGTGGGAGCCTTCTCAGGCCCAAATCCCTAGAAGTGCCTCAAGCACAGGAATTGTGGTCTGCCTTTAGGGGTTATTAGGTGACTGTGACCTTTCCTTGGCCCGTGTCCCCTCTAGTTTGTAAAGCCCTTTAGCAGGTGTTGCCACTGGTATTTACTACAAGTCTGCACATATTTGTAATTTGGTGCATAATATTTAGTTTTGTGTGAAATAAAATACTTTTCCTTTTTAAAAGTAAAAGCATTGACTGGATTCATGTATTTAGTGTTGGTTGTTGTGTTGCTGAGTGTTGAGTCACTAGACCATTGCTCTGCTTCACTACCCTAAGACTCAAGTGCTAAATGGGGTACTGGGTTCCAATTTGGGAGTCCGTTGTATGAGGGCTCTGGGCCATAAGTAGCAAAGGACCAGGATATCTTAAAGGTGTAATAAAGAAATTAAGAACTCATAAAAGAAAGCAGGTATTTGATTTACTTGTTAATATGTGAAAGACGAATGAACTTTCAGCGGGACACGTTTTGTCAAAGGAAATAGGGGTGGATTTTTAGATGTGAAAGGCTTTTGAGCATCAAGCACAATGGGGCACATGCATCATTGTAAATTGCATTCGCAAATGGTGCGAATAGCAAAATTCAGACGTTTGCGAATGCAATTTCAACTTTTGGGATGCATCATCATTTTTGTACTTTTCGCAATTTAAGAAATCGCAAAATTGCAATTTCTTAAATTGCGAATGCATTTAAGGAATCGCAAATTGAGATTCCTTAAATGCAATGCATTAAACAAAAAATTAGCGATTTCGCTAATAAGGGGAGCAAATTACCATGAAGTTGACCTTCATGGTAATTTGCGAAAACTTTGAAAAATGCACTAAAGTGCATTTTTCAAAGTTCCATTTTACACACACACATGCTCTTGGGGCATGTGTGTGTGCAAGATGTACTTATAGGCAGATTTCAGGGGTGCAACAGGGTGTCATTTGGACACCCCTGCACCCTTGAAATTGCATTCTAAATTTGCGATTCTCTAATGGAGAATTGCAAATTGAGAATGTCTTCCCATTCATTCCTATAGGCCTCTAGGCCTATAGGAATGAATGGGGAGGTATTCCTTAATTGCGATTCTCAATTAGAGAATCGCAATTAAGGAATTTTAAGAAATCGCTATTTTATTTTACCATTTCTTGATGCATTGCAGTTTGCAATTCCTTAATTGCGATTCCTTATTTTTCGCAATTAAGGAATCGCAAAAAGCAATATTGATGCATGTGCCCCAATATGTATTAAAAGAGTACATCATTTGCTATGTTCATTATTTTTGGTCACAAAAATGAGCTATGACAGTAAGCATCCACTATTTAAACTCTCACTGCTAAATACATAATTATACACCACCTTACTTGTAGTTAAAAGCCTACAAATACACATAAAAATACTGTTATATCGGAAAGATAAAGCAGAAACCAAAAACAGATGAAGTGGCTTCTAAGTTATTGGTGAGAGAGACCACAGTTCTTAATGTTAATTACCAACCTAAAACATCAAATAACTTTTAGATAAAGCAGCTGCTTGAGTAATACCTGAATTACTTTTAATGTATCCCTCGAATAATCCCTTCAGACAGATTGCTGTCTGGACATAAGTACAGCATTGGCCACATAGAGGAAGGCCAGTATTTTGTGGTTATCATTTTTTGGGTAGTCCTGCTTGAGGTCAGTCAGATGTTTCTCCTGCCCATTTGTATAAAGTATAAAGAGGTGCGGGCCAGCACCCCGCCTTGACAAACCTGTCTAACTAATTAGACGCTGTCTGAATTTTTCTCATTGGCTTCATATCGGACTCCGGCTGATAGAACCAGATGAAAATATTTTTAGGAATTCAGAATGTCTTCATTAATGCCCATGAATGGCAATATAGACCAAAATTTGGACCTACTGACACTATCAAAGACCAAGCTAAGTGTGTGATAATTAAACATTGCATGCAAATTCAGACACTGCTCCATTGTTTCTAGCCCTTTTCTGAAGCCAGTGTCTTTGACAGGACATGCTTTTCCTATACCCAAGCTTTAGGTAAATTCAGATTGTGAGATGCATTCAATGCATTGGTTACAATGGATCCCATAGAGCTATATTCTTCTTTAATAGATCCATAGGAACCACAACTGGACCAGGGGCTTTGGCAAAAGGGCTACTACCTAGGACTTGAAGACTGCTGTTACAAATGGGGTTTCTGGTTGGCAGAGGTGTGGACCCTGTCCAAGCAAGAACCACCACTCTAGTCAGGGTGAGCTAGGTACACACTAAAAGATAACCTGTGCTCATTCTCTGGTAACTTGACACAGTGCAGTGAGGCTTATCTAAAGAGGTAATGTGTGAAGTATTTGCACAAAACACACACAGTGACAAAATGAAAACACCACAAAAATACTCCAAACAGGATTAGAAAAATAGATGATATTTTCATCAGTAAAACAAGACCAAAACATGAAAAATCCAATAAATAGAACTGAAGTTATGAATTTTACAAATGTGTTCATAATATAGTGCTTAGAGTCATTAAGTGCAAACCGTGGACACCTGGTCATGTTAGACTGGGGTAAATCCAATAGTCAGACTGACTGTGATGGAGGGTAGTCCAGCTACAGGACTCATGCAGGTCCTGCTGAAAAAGTACCTTGGATGGAGTAAGCATTGAGGTCAAGGACCCGATGCGAGGAGCAGAGGAGGCAATGTGTTGTGGATCCTGTGGATGCAAGCGATGCATCCGTTCCGATCTGCACAGTCAGTGAAACCTCGTCGACAAACCCCTTTGTGATGCAGATGATGTGTCAACGAGCGGCGTAGTCCGTCATCATCGAGCTGCGCAGTCCGTTTACATGATGTCATCGGGCAGCAGTGACACCTGCTTCAAAGGGCGATGTGTCGGTTCCAATTGTTACAAAGTCATCCATACATGGATTCTGCTGGATCAGTACAGAAACAAGCACTTACAAGGGCCTAGGAATGGATTGGCACCACTTGGCAAGTCAGCTCTCACAGATGGCAGAGTAGTCCAGGAGCTGTTTTCAGGGTTTGAGGAAGTCTTTGACGGCCCTAGGACTTAGGATCAGGGGTACGCCAGAAACCCTTGGAGTTCAGGTGAGATGGTCCAGTCATTTATCTCAGCAGGGCAGAAGGTAGCAAGTAGCTGGCAAAAGGCAGCACATCAGAGAAGAATAGCAGCTCTTCCACAGCAGCTGTCCAGCAGAGTTGCAGTACTTGTAGCAGCACAGGCTGCAGGCACACAGAGCAGTAAGAGCATTTCTAAAATAGTAAAGCTAAATCCAACTTTACCAGTAAAAAGGATTTATCAATGCCATTCCAAAGATGTATACATAATGCAGCTCTCCTTTCTAATCAGGAATTACAGTTTAAAAGTGTATTGAGGGGGGGTGGCCAAGATGGCGGCCGGAGCGGACGTCTAAACGAGTGGCTCCTCGTCCCGAACCCCCTTTGCGCCCCCTTACAGTTAGCTGAGCCCCCACATTTGCCCCTGCAAGCGGAGTTTCCTGAGGCCGCAAGCACTAGGCTCCCCTGCGGTGAGCGGATTGCGGCAGGCAAGGCACCTGGGACCCACGCCGGCGGCGTGTGTCGGAGCAGGCCGGAGAAGCACCGGGGAGGCGGCTGGGCTCACTGGTGACCCACGGGTGGATTGCTCCCCAGTCACGAGCTGGCCGGGGTCCAGTCGAGAGTCGCCCCCACAGAGGCGTGGTGGTGAGCGGCCTCGGATATCACTAATTGAGGCCCCGGCTCGGGCCTACACGAGCAGTCCCTCCAGCAGTCAGTGCAGCTGCCGGACGATACGGCGGAACGTTTGCCAAGGGGGGCCACCACAGAGGTGAGGAGCAAGGTGCAGGGCAGACTCGGGGGACCTGGAGATCGTGCCCCCAGCGGGAGGAGTGTGGGGGCCCTCCCGGCACCAGGCCTAGAGCGCCGCAGCAAGTCGGAAACGGGTGGCTGGCAGCAGCGGAGATAAGCACCAACGAAGGAGGGATCCCAGAGGCATTTGAGGGACGAGGCCGGGCTGGGTCTCCATGAGGCACCGGAGTGGAGTTTGGAGCTCTGCACACGGGGGTAGCACATACTCGGGGGGCGAAAATCAAGCCCCCGGCGCGTGGCCGGGCAGGACATGCCCGGCCCGACCACCAGAGCCCCATAATACAGCTGAGGCGAGAGTCCCGGGGTGACCAGAGGGTCCAATTGCAAGCACAAGGGCAAAGGATCCCGAGCGGCTAACCCGGGGCCTGCAGGGGTGCGAGTCGCAGTCTGACGGAGAGGAGTGAGGCCTTGGGGAGCGATAGTCGAGGCTCTGCAGGGGCCGGCCCGGCATCATCAGGAAGAACCAGACCTTTGGCACAGTAGGCGACTGGGGCGAGGGGCCCTCACATCGGTTGCAGAGGCTAAGCCCAGGGACGGCGGGGCGCATTAGCCGGGGCTCATGGAGTAGAAGGATTACAAGGCCGGCGGGCATCCCGCGCGGGACCGCGCGCCTCTCCCCAGCCTAGACTCACCCCAGAAGGGGGGCCACAGTGCGGCTCAGCTGGCCATCCCTCCCACGCATCGGGCCCCCCAGCACCGACACACTAACGGGCCTCCCTGGCAAGGGAGGCCACGGCCATATTGCGCAGGGGTCACGACATGTCGAACCGCAAGGGAGGATGAACAATCCCCGACATGCTGGCCAGGGGCACCCCCAAGGGAGCGAAGAGCCCGGAGCAGGGGCAGCCGGCAGAACACCCCAAAGTACAGCCAGAAGGAGAGATCCCCATCACGAGGGCCTTCATGGCGACCCTCTTCAGCTCCCTCAGAGAAGACTTCCAGACGCTTAAACAGGAAATGGCGGGGGAGCACAGGGAGCTCAGACGTGATGTCGACGGCCTTGGAGAACGTGTGGCTGCAGTGGAGGACTCGGTGAACAGTAGAAGCGGGGAGATCGAACTCCTGCAACAGGAGATCATTAGACTACAGGACCAACAAACAGACTTGCAGGCGCACAATGAGGACCTTGAGAACCGCTCCCGTCGCAACAACATACGGGTCCGAGGGGTGCCGTCTCAATCGGAGGGGAGCGACGTGACGGCCTTCCTGCAAGAGCTGTCCCGAGACATACTGGGAGAGCCGGAAGACTTCGAGGTCCGGATAGACTGAGCACACAGAGTGGGCCTGGCTCGCCGGGCTCCCGCCCCGCCGCCTGACATCCTGGCCTTCCTGCCTGACTACCCACTAAAAGAACGCATTCTTAAAATGTTGAGGCAGAAACAACCTCTTCAATTCCGGGGTTATGCAGTGGAGCTCTTTCAGGACCTGTCCGCTATCACACTACAGAAGAGGAGAGCGTTCAGGGTGGTCCAGACCTTCTTGAGAGATAAGGGGGTTCCCTGCTCTTGGGGCCACCCCTTCAGGCTCATCTTCAAATGGAAGGGGACCCTCCATCAACTCCGATCCCTCCGGGACACTTGTGTACTACTGGGCATCACCCTGGGGGCTGACGACGGAGAGGAGAGCCCATCCATGCGATCCTCCCCAGCGACTTCTCAGAACAAGGCAGGCGACGGCTGGCAGTGAGTGAGGCGGCGACGCTCCCCCAAAAGCAATCTCAAGCCGGACCCCGCAACCATGGCTCAAGAGCACGCGGCGGCGGTCTAGGAGGTCGCCAAAGACACTTCCACCGGGACATGATATAACGCTGATGGGGGGTTCGAATGAATGCATTTTGCTAGCATGGGGCGGGGGGGGAGTGGGACGGGGGGCCACCGAGGTTGCCTTGGTCACACGTTTCCTCACTTCGAAACGACACCACGGGTCTGAAGAGAGACTGCACAGGTCCGGGACAATGATTCCTAGTTTGGGGTTTGAGTTTTTCCGGGAGTTACTTGTTGGGGTTAGGGGGGGATCCGGGTGGGACCTGGGGAGAGGGGAGGGGGGGTTGGGGAGGGGGAAGAGGCGGGAGGCGTGGGGGTGGTTGGGATGCGATTGAGGGGGGAAGGGAGGGGGAGGGGGAGGGGCAGGGGTTGGTCTTTTGGGGTTGGGGGGTTGGGGGGTTGGTTGTTGTGGGGGGGTACCCCTTGTCCACCTATCTCAGTTGCTTCCCAGAGGAGCTCTTTTGTTTTTTTCCTTGCACATCATTCACTGCTCCAGAATCATCCGGTTGACCGATGCCACACACCAAGCTTAAAAATTCTCTCCCTGAATGTGAGGGGCCTTAACAATCCCATTAAGCGTAGGGCAGTCTTGTCCCTCTTAGAGCACACGACAGCCAAGATTTGCCTCCTACAGGAGACACACCTCCTACCCAAAGACCAGCACCGTCTTAAATCCCAGGCCTTCCCTACACAGCTTTTTTCATCCTCCTCCAAGAAAGCAGCGGGGGTGGCTATCCTGGTGTCTAAGTCCTTCACAGGCAAGGTTCTGCAGCGGGAGGCAGAAATCAAAGGGAGACTATTGGTACACCGCTTCCTCATAGCAGGGCAGACTTTTATACTGGGCTCAATATATGCACCTAACGAGGGGCAGGAAACAATTCTCAAAACAGCACTAGCGGCGGCCACAGCAAACTCGGAGCAGCGGCTCCTACTTGGGGGCGACCTTAACTTAGTCTTTCATAACACACAAGATCGCTCTTGGCAACGGTGGGGTCAGGTTGGGGCCCTCTCCAAAGCCAGCCAGGCCCACCTACATGATCTTGACCTGACTGACCTCTGGAGGCATATCCACCCACACAGCACTACCTACACCTATCATTCCGGGGCCCACAAATCATACGCCAGGCTGGACTATTTCCTATGCACCTCCCCACTGGTGGCGCAGGCGCTGGAGATGGACACCCTGCCAGCCTCGCTCTCCGACCACTCCCCAGTAGTGGCCACGTTCCTCGTACCAGCAACGCCGGCCCCGCGCCGACAATGGCGCCTCCGAGAGGCCCTCCTTCATAACCCCTCGACAGTGGAGCGGATCAAAACTGCTATCGCACAATTCCTGACCCACAATCACAATACCGACACCTCGAGAGCCACTCAGTGGGCGACCCTGAAAGCGGTCTATAGCCGTGGCCAATAACAAGGACAGAGCGCAGAAGAGGGCCGAAATCGCGCAACGAGTGTCAGAGCTGGAGCAAATGCACCAGCGCACGGGGGCAGCACTGGCCTGGCGACAACTGTGCACCGAGAGGGAAATGCTAGCCGCGCTAGACCAGGATGCCGTGGAGTATGCAGCTCTACGCCTCAAACAGGCGTACTATTCAGGGGGAGACTCTTAGCGAGCAAGCTGCGGGAGCAGCGCGAGCGGCAAGGGGTACGGGCCATACAGACAGAGGGGGGAGGCCTTGCCACAGACGACACAGCGATAGCCGAAGCCTTCGGGGAATTCTACGAATCCCTCTACACCTTAGACACCCTGGACTTGCAAGCAGGCCAGACTTACCTGCAGGAGGCACGTCTTCCTTCTCTGAATTCGGCACAGGCAGATCACCTGGACAGACTGATTGGCCTGGAAGAGGTGATCTCAGCGATTTCCCGCCTGAAACTTGGGAAATCCCCTGGCCCAGACAGCTACCCCGCAAGTTTTTATAAAACATTTTGCCACCAAATAGCCCCCCTCTTGCGGGACCTTTTCAATTCCTTTGACCAGCCTGGCACGATCCCCGCAGAACTCCTGGAGGCATCAATCTCAGTCATCCCAAAACCAGGCAGAGACACGACCCGGTGTGGATCATACCGTCCGATCTCGCTATTGAATATCGACTTTAAACTCTACACGGGTATACTAGTGAGCAGGCTGGCCCCCTACATGCAACAACTAGTGGAGCCAGACCAGGCGGGCTTTATACCCCAGCGACAGACCAGTGACAATACCAGACGTGTCCTCCACCTCATCGAGGCTGGATCTCGCGCTCGTCCAGACTGTATGCTACTCACGATCGACGATGAAAAAGCGTTCAATAGGGTGCACTGGCCCTACCTGGAACAGGTCCTGCAACATTTTGGCTTCGGGGAAGTCCTTTGCACCCACATTCTGAACTGCTATAGATAATCTAACGCCGCGGTCCGCGTCAATGGGCATACCTCCTCCCGCTTCCCGATTGGAAGAGGGACCAGGCAGGGCTGCCCCCTTTTCCCTATTTTGTTTGCCCTCTACATGGAGCCGCTGGCGCAAAGGATTAGGCAACACGGCCTTATCAAGGGCATTAAATTCGGAGGTGAAACCCTCAAAATTAGCCTCTTCGCGGACGACATCTCGCTCTCCCTTACCGAGCCAGTTCAATCGCTTCGGGCGCTTTTTATTGAACTCCATAGCTTCACGCTCGCCTCCGGGTTTAAGATCAATACGGAGAAATCGATTGCCCTTAATATCTCCTTATCGCCTGACACCCTCTCCGAAGTGCGAGCAGAACACGATGTGCAGTGGTCCGACTCTACAGTCCCCTACCTGGGAGTCCTCCTGGGTCCCACCATCCCAGCTACGGCGGAAGCGAACTATGCCAGACTCGGCACACAGCTCCGCAACGAGCTCCGGAGATGGAAGCGACACTCCTTCTCCTGGCTGGGGAGGATAGCCGCCACCAAAATGACCCTGCTACCACAGATTCTCTATCTGTTCCAAACCCTCCCCCTGCGACCACCTCGCGGTTGGATCCAGCAGATGCAGTCCGAGCTGACACGCTATATATGGCAAGGCCGACGTCCACGCTTTAAGGAAGCTATCGCAGTCCTCCCACCAGGTCACGGCGGGGTAGGGATACCAGATCTTCAACTCTACTTCTACGCGGTACAACTCCGGAGCCTGGTGGAATGGTATCAGCCGGAATCAGGCAAGCACTGGCTTTTTCAAGATCAGGCAGTGGCAGGTAGGCCCCTACAGGGGATCCCATTTCTCCCTAGGCGCCATCGGCCGCCTAACCTGTATGCCTCCCACATCACAGGCACGGTCATCGAAGTGTGGGACCGCGTTGTGTCTAAGCATGAACTGTCTTCCTCCCCCTCTCCTCTAACACCGCTCTTTGACAATCCCGACCTCACCCTGGGCCTAGATACGAAAGTATTTACAAATTGGCGCCGCTCCCCTTGCAGAGAACTAGGATACCTCTTCAATCTCAACGGAATCCTCTCCTTCCCACAGCTGAAAGAGGATTACGGTATACGGGAAGAAGACCGCCTAGCTTACCTGCCGGTTCGACACTGGCCACTCCACCCGGATGTTAAACCTGGAGCGCAGCGGTTTCTTACCCCTATGAGAAGTGGCTTCTTACGCGCACCTCCGAGAAAAAACTGATCTCGGACCTATACTAACACCTCCTCCTCATGAACATACATACATACAACGCAGGCAGATGCCGCTGGGAGCGGGAACTGGGCAGAACCCTAACACACAAGGAATGGAGTGGGATATACCACAGGGCACGACACTCCGCATACCACACCGGACTGACCGAAACCCTAACCAAGGTGGCCACCTACTGGTATCTCACACCTGCTCGCCTTCATCAAGCTGACCCACACATTAGCGACCGCTGTTGGAGGGGATTCGGAGAACTGGGCACATTGGAACACCTGCTCTGGAGCTGCGATCGCATACAAGGGTACTGGGAGACGATATTAGATGAAATTGATTCCCATCTGGATACTCAACTTCCCCGATTTCCTGCTTACATCCTACTGGGGTTGCCCGACGCCCTGATGTATCCCCTGAAGTCCCGGAGGGGTCGCCTCATAGCGATTGCATTGGGAGCAGCCACACAAAATATCCTAGCACATTGGAGGACCCCGCAGGCTCCCCCACACACAGGCTGGTTACACAGGTTATGGATGGTGCTTGGCATGGAGAAGCTGTCCCTGGTACAGGCTGGCCGGGGAGACGAATTCCCAGAGTTGTGGCGTCCCTTCTTAACACTGCTCACAGGGGAGTTCCGCGAGCTGAGCTGCCCCAGATACTTACGCCTTCTCAGGCTAGCCGATACTCAAATCCCGGAACCAAAGGCAACCAAGGGTGTGCGACACCACAAACACTGATGCTCCTATCATACTTCCTACTTTCTGGTTACAATGGACTTTTTCCTTTAGATGGGTGGACGGGGGGAGGGAGAAATGGAGGGGGTGGGGCCTACTGTTTTGTGTTTACAGACATAGACGGCCTGCGTCGCTATCCATCCAGGCAGGCACTGAATGTACCTATTGTCTCTATATCGACACTTGCCTTGCTAAACTTGTTTAATGGACTATGGCCCTATTGTCTTGTTCTCTGTGAAAACTCAATAAAAGATTTAAACCATAAAAGTGTATTGAGGAATTACCAATGTTAACTTATGAGAGGAGTAGGCCTACCAGTAGTGAAACATAAATGTGGTGTTTGTCACTACCAGGACATGCAAAACTTAACATGTCCTACCTTTTTACTTATACAGCACCTTGCCCTATGTGCTACCAATGGCCTACCTTAGGGTTGCTTATGTATAATAAAAAGGAGGTGTAATGCTTGGCAAGAAGCTTTAAATGCTAAGATGACATGGCAGTACATTTACACATAGGCCCTCTATGGCAGGCCTGAGTCAGATTTGGAACGCTGCCTGTGGGGGTGGCACAATCAGTGCAGCAGGCCCATTTGTAGCATTTAGGTTACAGGCCCTGGGTATATGGTATACCCCTTTACAAGGGGCATACAAATGAATTAAATATACACCAACGTTACCATATTTAGCGGAGATGCAAATGCACTTTATCAATGTTCATCAGAGGTAAAGTGCTCAGAGTCCTAAGGCTAACAAAAAGAATCAGCAGAAAGAGGAGGTGAGCAGGCAAAAAGTTTGGGGAAGACCACCCTGAGGAGGACAGGTCTAACAGCCTCCTAGATGTTCGAAGTTGCTCTACTCCCATTTTATACAACAATAAGCTAATTTCATGTTAAGTTAGAGCCACTGATGTTGCTAGAATGCGCAGCCCAACTGGATGACGTACTAAGAGAATCCAGCCTAGTGAAGTCATCGGATTTGAAATGAGGGGCATTAATGACTTTCTATAAAAGGTGCGGATCTTTTGTTGTGCTAGCAATGCACAGATCACTCATGCTTGATTTTGTATAGCTGCTTTCCTGGCCTTAATTGGCTTTTGATAGCATGTTCTACATGGTGCAATTGCTTTGCTATCTCAGTGGCATTCAGAGCTGTATCTAAATCAGACGAAGCTTTAGAGCATATGATGGTGAACTTGTTTTACTTTTCCCTGGGATAGTAGTCCTGCTGTTACTCTATAGGAGAATATTGACTGCTCTGTAGATTTGTTTGAATGTTTTAAAAATCTTTATTAGTTTCACAGTGCAACAGGACTGCTTTAACAGTTCAAACTAACTAGTCTGGGCGTAAAGAAAAAATAAATCATGTCATAAAATAGTACACTAATACATACACTCCCATCTGTTAATAATTTAAATCCCCTAGTTTCTAAGAGCCTCCCTCATCCCCCAACCTAGACCTACTTCAGTCAAAAATATTGTGTAACCGGAGTCATCAGCATCATGTTTCATTGCTATAACTGTCCTTCCATTTCACAGGTAGACTTAACAATCCACTGCAATAAGGCTGGCTCAGAAGCACAAAGCATATTATACTTTATTGCAGCATGAATTATTAAAGCAGTACATTAACACATACATTAACATATGGAAGCGATGCCACATAAGTTCACTCCAACATATATCACTCCATCTTTATCTGCTCCCTTTCCTGCCTGCCAGCAATCTATATCTCATACTGCCCAAGAACCTTTCCCTCCCCTCAGTATTTATCCACTTGTGGTTCATACTACTGATGCTATAACACACCACTACTTAGAAGTATCAATAATGAGGGTGTCTGAAATCAACCAATCGCAGGAATGGGCCCCCCACTTCATCAAACTGGGATTCTCCTCTCATATGTACCCAGAAGAAAAACTTCAGTCGGCCCCTCTTAGGGCCAGATGTAGGTAAATGTCATTTACCGATTCTTAAATACCGAATTTTACCGATTCGGTATTCAAAAATCGGTAAATGAGATGTAGGGAAAAATCTGTATTTTTTACCGAATCGGTAAAAATCGGTATCCGACTTTCGGAAATTACCGAATCAGTATTTACCGAATCGGTATTTCCCATTCATTCCTATGGGCCAAAAGGCCCATAGGAATGAATGGGAAATACCGAATCGGTAATTACCGAATCGGTAAATACCGATTCGGTAAATACCGAATCGGAAAGCAAGCAAAAGTGAAACTTAAGAAAACAGCCAATCAGGTGCTACCACCCTCCCCCTCCCTACCAGGAAGTGGCTACACAGGCAGCTGCAACTAATTAGAAGGTTCTGGAGAGGCAGTCAGAGCTGAGCAGAGACACAGAGCAGCAGAGAGAGTTTTGTTGAAACTTTACAAAAACAAAAATGGCAAGCAGCAGTGAAAGTCAGAAGGCTGAAAGGAAGAGGAAGATACAGTTCAGCAGCATGGAGTTGCAGGTACTTGTGGAGGAGGTTGTGAGAGTGCACAACAAACTATTTGGCAGGCACTCCCTCACTGTTCCTGAGTCTGCAAAACGAAAAATCTGGCTGGCAATTGCAGAAAAAGTCAATGCAGTGGGAGTCACACCCAGGAATATTGAGGACCTGAAAAAAAGATTTTATGACATCAGGAGCCTCACCAAGAAGAAGATGTCTGAAATACACAAGCAGGCTGGTGTCACCGGTGGAGGCAGGAACCCAGCGCCCCCCCTGCCTGACCTGGAGGAGTTGGTGGCCTCAACCATTGAGGCAGACAGCGTCATGGGACTCGGAGATGTGGACAGCTCAGCCAGAGCAACTAAAAAAGGTAAGACGCATGTGCAGCATGACACCCCATATCAACCTGCTTCCCTTTACCCTTTGTGGACAAGCCAACCCCAGTCCAGTACTGCTAGCACTATACAGGAGCAATGCATTATGGGAAATGTAGTCAGCCAATGTAAGACCATGTGTAACTGCGCAGACATCAGCAAGTCACTGAAAGTAATGCAGATAAATGAAAGTGAAATGTGCAAAGCATTTATTGTAGTGACTGTGACACAGTAGCACACAGTTGATATACGCTTATTTATACCTAGGTGCAAAATCAGCCAGTCGACCCACAGAAACAGAAGGGACTGCACCAGCGAGGGAGGAGAGTGAGGAAGCAGGGCCAAGCCAAGTACAAGCCTCGCAGGAGGCAGGTGACACGACTGGCATCTCCCATGAAGATGAGACAGTACAGACCCCAGAGTTGCCGCACTCCCCACAGCTCTCACAATCCCCTCCCTTGGTTTTCTCGCCATAAACCTCCCCAACACTGTTCCTGTCCACTCCTGCAACCCCACCAGCCAGGAGGTGTGTTGTGGCCCCACTACCAGCAATGGAGGCAGCAGAGGGTGAGGCTCAAGTCACTGTAGATGTGAGTCCTGCTGCACTGCAGTCCACCAATGAGCCAGTAACCTCGCGCAGAAGGCAACGCAGACCCAGCAGTGCAGGTGGACGTGGAGATGGCACTGTGTTCCGTGGGCTGGAGGGGAGCATGGTGCGCATACAACGGATGCAGGGAAAATCCATTCAGGCCTGCCATCGCCAATTCAGAGTCCTGAATGAACAAATAGGAGACATGGGGAAGGGCATCAGAGACATTGTTGATTCCAATATGGAGGTTGCAAAAACAAATGCGGACATTGCTGCAGGGATGCAGCAGATGAGCAACTCCATCACCCAGCTCTGCTCAAAACTAGACAGCCTGGAACACACAAGGCGCATGGATGCCCGTGTCCACAATACGGCCATTAATCGTCTGCCCACTGCCACATCCCAGCTATGCCGTAGGGGCATTAATATGCAGGAGAGCCTGACACAGAACACGGCCGCGGTCACCAGGGGCATGGCCAGAATCACAAGTGCACTGAAGGCTATGCTGATTTCACACACTGCACAGAATCCTGCCCTGGATGTGGCAGAGGCAGAAGACAGTAGTAGCCGCAGCAGCATGGCAAGCGTTGTAGTGGAGCCACGTAGGAGTAGCAGGCGACCAGCTGAGGCTGCAGGGCATGCTGAAAGCAGCGACCAACATCCAAGTGGCTCAGGGAAACGCGGGCGCAAGTGACATTGCCGGTCATGGGTGAAGTAACCCCGGACATACAGTCCCCACGTTTATAATGTTTATTTTGTTGCACTTCAGTGCTTGAACGTTGTGGCAACATTAAAATACGTTGTTCTCATACACAACCTGTCTGTGTCTCATTACTTAGTTGCGTGTGATCTCCTCACGTCTGTATCTGCCATCACTTGGTGTTGACACTCCAGCAGGTTGTGTTTCTGGCACAGCAATGTCATCGTCATGATCCTCATAGTCTGACAACTCCACCTCAGTACCCTTCTTATCAGCAAGGTTGTGCAACATAGCACAGGCAGCAATGATCTTACAGCAGGTGATGGGGGTATACTGCCTTGCACCTCCGCTCTTGTGCAAGCATCTAAACCTGCTTTTCCAGATACTAAATGTTCGTTCTACCACATTCCTTGTGCTCTTGTGGGCCCGGTTATATCTCCTTTGGCTGGGTGTTGAGGGGTTGAGATAGGGGGTGAGTATGAAGGAGCGGAGGGCATATGCAATGTCTCCTAAAAGGAAATGGGAATACATTACTCACATGCATACATGTACTTCTTACTGCAATAGGTGTTAAGGGGGTCGGACACTGTGTCTTACCTAGGAGGTATCCTTCACCAAATTCCCCTGCAGTCAGCCGTGCATTGCTGTTTTGAAATATATAGGAGTCGTGGGTACTCCCAGGGAATTTTGCCACAAGGTCAGTGATGGCGCACTTTGCATTGCAAATCACCTGCACATAATAGCAGCATGTTTGGCTTCTGTTTTTTGAGTGTCAAAAACTTTTTGCATTTGTGCTCGATGTGTATTTTGTTGTCTTGTGAGTAATTGGATTTGTTTTTTTCTTTCTACTGGGATCTCATTGGTTTTTGCTGTATCTCTGCAGAGTAGGTACTGGTGAGTGTAGCTGTCTCTTGTAAGTGAATCATATAGTTTTTGAGTATATAGATCTTTGTGATAAAGGCACACATTTTTTTACTTACTTGTTTTGCACATTGTTGGTTGTTGTTGACTTGTTTGTGCAGTCTCCTTTCTTAGCCGCAGGATTACTGCTCAGCAGGTTGTTGGTATGCTTTTTGAGCCTTCCTCTGACCATGGTTCAGAGACGGACCTGCATCTGAGGCAGAGGAGGTAGGGGAAGATTCAGGCAGTGAGTTTTCCTCTCCACATGGAATCATCAGATGATGAAGCTACTCTCAGTGCGGATGAAGCTACTCTTAGTGCGGATGAAGCGCCTATGTTAGAGGAGGACATTGATGTGCCGATAGTGTGGCAAGAGGCATCTGGGCTGCAGCCTGGGGCTGCAAGACGTCCCGTTAGTGTAGTGCGGCAACAGGCATCTGGGCTGCAGCCTGCGACTGCAAGGCTTCCCGTTGGTATAGTGCGGCAAGAGGCATCTGGGCTGCAGCCTGGGGTTGCAAGGCTTCCCGTGGAAAGTGCTGACATCTGGGTTGCCCCAGGAATGGTGCATTACTGCCTGACTTTACTGGTGTTCCAGGGTGTAGAGTGAATACTGAAAACTTTTTACCGATACATTTTTTTTGGTTGTTTATGGACTAGGTATTTTTGGCAGAGATTGTTGAGCAGACTAATTTGTATGCAAAACAGTTTTTGTGGGACAACAGTTCCAGCCTTAAGCCCCGCTCTAGAGCTACCCAGTGGACTCCCACAAATCTGCAAGAGATGAAGAAGTTCTTGTGTTTAACTTTTTTGATGGGCTTGCTAAGGAAGCCATCAATGTCTTCATATTGGTCTACTAGTCCCTTTATGGCAATTGCTATATTTGCGGCAGTCATGAGTCATGATAGGTATTTGCTTCTGCTTCGGATGATGCATTTTGTCGATAATGGTTTAGTGTTGCCAGGAGATCACCCTGATTGTGACTGTCTTTTTAATATTCGGCCTGTCAATGATCACTTGTTGATCGATTTTCTGAGATCTATGTTCCAGGGAAAGAAATAGCACTGGATGAGTCTTTGGAGTTGTTCAAGGGCCGCTTGGTTTTTAGGCAATACATTCCTAGTAAGAGGGCACGCTATGGAATTGAGCTGTCTATGCTTTGTAACAGTAGGACTGGATAAGTCTCTAATTTCAGGGTGTACACCGGTAAGGAATTCAGGATTAACCCCCTGGTTGTCCGGAATCCCCTGCAAACCTCACATTTTGCTGAAAAAAATCACTTTTTTCTCAAATTTCAGTGAGGGAAAGTTCTAGAATCTGCGTGGATCCCCAAATTTCCTCCCACCCAGCGTTCCCTCAGATCTCCCTATAAAAATAGTACCTCACTTGCGTGGGTGGGTCAAGGACCCGCGACAGGCAAGGGCCCGAAACCTATTGAGGCGTTTCCTGTCGCGGGCACTAGGCCTACCCAGACAAGTGAGTACCATTTTTCTCAGAAGAGTTTGGGGAATGCGGGGAGGGTGGAAATTTGTGGATCCATGCAGATTCCAGAACTTTCCACCACACAAGTGTGAGGAAAATGTCTTTTTATGGACAATTCTTTAGGTTTGCAAGGGATTCTGGGTAACAGAACCTGGAGGGAACCAGCCATTCACCTCATCCTGGATTCCCCTGGGTTTCTAGTTTTAAAAAATGAATAGGTTTGATAGGTTTCCCAAGGTGCTGGCAGAGCTAGGGTTCGAAAACTACAGCTAGGCACTTTGCCAAAAAAGGGTAATTTTTCACTGTGAAATTGGGATGTGTCCATGTTGGGTTTTGAGCCGTTTCTTGTCGTGGGCACTATGCCTACCCTCACAAGTGAGGTACCATTTCTTTTTGGAGACTTAGGGTAATTCAGATTTGTAAAGCAACTGTTATTACCTATTGACTTTCGATGCATTTCTGCCATCCAAATGAAAGATAATGTGTAAAAAAGAAGTCATTTTGAAAAATGACCGATAATTCTTATGCTAGTATGAGTATTCCCAATTTGGGAAATGTGCAAATATCTACTGTTTCTAAACACTATATTTTGTTCCCATTTCAGAAATAAATATGTGTCTTTCATACCGATTTTTCCATGTATACATTTTCCCACAATAATTGCTATTTACCCGGTACATAATGAAAAGCCATTGCAAATTGCTGCTCAGTTTTTGGCTCTGGGTTCGTCAGGTTCTTGGTGAACCTACAAGTCATATTTATCCCCACAACCAGTAAGGTCCAGCAAATGTAACGGTATATTGCTTTCATAATTAGAAGAAGTTACAGGTGAAAGCGTTGACACAAAAGGCTGTTTTTTTCAACTACTTTTCAATTTTTCCAATATTTAATTGTTAGTTTCTAAAAAAGAAACCTTGATGGATCTACACAAATGACCCCTTGCAAAATTTAAAATGTGGTCTACATTTTTAAACTGTATAGCTTTCTAGGATCCATTATTGCTTTCATACCCATTTCTACCATTAACTGGTAGGAGGTTGAAAGCACAAAAATAGCAAAAATAGGCCATGTCCCAGAAAAATGCCTCAGCTGTGTAAAAAATATTGTTTTTTTGACAAAAGTTTGTCATGGGAAAATGGTGATGTCAGCTCCACAAACCCTTTTTTTATACCATTTGTAGAGAAAAACCCAGACGCTTTCATTTGCAGCAGTTTTTTCCCATTTTTCTCCCAAAAAACAACATTTTGCTGTATTTTGGCTAATTTCTGGGACCTCTCCAGGGGAATCAACAAACCCTGGGTACCTTTAGAATCCCCATGATGTTAGAAGAAAAGGACGCAAATTTGGCGTGGAGAACTTATGTGGTCAAAACGTTACAGGGGCCTAAGCGCA
Organism: Lissotriton helveticus; assembly: GCF_964261635.1. Lineage (NCBI taxonomy): Eukaryota > Metazoa > Chordata > Amphibia > Caudata > Salamandridae > Lissotriton > Lissotriton helveticus. The sequence goes on along the minus strand of NC_136071.1, from coordinate 643,468,396 downwards.
CACTACCCTAATAGCCATTAAAAAAGGCTTAGCACGGGGGGGGGAGGCCTAGCAGTGAGGGGGTTAAACAGGTGAAGCAACAACAGAGAGACACAATATGGGAATCCCTTTTGAACAACATGCATCTTTCAGTTAATGGCTTACAGTATCAGTCAGATAACGACCCAGATCACTGAGGTCCCCCAGCCCATTTTTAGTCGCGCTGCAGCAATGGCCAAATCAGCCCCTGACGGGTAACATCCTTTACAACGCAACGTTTACTACGCACTACCATTACGACGCAACTGTTACAACGCAAGTCATTACAACGACTTGCGCTGGAAGGCGCTCTATGATAGGGAATAGTTTAATTACTATCCAACACCTTCCCTACTATCCACGGGCACTGGAGTTGGAATAGTAAATTAAACTATTCCACTATCCAGCGCCCCCCAACGCAAGTTGTTGTAACGACTTGCGTTGTAAAAGTTGCGTCGTAATGGCATGCAGAGTGAAAGCATGCGTTGTAATGTCATACATTCGCTCCTGACAAACTGCTTCTATGGCTAACATCTTTACAGATAGCGAATGCCCAAAATCATTAGCAGAAAGCAATCTTTCTGAGTATGTCAACAAACAAATAAGTAGGAAATTTCCGACTATGATGCCAAGGTCTACTAAGTTTGCCGCTATACATTCTAACGCCAAAGAGACTTCTTTCACTAACAATGACAACCAGCAGTATAAAGCCGACCTATGGGGACCCAACGGCTACATGTTTAGTAACATCAACAATTATCAACATAAGGACTATTTTCAGCGCCCTAATTGTGATATTTCCTACCTCGCCACATAGGAATAAGAGGAACTAGCAGCCTCATACACACAAAGCTCTCCTTTGAAAAACCAGTAGGCCTGTTCTCAATCGCGCGGAGTAGCAACAAGTGACAGACACAATATGGTCATAGGTTTTGAACACTACGCAACTCTCAGTCAATGCCTTAGAGCATCAGTCAGATAAAATAGAATATCCACTTATTGCTTCTCAACTTTTTAGCACTTTTTGTCTCCAGTATCGATGGAACACTTGCCGACTTCAACAGCCTTGTTAAGCCGGCCCAAGCCAACACCAAGATGAATCAAACAGGCTGTTCCTGTTCCCTAGTTGTGGAGAAATTATTCACCTTACCTTAAATACTGGGAGATTTTCTAACAGCTGTAAAGCAATAGACCAAACCAGTAAAGGATGCATATTCAGGCGTTCCATGCCTCCTCCAGAGGAGTGAGGATTCCGGCTCTGAGCCAATCCCAAGGGAGACTGAAGGGGTATGGCAAAGTGCAGAATGGGACCAAGCTACAACCAAGCATCCCCAGGCTGAGGAGGGAACAAATGAGACTTCTAACACTACATACCCTGCTTCCCCCTCAGTGGAGGTAGAAGCAGAAAACAAGTTAGTTTAAAGCTCTAAGAAAGCCACCGCTACAAGTCAGCAGGGAACCCGCATTCAGCCTTGTCACAAACAAAGAAGAAAAGGCAGGAAAAGAGAGACTGACATTGCGGCATACGTCGGAGTGGACTCTACAACATAAGCACCCTTAGGAGCCGCACAGGGAACCCTCACAGGAACAGCACCCTGCACAAAAAACACTTCTATCCAATCCCCTTCAGAGAGGTATACAGTGGTAATTTAAGAGGAAGAAGGACCTAATGAAAGGGCCTCCCCCTGGCTAAGGTGACGCCCCCCCTCCCAGGATGATAAGGCCTAGGCATATGGTCACTTGTCCTCCCAGATTGCCCCGGCATGTGCAGGGACCAGTTTGACACACCTGCTAGGTGGGATGTCATGTCTATCTCCTTGGGGCACAAGTCTTAACACCTGGACAAGGGACAACGCTGGCCCCCTCGGACACAGGAGCTGGTTGACAGGGAGGGGTTGAACTCAATGCCAATTTAACAGCAAAAAAGGAAGACAATCTAGTGAATCCAGCAAGTACAGGGTATTCAGCAATCTCAGCAACCTCAGCGAACTCAGCAAATCTGCCACAAGTAGGAGCTATACTTCCAGACTCGACCCATACAGGCTCAGCAAACCCACCTGCTGCGCTAATCAGGGAGTTTCATAACCAAGAATTCCCATAGAAGCCCAGGTTCACACCAGAACCTGGGCTTCTATGGGAATTCACAAGGGCATATTATCAAGCCCATTATCGCCGCTTTAGCCGCAGTTTCCTGCCGCTAAAGTGGCGATAATTTTAACGCTGTTCTTAATAATATGCCCCTCACTCTTCTAGCTACAGGGCTCTTCTTTAGATAGAAACCATGTGCCTGTGTGTACACGGAGACTATACATCATTGACAACAATTTTTCTTATCAAGATATTAACCTACCCCTTCATTGTCCTCTCTGGTTGTATATATATATATATATATATATATATATATATATATATATATATATGTCTGTTCTGAAAGGGCTATATTAAACACTTGTGTTGCCCTGAATTACAAGTATTTCACCATTATTTAATCGTCTGGCACCTTTTCACCCCACCACATATTATTAAGACAGTGGTGTACTATGTGCTCTTAAAGACAAGCTTCCAATATGTGAAAAAAATCGCAGACTGACATCCCCTCTATACCCCTTCCAATAGGGATGAACATGGTCAAAATGACCCCCTTTATTTTGTGCTGCTAGCTAGCAACAGAACAGCTCGACATAGGATTCCCCAGGACCTCACGTCCTAGTGACACCCTCCATTCATCAGTAATTACAAAACCCAAACCGGTAAGGCTCACACCTCAACTCTCAGCTCTAAGTGTCACAATCCCACCTTTAACCAAGGAAATAAAACCAGGCAATGAATGTCTCTAAACAATCCCCGCCTTCTAAAAATGCATCCCTCCCATTATACTTTAAGTCAAGAAGAATGGAGTAAGCATGATCAAAATATCCCCCTTGAACGTTGTCTATTCATGGAACAACTCGACGGCAAAAACTCACTCCTCCATGCGGGCTCCCGAAGCACTTCAGTCGTTGGTGTATACAGTTTACAAACATGTGGCCTTATTTATGAAAAGTGACGCATCGCTGCGAGAAAACAGCGATGCGTCACTTTTCACTGCGCTCTCCCTGCGACATGATTGATGCGTCATATTTATAATATGAGGCATCATGTCGCAAGGAGTTACAGATACGTCAGTATTTCTGACGTATCTGTAAGCGCAAAAGTCACGCATTGCTGGGGTGTGTCACAAAAGTGACGCAACTCCAGAAATGCGTCCTTTCACATGGGGAAAGCCCCATGTGAAAGGGCTTGCGTCAGTCTTACGCCTGCTGTGAGGCAGGCGCAAGATTTTGACGCAACAGCGTCCTAAAAGTGATGCAGTGAAATCTCATAGATTTCACTGCGTCACTATTACGAGGCTTTTTGCGTGTGAACGCCCCCTTTGCATACATTATACCTGACGCAGGTATAATGTAGCGTAGGGGTTTACAAAGTGACGCACCTGCTTAGATGCGTCACTTTGTAAATAGTGCGCATCAGGAGGCAAGTTTTACGCCGCCGATGCGTCACAAAAAGTGACGCATCGGAAGCGCAAAACTCACGCAAGGCCTCATAAATGAGGCCCCGGGAGCCTGCCGGTCACGCCTATAAATAGTGCCTGCCTGTCAAAGAGCTGTGCATAATGTTTTACTCAAGAAATGCATTAAATGCTACAAGAGCAATAGTCAGATTCGAGAAGTCGGACCTGATGTTGGAGATAATAAACGTACATCTGAACCCTAGAGACAGGGTTCAGGGGGCAATAGTAAAGTTAAACGAAAAAATAAAGCTCTTCGAAGAAGAGAAGACATCAAACTTTATACTAACATGAGTGTCAGTTTGCAGTTACTGGGATCAGCAGAGGATGATGAACTTTCAGCTGCCCAACCATTGCAATGGGACATCCCCCCTCAGGAAGATGTTAAAATGGGCAGACAAAACAAAACTGCTCAGAGGCTCCTGAGGGAGCTTGAGAATCTCAGCAACTGGGCATTAAATGGCTGGTTTCTTGAAGATTGCCCTCAGGCTGCAATGTTTCATACAACGATGGCCAGCTCAACACTCCCTCTGTTTAGCAAAATCTCTGCATTCCATCAAGGAGAGAAGGAACTAAAGGGCAGATTTAAAAGCCCCTTGCGACACTTTTGCGTCATTTTTAACATGGGAAAAGTGACGTAAGGGTGGCGCAAGAGGCTTGTAAATAAGCCCCTAAGTGATCATCTTCCACAAGAAGCTATACTTAAACTGAGCTCTATACCCTTTCGTAAACCAATTGAAGCACCTTGTTCTATATATACAGTGAACAACAAAAGAATTAAAAACAACCCGTTCACCCTTAACAACCTGTTGGAATGGGACAACGTTTAACTGCGATAGTAATTTGAAATAAGCATTAGGGGAGAGGATTTGGCCTAATGGCTAGGGCGGTGGACCTAGAATTTAGGGAACTTGGGGGCATATTACCAAGGGCAATATCGCCGCTTTAGCGGGAAAAATTCCCACTAAAGCGGCGATAATTTTATCGCCCTATTACCTAGCTGTCGCTAACACCAGTTAGCGACAGCTAATAGGCGATAGTGGGCATTTAGGGGCCCACTCTGCATGTCAGCGATGATTATCGCTAATGACATGCAGAGTGGGCGTGCCAATTCGCTAACATCGCTATCCCCTATTACCAACTTTTGGAAATAATCGCGCTAAGCGTGATTATCTCCAAAAGCTAACGCCTGCCCAGAGAAGTTTTTAGCCATGTTATCCAATGGTAGGTGGATAACATGGCTAAGAGCATTTGCTCGCTAATGCATGAATATCGCTGACTTTTCAGCGATATTCATGCATTTCGGCCGATTTTTATCGCTTAGGAGATAAACCTTGATAATATCAAGGCTCCTAAGCGATAAAAATCGAAGGAGCGCGGCGATATTTAAATGCCCGCTAACCAAGCTTAGCGATAATTATCGTTATAGCTTGGTAATATGCCCCTGGGTTCGAGTCTTGGCAATGACGCTGAACATCCTGTGATTCTGGGCAAATCATTTAATTAACCCGTGCCTAACAAAAAAAAAATGAATGTGTCCTCATGTAACGCAACTGATTCTATGTAAAGCTCTCTGATACCTGTACCTTCGGGTCAAGTTTGCGCTATATAAAACTCTGTAAAATAAAAATAAAAAAAATAATTAACTCCATAGCTGTATGGGAAGCCTTCATGAAGGTATTATGGGACACTTATGCCAGTCATGTACAGCTTAGTAATATGACTTAGTTGAGAAGGTTTGTCAAGAAAACAAGAAATAAACCATTAAGAGAGCTTTGATGAGGTCCATCAGACAGCAATTTTGAAACAAACTGAACTGGGCCTTAAAAAGGTAAGAATAAAAATCCCTCTGGCCCAAGCTGATTTTTGACATAAAAAGCAACAATAGGGTACGATTCAGGCATCCAATAAACCTGCCATACGATAAACATGCTCCAATGCCCCAGCGTTGTGGTTGCAACTCTCATCTAACCGAGGATGCCTGGGCAAAGTTTTGTTTGCGCACTTCAACCACTTGGCAGTGGTAGAAACCCCACCAAGAGCGTCAGTGGGTTCTCCACCAGATACTACCAAACGCACTAAACACAGCAACAAAATGAGAGCAGACCAAGCAACATTTGACCATCAGCCACAAAGAGACTTCTAAACAACAACTTTGCAATTTTAACTCAAGAAATCATGTGGCAGATATCTAAAGAAAGACGAGAGGGGGCTCCAGGCCCAAATGGCGTTTCACTGTCGTTTTTCAAACAGTATACATCCTACTGGGCAGAGAGTATAGTTCCGGTGTTTCAGCAAATCCTAATGGATGTAAAAAATACCAGCCTCCTAGAAGGGGTTGAAAGTTGAAAATTCTTTTATTGTTCGATTATTTAAAATCATTACAATATGCTAACTGTATAAAAATAGTTATCTAAAAAAGAATCATAATTTATAATCCCTAAACTTTTTCCTCCAGTCAGTTAAACATAAATCCTTCATAAAATGTCATGCTCTGACTGCAATTTAAAAACAAAGTGCATTAGTGTTTTTAAGTTGGAGGTATATCCGCCTCTCTCCTCCAACCTGTCCTACAGTTTCCTTTTTTGCAGCTCAGCATTTGCGGACAGTTCCACACGAATTAGGTCTGTAAATTTCCCCAGCCGTGCTACTGTTTGACTTGTTGTAGACAAAAAACCCTAGTCCGAAATTTCGCAGTATCGGTTGAGGCCCTGAGCTCTGCAAATTGGGATGACCAACCGTTTCCTCTCTCTGGCTAACTTTGGACAACAACACAACAAATGATACCAGGATTCCTGGTGGTAGTCACAGAGTCTACAGGCTACTGATTTGTCCGGGCGGGCCCAGCTTGGATTGAACTCCGCTATAGGTAGTGCCAGTAGCCTCATATGAGTAATCTTTTTTCGGGTTTGAACGGAAAGAGCTTGTTCAAAGTAGGGCTGTGCTTTACCTACTTTATAAGAGGCATCCAGTGAGGAGAGATTTGGGTGATGATGCAGACTAGCGAGATCTTTTGTGAATGATATTTGCTTTACCTGTCGGTTCACTGCTCTTTTCCATGCTGCAATTGAGATGTTCGTGTTGGCCAGATTTTGCACCTCTATTTCCAGCAATTGGTTGGCTACTGTCAGTTGCACTTGCCATGACGATCCACTTTCTTCAAAGATTGTTTTAATTTGCGCTTTCATAGCCGTTGCAGGAGCTCGCATGGTGCTAATGTAATATTTTATTGTGTCTCCCAGGCAAGAGAGAGAAGCCCTCTTGTCAGGTCGGAGAAGCCCCAGCTCCAACCTTACTCTGGCTCTCCTAGCCTGTCATGGGATGCCCAGCACTTTCTTGTATGCAGCAATTTGAAAACTCATGTAGATGTTGGTAAGGGCTCTGGGGAAAGTTAAGTGGCCATAGTTGACTGAGGGCAATATTTTTGCTTTTAAGACTTTCAAGATGGGGTCCGTGGATGGGCAATGTAATTTTCGATTGAGATTTCCCAAACTGCAGATGATTCCTGCCCCTTTACTTCTGAAGTGCTTCAGATGAGCTGTTGTCTTTGCCCCCTCCGTTAGCCTGAGGCCCAGGTAGTTATAATTTTTGCAAGATCTAATTTGCTGGTCACCCAGGCGCCATTGGGCTATATGCTTTCGATGGTACTTCCCAATGATGAGAATCTTAGTCTTCTCCTGGTTTACCAATAAGTTGTTCTTTTTGTTAAACCTGTTTAGCGCATCTAAGGCTTTCTGTAGGCTTGTCCTGGTATGATTCAGAATTAAAAGGTCGTCGGCATATTGAAGAATTTGGAGCCGCTTGTTCCCCGGTTTTGGAATGACTAAGTTTGCCCCCTCCAGTGCTTGGCCCAGGTCGGATGTGTAGATGTTGAACAAAAGTGGAGCAAGAACACATCCCTGTTTGAGGCCGTTATTTGTTGAGACCTTATTGGTCATTGACGATTGGCTGGTCTTAATCCTTACCCAGGTCCCATCGTGTAGAGACCTTATTGCATTTAGCAGCTTTTCAGGGATGCCCCAGGTGGTGAGTTTACTCCATAGTATGCCACGATCTACGCGGTCGAATGCTGCGCTATGGTCCACAAAGCAGCAAAACAAGGGAGGTTGAGCTGGCTGAGTCGCACGTTTAGATAAGTATCCCAGTGCTATGATGTTATCTACTGCGGAACATTGTGGTCTAAATCCAGTTTGAAAAGAAGGCAAGATATTGTGGTCCTCCGCCCAGCTTTCTAATTCCTTCAACAGCACCCTAGCGAAGGCTTTTTCTTCGATATCTAGCAAGGCCACGAGCTGGTAGTTTTCAGGTTTTGTGCGATCTGCCTTTTTGTATATGGGGCAGAGTACTGAGCCTTTCCACGATGATGGGATGGAGGCCGTTTCAAAGGCGTGCTTGAAAAGTGGGGTAAGCTGTTCTGCCCAGAATCCGTATGCCTCTTTAAACACCGCTGCTGGGACACCATTGGGGCCCGGTGCGCTGTCTGTCCTCATTTTCTTGATTAACTTAATTATCTCATTTGTGTTTATGAACAAGCTCTTGACCTCATCTTCATTATCTAATGGGTTTAGTTGTTCTTGCGTGATCCTCATTGCCTGCTCTGTTGTGTACAAATGTTTTACGTACTTGACCCATTCCGTGGCTGCCACGCCGTTTTCTTTACTTTGATCAACGTGGCTTAATTGTCTGATGTGTCTCCAGAATAGGGCGTGGCCGTTTTCTTTAAGCATATGAAATATTTTCAACCACTCCTCCTCAATTTATTTTGTTCGGATTTCCCATATTTTTTTCCTGTGTTCACGTCGAAAGGCTTTTATTTCCGCGCTGAGAAGAGTTGTCGCTCCTTTTCTTCTTGCCTTCAGGGCTTTAGAAAGGCTCTGTTTTGTTTGCTCTAAGTCCGTGGGGTTTGGCTGTAGTAGGTGGGTTTGCGGGTAAAGGCGTTTGGTTTTCATAGACCCACTAACCTGTCCTAGGACCGATTTTAATTCCAGGAGTAGTTCCTTCCAGTGCTCTGTGGGAGAAGCCGTTGTTTGGCACTGCTTTTTGCGGTCGACCCACTCCATGAGCGCTGGGCTTGATTTTATGGACCACTTTATTCTGTTCAATGCTGTGTGGTGCTCTTCCTCGGTAGAAAAACCCACTGTTCCGGGGTGTTTTGCTGTTTTCCCATTTATATCTAATGTGACCCTCAGTGGATTGTGATCGCTTTCCTCCCTGTCTCCCACCTCGAAGTCCTTAAAAAGTTTTGCAAGTTTCTTTTCAATGAAGATGTAATCGATTGTTGACTTGTTGTTGAAGGTGGGCAAGGGACGCCATTCTGAATCCACTGCTAGCGTGGGTAGAGACCATGTTATGCGCAGTCAACAGCTGAACTAAGGGAGCCAATTCTGTAATGCTTGAAGTGTCCCTCGTGTCGTCGTCTAGCCCCCTGATGTTCAAATCCCCTGCAATGATTGGGAAGTGAGATGCGTATTTATTTATCAAGTGATCCATTTTTTTGGATATTAATTTTATAGATTGCTTTTTTTGCCTTGTGGCAGGGTTTATGTAACAATTGAAAATCAGCAGACGGATTACGTTATTGTTACTTTTGAGGCCAGAAATCAGGACTGCTTGGAGATTCACTGAATTGGTTTCTATTGATTTTACCTCTATTTGCGTTTATGGTTGATGTAAATTGAAAGCCCACCTGCGGCTCTCCCGAAGATATTGCTTTTTACTGCTGCGATGTGAATCTCATAGAACCCTGATAGAATTAAGGGTTCTGTAGCCCATGTCTCTTGTAGACAGAGTATATCATTTTCTTGAAGATACAAGCTTGCTGCTTTACAGTTGAGCATTCGTTTCAACCCTGCGACATTCGATGATAAGATGGACAATAGAGTGTTGTTTCCCCTTTTTTGGGTCTTATTCCAGTAGCTGGCTCCCTTGTCTTTGTTGGATGAGCCGTCGAGGGCTCATGTCCCCTGGACCCATCGACATGTTTTGCCTTGCGATGTGATTTGGAACCGTGTGGAGCCCTACCTTTTGCTCTGCAGAGCTTATTATCTTATAGGCCTTGTAGAGTCTCGCGGCCATGGGCGCAATTGTCCCTGTTTGATTAACTCCCGTCCCTTTTAACACCGAGTAAACCTCCTTTATAGGAGAGTTTAGTGCTAGAACGTGTGGGTATTTCTCAGGTATGGGAAATGCTATATCGATTCCCCAAGCGGCCATCATTGCTATTTCATCAGTTGTAAACCCCGCTTGGGCATGTCTGCTCAGACCAATTGAGGTTGATTCACCATGGGTGTTGCTTGTTAAGCTTAAAAATGTAACCCAGACTAAGTCGTCTGTTTGTGTTTCCGTGAAAGATGGTATATGCTTAAATAACCTGAGTAAGTTGCCCCTGTTTAGAATATCATGGTTACCTTTGATGTGGTATCTGGGGGTTAGAATCACCTCGAGTGTTGTTTTACTAATTTCATTTGCTTTGCCCTGATCCTTTAGTTCTCCTTCGCTGCTGGAGGCGTTGCTTCTAATGCCGTAGGACCGTTTGCCTAAGGCCGGCTGCTGGGCTGAACATTGAAATAGCGGTTTGGCTTGGTCGCATGTTTTCAACCCCCCAGGGGTGAGGTGTCCCTTAGTTGTACTAGCCCCAAGCTCAGGTGCTTGATCCTTGCATGCACCCTCTGGTTTTCTGTGCTCCCTCATTTTGTTGTTTAACTCCGGGGGAGAATGGACTCCGCCAGCCGTGCCGAGTGGGCTTTGAATGCCCTCTCTATCGGCGATTGGCTGTTTGTAGCTGCCCCTCGGATCCGTCTTCCCCGGGGAAGGTAGAACTGTGCCTATTGAATTATTTGAATTATTTGAAGGCTGACTTTTTGTAAAGATTGGAAAAAGGCGTCTTGTTTCTGTATTACTTTGTGATTTTTGGAGATGAGATGGAAAAAGGAGGGCGCGCTTTTTTGCTGTCTTAGCTTTATTTTCCTGTTTCTTAAGGTTTTTCTTGGCCCTCCTTGACAGAGGAATCTCCTTACTTGTTTGATTGGGGTTAATGCCTTCTGGTTTTTTTTCCAATGTGGAGTGGCTACTGTTGGATTTGCGTCTGACCGGACTACTTGGGGTGTTGTTCAATGACGAGGAGTCGTGTGTAAGGGTGGGCGTAGTTCGCGAAGTAGGGCTACGCGAAGCTACGCGAAGTGCACTTCGCACTACGCGAACTTCACGTAGCACTACGCGAGCTGCGTAGTAGCATGTTCGCACTGTGCAAGATGCGTTTTCAATGATTGCACAGTGCGGACAAGCATCCGGCACTGTGCAAGCATTGAAAACGGCATCTTGCACAGTGCGAGCTGTAGTTTTCTGCTGCTCGAGTAGATTATTACTCGAGCGGCAGCTTTCTCAACGCGAACAGGTAGTTTCTCATTGAGAGCGGTCGCGAGCATGCGCAACCACTCACAATGAGAATCCTGACCTCCCCGCTTGCTGGGATGTCATTTTGCTTGCTCGCGGTCGCGAACATGACGTTCAGGACCGCGAACAAGCCAAAAATTACCGCTGCACTACGCTACGCTGCACTACGCATGTTCGCACTGTGCTACGTGCAGCTCGCGTAGTGCGAAGTTGCGAAAACTTCGCAAACTCCGCGAGCGTAGCGTAGTGCTTCGCCCAGGGTTAGTGGTGTGCTTCTAAGATTATTATTGAATCACCCGATTTTCCTCCTCCTCCTGCTGAACCTGACTGAGTTTCAAGTTTAAAGTCAGGACTGCAACTATCCTTGTCGCTTGTTATTCCAGTTTGAGTTTTTTAGAGCTTCCACCATCTCTTTAAGAATTTCTGTCAGTGTTGCCCATGTGTCCATGAGTGCAGCGCACGAGCAGGTACCTATGCCGTTGATCTGGGCCTCACTCAACTTTTTCGCCAGAAAGTCACCCTTATTATTCAGCTCCGCTAAACGTAGCGCGATAGTTGCTAAAAGATCGATTTGTAGCTCCATTTTCTTTGATTGCCAGAGCAAGGATCTGGCCATGTTTTGCGCCTCCTAGAAGGGGTCTATTACCCCACGTATAAGTACTTCATGAAAAATTACAGATTGTTAGCTCTCATTGACAATGATTTTAAATAATTTGCTGGGGTCCTCTTATAGTACTCAACATCTTGGGCTACAAGCAACTCAATCAATCTTCTAAACCAGACTGGATTCTGCAAGGATATTATCATCATTATCAACATTTTGGCCATTTCTTTACTAGTTGATGCCACAAATGGTGCTAAGATACCCCTGTACTTCAGTCTTATTGACTATTAGTCTGCTTTTGACCATTTAAACTGGGACACTTTGAGGTGTAAATTGAATAACCGAAATATTCCACCTGCCCTTCTGAATCAGCTAGTCCTTCTGCACACAGACACTTGGGTACGAGTCAAGTTGGGGGCAGGAACGCACCTCTCTAGACACATTCCAATCTCCTAAGACCTAAAGCAGGGATGCGTTCTATCCCCCATTTAGTTCAATCTCTTTATGGTGGACCTATCTTCAAGGTAGGGCAGCTGCAATTCCCATGCCCAAAGCTGGGAGGGTAGGTTCTTTAAAATATCCGTTATGCCAACAACTTTGTACTAATAAGTCACACCCTAGTTGGGCTCCAGCTCTTGCTTGATGTTATTCAAACTCACTCAGAGGAATATGTCTTGAAGATCAACTTAGAGAAAACTAAGACTCTAGCACTAAACCAAGCAAAAGAAAAGAGCCCACGCTGGTACCTGACCAATCAACCCCTTGAGACAGAAGCAGAATATTAGTACCCAGAAGTGATAATAGATAGCAATAGATCATTCATCCCCCAGAATGAAACTCCGAGGACAGGCAAATGCAAATTGGAAGATGAAAATGGCTAGTTCAAGCTTCACACCACTAATCCGGGTGATCCAGGTAAAGTTTGTATCAAAAATAACCCATGGGAGCCAGCCAGTGTGGTGCAGAGATGTGTCTAGTCTGAATGCAATAATGGTGGCAGCATATAGAATGATCTTCAGCCTCCCCAAATACACTTCACCAACGCAGATAAGGCTTGAATTCAACCTGCAGAAGCAAACACTTGCCAGAAAAGGTACTTACATTAACTGCTGTCATAGGATCAAGAGTGCACAACCAAACTCCTTGAATGCCCACCTCTGGGTAGAACTGTCGACCAGCGATAACTCCCCTCAAGGGCTTATCTTAACAGGTCAATAAAATAACTGGGCCTACAGGGCTTGTGGGAAATGTCTGCAACACATACCAGCTTTAAAAACCTGGTAAATAAAAAGATCAAACAGATCTCATTAACGGAGGACAAAGCAACAGTTACAGGCAGAGCTAATGAATGGGTCAATTTGCATAGCTACATTACTACATTATAGCAACCCAACCTCTACACAAGGTTTACTAAGCAGCTAAAGAGAAGTACTTGCACTTTCGCTTTGGCGTATTGTGTTCGTTATTACATCTGCTACCCTGGGAACATCACCCAGCCTGGACCAGCTGTCTTTTGTGTGGAACAGGGAGAGAAGATATGCTCATTTACTATGTTTTTGTAAAGAACTACTGGGCAAGCGAGGAGCAATGCTGCGCCCCTTTTCAACCAAAGAGGAATTAGATTGTGCAGACAGGTGGTCATGGGATGCTTCACCCTGGAAAACTTGAAGCTATACTGCTGCCTTCTGAAAAATCTAAACGAGGTAGAAAAGAAACTGGTGGTGACGTTTGATTTCAGCCAATTTAGAAGGAATTTGAGTGGCGGAGTCATTAAACACACATACATAAAACAAAACAAAGATTACAGGGACATTATAGTTAGGAAATACAATTTAAAAATGTAGAAATTTACAGAAAAAAACAAATGTTACAGGGATGTTATATTTAGGCTCACATTTCACTCATAGAAAACAATGAAATTCAGCAGTTATGGTTACCTGAGCTAACTATAAATTATGCTCCTGCAATGCACAGCTTATGACCTCACATATTACATCACTCATGACATGGTCAGTGACATAACTGATAACATCACTGATGACATCATCCATACAACCACTCACAAACCCATTCACACCCCTATACAACCTCACATACAGCCACTTCCACTCCCACACAACTACTCACCACCCTATTCACAGACTCATACAAGTACTCACACACCCACTCACTGGACCCTAGAGCCATTCACACATGTACTCACTCATACAGCAACTCACATAACCACTAACTCACCCATACATCCACTCATGCACCTACCGACTCACCAATACTGCCACTCACACATTCATACATACATATAGACACTAACATACCCACTCATACACCCATACAACCACTCACACACTAAGTCAGATACCCATACACCTACTCACACACCATCACACTTCCCCATACAGTCACTTATACAGCCACTCACTCACCCATACAGTTACCCACACACCCAATCATTTACTCATACAGATACTAACACATCAGTGACTGTCACTGACACAAGTACACAATCACCCATACAGCCACTCTCACATTCACTCACACATACAGTAACCCACACAACCATTCACTCAACCATATACCACTTATGCATCCACTTGCTCAGACACTCACATGCCCCATCACTCAACTACATAGCCTCTCACATACCTACTTACCCCTACACCACTGACATGCTCAAACACACAGTCACTCACTCACCCATACAGTCACTCACTTGAACAACCACTCACACACCAATGGGACCACCCAGACATCTACCCCCACACATGTACACACAGTCACACAGCCATTAACATAATATGTGTTACAAATAGTATTACCCTTTAGTAGTACACAAACTATACTTATCACGGTTTGTAGTATCTTATTATATATCTTTAACACTCAGAAACTTTTAGAAAATATTTACAATCACTGGATGATGTCATCAGTGATGTAATCAATGATGTCACTGACAATGTCATGGGTGATGTAATTTGTGAGGTCATAAGCAGTGCATTTCGGGGCCATGAGTTATAGTTCACTCAGCTAACTATAACTTAGGAATTTCCCTGGTTTTGTACGAGTGAAAAGTGAGCCTAAATATAACATCCTGTAATCTTTGGTTTTTCTGTGAATTTCTTTTAAATTCTATTTCTTAACTTTACATCCCTGTGACTTTTGTTGTTTCAGTTTATGTCTAAGGTTTTTAAATTATATTTCCTACCTGTAACCTTTGGAAATAAATATGTGACTGAGTGTATGAGTGCTTCAGTAGATGTGTGTCTGAGTGCATGAGTGTCTCAATTGGTGTGTGTGTGTGTGTCTGAGTGGGTATTGGACTACCTGCATACGTGTCTCACTGGGTGTGTGAGTTAATGTTAATGTTAATGTTATTCGGAATTTATAGAGCGCGAACTGCCGCTCCGAAAGGAGCATCCTGGCGCTAAGGAGTGAGGGAGTCAACGGAGGTGAGAACTAGATGGCAGCCAGTACATATGCATCTGCAATTGAACAGCCAAGTTTTAAGTTGTTTGCGAAAAGAGGCTTCTCGATCTAGTAATCTTAGCTTCTTTGGCATAGCATTCCATGCCCTGGAAGCCAGGACACTAAGAGTTTTACAACCTTTCGTTTTATAATGAAAGGTGGGAGTATTGATTAAATTACATTTATTTTAACATTCTGTGTTTGAAAATACCACTTTTAGAAGGTAGGTATTTCCTTGACTAACTATCCAAAGCCTGCCTCTGCTAGGTTGTGTATTCCTTGTCTGGTGTTTTTGAGTGACAGGGCTGGGGTATTCCAGGAGACAGAATGAGTCAGCCCAGTGGTGAATAGAGAGATCTGCATCTAGATGGGAGGGAGGAGTTGCACCTGGGACCTGAGTAGGGCTGTGCTTGCCTTCCACAATGCTGCCTCCACCTCCTGGCGTGCGGCTGATATCTCTTCCCTGCACAATGAAAGAAGAGAAGGAATCTTGTCAACAAAGTGCTCCAGGGCTGTGCTTTCCCTCCACAATGCTGGCTTCACCTCCTGTAGGGCGTCTGATGTTTCTGCCCTGCACTGTGAAAGGAAAGAAGGAGTCATGTAACCAGAGTGCTTCAGAACTGGTTTGGACTGGGCAAAGGCCCCTCTGCCCTCAGATGACAAAGGATTTTGGGGTATAAGTATTGGGACCTTGCTCCCAAGAAATCAGATCACTTTTAGACCACAAGACGAAACCTTTGCTGAGGAGAGGAACCAAAAGAAACTGAGAGACTATCCCTAAGCTGAAGTGCTGCTTGGGGATTGGCCTGCAGTGGTTGCCTGACTGCCAAAGAAAGGAGAAAGAACTTTTTGTGCTTTATTTTCAACTTGTAAATGTAAATGGATACTTGTATAGCGCACTACTCACCCACAAGGGTCTCAAGGCGCTTGTACGAATACCGCTGTGGAACCCTTCCTGGCCTTTCCCTGTGAGGTGTCCACTCCTAGGCACCCCCAAGGTGGAGACCAGGCATCCTTAGCGTTGTGGGGGCCATTGTGGAAATTAAGCAAGCTATTGCCCAGAGTTGCAGAGTGGGACTCCATGATTGGAATAGGCACCGAGACGAGAATTATCAGGTCAGTGGAATTTTTTGAGCACAAGACCCGCCGAGGCGGGGAATTGAACCCTGGTCCCGGGCTAGACCTCTGCATCAGGGTCTGCTGCTCTAACCATTGAGCCACACTTCTCCACTTGAGCCACACTTCTCTCAACTTGTGAAGTATCTCCAAGGGCTTGGAACAGAGCTTGCCTCCTGCTGAAGTCTCAGAGACAACAGACTTCAACCCCCAGCTCCCCAGAGTTCTTTGGAAGTGCCTGCTGCTGTTTTTGGGCCTTTTGTGGGACTGCGTGTCGCAAGGAGCTGGAAGCGCGACTCACGAGGAAGAAGCGTGTCGCCGTCGCAGCCGCTGCTGTCGCAACTCCGAAGGAGGGTGTCGCTGCTGGAGCTGATGCATTGCACCGCATCGAGAGAAGCGTCTTGCAACAAAGAGGAAGCATGTCGCCGTCACCGCTGCTGCCGTCGCATCGTGGATGTCGCCGCTGTAGTTGTCACACTGCACCGCATCGAGAGAAATGTCTTGCAAGGAGGAAGAAGCGTGTCGCCGTCGCTGCTGCTGCCGTCGCATCGTGGATGTTGCCGCTGTAGCTGTCGCACTGCACCGAATCGAGAAAAGCGCCTTGCATCCATGGAGAAGCGTGCTGCCGTCAGAGCTGCTGCTGTCGCCTCTTGGATGTCGTCACTGTAGTTATCACATTGCGCGGAAGTGTCTCGCAAACATTGGATAAGAGTGCCACAGCCGAGGCTGTTGCCATCGCATCGCTGAACAAGGGTGTAGCCGATGCAGTTGACGCATCGCACCGCGGCTTCTTCCATCATTGGAGAAGTGTGCCGCATCTGGAAGATCTTCATGTCTTTATTTCTTTGCACCGGAACTTTGCCGCATTTCCATCCTGCAACACTTTTGTTGTGGAAGCGTCATGCATTGAGGTGTGGTGCCACGGCCAGGGCGACTGACGCTGGAATCTGGGGATCACGGTTCGATCCCCGGCGCCGGTGGCAGGTTAGCCCAGCACCATGTGACTCTGGGCAATAGCTTACTTAATCTTCCCGACGGCCCCCAGTGCCTAGAGACCCTTGCGGGTGATTGTGCGCTTTACAAATGTGGATTTATTTATTATTTATTTATTGTAAGGTACATTGACTTAAAGTGTCGCATCTTAAAAACTGAACTGAACTAAGTTAAAACTACAATTTGTAAGTATAGTATTGTGGATTTTTGTTGTTTGTGGTCTTGTGTTAAGTGTATATGAAGAATACTTATTTTTAATATACAACTGTGTGGTGTCCATCTTTAGTGTTGTCACTGGGTTAATGTATGTGGTCACAAATGCTTTACACACTGCCTCTGCGATAAGCCTGTCTGCTTGTGCCAAGCTACCAAGGGGGGGAGCAGGGGTTATTTTAGGAGTGTACGTCCTTACTCTGACTAGAGGCAAGGGTCCCTATTTGTCACAAGTACCTACCTGTGCCAACTAGAGACCCCCACATCTAACAGCTAATACGTAACTGCCTGCTATAATACCTCTATGGCTGTCTAAATGTGTACATAACTGGCTGCACAAATACTTTGCTGCCTGTGTTAGGCAATAGAGAGCTATGTAGGTTTCACTGCAACTACCTTTGAGTCAGTCTGGGAGCGGTAGGTGGCGCACTGGTGAATGGCCGCCTGAACGTGAGGCTCTCGCCGCCCGGCGAAATTAATCAAAAATTTATCCTGTAAAATCGGCATCCAGGAGACCCTAAACTGCACTATCGCTTCCGTGGAACCTACGGTACGGCCTGTGAAATTTATTGCCCCGACGGAGCCGTAGAACACGAGAAATCACCTTGGAGATCTGCAGCAAGCGGACCATCGGAGCCTTCACTGCATAGACGCCAGATCGGCCACCCACGCAACTCCGAGGACCTGGCGCGGGCCCTAGGCTGTGAGAAGGCCGCAGGTACGCCCGCGCTCCTTTGGAGGCCCGACATCGGCATTTGGACTTTGGGGTGCCCCCGGAAGACTGCACACGCCCCCCCTCGCATCGGAGCGGCCCGGTATTGAGCTGCGGCGGGGAGACGGGGATCTCAGTTGCTGCCCCCCCCCCTAGAGGTTCCTGCGGCTTCGATGGCTGATGAGGCTCCTGAATCGGTGGCCTAAGACTAACTGACCTATGAGTGTTCCGGGGCTGACTGGGGGGTACAGTGTGAATGGCCCCTCTCCTCCACCATAGAGGGTGAAACTGTGATCGGGACGCCCAGTACCCAGCATACCGCGATCGAGAAGCCAGGCCTACCATTTATCGGCGTGCAGCTCGTGGCCTGTTTGACATACCACGTTGACCTGGATTGCTGCTGCGGACCCCTCTGGGATCGTACCGAACCAGCGTGGGCCACAGGAAGGGGATCGATTACTGCTGCCCTTTGCGTGGGCCTTTGCGTACGTTTTTAGGGACTGTTCCTGGCTGAATTTTGAGGCATTTGCGGTGCGCACGTGGGGCGGGCTCCCTGGTGATTGCACTGATATCTCCTTGGCTGGCCAGATCACAGACCTGGACCTGTCTCCATTGGAGCCTACGCCTGCAAGAGGCCAAGGCTCTTCACCCTGTCCTGTCCTCGCCTGGCATTGCTTCCTGGACTTGACAAACCGCCACCATGGGCAAGGGGGACCCGCGACAGCCTAGGCTTACCTTTGACGCCTCCAAGAAATCCGTCCGGACTGGGCAAGAGCCAACTACCACCTCCTCAGTGGCCGATTCGGCTGCAGGAACGTCTACACAGCCTGCTGCATTGCAAGAGATATTACGAGAGCTGCGTCAGGGTTTTGCCACCATAGCGGATAAAGAAGACAGATTGTCCTCCCGAATGGATGGGATTGTTCATAAAATGGATATACACGAAGAACGCATCACAGAGGCGGAAAGATGTATATCGGACTCGGCTGATGTGCAGGCCGGCCATACTACCCAGCTCTCTAGAATGGAGAATCTCCTGTGTGTCATCGTCTCCAAGAACGAGGATTTGAAAGCCAGGAGTCGAAGGAATAATGTACGAATAATTGGCATTCCGGAATCCACCAACACGGGGCGCATGGAGGAGTACGTGCAGAAGATGTTGCTGGCTGCGGTGGGTTCAGAAGCCTTTTCCACCCAGTTTATAGTCGAAAGGGCGCATAGATCACTGGGACCTCGACCTAAGCCCGGGGAACCACCGCGGCCCATAATTGCCAGACTCCTTAACTATCGGGATCGAGATGTTGTGCTAAAGGCCGCACGCAGCCAAAAATCGCTATCCTATGATGGGTACTCCTTCACTGTGTTCCCTGACTTCACGCCCCTGGTGCAGGAGGAACGGCGGAAATTCTTGGATGCCAAAGCGAAACTGCGTAACGCTCAAATTGATTACGCTCTCCTGTACATGGCGCGACTGTGGGTGACTCATCAAGGCCGACAGCACTTCTTTACAAAACCGCAGCAGGTATATGACTTTCTCAAGCATCTTCGACGCGCGGCACGCCCCGAGGAGGGGGCAGTGAACGACGAAGGAGGGCCGCTGGAAGAAGAGGGCGCTGGTGAACAATGAACGATGATGCCCCATGAATGCCTTGCTCCGCGTGCAACTCTGCAGGTAGGATCCACCCACACTTAGTTGGGATCTGTAGACACTGAACTGAATAGGGTGATGGGACTCCTTCTGGATGCTGGACATTGACTCGCTGGGCACCCCCTGCACAAGCTGGAGTTAAGTGCTTGCACTGACTCTGGCAACAGGGGATGGATCGTGCAGCCACCTAGATGACTCTCATTGGGTGTTCCCCCATACTTACCTGGCCACAAGAGTTGGCGAGGATTGTTTTTTGGGTATTTGGGAATGGGATGGAGGGGAGGTGGGGGGGATTCCTATGCTGGCAAGTTGGGGCTGCTTCAGTGATAGGGGGGGCGGGTGAGGGGGATTGATGGGTTTGGTACAGTTTCTACCTCTATTTACGTGAGTGTTTTGTTTTCATGGGGGTATGTGGTTCGACTCAAGCTGTTTGATATGACTGACATAATTCGCACCACAGCAGCAGACACAAAATTTCTATACCCTGATGACTGAACAATCTGATGCGCAACTGAATGTCATTACTTGGAATGTAAGGGGCCTTGGAGACCCTAGGAAGAGACGACAGATATTAGCATATCTTGACAGGCATCATACCCACTAAGCATGGGCAGATCTAGCGGATCTCGCGTACGCGAATTTGCGAATTTACGGATTCGCAATCCGCAAAAATACGCGAACTCTCGCGGATTTGCGGATTTTTACGGTTTTTGTGTTGGCGAGCGTTCGCGAGGATTTGTGGACCATTTCGCAATTGCGAACTTACTTTTCGGCTCGCAACGGCCGGGACTATGTTGTTTCTACGTCTGGTTTATCATCACAGGTTCACAGCACCCTCTGTTTCACCACTGCCACCCTCTGGTACACCCATGCCACCCTCTGGTACATCCTCGCTGCCACCCATTAGGTTTGTTTATCACTGTATATAATGGGGGTGAAAAAAAGCAAGCACACCTGCCCTGCTTCAACTGCCATGAATTAATTTGGGGTTGATTAATGTGTCAGTGATTTTGAAACTTCCAGTCTGGCTGGCACCTGCTTCCTTCCTTATCTGTAATTTGCTTTCTGTTGCAGTGAAAGCAAGCACACCTGCCCTTCTTCAACTGCCATGAATTAATTTGGGGGTGATTAATGTGTCAGTAATTTTGAAACTTCCAGTCTGGCTGGCACCTGCTTCCTTCCTTATCTGTAATTTGCTTTCTGTTGCAGTGCAATTTTTTTTCACAGGACCTTTATGGTCTACTTGTAGCTATTCTATGAGCCTGGTGTTTGGGTCATAGCAGGGTCATAGAATAGTTGCAAATAGGCAACTGAACTCTGGAGGGGCCCCTCAGGAAGCACTAGAGTGAATGGTTACTAATGTTAAGTTTGAACTTTTGCACCTGGTGATTGCTTTCAGTTTAGCAAACATAGTTTTTCTGCAATTTCGCGCGATTTGCGGGGCGCGAAACCGTGCGAGATCGATTTCGGAAGCCGCGAATGCGTGCGAATACACTACTTTTTTTTTGCGTCGTGTATGTTCGCGTGATTTTTTGCGTGTTTGCAAGGCGCTTGTAGTGATACGTTTGCGAACTTACCCACGCGGTCGTACACGGGCGCGGCCATCTTGTTTGCGTGACGTAATTCCGTTTCCGGCCGCTATGTTTAATCTCGCAAAGTGAGCTGCTCGCTAGTACAATTTCGCGCGTGATCGCGAGGAAAATATCGCGCGAACTTACCCACGCGGTCGTGAATGGGCGCGGCCATCTTGTTTCTCATTCATTGCTATGGTTCTGGGCATGCTTTCTGTATCCTCTCTGAATCTCTGCCATCCTTTGCTTGTTTGAAGTTTATTTGATCTATTTTACTTATTATCTATCCCTCTATTTTTCTAGCTCTATATTTTTGTGTTTTCTGCTACTTTTTGTTAATTTTAAACTACTTTTTTAAACTCTTTTCTTTTCTTCTTCCCTATTCTATTTCTTCTTTATTATTTAACTTCATTTCTGCCCAGACCATGGTAAAGGGAGCCGGGAAGCACCCTGAGAAGGGGAAGGGTCCCGCACCCCGTGCCCGGCTCCCGTGCGGGCGTTTGAGGGGGGAGTTATTGATGCCACGGGAGATCTTTAGCGCGGAGGAGGTGGCCGCACTAATCTTCCACGTCCAGCGCCGCCTCCCCAAGACCATCCTGGGAGGCGGCAAGATCGCAAACGGCTATGGCATCCGGGAGCGCCGGAAGCGGTGGGAGAAGGTGTGCCGGCCCATGTTTAAGCTCTCTGGGGTCCGGCGCACCTATAACCAGGCCACCCACCGCTGGACGGATGTCATGGACCGGGAACGGGACTTGCTGGAGGCGCTCGGCGTAGAGGTGCCCGGGCTTGGTGAGTAGTAGTAGCTATTTCTAGCTATTTCATCACTACTCTGTTTTATCCGGCTCTGTTATTTGCAAATCTTTGTTCTTTACCAAGAGCAAAAATGCTGCCGATTACATTGTAGGTAAATTATATTTCAAAATCTTCTATGCATTTCAGGTGCACTGCTCTCCTTCTCAAGTAGCCTTGCTTGCTACTATGCTTATTTGTTTTGTATTTTGTGTTCATTTCATTGGCCTGAGAAATTATGTATGAGTGTAGTGTAAAGAACTGCGTAATGCTAGACACTAAGGGTCATATTTTCAATTACCGGCGCATCCCTGCAAAGTAGCAGGGATGCGGCAGTAATTGTGCGCCATGCCACCACCACCACCCATGGGCCCAAAACGTCACAGAAACCTTACGCATCTGTGCCGTAAAGGCGGCGCATTGCTGGAGTTGCGTGCCAACGATGGCGCAGCTCCAGCAATGCTCTGGGGTGCCCTATCTCCCCAATGCTGCATCAAGCCGTACATCGGCTTCAAGCAGGCGCAGGGTTTCAATCACGCATCATTGTCCTAAAAGTGACTGATTGACATCTTGTAGATTTCCCTCAGCCACTTTTAGGATTCGTTCCTAAGCAGGAACGCCCTCCCTTGCGCCGGAACGCCCCCTGATGGCGCAGGGCTTTACAACGTGATGCATCTCCCATATGCGTCATTTTTTTTTTATATACGCCGCACCATGGCGCCTCTTTTGTTCTGCCGCTGCGTCACAAAAGTCACGCAACAATGGAGGAAAATGAGCCGCAAGGGACTTCTAAATCAGCCCCAACAGACTGAAGTCCAGTACTTCCTTTAGACACATGGCTATAAGAAGAAATAGTGGTGGTGGTCGGTGGATTGATAGTTTGAGTATTCACTGATCTGCAAGCACGATGGACTTTGTCTGTCACTTTGCGTGCTGCGGACTGCTGCTTGCCAGGCCTAGGCAAACCTTTTTAGTAGTCTGTTTAGTGAGTTACATAGGAACTTTCAAAGTCAACGGTCCGCAAATCAGGCAATACGAATAACGTAGTATACCACATGAGATTGGTCAATATATCCCGTGGAATAGTTGTCTATCTATTTGCTATTTCTCCAAAATATTTTGTTATTGTTCTTTTGAAATGTTTGATTTGGTTGACAAATCTCATCCATGTTTTCTGGTCTTTCTTTCTTTCATGTTGTACATCAGCTCCCCCCAAGGGCAAGAGGACACAGGAGGAGGAGGAGGGTGCTGTTCAGGAGGATGCAGGCCAGGATCGGGCAGGCGAGGGCTTCTTTGCTGGCCCCAGTAAGTTTTAATTTTAATATAGAGTACCTATTTTTTCCTAGCGTTCCTCATTCGATTTTTTCTAAATCGTCTTTGATCTTCTTGTAGACTGGATCTAAATTCTTATCCTGCCTCGACTATGACTCCCTGTGGTATTACTAGATTATTCTTATTAGTCTGTCTGTGTAGCTAACTAAGATTGCACATTTGGCAATTCCATTGGACTCCCATTCTAGTCAGCAATAGCTCCATGCACTGAGTGCAGTCCTCTGGGATTGTCCATAATGTCTTTTCAAGTCTTCTAAATGTTTATGCTTTGACAATTGCCAACAATAAAAAGGTGAATGACCACCAAGAAAGAATAAGATACTACTTTACTTTTGGTTTGGATAGTAGGACAATCCATTCTACTACTGTAGCAGGGACAAATCTGCACAAACAGAACTATGGAATCTAAATAATGCATTGCTTAGCTTATCAATTATAATAGGTGCTGTTAGACTTTCCACATACCTCAGTGATAACAGACTTTGTAGTTGAACCCCCAATCTCCTTACTGACTAGATAGTGTGGCAGAGTCATTTAGCTCCCAAAGTCAGCGATGATTGATCCCCAATGATGATTAGATTATCCAACGCAGGACAAGAGTACGGAGTCAGAGTCAAGAAGTGTCAGAGGCACGGACTCATGCTTGCAAAAATTCCAAAACCTTTAGCTCATCCACTCTAGTCTGGAGGACCAAAAACCACAGAGTCTATTTAAGTTTAAAAGCTTTATTAAAAGTAAACACATTTATTAAAATCAACTTTGTCATAAAACTAAAAGTTTAACTGAAAATGGAAAAGTGCTTAGTGCTGACGATTAATTGGACACATTTCTTGTGGTCGAGCCAAGCTCTCACCTGGTTTGAACTTGATCCTGCTCGTGTTCTTAGAAGTCAAGCTTCTGTCTGTTAGGAGAAAAAGTGGTGCGTGTTAAAAATAAAAAGCAAGCATTCATCAGTTGTGCCAAAAAGTGCTGCAAGACAACAGTCTTTCCTGGAAAAAGGGACATTTTTACTTTAGAGTATACAGTTACAAATTATTACATTGTATTTCGTTTTTTTAACATTTCTTTATTCCTCCTAGACCAAATATTATATAGTAGTGAGTGGTGTATTTCTAACATTCTTAAATGTACTTTGTAGGTGTAACATCTGGTGGCGGGGCCAGCACGGAGGTGGTGGTGTTGGATGAGGACTCTGGGGAGGATGCGGTGCAAGGGCCGGACGTTCCTGTGAGGGTTCACACGGTGGTGGCGGGAAGAGGTAAGCTATATATTCCTTACTTATTGAGATTGAAGACTGCATAGTGTGCTTTCTGCACGGGTGTATTATAAATCAACCAGGTAGTATCCTCCTCTAAATGTACTTCGACTTAGCTGTGAAGTTTTTGGTGAGAAGAATCCCAATAAGATCTTAGATGAACTTGATGGATGGGATGATCGAAAAGCGAAAGAAGGGTGTAAGTAAGTGTGGAAGGACGAGAAATTTTATGATGGCTGGCAAAGAAGAATGATATGTGTTTGCTTGGTCCCCGAGGTGGCTGGGAAGGAAAGAATATGGTATGGTGCATGGCTGGGTCAATGATGAAGCAAGGATGGGTGGAAGGAGAACAGCCTGGGTGGGTGAAACAGAAACTGTATGTGTGCATATACTTTGAATGGATGGATGCCTGGAGCATGGTATTATCTGACTCTTAGATAGCATATGTGTATCTAGAGAGAGTAGATGATCACTGGATGAACTAAGTGTTACCTTGAAGAGCATGTAACACCGCACCCGCACGTCCGTTCCAGTGTAGGGAAGGCAAGGAAAAGAAGTTGTAAATTTGTCCAATACTACCATGAATAGTAGCAGTAGTTTGTATTGCAACTGCAAGCACAGCATATATCCGGTTATTACGGTGGACCCTCCGTACCTCTCTTAATAACTTTAGTTTAGTAGTAGTACGTCATTCATGTGTGGGTGTATCACTGTTCACTCAATAAAAAGCAAAGCACCTAAAGTCATCCCATATGTCATCAAATACATCCCATGTGAAGTGATAGATAATCAAATTATTTAGCTTCTTCATTTTCCTTTACTAGTACTTATTTGCACTGTAGGGTGAAAGGTAAATTAATTAAGCAGTAGCCCTTGTAACAGAGTATTCTCAGTGCCACCCGTAATAGAAAAGTAATAGCTTCACCACCTGCATGTACTGGACCGGTACAGTAACGCAAGTCTGTCTCACTCATCATGGTGTGCGTCTGTTTTTCTCGGGTGCAAGTTCACTGCGCTGGCATTCTGCCGGCTTGCATAAGATAACGTACCAATTTTCCTAAACAAGAGAGAAGAAGAAGAATAAGACTGGTGTACTGTCATAGTCGACTGTAATGGAAGTCCATAGTGGTCGTAGAATTTGTTCATTAAACGCCCACTAATGTTAGAGCAAGGATGCAGAAGTGGGAGATTAGATAGATACTGTCCTCAATAGTTATGTACTGTGCTTTCAATTTGCTACTTGTACTGTGACACAACTTTCGGCTCAATCACTTTGTGTTATTAATGTTAAGGAGCATTGGTTACAGACTATGTCTTTCTTTCTTCATATAGTTGCTCCTTCCAAATCGACATCACGGAGGGAGCAGGCTCGAATGGCCCGGCAACGGAGGCTGGATGCCACTGTCGCCGAATATCGGCGGCTGGTGGCCCTGGAGGAGGAGGACACGCAGTCAACCGGTGGAACCACAACATCCTCCACTGGAACAGCTGCATCCTCCTCCGTGCCCCCATGGGCTGCCAGACAGCGCAGTGCTCCAGCGGTACGGAGCCGGGCTACCAAAGCCAACCGCCACCGCCAAGCAGCAAAGACATCAGCTGCCCCCCACAGGAGTTGCAAGGCACGCCAGCGCCGCTTATCCCTAAGAATGTCCTACCTGGAGCAGGAGGTCCTTAGCTACAAGAACTTGGTGGAGGGCCTCCACTTCGACCATGCCACCCTCCGCAAGGAGTATGATGCCCTGGCCGCTAAATTCAACAGCACCCTCCAGTAGTGTAGTGTTCCTTGCCCTTTTTTTAGAGACTTTGGGGGGGGTGGGATTTGGGAGTTGGGTTCTTTTTGGGACTTTTGAAAGACAATCGGGGTTAGGGAGGGTCTTGAGGGAGATTATTTTGTTAGGGCTACATAAATATAATTTTTTTAACTTTATCTGACCATACCTGTTTTTTACTGCTTTTGAGTCTGGTGGGTGGGGGTTTAACAGTAAGTTTGTTTTCCTGAAGAGTCCTAGGACTTTAGTAGTACTACCGTCAATCTCTCGTCTAGTCCTAATAGTCCATTATACTACCTCCCACCAAACGCTTATCTTACCTGTAATTTGTGTTTGAAAGTAGGGCTAGGCCCAGGGCTGGCTCCACGGGAAATGGGGATTAAGGTTGGCAATCCTGGGCGGATGAAATGTCCTCATTGCGGTGGTACTAGTGGTGTGACACAGTGGCAGTTGCATGCCTATGGAAAAAAAGAAAACAAAACCTGGTTTGTCCTTACTGTAGCATTACAACGGTTACGGTACGATAGAGAATATAGCAGGTGACAGTACACTAGAACAGTGCCACAATGTAGCCTAACAAATGGTAAAGTATTGCAAGTATAACTAGTACTTGCGTTGAATTTATTTGACATTGGCTCCTACTACTACAAGAAATAGTACTGAAGCTGAGTAAGTCTAGAATATATCCTCGGATTCCTTCACCAGCCTGTTGCTATGACCTTATCCTCCCCAGCAAGTGTTTGGAATTATTGATGTCATTTAGTCACGCATCAAGCAAAACCACACAGCCCGGGGGAAGAGGGTTAGGGTTTGGAAAATGGATGGGAATGGGGGTTTCTTTTTGGGTAGGTTTTGTTGAGAGAAGAAAAAAAAAGCACAGCATGGTCAAACAATAATTGAAGATAAAGACATCTGGGATCAATTTAGAAGCAGAGAGAGATCCAAGAAATGCAGTCACACTCATAGAAGAAAACAATGGATACTGTATCTGTATGTTGTTGGAGTTGTCCTGTTGAATTTGGTAAGTAAGTTGCATGCAGCAAACAATTCCTCTTATTAGCGGCACTCCTCCATTCCAGCTGACGCTTCGTCCATCAATGTTGGTGACCACTGACAGAAGACACCCTGTCCACTGCCTGCCTGGCGGATGTTGAATTGCGGCTCGTTAATGTGAAGCCTGACTCCATCTTTTTTCCCCATTGCACAGACTGAAACCCGGCCTGTAATTATTGAACGGAAAACAGGAAGTGCTATTACAATACCACTGATAAATAAATTTAAGGTATGTACGCTGTGTGGTGCAAAAAGTCACACTTTGATTTTCCTAATAGACAGTACAATATTTTTGAAATTGCGTACTCTGTCTGAGTCACCTTTTGAAGGATAAATAAGTATGGCCCAATTAATTTAGCGGATCTTTCCCCTCAAGCTCGGTGTACTGTGAACTGTGTTTTAGAACAAAATTAGACCTTCCCAGCAGTGCTCCCACCCAGACCCTTACTAAAGCCAGTCGCAAAAATGTAGAAGACCCCCAATCAGATCTCAAAAAAGAGGCCTAGCAGAAAAATGGTGACAAAACGTACTTTGAAAGTAAAAGTAGGCCCAAATACCCCCTTACCCACCGTGGATTGTATTCAAACCACTTGCAAGCAAGCAAAAGTATCCATAGCCAGCATCGCTCCAAGAGTGCTCTAAGACCCCAGAACGAAGTTGCAAAAATCTAGAACACCCCGAAACACATGCAATCCTGCTGCTAGGGCTAACCCTAACGAACCCTAAGTTACAAAAAGTGCCAAAAGGCTTTTCCTTATGGATTTTGTCCAAACCACTTCTATCCGGTATTAGACCTTCACAGGAATGCCCCAAGAGACCCGCCAACCCACCCGCAAAAAAGCACGCGACAACACCCCCAAACAGCCAAAAAACAAAATCTCATACTTACAATATCTCTCGGCCTTCGGTCCAAACGCGCTGTGCAGCTAGGTCATCATCATAACTCCTGTTTTCCACCACGGATTTCCTGAAAAGCAAATGCAATCAAGATTAGACTGTCGCAGCAGTGCTCCGACAGAGACACCAAAACCCACCCACAAACACCAGGAAGCCCCCCAAACAGGCCCCCGAAAACGCTACATTGAGCAAGATGTCAGAAGAAATGGCAAAAAAAAATTCTGCATGGATTTTGTCCAAACCACTTCTATCCGGTATTAGACCTTCACAGGAATGCCCCAAGAGACCCGCCAACCCACCCGCAAAAAAGCACGCGACAACACCCCCAAACAGCCAAAAAGCAAAATCTCATACTTACAATATCTCTCGGCCTTCGGTCCAAACGCGCTGTGCAGCTAGGTCATCATCATAACTCCTGTTTTCCACCACGGATTTCCTGAAAAGCAAATGCAATCAAGATTAGACTGTCGCAGCAGTGCTCCGACAGAGACACCAAAACCCACCCACAAACACCAGGAAGCCCCCCAAACAGGCCCCCGAAAACGCTACATTGAGCAAGATGTCAGAAGAAATAGCAAAAAAAATTCTGCATGGATTTTGTCCAAACCACTTCTATCCGGTATTAGACCTTCACAGGAATGCCCCAAGAGACCCGCCAACCCACCCACAAAAAAGCACGCGACAACACCCCCAAACAGCCAAAAAGCAAAATCTCATACTGACAATATCTCTCGGCCTTCGGTCCAAACGCGCTGTGCAGCTAGGTCATCATCAATACTCCTGTTTTCCACCACGGATTTCCTGAAAAGCAAATGCAATCAAGATTAGACTGTCGCAGCAGTGCTCCCAGACCCCAAAACTCACCCACAAACACCCGGAACCCCGCCAAAGAGCACCTCAAAGGCAAGCAAGTCAGCAAAAACGGCAAGAAATTTCCGCCTCATATTTGGTCCAAAACACTTTTATCCGTTATTAGAGCGTCACAGCAATGGGCCCAGAGCCGTCAACTCACCCGCAAAGAAGTAGAACACCTCCACAAGTGCTGAGTCTTTCTTCATTGGGCGTAATCCAGCCCTCTGCTTTGAGGGAAATAGGAGTCTGGAGGAGGAGGATAGAGGAGCATGTTCTTCTGAACTTGTGAACCTGAGGAATGTAGACTGCGGCACCTTCAAATCAATAAGCAAACAAGTGAAGACAGTTCTGCTGATGGGCTTGTTTTTGTGATTAGGTGATTAAAGTTTGAATTAAATTAACTGTGCAAAACAAAGAAAGACAGACACACAGGAATAAAAGTGAATAAGGACGAAAAAGAAAGTTATTGATTCATTGTCTCATTTTCAGGGCTCGGTGTCAGGGAATAAGAATAAGAGTTCGTCATCATACTCTGCGATTTCAGGCAGGATGAAGTCAGCGTCACCGAACAGAGAACAAATTCCCTCATCTACGTTGCTGTCCTCCTCGTCTTCATGCTGCGTGCTTTCTCGTACTTTGTAATCTGGTGGTATGAGGTGCTGATTCATCTTGATCATTGTTAGCCTCTCCACATTTTTGGGTGAGAGGCGGCTCCGTTTGGGAGTTACAATGCCACCAGCAGCACTGAAAACACGTTCAGAAGACACACTTGCGAGTGGGCAAGACAAGTAGTTTATAGCCAGGTTGGAGAGCTGTGGCCACAATTGTTTTTTCCCATGCCAATACTGCAATGGCTCATCATTAAGAAAGACCTCTGTTGAGTCATTCAGATAGTCCTGCACCATCGACTCAAGGTCCTCAACGGTTCCTCCACTTTGGTTACTTTTTGCTGTGCTTGTGACCTCTTTTCGAGAACCATACCCAAGCCAACTTAGCCAATCCTCTTCAGCAGCCAATGTTACTCTTGTGAGTGGTGCAGATGATCCGGTTGCCGGTGTCTTTAACGGCTGAGAGGTCACTTGTGCCAGAGCCACAGGTGCAGAAGTGGATTCTTTTGACTGGGGATGGCCTGCTGATGCTGATGCTGATGTACTGCCTTCTCCTTCAATATCCTGCCGTTCTTTTTCAAACCTCTTGGCTGACCAGGCTAGCCAACGTTTGTACTTTTTAACATCTTCATCAGCAAAAGGAAAGAATGCTTGGCCTGCCAGCGCCTTTTTGTACCGTGGATCCAGAATAGTAGCACAAATGTAATGCTGTTCTGAGTTGATCATTTCAAGACGTTCATCACCACGTAGGCGCTCTAATAATTTCTCCGACAAAACAAAAGGGTCTTTGTTTTTTTCATCTTTTTCTAACTCAGAAGACACCGACTTCAGTTGGTGCTCCAGCATCCACAACAATGGGATAGCTTTTCCCAAATTACAGTCCTCCTTGCTGACTGCACGCGTGAAGACCTCAAAAGGACGAAGCATGTCTGTCAGGCTTTTAACTATGTCCCATTGCGCCGCACCCATCCTCAGGTCCTTCTGAGCTGTACCCTGTTTTAAGAAATAGTGATCGAGTACCGTATACTGCTCATACAGACGCTCAAGCATGTAGAAGGTTGAGTTCCAACGTGTTGCCACCTCCTGGATGAGTGCTTTCACTGGCATTTGACGTTCATGTAGCAGGCTCCTCAGATGCTTCCGGGCCCTAAAAGAATGGCTGAAATGGTTGCACATTTTTCGGCAGGTGGCCATTACCTCGCACGCTGGACTGTCTTTATCACTCAAGAATTTTTGAACTACCAGGTTGATACAGTGCGCCAAACACGGCACTCTGAAATAGTCACCCAGCGACATGGCCTTAACTACATTGGCGCCATTATCTGTGGAAACATAACCAATCTTGCGTTTTTTTGGGGACAGCCAGTGAAAGACCTTTTTGTTAAACTCGTCCAAAATGTTTCGTGCTGTGTGACTTTTCTCCAAGCCAAACATGGCTAGTGTTGCATGTTTCCGAGCAGCTTTAAAAACTTGGTCCGGGTCAACACCTGCGTTTAGCTTTGCTTTAACCCCTGAAAAAGAGACCCAGTGTGCAGTGATGCACATGTAATCAGCGCCTGCGCCACTGGTCCACATGTCTGTTGTCAGATGTATAGTGTGAACAGCACTCTTCTGCAAAGCTGCCCCAATCACCTCCAGCACATCTTCATGTAGTGCTGGAACCGCAAGTCTGGCAAAATAGAACCGGCTAGGAACCTTCCATTTAGGGCAGAGCGCTGCCACTAATTCTAGAAAACCTACGGCTTCTACAAAAGAAAAAGGGAGAAATTCCACAGCTAGCATTTTAGCCAGCTTAGTGTTATACAGACGCGTCAGTGGGTGGTTGCGTTCATATGGCGCGTCTGAACAAAACATGGTTCTAATGTTGCCCTGGACCAAGCATTTACGGGATGATAATGACTTCGTTGACCCAATTATGCTCGCTGGTGAACTTTTTCGCGTTGGTGTCTCACTCGCTCCAACACTCTTAGTGTGCCTCACATGGGGTGTGCTGCTGACAGGGGTACTGGGTGTAAGTGAAGTGTTTGACACGTCTTCTTCCTCCTCGTCATCATCAGATGAAACTTCAACGCTTTCTTGACTTCCAATTCGGGCTTCCTTGATCGCCTTTAGGTGCGCAAACCATTGGACAGTGTGCTGTCTCCTAAGATGACCTCTCTGGCCTCCGGTACCATAGTTGGTACCTAACTTACCACGACTAACTGCAAGCTTACAAAGGGTACAAATGGCGAACTTTTCCCTTTTTGGGCAAACAGTAAAGAAGTCCCAAACTGGGGACTTGAAGTGTCTGTGAGGCCTGGAGGAGGCGGCGATACTGGTGGTGGTGGTCATGCTGCTAATGCCAGATGAAGTGGAGGATCTGGATTGCCCAACTTTTGTACGTTGTGCACTTTCACCGCCACTAATTAAGGTCGAGGTGGATGGAGGTCCCTTCTTGTGAGAAAGAAATATGGAAGCGGTACGAGTTGGTGTACTACTTAACTCCAATGATTGTGGTTTTTCCACTGCCTCCTCGTCGACAACATCATCATCATCACGCTCAGCAGCTTTTCGGGCTAGGGTCAAAATGTCTGTTTGCTGCATGCCCGCTGGGGCTGCAGTGACCTTTATGATGACTGGGTCGTCGTTGTCAGAGTCTTCATCAGCAGCAGTATCCGCCACTTCTTGTTGTGCCTCATCATCACACTCCATAACTCTGAGACTTTGGATGAGCTTCCTTTTACGCTTAACTACCTTTGTCAGATCATGGTGTGCCTCACTCTCAGACGGCAGTGGTGCTGGTTCCCAATTTTGATCCGTATCATCAGAAGGAGGTGTGCTTGAAGAAGATGTAGACACCACCCTTGATCTCTTCCTTGCTAGGGGTGTGGAAGACAATGAATGATCATCAGGAGGAGTGTCTTCCTCAAATGATACCTCGCCTTGATTGTCGATTTCCTGATGTGCCCCTACTTCGGGAGGAACAACTATTGTGGGCACTTGTGACCCTCCATGCACCTCTGCTTGCGCATCTCCTTGCGCTGCCTCTCCTTCCACATGTACTTGGGCTTGTACTTGCACATGTGGTTTTTGTTGTGGCTGTGGTTGTTCAACACTCGTCAGATGAGTTACAACAACCTGTGTTGATTGAGGGACATTGCTGCTACTTTCTTGCGATGAGCCAACATCACTGGTCGATGGTGATTGAACAACTAGACTAACTGCCTCTGCAGCAGTCAAGGGCTTGGACTTAAGTTGGCGTGGTGGTGGTGGTGGCACTGAGCCCAATGGAGCGGGGGTGCTGCTCCCAGCTTGGTCCCCAGCAGATTCCGCTGCTGCTGCAGGCGTACTTTTTTTTTTCCTCCCAAAAAAAGAGGCGGCCGGCACACCAGTCTCCTTGGTAACTTGCTTCTTCTGCTCCTTACTGGCAACTTTCTTGCTAGAGGAGCTATGGGTAACTTTTTTTGGGGCCATCTTCTTCAGAGCAGGTCAGAACAGCAGGCAGCAGTTGCACGAGTTGCAGAGTTGTCTGTGTCCAGACGTGACGTCGCGTGACGTTATGCTGCACACACACACCGCTGCAGGACTTCTTCCTGGCACTGGTGGTTCTTTTGAGTCTTGTGCACCTAAAAGCAATGGAAGACAGAGGAACATCAGTTCAGTTATACACCCCATAAAATCGAAAAACACAGAAAAATCAGCAAAATACCATGCCATCCATGATGTTTACATTCAAGACACCACACAGAAAGACTAGGCCCATGCAACACTCAGTACCCCTGGGCATAAAGGATGAAAAGTAGGCAAAATAAGTGCAGGCCTCAGACACTGCCTCTCTTCAAAATGGCCCCTTGCACCCCAAGCACATGTTGCCTGTACCAGCCAGCACTCAAGATGGCCACCACCACCACCCACATGGCCAGTCCACATCAACAGTACACCCCAAAAAAACGGAAAAACACCCAAAAATCACCACAATCCAATGCCATCCAGGATGTTTACATTAAAGAGAGTGAGACCACACCACAGGCACACTCAGTCCATGCACCACAACCCCTGGGCAAAAGGCCACACCAGCAGCCCCCAAAAAACAACAAAAAACACAAAAATCAGCACAATCCCAGCCCATCCATGGCCTCAATGATGTTTAAATTCAAGAAGACACCCCACAGAAAGACTAGGCCCATGCAACACTCACCACCCCTGGGCAAAGGGCCCCACCAGCAGCCCCAAAAAAACGACAAAAACCACAAAAATCAGCACAATCCCAGCCCATCCATGGCCTCAATGGTGTTTAAATTCAACAAAACAGTTGTATCATGCACCCATAACCAACCCTGGTCCTACTGGATACTGTGGCTACCCACAATATATTTTATTTAATGTTCTGAAAAAGTTCCAAAATTGTAGTTGCAACAACTGTAATGCCCCAAACAAACTTACTTGTGAAAGTTGATTTCTAATCCAAAAGTGATCCAAAGAAAGTCAAAAAGGCCTCAAATCCAAATATCCAGCAGCACCCACAAAAAGTAATCCTTCCAGGTCATGGTCCAAATGAAAGTGACCAGCACATGAAGAAAGCACTGGGAGGAGCCTGCTGGACAGGAACAGGAAGTTGGAGACTGTGGGGCACTTCCTTCCCCCCCCCCCAAAAAATGGACTCCTTCCAAAAAAAAAGGCCATGCAAATGTCAACCTGAGGAGTGATTCTGATAAAAATCATCATTTTCTGAAGGTTTATCCTGTTTGCTGGTGAATTTCTTGTGCAGAATTGCAAAATCTCTATTTCGCGAGTGCGAGATTGTTCCTGTCCGCCGCAACTACGTGTTCGCAATTGCGAACTCTCGCGAGGCGTGCTGTGCAAGGTGGCAAGCCGCGATTACGTATTCGCGGGCGCCAAACTCCCGCGGGATCCCGCAGCAAGATCCAAAATGGCGCAGCACTCGCAAAATATGATCGAGAAAAACAACTCGGCAAACGCTAAATGACGGAAAGTGAACGCCGTGCACCACACCGCGCGCCGCAATATTGTATCACCAAGCAAAAAATCCGGCGCGAGCGAATTCACGGATTTTCGACAAATTCGCGAGAGTTCGCGGATTGCGAATTTGTCGAAAATCCGAAAAATCCGCGATCGGAGCGGATTTTACGCCCATGAGTTACAGGAAACGCATATGGCTCCGCACAGACATACGACCTTTGCCTCTCGTTGGGCTGCACATAGCATCTTTTCCTCATACTCCTCCTATGCTAGGGGCACTGCGATATTAATTAAGAAACAGGTTCCTTTTCACATTGCAGGCACGATAGGAGACGATCAGGGTTGATACTGTATGGCATGGGGCAGATTGGGTCTGGAGTCGGTCACGTTGGTCTGTTGCTACGGCCCCAATGTGGACGCCCCTGATTTTTTCTCCTCTCTGTGGGATGGTATTAAGCGCATAGGCTCTAAGCACATCATTTGGGGCGGGGATTTCAATGTCACATACGCACCGGCCCTGGACAGAACCCACCCCAGTCCGCATCATCGCACCAAATCTAGCCTATTGTTAATGACATAATAGATGAAAATCAGCTAATAGACGCCTGGCGACACATGCACCCACTGGACAGGGAAGGCACACACTTTACGGCTCAGGCACCCACGTGGGCCCGACTGGATTTTTGGCTTGTCTCTAGGAGTTTGGGCCCTGCACTTTGTCAGGCCCATCATCTAGCCAGAACATACTCGGACCATGCGCCGGTACGGATAGCCTTTTTATCTGCAGACTTTAGCCCTCCGCACAGCGCTTGGCGACTTAATACACGCATGCTCTCAGACCTAGTCTTTCAGAAAGAACTGCGCGAAGAAGTGCGAGAATTCTTTGTGAGGAATAAGGGGTCAGTCGACGCAGTTGAGACAATCTGGGAAGCCTTTAAGGTTACCATAAGGGGGTACTGTATCTCCAAGGGGGCTGGGATCCTTAAAGATATACTGAACACCTTGGCCAGGCTGGAACAGGAACTGCGAGCACTGGAGGATAAGCTTCGATCCACACCAGACAGTGAAACGCAGGTGAAATTCAGGACCCTGCTTAATGAATACATGGCGGAAGCACAAAGAGAGGTTCGCTTTAGGGGTAAACACTGGCAGGCCCGCCGCTATGGCGAAGGAGAGCGCCCCGGCAAGGCCCTGGCGGACGCTGTCTGACTGCCGCGACACTCTGCATTCATATTAGAAGTGGGAGGATCGTACTGGGACGCGCCACTGTGACAATGCGAGCATAATTGCTGAGTTTACTGACCATTATAGGGCTCTTTATTCAACCTCCGGGACGGGAGATACAGACCTTGACACGTATCTGGGGGATATTGCACTCGGCTGATTAGGAGACGCGGATCGCGCTTTCCTGTGTGCACCATTCGAACTGGATGAAGTACGGGATGCCATTATGGGACTGCAATCCGGGAAGGCTACGGGTATGGATGGCATACCTGTGGAATTTTACAAAACCTATATAGACTTAATGGCGCCCATTCTTCGTGAAGTGTACGAGGAATCACTGAAGGTGGGGTCACTGCCTGCCTCTATGAGGGAGGCACTCATAATCTCCCTGTTGAAACCGGACAAACCCGCTCATATGTGCGACTCCTACAGACCTCTGTCGCTTCTTAATTGTGACGCCAAAATCTTGGCCAAACTCATTGCTAATCGGGTTAGCCTCCTGCTGGAACATCTTATATTGCCTGATCAGTCTGGCTTTGTCCCTGGCAGATCCACCTCCCACAACCTGAGAACTTTATTTACGGTGTTGCACAACGTATCCCCCGAGCTACCCCTGGCAGCAGTTTTTCTAGACGCCACAAAGGCTTTCGACTCACTTGAATGGCCCTTCCTTTTTGGAATAATGCATCGCATGGGTCCCCCCCCCCCCTATTTGTCTCCTGGATACGGTTACTTTATCACCAACCAGGAGAGAGAGTACTGATTAATGGACGGCTCTCCGACGCTTTTATGATTACCAGAGGCACACGGCAGGGGTGTCCGTTGTCCCCACTTCTATTTGCTATCGCCACTGAACCCTTGGCTGCCCGACTACGGCAACGCCACAATGATCTGGCCCTCCGCTGTAACATGAGACAAATATTAATTTCCATGTATGCTGACGATATTACTTTATATGTCAGAGATCCACAGCACAACTTAAATACCCTGCTTAGGGAATTCGTGACATTTGGGCATTTGTCGGGTATTCATATCAACTGGGGAAAGTCTTGCTTCTTCCCGATTACGGATGCAGTGACGCGTTTCCCCCAGCACTACCCTTTACAATGGTGCGACGAGCACTTACGCTATTTGGGCATCAAAATCGCCAGAGACAAGGACGAACTTATGCGTCTTAATTATGGTGTAACAATCTCACGACTCACGGATAAAATTGATCGTTGGATTACACTCCCGCTCTCTATGGCAGGGAGGGCTTCGCTGATCAAAATGGTGGTGCTGCCACAAATGTTGTACCTATTCCTGCACATTCCTTATTATCCTGGAAGACATTTCTTTGCCACCCTCAAATCCGAACTACGCAGATTGGTATGGGGATGGAAAAGAGCGAGACTCAAGTGGTCTACACTTACCAAGCCCTACACAGCGGGGGGTTTGGACTTCCTGATTTCAAACTATATTATCTCAGTGCCCAAGCGCATTACCTTTATTACTGGATTAGACAGCCTAGGTACATGCTGCAAGTTGCGGCGGAACATTGGTTGTTACACCCTATTCCGATCGAGGGAGCAGTCTATGCGAACCTGCCCACCCGTTAACGCACACATACCACTGTTAATGCCACAATTACAGCGTGGCAACGCATAACGAGCATGTTTGAACTCCCCCTACTCTATTCACCGCTACTTCCTCAGGCCTACCATCCAGATATGCCACTGCTACAGTAAACTATCTTCCATAGACTGCAGCGCAGACTGTCCATTCCATTATGGGGGAACATCTACACGAATGGCGTGTTCAGGGAATTTGACGACCTCTTTAAAGATACACAACATACTCCATTAGATAATTTCTTGTATATTCGACTCAGACAAGGACTACGGGCACTTCACACTGATTTTCCTAATGAGCCCCCGGTACTCCCGCCGCTTCATGCTGCTTTGCTACAACCCTCACCCAAGCGGTTGGTATCGCTTATTTACCAAACCATACACACTAGACCTATGCCTCTGGACTCACCGTCCCGTACTAAATGGGAGTTGGACATGGGACTGCAGATAACAGACGACCAATGGGAGTACTGCTGCTCGCAAACTGAGCGTGTGTCGGCGAGCAGTCGTTTTAGGATAATACATTATAAGTTTCTCCATAGGCTATATTACACCCCAGCTGGCATGCACAGACACCAACTGCGAGACAACGACCACTGTGATAGATGCCACACACCCCAGGCTGATTTCCTACATCTGGCCTGGGACTGCCCCACCATCTCCGAATACTGGATACAGATCTTTGCAGCCCTTACTCAGATAATCCATGCAAACCTTGACACCTCCCCACTGATCGCACTATTGAGCTATGTTCAGCATGTCTCCACAGCGCACCGCAAATTCGTAGCCCTAGCCCTGCTGATAGCCTAACGCCGCATCGCCTGCAGGTGGGGGAGGGGGAGAGCGCCTAAATTTAAGGACTGGCTTACAGACATGATACACTGTCAAGAACACCTCAACATCTATGCGGAACTTCTCCCTACCAATTCCCGGCCCAGAGACATATGGGCGCCATTTGCAGCTTACTTGCTGTCCCGTACAGAGGTGAATGATCAACCTTGTGTTGGCCCTCCGATGTAAGTGCTTTCCTTATGTACCCTGTGTCATTAGACTGATCCCCCTGCAAGCCACTGCTTGGCTGACACTTTCACTATACAGCTAACTCCCGAGAGATCATGACCCGCACAGACGGCCCCTACTCATCTCCTACTGTCCTAATTGTACATTTTTAATTGTCCTCCATTATGTATCAGTGTACAAGGCTATGAGGATTATTGTGGGGTGCGTTCTTTAGCTTTACTTGTGAATTGCTGCCTTTTTATGACTCAAGCTCACAAGAGAACCACTGTACCTATTACACCTCTTTTCACTTTGTTATGGGTCACTTCATGCACACGTGTATTTCAATATTGTTTGACTGTAAAGATGCGGCCGGCCCTACGCGGTTGTAGGCAACTTGCTGTGTTAGATACTTCATTTTACTACGCAGTACCTACTGATGAACATTCAGCACACCATCGCTGCCGGCCACAAGATGGTTGTAGGCATGAAGCTGTGTAACCCACTAAGTTCCCAATAAAAAAATGTTTATAAAAACAAAATAACTACCTTTGAGTCTGCTGCATGCATTCATCGTTTCTGGTGTGCGACTGAATGTATATGTGCTTCGGTAGTTGTCTTTGTCACTGAAAGACAGGCTCCATACTTTTGTGAACATGCATGCCAATTGTTATATGGATGGCTATGTAGTACTTGACAAGTACACAAGTAACTTATTTAACTCAAAAGGACATATCTCAATCTCTTATGCACAAAACCTCATCCTTCATTGCATACCTACAGCATATTGTAGAAGTGTATTATGGACACTAAAATGTGGGTTTGATACTTGAGAAAGACCTATAAAATGCCAAATGAAGCTTGGAGGGAGAATACACAGACAGGGTTTGCATCACCCATGATTCACAAAGTATTTCTCTGCATGGTTCAGAAGGTTGTGACAGTACTTTCCTACATATGTAAGTGAGTGCAGTGTTACACCAGTATGCGTGCCACACAATCTTTCAGTAAATGTGCTGGTGTGTGACTGTATGTTTTAGTAGCTTTATGGCTGTCTAAAAGTATATGTAAGAGGTTGCACAAATACTTCAGTGCCTATGTAAGGGAATGCAGAGCTATGAATGTGTGAATACCACTAACTTTGAGTCTGCTGCATGCATAAGTAGATTCTAGTAAGTGACTGAATGTATATGTGCTTCTGTAGCTGCCTGATTAGGTTTCATAGGAGAGGGTTTATTCTTTTGTGAAGATGTATATCAGTTCCTTTAGGGGTGCATATCCTATGTAGTGCTTCACATAGGGGTCTACAAGTGCTCAAGAAACGTATTCAACTCAAAAGGACAGCTGTCAATCTTGCAAGTACAAAGCATCATGCTTTATGGTATACATACGATACAAAAGGGGATGATGGACGGAGCATTTGAGCAAATCAAACCCTCACCCCCAGTCAACTGATCTGGGTTTAATCCATCACCATTCTTTAGCTCACTCAGCCACCCCAGTTCAGACATGGCCATATGCAAATCAGTCTGACCCTTTGCCTCATGGGAACAGTTCAGCCCGAACTGCCAAGCCATGTCTTCCCTGGACCGGAAACAAGCATCCTGGGACCGGTTTCGGATTCATAATCCTCATCAGCCAGGCTATCTTGAATCCAGTGGCCAAGTGAGCAAGGGACTCACGTCTGAGCATACCCTGTCACACTTAGGGCGAACAAAGCGATACAAAAGGGGATGATGGACGGAGCGTTTGAGCAAATCAAACACTACCCCCAGTCAACTGATCTGAGTTTAATCCATCACCATTCTTTAGCTCACTCAGCCACCCCAGTTCAGACATGGCCATATGCAAATCAGTCTGACCCTTTGCCTCATGGGAACAGTCCAGCCCGAACTGCCAAGCCATGTCTTCCCTGGACCGGAAACAAGCATCCTGGGACCGGTTTCGGATTCATAATCCTCATCAGCCAGGCTATCTTGAATCCAGTGGCCAAGTGAGCAAGGGACTCACGTCTGAGCATACCCTGCCACACTTAGGGCGAACAAAGCGATACAAAAGGGGATGATGGACGGAGCGTTTGAGCAAATCAAACACTCACCCCCAGTCAACTGATCTGGATTTAATCCATCACCATTCTTTAGCACACTCAGCCACCCCTGTTCAGACATGGCCATATGCAAATCAGTCTGACCCTGTGCCTCATGGGAACAGTCCAGCCCGAACTGCCAAGCCATGTCTTCCCTGGACCGGAAACAAGCATCCTGGGACCGGTTTCGGATTCATAATCCTCATCAGCCAGGCTATCTGAATCCAGTGGCCAAGTGAGCAAGGGACTCACGTCTGAGCATACCCTGCCACACTTAGGGCGAACAAAGCGATACAAAAGGGGATGATGGACGGAGCGTTTGAGCAAATCAAACACTCACCCCCAGTCAACTGATCTGGGTTTAATCCATCACCATTCTGTAGCTCACTCAGCCACCCCAGTTCAGACATGGCCATATGCAAATCAGTCTGACCCTGTGCCTCATGGGAACAGTCCAGCCCGAACTGCCAAGCCATGTCTTCCCTGGACCGGAAACAAGCATCCTGGGACTGGTTTCGGATTCATAATCCTCATCAGCCAGCTATCTTGAATCCAGTGGCCAAGTGAGCAAGGGACTCACGTCTGAGCATACCCTGCCACACTTAGGGCGAACAAAGCGATACAAAAGGGGATGATGGACGAAGCGCTTGAGTCCCTTGCTCACTTTGCCACTGGATTCAAGCAATCCTGGCTGAACACGGCTGGAATGCCAGAAACCGGTCCTAGGAAGCTTGGTTCCGGTCCAGGGACAGTTCGGGCTGGACTGTTCCCATCAGGCACAGGGTCAGACTGATTTGCATATGGCCATGTCCGAACTGGGGTGGCAGGGTGGGCTAAAGAACGGTGATGGATTAAACCCAGATCTGTTGACTGGATGTGAGTGTTTGATTGGTTCAGACGCTCCGTCCATCACCACCCCCTTTTGTTCCGCTTTGTCGCCATAAGTTGGCAGGGCATGCTCAGACGTTGAGTCCCTTGCTCACTTTGCCACTGGATTCAAGCAAGCCTGGCTGAAGACGACTGGAATGCCAGAAACCGGTCCTAGGAAGCTTGATTCCGGTCCAGGGAAAGCATGGCTTGGCAGTTCGGGCTGGACTGTTTCCATGAGGCACAGGGTCAGACTGATTTGCATATGGCCATGTCTGAACTGGGGTGGCAGGGTGGGCTAAAGAACGTGATGGATTAAAACCAGATCTGTTGACTGGGTGTGAGTGTTTGATTGGTTCAGATGCTCCGTCCATCACCACCCCTTTTTGTACCGCTTTGTCGCCATAAGTTGGCAGGGTATGCTCAGACGTTGAGTTCCATGCTCACTTTGCCACTGGATTCAAGCAAGCCTGGCTGAAGACGACTGGAATGCCAGAAACCGGTCCTAGGAAGCTTGATTCCGGTCCAGGGAAGGCATGGCTTGGCAGTTCGGGCTGGACTGTTCCCATGAGGCACAGGGTCAGACTGATTTGCATATGGCCATGTCTGAACTGGGGTGGCAAAGTAAGCTAAAGAACGGTGATGGATTAAACCCAGATCTGTTGACTGGGTGTGAGTGTTTGATTGGTTCAGATGCTCCGTCCATCACCCCCCCATTTGTACCGCTTTGTCGCCATAAGTTGTCAGGGTATGCTCAGACGTTGAGTTCCATGCTCACTTTGCCACTGGATGCAAGCAAGCCTGACTGAAGACGACTGGAATGCCAGAAACCGGTCCTAGGAAGCTTGATTCCGGTCCAGGGAAGGCATGGCTTGGCAGTTCGGGCTGGACTGTTCCCATGAGGCACAGGGTCAGACTGATTTGCATATGGCCATGTCTGAACTGGGGTGGCAAAGTGGGCTAAAGAACGGTGATGGATTAAACCCAGATCTGTTGACTGGGTGTGAGTGTTTGATTGGTTCAGATGCTCCGTCCATCACCACCCCCTCTTGTACCGCTTTGTCGCCATAAGTTGGCAGGGTTTGCCGATTCTGTAATTACAGAATCGGTATTGCCCATTGATTCCTATGGGTATTTACCGAATCTGAAATACCTACATCTCCCCCCCTCTATTTTACCACCTCTTAAATACCGATTCGGTATGAATCGGTATTTAAGAGGTGGTAAATTAAAATTACCTACATCTGGGCCTAAGTCTGCAAATCAGACAAACTGTCACATTCTCATACACTCATAAAGCGTCTTTCTCACCTGTTATTAAACATACAAAGCCACTCACAAAATCAATCATACATTAACTCATATAGTTCCATTATTTTCTCAAATATATTTGGTACATTCATATAATGCTCACATACACATGTACCTTTTCAATCATTTTTTTCTCCAAATTAAATGCAATTCACATACCTGGAAATTGAGTTAGTTGATCAAATATCATTTTTTGGTCGAATCAGATAGATACAATACTGCCAGGAAATGTAAAAACTAATCATAAGAACACCACACCACTCTCATACAAAGCAACCATTAATGGCAGCATTTTCAACTTTGTGCCCTCTGATAATGCGGACGGCAGCAAATAAAAAAATTCTTTCATTTCTTTTACTTCATCACTCCATTCCTGAATGGTTATTATGTGTTAACCCTTTTATGCACTTTCATAAAGAAGCCCAATATGTGTTGATGTTTTGCACAATTCTGACAGTGGGCTACACTTGGGCTACATGTGGGTGATATTTGTGCTATATTTGGGCTCTATCCTCTCTGGTGGCCTTCTTGGGAGACTTATTTGTTATGAACCTCACTAATCCCCTCATTTACTGCAGTATACTAAGTAGAATGTTTTCAGTTTTTGACTTCAATTCCATTAGTCATATATGCCACAATTGTGGCATAAATTCAGAATGTTAGCACTCTAGTTTCTTATCAGTACACTCTAGTAAACTGCTGATCACCAGGAAGTTAACTGGCAGTCAGCTACTTGTGTTAAAAGTGCATGTTTCAGTCTGCTTGTCAGAATGTTTTAATTGAATAGAAGAGGAAGATATTTGAGAATTCATTTAAAACGTGTCCTAATTTTTCTTTCTTCATCACTAGCCATCATTTCTATGACAGAATAAAACCACAAATTTTGCGCATTTCTAAATTAAAGGTTTAAAGGTATACTAGTTTGATTCAAACAAGATGGCTTCAGGTGTGCCATTCTTTTGTCACAAGTAAGCCTGTTGGCGCTCTAGTTGTTCTTTAGAACACTCAGAGAGGTTACAGTAGAACACAACTGATAGGCTGCTTCTGTTGAGGTACAAGAGGAAGATTTTTGAGATCTCACTTAAAACATGTCCTAATTTGTCTTTTTACAGCACTAACCATAATATCTATGACAAAATAAACCTCTCATAGTGTTTCTTTCTAAATTAAAGGTTTTAACTTTTACCAGTTTGATCCAATCAAGAAGGCTTTACGTGTGCCATACCTTCATCATAAGTAAGACTGTTAGTGCTCTAGTTGTTCTTTAGAACACTCTGTGAGGCTCTATATATATACATACATATTCAATGAAAAAACCAAAGGCTATAGGGATGTTATAGTTAGGCTCATATTGCACTCATATAACACCAGTGAATTTTCGCAGTTATATTTAGTTGAGCTAACAATAACCTACGACCCCGCAATGTACTGTTTATGAACTCACATATTATATCACTCATGACATGGTCAGTGAAATCACTAATGACATAATCCCATGGGTGTTGTGTTTTATAAACGTTTGTGAGACTTGAAGATATATAGTAAGCCACATCATAAGTTACATTTGTTTTTTTCTGTGCTAGTAATTAGTCATACTATTTCTAACCTATCTCTTTTAAGTGGCTGTATGAGTGTGTGAGTGGGTGTGTCCATAGCTGTATGGATGTATTAGTGGGTACATGAGTAGCTGTATAGGTGAGTCAGTGGCTGTGTCAGTGGTTGTATTAGAGAGTGAGCGCGTGTGTGAGTGGCTGTATAGGTAATTCACTGGCAGTGTGAGTGGCTGCATAGGTGTGTGACCTGGTATGTGAGTAACTGTATGGGTGACTTAGTGGCTGTGTGAGTACCTATATGGGTGAGGAAGTAGATA
The DNA here is from genome assembly GCF_964261635.1 of Lissotriton helveticus. Taxonomy (NCBI): domain Eukaryota; kingdom Metazoa; phylum Chordata; class Amphibia; order Caudata; family Salamandridae; genus Lissotriton; species Lissotriton helveticus. The sequence continues at coordinate 643,423,639 of NC_136071.1, read as the reverse complement.
TATAAGTGGCTTTATGGTTTGCTGAGTATGTGTACAGGTAAGTGACTGGGTGTGAGTGCCTGTATTAGAGAGTAAACATCTAAGTGAGTGGGTGTAAGAGAGAGTGTGTGGATCTGTGACTAGTTGTATTGATGAGTGACTGCATAATTAAGTACTTGTGCGGGTGAGTGAGCAAGGGCATGAATGTCTGTACGAGAGAGGGTGAGGGTATATGAATGGCTATATGGGTGCATGAATGGATATGTAAGTGGGAGTCCGGGTGAGTAAGTGGGTGTGTGAGTGGTTATATGGGTGAGTGAGTAGCTGTGTGACTCGCTGTATAAATAAGTGAGTACTAGACAGGCTATATGGGAGAGAATGTGGTTGTTTCAGTGCCTGTTTAGGTGACTTCATACTTGTTTTTGTATCTGTATGAGGAAGTGAGTCCATGTGTGAGTATTTGTGTGAGAGAGTGAGTGAGTATATGAGTGGCTCTATGGATGAGCAAGTGGTTTTTGAGTAGTTGTATGGGTCTGTGAATGTGTATGTCAGAGGTTATGTGATTGTGTGGGTGAGTGAGTGGTGTATGAGAGGTTGTATTGGGATGTGAGTGGGTGTATGAGTGGTTCCATGCATGATGTCATCAGTGATTCCATCAGTGATGTCACTGACCTGGTTATAAGTAATATGGGGGTCATAACCAGAGCATTCTGGGGTGCACGTTATAGTTTGCTCAGGCAACCATAGCTACTGAATTTCCCTGGTTTTGTATGAGTGAAATGTGAGCCTGACTATAACATCCCTGTAACCTTTGTTTTTTGTGTGAATTTCTACGGTTTATACATTCGTATTCTTACCTATAACATCCCTGTAACCTTTGGCTTTTTCAGTGAATTACTAAGGTTTTTAAATTCAATCCCAACTATAACATCCCTGTAAACCTTGTTGCTTTCAGTGAATTTCTACTTTTTAAAATTTCTATTTCCTAACTATATTGTCCCTGTAACTTTGTTTTTTTCAGTGAATTTTTAAGGTTTACCTTTTAAACTTTGAAAGTGGAGGTGTTTGTGGTTTGTTCTGTTTTGAGTGAATCTATGACTCTCTGAGTGGGTATCCGAGTGTTTATGTGGGTGTATAAGTGTGTGTATGAGTACACGTTGCTTTTTGCAGCCATAATAAAGTCTCTCTGTTTGTTTATTGGGTGATAAGACCATTAGTGCTCATAACTGCAATCTTTTTACAACAGTTACTTACTAAGCACATATTTTGTAAAGTATACATTTTTTGCAGCAGGTTCATTGGCTCTCTCAGCTACATTAATGGTACTATCACTAGACAAAAGTGGGGTACTTATTAATGTTTCTTGTTTTCACTTAATCATTCTCTTATTTGGGTGCATTGTTTATGAAAAATGATGTGTGTTTCAGGCTTATGGTATTTGATTTGAAATCTATGTAGTCCTATTTGCGTTAAGATGCTCAGGTGGTTTGTTCTTGAATGTGTGAGAAGTGGATATACTTCTTAGTGTCTATAATACTGAATTAGTTATGTAGAGAGGTAAGTAATCTTTTTATTTTACATGTATTTTTTAATCCGTGGTTGCTCTGTGGGACCACAAATATAGATGGTCTAAACTCTATTGTGTTTCCCCCGATCACATGATCATAAGAAACCTGCTGTTCCTTCCACAGTTTAATCACATTTTTTAAGTAATTTCAAAGATATAGGAGTTACTGATTGTAAAGATAGGTAGAGTATGGACATACTAGGAAGCTTGGAATTTAGGCTGAATACTGAGGTATTTTATATGAAGCCTTTTTATGCTTTGTGGCTCTGGACCTGCGGTGCCACAAAATGTCAAAATAAGATTCTGCCGTTTCATTGGTTAATATTGAACCACACCTATTTTGAGTAGGGCCACTCCCTAAAATATTTATTATTTCTTCTAGATGCTGTGGGAGAAATATTTTTGGGGAAATATAATTTCAGAAATTCTGCTTTCAGAATGGCTGAAGGGAGTGCTGCAGCACCAGCTGCAGACCCTGTGGTAATTCCACATGAAGAAGAAGAGCTTCCATCATATTGGTGAAAGGAGAGCGAGATGTGGCAGTTCTTCTTTTCCATACCTAGTGGCGAAAAAAAGTATGCACAAAAAGATTCATCAAATGCAAACTGTGTGGAAAATGATTGTCTCATGGCACCACTGAAAATATAGACATGGGACTTCAAGCATGTGGAAATATGTCCACAGAATCCATAAGCATGAATATCTGTGGGTGATCATAGAGAGGGAAGGAAGAAGCTTGGATGCTGCAGCTGGGTTATCATCATCTACCCATGCCACTCCTGCAGAGATCACAATGGCAGCCACCTGCTGTGAATTGGGAGGTATGGTTATTTACTGTGCCACCTGCCACAAACTTGTTGCTGCAAAGGTGAAGAATATCACAGATTTTTATGCACAGGTGAAAACACACCATTGTTATGTTTTTTATGATTTATTTTCAAGTAACTGTTGTAATGCGCTGTTATGCTCTGGGAATGCAAAGGTTCTGCATTTAGTCTTTCATGAAAATTAATTTCACCGTTTTTGAAGCAAAGTAAAAAACAACTAGGAAAATAAAAAACATTTGCAAAAACATACCAAAAAAATGGTTCTAGTTAGAAGCACCACTGAAGCAAAGAAAGAGCTGTGTTTGACTCTTCATCATTGTTGTGCATTTTTTTCGATTTGGTGTTAAGTGTATGAATACGTCTGTCTATGTGTGTGTTACGGTATGTATAAGTGAGTCGCAGCGGACTAGATTGTATTTATGACTGAGTGTGTGAGTGAGCCAGTGAGTGCATCAGAGGGAGCATGGGTGTCTCAGGGTATGGATTAATATGTCTCAGGAAGTGTAAGTATATGCATAAGTAAGTAAATGAGTGTATCAGTGAATGCATTGGTGCGTGAATGGGTGTGTCAAAGTATGTATTAGTGTGTCACGGGGTATGCCACTGTTTGTATTAGTAAGTGTGTGAGCATGTCAGTGAATGCACCGGTGTGTCCATAAGTGTCGTAGTGTGTGTATCTGTGAGCTCCAGCGTGACTCAGTGTGTGTTTGAGTGAGTGTGTTAGTGAATGGATTGATGTGTGTATGAGTGTGTCAGTGTATGTATCAGTGTGTGCCTGGGTGTCTCTATATATGCATCAGTGTGTGACTGGGTGTGTTAGTATGTGCATCCATGTCTGACTGACTGTATCAGTGTATGTGTCAGTGCGTGGCTGGGTATGTCAGTGTATCCATCAGTGTCAGCTGGGGTGTGTTAGGGTATATATCAGTGCACGCCTGGGGAGATACAGTGTGCCTCAGAGAGTTTCTAGATATCTTAGTATATGCAAAACTGCCTGCCTGGGTGCATTAGTGTATAGATCAGTGTGTGTTTGGGTGTTGTATTGTATGTCAGTGTCTGTCTGGGTGTTGTAGTGGATGGATCAGGGTGTGACGGGGTATGCTAGTGTGTGCATCAGTGTGTGCTTCAGTCTGCCAGTGTATGCATAGGTTTGTCCCTGCGTGTGTTAGTATATGTATGAGTGTGTTTCTAAGCGTGTCAGTGTATCCATCAGTGTCTGATTGGGTCTAGGTGTATGTAAATGTGAGGAATACCTTCTGGCTGTATTAGTGAATCTAGGAATATGTAAGAGTGTGTGCAACTAGTTGTCTTAATGCAGGATATCTAAGTGCTTTATGGGTGTTTAATTTAATGTTTAAGTGTCTCTGTCTATATCTAACTGAGTATTTGAGTGGCTGTATGCTTTTGTAAATAGGTATATAACTCTAAATATGCTTGGGACAGTTCATGTAAAACTAAGTGTATGAGTCTGTAACTGCACATGTAACTTACTGAATCTTAAAAGTACATTTCTAACCACATATCTCCCTGCCCTTAGGCCTACATCTGCTCACTATCTTGGGGTGACATATCTAGTAGAAGGAGGGGGGGGGGTTAAGATCAAGCAAAAAGTTGTCAATGTTAAATTGGCCTGGCTGTAAAACTGCCACACAGGATCTGCAGCGGCAGGTTCCAGACATGTTTAAAGGGCTACTGGTCTCAATGGGTGACTAAGAGTGCCAGTATTTCACTATGTATGTAAGTGTATTAGTCCATCTTCCTATACTACTACCAAGTGTTACTCTTTGTAAAATATGTCATCTGATTGGTTGTGTGACTGTCTGTATCCACTTGTGAGACTTGTATGGGTGAATGACTGGGTGTGTCAGTATCTGTGTGGGTAAGTGAGTGGCTGTGTCAGTGGCTGTATGGGTAGGAGAGTGGGTGTATGAATGACTGGGTGAGCCAGTGGGTACATGAGAGGCTCTATGGGTGAATGAGTGGGTACATTAGCGGCTGTATGGGTGAGTAAGTAGCTGTGTGAGTGCACATACCAGTGTATGAATAGGTATGTGATTAACTGTGTGGGTGTGTGTCCAGATGACTCAGTCGCTGTATCTCGCACTGCCTCAGTGTTTAATTTGTCGATGTAAGTTTGTTCAACAATACAGAAATAGCTAAGTAGGAGATTACATGATGGCAATAGATGTTGACATTCATCTGTTTAAAAAGAAAAGAAACATAAATATAAGTTAGTATTACATTTTACAGAATTACACAATAAACTTTATTATATACAAACAGTACACATGTCCTATGTTGTGATAGGATTTCATATTATATTAAAACATTTTAATTTCCCTTTTTTACTGTTCCCAGCTCTCATACTTCTTCACCATAAACAGTGGTCAATATGAAGCATCATCCTTGAACAGTGTTGGAAAAAACAATGAATCGATTTTAAAACAAAACAAACTGCACAGTATTTCACTATAAATAATTTACAATATGCATTGCATTCACTACAATTCATGAATCTTTTGTTTTATGTTTTATCTGGAGTTGCTCAACTAATCCAAAAAAAAGTAATGAAGAAATATTATCTGAAATGGTTGTATCTGGTATAATACTACAATTACATTCAAACCTCTCTTTACTTTTGAAGATCCTCTTCGAAACAACACCCCAGGTCGGCCAAATGATATGTAAACTGGTGATGATCCATGTAGACAAATTCCCACACAGTAGTATTTTCCACAAGCAGTATGTAAAAGTTTGATTGAAGAAACAAAAGAGATGCATTTTGTAGTTCTGAAGCAGTTTTTGTTTTCAACTTATTGCTGCTGTAATTGCATTATGTCCAGTTTCAGGTTCATTAGCGAGTAGAGTATTTAGATGATATATTAACTCCTTTCTGCAAGATAAAAGGATTCTTGAATTTTGAAGTCCTTTTGAAGATATTAGCCCCAATAGGCCAAATAATTTTAAAACACAGATGAACCATGTTGAAGAAACACCATTCACCACTTTTTTTAATCCAGAATCCGTTCTTAGAACTTTGGCTGAAGAAAGAAAAGATATGGGTTTGGAAGTTTGAAAGGAATTTTTGATTTGAATTTAAGATTGATGTAATTTTTTTTTTGTTTCAAAACCTTTATTAGTTGCATACAATGTTATACACAGCATGGTGACTACAACCAGAACTCGGCCATCAGCGTAGTGAGTGGTCAATTAAATCTCTTCGTGAGCAGCATATACATACACAGCAAGCCGCCTACAACCGCATCGGGTCGGTCGCGTCAAATGAATCAGTTAGTCTTGAATTTATCTGTTTTAGATTTTTGTGAAAATATAAATACAAACAACAAAAGAGGCTATACTATTAACCACATTGGTACATTCGGCTCAGACATATATTTCAACGCTGCACAACAATTATTGCATTGTAATACGTTACATACGACATTGTCAGTTATTGTATAAACATCAGAGGGTACACCTTCACCCATCAAGTCGTCTCCCATCTCGACTCACTCTAAAGTGTATTAGCGAAATAGTCCCAGCAGTAATACATACCCGTGTGTATATCAGTTAACATGGATGACTCAGAACATCTTATATATGGGTCTTTATAAATGGTCACTCTTCCACCCCTCTGTGTCCCCGCAACTAGGTGCTCTGCGAAGTCAGGCTTCCTAACGTGTTCTCCAAAGACTCACGGGGCCGCATCAGTAAATAGGATGTTAGTGGTGATCAGATGTCTCTGGGTCTGGATGCACTAGGCAACAACTCGGCATAAGTGGGGAGCTGCTCCTGGCAATAAATCATATCATTGAGCCAGTTCTTAAATTTGTGTGCTCTCCCCCTGCCCCACCTACAGGCTATCCGTCTCTTGAGCATTAGCAGTGCAAGTGCTGTGAATCGGCGAGGCGCTCTGGGCACATCTTTAACATAGCTCAATAATGCCAGCAGTGGCGTGGGCTCAAGATGCGTGTTGGTCATCTGATTCAAGGCCTCAAATACGTGTCCCCAGTATTCATTTACTCCTGGGCAATTCCAGGCTAGGTGTAAAAAATCAGCTTGTGGCGCATGGCATCTATCACATCTATCTGTACTACGTAACTGGTATTTGTGCATCCTGACTGGCATATAATACAATCTGTGTAGATATTTATAATGTATAATACGCAGCCTGCTGCTGGCCGAGATCTGCTCAGTTTGCGAGCAACAGTACTCCCATTGGTCATCCGTCAGCTCAAATCCTAATTCCTCACCCCATCGTGTGCGGGATGGTGCAGCTGCTACCTCTCGTTGTGTGTGGACTATACGATAGCTCAATGAGACTAGGTGTTTGGGCATTGCTTGTTGAAGGAGCAAATGTATTGGGGCAAGTGGCGGGGGCTCAGTCGGAAAGTCTGAAGTCAGAGATCGGACCCTATGTTTGAGTCGTATGCACAGAAAGGCATCCAACGGGGTTTGCTGCACACCCTGGAATACGCTCTCCGAATCTCGAAATTGTCAATTCTCATATAAGTCTCCCCAGGTTCTGATAGCCATGCGATCTTGAAATTTATGAAAAAGTGTTTCTTGAAGGAGGTGCATGTTTGGGTGGTATGTTAGTGATAGGAGCGGGGAGTAGATCATGGGGGCCGCCAGGAGGCGCTCGATGCGCCTCCATGCCGTGATCGTAGCATAGACAGTATTCTGCGTCTGCTCCTGAGTAGTTAGAGCAGCGTATGGGACTCCCTCTATCGGGATGGGGCGCATGAGCCAGTGTTCTGCTGCTAGTTGTGGCATGTATTTGGGCTGCTTTATCCAGAAATATAAATAGAGGGCTTGCGCACTTATATAATAAAGCACAAAGTCTGGAATACCAAACCCTCCTGACGAGTATGGCCTCGTTAGGACAGTCCACTGCAGTCTAGACTGCTTGCCCCCCATACCAATCTAATCAGTTCTGTTTTAAGAGATTTTTAAAAAATGCCGTCCTGGATAGTACGGGATATTTAAAAACATATAAAGTAATTCGGGCAGTAACACCATTTTAATTAGGGACGCTCACCCTGCCATAGAGAGAGGGAGTGCTATCCAGCGGGTCACATTATCTGTAATACGATTCAGCGCAACCCCATAGTTAAGCCTGATAAGTTCCTCCTTATTTCTGTTGATGCCAATACCCAGGTAACGCTGCTCGTCATCGCACCATTCCAACGGATAGTCCAATGGAAAGCGCAATACGGAGTCAGTCAGAGTAAAGGGGGAGGATTTCCCCCAATTTATCTGAATTCCCGAAAGGTTCCCAAATACAATGAATTCCCGAAGGAGTGGGTTAAAATTGTGTTGGGGGTCTCTCACATATAAAGTAATATCATCGGCATACATGGAAATCAATATTAGTCTCAGGTTGCACCACAAAGCCTTGTCATTATGATGCTGTCGCAACGTTGCCGCCAACGGTTCTGTCGCCAAGGCAAACAGCAAGTGGGATAATGGGTATCCCTGTCGGGTACCCCTTGTAATCGAGAAGGTTTGAGACATAAGCCCATTGATGAGTACCCTGGCCCCTGGTCGGTGATACAGCAGTCGTATCCAAGCTAGAAACAGTGGTGGGAATCCCATCCGGAGCATTATCCCAAAGATGTAATTCCACTCAATAGAATCAAAAGCCTTAGTTGTAAAGAGAGTCCTCAGGTTATGGGAAGTGGCCCTCCTAGGAACAAACCCGGACTTATCCGGAAGAATCAAGTGCTCTAATAACAAGCTTAGTCGAGCAGCGATGAGTTTTTCCAAAATCTTGGCATCACAATTGAGAAGGGAGAGTGGTCAGTAGGACCCGCACTGGTGGGGTGGTTTCTCGGGCTTTAAAAGTGAGATAATGAGAGCTTCCCTCATAGATGGTGGGAGGGAGCCGATTTCCAGTGATTCCTCGTAGATCTCACGTAAGATTGGGGCCATCAGATCTATGTAGGTTTTGTAAAATTCTATCGGAATGCCATCTAATCCAGTGGCCTTCCCGGACTGCATGCTCATGATGGCGTCTCGAACCTCGTCCAGTTCAAATGGAGCACACAGAAATTCTCTGTGCACATCGCTCAGCCAACCCAAAGTAACATCCCCAAGGTAGGCTTCTAAATCTAGATCATCCCTTCCAGTAGTGGTATATAGAGCAGTGTAGTGCCGTGTGAAAGCCTTGAGTATGCCTGCAGTGTCCCAACAATTTGTTCCATCCGGCTGTTCCAATTCTACCACGTAGTTGGAATAGCGTGGCCTTCTAACCGTATCCGCTAACACTTTGCCTGGCCTCTCTCCCTCTCCAAACTTGTGGGCCACCCAGTGTTTGCCCCTGAAACGTGTTTCCCTGTGTGCCTCCTCCATGTATTCTGTGAGCTTTGCCCTAAACTCCCATTGCGTATTCACGTCTGGCTTGAGCGCTAAAGATGCCTCCAGTACCTTGAGCTCCCTGTCCAATCTGCAGAGTGTGTTAGTGATGTCTTTCAGCACACCCGCCCCTTTAGACATACAAAACCCTCTAAAGGTGACCTTAAATGCCTCCCTGATGATCTCGACGCTCTGTACCGTGCCCTTATTTCGTTCAAAAAAATCCTGAATCTCTTCACGCAGCTTTTCTTGAAACACCGCGTCCAAAAGCATACGCGCGTTTAGCCGCCAAGCACTGCGCGGGGGGTTAAAGTCCACAGAGGAGAGCGTGAGTTTAACGGGTGCATGGTCAGAGTATGTCCTAGCTAAGTGTTGCACTGCACAGACCGCCGGCCCCAGCCCCCGGGATATAGTCCAATAATCTAGCCGCGCCCAAGACGCGGCCTATGCCGTGAAATGTGTCCCTTCACGTTGTAGGGGATTGGTGTGCCTCCACGCATCGAGCAATTGCTTTTCTATGATGATATCCTGTAGTACAATGCTAGCCTTAGTGCGATGGTGTGGGGCAGGGTGTGACCTATCCAGGCCTGGAGCATAGGTAACATTTAAGTCTCCTCCCCATAAGATGTGATTAGAGCCTATCTCCCTGATCGCTGCCCATAAAGAGACAAAACAATCTGGGGCATCTACATTAGGTCCATAACAGCACACCAAAGTTACCGACTCCAGTCCAAGTCGCCCCCATGCCAGGCAGTACCTCCCCTGGTCCTCGCTGGAGGTTCCAGCCAGATGAAAGTTCACTTGCCTCTTAACCAGTATGGCAGTCTCTCTGGCGTAGTTTGAGTAGGAGGAGAAGATTCTGTGTGCTGCCTATCTAGATGCAAATGCGGAGGCCCTCTGGGATGTGAAGTGAGTCTCTTGTAGTAGTGCTATATGTGTCTGGTGTCTATCCAGATAAGCTAGATCTTGCCGTTTCTTCCTTGGGTCCCCTAGTCCTCTGACGTTCCATGTGTTAATATTCAGTTGTGTCACGTCTATGCTAGTCATATGTACCTCTTGTAAAAATGGTCAAGCCATATCTTTGTAGCATTTCGCCCCTGGAACCTTATGCAAACAATGTAGAGTGTAGTGCTGCCCGTTGTACCAACTACTTGTACTTTACCTGTGGATTCTGTGATCTCAATGTCTAGCTTGTCAATCCGCCCCACATCAACCAACACTTGTTCAACTCCCTCTCCCACCCGTGCCCCCCACTGAAGCATCCCCAACGTGCCAGCATCATATACCCTCCCTCCCCACCCCGTCCCTCTCCCAAAAAGAACAACAACAAAGTCCTCGCAAACCATATGCGGTAGACTAGTCTGGGGTGATTCCCTTTGGGGGCCATCTCTAGGTGGCAACACAACGACCCTGCGCCCATAGAGCACTCAGCAGCCGAAGCCGCGGCCCTAACGGGCAGAGGGTGCCCGGTGCGCAGTTGTTTGGCACAACTAAAACATACATCTACTAGTAGAGCTGCCCACCAACATACAATTTTGTGTCTCAGATACAGCAATTTGTTACCATATTCACGCCATTCAAGGATCACATCATTGCACATCGTCCTCTGCTCCCGCCATCGGGGACCGCCGGGGGCTCTCTGCGTCGCCGTCAGATCTGGTAATTTTTTTAAGTTGCTTGAGGAAATCCTCCCCTTGTTGTGGCTTTGTGAAGAACCTCTGCTTGCCCTGATGCGTAACCTTCAGCCGTGCCGGATATAAAAGTGCATAGTCAATTTCGGCCTTCCGCAGCTTACTCTTGACGTCAATGAATTTCCGTCGTTCTTCCTGGACCATAGGCGTGAAGTCAGGATTAACGGAGAAAGAGTTGCCATCGTATGACAAGGTTTGTTTACTTCACGCAGCTCGCAGGGCCACATCCCGGTCTCTGTAATTCAAAATCCTTGCTATTATGGGCCTTGGGGTGTCTCCTGGCTTGGGCCTAGGCCCCAGCGATCTATGAGCGTGTTCCACAATTAATTGTTTGGAAAAAGCCTTCGGTATACCTAAAATGCTAATGTTGTTGCGTCTACTGCGCGCTTCCAAGTCCTCGTTCTTTGCAGCAATGACCCTCAACAAGTTATCCATGCGGGTGAGCTGCGACGTGTGTCTAGCGGTCGTGTCTTCCGAGTCAGAGATGCGCCTTTCCGTTTCCTTGATCCTCTTGTCATGTCCATCCAATTTGTGTGCAATGGCGTCCATCCGCGACGACATCCTGTCTACCTTATCCACTATGGTGGCAAATCCCTGCCGGACTTTACAAAGGATGTCTTGCACATCAGTGGACTGTCCAGTAGCTTCCTACTGAGACCCACTTCTCCCAGCCTGTTCCTGGTCTTCTTACGCCGAGCGGTTGTTCCTTTTAACCGCATCGAAATTGAGTTTCGGCTGCCGTGTGTCTGGTTTGCCCATATTGCCCCGGTTCGTGATTATTGCTGCATGTTGAATCTTCGGACTCTTTCTGTGACCTGCAGTGCGACCACGTCGTCTGCGTGGGCAGTGATGGTTTTACACAGCGATAATCAGAGGCGTCTCGGTAGCAGTATACAATTGCACCAACTAGTGATGCCCCGGCGATACTTCCTTAGCCAGGGGTCCACTGCAACCTCTATGCTTCCTTGTCGTGGCACCCTCTGCATCTCGTGGCAACACAGGAGCAGCTATATCAATCCGGCAGCACTGTGCAGTCTATGCGTTCTTGGGCAAAGGCGGAGCTCTTCATATACGGGTGCAGACTCCCAGGGGCTCAGCTACTGCATTCACACGGTTTGGCCGTCAAGTGACATCTAGGCAGCACACTGCGCATATGGGTAGCCTCCTCTATGCATATCTCAGGAACCGCCTCGTCGCGGTGCTCACTGCCGTCTGCAAGCACCGTCTAGGGCTGGGTGTACCCCCACCTGGTGTCCCACTTTGCTTGGCAGCTCTCAATTCATCACCCCCTTGGTGTGCCAGTCGGAGTCATTCAAGCCGGTGATGTACCACCCTCCGTTGATCCCCCAGGGCAATGCAGGCAACCAGCCGAGCAGCCAGCAGATCCCGGGTACTGTAATGTAAGCTAAGGGGGGGGGGCGCCAATGGTTTTTAAATCCCTTATGCCGCACTGCTTCTCTACAATGTTCTCCGCTCCTCCGCCGTAGTCGGCATATCCACAAAACAAAGTAGTACAGATAAATAAGTGACTTTTTTCTAACTTTTTGAATTAATTGAATGTTCAAGAGTTCTAACACCTGTTAAGTATGCACTTTTTTCCTCTTCATTGAAAAAACTGTATGACAAAAGTATAAAATAGTTTTCTAAACCAAGTACAAATAAAGTAGAAGCTTAAAACATAAAGAAATATGTGTGGCTTATGAGGTAAAAAATAAAAAAAGCTTGTAATAAATAGAGACTTAGGCAAACTTTTTGTTTTGAACTTATTAGGCCCTGCCGGTCTCTCGTCCCGTCGGGCCACACTCCTTTTTCCTAAAAAAGTGTATTTTGGGATGGCGCATTTCACATACTGTTGTATAAAAATACAAGACAGAATCATCAGTGTCTGTTCCAAACTTCTGGGCATCTTTTACCCATAACAGCATGTGAATATGTGGAGCACCTCTAGCTTGGTACTCTTTCTGCCAAAAGAAATCAGTTACTTTCGCAAGAGGAGGATAAGTTTTGTTGCAGATAAAAGCCATCATTGCTTGAAACCTGTGGTTAAAATATCTGCAAGCATTTGCAGGGTCCAACAAGCAAAGTTCTCCCAGTGGTTTCAGATTGATGTCTTTTATTTTTGCGTTTTCTCACAAAAATTCAAGCAAGTAATTCAATGCATACTCAGCACAACTGAGTGTTAAAAACAAAGCACATGTTCCTAGGCTTCTCAACACGCATTTCTGCTCAGCATGACAATGATACCAATACTCGTTAGTACCATGTTGACACACCATCAAATTAATCAAGTTGCATTCCAGGTTTTCATCTTTTCCATTAAGTTTATCAACAAATTCCCTTCCTGAGAGATTTTGTAGATTCACTCCTGTTTTCAGAATGTGATTTACTGCATAAATTAGCCCAGACTAGTCGCGCTCCAATAGTAGATGAAATATATAGGGAATACACAAATGAAATCTATGGTCCTCTGAATAAAGTCAACTTTTTCTGTGCCCGGCTGCTGGTATTTGTACAGGCTGGTCATCATACCTACCACACACTACAGTAGGAAACAGAAGCAGAAAACAGTGATCCTCTGAACCTTTCTCCCACACACTTCAGGGAGCTCCTTTCACTTCTTTGAAAGGGATCAATAGCATCTTTAGAATTCAGCTTATGAATACTCTACTGTTCATAAATTTCTTCTGATCTGTATCTATCCAACTTTTCAATGTGACTTCTCATTGTAATGTGTTATCCTCCTTCTTCAAAATCTTTCTGCATTCCTATAGTTTCAAGATTCTGCTTGAAATCTAATGACAGGTACACAACTCTACCGTTAAGACCTTTCTGGAGCACTGTTGGAGGTTGCTTCCCTGTTTTTGGTTACATATGAACTATAGCTTGTAATAGATGTATACATTGTATCAGAATTGATTCGCAAATATGTAAATCTTGAATTTCTGGTGGGATTTAAACTAGTTATAACTAGTTATTGACTTCCCTAGCTGGCATTCTATTATCCTCCAACTTATCACAACAGTACTTATACATAATTTAAAGTGTGCTCAAATCATATTCTTGCCATTTATTGTTCTCTTTTTCACTTTTCAAATACAAATCAACATTTCAAGTTTGACTTTTGCAGTGAGCGCATCGACAACAAATGCAAACAACATTTGGTTGCTCTGAAGAAACGATGTTAAACTTTGCAATGTCTTTTGCAAAACTTTCAGTGCTAATGCCTGTATGCTGTTCTTCTACACTTCCAAACCTCTACTACATCTGCTATTGTATCATGCAATAGGCTTATATTTATCTCTCCTAAACATAAAGCAGGAGTATCAACATAGTAAAGTCTTCTAACCAAATTTTGCATTTTAAAGGATGCACAGCTAAAATCCTGAAGTGATGAAAGCTGCTTGTGCTAACTTTCTTTGATAGACATGCCAGTGAATGTACGTGTAAATTACTGTACTCCCTGACTTTGCATGGATCTAATCCTTGAAAAATTGCAATTTTTTGCTCATTACTTTGGAAAATTAAGTACAAATTCTCTAAAAATGTCAATTGATTGCTGCCAAACACTGCAAATACTACTGCAGTTCCACTTGTATACAGGAGCTGGTCTACGGCTTCTTTGTACCTCTACAGCTATCAATTCCTCTAAATACCTAAGAACCATCTCCTCCTTTGCAATAGGAGTATGATATTTTACCTCACAACCAGTTGTATCAACTGCATGCAATAGTGTGTTACCTTCCGCAGCTAACATCATGAAGTGATGAAAGCTGCTTGTGCCAACTTTCTTTGATAGACATGCCAGTGAATGTACGTGTACATTACTGTACTCCCTGTCTTTGCATGGATCTAATCCTTGAAAAATTGCCATTTATTGCTTGATACTTTGGAAAATTAAGTAAAAATTCTCTAAAAATGTCAATTTATTGCTGCTAAACACTGCAAATACTACTGCAGTTCCACTTGTATACAGGAGCTGGTCTACGGCTTCTTTGTACCTCTTCAGCTATCAATTCCTCTATATACCTAAGAACCATCTCCTCCTTTGCAATAGGAGTACCATCTTTTACCTCATAACCACAACCAGTTGTATCAATTGCATGCAATAGTGTGTTCCCTTGGAAATAGCTTTCCTCATTAAAATAAGGTTCCGTACTAGAGGTATGCTTCCATTCACCTTTAAAAATCTTGCAATAAATAGTTCTGTTAGTAAGCCTTTTCCTATCGTTTTTTTTAAACACATTACAGTTATGTCTGGTGTCTTCAGTCTATTCAATATTAAGCCAAAGAGTTTCCACTTCAAAGCAAATGCTCACTCAGCAATGCTCTCAATAAGTTGCTTGTGCTTGAATGCAACACTGCTCACTCCTTTCATATGTCATCATCCTTTTTTAGAAAATTCTGTTTTACTCTAATCCGAACATTTGAGCTTGTAACTCCTTAAACTGTTTATGCCTCCTTGATAAACTTTCTCTTTACTAAGGATATTTCCTACTGTGAGGAATGTGTACTCCTTCCTTTTTCGTGCTTGAAGATAAAATTAAATTTCTACATCACACTTTACTCTCATTTTGCACTTTCCAGTATATATGTTTCAAAAACTGCTTACTACGGTTACCAGATTCTCTCTTCTTGCTCGGGACATTTTTCACTTCATTTTCTTTTTCTTTCTGAGTTTGAAATTGGTAGTAGTGTTTTTTCTGTTTCTTTTTCGTTCCACCCTTGTCAGGGATTGTAAATCTTCTTTTTAAAATGCAAGTGGAATTCTGGAAAGCACATAAAGAATAGATTTACCTTTATGGAATACACTATTAAATAATTTACTTTAAAGTAAACTACTAAGTACATAAGTGGTGATTTTGATTTCCAAAGTGTTTTATAAGTCTTTCAGTATGGAACTATACACACATGTGTAAGGGTAAGCAGAATAGTGTGTTTCAGTGTATAAGAGTATATTTCCGTATGTGTGATTCTGTTAACATATGTGTCAGTGTGCACCTACCTATGTTACTCTACTATTCTGTGTATGCCTGGGTGTGTCACTGTATCCATCAATATGTGTTTGAATGTGTCAGAGTATATATGAGGGAATACCTAGTTTTGTCATTGTATGTATGAGGATGCTACTGAATGTTTCAGTGTATGTATCATTCTTTGAGTAGATATGCCAAAGTGTGCATCAGTCTGTGCCTGGGTGTGTCACAGTATGTATCAGAGTGTCCCTGCATATAAACGCTCTACTGTAGCCTTCCTGAAACATGTTCAAAGGCCTAGTTGTCGGGATTGATGAGTTATTTGTGCATACCTAAGTGAGTGTCTTAGTGTGTATGTGAGTGTGTTATTGTATATGTAAGTAAACATATTAGTACATGTCTGCCTCTCTTTGTAACTCTATGAATCTGTAAATGTGTATGTAACAGGATGTATGTATACCTTGCTGGATATTTTAATTTGTACTGGAGTATTTAACTGTGTATGCAATTGCCTCCCATGCTGGTGGATACATAAGAGCTGTATCTATGTTTGTCAGTGAATATATACATGTCTGTCAGTGTGTGAGTATGTGTTTTAGTGGCTCTTTCCTTTTATATGTAGGTATGTAATTTGCAGTATAGGTTGGATTGGATTGGATTGGATTGGATTGGATCTATAACTGGACCTAATGGTCTGGTAGGGTGCATATAACTGAATCAAACTTAGGAAGCATATCTTATCTTTTAAGCTCATAGCTGCCAGCTTTATAGCCTACATACAGCTTATCTCAGGAGTGACTTATGTGTAGTAGAAGAGGACTTGAACACTTAGCAACATCTTCTGATTTTGATCTGAGCCTACCAAGACAGCTGCATATATATAGAATACTGTAGCAGGCCTGAAACATCTTTGAAGGTTTACTTGTCTGCATGGATGACGTTGTAGAGCCAGTTTCCCAGAATATCCTTAACTTATTATCTTAGTGCCTATGAGAGTGTGTTATTGTATATGTCAATAAGCATGTTGGTTCATGCCTTCCTCGGACAGTTATTCTATGAATCTATACATCTGTATGTAAGTGGCTCCATAGATCCCTTACTGGCTGTCTTACCTAGCACTGGGGTATTTGACTGTATGTGCAACTGTCTCTCATGCTGATGGATACATAAGAGCGTTATGCGTTTGTGAGTGCATGTTTAAGTGTTTTTACAGCGTGGTAGGTGTATTAGTGGTTCTATCCTTTTATATTTAAGCATGTGAGTTCCAGTATAGATAGGTCACTGCACCTATAACTGGACGTATGGAACTGGCAGTGTGCATATATAGAAACAAACTTGGGGAACAACAATCTTTTAAGCTCATAGCTCCCTGTCTTATTCCCCACCTACAGCCTATCTCAGGACTGATTTATATCTATTAGAAGAGGACTTGAAGGCTTAGCAAAATGTTTTAATTCTGAACTCAGCCTACTAGCACAACTGCATATGCACACTCTACTTTAGCAGGCCAGAAACATGTCCAACTTGTGTGGACGGATGACTGGTTAGTCCCAGTTTCGCAGTACATACCTAACTGAGTGTCTGAGTGCCTATCAGCGTGTGTTATTGGATATGTAAGTACACATTTTGGTACATGGCTCCTTCTCTCAGTTAGTCTAAGGATCTGTACATGTGAATGCATGGGACTACATGCATCCCTTGCTTGCTGTGTAAGTTAGTACTGGGGCATTTGACTGTGTGTGCAACTGCCTCCCACACTGCTATATACATGACAGCTGTATGTGTGTGTGTGTGAGAGAGTGTATGTTTAAGGGCCTCTATCAGTGTATGAGTGGTTCTATTCTTTTATATGATGGTATGTGAGTTCCAGTAAAAGTAGGAAAGTGCATTGATAACTGGACACATGGGTCTGGTAGTGTACATAAACTCAATCATACTTAGGAAGCATCTCTTATCTTTTAAGCTGTTAGGTCCCTGCTCTCCATCCTACCTACAGGCTATCTCATGAGTAGCGTTTATGTAGTTGAAGAGGACTTGAATGCTTAGGGGGGTTCCTGGGGCAATATCAGCCAGGGGAGAGGGGCTGTGGTGGCTGTCCTCCCCATTTAAAGATAAATGGTGAAGGCCTGGCCCTGGGGGGTGGGCCCCCAGGGCAATGTCATCCTGGTGAGGGGGGCCGAGCTGACCCTCCTCCCCATTTTAAAAAAATGGTGAAGGCCTGGCCCCAGGGGATGGGGTCCCCTTGGTCCGAAAGAGGCCTGGGGAGTAGGGCCGTGTGGCCCCATCCCTTTATATTTTATAAAGACTTGACCTCGGGGGATGGAGTCCCCAGGGCCAAAATTGAATACTGAGGGCCACAGGTCTAAAGTAGACTTCATCTCCCAAGCAGCAGTGCATCTGGAGGTGTGTTTGCTGAGTGATAGAAAAAGGGTGTGTGGCCTCTGACCACCTCTCAGCAATCCAGCTGTGTGGGCCTTACGGGAGGTAACAGGAGGGCTAGTTTTTAGAGCTGGTCAGAGGCCCAGACCCCTTTCTCCACCATTCTGCAAATGAGACTGCTACTTAAAAAACTTTATAAATTCACAAAAAAAGCTAAGGTTACAGGGACGTTATAGTTAGGAGGTGGCATTTAAAAAATCTTCGAAATTCACAAAAAAAACAAAGGTTACAAGGATGCTATATTTGGCAAATAGAATTCAAAAACCTTAGAAATTCGCTAATAAAACAAAGGTTACATGGACGTTATAGTTGGGGTCAGATTTTACACATATAGAACCAGAAGATTTCAGCCATTATAGTTACCTGAGTTAACTATAAACCGCGCCCCCGCAATGCACTTATTATGACCTCACATATTATATTACACATGACATAGTCAGTGACATGGCTGATGACATCTCAAATGACATCACTGATGACATCAGTGATTAAATCATCCAGTGACTGTTTTTGACACACCTACAAACCCACTTAGACACCAACTGACATATACACTAATTTACATAACCATTCAGTCACCTATACATTCACTGAGATACCTAACCACTCACTTATACAGTCAGTCATGCACCCACTGAGTCTTCCATACAGACACTCATAAATCAAATGATTCACTAATACACCTTACCATATATATTTAACACTCATAAACGTTTTAAAACCAGTCACTGGATGATGTCATCAGTGACGTCATCAGTGATGTCATTTGAGATGTCATCAGGGATGTCACTGACCATGTCATGAGTGATGTAATATGTGAGGTCATAAGCAGTGCATTGCGGGGGAGCGAATTATAATTAACTCAGGTAACTATAACGGCTGAATTTCTTTGGTTTTATATGAGGAAAATCTGACCCTAACTATAACGTTCCTGTAACTATAGTTTTTTTGGTGAACCTGCTGGGGGTAGTATTGAGGGCAGAGCGTTTGGGGACCTAAGGAAGACCGATCTACCATTGCATCGGATTTAATTGAGGAAATACCACCCACCTCGAAAAAGGCATGAACAGTATCAACATGATAAAGAGCCCCACAGAAGTCAGTTACCAACCTGAGGACTTCTGGGAGTGGTAGTCCCTTACATCTGACTACAAAAGAGAGACTATGAGTTCTCAATTGGGGGCAGCTGTACCCCAATGATTGGGGAGGAGTCAAGTAGGTTTAAGTAAAGGTGTTACCTCATTCCGATTTTAAAAGGCATCTGATGAAGACTGAATGTCAAAATGCATTGTGCCGAAATTTTACCAGTAAAACGATCTTCCTGTTGAATCCCCGCAGTGTCCTTTTGGTTTCTCGAACAGGAGTGGCCGTTTGTTGTAGGTTTAGCACGCACACCAGTAACGTGTGAAAGGACCCGTTCTAAAGAGCCCGAGGGATTTCTGGCAATTGTGACTGTTTCCAAGGAGTTGGTGTTACCCTCGGACCGCCTGACGAACCAACCCAGCAAGTGTTTTTTGCCAGGAGCAACCCGGATCTGACGGGGGAACAAGGACACTGTGCTGTTGTTCCGTGAACCTGCTGGGGGTAGTATTGAGGGCAGAGCGTTTGGGGACCTAAGGAAGACCGATCTACCATTGCATCGGATTTAATTGAGGAAATACCACCCACCTCGAAAAAGGCACGAACAGTATCAACATGATAAAGACCCCATAGAGGTCAGTTACCAACCTGACGACTTCTGGGAGTGGTAGTCCCTTACATCGGACTACGAAAGAGAGACTATGAGTTCTCAATTGGGGCAGCTGTACTCCAATGATTTGGGAGGAGTCAAGTAGGTTTAAGTAAAGGTGTTACCTCATTCCGATTTTAAAAGGCATCTGATGAAGACTGAATGTCGAAATGCATTATGCCGAAATGTTACCAGTAAAACGATCTTCCTGTTGAATCCCCGCAGTGTCCTTTTGGTTTCTCGAACAGGAGTGGCCGTTTGTTGTATGTTTAGCATGCAAGCCAGTAACGTGCGAAAGGACCCGTTCTAAAGAGCCCGAGGGATTTCTGGCAATTGTGACTGTTTCCAAGGAGTTGGTGCTACTCTCGGACCGCCTGACGAGCCAACCCAGCAAGTGTTTTTGCCAGGAGCAACCCGGATCTGGCGGGGGAACAAGGACACTGTGCTGTTGTTCCGTGAACCTGCTGGGGGTAGTATTGAGGGCAGAGCGTTTGGGGACCTAAGGAAGACCGATCTACCATCGCATCGGATTTAATTGAGGAAATACCACCCACCTCGAAAAAGGCACGAACAGTGTCAACATGATAAAGAGCCCCACAGAAGTCAGTTACCAACCTGAGGACTTCTGGGAGTGGTAGTCCCTTACATCGGACTACGAAAGAGAGACTATGAGTTCTCAATTGCGGGCAGCTGTACTCCAATGATTTGGGAGGAGTCAAGTAGGTTTAAGTAAAGGTATTACCTCATTCCGATTTTAAAAGGCATCTGATGAAGACTAAATGTCAAAATGCATTATGCCGAAATGTTACCAGTAAAACGATCTTCCTGTTGAATCCCCAAGGTGTCCTTTTGGTTTCTCGAACAGGAGTGGCCGTTTGTTGTATGTTTAGCACGCAAGCCAGTAACGTGCGAAAGGACCCGTTCTAAAGAGCTAGAGGGATTTCTGGCAATTGTGACTGTTTCCAAGGAGTTGGTGTTACCCTCGGACCGCCTGACGAACCAACCCAGCAATTGTTTTTTGCCAGGAGCAACCCGGATCTGACGGGAGAACAAGGACACTGTGCTGTTGTTCCGTGAACCTGCTGGGGTAGTATTGAGGGCAGAGCATTTGGGGACCTAAGGAAGACCGATCTACCATCGCATTGGATTTAATTGAGGAAATACCACCCACCTCGAAAAAGGCACGAACAGTATCAACATGATAAAGAGCCCCACAGAAGTCAGTTACCAACCTGAGGACTTCTGGGAGTGGTAGTCCCTTACATCGGACTACCAAAGAGAGACTATGAGTTCACAATTGGGGGCAGCTGTACTCCAATGATTTGGAAGGAGACAAGTAGGTTTAAGTAAAGGTGTTACCTCATTCCGATTTTAAAAGGCATCTGGTGAAGACTGAATGTCGAAATGCATTATGCCGAAATTTTACCAGTAAAACGATCTTCCTGTTGAATCCCCACAGTGTCCTTTTGATTTCTCGAACAGGAGTGGCAGTTTGTTTTATGTTTAGCACGCAAGCCAGTAACGTGCGAAAGGACCCGTTCTAAAGAGCCCGAGGCATTTCTGGCAATTGTGACTGTTTCCAAGGAGTTGGTGTTACCCTCGGACCGCCTGACGTACCAACCCAGCAAGTGTTTTTTGCCAGGAGCAACCCGGATCTGACCGGAGAACAAGGACACTGTGCTGTTGGTCCGTGAACCTGCTGGGGGTAGTATTGAGGGCAGAGCATTTGGGGGCTTGCAGGACACTCCCGGGCCGCACGGCCACCAGCTGCGCCGGTGCCCTCTCCCCTTGCTGCTGCTCCCAGCCTAGCTCTCCTCGCAGGTCCGCCCTCCTCGGCGGCCCGCCCTGCTGCATAGCTCCGCTCGCACTCTGTGAGCGCTCCCCCCCTGGGCCGGCTCCGCCGTCCACGGTAGGACTCGGCTGCCCGTTTCACTGTATTTTACTGCTGACGTGTTTTTTCCTTTTCCCCCCATTACTGTACCTCCCACTTAGCTGTCCCCCCTGTGCCCTCCTGCATTTTGTCTCCTTGTTGTGTATTCCACCTGGTTGTCCCCCTGTGCCCTCCCCGCCCCGCTCCCCGCTTCCCGCCGCCGTTCACGCGGCCACGCCCTCTTCCTTTCTGTGCCCTCCCGGCTCCCGCCTCCCAGCTGCCCTCCCGCGCTCCGCCCCCCCACTCTCCACATATGGCAGAATGGCAAACGCGCAGCGTGCTCGCGCAGCGGGCGCGCCCTGAGCGCGCCGAAAGTGCGCCAAAGGTAAGCCCGTCTACGCCCGTCCGTGCCTGGACCGCGCCCAGTGCCAGGACCCCTGGGCCCCGAAGACACCAGCCCACCCGCCGGACCTACGACGCAGCCACCCTCAACGCACTCAACACCGGCCGAATCCCGGGATGCTACCGAGCCACCCCGAGAAGAACCCACGGACCCTTCAGCTGCCACGCCTGCAAGTTCACCTGCATCCGGACCTGCCCCGCCCCAGCACCCGCCAAGCCGAACACCAGCAGCAACCACCTGAAGTGCATCCTCCTCAACACCCGCTCCGTCCACAGACACGCCGTCGAACTCTGGAACCTCCTCGACACCACAGCTCCTGACGTCGCCTTCCTCACGGAAACCTGGATGAACGACTCCTCAGCGCCCAACATCGCCATCGCCATCCCAGAGGGCTACAAGATCACCCGAAGAGACCGCGACAACCAGACTGGAGGAGGCATCGCCATCATCTACAGAGACACCATCCACGTCAAGACCAACACCGACGACACCCTGCCAACCTCCGAGCACCTGCACTTCCAGATCCACACGGACCCCAAAACCACCCTCAGAGGCACCCTGATCTACCAACCCCCGGGACCACGCACACAATTCAGCGAAGACAACGCCGACTTCATCAGCCCGCATGCCCTCCCCTCCGCCGACTACATCCTCCTGGGGGACTTCAACTTCCACCTGGAGAACAACAACGACCGCAACACCATCACCCTGCTGGACAACCTCGCTAACCTTGGACTCAAGCAGCTGGTGACCACCCCCACCCACCTCGCCGGACACACACTCGACGCCGTCTTCTCATCCAGCAAGGACATCGCCTTCAGCCACGCCACCGGACTCCACTGGACGGACCACAGCTGCGTCCACTTCACCTTCAAAAGAACGACGATCCACCACCACCAGCAACAGGTTGCTCGAAGAAGCTGGAAAAAGATCACAGCCGACCAGCTCGCCGCTTCCCTGAGCCAGCACCCTCCCGCCAGCTCAGCGAACCCCAGCCAGGCCGCCGACAACCTCACGAAGTGGATCAGCAACTGCGCGGATGAACTCGCCCCACTGAGGACCCCGCCCAGCAGACCCGGCAGCAAGAAGGCCCCATGGTTCACCGACGAACTCAAGAGCTCCAAAAAGAACTGCCGAGCCCTCGAGAAAGCCTGGAGAAGGGAACCAACACCGGACAACATGACCACCCTCAAGCTTGCCACCCGGAAGCACCACCAACTGATCCGCGCCACCAAGAAAACTGCGTTCAAGGACCGGCTGGACAACAACGCACACAACTGCAAGGAACTCTTCAACACCGTGAAAGAGCTCTCCAACCCCAACGCCGGAAACAACGACATCCCCCCATCGCAAGACCTCTGCAATTCCCTCGCCTCCTACTTCCACAACAAGATCGCGGACATACACAACAGCTTCAGCACTCAACCGACGCACGCCACGACCGAACCACCGCCCCCCACCACCACCCTCCGCGCCTGGACGCCGATCAGCACCGAAGACACCGTCCGCATGATGAACTTCATCCACTCCGGATCTCCAACCGACCCCTGCCCTCACCACATCTTCAACAAGGCCGACGCTGTCATCGCACCCCACCTGCGGGACATCATCAACACCTCCTTCAACACCGCCACCTTCCCGGAGAGCTGGAAGCACGCCGAACTCAGCGCCCTCCTCAAGAAACCTACAGCGGACCCCACCGAACTCAAGAATTACCGCCCCATCTCGCTCCTCCCGTTTCCAGCCAAAGTCATCGAGAAGACCGTCAACAAGCAGCTGGCCGCCTTCCTCGAGACAAATGGATCCCTCGACCGCTCACAGTCCGGATTCCGAGCCAACCACAGCACCGAGACCGCCCTCATCGCTGCCACCCATGACATCCGAGCCCTGATGGACAACGGGGAAACAGCGGCCCTCATCCTCCTAGACCTCTCCGCAGCTTTCGACACTGTCTGCCACCGCACCCTAGTGCAGCGCCTCAGCAACGTCGGAATCCAGGAGAAGGCACTAGAATGGATCATCTCCTTCCTCGATGGAAGAACACAGAGAGTCCGTCTAACACCGTACAAGTCAGAAGCCACCAAAGTCATCTGCGGCGTCCCTCAAGGATCCTCGCTGAGCCCCACCCTCTTCAACGTCTACATGAGCCCCCTCCCGGCCATCGCACGCCAACACAACCTCAACATCATCTCCTACGCTGACGACACCCAGCTGATCCTCTCCCTGACCAACGACCCCGCCGCCGCCAGAGCCGACCTTCACGAAGGGATGAAAAACGTAGCCGAGTGGATGACGACCAGCCGCCTGAAACTGAACCCAGACAAGACGGAGGTCCTCATCCTGGGCTCCTCGCCCTCCGCCTGGGACGACTCCTGGTGGCCCCCCGCCCTGGGCACCGCACCCAAACCGACAGACCACGCACGCAACCTGGGCTTCATCCTGGACTCTGCCCTCTCCATGACCAGACAAGTCAACGCCGTCTCCTCGTCATGCTTCAACATCCTGCGCATGCTACGGAAGATCTTCCGGTGGATCCCCAGCGAAACCAGGAAGACGGTCACCCAGGCCCTCGTCACCAGCCGACTGGACTACGGCAACGCCCTCTACGCCGGAACCACCGCCAAGCTCCAGAAGAGACTCCAGCGGATCCAGAACACCTCAGCCAGACTCATCCTCGACATCCCACGACACAGCCACATCTCCGGACATCTGAGAAACCTGCATTAGCTCCCCGTCAACAAAAGAATCACCTTCCGTCTCCTCACCCACGCACACAAAGCCCTGCACGATCAAGGCCCGAGACTTCTACGCTCCCAAGCGCCATCTCCGATCAGCCAGTCACGCCCTCGCCGCGGTCCCCCGCATCCGAAGAACGACAACAGGAGGAAGGTCCTTCTCCTACCTGGCCGCCAAGACCTGGAACTCCCTCCCGACCGACCTGCGCCTGACCCAAGACCACCTCTCCTTCAGGAAGAAGCTCAAGACCTGGCTGTTCGAGCAGTAGCAGCACCCCCCCCCCCAAAGCGCCTTGAGACCCTCCGGGTAAGTAGTGCGCTCTACAAATGCCTTGATTGATTGATTGATTGATTAAGGAAGACCGATCTACCATCGCATCGGATTTAATTGAGGAAATACCACCCACCTCGAAAAAGGCACGAACAGTATCAACATGATAAAGAGCCCCACAGAAGTCAGTTACCAACCTGAGGACTTCTGGGAGTGGTAGTCCCTTACATCGTACTACGAAAGAGAGACCATGAGTTCACAATTGGGGGCAGCTGTACTCCAATGATTTGGGAGGAGTCAAGTAGGTTTAAGTAAAGGTATTACCTCATTCCGATTTTAAAAGGCATCTGATGAAGACTAAATGTCAAAATGCATTATGCCGAAATTTTACCGGTAAAACGATCTTCCTGTTGAATCCCCAAGGTGTCCTTTTGGTTTCTCGAACAGGAGTGGCCGTTTGTTGTATGTTTAGCACGCAAGCCAGTAACGTGCGAAAGGACCCGTTCTAAAGAGCCCGAGGGATTTCTGGCAATTGTGACTGTTTCCAAGGAGTTGGTGTTACCCTCGGACCGCCTGACGAACCAACCCAGCAAGTGTTTTCTGCCAGGAGCAACCCGGATCTGACGGGAGAACAAGGACACTGTGCTGTTGTTCCGTGAACCTGCTGGGGTAGTATTGAGGGCAGAGCGTTTGGGGACCTAAGGAAGACCGATCTACCATCGCATTGGATTTAATTGAGGAAATACCACCCACCTCGAAAAAGGCACGAACAGTATCAACATGATAAAGAGCCCCACAGAAGTCAGTTACCAACCTGAGGACTTCTGGGAGTGGTAGTCCCTTACATCGGACTACGAAAGAGAGACTATGAGTTCACAATTGGGGGCAGCTGTACTCCAATGATTTGGAAGGAGACAAGTAGGTTTAAGTAAAGGTGTTACCTCATTCCGATTTTAAAAGGCATCTGGTGAAGACTGAATGTCGAAATGCATTATGCCGAAATTTTACCAGTAAAATGATCTTCCTGTTGAATCCCCACAGTGTCCTTTTGATTTCTCGAACAGGAGTGGCAGTTTGTTTTATGTTTAGCACGCAAGCCAGTAACGTGCGAAAGGACCCGTTCTAAAGAGCCCGAGGGATTTCTGGCAATTGTGACTGTTTCCAAGGAGTTGGTGTTACCCTCGGACCGCCTGACGAACCAACCCAGCAAGTGTTTTTTGCCAGGAGCAACCCGGGTCTGACGGGAGAACAAGGACACTGTGCTGTTGGTCCGTGAACCTGCTGGGGGTAGTATTGAGGGCAGAGCATTTGGGGACCTAAGGAAGACCGATCTACCATCGCATTGGATTTAATTGAGGAAATACCACCCACCTCGAAAAAGGCACGAACAGTATCAACATGATAAAGAGCCCCACAGAAGTCAGTTACCAACCTGAGGACTTCTGGGAGTGGTAGTCCCTTACATCGTACTACGAAAGAGAGACCATGAGTTCACAATTGGGGGCAGCTGTACTCCAATGATTTGGAAGGAGTCAAGTAGGTTTAAGTAAAGGTGTTACCTCATTCCGATTTTGAAAGGCATCTGATGAAGACTGAATGTCGAAATGCATTATGCCGAAATTTTACCAGTAAAACGATCTTCCTGTTGAATCCCCAAGGTGTCCTTTTGGTTTCTCGAACAGGAGTGGCCGTTTGTTGTATGTTTAGCACGCAAGCCAGTAACGTGCGAAAGGACCCGTTCTAAAGAGCCCGAGGGATTTCTGGCAATTGTGACTGTTTCCAAGGAGTTGGTGTTACCCTCGGCCGCCTGACGAACCAACCCAGAAAGTGTTTTTTGCCAGGAGCAACCCGGATCTGACGGGAGAACAAGGACACTGTGCTGTTGTTCCGTGAACCTGCTGGGGTAGTATTGAGGGCAGAGCGTTTGGGGACCTAAGGAAGACCGATCTACCATCGCATTGGATTTAATTGAGGAAATACCACCCACCTCGAAAAAGGCACGAACAGTATCAACATGATAAAGAGCCCCACAGAAGTCAGTTACCAACCTGAGGACTTCTGGGAGTGGTAGTCCCTTACATCGGACTACGAAAGAGAGACTATGAGTTCACAATTGGGGGCAGCTGTACTCCAATGATTTGGAAGGAGACAAGTAGGTTTAAGTAAAGGTGTTACCTCATTCCGATTTTAAAAGGCATCTGGTGAAGACTGAATGTCGAAATGCATTATGCCGAAATTTTACCAGTAAAACGATCTTCCTGTTGAATCCCCACAGTGTCCTTTTGATTTCTCGAACAGGAGTGGCAGTTTGTTTTATGTTTAGCACGCAAGCCAGTAACGTGCGAAAGGACCCGTTCTAAAGAGCCCGAGGAATTTCTGGCAATTGTGACTGTTTCCAAGGAGTTGGTGTTACCCTCGGACCGCCTGACGAACCAACCCAGCAAGTGTTTTTTGCCAGGAGCAACCCGGATCTGACGGGAGAACAAGGACACTGTGCTGTTGGTCCGTGAACCTGCTGGGGGTAGTATTGAGGGCAGAGCATTTGGAGACCTAAGGAAGACCGATCTACCATCGCATTGGATTTAATTGAGGAAATACCACCCACCTCGAAAAAGGCACAAACAGTATCAACATGATAAAGAGTCCCACAGAAGTCAGTTGCCAACCTGAGGACTTCTGGGAGTGGTAGTCCCTTACATCGTACTACGAAAGAGAGACCATGAGTTCACAATTGGGGGCAGCTGTACTCCAATGATTTGGAAGGAGTCAAGTAGGTTTAAGTAAAGGTGTTACCTCATTCCGATTTTAAAATGCATCTGATGAAGACTAAATGTCAAAATGCATTATGCCGAAATTTTACCAGTAAAACGATCTTCCTGTTGAATCCCCAAGGTGTCCTTTTGGTTTCTCGAACAGGAGTGGCCATTTGTTGTATGTTTAGCACGCAAGCCAGTAACGTGCGAAAGGACCCGTTCTAAATTGCCCGAGGGATTTCTGGCAATTGTGACTGTTTCCAAGGAGTTGGTGTTACCCTCGGACCGCCTGACGAACCAACCCAGCAAGTGTTTTTTGCCAGGAGCAACCCGGATCTGACGGGAGAACAAGGACACTGTGCTGTTGGTCCGTGAACCTGCTGGGGGTAGTTTTGAGGGCAGAGCATTTGGGGACCTAAGGAAGACCGATCTACCATCGCATTGGATTTAATTGAGGAAATACCACCCACCTCGAAAAGGCACGAACAGTATCAACATGATAAAGAGCCCCACATAAGTCAGTTACCAACCTGAGGACTTCTGGGAGTGGTAGTCCCTTACATCGGACTACGAAAGAGAGACCATGAGTTCACAATTGGGGGCAGCTGTACTCCAATGATTTTGAAGGAGTCAAGTAGGTTTAAGTAAAGGTGTTACCTCATTCCGATTTTAAAAGGCATCTGATGAAGACTGAATGTCGAAATGCATTATGCCGAAATTTTACCAGTAAAACGATCTTCCTGTTGAATCCCCACAGTGTCCTTTTGATTTCTCGAACAGGAGTGGCAGTTTGTTTTATGTTTAGCACGCAAGCCAGTAACGTGCGAAAGGACCCGTTCTAAAGAGCCCGAGGGATTTCTGGCAATTGTGACTGTTTCCAAGGAGTTGGTGTTACCCTCGGACCGCCTGACGAACCAACCCAGCAAGTGTTTTTTGCCAGGAGCAACCCGGATCTGACGGGAGAACAAGGACACTGTGCTGTTGGTCCGTGAACCTGCTGGGGTAGTATTGAGGGCAGAGCGTTTGGGGACCTAAGGAAGACCGATCTACCATCGCATTGGATTTAATTGAGGAAATACCACCCACCTCGAAAAAGGCACGAACAGTATCAACATGATAAAGAGCCCCACAGAAGTCAGTTACCAACCTGAGGACTTCTGGGAGTGGTAGTCCCTTACATCGGACTACGAAAGAGAGACTATGAGTTCACAATTGGGGGCAGCTGTACTCCAATGATTTGGAAGGAGACAAGTAGGTTTAAGTAAAGGTGTTACCTCATTCCGATTTTAAAAGGCATCTGGTGAAGACTGAATGTCAAAATGCATTATGCCAAAATTTTACCAGTAAAACGATCTTCCTGTTGAATCCCCACAGTGTCCTTTTGATATCTCGAACAGGAGTGGCAGTTTGTTTTATGTTTAGCACGCAAGCCAGTAACGTGCGAAAGGACCCGTTCTAAAGAGCCCGAGGGATTTCTGGCAATTGTGACTGTTTCCAAGGAGTTGGTGTTACCCTCGGACCGCCTGACGAACCAACCCAGCAAGTGTTTTTTGCCAGGAGCAACCCGGATCTGACGGGAGAACAAGGACACTGTGCTGTTGGTCCGTGAACCTGCTGGGGGTAGTATTGAGGGCAGAGCATTTGGAGACCTAAGGAAGACCGATCTACCATCGCATTGGATTTAATTGAGGAAATACCACCCACCTCGAAAAAGGCACAAACAGTATCAACATGATAAAGAGCCCCACAGAAGTCAGTTGCCAACCTGAGGACTTCTGGGAGTGGTAGTCCCTTACATCGTACTACGAAAGAGAGACCATGAGTTCACAATTGGGGGCAGCTGTACTCCAATGATTTGGAAGGAGTCAAGTAGGTTTAAGTAAAGGTGTTACCTCATTCCGATTTTAAAATGCATCTGATGAAGACTAAATGTCAAAATGCATTATGCCGAAATTTTACCAGTAAAACGATCTTCCTGTTGAATCCCCAAGGTGTCCTTTTGGTTTCTCGAACAGGAGTGGCCATTTGTTGTATGTTTAGCACGCAAGCCAGTAACGTGCGAAAGGACCCGTTCTAAAGAGCCCGAGGGATTTCTGGCAATTGTGACTGTTTCCAAGGAGTTGGTGTTACCCTCGGACCGCCTGACGAACCAACCCAGCAAGTGTTTTTTGCCAGGAGCAACCCGGATCTGACGGGAGAACAAGGACACTGTGCTGTTGGTCCGTGAACCTGCTGGGGGTAGTTTTGAGGGCAGAGCATTTGGGGACCTAAGGAAGACCGATCTACCATCGCATTGGATTTAATTGAGGAAATACCACCCACCTCGAAAAGGCACGAACAGTATCAACATGATAAAGAGCCCCACATAAGTCAGTTACCAACCTGAGGACTTCTGGGAGTGGTAGTCCCTTACATCGGACTACGAAAGAGAGACCATGAGTTCACAATTGGGGGCAGCTGTACTCCAATGATTTTGAAGGAGTCAAGTAGGTTTAAGTAAAGGTGTTACCTCATTCCGATTTTAAAAGGCATCTGATGAAGACTGAATGTCGAAATGCATTATGCCGAAATTTTACCAGTAAAACGATCTTCCTGTTGAATCCCCACAGTGTCCTTTTGATTTCTCGAACAGGAGTGGCAGTTTGTTTTATGTTTAGCACGCAAGCCAGTAACGTGCGAAAGGACCCGTTCTAAAGAGCCCGAGGGATTTCTGGCAATTGTGACTGTTTCCAAGGAGTTGGTGTTACCCTCGGACCGCCTGACGAACCAACCCAGCAAGTGTTTTTTGCCAGGAGCAACCCGGATCTGACGGGAGAACAAGGACACTGTGCTGTTGGTCCGTGAACCTGCTGGGGTAGTATTGAGGGCAGAGCGTTTGGGGACCTAAGGAAGACCGATCTACCATCGCATTGGATTTAATTGAGGAAATACCACCCACCTCGAAAAAGGCACGAACAGTATCAACATGATAAAGAGCCCCACAGAAGTCAGTTACCAACCTGAGGACTTCTGGGAGTGGTAGTCCCTTACATCGGACTACGAAAGAGAGACTATGAGTTCACAATTGGGGGCAGCTGTACTCCAATGATTTGGAAGGAGACAAGTAGGTTTAAGTAAAGGTGTTACCTCATTCCGATTTTAAAAGGCATCTGGTGAAGACTGAATGTCGAAATGCATTATGCCGAAATTTTACCAGTAAAACGATCTTCCTGTTGAATCCCCACAGTGTCCTTTTGATATCTCGAACAGGAGTGGCAGTTTGTTTTATGTTTAGCACGCAAGCCAGTAACGTGCGAAAGGACCCGTTCTAAAGAGCCCGAGGGATTTCTGGCAATTGTGACTGTTTCCAAGGAGTTGGTGTTACCCTCGGACCGCCTGACGAACCAACCCAGCAAGTGTTTTTTGCCAGGAGCAACCCGGATCTGACGGGAGAACAAGGACACTGTGCTGTTGGTCCGTGAACCTGCTGGGGGTAGTATTGAGGGCAGAGCATTTGGGGACCTAAGGAAGACCGATCTACCATCGCATTGGATTTAATTGAGGAAATACCACCCACCTCGAAAAAGGCACAAACAGTATCAACATGATAAAGAGCCCCACAGAAGTCAGTTACCAACCTGAGGACTTCTGGGAGTGGTAGTCCCTTACATCGTACTACGAAAGAGAGACCATGAGTTCACAATTGGGGGCAGCTGTACTCCAATGATTTGGAAGGAGTCAAGTAGGTTTAAGTAAAGGTGTTACCTCATTCCGATTTTAAAAGGCATCTGATGAAGACTGAATGTCGAAATGCATTATGCCGAAATTTTACCAGTAAAACGATCTTCCTGTTGAATCCCAAAGGTGTCCTATTGGTTTCTCGAACAGGAGTGGCCATTTGTTGTATGTTTAGCACGCAAGCCAGTAACGTGCGAAAGGACCCGTTCTAAAGAGCCAGAGGGATTTCTGGCAATTGTGACTGTTTCCAAGGAGTTGGTGTTACCCTCGGACCGCCTGACGAACCAACCCAGCAAGTGTTTTTTGCCAGGAGCAACCCGGATCTGACGGGGGAACAAGGACACTGTACTGTTGTTCCGTGAACCTGCTGGGGGTAGTATTGAGGGCAGAGCATTTGTGGACCTAAGGAAGACCGAACTACCATCGCATCGGATTTAATTGAGGAAATACCACCCACCTCGAAAAAGGCACGAACAGTATCAACATGATAAAGAGCCCCACAGAAGTCAGTTAACAACCTGAGGACTTCTGGGAGTGGTAGTAAAACAATCTTCCTGTTGAATCCCCACAGTGTACTTTTGGTTTCTCGAAAAGGAGTTGCCGTTTGTTGTATATATATATATATATATATATATATATATATGCATATATATATATATATATTCACTGAAAAAACCATAGGTTATAGACCATATATAGTTAGGAATTAGCATTTAAAAAACCTTATTTTACTCACACAAAACCATTGAAATTCCATATATAGTTAGTTGCACTAACTATATATTGCGCACCCGCAATCCACTGCTGATCATGTCACATATTACATCATTCATGACATGGTCAGTGACATCACTGATGACATCACTGATGACATCTCAAATGACATCACTGATGACATCACTGATGACAACATCCAGTGACTGTATTTTTCTGTAAAGTTAAAATATGTCTTGAGTGGATGTATAAGTGTCTGGATGAAGGATTTAGTAGGTGCATGACTGACTGTATGAGTGAGTGATTAAATGTGTCTCACTGAATGCATGGGTTAGTGACTAAACTGTCTTAATTTGTGCATCATTATGTCTGTTGTTCTGTAAACTGCTGCATGTGTTGATCATTAGCTATACGAGAGGCTATATGTGTTATTAATTGGTTGCCCAAGTATTTCTATGGGAGATTGAGTTTGTGTGGGGGTGGCTGGAAGGTGTGAGACTCTATGCATAGATGTGTGAGCAGTTTATTCACTAGGTGTATGAGTTCAAGAGTGCATGTGGAAACAGCTACATGGGCAGTTGACTGTGTGCATGAGTGTATTGATGAGTGAATGGATATCTCAATGCTACATGTCATAGTAAGTACATATGTAAAACACAGTACATGTGAGAGTTGGCATATATAAATAACTGTGCATGAGAGCCACTGAATGAGTGAGTGGTTGTATCGATCATTGTGAACTTGTATCAGGGATTGTATAAGAGAGTAAATATGTGTTAGTATATGTTTCAATAAGTAAGGTGTGTTTAACTGTATAGTTGAAGAAATGGAGGTGAGATTGTTTCTTTGCATGACTGACTGGGTGTGTGAGTAACTCCATGGATGAGTGGCAGTGTGTGAGTGTCTGTATACACTGAGTGTATCTAAGGTTATATTAGAGTCTGAAGAGGTTTATCGTATTAGCACAAGAATGATGTCAAATGAGATGTCATCAGTGATGTCATCAGTGATGTCATTTGAGATGTCATCAGTGATGTCATCAGTGATGTCACTGACCATGTCATGAATGATGTAATATGTGACATGATCAGCAGTGGATTGCGGGTGCGCAATATATAGTTAGTGCAACTAACTATATATGGAATTTCAATGGTTTTGTGTGAGTAAAATAAGGTTTTTTAAATGCTAATTCCTAACTATATATGGTCTATAACCTATGGTTTTTTCAGTGAATTTTCAAGGTTTTGTAAATGCTAATTCCTAACTATATATGGTCTATAACCTATGGTTTTTTCAGTGAATTTCAATGGTTTTTTAATAGCAAATATCATAAGCTGTCGAATGTCAAGTACGTGGTAAGTAAAAACATTTTCGTGTTTATGCACACTGATCTGCTTTGAATGCTGCCCCCCACCCCTCATTTCTATTAGGAGTACTCTCTCTTTGCAGATAGTGAAGGGTAGTTAACGCAGCCCTTTGCCCCCTTTGTAATCCGTCGTGCCTGCTTCTCTCTCCATTTGATTGATTGTTCTCTTTGGTTCATTCTCTATTTACAAACAAGCACAGAGTCGCAATACTCTGTTTAGTCTTTGCAGATAGCGAAAAATCGTGTAAAAAAACAAAAGGAATCGAGCAAAATCAGTAGGCCACTAATGGGATCTCTTTTTGACCTCGCTAAAATAGAAACATTAGGAACAACCTGTTGAAAATAGCAATGCGTATGTACATAAGCGGCGTTCATTTGTGTTCACAGTACCCCTTGTTGATTGTTTCAATCGAGCATTGAATTGTTCGATGTTAATTCTCTTAAGGATCTTCTCTACCTGCAAACGAGGAAGAATAGGAATATTCTCTCTCCCTTTGCAGATAGTGAAGGGTAGGTAACGCAAGCCTTTAACACGTCGTACCTATTTCATTCCTCATTGATTGATTGATTGTCCGAACATTGACTGTTTGGGAATTAGTTCTTTTTGGAGGTATTCCCTGTTTGCAAATAAACGTAGGAAAATCTTTGCAAGTAGTGAAAGGGTACGTAATGCGGACCTTTCTCCCCCGTTGTAATCTGTCATGCCTATCTACTCCCCACTGATTGATGCACCTGTTTCACCCGGACCATTTACTAGACATACGTCATCTGGCCCGACCAGAGAGCACCCCTAGTGAAAAGGACATATGCAATAATAACGAAGTGATCACTGTATCCTGTTAACAGAAACTTTAGCATGAAACAACCTGGAAAGAAAAGAATAGGAAAACGAAAATCAGTAGGCCACTGATGAACATGAACTTTTATTAAACAACGAACAAAGAAACGATAACATAACGTAATGATAAAACCTATTAATGTCCTAGAAACAAGAAAACGTTAAAATATGCCAGTGGTGAGAGACCAGAAAAACAGTAAGAGAAACCAAATCACCCCTCGCTGTCCCACCGCCTGCCACGCCAAAAAAATCGATAGACTAGGGAAAATGCAAGTCAGTAGAACATCCGCCCCCACTCTGGAAACTTCCAAGGTGGGGCAGGGTTCCGGCTACGCCCAGCCGGGAGCAGCCCATATAAGGCAGGTCCTGCTGCCACGCCTCGGCCAGGAGATCCTAACGTAGGGTGTAGCCGGAGGAGAGGCCGAGACCAACGGGACCCGGCCAGGGGATTGCCTTTACAACGCTGAACAGTTGCAGGGGGGGGGAATGTCTCCTCGACCCTCCCCTCTCTCTCCCAGTCCGGCCGCGGTGGCCCTTGAGAGTTGCAGGTAGTCCCGCCACATGCTCTTCCGGTCCGGCCACCAACGGTCGGGGGGCCGAGGCCGACGGAATCCGGCTGCAGCCGATAAACCAAGAAACCCGTTCATGGGGCCAGAGCCAGGGGCGTCCGGCCGACATCTACCGGAAGCCCGGCCCGAAGACGGACGGGACACTTCTTCTTTCTTGTATAATTGCTGCAACAACCCTGGGGGGGGATGTCTTGCACATGCCTCCGACCCCCCCCCCTCGTCCTCATCGCCTGGTCCGGCCATAACAAATCTCAAGCGAGACGCCGTGGGGTGCACTGGGAGGGAGAGACGGTGCGAACAGGCCTCTCCCGCCTCCCCAGTGGAGGCTTCCCAGCTGCACCCTCAGCGGTCCAGGCGCCCGGAAAAGAGTTCTTCCACTGTGGCCATGCTGCAACGTCTCGCCCGGCAGGGTGGAGCCCGTCCGCTCATTTTACCCCGCGATCGCCAGTAGCTACCGAACTCTCAAAATGGCGGTCGACCTGGCAAGAGCGGGCCCAGCATAAAGAAATGGCCCGGTCACTGGTTGACTCCACCACCGTAGTCCTCCACGACCTTGAAGATTCTAGAGGAGCCGCGGGAGTCTCCGACCCCCGATGGGGAATGACTGCCATGATCACCCGTGGAGTGACGAAACTGTATCCGCGGGACGTCGGCGCCAGCCTCACTTTGAATTACTAGAATCCTGCAGACCTCACTTCCGGTGAAAGCACAGTGTGACCCGGTAGGAAAAATTGTTGCACCCCCTCCCCTTTTTGACTGATAGTTCAAACCACCGATCCTTTCCTTTGCCCTTTTAACGGAACTTTGGACTGCCTCCCCCTCTTTTACATTTTCTAGAGAAAACAAAACATTAACCACTACATTAGCAGAGCAGTTGACACCAGAACTGTTTTCAAATTGAAAACCAACAACATCTTCAACAGAATCCTTTTTGTTTCTGCTGTGACCCTGCTCCAGCACAGGCATTGTCCCCAGCAGTAATTCTGCAATGCCGGTAAGAATAGCTGTGGTGCCTACTGGACTCACTCACCCCCGCGGCGCCCCACGCCGTTATTTGCTGGGCGGCAACTTGCTAGACATCACCTTCGTGACATCCAGATTTCAGCGCGTTCTGCTGCCTTGGAACTATTCGCACAACAGACCGCTACTGACAAGAATATTTCATTATTGGTGCTGTCAATTTCAATAAATCTATTGGATAATTCAAAAGAAATTGCCACGGTCTCTTCGTTGTTTAAATGTTTTTACTGTTTTTGTTTTGTTGTATATATTTATATGTTATTAAAGTTTTATATTCCTACTACTTTGTTGGAGTGCTATATATTTTTTATGTGACACATAATTGTAAAAACTTTGATGTACAAAGAGTCATTCCTGGAATCTTCCGCTTCAGGCTCGGTCCCCTCCCCAATCACAATACAGGATAGTTTTCAGATAGTAGGAACACGTGTGGTGTGACGGATCTCATCGGGTGTGGGCCTTGATCTACTATAACTCCTTTGAAGAGGGGTGATTCTTTACAGCTGGGGCCATAAACTACATCTGCAGGGCTAGCTGATAGCCTGGACAATCGGACACAGAGGAAGAGGAGTGTCACAGGGTGCGGTAGTGAATAGGGCGAAAGGGAGGTGTCGGGCGGGCACAGTGTGATTCTCAGGGAAGAGCAGCGCAGATGGGGGGAGGTTTATTGCCCATGCATAAGACAGAGAGCGGGGGTGACCAGTGCCTGGGGAAGATGCTTGCGAGGGTGAGGAGCCATGCTACGAATCGACAGCGTGCAGAGAGTGGGTCTGGTCAAGACATCTAAAATGGCTGCCGTGCACGACAAAAGTGTGGCATTTCAAAAAAGGCAAGATGGCGCAGACAATGTTTTTCAACACTTCCTCATTTCCTTCGAATCGAACGTTAACAGACGTTGGGGCATATTACCAAAGTTAAGCGATATTTATCGCTAACGATGCTTACCAACCAATTTTTTACCACTAAGCATCGTCAGAAATTATCGAAGATAAACCTTACTATTATCAAGGTTTATCGCAAATGCGATAATAAACGG
Organism: Lissotriton helveticus; assembly: GCF_964261635.1. Lineage (NCBI taxonomy): Eukaryota > Metazoa > Chordata > Amphibia > Caudata > Salamandridae > Lissotriton > Lissotriton helveticus. The sequence goes on along the minus strand of NC_136071.1, from coordinate 643,386,785 downwards.
CCGCAATGCATGAATATCGCTAAAAACTCAGCGATATTCATGCATTACCGAGCTAATACTCTTAGCCATGTTATCCACCTCCCATTGGATAACATGGCTAAGAACTGCTCAGGGCAGGTGTTACTTTTTGGAGATATTCGCGCTTAGCGCGAATATCTCCAAAAGTTGGTAATAGGAGATAGATATCTTGCATGTTGTAATGCAAGTTATTGTGGTATATGGAACTCATACCATAATCTCTCAGGAAAGCAGAAACTGATCCTTTTGGGACCGCCTAAAAAGGCCTAGGGGGTGAGGAGTACTCTACTTTGCCCCCTTTTCACGTTCCGAACTATTTTATTTTACTCTCTTCTGTAATTACACAAAATACCAGCGATAAGATGCATCGGAGACACACAGTGAGAGAAAGGAGGCCGGAGATGAAGAAGACATGTCAAATACACATTGGAGATAATATAGTGGCAGAAGGGAAGTAAATATGAGTAAACTTACCATGTAACATAAAAATGTTGCACTCTATACTATAAGTCTCATTTTATACTACAATCACTTCGCTACAACCTCATAAATTAAAAATAAAAATAAATAATGTCTCAAACAATTTTTGATTTCTAAATATAAATTTATTCTTCAGAATTTTCTAAATTTGAAACAACTAGTAACATGTCCTCATCAGTAATTTCCTCTTCAATCATCTCATCTGGAATCTCCTCATTAAAAGTCTGCAATGATGATTCTTGTAACTCTATGGTCTCCAAACACTCGATAAATTCGCCATCAAGAGATTGATCAAAAAAATCATTCAAGTCATCTCCTCCTTCTGACAATATTTCATTATTGGTGCTGTCCATTTCAATCAATGTAGTGGAATCATTCAAGTCATCTCCTCGTGACAATATTTCATTATTGGTGCTCTCAATTTCAATCAATGTAGTGGAATCATTCAAGTCATCTCCTCCTTGTGACAATATTTCATTATTGGTGCTGTCCATTTCAATCAATCTAATGGAATCATACAAGCCATCTCCTCCTTGTGACAATATTTCATTATTGGTGCTCTCAATTTCAATCAATGTAGTGGAATCATTCAAGTCATCTCCTTGTGACAATATTTCATTCTTGGTGCTGTCCATTTCAATCAATCTAATGGAATCATACAAGTCATGTCCTCCTTGTGACAATATTTCATTATTGGTGCTCTCAATTTCAATCAATGTAGTGGACAATTCAAAAGAAATTGCCACGGTCTCTTCATTGTGAGCCATTTTATTTTGAAATTGCTTGCTGTAAATTGCAGAAAAAAATAATCACTTTCATTTATCGTTTTTAGTAATACATAATATAAAACTAACTTCATCAAGTATTTAGTATAACAGAAGGACTGCAAATAAATAACAGAAAACATTTTTCAAATTATCTTCAAGTGTACAACATAGTTCCCCTTACAAATTAACAACTCACCTTTTTAAAAGTAGCAGAAGTGTTAGTACTGTGTAAATCAAACACCAGAAATTCACCACCAAAAATTCCTCACAAATGTACCTCAGACAGTAGTATCACAAAATGGCTGTGGTTTCCTCTCATTTGACATATATACATAACCAATTAACTTTCATCACACACAAATACAAAACCAAAGTAACATTTTAATTGGTTCTAAATTTCAACACTTTCAAATGTGTTTTCCCCATGCAATTTTCCATAGGACATTTACATACGTCTACAGCCTGAATGGCTGAACGGAATTACACCAAACTTGGCAAAATGGTACATCAAACCTAAGAGGTCAGGAAGGATCTACTATGCCCCCTTATGGTCATTTCCCCCTTCGCTTTGGCCTCCTCTTGTCTCTCAATCCTACCGAGAGACAAGATGGCGGCCGCTACGGACTGTTTGGAATGTTGACAGACGCCGGAGAACCAATCAGCTTCGCAAAGCTCCGTAACGCGAAAAGTACGCGAAGCGGAGCGCTGTTACAGATATATATCTTTTTTTGAACGTTAATTTCTCAAAATCCACTGGAGCACATATATTGAGACCTAGCAAAGGCACATCGGGCTACCAGTCCCTAATATTTTACCAAGTTTCGTGCAAATCCATTCAGCCGTTCGATTATTATTATTATTATTTTTTTTTGCCCCGCGGGGCCCTTTTAAAACCTCCACATCAAACCTAGGGGGTCAGCGAGGATCTACTATTCCCCCTTATGGTCATTTGCCCCTTCGCTTTCGCCTCCTCTTGTCTCTCGATCCTACCGAGAGACAAGATGGCGGCCGCTACGGACTGTTTGGAATGTTGACAGACGCCGGAGAACCAATCAGCTTCGCTTCACAAAGCTCCGTTGCGCGAAAAGTACGCGTCCTGGGACGCTGCCCGGTCCGCTGTTACAGATATATATCTTTTTTTAAACGTTAATTTCTCAAAATCCACTGGAGCACATATATTGAGACCTACAAAAGGCACATCGGGCTACCAGTCCCTACAATTTTGCCAAGTTTCGTGCAAATCCATTCAGCCGTTCGGGCTAAAAGTGAGGCCAACCGCCCTATGGAAAACTCAATGTTAAAAACACGTTTTGGGACCCCCCTTTTTTCTCGGCCCCCCCTTGACGAACCCCCCCCAAATTTTCAAAGGCTGCTCAGAAACAAAATGTGCCATTTTCCTGAAAATTTCAGCCAATTCCGTCCACAAACGCCAAAGTTATTAGACATAGAATTTTCAAAAAACCCATAGAGAAAAAATCCTAACTATATATACCTACTGGCGACCGCCAGTAGGTAATATATATATATATATATATATATATATATATATATATATATATATATATATATATATATATATATATATATATATATATATATATATATATATCCGTTCCGCATCGTACATACCTGTACGTGGTGCACTCTTTTCCAAAAATTCCGCCAGTCAGAGTAGCTTGAAAGACTTTATTTCAACATCAAGCAAACGAAAAAACACAACGCGTTTCAGCGAAACACTCGCCTTGATCACGGGTAATTCATTATTGCCAAACCGACATATAAATAAAGATATATTTACGTGATGAAAAAAACACACAGCGTGCGTGATAATAGAAATCAAAAGTGGACTCCAGCAGTGTCAGCCATCTTTAAATGGTGAATCACAGTAAAATTCTATTCTGCATCGGAATATATACATACTCGCTTCAACAGAGTAATATTCTACTATATACACATAATTCTGTGTCTTCGGGATATATTATTTACATTATATTTTATCTCTTTCCAAAGTATAATATTTACTTCATATTCTGCACAAACTCATTTCCTCCAGGAGTCACAGCTAATTGCAATATTTTTCATTATTAATATGCAACATATGAGTCTATGCATGTACACTGTTATATATAAAGCTTATTTCTATAAGTTAGAAACTAATTGCTCATAACGTCAATAATTCATTCCCAAGTGGGTAGCTAATTCACAACTCAACATCTTATTAATTCAAATTTCGGCAAATAATATTCTCATCATATTCATTTGTACATGTTCCTTATATGCAAAGCAGCTCAAAGAGAGGTTATCAATATAAATCCCCTGTGAGTAATTGTAATAATTATAATGAGGCAACTCATTTCTTAAATTTGAAACCATGACATATAACATATAATGGCCCATATTTATAACTCAAATCTTGCAATATTATATTTACTTTACAAAAAATCAAAAATGTATCGTATATAAATTACTGTCAAACATTTATATAATATCTTAATCCCAAGGGGGTATATTTCAAAGATTCATAGTTCCAAAATGAGTTGATATATCCAAGCTTTGCAGTTCTCAATTCTCCAGAGCGCTTGCCTCAATTTCTCATTCCCAAGTGGGTGTATTACAAGACTCATAGTTCCAAAATTACATCTAACCTTCTTCCTGCGACCTCACCTAGAAGTAAATCAGGCATACAATGTAGCTTATCCCGAATTGTCCAGTTTGATTTCAACATAAATCCAAAAAGTGAATTAAAAACATTATTAAAACAATGTCAGAAGTTCGAGAAGGTCCAAAAGAGACTACAGAATTCAACAATATACCAACTACATTATCCTGCTAATTACATCAGAACGTAATACGTGACATCATCAGCAGTGGATTGCGGGCGCGCGAGATATAGTTAGTACAACTAACTATATCGGAGGAATTTGAATGGTTTTGTACAAGTGAAATGTCCAGCTATCTATAACACCCCTAAAACCTATGGTTTATTCAGGGAATTTCTAAGGTTTTCAAATGCTAATTCCTAACTATATCAGGCCTGAAACCTTTGTTTTTTTCAGTGAATTTGAACGATTTTTTCAATGCTAATTCCTAACTATATCAGGCCCGAAACCTATGTTTTTTTCAGTGAATTTCAAAGGTTTTTTAAATGTAATTCCTAACTATAACATGTCGGATTATTCAGTGAATTTCAACGGTTTTGTAAATAACAATTTTTAAATGTATTAATTGTTATATTTATTTTTTTATGCTGATTTTTTTAATTATTCATTTTTAGATAATTTATTTTTTAAATTACATTATAATTACATCATACATTACATTACACAATATTCTTTCTCAGAATGAATTACTTTAGTTCAAATACTTTGCAAATAGGCAATAGACTTTTACGTACAGTAGTTACAGTTGTTTCAATGTGCAACACAATTTCAAACACAATGCAACATTTTCGCTCCATATGAATTTCTAGTTAAATGCAATTAGTTACTTTATGGATTACTTTTCTAACCACAGGACTGGATCCTAGAGTCAGTCCTTAAACATCTCCTGTAAACAATTGAGTAAAAGTGTTTTGGTTAAGGTAGTGATTTTTAAGGAATATTATTGTATTTTAATAGTTGACACTTAGAAACATTTTCACATAGAATCACCAATGTTATCCTATGGGAAGAAATTCACTTAGCAAGTAAGTAGTGTTATCGTTACTTTTTCTTACTCAGTGCTGGATCCTGGATCCAGCACTGGTGCAGCTCCTGTAAACAGTTGAAAGAATGCCTTTTAGTCATACAGGCGATTTTTGGGGAATATTTTTAGTTTGTGAAAATAGACACAAAAACTTTTCTGGTGAAAATCAGACAATGGATTCCTATGGAAGGAAATACAAGTTACTGGTAAGTACAGTTAGAATTACTTTTCAGAGTCAGTGCTGGGCTAAAACTTGCAGCACTGGGTTCTCTCCTGATAACAGGTGAGTAAATCGGAATTCGTTGTTCGGATGATTTTAGGTGAATATTTAAAAGTTCCAAAACTCCACACTAAGAAGAATTTCCAAGTGAAACCAGTCAATGTTATCCTATGGAAGGAAATACAAGTTACTGGTAAGTATGGTTAGAATTAGTTTTCAGGATCAGTACTGGGCTCAAAGATGCAGCGCTGAGGTCTCCTGTGATAACAGGTGAGTAAATCTGAATTTGTAGTGCATCCAGTAAGCGCCACAGAGCTGCGTAGCAGAGATATGTAAAAAGGGGCACAGGCATCACCACCTCTCTGCAACGCAGTGCAGTGGCACTTCCTGGACGCACCTGGTGGCCCCCCATGGTCCCTTAGGTTTAAAGTGGAATTTTTTCCCACAACTTAAAACGCGCCACAGGGCGTGTTTGCACAAATTACGTCAGGCCCTGTCCCCTCCCTTCACCACTGTGTAAACGCACCATGTCACGGTTCTAAGTTGAGAGATTAAGTCCCCTTCAATCCTAAGGGTCCGTAGGGTCAAACTAGCCCACTAGGTACCTCCAGTATGCGCCAGAGAGCTGCGTTGCAGTGAGGTGTAAAAAGGGGCATGGCCTCTGAACACCTGCCTGCAACACAGCTCCCTGGCGCATACTGAAGATACCTGTTGGGCTATTTAGCCCTCAGGGACCCTCAGTATTGAAAGAGAATTAATTCCCCAACTTAAAACGCACCACAGGGTGCGTTTGCACAGTGGTGAATGAAGGGGGCATGGCCTGAGGTGACAGGTCTGCAAACACGCCCTGTGGCATTTTAAGTTAGAGAATTAATTCCTCCTCAATCCTGTGGGTCCCTGGGGCCAACTAGCCCACTAGATACCTCCAGTATGTGCCAGGGGCTGCATTGCAGAGAGGTGTTCAGAGGCCATGCCCCTTTTTACAACACTCTGCACCGCAGCTCCGTGGCGCTTACTTGTGGGACCCCCTGAGCAGGCCGAGGGGGCCTAGGGGATCAAGGTGTTTCTACCCTGTCTCCTTTTCGCGTTTTGCGCATTTGTTTCTAAGGTTTCTTGTGCCTCGGCTCTACCGAGGCACAAGATGGCTGCCAACACTTCCTGATTTGGAGTGTTGACAGCCAATTAACATACAGTTTGTGCACGGCAGGGCGCGCTTAGGATACGCGGATCCTGCGCGGATATATATATATATATTAATGCTTTTAACTGTCATTTTCCCAGGAACTACTGAACGGATTTACACCATTTGAGCAAAAGGCATGAGTCTCAACTGAGGACTACTTCTTTGCCAAATTTGGTGTAATTCCGTTCAGCAGTTCGGTCTGTAGCTGCATCAAAAGGTCCCTTTGAAAAATTTCATGGGGAAAACACGCTTTGGGACAACCTTTTTTCTCAGTCCCCACTTGACGAATCACCCAGATACTTTCAGGATAGGAGCGGACCGGAGCTGATAATTAGTTTTGGAAATTTTGCGAAGATTCGTCAACTGGCGCCAAAATTATTCCAAATAGAATGTTGCGGATTTCCTATGGAAAATAGGTCCTAACTATATCAACCTACTGGCGACCGCCAGTAGGTAGTATATATATATATATATATACACACATATATATGTGTGTATATATATATATATATATATATATAAAAAACTTTATTCTTACCTGGGTAATGCTTAAATTTTTGTTGTAATGGCATGTATGGTAAATAAATACGCATGGCATTTGCGATATAAAGACATGAGTGGTAATGGCATGTGTGGTTCCATCACATAGTCATGTAATGCCTACTTGACACAAAGTAATGTAAGACAGCGCTGTCCTGTGCGTTAATTTATTTTATATTTACTAAACCAGTAAAGTGGTTTTCCATGTCTTAATAAATGCCAAAAGGGATTTTGTGTCAAGGCTGTGCCACAAAAGTGACGCAGCCCAATGCAAAATTATAGTAAATATGAGGTTAAGCCTCAAATGTTGCAAGATTCCTTATTAATCCAGAATCACTCTTTCAATGCAAGGATGATGACAATATAAATATTAGAATCTAAATCTTTAATAGTCAGGGTGACACTCACTTACTTTGCAATACATTTTTACTTTGACGTATTAATGGATTAATTCATTCATTACTCTGTCCATCAGGCCCGAAAAGCTAAACCACATGCTGGCAACAGGAGATAGTTGCCCGATAGCGCGTCAAATGTCCGCGTTAAAATGACCGGGACGCAGATAAAAAAAGAAACCCAAACGTGAAAAAAGTTGTGATGGGACCAACAGAGATAAAAGTTTATTCGAAAATCAGCGCCAGGCTTGCTATTCCCAAATCAGGCGGAAAATTCACCATAAAAGCTGCCAAAAAAAAAGAACTGAAAAGCATCATGGAGGAAGCTGGAGCAACTACAGAGGCCAACCAGAACCCCACAAACCCCCCTCAACACCAGCCAGGGACCTCGGGGAAGGAGAAGGGCAAGGAGAAGAAGAGGAATCCACGATTCAGTCCACAGGAAAATACGATCCTGATTACCGAGGTGATAGAACACCACCAACAACTGCTCATCACCTCCCAGTGTCATTGGCAACTAAAAATGCAATATGGCAGTCCATCTTGGCCAAGGTGAATGCAGTCAGGGTGAAGAGAAGGGAAGTAGATGACTGCAAGAAGCGCTGGGATGCTGTGAAGCACAAAACCAAGCTGAAACTCACTAACAACTGGAAAGCCGCAATGCAGACTAGAGGTGGGAGTCCAGCGCCACAGCAGGAGCCGAATGAGATGGAGGAAATGGTGTCCACAGCCATCAGTGTGGAGATGGTGGCAGGAGTTGAGGGACCTGATACTGCTCAACATGACCTGACCCAACAGCAACAGGGTGAGTAACAACCAGGGGCTGGGGGACAGGGGGAGATGGGCACAATGGCACACATGCACTATTAAGTATAGCACAGTGCATACCCACAATGACTCTGGATCATGTTCCTGATCTCCTTGGCATACTGCAACACACATAGAAACTGCAAATAGGCCCCTGTCGACAATGTGCCCAGAGGCGGCCCTCACCACACATTACTAATCTCACAACAACTCATGCAGATGTACTGAACCCAGCAAAGCTACGGGTCCATGAGCCACACTGACAATGCAAGTGACACTGCATGACGATTAGCATGGCTGCAGTCCAATCATCATGACATGGTGCACGCCACGACACTGAGGTGGCTGAGTGTGGACCGCATCCATAAAAGAGCAGGTCACACTCTGACACATCCATGTGCACAAACAACCCCTGAGGTCAACAAGACATCTGCGGACAAACCATGCCCAAGAGTCCCAACTTCCACCAAGAGCCCAATTTACCCAAGTAACTGTATGAGCACAGAAGTAAAAGGCACACTGCCTGAAAGGGAAAAGGGCCAGCAAAATCAGAGCTGCAGGTGCGACTCTCCCCCAATGCAGCAGACACACATAAGAATAAGAGCACAACAACATTGACAACAATGTGGTACAAACTGCAACACTTTCACAACAGACCAGATGACACAACTGCTGCTGCTTGTGTGTAGAACCTGGCCAATCACATTAGCAATAGCAGGAAACTGTGAGATGATAATGTACAAGTACAACCTCACATCCCTGATGGTGTAGAAATGTCCACTGTCCCCGCATCAAATAGGCATCTCCTGTCAAACAGTCACAATGTACATTGTCATGCAGTCTGTTTGTAAACTTGTCCAATGCGTGAACATACATGGAACACACTGTTAAATTGCATCTCCCTTTACATTGGGGAAGGAGAATCAACACCACCTGCAGAGCAGACCAAACATCTCTTCACTGATGATGAGGAGGACCTCCACCCCTTCGACTCCAATGCCCTCCAACAGCTCATGGACACCCTTAGCACACCATCCCTAGGAGCAGGGCAGCCCAGCTGCATCGAGGAGACCCCACCCCCTGCACAGACCACACAGCAGGAAACACCCACCACCACGGTTGTCTCCAAGGACCCCCACGACCAACACATGGCATTCCAACTATGTGTGTTAGATGGCCAGAAGGAGGTGGCTGATCAGGTGCGGGTGGGGTTCAACCTCATGGCACCCAAACTAGATGCCATACATGGGTGTCTAAGTCCCATCAAAGACCACTTACAGTCCCTAACGGACAACCACGGTCCTCTCCATGCTCTCCAACAAGCCATGGCTGACATCGCTGGAGTTATGACTCTGAGACAAAAACAACTGTCTAGTCAAAGTGGCTCCAGCTATATCACCTGGGAGTTGGAACGCATGCGGAGGATTATAGAGAACATGGAGTGGATGCAGGCGGAAAGAATGGCTGCCATGGCTGCACACCAGCAAGATGTAGCTGGGATCTTCCATGCCCTGCAGATCCTCATCATGGCACCGCTGCTACAAGGCCTGGTGCAGATGAATGCTGCTGCCACATCTCTGCCCCCTAATATGTCATTGCCTCACAGTGGGGCAGACAATCCGCCTCCGGGCCCTGATGTGTCACTGCCCCACAGTGCGGCAGACATTCCACCTCCGGCCCCTGATGTGTCAAGGCCACACAGTGCTGCAGACAAAATACCACCACCCACATGTGAGGCACATCACACATCAGAGGACGATGATGTGGATGATTCTGCCATTCTGGTAAGAAGGAAGCGGTAGCATTCATCTCTGCAAGATGGCCTGTTTCAGCTTGGTTCTGCACTCTGCATCATGCCCTGGTATAACACCTTCCACTGTCCCCCGATACACTCTGCGACACTCACCTTGGCCCTCGACATGGACTGCAATATTTGGTTTGGTTACCAATGACACAACAATCAGCCTGCGGACTGAACTCTTCCTCTTCCGATGAACTTGTCAATCCCTAAGGGACTCTGGCTGGCCCTCCACAGGGCAACAATGTAAAATGATTGATTTGTGTGAGACCTGCTGGCCCGCAGTGTAGGCCGAAGGGATCAGTCAGCACACACAGAACTCCGTAGTGCGGTGCCGCAGGTTGCAGTGGGGGCCTGTTGAGCAGAAGTAATGGATCGACTAAGGAGGCTCTCAGGCTCGAGGGCCTCGAGCTTGAAGATTGCACCTGCATGTGATGGGCCCTCTTGGAGACACGCCGGTGGCAACAGGTGAGCAGTGAGGCCTGGGTGCACAGGGGAGGGCAATCACTGCTGGGTGCCGGATGGGTCTGGGGAGCAGTGGGCTGGGGTGCAGCAGGCGCACAGGATCGCGCAGGAACCACCGGTCATGGCGGCGGCCTTGTGGCAGGGTGAGGAGCACTTGAAGGTGGTCGGCTACATGTGCGTAGGCCTATGATCAGGATGTGGCTGACACAGAGAAACACAGAGAAGGCCTGCTGTCTTGTTCTGCGCTGCCTCTGTGGTAGACCGGGGTGGGGTGGTCCTGGGGGTGGTGGCGGTGGGTGTTGTGTTCCTCTTGGGTCTCCAAGCTGCATGATTAGTATCTCCATTGGATCGGTTGGTCTTCAGATGTTGCTCTGGGCTGGGCTCCTTTTCTACTGCAGGTTTTCATCCTACTTAAGACCAGAAAAAAAGCAGGTCTTAAGTCCCTGCTGCTAATGTGCCTTATCGCCTGTTTTGGGCCCGCATCGTCAATCTGGCTGGTGGTTGAGAATATCCTGAAATGGTGTTATGATGAGTTTTTTTACGGGAAAGCCTACGCTGCATATGATTACCGTTAGTTGTCGCTGTCAGCCTTTAGTGCCAGCTTTCGCAGGTAAACTGACGATGTCGGCTGTTAGCACAGGCTTTTGAATAGGGAGATAAATCTTTTGTGGCGGAAAAGTGCCACTAATGTGTCCTTGAGAATATGCTCCTTTGTGTTTCTTTGGATAGTATCCAATGCAAATCTTCAATTGTTGAGATGTTAGGGTCATGCTACATGCCCTCCTGGACAAAAAATCTGAGTCTGGGGTCATATGATGTCCCTTTATTTAATGTAATTAAGGTTAAAGGGTATGCAATGTCACTTCCGCTACCCCAAACATTTTAGTGAATCGATGCAAATGATGTGCAGAGGAAAAGTGTTTTACTATGTGCAATAGGCCATGCTCCTACGCAGATTAGGAAATGCCTCCTTGAAACTGCTCTGGCAATAACTGTGCATCGGCGGGATGCGTTTTATTGAATGGGCTTCAAACACCATCTGCAGATCCTTCTAGTATACCAGCATGCCCGGAGGGCACAAGAAGTGAGTGCCAGTAGCGCCTCTTGGGCACTTGGTGTAATAGAGACCCAGAATGAGCACACTTGCCCCCAGATTCATCAAGAACACATTTTGCTATTCCTTAATAGCGAAAAATACCGATTCGCTATTAAGGAATAGCAAAATGCTATGCATCAAGAAATCACTAAAAAAAATAGCGATTTCTAATGATACCTTAATTCTCAGAATCTGGCCCTTTGCGAGTGGATTTAAGCTTGATGAATCTAGCTGTTGGAACTGTATCCTGTTTTAGACAGCTCCTAGTTCACCCAGTTGCTTGATGTTTTTGGCAAGCACATCAAGAAACATGCTTGACACCACTGTCTTTTTTCAGCATCCTTCTTTGGTGATAAACAGAGGCCCTCTGTTCAGAGATGCACAGCTTCTGTCCATTGTTGAAATTCATCTCCACTGAAGCTCTTACAAGATCATCTCTTCAAAAGTCTCTATACTTTAATAGTTATCTTTTGCTCTGCATCCTACAAGCAGAATTCTGAATATCAGTAGTTTGCCAGATAAGATTAGGTTTGGGGATAATTAGATGATGATCAATTTTCTATTAACAACGTCACGTCGATAATTGCATTTCTTGTAAGGCTTTCTACTTCAAGGGTTTTATTTTCCCACATATATTTCTGAGCTAAAAAATAGTACATGTAGAAGTCAAAGTTCAAAATCATGTAAAGCGATTTTAACTACCCAGGCCCAGCCGTCTTCAGTGGTGTGAACACGAACTCTCATTTCAGATAGCACTTCAACAACAGGGCCTCGTGTTATTTTTTCCAATTAGGTGGCTAAAGGCTGCAAGACACAAATGACAGCTAACAAATTACAGAACATATTCAATTATTGGATAGCGGCTGGACATGCTCCGAGTGAATTTCATTCCGCTCGTTTTAGAAGCTGTAATCTTAAGGAAATTCGGATTTTACAACTAACATATCAACTTTAAAAAAATTCTTAGCGTGTATTTTGTTGGTTTATCAAATCAAGGGAATTCTTATTTAAGCAGAAATTATATATTTAAACTATTTTGATGGGAGAATACACCATTGCTTAAAACCTTTCTAGCCCAGAGACTTAATCCGATTTTTTTTATTTAGAAAATACTAGTTCTGGGTTACCCTGCAGATCATTTTCAGCAATTGTGATTCTTTAATACGTTTATGTAGATAAATACATTTTGCCTGCTGCCACCAACACCATAACATAAAGGTGCGCCAAAATTAACTATTTGTTAGACCCAGTGGAGTGGAAGCAGCTGTACGTTTGGACCTATCGCTGATGCAAACCCCCCAAGGGCACACCTGTGGTGATATGTGCGCGCGCAGCAGAGGTCACCAGACCATTTCCTGAGGCAGTGCTGCAAATGGCGGAGGCTTCTTCCTCTTTACATTCCTGCCGCACGAGCTCCTGTTGCTATGGAGACACGATTATGTGCACTCAGCCACTATTCCTATGTAGGTAAGGAGTTTGTTAATTCCTCTTGGCACAGCAATATCAAACAAAAAGGTTTCGGGGTCCTTTCTGCATATTAACACTTGCGTTAAGCCTGCTACTACAGGTGCTTTCCGATTTACGAGACCACACACAATACCTGCACTGATCAGAATTTGGTATGAAAAATGCATGCACTGGTGAGCCATTTAATTGAGTTTTTTCTCTTTTCAGTGTTTTACTCAATTGGAAATACTGACTGCCTTTCTTGTGTTTTGCACCTGCTAAAACTAAAGAAAATATATGGAGATCATTTGCATTCCCGAATCTAAATATGTGTGCGGGGACCCACTATTATTGTTAAGCTAACTATACACCCGTTTTTCCATTATAAACATGTGAATGAAGTGACTATGGGAGTGGATGTTCAAACTATAAGAAATGTCTCACGCATTTATTATGAAAACTCAATTTACAAGTGCACAGACATCTGAAAATAAAGTATTAACTAACTGGCGCTTTAGTTAGACAAGTTACTGTCTTTAATATTTGCATTTCTCCCCAAAACTAGTCTAGTATGATCACAAAATGCTGGTAAACCAATGATTTGGCAAATGTGATAGTTTTCTTTTTTTTTTTTTAAATGTTCAGTCATGTTTACCGTCCGTGGCTGCTTCTTGGAGTTCTGAGAAGTTAGCTCAGTATAAGTTGAGTGGCAGACTTCTGTAACTACCACGGTTTTAAAAGGTGTGCTGCATACCACAGTCCTTTCATTAAAAACGAGGACAAAAAAGCCAGATCACTTTTCATTTTCAAGAGTTACACCCTTGAGCAAGCACAGAGTATCTGCCACTCTTGTCTAAAATTGAGTTTGACGTCGTCCACCTACCACTGTTGTTTAGACGTAGACCAAGTAATTGGGAAGATGATGCCCGGTGGCAGGAGGGGTGGCACCAGTTTTGTGCCCAGGGGGGGGCGGTGGTTTTGCAGCAGTGCTGTAATATCGGCCCCCTGTAACAAAAGCGGGAGCAGTGCTCCTTTCTAGCACCCCCTCGGCCCCCGCTCCCAGGGCCGGTCGAGCAGCAATCTGCCAGGCATGGTTACTTTTCCCAGTCCAGCCCTGCTGACAAGTGGAAAGCATTCTACTTATGCTTCATTTACTCTACAGTAGATCTTGATTGGTTTTATAGGCATGTATCATAATGGAATTTAGTTAGGATGGAAAATGTCTCCCACTTGGTTGCATTTGTTTATTCAACTCTTTAACAATTCATGGATTCAAATGCAAGTGACTAATGACCCTTATTTAGAGGTTGTCAGGCAGGGTACAAGTCGGGGAGGCTGCTATATTTCTGTCATTGGGGACCCTGCTGGCTTTGCAGTGAAAACCATTGACTGACAAGCCATTAGATATTGGGCCATCGGTCAATGGATGTCAAACCGCCGCTCCATTATGAGTTGGGCAGACTGCCATGTTTCTGACAGCGAAGCATCTGTTCCTCCGACAGTGGAAAGTATTGACCGACAGCCCATCAGATATTGGGCTGTAGGTCAACAGATATCTGACCATCCACCCAGCATAGTGTGGATGGTGTACAGTCTTAATATCGAGTCATTTATTTCGAATGGACATAATATCGACTACAGAATATCGAGATGGCATTAATATTGAGGTAAGTAATATCGATGTAATTTTTATCGATTGTTATGTATGTTAAAAAATATCGATAGATAAAATATCGAGTAAGCAATATCGTTAGTAAAAAATATCGATTTGTTTATTAGTTTTAAAATATCGAAAGTTGTGTTATCGACTGTCATGATATCGACTGTCATGATATCGACTCTTAATATGGATATAAATAATATTTAATAGTTAAATGTACACTGTTTTAATGTTTAATAAAAACATTTTTTGTTAAAATATATTATTTTTATTTATTTATTTATATAGAATTAATTAAAAAAATAATTAATAATTAAAAAAAAATATTAAATTACTATAATATTCTCTAGGAGCGGGTAGTGGGTTTTTAGGGGAATAGGGTGGGAAGTATTTTGATTATAATTAATTAAATATGTAAATATATTAATTGGTATTAATATTTAATTAATTGTTAAATTACAATTTAATTAAATATATAATATTTAATTGGTAAATATTTTAATTTAATAGATTATTTGATAATTATGCTTATTTTAATAATTTATGTCATGTAGCGGGTTGAGGGATTATAGGGGAATAGGGTGGGAAGTAATTTAATTATAAGTAATTAAATATGTTAATTAATTAATTGGTATTAATAATTAAATAATTGTTAATTAAATAAAATATGTTAATTATATATAATTTAATTGGTAATTTATTGTAATAAATTGAATAATTGTTCATAATGTAAAATGTAATGTTTTATGTCATGTAGCGGGTTGTGGGTTTATAGGGGAATAGGGTGGGAAGTAATTTATTTAGAATTAATTAAATATGTTAATTAATTAATTGGTATTAATAATTAAATAATTGTTAATTAAATAATATATGTTAATTATATATAATTTAATTGGTAAATTATTTAATTAAATTGAATAATTTTTCATAATGTAAAATGTAATGTTTTATGTCATGTAGTGGGTTGTGGGTTTCTAGGGGAGTCGGGTGGGAAGTAATTTAATTGTAAATAATGAAATATGTAAATGTCTAGAATGGTATTTAAAATTAAATAATTGTTCAGTAAATCATATATTTTACTTGTAATAAATTTTTTTGGTAATTTATGTCATTCAATAATAGCTAATTATGTAATATTATTTAATTAATGTCATGTCGCGAGTTGTGGGTTTATAGGGGAATTGGGTGGTAAGTAATGTTATTATTATTATTTACAAAAGTAAACAATGTTAATTGGTCGTCATATTATAATAATTGTTAATTAAATAATGATTTTTATTTTTATACATTATAATTGGTAAATTATATAATTAAATTGAGTAATTGCTATTTATGTTATTTAAAGAAATTTATGTTATGTAGGGGGTTGTGAGTTTATAGGGAAATAGGGTGGTTAGTAATTAAATGATAATCAATTAAATATGTCATTTTATTAATTGGTAGTAATATTTAAGTAATTGCTCATTAAAAAAATTAATGTTCATTATTTTAACTTTTTTTGATAAATAATGTAAGCTCATTGTTGAATTCTTAATTATGTTACATTTTATTTTTCCTTTTCTGGAGTGGGTTTTTTTTTTAGAGGGGAATAGATTGGGAAGTAATATATAAATACATAAGGAAATATTAATATTTAAATAATGTATAAAACGTTTAGCACACAACATTTAAAATGCACTACCTTTACAATGAAACTTTTACAACGTTAAAAGCATAGCAAGGCATGTATTTACATTAAATGTTTTAACTAGGCAGGTATTTTTACATTGTATACTATTACAACGTAAGTGTTGGTAAGTATATAAATATATAAAAAATGTTATAGCTTTGGATTTTTGGGTAAAGGGGTATTTTTAGTGTTCTTGGTCAGTTTTCAGTATTTGGGTAAAGGGGTCGTTTTAGTGTTCAGGGTTAGTTTTCAGTTTGGGTATTAAGGGGTATATGTTGTGTGCAGGGTCATTTGTCAGTTTTTTGGTAAAGGGGTATTTTTAGGGTTCAGGGTAAGTTTTCAGTTTGTGGGTAAAGGGGTATTTTTATGGTTCAGGGTCAGTTTTCAGTTTTTGGGTAAAGGGGTATTTTTAGGTTTCAGGGTCAGTTTTCTGTTTGTGGGTAAAGGGGTATTTTTTGGGGTCAGGGTCAGTTTTTAGTTTGTGGGTAAAGGGGTATTTGTAGAGTTCAGGGTCAGTTTTCAGTATTTTGGTAAAGGGGTATTTTTTTGTTTCAGGGTCAGTTTTCAGGTTGTGGATAAAGGGTTATTTTTTGGGTTCAGGGTCAGTTTTCAGTTTTTGGGTAAAGGGGTATTTTTAGGTTTCAGGGTCAGTTTTCTGTTTGTGGGTAAAGGGGTATTTTTAGGGGCCAGGGTCAGTTTTCAGTTAGTGGGTAAAGGGGTTTTTGTAGGTTTCAGGGTCAGTTTTCTGTTTGTGGGTAAAGGGGTATTTTTAGGGGTCAGTGTCAGTTTTCAGTTAGTGGGTAAAGGGGTATTTGTAGGGTTCAGGGTCAGTTTTCAGTATTTGGGTAAAGGGCTATTTTTTGGTTTCAGGGTCAGTTTTCAGTTTGTGGATAAAGGGGTATTTTTAGGGGTTAGGGTCAGTTTTCAGTTTTTGGGTAAAGGGGTATTTTTAGGGGTCAGGGTCAGTTTTTAGTTTGTGGGTAAAGGGGTATTTTTTGGTTTCAGGGTCAGTTTCCAGTTTTTGGGTAAAGGGGTATTTGTAGGGTTCAGGGTCAGTTTTCAGTATTTGGGTAAAGGGCTATTTTTTGGTTTCAGGGTCAGTTTTCAGTTTGTGGATAAAGGGGTATTTTTAGGGGTTAGGGTCAGTTTTCAGTTTTTGGGTAAAGGGGTATTTTTAGGGGCCAGTGTCAGTTTTTAGTTTGTGGGTAAAGGGGTATTTTTTGGTTTCAGGGTCAGTTTCCAGTTTTTGGGTAAAGGGGTATTTTTAGGGGTCAGGGTCAGTTTTTAGTTTGTGGGTAAAGGGGTATTTTTTGGGTTCAGGGTCAGTTTTCAGTTTTTGGGTAAAGGGGTATTTTTAGGTTTCAGGGTCAGTTTTCTGTTTGTGGGTAAAGGGGTATTTTTAGGGGTCAGGGTCAGTTTTCAGTTTGTGGGTAAAGGGGTATTTTTAGGGTTCAGGGTCAGTTTTCAGTATTTGGGTAAAGGGCTATTTTTTGGTTTCAGGGTCAGTTTTCAGTTTGTGGATAAAGGGCTATTTTTTGGTTTCAGGGTCAGTTTTCAGTTTGTGGATAAAGGGGTATTTTTAGGGGTTAGGGTCAGTTTTCAGTTTGTGGGTAAAGGGGTATTTTTAGGGGTCTGGGTCAGTTTTCAGTTTGTCGTTAAAGGGGTAATTTTAGGGTTCAGGGTCAGTTTTCAGTTTGTGGCTAAAGGGGTATTTTGTGGGTTCTGGGTCAGTTTTCAGTTTGTGGGTAAAGGGGTGTTTTTAGGGTTCTGGGTGAGTTTGGGGTTTTAGGTTAGAGGGGTACAGGGTACAAATAAGGTTAATTTAAATGTCTATTAAATTAGTTAATTTTTAATACATTTTATATAAAATATTTCTATTAATATACATTAAACATAATATTAGATAATTATAAATAGTTATGTTGTAATGTTATGCGTTGTAAAGGTATTGATTTTGTAAAAATATTTGTTGTAAATTAATGTGGTGTAATGGTATTTGCTTTGTTAAAGTTTCGTTGTAAAGGTACGCGTTGTAAAAGTATGTGTTAAAAGTTAATACATGTTTTATTTAATTGTGTTAAATAGAAAAAAATTGAAAAATAATTTTTAAATTATCTAATAAATTATTGGTAATTAGTTGTAAATTATTATTAATAGGAAAGTAAGATAAATAATGATAGTTAATTAGGATTTTTAAAATATTAAGTATTATGTTAAATTTCATTGTTAATCATTTATTAAAAATATTATATATATATATGATTTTTTATTAATTTATTAATATATAAAGTATTTACTTTCCCTACTCTTGCACCCACTGGAGTGGGAATAGTAATTAGTATGGGTTCAGTGTCCAGCACCTTCCATGACTTTACAATTGGTGAAATGGGAATAGTAATTTGTATGGTTTTAATGTGTAGTATGGTTTTGTGAGTTTATAATTGGTGCAGTGGAAATAAGAAAACAATTTTTAAATAAATACTTATTATTGGTAGGATAATATAATAAAGATTTTACATTACATAGAACTTTTATTTTCTCATTATAATTATTGTTATTGTAGTACTTAAAATATTTATACATTTTTAAAAATATTATAATTTATAAGGCATTTTTAAATAGAATATTTCATATGCAATTAATATTTATATACAATAATAAAGAAGGAAACATACACAGGGTTAAATGCAATAAATGAAAAACTGTTTATTAACATATAAAAAAATAATTGTAAGTAGAGATTAATTTTTTATTTATATTGAAATTTTTTTATACACAGTTTTTATTATCCCAAAAAATATATGAAGTACATATATATGTTTTTAACACATAAATGATATTAACATAATTTTATGTTTTTTTACATATATTCACATTTAAATAGTTTAAGAAACAAATTGGTAATATGTACTTTTTATTTAATAACAAAAATTTTATTCACATACACATTGAATATATTGTCATTGAAAAATATGTACATTTATTTTGTAACAGTAACATTTTTGTTTTTTACCAAGTCATGTTATATTTTTTTAAATTATTATTATGAATATTGAACATATTTATAATATTAATTTTTACATAGATAAACACCCCAAATTTTTTTGATACATACATAGGGCTCCATTGGGATATCGGGCGGATTGCCTCCGCCAGGGTGGCGGTGGCCACCGCCACCCTGGCGGAGGCAATCCGCCCGACAACCACTCTCGATTTCCCCTCCGCCTGATTAGGATGGCGGAGGGGACCGCAGCGGTCGGAAACACCGCCCGCCTGTTTTCCGCCCCGGTCGCCTGGCGGCCGGGGCGGAGAAGTGATAACATGGTGGCGGTGTCTATCAGACACCGCCAGCCATATTAGAATAGGCATCCGACAATGCCTTTCCGTGGCGGCAATGCCACCACGGAAAGGCAGGCGGACTTCACTCTGGGGGCCCCCTGCGGGCCCCCAGAGTGCAGCACAGTAGGGGGGTGCACACAGGGGGGTACCTATGGTACCCCCCTGCATTTGCATAATGAAAGCGGCAGGCACCGCGCGGTGCCTGCCGCTTTCGTCATGCAAATGCTGCAATGCATTTTCAGCATTGTGGCGGGCGGTGCAGAGTGCACCGCCCGCCACAATGATGGGAATACAGGATGCGCCCGCCACTGTGGCGGGCGCATCCTAATGCTGCCAACGGGACCCCCGCCCTCATGGCGGCCGGTCCCTAGTACCGTGAGGATGGCGGGCGGGCAAAGTCCGCCCGCCATCCTAATGGGGCCCATAATGTTTAAAATAATATTTCCAATTTTTAATAACAATTTATTTGTAACAAAGTTATATATGCAATTTTTTTTACATATATATTATTAGCTAAATGTATTTATAAATCATAAAATATTATTTAAAGTATCACATAACAGTTGAATAATTATTTCAAAGTAATGAATATTTATGAAATAATTTTATACAATTTAAATAATTATTTACACTTAATATAATACTCTGTGTATTTTTTTAAGTGTTGGAATATAGAAATTAAAGAGGATTTTGCTGTATACAGGGACTACTTTTTAACCGCGTAATGTTACTTAGGCTTATTTGGTGCTTCAACAGATCGCGGTTGGATGCTGCTTCGCGTTAGAGAGGGTAAGTTTGTTTTAATTGTTTTTTACAAGTTAATGAAGTTATTGTTAGTGTATGTGTGTTGTGTTTAGGTTTATGTAGGTAGAGTTACTAAGAGAAGATTGTGTGTTCGGTGTTAGGTAGAGTGTACGATATTTGATTTTTACCGCAATTTTGTTGTAGGTGTGTGAGGTGAGGTAATATGTTTAAATGTGACTAAGATAATATGTTTGATGTACAAATATGTGTATTTATATATGTATGGGTGTTTTTGTGTGGGTGGGTATGTATTTTATTTTTTCTAGGTTATCGTCGCGTTTCGCTGTTTTGGAGGACTTCCTTCTTTTTTGATCAGAGCTGTGTGACGAGTATTATATACTCTTATTTTTGCACACAAATATTTGGGATTTCACGTTTTCCTGGAGCGTTTTTTTTTCTGCATTACTGTTTTTCGGGTTTTTTATTGTATCTCGTGTCTATTAAAGTGGAAAGGAGTCGCTATGGATTTGGTTGTATCTTTGCATTTTTTTTTGGGCTTCCATGGATTGTATGGGTTTTTGCAATGGTGTCGTATGGATTGCTTGGAATTGGATTACGTTTGAAGCTGCAACAGAAATGTAAGTTTTTTCAGAACATTTAATGGGTGGGGAAACTGTTTTAAATTTTGCTTTACTTACGTTGTATGTAACATTTTGTAAATACATTATCTAAATACATTTTATATATGTTAATATTATGTATTTGATAATTTAATTGCAAATTGTTACATGTTATAATCAAGGATTTTAGCAAAAAAATGTTTAATTTAACGTGTATAGTTATGTAATGTTTTAAAGAATTGTTTTTGCTATCATTGATAGATATTCTAGTCCTTTGCTAGTTGGATAGAGGGTAACTTGACTTTGGAGTGTGTTATACATTTTTTTAGTTTCTTTGGTGAGTTTAGGTCCGATCAAAGTTACTGATTGCTCCATTCGGAGCTCCTGGTAACTCTGTTCTTTTTGTAAGGATTGTATTAATTTGTGAAGGGTAGGCGTTCCTCGGCCTGTAGTTGCTTGGAAGGCATTGTGCCATCCTTCAACTGCATTGTTTGTTTTTGCTTCCTTATTTAGTGTGCTAAGGTAGACATTCCACCAAGCTATTTGGTATTTGGGTTGTCTTCTATGGCCTGATCTGTGTAGCCTTCCTACCCATGTGTCTTCGAAGTAGTCAAGCATAGGGCTTAGTTTATCTTCGTTTCTTTTATAGTAGGGGCTGTCTATTAATAAGTTATAGTGCTCAGTTACATCTGTTAGTGGAACATAGGCTAGGGCGATGAGTTTTTTGATTTGATAAGCAAATGTGCTATCAGTGGCGTATTGGATACTCAAGGTTGATTTTTGTAGATGTCGCCAGATACATTGATTAAAGTGGTAATAGCAACCTTGTATTGCTGTGTGTGGGTATGTTTTAAGGATGCTGTTTATCATTGCTTTTTCAAAGTCAATGATAATTTTTTGTGGAAAATAGTTGTTAGTATGTTGAATGACTTCAGTTAGTATTTCTTGGTAGGTAGCTTGCTGTTTGTTTGGTAGAAGGGCATAAAGGAATGGAATATTTGCATTTTGGAAATGACCATGGATGGTGTATAATTGATAAAAAGGTTTGGGGCATACAGAAAAAGTACCGTCCATCATCCAAGTTTGGCATTGGGTAAGTTTAGTCATGTTGTTTGCTGTGGCAAACAGTATAATTCTTTTATCTTTTGATTTGTTGTCATAGAGTACAACATTTTCTTTATTGTGAGTTACAGAGAGTTCAGGGGGAATTTGGACTTCTTCTAAAGTTTTTGGTGTGGGAGGAGTAGTGCATGTTGCTCTTTTTTGTCTAGCTACAGTTCTTTTAAGGGATTCGATAGATGGTAATTGGCTAGAAGCATGTTGGGGAAGTACACTTAAATGGTGTTTCAGAATAGCAGTTGTTGGTTGATCAGTTCTAGTACTAGCTTTTTTAAGGGAATCTAGCATTTGTCTAATCTCTATTTCTGTTACATTGGGTGGGTGATTATGTTCTTTAGTATAAGTAACAGTAGTTTCCTGAGTTATAGCTCTACCATAACATTTGTTGGCATAATATTTCGTACACTTCCAAAACACTTTCAAGTCTTTTTGTTTCTCTTGAGTGTAGACATATCCCATGTAACAAAGAAGCATTTTCCCTTTTTGTGAATAAATGAATTTAGCTCCTTCAGTCATGATTGTATTGTAGTGCTAGGAGGTAATTAAAAGAGAATGTCATTACATTTTTAGAAAAAATAATGTTCTAATCACATTATACAGTTTAATACATTTTTATTTTACCTGTAAATCTTTTGATGATTTCAAGTCGTTATTTCCAGGTGTTGATGTTCTTCAAACTTATTTTCTATGTATATCTTTTTGTACCTGTGGCAGTTGTGAAAATGTGTACAAATTTTTTATTACTATTTATGATATTTTGATAGACGTTTTTAGCTACTTCTATTTAGTTACCTATCTATTAAATGTCGAATTTACATTTCTAACATATACTTACTTATTTATATGTAACTTTTGATGTCCAGGTGTTGTGTAGGTCTTCTGTTTTTTCTTTTTGTCTGTAGGATGAGTGGTAAAAAAAATACATATATTTGAAGTATTTGGCTTTTAAACATAGGTGTGAGGTTTGAGAGTTACATTTTCGCTGACTAATAATGTAGTAGTACTTACTTTAGATATGTGTAGCTCTCTTTCTGTAGAAGTCAATCAGTTTTCTTTCTGAAATCCTGCAGAGTTTCGTCTTCCTTTAGTTAGGAGATGTATCCTGCATTTTTAGTTTGCTGTGATCTCGTTTATATAGTAATAGTTTAATTGTTTCAGAAATAGGATTGGTTGTTTAAATTGATAGTCTGTTTTTATTTGTGGATTTGAATTTTTTTCTCTGTTATGCTAATTGCTTTCCTTATATGGGTGACGCCAATTAACGTTTATTGAATGTGTAAGGCCTTATTTAGTATAGGTAATGTTATCTTGATATTTGTAAAGTGGAGGAATATATATAATTAGCTGTAAGAAATGTGTAGTGGTTCGAAACATTGTTTATGTATTATAAAATGTATGTTTGTATTTATTGTGTGTTGTAAATGTTATGAAAATATATAATATATTTTATGTATTTATATTAACAATATCTGAATAATTATGATTAGTATGACTCAATTTATAAATAATAAAGTCATTTATTCTAGGATGTATTAATGGCGATATTTTTAAAATTTGATAAATTTGCTATCTATATTTTTGTAATCGATATTTTGACTGTTTTTATATAAATATGTAATAATCGATGTTTTAGAAATCGATAATGTTGTCAGTCGATATTGTTGTAGTCGTTGTTTATAGTAGTCGATATTGTGGAATCGATATTTTTGAGGTTTGTTGTTTAAGTATAGTCAATCAATAATTTTGTTGTCGATAATTAGTCATCGATATTTTGTCCACTCGATATTCGGTCTGTCGAGGTTATGTCAGTGATCCAGTGTGGATATACAAACATAATTTTTCCTCTTCAAATAAAATGATTCCGCATGTTTGAAAAAAATTCTCACGGTGTCGGGGGCATTAGTGTTTTTGAAAAACAAACTACCATATTGAAAATTGTGGATTCTCAGCAAAGTGACAGTGCCTTCAGGGGATCTTCCATGGTGTTTGCTCCTCTGAAGACACATAGATATCCACCAAGCAGGTGGAGTTCCATGTTTTTGTGCTGCTCCACTATATTTCAAATTTGACTGAAGCTACTGGCTACTGAATAGGCCAAGCCACATGCAGCCTTTTTGTACATATTTATTTCTTATTTTCCTTATACATATAATAATCTTTGGTGTAAGATAGCTGTATATATGCAGGTGCCTTGCACAGCAGCAGCAATGCAGATAAGAGAAGCAGGATTATGGGACTGATTTTCTACAACTGCTGTGTGCTTAAAGATTGCATGTGTTCTTCCAAGTACCACATGCACTGCTATTTAAAATGCAGTGGAGATTTTAATGTGCAGCTTTATTTTGGAAATTGTGACCACCAAATTTTCAGCATATGGATATCCTGCCATAACAAACCGGGGGATACATTAGATTCCAGTTGCCATGTATGCTAACTGCCTTTATGATATATGAGAAATGGTAAGCCTGTATTTAGAAACAATCCTTTCCACTGGGAAACATATTGCTGCCTGGAAGCATCTACACTCCACATTTCATGATTGCTCTACTCCCCAGGAGCTACTTTGAAATGACTTTTGCACAAATCACATTACAGGAGGTAGGGATTATTTGCTCCTGAGGGCAAGCTGTAACAACTTTCTCAACTCAGAGAGCAGGCCAAGATGTGGTTTTGGGGCCATTTTTTGTAGAAGGTTCAAGTGTTGGCTAGTAGAGCGTTTTTCTTTTAAATCGCTGGAGCTGAACTGGAAGGCAAAAGGTGAAGTTAGTGTGTTAAGGAAAGCTCTGCCCACTTGAGGCAAGGTCCAACCAACTTGGTGTTCAGGTTTGGGTACCTCTGGGACAGGCATCATTCCAAAGAGTACACTTCCAGAGCAGGAAACACACCAAACTGCCACATGAGTGGTCTTGAACCTCTGACTCCAGCCCTCATTTACAAAACGGAAAGATTCAGTTTCCTGCTTTTAGTTACACTCTCAAATTTGGACCCCCTCTCAAGAAAAGTTCACCTGCTGGGAGAACTGGGGGTGCCAAGAAGCCTTGGTATGATATAGTTAGGAAGAAATGGCTGCTAGAAGGAATTTGCCCTGAAGAGCCTCAGTGCTATGGTGGGTTAGAACAGCCTGCATCCACAAGGAGCTATATCAGAGAGACTGTTAGAATGTACTTGGCACCAGATGTACTAAAAACTATTATAGTACTCCTATGTTCTAATAGGTCAGCTCATAAAATTCTAATATGAAGTTGGTTGGCTTTTAATGCAACCTTCCTCATGAATATTAACAAAGTTAGCTGTATATTGAAACTCAACCCAATTGATGCCCATCACAGACAGAGATAGTGGTCTTCTAGTACATAAAGTTTTGTTTTTAAATGCAGCTTCTCTTCCTTCAAGGAAATTCTGTGGCATTTAAAAAAAAAAAGTTTGTTTGATAGTTGGCAGTGGTCTTCTGGAATGTTCCTTAACAATTTTCCTTTTAACTTTCTGTAAGAACTGGGACCACCAGTTCTCCGGGGGGTAGCTTGGCTCGAGCAGGAAGGCAACCAGAGGCTTACGTGTAAAGTAGCTACACAACACACTCATCCACTGAGACAATACGTGGGCGCAATAATGGAGACCACACCAGTACTTTTGATTGAAAATCAATATCTTTTATATAGGATTCAGATCAGGGTAATCAATTCATCAACATTTCAATAAAGCATTTTCATCATGTGAATAGCAGTTGCAAATCAATAAGTAGCACAGCCTGTCGCAATAACCTTTTCCACATTGGCGGCTGGGGGAGGGGCTCCGGCCCTCCCGTGGGCCTCACTCGGCCCAGCGCGGTGCAGGCGACAGGGGCGGGGCACTGGCGCTCGTGGGGGGGCAGGCCCAGCGTGTGGGGCTGATCGGAGAGGGCTCCAATAGTCCACGGCCCCCTCCGCGACGAGTCGGAGCTTCTCCGGGTACCGGGCCGCGCTGAAAGGGGGCTCGATCCTGGCAGCCAATGGCTGCGCGGCTCTGGCGGGGGCGCGGTCGATGACGCGGCGGCGCTCCCCGTAATGTGACACAGGCCGGGGATGGCTTCAGGCCTAGCGCGGCCTAGTGCGCTTGGTGCGGCGGCCCTCTTCTGGCATCCGGGGGCCGCCGAGGGGGGCACGTAGATGGCGCGGACTTCACTGGAGCGCCGGGGCCCTGATAGGCAGGTGGCTTCAGGAGGGCGCAACCGGCTCCAGGCCGTGGCGGTGAGTCCCCCTGGCCAGCGCGCTCAGTTTTCAAAGCGCTACAGGGGCAGACACGTGGGCGATCTAGCGCTTGGGCCAGTCACAGGAGCACGCGAAGGGGGCCACCCTCAGCAGTTCTTGACAGGGCAGGCAGTCTCTAACACAGCGCTGGACAGGGGAGCAGAATACAGCGCTTTTCAAGCTATTCAGCAAGTAATGCAGGCAGGATGGAAATCAGAGCAATTCAGTCAGGGGGAGGCAGGGAGTGCGCAGGGGCAGCACAGTCCAGTACCTGGTCGATCCCCGAGTAGTCTCTGTATGAAGGGCAAGGAGTCTTCTCGACGCTTGGTTGGTTCTGCGCCCTTATGAGGTGATTTCTTGAAGAGGGGGGGGGCTTGAGTTGGAGGCTTACAAGTTTCCTCAGGTCACTGAAGATGGTCCCTGGGTTCCCCTACCGCTGGGCCAGATCAGGGGGCTAGTCTAGGATACCTCACTCAACTTAAGAGGCAGCACCTAAATCCTGTCACTCCCAGTGGCATAAGTCCCTGACTAGGCCCTCCTGCCTAAATCTCCTGCCTGGGTCCCCCAGGTCAGTGATGCCCCAACTGACTAAAAAAAGTTCCCTCCCTTGCTTAAGTATGCCCAGGTCAGGTGACCACTCTCTAAGGCGGCAAAAATAGGCTCCGCCTTTCTTCTGGAAGGTTCCAGGAGCTTCCCCACTCTACCTATGGACAGGGGATGGCAGGCTGGCATTGCAACAATGTATGGGGATCCAGCCAGCTCCTGGCAACTAGGGTGCTACACTAAAAGACCATGCTGCAGTAGCAGGGGCCAGTGGCAGCCATGTTTGTAGTAGAGAGCACCTGCACCCTAACATGGATTAGCCATGAAAAGGTGCCCGAAGACCTAGGGGCCAACAAAACAAAAGGTGGGAAAAATTAGGCAAGGGCGAAGAAAATAGGGAAAGACCACCCTAGGGCTGACAGGTCTAACATGCGTCCCCCCGAGCTGAAAGTGGGGAGAGCTACCCAACCTCTAGGGAGTTCTCGTCACTAAGGCGGAAAAACCGGGAGAGACCGTCAGCATTGGCATGGTCAACTCCGGGCCGATGTTCCACCCTAAAGTCCATCCCCTGTAGGGAAATGGACCACCTTAGCAACTTGGGATTTTCGCTTCTCATCTGCATGAGCCAGCAAAGGGGACAGTGGTCGGTTTGAACTAGGAAGTGAGAGCCAAAAAGGTATGGCCTCAGCTTCTTCAAGGCCCAGACCACAGCGAAGGCTTCTCGCTCTATGGTACTTCATCGCTGTTCCCGAGGGAGGAGTCTTCTGGAGATTAAGGCCACAGGTTGGTCTTGGCCATCATCATTGTGTTGCGACAGCACGGCGCCTACGCCATGCTCCGAGGCATCTGTCTGCACGATGAATTCTTTTTGGAAGTCCGGAGTGGCCAGCACCGGAGCGGTGCACATTGCGCACTTCAGTGTTTCAAATGCCTCCTGGCAAGCAGCCGTCCAGATCACCTTGCGTGGCTGCTTTTTGGACGTTAACTCGGTCAAGGGGGCCACGATGGTGCCATATCCCTTGACGAACTAGCGGTAGTAGCCAGTGAGGCCGAGGAAAGCTCGGACCTCAGTCTGAGTTTTGGGGGGCTCCCAGGCCATGATGGTCTCAATTTTGGCCTGGAGGGGTTGCACCTTACCCCCGCCCACCAGGTGTCCCAGGTAGACGACAGATCCCTGTCCAATCTGGCACTTGCTAGCCGTGATGGTGAGGCCAGCACGTTGCAAAGCCTGCAGCACCTCCTTGAGATGCTGCAGATGGTCCTCCCAGGTGCTACTGAAGACAGCTATGTCATCCAGGTACGCCGCTGAGAAGGACTCCAGGCCAGATAGCAGCTGGTTCACCAACCGCTGGAAGGTGGCCGGAGCATTCTTGAGCCCGAAGGGCATCACTCGGAATTGGAAGTGGCCCTCGGGGGTGGAGAACGCTGTCCTCTCCTTCGCCCCATCGGCCATGGCAATCTGCCAGAACCCTGATGTCAAGTCGATGGTGCTGAGGTATTGGCTGCTCCCAGCCGGTCAATTAGCTCGTCTGCCCGTGGGATCGGGTGAGCGTCTGTCTTGGTGACAGAGTTCAAGCCCCGATAGTCCACACAGAACCGAAGTTCTGGTGTGGTGCCCGGTGGGGTCGCTTTTGGTACCAGCACGACCGGACTAGCCCACGGGCTGCTGGAGGGTTCGATCACCCTCAGCTCCAGCATTTTGGCCACCTCACCCTGGATGCTGTTCTTCACTTTCTCGTACAGCCGGTAAGACTTAGTTTTTACTGGCGGACTGTCCCCTGTGTCCACATCATGGGTACACAGATGTGTAATTCCAGGCGTGAGGGAGAACAACGAGGCGTGCTGCGCCAATACCTGGCGGCAGTCCCTCTGTTGCTCTGGGGTCAAGGATGGGGCGAGGACAACTCCCTCCACTGAACCATCCTTTTCCTGAGCCGCAAGAAGGTCAGGAAGAGGCTCACTCTCCTCCTCCTCGCTCCCATCCGTCACCATGAGGAGAGCAAGCTCCGATCGCTCATGGTGAGGCTTCAGGCGGTTGACGTGGAGCACCCGATGGGGCTGACGGGGGGTCTTCAAGTCAACAACGTAGGTGGTCTGGCCTCGACGCTCCACAATCTCGTACGGACCAGTCCACCGGTCGTGGAGGGCACTAAGCTCCCCAGGCTCCATGACCCACACCTTCTGTCCAGCGTCCAACTCCACCCTACGAGCGTTGCGGTCATACCACTCCTTCATGACGGCTTGGCTAGCCTCTAAGTTGTCTGAGGCTTCCTTCCACAGCTTGGCCATCTGGCTGCGGAACGCCAGCATATAGCTGACAACATCATGGGGAAGCTTCTTCGAAGTCTTCTCCCATCCCTCTCTGACAAGTCTGAGGGGTCCCCTAACGGGGTGGCCATAGAGCAATTCGAAGGGGCTGAACCCGACTCCCTTCTGTGGTACCTCGCGGTACGAAAACAGCAGGCAAGGGAGGAGGATGTCCCATTTCCGCCTCAAGTCCTCTGGCAGGCTCCGGATCATCCCCTTCAAGGTCTTGTTGAAGCACTCTACGAGCCCGTTAGTCTGGGGGTGGTAAGGAGTGGACAACTGATAGGTCACTCCGCACTCTTTCCACATGGCCTGCATGTAGGCCGACATGAAGTTTGTGCCCCTGTCTGACACCACGACCTTGGGGAAACCCACTCGGGTAAATATCCCTATCAGGGCCCGCACCACCACAGGTGCTGTAACGGTCCTCAGAGGAATAGCCTCCGGGTACCGAGTGGCGTGGTCCACTAACACCAAGATGAACCGGTGTCCCGCAGAGGTCGGACGGTCCAACGGCCCAACAATGTCTATACCGACCCGCTCAAAAGGGGTCCCGACCACCGGGAGCGGTTCCAATGGGGCCTTCACTTTGGTCCCCGTCTTGCCACTTGCCTGGTAAGTCTTGCAGGTCTTGCAGTAGGTGTCAGAGGAAACTCTCATCCTGGGCCAATAAAAATGTGGGACTAGCTTTGCAAAGGTCTTGTCCTGGCCCAGGTGTCCAGCTAATGGTATCTCATGCGCCAGTTCCAACAAAAAGGCCCGGTAGCATTGGGGGACCACTAGGGCCCTCGAGGATCCATGCACCGGAACCTTGGGCTCACTGTAAAGGAGGCCATCCTCCCAATACACGTGAAAACTGCCGGTCTCTTGATCAGCTGCTTGGGCTTTGGCCTGTCGCCGCATGCCTTCAAGCATGGGGCACTCCTTCTGCGCCCGACAGAATTCCTCCCGGGTAGGCCCTCCTTCCACATGCCACTCGGCAAGGGTCGGCAAGTCCCCCACGGGAACGACATCCACCTCCACGGACTCCGGGGCTACCTCCGCGGGCTCCCCATCCATCACACGGGGCGTGTCCTCCGCTCCATTCTCCTCTAGACCGGCCTTGGGTTGGGCCGTTGTCTCAGGCTCCAACCCGGGTTGAGCTTCCTGCCGGGCAGCCATGGACCGCGTGACTACGCAAGTCCACCCCGGTAACCCCAGCATCTCAGTGTAGGCCTTAAACTCCACTTCCTTCCAGGCGGTATGTTCCAGGTCATTACCTAGCAGACAGTCCACAGGCAAGGCAGGGCTTATCGCAACTCTCAACGGGCCTTTCACTCCTCCCCACTCAAAGGGAACTTGAGCCACGGGACAGTAGCTCATACTGCCGTCAGCCAACACGGCCGGATGGAACACATCAGGTACTACCTGCTCAGGGGACACCAGCTGCCTCACTACGGTGGTCATGCTGGCACCTGTGTCCCTAGGAGCGTCCACCTCCTCCCCATTGACCTTCACCCTCTGCTGGTACTTAGCAGTATTCGATGGTAAGGGCGTCACTGGGACCATCTCTCTATCCCCAAGTGAAACCAGGGTCAGGCCTGTCCACTCCCTTCCCTATCTAGGGGCAGCTCCACCCCAAGCGCTACACTAGCCACCCCGGGACTCTTGCCACCAGTGGAGGTTGGGGGTCGTTTGCGACACTGGGTATTTCCCTTGTAGTGTCCGACCTCTCCGCACTCATAGCACCGGACCACTTTTGGCTGCTGACTCTTGTCAGGGTAAGTGGGTTTTGGGGAACGGGACTGAGGTGGGGTACCTACTCCTCTCCCAAACTGTCTAGTTTGTGGGCCTCGTGAGAACTCCGTCCTTTTATCTCCACCCTCTTTCTTCTGGGGGGCGCCCTGTCCGCCTTTCGGGCCATCTCCCCCGGGGCCCTTGTGTGACACCCGGGTGCTAACCCAGGTATCCGCCTCCTCCGCAAGCTCACAGGGGTCAGTAAGCTTGCGGTCCACCAGATGTTGGCGCAGCTCCGGAAAACACTTATCCAAGAGGTGCTCTCTCAAAAAAAGATTGTACAAGCCCTCATAATCACGCACCTCGCTGCCTCGCACCCAACCATCCAGAGCCTTACGGGAATACTCAAAAAAATCCACCCAATTCTGCGTGGACAGCTTATGGCTGCCACGGAACTTCTGGCGATACCTTTCGGGGTTGAGGCCAAAGTGTTTAATGAGTGCCTCCTTCATGGGGGAATATCTGAACTGGTCTGCCTTATCCAAATACAGGAGGGTGTCCCTGACGTCGGGAGGTATATAACGGTACAGGCGACCTCCCCAATGTTTCTCGGGCACCCCATGGGCGGTCAAGGCCACTTCATACGCCTCCAACCACCTCGCAATGTCATCCCCCTTGGTGTAGCTCGCTATCACCTCCTTAGATAACCAGAATCTGGGCTCCTGGTGAGCCCCTAGTACGCTGCCACCATTAGGACTTCCTGGCGCACCCAACTGCAATGTTTGCAGCTCCAATTCTTTCAGCTGGAGCTCGTGCGCCAATTTCCTTTCCTCCATAGCTAGTCTTTCTCTCTCCAAAGCAAACTTCTTATCTTCCCTCTCTCTCTCTCCCTCTTGTGCGCTAACTTGAAAAGCTCCCACTTCAATCGCCTCTCCTCCCTCCTGTCCTCATACTCCTGCGACGATGCACTCCCCCTAGATACACTACTCCCTGCCACGGAACGTCTTCCTGGCAACACATTGTCAGACATATCAATGTTGAGCAGGCCTGGGTCTTCTGGAGTGCCCGCCTCCCTTTGTGTGACCTGTCCCTCCTGTTCCCCATCCTCTTCCTCCTCTGGGTGGGCCCTTACCCATGCCCTCAAGGTGGTGCGGAGTTCTTCCTTTGCGGCTCTCCGCCCAACCGGCACCCCCATCCCCTGACAAAACCCCTTTAACTGCACTACCGTGTACTCATCACGGTCAGCCAGCTGGAACTCCATTTTGTCAGGTGGGGACCCAGATAACCTGGAAGAAAGATACTAGGGCGTAGGCAACATTGCTGGGTCAACACAGGTCCCTACACAGAACCAGAAGGCCACGATACGAGGCTCCCGAACTTTCGAGATCATTGAACTGACTGTGGACCTGCTCTTGTACCTTGTCTACACTGACTGCCACTAGGATTTGTAATCCTGTTTATGAACTTCCAATTAATGAGAGAAATTTCTTTGAAAACCTGACCGGTACGAATGTGAAAAGAGAAAAAAAGGAAAAAAGGAAATAAGAAATCAGAA
This sequence comes from Lissotriton helveticus, assembly GCF_964261635.1. Classification (NCBI taxonomy): domain Eukaryota; kingdom Metazoa; phylum Chordata; class Amphibia; order Caudata; family Salamandridae; genus Lissotriton; species Lissotriton helveticus. Next base: position 643,354,388 of record NC_136071.1, on the reverse strand, counting down.
AGACTTTTTTAAGCCCTGAAGAAGTCCGGTAACGGACGAAACGCGTCGGCTATTGGCTATTTGCTACTATCAAAAAAAAGAAAATAAAGAACGATATCTGAATAAAAGAAAGAAAAACAAAGTTACAAGATGGTGTGTATTCTGTGTATGCTTGGGAAAACAATACTCTGCTCATATGTATGTTCTCTTTTGACAATTGTCTTGCAACAGTGCTTAACTTTTGAAGGGTGCTGTCCTATTTCATAAAACAGGTCCCTACACACTTTGCAGGCTAGACAGTGGGGGGCAATTGAGTAATCTTGTAGGCACAATAGGTGTCCAACTAATTGCAGCGCACTCTGTCCCACTGGAGGGTGCTGGGTAGCTACAGGTCCTGAATCACACCGATCGCCAACAATGTAAGAACTGGGACCACCAGTTCTCCGGGGGGTAGCTTGGCTCGAGCAAGAAGGCAACCAGGGGCTTACGTGTAAAGTAGCTACACAACACACTCATCCACTGAGACAATAAGTGGGCGCAATAATGGAGACCACACCAGTACTTTTGATTGAAAATCAATATCTTTTATATAGGATTCAGATTAGGGTAATCAATTCATCAACATTTCCAAGAACATTTCAAAAAAGCATTTTCATCATGTGAATAGCAGTTGCAAATCAATAAGTAGCACAGCCTGTCGCAATAACCTTTTCCACATTGGTCTAAGGTTTCATTTAATACCAGCAACCAAACATTTCATTAAGTAGCAGTACCGGTCATCAATCCCTTTGGCAAGTGCTAAACACTAAACATTTCATGAAGCTCTAATTAGCAAGTATTAACATTTCATAAAGGCTGGCAACTCCCTGGTGTAGGGCTAATTACTTCAGGCTGAGTCAACCACACATCAAGGGTAACAGTTGATTAGGGGTCAGCCTAGTGTCAGGCATAAACAGTGAATCAGGTCTGAGCTTGTCACTGGGCAGGAACAGTTAATGGGCCCGAGTACCCTGGGCATTTAATTAAGGCCCCACAGTCATCAGAGGCTCATTGGGGCCAACGGGACCCAGTCACAGTTTTCCCCGGGGGAGGGGCGAACTCGGGGCCTTGTTCGGCCTTCCGCCCTCCTCCCCTGGTGGTTACCTGATGTCTTCGGCCCTCCGGGGCCCTTGCGATGGCTTGGCGACTGGGGGAGGGGCTCCGGCCCTCCCGTGGGCCTCACTCGGCCCAGCGCGGTGCAGGCGACAGACGCGGGGCACTGGCGCTCGTGGAGGGGCAGGCCCAGAGTGTGGGGCTGATCGGAGGGGGCTCCCGTACTCCACGGCCCCCTCCGCGACGAGTCAGAGCTTCTCCGGGTGCTGGGCCGCGCTGAAAGGGGGCTCGATCCTGGCAGCCAATGGCTGCGCGGCTCTGGCGGGGGCGCGGCCGATGACGCGGCGGCGCTCCCCGTCACGTGACACAGGCCGGGGATGGCTTCAGGCCTAGCGGGGCCTAGTGCGCTTGGTGCGGCGGCCCTCTTCTGGCATCCGGGGGCCGCCGAGGGGGGCACGTAGACTGCGCGGACTTCACTGGAGCGCCGGGGCCCTGGAAGGCAGGTGGCTTCAGGAGGGCGCAACCGGCTCCGGGCCGTGGCGGTTAGTCACCCTGGCCAGCGCACTCAGTTTTCAAAGCGCTACAGGGGCAGACACGTGGGCGATCTAGCGCTTGGGCCAGTCACAGCACTTAGGAGCACGCGAAGGGGGCCACCCTCAGCAGTTCTTGACAGGGCAGGCAGTCTCTAACACAGCGCTGGACAGGGGAGCAGAATACAGCGCTTTTCAAGCTATTCAGCAAGTAATGCAGGCAGGATGGAAATCAGAGCAATTCAGTCAGGGGGAGGCAGGGAGGGCGCAGGGGCAGCACAGTCCAGTACCTGATCGATCCCCCAGTAGTCTCTGTATGAAGGGCAAGGAGTCTTCTCGACGCTTGGTTGGTTCTGCGCCCTTATGAGGTGATTTATTGAAGGGGGGGGGCTTGAGTTGGAGGCTTACAAGTTTCCTCAGGTCACTGAAGATGGTCCCTGGGTTCCCCTACCGCTGGGCCAGATCAGGGGGCTGGTCTAGGATACCTCACTCAAATTAAGAGGCAGCACCTAAATCCTGTCACTCCCAGTGGCATAAGTCCCTGACTAGGCCCTCCCGCCTAAATCTCCTGCGTGGGTCCCCCAGGTCAGTGATGCCCAAACTGACTAAAAAAAGTTCCCTCCCTTGCTTAAGTATGCCCAGGTCAGGTGACCACTCTCTAAGGCGGCAAATATAGGCTCCGCCTTTCTTCAGGAAGGTTCCAGGAGCTTCCCCACTCTACCTATGGACAGGGGATGGCAGGCTGGCATTGGAAAAATGTATGGGGATACAGCCAGCTCCTGGCAACTAGGGTGCTACACTAAAAGACCATGCTGCAGTAGCAGGGGCCAGTGGCAGCCATGTTTGTAGTAGAGAGCACCTGCACCCTAACATGGATTAGCCATGAAAAGGTGCCCGAAGACCTAAGGGCCAACAAAAAAAAAAGGTGGGAAAAATGAGGCAAGGGCAAAAAAATAGGGAAAGACCACCCTAGGGCTGACAGGTCTAACACTTTCAATAAGGCAATTGGCTACAATTCCCACTTTCGCATCAGTAACTTTTCAATATTTTGCTACTGGATCGTGTTTCCAAAACATTGATACATTATATACCTATTTGCCATTTAGAAGGGACACCCTTAACAAGCCCCTTCCAAATTCCGAATTTGCATGGGCCCCAAACCCCTTTTTGGAGTCATTAAAGTTTACTGATTCCTAAAATGGGAAAGGTACATGCAAGAAGGCTTTTTTTATGTCACAAGGTATGAAACAATGTGTTTATGACATTAACATTGCTTTTTACTTATGGCCATTGGTTTAGTGGACCTAACCCTAAAGATATCTCCATCCAGAACAGGGGACTGTTCAAATGATTCTTGCAGTCTACATACATGAACAATGAAGAACTCCCGTGTCAGGCTGTCACTTGATTCAGGCCATGCCCAATGAACCAGCATTAGGTTGTGGCACCAAGAGTTATCTGGACCATTTTGGAGACTTCCACACTTCATCAAAGGAAACCAAACATTAAAGTTGCTTGATTATGAGCTTGATATCACCTCAACCAGTCATCCTCATGTGGGTCTATCTGACATTCTACAAGCCTACAGCAGTTTCACTGTGAGTGAACCAGAGGCTTGTCAATCACAGGCCACCTATATTCAGGGTTTCCTGTTAAGTGACTTATCCCTTTTGATAAATCATTCTGCATCTTAAGGACATCAAGCTGGATTGCTGTGAATTCAACAGTGCTTCAGTGGGTGAGATAGCTTGCTTCGACCTACTAACTATAATTTAAATTCCACTGGCCAACTGAGTTTGAAGTCTGGGGTATGTTTGACTCATGTATATTCTTTAGAGATATTCTTTAGTTGTACAATATCTCCGTTATGTCACTTTACCTCGATTCTCCCTAATGTATGACTTACCTTCATGTACATAACTTTTGTCTGCTTATGCCACTTGGTTTGGACCTTTAAGTTATTTTTTATCTTAACTGCTTTGCTGATTGACTTCTTGTTCCATATTTAATGCACACACTTTCTTTGAGGAAGGCCTTACTGCTGAGACCAAGTTAATACATATGGCCCAGGACACCAAATTATTCCTCCTCTCACACCTAGACTGTGGTCTCTCTCTCTCTCCCCAAAGCTTAACATTCTGATACCCTAAGTACTTCTATAATCTTACAGCCAATCACTTACAGAAAGCCCAAGGAAGTTCACTATGCCCCTTAATAACGGCATATGGCTCTGAACTATACACCTTCGTCCCACATACATGTCCTCATGGGTTAGCTATGGAAGTCTATTTATGATCTGAAACATTCTAGCCCAATTAAAATGGTCAACTTAATTTGATCCTCACTCCTCTGGTGGTTAGAGCAAGTGCTGTTAGACTTAATGTGTATGCGTTTATTGTTTACAGAGAATTAACCTTTCAAATCTAATTTTTAATTACATTTCAATTTTCTGATTTGTATTACCACAGAATTCATGAAAATAATTATGACAAGCCTTATTATAATGTAGGGGGGAGAGGAATGTATGAGCTTCTATATGGTTAAATAACAAGTACCCAAGAAGTAAAAAAAACATGTTTCAATGCTGACTCTTGGGCTTACACCTGGTACCCGTGGCTCAAGGTGTAGGCTACCCTATTAGAAATGGATATAAAGCATTTTAGCAATACAAAAACAACATTTAAAGTCAATAAATTAAACAAAGGAAACCCCCAGTTCACTAGAGAAGACAAGTCTAAAGAGAGACCACTAAAATAACAAAAATTCATTAGAAGGCAGAAGGACCAAAACAGACCAATGGATGTGTCAAATGTTAGTCTTCTCCAGGGGAGCTGTGCTTTTCTAAATATCCACTTGGGGCAGTAGTGCATTTTATTTTGCACTGAAACAAATGCAGGGGCTAATTCATAATTGTTTCATTCAATGTTTTGCAATGATGTGTGGCTACCAAAGTGCTGCACTGTGTTGCCTTAATGGAAGAGAGCAGCAGAGCATCATATCTAAAAGGATTTGGCACTGGTGCTCATTTCCAAAGGGTTGTCAAGCTTTCTGACAGCATAGGATTATACACACGTCATTGCACCATAGCATAAGGGTGCCTAGAGTAGATTTTGTACTGGTAGAGTATGCTTACAGTGCAAATTACTGTGCTTAGACTTATTTTAAAGCAAACACAAGGGGATGATGGACGGAGAGCTGAAACCTTTCAGACACTCACCCCAGTCACAGATCTGGGTTGAATCCATCATCATTCTTTAGCTCACTTTGCCACCCCAGTTCAGACCCAGCCAAGTGCAAATGAATCTTGGCCCTGTCCCTCATGGGAACAGTCCAGCCCGAACTGCCAAGCCAGGTCTTCCCTAGACTAGAAACAAGCATCCTGGGACCGATTTCAGGATAACACCCCTCATTAGCCAGGCCAACCGCCCTTCAAAAATTCCCCTCAGTTATTTCCACAATGCAATCAGTTCCAGCAACCTAGGTGAGTTCCCTTGTCAAGTCTTTAATGACTGCATGCTGCAATTGTCAGCAAGTGAACTGTGGAATCTCAATCTAAGTAAAAAAGCATTCAAATCAATCATTAAGAAGCATATCCAACTGTGTTCCTACTTGTCAGACTGAGCGATCCTAACTAAACACAAGCATGCATGGGCAGTAATTAATTCTTACCAGTTGGCCTCCCTATTGCCATAACTTCCTTGTACATATCCCCTGCACCTAAAACAGAGATTTTTGGTGCTTAGACTGGGCGAGTGGTACTACTTGAAACATCTAGCTCTCTGGCGGTGGCGATCAGACGAGCTTGTGCGTAGGGAATTCGGGAAATCAATTGAATCTCTGGAGCATGTTGTATGTATATGCCCAGCAATGATGGACCTGTGTAGATCAAAATTGAGGCCTGAGTGGAACAAACTGGGTGTCCGGTCCTGCATGCAGGAAATATTGCGGCATTAAACCCAGAGAATACAGCCCTAAATATCAATTTAACTATCTTCATCCATCTTGCATGTCGTAAGTTTAAGTAGCCTATTGGCCATCCAGAAATGTCCTTTCCCGCTGTGTCAAAATTAGGAAATAGCTACAGACGGACACAACAACAATATACACTTGAAGTAGTCTTTGCCTTACTTCCGCCTCCTGATCTGGTGATTTTGCAAGTCCCACTTCGGTTTCATAACACTGAATCATCTTAAAAGCCTACACCACAGCTCGGGCTGACTCTAAGTCCTTCAAGAGCTACTCTACATGCAGCGTAGAGCACTTGTTTTAAATCAAAAGACTGGGTCATTCGTAAGAACTATGGGACCCTGCTCAAGGAATATTTATTTATTTATTTATTTTAAAAATTTATAAAGCGCGGCGTATACCCGTGGGTGTCTTGGCGCTATAATTTTGCTGAAAATCCCAGAATGAGGTGGAATCTGCCTTAAAACGTATTGTTACTGAGCGGATTATTGATCGAATAACCAGGTTTTTACCAATTTTCTAAATTGAAATAACGAGGGTGACAGTTTTATTTCCTTTGGGAGCATGTTCCAGATTTTGGCTGCAGCGTTGGTAAAGCTTCTATCGCCCCATGTCACCGTCCTGGTGCGTGGTACTACCAGTAGGTGACTCTGTTCGGAGCGTAAGGATCTTTTTGGTGAATAGTAATAGAGTTTTTGTTTGAGAAATGCTGGTCCAAGACCCTTAAGGGCTTTATAGGTGAGACACAGGGTCTTGAATCTAATGCGATTTCTCACTGTTAACCAGTGGAAATTTCTTATCGCTTGCTTGGTGGACTGAAACTTAGGAATGGCAGCTAATAGCCTTGCGGCCGCATTTTGTATAAGCTGCAGTTTGGCCACCACCCGTGCCTGGGCGTTTACAAACAGTCCGTTACAGTAGTCAAGTGATGAGAGTACTAAGGAGCTCACCACTGTTTTCCTAGCACTCTCAGGGAGATAGGGCAGGATTTTTCTAATGATCTTAAGCTTGTAGAAAGCAGACGACGCAACCTGGTTGGCATGGTTGGAAAAATTGAGATTGTCGTCAAATATAATGCCTAAGTTCCTGACCTTTTTCACTGGTTCTGGAGGGGCTCCGAGGGGTGTCGGCCACCAAAGAGTGGACCACTGTGGTGATAAATTTCCAAAGATCATTACCTCGGTTTTCTCCGAGTTGAGGCGCAAGCAATTTTCAGACATCCATTCCTTGATGGCAAGCATGCCTTCTTGGAATCTGGCGGCAACCTCCTCACCATTGTTCTTGATTGCGATCACCAGTTGGGTGTCGTCGGCGTAGGAGGTAAGGCTCATCCGGTAGTTCTTGATCACCCTTGCTAAGTCCGACACATAGATGTTAAAGAGTGTCGGACTTAGGGATGAGCCTTGCGGGACGCCACATGGGAGGGCGAGCTGAGGGGATTGAAATGCACCCAGTGTCACTGCCTGTGTTCTATTGGACAGGAATGAAGCCAGAAGCTCCTTGGCCTTTGAGCAAATGCCCATCTCCTCGACACGGTCAATCAGGACGGTATGATTGACCGTGTCGAAGGCCGCCGAGAGATCCAGTAGGACCAGTATAGCTGTTCCTCCTTGGTCCCTAATGGTTCTGATATCATCGGCGGCCTTAATGAGGGCAGTCTCCGTTCCATGAAGTTTCCGGAATCCAAACTGCGACTCATCCAGGAGATTATTTTGTTCGATATATTCGGCTAGTTGAACATTCATTGCTCTTTCCACAATTTTAGCCAGGTAGGGCAGGCTGGCAATGGGTCTGTAATTTTTGAGAGTTGTTTTATCAAGACCAGTTTTTTTCAATAGGGGTTTCAGCAGAGTGTTTTTTAACTTATCTGGGAAGATCCCAGATTGGAACATGGCGTTACAGATGGGAGTTATGACTTTGCTCACCACATCAGTTACTGGAATAAAGATTTTAGGGGGGCAGGGATCTAAGGATGAACCTGTTTTTACCAGTCTCATGATATCTCCTATTTCCTGATTCGTCATATCCCTAAATCGGGAAAACGAACAGTCCATGCTATTTTTTGATGATTTAGGATGTGTGCTGGTACTTGATGGAGTAACCGAGAATTCTGCATATATATCGTTTACTTTTGAAAAAAAGTAATCTGCTAAGTTATTGCAGAATTCCTGAGTGTGAGGAGGGTTCAGACCTACCACCTTCCCTGCCAGAGTCTTAACTACTTCAAACAGTTGTCGACTCGAATTTTTTGATTTATTAATTTGCTGCTCGAAGTAGTCCTTTTTTACCTCCTGAATCATTTTTTTATAGATGATGAGTTCATCTTTATACTGGGCTTTACTTAAGTTATCGTATGTTTTGCGCCAGGTTCTTTCCTTGTTTCTACAAATCTGTTTTTGCTGCCTAAGGGTTTTTGAGTACCACGGTGCTGAAGGCACCTTTCTGTTTTTTGATATGGTTTTTAAAGGAGCGTGCATGTCTACCGCATTGCCTACCCAGTTAAGATACTGCTCCACTGCTTCGGTGGGGTCAGACTGGATATTCGGACAAGTCTTGGAAAGGGACATCTTAAAGGTTTCGTCATCGATGTCCTTCCATACTCTGAATTTATTTTGATGATGGGCCTGTTTATCCGGTTTGGGTCGTTTGAACGGTAGATGACAGAAAATAGCATGGTGATCTGTCCATGTGAGCGGCAGGATTTTAGATACCTCCAGATCACTGATGTTAGAAAAGATAGCGTCCAGGGTGTGTCCTGCGTCATGTGTTGGAGCTTTTATGTACTGGTTTAAGCCCAGTGTGTTACATTCTACTAGTAGCGTTTGTGTATCCGCCTCATCTGTCCTGTCCAGATGGAAATGTATGTCTCCTAATGCCATAAAGGAATCCTCAATGGCTAAGGGTTCCAACCAGGAGGTAAAGGTGGAGAGAAATTCTGAGAGAGGTCCTGGTGGCCTGTAGATAAGCACTCCCTTAAAATTGTGTGACGCATTCAGTTTAATGGCAAAGTGCAGCGCCTCGCATGCCGACGATGGTACCGGGGAGATTCTAACTGGGAAGATGACCCGTGTAATGATAGCCAGGCCACCTCCTCTTTTTCCCCCCTGTCTGTCCTGCCTATACACCTTATAGCCTACAGGTACAGCTACCTGAAGGTCGGGCTCGGATGTATCATCCATCCAAGTTTCGGTTATAAAAAGGATGTCTATTGCGTGATCTGTAATTAAATCAGCGATGTCCTGCCTATGCTTATATGGAATGCTAAGCTGTGTGGTCGAGTGAAAATATGTAACATCAACTGCCTACCTTAGATCATTGTAATTCTGAAACTCCCCATTATAACTGTGGCAGTTCAGCATGGAACCACAAATTCGAGTCTGAGCCACTATTTTAACCATTCAGTACTTGATTGTGTAGCTGTTGGATAATATAGCACTAAGCACTGCAGTAACTCAACGTTCTGATTTTGCACCAGACTATGAACACTTATGCACCTTAGCACTAGTTTGCACCTGTTCTTACATGATGGTTACCTCATTTTTAGAATGATTTTGTATGTATCGAAATGTAAATATTAATATATAACTGTTACATTCTCATTGATTGCGATGCAATGAGAGCAACGCATCGCAAAATGTTCCATTAATATTTTTATATACACATTGTAATGATTTTTATTTAATCAAGCAATAAATAACCATTCAATTCCATTGCAGGCATAGAGGCTAGGACAGCATCCCCGCCCGAACGCCTCAGCTATGTACCTAGCCTGTTGAGATCACGTTTCATCCCTGCATTCACTTCTCCCCCTATTAGGAGAGTCCCAGAGGGGAGTTCCAAAACAAGGGTACTGATTTTTAGATGGATTGTTGCATGGAGTCCAGACGGGCTATACATGGAGCACAGACTCACGGTGCGGCTCTCCCAGATACCCGAAAGAGCCACATGACATGACATCCATGAGCTTCCAACCACACCTGAGAAGGGTAACAAACTCCTGACCAGGATCCCCACCCCTATAGAATCCATGGAGTACCGCACATGGGCCGGGAGTTTATTTCCAAACGTGTCCAGAGCCCTATACTCTTGCCTCTAAGGGTTGTTTCCTGCATTGATACTATGTCATGTGAGTGGCGCTTGTTGTTTTGCAATACTAGGATGCATTTAATCTTGTTGCAAAGTCTATTCACATTCCACATCCACATATGTGTTTATGTTGTGTCCCAGCCATAGGTGTGTATAGGTTTTCTGGACTTTTCCCGCCACCTTACTGTGAACAACACATCCATTCTCACTATTCCTTGGCTATTACATTGATGAGCAAAACAGTTCAAAATCTCAACAGAATCAAACAAGTCCCCAAACTCCCCCCTCACTGCGTCCCTGCATCATGAGCTAAAATCCTCCTGCATAGTCTATAGTATTTTGGCAATTATTTTTAGATTAGATTGCGGTTGGTATGGTTTATTGGGGTATTGTCTTGTTATGAGTTTTGTGTTCCAGTTCTTCTGTTGTCATTGTATTAGGTTGTATTGACATGCTATTGAATTGAGTTGATGGCTTGTATTATATGTCAGTGTTGCATGTATTGTTTTCTGCATTTCTGTTGCATTGTTTTGTTGTATTTACTGTTAAAGACAGATTGTTGTATTGTTGCATTATTATTGTAATGTATTACTTTAATATGGAGTATTATTAAGGTGCTGTTCTAAGGCAGTTGTGTTTCTGTATCCCATCTGCAGGTTGTTTGCTTAAATGTGGAAAACATTTTAGTCACATATTACCATCTCAAAAACTCTGGTTTCGTAATAGAGTGCTAAAAGATGTTTGCATGAAGCACAGCACATATATTACCTGCCAATTCAGCATGAGTAGTTAACATTCAACAATGCTCAAAAGCCACAGTTTATTGTTAAAAAAAAAATTCAAATTCTCTGCTCAAATGTAAATAGATAGTTATTAATCTGATGACAGGATGGCCTAAATTATAACTTGGGAACAATCAACTCAAGCATAGCACACTGAAGAGCATAACTAGAAGAGGACACATCACTTCTAAACTCTACTCAATTACAACACCTCAAGCTACCTCCGTCACTATCCCCCAGAGGCATCAAGCACATATTCTGTGAATTATAAATTGCGAAAATTACCGAATCGCAATTTACAAATCGCAGAATGGGATGCATCAAGAAAAGCGATTTAAACAAGCGAATCGCTATCGGACGCAATTGCCGATTGCGATTTTCGCCAAATCGCATAAAAATCGCAGAATCGGGCGTTTTCCATGTAGAAATTGCAAACTCGCAATTACCGAAATCGCAAATTGCGATCTCGCTATTTGCGAGATCGCAAAAACGGGAAGTCGCATTTCGAGCACATTGATGACATCACATCCAGGAAGTAGGCAGTTCCCTTCCCCATTCAGAACACAGAGCCTGAGAGTGGAAGAAGCACAGGCTAGAGCTCCACAACAAGTTTCTGCAGCACCACACCAGGACACAAAGAACAACTTAAAATGTCCCAGGAAGCAGCAGGGAGCAGTGCACCAGGCAGAAAGAGAAAAATGTAATTCTCTGAGCAGGAATTGGAGTGCCTCATTGAGGGAGTATCAAAGGACCATGACTGGCTGTTTGGAAAGGAGTCCTGGAGGGTGCCTGAGGCCGACAAGCGGCGCATTTGGCTGCGCATCCGCGCAAAGGTGAACTCAGTTGGAGTGACCCAGCGCTCCATCGATGATCTCAAAAATAGGTGGTACGACCTCAGAGGGTGTGCCAAAGAACGCATCGCTGAGAGGCTGGGGGAGCGACTTGCCACCGGAGGCGGAGACCACACAGTTGCACCCAACACTCCACTGGAAGACCATGTGGAGGACACCCTCAATCCTGAAGCCTGCGTGGGGGTCACCCGGCTGGACTCCTCCCGACCCACCCAACAATCCCAAGGTAAGTGCAATGCGACTGCAACCCCGTCCCCTAACAATGCCCATGACTCCAGAGCTAGCCATTTGATAACCCCAGTATTGCAGGCCATGCACACCTGAAATGCCCTATTGCATTGTGGTACCTGTAGTGTGACCACAATTCCCGGATAGCCACACACAGCCAGACCTGTGAAATGAAAGCTATTCCAAAGCCAGTCAGGGAATGCAAGCCTGCATGCATGTAGCAACATCCCATGTGCAAGATACATATCATTAATCATGCATCCATTTACATCACAGGTGCGTCTGAACAACCAAGCACAGACAGCGAGGCCCTCCACATAGTGGAGAACCCTGAGGACACTGAGGGAGAGGGCCATCCTGCACCACGACCCGGAACATCACAGCCAGCAGCAGCAGTACCACCACCTCCCCATGTGGACAGGGCCACCCCTGCAGCCACAGGAGCCCAGCAACCACCCCATGTGACACCCATGGCACTGGGACAGGCCACACAATCACCACCCAGGAGGCAGACACGGCGCACAGCCACTGTGCGATCTCAGTCCAGCGGACTGATGAGGCAGCAGCGCGACGGCCCAACACGCGCTGGCAGGGGGGTACATGTCGGAGAACCAGGGCTGGCCATAGAACACCGGATGCTTGCTGTCCACCAGAAGCAGGCACTGTACTTGGCAGCCATCCACCTGCAGCTGAATAAGACAGCGCGTAACGTGAGCCAGCTCACAGAATGTATGCAGGTCATGACCGCAGCTGTCCGGGAGAACAGCCAGATCCTGGTGTCCCAGCAGGATATCACCTGCCGCCGCCACCGCCAGCTGCTGACCCGCCTGTCAGCCTACACGAGATCCAACCATCTCATAGGAAATGCCACATCCCAACTTTTGCGCCGCTCTCTTGCGATGCAGATACAGATGGTGCAATGCTGCCAGGACGTCGTCAGGGCCCTTGAACAAGTCACCACAGCTGTGCAGAGTCTGCAGGCGTCTGGCCATGGCCAAGCAAGTGGGGGGGATGATGCCAGTGAGGGCACTTCTAATCACAGCAGCCTGTCCTTGCCGCAGGTAACCGCACGTCGCCGCAGCACCAGGCCCACTGCAGCATCACGGGCCAATAGAGTCATGGAGGACATGGAGAGGCGACTGGGTGTGTCCGTCCGGAGGCGCAAGTGACTCAACGAAGTCTACCAGCAGGGCCATGCTGATTAGACAAGCATGCCCTCTTCTCTATGATGGGGCTGTATGAGGGAATACAGTTCTAATTTAATTTGTAAAAAATTGAAATACACATTATTGTGAAAATGACAATAAGAAATTATAGTCAGAAGTAAATCCGACTCATGTCATTAGTACATTCGTCATGCATGAGTGCAGTGTTGTGTGACGGGAATGGGTGCACTAGAAACAGTTCATTGTGATTTGGTTGCAGTACCTGTGTCCTTCTGCAGGGTTCTCCCCGCGTGCATGATGCACATGTGCAGGTGGGCGGTTGTCCCCTTACGACTCACTGCCAGAGATATCCACAGGTATCCTCCGCTTGGTAGCAATATTGTGGAGTATTGCACACACGGCCACGATGCGGCAGCAGACCTCAGGCGGGTATTTGAGGGCCCCACCAGTCTTGTGCAGGATGCGGAATTGGCTCTTCAAAAGCCCAAATGTCTGCTCAATGCAATTTCTAGTGCGAATGTGTGCAGCATTGTAACGCCGTTGCTGTGGTGTGGCAGGGTTGAGGTATGGGGTGAGGAGGTACTCACTGAGGCCGTAGGCGCTGTCACCTGAATGAAAGGAGCAGAGGGTGAGCGCCTGTTATGCGCAGCTACATGGTCTCGATGTTCTGTTTGTTGGGATGTGTACTTACCTAGAAGGTGTCCTCGCCAAAGTCGCCCCTTGCCAGGCGTGTGTGCATGCTGCTGTGCCGGAATATGAAGGAATCATGCGTGCTCCCCGGGTATTGTGCCACTATGTCGGTGATGATCGTCATTGCGTTGCAGACCACCTGGATGTTCAGTAAGTGGTAGGACTTGCAGTTCCGGTACATGTATTCTGTCTCAGCGGGTGGGCAGATGTGGATGTGGGTACAGTCAATGCATCCAATTACATGGGGGACTTGCGCAATGTTGTAAAATTGTAGCTTGGTTTGATTCAAGTCCTGTTGGGTGGTTGGGAATGTTCTGTAATGGTGTAGCTGGGTCAGCATGGCCTCCAGGAAACTCCTTAGGCAGCGGGACAGTGTGCTCTGGGAGATCCCCCCTGCAACTGCAACTATCCCCTGGAAGCTTCCGGAGGCTAGGAGGTGCAGGCAGCACAAGACCTGGACATGGGTGGGGACGGCATTGGTCCTACTCGTTGGGTGCTGCATCAGGGGGTCAAGGTCCCGGATGAGCTTGGTAATCATTGCCCCATTCAGCCTATACTTTGAGTAGATTTCCTCCTCAGTCTGGCCCAGGAGTGTGATCCGCTGGCGGAAAATTCGCTCCTGGGTCCTGCGTCTGTTCTTTGCTGCAACCTGGAGCCTTCGCCGCCTTACCACCATGTAGAGTCCAGGCATTGTGAATGTCCTCATGCTCCTACTGTGTCTCCTTAAGTGTGTTTGTTCAGCCCCGCACCTGTAGCTAGTTAGAATTTTTTATTTTTTTTATTTTTCTTTATGGTTACCACCTGGTTTGAGTTCTCCTTAAATTGCGCCTCGCAAATAGCGATTTTGAGCTTTTTCGCTATTTGCGATTTTTTATGCGTTGGGTTTGCTAATATTTTGCGATTTCGCAAATGAAATCGCAGAATCATTGGGAATCACAATTTCAGAATCGCAAAGGGGGTTCCACCTTGATTCTGCGATTTTATTTGCGAAGTCGCAAAATATATTTTGCGAATTCGCAATTTGGTTTCTTTTCTGTTCATGAATTGTGGTTCATGGAATTGCGATCGCTATAGCTGTTTCGCAGCTATTGCGATCGCAATTTGTGTTGATGAATCTACCTGTAAATCAATTAAAAATAAATGGGTATCTATTCTGAGCAGAACAAACACCACAGATAACATGACCCTAAACTGTCCATCTACTTGGTCTAATCCGACAACTAATGAGATTACACCCCTCTTAGCATAATGTAGATTTTGGACAGCAGACATGGCCCACTGGACCTCCTCCAAACTCTAAAAACCTGGTTTCCAAAATTTAGACAACTGCTGGAGCTGTGGAAAAGTGACAGGAGACCTACAACACATGCTCCTCAAATGCACTTTTATAATTCATTCTGGTCTGAACTCGGAGCTGCCATATTGCAGATTCTTCATATATACTCGACCCCTAATCTTGCCGCTATAGCATTGGGTGTCCTTCCCTCAGAAACATCTCATCGTCTGGTCAATGAGGGAAGCATTTCATGGGATATACTAGTTTTAATCAGTGTTAAATCCATCCTGTCTGAAAGGAAGGACCACTCCAAACTCTCATCCCACACATGGTGGGAATGGGTCCAATTTAAAAGGGTGGTGGATAACTCTCTAAACACTTACCTGAAAACCTCACCAAAGAAAAAACTAAAAGTCTGGACAAAACTAGACTCATACATCTGTAAACACTTACCAACATAGATACTCACTCATCCCCTCCCCCAGCACTCCCACTTGCCCTCAACCCCCACTCCCTCTTCCCATCCCCCAATCACCCCCCTCCACCATTGCTATTTTCTTTCTATATCTGTTGTCTTATTTCTCTTCCCCCTGCCCTTCGACATGCCATGATAGTAGACTGGGGTAATCCATTGTGCAGTACACTGTCTATAATATACTCACAGAGTCACACACATCTAGCCTCTTCATAATGGTTACAATACTATGACTGTACCACAAAACCGTGCTATACCCCTTCCAAATGATCATACCCCAATATTCAGTCGATCCATATCTTTATGTACTGCTTGTTTTATAAAATCTCTATAAAAACGACTTGAAAATAAATGAAAAACTGAACAAAAGACAGCATAGATGTAATATGTTATAAAGCAATTTCGTTAAATATTTTAAGAAGTGCATTATTATTTGCTTTAATTTCGCCTTCTCGAGACTGATGGAATTTGGGTCAAAAACTGCGGTGCTACTATTGCAGAATAGTGGTATGATTTACCTAAAAGCTTCAGCAATATAGTAGTGGTTGTTAGGCAGGGAAAGCAGCAGGTATTGTATAAGTTGCTGCAAGTGGTACAAAAAGGGCAGATCAATCTGCATTAGTGTTTTCCTGAAAACTTCTGATTTAGTTTTAAAAAACTGAGCGAAGTATTTTAAAGTATTGGTTGTTATCCCTTTTATAGGCATTTTCATGACGTTTTGATCCTGGACCGGGGTGAATACAGGTGTGACTCATCACACTTTACATGGAAAAAAAATCCAAAAGAGGCAATGGATTGCATGCAGCTTTAGAAAAGTATATGCGATTGTATCACATTTTCCACACATATCTAACAGAAAATCCCTTAGAACGTTAATATTGTTTTGAAAATGATTCCCAAAAGATATATTTGCAATTGTGTACTATTATGGTACTTGTCCTCCCCATTTCTCGGAAAAGAGTCTTGTTTTGAAAATATGATAGCATCTCTCCAGAGAAAGTCCTTGCTGCAAATGCTGCTGTTTAGCCTTGTTTTTAATTTACATAGCAAAGGTTTATTACTATGCACAATGTTCAACACTTCACAGATTCAATGTACAAAAACTCTGCTGAGAGCTACTGAAGGAATAATAATTTCTGAATCTGACTTTTAATGTATTACTGCACAGATTCACTCAAGCAGCATCATTTCACCTTCAGAATAAGCTGTGAATTGTATGAATACTTGATGATTTGCCATCAACAAAATGTCAAATGTAAGGCGCAATCAATTTCATGTGGTGGGTTAGAGTTGGATTTTACACTTTTGTATAGTTCTTGTACATGGTAGTTTTTTTACTAACAATGGGCCAAATGTAGGTAGGTCGTTTGCGTTCGCAAACGACGAAATTCGTAGATTTCCGTGTGTTTGCATTCGCAAAAGTGTGTGATGCGATGTAGGTAAGTAATGATCCCATGCAAAATTGCTAATCGCAAAATTTGCGATTACCAATTTTGCGTGTAATGGATTCTGCGAATAATTATGTGAATTCGCAAGCTGCCTCTCAGTATTTGCAAAAATCGCAAATACCGTCACGCAATATGCGAATTCGCAATTTCCCATGTATGTGAAATTCGCAAATAGCGAATTCTCGAAAATCGCAATTTTGCACTTCTCAATTACCACCAACTCTGGCCAGGTGGTAATCAGGTGCAAACTATTTAAAGTGGCCCATAATCCAACAGTGGCTTCTCACAATGATGGCTGGGCTATATGTTATAGCCAGGAGGCTGCGTATCCGAGAGGCTGAAGAGAGAAGGAGACGCCAGGAGAGGATCTACAGGACACGCATCACCCTCTTCCAACGTACTGAGGAGGACATCCAAGTGTACTACAGGCTGCATCCAGAAAGTATCCTGGAGCTGATAGAGGAGCTGACACCCATGCTTGAGCACCCCACATACATGGCACACACCATTCCCACACACATACAGGTGTTGTGCTCACTGCACCTCCTAGCGTCAGGGAGTTTTCAGGGGGTAATAGCCACAGTAGGAGGGGTGTCCCAGAGCGCACTTTCGTGCTTTTTCCGCGCATTCCTCAATGCCATGATGCAGAGGATGCATCACCACATCAAATTCCCAGACACACAGCAGGAACTGGACCAAACAAAACAGGATTTTTACCAAATTGCCCAATTCCCCCACGTGAATGGCTGCGTAGACGGAACACATGTCGCACTGTCCCCCCCATCACACATTGAGTATGTTTTTAGAAAAAGAAAATCATACCATTCGTTAAACATCCAGGTAGTCTGCAATGCCAAACATGTAGTCAGAGACATAGTTGCAAAATTTCCTGGAAGCACTCATGATTCATTCATTTTTAAACACTGTGGTTTACATCGCAGACTTATAAATTGCGATTTTGGAGAGGGATACCTACTAGGTAATTCTATGGCACACACAAACAGTAGTATGAAATGTTTCAACTTGCAGTATCTCGCTAAATATCTACATACTTTATCTCTGCAGGAGACAGTGCATATGCTGTGAGGGACTACATCCTCACACCCTACCTTAATCCAACCACAGCTGCTGAGCGGAGATACAACACTGCCCACAGAGCCACAAGAGCCACCATTGAGAGGACCTTTGGAATCCTTAAAAGCCGTTTCCGGTGCCTCCACAAGAGTGGAGGTACTCTACAGTACAGCCCAGAGACGTTTTGCAAGATTGTGGTGGCCTGCGCAATGCTACACAACATTGCTACCAAGAAGGGCACCCCAGTGGATCTGACAGAGTCCGACACATCTGATGAGGAGGATCCAGCCCCCCAACGCAGACGTGCAGGAGAAGCCGGGGCAGCTGCTGGCCGCCTGAGACATGATGACATCACACAGAACTACTTCTAGGTGAGATAATAGACCACAATGACCAATGTTGATGTAAAAAAATATGTTTATTTCCTTAAATGCAGGATATGAAAAGTCACACAGTGTGACTGTAACTTTGTAGTTAGCACATGTTAATGTCCTCACAGTGCCATAATATCAGTGACTTAGGTAGTTCTCATGGCATGTGTTGCCTCACAACATGCCATTGTGCATGCCGCCCCTTCACTTCCGGCGTGCATGCCCTGATGTACCTCCTTCAGCCTGTGCAGTTGCCTCGCTGTTGTCATCCACAGCTCTGCCCTGACGGCCACTCCTACGCCTTTCTGCAGGAATAGGTGGAGTAGGTGTGCTCCTGCTGGATTGCCCATCTGTGTCTAGACTCCCTGGCATTACAATTCCCCCAGTGACAGCTACCCGCAGTTGGTCGAGTGCATGGGTCACCTGCACCAGGCTCTTGGCAACGTCCTGGCAGCAGTGTGCCATCTCATGTTGCATGCTTACAGTTCTTCGTGCTAGCATGGATATGGCTATGGATTACTGGCTGACAGCCCTTGCAAACTGGTCCAGGCGGGTGTGTAACTGACGTTGTTCCCTGCGCCAGGCCTGCCTATCAATTCTAGCTTCACTCAGATTTGCCTCTGAGCCTTGTGCAATTGCTGTGACACCAAGTCTCAGCTCCGACATGTGCCGGTTGTGTTGTGCTAGCTGGCGCTGTATTGATGTGATCCCTTTACTTTGCAGGCGCTGCACACGCAACATGTTGCCCTCCAGCCCTGCGAAGACGGAATCTGTACCTGAGGAGGTATTGCTGGTGTTGGCCCGTGCCCTCTGTCTTGCACCACTGCCAGTCGAGTTTGATGCGCATGTTTGTGATCTGCCCTGACTTGTGTTTGGTGTAGCTGCAGCCTGTGTGTACTCTTCTGCATCTGTAGACCCGGATGGCATTGGTATCAGTGCAGGAACAATTCTGTGCCGTTTGATTTGCGTTGATGGTGTGTCCCGTGTCGCACCCTGGCTCTCCTGCCTGCCTGGTCCTCTGTGTAGCTGTCTCCCCCACTGCAGCCACAGTGTCCTGTGTTGTTGGTCCATCTGCCAAAAAATGGCACACATGAGTTGTGTGTCAATTTTTTTTTTCATTTCAATAAAGTTCTTGATACTACAAATGACATGCCTACTTGTCTATTTTGTCAATTTTGTACATTGCTAGTGTGACTGTTCCCTATATATCCTTTGTATGTGTCTCTGGATCAATTTACAAAATATGGGACTACATTTCCCATAATGCCTCACTGGGTGACCCTCAAAACATGGACCCGATTCCTATTCATGCATGGGGATATTGGGGTATGAGTGGGATGGGGATGTTTTGGGGAATGAGGGTGCCCTCCACCAACTCCTCCAGGGGCGTCGGATCTGGTGTAGTGGAGGTCCCACCTCCAGTAGCCTTTGCCTCTGCCAATCTTGTGGCCACCCTCTCCTTCGATCTCTGCCTCATGTCGTACCACCTCTTCCTTAAGTCCTCGGTGGTACGATGGGTTACGCCTATGGCGTTTACCTTTTCTTGTGTGAGACCATATTTTTCTTTTCCTGGCCTCAGGAACACGAAGTGAGGCGTTCCCAAAACAGAAGGTCATGTTGCCTCACTACCTCCTCAGTCAATACCTCCAGCTCCCTCTCTGAGAATTTTTGTTTTCTTTTCCTGCTCTGTTCATCAGCCTGCTAGTCCCCACCCTGCTTTTCAGAAACCTGGGATTCCATTTCTGCAACTTTGGTTTCAGACACAATTCCACACTCCCTCCTCACTGTCTCTCAGCCAGCAACCGACTCTGGAACAGGTGCAGGCAATCTGGTGCAGCATGGGAAGTCACACTTCCTGGTTGTGATGTCATCATTCTGCACCTGAGTTGCTCTTTCCCGTTTTTGCGATTCTTTATTAGCGAATTCGCTAATAAGGAATCGCTATTTGAGTAATCGCACAATAAGTCTGCGAATTTTTGGTAATCGCCAATTAATAGCGATTTTTTTACCTACATCCCGTTTTGCGATTCCAAAAGGGCGATTCACAGAAAATCGCAAAAATGGATTTACCTACATATGTCCCAATATGGTAAATAAATTCGCAAAAAACTAAAACAATGGTGGCCTGATCTTTCAGCCGTTAAAGTTCAGAGAGGTTTTCATATATTTACAACAATCAACCCTTCACATATAGTCACAAAGTCTCCTTTAAAATGTGGTATTTTTTGGCAATTTATCCTTTGTGCTCACTAGAATTGTTAAGCAATGAGTATTGAGGAATGGTTGAAAGTGGTTGTTTCTTTTCTTGAAATAGGCCCATGTGTGAGTACCTGACGTAGAATGGTGCATTGCTCAATGCTATGATTTTTTTCTACAACTAGGTTTTTCAATGTTCAAAAAGAGCTACATTCATGAAATCAATTCTTTATGACAGTTGAGTAATAGGAATCTGATTTCCATGTTGATTCATAGCATGAGCGTTTATTGCATGTGGATACCTTGAATGTATAACAGAGCTATCAACCTGTATATCACACACTTACATCAATGATGTTGAAGTAAAGTGGATGTTCGGGGACTAGATTTAGACTTTTGGTCAAAAAGACTAAAACATAGTGCAATACATTTAAGTAACTCAGAGAAGCCTCATGCCATCATTCCAAGTGGCCTGGAAAATCGGCTGGTAAGTCTCCATCCCAAAAGTTACCAATACTGGAGATGGGCAACACAAAGTGGGTCCAATCTATTACGAGTTGAACATAGAGATTCATCTAAGAAATTACAAGCTACTGAGAAAATCGGTAGTTATGTGTCCATTTTTCATAACAGTTCTTCATTTCGACCTGAACCTTTACCCAGCGATGATGCTTTGGCTGCTTTCAGCAACCAAAATCTCTGGGAAAAAGCACACAAATCTGCAATGTTCACTCGGATTTCAGACTTCCAATGGGGCCAGTAACGGTTCTCCCCAGTCTCATCATAATTAAGTGGCCACTCGTAATGAGGGCCATTATGTTTTTTATGTTTAAAATGAGATATCTTAGAAAGAAGGATGCAGCGTTTTTCTGCCTTAACAGTACTACAGAGTATCACAAAATGTGTCAAAGTCATTTGATGATGAATCACTTATATACAACCTTATGCCATCTACAATGTTAGTACAGGTGGAAGAGGTGTGGCGCAGCAGCCAGGGTGCCTGACTCCAGACCTCTGGGTTGACGGTTCAATCCCCAGCACTGGCGGCAGGTTAGCCCAGCACCATGTGACTCTGGGCAATAGCTTGCTTAATCTTACCAACGGCCTCCAGCACCAGGACACCTCTCCATAGGTAGCTGTGTGCTTTACAAATGCTGGTATTTCATTTCATTTTATTTCGTATCATAGAACCTGTATCTGTGATTGGCGATGGTATGCACACTGTCCAAGCAGGGTCCCACGCTTCAGCAAAAAGGCCTCACACACAGTTACAGGGCCTCCTGGCAGACTGGAACTCCCAGCAAGGAAGCTCAGGGAAGCTGGGGGTGAAGTCCTCTTGTGCCTGGGATTTCAGAAACAGGAGAACAGCTCTTCTCAGGCCCTTGGAGACTTTTCTTCAGATGGACACAGCACACAGCAAAGTCCTTTTTCAAGCATGGGACAAGCACACAGCAAAGTCCTTTAGTCCTCTCCTCAGTAGAAACAGCAAACTGCCTGCCAACCCCATACACACAGCAAGGGCAGTACTTCTCCTCAGTCTCTTCAGCTGATCTTCTTTGCCTTGGATTCCTCTTGATCACAAAGTAGTCTTGGAAACTTTTATATCACTGTGTTTTCACAACAGGAGACCAGCTCTTCTCAGGCCCTTAGAGACTTTCTTTTCAGGACACAGTACACAGCAAAGTCCTTGTCAAGCAGGGGGACACAGCACACAGCAAAGTCCTTTGTCCTTCCTTTGGCCGAATTAGGAACTGCAGGCCAACCCCAGACACACATCAAGGGCAGTACGTCTCCTTCAGCTCTTCAGCTTTTCTTCTTCAAAGGTTCCTCCTTAATTCCAAAGTAGTCTAAAGGTCAGGGGTTTCAGCTCTGATATTTATACCCCAAAAGTCTTTGTTCTATATGTGTGAAGGGTCCTGGACCCAGTCCAAACCAGTTCTGGGTGCACTCTGCCAGTGCACATCTTTTTTCTTTGTCAGTGTGGGCCAGGGACATCACACGCACCACAGGAGGTGGAGCCAGCATTGTTGAAGGCAGGCACAGCCCTATTCAGGCCCAGGTGCTACTCCTCCCACCACTCCAAATGCAGATAGGTCAATTCAGCCTAATGCTGACTCACCCAGACTCCTGGAGCCACCCTAGCCCTTGTCACTCTCAAACCAGACAGTCAATTCACAAACAGGCAGAGGCACACAGAAAGGTTGAACAAGAAAATAGCCACTTTCTAAAAGTGCTATTTTCAAACACTGAATTTAAAAACCATCCTTCCTTAAAATATGTGTTATTAAATTATGAGTTCAGGGGTAGCAGATTCCAATTTTCTATGTTGCTTCTACGGGAAGATATGTAGGTAACCATGTTACACAGCATTCCCCATTCTGTCCTATGGACAAGCTAGCCTTTCCATAGTATAAATCGAAATTGGCAGTACTTCACTATCAGGACATGTTACCCACACTATTACATGTCCTACCCAACCGCGGCTGGCAGTGAGAGTACCGGCCGGGCGGTGATGTGGGAAGGGGGAGGGGCAGGATGGGGGTATTAATGTATGGATTACGGACCTTAACAGGTAAGAAAACATATAAATAAATAAAAAAACTAATTTTGTTGCGCGCACTCCATCACCAAATGCGATGCAGTGCGGGCAACAAAATTCGTTTTATTTATTTATATGTTTACTTATCTGTTAAGGTCCGTAATCCATACATTACTACCCCCCACCCTGCCCCTCCCCCTCCCCACGTCACTGCCCGGCCGGTACTCCCACTACCGGCTGCGGCTGGTCCAACCTTTCACATACACTGCACCCTGCCTAGGGCGGTACCTTGGGCCTTTCATAGTGGTGTCCAATGTGAAGGAAAAGGGAAGGGTCAGGCCTGGCAAGTGTGTACACTGGCCAGGACAACATGGCAGCTAACAAACTGCGCTCAGGCACTGCGGTGGTAGGCCTGAGACCTCTTTTCAGCGCTACTCATGTGGGTGGCACAATCAGTGCTGCAAGCCCACTAGTAGCATTTGAATTAACAGCCCTGGCACACTCATTGCACTTTACTACGGTCCTATTGGTAAAAAATAAGCCAATCATGGATAACCAATCACAATAACAATTTACACAGAGAGCATATGCACTTTAGCACTGATCATCAGTGGTAAAGCGGTACCTTGGGCCTTTCATAGTGGTGTCCAATGTGAAGGAAAAGGGAAGGGTCAGGCCTGGCAAGTGTGTACACTGGCCAGGACAACATGGCAGCTAACAAACTGCGCTCAGGCACTGCGGTGGTAGGCCTGAGACCTCTTTTCAGCGCTACTCATGTGGGTGGCACAATCAGTGCTGCAAGCCCACTAGTAGCATTTGAATTAACAGCCCTGGCACACTCATTGCACTTTACTACGGTCCTATTGGTAAAAAATAAGCCAATCATGGATAACCAATCACAATAACAATTTACACAGAGAGCATATGCACTTTAGCACTGATCATCAGTGGTAAAGGGCCCAGAGTCCTATAGCCAACAACCACAGGTCAGGAAAAACAAAGGAGAAAGAAGCAAAAAGTTTGGGGATAACCTTGCAAAAAGGGCCATTTCCAACAGTTCCTTACTGTGAGTGCAGGTAGGTGGCATGTTAGTGCACGAGACATCACGCTGCACAAAGGAGCTGAGGCATCACTGAAGTAAGTGAGGCGTTGGTTCCAGGAGGCGGTGCAGAGTTGTTGAGTTGGTGACTCTAGGGACGTTGCAAGGCACTGGGGAGGTGATGTGGCATTGGCGTGATGCATCGGTTCCCCTGGCGGTGCGGGGTCGATGAAGTGTCAAGACTCAAGCCACATGGTGTCGAGTTTGCAGTGTCAAAGTCACACCACGGGGGCACCGTAGCGGAGTTGAAGTTGTGCACCACAGACTTGAATGGTGCAGTACTCACTCTGTGCCAATTTCACAGAAGCACTACGGGGGTGTTGGGGCTTACTTGGTAAGTTATATTTATTGCGTTGAGTGGAGTGGGAACCACGGCTCCATAGCAGGCAGCAGGGCAGTGCCAGAGAGGGGTGCTTGCTTCAAAGTCACACTTGTAGTCAATGTAGTGGTTTCTTAATGATTAACACAGCAAACTCACTTCCAAGGGCCCAGGAACTGAATTTGGCGCCAGTTGGCAAGCTACGATTCACAGCAGAGGAGCCCACATGCTGCAGGTAAAGTTTTTGATGGTCCTGAGACTTCTTAACAGGAAGCAAGATCGATTTAAGTTCTTGGAGAACCTCGGAAGCAGGATGCAGAAAGGAAAGTTCAGCCCTTTCACTCCCAGGACAGAAGCAGCAGCAGCAGGCCAACACAGCAAACCAAACAGCAAAGTGTCAGTCCCTCCTGACAGTAGTCCAGCCCTTCTTCCTGGAACAATGTCCTCAACCCAGAGTATTCCAAGTATATGGTGTCAGAGGTTTAGTACGTATACCCATTTCTGCCTTGGAAGTAGGCAAACATCAAAGTGAAGTCTTTTTAGCGCACAAGACCCTGACCATCCTTGCCTTGGCTCCAGATAGACTATAGGCAGTAGAGACTGCTTTGGAAGGGGACAGCCACAGCCCTATTCAGGTACAAGAGTCAACACCTCCCACCACTCTAGCTCAGGAAGAACTATCAGCCCTATGATGGGACATCAGGGTATGCATGCCACATCTAAGCTCCCTTTGTGTGGGACTGTCTAGACAGAATTCACAAAGCCCAACTGTTATCCAACACAGACCTGTATTCTAGTCACAGGCAGAGGCACAGAATGGTTAAGCAAGAAAATCTTAACTTTCTAAAAGTGGCATTTTCAGACCCGCAAATAAAAAACGAACTTCACTAAAAATTGTGTTTCTAAAATGTGAGTACAGAGACACCAAACTTAATTTTTCTATCAGCTCCTACTTGGAAGATATACTGGTAAAATATTACCAGGCAGCTCCAATGCTAGCCTATGGTAGAGATAGGCCTTGTCATAGTGAAAAATGGCTTCAGAGGTTTTTCCATACCAGGACATGTAAAACTCACCAGAACATGCCCTAACTTTTAAAGACACCACACCCGGCCCTAAGGCCTACCTCAGGGCGTTCCTTACATGTAATAAAAGGGAAGGTTTGGACCTGGCAAGTAGAGCTGCTTGCGAAGTTGACATGGCATTTAAGAAACTGCGCGCACAGGCTCTGCAGTGGCAGGCCTGAGAAATGTTTGAAGGGCAACGTATGTGGGTGGCACAATCAGCGCTACAGGCCCACAAGTAGCATTTGATTTACAGGACCTGGACACCCTTGGTGCACTGTACTAGGATCTTACTAGTAAATCAAATAGGTCAATTACAGAGAAACCAAATGCCATTGCATTGTAGACATAGACCACTTGTACTTTAGCACTGTCCAGCAGTGGTAAAGTGCCCAGAGTTCTAACACCAGCAAAAACGAAGTTCAGCACACATCAAGAACAGGAGGCAAAAAGGCAGGGGAAACCACGCCAAATGATGCCAGGTCTAAAAGACATTAAAATTATTTTTCTTAGTCATTTCTCATATTTGATTTTTCTGATTTCCCCTGTTTAAATAGTTGTAAGAAACTACTAAGTAGTCTGTTGCTACAAAGAGGCTAAATTGCAAATATCATTCTAAGGCCCTCATAGGAGTGGCCTGATTTTATGTGCAATACAATTGTGTATGGAAATGATAAATTGCAATAGTTATCACCTTTCAGGAGTTTTGCCATTCAAACAGAACTAATCATGCTGAAGTTTATGCTTAGCACAGAAAAATCCATTGTTTCCGCTATTTAGTGCCAATTGTTCTCTAGATAAATATTGGCAGGTTTGGCCTGACAAAATATGTCTGGGGGATGCAGTTGTATCAAATTTCAAAAGTACCAGGTGCAATAAAATTCACAAAATGTGTAATATCAGTAGCTTTTGGGCCAGTCATAGTAATGACAACGTGTCTAAAATGTCTCCTAACTTATTTTTGGCATATAGTATATTTCTTTTGGACAAAAAAGTGAAAATGGTTTTAAAAAAGGAGGGAGTGATTTGTGGACCATGTGATATTTTAAACTTTGTTTTTGCTCTAAAGGAAATATTAACCACGAGAAAGTCTTTAAAAATATACGTCTTCCAAAGTTAATGCTAAATATAATATTGGCGATTATTTACCTTGTGGAAAAGAATCTATAGACGTTTCGATTATAAATTACTTACAGTTTGGCCTTCATCAAAGCCAGTCATTTTATAGGAGTCTCTTGAATTGTTATAATGAAAGGAAGCTAAGAAATACGGCATCAGTTCCTTAGTCTAGACCAAGAGGAGGCTCTATTACATCTGCGCAAAGCAGACATTTACATTGGGATTAGCCTGAAGAGAACAAAATACCTTAAAATTGTACTGCATCAACACTGGTCAATTAAAGTTCCACCATTTACTCAACTGACAATTGCAGACCAACTGGAGGTTGACATGGTGGCTTAGTTTATTTTCTTGTATTCTGGTGGCTTAGTTTATTTTCTTGTATTCTTTCCATCACTCTTCCACTTTAAAGGTTTGCTTTTCATGGATGTAAGCACTTTACATGATACACTCTCTGCTTTCCACAATCGAATGTCCTGTTATCATATTTTGTAAGTCCACCTGGTGTTAAAATAACGTCTAAAGCATTGTCATCATCTGATAAACCTTTTGCATCAATTACAGTTCTATCAACTCATAGCATTCTTAATGTTCTCATGCTATCTTATGTAGCTAGCTGTGTACTGTTGGTATATTTGATGTTACCACACATCAATCAATCCAAGTAGGGTTAGAGCACATCCTATTTTCTTTTCTTTTTGCATTCCAACAAAAGACACTTTTTTGTCATATTACAGTAACACATTGCACAAAGTTGCATACATTTTGTTCCATTAACTACGATGTGAATGAGTATGTTTAATCAGTAGCCTTTTGTATACCATTGTGAACAATCCAAACTTACAATATACAAGGTAAGTGATATTTATGTTTCATTGCTTTGTGATATGAACTACACCTATGTTATATTTTAGATTGATTCATTTATTTTGATAGATGCCAGAGGTTTTGCTTTCTCCCAAGAATCTCAAGAACAGTTGAGCTGCTGACATTGGTTTCCATATTGAACACCATTGCTACAAAAAAGAAAGTTGAGTGAAAAGACATGTGGAAAATCTATTAAATTTTATTTTTCTAAATTAAAGACATTTTCCAGAGAAAGAAACAAATCAGTGCTATTGAGTCGATACAAAATAAGATACACATTTCTAACTTATGTTTCCCTTCTATTGCTGGGGTGTATCAGAATCCAAACTTTTATGAAATGCCTAATGCAATCAAAGTTAATAGTAATCCTGTTAAGCCCGAGTATAGAAAAGTAGCCGAAAAAAATAGACTCAATGTTTGTTAAGTTGCTTTCACTCGTTAGGTCTCAAAATGCTGGAAAAGTTCATTTCCGGGGACGGACCATCTATGCATACTTCCAAAACGAGGTAGCATGTTTGCTGTGCTACTGTGTGCTCTATTTCTCTAGCAACAAGTGTATGTAAAATACATGCAAATATTCTTAGGATGAAGAACTAACAAATCAAGTTTTTATTATATGTTGAGGATTCACATTTGCTATAAGTTTGTGTCGTACTATTGGGAATTAGGGGCCAGATGTACGACTCACCAATTTGCGACTCGAAAATTGGGATGCACAACAGTGTCTGAGTTACTGTTTGCGATTCTCAATGAGGTCGCAAATTGCATGCCTCATGCATATTGATGAGGCTGTCGCAATTTGAGACCCCACTGGGAATGGCTTGCACTCCCAGGGATGGTGGCCTGCTGGGGTCAGCAGACCACCTTGTCTGGGATTGCTTTTAAATAAAGCAGGTTTTTTTAATGCAGCCCGTTTTCCTTAAAGGAAAACAGAATGCATTAAAAAAATAAAAATTAAACTTTTCAGTTTAATTTTTTTAGGGCCGGCAATGGTCCCTGGGACCACTGATTGCCATTAAACATTTTTTTTAGAGCCACTCATGAAGGGGAAGGGGTCCCTTGGGGATCCTTTCCTGTTTGCGAGTGGTTTGCCACACTTCTATGAAGGGTGGTAAACTGCGACTGTTTTGCGACCGCAATTGCGGTCACAAAACAGTCATACATAGCTTCAGGAGTCGCTATTAGGAAGGGACGCCCTTGGAACGCCCCTTCCTAATAGCGAGTCGCTAATCTTATTTTGCGAGTCACAAATTGATTTGCGACTCGCAAAATAGGATTAGTACATGGACCACATGTTTTTTGCGGTCGCTAATGTGTCTAAAACCCATTTGCGTCCGCAAAAAACGTTAGTACATCTGGCCCTAAATGGCCTAATACTAGAAAGGATAGCATCGTAGCAATATTTAGGAGTTAAGATGGTTATAAACTCATGTTTAAATCCCATGCACAACATGGGGTCAATAGTGGTCATGTCGTAATCTTGGGGCAATGTCATTTTAATAAAGTTTATGGTGGTCTGCAATTAAACCTCTACTGCAGATGTATAAGGTTAAAATAATTCCTATTCATGTGCATGGTGTCCAAGGCCTTCTACTTTTGGAGCTTCATGGCTTTGATGTCATTGAGGGTAAGATACTAAGAAAGGCTCCTGGCATACTGCACATCCTTATATTTGAAGAACAGCTGTTAGAAAGGGGATTATGTTCTCTAAATCTTCAGATTGATGTTCAGTATATACATTTATTGGGTCTTTAAACCCTTCCAAGGTCCTTGATATCTTGGGCGTCTTAAAGACTTGTCTATTCGCCAATTATCAGTAACTTGGCATTTAAGGCAAAGGATAAAATATGTATGCACTGTTTTAACAAATCGACGCATTTTGATAAAGTAAAAGCTCTTGAAAGAAACTAAGAGAGTTCTCTTTTAATTGAAATTTGGTAAGGAGATGTGGTAGAAAAACATTTTCATGTTTAGTTGCTGTTAGTCACAAATTTAGACTAGCAAACTATCCACAACACCCACTTTGTGACAGCATACGTCAGATGGCCTACTCCTGAACATTTTACACCCTAAATATCTTTAGAAATATTTTGGGATGTATTTTTCCAAAAGATCTCCTAATAAACTGGCAGTTTTTCCTTTCCAAATGTTTTGACACAAAATATATATTTAAAAAAATAAAATAATCAAAGGAGTAGGTTTACTTAAAGAAAATGAGGCAATCAAATACTTGGTTAATCTGGAGTCTGTTTAGATGGAGTGGAAAGTCCATATTGTAAGAACTGTACTGTCACCAGTTCAGAAGTAAATGCTGCAGCAACAAAGTGATTGTGTTATAACTTGCATCAACATTGAAAACCTCCATTGCAATAATGCTGCATCAGCAACGCCCACAAGACAACCACAAATTGGGCAAGAATAGAGATACATGCAAACCATGGTAAATGAGTATATATGTGTCCTATCCCTACCTAACAGACAAGGGCAAATCTGGGACACTGCACTTTTATTAATACTAGGTAAACAACATCCCATGATACCATAATGGGGTCTCCATCTCTACTGGTCTATTAGAATAAAAAATCTGCATGGTTGTCAAAATGAAAGTATCTTTTGCTCCTCAAAAAGCAACTGTCATTCGCAAGTGTGGTTAAACATGTTTCTACAATGACAGCTAAGCATGTCAGAAGATAAAAAAAACATATCAGCAACACATCAATGGTGATTACTGCCATCAGCCAAAGATCGATTAGTGGTAGAGACAAATCAGTGTTAATACACCATTAAAAGATGTCCACAGTGTAACAAGGAAAAGGCAGTACATCTGCTTAATGCACATTTGCCAGAAAGTTGGTTAGGAGATCTTTTGCCATATTCAATTAAGAGAAAGAAGTCACCATTGTTTTGCTCGCAATGTTTCCTGATTCTTTTAGTTAAGACCGCCAAGGGCAGATATACCCAGGCTAAATAGATCCACTACATGTCCCCAAAAAAGCACTGAGTAACTTTCCAATCTATCTGAAATAACTTACTTCACACTTTATATGACAGGCACTGCAGCAGAGATCTTCCCCTGAAAGAACACTCAGTCATAGTGTGGCTTCAGCCTGAACTATGTCTTGCATCAGCTGAGTGGTGAAAGTCAGTACGCATCTATCCATGCAAACGTCTATGCACGCTGCTCCTGAGCATGGCAGCCTTTCTCAGAATCATTCTGTAAGCCCTTGGCATAGCAGCAGTCCTGATATCTGAGAGATGCTTGGTTTTGATTATGGTAATCAGAAAACCATACCATAAAGGAGCCATCTATTGTATGGTGGCACAGTATGTCTGAAAACCCAATTAAATGTCATCAAACAAAACACAAATTCTAGTGCTTATTGTCTGATTTTTAGTTATGTGGGACAGAGTAAGGGAAACCGTTTTTCCCATTGAATGGCCCCTTTCAGATACCCAAGGCATATATATATTTACAGTGTTGATGGCTATTTATCAGGCACACTATTTCCTTTTATCTACCCTGATCAGAAACTCTCTAAACAAATTGGCATACATTATGAGGTGAGTAAGTCACCATTTTGCATCATGTTTACTGAACTTTGAACAATCTATCTCAATCAATCAGAAGATTTGTAAAGTGCACTACTCACCAGTGAGGGTGTCAAGGTGCTAAGAGGGAGGGGGGGGGGGGGGGTGCAGCTACTGCTCGACCAGCCAGGTCTTGAGAAGTCTTCTGAAAGTCAGTAGGTCCTGGGTCTGTTGTAGGTGGATGGGGAGGGTGTTCCAAGTCTTGGCGGCGAGGTGGGAGACCGATCTGCTGCCGGTGGTCAACGATGTATGCGTGTGACCGCGCCGAGGGCGAGTTCAGCAGAGTGAAACTGGCGATTCGTGGTGTAGAAGGTGAGTCGTTTGTTGAGGTATGCTGGTCCGGCATTGTGGAGTGCTTTGTGGGAGTGGGTGAGGAGTTTGAAGGTGATCCTCTTGTTGACGGGGAGCCAGTGCAGGTCTCTCAGTTGGGCAGTGATGTGGCTGTAGCAGGGGATGTCGAGGATGAGGCATGCAGAGGCATTCTGTATGCGTTGGAGTCCTTTCTGGAGTTTGGCCGTGGTTCCCGCGTAGAGGGCATTGCCGTAGTCCAGCCTTCTGGTGACGAGGGCCTGTGTGACCGTCCTTCTGGTTCCGGTGGGGATCCATCTGAAGATTTTGCGCAGCATGAGGAGGGTGTTGAGGCAGAAGGAGGTGATGGCGTTGACTTGCTGGGTCATTTAGAGTGATGAGTCCAGGATGAACCCCAGGTTCTGTGCGTGGTCTGTGGGTGTCAGTGCAGCTCCCAGGTTGGCCGGCCACCAGGAGTCATCCCAGGCAGCTGGGGTGGAGTCCATGATGAGGACCTCCGTCTTGCCTGAGTTCAGTTTCAGGCTGCTGTTCCTCATCCATTCGGCGACGGCCTTCATTCCTTCATGGAGGTTGGTTTTGGAGGTGGCGGGGTCCTTGGTGAGGGTAAGTATCAGCTGGGTGTCATCAGCATATGAGACAATGTTGAGATTGTGTAATATTAAGACAGCTTCAGACGCACGGAGAAGGTGGGCGATTGCTCAGATACAATGTGAAAATAAAAAATGTATCTATTAAGACAGCTTCAGACGCACGGGGAAGGTGGGCGATTGCTCAGATACAATGTGAAAATACAAAATGTATTTTCTGTGTGATATATGGACCTAATATAGATGACCCTAAATTGTATGAGCAATTAAGCATAGAGCTACTAGAATGGGAGGGTGAACTTATAATCATGGGGGATTTCATTTGTGTTATTAATTATAAAATAGATTCTACAGGGCAAGGTTCTACAAATAGGATGCGAAAGGTCAGATCGGCAATATTGGAACTGGCAAGATTAAACAATTTGAAAGATATATGGCGCTTTAAATACTCCCTAATTGAAGGCTATACTTACTATTCAGCGCCTCACAGATCTTGTTCTAGAATAGACATGATTTGGGCATCTGACCATATCGCAGAACACTGTGATCTGGAAATATGCCCAAGAATCACATCCGACCATAACCCGATGCTACTTGAATTTGAAATTAGAGACCAAAAGAGGGATACACGAAACTTCACATTCCCGAGATATTTACTGGTAGAATCTGGATTTATTACACTATTGAAAGAGCATATCAAAGACTTCATATCACTTAATATTAACTCCGCTAATATAAATATAGTATGGGATACTTGTAAATGTAGTATCAGGGGGTTTGCTCAGCAATATATATTGAGATCAAATGCTGAGAGTCGTCGAGCTATTAAAAAAATCACTTCCAATATATTACAAGTAGAACAACAACTCGCCGAAGCTACGATACAATCAAAAACAAACATTGATGAGTTAAGAATAAAGCTGGCTGATTTACAATCATCTATTAAAAAACTCTTAGGGAAAGATATAGCGCGAAAATTCATAAATACAAACTGGCTCAGTATGAAGGTGGAGATCGTATTGGTAAAGTGCTAGCTTATAAGACAGCGGATAAAAAAGCCAGAACTAAAATTAAGACAATTATAGGTCCAGATCAATGTGAGTACGAACAACCGGACCAGATTCTAAGCCAGTTTGTTAGCTATTATCAAAACTTGTACACCGCAGATGATATACCTTCTAAAACCACAATATTGCAATAGCTCAACAAATATCTACCAACACAAAGAGATTTAAATATAGAAATTTCTCAACAATTAAATTCAAAAATAACAATAACTGAAATAAAGCTAGCAATTTCTGCCCTACCTCTAGGAAAAGCAGTCGGAGAGGACTGTCTTCCTCTGGAAATATATAAAATCTGTGCTCAGGAACTGCTACCCTTGTTAGAAGAAGTGATTAATTCAATACTCAAATTTGGGAACGCTCCAACATCATGGAAAATAGCTAAGATAATTTTTTTTCTCAAAAAAGGCAAACCCCAGAAAGAGTGTGGCTCTTATCGGCCAATATCTTTGCTCAACTCGGATGCAAAAATCTTTTCTAAAATTTTGGCTAATCGTCTCGCTCCCATCATGCCAGACTTGGTTAACCTACAACAACATGGTTTTGTGATGGGAAGAGACACCACAGCCCATGTAAATACGGCAATTACAGCTTTCGATGTTGCTGAAACTACTCTCACCCCACTCGGAATGATCATGTTGGATGCGGAAAAGGCATTTGATCGAGTGGGGTGGGAATATTTGTGGGAAGTACTAAAGAAAATGGGCATTTGTGGACTGTACCGGGATTGGGTCTGCTCACTATATGATAACCCGCTGGCCAAGATTAGCTATGGGGGAAAGGATTCAGTTAACTTCAAGATAGGAAGGGGAACTAGGCAAGGCTGCCCTCTCTACCCCCCTGCTTTTTGCTCTATCTTTGGAGCCTTTCTTGAATGCATTAACTGAACAGGCTAATATTACTCCAATTTACCATGGTGAAAAGAGCTTAAAGATAACGGCTTTTGCAGACGATATCGCGGTATATACAACAGACCTAGTCAAAGCCATACCCGAGATAATTGAAGAAGCTACACAATTTGGCAATGTATCAGGCTATAAATTGAACTTGAGCAAGACACAAGTTATTGCCAATTACAATCCAGAAGAACCAATCCCCGCCACATGTCAAAGTGCGACTTATCTAGGAATCAAGCTAGCAGCTGATACTGAGAAAATAATAAATATGAACTATGAATTTTTATTAAAAGAAACTGCTCTAATTTTCAAAAAATGGCATAAGATCCCACTCAGTCTAATAGGGCGAATCAATCTGGTAAAAATGAAGATATTACCTAAAGTGTTATACTTATTTAGGGCTATACCTCTTCAACCAAACAAACTTTTCTTTAAAAAATTGGATGGCATATGTAGTAGCTTTTTATGGGGATATAAGAAAGCTCGTAGGGCTATGAAACTCCTGGAACTACCGATTGAAAAGGGGGGTCTTTCTTTTCCTGATTTTAATCTATATATTCTAGCAACTTTTTTTTGTCGCATAAGAAGTTTGATGAAAAACTGAAAGTTCTTTATTTTACCATCAGTACATGCTCGGGCCAGACAGTAATCAATTCTTGTTTCGCTTACATGACCCTAACTATTTCAAACGTGTTAAATTCAAGACGGCTAGACACATTAAAAATATTTGGGATCAAATTATGATTATTGATAAAAGTTCCTTTTTTAACGCTGAACTTAGACTTTGGGTCAATCCAGGCCTCCCAGATATATTTTCAGATGGGACAGGAAATCGTTGGACCCGACATGGCATTAGCACTTTGGGAGACCTCTACGGTCCAAATGGATTTCTGAATTTTGAAACACTTAAAATTACATTCGGTCTAACAAATGATATGTACTTCAAATATATGCAAATAAGAGACTACCTTTTTCGTAAAATGGAAATATTGGAAGTAACCCAATCAGACTTATTAGCTTGTCTATACTCGGAAAAAACAAAATCACTTATTAGCTTGGGGTATCAATATTTAACATGTGGCAAATACGATGAAACTACTAAAATTGCATCCAAATGGTCTGGCAGACTTAGCATGAATATTAATTCTGCACAGATTTCAGCCTCGCTATCTCACATAAACTCTATAGTACACTCCTCCAATCTAAGACTACAATTATATAGAACAATTACACAGCTTTATTATACCCCACAAAGAATATCTAGCTGGTCACAGGGTAACTCTGTAACTGATAAAACAAAATGCCCGAAATGTGACTTGTTTGCAGCCGGAATAGAACACATGTTGTTTTCTTGTCCAAAACTATTCACATACTGGAAAGGAATAATGGATGTTTTAAAACGCAAACAAATTATAACTCCGGTGCTTTCTGCACATCTGGTTCTTCTAGACATTCAAGATACTAACTGCCAGAATAAAGATCTCATAACTATACTATTTGCTTGTGCTAGGTTAGTGATAGCAAGATCATGGATTTCTAAAGAACCCCCAAACATATCAGAATGGTGTACTTTGGTAAGCGAAATAAGAATAATGGAACTTACGCTAGCAAAACATAGAGGTCCAAAAGCCTGTAAAAAAAAGGAAAAGATCTGGAAACACTTTCTCGAATTTTGAAAAATTACTATATAAGTCTTACTTAAAAAAGAGGCCAAACTTAATTATTTGTGATTTTCTATCATTTATTTAATATTACATATGTTTTTCTATAATGTACTGTTTTCTCCTCTCGTTTGGTCGTTTTTTTGATAGCAATTGATTTGTCTATTTATTATAATTTTGTTATCCTATTGATATGTGAAATTAATTTGTCTTTTCTTGCAATAATAAACATATTTAAAAAAGAAAGAGATTGTGTAATTGGACGATGTTGGCGAGCAGTGCCATGTAGATGTTGAAAAGGGTCGGGCTGAGAGATGATCCTTGGGGTACGCCGCAGGTGATCTTGGTGGCTTCAGACCGGAATGAGGGAGGTGGACTTTCTGGGTTCTGTAGGTGAGGAAGGAGGTGATCCAGTCCAGAGCTTTGTTGTGGAATGGATCCCCACAACATGGAAGCGTGCACATAGGGTGTGGTGGCAGACGGTGTCGAAGGCGGCCGAGAGGTCCAGGCAGATGAGGGCCACGGTTTCACCTTTGTCCAGCAGAGTCCTGATATCGTCAGTGGCGGCAATGAGGGCAGCTTCAGTGCTGTGGTTGCTGAGGAATCTGGATTGGGATGAGTCCAGGGCATTGCTCTCCTCGAGGAAGTGGGTCAGTTGCTTGTTGACGGTCTTCTCAATGACTTTCGCCAGGAAAGGGAGCAGGGAGATGGGCCGGAAGTTCTTGAGGTCCTTTGGGTCTACCTTAGGTTTCTTGAGTAGGGTGTTGATCTCGACGTGTTTCCAGCTCTCCGAGAAGGTGGTGGTCTCGAAGGAGCTGTTGAGGATTTTCCGGAGATGGGGTGTGATAGTCTGGCTAAACATTATAAGTAAACTGTAATGTGACAACCCATTGTGTTATTTAAACACTGCCAAATATCAAGACAGACCTGGCAGCATGTATTATGCTCTGACTGGTGTTGATTGTAATTACCTATAATTAACAAATTTATGACACACATTCAGTTGCTTTTTAAGTTGTCTGTCTAGTTGCATGTCCACAGTTGTTCCTGTTGAGATGACATTAAAATCACTGTGGAACTGTGACCTTCAAGGAGCTAATGTATCCTTATCTACTCTTCGGACTGTAATATTCTGGTAGGAAGGGACAACAGTTTAAATTTCCTGTTCCTGCTTTATTTTGTCCAAGCAGGAAACCAGTGTTCTTTTTGTGTTTCTAAAATACCCTTGATTGTGGAAGCCTGTGGATAACTGGCTTACTTTAGGATTGTGCAATAACCTTTTTAAATGCTTGTGCCATTTCTCGGTATATCGATGTGCAGTTGAGGTAGTTTGAATTGTAGGAGAAAATGACAGCTTCTGTTGCCCTTCATCCAGCACGTTTTATAAGAGCAGTGACATTCACACTGCATAAATACCATGGGCTAATAATTTAATAAACATCTAAATGTGTGTTTAACACCATTGTGATAAAACACGGATTCTTCAAGGTTTAGGGCACCTGAACAATACAAAACAAGCATCCAAGGATTTGTGAAAGTAAACTTTTCATATAAATAAAGATGAAAAAAATGTAATTTTGGCGTGTTATTTTTCCATAGAGACAAAATAAATGTGAGTACATGCCCATACTTTGAGAAAAATGTATGGGTGGAAGATCATGAGTGATTTATTATGTGAGGTCATAAGCAGTGTATTGCAGGGGCATACATTATAGTTACCTCAAATAACTATAACTACTGAATTTCTATGGTTTTGTGTGTGTAAAATCCTTGCCTAACTTTAATGTGTCGCGGAGCCTTTAGAACCTTTCTCTACGGTTGATACAGGATACGATGGGTTCTGCGCCTGGATTTCCAAGGCGCTGGACGCTCTTATTCCAATTACCGCTTGCAAAACCAGCTCGAGGGAGGCAAGTCCGTGGTACGATGGCGCCTTACGGACACTCAAGGGTAGTTGCAGGCGTGCAGAGAGGGCTTGGCGGAAGGCGTACGATATCGGGAAAAAAGCTACGTATCTCGCCTCCGTCAAAATTTACCATCGGGCTGTCTGCCAAGCCCGGGCAGCTTTTTATACTGCCGAAGTTCGCAGCAGCTCTAACCCCTCTAAAACCATCTTCAAACTGATGAAGGATCTCTTAGCAAAACGAACGGGCGCCCCGAAGACCGGCTCCACCACTCACTGTGAGGCCCTGGCTCTGTTTTTTCGGGAAAAGGTCGAAAACATCTATAAGACGTTCCCTTGTATAGGGCCTCCAGTAGAGTCTCTGACTAACATCTATGGAGACATCGTTTTGCGTGAGTTACCCCCGCTGACATCTGCAGGGTTTGACCTTTTGGCGCAGCAGGTTAAGTCTGGGTCCCCTGCCGACCCGCTTAGTTCCACTCTCTTCAGAGACCAGTCATTCGTGGGCCGGGCCGTGATACACTCCTTGATCAACATCTCGTTGGAGTCTGGCACGGTACCCGCTAGCTGGAAGCGGGCGGTGGTTTCTCCCATCTTAAAGAAACCTTCCTTGGACCCAGACAAACCTGAAAACTATCGGCCCATCTCCCTGCTGCCTTGGCCTACCAAAGTGTTAGAGGCTCACGTTAACAAAGCTCTCTCGGCTCACCTTGTCCAGGCTAACATCTTGGACCCCACCCAGAACGGGTTCCGTGCTGGTCACAGCACGGAGACCGCCCTTCTCTCCATGGCTGAACATCTTCGCACGGTGATGGATGCGGGGCAGACTGCAGCGCTCGTTTTATTAGATCTGAGCGCCGCGTTTGATACTGTCTCTCATCCCATCCTGTTGCACCGCCTGGAGGAGAGTGGTCTGGGTGGTTCTGCACTCCAGTGGTTCCGGTCCTTCCTTGACGATCGTTTTTTTAGCGTTGCCATCCCACCGTTCCAGTCCCAATTCCATCCTCTGAGACAGGGGGTGCCGCAAGGCTCCTCGCTAAGTCCCACGTTGTTTAATCTCTACGTGAGACCGCTGGCTGAGGTCGTCAAGCAATGGGACTTGACTATGGTCTCATATGCTGACGATACTCAGCTAGCGGTTTCCATCAGCGGGGACCCGGACCGGGATGCCCCCAGGTTTCAGAGTGGACTCAGGGCGGTGGCGAGCTGGATGAAGAACAACTGTCTCCAGCTCAACGCTAAGAAGACGGAGATCTTGATCGTCGGTAGGAGGGCGGATCTCTGGGGGGACAGGTGGTGGCCTGCGGAGCTGGGGCCGGCCCCGCTTCCGGTCACTGAATTAAAGAATCTGGGAGTATGGATGGACCCTGTGCTTTCCTTTGAGGTCCATTCTAAGAAAACCGCGGCCTGCTACTTCAGCATTTTACGGTCGTTGCGCCCCATTCTGAAGTTCTTTGACCACAGCACCAGGCAGCTGATAGTCCAGGCTACTGTGTTATCTCGCCTGGACTATGCAAGCTCGCTTTTGGTAGGCTCCAATTTGGCTGAGGTTGTTCGCCTCCAGCGTGTTCAGAACGCCGCGGCGAGAGCCATAGTAGGCTTACCTCGTACTAGCCCCGTTTCCAGCACACTGAGAGCTTTGCATTGGCTGCCCGTCAGAGCCAGAATCCAGTTTAAAGTGCTGTGTCTGGCGTTCAAGATCCTGAGGGGAGAGGGTCCCCCAATTCTTGCGGACCTTTTGTCCTGGTATGTGCCTTCTCGGCCCCTGAGATCCTTGGGCCACGCACTTACTGTGGTCCCTCGATTTAGATTGTGTCGGGCTGGTGGCCGGTCCTTCCGTGTCAGAGCGGCTCAGATCTGGAACTCCCTTCCGGTAGAGCTGCGGTTATTAGATGACCTTTTAGCTTTTCGCAAAGCTTTAAAGACCTTTTTGTTTTAATAAACTTGCCATCTGTGTCTTTTATCTGTTGTGTTTCCATGTAGGTGTTGCATATTACCTGACACGCGCCAGGACGCCCCTTAGCTGGGGCAGCTGTGCGCGTTACAAATGTATGTAACATAACATAACATAACATGTCCCTGTAACCTTTGATTGTTTTTCAGTGAATTACTGAGGTTTTTTTTAATTCTATTTCCTAAGTATAACCTCACTGTAACCTTTGTTTTTTTCAGTAAATTTCTACTTTTTTAATGCGATTTCCTAACAATACCATCAGTGTAATTACTGTTTTTTTGTGCATTACACCGTTTTTTAAAATATAAATGTTACTACAATTTCACCTGTAAGTTCAGTTTAGCAATATACATTTTTACAAGTTAAAAAAATGTGTTTACAAATATATGCTTATTATACATTTTAAAAGTAACAATTAACAAATTAATAGAACGTAACTTAAGAAACATTCTGCAAATGCTATACAGTCTTTCCCTTTTTTTCTATTCATTTTGTGGATCCGCGGATCTGCTGTAATGCCACCACACATCTCTCCACCCATCCACATTAAAAACAATACACTAAATCAGTTATTTTGGTTTCACATCTCTCTGGCGATAGTCTCAAAAGCAGAGCTGTAAAACATACATACAATGACATATCAGAGGATGATAAGAGAGAGGGAAGGGGGACATTATTATCAGCAGCTGTACCATCTGTGGGACCCTTACCACCTGACCAGATACTTACTACCTCCACTGTTTCACCAAAACTGCAAGGTATTGTTAGTCAGTCTGACAAATCCCACATGCCTGTTCCACTAAAAATAGCATCTATAGTCCAATTTAAGGATGTTGTCCTCAACCATGATTTTTAATTCTTTTTTTCACCTCCTGTTCAATCTTCAATTCTTCTCTAGACGTAAGTAGTTATCCGAAAAGCAAATATAGGATGCATTTAACTCGAAATGACATACTATTAGATTATATACTATAAGCAAGTGAATAGCTACATAAGAGGTTATGTCAGTGTGTAAGAGGCTGTGTAAGTGTCTGAGTATTGGGTATGTAAATGGGTAAATGAATGGCTGTATGGGTGGGTGACTGGTTGTTTGAGTGGATATGTGAGGGAGTGGGTCAGTGCTTTTATGGGTGTGTCGCTGGATATTTAAGTAGCTGTGTTGTGTGACTGAGTGTTTTAGTGCTTGTATGAGGGTCTAAATGGGTATGTTAGTGAATGTAAGGATTGATAATGAGCTGTGTTAGTGAGTGTTTGGGTGTGTAACTTGGGGTGCAAGTGGCTTTGTAAGTGGTGGACGTATAAGTACTGTGTGGGTTCGTGAATGTATGTGTGTGCCTCTGTCTCTGTGTGACTGGGTGTGTTAGTGGCTGTATGGTTTGTAAACGGGTATGTGAGTGGCTGTATGGGTGGGTGACTGGGTGTGTAATTGGGGGTATGAGTGTGTAAGTGCATTTGTAACTGACACTCTGAGGCTGGGTACGTGAATGGCTGTATAGGTGAATGAGTGGGTATGACAGTGCCTGTACAGATGTGTGAATGACTATGTAAGTGGACGTATAGATGATTAAATGGGTTTGTGACTGAGTGTGTCAGTCACGGTCTGGCTCTTTGAGAGGGGGGTCATAAGTGCTTTTGTGGAAGCGTAACTAGGTATTTAAGTGCCTGCCTGACTGTGTGAGTGGGTGCTATTAGATACTATTACATTACATACTGTAAGC
This sequence comes from Lissotriton helveticus, assembly GCF_964261635.1. Classification (NCBI taxonomy): domain Eukaryota; kingdom Metazoa; phylum Chordata; class Amphibia; order Caudata; family Salamandridae; genus Lissotriton; species Lissotriton helveticus. The sequence goes on along the minus strand of NC_136071.1, from coordinate 643,313,491 downwards.
AAGCACCCACTTCTAATTTCAGACACATTCATTCATACTGGCTTATTAGAATATCTATATTTTCAGTTCTAGCAATTCCTCTTCCTCCTCTTCCCCTCGCTGAATTTTTAGTTAATGTTCTCATCGAAACCCCCTTCAATTTTGCCTTTTACTGTAGTGTCTAGAAGCTGCCCATTTTCGTTCAGCCTATTTACACGCACAGTTTTTTTTCAATATACTTTTTTACAGTATAGCCTAATTATCATATCTGTAAAATCTCTTTGCTATTGTTCAACTTTTATTGTATTGTCTGTTGACATCTGTTTTTCACTGCAAATCTCAAGTCAGAACTATGGCAATCCTCCTCCACTCTCAGTAGAAAAGTACCAAAAATGGCTACCCTTCCCAGTGTTGCCTGTACATAGCAAATCACAAATGTCCTTTCATCTTTTATTTTTGCGATACCACTTCAAAATATTCACTATTTTTAACCATTTTCATCTTTCCTGTAAAGAAGCCCTATTTTAGTACATTTTTTTGTGCATCCGCTGGTTCACCATTGGGGCTCAGCCCCCCCCCCGTGTGGTCCGCGGTGGATCCACGGAGCCACACATACCCCTTTATAACATTCAACAATCTACTGTTAATGTTTTTCTTTTGTATTTCATTATGTAAAATATTGTTAATTACAAGACATATACACCCTACTGAGCAACTGCAGTACACTAGTCTGCTTCTCAATTTCACACTGCAGTCTCTTTTGCTTCCTTCCCCACACTCTTTCTTTCCATAGTATCCAGCATACGAGCTTCATATTAACTGTAGCAGGTGTGGGTAACTGTTAGCAATTCCAAGCACGTCCCAAACAGCATACTTTTTAAAAGTTTTCCAAAGTCAATCACAGCGGTAGTTACTTTATTTCTTGAAACCACTACGTAAACTTAGTTCTTTGCACATATTCACCATACAATCAAATATGTTCTTTTACATTTTACTGGGTAGCATTTAGTAGTCAACCCAATTTTGTCCGTGTAGAGATAAAACCAGGAAACATGTCAATAAAGCTGTTTCTCCATTTCTTTGAGACCACAACTTGGGCTCTATGTATCATAACAACTTACGCTTTGAGAGGGATAGAATATATTGAAAAGACGGAGTCCATTTCACAGGCAACAGGGTATTCCTCAACAGCTTAAAATACTGTATCCTGTTTTATGTGTAGTTATTATCCACAAACTATAAACACAAAGGCTCTTTCAGAGTACGTTTTTTTTCGCAATCACTGGTTATTTTTGTTTTCAAATCCTTTTTCCTAATTTTTCACTCAAATCTGTGGATCTGCCTTGGATCCTCAGCCAAATAAGGGATCTGGCAGCTAGCTTATGGAAGGATCCGTGATGGATCTGTGGCACTGTTCCCAATCAAAAGCACAATTCAATACAAAACAACAACACATTAAATACAGTGCATATGCGAGTGGCTGCAGGAGTATGTGAGTGGGTGTGTGAATGGTTATGTGGATGTGTGAATAGGTGTGTGACTCTGTGAGTAGCTGTATGAGGGCCTGTGTAGCTCTGTGAGTGGGTGTGTAAGTGATTGTCTAAGTCTCTGAGTGGATGTATCAGTGTCTGAATAGGTGAGTGAGAGGCTGTGTGTGTGGCTATATGAATGTGTGACTGGGTGTGTGTGAGTCTGTATGGATGTGTATAAGTGCCTGTGTTGGTCTGTAATGGGCATGTGTGTGGTTCTCTGAGTGGATGTATAAGTGACTGTATGGGTATGTGAGTGGCTGTATGGATGTGTGGCTCGGTATGTGAGTATCTATATGGGTGTGTAAGTGGTTTTCAGCATCACTGACTGCATGTGACTGGCTGTATTGGTGTGTGAGTGTGTGTGTAAGTAGGCATGCGAGTATGTGATGCGTGGTTGTTTGAGTGGTTATATAAGTGGCTAGGTTGATCTCTGAGTGGTGTGTGAGTGGCTGTATGAATGTGTGGGTGGGTATGTCAGTGGTTTTGCTGTATGGGTGTGTGAGGGGTTGTGTGAGTGGCTGTGTGGGTCTATGAAAAGGTGTGTAAGTTACTGTATGGGTATGTATGTGGCAGTTTACGTACCTATGTGGGCATGTGAGTGGTTCCCTGGGTTCTGAGAGTGGATATATCACTGGGTACGTAAGGTGTGTGAGTGACTGCATGGGTGTGTGAGTGGGTGTGTAAGTCAGTGTATGGATATATGACTGGGTGTTTGGTAATGATGGTTTGGTTTCCGAAGGTGCCATGGTGGTGATGGTAGGAGTAGTAGACACTGACAGTAGCATTTGCAAAGAAAGAAAATGAGATAGTCAGACATCTGAGGGAGACTTGGGAACGAGTAGTAGAAGTACAGTACACAAGAAGACTGGCAAACAAGAAAACATGATGATGATAAGCAATGCTAAAGTTAAATAAAACATAATGGTGGTGGGGATAGCCTAGTACAAGTTACGAACTGAAGTTGACTTGACAAGCGTAACCATTAGTGATGGAAGGATGATGAATCGGTGCCAGCAATTAATTATGATGGATTATGTTCCTCTGGAAAAAAATTGAATTGCGAATACTGAGCATGGGTTGGCAAGCAGAAGATCCTCGCCCTGCCTTGAGTTTAGTATTGATTTCACATCTGCCCCTGCAAGTGTGTGATCAATTATTAGGGTACATTTAATTTAGTCACACCTCAATATAAAATCACACAGCCCACGGGAAGAGGTTTAGGGTTTGATGAAGGTTAGGAAGGGGTATTTGAGGCAAAGGTTTGACAAAGACAAACACCACACATGGACAACACACAATCTTGGCATATGACCATTGTAAATCTGTTAAGGGAGAAAAAGGAAATGGATCCATGATGATGACTTGATAAGAAGTACTAAACTAGTAGTACAGGACAGCAGTATATTATTAATTATTATTATTAAGCAATTGCCTTGCCTGTTTGCCCCCAGAGAGACCCAAGTTACATACATTTTATGTTCTGTTGTACTGGGCTTCCTTTTAAAGCTGGCAAAGAAAATTAGAAAATATCTGTAGGAGTCAAATATAAGCAAACATAATAAACAACAACACACGCAGTTGTAATGATTGAAAGAAAAAAGAATCAAATGAAATGATGATACTATAACTATCTTATGGTCAAATTGGGTGTTTCCTCTTGGCATTCCTCTTGGTCCTTCCTTCCATGGTCGCTCCGTCCTTCAATCTTGGGTGCCTACCTGGCAGATGCACATTGGTGAGGTAAGTGTGAGTTGTTTTTCCCAGTATAGAACAGGGTAAAGGCTAGCCTGTAAGTGTAGATGGAAAACAAAAGGGATATTAAAAAATCAAGGAGAAAAGTAAAGTTAAACTGCATAAATTAAGGAGTAGTGCAGCAAGAAAACCTTCCGAGGCAGCATGGCTAAATTATGTCTACTCTGTTTCCAGCATTAACCTACAACAACAGGAGCAGGCCCGCCCACCCAACCTCCACTTAGCTTAGATTTTGAGCCAAGCAGCATTGAGCACGCATACACAGCAACATAGCATTCTCGAATGTTAGTAATTACATCAGTGCACCGCTGTCATTCATACCACTACACTCTCTGCCACCTCTACACATACATACATGTAGGTCTGGTGTTATTGTTGTTGTTTACCTTTTAGGCCACTTCATAAAATGCCCGAGTTATTCCATCAATCATCCCCAATCCTACTGACTGACTGCGAGTATGGTATGGTCATCATGGTGTCCAACTCTGTAGTGTACTGAGTGAGTCCAGAATCAATTCAATTCAAATTGCCTTTATTCGATATTCCAAGGTCCATTCATGAAAGATACACACAATAATAGATCAAAAAAGACAAACTACATTATAATCAACACATGTTGAAAAATAGCAACCACATTTTTCTTTTAAAAATATAAGCTAAAATACCTTGATGTACGATGAATAAAATAACAGTGCAGGAAGGCTAATTTAGCAGCAGATAAAGTGACCGTGCAACAGTACTAGAACCAAAAGTAGCAGCAAAGAGGCAAATTAAGTAAAAATGCATAAAGATTAGCATCAGTGATGAGAATATAAAAATCATTTCCAGAGGGGTAATTGCCAAAAAGAGCAGTAGAATACATTTTGTGTCAATAAATAGTATTGACACAAAATATATAGAATAGAGAATTAGTATCAACAATGAACATTCAAAAAGACATTTCAAATACAGTGATTACTAAAGTGCTTTTGTGTCGGAACAGCATATTCTTTCTCTTGGTTAAAGTGCACTTGAGAAATCGTGCAACTGCAAAGAAGACATTACGGTCATTGAGTTGCTGTAGATAATAAAGGGCAGCTTTACACTTTGATAATGTATGTCTGCGCAGTAGCAATATTAATAACTTCCTAGAAAAAGGGGGATATAATTGGCAGAAAAAGACTAAAAGTTTAATAGTTTGACTCGATTGCTCATTACAAGGATAGATGTCAACAGTTTCAGAAGAATACTGGCCTAGAGAAAAAACATATCATCCAACGAAACGACCCCAACCTGAATCTTTTCAACAGGTTTCTTTCATAGACATTGGTCACGTATAATAAATATGGAGCAATTGAAGGAGACGCTTGAATGAGGCAATAGTCTCAAACTGAGGGTTTAGTCACTGCTGATAGTTCCCTGGAAGATTGCTGTGCTTACGAAAACTATCCATAACCAATTTTCTGTCCCCTTTACCAATTGTCTCCGGGTGCTCAAAAATTAGGCACAACCAAGTGCGGAAAAACAAGTTTAAATATATTGTAGCCAAGGGATGGAAAGGCCATGGGCACAACTTAAACAATCTCTAATAACAGCCCGGTTAAAATCAGTTTCTTTGTTGAAGCAAATTGAACACCAAATAGCTAAAGGGGCAACATTAATTGTATCTTGGACATAGTCCATACCTACTTCCAGATGGAGGGAGAAATGCGGAAATGAGGAGGGAACCCCTAAAACTCTCCTCTGTCTGCATTGTGTTTGCATCCCTACAGACCCAGATACCCATTCCATATGTTAAGATCGGCAGGCATTTGTGATTGTAGATCACGAATATTGGAGCAATGGGCTTTTTAACAATAGACATTGCAAGCGAGAAAGTGATGCCTACAGCTTGTGTATATCTGGTAACTCTGTTATTTACAAAAGTAAGACAAGAAACAACCTTTGTCAAACTCCAGGCTTAGGTAAGGGAAGGAAGTAACCCTCTTCAGAAGTGTGCCCTCTATATTTAGACTACAGGTTTTAGTATTGTTTGGGACACATTTCATTGTAAATGTTTTCTTGTAGTTTGGCTTCAAGCCCTTCATGAAAGTGACATAGCTGATGATAAGTTTTTAAGACCATTCGCAGTACTTGCCAGAAGGATTGCAGCATCAGCATATAGCAGCGCAGGTATGGCTTTTTTATCTACATTTGGGACGTCAGCTCCAACCAAAACTAAAATGTTCTCCAGATCATTTATATAAAGAAGGAATAAGATTGGGGCAAGGACGCAACCTTGACGCACCCACCGCTTGATGCTGAACGGCACTGTACATTCGCCTGCACCGCCAAACCTAACGGAAGCAGAAAGGTCATGATGGACATGCCTAAAGGATGTAACCAGACCCGCATCAACATCCATGTTTTCTAGGATGACCCACAACTTAGAGCGGGAGACATAATCAAATGCCCTTGACAGGTCCATAATTGCAAAGTGAGTGGAAGCGCCCTTGGCATATTTATATTTTGCCACGATGAGGTGGAGATTAAGGAACTGTTCAATTTTGCCGAGCCCCTTTCTGAACCCATACTGTCTAGGAGCAAGTATGCTGTTGGCATTAATCCAGTCCAGTAAGCGGTCCAAAATGACTCTCCCAATAATTTTAATGGACGAGTCCAGAAGAGATATTGGGCAATAGCATTTAACATTGTGCAGATTTCCTTTTTTAAACACAGGCACAATTACAGATGACCTCTACAACCTTAGCACTCCCTCGCTGCAAGTGGAGTTAAAAACTAAAGTAAGGACTGGGGTCCAGAACACTGGGTCTTCCTTAAATAAATCAAGTGGAATGCCATCCAGCCCCAGAGCCTTCTTGCATCTGGTATTAAAAATTGCTCTAAAAACCTCCTTTTAATTAAAAGCAAGGTTTGGACACGTAGTCATCTGTGCTGAGGCATCGTAAGCCACGTAATCAGAGGAATACAACCCAGCAGAGTGCGCCACCCTTGCCTCAGCAGAAATGTGGACAGTTACTTTATCAGTTGGTGAGACGGGGGATAGAACAGGCTGTACTGCTTTTCAGAAGGTTTGTGGGTATTTAGAATTGCAGGCGCCTAACATAGACTTCCATTTATCCACCTTCATAACCGACTTTCTTCTTTTAATGGCATGCTGGTATAACTTTCTACTTTCCTTAATCGCATGCTGGTCTCTTGGGATTCGCTTTAGGGCCCTGTGTAGGGTGTTATTGGCTGCTCTATAGGCATCATCAAACCCTGATTTAACATAGTGGTGCGGCTCGTCAATGGGTCTAGAAAACAGCATTTTATTCTTAGCTAAGAGGTTCATGAAGTCAATTAGGAAGCAAGCCGGATCACAGGTTATGAGATTACAGCTGTTTACCAGGGCAGTACTATTGCATATCACCTAGGACATAATGCTGTTCATGTTTGCGGTTTGCCATACTACCCTACGCCATGCATCCTTAGTAAATAGTGCCTGGGAATGCAGAGGATTAGGCTTATGTTGCATATGTGGTAGCATCATTTTAGCAGAAATGGGATTCTGGTCACTATAGGTCTGGATAAGGACCTCACAATTCTTAATAGTTGGGGACATACTCCAGGTGGCAAAAATGTAGTCAATGGTGCTCCCTGCGCCCCGCCCTATGAAGGTTGGAATATATTGGTCAATAGAGTTAGGAAGCTTATTGAACATGCCCCGTTCTGCCAGATAAGAGAATAAGGCCCACCCCCTAGCGTCCATCACATTACAGCCTGACTCTCGAAAAAATAGATCAAAGATTGTTGGGGAAAGGGGCGGAGGGTGCCCCAGTGTAGCATTAAAATCCCCAGCCATCAACAACTTAAGGGGGCATTCCCCCCCGAGCCTCTCTCTTCACTAGCATATAATTCACTACAAAAAGACCTTGGAAATCACCCTTGGATGAGAAGCTGTTATTGTAGAAATTATCAAATAGATCTTATGGGCATCTTTCCAACTGAGGCAAAAAGCCTGCACCTCCCCCTGATCCTGGAATAGCTGAGCAATTGCACAGCCAATATCAACTTTAAACCAGGCAGTCAAACCACCTTTAGCTCTGCCGGATGAAAATGGAGTCATGGGCAGCACATAAAGCCATCCAATACAATTTAATTTGCCTCCCAGGTTTCATGCAAGAATACTATATTGTAATTCATGATAAAAGATCACCATCCATCAATCAGAATTTTGAAGGCAAGACCCGCTATGTTCGAACCTATGAAATTTTACTAACATTATCTGTTGGGCCTTCATCCATACATGTGCTTGCACTGGCCCTTACGGAAGGAAGATTCTGTGTAGAGATAGTGGACAAGTGGGCAGCAGGGATTAGGCTATTTAGTACCTCGTCATTATTCAGGGCACAGGGTACTGCACGCAAGTCATTCTGAGAAAGGATAGTATACGTTTGGGCAACCGAGATAAAATTATTGGGAGCCCCACCCTTCTCTAGTGATCCCAGGACCGTGGGCAGAGAATTCTGTAAGCGAATGGAGGGCATTTGAGCAACAGAAGTTGGGCTAACAAATACCTCGCCCACCTCCTGTAAGCTGGAGCAAACAAGCTACTCGCTAAACCGTTAATATCCTCCAGCCCGGCCAGGGTTGAAAATCTATTGTTCTGAGGGAGTATAGCTTGTGGGGGAGGCTGGGCAACACGCTAGCTTGAGAAATAAGCTGCCAGGGGTACATGTTCGGTTAACAAGATGCTAAAAGAAAAAGCCAAGTGGCACTATTTTAACATGGCTAGTTTTAACCATTCCTATACTAGCGTTATGCAGTATTTCCTGAACAACCATACGATTATGAAGGTTGACCACAATGATATCCCCACTATGCCCACATCCCCCACCACCAATCCCCACCACTCGTCATGCCAGCAAAATCTCTTTTGATAGGTCCCAATTGCCAGTGACGTTGTTATTCAACCAATGGATAGATTTGTTCATTAGGGCCCTGGTGGATTTCATATTATCTTCTGCGAGCCTGGGGAAATTAGTCAGAGCAACAACATAAGAGGTGGATGCAGAGGGGAGATCAATCGCAGGTAAAGAGGCCTGGTTTGGAGCACAAGTTACCAGTTGGTTTACAGGTAATTTAACATGTGGAAGATGCACGTCCATGCTCTGAGCCGATGTAGTAGAGGGTAAATAAGAGGTCAAATACTGAGTACAAACGGAAGTCCTGAAAATCAAGGGCCTCACCAGTTTAGCTTCTAGTATTGTGAGTCGTTTAAGGATAGGGCATAATTTGGAGACCAAGAGATCACCTACACACTTACTCAGTTTGCTCCAAGTATATCCATTTGCCAGTGCTGAACCCCCAATCAAATCATCATTGCCAGCCCTGTTACGTGAAGCCATGTTGCTGTTTGCGGCAGAGTTTCTAGACTTTGTTGATCTAGCAGTTTTCCTCCCGCACTTGGCTATTGGGCCACACTCCCCATCAGATTCACAGAACTGGTCGCCACCCTCCGTACCAGTTGGGCTGGGCTTGGTTCCCCCTCCTGGTGCCGAGGACCCAGCACCCAAACCATCTGAACTGACACCCACATTTTGACCTAGCTCCACGGAACAAACATGGCCCATTGACATCACTGTTGGGCTTGTTACTATAGATACACTCTGCAGCTGTGACGGCTCAGACAAGCTTTGATTGATAGACAAGGGAACGTTATCTTCGGTGGTAAGAGAAAGGTGACGTTCCAGCAGTCAGTTTTCATTAGTAACCACGTCCTCAGCCCCAGTTAGATAATTATCAATAGTCAAACGGGTGCGCGGGGTAGGTAACATGCTGGAGACACTTGAAGCACCCTTCCTCTTGCCCATATTTCAGGACTATATGGACTAATTCGGCACTAATAGGAAAAGGGACAAATAGACAGGCAAAAACTATACCAGGTAAGCACAGAAAGCCACAGCTCTCAGGACATAGAAATGGAAAATAAAAATGGGGGGAAATAGAACAAAGTACCTTTTTCTCGTGATGGCTGCTTAAAAGGTTCAGATAAGCGAAGGACACAATAAATCCTTGAACAGGCCTGGAGGGAGGGCAGCCCAGCTCATGGCCGCAAGGAAAGCCTGACTGGTAGTCCCCTGGTCCACCTGGTGTGGCTGGTGTTCCCACTCTACAGAAGTGTCTGGTGGCTTTTCCTTGTTCCTCCAGGCGCGGAAACAGAATCGTCAGTGGCTCACAGCTGCAGGGAAAGGCGAGCCTGATAATCCACTGGTGTGGCTGTGAGTCCAGAATCAAAAATGTAATGGATCGGCCTGCAGTAGTACACTTTTGTTATTGAACAACAAAAAGGGAAACATTGACTTGAGTCACTATTTTGTGTGTGGATTAAATACTAGTAGACATCATGCACAACAAAAAACACCAGTCACTCCGACTCAGCGTCCAATGCATGTCATCATTTACCTGTTCTTATGGGGCAGTCTCTCTAGGCTTGAAAAGGAGGATAGCTATAGCCAGGTTCTGTGGACGAGGCAAGCACACATTTCACATTTGTTCTACTATTCTCCATCCCATGTCTGGCTTGAGAGAGATGGATTTAGGGAAAGTCAGGACTGGAGCAGGACTCGTAGGAGTGGATTTACTTCTTCACTGACTGCACACAGTTGCAACTCCAATCCGGCAATAAAAGAGTAAGACGGTGGTGATGGATTTGTTGTGATTCGAAACAGAAAGACAGTGACACAGACAAATAATAAAAGTAAATAATATTCCTTAGCTGTATCTTTTTGGGGGGCTTTTTTGGGGCTTCAAAGAAGGAAAGAAAGTAACAAGTTGAATGCCAAGTTGTTGTCAGGGAAGTAGAGCTCGTTCTCAAACTCTGGTGGTTCACCCAGAAGAAGGTCATCTAACAGACTACTTCCATGGCCTAAGTCGCCGTCATCATCTTCCTGCTGGGCTACTTCAGGTGTGGTGTAATCCTGTGGTACAAAGTACTATTTCATTTTGATATTGGTTAATCTCTCCACATTTTGGAGCGAGAGACTGGCCCTTCTCACTGTCAGAACGGCACCAGCAGCACTGAAAACATGCTCAGAAGAGATACTTGTGACAGGGAAAGCAAGATAGTTTATCGCCAGCCTGCTGAGCACTGGCCATTGGCGCCTTTTGCCATACCAATACAGCAATGGGTTTTGATCAATGTAGACCTCTTTTGGGTAATGCAGATAGGCCTGGGCCATCCACTGAATGCTCATGCGTGCTCTGCTTTGCTCGGCCTCTTTTGCCTTTGCATCAACACTGGACTTAACAAGCCCTTGCTGTAGAAACCATTCCTGTGCCTGGGCTGATGCTTCTGTTCTTGTTGTTGTGGATGTTGTTCTTCATATTGTTGGTGGTTTTGGCTGCTGTGAGCCAACCACACTGCATTCAGGCTCTGAAATTGAACTTGAAGCTGGCTGCCCTGCAGTACTTGTTATGCCCTGGAGTAGCGGGCCTCTAATTCACAGCCATTCTTTTTCTAAGTGACTGGCTTCCACAGCTATCCAAGTTTTGTAGTCGGCAACATCCCCTTCTGAAAAAGGAATGAAAGTGTGCAGTATTGGTTTGTACCATCGATCCAGAATTGTGGCACAATTGTAATGGTTGGATGACACAATGCCTCTTTGAACCCTTGTATTTTCAGATAAGCGAAGGGTTAAGCTCTCCACTAACTGATATGCTTCTTTTTCTTCTTCCACAGCTGCGGACATTGCAGACACCCCCTTCAGCTGTTCCTGTAGCAAGTACAACAGTGGGATAGCTTGGTCCATAGTAAGGTCTTTCTTGCTGACTTCACGTGTGAAGAGTTTGAAAGGAAGTAGCATTTCTGTCAGGCATTTAGCCAAGCCCCATTGATCCATCTCAATGATCATACCTTTCACAGCAGTATCCCCTCTTTCCATGACATATTCATTGATTGGTCTGTAGTGCTCAAACAGACGTTCAAGCATGTAATAATTTGAGTTCCAACGTGTTGGCACCTCCTAGATGAGTGCGTTAATGGGCATTCTTTTATCACGTTGAATGACCCTCAGCTGCTTCTGGGCCTTAAAAGAATCGCTCAAATGTGTGCAGATTCTTCTGCAGTTGGTCAGTAAGTTGCTGACTCAGTCTTATTTTTTCAGAAAGTCTTGAACAATGATGTTAATGCAGTGCGCCAAACACAGGACCCTGAAATAGCCACCATCGGCCACGCCTTAACTGTATCACTGCATTGTCCGTGGCAACAAAACCAATAGTAAGCCCTCATGGTCGCAGTCATTAAAGACCTTGCTGTCAAAGTCTTCCAAAATGTTTGCAGCAGTATGCGATTTCTCCATGGCGAACATGGTTACAGTTGCACATTTCCAAGTGGCACTAAAAACCTCAGCAGTGTCAACAACACCTGCTGCAGATATCTTTTCTCTAACCCCAACAAAAGAGATCCAGAGTGCAGTGATACACATTTAATCAGTGGCTTGGCAACTGGTCAACATGTCTGTTGTCAGGTGGATAGTGTGAACAGCACTCTTCTGCAAAGCTTGTCCAAGCAATTCCAGCACGTCGTGATGCAGTGCTGGAACAGCAACTCTGGCAAAATAGGACCGGTTGAGAACCTTCCATTTTGGGTAGATGGCTGTCACAAATTTAACAAAACCCACTCCTTTCACAAAAGAAAAAGGGAGGAAGTTCAGCGCTAACATTTTAGCCAGCTTTGTGTTGTACAAACGTGCAGTTGGGTGGCTGCGTTCGTACTGCCCCTCTGACCTACTTATGCTGAGAATAGTAGCCTGGATTTTTTATTTTTTTTCTGGTGCCACTGATGCAGGTGACATCATGATGCCAGATGTTGTTAGGCTCAACACACTTTTTCCATTGCAGTACTCTCTTGCCTGGGACCCCTTGGTGTCTCAGCCTGACTCTTGTGCCACTGCAATGTTGCTGATGAGGATGTGGGCGGTACCACTGCACTGCTGGGGACAGGGCTACTTTGTGTACCAGAGAAAATGTCTCCCTCTTGTTCACCTTCCACCATGTTCGGATCTTCTACTTCTTCATCCCCACCAAAAACAATGGGTTTTTGGCCGCTAAGGTGCGCCTCCCACTAGATCAAGTTGTGTTTTTTCAGATGGGTTGTTTGGCCTCCGGTACCATAGATTGTACTAAGCTTACCCCGACTAATACCTTGTCCACAAATGGAGCATATAGCAATGTTCACCTTCTTCCTGCTAACCGAAAAGAAGCCCCAAACTGGGGTGATCAACTTTCTGGTGCTGCTGGCACCACTTGCAATGCTGGATGAATTGGTAGGTGGGCATGAAGTTTGATGCTTTGCAGTACCTACTTCTACTGAGGTGGTTGTGGTGGATGAAGGTAGCTGGCGGCGAAATATGGAAGCTGGAGGTGGTGTTGGTGGTATCATCTGTGTTGGTGGTATCCGTGCCACATCCCTCATAGCAATTTGGGATAGGGTAATGTTGGTCTCCACTGGGGTGGGACTAATGTCCATGATGACTGGCTCGTCATCATCATCCACCTCTTCTACATCTACCTCCATAACTCGAAAGCTTTCTGGAACCTTCTTTTTCCCTAGCCTTGTCTCATGGGTGTGGCGTGTCTCCAACTCAGACAGAGGTGGGATCCAAGTGGTGTCTAGATCATCAGAAGGGGGGCTTGGAGAAGAAGTTGACTGACTAACCCTCCTTTTCCTTGCTGGGGATCTGGAAGACAATGGACCTTCTGAAAGAGTGGCTTGCTCTTCTTCTTCCTCCACAGGAAGCTCGATCTCCTGAACTGCCCCTACTTCAGGAGGAACAACAACTATTGGGGGTCGTTGCGGCTGTTGTTGCCCACTTATCTGAGTTCCCTGCATTGATTGGGTACTAATTTGCGATAACGGTGAGTCAATTTCAACATCACTGTTTGTCAGCGATGGACTCATGATTAGACTGGCTGATTCTGCAAAAGACATGGGCTTGGGCCTTGGTTGGTGGGGTGGGTCCACTGATGAGGGGGTGCCGCTCCCAGCTTGCTCCCTGGACACTGCTGCTGCAGGTGCAATTTTTTGTTTCTCAAAAAAGGTCTGCGCGACAGACCCATCTTGGTAAGTGGCAGTGCCTTCTTTTCATTGGCAACTTTCTTGGTACACAAGTTGGAGAGATGTTTGTGGTCACACAACACATGATGTCGTGCGCAGCAGGAATTCTGTCTGGCAGTACAATTGGTGATAACATCTCCTCCTTTTTTGTGCACCTAAAAGCAAAGAAGCAAGAAGAACATCAATGAAACGTGGCATTCATTGTTGTGGTTAAATTACTACTAGTACAAACAAACTAATATAATATATAAGTCACACTTGTTAGTGTTATTAATATTATTAAATGTATTACCTCAGTTAATAAAAAAAACTAACAATACAGTGTAGACATTTGTGAGACTTTGACAAAAACAAGGGTTTACATGGTTGGTGTATTAGTATACAGTACACTCAGGAAGGATAGGAAAGAAGAAGTAGAACAACAAAAATAGAAATGTAACAGACCTGCTTTTGGATTGCGCATCACATGGGATTCAACATTCAGGGAGCTGCAGCAGACAATGGATAGAAGCAATAAGCCAAGAGGAACAAAGGAAAGATATGCAGGACTAATGCAGAAGCACACTGGCTGCCTTCAAAAAATGGCCGCCAGCCACTTAGCCAGGCCACAACAACAAGAAAGGGAAGACAGACAATGCAGGCCTATGGCAAAAGCACACAGGCTGCCTTCACTAAATGGCCACCAGCCACATGGTCAGTCACTCACAACAACAACAAGCAGAAGGCCGGGAAAACAATGAACTCAAGCAGGCCTATATGAACAGAGACTTTACAAAATGGCCCCTGGCCACATGGGGAGGCTCAACCAAGTCAAATGCTGGCCCACTATTACAAACACACTCACACACTGGCCAGACAAAGGAGGCATGCTAAACACACAACACAGCTTTAATACAACAATGCCAAAAACAAAAATCCCCAAGGCTAAAAAAGGTTTGCAAGTTACATAACAACTACACACATACAACAAAGGCATTTATTTAACACGCATGAAAAAAGTGAAATACCCCCAAAAACACACTTTGCATTTAAATGCAATGCCATCCATGCCCTAAATGATTTTTAAATTCCACAGCCACCATAGAAACAGTTGTTTCATTCACCCATGAGTATCTCTGGGCCTACTGGTGGGAAAACCCATTGGCAGACTAGGCCACATAGTAAATCAATTCTAATCAATAATATTGCAAATTTATTAGAAAATGTAGTGAATTGTGCTACATTTTTTGCTGGATTAAACATAAAAGAAGAAAACAATGCAAGCAAAACAACAGCCAGCAAGAAGGCATGGCCACCACAAAGAAGGCTTGCAGGCCTAATGCAGAAACACACTGGCTGCCCCATCACAAAATCGCCACCAGCCACATGGCCAGGCCACAACAACAAGAGAGGGAAGACAGACAATGGAGGCCTAAGGCAAAAGCACACAGGTGGGCGGCTGTCAATCGGAGGGTAGTGCCAGCCTGCAGAACAGCCTCAGCAAAACCCTAAGCAGCTGAACCACCCAACACCACCCAACAGTGGTCCATGAACATGTGAGGAGAGACCCATGATGTGGCCTTAAAAAAGTCCTCAATCAAGATACCCTTGAAAGAAGCCCAGGAGACAGAAATACTACAGATATACCTCCCCTGTAGCCTGGCAGACACTTCTGATGCCTGTGACCCATAAGCCAGAAGGATCATCTGTGAAAAACACCTACTCAAGGTGGAAAAAGAAAGCATATGACCTGACTGCACCTGGCCAAAAGTGACAAACAATTCATCACAAGTGCAAAACGCCAAGGTCCCCTTATGATACACCAGCACCCCTCTTCTGACAGCCAACAGCGGGAGATCAACGTCTACCCCAGACTCAGGAACAGGAGAGAAGGTGGGCAGAACAACCTCCCTGGAACAAGTGGCAACAAAGGGGACCTTGGGCAAGAACTCAGGATCAGGTTGCAGGACAATGCAATTCGGCAGAAGTTAGGTGACTTCAAAAAGGACTCCACCTCCCCTATCTGATCAGCAAACACAATGGACCTAAAAAAAAAATCAACCTTCATGGTCCAAAACTCCAGGTCCACTGACCCCAAGTGTACGAAATGAGCAGCCAACAGCACCTGCAACACCTACGGGAGAACCCAAGCCGGTGCATGACAAATCACCGGCAGACACCGAGAAAAAAAACTACTCATCAATCAGGCCATCAATGGATCCAGCTCACCCAATTGAGGACTACGGAAAGCCTGTGAAGCAGCCCACTGCACCTCGAAAGTAGAAGGAGCCAGGCCCAACGAAAATAAACACCCAACAGAAAATCCAGTATCCCGATAGATTCTACTGAACGTGAGTCCAGCCACTTAGAGACACATCACCTGGAAAATTACCCCAATGCCGGGAATAAAACCGAAGAGTCGCCTGACAACTGGAGCCCTGAAGCAGGCCAACCATATCCGCAGAGCAGCCACGAGACAACAGACTCACCCTTCCAATAGCCAGACCTGAAGACGGATCCGTGCAGAAACCCTTCCTGTACAGGTGAACCCCACAGAGGATACGGATGAACAGGAATCGCCTGACACTCCTGAACCACAAGCTCCTGCAGAAGAGGATACATGGGGCAGTGGACCCAGCCTAGCACAATGAACTGAACAAAAACCTACTCCAGAATGATTTTGCACAGCAACTTGGCAATCAATGGGATCCGAGGAAGTGCATAACGCACGCCTTCCTACCACCAGAATGACATCCCATCCACTTGTCATGCCTCAGGACAGGAAATAATCAAGCAGAAGTGGGGTATAGGAGCATTGTCCGTGGCAGCAATAAGACGAACCTCACAGGCCACACAAGGGACTCATCCATCAACAAAGAGATCGAATCTATGGGGAAAAAAACAGCTCAGGTGGTCCGCTGATCAATTGTCCCTACCAGGGAGACACACTGCCCTGAAAGACAACATAGTGCTATCCGCCCAGGTCAGAATCTCCTGCACAATGAGCCACAAGGACTGAACCCTGCAACCCCCCTGGTGATTGTGATACCCCATCACAACCTCATTTGAATACACTCCTTTCCCACTGCATTACATACCTGTGTCAGCAGGAGCACCCATAGGCCCAAATGGATCTTATATGCATCATTGGGAATTTCATCTAGACCAGGAGCTTTTCCCTGGACAGACTTGGCTAGAGCCCTCTGGACTTCCTCGATCTCAAAATTAATATCAAAATGGGTTGTATTTTAAGGAGAGCCATCTTCAGCATTTATCTTGAAAGAAGGAGCAAAGATTGAAGTAAAATGTTCCACCCAAACATCTGACCCTTATAGAATTAGCTATGGTTGGGCCAGTATTATCATTAAGAAAGATGCCATTAACTGTCCTCCAAAATAGATTGTTATCCTTTTTGTCGGCAGTTTGTATGAGTCCAGCCCATGCTCTGTCCTGTTAATTTTTCTTTCTCAGTTTGATGCCTGTTCATATTGCTTTCTACTGTTTGCAGTTGTGAACTGATCCCTTGGAAATGCATGTAGGTGTCTAATTAACTCCCTACGTGCTTTGGTGCAAAGGCTATAAAATTATCGGTTGGACCTTTTAGGTGTTGACCATAACTTCTTTGCTCAATGGTTGATTTATAGATTTCAAGTGTGGTTTGTTTATAGTTATAATCCCTGGCCCTGGGGCCTAGATAAGCGTGAGTGTGCTGTGGGTATGCTTGCAGCAATAAAAGACACCACACAGGTCTCGTGGTTACTCGCGGACATGCCGTAAACAGACCCGCCCACTTTTATTTATCTGCACGCTTCGCCATCCGGCATGAGCGCGGGGACCGTATATTTCCGGCGCGTGCACCAGTCCCAAACATCTAGCACACTGACTCATCACATCCCATCCCAACTCAGTCCTTGGCTGCTTTCCCAAGTGTCTCTTAGCTCACTTACTTGGCACACAAAATATCTGAGCCGGGTGCTCGGCTGTGGATTGTCTCTCAGAGCATACCTGTGACTGCCACGGCTAGGACTGGGTGCCGCCACTGGTTCATTGGGCATGGGCGGCGCCTCCTGGGTACCTTGGGTCTCTTCGGGAACCCTGGGCGGTGAGACTTGTCTTGGGTCGCTGCTCTCAGCCCCTACAGTCTCCATTTGGCTAGCTTTTCCCTCACCTGTATCATCAGCTGGTTCGGCCATGGTGGCGGGGCTGTCTAATTAAACCACGAGATGTTGCAGGTTACTGTCTCTCCTTCTTTCACTGCCATCACCATCGTCCCCTGTACATAAGTTACAGTCCAATACCTATGTTCATAGCGAGTCCGAAACTTCTCGCCAGGCTTCCGGTCTCTCAGAATTACTGTGTCTCCTTCCTGGAGATGGCGGGATATGGCCCTCCTTCTCTGACTTGCTGTTGTGCTTCTCCCTCCTCCTGAGGGCACCTTCCTCGTCGAACGGAGTGGGTTTCCACCCTGGGTCGGTGGGGAGGCCGTTGTGGAGGGATCCATTGAACATTAATGCCCAAGGTGCCTGGCGTGTGGAACTCTGAGGGATACTCTGGTATTCCCAAAGGAATTTCTGAAGGTGCTGTTCGGCTATGGCGATTAGGAGAGTCTTATTTATGGTCCTCATAAATTGTTCAATTTCGACGTTTGCTTGGGGCCATTGCAGGGTGATGCGCCTGTGCCGGATTGCTTGATGATGTAGGAACTCATGGAACTCATGCCCTTGGAATGGGGGCCCATTGTCGCTTCTGATTTCCTTGGGGCATCCCAACATGGCGAATATCTTATCCGACATGGGGCCCACATGAGAGAATGCTGTTGAGTTGACGACTTCCACAAGAGGGTACTTTGAGTAGCTGTTGATTATGGCTAAGGTGGCTCTGCCATCCGGGAAGCTCCCAAAATCAATGCTTATCTTTTCCCAGGGGCTTCTCCCCAGCACCTAGGTGTGGATGGGTGAGTGCCTTTCGGGTGCTCTCATCCCTTTGCATGAGGGGCATCTCCTGACAGTCTTGACGACACAGTCTTCTATTCCTGGAAAAAAGACTTTCCCCCACATGCATGCCTTCATCTTCTCCACTCCTTGGTGCCCCCCTTGGGCTAGCTGTGTCGCTTGCAGCTGGGTGGGCGCGGGATGACAATTCACGGCCCTCTCAGTAGGATTCCCGTTTGGGTGACGCTCAACTCATCCCTCACCCTCCACATGTGCATGAGGCTCTCTTTTTCCGGGCAGGACCATGAACTAACAGACTGAAGGAACTGACGCCAGTAACCCCCTTGGACAGCTGCCCGGACCTTGGCGATGACTGAGTCCCCTTCTGCTGCGACTGCTACCTCTTCGAATGTCAGCGCTCGAGGACATGTGAGTGCTGAGATCATGTTCAGGTGCGCCTCTGTGGATTCCGTGTCAGGCTCTTCGCCACCGTCTTCGTGTGGGTCTGGGTGTCTTGAGAGGAAATCTGCAGGGTTTTTGGCACCGGGTCAATAGGCTACCTCCATCTCATATTGTTGGAGACCTATGACATAGCGTTTTATTTGTGGTGACGGGTGGGGTGACGTGCCTCTGAACAGAGGTACCAGGGGTTGGTGGTCCGTGATGATCTTGAACGGGTGGCCGCATATGTGCAGGTGGAAGTGCTGGCATGCCCAGCGGATTGCTAGGGCCTCCCTCTCGATCTGGGCATAGAGCTTCTTGGTCAGGGAGAGAGCCTTGCTGGCATAGGCTGGTGCGGCCCACCATCCTGGTACTTGCTCCTGGGTGAGGACAGCTCCCAATCCGATGGGACTGGCATCCAACAATATCTCTGTTGGCTTGGCCGGATTGAAGTATACCAGGGTTGTGTGGTCAAGGAGAGCGCTCTTGACTGCTTGGAAAGCCACTTCTTACACAGGTCTCCACTGCCACATGGTGTCAGCGTGAGTGAGGTTTCGGAGGGGCTCAGCCATGGAGGCGAGATCTGGAATGAAACAGCTGCAATATGTTGCCATCCCAAGGAAACTGAGTACTTTCGCTACTGTTAGTGGCGCCGGTGCATTCTTGATGGCCTGGGCTTTCCGGGGGTCAACCTGGATTTCTTCCTGTGTAAAAGTGTATCTAAAGAATTCTATCCATTGCTGGAATAGCAAGCATTTTTCTCTGTGCAGAGTGACCCCATGGTCTTGGAGCCTCTTCAGCATGACCCTGAGGTGCTTGTAGTTTTCCTCTGTGAGTGGATGAGGATGTCGTCACTCACATTCAACACGCCGGGCAGTCCGACCAGGATCTCTTTGACTGTATTTTGGAATATCTTGGCGGCTGACGATATGCCGAAATTTAGGCTCTTGTGTCTTCTAAGTCCTAGATGGATACTGAACGTGGTGATATACCTGCTTTCTTTGGCAAGCACCAATTGATGATAACTGGTGCTCAGGTCCAGTTTTGAAAACCACCTGGACCCATTTAAGTCAGACACAATGTCGTCCATCGTCTGTGTTATGTGGTGTTCATGCGGAATGGAAGGGAGGCGCATATCTATGCAGAGTCTTATTTTTCCTGGTTGCCGGGGTTTTTCGGCGATTACCTTGTGGGTCACCCATGGTGTGGGCCCGAGACCTTTTCTATGAACCCCAGGTCTTCTAGTTTTTGCAGTTCTTCCACTATGGGTCTGAGGTGGAAGGGGATCCTCTTGTGCCTCAATGCCATCGGCATGACGGTCTTGTCTATTTGCAGTTTGATTGAAGCTTTTCATATCTGGCATAGCCCTTTGAAGAGGTCTTCAAATTGGTCGAGCAGGTCTTTTATCTGGTCAGCCTGCATGCTCCTTGCAAACGTTACTAGCCCTAAGTCCTCTGCTGCATGGCTGCTTAATAGTGTGTCGGCCTCTTGTTTGATGACGTGGATGTCAATTGTGATTTCGGCGTCTCCAGATCGTACGGGCACCGTCATCTTGCCTCGGAGTAGTAGGGGTAAGTTACTGCCATACGCAAAGATCTTCGTCTTCGAAGGCCGCAGTTCCAGTTTGGGCATTAGTTTGTTAAACTGCTGGTTCCCCATGACGGTGACTGATGCACCCATGTCGATAACTGTGCTGACTTCCGACCCCGCTATTTGCACTGTGCACCTAGGCTTAGGTTGTCTCTGTCTCTTCAGTGTTTGTGTGAAAGAGACCAGGTACGTCTCCCCTTTTTCATCAGACGAGGTATCATCTGCATGGCAGACATTTAGCTCACTCTTCTTCCCCTTTTGCGAGCATGATAGCAAGATGCTCGACAGTTGGCAAACTAGCTTTCGCTCTGGTGTGGGCTGTTATCCTTCCTTCCGTTGCGCCTTTCTTTGGCATACGGATGCAAAGTGATTTGCAATGCCACAGTCGGTTGCCATGTCTTCCCCTGGGCTGGGCACGACTGGGGGGGGGGGGTGGGGGGTGCTCCTAGTACCCATAGTGCCAACACTTGCCTTTCGGGGTTGGATGTGGGTGAGCTCATGGTTTACTGCTCCTCTCTTGCATCCTGACGGCGTCAGCTGTCTCCGTCTTGATGGCAACGCCCTTCTCTGGATTACGCATCAGTGTGAGATCCATTTCCTCAGTGTGTGCAGCTGAGAGATCATGAGACCCTGCCATCACTAGTATGTCAGCCATTGGTATGTTTGGCTGTCGCAGTATGAGGCCTGCAGGACCTTGCTGCGGATTCCTAGGATCAGTTGGGCCCTGATTTCTTCCGCCACCCTGTTGCCTGCGAGGTGAGTACTGGCAAGCTCCCTCAGCCTCGCATGAAAAGCGTCCACTGATTCTCCTTCTCTTTGTCTTGCTGGCTGCAATTTGAAGTGCTCAAAGTCTGGATTGAGTTGGGGATCAAAATGTGCATACAGCGCTGTCACTGCCACTGCCTAGTCATCTGAGGGGCCCATATTGGGGAGGTGTTTAAAGAGCAGGTAGATATCCTCACCTGCATAGTGGAGCAACAAGGATCATTTACGGCACCATCCATTTCCGCGGTAGCGAAAAAAGTAATGCTTGAGGTGGCCTAGCCAGGTCTGCCAACATGGTGATGCCATGGCGGTAAGATGCCTGCTGGGGGTGTTGCGGTGTGGCCCTAGCAGGAGGCTGTCCTGCATCCCCTTGATCTCCCATGGCTGCCGGAGAGTTCTAGTCCTCTTAGGCCCCAGCGAGGGCGCTCCACTGTTACAGGCATCCTGGAGGGCCTGGGCGGGTGCTGCTGGTGCAGTAGTGCCTGACGCAGCCTGCGTGTCCTAGCGCGGTTTGTGGTGCATGACTGGGCCTGACGAGTATTGAAACGGCCAGGTGTGTGCACCACGCATCCTTCATGACTCACCGATGCTTGTGTGGACATATTTTGTTCTGGCAAGCGACTGCTGGGTGTTGCCTTCATGCTGAGGTGAGAGGCCTGCCTGCCTTGTGGTGTCAGATATGACACGTGCTTCCCTAGGTGGGTCGGCATTCACCCCTGCCTGCACTCTGCAGGGCTACTGGCACAGCTCTCCAGCTCGTTGTGGCCTGGAACGTGGTTCATTCTACCCCTGTCACCAGTGTTATGATCTCTGGCCTGGAGCCTAGATAAGTGCAAGAGTGCTGCGGGTATGCTCGCGGCAATAAAAGACACCACACAGGTCTCGCGGTTACTCGCGAACTGCCGTAAATTGTCCCGCCAACTTGTATTTATCTGCACGCTCCCCCATCCGGCATGAGTGCCGGGGCCGTATATTTCCAGCATGTGCACCAATCCTAAACATCTAGCACACTGACTCATGACATTTATAACAATGGTAGTTTCTGCATTATTCTCTAAACAAGAATAAAAATACTCTATATTATAACACCCTTTGAAGGCGGTGGCAGTCTATCGTTCTTTCGATGCAGCCCCCTTGCTTGCTCTGTTGGCTGTTTTGAATTCAAGGTTATCTCATGATAGAGATTGTGCTCGTTTGCACCCAAAATGGCAGAGGGAGCATGTTTTTGCATCATGTTCATCCCTTCAGCCTGGGTTTGCAATTTCACTGTTTTTGAGGTCCCACGAGCATCGACCATGATGTTCTCAGTACTAGCTATTTCTGGTTCCAGATATTGGGGTAAACACGGTGGCAAAAGAGGTTGCTGCTGACTTTGGAGTAGCTCCAATACTTTGCACTTTGCATTTTCCAGATTATCTAGCCTTTTAGAAATGCCCTCTACCGCTGAATGTACCAATTTTTCCAGGGACAATATTTCTGGTGAAGGGCACTCAAGTTGTATTGGTTACTTGTGGCTCTTTTCCTATGCCTTTTTTAGAGGGCCAGGGTCGGATTGGTAACGAGGGCACTCGGGCAATGCCCGAGGGGCCGGCGTCCAGTTTCAACTGTGGGCTGCTTTTGTGAGCAGCTGGGGGACAATTTTGGTGGTTTCTGCGTTGTTCGGATGCCACCAGTGGCCCAGTGGGGGCCGGAGTGGCCTTTCTAGAGGCAGATGGTTGTCCATTACCTCCCTTTTATCAAGGGGCAGAGGTGTTACTTCCTTTCTCTCATTGGGCTGGCCCATTAATGTATGCATAGAGCGGGGGCAGGGGGAGTGAGCAGAAGTGGCCTTACTTGTTTTCAGGTGTGTTTCACCAGTGTAAACTAATATGTGCATTTTTTTTACAACCCCCCCACACCCTTTAAAAAAAAAAATTGCCGAAGCAATGTATTGCGAAAGGCAATATGCAAATGTGGGCCACTTTTTTTTAAGCCTGCCCGGGCCGATATTTAATCCCAATCTAAACCAGTAGAGGGCCCTTTCTTTTTCTTTGCCAGTAGTGAGCACAAGGTGAAATGGTAAGTGTCTCAATCTGATAGTGAGGGGAGACTATCACACAGGGTTTAGAGGAACACTTATTTAGGGTATTAGGAGATCAAGGTATATTTGACTGTGTTTCGGATTCGGGTGGCATGGTACAGGTTCGGGGAGGACAGCCTTAACCACACAATGGGTAGCTCCCAGCCTTTCCTCTACATTCCCTATTTATTCCTAATAATGTTCATTACCTCAGTCAGAAATTTTGTGATAGAGCCTACAGTTGGGACGTCTTTGGGTAGCAAACTTGTCTGTGTCTTTCTTTGACCCATTTTAAATGTGTGAAGTTTCAAATTAGCGATGAATAGGCAAAAAAAAGCACTGAGAAGACTGCAAATTCAGTCAGATTTGTACTACAAGACAGCGAAGATAGCAATGCAGAGGGGGTATGTACTCACCCAACTTGTGGTGCCCTTCTGGAAGATTAAAAAGGGGTGGCTCCGCCTAACCTCTTCCAGTCGCGGACGGGCACAGATGGGCCCACTCTTGTCCCGGGTATGTGCCTGGGTATGTACCACGCCACGGGGCTTAGATGCAGTTTAAATGGAGTTCAAGATAACAGCCCTCCAGTGAGTGCGGAGTGTAGCGGTAGGCTGGGAGACGAAGTCCCACTCCAGTGCCGGCACCAGCCTCTCTGAAATTGTGTGTCCCACACCCTGGAGCTTAGATGCCCTTTACATGATGTTCAAGATGACAACACTCAGGTGAGTGAAGAACCCTGAGGCAGGCTGCTGCATAGTCTTCCATGGAACTGTGAAGGGGATTCTATACTACCTGGAATAACTCTAACGCAAGAAATCTAGAATGCCCAGGAAAAATGTAATTTGCACTGGTGTAATTTGAATAATTTTTGGAATTTTGGTTTATGCTTGTCACACAAAATTCTGCCTTGAATATTTAGTTAGTTTTCCACCTTTCTTATTTGTAATTGTTTACAGCGGACTGCTTTAATAATTAAATACCTGAATTCCCCTACACCATTTATTGTGAGTTCTGGTGCATGGATATTATAAATCCCGGCCAAATTTAATTTTTCCAACTTACATTTTTCCCATCCACTAGAAATAGGGCATATTTTGACTCCTTTTGCTTTATTATGTCACCGCCTTATGTTGGCAACCGGAGATGGCTACCTGTAGTCAACCTATTGTAACGCCGGCCCATAGAATTTCTAAAACAAGCATTTCTTTTTAGACGGGCCCCATTTGCTTTCTAGGTGAGTCCCACGCCCCTTGCAAAGGAATTATTTCCAAACATCAAATCCAGCCTATCCCTTGCATTCACCCAACAGCTGAAATAGTGTATCCCAATATCAATATTATAATTATTATTTTCCTAATGAAGCCTGAATACTTTCTTCACACATCAACCATCACCTCATATATGCCTCTCAAAAAAGATCCTTGCCTTCCTCTCATACTCCAAAGCCATGAAGCCAGTAATGACATCACCTCCTATAATTGTCCAATGAACGAGAGCCCTCTTTTTTCATTCATCAAAGTCTTCTACTCGTGCTGTTGGGAGGCTTATTTTCCAGATTCAAAAATATTCCCCTAAATTCACGTAGGCCAATGTAAACATATCATCTTTTTCTGATGGTAACAGTGATAACATTGAGAATTTTGGTATATGTAACCTTTTTCCCCTCTGTTTTTTCCTGCACATGCTTTGCTACATGAACTTCATTTTCATCGTGCCGCGGGCATGGTCTTATGTAATTTCCTTAGTAGTAGTGTAGTATTCGTGAATGGACAGAAACAGGTGAAGGAGAAAACGTATCAGTGGAGAGTATAGTGGTGTTTAACTAGGGTTAGTACGCAATCTTTGATTGGTTGTAATCTTTTTTGTGGACTTATCATGTTATCGGAGGTATGGATATATGCTAATAACTTGACAATAAGGGACCACGGTTGAGACTTGCTTTCTCTTGAGTACATACGTTTCTTGTCCTGGTTAGTTATGTGGTTAATACATAAGTTTTATATTTTCTTTACAGTCAGAGCATTGTACGTTTTGGGCATCATCTCTACCATTTGCTTTGAAAGAAGCTGATGAGGAAGGTAGCTAAGATTCAAAGTGGTTTCACCTGTCTACTTGTGATGGAAATGTTATGTCAAGACCGGAGCCTCTTATTATGCTTCTCTGGTCTTGCATTTTATTAATAGCAGCGCAGTCAAGAAAACCAACAAGACTACAAATCCCAAGAGGCATAGAAAACGCTAGCCAATGGGATAACCAAAGAACAAAATCCAACCAATGGCATAAAAGGACTGACTATATGTGACCCCCCTTGACTGTGAACAGCCCTCTTTCCTTGCTGCTCGCAGTCAAGATAAGTACACATTTTATATTCCTTGTTACTGTTTTGGTAGTTTTAGTATCTGATATAAATATATCATGAACTGGCATGCTCTTACTTTGCTGTTTCACTGTTTCATATCGTGCTTCACGCGCCTGCGGCAGCATCTCTGGCTGTGCGCGGCCCGCGTTGTTCTAGGTGGGCATACATTTTCTCTTTCCTCATACACCGCTTGCACTTAGCCTCGTGTGCTGTTCCCTCCGTAAACGGCGTGGCTACCAGTCCTCTTTCGTCCGCCGCTTCTCGGAAATTTTCTGCATTTGTCTTCCCGAGATAGCAGCCTGCATTTGTATCTATCCTGTGTTGGAGCTGTGTTGGAGCCAAACTCTGCCGTTGGCTCAGGCCTCAAGGTTTCAGCATCGTTGTATACCCACTCCCCAGGGGCACGGCCTCCCATTAGTTTCTAACAGTCTGCCTTTTCATCCATGCCCGGTGTGAGGGACATGTGATTCTTCTCCCCGATTAGGGGTTAGACTTTCAAATAAATTGTTTATATTCCACGTCGCTTTTATTATATTTGTGTTCATCTTGCTGTAAAAAAATATTTTACTGAAATATGGAGCTGGACAGTTTTCCTTTGTCCTAAAATGTGGAAGATGATGGAGAACTCTTCAAAAATGACCTAAATTAATCTATACATTCCTCTGTGGAGCAGGCTGTGGTAGCATCTATGAATAAAATGCCCAAAAATATTGGAAGTTCGGTAGTGAATATAATGTCGAAGACAGTCATGGCACATTCTGCGGGGGAAATCAGAAAAAGAAAAACATCTACTACACTAACTAAGCTATCTAAGAAGGTGCATCTAGTTTCTTCCTCCCCCAATATTGCATTTTTGACCAGTGAGGTTTCCTCACATATGTATGAGGACTTTGCTCCTCCCAGGTCCCCTAATAGGAGTGGAATATCCAGACACCTTCTAAGTGCAAAACTTAACAAAAAAATGCTCAACATAAGTCCTTAAAAATTGTCATTCTGATATTTTGGATACACAAGACGACATGGGGGATACCAACAATGATGATGACAAAGATATTTTTGGAGCTTCTCACCCTTTTTTTCCTCTCCCCATCCCGCAAAATCCAAATTGATCGCCTCTCCTTCTGCAATAAAAATTATTTTAGATGCTGATGGTATCCCTATGCTTGCCCATTCCATAATCCATCATCCTAATTCAACAGAATGGTCTCCTGAGAACATGTAGGAAATTATAATTCTTC
The DNA here is from genome assembly GCF_964261635.1 of Lissotriton helveticus. Taxonomy (NCBI): domain Eukaryota; kingdom Metazoa; phylum Chordata; class Amphibia; order Caudata; family Salamandridae; genus Lissotriton; species Lissotriton helveticus. Next base: position 643,286,788 of record NC_136071.1, on the reverse strand, counting down.
AAGGTTGTGTTCTCCTTTGGATAAACAAACCAGGGCCAAACTAAAATCCGATTGTCCCAAACCGTTATTACCTTGAATTTGAATTTAAAATTTGAATTTAAAATATTTATAAAGCGCAGCGTTCACCTAGACGGTTTCTTGGCGCTGTGGAGGCAGAGTAAGCAGAAGAGGGACAGAGGATAGATTACTACAAAAATGCCTGATTGAACAAGAAGGATTTTAGGCCTTTACGGAAAAGGGAGTAGTGTTTGGCCGACCGCAGATGATCGGGAAGGGAGTTCCAAAAGGTAGGTGCCAGGAATGAGAAGTTGGCCCCTCCCCATTTTTTCCGCTTGTAACGGGGTACCTGCAGAAGAGATTGAGAGGATGAGCGGAGCTCTCTGGCAGGGACGTATTCCTTTATCAGGCAGACAATAAAAGCAGGAGCTGAGCCCTGGCGGGCCTGGAAAACCATGCAACCAGTTTTAAAGAGGGAACGCTCCCTGACAGGCAGCCAGTGGAGCGCCTTCAATAACGGGGTGGAATGGTGGGATCGGGAGAGGCCGAACACAAGCCGGGCCGCCTGATTTTGCACCAGTTGGAGCTTTCTTAAACTGTAGGCTGGGATGCCGTTATATAGGGCATTTGCGTAGTCCAGCCGGGAGATCACTAAGGCAGACATGATCAGTTTAAGTGCCAGGGGGGAAAAAAATCGGGAAGCAGTGCGAATAGTGCGAAGAGTGAGAAAACAAGAAGAAACAACCAAACTAATTTGTGAGTGTAGGGTAAGATGGTTATTCATTTTAATGCCTAAAGTCTTGACTGTAGGAGAGGGGGTGGGAGGGGGACCTAAAGAAGAGGGCCAGAAAAGAGAGTTCCAGGGACTGGAAGAGCCACCAGTGAGAACCAACTCGGTTTTATCGGGGTTCAGTTTCAAGTGGTTGTGGCTCATCCAGTCCCTGATAAAAATCATAATAGACTGAAAATTAGAGAGAGAATGGGATGAAGGAGAAAGGTTAAAGATGAGCTGGAGGTCATCCGCATAATTATATACGGTGACCTCCATCTGCTGGAGAGCAAAGATTAGGGGATAGATGTAGAGGTTAAACAAGAGGGGAGAAAGAGAAGAACCTTGAGGGACACCACAAGTGATGTTGAGTGGACTTGCCGTGAAATCCCCCAGCCGGACAGCCTGGGTGCGGTCCCTCAGGAAGGACGATAGCCAGACCAGGGCTGAGCCCCCGATTCCCGCCGCTCTGATACGTGAAAGCAAGATGGAATGGTCCACCGTATCAAAAGCGGCGGAGAGATCAAGGAGCACTAGGGCCTGGTGTTTGTTTTGATCCATGCCCTCCCTGAGGTTGTCCAGGACCGACACCACAACAGACTGAGTGGAGTGCCTGGGTCGAAAACCCGCCTGACGAGACGCCAGGCCCCCAGTTGCTTCTACGTGGGCACTGAGTGCCGATGTAACATGGCGCTCAAGCACCTTGGCCAGAAAGGGCAGCAGGGAGATGGGGCGATAGTTGACTGGGGCAGACGAGTCTGCTCCAGGCTTCTTTAAAATGGGCACTATTGTGGCAGTTTTGAAAGCTTGAAATCAGAACGGGCAATAAGCGCCACGCCACCCCCTATCTTGCTCGCCGGGCGGTCAGCCCGGATAGCCACATAAGAAGGGGGAAGGGCAGCCAAAAGGGAAGGCAGGGAAGACTCACAAAACCAGGTTTCGGTTAGGAACAGTATGTCAGGCTTGTGGGAATCAAGTAGGACAAACAGTTCCTGATGATGTTTAACCGCTGACCTGGTGTTGAGCAGAATGATAGATAATGGAGGATGAGAGGAGGAGGGACCAGCGCGCGAGGAATGTTGCTTCGAGGGTGTCAGCAGATAGGGAGGAAACTGAGGAGCTGAGGGAGCAAGACCAAGAGAAGAAATACGGCAAATAGTGGAGGCGGACAGGGGCCAATTGCCTTGTATAGTTTTTAAAGCCTCAGAGGAATAAGGGATAGAAAGGGCATGGAGCCGAGCCCGTAGCCCCGTCCGGCCGCGGACGGGCGCAGACGGGCTGGACTTAGGCGCGACTTCAGCGCGCATTCGTCGCGCCCGCTGCGCTCGTCCGCTGCGCGCACGAGGACACACCGCGTTTTATAGCGTGCACCCCCGAGCAGCTGGACCGCTAACTGCGGACTAAGCAGCCTTCAGGCTACACACAAAATGGCGCCCGCCCTCCACACAATCAGCACGAGCAGCCGTGATGGACCGGGGCTGGGGAGGCCACACGAAAGGTGAAAAATTCACAATATGGTATTTTAAAAACACAGCTTTAAATGAGCCAAATTGCAATGATTAAAAATTAAATTCGGTGCCTGCATCTAAATCATGCAGGGACACCGCTTGACATCCTGTTAAAAATACAAGTTGTAGTCACTGCAGCCTCTCGCTGTTACAATGCCCCCAGTGAGGAACAGGAGCTGCCACCACCTGCTTAACTCACAGCGAGCCCTGTGAGTCCTGCCGCTTTATAGCGTGCACCCCCGAGCAGCTGGACCGCTAACTGCAGTCTAAGCAGCCTTCAGGCTACACACAAAATGGCGCCCGCCCTCCACACAATCGGCACGAGCAGCCGTGATGGACCGGGGCTGGGGAGGCCACACGAAAGGTGAAAAATTCACAATATGGTATTTTAAAAACACAGCTTTAAATGAGCCAAATTGCAATGATTAAAAATTAAATTCGGTGCCTGCATCTAAATCATGCAGGGACACCGCTTGACATCCTGTTAAAAATACAAGTTGTAGTCACTGCAGCCTCTCGCTGTTACAATGCCCCCAGTGAGGAACAGGAGCTGCCACCACCTGCTTAACTCACAGCGAGCCCTGTGAGTCCTGCCGCTTTATAGCGTGCACCCCCGAGCAGCTGGACCGCTAACTGCGGTCTAAGCAGCCTTCAGGCTACACCCAAAATGGCGCCCGCCCTCCACACAATCGGCACGAGCAGCCGTGATGGACCGGGGCTGGGGAGGCCACACGAAAGGTGAAAAATTCACAATATGGTATTTTAAAAACACAGCTTTAAATGAGCCAAATTGCAATGATTAAAAATTAAATTCGGTGCCTGCATCTAAATCATGCAGGGACACCGCTTGACATCCTGTTAAAAATACAAGTTGTAGTCACTGCAGCCTCTCGCTGTTACAATGCCCCCAGTGAGGAACAGGAGCTGCCACCACCTGCTTAACTCACAGCGAGCCCTGTGAGTCCTGCCGCTTTATAGCGTGCACCCCCGAGCAGCTGGACCGCTAACTGCGGTCTAAGCAGCCTTCAGGCTACACCCAAAATGGCGCCCGCCCTCCACACAATCGGCACGAGCAGCCGTGTTGGACCGGGGCTGGGGAGGCCACACGAAAGGTGAAAAATTCACAATATGGTATTTTAAAAACACAGCTTTAAATGAGCCAAATTGCAATGGTTAAAAATTAAATTCGGTGCCTGCATCTAAATCATGCAGGGACACCGCTTGACATCCTGTTAAAAATACAAGTTGTAGTCACTGCAGCCTCTCGCTGTTACAATGCCCCCAGTGAGGAACAGGAGCTGCCACCACCTGCTTAACTCACCTTCTAACATTACAGCTATTCCCATGATATATCCAACCTTACTAACCTTTTTTTTCCGAAGTTTGGCAAAGACCCCCATAAATGTGGGGACAAGGCCTGGTCTACCTCCCAGAATAAATTTCTGGATATTGTGGGGCCTCTGGCATGCATGTTTAATATGTCAGAAATGCCAAAAACTGAGAACAAACCTATTGACCCCGAAGAGTTAAACTTATGGATTCAGAGGGCTTTCCGTTTATTAGGCAATGTAAACTCTGAGGCTACCCTCAAAAGGTGGAAGTGTCTCTTACTTAAGCTGGATCCCAAATTGGCTAGTTTGGGTTCCTTGGACCCAGGCATAAAAGCAGAAGGACTTTTATTTGAGGATTCTTTCATCAAAGAACTTAGTAAAAATGTCACAGCATTTACCTCCATCGGTTTTTGGAAGGGCCGATAAAGGCAGGGGCTGCTTTACCGGCCATGGTTACTGCCACCAGGGTTCCAAAATACAGAAATGGCACCTAAGCACACACAGTCCAATTTGCAATTGTTTATTCTTTTCCTTGTTAAGTTTCAAATTTCTCTGTAGTTAAATCTAGTCCAAACACAAACAGTACATGGTTCTTGTTTAATTCAGGAACATATCCAAGTACATAATTTTTCATAAGCAACGCAGCCAACATGTGTTTCCTCCTCCTGGACTTTTTCAAGGCTGCAAGATCATGGTAAACAATTTTCAGTACACATTTTGTCTCAATCATGACACTTTTATATAGTGCGATCATCTTGTGGGTGTACTGCCACCTGATCACCCTGTGTGGCTAACTGGTGGTATAGAAAAATATATATTTTTAAATATTTTTTTCTCTTCCCCCATAAAGAAAAGGCATGGTTTCAAAAGTGGACATTCAAATAGGCTTAGTGGAATAAATTGTTTGACTTTAGAAAAGAGTGATGCTACCTGGCTGTCTTTGTTTATTTGTCAATGATATTCCTTAAGTGAGTATACACCGACAGCTATACCACTTACAGAATAGGATAGAGGAAATGGAAAGGGATTTGGGACATGGAAAGGAGAACAAGACTGATTTGTTCCTTTGTATAACAGTATGTTTAAAAATAGATATTTTCAGAAAGTCTGCCAAGAAAAAAAGGGCTGTACCAATAAGTACTATTCTCCAATTCACAAACAGAATTTTGGACATACTTGTGCAATAAGATTGACCGTCACATCAGAATGTAATTACCCTGTGTGGTACCTTGTTCTCACTTTGCTCCTTGGCAGTATCAGCTTGAATGTCATTACTGAATTACATTCTTATGTATGTTCTTTACCACACTTTATAGCCATGCACCCTTAAAACTTCGTTTTGTTACCCCACCCCACACCCCACCTGTCCGCAGATCCTTTTAAACCTCTCCATTCCATTATTTTTGGTGATAACCTCCCCACTTCAATATGGCGACTTGAATGCCATCTCAACCCTAGTCCCTTTACCATGTTTACGATCGAGCCACATGACTAGTCACATGGCTCCGTCTCATCTCGTCAATTCACAACTTTATGTTCCACTACGCGGTAACTCCGCACCAGATTGCCGTCACCACAGCAGCTGACGGAACATAACCTGAAGCGTCTTGCACGCACTCGATAAATCTTACAAGTAAGTCGGGGCCCCGACGGGTATCATAATGCTGTTTCACCGCTCGGTTTGAGAAGTTCATTTACGATTCTTTCCTTATTTTTCGCCTAGGTTTTCACCAAACAGACCTACTACCCTGGCGTAAGTGTTTCAACAAGCGCTTGCATGACTCATTTTTTACCCAGTTCACCATTTGTTTTTAAACATCGCCACGTCTCAAAACAAATCCCCAAGGGTTATAAGGTATTTTTACACTCGCTATTATGTGACCAGGCTAGCATGTTTATCAGTTGATTTTACACCATTGTAATGTTTTGAACATATATATGTCTTGAAGTTAGATCTACATTCTAAAGGCGTTTATCATTATGTTTTCAGCGCTCCTTGAGAAAGGGCTCTTCCGGCCCGAAATGCATTGGAGCATTTGTCTAATGTGAAAAACTACAGTTTCAAATCAATTTAATCATATGCATTAATATGGATTAAAGGAGTTAAAAAAAAAACTAAATATATGAACAATGTTGAAAAATTTGAATCTAAAATAAAAGTAAGCTAATTTGGAAAAACCAAAAGGAGTCTGTCGTGATTGCGACGAACCAATAAGGAGTTGGCGGAGTGCCACTGCGCAGAGTTACACAGAGTTAAAAAGAACTCAGTGGAACTCCGCTCCGCTCCACCCTATATGGAAAATAAAAAATCACTTACCTGCTCTGTCATGTCCATCATGCCCTGGCTGCCCTCCTCTTTGCCGTGCTCTCCTCCTCACCATCCTCGCCGGTCGCAAACCCCTTTGTTGTACATCTTGCAGGGACTCCCTCCCTCCTCGCTGCACCATTGCTGACTGAGAAGCGGTGTGCTGACGAACGAGTGGAGAGGAGTTAAGGAGGATTTGATCACTAGGCTTTGGCTTAGGTCACGGAGGCCGCAGAGTAAGGAAACACAGCCTACCTCTGTGAAAGCCTAGACCAGGGATGCCACATGGAAGTTGACACCTCCTACCTTCTTCTTCTTCCTAGCCATTAAAATTGGGGTGCCAGTCGATCCAGGAGTGAGGCGTAAGTAAATAAGTCAACTTAATAACTTAATTAGTGCACGATTGTGACATCACTACCAGAGAGCAATCAGTGTACTCAGAACCCCCACTCCTCTCCATTCCATAAGCTACAGAAATAACTAGGCACATACCAGAGTCAAACAACGTGGGTGGGGCAGCACAGGAACACAGGGTCACAGGGGCTTAGGGGCCATGGCTCGTACCTGCCCCCACGTGGAAGGTGCCACCAGGACCTCCCATAACATTATCAGAACTTTTTCAGACACCTGGGTAGGTGATACAACAAGTGGAGGTGATGACACACCGTTAAGTCAACTCAAAAGTAAAAGATCTGGAAAAACAAGGGAGGCCCTCTCAACCCCAAAGCATAAACCACTCAAGTCGAGGGTAGCAGGGCATGATGACAAAGCAGCAAATTCTCTCTAATAAACAACTGACATTACTCCTCAGCATTCACCAATTTCTCATGCACCCGTACGTGCTCCAAATAGTGTGAAATTCAGGGAGCACATCTCGCTCTCTGCTAGACTACTTTGCCCCCCAGGAGGGGCAACGTGCGTATCCCCTTCTCCCAGACCAGAGACACTAATGGGAAGACCCCTGCAGACAACCACCGCAGCTATCGTCCATCTGCCTCCAAATAACAGAGCTGCACGGCTGCAGGTCGAATCTAGCAGTAGCCCAGTCATGGAAAAACTAAAAGTCCCACCAGGCCAACCGAAGGGGACATATTTAGAGCTTCATCCCACATCACCTCTGCTTTCGCGTTACCACCAACCACATTCACCAATCAAACAGTCACCGAACAAAGCCATTGAGTCTACTGCTAATGACCTATTGCAACAAATAGCGCAATTCAATACTGAGTGTCAATGACAGCTGTGACCAAGTCCCCAGGTCAAACCAAAATTACTCTCAACCACTGCTGATACACTTAATCTTCCTGCTTTTCAATGGGCTAGAAAACCAAAGGGAAACTTTTGCGCCAAATGCCAGCTGTCATTTTTCCTTAAAAACTGACCGACTAACCAGAAACTCCAACTTATTACAAAGGACCCCATTTTCTTCTTAATGTAAATAGTATGACCTCAACTGCTGGAAACACTTCCCGCAACAGTTACAGCATTAAATTACCACTCAGATAAACTAGATATACATGTGGACCTCCTGAATACTCTTGCCATGTTTACGGCAGGCATTGACAGCGGGCATGAAAACTTGAACAAATTAATAGTAAGGGCCCAACCAGCCTCAAATGTGATGCAGTCGGTCTGCTACTGCTCACCTATCATAGACAGTTTATCAACCCTTCTGACGTTTCTAAACTGTGTCCTGGACGAAGTAAAGCACCTGTTGGGAGGCCCAGGTAGGAACAGTGAGAGGCAGGAACAGGAGAAACCCAAGTGCACCGAATCAGCATCATTCACATTCAATGATTGCTCTGTCATCTGTTTAGTTGTGAGACCTCCCTATGTACTACTCAGTTCTTTCTCTTTTATTTCAACACATTTTTTACAGACCAATAGACGCCCTGCTTCTGCACTGTAGTTTGGTACTGCTTTCACTTCTGATGGCCACTCAACTGAGAGAATACACAATCTCGGAGTCAGTAACTTTCCTTATTAAATTAAACTGTGTTCGTGCTATTTGGAATTTTCATTTAGGTAACATTCTGTATCTTGGAAATCTACAGGCTGTTTAATAGAGACTAATGGCTGACTAATTCACAAGAATAAAGTGATTCAGTTATCATAAATGGTATCATCCGTATGTAATAAGTAAAATTACAGATATGCATAGGCAATGTGGGTTTTTCCCTAATTTCCCCTTGGAGTCCACTCAGTTTTTCCCTAAACCACATCGCTTAAATTATTAAATTGATTGTTTGTAATATATTTCTGCTATCAACAGCATAGGTGTGCATACATTATAACTGTTTCAAAGACCGGTCTCCGCCCTTTCCTGAACATAAGAGGGCCCCTATAACGCTTAATAATAGGAGAAGGCACCACCAGTGGAAAAACAGCCATCTAAATACCTAGACAATTATGCTTCTCCACTTACTTTCAATCATGTATAACTCCTGTGTTAATTTATACTTAAGCTGTTTTATAATAGAAATCAAATATGTATCAAGCAATAACAAATTCTTTGAATATTTCTGATTCATGAAATTGGTATTTTATTGAGTTTTACCTAATTGAAAGTAAGCGGAGAGGCGTTGGTTTATAGGTATTTAGATTACAGTCTCCAACCTTTGCCTTGGTTATTGGGATCTAGCCTTAAACCTCTACCTGCCTAGAGCATGAGTTTAGTACACCATCTTCGGATCATATGATGTCATGTAAATTAGAGGCCTTACCTCCCTTCAAATTCCCTTTCACTGTACTGACCCTAGGAAGAACTTGAGTGATTATTGCCTTAATGTCATAACTACTTAGCCATCCCCTTAGAAAGTGCTCTTGGACCTCATGAGTGTTTCAACATAGCTATAAAAATTGTGCAGTGAAAAACAATCAAATGAAAATAAACCCAGTCTGGCTATTATTGCACTTCCAGGGGTAATAGGATATCTTCTATATCCAGCAGCCAGACTAGGATTTTTCCCTGATTAAACAGAGCCATCGGCAAAGTATCTGCATTAGCCCAACAATTATTGGGTTGGCTGGGTTCTGAGGCTGCGGCTGTGGCAACTGAAGCAGTGTGAGGTTACTGGCTAGAGTGCCACTCTGGCTAAAGGCACCTTCTCTTCCTCTTCCTCTTCCCCCCTCCTCTTCCTCTGCCTCCTGCACTAGCTAGAGAAAGGCCACCAGACTCTTGCAAGCATAGATTCTGTAGCCTCTTAGTGATTTCAACTTGGAACCTCTTCTGGGCCTCTGCTAGTGATTCTCTCTCCTTCAGACGTTCATAGGAAGGAAGAAATGGTGTTCTTAAGGTGGGGAAAAAGCAGTGACTAGCAGTGGCCACCACAGTAAGCACATTTATTTGTAAACTAACGCAGAGCTACCGGCTCATTGCCCATTTATTGTCATACCAATATTATTCCTAGCTTAAGTAATGTTTTGGGAATTTTTTTAGTATTAGGGTGAAGGTTATGGTCATAGTATGTAAATGTAAATTGATACTTGTATAGCGCACTACTCACCCGCAAGGGTCTCAAGGCGCTTGTACGAATACCGCTGTGGAACCCATCCTGGCTTTCCCTGTGAGGTGTCCACTCATGGGCACCCCCAAGGTGGAGGCCAGGCATCCTTAGCGTTGTGGGGGCCATTGTGGAGATTAAGCAAGCTTTTGCCCAGAGTTGCAGAGTGGGACCCATGATTAGAATAGGCACCGAGGCGAGAATTATCAGGTCCGTGGAATTTTGAGCCCAAGACCCGCCGAGGCGGGGAATTGAACCCTGGTCCCGGGCCAGACCTCTGCATCAGGGTCTGACGCTCTAACTATTGAGCCACACTTCTCCACAGTATGGGATGATGTAGAGGAAGGATGGTGTCCTGTAAGGATTAGCATAATTTAGGTTTGAGTGTGGCTAGATTACTAGAAGGTGTAAGTGATGAAGTAAGGGATATTGTAGGTGAAAGGTTCAGGAGAAGGGTGGCATGGGCCGTAGAGCAGGAGCATGACCCACTGCGGAAAGGCAGAAATCAACAAACATTAATGAGAAAAGATTAGGTACCGGTGTTGGGGTCAAGATTCATTAACATGAGCTAATGCAATGTTATGTATCTATGTACAGTTCAGAAATGTAGAGGTCATTTTTTTTTACCTCTACTTATTGTATTTACTGTAGACCCACAGGTTAGCTCTATTATTTGGAAAATGTTTATATTCCAAGTTTTTTACATACACCCGGCCTATCAATGGAAGATGCTTATCAAGGAAGAGGGGAGAGGGGCAGTGTGGCTGGCCTGGCAGCCCCTTCTGAGCAGTTCAAATTAAGCTATGCTATCCAGTTCATTGCACTGCTCTTACTTCTATAACAGTACCTGGAAGTAATAAGGATCTACAATACATGTTTTAAAAAAACCTGGACATTAATAAATATATCCCTGCACCTTGAAGTCCTAGTAAGGGATAACCGACTGCAGGGAGTTGTTTTCCCAGCTGTCACTCAGAGCTTCCCATAGGCCCGGAATGGCCGTGGTAATGCGTACATAGTCAAACATGTCTCTTTTTGCCTCCGAAGTTTTAATTTATTTTAACTTGCCAAAAGCCACAACAGTGCTAATCTGGAAGAAATTGAAGAAAAAAAAAGTTTCGAAGCACAAGGCTTAAAAAATGTAATGGCAGATGCCTTCTGTAAAAGATATCAGGTGCAGTTTATACATAGTTGATTTAAAATAGTTACAGTTAAATGGACCTACCCCTCTCCCCAGCAGTCAGTTTCAGTTTCTTCCCCTTGCATCTGTCTGGTTTTTCATATGTTGGCCGAATATGAAAAGGGCTCTGATTTGCAATATTGACTGTAGTGTACTAAAAAAAAAATAGTCAAACAAATCTACTAGTCCTATACCCCCCTCCTATTTATCCTAACAATAGTTCCTCACTCTGCAAAACGTGCAAATCTTACATCACACTTATGATATCTGCAAAATGTTGACACAGAGCACCTCATGAAGTTACCCGACTAGTAAACCTGAGGCAATATTTCACAGCCCATCCGACCCCTAGTTTTGTCTATGCTGCAGATCACTGTTTCCCTGGATGTCACTCAGGGAATTCATTGCTTTAACTCCCTCAGTAGCAGTGAGAAAACATATTTGACACAACTAGTGGCACATGCATCTTGCCCATTCCACCCTTGCACCCAGATCGCACAGGCTGCAGGGGATGGGGGAAGCATACGGAACCTCGGTTGGGCCTTTCATAGGGAGACAGTGAGTTGCAACTGTTAACGCGGGATTTCTGGTCTATGGTTGTAGATCTAGATCCCAACTCAGGTCGACTGAACCGTTGGTACCTGTCATTGAGTAAAAGGCAATCCACTACTAGGTTAATCAGTTAAAAACTTACTCCACTCTAAAGAACCACTGAAGCTTAAAAGTTTTAAAAGTTTATTACAAAGCCAAACTTAACTGGAGATACAAACATCTCAAAATAAGATTCAAAAGATATACGGGTATCAATACAAACATGAATTTTCTAAATGCTCTTAGTCGGCAGAAGAATATCACTAAAACAAACTCTAGAATTACCAAAGTTGCAAGAATAGACACAAGCTGTAGCTTATGAGTCATTTACAGAAAGGAAAGAAATCAGATTAGACTGTCCCTACACTAGACTAAGTGACATCCCTATTTAGCAAGATCTTAACCTAAAAAGGTGTCAGCAGTGGTGACTTCCAAAGAAGATCACGCACTTCCCTTAGTCTTTGTTCCAAACGATGTCTTGCAGTTCCCTATCTGCCTACCCATCCGCTCTCTTAGGTTCCCCAGATCATCTGCCTTGCCTCCACCCAGGGGTGCTGTCCCTAATACAAAATCACATTTACATTAGAAACGCCCCTTAGAGACGCCCCTTACGTGGTGTTGGTCTCCATGCTGGTACTCCTTCTAGGCCCATCGTTAGCGTTGACCTTGCTTCCCAGGCTCTTCTCCAGCAAGACGGTACCCCCAGGAAATTCCTGAAGACTCCTCCAGGCCTGTACCAGGCTCTCTTGAACAAAATTGTATTCATCACTTTCCTGATTAAACCCCCTCGCACCTGCAAAAGACACTTTCTCTGTGGGCCCCAAATTCCGGCCTCCACCATATCTTTAAGTCGTAAACCATGTAACAGGCTCTGCGTCTTGTGCTTAACATGACCTTTCTCTAACGAGCACATGCAGATCAAACGAAATGACTTTATCTATTCAGGCCTGTTAGGATTCCATGAAACGGGCCTGTGCACTCTGTAAAACATTAAATTTCTTCGTTAAACAATATTCTAACTTATTACACACAATGAATATATAACGTCTATAAAACATATATATATCAGTCCTAGGTTCAGAAATACTTGGATCATAGTAACATTAAAATCCAGATTATGTGGAAATACATCAGTTTCTTGTACTCTTTGTGAACTGCCATGTGGCCTACACATTGCTACGTTTTAGCTGAATTACATTTTCTCTTACAGTCACACAACATAGGATTTCAACATCTCTAACATCTCTAAAAACATCTACATTAGCTTTTCACACTCTATATAAGTATTCTAGTCAAATTAAACACTATTATGTACTTTCACTCTATAATTTCGACACCCTTATCTAATGTTTACTAAACTAATACAACATGCTTGTAAATATGGTGCACTTCTACAGTTTTTCTTAATTTGCGCTCTCTCAATCCCCCCTTTGATGACTTTCAGTAGTCATCACCCTCAAAACACCATCCCTGAGGTATGGACTGAGTCAAACTGAAGTCGTTTCAGTACCCCCTCGTTTCTTCGTCTCTAGAGCCTTTAGACTCCTGTACTGATTATCCTGCATCTCAGTCAATCTCCTCTCTTGCCTTCTCATTGTTCTTTGCAACCTGTTTGATCTATACCATTGATACAGCCGCACCAATCCCCACAAAGTGATTATACAAATCACTATTATGATAATAGGTTTCAGTATGTACCAAATGATATTCTTTCCTAGGTTGGCAAACCAACCTCCAACTTTACCCATTCCTTGACCTACTTTTTCCCACACTGTTACCTTTGTCAAATCCTCAATTTCATGATGTATTTCAGTAATGTTTCGAATGTACTTTTCTAAAGGTTTTGAATTGTCTGGAATGTAAGTGCAACATTCCTGGACCTTCAAAGCCTTACAGACTCCTCCCTCTTTGGCTAACAAAACATCTAGAGCAAGTCGGTTCTGAAGAACCATTGCCCTTATCGATTGCATTTCTCCTTCCACCAGCATTAGTGATCTAGCAGTACTGGCGGACAGCCTATCTACAACTGTTGCCAATCGTCTTATCTTAACATCATTTAGTGCTATCCCTAAAATAGGAAACATAGCACCAAATACGTCTCCAACTACTTCCTCCGTGCTGACATCTCTTCTTTCTCTACCTTGTGTTTTCCCCTCCATGATTTCTAAATCCTTTGCATGGTATATTTTGGGGAAGACAATTGCCAAATAACATGATCCATACCAATTATCTGGTAGTTTCACGTATGCGTTTTTCCCACAGACAAAATATACATTTGGGATCACCTGCATTTCCTTCAAGAAATCTTTAGAATAGTACTCTAATTGGAAAGCATGTTCACAACTTACCTTTCCCAGAAACACATTCTCGTAATAAGTTTCACTTCTGTGTATGCACAGTTTCCCCCTTTTCTCTCTATCTAGAGCTATTGGACCATTGCTACCCTTTCTTTGGTGTGCCCTTTCTTCCTCGGTCCAATCTGTTTTCCATTGACCTGAAGATTTTAAAATCTTTTGTCTCCTGTATCGATCATCCACCTGCCCTATAAACTTTTTCTCAATTTCTGACACTTTACAAGTCAAATTATTTCTCCAGGCATGTGAAGTATCTAATGTTTTCCAGGGAAGGAAACATTTCTGTAACCTGTCTTCACTCTTATAGTAATCCCACTTATTTAAATGCTTGTAGTTCGGCACTTCTGGTAGCAATGAATCAAAGTTCGAAAAATAGTATTCGAACCCATCCCGTTCATAAAATATGCTCAGCAACAAACTACATGTGATTCCATAAGTCAATGGAAGATGATGGTATCTGATACCTTCGTCTACAGAGGCTGGCAGTTTCATGCAGACATAACAATTTTTAGCCTCCATAGCATCAACATATTCGTATAGCAATTTAGCATATGCATTCGATTTAAAGTTCCCCTGTGATTCATCTACATGTAACCTACGAGTCTCAGCTGCTAGTAAAGCTTTGTCTTTCCCTGTATTGTCCCCCTTTTTACCAGCAATAGTAGGTTTCTGTGTCGATGTAATCTTTGGTTTTGTTGTTGCTTTCTCTTCGTTTTCATGTCCCACTACATATGATATTGTAACCACTAAAGCTATGAGAAAAATCACTCCCACTAAAAGTGTGCCTATTATACATTTGGCCCTGCGGTTCGGGTTGCCAGCCTCCATGACCTCAAACAGTGTAGTTCCAGTTTTCTTTCTCAGCACAATGTCTCTAGTCGAACCACACCTGGAAGCTGATAATCTTCACCGCAAGATCAATCTTTGTGTTCTATAGCAACAGACAACCCTCGCCCTTCTCCGTCCACTAAATGGAAGTCCCTAGTTTCTTCTTCCACTCGGCGCTAGGTTATCTCTTCATTAATTTATCTACAAAGTCTTTAGCAATCTGGAATTATATGTGTTCCAACGACTCTCATCACACCTTCTAATATTTCTAAACGAAGAAGGAGCTCCTCGAGTATTGGACTCCTTGAACAACAAACCGGAAATTCTGCTGTGTTTAAGACCAAGTCTCTTATTCCACTCAGGAGAGGAGGATAGACAATATTGAGAGTCAGCAATCCTTCGACCTCCACTCCTGGTATCAGCAACTCTATTTCCACTGTTATGATGGGGTCAATTCTGGTCAGGGTCACTTGCCTCACCCTCCCAGTTCTGCGTGCTTCTGACATCTGCAGCGAGGTAGGTCCACTCAGGAGTAGAGTATCTTCTACAAGGCACTCGCACCCTCCTTGATCTCCTTGGACCTTCCTGTTCCTGCTCTTGTACACCTTCGTCCAGATCCGAGTCTTCGGATATAGAAGCAAGAGTTTCCTCTCGAGCTGGCTTCAAGCTTGGCCTCTTTTTCCTTTCAGGCCAAGTAGCTGCTCCACGCCTTGTTCTCCTATTTCTTGTCCTCTCACTCTGTTCTTGATCACTCTGGACTTGATCTGTGTCTGAGTTGTTTTCACAGCAGCTTTCTCCTTCAGTGGCAACTTCAGTTTCACTGCCGTTCTGTCTTTCTTCTTCTGGATCTGTAGCGCTCCCAACTTCTTCAGACACCCCCACAGCTTGCCTGATCCCCTCTAGTGGCTCACCGTCCACAACTGAATCTTCATCGGCGAGAGGAGCTGTTTCTTCTAGGGGTGCTGGAACTCTTCGAGTATGGGAAACATGGATCCAATTTGGCAACCCTCCGCACTTCACAGCGGTATTCGTGGTAAGGATGACCTGGTAGGGCCCCTTTCAGCGCACGTCTAGACAGTTCTTCCGGACATGTTTTTTCAGTAAAACCCAATCCCCTGGGCACAGATCATGACACAAGTCTCTGGAAGATGGAACCTCAGCAGCCTGCACCTGGAAGGACACAGAATGAATGGCGTCAGACAGTCCCTTGCAGTAATCCAGGATTAGGTCATCTGTAATGTTCAACAAAGCAGTGGTTGGGACAGTTGGAAGTCTCATCGCCCTCCCCATCAGGATCTCATGCGGAGAGAGACCTGTCCTCCTGTCTGGTGTGCTACGCATACTCATGAGCACCAAAGGCAGAGCATCAGGCCAACTTAAGGAAGTCGATGAACATACTTTGGCCATTCGGGACTTCAATGTGCCATTGATCTGCTCCACGATACCTGAAGCCTCTGGTCGATAGCTACAGTGCAACTTCTGATCAATGTTCAATGCAGAGCAAAGCATTTTCACAACTTCACTGTTAAAATGAGTTCCTCGATCTGATTCCAGGGAGTTTGGCACCCCGTAGCGCGGGATCAACTCTCTAAGCAACAACTTTGCTACTGTGAGTGTATCGCACCTGCGTGTAGGGTATGCTTTGACCCATCTGGAAAATATGCATACAACCACCAGAACATACCTGAGGTGGTTGCTTTTTGGCATTTCAATAAAATCTAATTGCATTCTGTTAAAAGGCCCCCCAGACCTCCCAATGTGACTCATTGCAACTGGTGTTCTTTTCCCTACGTTTAGTTGCTGACATGTGACACATCTCCTACACACTGCTTCTGCTGCAATCCGAAACTTAGGGCAATACCAAGTCTGCCTGAATACCCTCAGCATGGCATCTCTTCCTAGGTGTACTGGACCATGTATCTGTCGTGCCATTGGACTCACTAATTCCTCAGATAACACTGCTCTTCCATCTGCTGAAACCCAGAAATCCATTTCACTTTTCACACAACCTGCTGTTTCCCATGCCTTTTTCTCAGAATCAGGTGCATTTTCTTGCATGTTTTTCAAATCCTCCCAAGTATCTACTGTTTCTAACATCATGTTTAATTCGGTCTTTTCCTGAGCCCCACCTACTTCCACCTCCGGGAAAGAATATCCTTGCTCCGCACAATAGCGGGCAACTTCATCTGCATATCTATTACCTTGCGACACAAAATCTGTATTTTTGGTGTGGGCTGTGCATTTGACTATTGCAATTTCAGCCGGACCTTGTAATGCTTCTAACAGTAGTCGCACAAATTTCCCATTTCGAATAGGCGAACCAGAGGAGGTCATGTAACCTCTCTGAGACCACAACTGCCCGAAATCATGAACTACACCGAAACCATATTGGCTATCTGTATATATGGTGACTCTAATTTTGTTTCCTGCTATACAGGCACGTGTCAATGCAATGATTTCTGCTACCTGAGCGGAGTGTACTCCTTCCAGGCAAGCGGCTTCCACAACTCCAGTAATGGTGCAAACAGCATAAGCTGCTCTCAACCGACCAGTATCGTCTCTTAAACATGAGCCATCAACAAAGAAAATTTCATCAGGGTCGATCAACGGCTCATCCACGATATCTGGTCTTGGTTTCGTGCATAGTTCAGTCACATCAAGGCAGTCGTGATCTTCACATTCCTCGCCTTCAATATCATTAGGAAGTGGCATCAATGTAGCAGGATTCAAAACAGAGCACCTCTTAAGGGTCACGTTCTCCGCAGCAAGTATAACTTGCTCGTAGCGCGTGAGCCTGCTGTTGGTCATGTGCTGTGTCTTGGTCCTGGTCATCAACAATTCT
This sequence comes from Lissotriton helveticus, assembly GCF_964261635.1. Classification (NCBI taxonomy): domain Eukaryota; kingdom Metazoa; phylum Chordata; class Amphibia; order Caudata; family Salamandridae; genus Lissotriton; species Lissotriton helveticus. The sequence continues at coordinate 643,269,580 of NC_136071.1, read as the reverse complement.
ACAGAATGCGGTACAAACACCACTAACTGGTGTCCCATTACAATATTTTCACACTGCTCAATGCTGACACCCGTTGCAGCAACGGATTTGAAGTACTGAAAGGAAGGGGTCTCAGTGAGAGAACAAATATAATTATAACTTTGCAAAAAGATTTAAACAATACTAAATGAATTCAACATTGTTTTAATTCACAATGAGGAACAATGTATCGAATACATTAACATTTTGATGCATAGAGTAGGTTGTACGGTGCCCAAAAGGGGGGGAGGGAGGAAGTGACAGTGTGAGGATGGCGTGATAGAAAATTGTGACAATAAAAACAAGAAATATCCAAAAGTCTTTGCTACAATCGTGTTTTCATTTCATTGCACAAAGAATGAGTCACTTTGGCGATATATACATGAACAATGTCATACTCCAATACAGCAATTACTGGCAAAAATGTGGGGAAGGAGTTGACTATATGGATGATGTCGACGTTTCGACCCTCTGAATGGCGCAGGGTTGGTTGAGCCCTTGCAGTGGGGTCTTCTTCAGGACAGGGAAACGGGCAGGCAACCTGATAGATACGTATATATAGAGGATATTATTAATAATGACAAGGCGGAATGTATCAGTTAATACAAAGGCAGTATTTAAAATCACTATCGCACACATGGAAGAGCATACCGTTGTACTTGGCGCTCTATCTGATCTCTGCAATCGTCTTCCAGGAGGTTTGACGAACTGCAGATATGAGAGAGAAAGAGGGAACTTGACTTAGACTGGAATGTAGGTGCATAAGGCACTACTAGGGAATCATGGTAATTATGATCAATTCTCACCGTTAGGATAAGCAGTCCATAATTCATTCGAGATACATAGTAGAGAGTTGGAGAGCGCGGCCGACCGCGGGGCGGTGACACGGTTAAATTCTGAAAAGACGATATGCAAGTGTTTAGGATAGTAGGTACTGTGCATACAGTCAGTAGGTGCTGTTAATACACTGAAAAAGGGGGGTTTTCGGCTTACCGGTGTCCAAATCGGATTATTGGGTAATGGTGCGTCCCCTCTGTGTCAGTAAAAATCTGAAAAACGGGTAAGGACGGGCTTAGACAATAGCAAGTGCCACAAATGGTTACATTGCAATATTAACCGGGCATACGGGATTGAACATGCATCATTAAATTGCCAGATTAACCGGGCATACGGACTCACCGAATTGTTCACCTTGGTCGGTGTGGTGTAAGGCGCAACCTGGGCTTGGTGGTTGACCTGGGAAGGGAAATTGCACACAGTCAGCCCTAGGTCAACGGAGCATATCTGGTGAAGGATCGCATACAATATAGAGGCATTTGCAGCCTGACCTGCTAAGGCTTACCTCAAATGCCGACTGAATCGGACCACGGGGAACGCTGGCGTCTAGCAAGACGTGGCCGATTTCCTGGTTACTAACATAACCATGGAAACGGGTCGCGTGACCCGCGCGCTTGCAAATGGAGCGCGAGGACAGACTACGGTGGAACCGGGTGAAAACCCGAGTGGGCACTTCTGATGAAATTAAATTCCGTCTGGGCTGGAAAAACATTTACTGGCCGTTTACGGGCATTGGCCTAAATTGCATCCATGCTTCTATTATTAGTATGGACTTAACGCACAAAACTGTATCCTCTTGCGGTTGCCATGGAGACCGACGCTGTGTTGGGCGAGTAGGTGTGGAATGACTGGTGGCAACCCGCACATCGTGGAGATACGATTTTAGGTGGACATATCATGATACATCTCTAGGGCAGACATTTCATTAACACTACAGTGCTTCAGTTGAGATACAACATACTATTACTGGCGGCATCTTATAGCGCTGGTTCATAGCACCGGATGTTGGCATTTATACATTACTATTACTTAAAGGAGTACCTCTCTGCAAGAGGGTATAGTCCCACTCAATATACATAAGACTCGTTGAGAAAGTACATCTAGACATTACTAGTAACTAGGGGAGTACCTCTCTGCAAGAGGGTATAGTCCCCTTGAGTATACATTGCCCTCGTTTGGCCCCGGCCAGGATATTACCATAAGCCACACCACGATATCAATCCCTCAAAAAGTGCGCTGTTTATCAATGAGCAATACACGTCAATGAAGGGCGTACCTCTCACAAGAGGGTAAAGGCCTTTCATATTTACAGGAATCTTAATACCAAGGGTTAGTGACTGCATATCAAGTCATTGTTGCTAACTGCGAGAATGAACTGTCGAATTCGTTCAACCCATTCACAATCGAATCAAAGTGAAACATCCATTTGATTTCCCGGACATTTAGAATGTTGGTGATGTTACCACCCCGGGGACCCAGTGTTGCCTTCTCCAAAATCACCCATTTTAGACTTTCAGGGGAGTGGGCTGCGGACTTGAAGTGATCTACTAAGGGCGCCCCTTGTACATCACACCTGATCCTGCTCATGTGCTGAAGAATCCGCACCCTGGCTTTTTGTTGTGTTTGGCCTATGTATATTAGTCCACAGGGACAGACAATGGCGTAAATTACATTGGATGTATTGCAATTACTGTGGAACTTCAATGGAATTGTATGTTGATGATGGACGAAATCCTTGGTTTGGATCGTGGTGTCGCATGCCTTACAATTGCCACATCTGAAGTGGCCCAGGATCGGTGGAAGATTCCATAGAGAGGTGATTGTGGGTTCGTCAGGGGTAGATAGAAAGGAACGCACCACCTTGTCTTTAACACTCTTGGCTCGTTTGAATGCATGAAGAGGCGTTCCTTTTTGATTGAGGTCATCTGCAATCAATTGCCAATGTTTGTTGATTATCTGTTTGATTTGGTTACTCTTGGTAGAGAATGTTGTTACACATACTATTCTTTGTTCTTCAGCTGGTGTCCTTTCTTTGGGGGTAAGTAACTCATCCCTTGGGTAGTACCAGGCGCGCTTTCTTGATTTTTTCACCAAGCGCTTCGGATACCCCCGCTGGTGAAGACGGTTGGTCAACTGTTCTGATTCTAGCAAATAGTTTTCTGGTGCAATCACCACATCTAAAGTTCACCAGTGAATCAGACAACCAGCGGATCAACTTTCTAGATATCACTATTTATGAAGAGTCAGGCATTCTCCAAACTACATTGTACAGGAAACCGGCAGAGCGCAATTCATTGCTACAATATAACAGCCACCACCCCCGTGCCCTCCGGGATAACTTACCCTTCGGACAGTTTCTCCGAATCCGTCGTAATTGCTCCAACAAAGAAAACTATTTGCTAGAATCAGAACAGTTGACCAACCGTCTTCACCAGCGGGGGTATCCGAAGCGCTTGGTGAAAAAATCAAGAAAGCGCGCCTGGTACTACCCAAGGGATGAGTTACTTACCCCCAAAGAAAGGACACCAGCTGAAGAACAAAGAATAGTATGTGTAACAACATTCTCTACCAAGAGTAACCAAATCAAACAGATAATCAACAAACATTGGCAATTGATTGCAGATGACCTCAATCAAAAAGGAACGCCTCTTCATGCATTCAAACGAGCCAAGAGTGTTAAAGACAAGGTGGTGCGTTCCTTTCTATCTACCCCTGACGAACCCACAATCACCTCTCTATGGAATCTTCCACCGATCCTGGGCCACTTCAGATGTGGCAATTGTAAGGCATGCGACACCACGATCCAAACCAAGGATTTCGTCCATCATCAACATACAATTCCATTGAAGTTCCACAGTAATTGCAATACATCCAATGTAATTTACGCCATTGTCTGTCCCTGTGGACTAATATACATAGGCCAAACACAACAAAAAGCCAGGGTGCGGATTCTTCAGCACATGAGCAGGATCAGGTGTGATGTACAAGGGGCGCCCTTAGTAGATCACTTCAAGTCCGCAGCCCACTCCCCTGAAAGTCTAAAATGGGTGATTTTGGAGAAGGCAACACTGGGTCCCCGGGGTGGTAACATCACCAACATTCTAAATGTCCGGGAAATCAAATGGATGTTTCACTTTGATTCGATTGTGAATGGGTTGAACGAATTCGACAGTTCATTCTCGCAGTTAGCAACAATGACTTGATATGCAGTCACTAACCCTTGGTATTAAGATTCCTGTAAATATGAAAGGCCTTTACCCTCTTGTGAGAGGTACGCCCTTCATTGACGTGTATTGCTCATTGATAAACAGCGCACTTTTTGAGGGATTGATATCGTGGTGTGGCTTATGGTAATATCCTGGCCGGGGCCAAACGAGGGCAATGTATACTCAAGGGGACTATACCCTCTTGCAGAGAGGTACTCCCCTAGTTACTAGTAATGTCTAGATGTACTTTCTCAACGAGTCTTATGTATATTGAGTGGGACTATACCCTCTTGCAGAGAGGTACTCCTTTAAGTAATAGTAATGTATAAATGCCAACATCCGGTGCTATGAACCAGCGCTATAAGATGCCGCCAGTAATAGTATGTTGTATCTCAACTGAAGCACTGTAGTGTTAATAAAATGTCTGCCCTAGAGATGTATCATGATATGTCCACCTAAAATCGTATCTCCACGATGTGCGGGTTGCCACCAGTCATTCCACACCTACTCGCCCAACACAGCGTCGGTCTCCATGGCAACCGCAAGAGGATACAGTTTTGTGCGTTAAGTCCATACTAATAATAGAAGCATGGTTGCAATTTAGGCCAATGCCCGTAAACGGCCAGTAAATGTTTTTCCAGCCCAGACGGAATTTAATTTCATCAGAAGTGCCCACTCGGGTTTTCACCCGGTTCCACCGTAGTCTGTCCTCGCGCTCCATTTGCAAGCGCGCGGGTCACGCGACCCGTTTCCATGGTTATGTTAGTAACCAGGAAATCGGCCACGTCTTGCTAGACGCCAGCGTTCCCCGTGGTCCGATTCAGTCGGCATTTGAGGTAAGCCTTAGCAGGTCAGGCTGCAAATGCCTCTATATTGTATGCGATCCTTCACCAGATATGCTCCGTTGACCTAGGGCTGACTGTGTGCAATTTCCCTTCCCAGGTCAACCACCAAGCCCAGGTTGCGCCTTACACCACACCGACCAAGGTGAACAATTCGGTGAGTCCGTATGCCCGGTTAATCTGGCAATTTAATGATGCATGTTCAATCCCGTATGCCCGGTTAATATTGCAATGTAACCATTTGTGGCACTTGCTATTGTCTAAGCCCGTCCTTACCCGTTTTTCAGATTTTTACTGACACAGAGGGGACGCACCATTACCCAATAATCCGATTTGGACACCGGTAAGCCGAAAACCCCCCTTTTTCAGTGTATTAACAGCACCTACTGACTGTATGCACAGTACCTACTATCCTAAACACTTGCATATCGTCTTTTCAGAATTTAACCGTGTCACCGCCCCGCGGTCGGCCGCGCTCTCCAACTCTCTACTATGTATCTCGAATGAATTATGGACTGCTTATCCTAACGGTGAGAATTGATCATAATTACCATGATTCCCTAGTAGTGCCTTATGCACCTACATTCCAGTCTAAGTCAAGTTCCCTCTTTCTCTCTCATATCTGCAGTTCGTCAAACCTCCTGGAAGACGATTGCAGAGATCAGATAGAGCGCCAAGTACAACGGTATGCTCTTCCATGTGTGCGATAGTGATTTTAAATACTGCCTTTGTATTAACTGATACATTCCGCCTTGTCATTATTAATAATATCCTCTATATATACGTATCTATCAGGTTGCCTGCCCGTTTCCCTGTCCTGAAGAAGACCCCACTGCAAGGGCTCAACCAACCCTGCGCCATTCAGAGGGTCGAAACGTCGACATCATCCATATAGTCAACTCCTTCCCCACATTTTTGCCAGTAATTGCTGTATTGGAGTATGACATTGTTCATGTATATATCGCCAAAGTGACTCATTCTTTGTGCAATGAAATGAAAACACGATTGTAGCAAAGACTTTTGGATATTTCTTGTTTTTATTGTCACAATTTTCTATCACGCCATCCTCACACTGTCACTTCCTCCCTCCCCCCCTTTTGGGCACCGTACAACCTACTCTATGCATCAAAATGTTAATGTATTCGATACATTGTTCCTCATTGTGAATTAAAACAATGTTGAATTCATTTAGTATTGTTTAAATCTTTTTGCAAAGTTATAATTATATTTGTTCTCTCACTGAGACCCCTTCCTTTCAGTACTTCGAATACCCTGGTCTCAGTGACTTATTATGGGTTAACCCTGTTCTAATACCCTGCAACGGATTTGAGACATCTGGGCAACGCTGCGGCTACTGGATCTAAGGTAGCCGAAAAGTATGCAACTGGTCTACGGGCATTTCCATGAATTTGTACCAAGACTGACAAAGCACAGCCTTCTCTCTCACAGCAGAAAAGTGCAAATGGTTTCTCATAATCTGGCATTCCCAAAGCCGGAGCACGGCACAAATCCTCTCTCAGCTGCAGGAACGCCATCAAACAATCATTGTCCCATGGTACCGGATCACTCACCTCCTTGTGCGTCAGTTTCTGTGAGGGTTTTGCTTTCAGTGAAAAGTTAGCTATCCACTGTCGGCAATAACCAACCATTCCTAGGAACATCCTGACTTCTCTCTGTGTCGTAGGCGCATTAATTTTCATTATCGTCTCTATCCTATCTGGTGACACCTTGCGCTTTCCTTTTTCTATCCGGTGTCCCAAGTACTGTACTTCTGTCAGACAGTACTGCAATTCGCTTGGAGATACCTTGTGTCCATTTTCAGCTAAATGGTTCAGCAAGGCAATGGTATCTGTCTTACAAGCCTCTTCTGTTTCTGACGCAACAAGTAGGTCGTCTATGTACTGGACCAGAACCGAGTTCTGGGGCAGTACCAGACTTTCAAGATTTTTCTTCAACAGCTGGTTGAAGATTGATGGGCTATCTGTAAACCCTTGGGGGATACGACACCATGTTAAAACGCGATTTTTCATTTTAAAAGCGAAAAGGTACTGGCTCTCTTCATCCAATGGGATTGAAAAGAAAGCCTGACAAAGATCTATCACTGTGAACCACTCAGCTTGGAATGGTATCTGAAACAATATCACTGATGGATTCGGTACCACTGGACAACATGAAACAACTATGTTGTTAATTTTTCGAAGATCTTGCACTATTCTAAATTTCCCACTAGGTTTCTGCAAACCCATAATCGGGGAGTTGCATGGACTTCCCACGATTTCCTTCAGTATTCCCTGTTGAATCATAGAGTCGATTATGGGTTTTATTCCTGCAATCGTCTCTGGGGTCAGTTTGTACTGGGGCGTTCTTGGATATTCAGCATTTGGTTTAACCATAATCTTCACTGGTTCTACTCCTTTGATCAGTCCTATCTCTTCTCCAGTAAAATCCCATACCTCGGATGACACTGCATCTCGTAAATCCCATTGGAGCCCCTCCACTGTCAGGGTAGGATACAGCTCTATGCATGTTCTCGAATTTACAACTTTGAAGGTAGCGTCATCGTCTGTAGTCTGTACCTCTACTCCCTGAGGTGTGCAGTATATCGTGCAGTTCAGTTTGCACAATAAGTCCCTTCCTAACAGACACACAGGACTAGAATCACATACCACAAACTGATGTTCATCCGTGTAGTTTCCTATTTTCACTGACACCGGTTCCGTCAAAGGGCTATTCATTCTCTTATTTGCAACTCCTGCCACCTGAATCGTTTCCCCCGACATTGGTAGATCTGGAACCACTGCCGATCTCAGAGTTGATCGAGTAGCTCCAGTATCCACCAAGAATGTTATAGGACACCCTGCCACTTCTGCCTCAACAAACGGTCCTCGTTGATCCACTTCTAGAACTGCCCCGAGGGTACAGTCCTCCTCTCAACTTACACGTCGTCCCGTCAATGGATCAACGTAGTAACACTCTTCTTTACCTGTGAACAAAGGCATTTGTCTATAGACCTTTCCTCCTGTCGTAATCTTTGGTGGCTGAGGGAACTGAGCTCGTGGAGCCGAAGTCCCCCCTTTGGCCACATTACTTCTTGACACTGTCACCCTTTGAACTGGAACTTCCTGAACTTCCTCCTCTACTTCTATTTCTCCATTTTCAGGGTTATAGGGACACTCGCGTCTCCAATGTCCCACCTGGTGACACTGGTGGCACTTTGTCGTTTTTTTCAATGTAGCAAGATCTATCCTAGGTCTAGGGTTTTCCTCGTTGTCCCTATTCTGACTGTTTGATTTTCGTCCCAATGGTCCCTGTTCCCTGTTGCTGCTGTCCTCCCTTTGCAGCTGACTGCATCTGCACCACCATCAATTTTTCCTTTAATTTCTTTGCTTTGGACTCTATCTCATCACTGCAGTATCTTGCGTACCTCAAAATCTCATCCAATGGTTTGTTTTGCCAACAAATTAAATGCTGCTGAATCATCAGACAAATATCGGGTCTCAACCCCAAAACAAACTTTGATACAAACTGTCCTATATCTTTGGGGTCCATTACATCCAGTCCACTGTATTGTTTGAATGCTTTCAGCAATCGCTCATAATACTCATGAACTGTCTCCTTTGGTTCCTGTCTTATTCGGTCTATTTTTACCCAGTCTATGTCTTGTGGTGGCACTTTATCCTTAAACCATGTAATCACCCTTTCATATTTTAACATTACACTTTCTGACGGTCCATTAGTACGAGGATCCCTTTCTGGTTCTACAGTTGGCCAATCGACACTAACCTTGCATGCTATCCACAAGTCTCCTGGAACCACAATATCAAACAAGGTGTTCAAATCAATCCACAACACCTTTGAAATCTTGACAAACCTCTCTACCTGCTTGTACCACTCTACAGGATTCTCCCTTAACTTCGGAAATGAGTTGGTAAATGCAGCCAAATCTCCCCTACTCCAGGGCACATGTACATAATTCCCATTCGATATTTCCCGCAAAGGGAATGCCTCCATCTGCATTAGCCTTCCCTCTGGAGACATCACATTCGCACTCCGCCTGACAGTTCCCTTCTTGGACCACCTCTCTTCCCATTTGTCCAGGTCTCTCCATGCTCTTATTCCTGTAATCAGTTCCCTTATGTGTGTTTTTAATCCAGTTGTCCTCCTCTCATCTAAGTCCTGATCTGAATACTGCAACCTGTGATTACCCTGTAATGCCTTGGTTCTGGACAAATCTACCATATACTTGTCTGCCAATTCAGACAGTTTCTCATGAGTTGCTCTGGCTTTTCGAGTGATGTCCTTTGCTATAAACAGTAGCTCATCTTGTTCGTACATGTCGATCCTTTCTAAAGACAATGTACCGTCCATTATATCGTTCAGATCAGATCTTAAGCTGGTCACATCAAGTCTTTTGGCTTTTATCACAGCTTTCAGTATACTATCTTTAGAGAGTCCAATTGTATCTCTCCCATCACAGCTCTGAGTCCTACGTCTGGGCTCAGGCGTGTTATGGGGAGTCCTCCCATGCTCCCATCTCTCCAGGTCCCATGCAGTTCCATCCTCTCTAGGTGGGTAGTGAAACACTCCCCTATTCCCCATAGTTCCACATTTCCCATTTTGCCTGGCTTCCCTAGGTGCATGGTAAGACATTCCGTTATTCCCCATCTCTTCACCATTTGCCGGTGGTCTCTGATCAGTCGGCACCTAACACGATCCTTCACTGTTCCCTATGCTCCCACGACTCCAGTGCTGTACATTATCACTGGGTGCATGGTGAGTGCACCTAAACCTATCCCTGTACTCTTGGGTCCTATGTCCTCCCTCATTTTGAGTGAAACGAGATGTCTCCCCACACTCCGTACTTCTGCCTCTTTGCTCCTGCTCATTTCCTCTGTCTGTATGACGTATAACTCCTCTACTCTCCTGACTTTTACCATCCCACTCCTGACTGCTTTCGCTAGCCCCGCAATGAGATAATGTTCAATTGCCTCGACTTCCCCATTCTGCTTCTGCTCTTGACCTGTTGCTCTGTGCTTCTGTCGACGCATCCCATTCTCTCAAGTCAGCACTCAGCTCTTTGTAGGATTTCGGCCGTGGTCCCCTCAGATCCATCGGTCCTCTCTGACCCCCTTGCTCTGTTACGGGCCCACTGCTGAATCCAATGGGGTGCTCCACGTTATTGGTCCTGGCAGTTGCCTCCAGGCATTGGTCGTGTTATTCCTTCCTTCTATCTCAACTCTTTCCCTGTCCAGCTGTACCTGGTTTTCCTCTCTCGCTTTCTCTGGGCTATAAATCGACCGTATAGGACCTATGGTAACAGGTACTTGAAGAGCCTCTGGCAATCCATGAGACTCAGCCCTCTCTGTTGCTGGCGTCTTCTGCACCACAAACCTTCCGACTTCTCTCTGTACAGGACTATGTTGAAGTGTCCCTTCATCTTTGGTAGGTACCCAATCCGCTAAAGGGAGTGGCCTATACCCTTCTATGCCAACCCTGTCTTCTTATGGGAGCCCCGTACCTTCTGTCTCCTTTTTGTCCGGAGGTGGTCTATCTATCAACAACCTATTTATGAGGCCGTCCTCCGACTCGCTCTCATCATCCTCTTCCATGGGTTTCTTTCCACCTGTAACCTCTCTCAAGGGGTACAACTTATCTACCTCAATCACCTGTACCCTCCACTTCTTGGCTTCTTCATCCCATTTAGCATCTTGCACTGCCCTTACTGATCGCCTTACCCTTTCTTTGCGTCTGTTCTGACTCCTGTCGTGCGCCGCCCTAATCCACGCATTAAGGGCCTCAAACTGTGTTGGTCTAGGCAAAGGTCTCAGTGAGGACATGACTGCTTTCAACTGATGCAACACCTCTAGTCTAAACGTTCCGTATTTCAGAAAGGTCAATTCCTCATTCCCTTCTGTAATCTTACTCCAAGTCCCAAGCCACAGTATAGTATGCAACCCAACATTCGTTGCCATATAGTGAGCTGGTGTACCCTCCAGCGGCGCCTCTTCCCCGGAATAAGATTCTCTTCTTTTTCTCTTAAAAATCCCTCTCAAACATTTAAAACACTTCATGTTCAAACTCTACAAATTTCTATTTTCTCCGCGTTCGTTTACTTCCTGATGACAATCCACCAATCTCAGCGCGGTTTTCGCTAACTGGCCTATCACTGCGCGGCTCTTCGCTGACGTCACCCCAACCGCCCTATCACAGCGCGGCTCTCGCTGACGTCTCTCGTCCCAGCGCGGCTTCACACTGACCGCCCTATCACAGCGCGGCTCTCGCTGACGTCACTCGTCCCCCTTTGCAGCAGTTCCCCTCCTTTTTCCGCTCGTCTCCCGGTCATGCATGCGTCCCATTCATACTCTGAAAAATGATTACTTCCGACCAAGCGATCACCTTTCTCTGACTGTACGTCCACAGTCTAACTGTAATTGTCACCTTAACTGACGAAATGTCTTTCCGTATACGTCCAGACAACCGCCTTCTCTGATAGGTTACTTGCACACGGTAACTTTCGACCTGCGTCCATTACCCTCACACTCACTCTTGCATTCCCCCCATCTCGGTCCTGCGGGCGATCAATGGTACCTCATGACCCCCTTACTCTGGTCGACAACTACTCTGGATGTTCGATACACCCGAACCACTTAAGCTCTACCCCGAACGTAAGATTTACCAGGTTGCGCGCGCTCACAACCCTCTCTCATTCACACTACAGGCATTCAACTCCGCATGACATTACAATACAAATACAACACAAAACACCACAATCTGTCCACGCATGACCCTTGTTATACTCACTCTCGTCCAATTCTGCTGCTTTTCTCTCGCGCCGTCAGCACCTTCTTCGGCAGGCCACCTCTCGATCTAGGGACCTTGGGGTAAACTTAACCTAGTCTAGATCACCTTCCTCAAGAAGGTAACCATCCTCATTCTGCTACCAACTGTTAACGCGGGATTTCTGGTCTATGGTTATAGATCTAGATCCCAACTCAGGTCGACTGAACCGTTGGTACCTGTCATTGAGTAAAAGGCAATCCACTACTAGGTTAATCAGTTAAAAACTTACTCCACTCTAAAGAACCACTGAAGCTTAAAAGTTTTAAAAGTTTATTACAAAGCCAAACTTAACTGGAGATACAAACATCTCAAAATAAGATTCAAAAGATATACGGGTATCAATACAAACATGAATTTTCTAAATGCTCTTAGTCGGCAGAAGAATATCACTAAAACAAACTCTAGAATTACCAAAGTTGCAAGAATAGACACAAGCTGTAGCTTATGAGTCATTTACAGAAAGGAAAGAAATCAGATTAGACTGTCCCTACACTAGACTAAGTGACATCCCTATTTAGCAAGATCTTAACCTAAAAAGGTGTCAGCAGTGGTGACTTCCAAAGAAGCTTCAATCAAAATAGGAGGGAAGAGGATAATCGGTCCATTCAGTTCCCCTGGTCAGATCCAGAATTAATCAAAAAAGGTTGGAATGGACACTAGTGTCTACAGAACCATTGGTTCGAATTTGACAACCCTCATAGGCAACCTGATTTTACGATGCGGTATATCTGTTTTTCCGCCCCATCAGGTGTCGTGGCATATTCATAGGGTAGTCAAAAAGTGTGGTATGCCTGCCTCACCCGAGGCTACGTTTAGATGCGATTGGTCTTCCATCTCATGGAAGTGTACCCTTGACTACCTGGTACTTATAGTGAAGACGGCAAAACGACTCTCAGAAGCACTTCTGATAGAAATTAGAGAGTGCGAGAATGAAATGAAGAAAAACATCAACCCACTAATATACAAGAAACGCCTGGAAGAGATAACGAAAGAAATGGATGACACCCATGAGTATCTAATGCAGAACAAGCTACAAAAACTAGCTAAAGATGTTAAGAAATTTAGTCAGGAGAGCATGCATCCTTATACAAAGAAAGAATATGTCCCAACAGATAATGGCTCAGATACCGGCTCCACGGGATGGAATTCCTCTGCAGGCTCCGATGCAAGTTCGGACGACACTACACCAAGAAGGGGTCGGAACAATTTCAGATCAACTCGTTCGAGAAGGGGCAATAGGTGGCAACGACCCCCTTTCTTCCATGGTCATCAAGTGCCATTTTTCCAACCATTCATGCCTCCCTTCACAGGTTGGATGAACCCGTATAACTCAAACATACATCCTCAGCAACAACTAGAGAATCATCCTTTATCCAATGCCACTAATCAACCACAGCAGCCTTTTTTAGGGAGAGGCCAAAATCAACAACGAGGAAAAAAGAAAAATCTGACGTGGCAAGGCCAGCCAAATGTGCAGACCCGCAGCATGTCGTCAGCCCCAGGTCCAAGCAGCTAGATTCACTAGTCGTGAATTTGTCCAGCATCAACTTAACGGACGACCAATTGAATGTCCTGAATAAGGGACTCGGCTTTGTGCCGACACCTCCCACAGACAGATTCAAATTGAAATGTGAGATTTCTGAACTCTGCCGAACCCTGAAATTAAAAGCTTTTTTCACCAATTCAGACGGACAAAATAACGAAGGTGATACCAATCTGAGGAGAAAATCGAAGTTTTGTCCTCCATCATCCTCAGTGCCTATCGAAATACAAACCTTCGAACAGGCAATTATGAAAGGTATTGATAACCTAGGACCAAAAAAGACTTTCCAAAATTTGACTAAAAAGGAACGACTAGCCCTAAAAGACCTGAAGGAGAATAACGAAATCGTTATAAAACCAGCAGACAAGGGGGGAGGGATAGTGATCCTGTCAAAAGAAGGATATAACCAACAATGCCTATCCCTCCTCTCCAACGAAACTTTCTACAAAAAGATTGAGAAAGACCCTACAGACAGACTGACCAACATCATCGCCATCATGGTCCATGAGGCAGAGGTGAGTGGTTGGATATCCAAAAAAGAAGCAGAGTTTTTGACACCTAAGAGCCCAAAAACGCCGTTCTTCTATTCTCTGCCGAAAACTCACAAGAACAGATCTCCGCCACCAGGACGCCCCATAGTTTCGGGGATTGGTTCCCTGCTAGAGCCCTTATCGAAATTCGTGGATGAGTACTTCAAAAAGATGGTTCAACGAACCCCTACTTACCTTAAAGACACCAGAGATCTTTTGACACAAATTACAGACTTCAAATACAATCCGAATACAATGACATTGGTGGGCCTCGATGTCGAGGCATTGTATACTAGCCTGCCACAGGAAGACACGCTACAAACGCTTGAAGACCTATTGTTCAATCAAGACTGGCCACACAGAACCCCACGCCATTTCATTATGGAATGTTGTCGTCTGGTTTTAAAAGAAAACTATTTTGAGTATTGTTGGACCCGGTCCTTTGGGCAGGTTTACCCCGTGACTTTTTGCTTTTTCCTAGCCTGTTTTTGGAACCTGGATTGGTGATTTTAGACCTCTGCGCACTTTTTCACTGTGGTACAGTGTAAAGTGCGTGTGCTTTCTGTGTATGGATAGTGAGCGCCCTGCCCTCCCATAGGAATGAATGGGAAATATGTATGCCCATGGTAGATTCCTGATGCGTGGGGAGTGCAGGGGCGAGTTTGATATGTATGAACTCGTGAGAATGAATGCTGCAGAATGGTGTATGCGGCATGGCTGTATCTAGTCCAGAAGCGCCACTTTTGGAAGTTGGCATAATTGTGTAGTGAGTCTGCTAGCACGTGATTGGCTGATGGGCCTGGCCCAGGCATGCCTGGGCCTGTTGGTAGATGGACTGTCTGGAGCAGGGGGTCTGAGTCAAGCCGTAGATGAAAGGCCCCCCATCTGCTGTTAGGGGGGAGTGGAAAGAGCTCTGGTGGTGCCAGGCTGTGTCTGTCGGCCCACCCTGGATGACTCTCCCTCCCGATGGCCCCCTGTCACCTCTGACCTGAGGCTGACAGGAGAGGGAAACCAGATACTCCCAGAGCTTAGGGCTCGCCTACACAAAGACTTCAAGAGACTTCAAAGTACTTCAAAGTATTTTTCTGTATAAAAAGGGGCTGTTTCCCCTTCCAACTTGTTCTTGTTTTCAACTTGAATCTGCCAGGGGCTGCTGCTGCTTGGGCTCGGGGAAGATCCCTGGGTTCTGCCCAGCCCTGGGCACCTGATGGACCTTCCTGGACTCCTGGGGGACCCTCTGCCTCGCCTGGGCTGATGGGGGGACTTTGCTTAGCCCGCTGAGACTCTCTGGGACCTTTGTGCAGCATGGTGGAGCTGCATTGCTGGAAGGACCTTGGAACTTTGTGATCTAGCGCCTTGGGGGCGCCTTGGTGCTCGCAGTCCTGGAAGAGCGCGTTATTTTGATTATAGCGCTGAGGCGCGCTTTGCCCGCCCTGGCGAGTGCCCACCTCGCTTATTTTTTGTTTTATTTAACTTCGGCTGCCCACGCCGTGATTGCCGCTGCCCGGGGGCTTAAAGGTGTCCAGGAGCCGCCGTTCGCCGGTGCACGGCCGTGGACGAAGCCACGAAGGGGCCGCGACCTGATTGGCCGTCCCTCGGCAGGAGCCGCGCTCCGATTGGCCGAAGAAGCTACGCGTCACTGGGGGCTCGCCGAAGGAGCCGCGATGGGATTGGCCCATCGCTCGTGACCGGCTGGAGATGAGCAAGTCGATGGAGGAGCATGGCGGCGCCGGTGTAAGCAGGGCTCCCGTATCTTGAGGAGAGCCCTGCTGGTGAACTGGAGGGTGTCGCCGGTCTCCCGTGATTGAGAGGGAGACCGGAGAAGATGAGAATGAGAGGGCGGCCTGCCGAGAAGAGCCCCCGCCGAGGACAGCCGGTGAGTGCAAGCGGCTGGGGGGGGCTCCGCGAGGCTGTGGTGGTGCCGATGCGAGGCGCCAGCTGTGGGCCGGAAGATTGGGCGGCCCCGGATGGCAGCGGGCCGCCCCAACGGTGTGTAGAGCCTGTTGAGGCTCGTGGGGGCCATGTTAGATAAGTAGGGGCGTCGGGGCATATTGTCGGTGCCCGTCCCCTCCTGCCTGGGAGAAGCTCGTGTCCAGGGAGGCTCCAGGGGGAATGTTGCTTTAGAGCCAGTGTGGCTCCAACGTTTGACCAGTGTTGGCCAGGGCCTGTGTGGCTCCAACGTGCGCAGTGTTTGTCTTAGAGCCTGTGTGGCTCAGGTGGCGCAGATTTGTTCTAGGGGCTACTGAGAGCCCTGCCACAGCTTCTGGTACACAGTTGCCCAGCACTTCGTGGGCAGCTGCCACGTTTAGGCTTTTTATACTTTGAGACTGGCGCTGCATGGCAGCGCACCCTGACACTGAGACTCAGGGCGTCTGAGCCCCAACAAGGCCAGTTGGCCTAGGGACTGCCACAGGTAGTGGCTCATGTGATAGTATCTGCATAATGTGAGTTTTGCGCATTGTGATGTGGTGCTAGGAAATGTAATGCATTTAGTATGATTACGCACCTTGATCTTACACCTCTGAATGTTTTTAGACATCATGTGATTCTTGCGCTATTGCTTTACTCTTGACACCTCTGAATGTGTAGGTGTATGCATCATGTGTCTTACTTTTCCTGCGCTGCACCTCTGAATGTTTAGTCATCATGTGTCTTCTTGCGCTGCACCCCTGAATGTATTTTATGGCATCATGTGCTTTATTCTTAACACCTCTGAATGCTTTAGGCATCCTGTGTTTCTCTTTATTACGCCTCTGAATGTAGGTTATTGCATCATAGGTAATGTGTTCTTTTCTTAGACCCCTAAAAGCTGTGTGATACTTAGGGGGTTGTTCTTTTAGTACAGGTGGTCCTAGTGAGGTCCTGGTCCCCTGCGTGACAGTCTCCTAAGGGGTTTAGGGTTGCGTAGGAGGTACTTACCTGTTCCCAGTAGTTACTGGATGTGATCTATAACTGTTACTTTGTGGTACAGTGATTTTATACACTTTTATTCTAAGTTCTATAAGTACTCTTTCTATTTCTAGAAGTGCTGATTATGACAGTGGCCTAGGTGGCCCTGTCCTGTGTACATAATCCCTTGTGAATATTGCCGTGCCAGTTGGCACAATGTACATGTGTGATTTCTATCTGATATGTTTTGACAATACAAAAGTTATTTTAATATAACCTTGTGTGGAGTCTCTTTTGTGGTGTGCCTAGTATGTTGTTGCTGTCGTGCGCTGACGCAAATGCTTTACACATCGCCTCCGAGTTTAGCCTAGACTGCCCGCGCCATCCTACCTAGAGGGCGAGCAGGGGTTATCTTGGCGTGTGACTACCTTGCCCTGACTGGAATGGTGGTTTCTGCCTGGCTTTGGCATAAGCCTTAGCCTACCAGAAATGGCCGGTTTCCAACATTGGTGGGGCAGCGGTGCGGATTTGGACTTGCGTTTGCCCAGTGCCATAGCGATAACTGGCTACATTACAAAAACTCTGCGTTTTTCAGATAGTCACATATTTGGGATTATTGTTTTTGATTTTGTTTTTCCTCAAGAGTGTCATTTTCAGATGGTGTTCCTGCGCTTTATGTTTATTGGCAGATGAGAGAAAATGACAGGGCGGGACGCCAGTAGATAGGGGAGGTTCCCATAGGTTAGGAATCCCTTGCTGGGTCCAGTGTCCAATCCCTATTCCTGTCCCTGTGTGGGTAGATGGAAGAGAGGGAGGGTGGAGGAGAAATTGCTTGCTCAGGAGGGTGGTTATTCCCTGAGTGTAGTGTGTGTGTCTGGGTTCCCCAGTATGGTAGGATCCAGTGGTGGCAGCTTAAATGTGTCCAGTGCGTGAATTCCCATTCCCAGTTCCCAGAGTATGGTGCCTGGTGCTCAGTAAGAGGGTGACAGGTTGAGAGTCAGAGGCAGTGAGGAACTGTCTCACCAGTCTGGAGGGGGAGTGTGTGGATGAGTGGTGTCTTGAACTGGAGGAGTTCGTGTGAGTTTTTTTTTAAGGAGCTTGCACGTGAGGTGTACCTCTGGTGGTGTGCAGGACGTCCTGCAGAGGCATTGGACAAGAAGGTGGATGTCTGGCGGTGTGCTGGATGTCGTGCAGAGACATTAGAAAGTGATTCTAAAAGTAGTGGCTTGTGTATCTGATGATCCTGTGTAGGTGAAGAGGTTCATGTGTAGCCCAGCTATGTCCCATTAGGATGATAGGGGTGTAGGGGCTCACGTCCTGTCTCAGTGGAGGCGGAGTGAGTGTGGGACGGTGTGTCCCACGTTAGCCCGAAACCTTGTCTCAGGGCCTGGAGGGTTCCCTAAGGGAGCGCCAGGTCAGGGGCCTAGGCTGTACTTACAAGTCATTTGAAGAGGATCTTCCTGTGTCTAGAGGACGGGGAGTGTCTGTAATCAGAACCCCGGCGGTCCTGGTGTTGGTAGTACCGCTCCTAAGTGGAGGGTGCAGAAGTCCTGGTTCGCTGGGCATTTGTCCGTCTAGAGTGCTTGACCATTTGTGGGGCCTCTGGAGGTCGTTCCCCGAGGAGGGGGGAGGCCAGGTTCAGGTTCAGCCTGACCTGGAGGGAAGGGCATCTGGAGTTAGTGTCCTGACCGGTTGTTGGCTTCCAGGGGTACCGCTCCCAGGTGGGAGGGTGCAGAACTCTGGAGGGGGGTGCAGAGGGACGGTGTCCTTACTTCTGACCCCGGTGGGAGGAGAGTGTGTCGCTGCTACGCCGCTGGCGTGTGCTCTGTCTAGCCTGAGACATACTGTGCCTGTGATAGTGGAACTGGAATGAGGTGCAGAAGGACGGTGTACTTCTGACCCCGGTGCAACTTAAGGGGGTAAATCCTAGGTTGGGAGATTAGGAAACTTCTAGGTCAAGAGGAGTCTCTACTAAGGTGGATCAACTGAAGAGACTGAGGAGGCGGCCCTTGCTGTGTGTTCTGGGGCCCACCTGCAGTTTGTTGTTTCCACTAAGGTAGAGGAAAGGGGGCTTTGCTGTGTGCTGTGTCCCCCCACCTGCTTGAAGAGGGACTGTGCTGTGTGCTTTGTACCTCAGAAGTGGAATCGTTTCCAGGTGGTAGACCAGTGACGGAGTGAGGTCCTGATCTGGTAGGAGAGTTGTGTTCTGGTGAGTGCTTCCCTGTGAGGGTTATTCCTTCACCCTGACTGGAAGCAAGGGTCCCTACTTGGTCTAAGGTACTTACCTCTGCCAACTAGAGACCCCCAGTTCTAACATTGGTGGAGTAGAGGTAGGATGGGGCATGCTTGCCCGTGACCTCTAGTCAGCCTGAGGGTGTGGTCCCTAGGTTGTAGGATCAGTGGTAGTGTAGCTACCCTGAGAGAGAGAGTGGAGATTGGCTATTGTGTGCCAGGGGCTTCTGCCCCCACTCTGTGGATTGGTTAGGACCTGTGATCTTTGGATGGCCTAGGGCCTGGTCCTGGCTGTGGATGACTAGTGTGTACCAGTGGGGTATCCTAGTTGTGTCAGAGAGCTTTTGTGAGGGAAATCCCTGTGGGTTCAGAGTGGCGAAAAACTGTAAGGTGGCCCTGCCCTGCAGGCCCGTCTCCGTGGTTTTGTCGCCCAAAGCATTGAAGACCATCAGTGTAGTGATTGGTCTACCCTGCGTTTTGGCTGGAAGGGGGATGTGTTGGACCCGGTCCTTTGGGCAGGTTTACCCCGTGACTTTTTGCTTTTTCCTAGCCTGTTTTTGGAACCTGGATTGGTGATTTTAGACCTCTGCGCACTTTTTCACTGTGGTACAGTGTAAAGTGCGTGTGCTTTCTGTGTATGGATAGTGAGCGCCCTGCCCTCCCATAGGAATGAATGGGAAATATGTATGCCCATGGTAGATTCCTGATGCGTGGGGAGTGCAGGGGCGAGTTTGATATGTATGAACTCGTGAGAATGAATGCTGCAGAATGGTGTATGCGGCATGGCTGTATCTAGTCCAGAAGCGCCACTTTTGGAAGTTGGCATAATTGTGTAGTGAGTCTGCTAGCACGTGATTGGCTGATGGGCCTGGCCCAGGCATGCCTGGGCCTGTTGGTAGATGGACTGTCTGGAGGAGGGGGTCTGAGTCAAGCCGTAGATGAAAGGCCCCCCATCTGCTGTTAGGGGGGAGTGGAAAGAGCTCTGGTGGTGCCAGGCTGTGTCTGTCGGCCCACCCTGGATGACTCTCCCTCCCGATGGCCCCCTGTCACCTCTGACCTGAGGCTGACAGGAGAGGGAAACCAGATACTCCCAGAGCTTAGGGCTCGCCTACACAAAGACTTCAAGAGACTTCAAAGTACTTCAAAGTATTTTTCTGTATAAAAAGGGGCTGTTTCCCCTTCCAACTTGTTCTTGTTTTCAACTTGAATCTGCCAGGGGCTGCTGCTGCTTGGGCTCGGGGAAGATCCCTGGGTTCTGCCCAGCCCTGGGCACCTGATGGACCTTCCTGGACTCCCGGGGGACCCTCTGCCTCGCCTGGGCTGATGGGGGGACTTTGCTTAGCCCGCTGAGACTCTCTGGGACCTTTGTGCAGCATGGTGGAGCTGCATTGCTGGAAGGACCTTGGAACTTTGTGATCTAGCGCCTTGGGGGCGCCTTGGTGCTCGCAGTCCTGGAAGAGCACGTTATTTTGATTATAGCGCTGAGGCGCGCTTTGCCCGCCCTGGCGAGTGCCCACCTCGCTTATTTTTAGTTTTATTTAACTTCGGCTGCCCACGCCGTGATTGCCGCTGCCCGGGGGCTTAAAGGTGTCCAGGAGCCGCCGTTCGCCGGTGCACGGCCGTGGACGAAGCCACGAAGGGGCCGCGACCTGATTGGCCGTCCCTCGGCAGGAGCCGCGCTCCGATTGGCCGAAGAAGCTACGCGTCACTGGGGGCTCGCCGAAGGAGCCGCGATGGGATTGGCCCATCGCTCGTGACCGGCTGGAGATGAGCAAGTCGATGGAGGAGCATGGCGGCGCCGGTGTAAGCAGGGCTCCCGTGTCTTGAGGAGAGCCCTGCTGGTGAACTGGAGGGTGTCGCCGGTCTCCCGTGATTGAGAGGGAGACCGGAGAAGATGAGAATGAGAGGGCGGCCTGCCGAGAAGAGCCCCCGCCGAGGACAGCCGGTGAGTGCAAGCGGCTGGGGGGGGCTCCGCGAGGCTGTGGTGGTGCCGATGCGAGGCGCCAGCTGTGGGCCGGAAGATTGGGCGGCCCCGGATGGCAGCGGGCCGCCCCAACGGTGTGTAGAGCCTGTTGAGGCTCGTGGGGGCCATGTTAGATAAGTAGGGGCGTCGGGGCATATTGTCGGTGCCCGTCCCCTCCTGCCTGGGAGAAGCTCGTGTCCAGGGAGGCTCCAGGGGGCATGTTGCTTTAGAGCCAGTGTGGCTCCAACGTTTGACCAGTGTTGGCCAGGGCCTGTGTGGCTCCAACGTGCGCAGTGTTTGTCTTAGAGCCTGTGTGGCTCAGGTGGCGCAGATTTGTTCTAGGGGCTACTGAGAGCCCTGCCACAGCTTCTGGTACACAGTTGCCCAGCACTTCGTGGGCAGCTGCCACGTTTAGGCTTTTTATACTTTGAGACTGGCGCTGCATGGCAGCGCACCCTGACACTGAGACTCAGGGCGTCTGAGCCCCAACAAGGCCAGTTGGCCTAGGGACTGCCACAGGTAGTGGCTCATGTGATAGTATCTGCATAATGTGAGTTTTGCGCATTGTGATGTGGTGCTAGGAAATGTAATGCATTTAGTATGATTACGCACCTTGATCTTACACCTCTGAATGTTTTTAGACATCATGTGATTCTTGCGCTATTGCTTTACTCTTGACACCTCTGAATGTGTAGGTGTATGCATCATGTGTCTTACTTTTCCTGCGCTGCACCTCTGAATGTTTAGTCATCATGTGTCTTCTTGCGCTGCACCCCTGAATGTATTTTATGGCATCATGTGCTTTATTCTTAACACCTCTGAATGCTTTAGGCATCCTGTGTTTCTCTTTATTACGCCTCTGAATGTAGGTTATTGCATCATAGGTAATGTGTTCTTTTCTTAGACCCCTAAAAGCTGTGTGATACTTAGGGGGTTGTTCTTTTAGTACAGGTGGTCCTAGTGAGGTCCTGGTCCCCTGCGTGACAGTCTCCTAAGGGGTTTAGGGTTGCGTAGGAGGTACTTACCTGTTCCCAGTAGTTACTGGATGTGATCTATAACTGTTACTTTGTGGTACAGTGATTTTATACACTTTTATTCTAAGTTCTATAAGTACTCTTTCTATTTCTAGAAGTGCTGATTATGACAGTGGCCTAGGTGGCCCTGTCCTGTGTACATAATCCCTTGTGAATATTGCCGTGCCAGTTGGCACAATGTACATGTGTGATTTCTATCTGATATGTTTTGACAATACAAAAGTTATTTTAATATAACCTTGTGTGGAGTCTCTTTTGTGGTGTGCCTAGTATGTTGTTGCTGTCGTGCGCTGACGCAAATGCTTTACACATCGCCTCCGAGTTTAGCCTAGACTGCCCGCGCCATGCTACCTAGAGGGCGAGCAGGGGTTATCTTGGCGTGTGACTTCCTTGCCCTGACTGGAATGGTGGTTTCTGCCTGGCTTTGGCATAAGCCTTAGCCTACCAGAAATGGCCGGTTTCCAACAAGTATGATGGACAACTCTTCCTTCAAAGCCATGGGACCTCCATGGGGAGCACCTGCGCTCCTTCGGTGGCAGGTCTCTATGTGAGCCAATTGGAAGAAAACAGGGTACTCAACACAACCAACCCTTTCGTTTCCAGTATTTTATACTGGAAACGGTACATCGATGATGTGCTTTTAATATGGGACACAAAAGAAGATCTGCACAAATTCATTGAATGGCTGAATACGAGAGACCAATGGCTCAATTTCACTTTTTCTGCGAATAACGAAAGTATAGCGTTCTTAGATCTAACAATCTTCCATGAGAATGGGAAACTTGAAACTAAGACCTTTACGAAGCCTACAGCAAAAAACAGCTTGCTGTCATACTACAGCTACCATCCACGGCCACTGCGGGATAATCTCCCCTTTAGTCAGTATCTACGTCATAAGAGAAACTGTAGTAAAGACAGCGATTACAAGAAACAAGCGATGGAACTGAGTCTAAAATTGCAACAAAGGGACTACACACCAGCAGTGATTAATAAATGCATGAAAAGGGCGAAACATCAGCCACGCGAATGCCTCCTACAGACAAATGTGAAGGAACCTATAAAAGACCTGGTAACATGTGTCACTACTTTTTGTCCCTCCACTTACGGGGTACAAAAGCTAATTAGAAAGAACTGGCAAATAATCAATTCTGGACAATTCGACTGGCCAAAACCACGGTTTGCGAATCGGAGAACTAAGAACATTAAGGACGTCCTGGTCCATACGCGACCTAAAATAAAACCAGTACTAACAATTACAAGAGATGCCAGAATGCAACCTGTCTCTGGACATTACCCATGTGGCACCTGTGGGGTGTGCAAGTTTACGAGGCCAACTAAAACTTTACAACTCACGAGCACCCTCAAATGGACCCAGAAACATCACACGAATTGCAACTCCTCCCATCTTATCTACATGATCACATGTCCTTGCAAACGCCAATACATAGGCATGACATGCAGAAAAGTGAAGTTGCGAATCGGGGAACATAGGAGTAATGTGCGACTCAAGAAAAACAACACAAAACTGTGCACACATTTTGTGGAGGCAGGCCACACTTGCGATGACCTAACCTGGACAGTTCTTGAGATTCTGCAAGATAAAAATAATAATGCAGAACGAATTCTCTTTGAAAAAGAGCAAAGATGGGTGGACCGCCTTGGTACCCATATTTCTGGAATGAACGACAATATTCCATGGAGTCAGTTTAATTAACTTCATTAGTTAATACCAGACAGTATAGAATTGCCAAATTGAACAATATCAGCCATCTACATTCTCTGAGACACACATCCCCTTGGGACTACAATGCAATTGAATTAAATTAATTGAGACCTTACAATGGGATCTTGTGTATCTATAACACCTATAATATTGTAAACTACTGCTGTGGATAATGTACTGAGGCTGATACAAAACACACGAGTGGCCATATTGAGATGAGTCTTTTAGTCCTACTTTTGTGTCACTGCTCACACTGAAGAAAAGCCCAGCAACTGTGCCCCGCCTGTAACCAAGGGCAGAGTCAGCACAGGGCCCATAACGCGGTCCACGAGGGTAAGAGTGAGTGCTAAAAAACGAAGAGACGGAGAAACGCGGGTAAGACCGGTCATTGCGACCCTTTAATTCCCAATACTATCTCTCCAGTAGAGACCACGTAAAGCTACTTCTGCACCCTTGCTGAAGCATTGAAAAGACGCCAATAAGGTACTAGCGATTGCGCATGCATAACAGAACGCGATTTTTTAAAATCAGTGCGCGCGATGTTTATGCACCATAATTCATTTGAAAAGCAGCGCGCCAACACGCTCTTATTGCACTTACCTGTACATAATGTAAATATACACTCTCTATCTACAAATGATCCGCATACCATTATAAGTGTTCAAGCAGCATAATAAAGTGTTGCCCGCCCATCGGCGCTTACATGCCTCACTTGACCTTGGTATGAAGCTATTGCACACAGCACCTACTAGTTGTGCGGGAGCATAAATACGCATGTATTGCATGTTCCCTGTAATCCATTCATATTTGTTCTCCATTTACCTGTTTTCTCGCAAAAAAACGTTTATGTGACTGGAAGAAAAGCGCATAAATTCACTAGCAATTCTAGTTTGTGTGTATGTGGTTCTTTGAATCACGATGCCTAATCACCATAATCACAATGCCACAATGTTTGGGATTGTACATGTTTGTGTTCCTATATTGCAGGTGGCAAAATAAGAAACGCTTTAAATAGCGAAAGGAAGCTACACTAATGGTGTGAGTACCGAATGTATGTTTTCTGTTTGTTTTATTGTCCTGACGAAAGCTCTAAAGACCCGGCTGGGCCCAGAGAGCTGAAACATGTTGACGATGCATCCATATATATATAGATATATGGTAATCTAGTTACTCGATTACAACTATATCGCTCTATTTTTACTAACAGTGTTATCTCCCTTCCCATTAAAAATTTTTTGGAGCTATACTGCTTTTATAACCTCTATACCCTCCCTATTATTTCTGGATACTTCTACTTGGACCAGAGGTAGCCTCGGGTGAGGCAGGCATACCACACTTTTTGACTACCCTATGAATATGCCACGACACCTGATGGGGCGGAAAAACAGATATACCGCATCGTAAAATCAGGTTGCCTATGAGGGTTGTCAAATTCGAACCAATGGTTCTGTAGACACTAGTGTCCATTCCAACCTTTTTTGATTAATTCTGGACTTCCAAAGAAGATCACGCACTTCCCTTAGTCTTTAATCCAAACGATGTCTTGCAGTTCCCTATCTGCCTACCCATCTGCTCTCTTAGGTTCCCCAGATCATCTGCCTTGCCTCCACCCAGGGGTGCTGTCCCTAATACAAAATCACATTTACATTAGAAACGCCCCTTAGAGACGCCCCTCACGTGGTGTTGGTCTCCATGCTGGTACTCCTTCTAGGCCCATCGTTAGCGTTGACCTTGCTTCCCAGGCTCCTCTCCAGCAAGACGGTACCCCCAGGAAATTCCTGAAGACTCCTCCAGGCCTGTACCAGGATCTCTTGAACAAAAGTCTATTCATCACTTTCCTGATTAAACCCCCTCGCACCTGCAAAAGACACTTTCTCTGTGGGCCCCAAATTCCGGCCTCCACCATATCTTTAAGTCGTAAACCATGTAACAGGCTCTGCGTCTTGTGCTTAACATGACCTTTCTCTAACGAGCACATGCAGATCAAACGAAATGACTTTATCTATTCAGGCCTGTTAGGATTCCATGAAACGGGCCTGTGCACTCTGTAAAACATTACATTTCTTCGTTAAACAATATTCTAACTTATTACACACAATGATTATATAACGTCTATAAAACATATATATATCAGTCCTAGGTTCAGAAATACTTGAATCATAATAACATTAAAATCCAGATTATGTGGAAATACATCAGTTTCTTGTACTCTTTGTGAACTGCCATGTGGCCTACACATTGCTACGTTTTAGCCGAATTACATTTTCTCTTACAGTCACACAACATAGGATTTCAACATCTCTAACATCTCTAAAAACATCTACATTAGCTTTTAACACTCTATATAAGTATTCTATTCAAATTAAACACTATTATGTACTTTCACTCTATAATTTCGACACCCTTATCTAATGTTTACTAAACTAATACAACATGCGTGTAAATATGGTGCACTTCTACAGTTTTTCTTAATTTGCGCTCTCTCACATCTGAACTAAGAGCTGGATGCTCATCGACTTAGTGGCAGCAGAACCTTTTTTGCTGCCTCCTATTACATTTCTTTTAAACTTTGCCATCTCCACGGCTGTGCAACTCTGGTAACCATTTGGAAAAGATACTTTAACTAGCATTGCCTATCCTTTCACAGCTTATACAGCAGCTATCTATCTTCAAGATATAACATAACTAATTACTAATTCAAATATCAATAATGTCTAAGGAGGACTTACCAAAGTGTACCAGAAACAAGGTATGAGCTTTCGCCCCCATACATGGGCTGTGGTCTTCATAAAACTAGGAAATAAAAAAATGCAGTGATTAGTGCACGAATGTGCTGGTTCAGTCACTGCACCTGTACTACACCCTCTCATGCCCAAAAGATACATTTAGTGACATAATAATTATACCTGTAAGGGCATATTTACTAACATTTCACGCAATGCTATACAGCAAGGGAACTAGCTGTGATGGTTGCTTGAAAGGTAGAGACCAGGAGTGTGCCATATTTACAAAGATAATTTGCAGTTCAGCTCTCTTCTTGCACAGCAGCACACTGGGCTGCTTAGTGCAAAGCGGGTATTCTCGTATCATGGGGCAAGTGTGCATGCGTTGTGTTCAGAATATTTTGTGTGTAGGAAGGAATACCTTCCTGCATAAAAACTATCCTTTAAGGCTATTTCGTCTTTGCATGTGTGCTGCAGATTCCAGCACACGTGCAAAGAGGAAAAAACAAGGAGAATGAAATATATTTCTCCTCATTACGTTAGCCTGAGGTTGTAGTGTAGTTCCTATATTCCCAATAGGCTCTGCGCATTGGAATAACATAAACGATAGTTTAGACGTAGGACTTAGGTCGACTAGGTCTCTATTGAATATGTTAGACTTAATTATGAATGCCAGCTAGCTCAAAGGTCACTAGAAACTTTCTCGAATTCACAAGAAGCGATTAGTTTCTGACAACCGCATAAACATAACAACTTTGCTCCCTCAAGAATAAGGAGTATATCTCCAGAGTCGCGGAAACAATAGATAGCTATTTCACTCAGTCAATCGTGCATGTTTAGTTTCACCAGAAGTGCAGAGAAACAGAGAGACAGGCGTTTTCAATAAAAGAGGTTATTTATTGAACAGTCTTATTTCTCATGCAAGAGAAGTGAATTGCTACAATCGCAATACTTGTAAAGTGCGTACAGTAAAAGGAGTATTACAAAATAATTCTGTAATTATTGGGGGCCCAAGTCCTTCTGATCGAGGCTCAAAAAAAAAAAAAAAAAAATTCTGTAAAAGCATGGTATGGTTTCTGAGCCATATGGTGTTTAAAATAGATCAAATATATACAATGATAAAATCATGACTAAACATACTCAACTGGTGCTTCTAAGATACACCTACCCCAGTGTGACTAACCTAAGCCTAGTACAGGGAAGGAGTAAGTGAGATGTAGTTTGAGTTAAGATAGTTTCTGCCAAGAATCTAAATCAAGAATTCTCTAAGGGTCTAATCAGCTCCGTACCTTGGTTATAGAATGAAGGAGGTTTTGTATCTCTCTCTCAGGACTCAATCTCCCAGTAACCCGCAAGGGTGACAGGGAAACACTGAAGCTGGATTTCTCGGCAGGAGAAAAGACAGCGTCTCTCTCAGTGCGTCAACGGGAGGGTCGGCTTCCTTCGGCACTTGCTACAGCAGGGCGTCGGGCAAGTAGATAGTCGATCTGCTCCAAACCACTGTGTGTTTAGCTTGGGCAGATGCTGGTATATTTATACCTGGAAGGTGCCGAGTTTGACGTACCGTTGGACATAAGACGTCACTAAGAACTCGCAGTTCTTTCAGGACTCCGGGAGTTCTAGGACAAATCAATACAGAAGCAGGGGGAATTCCCGGGGTGCTGGAGGCTTGGTTAGTTTAAGAACACGTTGTGCTTTCTAGGAGTCTATGGGAGTAGCCTTGCCGTATTTGGACTGCATTGGCTATGTCTTAATATGGGTATGATTCTTATGCCTATATAACGATATGATTTAATATAACCACATAAGGGCATAAATCGGGAATATTTACTAGAGTCCTCGAATCGTCTACAACAAGGTAGGGCAGCATTTTAGTGCAGACCCATGTTTGCAAGGCTTTGTAAATATTGGTTTGTATCAAAATCCATTGGAGGTTGCACTGAAATGCCCATGTCCCACACATTGAACTCCTGCCTGATGCAAGGTAATGCAAAACAACCCTAAGTGTTGCCTTGCATTACTCTGTGCTCCCTTGGATTACAATTCATTTTGTCTTTTTTGTTCACTCTTCCACAATGGTGGAGGAGTGTCGCCCCGCTGGCTCAGCGTCAACAACTAAAAAATGAAAAAATATTTCATTATTGTTTTATTGTTCAGCAGCTGGCTCAGACACGCTGTGTAGAGAAGGGTGGCGATGGGCCATGGGAGGGGAGAGTAGAAGTGGAGTCCACGCTCTAAGTGCACATGTGTGCTTGGCCAGCTGTCTCAGGCTCCTCAAACACACATGCGAACTTAGGTTTCTCTAACCCGGCTGTACAGAACAGCCGGGTTAGAGAAACTGCATAGACTCTCTGTGCCTGAGCGAGCGTATTTTCAGCCCTTTCGGGCCAATCCACTCACTGCTTTCATAGCCTGAGAGCAGCTTGGGGATAGGACAGGAAGTCTGTGATCCTGTCCCAGTGTCTGCTGCCACTAGAAAGAAGAATGCAAAGAGGCACGACGCAGGAGGCAGCCAGCAGCTTAAGATAAGTCTTCTGTTTTTTTTTAAATATTAAACTCCCCCTCACACACACACACCCACACCCGCACCCCATGCCCCCTAAACTCGCAACACCACTTTTTGTATGTGGTGGCCACCACTGGTTTTTGTATTTTACAAAACCACACAAAGCCCCAGAAATTGGAATTTTAATTTCTTTGTAAATCCCAAAATTGATTTTGCTTTGGGGCTGTACCAAATAGGTGATGCAACACCAACACAAACCCTTATTAAATCAGGGCCTTTATCACATGCAGCATAAGTAGGGAGTAATAAGGAAATTAGTAAAACATTTAAAAGGGGTGTTACCAAACAGGCATGCATGTATGCTATATTGGTAAAACATACCCAGGAGAAATATAATGAAGAGGATTTTGAACTGGAAAAACTGAAGTTGGTAGGATTTTATTCCATGTTTCAATAATAGGTTGATTGGAGAATTATTGGCCATGAGGGCCCCAGGCAGACATTTGACCTATTGCATGTGCATCCTGGAAGGTATCTTTTGATGAAAGGGCATTTGCAGAAATCACTTTTTTACGATGTGATATCCATATAGACAATATTGATACGCCATTAGTTGAATAGTCCTCTTTGATAGACAAACAAAAATGTATCTACAAACAAGTATTAAGTTGTAGATGGGGCACACTGTTGGAGAACAATAGAGAAAACGGTACTTGTGTGAACTTGCATTCATTATATGCAGTTAAGGCTACTACATAAACACATTTTGCATACATTGTCCTGAGCCAGTAGAAAACGTGGAAAATGTGATGTACAACCCTATTTAATGGAAACAAACCATGAAAATTGAGAAATGTTTAAGTACAGTGAGTGCAAAAGTTAAGTGAGGATGTATTAATGTGACCTTCAGACTTACAATGTACACTTTGAGATGCATTGTTTTCAAAAGGAGAAAATGGTGTGAAACTTGCCGCCCTACTTCTTCCAATCCACAATAAAATATATCAGTGGTCTGTCAGTGCAAAATGAAGGCTGGGTTTCAAAGTATTTTCTGTGCAAAATCAATGATGTTTTTTCAAACCGACCTTTGTCCATCCCAACCCTAAGCCTTACAGACTTTTAAAAATATTGGTGATGTGAGAAAGATAATGCAGATTTACTTCACTTTTTTGCTTTTTCAAACTGTAGTTGGGACTTTTTGGGAGGAAGTCTCATCTGTATTATTCGAGGACATCCAATATAAATTCAGGAGGTCCAAATCCATGGCAGATTTTCAGGTTAGCCACATAAGATGGATTTTATGAAATGTAACAGCAAAACCATAGTCAGATGTTACTATGTTATCATCAAAATTCGAAAGTTTAAGGCTATAGTTTTGGACTCTTTTTTTATTTCTCTCAAACAGACCCCAAAGCAGTGATTTGTTTCTTAAAAATAAAAAGGCCTCTGAAATTAGCAAATTCTTCTGCCTGAGAATGTGTGCCATTGTTGATTTTCCCTGCCTGAGTCGCCATGGAAAGTTAGCTTACGTGGGCATGGCAAATATGCTTTGTGGGGCCTATCCTATAAGTAAGAGGCCTCCAAACAACGAAAAGGTGATGGCCTTACAGTGGATGTTGACACAAATAATTGACTCATGCCTGAGCCAAAGAGGCTCCACCGGCATTCAGTATGGGGTTCCCCTATCTCTAAATAGGGTAGAGGAACCACAAGTTTTGTAAAGTAATAGCCCAAAGATTT
This sequence comes from Lissotriton helveticus, assembly GCF_964261635.1. Classification (NCBI taxonomy): domain Eukaryota; kingdom Metazoa; phylum Chordata; class Amphibia; order Caudata; family Salamandridae; genus Lissotriton; species Lissotriton helveticus. Next base: position 643,238,954 of record NC_136071.1, on the reverse strand, counting down.
ATGAAATGGTTATTTTTGGTAGGTGGTTTATTAGGAGGTGCAGGTAGGTACCTACAGCTAGTAATAACACCACAATCACAAATAAGGTCCAGTCAAGGCTCAATAAATTAATCATTGCTCAACTCTTGGTAGCTTGGCTCATGAGCAGTCAGGCTTACCTTAGGAGACAAACTCCAATGTAGGAAACCAGTGATATGAAATTTGAAACATTAAATCTAAATGTGCTTTCTAGTGCTTAAAAGCTTAGAGCATCAACAGGGGACATCTGGTCGTGCTTGAACAGGACCAAGTCAAAGTTTGAGGCGGAATGCGATAGAGTGTGGGTTGGATATGATGGAGTTTGTGGGTGCGGTCAAAGTTTTACATTCATACGTGTCACTTTTTTGGTTCTCTTTCTCTCCGCGTCGAGCGAGTCTCCTTGGCAGGCCAGATTGCGGTTTGATGACAGCGGCTTGCTTCAGAGCAAGGCCTTGGTGGTCAGGGCCGGACTGGCCACTGAAAGCAGCCCTGGCAGATTTTGCCTGACCAGCCTCCGTCCGACATGTAGCGAGTAGCGGAGCGCTAAAAGGTGGGTTTGGGGGGATTCTCCGCCCTAGCAAATTTTGGAAAACAACAGACCAAAATGGTGAATTTGACTGCACATTTTTCATTACCTATTCAATTGTATCAACTTTCAAAGCACAGTAAATAGTAGATGATGACCTTAAAGAGCACCAGGTTACCCACGCAGTCACATCTACCCAGAGAAAAAAGTAAAAGTGAGACCAGCCCAGACATGGTGTGTAGCGAGAAAGCGCAGTGAGCAACCACTGTGTTGAACTTGTCCCCCCATTAACAGACATAACAGACGTGATAATAGTATTGTTAGTTTCACTCACACAGAACTGCCATTGCAGAGCCTATAAGTACAGTACAGCCAGTAGTGATTCATTTTTTCAAATGGCTCCCAATCAGCACCTGGAAAACTGTTATGCACGCACTCATCATGAGCAAGCTGATCTACGGGAATACCCTGTATGCTTGGATCAACAAAAAACTCATCAGAAGGCTGCAGACAACTCAGGACTCTGCAACCTGAATCACTCTCAACCTCCCACATCACATTCACATTGCACCACACCCGAAGAAGCTCCAGTGGCTCCCATACACAAAGCAGCACAATTCAAACTCCTCACCCACACTTTCAAGACACTACATAACACTGAACCGGCATACTTCACCAGTCGCATGTCCTTTCACAAACCTTCCAGACACCTCTGCTCATCTGTGCTCCTACTTGCACACAACCCGTGCCTACGAAAAATCAGATTTGGTGGTCAAGCCGTCTTCTACATCGTTCCTAAAATGGGGAACTATATGCTACTACACATAAGAGCCTCCTCCTCACTTCTTGAATTCCACAATCAGCGGAAGACCTGGATTTTCAAGTATTCTAGGTGTGGCTAGACTGACCTGCTCAGTGCCAGGATACTCTCATAGGTGAGAGTGTGATCTCCGAATCTGCATAACATAAAGACAGAGAGCAGATACAGCGCAGACAACAACAGCACAAACCTCCTTTCTTGCACACAAAACCTTCACAGCACAGAAGCAACTGTCCACCTGCCTCATGTGCTGCATCCACCCAAGCTTCTCTCACACATGAAACAGGTACAGCCTGGGCAACTCCATCTCCACGTGTCCTCCTAGAACAAAGCTAAGCCCACATTCCAATGAAATCTGGGTGTTCCATAATATTAAGATGACACTGCCCAAACTTAAACACAACAATTCATCTTACATATACAGCAGGCATATCGCAGAAAGTATCAGCACAGGCTTCCTGAGAAAAGGAACTGGTATGGCATGGGCAGCAGCACTGCAAGCTTCATACACATTGCCAGCTCCATACGCAAACACACAGAAATGCTCTCCTTTACCCATCCACTCTTTGAACTTAATATTAAATATATTGTTATGTTATGTTAAATGGCACTTTTTAAGCGCACTAACACCCGAAGGTTTCTTGCCGCTTGCTGGAGGAACATGTGAAAGAGAAACGAGGAGAAGATTTACCCAGAAAGAGTAAACAGAAAAGTTTAAAGGAGTTTCCTAAACTGGGAAAGGGAGGCACTGGATTTAATGGCCTGAGGGAGGGGGTTCCAAAATTTAGGGGCGAGGGAAACAAAACGGCGACCCCCAAATTTATTGATTTTAAATTTGGGGGTGACAAGCAGGTGATGTTGAGCTGAACGGAGGGAGCGTGCGGGTCGATACAGAGTGACCAAGGATTTCAAGAATTGTAAGTATTCTCATTGTGTTCCAGTGGCTTAATTGTGGTGACCCTTTTGTGTGCCTGGTTTTGCTAATGGCATTGGACAAGCAGATTTCTCTCAACACTGAGGGTGTGCGAAGTTCCAGAGTTGGTTGACTTCAGAGACCTTTTTCAGCAGTGATGGTCTATGAAGGCTATGGGTACTTGAAATCAAAAGGTATAAATAACGGTGCAAACCAAAAGAATTTGCGTATGGCCTGAAAGCTGACAATTTTAAATTATTGATGGTATAGGCATTTTTTGTGTTTATTGATATATAAAGGGCCCTCCCTATTCCATGTTCTTAGGGGCCTAACTCCTTAGCTTCTCAAAGAACAGTCCAGCTCAGCAGCCCTTGGCAAAGTCGAAAAATGTCACCTTGTTACATTGAAGCAAAGTCTCCAAATTCTCTTGACTTTGCAGGTGGAGATTTTAGCTTTGTCCACCTCCGCTCACCACATGGAGTAAAGTGCAAAGAGAAAAGAGGGGGTTGGATTCAATGGATGTCATTGGCAGCACCAGGTCCACAAAATGGTAAAATATAAGAAGGTAAGAAAATGCAAATCTGAACATTTTACCAATCCTAACAAACTTTAAAATGTGCGTGAGTGTGGGAGAGGCCGTGCAAGAGCAGTGCCTGGTGAAGGGGAGGTTCAAGTCACTGTCTAAACAGCTAAGTAGTGGTGGGACCACAGGTAACAACAAGGCCACCACCTAACTCTGGCAGCTGGCTCGGCATCCGCCGGGTCGTACGCCCTGGCCCCTGCTCACTAACACCAGCAGGCCTGCCCTGCTCACAAATATATCCACATCCTCTCCACATTCCACACTCAGGGGCCAGGGCTCTCTGCCTTCCTTTCTAAGACTGCACTTCGACTGAGAGTTTTCCCAAGCAGTTGAAGATCTGGCTATTTTAATTCTTATCAGGCCGACCTCGGTTTGTTGTGCTAGCGCTTTTGAATACCTTTTCGGGTATGATTTATAAATCTCAATAACATAAAATCGCACTGCTGTCACGCATTGATGGTATTTGCCTGTGTTATATATACAGAGACAGTGAAATTATGTAATTCTGGGGCCACTTCAGTCACACTAATTTGGACTTTGCTGCACTTGCCACATAATCCATCTACTGCTTATTTGTTTCCTCCCTTGCAGCATATTCCCATTGCTCCTACTTATATCCTATTGACTTGAGCACAGGACATTCCTTCCCGGGCGTTGGCCAGATCCCGTGCCACTTGGTTTGTTCCGAGAGTCCAGCTTGAAATGTTTTTCTGTCAGCCCATGTTCTCCCGCCACATTGATCCGTTTGTTCTTTCCAAGTATTACTGTCACTGGTTGTACACAAAACTGCAAGTCTATATTTAATCTCTACCGGTATAACATGCACTGCAAAGTTTATGTACATTTGTGTGTACAGTGTTCTGATGCCCTGAGGCCTGACCTGCAGCAGGCCTGCCCTGCTCACAAATATATCCACATCCTGTCTACATTCCACAGTCAGGGGCCAGGCACTAGTGCGCTGCGCAGAACTGGGCCGGGGATTAAACAAAAAGGTACAGGCCTGGCCAAGGCCCTGGGCCGTGGGGTGGGGTGGGGTGGGGGGGCTATAACTTGTTTAATCGCGGCCCGGCCCACAGTGCCACAATGAATCTGATTGGCAAATTGCAATTGCACTTTGCAAACATGCAAACGACATGACGCCGCCGGACACAGACAGACTCAGGCACAAGAGTAGTCTAGAGTGACTGTGAGATTTCTGAAAGTGAGTGACTCACCGTCGGACAGGCGCCAGGCAGTCTGCAGCAGGGAGTGGGACAGGAGGCAGCCAGGGGCTTGAAATAATTAAATTATAGTTTATGGGGTGCCTCTCTGCTCTCTCACCAGGTGTCGTTGTCTCAGTCTCTGGCAGTGGCTTAGTTCTGGAACTCTCCTCGACCTGGCCCAACCGTCACCAGTCACAAGCACTTGCTATACAATGCGCATGACACCACCAGCCACCCGCCCCCGCCCTAAAGTGGGTGAACTGAAGAGACCGCGGCAGCGGAGACATCTGCATGTGACTCACCCACCCTATTGGTGCACAGACAGTGCTCTAATGCATGTGCATGATGCATGCCATTTTATGGAGAAAGATTGATTGCAGAGAAATTAGAGAATACAGATTCAGAGAGACTGAGTCGTAAACTTCTCAGATTTTTTTTTGACTAACACTGCCTGCCGGACCAAAAATCAGCCCCCCCCCCGCAACAAAACCACCCCTGCCAAAAAATCGGCCCCCACCCCATCCAGCCTACCGGGGGAATGCCCGGTGCCTGGCATCGCCAGTCCGGCCCTGTTGGTGGTTCCTGGAGGCCTTGGTTCTCATTGTTGATGACAAAGAGCTCCAGAGCTTTCAGCAGGGCAAACTTGAAGTTCAAAGTCCAAATGATTCCAAGCTTCGGGATCTTCTTCCAGAATGTCTTGTTGAGATTTTGAATGGTCCACAGCACCAGCTAAGTTTGCAGAAGTTTGCAGAAGTTCTGAGTTGGTCCTTGGAGAGTTGGGACTACAATTCCCACACTGCACTTGGTCAAATGAAATCCTTAAACGTCCACTGGACGCTGGACAGCTGAGCTCTTCTTGGTGGAGAGGATGCAGGTGACTTCTTGAAGCACTTTCGTACCTATTGTTTTCAGGGAGTGCACTCCTTTATCCTTTAAAGCAAGGCAAATTCCTCTTTTGTGTAGCCCAAAGTGTGCATCAGGTGCAGTCCTTCACAGAGCAGTTCTCTTTTGGTGCAGACCAGGGGTTCAGCAGGGCAGTCCGTCTCTAGATGTTTTACGGCAAGGATCTGAGTTGCTGGTCAGGTCTCCCATATTTATCCACGTTTCTGGGCTGGCACGAAGGGAGGTACCCCTGACCAGTTGAGTGCAAGGTGCCACCCTCTGTGATGACAACTTCCTTAGAAGTGTGGCATATTTTGGCATGTTTTGGTCCCAGAAAGGACTGTACCACAAAAATCAAATTGGAGAAAATCTTTCCTAGAGGTTCAGGTATCGATAACCCAACCCACAGGCTAACTTTTCACTACACTCCCATTTCAACTCCTCTCCTAATTCAATTACAGGGGCTCCCAATCTGACTGGGGTTGAAAAAAGTGGGGGTGGGCCTGGTTCCTGCCTCACTGTCTTTCTCCCTTTGAAGACCAGTTGGGCTACCCAGCCCTGTTCTGACATCTGCTGCTGCAGATCACCTCCCACCAGATATCTCCGTTGTCTCAGCCCAGGCCACCACACCTCATCAAGAAATCTTGGCTCAGCCTGTCAGAGGTTGGCCAATTAGATGAGGCTGCTACACGGCTAATTTTAGGTAACTTTAGGAAAGCAGTTTAAAACTACTTTCCTGAAATAGTTATAATAAATCCAAACTTGGCAAGTTGCTGGATTTATTGTAAATAATATTTTCATAATTTGATGATCATTTTTGCTCACTCTTGTCAGAAGTTAGACTTTATTAAAGTTTAATAAAGCCTTCCCATGTTAGCCTATAGAGCTAATGTACTACCATGGGGGGAAAACATAATTGGCAGTTTTTCCCTTGCCTGGGCATATAAAACATATTTTATAATGTCCCTGCGTATTACTATAATGCACACTACCCTTGGGCACTTAGGGTAGACCTTAGGGATGACCTGTATGTAAAAAAAAGGTTGTTTAAGACATTCAAAATACTTTCAATTTCGAAGTTGAATTTGGACATGATTTTATTTTAAAAGCAGCCTGCCAAGTAGGGCTGCCTTTAAAATGACAACAGGCACCACAGCAGTGCACAGTTAGGTGCATTCATTCTAATTTGCCTCTAAACCTACTTGCCCTACCATATTCTAGGGACTTACACATAGTCAAGTCAAGTCAAGATTATTTTATTCAATGAATACAGAATTAATTATAAAAGTTTCAAATCACAGATAAAAAAGCAATTCATATAAGCAAGTAATTATTTTTCTAGTTCTCAGGGGCGCACATAAAAAGGAAGCAACACTAAAACAGGTCAGAGGATCCGGCAGCATTCGTAAAAAGTATAAGGCCGGGCGACAGTGTCTAAAATTAAGCTTACGTAAAAAAGGAATTAAAAACCTTTTCCGAGGATTTGAATAAAATTTACAAAAGAACAAAATGTGCAAATCAGTTTTACGCGAAAGATCATCACAAGGGCACCAAGGGAGATCATTGGCAGAATAAATACCTGCAGGGTAGCCCAACATGCATGGGATATAATTAAGCCGAAATCTTACCAGAATATATCTAAGCTGAGGAAATGTTACAAAATTAAGAAAGGAAGATAACCCCTCCTCCTGCTGTGGACCCTCCAGGTATTCCCTTATAGATGATTTGTTATGATTTACATTCATTCACACATCATTGGCAAAAGCTAATAAAATTGTTTTTTAAACTTTTTTCGGGACTGAAAGATAATTTCCAGGTAATTTGAATACATACTCTAAATCTAGAGTATGTAGGGTCTTATTCACATACATCAACCAGTTAATATTTTCTATGTAATCTAGGTCTAGACTGTCCATTATTATTTGGACACATAGGTTGTCAGTATCATATTTAATTTGAGCTAATTACCATATATATTTTAAACTGAGTAGCGACCCCCTGGGACTGGTTAGCAGAGCTCAGGGCACAATTAGAGTCAGTCATCATCAGTATCAGTCAAAAAATGGGGGTGGTCAGGGCAAAAAGGACGACTTTCTCATAGTTCTCACACCACAAACTATTAACTGACCCCCTGAGTATTCTTGGGGCTCCATTTCATGACATCCCCTCAACTGCAATCCTCTTGTGGCAGGCACATGCTAGAAACTTCTAAGTGAAAAAAACAGCCTGCGATCCCAAACTATTAAGATCCACCATTGGTCTGTGCCTTCTCATGCCCTATCTTCCCTTTTCCACTAATCAGATCTTTATTCTCTTGTATATGATTTTTCTTTCTTCTTTCCATATTTTCATCCCTTGTCTTTGTTGTGCTGCCCGACGCACATGTTAAACAGTGGGGGCTCCTCCGGCCAAGGCGGCAGAACGTCGCCCCACTGCTCAAAAGGAAAAATAAAATGATAATAACATATAATTATTATCATTTTATTTTTCCTATTGCAGTCAGTGGTGAGTCGGGGCTGGCCAGAGCAGAGGAGGAGTGGCTTTCACTCCCTAAGTGCATGTTCATGCGCACTTTGCAAGCACCCCACCAGGCTGCATTACACAGACTGGTGAGGAACATACACAGGCTCAATGTCCCAGTCTGAATTGAAGCATTGTGATTGGCTCAGGGGAGCCTATGTGCCAAGGTGCTTTCTGCTGCCAGCTGGGACTGCAGGAAGAAGGAAGATTCAGAGGACAGAAGAGAGGCGGCGGTAAGTCCTTTGTTCTTTTATTTTCATTCCCAACGCCCCCCCCCCTGCCCCACCACCCTCGTCTGGTAGCAGCTGCTACTAGTGTTAAACAGGTGAAGACCAGGAACTCTCTGTGTGGAGTAAATAAATAAAGTTACAGTTGTGCATATGATGACCTCTTACACATGATAGGCTTGATCTCTGCACACTTGTACATAACGTCCCCTATGTGGCCAGCTGACGTCCCAGTGGGCTTTAGCCCATGTCAAAATGAATGCAGCATAGCAGCTTTATGGGTAGCAAGACTATTAATAACTTGTGCGTTTTATTATTAGTAGTCAATCCGTTTCCATGAATTTTCACCTAAATGATCCACACATGAACAGTTTGAGCCATTGTGTGTCTAATAAATGATTTACATCTTCATGGAATATTTTCAACTCTTTATTGAGCGAGAAATTCTGTATCAGTTCTGGCCAAATGTGCCAAGGAATTTATTTCGACATCTGGGGCCGTAGCTTGAGTCACTGTGATGAAATATCGTGTTTTCCTTTTGCATAGAGTATGCAACTAATCATATATTTTTTATGTAATAACATCCTAACATATATATGTTGATAAGCTCGGGGCGTGAGTGTGCAGGGAGAAATGTGCAATTGGAAATTGGCTCTGAGATGCCTCTTTCTCTTCAGGTGCTTCTAATGATAGCATATTCCTTTCACATGAAAGAACCCTCTAACTGCCTTTGTAATAACTGACAGGTTTTATATTTAAATGTAGGTCTAAATCATTTTGGCGTTCATGAGGAAACAATTAGAATTCATCAGTGGGCTTAATTTATAAAAGAAATTCTGGCAGCCGAGCCCCTTCCTCCAGGGGTTATGTGACATGCAGTAAGCAAGCTTGTTCGTCAGCCAATTTGGCGCGAAGTCGGTCTGGTCAGCATCTTGCCCCGGCGGGTCCCCTGACAACGGAACCAGAAGCTACTGTTGTCAGAGCACTGATGCTCAGTATATTGATTCTGTTACCTTCTTACAGCAGCCCAGCTGTCATGAACGTGAGGTAATTAACCACACATGAGATCTGATGTTGACAAAGCACCCTGGTAATCGGCACAGTCGAGTGCACCGCGATTCACTAGCAGGTAAGTAAGACAATTGTTCTAGTAATATTTCGCACGTACTGAATTCAACTATTAGGATATTAAAATAAGCTGTGCCAGTCTGCACTCGATAGCAATTTGCAGAACTTCCCTAATATGAGACAATGTACAACGTATTGAAAATACGGGCACCTATCTGCATTGTGTAAGGTACATATGTCACTAGTACGTTTCTGCTGTTTGGGGGCTAGATAAAGTGTCACACATGGAATCAGGTATTTACATAAAATAATTGCAAGTGTAAACAGACTATAAAGCATATTCAGCCAGCTTGGTTGTCTTTTGCAAACTTGGCAGACAACACTTTAAAATGTGTTGAATTTTATTCGGAGAAAAAGTTCTGCTACCAAAGATAGGACAATTTGTTGGTTTAGGTGCAGGTCTCCTACAGCCTATAGAAGGCCTACCTAAAGAAAGGTTCAGTAGAAGATTCTCTGTGATCTGGAGACATCTTCTAGTATGGTTTCATGTTATTTTTTTTAATTATTTTGCAAAACAACTTTATGGCTCCTTACAGATACCTCACAGACCTTCAATGTCATTGAGTTTCGACCTTTTAGGGGATTTTTATTGCAGGGAAGCAACAAGATTCACATACGGGATGTATAAAAAGCACAGATCAGGTATCTCCCAACTTTTGCACCTTGCTTTTTTCTGTTGTTCACCACCTTAATTACAAGCAACACCAAGAACACCGAAAAACAAAAGCTAAACAACTATTATTTGCATTTAAAACCTTGCAAAAAACACTTAGTGACAGTTCCACTACCCACTTATTAAAGGTCGTGGCATCAAAATTTCTACCCGCAATTACATATGGCTCCGAACTCCTAAATACAAAGGATGCAACATCCTTGAATATCGCCCAAACTAGTCTCTTCAAAGAATTGTTTAACATCCCGCGCTATAACTCTCAAGACCGGATTAGACTTGAATTTGGGTTAAAAAAACAGATCATGTCAAGACAAGGAGCGCTGGTCAAATACTATTGGAGAATGCGGGCAGCAGAGGACGACTCTTTGGTACATTATTGTTGGCTGGAGGTCGAAAAGCAATCAAAACTGACTAATTCGGTCTATTCATTCTTAAAAAAATGGATTGAGGCTTTAAAGTTAGAGGAAGCATGGCATACTACACCGTCCTACTCGGAGTACAAACAATTGGTCAACAAAACAGTTAACCAAATGTCTCAAGATCAGGATAAAGCTGCGTTGTCCATGAAAACAAATGCATGGACGGTGCTGCAGACATATAAAAAGCTAAATCCCCAACCATATCTCTTGGAACACTTTGCAAACCGAATGAAACAGCAATTAATTTTATTGAGACTAGGAGTGTACCCAACTAAAGATTTAACCCCAAATGGAAACGCACCTGGTTTTCAATGGATTGCCGCCTTTGCGGACAAGGCGACGAATCAGTGCTCCACTTACTTTGTATTTGTCCGGCATTATCATCTAAACGGAAAAAACTGCTGCAGCCGTTAATGAAAAAAGAGCATGTAAGGACCTGCAGATCCGCAGGATTAAAATGTTTAGGAGGGTCAACAGTGCAATTGGCATGTAAATCATTAAAGTTTTTAAGTCTAGCTGCAAAAGCGCTAGAAAAGAAAGACACGGAACCTGATCTTGAAAAAGTTTAGAAATTCACCTCAAAGCAAATATAAGAATAAGAATCAGATACCTCAAGCTAGAATAACTTCTTTAAGACTAAAGGCAACACTTGTACTGTTTGTTTTGTTTTATTGATCAGAATGTTTTAAATGGAAAGTTTATTAATTAATTTGTATTTATTCGTGAATTTTAAGTCACAAGTGTTTACACGTTTTAGCAGTTAACCGCTCTTTTTATGATTTAAACCAAATCAAATAAAGTAAATTTATCAATCAATCAATCAATCTGTTGTTCACTGAAATGGATCTCACTCAATGGAAGGAGACTGAGAGTGTTTGAAGAGTCCTTGACCAAACTGATCATTACTCACAGTATTATGGGCCCAACTTGAGAACACAGATATTGATTGGAGAGTGTGGGAGAACCAGGAAAGAAGGCCAGTCAAGAAGACGTTTGAATCTTGGGTAATTACAAAAATCAAGCCCTGACCAAGGCTGTGATGCCATTGAATGCTAACAACTCTACCAAACGTTTTCTCTAGCTTCCATAAAATGTTTTTTTCGGGGTCGATGGCAGGAAATGCAGTCCCTGTGGCAGAAGTACCACACCACAATGACCTGAGATGGCGGACAGGCAGGACACCACCACATAGTACAGAAATGGTGTACATTGACACCGATAGACTGGATGGATTAAATAGATGGATCGCTCGACATGGTGCATTAAGCGAAGTTCACGCCAGCGCGGTTACCAATTTATGGCCAGGACATTCGGAAACACTGGTAGTCGTCCGGTCCAATATATGTGACACAGAGGTTACAGCTGAAAGAAACCTAAAATCCTGCCAACAGAGTATGCACAGTTGAAGAGAACATAACAAACACGTCACATGAAGAGATCAAAAGTGACCCTTTGAGTTTCCACTATTGTGAATGTTGCATTTAAGGCGAATAACACAAGAATACCTTATCCGGACACTGAACAATACCATATGAGTTTTCCCTGAGTCTAGAATATTTGCTCTTCTTTATCCCCTGGACATCTGGGTTGTTGTCATTGGAAGAGTTCCTGAAGAAGGTGGCCTTGAGCCGCCGAAAAGCGCGTCAACCAAGTGCGGGGTCTCACATTGAGTGTTTAGACCTATATTCATGATTCTTTCTTTCTTGTTGTGGTGATGTATGTAGATAGGGTGAGAATGTTGTGAATGTTGATTGTGTGATAGCATTGTGATTTCTGTTTTTCCAGGGGTATAATTAAATTATGCTCATTTGTGTACAAAATTTAGATTGTATATAGCTGTACATCACATGTTTTTATGATGTCCTTTCTCTCTTTTTACTTCTTTGACTTATTTAAAAAAAATGTATATAAAAATTGTTTTCTGTATAACGAATGGTAAAGAATTTTGATGTATTAGCAAACGAGATAAATGAAAGGAATGAAATATAATGAAATAAAAACTATACCTTTTTGAAAGAATGTGATGTATTTCTCAGTGTTTGTCACCAATTTGAGGTATATTGACAAATTTGAGTGTGTGGCTGTTAAGGGACATTTTTCTCTTGTTGTGTGTTAGTTCATTCCCCTCCTTTCCCTGGCTTCTATTAGCTTTGAGGGGGTCCCATCAATTTTGCTACTGGATTAAATAGATGGGACAGGGGATGAACACAATGCAGTGCAATTTTGGAGCCTGCCTAATTTATGAATGATTACATGTGATCACAAGCCTCTCCCTATGCACATGTTAAAATGATTGAAACAAGAGCGAAATGCACATAATTAATTAAAATAAGGTCACATTTCCCAAACTCTCAGATATCATCAGATACTCGCACTAGCAGGGCTAAATGAAGGTCGAATAGCTACCCTCAGAATTTTCGCAGACACCTAGGTTTGCTTTAAACTTCTCTGGTATAGCTAGGAATCCTGTCAAGCCTCACCATGAATCTATGATAAGCATCAGCTTCTTTATTGTGGGTGTTTTCACTTTCTACTTTTGCAGATATTGATAAATGCAACGTGACTATTTACACTTCACTACGGCATTCCTAGCTAAACTTCCACTAATAAAAGCTGCAGGTCTATCCTGTCCTAAATCTGCCTCATTAAGCCCTTAGACAAAAGTAACCTCTAGCAATCTCACCCAACACCGTACTTTGTCTAACGTCTCCTTTTAAAATAAAACTCTCTCTATATACGACTACTTATGTTTTAAAAGTGCAGTAGTTTTACTTCTCCAGAATACAAATTACAGATTCATAATTTCATGCCAATTATCGTCCAGTTTCTTTACTTCCTTTCAGATATGCTACAACTATTGGTCTTTATTGACCTAATTTACTACTGCTCTTCAAACAACATGCTCCTGTTCCCTTCAGTCTGGATTTCACTCATGGAATTCCACTGAAACAGCACCTACATGTTTCCAGCTTCATAACCAACAAGTACAATGTCTTCTCTTGATTGTTATACTCTTTGACCTATCTGCTGCCTTTGACACTGTTGATCTTCCAGTTCTCTCTTAACTCACTAGGCATTACCAACAGAGCTGTTTCTCATACTAGTTCTGTAACTCCTCCTGTAATGTGTTTAGCACTCATAGTCATCTATTTTAACCCAACTACTAATGGGTGCTCACAAGGATTAGTCCTTTGACCTATTTGTTTATCACTATATAACACTGTCGGAACCCTGTTCAATGGACCACAGGCAAGCACAAATTACTGGGCCCCAACTGTTGTGGTTGAGGACTTTTAATCCTGATGTCCCTGGGCCCGGCTTACTATGGGCTCTGAGCAACTGGGCAAAGTGACCCTTCAGTACTTAACTCACAGTCGTAGCACAGGTCGAGCAGTCCAAGGCTTCTCAGGGAGGAGCTATTTGTAAAGAAAGCACAGACTCACAACTCAAATTATGCCCTTGCAACTCCAATAAATGATTATCTAGACCACGATTTATGTGAAAAGAAATATTTATCTACTAATGCAAAGTACAAGACAACAGACTGCAAACAATCTTCATTGCCTTATCGAGGCAAACACACTAGCATTTCCCAGGGCAGTTTTCCAGTCCCATGTCCCCATTTATTGCTTATGGTTATTTCCAATTCAGGTGTGGCAACCTCCTAGCTAGTTCCTACTAATGTGGTAAAGTCACAGAAGTTCTATGGGGGCTGTTTGGAAAGATCCTGTGTCCTTTTGATGAGCAGAGCTAGTTCCCCCAGGACCCAGAGACCCGCTTTTCAGTCTTACCCACACTCACAGAGTGGTGGTTCAGAGTGCCCGGGTTCCCCTTCGGCCACCCAGTGGGGTCCGGGGGGGGTGGGAAGCTGTGGTCACCATCCTTAGTGCTCCTCCGATGCGGTAAGTATCTCCTAAAGTCCAGGGGCAGGTCTTCGATCCTCCAAGATGGAGTGGTTGAAGTCATTGCTCTCACTCCCCCTGGGTCACGGCCCATGATGTCTTCTCTGCTGCATGTAGAGTTGTAGTGATAGCAATTTTCCTCTTTCTTTCACAACCTCTTCCACCTGACTTGCAGCACATATGTACACGCAGCCCTTTCTCTTCAACATGGCCTCCACCTAGCACTGTGGGTCATGGGCAACAGGAACAAGGTGACAGCCCTTCTTCGGGTGATGGCGCTGTATAGGGCAATCACCCTCCATCTTTCACAATGCAGTACCAAGGGCAGTAACACTTATTTTTCACTGTGTTCCCGACCTGGCAAAGAGGAAGCAACTTTGGCACATGAGCTGGCAGCCTTATTAGTGCTGTGGTTTCGATGGATCAGAATATCGCATTTAGCTCTCAGGATCCACACAACAGGATCCCTGCTTGACATTGCTCCCTCCAAGCAACCTCCCTCACTTCACAGGGCCCACTAGTTTTCCGGTCAGGCAGAAACTGGTGCTCCAGGCGAGTGTTCTTCATCCTCCTGAGTGATGTCCCCTCACCCAGGATGGCAGACTCGAAGTCTCATAGTCCCCAGTACTGGTGATAACAGGCAGAACTCATTCTGAGCTTCTCCACGTTGAAGTTCAGCATCAGTTTAACAATTTGGGAGTCTCAAGCTCCCCATGTTATTATGCATTTCCAGATGCACTTGTGATTTAGTGTCTCTGCATTTGAAGTTCTTGTTCTGGCATGGCTCACTATGAAGTTCCTACTCCTTTTTTGTGCTATTTCTCCAGAGAGCAGTCTATGAGAGCAGGATAGTCTCCAATCTTGACATCCCCAAACACAGGCTTACGTAGTGACTAGATAACCTCTAGCCGCTCCCTAAGCCTGTGTTTGGGGCACCTAGATGGAAGCCTCAGTGATATGTGCCTTTAAAGGTTACTAAAGAACCCTAGCCCCCAGCCCTACCCTTTATGATTTTCTTATCTGCCCCATTTCCTTCCTCCGATGTGTCCAGGCCTCTTTGACCAGTTACCTCATTTCAGAATCAATGAGCTCATATTGAGACACACCAAAGAGTTGGCTCCTCTTTCCTCCCCTATGTGTACAACCCAGCTCTCAGAGAACCAGAAATCCACAAATCTGTCTGGGGGAAACCCCCACCTCTCCCTGCTCTTCTAGCAAGGCCTGGGTCTCTGAAAATGGAACTCTGTGTCTTCCATGTATTGCCCTTCACATGCTCATACATACTCTTGCGCACACATGCATTCAAACGTAAGCAGACCCTAATGTACTGTACTTTCATGGCACATATGCAGATGCATCCTAGCACACTCATGGAATATCATCCACTATCTCGTATGTGATGTACTTTTCAGTTATGTTAATGATACTTTTATGGCGCACAAATACCACAGGTCTCTTCTACAGGCACATGCACATGCTAGTGCACACATGCAACTCCTCCTGCTATTCCTGTACTGTACCATCTTGTATTTCTTCTTGGTCCAGACTGGGCGCCATAATTAATCTTCGTAAAAAGTCGGTCATATAACTTCCATGGGCGAAGTGGCGTCTTTTTTTCTCCGACTCTGGCGGCCCTCGAGGACGTAAGTAAGTGGTGTGTTTGGCGAGCAAAAGTTGCCCAGGATAGAGTTTAAAATTGGGTACCAAAATATGCCTTTCTTAAATGGGAGTTTCAGAAGCGGAATAGGCCTCCAGTCCAGTCTGATGCCCCAAATAAAACTGCCAATGGCGCATTCCAAACAATTAAAAAAAGAGTTTGGAACCCTCCAATGGTTATCCGGAAACAAGTAAAGAAATTTAGGGGGCATATTCTTCTTAATAATATTATAACAACAGAGTGTGGTTACGGGAAGCCAATTTCACGACCACAGTTTAGCAACTACTGACTGCAGTAAAGGTTCATAATTGAGGTTGATAATCTCTTCAGCCCAAGCACTTGGCCTAATCCCTAAATAAGTAGCTGCTGCTACTGCACCATGAATTGGAACCTCAGACTTATAATTAAGAAGAATACATGTGTTTTAGCTAAATTTAATTTATATCCAGAAAAGATGCCAAATCCATTGTCTTCCTCTGTTATTAGTCTTATGGCGGATGAGGGGTTGGTCATAAAAATGGCAACATCAACCTCATAGGCTGTGACTTTAATCTCACAACTGTTGGAAATCAAATGATAAATTCCCTGATTTAACAGGAGGGAACTTAAGTACAGCTCTAATCATAATGCAAATAAGATGCGGGGAGAGTGGGTACCCCTGCCTGGTGCCACTGAAGATCTGAAATGAAAGAGAGCAGTTACTGCCATACACTAGCTTAGTCCTAGGAGTTCAATAAAGGGATTTTATCCATTTGGTAAACCTGCCGCCAATACCAAACCCCCCAGTGTTACCCATAGACAATCCAATATGACTCAGTTGAACGCCTTCTCAGCATCTTGTAGAATCCTATGACCCCTTTTAGTCGATCTTCCAGTGACGTCAAATGCGACAATGGCCGTGTTGGAATGACTTGTGGTGTCCCTACCAGGTAGCAAACCACGTTGCTGAGGTGAAACTAAAGTCTCTAATAGAGGGGCCAATCTGGTAGCTAATATATCTTTGAGAATATAACAAAACCCTCCCGAGCACTCAAGCCTATAACAAAATAATAATATCTACTAATAAGTCCAAGAAATATTGTACAAATCCAAATGGTTCACGTTTTAATGTCCATAGTTTTATTCAGATTCCTTAAATGTAACTATTCACCTCTTGATAAAACAGTGTAAACTGCTCTGTGATAGCCTGGGGGGGGTGGGGTGCAGAGTACACTATTACCGCCTTTAACACTACTAATCACACATCTGAATCTTATATCCAAAATCTGATGAGCTAATAATCGGCCAACATTTTTGCTGTACTCATACTGAAGTACTTTATTTTTTGGGAAGCTGGCAGCCGCCTTTTCCCTAATACCCGGTCAAAGAGACCACAGTTTTCAATCAGCTCCACATACATAGACAGATCCTCTGAATCTTTCACTACATTTCCTTGTCAATGCTGATGCTCTAGCTTCACTATTTGCTGTCGCATCTGATTAGCACCTTTGGTCATATGCTTATTTCTTTTCAAATAAATTGTAGCATTATTCCACATATGAATGCTTTTATTGTATCCCATACAAATGGCGGAGGCCTGTTCCCTTATTGGACATTATAAACTCCCTTTATAGTCTAGACATATAGGTTATGTAATCTAAATCAGGGAGGATGTGCCTTGCAAAGGTAAATTGGTGGCTTTCCTTTTTGCATGTATTTGTCTGAAATGTAATAAGTAATGGATTATTCGCCGAAATAATCTTGGAGCAGACCTCTATTATGGCACCTTGCACTAGCTGTGGGCCAGCAAAAATCAGACCTATTTTTGAATATTGTTTATGCAGAGAAGAGAAGAAAGTGTAACCTGGCTTGCCGGGATAGAGGGCCCTCCACACATCAGTCAACCCATGTAAGCAACCAATTTCCAAGTTGGATGCCCTCGTTTTTGTCATACAGGGGTGAGCTGCCGATTTGTAGAATCCAACCAATAATCCATAACACAGCTAAAATTGCTCAGTAATATTAAATCTCCCACCCAGTCTAACAATTCAAGGAAAAACAGTCATCACAATTTGGACCATATACTGTACAAATAACTGATTTCCTACCTCCCAGTAAAAGCTGGGCAATTGCTCACCTCCCCCTTGCGTCTGCTACAGTTTTGAGAACCATAACGTCAGAGTGCCTGGCCAACATTATGGCAACCTCACAGATAGAAGCAGACTGCGAGGTGAATACAAGGGTATCATAACCAAGGTGGCGTAATAAGAAGTCATCCTTGAATGCTAAATGAGTTTCTTATAGACATATTAACTGCAGTGTGAATATTATAATCTCTCATAAAAATGTACACTTCAAACGACGATTAAGGAGGGCAACATTCCAACCCATAATTTTCAATTGATCCATTACACCAAGCATTAAGTGCTCGCTAAAACTACCCCATAATACCCTCTGAAATTTCTGCCATAGCAAGATGACCTGTCAAATAACTTATTACAACAATTCTGGCTCTATTTACCTCTGGTACCTCCCAACTCCCCTCAACTAGAGCACCAAAAAGCAAACTTTGTCATTAGTCCCACTCTACCCCATTGCCCCCAACACCCCATGTCCAAGGAAAGGAATCATCCCACCCGTGTGCAGTCAGATGAAGTGACAGCGCTGTATCATCCCTAACAGGGACCTCCACCCACCTCCGAACCCTGCCCCAAATAAATAGTTATTTTATCCATCTAGTATAAAAAAAGAAAGTGAGCACAATGGGTGAAAACTGGAAGACAAAGAAACTGAACCAATTAAGAGAGGGAGAAAGGAAAAGAAGAAAAGGGTCGGGGAAGGAGGGGAAGAATTTAAGTATTCATATTCAAACTGATTAATCCATTTCTAGCATGGATCAAAAATCTGGCAGACAATTTACCATAGGCACAGTATCATGCCCACAGTATTTCTGATTAGGCAGTCGAAGTTGGACCCTGCCACTGGCTGAGAACTTGTGCTGCATCTAAGTCAGTATAACAAAACTGTGTCCGAACACCCTTAATAATCTTAAGACTAGCTGGTTCCTGGAGGAAGACCTGTGCCCCAACTGCTTTCAGAGGGTCAATCATTTGGCGTAGCTTCCAGCGCAATTCATAGTGAGCTTGCAGAGGTCTGATCGTACGAATACAGACAAAACAAATGATTTAGGAAACAGAATAAATCAGGCCTCCATCTCCCATAAAGAACTCTACAAAATAGTAAAATAATTTACCAACCCCTCTTCGTGCCAACAACTGCTCACTGCTTCCTAAGAATGGGTCGACTCCCTCTCATCTTTCTTGATAAAATAGATGATATCTACAAACAATTCCCAACAGACACTCCATCCAAACAGGAGTGCAATAAATATCCCCCCTCACTCACCCCTCCCTCAAAGAATTTTGTACTATTACTGAGGAAGAAGTAGTCCTCACCCTAAACAAAATCAAATCCGGATCTCCAGCCAACCCGGCATCCTCTCAGATATTATCTAAAATCGCACCAGCTCTCATCCCACACCTAAAGAAAATGTTTAACCTCTCACTATCACAATCCATTGTTCCCACACACTGCAAGGAGGCCATAATCAGACCAATCCTGAAAAAACCAACAACAGACCCTAAACTACTGACCAATAATTGACCAATTTCCCTCCTACCCTTATTTGGTAAGGTCATGGAATCACTGATCAACGGCCAGCTATATAAGTATCTGGAAAACAACAATCTTCTGGACCATCACAGTCGGGTTTCCGGGCGTTCCATAGCACCGAAACTACCCTGCTCGAGATAGTCGACAACATCAGCGGCCTTCGACACCATCCCACAGGATGTCCTTCTGGAACGCCTATTGGAGTTTGGTGTCGAGGGCCCAGCATTAGGCTGGATCAAGAGCTACCGGAGAGAGATGTCCTCCAAGGTTTAAATAGATGTCTTCTCCTCCGAAAATCAGAAAATTGACAAGGGAGTTCCCTAGGGATCCATATTGAGCCCCACGCTCTTCAATCTGTATGTGTCCCCACTGGCAAAGATAATCCGAACTCATGGCTTCAACAATGTGATACGACGATGACACACAGTTAATGATCACTCTTGGATCAGATCCCAATGACACAAAATTCAGATTCACCAATGCATGTTGTCCACTAAAGACTAGATGCCAAGTAACCACTTATTACTCAATGCAAGCAAAACTGAAATCCTGCTTTTTGGCAATGCTCACAAAATATGGACAGATGATTGGTAGCCGTCGTCCTTGGGACTCTTCCCTCCACCCAAATCCTTAGCGCGAAATCTAGGCATAATAATAGATGATAAACTCTCTATGGCGGACCAGGTAAACAAAATTGTGCGCACTAGCTATGGCCTATTGCGAACCATTAGAAAAATCTTTTAGTGGATTCCCCTATTATCTTGCTTGCCCCTAGTACAGGGACTAATCATTAGATGTTAAGATTACAGAAATATACTGCAGCCCTCTATTAGTGAGGAGCAGTTGTCAAAACTTCAAGTCCTACAAAACACTGTGGCCAGCCTAGTCCTAAACCCCCCCCCCCTTCCGCACCCAGCCTGCGGACACTCCATTGGCTCCCGGTAAAAAAAGAGGATCGATTTCAAAATGTGCTGCTTGGTCCACAAAACCCTGAATGGCTAAGGGCCAAAATATTTACCAAAAAACGGATAACATACCAACCAACCAGACTTCTATGCTCGACCAGTAAACAATTCCTTGCAGTACCTAAAGTGCATACAGTTAGGAACGGAGGCAGAGCCTTCTCCAACATAGGCCCTGAAACCTGGAACGCCCTACCTCTATCTCTCAGAATGGAATAAGATCACAAGAGATTCCGCAAAACTCTTAAAACCTGGCTTTTCCAGCTCTGATCAGACACCTACCTTGGGTCTTTTGAGTATGTGCTGGTGCTGCGGGACCTATGGGTGAAACACGTGCCTAACAAATACATACAATACAAATACTCTGACTCAACCACAACAGGAGCGGTGGAGGGAGCTTTAGGAGCGATTGCCTGCTTGGATAAAAAGATAGCCTACAAAGCTCAAGATCAGGTGAGGATGCTTTAAGTTAGCATTAGTAAGGTTCCAATCAATTGGGAGGTGATGCAACTCCTGAATTCGAGAGTCCATGCCTCAACCCACCAAAACAACAGCTTACAGATACACTGCAGTAGGTCATCTCCTTCTCTTCCTTCAGGTATTCTGAAAAACCTCAAATTATTGCTGAGCTGGGGGTTTTCAAGATCCTCGATTTTGGACTGGAACTGCATTAGTTGACTCTTGTGACTCTTAATAGACCTAATAGCTTTGGAGCCAACTTCCTCAGCCCCCACAACTCTCTGCTGGAGCTCCACCATTTCTATGGTAAGTGTTAGTGCCTTGCCAGTCACCTCAACCACAGATTGTTGCAATTCCTGATTGTCTGCCCTTACTTAGGAATAATGTTGCGATGCTTCTGAATGCAGTACCTGCATACTTTGTTGACAGAGATGGCTACCTTGTGACCCCTGACATCAAGGCCCTGACTGATGCAGCTGGAGTAGACTGAAGTAGACTGCCCTGGTAGTCAGACTGAGGTTGAGAATTGGGTAAGGGCTGAGGGAAGGGCTTAGACACTGGGCCAACTTAGGAGATGGTGAAGGAATTTCCTCTCCCATAGAAAGAGGGCCCACCGTAGATAGCTTGACATTAAAAGCCTTTAACTCTCCTTTACAGGTGACCTAGTTTTGCATTGGACTACCCTTAGTACTGCCTTTAGCGCCTTTAATGCAGGACGTCGCTAAGCGGCCTTGCTGTACACCACCTTGTGAGTCCATTCTGTTGTTTGAATTGCCTCAGCTTTTCGGGGATGGCCTTACTTTACCTGGACTGCTTTGGCTACTAGCGATGGAACAGCTGACATGGCCCCATTTTTCAATATGACCTCTCTGTCTGTATCTGTTTTGAGGTGCACCTCGGATGAAACCACTTCCCCCAGAGGCTAAAGGATCGAGAGCTACAGCAGAACTATCAGGCCTTGGACTTACTGCCTGCATGACTGCTACATCTGATGCCGTCTTAATGAGGAGCTCTGCCCTTTTAGCCGTACTTTTAATATCTGTCTGTCTGTTTCCC
This sequence comes from Lissotriton helveticus, assembly GCF_964261635.1. Classification (NCBI taxonomy): domain Eukaryota; kingdom Metazoa; phylum Chordata; class Amphibia; order Caudata; family Salamandridae; genus Lissotriton; species Lissotriton helveticus. The sequence goes on along the minus strand of NC_136071.1, from coordinate 643,217,356 downwards.
TCCAAGACTTCTTAGAATGAAATGGTAGATTTCAACCGCCACTGGTGTATTAGCTCTCCCTCAATGGGTTGAGCAACAGAGGGAGGAACAGCCGCAGTAGTGACTGATACAATGTTACCTTGTTGAGGCATGATGGAAGCCACTGCAACATTGTAACAGACTGAAGGCGAAACCTCAGATGTGATCAAATCCAGCCCCCCTACTGAGGCTGCCTCCATTAGGATGTCCACAAAGTAAGTGGGCAACGGCTCTCTGTCTGAGTCGAACTTCTCTTCCGCACAAGCCTAAAGTAAGCTGGCCGCTGTGCTCAAATTCAACAGTTTTATGATAGGGCAGCCAACATGGGAAATATGCCCCTTCTCTACAGCACCTCTGGGCTAGTATCAGCATGGAGAGCCTCTCCTGAAGCTGAAGCCACATCTGATGCCACTGCCGAGTAGGTCCATAGTATTCTCAGAACTGCAAGGAGCTGGGAGAGACCAGAGAACCAGGAAAATATCAAGCTGCACTGATGCCCCTAACTGCACAATTGCCACACTGGAAAATCACTCCTGTGTCGGCATGGGATTTAGCCATTGAAATCCAGCATTGTTGGTGTCCGGGAAGGAGCAGTTCATGAGTGGAAGAACACCACAGGGGAGGATCACACAGCAGCCATGTCAACCCGCCATCTTTTCTTTTTCTTCTCTGAAGCGAAACTGCACTCTAAGGCAGATTTCCCCGTATGTGTATAATAAAGTATCACTGTGGACAAAACAATAAACCATAGTGACTTTACACATGAGTGTGAACTAATAAAATGAGGCCTATCCCAGGTCAATATCTAACCTTGCAGAGTCCCCTCTGCGCTAAGCTACCTGTGTGCAGTTACCTGGCAGGGCATGATGGCATCTCACACGGGCAACCCCCAAACGTGTGCAAGTGTCCACATGTAACCTGCCAAGTGCCCCTTACGCTTGCTCCATCGCAGCAGCCTTATCTAAAAGGGCGGAAACTGGTGGTAAACACGCGCAGTCCATTTACTATGTGATTACATTGCTTGAGACACAAGTATTGACACTCACCCACAGTAAAAGATCCCAAACATGGTGATCAAGAAAGCAAAAAACCTGGCCATGCTAAATGTGTGGAACCTATTTATTTTACAACAAGCACCATTCATCTATTGCACAGAGCAGTGGCACACCTTGTAGTCATTCAATGCACAATAGCTGCACCCCTTGCCAATGATTTTGGTCCTTCCACAGGAGTATGACCCCACACCCAAGAACAAAATTGGAGGCCATTGATTTCCTATTATTCGCCTCTGATCCAATCTTTTCCGTCACATCACAAGGTGCATGGGAATAACAAAGCTCAGCAACCCCACACAACCAGTGACAACATGGGGAAACAGGGATTATGGGAGAAATCTCTTTGTAATCTAATTTTCCCTTCCTGTGGATTATGCTTTGCTTGCAGTAGAAAGCTAGTAGAGAGTTGCACTTTTCACTTAAAGCTAGGTACTGGCGCTCTATCAACTTCCTTTCCTCTTGCATTACAGTTTACAAGCTACTACCATGACTCAACTGCACGGTAAGTGGTGTTGTCGGGACAGCTTCAGGGCCAAGGCAAGTATGTTTTCTAAAGATTCCCTTTGTGCCACTCATGTTTAAGAATGAATTTGCACAATTGTGTGTGTATGTATGTATATATATATATTCACTGAAAAAACCATAGGTTTCAGGGGCGTTATAGTTAGTTGGACATTTCACTCGTACAAAACCATTGAAATTCCCCGGTTATAGTTAGTTCAGCTAACTATAACTTGCGCACCCGCAATGCACTGCTGATGACGTCGCATATTACATCACTCATGACATGGTCAGTGACATCACTCATGACATAACTGATGACATCTCAAATGACATCACTGATGACATCGTCCAGTGAATGTGTGTTTTTCTGAAAATTAAATATGTTTTATATATGTATATCTCAAGGTCGATGGAAGAATACATGGGTATATAAGTGTCTAAATGGATAATATTTTTGTTGAAAACTTGATTGTATAACTGACTGATTAAGTGTATCTTAATGAATACATATTTAAACTAGCCCACCAGGGACCTCCAGTATGTGCCAGAGAGCTGCGTGGCGCTTACTGGAGGTACCTGGTGGGCTAGTTGGCACCGAGGGACCCTCAGGATTGAAGAGGTATAAATTTGGAATGGGGCCGTGTGGCCCCCATTCCCCAAGCCTTAATCAGCCCTGGGGACCCCATACCTCGGGGCATGGCCTTTTTTTAAAATAAAAATCTTTTGGATGGGGGCTTCGTTGCCCCCTTCCTCAGGCCACTTATGACCCCGGGGACTCCATCCCCTGGGGCAGGCCTTTTGTCTTTTAATTTATTTTTTTATGAAAATGTTGGGGAGGGGGGCTGGCCCTCTCCGTTGGGGACCGTGGGGAGGTCCCCAATCCCCCCACAGTCCCACCACCTCCCCGCGTTGCTCGGGAGCCGGCATTGCTTTTCCACATGGGGAGCTGCTAATATGCAGCTCCCCATGTGGAAAAGCAATAGTCCTTGGTTTTTGGAAGAGAGAGCAGGTTTCCTGCTCTCTCTTCAAAAAACCAAAGCAGTTTGCTATGGCAGAGTTCCAGGAGGGGGGTGCAGCCCCCCTCCTCACATTAGCAAAGCCCCCGGGGGGGTGGTGATCCCTGGGGCTGGGGGGGCCGTGAGCCCCACATATATTATCATAAAGCCCCAGGGGTTGGCGGTCCCTGGGGCTTGGGGGGGCCTTTGAGCCCCCTCACCAATGTATTTTGAAACACCGGGGGATGGTGGTCCCCGGGGCTGGGGGGGCTGTGAGCCCCCCCACATAACTTGCAAAAAGCCAGGGGGGGTGGCGGCCCTGGGGCGGGGGGGCCCTTTGGGCCCCCATCCCAATACTGATATTGCCCCCGGGATTTGGCCCACCTGGGGGATGAATATTAATGAAGCGCTGGAGCCCGCGTTTCTAGTTTTTTGTTCTCGGCAGGATCCTGTGCCGATTTTGCCGATTTAAAAAAAAATATATATTTTTTTTGGGCCCTGGATGTCCTTGTAGGACCCTCTAAGCAGGCCTAGGGGGTCAGGGTGTTTCTACCCTGCCCCCTTTTTGCGTTTTGCGCCTACTGAACGGATTTACATCATTTGTAAAAAGGTCGCTTTCTCAGCCAAGCAATACCTTTTTGCCAAATTTGGTGTAATTCCGTTCAGCAGTTTTTGCTAAATCAGTGTCTAAAGATTCCTATGGGAAAATGTTTTATTTTTCACCACTATTTTTTGAATTTCTCAGGAACTACTGAACAGATTTACCTAATTTTAAAAAAAGGGCGCTTTCTGAACCAAGGGCTACCTTTTTGTAATTCTATTCAGCAGTTCGGGCTGTAGCCGTGTCTAAAATTTCCTATCTGAACTAACATTGGGAAAACGTGTTTTTGGGCCCCCCTTTTTTCTTGGCCCCCGCTTGACGAATCACCCTGAAACTTTCAGGATAGGTGCGGACCGGAGCTGGCCATACGTTTTAAAGATTTTTCAAAGATTCGGCAACCGGCGCCAAAGTTATTGTGAATAGAATGTTGCGGATTTCCTATGGAAAATAGGTCCTAACTATAACTACCCAGTGGCGCTAAAAAAGCTGCAGTCTTGTCTCCATTGTACCCTGATCAGGGACCCTTCTCCTTCGACTACGAAGCGACTAGGAAGAACTTCACTACAATTTTATATACAGACATCCGGGCAGCGTATAAAGAAGCAGTTAACACATCATTTGCTGATATCTACACAAGCTGCCGTACCGACCACGTGGTCTTCTTTTTACATCTCACCCTGAAGAAGTCCCATCTGGGACGAAACGCGTCGGCTGTTCTTTCTTACATATGGAACAATAAAGAGGACTTTTTCTAAAAAATTGGACATTACTCTCAGTGTCTTTGTAATAAGCTTGTGACTTAGTTTTCACAATTCCTTCATGTGGTGCACCTGTGTTTATGAATCAAACTATGTTAAGTTCCGTTTGGAACTATCACTGTGATGGTGGGTGTCTACCGGTGTGCACACAAATCCCAATCTAGAATATAAAGGGAAAATTACTACTGTGGCTATTTTGGTTAGGTGCATTTTGTAAAGAAAGTTCCACCATCTGCCTTGTCCTAGCAGTAGAGTTAATTGTACTTTATGTCCTCAGGTTTTGTTAAAAGATACGATGAAAAGAATTTATTTGATGTCAGTGATAACTACTGCCTTCGATCTACATTGTGAGGGCTCACCATTCAGATAGAATGACGATTGTACATGACGCATTCCAGTAGACAAGAGACATTATACCACTGCGACCCCCCCGAACCACAAATCATCACGGGATGCGCACACGCTGAGTTCTTTAGGTACCACTAACTCACTGCACCACAAGTCATTTCCCCGTAGCCTTATTAAAGCAGAATTCACTAGCCAAAAAACATTTCTCCCATTATAGCCCCCCTGCATTACGCATTATCGCAGGGTACGTACAAGCTCAGCGCCAAAGATACTACTAACTCAGTGCACCATAAATCATCGGAAATAAGAGTGAGCAATTTCATGTCAGCAATGAGGCATACTATCACTTTTAAGTTGAATTCATGCAGAATCCAATCGACAAAAGACATTACTCTAATTACTGTTCCCTCCACCCCCCAGACCATGTATGATCGCAGGATATGTACACGCTAAGCACCAAAGGTACTTGTAACTCAGTGCACCAAAAATGATTATCATGTGGCCTTACTAAGGCAGCATTCACAACACAAAAAACATTACTATCAGTACGGCCGGCCCGTATGACGCATCATCGCTGGCTCCACAGAACCTTGTTGTTTTAGATACCACTAACTCAGTGCAAACCAAACTAAGTATAACACCTATCAAACCCTACACAATATCCATTTATTATGCTTTCTTGAAAAACATATTTTATATCACTTATAGATTTATTTGAATAATAAAATTTACGCTGCATATATGTTCTGTCTTCTACTTCAATCATGATTGCAGATGATGCAGTCCACCCTAAGATCAACACTGAGGACAACAGGGTTTACAACTTCAATTCAGCTTTGTATCTACACTACAGAGAGTAGAGCATTTAGCCTTAATTTATTTAAGGCTCACACAAAAAATACTCCTGTGGCACTGCTAGTATGCACAAGCAACTTTAATCTCTACATCCTGTGAACTATGTTTACAAAGAAAGTACAACACAGCGCCAACATGAAACTCCACCACAGGTAATACTAAGTACCTCTGGGGTATCACCTTTAATATCGCAACTAGACATACGTCCCCATTTTGAGAAAGTTAGAATGCACTGCGTGAAATGCAATCGTTTAATTTCTTATGGAGAGCAATCAGTTGACATAGTTTGCAGAGCAATTGCTAACCATTGATGATAGCTTTTTTTACCTCAAAATTAATGCAGATAAGTATGCAACACTAAATATTTTGAGTACAGACCGCTCGAACCATGCATCATTTCTGGGTGAGCACACGCTGAGCACCAGACGGTACCACTAACTCAGTACACCATAAATAATCATCACATGGCCTTATTAAGGCAAAATTAATTTGCCAAAAGACATTCTTACCAGTTCGTTCTGCTGGAACAACACATATTCGCAGGCTCTACATAAACCGCCCCTACCTCAGTGTACCACAACTCATGAACACTTTACGATAGAATCTTCTGTCTATTGTTTCACATATAGTGCTCCTACCTTTGTAGAGCAGAAGTCATAAACCGATTGAATATCTGTGTATGATATCATGATTACTATTCTACTTGTTACCAACAGCAACGTAATAAAATGAAGTTGAGCGCATGTGCCCCTACCCACTTCAACTATCTATCTGTGTCTGTGTATTTATTATGTTTCTACAATGCTGCTCCTGCGCCCTACCCCATTATATTGTGCTATAAGTAGCGTATGCAACCATCTTACCTCTGACATTAAGTGTGGACTATTCCTCCTTTTTTTGCGTATTTATACAGCGCAAAATCAACCCCAAACTATATCAGCAATCTACATGAGCACCGTATTTGCAGTACATTTTCAGACACGCGTAGATAACATCATTACTCTACAATATCCGGATGTTGACACAATTCCAAGCCTCGAACTCTGATTTCCAGCACCAAGTTCGACAGTGTACCTGAATGACCACATATGTATATATATTAGCTGCCCTTAATGTACCAAAAACTGCAACTTAAACCTTTCATAGCCCTGTATTACTACAGCTACAACACTCCACTGAATGTACAACAAACATTCATATTCACAGAAATGCGTCATGTCCACCATCTTTTATGTGTGCAACTATGAATGAATATAGAGTCAGTGATACCCCGTACACATTTATACCAAATGGGAGTTCTATGGTGACTCATAGTGACGTGGATGTCGCAGTACAGAAAGGGAAGAAATACAACAGCGCTAATACAACAATTAGGCAATAAGGTAAAAGATATGGGAGAGTAATATAACGGAAGGTACAACACAGTGATACCCGTACCTTTCATATTGGCCTAGTTGTGGAAATTTACAGACATAATGATACATTTGCGTTTAACCCCTTCCATGCTCATGACGAGCTCAGCTCGTCATGCAGCACAGTGCTCGTGTGCTTATGACGAGCTGAGCTCGTCATGACCACACCCGTTTTTATTGCTGTCCAGCACAGCAGGGGAAACTCTCAAGCAGCGATGAGGTTAAGACCCGGGTGACGTTAGGACAACAAAACGGACACCAGATTCACTTGATTTTTTATCTAACTCACAACGGAACCACGCCCGTAGCTCCAGAATCATGGTTCAGATTCTTACGCAGCACTCGCATACGTCACATCAGCCCACTCCGCTTACGCTTCCAGGAAAAAACAAAAACGCAACATTGTCCAGATTTCCATTGTACTGATTTCTTAGTTCCAGGTCTAGTTGTCAAAATTGCACACACACACTCCCTCATGGGTGGTATCCACCCACACCACACCCATCTAGAACATGCGTCACTACACACTTGACCCTACCAATAAAAAAGACGGAGCGCACGTGCTCTACGCCATTTTAGAGTTGCTCCCATCGCAAGCGCTGTGATGGTCCGTCCTGGTGGTTCAGACGCTTCATGCATGCCCGAACCACCGAGTACAAGGGCCCACCACTACGTGCCTGGCCTCTTTGGTCATTGAGTTAGTGGTACCGCAAGGACTGAGTGGGTGAGGAACCTGCGATGATGATGGGAGCACAAGTATGTCGTTAGCCATACCGATATCAAGACTCAGTACCATATATCAGATTTCTTGGTGACAGAGCGGGACTGCATAATGTAGAAGGTATCCTGTCCACGAAAAGGTGAGCAGTGAGGCCTCGGTGCGCATCGGAGAGAGTTGATGGGGTGCAGCAGACTAGATACAAAAAAGGCGTACGCAGTCCTATATACCGTATCTTTTTGCGTTTACATTTTTTTTCCAATAGCAGGAGCGTTTTTATAATCAGTCAAATGTCCTGTATATAAACTGTACAAATTGTTGTTTTTAAATGCGAGAGGGAAGGTGTGTGAAAGCGCGATGTCATTCTACCCCACATTAAGATAGTAACAAATACCAATCATAACATCTTTCTTTTACTATCTTTTAGATGTAGAGCTTCAGGGTGCATTATGTCCGGGCACGTGGTGAAAAACACACCGGTGACAGAAAGGTGATCTGTGAATATTCTTTGCATTCACGCTCTCACTTCCTCTCTCCTTTGATAAACAAATGACACACAATGTTAACTTCCTTTTTAACTTACAGGTTGTGTTTCACAAATTGGCATTATCCCCCCAATCTTCTCCAAAGCTCTACGTTCGTGCATACTGCGTTGATGCGTGACCATCGTAACAACATCTGAGAAGGCTGCTTCGACACGTGATGCACCCTCTTTAAATCACGCCAATGGCACAAGGTGAGCAAAGAAGCTTGTTTCCGAAACAACGACAAGTCATCTGTGGACGTAGAGAGTGGATAGTGTGCAGCAGCTTCACTGCATAGGAATGTACAATTACCTCCGAGCTGTGAGAATAGATAGGTTACAATAGTCTGAGGGGCAGATTTACAAGCCCCTTGTGCCACTTCTGTTTCACTTTTAACATGGGAAAAGTGGCACAAAGAGCTTGTAAATCTGCCTCTGAGTTTGCAAGAAAAAGCACTCAGCTCCGGACTCTGCGAGTCAATGGGGTGCAACAGTCTAAGTACGCAATATTGAGAACTCACCGCTATGCAGTTGGAGTGCATGGGATAGAGTACTTTGGAAGAAAAACAGCGCGCAGACACCTCCTTACAGTGGAAGTTGATGAAATACATTATCCTGAGTATACAAATAAATAAACAAAAAATATACTTGTGCAGTTGTATGTACTATGCTATTACAAACTCTATATACTATCTTTGAGATCACTAAACTGGAGGTTGTACTATGAACCAGCACGTGCTTGGACACACAACGAAGGCAAAAGGTGAGCTACGAAGATTTTCTCCAGAATTAACTGCTCCATCTATAACTTTCTCTCTCTCATGTTTTAATGTCGTTTTTTCTCTCTTTCTCTCTCTCACTCTCTCTCACATCGTTTCTCTTTCTCTTTTAAAGTTATGGACGCTGCTGTCCACTCTGCCGTGTACAACCAAAGCTGAGTTCAAGTTGTGAACTCTGTTGGTCACAGTGTTTACAGAAGCTAAGCAGAGCAGCCTACATATACAATGCCTCTGGTTAAATGCTTTAGAAATAAAAGGGCTTATTTACAAGCCCCTTGCGCCACTTTTTCGTCACTTTTAACATGGGAAAAGTAACGCAAAAGTGTCGCAAGGGACTTGTAAATAAGCCCCAAAGAATATTGTCCTGCATAATGGCTTGATCTCTCACCTAATTCTGTCTTATCTCTGAATCATTTTAATGACCTGTTGATCCATACTGTAAATCTGATGCAGTAGGCACCTCCGTACAGACACCTCTTGAACGCGAGCCTATAAGAGAGGTGGAATGTATCAGGCACACTGCAGACGTGCAAATTAAAAAATATCGCCAAGTGTTACCTTAACTTGTAATGTTTTACCTCATTTAGTCACATCAATCTAATTTTGAACACTTATTTGTATTTTTGTTTTGCAGATTACCTACCCTTCCTCCATTGGAGTCCATATCACATTTTGTTTACTATATTGTTATGGTAAAGTAATGTTTCTAGTTATTTATTATATTGTTATCCTAAAGTTACGTTTTTAGTTATTTATTGTTGTTTTAATAAAGTTAGTACAAAAAAAGTATATATGTCTTCTTTTTCTGACAACATTTACTATTATTTAGTGTGATAATTAAATAGTTATAAAACATTAAAAAAAAATGATATTTATAACTAGAAGTATAATACTGAGGCTAACTCTTTACCAGCTCTTTACCATAGTCTATAGCTACGACTAACGGTTCCTATGGAAAACATTCAAAACTCCAGCACAGTAACTGTTTCGATTAGCAACATTGTGTGGTGAACTTCTAACATCTGTGCTCACTTAAGTGTTGCATGAACTGTTACTATGGTAACAGGTAGTAAGCAGTTTGGAGGTAGGGATGAAAGGTACAGGCTGTACAGAAACAGTTGTATTTACCCAAGAACCTCTACATGACAGAACACTGTGTACCAGATTAATAACCCCCTTGCACCACTTTTGCGTCCAAGGCCCTCCCTGCAAAATTGGACCCCCCTTCGACAACCCCCCTCAAGCCCTGGGAACCACCACCCCCTGGGGATTTGTGTATTATGGGAGACAGGGTGCGAGGCCCTCCGCCTGGAGCCCTTGAGGGCCATGGGGACCACCTCGCCCCAGAGCCGGCTCCTGCAGTGTCCCGGGGTGCCGACCCCCTGGACACTGCTCTTTCCTATGAGAGGGCGGGAGTCTCACAGCGACAGCCCCTCCCATAGCAAACTTCATTTGGATTTTGAAAGACAGAGCAGTGAAATTTGTTCTCACTTTCAAAATCCAAACCAGATTGCTTTTCCACATGCAAGTTAGCATCTCCCCATGTGGAAAAACAATGCCGGCTCCCAAAGGACGCGGGTAGCAGGCATAATTTTATGGGGGCCCCCTCTGGGCCCCCCATAAAATGTAATCATTTTGCTCCCGGTATTTACCCCCCCCCCGGGGTAAATATATTTTTTTTACGGCAGAGTCCGTGCACCCTACACGCACCTACCGGATATTTAACAAATATATATATAATACATTTGTGGGCCCTGGAGGTCCTTCTTGGACCCCCTAAGCAGGTCTAGAGGGTAAAAGTATTTCTACCCTGTCCCCTTTCTACATTTTTCACACATATTCCACTGACTTCTTCAGCCTCGCTTCTACCGAGGCACAAAATGGCTGCCAACACTTCCTGGTTTCAAATGCTGACAACCATTTGACAGCCAATTAGCATTCAAGGCGTGATCGGAAGGGTGCACTTATGGTGAGCTCATGGTGCGCTCATGGTGCGCTCATGGTGCCCACAGGGTGTGCGGATCCCCCACGCCCATAGATAAACAAATGCTTTTAGCTGTAGTTTTCTCAGGAACTACTGAACAGATTTACACCATTTAAGCAAAAGGCACAAGTCTGATCTGAGGACAACATCTTTGCCAAATTTGGCATAATTCTGTTGAGCAGTTCGGGCTCTGGCTGTGGCTAAAGGTCCTATGGGAAATTGCATTGGAAAAACGTGTTTTGGGACCCCCCTTTTCTCTCGGCCAACGCTTGATGAATCATCCCAAAACTTTCAGGATAGCAGCAGACAAGAGCATGTTGCGGATTTCTTATGGATAATAGGTTCTAATTATAACTACCTACTTGTGACCGCCAGTAGGTTTTATATATATATATATATATATATATATATTACCTACTGGCGATAGCCAGTAGGTATATATAGTTAGGATTTTTTTCCTATGGGATTTTTGAAAATTCTATGTCGAATAACTTTGGCGTTTGAGGACAGAATTGGCTGAAATTTTCAGGAAAATGGAACATTTTGTTTCTGAGCAGCCCCTGAAAATTTGGGGGGGTTTCATCAAGGGGGGCCGAGAAAAAAGGGGGGTCCCAAAACGTGTTTTTCCCATGCAATTTTCCATAGGGCGGTTGGCCTCACTTTTAGCCTGAACGGCTGAATGGATTTACACCAAACTTGGCAAAATTGTAGGGACTGGTAGCCCGATGTGCCTTTGCTATGTCTCAAGATATAGGCTCCAGTGGTTTTTACGAAAATTAACTTTGAAAAATATATATTGGGCTACATTGGGCTATATATATGTTGGAGCCCAAATGTAGCCCAATGTAGCCCAATGTAGCCCAATGTAGCCCAAAGATGGCCACCAGAGACAAAAAAAACAAATGTAGCCCAAATATCAGCCAGATGTAGCCCAACTATAGCCCAATGACAGAATGTCCCAGAGTGTTCTAAAGAACAACTAGAGTGCTAACAGTCCTACTTATTACAAAGGTATGGCACACCTGAAGCCATCTTGATTGGAATAAAGTGGTAACTCTTAAAACATTTAATTTAAAAAGGAACAAAATGAGGGGGTTCATTTTGCCATAGAAAGTATGATTAGCGAATATATGACGAAATCCCGCATACCATCAGTCCGCAAAAAAAATCCCGCATGTACTATTAGGCCGCAAATTAAAATAACGAAAACTTTTAGAACGAATATGCCTTTAGCATACACTAAACAACTAAACTACCCTAAAACCTAATACACTACCCCCAGCATGACCCTACACTACACAAACAGTACAACACTACCCTAAACCCTAAAACACTACCCCCAGCATGACCCTACACTACACAAACACTACAACACTACCCTAAACCCTAAATCACTACCCCCAGCATGACCCTACACTACGCAAACACTACAACACTACCCAAAACCCTAAAACACTACACCCCAGCATGACCCTACACTACGCAAACACTACAACACTACCCTAAACCCTAAAACACTACCCCCAGCATGACCCTACACTACACAAACACTACAACACAACCCTAAACCCTAAAACACTACCCCCAGCATGACCCTACAGTACGCAAACACTACAACATAACCCTAAACCCTAAAACACTACCCCCAGCATGACCCTACACTACGCAAACACTACAACACTACCCTAAACCCTAAAACACTACCCCCAGCATGACCCTACACTACGCAAACACTACAACACTACCCAAAACCCTAAAACACTACACCCCAGCATGACCCTACACTACGCAAACACTACAACACTACCCTAAACCCTAAAACACTACCCCCAGCATGACCCTACACTACGCAAACACTACAACACTACCCAAAACCCTAAAACACTACACCCCAGCATGACCCTACACTACGCAAACACTACAACACTACCCTAAACCCTAAAACACTACCCCCAGCATGACCCTACACTACGCAAACACTACAACACTACCCTAAACCCTAAAACACTACCCCCAGCATGACCCTACACTACGCAAACACTACAACACTACCCTAAACCCTAAAACACTACCCCCAGCATGACCCTACACTACGCAAACACTACAACACTACCCTAAACCCTAAAACACTACCCCCAGCATGACCCTACACTACGCAAACACTACAACACTACCCTAAACCCTAAAACACTACCCCCAGCATGACCCTACACTACGCAAACACTACAACACTACCTTAACCCTAAAACACTACCCCCAGCATGACCCTACACTACGCAAACACTACAACACTACCCAAAACCCTAAAACACTACCCCCCAGCATGACCCTACACTACGCAAACACTACAACACTACCCAAAACCCTAAAACACTACCCCCAGCATGACCCTACACTACGCAAACACTACAACACTACCCAAAACCCTAAAACACTACCCCCAGCATGACCCTACACTACGCAAACACTACAACACTACCCAAAACCCTAAAACACTACACCCCAGCATGACCCTACACTACGCAAACACTACAACACTACCCAAAACCCTAAAACACTACACCCCAGCATGACCCTACACTACGCAAACACTACAACACTACCCAAAACCCTAAAACACTACCCCCAGCATGACCCTACACTACGCAAACACTACAACACTACCCAAAACCCTAAAACACTACCCCCAGCATGACCCTACACTACGCAAACACTACAACACTACCCCCAGCATGACCCTACACTACGCAAACACTACAACACTACCCTAAACCCTAAAACACTACCCCCAGCATGACCCTACACTACGCAAACACTACAACACTACCCTAAACCCTAAAACACTACCCCCAGCATGACCCTACACTACGCAAACACTACAACACTACCTTAACCCTAAAACACTACCCCCAGCATGACCCTACACTACGCAAACACTACAACACTACCCAAAACCCTAAAACACTACCCCCCAGCATGACCCTACACTACGCAAACACTACAACACTACCCAAAACCCTAAAACACTACCCCCAGCATGACCCTACACTACGCAAACACTACAACACTACCCAAAACCCTAAAACACTACCCCCAGCATGACCCTACACTACGCAAACACTACAACACTACCCAAAACCCTAAAACACTACACCCCAGCATGACCCTACACTACGCAAACACTACAACACTACCCTAAACCCTAAAATACTACACCCCAGCATGACCCTACACTACGCAAACACTACAACACTACCCAAAACCATAAAACACTACCCCCAGCATGACCCTACACTACGCAAACACTACAACACTATCCTAAACCCTAAAACACTACGCCCAGCATGACCCTACACTACGCAAACACTACAACACTACCCTAAACCCTAAAACACTAGGCCCAGCATGACCCTATACTACGCAAACACTACAACACAACCCTAAACCCTAAAACACTACCCCCAGCATGACCCTACACTATGCAAACACTACAACACTACCCTAAACCCTAAAACACTACCCCCAGCATGACCCTACACTACGCAAACACTACAACACAACCCTAAACCCTAAAACACTACCCCCAGCATGACCCTACACTAAACAACCACCACAACTCTACACTACACTAACACAACACTACACTACACAACACTACACTACACTACACAATCACTAACCCACGAAAAAATTAACACAAACCCACTTACCTCTCTCGTCATCGTGGTTTTCACAACGCAAATGCATTTACCATACATGCCTTTAAAACGTAATTCTTTGTAAAGGCATGCGAGATAAATGCACATGCGTTTTGAAAAAATGCGGGATAATGGTATGCGAGGTCAATGACCTTGCGGGATAATGGTATGCGGACTGAAAGTCTGCGGCATAAAAAATGCGGGAAAATGGCTGCAAACCATGATTAGCAGCAGACTTCCCTGGTGAGCACTAGCTTTACTACAGTGATCTAATGAGCAACTAGAGTGCTAACATTCAGAATTTATGGCAAATGTGTAACACATCTGAATGCCTTCTTGATAGAACCAAAGTAAACAAGCATTGAAAATGCAATAGATCTCGCCCTCGTTTAAGTTAAAGCCATTCTGTTTGTAATGAGGTGGCTTTTTAGCTTTGCTTTTATTAGTGTTTTTAAAACTTTCATGTAAATAACATGCATATGTATGCATATATGTATATGTATGCATGCATTTATATTTATATAGATATGCAGATTATATATGTTTATATATGTATATTACCTACTGGCGCTAGCCAGTGGGTATATATAGTTAGGATTTTTTCTCTATGGGATTTCTGAAAATTCTATGTCTAATAACTTTGGCGTTTGTGGACGGAATTGGCTGAAATTTTCAGGAAAATGGCACATTTTGTTTCTGAGCAGCCCCTGAAAATTTGGGGGGTTTCGTCAAGGGGGGGCCGAGAAAAAAGGGGGGTCCCAAAACGTGTTTTTCCCATTCATTTTTCCATAGGGCGGTTGGACTCACTTTTAGCTCGAACGGCTGAATAGATTTACATGAAACTTGGCAAAATTGTAGATATGGTTTGCCCGACGTGCCTTTGCTATGTCTCAATATATGTGCTCCAGTGGATTTTGAGAAATTAACGTTTAAAAAAATATATATATCTGTGACAGCGCTCCGGTTAGCGCCCCGGTTCGCGTACCTGACGCGTAACGGAACTTCGCGAAGCGAAGCTGATTGGCTCTCCGGTGTCTGTCAACATTCTAAACAGTCCAGAGCGGCCGCCATCTTGTCTCTCGGTACGATCGAGAGACAAGATGTGGTGAAAAACGAAGGGGGAAATGAAGGAAAGGGGGCAAGGTAGACCACTCCTGACCCCCTAGGATTGATGAGGGGGATATTAAAGTGCCCCGCGGGGCAAAAAATAAAATAAATTTTTTTTTTGCGATTTTACGCCGTAGAGGCGCGTCCCGGTACGCGAACCGGGCAGCTCACCGGGCAGCTCACCGGGCAGCTAACCGGGCAGCTAACCGGCAGCGTAGCTGTCAACATTGTAAACAGTCCGGAGCGGCCGCCATCTTGTCTCTCGGTAGGTTCGAGAGACAAGATGTGGTGAAAAAAGAAGGGGGAAATGAAGGAAAGGGGGCAAGGTAAACCCCTCCTGACCCCCTAGGATTGATGAGGGGGATATTAAAGTCCCCCGCGATTTTTCGCGGTAGAGGCGCTTCCCGGTACGCGAACCGGGCAGCTAACCGGCAGCGTAACGGGAGTCCGCCATCTTGTGTTTTTGGAGCGTCCGGTTCGCGTACCGGGTAGCGTCCCGGTAAGCGTAACAAGGGGAAAACCAAGAGAAACAGTAAAAAAAAAATTAAGGGAATAGATTTCCAGCAAACTTGGCAAAATTGTAGGGACTGTTTGTTTGATGTGCCTTTGCAAGGCCTCAATATATGTGCACGTGTGGATTTTGTCTAATTAAGGTTAAAAAATATATATATATCTGTAAGCGTGCCCTGGCACGCTTACGTTACGGGTTTTGTTTGCGCTGCAGAGCCGATACGTCACGGTTATGCGACGCGTCATGAGGCGTCTCACGTGGCTACGTGATACGTCACGTAATAAAGAATATATTTTACAGCTATAGATATTAGCTTTTAAAAAACCAATGAAATTCATTGAAAAAACCATAGGTTATAGACCATATATAGTTAGGAATTTGCATTTACAAAACCTTGAAAATTCACTGAAAAAACCATAGGTTAGAGACCATATATAGTTAGCTGGACATTTTATTGACATAAAACCAATGAAATTCCATATATAGTTAGTTGCACTAACTATATATCGCGCACCCGCAATCCACTGCTGATGATGTTACATATTACATCATTCATGACATGGTCAGTGACATCACTGATGACATCACTGATGACATCTCAAATGACATCACTGATGACATCTCAAATGACATCACTGATGACATCATGACACACCAATACCAGTTACTACATACGCACTCACTGATTTCTACGTCTACACACACATTCACTCATTCACCCATACAATCACTCATACATACAGTCACTCATTATTACAACACTATCATATGCACTCATACACCTATGCAGACACTCACACACTGCCACTCATCCATGGAGTTACTCACACACCTAGTCAGTCCTGTAAAGAATCAATCACACTTCCATTTCCTCATCTATACAGTTAAACACAGAACACCATACTTCAGTGACATCACTGATGACATCACTGATGACATCTCAAATGACATCACTGATGACATCTCAAATGACATCACTGATGACATCATGACACACCAATACCAGTTACTACATACGCACTCACTGATTCCTACGTCTACACACACATTCACTCATTCACCCATACAATCACTCATACATACAGTCACTCATTATTACAACACTATCATATGCACTCCTACACCTAGTCAGTCCTGTGAAGAATCAATCACACTTCGATTCCCTCATCTATACAGTTAAACACAGAACACCATACTTTTCACACATATACTAACACATACTTACTCTCTTATACAATCACTGATACAAGTACACATTGATATGCACAGAGTCACACACCTCCCAGCCAGACACACACACACTCAGTCTTCCATACATCCACTCATTCTTCAATATGTAAAACATATTTAAACTTTACAAAAACACACAGACACTAGATGATGTCATCAGTGATGTCATTTGAGATGTCATCAGTGATGTCATCAGTGATATCATTTGAGATGTCATCAGTGATGTCATCAGTGATGTCACTGACCATGTCATGAATGATGTAATATGTGACATCATCAGCAGTGGATTGCGGGTGCGCGATATATAGTTAGTGCAACTAACTATATATGGAATTTCATTGGTTTAATGTCAATAAAATGTCCAGCTAACTATATATGGTCTCTAACCTATGGTTTTTTCAGTGAATTTTCAAGGTTTTGTAAATGCAAATTCCTAACTATATATGGTCTATAACCTATGGTTTTTTCAGTGAATATATATATATATATATAAAAACAAAACCCTTTCAGGCATAGAGTGACGCATAAATTATGCAAAAAAGAAGGAGAGAACTCTGGGTAGTTCTCAAGTTTAGGTGGAAAGCAGCCCCTGTGAGAGCACTCTCAACACCAGCGACACTCTAGGTCTGCTCACCTCAAATGTCTGTTTTTCTATCAAAGTTTTTAGGCATAGGATTAGCACAGTGCTATCCACACCGAGATAGAAAATTACAAAGTCTTTTGCAATTTATATAGCAAAGTCCATATATATATATATATATATATATATATATATATATATATACATATATCGAGCAGCATACACTGGTAATAATTCAGTTACAAATATAATTTCACGTCATCAAGGACATTGGCTTTTGTCAATCATCAACATCAGTGTCTAGAATTTATGAACCAACTACTGATTAAAGTGGCCTTGTGCAATAATACAGAAAAATGTATAATAAAATGTCTGGCCTTAATGCTAATAAAATACAAAATAGTTTTTTAAGTGCTTTCGATCTCTCCGGTATCCAACCTCACTGTTAGGTACCTTTGAAAACATGCAATATTAAAGTGCTTTATGCTCATAACATTATAAAGGATTGCCTAGAAAAATCATACTTATATTGAAAGAGTCTTCCTCCCACTTCTTTTAAAGAGCGTGCCACACCACAACAATCCATTAGTTAAAACTTAAGTCCACAGCATTCATTTTAGTTGAAAACTCTCCAAATTGAATGAAATCTAGTAAAGCTCTTAGTGACTCATTTACGCAAAAAATTACGCAGCTCGGTGCCGCAAGCCATTTTGCAGCGCTGAGCTGCACCATTTTAAAAGCACAGGGCTGTGTCATATTAGTAACAATAAAACACATACATGTGCTTTCCTCTGCAGTGGCGCACAATTGCCTACCATGAGCCAGCGCAGGCACCCTTGCGTCATGTTGCAAGGGTGCCTGCATTGCAGGGATGATTGGTGTCCCTTCCTGCACAAAAACAATCATTGATGACATTTTCCTCTTCCTATGCATGCTGCAGAATACAGCGCACATAGAAAGAGGAAAAAACGAGGAGAAATAAAAGTTCTGCGATAATGTTGTAAATCTGGGAAAATGTCAGGTTCCATTGATGTTGCATAGGAACACCCACAGCAAGACCCATTGAATTGCCCTTTTCCACAGAGTAATGCGTGAAAGGGGCCCATATCTACAAGGCCATGAAAAGTCATGCAGGGTGACTTTATGCAGCCCTGTAAATATGGACAGGCAAACTGCGTACCCGGTGCTTCAAAACAAATGATGTACTGGCAGCGCAATGGGCCTGTAGATGAGGCCCTTATTCCACAATGCATACTGATGTTTATATGTTTAGATCCTCGACATTTGATTGACCCATTGATCTACTGCGGGAGATACTGTTGACCTCCAGCCTTGCAGTACTAGAACGCGTGCTACAGCCATGGCTGTAAAAATAAAACACTGACCTATCCTAGTTAATGTTTTTATCTGTCTCAATAAGCTGATCAGGGCCAGAGTGGTTTCAAGTTGCACATTCACTCAAACTATTTTGTTTAATCCAAGGAAAATCTGATGCCAGAATTCATTGAGTATTGGACAGGTTGTGGAATTAAAAGCCTTTTTAGGGGCTCACTGATGCACCGGTCCTTAAACCAACAAAGAAGAGATTGGCACGGAAGCTGTAATATCAAGAGAATACATTTATTAACCTCACATGAGGGAGACTGCATCAATATGGTACCCTCAGGCCACTGTTTGAGGCAGTCCAAGGAGTACAGAAACCAAGGGCCTTTTATGGTCAGTTTATTGCTGAGTTAGCATGAAGACTCAAAAAGAGGCGATACATGTGTACACACAAATACATATAAGGATACATAAGAACCACTTAGTCAACAGAGTGGGAGGAGATACAATATTGCTGACATCAGTTAAAATAGCCTGACAGTTATTCTAAGAGCAGGTGCATTCTGGCAGCTACAGGCCTTTCTGAGCATGTGTTATGTTACGTTATGTTATGTTATATCAGCTTATAAAGCGCGCTGCTACCCGAAGGTGTCCTGGGGCTGTGCACTATTGCCTGGGGGGCCTCCAAAAACCTGTACCGGACGCATAGCTAAACTGGGAACAACCAGGTTTTCAGGCCTTTTCTAAACAGTATAAATTCCATGGCGGACCTTAGAAAGAGTGGAAGCTCATTCCACGCCGAAATGGCTCTGAAAACAAAGCTCTTCCCGCCCCAGTTCGCCTTTTTTGTCTTTGGGATGACAGCCCTCTTTGCATCCATTGAGCGCAGTGCTCTTCCTGGGACATACCATTGGATACGTTTTGTTAGATCTTCCGGGCCCTTCCCCCTCAGGGCTTTAAAAACCATACAGGGGGCTTTGAATTGGGCCAGTTGTTTAACTGGGAGCCAATGGAGTTGACATAACCCATTTCTAACTGACTGAAACCTCGAAGTGCCTGTGAGCAGCCTGGCCGCCGCATTATGCACCATCTGTAACCTATTAAGATGTTTCTTGGAGATTGTCAGATACAAGCTGTTGCAGTAATCCAGGCGAGAAAGAACGAGAACTGATATTACTGTTCTGAAGGTTTCATCTGTGAGGAGGGGTTTTATTTTCTTAAGTGTTCTCAGTATAAAGAAGCTAGTAGATACCACGCTATTAACCTGATCACCAAATGAGAGGGTGTTATCCACAATCACACCCAGTTTTTTTACCTTCCGCACTGGTGGGGGCGGTGGGCCCATATCGCTGGGCCACCAGGCTGAGGACCAGAGGTTGGGATTATTCCCAAAGATCATCACCTCTGTTTTGTTGGCATTCAATTTCAAGCAATTTGCTGCCATCCAGCTGGTTATTGCCACCATCAATTGTGGCAGCTTGGGGCCTTATCGGCTTATTTGCCTCTCTGCAAAGATAACACGATCTGAGTGTCATCAGCGTATGAGGTTAACAATAACCCAAAGGATCTTATGATGGTAGCCAAAGGTCTTACATACACATTAAAGAGTGTTGGGCAAAGTGAGGAGCCCTGGGGAACCCCACAGGGAAGAGAGAATGGTTTAGATCTTGCCCCCCCCCAAGCTCTACAGATTGTACTCTGTTGGCAAAGAAAGATCTTAACAAAATCCACGCTTCACTCCCGACCCCCGCCTACGATAAACGATCCATCAGAATTTCATGATGGACTGTATCGAAGGCAGCCGACAGATCCAGCATGATCAAAATGGCAGAGCCTCCCTGATCCATCGCCTCACGCACCTCCTCCGTAGCTTTATTCAGGGCGGACTCTGTACTGTGACCCGAATGGAACCCGTATTGAGAGGGGTCCAGAATGTTGTTGTTCTCCAAGAACAGGCTTAATTGCATGTTCATGGCCTTCTCCAGAATTTTGGCCGGTAATGGGAGGCAGTTTTCCGGCTACCGGATAATGGCCAGCCCCCAATGTCTGATTAAGTAAGGGGGTGAAGGTGTTGGAGATTGTGAATGATGACATTTTCATTATCGCTGCCGGACACGGGTCATTAGGAGAGCCGGATCTACAGCCCATCAACAGGTTATTAACCGCATTAATCTCCAAAGGGCTAAACTTGGTAAACATTGAAGAGTGGTTTATTTCATTAGAACTGAGTGCCTCCCTACTGGTCTCATCTTGATTGTGACAAAAGGAGGTAAAAATAGCTTAAACTTTATTTTAAAAGAATGAAGCTAGAGAGTCACAGAATTCTGGGCTACTGAGAGTAATAGGTTCAGGGGGAGTCGTAAGATTAGAAACTGTTCTCAATAGTTTCTTCACTGAAGATTTTGCACCAGCAATCTGTTGAGAGAAATACGTTTTTTTTGCTTCCTGAATAGTTTTTTTATAGTCAGTAAGACTATCTTTGTAGGCTTTTTTATTAGTCAGGCTGTAACCATTTCTCCAGAAACGCTCCAGCCTCTTACACTCAGAATTTAGATCCTGTAGACTCTGGGAGAACCAGGGGGCGGAGGGGGAGCAACGTTTGGGAGAGCACCATTTGACAGGTGCTAGTTTCTGACAGGCAGAGTCAATCTACCCCTCAAAAGCCCTAGTGGCTTCCTCTATGTTGGTAGAAAGGTTAGGAATTGTGTCTGACAGTGTTTTATCCAAGCTGGTCCTGGTTATATTCTTCCAGGCTCGAGTAGCTATCTTCTCCCTACCCTTTGAACCGGGTAGTTTGGTAAGAGGCCGAACACTGGCAAAAACAATTCCAGCATGGTCTGACCAAGGGAGTGGCAATATGGCCCGAACAGAAAGACTAGGGGAGTTGGTGAAGATTCCATCTAAAGTGTGGCCCACCTTATGTGTCGGGCCTTCCACCCGTTGTGAGAGATCCACTCCCTCCATTATTTCCAGCAATCTGGCGGTATCTGGGTCGGAGTAAGCTTCAAGAAGGAAGTTAAAGTCGCCCAAGATGGTAAAAGTTTTGGCGCAGAAACCCTCCTCCAGGAGTGAACCCAATGATTTCAGAAAACCACCCCTGGGGCCTGGGGGTCGATAGATAAGCATGGCTTTAATTGTATCTTGAGGCGCGAACCTCACACTAACTGATAATGCCTCACAGTCTGCGTTAGAAGCGGCCAGAAATGAGGGCATACGGCTCTTGTGATAGATAACCGCAAGACCCCCTCCTTTCTTTAATGGTCTGTCTAGCCTAAGGCAAAGAAAATCTGGGGGAAGCATTGATAATGTCCGGCCCTGATGAGCTGTCAGTCCAGGCCTCAGTGATAAAGGCAATCTTAACATCATGTTCCTCAATGAGCAGGGCGCACTCAGTGCTGTGTTTAACTAAAGATCTGGCGTTTAGGAGAAGGCACTTAAAATCTGGCTCGTCCATTACCTTCTGGCTCCCGGCTTCCCATCTATCCCAGACCCGAGAGTTACAAGGAAGCAGCCCGATAAGGGGGAGAGCACAGGAGCAGTTGGTGCAATGCTTAGCCATGCCCTTGGCTGTAGTCCATGGCTGTAGTTTGGGACAACTAGCGGATGCTCCCATAGGGTCAAGACCCCTCAAGGAATCGCTAGAATAGACCAAGCGATGCGGGCCCAACGAGCCAGAGTTCCTGGCCCTGAGCCCGGGCCGAGCGCGGACGGGCGCAGACGGGCTTGCCTTAGTCGCGCCCGCTGCGCGGTCGCATTGTCCTCCCAATTTATCAGCTGGCCCAACCACTAGCCCGCTGACCTCCCCAATGGCCGCCGCTCACCACCCCTCGCCCTGATGGAATTGGTATGGCGCTAGGCGATTTCAGCTGGACAGCCCTTGGAAGCCAGAAAAAGACAGGCTGCAGGTAGGCTAAGGCTAGGGTTTCCTTCCGTGATTTTAAAGATAAAAAGAACACACATCAAAGATCTTAGGCATGCAGAGTGCCCCAGAGCAAATAAAACAAATTAAAAAACAATTAGTCCTCACGCGCACTGCTGCACACACACGGTGCTGGAGGGTATTGCACACAACCCTTCCCAGGCAAACAGTGCTACGCGGTCGCGTCGGCCTCACAATTTATCAGATGGCCCAACCACTAGCCCGCTGACCTCCCCAATGGCCGCTGCTCACCACCCCTCGCCCTGATGTAATTGGTATGGCGTTAGGCGATTTCAGCTGGGCAGCCCTTGAAAGCCGGAATAAGACGGGCTGCAGGTAGGCTAAAGCTAGGGTTTCCTTCTGTGATTTTAAAGATAAAAAGAACACGCATCAAAGATCCTAGGCGTGCTGAGTGCCTCAGAGCAAATCAAAACAAATTAAAAAACAATTAGTCCTCACGCGCACCGCGGCACACACAAGGTCCTGGAGGGTATTGAACACAACCCTTCCCAGGCAAACAGTGCTACGCTGTCGCGTACGTCGTGCAGAGCTCTTGCTCAATGCTGAAGGAGTTAACTGTAACTGATGACTCAAGCAGAATACAAGGGCAGGCAACAGTGAAGTGGGAGAAGCACATGGCGACCACATGGCTAACTAAAATGGCCAAAAACAAAATGGCTTCAGCTGATGCTAACAGCGATTTACGCTAGTTTCAACAAGGTGAACACAACATTTGTGGCAAATCCCCTAGAGCATTGTACTGGCATCTAAAACATTGGACCAATACCGCAGGATTTATCTAGCGGAGAATTCTAGGAGTGTAATACTCTTGCCATCTAGACAGAAAAGCCATCCTTTTAAAGTTCGCTGCTTGAAGAGTGTCATGTCCCATTTCTGCTATGGATCGCCATTCCTCCAGCGTAATATTACATCCAGTGCTTTTGGAGATTCTGTCTAAGATGGTGGGAATCAGGGTTTCTTTTGAATTCTGTCGTAAAACTAATTACAAATTCCCAAATCCCAGCACTCTGTTTTTCACCACCAGTTTCATCAACGTAAAAAGACCCTAATTTATTATTGCTTGTTTTTCCGAAAACTATTCACTTGTAAAAAGCTATAGAAAATGTATTGGGTATTCTGTCCCATCTGTAGTTCTATGCCTGCCCAAGATTTCAGCCTCTGATTAACAAAGAAACACTTCGAAGTTCTAATTTTCTAAAAGAGTGCCAGGTATCTTTAATCCCATGTACCTACACTCCTTTGATGTTATGAATGCATGGCATGAAAGAATGTTCCATTTCTTAATGAACTGTTTACTACAAACCATCACATTATGAACCACTTTACATCTGGGTTTGGTAGTTTAGCAGTTTTCAAAATGGCTGGAAAAACTGTTTCCGACTCTTTGATCAACTGGATCCGAAAGAAATTCTCTAAAAGACTGTCCGGGTGGATTATTCAGACAGTACTTTCTAAAAGGCAAGTAAGGTAATAATCCTGTAATTGAGGTAACTCTAGCCTGCCCCCGCACCCCCATTCCTGATTCAGTTGCAGTACTGCTAACCGATGTTTATATTTCCAAATTGACTTGTCAAAAAGAGAGTCTATTTAGTGAAAATACAAACTATTCACTTTAATTGGAACACTAGCAAAAAGAAACAAAAATAAAGGTAAAATCGAAATTTTAAACAGGGAAACTCAACCTATTTTTGATAGTGAAAGTATGTCCCATCGATCTAGCAAATCCTTTACTTTCCTTAACATAGGCAAATATTTAAAATGTCTGTGAAATTTGAAGTGGCAAAGATTCAAGGCCAGCTGTCGTTGTAAACATCTAGGAATATTGCTTGCTTCTGCCCAAAACAGCAAAACTTTGGAATTAGAGTGGTTGATTTTGTAGCCTTCCAAAGCAGTAAATTCTTGAATTACATCCAGTGCTCTTTGTATTAGATTTTTTCCAATTTATGGTATAGAATAATACTGTCCACAAAGATTTACATTTTCGACATCCCTTCTGCTAGGGTATTTGCTCAGAGGCACATTTTGGAACATAACCGCATTGGGAATCAAAGAAAGTGAACAAAAGCCGAGCCATTGGACAACGCTGGTAGATACCCCTCCTAACTGACAGTACACCAATGTCTTAAGTGTTAATCAGAATCTTAGCTTCTACACTTTGGTAAACATTCTGAAGCATTATTAGAAATGTCATGGGGAAATTGGCAATTAACTACATCCAAGGCTTTCTCAGCATCAATTAAAATTGCATCCACTTTTAAATTGTTGATAGGAGAATAGTCAATTGCCTGAATCAGGTAGTTTGTATTTGTCGTCATTGATTTGCTTAGCATGAATCCATTTGGATCTTTCCCAAGTACTTTCTATGTCACCAGCGTTAGGCGTGTCGCCAACACTTTAGTAAAAAGCTTATAGTCAGAGTATATTAAATGGTCTATATGCATTAACATAAAGAGGTCATTTATCTTTTTTTGGAAAACAAACAATCTTTGTTTCAGTAAAGGATTTAGGAAACTCTATACTCTGCAAAATGTAATTAAAAATCTCCATTAAAAAATGTAGAAGTTGTGGAGCAAATGTTTTATAGACTTGTATAGGGATGTTTCAAACTCAGATTGGGATATTTTTTCAATGAGAGTATGCTGATCTGGTTGACATCATTCGGGAAGCTCAAAGGAGCTTAGATATTGTTCGAGCTCTATCGGGGGACTCATATAAATCATAAAAATGTTAGTAAAATACCTGTCCTATCCCTTCTTTACCGCTTGTTTAAATCTTAGCAGACTGATTGATAATCGCATGTAGGTGGTATTACGGGTTTAACACCTAGTAGACCATGCCAAAAGTCTGCTAATTTGGTGACTTTCTTCATAAACTTTCTGCTGAAAGGTTTTAGTGTTACATACTTCTTCAGTTACAAAGAAATCTTTGAGATTCTGTGAGGCCTGGTCAATCTCCTGGTGTCGTCTAACTTGGTCATCCTTTTACCTACCACGCCCTTTACAACTCCTAAGGCCTTTTTCCAGGGCTGCCTCGTGCACCGGAATTTTCATTGAATGATCCCGATTTATTCTAACTTCACGAGTAGTCCTCCACCCACTGAATGTGAGTTTTAAAGGCTTCCCAAACTACGAATTTTGTGGCCATATTTAGATTTATTTTAAAGAATTCAGCAATTTGTACTTCTACCCAGATCTGATCAGCCAGTAACAATCTAGTAAACTGCCACCTGTACCTGAAGCTTCGATCAATCCCTACATACATTTCTAGGGACACTTTGGAGTGGTCCAAGAAGGCATTGGCAATTGACTCTCTGTTTACCATTGATGAGGTCAAAAGGAAATCTAAACATGATGTGGTGTGAAAATGCCTAACAAGACAGGTAAACTGCCTAACATCTAGATGATCAAGACACCACGGATCAACTATTGTGGAATCCTGTTTGGAAATGAACATTAATGCTGAGGTTTTTGCTTTGTTTATCTTTTAAAACAATTAGAGGAATCTAATTTTAGATTTTGAATGTAGTTAAAACCCACCTAATATTATGGGACTTTCCAACTTAAATGTCAGCTTATAGATCTGAGTCAGTGCCTACGTATCTTCTTAAATTGGACCATAGTGATTAATAAAAGTGAAATATGATCTCTCCACAAAGCCCCTGACCTAGATCCATCTACCATTGTCGGTTCTCTTAATGTGCACAATATTCAAATTTAGATATCTTGACTAGTAGATCACAACCCTCCTCATTGCTGCATCTGAAGATGCAAAAGCGTATGTAAATCTTCTGGGACGCCCTAACTTGGGATTGTTAGTTCTTAAGTAGGTCTCCTGTAGACAAATCACATCCACTTTCAAAAAGGATATCCAGTTTATAATTGATCCAAATGTCCACCTATGAAATATCCAGTTAGCATTATATGTAACAATCCTAATCATTTGTGTAATCAATCAAAACCCCTATGTAAGCTTTTCATACCCACTACCAGAATGTTATAGACATCTTTATTATAAGCACTCTGTTTGGTAGAAAAATAACTGTATTAGCCCAATCTTTACTTTTCATACAGCAACCTATACCGGGTATGTTGCTCCTCCCCACCAATAACCACCCTGTGCAGCCCCGTCAGCCACAACCCCACACCAAACCCCCTCCCCTTGTGAACTCCTACCAAAGGGTTAATTGATCAGTTTACCCCCCCCCGCATGTCCTGTCTGGCTCCCTGTTCCTGTGCCTCGGTTGGTTCTAACCTCTGCAGTGCTGTAGGAAGGTCTCTTTTACTCTACACAGATGCCATGAAGCCTATATTAAAGACAAGACTTGCAATAATATCATCCTAGTACACATTTAATTTCCATTATTTATTAGAAAAACAAAATGTACGTTTTGTTGCCATTGCCCCTCTGGTTGAATATGTCAGCTGAATTTTGGCTAATTGACAAGAGGGTCTGTGCATCTCCCACTTCAGAAAATATACGAAACTGGCATTTAAACAAGGCCTTAAGTTTCATTGTTTAATCAGGGACGCCTGAGCACCGCCAGACCTGAACTGGTTCCGAAGGTGGTGAAACCCCCTTCGTCATTCAGCTGCTATTTTCGACATATATCTGAATAGACCCAAAGCTGAGATGTTTCAGATATGGGAACTGTCTTACGTTTGATCACAACAGCCAGAATTTGATCTTTAATCCTATAGTCACCAAAGGTCCCTAGAATAGTATGTGAGTATTTCATATTCAGGATATGCTGGGCTGGAACTTGATGGGCTTGCATAGTCATCAAATTTTGGTCGAAACCAGGTACAATATGCGTCTGAAGAGAGTTTGTAGATCCTCCCTGGTTTTCATTGCCTTCTGGCATTACCACAAACAGTACGTTAGATTGTCTGCCATGATTTTATGGTCTTCGATCATAATTGCCGATTGCAAAAAACAATTCTAACAGCCACTAATTCTTTATTTTGAGCAACCATTTTATCCTCCAGAACTGTGATCTTGGGGGTTATTAGGATAGCGGGCGGAAAACCACCCCGACTGCTATGGAGGCGGAAACCAACCGCCCGCCTGCACCGCGGATACACCGGTGGCCACATTAGGATCAACCGCCTCTAAAGACCGACCGCAGCGGTAGCGGGCCAAGCAAAGCCGTCCGACTCGGGCGGTGATGGCCAAAAAACGACCACGGCGGTCAGAAAAGTGTCAGAAAAGCAACAACCCACCGCAAGGACAGCGGACACACTGCACAGGAAATTAGGATATCCCCGAGGGTGTCGCGGTCGGAACCGTTGTTACCGACCGCCGCGGACGTACTCAGGATTGAATGGGAGAAACAGCGGAAGAGCTGCAGCATAGCCACCGCAGCGTACGGGACATGAAAAACATGGCGGACGATGCCAAAACACCGCAGTGATGCCAAACATTGCACAAATCAAAGTAGCCATGCCCCACAAATACATAACACACATACAAATAAAAAAAAATACATGCAAATAAAAATACAACAGCACAGGAAAACTCCCACAACACACCTGACACCCAAATTCCACATGGACACACCCATACAGCTGAGTATAAAGCCACCCCCTTCACTAACCACAATCCTTTGCAACACTCCAGAAGAGAAGGCCATACACCACATCTAACAGGAGAGGCAAAAGAGAACAGCACACACACACATCCACCACTACCAGCACCACCACCATTACACCAGGACAAACAATCCACCAGCACACAACACACCTCACAACTCAACACCACACCCCTGCACCCACACCCCTGCACCCACAAACACCTCAACCACCACACACCATGACATCACAAAAAATGACAAAATTCACCGAGAGTGAGTTGACAGTCATGGTCAACTTGATATTTTCTGTGCAATGAATGTGTAAGCAGAAAAACGTTGTTTTGCCTTTAAACTTTCTCTACCACTTCCTCACCTGTACTTAACTCGCAAGTGTTGGGCACAGGCTTGTGTACCTCACAGGGGCATTGTGGAAGGTATTCTTGTTATATGTTGGATACTTGTTTATTGAGTAAACTTGAGTGACCTCTGTCCGGCTGGACATGTCACTCTAATTGGATTTGCGTCTATATTTATTGTTACTGCATTTTATCCTTGCATGGGACCACTGTTGTTTTACAAAACTGGTCCAACAGACACCATTAGCCACGAGGACACAAATGTGGGAAAGGATAGTCCAAAGGGTGAATGCAGTAGGGACCACCCCAAGATCAAAGAAGGAGATCATGAAGCGGTCGCATGATCTCAAGAGGGTTGTCAAGGAGAGGAGGAGCAAGAACTGGACGCTGGCAAACGTGACTGGCAGTGGCCCTCCCATCCCACCAAAAACATTCACACCATGGGAGGAGAAGGTGCTTGCCATGCTGCTTCCTGAGAGTCTCACATGAGTAGCCGGGGGAGCGGAGGCTGGTAAGTACAAACAAATGCCAAACAACACACTGAGAAGTACTTCCTTGCAATACCTAAACACCATTACACTGTCCACCCTCACCCAACAGGTAGCCAGCCATCTTGCTTAGGAGGTCTGTATGGGGGAGGGAGGCCTGCACTACCACTCCCAGCATGCCCCCTGGCCCACACTCCAGCAGCTTGGAGGCCTCCCCACCCAGGAGCATGTGTCAGCCATTGCACTCTTCACCCTCACCTAACAGGTAGGTAGCTATCTTGCTTGTGATGTCTGTCCGTTGGAGGGTGGCCTGCACTACCACTCCCACCATGCCCCTTGGTCCACAGCTGAGCAGGATACAGGCCACCCCCACCCAGGAGCATGTGTCAGCCATTGCACTCTTCCTCCTCACCTAACAGGTAGGTAGCCATCTCCACTGGGAGTTCGTTTGGGGGAGGGAGGTTTGTCACACAACTCCCACCATGCCTCCTGTCCCGCACCTGAGCTTGATAGAGGCCTCCCCCACCCCGGAGCATGTGTCAGCCATTGCACTCTTCACCCTCACCTAACAGGTAGGTAGCTATCTTGCTTGTGATGTCTATCTGTTGGAGGGAGGCCTGCACTACCACTCCCGCCATGCCCCCTGGCCCACAGCTGAACAGGATACAGGACTCCCCCACCCAGGAGCATGTATCAGCCATTGCACTCTTCACTCTCACCTAACAGGTAGATAGCCATCTTGTATTCGAGGACAGTTTGTGGGTGGGAGGCCTGTATCACTACTCCCAGCATGCCCCCTGACCCACACTCCAGCAGCTTGGAGGCCTCCCCCACCCAGGAGCATGTGTCAGCGATTGCACTCTTCCCCCTCACCTAACAGGTAGGTAGCCATCTCCACTGGGAGTTCGTTTTGGGGAGGGAGGTTTGTCACACAACTCCCACCATTCCTCCAGTCCCACACCTGAGCATGATAGAGGCCTCCCCTACCCAGGAGCATGTGTCAGCCATTGCACTCTTCACCCTCACCTAACAGGTAGGTAGCTATCTTGCTTGTGATGTCTGTCTGTTTGAGGGAGGCCTGCACTACCACCTAACAGGTAGGTAGCTATCTAAACTCTTCCTGATGTGTGTGTGTGTGTGTGTGTGTGTGTGTGGTAGACCTATATCCCTAAATGCAACAACAATTGCATGCAATGCATTGACATTCAACATGTATGAGTAAATGATGTTGCTCTGCACAATGATATTACACACAGTGTTGCCATGAATTGTACTACTGGTGACTTCATAATTGTGTCGTGTACAGACAATCAATGGTACGCAGATGATACAATCCTTGCACAGTGCCCAACACTGACCATTCCCCATCTACTCCACAGGTGATGAAGAACTCACTGCTGAGGACCACCCCAACGACCAGCAGAGCCAGTCTCCTCCCCCGGCACATGGACTCTCAGGTGTGGACTCCCAGGACAGTTTGGACGATGAGCTCCGGCCCGGCCCATCTGGTGTGCCACAGACCCAGAGGTCCCAGGCCCCCATCCTCCCCACCACCACGTCTGCTGCAACAACAGTGCAGCAGACCCCTGCTTTCACGGCCTCTGCCTCCACCGCAGCCACCACCACCACCACTGCCACCGCCACTACCACTAGTACCACCAGTACCACCTGCAGCACCCTCCCTGTCCCAGGGGATGACCAGCCCACAGCAACAACTGTGGAGGGCAGGGAGAGAGTGCGTGGACCCACAGTGGCGAGGCAAGAGGTACGTGCCAGCAGAGCAGGTGGGAGGGCCAGGGTCACCACCAGACCTCGGGAGGAGTGGACACCATCCCTGGACCACTTCACCAGAGTTGTGGAGGCATACCTAGAGGTCCAGGGACAAAGTGGCCAGTCTGATGAACTATTAAGGGAGCTCATCCTGCTGATGAGGTCCATCGACAACCGCCTTGGACAGATGGTGGACCTCATGGGCCAGCAAGTGGCGTTGCAGAGGGACAGGCCTGTGTCCTAACCACCACCTCCGTCCCCTCCTGTTGTGCCGCAGGATGACAGTGCACCATCCTCCTCTGCGCCAACAGAGAGGGGCGAGTCCTCTGATGCCGCTGGCCGTTCAGCAGACCCCCCCCACCAAAAAGATCTGGGGGGCGTCTGAAGAAGAGCCTGGGAGTCTCTGGAGGCAAAGCACCTGCCACACGCCAGTCACGGAGCCAGCCGTGATGACAACCCTCTTCCCCACGTTCAGTGTGACACACTTTGGTCTGTGGTCCCTGCATGTTAGTTATGCATTTGATGGCTGATGATGCTTGACACTCTTGAGCTGGTGTTAATGATGTAGTAATAATCAATTTGTTGTGGGTCAGTGATGACCTTGACAAGGCTTGTGTCACTGCATTGTATCGTATCCGACTGGTGCATTCACAACAGCTCATGCACACAACTGTAAGTTTTCCTGATACTGTGATCATTGTGTTGATGGATGTGTGCAGAGTTTACATGATGCATTGAGGTGTGCCAGGTACAGCGGATGGGTATGATACAGACATGGTAATTTCCAAAACATTGGCGGATGTTGCAGCACCTTGTGTGCACATGTGAATTGTGTTCTCCAGTATGTGTGCATTCACATTCCTGTCCCCGGCGGTGTGACGCCAGCACCACCCCTTTCACAAGTGCGGTAGCCATTGGCATATGGACATGTGTACATGGCAGTGGGCATGCTCCGCCGCAGGCATCGCGGTACCTACCACCTGTCCCCGGCGGTGTGAGGCCAGCACCACCCCCTTCACAAGTGCTGTAGCCATTGGCATATGGACATGTGTACATGGCAGTGGGCATGCTCCGCCGCATGCATCGCGGTACCTACCGCTGGTCCCCGGGGGTGTGACGCCAGCACCACCCCCTTCACAAGTGTGGTAGCCATTGGCATATGGAAATGTGTACATGGCGGTGGGCAGGCTCCGCCAGATCGGAGGCGGTCATTGGATACTTTTGAATGATGCACCATAGCGGTAGTGTACCCCGGGCACCGGCGGTACATCACCGCCATGGAGCATTGACTAAAGCCACTAGGAGCGATGATCGTAGTGGCATGATGCAGATTTGAAAGTCGCGGAAGGTGTGCTCCACCAGCGCGGAGGCGGTCTTGGATACTATTGAATGATGCACCATCGCGGTAGCGCACCCCGGGCAGCCGCGGTGCATCACCGCCATGGAGCATTGCCTACAGCCAATGGGAGCGATGATCGCTGTGGCATGATGCAGATTTGAAAGTCGCGGAAGGTGTGCTCTGCCACCGCGGAGGCGGTCATTGGATACTTTTGAAAGAGGCAGACCTGGACAACCAATTGTTGCTGCTTTGCAGCTCCCAAACGACCCCAGGGGGCTAAAAATCTGTGGGAGTGAATCTCACATTTCCACTGCTCACAGAGCCTGCTGCCTGGGACCCTCTCCTGCTGCTGCCTGAAGAGCCTGCTGCCTGGGACCCCCTCCTGCAGCTGCCTGAAGAGCCTGCTGCCTGGGACCCCCTCCTGCTGCTGCCTGAAGAGCCTGCTGCCTGGGACCCCCTCCTGCAGCTGCCTGAAGAGCCTGCTGCCTGGGACCCCCTCCTGCTGCTGCCTGAAGAGCCTGCTGCCTGGGACCCCCTCCTGCAGCTGCCTGAAAAGACTGCTGCCTGGGACCCCTCACCACTCACTCCCACCACAGGTGTTCCATGTCCACAGGGATGGCAAGGACAGAGAAGATCCATGCCAGTCCATTCACAAGTGAGGAGCTGGAGGTCCTTGTCGACGAGGTGCTGGCACAGTACCCAAGGCTGTTTGGTGGTCCCAATGTAGTGGTAAGTCTCCATGAAGGTAGCTGTAGGGCAGGGTGGTGTCAGATGTGTAGTTGTGCAGCTGCAGTATATGCCTGAGGGTGTGGGGTTGTGTCAAACACTGACAGACAAGCTGTCTCCAGGGCGAGGGAGTGTGTGTGTCCCAATGTCACTCTTTTCCATGCCTGTACTTTTATGTGTGAGTGGGGTGTGTTACATTGGCAGCCATGTAGAGTCAACAGATGTTAGCCATGTAGGTGCCAGGACAGTTATTGCTTGTGTGAATATTTCAGTGTCCCCCTGTAGTCTGAGTCAGTGTGACCCAGAGAGTAGGTTCAGTGCTTGCCCACCCAAACAATAAAACATCACCAGACTTACATGCTCCTTGCTCCTGTTCCTTCACACTGAATAGTAGATATGTCCCATCTGTGCTTTGTATAATTTCAGACTTACACACTTCTGTCGATGAATATTGTGTTAAGGCATCCTGCATTTGTGAGATTATCATGGAGCCTATACGCCCCAATGTGTGCATGCCAATCACAAATGTTTGTCCATGCAGAGTGGTGATAAGTGTTGTGCCCACATCATGTCCCTAGGGCAGGGCAAGTTGGGGGGGCTCTCCATCTACGGCAAGGGTGAAGTGCCGTGTGGCATCAACATGGCTCATTCATGGCAGTTATTCTGCGTTACAGGCACTGTTGTGGTCTATGTAGTGTGTTGCTGCACAGTGATTGCAGGGTGTGGTGGTTACCATGTTGGTTTGGGGCTCCCCTGTACTGCATTGATTTGAAATCGTGTGACCAGATGATGACACTTACACAACCCTGTATCTCGGTGAACAACACTTACAACGCAACTTTTACAACGTAGTGCTTTTACAACGCGGTATTTACAACGCAAACCATTACAACGCATTGCGCTGGAGGGCGCTCTAGGGTAGGGAATAGATTTAATTTACTATCCAACACCTCCCCTACTATCCACGGGGACTGGAGTTGGAATAGTAAATTAAACTATTCACTATCCAGCGCCCCAAAGCACTATGCGTTGTAATGGTATGCGTTGTAAAACTCGCGTTGTAAAAGCATGAGATGTAAAAGCATGCATTGTAATGTCATACATCCCTGTATCTCTCTCTCATGCAGATTTGCAAGAGACCACGGAGGAACATGAGACAGAAACCAGTGGTGACGAGAGTAGCACTACAGCTGCAGCGGAGGTCAGTGACACAGAGCCCACCAGCGCATCTGAGGGGGACAGAAGTATGCAGGAGGAATCCGTGGCTGAGACACAGAGTACCACATCATCTAATGCCAGCGGGGATGCATCCATGTTGGCAGGCACAGGGGATGGGGAGTCTGCATCATCATCTACCACCCAGCGGCCAGTGCCCAGCCTCCCATCCACTTCCTCTGGGGCTGCCCGTATCCGTGTCACTAAGAGGGGACGAGTCACATTCACACCTGGCACCGCTGCCCCTGCACCTGTCCCACCTGCTGCTCTCAGTGCAGAGTGTGTAGAGCTCCTGCGCCAGCTTTTTGTGGGCCAGACTGCTCAATGCCTTCAGTGACCATGACAAGAAATTAGGCGAGGTGGTTGCATACATGGAGGGTATACACTCTGACTTGGGTGGGCTACACCATACAGTCCAGGCGTTGTCATCCACAGTCACGTCAGCCCTTCAACAGGCACATGCTCCCATTACAGCTCAGGCGCCTTTGTCCACCCCCAGTCAGTGGCCAAATCAGATGATAGTGTGCATGGTTCGCCTGCGTCAGCGAAAAGGTACAGCACAAGGAGCACACAACAGACACAAGCCAAACACTCCCGCCCACAGACACCATCCCCACTGAAGAGCATGGCCACCCCAGAATGCACAGACAAGAGCCAGTCAGGGTAGATCATGGCCAGAAGAGCAATCAGGCAGACATCAGGCACACATGCCGCAGAGGCGTCACCAGCAAAAGACTCTCCTGTCACTAAGCCTACCCATGCAGTGTCTGTGCACACTGAGGAGGTGTTGCATATCAGGGGTACACCTAGGATAGGAAGAACACAGGGACACATCCACCCACCACATCTACCCCAATTCCACGACCATTGATGCAGGTGGAGGAGGGCACTTTAGAGACCACCCCTGGCAAAAAGGCAAAGGAGGGCACTGTAGAGATGACCCCTGGCAAGAAGGCAAAAGAGGGCACTTTAGGGGACACACCTGGCAAGAAGGCAAAGGAGGGCACTGTAGAGTCCGCCCCTGGCAAGAAGGCAAAGGAGGGCACTGTAGTGACCAGCCCTGGCAAGAAGTCGAATGAGGGCACTATAGGGGGTACACCTGGCAAAGAGGGGAAGGTGGTCCAGAGACGTAGCCAGACCAAGCATTCTGCGGGATCCAGCACCTCTCCAGAAGTAGTGCCAGTGTCTGCACCTGATGTGGGACAGTTGGGGTGTGTGCCTGTTGTGTCATCACCAGTTCCCATCAACCCCAAGACAGGGAAGCCATTTTATATTCCCAAAAAGTGGAAGGGCACCCCTCAAACCTCTCCCACCCACACTGAGTCAGAGGTCTAACTGACTCCACCTCCACGTGCCACTATGCCACCTGGTCCACACAGCCCTCCAGCTTGCCAAGACACTGTTAGCCCCACATCACCTGGGGCTCTGTCACCACAGTCAAGTGGGCCTGCTGTCCCCAACACACAGCCAGGTACAAGTCCGCATGACAGCCAGGAGTGAGTTTACATCACCCTCATATGCCTGTGCCTCATATAGGTGTGCTAGTCCTGAGCATTGTTTAATACATGGGTGTGTTGCTGGCCCTGTTGGTCTGCTGTGTTTGCCTCTCACCTGCCATGGACACTGGCCCTGTTGCTCTGCTGTGCTGTACTCTTCCCTGCCATGGACACTGGCCCTGTTAGTCTGCTGTGCTGTACTCTCCCCTGCCATGGACACTGGCCCTGTTGCTCTGCTGTGTTGGCCTCTCACCTGCCATGGACACTGGCCCTGTTGCTCTGCTGTGCTGTACTCTCCCCTGCCATGGACACTGGCCCTGTTGGTCTACTGTGCTGTTCTCTCCCCTGCCATGGACACTGGCCCTGTTGCTCTGCTGTGTTGGCCTCTCACCTGCCATAGACACTGGCCCTGTTGCTCTGCTGTGTTTGCCGCTCACCTGCATTGGGCACTGGCCCTGTTGCTCTGCTGTGCTGTACTCTCCCCTGCCATGCACACTGGCCCTGTTGCTCTGCTGTGTTGGCCTCTCACCTGCCATAGCCACTGGCCCTGTTGCTCTGCTGTGTTTGCCTCTCACCTGCCATGGACACTGGCCCTGTTGCTCTGCTGTGCTGTACTCTCATCTGCCATGGACACTGGCCCTGTTGCTCTGCTGTGCTGTACTCTCCCCTGCTATGGACACTGGCCCTGTTGCTCTGCTGTGTTGGCCTCTCCCCTGCCATGGACACTGGCCTTCCTGTTTGTGTTTTACCTGTGCATATTATCTTGCATTTGTACATCATTTTGTGCCTTGCTGTTGTCTACTATTGTTCTACTGCTACATCTGTGCAATATGTGAATAAATACAGTTACTTCTGTTGTTTGTTTTGTCAGTGTCCTTGCTGATTAAAGTTCTTTTTCTGTTTGCATTTGATTGCCTGTGCCCCATGCTCTATGCATCACTGCAACATTGCAAGGCTCTTTGCAGGCATCAGATATTTATACAGGGGTGACAGGGTCTGCAGTCCATTCTGACCCTGATAATAGTGTAATCTGTTATGGCTATTTTACGTGCCATGCAGTTATCTTCTTAGTGATTTGCTATTGTTGGCTACACTGTTCACATGTCAGGTTGGGGGACACTGCCAGCACAGGGTGTGATGCTGTGCAAAGGTTTTGAAGCAGGCTGGGATATGTCATGATGTATGTGTGTGGATTCCTTTATGTGTGCCCAGCCGTCTACGTGTATGGTCATCTTGTGTTGGCCCTTAGTCCTGGTTCCATGGCCTACATGAGATGCGTGTTGTTGGGTGTAGCAGAGGTGTGCAGTGTGAAGGGTGTAAGTTTGTAGTGGATGTATGTGTGCCCCTGTATTGTGAGAAACACACATGTGTCACCCAGGAGCTGTATGCCTGTTGTTTGTTTTGTCTTGCCCTGTGTAGAAGATTGTATGCACTTGTGTGAGCTGTTTGTAGTGCACTGTGCTGTGTCTTGTGTGTCCATGCTGTTGTGTGTGACTCCTGCTTGTTGTGTTGGTAAGTTTGAAGTGTGCAAAGTGTGTAAGTTGCACATCAGTGTTGTGTTTGATTGATCCTCAATGTGTCTTGGTTGTGTTTGTGTAGACTGTGTGGCCCTGCTGCTCCACGCTGGCATTGTGTTTGTGTTTGTCATGCATTTCAGGCACATTGAGGTTTTTCTCCTCCTGTATGGCATGGTGTGTGTGGTGTTACACCATCCTCTATGTGTGCCACTTGTGCCTTGCCATTGTCGGTCTTCCCTCCATCTATTTGTGTGTGGTACACCCCTTACATGTCTGCTACTGGCATGCAGGCTATTTCACTTTGATGTCAGCTGTCCCCTTGGTTTCCATGTGTGTGTGCCTCCCCATCACTTCATTTGTGAGCTTGTGCTTTGTGGTGCAGTTCTTGGGCCATAAGTGTTGTTCCACTCTGGACATTGCCCCAATGGTTTTTGAGTGCTGTCATTGTGCTATTATTCATTCTGTAGTGGTCATGTGCATTTCAGCTGTGTGTGCTGCCCAGTGCTCTGGTGGAGATGGCTTGGCTCTTGTATCCCAGAATGGTGCATGTGTAGCTGTTGTGTTGGATGTGTGTGTGTTGGCTGTGGTATTGCTTCAGTTCCTGTGTGTGCTATTGTATTTGTGCAGTGCTGATTTGTGGTGTGTGTGATGAGGTTGTGTTAACCATGTGTGTGTGTGGCTGTTGTGCTTGTTATGCACACACTGCTTGTTGAGCATGCACTGCTGTGTGTATGTGGCCTTGGCATTGGCTGATGTGCATTCCCTTGGTGTTTGCTGGTTAGGGTTTAATGTGCATCTGTTGTCGCTTTGATGTGGCAGTGTGTGTTTGTCCAGATGCACTTCTTGTGTGATTTGTGTTATGGTGTGTGTGTTTTGGTCATGAGTGATGATGTTGTGTACTCCTGGTGTGGCTGTGCTCCCATTGCTTTTCCCCAGTTTGGCTGACAAGGTGTGTGTGTTTGTTTTGGAGTTAAGTGTGTGTTCCTGTAGTGTTTGTGTGTTGTTCTTGTGCAGGCATTTGTTGAGGCATCCCTGTGTATGTGTTGTGTTTGTGGCTACACCCAGGGTGTGTGTTTGTTTGTGTGTGTATGTGCTGGCAAGGATTGTAGGCCTTCAGTGTGTGTGGCAGTGGTGTTGTGTGTTCCTTGTCAGCCGCTCCTGCAGTGGCTGTCTCCCTGGTTGTGTGTTGTGTGGTGCTGAGTGTGTGTATTGTGCTTGTTGTTGCAGTGCTTGTTGGTGTGCATGGGGTGCACGGGATGTGCACCTGGCCTGTGACTTGTTGGGGGTGTGTTGATGTGTGGTTGGGGGTGGTGTGTCCCTATGGTGTTGGTGCCCTGCCCATGCCTTGGAGTGGCCCTGGCTTCTGCATTTTGCGCATGTGTTGACCGCATCGGTGACGTGACCGGGACCGGGACGTTGGTGCTGGTTGGCGGACGATGTGTGTTCCGGATGCAGAGGGGTGCCTTGTTGTCAGGTGGGTGATGTGTGGGTGCCCGTGTGGATGTGTTGTGTCCCCCAGCAGTGTGTCTGTGTGGTGCTTGGGCCCTGTGTCGGCATGTGTGTTGCATTTGTGTAGTTGCGTACCTGCGGCGGTGTCCGCGGCGGGCCATCTGGTGGTAGTGTTGGAGCAGGTACATCACCGGATGCATATGGAGGGCTGGGTCCATGGCGTTCATGACCGGGTCTTGGATTTTGCGCTCCGCTGTCGACTTTCCTCCTGCTCAGGCTGGGCGCTGTCTCCGCTGTGGTGCATCAGCTTGTTTGGGCCAACCTAATTTGTCGAGCGGGGCGGACGTCATTCCGCACGGCAGAGAGTCTCGATTGGCTGCCTCCGCCGTGGGCGCACTTTGATGGCGGTGCGCGTCGCTCCATGGCGGACCGGAAGTGACCTATGTTTTGTTATCCTAATGTGGCGGACGTGAGTACCGCTGCTCGCAGGCGGAAAAAGCTGTTTTTCCGCCCCGCCACCATGGCGGTGGTGCCACCGCCCGACAACCTAATGGACCCCTTAATGTTCAGCCTCCTGAAGTCTAATAGGTTACTGTGCCAGTCGTTCGTCTATCTTTGACAATTGTTGGTTTAGTGTAACAGTTTCCTCCATTTGTGTCAATTTCAGATCTCTGATTTCATTGAAGATGCTCTCCCAAAGAGGCATTAAGGATTTGGACTTTTTCTGCGGCCGTGTCTGTGCCTGCATATGCTCTTGATTCAATACCTGCTTAATCCCCGCTAGCTCTCTGGGTATCATACTCAATTGCTATGTCTGAGCCTACCAGTCCCTCGGAGGAGGGATCTGAAATCACTCTCAATAGGCTTTCTATCAGTCAGTGCCCTGAACTTAAAGGTAAAGGGCCAGATGTATGAAGCCTTTTTCCCATTTGCAAATGGCCCGATTCTCAGAATCGGCCCGTTTGCAAACAGGAAAAAGCCTTTTGGGATGTATCAGCCCAAAAGGCCCTCGCAAAATAGGGCATCGCAAAATGTGTGATTCCCTATTTTGCTAATGCAGTTAAGGAATCGCAAATTGCGATTCCTTAAATGCAATTGTGACACACCAAGTTTTGCGATTTTGCCTTATGAAATCACAAATACATATTTCAGGGGTCCAACAGGGTGTCCCTTTGGCTCCCTTGCACCCTTGAAATTGCATTTGCAATTTGTGAGTACCTATTGGGTACTCGAAAATTGCAAGTGTCTTCCTATTCATGCCTATGGGTCTCTAGGCCCATAGGAATGAATGGGAAGGTATTCCTAAATTGCGAATCACAATTAGCGAGTCGCAATTAAGGAATATGTAGGAATCACAATTATTATTGCGAAACCTAAATACATTGCATTTTGCGAGTCCTTAATAGCCAATCACTAAAATTCACTATTAAGGACTCGCAATCTGCAAAGATGATACATCTGCCCAAAAGGCTCTTTTACTGTCGGCAACAGTGAGGATTCATTCTCAGCTTTGTCGATCTCAGAGTGATTAGATATTATACTGGCCTCTTGACTATCCTTTAGGTCCATTATCCCATTCCTGGATTTTTGTGACTTCAGAAAAAGGGGCTAATCCTTCACTCTTGCTTCTCTGCATAAGTCTCCCTTACTCTGAGTCAGCTAGGTCAATGGATCGACTGGTGAACTAGCCAGCTGGTCTAACAGAATCAATAATTTTTACTTGTCAGTCTGAGTCCGTTTCCCTGTAACCATTCTGTTCACTGGCCTGAACATCATTCTTTGGAATGGCCAGTTCTACATTCATAGTAGGGATCTCCAGCCCCTCCAATGGGGAGCTAACCTAAACTCAAAGCTTGCAGGGATGTCCATGTTTGCTCACTTTTTGGACAAATCTGCACTGTTTAGAGTGATCTTCTATGTCCCAGATTTGGTGGAGGGAAATTTCTTTGCTTTTGCTCGTTCCAGTCTCCTCTGGATCCCACGCTTTTTGCCTTTCTGTTAGCCAGTGGCCATTTTGTTGTCTCGAGGGGAGCCGCTAAATTGCGATCTCACCGTCTGTTTTCACATTCATTTTCTGTCTCTTATTTAGAAAGCCCCCCAAGAGAAAGTCAATAACTGTCTTTAGCTCATGCACCATGTGCCGATCCAAGAGCTTCAGTTTCCTTAGCTCTCCGTGAGGCAAGGCCGTTTACTCAGGGCTTGATATTGTATTTACAGCAATCAGTCTCTTACCAATGCATCAGCGCCATTAAGGAGTAATCAAAGTTTTCATCTCCACTCCTCCGCCATGTAATACTTGTTCGCAATATCCAATATTGCTTCGCTAAGGAAGCCTTCCCTCATATCAATTTAATTTCAACAAATCACATCTCCGAGAGTTGATTACAGGAGCTGGACAGTCAATGGCATGGCGGTGAGGGTGGGGGGGGGGGCTACTGCGAGCACCTGAGTCAAGCGAGTGGTGTACTCGCTGGTCAATGCCTCCAGATTCAAGTCAGGAGGTAGGGTCCAAAACATATCTGTACTCCATCTCACTGCCACTTCACTAAGGTTGGACGCGATTGGTCTCGCTGACTGGAGCTGGCAGCTCCACTGTCTCGATGGCCATTTAGGTGGCATGTCCACGAATAAATGTGTCAATATCCAGGGCCCAGTTCTGGATACTACTATAGAGCACTGCTCTTCCCCTGTCTCATCACTGCCTGACCTTGCGGCACGCCGACTGGCTGGCTGAGCACACACTCAGAAGTGGAGTTAGGGGGAACAACCTAGCGGCAAGGAATATGGGTTCCCCATAGCCTCCAAAGGTGCAAAATAAACACAACATATGATGGAATGCTGCTACCCTTGGTAGGACAGTTTTTAACTAGTAGCAAAATGAAAGTGCATAACAGTTGCTCTGATCTGTAATAAACCTTATACCTTACATAGAAACCCGAGTTGTTGGCCAACTGCCCAGTTCAGAGTGCAATTTCATGATTTAGTTTTGAACGAGATGGGCACCTCTTATACTCGCATTCTCCTCCAACAATTTCACTCACAAGAGGCAGAACTTGCATTGCCAATGTTTTTATGGGTAAGGAGGCTTGCTTTGTTGCTACCTGTACTGTGTTGTTACTTTGTGTGGTTTGACCAGGGCCGGACTCGTCAAGCAGCCTTGGCATAAATGTACAAGCCAGCCCTGATCTTTTTCACTACTCGCACAATCTCTCACTTTCCACCCATCCATTCTCTCTCTCTACTTCTCTCCTTTTTCTCTTCTCTCTCTTCTCTCTTTTGCTCTACCTTCCCGCCCCCTTTCCCTTCTCTTTCTCTCTCTCTTGCAGCCTCTCCCTGCCTGCTGCAATTAACATTGGGCAGATGGGGAAAGTGACAGTCACCAGTACCAACCATGAACTTTCAAAACCGGCGTCCAAGGGCTCCAGACCACTGGGGAAATGCCCCGTGGAATAAAAGGTCTCTCTACCCCTAGTATTGGCAGTGCCAAAAATGTTCAGTTTTTTATTTTGTGGACGCCATTCTCGGCAACTAAAGCCTACATTCTTCGTATGAGGTAAGCAAGGGCATGGTTCTGCTGACCTAAGATTTTTGAACAAGCAAGCTTTCACAGCTATTGCATGTGCCGATATTGTGTGTATCAGTGAAGCTTGTACTTCTGCAGCATTTGGTAACCCCATTCTATATGTGAGGGAAACTTGATTTACTGCCGCCCATACAATACATGTTCCATGGCTTATGTCTGAAAATCTGAGGCAAGATTAACGAATTTACTAAATATTTCACAATGCTATTTGAATAAGCACTCTTGCTTATTTTGGTAAAATTATTTAGAATGTTATGGGAAATGTACTGCTGGTATAATTATTTTCTTTTACTGAAAAACACATAGGCCTCATTTATGAAAGCCTTGCGCCACCGATGCGTCACTTTTTCCCATGTTAAAAGTGACGCACCGGCGGCGCAAGGCCTTCATAAATAAGGCCCCTAATGAGTACATTTCTAACATAATTCACATTTCTTTTATGTCTACTGTTTTTTGTTTACTACTTTCAATTCTAAAGCAAAGCTTTTTAAGAGCTTTGGTAACGTTTTTGATAATTGCCAGATAAGTCCTCATTATGCACTTGAGCAGTTGTTCAGAACTTGTAAAATCCTTCTTACCTAGGGGAAAGCTCTGCTATTTAGGGGCTCAGGTTTAACATCTCCGTAACTTTTTATTGTTCAATCGTGCGTCTTCCTTTGAAATTCTCGGTAGTATTTTGTGACTGAAAAATTATAAGAAGGTTGGAAGGGGCAAATCAAGATTTAATAAGGGAGATGCTTTATGCATTTAGAAAACTAGTATGAGGCTATGTCAAAATGCATTCCGTAGATTAGTTGAAGTACCTGTATAACCTCTAGCTCTTTAGCAATTGTTTTGGGAAAATGCACTAAAGTATTATGGTCCCAGTTACATACTTTTGGTATAGATCAGCGCCCCAAGCTTTCTTGCTGCACTGCCGTACGTCAAAAGAAAAGGTCAGGAATGCGCTGTCTCTAA
This sequence comes from Lissotriton helveticus, assembly GCF_964261635.1. Taxonomy (NCBI): domain Eukaryota; kingdom Metazoa; phylum Chordata; class Amphibia; order Caudata; family Salamandridae; genus Lissotriton; species Lissotriton helveticus. The sequence continues at coordinate 643,173,952 of NC_136071.1, read as the reverse complement.
TAGATACAGTGCAATCCTGTCCTTTTCCAAGCGCTGGCGCACCATTGGCTGCCATGTGCCAACCCAGGAACCCTTGCACCATGGTGCAGGGATGTCTGCATTGTGGGAATTATTGTTTTTTGTGTCGGAAGGGACACCTTCCTGCTCAAAATCAATTAATGAAGGTTATTTCTTTCTTCTATGGGTGCCACAGAATGCTGCACACAGAGAAAAAGTGTAGGCAAGGGCCTCTTTTTGCATGGGTACCCCCCACTTTTTGCCCGATGTGATTTCGAACCGTGAGTGCATTGGTTCCCTGCTAACCTAGTCCCCAGTGCCAGATCTCTTTCCCAAAACACTGTACCATGATTGGCAAAATGTCAGATATCTCTGTAAGTCCCTAGTAAATGGTTCATAGGGCATGGGTACTGAAGAGCGTCCTTTGGGGCTGCAGCACTGATTGTGCCACCCCTGTGCCCCCTCACCAAGGCTATGTACCCTGCTATTGCAGGCGTCGTGTCTTGGTGCAGGAAGAGTCCACATTGCACACAGCCCTGGGTGCCATGCCTCCCGTGTACTGCATAAGATATAGGTAGGTCACCCCTACTGCAGGCCTTTAGCCGTAAGGCAAAGTTCACTATATCTGTCAGACTTCTAATTCTGAGCCCTACTTGACTTACACAGGAGCAAAATGACGATTGTTCCCAATGTCCCTCCAGAAACACCACCAGCCCTCTGTAATTCCAGTACTGAGCTATGGAGGCAGTAAGGGGAGGGAAAGACGATGAGGAGAGACAGCTTGTCAACAGTAGTTTCTTCTTCGGAAAGGTTTTTTTTTCTCTCTTCAGCTTGCAGTCATTATGCAATGTAATTCTTTCTTGGGGAGAACTGCAAAAAATGACAACATAGGTTATGCATTCAATCTTCTCTACTCTAACTATAATTCCAGGCTATTACTGTTATTATTATTATTTTATTTTGCTAAAGAAAGCATACCCAATCTGTCTAAGACTATTGCTCCTCTTAAATGCAGCGAAAAGTATCTCCTCTCTATTCTTTAACTGAATTTCTGTACACTTGAGTTATATTTTACTGTTCCAATGATTTCTTCAGTCAAATAATTAAAACACAATTGACATTATTATGTTTTCCTTCCAGATGAAGTACTTGTGTGTCTCTGGCTGTTCCACAAATACTTTGACTGGAAACACGTTCTGCATTTTCAGGTAAGAGAATTTTTTTTCTTTTTTTTCACAACTGGAGTCTCCTTTGTTACTGCTTATTTGGTTTTGCTTTTTGTTTAACCTTGAGAAAGATAACACCATGTGAGAAATTATTTTATTTCCCTTCTTACTTCCTAAATGAAACTCAAGTTATTTTGAAAACTCTTATTTCGATTTGTGCCTTTTTTATACTTTATTTTTCAGTAACGTCTTCGGAATTCTCTTCACACTCACATTTCTGAGACATTGCAAGAAGAGCAAGTGCTCAAATTCAAAACATGAAACACTAGTCTTAGCTCATGCTCCGAGACACTTCCCATAAGACAGACCCATTACCCAGACACAACCTCAGAAACTAAATGACGGGAGTACATGACGTCTCTACCCTAACTAGCTTCCACGATGGAGGAACAGCCTCTCCCAGAATACACTCAGGTGAAGTGGGCATTCTTCAACTGGCGAGTGCTTCACATTCCAATCATAGTTTAAGGGTAAAAACAACCAGTGCCCTGCAGGGAAAGCTGAGCTGGCAGACAACCCAAGTTCCCAGCGCTGCCAGCTGTTTCCAATCCTTGCTTTTCATTTTCTTTTGCTCTTTTATTCTAGTTTTGAAGGTAACAATTCTGGCCAAAATTGAGTTTTTAACAGGAATCTTCCTGAGGATCCTGACAGTACCCTCCTCTCAAGGAGGGTACCACCAATCGGGGTTTGGTTGGAAACTTTTTGGGAAAGGCTTTGACCAACGAGGAGTGTGAACATCACTTTGTTTTGTCCAAGATCTCCTGTCCGGTCCATAGCCTTTCCAGTCTACCAAATAATAAAGTTCACCTTTGACCCTTTTGGAATCAAGAGTTCTTTTTATCTCATATTCTACTCTTCTGTCCGCCATTAATGGTTCAGGGGGAGAAGTGATTCTCAAATCTGGCTGCATCTTTTAAATAATGACATATGAAAGACTGGTGAATTTTAGTGTTCTCTGGAAGTGTGAAGCATTATGTTACAGGTTTGATAAATTTCTCAATAGGATACGGTCCAAGAAAACGTGGTTCGAACCTATGATCACCCTTTAGTTTTATATTTTTTTGTACTGAGCCAAACTTTATCTCCATCCTGGAAATAGGGTTGTTTATTGTCAGCAAGAAACTTCTAACAACGTTTTGCTTGTGTTAGATTTTGTACTGCAGATTGAACTATATCCTTCACTGCAGACACCTCTATATTTTCGAATTCTGCAAAAAGTTAAGGTGTCGGCCAAAATTCATATGGAAGGGTGAGTAATATGTAAAAACATTTTTTGCATTGTTGTGAGCAAATTCTGCTGTCCACAAATATTCTGGCCAGTCTCCTTCCGAATCTAACAAAAATAGCCTGAGGTATTGTTCTAACTTTTGGTAAGTCCTCTCTGTTTGCCCAACCATCTCTAGATGGAAACTAGTTGAATATCACATTACTATGTGTAACCCGCTAGTGAAGGTCCTCCAGAATTTGGATATGAACTGGGTACCTCTGTCGGTGATAATAATTTTGGGTATGCCATTAGTTCAAATTATACGTTGATTGAAATATTGCATTAGTTGCCTTGCTGTTGGGATACCTTTTAGAGTGATAAAATGTGTCTTTTTAGTGAAGGAGTCTACACAAACAAGAATAGTGTAATAACCTTGACTGGAAGGTAGATTTACGATGAGATCTAAGGACACTGTGTGCCAAGTTTATGGGGAGTAGGTATGGGTTGCAATAACCCCTTGAGAGCTTGTCTTCCCGACTTTCCCTGGGCACAGGTCTTGCAGCTAGTTACTTACAGGTGAAGATCCTTGTTCATTTGCGGCCACCAAAATCTTTGTTTTTCTAGATCTTCAGTTTTTAGGATTCTTTTATCCCCTGCCAAAGGACTGTCTTGGCATTCATGCAAGGTTCCAAGCTGCAGTTCCTTAGTGGGCAAATATAAGGCTCCATTATGATAAGGTAATTGGTTTGAAACTTGTCTTCCTGGATCCTGACCTGCCCATTCCTTCATTTTCACAGAGTTCATTGAATGAGTGATTGACTCCTCAACACTTTCTTTGGAAACTGCTCCTATAATTGTTTCCTTTAGAATTATCTTTTGATCTTCAATAAAAAAAAATTTAGTTTCTGCATACAATCTTAACAAGGCATCTGCCTTTCCATTCTTACTCCCAGGTCTGTAAGTGATGATAAAATCATAATCAGCAAAATACAATGAACATCTGAGTTGCTGTGGTGTTAGAGTTCTGGCACTCTTCACGAATTTTAAGTTCCTATGATCGGTGAATACAGTCACAGTGTGCTTCTCTTCCATTAAATAATGCCCCTATTCTTTAAAAGCATTTTTAATCCTTAGTAATTCCTTTTCAGTTATTGTATAATTCACCTCTGCTGGATTTTGTTATCAGGACCGATAAGCCACTGGGCGTAATTGTCCTGTTGTTTTGTGTCTCTAAGAAAGGACTCGTCCTTTGGCCTAATCAGATGCATCAGTCTCAAGATAGAATGGTTTAGAAGGATCAGCATGAAGTAGAATAGGTGCTGAGGTGAAACTCTTCTTTAGGGAGTTAAAGGCTTCTTCTGCCTCTTGTAACCATTTGAAAGGTAATTCTTTTTTTAACAACCGCATGAGAGGTATGATCTTTTGAGAGAATTCATGGATAAATCTCCTGTAGAAATAGGCAAAGCCAAAGAAAAATTTGACTTATTTTACAGTTGTCGGCGATTTCCAATCTGTGACAGCCTTCAGCTTTTGCTCATCCATGGTTATTCACAAAGGGGAGAGTACAAATCCTAGAAATTCCACTGTGTTTGCATTGATAGAGCATTTCTCCAGTTTTATATATCGCTTGCTCTCCCTAAGCCGTTGAAGTACTGCTCTTATTTGCTCTTAAAGTTCCTCTTCTATGGCTGAGTAAGTTGAAATATCGTCTATATAGACGATGACACATTTGTTTATGAAGTCATTTAAGATGTCATTTATAAAATGATGGAAGGCAGCAGGGGCGTTACATAGCCAATATGTCATTACTTGGTACTCAAACAGGCCATCTTCAATACTGTAGGCCGTTTTCCATTCGTCCACTTCTCGTAGTCTGATCAGGTGATAGGCGCCTCTAAGGTCTAGTTTGACATAAATTCTCACCCCTTTCACCAGATTTAGAAGCAGTAGATAAGAGGTAACGGGCAGCAACGTATTATTGTGATTCAATTAACTGCTCTATAGTCTGTGGCAGTTCTCAGATCACCCTCTTTCTTGGGTACGAAGAAGAGTGGCGAGGAGAGACGAGACTCAGATGGCCTGATGTTATTTTTTTAATATAGTCCTTCATATGCTGGTTCTCTTTTTCGGTCAGTGAATAGATCCACCTGAATGGCAAACCCGAGCCAGGGTCAAAATCAATTTTGCAATCATAAGACCTATGCCCGGGAAGTGTCTCAGCTTTCGCTTCTTTAAAAAAATGCATCTGTGTAATCCATATAAACATCTGATATCTCATTAGTTTGTATCACGCAAACTGAAACTCCACTCTCACAGACTAGGGTTGCTGCATTGGATTTTCTATGCAATTTATCCTTTATAAAACAATTTCCCTGGAAATGTTCTGAATTAATTTCAATTGTTCTTGCACACCAGTTAATGGTGGGGGTGTGTTCCGTCAACCAGGGGCTACACAAATTGAGGTGAATTGAGGAGTCCCAATTAAATTAAACTGTATAATTTCTTGGTGTCCTTCTTGAGTCAGTAATTGCACAGGTTCTGTTTGGCTTACTATTGGTCCTGAGGAATGACTTGTGCCATCTACAGCCTGAACTGCTTCACTTTTGTCTTTTCTTTTGGCCTTTAATCCTAAGTGATCTGTAAACTTCAGATCACAAAAGTTCCGAGTTGCCCCCAATCAATCATCACTGATATCTTCTTGAGAGCAATGTTTCAGAATTTTAATGTCGCCGAAATGATTAGATGAGGTGAAGATGTTTGCAATGTATTTGCTACTAGATCGCTCATGGGAGTTGTTTCTTGGTTCAAACTCACCAGTTCAACTCCCTTTACTGGTGGTGCTGCAAGTTTTCCTTTACTGTATTTTGGGTTTCTTTGGGCACATCTTTAAAAACTGTCCACTCGTCCCGCAGTAGAGTTACAATTTATTCTGTCTCCTTTTTTCCTTTTCTACCTTAGATAGTGGACCTCTAATGGTGCCTATTTACATCGGTTCCACACCTGACGAGCCTTCTGAGGTCCTTGCATTTTCTGTTCTAACTCTATCAAACCTGAGCACACTGGATCATAATTCTTTTTTCTTTTCTCCTCTCCTTTCACTTTGACAAAAATCTACTTCTAGCACCTGATCCATCAATGCTGAGATGTCCGTCAGGGGATTAGGTATTTTTGATAAAGCATCTTTCAAGTCGTCTTTTAAGCTTCAGTAGAAGACTACTGCTCTTTTACTCTCAGCCCACTCAGTTTCTACCACTACTTCATTAAACTGAGCCAGGTAGGCAGCTAACTCTCAATTTCCTTGTTTTCGTTCCATTACTTCATTCCTGGTAACTTGTGATGCTTTCCTTCTATCAAAAATCCGAAGAAATTCTTTCTTGAATTCCTTGAAATTGTATAGAATTGGATCCTCCCTCTTGACCAAAGGCATGGACCAAGATGCTGCGTCACCGGTAAGATAGGACAGTTTAAATGCTACTCGTGACAACGCATCAAGAAAAATCGTTGCATTGGAGCATTGAAACAGATAAATTTGAGCCTAAATATTCCGGGGTGGTAGAAGCATTACTGTGGATAATGAATGGATGACCTGAGTAGGTGTACAAGATATAGAGCTGGTGATTGAACGAGTGGTTTCTGATATGAGCATTTTAAAACTAAAGGAACAAAAAGGAGAGCAAGGGTTATGTTCACCACGGTGAACGGGGAGTACTCTTGTACCCCTGGGTGTAACTTGTAGAAAACAAAAGAAGGAGTACCACCAGCAAGTAATCACAGATTCCTATTGGGGTGGAAGGTTTAGACAAAAGGAAGGAATTCTCCTTTTGTTAGAAACCCCTCACTCATCACCTAGTGATGACATGCTTCATCATCGGGGTCCACCCTAATGACCTAGCGTCATCAGGGTGTGCTACAACACCTGATTACAGTGGAGTAGGTTGTGAGTGATGGTGCGTGAAAAAAGGAAAAAAATAAGTGTGTTAAAAATTGTCCTGGTTTGAACTTGAGGAAAATAAGATTTTTATTAGCAAGCAACTGGACAATGTTAAAATCGTGGCGAGATAAAGTGAGGGCAGTAATGAGCCCGTGTATCTCTGTATGTGTTAGGTCTACATGTTTCAACCATGGGGGTTATAGTTAACCAGGTTTTCTTCAGGACCAAAACCAAGAGGGTGGACGGTCTACGTCCCCTAAAAGACGCACCCAATCCTACGCTCTGGGACCACTGATAGGCAAAAGTGTGCCCGTGGTATCAGCTCGCTCCGCAGTGGGTGAGCTCCAAAAATCAAAATACTCTCAATGGAGTGTTCGAAGACTTCATAGGGCAGGGGAGGTTACCCTCGCATCGGAACGTATTAGTTAGGCAGCGAGGACTCTGGCCGGTAACCTACTTCCTTCTCCGCCCCGTTAGTACTACTCCTTCTCATCGCATTGTGAGGCAACACAGCGACTTGCACTGCGTTTCCTCACCCCGTATCTACAAGGCCATGAAAAGCGTCACCAGAAGTTCATTAGAAGTGACCTTCAGGTAACGTGCAGGAGCTTGTAAATAAGCCTGTTAGAGTTTTTTTTGGTTTAAAGTTCTCTTGGGGCAGGACCTCACATGCCTTCATGCCCTTTGTTAGAGCCAAGCTTCCTTGCAGCACTCTGCTTGAAATATTCTATGATTGCCCATTCAGAATTCTACGTTAATGTTATAGTGTTTTTAGCTAGTTTGCAAACTGTGCTACAAAATGCACAATTTGTCTTTATTTTTTTTACAAATATTCTTAGGGGGATAATCTTTTCCTTCCTATTTATCAAATTTGAGATTGTTCCATTGGCTAATTTACAAAATGTAAAGACTTCTGCCCCATTAAAGTTCCCCAACTGCTACAGTTAGCCCTGCTCTGACTGACAGAAGACATGTGCATAGAAATATGTGTGTGACATGCAGAAAACCAAGCATTGAAGACAGAGACAGCAACAAGCTACAAATAGCCGCAGTGCATGAGTGATCCATGAATATGCTTAAACATGGCCACTTTTGCCATAACTTCCCCACCTGAGGAGCACATGATTTCCTCCCACGATAGACACAGCTCTGGTTCTTCCTCCAAAATAAATATGTGTCTTGTACTTTAAGGTCCTTCTGTTAGTTAGTGAATGGGCATTTGTTATGTATTAGACAACTGATAGTGAAGTTCTCACTAGGAGGAGAGGAGATGACCGAAAACATAACTTGTGGGAGGAACTGACTAATCACAAGATATTCTTTGTGTATAAATTTCAAAAACTCAACTATTGTGTTTTATTGTGAATACAAGAGAAACTAGGGAGTTCACCTGCTCTCAGAGTTTTCTGAACATTTATTGGACGATGAATATGGGTAATGTATCAATTGATGCAATTATATTTAGAAGATTGATTAATATTGTGGAGACCCGAATTAACTTCACTGTTCATGGCGTATGATGTCTACGATTGCTCCTTCTCAATTCTCCTTGTCGACGACCAAAGGTCCCATATGATCAATGGCGTGGGTCATTTAATGATTATACTGAAAGACTGAGATACAAGAATCCCCACTCTGGCACCCCCACTCCTAGGCTGGTGCTAGACATAAATGTGGTACCCATAATACTATCCACGGATCAGTCCTGAACCGGTGGAAGAACAAAAGAGGACTGGACTTGCTGTCCGTGAGTGGAGAAGAGCTCTGTAGACTGGATTTGCTCTCCCTTCTGTACCCGGGACAAAGAAGTGGACTTCAATTGTCATCAGGCTGACATCCTGTTTGAGCTACAGGGACAAAGCAAGTTTTAAGATGCCTTTCCCTTCATTCACAGCTGACCAATTCCAACTGGACTTGCCCTGGATCATCCTTCTGGCCTCTGTTGAATTAAGTCTTGACCCCAAGTGCTGTCCACAAGTTCTTGGACCCATGTCTGGTTTCAAAGTGTATTCCTCCCACCAAATCCGGAAAACTCAGACCTAGAATTGTTTTGCCAACTTTTGCCCTGTAAACTGACATAGGACTGGGAACCACCTGCCAAGCCGCTCTACAGAGGGTCTATTGATGTAGGGATTTAGTGTGCCACATCTCCCTCAACATTCTTCTCTGCAGCATCCAATCAATTTCAGCGAGGCTATTAAATACTCTGTTCAGCTACAGCCTGCATCCTTTCTCTGATGGCAAAATCTGAGCTCCAGAAAAGTTTGTAAGTCCGCACATAGAAATAGGGGCGGGCGGACGGGGTTCGCGGAGTTGCACTACCCAGAACTCTGTGGAATTCTGCAGAGTGCCGTCTGCCTATGTGTAACAATGAGTTTCGTCCCCGCTCCCTGGACCTATCCCTCAGTGCCGCCCTCTCTCCTGAAAGGGGCGCCTCGCTGCCCACGAAGATGGATGCAGGTGGTGGCGCTACATCGGAAACTCATGGTCACGGGGTGCCACCTCCGCTGCCCCCTGTGAGGCTCCCCAGTGATGCCGGGGATGTGGCACTAGACACGGTACAAGAGGTGGGAGCAGAGGCCAAACACACTCACTAAAAAACATACAACCAGAGCATGGTGTGCACAATGCATGTGATGTCAGTCACTCGGAAACCACTGCTTTGCTGGTTCGGGACAGAGACATGTGCGGGAAGAAAAGAGAGCAGTCAGGGAGGCTGTTGGGGACTTGGGCTGGCACATTTAAGTTTGGAGTGAGCGCTCAAAGCTGGGCTCCCAGTTCTAACCCCTGTGCACTACCCTTCAACATGCATGCCAGACCTAATCCGGTCATTACCATACAAAGAACTGCAGCCTTCTAACATATGAATGCTTTCTCCAAACGCAGAACTTTTCCACCAATGGTTTATCAGCCAGCATTCCTTCCCCCCTTTTGAATGTATGACGTTACAATGCATACATTTACAATGCATGCCTTTACAACACAGTTTTTACATTGCAACATCCTTTACAACACATTCTTTTACATAGCATGCCTTTACATTTTCAGAAACGACCTTTACAACGCATTCCATTACATCACATTATACCTTTACAACGCATACCATTACAACACATACCATTACTTTGCATTTAAGGTAAGTGTTGGATAGTATAGGGGTAAAAATTACTATTCTAACTCCAGTGAGTGCAACAGTAGGGTAAGTGTTGGATAGTGTAAGGGTACAATGCATACTATGTGGTATGCATTGTAATGACTGGCGATGTAATACCTGCATTGTAGTGACATGCATTGTAATGTCATGCTTTGTAGTGACATGCAATGTAATGGCTGCGTTGTAATGACATGCGATGTAAAGGATGTTGGGATGTAATGACTACTATGTAAAGGTAGTGCGATATAATGACTGCGTTGTAAAGGTTGTTTCCCTCCCTTTTATGGGTTGCTCAGATCAGATAATATTAACAATATGTCATTGTTATAACTCTCTCCCATCCATATGTCTATTTTAATGTGTTTATTTGGAGAGGCAGCAGCGTTTCCAATTGAAATGTGTGCACAAGAACAACTTTTATACATCGAACCTCGTGCTCCTCATAGTGACGTCACCCAAACTTGTGACATGAGTTGGTGGCTCTTTGGAGACCTTGAGAGTCAGAACATTTACAGAGACTGGCAAACAGGCGCCACATATTCTTACAGAAGAGCCAGTCTTTTTCATTTTAACAAAAAATCTTATTTCATTTAGCTTCTCCAAATACCTCCTCGATTCCAGTGCAAGCCATGCTGGCTACGAGCTCTGACCTCTCCAGGGGTACCAGCAGAGGGTTATGTCCACCAGGCTCTTATGGCCCCCCCACCTCTCACCACTACAGAACTCCACCAGTGAAGCGCACAATGATGACACCGTTATTTACAAAACCCTTTGCACTGACCCCCTCCACCCCCAGGGCTCAACAGCATTGACCTGTAGGTAGAAATGTCTTTTCAGAACCAGCTGAAATGTGCAAATGTCTGTACTCTGCTCCTTATTACCACATTTAAGGGTGAGTGGAAGGGAAAAATTCGACACCCAGCGGAATCAGTGTTTTTTCTGAACTCCACACTCGCAGCAGAGTGTGGAGTTGGTAAAACTCTGCAAATTCCGCCGGCACAGCCGAGTTCACTGCCCACACTTACATAGAAACCTTCACCGGACCAAGCCACCACCTCCATCTGATCGAAGTTTAGGGCTGTTTGGGTGCAAGCTGTTTCCTGCTCAGAGCTTTGCTGCCTTCAGTGATGGCCTCACTTAGACATTGGATTTACGCTCCCCATCATAGATGAGCCCAGCTTCGCCACAGCCTGCAACCTTGCCCTGCTGAAGACTTTTTGCTCCGAAAACGTTCTAAGTGCGAAACAAACTTGTTGAGCGGAGCAAACCTGGTCCTCGCCTCTGAACTGTGCTCTATCATGGTCAGCCTTCAAATTTACCCTTGTCTCAATCAAATGCAACCAGGTGGTTGGTGCTTAACCCTTTTTGGTGCTGTAAAATTTTTTATACTTTATAAATTCATGCCTCTGGTTCTACTGTAGTGTAGTTCCTCTATCCCTGATAGGCTTTGCGCATTGGAATAATATACACTATATATTTGACATAGGACTGAGGTCAGTATTTCTCTATTGAGTACATTAAACTTAATTACTTGTGTGTGCCAGCTAGCTCATCAGTCACTAGGAACTTTCTCAAATGAACAAGAAGGGATTAGTTTCTGACAACCACATAAACATGACAACTTTGTTTCCCTTAGTCGGAACAATATCTTCAGAGTTGTGGAAACAATAGATTACAGTTTCACTTAGTCAATCGTGCATGCTTTGTTTCTACAGAGTTGCTCAGAAATAGACTCCTAATTCTCATGCAAGAGATATGAACTACTACAATCGTAAGACAGAATGTGAAGTATAATGCATACAGCGTAAACAGTAATATAAAATAATACTGTAATAGCATGGTCCGTGGCTATGACATATATAAAAATACATACATAAATAACACAGGCTAAAATACTCAACTGGTGCTTCTAAAATAATCCTACCCCAGTTTGCCTAACCTAAGTCTAGTACTAGGGAAGAAGTAGGTGCTATTTTAGATATAGTTTAGTTGTGCCAAGAATTGCCAAAAGTTTCTCTAGGTTCTAATCAGCTCAATATCTTAGAATGAGAGAGGTTGGTATCTCTTTCCCGATACTCAATCTCTAACACCCGGCAAGGGGAGTCAGAAACACTGGAGCTGGATTCTTGGCGAGGAGGATGACAGCTTCTAGTCAGTGCGTCAGTTGGGGACTTGACTTCCTTCGAGACTTGCTGTGGCGAGCCGCGTCGTGCAAGTAGGTAGCCGAACTGCACCATGCCTTGCCATAGCAAGTGAAGGTATATTTATACCTTGAAGATGTTCAGAAATGCCTGTATATGAATGTCATGAATGAACCCCTAAGGAATAAATGATCATGCATACTAAATGAGTTCTTGGAGAAATCAATATCCAGGCAAGGGGAAGTCCTAAAGTCTGGTTTTCCACGAACTCATTGTGACGAAGAGGATCGGATGTCCTTGACCATGCCTGTATTTGGTTGGCATGAGCAATGCCTAAATAAGGGCTGGATTTCTATGCCTAAATAAGAGCAATGCAAATTGTACCTATATATGGGCATATATCAGGAAATCTATATACGGTATCTAAATCGACACACAACACCCACTCCACTTTCGTATGAACGACATTACTAGATCCTAAAAATGATAACATATCTAAAATGTATCTACACACGAAGTGCTAAAAGCATGTTTCAAACACATTGTAAATAATGCATGAAAACTAGCTGAAAAATGCATTGGTGCTGTACACATTAAAGCAATGTTTCATTCTAAGCATATGTTCACATTTGAATGCTAACTGAATGAATCATGAAATATACATTTATGAAATGGTTCATAAATACAGAAGAAAAAAGGGCCGAAACCATTTCATGTCAGATTACATAAACTGTTTGTATGTGGACAAGGTCATATATTGTCTCTGGAAGTATTCAAAGAATTCTTGTTCTCTATGAATAGTTCTATTGTAAGCATATTGCTTGTGCCAAAAATGAAAAATACAAATTTGGAAGAAAAAAAAAATTAATCATAGGAAAAAAGTTCCAAAGTTAGTACCTTGTTTTGGAAAAAATGAAGGTCAAATACAGAGTCTCTCAGTACACTGTGTGCAAAAATCAAAAGTCATTGTTAGGGCTTGGAGAAAACAGGAAATCTTCAATTTCTGTAGACGAAAAGTGATCTACCGTTGTAGGTGACAGTTGGAATACCTCGTTTAGAAGATTAACCTCACATAGATGTGAACTATCGTCTTCAGCATTGGTCGCAACAGCAATGTTCAAATCAGATGTTACCTGAGCGCCTGTTGATTCCTCTCGTACCTCAGCAGTTGCAATTTGCCTCTGTGAGATCTCAATGAATGCCATCATCAGGATTGGTAGCCGCTGGGGACAACATAGAGCATGGGCCGTTACGGGGTCCAGCAGAGTATCGACGTCCATAGGCATGACTGATGGGAGTGTTAGACAGATGTCTAGCACGCATTCTTCACCGCAAAGCAGGCAGCGTAGAACAGGTAAGATGCAATCTTGACAGATTGGTCTGAATGACAGAAACCATGTGGCATTTAATTCTTGTAGACGAGGTAAACCCAAAATTTGGACGATGCGCTCATGACACTTCATCTCCCTCAGAGATCTCTCCACAGTGAATTGGGTGTCACTGGTGATTTAGCTTGCCATATCGCAGCAGTAGGAGCAAAAATAGTATCCTTGCAACGAGTCCCAAAGCGAAGGGCCGTCCGCCAATCACAGAATGCACGAAGTTTGGTATATTTCTGAGGACTGCTTGAAAAGGTGCTAACAGTCCGGAAAACACGGTCTTAAATACATGTACAATACCGTTCGTATCAGACATGTATAAGATACGACTTAACATTTCTGAGAAATGTATAGGGCAGTTTGTATTCAAAAGGGCATGTATCTCGGCAGAAGTCCTTGCGACTTGTAGATCATAGGTCTCTTTGGCCGAGGTCAGTGGCACAGTTTTTTGCAAAAGAATGGCTTTCATTCTGCTTAGAGTATCAATTCGTATAGAAGAGATGTTCAGTGAAGGCCATAGAGGCGACTCCCTGGCTGTCTTGGTTTGTGGAAACAATACTTGCATACAGCAAGTGACCCTGGATATAACAGTCACTAGATATGGGATACCTGGCAACATCCCACAGCAGCTGTGATCATTCAACATGAGGTAACTTCCATTTGAAAGTGTGAAAGAATTGGCTCAATCACTGCAGCTGGTGAAATGTGCAGGTGACAGGATAAGTTGTTAGAGGAACTGTTAGACTTGGCATCATTGGCGTGAGTCTCCCTTCCATTTTTACTGATTGCCTCCTCTGTTTTTTATATGTTTTGCTGGTTATATGCTTTGGGCACTGTGCCACTGCTATTCAGCGCCACAGTGCAAGTGCTCCCTATGTTAAATTAATGTACTGATTAGTGACTCCATGATTGGGTTATTTGATTTACTTGTCAGACCCTAGTACAGTGCACCATGTGTGCCCATGGCATGCAAATCAAATGCTGCTGGTGGGCTTGCAGCACTAGTTGTGCCACCCACAGAAACAGCTTGTAAAGTGTCTCTCAGGCCTGCCATTGTAAGGCCTGTGTGCAGTCTGTGACTGCCATGTCGACTTGGCAAGTGCACCCACCTGCCAGTCCCTAAATCTTCCCTTTTCTTCATATCAGACACCCCTAAGGTAGGCTCAAGGGCAGGGTGCATTGTAAGTATAAGGTAGGACATGCCCTGGTGTGTATAGCATGTCTTAATTGTGAATTACAGCCATTTTAGTTTTTCACTATTGCAAGGCTACTTGTTCTCCATAGGCCAGAATGGGCAGTTAGATTATTACATCATATCATCCTAACTGACTCAGGGAACATGGTAGAAATTTGAATTTAGTGTGCCTGAACTCAGAATGATAAAATACATCTTTTTACAGGTTTTAACATTCTGTGCTTGAAAATACCACTTTTAGAAAGTAAGTATTTTCTTGCCTAACTGTCCAGGCCAGCCTCTGCTAGGTTGTGTATTCCTTGTCTGGAGTTGTGAATGACAGGGCTGGGGGGTTCCAGGAGACAGGCTGGGGCAGCCCAGAGGTGAATAGAGAGATCTGCATCTAGATGGGAGGGAGGAGTTGCACCTGGGACCTGAATAGGGCTGGGCCTTCCCTCTTCAATGCTCGCCCCACCTCCTGTGGGCTCTGCCCTGCACTGTAAAATGAGAGAAGGAATCTTGTCAACAAAGTGCTCCAGGGCTGTACCTTCCGTCTACTGTGCTAGCTCCACCTCCTGTGGGGCGTCTGATGTTTCTGCCCTGCACTGAGATAGGAAAGAAGGAGTTCTGTAAACAAAGTGCTCAGGAACTGGTTTGGACTAGGCAGAGGCCTCTCTGCTTTCAGAGAACAAAGGATTTTGGGGTATAAATATTGGGACTCAGACCCAAGAACTTTATATCACTTCTGGGAACAAGACAACCCTTTTGCCAAGGAGAAGAACCAAGGAATCTGCAGGAGTTTGGACTGCCCCTTTGCCAGTGTACTGTTTGCTGGGTTGGCCTGCAGTGGTTTCTTCATTGCCAAGGAAAGGAGAAGTAACTTTTAAAGAACTTTCATCATCTTGCAGAATATTGCTCCAAGGGCTTGAACTTGTGCTTGCCTCCTGCTGAAGGCTCAGGGACAACAGACTTCACCTTCAGCTCCCCTCAGAGTTTCCTTGCTGGGGATTCTGTCTACAAAAGCCTGAGTGTCGCTGGGAGCTGGAAGCGTGACACATCAAGAAGAAGCTTGACACCACTGCAGCTAAAGTCATTGCCGGAATGAGCACGCGCCGCCGCATCTCCCAAGAAACGTGTCTTTGTGGAAGCTGCCTGTTGTCACATCACCGGAGAAGCGCGACGCCATCGAGAGAGGCGCCATCGCATCACCGGAGGAGCGTGCCGCAGGGCCTGTCGTAGCTCCAAAGTACAGAGTCACCGCAAGGCTGCCAGGGCATGAACGCATCGTCATCGCAACGTCGCATCAAGGGCGTCATCTTCTCAGATTGCACCCGGAGTACCGCATCGTTTTGAGGCGCCATTTCGTGCATCGCAACCAGGCCGCAGGGCGAGAATCCACGCATCAATACCACAACGGTAAGGATCACGACGCATCTTCTACTCTGCACAAGCATTGAGGCATGACGCATCACTTCCCCCGGATGACGGATCCCAACGCATCTCCCACTCTGCGAGCCTTTTGTTTGTTTTGCGTGACGCTTCCAGGTACTTTGTTGAGAACTGTGTCGCATTTATCATCAACTTGAACTAAACAACTTTTATCATCTTTAAGTCAACTTTAAGTTCAGTATTGTGGATTTTTGTTATTTGTGGTCTTGTGTTAAAGAATACTTATTTTTATAAAACCTGTGTGGTGTCCATCTGTAGTGTTTTCACTGTATTACTGTGTATATTCACGAATGTTTAACACACTGCCTCTGAGATAAATCTGTCTGCTCGTGCAAGCTACCAAGGGGATGAGCAGGGCTTATGTAGGAGTGTAATCCCCTTGTCCTGACTTAGAAGCAATGGTCCATATTTGGTCGAAGGTGTACACCATTGCCAACTAGAGACCCCCAGTTCTAACATTGGTGGTCAGCGGTGAGGATTTGGACCTGCATTTGTGTTTCATATACAGTAATTGGTGTACTCTACTAGTGAGTGCAGACCAAACGCGACCACATACTTTTTTGGTAGAATTATTATTCCTTGGACTGTTATTTTTTTTTTCTAAAAACTCCTGATTCTTACTACCATGAGTAAACCAGCATCTGTTGCATCTATGGATCCTGATTTTGAGGAAGAGAGGTTGGAAACCTACACTTTGAAACAGCTCTAGTATCTCTGGAGGAAATTGAAAATTGCTTAACCAGGCATTTCTAAAAAGGATGACTACCAAAAGGCACTGAGGGTCTGGGTAGAATCAAGAAATGCCCTTGATCTTGTGATGGAGCCAGCTGGGAATGCTGATGGGCAACTGGATAGGCCAGTGTTTCCAGCCAGGGGAGGGGTACCGTCCCCACCTGGCAGCAGTATCTCTTCCAAAGACCTGTCCCCCAGGGAGTTGGAAGACAGGGAGAGAAATAGGGCACACAAGCTGGAGATTGCTATGCTTAAGATGGAGAGTCAGAGGGAAGCAGAGAATATCATATTGTCCTTGAAGAGAGAGAGAATGAAAATGGAACATGAGAGGATGTTGAGGGAGTTAGAGATCAAGGCAAAGGGCTTAGAGATCAATCCCTCTGGTGGCAGCGCATCATCTGTGCCTTCAGAAGGCAGAGTACACATTCCCAAGGATGTCATCAAAGATTACCATAAAAATGAAGATATTGGGCAGTGGTTTGCAGCCTATGAGATAGCAATGTTGTCCCACCGGGTCCCTGAGAAGGATTGGGGAGTGGGGTTGTGGGGCCGCTTTGTGAGTGAGGGGTGGGATACTTTGTAAGACCTACCTAGTGAGAATCGGATGTCTTATGCCCACATGATAGAAGCACTGATGACAAGGTATGGTTTGACTCCAGATTTCTATAAACAGAGGTTCAGGAATTGTAAGAAATTAGAGCAAACCACTTGGGAGGAATATGTGTCATTCTTTTGAAGAACTATGGATGGTTGGGTGAGGGGTAGCAAAGTGGATAATTTTAGAGCTCTCTATGATTTGATTGCAAGGGAGAACTTGTCTGCTAATTGTTTTCCAGAGCTGCGCCAGCACCTTATTGATAGCAATTTGACTAACCCTATGAGGATTGCTGAGGAGGCGGACCGCTGGGTTAGTACCAGGGTTCACAAGGGTCATGTTTGGAGACTCAGCCAAAGGTGGGCAGGGTCCCCAGCAGAAGAGTGTGGGGGACAAGGGTAAAAAGAGGGAGTTCCAGAAAGGGCCCCAAAGTAATTCCCAAGGGAACCAAAGTAAGCGTTCCCAGCCTCCCCCTGAGAAAAAGTCAGAACCCCCAACAGGTAAACCTGTTCATAGGGGGCCTGTTAGCTGCTTTCAGTATAAGCAGGTGGGACACCGTTGGTATGATCCCCAGTATCCCCAAAAGGGTCAGTATGTGCCACCCCATGCACCATCCCATCAGATGGCCAGTGTAGCCCTGAGTGGGGAGGAGATGGGTGCCCAAGGTGGGTGGGGTCCCACAGAAATGTCCCTGGTCTCATTAGGAGATTTTGAGATGGTCCCAAAAAATTAGCTGCTTGATAACACTAAAAAGTACAGGCAGTGGGTGACCATCAATGGCCATAGAGTGGAGGCGCATAGAGACACCAGAGCCAGTGTGACAGCTGTCAAGTGTCACTTGGTGTCTGAAGAGCAGGTGGTCCCCAATGCATTCTTCCCAGTTGTTGCTGTTGACAACACAGAGAGCCATTGCAAGGAGGCTCAGGTTCCCTTTGAGTGGAGGGGGGTCTCTGGTACTCTTCAAGTAGCTGTGAGGCCAGCCATGCCTGTTGTTTGACTGTTAGGCAATGATTTGGAAAGCTCCCCTTGGGCTAAGGTGGGGAAGAAGGCTCATTTAGAGATGTTGGGTCTGCCTGAGTGGGCGTGTGTGACCACTCAGTCTATGGCAGCCAAGGGCGTTCAAGAGATCCTGGAGCCTGAAAGTATGGCCCAGGAACCTGCCTTAAAGAGAAGAGGTAGGTGGCATGGGAAACCAGTCCCCATTGTTCCCACGGTCCAGGAGGAGGCAGACCTTGTGGAGGGGTGCCTTGGAATCTACAGGTTGCTGAAATACCTTTTTAAATACCTTCTCTGCTGACTAAAAGCAGCTTTACAGCTTCCTCGTCCCGCTGATTAAGAGCGGCGGATGTTTACCTATTTTAAAACACCCCTCCTATCCCGCCCTGCTGCCTCCTCCCACCTCCCTCGTCACAGCCTATTTAGGCTCCGCCCACTTCTTTTTCAGCGCAGACGAGCAGCCCTGTGGCAGAGGGCT
This sequence comes from Lissotriton helveticus, assembly GCF_964261635.1. NCBI lineage: Eukaryota > Metazoa > Chordata > Amphibia > Caudata > Salamandridae > Lissotriton > Lissotriton helveticus. The sequence goes on along the minus strand of NC_136071.1, from coordinate 643,155,493 downwards.
CGCGCGCGCTGGGCGCTGAAATACCTTTTTAAATACCTTCTCTGCTGACTAAAAGCAGCTTTACAGCTTCCTCGTCCCGCTGATTAAGAGCGGCGGATGTTTACCTATTTTAAAACACCCCTCCTATCCCGCCCTGCTGACTCCTCCCACCTCCCTCGTCACAGCCTATTTAGGCTCCGCCCACTTCTTTTTCAGCGCAGACGAGCAGCCCTGTGGCAGAGGGATCGCGCGCGCTGGGTGCTGAAATACCTTTTTAAATACCTTCTCTGCTGACTAAAAGCAGCTTCACAGCTTCCTCGTCCCGCTGATTAAGAGCGGCGGACGTTTACCTATTTTAAAACACCCCTCCTATCCCGCCCTGCTGACCCCTCCCACCTCCCTCGTCACAGCCTATTTAGGCTCCGCCCACTTCTTTTTCAGCGCAGACGAGCAGCCCTGTGGCAGAGGGCTCGCGCGCGCTGGGCGCTGAAATACCTTTTTAAATACCTTCTCTGCTGACTAAAAGCAGCTTTACAGCTTCCTCGTCTCGCTGATTAAGAGCGGCGGACGTTTACCTATTTTAAAACACCCCTCCTATCCCGCCCTGCTGACTCCTCCCACCTCCCTCATCACAGCCTATTTAGGCTCCGCCCACTTCTTTTTCAGCGCAGACGAGCAGCCCTGTGGCAGAGGGCTCGCGCGCGCTGGGCGCTGAAATACCTTTTTAAATACCTTCTCTGCTGACTAAAAGCAGCTTTACAGCTTCCTCGTCTCGCTGATTAAGAGCGGCGGACGTTTACCTATTTTAAAACACCCCTCCTATCCCGCCCTGCTGACTCCTCCCACCTCCCTCGTCATAGCCTATTTAAACGTCCTCCATGCGTCAGCGCAGCGGACGAGTGCAGCGGGCGCGCCGTAGACGCGCCGGAGTTGCGCCAGAGTTAAGCCCGTCTGCGCCCGTCCGCGGCCGGACGGGCCCAGGGGCCAGGTACGCTGCCACTGCCATCTCTTATTCCCGCTCCACTCTAATGAGTCTACAAACCTCTGCTTGCCCTCTACCCCCTGAGACCTGGACCAGGATCTCCTCATTGGGGATTCCTGGTTACTCCTCCCCTCATCTGGGGCCGTCGTCATCTTCCACTTCTCCTGTCCCTGCCGAGTCGCACCTCCGGGTACTATACCTTAACACTCGCTCTATGGTCAGGCATCAAGCTGATATTTTCCATCTTCTTATGACAGAGAGGCCAGACGTCCTTTTACTATCTGAGACCTGGCTCACTGACGACTCCCTCCCCGACATCCTCGCTGCACTACCCCTAGACTACTTTCTGTTGAACACCAACCACCCGGGAGGCCGCTCCGGTGGAGGGGTGGCAGCGGTAATTCGTAAGAATCTTAAGATCATCGCCTCTGCCAATATGACCCTCCCCGATGTGGATAACCTGGTCCTCCGTCTTGGGACCGAGGTAGGCGCAGTTACCCTCATGGTACTCTACCGCCCCCCCCACCCCATGCCTTCCTTCCCCTCCTCTTTCACTGAACAGTTAACTAACCTTGCTACTTCTTCCCCCCGCACTATCATTGTTGGGGACTTCAATTACTGGTTCCAGAACGAGGATACCGGCCCCCATGCCACCGAACTGTTTGAGGCCCTCTCGAGCCTGGACTTTATACAACTAGTCAGGTCTGCCACTCATAGCGGTGGCCATATCCTTGACCACATATGGGTTCACGGGGTCAAGTCCTCCTGCCCACTTATAACACCTTGTGTGTGGTCCGATCATTTCTTAATTGACACCACTTTCTCGGCCGTTGGCCAGATCAGGACCCCACTGCAGGAGGGTGGCACCGCACGCAAGTGGAGAGCCGCCGACTCCTCTAAACTCTTATCTCATCTCTCTCTCACCCGCCCCCTGCTCCCCATAGACTCAAGCACCGATGAGCTTCAGGGACATGTTTCTGATTGGCTCACTACAGCCAGCGATATTTTCGCCCCTTTGACTAAGTTTCCCCGATCCCGTCACTGTCACTCCCATAAATGGTTTACCCCTCACCTTAAGACTTTGCAGTTAGAACTCCGCCAATTCGAGCGCAGGTGGAGGAGAGACTACTGCTTACCTAGCAGAAACGCATATGTGGCCGCGCGGAATCAGTATAAAACAGCCATTTCCGCTGCCAAAAAAGCTTATGCCTCGGATAAAATCTTATCTGCCCCCTGCAAGTCTAAGGAGATTTTTAAAGTTCTCAACAAATTTATTTCCGACCCCAGGACACTTCCGACTCAGGCCCCTACACAAGAATCATGTAACGCGCTGAGCACTTTCTTTGCTCAAAAAATTGCCTTGATCAAAGATACCATTCCGACTATCCCTCCTGGCGCTGGCTCCGTCTCCCCCCCCACAATGCTCTTTCTTTTACGCTTTTCCCTCCCTTAGACCCTGCCGCTTTGGCCACACTGGCCACCCGCGTTAAATCTGGATCCCCAGACGACTGTTGCCCCCCCACCATTTTATGAAACATTTGCCACTCTCTACCCGACTGCATCCTTCCCCTGCTGAATTCTTCTCTGTCGTCCGGTACGGTACCCCGCTCCTTCAAGGAGGCCGTGCTGGTGCCTCTATTGAAGAAGCCTGGGGCTGATCCCGCCGTTCCGGCGAATTACCGTCCCATCTCTCTCTTGCCTTTTTTCTCTAAAATCTTGGAAGCCCATGTCACCACCTGCCTCTCACAGTTCATCGAGAGCTCCAACTTTCTTGAGACCAACCAGGCCGGCTTTAGACCCGGCCACTCTACGGAGACTGTCATCTTGGCTGTGCTGGATGCCCTGAGAGACGGTGCTGACAAGGGTACCCCCCAGGCCTTGGTTTTATTAGATCTGTCGGCTGCTTTCGACACGGTGGACCACAACATCCTTCTCCACCGTGTCGAGCAAGCCGGCATCCAGGGCCTGGCGCTGGCATGGGTCAAATCCTTCCTGACCGGGAGGTCTCAGACCCTCAGCCTGGGCACTTTTAGAGCTCCTTGGGAGCACTTGCCCTGTGGGGTCCCTCAGGGCTCCTCTCTATCCCCCCTTCTTTTCAATCTTTATCTTCGACCCCTTCTCTTTTCCTTGAGGCAGTGGGACGTCACCGTCTTCAATTACGCGGACGACCTGCAACTCATCTTTCCTCTTGATTCCCCCTCTGCTATTTCTAACTTTCAGGCAGTTATGTCCCACATCCTATTGTGGATGAGCCAAAACCAGCTCAAACTGAATCCCGGAAAGACGGAGCTTCTCCTCCCTGGTAAGAGCTCTACCCACTGGGGTCCGCATTTTTGGCCGGTAGAACTTGGCCTCCCCCCCACCCCTGTGGCTTCGGTAAAAAGCCTAGGGGTCACTATCGACTCCGGTCTCTCCCTTGGGCCCCAGGTGGGGACAGTTTTCTCCTCCTGCATGTTCCAGCTGCGCAGGATCAGGAAGGTGGCCTATCTTCTTACTCCTGAAGCTCTCCTGCAAGTAATCATGGCCCTTGTCCTCTCCCGCCTAGATTTTTCGAATGCTATCTATCATGGTCTGCCCAAAACATCTCTTTCTAGACTACAATTCGTTCAAAATCAAGCAGCAGGATTGGCCTTTGGGATTCCGAAATGGCAATCCACCAAACCCCTCCTTTTAAAACTGCACTGGCTCCCCGTTATCTCGAGGGCAGCCTTTAAGATCGGCTGCCTCATCTTTAAATCTTTATCTGGTTCCTGTCCTGTCTTTCTGAAATCTCTCATCAGGACCTACAGTCCCTCACGGAACCTAAGATCTTCTCATTTGCACCTCTTACTCATTCCCCCTGTCAAACTCTGCAGATCTGGAGGCCGGAGATTCGCATTTCTGGCCCCCAAACTTTGGAATTACTTCCCCCTCTCTCTCAAAACCCCCAACTCCCTCACCCTCTTCCGTAAATCCCTAAAAACTTGGCTCTTCCCTCAATCTGGCTAAACCCTCCTAGTCCCTCAGTAGTCTGCCAGCGCCAGGAAACCCACGGTGTCAGCGCGCTTTATAAGTTCCCCTTACAATACAATACAATACAATACAATACAATACAGGGGAGCAGATTGCTGAACTGGGGGACCTACCTGAGCTGACCCATTGGCAGCAAGAAGGAGGGCCCTTCAGGGAGGAATTTTGTGCAGAACAGAAGAAGTGCCCTTCTCTTGTGGGTTTGAGGCAACAGGCCACAAACCAGGCAGCAGGTGATCAGTCTGGATCACATTGGATCTACTGGGAGAACAATCTCCTGTATAGCCTAAGGTTGCTGAGCCTGGGTCAGCCCGTGTGCTGGTGGAACCCCAGCACTTCAGAGCCTTCCTACTGGGTTTGGCTCATGATGTGCCTTTAGCTGGACATCTGGGGGCAGGACAAGACCTTTGAAAGGCTTGTCACCCACTTTTATTGGCCCCAGATGCGGAAAAGTTCAGATACTCATTGTAGGACTTTTCAAACTTGCCAGGCAAGTGGGAAAAGTGGAAGGAAGCACAAGGCTCCTTTCCAACATTTCCCTGTAGTCTGTACTCTATTTGAACAGGTGGGTATTAACATTGTTGGGCCACTGGAACCCAATACAGCCCTGGGCAACTGGTTTATATTGGTCTTGATGGACCATGCTACCCTGTACCCGGAAGCCATCCCACTCAGGACAATGACGGCCCCCGTGGTGGGACGTGCACTGATGGGGATTTTCTCCTGAGTGGAGTTCCCCAGAGAGGTGGTGTCTGACCGAGGTACAAACTTTATTTCCACTTATAGGAAGTCTCTGTGGAAGGAGTGTGGTGTTACCTATAAGTTCACCACTACTTACCACCCACAAGGAAATGGGCTGGTTGAAAGATTCAACCGGACCCCTAAGGGCATGATAATGGATGTTGAGGAACCTATGAGGCATAAGTGGGATGTCTTCTTGCCATGCCTTCTTATTGCTTACCGTGAGGTGCCACAAAAGTACCTAGGGTTCAGCCCATTTGAACTGTTAAATGGACACCCGGTAAAGGACCTTTGAGTCTGGTCAAGATAGGCAGGGAGCAATCTCCCAGGAAACCTCCTCAGGATGTATACAGTTACATGCTGACCTTCAGGAACCAGACTCGGCGATTCAGCCAGCTCGCTGAGGCGAATCTGGAAGCCAGCCAGGATGACATGAAGCGGTGGTACAATCAGAATGCCACTCTGATTGAGCTTCAGCCCGGACAGAAAGTTTGGGTCATGGCCCCTGTAGAGCCTTGTGCACTCTAGGACAGGTGGACTGGACCATTTGAGGTGGTGGAGCGCAAGAGTGATGTCACCTATCTGGTAAACTTGCAGTCTCCCAGAAACCCTTTGAGGGTCCTGCATGTTAACCGCCTGAAACCCCACTTAGAAAGGTCTGAAGTGGGCATGCTCCTAGCGACAGATGATGGAATGGAAGTGGAGACAGAGCCTCTTCCTGACCTCCTGTCTGCAACAGAGCAAGATGGGTCAGTGGATGGTGTCAGCCTCTCTGCTACACTGACCCCTGATTAGCAGCAAGATTGTCGCCAACTGTTGGGGCAATTCTCTGATCTATTTTCCTTGGTTCCTGGTGTCTCAGAGAGGTGTGTCCATGACGTGGACACTGGAGACAGTCCTCCTGTGAAGCACAAGGCTTACAGAGTGACTGACAAGGTCAGAACTTACATTAAGGAGGCAGTCTCCAAGATGTTTGCCTTAGGGGTGATTGAGAGTCCTCTAGCAGTCCTTGGGCCAGCCCAGTGGTTTTGGTCCCAAAGGCTGTTGCGCCTCTTGCCACAACTGAACTCCGGTTCTGTGTGGACTACCAAGGGCTCAATTCAGTCACCAGGACTGACGCGCACCCCATTCCCAGAGCTGGTGAGTTCATTGATCGGTTAGGGGCTGCAAGGTACCTCAGTACGTTTGATTTAACATCTGGGTACTGGCAGATTGCCTTGACTGATGGGGTTAAAGAGAGGTCAGCATTCTCCACACCAGATGGGCACTACCAATTCCGGGTTATGCCCTTTGGGATGAAGAATACCCCTGCCACGTTTCAGAGGGTAGTCAACCAGGTGTTGGCTGGGCTGGAGGATTTCAGTGCCGCCTACCTGGATGACATCGCATTGTTCAGTGCCAGTTGAGAAGAACATCTGCACCACCTCTGGGGAGTGTTAATGGCACTGCGCAAGGCAGGCCTCACAATCAAGGTGAGTAAGTGCCATATCGGGCAGGGTTCCGTGGTGTACTTGGGTCACCAAGTAGGGATCGTCCAGGTGGCGCCCCTATAACCCAAGATTGATACCATCCTGGCATGGGAACCCCCAAACACTCAGACACAGGTGAGAGCCATTTTAGGACTCACAGGGTACTACAGGAGGTTTGTCAAGGGGTATGGCAACATTGTTGCACCCTTGACTGGGCTGACTTCCAGGAAGCAGCCCAAGAAAGTGAACTGGACTGACACCTGTCAGAAGGCTTTTTACACCCTGAAGACTGCCATGTGCACAGCACTCATGCTTCAGGCGCCCAACGTCTCAAAAGAATTCATTGCTCAAACAGACGCTTCAGCGCATGGTGTGGGGGCTGTTCGATCACAGATTAATGAAGAGGGCCTAGACCAACCTGTAGCCTTCATCAGTAGAAGGTTACGTTCACAGGAACAGAGGTGGAGTGCAATTGAGCGTGAGGCATTTGCTGTGGTCTGGGCACTGAAGAAGTTGAGACCATACTTGTTTGGGACTCACTTCCTGGTTCAAACCAACCACAGGCCCCTCAGATGGCTGATACAGATGAGGGGCGAGAATCCAAAGTTGTTGAGGTGGTCCATTTCCCTACAGGGTATGGCCTTTATGGTGGAACACCGACCTGGTACAGAACACGTCAATGCTGATGGTCTGTCCAGATTTTTCCCCCTTAGTGAAGAGAACTGCCAAGGGGAAGGGTAGTTCTCCCCACATTTCAGCTGGAGGGGACACATGTTAGACATGGCATCCTTGACATGAGTCTCCCTTCCATTTATACTGATTGCCTCCTCTGTTTTTGATATGTTTTGCTGGTTATATGCTTTGGGCACTGTGCCACTGCTATTCAGTGCTACACAGTGCAAGTGCTCCCTATGTTAAATTAATGTACTGATTAGTGACTCCATGATTTGGTTATTTGATTTACTTGTCAGACCCTAGTACAGTGCACCATGTGTGCCCAGGGCTTGTAAATCAAATGCTGCTGGTGGGCTTGCAGCACTGGTTTTGCCACCCACAGAAACAGCTGTTAAAGTGTGTCTCAGGCCTGCCATTGCAAGGCCTGTGTGCAGTGTGTGTCTGCCATGTCGACTTGGCAAGTGCACCCACTTGCCAGTCCCTAAACCTTCCCTTTTCTTCATATCAGATACCCCTAAGGTAGGCCCAAGGGCAGGGTGCATTGTCAGTATAAAGTTGGACATGTCCTGGTGTGTGTAGCATGTCCTAATAGTGAATTACAGCCATTTGCGTTTTTTACTATAGCAAGGCTACCTGTTCTCCATAGGCCAGAATGGGCAATTAGATTATTACATCATATAATCCTAACTGAGTCAGGGAACATGGTAAAAATTCGAATTTAGTATGCCTGAAATCAGAATGATAAATTAAATCTTTTAGTAAAGTTGGTATTAACATTCTGTGTTTGAAAATACCACTTTTAGAAAGTATGTATTTTCTTGCCTAGCTGTCCAGGCCTACCTCTGCTAAGTTGCGTATTCCTTGTCTCGAGCTGTGAGTGACAGGGCTGGGGGATTCCAGGAGACAGGCTGGGGCAGCCCAGTGGTGAATAGAAAGATCTGCATCCAGATGGGATGGGAGGAGATGCACCTGGGACCTGAATAGGGCTGGACCTTCCCTCTACAATGCTGGCTCCACCTTCTGTGGTTTGTCTGATATCTCTGCCCTGCACTGTGAAAGGAGAGAAGGAATCTTGTCCACAAAGTTCTCCAGGGCTGTGCCTTCCATCCACTGTGCTGGCTCCACCTTCTGTGGGGCATCTGATGTTTCTGCCCTGCACTGTCAAAGGAAAGAAGGAGTCCTGTAAACAAAGTGCTCAGGAAATGGTCTGGACTAGGCAGAGGCCTCTCTGCCTTCAGAGAACAAAGGATTTTGGGGTATAAATATTGGGATTCAGACCCAAGAACTTTAGATCATTTCTGGGAACAAGACAAACCTTTTGCCAATGAGAAGAACCAAAGAATCTGCAGGAGTTTGGACTTCCCCTCTGCCAGTGTGCCGTTTGCTGGGTTGGCCTGCAGTGGTTTCTTTATTGCCAAGGAAAGGAGAAGGAAGTTTTTAAGAACTTTAATTATCTTACAGAATATTGCTCCAAGGGCTTGAACTTGTGCTTGCCTCCTGCTGAAGTCTCAGGGACAACAGACTTCACCTCCATCTCCCATCAGAGTTTCCTTGCTGGGAATTTTGTCTACAAAAGCCTGAGTGTCACTCAATGACAGACGGATCCAGAAGTAGCCTGACACCGCCCCACTAAAGTCGTCGCATCGCAGGACTAGCGCGCCATCTCCGCATCTCCCAAAAAGCGTGTCTTCGTCGAAGCTGCCTGCTGTCACATCACCGGAGAAGAGTGACTCCATCGAGAGAGTCGCCATCGCATCACCGGAGGAGCGTTTTGTAGGGCCTGTCACGGCTCCAAAGTATAGAGTTATTGCAAGGCTGCCAGGGCGTGAACGCATCGTCATCGCAACATCGCATCAAGGGTGCCATCTTCTCGCATCACACCCGGAGTACCGCATCACATCGCGGCGCCATCTTGTGCATTGCAACCAGGCCACAGGATGAGAATCTACGCATCACCTCTGCACCGTAAGGATCACAACGCATCCCCTACTCTGCGCAAGCATTGAGGCACGACGCATCATTTCCCCCGGATCACGGAACCGACGCTCTCCCACTCTGCGAGCCTTTTGTATGTTTTGTCTGACGGATCCAGGTACTTTGTTGAGAACTGTGTCACATTTATCATCAACTTGTACTAAACAACTTTTATCATCTTTAAGTCAACTTTAAGTACAATATTGTGGATTTTTGTAGTTTGTGGTCTTGTGTTAAGTCTATAAAAATAATACCTATTTTTATAATACCTGTGTGGTGTCCATCTGTAGTGTTTTCACTGTATTACTGTGTATATTCACAAATGCTTAACACACTGCCTCTGAGATACATCTGTCTGCTCGTGCCAAGCTACCAAGAGGGTTAGCAGGGGTTATCTAGGACTGTAATCCCCTTGTCCTGACCTAGAAGCAAGGGTCCCTATTTGATTAAAGGTGTACACAATTGAGAACTAGAGACCCCCAGTTCTAACATGTACCATCACAGGCCCCATGTAAATTAATACCCTGGTAAAGGAGAATAGCGCTTTGTGCGTTTTCACAGTTTGAGCCACTAAGAAACACTTCAGAAAAGGTACTAGAGGTAATAAAGTCACTAAATGAAATCTTGAATAAGTGTGGAATCTTCAACAGCTCCAACGGGCCAAAAATGTCATATTCTGTTTTGTTCCAAGCTATACCATCTAGTATTGGAACGGCTGTGATATTCACTGCTGACAAGTCTCTTTGTTCATGACGGGATGATTTGTGTGGCTTGAGGAGTAAGTTGACTTTCTTACTTGCTGTGTCCATTTTTACATATCTTCCATTTATCAGTATACCCAGAGTTATTACCAGAGTTAACCAAAGAAGAAGAAATATTATTCCCAACACAATCCAAAGTTCATTCCATGGTGAAACCAGATAAGTTTTTTCCAGGTGATGAAAAAAGTCAGTTGCTTTTTGCTGCTGTCGTTTCAGGTTTCTGGGATCCTCAGAAAACGTATCAAAGTTAATGAAATAGCCAGAGACAGTTCTGTCAATGGTTGGAATTGCATCTGGATTAGTTGAAATCACTGGAACCACTTGATCACTTGTTACTTCATTGTAGACAGGTGCTTCAGGACGAACAGTTTTTTGGGTCTCAAGAGGAACGAGTTCCATAGCTTTGTTGCTTAGTCCTTCTTTTCTCACTGCAGAATCTTCAATGGTGGTGAGTCTCTCAGTTTGAGCCTCTTGGATTGTAGCTAGAGGAGTGTGTCTGCTACATTGGCAGAGTCCACTTGCCTACTGCTCAGTATCAGCCACATAGTGTGGTTTGATCAGGTCGATAGACGCAAATCAGTTCTCCTTTTTACCAGCAAGGGGCGGCAGTATCACTGTTTTTGTACCGTGGATTGCTAGGACAGGTACTGGTTGTCTGTAAGAAGGCCCAAATTCCTTCTTGTCCGTGATCTTCTCTCTGACTAGATCAACAAGATTTGGGATCCAGACAGGCCTTGCTGGGACGGTTGGTTTTTCCCCAGTGATGGCTGGCTTCAGGAACACGTTGCTTTGTTTCGTTTTTAATTCATTTAAGTCCTGTAAAACAGCTAAACGATCTTTGATATCAAATTTCTTATTTTCCACCACTTATGTGTGATAATCAACCAACATTCTCGTCCCAAATAGGACCTCATATGGAGTGACACCCCCTGGAAAACTTCTTGGCAAGTTGTTAAGACTACGTTGGACACCAATTATATGTTTGACCTACCCGTTACCCGAATCTAATACCCTAGCTGTTATAGACTGCTTTATGTCCTGGTTTTTTCTTTCCACAACAGAATTTCCCTCAGGATGGAATGGAGAAGAGTACCGCAATGCAACGCCCAAACTGGCCATGGCTTCTTTGTAAGCTCGAGAGCTAAACGAAGGACCCTGGTCAGAATGTAGCGTGCCTATTGTGTATGTGCCGATAAAGACTTGCAAATCTTTTATAACAGTTTGAGCATCAGTCGAGCGCTGAGGCCACATCCAAAGGAACCTTGACTTAGTATTTGTGGGACTGCATTCATCTAAAGGGACGCCTGCGCGTAGATAGTTTAATGCTGTCTAACAATTTTGTCTGTTCCTGGCTGTCCATGCTGCCAGGTATCTGGTGGCGTTCTGTGCTGCGATCTCTATTGCAGTCTATGCAGTTAATGACAAAGATGTAACAATGTGCATTCATTCCTGGCCACAAATACATCTCTTTTAAAGTCAATATTGTTTTAGAGATCCCCTGATATATCAGACCCTCTCCCAAATCTGCTTCGTAAATGAAAGCTGCTCTATGTTCCATGTTTGGAATTACGCTATCCCCCATTCCAGGAAATCGAGCAAACGGAATGCTGTTCGCATCAATTATGTATGAGTAATTGAGTGTAAACATTTTAGGTAACGCCGCACTGCTGCCTTTGCTTGAAGCATTGCCAGCCAGTATTATTTCACTGTCTATTTTCGTTTTTGAACGAGTGATTACAGCTATGGAAGCCGTATGCACAGCTGCCTTCGCAGCTTCATCAGCCAATGAATTCCCTTCAACGTGCACGCCATCACGTTGATCACTCAACGTGTGTATCACATGAGTGGTTAGTAGTCTGTTTTGCAAATTAACTACTTGTTCCCAAAGCGTTTTATGCTTGATTGTGCCACCTTTTGCATCTTTGAAACCATTTTGAAGCCAATTCTGTAAATATTCATTATAAGATTGAACACAGTAGAAAGAATCGCACACTATGAGTGTGGGGAATTCACGATCCGTATTTTCAAGTGCCATGATGAATGCTTGTAGTTCAGCCCGCTGAGCTGTACAATCTCCTAGAGATTGCGTTTTTGTGACAATAGGTCTGAATTTGCCATCGCGCATATGACCCTATAAACTTGCTTACCCCCCGTAGCGGGTTGTGCAGATCCATCTGTATAAATTATACATTCATACTGGTCAAGAGGGAGAATATCAGTAGGCAGAGGACAGTCTTGTTCATATTGCAGGAATGCTTGTGTTTTCAAATAAGGATCAAAAATGTATTCAACATCAGTTGCAGCAAGAGAATTAACCCATTGTATCCATCTCGGATGTAAAGCTTTAGCATTCGGAATGCTTGCTTTAGTCACTGCCTCTATGGCAGGTACAGGAGTTACGACTATTATGCTTTTTCCCTGTGCTAGGGCTCTATCTTTTCCTACAGTGGTTTGAACTGCTGTCAAAATCTTTTCTGTAAAAGTGAATTTCATTTCTGCTTGTGTATACAAATGTGATTTGTATGCAATTGGTACTTTTTCACCTTCGTTAAATGTTAAGTAGGTGAATCCGCATTGACACGGAATGATTCGGATCACTAAGTTGCGTACTTTTATGCATGTTTGTAAATGTTTTGTTGTTAACATGTCTGTTTGTAGTGAACACAACATTTCGGTGTGTTTTTGTGTTCAATTAATTGTTTTAAATAAGGTTTGATTAATTTGTAGAGAGGTTTAACCCTTTCTGCATAGTTTAGAATGTAAGTTCTTCCAAAATTCAGGAAACCTAGAATCGACTGTAAGTTTTTCAGCGTTTTTGGAGGTTGGAGCAGCGCATACTTTTCTAAAAAGTTGGCTGCCACGCTTTTGCCTTCAGTTGATAATTTATATCCTAGAAAAAGGACGTTGAGATGTGCAATTCTTGATTTCTTAAAATTGAATTTGTTTCCTTAAGAGGCGAAGCCCAATATAATGGTGTTCACCCTGTTCAAGTGCCTAACCAGGTCATCGTCTGTCAGATAAATATCATCAACATTTGACAATGCCTCGTAATCGTAAGTATGTAGTAACTCTGTTACTCTTGCTGAGAATAACCCCAGACTATTCTTGAATCCTTGAGGGAGACGACGGAACTGGACTGTGTCCCCATTATTGAGAAAGCGGTCAAATACCTACTTTCAGGAGCAATGTTTTGACAAAAGAAACCATTTGAAATGTCTAATGTGGTTTTATACTCTTTACGCACAATGTTATTCATTAATGCTGTACTGTGTGCATTTTGCACTGCAAATGGTTTGCAACAAGAGTTTAGATGTCTGTAATCTAAAACTAGACGATATGAGTTGTCTGGTTTGGAGACAGGAAACAAAGGATTGTTTATTGATGAGGTGCTTGTTTCAATCACCCCTTGGCATTCAAGTTGATTGAAGATCTCCCTGACCTGTTTTTTCCCTTCTTGCTTAATTGAATACTGCCTTTGTGCAGTTGGTTGATTTATTAACTGAATTTTATGGTGAGGAGAATCTTCGTCCCATCCTACATGATTTTTGTATAATGCTGGACCTTGGGCCACTGCCCATTTTCTGGCATATGTATATTTTAAATGCACTGGAATATGCTTAGAGAAGGCTGGCATAATGATGTCTTCGCCATGTGGGCACTCCCTGACAAATTCTGGTGGCCAGTCTTGTTCAGCTAGAAGTATATCATAACCTTTTCAAAGTCGCTCCCAAAAGAGTACTTTCACTTTTCTTGGTATGGCTCCCTCCATCCGGAGTGTTATCTCATATAACCTATGTGGAGAACTAACCCTGGTGTCTGCAGTTTCAACTTCAATGTTTTCATTCAAGTCCATTGTCTCCAGAAGTCCCATCAGGTTCTGGCGAGCTATTGTTACTTCTGCTGCGGTGTCCAGCATTGTCTGAGCCCATTCTCCGTTCTTGAGTGGTGTCCTCGAGATCCTCGACATGTCTGATTTTTAGACCTGCTACCTTCCTTTTGGTGTATTGAGGTTTTAGTTTGCTTTTCTGAACGTGTTGATTGTCTTTGGACTTCACGCGTTCTTCCTTGTTGTCTGATCATCCTTTTCTTTTGGATGTCTGTGACGATATCTGAAAGTTACAAGAGGAACATGTTTCAGTATCTTGATACCTGTCAGGTTTTCTCAAATTATCCCTATTCCTGAGGTTATACCTCCTTTCAGAGGGCTCCTTTGAGGAGACCTACCTCGGGAATGTGAACACTTCTCTTTGGAAGGTTGTTTGCTATTTTCCCACCTATTTTTAGAAGACGTAAGTGTTTTTTTTAGTAAAGACCTTTTCAGGACTTTCAGACAGTTGTGGTTTCACTGGTTTCCCACACAGACTGTCTCTGATTAATTTTTCAGAGGATTTTTCAATTATTCTGGCTAGTTCTTGATGTTGTTCTGTTATATCAAATTCCCTTAATTTCTGGTGGATTGCCACTGATGCTGCTTCTCCTTTAATATTAGATAATATTATTGATGATACCTGAGTAAAAGTTTAGCAGGCTCTGCCCTGTATTCGTTTTGAATCTGTTTCAGGCAGGACATCAGGTATTACCGCCACAGACGGAATACCATGTGTTTTAGTGTAGATTGCAGCAAAGACTGTGCCCCAAGTGGTGCAGTCTTCCAGATTTGGCGTGACCCCCGTTGGTAAACAGATTGTTAGAATTCTGTGTTCCTCATAAGGGTTGGTATTAGGACATACCGTTTGGATTTCAGTAGTTATTTGAGCTATCCAGAACGGAACTTGTTCACGTTTTGTGGGTAATTTACCCATGACTCCGTATAAAGTCTGTGGTGTAATTTTTTGTATATTCCCCTAGTGAGAGGTTTGTTGTGGAATAACTACTGGAGGTTGGACTGTGAGATTCCACATGACATATTGGACTAATTGTCTGTAGATTCTGATTAACTCTTTGAGTTGAGCAAGTAATTCTACGTCTGCTATGTCTTTGATTTCAGGATGAGGTGTGTAACCTGCTAAAATCGGTCATGTTGCTCCTGATCTACCTAGTGGACTGAGCCTGGTAATGTGATTTAAATGTTTTAGGGGCCTTTAAACCAGAGCTCATGCTCCTGGTATGTGAGTGGAATTTGAATATCCTCAAAGGGAATATATTCCTCTGGTGGATCATCTTCTTTGTAGAAGTGAAAGATATGTGTTAATGAATTTGATTCAGTAATACTATCGATAAGTGGAATACCTCTGTCTGGTGATATTCATGTGCCTCTATCACAAAAACTGCTCTACCACCTTTTGATGTTAGGCCATGTTTTATAAGATTTAGAGTGATGGCTCTCCTTAAATTTGGAGGAATGATTACAGCATTCTCGTCGGTTTCTTGGAAACCTGTAAAGTTAAAAGCTAGTACGGCATTGACGCCTGTAGCTCCACCGTCTTCGATGTTGATCGCTTCGTCGGCCATTGTTTGATGAAAGTTGCAGAGCAAGTTTCAAGGGAACATAGATAAGGTGCACAATATTTTGGAACACTGTATCCTTCAACGTTGTACAAACCAAACAGCTAATATATAGGATTTTCGTCCTACTCAGCTATGGCGGATATTATCCCTTTTATATCAAATAAAGGAAGAGGGATAAAGATAAATCAAAAAAGGGTTATTTAGTGTAAATGCAGAGAAAAAGCAGTTTTTTAAAAAAAACTGCCCTCACACACAGCAAGCTGTGTCATTCTTCATCATAGGGCCTGCTAACACACCTCAATGTTCACCCAACACTGGAGGTGGAGCAATAGGGAGGGGAAGACATTACAACATAAAGTGAATGGTGAGTGTAAACCCAAAGAGATGAGAAAATTGTGCTGAATCAATGATAATAAAAACTGGTACCATGGGATCCTTACTACAATTTTAATATTAGGTCCCCTGTCCAGAGGTTAAAAAGAAATCGTGGATGCAAGGTAGAGGAACTTTATTTATGAAATTCCACCTGCTCCACACTGCAAATATGTCAACATGTTTCTGCCGGCTAATGACAGTGCCCCGGCTTTCTTCAGGACTCTCTCCTCTGTGGTCCTGTGTGACTACCCTTCGTACTCCACCAATTTTTGAAGTGACAACGGGAAAAGTCACCTTATAAAAGAGAGAACCCTTCACTTTGTGAAGGGGAACCTTTGCAAACAAAATACATTAAATTAACAAAACAAAAAACAAAGACAGGTCAGTGGTTCTTATTCATCCTCATATATTATAGAACCACAAACTTGCTCCAACCTAAAAAGCCCATAACTTTGGTGCCAAAATTCCCTGTTCCCTGCATTTGTTATTGAACCACCCTTGGGCTGCCCCATCCCACTCTAAATCTCGTGGGACCTGGGTACTCTTCCAATATGAAGGGCCTTACTTGAAATAATTTGTATATGAAGACACCACTGTCAATCCAATCCAGAGACCACTCTACACCACTTACCGACTTTATTATATTCAAAAACCCGAAGTGGCGGGGGAGGGGGACAGCTTCCTATTAGCACTCTCTGAAAGGCAATTAAAACACTCATTAGAAAGCAAATCCCTTGTGATGTTCTGTCAAGGGCTTGTATATCACATATGTACATCACATTATCTATGTTATACTACCACATTCTATGATCTTCCGGCATAATAGGCTACAATGTGACTTATTCCTAATCACCTTGTAGCCTTCTTCGCTGTTAAAGAGCCATTCTCTATCCATTCGAGTGATAGACATCTCGGGCCGTTTTTCTAACATATTCACCTTTCCTTCACAAGCACCATGTCAGTGGGTCCCCGGGTTGTATAACACCCCCCCATCTTCGTGAGTTTGCTCATCCTGCAAATCGTGCCATTCAAGCTCTAATGTGAGTATTGTAATTACCCCACTTTCTTGTTGGGATATCTCCCGCACAACTCACAGGTCATATCCTTATTTTACAGGTCTTATAACTCTAGAAACCCCGGGTAGCGTTAATAGTGCTCAAGCTTCCACCTCGTAACTTACTGCTTGCGAGGTAAGCTGTCCGCATATATGCAAACCTCTCTTCTTGCCGCCGTGTAGTACACCGGCTCAATCCGCCCGCGTCTCCTTTAGAGCAGAGTCAGCGTGCCTCTGCCCAGCGTCTCACGTCACGTGGTGAGCGTCAGTCGCTCTCCTCATTACCACGACTAGAGCGCTAACTCTCTCCTTCGTGATGAAAAGTATGGAATCCATTATTCCTCCTGGGCTTCTCTTCGTGTCTTTCTGCTAACCACGGTATTTCTCGTTTCTCCTTACATTATTAAAATGTTATATCAAGATTACATTTAATGAAACACCTCCTTATAGATTTAAGCGGGGGTTACTGGTACATATGTCTATCCATGATCTCCCTATTAATGGGGTACAAACAGAACGGTAAATATGCTGTCTCCCACAGCAGATGGACCTGTTTAGATAATATCCACAAAACATAATCTCCCATTTCTGCATGGTAATACTGAGGGGATGACCTTTTCAGTTCTTTTCTACCTCAAGGATATGATCTCTTACCCACTCCAGACGTCTATTGGAGTATTATGAGTAGGGGGTCTCTGAGAAAAGCACGACTGAGTTACTTTAGTATCTAGCGTTAAATCAGTGCCTTACCAAACCATTGCGCGCCATGTAGTGTAGTTCCTATATCTCTGATAGGCTCTGCACATTGTAATAATATACACTATAGATTTGACATAGGACTGAGGTCAGTATGTCTCTATCAAGTACATTAAACATAATTATTTGTGTGTGTGAGCTAACTCGGAGGTCACTAGAAACATTCTCGAGTGAACAAGAAGGGATTTGTTTCTGACAACCGTATAAACATGACAACTTTGTTTCCCTTAGAGTTGGAAAAACATCTTCAGAGTCGTGGAAACAATAGATGACAGTTGCACTCAGTCAATTGTGCATGCTTCATTTCTACAGAGTTGCACAGAAATAGGGCGATGGGAGTTTCAATAAAAGGGTTTATTGAACAGTCTTATTTCTCATACTATATGAACTGCTACAATCGTACGACAGAATATGAAGTATAATTCGTACAGCGTAAACAGTAATATAAAATAATACTGTAATAGCATGGTCTGTTGCTATGACATATATAAAAATACATAAATAAATAACACAGGCTAAGATACTCAACTGGTGCTTCTAAAATAATCCTACCCCAGTGTACCTGACCTGTCTAGTAATAGGGAAGAAGTAGGTGCTGTTTTAGCTATAGTTTAGTTGTGCCACGAATTGCCAAAAGTTTCTCTAGGTTTTAATCAGCTCCATACCTTAGAATGAGAGAGGTTGGTATCTCTTTCCCGGGACTCGATCTCTAAAACCCCGCAAGGGGAGTCAGAAACAATGGAGCTGGATTCTCGGCGAGGAGGATGACAGCGTCTGGTCAGTGCGTCAGTTGGGGACTTGACTTCCTTTGAGACTTGCTGTGGCGAGCCGCATCGTGTAAGTAGGTAGCCGATCTGCACTGTGCCTTGCCATAGCAAGTGAAGGAATATTTATACCTTGACGGTGTTTAGGAATGCCTGTATTGACGTACACGTCGGGCATATGAACGTCATGAATGAATCCCTAAGGAATAGATGTTTATGCATACTAAATGAGTTCCTGGAGAAATCAATATCCAGTCAAGGGGAAGTCCTAAAGGCTTAAGAGTCTGGTTTTCCAAGAACTCGTTGTGACAAAGAGGATTGGATGTAGTTGACCATGCCTGTATTTGGTTGGCATGAACAATGCCTAAATAAGGGCTGGATTTCTATGCCTAAATAAGGGCAATGCGAATTGTACCTATATAAGGGCATATATCGGGAAATCTATATAGGGTATCTAAATCGACACACAATACCACTATTTTTATGAATTGAGATTTTTCTTGTGTTCAGTTTTGACTTCATTACAGTTTGAGTATTGCATAAATATGTTACATATTGCCTCTAGGTTAAGCCTCTCTGTTCTGTGCCATGGGTACCAGAGGGTCAAGTTCAGGTCAATTTAGTGACTTTGAGTGTTCACCCTGACAAGGACTGTGGTTATTATTTGAGGTAGGTACTCACTCCCATCAATTCATACCCCACTTTCTTACATGAGTGTTCAGTGGTGGGATCCAGAACTTATATTTTTCGAGTCCCATTCAATGAATGAACATACCTTTAACTTGGCACCAACATTGACTTTTAATTTTCAAATTCATCTCTGATTTTTGTTTTTATCTTTTTATTTTTTACAAAATGTTATTCCTACATTCTATTTTTGTTTTTTTTTGCACCTGTGAAGAAACTATTCAAGGAGAAAGGCCAGAAGCTGGTAAAAGAATAAAGAGAGCTGAGTACTTGATAGCCCTCAGAGTCAAGAGAGATAATTCTGATGGAGGCTCATGACATTCTGGGCTCTTGAGAGGTACTTGAGAGATCTTAAACCCATTCTAGGTCTTTTTGACCCCATCACTCAACCAATCATTGTTCAGGTAACAATCCTGTCCCGGTTAGACTATTACAACATTCTATATTTTGGTGTCAATAAGGTGGTGACTGGAAGACTGCAGCTGGCACAAAATGCCACAGCTAGCCTACTGTTCTCTCTCCCTAAATGTTGCCTTGTTTCTTGCCTTCTTCGCAAGTTACACTTGCTCCCTGTGGATAGGCGTGTGCACTTTAAGGCCTTGTGTATTTTCCATTAGATATTACATTCTCAGGCCCCCCTTCTGTTTAGCCTGCTATCTTTGAATCCACCCTCTCATCTCCTGCACTAAGCTGATCTCAATCTGGCCATTCTTCTTTGTGTCAAGAGAGTACAAGTGGGAGGCCGTTCTTTTCATGACAAGGTCCCAGCCATTGGGTACACACTTCCACTGTCTATCAGGAACACTCAGGATCATTTCACTTCCAGAAAACTTTGAAGACTTGGCTTTTCTCCTTTTATGACCCTTCTTTTGCTTCACTTTTTTTAGTTCGTTTTTTGCAGTTAATTTCTCACTGGACCAGCACTGGGAAGCCCTGTTTCTGGGGCAGCTACTCACTTTATACATTTTATAACATAAAATAACATATACGTTTGTTTTAACCCCAGAGAAGCATTGCCTAAAGTTTAGGGATAGCCAGAAGCTATCATACCGGTCATGGTTAGACTTTGTGGATTCATCAAGTAGGGCACTAGATGATTTTGTTTTGTGGGGAGTGCAAAGTTTGCACTAGTGTCCGTGGGTGACAGAGAAATCATTGCCTCAAGCTCACATGCCTGATAACACTAAAAAGTACATGTGGTGACTTACCATCAATGGGCAGATAGTTGAGTCTCAGAGAGTGACAGAAGCCAAAATTACTACTGTTATGTGTCATCTAGGGTATTCAGAACAGGTTATCCTAATGTATTCCACAAGTTGGTGGCAGCTGACAACAAGGTAAACCCCTACCATGTGGCTTTAGTTCCCCTAGAGGGGGTGGGATCCCAGGTTCCCTGAAAGTAGCTGAGGTTCCAGACATGATTGTAGACTTTCTGCTGGGGAATGGCCTAGAGTACACTATCTCGAAAGAGGTGGAACTCAGGTCTCCTCAGGTGAGTCAGAAAGACCAGGAGATTGAAACAGTGGCTTAGGTGTCTGCCAGGAAGAGGTGGCGAGGGGCATGGGAAACTAACCCTGGAAATTTCCCATGGTACAAGAGGAGGCTGAGCCAGAGGGGGACACGCCAGAACCTACAGGGGAACACATTGCTGCCCTGGGAGACTTGACTAAGCTAGCTGGTTGGCAAGCTGCAGCAGTACCATCCCAGGCAGAGTTCTGCCAGGAGCAGAGGGAGTGCCCCACTCTTGAGGTCCTGCAGTGAGAGACTGAGGCCAAGGCCATGGCAACACTTTTGGTGATCAACACGTTTATTGGTCTCTTGTATAGTGAGCCTAAGGTCCCTGAGGTTGGGTCAACCAGATTGTTGGTGGTTCCTCAGTGCTATATAGGACCTTCCTTCTAAAGCTGGCTTATAAGATATCCTTGGCAAGGCTTCTGGGATGCGCTAAAACCTTTGCCCCAAACAATGGCAAAAACAGATGCATCCTTTAGGTCCTGCCAGGCCAGCAGTAAGTCTGGGGTAAATCATAAGACCCACCTGCAACCTTTCCCCATGGTGGGCATACCCTTGAGAGGGCCGGAGTGGATATTGCCCTCTAGACCAAAAGACAGATTTAGGCAACAGATGTATTCTTGTCATGCCACCTGATCCCCTGAGGCCATACCTCTAAAGTTGCTAACAATAATGTCACCTTTGCTTTTTCCAGTGAAACCTTTCTTTTTACTTAAAGTTATCACCGTATACCATGGGTGCTGAACATCCTATTGTGCACAACCAAAGACCTTGCCTGGCATAGTGTTGGGAGCTGGGAATCACCTGTATCAGGCCCTGTGCCCAGCTCTGTGGGAGGCCTACCTCCCCCCTGACACATACCACTTTTTTGTGTAATTCATCTTCATGGTCCCTCAGGGCTCCCTTGGGAGTCCCTCAGGAGTCCCGTGGGATCAAGGCGATCCACTGCCCGCTTATATCCATTTTTTAAAGCACTTTCAGGAGAGGGAACTAAGTGTGGCCTGGAAATCAGAGGTCTCACTCCAAAAAAAGCCCCCTCAGCCTATTGGAATGCTTGAATTATTTTATTTCAACCCAGCTGTCTTCCTATCTATACATTTTTAACATTGATTTCTCCAAAACTACAGAACAGTTTCACACCAAATCACAAAAAGTACACTTTCTGTGAGATTTGGTGTAATTTTTTTGTGCCGTTTTGACTGTAGCATTGACAAAAATTCTCAATGGCAAATTGCGTTTTGGGATCTCTCCTTTTTCTCAGCCCCTCTTGGCATTTTACCCAAACACTTTCAAGGAAGGAGATGAGGTGGATGAACTATTTTTGGAAACTTTTTTGAAGATTGGTCAAGTGGCACCAAAGTTATTAGCAAAACAAAAAAACGTTCTGCCTATGGAAAATTTGACCTAAGTATAACTACACAGTAGCAACCACCACTGCATAATATTATTATTCACTTAAAAAACACAAAGGTTAAAGTGATGTTATTGTTATGTATGGTAATTATATATTACTTACGTTAAAAAATCCTAGAAATTCACTGAAAAAATAAATATTAAAGTGAAATTATAGCTAGGTGTTGTAATAATATAAAACTAACAATGTCTAGTGTGGAACGGGTCTCCTATAAGAAGAGCGAGCTGCAGACAAGTTGAATAGGTTTTTTTGAGGGAAGTTTTTTGATTTGTAAAATGAATACAGTAAGTTTATTTCTATTAAATATTTGCAACATTAAATTGGTTTAACCTGTAATGTAGATACAAGAGAACGTGAATCAATGGTTAATGCTCCCTGTTAATGGGGGTGCCATATTGCCTGGGGTGGCTCCTTCGCTATGGCGGAGGAGCGTCACTCCCACTGTCATCAGCGCAAAAATAATAATAACCCTGCATTTATTATCATTTTATTTTGTTCACAGGAGTGTTTGGGGATGGCCAGGGGCATTACAGACACCCACGGGGAGTGGTATGCACTTTTATCAATGAGCATGATGTTTTGGTCAGTCATCTCAGGCCGGCCAAACTGTCATGGGCATTGATGCTCTCTCCAACCCAGCTGCATCGCTGGGTTTGTGACAGCAAGCCCAGCCTTCCAGTCTATCTGGGAGCGCAAATCATTGGCACTCAGGCCAAATCTGAAGCTGGTCTTACGCATGAGAGCAGCTTCAGGATTGGCAGTAGGGGAGGCTGGGAGTCTCTGCCTTCAGTGGAGAGGAGAGGAACAGAAGACTGTGATGCGGCGGGCTGTAAGTGGCAGGTAAATTCTTTTTTTTAAATGTTTTGTTGTTGTCTGTTGTCTCCCTCCCCAACTGCTCCCCTCTGCTCTGACAAGCGCTGCTACTGCGTATTCTTCTAAAGAGAATGGCCATTGTGCCAAAGCTGTTGCACATATTTATTAATATGTAGCTAAGGCAACAATTCTTCTGAAAAGTCTGACTCCTTCTGATAAACCCATTATGGGACAAGAAAGTGCCCAGAATTAACTGGGAAGTATTGGTGGTTCCATATGAGCCTAAAGGATTTAATGGGGCCTGATATTGAATCATAATATCTATGTGCTCAATCACAGTTCATACATTATTGGTACTATACACGGCCTTATATGCCACATATAACAATTGGAAAATGTTATATTTATCCCATAGACTGTGGATGAATGATACATTAGTATATTTCCAGAAGGACGATTTACTGATCTCCAATTACTCACATCCATGCAATCTATTATAAGCTTAGGGTTGCATGAAAAAGTAAATAACTGGAGTTCCCGTAGCAGCCCCGGACATTTAGCTGTTACGATGATACTCTCCTCAACAACTAAGTACATGGGGCCTCATTTACAAAGAATTGGCATTGGGTAGTGCCGCAAGTCATTTTGCTGTGCTGCCCTACGGCAATTCGAAAGGGCAGTAATGCACCACATTTATAAGATACAGTGCATTCCTGTCTTTTCTGCCGGCGCACAATTTGCAGTTGAGCTCCAATGCAGTCACCCTTGCACCATAGTGCAAGGGTGTCTGAGTTGTTGGCAGGATTGTTTCTGTCCAGGAAGGGACATCTTCCGGCACAAAAACAATGACAAGGGGAGTTTTCCTCGTTCTATGTGTGCTGCAGAATGCAGCACATGTGGAAAGAGCAAAAAACTAGAATAAATGTAAACATTTCTCTTCGTTACGCCTGCTCTATGGAGGAATACGTTTTTGCCATTGCAACAGGTTTACATGATGTTGTAAATCTGGGGCAGTGTCAAATTCCATGGGTGTTGAGTGGTAACCCCAACAGCAACAGCGATATAACGCCTCCTTGCCTTACTTACATATATATGAGGACATGCAAAGCCAAGCAGGGTGGATTTGCGTCATCTCATAGATATGATTGAGAGGCCTGCCTGACCAGATTGATTATAAAAAGTGATGCTCAGGCGGCCCAGTCCTCTTGTAAATGAGAGCCATAGTTTCCCTGCTATATACTGCTATTTAGAAAGAGGCGTCATTGAGTTTCCTACCTCCAAAGACAGGTGGAGAGTAGAATTAGATGGCCAGCTAACAGATACTCATGTGCACAAACTTGTGTTTTGTCCATGAATAGCCAGTATAGAATGATACAATTAAAATACCTCCACAGACTTTACCATATGTTATTAAGCTTACAGCACTGTGGCTTGGTCACTGAAGAAAGGTGTAGCAGCTGAGGTGCAGCGGCTGAGGAGCAGCCAAAGCTTTTTTTAACATGTAGCATGGCTCTGCCCTAAGAAATACAAATTTTGGTGTGCAGTGATAGGCTCCACATCAGACATGGTGGAAGCCCCTATTCTATTGGAATCCAAGGAGGCATTATTGAGGCTAGACTAAGAGATTCCATATGGAACTCGTAGATTTAAGGCAATCAGTATCCTGGTGACAAAAGCTAAGGTTTCCTAGATTTGGGGAAGAGGCAATTCCCCATCACATCATGGCTGGCTTAACCCCTTCCGCGCTAATGACAAAGCCAGCTCGTCATGGGCGTTACCTGCGCTACGCGGTTGACGAGCTGGCTTTGTCATAAACAAGCCATTTTTTAAATTACAGCGCACAGCGGGAAAACGCAGTAGCGCGGTAGGGGTTAAGGAACTAACCAACTGTTCTGAAAAGTTGTAACAATGTGAGAAATTCTTACCCTGGACATCTAGGCTCAAAGACTACTGTTGGCCTCTTAAGTCATACTTAGTAGGTGCAGGAGGGGATGCAAGCCCCTGAGTTATGTTCCTGTGCATTCGAGTGTGGTGTGTGCGAATATACATATTGTTGTTCACAATAGAACGATCTGTTTCATTTGTCATTCTTACTGATAACCCTGATGTTTATATCAGCCCTCTTGCGTCAATGTATTAATTTATTGGATCCCCATTGTTAGCAATCAATGTATAATGTTCTGTCGTAAGATGCAAAATCAATACATTAAAAAGCCTTGTAATGTGAAATATATTTGTAGTTGTAATACCATTTACTATTACTTGTATTATATGAGTAATACTGTGTGTGTCACCTTGAAATATAACATTGGTACAGTATGACGACTTAATGACAATTCTATGCCTTTAGGGTCTATGTCGAAAAATAAGCAGCGGCCCAGAATGCAGTTGCACCTCCGACTAGCAGGGAGGGGTGGAGGGGGGAGGGGGGAGAGAGAGAGAGAGAGAGAGAGAAAGAGAGAGAGAGAGAAAGAGAGAGAGAGAGAGAGAGAGAGAGAGAGAGAGAGAGAGTTCAAGTTCAAGTTCGGGCATTTATATAGCGCACTACTCACCCAGAGGGTCTCAAGGCGCTAGGGGGAGGGGTTCATTATTTGTCGAATAGCCAGGTTTTCAGTTCTTTTCTGAAGGAGATGTGGTTCTGAGTGAGGCGGAGGTGGGTGGGGAGTGAGTTCCATGTCTTGGCAGCCAGGAAGGAGAAGGATCTGCCTCCCATGGTGGATTTTCGGATGCGCGGGACTGCGGCAAGGGCTTGATTGGATGATCTTAGTTGGCGGGTGGGATTGTAGAAGGACAGTCGGGTGTTGAGGCATTCGGGTCCTAGATTATAAAGGGCCTTGTGTGCGTGGGTAAGAAGGCGGAAAGTAATTCTTTTGTTGACGGGAAGCCAGTGGAGGTTTTTTAGGTGACGGGTGATGTGCTCTTGGCGCGGGATGTCTAATATGAGTCTCGCTGACGCGTTTTGGATGCGCTGGAGTTTTTTTTGTAGTTTTGTTGTAATTCCGGCGTAAAGTGTGTTGCCATAATCCAGTCGACTCGTGACCAGCGCATGGGTGACAGTCTTTCTTGTCTCGAGGGGAATCCAGCGGAAAATCTTTTTGAGAATGCGAAGGACGTTGAAGCAGGAGGACGAGACGGCGTTGACTTGTCTGGACATTGAGAGAGAGGAGTCTAGAATGAAGCCAAGGTTACGTGCATGGTCTGTGGGTGTGGGTGCTGGGCCCAAAGCGGAAGGCCACCAAGAGTTGTCCCAAGCTAAGGGGGAGGATCCTAGGATGAGCACCTCAGTTTTGTCTGAATTGAGTTTTAGGCGGCTCTGTTTCATCCATTCGGCTACTTCTTTCATACCTTCGTGAAGATTGGTTTTGGCAGTGTTGGGGTCTTTGGTGAGGGAAAGGATTAGCTAGGTGTCGTCGGCGTAGGAGATGATGTTGAGGTTGTGTTGATGCGCGATAGGGGCAAGAGGACTCATGTAGACGTTGAAGAGGGTGGGACTGAGTGAGGATCCTTGAGGTAAGCCGCAGATGACTTCGGTGGCCTCTGAGTAGAATGGGGGGAGTCGGACTCTCTGAGTTCTTCCAGCTAGGAACGAGATGATCCAGTCCAGGGCTTTTCCTTGTATGCCGATGTTGTTGAGGAGTTGTATGAGGGTGCTGTGACAGACAGTGTCGAAGGCGGCTGAAAGGTCGAGTAGAATGAGGGCCACTGTTTCTCCGTTGTCCAGGAGTGCTTGCATGTCGTCGGTCGCCGCAATGAGGGCGGTTTCAGTGCTGTGTTTGGCACGAAATCCGGATTGAGATGGATCAAGGGAGTTGTTGGATTCAAGAAAGGCGGCGAGTTGGCTGTTGACGGCTTTCTCGATGACTTTGGCCGGGAAAGGGAGGAGGGATATGGGTCGGTAGAGAGAGAGAGAGAGAGAGAGAGAGAGAGAGAGAGAGAGAGAGAGAGTGTGTGTGTGCTGGAGTGAAACAGACGAGGGGCAAGTAATCAAAAAGGAGTGGGAGAGTAGAGTATTATGGAATGACAGAAATGTATAAATAAGGCGTATACATGTTGTTATAGAGAAAACAGTTATAGTCTTAGATATTTTGATCACACAATGTTTCCTTGTGTTCCATTCCTTACGTCTGTGAAATGAAGACACTTCATAGCAACTCTGGCAGTCTAAACTGAGGTTCCAATTCATCAGGTCATATCAGTATGCCTGGACATCTATAAGGAACATTTACATTCCAGATGTGGCCTGCCAAAGTCACCACTGGGTGGTGGCTGCACCTCTGCCTGTCTTGTAAGTGACCGTCCACTCTATTCAGAGAAATCTAATACTTTGATTGAGAGATGCACCAAGATATGTATCAAAAACCGGTGCCCAAGGGCACCCAAACCATCCCAGGGCAAAGGATTATGAACTTGAGAACAAATGCCCTCAGCAAAGCAATTAACACAGACACACCGAATTTTGTGCAAATTCATTTTCGGATTTCAGCCCGTTTGGAAAATGCATTTCTTGTCCAGTCTCTTCCGGTATAGATTGGGAAACAAGCTTCAATAAACCTGACTCTGAGAGCCATTATGACCAAGTCACAAAGTGCAGCACCGCAAGTCACCTTGCTGCGCGGCGTGACAGGGAAAGAGCAGAAATGTGCCGTATTCTAGCCAATACGGCGCCTTCCTGACTTGTCCTCTGACCTGGCGCACTTTTGGCTGCCTATCGCCAATGCAATCACGCTTGCACCATACCGCAAAGATGCCTGCGTTGTAAGGAGGATTTGTTTGGTGCAGGAAGGGGCACCTCTCTGCACAAAAACAATCCTTAGAGGCTTTTTCCTCTTTATAGGTGTGATGCAGAACTCAGCACACATTGAAAGAGGAAAAACAAGGAGAAATAAACATATTTCTCCTCGTTACGCCTCTCCTGGGGAGGCATAGGTTTTTGGCACAGTTCCCAGGTCTACCACTTCTGGTTAATCTGGAAATGCGTAATAATCCATGGATGTGCGTTGGAACACCCACACAATGGCACAGAGTAATGCAATGCAGAGATTTGTGCTGCATTGCATTACTCGAGATTTATGAAGCCATTCAGGGCTACACAAGGTGGCCTTGCGTGACTTCATAAATCAAATTTTTAATGTGTGGCCCCAAGAGCGACAGAAAGAGGAGCGTAAATATGCCCCAAAGCATTTAAGGTCATGTACATTATTTAAGCAACCACTGCTTTATTTTTTCCAATCCTCCAACAGTGGGACAGATTCACAAAAGCATTAATAAGTAGGCAAAGTAGTACTACAGGAGAACTTATTTACGTTGTATGTCTTTGTTTATCATCCCAAAACGTCAAAAACCCTACAGTCCTTTTTATTTGTACTTAATGCATATGAATACACACGTAATATTCCCATTTTAGTCAAAGTTTTATGTTTTAAGGCCCATACACAAAGGCATTAAAGAGTAGGTAAAAGAGAAGGCTTTAGTAGTCCCAAATGCCTTTGTGAATGAGCACCTACATGTTTATGTGCTTGCCATCAGGGCTGGACTGGCCGTAGGGGGCACCAGGCATTTCCCCACTGGGCCGTCAGGGTGGGGGCCAGTATTGGGCCCCTGCGGGCTGTTTTTGTTACAGGGCGGTTTTTGCAGCATAGCTGCAATATCTGCCCCTGTAATAAAATTGTCCGAAACGGGCCCCTGGCAAACAGCTCGGCCCCACCCGGGGGGAGGGCGGCCGAGCACCTTGCCAACGCCAGTTTTGGTTCTCAGTTCGGCCCCGCTTGTCATAAACTAGGTCTTCTCTGACCTATATGTCTTATCAGTGGTAGTAGGAAGTGCAGCCTCCTTTACTATTGTACCATTCCACTCTGAAATTCTTGAAGTGCCAATGTGTTGTCTAAGCCTCATTAATACATATTCAAAGAAACACACCTGAGAAAGGAAAACTATTTTTTCAAAACAACTAATGTGTAAAGTTTCGGGGTTTTATGTTTGGGATGATGGATATATCGGTTTGCTGCACATTTGCTTGACTTATGTAGACTGTCACCTTGTGACTCGCACATTTTATAACAGGCAGAGCACAAAACCCAAAGCTGAGGGGATATGGCTCCCGAAGGACACTAGACTTGACAGCCCTGATTAACCAAGACATCTCAATCCTTTAGCAAGTCTCCATGCTCCTTCGGAACCCCATTTTAGCTGCACTAAATATTTTTAAAGCAAAGGATAATTCATGTAATCTTTGCTGCTGAAATTTAATCAAGTGAAATTGCTGGAAAATTGCAGGTACTTAGGCATATTTAAAATGTGCTGCGTTCTCAAGGCAAAATCTCCCTCTTCTGACTTGGGGAAAATCAAAAATAGATCCTACATCCTTGGTATTAATAGAAAACAGCAGGGTGCGCTGTTTGAGATTTCAAAATGATGTCTCTTGGCAATTGCCAGTACAAATGAAGAGATTCGTAAATGTAAAAAGTACTTCCATGTTCCTAAAACATCCATGCCGATATTTTAATGCAAGGAAAAGTAAAGCCAAAGTCTCTCAGGTGTTAGTAAAATTATGAAGGAAAACAAAACTGTATTTTGAATTTCAATTCAATTAGTCTTTATTCGATCTTTTTCAATCATAAAAGACACATAAAATACATGCAAAGTGATAAAATGGCATAATATATTGTAAGAACTTATGTAAGAACAAGGTCAATAAAATTAAAATTGGAATAAAAAAAAAAAGGTTTCCATTACAATTCTATACCTTAGCAATACTTAAGATAGAATTAGTGAAAATGAGAGAAGAAAGGATTTTGATCAACAATTTAAATCCATTATGGCACAGGGTTATGAGAATATCTTCCCATTTGTTTTTGGTTTTTTGTTAATGCAATTTTCACTAAATCGGAACAAGAGTGACATCACATGGTATAAAACAGATTTCTTAATACATTACAAAGCCTACATTTGATTACAGACTTTCCCTTCTAAAGGCCCAAGTCCAGCTCAAAAATGTTGCCATAGCTATAACTATGACTTCACTGGTATGTCTTCAGAATTCGCAAAACTGATTGGCATGATCTTATACCAATCAATTTTTTGACAGATCGGCTTAAGCCATTTGTGTGGACCCTTGTAGGCAGGGCACACAAACAGGACATGGGTTAAGGACTCTTCCTGGGATGGACATCTATGGCATTTGAAATCTAAATCACCACCCCACTTTGCCGTAAATTATTTTAAGGGGAGAGAACCCACTCTAAATTGATGGAAAACCTTCCTGTCACCAGGTTTCGTAATGATGTTCCAATAGGCCTCCATCCAATATTCATATTGATGATCTAGAAATAAGCCGGTTAAGGAGGTACTATTCACTAGTGACGGGGACTTCTGGCACACCATATCCCTATATAAAGTTTTAAAATCTTTTTTTGATGGGAACGGGCTCCTTCCTGGGTCCTCCCACAAATGGCTGAGCCCCCTATCAATAAGTGTGCTCTTGACCTTTTGCAACCTTGTGATTTTTTTAGGACAAATCGGTTTCTCTAATATACTTAGGGTGCTTTAGCATAGGATGATAATTCCGGGGTAGTCCACTGTCTTCGCCAATAGGCAAGAGGTATAAAACCCGCAGACTCCTCAAAAGAAGTAGACCCCAGATCTAATAATAAGGTTTTAAGAGGAGACGATTAGGGAAGACCAGTCAATGCTCTCAGAAACTTATTGTGGGCTAGGACTAAGGGACCTAAGTTTTCGAATCCCCAGAGTTCCGCATAAATTATTAAAGCCCTAACTTTCCCATGATAAATTAAGAGTGCTGAGCCAACTGGTTTGGTGTAGGACACCCACTGTTCTTTCAAAAGGGCCCCTGCTAGCTGATTATGCCTTAAGACTAATAACTCTATCCGATGGTAATGCCCAGGTACTTGAAGGAATCAGTTTTGCTCCAAAGACACACCATCCATTTATACTCTAGCTTTCACTATTTTATGTTTATGCTACACCATGAACTTGAAACTATTTTCCTTCGATTAAGTAGATGAGAATGAACTAGATAAGCTGTCATCATAACACAAATCAAATGCTAAGAATGTCTTACTATAAAATCATCCAGTCTGTCATCCAATAATGTCTATATGAGTGATGTGAAAAATGTGTTTAGTTTGCATTCACATAATTATGTGAGGTTTTGGAAAAATTACGTGAAAATAAGCACAATTAGGTAAAATGCAAAACCATCATCACATTTTGCCATAAAATGTATCCTTGAATTAATTTTAGATGTGAGTCAGCATTACTTCCTCGTTCTACTATTTACTCCATGAGCAAATGTAGCCATGCGTCATAATTCTTCCATGGTTTTAAAAAGTTGTCTTCTATTTCCTTACAAGGTACCAGTGGCGGTTCCTCCACTAATGCGGAGGACCGTCTCCCCACTTCCTTGAAGCAGTAAAAAAAAGGAAAAAATAAAATGATAATAACGTAATGTTATTATAACTTTATGTTGTCCTCCTGTCGCGGCAGATTTGCGCAAAGGGGCTGGGCTGTAGAGCAGGGGAGGAGTGGTAGAACCCGCCTAAGTGCGCATGACTGTTTGGTGGGCCCTTTCCGGCCGCCCAAAACAGGTATGCACATTTGCCCTTTTGTCCATGCAGGCTGCATTACATCCTGCATGGAGAACATGCCCGGGCCCCCAGTCCTCGGTGCTAAGACTGTGTTTCCTGGAGTCCGAGATGGAGGAGAGCAGGAGCTGGGACGCGGGACCCAGTGGCAAAATAAGTGTATTTTTTTATTTAACATTGTGCCCCGCGCACCTCCCACTAGCCCCTCTCACCCTCCTGCCACCACTGCAACGTGCGAGAACACACCCATAAAACCTCTTACCTTCCACAATATTTTAATCCTGTTAATTTTTTTGCCCTAGCCTTTCCTGAGGGGTTTTGCATTGGCAACTTCTAATTCCTGGGGTCTGTTGCCCCTCTAAGGTAAGTTTCAGTTTTTTATATATTTAATAAAATATAAATATACCTTTAATCTGTACTTTCTTCTATGGGTATTCAAGATGGCTTCTTGGTTGTTATCTGGTCTTTCTGTTTATTGATTCCCTGTGGTTGCAAGGTGCACTGCTTTACACTCTCCCCTAGTGCTGTGCTCCTAGGGCTGGGGGGAGGGGGGTGTGGGGGGTTATGTTCTTCTATATTCATGCAGTTGCTTGGGCACTGCATGGTTCTTTCACTTTTCTGTTCCTCTGCTGTGCATTTGCACCATGTTAGAGTTGCCTAACTCGGCTGGCTTTGATTGCTCCTAATGCCATTCCCCTAGGACTAGTAACTTGTAACTGCTCTATGGGTGTGATGGTGCTACTTGTTGCCTTCCTAGACAATGGTTGCTTTTACGCCATAATTCTTCAGCGTCCTGGAAGCATTTTGTGCTATGCTCTGTGGTCATAAGATTCTTAAGGCAGGATACTTTTTTTCCTGCATGTGTCAATTGGATTTATGTAAGTTAATTTTTCCAGAGAAAGGGAGGAGCTAGCATTCAGTCTAAGATGCATTGTGGCACAGGAAGTGTGCAATGGTACTTGCCTTTTCCGGGTGCTTCATTTTTCTTTTTCTGAATCAGGCTTCTCCCGTTTCGGATACAGTCTAGAAGAAGGGTCCTAGCTCTGGCTATTCTCCTGCAGGAGACATTACAGAACCGTTTTCTCTCTTGGACCTTTAAAGGGTTTTTTTGTCAGCTGCTTTGGTGCACACTGGGAGTTAGTATTTTGTTTTGTATCTCTGGCATTGTGTTAGTATGTAGCGACCTATGAGTATATATTTCAGTGTGTTTCTCTGTCCTCTGTGTCATTCACTCATTGGCTTCTGCTCACTCTGATAGTGTAGCACTCCATCAAGTCACACCAAACATCACCGACCCCTGCGAGAAGCTTACTAAGGATTAAGAATAGATGATGTCATGTACCCACTGCTCTGGAAAGGGACTTACAAGACTTGGTCAGATTATTGTATGTCACCTACAACTGATATCTCAGGAGTTTCTAGCCTTCTTAAGATTCTCCACCTTCTTCAGATGAATTTTTCTTTTCATTATCCTCTCCATCAACCTATTCACCTTGACCCTCACCGGTATACAAGGAGAAGACACTTTCTTTCCTGGATATCCCTTGCTCCAAGGGGAAAATATATCCTTAAAGATGATTTGAAACACTTATTTCCAAACTTTCCTCAAAATTACAGCTACCAGTGGAAGAAGACCAGCCTCCCATGAGTGGTGATTGATCTTGTCCTTTCCAGCAACCTACCTTTCCTGATGTTTCGGTGATCCCTGCAAAACAGAATGTACTTCAGAGAGAATGGAGGGACCCCGGCAAATTAGGCTGTAGATTTATGCAGTATATACACTGCAATCCTTAGTAAAGGACTTGTAGACTTTATCAACATGTATTCAGGAAGATGAATAATTTTCTCAGATGCTTGGCAGAATGGAGGTTCAGGTGCAATATCTTTCTGGCATAATCTTTAGTCAGACCCTCAGCCAGGGGCATGGCGGGAATGATTGCAGCTCAAAGACATCTTCACTTGAGAAGCTGGAAGGTGGGGGCCAGTCACAAGAGTTGCCTTCTGAAAATGCCCTTTTCTGGCAATATGCTTTTTAGAGAACAGCTGGAAGTAGTGTTACATAAATCTTTCAAGAGCAAGAAACATTCTCATCCTTTCATGGGAAAAGGTAAAAAGTAATGTCTGACTATTACATGAAGAGATCAGACTCCTCCCAAACCAGAGCTCAATTGATTGATTCTAGCCCAGGCATTATCATCCTCCTTAATCTCATCAGTTGGGGAAAAAAGGCAAATACCAAACAGGATTCTTGACTATGGTGAGATTTCCGTAGGGTGTCACCTTCTTTTATTTCATCAAATTTATAACAACTTGATTACAGACAAAGGGGTCCTTCAAGTAGTTTCCAGCAGCCAGCACATCGAGGTGCCCACAAACTATCTGGGACTTCATTTTGTTCAGACCTCATATCAGACACAGAGGAGAAAAAGAAAGTTCCTCCACTACAGTATTTCACTGTTAGTATTAAAGGCAATGCCTCCTGTCCCATCTCTGAGTGTTATTCCAGGAGTTTGTGTTTGCATAGAAGACTTCAGGAAACTATTGGATGGTCATAGCCTTGAGGTTTCTGAACATCTTCATCCCCTCAACTCCATTCAAGATGAACACACTTCAGAGAGTCATTCCTTTTATCTCCAAAGAGGACTATATAACAAAGATAAATCTCCAGGATGCCTACTTGCATATACCTATAGCCCCGCCACAGCAGGTCTTTCTCCAGTTTACAGTGGTACCCAACACTGGCAATTACAGATTTTCACCCTTTGGACTCAAGACCTCTCAAAGAATATTTATGAAGGTTCTAGCCCCAGTCCTGGGCCCTCTTCATGCCCAGGGAGTGCTAGTGCATCCTCACTTGGACGACCTGCTGATCCAGGCCCCCTCCCTCAGCCAGTCAGTGACACATACATCCCTGATGTTATATACTTGCCAGAACTTTTGGTTTCTAATTAACTGGTTCCAATCCCGTCTCAAGCGATCTCAGAAGCGGGATTATAGAGTGCAATTTTAGATACAAAACAGGGTCTTGTCCTTCTGCCCAAATCCAGAAAGCTAAAGTTCAAGATCTTGTTGCAGAAATTACTATCTAGAACAGAAGCATCAGTAAGAGAGTGTTTATAGGTTCTGGGGAATATGGTAAGTTTTATAGATCACTCTTGACATTTTTATGTTACTTTACTGGCATGATGGAAGGCACTTTTTTCAGCCGGTAATGGCAAATATAATACCATGATGTAGATTTCACCTAGGACAGTTGATGGCTCACATACTAGACCATTAGCTTCCATTGCACCTTGGACTATGAAGTCCAGACTCCGGTCACTCAATAACCCCAAGCAAACATTCTCTGGCTAGGCCCTACCAGATACACCAGCCCATTGAACCTCACTACAGATGTCAGTGTCTTGGGTTGGGGAGCAGTGTTAGATGACCAGACTACTTATGGTCTTTGAGGGGATCCTCCAACTAGAGGGAAATGACAGCTGCTGGGAAGGGTTTAGTTATTTGAAGCAACAATAGCCATGTCATAACTGGACCACCAGTTCGGCACAGGCTACAAAGTCCCTGAATTTAATAACATACCAAGTTCTTTCCAGGGCAGAACACAACCTTCTCAACCTCACCTCGAGAAAACATTCACTGGTGGTCGCTACCAGACACGGAAGGCCTTTTCTTCCCTCAACCCATTGATCCTCACTACAGATGTCAGCAGCTTGAGTTGGGGAGCAGTGTTCGTTTACCAGGCTCCTCATGGTCTTTGGAAACCATCGAAGAAGGGAGGATCCTTCAACAGGATGGAGTTAACAGCTGTTTGGAGAGGGATCCAGTTCTTTTATCATGCCTCCACCGCTTCTTGCCCAGGGGACTTCTTTATGTGTTTCCTCTTAACCCCTAGCAAGGATTCAGAGGAAGTCAGTGAAGATAATAATAGTTTCATCCTTCTGGAGAAGAAGATCTTGGTTTCCTCTTTTTAGACACTTGCAGGTAGAACCAGAGTGGACTCTTCTGATACCTCCTTTTCCCACATCTTATCCTCTTCTACTCCCTCAGACATTTGCTCATCTCAAAATATTTGTCTGGGGACTAAGAGGGAGAAATGCAAGAAGAAAGAAATGTATCTTGCTGTTTCAAATGTTCTACAGGTTACTAGACAATCTTCCACCAACAGGGCATTTAGTCAGTACTGGGCTTCCTTTATCATCTCATGTAGTGATAGAAATAGTTCTCCTATCACAGCTAATAGTCCCAATATTCCCCATTTCCTTCAAGAGAGATTTGATAAGGTATTGTCTGTTTACACTCTCAGAATACTGTTTGAGGAAATCAGGCATTTAGATCTCCTTGGAATGACTGGACCCCTATAGATCCTCTGGTATCAACATTGACAAGGGGGTTTGACCTACAAACATCTAGAGAGTTCATAAAACTTTTCCCCCTTGGGATTTATCAATGGTACTCTGTACTACAGGGTCCTCCCATTCAACCACTTGAGACTAAATCAGAAAGTATCTTAACTTTAAAGGTTGTTTTTCTTTAGCTATTACCACAGCTCGGCTTTTGGGGAGCTAGATTCTATGGTCTGTCTCTACTCCTACTTGAAGGTGTTCAACAATCGTATTGTTCTCTCTTTTGATCCCAGGTTTGTCCTCATGGTAACATTGGTGTCCATAGGGATCAGAAGGTTGTATTCCCTGTTTTGCCAAAGGCTGAGAGTGAGTCCGATACTCTTATATGGGAAACATCCATTACAATGCAGTCATTGCAACAACCTTCCTTTACAATGCAACTGTTACAACACAACTGCCTTTACATCGCATGCCATTAAAATGCATGCCATTATAACGCATGTCACTACAACGCATGCCATTAGAACGCATACCATTAAAGCGCATGACATTACAATGCATTATAAGGTAAGTAATGGAGATTCTTTTAGTATTAGGGTGGGTATGGGTTTTGGGGTACATGGGAATAGTAATTTTTACCCTTACACTATCCAACACTTAGTAATTGTTACCCCTTCACTAGCCAATACCTACTCTACTGTTGCACTCACTGGAGTGGGAATAGTAATTGTTACCCCTACACCATACAACACTTACCCTACTGTTGCCCTGAAAGTATTATGCGTTGTAATGGTGTGCCATGTAATGGTATGTGTTGTAATGGAATGCATTGTTATGGTAGTTTTAAAAAATGCATTGCAATGGCATGTTTTATAAAATCATGCAATGTAATAATGGTAGTTGCGATGTAAAGACTGCATTGTAAAAGCATGCATTGTAATTGCATGCGTTGTAACATCATATATTCCTCTTATATACCTCTTAGATATGATAAGAGCTGTGAAAATGTATCTGCACAGATCTGCTGATGTTGCTTTGAGCGCCTCTGTCAAGATAATTTATTTAATAATAAAAGAACAAAAATGTATCAGTATTTTTCTTGTTTTTTCTCTGCCAGAGTTTCTCTTAAAAGGGTCCCGGTGCTCTCTCTGTATTTTCCATTTCCAAGTCATGACCTACAGTTTCAGGGATAAATTCCTTTATTAGATTGATAACAAAGTCTTTTATATCCCCTCCTTTTATGCCCTCTGGGATATTTAGGAGTCTTAGGTTGTGTCGCATTGAGTTGTTTTCCATCGCTTCTAGCTTGTCTTTGATTTCCTTCTCTCATTTTTTTAAAATTTGGATCTGTGGTTTAATTTTACTTTCTCTTGTAGTGTTCCCAGCGATTCTTCCATTGTAGTGAGCCTTTCGGTAATGCTAGTCAGTTTTTCCTCCAAATTCTCACATACCTCATGTATCTTTTCTTGATTTTACTGTGAGATCGCACATTTTTCTTTTATGTCTTTTGAGAGAGAGAGTATTATTTGACTAACATCTACGCTGGCCAATTCCACCTTTTTATTTGCATTTGTGGTATCCTTTTGTGGGAGAGGTTGTGAACCTACTCCCAATATATCGTCCGTCTATGATCTACTTGTTCGTAAACCGATTAGAGATAGGGAAAGGCTGAGAAGTATTTTCAGGAGACTCTAAGCTATCCATGTTCAGAGTGCTCTCAGGACCATGCATTCCTTTCATTGTGGTACAAATCAAGCTGGGACTGGGGCCAGAATTCGTACTCTTAGTTGGGTTCTCTGTTCCCTTAATCTTAAAAAGGATCTCAAAGAGGGGGTAATCTTAATTTTTCCACTTGAGCCTTCCCCAGATGCCCTGGATGTTTTGCCCCTTTCTGTGAGGAAACAGTTTTTTGTGTAATTATTTGTGTTATGGGGGAGAGGGTACTTTCTTGAGGATGTCCCGGGGCAAATACTACTACCCTCTTCACAAGCTGGGTATGGAGATGGGTAAGGATATGGTCCTCCTCGCCAGCTTCCCTCAGTTGTTGAACCTTAAACTCTGCGTTTCTCAGCGTGTATCTGTTCTTTCCTTGTCTCACAGAGGGGAATATCAGCCAGTACTCACAGTAGGCTTTTTTGTTGTTAATTCAGGCCCCGTATTTGACTGCACCTTACTTTCCTTAGTAGCATCCCCAACAATTTTAATAGAGGGCATTGTGTTCAGGTTACTATTATTTAAAGTTTTCTTTTTTTTCCCTCTTACTGCCTTCCGGGGGTAATGTGTCTTACAGCCTGTGCCCCACCACAGCCTGCAGTAGCAACGAAAATCAGCAGATTCAACAGATTTGGCTGTAACCGCCACTGTAGCTGCCTCACCGGTGAGTCCAGGGATGCCCAAGACCAAGGCAGGGAGAAAACCAGCGGAAGGGACCCAGTGCACACAGCCCAATGTATCTGCGGTGAAAAAAACAACACACCCAAGCACCTGCGGTCCAGGCAGATTCCAAACGAGAAAACGGGCTCAGGTAAGGCTCTTATTTAGCCACAGTCCATGATAGTTCCATATCGGAACGGCGAAGCTCGCGCCAGTCGTGCTAGAGAGTCACCATATTCCCCCTCGGGTCCAAAATCTTGAAGGCGGCGCTCAAAGCAAAACAATGTAAAAAGGATGATTGGTTGTCCACTATAAGATCTGACATAGCAAAAGTCACCCCAACTCGCCAATGGGAACTAGGCAGACATATACAAGAACTGAGATCTTTGGGAGCGACTGAGCAGTTAAAATTTCCAGAATTGCTGAAAGTAATGTGGAATAATAAAATGTATAACATCAAAGAGGTGTCTGAGCATAGGTTTTGGTTGCACAGATAAAGGTTCATAAAACGTGATCGGAACAAAGAAGCTCAGAGGGTATAATGTATTACCCAACTTGGAAAAAGGGAGGGTTCCCCTTGGTGGGCTGGGTGGGGGGGCAAGGTTTTCTTTCACTTTTTCAACTTAATTGAACACATGTGATGGAGCAAAATAGGGAAAAATCAACAACATTGTTTAGAGGCCTCATGTGCACAAGTAGACTAAAGGTTTGTAGGGGTAGGAAGCCGATTATATATGCCGATGCTAACAGATGGTAGAAAGGCTTATGTTTTGAGAGTATTAACCTGGAATGTGAATGGGCTACGGGTCAAGAAAAGGAGAACGAAAATATTGGAATTACTTAAACAGTCAGAAAATGATGATATAATACTGCAAGAGAAACATCTGCGTCAAGAGGTATGGGACGGTATTCTTAAGGGGAATAAATGGATTACACAATTTACATGTACCAACCATGCAATGTTACGGGGACAGCTGACCCAGAGGGTAGGTGGTTGATTTGTAATACTATAATACACAGTGTAGGGTACTCCTTCGTAGGATATTATGGCCCTAATATAGATAACCCAACCCCCGCTCCAGGAGGTATATAAGCAACTTTTGGGAACAAGTTTTCTAATAATAATGGGTGGGGATTTTAACACTCTACTAGACCCAGCCCTGGATAAATCCAATGTTACATCCGTAATGCACTCCCCAAAAATGAGGGAAAGTCTACATCAACTTATTAAAAACTTGGAGTTAGTAGACGCCTGGAGATTAAAAGAGGGACAAAAAAGAGAATATACTTTCCAGAACTAAAAATACTTGCATGCCTCTAGAATCAACCAATTTCTGATAGATTGCAAATTTTAAAAAAACATTATTAAAATAACGCACCAGTCAATACACTTATCCGACCATGCTTCCATAAAGTTAGAGATTTCACTAGGCATTTCCCCAGCCCAGGCTAGATGGACCCTAGATAGAACTCTCCTAGGAGATATGGATGTTATGGACACTTTGAGGGCCAATACAATAGAATTTTTTTGTCTCAATGACCATTCATCCCTGGGACACATTGTGTGGGATGCCTATAAAGCCTTTATCTGCAGCAGGTTAATAGGTCTGGCAGCTTATAAAAGAAAGTTAGCTAGGGATAAACTGTTGAATTTTGAAACTAGTATTAAGGAAATCCAGGAGAGGTTAACCGTTGCTATGAACCCAGTTAATGTCCTGGAGCTACAAAATAAGCCAAGGGAGGCTAAAGATGCTCTAGGAGAATATCTGGAAGGGATAGTGCAGAGGCAATGGAAGGCCAGTAAGCTGGCACATTACAAATACAGAGAGGGGTGTGGAAAGTTACGAGCTTGGAAGGTGAGGCAAGATAGCATAAGAAATTAAATTAAAGAGAAAGTAAACAATGAGACCAAACAGAGATTTACAGAAGATCGAGCTATTGAGGATGCCTTCTTAGGTTTTTTCCAAGAAGTGTATGCAGAGGATACAGCAGCAATGCACAGTGAGATTGAAAAATCGTTACAGCAAGACAATCCCCCTAGTCTAAGTGTAGATCAAAATGTTTCCATAAACCAGGAAATAACAAAGGAAGAAATAGATAACATGATAAACAATCTTCAGAATGGGAAGGTCCCTGGTTCGGATGGGTTGCCAAATGAAATATATAAGGTATTAAGGGTAGAACTCACCCCTCACCTACTAACGCTGGTAAACAGGATTAATATTGAACATTGTCCTCTGCCGCCCTCATGGAACGGGGCAATATTTACATTATTACCCAAACCTAATAAGGACCTGACTAAATTTGAAGCATATAGACCAATATCTCTGTTAAATTCGGACTATAAGACGTTCACACAACTTCTCGCCAAAAGGTTGGAAAAAGTCCTAGGAGGAATAATACATGAAAATCTGAAATTTCATGAGGGGAAGACTATTAGCAGAATTGACCTATGACCTGGTAGGAGCAATTGACATTGCCTTGGTTACAGGAACACCTTTAACTATAATAATGGTTGACGCAGCCAAGGCTTTTTCAGTTGTCCGTATTTATACCAGGTAATGGAGGGAAATGGATTAGGGGGGAATTTCCTTAGGGCAGTTAATAACATTTATCAAGCACCAGTAGCACCAGTAGCAAGGATTTTGGTCAATGGTTTTGCTTCCCCCTGTACCTGTTGCGCCCCCCTTTTGCCTTCTGTTTCCCATGCCGTCTTCCCCATTTCTGATCCCTGCCGCTGTGTCCCCTGCAGCCCTGCCCCCCTCGTGGTCCATTCACCTCCTGCCTCCCAGTTGCTCCTCCCTCCTACCTCCCCTTACATGGCGGGCACGCCATTGGCGCCTGGACAAAGCCTGGACCGTTCCCAGCACCAGGACCCCTGCCCCCCGCGAACAGCACGACACCCGCCTCAGCTATGACATGCACTCAACGCCGGACAATCACGCACCTGCTGCCTGGCTGTCCCAAAATGCACCCATGGACTCTTCTCCTGCCGGATCTGAAGCTTCACCAGCATTCGGCCCGCCAACCCACCTACCAAAAAACCCAACCACCTCAGATGCATTCTCCTCAACACCCGCACCGCCCACAACGGAACTTTGGGACCTACTGGACTCCAACACCCCGGACATCACCTTGCTGACGGAGACCTGGTTGAATGCCTCCTCAGCACCCGACATCGCCATAGCCATCCCGGAAGGCTACAAGATCACCCGCAAGGACCACACCAATGGAGTAGGAGGAGGAATTGCCATAGTCCACAGGAACACTCTCAAAGTATCAACCAACACCGACGACACCCTCAGCACCGCCGAACACCTGCACTTCCAGATTCACACTGACCCCAACACCACCCTCAGAGACACCCTTGTCTACAGACCCCACAGACCCCGACCGTACTTCAGCGACTCCATCGCCGACTTCATCAGCACAGACGCCCTCGCCTCCATGGACTATATCCTCCTCAGGGACCTGAACTTCCACCTCAAGAACAACAACAACCCCAACTCTTCCACCCTGATCGACAACCTCGCCAACCTCGGACTCAGACAACTCGTCACAACACCCACCCACTCTGCCGGCCACACGCTGGACCCCATCTTCTCAGCAAGCTCCCACATCTTCTTCAACCGAACCACCGAACTCCACTGAACAGACCACCGCTGCATCCACTTCACCTTCCGGAAACCTACCACACACCACCGCATCCAGCAGATGCCACACCGCCGCTGGAGCAAAGTTACCAAGGACCAGCTAATCACCACCCTCGCCCAGGGCCCACCCACAGACCCGGCCGGCCCCGACGCCACAGCCCGTAGCCTCAGACAGTGGATTGACGACTGCGCCAACACCCTCGCCCAACTCAAGAAGCCCTCCAACACCCACACTAGCAAGAGAGCCAGCTGGTTCACCGAAGATCTACAGGCCTCCAAACAAAACTGCCAAAAACAAAAAAAATCTGGATCCGTGAATGAACACCGTAAAGCTACACAGCCCACAAGAACGCCACCTGCAGACACCACCGCCTCATCAGAGCCGCCAAAAAGGACCTCCTTCAAAGACCGCCTAGACAACAACACACACAACAGCAAAGAGCTCTTCAACATTGTGAAGAAACTCTCCAACACCAACCACATCGCACCGTCACAAGATCTGTACAACTCGCTGGCCACCTTCTTCCATCGCAAGATCGCAGACATCCACAACAGCTTCGACGCCGTCACCATGCCGGGAACTGCTGAGACCCCCGCTTCCATGACCACCACCCGGACCAACCGCCTGCTCGCCTGGACCAACATCAACAACGACAACACCATCAAGATCATGAACACCATCCACTCCGGATCCCCGGAAGACCCCTGCCCACACCACATCTTCAACAAAGCCAGCAACACCATCGCCCCCCATCTCCGGAAAACCATCAACATATCCTTCAAGACAGTGACCTTCCCAGAGAGCTGGAAGCAGGCAGAGATCAGCGCCTTACTCAAGAAACCCAAGACGGACCCCAAGGATCTCAAGAACTTCTGACCCATCTCCCTGCTCCCCTTTCCGGGCGAAAGTCATAGAAAAGGCCACCAACAAACAACTGACCATCTTCTTTGAGGAGAACAGCAACCTGGATCCGTCCCAGTCTGGGTTCCCCAGCAACCACAGCACCAAAACTGCCCTCATCGCCACCACCGATGACATCAGGACCCTGATTGACAACGGAGAAACCGCGGCCCTCATCCTCCTGGACCTGTCAGCCCCCTTCAACACGGTCTGCCACTGCACACTACGAACACGCCTCAATCGTGCCGGAATCCAAAAGAAGGCCCTGAACTGGACCACCTCCTTCCTCTCTGACAGAACACAGAGCGTCCGCCTCCTGCCCTTCCGCTCCGAAGCCACCGAGATCATCTGCGGTGAACCCCAAAGCTCATCCCTCAGCCCAACGTTGTTCAACGTCTACATGGCACCGCTTACCCATGTTGCATGACGGCACAACCTCAACATCATCTTCTATGCTGACGCCACCCAGCTGATCCTCTCCCTCACCAAAGACCCCACACCGCCAAAACCAACCTCCACGACGGAATGAAGGCCGTCGCCGACTGGATGAGTAACAGCCGACTGAAGCTGAACTCGGACAAGACGGAGGTCCTCATCCTCAGATCTACCCCCTCAGCCTGGGATGACTCCTGGTGGCCGACTGCACTAGGAACACCCCCTACTCCCACCGACCACACACGCAACCTAGGGGTCATCATTGACTCCACCCTCTCCATGACGAAGCAGGTCAGCGCCGTCTCCTCCTCCTGCTTCAACGCCCTCCGCATGCTTCGCAGGATCTACAAGTGGATGCCCAACGAAACAAGAAGGACGGTCACCCAGGCCCTCGTCAGCAGTAGACTGGACTACGGAAACGCACTCTACGCAGGAGCCCCGGCCAAACTCCTGAAACGGTTCCAACGCATCCAGAACGCCTCTGCACACCTGATCCTCAACATTCCTCACCGCAGCCACATCATACCCCACTTGAGGGACCAGCACTGGCTCCCCATCGACAAGAGGATAACCTTTAAAATCCTCACCCACCCACACAAGGCACTCCACAACACCAGATCAGCGTACCTCATGAGCCGACTCAGCCTCTACACCCCCACCCATCAGCTCCGCTCCACAGACCGTGCCCTTGCCACCGTCCCCCGCATCCAAAGAGTGACCACCCATGGCAGATCATTCTCCCACCTCACCGCCAAGTCATGGAACACCCTCCCCATCCGCCTGTGGCAAACCTAAGACCTTCAAACTGTAGCAGCTTCCCCCCCTAGCGCATTAAGACCCTCACAGGTATGTAGCGCGCTTTATAAATGCTATGATTGATTGATTGTTTGAATGGCTCACTGACATAATCTTTTGAGATAAGTAGGGGTTTGAGACAGGGATTCCCGTCATCTCTGCTATTTTTTAATATATACATAGAGCCCCTGGCCAGAAGATTAAGAAAGGAATGTAGAATTCTCCCCTTCCATTATCTTGGATGTTTAAAGAAGGAAGCCTTATATGCTGATGATCTAGTAATTTACACTAGAGACCCACTTTCTTCACTGCCAATAATAATGAAGATAGCAGCCGACATTGGAAAAATTTCAGGGTATCTGGTTAATTAAGAAAAAATGTAACTTACGTCCTGGATCGAACCATCGGGCATCTTTTCAGGAAAAGATTAAATTAGATATTTGGGAATCCAGGTGGTTAAAAATGTGGATGAGATGGCATCTGTTAACTTTGATAGACTTTTGAAAGAAACTAAAACTCTCCTGCGCCATTGGGCAGCTCTCCCTATATCCATTTAGGGAAGAACCAACCTTGTAAAAATTGTGATTTTACTTAAATTTACATTTTTCTTTAATTCCCTACCACTATTCTTCAAACCACAATGGTTTCAAAAGTTACAGAGCGAAATAAGTAGCTTTATTTAGAGTTGTAAGAGCATAATAATTGTCTGGATGAAACTCAGGAAAAAGAAAATTGATGGTGGCATTGCATTGCCAGACTTTCAAATGTATTACTGGGCTTTTGCATTAAAGAACATAAGGAAGCTACTAATGTACTCTAACTCCATCCCAGCATACTAAGGGGCCCTAACGAAAAAACTAGCAGGGGAAAGGAATTTTGTTTTATACAAATTTGGCCATTCCAAGCATTTAATAGTCAAGTCAAGTCAAAGATAGCTTTATTCGATTTCCGATAAAAAATCATAAAAGCACATATAAAATACAGTAATACAGTTAATTATTAAAAACCAATTTCAAAAAGTTCAATCTAATTCATGGTTAATCTGCATCTGATGAAATTTTGTAAAAACATAGCTACTAAGTGAATTACCATATCATCTTCTAACATTTGAAGTTTCAGTAACGCTGGTCTACATTGCCTGAGACCCCATCTTCTCAGCAGAACACTCAAATAATTTTTTCTTGCTATTGAATAAAATTTACAGAAAAAAAGCAATGTAGAGTGGACTGCTGGGATACATCGTCACATGGACAAAGAATTAGGTCCCTTGACCAGCTATTCACTTCGGGGAAAATAATTAATCTAAAAAAGCTTCCAATTCTGAAACGTGTGAGGAGCATCCGAGTATAACTACTCTGAGTAT
This sequence comes from Lissotriton helveticus, assembly GCF_964261635.1. Lineage (NCBI taxonomy): Eukaryota > Metazoa > Chordata > Amphibia > Caudata > Salamandridae > Lissotriton > Lissotriton helveticus. The sequence goes on along the minus strand of NC_136071.1, from coordinate 643,110,614 downwards.
TAGATAGGTATGGCTGGATGCCATCCCCTTGTAGCATTAGTTGGTTCTCCTGCGCTGAAACTTTCTTACTTTCTGTTCGCCACGCTTATTTCCCAAAAAGCAGAGGCATTTCTCTTTTAACTTTTTTCTAGAAATTGCCGTTAAGGTCATCGGGGAGTCAAAGAGTTCAGGGTGACCTATCTGTTTCAGAAAGCCCTTAATATAAACAAACCAATCAATCTTCGATGCCCCCTGTAACTTCCAAAAATCCAGCACTACCTCTCTATTAAAGCCCATTTCTTCTGTCGTCCAGATCTTGTGCCACAATAAGACTGGACTAACTTTTATAAGGTCAGTAATGTAAGGCATTCCTATCTCTTTATGGCACACAAGTGTCAAGGTCGATCTGGGTATTGCTAGCAGATAGCGCAGAAAAGTGTTTTCACACAATTGGATCTCCCAGGTGTCCGCTAGGCCGCATAAACTGGCTCCATAGATTGCAGTGGAGACACATTTCGAGTTATAAATGTCCCTCAGGATGTTAACTGGATGAGAAGTGACGTACCGCGCCAATGGCCCGAGAAAAGGCCAGTTTCCTCATATTTACCGCACATGTCCATTTCCCATTATTACTAAAATTAATACCCAAATAAGTAAAATTATTGGTTAATTCTATCTTTGACTGATCTAAATAAATGTTACACTGAACGTTTCTCTTGGATGACCAGCACATACAAAAAGTTTTACCCACGTTTATCTTTAATCCTCTTGCATCCATATAGCCTGCAAAAATTGCAAGCGCTCTCTGGAGGCCTACTTGTGTTCTTGCCATGATGACAGCGTCATCCGCATAAAGTAAAATCGGAGCCAAGCAGCCCTTAATTTGTGGAAAATCCAATCCAAAGCTAGTAAGATGACTTGCCACTCTATTTATGTATGTTAAATAAAAACGGCGCAAGGATACAACCTTGACGGACCCCTTTTTTTATGGGAAAATTCGCTGTGCACTCGCCTATGTTACCGAACCGTACCTTTGCACCCGCCCCCCGGTATAACTCCTTTATAAAGTTTAAAATATTACTTTCGATACCCAATTTTGTCAGGGTGTCCCATAAAATTTCATGGCTTACACAGTCGAAAGCCGAGCTTAAATCGACAAAGGTTAGGTACAAATTTCCCTTTTTTACTGTTACATATTTACCTATGATGATAGAGAGATTGAGCCCTTGTTCAACTGTGCCCAACCCCGCCTTAAATCCATACTGGAATTTTGAAAGGACTCCTGGGACATCTGCCCATTACTACAGTCTATTCAAGATGATTCATCTAGCCACCTTCATCAGAGAGTCCAATAGTGATATTGGACGATAACACTTGGGGTCATTTTGGTCCCCCTTTTTAAAAATGTGGACCAAAATTGCCTCTTGCCATGTTCTTACAAACCCCACATTGTTACCGCTATTTAGCACGTTGGTCAGAAGGGGCCCATAGTTCTAAATTCGATTTATAGATGTCAACGGGTACCCCATCTGGCCCTGGGGCTTTACCTGCTGCACTTTCTCTAATTGCAACCTCCACTTCAGTTGTTGTAAAGGTAATATTTAAAGGATGTAATGCTTCCAGGCTGCCCACCAGGTTCGGCCAGGCTGGTTCCCTGTAAATCATCTCTTTTGTAAAGCTCTGTAAAGTGTTTTACCCATGAACCTTCCTCTATAGCCATCCCTATAATGTCAGTCTTCCTTCTCTGGAAAAACGGAGCATTCACTGCTTTCCAGAAACCCACGTTATCCTTCAGGATGCAGGCTTGGTGAAGGGCTCGCCATGCTTCCTGTTTAATCTGGGTCTTCCTTTTCTTAAATAGTTAGCTCTTGCTTTTCTTATATCTGACACATTTTTTGGCTTGGTTTTAAGTAACCCTGGGCGTAGTGTGCGGAGTGGGGCTCCGCAGAGCTATGCGAAGTGGGCACACAACTACGCCCACCCGCGCACTCCGTGTAGCCCCACTCCGCGCCGCCCGCCTCCCTTCCGCCCTCCCTAAATACATAAATAAAAGTATAAAAAGCTTTTAAAAACACTTACCTTGTCTGCCGCGTCCCCGGGGCTCCCTCTCGCCGTCCCGCGATTCGCGCCGCCACCGATTCGGATCCTAATGCGCATGCACGGGCGGCCGCGCATGCGCATTCCTCATGAGAAATGCGCATGCGCGGCCGCCCGCGCATGCGCATTAGGATCCGAAATGGCGGCGCGAATCGCGGGACGGCTAGAGGGAGCCCCGGGGACGCGGCAGACAAGGTAAGTGTTTTTAAAAGCTTTTTATACTGTTTATTTATGTATTTAGGCAGGGCGGGAGGGAGGCGGGTGGCGGCCGGCTACGCACCGTCTGTGGAGCGCGCGTAGTGCCGCCTGGCTACGCCCGCTACGCAAAATGCGTAGGAGACAGCACTCCGTGCACTCCGTGCACGGAGCGTAGCTGGCCGCCCAGGGTTAGTTTTAAGGCTCTGTAGCAATGCAGCATGGGCCTTTCTACACTCTGTGTTAAACCAGCCCTCCACCTTATCACTTGTGATCCTTCTTTTGTTTCCTGTGAGTGCCTTCGAGATCTCTACTGACATTTTTTTGGTAGGCAGTCATAATTGAGAGACTGTCCTTATCATCAGATAGGCAGGTCATAAACTCCTCTGAGTTGTTACTTAAGAAGCTTTCCATGAAAGTCAGGGGCTCTATCTTTTCCCATTTTATGGCATAACCATTTAATTTTGCTAAGGATAGCCAGTATTTATATAAGTCATCTACAGCATCATGTTTCTTGTTGTCATTTTCTAAAAGGGATAGGAAAAAAGTCATCAGATAGTGATCGCTTATGGAAATATCGCCTATATTGAAGTTGGACACTTTTCCAGAGTGACAATTTGACAGCAAGACATAGTCCAATATCGAGTTACACCCCCTGCCATTAAAGGTTGGGCTAAAATCCACCTGTGGGTTACATAGTTCATTCACATAACCCAAGTCATATTGAGATAAAAGGGTATTGAAAACGTTTCCATGGGTGGTATGGACAAAATGAGTACATGGCTCTCCTGTAAGATCTTCTAGCCCACAAATCCCTGTATGGGGAATGGCCATGTAAAGCACGGAGATTGGATCTACATCTGTGGCAGGCACACAGTGCTAGACTACAAGTACTAGAGTCAGACCGTGGCATGTCTTCAAAGTGCGGAGTGTGGAGGCGCACAGCTCTGCATGCTCAGTTTACATTGTATGTGTCTTGGGTGTGCATTGCCTTGGGCGAGCACATCTTAGAGTTGTGCCGCTCCAAGGTTGCACAGCTCCTGTTCATAGATTTCGGGAGGAGGGTGTGCACAATTAGAGTTGAGCTGGTCTTGTATGTGTGGAATCTCCATGCACACAGATCTTGGAGGTGCACGATACACAGCCCTGGGAGGCACACAGCTCTGCTAACCCTGCTCTATGCACATTGGCCTTGGAGATACACAGACAAGGCAAGCACAGAGGGGAGAACACACAGCTCTGGGAGTCTAGCAGAAACCCAATTCTCAGAGGAAAACATCTCTTTTCACACATCCCTGGGAGGTACACAGCACGTTGGAAGGTACTGCCGCTGGAAAACTCGTTTACATCAGAAGACACACGCTTCTAGGTACCCATGTCACAGCTTTGGGAGGCACACGGTTCATAGATTTTCACGGCCATGGAAAGCGCCACTGACAGAGGCACATCTCTAAGAGGCAGACATTCTTGGGAAGCGCACATCTCTAGAAGCTCAGCTATTATACCTAAACAAGCTGTGGAGATTGGATCTACAGCTCTGGCAGGCACAGCATTAGATTACAAGTACTGGAGTCAGACCATGGCAAGTCTTCAAAGTGCAAGCTCAAGCTGCACAGATCTTGGAGGCACACAGCCGTGGCAGCACACAGATGTGGAGGTGCACAGCTCTGCATGCTCAGTTTACATTGTACAGGTCTCGGGTGCACATTGCCTTCGGGCGTGCACATCTTAGAGTTGTGCAACTCCAATGTCGCACAGGTCCTGTTCATAGATTTCGTGAGGATGGAGTGCAGAGTTAGAGTTGAGCTGGTATCGAATGTGTGGAATCTCACTGCACACATGTGTTGAAGGTGCACAATTCCTGGGTATACTGATCTTTGAGTGAACTATTTTAGGTTGCTGTGATCTTGGAGGTGTTCTGCACCTCTCTTGCTACTTTCTGTACCTCTATTCCTTCTTTCTGCACCCCTCTTGCCTCCTTCTGCACCTCACTTGCCTATTTCTACATTTCTCTTGCTTCTTTTTGCACCCTTCTTCCCTTTATCTGCACATCTCTTGCCTCTTCCTGCACCTCTCTTGCCTCTTCCTGCACATCTCTTGGTACTTTCTGGACTGGTCTTGCTTCTTTCTGTACCCCTTTTGCCTCTTTCTGCACCTCTGTTGGTTCTTTCTGCACTGCTCATGCTTCTTTCTGCACCTCTGTTACAAATTGCTGCATCCCTCTTGCCTCTTTCTGTACTCCTCTTCCCTCTTTCTGCGCCTCTCTTGCCTCTGTCTGCACACCTGTTCCCTCTTTTTGCACCCCTTTTTCCTGTTTATGCAACTCTCTTGCATCTTTCTGCACTTCTGTTGCCTCTTTCTGCACCTCACTTGCTTCTTTCTGCACTCCTCTTGCCTCTTTCTGTATCCCTCTTGCCTCTTTCTGTACCCCTTTTGCCTCTTTTTGCCCCACTCCTGCCTCTTTCTGTACCTCCTTTGCCTTTTTCTGCTGTTCTCTTGCCTCTTTCTGTACCTCTTTTGCTTCTTTCTGTACTTTTCTTGCCTCTTTCTGTACCCCACTTGCCTCTTTCTACACCACTGTTGGTTCTTTCTGCGCTGCTCCTGCTTCTTTTTGCACCTCTGTTGCAAGTTTATGTACCCCTGCTTCCCTCTTTCTATACCTCTCTTGCTTCTGTCAGAACACCTGTTCCCTCTTTCTGTACCCCTTTTGCCTGTTTCTACACCCTTCTTCCCTTTTTCTGTACCTCTCTTGCCTCTTTCTGCACATCTCTTGGTTCTTTCTGCACTCCTCTTGCCTCTTTATGTACCCTTCTTGCCTCTTTCTGCACATCTTTTACTTCTGTACTCCTCTGTCTTCTTTCTGCACCTCTCTTGCCTCTTCCTGCACCTCTATTTCTTCTTTTGCACTTCTTTTGAATCTTTCTGTACCTTTCTTGTGTCTTTCCGCCCCCCTATTGTCTCTTTCTGAAGTCATCTTCCCTCTTTCTGCACCTCTTTTGCTTCTTTCTGCACTTTTCTTGCTTCTTTGTGCACCCTTCTTCCCTTTTTTGCATCCATATTGCCTCTTTCTGCAGGCCTCTTGCTATTTTCTGCACCTCTCTTGTCTCTTTCTGCATCTCACTTGCTTCTTTCTGCATTTCTCTTGCTGCTTTCTACAGCTCTGTTGCTTCTTTCAGCAATTCTATTGCCTCTTTTTACACTTCTCTTGCTTGTTTCTGCACCTTTCTTGCATCTTTGTGCTCTCCTCCTGCCTCTACCTTTTTGTACACACATTTACAGAGTATGCTATTTGAAAGACAGGTATTCAAATATTTGTATGTTTATTTTTATGTAACGTGTCACTAGGGAACAGCAGAGACACATTTATTTATTTATTTATTTATTTATATTCTTATAGCGCGCATGAATCAGCCCCGAAGGGGTATCTCCGCGCGTGGCTACTTTATGAGAAGGACACATTATATTGAGGAAGTGACAGAGAAAGGTCAGGTTAACCTGATGTGAACAGGAGAGTTTTTAGTTTCTTCCTAAAGGAAAAAAGATTGGAGATATGTCTCAGCTGCGGTGGAAGGGAATTCCACAACAAAGGGCCTTTAAGGGAGGGTGCTCGGCCTCCCTGTCTTGCTCTGGTAACTTTAGGTATGTGTAGCAACATAGTGTTGCTGGAACGCAGAGCACGTCCGGGAGAGTAAAGGAAAAAAATATCTTTTAGATATTTGGGACCAGACCCATAAATGCACTTATGCATAATGCAGCAGAGTTTAAAATTTACCCTCTGTTGCACTGGAAGCCAGTGGAGGTGGGAAAGGAGAGGGCGGGAGGGGGTACGGGGAGGGGCATTCAGGATGAGTCTTGCCGCGGTGTTCTGCACCACCTGCAGTCTACGTAGTTGTTCATGGTTGGCGGAACTGAGTAGACTATTGCAATAGTCTACCCGTCCAAGGATTAGTGCCTGTACTAGCGTTTTCCTATGGATGTTTGGTAGGAAAGGGAAGATACGCCGTAGAAGACCAATTGTGCGGAAACACGTTCCCGCGACCTGGCTGACGTGATCTTTCATAATCAAAGTTTGGTCTAGGCATACCCCCAGATTTTTGATGGTCTGTTTGGGCGCTGGGACAGGTCCTAGCTCAAGTGGCCACCAATCCGGCGACCAGAGCAGGGTGGCCCCTCCAAACAACATGACCTCCGTTTTGGTCACATTGCATTGGAGGAAGTTCTGGGCCATCCAACCAGCCACCGCTCTCATGCCGTTTTGGAAAGATTGCATGACTGCAGGTGTGATGGTTTGAAAGGGAAACAACAGCTGAGTATCGTCAGCGTAGGAGATTGGTGAGAACCCGTAAGATCTAATAATCTCTGCCAAAGGGGCCACATATACGTTAAATAACGTAGGGCTCAGACATGAGCCCTGTGGCACACCTTTGGTAAGCTTCCTGCAGACAGATTTATGGGAGCCTAATTTGACACCTTGTTGTCTGCCTTCAAGAAAGCTTTCAAGCCACGCAAGAGCGGTCCCCCTTACTCCCACTCCCTTCAGGCGGTCGAGGAGAATTTTGTGCGACACCGTGTCGAAGGCAGCGGACAAATCCAATAGCACCAGAATCACTGAGCTCCCCCTGTCAAGTGACATTCTGATGTTATCTGTCACTGACAGGAGGGCTGATTCGGTGCTATGGTTGGGCCTAAAACCAGATTGCGAGTGGTCTAGGCCGCCCGCTGCCTCGATGTAGTTGGACAGGTGTGCATTAACATGTTTTTCGACCATCTTGCTGTAATATGGCAGAAGGGAGATGGGACGGAGGTTGGAAAGTTCCGTCCACGGGAGAGCCGCATTCTTGCGGATGGGGTTCACCACTGCACTTTTCCATTCAGTTGGTACTTTTCCCTCTTTAAGAGACTGATTAATTACATCCTGAATGTAGGGAACTAACAGGTTACGGAGGGAGGTTAAGGTTTTGACAGGGATAAGGTCATCCGGCGATCCAGATTTTATTTGGGTCATTATTGTGTAGAGCTCATCAGTGTTAATAGGAGGAAATGTAGTTAATGTGAAGTTGGCATTTTCGTTAGAGGAGGAAACATTCAAAGTATCGCTGTTTAGTTGGGATACTAAAAAATTTTCATAGATGGTCTCTATTTTGTTTTCGAAGTATAGTGAGACTTCATCACATAGACTTTGTGAGAAGTCATCTGGACTTGTACAAGCCATAGGTTTTACGAATGTGTCCAGAATCCTGTACAGTTCTTTGGGAGAGTTTCCAGCTTCTATGAGCTGTTGGGCAATATTATTTTTGCGGGCAGCTTTAATATGTTTATAGTAGTTGGTTTGAGCTGCGCGATGTGCCTTTTTATTCTCCTCCGAGTGTGATTTCCTCCATCTCTTCTCTATCCTCCTGCATTCTTGTTTCTCTTTCCTGAGAGCCTCAGTATACCATTTTTCCTGTTTAGCCACAGGTAGTTGTCTAAAAGTTTTCAGAGGGGCAATTTTATCAATGGCTGCAGTTAGAGAGTGCTGAAACATGGTTAGCTTATGTTCTACTTCCTCAGTATCTCTAATCTCAGGTTTTTCCCACACCTTTTCTAATGCCTCTAGCGTGAGTTTATGCCACTGTCTGCATATAGTGGGGGGTAGAGATTTCTTATGGGGACCGGTATTAACTTTAAAAATAGTGAATTGTAGTAAAAAGTGATCTGACCAATTGACTTTGATGGGTTTATGACACAATATATTGTCGAAGTTGGAGTATATCAAGTCGATACAGTGTCCACCTTCATGAGTGGGATCCTGATTCCTTTGTGTGAGACCAATGGTTGTCATATCAGTAAATAAACTATTGGTCCCGATGGAGTCTGGTAGGTCAGTATGAATATTAAAATCTCCGAGGAGAAGAAAATCCTCATTGGCCCGTATATAAGGGCCTAGCATCTCTAAAAGAGATGAGGAGAAGCTGGGGCATGTGAGGGGTGGTCTATAGACAAGAGCACCTTTACTGGTCTTTCTGTTGGGGAGGGTAATTCTGAAAACCATTGTTTCCATTTCTTTGCAACATTGTTTATCTAAAATGTCTAATTTGAGGGACTCTTTATAAATTATGGCGATGCCACCACCAATTTTATCAGGGCGATCAGAGTGATGGAGTTTATATCCCATAGGCACTCCCACATTGATGGCAGATACCGTATGTGGCTTTAGCCAAGTTTCAGTAATGAAACAGAGATCTGGAGTCAAGGAGTGTATTAAGTCCCAGATCTCAATTTGGTGTTTGGGCATCGAGCGAACATTGATAAGGATGCAATGTAAATCATGTAATGACTTACTAGATTCTTGAGAGTCAGTAAAATGCATCGAGGAAAAATGACATTTTTTACATGAGAATGGTCCTCCAAAACAAGGTCTGCTATCCTCTGAATAGCACGGGGAGGTAAGTTGCCTCAATGTTTTCAGAAAGGAAGCCTCATACCTGATATGTGTGTTGGCACGAAGAGGCGGCATGGTGTAAAATTACCGCCCCGTCGCCCCGTCCTGTCGCGGACGGGCGCAGACGGGCAGCTCTTTGGCTGGTCTTCGGCTGTGAAGAGGCTGCGCGCAAACGCTGCGCGCTTCCTGTGAGGCGATGGCTAAATAGCCCCCAGTTGAGACCTAGAGCGCTAACCGCTCCCGGAAGTGCCTGGCCCTCACCTGTCCGCCCTCCGCACAACGGTAATGAATTACCGAGTCGGACCGAGGCGGGCAGGCACAGGAATCGAGACCAGCACTCCGGATCAGTTTTAAAAAAGTATTAAACAATTCTGAGCTGTGCACTCGCTAAAATCGTGCACACGAGTATTTTAAAACAGGATTAATAAAAAGCGCTCGTTCAGCAAATGCGCTCAGCCAGTCCCAAAATAATTCTGTCCTCTTATTCAGCAAGCCAGCAAGCCAGCTAGCGGTGTGTAGACACTGCCACTGTCTTCCACCGCAGCTGCGCTGACCAGAGGCTCCGCCTAAATAGCCCCCAGTTGAGACCTAGAGCGCTAACCGCTCCCGGAAGTGCCTGGCCCTCACCTGTCCGCCCTCCGCACAACGGTAATGAATTACCGAGTCGGACCGAGGCGGGCAGGCACAGGAATCGAGACCAGCACTCCGGATCAGTTTAAAAAAAGTATTAAACAATTCTGAGCTGTGCACTCGCTAAAATCGTGCACACGAGTATTTTAAAACAGGATTAATAAAAAGCGCTCGTTCAGCAAATGCGCTCAGCCAGTCCCAAAATAATTCTGTCCTCTTATTCAGCAAGCCAGCAAGCCAGCTAGCGGTGTGTAGACACTGCCACTGTCTTCCACCGCCACATGCATGCATACCTTCACAAACTTGGTCAGACTTACAACATTGATATGCTTAGCATTGCTGTTTTATATTTGGTAGGCCTAACATTCCGAGCAGTCTATAAATATTGAACCTTCAAGAGAAAAGTGAGGTTTAAGACATCTTGGGAAACAGATTAGTGATTAGCCTATTTTGTATGAGTCTGTTGTTAGGTACAGTCAAAGTAGACCTCTTTCTGCACCTCTGTTGGTTCTTTCTGCACATCTCTTGCTTTTTTCTATACCTTTCTTCCTCTTTCTGGACTTCTGCTACATCTTTCTGATTTTCTCTTGCTTCTATATGCACCTTTCTTCCTCTTTCTGCACACCTCTGTTGCTTATTTCTGTACTTCTCTTGCTTGTTCTGTGCATTTCTTTGTCTTTCTGCAAATGTCCTACCTTTGTAGGCATAGTTAGAAATTAGCATTTAAAAAAACCTTAGAAATACACTGAAAAAAACAGAGGTGTAGGGATTAGCATTTAAAACACCTTGAAAATTCACTGAAAAAAACACAGGTTTCAGGGACAATTATAGTTAGAAATTGTCATTTAAAAAACCTTTGAAATTCACTGTAGAAACCTTAGGTTTCACTGACATTATAGTTAGAAATTTTCAATTAAAAAACCTTAGAAATTCACTGAAAAAAAACATAGGTTTCAGGGACGTTCTAGTTAGAAATTTTCATATAAAAACCCTTAGAAATTCACTGAAAAAACCACAGGTTTCAGAGACGTTTTAGTTAGTTGGACATTTCACTCGTACAAAACCAGATACATTTGGCCATTATAGTTAGTTGAGCTAAATATAACTCGCACCCCCTCAATGCACTGCTGATGACATCACATATTACATCACTCATGACATGGTCAGTGACATCACTCATGACATCTCAAATGGCATCACTGATGATATCATCTAGTGACTGAGTATTTCTAAAAAGTTTAAGAATTATATATATATATATATATATATATATATATATATATATATATATATATATATATATATATATATATATATATATGCGTCAAGGTGTATTGAAGAATGAGTGGGTGTATGAGTGTCTAAATGGATGATTTAATGGGTATGTGACTGACTGTATCAGTGAGTGATTGAACGTGTCTTAGTAAATGTATTGGTGAATGATTAATCAGCGTGAATGTCCGTATCAGTCTGTCAGTTGGTGTCTAAGTGCCTGCATGGGTTGGTAAATAGCTACATGAGTGTCTTTATGGGTAATGATTGGTTGTCTAAGTACCAGTATGGGTGCCAGAGTGTCAGTGTGGGTGGGTGGCGGGTGACTCCTTGCACGGAGCTGTGTGTTGGTGATTCACTGGGCATATGGGTTTATGACTGCGTGTGTTAGGGACAGTATGGGTGAGTGAGTGTAGGTATAGCTATGTTGGTGAGTGAATGGATGTCTCAGTGATATATGTGTAAGTAACTACATATGTGAAAGGCAGTATATGTGAGTGTTGGAGTATATAAGTGAGTATATGTGACAGTGAGTGATTGTGACAGTAGCTGCATGGATAAGTTTGTGCTTATGTCACTAATTGTTGAAGAGAGTACGTATATGGTACTATCTGTATGAATAAGTGAGGTGGTGTGTGTGTATAACTGTATAGGTGAGTAAATGGCAGTGACATTAATTCTTTGGGTGACTGACTAGGTGTTAGAGTAACCGTCTTGGTGAGTGGCAGTGTGTGAGTATCTATATGGGTGTATGAGTTGATGAATGACTGTGTGTGTGAGTGACTGTATGGCTTAGTGAGTGGATGTGTGTGTAGACATATGAATCACTGAGTGGGTATGTACTAACGGCTATTGGTCTGTCTATGGTTTCTATATTGGTAGCCGGTATTTTAGAGTGGGTATATCAAAGGTTTTATTAAGGTGTGAGGAGGTGCATAAGATGATCACGCGTATGATGTCATCAGTCATGTCTTTTGAGATGTCATCAGTGATGTCACTGACCATGTCATGAGTGATGTAATATGTGACATCATCAGCAGTGCATTGCGGGGGCGCAAGTTATAGTTAGCTCAACTAACTATAACGGACGAATTTCTCTGGTTTTGTACAAGTGAAATGTCCAACTAACTATAACGTCCCTGAAACCTGTGGTTTTTCAGTGAATACATATTGTTGATACAAGTGACTGTGTATTTTGCCATGTGAAAAGTAAAATAAATATGAACTTTTTATAAAAACTGACCTTGCAATAGTGGAGCTTCAGTTTGTTGACTGGGTGCACCCGGATTCGGTGTTAGGAAAGAAGAACGCCAAAGGGAGTGTGGGGATGGGAACAGACTCACGGACACAGGAACTGTGGGTAAGGAGGGTTTTATTGTTTTTAACACTCTTTTCCTCGGTATCAACTTCCGGTAGAACGGTAGGGGCAGCTCTCGATCTGCCTCTATTCCGGTGGCTCTTCTCTCCTGGTGTCTTCTGGGACTTGTAGTCCGGAGGCTAGGCACGTTGTCCTCCAGGTCGGAGTCCGGATTGGAACATAGAAGAAGGGAAAGGGAAAATACTCAGTGTGGCGTCCTATTTCGCTATTAGTGTTTCAGGGGGGGGGTTGTGAGGGAAGCACACGTGCACAACAACCGTTTAGTCGAACGTGGGTGGCAATGCCGTGACGGGGTAGGGTAGTGCAGAGGATACTCAGGTGAAGCCCTCACGGAAGTTTAGCCCACTTATGTCCCGCCCAGCCCGCAAAGCGTGACCGTACCTGCAAGAGCCACACTTCCCTGGTTGGAGTGTGGCTGGGCGAAGCGCCTTCACGTTGGCCTCCTGGCTTGTCGCTGCAGTCGTCTGTTCTCCCTCCGGTCTCTCCTCCGTTCTTCTCCTCCTTCGTCTCGATGTTCCTGACGTTGCCTCGGTTATCACTCGTCTCCTCCGGTCTCTCTCCTCTGGCCTTGTCTCCCGGCTCTCCTCCGATGTTCTGTTCTCCGCTCTTCCTCCTCTCGCCTCCCAGGCGTTAAACAAGGTAGCGTCGTTTGCTTGAGCAAACCTGAAGCTAAGGTCACCCTCCCACGGGTCAGGGGAGGTCAGGGCCGAGATGGCTTTAGAGTTGTTCTCCTTTTGTAAGGTCTTGTTGAATAGGCCAAGGAAATGGGGGTTGTCAGTCCCTATTATAATGTCCTCGGGCAGAGTGTCAAGTACACCTACTTTCACCACTAATCTCTTTTCCCCTTCTATCTCGAGGGGTATGTGAGCTACGGGATACTTTTTGACGTCTCCATGGACGCATTTAATGTGGACCACTGTTCCTGGTATAAGCTGGTGAGATTTAACGAACCCACCCTGTACCACTGACTGTTTACAACCGGAATCTAGGAGTGCCCTGATTGTAGCCCCATTCACCCCTACACTTACGTGATAGGCCCCTCCCAGTTCTGCTGTGTACATGATGGCCTTTGGAACATAACCAACTTCCATGGGCTCTTCTTGGTTCTGTTTATGGAGGCACAGGCGGGCTATGTGGCCCCAGGTGCCACAGTCAAAACATTGAGGGCCCCTGTGCACGGGAGTTGCAGGAATCATATGATGAGGCACAGAAAACCCGGAGGGGGGTCGAGGTTTGCGCTCTATCCGAGGCGCAATCTTGCTGGACCTGTCAGGTTCGCTGGGGTTTATCCGTGGTTGGGCACGGGCAAACGTAGAAGCCATCTCCATGGCTTGGGTGGTGGTCAAGTTGGAGTGCTGTCTCAACCACTTTTGAGTCGCAAAGGGCAGAGCCTCTAGATACTGCTCTAAGTATATTTTGTCCATAATATCTTCCTTGCTGCTGGAAGCTGGAGTGAGCCATTTGTCCGCGGCTGACTTCAAACGGAAGAACAGAGTCTTAGGATTCTCACCCAGGGTACCCTTTTCCTTCCGAAAGCGTACACGATATGCTTCGGCATCTAGACCTAGATGGTCTAAGATAACAGTCTTTATGTGGGCATACGGTGTTTGACCGGTGCTATTGGCCACCTGATAGGCAGCCTGGGCTTCGTCAGTCAAGAGTGGGGCTAAAAAGAAAGGCCATTTCTCCAAAGGCCACCCACACGCCAAGGCTACCCTCTCGAAGTTGAGTAAAAACGCATCTGGGTCATTACCCGCTATGTACTTCTGCAGGGATATACCCGATGGGGTAGGATTAGGAGGTCGGGCTTCCCTTGGAGGAATGCTTGCGGGTTCACTGATCGCTTTCTGCAGTCCCTCCAGTTGGGTAGTGACGGACGATCGGAACGTCTCCCTGTCGGCTTGTGCGGAGACGAGCTGCTGCTCCACTGCCCAGCCCAGTCTCTCTTGTCCTTTAATCAATGCTTGCACTAACTCTTCCATCTTTGGTGTACAGACGGCTACTGGTTTGCCCGCATTCTCCACCACTTGTGGGGATGGGAACAGACTCACGGACACAGGAACTGTGGGTAAGGAGGGTTTTATTGTTTTTAACACTCTTTTCCTCGGTATCAACTTCCGGTAGAACGGTAGGGGCAGCTCTCGATCTGCCTCTATTCCGGTGGCTCTTCTCTCCCGGTGTCTTCTGGGACTTGTAGCCCGGAGCCTAAGCACGTTGTCCTCCAGGTCGGAGTCCGGATTGGAACATAGAAGAAGGGAAAGGGACACCTCTTCACCTCGCTAACGCTGTGCTGGACTTTGCTGTTGCAGAGGGATACCTGAGCTTTCTTCTCAAGACCTCGCGGAACCCGCTTCGCGGGTCCCGCAGCGCTATTAGGATTTGCTGGGACTGAGGGGTTGCGAGAGGATTAACACCAGCAGGCAAGGCTGCGAGCGTAAGGGGCCGGACTTTGTGTCCCAGAAGTCCCGGCTACCCTCGCCTCCCGCCATCGGGCCGCTCTCCTTGCTTGACACGCCCCCCTCACATTCATCTAAAAAGGTTGCTGCACCTGGAAGCAGCGGGACACCTCTTCACCTCGCTAACGCTGTGCTGGACTTTGCTGTTGCAGAGGGATACCTGAGCTTTCTTCTCAAGACCTCGCGGAACCCTCTTCGCGGGTCCCGCAGCGCTATTAGGATTTGCTGGGACTGAGGGGTTGCGAGAGGATTAACACCAGCAGGCAAGGCTGCGAGCGTAAGGGGCCGGACTTCGTGTCCCAGAAGTCCCGGCTACCCTCGCCTCCTGCCATCGGGCCGCTCTCCTTGCTTGACACGCCCCCCTCACATTCATCTAAAAAGGTTGCTGCACCTGGAAGCAGCGGGACACCTCTTCACCTCGCTAACGCTGTGCTGGACTTTGCTGTTGCAGAGGGATACCTGAGCTTTCTTCTCAAGACCTCGCGGAACCCGCTTCGCGGGTCCCGCAGCGCTATTAGGATTTGCTGGGACTGAGGGGTTGCGAGAGGATTAACACCAGCAGGCAAGGCTGCGAGCGTAAGGGGCCGGACTTCGTGTCCCAGAAGTCCCGGCTACCCTCGCCTCCCGCCATCGGGCCGCTCTCCTTGCTTGACACGCCCCCCTCACATTCATCTAAAAAGGTTGCTGCACCTGGAAGCAGCGGGACACCTCTTCACCTCGCTAACGCAGTGCTGGACTTTGCTGTTGCAGAGGGATACCTGAGCTTTCTTCTCAAGACCTCACGGAACCCGCTTCGCGGGTCCCGCAGCGCTATTAGGATTTGCTGGGACTGAGGGGTTGCGAGAGGATTAACACCAGCAGGCAAGGCTGCGAGCGTAAGGGGCCGGACTTCGTGTCCCAGAAGTCCCGGCTACCCTCGCCTCCCGCCATCGGGCCGCTCTCCTTGCTTGACACGCCCCCTTCTCATCACACTTGATCACCTATTAAGGGGAGGACACAGCACCCCGGCGCGGGAGCGCGCGGGAGAAGCCCGGGACAAGGGCGGGACCGTCTGTGGCCGTCCGGGGCCGCAGGAGGCCGGGCTGGGCCAGGTTACTGTCATACGACTCTATTTGAACTGTTCATTGTTTAATAATTTGTTAGTAGTGTATTAAGAGTGTCATCTGGGCCACATAGTATTCTTATCTTTGCTTAGACATGAGCCATTCCGCCCCCCCAGGCGTGGGTGTCCCTGTACTCGGCCCACTGGATACATTTTTTAAGAAATCTACCAAGGAAGTAGATATGGCCCTCCTCCTTGCCGAGAGAAGAGCCGAGCGTAGACGCTCAATTGAGCATTTAAAGAAAATTCCGCTGCCCACCGTAGGAGTCCAAAATCTTACACAAGAAACGGCTGCCCAAGGGCTGAGTTCTTTTGAAGATGATGTTACTGACATCAACCATATCCCCAGCATATTTAGGTTTCCAAGTATTTCCCCACCGTGTGTTAGTGCTACCAGCGGAGGCCATCTAGATTGTCCCCCTATTGACCACTCTAGCCTTATTGATTTCAACAATCCTGTTATCCAGATCACGGAAACGGATTCTCGTCCAACGTTGACCAACTTGTCGTTGGTCTGCGTTGATTTTGGCGAGAATTTGTTACCAACGAGTGAGGGTGAAGCTGGAATTAAGCCCGCTAAGGCTAAGAGGGTCGTGTGCTCCCCACCAAGAAAAAAAAGGAGAAAGGGAGGGGTTAAAAGGAAAGGTCAAAGTCGACAAACTCCTCCCCCGTCTCTACCTAAATCTGTTACTGAGCATTTGGTCCCACCCACTGTTGAGTTACCGGTGGTTGACCTACATGATTTGGTTACCCCTGAGACTGTAATTAAAGGGTTTAATGAGTTATCCTATGCCATCTTAGAGAAACTTATTGAATCATATATGTTACCCTTGCTGGAGCGTGTCAGGATATTGGGCGATAAAATGGATCGCCTATTGGCGTCAGTCGAGCAAACACATCCTCCTAGCTCTGATAAGGACTTGGGCCCATCTATCATTTTACATAGTTCTAGACATGTTGCTGGCAATTCAAATACTATTCCTAGTCAACAACCAAAAAGTACAACTAATGCAGGCACTACCTCAACTAAAACACCGGCAATGGCTGTTAAAACTCCCCGAGCAGCTAATTCTGCCAAAGCGAATCCTGGGGTGGTTGTTAATAAACCACCTACTAAGGGAGTACTGCCCCAGATAAAGAATGGGGTGGGCAAATCCGCAAATACCAACACTAAATACCATAAATCCCTATTTCGGGGGAATAATGTAGATTGGCCTCCCGATTCTATGAATTATGTTATTGTAATGACGGGTGTGCCACCAGTTTCTGAGGGGGATTGGGAAAATAATGAAAGTCTAAAAAACAAAGTAATCTTCTGGCTGAAAACAAATAGACCCCTACCTGCTCATCTTAATGGGGATATTGTTTCGGTCAGAAGATGTAAGTGGGTGGGGGTACGCCCTAAGGATATTGAGGGGGATATAGTGATTATCAACTTCAGGGACCACAGAGTAGCATCCCATCTCTCAGATTGGTATGTGAGAAGTAATGAGGGAGGGATATCCACGAGGAACCTCGGTTACTTTTATCCTGAGACCCTGATTAATCCAGCTGTTCGACCACAGGCTAGAAATACCAAAAATTCCCTCAAATGGTCCAATTTCACATCTAACTTCCACGGACCCAATTTTAACCCTGAAGCTCGGTTCCGTTCCTATACTCAATCTAGCTATAACAGTTCCTTACTAACACCGGGCTGGGCTAAGGTTAAGCCTCAGCCTTTCTGTCCCCCAGCCTTATCGGACTTCCCCCTGCATATTAAGACCCTGCACCCTCTGGCTCCCTCCACTCCGGTCTATCCACAATTTCAACAGCCCCCAAGTTCCAACTTGGCATATCAATTTCAAAATAGGTTCACTCAGCCCAATGAGTATTGGAATATTCCGCTGAGGAACCTCTATGACCCACTATCAGGGCTGTCGTCTAATGACTGACCAGCTTTTCAAATAAGGGAAGTTGAGTCTATTTCTGATTGTAAGGGTGTTGGAAATGTTTTGGGTAACTCACCATGTACTGTCAAAGGTTTTGAAGATCCTCTCCATAATTGTGAGAAAGGGTGTATGGTCTTTTTAAGAGAGCCTGATAGATTGGCTTTGGGGCCTACCTCAATGTCTTTCAAGGACGTCACTATTGTGAGTGTTATTTCTGAGCCATTTGCCCAGTTAGGGTCATTGGGCATGCCAATAGAAGGTACGAATAAAGTTGCCTTTGAGCCTAAAGAATTCCTTCCCGAGGCCAGGGATTCCCACCCTCTAGACATAACTAAACCACGTGATCGAGTTTGTATAAAGGGTACTACTTTGGGTTGTTGGAATATAGCGGGATTAGAATCTCGCATTTGCATTTCTGATTGGGTTGTTGTGGCGATGTATGGTCCTTTCAAGAGACCTGGGCAACCTCACCAGTGTTTTTCTCAGGTTTTTGAACTTTAACAAACCAGCTATTAGAAGCCAGAGAGGTCGGGCCATGGGTGGTCTCACAATTTGGGTTCGCCAAATTGAAGGTGTGTCTGTTAAGGAAGTTTTTATTGACTGTCCAGATATACTGATAGTTAGTATTAAAACAAAAAGTGGGATGGTGATACTGCTGATCAATGTATATGCTAGAGGTATCTCGGGTGGCAGAGTCTCAACCACCCTTTGTTGTCTGGATGACTTCCTAAGTACTACCTCCGAAGCTGGTTATGTGGTTGTTATGGGTGACCTAAACACTTGCTTTGAACCCCTAAGTGAAGACGATGGCTTACTAACTGAAGCAGAGGATTTGGTTTGGGGGGTTCCTCAGCTTGACATACCCCCGATCAACAAGTGGTCCCATGCAGCTACATTTATCAAAGGTCTCTGTCTGAATCGGGGTTTACGTGCCCTTAACGGACGAGTAAGCTCGGATAAGTTGGGTAATTACACATTTTTTAATGGTAGACATTGCAGTCGTATCGACTACATCCTAGTTGACATTAAAATGTGGCCTGTGGTCTCGGACATGGTAGTTATGCCACGTCCAGAAAGTGACCATGAACCCCTGGTGGCGGAGTTGAAGGATTTTAGTTTTGTAGGGCTAGTTGAACGACAGCTAAATTTTGTACAGGAGGCTGTCGTACTTACAAATGATATGAGGAGGGTCCGCTGGCCAAAGGTTTCTGTGGATGTGGTAGCACGTAAAAAGATCAGAGCCCTGGTTTCCAACTCACTGATAGAAATTGAGAAGTGTGAAAACCAGGAAATAATTAATACAAATATCACAGGCATACATGCTAGTTTGTTTTTGTCACTTAAATCATTGTTTATTAAGTATGTCGCCAATAAGGGTAGAAGGAAGGCTAGGAACCCCGCAAATTGGTTTAACGATGCCTGCCGACAGACCCATGCGGATCTGTTTAAAGCTCTAAAACAAAAAAACCCAGCCCTAATCAAAGCAAGTAGGAAGGCTTTCAATAATGCTAAACGCTCTGCTAAAGTTGCCTGGGATGACGAGCGTTGGACATCACTAGCTGAGGCCTGTGGCTCCAGGAACCTGCAGCAGTTCTGGCACCTTCTTAGATGGGGTCTGTCACAGGAAGATCGCCCAAGCCCCGCATCCGTTGAACAACAGAAATGGGTGTCCCACTTTGAGGAACAATTTAGATGTGGCAGCAAGACGCAAGAGTCCATTAGCTGGCCATTATCGTTAGATTCACTTGAGTTCTCGGCCAGAGAAGTTGAAACAGTCCTGAAAGCTATCCCTAGGGGAAAAGCGCCGGGTCCTGACTGCATACCAGCGGATATATTCCAACAGGACCTGGATTTATGGGTACCATATTTAGTGCGGTTGGTAAATGCATTGGCCTTGGGTGCTAGGGTGCCTGATTCCTGGGCAGGCGCAGAAATATTGCCTATTTTTAAGAAGGGCGATCGGTCGGTTCCATCCAACTACCGGCCGATCAGTCTTATTGACGCGGTACAGAAGATCATAACCCGTCTTGTTCTTTCCAGGATACAGGCATGGATAGAGGAGTATGATATTCTTACACCTCTTCAAGCTGGGTTTAGACCCCACGTGAGTACCCTAGATCAGGCATTTCGTTTCATGCTTTTGCATTGGAAAACGGTCACCCTGGGCAAAGGCAACCTATATTCAACCTTGTCCCGAGGGCCGGATTATGGAAATGCCTATTGGACATGGGCATGCCCCCCACCTTAGTACGACTTATAGTAAACCTACATGCACATACCTATGCCTTTGTGCGTTGGGGGAAACCGGGTGAGGTGACGGAGAATTTTTCGGTGGCTAAGGGTGTCAGGCAAGGCTGCGTGCTGGCACCCACCTTGTTTTCACTCTACATAAATAGAGTTACCAAGTATTATGAAGATTTTTCCACGGATGCCCCAAGTTTAGCTGGTATGAAAATCCCCTTGCTCATGTTCGCTGACGACACTCTCCTGATCTCCCAAACCAGACAGGGTTTGCAAAAAGCCCTGTCGAGGTTCGAGAGTTTTTGCAGCGAACATGAGCTGGAGGTGAATGTATCCAAAACCAAATTTATGGTTTTGAGAGGGCACAAACAAATCAAAGCCAAGGTTTCCATGGGGGATACCCCCCTTGAGCAGACAAAGCACTTCACCTACTTGGGAGTTACCTTTAGTGAGACGTTGAGCTGGTCCCACCAGGTTGAGCTCATGACCTTGAAACATCAGCAGCTGGGTGGGGCACTGATCAAGGAACACAAAGGTTCATTTACAAGGCCAATGTCCCCGCTTATAAAGATATATGGTGGTAAGGTTTTACCAGCAGTCCTATATGGAGCAGAACTCTGGGGTGGTAGTAACCTGGACTCGTTAAGACAAGCCCAAAACAAATTCTTACGAATGGCAACAGGTCTGCCTCAGTCATCACCACTAATTCCCCTCTTTTATGATTTAGGGTGCCAACCGGTGGACGACCATGCCAGATTTCGCCCACTCACATTCTGGCGTCGTCTATGGACTACGCCGGAACTCCACTACTACGCAAAAGCCTGCTTGGAGGTTAGAAATAGCTTTGGTGCCACAAATATAGGCTGGTTTAGAGACCTTAAGGCTACCCTAATTGCTTTGGGGCATGGAGACCTGTGGTTCTCCCCCGAGTCAGCCAAATTCCCATCTAAAAAGGATTTTAAACAGAGTTATTGGGAATGGGTGACATTCAACAGGCATTCAAAAATGTGCTCGAGTAGCCTTACTGCTCTGTTCACTGTTTATAAGGACATACCCAAGTTGGAAAGGTATTGGGATATTATAACAAAGCCCATGGACCGCAAACTATTCTTTCAATTTAGAACTGGTTCACTTCCTCTTGGGGACTTTACCAAAAAGTGGGGAGCCGATAGGACGGGGCATTGTCCTAATTGCCAAGGTATTGTTGAAAGCATGAATCACTTTTTGTATGTGTGTCCACTTTATTCTGCCCCCAGAGCCAAATGGCTTAGGCCGGTATGTAGAAACTTAGGCACCAGCTCGGCTGGTGAAGCAAGTAGAATGTTAAAGACCAATCTGGACCCTTTAATTGTTGTGGGGGTTGCTAAATTTCTGGGGTGGGCCTGGGTGCTTAGAATCAGGTTTATTAAAAGCAATCCTACGGGGAACTAAAAGATGTGATTGTTTTAAAACTAGTCCCAGTATTTTGCCGAAACATGTATATATTTGAGCGCTACAGTAAATCTGTAAATATGTAACAAGAAGCCGATTAGCCTGGCATTGATTTAATACTTGTCTTAACTGTTTTTATATGTATAAATTGTATTTTATGTCTTTTATGATTAACTAATCGAATAAAGACTTCTTGAAATTGGAATTGGAAAAGACTCAGTGTGGCGTCCTATTTCGCTATTAGTGTTTCAGGGGGGGGTTGTGAGGGAAGCACACGTGCACAACAACCGTTTAGTCGAACGTGGGTGGCAATGCCGTGACGGGGTAGGATAGTGCAGAGGATACTCAGGTGAAGCCCTCACGGAGATTTAGCCCACTTATGTCCCGCCCAGCCCGCAAAACGCGACCGTACCTGCGAGAGCCACACTTCCCTGGTTGAAGTGTGGCTGGGCGAAGCGCCTTCACGTTGGCCTCCTGGCTTGTCGCTGCAGTCGTCTGTTCTCCCTCCGGTCTCTCCTCCGTTCTTCTCCTCCTTCGTCTCGATGTTCCTGACGTTGCCTCGGTTATCACTCGTCTCCTCCGGTCTCTCTCCTCTGGCCTTGTCTCCAGGCTCTCCTCCGATGTTCTCTTCTCCGCTCTTCCTCCTCTCGCCTTTCCGATCTCCGCACTTCCACTCCTCGCCGTCTCCAAACCTCCACTCTTCGCCGTCACTCTCCACGCCACTCCAAACGCCTCCTTTGCCTCCGGGTGATGAACACACCTGTGTGATGATCTCGTGGGGTTTTACCAGATTGTCGGGGGCGTGGCTAGCCCCGGGGTACGCCCAATTAAAGAAGCAGTGTTCCTCAGGGTGATTGTACTCGAGTTCTGGTGTAATCACGTCGTCGACCTTCCAGTTCTAGGGGTGCTGTTTGAAGAAAGGTATAGGGTCAATGCTTCTCGTGTCCCTATGCACAGCAACCCCGTCACACACCTCCCCCCTAGGAATCTCCCGATCGGGGAGAGGAAAACGGGATAGGTAGTCTGCATTGGTATTTTCCCTCCCCTTCCTGTGATACACCTGGAAGGAGAAGGGCTGCAGAGAAAGGAACCATCGCAGAACCCTAGGATTGTTGGAGATGTTGCGGCTCATCCACTGCAGGGGGGCGTGGTCAGTGAACAGGGTAAACGGGTGCCCCTCCAAGTAATAGCGTAATTTATCAACGGCCCACTTGTTGGCGAGGCACTCTTTCTCGACGGTTGGGTATTTGACCTCCCTGGGGAATAGTTTGCGACTGATGTACACAATAGGGTGTTCAATCCCTGCGTCTGTCACCTGCGATAACACTGCTCCTATTCCACAATCAGAGGCGTCAGTATGAAGGACAAAGGGTTTGGAAAAGTCAGGGGAAGACAAGACAGGACTGGTTGTGATAAATGTTTTCAGTGTGTTAAATGCTTTCCACATTTCGGGGGACGGTGTTTGTAGGTCTGTAGCCATCAAGCGTTTTTTTAGGGTGTCTGTGAGTGGGGCTGCGATATTGGAAAAAGAGGGGATGAACCGCCGGTAATACCCGACAAGTCCCAGAAATGCTCTCATGTCTTTCGTGCTTTTGGGAAACGGGGTGTCGGCTATGGATCTCACCTTCTCGATCTGGGGCTCAATGACTCCATATCCCAGCACGTAGCCCAAGTATTTCACTTTCTGAAACCCTATCCTGGACTTTTTGGAGTTGATATGTAGTCAGGCCGTTTGTAGCTGCCGTAGGATGGTCTGTAGATGAACTAGATGGCTTTCCCACGTAGGACTGAATACAATGATATCATCAAGATATGCGGAACTGAAGCGTTGATGGTCTTTCAGGACTTCGTTCATGAGGCTTTGGAAAGTGGCAGGCGCTCCATGTAGTCCGAAAGGCAGGACGTTGAATTCATACAACCCGTCCGGGGTGGCGAAAGCCGTCTTCTTTCTGTCTTCCTCTCGTAGAGGGACCTGCCAATACCCTTTAGTGAGGTCAAGCGTGCTGATGAATCGGGCTTCTCCGAGTTTTTCGATCAATTCATCGATTCTGGGTATGGGGTAGGCATCGAAGGATGATACCGCGTTTAGGGCTCTGAAGTCCATACAGACCTACTACTCCCATCAGGCTTGGGTACCATCATGATGGGAGAGGACCACTCGCTCCGTGAGGGTCGGATGACACCGAGTCCGATCATTTCTTGTACCTCCTTACGTATGGCGTCTCTTTTGGTTGCAGGGATCCGATAAGGACGTTGCTTAATCATGGTTCCTTCAGGGGTTTCTATCCTGCGTTCCGTCAACGTTGTCTTCCCGGGTAGGTTGGAAAAGATCTGAGAAAAGGGAAGAAGGGTCCTCTGTAGGCCCTCCTGTTCGGACTGTACGAGCTCTTCATTGATCTCCAACTCACCCAGGGTAGAGTCGTCGTGTAGTCCAGTAGGGAGGACAAGATGGTTGTTTGTAGGGGGTGCTCCCAACCATTTTTTAAGCAGATTAATGTGGAAGATTTGTGTCTTCCTCCTGTCTATCTGCAAGCGGTAAGTGTTTTTCCTATGGTTTCCGTCACTCGATAGGGCCCTTGCCATGCATTCTGGAATTTCTTCGTGGGGGACGGCAATAACACCAGAGCCCAATCGTCCACGGCGAGCCTTCTCCATCTTTTTCCTTTATCGTAGTGTGCTTTTTGCTTCATCTGGCTGTTTTCAAGGTGGGAATAAGCCAGTTCCCTGATTTTTCCCAATTGGTTCTTCAAGTTTTGGCTATATTCCAGCAGTGTTTTTACTTCTCCCTGCTGTTCTGCCTCCCATACTTCTTTCGTCATTTCCATTAGGCTTCTTGGCTGTCGTCCGTAAAGCATTTCAAACGACGAACAACCAAGACTGCTTTGTCTTTGGCCTCGAATGACATAGAGCGCCAAAGGAAGGAGTGAGTCCCAGTCCTTCTCGTTTACTGCAAACATTTTCTTCAAAGTCGCCTTTAGAGTCCCGTTGTACCTCTCCACCAGTCCGTCCGTCTGGGGATGATAAACCGAGGATCGGATCTGGTGGAGGTTCAAGAGCAGGCAGACTTCCTTCATTACTCTGGACATAAACGGGGTGCCCTGGTCCGTCAGGACTTCTTTCGGGAAGCCCACCCTTGAAAACAATTCCATGAACTTGTCTGCAATGTTCTTTGAGGTAGGGGCCTTCAGTGGAAACGCCTCCGGGAACCGCGTGGCGTAATCAACGATGACGAGAGCATACTGGTTTCCTCTTCGTGTTTTGGGGAGAGGGCCGATCAGATCCATGGCCACTCTTTCAAACGGGGTCCCTATGATGGGGAGATGCTGTAGTGGAACAGCTGGGGGTCTATGCGTATTTTTTTGCTGACACACGTCACAGGTCTGGCAGTGGGTTTTTATGTCCTTGTATATACCTGGCCAATAGAAACATCGTAGCACGTTCTGAGTGGTCTTTTCGCTACCTGTGTGGCCCGCCAACAGGTGCGTGTGGGAATAGAACATGATCTGTTCTCTGAAACAGGTAGGTACAAGAAGTTGTAGGGGGTCTTCCGGAGTTCCTTGTCAGTATAACAAGTCATTCTTTATCACAAAACAGGGATATCTGGGGGAGGGGTTGTCTTTGTTCATATGGGCATGCTCCCAGGCGTTAAACAATGTAGCGTCGTTTGCTTGAGCAAACCTGAAGCTAAGGTCACCCTCCCACGGGTCAGGGAAGGTCAGGGCTGAGATGGCTTTAGAGTTGTTCTCCTTTTGTAAGGTCTTGTTGAATAGGCCAAGGAAATGGGGGTTGTCAGTCCCTATTATAATGTCCTCGGGCAGAGTGTCAAGTACACCTACTTTCACCACTAATCTCTTTTCCCCTTCTATCTCGAGGGGTATGTGAGCTACGGGATACTTTTTGACGTCTCCATGGACGCATTTAATGTGGACCACTGTTCCTGGTATAAGCTGGTGAGATTTAACGAACCCACCCTGTACCACTGACTGTTTACAACCGTAATCTAGGAGTGCCCTGATTGTAGCCCCATTCACCCCTACACTGACGTGATAGGCCCCTCCCAGTTCTGCTGTGTACATGATGGCCTTTGGAACATAACCAACTTCCATGGGCTCTTCTTGGTTCCGTTTATGGAGGCACAGGCGGGCTATGTGGCCCCAGGTGCCACAGTGGAAACATTGAGGGCCCCTGTGCACGGGAGTTGCAGGATTCATATGATGAGGCACAGAAAACCCGGGGGGGGGGGTCGAGGTTTGCGCTCTATCCGAGGCGCAATCTTGCTGGACCTGTCAGGTTCGCTGGGGTTTATCCGTGATTGGGCACGGGCAAACCTAGAAGCCATCTCCATGGCTTGGGTGGTGGTCAAGTTGGAGTGCTGTCTCAACCACTTTTGAGTCGCAAAGGGCAGAGCCTCTAGGTACTGCTCTAAGTATATTTTGTCCATAATATCTTCCTTGCTGCTGGAAGCTGGAGTGAGCCATTTGTCCGCGGCTGACTTCAAACGGAAGAACAGAGTCTTAGGATTCTCACCCAGGGTACCCTTTTCCTTCCGAAAGCGTACACGATATGCTTCGGCGTCTAGACCTAAATGGTCTAAGATAACAGTCTTTATGTGGGCATACGGTGTTTGACCGCTGCTATTGGCCACCTGATAGGCAGCCTGGGCTTCGCCAGTCAAGAGTGGGGCTAAAAAGAAAGGCCATTCCTCCAAAGGCCACCCACACGCCAAGGCTACCCTCTCGAAGTTGAGTAAAAACGCATCTGGGTCATCTCCCGCTATGTACTTCTGCAGGAATATACCCGATGGGGTAGGATTAGGAGGTCGGGCTTCCCTTGGAGGAATGCTTTCGGGTTCACTGATCGCTTTCTGCAGTCCCTCCAGTTGGGTAGTGACGGACGATCGGAACGTCTCCCTGTCGGCTTCTGCGGAGACGAGCTGCTGCTCCACTGCCCAGCGCAGTCTCTCTTGTCCTTTAATCAATGCTTGCACTAACTCTTCCATCTTTGGTGTACAGACGGCTACTGGTTTGCCCGCATTCTCCACCACTTGTGGGGATGGGAACAGACTCACGGACACAGGAACTGTGGGTAAGGAGGGTTTTATTGTTTTTAACACTCTTTTCCTCGGTATCAACTTCCGGTAGAACGGTAGGGGCAGCTCTCGATCTGCCTCTATTCCGGTGGCTCTTCTCTCCCGGTGTCTTCTGGGACTTGTAGTCCGGAGGCTAAGCACGTTGTCCTCCAGGTCGGAGTCCGGATTGGAACATAGAAGAAGGGAAAGGGAAAAGACTCAGTGTGGCATCCTATTTCGCTATTAGTGTTTTAGGGGGGGGTTGTGAGGGAAGCACACGTGCACAACAACCGTTTAGTCGAACGTGGGTGGCAATGCCGTGACGGGGTAGGGTAGTGCAGAGGATACTCAGGTGAAGCCCTCACGGAGGTTTAGCCCACTTATGTCCCGCCCAGCCCGCAAAGCGTGACCGTACCTGCGAGAGCCACACTTCCCTGGTTGAAGTGTGGCTGGGCGAAGCGCCTTCACGTTGGCCTCCTGGCTTGTCGCTGCAGTCGTCTGTTCTCCCTCCGGTCTCTCCTCCGTTCTTCTCCTCCTTCATCTCGATGTTCCTGACGTTGCCTCGGTTATCACTCGTCTCCTCCGGTCTCTCTCCTCTGGCCTTGTCTCCCGGCTCTCCTCTGATGTTCTCTTCTCCGCTCTTCCTCCTCTCGCCTTTCCGACCTCCGCACTTCCACTCCTCGCCGTCTCCAAACCTCCACTCCTCGCCGTCACTCTCCACGCCACTCCAAACGCCTCCTTCGCCTCCGGGTGATGAACACACCTGTGTGATGATCTCGTGGGGTTTTACCAGATTGTCGGGGGCGTGGCTAGCCCCGGGGTATGCCCAATTAAAGAAGCAGTGTTCCTCAGGGTGATTGTACTCGAGTCCTGGTGTAATCACGTCGTCGACCTTCCAGTTCTCGGGGTGCTGTTTGAAGAAAGGTATAGGGTCAATGCTTCTCGTGTCCCTATGCGCAGCATCCCCGTCACAGGGAGACACATATATATATATAGAAACAGCTGGAACTATCAGGCAACTATAGAAGATCTAACAGGGAGGAGTATTTGACCAGTATTTCTACTTATCATGACAAACTTAGAAACTGGAGAGGTAAGAACCTACTAGCTGAATCAGAGTTTAGATTCTTGTGTGTACAACATCCGGTCTCCCCATGTTTCTATATGTTGCTAAAAGTCCACAAGGACGAGACTAACCCACCTGGCAGGCCCATTGTATTGGCTAATGACAGTCTCCTAGAAAGCACCTCTATTTTTCTGGACACTTTTCTTTTCCCGTATGTACTAAACCTTCCATCATACTGTAGAGACAGCACAGATTTTATCACTAAGATTGAGGGCATCAGATGGGAGGACAGTTTCTGTATGGTTACGATTGACGTGGTCTCATTGTACACGTGTATTAAACACGTTGATGGTTTAAAAGCATGCAGACATTTTCTGAGAGACCGGTCGATCTTCTACCTCAAACAGACGGAAATGTTACTTGAAATGCTGGAATTCTGCCTTATGAATAATTTCTTCTTGTTTGAGAACAACTGGTACAAGCAAGAGGTGGGCACTGCTATGGGGAGTTGCTTTGCTCCAAGTTTTGCCTGCATGCTGATGGGATGGTGGGAAGAGCAATCCCTATGGTCAGAGGATTATGTTGATGTTACTCGCCACATTGTATTTTATACCAGATACATCGACGATATCTTTCTGATCTGGGATGGCACAAGATCTGATCTGAACAAATTCCTTCTAGACATCAATAGGAATGATGTGAACCTGAAATTCACTAACAAGGTAGATTACTCAGAAATGGATTTCTTAGATGTCACAGTTAAAACAGTAGAAGGGACCATTCAGACAAACTTGTATAGAAAACCAACTTCTGGGAACAGCATTTTACATGCTAAAAGTCACCACCCTAACAGCCTTATGGATAGTATTCTGTATGGAGAATTTCTGAGAGCGAAACGAAACTGTAGCTCCAATGACAGTTATGAGAAAGAACAGACCACGATGACCCAGAGGTTTAAAGCCAGGGGATATTCGGACCAGGTGTTGATGGTAGCCAAAGAAAAAGCCAAAGCCAGGAAAAGGGAGACACTTTTGAGCAAGAAAATAGCCACTCACCCCAATAACCTGGGATCAAACAATGTCAGGATGATAACAACGTATAGTGTGGAGGCAGGCAAAGTGAGAGGAATCCTAAAGAAACATTGGCATATTGTTAAGAGTGACCCTACGATAGGAAAATTGATCAACAGGCAACCCCAGATTACCTACAGAAAAGCACGCTCTTTAAAATACTTGCTAGTGAAGAGCTACTTTGAGGGCCCAGTCAAAAAGAAGGATTGGTTAAAAGAACAGAAAGGTTTTTACAAGTGTGGCAAGTGTAAGGCCTGTGCTACTAGTAAGAATGTGAAATCCTATCCCCTCCCCACTGGAAAGAGTGAGATCATTGGGAAATTCATGAACTGTAACACTGACCATTGTGTATATGTGATTGTCCATGTGCCAAGTTCTATATTGGGAGTACCATCTTCCCAATAAAGAAGCGAATTTTGGAGCACATGAGAGCAATCAAGAATGTTGATATGTCTTATACTACTGCACGCCACTGGCTATGTTTCCACAACAGTGATGTTAACCAATTTTCCTTTTTTGGCATTGACAGAGTTCCAGCGAATCCCAGAGGGGGTAACCATCTCAAACAACTAAGTGTCCTGGAATCCCGGTACATCATCCGTCTGGATTCAAGAAACCCTTTTGGTTTAAACGAGGATGTATGTATTGTATTGCGACTTATATAGCGCACGTATCACCCGAAGGTATCAAGGCGCTTGCTAAGGGAACCCGTCCTGGTATTCCCCTGTGAGATACCCCGGCAGGGTATCCACAAGGTGAAAGCCAGGCATCCCGCCGCGAGGGGCCGTAGTGGAGATTAAGCAAGCTATTGCCCGAGGGGCGTGGCCAACCAGGCAGCGAAATGGCCGCTTTGTGAGCGAGCTCCGCCGGCTACTAAGAGAAATCCTACTATAATCCTGCTCCTAGACCCTGAAGTGCTCCAACCTAAGTGCGCATCAGCAGAAAACGCTCACCTCCACCTCCGATCCGAGTTTGGTGCACGCTGTTAGCCGCCGGACGCGGCTGCGACCTCCTGTGCCTAGTGCGACCCGCGCACGGAGAGAGATCCCGCTGCTGTGGAGCCGCCGCCGGGCTGCGCTTCCCACTGCGCGCCGGGGATTGGCGGGCCCTCCGGAGCCTGGACGAAAAGGTTGTGTCGACCGCGGAGCTTCTTGGCTGGCACATAGGCTGACTGCCGGTGAGTCGAGGCTGAGCTGGGGACGCGCAAGGGCCCCGGGGACACCCTCATTGCTCTGAACGATCTGCCGCTGCAACTCCTTGGATAGATAGACGGAGAGGGCGAGCCTACGGAGAGCCCGCCATTTTGAAAGCGGTTTAGCTGTGAGATCCATGCTGAGGCTGGGACCGGAGCCGGCGCCCGCAGCGGTGGAACTGTGCTGGTGGGGCCTGCCTGATATATGGGGGGTCCTCCTGAAAGCAGCAATCTGAACCCACGCACTATACCCCCCTGCTGCAGCTGAGGCCCGCGCTTGTCACGCAGACTCCTTCTCCCTGTGAGAGGACCAGACGTCCTGTGACTGCTATCGACCTTCTAATAGGCCTTGACCGGTGGGGAGCTGCTGGAGGCCGTGATCTGACGGTGCGTGGGGGGGCCTGGCTAGAACCGACATTTTGAAGATTTGGGACGCCCGCCTGGGCCTGAGCTGGGGCTCTGTCGCCCCCTGTTTGCCTGCGCTGGTCTACAGACGACCGTGAATAGGCTAGGCGGCCTAAAGGAACTGAACGAGCTACTAACCTGCTGAAACCTAGCGCCTATTACTCCCCCGCCTTTCGTTGTGAGTGTCATCGTGAAGCCGGGTCCACTGTGTCTCTGCTCACACGCACCTCCCTCCGCGGCAAGATGGGGAAGAATGATGCGAAACAGCCCAAGATCACTTTTGAGCAAAAACGCGCTGATAAACCACATTCGATGGACCAGGCTGCAGGCGGGTCGGTGTCACAGGGCTCGGGTGCGGACATGGACTTCGGAGCATTAATGATGGAGGTTCGTGCGAGCCTCAAAAGTATTGACACCAAACTAGATGCAATGTCCTCACAACTAGAAACGGTTAAAACGAAAGTCGATGCCCACGAGAATAGGCTGGATTGCTTAGAGAACAGGCAGACCGAGTGCAACGAATTTCAGCAACACACTAAGCAGCACATCACTGATCTCCTCCACAAACTCTTCGACCCACACCTCTCACAGGTTTTCACGGTAGAAAGAGCACACAGATCGCTTGGGAAGGTACCGGCGCCGGGCACACCGCCCCGTCCAATCCTTGTTAAACTGCTTAACTTCCAAGACAGAGACCTCATACTACGCCTCGCTAGGGAGAAGGGTAAGATTACACATAAAGGTAATAACGTCTCATTTTACCCTGACTTTACCCCCCTGGTCCAGGCGGCAAGAAAAGAGTTCCTGCCAGCTAAGAAAATTCTGATGCAAGCCGACATCAAATACGCACTCTTGTATCCCGCTAAGCTGAGAGTCATTCACGAACACACCTCACACTTTTTTACAGATGCCAAATCGGCACTGAAGTTTGCAAAACACATTAGTGGGCCTGGTGCGAGGCGAAAGTCGCCGAGACTTGAAACCGACTCTGACCGCCTAAGTGATAATGACTGATATGCTAGTTTTGGTACACTATGGAGTTCTGAGTTCCAGTTCTAAAGCTTTACTTAATTGCTCTAGTCCTAATCTTTCACTTTAATGTCATGTGTGCCTGACCTGGAGGAGAGGCTGGGGACAGAACTGATGTCCCTTGGAGCTGCTGTGTCTATTGGAACACACGGCTATGTTGATTTTTGATTTTTTGCGCTTTTAATTTTCTTATGTTCTGCTGTGTACTCCTGTTATAGTCCTGAGTACTGGTGACCGACTGGGTCATGGTGATTCATACTTGACTGTAGCCACCCTGTGCAAACGGGGGTGTAAACCTGGAGCACCACGCCTCAAGGGGTGTCTCCCACTGTTCGAGTGTCTAGTTTACGACACGATATGGGGTTTGATAGCTGGGCTTTGTCACGACCTAATTGGTGGGTTAGTGAGGGTGGGGGGAGGCGGGGGAAGTTGGGTTGTTTGTTAATCGTTCAATGTTGGTGCTTTAAAGGATACGATCAGAGTGTAGACTCACATGCAAACTTACTACAAGCAAATTGGGCTGGGACATTTGGTGGGTGGAGGGCGAATATCGGACTACTACCTGATATTCTCAATGTACAGCGACATGGGGAGTGTTAAACTATGGACTTGGAACATTAGAGGTCTGGGGGACCATAAGAAGGCCAGATTGATGCATGGTATGCTGGCTAGGCATAATGTTGACATATGTGTTTTGCAAGAGACCCATGTCAATTCTACTCCAACGTCCAGATTGAAACACTCGAGATGGTCACAGGTTTATTCTGCAATCTATTCTAACTATGCTAGAGGTGTAGCGATACTAATTCGCAGAGGCCTGGACTGGCGAGAACACGAAGTTGTACTAGATGGGGAGGGCAGATACATCATTGTGCATGGTTCTCTACATGGCAGGCCACTAATACTTGCTGCCATTTATGGCCCTAATGTGGATGACCCTGAGTTTTTTAGAAATGTCTGGGCCCGGATCATGTTGTTGGATTGCTCCAGTATTGTCCTAGGGGGGGATTTTAATGTTCCACTAAATGATGCCTTGGATCGAAGAGGTGTGGGCAGGCCTACACACACTGGGGCCCGACAGTCAATTCTTGATGTGATGGAGGAGGGGTGTTTGTCTGACGTGTGGAGGGCTAGACATCCAGTTGAAGCTGTGGGCACATGCATAACAAGAAAAAGTTATGACAGTGTCCCAAAAGGAGAAAATGACAGTGGAGAAGAAATCCCTTTGAGTCTGGGTTCCCACTACACGAGTTCGATTACTGGACGCAACCACTAAGTATCACAACAAATGCTGTAATCAAGCAGATTTAAACAACACCATACATTAACGCTAGTATATATGTCAAAGATAAAATAAAAATTTTTGTGACAGAAAGAGGAATACAAAAGTTTTTAAAAAGGTAAACACAGGTTTATTACACATATTCAAATGATGAAAACACAAAGATTCATGCAAATTAAAAATACATCATAATACACGAAAGTTTCATAAAATATTAAAAATGTTCTTGAGAACACAGGTTGACGCGGCGTTTCGGTTTAAAAAACCTTCCTCAGGACAGTGTCTCAGGATATTCGTTGCGGTATAGCTCTCAGTTTATGATTCTGAGATCTAGTGTCTGATAGACATTAGTATATGTGTCCTGTTTTTGGTCCACATCCACAAATGCTGTGGTCCCAGTTATTCGGGATATGATATTGTATGCCTTAATCTTGAATATAAGGTCCAATAAATTTTCACTGTATCGGAGGGGCCACCAGTAAGGATAAGTGCACCAGTAAATTCGCGTGCACAATAATGCTGCTTGTATAATTTCTGTAGCCGCGTGCTAAATGTGCTTCATCGGCAAGCTTTTGGTCATCTCAATTTATAAAGCATTTGGATAAAAACGGCTGGCCTCCCTGCTCCTCCGTATACAGTGTCTGGGGGTTCTGTGTTTCCAGTGAAATAACAAGCCATCATGCAGCCTGGTCCCGACTGGACTATTGGCTATTGTCGCCGACCGTGGCGTCGTGGACGCTTGACACATCCATACAAGCTAGATCCCTTTCTGATCATGCCCCCTGCCAGCTAGACTTGAAGATACCCGGAGTCCCTAAGCGAGCGTTTGCTTGGCGGCTGCCCCCCCACTCCCTCACTGACACTGTTTTCACAGAGGAGATCCGAGCAGATATTGTGCATTACTTCGAAGAAAATGAGGGAAGAAAATGAGGGTTCGACGTCCACGGTAGCTACTCTGTGGGACGCCTTTAAGGCGGTTATTCGCGGACAATGCATTGCTAGACAAGCCGGAGTGCTTCGCTCCATACGTCTATCACTAGCAAAACTGGAATCGGAATTACGTGAGCTGGACCTGGCATTCTGTCGAGATCCATCTCCGGAAACGGCAGGCCAGATGAAAGCAAAATTGCTTGACTTTAATGAGGAAGCTCAACGAGAGATTGCCTTCCTGGGAAAGCAGGCTGAGGCCCGTAGGTACGGTGAGGGAGACAGGCCGAGCAGAACTCTGGCACGTATGATAGCTCCCCGCACGCATTCACACTACATACACTCCATCAAAAATGGCGATGGGAACATGGTTGTAGGCCAGGAAGGAGTGCTGGAAACATTTGCGGCATTCTACAAGTCATTATACACCTCCAGGCAACCCAATGTGCCGGAATCGCTGGAAGACTTTTTAGACTCAATTGCCATTGTCTGGTTCAATGACTTTCACCGCCAGTATATGGATGTCCCCATCACTGTGCAGGATATAGCCCAGGTGATTAAAAGCATGCCTGCAGGCAGGGCCCCAGGCCCAGACGGCCTGACTACGGCCTTTTATAAGGCGTATGCTGAGGAATTGGCACCCAAACTCCATTCGGTCTTTGTTGAGGCCCTGGAGTTAGGTTCTCTACCCGAGTCCATGCGTGAAGCTTTAATTATAGTGCTGCTCAAACCAGATAAGGACAGCCAGGTCCTCGACTCCTACCGTCCTCTCTCCTTAATCAATGTCGATGCAAAGATATATGTTAAGATCATTGCGGACAGGCTACAGCCCTTGCTACCGATGGTAGCGCTCCCAGATCAATCTGGCTTTATACCTGGCAGAGCGACATCCCATAACCTCAGGACGATATGTTCAGTCCTTCACTACTTACATCCTTCTACGCAGGCTGCGGTTGTGCTTTTGGATGCTACCAAAGCATTTGATTCACTGGAGTGGCCCTTCCTCTTTAGGATTTTAGGCCGAATGGGGTTCAGCCCCCTCTTCATAAACTTGATTAAACTGCTGTACGTCGCACCTAGGGCTAGAGTAAGCGTCAATGGGCTTATCTCTGAGTCATTTGCCATATCCCGCGGAACCAGACAGGGCTGTCCTTTATCCCCGCTGTTATTTGCGATAGCAATGGAGCCCCTTGCCGCTCGGATTCGGCAACACCACACGGCGAGAGGGATAGGATTCAGTTCTCGAAGTCTGCTTATATCCTTCCTTATACGCTGATGATGTCACGCTGTATGTACTCAATCCCTTGGTAAATCTGAACCCCCTATTGCGAGAATTTGTCCGTTTTGAGGGCCTGGCTGGAATATCCATTAACTGGTCGAAGTCTGTAGTCTTTCCTCTCACTGATGCCACGAAAGAGACGCCATCTGATTACCCACTTCGCTGGGCAGCGGATGCTGTAAAATACCTAGGGGTGTGGGTAAGCCGAGATTTGCAGGAGCTATGGTCCCTCAACTTTGGAAGAGCAGTGGACTGGCTGGAGGGTAAGGTGGAAATATGGAACAAATTGCCCTTATCGCTGGTCGCGAGGATAGCCCTGGCAAAGATGGTAGTCCTTCCCAAATTTCTCTACCTATTTGTAAATATTCCCATACCACTGACGGCACATTTTCATGCAAGAGTACGATCACTACTGTTGTCACTTGTGTGGGCGGGAGGCCAGGCGAGAACGTCTTGGGCGCTGCTCACGCTCCCGCTGCGGCAGGGCGGTCTAGGTGCTCCTGACATGAAACTATATTCATTATGTGCACAAGCGCAGTTTTTGCACTTCTGGGCTTTTCCCACCCCCTACCAGCCACATGTTGCTGTGGAGATGGACGCCGCGGCCCCATCCCCTTTGAACGTAACGATATATGGCAAGGTGTCTCGCCCTACCAAAGACGTAGACACGGTAGAAATGCTTCGCTGGACGTGGCACGAATTGCGCAACAGAGCCGGACTGCCCCTACTATATGCGCAAACGATCCCACTACGAGGCAACCCTATGATACCCTGCCTAGGTGAAGGTGGCGGCACCATTAAGCTCCGAGGGCAGACACTACACACATTTGCAGACCTATATCCTGGTGGCACCTTCCGAGACCTGGGTACGTGCGAAGAGGGACACCCGGAGTCATTTTCTGACTCATTCTTATACCACTCACTGAAGGCGTCCTGCAGAGCGTTGTGGCCCCAGTCCCCGACGAACCTCCGCAGCTCATGGCTCTCCAGAATCTACTCTCGAAACCCTCCCCCAAAAAACTTGTGTCCCGATTGTACAACTGTATGCAGGACCAATCCCCCGTAATAGTGCCCTCTTCACTGCAGGCTTGGAATGCGGACCTGGAGAAGCCCCTGACAGAGGAACAGTGGGAATTCTGTTGCGGACAACTTACGATGTTATCGCCCAATTACAGGCTCAGATTAGTACATTTTAAGTTTTTGCACAGGTATTACCGCACGCCGATCTCGCTGCACCGCATGGGTCTTAGAGAGGACTCTGACTGTTGGAAATGCGGCTGCGAGAATGCCTCTTTTATACATGTAGCATGGAGTTGCCCTAAACTTGAGGAATACTGGCTAGACGTCTTCACTGCTATTAACCAGATACTTCATAGGTCGGACACACCGTCCCCGCTCCTGGGACTACTGGGTTGGGTTCATGACACATTGCCCACGCACAGAAAGCTACATGCGATCTTGCTCCTTTATGCTAAGAGACAGGTGGCGGTGCACTGGGGCAGGCGGGCGCTACCTTCGTTTGCTGCATGGGTCCGGGATGTGACATACGGTAACACGCAGCTTGAGCGCTACTGGGAATTGATGCCTACCGCCTCCAGGCCTAGAGACATCTGGGAGCCCTTCACGTTATGGGCGCGTGAGCGTGCATCCTCTCCTGACTCTACACAGTCGCTACCAGAGGCGATATCTGATGATATGGGATGATCCCAAATTTTCCTGCAGCTGCGCTCTGCTGAGTTGGTGTGACCTGAGGAGTGGCTGCATGCTGTGTGGGCGCTCTAGATGTGGTGAGGTTCTGCTTGTGCCTTTGCGCCTGTCCACGTCCAGGTTTTGTCCTGTATCTCCCGAATATTGTGCCTTCTCCCCACCCTGCACGAGTGGGCCCCTCTTCTTCCCCCGCGCCTCCATGGTCCCCTTTACTACATGGACTTCTGCTTCGGCTGGTATGTCCGTTCGGTGTCGCCCCACCCAAAGACATTGATACTTAACTATATCCGGCCTTATGCCCGTTTGTAGTGTCTATCCAGCACCAGAGTTAGGTTCTGTTACTGTTTTTCTGTTTTTGGGAATGAATGAGGGAGGAAGGGTAGAGAGAGAAAATGGTAGATAGGCGCTGCTTGATTCGCAATGTACTGCTATCCGCCTCTTGAGCATTAGTATATGTACAATTAACCTGTTTACCTGTTCCATGCCTACTGAATGCAGCATGCCTATCTACCGGAAAATTGTTAACGTGATTGACCCCTTCCTTTCTCGCTGTTTCATATGATCTATGTTGATGAACCTGAGATGCTACTGATATTTGTACATTGCACGCTGTAGACTATGTCACATCCTGTTAACTGATATATTGCTTGATAGCGGCCAGCCTCAGGGTTGTCGGCACGACGCTGTGTGACTGTACTCTATTCTCAATAAAAACTTAAAAAAAAAAAAAAAAGCAAGCTATTGCCCAGAGTCGCAGAGTGTGACCCCGTGAATCGAGTAGGCACCGGAGCGAGAATTGTCGAGTCCGTGGAATTTTTGAGCCCGAGACCCGCCGAGGCGGGGAATCGAACCCTGGTCCACGGCCGATCTCAGCTTCCGGGTCTGCCGCCTCTAACCACTGAGCCACGCTTCTCCTTGATGATGGAACTTTACGTGCATATTGGCTGAGAACCTTATGTTAACCCGGAAGATCTGCCTTAACACTGCACCTGTTCCTCAACTGTCCACTAGCCCCCCTTATCCATTACTTGCCCGGATCCCCCTAACCCTGGCTTCTGTGGTTGCATTCTCCTTCTCACAAACCCTGCCCAGAGAGGGCTCTCTCTGGTGCAGGGCAGATAGGTGGAAGCTTCACATCCAAGCTTAGACCAAAGACCAACGTTAACGCCAACGCCAGAACCACTTTTGGCCGACACATGGGCAAGCACACACCACCGGTAGAAAAATTGACTATTCCCGACTCCTTCACAGGCACGTCCTCACTTCACATTTTTATTTTCACAATCACAACAGACTGACTGTTAGGTACTTGCCTGGCTAGGCGAACCACAGTCAGCACAGGGTTTACGTTTTGTATAGTTCACGGTGCTGAAAGAGGCATTTTGGCACCCTTTTTCCACCCTTATTTTCTTTTACTTTACTTTCCTATCGGAGGGGCTCTTCCAAAAATGGGAGTAGTCCGATATTTAAACTGGGGAGGACCACCCAATTTAGGGGACACGTAGTTTTCTTTAGACTTCTATTGAGCTACCTATGATCAATATATGGATGAATTGGCCACTTGGCCGAGACTCGAAACTCACCTCCCATCCCACCCTTGACCATTGAAATTTAGGGGGTCAACCCGAACTGGACGGACAATGTGTGACAGTAACATATGGTCTCCTTTTTCTTATTTTAAAAAAAACCCTGGGAATCATAGGCCAATTGGCCTTCACCATTGTGGTCATTATGTTTATCTTTAACATCACTGGTATCATTCTAATTTTGTTACCATGTGCAACCAAAAATCAAAATGACCTGCATAAACAAAAGTGTGATAATATTTTAAATGCACATTAAATGTGGTCATGTATTTAATTAAAATTTTTGATTTACTTTAAAATTCAAGATTCCAGCAAGGTAATTCGTATGAGGCCGTGTACTAATAAGTCTGTCTTCTACCCTATTTGTAGTTTCATGAATTGTAGTCATTGCTAATTTTGTGGTCCGACCTCAGTTTCCACCACTACCCTTGAGCACTGCTTTATGTATAAAATGGTGATTGTGTCTATATGTGGCTGGCTATCGAAAAAGACCGTTTGGTCGAAACGCGTCGCCAATAAACGCAATTCTAACACGGACCCTGGTGTGCGAGTCATTTGTGTGGTTCCTGGGAGAAAAAACTCGATTTGGGAGCCCTTTCACTCATATATATATATATATATATATATATATATATATATATTGCGTTGAGTCCGGAACAACAGGGCACAGTGTAGCCACACCAAGCCCAGTAGTCGACGGATATTGAATAAAGCCACAAACTCCGTGCTCTTCTGTCAGTGAGTTTTAATCATGAAGAATTAACAGCCCACCAGTCGCCATGACGCGTTTCACCTCAGCCGAGGCTTGATCACATGTCACGGTAAGAAAAAAGGGAGTAACTTAAATAACTAGGTTGATCACATGGTTAATCAACGATCCCATTCAAATCTTAAAGGGATATACATCACATTATTACTATGTCGGGCATGGTGCCCTTTTGAGTTCCAAAGTCACATCCCCAAGTAAAAACAAAATCATCATACCACAATAGTTAAAATCTACACAAGAATCAAAATAGATCATTTCAGTAATTTTTTGTAAAAAAATATACGAACAGAAAGATCTGATTCAAAGTATTGTAGAACCGAAATATTCCTAAAATTCAATACCTTTAGAAAATATATATATATATATACCTATATTTAAAAATATATATAAAAAAGAGAAAATACCTCAAATTACATTTGTATACAAAAATATATAGGAGTACTCTAAATTCATATATTTACATAATGTACAATAAATATATAAACAGATCACCTATTATTTACATCTCACATAATTCAGTTCATACATTGGTATCAAAATTACTTTGGGGATAATGTGATTTATACTGGTATATAACAAATAGAACCTCAGTGGGTTTTTCAAGTTAATCAATAGGAGCCATCCAATATCGTGACGTATGTAATACAATTAGTTACTTCCCTAAGGGTTGTTTATAAAAGTTCCATTTCAAGTGAATGTGCATATATACTGTGAAATGTGAAATTGTTAAAAAAAAAAATTCTTTTTGAACTACTCAGGCTGCCAAACATATTAAGATTTTAGAGTATTATACAAAACGTTCAAACATCAGTAAAAAGCCATCAAAAATAGTATAACAGTTCATAAACAAGTGTACAGATCCTCCGTGCTGTTTAGCCCACCAGGCTGTTTACTATTGCACTCAAGAATGTATCGGGTTTCTAGCAGGCGCAGCTTACTGTCTCTATCCCCTCCCCTTCTCAATGGCAAGACAGAGTCAACCAGATAATATTTTAATAATTCTGGGTTGCTCTGGTGACATTTCTCGAAGTGTCTTGCCACAGGATAGGATGGATCCTTTCCAGAGATTGCCCTTAGATGTTGCAGGATGCGTTTGTGTGCTGGAAGGCGTGTACTGCCTATATACAGGAGATCACATGGGCATACTAAAACGTATACCACATATTCTGTCTTGCATCCTAACTTCTGTTTAATGGCTATTGGTTTCTCATGGAAAGGACTTGTGTAGTGGGTTTTATTAATAGCATGTTTACAGGCCTTGCAGACTTGACATTTTTTAAAACCTGTAATTCGTTCCCACCACTTTTTTGGGAGTTCTAGGGTATTGCTTACAATGGCATTACTTAAGGAAGATGATTTTCTAAATGTGATCTCTGGTTTGTTGCAGATTAGATCACCTATTATCTGATCTCCTTGTACGAGATTCCAGTTTCTTGAAAAGATCCTGCGAATCTCAGCATGTTGCTGACTATAAGTGACAATGGCCCTACACTGTATTTTCTCTGGAGGTGAGACCGCAGTCTCAATAACAGTAGTAGGAATTATACAGGATTCTATTAGTTGTTCCCTTTTAAATTTCATTGTTTTAATCATTGCTTCGTCTAACATTTTAAGGCTGTAGCCTCTTTCCAAAAAACGTTTCCTGCACTGGAGTTGAGCAATGTTGCATTCTTCCTCAGTGCTGCAGATTCGTTTTATTCGCAGCATCTCCCCATAGGGGATGCTGCGAATTAGGTGGTGAGGATGGTTGCTGGAGGCATGTAATACCGTATTGCCAGCAGTAGATTTCCTGTGCAACTTCGTTTCTATTTTGTTATTCTTAATATAGATTTCTACATCCAGAAAATTAACAGAAAGTTCACTAATCGTTGAGGTAAATTGCAGATTCAAATTGTTCACATTCAGCCCATCTACAAATTCAATGGCACTTTCCTTTGAACCCCTCCAGATAAAAAATAAATCATCAATGTATCTGAGGTACAAAATAGCATGTTGTTCCATTGTTGTTCTGTGCTGGCCCATCAGGGTCTGCTCCTCCCACAGCCCCATGTGCAAGCACGCAAAGCTGGGGGAGAAGCAAGACCCCATGGCTACCCCTCTCAATTGCTGATAGGCTTGACCTCCAAACGTAAAAAAGTTCTGTTGCAGACATATATTAAGCATTCCCATAAGCATTTTGTTATGCTGCACATTGTGAATGGGACGTTTATCCAAAAAGAATTGTGTTGCCTTCAGTCCATCTATATGCCTTATAGACGTATACAGGGAACAAATATCCAATGTCATAAGTAGGTAGTCTTCAGACCACATCTGTTTCGATATTTTACACAAGAAGTCAGTTGTATCTCGTATGTACGAGTTCAATCCTTTGACCCATTCTTGTAAGAAAAAGTCTATGTATCTTGATAAGTTCTCTGTTGCGCTATTGATTGCCGATATTATCGGTCTCCCTGGTGGAGATAGTGGATCTTTATGGATCTTCGGCAACAGATAGAAAACCGGAATTACAGGGAACTCCTTTTTGATAAATTTGAATATAGAAATCAAACCACAACTGCGCCAACCCATGAGTTTAGCGTTGAGCTCATTCCAAGCTGTTTTGATAGATGCAATGTTGGTCTTTCGATAACAGGCAGTGTCCCCTAATTGTTTCTCTGCTTCCGCTATATATTTATCACGTGCCCACAGCACAATGTTGCCTCCCTTGTCGGCTTGTTTTACGACTAGGTTTTCATTTGTTCTCAACTTTTTTATCAGTAGATTGTAATTCTGATTTTGTCGTGCAATGGCTTGGCTTTTTTTGTTCGTCATTATGTATAGCTTTTTGAGATCTTCCACCAATAACTCCTGATAAATATCCAAATTATCATGTGTGAAAATCGGATTAAAGGTGGATTTAGGCTTGAATGGTGTGAATGCCTTATTGATGGACACATTTCCTGGCGCTATGCATGGAATTGTTATGTTCTGTGCAGTTTGTTCAATCTGTAAATCCCAGATTTCTTCAAATGAAGGAGCATCTTCAACTGTTAGTATATTCGGGCTCAGGGGTATTGGCACAGTGTCTTTAATACTTTTGGGACGTAATCGATAGAACTTGGTAAGTTTGAGTTTTCTCACAAACCTGTATGCATCCATACGTGTGCTGGCATAATTAAAGGTTTGTGGCGGACAATAGGAGAGCCCTAGGCCAAGAATTTTAGTCTCTTTTGGACTTAATTGTATGTCGGTCAGATTCACTACTGAGGGGCTCCCTGTTGATTGCCCCGTCTCTTGTTCGACCATTTTCCTCTGGTTCTCTTCTTGATCGCGCCACTTTTCTTGGTGGCGTCTGCGTCGCTCTGATCGCTTGCAATTTGCGCTCTTCCTGCCTGGATAGGGTTTGTTCTTGGTCTTAGGGTTTCGCGTCTGGCCTCGCACAGGCGTCTCATCTCCTGCGCAGGCGTTGGTGCGGTAAACCCCAATGATGTACTAGGTAAATCACCCTCTATTTCACTTCCCTCTGTAGAGCTTAAGCTGATAGAGGAGGCAGAGCTTTGGTTTCCCTTTGAGACACCAGCACGATTGTTGTCCACTTGTTGGCCCTTATTTCCTTCTTTCTCAAACATTTTCGAAAAAGTAAAAATGCGCCCATTCAGGTAATCTAACCTGTCCCTTTCAAATTTGTAAGCCTTACGTTTTTTGATTACTTCTTCTTCTTTTTGTAATCGGAATTCCATTTCACCCCTCATTTTCTTCATATTAGCATCATCATCCTCTCCCAGTTTTTCTAATTCTGCTTCAACAGACTCAATCTCGCTTTGTAATTTCATTCGGTCACTCTCGGCAAATTCTATTAGAAGTACCAGCAGTTTTGCAGAGGAATCTAGGTTCGTTGCCGCCCACCTCTCGAGCAAGCGAGGGTCCGGATTCTCATAGCTGGGAGCTAGAGAGATTCGAAGGCCACGTGGTATCCGACCCACCTCCAGATACATAGATAGGGATTTATTCTCCCACCATTTAGCAGTTTCTTTTTTCATTAATTTTTCCAACTTGCGAAACAAGTCGCGCGCCGTTGGATTAGTAACACTTGTAGCGCTTTCTCCTGGTGTTGACGTTGCAGCCCCCCCAGCCGGGGTGACAAATACCAGTTTGGCAGCCTGTTCCCTATTCCTTAACACGACGGCCGACATGGTGGAATATAGCTAATTGTTATAGTTCCTGACAGCAAACAGATTCAGTCGTTAGAAGACAATCCCCACAACTGAAAAGTGCA
Source organism: Lissotriton helveticus (assembly GCF_964261635.1). Lineage (NCBI taxonomy): Eukaryota > Metazoa > Chordata > Amphibia > Caudata > Salamandridae > Lissotriton > Lissotriton helveticus. The sequence continues at coordinate 643,067,846 of NC_136071.1, read as the reverse complement.
CACTCCTCACCGCGTTCTCTCGAACCACCGTTTTTCTGACCTGGATGTCGAAATATCCCTGTAGCGTTTAGATATTCGGCTCCTTCAGTCAAAGCTCGGCGTGTGTTCCTTACGCGGGGGCTTCTCGCGGCTTCCTCCTCATCGGAGTACACAGTCCGGCTCCGGGTCACGAAGCCAATCACTTCCTGCCGCTTCTCGCCACAGTTAGAGGAGGGGCTTTACTCGTACCTCGGAAGTTCATTAGGTACTAAATATTGCGTTGAGTCCGGAACAACAGGGCACAGTGTAGCCACACCAAGCCCAGTAGTCGACGGATATTGAATAAAGCCACAAACTCCGTGCTCTTCTGTCAGTGAGTTTTAATCATGAAGAATTAACAGCCCACCAGTCGCCATGACGCGTTTCACCTCAGCCGAGGCTTGATCACATGTCACGGTAAGAAAAAAGGGAGTAACTTAAATAACTAGGTTGATCACATGGTTAATCAACGATCCCATTCAAATCTTAAAGGGATATACATCACATTATTACTATGTATATATATATACATATATTCACTGAAAAAAAATAGGTTTCAGATAAGTTATAGTTACGAATTAGCATTTAAAAAACCTTAGAAATTCACTGAAAAAAACAGAGGTTTTAGGGGTGTTTTAGTTAGCTACACATTTCACTCATATAAAACAATTGAAATTCCCCCATTATAGTTAGGTGTACTAACTATAACTCGCGTGCCCGCAATCCACTGCTGATGATGTCACATATTACATAATTCATGACATGGTCAGTGACATCACTGATATCACTGATGACATCTCAAATGACATCACTCATGACATCACCGATGACATCATCCAGTGAAAGTGGTTTAGTTCGTTATTTAAATATGTATTATATATATATAGCAATCTGCCTTGAAGACTGAGTGGATGTATAAGTGTGTGAATGGAGGATTTAGTACCAATGTGATTGACTGTCTAAGTGAGGAATTTTAAGTGTCTTACTAAATATATGGGATAATGATTAAACTGTATGAATACCTGTATCACTCTATCCCTTGTTGTGTAAACTACTACATAAGTTGGTTACTACCTATGTGAAAGTCTACATTAGTTATTAATTAGTTAAATGAGTATTTGTATGGGATATTGAATGAATGTTGGTGTGGTTGGGTGGGACATGTGTGACTTTGGAAAGATGTGTAAATAGTTGATTTAGTAAGTATATGAGGTTAAGACTGTATGTGGAAACAGTTGTTTGGGTGAGTGAATCTCTTTATGCGTGTGGTGATGAGTAAATATATTTCTCAATGATATATGTCCAACACACTATAAATATAAAAGGCAGTGTATGTGACAGTTATTATATATAAATAAGTATACATAATACTCAGTGATTGTATGATTGATGAATGGATAACTGTATACTTAGAATACTGATTTTATAACACACTAAGCATGAGTTAATTTCTATATGAATATATAAGGTGGTGTTTGTGTGAGTAGCTTAGTAAATATCAATTGTTTGCATAAGTGAGTAGGATGTCTGCATAAAGGGGTGCACAGACATAATATCGACTCCAAAATATCGTTTGGACAGAATATCGAGTTTTAAATATCGTTTGGAGAAAATATCGACAGGACAGAATATCGACAGCCAAAATATCGTTTTTAAGGTAAGTGAAGTAATATCGACTGTAAATAATATCGAAAGTGAAAATATCCAAGTATATAATCTAGATAGTAAAAAATATCGTTTTTTAAATAATATGTAATTATTTATAGTGTTTTTATGTTATAATATGTGTGAAAAGTGTCATTTTATGTTATCATTATTTTTAATTATTGATTTTTTTAAAATTATTGTGTAATTTTATTCTGTAGCGGGTTGTGGGTTTATAGGGGAATAGGGTGGGAAGTAATTTAATTATAATTAATTAAATATGTAAATTTATTAATTGGTAGTAATAATTAATTAATTGGTAATTTAATAATATATGTTAATTATTTCAAATTTAATTGGTAATTAATTTAATTTAATTTATTAATTGCTAATTATGTAAATTAAAATAATGTATTTCCTGTAGCGGGTTGTGGGTTTATAGGGGAATAGGGTGGGAATTAATTTAATTATTATTTATTAAATATGTAAATGTATTAATTGGTAGTAATATTTAATTAATTGGTAATTAAATAATATTTGTTAATTATTTAAAATTTAATTGGTAATTAATTTAATTTAATTTATTAATTGCTAATTATGTAAATTAAAATAATGTATTTCCTGTAGCGGGTTGTGGGTTTATAGGGGAATAGGGTGGGAATTAATTTAATTATTATTTATTAAATATGTAAATGTATTAATTGGTAGTAATATTTAATTAATTGGTAATTAAATAATATTTGTTAATTATTTAAAGTGTAATTGGTAATTAATTTAATTTAATTGATTCATTGCTAATTATGTTAAATTAAAGGGGTATTTTTAGGGTTCAGGGTCAGTTTTTAGTTTTTGGGTAAAGGGGTATTTTTAGGGTTCAGGGTCAGTTTTTAGTTTTTGGGTAAAGGAGTATTTTTAGGGTTCAGGGTCAGTTTTTAGTTTTTGGGCAAAGGGGTATTTTTAGGGTTCAGGGTCAGTTTTTAGTTTTTGGGTAAAGGGGTATTTTTAGGGTTCAGGGTCAGTTTTTAGTTTTTAGGTAAAGGGGTATTTTTAGGGTTCAGGGTCAGTTTTTAGTGTTTGGGTAAAGGGGTATTTTTAGGGTTCAGGGTCAGTTTTGGGTTTTTGGGTGAAGGGGTATTTTTAGGGTTCAGGGTCAGTTTTTGGTTTTTGGGTAAAGGGGTATTTTTAGGGTTCAGGGTCAGTTTTTAGTTTTTGGGTAAAGGGGTATTTTTAGGGTTCAGGGTCAGTTTTTAGTTTTTGGGTAAAGGGGTATTTTTAGGGTTCAGGGTCAGTTTGGGGTTTTTGGGTAAAGGGTTTTTTAGGGTTCAGGGTCAGTTTTAGGTTTTTGGGGTACAGGGGTACAGTGTAAAAATAAAGTAAAATTAAATTTACATTAATTTAATTTAATGAAATGAAATGAAATTAAATTATATTTAAATAATTTTAAATAAAAAAAAATATTATGTACTTACCAATACTTACGTTGTAATGGTAGTGCGTTGTAAAAGTTGCGTTGTAACGTCATATATCCACTGTTGCACTCTTTGCAGTGGGAATAGTAATTTTTACTCTTTTGTATTTGTACGTTAATAATATTGGCTATTATTTAATTAAATTTTGTTACTATATATATATATGTTTTAAGAAATATGATAAAAATTTTTTTTTTTTTTACTTTCATTAATTATTTAATTATTAAAAGTTATTTTAAGTATTGTTAATTATATTTTAGTAATTAATTTTTTATATTAATGTAATTAAACATTGTTTTTATTAAAGTCGATATTTTTTACAACTATATTTTTGTAAACGATATTTTGTACTCGATATTTTTGTACTTACCTGTTTGTACATACAAACTCGATATTTTGGTTGTAGATATTTTTTCCTCGATATTTTGGGTAGTCGATATTTTGGCAGTCGATATTATTTCACTGATCCGCATAAAGGAATAGGATATGCGCTGGTGTGTAATGTTGATGTAGGTATATAAGTATATTTAATAGTGTTCTATTGATTTTTGTTAGCATGTATGAGTGAATCTATAGGTAAGTGTTTAGATGTGTGTGTAGATGTAAGAATCACTGAGTGGGTTTTGAGAAACTTGTACGGTGTGTCAATGATTCAAAATTGGTACTTCATATTTTATAATGTGTGTTAAAAGATTATGCTACTGTATGATCAGGTGTATCAGCCTGTCACATGGATGATGTCATCAGTGATGTCATCAGTGATGTCATTTGAGCTGTCATCAGTGATGTCATCAGTCACTTTGCGCATGCATGTTTGTGGTAGCGCATCCGTGTTAAAGTCTCGCATGCACACAATGTGTCCCACTGTCTGGCTATGTACCCCTAACGTATTTTATTTTATTTGCGCATGCTCAATTACAACATGCCCAATCACAGCTCTCACACCCAGTGATATCATGCTCAACCAATCATCCTTCTGCAAAGCATTTATTAGCTGCCAACCTTCGTCACAGCCATTGAGAGTGTTCGTATCCACTTCTTTATAGGTGAGCACTTTTAAATTAATTAATCTGAACAATCTTTTAATACCGTGTAAATGCAAATTTATGTTCGATTTGGCAATGCTGTTTTAAGCATGCTTTCCTGCTTTTGTATATCGTTTAAGTTGACTTCGTAATTTTTGTTTCTGTGCAAATCACTTAATCCTGGTCCATTTGTTTAATTTGCCATGTGGCTGCACCTACAGCAGTGTGCTACTTGCTGTTCAAGTGAATGCGATGTAGTTTTTCTTATATAAGTAGCGCGTCACGTGCCCCATGCATTGCAAAAGTAATGTTATCGGCAAAAGTGTATTTTAGCACGGTTTCCAGCTCTCATAACTTAAATATTTTGCCTTGGTAGGCGATGTTTCTGGGCAAATCACTTAATCCTGCCGCATATAATTTTTTAAGTAGTGCGTCACATGCTGCTTCCTCCCCATGCACTACACATGTAATTGATTGGTCAATTTTAGCACACTCTCCATGTTTTTTAATAACCTTAAACTTCATTTGCCCCCTGTTCTATCTCATACAGATATCTCAACCATGAGACGTACTGGTCGCCACAAGCTGTCCTGCCCATACACTATACCACGTGGTGGTGAACAACTCGACACCAGATCCACTGACTGCTCTCCATATGTTATCAGCCGAAAATAGCAATGGACCTAATGGAGTTATCAGGTTTGTCTTCAACATTTCATGATCGAAAACCATTCTGAGATAAGCATTTGTGTATTTCATGTGTTTGCAGAAGGATAACTGTGTTATTGTCATGTTTTACTAGAATTCGTAGGCATTCTGAAATCAACCAAAAGTAAAAAAGACATGTCCTCCTGATTTTATTGCCCAAGTATGTGATTTAAAATTGAACAATGTATGAGTTATAATTTTCCTTGCTTCTATAAATATTTTTTATAAAATATAAATCTGCATTGTTATAGTTTTATAGACGTTTCTTTCTGAAACCCATTACTCATTTAAATGCTCGTTACACTTTTTCAGCCTGTACTTCAGCTACAAAGTAAAAATGTTGTTTTTATTTTTTTGGGAGAAAACTTGTCTTTTAATTTTCTATGCTATTTATTTCTGAATTTCTAGATCATGGAAGTCCAAAAAGGGTTCTATCAGATCAATCTGGAATTTGTGAATTAAGTGAGTGACCAATCTCGGCCTAACATTTGTATAATGCAATACTATTTCCTATTTTGCTGTCCAAATATAACCTCTGATGATTACTTTTCATCCCCAATCCTATTGAGAACAATAGTTTTTATGAACATTAAAAAGAGGCTTGGACATATGTACAACATATACATTTTTAACTCTTTTTTCAGTTATCACAATAGTGAGCTTTGTCGAGGCAGGGCAGGTGTGCTTTCTCCCCATATCTACCATCGAAAATTAGCTGTGATGCTAGATAGAGGCCTTTGCATCCTTCACTTTCACGAGCGCAATCCCTGTGCAGTTCCTGTGACCAGAAGCTTCTTTCTCCTCATCTGCTGCTCTGATCAGTCTCTGACCTTTTATACACACAAGAGGCATGGGAACTCGCATAGAAGCCCCCCCGTTTGGCCCCGCCCACTCACGGTAGATATGGGGAGAAAGCACACCTGCTCAGCCTCGACAAAGCTCACGTTTTTTTTGGGCTGATGAATGCGTTACTGAATTTGCGCATCAACTCGGGCACCTGCTTTATTTATCTGTAAGTGCTTCCTGTTGAGCTCTACTTTTTGTGACAGGAGCATCGTGCCAGAATGAACCCTGCCCTTCATATTTATCCCATAAGACGCCACCGTTTTGTGCCATACCTCTACTCACCTGGAGTACTTTCTACTGGCTAATCAGTAAGTGCTACCTCGTTGGGTAAATGTATAGTGCTTTTCCTACACTACAGCTGCGTAAAGTGCCAGAAGAGTTGTCTCCATTGACCATGTGTGTGTTACTATGCCATCGCACCGAAGGGTGCAGGCAGAGGTCCCTTGAGTGAGCTGTCCATCATAGTGGGTAAATGGCGGGAAGACGGTGACACTGCGAGTGTGTGGGCGGGGCAAAATGGGGGGCTTCTATGCGAGTTCACATGCCTCTTGTGGGTAAAAAAGGTCAGAGACTGATCATAGCACCAGATGAGGAGAAAGAAGCTCCTAGTCACAAGAACTGCACGGGGATTGCGCTCGTGAAAGTCAAGGATGCAAAGGCCTCTATCTAGCATCACAGCTAATTTTCGACGGTAGATATGGGGAGAAAGCACACCTGCCCTGCCTCGACAAAGCTCACTATTGTTTTTGGGCTGATGAGTGCATTACTGACCTTGAGCTTCAACTCGGGCACCTGCTGTAAGTGCTTCCTGTTGAGGTTTAATTTTGTGCCAGAATGAACCCTGCCCTTCATATTTATCCAAGAAGATGCCACCATTTTGTGCGATACCTCTACTCACCTGGAGTACTTTCTACTGGCTAATCAGTAAGTGCTACCTTGTTGGGTAAATGTATAGTGCTTTTCCTACACTACAGCTGCGTAAAGTGCCAGAAGAGTTGTCTCCAGTGACCATGTGTGTGCTACTATGCCATCACGTCGAAGGGCGCAGGGGTCCCTTGAGTGAGCTGTCCATAAACAAATGTTAAAAATTCGCCCGCTCGCGAATTTCCAATTTCCAGCAATTTCGCGAGATTCGTGGATCGCGAAATTGCCGAATATCAGCAAATTTGGCAAGCGTAACAGATTTTCGGCGCATACCTACTTTTTTGTTTTGCAGATTAACTACAATACTTCTTTTGGAGTCCATATTATATGTTGTTTATTAAATTGTTTTGTTAGTTATAGTTTTAGTTATTTATTGTATTGTTATCTTATAGTTATAGTTCCAGTTATTGTTTTAATAAAAGTTAATAGGAAAAGTACATGTGGGGGTAGTAGTCATCAATAGAAATTATATTTATACTTTGAAGTATAATTCTGAGGTTAACTCATTAGCAACATAGTGTGATGAACTTTTAACCTCCGTGCTCACGTAAGTGTTCCATGAACTGTTACTATGGTAACAGGCAGAAAACCGTTTGGGGATAGGGTTAAAAGTTACTGGCTGTACAAAAAACGTTATATTTACCCAGGATCTTCTACATCACAGAAAGGAAAGCAAAGTAAAACAAAACACTGTACCAGATTTACATCCCCCTTGCACCACGTTCGCGTCCAAACCCCTCCGCAACATTACAAGTATGTGGGCTACAATGACCCCCCTCAAGCCCCGGGAACCACCACCCCCTGAAATTTGTGTATTACGGGAGGCAAACTGTGTGGCCTATGTTTAGAGTCTGGAGGTGGGAGACGACTGTCTGGGGCCAGCGCTCCTTCAACAACCAGTCGTCGAGATAGGGGAAGACTGGAACACCTGATCTGCGCAGATAAGTGAATAAACATGTGAATAAATCTTTCTTATTTTCTACGAGACTATAGAATATGATCCATATACCACAACAATCTGCGTTTCAATATGCATGGCATCTATTAAAGAGATAGTGTACATTTTTCAGATGAAGAAAACTAAGTCTTCCTCATGAACTTCAGACTCTGCATCGGTACTTACTTGTAATCACTAAAATCTCTCAATAAACACATGGGCTCTTTGTAGAACCACCCAACATCTATACACATAAGCTTGATATATATCTCAAAAATACATGCTTGTTTTTTTCAGCAACCAAATGCGCGTAACCTACGCGCATCTAGTGACTTTTTTTGTAAAAAAAGTCTTACTTTTTTGCCCTACGGGTCCCTAATGTCACCCCCTGAGCGGGCCTAGGGGGTCTGGGTGTGTCTAACCTGTCCCTGTTCATATTTTGCCAACATATTTCACAGACTTCCTCAGCCTCGCTTCTACAGAGGCACAAAATGGCTGCCAACAGTTCCTGGTTTCGAATGTTTACAACCGCTTGACAGCCCATTAGAATTCAGCGCGTGATCAGAACGGTACGCTAATCCTACGAGGCCAACCATCGCACAATCCGTGGATCCTCCGCGCCGATAGATATATAAATGACTTTAACCATAATTTTCAAAGAAACTACTGAACTGATTGACACCAGATATGCCAAAAGCACAAGTCGGAACTGAGGACTACCCCTCTGCCAAATTTGGTGTAATGCCATTCAGCCGTTCGAGCTGTAGCCATGGCTAAAGGTCCTATGAGAAATTGCATGGGAAAAACACGTTTTGGGACCCCCTTTTTTCTTGGCCCCCACTTCACCAATCACCCCCAAACTGTCAGGGAAGGAGCGGAACTGAGCGGGCCAAAAGTTTGGAAAATTTCAAGAAGATTCATCAATCGACGCCAAAGTTATTGGCAATAGAATGTTGCGGTTTTCCTATGGATAATAGGTCCTAACTATAACTACCTACTGTTCACCGCCAGTAGGTAATATATATATATATCTATATATATTTTATCTTTGGAGAAGGTATTCGTGGCATATTCTGCACTGCTAGCCAGCGACGTGCAACAGAAGCCCTGCACGCAAGCTGGCCTGGTCATCACTGGCGCTGTTCTGTTTTGGCGGAATTATCCTTCGGGTCCGAGGTATCGGAAGGACCAGGCCCACTATTGCATTTAGGAGGAACAGAAGCGGTGCAACTTTGCATTGGGCGAGGCGCACTGTCGCATTTACCCCTGTGGAAGTTTACCTGCCTGTGGCGGTTGTGCAGTTGGGGACGCAAGGAGCTTCAACATTGTGGAAAGGCAGTGCGGGACATCGGGTGAAAGCTGCTTGCAGATCCTGCCTTACACGCATACTTGCGGCAGTCCTGGCAAGAACCACTGCATGCTGGGACATGTAGTTTGTTTCACCCCCGTTAGACTGAAGCAGGTGACACTGATCTCCGCTTGTGGGTGGAGCCAACTAGAACTATTTGAGTTGGGGCAGAACTGTTGTGCGACAAATCTCACCTGTTATCCCGGAATAATTTAAAAAATGAAATGAAAATAGATGGTGGTTAATTAATTATACATCATTTTCACCGTCTTGGTTAGTTATTTTTCTATTGTAAAGTAACTTATTTGTATGTGCATATGTCTTCAGAAACATTATAGAGTATTTTCTCTATTTTCATGACCATGTGACCAGCTTTGAAAATTGGCGGGGAGGCGGGCTTTACTGCATTATAAAAACAAATGAAAATTGTTGGTTCATTGCATGTGATCAAGGGCTCGTGGAGCCCGAAACGCGTCTTGCCCGTTTGCCTCCAACCTTTCCTGCAATTAAAAACCTGTGATTTGTAAGCTGTGGTCCGTCTCCTGCTTGCTTCGCCGGTCCTGGGTTGCGCTGGGATTTGGAAGTGGCGTTTCTTTGAAGTCTGCGAACATATATATATATATATATTACCTACTGGCGGTCGCCAGTAGGTATATATAGTTAGGATTTTTTTCCTATGGGATTTTTGAAAATTCTATGTTGAATAACTTTGGCGTTTGAGGACGGAATTGGCTGCAATTTTCTGGAAAATGGAACATTTTGTTTCTGAGCAGCCCCTGAAAATTTGGGGGGGTTTCGTCAAGCGGGGGCCGAGAAAAAAAGGGGGTCCCAAAACGTGTTTTTAACATTGAGTTTTCCATAGGGCGGTTGGACTCACTTTTAGCTCGAACGGCTGAATGGATTTCCACGAAACTTGGCAAAATTGTAGGGACTGGTAGCCCGATGTGCCTTTGCTATGTCTCAAGATATATGCTCCAGTGGTTTTTACGAAAATTAACTTTGAAAAATATATATTGGGCTACATTGGGCTATATATATGTTGGAGCCCAAATGTAGCCCAATGTAGCCCAATGAAGCCCAATGAAGCCCAATGTAGCCCAAAGATGGCCGCCAGAGACAAAAAAAAACAAATGTAGCCCAAATATCAGCCAGATGTAGCCCAACTATAGCCCAGTGACAGAATGTCCCAGAGTGTTTTAAAGAACAACTAGAACGCTAACAGTCTTACTTATGACAAAAGTATGGCACACCTGAAGTCATCTTGATTGGAATAAAGTGGTAACACTTAATACATTTAATTTGAAAAGGAACAAAATAAGGGGTTTCATTTTGCCATAGAAATGTTATATATATATATATATATATATATATATATATATAAATATATATATATATATATATATATATATTTATATATATATATATATATATATATATTCACTGAAAAAACCATAGGTTATAGACCATATATAGTTAGGAATTAGCATTTACAAAACCTTGAAAATTCACTGAAAAAACCATAGGTTATAAACCATATATAGTTAGGAATTAGCATTTAAAAAACCTTACTTTACTCACACAAAACCATTGAAATTCCATATATAGTTAGTTGTACTAACTATATATCGCGCACCCGCAATCCACTGCTGATCATGTCACATATTACATCATTCATGACATGGTCAGTGACATCACTGATGACATCACTGATGACATCTCAAATGACATCACTGATGACATCACTGATGACATCTCAAATGACATCACTGATGACATCACTGATGACAACATCCAGTGACTGTATGTTTCTGTAAAGTTAAAATATGTCTTACATATTGAAGAATGAGTGGATGTAGAAGTGTCTGAACAAAGGATTTAGTAGGTGCATGACTGACTGTATGAGTGAGTGATTAAATGTGTCTCACTGAGTGCATGGGTTAGTGACTAAACTGTCTTAATTTGTGCATCATTATGTCTGTTGTTCTGTAAACTGCTGCATGTGTTGATCAGTAGCTATATGATTAACTATATGGGTTATTGATTGGTTGCCCAAGTATTTGTATGGGAGACTGAGAGTGTGTATGGGTGGCTGGGAGGTGTATGACTCTCTGCATAGATGTATGGGTTCAAAAGTGCATGTGGAAACAGCTGTATGGGCGGTTGACTGTGTGCATGACTGTATTGGTGAGTGAATAGATATCTCAGTGCTACATGTCAAAGTAAGTACATATGTAAAATACAGTACATGTGAGAGTTGACATATATAAATAACTGTGCATAAGAGCCAGTGAATGTGTGAGTGGCTGTATGGATCATTGTGAACTTGTATCCAGGATTGTATAAGTGAGTAAATATGTTTTAGTATATGTTTGAATAAGTAAGGTGTGTTTAACTGTATAGTTAAGGAAATGGAGGTGTGATTGATTGTTTGCATGACTGACTAGGTGTGTGTGTAACTTCATGGATGAGTGACAATCTGTGAGTCTGTGTTTACACTGAGTGTATCTAAGGTTATATTAGAGTCTGAAGAGGTTCATCGTATTATCACATGAATGATGTCATCAGTGATGTGATCAGTAATGTCAAATGAGATGTCATCAGTGATGTCATCAGTGATGTCATTTGAGATGTCATCAGTGATGTCATCAGTGATGTCACTGACCATGTCATGAATGATGTAATATGTGACATGATCAGCAGTGGATTGCGGGTGCGCGATATATAGTTAGTACAACTAACTATATATGGAATTTCAATGGTTTTGTGTGAGTAAAGTAAGGTTTTTTAAATGCTAATTCCTAACTATATATGGTTTATAACCTATGGTTTTTTCAGTGAATATATATATATATATATATATATATATATTCCGGCTCAGGAAACGTTTCATTCAGGAAACGAAAAAGCGCACTCCGGGGGTAAAGCAGCAAGGTTTATTTTTCAGCCCACAAACACTCGTGCAACAGACGCGTTTCGGACGTCAAGTCCTTCGTCAGTGTTTACACAATCAACAGTCTACTGGCAACATATAACGATTACCAACAAACTAGAAAACGGACATTCTCCATGTAGTATTAATGCGGTGGCCATTTTGGAAAGGTTAAAATACCATCATTCACATGTTGTTTACCAAGGAAGCTTCAATTCTCCCTATTCTTTCTTATATTGCCGTGTATCGGCAAATCACCGCATTTCAAACATTTATACTCCAAAGTCCGTTTACAAAAAAGCAGGAGCAAGGCAGTTTTTGCATGTATCAAATAAAAATTCGCATTAATCACATTCATGATTCAATCATTATTCTTGAACATGCATACTTGTGTCTTCCCATGCCTACAATCAGGGCTGATATTAAAGACATGACCACAATTGAGCCGTGTATCGGCATATCACCACACCTTGCCAGTATAAAATATCAGATATCATTTTTTGCAAAGATACAAACATCATCTCAAAATCATGATCAGAAGATCTCAATCATTAGGATTAGAATTCAAATATATCCCATAGAAAATTCTTGTTTCAGAGCAGAGAACTCATCATCATCTCATAAAGATACTGTACATATTATTTACATAGACTGATTCCCACTCATCTGTTATCACAAAATACATCACATTCACAGGTGAGTATGTCATTTCCCTAAGTGGACCATAAGTTCCTCCCCACTGTTGAGACCCATCGGTTGTTTGGTCTGCATATCAATAATGTATCGTGACTCCAGTCTTCGAAGACTGAGTAGCCTGTCCACCCCTCTAGGATGTAAGGGGATGTGGTCCAAACCGAAGTACTGTAGTAGCTCTCTATTGCTTTGGTGTGCCACTGCAAAATGTCGAGCTACAGGGTATGCCATATCTCTGTTCATTATGGCTCGTTGGTGCTCAAGGATCCGCATTTTAACATTTTTTATGGTACTCCCAATGTATTGGAGTCCACAGGGACAGGTGAGACAATAAACAACATAGGGGGTAGTACACGTAATAAATTGTTTAATGTGTTTCACTTTGGGCAGCCCTGGTATTTTATAAGATAGAACCCGTTTGCTGTTCTCACATGCACGGCACTTCCCACAAGGGAAGAAGCCTTTCATATCTTTGAGGGTTGCGCTCACTTTTGGTTTGACTGGTGTGAGATGGCTATTAACTATTGTGTCTTTAATGGATCTAAGTTTCCTGAATGTCACAAGGGGTTTTATCGGGACATCCTTTCCTATTACTGGGTCCGTGTGAAGAATGTGCCAGTTTTTTGTCATTATCCTCCTAAGGACACTGGCTTGATCAGAAAAAGTAGTTATCATACGAAACGTATTTTTCATATTGGACAAGGAGTCTTGCTCTTTTTTATTCTCAAACAGATGTTTTCTTGGAATCTTAGCTACCTTTATATAGATCTTATTCAGGTGTGCCTGGTCATAGCCCCTTACGGCAAACCGTGCAACACACTCCTGGGCTACTTTTCTGAAATCAGTGTCCTGTGTGCAGTTCCGCCTCAACCTTAGTAACTCCCCATAGGGGATACTTCGAATGAGACTAGGGGGATGGCTACTGGAGGCGTGCAATATGCTGTTCCCCGCCGTCGGTTTCCTGTATAGGGTTATTTCTAGCTTGTCTCCATTCACAAAAACTCTTAAGTCTAGGTAGTGTACCTCTGAGATGCTGATGTCAGCTGTGAATCTTAAGTTGAGGTCATTTATATTCAGATTCTCAACAAATGCCGTAGCCTGTGTGGTGGAGCCCCGCCACACAAGAAACAGGTCGTCTATATATCGACGCCATACCACTATGTGATCTGCCCACTTCTGATTGGTCCCTGCCAGGGCCACCTGCTCCTCCCACCAGCCGACGAAAAGATTCGCGTAGCTGGGGGCGAAGCAGGTTCCCATAGCAGTCCCAGACATTTGTTTGAACAATTCGGAGCCAAACAGAAATATGTTGTTTGTAAGACAGAACTCCAAACATTCTATTAGCATAGTATTATGCTCCATATATTTTGCAGGCCTTTTTTGCAGAAAGTATCTAACGGCCTCTATACCTTGTTGATGTCTAATACTAGTATAGAGGCTCGTGATGTCTAGAGTAATCAAAACGTATGTGGTATCCCAAACAATAGGTTCAATTTGTTCGAGAAAATGTTTTGTGTCCCTTACATAAGATTTAAGTTCAACAACAAAGCTTGCTAGGAAGGAGTCAATATAAATCGACATATTTTCTGTCAATTGTGGTCATGTCTTTAATATCAGCCCTGATTGTAGGCATGGGAAGACACAAGTATGCATGTTCAAGAATAATGATTGAATCATGAATGTGATTAATGCGAATTTTTATTTGATACATGCAAAAACTGCCTTGCTCCTGCTTTTTTGTAAACAGACTTTGGAGTATAAATGTTTGAAATGCGGTGATTTGCCGATACACGGCAATATAAGAAAGAATAGGGAGAATTGAAGCTTCCTTGGTAAACAACATGTGAATGATGGTATTTTAACCTTTCCAAAATGGCCACCGCATTAATACTACATGGAGAATGTCTGTTTTCTAGTTTGTTGGTAATCGTTATATGTTGCCAGTAGACTGTTGATTGTGTAAACACTGACGAAGGACTTGACGTCCGAAACGCGTCTGTTGCACGAGTGTTTGTGGGCTGAAAAATAAACCTTGCTGCTTTACCCCCGGAGTGCGCTTTTTCGTTTCCTGAATGAAACGTTTCCTGAGCCGGAATATTTTCCGCGAGTATCGGCGCGGAGCCTGCACCCGCTGAAAAGAGTGCCCTGGGACTGCCGGTACAACTTGGAGCTTCAATTTATGTTTACCAAGGCACCGCGAGGCAACAGCAGGAGAAGGGAACAATCAAGGAGGTTGGATAACGAGCCACCGATCGACGAGGAGAATCTGCTACAGTCACGGGAGAGCCTTGTCCTCCTATCCCTCCGCCCTTCGCTAAACATTTGATACCTACTGTTTTGCCAAGCACAGCGTGGGGGTAAAAGCGGCTTCTCCAACGGAGAGAAACCAGACAGCCACAGTTGCGCAAACACAAATGTGCGACGAGAAAGACCGCCAGGAGGCGGCACTTGATATTTTTAAAAAGAGAGCACCAGGCACAACCACCACACCGAATGCCGGTGCAATAGCAAAGACAACATCAGGCTCCTTAGCAAATCTATTTCTAAAGCTGGAAAGATGCAGCGAAAGGGAAGTGAGGAAGTGGTGGGAGGCCACCTCCCTTCAAAATTATATGGATGTCGACAGGGTCCCTAGGGGGCTGAGAATATATACTGTTCCGGCATACGAAAGCCCAGATCCAAGACTTCTAGAACAATGGGCTGAACTCATAGCTGCGTCATGTAAAGCACAGTTGGATTTACTGGTAAAATTTGCCTGGAGCGATCGGGCAAAAGCATTGGAGGAAATTGCCCTGATCGAAAAAGAGATTGCTAAAGACACTGACCAGACAAAACAGGAACAATTAAGAGCAGAGATGAAAAAACGACTAATGAAATATGAATCAAAAATTAGACAGAGAAAACAAGAAAAATTCCAACGCGATGAGCGAGATTACGCCCTTGGGAGGATTTTGACATTCTCCCAAAAATTTGACGCACCAAGAGCGGCAATGAAAAAGAAGAGGAATACACCACCACCGGTGGAACCAGCCACCTCTGAATCCAGTGTGACGGATGATGACCAAACGGGTGATGATAGACCGGAGGTAACGAATGAAATTACTGAGAATCCTTTTCACCGGGAATTCGATTTGATCCGGAAGACCTGGCTAAGAGGGGGCAAAGTCAAACCACCAGAGGACGACGGAGAACCCGAAGAGGGGGCTGGAAGGGGAAGAGGAAGAGGGAAGGCAAAAATTAGCAACTACAATACCCGCAAGAAGCAGGGCAACAGATGGTGAATGATGGAGAAAATCTAACCATCATCAACTTAACGAATAACAAATTGACAGAGACAGAAGAAGAAACACTACAACTAGGATTAACCTTCTGTCCCAATAAGAAAATTGAATATACCCAGACACGCATCGATCTCTTCAAACTGACTAGGAAGATCAAGTTATACAAATTTCACAAACTCAAACCTTCCATTGGAGAAGTAAAGAAAACTTCCAAAAAAGTAGGATCATATCCTACAGATGTACTTTCAGTTGGAGATTTGATTACAGCGAACATTCTGGATGAACTTGGGGATGAGGTGACCCCTGTATCACCATCAGTAAGAGGACACAGAGGAATTGAACAACAATCACCAGTAACTGGTTTCCGTGCCCCCTCCCAATTTAATCCCCAGATGCCCTATGACGCCATCGATACTTTCTCTGAGGCGATGATACATGACCTCATGGAGTTGAGGATCCTACCAGCAACGAAAAATAAGAACTGTAAGATGAAGAACAATCTTAGCAGAGGACAATCGGATGCACTTGTGAACATGGCAAAAATGGATGGGACAATTATAAAACCCTCCGATAAAGGGGGCAACGTTGTCCTTTTAACAAGAGAACACTATTGTGGAGAATCTCTCCGACAATTAGGAATGGAGGAAAACTATCGAAAGAGTGACAAAACTGAATATCAGCTCAGCATTCAAGCCTATAGTGATTTGTTAACTAAATGGCGTAATAAAATGATGCTGGATACAAATGAATTTCTATTTTTACGTAACACCGAACCTGTCACACCGACATTCTACCACCTCCCAAAGGTTCATAAAGATCTAGAGTGCCCACCGGGAAGACCGATTGTGTCCTCTAAGGGAGGACTGACAGAAAATATGTTGATTTATATTGACTCCTTCCTAGCAAGCTTTGTTGTTGAACTTAAATCTTATGTAAGGGACACAAAACATTTTCTCGAACAAATTGAACCTATTGTTTGGGATACCACATACGTTTTGATTACTCTAGACATCACGAGCCTCTATACTAGTATTAGACATCAACAAGGTATAGAGGCCGTTAGATACTTTCTGCAAAAAAGGCCTGCAAAATATATGGAGCATAATACTATGCTAATAGAATGTTTGGAGTTCTGTCTTACAAACAACATATTTCTGTTTGGCTCCGAATTGTTCAAACAAATGTCTGGGACTGCTATGGGAACCTGCTTCGCCCCCAGCTACGCGAATCTTTTCGTCGGCTGGTGGGAGGAGCAGGTGGCCCTGGCAGGGACCAATCAGAAGTGGGCAGATCACATAGTGGTATGGCGTCGATATATAGACGACCTGTTTCTTGTGTGGCGGGGCTCCACCACACAGGCTACGGCATTTGTTGAGAATCTGAATGTAAATGACCTCAACTTAAGATTCACAGCTGACATCAGCATCTCAGAGGTACACTACCTAGACTTAAGAGTTCTTGTGAATGGAGACAAGCTAGAAACAACCCTATACAGGAAACCGACGGCGGGGAACAGCATATTGCACGCCTCCAGTAGCCATCCCCCTAGTCTCATTCGAAGTATCCCCTATGGGGAGTTACTAAGGTTGAGGCGGAACTGCACACAGGACACTGATTTCAGAAAAGTAGCCCAGGAGTGTGTTGCACGGTTTGCCGTAAGGGGCTATGACCAGGCACACCTGAATAAGATCTATAAAAAGGTAGCTAAGATTCCAAGAAAACATCTGTTTGAGAATAAAAAAGAGCAAGACTCCTTGTCCAATATGAAAAATACGTTTCGTATGATAACTACTTTTTCTGATCAAGCCAGTGTCCTTAGGAGGATAATGACAAAAAACTGGCACATTCTTCACACGGACCCAGTAATAGGAAAGGATGTCCCGATAAAACCCCTTGTGACATTCAGGAAACTTAGATCCATTAAAGACACAATAGTTAATAGCCATCTCACACCAGTCAAACCAAAAGTGAGCGCAACCCTCAAAGATATGAAAGGCTTCTTCCCTTGTGGGAAGTGCCGTGCATGTGAGAACAGCAAACGGGTTCTATCTTATAAAATACCAGGGCTGCCCAAAGTGAAACACATTAAACAATTTATTACGTGTACTACCCCCTATGTTGTTTATTGTCTCACCTGTCCCTGTGGACTCCAATACATTGGGAGTACCATAAAAAATGTTAAAATGCGGATCCTTGAGCACCAACGAGCCATAATGAACAGAGATATGGCATACCCTGTAGCTCGACATTTTGCAGTGGCACACCAAAGCAATAGAGAGCTACTACAGTACTTCGGTTTGGACCACATCCCCTTACATCCTAGAGGGGGGGACAGGCTACTCAGTCTTCGAAGACTGGAGTCACGATACATTATTGATATGCAGACCAAACAACCGATGGGTCTCAACAGTGGGGAGGAACTTATGGTCCACTTAGGGAAATGACATACTCACCTGTGAATGTGATGTATTTTGTGATAACAGATGAGTGGGAATCAGTCTATGTAAATAATATGTACAGTATCTTTATGAGATGATGATGAGTTCTCTGCTCTGAAACAAGAATTTTCTATGGGATATATTTGAATTCTAATCCTAATGATTGAGATCTTCTGATCATGATTTTGAGATGATGTTTGTATCTTTGCAAAAAATGATATCTGATATTTTATACTGGCAAGGTGTGGTGATATGCCGATACACGGCTCAATTGTGGTCATGTCTTTAATATCAGCCCTGATTGTAGGCATGGGAAGACACAAGTATGCATGTTCAAGAATAATGATTGAATCATGAATGTGATTAATGCGAATTTTTATTTGATACATGCAAAAACTGCCTTGCTCCTGCTTTTTTGTAAACGGACTTTGGAGTATAAATGTTTGAAATGCGGTGATTTGCCGATACACGGCAATATAAGATAGAATAGGGAGAATTGAAGCTTCCTTGGTAAACAACATGTGAATGATGGTATTTTAACCTTTCCAAAATGGCCACCGCATTAATACTACATGGAGAATGTCCGTTTTCTAGTTTGTTGGTAATCGTTATATGTTGCCAGTAGACTGTTGATTGTGTAAACACTGACGAAGGACTTGACGTCCGAAACGCGTCTGTTGCACGAGTGTTTGTGGGCTGAAAAATAAACCTTGCTGCTTTACCCCCGGATTGCGCTTTTTCGTTTCCTGAATGAAACATTTCCTGAGCCGGAATATTTTCCGCGAGTATCGGCGCGGAGCCTGCACCCGCTGAAAAGAGTGCCCTGGGACTGCCGGTACAACTTGGAGCTTCAATATATATATATATATATATATATATATATATATATATATATATATATATATATAACCTACTGGCAGTCGCCAGTAGGTAGTTATAGTTAGGACCTATTTTCCATAGGAAATCCGCAACATTCTATTGGAATAACTTTGGCGCCGGTTGACGAATCTTCGGGAAATTTTCAAACTTGATGGGGCGCTCTGGTCTGTTGCTATCCTGAAAGTCTTAGGGTGATTCGTGTAGTGGGGGCTGAGATAAAAGGGGCGTCCCAAAACACGTTTTCCCCATGCAATTTCCCACAGGACCTTTAGCCGCAGCTGCAGCTCGAACTGCTGAATGGAATTACTCTAAATTTGGCAAGGAGGTAGTCCTCAGTTCAGACTCGTGCCTTGTGCATAAATGGTGTCAATGTGTTTAGTATTTACCGAGAAAATTACAGGAAATGTACGTATATATTTATGGCCGCGGTGGATCCGCGCACCCTGATCGCACCATGAGCGCACCCTCCCGATCACGTGATGAATGCTAATTGGCTGTCCAGTGGTTGTCAGCATTCGAAAACAGGAAGTGTTGGCAGTCATTTTGTGCCTCGGTAGAGGCGAGGCTGTTGAAGTCAGTGGAACAAGTGTGAAAAACGTATAAAGGGGGCAGGGTAGAAATACCCTAACCCTCTAGACCTGTTTACGGGGTCCCAGACGGACTTCTGGCCTCCCATATTTTTAATTTTTTTTTTAAACGCAAAGTGTGTGCACGGTGCGCGGATCCTTCTGTAAAAAAAAGAATTCAGAACAGACCTCTTTCATAATTAGCCCCCCGGGGGAGCCAAATCCCATGGGCAACATTATTAAATGTAAAGGGGGCCCAGAGTGCCCCCCCATCCCCGGGGGCCGCCACCCCCAGGCTATAAAATAAATTGTTGGGAAGGGCTCAAATGCCCCTCCCAGTATAATTTATGGGTGGGGCTCAACGGCCCCCTAAGCCCTGGGGACCCCATCCCCTGGGGCTTTATGTATTGTGGGAGGGGGGCTGCTTGGCCCCCCTCCTGGAGCACTCAAGGGCCCTGAGGACCGCCACCCCCAGGGCCAGCTCCTGCAGTGTCCTGGGGTGCCCACCCCGGGACACTGCTGTTTGCTATGAGAGGGCGGGAGTCTCCCGCCCTCCTATAGCAAACATGGTTTGGATTTTGAAAGAGAGAGCAGGGAAACCTGCTCTCTCTTTCAAAATCCAAACCATATTGCTTTACCACACGGGGAGCTGCATGTTAGCAGCTCCCTGTGTGGAAAAGCAATGCCGGCTCCCGTAGGATGCGGGGAACCGGCTGGGACCGTGGGGGCATTGGGGCTCCCCCACAGTCCCCAATGTTATTTATAAGCCCTGGGAGATGGGGTCCCCGGGGATAATAGTAATTAGTGATAGGGGCTATGTTTTTTAACTGTAAAATTAGGAGTCGTGCACCCAGCGCGGAGCTCAGTGCGGCACCCTGGTATGCAAGCATTGGATTCACGATTCAGAATCTGTAGGGTGCGCGACTCCAACGCATTTGGTGCATGACCTCTAAGCATTTGGTGCACGATTGTGACGCGTTGGGTGTGCGATTCAAAGTAAAAAAATATTATTTTTTTTCAGATATACATCAAGTTTATGTGTTTAGTTCTTAGGTGGCTCTAAAAAGAGCCCTTGTGTTTATTGAGAGATTTTAGTACCTACAAGTAAGTACCTATGCAGAGTCTAAAGTTCAAGAGGAAGACTCTGTTTCCCTCATCTGTGAAATGTACACCATCTCTCCTATAGATGCCATCCATATTGACACGCAGATTGTTGTGGTAAATGGACCCCATTCTATAGTCTCGGAGAAAAACAGAAACAGATTTATTCAAATGTTTCCTAGCTTTCTCAATCTGTGGACAAAATTGATTGAACCAGTTCCATTTCTGCCTTTGGCATATGTTAAAATAGACAAAGGCAGTTTGGGGGAAAAGTGACATCAATTCTCCAAAGGTGTCCTTCATAAGCATTTCCAGACCTACCCCAGTCAAAGTGCCAAGGTCATTGCCACCACAGTGCACAATTATAAGGTCAGGGTGTAGGAGATGCAAAAAGGATTTAACCAACGGCATCAATTTGTGCCACTTTAACCCTCTCTGTCAATCCATTCAATGTCTACATTTGGTAAACCTAGGTCTTTGTGAATTCCTTTGTTTTATGCATACCTTTGGCTCCAGAAAATATAGCTGTGTCTCACAATCCACACTCTAAGCATCTTGAAGGGAGGTCTGGATGCACTCAGATGGTCTCTGTACATGAAATGGCAGTTTGAAAACTAAGATTGTTCTAAAATGGTGGATAAGATGCAGTCCTGAAAAAAGAAAATAAATGATGGGTTGTTTGACAACATTCTACACCGAGAACTAGGGTGCATGTTTCTGTTTTTTAAAAGCATGATTCTTATTGGTGAACAAAAACTGATTGAAAAGAACATCACATAAGATAAGCTGATATGTTGAAAAGTCAAGCACACTTGCTGTTTTGATTAGCAAAATTTTGCGGTGAACTTTTGACCTTTGTGCTCAGTTAAGTGTTCCATGAACTATTTCTATGGTAACAGGCAGAAGGCAGATTGGGAGTAGGGTTCAAATTTATGTTAAGCCCTCCCATGCTCGTGACGGAACTGTTCCGTCACGAGCCTCGGGTGGGCTGTGCTGGTGACGGAACGGTTCTGTCACGGCCCGGCCGCCGTGCCTGCGCGGCGTGAATTCTGTGCCTGCGCTGAAGGTTCTATTAGACGTGCGGGGCCGTGACGGAACCGTTCCATCATAAGCACAGCTCACCCACGAGCCGTGACGACGGAGCGGTTCCGTCACGAGCACGGGACCGCCGCATGGCCCCGCCTCCCCCTTAGCTCTGCGGCGGAATAGCCACCGCAGCGAAGGGGTTAATTGGAACGGGTTGAAATGTGTAACCAACAGAAAGGTGTTTTTGCTTTTCAATTAATGTAGGAAGCAATGTGATCTTTACTGATTGTTTTTGTGCAGGAAGGTGTCCCTTCCTGCACAAAAACAATCCCCGCATGACACGGACATCCTTGCACCATGGTGCAAGGGTGTCTGTGTCACCACATGGCTGCAGTTTAAGCAGCTGTGCAGAGGGAAGCACAGACCTGCAACATATTTATATACATGTTTTGCATCCCTGTGCATTGGAAGTACCACATCATGCTGTAGTTAAACAGTTTACAGTGTCATGCTGCAGCACTTTCTTATAGTTCTGCACTCATGCATTAACAACACATCACAAATGCAGTCTTTCAGTGAATTATGTACTACACATATATTCATCTAAACTTTCACACACTAGCATACAAGTTTAGCTCTTTTTTTAACCAGAGTAGGTAGTTCTGAACAGAACTTTTTTTTGTTTTGTATTTTTTTTTAACATATCTTTAGATTTTTTTGTTTTTTTTATAAGAAAAAAAAGACAACTGCAGGAAGAAAACAATGAACTTCAGGGAAAAGAACAAACAAACTAGCACTGATGATTCTCTAGTGCTCGACAAACCAAATCAACAGACTGCTCTCCATAGCAGAGCAATTTATTACACTGAATACAGTGTATTTTTGCGTTGGCAAATTGAGGACGAATATCCAGATTTCCAGAAAATGTAGCAGCAGCAGATTTGCTAGGAATGGCAGACGGAGGGGTTTGAGCCAATCTTCTACATTCCTCCCTTGCCAAGTTCACAGGATGCTGTGTTTTTAGATGTTTCAACATACTTGAGGTCCCGCAAGAGTATTTCTTATTGGGGTCACCTCTTGACAACACACTTTTGCAGATTTTGCATGTTACCTTCACTGCATTGACTTTTTTCTGTCCCTCTGGGAAAGAAAAAATCTTCTAAACTACCAAGGCGTACCTCTCACGAGGTGGAGGTTCTTGAACAAATTCCTCATTTGAAGAGTTGTCTGAATGAGGTGGTAACTCCTGTCCTGAAGCCATTGTAACTAATAATAGTTGTCCAATTTGCCAAAAAAGGTTCTTCTCAGCAGAGAGATGTTTCTTCCAAGAAAGTCTGGAAAGAATGCTTGAAATGGGTGGGGTCCTTCAATAGACAAAATAGGAAGTGTTATGAACCAATCAAATCTCTTTTTTTCTGGTCACTTGGGGTCCACATACGGTGCGCGCATGCAGCTCGCTCCCAGATCGCACCAAGCGCGACTTTGCGAAATTGCATTTAAAAGTAATGTAACTGTTTTGAAAGGTAAAGAATAAGTAAAGAATATTATTTTCATAATTACCTCGATAATGTCTTGTCTTAATATATATATTAAATATATATATATAAGTTTTTGTACATTAAAATATTTCACGGGGTCGCGCACCCACCGCGTCCGATGCGCGTATGACATCATACGCAACCTCGCGACCATCGGGTTGCATAATACGTACATGTCATGTATGCGCTATAAGTCACGTACCACTCGCATAGTGGGCGCGTTGGAAAAGTCACACTCGTCACACACCCTATGCGGATCCTACACAGCAATCCTAAAATGGCGGACACGATCGGCGCAGTGAACGATAAGGGTGCGCTTTGGGTGTGCGACTCCAAAAAAAAATAGAAAAAAAATAAAGAAAACAATATAAATGTATTTAAATGAATATAAAATTATAAAAAAATATATATTTTTAATTTGAAAAAAACATTTTTTTAAATATGTCTAATGTAATTTAAAAAATAAGATATCTAAAAAAATAGATTAAAAAAATGTAGTGAAACAATATAAAAAAAAAATTATAATTAATAAATTATCATTGAAAAACTTTGGAAATTCACGGAAAAAACCATAGGTTTCACACATGTTTTAATTAGGGATTAGCATTTAAAAACCTTACAAATTCACTGAATAAATCATAGGTTTCACACATGTTATAGTTAGGAATTAGCATTTAAAAAACCTTAGAAATTCACAAAACAAAACATAGGTTTTAAGGGTGTTATAGTTAGCTGGTCATTTCACTTGTACAAAACCATTGAAATTCCTCCGTTATAGTTAGTTGTACTAACTATAACTGATGCTCCGTCCATCACCACCCCCTTTTGTACCGCTTTTGGCGCCATAAGTGTGGCAGGGTATGCTCAGACTGATTTGCATATAGCCATTTCTGAACTGGGGTGGTAGAGTGGGCTAAAGAACGGTGATGGATTAAACCCAGATCTTTTGACTGGGTGTGAGTGTTTGATTGATTCAGATGCTCCGTCCATCACCACCCCCTTTTGTACCGCTTTTGGCCGCCATAAGTGTGGCAGGGTATGCTCAGACGTGAGTCCCTTGCTCACTTTGCCACTGGATTCAAGCAAGCCGGGCTGAAGACGGCTGGAATGCCAGAAACCGGTCCTCGGAAGCTTGTTTCCGGTCCAGGGAAGACATGGCTTGGCAGTTCGGGCTAGACTGTTCCCATGAGGCACAGGGTCAGACTGATTTGCATATAGCCATGTCTGAACTGGGGTGGCAGAGTGGGCTAAAGAACGGTGATGGATTAAACCCAGATCTTTTGACTGGGTGTGAGTGTTTGATTGATTCAGATGCTCCGTCCATCACCACCCCCTTTTGTACCGCTTTTGGCCGCCATAAGTGTGGCAGGGTATGCTCAGACGTGATTCCCTTGCTCACTTTGCCACTGGATTCAAGCAAGCCGGGCTGAAGACGGCTGGAATGCCAGAAACCGGTCCTCAGAAGCTTGTTTCCGGTCCAGGGAAAACATGGCTTGGCAGTTTGGGCTGGACTGTTCCCATGAGGCACAGGGTTAGACTGATTTGCATATAGCCATGTCTGAACTGGGGTGGCAGAGTGGGCTAAAGAACGGTGATGGATTAAACCCAGATCTTTTGACTGGGTGTGAGTGTTTGATTGATTCAGATGCTCCGTCCATCACCACCCCATTTTGTAAAGCTTTTGGCCACCATAAGTGTGGCAGGGTATGCTCACATGTGAGTCCCTTGCTCACTTTGCCACTGGATTCAAGCAAGCCGGGCTGAAGACGGCTGGAATGCCAGAAACCGGTCTTCGGAAGCTTGTTTCCGGTCCAGGGAAGACATGGCTTGGCAGTTCGGGCTGGACTGTTCCCATGAGGCACAGGGTTAGACTGATTTGCATATAGCCATGTCTGAACTGGGGCGGCAGAGTGGGCTAAAGAACGGTGATGGATTAAACCCAGATCTTTTGACTGGGTGTGAGTGTTTGATTGATTCAGATGCTCCGTCCATCACCACCCCATTTTGTAAAGCTTTTGGCCACCATAAGTGTGGCAGGGTATGCTCACATGTGAGTCCCTTGCTCACTTTGCCACTGGATTCAAGCAAGCCGGGCTGAAGACGGCTGGAATGCCAGAAACCGGTCCTCGGAAGCTTGTTTCCGGTCCAGGGAAGACATGGCTTGGCAGTTCGGGCTGGACTGTTCCCATGAGGCACAGGGTTAGACTGATTTGCATATAGCCATGTCTGAACTGGGGCGGCAGAGTGGGCTAAAGAACGGTGATGGATTAAACCCAGATATTTTGACTGGGTGTGAGTGTTTGATTGATTCAGATGCTCCGTCCATCACCACCCCCTTTTGTACCGCTTTTGCCCGCCATAAGTGTGGCAGGGTATGCTCAGACGTGAGTCCCTTGCTCATTTTGCCACTGGATTCAAGCAAGCCGGGCTGAAGACGGCTGGCATGACAGAAACCGGTCCTCGGAAGCTTGTTTCCGGTCCAGGGAAGACATGGCTTGGCAGTTTGGGCTGGACTGTTCCCATGAGGCACTGGGTCAGACTGATTTGCATATAGCCATGTCTGAACTGGGATGGCAGAGTGGGCTAAAGAACGGTGATGGATTAAACCCAGATCTTTTGACTGGGTGTGAGTGTTTGATTGATTCAGATGCTCCGTCCATCACCATCCCCTTTTGTACCGCTTTTGGCCGCCATAAGTGTGGCAGGGTATGCTCAGACGTGAGTCCCTTTTCACTTTGCCACTGGATTCAAGCAAGCCGGGCTGAAAACGGCTGGAATGCCAGAAACCGATCCTCGGAAGCTTGTTTCCGGTCCAGGGAAGACATGGCTTGGCAGTTCGGGCTGGACTGTTCCCATGAGGCACAGGGTTAGACTGATTTGCATATAACCATGTCTGAACTGGGGTGGCAGAGTGGGCTAAAGAACGGTGATGGATTAAACCCAGATCTTTTGACTGGGTGTGAGTGTTTGATTGATTCAGATGCTCCGTCCATCACCACCCCATTTTGTAAAGCATTTGGCCGCCATAAGTGTGGCAGGGTATGCTCACATGTGAGTCCCTTGCTCACTTTGCCACTGGATTCAAGCAAGCCGGGCTGAAGACGGCTGGAATGCCAGAAACCGGTCCTCGGAAGCTCGTTTCCGGTCCAGGGAAGACATGGCTTGGCAGTTCGGGCTGGACTGTTCCCCTGAGGCACAGGGTTAGACTGATTTGCATATAGCCATGTCTGAACTGGGGCGGCAGAGTGGGCTAAAGAACGGTGATGGATTAAACCCAGATATTTTGACTGGGTGTGAGTGTTTGATTGATTCAGATGCTCCGTCCATCACCACCCCCTTTTGTACCGCTTTTGCCCGCCATAAGTGTGGCAGGGTATGCTCAGACATGAGTCCCTTGCTCATTTTGCCACTGGATTCAAGCAAGCCGGGCTGAAGACGGCTGGAATGCCAGAAACCGGTCCTCGGAAGCTTGTTTCCGGTCCAGGGAAGACATGGCTTGGCAGTTTGGGCTGGACTGTTCCCATGAGGCACTGGGACAGACTGATTTGCATATAGCCATGTCTGAACTGGGATGGCAGAGTGGGCTAAAGAACGGTGATGGATTAAACCCAGATCTTTTGACTGGGTGTGAGTGTTTGATTGATTCAGATGCTCCGTCCATCACCATCCCCTTTTGTACCGCTTTTTGCCGCCATAAGTGTGGCAGGGTATGCTCAGACGTGAGTCCCTTTCTCACTTTGCCACTGGATTCAAGCAAGCCGGGCTGAAAACGGCTGGAATGCCAGAAACCGATCCTCGGAAGCTTGTTTCCGGTCCAGGGAAGACATGGCTTGGCAGTTCGGGCTGGACTGTTCCCATGAGGCACAGGGTCAGACTGATTTGCATATAGCCATGTCTGAACTGGGGTGGCAGAGTGGGCTAAAGAACGGTGATGGATTAAACCCAGATCTTTTTACTGGGTGTGAGTGTTTGATTGATTCAGATGCTCCGTCCATCACCACCCCCTTTTGTAGCGCCTGCAATCCTCTGCTGATGATGTCACATATTACATCATTCATGACATAGTCAGTGACATCACTGATGACATCTCAAATGACATCACTGATGACATCATCCACGTGACAATCAGATACACCTCATCATACACTAGTATAACCTTTCTTCACTCACTATAAAATATAAACTGCCATTTTTGAAACCACTCACACACCAATACAAGTTTTAAAAACTCCCTCACTAATTTTTTCATCTACACACACATCTAAAACTTACCTATACATTCACTCATACATGCTGACAAAGATCAATAGAACAATATTAAATATACTTATACACCTATATCAACATTACACAGCAGGATATATTCTACTCACTTATGCAGTCATCATACTCACTTATGCAAACAATTGATCATACATACATTTACTGAGTTACACACCTATACAAACATAACTTTATTTATTGGTATAGAAAGTAACTCATACTTAGTGTGCTGTCATATCACTATTATAAGTATACAGTATTCTATACAGTTATTCAGACAACCACTGATTTGCATACTTATTTATTTATATACACCAACTGTCACATACAGTGCCTTTTATATTCAACATTGTTGGACTTGTATCATTGAGAAATATATTTACTCATCAACACACCCATAAAAAATGTACTCACTCAAACAACTGTTTCCACATGCAGTCTTAACATCATATACCTACTAAAACAACTATGCGCACATCTTTGGACTGTCCCACACCTCCCACCGAAGCACACATGCATTCCCTCTTCCATATAAATACTCACTTAACTAATTAAAAACTAATATAGAGTTTCACAAAGGTAGTAACCAACTTATGCAGTAGTTATGTTATGTTATGTTATGTTATGTTATGTTATAAGCAATAAGCGCACTGTTACTCTAGAGTGTCCTGGCACGAGGGGGAGCAGAGGTGAGAGCAAGAATCAGATTAACAGGTCAAGCTGAACAGATGCGTTTTGAGCTGCTTCTTAAACAGCTGAAACTCCGAGATGAATTGGAGATCGGCAGGAAGCATATTCCATGCCTCAGCCGCCTTGACAGAGATGGACTGGCCCCCCAATTGCACTCTGCGGAAGCTAGGAACGACCATCCGGCGTTGCCCTGCTGAACGCAGAGGGCGATTTGGCACATAGAAGGCAGAACGCTTCCTAAGATAGGGAGGGCCCTGACCGTGAAGAGCCCTATGGGCCAGAGTAATCGCTTTAAACTGCACGCTCTGGGCCACCGGCAGCCAGTGTAATTCCCGTTTGTGATGTCATTTGAGATGTCATCAGTGATGTCACTGACTATGTCATGAATGATCTAATATGTGACATCATCAGCAGTTGATTGCGGGTGCGCGAAATATAGTTAGTACATCTAACTATATAGGAGCAATTTCAATGGTTTTGTATGAGTAAAATGTCCAGCTAACTATAACACCACTAAAACTTATAGTTTTTTGAGTGAATTTCAAAGGTTTTTTAAAAGCTAATTCCTAACTATATAACTCCTGAAACCTATGGTTTTTTCAGTGAATATATATATATATATATATATATATATATATATGATGAATTTTAGATCCTAGATAACTGGTGTATTTTATTGTTATAAATATTGATGCATTTCTTGAATCATACGGTCTGTACTTTATAATATCTTTTTGCACAATTTTGCACAGTTTTGCACATTGAACTAGTTGCTGCTTTGTTATTTGCACTATTACAACCATTGAGAATTTAATTGATTTTGTAAAAATTCATGCAGTCTTTTAAGCTATAGGAAATGTAGTTTCAACATGAAGAAATAATAATGTTTCGTGTATTTATACAGACAACGCAAGAACGACAATGTTGTAGGATGAGACAAATTGGGCGTTATTTAAATACAGATGATGACATGTATTTAAACTGTTATATTTATACATATATTGGTATATGCATCTATATTTACATGGATTATTTTTATAAACATGCATTGTTTATATAGCGACTCATTTCTGGTATAACTAACAATATAAGATTGCTTGATTCAGTTTCAGCATACTGCAGAGATTTAACTCATGATAAATGCTTCTAATAGTACTAGTTGCTTGATACAAAATCCTAAGTATTTCTTCACTCTCTATGGTCACATGTCCAGTCACGTACTGCAAGTGGGTGTGCACCTTATAGCATTTATAAACAAACTATGTTCATGGTGACCGTTGTGTGAACAAGGGCTCTTGGGCTCGAAACGCGTCGCTGCTAAAACTTGGGTTAAAATAAAGAACATCTTGCCTCATCTTCGTGGTCCGTCTCCCTTTTCGCCAGCTTTGCAGTTTCTGTCTGCTGGAGGTTGTTGGGAGTGCTTCATTTGATATATGTCTATCTATCTATCTATCTATCTATCTATCTATCTATCTATCTATCTATCTATCTATCTATGTATATATATATATTTATATATATATATATATATTCTGCTCGAAACCTCCACGTTTTACGTTGTAAGGAATAACCCACACTCACAGGACTTTCAATTTCCAAAAGTTGCTTTAATCTTCAACAGACAAGACAGACGCCTTCGCGTTTCGGCAAACAGCCTTTCTCGATGTCGGTAGCCACCGGACATCGGCATGTTCTTAAACTAATTCCTCACAATCAAGGAAGGACTATTGGCAATTGACATTTACCAACGCCATCTTGGAGTGGTGTGCTATTCATATTGATGTATCCACCTTTATACATGTTATGATATCATTAACCATGTAAACCACTCATTTAAACCAAGTACATTAGAACTTACGATATGTGACATTCATAACCCTCTCATGTATTCAATTATTCGTATATTAGATCGGATACTGTATACTTGTTGTTTGACGTATTTCCAGCCCCTAGCCCGCTTTGCCGATCATAGCGGTGGTGCTCCCTCCACGGCTGGGCAGCCGCGAAAATATCCAGCTCCAAAGTTACCCACAGGTTTAAGGAAGCACCCGGGCAGCAGCAATGCTCGGCAGATCACACACGCAGCAGGAGCAGCCTGACGCGTTTCGGAAACCTCCTTCCTCATAGGCTCAGTCCCACAGATTAAGACAACAGCAACTGCGGCCTGGGTGCTTCCTTAAACCTGTGGGTAACTTTGGAGCTGGATATTTTCGCGGCTGCCCAGCCGTGGAGGGAGCACCACCGCTAGGATCGGCAAAGCGGGCTAGAGGCTGGAAATACGTCCAGTTCTACATGGGGCAAGCAGCGCCAGGAACTCAGACTGCGTGCACAGTGGGGCCCATTGAAGGGCTGTTGCATTAAGGACCCAGAGGACACGGCACCCATCAGGGTGAGATTTGCCGCACTACATGTCCCAGAATTCCAGAGGGGCTTGTCCACCAACCATGTTGTGGCTTATGAATCGGCCTATCAGAAGGCAGTTTAAACAATAAATGTAGTGTGGCTAAATGCTGTTGTCTTAATCTGTGGGACTGAGCCTATGAGGAAGGAGGTTTCCGAAACGCGTCAGGCTGCTCCTGCTGCGTGTGTGGTCTGCCGAGCATTGCTGCTGCCCGGGTGCTTCCTTAAACCTGTGGGTAACTTTGGAGCTGGATATTTGCGCGGCTGCCCAGCCGTGGAGGGAGCACCACCGCTAGGATCGGCAAAGCGGGCTAGGGGCTGGAAATACGTCCAGTTCTACATGGGGCAAGCAGCGCCAGGAACTCAGACTGCGTGCACAGTGGGGCCCATTGAAGGGCTGTTGCATTAAGGACCCAGAGGACAAGGCACCCATCAGGGTGAGATTTGCCGCACTACATGTCCCAGAATTCCAGAGGGGCTTGTACACCAACCATGTTGTGGCTTATGAATCAGCCTATCAGAAGGCAGTTTAAACAATAAAAGTAGTGTGGCTAAATGCTGTTGTCTTAATCTGTGGGACTGAGCCTATGAGGAAGGAGGTTTCCGAAACGCGGCAGGCTCCTCCTGCTGCGTGTGTGGTCTGCCGAGCATTGCTGCTGCCCGGGTGCTTCCTTAAACCTGTGGGTAACTTTGGAGCTGGATATATATATATATATATATATATATATATATATATATATATATATATATATATATATATATATATATTCACTGAAAAAAACATAGGTTATAGACCATATATAGTTAGGAATTAGCATTTACAAAACCTTATTTTACTCACACAAAACCATTGAAATTCCATATATAGTTAGTTGCACTAACTATATATCGCGCACCCGCAATCCACTGCTGATGATGTCACATATTACATCATTCATGACATGGTCAGTGACATCACTGATGACATCACTGATGACATCTCAAATGACATCACTGATGACATCACTGATGACATCTCATTTGACATTACTGATCACATCACTGATAACATCATTCATGTGATGATACGATGAACCTCTTCAGACTCTAATATAACCTTAGATACACTCAGTGTAAACAGACACTCACAGACTGTCACTCATCCATGGAGTTACTCACACACTTAGTCAGTCATGCAAAGAATCAATCACACCTCCATTTCATCAACTATATAGTTATACACACCTTACTTATTGAAACATATAATAACACATATTTACTCTGTTATACAATCCCTGATACAAGTTCACAATGATCCATACAGCCACTCACACATTCACTGGCTCTTATGCACAGTTATTTATATATGTCAACTCTCACATGTACTGTGTTTTACATATGTACTTACTTTGACATGTAGCACTGAGATATCCATTCACTCACCAATACACTCATGCACACAGTCAACCGCCCATACAGGTGTTTCCACATGCACTTTTGCACCCATACATCTAGTGAATCAACTGCTCACACATCTATGCACAGAGTCATACACCTCCCAGACACCCACACACACACTCAGTCTCCCATACAAATACTTGGGCAACCAATCAATAACCCATATAGTTAGTCATATAGCTAATGATCAACACATGCATCAGATTACAGAACAACAGACACAATGATGCACAATTTAAAACAGTTTACTCACTAACCCATGCACTCAGTGAGACACATTTAATCACTCACTTATACAGTCAGTCATGCACCTACTAAATCCTTCATCCAGACACTTATACATCCACTCATTCTTCAATATGTAAGACATATTTTAACTTTACAGAAACATACAGTCACTGGATGTTGTCATCAGTGATGTCATCAGTGATGTCATTTGAGATGTCATCAGTGATGTCACTGACCATGTCATGAATGATGTAATATGTGACATCATCAGCAGTGGATTGCGGGTGCGCGATATATAGTTAGTGCAACTAACTATATATGGAATTTCAATGGTTTTGTGTGAGTAAAATAAGGTTTTGTAAATGCTAATTCCTAACTATATATGGTCTATAACCTATGGTTTTTTCAGTGAATTTTCAAGGTTTTGTAATTGCTAATTCCTAACTATATATGGTCTATAACCTATGGTTTTTTCAGTGAATTTCATAGGTTTTTTAATAGCAAATTTTTATAGTTTTTAAAAATAATAAATTTTAAATCGAATTTTATATTGTATAATTATGTTTTTTTATTTTTTTTATTCTTTTTGGTGCGCTCCCGGGGCGCGGACCAGTGAACGCACGGGTTAGCGCAATCTTGCGGCGCGCCCCGGGGCGCGTACTGATGAGCGTCCCAATAGCGCTAATGCCGCGAACGAAAACAACATCGTGACGTATTGCGTAGCCGCCACGCCTTGCGTCATAAGCGCGTATCGCGTAGCCGCGAGATGCGTCTTATGACGCACCGCGTAAGCGCACCCGGAAGCGCATACGATCGCGCAACGTAAACGCCCTGATGCGCTTACGAAACACGCCCCGGGACGCGCCCCGGGGCGCGTAGCGTAAGCGCGTCAAACCATGTGACTTTAAAATAACACTTTTCATTGGTTCATAACTTTTTTTTTTTCAAATTGTGTGAAACCCACCCATTTCTCTCACTATTGCTTTGTACTTGGAGAGAGCAAGAGCTGTTCTGTGTACTGTGTTCATCTCCTACTTTTCTGATCTACAGCAATGGCTGCAAGAGAGTCATCCAGCAGTGATTCCGACGGATTTTTAGATGAGGACCCTCCTCAGCAGAAGAAAAAAAAACATTTCATCTGGAAATTCTATGACATCCCTGAAGGACAAAAAAAAGTCAACGCTCCAAAAGTAACCTGCAAAATATGTGGTAGTACTTTATCCAGAGGCAATCCTCTGAAAAAATATAGTTTTGGAAATGCTAATTTAATCAGGCATGTGAAAAGAAGACACCCTAACAACTTTGCCAGGGAGAGTGTCAGAGAGCTGGCACGGAATTTACCCACAGATGGCGGCAGCACCTCCACTGGTGGAGCAACACCTTCGGGACCACCCCGTGGAAGAATGGTCCCTAACATTCAGCCGGTGTTTGCAGGCATCAAATTTCTGTGCACAGAGTGTGACGAACTGCTCTGCTATGGGGAGCAGAGTGTTGAACTCATTGCCATGAAGAAACAGCAACATCGCTGCCCTGCCAGTCCCTAAATTTTCACATTTTTTTGCTCCTGTTGAGCAGTTTTGGAATCCCTGTTTTTGTTTTTCCCCTGACAAAAATCCCCCAAAAATATAAAATCGTTTTAAAAAGTCTAAAAAAATATAAAACAACAAAAACAAAAAAAGTTCTTTTCAGAACTACCTCCAATTTATAAAAAAATGCTCTTTAAAAAAAAAAAAAAGTGTCATTTTTTATCTCCATGGTACGCTCCCCCGTACGCTCCCCGGTGCGCGTACCTGGCGCTCCCCCCGCGAAAATCGAATTTTTTAAAATTTTTTTTTTTACCCGCGGGACCCTTTTATGGCCCCCACATCAAAACTAGGGGGTCAGGGGGGTGTACCCTGCCCCCTTTTGCTCATTTCCCCCTTTGATTTTTGCCACCTCTTGTGTCTCAATCCTACCGAGACACAAGATGGCGGCCGCTGCGGACTGTTTCGAATGTTTACAGACACCCGAGAACCAATCAGCTTGCCGTGCGCAAGTCGCGTGGCGAGCCCGGAGCGCTCCCAGGTACGCGCACCGGGGCGCGGCTCTAGATATATATCTTTTTTTAAACCTAATTTACTCAAAATTCACAGGAGCACATATCTTGAGACCTAGCAAAGGCACATCGGGCAAACAATATCTACAATTTTGCCAAGTTTCGTGGAAATCCATTCAGCCGTTCGGGCTAAAAGTGAGGCCAACCGCCCTATGGAAATTAACATGGGAAAAACATGTTTTGGGACCCCCCTTTTTTCTCAGCCCCCCCTTGACAAACCCCCCCCAAATTTTCAGTTGCTGCTCAGAAACAAAATGTTCAATTTTCCTGAAAATTTCAGCCAATTCCGTCCACAAACGCCAAAGTTATTAGACATAGAATTTTCAAAAATCCCATAGAGAAAAAATCCTAACTATATATACCTACTGGCGACCGCCAGTAGGTAATATATATATATATATATATATATATATGCATATATCCGTTCACCAGTCCCACTAATCGGCTCTGGATGCCGATTCAACCACGTAGGTACAGACCACAGCAACGCAGGAAAATTCGTTCAGGGTAGTTTTAATGCTCCCAGATCACCAGCATGACGCGTTTCGGCTACAACACGGTAGCCTTGAAGTATATATATACTTTATGTCTGTATGTATTTTTTGCCTTTTGCTTTGCACATTCAAGCATTTCTCCTAGTCTTTTACATGGACATACACTCATAGTGTTTTGAAAGTATATATGGTTAATGTTATTGTACATAATGTTCGAACAATGCACATTATATTCCTACCTTTGACTGGCTTATATATCTTTTAAATCGGAGTCTAAGAAATCCACATCTCATGGTTGCTTGAAGGTTCGTAATTATGAATGAGAGCGTGAATTCAGTGCTGCTCACTTCTGGTAACCTCAGATCATGTTAAGCCAGTTAATGATGTGAGATATTTCATTATACACATCCCAAATATCCTGCATTCTGTTTTGCTCAAATGTGTCATTGCCATCCTGATATCTTTTCTTCAAAGAATGACTATTTCCGAGTAAAGAATTGTTTCATTTTTTGTGGCATTTGATAGCTAACTTATGCTTCTGTCTGTATCTCTGATGTGTGTGGAAATTACAAGAGCAGAAAAAATGTAATCACCTCTTGATGTTGCACTCTGGGTCCTTAAAAAGCCCCATTGACTGACCCCTTTTTTAATTTAAAAACATCATGAACTGCCTTTTACTGTCTTCCATGTATAGTAGTTTGCTCAGCCTTAGCTAAAAAATTGGCAAGCAGGGTTATTCTTGTCTTTAAATTCCTAAGTCGTCATTTAAAATTGTGAGCTCAAAAAGTTTGAAGTTTGATCACTACCAGAATGATTTCCTTAGCAGATATTTCAAAGATTGATTTATTAAAAAAAAGAAATGCGTATCTATTTCTGTTATATTTGAAATTGTAATTAGTAACAGATATGATAATCAGATGTAATTTGCAACTTCTAATGCTGTATCATGTCTGCTATCTCATGTGTGTGGGAACATTTTCAACGGTTATAAGATAACATTAAATTATCTTCCGAAAACTATAAGGAAAAGGCACTTGAATGGTCCCAATGATAATGTATCTTGTTAACTAAGCTAAGTTGGATTTGATATCTCTTTGTCAAGTGAAAATTAGGCACCTCCCAAACTTAAATTACAAATCTTGTGATCCATGATTCTCAAATCTACCTCTGTATTATTGATAGCTCTCTGTATGCAGAGGGATATGCCTACTATATCTTATTTCATTTATCTATGAAACGCCCCACCATGAATGTTAACTGGTCTGCTGCAAGAAAGGTTCTTGCACTTAAGGTACTCCAAATAGCTTGTGTAGGATTTTGTGTGTATGTATTTAATAAACAATGTATCTTAACTAAAATATTTTCTTAAATTACTTTAAAAAACAGTTGAAAAAATTTCATTAAAATTGCATGTTGCTCAGAGTCACTTTGTGCACCATGACCTGTTGTATTCCATTCTTTATTTCCCATGCTTTTGTGCGCCCCTCAACAAAGATAACCCACCTTCAAGGGGTAGCACTTTAACTTCAATATATGATTTGCCATCCAAATCCTCCTGAATGTGTGGATTTCTATGTTTTGGATCAGAGTGTGAGTTTAGCCGATAGTGACCATCTTATTGAATCCTCTTTAAAAGAACCATGGCCAGATGGACTAAACATGTGGTCACTAAAAGCGATCTTAGTCTGTGTTCCTGATTTTGTGCGAACACAGTCATTTTGGTGGCAGACTAGGGTCAGTAGACCACCATGTCTATGATCACCTTTATATGAAGTTAACCTTTTTTAAATGCAGCCTGGTTTCCTTAAAGCAGACAGGGCTATCTTAAAAAAAACTTTTTTTTAAACTGTGTTTGTGAGTTGGCTGTAGTTCCCTAGAACATGAGCAACTCTCAAGCTAACTTTTTATTATATTCACAAATGGGAACGGGGTCCCATGGGAATCACTCTGTTTTAGCTAATGAGCAGGGGGCTGATAATGTTTCCAATGTTGAGCAACTTAATTTTGGTTGCAAAATATTGATACATAGGATAAGAATCAGTATTTGGAATGCACACCCAAAACATTCCCTTTCCAGCCAATTCAATATCAATTTCAATGCACATTTAGAGGTTAAAAAAAATTGCTGATTTGCTTTATTTGTTTACTAGTAAGAAAAAGGGTGTTAACATTTGCAAACCCTCTGGTTTACCAATTCAGAGGGTTTGCAAATGCTAAAACCCTTTTTACATTTGGCCCTTAATTCATTACAGGTCTAATAAGCGTCCAACAGGTTTGAAGCATTCTTGGACATTACGTAAACTATTTTGGACTGCTGTTCCATCAAAATACTTATCATGCCAGCCCAGAAAGTTCTGACCAATATTGTACATTCCAGATTACTCTAGTTTACTCTCTTAGCGAGCATCCTGCATCTGATGCCAAAGGTTGAAAAATTGGAAATAAAAAATACAATGGTCCTTGGATTGAATCCTGACTTTGAGATTATAGTTTAAACCAATGAAAGAGAATGGTTGCAGTTTGCCAACATTTTCTTCTTGGGCCTATGCTTCTTTATCTGTTTCTGATCACATTTTGGAGGAATGTTATTTGTTCCTGTCCTTCAGGAATTCCATAATTTTAAATTGCTCCTTTGTTTCATTGCCTTATCAAGATGTGTATTCCTCTTTGGGAAGAATACTTCTGTTACCACTCTCAACCACTCTCATCTCTATCCTGCCTCATTTTCCGACCATGGCTGTTTCCCATGCCAGGTTTTCTGTCTCTTGCTTTTCCAAATTCCCTCTCTCCTTCATTGGCTACAACATTTCGGGTGACTTTAAATTCAAACTATTTAACAGGAACGTATCCTTGACTCGCGTTGCTTAGCTTCTTGGATTTCTATGCCACTCAAATCCCAGCTGAGAGAGAACGCAAGAGCGTTTTGCTCTCTACCATTGTATTCCTGTGTGTGTGGCAGTAGCCGCAAGCACGTCCTTGACTCTGCAGGCTGTGGACGTGGTCCCTTGCGCTCTGATTCCCCCAAGGTCATGGCCGGAGTCATTAGCACCTTATTGAGTGCTTGACCGCTGCCGCGGTTCAACATGCCCAAAACCGTAGCGAGTATTCTGGAGGAGCCGAAAACACCGCTTTTGATCTTCTGACCTCATATTGTGGCCCTACACTCCGGATTTCTACTTGGGCGCACGGCATGAGCCGTAGACGCTGTTTACAAACCGCGGTTGCAGTTATACAATTGCTTATCCTTTCTTGGGGTGCGTGGCAGGTGCCGCGTACACTTCCTTCACACAAAAGTACCCGCAGTAGCTGTTATTTGCATGCCATCTATTTTTTTATTTTTATTTATAAAGTTTTATATAGCGGGAACTTGATCCCGAAGGTTATCAGAGCGCTTTACAATTTGAGGCAAAGGTAGCAAATCAGAACATTAGTCTAACATGGGGAATCTAATGGGCATTGAATCAACTAGTACAAACATAACAGCTCAATATAACCTGAGTGCACAAGTAGGAATGTGCTATGTGATGGATCATATGTCTTGATTACTATGGAACACTGGGATGGCAGCTTAATATATAAATAAATTAGCAATCACAGGTACGTACATTCACATGCTTTGATGTATATTTTCAGTAGACTTCTTTTTAACTGGTACTACACGTGGCAGCATTTTCAGTCGTTTATAGTGTGACCATTCTATGCATCAACTGCGCTGATCCTGATCCTCCAGTTCCTCCATTTTCATCCATAGGCTCTCGTGATCTTCTCATCTGGTGTCCATGGTGTGCTCAAGGTCATCCTCCCTTCCACCGATATCCGTGACCTCCTGTCAGATGTCCTGCAGCCCAGCCTTGAAGTCTTGCTTAAGGGATCCAATTTCATCCTTAATTTCCTGAAGAAATAACGCCATGAAAGCCTGAGTGATTGGCACATCCGAGCTGGCCTTTTCTGGTTCAGCAATTGAAGAGACGGGGTCTTCCTGAACCTGTACATTATTTTTAGGCCATAGAGACGTTACTGGGTTGTCTTGGGTCAAAGCAGAATCAGCGTCTTTGTTGGCTCTATTTTTAGGAGGCATGGAGAAGTAGCAAAATGTGTCTGTGTCCCAAGCAGTCAAGAGGAGTCGCCCCCAAGTTTTAATTAACCCCTTCCGTGCTCATGACGAGCTAAGCTTGTCATGTAACGCTGCTTTTTTCAAAACGCCGCACAGCGCGAAAAAAGCCGCCGTACGCATGCGGTTAATTGACGGTGAGTAGCGCAACCATATCAATTACATCTCTAGGTGGCCAGGTTGACCCCAACTGTAGACCAAGAGCACAGCGGGGGTTCCGGATTCGACCATCAACCCAGCGGTCTCCACCCAAGTCCCGCTCACGTGGGGATGTCCTATCCCCGGTAAGACTGACCACTCTGCGGCGCCTCAGGACTGTTCAGCAGCAGCTGTAAATACTGATAATTCTCTACAAACCGTGGTTGCGGTCCCAGTCCTCATCTGTTATCTCACGTGGGGCACGACAGGAGTTGTGTTCACTAAACCCATTTGTTTTATAAACCACAGGAGCGGTATTCGGTTTATGCATTAACTTTCCCGGTGTTTGGCAGGAACCTCTAGCATTATTATGCCTTTCTTTACGGCCACAGGCACATTCGTTTGGTGATTTGCAATTTTCCTTTCTACATCACCCCACTGAAACACTGAGACTTCTAGAAGGAAATCTGCAGTTCACAGATTAACATCTAAATTCTACACACCTTTCAATTGAGGTGAGTGCACATACGTATGTCTTCTCAATCACTGTAGAGACAATCTTTGTACTACTGTGTACCTCCCTCTTTTCTTTCCTTCTCTAAAGTCCCTTTCATGTTTATTTCTTCCAGGCCTTGACTTGCCCATCGCTCCTACTACTCCTACTAAACAAACGCTGCCTGTGATTCCCTTCATCCTTACCAAGTTACTTCTGGACTCCACACCTGTCACCACTAACCTCGACCCCAAGCGCATCTGGTGTGGGGTATATCATTCCCTTTGCCCCTTGAGATCATCGGCCATCCTGTTTTAGTCAGTGTGGAGGATTGGTCTGAAGGTGAGAGGGATGACTCTCTCCTTTTCCGCGGTTCCTGGTTTTCAGGTGAGTGGGATTGTTATAAATTCAAAGATGGTGGCAAATCCCTTCCGTGTAATGATCCTTTGGTTGGACAGATTCATTTTTAAATCCAATAATCTAGATGTTGCATGCAGAGACATCCGTGATTAATTGGGATTAGTGTTGACTTCCTCTGTTCACATTAAAATAAAATTGCCTGTGAACAAAAGCTCCCCCAGTTTACTTAGGACATGATTATTGGTCTGCCCTCCACAGTTCAAGAGCAGCAATGCAGAATCAACAGGAATCATTATCTTAGCCTATGTAAAAAGATCTCCAGCACTACTAAGGACATCATCAGTCCCACCTAAGCATAAGAAAGCTTCTAATTGTTCCACAGTATTTTCTTGTTCAAAAGTAATTATACGTATTCACTGTTAGGATACAGTAGCTTTTGTGAGATGTTGTTCTCTGAAAGAATATATGATTTTATTATAGTATATCACCATTGCAGAATGATACTTTTGAATGGGTGGCTGAAATTCTGGATGTCTTAGTGACAAGACTCAGTGTACATCGGCTGATTTCAGCCCAGGCTAATATTCGACCCTAGAGAGTGAGGATCATTATTCTCCTCCTTTGCTTCTGGTTACAAATTGAAGCAGTGACGATGCTGGACTAAATTTGATTTTGCCAGAAAATTGTGCACAATTTAGTCCCAGGCCATTTGCTGATTTACATTAGATTTTACAATTTGTGAGTTATTCTGTGCCATAAAATATGATGAAAGGAAGAACTAAAGAGGGAAGGACAGATATTTCCATATAGGGCTGTAAGAGCCAGAAGAATGCACATTACATCCAGCACCTTCAAGATATGTCATACACTGATATGCGATGCAGCAGCTGAGATATCCGGTGACGGCCACTCCATTAGGGCATTGGCGCTCCACCCCACTGCTTTCTATTTTGAATACCATTTTATTTTCTGCTTCTCGCACTGCGAAAAAGCAGAAGGGCAGGGGTATGCCTGGTTTGGGGCAGGCGGGAGGGTACGCCTGGTTGTCAGGTCGTGGAGGAGTGGCTTGGACCACTCTGAGTGCCCTGACTGTTTGGTCGGCCCTGGGGCCCACCAAAGCAGTCATGCCCACTCTACATTTTCTCAATGTAGGCTGCATGCAGCTTACATAGAGAAAATGGCGCTCCTACTGGTGCCTGGCCGGCCGCCGTCCAGCACTCTCCACCAATCACCGCGCTGCCATTGCAGAGTTGTGATTGGCTTACGGGAGGTGAGAGAGCATGCATGTTAGCAGAGGCGGCATGAGACCAGCCGGTTAGGAGAGTTTTAATTTTATAATTTTTTTCAAAGTCCCGACCCGCGGTAACCCCCGCGCGACCTCTCCCCCCTTCCACGAGTATATTGCGAGCTGCGACTGGAAAAGTTTAAATGATTATGTAGGAAATATCATAGTACCATAGGAAAGTCATGGTGGTACGGCTACAAGGAAGCCTATTTTAACATGACTGCCTCTCTTAAACATGACATGTAATACGAGTGAGGAAGTTGCCCGTATTGGCTCTATATTAAAAAACAGGAAATGCGAGGCAAGCATTATTTAAGTTTTCAGATGGATTTCGTTTCTGAGTTACTTTTCTCCAGGGACGTGTCTCGAGCTTCTCAATGAATCGGTGCTTCGCCTACAGCTAAGCTTTTTACTTGTGCGATTGATTTTCACTGAGCTTCTTGTCATGGTGTCCTGAATAAGTAGTGTCTGTCACTCTTTCTGGGATCTTGCGGGACAGAAATCAATCAATTAAACATTTCCAGTATAATTAATGGCAATGTAACTGCATAGCGGAGGCCAATAACTGCTTTGTCATTCTGTAATACCCTGCACACTGCGGTCTCACTGCCATAGTTACGTTCTGTACCCAAGAGTATTGCAGATGATTGGTTGAGATTTGAACAGGCAACTTTCAATGATTGTCCTCCTGGTTCAGTTCCCAGCATCCCTGCTTGATTAAACTACCTTCTAAACCCATTGTTTATTTAGCTAGGACAGTTTCTCAGTGAAAGGTAGTTATTCCATTTAATATATGAAAACTAGTGACTGTTAGTCGGAACATTACAGTGCTTTGTTATGTCTGCATCATATCTAGGTAGAAAGCACACAAAATATAAATGTTGGAATCAAATTTGTTTTTCGTCAGTGGCAGTGAGTGATTGGTAGTAGTGTGGCTAGGTTTAGGTGAGTGGGTGACTCTATAAAAGTGATAACTAGGGTGACTTTGGAGAAGTAGTGGTCTGAGTGTCAATATATGAATTGAGTGAAAGTGGCATTGGCGAGGTCATGGTGTCAGTAGAAAGCATAGCGTGGGTAATAGTGAAAATGACCCTCGGTAAGAGGCGGTGTTAGTGGTTTAGTGCCAATGAGTTTCAAAGTGTCTCAATCATAATGTAATTGGCAGTAGATGACTATTGTAGCGGGTGATTGTTTGCTAATGATGATGCAGGCCATCAGGGAAAAAGTTGTAAACATGTTTATGATGGCTGTAGGTGTTTGGACCTGTTGATGGGGTTGGGCAGAGTTGGGATTCTGGGTGGGTGCGTACTATTTCAAGACTATACGTTTCCACTGCTTTATAAGCCTGGCTTTATCATGAAATACATTTGCTTTAAAATGCACCATTTGCCAATCTTTTTTCAATTTTCTCTTGGGAGGAGGGCCCAACCTGTACCCCGCTTTTGCTCGCCTCGCTTGATAATATCTATTTTAGTCCCTATTTCACCAGCATGAATGAGAGCTGCCGCTATAGAGTTCTTTGACAGCAACAGTAGCATGGTCAGAGATATGTTATTCCTTGTTGATGACTATGTTTTGTTTAGAAAAAAAGGGCTGGCTCTAAAGTATTCTGGCTGGTGCCTGGAGAACTAGGTAGCCTGTGTTATTTTCTTCAGCTGTTCCCCCAAATTATTAGAAGGAGTAACTCCCTAGCCTGGTGTAACAGTCTTTCCTGCTGAACCTCAGCCCCTATGTCGGACGATCCTGCTCTTCTTTTCTTTCCAGGTCTGTGCTCAATATAGGTGTGGGAAGACCCTTTACTGTGAATCCTCCTGTTTCAGATGCACAACCCTTGTATCATGAGTTAGTAATGCAAGAAAGATGTCTAGTGCTCCCCAATTTCATTATTAGGCTTTAAATATGTAGGGGGCCAGGGTCCCATTTACTTCCCTCATCTCTTGAAGGTTATTATAAATATAGGTTCATGATTCAGAGGCTGTCCACACTATTAATGATTCTTTTGGTGTATGCCCCTGTACTAAAGCAAACCTGAAAGAAGAAAGAGAGGGATGCTGTTTCTCCTTTTGGAGAGGGGTTAGAAAGCTGTTTGCCAGCTAAACAGTCTCTTTAAACACTGCACTACCACTGCCCTGAGTGAATTCAACTGCAAGGCTCTCATTATAATGGCGATGCGATGAGCTTCTGTCTGCCATCGCCTCAAGACGTGTCCAACCATATGTCGGCAATCCCACCTGCCCGATTAAAATGCATCCACTGTGCAGGTGTTTGGAAAACTGCCCTTTTTGATAGCGGCTTTTGCTGCGGCCCTAGAACATGGCTGCAGCACACGTAGCAGTGGAAAAGAGCATTTCTAAAACATCCATGCACCACGTGACACGCACCTTGTGGTGACAGGCACGCGGTGCATGGATGTTGAGGGGGGCACCACATGTGCCCCCCAGGCCACATTCCAGTGACCCATGGGGACAGGGGCCCTGCTAGTGGTCCCAAAAATCCCTTTCCATCTGTCTATTTATGGCAGTGGGACCCCATGAACAGGCAATCGGAAAGGGAAATCCTAATCCCTATGGTGGTGCCTGTGCAGGCACCACCCAATTGTAGGGATTAGGAATCCAACTGCCCTCCTTATGGGCTCCTTGAGCCTTTCGGATGTGGTGGTCCCACCTACAGCATCATAATGCGGTGGTCGGACCTCTATCCTGGATGTGGGTGGGACCGCCACCGATAGCCTATCGGTGGTAGTCCCACCAACATCCTAATGAGGCACCAAGACAGAAATTGTTAAATCTAAACCTGCCCATACAGCATCCTTGTGGTCACCCACAAAAATAAATAGCCTTTTCCACAGTGCAAGCAGAGGATTCTAATCTCTAGATTGCTGCAGACTCCTTCAAGTTTGTAAGTGAGTCGAAGTCATGGCACCTCATCTATCTGGCCTCATTCCAATGCTCAACTATACAATGTCTCCCTCAGTATAGCAGCAGCATTTTACCCTGAGAAACCATGCTCATTTAAGTGAAGTTTGAAAATTAAAAATATCAACAATTATATTTGTAAATACACTATTAAAGCTAGCGCTTCAATACTATTGAATTATGTGTTGGTGATTCATTCAGAATTATTTTATGAGTGGTTGAAGAGTATGGTCAGTAGAAGTCTGAGTGCTACATGAAGATGGATGTGCTCAGGAGTAGGGTTATTCCACTTTGCAGTCCATGTATACTTAATGCATTTCCCTTTAGCATGCTAAGAAGGAAAAATACCAATGGCATGCTGCGTCTATAGGCAAACTGCAAGAGGAAGAAAATTAGTTTAAGAAAAGGCTACAGAACCTTACAATGTCTATATCTAATTTAGGGGCATAATTTCAAGGACTTGTGTTAAAATTATCGCCATTTTATCGGCAGGAAACTGCCGAGAAAACGGCGATAATGGGCTTGATAATACGCCCTTGTTAATTCCCATAGAAACCCATGTTCTGATGTTAACATGAGCTTCTATGGGAATTAACAAGGGCGTATTATCAAGC
The DNA here is from genome assembly GCF_964261635.1 of Lissotriton helveticus. Classification (NCBI taxonomy): domain Eukaryota; kingdom Metazoa; phylum Chordata; class Amphibia; order Caudata; family Salamandridae; genus Lissotriton; species Lissotriton helveticus. The sequence goes on along the minus strand of NC_136071.1, from coordinate 643,022,953 downwards.
CCATTATCGCCGTTTTATCGGCAGTTTGCTGCCGATAAAACGGCGATAATTGTAACACCGGTCCTTGATAATATGCCCCATAGTTCGTCATGAGGCAGCGACCTTGCCTTTTATAGAGAGTAGTATCAGGTTAGCCAAACCTGCCTTGAAGCTGCCTTTTTCAGGGAATCTATCTACTAACTGAACCCGATTAATTTTCAATTATATCCGAATTCTGAAAGTGTTTTCTAAGACCCATGGTATAAGCTACAACTGTAACACTGCCAACTTTTTAGGCCTCAATGATTTGGTTGACAACCCTCTTGGTTTGGAGCCTTCTGATATAAACCCGATTCAAACAACTTTTTATCAGAAATTCGAAGTTGAAGTGAAGTTGACTGAGTTATTGAAATCTTGTTAGAACCTATTTCCATCTTAAGCAATGTGTTGGAAGCGAGTTACGTTTGCACTTGGTTCCCACTCCTTGTATATAATAGGAATCTTAGAAACCATTTTAGAGTAGCTATACTATAGGGTATGCTTAGTTTTCCCAAAATGTGGGCACTGGAAACAAATATCCCTTGTTTCTCGTGTGATGGTTTGTCAATGTAAACTGTGATGTAAATGTTATTTTCTGTAATACTTATCTGCCCCAAGAAAGAAGTATGTATAACCAGTTTTTCAGGTTTATGGCTAATGGATGTGTGGACCTTTTTATCGTCTGCTCCTAAACTCTACGGGCCATATGTACAATGAAGTGATTGAGTGAGGTGTTAGCCAGCTTAATGCCTCCCTCCTCCACTTCAGAAACTGCACCATATTTACAAGAATATAGTGCCGCCTTGCGTTTCCCCTGTGCTAGTGATAAGTTTAGCAGCTTAGCTCCAACGCAGGCATCCTCGCACCATAGTGCAAGGGTGTTTGCGGGCTGGGCAAGATTGTTAATGTGTAGGAAGGTGTCCCTTCCTGCACATAAGCAATCTTTAAATCCATTTTGTCACTTCTATGTATGCTGCTTAATGTAGCACACATGAAAGTTACAAAATTTCATTTTTTTTTAAAAATTGTTTATGTACAGGAAGATTGTTTATGTACAGGAAGGGACACCTTCCTACACATAATAAATCCAATGCGTTTCGCTTTTTCCGTGTGTACTGCACAAGGCAGAACACATGGATAGTGGCGTAACGAAAGTTTAAAGGACTCCCCTGTAATGTACACGGAGGGCCCCCGCTCCGGATTTAATCCGGAACGCTCAGACCTGAGTACTGTGCTGAGAGTGCCCCCTGTAGCCTGGGGTCCCCCGCACTGCGGGGGAAGTGGTGGCATGTGTTATGCCCCTGCACATGGAAAAAGCAAAAACGGGGAGAAATAAAGCATTTCTCCTCGTTTTGCCAACTTAAGACCAGGTTTTCCCTGGTCCTAATTTTGGCGCTGCCTCCTATTTACACCACCCTTGTAAATAGGGGGCAGCGTCTAAATAACTGGGTGTTTGTAGTGGAACGCCCACCCCAACACCCACTGCGCACCCCTTTCACGTTAAGCATAGCGTGAAAGGGGGCCTTATTTACAAGGCAATGTTAACGCTGCCTTGTAAATAAGGTGAAGCCCCTATCGCCACAGGAACGTAGGAAAAAGTGACGTTCCTGTGGCGATAGGGGCTTGTACACATGCCCCTGCGCTTATTTGTTTTGCAGTGAATAAGTACATAAGAGTGGCTATTGTACTTAGGACTGAAATACGAAATAGTGCGCCATTATCAATTTTAACTAGCTGGTTAAGCTTGTTAAGGAAAGGCCCAGGGTATCTCTGGACCTCACTGGCACATAATCATTAACCAGCATTCACTGTCTTATTCACCCACTTACCAATATGCAACACCCAACTTGCATCAACTTGTGTACTTCTAATGATTGACATCAACTTGCCCACCAAAAGGGCCGTGTAAAGTGTTTACCACACAAGCTTAGTTTTGTGGAGTTTTCAATTCAATTTAATTGGCCCACCAGTTTCAGTGGAGTTTCCTGCTTCGCACAGGTTTTGTAAGACTGTTGCTTCCATTGCAAAAATACCTATATGACTTTACACCTCGCAACCCACACATGCTTGCATGCATCTGTCCACTCACATGCACCCTGGCACTCACTTCTATCCCACACATCCTGTAGTTACAGTATGATTACAATTGTTTAAGTGAAACTATACTTACCTGACACTAATCTTGATGCAACATGGAAGTGACTGCAGAACTAGGATGCTTTATTAATCTCCTCCCAGATATATTACCCAAGAAAATCGAGAACACACCTGGCCCTGCCAGACCTGACCAGTGAGAAGATGTTGGCGAAGATAGTGGTATAAAGTCACGAATTAACTTGGGTGTGAGTAAATCCTGCTTTTGATAGAAGACACTACTCAGCATCCCCAAAAAACATAACTATTCCTGAAGATGAGTATCATTCTGAGCTAAAGCTGGTTGAGTGGAGTGGTCAGTGAGTGGATGTGTGGCTGAGCCAAGAGCACGCCTAGGCATAAACTGCACATGTCATAGTTGGCAAGTGAGTTGTGAATCAGGTTTAAGTCTCCAGCCCATAGTTAACAGTTATCAAATCATAGGATTTTGGGGATGAGTATTTATTTCCTTGCTTCAGTTGCACCAAATAGGTCAGATACATCAGAAATGACCAACCTAAATGAAAAACATTAAAAACAGTTGAGATCTAATGTGCAACAAATGCACATTTTGCAAATATCGAATGAAAACAGCTGTAAGCAAAACGTGCACTCATAGATTAACTCATAGAGGGATTGATTGAGAAAGAGAAAGATGCTATGTATGTAGACAGGCTTCGTTCAGTTGAGAATTCTGAAATAAACAGTTGCGGCTGGCGATCTTAGAAAGTGGTGGGTGTAAATACTATCATTGATTTTGTATGAGTGCAGTTAGCGTGCTCATCCTGCTTTTGAGGGAACAGGAAGTTTTGCTATCACAAAAAAACACACTGTATATTACAGAATGTGTACTCGTATGTGTGAATTCCTTTTGACAGCTGTCACATGGCGTTCATGCCAGTTTTCACACAGCTACAGATATGATTTAATTTTTTCAGTGTTGCAATGTGCTAAACTCCTGTCTGGTAGGCATTAGGTAAATGTTATGTCTGTTATTGCAGACAGATACGTCTGATATGCATTATTCCTGTCATCATAAGACAGTTAATTTCTGACAGCCAAGTATGGTCGGACTAGAAGGGCTGGCAGTTGGACATTGGGCGATGGTCCAGTGCCGCAGGATCATCTGTGGCCCTGTTTTTAGGGCCTCTGTAAACCAGCCCACAGATACTTACTATGTTCCGTGGTGCCCATCAGGCCACTGTGAAGTGTCACCACTATCATAGGCACTCCCTGCCATGCTGTCAAACGGAGGTTGGGGGCCAGGTGTTGTTTGGCCCTTGGGCACTCTCACCTCAGCCCCCTGCTTCGTGTGGCCGACCCAGCCCAGAACCAGTGTCATTCCCCTGATGTGCCATCACTTTCAGGCCATGGCAGGTGTGGGGAGGGTAGGAGTACGTAGGGGCCTCAAAAGGGGGCCATTCTCACCCAAGCCCACCCTGGAGTAGCAGCATCAGCTGTGTGGTTTTCTTGACCCCTCTCCACTGTGCGAAAATATCCTAAGGCATTAATGGGATGTGCAGGGGGTTAGCAAGAGAAATTATTTCATTAGTGGTCAGGTGTTGTCACCTCTGTCCCAGTGTTTTTAGGCCTCGATAGAGGAGTGGGGGAATATTTGTATGGGCCTCGCAATGAGGTCATAGTTCCCAGAAAAACATGGGATGTAGCGTTATGCTCTCAGAGCTGCTGACATTAGAACTGGGGAAGTACGTTCGAGTTCTGGTGTCAGCTCAATATCCAGTGATTCTGGGCAAATCAATGAATCTACCTAAATAAAAATGAATGTGAGTAAGTGCGATGTTGTGGGTGCTCCTGGTAATTGCTCCAATGCCTTCAGACCGAGTTCACACTATATAAAGCTACAAAAAAAATACTAAGCATTTGGGAATGTCGGCAACTTTTTTGCTGAGTGCCTAGGCCTAATTGTGATCCTGGTCTCATCATGACCTTTCACCACCGGTGTGATGGCTTTGATAGAGTCAATTACTTCTGGTCGTTGACAGACAGATATAAAGCATTTCAGATTATTCAATATGCATCTCTCTGGTAGTCTTCGTCAGGGCTGATTTACTTTTCCTCCCATAATACTTTTCTGTGATTAGGAGAAGAGAGGGTGTGAGAATGGGAGCATGGAGAATGCAAGGGAGGATCATGGTGAAACACGCCTTCTCCTCTCCAAATCCTGATCTGAATAAAAGGACAGGAGAGGCTGCAGTGGTGCACTCAGGACGGCCAGAGAGGGTTACAGTAGAATTCTACCAGTGGAACAGCCAGTGCTTAAATTGTAAAAATATAAGTGCTAGGGCCCAAGATATTCTATTGCAGAATGTACCATTCACACCTCTTGCCACTGCTGCTGAATGGCAGGGCCAGCATTACCTATGAACCAACGCACATAAAGAAGTGTGACATTTTGGACAATTCCAGGTCATTCCAAGCTGTAGGGATGACCTGGAAGTTTGAGTTGGTCATTTGTTTTATTCCATTAAACTGCTAAACACTTGTGCTGTGGTCAAAATATAGGCTGAGAACATCATCATGTGGTGTTCTCTCATAAACAAGTGCCAGTGTTTAAAAACAAGTGCAAACATTGGCCCAAATTAACACTGGGGACAGCACAGCAGCACTGCTGAGAGAGACCGTGCAGTCACTGCCTGGTGTTACCACTTGCAGCCAGCTGGGTGCTCCGTCGACAGACAAGTTAGAGGCTCGTAGAAATGTGGCTCACCCCATGCTTCACGTTGCAACGCGCTGCTGTTATGTGTTGTAGGGGAAGTCAGAAAATGGAGGAGTAATCCAAGACAGGAACCTGAGTCAGTAACTCAAGTGCACTGCACGTATGTCTGATTCCTGGATAAAAGTTGTATTGCTGTGTGTGCTTCTGCTGCTGTCCTACTCACTGCTGGCTGGGTGTTACGAGAGGCTGGAGAGGAGTAAGTGAATCACACTGCCTGATATACTCCTCCCCAGCCCCTCACAACCCCCAGTCTCATTGAGAAGAATGTAAAAGGTGGGTGTAGTCCAGTAATGAACACCAAGCCTAGAACCACCCATTTACACCTTGACTGTGCTAGCCTCACTTGTCTCCAGACCTTTAATACCTATGGCACTGAGTTCACCCTTGTCAGGGTCACAACAGTAATCGCTGCAAGGCTGAAAATATCACTGATGGCGACAGCAGGCTTCGTTCCTTTCATGGAGCTATTTCTCTCCCATGTGTGTCAAGAGCAACTTTATCCTCACCCAGCACAAGCGCAGTGACACCCCAGCTAAAACAAAGCATGATCTGGAGCCTAATGGGGCAGTGAGGCTTGTGCTAAGTAGCGGCGGCTCCTCTGCTATGGCAGAGGAGCATCACTCCAACCAGCAGCTTCAAAACTTGAAAAATAAAACGGTAATAAAGCATGTTAATTGTAATTTTCTTTTTCTCCATTGTGGGAAATGAGCATGAATTTTGAAAACCGATTTACTCACTGTGTTAGAATTTTGGACTATTAGTCAGAGGTGGGCGAAGAATTCTGCTCGTCTGGTGGAGTTCACAGATTTTTACTCACTTTGTGCTCCGTGCGGAGTTCCACAAAACTCTGCGAAGTGACAACCTGCTAATGGTTAGTTGGCAAATGCTCGCAATAGAAAAATAATTTGCTAGCTCTCCTCAGTGAGATTTCTCAATGCGGGTGGTCACGGCAGGTCGCCACCACTCACACTGAGAAATCTACCACTCACATACAGGAAACTGATGCTCTAAAAGAATGTCTACTTGAGCATCAGAAAGCAGCTGTGCCCTCTGGTGCGATGAGGAGGGCAGTTTGCGCTGATTTTACTGTGTGGGACAAACTTCTGGTGCTTAAAAGCAGTGCGAGCAGAACAACTTAACATACTCCGCCATTGGTGGAACTCCGCTGAGCATGGCTGACTTTTTCTGTCACTTCGTAGGAGGAGTAAAACATATTAGTGATCAATGCTACTGCAAGGATTCCAAAAAGATCTCTTCTTTTTACTGCTTGATCTCGATAGGTCTAGCTTGGAAGTTGCCAAAACAGAAGATTGCCAGTCAAAAAAAGGAGGGAGGGGTAGAGTCTGTCCATTGTATACATATTTGTCTTCTAGCTAAGAGCACAGCATAAAAAAGTAGCGATCTTGCAGGGCCTCTAACATTTTCTTGTAGGCCAAAAAAGACCACGGGTAAACCGATGATGATAGGGATTCCTATTGTTTCCAATAAAAAACTGCCAACACACGCCCAAAAAGGGATCAGAGCTGGACACTCTTTAAACATATGGGTATCAGGAGCCGAGGCCAGTCCACATTTCTTACAACATACAGGCAGCTCTTTATTGATTTTAGAAAGCTTAAGTGGAGGAAAATAGGCCCTCTGAATGAGGACCAGGTGATTACTTTTAAGCAAAGCTGGTTTTACAATTTCATATAATAGTTTACAGGAGGACTGCCAGAAAGTGTCACATTTTTGAGCTGGTAAGACACTTCCCCATAGTTCCTCGGCGAGGTTAAACTCTCCATCCACGGCCTCCAGGACTGCCTGATACCAAAAAGAAACTTCTTTCTTCACACAGGGTCTGGTCACAAGATTGTACTCTAAATCGATACCCCTCCCTAAAAGGCTTCCCTGAGTTGTTTCTAGCTGCGCCTGGACCCAACTAGCCAGCTGAAGATATTTAAATCTGGAGAGACAAAGCCCAACCCTCCCACTAAGTTGTTCCCATGTTATCAAAGTGCCATCAGGGATTAGGTCCCCCCAAACCGCCAGGCCAGATTCCCTTAAAGGAGCCGCCAAACTATCCGTCAAACACCCTGGACCTCCAGGTGACTCCCATAAAGGGGCCATGCTAGAGAAGTACCCGAGATTGACCGACCTCCTCAAATCTGCCCATGTTTTACCCAGACTCTGCAAAACTTTAAGCCTAACTTTTTTAAAATACTTAACGTCCCCAAATTTGAACAAAAAACCCTCCACCGGTAGATGTGCAACCTGAAGCATTGCTAAAAACATCCCTCCTACCCCAATATTGACCGGTATTTTCAGTAACATATTAGCGTGGGAAAGTTGGAAGGCCCAAGCATAGATCTGAATATCAGCCAGGGCGAGACCCCCCTTCTCCCTTCGCCATCTCAGCTTCTTCCAAGCTAGCCTAGAATATTTATAGCCCCAAACGAAAGAATTAATGTCCCTCTGAATCTTATCAATTTGTGGTTTACCAAAATGAAGAGGGATACAATTAAAAAGGAAAGAGATTTTTGTGAGTATTGACATTTTGGCCAGATGGACTCATTAGCTTCGCAACTCTTTCGCCACCGCATTAAGATTGGACTCAGTCATCTTGGCTATATCTTGCACTATGTTAATCCCCATGTATCTCATTCTAGAGCGTATCTGGTGCTGAAACTGATTTTCCGGCTGGTTCCAGGCCATTATCTCAGTTTTAGCACATTAATTTTGTACCCCGACACTAGTCCAAACTCCTGGGCTTGACTGATGACAGCTGGAAATGCATTTTCTAGGTCAGCAGTATAGATCAGAATATCATCGGCATACAGGTCTAGCTTCCTCTCCCACTCTCCATACCTAAACGGCTGAATGTTAACGTCCTCTCGGAGTCATTGAGCAAATGGCTCAATGTATAAGTCAAAGAGGAGAGGGGAGAGTGGGCAGCCCTATATAGTACCCCTAGATATATTGAAGGGTGCCGAAGTACTGCCGTTTTCCAGAAGTCTAGCCGAGGGGCACCTATACATAGGAGGGCACCTATACATAGATTGCACTCTGCTGCAAAACTTCTAGCCAAGATTAAATTTTCCCAAGACCCCCAACAGGTATATCCAATTCACCCTGTTGAAGGCCTTGGTGGCATCCAAAGTCATGGCTGCCAAAGGAATGGAATATATTGAAGCCATATCTATGGTCCCGATTAGGTCATAAGTCAGATGCGATATCCGGCGACCTTTCTCGAAACCCTTCTGGTCTGAATGAAAGATGTCCCTAGCCACTGCACCTAGTCGTGCTGCCAATATAGAAGTGAAAATGTTATAGTCGGCCTTCAATAACGAAATGGGTCTATAAGACCCACAATTGAATGCCGGCTTCCCTGGTTTCAGGATAAATACTATAGTGGCATCGTTCCATGAGTCTGGTAGCAGCAGGCCTGCCTGCAAAATCTTATTAAAGAGTTTGGACATAAAGGTTATAACCTGGTCACCCAAAACTCTATAGATCTCAGAAGGTAAGCCATCCGGCCCTGCCGTCTTACTGTTCTTGCTATTGTAAATAGCCTCCCTTACTTCCCCACAGGAGAATTCCCTTTCTAAATGTAGCTGTTGTTCTAAGCTAAGAGAAGGAAGCGAGATATCTTCCAGCCACCTTTGGGCCCCCCGCTATCGACCCCACCATCCTCATGATAGATGGATTGGAAGAAGGCTCGAAAGGCGTTCCGGATTTCCTCATCGGTGACTAATGTACCCCTCTCATTTCTGATCTCATTAATGTAACTCCTTGCTCGGTCTGATTTACTCTTCCAAGTAAGGAGTTTGCCTGCTCCTTCTCTATATTCAAAATGGGGGATCTTACTGGCCTCCCACCTTCGAATAAGCCTGATATTTAAAATATTTTCAAGCTCAGCTTTTAATCCAGTAATCTTATCTCTGCATTTTTTAGCCTTTTGTCAATGTCTAGGATCCCTTCTTTATACTTTTTATTCTTATAGTACAACCTATTAGTTATTTGTCCACGCAACAAAGCTTTCAACAATTCCCAGACAGAGTTTATTGTGGATGTGCCATAATTCACCTCCAAGAACCATGCCGCTTCCTGTGAGAGAAAGAGGGCTTTTTCCTCCTCCAAAAGTATGGCTCGATTAAAGGACCACGTCCTAATAAGGCTGGGTGTTTGGCACTTAAGAACCAAAATGACCCCAGAATGATCCTAAAGATGAGGTGCCAGATAAGCTATGTTCTTAACCAAGCTCCTTAATGAATAGCTGACCAAAACAAAGTCAATTCTTGACTGATGCATGTATTTAAAATTTCGATACAAGACCCCCATCTGGGTCCCTGATCTGTCCCTCCAAATATCTGATAGAGTGAACTGCCTCATGGCCCCAAGCAAATATTCCAGAGATTTGGAAAAAAACAACAGCCCTGCTAGTTGGAGCTTTATCTAATGCTGGATTCAAAATGATATTAAAATCCCCTGCCAGGACCATTGGCTCTGGGAAGTCCAATAGATGTGTGCAAAAATTGACTTCAAACTAGTAGGGTCATCGTGATTGGGACCATAATGACCAATTAACGTTAACAAGGTATTCATTATTGAAGCTCTAACTATGACCCAACTCCCATTTGGATCTTGTATATAAGAGCAAATATGGGCCCTAGCTGATATCTTAGAAATAATTGATACCCCTCTGCTATTTGCTGACTGGTTTGTACTAACACCCAACTTTGAGATTTTAACAAAGAGGTTATTTCATCTTCCAATAAGTGTGTCTCCTGGAGAACAATGACCTGCGCAGAACAATCCCGCAGATACTGCAAGATCTGGTCTCTCCTTGGTCTAGTGCGCAGGCCATTGACATTTCAGGAAAGAATCTAAAAAGAACTCATGGCGGCTCCCAATTTTCAACTCTATCGGAACATCGGGGTCAGATCCACGCCCCCTCAACACCTGGGCACTGATCTTCCCATAACCCACACCCTTAATGCTAGCTCCAAAAATGGACATATCGAAAATGACGGAAATTAGGCTTCTTTTATTTTTATAACTCCCCCTCCCCATCCCTACCCCCAATCATCCGGACAAGTCCAGATAATTGCATCCTGAAGTTTCCTACCCTCCCCTCTCCAAAGAAAAAACACCCAAACGTGCTGAGGGGAAAAAAAAATAGTGGATAAAGAAAAGAGGAACCTAACTATGCCTAAACCTATAATGGGTATAAGACAAGATATATGTTGAAAAATAATTACATTTCTCAACGCTGTGTTTAAATAGATGAGCTAACCATGGGGCCGGCGGAACAGAAGGAGAAACTTTAGAACGAAGGCTAAAGGGTGAAATATACCTAACCCAACTGTAGATTTGCTAGCAGATCTTCAGCCTCCTGTACCGATCTCACGTTATGCATTTTGTTTTTAAACATGACCTTCAGAAAAGCCGGAAATTTAAGCTGGGCCACTGCTCCCAACTTTCTAAAATCCTCCAGATTCCTGCCCAGCTCCCACTGTCTGTCTAATGTGACCGGGACAGATCCGATCTAATCTGGAAAGGGAAGTCCTTGCCCTTCAAAGATTTGAATTTAAGGGATAAATTAAGGATCTTCTCCTTCACTGAGAAGGTGTGGAAATTAATAAGGGTTTTCCTCGGCTTAGCATGATTCGGATATCTTCTGAAGGGATCCGTATGGATTCTCTGGATGTCCCAATCCAATTCCTCATCTGAGATCTCTAGCTTAAGTGATACTTTTAAAAGCTTGACCATAAAGAGCTTGAGGTTATCGCCTTCGCTCCCCTCTGAAACATTCAATATTCGCAGATTATTCCTGCGGGAATTTTTCTCCAATATTTCCATCCTGTCCCGTAAAGCCCCATCTTCTTTTTTCAGGGCAACAAGGTCGGCTTTCACAACGTCTAACTGCTCCGATAGTGCCCCCACATTTAATTCTAATGCTTCCGTCCTGGTATTTAGGAGGGCTCCTTTTTAGTCCAGTGATTCACAGAAGCTCCTGATCTCCCCTTGGTTTGCGGCCGAGACCTCAAAACCCTTTTTTATGTCTGCCGACAATGAGGCCATAAGCAGCTTTAGGGTGGAAACCGAGTGTACATCTGACGCTGAAGACTCTGAATTCAGAGTTATAGCTCAGCTGTCCAAACATCCTTCCGTAGAGACCTGGCTCTTACCAATAACTGGACCCTGAATATCTCCTGGGGAGGCAGAATGGGGTAACTGATCAACAACCTCTTTCCCTTCTTGCACTACCTCTATTCTGTTACCTCCACACACCAACCGAGAGCTTCCTGAATCAGAAAGATCAATATCCTCTCCAGACTTGTGGTGTCCGGACTTAGACTTCATTAACTTTAGGGCAGCATCAGCAGGTCCATCCAATCGGGGTTCTAGTTCTCCTATAGTCTTCCCCTCCAACCTTCTAACCTCTCGCTGTTTCACCAAACACAATACTTCCGGCAAAACCTTAAAGTAGGGCCTTGGAGAAGGAGTAATCTTGGGCTTAGTGTCTGGGGGGAGATCCTTAGGCTTAGTTATTTTAGAACTCTTTTTTTTACTTCCCCAGACAGGAAAGTAGAGGTATTTTTCCTATGGATCTTCCCGTCCTTGCCAGACTTCAGCTTCACCTTCCTTTTAGCACATATACTGCTGATGTAACTGTCACTGCTGTTACCGTCGTCTTCACCAATGTCACTGTTCAAGGTATCACCAGAGATTGCAGCACTGGTTACCAAGCTGCCCTCCAAACCGCTCAACTGCAGCTGCTCAATGGCCTTCTTGGCTTTCTTACCCCTTGCATACCCTCCTCTTCCTCCCCTACTTCTTTTATCCTTCCTGGCACACTTATTAATACCTATAAGGGGGGTAAAGCTAGAGAGTGAATCAGAAACAGGAGCCAAGATAGGGGAATCCTCACCAGTTGAGGTAGATCCTACCTGGGTATGGTGAAACTTCTCGACCCCCCGGCCTCCACAGACCTGGGGTAGAGCCTCCAAATCAACCTGCAGAGATACGCCAGCCAGTCCGATTTCACAAGCGCTTCCCTTGTGGCTGCCCTCCAAACACTCGTCTTATCTTATCTGCTCCAGATTGAATGCTACTCCCCTGGTACTGCCTCTAAGGATACCACAGGCCGCACTCTCCAGCTCCTCCTTAGCTCCAGCGCCGTAGCTCCACAACGCGTCAGGCCAGGAGAGATGGGAAAAGAAAAAGCAGCAGAAGCCGTGCTCGAGCAACTCGAGCAGCTCGGACAGGAGCCTACTCCGCCCCCGCCAACACACATCAATCACGGACTGACAGCACAGCCCGAAATGAATCCCGGACCGGATTTCTGCATCGGCCGGGGGAAAAAAAAGCAAGCACCCCCGCAAATGGACCCCTCCCCCCGGCGAGACTACCGGGGAAAAAAGAGCGCCACGGCCGAATCAACTGGCAGAGATAGAGCCAGGAGCCGGACCCAGAACGGGCCCGCCGCCGCAACCACCGCCCAGGCAAGCGGAGCCGTAAAAGAAACCCCGGGGAAGATCCAGCAAAATCCAAAGGATCCGCAGAATGGTAGGGAATCCTGGCTCCCCTTTGCTCAGTATAGTTTCATATGCTGTGTCCTCATGATCCGCTTTCTCACAGCTTGGAGAGAGCAGGTGGAACCTTCAGGCACAGCAGTAGCTCAGCACGCTGCCGCCATGTTCTCCCCGTTTAAAATTATCTATTCTCAATGGCCGATAATACTGTTGGTAAGTCTTTATTGTGCACTAAGTGAAGCTACATTAATTGGTGTGGATTTTGGCTGGTCGAAAACTCACTTGTGATGTTGAATCCTTTTGAGTGAATGTAGATCTAAAAACGCTATCCTTAGAAAAGAAGAGTTAAGCAAACGAGATTGGCCAGAAAAGTGTTTTCAAATAGTAAAGAAGAAGACAATTGTAAAGGAGGGTGAATGCTGTGAGGAGTGAGAAGTTAACGTCCTAGTGTTTCATGTTGTGATTGGCTGGTTGGCACGTTTCACGCTATCATTTCTTGATTAGTGAACTGTGCAGCACTGCGTATTGGATATTGTCAATGTAAGCTCTGTTCATGGATTCGATAAAGGAGTTATAAAAATTAAAGCTGCTATTTGATTGGCAATTGAACATTTTGACAAATCGATAACCAAATTCAAAACATTCAGTTTTGTAAAACAAATCAATAAATGAGGTTTTGAAAATGAAATGTGTGAAATGCGAGGCTACTATTCCTGTTTGAAAAAGGTGAGGAATTGCCTCCTGAGGTTACTCCAGAATATATACAATGACTACTGAATACCGATTAAATACATGTTTATGCCTGGAAACCGAGGGAAAGCAGAATAAAAGAAGTGACAGACTATTTATTTAGAGAAGTAGTTGGATGTGCCTATGTACATATTCCATGAAATAGAGGTGACTCAACTACATTTACAAACAATTACCCAAAGCTAAGAGACAAGCAAGTGCAGAGGTACGATCAGGTGAAAAGGTATATTAAGATTTTGAAAGTGTTGTAGAAAGACCTGGATACATTCTTTGACATTGCGGTTCCAGTAGATTTGTGTTCAGAGAGTAAGATATCTGTACAGTGGCTGAGGGCTGAGCCTCAGAGAGAAAAGGGAACGAGTGGGAGGAGCTTGGCGGGCATCCGTGATGGCCGCGTGAGCACAGAGCTCTCCGGACCCCCGCCACTCCCGGCATGATATCCTGAACATATCCTGATTTCTCACAAGAATTAATGAATAGGAACCTGGGCTGATCTTAATATTGTTTTCGGATTTTGAAATGGACAAGGGGCACCGAAGCTACATCGACTCAAACTTTCGGGGCCCGCCTTGGTGGCGCGCCCGGGTCTTGGTGAGGCTCTGTTGCCGTGTCTGAGTTGAACAACAGCGGCAGGGGGACACGACTCATGGGTCCCCCTCTTAACTTTCGGTTTCGATTCTGACTCAGACTACGTCTTCCAACGGAGGTGTCTGGCCGGTGCTGAATCCAGCGGCGCGAGATTGCAGTTGCGCCTTTTGTCTGCTTCGTGTCCCTCCGGGCCGGTTCACACCTCGACTTGCCCTCGCTGCTGACTTTTGGCTCCGGCGCCCTGTCTTCCTGCGGCCATTTTCACCAGGTCGCGTGGGTCCCGTGGGGACGCGGTCTCCGCTATGACTGGCAGAGGGGACCAAGAGCGGGACGCCCCTTCGCGGGGGCCCGGTCCAGTCTAATATCATGGACCGGTACACACAATCAAAGGTGTCCCCCAGTGCCGCCTTGCCTGGTCCGAGTGCAGTGGGGCACCCTTTGGAGGCTTCGGCGGAGCCGTCCCTGCAGGACATCATGGGCGCCATCTCTGGTATGAGAGAAACCATCGGCCAACAGTATGAAGCTCTGGCCCACAAAATTGATACTGTGGCTATTGATGTGAACCTGATTCGGGCCGACTTATCTAAAACCAATGAGAAGGTGAAGTCATTGGACCTCAAGTCATCTAGCCTCACGGCCGACGTCTCGGAGATGCAGACGGAGATCGGCAACCTCAGAAAGGTGAACGATTTCATGACTCAGCGCTTGGAGGATTTTGAAAACAGGGCACGGCGTTGTAACGTGCGTGTGATTGGTGTCCCGGAAAATCCTGATCCGCATTCTGTTGATCTCCTGGTTGAGGACTTGATACAAAACTACCTTTCTCCATCCAGATTGAGCAAATTCTTTGCGGTGGAACGTGCCCATCGTGTTCCCGGTGGCCAGGGCAAGCCGGGCGCCCCGCCGAGGCCCATTGTCGCAAAACTTTTCTATTATAGGGACCGAGACGCTATCCTGCAGGCCTCGAGAGCTAAGGGCCCGGTGGCCTTCGAAAATGCCACGGTGAACTTCTATCCGGACTTCTCACAGCTTGTGCAGAGGCAGCGAATGGGCTTCCGTGGAGTCAAGAAGCGTCTTCGGGACCTGGGTCTGCGATACGCCATGCTTTTTCCTACCAGGCTACGAGTGGAGTACAATGAACGGACCCTTTTCTTTGATCGACCTGATTCGGTAAATGACTGGCTGGACTCTCTGCCGGACCGGCCTAATTTGACTGATCCCACCGAGCACCCGGGTGGTGCCGAGGGTGGCGTGGAGAGCTGAACTTGTTATCTGGGCCCCTGTTTCCGTATCATGTAATTTCTTCCTTGGTTCTGTACTTGAGTGATCTGTTTTCTGTGTACTCTCTTCTCCCTTTATCTCTGTCGGGGTGGCGGGTGGGACAGGGCCTTTTCCTCCTCCGGGGTCTTTTTGTAGAATGGGGGTTTTTGGGCGACAGGCACACTGCATGTTGGGGTGGCTTTTTTGTCTACTGCAGGGGTGCAGGCTGGGGGGTGTTTCCTTGGGTGTTGGGGGGGGGGTTGTTGGGGCGTTTGTAGTTTGTGTTTTGTTTTCTCAAGGCGATTCTATTTTGATAATTGTACTTTCAGTGTCATGCTCATTGGGGGATGGTTTCTGCATTACTTCGTGGGATGGGGGGTAGCGGGTTGAGGTTTATTTCATGGAATGTCAATGGTCTAGGGGATCGTATAAAGCGAGGGGTGGTGTTGCGATGCCTGCGACGTTTGTCTCCCGATATTGTCTTTCTGCAGGAGACACACCTAGTGGGCAATACTTGTCGCGCGATGAATAGGTGGGGCTATCGTCTTGTTGCGCACTCAGGGTTTACAACGGGTTCCAGGGGGGTGGGCATCCTTGTCCGGGCTTCCCTTCCCCTTGCGATAGATGATGTAATCCTCGATGATCGGGGGCGTTATGCCGTCCTCGTGGGACGATATGAGGGCAAGACCCTTTCCCTGTTCACCGTCTATGTGCCCCCTGGCCTGCAGACCTCTACCTTCTCTGATTTGGGCCGAGTTTTGTTGGGACTCCCTGATGGTGCTCTTTTTATGGCTGGTGACTTTAATTCTGTTCTCTCTGGTCTGAGTGATCGTTACCCCCCTAGGGATACTCCTTCCCGTGGTCAATTGATTACGTCCCTGGACAATTACTTTCTGGAAAACGTGGGGTCTGTCTCTTCTGCGGTGTCCCTATGGGAGGCTTTTAAGACAGTAATTCGTGGGCAGGCCCTGTCCCTTATTGCTGAAACCAAAAAGGCAAGGAATCGGGAGGTGGTGGATCTTGAGATGGAAATACTTGAGATGGAGGCTGACCTGGAATCGGGTGTCACTCGTGACAAACTCCATGCCCTGGGTCTGAAGCAATTTGCCTATAAGTCTCTGGTCACAGATGCGGCCAAAATGATGTTTAGGGAGCAACAGGGTCGTCTGTATGATGTTGGGGACAAAGCGGGTAAATTGCTTGCCTGGTTGGACAAGAAGGAGAGGGCGAATCGAGTAGTGCCTGTGATTCAGACTTTGAATGGTGTGAGAGTAACGGACCCGGTTGAAATAGTGGAATGTTTTGCGGACTATTTTCGTGCGGTTTACTCCCCAGTGTCGGTAAGGGATGAAGACGACTCTCGCCTCTTGCTGCGCGACATAGCTTTGCCCTGCCTCTCCGATTTGGAGCGGTCCTCCATGGAGGCCCCGTTCTCTACGGACAAAATCGCGACTGCAATTCGCTCTCTCCGTTCGGGCAAGGCTTTGGGCCCGAACGGTTTGCCAATCGAGTTATACAAACTGCGTCCTGATAAGATTGCACCCTATCTTCGAGCAATGTTTTCGGAGTCCCGTGAGCGGGGTGCTCTCCCTTATGACCAGCGTCTGGCTACGATTGTGGTTATTCCTAAAGATGGTAAGCCCCGGGATCTTTGTTCGTCATATAGACCCATCTCCCTGTTGAATGTCGAGCCTAAGGTTCTTGCCAAGGTCCTGGCTACTCGCCTCCTAACGGTCATTAGTGACTTGATTCATCCGGACCAATCCGGATTTATCCCGCACCGTAACACAGCTCTTAATCTGCGTCGCCTTCATGGAGCCATCGCGAGGGCGGGGCTTCTGACGGAGCCGGCCATTTTGGCTTCGTTGGATGCCTCAATGGCCTTCAACACGATAGAGTGGCCCTACCTTTGGGCGGCTCTTGAGAAGTTTGGTTTTGGCCCGGGGTTCATCGGATGGGTGAAGCTGCTGTATACCGACCCCCTGGCACAGGTCGTGGTTAACGGTCGAGTGTCGGCTCCCTTTCCCCTTGGTAGGGGGACCAGACAGGGGTGCCCCTTGTCTCCACTACTTTTTGCTCTCGCATTAGAGCCGCTAGCTGCGTGGATTCGCTGGGAACCTTCTCTCAAAGGTATACGTTGGTCCCCAGATTTTGAGGACCGTGTTTCGCTTTATGCGGACGACATTCTTCTTTATCTTACTTCCCCGCGTAAATCTTTGAATGTCCTGTTTGACGTTCTCGCCTCGTTTGGTAAGAATTCTGGTTTGATTATAAACTGGGCTAAATCCTGCGTCTATGTTATTTCGGGTGATCTGCCCCCGTTGCCGAATAGATTTCTCATCCAGGTTGTTCAGTCCGGTTTCAAATACTTGGGGGTTTTTATTACATTGGATTCGTCGCTCCGGTTTGAACGTAATCTCCTTCCCCCGCTTCATAGATTGAGGCTGGACGTGGCTCGCTGGCGCAAATTACCCTTGTCGCCGCTGGGCAGGGCCGCCCTTTTCAAGATGATGTCCTTGCCGCGATTCCTTTACGCACTCCAGAATTGCTATGATGATATCCCCGCTACTTATTTCCGAGAGGTCGAGAGTCTACAAAGGCAACTGATTTGGGACGGGCGCCCACGTATTGCACTTGCGAAGCTCACCATCCCTTGGTATGACGGGGGCATAGCACTTCCTGATATCAGGAGATATTATTGGGCTACGAAACTGTCTGCCATTAACCATTCGATGTATTCCCCGGGTCCGGATCCGGCCTTTGAAATGGACAGACTCCAACTACCGGGTGGTGACTTTACTAGAGCGCTTTACTCTAGGTCGGCTGGGCTCCACCTTACGGGACCGACTAGGATCGCGGTTCGTGTGTGGCGCGCTGCGAATGTGAGCTTAGGGTGGGATGAACGAGTGACGCTGGCGACTCCGCTTTTTGCGTCTGAGCTTTTGGGATGTCTTTGGACAACGAAGGGGTTTGACCGCTGGGACATGATTGGGATCTGTAGAGTGGGTGACGTGTGTGCGAATGGAATGGTGAAGTCCTTCGAGGCCCTTCGGAATGATTATGACCTGAGTGATAGGGAATTTTTTAGATATTTACAGGTCCGTCATGCCCTCACTTCTGTTCTGACTTCCGGTACCGCTGTCCCCGAGTCCTCCCCCCTCGAAGATCGTATCCTGGATGGTCATCTCCCTGATAGCACTATCTCCTTGATTTATAAGAAGCTGATTCACAATCGCACTGACTTGCTCGTTCGACTTCGAGAGGCATGGGTCGGCGACGGGCTGGAATTGGATGACGAGTATTGGCAATTGGCGCTATCTTCTCCGAAAGAGGTCGCCATTCCGGCCCATCTCCGTCTGGTTCAGCTCAAGATCCTCCACCGGGTGTATGTTACTGGTCCTCGTTTGGTTGTGATGGGTTTTTCCCCGGATGGCCTCTGCAAGCGTGGGTGTGGGATGAGTGCTACGTTTCTTCACATTCTTTGGGAGTGTCCAAGGGTGGCTGCCTATTGGACGGGGGTGCTTGCGGTGATGGCTGCTGTGACTGGAATTGCCCTGGTGCCGGAGGCAAGGAGATGTTTGTTGAACGTTTGGGAACCTACCGATTGTTCGGTGGCCCAAACCAGATGGGCGACCCTGGGGTATATGGTTGCGAAGCGGGACATAGCGCAACTTTGGGGCTCGCACAGGCCCCCCACTGTCTCTGTGTGGGAAGAAAACATGGACTGGTCTATGTTCCGCGAAAAGACTGTCTACACAGCCAGGGGCAGACCTAGGGCATGGACGAAGATCTGGTGTCAGTGGAATGCCTATCGCGGAGATATCTGTGCTCCTCCCCTGGTGGAGGCCCCTGATGTTCCCTTGTCACCCTAGGTTGGCATTCCTGAAATTTCGTATACTGTCCTTTGGCTTGATTGACCTCCCCGCTGTCCCCCCGCCTTGACTTAGCCTACTGATTGTGACTTTGTATTCCTGCTTAGTGAGTTTCCCCCCCCTCCAGGGCTGACTCTCTGTGTATTACTCCTTCGCCTTGTTTTTGATGTTTGTTGTTTTTGGTGTGCTTTAAAATAAGAAAATTGTCTTATCCTGTTCCATATTGTGGGCGACATTTTGTATCCGGATTGTGCCTGACCGCCAGAGTGGCGACCACTGTTTTATACCGCGTTATGCTCCGATCTTAGCGGCCAGCCCGTGCGGTTGTAGGCCCATCTCTGTACACATGATTTTGTTGCTCAATAAAAGTTTTTAACCAAAAAAAAAAAAAAAAAAAAAGGGAATGAGTGCTCCAACACCAATAGTGGTGGAAAAGTACAGGACAGTAATACATTTTCTGAAAGTGAAAATTCCTCCAAAAGATATCGATTGGCTGAAAATTAAAAGAATGACCCAAGAGCCAATGGAAGATTGCGAAAGGTTGTTGCAGGTTTTCAAACAGCATAGTGGAAGCCAATATCCTGAAGAGAAGGATATTGGGATGTTTGTGTCACAATTTGTTCTACGGTTGAGACTTAAAATTGGTTTGCACATTACTCAAAATGTTATCTGTTGGCAAACAAAATCACTTGTTGAGATTGTGCGTTATGCAAAATATTGTAGTGACACATTGGATATGAATCAGAGGAAAATAAAAGAGAATTTCATGTTGGCTCACACAAAGTTAGCTCAGAAAGTGTTTCCAAATCTCTTGTTGGCTGGAAGTCAAGGTATGACACATGGAGATGTTGCTTCACAAGCTGGGTTAGCACTGAATCCAAATGGCGTGCAAATGTCTCATGGAAGAGGTAGAGATGTTCCCGCAGGTGTAAGATCCAGGACAGATGTTGCTGCGTTAAAAAAGTTACTGTCTATCACATTTGTAATAGGGTGGGGCTTTGGGAATACGACAAATGCAAAACCCAATACAGAATCAAAGCCAAATGATAGCCATTATAACGGGTCAAATGGGATTTCCAGAATTAACATAAACCAGTAGATGAAATCCAAATCAAGGTCAAAATGCAATGTCACCAATTCAGAATTTGAGTCAGACTGTGGTAGGGCAATTTTCTTTGTTTGAATTTGATGAGTTCAGCTTTGATAATTCACACTGATGGTGTCTGAGGGAGGAAGAGGATTGTGTACTTGGTGCAGTCTTAGAAGTAGACCAAGTTGGCCCATATGTAATGTGAATGTCCATGGTCAGTATGTGTAATTTTTGATTTACACAGGTGCCACATTTAGTATCAAGCTTACCTCTCTCAGGAATAACAATCCAAGTAGTTGGGGTTACCAATAAACAGATGTCAAATCCAATTTCAGAAGAAGTTCCAGTCAGACTAGGGACATTAGAAGAGAAATATCAATATGTGGTTTGGGATTCAAGCCCAGTGAACGTGGTAGAAAGATATTTGTTATGAAAACTAAAGTGCACAGTTTATTGATTGCCGGATGGTGTTGCTTTTCAAACTCATGATGAGGATGTCGATTTCTTTAAACAAAATGCTGACAAAGGAATGTTTGCTTTGTTAACTGTTGCTGAATTGCCAGAAGAACTCAGAGCAACTGTAAATGCTGAAGTCATGGATGTTACAGGAAAGGATATCAGACTGATAAAAGGTGTAAGACCAGTACGGGTCCAAATAAAGCAAAATGCAATTTTTCCAAGACCACCACCTTTCCCATTTTCAGCTGGGACAATTACTGGGATGCTACCCGTAATTCAAGGCATGCCTCAGAAAAGGCATTCTGCAAGAACTAATTGGCAGTCCTTATAATTCACCTATAATGACTATCCAAAAGCCAAATGGAAAATATAGAATTGTGCAGGATTTGAGAAAAATAAATACTAATGTGGTGCCTTTTTGTTCAACTGTGCCAAACCCTACTTATTTGCTTTTTTTCAATTTCCCTGAACTGCAGAATGGTATACGGTCATTAATTTGAGTCAGGCTTGCTTCTCAGTGCCCCTGCATGAAGATAGCCAGTTCTTATTTTCATTTGTGTTCCAACAGAGAACAATCCCTTGATGTTGTGTCCCTCAAGCGTATATAGAGAGTCCTTCTATTTTCAATGAGTTTATTAAGAAATAATCTCAAGTCTCTACAAATACCATGTAACTCAGCTTTATTCCAGTATATTGACGATTTGCTGGTAGCTTCAGATACATGAGAATCCACGAACAAAGAGAGAACTCATTATGTTTTTGGGAATGATTGGCTATTTTCGATAATGGATACCAGATTTTTCATTAATGGCGAAGCCTCTACTGAGGTTAACACACCAGTATGTGGTTGATCCAATCTCTTGAGGGCACTGAATGCTCCAAAGCCTTTCTAGAGCTAAAAGATAAATTGTGTCTTGCCCCAGCTCTAGGAATGCCAGGCTATACAACATAATTTACTTTATTTTGCAGTGAAAGAGAAGGGTGCCCACTCTCAGTGTTAACACAGATGCATGAAGGTGCCCGAAGACCTGTGGCTTACTTTTACACCACCCTTGATCGTGTAGTTGCAGCACTCCATGGTTGGTTGAAGGCAGTGGACGTGGTGAGTGTGAGTCTTTAAAAAAGCGAAGATAGAGTGATAGGACATCCTTTAGTTGTAATTGCACCACATTCTGTTGAACTGTTCCTTACCTGAACAAAAACACAGTATCTGACACGCAATAGACTAAGCAACTATTAACAGAGTCTTCTTGCATCAGATAATGTTAAAATCAGGCATTGTAACATGTTAAATGTTTCGATTCTATTGCCTGTGAATGAATCAGAAGACAGAAATGATTATTTTGATCATGATTGCCTAAAGACACTGAACTGTGTATGAAACCATGTCCGGATATTAAGGATGAACCTCTAATTGGGCCTGACTATGTCCTATTTGTTGATCGCTCATGCCTGCTTAGTATTGAATGCAAAAGAAACAATTGATGGACGGAATGCTGGACAATGCAAACATTCACCCTCAGTCACAAGGATCTGGGTTTAATCTATCATTCTTTTGCTCACACACCACCCCAGTTTGGACCCAGCTATATGCAAATCAGTATTGAAGGCATATGCGATAGGGCCAATCGAAGCAAGATGCAGCCGAGTAGCCGTGGGTGGCTCCCAAGGTGACGGCGCTATCTGTGTTTAAACTATGAGATAAACAACTTGTATGGCAAGCCCCCAAGTGGCAGGCAGAGGGACAAGTGGCTGTGCAGTCTCACCTGGACTGAAGAGCTGGGTCACCTTTTTTCTCTGAGTTGGTGGAGCAGCTGATTGCCAGCTGCAGAGGCTTCGAGCAGGAGCTGATCTGTATTTTGGTGCTGAGCGGAGGAGACGGCTCTTCTAGTCACAGTATGGGCCCAAAGACAGGCACAAAGGCAGAGTTGCTACAATCCATGCAGCCCCCCCAGGAGTCCCCACAGAGGGGCGTGGCGGAGCCGGAGGCAGCTTCCATTGCGGCTCAGGGACAGAGGACCCGGCTAGAGAGGCACGGGCGCGCAGCACCAGCCACCTCGCATCGCCGTCTCAGTCATCGATATGCTCAGGGGAGCAGGGAGCAGCTCCTCGGATCAGCGGAGTGAACAGACAGAGACTACAGAGGAAGGCAGTCAGTGCGGCCAGTGCCCGATACAGTTTCCGATACAGACCGGTAAGCAACTGATGGGTTGAGGGGAGCATGGGGGGGGCCCTGGAGGATGAGACACTGAATTAACATATTAAAGGGTAGCTTGGAGCTGGATCCCAGGAGAACCCCATTGATGAGCAATCACTGTGTGGGGAGGAAGTTCAAGCTCAGGAAGTAGAGTTGGTAATGCCAGATGAAAAGGCTGTGGGGAAGCCTGACAGTGGAGGGAAAAGGCAAGATATAGGGACACCTGGGCAGACTGAGCCATATCAGAGAGAAACAAATAAGCCCGTGGATCAATCAAGAAAAGAGATTGGAGCTAAGAAGGGAAAGAACATGGGGGGAGAAGGGCCTCAACAAGGGGTCGTATGATCCACCTGGGTAGCAGAATAGAATCCTCCCATACAAGAGCTAAGCGGAAGGCTAAAACCCGAGTGACTCTCAAAGCTACATAGAACCCCACAGGCTCACAGTGAAAGGGAAATTGACGCGGAGGCAAATTACTATTTTTCACTTTCTGATGCCACATGTTCAGAAGCGGGGGTCAGATACTGGGTCTAAATCTGACTCAAGTGAGGAGGATAGCATAACCGGGAGTGTTACTGGTGGCAAGGATTGCTTCGCCACAAGTTCCCTATCAAAGGACCATTTTGTAAATGATCATAACCCTCTAATATTGGAAATCGAGGCTCAAGGCCATGAACGATCATTTACAAAATGGTCCTTTGATAGGGAACTTTTGGCCACTGAAGGATTTATAGATCATATTAGGGGATGGACGCAGCAGTTTTTTCATATGAACAGGTTTAGTACATCTAGAGAAAATGTTTGGGATGCGTTTAAGGCAGGGTTTGGGGGGAGATAATTAGCTATGTGGGGTTTCATAGGAAAATACAGAGAGAGGAAATATATCAACTAATAGAAGAGCTGTCTAAATATGAGGCAGATCATATGGTCGCAATTGCTCAAAGACAGGAGGAGCAACAAACTCCACTAGATGTAAAAGTCATAAGAACGAATGCTAGAATTAATGGAATTTATAATAAAACTGCAGCCAAAATACTCCAGACTCGCGCAAGGGACAATTATAAATATGGTCAGACTACAGAAAAACATCTGGCACTCCGTCTAAAACAAAGGGCAGTGGCAAATAACATCTTAAGGTTAAAGAGGAAGGATGGTGAAATGGCTACTGAACCCCAGGCAATATAAAAAATATTTGCAGAATTCTATACAGATCTGTACAGTTCAAGGGATAGAAGAGCGGCAACAACAGGTATTGGAACGGGTGTAATGCCCCCTATTATACAGGTGCTAGAAGAAGATATTCCAATAAATGAGGTTATCGAGACACTTCAGGTAATGGCCGCTGGCAAGGCGGCAGGCCCTGACGAGATTCCAATGGAGATATATAAGGCTCTATAGACAGAGCTAGTCCCCTTCTACAAGACCTGTTCCTGGCAGTACAGCGAAAGGAGATCCCGCCTCCATCCTGGCAGGAGGCCAACATAGTCATTTTCCTGAAGAAGGGAAAGGTTCCAGAGGATCCAGCATAATACAGACCTATTTCTGTGATAAATACCAATGAGAAATTGTGTTCAAAGATCATTGCGCTCAGACTAGCAACAAAAATTGCCTCCCTTGTAAGTCCATGGCAACATGGCTTTATCCCAGGTAGAGGGACAGTGGATCCTGTTCAACTGGTAATATCTTTATTCAATTTAGCGTAAACTTGAGGAGAACAGATGTCCTTGATTCTTTTAGACGCACAAAAAGCCTTTGACCAGGTTGAGTGGGTATATTTGTGGAACAATTTAAGAACTAATGGCTTTGGCCCACGCATACTAATGGCCCTACGAACAATGTATATAAAATCATATACCAAAATACACCTGATGGGTAGGAAGTCGGAAGAGGCTAAAATAGCTTGAGGTACAAGACAGGGCTGTCCCTGCTCCCCAATCCTTTTTGCTCTTTATATAAATCCCCTATTAAGATCAATGTGAAATGATCAGGCAATCAAACCGGCAGTGGTCAGGGGATATAAAACTAAAGTGTTAGCTTATGCAGACGATATAGCTGTGGTTACACCTGACCCATTAGGAGCATAGAAAGGATTGAAGCCTTGGCCATGGAATTCGGTATGCAGTCAGGATATGGTTTAAATACCGATAAAACAAAGATTGTCTGCTCTAAAACGACTCTTTGCCAGGATCCACAGAGGACAGAGGCAGCCACATACTTAGGGATAAACATAGCTGTTGATGTGAGGTCCATATGGGATATTAATTCAGCCCCTCTCATTAAAAAGATAAGCAGAGATCTAAAAAGAATGGATAATTTACATGTATCTATTATAGGAAGAGGCAATGTCCTCAAGATGATAATGTTTCCCAAAATCTTTTATATACTTGCATTCCGTTGGAACCCTCCAATATCTCTTTTTTTTTTAAGTAGACTGGGTTTTCGTACAATTTATATGATCAGGAGGTCTATGAAATGTATGACTCTAACTCAAGATTGAGGTGGGTTGGCCGTCCCCAACCTTATATATTACTATTGGACTATAAAGTTGCAGCACATGACTTTATTGTTTAAATCTAAAATAGGGGTGGAATCTACCATGGGAAGCCAGGATAGGGAAACCCCTTTATCCATATATGAGCTAGCCATAGGAGATGCAGCACCAGGAATAATACTTAGGCAGTTGGAAGGGAGCTACTGCAAGAAAACCCGCTTTAAATCTCTAAGAGCAGCGTCTGATGTAAGGCCTGTACGATCTTAAAAATCCCAAAGGTCTAGAGATATTTACTCCTGTGGCGATCACCAGTTTTCCCTGGCCCACTATATGATAAAACAGGTTGAAGCTGGGAAGAAGCTGGAATTAATAACCTGGGAGATATTATAAACCTGAATGGAGTTATATCATTTAGAGAACTTCAGGAACGGTATGGGATAGATCCCAGATCATTCTTTAAATATATACAAATTAGGGAGACAATTAAATCTGTCACTGGTGTGGCTCGAATCCAGCTGGTAGAATGCCTAATGGATAGGCAGCCTCGTATTAAGGATCTATATTCTATATTGATGAGCGCGAACACAGACGATATAGCTAGGTCTGAAAGTGTCAGGGCAGACAAGCTGGAGAATCAGGAAGTTGACCTGTCTAGATCCTTGAAACTGTCCATAAAGATTTTCTATCTGCCAATCTTAAAGCAAAACATTTTAAAACGCCATTTAGATTATAGTTTACACCATCAAAACTGTATGCTTGGGGGAAAAGGGAAAACCACTATTGTCCAAGGTGTGGGCAGGGCCCTGCAGATATGGTCCACATGTTCTCTGATTGTTGTAAATTGGATATGTTGAAATAAGGGATCAATCCTTTCCTGCATCAAAGTACTGGGCGGACAGTTCCTTTAACTTCAACTTTGATGCTACTCGGCAGAGATGAGACTTTACAGCTGGAGCTAACCCAAGTATATTTTTGCTTTATGATAAAAGCAGTAGCTCGCATATTGATTGCTGCAAAATGGGAGGGTGTGGATCCTCCCACATATCAGGAGTGGTACGCTAGACTTTTCCATGTGTTTAGCTTGGAGGTGGCATTATATAAATGTAAAGGTCGGAGAGCGAAATAAAAAAGGGGCTGTCAGGTGTGGGGGCCCCTCAAGGAGCAATAGGGGAAAGAGGAATCACAATTTAATTTGCTTGTTTTGCCCTGCCTTTCTCTCTGGTGATTGTCCTTCTAATGTTTTTTCATTTTCAATTTTTCCCTCTTCTCGCTTCTCCATTTTACATTGTATTGTAATCCTATGCTTTGTTTCTTCTGGTTTCATTGAATTATTGCTTCTCTGAGAATAATAAAAAATGGCACTGTGCTCCCAACCACAAAGTTGCTACACTTTTCCCTGAAAGTATAGTTGTCACGTGACTGGGAGTTCAATAAAAGGTGAAGGCGACAGAACATATTGAGCAATCCAAAAATTCTGAAGACAGATTACTGTACATCATTAAAAATGTGTGAAGCATTAAAATATTATGCCCATATCCTCTTTGCAGGGAGAAGGCATTTGCTACAAGGAATCCACTCATTAGCAGTTTCACGGATCTCATAAAATGTATTATCATAGAAATGAATTTCTCTGCCGCCTTCCTTTTCTGAACTGCTGCTTGAAATAGTGGCTTGCAATGGCAAACACATGCATCATAATTGCTGGTAAGAAAATGGAAGATTGCCACCTCATGGGGAAGATGCGTTTTTCACAATGGGAAATTTACAGTGAACGCATACTTGAGAGAAAAGTGCAAGTCGAAAAATCCCTTTTGTTTCAGCATTCGCACTGCAATTTGTTGCTAAGAGACTGTACAGAATAAGGCCTATCGAAACACACCAATATACCCATGCGCCCATAAAATACAAATTCCTCTTATTGAAATGCAAATTATGCATGTGCTAAAAATGCCTGCAATATGCACTCGTTGAGATAAGAGGATTTCGTTAAGACCAAAGTTGTGTTTTCTTGGGAAAGAGGACTAAAAGGAGGCGCTGAAAGACTTAATTCTCCTGCTGGCTCCTATTTTCGATGATTTTAACATCAATTAGCGCGTGATTCAATCCCCTCTCAGCTGTTTTTCTTCGCCAATTAGCACTAGACAGGAGTAATTTAATAATAATGTTTAATTGTAAGTGCTTTGTTCCTCAAAATAGAATGTATGGCACGAGCAGCACTTAATTAATAAACAAAAGGACATGATGCATCCTTCAGAGAGGGTGTTGGAATTTTGGAGAAAAAAATCTAGTCAAATGCAGGGTAAATTTACACATTCATCTATTAGAGAGAGGAAACCAAAGTACAAATTTTATAGGGGTTGGTGAAAAAGTAATGTCCTGAACACAGTTTGAAAATTAGGGAGAAAGGATCACTGAATGCATGAGAATGAAGTGACATAGGAAACAACGTGACACGTAAGCGTTAGATAATGAGAAATACGTTATAAAGCAAGAAATATATGCAGTACTATTAGAAGATATGTGCATTTTGTGTAAGTGATAAATGGAGAAACCTATGCAGGAAATGAAGAGAAATAAACATACTTTCAAAAAATGAATACAATAATGTTTTATAATAGTTGTTTTGAATATAAATACATAACTCTTCAAACTAAGTTGATTGCCCGCCATTCCATAGTAGACAGTACGGTATTGACACTATTACATTTTTTGAGAAAGAAACAACACAACAAATGAGAGAAGAAGGGAAGGAAAGATGGAATAATTAACGAATGCCATAACTGTGATGTGAAAAACAAATGTGAGAATTTAAATTTATGGTTTGAAATTAACAACAAATATAACAATTCCCAAAATGTTTTAAACCAATATAAGAACAGCATTTTTTTTTTTAATGACTGTCAAATACATGTGCAGATGATGCAAAATATATCCTCTTCTATTTGATAGCTGTTATCGAAATGTATAAACTGTTGAATTACATGTAATAGGAATTAGCTTCAAATAAGATACTGGCCTGCACAGGTTGAAAAACTGCATAGGGGTGAAACTATATAAAAAGATGAATCCAGAAAACAAGAGCAGATATAAAGAACGTCCTGTGCTTGTTGGATGATTTATAGAGGGGGCAGGGATGTATAGTTTGAAGGGGGTTGTAGGAATACAAATTTAAGGCTGCAAAGAGTCATAAAAAAATAGCCTAGAAACAATATATATTCCTGCAGAATTATTTATAGGTTTGCTTTGAAAAATAGGAAGTCTTAACCCAAGTGCGATGTTTGGGACAATTTGCTCAGTTTCAATTAACAAATAGATACTAAGAGTCCGATTACGATGCCGGACAGACCCGAGTCGTCGGTTCCAGCCCACGAATTAGGATGCGACTGAACACTGTCCTATACTTTGCTATGAGATCATGCATTCCAATGGAATGCATGCTCTCATAGCAAAGAGCAAGGGTGCAGTTCATACTTGTGCCCTGTGAAAGGCACCTCAAAAAGCCTGTCACCGGGTGCAGGGATCAACGGGGGGCACCATAGGTGCCCCCTAGGCCGCCATTCAGCAGCCTTGCACCAATAGGGGCCCTGCTGGGGACCCTCAAAGCTGTTTCCCACTGCCTTTTTGTGCCAGAAAGGCCGGCATAAAAAAGCAGTTAGAGACTGCCATCGTAATCTCTCGACCGGAAAGAGCCAGCCAGGGGATTACTGTGGGCCTTCCAAATGGCGGGCAGGCTCTCCAAGCCCATCGTAAGCCATTCGGAAGACTGATTCGGATTCTCTTCTGACTGAGCCCATTCAAAATGGTTCATCAGATGGGAATATGAATCAGTGATTATGATGCCCATCTTGCCCGCATCGTAATCGGGCCCTAAGACTTTTTTAGCAGTTGGTTCACTCCAATCTTTTCTCTAAAGTGTCCACGAATGTCCTTGGACTGAACTTTGACCCTGATGCCAGGCTCTCCTATTTATTGGGATGTATTCCCCTTTGGTTAACGGTAACGCATGTGTGCATACAGATCTAAAGCTACCTAGATTTCCTATTAATATCTCGATTGACGTAGAAGAGGTGCTGGAGGCCATAGGTGTAAGTCCTTTGAATAAAAAAAATTCTCTAGGCCCTGATCGGATTCCCATTGGCTTTTATAAGGACACCCTTTAGTTTTGGAGTCCTCTTTTGACAAATTGTATCAATGCAGCCTATAGACATGGCTTCCTGCAACCTTGCGATCGGCGATTATTGTACCAGTGTACAAAAGGGGGAATGTCAATATCACAAATGCTACTGGCCAATAACTAGACTTCACCATAAAGATAATTAGTCATTTCATCCTTTTTTTTTTAAGTTCAAGTAGAATTTTATTAAAATAAACAGAATTGTTATTACAAAGAGTGGAGTGAATACATCATCATCGAAAAGGATAATAAACTAAGGCATCACAATAAATATCATAAGATAATGAATGCAGGGGGGAAAAATAAAAAATAAAAATAAAAAGTAGATGAGGCTGGAAAATGCAAAATATACACTATAAGAGGCTTGGTAACATGGGAAACAATGCGAATAAAAGCAGAGATTTAAAAGCTAGAGAAAAAGAAGGAACCAAAGGTAACTCAGGGAGGTTTCGAAACCTCTTGCTGAAATGGGGGTAAGTGAGAGGAACGTTTGGCACAAAATCCAGGTAAAGGGTGATAGGAAGCCATAACTCATGTCGTTTTGGGGCCAGGGTAAGGGGATAAACAAATGCAGTATCCAATCTATGATTGTAACATACGTTAAACCACCAAGCTTTGAAAGTAATACCCTTCGAGTTTTTCCAATTAACAGTAATCTGTTGAAACGCAACAGCTAATAACAAGTCAATGATATGAACATTTGCTTCAACTTCGGCCCAGGAGGAAGAAAGAGAGCCAAGGAAGAGGTCAGTGAAAGAAAAGGGGATAGAAGTCTGAAAAATAGAATTGATTTGGTCCCATACCTTGGTCCAAAATGCGTGCGTGAGAGGACATAGAAAAAGCATATGAAAAAGCGTGGCATTGGGGGCAGAGCAAGACCAGCAGAGGTCCGGAACCGAAGGGAATCTTTTGTGAAGAAGAGATGGCGTGTAAAGGAGTCGATTGTACAGGAAGAAGAGTGTTTGTGTGAGAGAGGCAGCTCTAGAGGATTTGCGGAGCTTAATCCATATTTTATCCCATAGGGAAGTGGGCCAAGATACGGCGAGATCAGATTCCCAGTGCTCTTCCACTGTGGTTTTAGGCCGAGGTGAGGAAGGGTGATGAAGGGAATGATAAATGGAAGATGCGGAGGGATTGGAGCGCAGTTGGAGATGCAGAGATGAAGTAGGAGTATTAGAGATCGCAGGTGGAGAAGAGTGAGAAAGGGATTCATATACAGACATAACTGCAGTCTTGAGTAAGATGTACTTGTGAATAAAGGAGGAAGGGAGAGAGAAGGTTCGGCGAAGATCAGGAAAAGGTATGAAGACA
Organism: Lissotriton helveticus; assembly: GCF_964261635.1. NCBI lineage: Eukaryota > Metazoa > Chordata > Amphibia > Caudata > Salamandridae > Lissotriton > Lissotriton helveticus. Next base: position 642,992,356 of record NC_136071.1, on the reverse strand, counting down.
GATCCAGTAAAGAGTTGGGAAACCCAAATTAAACCTCGCTGCCTCCAAGTTTTCCAGTAAAAAGGCTTCAGGTTGATAAGAATACAATTATTATACCAAATAGTGGTGGTGAGAAGTTCAGTAATAGAGGAGGGAGGTGTTGGAGCAGAGGCTAAGAGTAATTTCGCAGTGTATTTGTGAATGGGGGTGGACAAGAATTGGGGTTTGCGAGAGAAGGAGAGATATTCGGCAAAGGAAAAGGGAGAAAGAGAGAGGCGTTCGAGTTCAGCCCAAAGGGGGAGGGATTCGAGAGGATCCTTAAGCCAGATAGCGGCCTGTTTCAGGAGGAAAGCTTTAGGATAAGCGGGAAAATTTGGGAAATTAACCCCGCCCTCAGATTTGGGGAGGCGCAGTCGAGATAGGGACATGCGCGGTTTCTTTCCCGACCATAAAAAGGAGGATAAGGTATTGTTGAGTTTAGCAAACAATTTTGCAGGAATAGCAACAGGAATGTTAGAAATGGTGTAGAGGACAATTGGGGATAGCATCATCTTAATGGTGTCGAGACGGTCCCACCAGGAAAGGTATAGGGGATGCCATCTGGAGGTAAGGTCAGCTAACTTCTGAGTACATTTAGTAAGGCATAATGAGATAGTATCTGGGACAGAAGGGGTAATATGCAAACCGAGGTATTTGATATGGGTCGGACTCCATTTGAAATTGGATGCTGCGAAATCAGGCTTGAAGGTGAATTTGGTGAGGGGTAAAATTTCACACTTATCGTGGTTTAGTTTATAACCAGAAAGATGGGAGTAAGCGGTAACTTCATCAAGGAAAGCTGGGATGGATACAGATGGGTTCGAAATGAAGAGTAGAATGTCGTCAGCGTAGGCAGCTAACTTAATTTGGGAATGAGAAAGAGGGAAGCCATGAATGTTTGGGTTTTGACGTAACTTAGATAAAAAAGGTTCTAGGGCAAGGTTAAAAAGAAAAGGGGAAAGAGGGCATCCTTGCCTAACACCCCTTCCGAGGCAAAAAAAAGAGGAAATCAGGCCGTTGGCACAGACCGCTGCTCTAGGGTTTGCATAAAGAAAGGAGATGAGGGAGATAAAATTAGGGCCAAACCCAAACCATTTTAATGCAGAGAAAAGAAAAGACCATTCTACCCTATCGAATGCCTTCTCGGCATCGAGGGCGATTGCGGCTAGGGAATCACTAAATCGTGATGATTTAGAAAGAACATTATAAAGGAGTCTGGTATTGTCGGAAATAAAGCGACCCTTAACAAATCCTGATTGTTCAGGACCAAGGAGATCGGGGAGAAAAGGATCTAATCTAATGGCTAAAGATTTGGCATATAATTTGTAGTCAATGTTGACAAGTGATATTGGTCTATAATTCTTACAGTGTTGAGCTTCCTTCCCCTCCTTTGGTATAATGCAAATATAGGCATCTGAAAAAGTGCCCGAGGAAGCACCGCTGGTTTTGAAGGAATCGAGAAGTTGAAGTAATTTGGGTAACAAAAGAGTAGCAAAGTGTTGATAAAATTCGACAGTAAAACCATCGGGGCCGGGGGCTTTGTCTTTCTTAAGGGAGTGGAGTGCAGTATGTAATTCACGAATGGTAAGGGGAGTTTCGAGGGAGGTTAGGTCAATAGGAAAGTTGGGAGGGGGTTGAATGCTTGTAAAGAAGGTGGAGAGAGAGTCAGTAGAGGGTTGAGTGTCAGAAGAGTAGAGTGCAGAGTAGAAACGAGAAAATTCCTCCAAGATATCAGCGTCTTTATGTTGCAGGATTGAATTAACATCAAAAACAGACTCAATATTCAATTTGTTTTGTTTAACTTTCAAATAATTAGCAAGAACTTTCCCCGCCTTATTCTTCCCACCATAACATTTCGAACTGTATTTCAACAAGTACAACGATGCATCATCAGTGGACTGTTTGTTATAACTCATTTTTGCATTTACAAGGGCTGTTAAACTTTCCTGAGTGTGAGAAGTGTAAAAGGAATGTTCGAGGGCTTTGATCTGAGATAAAAGAGCACTGGTACGCTTACGAGCAAGTTTACGCTTTGTGGCAACATGTCTTATAATAAAATCTCTGGCCGCAGCTTTGTAAGCGTCCCAAATGGTGTGTATGGCTAAGGAGGGAGTATCGTTAATGGCAAAAAATTCAGTAGTAAACTCAATAAAGGAGGCAGTAAATTTGGGATCAAGAAGAAGGGTATTATTAAAGCGCCATCTCTTAGGACCGGGGGATGTGGGTAAAATGTCAATGTTAATTAGAACTGGGGCGTGATCAGAAAATACTATGGGGCCAATCTCAGCTTGGGAGAGGGACTGGGAGATATGACGAGAGAGAAAAATATAGTCAATGCGTGATTGGGAATGGTGAACCGGGGAGTAAAATGTAAATTCTTTACTGGTCGGATTACATATGCGCCAAGCATCAACTAGCTTATGTTGAGAGATGGCATGTGTAAAAAGCTTATGGGATTTGTTAGGAACAAAAAAAGAGCTGGAGTGTCTGTTTAAAAAGGGGTCCAATGGCATATTACAATCGCCCGCTAAGATGAAGTTGTCATCAATACATGCAGTTATACGAGAGGCAAACGCACTCCAAAAAGTAGGATTCCCACCTGTGGGGGCATAAACATTGAGCAGGGAAAAAGGGACACCTTTCGAGGAAAGTTTAACAAATAGCCATCTGCCTTCAGGGTCGAATTCGGAATGCAATACAGAGTGAGAAAAAGACTTTCGAATTAACAAAGCAACACCATTTCTTTTACCATCACCAGGAGCTGAAAAAACGTTACCCACCCAACCTCTTTGGAGCTTGGTAGCCTCGGCATCGGATAAATGGGTTTCTTGCAAAAAGGCGATATCTACATTCAATTTAGCTAAATGGGAGAGTATCTTTTGCCTTTTAATGGGTGAATGTAAGCCTTTAACGTTCCAAGAAACAATGCGTACTGACATCAAGAATAATTAAGAAGGGAAAATGTAAATAGGGAACATAAGAAAGCCCCATAAAGTACGAGAAAGGAGAAACAAAAAAACAGTGAAGAAGAAGAGAGGAACAATGCAAAGGAGTGAGAAACCAAAGAAGGAAAAACAGAAGAAAAACGAAGAAGAAAAAACCCAAGGAGAAGATTGTGAAGGGGTGCCCCCAAGAAAAGAGGTGATGTGGGAAACTGGGTGGGCTTCAATGAGAAGAGTAGTGCGGGCCAAAAGTGAGAGAATGTAATTGAAAATAAAATCCAGAAAAAACAACCAGAAAGCATGAGAACAACACACCAAAAAGAGGGAGGCATCGGAGACCAAGAGGGTAGACGTAGATTAGTAGTGAGAGAATATAGGAAAAGAACCTGAGTAGCTATGGAAGACCAAAGAGCACTGATAGTAAAAAGAGACAAAAGAAAGAAAGGAATGAAAAGCAAGTGGGACAGTACTATCACCAACAAAGGGAAAAAGAGCAAAAAGAGTACAACACAGAAAACGAATACATTAAATGATGACATGGTGCAATACAATAAGGGGGAGATACTTACACAGAGTTTTGGAAGGAAAGGAGGGTCAACGTCGGGATGGAAGGGGAACAGAACGGAAGGAGAGGACGGGAGGTAGGTAAGACCAACCAACGAAGGGCGAACAGGTAGGGCAGCGAAAAATCCAATCGGAGAAAACATGACGGATCGCTATGGACAATCTGTGGAGAAAGGAGAACAACAGGGTAAGATGGTAAGAAGGACCAAAAGCACAAACCGATAGCGTATTGACATATAATAACTCAATGAACAAATAACAAAGAAGATAAACATATAGACTCAATGGAGAGTCTAAAAACGTGAAACTAAGCAAACATGGGCGAGCAATGAACACAGTGACCAGGTAAAATCAATGCGAGCTGCAACATAGTCAAGGTGGAAACGAAGACGATGAATTGGAGAACTCCATGCCTGCAGAACCACAAGAATTCAGAAAACTCCGGAGTCGCACAGGATCCTCAAAAGAGGTAGTCTTGTTGTTATAGGTGACTTTGAGAAGACATGGGTGAAAAAGGCCATATCTGGCTCCGATGGAACGAAGGTCAGGTCTCATATCCAAGAAAGCTTTTCGGCGGTCAGCAGTAGCTTTGGCATAATCTTAAGCAAAATATAAGGTGGATCCTGACCAGGTGATACGTGGAGATGCCTTGGCAGCTAAGAGGACCTTCATCAAGTCCGTGTATTCAAGGAAGTACATTATCACACCCCTCGGTTTAGTGGAATGCGTAGGAGAGGAGGGGAGTCGTCCAAGCCTGTGAGCACGTTGAATGTTGAGAGAGGTGCCTTCAGGCAAGTGCAGTAACTTGGGAATAAAGGATTGAAAGAAAGCAATAGGATCCTCCCCCTCGCTTCCCTCCTTCAGGCCGTAAAGACGCAGATTATTGCGCCTGTTCCTATTTTCAAGATTTTCGACCTGTTTCTGTAGAGAGGAGATCTGAAAATCCATATGAGCGACTTTGGTTGCCGTTTCCTGAAGCGACGAGACATCTTTTTCCACATTAGAAACCCTGGTGTCCATGGTTGAACAATTATCAGTGAGCGTTTGCAACTTGGCATTGGTGTCCTCCATGAAGGGTCTCAGGGCTCGTATTTCTTCAAGGAGCAATTCAATTGAGATAGGTGAGGAGGAGTCCGAGGAGGAATTCGATGGAGAGGGCGGATTCTTTTTCAGCCGTTTTGGGTGTGAGTCAGGTTTGGGTGCCACCTGAGAAGAAGATGCTGCCATGTCAGCTGCCACAGAGTCAGTGGGAGGGCTTATAGAGGTTTCTAGGTTAGCCAGCGTTGTAAATAGCTTAGAGTTTTTGCCAAAATTGCGCTTAGGAAGTTTGTCAGATCGGTGCATCATTGAAAGAGCAATAAATTAGGCGTCAGGAATAGCGCAAAATAAAGCACCACAAAATGGCCGCCCAACTTGAGGGGAGCAACAAATTCGAGGCAATAACAACAAGTCAATGCAGGAAGTAGAAGAAAGTCACCTGTGCTGAAAGAAGAGAGTTTCCATAGTCATTGAAGAAAAAACGGCATCAAAAAAGAGGTCCTTATGAGCCAGTGGAAGTACATGCAGTGAAATGCGCAACTGCGTGAGGCATCGGCAAATAAAAACAAAATGGCGGTCGCGACCCGGAGGAGCCGCGACCGAGAGGGAATCCGGGAAATAAATGCAGCGCGGCACAATGGAGTAATAGAAGTCAGCCTGGATGGTGCCTGGAGAGCTCCGACGTCAGGTACTGTTCTCCATAGTTCGCAAAAGGAATGCGAACCGCCCGTAAGCTCCGATGTGGACGGAGCCGCTACCCGGTTGCTGCCATCCGCGTCGGGCGCTTAGCCACGCCCCCCAGTCATTTCATCCTTGATCGGCTCCTGCATTGGTCTGCTAAGTCCAATATTCTCTTTGAAGTGCTATGACTTCAGGCCCGGACTGTGGCCTTTGAAGCAATTCTTAAACCTACATTTGACCTTAAGAAAATACACAGTTGCTAAGTGCAGTCCTAGTTATCTAGCCTTCATTGATCTTTCCTTCTCCTTTTACAGTGGGATTCAGTCAAAGCTATAGGAAATCCTACTCCTCATGAGTGTGGAGGCCATGTTGGTGGAATTTCTTCATGCACTGCATTCAGATATTTCTACCACAGTGTAGTATGGGGATAGTGGAGAGTGTATCAGCTGTTTCCCACTTATCCGCTGAGTGCGCCTGGGTGTGTCCTAGCCCCATCCGCTTTTTGCTTTTCATTGGTGCCGTTCAGCTCACTTTAACAGGGCAGGACTTGTGCTGGACAAGTGTAAACCTGTACCTGCGCTCGTGTATGTGGATGATGCAGTACTACTAGCGAGAACCACAAAAGGCCTCAAAATATTTTTAGATACATTTGTTGAGTTCATGGAGAGGATAAACCTTTATAATGTTTGTGACCCCAAATATCCGATAACGTGCTAGCTAGAAATCAAGGGAAACACTTTGCAAAGTGTCACTCAGCCTTCTTACCAGGGAGTCGCCTTTGACTGTGTTGGCTTGTGGGATCCATGTGCGCCAAATCGGAAGGCAAGCTTTCCACAAGCAATGGGGTCTGTTTTTAGCATAACAACAAAGCAGTGCAAAAAACTATTGTCCTTTGTTGGCGATATATAAAAGGAATTGCAAACTAATTTTAACATATGGTGCGGAAATATGGGGATATAGGGATGCCGGTGGTCTCCACATAGAAGACAATCATTTCTGCAGGCATTTACTGGATATGCCAGCTTCTAGTGCCCATTATGCAGTGCATCAGGAGCTTGGATTAGACTATGTTGAGGATCGCATTAAACTTGTGCCAATATTACTTTGGGCATCACTGTGGCACAATTTCCATGTTTCGTTAAATAAAGCGGTCATTGAAGATTGTTTGTCTTGTGCCGGGCGGCTGGTGACATCACCTGGATCAACTATCCAGTGCCAGAGTGCAAGTGCTCCCTATTGTAAATTAATGTATCAATCAGTGGTTCCATGTTTGGCTAGTTGGTTTACTTGTCAGACCCTAGTACAGTGCACTGAGTGTGCCCAGGGCTTGTAAATCCAAATGCTGCTGGTGGGCTTGCAGCACTGGTTGTGCCACCCACAGAAGCAGCCTGGTAAAATGTGTCTAAGGTCTGCCATTGCAGAGCCTGTGTGCAATCTGGTACTGCCATGCTGACTGGGCAAGTGCACCCACTTGCCAGTCCCTAAACCTTCCCTTTTCTTCATATCAGTCACCCCTATGGTAGCAAGGGCAGATTGCATTGTAAGTGTAAGGTAGGACAAGCCCTGATGTGTGTTGCATGTCCTAATAGTGAATTACAGCCATTTTCGTTTTTCACTATTGCAAGGCTACCTATTCTCCATAGGCCAGAATGGACTGTTAGAATTATTACAGTTTATAATCCTAACTGTCTCAGAGAACATGGTAGAAATTTGAGTTTAGTATGCCTTAACTCAGAATGATAAAATACATATTTTAGTGAAGTTGGTTTTAACATTCTGTGTTTGCAAATACCACTTTTAGAAAGTAGGTATTTGCTTGTCTAACCATTCAATCCTGCCTCTGCTAGGCTGTGTATTCCTTTGTCTGGTTTTGTGAGTGACAGGGCTGGGGGATTCCAAGAGACAGGCTGAGTCACCCAGTGGTGAATAGAGAGATCAGCATCTAGATGGGAGGGAGGAGTTGCACCTGAACTTGAATAGGGCTGTGCCTGCCTTCCACAATGCTGGCTCCACCCCCTGGGGAGCGGCTGATGTCTCTGCCCTGCACACTGAAAGAAGAGAAGGAGTCCTGTAAACAAAGTGCTCTAGGACTGTACTTGCCTTCCACAATGCTGGCTCTACCTCCTGTGGGGCGTCTGATGTGCCTGCCCTACACTGTGAAAGGAAAGGAGAAGTCTGGTAAACAGAGTGCTTCAGAACTGGTTTGGACCGGGCAAAGGCCCCTCTCCCCTAAGAGAACAAAGGAATTTGGGGTATAAATATCGGGACCCTGATCCCATGAATTTAGATCACTTTTGGACTACAAGAAGAAACCTTTACTGAGGAGAGGAACCTGAAGAAACTGAGGAGAGACTATTCCCAAGCTGAAGTGCTGCTTGGGGGATTGGCCTGCAGTTGTTGCCTTACTGCCAAAGGAAGGAGAAAGGAACTTTGTGTACTTTGCTTTCAACTTGTGAAGTATCTCCAAGGGCTTGGAAAAGAGCTTGCCTCCAGCTGAAGTCTCAGCGACAACAGACTTCAACCCCCTGCTCCCCGGAGTTCTTTTGGAAGTGCCTGCTGCTGTTTGGGCCTTCTGAGGAACTGCGTGTCACAAGGAGCTGGAAGTGCGATTCAACGAGAAGAAGCATGTCGCCGTCGCAACTCCGAAGGAGGGTGTTGCCGCTGGAACTGTTGCACTGCATCGCATCGGAGAGAAGAGTGCCGCAACGAAGAGGACGTGTGTCGCCGTCGCTGCTGCTGCCGTCGCAACCCCAAAGGAGGGTATCGCCGCCCAAGTTTTTGCACTGCACCGCATCAGGAGAAGAATCTCGCAACGAGATTGGAGCGTGTCGCCGTCGCTGTGCCTGCCGTTGCAACTCCGAAGGAGGGTGTCGCCCCTGGAACTGTCGCACCGCATCGCATCGACCAAAAGCACCTCGCATCCCCGAGAAGGGCGCTGCGGTCTGAGCTGCTGCCATCGCATTGTAGTTGATGCTGCTGTAGTAGTCGCATCGAGCGGAAGCTTCGCGCATCGTGGGAGAAGAGTGTCGCCGCTGGAGCTGTTGTCGTTGCATCGTAAGGGTGTCACCGCTGCAGTCCACGCATCGAACTGAGAACTTCTTGCATCCCCGAGAAGCATGCCGCATCTGGAAGATCTTCACGTCTTTATTTCTTTGCACCTGAGCTTTGCCGCATTTCCCTCGCTGTAACATTGCTTGTCGTGGAAGCGCAATGCAACTTAAGGTACATTGACGCAAAGTGTTGCATCCAAGAACTGAACTGAACTAAGCTTACATCTACCATCTTAAAGTAATAGTATTGTGTATTTTTGTCGTTTATGGTCTGGTGGTAACTCTATATAAAGTATACTTATTTTTTATATAAAACCTGTTGTGGTGTCCATTTGTAGTGTTGTCACTGGGTTACTGTATGTGGTCACAAATGCTTAACACACAACGCCTCTGAGATAAAGCCTTGCTGCTCGTGCCAAGCTACCAAGGGAGTGAGCAAGGGTTATGTTAGGAGTGTAATCCCCTTATCCTGACTAGAGGCGAGGGTCCCTATTTGTCACAAGTACCTACCTGTGACAACTTGAGACCCCCAAATCTAACATTGTTGGTCAGTGGAAGGGATTCTGGATTTGCATTTGTGACTCATGTACAGTGACTGGTGAACACTACTTAGTGAGTGCAGACTATAACGATATCACATACTTTTTAGTTGATTTCTTTTTGGATTTTTGTTCTATTTTTGAAAGATGCCTGATTCAGTTGTCATGGGATATACAGAATCCATAGCCTCCATGGAGTGTGAATGGGAAGAAGAAAGGCTAGAAATCTACAAAGTAAAGCAGCTGAAGTATTTTTGCAAGAAATTCAAGGTTTCCACTGTTTGGTGCACCAAGAAAGAAGAATTCTACAAGGCGCTGAGGGCCTGGGTGGAGACAAGAAAAAACCCTGAAATTGAGGAGTGGGATGACCATGCAGAAGTACAACAGGAAGAGATATTGGGCTCAAGAGGAAGGCAAGTACCCTGCAGGTAACATTGGTTCTAACAAAAGTCTGTCTCCAGGGGATTTGGAGGACGGAGAGAGATCCCGGAGGCATGAAATGGAGATGACCAAGTTCAAGGTGAATAGGCAACTGGAATTAAAAAATAGAAGGTTAGATATTAAGGAAAACAAAATGCAGTTTGAGCATTAAAAAGCTTTGAGGGAGTTGAAGTTTAAAACCAAAAGTTTAGAAATTACTCCCTCTGGTGGCAGTACACCGTCAGTACATACGGAAAGTAGGGTGTATATTCCCAAGGATGTGGTGAAAGAGTTTTACAAAAATTATGATATTGGTCAGTAGTTCAGAGCCTATGAGGTAGCCATGTCTTCCCACCGGGTCCCTGAGAGAGATTGAGGAGCGGGGTTGTGGGGAAGGTTCCCTAGTGAGGGGCGGGACACATTGATAGACTTGCCTTCTGAAGTCCACAATTCATACAGCCTCATGAAAGATGTATTGATGTCTAGATATGGTTTGACACCTGAGCTCTATAGGCAGAGGTTCAGGAAATGCAAAAATTTAGAAAACAGTACTTGGGTTGAATATGTCACTTTCCTTTGCAGAGCATTGGATGGTTGGGTAAAGGGCAGCAAGGTTAATGATTTGTAAGGTCTCTTTGATTTGATTGGATGGGAGCACTTGTTTGATAATTGTTTTCCAGAGCAGCGCCAGCATCTGATAGATAGCAAGCTGACTAACCCTAGGAAGCTTGCTGAGGAGGCCGACCACTGGGTGAGCACCCAGGTCCACAAGGGTCATGTGGGAGACTCAGCCAAAGGTGGGCAGGGTTCCCAGCAGAAGAGTGGGGGGTACAAGGGTAAACAGAAGGAGTTCCGCAAAGGGTCCCAAAGTAGTCCCCAAGGTAACCAAGGGAAAGGTTCCCAGCCTCCCCATGAGAGAAAGCAAGGGGCCCGACAGGTAGTCCTGTTCCCCAGTGGCCCCCGAAGTGTTACAAGCGTGGTGACCTGGGTCACAAGGCGAGTGACCCCAGGTGCTGCCTGTTTGGTAAACTAGCACCCACTGGTGCTCTGCCCCGGCAGATGGTTAGTGTAGCCTTGGGATAGGAGATTGATGTCCAAGGTGTGTGGGGTCCCGCACAGATGACCTTAGTCTCTTTAGGAGAGTGTGAGATGGTCTCAGAAGCTCAGCTGCCCAGGAACACTAAGAAATATGGGCAGCAAGTGACCATCAATGGCCAAAAGGTGGAGGCTCCTGTAGGTACAGGAGCCAGTGTGACAGCTGCATTTTGCCTACCCAAAAACACAGAGAGTCATTGTCCAATGGCTTAAGTTCCCTTTGAGTTGGGGGGGTCTCTGGTACTCTTCAGGTAGCTGTGGGGCCCGCCATACCTGTTGACTGTTTGATGGGGAATGATTTGGAGAGCTCCCCATGGGAAAAGGTGGAGAAAACAACTCATTTGAAGACGGCTGGACTGCCTGACTTGGCGTGCGTGACCACCCGGTCAATGTCAGCCAGTATAGGTTCTCAAGAGGACCTGGAGCCTGAGAGGGAGGTCCAGGAAACTGCAGAAGAGAGAAGTGGCGGGGCATGGGAAACAGACCCCCGAAGTTCCCACGGCCCAGGAGGAGGTAGACCCTGAGGGGGGTGCCCTGGAGCCTACTGGGGAGCAAGTAGCTGAACTGGGGGACCTGCCTGAGCTGACCCATTTGCAGCAAGAAGGAGGCCCCTCCAGGGAGGAATTCTGCAAGGAGCATAGAGAGTGCCCTTCTCTTGTGGGCTTACGGCAACAGGCTGCAAGCCAGGCAGCAGGTGATCAGTCAGGGTCACACTTGATTTAAAGGGAGAATGGCCTCCTGTATAGTAAGCCTAAGGTTGCTGAACCTGGGTCAGCCCATGTGCTAGTGGTACCCCAGAAGTTCAGTGCCTTCCTACTGCCCACTTTCATTGACCCCAAATGCACAAGAGTTCAGATACTCATTGCAGGACTTGTCAGACTTGCAAGGCAAGTGGAAAGAGTGGGAGGAAGCACAAGGCTCCTCTCCAGCTATTCCCTGTGGTCAATACCCCCTTTGAGCGAGTGGGGATTTACATTGTGGGGCCACTGGACCGTAAGACAGCCATGGGCAACAGGTTCATCCTGGTCTTGGTGGACCATGCCACCCAGTACCCGGAAGCCATACCTCTGAGGACAGTGATGACCCCCGTGGTGGGACGAGCACTGATGGGAATTTTCTCACGAGTCGGATTCTCTTGCGAGGTAGTGTCTGACCGGGAGACCAATTTAATTTCCAAGTATATGAAGTCCATGTGGCAGGCGTGTGGCGTGACTTATAAGTTCACCACTCCTTACCACCCCCACGGAAAGGAGTTGGTTGAAAGGTTCAACCGGACCCTAAAGGGCATGATAATGGGTCTTGAGGAACCCATGAGGCGTAAGTGGGACGTCCTCTTACCATGCCTGTTGTTTGCATACCGCGAGGTGCCACAGAAATCTCTAGGGTTCAGCCCCTTTGAGCTTCTCTATGGACACCCGGTCAGAGGACCTCTGAGTCTGGTTAAAGAAGGCTGGGAGCAATCTCCCAGGAAACCTCCCCAGTATGTATATAGCTATATGCTGGCCTTCAGGAACCAGACTAGGCGTTTCAGGCAGCTCGCTGAGGCGAATCTGGAAGCCAGCCAGGAGGAGATGAAGCAATGGTATGACCAGAATGCCACTCTGGTAGAGCTTCAACCTGGCCAGAAAATGTGGGTCATGGCCCCCATGGAGCCCTGTGCGCTCCAGGATAAGTGGACCGGACCATTTGAGGTTGTGGTGCGCAATAGTCCAGTTACCTACTTGGTGGACTTGCGGTCTCCTAGAAACCCCTTGAGGGTCCTACATGTCAACCGCCTTAAGCCCCACTTAGAGAGGTCTGAAGTGGGCATGCACTTGGCAACAGATGCTGGGATGGAGGAGGAGACTGAGCCTATTCCTGACCTCCTGTCAGCCTCAGAGCAAGATGGGTCAGTGGAGGGTGTTAACCTCTCTTCCACCCTGACCCATGAGCAACAGAATGACTGCTGCCAGTTGCTGGGACAGTTTTCTGATCTGTTCTTCCTGGTTCCTGGTGTCACAGATTGGTCAATCAATCAATCAAGGCATTTATATAGCGCGCTACTCACCCAGAGGGTCTCAAGGCGCTTGTGGAGGGGGGGTCCGCTACTGCTCAAACAGCCAGGTCTTGAGCTGCTTCCTGAATGCGAGGTGGTCTTGGGTCAGGCGGAGGTGGGTCGGGAGGGAGTTCCACGTCTTGGCGGCCAGGTAGGAGAAGGACCTTCCTCCTGTGGCGGCTCTTCGGATGCGCGGAACGGCGGCGAGGGCGTGGCTGGTCGATCGAAGCTGGCATGTGGGAGTGTAGAAGTTGAGGCGGTTGTTGAGGTATCTTGGTCCTTGGTTGTGTAGGGCTTTGTGTGCATGGGTGTGGAGTTGGAACGTGATTCTCTTGTTGACCGGGAGCCAGTGCAGGTCTCTCAGGTGTCTGGAGATTGGGCTGTGTCGGGGATGTCCAGGATGAGTCTTGCTGAGGCGTTCTGGATCCGCTGGAGTCTCTTCTGGAGTAAGGCAGTGGTTCCGGCGTAGAGAGAGTTGCCGTAGACCAGTCGGCTGGTGACGAGGGCCTGGGTGACTGTCTTCCTCCTGGTCTCGGTGGGGATCCACGGAAAGATCTTACGTATCATGCGCAGGATGTTGAAGCATGACGAGGAGACGGCGTTGACTTGTCTGGTCATGGAGAGGGAGGAGTCCAGAATGAAGCCCAGGTTGCCTGCGTGGTTCGTTGGTTTGGGTGCGCTGCCCAGGGCAGGGGGCCACCAGGAGTCGTCCCAGGCGGAGGGTCAAGATCCCAGGATGAGGACTTCCGTCTTGTCTGAGTTCAGTTTCAGGCGGCTGTTCATCATCCACTCGGCTACGTCTTTCATCCCTTCGTGTAGGTTGGCTCTGGCGGTGGCGGGGTCGTTGGTGAGGGAGAGGATCAGCTGGGTGTCGTCAGCATAAGAGATGATGTTGAGGTTGTGTTGGCGTGCGATGGCCGCAAGGGGGCTCATGTAGACATTGAAGAGGGTGGGGCTGAGCGAGGAGCCCTGAGGAACGCCGCAGATGACTTCGGTGGCTTCTGATCTGAACGGAGGGAGGCGGACTCTCTGTGTCCTTCCGGCGAGGAAGGAGATGATCCATTCTAGTGCCTTCTCTTGGATTCCGACGTTGCAGAGTCGCTGCACAAGGGTGCGGTGGCAGACAGTGTCGAAATCCGCGGAGAGGTCCAGGAGGATGAGGGCCGCTGTTTCCCCGTTGTCGAGCAGAGCTCGGATGTCGTCCGTGGCTGCGATGAGGGCGGTCTCGGTGCTGTGGTTGACCCGGAAGCCAGACTGAGAGAGGTCGAGGGATCCGTTCGTCTCGAGGAAGGCGGCCAGTTGCTTGTTGACGGTCTTCTCGATGACTTTGGCCGGAAACGGGAGGAGCGAGATGGGGCGGTAGTTTTTGAGTTCGGTGGGGTCCGCGGATGGTTTCTTCAGTAGAGCACTGAGTTCGGTGTGCTTCCAACTCTCCGGGAAGGTGGCGGTGTCGAAGGAGGTGTTGATGATGTCCCGTAGATGGGGCGCGATGACAGCGTCGGCCTTGTTGAAGACGTGGTGAGGGCAGGGGTCGGTTGGAGATCCGGAGTGGATGGAGTTCATCGTGCGTAGGGTTTCTTCGGTGTTGATCTGGGTCCAGGCTCGGAGGGTGGTGGTGGGGGGTGCAGGTGCGGTCTTGGGGTGCGTCGGTGGTGTGTTGAAGCTGTTGTGTATGTCCGCGATCTTGTTGTGGAAGTAGGAGGCGAGGGAGTTGCAGAGGTCTTGTGATGGGGTGATGTCATTGTTTCCGGCGCTGGGGTTGGAGAGCTCTTTGACGATGTTGAAGAGTTCCTTGCTGTTGTGGGCGTTGTTGTCCAGTCGTTCCTTGAATGCGGTTTCATTGGTGGCGTGGATCAGTTGGTGGTGTTTTCGAGTGGCGAGCTTGAGGGTGGTCATGTTGTCTGGTGTCGGGTCTCTGCGCCAGGCTCTCTCGAGGGCTCGGCAGTTCTTCTTGGAGCCCTTGAGTTCGTCGGTGAACCAAGGTGCTTTCTTACTGCCGGGTCTGCTAGGCAGGGTCCTCAGTGGGGCGAGGTCGTCTGCGCAGTTGCTGATCCACTTCGCAAGGTTGTTGGCGGCCTGGCTGGGGTTCGCTGAGCTGGTGGGGGGGTTCCGGCTCAGGGATGCGGCGAGCTGGTCGGCAGTGATCTTGTTCCAGCTTCTGCGTGCAATCTGTTGCTGGTGGTGGTGGATCGTGTTCTTTCTGAAGCTGAAGTGGACACAGCTGTGGTCCGTCCAGTGGAGTCCGGTGGTGTGGCTGAAGGCGATGTCCTTGCTGGAGGAGAAGATGGGGTCGAGTGTGTGTCCGGCGTGGTGGGTGGGGGTGGTTAACAGTTGCTTGAGTCCGAGGTTGGCGAGGTTGTCCAGCAGGGTGGTGGTGTTGCGGTTGTTGTTGTTCTCCAGGTGGAAGTTGAGGTCCCCGAGGAGGATGTAGTCAGCGGAGGGGAGGGCGAGCGGGCTGATGAAGTCGGCGATGTCTTCACTGAATTGTGTGCGTGGTCCCGGGGGTCTGTAGATGAGGGTGCCTCTGAGGGTGGTCTTGGGGCCGGTGTGGATCTGGAAGTGCAGGTGTTCGGCGGTTGTGAGGGTGTCGTCGGTGTTGGTTGTGATGCGGATGGTGTTCCTGTGGATGATGGCGATGCCTCCTCCGGTCTGGTTGCCGCGGTCCCTCCGGGAGATCTTGTATCCGTCCTGGATGGCGATGGCGATGTTGGGTGCTGAGGAGGCGTTCATCCAGGTTTCCGTGAGGAAGGCGACATCTGGTGAAGTTGTGTCGAGCAGGTTCCAGAGCTCCACGGCGTGTCTGTGGACGGAGCGGGTGTTGAGCAGGATGAACTTCAGGTGGTTGGTGCAGGTTTTCGGCTTGGAGGGTGTTGTTGTCGTGTAGGTCAGTATGCAGGAGAACTTGCAGGAGAGGCAGCTGAAGGTTCCGTGGGTACGTCTCGGGGTGGCTCGATAGCACCCAGGGATCCGGCCGGTGTCGAGTTCCTTGAGTTCGGTGGCGTTGTAGGTCCGGCGGGTGGGCTGGTGCCTGCGAGGGCCAGGGGTACGGGCGCTGGGCGCGGTCCAGGCGCGGACGGGCGCAGACGGGCTTTCCTTTGGCGTGCCTTCGGCGCACAATCGGCGCGTTTGCCACTCTGCCATAAGTGGAGAGTGGGGGGGGCGGAGCGAGGGAGTAGCAGCTGGGAGGCGGGAGCGGGGCGGTGAATGGGAAGGGAGTCAGAGGGAAGGGGGCGGGGCCGCAGGGGGGCAGCGGCGGGGAGCGGCCGGGAAACGCGACCGGGGCTGGGCACAACAGAGGGGAAACAAAAATACGATTAGGCAAAGGGCAGGGGCACAACAAGCGGACAGCAGGGAAATACAGTACAATTAAACCAGGGAGCAACGCACTGACAGTACGATAGGAATTACAACAGGGGGCAACGCAGTGACAAAGAATTACAACAGTAGCAATGCAGCGCAGCACAGGAACTACCGCTACAGCAGACCAGGAGCACAGCTGTGGGCAGCGGCGGCACTCGGCGGGATCGGGGGCAGACTGGGCTCACTCGCAGAGAGTGTGCGCGGTGCGTGGGGTGACCGGCCCAGAGGGTCAGAGGTCACTGCCCACCACTGCGTGCACTCTGCGATATATCGTCCAGTGGGAGGGAGGAGCAGCTGGGAGGCGGGAGCGGGGCGACGAATGGGAAGGGAGTCAGAGGGAAGGGGGTGGGGCCGCAGGGGGGCAGCGGCGGGGAGCGGGCGGGAAACGCAACCGGGGCTGGGCACAACAGAGGGGAAACAAAAATACGATTAGGCAAAGGGCAGTGGCACAACAAGCAGACAGCAGGGAAATACAGTACAATTAAACCAGGGAGCAACGCACTGACAGTACGATAGGAATTACAACAGGGGGCAACGCAGTGACAAAGAATTACAACAGTAGCAATGCAGCGCAGCACAGGAACTACCGTTACAGCAGACCAGGAGCACAGCTGTGGGCAGCGGCGGCACTCGGCGGGATCGGGGGCAGCCTGGGCTCACTCGCAGAGAGTGTGAGCGGTGCGTGGGGTGACCGGCCCAGATTGGTGCATCCATGATGTGGACACAGGAGACAGCTTACCTGTGAAACATAAAACTTACAGTGTAACTGACAGGGTGAGGGCTTGCATCAAAGAGGAGGTATCAAAGATGCTTGCACTAGGGGTGATTGAGTCCTCTATCAGTCCTTGGGCCAGCCCAGTGGTCCCGAAGGCTGCAGCGCCGGATGCCACACCCGAACTCCTGCTCTGTGTGGACTACAGAGGGTTCAATTTAGTCACGAAGACTAACGCGCACCCCATCCCTAGAGCTGATGAGCTCATTGATTGGCTAGGGGCTGCACGGTACCTCAGCACATTTGATTTAACGTCTGGGTACTGGCAGATCGCCTTGACTGATGGGGCAAAGGAGAGGTCAGCATTCTCCACCCCAGATGGGAATTTTCAGTTCTGTGTTATGCCCCTTGGGATGAAGAATGCCCCTGCCACCTTTCAGAGGTTGGTCAACCAGGTGTTGGTTGGACTGGATGAGTTCAGTGCCGCCTACCTGGATGACAGCGCAGTGTTCAGTGCCAGTTGGGAGGAACATCTGCGCCACCTCTGGGAAGTGTTAATGGCGCTGCGGAAGGCAGGCCTTACGATCAAGGCGAGTATGTGCCAGATAGGGCAGGGTTCCGTGGTGTACTTGGGACACCAAGTTGGGAGCGGCCAGGTGGCGCCCCAACAACCCAAGATTGAAACCATCCTGGCTTGGGAGCCACCCAAAACCCAGACAGAGGTGAGAGCCTTCTTAGGTCTCACAGGGTGTTACAGGAGGTTTGTCAAGGGGTATGGCAACATTGTTGCACCCTTGAAAGAGCTGACTTCCATGAAGCAGCCCATAAAGGTGATCTGGACTGACAACTGTCAAAAAGCTTTTGAGGCCCTGAAAGCTGCCATGTGCCTGCTCCTGGCACCCAACTTCTCAAAAGAGTTTATTGTTCAAACAGATGCTTCAGAGCATGGTGTGGGGGCTGTTCGGTCACAGATGAATGAGGAGGGCCTAGATGAACCTGTAGCCTTTATCAGTAGAAGGTTACTTCCACGGGAACAGAGGATGAGTATTATTGAGTGTGAGGCATTTACTGTGGTCTGGGCACTGAAGAAGCTGAGACCATACCTGTTTGGGACTCACTTCTGGGTTCAGACAGACCACAGGCCCCTCCGATGGTTGATGCAGATTAGGGGTGAGAATCCAAAGCTGTTCAGGTGGTCTATTTCCCTACAGGGTATGGAATTTACGGTGGAACACCGCCCTGGTGCAGAACCCGCCAACGCTGATGGTCTGTCCAGATTTTTCCACCTTAGTGAAGAGAACTCCCAGGAGTTAGGGTAGTTCTCCCCACATTTCAGCTTGAGGGGACACATGTTAGACCTGGCACCATTGGTGTGGGTCTCCCTTCCATTTTTTGCTGTTGCCTCGTGTATTTTTGCTGGTATTAGATGCTTTGGGCAAGTGCTCCCTATTGTAAATTAATGTATTAATCAGTGGTTCCATGTTTGGCTATTTGGTTTACTTGTCAGACCCTATTACAGTGCACTGAGTGTGCCAACGGCTTGTAAATCCAAATGCTGGTGGTGGGCTTGCAGCACTGGCTGTGCCATCTTAGGAAGCAGCCTGGTAAAATGTGTCTAAGGTCTGCCATTGCAGAGCCTGTGTGCAGTCTGGTACTGTCATGCTGACCGGGCAAGTGCACCCACTTGCCAGTCCCTAAACCTTCCCTTTTCTTCATACCAGTCACCCCTATGGTAGGACCAAGGGCAGGGTGCATTGTAAGTATAAGGTAGGACAAGCTCTGATGTGTGTGGCATGTCCTAATAGTGAATTACAGCCATTTTCGTTTTTCACTATTGCAAGGCTACCTGTTCTCCATAGAATTATTACAGTTTATAATCCTAACTGTCTCAGAGAACATGGTAGAAATTCGAGTTTAGTATGCCTGAACTCTGAATGATAAAATACATATTTTAGTGAAGTTGGTTTTAACATTCTGTGTTTGCAAATACCACTTTTAGAAAGTAGATATTTGCTTGTCTAACCATTCAAACCTGCCTCTGCTAGGCTGTGTATTCCTTTGTCTGGTTTTGTGAGTGACAGGGCTGGGGGATTCCAAGAGACAGTCTGAGTCACCCAGTGGTGAATAGAGAGATCTGCATCTAGATGGGAGGGAGGAGTTGCACCTGAACCTTGAATAGGGCTGTGCCTGCCTTCCACAATGCTGGCTCCATCCCCTGGGGAGCGGCTGATGTCTCTGCCCTGCACGCTGAAAGAAGAGAAGGAGTCCTGTAAACAAAGTGCTCCAGGACTGTACTTGCCTTCCACAATGCTGGCTCCACCTCCTGTGGGGAGTCTGATGTGCCTGCCCTGCACTGTGAAAGGAAAGGAGAAGTCTGGCAAACAGAGTGCTTAAGAACTGGTTTGGACTGGGCAAAGGGCCCTCTCCCCTCGGAGAACAAAGTTTTTTGGGGTATAAATATTGGGACCCTGATCCCATTAAATTAGATCACTTTTGGACTACAAGAAGAAACCTTTACTGAGGAGAGGAACCTGAAGAAACTGAGGAGAGACTATTCCCAAGCTGAAGTGCTGCTTTGGGAATTGGCCTGCAGTGGTTGCCTTACTGCCAAAGGAAGCAGAAAGGAACTTTGTGTACTTTGCTTTCAACTTGTGAAGGATCTCCAAGGGCTTGGAAAAGAGCTTGTATCCTGCTGAAGTCTCAGGAACAACAGACTTCAACCCCCAGCTCAACGATAAGAAGGGTGTCGCCGTCGCTGTGCCTGCTGTCGCAACTCCGAAGGAGGGTGTCGCCGCTGGAACTGTCGCACTGCACTGCATCAGAGAGAAGCGTGCGGCAATGAAGAGGAAGCATGTCACCGTCGCTGCTGCTGCCGTCACAACTCCGAAGGAGGGTGTCGCCGCCGCTGCCGTCGCAACTCCAAAGGAGGGTGGCGCCGATATAGTTGTCGCACTGCACCGCATCAGGAGAAGAATCTCGCAACGAGGTCGGAGCGTGTTGCTGTCGCTGTGCCTGCCGTCGCAACTCCGAAGGAGGGTGTTGCCGCTGTAACTGTCGCACCGCATCGACCAAGAGCACCTCGCATCGCCTAAAAGCATGCCACCGTCGGAGCTGCTGCCGTCGCATCGTAGATGACGCCACTGTAGTTGTTGCAATGAGCGGAAGCTTCACGCATCATGGGAGAAGAGTGTCGCCGCTGGAGTTGTTGCTGCTGCATCGTAAGGGTGTCGCCGCTGCAGTCCACGCATAGAACCGAGAACTTCTCGCATCCCCGAGAAGCATGCCGCATCTGGAAGATCTTCACGTCTTTATTTCTTTGCACCTGAGCTTTGCCGCATTTCCCTCGCTGCAACATTGCTTGTCGTGAAAGCGCAATGCAACCCAAGGTACATTGACGCAAAGTGTCGCATCTAAGAACTGAACTGAACTAAGCTTAAATCTACCATCCTAAAGTAATAGTATTGTGTATTTTTGTTGTTTATGGTCTGGTGGTAACTCTATATAAAGTATACTTATTTTTTATATAAAACCTGGTGTGGTGTCCATTTGTAGTGATTTCACTGGGTTACTGTATGTGGTCACAAATGCTTAACACACAACGCCTCTGAGATAAACCCTTGCTGCTCGTGCCAAGCTACCAAGGGGGTGAGCAGGGGTTATTTTAGGAGTGAAATCCCCTTATCCTGACTAGAGGCGAGGGTCCCTATTTTTCACAAGTACCTACCTGTGCCAACTAGAGACCCCCAAATCTAACAGTACCCAGCACTTCTGGGTTCAGTGAAATTTGAGTTGCCGAGTTTCCAGCCAGTGTACTCGCTGTGGCTTCCCAGGCACTTACAATATGAAGAATAGACCTAAAAACTGTAGGGGCATATCTTCCAATGCAGATATTCCCACACCTGAGATACGGTGCACCCTGCCATTGGACTGGTATGGCCTGCTAGAGGGGTGACTAACCTATGCCTTAGGCTGTGCTATTTGACATGGCACACAGGCAATGTGCCATGACAACTTTGTCCTTTCTCTCTGCACCAAGGCATGCAGGCTTCAGTGGCAGTTTACATTGCCTTCGTGAGGGGTCCCTATGGGACCCTTTACAGTCCCATTGCCCTAGGTACCAGGGATACCATTTACTAGGGACGAATAGGGAGGGTCTGAAGTTGTGGCAATCATGGTACAGTTTGTGGGAAAGAACACTGGTACTGGAGACCTGGTAAGCAGGGAACCAGTACTCTACAGTCAGAATTGCATCCAAAGCCATGCAAAAAGTGGAGAGGGGTACTGCAACAGAAGTGCACTTTACTACAAGAGGGTAATTAATTGTATATGCAGAACTATATTTTGGAACATAGAGCTCCTGAGGCGGAAAGCCGGGAGTTAGGACCCTACCCCCATTACTTCTCTCTCCCTGATTAAGAGGCATTTGAGAGCTTAATATTCACTTACTTTTCGCATTGAACGAATAAAATTTTAAATTGTACTTGTTTGCTGTTTTAATTAGGGGCACTCATTAATTTGCTGTTTTGGACTTACCGAGGGCCGATTTGGGGCTCTGCACGGTTCGCAGGCAGCCTCCCCGGGGGTGACGACTTTGGCCGCCATCTTGGGGTGGAAGGCTAGGTCAGCGCACTAGTGGTCGGGCGAGTGGCGGCCCGAGCGCTACAAAAGGAAATCTTAGTGCTAGCATTCGGCTTGGAACATAGAGCTCCTGAGGCGGAAAGCCGGGAGTTAGGACCCTACCCCCATTACTTCTCTCTCCCTGATTAAGAGGCAGTTGAGAGCTTAATATTCACTTACTTTTCGCATTGAACGAATAAAATTTTAAATTGTACTTGTTTGCTGTTTTAATTAGGGGCACTCATTAATTTGCTGTTTTGGACTTACCGAGGGCCGATTTGGGGCTCTGCTCGGTACGCAGGCAGCCTCCCCGGGGGTGACAACTTCTGCCGCCATCTTGGGGTGGAAGGCTAGGTCAGCGCACTAGTGGTCGGGCGAGTGGCGGCCCGAGCGCTACAAAAGGAAATCTTAGTGCTAGCATTCGGCTTGGAACATAGAGCTCCTGAGGCGGAAAGCCGGGAGTTAGGACCCTACCCCCATTACTTCTCTCTCCCTGATTAAGAGGCAGTTGAGAGCTTAATATTCACTTACTTTTCGCATTGAACGAATAAAATTTTAAATTGTACTTGTTTGCTGTTTTAATTAGGGGCACTCATTAATTTGCTGTTTTGGACTTACCGAGGGCCGATTTGGGGCTCTGCTCGGTTCGCAGGCAGCCTCCCCGGGGGTGACGACTTCAGCCGCCATCTTGGGGTGGAAGGCTAGGTCAGCGCACTAGTGGTCGGGCGAGTGGCGGCCCGAGCGCTATAAAATGAATGTTATTCCCCGTCCGCGCAGCGGGCGGGCGCAGCGGGCGCGCCGATGGGGCGCCGGAGGTGCGCCAGAGGCAAGCCCGTCTGGGCCCGTCCGGGCCAGACCGGGCCTAGGGCCAGTTATTATGCCGGATGCCTCTAAATCACGAATCACGTATCCCAGGGAACATCTTATGAAGCTCCAAAATAAGGGAGACTCACTGTGCTGCCAGTTTGAGAGCCGTGACCCATTATACAGGAGGTGTAAGCGGTGCACCAACTCCCTCTCTACCAGGGATATCGGTAGGCAGGCCCAGAGCAATCTTTGCATGGCGCTCCAGAATTGCAGGTCCCTACCGAAGCATTCCATTGAGATTAATCTCATGATCCAGGATAGTAACCTCGACGTGCTGTTTCTAACTGAAACGTGGCTTTCATCTTCTTCTGATTTCGATATTGCTGCCGCCCTCCCGGATGGATTTCTTATTCAGTCCCAACATAGACAACAAGGGAAAGGAGGAGGACTTGCTATAGTCTATAAAGACAAATTCACCTGCAGACTCGAAGTCTATGAAATATCTGACTCAGAAAGTGTCCGTTTCAGTATTCAAATAACAGCTAATAAATCCCTTTCGGGACTCCTTATCTACCGCCCTCCTGGCTGTATTAGACAGTTCATAGGATCGTTATTAGAAACTACTTTTGCGGCAGCTGCCTCATCTCCTAATTTTTAGATTTTAGGGGATTTGAATTTGCATTTTGATGATCCTAACGATAAAGCTGCCTTAGGTCTTCGTGCGGATCTTGAATCCTTGGAACTGATGCTTATAAATACAGAGGCAACACATGTTAAGGGACACCTTTTAGATCCTATCTTTTCTAATTGTAATCAGCTTAACTCTAGCCCCCCCCTTCCTGTTCCATGGTCTGATCACTTTCTAGTGACATTTTTTGGGAAAACATGCGTGGAGACACAACAAGCAGCTCCAGCTCGCACTCTAGAAAGGGCGTGGCCCAAGTTATCTCTAGAAGAGTTGACTCGAGTACTTGAACAAACTGCCCCTAAAAGTGACTCAGATCCATTGGTTGCAGATACTAGTTTTTGTAATTGGCTGAGCAGCGGCTTGGATGTAGTATTGCCTCTTAAAACAGTCACAAAGAAAAGTAGCACCTTTAAATCACCCTGGTACACCTCAGAGCTCAGAGACCTCAGAAAAATCTGCAAAAAATTAGAACGCAGATGGAGGAAAGACTGGGCGGTTAACAACAAAGTGGCTTATCGATCTGCCCTGAGACTCTACAAAACCGCCCAAAAAAAGCACAGGTGACCTTTTTTGAGAACAAAATTCTTTTGTCATCCAACTCCTCGAGAGAAACCTTTAAGATAGTCAAACAACTACTTAAGGTTCCTTCTCCTGTTAGCACTTCTGATTGCACAGAAGAAAGATGTAACCAACTTGCAGACTTTCTTGATTCCAAGATATTAAGAATCCTTGACAATCTTCCGCAGAAGGTCCCCACTGCCCATGATAATATAGACCTCGCCCCAAACGCTGGCCCTCAGCTGGACGGCCTCAGTTGTATCACCAGGGAGGATTTTTGCAAAGCCTTATCCTCCATGAAAAGTGGTTCTCCAGCTGATCCTGCGCCCATGTATATCCTTAAGAGGATCGCAGACACGATTGCCCCATTGGCTACAGAGCTTCTTAATGCCTCTTTTTCCTGCGGGGTTGTGCCACCCAGTTGGAAACAGGCCAGGGTCAAAACCCTCTTAAAAAAACCTGGGCTCGATCCCTTGGACCTGGCCAACTTTCGTCCAATTTCTTTGTTACCCGGCCTTGGTAAAATCGCTGAGAAAATGGTTAACAAACAGCTCTCAGGATTCCTTGAAGATAACCAGCTGCTGAGTAACTCACAAACTGGCTTCCGTCCGGGGCAAGGTACGGACACAGCTCTGATAGTGGTGGCGGAGGAGGCAATGTGTATCTTAGATTCAGGGGGATCCGCTGTTGTGATCCTCCTGGATCTGAGTGCAGCATTTGATAAGGTGGACCATGAAATTCTAATCCACCGTCTCGCCAGACTGGGCGTAACAGGAATGGCCCTGAAATGGTTTACTTCTTTTTTGAGTAATCGTTCCTTCAGAGTTTGGGAGGCTGGTGTACTGTCTAAGTCCACCTCCCTCCTGTGTGGTGTCCCTCAGGGCTCTTCTTTGAGCCCTACTTTATTTAACATTTATATGGCCCCACTGGAGGAGGTAGTGGCCCCTTTTGGGATTAAAACAGTGACCTACGCGGACGACACCCAACTAGTCGTCTCGCTAACCCAACAAGAGGGATGCATGGACAATCTCTCTGCTTGCCTTTCCGGAATATTTTCCTGGATGTCGGGTTCACGGCTCAAACTTAATGGAGCAAAAACGGAGATTATGCTCCTGGGTCATCACTTTACATCTATCCCAAAAACCGCCTGGCCCCCATGTTTGGGGGAGCCACCCACACCAAAGGATAACATTAAAAGCTTAGGGGTGTGGTTTGAGCCTGACCTTACCTTTAAGACGCAGGCACAGAAGGTTGCAGGCATCTGCTTTGGCCTGTTGCGCTCAGTGCGGAAAGTCCTCCCTCTCCTGCCCCCTCAGTCCAGGATACTGCTGATCCAGGGATTAATACTGTCCAGACTGGATTATAGTAACGCCCTGTTTCTAGCGGCCCCTGAAGCTACCATCAATATCCTTCAACGGGTGCAGAATGCTGCAGCCAGGTTGCTTGCGGGTGACTCAAGAAGAGCGTCGGCTAGACCATTCTTGAGAGAACTTCACTGGCTGCCAATACGCGAAAGAGTCATCTTTAAATCCCTTTGCATCACCCATAAGGCTCTTCAGGATAAAGGACCACCGGTTCTTAGGGGCCTGATCTGCCCTTACAAATCGTCTTGGGCTCTCCGGTCGGACCTTGGAAATCTTGCCAAGGTACCAAGAGTTAGGAAGGCACGAACGGGGGGTCGCCGCTTTTCCGTTAATGCGGCAAAAAAGTGGAACTCTCTTCCCAGTCAGATTCGCACTGAACCCTGCTATTTTAAGTTTCGAAAGGCCCTTAAAACTCTCCTTTTTCCCAAGGACTCCAAAGTTTTGGTATTCTCCGCAGTTTGTTTTTTGTTCCTTTTGTTAGCGCTGGGACGCTCTTGGGCAGCCATGCGCTTTATAAATTAAATTTCATTTCATTTCATTCATTTCATTTCATAACAATTCAATCCTCAGCTGCTGTGGAACTCTACTTAGAGCTTGTCACTGGTTCATGGGGAGGGGTGCTCTAGTCAAACCAACTGGGAAGGTACTGTTCATATCAGGAGAATAGAGGGAGAAACAAAACAGTGGACGAAACATGTGAAGGGAATCCTACAGCCTATTTCTTGTCTCCCTCACAAGTCCCTGGGGATGTCATGCTTCCTCATTGGGCATTGCTCCTTATAGGTCTGGCATGGCAATGCCCTATGGGCCTCATGAAGGGTCTGTTTAGTGGAGATCTTTTGTTGTTCATGCCGTATGATGAAGAGCGCAAGAATGAAGGTGTCCTTAAATGTGTGGAATGATTGTGTATGTAGGAGTGAGAAAAAAATAAGATAAAACTGTATAGGAGATAATGAAGGATTTTTTAATGTGACGGTTCTCCTGGCAGGATTGAAAGACCGAAAAATGGTTGGGACTACTGTGTGGGCATAATGTACCCAAGTAGCTTCAGGTCTGTAGGTTTAGTGTAGTGAGGTCAACATGTGTCGTGCCCAACGTCCAAAATGGATCCACAGAACTTCTTCAGGACCAAACAAAGGAGGTGGTTAACTTACCCTACACCTGTACAGTGATAAGTAGTTTAGGTATTTCCTAAACAAGAACATACCTGGTTCAAAGATAAAAATTATCGTCCAACCTGGAAAAGAAATGGAAATAGTAGGAAAAAAATGAGCATATATTCTGCATAACTGATATAATATGTCATTTAGGATCGCTGTCCCAGAATGGAATACCAGAATATATTCAATGGTAGACATGCACATGCGGTGGTTGCCACTGAATAGTTGCCAAAAGGTGACGATAGGGGAAGACAGACTAATATACACAACACAGTAAGTGAGTAAACAGGCATAGTACACACAACATGTAATTAAAACCTGTGCGGGTGTCACACAGTGAATCGACCTGTGTGACTGGTGATATTAAGTTTGAACAGGGACTCTTACCCTATGGATCAATCAAAATTGTGTCAATGGTCGGAACTGGTATTGGCGCATAGCTGCTAACTGTAATGAAAATTGAATAACAGTCAGGCTCACACATCAAGAGGTCAATCGAGCCAAGGAGCCAAGCGAGAAGTATGGGAGACCTACCCTCCTCTGCTCACCCGGATTAAGACAGTGCAGAGCAATTAGCCATGTTTAAAGTTGCAGCTGATCAGGAAATCGCCCTCATGAGTGTTGTGTACAGTCACAAGGTTGAGTTGTGATTAGTAAATTCACATGGTCATGGAAGCAAAGGTGGGTCCAGGTCACGGAAAGTTACTGGACCCATTTCAAGTCAGTCTTACAGTGGCAGATATCATATAGTGTAGTCATTGATTATGCCTGTATGTTACTCAGGCCATCATACATTTAACGAGCGGGGATGTAGCATGTAGTGGTGCACATAAAACAGTGGGGACAGTGAATGATTAGGGTTTGTGCTTTATAAGTAGCACTTGTGGTGTTGCTTATAGCTGATTAACTGATTAGGTAATGTGGAACGAGATAATCAGGCTGTGCATTGGCCCTCAAAGAAAGGGACCAGGAGAAATGTGGCAGACCTAGAAATGGGCATACCCAGGTGTTAAGGTTGAAGTGATAGCTCAACTAAAATATGAAGGTCTTCATAGTGGATGATACACTGAAGATAAATGTTCCTGAGATGAACTGTGGGCATTTATCTGTGGACATAACCAGATCTGACATGCAGATTTATGTGTGCCTACCTCCATACAGAGTCTGGGTTACCGTAAGGGTGAGAAGAGAGTAGGTAGTGTAATTTTGTATGTCAGTTGAAGGAACCACGAGAGTTAGTAGTGAGATCAAGGCATATTAATCATTCAAAGGAATTACTGCCATTGTGGTAAATGTGACAGTGATGAGATGGATCCCATATGAACCCTGAGGTACGAAATTCTGAACTACGGGGTCATACATCACACCATGGGATCTCATCATTTAGGCCCATTTTGTTGGTGCCGTGTCGGTAAACCCAGCTTTGCTCTTTCTTGAAAAGACTGGCTGTGCTCCACATTTGGTTAGTTTTCAAGATGGTCGAACTTAGGTCATCAGGAGAATGTCTGGAATCGCTAAAATTATTGCAAATCCTAGTGGTGCTGCTTGCGCTGCGGAGCGTACTCCGGTGTTCCATGATCCTTGCTTTTACGGCCATCATCATCATCATACCCACATAATGGAGATTGCATGGGCATGTGATCAAATAAACGCAATTTCTTGTATTGCAGTTGGTGTGATGGTTTTGTGTCTAGGTGAAACGAGGACCCACTTTGATCTCTTTCGGATGTTGGGTGAATGAACACACGCCACAGGACCATAGGGGTAGTGTCCTGTGATGGGAGGGAGAGCCCAAAGGGTGTTCTGTTTGTGTATGTATATTTCGTGCATGGTCTGGTATGTACCATGAGATCCTTTCAATTTTGGGTTCGCGTAATGGCAAAACGTGGCCATGGAATGTGCATGGAGCCAGTGTTCAAAATACCCCAATGCTTCTTAATGATGCGTTTGTTTTGTTGAGGCACTGTTGACCAGGTTATGATTAGACTTGATTCAGTGGCTGTTGAGATTTCTCATTGCCCAATATGCCCCCTCCAGCATTTGCTGCTTTCTGTGTGATGACGTATCTCCCCAGACTCTTTTACTTTTTGTTGTTTCTGTAAGTTTTATACATCCCTATGGCACAGGTTTCTTTCCCTCATCCCGTGCAAACAGCATTTTGACAGGTGGAGGCCAGCTTTTCTCTACCCTCAGTTTTTAAAAGACCTGAAGTTTTCTGTATGGTTGATATGTTTTTAAAATCAGCCGTGAGACTTTGAAACAGTTTATTGTTTTGACTTAGTAGGCACTGAATTGGTTATCATCCCTTCTGCTTGCTCTATGTTCTATACCACTATAGAATCATTTTTATCAAATGTTTTTATTTTGTTTTTCATGCGATTTTATCATTATTATGTACACATGTAATTTATATGGATGCTGTTATAAATATTTATTAATAATAGAATGATTTGGAGTCCAGAAATAAAATTCTCAAAGGGCTCGATTATCAAATTTGTTGTGTGTATAAAATCAGGCTATACGCACAGACAGGCTTTTTACAAGTGTAAAACCACAGGTCACATCCACAAAACCTTGTTTCAAATTTTCTTTTTTTTTTAAACAATGATTGTTGTATGTAGATTTGTAACAAAGGTAAAGGAGCATGTCACGGGGTGGGAATATCTATACATTGAGGGACAAAAGGACCGAGTTAGCACGACAGCAGTCAAGTTACTTACAACCAATTAATTCCCACCTTGGAAACACACACAAATCCACTAATTTCAAGGCAGGAATAAGCACCTTTCCACGATGGGAAAGTATCACAACCAAAATTGGTAGGGGTGAAGGGAATTGGATTTTGTGGAGCAACAAAATATAGATTCTCTATGCAAATGGGAACATGCAAGACATTTCCAGAGGCTCTATTTTATATTATGTACAAATACGCAATCAGATGCGCCTTTAGACAAACCTAAATGGGAAAACACAAAAATTTCCTGGAGTACACTTGGACAATACTGTGGATTCCAAAAGTAGGAATACTTTCTAGATCTAAATGTACATTTTTATTGTAAGAATAATGCCCTAAGTACCTAAGTGGCAACAGCCGACATAACAGAAATTATTAGGCAAGCTCTTTCCCACACAGACATTTAAAGGGACTGATGGAAACCTTTAATTATGTACGCTGCTTTTTTAACGCTTTTGTTACAATGCTTGATAAAAACTTTGGTGCAACTGCTAATTAAACTCCAGACAATGGCAAGGGCGTGACCTGCAAGGTACTCTTTATGCGACCCCAGCAACAAATTCTAAGCTGGCATGAAGCTCCTGCAATCTGACCTGAGCATCGGTTTTCAGAAACAGGACATGAACAAATGCTTGCTGTAATATACAAGGTGCTATTTTTAGCTTCACCGTTTTACAATTTGCTTGGCCTTTTTGCTCTTCTTCTGCCCTTTGAAATGCTCCCATTTTCAGCAAAAGTCGGTGAAGCCAAAACCTCACGCGCGACGTGTGCCTTGCAGCTGTATTAAAACATCAGGCGTGAGTGTTGAGTGTCAGGGTGGACAATAGCCATGAATGTCCACATTTACTTCTGCAATATAAAATAAGCATCATGTCTAAAATCAAGAGGATAAAGTATAACCACGAACCAGGGGAGGACTAATGATGCAAATCTGTGAATCCTACCATGAAGTGTAGCACACAGGAAACATCGGTCCAGATTTGCCAAGAAGTCACAGAACACAGGGCAGTAAGTAAAGTTGCTGCACTGCATTGCATGAAAGCCAGAGAGCAGAAAAGCACCATATCCACTAAGGTAAAATAATAATAATTCCTATTTGTATAGCGTGAACATATCACCCCGTTAAGGGCTGTTGGGGCGATTAAGTGAGCTATTGCCAAGAGTCACATGATGCAGACCTGAGGTGCTGCCATGAATGGAACAGCGAGCCCTGTGCTTCGGAGTCAGCCACCCTGGTCACTGTGCCACACCTCTCCCTTGGTGCTGTTCAGCTCTCTCCCTGTGTTGGTGCACTTTAAGCAGCCATGCCCCGACTAAGACATGAGACATATTTGTTCCATAGTACAAGGATGTCTCCGTTGTATAGATTTTGTTCTGAAACAGGTCACTTCCAGTACAAAACCTATAATTTAAGGTTTTTACCACTTTGTATGTGAACAATGCAATGCAAAGAATATGCATACATAGTGTAAAAACTTTGTTGCACCTGCATCAAAGATGCATAGAATTTTGGCACAAATCCCTCTATACATTCTTTGTGGGATTTGTGTTAAAACCCATGAGTGGTTGCAATGGAACACCCATGTACCACCCATGAAATTCTCCTTTGATGCAAAGTAATGAAAGGCAACGCATTGCACAACATTTGGTTACTATCCAATGCAAATCCATACGTGTTTTGGAAGTATAAATCCCACCTGAACAATTAGCATTGGGCATGCTTTAGGAAAGTAACACAAACCCAAATGCCCTCAATGATGTTTAAATTCAACACACCCCATAGATAGACTTGGTCCATGCACCACTGAGTACCCCTGGGCATAATGGATGAAAGCAAGGCAAACTGGGTGCAGGCCTGAGCACACTGCCTGGCTTCACACTTGTGCAGAGTATACTCCTCATAAGCAAGCAGCTTTCACAACTCCAGGAATAGTACAAACAGCAAAAGCTGCTCTTAAACAACCTCTATTGTCTCTTAAACATGAACCATCAACAAAGAGGACTAGATCAGATTCAGGTAAAGGTTCATCAACAATGTCAGGTCGGGGCTCGTTAGAAAGCTCAGTCACATTGTGGAAAAGTAAATTTTGCCACGTTCTGTGTCCCTACGTGTTCCCCATCTTATGTTATGTGTGCATGATTAATATGCATATGTATTCCCCATGTTTGATTAAAGACGCAATTATAGTTGTGTCCATTTCTCGTATGCCAGTTTCCAGTTCTCGTGAAAGCTACGAGTATTAGGCCTATGTAAAGTTACGTTGCCACGTTTCCCAGTGTGCACGTTATTTCATTGAAAAGTCCCCGTCTCTAGGCCTCAAAAGGGCCCGGACACCAGATTCAGCTCCTGTCTCCTGAAACCCTCGCTGAGGAGCGATACAGCCCCCACCTGTGTTCCTGACCCTTCACTTACTTCCTGCCTCACAGTGCCCGGCTCGGCCTGGCTCTGCCTCTGAGTCTGCCAAGAGTATGTTATGATTCTAGTTATCAGTCCAGCCCTCCTTCTCTGCATTCTTAAAGCTACTGAATCGCATCAATAAGTTTCCGTCATCGTCTAGCCTTTACGTCTCCATGTAAGAGAAATACTGTATTAATGGTCATTTAATATTCTTCAACACGCACTACATGTAGAATAATGCATGCACCAGTCTTAGAGTCCGTTAGCCTTTACCCCGATAACTTTTGGACCCTATCAACATGTTCTCTAAACATCAGATACTAGATATTGTTTAGGTACATGTCGCCCTGACTCTCCAGACTTCAGTCTCTGCTCCTAGCGCAGAACTCATAGCCCCCAACTTCTCCTAGTAACACGTCATTGTCAGTTTGCGCGCACCATTAGGTTAGAGGTCCCGGCTCCTTAGGTAGCCCCCTCCATGTTTCCGCCCCATTTATGACACATTCTGTTACGTTTACATCACATGTCTATGTATACGCCTCCTGTTACACCTACTTTCACCCTTATCTTTCGCGACTGCTATTGGCAACACCCACTGCTCCGCCTATTGTATGTATTGCAATTGCAACTGTTTTAGTATATATGCTTGTGTATTGTTATTAAAGTTAGCGCGCTCATTCCAGATCCAGCCCCGGCAGCTGCCGGGCCCTGCCATCCTATTCCTGTGCAGGTTGTCCTGTTCCTGTCCTTTATGCTGTATTAAACCTGCAAACTCCTACTACCTCGAATCTTGACTCTTATTTATTGAGCTATCTGTTATTGCTATGTCCAGACAAACCTAGATCCGGTATTATCTATTTATATACCACATAATGGCGCCCGAATAGGGACTTGCCCTTTCCCCACGCGCCGGTGAAGCCACGTATGCCCCCTGACCCTCTGCAGCCGTGACGGAACTCTTCTGCGCACCGGCAGATATTTCTGCTTCAAGTATCCCTCAGGCCCACGGAGGAGACGGAGGTTGCGGTCCAGCATCCAGACGAGGCGGTGGAGGAACGCGGCGAGTCCCGACCAGAGCCCAAGCCGAGAGTCCAAGGTCCGAGGTATCCGGAGGCCCACCCGTAACAGAAGTCCGAAGTTCGTCCGTCCGGCGTCGAAGCAGTCCAGTCCAGTCCGAGGCCTTCCGTTCTTGCTGCCCGGTGAGTACCGTTGCTGGGGTAGTATCTAGACAGGGTCAATCTAATTGTCTCTGGTCCGTGGGGTTTGGTGGTACACAGATCCCAAAACGAAGTGTCCACTTCGGTGGATGCGGGTCCTGACGTGTCTCTTTATGAGACCGGTGAGTTTCGTACTGTTTTAGCAGTGCATCTAGTTTCTGTTCTAGTCAGTTCTGTTCTCGAGAAAATTCATGTATTCTGTTTTCCTTATTCCAGGTAGTATTCTGTTCGAACTGTTATTCTAAATGTTCTTCATGTATTTTAATGTCGTGGTATGAATGTGGAGTAATTATCGTGTTCATTGTGTATTGTAATTACGTATCGTGTCTAGATTACAGTCCAGTCATGCCGTGGTTTTCCAAACTACGTCAGTTAAGAACTAGAAAAGGTCTGTTAGAAGAAGCAGTTCCTGTCCCGCCTAGGGACAGCCCAGGTCATTTTATGTATCAGAAGCATGGCATAAGTGCCATATTGTATCTAGATTTATGGGTAGAGTATACCAAACAGTTAGAAGAAAAGTATAGGTGGCCCGTATCAGGTACGTGGGATGCCGAGTGCATCATGCGAGTAGAAGAAGCATTATGGAAAAAGAAAGCCAGACAGTCACAGAAAGATGCCATCGAGTTATGGCGCAAAGAATCACATAAAAGAACCGAAAAAGAAATCAGAAAGTCAGAATTAAGTAGAGAATCCTTAGAAAGAGCCCACGAAAGGGAATTAATCGAGATAGGTGAACGAGTCAAAATCGAACAGTCAGACAGACAGAGGCATGCCCTCATTAAGGGTATGTATCCTCTTCTTGCCGAGGGCTTGCCAAAAGCGACCCCGGAGGCATCCAGTAATTTTCCGCCACCATTAGTTCCGACCAAGCTACGTCACAAACCGACCGCAGCTGATATTTTCATCTCGTCCTACTTGGACGACACAGTCCCAGAATATGCAAATCCTGTCCCGCCAGTCCCTGTAAATCAAGCAATTCCTGTTCCTCCAGACACCGGAGTACCTGCTACGGTACCCCCGGTCCAGCCTGCATTTCAATTTCCCACTCTGCCAGCACGAAGAGTATCAGTCGACGATTCCAGTCTAGGGGCCGCAGGAGGAGGTCCTCCTGATACTCCGCCACCACACCAACGTTTAACGTTAGTCGAGTTACATGAATGTGCGTTACAGCGTACGCCCAAATATAAGTCCGTTGCAGATATCCGACGAGCTCTTACTGAATGCCGCTATGATCCAGTCGCAGGTGATGATAGTACGGTTCTATATTCTATACGTGTAAGGCGGGTGCTCGGGTTTTTAGACACCCTACCAGATATGAAAGAAGATCTAGACAGAATATATTGTTTCATCCGTACAGGGAATGATCCAGAAAGTATTGGCGAAGCCATGTCTCAAAGAAAAGCTGAGATCCAGCTCATGATATTAAAGTTTCTGATTAATTGTTTAATAAGAGAACAAGATTATCCGACCAAAGATCCGAGCGAAATGAGAATCCTAACAAGGTGGAGTGATAATATAGCCGAGGGTAAGCACAGAACTATCGGTAGTATAGAGAGTATGTACAAGAAAATTCGTAAAGAAATAATAAGGTTACACGACCAACGTAAAGCAGCACAAGTAAGCGAGAAAGAGAATGACTCTCCTACGGAAGAGGTAGAGGACGAGAATCCCGCCAGAATAGCGTATGTAGGAAAATCTAGATTTCCAGACCGCCATTTACGCCTAGAACACAAGTCAGTTTTTCATCATCCAGCACCAGAACAAGGTTCTCTAGAACAAGTATTTCAAGCTACCGATCACATCCTGAAATCACGAATCGGTTATAGTGAGTTAAGTACTATGCATGAACAAGAACTAGCCCGATCAGCAGTACGATGGACTACTGATTCTACCACTTTTCCAGACGAAATAGTGGCACAAATGTTTCTGAAATTGCCCCCAGCCGAGCAACGACTGGTGGGTATGTATATGGTTCAGCACCTCATCACATTGTATGAGGGTCAACATTCTGATCCAGGTCCGTTGCATGATGTCCTGAACGAGTTACTCCAGTATAGATGGAAAGGTTTAGGTACCGATTTAATTGGTGTCATTCTAGAACAGCGCCACAAATATAGTACGTTTTTGAACCCGCATTTTGTTCATGTCTCACCTCCAGAAAGTAAACCGTTTTACATAGATAGACAGAATCCGTTACGAGAAGTACACCCAGTCAGGACAACAGATGGTGAAATGCAAAGAGTGTTTGTTTACACCCCGATTACAAAGATGGAACTCTTAGAAATGAAGAAATGAATTCCTTGTCATGACAAAGATCCAGCAGGGTTCCACCGAGAATTAAAAGACATGCTCCGTATGGGAGAATACACGTATCCAGATATAATTAAAATGTTAAAGGTCCTGTTGCCCGCAGGGGTATACGAGAAACTCAAGGAAAAAGATTGGGAGGTGGGAGAGAAAAAGATCGATTGGGCAGTTCTAGAAGCTGAAGATAAGATACGAGTACCAGGTACCGGTCTGGGAGAGAAATGTAAAGAATTACCAGAACTATTAATACAAGTTTTGCCCAGATTATTAGCAACTAAAAAGGAAGACTGGGATGCAATCTCAGCCTGTAAACAGAAGCAAGATGAAGACACTAGTGATTTTTATTCTAGATTCGAGAAATGCTTTATTATAAACAGTGGCTTGAAGACAAGTAGCGAGTCATACCCTCATCTTTTTGTTACTAAGTTAGTCGAGAATTCAAGTCCACAAGTTAAGAATCGAGTTTTGAAAGTCGAAAGTACATGGCAAGCTAGTACTCCGTCCCAGATGTTACAGATGCTCCAGTACCACCAGAATAGAATCAGAGAAGAGCAAGATCACGAGAGAAAACGTATGAAAGACACGAAAATGAAAGTACTAGTTGCACAATCAGTTCCTCAAGACAGTCAGAAGAGGGGTCCGAATCAAGCCAGTCATCCTGCAGCTCCCGTTAAAGGGACATGCAATTATTGTAAACAGCCAGGTCATTTCATAAATGAGTGTGCAGTTCTGAAACACAATATAGCTACTGGTAAAACTAAAGAAAGACCACGTCCGCCTAGACAAGAACAAGTTTCACAGACTTCTCAGCCACAGAATGCACAACAGACAGTTCCAGCACCGCAGCCTATTGCTGCAACACAGCACGTTACACAGCAGATGTATCAGTATGCTCAGACAGAGTATCCAGAGTATCAACAGTACTCATGAAACAGCCTAGAGAGGGAGGTAGGCTTGCCTCTCATCGAGATTCCTGTAGATCAAGAAGGTCCCTATGTTCATAGTCAAGTACTAGGGAAAGACAGAAAGTTTCTGATTGATACAGGGGCAAGTAGGACCACCATCAGTCACGCCGAAGTTCCAGGGGCTCCGCTCTCAGGCTCAAGAAATGTTTCCCTTGGATTTTCAGGAAAGCCTATTGTAAACGAGATATCTAAGCCAGTTACTCTAGCCGTAGGTCCATTGTCCCGTACTACTGATCTATTACTTACGAAGTCATGTCCAGAAAATTTGTTAGGCATTAAAACACTGAAAGAATTAGGTGCAGTTATTTGCTGCTCCCCAGAGGGAATACGCTTGTTCTTACGTGACTTCAAGGGTCACTATGTATTACGAGATTTTGATCCAAGATTGTCAAATGTTCCGCCGCATCTATGGGCGCAAGGTCCAACTGATGTAGGCTTTATGCAAATCACACCCCATCGTGTGACTCTCAAACCAGGTGTAGTGTTACCACGAATCAGACAGTACAGACTGCCACCGGAGGCTGTAGCAGCCTTATCCAAAATTATTGACGAGCTCATGGCTCATGGAGTAGTTGTAGAAACTGACTCCAACGTATGTAATTCTCCGATCATTCCAGTCATGAAACGTACTGATCCAAATGCACCCCCAGTATATCGATTAGTGATTGACCTACGAGAACTCAATAAATGTATTATTCCCCAGTACCCAGTTGTTCCAGATATCTCTTCCCTATTGACAGCCATTGATTCTGAGGCAATATTTTTCACAGTCATAGACCTCAAGAACGCGTTTTTCAGTGTCCCCATTCATCCAGACAGCCAGTTTCTTTTCGGATTTTGTTTAAATGGAAGGAGCTATAAATTCACACGAGCTCCTCAAGGTTTTACAGAAAGTCCTAGTATTTACAGTCAAGCACTTAAGAGACAACTAGACAATATTCACATGCCAACAGACACTGCCCTGCTCCAGTATGTCGATGATTTACTGATCACAGCCCGTTCTGAACGTGCTTGCGAGCGAGCATCACTTACAGTCTTGTATTTCCTTGCCGAGATGGGGCACAAGGTGTCCCCTTCGAAGCTTCAGTTCTGTGTCCAGCAAGTGATCTACTTAGGCCACTTGCTGTCCAAGTGGGGTAGGCAGTTGACACCAGACCGTATCCAGTTAATAGCGAGTCTTCCTCAGCCCAAGACCCAGAAGGAGGTACGTGCTTTTATCGGCCTTACTTCTTATTGCAGACAATGGATTCCTCAGTATGCATTTCTAGCTAAACCACTGATACAGTTAACGACACAGGAGGCAGCCGTATCGACTGTCCTCCCTTGGACATCTGAACATACACTTAGTTTCAATGAGTTAAAGAAAGCTTTATGCCAAGCTCCAGTTCTAGCTACACCGAACTACAGTGAGCCTTTTACACTTTTTGTCACAGAACGTGATGGTACAGCATTATCTGTTCTCACACAAGATCAAGCAGGACAATACAAGCCCTGTGCTTATTTTTCTAGCACACTAGATCCAGTAGCCCAGGCTCTGCCTGCGTGCCTCAAGTCAGTTGCAGCCACAGCACTAGCTATCAGACAAAGTGATTCCATAGTATTAGGACATTCCCTGACAGTACAAGTTCCACACTCCGTGGAAGTTCTTTTAAACCGAACACAAACTCAGCACTTGACAATTGCACGTTTAACAGGTTATGAATTGACATTGTTCCAGCCACACATAGAAATCAGGCGCTGCAATGTTCTGAATCCTGCTACACTGTTACCGTCAGTTACTTCGAATCCTGCCACACATGACTGTGTGGAAGTAGTTAATATTATGACTAAGCCAAGACAAGATCTGACAGATATTCCATTACCAGATCCCGACCTGACACTTTATGTGGATGGTTCATGTATGAGAACAAGTACAGGAGAACTAGTAGCCGCGTATGCAGTGACTACTGACACTGAAGTTATTGAAACACACCGTATTGACACCCTGTCTGCTAAAGCAGCAGAGCTAGTTGCTCTGACACAAGCCTGCATACACGCTAAAAACCTGAAAGCTAATGTTTACACAGATTCACGCTACGCATTTGGAGTTGTACACGACTTCGGAGTGCTCTGGCAGGAGAGAGGTTTCATGACTTCTCATGGAACCAAGATTCAGCATGGTCTCCTTATTCAGGCTCTGTTAGATGCAATCCATTTACCGACATCTATTGCTATCATGAAGTGCAAAGCACACACTAAAGTTACTGACATTATTTCTCAAGGTAATGATCTAGCAGATCGCACAGCCAAGCTTACAGCACAGACTTCAGACATGCCAGTTAATCCGACACAGACACCTACTCCAGATCCAACTACCTGTATGACAGTTAAGGACCCTACTCAAGATGTTATAGATATCCAGTTCCATGCTACTCCCGATGAAATCAAGAAATGGTCCGAACAAGGAGGGGTCCAGACAGATCAGGGATGGGTGACAAAGGGTAGAGCCACATGGTTTCTCCCCGACTCTATGGTTCAAGTCATTATCAACACCGCACATAGTCCAGCACATTTAGGAGAAAAAGCTATGTTAGACAGTATCCAGAACATTTGGTTTAACAAGCATTTACGAGCTGCAGCCAAGCAGAAAGTCCGTACCTGTATGATATGTTGCCAGTTTAATCCAGGTAAAAGTGTCCCGGTGGAACAAGGTGGATTCCAGCCCCCTGACCACCCTTTTGAAGTCCTCCAAATGGATTATATTCAGATGGAGCGATGTTGAGGTTTCAAGTATGTCCTCGTAGTTGTATGCGCTTTGTCCAGGTGGACAGAGGCATATCCAGTCCCAGATTACACAGCCGCGACCACTGCCAAGCAGTTGGTCCGTGAGTTCTTCCCTCGTTATGGACTCCCTAGAGTCGTATATTCTGATAACGGCCAGCCATTCTCATCTGAATTGATGAAACACGTTTCCCTGTTGTTAGGGTACCAGTGGAAGTTCCATTGTGTACGCCATCCAGAAGCAGCCGGTCTCGTAGAGAGACATAACCAGACTCTGAAAATCCGCATTGCCAAAGTATGTAAAGAGAAAGGTGTGGACTGGCTAGTAGCTCTGCCAGTCGCTTTATTTTATATGCGCATGGTCGCACATTCCAGATCAGGTCTGTCCCCGTATGAGGTCGTATTCGGCCGCCCCCCTAACATGTGGGGTACACCCAGACCCCGAAGTATTACAGATGTTTCAAGTAATATGCTGACAGATTACCTAGCTTCCTTGATGTCTGCCCTACACTCTTGTCGTTCACAGGTTGCCGCCGCATTTCCAGACAATACCGAGGTGGCACCGCATGAAATCGTTCCCGGATGTTTGGTTCTTGTGAGGAACTTTGATCGTTCAAGTCCGCTGGAGCCTCGCTGGAAGGAGCCAAAACAGGTCCTCCTGGCCACCCGTACTGCCGTCAAGCTGGAAGGCAGGAAGGGCTGGGTCCACCTGTCTCATGTGAAAAGGTTTTATGGATTAAAGCCTGTGTCCAAGAACATTCCTGAGGATTTGAAAGACTGCCAAAGTACTATTCTCAAGGACTGTCCCGCAAAAGACTGTGATACGAAACCCTCCCTGTTAGAGAAAACTCCGCAACAGGAGTATAAGCTAAAATTAAGGTCTAGTAAAATAAGTCTGCCAGTTTGATTGTCTAAGTCCTCCCCTAGGTGAAACGGTTAGACCGGTTTCTGACATGTATAAAATAGACCCCCATAGTGAGAGAGTTAGTCAAAACTCAATCCGATGTATCGTTTTTCTAAGTTTCATATTGTTTTTCAGCCTTATGACTACCTGCACAAGTTATGCTTTTTATTTGTGTTTTTCAGTTTCTCATGTAAATAAGTCTTCCAATGTTATGGTAGAGCACACGTTTAGTGATCTGCCTCCTCATGAACTATCTTATCGTCTTGCTATGCGTAATAATTCCTTTATCCGCATGTTACATTATTCAGACCAGCAATGCCACTAATTGTTGGGTGTGTGGTCGACTCCCCCCTTTCCAGATACCGAAGGGAGTTCTGCCACTATTTCCTTATCCATTTTCACATAACGGTTCGTGTGGAGCATGGTCCACGTTAACGTCATCCTCCAATGATATGTCCCTTCTGAATAGAACATGTTTCCCAGACAAGGAAGGTCTTTCCCATAGAACAGGGTTAGATCTAGAAAATGAAGTATATGATCTAGGTAATTATTCCTCGAATTTCATGGTTTTGAATGTTCAGTCCGAGACTACTCCAGATTTGCCTGCTATTTCAGTTCTACCCGTTAAAGGCGAATTATGTGTCAGAAAGAATGGTTCCGCCTATGTAGGACATAGTGATTGTACTACTATGGTCGAGTATAGTGACAGTGGGAAATCTATTTTCAAAGCCTCACGTCATTCTTATTTTGTATGTGGCCAGACCGCATATGTACGTCTGCCCCTAGATTGGGATGGAACCTGTTACATTGCCTTCCTACTGCCACCAGTTTTTCTAGCCCCATCTGATTATCACAGAAACACACATCTAGTACACGTTAGACATAGAAGGGAGATCGAGTCCCCAATTGTCGATCAAACTGAAACTGCCTTAGAACAGTATCAAGACTTCAATAAAGGTTTCTTTTTCTTCATAGGTCCTGTTCAGAATAGTAAGTTAATACGTAGGCTAACCAGAACCCTAGAAGCAGTAGTGAATGAGACTACTTCCGCTCTAGGTAACTTAACTGAAGAGCAGTCTGCTATGAGATTTGTCGTGCTCCAAAATCGTCTCGTCCTTGACGTCATACTGGCCGATAGGGGCGGGGCTTGTAGAGTCATCGGATCTAGTTGCTGCATTTTCATTCCAAATAACGCGCCGTCTGTTTATTCAGCTATAACCAGACTCCATAAAATTGCCCATATGTTACACCAAGATCCAGGCACCTGGACATGGTCCGGTTGGTTCTGGAATATAATTTCCGCCTGGGGATGGAAAGTATTGTCCTTTCTAGGTATTGCAGTAGCGATCATATTCAGTTGCTGCCTCTGTATACAATGTGGCCCCGCGATTTGCGGCATTTGTGCTACCTCTTGTATTCCTAGTCCCAAGTCCCGTTCTAAATCCCGTTCCAAGAAAATTCGAGACGAGCAAATGATACTGTATGAAATGATAGATGGTATCATGAATATTGATGTTTCCTGATGGAAACGTAGTGACAAGGAGGGAATGTGGAAAAGTAAATTTTGCCATGTTCTGTGTCCCTACGTGTTCCCCATCTTATGTTATGTGTGCATGATTAATATGCATATGTATTCCCCATGTTTGATTAAAGACGCAATTATAGTTGTGTCCATTTCTAGTATGCCAGTTTCCAGTTCTCGTGAAAGCTACGAGTATTAGGCCTATGTAAAGTTACGTTGCCACGTTTCCCAGTGTGCACGTTATTTCATTGAAAAGTCCCCGTCTCTAGGCCTCAAAAGGGCCCGGACACCAGATTCAGCTCCTGTCTCCTGAAACCCTCGCTGAGGAGCGATACAGCCCCCACCTGTGTTCCTGACCCTTCACTTACTTCCTGCCTCACAGTGCCCGGCTCGGCCTGGCTCTGCCTCTGAGTCTGCCAAGAGTATGTTATGATTCTAGTTATCAGTCCAGCCCTCCTTCTCTGCATTCTTAAAGCTACTGAATCGCATCAATAAGTTTCCGTCATCGTCTAGCCTTTACGTCTCCATGTAAGAGAAATACTGTATTAATGGTCATTTAATATTCTTCAACACGCACTACATGTAGAATAATGCATGCACCAGTCTTAGAGTCCGTTAGCCTTTACCCCGATAACTTTTGGATCCTATCAACATGTTCTCTAAACATCAGATACTAGATATTGTTTAGGTACATGTCGCCCTGACTCTCCAGACTTCAGTCTCTGCTCCTAGCGCAGAAGTCATAGCCCCCAACTTCTCCTAGTAACACGTCATTGTCAGTTTGCGCGCACCATTAGGTTAGAGGTCCCGGCTCCTTAGGTAGCCCCCTCCATGTTTCCGCCCCATTTATGACACATTCTGTTACGTTTACATCACATGTCTATGTATACGCCTCCTGTTACACCTACTTTCACCCTTATCTTTCGCGACTGCTATTGGCAACACCCACTGCTCCGCCTATTGTATGTATTGCAATTGCAACTGTTTTAGTATATATGCTTGTGTATTGTTATTAAAGTTAGCGCGCTCATTCCAGATCCAGCCCCGGCAGCTGCCGGGCCCTGCCATCCTATTCCTGTGCAGGTTGTCCTGTTCCTGTCCTTTATGCTGTATTAAACCTGCAAACTCCTACTACCTCGAATCTTGACTCCTATTTATTGAGCTATCTGTTATTGCTATGTCCAGACAAACCTAGATCCGGTATTATTTATTTATATACCACAACATCTAGGTAGTCATGCTCCTCACAATCATCTCCTTCAAGAGGTGGGTATAGCATCAACGTGGCAGGGTTTAACATAGATCATCTTTTCAAATTAACATTTTCAGATGCCAGTATGACTTGCTCATACTTGGTGAGCCTATTATTAGTCAGGTTCTGAGTTTTGGTTCTCGTCATCAAGAGTTCCACTGAGGGTGGGACATATACCGCAAGGGGATGACCCATCACAATGCTTTCCCATCTCTCAATTCTGACACCTGTTGCAGCAACGGGTCTGAGATATCCGGGCAACGCAGAAGCCACGGGATCTAAGGTGGCTGAAAAACAGTAGGGTTGAGCGGACATTTTCGTTCTGCCCACGGAATGTGCGATAATTTGCACTTTCCGCCTTCTGCAAAGGAGGCGGAAAAACTGTGCAAATTTTCGCACAATCCATGGCGGAACGGAAGTTGGCCGCCCGCCAGCCTCCTGCTTCCCGCCCGCCTTCCCGCCCGCCTTATTAATTATATTTAAAGCTGGAAATAAAGTTAAATAAAACTTACCTTATTATTGAACTACAAACTTCCCGATCGCGGCTTCTACTTTGAAACTGCGAATGCGCGGGAGCCTGCGCATGCGCAGGCTCCCGCGCGAATGCTAACCATGTTAACACACGGTTCTCCAGCCGGAAAGCAAATAAAAATTGGCTCTCCTCATGGAGAGGTATCGAGAAGAATGCTTGGCATAGGTCAATGACTGTAAACCATTCGGCTTCACAAGGTATTTGAACCAAAATTACATCTAGATTTGGTACCACAGGACAACATGGAATCACAATCTCATTAAACCTTTGCAAATCCTGCACTATTCTATTCTTGCCACTAGGTCTCTGCAGCCCTATTATAGGTGAATTTCAGGGGCTTCCTCTAATCTCTTTCAGAATGCCCCGAGGAATCATAGATTTGTTCACTGGTGTTATTCCCGCCACTGTCTCTAGTGTTAACTTGTACTGTGGCGTCCTTGGAAAGTCTGCATTCGGCTTGTCCTGAATCTTGACAGGTTCAAGTCCTCAAATCAAACCTATCTCCTCTCCTGTAAAATCCCACACCATGGGATTCACAGAATCCCACAAATCCATTGATAACTCATCTTTGGTCAGTACAATAAACATTTCCGCACACAAATTCTGACTTGCCATCTTAAAGACAGCATCGTCATCACAAGTCTGTTATTCCACCCCCGTCGGAGTACAATAAATGGTACAATTTAGTTTACACAAAAGAGCTCGTACTAACAGACAAACTGGACCTGAATCACATACTACAAATTGGTGTCGGTCCTGAAATGTTTCTATTCTCACAGGTAACTCATTGGTTAGTGGGTTGGTCATTCTCTGATTCGTAACCCCACCACTTGGATTGATTGTCCAGAAAGTGCCAAATTGGGGATTACTGCTGACCTCACAGTAGATCGGGCTGCACCCGTGTCAATTAGAAACATGATCGGATGACCATTGGCATCCGCCTCCACAAATGGTCCCCTCCGATCTACCATTAAAGCTGCTTCCAAGGTGCAGTCGTCCTCCCCCCTCACACTTTCCTTGTGATGAGTTCTGACCATAGCTGTCGGTCAATTCAATGAAAGGCATTTGCTGGTACTCATAGTTTCCTGCAGAAATCCTATGGGGTTGAGGCACCTGCACCTTAG
Source organism: Lissotriton helveticus (assembly GCF_964261635.1). Lineage (NCBI taxonomy): Eukaryota > Metazoa > Chordata > Amphibia > Caudata > Salamandridae > Lissotriton > Lissotriton helveticus. Next base: position 642,948,993 of record NC_136071.1, on the reverse strand, counting down.
GTTCCAGGCCTCCCCCATACATAGACTTCGGTCTAGTCATGGTGTTCAGCCCATCACAAACCTGCACAGTTTCCTCATTTTGCATTTGATTGGCAGGATTTGAACGAAACACGCGCTTCCAATGCCCGATTTTGTGACAATAATGACAAGCAGTGTTTCTCCTCGAGTTAACCCATTCAGTTCCTGTCCCTGCATCCATTCCTCACCGTCTCCCCTGTTCTTGGTGGACAGTCATGTTTTGTCCCATTCCTTGACCACTCCCTTGCTGTCGACCCATTGTACCTCTGTTCCCCTGCATCAGGTCTGGTCTTTCAGCATTCCTCAACTGCACCATCTTCAACTTATCCTTCATTTTCCTATGCGTGGACTCCATTGGTGCAATACTTAGCATAATGCAGAATTTCAGCCATTGACTTATTCTGCCAACATATCAAATGTTGCTCTATCATCAAACTTATCTCAGCCCTCAATCCTAACACAAATTTCGAGACTAACTGTCCCATATCTTTTTGTTCAGGGGCATCAAGGCCACTATGCTGTTTAAAGCCCAATAAAAGGCTCTCATAAAAATCATGCAATGATTATTTTGGCTCTTGGGTGGTACGATCAATCTTAAGCCAATCAATAGTTCAAGGGGCTACTTTAGACTGGAGCCACGTAATTGCCAGTTCATATTTTTTCATCACCTCTGCCGATGGGCCATGTGTTATGGGATCCCTAGCTGGTTTTGAAGTGGGTCACTCAATTGTGATCTTGCAAGCCAGCCCACAAATCACCTGGGACCACTGTGTCAAATAGGGTATTCAAATCTACCCACAAAACCTTAGAGATTTTAACAAACCAAGGAATTTGTTTGTACCATTCCGCAGGCTTCTCCCTCAGCCGCGGGAAATTATTTGTAAAGGATGTAAAATCACTCCTGCTTCAAGGTACATGAACAAACCCCCCATAACCGGCACCGTAAGGGCTTCTGGTAACCGTATATCACAATTAGTTCCTCTCATCTCAGTATTTCCAACTTCTGAGCCTATCGAAATACTTCCCACTACTCTTGAACTTACACCAGTTGGATCTGATCCCACTACTTCTGGGTTTCTCTCTACCAGTTCTTGCTTTCCCTCTTCAGTCTGAGTATTGTAAGGTGGAGGAAGGTCTGCCAACAATCTGTCTAACAAACTGTCATCTGTATCACTGTCATCTTCTGTGTTTCCTGTCCTTGCACTGGCTCCCTGTAGCAACAATGGGTACAACCTCTCTCCTTCTATGGTATCTACCCTCCATTTCTTCAATTGCTCATCCCACTTGGCATCCTGATACGACTTCATTATTTTTGTCCTCCTTCCCGGAGAATTTTCTCTTTGCCTAGCTTGTGCTGCCCGCATCCAGACATCACACCTCTGAATTGATGCAACACATTCAATCGAAATGACCCATATTGTGGGAAAGCCAATACTCCATCCTTTTCTGTAATCTTTTGCCAATTTTGGTTGCCATAGTATTGTATGTAATCCTAAATTCATTGCCATATAGTGTGCCGGGGTATCCTCTGGCGGGGCTTCTTCCCCAAATCGAGTTACTACACCTGAATCTCCTCTACATTAGTCTTGCAATACCTTAAAACATCTCATTTTGAGCTCAATTCATTACAAAACACAATTTTCCTTTTCCAAATGTTCGCTGAGAACCCTCCAATCCCAGCACAGCGTTACACAAACCGGCCTATTACAGCACGGTACACTCTGATATCACCATTCCCTCTCTGCAGCGGTTCACCCTCCTTCACAATTTCACCTCGTACATTAGCTCTCACATGCACACAGCCAAGTACCTGATTACCAAAAAGTTACTAAACCACGTAACTACCTGTCAGGCAGCCACAGCAACTTACAGTTACATAAAACCAAGTAATCATATGTTGTTTTAAAGATCAATAGTATACACTCACTCAGGAACATTCACACTCCGTGACCCACGATATGCATCAGTCACTGAATCGCTGTAGTCCACCCCTGGATTGAGGTTTTCCACACACGACTCTATGAAATCCATTCACACAAGTTCCCTACCCCAAGCGAGCCTTCAATAGTGTTCCCGACACCCACATTAATGATCAGATAACTACAATTATAAAACTATTCCGGGATCTTAGACTTCTTTTAAGTCCGTTTTCCAAAACCTCCTGATCCGCCCGTGTTCGGACCAGTAAAGCAATATCCTCACAGTCAGTCGACTATCATTCCAACTCCACAAGACATCACACAATAAATTCACTGGAATCTAACACACATCACTATTTATACTCACACTACCGCTGTCTCCGCCGCACCGTGAACTTCCGCCAACCTCCGTCAATGCCCACCGCATTCTGCTCTTGTCCATAGCCTCTCTTCTGGTCTCTGTAGGTCTAATTCTATTCTAGATATTCTAAAATCTCCCCTCACTTCTCGAGGCAACCATCCTCTGCTACCAATTGATGGGGCTGAATTCCGTGTCCTAGGTTTACTCAGGACTGTCTGGCCGATGGTGTTTATTGCCTGCTAAAAAGTGTGGCAGGAAGAAAGCAATTTACAAATTACACATTTCCACTCCCATCAGTTTCCAATAAATAAGAACTTCGAATTGAGTTTTTTTAGATTTATTACAAAGCCAGAAACAACAGAATATAGACACACCTCAAAATCAAGGTGTAAAGATACATGAAAACTAATACAGAGCCCAATCTACGAATATAGTTCATACGGCACAATAGACACAGAATAATAAATTCAAAAATCAGAATACAACTGAGTATAGACGCTGCATACAAATCCTTTTTCATTTGTATTTCTGCATTTAAAGAATAATCTGTCCCTACTCTACTTCTAAAGTGTCATCCCTTCCTAGCTTCCCTGAAGAATTTCCCAAAAGGTGTCAGAACATGTTGACTTCCGAAAAGAGCGCTCACGTTAAATGGGTCAAGTAGCTTAAAGCTATAGATCTTGTTCTAAGATGCTCTCCTTCCTCAGTCAAAAGCAGAAGTTCTGCAAATCTGACCCTGTATCTAATACAAAAATACAAAGTTACACCCCTAACGGGTCACATGATACATTGTTCCGTAAACACCTTCTTTGAGTAACTCTCCACAAAGTCCAATTAATTTACAGCTCTGTCCGCCGACCTTGGTTCCCAAGTTTCACGAGGCATGGAAGGTGTCCTCCCTTCTCTCTGTCCAAGCGCCTCAAAGGCATTCCTTTACTCCCATCTTCTTAAATCTAAAATAAGGATGTCAAATTTCTGCACCTGCAGTAGTGGTGATAAGAAAACTTTCTACCCACATAAATTTTAATTAGGTCCTGACCTAAGAGCAAACGAGGAGAACTGAAACCTTAAAGTAAACGATAGTTAGGCCTACATTTCTGGCTAACTTAAAACATTCTTTAATATGCATTTGTTTCACAGACCTTTATATGAATCTTACAACAGTGAATACCTTTAATTTACAAACTAATCATTATATACGTGCACAATTACGAGGTTTCTCTAAATACATACAAAATATTAATAAGTACTGTAAATTGCATCAAAATTTCACTCTACAGATTTTCATATGATGATATATAAACTTCATTTTAATATGCACAAAGTTCAACCAAAGATTGACTATATACAAGTGCAGTTCATTCAAGAATATATTGCACCCCTTACAAATTTATGAGCGTTGAGCGCTCTATCAGGTTGCAGGAGTATTTGTGACAAGTGTTTGTTAATTTCCGTTAATATGCATGCAAAGGTAGCTCCTCTTGTGTAATTGTGTTGTAGAGGCATTTGTATTGCGTTTCATTCCCATGATCAGGTTGTGAAGTGCATTAGTGGAAGGGTAGTATGCTCCACCATTTGGCTGTTATTGTAAGAACGTAAAAACTGACAGGAGTCCTACGCGTGAAACATTTTATGCTGCGACGACAAAGTGATGGATTGAATACTTGAATTAATTTGAGCCCCTTGCAATAGCTTGGCACCGCATCCCAGTCCATCATTTCTGCCCACCATGCCACCTCAGTTTGGACCCAGCAAATCAGACTTGACCCATCTCCAGTGGGAATAGCTCAACCCGAACTGCCAGGCCAGGTCCTCCCTGAAATGGAGGGCTGGTTTCACTCTGATTAGGGCTCATCGGCCAGTTTTAGCCTGGTTCCAGTGCACAGTGAGCAGGGGACCCACATTGGAATGTACCTGTTGCACTCAGGACTTCAACTACAACAACACAAGTTGAAGGATGAAATGCTTGAATTCATCTCAGCCACTGGCTATTACTCGGGCTACATCCTAGACCATCAATTTTCACCCACTATGTAGAACAAAATCCACTTCTCAGGGGTTCCACGGATACTTAGTCCTTTTAAACTCACAAAGAAGAACTTGACACAGAAGCTGAAATATAAGAGAACATCTTTATTAAACGCAAATGAGTTGAGACTACGTCACACAGAAGCCTTAGCAACTGAATGAGGCAGTCTGAGGAGTACATTAAACAGAGGCTTTATATATGCTAAGGGTTACATACTCAGCATAAAACCAAGGGGCAGTCCTGGCTCATGTACGCATGCACAATGACTAAGATGGGCATACAAGATCTGCTAGGTCAACAAAGTGGGAGGAGAGTTACTTCTACATACAGCAGCAAAAATAGCCTGACAGTTATACTAGAGAAGCATGTGCATTCTACTAGCTAGGCCCTTCTGGGCATGTGCGAAGTGGAAGATGCTAAACATAGTTTGTCTCTAGGCAGATTTCAAGAGCAGTTAACACTGAGGTAGGACAGAGCACATGGCGAGCACATGGCAAACAAAATGGCTGCCAGAAATACAAAATGACTTTTACAAAGCAGATAAGATAACTTCTAAATACAGGATGGCTTCAGCTAAATGCTAACCCATTGCTGTCAATTCACGACAGACGACCGTTTTAGCATTAGCTGAAGACATTCCTATGATCCAGTAGGAACATAAAAACATAAAAAATATGTGCTCACTAATTTTCATAAATTTATCAATATCCTAATTCATTGCTAGGTGGCCATTTTCCATTCTACACATTTCATTTAAGCAGGTATATGTAAGCTATAAGCAGGAATACAAAGAGAACGGGACATCGGGTCATGATTAACATTCAGATAGCAGAAGAAAGTAATGACCACTATTACTAACAAAATTATCATCTTTCTAGTCCTAAGCAAAAGCAAATCTTAAAATCATCTAGTAGACATTTTCAGGGCTCCTACGCATTTCAGTGACTATTCATTTTAAATTTCAGAATAGCTAACAGCACATATCTAATAAAAACATTTTCCAATTGACTGTTCCATTTTCCTTTTATGAGGGCTAGAATATCAATCATATCTGTGACCAGGAGGACAACACAGGACCATAGAAATTAGGACGAAGAGCTGCAAAGGGCTGCTCCTCCTAAAAAATGGGACAACTAAAGGGATACATCATTGACAAAAAGAAGAAGTCCTTGGGGAAATTGAAGCCGCTGTACAACTAACCAGAGGGGAGTCTTCTCCCTGTGTCAGTTTTAGCCTCACAGGCAGGCTCTTGTTGTTTCCACGGTGGAGCTGCACAACTCGCAACTCAAGAATCACAGTCGAGTTTCAAGGAAAAAGTCTCTTCTTTCAGGATAGGGCAGTCACCCAACAGGCAAATGCTCTTAGCGATCCTGTCCAGTGTCTCAGGCAGTGCACCAGTTTTCTTCACTTCAATCTAACACGCATAAGAGACACAGCACTTGAACCCTAATCTCAAGTCCTTCCCTACTTCCTATATTGCTCTGCTGGCGCACTGCTCATTCGTTGGGGCCACACATTTGCATCCAGTATACCCCGGAATCTCTTGACCAACAAACAAAGGTGCAAGCTTGTATTCACTTTGGGACCAGAATTCAAAAGGCCTGATGCTAGGATCTCTGAAGCAACCCTTGTTTCAAAAGGGGTCACCTCATGCAAAGCCTCCTCGCCATTCTGGTCGGTCTGTGACTCTGAGCTGGGCATGATCCACGATTTCTCCTTTCTGATTTGTGACCCCGTCTTTCGCTCAAAACAGTGGCAGGGGAACAAAATTAATTCCAGGGATTCCGCCTTCACTGAGGTCCTAGTTGCCAGCAATGCCTGTGCTGGTTACCTTCACTTTGGTTTCAAGCTGGACTGGTGCTGACGCTGACTCCCCAGGCTGAATCTGATGTCCGGGCCCCTCTGGTAGTGGTTTGTACAGCAGCAAATATCTATTGGTGGACAGAACAAAAGATCTTTAGACAAGGCACAGAAACAGTCTATCAACAGAGAGGATAGTGTTAGAAAATACTTCCTAGTCTTGGGATGCCCCATATATTAGCAAGGCACCCAAGAACCACTTTCATCTATCTATGTGAGAGTAAAAAAAAACCACACAGCCTGGACCTATTGGCAAGTGTAAAAGGAACTCCTTGATGAACTAACAAAATTAATACATCACCCAATCCTAAGCAGCCAAGGAAATGTGTGTTAATTTACTAAACTCAGAGGAAAAGAGAAAAACAACACAGACATACTCTAAATCCTCACATTGGGGTATTCCTGTGTACTAATCTGAAAACCCTAAAAAAAAAGGAAATGTTCTACACTTTTGCTCATAAACTTTACATTACTTGTACAGGACTGCAGACACTTCTAAAATGATTCTTCTTATTTATTTATTTATTTTAGTGTCTTATAGAGCGCAAACTTGACCCGTGAGGGTATCAGAGTGCTTTACAGGGTATACAAGGTCTACAAACCAACATAAAATGCAGAGAAATACTAACACATCTTACCCTTACTCCTACATGTAAATGATTAAAATCATTGGCAGCTTCAGTGCCCAGAACTGAGATAGGTGTGACAGATTTGTGGGATATACCTACACTGTACGCTTTAGGACCATGCTCTCATGTTATAGGAGCAGCAGGAAAATCTAAAACTGCTAATTTAACAGGTTTTCTTATCTATAAAACAATATTTCCTTCAAAACATTCTTTCTAAGGATGGGCATCTTCCCTATGTTCTATTTTTCATGATCCAGACTATGCAACATCAGCTCTAATAAAGACTGTCAGTTTATTTACACAGACTAGCTAATAAAAACTAGCAATGCCCTTGCAAAAACTACAATAATGGTGTTATCACCTAAAACTTTTAGAACAAAACTACCCACATCTAATTCCCCTTAAAGGTCAAAATAAGGGAACAACAATCTAGACTACTGATCATGTCATAATTTCATCAAACAGGATGGGCAGCAAATGAAAAACTATCCCCCAGATTCATCAAAGTCCCGTTTTGCGAGACCTTAATAGCGATTATTTAGGAATCGCTATTAAAGACTCGCAAAACGGGATTCATGTACAAATCGCAATAATTATAGCGATTTCTACTGCCTCCTTATTTGCGATTTGCTATTTGCTAATCGCAAATAAGGAATGGCATTTCCATTCATTCCTATGGGCCTAAAGGCCCATAGGAATGAATGGGTAGTCATTCCTTATTTGCGATTTGCTATTAGCGAATCGCAAATAAGGAAGCGATTTCAAGGGTGCCAGGGTGTCCAAAGGACACCCTGTAGCACCCCTGAAATGCTCTTGTACACTGGTGTTGCGCACACACATGTCCAAAGGACATGTGTGGGTGTAACATACAACTTAGAAAAATGCACAAAAGTGCATTTTTCTAAATTTTTGCAATTTACCACTAAGTCAGACTTCGCGGTAAATAGCGGCCCCAGATTGCGAAATCGCAATTTTTAAATGGTTCATGAATTGCATTAAAGGAATCTCTAATTGAGATTCCTTAAATGTAATTATTCACAAATTTGCGATTTCTACTAATGCGATTTTTGCATTTGGGATGATGAATCCCAAATGCAAAAATAGCGCTCGCAATGGGCCAGATTCTCAGAATCTGGCCCTTTGCGAGCCGATTTTCCTTTGATGAATCTGGCTGTTAATATTTATTCATTTTATTAATGCTAACAATCTTTAAAACAGTATTACTGAATAGCCAATTAAATGTCTCATTGCTATTTACAATTTAGACAGGCCAAAAAAAATTTGAAAAAAAGGAGAGAGCAAAATACATTTTACCTAGCCTTAATTTGACGAGGAGCTAGCCTCCTCCCTCCAGTTTGACAGTAGGGAAACCTAAAACAGGTTTCACTTCTGTCAACACTATCAACCCCTGTGTGTAGCAACTAGGCATAAACAAAGTTAGGAGGTACTTAGCACTTTTGAGAGAGCTAAAAATCCTTGTAGCAAATGTACAAATTTCATTGCCTCATCTTGTAAGCATTAGTGCTGTATAAATGTGGCAAAGCTTGTCTGTTAATCAAAGTTCACATATACCTTTATATCATTGTCTATACCATGAGTGCATAAAGTGCTTGTTTTTTTTCTCAAAAGAAAAGGTAAAACGCAGACCTTGCTCTGGATGCCATGCTATGCTTCTAAATATAGAACTGACACTTAACTCTTCCCAGCTGCTATTCTGAGCGTGTGCGAATACAATCCTATTCCCGTTTGTCAGTTTTAGAGTTAAGAAAATAACTTCTGCTGGTTTTATACATATTTTCAATTATAAGCAGTGTGCAGTATACTTTTGCCTAATAATATAGGAGTAAGCTATTTGTTGTATACCTAAATGTATGCATTTACTGAAGCCTAAGGCACTTTAAAACTACTGTAAATGGCAAAAATGCTGTTTAAATAGTCTATTTTACCCAATTTCGACTTTGGTATTTGGGACACTTAAAAATGTATATCCTATAATTGTGTTTCATATTAATCATCCTCAGAATGTTCTTTACAAATTGCAGAGTTTGGACATTAGACATATCTCATGTAAATCCTTAGAAAAATGAGTTTTTTACGCCTGCGCCAAGTGAAATTCCATATGCAAATGTCCTCATTATGCAGTACAATACAACTTAAATAAAATTGTAATGCTAAGAGGTCACAATATGAGTATTAAGCTTTATAAATATTAACAAACGATTTTAAAAGCACTTATTTAAAAAACAATTGTTATAATTAATAATTATTTTTAATAATACCAATCATTTTTGATAATTCCACATATAGAAGCAAGCTGCATCCCTTGCCTATCATATTTAGACGCAGTCATTCACAAGCCTAAGCACAGAAACCTACCTTGAAGCATGAAACATTTTTGCGCCACTTTTTTTAAAAGGACAATTATTATTTAGCAACAGAACCAAGAATATGCTTACAAAAATGCTTAAAGAGAGGAAAACCATAATTGAAATGTGTTCCTGTAACACAAATAATGAACCTTATTTTTGTAACCCTTTTTAAAACAGTAGTCTGAAATGCAAAATGTTTGGCCCGTGTTTAACTGAGGAAGTCCTGGCTAAGGTAAACATTCCTTTCTATTTGTGGCCTACAAAAATAACAGCTGCTTGCTTTAGCGGCAGTAAATGCTGTTTCTCAGTGTTGAAACGTGATCATGGTGACTGTCTATTTAAAAACGTAAGACATTTCAAGGTTTAAAATGCGTGTGCAATAATATGCGTTTGAGTTCAGTAAAAATTTACTTTAGCTGAAGTGTTTGCCTGTTAATATCTAATACAATGTATCCAAGGAAAATGTTTTATAATTGTCTACCTATTACAAAACACACAATTTCGTTTTTGAGGCCTTAAGCATATTCCTAGTGAATGTGGATTTTAATTTATCTTGTTAGCAGTTAAAAGTTTGTAAATGTGGATAATTGCCTACTCTATAAATTAAATAGCAACATATAGCTATTTGAGCATGTCACATGGTTTATTTCTGAATTTTTATTTAATTTCTAATTAATATTGATTAACTAACAGTTTGCATAACAGACTAAAGAGAACAAGAAAGACCACAAGCACATATTGAGCACATTTCAGACATATACAGAAAGGGGTCAAACACTCAGGACACACAATACAGCGTGCTTAATAGCCATAATTTCATAAATAGCGCTATCGCTATTCACGTACAGAAGTTGCACCAATGGGAAAACCACATAGACATTTAAACACACATTTAACCCACAGATCAACACTTAGAACAGAAACAAAGGACAGCCCACAGACTGTACTTAAACAAAACCATGTGTAAATACTAGTTGTAAGTCATATTTACAAGAAGCGCTTCTCAATAGTATTCCAAAAGACTGCAAAAATGGCCCAACAGACTGCTTTATGTCCAAGAAGTCAAAATACACTCAATTCACTAGCTTTGGCTGGCAGAACACCAATAAAAAAAAATCGCTCTGCATATCTCCATTCACAAAATTGCGCAGAAAAAAGGATCCTTGTATGTATTATGTCCATATTTTAATTCCCTGGGGAGACAGAATCACCAAGGAAGAAATATGTTTTGATACCTAAACCTATTTAGACATTCCCTCAAGGGAGCCGGCGAATTCAATTTACATTTCACTATGGTACCTTTCAAAAAGCAACACATTCTTCTATGTGTGCTTGAAAAAGGCATGCCAAAAATAGTGCAAAATATGCAGTATTATAAAAAAGTAGTTCTTAAAGTACTTTTCATACGTTGAACCGTTCACCTTTCATAGGAGTAGAGAAAATTCTCCTCATTACCTGCCTATATGTGTTGCATCACATACATCTACATATTCATTTTCATAGGACTAACTCAATATTTGGCCAATTTCAAATTCATATCATATTCATATTCAAAATCAAGCTCCCGGGTGAGTGTACCTAAACTAAGCTTACCAATCGGGTCCCAGGTAAGTGTTCCTAGACTACCTTAACAATCGGGTTGCAAACCTATACAAGTGCCACAAAATGACTATTATCAAACAAATGGTTGTCCAAATTCTAACTGCCAAGTTCTAAATGCCCTAACGGTCTTTTTTTTTTTTTAAATACTCACGCCAAAAAGGTTCTCAGTCATGAGTGACATCATGTGGAGGAGCAAAATCAGGAAGATCAGAAATATACTGGGCTACAGAGAAACCCCAGAATCTCCATGCACAGAGTACCTCCTTAGTAGAATCCTGTCCGGTCCTCCTCAGTAGATTTCTGTCTCCTGATAAGATCACTCCCTCAGATAGTCACTTCTGATGAGGTCCACATTGGAGCGCCATTTTGTAGAACAAAATCCACTTCTCAGGGGTTCCACTGATACTTAGTCCTTTTAAACTCACAAAGAAGAACTTAACACAGAACCTGAAATATAAGAGAACATCTTTATTAAACTCAAATGAGTTGAGACTACGTCACACAGAAGCCTTAGCAACTGAATGAGGCAGTCTGAGGAGTACATTAAACAGAGGCTTTATATATGCTAAGGGTTACATACTCAGCATAAAACCAAGATGCAGTCCTGGCTCATGTAAGCATGCAAAATGACTAAGATGGGCATACAAGATCTGCTTGCTCAACAAAGTGGGAGGTGAGTTACTTATCCATACAGCAGCAAAAATAGCCTGACAGTTATACTAGAGAATCAGGTGCATTCTACTAGGTAGGCCCTTCTGGGCATGTGCGAAGTGGAAGATGCTAAACATAGTTTGTCTCTAGGCAGATTTCAAGGGCAGTTAACACTGAGGTAGGACAGAGCACATGCGAGCACATGGCAAACAAAATGGCTGCCAGAAATACAAAATGGCTTTTACAAAGCAGATAAGATAACTTCTAAATACAGGATGGCTTCAGCTAAATGCTAACCCATTGCTCTCAATTTACGACAACAATGCCACCTCAGTTTGAACCCAACCAAATGCAAATCAATCTTGATCCTGCTCCAATAGGAGCAGTCCTACCTTGATTAGGGCTCATTAGCCAGTTATAGGTTGGTTGTGGTGGCACACTGAGCATGGGACCCATATCTGGGCATACCTGTGGCGCTTACAACCTGCAACAACAACAAAGTGATGGGTGGAATGCTTGAATTATTCTGAACTACTGGCATTCGCTCAGGTTACATGCATGACCATTGTCTTTTATTCACAAGGCCACCTCAGTTGAACCCAGCCATATGCAAATCAGAATTGATCCTGACCAATGGGAATAGTCCAGCCTAAACTACCAGACCAGGTCCTACCTGAACAGAAACACTTGCAACCTAGGGCTGGTTTCACCCTGAGAAGATGTCATCAGCCAGGCATAGCTTGGTTCCAGTGGCACGGTGAGCATGTAATGGTGAGATGCGGGTGGGAGGACCCCACATTATCTGCTGGTAGACACTCTCCAGGGACCTCCCCTCCGCTACATGTGGCGGTCTCCTCTGGGTCGAAGGTGAGGTGCTGTGAGGACTCCAGTAGCTTGGCAAGTTTCCTTCCTTCCCGCATCAGCACCCTGGAACCAGGGGGCCCTGGGGAATTTGGGCACCGAAGTGATGCATCCAAGTCTCAGTCATGGCCCTTTAATGGCCAGTTAAAATGAAGAGGCAAGTGACAGCTGAATTAGGAGATGAAGGTTGGCACTGGCTGCAACAAGGCAATATTGGAGAGCCACCAGGTTCCTTGCTGGGAGAGTAAGTAGGGTGCGCTGCGCTCAGCTGGAGCAGCGAGCATTCCACCACCTGGCTGAGGGTTGCTGGGCAGGCTCTCTCCTATTTTACTTTTCCACTCTATGTGGACTCGTGTTTCTTGGTTTGGAACTCAAGTTAATGTGTAAACTCTGGCTGAATATGCACCAGTTACGTGGTAGGGAGGCAAATAACTCAGCCGCTAGTCTGTCGCTACAGAAGGTGAAGAGCTGCATTGCACTCTCCATTGCATCACGGAGGGGAAAAAAATCTGTTCATAATCTGCAGAGTGCCAAGTCTCTAGCTCAGATGGCTGATTGTTAAGCGGCTCCCCTGCTATATATCCAAGACAAACAGGGGGTGCTCTAGCTCTATATTTAGGTGCTAGCTCTACGTCCCTCTCTCTTGTCACTGATGCAGCTGTGGCAGTTGAAATATTACAGAACAGATTCAGGAAGGGTGGCTACACTGGTGCAGGAGGGCCCCAATCAGGAGTGTACGTCAAGAGCAGCTAAGCAGGTTTATCCGCTACTAGCAAGGTCCTCATAGGGTGGGTTGGAATCCTTACCCTTGGAGGCATTCGGCAGTGGAGAGGCAATGAGAGATGTTCAAAACCAATCACAAATTGGCCTGATTCAGAGGAACCATTAAATAGTCTAAATCAAATGACCGATCAACCAGGAGGCCAGCTATCGAACCTGCGAGATGGGCACGCAGTCTGTGGAAGAAGTACACAAGCACTATTCTCCATTGACTGTTTCCAATTTTAGTGTGGCAGTAAGTATTGAAAGTATGAGGATGCAGGGGGAAGGGGATCAATCTCAGTCCCTTTTAGAGACGATTTTGCTAGAAATTTGTGAGTTGAAGAGTACTCAGATGGAGGAAATCTCTATACTCCATCGAAGACTACATAAAATAGAGGAAGTTGTGTGTCAAATTCCAGCATGTTCGCAGGAGATTGAGCAAAGGGTGTATGATCTAGAGGATCTTTCTCTTGACTGGTTCAGGGAGATGAGCAATGTTCAAAATAAGCTGCTTGACTCACAAAATAAAGTTTGCGAAATGGAAAACTACAGAAGGAGATTTAACCTTTGCTTCGTCAGAATACCTGAAGGGGTGTAGAGCATGGACAATCATCAGACCATGCTACAATTTGTGGAATCATTGATTAAATCACATATCCTGGAATACGGCCTGGCTGATTTTTCCATCATGAGGGCCCATTGGATCCCAGCTTAGTGTCTCATGAACTCTAAGGTCCCTATTATGAGTCTGGCAGTCTGAGGACCGCCAGATTTGTGGTGGTGAGGCAGCGGCAGATCCTGCCACCACCGCACCGGCAGCCGGACCCCCCAATTACGACCTGGGCAGTCGAACCGCCCTGGGATTGTAGGCTCCACCAGGGAACCCCAATTCCCTGGTATTGGAGCAGCAGTCAGAGGCAGCAATATGCTTGGCAGGAACGCTACGATCCCGCAAGCATAGTACGAGTTTCCTCTCTGCCTGGGTTTTCATTAAGAGTACACCGCCATGAATACCCTGGCAGAGAGGAAGCAAAGGGGGTACTACAGGGCCCCCCTGTGCCTCAAACATATGTGGATGCACACAGGGGAGCATAACATGTGCTCCCCTGTGTGCATGCACATAGGTTCCTGCACGGCATTGACTTTCAAGTCCAAGCCATGGCGGAACCTTGTAGTGCAGTGAAATTGTGGGGCCCTTTTTAATGGCGCACCCACCTGTAAAAAAGGCACCGTCATGGGACCGTCATGCCACCCACCTGCCAGACTACATGTTAGTCATAATCTGGCACATGGGCAGGGTGAGATTTGGTGTTATGTTATGTTATCAGATATTTATAGAGCGCGTGGCTACTCCCTGGAGTATCGTGCAGAACATTCCCCTACAACAGAACTCAAAGCTGAAAGAGCCATGTTTTCAGACTCCTCCTGAAAGAAAACAGGTCTGGAATCTGTCTAAGAGAGAGGGGTAGGCCATTCCACAGCCGAGGGGCCACTGCTTGGAAAGATCTACCCCCTACCCGGGAGAGCAAGACCTTCGGAGTTGAGATCAGAAGCTGAGTAGAAGATTTCAAGGTACGCTGTGGTATATAAAGTTGAAATCTTTCCCTAAGGTAGTGGGCTCCAATCCAATTAACACTTTAAAAACCAAGACTAAAGCTTTAAAATGGATTATTTTTCACACCGGAAGCCAGTGTAGGGAGGACAGAAGCGGAGTTGCATGAGTCTTGGGACCAGTCAGAAAGATGGGCCTTGGCGCCACATTCTGAATCACCTGCAATCGGTGTAGCAGTGGCATGTCTGTTTATATCGCCGTGCCATCGCTCAGCTGAAAGGTCATAATAGGCTTCTAAGGAACCTCGTACTCTCATCAGGTGTTCTTGGATATGTCAGCCAAAGCTGCATATAGACAGAGAGACGTTATAGGCATGTTAGGACAATTTAAAGCAGGGAGCCCAGGCCTCAATAGTACAACAGTCAAAACTAAAAGTCAATTCTATCCGTGCTTATCTCTAGGAGAGGCACAGAGCATACTGAAAAGAGTTCAGAGTTGACGCAGCATGTAGCTGTTCTTAACCTTTTCCTTTTTTCTTTCTTCTTCAGTTGTAAATTTGGTTAATTGTTTGAGAGTAAATCCATATAGTGGGGGGAGGCTCTTCACCTTAGGGATCATGGTCGGGTGCAACACCAGGGCTCCTAATTTAGTTGGGGATGGTAGGCAGTGTGAAGGCCAGTTACCCCTTGAAGAGTGGTGGGGCACCTAGAGTGCTTGGTACTAGAAGGGAGGGGAATGTGGGGTGGCTCAGCATTCCAAAAGAGCAGTTACTTCATCAGGAGTTAGGTTTGGGCACAAGCAAGCTACGAAGGGAATATTAACTGGAAAGGTTCAAGTGGAAGTTTGGTCTTTCAGGCAAACAGACAGCGGAGAGTTAATTTTAAGAAAGTGCAGATGAGGCAATGATGCGTAATATTGGTGTAATCGCAGGCAATGTTAATGTCATTCAAAACAGGCAGAAATACTGGGCTATAATGAATTTGCTGGCTTCATTCAATTCAGAACGTATCTTTTTACAGGAGACCCAACTCAAGATAACAATCCTAATCTTCCTGTCCCAAAAAAGGCTCACATGCTTTCTTTGCTTATGGCTATGCTAGGAGTGGCAATATGCCTTTTCAGATCACTAGATTGAGAGGTGAAAGAAGTAATAAGGGGCAAGGAAATGAGATGGATCTGGCTGAAGGTGTGAGTACAAACGGTACCCTTGAACTTCCTCAACTATCATGGTCCAATACAAGATGATGTAACACCCCGAAAGGAGTTGTTTAGCTAAGCTATGTGGCAGAAGGTCCTGTGATATGTGGGGGAGACTTCAGCCTTATACAGGCTCTCAAACTAGATACATCAAATAAGATGAAAAAACAACTAAAGCCTAAAACTGTCTCTGTGCTTGCTGCAATAATGCACAAATTTATTTTGGTAGATCCTTGGCGTAGAGATCATCCAGACCGGGCACAATACAAGTGCTTTTCTCGTCAATATAGTACGGCGTTACCGTTAGATTTCTTTTTACTGATGCAATCTATGTGCTGTAGGGGTACAGATATTTTGTCAAACAACTTTTCAGATCACTCTGTCATTTGTATTAATCTGGAATTGGAAGGGTTGAGTACTCCAAGATCAAGGTGGAAGTTTGAGGGAACTCTTCTGGTCAATCAGGTTTGGCTAGACGAAATGCAAATATTTATCAGAGCTTTTTTAAGTTAATCTAACCACTACCCCATCCTTTGGAGTATGGGAGGCCTTTAAGACAACATTTCGTGACCAGGTTACCATGATTAAATCGAAGTAGAACAAACTGCATAGCATTCTAATTTGCGTTCTGGAAGCCGCAATGCATGCTGCACAATGGAGCTTTAGAATGGGCAAGGACAGAGTAAAGAGCAAGGTTTAAAGAGCAGCTCGTTTTGGCTAAACAATACTTGAGAGATTTTTCATTCTGGAAGAGATTAATAATTTGTGAACTTTCCAGCAAAGTACGAGGAAAGTCAGCTGATAGGTATGCTTCTTACTCGGTCAACACGCCTCAAGCAGGATTAACAGCGAATTTTAAGAATCGAGGATCCATGCTTAAATGCTGTCCAGACAGGGTATCGAGAAATTGCAGCAGCATTTTTTCAGCACTAAAAGACCATTTATGAAAGAGCTCATGGAATTTCAACATCGAGTCTTGAAGAGTTTTTTAGGCTAACTATACTTCAACATGTATCTAACGATCAGAACGAGAGATTACTAGAGAGCATCTCAGAACATGAGGTTGCTCTTGTTCTGCAAAAGATGCCCAATGTCAATGCAAGCAGCAGCCACGGGATTTCAACTGAAGTGTATAAGGTATTCTTGAAGGAATAACACCCATATTTGTCAGAAAAATGTAATGTAATTAAGGAAGGGATTTCTATTCCATCTACCTTCAAAGAGTCAAGGGTTGTAAGTTTCTTAAAAAAAGATAAAACACCTATGAGTCTGAACTCATGTCGCCCAATAAGCCAGCTTAATTCAGACTATAAATTGTTTACAAAGACTAGGGCGTCACATATCGTTGCTGCAGGGCAAACCCCCTGGTTCATTGTGATCAGAATGTTTGTTTACCAAATAGATTGATGTCAGCAAACATTCATTATTTGAGACAAGCAATTGTTTTTATTTTTAGCCGTTAAGAAGAAGCAGCAATTTTAATGCTCGATGCCAAGAAGGCATTCAATCTTGAAAACTGAGATGACTGGGGACTTATTTATAAGCCCTTGCGTCACTTTTGCGCCGCGGGTGCATCATTTTTTGTGACACACCAGCGGTGTACAAAATGCGCCATTTGCGTCATATTTACAAAGTGACGCATCTAGGTGGATGCGTCACTTTGTAAACCCCTGCGCCAGGTATAATGTATGCAGGGGGCGCCGTTGAGCAGAGCGGAGCAGAGCCAGACCGAGTTCGTGACTCAGAGAGATCAGCGCCGCGAAGGAGCCACGCACCCAGCTCTCTCCGCATTACTAACCACGCATTACTAACCACGCGAAGTCTCTCCCCTCTTCCTTCCCTTCTGCCGCGAGGGGTGACGGAGACGGAGTACAGGAGTACGGGAAGATCGCGGGGGAGAGCTACGAGCTGCAACCGGCGATCTTGAACTCTTCACGCTGAATCACCGTACCGAGCAGCTCCGCGTGGCAAGGCGAGAAGCTGTGAGGGGGAGTCGTGGCGGAACCGCTAGAACCGCCAGAACCGCCCAGGCTGAAACAGAATGAACTAGGGTAAGAGAGGGAGAAGTAGGGTGGCGAGGGGCACCCGCCCACTGCACTCTGGTCTCTGCTCCCTGTTCTTGGTCCCTCCACCTCCCCCACTCACCTACAAGCCGTAAGGAGGGCTGCCCAAGAGACCAGGCAACCAACATCCAGAGAGGCAGGCAGCCCCCAACCACCTTCAACCGTCAACCATCTTTTAGTGATTCACTCACCAAAATAAAGATCTCTCAAACCCCAAAGAGAAAAGAAAGTCAAAGGTAGCCCACCGAAGGCAACACAGAGGACCCAATAGTTGTTCCAACCTTGTGCCTAACTGCTTAAAATTTTGCCAGCAGCCCCCAACAGTCTCCAACAACCAACCCAAAATTGACGGAATTGCAATTAGTATTACTGTCAAAAATCGCCAAACCATCGCCAACTGGGAGGAGGCGCAAAGTTGAAAATATACATCAACACCCAGGAAGCAACCAGGGAAAAGGCAGTAAAGGACGTAAAGGACGCAAAGGACGAATCACCCGAGACCCGCCAATTCCCCTAACCTAACCCACCACACAGGGTGCCAAGCCGATAATGAGGTCTGGTAGGGTGAGGCGAGTCACAACTTCCACTACCAATACCAGGAAAAGGAAAACAAGGAACTCCAAGGTTCCAAACGAGCAGTCTGAAAACAACACCCAAACCTTGATCTCTCCGACCACCCCGACTGGACGGGAGAATGCCTCCCGTGCGGCCACCACCGCCAACCCAGGAACGCCAGATATCCTGCTAGTAGACTTAGCTCAAGACTCAAGAGAGGTAGGAAAAGGGACTATTTGAAAGCAACCTGCGCCCCAGGGAAAAAAATAACTTCAACCTAAAATGTATTCCAAATTTTCCTTCATTAAAGACGCAGGTGCGTTACTCCATCTTAACACCTGCAACCAATCGAATCTCCCCTCCCCGCTGCATCCCCAGCTACCAGAAGGGGCATCCGGTTACCTCTCAGCCTCACCAGCCCCACTCGATACCGACACCGGCCTGCCCACCCTATCAACCGAACCAGAGGAGAGAAGAAACAGCTACTTAAAAACGTTGACCAAATCAAATATAGAGTCCCTAAAAGGCGCAACGGGACCATCGACATTTACTACACCCCCTATAACTAACTCTGAAAAAACAACAGAGGGCACCCCAGAAGAGGCCCGCCAAGCGACGAAACTACGCATTCATCAGCTCTACCAGCTTTACCAGCTCTACCAGCTTCCCACTCTAACTAAGTAAATGAAATGGAATTACCAGCAGATCTATCTGGGTTCCCCTTAGAGCCTAAAATCATAGTACTATATCGCCAGCATATAAGCCTCCCTGAGTTATAGGATCCCTGTTTCTTTTCACGCAGTGTCAGATGTATTTCACTTCACAGGCTTCACGACCCCCCCATCTGAAGACAAAACTAACACAATGGAAGCCAGGGAGCTAACTTCCCTACAACCACTGAAATCCTATTTCTCCAACTCCGTTGATTGCAACCATGAATCCAATAAATCTAATAAACACAATCACGATCAGGAGCATAAAGATCACAAGAAAGACACTGACTTTACACAGCCGATAGCGAATCATTTACCCATTCAAAACAGTTCAAATTACAAGCTCTCAAAGTCCACTCTGGAGGAACCTCACCCCGAAGCACCCCTACCAAATCACCTCCTTACAACGACCAACATGGAGGGCGATCCGGACAACATAATTCCAGGAAGCACCAATCTTGCTTCCCCCACAAAGGAAGAATGGGAAAATCACGTCACCACCTACACATCTGAGGAAAAGAAGGAAGTGGCCCCACAAGGATCTGGAACTGTCAAGATTTAGGCACATCAGACTGGAGACTACGTCTCCCAGAATGCCAGTTTATGTGGTCTGTCCTCTCTTTCTCTCTGTTGTTTCTCTGCATCCTATAACTGCTTCTTCCTGCTTACACCCGGTGCTTGTCACCTGTGGTGTTGCCCTGGACTCTCCGTTGTCGTTGTTCAGTATTCCTTCGCTGTTTGTTTTTCCCATCGGATGGAGAAAGGCAGAGACACTTCCTGTGTTCACGGCGTACCATGAACCTTGACCCGTATCTTGGAGCCGCGCTGGGAGCCGCACTGGGGAGAGCCGGGTGGAACGCTCTCTGTGATAGCTGTGTTTGGTGCAATTTAGAACTGTTGCTTGGAGCCAAGAAGGCGAAAGCGTGTGGGAGACGCTCTCTTCTTCAATTACGGAAATATTGAACTCGGACATTTAGACTTTGGATTCGGGACGGAGGTTCCTATCTTGCTGTCTCCACTGAGAGCTGTTGAGTGGCTCGGATCGTACTTTTTGAGGTCACAAGGAGGCAAGAGTTATTGCTTCGGGATCTCTTGTTGGAATTACCCAGACACCATGCTGCTAGCGGGAAGAAATATTTTCATGAGCTAAGTGGCTGTTTTAGTGAATGACTAGTTACCTGTGATGGTTACAACTTATAGCCCAACAGAACTGTAATTCATGGGTAGCTTTTGTTTCTTTCTACTTTACTTTATTTTTACCTTTTTTGCAATCTTTTCACTTGGATGTTTGTGGCAGTCTTCTTAAGTAAGTGAGTCCATACATACACTTATCCTTAGTATATATTGATAGGTAGAAGAGAAGGGGGGGTTGTATTTATGTGTATCGCTTATGCCTTTTCTGCAGGAACCAAAACACAGGAATACGGATGGTACCTATCTGGTCATCAACTGCGGTATATGGTTTCTGGCTGCCAGCCCTTATATTTTCTTTCTCCACTTTTCCCCTTCCCTGGGTGATGTCCTCATAGGGGATTGTTTCTATGTAGAACTCACTAGAGGTACCACTCCTAGGGAGGGAAGAAACTAGCAACAACATCGCTCCTTCTGTACTTGGTTCACAAGGTTAGTCAATCTGCCTTGTTTTGTGACAGGAACTCCTTCCAAAAATGCCAACGCAAACACTTCGCCAAGCGAATCAGGAATATGCAACTCTCCACTAAAGCTCTGGAATATCACTCAGACAAAATGGATATTCAGCTTAAAATTCTCAACTGTCTTGCGCTACATGTTACCAGCATTGACAGCAAGCTCTCTGATATGAATAATTTTATTGAAAGAGCCCAACGGGATGCAACTATACTTCCACCATGCTGCACCTGCCATCTAATCGTGGAAAAAATCGCCACATTACCCACAGTGAAGAGTGACCTCCTCTCCGACCTGAAAACCATTGGCTCTAGTATGAAGCCCGAGTTCGATAGCGCAAACATCACCATTAGAGGACCAGTAGCCAATAGCCAAACCATCTCCGAAACAAGGACACACAAAGGGGTGCAAGAATCAGTCACTCAAGACCTCAATCCACCCACCACCTGTAACTCTTTCAGCCTCAGCAAAGGTCAAGGGGAAAGACCAAAGGAAGAAGCATCACACCCGACGGTCCAAACTCCCTACGAGGCTGGCCAATATCCGGAAACCGGAATGAAAAGTTCTCATAAAGCATCAAACTCGTTCCCTTCAAAACCTCCAAGGAGTGTTGAGGTTAAGCATCCGGAATCAGTAGCAGCAACCACCAGCCAGCCAACAACGCAGGAAGCTATCATTTTAGAAGGCAAAGCTGAGCAGAACAAAGGACAATCCTCCAAGCAGCGAAAGAAACAAAGGAGGAAAGGGAGGCATAAGAATTCACCTATAAAATCATACTTCCAAATTGTACCAAACCCCCAGAATGCCCTTCCGCAGGAGATTAAAGAATCCAGCATGCCAAAAAAAACAACAGCTGGACCAAGGCCCAACTACCACCCAGACATCAGGAAGCCCTGTACGAGTAGTAGATGACTCCCCCAAGGACCTCCATCAATACCTAACAAATCTTCAGGATAAAGCGACCTGCAGCAAAAAGTCTAGCACAAACAGAAATGAAGACTCAAAATGGAGCAGACCCCCACCAGTATGTGATACTGCTCAAACTCAATTCTTAACTGTGCAACTAAATTCAGTAGCAATAACTGAAGCAATCCCAACCCCCCTATCCGATATTGATGGTCAACTTCGCCACAGGGAGCGAACTCACAGAAACGAAAATAAAACAGAAAAAATCCAAACAAATGTCCAGACCGAAGAACTAGACCGCAAGCTCCTAGGCAGCAGCAACCTAGCAAACCAACGTCAACAAGCAACCTCACAAACAATTCTGTTCGTCCCAGTATACAAGTCCAAAGGCAGAAGGGACATCTTAAATCGTGGCAATATTCTCCAAATTCTAAAAGCAACCAGAAGCTTGGCTGGGATTAAAACCCATGATCTGCTGTCCGCAGAATTTGAAACTTTCAAGCATCTCTCAGACCAAGAGGCTACCAAGACCGAATGGGCAACTTCGGAGCTAGTAGAAAAAATCCTCAGTGAAGACGCACAACTAGAAGCTTGGGGGATCCGAGTGTATCAGCATCGACCAGTTGGGTACCCGACCCCACTGCTCCAATACCAAATTGACTCCAATAAGAGGCCATTAAGTAGTTGGACCGAACGTAATCAAACGAACACAATTCTCAAGGGAGCCCGCAGCACCTCGGTCACAGGCCCCGATGGACCCAGCTCCACAGGTAGGAGGGGAAGGAGGCTAGAAGAAACCCACCGCCCAACCGACTGGTCTTGGATATCTAAAACAATAAATTTCAGAACTGATAATCCATGACCGAACCTTGAACAGGGAAACAAGGAAAGGAACTTAAAACTCTGCTCATGGAACATCAATGGCCTCGGGACCAAAAACAACGGCCCCTCACTATTGTTATACTTTCAAAAGTTCGACCTAGTTCTCCTACAGGAAACCTGGCTGGAGGACCCCTCACATCTCCAAGGCTACAAGACCTACCATCTCCCTGCAGCTCGACAATCGAACTATGGCCACCTCAAAGGAGGACTAACCGTCTACGCCTCGATTGCAGCCATAGCTGCAGGGAAAGAATACACAAGCAAAAACACTACATCCTTTGAAATAATGGCAATCCAATTTTAAATGCGGCGCCAAAGTAACCAACAACATATAACTCTGGTAAACATTTATATCCACCCCCAGGGCAAGAGAACCGGTGCAAAGCAGTTGATACTCGAACTTACCCAGCTAATAACGGAGGACGAAAGTTCGAGCTATATCCTAACAGGAGATTTCAACATGTTCCTAGGGGAGGTAACAGGAGACTGCAACCTAGACGACGATAAACATCGAGCATGGGGGATCGTCTCCCAGGACAACCATAAGTGGGGCAAACCAACAAAAATCTCGAAAGATCTAGACAGAGAACTGGAAAATCTCTCAATGGTAGCACTAAACTGCCGTATGCCTGGGGATAGACCTCAAGCCCCAACTTTCCACAGTCCGCGGTTAACACCGCAATCGACTATACCTTCCTCGACCTCCCACTTCTTGGCTTAGTAAAAGACTTCAGGATTGGGGTGTCCGATCACAGCGACCATCAGCCCCAAGAACTCACTCTAGATATCCAGGGTACTGCCATAACATACGCAAATCCAGAACCCTGTCAGACCATGAGATACCAACATAAGAGAATTCGATGTAAAATATGCGACCCAGAAAAGTTATCAGCTGTTGCAAAAACATTGTGGGAAGAAATCAAACTCAGCCAAGGCAGCACCGTTCACGCATGGGAAATTTTTACCAAAGCTCTGGGCCAACCAGCCCCAAATGTCGTCACCCAAACAGTACAAAAAGAGCCTCAGCCAGAACAAAACATCTGGGCAACAACAAGCCAGTGCACCCACTTGTCATCAAGCTGGCATGCCGAATTACGACAACTAAGGGGCGACATAAACAGAGCAATCCGCTCTATTCGCCAAAACAGCGCAACTGCCGGCACAGTAGATGCACTAAGAAAACTTCGAACAAGGGAAAAAAAACTCATCTAGCGCGCAAAAAAGGAATACAAGGTATCACTCTGGGCTAAACTATTTCAGGATGCCAAAATGAATAACAGCGCCAGATTCTGGCAAACGGTCAAGAGCATTGAAAATCCATCGGGGCCCAGGATCAACTCATACATAACGGAGGACGTTTGGACAACCTACCTGCAAAACTATTTCAACGCAGGCCCCCAAAACAACTTGCAAAAACCATCTGAGCTCCATGCTGCTCTACCTCTGCTACCCCTTTATATGAATAACCTACCACCTAGTTCCTCTCTAAAAATGATCGAGGACAGAATACAGCAAAGTCATCAACAGGGTGCCCCCAGGCCAAACGGCTTGCCTCCATTGTTATACAAACAAGATCGAAAGTATTGGTCTGGCGCATTACTAACGCTCTTTGGCAACATCACTACAACAGGAACAATCCCAGAATCCTGGAAAGGCTCAATCATCTCGCCTATCTATAAAAGAGGCTGTAGAAGTGATCCAAAAAACTACAGGCTCATCGCCCTCATTGACATTGAGGCCAAGTACTACGCAGGATTTATCCTAGCCGACCTCCGGGAATGGGCAAGGGAAAAGTCCCTAATTCCAATTAACCAAACAGGCTTCCAGGAAAACCTGGGAACCACCAAAAACATCCTGGCTCTTTCCCTTTTAGCCGATTCCACAAAAGCAGCAAGAAAACCATTATTTTTCTGTTTCATCGACTACAAAGCTGCCTTTGACAGCATAGATCGAGGAAAGCTATGGTGAAAGCTAGCACAATGGGAAATACCTACCGCCCTTCTGAATCAACTCATCCTACTACACTCCGAGACATGGGTCCAAATAAAACTGGGGAGTGGTACAATCGTATCCAGGCGGATCCCAACCTCCAGAGGTTTAAAGCAGGGCTGCGTTTTGGCTCCTACTCTATTTAACCTCTTCATGGCTGATCTTTCAATTGACCTAGATAATTGTAACAATCATGCACCAAACCTGGGAGGCCTCCCTCTTTCAAATTTATTGTATGCCGACGACCTGATCTTAATCAGCCCAACTCCAGTCGGCTTACAACACTTGCTCCACACCACGACAACCACGCCTCAAAAAACGGGTTAGAAATCAACCTAGAAAAGTCAAAAATAATGGTGCTAAACCAGCGCAATCCAAAAAAGCGACTGAAATGGCAGCTGGGCGAGAGAGAACTTGACGACCTCGCACCACTGAAGAACCCTCCCAGCAGACCCAGAAGCAAGAAGGCATCCTGGTTCACCGACGAACTCAAGGACTCCAAGAAGACCTGCCGCACCCTCGAGAAAGCCTGGCTCCTCGACCGGACCACCGACAACATGACCGCCCTCAAACACGCTACCCGCAAGCACCACCAGTGATGCTGTCGCTCCTATCAAAATTGTCAAGTCCAAACGTCCTCACGACGCTCAGCGCTGGTTTACTCCCAAACTGAAGGCTGATAAACTCCTTCTCAGACAGGCTGAGCGCCGTTGGCGGCGCAACTATGATCCCTTATCAAAGTCCATCTATATCGATCTATTAAAAACTTATAAAAAGTCGATTATCTCGACTAAACTTTCCTATTTTTCCCAGAAAGTTATGACTTCGGCATCCAAGACAAAAGAATTTTTTTCTATTGTTGCCGAACTCTCCCTACCTGATCGAGTCACACCCCAGCCTCTACCTTCACAAGTTTTGTGTGATTCCCTTAACTCTTTTTTTTCTGATAAAATATCCATGATTAAAAACAACATTCCCCCCACCACCTTGTCCCAGGACAGTGTTCTTCCTCCCCCGAACCCTCACTCCCTGTTTGAATTTCCTCCCATTTCCCTGGACACTTTTCTATCATTACTCCAGGTTGTGGGCTCTGGCTCTCCTAACGACTGCTGCCCCCCATCTATTCTAAGAGATGCCTTTATGGCCTGCCCCGGCCCTCCTCTCGATCTTTTAAACCGCTCACTCTCTACAGGCTCTGTTCCCAATGCTTTCAAAAGCGCTGTGGTGGTACCCATTTTAAAGAAACCTGGGTCTGATCCTGCAATTTTGGGCAACTACCGACCTATCTCCCTTCTTCCCTATTTGGGGAAGGTTTTGGAGACTTACGTCACCCGCTGCCTTAGTACTTTTATCGAGGAAACTCATTTCCTCGATGATCGACAGGCAGGTTTCAGACCAGCTCACTCCACTGAGGCAGTGGTGGTGGCAGTTAAGGATACGTTGAGACGGGGGGCTGATAAGAACTTGGCCCAGGCCCTTGTACTTTTAGATCTATCGGCCGCATTTGACACGGTCGACCATGAAATTTTGGTCGACCGTGTCAGAAACGCTGGCATCTCTGGTCTGGCCCTGTCGTGGGTGGTATCCTTCCTCCAACTCCGCTCCCAATCGGTTCATTTATCTTCCTTTTCTGCCCCTTTAATTTCACTTTCCTGTGGTGTCCCCCAGGGTTCTGCTTTGTCCCCGCTTTTGTTTAATCTTTACATGCAGCCCCTTCTCGCCTCTCTCCGCCATTTTTCTGTTACTACTTTCAACTATGCAGATGATCTGCAGCTCATTTTCCCTATCGACCCCTCTCCTCTTTCTTGTTCCAATTTCCAAAACACTATGCTTTTTATCTACGAGTGGATGAACTTCAGCCAGCTAAAGCTTAACCCTAGCAAAACAGAGCTGGTTCTGGTTGGCGGCCTTCAAACGCCCTGGACTTCCAATTTTTGGCCCACTGCCCTTGGCTCCCCTCCCTGTCCAGTCAACACTGTGAAGAGCCTAGGTGTTACCATCTCTAGCGACCTCTCGATGCGGCCGCACATTAACACTGTTACCTCGGCCTGCTTTTATCATCTTCGCAGAATCGGGAAGATCCGAAGGTTTTTATCACAAGAGGCCCTCACCCTTGTTATTCTGGCCCTAATCACCTCACGTTTAGACTATGCCAACTGTCTATACGTGGGGGTCCCTGCCTGCCATCTCTCCTGACTCCAACTGGTACAAAACCAGGCAGCCAGATTAATTTTCCAGCAGCCCAAACACCAGCATGTCACCCCGTTGCTGAAGACTCTACACTGGCTTCCGGTTGCGCAACGGTGCATTTTTAAAATGGGCTGCACCAGCTTTAAATCCCTGTTCGTCTGCGCTCCTGACTTCATTTCTTTGTGTTTGCACTCCTATGTCCCCTCCCGACACCTCAGATCCTCTGCTCACAATCTCTTGATCACTCCTAGATTTAACCGTAAGAAACACGGGGGTGCCTGTTTTTCATTTCTTGCACCTTCTACTTGGAATTCCCTTCCTCTCTCTATTCGTCTTTCAGTTGATTATCTAACTTTCCGTAATCTCCTGAAAACGTATCTGTTTCGCCTAGCTCACGGCTAGCTGTTCTCACCTCCTCGTTTTCTATCCCACTGGTCTTTGAGCGCCAAGAAACCAATTGGTGTATGTGCGCGGTACCAAATCCTTTTTAACATAACATAACATAACCACCAGCTCATCCGCACCACCAAGAAGAAATCCCTGAAGGAACGACTGGACAACAATACCCGCGACAGCAAGGAACTCTTCAGCATCGTCAATGAGTTCTCCGACCCCAGCACTGGCACCAACGACATCACCCCGTCACAAGACCTCTGCGACATCCACAACAGCTTCGGCGCACCACCCACGCACCCAACCGTTGAACCAACGCCCCCCACCGCCACCCTTCGCACCTGGACCACGGTGACCACCGAAGACACAGCCCGCACGATGAACACCATCCACTCCGGATCACCGACCGACCCCTGCCCACACCACGACTTCAACAAGGCCGACTCCACCATCGCACCCCAACTCCGGAACATCATCAACACCTCCTTCAACACCGCCACCTTCCCGGAGAGCTGGAAGCACGCCGAGCTCAGCGCCCTCCTGAAGAAACCTACAGCGGACCCCACCGACCTCAAAAACTTCCGCCCCATCTCGCTCCTCCCTTTTCCTGCTAAATTCATCGAGAAGATCGTCAACAGACAGCTGACCACCTTCCTCGAGACGAACGGATCCCTCGACCCCTCGCAGTCTGGCTTCAGAGCCAACCACAGCACCGAGACCGCCCTCATCGCAGCCACCGATGACATCCGGACCCTGCTCGACAAGGGGGAAACAGTGGCCCTCATCCTCCTGGACCTCTCCGCTGCGTTCGACACTGTCTGCCACCGCACCCTAGTCCAGCGCCTCAGCAACATCGGTATCCAAGGGAAGGCACTGGAGTGGATCACCTCGTTCCTCGCCGGAAGAACACAAAGAGTCCGCCTCCCCCCGTTTCGCTCCGAGGCCACCGAAGTCATCTGCGGCATCCCGCAAGGATCTTCACTCAGCCCCACCCTCTTCAACGTCTACATGAGACCTCTCGCAGCCATCGCACGCCAGCACAACCTCAACATCATCTCTTACGCCGATGACACCCAGCTGATCCTCTCCCTCACCAGAGACCCTGACACCGCCAGAACCTGCCTACACGAAGGGATGAAAGACGTCGCCGAGTGGATGAAGGACAGCCGCCTGAAACTGAACTCGGACAAGACGGAAGTCCTCATCCTGGGATCTTCGCCCTCCGCCTGGGACGACTCCTGGTGGCCCCCAGCCCTGGGCACCGCACCAAATCCAACCGACCACGCACGCAACCTGGGCTTCATCCTGGACTCCTCCCTCTCCATGACCAGACAAGTCAACACCGTCTCCTCATTGTGCTTCAACACCCTGCATATGCTTCGCAAGATATTCCGCTGGATCCCGACCGAGTCCAGGAAGACTGTCACCCAAGCACTCGTCACCAGCCGACTGGACTACGGAAACGCCCTCTACGCCGGAACTACAGCCAAGCTACAGAAAAGACTCCAACGCATCCAGAACACCTCCGCACGACTCATCCTGGATGTCCCCCGACACAGCCACATCTCCAGCTACCTGAGGAACCTGCACTGGCTCCCCATCGACAAGAGGATCACGTTCCGGCTCCTCACCCACGCACACAAGTCTCTCCACGACCTGGGCCCCAAGTACCTCAACGACCGCCTGACCTTCTACACGCCCACCCGCCAGCTACCGTCCACCAGCCTCGCCCTCGCAGCCGTACCACGCATCCGAAGAGCCACCGCCGGAGGAAGATCCTTCTCTTTCCTGGCTGCCAAGACATGGAACTCCCTCCCCATCCACCTTCGGCTGACCCAGGACCATCTCGCCTTCAGGAAACAACTCAAGACCTGGCTGTTCGAGCAGTAGCATACCCCTTCCCCGAGCGCCTTGAGACCCTCCCGGGTGAGTAGTGCGCTATACAAATGGTATGATTGATTGATTGATTGAAGTCGTCTATGACTATAAATATCTAGGAATTATCTTTGATAAGAATGGGACATACGACCAACAAAAAGAGGTGATTCAGAGACGAGTAACCCTCTTAGCAATCACCCTGAAAAATCTTAAAAGCAAAATAGCAGGACCAAACCTGCTCCCGCTGCTTGAAGTGCTTTGCGCAAAGCTGCTACCCACGCTCACATATGGCAGTGAGGCCATGCGAGGTACGGACAAAGAAACCCTGAATAAAACGGTTGCTAAAGCTTTAAGAATATTCTTCAAGCTTCCTAAATACACCTCCCCAGCCCAACTACGACTCGAATTTGGAATAGTATACCAGAGAATAAGCAGGAAGGCCACACATGTAAAAAGCTGGTACAAAATAAAGAGCGCAGAGTCGGGCTCGCTGAACTCATTCCTTTGGAACGAAATATCAAGGAAAAATGCCTCACCGGCCAAAGCCTACCTCCAATCAGGGATCAGCTTGCTAGCCCTGGAGAACATTTGGGAGTCAGGACTCCCATTCAAGAATGTAAAAGACCTGGTGAATAAGTCGACAAAGCTTGTCTCCACTGAAAACAATAATGAATGTCTAAATAAGAGGGCCCATAGCTGGTTCGTGAAACAAAGCTATCCAAAAGGCTCACCACAACCGTACTTCGGTACCAGCTTTTCCATGCCAATAAAGGAAGGCTTCTTGGCACTGAGGATGGGGATGCTACCTGTTAAACCCCATATGCCCCCCTGGAAACGTACATTCACATCTATACAATGCAGACTATGCGGCGAAAGTAAAGAAGATATGCTGCATCTCCTATGCATATGTAAGTTCCTAGACCGAGAGAGGAGAGAGCTGTTAAAACCGCATATAAATGAAATGCATATCCGGTCGTGCAGACAGGCAGTGAAGGCGTGCTTCAGCGGGGCCAACGTTAAATTAACCTGCAGTTTCGTCTGCTTCATGAAAACTACCCAAATAAAACTTCTCGCCGCAGCCTGAGCACAGCTGCGCACACCCAAGCCCTTTTATCCGGCAACTCTCTTTGACTCCCACTACGCTCTGACCCTGAGTCAGTTGTCCACGACCACATAATAGACTTAGATTTATGGACACTGGCGTCACCCCCAGACCGGGCATCACCCATAGCTCTTTCTTAAATTTCATACCTTTACTACAAACACATTGTATATATTTTTTACCAGAAAATCTTTCGATTTTAAAGCATATCCACCATGTTTTTAAGACAATATTAAATTACGTTACATATATGTATCCTTTTAAAAATGTTATATTGATGTGTGGACTTCTAAGATTTTAATTAATCAAGCAATAAATAAACCAAACTGTATGCAGGGGGCATTCTGACGCAAGAAAGGGTCTTAGAAGTGACGGAGTGAAATCTATAAGATTTCACTGCGCCACTTCTTGGACGCAAATGCGTCAATATCCCTTAGGCCAGCCTCACAGCAGGCATAAGACTGACACAGGCACATTTGAAATGGGACTTGCCATTTTGAAATGACCCATTGATGGAGTTGCGTCACTTTTGTGTCACACTCCAGCAATGCGTCATTTTTTCGCCTACAGATATGTCAGAAATACTGACATATCTGTAACTCTTTGCGACATGATGCATCATACTGTAAATATTACACATCCAGCATGTCACAAGGAGGGAGCAATGAAAGTGACGCATCGCTGTTTTCACGCAGCGACCCGTCACTTTTCATAAATGAGGCCCCTTGTTTTTTGCAATAGCGAGGTTCGGTTTTCCAGTTAGAATTGTTAATATGCTACCGAAGGTTTGTCAAGGGGCAGAGGCACAAATTATGAATAATGTCAAAAGAAGCAGGTACTGTTAAAATCAAATGGGGCACCCGTCAGGGACGCCCTCTGGCCACCTATACTTTCTACCCTGTTCATTGAGCCGCTGGTGGATAGAATTCACAGTACAGAATCTGTTCTCCCCCCAATAGAAGGAATGACAAATGTCAGATTGTTTACAGACCATATGCACCTTTATTTGAAGGCTAATAGGGGAAATATCAAAGGAGTTATAAATATTTTCCAGGATTATACAAGATTAGAAGGGTATAAGATTAACAAAAGCAAAACTATGACTCTTATTCTTAATCCCAGTCTTCGGTTTTGCTTTTGGATCTACAGCGCCAATATAACAGTAGCTGACAAATTCGCTGTCTTGGAGTACACATAACAAATAAATATTCTGATTTGTTGCAGTGGAATTGTAAAACTATGTTAGTGAATAATAAAAATCTTCTGAGTAGATAGGCACTTCTTCCTCTCTCAATAATTGGTAGAGTTTCTTTACTTAGGATGTCTATCTTGCCCTTGTTTTTGTTTTTGTTTTCTAACCTCCCCATTAAAATCAACAAGGCTTTTTTTAAGGAGATCGACTCTCTTATAGGTTGTTTGGAAACAGGTAGAAAAGTCATGTTTTTGCTCTAATAATTGTGATTTTAAATCCTTTTTAATGGTAAAGTCAGATTATAAGTCACAACTCGGGAAATGTCACTTTTAGAAAATTGCTATTTTGTTGTCCTAACCATTTGGTGCATGCAGCCTTGGGTCCTGTGTCACCTGATTAGGTGTAGTTTACAATTGGCCTTTGTGTACTCCTCCCAGACAGTGAGACAAAGGGGGACTAAGGGCTGGCAGAATGGACCATCTTGCCAGGATGGGAGGAGCTGAGCTGTTCTTTGCCACACTTATATTTCAAAGGGGCTGAATTAGCACACTCGCAAAGAACAAAAAAACAGCTTTTGTCACCCCAAGTGAGTGGGGCCGGGGCAGCGGAAGGAAGGAAATTTCAGAATCTGATGTGAGGGGAAGTCTAGAAGTTACTCCCACATTAAAGCTGGCACCAGGTACAAATATTGGACCCTCGGGCAAACTCTTCAGTACACTCCTGGTTCTGTGAATACTACATAAGAATGACTGCCCTGCCCTGATACTTGAGGCTTGCCCTGCCCTCTGAGAATGAAGACTTTCTCCCTTCATCCCAGGCAAAGAGACTCTAAGGGCAGGTGACGGACCTCCTGTTCTGAGCTACAGGGACACAAATAGCCCCAGAAGGCTCCCTCCCGTCGCGGGGTGGCAAACGCCGCTGAATCTAGTCAGCACCACCCCCCCAGTCTTCAATGGGGCCATCCCGGGGCAGCAAAAGTAGGGACCGCCACGGGCGGCCATAAGGCTAGCTACGCCACTGGATCTGTTGCATTGAACCTGCCTGCGCTCTGCTGGCCTCTGTTGGAGTGAGTTCCTTATCCCAAAAAGGTACCTCTCCAGTTCCTGGACACTTATCTGGCATCAGTTGAGCACCTCCTATGAAGAAAAGGAGATTACCTGACGGTTTGGCTTTTTCACAACAGCAAACAGGCCTGTATGTGCCGAGATCTGGCCACCAAAGACTGCCAATGCAAACCTTTGAATCATTGCGCTACAGTGACTACCAACAATGACCCTCAACCGGAGAACTACACTTTGTGCTACAGTATATTACAGCCCCTGGGGTATCGAGGCTCTACCAACAATTGTCCACAACAACCAACATGATCTTTGTACTGCAGCGCCTACCATCTGTGATGCCCAGCCTGCTCCTCGCTCTACAGAGATGATCATTCATGGCACTCTCCCTGCTCCTCAAGGCCTCTTTCACCCCGAACTTGACTGTTTACACTGTACTTTACAAAATTTATGTTTTAGCAGAACAAACTTGGTCTCCGTATCTGGTCCGTGCTCTATCATGGCCAGCCTGAAACGTTAACGTTTCCCCAGTCTAGCATGCCCTGACAACTGCGAGTAGCGCTTTGTGCTTTTTGGCACAATTCTAGACCTAAAACTTTGAAATTGCATATCTGTGGTTCTACTGACTGGATTTTTGTAATTGTTCTATTAACCCCTCCCATGCTCATGACGAGCTCAGCTTGTTATAACGGCTGCAACGCTCGCACGCGGGGCTAATTCACCCACTGTGCTGAACGTTCTGAGGAAACGGGTGTGGCCTTGACAAGCTCAGCTCATCATGAGCACAGCGCCACCGTGCTGCGTGATGAGCTGAGCTCGTCACGAGCACCGGGGTACAGTGCGCAACCCCCCTCGCCCCAGCACAGCGGGAGAATCAGCCCCGCAGGCAAGGGGTTAATGTATTTATTGAATTGTTATGTTATTTTAATTTGATATTGTGCATGAATCACCCCAACAGGGTATCTCAGTGCTGCAGGAGGATACAACAGCAGGTCGGAAGAGTTAAAATAGAAATTTTTAAAATCATTTCTATATTTGGCGTATTGAGAGTATGTGCAAAGGTAAATGATTACAGTAGGTAGGGGCCAAGTAAGAGAAAGATCAGCCTCCACACCTTAAACGTTCAATGCAGGAAGTAGTGAGTAGCGCTTTATCCTTAGATCGCAAATTCCTGACAATGAGATATTGTTTAAGCTTTTAGTGTAAGTATCCTGGTCCTTTCCCTACTAAAGCTCTATGGGTAAGGCAGCAGATATGAATATAATTCTCTTTCTGACTTGTACTCTATTTGTCTAATGTGGTGTGGTATTTCTTTCCTGTGTTTTCACTTTATTACTGTTTGTGTGCTGCATAAATACTTTTCATATTGCTTATAAGTTAAGTCTGACTACTTCTTTTGCCAAGCTACCCACGGTCAAGCACAGGTTAATTTAGTGACTTTTTGTGGTTCACTCTGAAAGAGATTGTGGTTGTTGCTTGAGAAGGGTCTTTATAACCCTCGATCAAAAACCCAATTTCTCACAGTTGATACTCAAGCAAATATACTAAAGTTTCAAAAATCTGACATAAATGCCAGATTCATGTGCTGCAATAAGGGACTACTTTTTGGATTCACCAACATATCTAGTGGTAGTTTAAACAATTGTTTTATTGGTGCAAGGAAAAATTATTAATTGTTCTATTGACTCTCCTCCCACAAATATTTACAACTCTTTCTATCATAGTGTGATGATCAGAGTCAACACTTTTAGGTGCAGGATATATTCCATACTCATTAGTGCTTACTTTGTGAAGATGGTTGCAGTTGGTGGACACCAGCACTCATTTATGCAGAACAAGACATATTTTTTATTATCAAAATGTGACCAATAGCAAGAGAGGCAAAGGGAGAAAAAGTGAAAGAAAAAGGAATAGAAACGTAGAAAACAAAATTTGAGGAAGAAAGCAGGGATGGAAAATACCTTGCAGAAGTGTGCTAGAGTGACAGGAAGTGTAGATGAAAGATGCCTCAGATAGAATCAAAATGAGTGAGCCTTCGTATTGTGTAATCCCAAATTCAGCAATGCAGGTGGCAGATTCTTGTCAAAAGAGGCATGGTGAGTGAAAATGATGGTCTAGAATGCTGCCTGAACAAATGCCAGTGGCTGGGATTGATTCAAACCTTCCATCCATCACCTTGTTGCTGTTTTTTATGACACCCTAACTGCGAGAGGAACGCCCAGACTTGTGTCTTGTGCTCATTGGCGTATAAGACTCAAGCTGCACCCTATTGATGACTCCCAAGTGGGTGAAAACAGTGTGGAGTAGTTTGTGGTCCCTTCTGGAAGGGACCTCGACTGAGAGCTCAGAACTGAATTTTCCCATGAGGAGTCGTGTTGGTACTTAGGCAGGCCTTTTGCCTAGTGTGGCATGATGGGGGAAAAAGGATGCTCTGGAATACTGCCAGAGCATTTACCAATGTCTGGGAATAATTCAAACATTCTCTCCATCCTCCTGTTGTTGCTTTTCTCAAACTCGGAGAATGCATGATTTCACTTTCAAGGCACATTAGAACAGGCTTAATGAGATTGTTAATACTAACTATTTCTCATAATCTACTCTGTTATAAAGTTCATAGCGGTTTCATTCCTATTAGTTCTAAAACAATTATTCCACTGCCGCTTTCCTCCAGTCATCGAACAGTGCGAGTTTTAATCTTGATGAGCGCCCCCCTAAAGGCTTAACCATAAGAAAGCAATTAGCAGCATAACTCCCCTATGCTTCAACAAGTTAGCAAATATATTGATTAATCTGCAGCACCTGAAACGTATATTTAGATAAAGGCATTCCCAGACTTCACTTCACATCAGAACTACCCTTGGCTCACAGATATCAGGACCCCCAGTCCTGAAAAAGACTGGTGAAGGCAAATCTCAGAGTCAAAATGCACCTTGTGTAAAAAATGGACGACTTAATACACACTTTAGTAAACACGGATATTGAAGAAGGAAAACATTAATTGACTTCCCCCCAAAAAATACATGGTAGCTTCTCAAAAAGCCCTTTCTCTTGACTATGCTTAAAGAATGAACATTCAGAGTGTCCTTCATTTTCCAAAGTTTACATAATATTTTGACACAATATGATCTGTAATTAATTGTGCCATATTCTTTGTATTTCTGCTCCAAACTTTTTCTACTCACCAGTATGTGTTATATGTGCAAATGTATCCATCGAGAAATAGTGTTGTAGCCATTATTTTGTAACATTGTAAAATCATTGTTTGTGGTCTAGAAACTACTTGAAGAGATTATCATGTAAACGTAGTTATACAAAGCCTTCTGTCACTTTGACTGCCTCTTTGTAAACGTGTAATAAGGATTCAGATTCTATCAAGGAGAGTCGTAAGTAACCCAGGTGCCCTAATTCCAGTACTTCTGTCTCATCCAGAGTGTGAGCAAGTCTGAGGTTTTGTTTTGCTTTGTAATCTTGAAAAACCAATACATCTTCGCAGATACTTTAAAGATTTCTATCAGGTATTCTGTTATCTTTCCAGCAGAATAGATAGCAAAAATGAAAATGACACATTTGAAAAAACATCGACGAAATGTGACACAGGATTGTTGTCAGTGGCTGAGATTAATTCAAATATTCTTTTCATCAATTGCTTTTCTCAGTGAGACACTCTAAGAGTGTTGGGTATGCCAGATAAGTTCGATGCTCTCTGTGCCATAGGATTCTAGAAGAACTGCACCGATGAGGCACAAAAAGGCACAAACTGTCTTGGGTTCCTTATTTTTTCATTAAGAGTGGGGGTACCCTAGCAATTCAGGTTAGACTGTTCCTATTTGTACAGAATCAAGTCTGATTTCAATAGACCTTGGCCTCATCTATAGAGGCAAGAAAATGATGGACTGAAAAGTGTCCCGGAGTAATTACCAATAGCTGTGATTAATTCTAACAGTTCACCTATCACTTTTTTGAATTTTTCAGACGTGGGTCCTGTGCTTCTTTGCTGCAGAACTCAAGCTTAAGCTCAATGATGAGGCCCAACAAGACTGAAACCAGTCAGGACTTGATTTTGTCATAATCAACTGAGATGTGCCTTGCAATTCAGGATGAATGTTTCCTTTTGGAGCAGGACAAGGCCTAATTCTTGATCCTTGGCTATAACGGCTCAGTAAACAAATTAATAATGAACCATATTGTGGCTAGGAGTAATTATCCATGATTGCGATTAGTTGAAACTTTCCATTCAAGAGTTTTTAATTTTTAACTATACCTTACATCTGGCTGAAAGCAATCGACCACATTTCATGTTATTATCAAAGTGCCCAAATAGGGAAAGAAATGCACCTGTTCAAGCATCATGCCACTGGAACACAACACTTTTTCTTTCATTCCCTTTTTAGGCCCAGAGACATTACTTGTGGCTGAAGCAAGTTGTTGGATTAATCAGTGGAGTTAATACATGATATGTATGTATTTCTCAAGAACTGTAGCTCTTTCAATGTGCATGAATGTTACATTAAATCATCAAAATTTCAAAAACATGGCAGTAATAAAGGGCCTTACTTATGAGGCCTAGCGACAGTTTTGCTCTTCCGTTGCGTCACTTTTTGTAATGCATCGGCAGTGTAAAATATGCCTCCTGTTGCACCCTATTTACAAAGTGACCCATCTAAGCAGATGTGTCACTTTGTAAACCCCTGCACTACAATATATCTGCGTCAGGTATAATGTATACAGGGTGGGCATTCCCACGTAAGTAAGGCTCGTAGAAGTGACTACCAGATTTCACTGCGCCACTTCTAGGGTGCAAATGCATCAATATCTTACGCCTGCCTCACAGCAGGGCTTGCCCCATGTGAAAGGACACATTGCTGGAGTTGCGTCACTTTTGTGACACACTCCAGCAATGTGTCACTTTTGCGCCATACAGATACGTCAGAAATATGGACGTATCTGTAACTCCTTGCGACATGATGCGTCATACAGTAAAAATGACACTTCAATCATGACACAAGGAGGGTGCACTGAACGAGGCCCTCAGTACCTCAGTACATTGTTGCGCTGATTAGCATAGAAGTTAAAAAGGAGGAGAGTCTAGGACATACATCTGACAAATGACCAGGACCAGAAAACATATTTCCACAAGTTTCACTGAGATGTATACCCCTGCAAAGAACATCTCCATGGGTGAGCCTCTCATGGTCTGCAAGGAAAGACTTCTATTCAAGCAATATATGCCCCTAAAATGCTCTAGGTATGTCATGAAGACATGCAAACTATGTGATATTTCAACCAGTTGTACAGAGTTCTTCAAAGTATATGCTGACAAGGCTACATGCACACTTTGTGGCTAACATTTGCTGTGGGTAAATTTTATACTTGACTGCATGCAGTATAATGTGCCAAAATAGAAAGGCATTCCAGGTTAGTCGGTAGCCTGAAAACAAAAATGGAGTGAACATTTGGCAATGAGATGCACAGAACTCCGTGTCCTGAGGTTCACAGATGACAGGAAATGGATCTGCTGACTACTATCTATTATGATGCAACCATAGAAGTTGCTATGCTTTGACAGGAACCACCGTCAGAAAATCACTGCTAGAAATTGGATTAAAGGTTAACTGGAATATGAGACATTGTCAAGCAGCAACCACAATCCTAGTCAGGGTAAGAAGCAGGAAAACCCCAAATTAACCTGTGTTCATCCTCTGGTAGCTTGGCACAGAGCAGTCATTCTTCACTTAGAGGCAATGTATAAAGTATTTGTGTAATGCTTCAAACAGTCAAACAGAGAAAACACCACAAAAAAGATTCCACACCAGATTAGAACAATAAAACTTAATTTAATGAATAAAACAAGACTAAAACGACAAACATTCAATAAGTAGAACTTGAGGTATGAATTTTTTTAAGAATAAACTGTTAAATAGTGCTTAAAGCAATAGGAACTTAATTGGGATATCTGGTCATGCCAGACCTGGACAAAGTCAAAAGGTTAGGCCGACTGCGATGGAGTACAGGCCAAATACAGGAACCCAGTTAGACTCACTGAACAAAAGTACCTTGATCCTGGCTGCTTCAACATCAAAAAAGATGCCGGGTGCAGCTGAAGTGATGCATTGGCATCGATCCTCACAATGGAGGTTGGTCCAGGTCCGTTCAGAACAGCGATGCGTCAGCCTCGATGAGCGCATGGGCTGTGATGCAGAGTTCTTAGTGTCATTGTCGAGGTAGTCATTGATGGAAATGCGAAGACTTGAGTAGCACATCGTGCAGGGCTGGTTCCGAAGGCGTTGCGTCAGGTTGATTCATGCAGCAGAGACAATGCACCAGTTCTGGCCATGAGGTCCTGGTTTTGATCCATGTAATGGTGTTTATATGCTGGTTCAAGAAAGGATGCTTGGATTTCACTGGAGCAAGCACCTTAGGCCTCACTCCCAAGGGTCTAGGACTAGGGTGGCACCACTTGGCAGGGCAGACTAATAGGTGGCAGAGTCAAGGTGCAGCAGCTGGAGAGTTAGAAGTATTTTATGTAATTTTGACTTCAGATCAGGAGGCAAGTCAGCAAGCCCTTGGAGTCACTCTGGTTCAAGTGATGCAGGTCAGGCCATTCCTTCTCACCCAGGTGGGGGAGCAGCTGGTTGCAAGGCAGCACAGCAAGGCAGGAGTCCAGCAGAGTGGCAGCCCTTATGCGATATAGCAGTCTTTCTTCCTGGCAGATTCTTCACAGGGGAAAAAAAATAGAAAAAATAAATAAGAAAAAATAATAGGAGGCCCCCTCTTTGTAGGTTGTGTGGGACCGAGGGGAATTCAACAGAAAGATATAGGGTGTCCCTTCTATTGGCAAGCCTAAAAAGGCCTGTCTCTCAGTTTGAGTGTTCTGTATATCTCCGAGTACTCCTGGTCTAGATTCAATGACCTTACACAATTGAAGTCACATTGGTCTATATATGATACATAAGCAAGCTATCAGTAGTATTTTTTGGGTGACAAGTATTCAAATTGAAATTAAAGTTAAAATTAAAACAACTAGTTTCTGATGTATAGTATCTGTATTTATTCTTATTTAGTACAAAAAGGGACATGTCAAACAGTTAAAAAGTTAAAAATACAT
This sequence comes from Lissotriton helveticus, assembly GCF_964261635.1. NCBI lineage: Eukaryota > Metazoa > Chordata > Amphibia > Caudata > Salamandridae > Lissotriton > Lissotriton helveticus. The sequence continues at coordinate 642,909,510 of NC_136071.1, read as the reverse complement.
CTGTATTTGGTCAACATAATATTATACATGGTTCATAATTTTAAAATCACATTTAATGCACAATTGAAAAAGTTAAAAACAAAATCACAGTTTTCAAATGAAACACAAGAATCACTATTCAAGTCGACGCAGGGTTTCGGTTTTCCTTATTTCACACCTTCTTCAGGACTGATTCTAGAAAGATTTTTAATTAAAAACACAATGGGGTTACCATCTGTTGACTGGTACAGTATCATTAAAAACATAACACAATTGTCCCTGATTCTAAGTCACACCAACAAGCTTTGTTATATCACATTTCAGTGAGGTTTTAATTTTAGATGACAGTTTATCTGGAATTTTTCTTTTTTCAAACAAAGAAACAAAGAAACAGATTCTCTATGACAGGTCTGTTTTGTCTTGCTCTCGTTATCCATACAATACTAGAGTTCGCTCGCATTATCCATTTATCATTTATTGAGTACTCCTCAAAAGTCATTGAACATTTTCAACCACTCCTAAATTTACTCAGAGATATACAGACATCCATGTACCTCAGGATACCCAAATGGTTGTCTGGCACATGCTTCAATTCTATATTGGTGTCTTTACTTGTTGGGTACCTATGCCCAGTATGGGGGTTTTCAATTACCAAAAAGGGGCCCACTTCAGTCACCTTACCTTTGAAATTGCTCTTTATATATGTGTCCACCTCGGTTCTCGGTGGTGTTTTATGCCACAGTCTTGTACGAGCTGTTGGCGGTACTTTTAAATGTTACCGTTTTCAGTTTTTCCCTGTGGTAAGAGGAGAGGATTGACGTACTCTTTTAAATCATACTACCTTGGTTCTGCATTACATACATATTTATTTATATACCTTCTCTGGTAAGATGTCTCGTCTTCCACACTGTGCGAGGAAGCCACCGTTTGATTTCAGGAAATGGGGAGTCCTATTAAATACACAGAAAACGATCTTTAGGGGATCTCTAAGGAGTGTCTATACTTCTCTGGTTGTCTTACTTATGCACCTACACACTCACCTAATTTCGAGTGGTTGAGATCATTGTCGTGATTGTCATCTCAATTGCAATCGACTTCAGGAAGCTTTGGGTTTTTGTTTTCCTTCTTGCTTCTTTGTCACCACTGGACTCTATAAGTTAATTGTTATGTGCTATTAGTCCGGTATATATGTGGCGTCTATGATTTTACCAAGTCTAACTCACTTATTTAGTTTCAGCTTTAATTCATTATTAATGTTTTCTTTTACTACCAGCCCCCCTTCGCTCGTGTCAGTTTGCTGACTGTTAGCGAGAGTACTGGCTTTTAACTAACTTTTAATTAACTTTTAATAAGTCGCCGCCCTGTATATGCGGGCCACTCGATTTATCTTTAATAAGCGATACCTGACTGTGGGGGCTCACCTTTTTGCTTTATATCGGCCTCCCTGCTCCTCGTCACAGCGTCGGTTTCTTACGGCTCTTGGTGTTTCGCTGGAGCATACTACCTTGTTTTTATGCCGGGCCATCTAATTGGAACTTTGTTCTTTGTGTGCTCATTGGTCGAAATTTGGCCTATCGGCGTTCGGTTGTTAAGCGGAGTAACGCCGTTGCTATGGCCTTTACTTTTTGGCGGCTTGCACTATTGCCCAATCAGAGGAAGGTGTACACAGGCAATAGTGCAAGCCGCCAAAAAGTAAAGGCCATAGCAACGGCGTTACTCCGCTTAACAACCGAACGCCGATAGGCCACATTTCGACCAATGAGCACACAAAGAACAAAGTTCCAATTAGATGGCCCGGCATAAAAACAAGGTAGTATGCTCCAGCGAAACACCAAGAGCCGTAAGAAACCGAAGCTGTAGACGGAGCAGGCGACGCTGTGACGAGGAGCAGGGAGGCCGATATAAAGCAAAAAGGTGAGCCCCCACAGTCAGGTATCGCTTATTAAAGATAAATCGAGTGGCCCGCATATACAGGGCGGCGACTTATTAAAAGTTAATTAAAAGTTAGTTAAAAGCCAGTACTCTCGCTAACAGTCAGCAAACTGACACGAGCGAAGGGGGGCTGGTAGTAAAAGAAAACATTAATAATGAATTAAAGCTGAAACTAAATAAGTGAGTTAGACTTGGTAAAATCATAGACGCCACATATATACCGGACTAATAGCACATAACAATTAACTTATAGAGTCCAGTGGTGACAAAGAAGCAAGAAGGAAAACAAAAACCCAAAACTTCCTGAAGTCGATTGCAATTGAGAAGACAATCACGACAATGATCTCAACCACTCGAAATTAGGTGAGTGTGTAGGTGCATAAGTAAGACAACCAGAGAAGTATAGACACTCCTTAGAGATCCCCTAAAGATCGTTTTCTGTGTATTTAATAGGACTCCCCATTTCCTGAAATCAAACGGTGGCTTCCTCGCACAGTGTGGAAGACTAGACATCTTACCAGAGAAGGTATATAAATAAATATGTATGTAATGCAGAACCAAGGTAGTATGATTTAAAAGAGTACGTCAATCCTCTCCTCTTACCACAGGGAAAAACTGAAAACGGTAACATTTAAAAGTACCGCCAACAGCTCGTACAAGACTGCGGCATAAAACACCACCGAGAACCGAGGTGGACACATATATAAAGAGCAATGACAAAGGTAAGGTGACTGAAGTGGGCCCCTTTTTGGTAATTGAAAACCCCCATACTGGGCATAGGTACCCAACAAGTAAAGACACCAATATAGAATTGAAGCATGTGCCAGACAACCATTTGGGTATCCTGAGGTACATGGATGTCTGTATATCTCTGAGTAAATTTAGGAGTGGTTGAAAATGTTCAATGACTTTTTAGGAGTACTCAATAAATGATAAATGGATAATGCGAGCGAACTCTAGTATTGTATGGATAACGAGAGCAAGACAAAACAGACCTGTCATAGAGAATCTGTTTCTTTGTTTGAAAAAAGAAAAATTCCAGATAAACTGTCATCTAAAATTAAAACCTCACTGAAATGTGATATAACAAAGCTTGTTGGTGTGACTTAGAATCAGGGACAATTGTGTTATGTTTTTAATGATACTGTACCAGTCAACAGATGGTAACCCCATTGTGTTTTTAATTAAAAATCTTTCTAGAATCAGTCCTGAAGAAGGTGTGAAATAAGGAAAACCGAAACGCTGCGTCGACTTGAATAGTGATTCTTGTGTTTGATTTGAAAACTGTGATTTTGTTTTTAACTTTTTCAATTGTGCATTAAATGTGATTTTAAAATTATGAACCATGTATAATATTATGTTGACCAAATACAGATGTATTTTTAACTGTTTGACATGTCCCTTTTTGTACTAAATAAGAATAAATACAGATACTATACATCAGAAACTAGTTGTTTTAATTTTAATTTTAATTTCAATTTGAATACTTGTCACCCAAAAAATACTACTGATAGCTTGCTTATGTATCATATATAGACCAATGTGACTTCAAATGTGTAAGGTCATTGAATCTAGACCAGGAGTACTCGGAGATATACAGAACACTCAAACTGAGAGACAGGCCTTTTTAGGCTTGCCAATAGAAGGGACACCCCATATCTTTCTGTTAGATTCTTCACAGGTCCAGAAGTGCACTGAAGTAGTGGTGTCAGAGGTCCAGTACTTATACCCAGTTTGACCTTTGATGTGGGGGAGACCTTTGAAGTGCACAGAGAAACTGGGTTTAGCTCCTCCATTCCAGGATGGCCATCAAGACACCCCAAAGCTTCCATCTTGTGTGGCTTTCTAGAGAGAATACACAAAGCCCAGGTGTCACCCTCCCCAGACGTGTATCAGAGACAGGCAGCATGCACCACATGGTTAAAGTAAGAAAATGACAACATTCTAAAAGTGAACAGAAACAGCTAGATATGTATTTGACTAAACCAGAAATGTATACAAGTTAGAACAAGAATGCAAATATTTTAAATTTTAGTGCGCACCTCAAGAGGAGGTACAGCCCACCTCCTTTTCAAAAGTATATGTAAGCTAGGCCAAAGGTCATAGCCTCCAAATGCACTACATTAAACACTCAAAAAGAGTGTGTCTCTTTATATTGTAAGTACTCAACTGTAACAAGAGAACGCACAAACAGTGAAACATCCAAAACCAAAATGATTCAAAATAATCATAGTACAAAAACATGTACAATAGTGTTGATGCTCAGAAAAATTCTTCTTTTTATTAAGCAATCTTGCATATGTCTCCCTTGGAGAACTTTAATCAATGATGCAAAAGTTACAGTTATGAGCTTCTTGTAAAATGAAAGGTGCATTTCGGGTGTGCTAATCCTCCCTTAATCAAGGGAAATCTACAAATTAAATAAACAAAGGGGGATATTCTCAAGAACGTGCGATAATCATCGCCAAAATAGGTCAACGCAATCTCTCACATTGCCGCCTATCGCAGGAAAATAACTCTGTGTTAATGTCAATTTCAATTTCATAAAGCTTTATTCGGAGCATTTAAAAAACATGTCCATAAAAGCACATATAGTTACAGATACAGACAATTCATACATATTTCATTAAAGAAAACACATAATATAAAAATAAGCAATTATTAATTACGGACAATACATTAAACAGTACATATCTCCATAAAAAGAAACACATAATACAAAGTATCCAGAGGGGGAAGGAATAAATATTTAAAATGTGCAAGTGTACAAATATTTAAAAACACATGCTTTTCCTGGCGCTAATGGCTTTTAGCAAAAAAGAAGCAGTAAAAAAGCAGATGTCCGGGTGATTCAGATTAAAAAGCAAACTCATGGCATCCACGATATTTCTCACTCCAAATCTATTTAACAAAGGCTTCAAGTAGAATTTCCGTAACTCCCTATACAATTCGCATGTCAATAAAAAATGCTTAGTACTTTGTTCTGTTTTATTATCACATACACATGGGCCGATAGGGCGCTTTTTGATCTTAGGGCACGGAACCAGATAGTGTACAACACCCATCCTCATTCTGGTTAGTACAAACTGGTGCGAGCCTCTGGTTACATGTGACAAATATGGACTAAAACCAATGAATTCATTCATGCTATTGTACAGTACACATGTGGTTAACTTAGAATCCTCTAGAAGGTGCCTTTCATTACAGTGATTTAAAAAGATTGTTTTCACATTAGATTTGGGGATGTCCAGGAGACTGTAAGGGTCCATCAGCACGTTGATCCCAAATAATTTTTGTGAACATTCAATAACATATTTGATCCAGGGGATCTTCAGGTGCTGGTCCAATAAAAGACAGTCCTTGATAATAGCTCTATTCAAGGAGGTACCATCACTAAGCCAGATAGAGCGCCACAGTAATAGGGGCCTTAACATAATCAAATCACTTAGGGCTTGAATCCCTGTTTCCTTATGAACCAAGGAGTTGGAGGTAGACTTGGGTAAACACAAGAGCTTTTTCAGGAAGAGATTCTCCTCTACCTGAAGGCTCTTAGCAGATGAAACACCCCAAACGCCTGCCCCGTATAGGGCCGCAGAAAGACATTTAGCTTGATAAATTTTTAACATGTCTTTAATACGTCTATTCCCCAGCTTCTTGGCGAACAAGAAGACCCCGTTGGAACTCCTGATCATCTTAGTTCTGACTACTTTATGTTCAGTGGCCCAGCTCCCATTATTGGAGAAGGTAATTCCCAAATAGCAAAAATGTTCGACTTTTTTAACCGGATCACCGTCAATTAAATAGTGGGTATTGCCTTTAATTTTTGCTTTTCCCGACCTGCACTCCATTACATATGTCTTAGACTTATTAATCACCAGTTTCCTACTCTTAATAAAAGATGAGAAACAATCCATCAAACGTTGGAGACCCAAGGGTGTCCTGGACAGTAACACTGCGTCGTCCGCATAGAGTAATACAGGTATATTAAAATTATTAACTCTAGGGACATCCGCAGCGACTGCCTGCAGGAGAGGATTCGACCTCATTAATAAAGAGAGTAAAGAGTAGGGGTGCTAAGACGCACCCCTGTCTAATACCTCTTCCAATCCCGAACTTGGTCGTACATTCCCCATTGGGTCCATAACGGACACTGGTGCGGAGCTTTTCATACAGGCGGGCTAAGAAATATATAATGCCCTCAGGAGCTCCCATTTCCAATAATTTGGCCCATAATATTGTGTGATCTACCAAATCAAAAGCGCTGCTAAGGTCAGCGAAACATAAATAAAGAGACCCTTTTTTTGCCTGGGTATATTTCCCTACCAGTAGCTCTAAGTTCAGGCACTGTTCAATAGTACCACGGCCTTTCCTAAAGCCAAACTGACAGTTACTTAGGATATCGTTAGTTTCTGCCCACTCCTCTAGTCTTACAAGGAGGACCCTACTCATGATTTTAACAGATGAGTCCAGTAAGGATATAGGTCGATAATTTTTAGCGTCCCCCCGGTCACCTTTTTTATAAATGGGGACGATTATTGACTCTTCCCAGGTAGACGGTATTTTACAACAAATAGCTGTGTTAAAGATTTTGGTAAGCAATGGACCCCAAATCTCTGGTGCAGTCTTATACACGTCTATGGGGACGCCATCCGGCCCCTGGGCCTTGCCTCCTTTACTGGTTCTTATGCTAGCCATGGTTTCTGCAATAGTAATATCTAAGGCTAAGATGGGCCAGCCTACTCCGTGGGAAACTGTTAGGTTACTTGAGTCAAAGATGTTAGAAAAATGCTGGATCCACAGTTCCATACTCACATTGGATGTGAGTTCAGGGACCTTGTCGTCTTTTAGGAATGGGCTATTCACCGTGGACCAGAACAGGGTACAATTATTCGTGTCCGCAGCTTGGGTAAGGTTATCCCAGGCTTCCTGCTGTAATTCAGCTTTTCTACTTTTGAGGGTCATATTATATCCCTGTCTAAGTTGGCCCACCAAATTCTTATCTCTTGGTTTCGCTGCAAGAGCCTCTTTAAGATCATTCCGGGCAGTAGAGCAAGCATGATCAAACCAGCCCCTTTTACACCTGGCCTTAAACCCAGCCTCTTTAGAAAATTTCTTGTTGATGCTTGAATTGATCCTATTAAAGTGGTCGATACTGTCGGACGAGATGTCATCCTGTTCTAAAATTGCCACAATCTCTGTTAGACAACTAGAAATAATGGAATCTGATGTTATGTCCGCTTTTTCCCCTTTCCACCTCAGTCTATATCCATTCTGTCTATGAGGTTCGATATTGGCAATGATACCCTGTTCACAGACATAATCATCTTTCCAGAAGGTTAATTCAGTGGACAAACAGTTATGATCACTCAACATAATATCGATCACCTTGGGCTTTGGACATAGCGGAGCAATGGTTGAAGACATACACATAAAATCAATACTGGTATTAGCGCCCCTTCCTTTAAAAGTAGGTATATTTTCGCCCATGTCGTTTTTAGCATTGTCCATAATTTCCATGTCATATTGTATCAGAAAATTATTCAAGATTTCCCCATAGGTGTGATGGGGAAAATGGACTTCAGCTTCCCCCAGTCGGTTATACACACCGCAAACCTTCTGGGCGGATAATGGGCACACACAAACATTAAAATCCCCCACAAAAATAAATTCAAATACACCATTAAAATTCTTCACGAAATTGTTCAATGTCACATCTAATTCGTTAATTGCAACATGTCTAGTGCTATCGAAAATATTGTTATAAAAATTAATCAGTAGAATATTTCTGCCGGCTTCTTGTGTAAGCCATAGAATTTGTGAATGCGCCCCCACATTGACAAACTTTTTCACTGAGATGGGTAGTTTAACTGAAATTAGCACCATCAACCCTCCTTTAGCTCTACCATGGGTTGAGGGCAATGCTGGAAGCTCGTAGGACACATACCCATCAATGCCTTTGAAATTTTTGCACCATGTTTCCTGTAGGCACAGAATAGTAAATAAATGCACAAAATCCTTCCATCCTAACGCAACCTTCTTGGCCGCAATTCCGGCAATATTCCAGCTAGCAATGTAACAAGGTAACTTCCCTCTCTCTTGGCTAACATTTGGCAGTTCAACGCTAGATATGGACATGTTATTCTCCATAATAAAAGGCTCTATGTTAGGTATAAAATTTGAGACGTCACCCCCTGTCAGCGTACAGTTCAAACGCACATCATTGCCCGTTACATCTATAGACAAAATTACATTTTCATTAAGGGTACTATTTCCTACATCCCTTAGTGGGTCAATCTCATGTCAGTCGTTCTGATCTAGAGAACTCAGGGTCTGAAACCTATTCTGGGTTGGGACCTGGTAAACCATTCCATTATCGAACAAAGGGGAGCTACCTGGAGGTGCAAATGGGTTGGGGGTATGCATTAAAGAAGGAGCATTCCCCCCTAACATAGGATTCCCCTTATGCATCGGATGGGTAAATAGACCAGGAGGTGCAAATGAGTTGGGGGTATGCATTAAAGAAGGAACATTTCCCCCTAACATAGGATTCCCCTTATGCATCGGAGGGGTAAATAGACCATTTTGTGGACCAAAGGAAAAGTTAGGCATCATTGGTCTATTTGCCATAGGTGGATAGGTAACATTACTCAATACCCTCTCCTTACAATTAACGGGGGGTTGCCTACTTAGATGTTGTAAAAGTAGCCCAGTGGTCTAACAACTACTTCTGTCTCCGACTGTGTGATTGCGGCCGCTCTAAGCAAGACAGTCGCAACATGTTGCGGGTGTTTAAAATTAATTATCACGCAATCCCCCCCACAGACTTTTTTGGTATTACCTATCCAGTTGACTCTTCTAATAGAGATGATTTGATCGGAATAGCCAACTGGGTAACCACAATGTAGGTTTAACCAAGAGATAGTTTTATTCCTCAAAGAATCAACAGTCTCATGATCATTTGAGGGCTGGGAAAGGATTGGAACATTAGTTAATACCACAACATAAGGTACACAGTCGGGTGGGAGATCAACTGGGCGTCTGCATATCCTAGTGGATACCCCATTAGGTCCCCTTGTCGTATTGGGTGGAACTGGCACCGCTGGTGCCGACACTTGCATGGGGGCTGATAGTATGGCACCCGACAATGTACTTGTTACCCCAGTATTAGATTGTTGTGAAGATTTATCTGCCTCCTGAGTCGATGTGGATAGTGGTTGCAGTGGTACTTTGGAGGGGTATTTCCTGGTAGTAATAGAGGGCGCACTAGTTGAAGCTTTTGGCTGCTCCTTATCTCTTGTGGGGGCAGTGGCTAAGCAAGTTGTCTTTTTAATATCGGCTAAAGACTTTTCTAGGTTGTCAGCATGCTTATCCACCACACCCCTTAGCCTAGCTATTTCCTCCTGAAGATCTTCTATTTTGTTTAACAGGGGCTCTACCACCATATTAAGTTTACTTAGAATATTACTCATTAGTAAATCAATTTGGTCAGGCTTAATGGAAACATATTTATCTTGGCTCGGAGTTCCTATGTCCTCGGTATACTCCAAATGTATGGTGTCTTTTTTCTTTCTTGTGATATGACTACCTCGCTTAGGGACCGTTTTTCTACAGGCTCGCATAAATTTGGAGGCCCTACCAGATTGCTGAGGAGTTCCCCCAGCATTATCACATGGGTCATCATCCCCCCTTATCGACGTGTCTGGAACCATAGTTAGATCAACATTAGTACTATTATCAAACTCTACTGGGGCATTCATCTCATTAACAATATTGTCTGAGTTGACATAGTTGTTTACATCTACAGATGAGTTCGGTGGGGGGTCTGCAATAGTACTTTTTCCCAGTGATTTCCTTCTATCACAGTTAATTCTGGATACCACTTTCAATAGGTAGTTATCCGGTAATGTACTTTGGACTGACATTTTCAGGGCTTGGTCAGAAGTCTCAATAAATGTTAATTAAAACAAGGGGATCAAATGAAGTTTCCACGATGTGTAGGTCAATTGTACTCACAGTTGGAGCCAAGGGGGGTGGCCCTGCCCGGCCTCCTCCGGCCCCTGACGGCACAGACGGCCCCGCCCTTGTCCCGGGCTTCTCCCGCGCGCGACTCGCGGGGCGAGAGGGGGTGTCAGCCTTTTACAGGCACCTCCGGGCGCTCTCTGGACGTCACCGGCGTGCACCCGCCCCAGGGGTTGCTGGGGATTGTAGTGCGCTGGTCGCGCTTCCTCCCGGTGTTCTGTGGCGCGTTCCGCTGCGCCGCCGTTCCCCTCACGGCTTCGGTCTCGCAGGTGAGTCTTGGATGTTCCCCCACTGGGCTCCCGGGGGGTCAGCCTTTTACAGGCGCCTCCGGGCGCTCTCTGGACGTCACCGGCGTGCACCCGCCCCAGGGGTTGCTGGGGATTGTAGTGCGCTGGTCGCGCTTCCTCCCGGTGTTCTGTGGCGCGTTCCGCTGCGCCGCCGTTCCCCTCACGGCTTCGGTCTTGCAGGTGAGTCTTGGATGTTCCCCCAAGTTAATGTCAAATTAGCAACACGGCGGTAACATGCGATAGTGTCCCAATAACTCGTCAAATGTCCGCGAGAACATTACCGGGATGGTGATACAAATCCAAACCCGAACACAAAAAAACTTGCGTTGGGCCCAACTGCGATGACATAATCAGCTAAAAGCTGTGCCAGGCCTGCAATCCACACACGTCAGGTGGGAAAAATCACCATAAAAGCAGAAAAAAACCCACAAACAAAAACATAACAACTGTGAAGCACAATGGAGGTAGCCGGAGCAGGAACAGAGGATGACCAGAAGCCCACAAGCTTCCCGGAGGCCCAGGCTGGGACCTCGGGGTCAGGGAAGGGCAAGGACAAGAAGAAGAGGGAGATGAGGTTCAATCCGCAGGAAAACAGGATCCTGATAACGAAGGTGATAAAATGCCATCAACAACTGTTTGTCACCTCCATTGTGTTATTGGCGACAATAAATGGAATATGCCAGCCCATCGTGGACAAGATGAAAGCAATCGGAGTGCTGAGGAGGACAATGGAAGAGGTCAAGAGGCACTGGAATGATGTGAAGTGCAAAACCAAGCAGAAACACGGCAACAACCAGAAGGCAGCAATGCAGACTGGAGTTGGGAGTCCAGCGTTACAGGAGGAGCTGGATGAGATGGAGGAAATGGTGTCCACAGTCATCAGTGTGGAGACGGTGGCAGGAGTTGGGGGACCGGACACTGCTTGACAGGAGCCGACAGAACAGCAAGAGGGTGAGTAACAACCAGGGACTGGGGGACTGGGAAGATGGGCACTATGGCACACATGCACAATTAAGCATAGCACTGTGCACGCCCACAATGACTCTAGAGCTTGTCCCTGATCCCCTTGGCACACTGCAGCACACCTAGAAACTGCAAGTAGTTGACTATGTGACCAGAGGGGGCCCTCCCCACACATCACTAATCTCACAACAAACCCATGCACATGTACTGAACCCAGCAACGCTGTCAATGACCCACACTGACAATGCAAGTGACACTTAATGAGCATTAGCATGGCTGCAGTCCCATTATCATGACATGGTGTACCCCACAACGCTGAAGTGGCTGAGTGTGGACCACATCTGTAAAGGAGCAGGTCACACTCTGACACATCCACGTGCACAAACAACCCCTGACGTCAACAAGACATCTGCGGACAAACCATGCCCAAGAGTCCCAACTTCCACCAAGAGCCCAATTTACCCAAGTCTGCAACATCTCAGCACTATATAAGCACAGAATTGAAAGGCACACCGCCTGAAAGGGGTAAGGGACAGCAAAATCAGATCTGCAGCGGTGACTCTCCCACAATGCAGCACACACACATAAGAAGCAGAGCCCATCAAAATTCACAACAATGTGGTACAAACTGCAACACGTTCACAACAGAACAAAGGACACAACTGCTGCCGCTTGTGTGTAGAAACTGGCCAATCACATCTGGCATGGAAATGTGAGATGATGATGTACAAGTACAAGCACACACCTGTGATGTTGTCGAAATGGCCACTGTCCCGCATCAAATAGGCAGCTCCTCCCAAACAGTCACAATGTACATTGCCATGCAGTCTGTATGTAAACTTGTACAATGCATCCACATACATGTGAACACAATGTTAAACTGCATCTCCCCTTCACATTGCATAGGGAGAATCAACACCTCCTGCAGAGTAGACCCAACAACTCTTCACTGATGACGAAGAGGACCTCCCAACCTTCAACACATGTGCCCTCCAACAGCTCATGGACACTCTCAGCACCCCACCCCCGGAGCAGGGCAGCCTAGCTGCATCGAGGAGACCTCACCCCCTGCAAAGACTACACAGCAGGACCAACCCCCACGACTGTCTCCCAGGACCCACAGGAACAACACATGGCCTTCTAATCACTTGTGTTAGACTGCCAGGAGAAGATGGCTGATCAGGTGCGGATGGGGTTCGATCGCATGGCAGCCAAACTAGATGCCATACATAGTGTCTAAGTCCCATCAGGGACCACTTACAGTCCCTAACGGACACTCAGAGTCCGCTCAATGCTCTCAAATGATCCATGGATAACATTGCTGGAGTCCTGACTCAGGGACAAGTCAGTCAGAGTGGCTCCAGCGGTGTCATCTAGGAGTTTAGACACATGCGGAGGACCATGGAGAACATGGAGCGGGTGCAGGCGGAAAAAATGGCTGCCACGGCTGCAAACCGGTGTGATGTAGCTGGGATCTACCATGCCCTGCAGACTCTCATCATGGCATTGCTGCCACAAGGCCTGGCGCAGATGAATGCTGCTGCTGCTTCAACATCCACATCTCTGCCCCCTGATATGTCAGTGCCTTACAGAGCTGGAAACAGAACACCACTACCCACATGTGAGGCCCATGAATCATCAGAGGACGAAGATGCGGAGGTTCCTACCGTACTGGTAAGAAGGAAGCAGTAGCATTCATCTACGCCATATGGCCTGTTTCTGCTTGGTTCTGCCCTCTGCATTATCACCTTCCACTGTTCCCTGATGCACTCTGCAACACTCACCTTGGACCTCGACAAAGACTGCCATATTCTGTTTGGTCACCATTGACACAGCTATCAGACTGTGGACTGAACTCTTCCTCTTCCGATGTACTTGTCATTCCCTGAAGGACTCTGGTTGGGCCTCCACGGGCCAACAATGTAAGGTGGGGTTTGCATGGCCCTGTACTGCTACAGCTACGAAATTCCATGGACTGTGCATTAAACATTCAAATTCACACAGATGTGTCATGTCTATGATCATTCAAGTGTGAAAGTATGGATGAATGTAGGGTCAGTGATTCCCCCTTTCGTCAATGTTGCTCATGTTGTGGGACTTTACTCACAGGGTGCAACATTAATGATTGCTATCCGGGTGGCGCCGACACTACAACAGAGACACACACATTAGTTACTTCCTTGTCCAGGCTATAACGGAACCACGCCCAGAGCCCCGGGGTCATTGTTCACAACCATACCCTGGACTGGCATATGCCAGGCCAGCCCACTCAGCTTACGCTTACAGGGGGGATGACAATGCTACATGTCCCAGGTCTTCTACGTAATGATCTGCTGATCACAGGTCTAATTGTCAGCATGCCACAGCCACTCCCTGAGGGCTGGTTTACAACCACACCACACCCATTCAGCACAGGCATCACAGGACATGTGACAGTGCCAATAAAACGGGCCGGGCGCACGTGCTCGAGACCATTTCCACTATCTATCGGAGAGTGTCCGTGTGGTCATTATTTATGCATGAGGGCCTAGGGCCCTACTACATCACATTCCCCACTGCCGGAGGTGACATGATGGCGTCTGCACCACACAACTCAATCTTAAAGGACCCATGACTTGGGGTGCACAGAGTTGGTGGCAGCCGAGGCACTTTGGCCGGCACGGGCCTACCACCACGAGAAGGTGACTTGCGGTGCACAGAGTTAGGGGCACCAGAGCTGAGCAGGTGTGAAGCCTGCAATGATGCATAGGCCTTGATGCGCCATCCTACCAACCAAGATTCGATTTAAATTGTGAGCTCAGCTGGACCACGTGTACGCTGAAGGCAGCAGGCCGCACAGACATGACTCTGTGGCGCGGTGCAGCAGGGTATGTTGGGGGACTGTGGCGCAGAATACATCGATCGACTGAGGAGGTTGCACCGGCACGTGGTGGGCCCTTTTGGAGACACGCCGGTGGCGGCAGATGAGCATTGAGGCCTGGGTGCGCAGGGTCGAGCAGTCATCGCTGGGTGGTGGAGTAGTCTGGACACCAGGGCTGAGGTGCTTTTCGGAACATGTAGGAATCATGCACACTGCCTGGGAAGTTTTCGACGACATCGGTGAACAGGCCCCAGTGGTCCACTTTTACTTGCACATTAATGGAATATGTGTGGTTTCTGTTGCGGTGATTGTGTGCAGTGTCGGCAGGGGGCACAAGTAGTTCATGTGTGTGGTCAATTGCCCCCAACACGTGTGGGAAGTCTGCTATGGCGTAGTTCCCTTGCTTAGTCTCCAGCTGTTCCTCCGCAGTGTGAGGGAAGTGAAGGTGCAGCGGTATCAAGCTGATACAAACCATGATGCTTACAGGTATGATAAATCCTGCCCAATGAGACCGTAACAGAAGTTTGTGTTGTCGTAACCTTCCTTTTCTTTCCTACGAAGGTTAGGACCACACAAACCTCTGTTACAGTCTTTTTTTTGCAGGATTGATCATACCTGTAAGCATTCCTGTTTGACCAAGGGCAAAACACTGTACCACATTACGTTTGTGACTAAACGGACGCTTGACATTGTCACCATTTATCCAACAGGTTTCTAAATATGGTCTTTTGGAATATGGAATTGTATTGGGAAGTTCACAGACCATATGCATTTAATTTGATACACAAGTTGCCCTGGTGAAGTTCCCCATTGGGAATGGAGCGCGTTGCCTGATGTTTTCTTGTTGTTAATTTATGTTTTTGTAATAAATAACAGTTTTTCCACTACTGTTGACTACTGGACTTGATGACCTGGTGCACAACCATTTCAGAAACTACAATCTTGGATCTCGACAACAGAGGAGCCAGGCAACAGCTGGGGTTGGGGTTGGTTGCGCAGGAACACTACGAATTGGGACTAGCGGGTGGTGCGGATACAGGGGCCCGTCGTTGCTTTTGTGGACATGCATCCAAGACATGTGTGAGGAAGTTTGATAGGGCTGGCTGTGCGACTACCTTGACTCTGGCAGTTGTTGGTTGGAAGGTACCAGAAGCCAACAAGTGTCAGCAGCTTTGTCTGTGGAGGAATGTTGGTTGTCTGCAGTGTTGGTACCGTCACCCTGTGGGCAATGTGGGTCTGGGTACGGAGGATGGTTTTCCTTTTTAGCATGTAGTGGGCAATGACATAGTCTGGCGTTAAGTCTCTGAGGCTGGTGCGTTTTCAGAGGTTCTGCTGTCTTGTTCTGCTCTGCTTTGGTGGTAGTCTAGCGGTGGGTGTTGTGGCCCTCTTGGGTCTGCGAGCTGCTTGATCAGTGTCTCCATGACATCTGTCGGTCTTCAGATGTGGCTCTGGGCTGGGCTCCCTTTCATACTGCAGGTAGTCGTCCTGCTTTAAACCAGTAAAAGGCAGATGTTAAATCCCTGCTGCTAGCGCGCCTTATCACCTGTTTTTGGATTGTATCGCAGATCTGGCTGGTCCTTGAGAATTTTGCTAAGTGGTGTTTTTGTGTGTTTTTCCATGGGATCGATTACTCTGCATATTATTAGCGTTCGCTGTCGTTCTCATCCGTGGCAATGTTTTTTTGAGGAAAATATCGCTGGAAAACTGGCGATATCGGCAGTTTGCATAAGCTTGAGAATGGGGCGATATTTCTTTTGCTACTTTTGCTGCGCTAAAGTGCCGATAACTCAGCGATAAGTCCTTGAGAATATGCCCCATAATGTCTATGTGGGCTTTCAACCCCTCTTATTTAGTAAAAATACAGTACGCACATGTGGAGAACACAAGTCCATTAGCATGGGAAAAACAGCTGAAGTGATTTAAAATAGAATAGATGGTGTCAAGTCTTGCCTCAAAAAGGGAGAAAAAGAGGAGAAATTGAGAAAATGCAGTGAGATACAAGCTTTAAAAAAGCTGTCACCAAGAATGCCGTAGTGTAATCAACGAAACATAGAGTAGTGTGCAAATAAACCAGGTAACCCTCCAGGAGATAGTGAACCCGAAAAAAAGAGCAAATACTAGTTACTGATACTAGGATACTGTGGAAACTCAAACTCAAGGTTAATGTACAGCAAAATGGAACACTGCATTACCCGTTCCAACTGAAAACAAAAGGAGGCCAGTGATAAAAGTGAACATGAACAGCACTAACATGATGTTTAGAGAGTTAACCTAACATGTAACGGCCATCAAACAATACACATTCTGATACAAAATTCAGATAGTGAACTGCTGTGCAATAACACTCATGTATGTGCAATATGTGCACGGTATGTATCTTGAAATGGCCGTGCTTAATAGTGAACAAATGTTCTAAGATGCTTTCGGAAAGCAATTCTGTCTTCAAACAAATGTGAGATAAAAACATGGTGAATATTGAGTCTTGTTTAGAAAAACCCATCATAAATTGATGAAACAGATAAAAACGTGACAAACCTGACAAACGTGAGCATGAGCAGAAGTAACATAGTGCTGGAAATATAACCACATGAGTTATGAACATCAATAAAATTGATACTTAAATTGGATGCAAATCTTATTGGAGAAAACAATACATAACACATTGTGAAAATACTATCTGAAGACATATATTTAAACAGATGCATGGCTGGTTTGGCATTAATAAAACTGAGTGAACCACTTGGTGAAAAATGAAAAATGCAAAAACATGCTGGGACCGGAAGTGTTGTGAACACTAATGTGAGAAAACAACAAGAACTGGGATAGAATTGATTACATGAGAGAGAATCATAGAAAACAGGAAAATTCAATTTTGTCATTAAGACCTTTGGGAACCAAAGTATCCAGATGTCGAATCCAATAGGACTCTCGTTGTGACAGAAATTTGGACATGTCTCTGTGGACTTGAATTACCACAGTTTCAAGTATGGTAAATCGAAGCTGTGCTATTGTGTGGTGATGTTCATGCCAATGGTTGGCTAAAGAAGAAGTACTAGTTCTGGTCCGAATACGACTTTTATGTTTGGTGATACATGTAAGTAACGGTCTCTCAGTCTTTCCCACGTAATAGAGACCGCAGGGACATTGAATCATATCAAATTGATATGATTCAATGTCCCTGCGGGTTACTGCTTTTGTCAGAGAAATTCTTTTGTTAAAGTGCAGTTCCTAAGTGACAGTCATAATCTAGCACAGTGACCTATAAACTGTCATTAAACAGCTGCTTCCAAACTGCAAGGTACAAGTTTGTGACTTATGTTTTTTTCCCAGTCTTTCATTATCCTGATGCTGCTAAAAAGGTTTATTTAGGTGGAAATGCATTTTTATTGTTAAAGTTAATGCTAAGCACTGTGTTATGTTCTGAATCCTGAGTTTGTGCTTCTCCAGACAAAGCACTCTTTAAAAATGCCTACCAGTATGAATGACATGTGAATTATACACCTTGTAGTCCCCTTTGCCTTATGTAACATTTTCTATACACTGATTTACACGTATGATTCACTGTCTCTATATGTGTGTGATGTAAATTGCTCTGACATCCTACAATGGTATGAGAGATGCTATAAAAAATTAAATACACACGTCAGAGGGGCTATGAAGGGATGAGAAGCACTGTTGGAGGGTGATAGTGGGGGAATCATTGACGAACCCCCAGAAAGATTTTTGTATACTGTGGTGCATAGTCAGGTCTACATTTACTATTCTTTAAAAGTTAATACAATTCAATATATAATGATAAATGTGTTGTAGAGTGCACTATTCTTTCCTAAATTTCTTAGGGGGAGAGCCTCCCAAAGCCCCCTGTGTAGTGGTCACGCTCACTCACTGCACTTGGTGTGCACCATATGGGGACCTGTCTGAAATCATTTGCCAGGGCTGCTTTGGGTTTCCAGGCTGGCCCTGGCAGGAGCAGGAGCCTCGTACTGCGAAATAGAACCAACCATTGAAAAGTTAGTCACGGAGATGCAGCACCAACCTTCCTATTAACCTTTCTCGTTTTCTCGCGAATTCTTTCAATATAAAATACTACAGAAGTGGTGGAGAGTGTCGTTAGCCTCCTTGGCTTATCAACACACTCCGCCACTTCAGAAACGCAGGGCTGCATCATATGTACAAGAATATGGTGCAACCCTGCGTTTCCCCTGCTCTGGCGCTACACTTAGCTGGGGAAGATTGTTTATGTACAGGAAGGTCCCCCTTCCTGCACATAAACAATTTTGAAATGTCGGTTTGTCACTTCTATGTGTGCTGCTTAATGCAGCACACATGGAAATTACAAAATGTCATTTAAAAAAAAAAAAGATTGTTGATGTGAAGGAAGGGTCACATTCCTGAACATAATCAATCCTAGGCATTTTGCAAAAACGAGGAGAAATGAAGCATTTCACCTTGTTTTGCCAAGTTAAGACCAGGTTTTCCCTGGCCTTAATTTTAGTGCTGCCTTCCATTTACGCTGCCCTCAAAATCAATGGGTGTTGCAGGGGAAATGCCCACCGCAACACCCACTGCCCACCCCTTTACGCTAAGCATTGGGTGAAAGGGGGTCGTATTTACAAGGCACCGTTAACCCACGTTAAGTGGCTTAACGTTGCCTTGTAAATAAGGCGAAGCCCCTATCGCCACAGGAACGTCTCAAAAAATGTTGTTCCCATGGTGATAGGGCCTTGTAAATATGTCCCTAAAATCATAGGTAATTTGAGTATTTGTTTTGTGTGTACACGTGTGTTAATTTTTTTAATTACTGTTTTAATGTTAGAAATTTAAATCCTACACATTGCTTGGGGGTCCCCGGCTTTCAGTGGTGACTCAATGGGGGTCCTCAGGAATCAAAAGTTTGGGAACCACTGATATATATGACAAAACGACTATTGCAGTCGGCAGTGTAGTTCAGTTTGATCTTTTTGCCAGACCAAGGGTGGCTTATAAAGTCGCCAAGGAGCACGCTGTTGCAGTGCAAGCAATTGAAGCATTTGTGCATACCTTTGTGTGATGTGACAGTTTCTGGAAAAGCCTGATCAAGAAGTTCCTTTATATTCCGTGAACTTTTATAAGCGAAGATTGGAGGGTTGGTAAATAAGCCTCATAAATCTGGCTCAGACTGTAAGAGAGATTAATGTTCGATAATAGACTGCTTGATGGCAAATGAAGACATAGAGAAAGTGGATATGAAAACTTCTCTGTTGAGTGGTTGTTTGATCTGTTTATGAAGCAAACTCTCCCTTTGAAGATTTTGTGCTCGTTGTTCTGCTGTGTCAACCATCTCAACAGGATATCCTCAAGATAAGAATCTGCTCCTAGTGTCTTGCATGGATGTGACATGCTTAAATGCCTCAGAAGTGAAATGCTTAACATGGAGAAATTGAGAGTAAGGAAAATGGCGTTTGAGTGGTGTAGGATGAAAGCAGGAGAACAGATGGGAATTAGTGTTCTCTTGGGTAGAAGTGTACACTCAAAAAAGGAACTACAGGCAACCGGGCACTACATCCTCAGAGGAAAGTTGGGCTTCTAGTGATGACACTCAAGTAACCCGGGCACCAGTTCCTTCCACTTTAGCATCCAGTATCAGTGAAGGTACTCCAAGCACATCCTCTGTTCCCAAAGTGTAATTTTTAGATATCAGTGCAGCAGCCAATCGTCCACCCACTAGTTCCCACACCGTTCAATCAGATGCCATAAACCCGCAGAGGCCACGGACACAACAAAGCCTGCAGCCTCAAGTCGGAGACAGAAGAAACAAACTTAATCAGCATTTCCTCCAGCTAATTATCTCAAGCTCAGACAGCTTTACTGAGCAAAGACACCTCTTTTGGTCCTACTTTCGACACCAAACCGTTTGATGCAGAAGTGGCCTTATATGAATTCACTAGAAAACTTCATCTCCGGTATTTTTTCGCCAATAAGAACAGCAATTCTAATGTTCAATCTTCTCCTAAATACCGTGAGCTCAAACCTAAAAGCACTTTCATTTCTCCGATGTCTCACAAGGTAATCGACTCTTTCTAAACTCTTGTCCAAAAATATATTTCAAAACTGTCTTTAGCGCCTTCTAAACGCTGCAACTTGTCTAAATTTGACAAGGCTGCCTTCAAATCTCTCAGAAGAAGCACCTCTTTGTACTTGACTCTGGCTCATAAAGGCAGTGCTTGGGTCTTCATGGACCGTAGTTTCTACGAAACTAAAGTTGAAACTATCTTGCAGGACGAAGCTACCTGTTCAAGATCCCACAGAGGAGTTTCAGAACACTTTATTTGAAATTGTATCACATGCCAAGGAGATGGCGTGGATTACTGACAAGACACATAAGTTTCTTCTCCCCAGGTACCCCAGGCGCCCTTCAATATATATGCGCCCCAAAGTAGACAAGTCATTATGCGATCCTCCCTTGAGACCCATTGTATCAGGCTGTGGCTCTTTACATGAACCATTGGGGCACAATTTAGATACATTTGTACAGCCCATTGAACAATCTGGTAGTACTTATCTGCAGGATACAACTCATTTGCTCCAGCTTCTTAAGGAAATAGTCATACCACCCTCGGTAGACATCTGGCTATGCGAGATTGATGTAACAGCCCTATATACGTCTATCCCTCATTCTGAAGGAATTGAAGCAGTGGAATGGGTTCTTTTACACCAAGAAGAGATTCAAGCTAACAAGGTTTTCTACTCCAACTGCTTCAATTTGCACTGTTCCATAGTTACTTCAGATGGAAAGGTAGATACTTTCTCTAGACAACTGGAAAATCTATGGGCTTTTCTGGAGCTCCCAGCTATGCGGACATATATATGATGCAATTTGAATTGACTCGCATTTTATCAGATCCCGATTGGTCTGACCACTTGATCCTTTACAGGAGATATATTGATGATATTCTCATTGTTTTTCAGGGAACCAAAGACAAGCTCATTGAAAACCTGATGACATTGAATACCAGACACCCCAGGATCAAGTTCACCTACTCTTTAGACCAACATCACATAGCTTACCTGAATGTTCTCATTGTAATGACTGACTCCAACATTTCCACCTCTGTGTTCAAGTAACTCACGGATAGGAATAATTCCCTCCTGTTCTCCAGCTTTCATCCTACACCACTCAAACGCTATCTTCCTTACTTTCAATTTCTCCACGTTAAGTACGTCACTTCTGAGGCATCTAAGCTTGTCACATCCATGCAAGACACTGGGAGCAGATTCCTATCTCGAGGATATCTTGTTGAGATGGTTGACGCAGCAGAACAACGAGCACAAAATCTTCAAAAGGGAGAGTTTATTTCACAAACAGATCAAACAACCACTCAACAGAGAAGTTTTCATATCCACTTTCTCTACGTCTTCCTTTGCCATCAACCAGTCTATTCTTAAACGTTGGGATCTCTTACAGTTTGAGCCAGATTTTCAAGACTTATTTTCCAACCCTCCAATCTACGCTTATAAATGTTCATGGAATTTAAAGAAACTTCTTAATCAGGCTGTTCGAGAAACTGTCACATCACACAAAGGAATGCGCAAATGCTTCAATTACTCGCACTGCAACAATGTGCTCCTTGGCGACTATAGCCACCCTTGGTCTGGCAAAAAGATCAAACTGAACTACCCTGCCGACTGCAATAGTCATTTTGTCATTTATATAATTCGATGTCCCTGTGGTCTCTATTACATGGGAAAGACTGAAACACGGTTACGCACACATATCACTGAACATAAAAGTCGTATTCGGACCAAAACTAGTACTTCTCCTTTAGCCAACTATTGGCACGAACATCACCACACGATAGCACAGCTTCAATTTACCATTGTTGAAACTGTGATAATTCAAGTCGATAGAGACATGTCCACATTTCTGTCACAATATGAGTCCTATTGGATTCGACATCTGGATACTTTGGTTCCCAAAGGTCTTAATGACAAAATTTAATTTTCCTGTTTTCTATGATTCTCTCTCATGTAATCAATTCTATCCCAGTCCTTGTGGTTTTCTCACATTAGTGTTAACCACACTTCTGGTCCCAGCATGTTTTTGCATTTTTCATTTTTCTCCAGGATGGGTAGGATGCCACTCACCCAAGTAGTTCACTCAGTTTCATCAATGCCAAAGCAGACAGGCATATGTTTAAATATATGTATTCACATATTAATTTTACAATGTGTTATGTATTGTTTTATCAAAAAAGACTGGCATGAGCAGTCGGGCTTATCTCAGAGGTAATGTGTAAAGCATTTGTACATAAATACATGGTAACACATTGAAAGCAATGAAAAGGGACACCACATCAGTTTAGAAAAATAATCAATATTTATCTGAGTAAAACAAGACCAAAACAACAAACATCCAACTTACACAGGGATGAGCAGGGTTTATCTTGAGTGTGTAACTCCAAAACCCTGGCTAGAATAAGGGACTCCCTACTTGGACAGGGTGCAAGCCACTGCCAAATAGATGTCCCATTTATTTTTTATTTCAAAGAATGTTATTGAGTTTTTCATCAAAAAGAACAAAAGAAATAGGGGTTATATCTAGTAAAACATGCAAAAGCACTAGACAGTTCTCTTGTACAGGTTTGGTTAATGGGTAATACCCAGTGGAGGAATCAAGAAAGAAGGGGAAGAAAACCAAATCAAATCCAATCAAATCATACTAGAAGGAAGAACAGAGGAAGTGGTAATGGAGTTTCTATTAATGGGTGCTGCAGGCCCACGACCTGGTACATATTGCCAATAAAGCTCCAATAAAATACATATTGGGATGTCTCTGAATACATTTCATCTGACATGTAGTTTGCAAAGCATACAATACATAAAGAGGGATGGATTTTGGAGGTTTGGTAATGGCAAAATAGATGTCAAGTGATTTCCATTCCTACAAACTTTATTTCGGTCAGGATAGACCATAAAAAGCAAATAATACAAATACAAACAACACTTAGATTTTAACAAAGATAACATTTAATCAAAACAAGATTGGTCTAATAATAGAAAGTTTCTTCATTACCTCAATCAACTACCATAGCAGTTATCCTAGTTAGGAACACAATCATCAAAAAAAGAGAAAGGTAGCCACATTTTAAATTAATCGAATGTTATTTCATCAATTTTTTTAAGTTTTTGGAAAATGAGAAAATAATAAAGGACAAGGTATTAATAAGTTAAAAAGTTAAAAATGATTAAAATGTGACAGAATGTACAAGGAGAGATGTTTATACTTGCAGTGGTGTGTTCATCAGGACCCTACGACTGCCACATGGAGTTCAAGAATCGGGACACGGCGAAAACTATGGGTGTGAGAAGATCGGTTCTCAATATTCTATATGCCTCTAAACACTGCCTACACCC
The DNA here is from genome assembly GCF_964261635.1 of Lissotriton helveticus. NCBI lineage: Eukaryota > Metazoa > Chordata > Amphibia > Caudata > Salamandridae > Lissotriton > Lissotriton helveticus. Next base: position 642,886,077 of record NC_136071.1, on the reverse strand, counting down.
CAAGTTTCTGCAGAGTCGTACAAGCCAATGCCATCTGGCTAATTTATAGCCAGGGCAAAAAAAGAGTACATGAATCTCAGACTCATCTGTACAATGGCAAGCAGGGCCCCCAAGGGAGGGTGCTTTTAGCCGTTTATTTGTGAATACACGAAGCGGCAAGGTTCCTATTCTAAACTGCATGTATAGCTTCCTTGCACTGGTAGGTTGTATAACATCCAAGAAAGGCTCAAAGCGGTATTCAGCTTTAATGTTAAGGAAGTCAGCGGTTAGGGGTCCAAGTTTAGAGTTCCCCTGAATGTCAGCTAGTTTGAGCGATCTATAGGCTCTCACTAGTTCTAGACGTGAGATTGTCCAGCACACCACCTCGCGATTGCTCCATAGGTTTGGAATGCCTATCCTAAGACAAACATCTCTTATGTGGTTAAACCATGGGAGTTCCCCCCCCCGAAGTCCTAAAATCCCCTTTAATTCAATTCATACTGGTAGACGGCCAATTCTGGGGTCGCCCACAGTCTGCTCCAAAATATTAGTGGTCTGAATCCAGTCTCTTCTGCAATAGGTCTAACACCTAGATCCAGGTGTTGGGGAATGAGGGGGGTACATGACAGTAGGCACAACAGCTGTCTCATAAATGTGTTCCCTATTATGGACAGTCACAAATTGGACGATGTCCCCAAAGTTCGGCCCCATACATTAATGCGCTCCTGACTTGTACTTTATATATCTCAGTCACTGGGCCAGGCGGTTTGAAGGTGGAGTTCCTAAGGGATTTTGTGATTCCTCCTACTGTCGGAGCTAGCGTCAATCTTGCCTTGGTTAGTTGTGGACCCCATTCAAATGTTTCGGACAGTGTGACTCCAAGATAATCAAAGACAGTCACCCTCTCTAGCAAGGTGACATTTAAACAGGAGTTTGGCCAAGAAGGTTTGGCTGGGTTAAAGACCATAAATGTAGTATTTGATGTATTAATCTCCAGCCCCCTGTTTTTGCAAAATGTTGAGAAACTGTCAAGAGTCCTCTGGATGCCCATAGGCGACTTAGATAACAACAAGGTGTCATCTGCAAACATAATTGCTGGCACCTTACAATACACTAGCTTTGGGGCATCATTGTCCTCCTCCTTATTTAGTTGGGCCACCAGGGCGTTGATAAACAAGCAAAATGGGTTAGGGGCAAGCACACACCCCTGCCTAACTCCTCTGTTGACTGGAAAGCGAGGAGTCAATTCCCCGTGTTTCCTGTGCCTTACTTGGGCAAAATTTCCAGCATGCAGTCTAATGATCAATGACAGAAGGTCAATTCCCAGATGCTTGAGAACCTTCCACAATTTGTCTCGAGGGACCAAATTGTTGTGCGACCAAAAATCGAAGCAGCCCAAGCCCTGAGCACTCTGTCTCTGACGTCCGAGGCACCCGCTCCAATGCAACGCAGGCCCTTATATGCGTCTGAAGAAACCCCAAAACCGGCCCTAGGGTGCTTGTTTCCGGTTCGGGGAGGACCTGGCTTGGCAGTTCGGGCTGGACTGTTCGCATGAGGCACAGGGTCAAGACTGATTTGCATATGTCCAGGTCTAAACTGGGGTGGCATGGTGAGCAAAAGAATGATGGATTTAACCTAGATCTCTTGACTGGGGGTGAATGTTTTGGTTTGTCCATCAATTGTGTGTCTTTCAGTTTTGTTAAAGGGCAGTTTGGTCCTGAGGAAAGAGGGATCACTTACAGAGCACTTGATTTTAGATAAGCTGACTGTGAGTTTTAGAAATTTCTAAATGGATATGTCTAGCAGGTTGTAATGCTGACGTGGTTCTCTGAATGAAAGACGTATCTGCGGGGAGTGAAAGTGTTTTTTAAAAATTGAATGCCCTTAGCTGCCCCAAGAGCGCAAACATATGGGTAGCCCGTGGACTTTGGGTGTTCTAGAGTGAGATCATGTTAGGTTAGGCAATCGGGGTCTCAAGGAGCCTGTCAATCTTCAGTAGAGTTCTTTTGGTATTGGTAAAAGAAAGATATCTTTAGCCGACAAGGTTTTTATTTTTGCTAGTGTTATGGGGTGGAGATCGCCTAGAATTTCCTTTTCAATTATAAACCATGTGGGGATATAATCCACCGCATCTGAAAACCAAAGAGAACCTTGTGTTGCCAGAAATGCATTTTGGTAGTTTTTGAAGTCTGCTAGATTAACACCTAGCTGTACATGTAAGTTTAGTTTTTTGATGGATATTCTACGACATTTATTTTGCAAATACATTTGTTTAGCAGTCTGTGGAGTTTCTGGTGGAATTCTTCAATTAATACTAGAGGTAACATATTTACGAGATAAGTAACTATCAGGGTAACCATCATCATGATGGTCTCGATACAACCCCACCTCGCGAGGGAATTTGGGACTCCAACCCTCTAATAAGGACTCTATTTTTGACAGAGTTAGGTCTTCATTATGGTGGAGTAATTTTAATACATCTGAGTTAAACTTAAGGCCCATATATTATGTATTATATAAAATGGGATTGTCAGGTTAGCCCTGTAGTTTTGAAGAGATCACTGGAATAGAGAATACAGAGATTGTTCAGGCCCAGGATTTTGGACGTCTTCCTATTACGTTTATAGCTTGCAACCAAGTGTATTGGCCTATTGTCTGTCGTAAGTTGCTCTTTTCACAGTGATGTTATGATGCCAGCAATTGAAGGATTAGTTCAAAATGTTGTGGAGTAAAGGCTCCAGGCTCAGGATAAATTGAGAAGGCGAAAGGGGAACACACTACCTAGTACGTTTTACTAGTTTAAAGGCAGGGATAGTAGTTAAACATTTTGTAGCATTCACTGTGTTGACATTAATGGATTGAACCCAATCAAGATATGCTGTAAATAATTTAACCAGAAAATGCATACTTTGTTTGATACATGCAAAGTAATTTCTTCAAGATAGAAAATAGCAAGAAGTGATCAGTGCTTCATGCGTCTCCAAGAAAGGAGAAAATGGCCACAACCTCGGGAGTCTCCGTCGCCCTGTAACCTACCCCGTCAATCTGTACAGTTATCCGCTGGTGTTGGTCAGTGTGGGGCAATGGGGGCGGTGTCGGAACGATTGGTGCCTCTGATTCCCTTGGTCTGGACTCCATCCGACGTTCCACGGTATAACGGCGCCATGTGAAAGGAACGCGGCCTATCCTGGAGGTCTGAGCCGCGAAATGAAGTTGGCCCAGAGCTGCCGTTGCTGCACAGCGCGATTGGGATGCCGCTACAGAACTAGGGCAAGCACGACGGCGGACGGCGGCCCAACCAGCCCCCTGTAGGGTTTGCAACTGGATGGAGTGAGGCACTAATCGCACCGTCAACAGAAGTGGCTGATCGGAGACCCTGGAGGATCGACGAGGGCTGCGCTCCATGATGTGGCCGGGCCCAGCAAAAGACCGAGAGAGACTGGTGATGGCTGTGCGGGCCCAGACCAAGCCGGAAGATGTCCTGAGGCCAGAGGACTGGCTGAGGGACCAACAGTAAGGTGTGGTGACGGAGGACTGACGGCAGCCATGAGTGGTGCAACCGGCCAAAAACATTTTAACACACCTTGCCAGTTGAAATGGAGCACACACCTTAAAACATTACCCCCACACTCCTGCAGATGCAACTACTGGAGACTGCCCCTCCCCCAGGGGGTTTGAAGCCACCAGGAAACCCGGGGCAAGGTGCTGAGAGCAGCACCCTGTTGCAGAGCGCACCACAGATGACTGACCGGTGACTCTGGGCCGCAGCTATATCCCAGGCATGACAGTGGCGCCGGCCTAGAACAGTTAAACAGCATGAGGTTTCCCAGCCTGGCAGCGAACTGCACCGGCAGCACCATATACCCACTACACGCAATACAGCCTCCAAGAGAAGGGCCAGGGAGTGCTGAGCCACACAACCTTTTGACAGATCCCTCACCCCCCCCTTTTTGACACAGCAGTAAGGTGAAAGGTTTGGGGTGGAAAACCCAATAGGCCGGGTGTGTGGTAACCGCACACTGGAAGTCAGCAGTAAGTACCGCCCCATTACCGGAGCATCCTGAAACTGCTTTGACCACGGCCAGGATGGGGAGTAGAAGCCAGAAGGGCCAGAACCAGGTGAAGCTGGAGAAATATGCTTACACCAAGACACATCAAGAGTCCGCGGAACATATCGCCACACCCACGTCATGTTCTGTGGCCACGGGGAAGCAGGAAGTCACATTACAAGACATTCTGACCACATTAAACAATGTTCATGCATCTCTAGATTCTCGTGTTGGGTCGCTGTAGACGGAACTATCCCTGATTCGTGCTGACTTTAATAAAATGTCAACTACGGTGAAGGAGGTGGAAACCACAACAAAGACTTTCATGAGCGACACAACCGCTCTTCAGAAGCAAGTTCGGCAACTCGAGGCAAACAATAGACAGATGGCCACTAAACTCGCAGACCAGAAAGGGCGCTCAAGATGAAACAATGTCCGCATCATAGGTATACCGGAACATACAGGTGATCCAGCCCTGGATCTCTTTTTTGAAGACCTTATTACAAATCAACTCCAGCCATGGGGTCTCTCAAACTACTTTTCAGTGGAAAGAGCACACCGAGTTCCAGGGGGCCATCCGAGACCGGGGACGCCTCCAAGATCCATCCTTGCTCGCATTTTCAACTACAGAGATTGTGACGTGATACTAAAGACTGCACACACCGCCCCTTCACTACATCTTGAACTCAGCACCATCATGATCTTTCCGGACTATACAGCGGCAGTAAAGAAGCAACGTCATGGATTCATCAATGTCAAGAAGGAGCTCAGGAATCGTGGACTCAAGTATTCAATGCTGTTCCCAGCTAAGTTGCTTGTAGAGGCAGAGGGCAAGGCCTGGTTTTTTTGTCACACCGGAGGAGGCCCAGGAAGGGCTGGAGGGCTGGCGCTGTGTTTTGAGGACCGATCATCATGGTAGAAGAGGCGTACACTGTGTGGAGAAGGACTCGCTGGAAAGACCAGAAGAAACTGGAGCTAAGGACAGATCACCGCAGGTGAACGGTGAAGAATGAACACACCCATACTACTACGGATCACAGATGCTGCTGACTGGACTGATTGTCGGCACATACTGATCGACAGCGTGATCCAAGAACTGTCCTACTGAATGGGTGTTAATGTGGCGGATGTATCTTTGCAGTAGGTTGAGCGGACATGGGACAGTTCTAAGCCAAGTATTTATATTACAGGGCTTCATCTCGACCGCACCACCTGCTGAACGTGACAATGCCATTAAGATACATGCTGATGCAAAGGGAGGTTCACGGGAGAAGCGGGTGGCTCTCTCCCCCATTACGGTATTGAGATTGGGTATTAAGCACTCTGCGAAGTTGGGGAGGCGGGTAGTTATGGTTCCGTCAAGCAGGGAGGCAGGGAGGGGTGAGGGTAGTGGGGGACAGTTTTCTGTTTTTTTTAATTTGTTGTTCGTATGTATACAATGGGCAGCGGTTCGACACCACCTTCTAGACATCACGCCTCTGACACAGTGTCACTACATCCTCAATGATGAGCACATGAGACATGGTAGAAATGGTAGCACAGGATCAGCAGGGGCCTGATCCTCCCACACCCCTCCATGCACGAGTATACCCCTGACATTATTCACATGGAATGTCCACAGACTTGGGGACAAGATTAAGAGGGGGTTGATTCTACAATATTTGAAACGTCACTCTCCGGCAGTAGCCCTGCTTCAGGAAACACACCTGATGGGATCTTCCTGTAAAGCCTTGGACCGGTGGGGATTTAAGATGGTGGTACACTCCAAGTTCACCTCCGGATGATGGGGGTGGGTATCCTAGTGCAGAAACGATTCCCGATAGTAATCAAACAGACATGGAAGGATGAGCAGGGCCGATTTGCAGCTGTCGCATGCCAATGGGAAAGATGGGCTTATAACATAGTATCAGTTTATATCCCTCCAGCACTCCACTCTGTAGCTTTGCCAGCCCTCAGCGCATTTCTGATCTTCCTGCCTGAGAGAGAGCTCCTGATTGGTGGAAATTTCAACACAGTGATCCCTGGTACTTTAGATCGTCAGCCCCCCAGGGCCCTAAAAGGTGGAGCCCCTCGCTTTACGGGGTTTCTTGAGGTGCTTGGCCTTGTTGGTGCTTGGAGTTTCCGTTACCCCGAGACCCGATAGATTACCTTCCATTCGGGAGTACACAATTGTCTATCACAAATAGATTATGTTTTAACTTCAGGGGACAGTCTAGGAAATATATTGGATATCACCACCCTAACTAGAGGTATCTCAGATCACTCTCCAATGGTAAGGACATATGCGCGCCGGACTCTAACCCAACGTCGTATTTACCCCATATACCCCGGTTATCTGCAGAACTCTAAGATCCTTAAAAGAATCACTATTGCAACACTACTTTAACAACAATGCGCACTCCGTACATTCCCCTCTAACACTTTGGGAGGCCTACAAGAGGGCCATTAGGCATAAGGCCATCGCATCTATAATAGGTCACAAAAATGAAAAGAAGGCAGAGGTCAGTACCCTAGAATTAGAATTGGCCCAAGCGGAGAGACTTCATGCTCCCAACGAGAATGACGGCCCAGGCTCTTGCTCTTAAACAATAGGAATATAAGAGATACCTAGAGGAAGACACTAAAATTAGACTCCAGGCCACACGGCACAAAATATATGAAGTTGGGGATAAGGCGGGGAAACTTCTGGGCTGGCTTGATAAGGAAGAGCGCGGAAGTTGATGGATTGCACAATTACGCACAGGCGATAAAGAAACTATCACAGACCCACAGGACATTGTGAATGCACAAACAAACCACTACCAACAGGTATAAACAGCGACATCCTGGACAGCGATTGAGGAAGCGCAAGCCTTTACCAAAGATATCAAGATACCCACACTAACGCCGGAGGCAGCTTCAACACTTGACGCTGACCTCACCGCAGATGAGATACAGTTGGCAATTGGGGCAATACATTCAGGGAAAGCGGTGGGACCTAACAGCATACCCATCAAACTTTAGAAAAAACTGCTTCCACCATTACTCCGTATCTTCTAAATATGTACAGGTCCAGCCTGGAGGCAAGTGAACTCCCGCAAGATCACCGTATTGCCACTATAGTCACGATTCATAAACCTGGGAAGCATCCTGAGGTTTGTGCATCATACCGCCCTAGATTCTTAATTAATGCAGAGGCCACAATCCTTGCTAAACTCCTGGCTGCCAGATTGACCCCTCATCTCACCGCTTTAATACACCCGGACCAATCCGGCTTCATGCCCAATAGGAACATGGTCCTTAACCTAAGTCGAGTCCATGGAGTGGTGACGCGTATGCCCTTTATTCAGGAAGAAGCAGTCATACTCTCTTTAGATGCCCGTATGGCCTTTGATATGGTTGAGTGGCCCTTCCTCTTGTGCTGAGACACCTTGGTTTTAAAAAAAAAAAATGTTTTATCCTCATTGGCCTTCTCGCCGCCCTTTACACAACGAAATCGCCCTTGGGCTTTTGACCTCATATACTTGCTGAACAGGAAAAAGGCTTGTGCAATGCTATTTAGAGATAGAGCCCTGCTCCAGGAAGGACCCCATTTATATGTAGGACAGAGTGTCTACCTCCCGAGCGTGTCCACCTTATCCTCGAATCTTCACTATGCCTAGGAAGACTTCAACCAGCCGAGATAGGCAAGGGCTTAATCATTGGATATTATATTTTAACAAAGACAAAAACAGAGTCCCTCACCCAAAAATTTGGTCCAAAATCTGTATTTCTTTTTAGTCTGATCAGAAATGTCTAACTTAGCGATAGCTTTCATGGCTCGTAGCCAGTCCAGTTTTGTCGGGGGGCCGGAGAAACCCATAGTTTACAAATCTCTCTCCGTGCCAGCAGTATAGCATAATAAAAAAGCTTTGGATTATCATCTGTGCCCTTACCTTACAGATCCATTCTTCCTAATATAACTAGCTCGGGGCTTACCTTGATTTGCAAGCCTAGGACTGTTGACATACGGCTACTCACGGCATCCCAGAATTCTCTTATCTTTGGACATAGCAGAAACATGTGAAGATCATCCTGATTAGGACTTTTGCATTTAGGGCACTCACCACACCGGCAGAGCTGAATTTAGAAAGTCTTCGAGGAGACCAATACACCCTGTGAATCGTTGAGAAATGATTCCACCTTAAAAATGTGCAGGTTTCACTATTTTATAAAGCATAGACATTGATACTTGCCATTAGTCTTCTGTTGTGATTTCTGGTAAGGATTCTCCCCACAGGACCTCCGGCAGCTTAAAAGGACTGTCCTCCATCTCCAGCATCAACCAGTACCACAATGCTACCTCCTTTTTGAATAGGCGGTCTGAAAAAAGCTTCTCTTTGAATTCATTATATGTTCCAATTAAGTTATCCATTTCAGTTGACCAGCTCTGAATCTGCAGGTATTTAAACCTAGAGAAACTCCGACCCCATTCTTGTTTGCAGAACCCCCAAGACATCAATTTGCCATCCGGAAATAAATCCTTCCATCTCTGGGGCCCACCTCTTTTAATTGACGAGCCAAAGCATCCTTTGACCAGGGAGGAGACTCTGGTGCGTTCCAAATCGAAGCCATATAACTAATTCACTGAAAAAACCATAGGTTTCACACCAGTTATAGTTAGGTGGAAATTTTACTTGCATAAAACCATTGAAATTCCCACGTTATAGTTAGTTGGACTCACTATAACTTGCGCATGCAATGCACTGCTGATGACGTCACATATTACATCACTCATGACATGGTCAGTGACATCACTCATGACATCACTAATGACATCTCAAATGACATCACTGATGACAACATCCTTGTGACAAAGTGGCAGACCTCCTATCAGCATAAAATAACCTTTGACACACACATTCAAAAATAGAAACTAACATTTTCTTAAAAAAGGAGAAACCAATACCAATTACAACAACTTATTAGGTAATTCCAACATCTACATACACATCCACTCATTCACCAACAGTTCTATATAGTCACTCATGCATGTACTTACTCATCATATGTACTCATACACCTATACATCCATTGAGGGCATTTTGCCGTAAACTGCATAATATGTTTAGTGAATCGGAGCGCCGGGATGCGGCCCTGAACATATTTAAGAATAAAGGAGAAAGAGAGGTTAATCAACAAGCACAAGCAGGACCAATAAAAACAAACTTGACCACAAAATGCATCGCATTTGATCGGCTGTACGAACGCGAAATTAGGAAGTGGTGGGAGGGAACATCCCTCCAGAACTACATTGAGGTCAACAGGGTCCCGAGAGGCTTAAGAATTTATACTGTACCGGCCTATGAATCGCCAGACCCATTACTACTGGATGAGTGGGCGGAACACACTGCTGCCTCCTGCCAGGGGAGCTTGCGGATTCTGGTGAAATTTGCGTGGAGTGACCGCGATAAGGCGATAAAGGATATTGAAAAATTGGAAGAGGAGTTGAAGGAGGAGAAGGATCAAGTAAGGATTGGAGAGTATGGAGAACAAATGAAAAAACGCCTGAAACTTTATGAAGATAAGATCAAAGTACGTGAACAAAGTAAATTCGATAGACGCAGCGGATTACGCCCAAGGAAGGGTCCTGACATTTGCGAAGAAATTTGGCGCTCCACGTAAGGAGTTATTGAATAAAAATAAAAGTCCTGCACCAAGAGCAACAGGAACAACAGAGCCACCAGTAACTTCAGAATCGGAAGTAACCGAGAACGAATCCTCGGAGGAGGAAGGTGGAGGAGCGCTGAGGTCAGGGCGCCCTTTTCGCGAGGAATTCAAACTGATCCGCCAATCTTGGTGGCAAGGGGGAGCAGGCAAGCCCCCGGAAAAATCCGGAAGAGGAAAACAAGGAGGGGGCAGGGGTGCCGGAATAGGCAACTTCTCACCACCGGCAACAAGAAGCAAGAAAATCTACAATCAGAAACGGCAATAATGGAAAACAATCTCACAATCATTAATCTGACAGAGAAACAACTCACCGATACTGAGGAGTCGGTATTGAGGTTGGGATTGACATTCTGCCCCCAAAATGCTATGGAATTTACGCAAACGCGAATTGACGTGTATAAATTCACGCGGAAATTGAAACTGCATAAGTTTTTCAAGACCAAACCACAAACTGGTAGACCAATGGAAAAAGGCAACACTGCAACTGTAACGGACAAATTGGCTGTGAAAGATCTCGGATCAATAATGATTCTCGAGGAGCTGAGAACTGAGGAATGTGTGACCACATTAAGTCGGACACAACAACTAACAGTATCTGGAATAGGACAAATTGGAGGGTTAACATCTTTCAAACCCGCCTCAAAGTTTCACCCACAGATGGCTGTGGATGCCATTGATCTATTTGCTGATGCAGTGGTGAAAGATCTAACTAAATTTAGACGCAAACAGAAATACTCTAGCTCATCGAACAATAACTTTTCCGAGATACAGAAACAAGCGTTGTTGAAACTATGTGATGACAAAAATGTTGTCTACAAACCATCAGACAAAGGTGGCAACATTGTTATCCAGACCAAGTCTAACTATGAGGGGGAAGCTCTCAGTCAACTCAACAACAAGGAAACATTCCCCGATCACAGCCAAAGAATATCAACAGAGTATGACAGATTACCAGACATTAACATCGAAGTGGCACAATAAAGGACTACTGGATATGGATGAGTTCCTATTTCTGAGACGTCTGAACCCCACTATCCTTACATTTTATCACCTTCCCAAGGTCCATAAGAACAAGACCAAGCCCCCGGGTCGACCGATTGTAGCTTCACAGGGAAGTCTGACAGAAAATTTGTCTATTTACTTTGACTTCTTTTTGATACAACATGTGAAAACTTTGAATTCCTACATTCGGGACACTATGGACCTATTGGACAAATTGTCTGTATTGAAGTGGGAGGAGGGATATTGCATGCTGGTTTTGTATATAACCAGCCTGTATACATCGATTGAACACAGGGATGGCCTCCTGGCCATGAAGTATTTCCTTGAAAAAAGGCCAATGAAATACACACAACACAGTTCAATGATTTTGGAATGTGTGGAATTTTGTTTGTCCAATAACATTGTTCTTTTTAGAGAAACAGCTATATAGACAACTGGTTGGGACAGCGATGGGCACCTGCTTCGCCCCCAGCTATGCGAATTTATTTGTCGGCTGGTCGGAGGAGCAGGTGGCCTGGGGGGCCCCTAATAAAGAATGCACCGATCGCATTGTAGGTTGGTATCGTTTCATAGACGATCTATTGATCATATGGAACGGACCCCCTGAGAGAGCCAAGGAATATATCGATGTCCTGAATAGGAATGATTTAAATCTGGAATTTTCGGGAGAAGTTAGCACTACATCTGTGAACTACTTAGATATCAACATCTATGTAGATGCAGGGGAACTGAATACCCGGCTGTATCGCAAGCCTACGACAGGCAATTCAGTGTTACAAGCCACCAGTAGTCACCCCCCGAATCTCATTAGAAGTATCCCCTACGGGGAACTTCTTAGAATGAAACGTAATTGTACAGATGAGAAAGAATTTCAGATTGCTGCCAAGAACAGTATGCAACGCTTCAGAAATAGGGGTTACAGTGAGGAAATCCTAAGGAGCGCATTCGAGAGAGCCAACAAACTTAAGAGGTCTGATCTCCTCAAGACCAAAGTTAGAGATCAGCAAGGTCCTGAGCACGTAGGCAAATTTCGCCTTATAACAACCTATTCCAAAAGCGCCATGCACCTGAAAAAGATTCTGAGAAGGAGCTGGCATATATTACAGACTGATGAGGCTCTGAACACAGACCTGCCCTCCCATCCAATGATAACTTTTAGAAAGGCGAGGTCTTTAAAGAACGATCTGGTACAGAGCCACTTTGCCACTAAATTGAAATCAGCTTTCGGACCCATGCAAGGCTTTTTCCCTTGTGGAAAATGCAAAGCTTGCAAGATCAGTAAAAGAGTCTTGAGCTATGATATCCCGATTGCAGGGGTTCGTAGGAAGATTAGAAGTTTCTTAACTTGTACTACGCCCTACAGTGTTTACTGCTTAACCTGCCCGTGTGGGCTGCGTTACGTGGGAAGCACTATCAACCCCATGAAAATGAGAATATTGGAACATATGCGGGCCATTGCCAAAGGTGATGAGGCATACCCTGTTGCACGTAATTTTTGACAAAATCTATCAACGCAACAGGGAACAATTGAGTTATTTTGGCCTGGATCATGTTCCAAGCAACCCCAGAGGGGGAGATCGATTGCTGAGACTCTGTCGACTGGAGTCGAGATACATCATCGATATGCATACGAAAATTCCTCTGGGGTTGAATAGCAGTGAAGAACTAGCTATACTTTTGGGGGAGTGATTATGGACCTCCATTTATGTCTGGCTCTGTTAGCTACTGGAGTTTGAAGGGATCTTTTGGTCTGATATGATAACATCGTAGGGATGACCCCCCTGACTGAATGTTACTGTATATAGTGTATATATTGTACATGCATGTTTTGATTTATTAAGGAACTGTAAATTTATTAAGGAAGTGTAAATATATTTTCTAATGCTCTCCTCTAACCTCTTGATCCTTTCTCCTGATTCCCTTCTATTTCACCTTTCTCTCTTTCAGTAGGATTTTTTGGTCACTGTGTGTCGCAAGGGGGAACAAATGGATATGAGCGTATGCCCATCCAGGGCGTGATGGCTGTGATTGATATATGTGTTCTTTTGTATATATGCATGATTTGTATATAACCCATCTATGGGCGTGATTAAGTGTAAACAGTGTTTTGGAGGTTGAATTAGACACTCCAAGATGACGCTCATTGAAAGCCTGGGTTTGTTCGATTTGATCAAGTCCTTTTTTGTTTTCTATTACCCTTGTGTTCATAACCATGACCATGATGGCGCTTCGGTAAACATGGATGAAGGTTTACTACCGAAACGCGTCTGTTTTTGGAGTGTTGGTTTGGTGTTAAAATAAACGTACCCAAACTTGCCCCCGCGAGTGCCTTTTTTCCGTTGGACATTGTCCCTGGTTACGGAGTGTGGAGCAGAAATTTGACGAGTGGGTGCACCCCCACTTTGAAAAGCACCCGCCTGCGAGTGCATCGTCCTGGCGTTGACAGGAGCGGAGATATATATATATATATATAAAATTTCTATGGCAAAATGAAACCCCTCATTTTGTTCCTTTTCAAATTAAATGTATTAAGTGTTACCACTTTATTCCAATCAAGATGACTTCAGGTGTGCCATACTTTTGTCATAAGTAAGACTGTTAGCGTTCTAGTTGTTCTTTAGAACACTCTGGGACATTCTGTCATTGGGCTATAGTTGGGCTACATCTGGCTGATATTTGGGCTACATTTGGGCTCTTTTGTCTCTGGTGGCCATCTTGGGAGACTGCATATCAGAATTTTTTTAATGAAATATAAGAGGATTTGAGAAGTCACTCAAAATGTGCCCTAATTTTTCTTTCTTCAGCACTAATCATAATTTCTATGGCAAAATGAACCCCCTCATTTTGTTCCTTTGCAAATTAAATGTTTTAAGTGTTAACACTTTTTTCCAATCAAGATGACTTCAGGTGTGCCATACTTTTGTCATAAGTAAGACTGTTAGCGCTCTAGTTGTTCTTTAAAACACTCCGGAACACTCTGTCATTGGGCTATAGTTGCGCTACATCTGGCTGATATTTGGGCTACATTTGTTTTTTTTGTCTCGGGTGGCCATCTTTGGGCTACATTGGGCTACATTGGGCTACATTGGGCTACATTGGGCTACATTTGGGCTCTAACATATATATAGCCCAATGTAGCCCAATATATATTTTTCAAAGTTAATTTTCGTAAAAACCACTGGAGCATATATCTTGAGACATAGCAAAGGCACATCGGGGTACCAGTCCCTACAATTTTGCCAAGTTTGGTGGAAATCCATTCAGCCGTTCGGGCTAAAAGTGAGTCCAACCGCCCTATGGAAATTAACATGGGGAAAACACGTTTTGGGACCACCCTTTTATCTCGGTCCCCGCTTGACGGATCCCCCCGAAACTTTCAGGAAAGGAGCGGAGCGCAGCGAGGCAAAGTTAAGTAAAATTACAGGCAGATCCCTCATTCGGCGCCAAAGTTATTCCCAATAGAATGTTGCGGATTTCCTATGGAAAACGATCCTAACTATAACTACCTACTAGCGACCGCCAGTAGGTAATAATATGGAATCTTTAATGCCCTTCTAATTCTGAACCACGGCTCTGCTAAGTCCCTTAAGACCTTTAACCTGACCTTTTTAAAAAATTTCGGGTCAGCAAACTTATATAAAAAACCTTGCTCATTAAAATTACTATTTCTGAGCATTGCACAACACATATTCCCAATATCTGAATTTGCCGGGGTATTCAATAGCATTCTACAGTTTTTTAACAGGAAGGCACATGAATAAATTTGAAAATCCGGAGCCGCCAATTCTCCCTTCGCAAGTTTTCTCCTTAGCTTCTTCCAGAAGAGGCGCGGCCCTTTAGACGCCCACAAAAAGGAACTAATCTCGCTCTGTAACTTTTGAAACCACTCTTTCTTAAATAACAAAGGGACTGTTTCAAACAAAAAAGTTATCTTTGGCAAAATCATCATTTTCACCAGATTTGTGCGACCAAACAGTGACAGCGGTAAATGTGCCCAACCTCGAAGAGTAGCACTAATCTCCTTTTTTAGCTTAAAAAAAATTGCCTTGTTCCTTTATTTAGCTTTTTGACTTTATTCTTATGGTCCTGCTTATTTTTATTGAGTTATTATACCTATACACATTTACTGTAAAGCTCTCTGATACTCGTAAGGGTCTTGTTCGCGCTATATAAAACTTTCAAATAAATAAATATCCTGACCCCAAAATATCTCATCTCAGCCTTACATCCAATTCCCTCAACATTCAGATTCCAGGCATGACTTCTGTTTTATCTCTATTTATAGCATAGCCTGAAACCGCCCCGAACTCCTTAGTCAATTCTAAAAGGCATTCCATTGACTGATGTAAATTAGGGATATAAATAATTATATCATCGGCATATAGCCCGATCTTTTTTGACCAACCCTCAAATTTAAATGGAGCAATACTCTCTGCAGCTCTTATCTTGCATGCTAGGGGCTCGATGTATAGATTAAATAGATGTGGCGATAAGGGACACCCTTGTCTTGTCCCCGCATAATTGAAACTGGTTGGGTTAAAATCCCAATAACTAACACTCGAGACGTAGGGGAATGATATAGGGATGCAAGAGATCTGCTAAAGTTCTGACCTAAATTGAGGTGTTATATCAAAGCCTGCAAGTATACCCAGTTTGCGCGATCAAACGCCTTACGGCATCTAATGCGATAAGCGCCAAGGGAAGATCATGGGCGGCGGCCATATCCATGGCACCTATAAGTGAGAAGGTTAATTCTGTCAAGTATCTGCCCCTTTATAAAACCTTTTTGTTCTTCACAAATTAACTGTGGAATAACAACACTCAATCTATCGGCCATGAGTTTTGCGAACAATTTATAATCACAGTTGAGTAGCGATATAGGCTTATAGGAGTCCATATACTTTGGTGACTTCCCTGGCTTCAGTATTAAAATAATATTTGCCTCATTCCATGAGGGAGGCAGAGAAGCCTTACCCAAAAAAAACAATCTGATTGAATAACTGGCAGATAATTGGTGACAGTATACCTATCATCGATTTGCACATTTCGGCCGGAAGACCGTCTGGCCCAGGTGCTTTACCTCTTTTTACTCCTTTGATAACCCGTTCAACCTCTAACTGGGATATTTCTTCATTTAGTATACCCTTAAACTCGTCAGGTAGAGGCTCCAAAAACTCTAACCAACAATTTAACGCCTGCTCTTCAACCCTAAGATCCTCGTTGTAAAGTTTTACAAAATATTCGTGAAAAGCAGCCGCTATTCCTTTACTGTCCATAACCATCGAATCTAACTCCACAACTCTTACTTCTTTAATCAGATTGCGAACTTGGTCTTTTTTGCCTTCCAAGCTAACAGTTTACTGCTTGCCTCGCCATATCCAAAATGCGCAAGTTGACTGGCATCCCATTTCCCCTTAACCCTTTGACTCAGAATTCCCACTACATCTAATTTTAACTCAGCTAACTCTTGCAGGGTCCTTTCATCTACCCCAGATCCACCAGAATTTACAATGTCTCCCTCACACTGACGGATTTTCTTCACCAAATCTGTGACCTTGCTATAATAATATCTCCTCTTCTTCGCTCCAAGGGCACCCAGTCTTGCCCGCAAAAATGCCATGCATGTGTCCCAGACAATGTCAATACTAGCTGATCCTAAATTTTTTTCAAGGAAGACTTCCATCTCCTTACCCAAAGCTTCCACTGCTTCCTGGTCATAGAGGACCGTTCGATCTAACCTCCATATTGAACCCGATATGATGTCCTCTAATTCCAGCGACAGTGTAATAGCTGAGTGATCTGAAAGATGCACACCAACATGCCCCACATAGGTCACACAATCAACTAACCTAGAATCCAACAAAAAATAATCAATGCGAGATTTATGGTAATATTTTTTATTATAAAATGTAAATTCTAGTTGCTGGCCAGACCTATATCTCCAAATATCGCACAAACCCAGCTGGGCGATAATCATCTTAACCTTATTTGTCATTTTAGAATTAACCATCGCTCTACTCTTTACTGATCGATCCAGTTTAGGATCCAACACAGTATTAAAATCGCCCGCCATAATTATCCTTCCAGAAAAACTCAACAGTTCCCTGGCGAGCTCATCTAATGGACCTACATCATCCTGAATCGGACCATAATAACCATAATAACCAACAACAACAAACATTTGCCCACCCATCTTTAATTTCATAATCAGCCATCTCCCTCTTACATCGGCAACTTCACCCTCCACCGAAATATTTACTCCCTGCTTCATTAGAAGTGCAACTCCTTTCGTAACCGCTGTTTGTGGAGTATAAACTGCATGGGCCACCCACCGTTGTGTCGAAAAAAGTTCCTTACTTTCAGCCCCTGATAAATGGGTCTCCTGCAATATTATAATTTGAGCCATAGAATCCCTTAAATAATTCAAAATTAACTCTCTCCTCGGCTTCACACGTAACCCATTCATATTCCAAGATAGGATTCTCAGCTCCCCTTAAATTAACCCCACTCATAACAGCTTAAACCCACTAGCACTACAAACCTGACAACAAAGAGACTTCTGAGCAATTTTTCTATATTTCTCCTCATCCCTTACCCTTCCCCCCTATCGTTACCCACCCCCCCCCCCCCTGAGGTCTCAAAAACCTCCCCCACTTTCCTGGAAAACCCAACCAAATTTCCCATGGCCGAGGCCCTTTGGGTGCAAACTGCGGGCGGTGCACATAAACACCAAACTAAATTAAAAATGTACCTGCATGGCATCTACTAAGTGGACCTAACAGAACAAAAGAAGAACAATCCATAAACATAATATTTGCTTAGCTTAACTTAATTACAAGCTTCCAGATTGACATTGTTCCAAAAAATTATCCACGTCCTCAACAAATCGAAATTAATGCATTTTGTTATTCCACATAACCTTTAGGAAAGCTGGAAACTTCAGTTGAACTGAAGCTCCCAGCCTCCTCAATGGCTCGATCCGCTTCCCTAACTCCCATTGCCTGTTTGCGGTTACCGGGGACAAATCCGATCTTACCTCCACCTTAGCACCATATAACTCAATGGTTTTCTTTTAAGAGCGGCAGCCAGGATCTTTTCTTTCAAACCGTAAGTCAAGAAATTAATCAGAATCCTCCTGGGCTTTGGACGGTTCAGGTTCAACCTGAAGGGATCGCGGTGCACTCTCTGAATGTCTCTTAGTATCTCCTCCTCACTCTCCTCCAGCTGCAATTCAGTCTTAAGAAGCTGTACTACATATTTCTTAATATCCGCCCCTTCTTTGCCTTCTGGCAGCTTTAAGATCTTCAAGTTATTCCTCCTTTGCTTATTTTCCAATCTTTCTACTCTCTCTTCGTGTTCCCTATCCTTACTCTTCATGGCATCTAACTCTTTACGATTAACCATAACAACCTCCCTAAGATCCTTAACTTCTGCCTCTAAAACATCTGTGCGGGAACTCAAAACATCAATTATTTTCTCTAACAGACTGCAGGCAGTTCTAATATCTTCCTGATTTAACTTGGAAACCTCAAACCCCTTATGCATATCAATATCTAATTTCTTCAAGAGAGCAATAACTGGAAGATCACCACCTACTAGCTCGGAATTTGACTCAGACCCTTCCTCACAATGACATTAAATTTCTCCACCTCAACAGCCGAAAGGCCCGGGATACTCATATTCTCTGAAAACCCTAGGATCTCCTCCGGGGTTAAGACACCTACATTTAAGGATGGGGCAAGCTGCTCTATACTATCCTCTGCACTTCCAATTGGATCTGGCTGAGCCTGCGGGCCATGACCAGCCTCCTCCATATCTACAGAAAGGAACTGAAAGCAATTAGGGCTCAAGTGCTTAGGAGATTGACTGCAGGGGAGGAAAACATGGCGGCCGGCTAGGAGCAGGTTGCGGGTGTTAGTAACAGCAGCGGTGCGGAGGTGCTATTTTAAAGCCCTGCACGGGTCGGGAATGAGCGGCTGACGGCGTGGAGAGAAGCGCTTACCGTAGGGGTCTCTTTCTGAAGTTTTCTTCGAGCAAACTGCGGAGAACTGCGGCCTCGGCGGTGTATGGCGGCTCCGGCTGCTAGGGGCTTTCGGACCGGGAAGGAGGTGGAGGCAGAGCCAGCAGGGGAGACAGTGCTCTGCTGGGAGAGAGCAGCCTTTGAGATCGGTAGAGGTCATCGCGCTGCTTCTAGGATTTTGTTTCGGGGAGGAAGCGTCAGTGGAAGTGGCAGGGAGACATTAGCTTCTGGCAGAGAAATCAAGGAGACGCTCTCCCCTGTTCTAAATGCGGAGCACAACTCACAGGACTTGGGAGGTACAGGGGAACTTTCGGGCATTGCAAATTTGGAATCCCTGCCTACAGCGGGTTGGAAGGGGGTCTCCAGGTACGCTTTGAGGAGTGCTGGGAGGGGGGGGGGCTTGAGAAGCTGCTAACCAAGCACAGTGGTTCACCCAAACCAAGTATTGAGAGAGTCAGTGAGACTAAGGCTAAGAGTACAGTAAGGAAAAATAGTAAACAGGGCAGAAGGTGTAACAAGTTGGGGAAAGTGGGCTCACTGGAGCGTAGGATTAAGACAAAACCCTCTCTTACCTCATTTTTTAAAGTTGTGCCAAGGACTTTGACACTAAAGGGGGAGTCTCCTTCTAATCTAACCGACCCAGCAGTAGTCTCTAAATCTAATCAGGTTACCCTATTCACGAACTGCATGTTGGAGGGTGACAGGATTACTGGGCAGATACATTTATGAGACGCCTGGGTTTTGGGCCGAAATTCTACGCTTGGGTGCGATTGCTATACTAGGGGCCATTGTCCCATGTGACGGCAAACAGCCACTTATCGGAATATTTCCTGTTGGGGGCGCAGAACGCGTCAGTGGTGCCCTCTCGCACCGCTTTTGTCCGCACTAGCTCCAGAGCCACAGGCCGCATGGATTCGGTGGTCACCGGATATCCGAGGGCTCCATTGGGCGGAGGGATGGCAGGACCGCATATCCTTATATGCTGATAATGTGTTATTATATATAGCATCCCCCATACGGTCCATCCCTCTACTGTTGAATATATGTGACTTATTGGGTGGGGTCTCGGGACACACTATCAATTGGGCCAATTCGCTTATATATGTACTGCATGGCCCAGAAGCCACAGCTCCCGCAATGGTGCAATCACCAGCTTGCATAGGGAGGTTTTAAATACCTAGGACTCCATATCACGCCGCTTTCAGATGAATTCGTTAAAAAACATGTCATGCCGCCTTTGGTACGTGACGCGGTACACTGGCAATCCTTACCGTTGACGTTGCTCGGGAAAGCAGCACTTTTTCAGATGATGGTGCTTCCCAGGTTTCTTTATGCCCTGTAGAATACGCAGTTTCTTGTTCCGCCAAGCTACTTTAAGGCAATAACAGCGGAAACCTCTAATTTACTCTGAGGGAAAAAACCGGCACGCATCGCCATGAACAAATTATTTAAGGGCTGGTACGACGGGGGCATTGCCCTTCCAAACATACAGCTATATTACTGGGCGTCTCAGCTGACTGTACTTAATCAATGGATCCACGCAAAACAAATGGATCCCGTGTTCGGAGTGGACAGACATGGGTTGGGAGAGGGAGGAATAATGTGGGTATTATACACTAGAACGCAGACTACCTTACTGATTGAACCTACGGCTCACACTGTCCAGATTTGGTACATAGCACCCAAAAAACGGGGCTGGGACGGTATATTAACTCAGCTCACTCCACTCTGGGAAACACAATGCTTAGGACAACTTCGAAATAGTAAGGGCTTCCATCGATGGGATTCCATCAGCATATCAACGGTGGGGGACTTATGGCTCGGGGAGAGGTAGCTACCTTCACCCACCTCCAAAAACAGTTTGAACCGGCTCCCTCTGAAATTTTTGGATACACACAGATCAGGCGCTGAGGGCAGCTATACCACTGGTACCATACTTCCGGAGGCCTCCCCCTAGAGGACAGGTTGTTAACAGACCACATGACCAAGAAGGCCACTACCCTTACCCACCGCAAACTTGCCAACAACTTGCCAGATCCAATGACAGCCCTCCATGAGCGATGGTCCACTGGCCTTGGGTACTTAGATGACACAGACTGGCAGGAAGCACTCTCCTCACCGCGTGAAGTAGCGATATCCTCCAGACTAAGGCTGGTGCAACTAAAAATACTACACCGTACAAATTACACCAGAGAGACCCAACATAAAATAGGGGGGGGGCTGACAACTTACTTTGTCTCCGAAACTGTGGGGTGGAAGGTAAATTTGTCCACACCTTATGCCAGTGCCCACGAATAGTGTCCTACTGATTGCAGTTATGCAAACCATTACTCAAGTAGGTGGAGTCTTAATGCTGCCTGAGCCCAAAAGATGTTTCCTAAATGTATGGGAGCACACAGATCTCAATCACGCTGCGCAGGATTGGCCGACGCTTGGGATGATGCTTGCAAAATGAAATATAGCTGAATTGGGGGTCACATTCCATTCCAACACTCCATGACTGGTGTAAAGATATGGATGGGGCTATGGTGGCAGAGAAGGCGGCCTATATCTGCAGCGGCTGCCCAAAAAAGTGGGAGAGAATATAGGGGGCCTGGAACTCGTATAGGGGCAATGTCTGCATTCCGCCTCGGACTGTGGCGGATACAGCTTCTGACTGAGGGAGGTGGGCGAAAGAGGGCTACTCGAAATTATCTACCGAATGTAATGTACTGAATGTAATGTGATCATGTGTATATCACTATGAAAAGAGACGTGAAATGTTTACCATATAACAACTGGCAACCGCTTATATTATGCCCTGTTATCAATAAAAAGAGTTAAAAAAAAATATCCAGTTATGGATGATATTGTGAATGAGAGCAGCCATGCAATCAAACTATAAATAAACTGAGTATAACCATGCACTCCATTTACGATATGTGTAGAGATAAGATCTAAATCCAGTGTTGAAACCAATATATTCACATCATTATTGGAGGCTTAGCCGCCCATTGCACCATACATAAAACAAACTTAGTTCTCCTCCTGCAAACTGGTAGTCAGCAAACTCTTCGGAACAACAAAGGTGGAAACAATCCGTTTGAACATGCTGTGGCGTTAATCTTCAAGCACGTGACCACATGTTGAGCTAAAAAATAAAAGAAATACATACCACCCTACATATCTCAGACATCAACACCCCATGAACGTCCACCCAAGAGGCCACCATCCCACGAGTAGAACGCCCCTGAACGCCAGCAGGAGGAGGGGAACCAGAAAGGGAGTAGGTCAACATGATAACCTGCTTCAGTCAGTGACCAATGAAGGAAGAAGCCCTGCACCCGAGCAGAAACTCCAAAAGAAACAAACAGGGAGTCAGACTGCCGCAAAGGCAGAGTATGGTTCACATAGATCCGCAACACCCGGCAAACATCCAATAAAGCCCAAAGAAGATCACCCACCTCCATCTGCTCTGCACACAAAGCAGGCAAGACCAGCTTCTAGGAGCGATGGAACTGAGAAGGAACTTTGGGAACAAATGACTAATCCAAATGCAATACCACTCCATCATCACAAAAGGACACAAAAGGCTCCCGAGCCATCAAAGCTCCCAATTCCCCAAGGCATCTGTCCGAAGTAATGGCCACCAAAAAAACTAGTTTGAAAGTAACACATTTCAGGTCAACGTCCTCCAAAGGCTCAAAAGGAGCAGCCACCAAAGCCCTTAACACCAAAGTGAGGTCCCAAAGAGGAAGGGAAGGCTGCACCACAGGACGTGACAAGGAAAAACTGCACCGTAAAGGAGAAACCAGGTCGTCAACATCCGACAAATTTCCTCAAGGGGAATGGAAAGCCCGAATAGCAGCCCACTAAGCCCACAAACTGGAGGCAGACACACCCTTCTCAAACCCCTCTCAGAGAAACTGAAGGACATCAGGCAAGAGACAAACCAGAGGAGACAACGTCAGACCCTGAAACCAACGTTGGAAGTTACCCAAATGACGACTGTAGGACTTGAGAGTAAACAGCTTCCTGGACTGCTGAATCGCCAAAGCTAAAAGCTCGGCGAGACCCTGATTCCTCCGCCCCTGCCTTTCAACTTCCAGACCGACAGACAATGCCGCCAGAGGGACAACATTGGAGAGGACCGCAAGGGAGACGGAGGGAACGTGAAGAACCAAGGACCCTGTACAGCTAACAACCATAGAGTGGGAAACCAGGACCGGCTGGGCCAGAAAGGCACCACCACCTCCCGATCCTCCACCACCAGGTGAGACAGAAACCAAGAGATCAGAATAAGGGGAGAAAATGCATGCAGCAGCTGAGATGGCCAAGGAAAGGTCAGAGCATCCACCCCCCAAGACCCCCTGAGGGACCCGGGAGCAGAAGCTGAGCTTTGTGCCGGGAAGCAAAGAGGTCAAGATAAGGAAGACCAAACCTCATGCACACCAGACGAAAGGCCACGGGAGTCAAGGCCAACTCTTGGGAGGTGTGTAAATACCGACTGAGGATATCCGCCACCCCATTGTCCACCCCCGGATATGAACAGCCAACAGAGACAAGAGGTGCCCCCCCCACCCAGCAAAACAACGGGGACACCACAGCATTCAGGGACTTGTACCTGATACCCCCTGGTGAGTCAGGTAGGCCACAGTCACTGTGTTGTCTGAACAAACCAGCAAATTGCTGTTCAACAACGGATCCCGGAACCCCATGACCATGCAGACAACTCGCACCAATTCAAAGACGCTGACTCTCCAGAAGGGAGCAACGAACCTGAAGGGAGTCTGACCCCATAAACCCCCACCCAACTGCACTGGCATCCGTTGTGAGAACAACCGGAGGGGAAGGCTGCAGAGGCAGACCCCTGGCAAGATTGTCTGACACGTCCACCAGCGCAGAGCAGGATGGGTCAAGAGGGACACCAGAACCAGAAGGGACACATTGAAAGACAATGGATCCTAACATGACAATAGGAAGGACCAAAGAGGCCACAGATGGAACCGTACCCATCGCCATAAGACCCAGAAGCCGCAACCAGAGATGGACCAGAAAGGAACAACCCCCAGAAAACAAGCAAGGGAGCACATGGTCACCGCCCGAGACACAGGCAGGAAAACCCGATCCAAATTGGTGTGGAAACAAGCTCCTATGAACATAAAATCCTGGGAAGGCACAAGCTGACACTTTGGGAGATTCAGCAGAAACCCATGGGCCCCCAACGCTGAACACACCAGCTCCTGATCCTGCAACAGCAGATCCCTGGAAGGAGCCAGTTATCCAAGTAAGGATAAATCAGGATACACTGAAGATGGAATGAACCCACCAATGGCGCCACAACCTTGGTGAACACCCTGGGGGCCGACCTCAGGCCGAAGCGCAGAACCTGAAACTGATAATGCCACCTCTGAAGGCAAACCTCAGGAACCGATGAGAAAGGGGGTGAACAGGGACATGATAATAAGTATCCTGAAGATCCAGGGTGCACATGAAATGACCCTGGAGAACCAGGAGAATCACCCGTTGGAGAGTCTCCATCTTAAATGGCAGATGTAACAAACATTTGTTCAGGGCCTTCAAATTCAGGACAAGACGGAACACCCCTGACACCTTGGGCACCAGGAAAGTTATGGAACAAAACCCCCTTCCCCTCTCCACAGGAGGAACCTCCTGCACTAACCCCTTCTCCAACAGAGCCTGGATCCCTAGACACAGTTCCGATCTCTTGGTCGGATAAGATGGCCAGGGAGTCGGACGGACCCCTGAGATCGGAGGAGGCTCCTAAATTTCAATGAGATACCCAAGTCTCACAA
The DNA here is from genome assembly GCF_964261635.1 of Lissotriton helveticus. Taxonomy (NCBI): domain Eukaryota; kingdom Metazoa; phylum Chordata; class Amphibia; order Caudata; family Salamandridae; genus Lissotriton; species Lissotriton helveticus. Next base: position 642,861,544 of record NC_136071.1, on the reverse strand, counting down.
TTTCTAGAACCCACTTATCGGAACAGGTGCGCATCCAAGCTGGAAGAAAGAACTGAAGCCGACCTGCGACCAAGAACCCGGCATCGGCCACCAGGTAGTCAGGAACGAGGCTTCGCAGGAGGAGACTACGCATTCTTGTCCCAACCTTTACCATAAGCAAACCATCCACAACCATGAGAAAACTGCCTACAAGAGGGGTGATGGAAGAAGACTTGGGTTTAGAAGAAACCACCACAGAGGACTATTGTTTGAACGAAGAGGAATGCTTCTTCTCCTTAAAAAGGCAATGCAGTTTGCCCTCCAACTACTCCCCAAAGGGCAACTGAAAGGCAGAGGACTTCTGGGCCAAATCGGTTTTTCAGACATTCAGAATCAAATTGCGGCGAACAACCACACCAGCCCCCCAGAGAGGGGCAACTCTCTCACCACGTCGAAGGAAACATCAGACAGGAACTCCACCTGCCTCTCAATATGTTCCAGAAGTCCCGAACAGTTAGTAGATTCATCCATAGATCCATAAAGAGACTTGATATCCGAGATAAGCGACTGAGCAGCATAAGTCTCATAAATGCCCGTCCTGAGTGCCAGATGTTAACCAGTATAAACCTTCCAAAGGGAAGTGTCCACCTTCTTATCCACAGGATCCCTGATCACCTCCTTCTCAGCCAATGAAGTACGACCCACCAGACTGGCCACAAAAGAATCAATAGGAATGGAGTCAGGCAAGTCCTTGGCCATATCTTGAAAAGGATAGAGCTTGGCCATGAATCGGGGAAGCATAATGAAATCTGGGTCCCTCCACTCCTGGTTAAGAACCTCATGGATATATGGATCGACCGGAAAATCAACAGCAGCAGAGCTTTGAAACTGGCAAAGCAATGAACCCCCAGAAGTGCTGGGGGTATCATCGCAATGAAACCCCATATTAGACTTTACATGCTTCAACAAGTCCGGCAACATATCCTTGTCAATGTACTTGCCCGTAAGTTCATCACCCCCATCCACTCATCCTCTGAATCAGAAGAAGGAGAAGGCGGAGCATGACCAGAGGTCTTGGACCGAGAAGTACCACCCATCTCCAGCAAGGTCTCCTTAATCAAACGTTTAAGTTTGGCATCACTACCCTCCTTACGCCATCTGGAGCACGCATGAGAGGGCGAAGAAGAAGACACAGAGGAAGAAGAGGAGGAAACCTCCACATGCTTGCTCTTCCTTGAATGTTTCCCCATGTTCAAAGGGCCGGGAAGCTGTAAAGAGTAGTAGCACACCACACCACACCCTCCAGCAGGAAACCAGAAAGAACTCCTGAAAAAGTCACCAACACAGGAGAACCTCCGCAAGGACCAGAAGGGAAACAGGAAACCCCAGCAATACAGAGGAGCCCCACCGGGAACTTACCCGCGGAAGCACAGCAGCCACACACCGTATCCAAAGGCAATCCACATAAGCCCACAGCACTTGGTATTCACAGGTGGACTCTTCCTTAGGAGAAAGAGCCTGTGACCTCAACCACAAGGCCACAGCGATTCCTTGGCATAGCAATATGAATAATAAAGAAAAAACTATGTGCGGTACTTACGCGCCAGCCAGCAACAACCATCGTCCCAGAAGCCAGACGCACGGCACCAGAGCGCCTGACTTCCTTCACCAACAACCCAGAAGTCAGGCAATGCCCGGAAGGAATGCTTCAGACTCCAGAGATCTGCCACAGAATCCGAGCCGGAACCTACCATGCCCTCGATGTGCCCGGCAACCCGGGAGGCACGGTGAAGACTCCACATCCAAAGAGCAGGAAAAGATCAAGTGATCGTGGTAAACAACAAGAAGGTCGAGGAGTCAACATGAAACCCCTCCCAAGCCCGACAGGGAGGGAGTCAAATGAGAACAGCCACTCACCTGCCGCCCAGGTGCAGGTAAGCCCCAGGAGCCTCCAGGCCTCCGGGCTCCTGAACATCCTTCAGAAGACAGAAACAAGAACAGGAGGAATGCTGGGTAGAGTGCGATTATGTACTCCCAGAGGGAGAGGGAGGGGTGGCACCAGCATTCTTTCTTTCTTTTTTCTGTTGGTGAGATAGATTATCTCACTTGTTAGTATGAAGGGGACAAGGATAGGAGGGACCTGGGGGTAATACCAAGCACTCCTCAGACTCTGGGAATAAAAATGTTAATCACAACAATTATAAAAACCACGAAAGTAGGTGATTGCTGCTTAAATCACCAATAAACTATAACCTTAAATTTGATAATGTCGAACCCTCACAATTTCAATCAAACTAAAATAATGAACAAACTTTCGTAGTGCGTCAAACACTAATATTAGCATGCACTTTTTTATTGAAAAGAAAACATTACTAAAAAGAAAACAATGCTCAATGTACAATTATCATCATTTGGTGTTGAATGTAGATGACTACTGCTGATGCACATAATGCAACTCGATTTTCCCAGGAAACCTTCGATGTGAAGTAGTATGTACTAATATTTCTATCGTTCATGGTGCAAGATAACTAGGCGGGACAGAATAAGATACATCTGAATAGATAGTGGTTAAATGCACTCCATATTTGTCAACATTTTTTTAAGGTGCTCAAATGCAAGAATTTGGCATGCAGCACTTGGTTTATGCGCTACTCCACAGCAATATTCCAGAAACTAGCTGGTGCTTATGGAGCACACCAGGCCCAAGACGCACAGCCTAGTAACATAAATTGAGTTTGAAGCAAGTAATCCAAGTTTTATTCCATTTTCTTCAAAAGTTTAAAAGTTCATACATAGGCAACATGATTCCAATCTTCACATGCATGAGAAATGCCAGTCCAGGCTTTATTTCACACCAGAGACTCACGGATCGGCATTGTGCCAGTATGGTGTCATCTACTGGAAAGAAGGCATGCTTGCAGAAAGGCTGCAAGGTGTGCTAAAAGAAAAGTTAGACAAAATTAGGGTACTATGTGGAACACTTTAGACATTCACATCAATATATGATATGGTTTTTATACATTTTATTTATTTATTCGTGATATTGAAACATTACCGGACAATAAATAGCTTTCCACAAATTTAGCAACCATGAGTTCCTAATTAATATATAACCTTTTGTGATGAAGTGCTGAAGCAAGCACTATAATTTTCTCATGTTAGGAATCCTGATACCGAGGTCACCCATGGAAAAAAGATGTGCATGTGCATGTGCCTGCTCAAAAAGCAAGCTCTGGGCTAGGAGATCAAAAAAAAATTAGCTCTATGTAAGTTCATGGTAAAAAAACACAATCTGCAAATTCAATCAAGACAAGGGACATCCAGCGATAGCAACCTTAAGATGTGCAAATATCCAGTTTCAGTGTAAATGAGACCAGGAACTCTGTGCCAAGCTATGGGCGTCGAATTTACGAGACCCAGGGGAAAGAGGATAGGTGAACACCAGAAAAACGTACACATTTCTGGGTGAAGGAGGCAGACAACATACATTTGCTTTATGGATGCTCATGGCTATAAAAAAGATTCCACATATTTTATGTGACTTTTCGGCCAGCCAATCAGAGTGCAGAGGTTGAAACATGTAGTTGTGGCATGTTTCTTTTTGCCACTGGTTTTCTAAACAAACAGTGGGCTAAACCCCAACAGCTTCAAAGAGTCCACTGGGAGGAAGGCTTAATTTAAGTACAGGAGAAAACAGGGCTAATATATAGAACTATGCATATGAGGTATGCTTATCTCATATGTTGTAAAACCAAGGAAAAAGAACATATATGTACACCAGGCCATAATGCACTTTTCTGAGCGAAGTAGGCAAGTAGAAACATTTGCTTTATGGACATTCAATGCAAACATTCTATAAAACTTGCATATCCAGTGTGGTCAAGGCAGATCAGACAGCCAGCAATACAAGCCCTAGGATGTGTGGATGTTAAATATATATGGTTGTGGCGTGTTTCTATTCAGCCCAGTGATGTTATTTTTGTTCAAAAACATTATTTTGGAGTTGATTTCGAAATTTCCAAAATGCACTGCACCCAGTTCAATGGCTGTCGCTAACCCAAACCCATGGAAAGTCCATACATGTCTGGTACCCCCATGCTAAGGAGATCACAAATAATAACACTAGCATTAACAAGTTATGTTCCTACATGAGAGAGAATGGCAGTAGCGGCTCCTGGAGTGAGTGCTGAGGGGCGGTGGGGCGGGGCGAGGGAGGGGCAGGGTGGGGGTGTAGTAAACTCCGGCATGGCTGATCGAAGTTATGTAAAGAAATAGATAAATAACATGAATTAAATTGCGCTCCTTGTTTTTCATGTATATAATAATGAAGCAATGCAATAATGATACGAGGTGTGACATAAAACCTAGAATGTGCTGGAAAAACATGTAGTTTGTATATGTGTACAAAGAGACCTAAGAAGTACATGTGTTTAATGCAGATTTTCTTTTACTGAATAGCTTCGGCTGAAAGATGCTCAAACAACTTGGTAGTGAAAGTGTTAAGTCGAATGTAGATGCCAAATCCATGAAACCAATGTGAAAAATAGATTTTCTAACTGTATATTTCTAACTGTATATTGTATATTTGTAAATAAATTAATTGTGAATAAGGACTACTGAATAATTCCTATGTACTGATTAACATCAGTAAAATTCCCTTATTGTACACATGTCAAAAATAAGAATCAGTAAGATCCTTTTTACCATTTTAATCATGAAATCAGTTCAAGAAATAGTCTTTATAAATATTGCCCTTTCTTTGCTCACTTTTTACGAATTGGTATAATAACTGATTTCCTTGAATAAGAGGAAAGGAGTGATTCATTGTATACATTGTTCATTTAAACAACCACTTAATGATGGCATTTTGGAGAGTTATACCCTTGTCTACCATTAAGGGATTTAATAACCTCTGTCAAGAAATAGAGAGGAGAAACTTGCTCCTGAATGAGTGATACATTTCCAGGTGCAAAACTTTTGTGGAGGAAAATGTGCATGGGTATAGAAAAGTAGCATTGAGAATAATGATTGACCATGGTTTCTGGGGGAAATCTCGTCATTCATTGCTTCATCCACTTATGAGCCCCTTGAGGCAGCTGCCACTAGTTTCCAGAGTTTGAAGTGCTCAAATTTTTAGAAACAAATAAGACTTCCCAGGCTTTGCCACATGATGTTTTCCTCTACTATTACCTTACATAGCGTTTATGCTGACTTATTTTGACTAACAAACCTGAGGTCCTGATTGAGGGGCCGATTCCGATCTCGGTCGGAAGGGCACCGAATCGAGTTCGGCATTAGCGGATCGGATTCAGGGGCTGGATTTCTGTCCGGTTCGTACCCGGGTCCGGATGTCGAAGTACGATGCAAACAAGCGCGAAATCTCCGTCCAAATCGTTTCTGGGTCTGAACCGCTCCGTACGTCTCGGCCGTAAGCTAACCACGGCGCGCAATGGAGGCGAATTCCGACCGAGCCAGTACGATGCTCGATTCGGAAAGCCGGATCGAGTCAGAGCTTCCGGCGCGCAATAGCTCCCGGAGTTGGGCTTTGGGGTACTGCATCGGCCCCCTGTGACCTGCAGTCTTACGACTTGGACACAGGGGGAGGCGAATGGGGCTCCCCAACACAGGCATGTACGGTGCAGAAGGCACCAATGCGTACCCACTGTAGGGGGCGCACTTGTCCGCATCGTACCCATTCAGTTAATGGGAGCCCATGTATGCGTTGTACGATCGGCTCCCCATTGACTTCTATGGGAGTCTGACCAAAACCGAGTCCGACAGCATACGGCCGCATCGTACTCGCTCGGTCGGACTGCAGGAGCCCGGATCAGTCGGAAAACACCCCGGATCCGGCTCGGTCAGAGTGCTTTCCAACCGAGATCGGAATTGGCCCCTTAGCGTTTGACAAATTCTACTGTCTGTCACACATAGAGACAACCACTAGCCCAACGGTCATCTCTGTACATTGAAAGGAACCGTTGTCAAACTGGTTCCGGTGCACAGACAGAATATTGAGTTCTAAATATCGACATACACAAATATTGAGTTGGAAATATCGTGGGACAGGAATATCGACAGCAAGAATATTGTGGTCAAAAATATCAACTGTAAGGTAAGAAATAGTATTTTTGAAAATATCAAAGTCAGTAATATCGTTTGCATAAATATTGTTGTTTAAAATATTGATGTTTAAATAACATGTATTTTAGTATGTATTTTGAAAGTATGTGATCTATTTTTTGTATAAGTATTGCTTTTGTTTTTTAATATATGTGTTACATTTTTAGTAGTGATTAATTTTATGTTAATTACATTTTGAGTTTATTTCTGTAACGGGTTGTGGGTATGTAGGGGAATAGGGTGGGGAAGAATTTAATTTGAATAATTTAATGAAATTGTGTTACTTACTAGTATTTATTTCATTTAGATTTTATAGTGTCAATAGTAGGAATTAATTTCTTATTAATGAATTATTATTTGGTTGTTAATTTCTTATTAATTCATTAATTGGTAATTATGTTAATTGTGTTATTTTTTGTTGAGGTTTATAGGGAAATAGAGTGGGAAGTAATTATATTGTAATACTTTTAAACATAATTTGTATATTTAATATTTATTTAATTTATAATTAATAGTGTTAATTGCAGAATTAATTTATTAATAAATGTTTATCAGTTGTTTGTTAATTATTGACCATTTTAGGAATGGTTGAGGGGGTTTATAGGGGAATAGGGTGGGAAGTAATTTTTTTAAAACTAATTAATAATTCATTGTTAAATAATTGTAATTAATTAATTAAAACTTTAATTTGGTAATTGTGTAATTAACTTGCAATGGGAGTTGTGGGGTTTATAGTGGTAAATGGTGGGAAGCAAATTATTTTTAATTAATTAATAAGTTGTTGTGGAAATTGTGTAATGAGTTTTAGGTGTGTGTTGTGGTATTTATTGGAGTAGAGGGTGGAAAGTATTTTAGGTTTTATTAATTAATAATTAGTTGCTCTATATTATTCACTCATTAATTGATAAATATTTATGGTAATTCTTTACTTTTGTTTGGGTGCTGATTTTGGTTTTTTTGGGGCGAAGTTTGGTGAGTAAATTAATTTTTAACTGTTTTAATTTGTTTTTAATTAAAAATCTTTTTTTATTTGAAAATTAGTTATGTTAATTATGGAGGTACACTTTTTTAGGAATTTAGATGTGTGTTGTGGATTGTGTGGTGTTATAGGGTAGGAAATACAAAATATACATTTTATGTATCAATTAATGTTTTTGATTATAATTAATTTATATTAAAAATTTTTTTAAAGTATTCTTAACATTTTTTATTAAATAATGTTTCAGGCAATTTTTTTGATTATATTTATAATATGTTTCTATCTTTTGTAATTGTTATCATTTGTATATATGTTTTTTCTTGTTTTTAAATTGTTTGTATTGTAGATGATATTCTGTTTAGTTTAATTTTGTAGTCACTTCAGTTGCAATATGAATTTTATACCCCTCGGCTATCTAACACTTTCCCTATTGTTGCACTCACTGGAGTGGGAATAGTAATTTGTATCCCTCCCCTATACAGCACTTTCCCTACTGTTGTACTCACTGGAATGGGAATAGTAATTTGTACCCCTCAGCTATCCAACACTTTCCCTAATGTTGCAGTAATTGGAATGGGAATAGTCATTTTTACCCCTACGCTATCCAACACTTTCTCTACTGTTGCACTCACTGGAGTGGGAATAGTAATTTGGACCCCTTCGCTATTAAACACTTTCCCTAATGTTGCAGTAATTGGAATGGGAATAGTAAATTTTACCCCTACGCTATCCAACACTTTCTCTACTGTTATACTCACTGGAGTTGGAATAGTAAATGTTATCCCAACATTTTCTCTACTGTTGCACACAATGGAGTGCAAAATGTAAATGTAAAAATTATTAAATATTGTAATGTTTTAATTTATAATATAACTTATGTTATAAGTGTATGTATATATATATATATATATATATATATATATATATATATATATATATATATATATATGTATTTGTAAATTTTTATATATTTATAACATTTAAAAATAAATTAAAATGATTAGTTTATTAATTGTTTTAAAGTAATATATACATTTATGTATTACTTTTTATATATGTATGCTTACATTTGTTAAATCATATATATTTATTATATTTGTCAAAATGTACATTACATCTAAATAATTTTCAAGTTAATTTTATTATTTCATTTATTTAACATTATTTTTTATATATATATATAAAAACGATATTTTGTACATCGATATGTTTAACATCAATATTTTTTCAATATTTTAGTCATTTACTTTATAAAGATAGGATGTCGATATTTTGACTATCGATATTTTTGTGTCTATATTTGTGTATGTGGATATTTTGGTAATCAATATTATGTCAGTAATCCGCTGGTTCCTTTCAATATACAAAAAGTTTAGTGGACAGCCACAGTCGGTTTTGATGGTCGTACATCAGTCCAGTTTTCTCCCAGGGTGTGGGTAGTCATTTTTTTTCTGTCCCACACCACCAAGTTTTTACTGGCAGTGATGCACACAAAAAACAAATACATTACACCGTCCACCCTACATAGGGCAGATGGTGTAATGTCCTTCCTCCGGTGGCCCTTACTCCATTAGGCAGTCTGAGGAAATTTCCCATTGACAGAGCCAAAGGAGGCGCCATTGATGGATAATTAAAGGTCCTTTCATCTCTAAATGAGGTGGGTGGCTTGCCCCCAAACTCTAAATCAGCCCTTGAGTCAGAAATGTCCTATTACGTATGGTAATCTTCATTACTCCGGGTCCCGTAGTCCTCGACACCTTCGTCAACAAGTGAGATGTACTATCTCTCTGACAGAAAAAAAGAAAGAAGGAATGCTGGAATTACCCCCACCCCCCTCCCGCCGGGAGTACAAATGGGTACAAGTCCCAGCATTCCCTCTGAAATACCAAGCCCAAGATGAAGGCCGGCACACAAAGGGAGGGAGGGAGGGAAGTCATGAAGGAAGCGACGGGACCCAGGATGCACCGGAACGTGGTAGTAAGCATCCTGAAGATCCAGGGTACACATGAAGTGACCCGGAAGCACCAAAGGAATCACCCTCTGCAAAGTCTACATGCGAAAGGGAATCCGCAGAACCCACTTGTTCATAACCCTTAAATCCAGAACCAGGCGGTAACCCCCCGTGACCTGGGGCACAAGAAAGATCAGGGAATAAAAGCCCGACCCCACCTCCGCAGGAGGGACCTCCTGAATGGCCCCCTTCAGAATAAGATCCTCCACCCCTTGAGAGAGATGAGACCTCCTGGATCGGCAAGCAGGCCAAGGAGTCGGGCGGACACCGGAGTCTGGGGGGGGGGACAGAGAATTCCACCACATAACTCTCGCACAAGATGTCCAACACCCAAGCGTCGGAACAGGACTGAACCCAGGCATCCAGGAAGAAGCGCAGCCGCCCTCCTACCAACAGCCCAGTAACCACAGCCAAGGAGTCAGGAACGAGGCATAGCAGGAGGAGGGGACCTAGCCTTACGATCCCGACCACGACCAGAAGAAAACCTCCCCTGGACCTTCCGAAACTGCCTACGAGAGGAAGGGCGGAAGAAAGGCCTAGGCTTAAAGGGAGCAGGGGCAGCAGTAGAAGCCTTAAAAGATGAAGAGTGCTTCTTTTCCTTAAACAGCTTGTGCAACTTGTCTTCCAACTCCCCCCCCAAACAGCATAGAACCCTGAAAGGGCAAAAGCAAAGCACAAGCTTTCTGCGCAGAGTCAGTTTTCCAGTCTTTCAGCACAAGACTGCGACGAGCCGCCACACAAGCACCGCCTGAGAGGGCAGCCGCCCGCACCACATCAAAAGAGACATCAGAAAGCAGCTCCACCTGACGCTCGATGTGTCCAAGAAGAGTGGAACAGTCCGTGGCATCATCCATAGACTGATAGAGGGACTTAATGTCAGACAGCAGGGACTGCGACACATAAGTACCATAGACACCAGCCCTCAAGGCCAGATGGGAGCCAGAATACACCTTCCGGAGAGCAACGTCGGCCTTCTTGTCCAGAGGATCCTTCAGCACAGCGTCCTCCGACAAGGAAGTGCGACCCACCAAACTCGCCACAAAGGAGTCAATGGGGATCGAATCCGGGAGCTCCGTAGCCATATCCTGCAGGGGGTAAAGGCGGGCCATAAAACGCGGAACCGGAATACGGTCCGGATCAGCCCACTCCCGCTTCAGAACATCCTTAATAAAGGGGTGCACCGGGACATCCACCGCGGCAGAACTCTGGAATTGCCACAGCAAAGAACCACCAGAAGTATTGGGAGCAGCCACATCAGCGAAGCCCATGTTCTCCTTCACATGACGCAAAATCTCAGGCAGGGCGTCCTTGTCAACATACTTCCCCTTGAGGTCAGAGTCTCCCGCAACCGCAGACTCATCCCCAGAGGACTCCGAAGAAACAGGAGCAGAAGCCGCCCCCTTGCTGCGAGCCCTGCCAGCACCCATCTCCGCAATGGTCTCCTTAATCAAGCGCTTCAAGCGCGCATCATCACCCCCAACAGGGCACCTGGACTTGGCCCTAGGAGAAGGAGAATGTGAAGAACTGGAGGAAGAGGAAGACGACCTCTCCCTATGGCGTCTCTTCCTCGAACACTTGCCCATCCTCCAAGCTGAGAAAGGAAGCACAATACAACAAACACCCCACAGCAAGAAGCAGAAACGCCAAAAACCGCTACGCGGTACTCACCACTGCCCCGCATTTAAATCCACCAAGCAAATGCCGGGACAGGAGCGCCTGACTCCCCTCAGGACGGAAGTCAGGCCGCGGAAACCGCAAGGAGACACCACGCCACAGCCAATCTGGAACCGCACAGGAGGCCACGCCCCCTGGTAAGCCAGGCAGACCAGGAGGGGCGGCCATCGGGCGAGCGCTGATCCCACGCAGAGCAGCATCCAAGCGCGGCCGACACCAGCGCGAAACAGCCCCCATGCCACTCCCCCCAAGCCCGGCAGGGAGGGAGAGGCAGAGCGATCCAGAAGAAAAATCGTCAAAGTAAGTCCAGCGCGGGAGCGTCTTCAAGCTCTTCGAGCTCCAAACACATCCGTCAGAATGACAGAAAAAAAGAACAGAGGGAATGCTGGGACTTGTACCCTTTTGTACTCCCGGCGGGAGGGGGGGTGGGGGTAAGTCCAGCATTCCTTCTTTCTTTTTTTCTGTCAGAGAGATAGTACATCTCACTTGTTGACGAAGGTGCCGAGGACGGAGGGACCTGGGGGTAATGAGCCCTGCAAAGCTCCCTAGGCTCTTGGTAGCATTCATATAATTTAATAGCAGTTGTGGTGTGACATCTTACTGGTCTAGAAGACACTCTAGAAGCTATTTAATGATATATTCAACAACGTCAAAACTAGAGAGTCTGAATATTGTTTGCTTTCTATGATAAATGCTCTGTGATTGATATCAAGGCAGAACTCTGGAATATAATGTTGATCAATCTGTGTAATCCTATTTTGTTAATCTTCTCATGATGTTGGAGGAGCCTTCTCCTGTGGACTCATTAGGGGCTCTCTGTAAATCCAAAAGGTCCCATGAAAAATGTACTTGCCCTTACAGAATTACGATATCTGCTGAAACACTGCAGATATGTTTAGTTTCAGGAAGTGGTTTTGACTACTAAAAGAAATATTCAAGTGAACACCCTGGGGAAATTAAGGATTTACTGTTGCAATTGGACCTGAAATTCCACATTCCCAAAGTAATTTATTATTTCTAAGTGGACCCTTGCTGTTTCATGAACAACGGTCCGTAATTTTGCCCCCTCAGGGAATTGTAGTTACCTAAAAAAACAAATGTGTCCAGTGCTGACAGGAATGATGAGATTATAATCAGTGTTCTCCCTTTCAGGGAAAACAAATTATAGTAATCCAGAAAACATTTTGTAGGTAGCACTGTATATTCTATTACCTACATGCCTCCCTAGCTTCAAAAATATTATCAGCAAAGCAGAAATGTCGTTTGACCATTAATTTCATTGTAAAATAGACTTGACCCTTAGCTTGTGTATGTGAATAGCTGAAACAGCACATGCACCATTCTGGTGTGTTTACTTGCTTTCGGGTACTCTTGGCATCAAAGTCCTCACACAACAAAATAAACACATTTGACAAACTGGAGACATACCTAGCAGAAGATAATTGAGCAATAACAAAGGCACTGTAAAAGAACAGGTGTTAAAATACTTTCCTATTAAAAAAACCACACAGTTATAACTGAGGAATTTCACTACAATAATTTCACTCGACCTTTTGGATAGAAAGAAAATTAGATGTGTATATAGAAGAATTAACTCGCTGGACATTATTTCTTGAAAGCATCTCATATATTAAATCCATTAATTGGAGACAAGTCTGCTAGTGTCCTGCAACATTACACGGTTCTAGACTCAACATTTTGTAATTCTGAGGAAATAATTTAGGGCCTAATTATGATCTTGTTGGGCAGGATTACTCTGTCATCCCATTGGTCAAATTACAATTCCATTATTCCCAATGGAACTTGTAATATGGCAGACAAGATATCCTTCATATTTTTGATGGACTATCCCATCCATTAAGATCGTAACCAGGCCCATAATCTCTCCATGCCTAAATGTCTGTAAAATGTATTTAATTAATTCACACTTGATGTACATCATCTTGTAGATGTCTCCTGACCCTTCGTGCTATATAAAACGCTCCGTTGTTTCAGAGCTAGATCTGCGCTCTATAAATACCAATACGTACATGCAATTATCACACATGATTAAATTAGAATGTCTGGTAGTTGAATTTTATCATGTGGCCACCAGGGTTTTGAGTCTCTAAGCCTACACTTTGGGGCTGATTATGATTGTGGAATGCCAGTCACCGCCAGCCATGCGGTCCTTCCGCAATCGTATTGCGATTCTCCACCCACGATATTATGATGGTGCAGGCAATCGCGATCGGACCGTGGCGGATGCAAAGACTGTCCGCCAAAGGCAATCCTACAGATTGCCTGGCAGATGGATCAGAGGGCCAGAAATAGTGGTGGTGCCTAGCAGGCATAGTCCACCGAATCATGATGCCTGGTATTGCAGACCTTTCACCATGGGAAGGTTGGTGGAGATTGGTGACGGGGGCCCGTTGCGGGCCCCCCTTGGGGGGAGGTGAGGGTGCACTGGGAGTACCCATGGTACCCCCTACATTTCACAGCACAACGTGGCAGGCACCATGTGGTGTCTGCCACGTAGTGCTGTAAAATGCCCAACATGGCATTTAAATATTGTGGTGGGTGCTGCTGTCAGCAGCACCGCCGCTATATTAAAATGCAGGATCCATCCGCCATGGTGGCGTACACATCCTGATCCGGTGTGCGGGACCGCCGCATGCATGGCAGACAGTCCCAGGTTACACCAAGATGGCGGATGGACTCCAGTCCGTCCGCCATCCTAAAGACCCCCTTTGTTCGCATTGTCAAACATCTTATATGCCAATTTGCATCCAGAAAACCCATTTAAATATACTAATGCAAAAAAGTAGAAATTAGTGCATTTTCTCAGCGGGAAAGGGTATGGGACACCTCCATTTTCTATGGTGGTGTAGGAAAAGGCTATCTCCAAGAGCAAAAGTAAAACCACTAACACAAGTGCCTATCATACTAACAATTTCGGATTACTGTCCCGCTATACAATCCACAGAAGAAAATATGTTGGAAGGAGTATGCATAATAATATATGACTAACATACATTCCGATGCAATCCTTTTGATTTAGCAAAATTGTAGCAGATACCTTCAGCATATAGACTTCTGTCTTTCTGAGTCAGGCCCCACATTTCTAATCCATTCAGTACAAATACAAGCCACTACTACCTCCTTTTAGAATGACCTGGACTCCAAAAAGGATCTCTAAGGAACAATATAATTACACTATTCGGTTTACAAAAAACAGAAAACATAATCCATAGGATATACAGTTTTCTGCTATTTTAAAATACAGTCCATCTGAAGCACTCCATTTTTCACACAAGGTTGTATGCAGATGCCTTTACTCTCCCGCAGGGGCTTCTTCAGAAAATAACCTTCTTCCCTTCTCTATGGCAACCAAGGCTTTTGTCTTTCTCTTTTTCTCGGTGATATCATTATATGCTCTCCTGGCCCACATTTTATGATAATTTGTGACCATAAAGCAATTTAGGTCAGTTTAATTAGCACCTAATTTTAAGAGAGAGGCCGCTAAAATGGAAGTGTGATGTAACTTCCTTTGTTCTCTCTTTATGGCGCTGATGCCATTGGGATGTATTCATTTTCAGATATGTTTCAGTACATTGGTTCGCGCTATAAATATTTCCGTTTACTTATTCCACAAGTCTTGGTGTATTTTAGTGTCAGTCTTTCTCACCTGTGATGGTGACATTCCTAAACCTTTTGACTCTCAAGTCATAATTGTGATTGCAAAGTTCCTGTTCTTTAAAATAAATCAGAACTGTAAATGTCACATCTGTAGAAGGGCATTAATGCGGAAAACAGCCTTAGTCTGCCTTTGTGTTGTCAGAAACAGAGAATCACGCTGCAGAGTGTCATGACAGTTTAAATTTGTCTGGCTGGCAATCTCCTTTCTCTGTGATGTTAAGCAGAGAAGGTGCTGTACACATGCCCTATATTTTGTGTACAGCACCAGAAAAAGATTGGGATGCTTTTTCGGAAAGGCACCTGAAGGAAAATCAGATACTGATTCAAAACAGATCGCATTGCTTGATAAAGTGAACTGAACATTGATTCATTTTAATCAATTATTTAATTAAGAGGATGTGGTCTCATGGCCAGAGTTGCAGAATTCGGAGCTGGGGAACCAGGTTCGAGCCTTGGTGTCGGCTCAGCATCCTGTGATTCTGAGAAAATCACTTAAGGGCCTGATTACGTTGTCAGTGAGTCCGACAAAGACATTGCCCCTGCGGTCCGCTCTCAGCATTACGATGCAGCTGGCGGAGGGATCGTCCTCGTGCTTCCCACGGGCTCAGGGTCAGTAATCCCTAA
This sequence comes from Lissotriton helveticus, assembly GCF_964261635.1. Taxonomy (NCBI): domain Eukaryota; kingdom Metazoa; phylum Chordata; class Amphibia; order Caudata; family Salamandridae; genus Lissotriton; species Lissotriton helveticus. The sequence continues at coordinate 642,846,479 of NC_136071.1, read as the reverse complement.
AGTTAGGGCGGTGCCTGCTCAGGCATCGCTGTAGGAATTACCACGTTCCTTTCCACCTGCCCTTTCATGGTGATTCACCCACCCCAAAGCGGCAGGTGGAAAGGGACTTTGGGGGCCTCTAGCAGGGCCCCTTTGCCCCCTGGCCAGGGCCGGACTGGGAACCACAACTGGCCCTGGCAGAGTGCTCGGCTGCCCCCCCTCCCCACTGGGGGGTGAAGGGGGAGATTGGGGTCGTTCGAAGTGCCGCCGAGCTCTCTGCCGGGCCGGTTTTTGGCCGATTTTGGAACAGGGCCAAAACGGCCCTGTAACAAAAACGGCCCCCAGCGGCACAAAACCGGCCCCCACCCATGCGGTGCACCGGGGGATTGCCTTGTGCCCGCTATGGCCAGTCCGGCCCTGCCACTGGCCCTCTGCCATTGGGCCGGGGCGCACCTACTGTGCCCCCTAAACTTCCCTGCACCATGTGACACACCACGCATGGTGCCTGCCAAAAAGTGCAGGGATGTTTTTAACATTTTTATTTTCTATTGGGGCGTGTGCTGCTGCCCGCAGCATGCGCCGCAATAGAAAATATACAAATTACTACTGTTCCTAATCAGGGCAGTGGGATCGCCGACTTCTGGTCCAGGGGTCCTGCTTCTGCCACAGTGCCAGTCGGACTAGAGTCCGACCGGCATTGTAATCAGGGCCTTAATCTCCCCGTGCCTAACAAAAAACGTTATTATGTGGCCTTGTGTAGCGTAACTGGGCCTCATGTAAAGCAATCCAATACCTTTGGGTCGAGTTTGCGTTATATAAGTCTGCAACAAAATATAAGAAAATTAGAGCAGTGCAAAACTGCAATAATGATACGTGCTGCTTTTTTACTGAATTGTTGATGTTGCCTTTCTGTATCTTTAGATGGTAATTGATTCTACCGCTAATATGATGACTTATCAACACCACAAAGGTAAAGGAGATAGAAATGAAGACCTAGTTCTACAATCATGTCCCCAGTATTAGATGTGTGTGCACTGAATCAGATCACAGAAGGTTGCTTTAGATGTATCTTTCAAAATCCCTGACATCTCCTTCTCAAGCAAAATGATCTCCTTGAAAAGATAATTAGACCCATGGATAAAGTGTCACTCATTTCTTCGGTTTCAGGAGGTTGACAAGGGGGTGCTGTGAGCCATAACTCCACAAATGTGGAATATAATATTTTCGAGGTCAAAGGTCACCAGGAATAATCGCTGACACATGAAAAGAATTTCATCTTTCCCAATACTGTTTGTTTTAGACATTGATCTTATGACAAATTAAAACTTGTTGAATATAGGATTCGTTAGGAATTGTAACAAGGGTTGAATTATACCCAATGAAATTTATTTTTAATGCGGATAAGGCAATACAACAGAAATCTGTCTTATTTGGCAGTTTGGACTAAGCAAGTTTTCATTTAATCTCAAATAAGACAAATGTCGAGTAAAGCCACTTAACATTGAGGTGAAGGTTGACATCACTTATCAAGGGAGAGTGGCTGACAGCTTGATAACTCTCAGGGCAGACTTGACTCTTCGGCGTTGTAAATAACAGTGTCTCAAGCGCTAAACGAAAACTGTTTTTTTAATAAAAACAAAATGCGCGCAGGTAATGTATTTATGAATAGAGTAACGTAATTTGACATATAGTGATCAATGATGGCCCCACACAGTTATATTGGATAAGAGGGAATACATGCAATAAAAGTTATGTATTATTTTTGCTTTGAATTATTGCTTTCATTTTAATAACAAAATAATAATTAAAACCGATATATTTATGTATGGGAATGTTCATTTTCAAATTGCTTTGTAGCATATCCTACACTGGTGCACAAATGTTATTTATCCTGCAAAACCCGCGGCTATGTGTGATAAATGAAAGATTAGTGTGTACAAAAGGGCCATTCGAAATTACTGCACCTGAAATGGGCAACTTTATTGAGGATTGCCCCAATCTGAATTGAACCTAAATCACATAGACAAAGGCTTTCATAATATCACCCAGCAAGACATATTTATGTGGTTGTCCAGGTTTTTTTTTTAAATTGTATATGTGTGTCACTCAAAAGCATCTCTTTCCAGTTTGTCAACAAATCTACTCTGTTTATGGATCCTCGTCACTCTGCCCATCCACCTTTGACACCGCCCCCCACCCACCGTGGATATTTTTCCATTCAGCTCACCAACTTTGAGACTCGTTCCACCATCTACCTCAATGGCCCCTCTTAAGGTCTTTCAGGAGGGCATTCATGCTGGGTATTCCGATGAATGCCAGAGTGGTATTCCTCTGTTTTTTCTCTGCTGAGGACCTTGTCTTGTTTTGCTTTACCTTGCTCTGTAGTTCAAGTCAATCAAGATCATTAGAAATGACACTTCTATGGAATAATCGGCCTCCAATATCGATTTATTATGGGAACATTATCAATATTGCTCTTCTTCATTGTAGGGATTTGCTTTTTTTTGGATGTTGTTGTTGGGCGTCTCGGATTAACAAATTTGGACACAGGCGTGGTTTGGGTAGACACTCCAAGTGTCACCTATATATGGCATAGGGTGCTCTGCGCATTATGTATATACAATTTTCTTGATATTTAGATACCAAAATAGGGGCCTAAAATAATTTGATTCAGCAAGCATAAGCAGATGCTGTACAACCAGTTATGGGCTGTACTTGCGGTCAGTGATTGACAAACTAGCAACCCTGCCTGCAACACAAGAGGTGGAGCTAAATGAAATAAAACTCCAACTCAAGTCAGGAATGCGGCAACCACAAAAAACAAACATTCCACAAACTACCTGCATCACTATCCAGTTAATAATAGTACCAAAAAGCCCCCAACCTCAGAGTAGGTCAAGTCCACAGACCGGAGGCTACCATTATGCATTATTCCTTTGATATAAAAAAAGCAGCCCAAATGACAAAGAAAAGCCCACAACAAGTACACCTCTCAAGGGGGCAAAACCAAACAGCTCAATCAGATATACTCCATCTTTAGGATAGCATTCAAACAAGTAGTTCCAGCACAGGAGCCATCAACACAGATCGCAGTAACTGGAGCACGCTGGAGCTCTCCAACATTAGCAAGGTCCACCTTGCAAAATTACTGTAATGTAAAAAAGGGGGGTGCACCATGTCTCTTTAGCACAAAATAAGTCACTAAGGGGTCTATTTATGTATCACTTTGTATTGATCTTGCACCACGCAACATGGTGCAGGAGCAATGCAACTTAAAAATGAGATTTATGAAGCCACGCAAGGCCATCTTGCATGGCCCAGAGTGGCTTCATAAATCTTGAGTAATGCAATGCATCAATAATGGCTGCGTTGCAGTACTCTGCACCAGGGAGGTTGCGTCGGTGTTCCCATACAACATTCATGGATTTTGACACATTCTCAGATTTACCAGAAGTGGTAGACCTGGGAATGCTCCAAAAACCTACGCCTCCCCAGGTGAGGTGTATTGAGTAGAAATAAGGACACTCTGTAGCACAGATAAAAAGAGGAAAAGGCCTGAAGGGATTGATTTTGTGCAGTAAAGTGCCCCTTCCTGCAGAAAAACAATCCTCCTCACAACAGAGGCACCCTTGTACCATGGTGCAAGGGTGCCTGTGTTTGCGCTAGGCAGCCAAAAGGGTTTTAGCGCATGAGAAACGGCAGGAATGTGCTGTGTTGACTCAAATACAATGCCTTCCTGCCCTTTCCCTGTCTCACAGTGCAGCACTGTAAGGTGACTTGCTGCTCTGCACTGTGCAACTGGGCCATAAATATAGTCCTCAGCGTACAAGAGACGGTAACAGAAGCACAGGTTCCCAAAGACCACCAACAGCAAATTGACAGTGTGAAAATGTGACCACTGCAATCCACCAAATGGGCAGCACAATAGATCTTAAGTCTGGACCAAAGAGCTCATAAAACCATCAGCTCGGGAAGATGTTATTCTTGGAGTAGTACAAGCCAGGTACCTCCTGACCTACAAGGCATCATGGAGTCAACAGAGGAACGCTGCAACAGTGTCTCCCCAGGTCACAATAAGACTCCCACCAAATGTTGACCATAGCCAGTCAGTAGCTGAGAGCAAGGAACAGAAGGAAGTGAAGGTGCAAAACACCGGTTGTTAGACCCGTCTGCTTCTGAGAGTCCCCTCACCACTATGATTTCTTTTGTTCCCCTGTACCTCCCAAAATTTGTCGCTTTTTATTTGTCTACCAGGACTTTTTATGTGTTGTCTCATGGGGTTAGACGTTCCTTGATGCCCAGTTGCTCACAAGGTTTGTGGCACCTATTTACAAGGCGCCTGGCCCAAACCTGTGGCATTACAAACTGGGGTTGTCAACCTGTATAAATGAACCTAAAAATGGTGGACACCTTTTTTTTCCTCATGTGAAGTGACTCCCATGGGAGCCTTCATGTACCCTGGCCTCTTGAGGTTTTGGCGCCCTTTGTTTGGCGCGCATTTCTGACAGGAATTCCTTTATTTTCCTCAGGTACACAAAATGGCTGCTCTAGAACCCCAGTACGGTGGCTGTGAGTGTCCTAAATACCCCTCAAGAGTGCCTTGTCATTGTCACAGCCAGAGAAGGTTCTAGAACCTTCTGGCTCGTGCCAGTACCCCAGGGCACTGGCTATATAAGGCCCAGACCCTGGCGGCCATTTTAGATTAGATGAGAGAGAGAGAGAGATTGATTGAATGAAGGATTAAGAGATTCCAGACTTGACACCAGATTGACACCTGCCCTGTTGACCCCTGAGGTGGCTGGTAGCGCAGGCAGTAGAGCAGCAAAGGGTTGCTGGCGTTGTGTCTGACTGGCGTTCCAGTCAGCTACGTGAGAAGTGATCTAGCGCCTACAGCGCCTGCCCAGCGAGTACCTCATTGCCCTCAAAGACTGTGGCCAGATTCGTGTGCCTCCCCGCCCCCCCGGTGGTGAACTGTGATCGCTTTATCGAGTCGCGAGGCGAGAGCAAGTTTGCCGCGACCGCGATCGTCAGCTATGCCCCCTTCGCGACAGGTGCCTCTAGAGGGGAGCTCGGACGTCTCCGAGCCCCACCAGCGTAGAGCGCTTCCTGCACAGATTGAAGGTGAGGTGGTGCGCCGGGGCAGGGAAAGGCCGGCCTTCGTTGGGCGGGACTAGCGTCTCTGCCACTCCCCAGTGACCCGGGAGCTGTAGCTGTGGGCGGGAACCACCCTGAATGCGGAAGTCGGAGGGAGGTCCGTGGAGCCCCTGAGAGCCCCGTCGCTAACGAGAGGAGTGCTGTGCCCGACTGAATCGTATCTTGAATTGCAGCCGATGTGAGGTGAGCCCGTTTCCTCATAGTGAATGCAGCGTTGTGAAGGAACTGTGAACCGGCATTTATTTGACTGTGCGTGAAGGTTGTGTGACCTCTCCGGCAGCCCGTTCGTCAGTCTAATGACTTTGAACTGGTGCCGCCTGTGCTCAAGTGGTGCTAAAGCCCGTAGGCGCGCATAGACTTCACCGGCAAAGCAGAGATCCTATCCCGGTGACCGCCGAGTGCAAATGATGTATTTACTGTGTTTCCTTGCCTTCTAGATATACGCGCATACGCCTTGAGTGATTATTAAAGAGTCCCAAACCTTATTTTGGGCTCAGAGAAGCCGTATACCTGGTCATTGAAAACAGCATAAACTGTAAGAGTTATCTTTCCCATTTGAAACGTATTGCAGATGTAATGATTCTAAAGTATTTAATTGGTGGCAGCGATACCAGAAGAAACATGTGGTTGTTTATTTAAATGAACCAATATTTATTCTGATATTTATTCTGATATTTATTCTGATATTTATTCTGATATTTATTGTGAGACTCATTCCTGAAGTTATTCTATTTATTAATACTATTTATTACCAGAACTGTATGACCAAAAGAAATGTATATGTGCTTTCCCAGTCAACCCTATTTACAACAAAGAACTTTTATATAAAGGAATCGTATTTTTCTACAGTGGTGGTGTGGTGTCCTTCTTTTTGGTGTGGATGTACAAGGAGTTATTATTGGGTCAGAGCCGGCTTAACACTACAGCCTTCACTTGCCTTGTCACTTGAGCCAAGCTACCCCCTTTGTGCTGGGCTTGCCCATCGCAGGTCCAACACCGGTACTTTGCGGATCAAATACATGTTTCCCCTAGCTACGTGTCTCAGGGAAAGAACAACGTAATTCACAGAGGCTCAATGTTACTTTTGGCCCAGGAAATCCCTTTTCTATGGCACATTACTAACACTAACATTCTATCAGTTGTATTCTGATGACCAGTGTGGAATAATTTGGAAGAATCTACCATTATTACTTGGATAAAAAACCAAATCGCACAGCAGGTGTGGAAGGAAAAAAGAAATTTGAGAAGTGGGGCATAGAAAATATACAACACAAGGAAATTGCAGATCCATAATTTAAAGCCCTAAATCGAAGGCAACAAAGATGCATGGTTGCACTGTTGCTGGTAGTAGACAGCACTTCTGCAAAATCAGGCACAAAGCTAATGTGGGAAGGGGCTCCTATGATATCAGTGCTTGAGGAGCAAGAAGCCACTCACTCTCATCATCAGCTGGGGCGGTTACCAACTGTGACAGGAAAGGCGAGTGGAAGTGCAAACTTAGGGGCAGATTAGGATGGCGGACGGACCTGCGTCCGTCCACCACCCCAGGGGTGGAGGGACCGTCCGCAGGGGCAGCGGCGGTCCCTCCGTGCAAATTACGATGTGACCGCCACCCTGGCGGTCACATCCTGTATTAATAACATTGTGGCGGGTGCTGCTTCAAGCAGCACCCACCGCAATGTTAAAAATGCATGTATTACATTTACATGCACAAAGCGGCAGGCACCACGCGGTGCCTGCCGCTTTGTGCATGTAAATGTTGGGGGCTACCATAGGTACCCCCCATGTGCACCCCTCACCCCCCAACACCCTGGGGGCCCGCAACGGGCCCCCAAAAGCCAAAGTCCACATGCTTTTCAACGGCGGAAAAGCCGCAGCGGAAAAGCATGTCTCCGTGCAAATTCTAATTTGGCTGACGGTGTCTTGCAGACACCGTCACCAAATAGCCCTCCCCACCCTGCGGATCAGCGGCGGACGGACCTGCCGTCCGCCGCTGGTCCAACCGCAATCCCACCACCATCCTAATATGGCGGTGGGTGTTCTATGTGGCTGCGGCGGTGAATCCGCATACTCTGGGCCTGCGGTGGCTTCCGCCGGCCCGGAGTATGCGGATTCACCGCAATCATAATGAGGCCCTACTTGTGGATACACTGGATTGGGCATAGCTCCCAGGGGTGTTGCACTCTAGCTCCAACTGAAATGCTGGCCACTGACATGAAAATATAATTCCTGTATCTCAGCCATTGGAAAAACTGAAAAATTGCTCATGGAGGGAATAGGGAGCAATATTGAAGACCAGCATTTCCTGTCACACATAAATACCGTTCACCTAGTAGCATTGCAGGAAACACCGATAAAACTGTAATTATAAAATCAGCCCGTAGTGAGTATCATTTTGTGACAAAATTACATTGCAACCATACGCTCGACCCCTGGAGAGAGCTTCAAGAGATGCACTTTATTTAACCACCTTCAGGCCATAACAATTGCAACCACAGACATAGTCCCTAGAAGGCATAGCGCTCCAGACTGTAGAGCAAACGTTCCAGCCTCATGAAAACATGAAGGAATTCCCGGAGAGGTTAATCCTTCTGAGTGCCACCAAACTCAGGGTGGGGACACCTCAAGTCCAATTAGGGGGAAAGATGCACACTTCCTCATGTTATTGGTTACGACCCCACCATCTGTTGGCCACCCCTCACAGAGAAACAACCAAAATTAGGGCCAAAATAGTCAAGAATAATTCAGCCCCGCAGGGCATTATGGGGTGCTTTTTCAGGAGCAGTGAACATTTTATTAGTGGCTCTCATGCTGTGCCAGGGAGAGCAGCTGCAGTTTTTGACTTTGGGTTACTTGGAATTTTCTTGGCCATGCAGCATCACACCACAGCCTTTTTCTTTTTCAAGGGGTGCTGAGTCCCCCCTGGACACCCTGCCCTCCATTTGGGGGCAGCCCAATGAGCCCACCCCTGGCCACCCTCGTTGCCTCCCGCTCAGGCAGTCCTCTTCCGTCAATGCCACGGGTGCCAGCAAGGTCTCAATGCCTGCCTGCTCCTGCAGTTAGACGTGGCGATCTGTGGCGGGCTCCTGCTCACCCTCAGACACGGCACTGGGAGGCTGGCCACACAATGGTGCTCCCCCATTTGCTTGCGATGGTTAGGGATGGGATCCCGGCCCCTGGAAAAGAGTACGCCTGAGGATGGGGTCCCTGGGCAAGTTGGAGAGTAAGGGGAGGGAGCCCCTATGCAACCCCCTCCCGGGAGCAATTTACATTTGTCCTTGCGCTGACCCTCAGGTTCTGGCCACCCCAGTGGTATTTACCTGACGATGCGGAAAGGTCAAAGGCCACCAAACTTAAAATGCAATAACTCAGGTCGTTTGGCAGATTTGGATGATTTTGGGCTCATTTTACTCCTGGTGACAAGCTTATCCATCTGGGGCAGTTGCAGCAGACCTCCAAAGCAGTGCATTCCTCGGGGAGCTGATTCTCCTGGCTCCCTGCACCAGCCTTCCTCCTGGTTTCTGTGTGCAAAAGTCTAGGGCTTTCCACCAACTGGTCCTCAGAGGGAGTAAATGGGACAGCTTCACTGGCCCTTGGGGAAACCCATTGTTCCTGGGTTCAACTGGTCAGAGTCATTAGCCCTGTGTGGGGGATCGTGGGTTCCTCTAATCCTGCATAGTCCCCATTGCTGCAGGCTACCTGTGCGCAGTTACCGGGCTGCACACTACAGTAGTCTCTCAAGTGTAGCCTGCACATTTTGTGTCCACGTGTGTGCACACGTGTTCACATGCAACCAGCCATGTGCCCCTTACCCATGCTGCATCGCAGCAGTCTTATCCTAAAAGGCAGGCACTGTGGGTAAACACACACAGTCCATTTGTCATGTGATGACCGTGGGGGAGACACCAGTAGTGAGACTTACCCAAAGTAAAAAGTCAAAAACCAGGTGTGGTATCTCCCTCCTCTGTTTCCCCCCCGGCGGCTACGCGTGTGATGGTTGCTGCTCGCGGTGACATCACTTGGAATGTCACCGCGACCAGCGTTCCAAGGCGAGCGCCGGGGGCACTCTGGAGGCGACAGCTGCGAGGAAGGCTGTGGCTGAGGTCACAGGAGTTCGTACTTCAAATAAATCTTACAGTTCATTCACCACCCTTTGTTTCGTGCTTCTTTGGTGAATGCCACACTGGCGACGAGGGTCAAGAGCCTGTGACCTCAACACGCCAAGAAGAATACGGCCGCAGGAAGGAAAAGGAACAGCAGCAGCTGACTGGAAAAAAACACAGCCGGCCGATCGTGAAGGAAATGAGTCACGGTGTAACTGTCTGAAAAACGAAGGAGTGACAGATGAAAGGAGCAGCCCGGAAAGAGGACGCGTCGTCTACACGGAGGAAAGCGGAGGAATCGTAGGTGCCTGGGGAAAGACGTGAATATTCACTAAACGACTGTCATCCCGGAGGTGAGGTACAGCTGTCTGAAGCCCCAGCGCGCAGGTCCCATACCTCCTGCTCACACGATGTGTGGCGGACTTTGACCTAGACTAGCATAAGGTCAGGAAACCCTCCAGTTCACGTCAGTCCCTACCAAGTGCCAATTATAGCACAACCGGAGCTGCGGATCTAGCGAGAACCAGGCGCATAGTGTACAACCCTGCATTCGAGACTTTCACCGCGCGCACCCCCTACCTTCAACGGGGCAGTTCAGTGCCTCATCGCCACGGGGGTGTGGGTAGCCTGGCCTTCCGTGATTGCATCCTCCCCGCCCGGTCAGCGGTGTGATACTTCAGGCGTTCTGATAAGAGGAGTTTGTTCGCACAAGGGCAGCGCTGTGTTGTGTATTGTTGGCAAAGGGGTGTTTGAAGCCTGGCCTCGAGTGGTGAATTCTCTCTGTTTCACTGCCAGAGCCCCTGCGTTAGTGGTGCGTGGTTTTCAGCACGCAGGTGTGAAGAGCACTCACGGAGCAGCGCAAGTAGTGAACATTGAAAGTATAATCCTGTCGTTTTGGATGGTGAAGCAACGCGTTTCTGGGCTGTTGTCAGACAGGAACTTGCCAGGGCTGCAGAGAAGTTTGAGGCGTATTGGCTGTTCAAAGGAATATGAGTAGTATATCCAGGGGCCCCTGAGAGCGCGACGTGGAAGGTGCAAGGGGCCTACGAGCGCAGCGGAGTAGCGTTTCTCTGCCAGACTAACCCATCCTTGTGCCTGAGTGACTGTGGGTCCTATTGTCATAACGGCGTGGAAAGTGAAAAACCATTTTGTGAACGCACTTTTGGGAGCACTGCAGTGAGACCATTTTGGTTGGAGTACTGCCCTGACATTCTTCACCAAGCATCCTTATCTTGTGACTTTGAGAGCAATGTATTGAAATGTATTGAAATTTTGGAGGGGCAGGTTTTATCTTTCTTCGTGTACATTTTGGCGAGTGGAAGGTGTGCAAGGGTGGTTGGACCTCTGTTTTTTTTTTCAAGTGTCTCCACTGGTGGTTTTATTTCTCCTCCCTCTAGTCACATTGAGTCAGCTCAGATTTCTGGTTCTCACAGAACGCAGTTTGTTACTCGAAGGGTAGGTGCCTACCTGAAGGTTAGAGTTTCTTTCTGCCCACTGTGTACTAAACATGCAAAATGTGACCCCTCCACCCTTTTTTCTGACCAGCCCAGGGGACCCCACCATTCTGTGGAAAAAATGGAAAAAAGTGTTCATTAATTATGCTACTGTGTGTGGGCCCAACTTGGGTCTAGAAAGGAAAACTGCATTACTGTCTTATTACTTGGGCGCAGAGGGGGAGGAAGTCCTAGACCATCTCCCGGATTTGGGGGCACAGGAGGCAAGGGGTCTGAATGAATTTGAAATTAGTTTAAAGAAGTTAGACTTGCACTACCTCCCCAAGACCAGCACAATTATGGAGAGGTATCATTTTGGCAAGAGGGCACAAAAGGATGGGGAATCTATAGAAGATTTTGTGTCTGAGTTGAGGAAGTTAGCTGCAACGTGCAAGTTTGGGGGAGCGAGCGAGGAGAGAATTAGGGACCAGTTTGTTTTGACCTGCAGGATGGAGCGTGTGCGTGAGGAGCTTTGGCTTAAAGATGACCCGCCATTGAGAGAAGTCCTCATCATAGCCAAGCAAGTAGAACACATGTTGCAGTGTGTCAAGGAGATTAAGCAAGATGCAGGGGAGAAAAAGAACGAAGACAAGACCAATGTCAGCGAAGTGGTGACCGAATGTGAGACTGTGTCTGTAGTTAAGGGTCAGAAGACAGTGGGCAAGGAGCAGAAGGAAAGCAGACCGGGAGGGTCATTCAAAGGTACCTGCTACAGATGCGGGAAACAAGGGCACCTAGCCAACGACAAGGAGTGTCCCGCCCTCAGGTTCACATGTAACAGGTGCGGTAAGAAGGGTCATTTCAGGCAATTTTGCAAGAGTGGGCAGGGGGCTAGTAGACAGAGTAGAGACAGAACAAATGTGGTGAGCGACGAGTTTGTTGTGCAAGTACAAGAGTTGAAGGCGCCAGGTCCCAGAAACCCCTTGTGTAAGGAAGTTACAGCACAGGTTGAAGAGGAACAAGTTGATAGTCCCAAGGACATCATAAAAGTTGGGAATGTTGACCTAGATGCATTGTTTGACTCTTGCTCCCGTATAACCATCATTAATGCCAAGGAGTTCTCACGTGTGTCCGGAGGCAAGATAACCTTGAGGAGGTTAGACCTGAGACCAGGAGGGTATGCAGGGCGCCCCATCTCCATGAAAGGGTACTTCCTGAGTAAAATTGAATACAGAAACAGGTCTACTGTGTCCAAAGTATATGTGTCCACTGTAGGGGAAAACATTTTGGGGTGGCGTGCTCAGAAGGGGTTAGGAGTGTACCTCAACCCCAACAGCAATCCCCAGATCTTGATACAGGAGATACAGGAGGGTAAGACCAACATAACAAGAGAATTCGAGGAGGTGTTCAGGGAAGAGCTTGGGTGTTTGAGGAATTACAGTCACAAAATCAAATTGAAGAAGGATGCCAAGCCTGTTGTGGCAAAAGTCAGAAGACTCCCCATAGCAATTCAGGAGGAAGTCAGAATGGAACTGGAGAAACTGTGTAAGGCCGGAGTTATCGAACCTGTGGAAGCGACCGAATGGTTGGCTCCAATCGTGGCAGCCAAAAAAAAAGGATGGGTCAGTCCGGCTCTGCATTGATTTGAGAGCACTCAATAAAGAAGTCGTCGTTGACCGGTACCCCTTGCCAAACATCACCCAGATGATGAGCCTGCTGGAGGGTGCCAAGGTGTTTTCCACCCTCGATCTCACCTCGGCCTATTTCCAGGTAAAACTTCACGAAGAATCTCAGGAACTTACTGCTTTTGTGACACCCATGGGTGCTTACAAATTCAAAAGGATGCCTTTCGGTCTAGTCTCGGCGTCTGCCGTCTTCCAAAGAATCATGGGCAATATCCTGAAGGGCATCCCGGGCGTCATGTGTTATCAGGACGACGTATTGATTTTCGCCAAGAACCAAGCTGAGCACGATGAGAGACTGAGATGTGTTCTGAGGAGGTTTTTGTCCCAGGGCCTTACTGTGAAGAAGAACAAATGCGTTTTTGGCTGTGCCGAGTTGGATTTCCTGGGTCACAAGATTACTGCAGAGGGCATACGTCCCAAGATCGAGCTGCAGAACACCATTGTGAACCTGTCACCCCCCAAAAGCAAAGACGAGATCAAATCATTCATGGGGATGTTGGAGTTTTATGAAAAGTTCATTAGAAACTTAGCAGGCAGGACTTACGCTATCAGGCTGTTGCTGAAGAAAGAAAGTGAATTCAAATGGAGCCAAGAATGCCAGAGCGAATTTGAGGACGTAAAGAGAGCTCTTGCGGAAGCCCCTAGTTTGAAGTCGTACATGCCCGGCCGGACAACGATCCTCACCACTGATGCTAGTGCAAAAGGGTTGGGAGCGGTTCTTACCCAGAAAGGTGTGGAAGGAGAAGAAACCGTGGCCTTTGCCTCAAGGTCACTCCAAAAATCTGAGAACAACTACTCAGTTATTGAAAAAGAGGGACTGGCGGTATCCTGGGCAGTAGGAAAATTTAGGGACTTCCTGTGGGGCACGCAGTTCACCCTCCGAACCGATCACAAGCCGCTAGTAGAAGTGTTCAGCAAGAAGGGTTTGGACGCCATCTCCAGTAGGATAAGACGCTGGGTGGTCAGCCTCCAGGAGTACACATTCAAGGTCGAGTATGTCCCAGGAACACAAAACCTTGCAGCCGACTGTCTGTCCAGACTTGTCAGCGATGCGGAAGCAAGCGAGAAGCAAGACAAAACCGATGAAGACGAAGAAGGATTCATGGTGGAGAATGTCTGCACCATCCAGAAGGCGTTGGGTGAAGAAACCTGGAGAAAGGCACAGGAAGAGGACAAAATCATGGAAGAAGTATGCAGAAGAGTGAAAGAGGGGTGGAAGCACGGAGACAAACGTGATGAAGACCTGCGGCCGTTCCAGGCCGTCAAGGACGAGTTGACCATCGTTGACGGATGCCTGTTCAGGGGAACAAGACTAATACCACCAGCTACTGTGAGAGACAACCTGATCGAGGTAGCGCACGAAGGACACTTGGGTATCACCAAGACCAAGCAAAGACTCAGGGAGAGCTATTGGTGGCCGAACATGGACCTGATCACGGAAAGAAGAATCAGGGAGTGCATCCCGTGCTGCAATAGCGACAAGGTCCTGAAACAACAGACACCTCCCATGGTGTGTAGGCCGCCCCCGTCCAGACCATGGGACGAGTTGGCTTTGGACATCCTGGGTCCAATGTCTGGGGAACTGCGTACACCCTATATCTTGGTGCTCGTGGATCTGTATTCTCGGTGGCCGGAGATTAAACTCGTCAGCGAAGTCACGACCAAGACCGTTATCGGGTTCTTGCAAGAAGTATTTATTCGTGAGGGGCTTCCCAGCAACATCCTCACTGACAACGGAGTGCAACTATGCTCAAAAGAGATGGAAGACTTCCTGGAAGAAAGAGGCATCAAGCACAAGCGATGCGCATTATACCACCCAGAAACCAATGGCATGGTCGAACGCTTTAACAAAACCATCAAGGAGAGCATCCAGCTGGCTAAAGCAAGTGGTATAAGTTGGAAAGAAGAGGTGTGGAGGCGACTGGAAGCATACAGGTTCACGCCTCATCAGACGACGGGCGTCACTCCGTTCGAATTGCTCTGCGCCAGGACACCAAACACAAAACTCACCCCGGGGTGGATGAAGTGGCACAAGGGGTGGTCTGACCGTACCAAAGAAAAGGAAGGTGAAAGGAAACATGAACAAGCCATGAGGGTGAGGAAAGAAGGTTACGACCAACGCAAGGCCGCACGGGAGGTCGGTTTTAAGGTTGGAGACAACATCAAAATCAGAGCTCCCACAGGGAAGGCGGTTTGGTCAGAGTACAGCAGTCCCACGAAAATCACAAAACTATTCAAGAATGCGGTCAAGACACAAGAAGGAAAGATATGGAATCTAGGGAGAGTTGTAAAATACCACCCTCCTGTAGTAGTCCCAGAAGGTGCAGGGGGGGGGAAGAGTGGTCGTGGACTAGATAGCGGCCTCGCCAGCAAGAGGCCGCCTGGTGTCCCTCTCCCAGGTTCCAGGCCCAGCAGGAGAGTGATCAGGCCTCCTAGACACTTTGACCAATATGTAATGATGTAACTATTGCCATTCTGCCTAGTGTATGTTTCCTCAAACTTTTTATTCCTTGGTGTAATTGTTCTATCCTATGTTTTCTATTTCTGCAGGGAAGGGGGATGTGTGGTATCTCCCTCCTCTGTTTCCCCCCCGGCGGCTACGCGTGTGATGGTTGCTGCTCGCGGTGACATCACTTGGAATGTCACCGCGACCAGCGTTCCAAGGCGAGCGCCGGGGGCACTCTGGAGGCGACAGCTGCGAGGAAGGCTGTGGCTGAGGTCACAGGAGTTCGTACTTCAAATAAATCTTACAG
Organism: Lissotriton helveticus; assembly: GCF_964261635.1. Classification (NCBI taxonomy): domain Eukaryota; kingdom Metazoa; phylum Chordata; class Amphibia; order Caudata; family Salamandridae; genus Lissotriton; species Lissotriton helveticus. The sequence goes on along the minus strand of NC_136071.1, from coordinate 642,831,372 downwards.
TTCATTCACCACCCTTTGTTTCGTGCTTCTTTGGTGAATGCCACACCAGGTGTTCCAAAAAGCACAAAAAAACAGACATACTCAATGGGCGGAACCCAATTGCACCACCAACTGCAAGAGATCCACCGTAAACTCAAGCTATCAGCACCATGCTCAAGCACAGCCGGAAACTCGCATGGTCACCATCAGAAATTACAGAAAGCTCAAATGAGCCGAAAGCTCAATCACAGAAATGGAAGCTTTTGCAAGATCTCTATGGGGGCACATAACTATGGTCAACATAAATACGATAGCACAATAGACCCAAGTTCCTTCTGTACTACTACCTGTAAAAACATGCGGCCATGAAACAATCAATTGAGATGGTGGCAACAAAAAGGGAACTAGGTCATGCTCTGAAGATGTCCCAAAGCAAGCACATACCACTGGCCCATTCGACTATCTTGAGCAAGCTGAGAGGCTCGTACATAAACAATATGGGAGAACTATAAAAAAGAGAGTTCTGTACTGGCAGAAACTGTTTGAAGCCTCAAGAAGAAAAATGCACGTGAGTTTTGGAGACTCGCGAACAACATAGTGGGACTCAGACCACCACCAGCATCATCCAACATAGTTGAAGAATTGTGGGAGGTCTACTTGCAGGAAACGTTTTGCGATGTAAAGGCACCAGAAAGGGGACACACAAACATGACCAATGCCCCTCCAGGATTAGAACTCCCTTTTGCTCAGGAATCTATCATTTTGGAATCTGACACAAAAGTAATCATGTTAGGGCGCCGAAACAGGGCTCCTGGCCCGAACAGCCACCCACCGGCCATATTTTTTTATTTATTTTATTTACTTGAGTTTTATATAGCACTGACTAGACCCCGAGGTATCAGAGCACTTTACATGAGGAGAGCTACATAGGGTACAAATTACACATTGTTACAGATACATCCGTTGGTTCTTGGCGTGTAGAGAGGTAAGCGGGAGTGTAAAAGGGTGAAGGGGGAGTTTAAGCAGAGTATAGGCACAAGGATAGACAAAACAGGCAAGTGGAGAGGAATTCAAAGGAGAGAGGAAAGGAAAAAGGGAGGTAGCCAAATAATGAAGGAGGGGAGAGGAGGTGGAGGGGGTAGAGGACACAGTGTGGAGACCGGGAAGTAACTGTGTCTGGTGTCCGGTTGGGTGGTAGACAGCTCCCCGTAGGACAGGGATCATTCTCTGTCCTCAGTTATGTGTGATTCCCATTGTCACAGTGGACTCTCTCAGCAGGCCCACTGAGACTCCAGGGCACAGATGTTCAAGAAAATCCACAATTCTGGGTAAAACCTCTTCAATTATGTTTTTTTCCTTCAGGTGATCCTCAACAGATGGCGGTGTTCAATAATAATCCCAATTTACAAAGCTGGGAACAAATCCTTGCCATCAAATAATAAGCTGATTGGTTTGTTGGATGTGCAGGCAAAACATTTTGCATAAGTGCTATTGGCTGAGCTCACTGAATGCCCAGAGAAAAACTCCTTAGTGCCTCCGAACCAAACTGTTTTTATCAGGGATACAGGAATGTCAACTAATACATTAATGCTCTCCCTAATAATTGACAAGGCAAGGCTCCAGCACCAGAATTTACATCTAGGTTTTGTAGACTTTCGGTCTACACAGTCCAGCGTAACTTACTCCGGCACTAACTCCAGCAAGGTGACATTGCAACAAAACTCCTAAAGACTATTCAGCTTTTATATTCCAACACATGGATAAGAATCAGGCTTGGGACTGGAACAGCACTCTCGTGGAAAGTGCACACTAACAATGGCTTGAAACAAACATATGTTCTTGAATTGTTCCTTTTCAATTTATACCTGGCAGAACTAACAGTAATCTCTAAGTCCCTAAAGGTGGCGGGTTTTAACGCTTCAAACATGATGTATGCTGGCGATGTTGTTTTGCTAAGCCATACAAAGGAAGGCCTCCAGAGGCTAATGAACACCACAAAAACATTCTCAGAAGCACACGGGTTAGAAGTCAATCTTAATAAAACATAATGTCTATAAGCACAGGGAGGTCTCCAGTGTCTATATACTATTTGAACAATAACCCACTGGAATCAGTATTGGAATAAAAGTACCAGGGGTACTGTTTGATGCAAGAGGCATATCTGCAGTGCACAAACGTTCAATAATGAAAAGGAGTCATACCCTGTTAGCTGCATTCTGCATAATAAGGAACTCTCTAAATGGCCTGTCTCTTCAACCTCTGGCACAGGTCATCGCTGCAAAACTAGCCCTCACCTTAGCACACAGAATGGAAGCACCTAGGGGCAGGGCTGTTGGACTCATTGAAAACTTGATTACTGGCACTTACAGAGTTCTGGCTGCCATGCCATACATCCCCAGTGCCACTAAGGCTAGAATACGGATTGTGGAGACAAAACCCCGCAACCCTGGGTGCACATTTAAATATGTGTTATAAAATAAAAAAGGAGCAGGAAGGCATACCTAACAGCATCTTGTAGAAAGCAGTATTCAGTGCAGGCAAAACCCATGCAAGCGAACCCATGAATTATGCTATGAAAGGCTGCAGATTGAACTAGTGTGGGCAGGTGCTTTCTCTCAGTCAAGCTGCTTTTCATAAAGTGGTGAGCTCAGTGGTTAAAAAGACCGGGAATAGTGACGCGATAATCCTTCTGCCGCTCGGCGTTTCGCGGAAGCTTAACCTAATGGATTCACTTCACCCAGGACTTGTTACCCGTGATTAATTCTTAACAGTTGCTGAGGTTGAGAAGTGACAGAAGTCGAGTTGCATAGTGCGCCCAATGTACAAAAAATGTATTCTACACATATATGCAAAAATCTCCTTTGTAAGCACCTAGTAGTACTGTGCTTGCTCTTCTTCCTGTGAACTTAATTGTCTGGTGGGACGCTCAGTTATATATTTGTCCTGAAGATGACCGTGTACTTATGACAAAGGTCGAAACGTCGTTGACGAAACTGTGGAGGACACATTGTTTTTTGTGTTGTAGTCCAAGTATATCTTTTTGGAACTCCAACTTTTATGTAACCTCTCTTTTTGTATGCCACCTTTCTGATTGTGAATGTCTATTAATTGTTATATGTACCAGCTTACTTGTCTGAGCCTCACAATACTACTTTTTTTATGAAATAAAGAATGGTTTATAAGTTTTTCTTAAAAAAATTGTTCTGTTGTTTATGGGCCGTGCTTTCTATTTTTTCTTTTTCTCACAATTAGGTGTATAGGGTTGTTTGATTTAAGCATTTGTGATCTAAATACGTTTGTTCTATGATAATTCTGTGTACACTGTGAACCTTTGTTTGGAGAAAATACTGATTGCCCCTGGTTCAGGTGGTTAGGGCTTCCCCTGTATTGGTTAATTATTGCTTTTAAAAAGGTCCCATGCATGGACGACGATTGGTACCTATAGTCAGTTGAAATCACAAAGCTAATTGAGGGAACTCTTTGGCATTAAAGCAAAACTGAAACTGATGGACTATAGATTGAGAGGCTTTATTATTTAACATAACTCCCCTTCTTGGATAAGACCATCTATTAAGACTGCTTGTCGCCTATGCAATTGCACGAGGGATGATTCTTTGCACATTTTATTCAAATGCCCAGTACTGATGGAAGGAAGAAATTGGCTACTAAAAGAAAAAATATTCTCACTTGTATTCAGGCACTAATAGCGTCCCTTCAAGGAGATTACTTAGGGCCAGATGTAGGACGGCAAATACCGGTCGGTAGCGGCCGATTTCGGTCGTTACCGACCGGTATTTGGTGTTTGACATGTGGGGGCCTTCTATTTACAGAATCAGTATATTTACCGATTCGGTAAATTTACCGATTCTGTAAAATACTGAATCGGTACATTTACCGAATCGGTAAATACAGATGTAGGTGGCACTTCAAACAGTGCCACAGGACATTACTGATTCGTTATTTACCATGTAATACTATTGCATGGTAATTAACGAATTCCAGTGTACATGCACATCTGTGCATGTACACCTGTGCCATGTGGCACACATACAGGGCATGTATGTGTGTCACATGGCACACAAGCCAGAAACAAGGTGTCAAAGTGACACCCTGTCCCCCTTGGCAATTCGGTAATCACCGAATCGGTATTGGCCATTGATTCCTATGGGCTTCAAGGCCCATAGGAATAAATGACGAATACCGAATCCTACCGATTCGGTATTTTTTACCGAATAATTACCTACATTAGATTTACCGATTCATGAGTACCGAATTGGTAAAATTCGGTATTTATGAATCGGTAAATCTAATTTACCTACATCTAGCCCTTAGTGCTGAATGGAAACTTTTGCAATTTATGGTATTAGCCGAAAGAAAACTGCTGATGGGACAACCTTTCTTAACCCAGATAGATGACCGAAGATCAGACCGTGTTTTCGATACAAAAAAACAGTATGGGAGGATCCTTAAACCTCATTGTCGTAAGTAGTGAGGCCTGAATGGGGCACTGCAGAAGGAAATTGATACAACTACATATTTGGAATGTTTAACATCTGTGCCTATACTCGTGAGGTTAAACTTTTCTTTGTATAGCTAGCACTTTAAAAACGTGAGTTTTCTTTAAAATGTTGGAAACTGCTGCAATTAAATTTTTAGTATGTTTTGTTCTTTTATTTGTGAGATGCACTTTCTTTGCACAACCCGCACTTTAATCTCATGAGAACTTTCTTCTTTTAATCAGTATAATAATTTTGATTTAAAGTACTTTTGCCCAGAATTTATTTATAAAGAGACTTATCTGCTGTTTACATTGCTTAAGTGTCAAAACCTGATGAGCATTTGACGTTCTGTACTATGGTGTTAGCTTGATATATAGAAAATAAGGTCCCAGTTGACGGTGTGGTTGCAATGATTTTTTAAGTGTAAAAGTTTTAATTAGCTGACCAATAAAAATGTATTCATTCATGGTAAGGCTAGATTATATATTGAATTTTTGAAAATATTCCTTTATTTTATACATTTATGTAGATTTATTGAGATAATGTTAAGTAAAATGAAAAGAAATATAAATGAAGGAATTAGTGAATCATTTCGGGACATAGCCTATACGCTTTATATTTTAGCTTCTTTAACATAATGAAATTTTGAATGCTGCTACTGCACCATGATGTAATGAATTTAGGAGTTTTTGGTGCAAAAGTTTTTTAAGACCTCAGATAAGGGTGGTAATGATATTCTTTAGAGTATCAAAGAAGGAGGAAGCATACTACCAGTTTAGATACTTTGGCTACTATGCGAGTATCCATGCAACAAAATATGGGGACACCATAAACATGCATTATGATCTACTGTCCAAATGGAACAAGAGAGAATGGTTAGTCTATGATGAATATATATTTTTTTGAATGACCAATACTGTCTTTTAACATCTACAAAATGTACAAAAACGTCCATCTAAGTAACCTGGGAAACCTATTGTTGCATTGACGGGTAGCCTCTTGGAAAATACAGCAATCTACCTCACCCACTTTCTACTGTCATTTACATTGAATCTCCCATCGTAATGTGACAGTACCGATTTTTTTTAATCGGAAATGTTATGTTATGTTACGTGGATTTGTACTGCGCACAGCTGCCCCAGCTAAGGGGCGTCCCGGCGCACGGCAAGGTACCACGCAACAACCACAGGAAACACAACAGCTAAAAAAGAAGAGTCAAGTTAAAATAGAAAGGTTTTAATAGCCCTGCGAAAGGACAAGAGGTCCTCCAACAAATAAATTGGAAGACATCCTTTTAACTGATCACACTGGATGCCACTCATATCCTTTTACACATTCATTGTACATGAACAGGTTTTCATCTCATGGAAGCCCTTTTTATGAGCTGACTGTTGTACTTGTATGAACACAGCATTATGCTGATATGAAGTTACCTTTTTCTGCTTGATTAATAATATATATATTTTTTAACATGATTATTTTAGACCGACATCTGGGTCTGCAATGGGTAACTGCTATGCCCCCAGCTATTCATTTTTTTTCATGAGGCAGTGGGAAGTGCAGGTGATCTGGACTGCAGATAATGTATAATTTACTAAGCATGAGATGATATGGATCAGATTCTTAAACACTCTAATATACAGGTGAAGCTTGCGTCAGGGAAAAGAGGTGGGCAGGGGTTAGAAGGGGTGGAAAGGGGGACGAGGGAGACAAAGGTAAAAATAAAAAATAACTTACCTGCTGCCCTCCATCATCACGTCATGCTCGTCTGCTCCTTTCCTCTTCTGAAGGCACAGGCTCCCAGACTGCCCTCTGACCAATCTTGAAGCTGATCTCACGCATGAGAGCAGCTTCAGGATTAGCCTGAGTGCCCTTGATTTGCGCTCCAAGACGGACTGGGAGTCTGTGCCTGCTCCAATCCATCTGTGTCGCTGGGTTGGGGAGAACTTTCACTGCGCATGACTGTTTAGCCGGCTTAAATGGCCTGCTAAACCATCATGTCCAGTGAATGGAGTGCACATACCACTCCCCCCAATGCCTGTCATCACTGTGGCCCCACCACCAACACTCGGCACAAAGAAAATAAATTCATAATTAAATGGGTTTCAAACCCATTTTATTATCGTTTTATTTTTCATGTTTTGGAGGGTGCTGGCGGGAGCGACGATCCACCACCACAGCAGAGGAGCTGCCCCTGCTAATATGTTAACAGCAGTTCAACAGAAAGGTTCATTAAAACCCAAGGGCAAAATGACTAAAATGTAACTTTCACTTTTCATATACGTGACTCACAAATAGGCTTCCTTGATATACATGTCCCAGTAAACAACAATAAACTGGAAACCAGTACATACTGAAAAGAAACATCTGGCCATAGCATTTACATGCTTGCAGCCAACACCCAGTTAAACTAAAATGGAGTATGCCATATGGAGAGGTAGAAGAAAATGTAGCTCAGATAGAACCTAAATGAAGTATGTGAGGAAAGTGGTGTATTATCAATGTGGTTGTGTGGCCCCACAGTGTAATTAACTCACAATACCATCCTGGGTCCAGGTTGGCTTGTTTGTTAAACCTTAGCTTAACCCTGGGTAGCTGTGGCTTCGAGAAGTCAGTCTTAAACAAAGGAACAAGTGTAACACATTTAGAGCTGCCAAAACAACAAAATAAGAAAGGCGCACAACATGAAAGAAAACTGACACCTATTCATAAAAATAGATCTTATTTTGTATGAATATTTAGACACCAATATGAACAGAATCGACCGGAGGGTTCCGGAGAAATCTATTTTTAAATAAAACATCAATCACAGCTTTTCACTATAAATGCAAACAAGCATTGGCAATTACCATAGTCAGTGGAAACTTTAAAAAACTTTTGAAGTGTTGTGTTAGGGTATTACAACTTGCTTTGGGTGACCGACTCCATCCGGGAGCTGGTCAAGGGGGCCAGTAAGAAGTTGTAGGACAGTTACCTTGAAGCCAATGCAGTTTCCAGTCCAGTTCAATGGACTATGGGCAAACCACCATAGATTTCCATGGAGTGGTCCTAATGCAAGGTATACAGGATGCTTAAGATGCTGTAGGATGCAGAGGATGCTGTGTGGTTGATGAGGGTCTTCTTAGCGGCTATTTCTCACTCCACAGTCTTGGGGGGGGGGACTTTGGCCATAAAGGTCGATGTCTCTCGAAGTCATGGTGGGTCCAGCAAAAGTCCAGTTGCCATTGGTCTACTGATCTACAGTCACAGCAAAACCAGTGCTTCCCTTTAGTCGAGGCTAGTGTCCATCTACAATGGTTAAACTGCACTTTGATGACTCTCCTGGGTCCAGCAGAATCGGGTGCAACTTTTGAGTATCATGATTTGGTCTTCCAGGCTGCACGTCAGCAGTCAGTGGCAGCCAAACTATTGTGGCTACTGACTTGCCAAGACGGACCACTTCAGCTTTTTATGGCCCAGTAGCTTTTCTGTCTGGAGCTTGAGGGCGACTTTTCCATTACCCAGTCACAACAGACACAGGGCTTACTTACAAGGGCTTAACACCACAGGAGTATCACTTTAGGTGCTGTTCTTGTGGCGTTAAGTCCTTTTCCTTATTTACAAGGCAGCGTTAAGCCATGTTAAGTGGTTTAACAGTGTCTTGTAAATAAGCCCTCTTTCAGGCTACACTTAGCATGAAAGGAGTGGGCAATGGGTGTTCCGGTTGGCATGGTGCTGTAACACCCATTGATTTTAATGCTTCCCCTATTTACAGGAGTGAAATAAATAGGAGGCAACACCAAAATTAAGACTGTAGAAAACCTGGTCTTAAAATGGCAAAACTAGGATATTATTTTCTCCACGCTTTTGCTGTTGCATTGTGCAGCACACGTAGAAACAGCAAATCACCATGAATGATTGTGTGTTCTGCACATAAACAATAATTAAAAAAATGACAAGTTGCAATGCAGCACACATTGTAGTTTCAAATCGGCAATCTGGATTGTTTATGTGCAGGAAGGGACACCTTCCTGAGTGTACACAATCATTCTACCCAATGCAGACACCCTTGCACTATGGTGCAAGAGGGCCTGCATTGGCGCTAGGCAGCTAGATTTACCACCCGCGCTAGGGGAAATGCAAGGGTGCACTGCATTCTTGTGAATAAGACGCATCCCTGCCTTTTCAGAATAGCCACGCTCGCCATTCTGTGGTAAATATGCCCCACAGTCCTCTCTTTGCTAGCCCAAGGATCAGCAGGTGCAGTCCGCCAGTAATTGCAGCCTCTTTTGCCAGGTCAAGGGGCCTGAAGGGCAATCCTTCTATGGTCTTCTCTCCAGTGCAGACATGATCTGAGATCTGGATCGCAGGGATGCCGTATTTATGCCCAGAAACTTCTCTCGTGGGATGCAGTGGGTTCTTGCCAATGGGCTAATAGTCCCTAACCATCTGAGGACAACTTCCTGGAATGTGTGACATCTAGCTACCCGAGAATGCAATATTCTGTCACACTTAAAAAAGCAAGACCTCTCTCTCAGAGTGCGGAGTAGCTCAGTCTAGAGGTGCGCCCATGGAAAGAATAGATTGGCAACTATTTACCCCTCTCTGTCTCTGTAGCCATCCTGTCTACCAGAAAAAAAGAGCAGTCCCTCTCATGTGTGTCAACCATTTGTCCTTCAAAGGTAACTTCCCCTTTGAAGCTCCCCTTTCGGGCTCACAGCTTGTATGGTTTCTCACCAGGGAAAGTTAACACCCCTTCCAGTGGCAGTCCTCCATTATTTGCTTTCATGGGAGTTGGTTACACCCCTCCCCAGGAGAGCAGAAGGTTGTTGTGTGGCCAGTATCTGTGAATAGGCATTGGAAAGCTTGGGTTTCATGTAGCAAATATTTTGATACCTTGAAGTACCAATTTTAGAAATCCCATTCAATTGTTAGCACCACTTAGTTGTCTTTGTGTAATCCATTAAATTCTACTTGGGCATCAAGTCGGGTTTCATGTAGCGATTATTTTGATACCTTCAAGTACCAATTTTAGAAATCCCATTCAATAGTTAGCACCACTTAGTTGTCTGTGTGTAACCCTGTACTCGCTAATGGGGCTACTAGCCTTTCCACAGCAAAAACAACAATGTGAGTTTTTTACTGTTAGGACATATATATGTCCTAATTTGTAATGTACATCACTCTGTCTTAGGACTTGTTAGGCCTGCTGTAGGGCTGACATATATCATAGAAAGGGAGGTCTGGACTTTCTTGTTAGTTTAATTGGCAAAGTTGAGTTAGCAGTTTAAAACTGCTCTACCAGTCTGCAGTGGCAGGCTTAGGGACATGTTTTACTTAGTCACACTCAGGGTGGCACAATAAGTGTTCCCGCCTTGAGGAAGAGCTTACATTATAGGCCTGGGTACCATGTACTAGGCATGTTTAGGTAAGTTAGCTTATGCCAATTGGGTATAGCCAGTCAAACATAGATTTCAAGGGTCAGAGTACATGCACTAAGTCCTGCTTAGCAGGGCTGATGGCATTTCAGAGGCATTACCCATGTGCTTAGTAGTAAAAAATGGGGGCAAAATAAATGGGGTGAACCTGCAAAAAGCAAGTTTTCTTAGAAAGGAAGAACAGAACATGGTGAAGTGATTCACACAAACAACCCACACAGAATCCTAAAACAGGTCATTATTAAGGTAATCTATAGGAATAGAGACATTTTACTCTTTGGCCAGACTGGGATAAATTCAGAAGCTAACAACACCGTGAGTTTTACCACATCATGCAATAATAGATATGCTCACTTTTTTGGTAGATGTGAAGTTTTTAACCAATTTTCCACCAATAGGAATGATTTGCAATCTATGTACGACATTTTTATGTATATACATTTAAAACTCTTTTGTAATGTGCTTTTATGACTACATGTCGAATAAAGCTTGTTTGGATTGGATTGGATTGAATATGCTCACTTATTCAGGATCATGACCACTACTGGGATATCCTCAAGGGAGATAGTATGATTGAAAACTTAACTGAGCAGACCTGTATCCATCCCGTATAGGAGATCCAAGTCACTTGAAGACCTACTGATACAAAGTGATCTGAAACCTAGAGAAGAGGAAAATTGGATGGGGCCTATGAAAGGATTCCTGAAGTGTGGAAGATGTATGAATAGCATAAAGGTAAAGGATTACTACACTCTATGTGGACAAAAATAGAAAATTGACAAATGCATCACGAGTAATTCAGATCTTTGCATATACCTATTTCCCTGTCCAAGTGGGGCACAATATGTAGGAAGTATGATTTTCCCAATACATTAACAATACATATCATGCAATTAAGAACAAGAGTCCATCCTATCCAGTAGCAAAACATGTTACACAAGAACTTGGTGCTAATGCAGATTTACTGTTGTTTTGTGCTGTAGAGAGGGTATTGCCAAAAAAAGGGCTGATGACAGAATTAAATTGCTGAGGAGAATTTTGAATTCAGGTACATCATTGAACTGGATACAAAATACTTGGAGAGGTTAAATGTCCAAGAAGAATTGTCAATTCACACTACATATGGAAATTCAACTTTTGAAAGCTGCCAGAAAAGATGGAGAAAGAAAACTGAATAAGTTATGTGAGCACAATATATTTTCATGTACATGTTTTGAAATCCCTTTTGACAAAGGGTGAATGGGACATTTAATAATATGGTTATAAACTATAGTGCTATTTGAGTAGGTCTCTAGGGCAAATCAAATAGGATGGAAGTTGAAAAGATATTGTTGGTTATGAATTTAGCTTGCTTTGAGCACGTATATAAACATATATATGCCCACATGGGTTGTGATATGAGTAACCACAGGTAATTTTAATGTGACAGTGATATACGGAGAACAATTATTTTCGTATATGGGATGGTGATAATTGGCATCCATGCAGAGCTGTGAAATAACAAAAGCCTTTTACCATTCCAGACACAGTATGTATGCTGTAATATTGTGCCTGGAGTGGTACAAGACTTTTGTTATTTCTCTGCTCAGTATGGATCTAGCTCATCCTATGTTTAAAGACTTTACCTTCTAAATGGCAAAATACTTTGTCCCTTTCTAGCTTGGCGTGGATGGCACTGTGCTAATCCTATGATTAAAAACAGACATTTGAAGTAAGCAGATTTTAGATTATGGCTTGTGTTTCAGGGTGCTGTGTATAGGAGTTGCTCTCCACCTAAATGGGGGAACTACCCAGAGTTCTCTGCTTCCTTTTGTGTGTGTGTGTGTGTGTGTACATATATATATATATATATATATATATATATATTATATATATATACTAGCTTACCTGTCGTGTGTTGCTGCAATCTCCGAAGAAAGGAAATTCAAGGAAACTCGATGTGGATAACATTCAATTTACATTGTGTAATTTTTATTGAAACTTATTCATTTTAATATGGAAAACATTTCAAAGTGTCGTATTAATTCTATTTATTTATTCGAGTGCTTGTGTATACACGATTTTTTGTTTTTCCGTCTGGTGCGTACATCAGTATTCTAAAGATTATGAGGGCCTTGGGGGGGCCGATATTTAACCGCTTCAGCGCGGCGCAGATTCCTGCGCTGTGCTGAACGTTCCATTGAGCCAATGGAACGATGACGGAACGGTTCTGTCATGAGCACAGCTCAACCGTCGCTCATGACGGAACCGTTCTGTCATAAGCATGGAAGGGGTTAAAACAATTTTATGCCATAAACCTTCGCAGAAGTGTATTCAACAACTTCCCAAAGTTTCCTGGCGATCGGATGAATGCTGTTTTAATTCTATTTATTTATTCGAGTGCTTGTGGATACACCATTTTTTGTTTTTCCATCTTGTGCGTATATCAGTATTCGAAAGATTATGAGGGCCCTGTGGGGCCGATATTTTAAAAAAATGTATGCCAGAAACCTTCGCGGGAGCTACTCAACAACTTCCCAAAGTTTCCTGGGGATCGGATGAATGCTGTTTTAATTCTATTTATTTATTCGAGTGCTTGTGGATACACGATTTGTTGTTTTTCAGTCTGGTGCGTACATCAGTATCCGAAAGATTATGAGGGCCTTGGGGGGGCCGATATTTAAATAAAATGTATGCCATAAACCTTCGCAGGAGTGTACTCAACAACTTCCCAAAGTTTCATGGCGATCGGATGAATGGTGTAGTAATGCATAAAGGACAAACAGACAGACAGACATACATTTGTTTTTATATATATAGATCTATATATTGAAGAAAAACAATCCCTTTTGCAGTCCCGCACAAACGTCGACACGGACAACGTATATAGCTGGTGCCAAAAATACAAAGGTTTATTTCATGGGTGCTGTCTCTGACGCGTTTTCAGTGCATGACTTTAGACCTAATAACCATGCCCAGAAAATATATTTCAATACTGTGCAAACCATCACCAGATATGATTCTGCACATAAAATTTGCAAAGCGGACACAACGTGTCTACAGCCAAATTACTTACATAGTGGGATGCCCTAGGCTTTCCGTGATCGCAAATACCCATGCAAAAAAGGAAAAAGTGTGCTAGAGTTTCCTCAGACTTACAGCAAGTTGTTCATGCTGTGCTTGTACAGGTTTGTGGATTTCAATGGGCAAGTAAAATGGCTAATAGCAGAGTGCCATAGGTAAGTTTCAGAAACAACTGCCTGGATGCTGATGGAGTAATACAATCTAAAAAGGGCTAAAAGGAGGAATAGCATTTAAAATCAAAAAGTTTACCTCACAAATATTCCTCATTTTGGTGCCCTGTATGTAAACCCAAAAGGAGTCTTTCAAGGTGGGCTTGGGCACATGTTTCAAAGAAGGGGGAGAAGACAAAAAATTGTGTAAGCCAAATTTAAATCCGCAATATTTGACTTTAGATAACCATTTGATTTTACAAGAATTTGCCAAAACAGATACATGTTGAAAAGTTCTGTAGTAGTCCTCAAGGGCCAAGGAGTATTTTAACCTGTGCTAGTATAATAGAGGCCTTAACTGGGCTTAATGGCTCAGTGGAGCAATAGCCATATCACACCGTATAAAAATTAAAAGAGATTTCTTAGGGAGGTTAGTTAAAGCACTTAAAAAGGAATTTTCAGCCACAACCAAAGGAAATTCAAAAGAGTCTCTTTAATGAGTGGACCCTTCATCCTGTCATCCTTCCTAAGGATGAGCAAGGAATCCCTTCCCTCTGTGGGCACGTGCCTCCATAGGCTGACTCCTCAATCCTCATCAGGGTCCCTAAGCAACCCTAGAGCTACCTCATATGCCTCAAACTACTTGTCTATGTCATCCCAAACATCAAAGTTAGGTACTAGGCACTTGGGTATGTGGAACCTTCTGTCTCCAGTCATCACTATGCTCTCACCATTACTACTGGACTCTGTGAGCTGCTGTATCTTCGAGTCCAGTTCTTTTAGATTCAATTCATGAGCTCACAAAAACTTAGTTTCCTCCATAGCTAGCTTTCTCTTCTCCAGGGCCTTTTCCTGGGCTCTCTCTGTCTCAGCCCCTTTACAGGCTCTTTTTTCCTCTGCCCTTGTTGCTTTTGCAGTGAGCACCAACTGGGCCCTCTGCAGCTTGAACTCCCTTTCAGCTTTTCTGTCTTCCATTTACTAAGGGGGCAAGGGGTGAGTGAATGTACTGCTTCTTGCACTGGACCCTGCATGAGACCTCACTCTTGTGGGTCTCCCTCTCTCCACTTGTTCTGGGGACAGGTGCAGAAAGTTCCCCTCTTCCTCCTTCTCATATTCATCATCATCCTGCTCCTGGGCTGCAGCTTCAAGCATGCAGACCTCCGCAAAGGCTCGGAGGACTAATGCATACTCTAACTTTGGGGAGCCCTTGACTGGCTGCTGCCTCCTCTCTCTGCACAACTCTTTCAGCTCTGTCATAATGTAGGTGTCGAGGTTGCTGAAATCTTTGTAGGCTAGAGTTACAGGCCTGCAAATGAGAGGCAGGAACTACATTTTAATAGAAGAAAAAAATGCCCAGTAAAGGAGAGTGTAAACAAGGTTGAATCTGATGTCAGATTATTTATATGTGAATTTTAGTTTTGCACAAATCACTGTGTGGAACTGCAAAAACACAAGTACAGGATCCCACTGCTGAACACCAATGTAAGAAAAAGGTTTATTGGTTGAGTGGGTTGGAAGCTTAGCTAAGGCAACAACCACAATCCTTGTTAGGGTGAACCACAAAAGTCACTAAATTAACCTGTACTTAACCCTCTAGTAGCTTGGCAAAACATCAGTCAGGCTTAATTTAGAGGCAATGGATTAAGTATTTATGCAGCACACAAACAGTAATAAAGTGGAAACACAACAAAAGAAAAATCCCAAAGCAATTTAGACACATAGAGGTAATTTTAATAAATAAAATGATACCAGAATGACAAACATACAATATGTAGAGCCGAAGATATTACATTTTATGATTTTGTGAAAATAGCACCGTAAAGCACAAAGTTGCAAAAGCAGTCATCAGGTCGCGCTAGACTGGGGGAAGTCAGAAGTTCTGGTGAACTGCGATGGAGTGAGGGTCGGATACAGGGACCAGGTTTGTCCCACTGAAAAGTTACCTTTTAAGTCTGGTGCAAAGAGTTTCATTCTCGTTAGAGGAGGCTCAGTGTTGCAGGCCATCACCGTTGTAGCGCATAGAGCAGGTTGGGCATCATGAATTGATCATTGCTCCTAGTGCAAAGAGTCAGTCAGGCATTACATACGGATGTTACTATAGCTTCACATTGGCAGTCATCGTAGGCTGACTTTGCTGTAGCTCAAAGTGCAGGTTTCGCTTTAGAGGTCATTGGGGGCATTTATTGTAGGCATGAAAAGTAGGTCTCACCGGAGCTTCGAGTTGGTGGTTGTCATGGGCGGTGGTTTTTGGGGCGAACAGGCCCATTCATGGTCACAAGAAGCTCAAACTTCAGAAGTTTCACTTCATCACTTAGGAGGAGCTCTCACTGATGCCAGCCAAGGGTCCAGGACCTACGGGACACCTCTTAAGGCTCAGGACTCACTTCAGCAGCAGGGCTCAGTCAGGTTAGTTGCAGCAGTTCTGCTGAGCAGTTGCATGAGGGCCCCTGAAGCTTGCTGTGTCCCTGCAGCTCACACAGGAGTTCAGCCAACTAACCCTTGGAGTTACTCCGGGGAGCCTGGGATGGAGGCAAGTAGGCCTATTCTTACTTCTCGGATAAAAAGGCAGTCATTTAAGCATCAGGACAGTGGATCTAGTGGTCCAAATAGGTATACCTGTTGCCACCCTTTGTGTGTGTAATTCCCTATCCTACTGTCACAACTGAATCTAGAATGTTCTTCCTCTTCCACTGGTCAAGGCTACAAAGTATCTTGGGATGACAAAAGACAGGGCAAGCCTGGTATCAGGTTCTTTTGTTTGTGTGCACTAAGCAGAACCCTTTCAAGGGTAAGAGAGACTGGACCCAGCTCATCCGCTGCCAATACTATGCCCTCCTAAGCCCGCCTTGTGTTACTGTATGTAAGCAATACACATATCTCAACAGGAGAGCCATTCACAGACATATGCACAGTTTGTTGGGCCAAGAAAAGGCCCACTTTCTAAAAGTGACATTTTCAGAATTCTAGTTTAAATTGCAACTTTACCTTTAAGCAACCTTACATTACAATTAATTTGAGTATAAATAGTAAATTTCGATTTGCTCCCAATCTAAAGTTACCACATATTAAAAGTAATAAGGTGGTCCAATGTTAGTCAATGGGTGAGATAGACTTTATAGTGAAAAAAGACTGTAGGAGTTTTCCTCTGCCAGTATACGTAAAACTTAAATGTACATGTCCTCCTTTTTTAATATGGTGCACCCTGCCCCGTGAGGCTTTACCGCCTACCTTAAGGGTAACTTAAAAGAATTAAAGAGGAAGGTTTAATCCTGGCAAAATAATTGTTTTGCTTGGTTGAAATGGGAGTTTAAACCTGCATTATGGACTGCAGTGGCAGGCCTGAGACATGGTTTCAATGGCTATTTTAGTTGGTGGCACAAGGTGTTCTAGAACCCACTCCACTAATAGCAGGGCCAGCTGTGTGGTGGTGCCACTAGTGCCAATGCACCAGGTGCAGTCCACGAGGGGTGCTGAATTTTGAAATATCTTGAACAATTAAAAGGCACTTGCTTGAAAGTTCTTTATGTGCCTACCAATTTCAGGCAGTAATAAAAATGTCAAGTCAACTCTGGTGAATTCTGGACCTGCGGGAGATACCTGAGTTTTGTCTAGCAGTGTTGACTTTTCATATAGTTGAGCAGAGGATTGAATGTGCCTACTGTGAAGCATGTGTAACTTGCAGATCACAGAACTGTATTTTATGTAGATAGGTCAGTAGGTACTGCTTATGTTACAGAGATCCTTTTGTTACATTTAGTTTGTTAGTTACAATCATTCTAATATAGCACAGTGAGCGATTGATTCACAACAAAGAGCTGCTTGACAACTTCACGGCATTGCTTTAGAACCTTATGTTTTTTCACTAGTCTCTCATTGCTACAAAGGTTTTGTTTGGATAGAAATAAATTCCAATTAGGTCTAACAACTCCAACCACTGTGTTACGTGATTTGTTGTCTCTGCATAATGTGTCTGTGACACAAAGTCAGAGCTTAATTTGAGCTGGTGGTTGATGGTGGGTGCCATTGCACTTATTTTTCTGAGGCAGTGCTTTTTTGCAGCAGATATTTACTGAGAGCAAGAGAATGAAAAGACACAGAACAGAAAGATGGCTAAGAGGAAGTTGACAAAAACCTCACAAAGGAAGAAAGCAGGAACCTACAAGAGTGTGTAAAGGTGCAGTAGCATCTGGTAGTGGATTAAATAGGCCTGAGGTAGATTCCAGGCTTGTTATTCAGCATCCTGATGTTTTAATTTTACCAACATGGGCTTCAAAGTAGAGCTTTGAGAACTATCACTCATTCTTTTACAAATTAAGCACTGCATAAAGTGGTCTGACACCATACATTGGTGAGAGCAGCACTATAAAAGAAATTAAATACGTGTGCAAGAGGAGCTATGGAGAGACGGGGGGCACTCTTGGAGAGTGGTAGTCAGGAATATGTGGAGAAGGTCATTGGGGGAGCTAAAAAATGTTTCCGCATTGGATGCCCCCCAGTGCTAAAACCGGCCCTGACTAGTAACATTTATTTACAGGCCTGGTACAGGTAGTACCATTTACTAGGGGCTTACAAGTATATTAAATATGCCAATCAGGCAGATGCTAATTGTACCATGCCTTTAGGGAGAGAGCACAAGCACTTTAGCTGGGAAGCAATGGAGCTGCAAGCAAACGAAAAAGTGAACCCTTATACTGTGTAAAAGAAATATGCAGTACGTATAAGTGAAGGCTATGTAGCAGTTTCAGAAGAATTAAGAGAGAATTGAAGGCAATTTGGGAAATAGGCTCTTTTCCTCACCCTGTGCTTGTTTTATGTTCCCGATTTAACATATAGCGAGATTTAAGGTGAAAACATGGCTGCATTAATAGCATTACAAATCTGCTTTTATATGTTTCTGTAGTTGCCCACGAGTATTAAACAAGAGGCCCGGGACAGCTAAAAGAGGAACACATCAGCATACATACATCAAACATAACTCTGCTTAGCATTTATTGGTAAAGTTTAATAAAATAAAGGTAGGTTATCCGTGTATAGTTTTAATCCCTTTGTCTGAACAGTTATCCCTTTTCCTAAAGCCAAACCACTTCCTTACAAAAACAAGCATTTGCAATGCAATAGGTCTGGCATTTGCGAGCGTTTAAGCTATTGGCATTGTAAATGACAATGCCTTTTATTTATCTGTTTTGCTAATTAACACATAAATAAAAGGCATTGTCATTTACAATGCCAATAGCTCCAACTTGTAAATGCAAAACCTATTTGAGAAGCGGACGCCATTGTCCCGGGCTGCTCAGAAAGTGAAAGCATGCATGGCAAGCTGCATAGGGGGAACATATTGAAGAAAATAGTGCTTACAGACTAAAAAAGACGTACAATGTAGCAACCGAAGTAAAAGGGCCAGCCCTCACGGGAGGTTACAAATGAAGACAAGGCGGTTCTAAGTAGGGATTACCTAGCCTATTACCGAATCAGAAGTCAACATTTACGAAGGGCAATAATACAAGTCAATGACAAATATGGATGGAGAGTGGGCGTGGCTTCTATTTCATACTCCAATACAGCATGCCGCAGAGCAGCGCATGTGCTACCCAGGCTCGACCTCAAAGCAGACACAGTTTAAATCTGCAGAAAGCAACAATGGGCAAGGTTGATACTTTTTTTGGAGGAAGCTAGAACATTAAAGAAAAGGAATATAGACAATGGGATTGCCATGAACTAAAAAAGAGGGAGGCAGATTTACAAGGCACTTGCGCCACGTTTAAGCCGCCGTTGAGTCACGCAACGGCGGCGTTAACGTGGCGCATCCCTGCGACCCATTTACAACGTGACGCATCTTGGCAGATGCGTCACGTTGTAAAGCCCTGCGCCACATGTGGGTGTTCCGGCGCAGGGTGGGCATTCCGGGGCAAGTGCGCCTCGCAAAAGTGCCTGCGTGAAATCTGCCTACCCTTGCACCACGGCGCGCTGCATTGTAAATGCGGCGCATCCGCCGTGACGCAAGGGTAGTTTTGCGTGACGCATTTGTTCTGGCGCATCCCTGCTGATTTGCAGAGATGCGCCAGAACTCATGAATATGCCCCAGAAATTGAATCACTGATCCAATAATTTCCTTCACTGATAATCGTGAGAAAATGTAATCACATGTTAAGCATCTATTTATCAAATCAGTGATTTTCTTACCTTCTAAGTCGTTTCAAAGCTCAAGAGCAATTATTTTCCTGTGAATTTTCTTCTTGCACTTTCATTCTTCCACCGTGATTTGATGCAGATGCGATTTCACGTCTACCCTCGATGACCAACACCCAAAATGATGAGTTTCACTGTGTAGTCATGTGGCAGATATGTTTATTACAGGTCCATTGTTGCAGAGAAGCCTTGATTTTGTGCAACAAAAGAGAATATCTTTTCAAACACCTCTCATATATATTCAATTCAGGTACTGCAGCTGTAACAAAATACTAAAGGTTGGTGTGTCTATTATTCATTTTTAACAATATGTCAACACTTTTTCACATAACCCGAATTTGATGTTCAATACCTCTTTTCAGCAGTGAAATAAAAGAGCTCTTGAGAGATGCCTGATTGACAGGAGCTGTAAATGATTTCTCTTATTATTAACGAAAAGACAGTGTATCATTTCCGGCTACAAAGTATGCATCTATATTATTCACTATATGGGCTCTCATTACGAGCAGCCAATTAATTGGTCTGATATGTTTCACTCTAGAAAAAATGTGACTCTCAAGCATCAGAGAATACATTTTTAAAGAGACTTTGACTTATCCCTAATAGCTCCCCCACATCATTTTGCCATTCTGAGGTATGCATAGACTATATTGTAGACAGCTTACACATGGCCCCCCTGATTTTATGGGGGAAAATTTGGATTACAGAAGAACTGTCCTCACGATGCATTGTAAGAGATTGTATGAATCTAGATAATGCAATGGCAGTCCCGTGGTTACGCTATGTCAAACAAACTTTATACAAGATAGGACTAGAAAACTTTTACGACCAGCCAGAGACCATACGACCTAACATGAAAATGGTTATAAAGATGCATATCGATCGGAACTGAGAATATCACACCGGGACACGGAAAGATTGGACTGTTTTCCCCCAATTCGGCCACAATTTTATTTGTCTTTTAGCCGGCTAGCGCATTCACGTCTTTTAATGACTAGATTTCGCCCAGGCACCCTGCACTTTCTTGTAGCCTTTCCGAAACAGATGGGGTGGTGTGAGAGACTACCCCCTGTCCGTGTAATATTTTGCACATTATATAAAGACCCTAGGGTGCGTTTCCTTAAACCGATTTTAAATACAATTCGTCCCTGCTCCTATAAGAGGGGTTTTAATTATTAATGGTCATTATCAACTGTTTCCATCTGTAGCACTATGTTTAGTTTTATCAAAATAGTTTTTATAATAAGGAAACGCTATGCAATGTATAAGTAATTTACAGGGCTTATGTGATAGGCCGCAAGCTGTCTTTGTACTGTATATTTAACATTATTGGTGCAGAAACTTTTATTCTTGAATGTATACTTTTTCTTCTGTGAACTTTTATTATTCATTCCAATCAAATAACTTTATTTGACTTACTGACTGACTGACTCTCACGAGTTGGAATCTATCAGGTGTGATAAATACCACAAAACTATGTGTTTTTGAAAGAAACAACCATATTTTGCTGCTTTCTGCACTAACATCTGTATTTTTCTGTTAATACTAAACAATTTCCCCTCATACATATTGACAGGTTGGATAGGTTGTACCTGCCAACATTTATCACAAAAATTGTCATTGCGATATATGCTGTACAAGCAGAGCTGTCCTTTGCTAACATAGTGCCCTGGTCAGAAACACATTTGGTGCCCAGGCTGCTGCTAGAAGCAACGGAGTCCCCTTTTTATTCACAGGCCAGTTGCTACCTCACACAGCAACTGCCTCTGAACAAAAACATTTCTGTGCCACCCCCAACCCACCTTAATTACCCACATCTTACCTTCATCACACTGGTGACATGGTGGTGGTGTTGGGGTAATGGGGTGTGAATATGTGAGATGGTAGGGGTGAGAAGGAGGAGAATCGCAAGATTTAATAGGTGTCTGCAGCAATTAAAAGAAAAATGATTAAAAGCTGTAATTGAAGAATAAATGCAGTTCGGTCAGCGGGACACTGCTGCATGCACAACCTTTATGCAGACAGGTTCAGTGGGTCCCTGTAAAGCAGTGGTCTTTAAACTTTTTAATATCGCCCCCCAGTAGAAAAATAAAAACATCTGCCCCCCCTTAAAGTTTTTTCACAATTATTCTATTAAATTGTATCTATTAAAAGTATCCACAGTGTGTGGCTGGGAGGTTTGAAGAATATTTGGAATCCCTTCCCCTTTGACACATGCACTCAGCTAGGATTTAAATGACAAAAGATGTTAGTGATGGCCCATTAATGAGCATAATGCTTCTGTTGGCCAGAGCCTGGAGCCTCCCCTGGGATCACCTGAAGCCCCCCTAGATGGGCCCGCACCCCAGTTTGAAGACCCATGCTCTAAAGGCTGGCGCCCTTGGCTTCGTCCTAGCTCGCTCATGCTGAAAGCTGGCCCTGGGTACAGGAGTTACTCCACATATCACAATTAATAGAGCCCAGTGCAGTAGGAGCATAGTGAGGGCAATAGAGTTGAGGATTTTATGCATTATATTCTGATTATCGACCTTAGATCTAAAACAACACAAGGAAGCAAAGCAGCGAACACAAGAAAAGACAGCACATATATGAATATGTATTGAGAGTGAAAAACCTAAATATAAAAGAGGGGACAGGAAATTCTTAAATTAGGGCTGGGCTTGAGCACCTTACTCTAACATTCCAATGAGTCTGAGCATTTCCCAGGTAGCATACGATTCTTGTGGTAAGTGAGAAATTATTTTCCAATACATTGTTTATTAAATGTATACGCTTATTGAGGCAAATACATATTGATTCATCCATGAAGCAATAAAGTGAGTAATATCATAACTTCCATTTTTAGAGGCTGAGGTTTCAGAAACAATGGGGCATATTATCAAGGGGGTTTATCTCCACTTTTTTGGCTTTTAAAGCCAAGAAAGCGGAGATAAAATGATCTCCCTATTACCTAGCTGTCGCTAACACCAGTTAGCGACCGCTAGTAGGAGAAAGCGACCATCTTGGGCCCCACTTTGCATGTCAGTGATATTTATCACTAATGACATGCAAAGTGGGCGTGCCAAGATGTTAGCGACTGGAAACAGTCGCTAACATCGCTATCTCCTATTACCAACTTTTGGAGATATTCGCGCTAAGCGCGAATATCTCCAAAAACTAACACCTGCCCTGAGCAGTTCTTAGCCATGTTATCCAATGGGAGGTGGATAACATGGCTAAGAGCATTAGCTCGGTAATGCATGAATATCGCTGACTTTTCAGCGATATTCATGCATTGCGGCCGTTTTTTATCGCATTTGCGATAAACCTTGATAATAGCAAGGTTTATCTGCGATAATTTCTGACGATGCTTAGCGGTAAAAAAATGTGTTGCTAAGCATCGTTAGCGATAAATATCGCTTAACGTTGGTAATATGCCCCAATATTATTAACACTGTGTGATCCGTGCAGATCTGTTTCTTAGAACAAGGCCTGGAATTTTGACTATGCTGGAGTAATGAAAGAAATGTTCGTAGTTCCGTGTTACTCCTTAATGGAGAATTACTGATAGTTACGCGATCACTCCTGTTTGTGTAAAGAGTAATTTGGGGGAGGAAATCCTACCACGAGAGCACAGGTGAGGGCGGGCAGCTGGCTGCTATTCGTGTTCTGCTGTATTTAGCACTATTGTTTTAGGTAAAAACATATCCTCATATCCACTGAACGTAACCATGCACTTGGCGCTAAGAAAATACAGCTAAATGCCAGTAGTAAGTTGTGGGGGGGGGAGAGCATATTTAGCCAGCGACTGTTCACTGTCACTATTCTTGTTCTGTTTAATAAAAACTGCTACACAGCAATGTCTGCAATCATCGTGTATTTGCTTGGGCTATTCTGCTGTGTTTCTAGGGAATTCTATAAATCTTTAGCCTGCTGCGGCCCAATGACTTTCATTTCAGGTCCGCATCATTCAAACACCCAATCCAGCATATTGTGCAGCTCTGTGGTCTTAACCCTGCAACCTCGTGTGTTAACTTCTAATTTCTCCAGAATGGCTGATTGAAGGGAGACACATGACAAGCAATAGACACTGAAATTGGACAAGACCACTAAGTTGATAATTGCAAGACCAAAGAGTGTTGTGCATTTTTATTCTCAGGGATGAGGCCCGGATTTACTAGCATTCAGTGCTGTGGTTGCACAGGTCATTACGCTGCCTTGAATTACCCTGTGTCAGGGATGCATTACATGGGTGAGGCATTACATGGGTGAAGCATGGGCCTTCTCCAGCATCCTTCCATTTTTTACGTAAATCCACATTTACAAAGGTCAGTTGACTTGGGTATGTCTAGCCTGCCCAAGGCTGGTGTAATGAGGAAAAATGTCTATACTTCTCCTCTTTAACTCCTATTTGCATTCTGCAGCACACATACAAAGAAGAATATGCCTCCAAGAATAGTTTCTGTACAGGAAGGTAGGCCTTTCTGTACACATCTATATTGACTACAATGCATGCACCCTTGCATCGTGTTCGAAGGGTGTCTTTGTTGGCACTAGAAACCACACGTGTGGCAGCACAGGGAGCACACTGAACAGCACCATATCTTTGAACATATGGCGCTGTTCAACTTTCTCACCATTCACACAACACAGCACAGCAACGTACCTTGCTGTATTGAGTTTTGTGAACTTTTAGTAAATCTGCCTGTGAATATCTGCTCTAATGGGAATATGCAAGCTTAGAAGGACAGAGAGGTGTAACCACAGCAGCAACTGTTTTGTACAACCCAAACACACTACAGAGTAAGCATGCCACTTATGCTTCCCCAAGTCTTAATCCCCCTACAATGAGTGCTGGTTATGGCTCTGTGGAAGCACCTATGGATGTATAGAACAAGCCACACACTACATTATAGCCTCAGCTAACCTCGTCCTTCTCCATGGCTTTTTCAACTCTACTCCAGCCTTTACAAAAATAGCCAACAAGCACAGATTAGGGCAGTTACCTGGCCAAAATATTTTTCTTCTTCAAGATAGTCATCATATAGTGTCAGAAAGCCCTTACATCGTAGTCCAGTCCTACAAAACTGATGTATGTGTCTGCACTTCACTAAATGCACAGTCAGCTAAACACACAGTTGCAATATGTAGTCCAACCACAGACAATGGGTCCGCCGTTTTTGATGAGAGAGAACACAGGGGTATATTATCAACAACTAGCGATAATTTTTGTCTCTAACTTGTTTAGAGACAAAAATTATCGCCGCACATCGGCGATTTTTATCGCAGATAAACCTTGCTATTAGCAAGGTTTATCGCAAATGCGATAAAAAACGCCCGCAATGCATGAATATCGCTGAAAAGTCAGCGATATTCATGCATTATCGAGCAAATGCTCTTAGCCATGTTATCCACCTCCCATTGGATAACATGGCTAAGAACTGCTCAGGGCAGGTGTTAGCTTTTGGAGATATTCGCCCTTAGCGCAAATATCTCCAAAAGTTGGTAATAGGAGATAGCGATGTTAGCGACTGTTTCCAGTCGCTAACATCTTGGCACGCCCACTTTGCATATCATTAGTGATAAATATCACTGACATGCAAAGTGGGGCCCATGATGGTCGCTATCTCCTATTAGCTGTCGCTAACTGGTGTTAGCGACAGCTTGGTAATAGGTAGATAATTTTATCTCCGCTTTCTTGGCTTTTAAAGCCAAAAAAGCGGAGATAAAACCCCTTGATAATATACCCCACAGAGACACTGGATATCATCTCTTCGACTCTTCGTGCTTCTTGGCATTAGTTTCTGTGGGTCATAGTAAATATCTAAAAAAACAAGACAAACTTTTAGTAACTGACCATTACAGCACATCACCTATCCATTCCTGTAGAACTGATTTTCCTTCAGAATATCTCTAGTTTTCATATTCACCGTGTTGAAGTGAGATACTGGTAATTTAAAAAGGCGCAGAATAAATAACATCTTTGTAATCAATGTTATACAACCTTAAACATAAACTCACACTATGTTTAGTAAGGCAACTACCTTTTACATGCACACATTATATGCTGCTCTGAAATATATTTAAAATAGCCTATGACAAATTGTAAAGCAGGTAATATACATCAGTATTATGCACCTCAAGTTGAATACCAATGGTTATTCACAAATGTTGTATCTACTACTTTAGTGAAAGTGACAGAATAGCCTCAAATCTACTCCAGTTCGTGTATTAAAGTAAGTCTGTTGGCACACAAGGCCTACAAGGCAATGTTATAGAAATCAAAGGACTCAGGGCCAGATGTAGGTTGGTCGGTAACGGCCGGAAATCGGTATTTTCGGCCGTTACCGACCGGTATATGGGTGACAGGTATGTAGGGGGCATTATTTTAACGAATCGGTAAAATTACCGATTCGGTAATTTTACCGATTCTGTAAAATAAAAAATCGGTAAATTTACCGATTCTGAGGCACCGAGATGTAGGTGGGACTCTTCAGAGTCCCAGAGGCCTTACAGAATCTGTATTTTACCATCAAATACCGATTCCGGTGTGCATGCACATGTGTGCATGCACACCTATGCCATGTGACAGGCAGACCTGCCCTTAGGGCATGTATGCCTGCCACATGGCACCCGAGCCTGTTTTGGGGGTGCCAGAGGGTGTCAAAGTGTCACCCCCTGCACCCTTGTGCAAATCGGTATTTACCGATTGGGTAAATACCAAATCGGTAATGCCCATTCATTCCTATGGGCTTCAAATGAATGGGCATTACCGATTCGGTATTTACCGATTCGGTAAATACCGAATTCTTCAGAATCGGTATTCCAGCACATCTGGAATACCTACATATCCACCTCTTAGATTTACCGATTTTTAATTACCGAATCGGTAAAATTCGGTAATTAAAAATCGGTAAATCTATTTTACCTACATCTGGGCCTCAGTGAATAAAACTAACACCCCATATCTCAAATTAAATGTCAATTGCTAGAGTGCTGCCCATAAAAGAGCTACCTTATAATGCTCGAGCACATTTTCTGAGCTCATTATCATGTGTATGAGAGGGACCATTATGTGTAAATAACGTAAACATATTGTTGATTACTAAATTAATTTAGAAACTTACGTTTTTTTATATAAAGTGTTTTGTGTGAAGCTTTTTATATCTTTTGTGCTCTTCCCTGCTTTGATGTAGTAATTTTGTTGTTTTAGAGATTCACGCTGCATTCATTGAAATTGAATTATGATGGGTTAATTGATTTAACTTATCTTTGCTGCCCGTCAGGACCATTGTTTTCGGTATTGCTCTGTGCACAGGTCCTTCGGGTTTCCGGGTTACCCCAATTTTTATGTAAAGGCACACACTGTGGCCGTAGGATATCAGGATAAGGAACCACCAAAAGTGTCTATGCTGCTGTTGGAGATGTCAGAATACTATTTGGGTCGGGTCCTGCATTCATCAAACAGCTTAGAATGTTGGATAGACAGCTGCTTGCTGACGAAGGGGTTGTGGCAAAATGCCACTTCAGCTGCCGTTTTATGGAAGGATCCTGATAGTACCTAACCGCAAACCTCACCTATGGTGGTGGCCATGATATTTGGGGGCATATTATCAAGGGGGTTTATCTCCACTTTTTTGGCTTTAAAAGCCAAGAAATCGGAGATAAAATTATCTCCCTATTACCTAGCTGTCGCTAACACCAGTTAGCGACAGCTAGTAGGAGATAGCGACCATTTTGGGCCCCACTTTGCATGTCAGTGATATTTATCACTAATGACATGCAAAGTGGGCGTGCCAAGATGTTAGCGACTGGAAACAGTCGCTAACATCGCTATCTCCTATTACCAATTTATGGAGATATTCGCGCTAAGCGCGAATATCTCCAAAAGCTAACACCTGCCCTGAGCAGTTCTTAGCCATGTTATCCAATGGGAGGTGGATAACATGGCTAAGAGCATTAGCTCGGTAATGCATGAATATCGCGGACTTTTCAGCGATATTCATGCATTGCGGCCGATTTTTATCGCATTTGCGATAAACCTTGGTAATACCAAGGTTTATTTGCAATAAAAATCACCGCAGCTCAGCGGTAAATTTTTGTCTCTAACCAAGCAATAGCGATAATTATTGCTATTGCTTGGTAATATGGCCCTTGGTTTATTGGTTTTATTTATTTATTTATTTATGCGATTTTATATAGCACGAACTTTACCCGAAGGTGTCAGAGCGCTTTACATAGGACCCAGTTTCAACCATAAGGACTGATGGTTACATTCGGAAAAACAGATTTGCAAATTTTTGACTTACATAAGAACAATTCTGACCACTTATTCACAATATACACTTTGGGCACCTTTTACTTTCTTTACATTTTTGATGCTGCTGAATGTTATTAAATATATATCACCATACTTTTGATTAATCTTGGCAGTATCGTCCCTTTTGACCCATTTGTGGCAATATTCAATACATTTTTACAGTATTGTACTAAATGTAATATAGGACATCGTTGTTTACATCATCTTTGAAAAATCAGGAAACAGGATTAACTCTGGACAGGGTTCCCATCATCGATATTCTGGTACGTTGTTTCATGTCACCCACTTGGTAGTCTGACAGAATATCAAGCACCAAAATAATGTGTGCCCTAAATGTCGTGGCAAAAATATTGAGGACAAGAATATCAAGAAAGTAAGCGCAACTAGGTAAGTATATAATTACTATTCTCAACTCCACATCAACGCTCTGCATATATCTTCGCAGTGCTTATATGGTGCATATATGTGGAGCTATTAAAAGTTTGCTTAGCCATTAAATCTTACCTTCCTGGTATTCTTGTCCGTCATATTCTTACCATGATATTTTGGTCACACAATATTTTGTTTCTGATATGTTGGTCAATCACTGTCCAAATAATGGCCTACCATGGCATGCTTAGAGTCCAAGTTGCTCAAATTGCTAGTACCCATCAACCGAAACAGTAGGTGGAGGAGAAATCAATCTAAAAATCTAACTTTTGGATTTACTAGTTTAAGCAAAGAAGCGCGGAATACAGGGCACACCTCTATATTTGCTGGGAGCGTCAGTGTCATTGCTATCAAGTCAATCATCAGGAGGATCCACCAAGTAGAGGTTGTAATTAATGATTCCCATTTAAAATGTTGTTTTTTTAGTAGAAAACTACAGAGTGTCACCCACCTGCTAGGACAGATCAAATGGCACTGCCTATTGACTTGCAAATTGTAACTTTCCTGGGCTTGAGCTAGATGAAAATGTGATTTCCACAAAAGTTTCCACGATTTCTTGTGCAGTATCCAGCTTGCTTTTGGTGCACCAATGGGGCTGCTTCTCAGATGATATGCAAAGTTGCCACAAAAAGGTGTTATCCCTAAAGCCAACTGATCTTGTTTATTTCATGCAATTTCTTTGTCCCAATGAATAGACACCTAGTCACTGTCTACGGGTAGTAAGCAAAATCACAGAGATTGTTCCACAGTCTGGTTGACCATTTCTACTTGCCTGTATATCTGTGGATGACAACTTCATGATAACCAAACTTCCAAGCCAATAGCTGTGAACCAGGCAGTGTAGAAATGTGGCACAATCATGTCCTTTTATCAGGAGCATAGCTTAGTCAGTGAGTTTTGAAGGGTGTGAATCTCACATTTCTTGACTGAAAAAGCAGAGTGGGTAAAATGACCAAGGTTCAACATTGACTGTTCCCATTAAGTGGGCCTCTCTGGCTAATTTTGAGTTTGGTTGACAGGTACTGTGTTACAACAAGAACAGAGCACCCTGTCTAACAAACATACGGTCCACCCACCTTCCTTCTGATTTGGTGGGCTGTATGTTTTACACCAAGAGAGTAAAATTGATCATTTCAGTGTAAACATCCTCCTATGGCCTAAAAGAGTTTACAACAAAGGAGGTAAGCCATCACTCTATCCATCATATTTAGAGTGGGTGTTGGAGCCCTTTTTTATTTTACTGTTTGTTACCACCAAGTATATCCTGGCAGTTAGTGAAAGCAATAAATAAAGAAAATTAACTCCCACAACTTGGTAGAAAACATCTACTTTAGGAGTTTGTCTTTGAAAAATAAAAACATTTGGGAAAGTTTGACGGTTAGCTGTCATGTTTGACACAGCCATCCTTCAAACTGTAGTCTCAGGTGATCTTAGCTAAAAAAACAAAACATTAAAGATGTAAAGCAGTTAAACAAGGTTCTGCAAAGACTGATCTTCCATAGTCTGGATGGCAGGAGGCCGTTGTCCTAGAGTCAAATGTAGTTGACAGATCTAACATGAGTAGGACATTGACGTTACTGGTGTCAGATCATCCGGCCAGTCCAAGCACTGTTTCAGAGAAAGCAGCTGACCTGTGTATCAAACAACAGTCCACTGATTTTCAGATAAGAGCAAACCTTAGGCTATTCGTTGCAAAATAGATACAGGGAATTAATTGACCAGAAAGGAAGAATCTAGGCCAAAATGTTTCACTAGTGGGGATACTACGCCTGTTAGTCACCCTGTGCAGAAGTGACCCAAATGGGGTCAGCAAGAGAACCAGATTTAACATTGTTAAATTGAGTTAGCTAAAAAGACATACACATGGCAAACGCATTACATTAATAGAGAAGAAGTGAGGGTGCTGGTGAGGAAGCTGCTACTGTGGAATGTTCTTTTAGAAATAAAATAGGTGCCAAGTTCCTATAGGTGGGTTTGTAAGTCAAGCTAAAGTGGAAAGTTTTATAACTAGAAAAAGCTAGGAGCGCTGAATCATGAGTGTATATATTACAAAAATGCAATTTATCCAAAGGTCTAATCAACATATGTATGTATCTTGGTACACATGACATGCATATAAATGAGAATTCTTTAGATGAATATTGAATTGTAGAAATTCTTTAATTGTATTTTCTTGAACAATTGATCATGACAGTAACAACAGCCGACGCGTTTCGTCCTGACACATAGGACGTCATCAGGGCTGTACATACATAAACTAAGATTCGTCAACATACATTATTTGTTGTATTCTGACTGTTATTAGCTGGTAACAAATAATCACAACCTCATTAGCACAAGTAACAAAAAAGAAGAACAAAGAGAAAAGAAATACTAGCTCCATCATTAATAATCCATTATCAAAACATCAATGACTACATTTCTCATCATATCTAAAATGACCTCATTGGCAGTAAGCCAGGACAAAAAGAGAAAAGTTTTGAGACAACTATATCCATATCAATTACAGAATCTCATATGGTTATTCATGGATTCCTTGATTCATCCGGAGTTCGTGGGCGAGGCAGTGTTGACTTATAATTATCCCCCTCCCCTTGAGTTTTGATATACTAGGTTTTTATCCATTGCATATACAGAAGATTTTCATACCGTTTTGGCGATTAGACCTTTGGATAAATTGCATTTTTGTAATATATACACTCATGATTCAGCGCTCCTAGCTTTTTCTAGTTATAATTGTTGCATGTTCAGAGGAGGACGATGCCTCTTTAGTTGGTAGAGCGCAGGTTGATTTTTGTTTACTATCAATACAATTGCTCCTGAAGGCAGCCACAGCCCGTGGAGGGAGTTTCGGTGGGGCAGAGAGGCGGGGCGGGGGAGGGGCGGGGTGGGGGATGCTAAAAGCTGGAGTATGGATAATTGAAGGTAAGTAAACAATTTAATTAATAAAACGAATTTCGTAGAGCGCCCTGCATCGCAAAATGTGATGCAGGGCGTGCTACGAAATTCGTTTACTTACCTTCAATTATCCATACTCCGGTTTTTAGCACCCCCCACCCTGCCCCTCCCCACCCCGCCTCTCTGCCCCACCGAAACACCCTCCACGGGCCGCGGCTGCCTGAAGGTGCACCAATTTGTTTACCCCATCGTCAAACCAGTGTAGTGATTTATAAAGTGGAAAGTTATTGTAAGTTTGCTCACAATTTAAAAAATATTTTTCTGTTTAGTATTAGCAGCAAATATTTTCCCAGAGTAAAATATTCTGTTTCTGGTTCATTATTTGTACGAAGAGAAAAATGTTCTATTCCATTCTGTTTACTGAGGTCATAGTTATGCTTGGGGAGCTTATCATTGAACTTTGGGGTTAAAGGGTCTAGTGCAGGGGTCTCAAACCTTTTCTGTAGTAAGAGCTACTTGTGTTCAATGGAAATCTCTCTCAGCTATTAATATTATTAGAGATGCAGTACATTTGACAAGATTATATTAGAGGCTACCATATACAAGATTTCTAGCGGTGATCACCTCCGTGTTTCAGGGATGGTTGCCAGCAGTAATGTAAAAAATGTTTTGCAAATGTGGGATGCCTCTACATGGGTGATACGAAACATCCATAGCTGAAGTGTGGCTAGCACCACGTTAACAATATTATTATTTAACAGTCTCCCCAACAACGTTCGATATTTGCCAGCGTTAAATATATTTTGGAAATTCAGCCATTTTTTTCCAAACAACAGTTTATGAATTCTGACAATGAACACATTTTTGTTTCAAATTCACACTTTTCAATTTTTGCAAACATATTTCATTCAACCAAGCAAAAGCTTCTAATTTAATTCATTGTGGTGAAGTCAGGAAGGCTTCCTACAGGTAGCTGGAGGGCTACCCGTAGCTCACGAGCTGCTCGTTGGAGAAGCCTGGTCTAGTGGCTACTGGGGCTGCATGGACGGGTTGTATATCAGAATATAAATAACACAAATATTGTTTGTCGTGAATATTACGGCCTAAATATAGTTTACAAAAATATTGTCCACTGGGTGCAACTTCGATGTGCTGATATTTTTGTAAAGGATAGTAAGCAAATTACATTTTTGTCTGACAACATTTAGTACATTATATTCAGATACTTTACCCATTCAGGATTAGAGGACGCCAAAACCAGATCAATAAGTCATTGACTGATGAGGAATCTGTCCCTGAAGGCTTATAGTGGGCAATCAAGCAGTTAAGTAAAAAAGTGTTGATCCCTTGTACATGCTCTGATGTGTGCTACATATGCCCATGCATGAGAAGGTTTGCACATTCTGTTTGCTGCAACACAATTGTGTCACCTCAATGTTCTATCAATTCCCCTCTGCTTGGTTAATCACATCTTTTGGGCCTAAGAAAAAGTTGCCGCTGCTGAATCCACAACTAGGAACTCTGAGGCAGGCACATGGAGAAAGATAACTCTAGATTTACCATTAGTCCGGTAGTGCTGCATTGCATGAAATGGAAAAATGTGCAGCACTGTATTCTGAAAGGGTTATAAACCAATGATGATGTAGGCTGCACTAATGCTAGAAATCCCATTTTAGCAAAACTTTATCATTACGCCTTTGTACAAAAGCGAGAGATCAAAATCTTAACTTAAATTTATTTAAAACACACTTACGCTTGGAACACCCTCCAGTAAAGATTTCTAGGCACAGACACCCATGCAAGGACAAGTCACATAAAAAGTTGTAATTTCATAAAAATTAGGTTAGGTATGGAAAAATCAAGTGACACACTGTTTGCTCACCGTTTGTGTCAGGTCTCAATTGGAGCTAGGATTCCACGTAAAGCCAGTCGAATGTAGTTTAGTGGCTCTTGCTTTGTGTTTAAACCATGTGGTATTTGCACTGGTCCAGCCTGCCACACCCATTTGCACAGATTAGAAGGCATTTGGCGCTACCAAATGGATGAGTCATACATTTTCATATCATAAAGTTTTTTTGTGAGCAAATGTTGATCAGCACTGCTGTTTGCACTACTGTGAGTAGCCAGTCATTGTGGAACTTCACGCCCAAATCAATGCTGAACCTGGACCCTAGTGTGTCTGCGTTGAATTTGTCTGTCTGTACATTTGAATATTATGACACTGTGCTAGGGACATTTTGTGCAGTACTCAATCCTCAGAACTCGCATAGTCTACTCTCAGCAGAGGCCACGAATAATTGAAAGATAATAAAGTGGTTCTAGATGTAGCTGCCAAGCAAAGTAGAGTAACCTTGAATGCCATTAATGCAGGTAATCGCAATAAATAGCAATACACTTACTATTTACATGTCTTAGAAATAGCAGAAGTGTGGTGTGAAGCACTAAATAAAATATATCATTATAAAGTCTATGGTCCTGAGTACCTGTTTCTCATAATATTCCAACACATTCGTAAACTCCTGTTTGCGCAGGGGTCGGAATTACGCGTTTGATCCTGATTATGAGTTGGACAGTTAATTCCTACCCATGCATAAACCCCTGTTTATGCATGAGTTGGAATTACGAGCTGTTGGGTATTCAATGCATCCAATTACAGGATGCATTAAATAATTCAACTATTGTTAAATTCCGACATGTCAATTCTCCAACAACTCGTAATATGTGGTATGTATCGCGCTCAAAAAATAGCATAGCCCGTGGTATTGTTATTTATCATGGGTGATAAATAGTACCTATACCCCAAATTAGGGCCTTTGAAGATATTTAATGCAACAAATAGTTAGCGGATGCCTCAGATAACTAAACCTTTGTTACATTTCGGCGCCTCTTGCCACAATTTTACAGAAGGAAATGTACGGTATTTACCACATCGTGCGGATATATGTGCGCTAAAAATCAAAATCTGCATGTTATTCCCCTTGAGTCGTGATTGGTGTTATTTATTACACCCGAAAAATAACATAACCCGGTGTATCTTTATTTATTTGAAGCAGTAAATAATGCCTCAACTCGTAATCAGGCCCTTCATGTACAATTTACTCACGTGCTCTTCTTTCCTTGTTTCCTTGTTTTCTTTGCATTTTGTTTCAAAACAGATCAAAAATACAATATTTCCAGTAATCATAGGAAGATAAGATTTTATTATTAAAGAATTTCATGCCATTTAGGAGAAACATAAAATGGCATAAGCTTATCTACTGATTGATTTCCAGTTTTAAATTGTAACCTCGTTTCACTTTCGATGTACATCACCGACATTCTAAAAATGCTTAAACTCCATTTAGCGAAAAGAAATATACATTTTGATCTTTAAAAAGATCAATAAAACTATTCGCGCACATATAAGCACTGCAATACCATTGCAGCACAAACAGACCCTTGCATCTATTTGTGGAAAATGAATTTCAAACCGTAGGGGGAAATCACGGTTAAACGCTTGTGGTGCAGGTTCTGTGCATCCAAACAGATACAAGATATCAACTAATTAGCCAGAAAAGCGACTTTAGGTGACCACTCAACAGAAAGCAAGTAGAATGTCGCCATGGAAACTGAGATGTACAGCACTTCAATTTCAAACTATCACTAGATCACAAGAAACATTTGCATTTTTTATTCGGAATAAAAGTTGCCTTCACAGACATCAATATAGAAAGAATCGCCTTTATTCACACAAATCCCAGTGGTAGCGGAAGCTGCTTTACCCACCCTTTGATTCCCAATCACATCACAGCAGCCGCGGGCCGTGGAGGGAGTTACGGTGGGGCAGGGAGGCGGGGAAGGGGAGGAGCAGGGTGGAGGGTGCTAAAAACAGGCATATGGATCATTGCAGGTAAGTACACAATTTAATTAATAAAACGAAATTCGTAGCGTGCACTGCATGGCTAAAAGCAATGCAGTGCGCGCTACGAATTTCGTTTTATTAATTAAATTGTGTACTTACCTGCAATGATCCATATGCCTGTTTTTAGCACCCTCCACCCTGCCCCTCCCCCTCCCCGCCTCCCTGCCCCACCGTAACTCCCTCCACGGCCCGCGGCTGCATCACAGTGTTGGCATGTTTTCCCACCATCTCTAAGCCCCTCAACAATCTCTTCTTTGCTTCTGAGGGGACAAGCTGATGAAAAAGAATTGCGACTATAGAAAATAAACTAACCTCCTACAGCTTTTTACTTTCTCTCCCTGATGCTGTCTTCATCTGTTATGTTATGTTATCCGGATTTATAGAGCGCACAGATGCCCCAGCAAAGGGGCGTCCCGGCGCTAATAGGACATAAAACCGGACAAAAGCAATACCAAGGACACAAACACAACAACACTAGGAATCCAATGGAAAAAGGAAAGTTTTTACAGCCCTCCTGAAAGCCAAGAGACAGTCAATCGCACGGATATGGATGGGAAGAGAGTTCCATAGCCTAGCAGCAAGTACTTTATAGGAGCGGCCGCCGGTTCTGGTCCTCTTAAAACGTGGGACTGTAGCCAGGTGTAAACTTGAGGACCTCAAAGACCGTGTAGGTGCATATGGAGAGATGAGATGCTCCAGGATCTGAGGAGAAGAGTGTTTAAGGATTTTGAAGGAGAGGCAGAGAGACTTAAACGTGATTCTCTGAGCAACAGGAAGCCAATGGAGCTTCTGAATAGTTTTTTTGGCCGAACAGAATCTTGGTAAGCCTACCAGAGCCCTGGCGGCAGCGTTCTGAACGCGTTGAAGTCTAGAAAGTTCAGCCTGATTAGCTCCAAGCAAAAGAGAGCTTGCATAATCCAACCTAGACAGAATCGTAGCTTGTACTATAAGCTGTCTGGTAGGAGCATCAAAGAATTTGAAAGTGGGTCTGAGCTTGCGAAGAGTCCCGAAACACATAGCGGCAACTTTTTTTGTATGGGTAACAAAACTAAGTTTAGGATCAAGCCAGACCCCTAGATTTTTAACCTCGGTAGCAGGGATGGGGGTCGGACCGAGCTCAGAGGGCCACCAGTTATCACCCCAGAGATGACTCTGCTTTCCAACAATGAGCACCTCGTTTTTTTGGCGTTCAATTGAAGGTAGTTATCTGTCATCCAGCGGGCTACTGAGATGAATCCCTCACAAAACTTGGCTGCCTCAAGGTCAGAGGCCCAACTTATTGCAACCGCCAGCTGTGTGTCGTCAGCGCAGGATACCATAGTCAGGTTCCAACGCTTGGCGACAGCGGCTGCACATAGAGGTTGAATAAAGTGGGGCTAAGAGCCGAACCCTGCGGAACTCCCTGGGCAATGGGATAAGGTTTAGATTCAAGATCTGCACAGAGAACAAGAATAACTAGAGCAGTACTAGGGGTGATAAAGCTCAAAGCATGGATGTCAGACATGAGAAGCAACTGGTACTACTGGTTACATCTAATTCAGTGCTTAATTTGTAAAATATTAAGTCCAGGTGCTCAAATGTTTATAGGAGGCCATACCCACTTCTCCCGGCTCCCCCCACTTCCTCCACCCACATCCTAAACTGGTGTAGAAAAGAGAATGAGGGACCCACCAATCTTGGAGGATACTTTCAGAAACAATATTACAAAATAATAATGTATAGTAATATAGTACCGCTTTAGATCCTCTCTGTCTACACCTCACGCGCTTGACAATATTGTCCACTGTAGAAATGTGCCTCTTCTGAATCTTTCCCGTTTTGCACATAGAGTTAATTGTCCATGGCTGCATAGAATAGAGCAGTGCCAAGTATCCTTAATGCAGACCCTGTGCCGTATAATCTGTATGAAGGAGGGCATCACTTTAACTTTACATGGGCATACCCATAACCCAGTCATTCTCCCCATGGGAAAATGTAGTGATGTAGACACAAAATAGGACAGAAGGCCACACGCAGCCCTATCCCACCCGCTTCTGTGTCATATGGAGAATAACTAATCCCCTCCCCAGGCCATGGGTACAGTTATTGAGATATCATTGTACAAAATACCAATTAAAATATCAAACCCCTGTCAATCCTCAACTTTTCCATGTTTTGACAACAGTTCTGAATTACAGAATGTAAAGCCTGTGCAAGCTCAAGGAATGCCACATAAAGTTGTAGATTGTGTTGCTCTTCTCTTTTAGTACAGAATCCTTCTCAAAAGCCAGCTTGATTTAACTGAAGAATTCAATTTTCAACAATCTGGTTGGGGCCCTTGCCCAAGATCCATGAATAGTACATTTTAACACATATCATGAGGGTTTTTGGGGAGATATGCATCCAGGTAATCTGTCTTGTTTTCTACATGATACAAACTAATCTCAATTTTTGTAGTGTTATACAAGCCACTATGTTGGTTAGGCAAAAGTTGGGGTGATGGCCTATTGTGAACCAAACATATTGAACACCAAAGGCAGATACTCTATTTTTCGCCATCAATCTTTAAAGGACCTGAAGGAACCTCCTAGCGCCACAAACCCTTGTGATACTCAAAGCAGCCCAGAGAGAAGCAAACTCACATCACTGTGGCAAAGTCAGACAATAATCTTAACTCAATACTCAATGCTACTGCCAAATGCAAGGTTCTTCTCAAGGCTGTCATGTACTCCCTAAAGGACCTCATAGCCAACATTTCTCACTATGCATATACATTGACAAACATCATAACTTCATGGACAAAATAAGCACCGCAAGTCTCAACGTCAGTAGCACCTAAAACTCACACTGACAAGCAATTTTACCTAAATATTTAAAAAATATCACTTCTGGGAAAAAAATCTAAATTATTTCTTCAAACAATAACAACTAATATTAGTAGCTCCTATAATATGATTTGTGAGTAAATAAGATTTACTTTTTTTGCAATTTTATATAGCACAAGCTCGACCCAAAGGTATTAGAGTGCTTTACGTGAGCACCAGTTTCATTACACAAGGACACATTCATTTTTGGTAGACACAGGGAGATTAAGTGATTAGTCCAGAATCACAGGATGGGGAGCCAATGCCCGGACTCAAACCTGGTTACTCAGTTCCAAAATAGGTAGCCCTGGCTGTTATGTTACAACCTCTACCCTAATCTGAGGGAGAAGCCTGTAGAGTGGACGTTTAATGGCAAGACTGCCTTGCAAATTATGTGAAGACCCACAAACTTGCAAGTTTGCAGGCATTTGCAAAGGTACATTTATCTTGATTTATTGCTGTAGAGGGAAAGGTAAATTGTTTCTTGAAGGACGCACTGTAGAAGGAATACTCTGAACATGTATGAGGTGTAGGAGAAGGGGATTGTCTTTTGGAAAATCAGAATCCCCCTGAAAGAAAGATAACGTTATGTGTGAACCCCCTTTTCATAAGCATTATAAAAAATGTGCAACTGTGCACCATGTACATTGACAAATGTGCGTGTATTTCTGGAAAATTACTGTAGTGATAATTGGTGCTTTAAATGGGCTGGTACAATCAGTGACCACGTACCTGCACTTCGTTCATTTTCAAGTGAGAGTACCTGCACTTCTCAGCAGAGCTTCAATACATTTAATGGGAGAGTACCAGCACTTCTCTGCAGCAAGAAGGTACTCTGGAATAGTAAATACCCACACTTAACCATTTCAGGCACCGATCATACTGTCCCTGAAGTGCTTTTGGATGTTTTGTCAAATTAAAAATGATGTGTCATCTACCATGAACTAAGTGTAAGCCTAAAGGAGCAGATGAATGATTTACATCTGAGCATTTAGTAGATCACAATTTGTGTACTAAAAAGGAATAATGTTGTTGGTCAAAATGTGTTTTTAAATAGTGCAAAATTTACTAGTGACGTTGCTTTTTAGGGAAATATGCAGATGCCTTCTTTGAAAAAAAAATCTTTCAATATATTTTCTCCTCACACCTCTTGCAGGAATGTGCATTAGTTCTTTGCTCTGGTAATGAAACTTTTGTGTGCAAATCGTTTTTGAACCGTTTGAAGACTGTTATGTTTAGTTCAGTTTTTATTTATTTTTCTATGTCAAACTG
Organism: Lissotriton helveticus; assembly: GCF_964261635.1. Taxonomy (NCBI): domain Eukaryota; kingdom Metazoa; phylum Chordata; class Amphibia; order Caudata; family Salamandridae; genus Lissotriton; species Lissotriton helveticus. Next base: position 642,792,437 of record NC_136071.1, on the reverse strand, counting down.
AAACTTACATTTTGCTATTTACATGAAATATCCGTGAAGTTGCACTCAGCATGGCTACTGCCATGAACTGTGCCGGGCAGTATATGGAATTCACTTTCACAGCGCCACTTTCAAACCGATTTACTTTCTATGTAAGACAAATAAAGTTTCCCTTTCTAGTCGAATTAATATGCTAAGAAATATACGCACATTATTAATTAGCACTCGTGATTCGGCCGGGTAGCTAGGCAATCAGCGATCATCTGCTCTGGAATTTACCAACAAGCCCAGGCCTATGACCAGACCACACCACGGTGGTTGCACTTTTCCGGGCACCTCAACCATTTAAGTACTAGACAGTAGTTTATGTTACCAAACAAAATTGAAATAATTACTAATTACTTACTGCCTTTGGTTACTTTTAATTATTGGCCTTCTGCTGCGAGACAAGCTGCTTGCTTTGTCGAATGTCTAAAGCTGCAGCTGGGCAGTAGGCTGGAGCAGGCGCAAATTGGGACCCTGATCTGCATTGGTCAGTCTGACTTGGGAGGAAACACAGCACTTGACGGTTTAACACCAAGGAGGGATGACGGGGCATGGGGCCAGGCTAATAATTTGTCGTCTAGCAGGGCTGCAGCAGAAAATTGGTGTATTGATAAAGATGGCATTATAATTTGGAAACCATCGAAACGCGTCAACGCTGTTGTGAACACAATTCAAGGATTAACACAATCTAGTTGAATGTCGATTGGATCAAAATATTAACTAGGGTGTTTCAGAGTTCCTTTGAATGTGTATTGGTATTAGACAAGGGTTACGTCATACATTTGTTTTGTCTCTTTTTATGCTGGTCATAATTAGAAATTGTCATAAAAAATTCTGCTTTTCTTTGATGTATTAGAAGTATTTGTAGGAAGGAAGAATCGATTTTTTATTACAAGTGTATAACACAATGTGTTTTAACTGTTTTATATTATGTAATGAAAATATTAATGATTTTTGAATAAAATGTAATGATCATACATCGAATGTAAGATTGAAAATTGTAATGTGTTTTTTTGACTATTGTATTTGAACCAATTTGAGTCAAGGGAATTGCTTCTTGCCTAGGTTACAAATGAAGACAAGGCGCTACTAAGTAGTGACTAACAAGTCTATTAATGAATCGCATGCCAGCATTTACAAAAGACAATGACACAAGCCAATGGATTCAAGGCCGTACTCAAATACAGCATGCCGCGCAGAGCAATGCATGTGCTGCCCAGGCTCGACCTAATAAAGTTTGGCCAAATCCAAAACAATCATTGGCAAAGCCAAATGGGTGGAGGCCAGTGCTTGAATGCAAAATAACCTTCATAAATTGTGTTATGCAATATACGACAATATACTCATGATTTCTCATGGTGAAAAAATCTGCATGCCTCCGAATCCCTTATTCAGATAATATATTTTTTCTGATACTTTTTCAAAAACCCTTTGGCAACTATAATGCAGCACAAGGATAAATTATGCTACGATAGGGGTGACTGTTTTTGCATTATACTTTACACTTCTCCTACGAAGAGTGTATCACTTCAATCAGAACCCCACATATGGAAATGGAGATATTGTAGGGTAATGCACAAAATGTATGAACTATTGGTTACCTGACTGATCTCACAGTATGTTTGATGTGGATAGGAATTGAAATTACAGAAGCCATCTCCATGGAATCCGCAACCAAAGGTTTGCCTCCACAACCTACAGTATCTAACACCTGATTTTCTGCAGACTAGCACCAGAGCCCAAGGTCTCATGCGGAGCTCCTCAAGAGATAAAAACCTAAAATACAAACTATATATACAGTGGGGTGGTCCATTATGAAAGTCATTCAAGATGGACCCTAAGGGAATTTGCTTGGATTTCACTATGTGCCCTACACCAACCTTGGCATGTTTTTTCTCCTTAAATTACTAAAGCATCTACTGCACATTCCGCATCCATTTAAGCACTGAAAAGAAAAGAGTCATTGCAGACCCTTATCTCTAATCATTTACTTTGTTTATGCTGGTTCAGGCCTCTGGACTGGGAACCGGCTCCTCTCCCTGCAGCATCCTAGGTAGACTTGCACCCTTTTCAACTCTATTCATTAGCTCTCTTACCTCTTTGTGTCTCATGCCCCTCGTCATTCTTTACCTCATGTTTTACATCTTTCTCTGCTCTTCTGTGTGTGTTTTTCCTGTCTTGGTGTTGCCCCTGCTCTTTCTCCTACTCTCTGTAGTTTGTATCTCTCCTTGCTATGTGTCCTCGGCCCATCTTCATCCTTCAGGGCAACGATCTCCTCCTCAGACTCCGTCAGTCAAAAAGAATGTTTATTTGGACCGTAGTCTGTCACACAACAACTGTTGTAAAGAAGACTATATTATTAAATTACCAGATTAAAACCTAAATGCCTAAAAAACATTTAAAATATAAAAAACTATTCACAGCTGCAGACGTTACAACAAAATAATTCATAGACATAAAAAATGAACCAGTGACATGCTAACAGAATATGTAATGTACCACATTTTGCTTTAATGCCGACATGTACAATTGCTGTTACTTGACATTGCATTCTTTATCTTTAAGCATGAATGGAACCTTACTACAAACTTTAACACTGCTTGCCTTAGTGCTACTTTGGGTAAAGCGTCTATGTAGGGAAGACATCACTACAATGGCAAACATCATACAATAGCAGCAATGATTTAAAGCACAATTATCTCATATCATTTCCCCGAGAAAATGTTTTTATCGGTAATCGCAGCTAAGGTTTTGGCTTAATTTTAGGCTTTTTCTTTTCGATTGTTTTGACAACCTGCTACTTGTATCTTTTAGTAATTGTTTTACTTCTTGACCCACTTTAGTTCCATATTTACGATCTCATCTTGACAGAGAGAGACAATTTTTTGGTTTACACCATTTTCTGTCTTTACCTAAAACCGTATGACAAGGGGCAAGCTAAATAAACTCACACAGTTAGATCTGTTTCCAGTCTTATAGCCTGAATCATTGAGGATTTTTGAAAGCATAACAGATTCTTACAATATTTCCTTCCAAGCGATCCATTCATATTTATTATTCAGGTATATTATCTCTGCTGCTTATTGAAATTGTGGCCATATCAGGTAAATTGATAAAACTGGTATCCTAATGGTGGGCCACCCTAATATTTTTTAAGAGCACCCACCTAAGAGAGTGTTCTTGCAGTTAGGGATCTATGCTCATTCCACCACAGAGTCTTACACAAGCACATCCTCAAAAACTTGTATTTGTAAACTACTTCTATTTATTTTTTTTTATCTCCAAGGTGCTATGTATATTTTTACCCAAACGCCATAACCTTTGTTGTATCCTTATTTTCTGTAGTATCTTTCCTAATGCAAAGCTAATCTACAAATTCCTTCCTCAGACTCGTCTGTTCAAGGTCACTTCTTCCATTTCTGTGGCTTCAGCAGCTAATACTATTGTAATAGTACTATTGTAGCCAGCATTTTACCTTCTTACCATAACATAGGCATCAAATTAGAAATGCTTCTAACAGTGCTATACAGTCATACAAGAGGAATATGTAAAATCTACTAATAGTATTTGTTATCCTTGCTGTAACACAACTCACTAGCATTAAAAGACAAGACCACACAGGTGTCTGATATCAAACACTACTTAACTCAATAAATAGATATAAATAAATTAATGAATCAAGTCGAGCTACAATAATTTTTATAATTCAGAGAATATTTCAATGAGCTGCCAATTTGATTATATCTGCTCACCGACCTTTCTATTTTGGCTAAGCATTTCATTTACGGATTTAATTTTTTCCTGCCAATAATGCAGTGCTTTAATATTGACTTTGGCTTATGGTGTGCATTGTTTTCGTCACTCTTGCCTAATTGTCAACATTTTAGAAACTTCTTGTTATACAAAATATATGTAATTTTGGAAATAATGTGAGTGTATAGTTTTTGCGCATTTGTTGCGATTGGAGACTGATCCATGTAGAAAATATCTTGCTGGAGCATAGTTAATCGCAAGAGATATTTTCTCCACGAGCCAGTCCCCTTACACTTATCTAGAGTCACCTTTGGACTCAAGCTATGCTCTTCTGCTCAGTCTTCGTTTGTGATATCCAAAAATGCATAACACAAGAAAATACATAAAATTTCATATACTTTACCTGGATTTTGTTAAAGTTTCTGAGCAAAAGCATGTACAATTTCACACACTCCTAAATGTCTCCAACCTATATTTGTCAATATAATGACCTCCTAAATTCAGTGTTACAAACATTCACGCTCCGATTACAGCTGTATTATATCCCTTACACAAGAAGCATAGGTCAAGCACTGGATCATGTAATTGTATAGTTCTAGTATATTTTTACAAGAGCTCAATACAACTTCAGAAGTATTTATGAATGTATTTCAGTTTTTGATTTACGCTGATTTTATAAATCACTGCACAAATATTGTTAATGCTAATATGAGTTCATGGTTTCTGGTAAATCAATTCTTTAACTTAACTACCATGTTATCATTCTTGCTCTTGTTCTCATTTTCTACAAAAGGAATTAGATTCTTGCACCTTTCCTCAAATTGTTCATGCAAGCCAGGGAACATCTGTCTGGTTAGCAGACTTAAGGACAGGTATATCTTTATGGAATTGTGACCCCAAGAGCTGTAACAAATACTCAAGAGGGTTCCTCAATATGTATGTGTACTGTAAAACACAACCTTCTTTTTAAGCCTCCTGGCCAAATCAACTCCTTTGATGCAGTATTTGTCAATATTTACAGAATCAAATTAATCTTGTTCAAAATCTTACTCTTTCCTTTGAAGTTCTCCAGCATTCTGCCTGTTGAGTATACGATCACAATTGTGTCTGCCACTTAAATTGTTTAAAAATGATGATTCTTGTCATCAATAGATGAAGAACCAAGAGCTTTATCGGGTTGTTAGAATGCCCAAAAATGTATGCACAAAATACTCTCATAGATTATCAATTTCTATTAAGTTTAACTCTGACGGAAGCCCACATGTCATGTCTCTTTAGCTTTCTGTGCAGCTCTAATGCAAATAAGACTTATCCTTCTCACAACCAGACAACCAGATACAAAGCTGATGTTATGGTTCAATGAGGACAAACACTATTCGTACAGATTATTATAATGATAGTCTAAATATAGGTATTGTGCTTGGGCATAGGTTAGTCTTGATGAATTCCAGACACACAACAGTGTCCAAGAGGACATGTTGTACACTTCATGAAGAAGCTGCATAGGCCTCCTACCACAGCCTTCCTGCGAGGGATAGACATTTATGCTTTGCATCCTAGTTGCACAATGAGCAAAAATTCTTGTCCAAGTTGTTCATGGTGCAGCTATCCAAAATTGCTTTCCTGTTGCAAATCTTATGCTCTTCATCTTAACCTAAGATATCCCATCAAATTTAGAGGATGAATCAATAGGTTAAACAAGACACTGGACAACAATCAACATCCCTGCGGGTTGACAAATGTAGACAATGGGAAGTAGACAAAGTGAAGGAGAATTTGTTGGTCTCATCCAAAGAAGAAGGTCAAAAAGGCATTTGCAAGATGTTTACAGAAAAAGATTGTATAAAATATTGTGGTGGGAAAATAATGTGAAATATTGAAACATTTATGGAGTTACCTATTTATAATATAAAGTACCTAAATCTTGAGTGTAAAAACTATGGAATATATTTAAAATTCTACTAAAATGATCTGTCACAAAAAGATAGCATTTTAAAGTAAAATAAAACTAATCAAAATATCTACTTCATCTTTCTCATAGGAATCACAACTAGTAAAATCAGGAGGCTTGGATTAACTGTGCCAGCTGGTGAATAGCCAGTGGTTGACTGACATATTGGGCACTCTGACACTGCCAGTTGGGCCAGCTTGAAATTGCCAGGGTGTGGGTGATTTCATCTTGGTCCTCTGGATGAGACCAAAAATCCAGCCCATACAAAGGCCCTTTGAAGCCTGCCCATCATTTGGTAGTGTCAGGTGCCCGAATGCCTCATAGGCCACTCCAGCACTGAGGACTACTGCTGTACTTGATTGTGGAGCACAGCACGTTTCTTTTAGTGACAGAACATGACCAAATACCAGAGGCATTGATCAGGTTTAATTTCCACTCTGCTATCTTACATAATCACACAGAAGCAGTTAATGCAATTTTAAATCACACTACCAGGGGCCAGATTATGCCAATTTGCAACAGATCAATGCATTTTTAAACAGGTTCCAATCATTTGCAAGATGGCATCTTTTAGTGATAAGTTGGTGAAAATATCAGTTTGATCCCATGTTTCTGGGCAAATGTCAGTGTAAAATACCAGCCCAAGGGTGTAACTTTTCCCAGCGCTGGTGCAAAATGAAACAGAACATGTGAAACCACCAAAATCCTTTTATTAATTCAGATCCGGATTTACTAAGCTTTTACGCAATGCAGTGCAGCAAGGGAAGCTGCTGTGCTCTGTTATGTGAAAGGGAGAGAGCAGAACTACGCCATATTTACAGAGATATGACACAGTTCAGCTCTCTTCTTCCTCTGGGGAAAGACGAGCTGCCTAGTGCCATCGCAGGCACCCTAGTGCCATGGCACAAGGGTGACTGCAATATGGTCAAGATAGGTTTTTGTGAAGGAAGGGATTCCTTCCTGCGCAAAAACTAGCCTTTGAGGCGTTTGCCTCCTTGTATGAATGCAGCATACATACAAAGAGGAAAAATTTAGTTGGAGAATGCATCATTACGGCACACATACAAAGAGGAAACAGCGAGGAGGAAACAAATGATTTCTCCTCTTTACGCCACCCACAGGTAGGCGCAGCATTTTGGCAGAAACCCATGTTTACAATGCTAAATGGTTTGCATCGCAATCTATGGGTGGATGCACAAGAATGTCCATGCACCACCCATGAGTGCCTCCCTGATGCAAGGTCACTCTTGGCAGCGCTGCCTTGTGTTAGTTTTGTGTTTTACAAAGCCACGCAATGACACACAATCCGACATCTACGGGGCTTTGTAAATTCAAAAATTAATTTTGTGTTGTGCCTGAGCCAAAAGAGTGACACAACCTCGAAGCAAAATCTTAGTACATCTCAATGTTTCATCTTCTAGCCCAATTTGGTAATTGGGCATCGTTTGGTCTCAAGATACTGCAGCTTCTTTGATTAGTGCTTGCAGCTCTTAGGTTTTTCAAGCCACTGTGACAACTGCGCCCATTTGCTGTTCTTAGAGCGATAATATCATTTGATGTCAATCAGCCTTTTTAAAGGTCCTTGCTTAATGAAAATGTTGAATTTACAACAAATCATGAGAGTCTGCTTCTCGACCTGTAAATGCTGCATGCTTCAGGCAGACAGATGAAGAGCAATTTGTATTTTAACAATTTCATTTTCCCTGGCTCTAAGATTTCAGAAACAGGAGTGCTCATTAGATCTTGAATAGACTCCAAGAACCATTCTTTGTTCAACCTGTTACTGTGGCTGACTCTAACATTTCGGCCTGCAAGCACATATTAAACAACAAGTATTTGATGAATAATAACGCACACATGTTCATTTGCTTTCTTTGACAGAGGCTTGCTGAACTGCCAGCTACTCAACTCTGGGGCTTGAAATAGCAAACCAATAACAACTTAGTGGGGTAAGTGTAACCGGTCCTGCTGTGCCTAAGGCCCACATGTACAGGAGGTTGTAGCAGTCGCAAACGGAGAATCGGGGCATTTGCGACTGCTAAAGAGCCTTTTGGCATGTACTAACCTTATTTTGCATGTCAGTAATGTATTATGGACAAAATAGAGTTTGCAAATCTGTATTAGGAAGGGGTATGTCAAAGGTGTCCCTTTCTAACTACAATTCGCAGGGGGATGTAAGAATGTTTTGCAACTGGAATGCAGTGCAAAACATTCGCAGTTTACTGCCTACTTCTAGTATGTGGTAAGCCAGTCGTAAACAGGAAAGGTCCCCAGGGTACCCCTTCCTTTTTGTGAATGTTAGCGAAAAGGTTTTTTAACAGCAGGGGGACCACTGCCTACTCTTAAAAAATGAAACGGAAATGTTTCATTTTTCTTTTTGAAATGCATTCCATTTTCCTTTAAGGAAAAAGGGCTGACATTCCCCTCAACAAAGTTGCTTTATTTGAAAGCAAACGCATATATGGTGTTCTACTGGGGAGAACCAGCCACCATCCATCCCTCTGTTTTGAAGGATTCCCAATTGGTTGCAAATTGCGATTTACCTCATGAATATGGATGAAATAGGTCAATTGCAACTCCATTAGGAATTGCTAAATGTGCGTGAGACACATTGGTACATTGTATTTTGTGATTCTCTAATTGCGAGTTCCAAAGATACTCAATTTGGAACTCACAATTTTGTCGGTTGTACATGTAGCACTTCATGTTTTTTACCTTTCTAAATCACATGAAATTGAACATTCGCTAAAGTTTTGGGCCTCACAAAACTTATTTTTTGGGGTATTACATTTGTATTAGTGCAATGCATGCTGGAAAAAAAGCTTTAAGGTGCTGTTTCAACGTACAATGAAAATATGAAACATACCAAAATAAATAAACAAGAGAGGGTATGAATAACAAATAGAAGTGAATTTCAGAGAACAAGCCAGATCAGACATTTATATAAGATAAAAAATGGTCACATAAATTGTCCTTCAACCGGATTTTAAAAGAGGAAAATGTGGGACTCTGTCGGATAAAACAGTAAATTGTTCCACAGTGCTTTACGGCACATTCAGCTTTCTGTCGCCAACCTTTATTTGTATGCAAGCCATGTGCAATGCTCTTCAATGTAATATACCTGAAAGATAGTTCCTTTTCTGTGCCACCGAACCACAAGTCTAGCTTTAGGAACATGATTGCTGTCAAAATAACTTCCAACTTTAGGTATACTTATAATTTTCAATAACGTTTGGAAACTGTGTAAATCACTTGATCCAAGGACAGTGTGGCTACTGTGTTCAAGTTTTAATCTAGCCAGCAAACAGTAGTCTGCTGTTTGGGTAGCATACATGCAGCTGGGTGATGAGTTTTTATTGATAATCATAACTTTCCAGTGCAAGGACTAACTGAACAGTTATTTGACCACACTTTCTAAGCAAGCAAAAATAAATGTTGGTGGTGTTGTCATGATATGCCACAAATCTGGTAGGCTTGTCCTCCTCTAGTGCATAGGGCTGAACAATATGAAAGTAAAGTCTGTGCCATGATGCAGCAGTGAAGTTTGGGGACTCGCAGTAGCAATCAAAACAGAATTAGAATTATTCACTGTGTTCCATTCCAAATGCATTGAAGACTACATTTAGACAAGTGATTGGTTGGAGATAATTTATGAAAGGATGTTTGTAACACCTGCAGGACTTTACTGAAAGCAAATATTGAACTACTATGTTAATTGTGAGAAAGTGCTCAGAATTGACACTTGTAGCGACGCAGCCCTAGTCCCGCCCTTCTGATTTTACCTCATCATCGGAGTGAGGTGTATTACTTGGGACAAGTTGGGTGGTGCAAGGGAAAGTGCTGCTATCACTGAGACACACATTGTAAGGAAGGGGGCAATGACTGTGTCTGCTGCCATCAGCAGATATCCAAACCCATCACCATCCAAGGCACAGGAGTTGCTTGCATGTCCAAGTCGCACAGCATATCGAATGAGATGCAAGGTGCTTTCTGGAAGGTGCTCTGCTCAGCTTTGTTGCTCCATGTCTATGCAGTGGTTTGGGAATTTTGGTGGGGTCATAAGGGAGATAAAGAGAAAGCATTGAGCGAAACCTTGCACCCATTTTGGCTAATTTGCCCTGGACTGACAAGTCCATTCTTTACCTGCCTCAGTTTGAGCTCTGTAAAGCAGCAGAGGCGATGTAGACAAGTGGCACAATGGTGATTTTCTCTCACTGTTTCTTGTTTCCTGCTCAGTATTGCCGGAGCCCAAAAAGGACTCTAAAAGAGGGCTCAGACATTTTTCCTAGATCCACTTACAAATATGTCATGGAGAATCACATGGGCTACAGAGAGGTCAATGAACTTTTCTACCGCTTGGAGAATTCGAGCTTCCCTAAATAAAGTCATTAAAACATCATGGGCTTTTAGAATTTGCGATGAGGCAATGAGAAGAGGTTGGGATAGTTTTAAAACCTTTATTTTATTATATGGTTAGAATTTCTACACAGTAGTTGGAACATGGTCACAGAAGAACAGCTCATCACCTTCCTCAGAAAAACCCCACCACTGGCATCCACAGACGACAATACCTCAGCACGCAACCTCCACTGATGGATCTCCAACTGCGTCAACACTCTGGCTCCCAGAAGAAAGCCTCAAGTAAATGACACTCCAAGAAAGCCAGCTCATTCTCTTCCACCCTTCAGGAGTCCAGATGCACTTGTAGACGCTCAAGAAGAGACGGAGGAGCAGCTAGACACTGTAAGACCACACAACCTTCAAAACCACCATCACCGCACACCACCACCTCATTAGAACAACAAAGAAAGCGGACCTGCAAGAAAGGATCAATGCCAATGCCCTCAATAGCAAATAACTTTTCGCTGTGGTAAAATAATTCACCAGACCCAGCACAGGGAGGGCAGACATTCCACCCTCCCAAGACTCTGCAACAACCTTGGCACCTTCTTCCACTGCAAAATGAAGGAGATACACAAAAATCTCGACATCCTTGACACCCAAGACCCTCCCACCCCACTGCAACCACTGCACCCAATGACACCAGACCCCAGCAGACCCTATTAAGCTGGACTCCCCTCACCACTGACAACACCCTCAAGATCATGAAGAGCATCCACTCTGGAGCACTCTCGGACCCCTGCCCGCATTACATTTTCAACAGAGCCGGCACCACCATTGCCCTCGGACTATGTCGCACCATTACCTGCGCCATCAACTCCACCACCGGGAAACATGCAGAGATCAACCTCTTGCTGAAGAAACCCTCTACTGACCCAATGGACCTCAAAAAACTCAGGCCCATCTCTCTGCTACCTTCCGAGCCAAGGTCATCGAGAAGGCCATCAACGCTTAACTTACTGAATTCATCGAAGAGAACAACATCCAGAACCTCTCCCAGTCTGGCCTCTGAAACAACCACAGGACTGAGACCACACACTTTGCCACCACAGACACATTCCGCACACTCCTCTACCGAGGCAAAACTAAAGCCTTTATCCTTCCAAAATCTCTTGGCCACCTTTGATACTGTTTCTCACCATACCCTATGCACAAGACTCCACAACACCGGCATCCACGACAAAGCCCAGGAATTGATTGCTCCTTCCTTACTGGCCAAACACTCTGAACCCACATAGATCAGCTTTGTAGAGTGCTTCAGGGTTCCTCCCTGAGCCTCACTCTCTTCAACATCTACATTGCCCCGCTCACTGCCATTGTCATCAACCACAGACTCAACATAGTCTCCTAAGCCTATCACACCTAGCTAATTCTCTCCCTTTCGAATGAACATACAGTCACCAAGAACAACTTTCATGACTGGATGAAGGCTGTTGCGAACTGGATGATGAACAGCTGCCTCAAGCTCAACTCAGAGAAGACGAAAGTCCTCATCATGGGCTCCACCCCCCTCTGCCCGGGACGGCTTCTGGTGACCTGCAGTACTTGGATCCCCCTACACCCACAAACCACGCACAGAACATCTTCATCATCCTGGACTCCTGGCTTAACATGAGCTGCCAGATCAACGCCGTCTCTTCATTCTGCTTCCACCCACTAAGCCTGCCCTGGAAGATCTTCAAGTGAATCACCATCAAGTCCAGATAGATGGTTACTCACACACTCATCTTCCACAGAATCAACTACGGTGATGCACTCTATGCTGGCATCACTTAGAAACTCCTCAAGAAACTGCAGACCATTCAGAATGCCTCCACCAGACTCATCCTCACCATCCCCCGCTGCAGCCACATCACCGGCCACCTGAGAGACCTTCACTGGCCTGCAGTGAACAAAAAATCACATCAAATTCCAAACATTCGCCTACAAATCGCTACATGACACAGGACCTGCGTACCTTAACCACCGCACTGCATTCCACGGACCGACCAGAGCCTTCCGCTCCACCCAATTGGTCCCGGCTACAGTCCCACATATCCCCAACACCACGCCTGGAGGAAGATCCTTCTCCTACCTCGCAGCAAAGACCTAGAACAACCTGCCTCTCCACTTCAGACAATCATCCTCACTGCCTCAATTCAGGAAGGACCTCAAAACCTGACTGTTCGACTGTACCACAGAGCCTTCGACGGACCAGCAGTTCCCCACCCCATCGCATTGAGACTCTTACAGGTGAGTAGTCATACTCAATTATCCACCTGATTGAATTTCTAATTATCTTAATTCAGTTTAGCAATTTACAGAAATATTAACTATGGTTAGAAGTGAGCATTAAAGAAGTGCTCCATAAATAAACCCAATAAACTAGCTAAGGGATCTATTCTAAATAAGAACCCATGAAGAGTTCCATTGGAAAAGAGCAAACAAAGAGGAATGAACTTCTCAAAAAGAAAAATTCTGGGAAACTCAGCCGAGTTTCCTACAGTGCAATACCAACTGAATTTTGAATAGAGATCTGTGTAGTAGCATCGATCACAAGCTAATAAAGGCAAGTCACCTTAAGAATGTCTAAAATGAATCAACTCCCCATAAAGAAGAGTCTTGGGACACAGGAAAAGCCAGCAGCTTCACTTCTGGACGGGTAAAGGAAATAAAGCAGTGTGTGTATAACTAGCTAGGAACACTCATTATTATAGCTTTCTCACGCAAGTATCAACTCTGATGGTGTCTCCACTTGATGTCCAATCAGAAAAGCTCACGAGGTGGTGTTGTTAGTCATACGATATATCTTCTTCCCGTTCCCACAGTCTCCACTCTTGCCATCAGGTTTGAGACAGCATTCTTAGAGTACTTGTTACACAATGGAAGGTTTCCACGTGAACCCTCCTTCCTAAACTAAAAGATGCATTGTAGGCTAGTCAGTAATGTGAAAGCAAATATCAATGTTATTTGGAAGCAAAATTTAAAAAAGTATATGTCAACATGTATTTCATACAGTTTTAAAAGGGTTCATTATATTCTAGTGAAATTATCTAACATGGGGTGAGGAACGAAATGGACATGATATTAGAGTCAGCACATTTCCAAATATGCCATCAATGCTCGGCAGTTGGACAAAATACTTTACTATGAGCAAAGGTTGAAAGGAAAGCCTTGGGCCTAGTCTCCGCACAAGCTAAAGTATAGTTACCTGGTGCAAAATATTTGGAAAACACGCATTACTAATTTTGAATTAATTATTAATTTTCCAACAAAGTGCATTCACGTTTTTATTCGGAAGTAATTTACTAAAGCAAGCATTTCAATAGCATTTAAAGGTGTTCCAAAATCCAATTCTAACATAGTAAATACGTTGATTTTCTAAATATATGGTCATTTTTCCCAGTATTCATCATATCTAGGAAATGTTCTTTCTCCAGTTTTGAAAATACTGGGGGGCTTATTTATGAGCCCTTGCGTCACTTTTGCCCCGCCAGTGCGTCAGTTATTGTGACACACCAGCAGGGTAAAAAATGTGCCATGTTGTGTCATATTTACAAAGTGACGGATCTAGGTAGATGCGTCACTTTGTAAACCCCTGCGCCACATTATACCTTCGCCAGGTATAATGTATGCAGGGTGAGCGTTCTGACGCAAGCAAGCCTTGTAGAAGTGACGCAGTGAAACCTATGAGATTGCACTGTGTCACTTCTAGGACATAAATGCGTCAATATCTTACACGTGCCTTATGGCAGGCGTAAGACTGATGCAAGCACATTTCACATGGGACTTGCCCATGTGTAATGACCCATTACTGAAGTTGCGTCACGTTTGTGACACACTGCAGCAATGCGTCCTTTTTGCGCCTACAGATACGTCAGAAATACTGACGAATCTGTAACTCATTGCGACATGATGCGTCATACTGTAAATATAATGCATCATTGGTGTTGCTAGGAGAGCGCAATGAAAAGTGGCACATCACTGTTTTCTTGCAGCGATCCTTCACTTTTCATAAATGAGGCCCTGTGTGTAAGAAATTGGAGGTATTAGTTAAAGGGGGGAAATTACCCACCTTAAGCAATATCCACAAACCTTGTTAGGCTGAACCACTGAATTCACTAAATGAATCTGAGCTCAACCACTTTTTAGCTAAAGAAAAGAGCAGACAGGTTTAATTTAGAGGCAATCTGTAAAGTATATACGCAGTACGTAAATAGTAATAAAGTCAAAACACAATTCAAGAAAAATCTCAAACCATTTAGAAAAAAAGAGTATATTTTAAGAACTAGAATAGAAATAACCCCATAGGGGAAACTGGAAATATGAATTTTTAAAGTTTAAGGTTTAAAATAGTGCCAAAAGAGTTAAGCACCAACTGGTTGCAGTAGACCAGGACCTCGGCCTGCTATGAGGCTGAACGTGATGGAGCATGGTTCAGCTATATTAACTAGATTGGATCCGATCAGAAGTTTTACCTTCATACTTGGTCTCCGAAATGAAGTCCAAAGTCTTCAGCGGTGCAAGACAGCAGGCTGTAGCAAAGAGATCAGCAAAACCGGATAGCAGTCACACGAGGTCCTGGTGAAGCTGTTGACTATTGTCAGGAAAGCTCAAGATAGGTCCAGATACTTTTGCTTCGGTAAAGATTTACATGTTTGGAGGTAGTCACTTTTTTGGAGCTTAGATTCCTTCCCTAGGGCAAGATTACAAGCTGTAGCTGAAGAGGGCTTGTTAAAAATTGGGCTTCTGGTTGGCAGAGGTATGCACTCTGTCCAAGCAGGAACCACAATCAGGGAAGTCGGATGAGCACCCTAAATTAATCTGTGCTCACCCTCTGGTAGCTTGGCACAGAGGAGGCAGCCTTATATTAAAAAACAATCTGGAAAGAAGTGTGCAACACTTCAAACAGTAACACAGTGAAAGCAGCACAAAAAGACTCCACACCAGTTTATAACAATAGATTACAGATTTATAAAAATTGGAGGTATGAGTTAAAAATTTTATTCGATATAAAGTCCAATAAGAATCACCAAAGGTGTCAATTATTTTAGATAAAACAGAAATGTAGTATTTAAAAACATAATGCGTCAACCCAGGGCTATCTGATCGTGCTAGATAGGTCAAATCCAAAAGTTCAGGCTGACCGTAATACAGCACAGTTCAGATACAGGGACCAACCTTGGCCCGCTGAAACTGTATTTTGGTTCGCAGTTGCATCAATGTTGAAGACAAGATGTGAGGAGCAATGGAGACAATGCAGCAGCATTCATACATGGGATGTAGACTATGCATCGGCTCCAAGCCATGCAAAGTTGCGGATGTGTCTAGAATGCAGGCAATGCGACGCACCATTGGCAAAGCAGTATACTCTATCCTCACAACATCTGCTATTCGTCGTTGTCGAAGAAGATTTGCTGGTTCCGAGTGGCTCAACAATGGCACTGCATGGAATTTGTCAGTTGCATTACTTTATACCCACTACAAGGGCCCAGGAATTATTTGACAAAACAGGGCAGGGCAAGACTCTCAAATAGCAGAGTCCAGGTGCTGAAGGAAGATGGGTTGGATGTCTGTGTTGTCCCTGAGACTTCAGAACAGGAGCCAAGAAGACAAGCTCTTTGAGCCACCATCATTATGGGTTGTAGAGATTCAGGTCTACTCCTTCTCACTCCCAGGCAATAGGTCAGCAGGCAGCAGATCAGCTCAGCAAAGTAGAAGTCCAGCAGTGCAGCAGACTAGCAGAGTGGCTGTCCTTGAAACAGCACACCATTCCTTTTTCCACAGGTCCAGAAGTGTACTGAGTTGGTGGCATCAGGGGTCCAGTACTTATACCCAGCTGTGCCTATGAAGTGAGAGAGTCTTCAAAGAGATACCGTTGAAGTACATGGAGTCCCTGCTCTTCCTGCTCTGGCTCCAGGCTCACTGCAGGGGAGCAAGTTTTTTCTAAAAACATTGTTGGGCATATTGAAGACCTGGGTAGAACACAACAACTTGATAGTGAAAGAGCAAGGCTGGGTCAAGGAGGGCCACTCAACGATTGACTATTGCCTTAGTGTATGGGCAATGGCAAAAAAGGTAATTGAATTGCAAGGTAGATTGTGTTGCTATTTTGTTGATTTCCAAGCCGCGTTCGACTCGGTGGATCGTAGTCCATTGTGGAATATGTTGGCGAAGCTTGGAATCAATAGAACGGTACTCTCATTAATCCAGGAAATGCATTCACAAAATTGGGCCAGGGTAATCTTGGATACCCTTGGGATACTATCCAAGACAATTCAGATAAAGAATGGGTTACGCCACAGTTGTGTCCTTGCACCACTGCTATTATCTTTGTTCCTTTCTGATTTACCTAATATTTTAACTGCAGCTGGTGGGCTAAGCCCTAAAATGGAGGACCCATATTTCATGTCTGCTATATGCTGATGATTTAGTGATAACGAACATGACAGAAAAAACTGGACACTTTTTATGATTACTGTTTAAATAAATGCCTAACGGTCAATTTAGAAAAGACTAAAATAATGGTGCTGGCGAAAAGAAAGGGTTCTTTATATTGGCTATTGGGAGAGGTCAGAGTTGAGGTGATGGACAAATATAAATATTTCGGTATGTGGTTTGACAGCAAGTTAAATTCGAGGGACCATATATAATCATTAAAAGCAAAGGCTCTTTCCTAAGTATGGGGCCTTAAACAATTTAAGCTGAAGTATGGAGGCCCCTCTTTGTGGCCAATTTTATCAGCTTTTAATACAATGGTCTGCCCACAATTCCAATATGGAGTAGAGGTACTATTTTAGGTGGTAAATTGGATTGGAATTTGGAGGAGGGCAAATGTGTTAAACAGCTCCTTGCTCTCCCACCATCAACTATGATCCAGGTAGTGGGAGAAGAATGTCAACTTACTGCCTGGAACTTTCAGGTACTTCAAGCTATATTGAACTTCTGGCAGAGACTGAGCAGAGAAGGGGCCCCCAAAATATCAAATCTTTGTAAAAGAGAAATAGAGGAAAGCAAACGTAATTGGGCATCCCAGGTTAGGCATGTCTTAACTAAGATGTGTACTAAACTTTCTTTAGCACCAGAACAATGAAAACTAGGGCAGCAGATTCCCAAACAGGTGCTACATGCTAAAGGCTTGAGAAGAAGTCTTATGTTATCTGGGAAGCAAATTGTCCACCTAGTTATTGGTAATTGGGTGGACTATTAATCATATGTTCCCCTATTGAGATGATGCCTAATCCTAAACTCAGAAATGCGATATAGAAATTTAGAGTTGGCCTGAACCCATGTAATGCAGACAGGAAGATAAAAACCGCAATGACAAATGAACAGGGTCTGTGTACATGTGGACTACAAGTAAAATGCAGTGGCCCACATATCTTGCTGGACTGTCTTTGGTTTTTAGAAGAACGGGAGAAATTTTTAAAACCATTTTTTATCACTTATAAAATTGATAATAGGGCTCAAACTGTTAGTCTGCTGATAAATATTAGATTTTTAAATATTGTATGTGCAAAAGGAAGATTTTTAACTGCAATACAGGAGTCCTTGAAAGAATTAATAATATAATCCAAAATGGGCAATGGGGAATAACTGTGTATTAATCTACTCTTTGAGGACGTTCAGGAACTCTGGAAACCCGTAAACATGCACAAATGTATATCTTATGTATACGCAATTCCTTACTTATTTGGTCATGAATTAAGGGCAATTGAATTTATGACTGAGAGGTACTGCTACCACACTATGTTTTAGTAGGTTTGTATTGTATTCTGTATGGTTTTTATGGCTCCATCTTTATAATATTCATATGTTTAATTGTGTGTTGGATTGTGGCACCTTTTATTGCTATATCAGCCTAATAAAGTATTGACTGACTTGACTCACTGCAGGGACAGTCTATTTAGGTGTAAGTATAAGCTCCTCCCTCCAATCCTTCCCAAGATGGCCCATCAGGGTGTGGATGGCCCATCAGTCACACCCTAAGCTCCCTTTGTGTGTAGCTGTCTAGAGAGAATGCACAAAGCCCAACTGTCACCCACCCAAGACATGTATTCAAAGACAGGCAGAAGGTACCAAATGGCTATAGGAAAATGACAACTTTCTCAAATTGGTATTTTCAGAATTACAATTTTAAATCTAACTACCATAACTTGTGATTTTTAATTGTGATTTCTGAGATACCAAACTTGGGTTTTCCATCTCTTCCCAATCGGAAATTACACTTATAAGATGTAATAAGGTAATTCCAATGCTAAACAATTGGAGAGACAGGTCTTGCAATAGTGAAAAACAAAAGTAAGAGTTTTTCCATACTATGACATAAACCTAAAAGTACATGTCCTACTTTTTAAATACACTTCGCCATGCCATTGGGCTATAGCAGGCCTACCTCAGGGGCATTTTTTATGTATTCAAAGGAAGGTTAAGACCTGGAAAGAGGGTTAACTTCCTGAAAGTGATAGAATGCACTTGTTATGTATACTCTATAATTCGCTGTTTTAAACTATGCTCTTTTGGCAAGATTTTTGCATGCAGACTTGCTTGTGCTATGCCCCAATAGCACACATTAGATGATACCAAAGCAAGTAGAGCTTGCATTACCTTCCAAACACATGTCACACAGCAAAGTAAGAATATGCAGAGAAATGTGTTATTCAATCCATAATCCATTTTTCATTCTTTTGATCCATGGTATGTTCCACAAGTTTATCACATGTTTTCTCCATTTCTATTAAGGACTTCGTAAATCCCATTTCTTTTTCAAATGCTGAGGAAATGCCTATCCAGGCCGTTTTCACTAGCACATGAGAATATGCAGTCCCAGGCAGCCTCATTCATAATTACCCAATACATTTCAGGCTAAAAACAGACTTACCTCAGGGGAAGCTGCAAAATTAAAACAAACATCAATGCCACATTTACTTAACACTGATCAACAACACAATATTTTTAAAACGTGTGTGCTAACTGGAGTCCATAAATAACTGTCAACCATGTTTTATGATACCACCACTGCTGTGCATCCTTGTGTTCAGGAAATATAAATTGCGTCATCAATAAACGTGCTCCTTAGCTCTTCTGAATGTAAAACCCATCATTAAAAAACTTATAATTAAAAATAATTATTAAGAAACATTAAATAAATTAACAACAAACTATCCACCCCTATGTTTTAACACACACTTCTTTCAGCATAAGCTTGTACCTGCAAAATCCCAACAATGTAGGCATCAGTACAGCCATCTTAACTCTACTCCATAGTACAATTGTGTACAATACAAACCAAGTTGTGACTGATCCAATACAATCTCTGAATGTGACCCTTCTATTTCAACCACCCACTGTGGTTAAAACCAACCATGTGAATATGAATTCTAACTACAACAAAAAGCATGAAAGAAATACGTATCCCATGCCCTCAACTTAAATATACCCTACATACATATACATGCTGAACACTTCACTAATTATGTGAACACGTGGCAAAGAACATTTTACTAATGAAAACAATCTCAACTTCTGTGATAAATATACATGTCAAAAATGTCAATTATGAATCATAATGCCAATGTTTTCTGGTTCTAGGTCCCTGATTGTATTTCCATTGTTCTTTAATTGCAACATAATTTACTTATAGAAAATATGGTGGTCCTGAACTGCCTCAGACTTCATGTCATATTTTCCCTTTCATATTTAGTCCACTTCTTTTATCCTGGGTGCAAACGATCAGAGGGGCAAAATTACTTCAATCTTCATGAACGTGATCGAATGCACTCCTTATGGAACTCTATTATCTGCTGTTTTAAAGAGTGCTCTTTGGCAAGAGTTTGGCATGCAGACTTGCTCGTGCTATGCCCCAATAGTGTGCTTTAGATAATACCAAAACAGGTGGAGCGTGCATTACATTCCAAACACATCACACAGCAAAGTAAGAATGTGCAAAGGAATCCGTTATTCATTCAATACTCCATTTTTAATCCTTTTGATCCATGATATGTTCCACAAGTTTCTCACAACTTTTCTCCAAGAGGTTTAACTTGCCAGGTCGACATAGCGGCTTAAATCTGCACATAGAGGCACTGCAATGGCATACCTGAAACATGTTTAAAGGGCTACTGAATCGTGCAGCACAATCAGTGCTGCAGGCCCACTAGTAGCATTTAATTTACAGTTCTTGGACACAGGCAGTGTGCTTCACTAGGGATTATAGGTAAATTAAATATGCCAGTGTGGATAAGACAATGTTACTGTGTTTAGTGGAGAGAGCACATGCACTTTAGCACTGGTTAGTTGTGGTAAAGTGGCCATGGTTCTAAAGCCAACAAAAACAAATTCAGCAAAAAGGGGAAGAGGAAGGAAAAATGTTTGGAGATTACCCTGCAGAAAAGGCCATTTCCAATAGTGCATAGAGAAACAACAAGGAGAGCAAGGGTTATGTTCACCGAGGGTGAACGGGGAGTACTCCTGTACCCCTGGGTATAACTGCAGAAAAACAAATGAAGGAGTACCACCAGCAAGGATTCACAGGTAGCTATGGGGGTAGAAGGTTTTTTTCCAAAATGGAGAAAGTCTCCTTTTGTTAGAAACCCCTCACTCATCACCTAGTGATGACATGCTTCCTCATCGGGGTCCACCCTAATGACCTAGCGTCATCAGGGTGTGCTACAACACCTGATTGCAGTGGAGCAGGTTGTGAGTGATGGTGCGTGAGAAAAAAGTGGGGGGTAAGTGTGTTAAAAATTGTCCTGGTTTGAACTTGAGAAAAATAAAGATTTTTTATTAGCAAGCAACTGGACAATGTTAAAATCGTGGCGAGATAAAGTGAGGGCCGTGATGAGCCCGTGTATCTCTCTATGTGTTGGGTCTACATGTTTCAACCTTAGAGGTTATAATGAACCAGGTTTTCGTCAGGACCTTCAAACCAAATTGGTGGACGGTCTGCGTCCCCTAAAAGACGCACCCAATCCTACCAAATGGGACCACTGGATGGCAAAAATGTGCCTGTGGTATCGGCTCGCACCACACTGGGTGAGCTCTAAAAATCAAAAAGCCTGTAAAAGAAAGTGCAGACAAATGTCACATATTGAACGTATTTACAAGCCTGTAACGTAGTGCAGTTCCTTAACGTAGTGCCTGCATGCTGTCTATCCCCATAAAATGGTGAATTCAATGGTAGCTTCAAATTTTTAGCGTTACTGGTATAAGGCTCAACTCCAACATACTTTAGTGGGAGGAGGGATGTGAAAGTGCACAATGAGGGACGGTGCGAATTAACCGCAACTTGCACACTGAATACCATAGGTGCTGTGATTTTTTTTGTCTATTCACAACTTTCACGCAATTCAGTGAATAATCACAGCGCGGTTCATTACCACTGCGCCGTGCTGACTCGCATATCGACTAGTTTGTGCGAGGCTATATCCATTAGATAACACATGTACTGTCATGCTAAATTGTACAACACAAAACAAAACAAACACGCCAAAGACACGTGACAGACAGACAGAAGAAAAAAACCAAGGCTCACTCTCGATGGAGTGTTCGAGGACTTCATAGGGCAGGGGAAGTTACTCTCGTGACCAAACGTATTCTGCAAGAAATTGTTTTGAAATGGGGCGTTATTCCGAGATAGATCGGTTTCAGGACGGCAGAGCCGTGTCCTGTGTGCGATATGTGGCGCTCGGTACCTAAATGCCGCCCTGGATGAAGAGGGGAGATTTTACTTACAGTTTGCCGGCGAGGACTCTGGCTGGTAACCTACTACCTTCTCCGCCCTGCTAGTAGTGGGCTGGGCATAGGCGTGAGTAGATAACTCCGACGCGCTATCGTGATGGGCGTGGTTAAGCCGCGATCACGTGCGCGGTGTCCAGGCAACCAAATGAGTTGGGATGGTGGCTGCACTGGGTCATGGGGGCACAGAACAGTAGTGTGTTCGATCCTGGGGTCTGCTAGATTGCTAGCAGTACCGGGGAACAAAGAGGAGTCAAAGTGCTCAATCGCATGGTAAAAACGGAAGGTTCAATTTGTAAAGTTACAAATGTGCAAAACAAAGGGTAACCCAGAGCCAGTAGGGAAAGGGTTGGGGTTTATTTGGGAGAGGTTTCCAAAAAGCTGTTGGCACTGATACTGTTAAGTGTCTAAGACACGGGGGCATATATTAATAGTGTTCAAAAGGGGGGGCACATTTTAAACTTAAAGATGTGCTAGGGTGAGCCTAAATGATGGGAGTAAACTACGGAAATTGCTCAATCAGGCAGATTGGTAGGCAGTTCAGTGGAGGGGTCTAGTATAGGCAGTTATAGAGTGGGTGAGCATTAGGTAGAGTTAAAGTACTGTGGCCCAAGGGATGTTATCATTCAGGCCATTGATGTGGGTGGAAAGCCTGTAGACCCAACGCTGTTCTTTTTCATGTAACATTTTTTGTGAATTTGGTCCACTCGGGATCTGTTCGATGATAGTCCATCTCATATCATTTGGGGTGTGGTTAGCCCCCAGGAAATGGTCTGTCAACTTGGTGGCGTTTTTTCTGCAGCGTATTGTGCTGCGATGCTCGCAGATACGTTGTTTGACCTTCCTGGTGGTCATGCCGATGTAGTTCTTGCCGCATGTGCATGTGATCATGTACACCACATTCGCGCTGTTACAATTCGTGTGTTTGCGCTGTTCCCATATTTTGCCTTCTTCAAGATTCAGAGTTTTTGTGTTCTCAGTCAAATGACATACACTACAATCCCCGCACTTGAAGTGTCCGGTGATCGGCGGTAGGTTCCACAGATTGGTAATGCTGGGGTTAGGATTGTTGGTTTCAGCTTTTGGTCTTGTATTGACAAGGCTATCTTTTATGCTTGGTGCCTTTTTGTAGGAAAAGAGCGGTTTGTCCCATTTGAGCATGCCTGTGTTGAGTATTTGCCAATGTTTGTTAATGCTCTTACTCACTTTGTTGGATATGGCATTGTACGTTGTGACACACGTGAGGGGGACTGAGTCATTTCGTATCATGTTTTCTTCTAGGAGCGCATCTCTAGGTTGATTCCTTGCTCGTTTCTGGCACTTGTCAATTATCCTGACACTAAAAACCTGTTGACACTCCTGAACAACATACGAGTAGATGATGAAACTATCCTACTCAGTTTTGACATTGAGAGCCTTTATACAAGTATACCTCAAGATGCCACCCTGAATGTCCTCCAAACCATCTTGGATAAGAACAACTGGGAACACCGAACACCAAAAACATTTATCTTACAGTGTGCCACTCTTGCACTCAAAAGAAATTACTTCGAATATGAGGGTTCCCTGTACCTCCAAATCGGTGGTACATCCATGGGCAGTGTTTTTGCTCCAAGCATAGCCGGACTATACGTCCACGATTTTGAAGAGACCCATATCCTGACTGAAGATAACCCTTACATGGAACATATCAAGTTCTGGCGTCGGTACATTGACGACGTCATAGCTATCTGGCAAGGGCCTGAGGAAATACTTAGAGACTTTACCACCTGGATCAACACCCGAGATCCCCACCTCAGATTCACAAACAACTACGATAAAAAACATATGATCTTCCTGGACATAGAAATCAAAAAGGAGGGGCAGGAATTGACAACCAAGACACATTTCAAGCCTACTGCCAAGAACAATTTACTAAGGTACGAGAGTTTCCACCCTCGTCCACTCAGGGAAAACCTACCATATGGCCAATACCTGAGGTTACGGCGCAATTGCAGCAAACTATCGGACTACAAACTTCAAGCACAAGACCTCACCTGCAAATTGAAACAACGAGGATACCCCAACAGGATAATTGACAAGTGCCAGAAACGAGCAAGGAATCAACCTAGAGATGCGCTCCTAGAAGAAAACATGATACGAAATGACTCAGTCCCCCTCACGTGTGTCACAACGTACAATGCCATATCCAACAAAGTGAGTAAGAGCATTACCAAACATTGGCAAATACTCAACACAGGCATGCTCAAATGGGACAAACCGCTCTTTTCCTACAAAAAGGCACCAAGCATAAAAGATAGCCTTGTCAATACAAGACCAAAAGCTGAAACCAACAATCCTAACCCCAGCATTACCAATCTGTGGAACCTACCGCCGATCACCGGACACTTCAAGTGCGGGGATTGTAGTGTATGTCATTTGACTGAGAACACAAAAACTCTGAGTCTTGAAGAAGGCAAAATATGGGAACAGCGCAAACACACGAATTGTAACAGCGCGAATGTGGTGTACATGATCACATGCACATGCGGCAAGAACTACATCGGCATGACCACCAGGAAGGTCAAACAAAATATCTGCGAGCATCGCAGCACAATACGCTGCAGAAAAAACGCCACCAAGTTGACAGACCATTTCCTGGGGGCTAACCACACCCCAAATGATATGAGATGGACTATCATCGAACAGATCCCGAGTGGACCAAATTCACAAAAAATGTTACATGAAAAAGAACAGCGTTGGGTCTACAGGCTTTCCACCCACATCAATGGCCTGAATGATAACATCCCTTGGGCCACAGTACTTTAACTCTACCTAATGCTCACCCACTCTATAACTGCCTATACTAGACCCCTCCACTGAACTGCCTACCAATCTGCCTGATTGAGCAATTTCCGTAGTTTACTCCCATCATTTAGGCTCACCCTAGCACATCTTTAAGTTTAAAATGTGCCCCCCCTTTTGAACACTATTAATATATGCCCCCGTGTCTTAGACACTTAACAGTATCAGTGCCAACAGCTTTTTGGAAACCTCTCCCAAATAAACCCCAACCCTTTCCCTACTGGCTCTGGGTTACCCTTTGTTTTGCACATTTGTAACTTTACAAATTGAACCTTCCGTTTTTACCATGCGATTGAGCACTTTGACTCCTCTTAAAGAAATCCCTTTTTTCCCCGGTACTGCTAGCAATCTAGCAGACCCCAGGATCGAACACACTACTGTTCTGTGCCCCCATGACCCAGTGCAGCCACCATCCCAACTCATTTGGTTGCCTGGACACCGCGCACGTGATCGCGGCTTAACCACGCCCATCACGATAGCGCGTCGGAGTTATCTACTCACGCCTACGCCCAGCCCACTACTAGCAGGGCGGAGAAGGTAGTAGGTTACCAGCCAGAGTCCTCGCCGGCAAACTGTAAGTAAAATCTCCCCTCTTCATCCAGGGCGGCATTTAGGTACCGAGCGCCACATATCGCACACAGGACACGGCTCTGCCGTCCTGAAACCGATCTATCTCGGAATAACGCCCCATTTCAAAACAATTTCTTGCAGAATACGTTTGGTCACGAGAGTAACTTCCCCTGCCCTATGAAGTCCTCGAACACTCCATCGAGAGTGAGCCTTGGTTTTTTCTTCTGTCTGTCTGTCACGTGTCTTTGGCGTGTTTGTTTTGTTTTGTGTTGTACAATTTAGCATGACAGTACATGTGTTATCTAATGGATATAGCCTCGCACAAACTAGTCGATATGCGAGTCAGCACGGCACAGTGGTAATGAACCGCGCTGTGATTATTCACTGAATTGCGTGAAAGTTGTGAATAGACAAAAAAAATCACAGCACCTATGGTATTCAGTGTGCAAGTTGCGGTTAATTCGCACCGTCCCTCATTGTGCACTTTCACATCCCTCCTCCCACTAAAGTATGTTGGAGTTGAGCCTTATACCAGTAACGCTAAAAATTTGAAGCTACCATTGAATTCACCATTTTATGGGGATAGACAGCATGCAGGCACTACGTTAAGGAACTGCACTACGTTACAGGCTTGTAAATACGTTCAATATGTGACATTTGTCCGCACTTTCTTTTACAGGCTTTTTGATTTTTAGAGCTCACCCAGTGTGGTGCGAGCCGATACCACAGGCACATTTTTGCCATCCAGTGGTCCCATTTGGTAGGATTGGGTGCGTCTTTTAGGGGACGCAGACCGTCCACCAATTTGGTTTGAAGGTCCTGACGAAAACCTGGTTCATTATAACCTCTAAGGTTGAAACATGTAGACCCAACACATAGAGAGATACACAGGCTCATCACAGCCCTCACTTTATCTCGCCACGATTTTAACATTGTCCAGTTGCTTGCTAATAAAAAATCTTTATTTTTCTCAAGTTCAAACCAGGACAATTTTTAACACACTTACCCCCCCTTTTTTCTCACGCACCATCACTCACAACCTGCTCCACTGCAATCAGGTGTTGTAGCACACCCTGATGATGCTAGGTCATTAGGGTGGACCCCGATGATGAAGCATGTCATCACTAGGGGATGAGTGAGGGGTTTCTAACAAAAGGAGACTTTCTCCATTTTGGAAAAAAAACCTTCTACCCCCATAGCTACCTGTGAATCCTTGCTGGTGGTACTCCTTCATTTGTTTTTCTGCATTTCCAATAGTGCTCCATGAGACCTTGTAAATGGCTGGATCCTTCTCCATGAGGTCCAGCTAATTCCTATTTGCTACTTCAGAAAATCTCAAAGCGGGGGATACCTGAATCTTCATCCCTGTGGCCATGCACCTTTGTTGGATCAGCTTGACAGGAGTTTCTGTGTCATTCTGAAGTCTTTGGAGCAAATGATTTTGAAGTCCTAGCTTTCAGGATATGTTAGGAGAGTACACTTTAACACATCCAGGTGCTCCATGACCTCAGGAACAGCACCTGGGGTCCAATACTCATTCAGTAGAAGTTATCAGTACTGTCCAGGTCCATTTAGAACAGGTCAGCTCGGCATTTGCAGGAAAGGCTACTTGTAACTTGTTGTGTCCCTTTAACTTGAACAGGAGGTCAACCTTATGACCCATGGTGTCCACTTCTTTGTCATGGTTACAAGAGGGAGAGTTGGACCAGTCTTCTAGGCTCTTCTCAGGTCTCTGATAGCATGTTCTGTGCTCTTCTGATCTTCCACAGGTCCAGTAGTATTCTAAGGAGGGTACTATGGGTTCCACATTTATGTCTGCAGCAGCCTGTGGGTGTGGGAGTCTCCTGGCCACTCCCTAACCAATGGGGTAAAAGGACCCCGGTGAATACCCTACCTACTTTTGCGGCATTCCTGAGCGCCCTACAGAAATCAAGCCCAAAGTGCTCCTCTCTAGCTAAAACCAAGATGACAGAACTTTTCTCCCCTTTGCGGAGCTCCTGTGCTCATCCCAGAGGAGTGGCCATGGAAAAGAACAAACCATGTTCTGTGTTCGCTCTAAACTAGATATGGTAGCAGCTCTTCTCCACTGGGAATGGTGCTCAAGGTAATGATTTGAGGGAAACAAACTTGCATTACATATCAAAAAACATATATTTTTTGTGCTGTCTTATGACCAATCCATCATGTAAATCGAAGTCTGCTACACACCCTTAGATTTACTAGCTTGTAAAATCTTTTGAAATATATAGCCTAGGGCTGACATCCACACTAAATGACGGGCACCCCAAACAGGATATCCCCTCACCCATTCTGCACCCACTGAATTCCCTTAGCAATTACAATCCCATCTACGTTTAATATCCACACTCTGAGGGGGCCCAGAGGAATGCATATGTGGACCTACCACTCCACCTTTGTCAGGTATGCCCCTGAATGGAGTAGGATAATATATGTCGTGTTTTGTAAAGACTTGCAGAAAATCTGAAAAACATCATTTCTGTGTGGACCTCAAGACAGCCTCTCCTGCCGAGGCAGATCTCCTGCCCAGCTTTGAGTTGCTTATGGTATGTAAATGTTGAAATTACAGGTTTTTTGATGTTTCCCTATTAGACCTGCAACAAAGTGTTGGGAGCCGCAATTGTTTGGTTTAGCTGTATTTCCCTCTTCAAATGGCTTCCCAAAATGAGCCTGTGAGAGCCTATGAGCAGTCAGAAGTCTGCATGTCCACCTTCTGATATCTGGAATTTCTGCATTAAAGAAACCAAGGGCAACAAGTCCAGAGTTGAACTTCTCCAAGGAAATTCCCTGTACAAAGGATGGTGAAAGTAAACATAATGTGAAAAAAAAATGTTATGCAAATTTCGCTGTCAGCTAATTATGTACTGTTCCTTGTTATGTGTTCATGGGCATTCCAAACACACAGTGGGGCATATATACAAGAATTGACGATAACTACAGCTAAGGCTAGTTAGCTGATGTTTTCTTACCGCCGTGTACCGCTGAAAAGTATCGCCTTGTTAGCAATGTATTCACAAGATGGCGCTACATGGTGATAGCTTCAGGGATCAGCGGGGAAAATTGCTGGTAACATTAGTGTGATGGCGATAGGAATTCTGGTGTTAGCAGGCAAAAATCAACGAAAGGCCAATTAGCGGCAAGAAAATGCCTTAGCCAGCCCAATGTGAGTTTTCTTTGCCTCCATAACCAATATAGTCGCCCTCCAATGAAAAATAGGCAACAAAAGAATTGGATGCAGAATGCAGCCAGGGTCAAGTGCAGCACAGATCAACAAGCCCCCCCCAACATCCAGGATGACCAGCCAGAGTCTCAGGGGAAGAGGAAATGCAGGGCTACAGCCATGAAAAGAGGCACATCGCGGTGAACCACCAGTGATTCATCACTTCTCATTGCGCACCTTGGCAACACCATGGCATCCAAAACCTTGAAAGTGCGGACAGTCCCTGGGCCCGGAGGCCACGCTGGTCCTGCGTCTGGAGCTTGGATGTCTCGCTGGTCCTGCTCCTGGAGCATGGATGCCTTGCCACCTATGGATCTCCAACTGTGCTGACACCCTGGCACCCCTCAAGAAAGACCAGGCAAAATCTAGCACTACCTTGCGCTGTATTTGCAAAGTGACGCATGTAGGCATATGCCTGACTTTGTGCAGCCCTGTGCCACATCATACCTGCATCAGGTCTGATGTATGCAGGGTGTGCGTTCCCATGCGACAAGGCCTCATAGGAGTAGCACAGTGAAATCCATAATACTTTACTGCAACAATTGTAGGATGACACTGCTTCAGGACCTTATGCCTGCCAGATGGCAGGTGTAAGGGTGATACAGTGCCACATGGATAGGCTGACCCCATGCATTGCTGGAGTTGTGTCATGCTTGTGACACAATTGCAGCAATGCGTGACTTTAGCACAGAGAGATACGTCAGGATTCCAGACAGTTCTGTCATTACTTGCATCATGGAGTGCTGTCTAGTGAATACAGTGCATCCATGGTGTTGCAAGAAGGGCATAGTGAAAAGTCTTGCAACACTGTCTTGTCACAGCGCTGCAACACTTTTCATAACTGAGGCTCAGGAATGCGCACTATCTTATTGATGGTGCGCATTCCTGCCCTGTAGTTTTATCACAGGGCAGCACAGCAATATTGCTTGCAGAGCTGTCCAGCACCAAAACCTTCTGAAATGAGGCCCTAAGTGTTATCTCCATTTTTAAGACTAGCTGTTTTCGGGTCTCAAAAAACTGTCTCTAACTGCAGTTAGAGGCAGTTTTTTGGTCCTCGAATCTTCAAGTATTCCCTTGTAAATATCGCGAAGAGTGGTTAGCGGCCGTTTTTGCACGGGAAAGCCTCCCTTGCATGTCATTATCGCTAACAGAAGTGGCGATCTTTTCTTTGGACGTTTTCTCTGGAAAACTGCTGCTAACAGAGGTTAGCGGCAGCTTGGACATATGGCGACAAAAATATTGGTGCGGAACCGTCACAAAAGTGCTGCTAAGGTGGCGTTAACTCCTTGTACATATGCCACAGAATTTCTATACAGACCTGGCATCCACACACTTAGGAGACTGGTAAAACATGCAAGTGCCTAACACAAATGAATGCGTCCTCATGTAACGCAACTAGTGCTATGTAAAGCGTTCTGATATGCGATACCGGGTCAGGTTGTGGTTTGACCTTTTCTACTGGAATCTGCCAGCATGGAGCGATGAAAGGAAGATAGTTGCAAGCCAGAGTTTTTGCTTCAGTTCCTTCTGCAATTGTTTGGTTGCCGTCTCAGCACACTCCAAAATAACATCTTGTCACCTATGCATATGTTTTCATACTAAGGATGAGGGGTCTTTAGCATTTTTTTTTGGCACCCATCAAGATGAATTCATTTTTTTAGACTGAAGTTTATGAGTGCCCCAGAATTTACGAGTGCTTCAGATTTTTAGGCCTTATTAATGGCACCTAGAGAAATCTGCAACTTCAGGATTCTGAATTCTCTAGGTGTGATGTAGAGCACCAATAACATCCCTAATGGCACTGTTCGTTCTTAAAAACGGGGAACAACATTAGGATGTGTGTGCTTTTTGCTGCAAGATCTGCATGTATCTGTCTTCACCTAACTTTGTCCCTTGTTAAATGTCATCAGGATTGCCATTTTTAAAATGAGAAGAATCTGGAGGATGTAATCTGTACAGCAACGCCCACTATGGTGGCACTCGCATTAACATATCTTCGTCTAGGGGCTGCAATTTAAGGAAGCAATCATGATCGAGACAAAGGTCAGTATCGTTCATCCATACTTTGGTTTCTGAAAATACATGCTTCATTACTTTTAAGTCCTGGTCCCGATTTTGTGATGGACAACACCTTATACTGGCGCATTATTAAATCCCTGCTAGACTCTTTGAAAGCTGCTTCACCTATTACTCTCTCACAGACTAATTACACAGATCTCACAACAATGTTCTACCCCAAGATTACTGATATGTGCTTTTCTTTGGTCGTTGATAGTGGTATGAAAGAACAAGTCGGTACAAACATTTCTTGCAGCCATGCCCTATCAAAGTTCAGTCCCATAGATACCGAGATACTGGAGCCACTACAAGTCTCTATTCGATCAGGCTTCCACTGGGATCCTCTTCCTTCTGAACAGAAGATTAAGATCACCAAGTGCTTTTTTCTCCCCTCTTATTACAACGTTTTAATACATCTCTGGAAGAAGGTCGAGTTCCCTTAAGATGGTAACATGTCATGGTCATGCCTTTATTGAAAAACCCTACTGAATAAAAGTCTTTACTTTTACCGATCTATGCCAAGATAGTAGATAAGCACATGATTAGCCAGCTCTTGAATTCTGCACCCTGTTAAATCAGGCCTCCGTACTGTCTTTAGCGCAGAGACTGCTCTTTTAGGTGCAGTAGACCTTAGAAAACATTTGGTATATTGGTGGCATGGCGTCTCCTATTCTTCTAGCTCTTAGTGCAGCATTTGACAGAGTAAGAAATGCAGGGGCATATTATCAAGGGGGGCGATAGGCAATTTTCGCCGCTTTAGCGGCCGTTTTCGCCCGCTAAGCGGCGAAAATTCTATTGCCCTATTAGCAAGCTGTGCTAACAGCAGTTAGCGACAGCTTGTAGGCGATAGCGAGCGGTTTAGGGCCCGCATTGCATGTCAGCGATATTTATCGCTAATGACATGCAAAGTGGGCGTTCCCAACCTGTTAGCGACTAAAAGCAGTCACTAACCTCGCTATCGCCTATTACCAACACAAACGTAGCGTTGGAAATATTTGCGCTAAGCGCGAATATCTCCAAAAACTAACACCTGCTCAGACCAGTTCATAGCCATTATATCCAATGGGAGGTGGATATAATGGCTAAGACCCTGTTAGCGATAATGCGTGAATATCGCTGTATTCTCAGCGATATTCACGGATTTCGCCGCTGTCGCCAGGTATTTTATCACTTTTGAGATAAACGTTGCTAATAGCACGTTATCTCAGCGATAAAATCCAGGGATGCTTGGCGATAGAAAAATTGTCGCCAAGCCTATTTAGCGATAATTTTCGATAGTTGTTGGTAATAAGCCCAGCAGTTCTGTGTCAGAGGTTGAGAGACATTGGCCTTCAGGATTCTTCTCTTTCCTGGCGCCCCTATTTACTACATGGCAAGGCTGTTCAAGTCTCTTGTAAGCTGCATGCTGAGTTTCGCAAGGCTCCTCATTGATCCTGACATTGTTTAATATATATGTTATGCCACTCACTGATCTAGTTGAGAGCTATGGTGGAACTATCTTTACGTATGCGGACCAATCTTCAGCTCTGGATGACTGATGCAGCTGGCTGGGTGAGGCTTAATTCTTTTAAGCTAAATTGAGACAAAACCAAGGCACTGATAGTTGAGAATCAACCACTGCTTTGGGGTTTTCTGTGTTGACCACCTGACTTGGGTCCACTAACAATCCCTTGTAAGGCTGTAAAAAACTGCTCCCTACTGTTTGTGGCTACTCATGTGGATATTTACAAAGAAGTGGCGGAGATTGTTGTTAGCCTCCTTGGCTTAACCACATGCTCCACCACTTCTGGAATGCAGGGCTGCACCATATTTCCAACAATACCATAGTGCAAGGGTGTCTGCATGCAGGGGAAGATTGTTTATGTACAGGAAAGTCGCCCTTCCTGCGCATAAACAATCTCTAAATGCTGCTTTATATCTTCTATGCGTGCCGCTTAATGCAGCACACTGCGAAGTTGCAAAACGGCATTTCTAAAAATTGATTATTTATGTGCAGGAAGGGGGTTCTTCCTGTACAAAAACAATCATTGGCCTTTTGATGTTTTCATGTGTGCTGCACAGTGCAGCACACATGAAAACAACATAAACAAGGAGAAATGAAACATTTCTCCTCTTTGCGCAAGGGTAAGACCAGGTTTTCACTCGTCTTAATTTTGGCACTGCCTCCTATTCACGCCTCGCTTGTAAAACAGAGGCCGCATCAGAATCAATGGGTGTTGCGGTGGAACGCCCACAGCAACACTCATTGCCCTCCCCTTTCATGCTCAGCATAGTGGGAATGTGGCCTTATTTACAAGGCAGCGTTAAGCCACGTTAAGTGGCTTAATGCTGCCTTATAAATAAAGTGAGGCCCCTGTCGCCTTCACAACGTCACTGGAAGTGATGTTGTGAAGGCGACAGGGGCTTGTAAATATGCTCCTAAATGTCTCAAGAAAATTATCTGGCTCCTTCCATTGCAGATACAAAAAACTGTGGGACAAGCCTTCATAATTTCCAGGCTGAACAATGGCATTGTGCTTTAATTGGGCTATCCTAAGAAGACTCTGAAAAGACTTCAGTTGGTGCAAAACTCTGCAGCAAATTTGCTTTGCAAGGTGCCTAGATCGTTTTCTGTCTCCTCCCACCTCCGGTCCCTCTGTTGGTTGATGGTGGAAAAGCGCATACATTTCAAAACACTATGATTTATTTATAAGGCATGACATGGGAACGGCCCATATCTTAAGGTGTTGGTGCAGCACTAATCCCCTCAGTGTAATCTTCACTTAGAATACCAGCATCTTGCCAATGTACCCTACTATCAACGCGTTAGTCAAGGTGGTAGGTCTTTTTCTGCTTTGGGTACGACTTTATGGCAATCTCTTCCCAGGAAAATTTTTTGCTGTTCTTCATTGTTAACGTTTCAAAAACTGTTGAAAACCTTGTTGTTTTAAGTTTCTCTGTCCCCATCTTTGCTTAGCACTGGGAAATTCTTTTAGAGCAGACATTTGCCTTAGAAATATATATAGATTGATTGATTGATTTTCTAGACAGGTGAGAGTGTTTTGAGACCCCCATGCCACAGGGAGGAGTCAGGTGGGTACCATGCTGCACTTCTTCCCACACCTCCTCATCAATCAGTATGTAATTTTGCTGGATAAATATTTCTGCTTGTGAAATTGAGCCCAACATTCCCATACCCCGAAAATCCCTGTGCTGGAATAATAACTCATCTGTGACCTCGTGACCAAGCAGGGCAGCATCCCACTCATGGACACCATTCCATTTAATACAAAGTCGGGCCCAAAGAGGGCTAAGACCTATATGTTGCCCTTTACAACTCAGGCCTCTGTGGGCCGTACAAGTGGGGGAAAGGTCTCCTCCAATTCTACATTCCAAATTTGAAGACTTTGTGGCTCTCTAAGGTTTTTGCACCCATGTGGCTTACCAAAGTTTCAAATATGGTAACTTAAACACAAAACGTGCGTTGCTATAATTTAAGAACGGACCTGCAGCCTGTTGCACGTGTACTATTACGCATGTTATCCTTCTTTGTAGGTGCAAGTGAGAAAATGGCTTTCTGTTAAAACGCATAACGAATTTGAACTTTGCTCACCTGCACAAGACATTTACCCACTTATAGGGCTAACTTTGAAAAATTAAGCATTAAACTGTGTTTACCTTGATTAAGAATGTGGTGACAACTGAAAAGTATCTTAATGGTATAGTAAGTGCCAAATGTGTATTAAAATCACCATAGTCATTTCATCTTCCATACTATCCATTGGATGGAGAAAATTCTGCCAGTGCATTCTCATCTGTGTTTAGCATTTTCTCCAGAAATTTTAGGATTTTTATTTACTACCAAAATAAAAATCAGGTATTCACTTTATGTTAATTACACGGAAATGGGTTCTGACTTGCAGACACCACCAAAGGTTGCACACCAGATGTGCACAGACCAAAAATATCAACATCTAGGTAAAAAGATTAGCTTCCTAAAGGCAGTAAGAGTTTGCTGCAAGAATTTAGATGAATAGTTATGAAATGTATTTAGACTTCTGGTAAACTAAGTCCACAGAACCAATGAGGATGCACACTAAGGGCCTAATTTACGTGGCCCCTCACTTTTTTGACGCTCGAGTGGCACAATGTGCAGCAACATATTTACAAGGCCCCACAAAGACACTTTGCGTGGCTTTTTATGGCCTTTTAAATATGTGCACCTTTCACGCAGAACACTGTGTGAAAGGGGTGTTCCATGGGTATCGCTGTGGGTGATCCCACGCAACACCCATGGAATCTCAAGCATTCCCAGATTTACGAGCAATCGTAAACCTGGGAATGCGTCAGAT
This sequence comes from Lissotriton helveticus, assembly GCF_964261635.1. Classification (NCBI taxonomy): domain Eukaryota; kingdom Metazoa; phylum Chordata; class Amphibia; order Caudata; family Salamandridae; genus Lissotriton; species Lissotriton helveticus. Next base: position 642,757,552 of record NC_136071.1, on the reverse strand, counting down.
ACTAACTCCACCCCAGAGGTGGCATTAAGGAGGCGCAACAAGGAGAAATATCTTTATTTCTCCTCATTCTCTCCTCTTTCTATGTGTGCCGCATTCTGCAGCACACATAGAAAGAGGAAAACACCTCTTGCAATTGTTTTTGGGCAGAAAGGTGTCCCTTCCTGCCCAAAAACAATCACCTCTACAACACAGACACCATTGAACCATGGCGCAAGAGTGCCTCCGTTGGCGTATGGCTGTCCATTGTGTGCCAGTACAGTGGAAAAGGAGAGGAATGCGTTGTATCTCATAGATATGGTGCATTTCTGCCCTTTTCTTTTGACGCAGAGCAGTGCAGCTAGATTCCTTGATGCACTGCCCTGCGCCAAAACCTTGTAAATGAGGCCCCAAACAGTTTTTTTAACAACCAAAGTTTGTCAAACTTGACACTTGCACCTCTGCACCCCCATCAGGCCTCAATATCCATAAAACACGGATAAAACATCATAAAACCCTCATTTTGGAATCAGTTGACTTTGGTGCATAGATACCACAGAGCTGGAAATTCCCTGCCCCTTCAGAGCAATTACAAAGTGTCAGTCTGAGGGCCAGTTTGGGGCAGGAAAGATGTCAGGGGATTAGGGCAGAGTAAGGGCACTCTGGTGGAGTGCTGTTCACAGTGGGAAGGGAGGTGGAGGCGGGTGCAACAGCCCCAGACCCTTTTGTTGGCCCAGGGCAGTTCCACCATGTGGTACGTGTGCCCGAGGCCTTCATTCTATGCTCCACCATGATGCTGTGGGATCCAGCAATACGAGGGTTTTGTTCCTATCATATTTTGGTGTGAATACACGGGGCTCCTAATATACAGGCTATACTCATTTTGGGATTCCTATGCTAATACAAGATTGAGGGCATGCACAAAGTGGTTTGCGAACCGTTTGCACATGCAAAAACTAATAGGGCCATGTATGATCCCTATTTAGCAAGCCACAATTTTTTTGTGACTTACTAAATAGGAATTGCGAGTCACTAATAGGAAGGGGCATTCCAAGGGCGTCCCTTCCTAATAGCGAGTCAGAGGCCTGTATAAGAATGTTTTGCTTTGAAATTTACCACCCTCTTTAAGAGGGTGGTAAAGCACTCACCCCTGGGGCCCCCTTCCCCTTTGCGATTGCTGGGCAGAATATTTTTTAGGGGCAGGCAGTGGTCACAGGGGTCACTACCGGCCATTTTTCTTTTTTTAAATGCATTCCAGTTTCCTTTAAGGAAAACGAGCTGCATTTTTTTTAAAAAACTGCTTTATTTAAAAGCAATGCCAGACATGAAGGTCTGCTGAGCTCAGCAGGCCACCATACCGGGGAGGGCCAGCCATTCCTAATGGGGTCGCAATTGCGAGTGCCTCATTAATATGCAGAGGCATGCAATGTGCAACCCCGTTAAGAATCGCTAACAGTGTCTCAGACACTTGTACAGGGCATGTAGCGACTCGCAAATTGCGACTCACAATTGACCGCAATTTGCGAGTCATTAAATGACATGGTCGTACATCTGGCCCTGAATCCTTTCAATTGTCTGCAGCCAATATTCATGCAATTTGAGACAGATAGCTGTCATGTGTATATAAATCATGGGGCCCCTCCCACACATAGGGCATGACGTCAGTCTTTAGAGTTCAGTTTTGTGTGTGTGACATTATAATCATAATATGACAAAAAATTGAATTTGGTTCATGCGAATCTTGCATCACTAAAAGCTTTTGACATCTATATGCAAGTTTTCTCACATTCCTTATCCGTTAATTCCTACCCCTGTTCTCCTGCTATTTATTTGTCCATTTCATATAACATTTCCTCATATCTGATCGTATTGCTTTGCAGAGTAGATAAATAGTCCTAACCTCCAGGTATAGAGAGATCTTAAGGTATTAGAAATGTTGGGCTAAAGTGGAAACCCGACCCTGTATCCCTGTCTGGCTTCATTATCCTGTAATATAGGAGGATCTGTGTCTGTGGCAGTCCAAATGTCCCCAGTGCGTGAAAGATAAAAACCTTCTATTGAGGAACAAATCCTCCACATAACTACACCCCTCCTAAATGTGTTGAGGTCCCACAATATAGTGCCCTCAGCATAAGGACTTACTAGTTTAGCCTTCTTTGAATATTTTTGCATTTGATTTTCTGCTGGGAGTGACGTTCTTGGAGTATTCTTGCTGTATTGTTCTAAGACGGATGTAATCCCTTTGGCCTCAATTTTGAGCGCCATTTTAAATCACAGCCCCTGCTCAATCACCTATTTGCATAATGGTCACTAGTACATTTTGTGCGATGAACCCCACACCCTCCAGATTTTTCCCCCTTTCGTTATCAGTAGGTCAAAACTGCTAAAATTGAATGGGGGAAAAGACCCAGTAATTACCTGAACATTTGGACTTTGATATGGAAAGTACCAACGCCTGAATGTTAAGCCTCATTTTTATGGGTGAACTCATAGTTCGTATTATTTGGTGCAGTTGGTGGCATAAATAGCAAGAAATCCTCCTGATCACCCACGGTTGAGAACTTTGAGGAATTTCCCAGGAGTGATCAATTTATCGTTGTTAATTTCTTTCTACACAATTGAACCCACACTATATTGTAGCTGAGCGTCAGGTAGTAGGTCCAGCTATTGGTGCCCTAAATCGCCTCTTCCTCATTGGTCTACTTCAGTGTGTTAAGTAGTGCCCTGCTTTTCTTTACTACCCCCTACCAAAGGGCTTATAAGGCTATTTTGGCAAACAGTATTCCTAGTTCGTAGTGCATGCCACCTTAGAGCGTGTACAAACATCTGAAGGGTTTTTCATCTTGGCCAGAGACACATGTCCCATGAATGGCTATTCAATCTCTGGTGCTTTTAGCAATCACTTATACCTGCAATGCTGATAGACTTATAGTCACTTTAAAGGGCAAATGGAATTATGTGGCAATAGGGGACCAAATTGTGTTGCAGGTTGACCTATTATGATGCATAATGTGGCACATACTGTGGCAGGGCTATTTTGCTGTTTTGCCATTTGAACCCACGCTAATCATGTCTGGGCAAACGTTTCATCTTATTAATACTAATTTAGCACATGACCACGGAAATCAAAATATGAAAGATGACCAGTTAACCATTGCTAAAGGTCTGCCAATGTGCAGCAAAACTTGTGGCTTCTTTTTGGTATCTTTTGCTCTAGTTATCTAAAACAATCTGCATCCAATCCTTCAACATATAGCAAGTGGCGGCCCATGCAAGTAAGCACAGTGAGGTGGTGAGACGGGGCAGGGGTGGGGGTAGAAATGACACGCAATGGGTTAGTGAAAATAAATAAATAAATATAACCACTTACCTTGTGCTCACCGCATTACCGACTTGGTAATGTGGCGAGTGCAAGGACAGTGGTTTTATTTATTTATTTATTTTCACTAACCTGTGGTAAGTCACTTCCTCCCCCCCTGCCTCCGTCCCACCTCATCACGCTTACCTGCATGGGCAACAACTGCATAAAGCGTAGAATGTGGTTTATCTGTAAAATATTGGGAATCCGTAAAACGTGGAAAATGCCACTGCAGCAGAATCACCTAATTTCACTGACTGCTTATAACTGCTTTATAAGAAAAGGTACTTATGGTATTAACTGACTTGTTTATATTAACATATGTGTTCTGTGAATTTAGCAGTTAAAATGTTAAACTATAGTGTGCTATGTGAAATCTCAAGCATGATATAATCAATGCAATAAGCAAACCAGAATGAACTGTAGTGTGTGCTAATGTACTTGAGATGGTTGCTTAGACTGTTTCTTTAAACTGTTGTTTTACTCCTCAAACTGAAAATACACACCAGATAGTGGGAACATTCAGTCCCAACTAGAAAATTGCATCCATCTCAAAAGTAACATCTGCAATCATCTCTATCAAAACATTGTACTTCAAACGTATGTCCTAGTTTTACAACTAAAGCCCTGTGAGTTTAATGGCACTTCCAGCTGTTATAGCACTTCCTGTGTTGCTGCTCATTTGTCATAATTTTTTTTATATAATACTGCAATATTGGTTAGAACCGATGAAGAACATTTCTCAATTACTGCACTCTTCTCCTACGTGTACTTGAATGATTTATGGGCTCACTGACAGAATATTGAAATCAACAATATTGTGTTATATAAATATTGTGTCAAACATATAATTGAAAAAAATATCGGGTCCCTATTCTTGTAACTGTAAGTTAAAAAATAACGGAAAAAATAGTTTCATACTAACATAGTTAAAAAAAACGAAAACAATGAAACTCCTTAATGCATAATGAGTTTATACTAGTACATAGTAAGTTTAGAGTAGTAAACCTTACATTTCCTAATATATACAATTAAATAAATCTAATATATAATACTATATATAAATATATACTCACATAAACACACATACATATATATATATATATGTGTGTATACATATACATATCAACTGGGGCAAACAGCAAATCGGAATCGGAACACAAAAAACGGCAACTCCTTCAAAAGAAAACTACTGGAGGTCAGAAAATAATCGTGAATAAAAGTGCAAGCAGGACCCACTAAAGGTAATCAATTTGTCGAGGAGGCTTGTAACCTACTAAAGGACATGTACGACTACAAATACCAGCATGCAATACTAACTGTGATCATCTGCTGCCCATGGGAGGGCGTGTTAAATGTGCGTGCTGTTAAAAAGCCTCTCTGACTGCCTGCTGTGTCACTTAAAGATATGCCTGTGAACAAGGAGCAGACACGCTCTGAAACGCGTAAGGCGATGGAAAATTAGTTTTGTGGAGGTGAAGCCGGTGCTGTCAATTACCTGTTTGCGTGTGCACCTTCAAAACGGAGGTTCTTTGGAAAAAAAATAATATATATATACATATATATTATAAATTATATACACGCTTCCCTGTCCTCTGGGTTGGGACCCTGTGGCCACGGTGCTGGTTAGGGTGAGGTTCCCGTATGTACCCTAATTCACACTCCAACCAGAAGAAGAGACACACACTCCAGTGCAGAAAAGACTCCAGACAAAGTTCAATTCATAGATTTATTCAACGCAAACATGAGCCATACAAACACCCAATGCGCTTCGTCGTCTTGCGCGCCATGATCACGGGTCAAGTTCCACCATGCCAGACACCATGGAAATAGACATAGTGCAGACATAGAAAGCAGTTGAGGCCTTTTGCAGACAACAATATAGCAGGAAATATGTTGGCCATTCTATAATGGTTTTCGAGCATGCTATAACCTGATATATTTTGAATTGTTAAATCATTCAGACGTATTGTGACATAAATGTTGCTCCCCTCCGCAAACACTAGTGTGAGTCAAAATAAACTCCTTGTATGGGCTACTTATACGTTTAAGACAAGTCATAGGGCAACATAATTGTATAACATTTGTCCACATAACTGAATTATATTGTTGTATATTTCTCAACATAAAACACGTCCATTTAATCATATTTTGCTTTGCATATCCCTCATAAGTATATTAAAAAATATATATAATTGATCCGGCTGTCCAAAACATAGCCCTTGGAGCACACTACGTCAAGTATAGCAGAATAGGATTATAGTCACATTAGGTATAGCATGCCACACTGGAATAGATAAAGCAACATTATTGCCATACAATATATAGGCATATCAGTTATCCTGTGGACCGTAGGATAAGAGAATTATGCCTCAGTGGGCAAATACCTCCAAAAAGTGTCCAGCGGTTCATTGGTTGAACCAAAACACAATGAATCTGTCACCACATGAACAGAAGTATAAGTAAGCAATAAATATGTAACTAGAATAATAATAAGAAGAATATAAAATTTTCAAATCCAGTTAGGTGGCCACCTCGTAGGCATTTTCTATGCAGATCTAGCAGATTGTTGCCAGCAATGCCATAGTACGCAATAATACACTAACCATGAGACAAAAATTAGAAACTCTGATCAAGTCCAGAAAGGTATATCCTTCTCAACAGGGTGTAACATTTCTACAAATATGTCACTGGTCACAAATTGTATGTAGAAGAAAATTGCAGAAATAAAAGAAAGAATAGTTCGTCTTTCCTCATCAGTTCCACTGGACAACAGGAAAAGAGTAGAAAGTGACTCAGCCACACACTTAGAGGTTTGTGCAAAATGAATCTTGCAAGATGTAATATCCAGGCGCAGACCCAACCTGTGGAAACATATACATGCAAAGAAGAAAAACAGTCGATTAAAATCACATGATTCTGAAGTGGAACACAAGAGAAGAAAAGGTTCCATTACTCTGCAATGCATCCACATTATACACATCTGACCCTTCCCCCTCCCAACAGTTAGTCTCCCAGATGTTCTCAAAATTGTTCGTTGGTGATGAGAGCATCAGGAATTCTTGTGTTAAGTTCAAGTATATATATGGATTCTAGACGTCAGAGCTTCTGAGTACGATCACAACCCCAGGAGACGATGTCATCCTGTCCAAGGCAAAAATCTTAAAACATCCTTGTTGCTCTGATGGAAAGTTGCAGCCTGTCTGGCCACTGGTATTGTTTATCCAGGTTGTTAATGGCTCCCAAGTGTTCTAAAGCTCGCTTTTTGACAGAGTGGAAAGTGCTGCCCATGTAGAGCATATTACACAGGCAGATCATGTTTGATTCTGACCTTTACCAAATAAGGCTGCCCTCATCATCCTGCTTTCTGAAGCTGAGATCAGTCAAGAAGCTACTGCATCTGCTTCTGGAAGAAACCTGAAAAACTGCAATACACCCTCTTGTGACATCGAGTTTGGATTACACCAACAGCCTTTATTTGGGTCACCTTGCCTACCTGACTGATAGACTTCAAATCATACAGAATGCAGCAACAAGGCTGATCCAACGGGTCCCCTTCCATCATCTTATCTCACCTCATTGGAGTCATCTTCATTGTCTTCTGGTTGCCTGGAGAGTCGAATTTAAGGCTTTGACATTGGCGTTCAGAGCCATTGAGGGCAACGGCCCTAGATACCTGAGAAATAGACTCAGCCAATTCAAAAAGGAGAGATCCCATAGATTTAATCACCTTCAACTCATGCACATTGTGCAGTTTCCGAAGGTTTGTCGGAGTGGCAGGTCTTTTTCGGTACTGACTTCCATGCTTTGGAATATCTTGCTATCCATCTCCACATGGCCAAATCCAAACACAGTTTCAGGACAAAACTAAAACACTGGCTCTTTAATTAAGTGTAGATTTGAGTAGCAATTCCTGTTATGTATTCTCTGCTTTTGTGCACGGGGATGGCTCTGCCAAGGCAGCTGTGTATTTTACAAATTCCATTGATTGATCGATGGAATGATTGATTGATTGATCAGGGCATAAACATAGAAGTCAGAGTGACAATTGAAAACATTTTTGATTGCTTTTTCAATGCTTGCCATGGGAGCAAAGAATGTCTTCACATTCTGACTGATTTGCAAGCTTTACATTTGGTACATGTATAGAAGCCATTTGGTCATGTTTCTGGTTTCATGCTATTGGTGGCCACCTTATTTCTACTGAGTTCATCCTTGAGTGAAACCTCCCCCTACTGAATGTAATGTTAGGGCGATCCTCGATGAGATCATTAAGAGTGTCTTCAGTGGAAAGAACATTGCAGTGCTTGCTCTTTGTTTTTGTATTCCTCGTTTATCAATTCTTGCTCTTCTAGATGTCAGCAAGTCTAACCAACTGCGCCAATATAGTGCCCGGACTCTCCACACAGGAGGGGTATTAAAAGAAAACATCCCAGACTGAAAGTGTCGCAGTCGAGAAGGAAACTGACTCCTTTCTAGAGGTGCAAAAAGATGACCAATCCCAGATAAAAGGGAAACATAGCTCCTCCATCTATGCAACCTGTATTTTGCACCCAGTAATCATTGTACTGTTAGTTTCCAACAGAAGCAAAACAAAGGAAAAGCAAAAACAAAAGAGAAAAGAAGAAAAAGAAAGAAAAAGTTTCAGAAAATTCAGGGAATTTAATCAGGGACCTACAGTTTGAACCCAGTTATCCCAAAGGTCCCAGAACTTTGTTTTCTTAACATGGAAAGTGGCACGGTCAAAAGTTGATGTTCTTTGAATTGATCTTAACCATTCTGTCTCTGTGGGGGGACAGGGGAGGATCCACTTAACACACAGCACCCTACATGCCAAAATAATCAATGTAAAATTAAGGGCCTTATGCATTTTAAGGTGGGGCCTATTTACCTCCCCTCCTGATCCTACCCCAAAAATGACCAAAGCCAGGCTCGCCTTAATTTCTTGAATCAGGATTCCTGAAAGAGTCTTACCCACTTTCTGCCAGAAGGTCTGGATTGAAGGGCACCACCAGAACATGTGAACATCATTCGCGTTGACCTCTTCACATTTGGAACACGCCATCTACTCTCGGCTTCCCAGCTTGGAGAGTTTCAGGGGCGTCCAATAAGCCTTGTGAACAGTGAAAAGATGGTTCTTCTTGATAGGTGCAAACTTCACATATGACCATAGATGAGACATAGATACTTGCCATCTATACTACTATTATAAAGAGAGAACTTTGAACCTTTGAGGCGGGTAAACTCAGGAACCACAGCACCCATCCAAACACCCGATACATTGTTGTAATTGTCAGCGCCTGCAGATGGACATAGGCTACATGAAAAAAATAAAATATACGTTCTTTAAAATATTTACGATTAAAAAAAAAGTAGTCCCTTGGAAGTAGTGCCGGCCGCAGATTGCTCTGAAAGCTGTCAAGGAGCGAGCAGTGAAATGGATGCAAATAAACGTGCTGATCTGAACTTCGTGTGGCTTTGCTTTAATTTGGGGCTTCCTGTTCAGACTATATGGATATCGGCTGTTTGCCCAGTCGAGAAGCGAGGCCCACCTTATGAAGGGTTCGTGCAGGCTCTGAGAAGGGGCTTGCAAAGACGGAACGAAGACAAGAGCAGCTCCAATGCAGGTGGTGCTGCCTTGAGCACGAATTCACTGCTGCAAAGCGCAATCTGAGGGCTTACAGCGCTTTACTTTACTCCACTTGGTGAATACTTGGTTCAAATTGCAAGGACTGTTGAGTGGCCCCACTGTGGGAAGAGGGACAGCGTACTACAAGGCGCAGAAGGCTTTGCGATTTAGCCACGCCCACTGTGGCAGGTGCCAGTGAATATATGAGCAGACGCGGCCAAAAACTGCTCTTCCAGCCCTTCGTGAACAATGCCTCTGAAGAAAGGATTATTTCCTGAAACGCGTCAGGTTTTACATGTTCAAAGATTGCTCTGAAAGCTGTCAAGGAGCGAGCAGTGAAATGGATGCAAATAAACGTGCTGATCTGAACTTCGTGTGGCTTTGCTTTAATTTGGGGCTTCCTGTTTAGACTTTATGGATATCGGCTGTTTGCCCAGTCGAGAAGCGAGGCCCACCTTACGAAGGGTTCGTTCAGGCTCTGAGAAGGGGCTTGCAAAGACGGAACGAAGACAAGAGCATCTCCAATGCTGGTGGTGCTGCCTTGAGCACGAATTCACTGCTGCAAAGCGCAATCGGAGGGCTTACAGCGCTTTACTTTACTCCACTTGGTGAATACTTGGTTCAAATTGCAAGGACTGTTGAGTGGCCCCACTGTGGGAAGAGGGCCAGCGTACTACAAGCACAGAAGGCTTTGCGATTTAGCCACGCCCACTGTGGCAGGTGCCAGTGATTATATGAGCAGACGCGGCCAAAAACTGCTCTTCCAGCCCTTCGTGAACAATGCCTCTGAAGAAAGGATTATTTCCTGAAACGCGTCAGGCTTTACATGTTCAAAGATTGCTCTGAAAGCTGTCAAGGAGCGAGCAGTGAAATGGATGCAAATAAACGTGCTGATCTGAACTTCGTGTGGCTTTGCTTTAATTTGGTGCTTCCTGTTTAGACTTTATATATATATATATATATATATATATATATATATTACCTACTGGCGATAGCCAGTAGGTAGATATAGTTAGGATTTTTTTCCTATGGGATTTTTGAAAATTCTATGTCGAATAACTATGGTGCTTGAGGACAAAAGTGGCTGAAATTTTCAGGAAAATGGAACATTTGGTTTCTGAGCAGCCCCTGAAAATTTGGGGGAGTTTCGTCAAGGGGGGGCCGAGAAAAAAGGGGGGTCCCAAAACGTGTTTTTCCCATGCAATTTTCCATAGGGCGGTTGGCCTCACTTTTAGCCTGAACGGCTGAATGGATTTACACCAAACTTGGCAAAATTGTAGGGACTGGTAGCCCGATGTGCCTTTGCTATGTCTCAAGATATAGGCTCCAGTGGTTTTCACGAAAATTAACTTTGAAAAATATATATTGGGCTACATTGGGCTATATATATGTTGGAGCCCAAATGTAGCCCAATGTAGCCCAATGTAGCCCAATGTAGCCCAAAGATGGCCACCAGAGACAAAAAAAACAAATGTAGCCCAAATATCAGCCAGATGTAGCCCAACTATAGCCCAATGACAGAATGTCCCAGAGTGTTCTAAAGAACCACTAGAGTGCTGACAGTCCTACTTATTACAAAGGTATGGCACACCTGAAGCCATCTTGATTGGAATAAAGTGGTAACTCTTAAAACATTTAATTTAAAAATGAACAAAATGAGGGGGTTCATTTTGCCATAGAAAGTATGATTAGCGAATATATGACGAAATCCCGCATACCATCAGTCCGCAAAAAAAATCCCGCATGTACTATTAGGCCGCAAATTAAAATAACGAAAACTTTTAGAACAAATATGCCTTTAGCATACACTAAACAACTAAACTACCCTAAACCCTAAAACACTACCCCCAGCATGACCCTACACTACACAAACAGTACAACACTACCCTAAACCCTAAAACACTACCCCCAGCATGACCCTACACTACACAAACATTACAACACTACCCTAAACCCTAAAACACTACCCCCAGCATGACCCTACACAACGCAAACACTACAACACTACCCAAAACAATAAAACACTACACCCCAGCATGACCCTACACTACGCAAACACTACAACACTACCCTAAACCCTAAAACACTACCCCCAGCATGACCCTACACTACACAAACACTACAACACAACCCTAAACCCTAAAACACTACCCCCAGCATGACCCTACACTACGCAAACACTACAACACAACCCTAAACCCTAAAACACTACCCCCAGCATGACCCTACACTACGCAAACACTACAACACTACCCTAAACCCTAAAACACTACCCCCAGCATGACCCTACACTACGCAAACACTACAACACTACCCAAAATCCTAAAACACTACACCCCAGCATGACCCTACACTACGCAAACACTACAACACTACCCTAAACCCTAAAACACTACCCCCAGCATGACCCTACACTACGCAAACACTACAACACTACCCAAAACCCTAAAACACTACACCCCAGCATGACCCTACACTACGCAAACACTACAACACTACCCTAAACCCTAAAACACTACCCCAGCATGACCCTACACTACGCAAACACTACAACACTACCCTAAACCCTAAAACACTACCCCCAGCATGACCCTACACTACGCAAACACTACAACACTACCCTAAACCCTAAAACACTACCCCCAGCATGACCCTACACTACGCAAACACTACAACACTACCCTAAACCCTAAAACACTACCCCCAGCATGACCCTAGACTACGCAAACACTACAACACTACCCTAAACCCTAAAACACTACCCCCAGCATGACCCTACACTACGCAAACACTACAACAATACCCAAAACCCTAAAACACTACCCCCAGCATGACCCTACACTACGCAAACACTACAACACTACCCAAAACCCTAAAACACTACCCCCCAGCATGACCCTACACTACGCAAACACTACAACACTACCCAAAACCCTAAAACACTACCCCCAGCATGACCCTACACTACGCAAACACTACAACACTACCCAAAACCCTAAAACACTACCCCCAGCATGACCCTACACTATGCAAACACTACAACACTACCCAAAACCCTAAAACACTACACCCCAGCATGACCCTACACTACGCAAACACTACAACACTACCCAAAACCCTAAAACACTACACCCCAGCATGACCCTACACTACGCAAACACTACAACACTACCCAAAACCCTAAAACACTACCCCCAGCATGACCCTACACTACGCAAACACTACAACACTACCCAAAACCCTAAAACACTACCCCCAGCATGACCCTACACTACGCAAACACTACAACACTACCCTAAACCCTAAAATACTACACCCCAGCATGACCCTACACTACGCAAACACTACAACACTACCCAAAACCCTAAAACACTACCCCCAGCATGACCCTACACTACGCAAACACTACAACACTATCCTAAACCCTAAAACACTACGCCCAGCATGACCCTACACTACGCAAACACTACAACACTACCCTAAACCCTAAAACACTAGCCCCAGCATGACCCTACACTACGCAAACACTACAACACAACCCTAAACCCTAAAACACTACCCCCAGCATGACCCTACACTACGCAAACACTACAACACTACCCTAAACCCTAAAACACTACCCCCAGCATGACCCTACACTACGCAAACACTACAACACAACCCTAAACCCTAAAACACTACCCCCAGCATGACCCTACACTAAACAACCACCACAACTCTACACTACACTAACACAACACTACACTACACAACACTACACTACACTACACAATCACTAACCCACGAAAAAATTAACACAAACCCACTTACCTCTCTCGTCATCGTGGTTTTCACAACGCAAATGCATTTACCATACATGCCTTTAAAACGTAATTCTTTGTAAAGGCATGCGCGATAAATGCACATGCGTTTTGAAAAAATGCGGGATAATGGTATGCGAGGTCAATGACCTTGCGGGATAATGGTATGCGGACTGAAAGTCTGCGGGATAAAAAATGCGGGAAAATGGCTGCAAACCATGATTAGCAGCAGACTTCCCTGGTGAGCACTAGCTTTACTACAGTGATCTAATGAGCAACTAGAGTGCTAACATTCAGAATTTATGGCAAATGTGTGACACATCTGAATGCCTTCTTGATAGAACCAAAGTAAACAAGCATTGAAAATGCAATAGATCTCGCCCTCGTTTAAGTTAAAGCCATTCTGTTTGTAATGAGGTGGCTTTTTAGCTTTGCTTTTATTAGTGTTTTTAAAACTTTCATGTAAATAACATGCATATGTATGCATATATGTATATGTATGCATGCATTTATATTTATATAGATATGCAGATTATATATGTTTATATATGTATATTACCTACTGGCGATAGCCAGTGGGTATATATAGTTAGGATTTTTTCTCTATGGGATTTCTGAAAATTCTATGTCTAATAACTTTGGCGTTTGTGGACGGAATTGGCTGAAATTTTCAGGAAAATGGCACATTTTGTTTCTGAGCAGCCCCTGGAAATTTGGGGGGGTTTCGTCAAGGGAGGGCCGAGAAAAAAGGGGGTCCCAAAACGCGTTTTTCCCATTCATTTTTCCATAGGGCGGTTGGACTCACTTTTAGCTCGAACGGCTGAATAGATTTACATGAAACTTGGCAAAATTGTAGATATGGTTTGCCCGACGTGCCTTTGCTATGTCTCAATATATGTGCTCCAGTGGATTTTGAGAAATTAACGTTTAAAAAAATATATATATCTGTGACAGCGCTCCGGTTAGCGCCCCGGTTCGCGTACCTGACGCGTAACGGAACTTCGCGAAGTGAAGCTGATTGGCTCTCCGGTGTCTGTCAACATTCTAAACAGTCCGGAGCGGCCGCCATCTTGTCTCTCGGTACGATCGAGAGACGATGTGGTGAAAAACGAAGGGGAAAATGAAGGAAAGGGGGCAAGGTAGACCACTCCTGACCCCCTAGGATTGATGAGGGGGATATTAAAGTGCCCCGCGGGGCAAAAAAAAAAAAAAAAATTTGGGGCGATTTTACGCCGTAGAGGCGCGTCCCGGTACGCGAACCGGGCAGCTCACCGGGCAGCTCACCGGGCAGCTAACCGGGCAGCTAACCGGCAGCGTAGCTGTCAACATTGTAAACAGCCTGGAGCGGCCGCCATCTTGTCTCTCGGTAGGTTTGAGAGACAAGATGTGGTGAAAAAAGAAGGGGGAAATGAAGGAAAGGGGGCAAGGTAAACCCCTCCTGACCCCCTAGGATTGATGAGGGGGATATTAAAGTCCCCCGTGATTTTTCGCGGTAGAGGCGCTTCCCGGTACGCGAACCGGGCAGCTAACCGGCAGCGTAGCGGGAGTCCGCCATCTTGTGTTTTTGGAGCGTCTGGTTCGCGTACCGGGTAGCGTCCCGGTAAGCGTAACAAGGGGAAAACCAAGAGAAACAGTAAAAAAAAAATTAAGGGAATAGATTTCCAGCAAACTTGGCAAAATTGTAGGGACTGTTTGTTTGATGTGCCTTTGCAAGGCCTCAAGATATGTGCACGTGTGGATTTTGTCTAATTAAGGTTAAAAAAGAAATATATATATCTGTAAGCGTGCTCCGGCACGCTTACGTTACGGGTTTTGTTTGCGCTGCAGAGCCGAAACGTCACGGTTATGCGACGCGTCATGAGGGTCTCACGTGGCTACGTGATACGTCACGTAATAAAGAATATATTTTACAGCTATAGATATTAGCTTTTAAAAAACCAATGAAATTCACTGAAAAAACCATAGGTTATAGACCATATATAGTTAGGAATTTGCATTTACAAAACCTTGAAAATTCACTGAAAAAACCATAGGTTAGAGACCATATATAGTTAGCTGGACATTTTATTGACATAAAACCAATGAAATTCCATATATAGTTAGTTGCACTAACTATATATCGCGCACCCGCAATCCACTGCTGATGATGTCACATATTACATCATTCATGACATGGTCAGTGACATCACTGATGACATCACTGATGACATCTCAAATGACATCTCAAATGACATCACTGATGACATCATGACACACCAATACCAGTTACTACATACGCACTCACTGATTCCTATGTCTACACACACATTCACTCATTCACCCATACAATCACTCATACATACAGTCACTCATTATTACAACACTATCATATGCACTCATACACCTATGCAGACACTCACACACTGCCACTCATCCATGGAGTTACTCACACACCTAGTCAGTCCTGTAAAGAATCAATCACACTTCCATTTCCTCATCTATACAGTTAAACACAGAACACCATACTTCAGTGACATCACTGATGACATCACTGATGACATCTCAAATGACATCACTGATGACATCTCAAATGACATCACTGATGACATCATGACACACCAATACCAGTTACTACATACGCACTCACTGATTCCTACGTCTACACACACATTCACTCATTCACCCATACAATCACTCATACATACAGTCACTCATTATTACAACACTATCATATGCACTCATACACCTAGTCAGTCCTGTGAAGAATCAATCACACTTCGATTTCCTCATCTATACAGTTAAACACAGAACACCATACTTTTCACACATATACTAACACATACTTACTCTCTTATACAATCACTGATACAAGTACACATTGATATGCACAGAGTCACACACCTCCCAGCCAGCCACACACACACTCAGTCTTCCATACATCCACTCATTCTTCAATATGTAAAACATATTTAAACTTTACAAAAACACACAGACACTAGATGATGTCATCAGTAATGTCATTTGAGATGTCATCAGTGATGTCATCAGTGATGTCATTTGAGATGTCATCAGTGATGTCATCAGTGATGTCACTGACCATGTCATGAATGATGTAATATGTGACATCATCAGCAGTGGATTGCGGGTGCGCGATATATAGTTAGTGCAACTAACTATATATGGAATTTCATTGGTTTTATGTCAATAAAATGTCCAGCTAACTATATATGGTCTCTAACCTATGGTTTTTTCAGTGAATATATATATATATATATATATATATATTACCTACTGGCGGTCGCCAGTAGGTATATATAGTTAGGATTTTTTTCCTATGGGATTTTTGAAAATTCTATGTCAAATAACTTTGGCGTTTGTGGACGGAATTGGCTGAAATTTTCAGGAAAATGGCACATTTTGTTTCTGAGCAGCCCCTGAAAATTGGGGGGGGTTCGTCCAGGGGGGGTCGAGAAAAAAGGGGGTCCCAAAACGTGTTTTTAACATTGAGTTTTCCATAGAGCGGTTGGCCTCACTTTTAGCCCGAACGGCTGAATGGATTTGCACGAAACTTGGCAAAATTGTAGGGACTGGTAGCCCGATGTGCCTTTTGTAGGTCTCAATATATGTGCTACAGTGGATTTTGAGAAATTAACGTTTAAAAAAAGATATATATCTGTAACAGCGGACCGGGCAGCGCTCCAGTACGCGTACTTTTCGCGCAACGGAGCTTTGTGAAGCGAAGCTGATTGGTTCTCCGGCGTCTGTAAACATTCCAAACAGTCCGTAGCGGCCGCCATCTTGTCTCTCGGTAGGATCGAGAGACAAGAGGAGGCCAAAGCGAAGGGGCAAATGACCATAAGGGGGCATAGTAGATCCTCGCTGACCCCCTAGGTTTGATGTGGAGGTTTTGAAAGGGCCCCGCGGGGCAAAAAAAAATAATAATAATAATAATCGAACGGCTGAATGGATTTGCACGAAACTTGGTAAAATATTAGGGACTGGTAGCCCGATGTGCCTTTGCTAGGTCTCAATATATGTGCTCCAGTGGATTTTGAGAAATGAACGTTCAAAAAAAGATATATATCTGTAACAGCGCTCCGCTTCGCGTAACGGAGGTTTGCGAAGCTGATTGGTCATTCTGTCACTGGGCTATAGTTGGGCTACATCTGGCTGATATTTGGGCTACATTTGTTTTTTTTGTCTCTGGCGGCCATCTTTGGGCTACATTGGGCTTCATTGGGCTTCATTGGGCTACATTGGGCTACATTTGGGCTCCAACATATATATAGGCCAATGTAGCCCAATATATATTTTTCAAAGTTAATTTACGTAAAAACCACTGGAGCATATATCTTGAGACATAGCAAAGGCACATCGGGCTACCAGTCCCTACAATTTTGCCAAGTTTCGTGGAAATCCATTCAGCCGTTCGAGCTAAAAGTGAGTCCAACCGCCCTATGGAAATGAAGGAAATGAATGGGTAATTTGTAATTAGCAAATAGCTCATCGCAAACTAGGAATGGTAAAGAATCGCTATTTATTCCTTAAAGTTCGCTATTTAGGAAATGCAAAAAACTTTGATGATACATATGGCGGTTCATCTCTAACAAGATAAGAAGCATAGGGATAGATTTATGATGACTGGCGCATCACCAGGGATGTGTTAGTCATTCTGTGCCGCTGTTCCGTCACCTATGGTGTGCTGCATTTACAATGCGGCGCATCATGGGGCAAAAACAGCACAGATGCGTGATGTATCTGTGCCGTAAAGGTGGCGCATTGCTGGAGTTGTATCGCAAGTGTGATGACAGGGGTGCCCCTGTCGCAGGGTTTCTGTTCTCACACAGAACTGTGGACAGAGGATTGGAACCTCGGCGAATTAGGGTGCCCCAAAACTCACCTTAGTAATCAAAAACCCCTTAGCAAGCTAGGTACAGTGTCACATTGGATATAACAAACTCTCAATGTTTAGACAATCCAGAATATGAACTTATAGTACCTCAGGATACGTGGAACTCATGAACAGTCGGTCGTTATATATTTCTTAGAAACCAGAACATGGAGTTAAGAAGAACACATGTGTATTTGAAATGTTTATTTACTAATGCCGTCTTCTCAGGCGTAGTATCTTAGATAATACAAGTACACATATTATCAGTAGCAAAATTACCAGCATAGTTACTAGTACATAAAAAGCGAATGGTGACAGTATGTTAACATGCTGTAAATGAATAAGAGTTAGCAACACTTATAAGCAGCCGCGGGCCGTGGAGGGAGTTACGGTGGGGCAGGGAGGCGGGGAGGGGCAGGGTGGAGAGGGCTCCACCCTGCCCCTCCCCCTCCCCGCCTCCCTGCCCCACCGTAACTCCCTCCACGGCCCGCGGCTGCTTATATCTCACCCTCCCTAATACACATATTATATTATTTGCTAAGAAGGTCTCTTTGTGTTGGTTTAGGGCGTGCCCATACTTTAGTGTCTTAGATTTGAAGGAATCACATCAGCATACACCAGCTCTCTCTTCATGTGAACCGCATCAACTGTTGTGTATGTGTGTTCGGCAAAGCAATATAAAACCCGCCTCATGCCCAGAATTGGCAGAAGCTGCACTTATGTTATGAGTATGAAGTCGTGGAGATCAGACCTCATAACAATTCTGTATCGTGTTGTTCTTGAAACTTCAGCACTCGCTGTACAGATATAGTTTAACAAGCAAAGCAGATAGTAGAGCAATAACATATTATTCTCATGTAAACCACAATGAACTACTAGGTTGAAAGCTAAAGCAACAACTAAGTGTCGTGTGCAGAAGTTGCAAAAAAGGAAAAATGGCGTTTAAACCGGTAATGAGCCCATGCTAACTTAACATGGTGTAAAGATATCAAGGACCTAGATGACACCTCCCCATGATCCGGAAACGAACTGAATAAGATAATAGAAGTGCCATCTCATGAGAGCAGATTGCAACTTTATATGTGGACGGTCCGCAAGGTAAAACATTAAAAACTAGGAAAATTTAATGCTAAAGAAAAATAAAACAGCCAAGTACTTTATCGAGTCTTAAGCCAATAGGCAAGCTAAATAATAAAAACTTGACAAATAAGTCAATGAATTGTCAATGAAATGCTAGTACTCAGCATATCAAACATGAAAAAGGTCTATGACATAACTGTGTATGCAAAATAAGCTGCAACAGCCTCCAATAGGAAGTCACCGTCTTCATCCGAAAAGAGTTCAGCCATCCAATTTAAAAGCGGAAAAGAACATACGTGCTCTCCCAGCACCGGATCCTCTATCACCATCAGAGGGCAGCTCGGTGGGTTTTCAAGAAAACTCTGTTCCAAGAAAGCCTGTGTTGCCGCCAGTAAATTCCAGGGACCAATTAGTCCATGCATCAATGCCACAGCCATAATCCTTTCGCCAGGACAAACCAACTCGTGAGTAATGATAGGAGTCATCAGCTGATTAAAGTCGACGTCAGGAGAAACCGGTCCGCAGAGACACAAATCAATGGCCCAATCGAAATCACAGGTCAGGCAGTGAAATACAGGCTGGACACAGGTGAAGTAGGAGAATCGAAAAGATAATCCATATGCCGTGCTTAATATCGCCAACGGCATTGTGCCATAATATTCTAGCATGCGATTGCGGAACAGCGTCAGCAGCTGCAGGGCGGGAGCTTGCACAGGAGGGACATCCATATTTAAAAATGTAAAAAAGCACAAGAGCGTCCGCTGGTAATGCAAGTAAAAATGGGAATCCACCAAGCACAGTGGAAAAAATAGAATGAAAGAAAGCAGGGATGACTCCAAAGATTTTCTCAAATGAAGTCACGAGACCACTGGTAACAACTTTAAAAAAGTGCGCCAGGGCCTTTGTGGAGGACGCGTTAAAGATAGTCCGAACCATCTTGCTGAAATGGAAAGGCGAATCAGTATTGAAAAGGGTCTGCACCTCTGTACGGGTGTTCGCTATGTGAAGCACGAAAGTTTCACGGGCCGAACTCAAGGCCACCTCTCTCTGAGACAAAAGAGCTCTTATTCTTGCCATGCCGTTGAAATCTGCTCCCAAGGTTGGTATTTGTGGCCAGATTGAAAACTCCCTATGTTCATGTGTGGGAGGAAATAGAACATTTCTGCAGCAAATAACCCGTTCACTTACTGTTACGATAAAAGGAATACTTTTAATTAACCCAGAACATCTTCATTATTGAGCATCAAATAACTACCATTTTCCAACAACTTGAACGTGGGGATGATAGCAGGAACTGGCGTGCCTTGCAACACGCAAGCCATATTTGGTCGGTGTTTGTTGCATGAACCGTGTAACTGTATGTGCCTACACATTAGTGAATGATCTGGCGTCTCAGTGCATTCCTCTCCATTCAGATAAACTTCTTGATCATCTTTGAAACATCTGTATGTGTATGGAAGCGACCAGACCTCATGAAGAAAAGCACTACCTAAAGGTTCATAACGACCTATTGGTATATATTTCATACAATTTGAAAACTTATATAAAGCAAAAGGCAGCGTTATTAAACCGTGGATAAGGCACGTTGCCAAAAAACCCGCAATCCTCTGCTGATGATGTCACTGAGCATGTGATGAATGATGTAATATGTGACATCATCAGCAGTGGATTACGGGTAATAGTATCTCTAGTTTACTCCCCTATAGCTGTCTTTCTTTTAACATAAGTGTCTGTTTCCTTCCCTTATACTTACTGTTCTTTTTAAAAAAAAAAGAATTTTGGTTCACTTCCGGTTCGCGTACCGGCGAGCGAACTGGGAAGCGAACTACGAGAAATAGAGGTTGGCACAGTTCCGAATATTGTACCAATTTTTTAATAACGGGGAGGTAGTTCTGAAAAGAACTTTTTTTTTATTGTTTTTGTTGTTTTATATTTTTTTTATTATTTTTCTGAACATTTTTATATTTTTTTGGGGTTTTCTTGGAGGGGGCAACGAAAACGATTCATTGTAAAGGGCTCAACAGGAGCAACAAAACAAAAAAAAAAAGAATTTATTATTTGGGGCGTTTCGTACAAACTTGCATATGATAGTCAATAGCTCTGTTGATCAGAGTGATGCTTCTTTCTCCGTAGCAAATGAATCCACTGCAATATACGCAGACTTGTTTTACTTCATGAAATCTCGTTTGTATATTTGGCACCATCTCCCTGCCCTCTGGTCCCGTTACTTCCGGTACAACAGATCTTCTGGCCATAATAGGGAGATTATCTAGGTCGTTACGAAACTGTGCAGCACTGTAGTTGTTAGGATGCCACCTAGTCATATGGCGATGCATTGTGTAGTTTCCGAAACTGTATTTTTTGTCGGTCCCTCTGGACAGTCTATCTTGACATATAAGGCAAGTTACGTATCTTGCATTTACTTTTTTCTGACCTTTGGGAATTTAAAAAAATTGCCAAATGAAGTTTTCTTTCCGGTGAGACGTCCTGGGCTCCTCAGGCAAAAAGTGCCTCTCTTCGTGCTCGTCGTCCTGTTCCTCTTCTTCTTCTTCTTGCTGAATTATAACTTCAGCAGGTGGTCCACTCTTCCTTGGATGTGGTGGAGGTGGTGGGGAAGCACCAGCTGAAGCTACTAAAGAAGCCCTTGCTCACTGGTAACAAAGGGTCTTTCTCTCACAATGATGAAAGTCAGAGTGAGGAAAGAAGGAGGGATTTTCATCATTTGGGAAAAACAATAGTTCTCAACCACTGAAAAGTGTTCATTTTAGATTATATGACCTAGCCTTACATCATTAGGAAACCAAAAGTGAAATGAACCAATGAAAAGTGTTATTACCAAGTCACATGACCTGCTGTGTTTACATTAAGCGCTTTGCAGGGCCTCCCGGTTTGCTTCCAGAAACCTGTGCTTTGCGACTCGGTAAGCGTACCAGTTCGCTAACGTAGCACGTCATATGACGTATCACGCGACAACGCGAAACGTCATGCGGACGGGAGGCGTCACGATGTTGTTTTCTAACGCGGCAGTTGCGGTAAAGAAACGTTTACCGGCTCGCGGTCTATTTCGCGGCATCAAGGTCAGCTAACGGGAAGCTTCCCGATTCGCGAAGCGAGAACGAAGAAAAAAAAATATTATAAAAAAATGTATTAATAAACATATAAAATATATTTTTGGATTTAAAGAAGAATACATTTTACAGCTACAGATATTAGCTGTTAAAAAACCAATGAAATTCACTGAAAAAACCATAGGTTATAGACCATATATAGTTAGGAATTAGCATTTACAAAACCTTGAAAATTCACTGAAAAAACCATAGGTTATAGACCATATATAGTTAGGAATTAGCATTTAGAAAACCTTATTTTACTCACACAAAACCATTGAAATTCCATATATAGTTAGTTGCACTAACTATATATCGCGCACCCGCAATCCACTGCTGATGATGTCACATATTACATCATTCATGACATGGTCAGTGACATCACTGATGACATCACTGATGACATCTCAAATGACATCACTGATGACATCACTGATGACATCTCAAATGACATCACTGATGACATCATGACACACCAATACCAGTTACTACATACGCTCTCACTGATTCCTACGTCTACACACACATTCACTCATTCACCCATACAATCACTCATACATACAGTCACTCATCATTACAACACTATCATATGCACTCATACACCTATGCAGACAGTCACACACTGCCACTCATCCATGGAGTTACTCACACACCAAGTCAGTCCTGTAAAGAATCAATCACACTTCCATTTCTTCATCTATACAGTTAAACACAGAACACCATACTTCAGTGACATCACTGATGACATCACTAATGACATCTGAAATGACATCACTGATGACATCTCAAATGACATCACTGATGACATCATGACACACCAATACCAGTTACTACATACGCACTCACTGATTCGTACGTCTACACACACATTCACTCATTCACCCATACAATTACTCATACATACAGTCAGTTATTATTAGAACACTATCATATGCACTCATACACCTAGTCAGTCCTGTGAAGAATCAATCACACTTCGATTTCCTTATCTATAGTTAAACACAGAACACCATACTTTTCACACATATACTAACACATACTTACTCTCTTATACAATCACTGATACAAGTACACATTGATATGCACAGCGTCACACACCTCCCAGCCAGCCACACACACACTCAGTCTTCCATCCATCCAGTCATTCTTCAATATGTAAAACGTATTTAAACTTTACAAAAACACACAGACACTAGATGATGTCATCAGTGATGTCATCAGTGATGTCACTGACCATGTCATGAATGATGTAATATGTGACATCATCAGTATATAGTTAGTGCAACTAACTATATATGGAATTTCAATGGTTTTGTGTGAGTAAAATAAGGTTTTCTAAATGCTAATTCCTAACTATATATGGTCTATAACCTATGTTTTTTTCAGTGAATTTTCAAGGTTTTGTAAATGCTAATTCCTAACTATATATGGTCTATAACCTATGGTTTTTTCAGTGAATATATATATATATATTCACGCTCCAAGGTTGTCCACCATGTGAGTAGCACGCGAGCAGCAGCTTTATTTATGTGTAGGTGAGGACGGGGATCCGCTTGTAGACGCCGCTCCGTAATGGATCTGCCCGACGCGTTTCGAAGCTCCATCTGCTTCTCTTCAGGGGCTTTAACGGAAGTCTACAAGCGTCTACAAGCGGATCCCCGTCCTCACCTACACATAAATAAAGCTGCTGCTCGCGTGCTACTCACATGGTGGACAACCTTGGAGCGTGAATCTATATGCGGCAGTCCAGCCGCAGAGTATGCACCACCCCGTTAACGTGGGGGTCACGGCAGTGAAGTAGCAGCCGTACATGGAATCGAGGACGGGCCCACTTGTGGAGTCCATACAGGACTTGATTGTGTGCTTTCCGTACTACACTTCCCAGAAGTCTCACTGGAGCCTCCCATCGACGGGCGAGTTATATAATTGGAGAAGTGTAGCGGGTGCGCACACCGCTTCCGTTAAAGCCCCTGAAGAGAAGCAGATGGAGCTTCGAAACGCGTCGGGCAGATCCATTACGGAGCGGCGTCTACAAGCGGATCCCCGTCCTCACCTACACATAAATAAAGCTGCTGCTCGCGTGCTACTCACATGGTGGACAACCTTGGAGCGTGAATCTATATGCGGCAGTCCAGCCGCAGAGTATGCACCACCCCGTTAACGTGGGGGTCACGGCAGTGAAGTAGCAGCCGTACATGGAATCGAGGACGGGCCCACTTGTGGAGTCCATACAGGACTTGATTGTGTGCTTTCCGTACTACACTTCCCAGAAGTCTCACTGGAGCCTCCCATCGATGGGCGAGTTATATAATTGGAGAAGTGTAGCGGGTGCGCACACCGCTTCCGTTAAAGCCCCTGAAGAGAAGCAGATGGAGCTTCGAAACGCGTCGGGCAGATCCATTACGGAGCGGCGTCTACAAGCGGATCCCCGTCCTCACCTACACATAAATAAAGCTGCTGCTCGCGTGCTACTCACATGGTGGACAACCTTGGAGCGTGAATATATATATATATATATATATATATATATATATACATATATATATATATATATATATACATATATATATATATATATATATATATATATATATATATATATAATCTATACTAGTATTATAAAGAGAGAACTTTGAACCTTTGAGGTGGGTAAACTCAGGAACCACAGCACCAATCCAAACACCCGATACATCGTTGTAATTGTCAGGGTCTGCAGATGGACATAGGCTATATAAAAAAAAAAAAATATACGTTCTTTAAAATATTTACGATAAAAAAAAAAGTAGTCCCTTGGAAGTAGCGCCGGCCGCGACGTGCATGCTGACATCAGGAGCGTGGGGAGGAGCGGCGTAAAGGAGCGCGAGGAGGAGCGGCGGACATGAGAGCGGGGAGGAGCGACGGACAGGTGGGGAGGAGCGGTGAGGAGCGGCAGACAGGCGGAGAGGAGCGGCGGACAGGCGGGGAGGAGCGGCGGCTGAGGTAGGTGAAGCGGCCTGTGTGCGGCTCATTGGGGGCCTTGAAAGTGGCGGGTGCGCTCCGGGGGACCCACGGACAACGTCGGGGCGGGCAGGGGCCCTGAAGCCTGAGACAACGTCGGGGCGGGCGGGGGCCCAGAAGCCTGATTGCTCCCGGACAACGTCGGGACGGACTGCTAGTAACAGATAAAGGTCTTGATCTATCTGGCAGTTCCCTCCTCCAAATCTCTGTCTGCAGAACCTGCCCTTCTACCATGGCCTGAATCAACATCCAGTACCATTCTGCAACTTCTTTTCGCAGAAGAGGCTGTGAGCATATCCTGGACTTCCAATGTTGGTTCTCCTTTCCATCTTTCCCCAATGTGTTTGACCAGCTCATCAATTGGAAATATTTAAATTTAGATACTATCCCCACAGAGATTTCCGGTAAACTTTGCTACAAAATGAATTTGGCACCCTCTAAAAGTTGACCCCATCTATCTATGCCACACTCGCGCATAGGAATTGTTCAGAGAGTCATAAAGGCAAGCTGGGTGCCCGCAAGTCCCAGATTGGGGCTAATTCACTGTATTCGGGTATTTGTAAATATGTTCTTACTTGTTACCAGATTTTACAGGCACCGACGAAAACCTTTAGTCTGACTTTCTTTAAAAACTTAGGGAGGTCAAAGGAAAAAACTCTGCTTTATCGGAAAAGTCTACTGTAAGGGCTCTAAAAAGCAGAGTCAGAAAGTCCCTGCCCCTCAAAAGCTGGAGAAAGATTTTCAAAGGAAAGGCCCAATAATATTGGTAAAGGTCTGGAGTAGCAATGCCACCGGCTCCCTTTTTTTCTTGAAGCTTCTTCCAGGAAATTCAGGACTTTTTATTTCCCCGGATAAAACTAATGAAATCCTCTTGTACTTTTTTAAACCACTCCCTTTTAAATTCTAGGAGAATGGTATTAAATAAGAAAGTGAATTTGGGAAGGATAGACATTTTCAAGAGGTTGGATCTCCCCAAAAAGGATGGTGGGAGGGTTCCCCAGGTCATTGGTTGCTTTTTGGTGCTGGTAGCTAGATTATTGAAATGTACTTGCGCTAATTTTTCCAACTTATGCACTATTTGGATACCCAAGTATCTTATCACTTGTTTAATTAGATCGCTCACATGGTGTGTATTCCACTGCAGCAACTCAGTTTTTTGTTGGTTGATAGCGTAGCCTGATACCTTACTGAAATCTTCAGGAGTCTCCTGTATTGCCAAGAGTGATTTTGGCAAATCTCCTGTAAAATCATCAGGTCATCAGCATATAACCCAATTTTCTTTTCCCAGCTGTTACATACAAAAAGATAGATATTCCGATTCACCCTTAGTTAGCTTGCTAGTGGTTCTATATAGAGATTAAAAAGAAGCTGGAAAGAGGGCATCCCCGTCTAGTCCCTCTACCAATAGTGATTGCTTTAGTGAGGTTTCCGTTAACTAAAACCCTGGCTGAAGGATTTTTGTATAGGGCCTTGACTGCCACTAAGAAAACATCTCCCAAATTAAAGCGACAGTTCACTTTATACAAAAAGGACCACCTGACCCTGTTGAACACCTTTGCGGCGTCGAAGGTCATTATTGTTAGGGAAATCCCATATTCCCTAACCAGGTTGATTGCCCCTATTGGCTCATGAGTCAATTCATTGAGTTGTGTTTCTTTTATAAAACCTTTCTGATCACTATGGATCAAGGACCCCGCTACCTTATCCAACTGTTTAGTTAATATCTGGGAATATATTTTATAGTCTCTATTAATTATTAATACTATTGGATTCTTGTTAGATTCACAAAGTATAGTTATTGTAGCAACATCCCAAGAAAACGAGAGGTCCTGATTATGTATAAAGGCCAAGTCGAAAAGCTGCAACATAATAGGTACAAGCTCGTCCTTTAAGATCATATAGATCTCATTGGGCAGGGAATCAGGCCCGGCAGCTTTTCCCCTTTTTAAACCACTAACAGCATTAAGAATTTCTTCCTGAGTAATAGGGATGTTCAATCCATTTCTTGCAGCACCCCGAAGACAAGGAAGTTCTACTTCCTGAAAAAGTGATCAAATTGGTCCTCACCCACTAACAAATCTTCTGTTTAGAGATCTTGAAAAAAATGTACAAAGGCATTTTCGATCTCAATATCATCTGAAACTATTTTGCCTGAATGTTGGCATCTATGATCCTTGATAAGATTCCTTGTCTGATCAGCCTTGCTCTTCCAAGAAAGCAGTTTGTCACACCCTTCCCCATACTCATGATGCAACAACCTGCTAGCTTCCCATTTCCTCCTGCGTATTACTTCTAAATAATCGGATAACTCAGATCTAGACCATTGCAATTCCTGCTCCTGTTGCATTATGGTAGAGCCATTGGGTGCCTGCTCTAAGGCTCATTTAAAAGTATATACTTAGACTTCTAAATTCATTATGTCACCCTTAACCTTCCTGCTTTGTGCTGCACTACAACTAGTTAAGATACCTCTTAAAAAGCCAAGGAAAATTATGTTGCATCTGGCTTTGTTGTTGTGTATAATGTCACAGACACCTGCTAAAATCCATAATGCCCAATGTGAATGCCATTTGATTGTGTTATGCCCTGCTTATGATTTCAATAAAAACAATTTGAGAAAAAAAGCCTTTTAGGTATCCCATACGATGTTCAGAGGGGCAGAATTTAGGTTACAAAGAAAAAACTCCTTTGTGGCAACTTTCAATTTTTCTACCATCTGCCTGTCTAACAGTAATGTGCGATTTAGTGTCCATCTCCGTAAAAAGGGCCTATTCCTAAGGGTAATCTTTAAGGTGACAGCAGAGTGATCTGATAGGTGTTCTGGAACATGAGTGACTCTGATGGTATTTTTACAAATTGTTTCATCGACCAGAAAAAAATCTATTCTAGATTGATGGTCTTGCTTTTTGTTATGAAAGGTAAACTTTCCCCCTACCTTCCCTCCCTTTCCCTCCCTTACCTCCCATGAACTTCCAAATGTCAAAAAGGCCCATGTCAACCACCAACTGTTTCAAAGCCTTTCTCATATTGGGTGTTGCAGCAGCCACCCTCCTAGATGTTGTATCTTGGGCTGGGTCTGTAACTACGTTGAAATCCCCTCCCAGTATGATGGGTTCATTTATGTCAACTAGCTGAAGAAGTAGGACATGAAGCGGGGCATAATCGTCTAGATTGGGGCCATAATATCCCAGAAAAGACAACCAAACACATCGAACCCTAGCCTTAGCTATTACTCATCTGCAAAGGGGTTCAATAATACATTCTTCCAACGTAGCTTGAATAGACTGTTTGAAAAGGAGTGCAACCCCTCCACACAGCACGACTGAGTGGTACATACACAATGGTCTATCCACTTTTGCCCCTTAAGTATCTCTGCCCATTCCTCTTTAAGTAGATGGGACTCCTGTATTAAAAGAAAAACCTCAGTGTCTGACAGTCTTAGGTACTTCAAAATTTGCTTTCTTCTAGGGGCTACTCTGAGAACATTAACGTTACAAGATGAAACCTTCAATTGAAGGGGTTTATCTAGACCATAATTAGAATAGACCTTAACCATGTAATTTAAGTTTACCAGGCATACCATGCATGGTTAAAGACCTCACACATCTAAAGAAACTGCTTCACCCAAATTAACAAACAAGGACATGTTTTTTTACCCACCTACTCCCCCACCCAGTGAAAAACAAAAAGTGATTTTTTAATTTTATTTTATTTGTGCACGTTACCCACCCACCCCAACCTGGGGAACCCTCCCAAATAACTAGAGGTATTCTGTGTGATTACCTCCATCGATCTCTCTCGCTAACATCAGCAATATCAACAACATTTATTTTTGCTGTGCTTTTATCTGTTTGATCATTATGCTAAATTCATCGGGGTCTCATCTTGCTGTTCAACATAACCTTCAGGGAGGCTGGGAAGAGTAAACTAGCAGTTGCCTCCAACTCCCTCAACTCTTGAAGTAACTTCCCAAGCTCCCATTGCCTGTGTTGCATGCTACGTGAAATGTCTGATGTGATACAAAAAGACCAGCCTCCTTTTTTGAATATTCCTGCTTCGAGTGCCCAGGCAAGGAATTTCTCTTTTAATGTATATGATTTAAAGTTTACCAAGATCCTTCTCAGGTTCTTCTTCCCCGTTCTTTTCAAGAAGAGGTCACAGTGCACTCTTTGAATATCATCCTCTAGACTGCGCTGATCCATGTCCATATTAAATTCTTTTAAGAGGTTGATTGTAAACCCTTAATGTCTTCCCCCTCAAGGCACTCAGGAATATTCAAGATCCTTTGGTTGTTCCTTCTAGCTGTATTTTCAAGGTCTTCCCATTTTTCCCAGAGGATTTTATCATTGTTTTTCAGTTTCTGGATCTCCTCTTTATTATTGTCAACCTTTTTTGAGAGGTCTTCTAAAGAGACTTTTATTGTTCTAACTCTTTCCACCAAATTATTTATCTTGTCGTCTAACACCTCACACGTATTTTTTGTTGATTTGACTCGGAAATCGCAAATTTCTCCCTAACCTCAGTTAACACAGTGGACCAAAGTCTTTCTGTATCCATTTGCTTGGGATTTCTCTCGATGGTCGTAAAATCAGTTACATTTTGAGTTAGTGCGGTACTACTCTCTGCTGCTTGGGGACTAAATCTGTCTTCAAAATGCAGAATATCTTTAGTGGCAGAATCGTCCTCCATATCTTTGCAGGAACCCCTTGAATCAGAGCCCAATGGTGTGATTGAGGTGGGGACAGCCAAGGCTACTTTGGTTCTAACCTTAAAGTAAGACCGGTGCGAAGGCATAATTCTTACGTTATCATTTTTTGGGTTAGAATGCTTGCCCCTACCCTAGTTAGTGGTTTATCAAAGGGAGTTTCATTTTTTTGAAGCAGAAGTTGAGGGGGCCTCGGGAAGAGCACAAGAGGCTCTGTTATTCACAGACTTCTGTACAGCCAGAGAGAGAGGTTTTTTTTAAGGGTGTGGGCCCTTATAGAAAATTCACCCTTTCCCCAGATATCCCTATTTCTGAGAGTATATCAATTTGTGGATCAGATAATGGTTTAGATGGTTTCGTCCCTCTCTGCAGAAGGCAGCTCTTTGGGCTTAGGACCCCCTCCTATGTCAGCAAGGACCCAGACCCTTTTACTTACCGGGGTCATCAGAGGTTCCACCACTTCACTGCCCTTGCTTACACCGTGACTTGGTGAAAGCTGTTCCAAAAAACAGCCTCGAGTGTAGGCAGAGGGACCACTGCTCCCGCTGCCCCGGAAGCCGATCCTGGCTGTAGCACGTCAGCCCCTGCTGAGCCACACTGCAGGCTCCACCCACACGCCTCCTCGGGAGTTCGCCGTTTCAGGATCAACAAAACGCCGGTGAGAACTGAGCTTACGACCACGCCAAGAGCTTCCTGCATAACCCGATATTCCTCGATGTTCCTCCTTACTGAAGCGGACCCCCACCGCCTAAACGCAGAGGCAATTCACACCAGACTTGCCGAGCTGCGAGAGAGCTCGCGGCTGGCACTACCTGAAAGCTGCCATGTTCACCCGTCCACCCGCAGTGCTTGTCGAGTATGTTCCTGACTGCCCGGTCAATGATGACGATGATGTAGTACTGCTTGGAGGACAATTTCGTCTGTGCCAACAGATAAAAGGCACAGTGATGGCCACCTGCTTTGCTCCCAGGTATGTCAGTCTTTTGATGGGGTGGTGGGAGCAGAAGGTGTCCTGAACTATTGAGAGCTTCAACACGCATGTCATTCTCTGGTAACAGATACATTAACAAACTGTTCCAGCTTTGGAAGGGCAGTAAGGAATAGACGTCTGGATTTATCACCAAACTTAATGACAATTATGTCAATTTCAGATTTGAGGGTACCATGAGCGATACTAGTGTAAACTTTTTGGATATCGGAGTGGTGGTGGAAGGCAACAAATTGACATCCAAACTGTTCACAAAGGCTACTGTTCACCACGGCGGCACTGTTAATGAGGTTGGCGGAATGACTCCTTTGCGCATGGAGAAAGGTGTTACCCGGAGTACTCTTTCTGAACAGTTTGGATGTCAGTTTGTTGCCTTCCACCACAACTCTGATCTCAAACCTTAAATGAATTAATATATTTAACCAATATCACAACATGGATTGGTGTCTGGGAATAATAGATGTACTATTCCCACTCCAGTTTATGCAACAGTAGAGAAAATGTTGACTTGCGAGGGGTTAAGTATATTATTTCTTCTCCAAACAGCGCACCAGTAGGGAAAGCGTTGGACTTCAGAGGGATATAATTTACTATTCCTACTCCAGTCTGTGCAACAGTATGGAATGTGTTGTTCTTCGAAGGGGTTAAATATACTATTCCCACTCCAGTCTGCGCAATAGTACAGAAAGCGTTAAACTTCGGAGGGAATAAATGTACCTTTTCCACTCCAATCTGTTCAACAGTAGGGAAAGCGTTAGACTTCTGAGGGGTTCAACTTACTATTCCATCATGTGCAACAGTAAAGACTTCGGAGGGTTAAGAATTACTATTCCCACTCCAGTCTGTGCAACAGTGGGGAAAACGTTGGACTTCGGTGGGGTAACATTTACTATTCCCACTCCAGTCTGTGCAACACAAGGAAAAGCGTTGGAAGTCGGAGAGGTAAGGTTTACAATTCCCACTCCAGTCTGTGCAAAAGAAGAGAAATATTTACTATTGCCACTCAAGTCTGTGCAACAGTAGGGAAAGCACTGGATTTAGATGGGTTACATTTACTATTTCCACCTCGGTCTAAGCAACAGTCGGTAAACTACTTTACTTCAAATACATTACATATTTGAATAGGCCTATTCATTTAGAAAATTATAAAACTCTAACTAATACATAGTTAATTAATATTATGTAATATATATATATACAGTAAACATATTACAAATAACCAATTTATAGAACTCACAAACTATGTAATAATAAATGTTTAATTTAAAATATTTGTTATTTAATTATTATTTAATTACTTTGCCATCCTTTACCCCTACAAACCTAGCAACATTCATCTAAAACAGAACTAAAATAAATAAGTATAACACAATTTAAATAATTGATAATCAATTACATAATCAATATACAATTAATAATTATTTTTCATATAATTATTACTAAATTAACTTCCAACCCTACAACCCTAAAAACCCAGGAGTCCAGACCTAAAATAAAACTTAAATATATAACTAATACATAATTTACATAATTATTACTCAATTACATATTTAATTATACATTGCTAAGGATTACTTTCAAATTATTACTTAACTTATTTCCCACCGTATACCCCTGCTAACCTGGTAACCCACAAAAAAATTCTAACTAAAATAAATCAGTACTACACAATGTGCATAATTAATAATCAATCCAATAATTAATACAAATGAAGAATTTATTGTTGATTAATTTCTTCCTCTTTTATCAAAAATTGCAAATACATCATCATCCCAATTTGGACTAGAATCATTAACTCCTCCTTATCCAGTGGGTCTATGACAGCCTCTCTTAAACTCGGCCAAGTCATTCCCCTTATCAAAAAGCCTGACACTGACCCAAACAACCGTAATAACATATAGACCTGTTACCAACCACTACAGACCTATTGCCAACTTCCCACTCTACTGAAAAATGTGTGCTCTCACAACTTAACAACCACATTGAAAAATTCAACATAAGTGACAACTTCCAATCCGGGTGCAGGAAAGGCTGCAGTATGGAGACTGCAATCTTGAACATCACTGATCATTTACACAGATCTCTCGATGATGGTGAGGCCTGCCTCCTAATCCTACTGGACCTTTCAGCAGCCTTTAATGCCATTTACCACAACATTCTCACAAACACCCTCTCACAAAGTGCTGGCATCAACGGAACTGTCCTGCAGTGGTTTGCTTCCTACCTGAACCAAAGTTCCTATCTAATCAAATTAAACAATTCCACCTCACCAGCCGTATTAATCCCACAAGAAATTTCCCATGGATCAATCTTTTCCCCTGCCTTGTTCAACGTCTATATGGAACCCCTTGCAGTTGTCATTGCGAGGCCAGAATTACTTACCATCTCTTTAATGATGACACCCAATTCTACATCAACATCTTGTCACCCAAAGTCATCCAACACCTAAACAACACTCTCACCTGTCTGACCAATAACCACTTAAAGCTTAACCCCAACAAAACTGAACTTGTCTTTATCCAGCCAAAAGGAAAGTCATACACTATCGATAACTGGCTTGACAATCTAAATGCATTAAACTGCAAACTATCTATCTCTGACTCTGTTAATCACTAGGGATTATTCTTGAAAACAACTTGAACATGAAAGACCATATCAATACCACAGCAAAAAGTGCTTTCTACACATTGAAACACCTAAAGAAATTAAACCCTTCATCCACCTTGAAAATCTAAAGATCTTAGTGCAATCTCTAGTCCTCGCCAAGTTGGACTATGACAACGCAATGATCATGGATACTTCAAAATACACTTTATGTCTATGAATTCCACAGTCAATGCTGTGGCTAGGCTTCTCTCTGGGGAGAGGCAATATGACCACATCACTCCCACACTTAAGAAACTCAACTGGCTGTCAATCAAAGTGAGAAGCATATTCAAAACTGCTTGCATAACCCACAAAGCTCTCTACACTGGAAACCCAAGTTGCCTTGCTGATAAAATTTCAAAAGCTGGTCAAAAGAGGCCTTTGCAAAGTGCAAACAATCTGCTCCTGACTCTACACAAATTTAAGACAAACAAATATCTCACCCATTCCTTCTCTGGCAATGCACCCAGAATTTGGAATGTGTCTTTCACAAGATCTATGTGACAATTAATCATACCAATACTTCAGGTAAAACCTTAAAATATTTCTTCTTAGCAATTACCTGAACTCACCCTCTGTACCGAGGAATAAATGACATAAGAACTGGTGCTCTCAATATAATTAGGACTTTATTGAGTCTTTAAGAGAAAGATTAATGGACCCACAGCACAGCGGCTGTGCATTCAAAGAGCAAGACAGAATCAACGTCAGCTGGATTCTAGAATAGAAGAGAGGATAGAAGAAAGATAGAAATAGAAGAAAGAAAGAGATAAAGACAGAACATTACACATCTTCCCCTAAGGAAGAATAAATTATAACACATTTTGGAAGTTAAAATAAATTACACGACATAATGATAATACAACATTATATAAGTACATAAAATTAAGATAAAACAAAATCTTTAAAATGAACAGGTAACTTACAAATTCTTTTTGAAGGCAAATTAGAACCAACACAAGGAATATTGACAACCTTATTGGAAGGTGTAGTATTAACAATATTTTGATGTGATGCAGAAGGTGTAGTAGATGATACAGCATCTGAGGATGAATAAGAACCTTCAAACAAAACATAATCATCCAAATCATGAGTTATATCAAGTCTATTTTTGTTCCACAATTTCCCATCATGAAGTAAACAAGAACTGAGTCCAACCGTAGATATTTTGTAAGGAGGAGAGAAAGAGGATTCTCCTTTCTTGACAGTACATATGAACCAGAGTTAAATTCTGGTAATTGAACATGTTTACGATTATCAAAATTATATTTCTGTTTACTTTGTGCTAAAGCAACAGAATGACGTAAAATAGCATCTTTGTCAGTATTGGTGACATATTTTGAAGGAGAATTAGAAGAATGTCACTCTAACCAGGAAGGGAGAAGTGAAGAGCGACATTTTCTGCCTCTTAACAACTCAAAAGTGGTGAAATTAGTTGTAGAATGAAGTGAGTTGTGGTATGCATTGACTTTGTTTTTAAGAAAAAGATTAACATCTAAACCAGAGGATAGGTCAGTCTGAACACCTTCTTTAAGAAAGCGATTCGCTCTTTCAACAAGTCCATTAGCAGCAGGACTGTATAAAGCTACTTGAACATGTTTAACATCCATAGGCTTTAAAAAATCTTGCATAGCATTTGAGACAAAGTTAGTACCATTGTCTGTGACTAGTTCTCTTGGAGGACCTTCAAGAGAAAAAACATGTTTAAGAAATTGTAAAACAGAATTGGTTGAGGCTGATTCAACAAAAGAAAAATAAATCCATTTAGAAAAATAATCAATTAGAACTAATAAAAATGTAGAAGTACTAGGCCCAAGATTGAATGGTCCAGCAAAATCTAATGCAATTTTTGCCCCTGGACTTTCTGGTAATGGAACTGGACGAAGTGGACTTTGTGTTGTATGCCAATGTTTATCAGAGACAACACATTGAGGGCATGTATCATTAAAAGAAGCAACTTGAGCATTCAACGAAGGCCACCAATAATTTTCCCTGAGCTTTTTACATGTGGCAGTGACCCCTAAATGTCCCGTGTGTGCAATAGAAATGAGTTTGTTTCTAAGAGAGGATGGAGGAATAAAACAACCATTTCTAATACAAATGTAATTTTCAATGGATAATTCAGAAGATACTTGAGCGTAAGGCCTTAAAATGTGAGGAATATTGCAAATGGGAGGCCAACCTTTGACAATGAAATTTGAGATTTTCTTTAAATCATGATCAGTGGATGTGGCTTCCAGCCAATCCTTTTCAGATATTACACCATTAGATGGAGAAGAAGCATCAATGGAGGCTACAACGCAGTCAAATTCATCAACAGTATCATCAGTTACAGGTAGAGGTAAACGAGAGAGACAATCCGCCCTGAAATTTTTACCACCTTGTATGTATTTGATGGTGAAGTTGTATTCTTGTAGTTTTGAAAGAATAGTAGAAGGCAAGCAGAAGCTTTTCCTAAACCATCTCCTTGTAAAAGATAAACCAGTGGTTTGTGATCAGTGTATAAAGCGAATGAATTGCCCCAAAGATAAGGTTTAAACTTCGAGACAGCCCAAACACAGGCTAATGCCTCACTTTCAATAGTTGAATATTTTGACTCCGCATCAGATAAAGACCGTGATGCAAAAGAAATTGTGTGGTCTTTACCTAAGTTTTGTTGGCCAAAAACTGCACCAAGACCATTAAGGCTAGCATCAACAGTAACAGTACAATGATGACCATGAATGTATGGACTAAGTGCAGGAGCATTAACTAATAGCTTTTTTGATATTGTCAAAAGCAGCATTAGCATCATTTGACCAAATAAAACTAGTACCTTTTTTGAGAAGAGATCTCAAGGGTTGAACAAAAGAAGAATACTCAGGTACAAAACTAGCATAATATTCGCAAAGGCCTAAAAACGATCTTCATTATCATTAGGAGGCAAAGCTTTGAGAATGGCCTAAACATTGCAATAACATTGATAATCTATTTGTTCAACTAAACATTTGCATTTATCAGGTTAAAGAGTAACACCTCTTGAACTCAAAATAGAAAAAACTTTATGTAAAGTGTCTAAGTGTTCTTCTCTGGTTTCAGTAAAGACAAGGATATCATCTTGATATGCTTGAACATTACTTATATCTTTAAAAAGAACATCCATGACCTTTTGAAATACTGAGGCTGCCGAGGCTAAGCCAAACGGCAACCTCAAAAATGGGTATGCTCCGAAAGGAGTAACAAAAGTGGTAAGTTCTTGAGAATCAGTATTAAGGGATATTTGGTGATATGCAGAGCGGAGGTCGATGCTAGAAAAATATTTAGCATAACCAATGTTAGAGAGCATATGCTGTATGTGGGGAAGGGTATGGCAATCAACAATGATATTACGACTAAGAGACCTGAGATCAACACAAAGTCGAAGATCTCCATTTATTTTTTTAGCTAGAACAATGGAAGATACCCACTGAGAGGAATCGGTAGGTGAAATAATACCATCTCGAGTGAGTTTTTCCAATTGTTCTTTTAAATCATTCCTGGCGATGATAGGAACCGGTGTGACTTTATGAGTAACTGGTGTAGCATTGGGTTTTAGTCTCATTACATGTTCAAAACATTTAATAGTGCCAATTTTACCAAATAGGGATGTATACTCTTTTTTAAGTAAATCAATGGGAGAAGAATCATTATCAATAGTAAGAATGGGAAGATCTCCTAGAACAATTGGATTTTGTGGCCAGGCTTTAAAATAATACTAATCTGGCCAGGTCCCTCCAACCAACCAAATTTCTGCCTCTGAGTGAAACATAAATCTTAGTTTCTCTTTTTTATTTTTTTTTATTGTTTTTTATTGACAGCACATGCAATCATTCATTACAGAAGTATAACATTTTCAAAAAAAGATTATAGTACACAGAATTCCTTAAAAGCTTAATCTAGTAGCAGTAAACAAGGAATATACCATAGGTCACGAAAAAAAAATTACATCGTTTTCATTTAAAAAAATTATCGAGTGTGCTAATAGCTAGCTTCAAAACCCAAAAAAGTCATTCAACTGAATAGGGGTACCCCGAAATTATTAGTCAAGCTCATTGTTTTCCTAGCCGAGAGAAGACCTTGGTCGGCAATTATCACCCATCAGATTTACTAAGCAGCATCATCAGTTTATTACCAAACAATTGAAAAAAACAACACCAAAATGTTCATTCATTATAAGGAAACAAAATATCCCATGTTTTGTTCACTTTCTTCAGTGATCGTTTCCCACGAAATTTTGCAGAGGAAAATTCAATATCATGTATCTCATTTATCAAAAGCCACCATTCACTTGCCAATGGTGGTTTATCTGAGATCCAAGCCCTAGCAATTATCAATCTAGCACAGGAAATTAAAATAAACATTAAGTCTTTATGGGCGGTGATATTTGATTGTATTCCCAAAAAAATCATCTCAGTAGTTAGTTTATCGAAGATCAATTTTTTCAGTTTCAACACATTTTCTACGTCATCCCAAAATTTATGCAACACCTGGCATGAAAAAATTATGTGTACTAAATCAGCAGCTAGTAAGTAACATTTTGGGCATTTTGTGCGTTCAGAAAATGCGTTGTTCCCAGACCATTTGTAAAAAATGAAGTGGCGTATAGTATAACTGACATACTGTTTTATACGATTGAAGTTTTAAGCTAGAAGAGTGGGTTAGAGAGTTACTGTTATGAAAAAAAGTGGATATGTTATGCGGGGAGATAAGCGTACCCAAATTGGTAGTCCATTTTTGTGCAAGTTTAATACAGTCATCAGGTTTATGTTGACATAAACATTTATACACCAAGCTAATTATATATTTAGTTGTTTCTCCGTAAATGCAGGTCCATAATTCTGAATACAAAATGTCCTTTAATTTCATTTTATTCACGAAATAATCACGTATCTGTATATACTTAAATAAAGCATTTTCGGGAAGTTTGTAGAGTATTCTTAGGGTATCAAATGTTAGAAAACCTGATGCGCCGTATAAGTCACGGAGGTGATTTATACCGTGATTAGCCCATGTTCTAACTGTTGGGTCGCTAAAAATTTCAGGTAGGCCCGGGTTGTTCCACATATTAAGCTTAGGATGGAAAAACGTAGTTTTATTGATTTCCAGAATGGTATTCCATATATGAACCGCGT
The DNA here is from genome assembly GCF_964261635.1 of Lissotriton helveticus. Classification (NCBI taxonomy): domain Eukaryota; kingdom Metazoa; phylum Chordata; class Amphibia; order Caudata; family Salamandridae; genus Lissotriton; species Lissotriton helveticus. Next base: position 642,719,246 of record NC_136071.1, on the reverse strand, counting down.
CTTTAGCGGTCTTGAACTTGACTCGTTTGAAATAATTCGGGTCATTGCTTCTAGCTAAAAATTGTACAGAGTTTGCCCCAAGCATGAATTGGTGAAAAAAAATAAGGATAGTTGGAAGAAAAAAGGCTGCGTATCCGACCCAAAAAAGAGCGTAGAAGTAAAGTTTGAAATCAGGGAATTCAAGGCCACCCTTGCTAGCTGCTAATTTAAGAAAAGAAAGAGCTCTTTGGTTTTTCTTGTAGCCCCAGATATAGCTGCCTAGAATACCATCCAGTTTTTTAAAGAATAAGTTATTAATAAAGAGAGGGATGGACCTAAATAAATACAAAAATGTAGGCAGGATATTCATTTTTATAAGGTTAATACGCCCTAGGAGATTTCATGGAACCTTATGCCATTTTTTAAGAAGCCTAGTTGTATCATAGTTTAGAGTCATTATTTCTTTTAAATTAGATTTTATTTTAATACCTAAATAGTTTGCTGTATGACATACCCCCGATACTGGGGTTGGCAATTTGTAGTTAACAATGATTTGCGTTTTATTCAAATTTAGTTTGTATCCTGAAACCAAACCAAATTCGTCAGCTTCTTTAACAATACCAGCCATAGCTTCCGCTACATCAGTTGAATAAATTGCCAGATCATCTGCGTAAGCAATAATCTTAAGAGAGTTATTGCCATAAATAAATGGTTTAATACAATCTTGAGTTAGTATCGCATTAATGAAAGGCTCCATTGAAAGAGCAAACAAAAGGGGTGATAAGGGACACCCTTGGCGTGTACCTCTTAAAACCGGAAAAGTGTTAGAAATTAAATTGGCATATCCTATTTTTGCATTGGGGGAATCGTAAAGTGCTTGAATCCTGGTTAAAAACTGTTTCCCAAAGCCCATCCATTGGGGGAAACGTCAAATGCAGTAATAGCAGTGTTAACATGTGCTGTTGTGTCTCTGCCGGTTATAAAACCATGTTGGTGTTGACTTACTAATTTAGGCATTAGCGGGGCCAATCTCATGGCTAGTAACTTAGATTAAACATTGGCATCAGCGTTTATCAAGGAGATGGACCTATAAGACCCACACTCTGTAGGTAATTTATCCTTTTTTTTAAAAAAGGTTATTTTTGGACAGATCTCTATTTTACAGCCATCCAAGACATGATCTGTCGTCCATGCCATGTCAATGCGGGAGAACATTTGGTGGGGAACAGAGTAATATGTATATCCTGCAAGTTTCGGGTATAGATTCCTCCAGACATCTTTTAAGTTATGAATGCGCGATAGCTCTAAAATAGCTGCCCTAGTTTTGCGCATGCGTTGTGAAGGATTCATCTTTGTCGTATCCTTGGCATAGTTCATAACACAATTGAAGTCACCCATCATTATTATGTCGCCTTCCCAATCCAAAAGTGCAATGTTAAGACGGTCAAAAACACACGCATCATTGATGTTTGATCCGTACAAGGCACATAGTACGTGTTTTGAATTCATTAAACCAATTTGTGCTAATGTCCATCTACCGGCTTTGTCTACAGCAGTTCTAAGTACCTCAACCTTAAAAGTTTTCCTCTTAAGAATAGCGACCCCTCTAATTGGTACATTCAAGGCAGTGCAAGTGATTAGTTCGAATCCCCCTTGTTCCATCATTTTACGGTCCTGAAAACGAATATGGGTCTCATTTAAAAATACAAAATGATGGTTATACATTTTCAGCTCTTCAAAAACGAATAGTCTTTTAATTCTTTTGTTAAGCCCGGAAACGTTCCATGCTAGGCAGTTTATTTGATACATTTAATCAATTTTAAACTCTGTAAGCAGTTCTCATTACGTTTATTCATTAAATCATTATATAAGTCTGTACATATGCTTGTGCTGTCAGTTTCTCCCTCATTTCCCCTTACCCTTCCCGCCCCATCCTTTCCCCTTTGAGCTACTCCCCTTGCTCTAAAGGTCCCACCCCAAGTACCTACCCAGAAGCCTCCCTCTATCTTCTACTGCCGCTGTAATGGCAGTTAGCCAGAGAGGTCTCCCAGAGATCTCCCCCTTTGTATTAAACTCATATATAAGATCCCGAACCCACCCAACGCAAATAATAAACTTTTATAATTAACCTGGAAGAAAAAAAAGGGAGTTATTCATAAGATACCAATTCTAAATTTCTGTAGGGTTAACTACCTAAGTTTTAAAGTCAATTTTCGCCAAAAGTTGCTCTGCTTCGGTAACATTGTTAAGAATATAGGTATGCCCTGCATTTATAACTTTGAGGCGGGCAGGTTCTTGAAGATATACTATGGCCCCCCTGGACTTGAAAGACTCTATTAGTTTCCGCAGTCCCCATATTTTGTCCATGGTGGCCTTACTGAGGTCTGATTTGGCAAAAAAAGTTACATTATCACAGGTCACAGGTGTATACGGTCTGGCTTTAATAGAGATTGCCTGCCTCAGCAGGTAATTGCCAAAATAATCGAGAATAGGTCGAGGGTATTCACTAACTCTATTTTTAGAAATGATCGGTAGTCTATGTACCCGTTGAAGCTGGCAATCCCAGTCCCAATCACCAAGGTCCAGAAAAGCCTTTTGGAATAATCGGACAAGATAGGTCCTTGCGTCAGAGCCTTCTTACCCTTCGGGGATTCTGAAAATTCTCAAATTCTGGCGTTGCTGTCGGTTCTCAAGGTCCTCGACTTTGTTCTTCAAGATCTCTATATCTTCTTTATGTTCTTCTGTTGAGGCCGTAGTAGTGGCCAGTGTTTCTTCAACATCAACTACCCTTTTCTGTAGCTCTTCAATATCTTTAGTGACTCCGCTTAACTTGCCGGTGACTTCCTGTAAACAGTTATGTATCTTGCAGTTGTCTTCCTTTAATTGGCGGAAGTGCTGCTGAGACTCTTCGTGATGTACCATTAGTGTTTTCATGATTAGGTCCAGAGAGGAAGAAGTTGTTTCAGTAGGGGTAGCAGAGAAAATGAGAGATGTAGCAGGTGTAACCAATGTCAGTGATATATCCGGTAGAGCCATTGCCACTTTACAAGGGGTAGTAGATGTAGGTAAAAAGAGAATGTCTCTCTGGTTAGGTGTGGCACATCTGTCTAATCCAACATGGAGCCTAACAGGAGTACGATCCGGTGAGCCCACAATAGCAGAAGCGGAGTTGGATATTGGGCCAAGAGTTAGATCTGAACTTGGAACACCCCCTTTGCTAAGTGAGGTCTTAGAGGTATAGTCATGTAGTTTATCAGCCTCTAGGGAGTGGTTTCTTGGTAAAGCGATAGAAAGCTTTTGTGAGCCCTCTTTAACCTGCATCCACTTAAGTAAGGGGCTTTGATCTTTTATTATGTTCCCTCCTGTATCTCCTATAGCTCCTGTAGCGGTTGATATTAGAGTTGTAAGCAGTGTTACTGTGTCTTTGCCCTTCCCCTTCTTAGCTCTAACTTTTCCTTTTCCCCTTCTCTTGACAGCAGAGGATTTCTCCCTTCTTGTTTGAACTTGGGCAGTCTCAGAATCTTCCCCTTCCTCAACTCCTTCCACATATTCCTCATACTCATCATTAGAGTTATTTTCCTGTGACAAATTAGCCTAAAGTTAGTCTCAGTGTTCATTATAACAATATCGGAGCATATCTCTGCCAGAGTTGAATTTGATAGCGGCATCAGAACCTGGACGTGGGCTTGAGCTTGTGTCTGTACCTCTGACTCAACCACTCTGTTCGGAGCCGCCTGCTCAGTTATAGTATTCGGCAAGTGTCGCACCTCTGCTCCCACGTCCACCCCCTTATTTAGATTGTTCTCCGCGGGTAAAGTAAAATCTATCTCCCCTCTCGTTGTCTCGTCATTATTTAGACCCCCTGGCAAAGTAGTTTTATAAGTAGAACTAGTGTTCTTCTTGCTTTTCTGAGCAGCCTTATCAGCAGAAAGGTCATCTTATCTTATTAAGCCTCGTATTTTTGGGAGCCATAAGAGCCATAAGAATAGTCTTTCACACTTGTTTTTAACCTGTGCGTTGGCAGTAGATCAGCACAAGCCTATACCGCTAAATTTGTCGCAGAATACAAGTGCAAATGATGCAAAACGAAGCTCCTTGCATTAGGTAGACCTGATATAGTTATGCATATCTCGTTGCCAAGTAGCAAAAATAACTTTTTCACTGCAGTAGCAGGAGCAGGAGCAACTCTGTGTAAAAAGCCGAGAAAAACTTTATTGAACAGTAATGCCCAAGCCTCCACAGGGACCACATGGGAACCCGAGCCGTGCAGCTCTCCGCCGCTCCCAGCCGTTCTCAGCCGCTCCGCTCCTCGCTCCTCTTGCTCCTCTCCCACGCCTCAACTCGCCTGGGAACCGCCTGGAAAACGCCCTTGCTGCAGTCCGCCCAGCTGAGCACAGCAAAGCCGAGCCGAGCGGTGGTGAACGCCAAACAAGCACGCAAGCGGTCCGGACAAGTAAAAGCTGAGGATCTCCGTCTCCGTCTCCTGTCGGTCTCCGCCGGTCCGCATCAGCCGCCAGCGAGAACCGCGAACCGTGAACCACAAAAAACATCAGTAGGTAGCCGCTTTTCCTTCTCCGTGCTGTATTAATCTGCAATCGGGGTCTAACTGGGTCGAGTTTAACGGATCATTCCTGATATCTCAGGGGGAAATCTCGATGGAGCCGCCTCACTGCTATGGCTTCAGTCCGCCATCTTAGTTTCAGTAGATCTACCAAGGATTTTAAGGGATCCAATAAAGAAACCAAGAAGATCAATATATTTTTCTCCAAAAGCCTCTGAAGAAATATCATGGGCTTGCAAGGGCATGGAATGACCTCAAGTATTGAAAAAAGTGGTATCAGCTATACAGTAATGGGGCACCTGAATCAGCCATAATCTGTAAAGATTTGACATTGATAAAAGCTTGGCATAATGGTCATTCATAATCGGATGGTTCATCAATAGACAAAAGTAAATTGGAAAACATATTAGTGCACTCTGGAACTGAATGAGCAGAAGCTGAGTTGGAAGAAGACTGTGATGGAGAATCTAATTCAACATTGTGAATTCTAACATTTTGAAAAGAACGGCGAGATTTACAAAATTCTTGGAAATGACCTGACCTTTTGCATTTGCTACATTTTGTACCTAAAGCAGGACATGAAGGAAAATTGGCAATGTGACTTTTGGAACCACACCTGAAACAAAAAGCACGTTTAGAATCCTTGTTAACTCTAATGGCAGAAATAGAAGCAAACTCAGCATTCTTAGAGACGTATGAATTAAGGTGAATGACCTTCCTGTCCAGCTAATGCTTGAGAAGAAATTATAGAACTTTCAATGCTTTTCCCAATGTCAATAACCTCCAAAAGAGAGGGATTGCCGCATGTCAATAGTCGTTCCTACATCTTTTTTGAAAAGCAATTAAAAACAAAATTATCTCTTATAGAAGTATCAGTGTAGTTGTCAAATTCGCAAGTTGAAGCTAGGACGCGAAGAGCAGCAATATACTCTTCAACAGATTCATCACTGCCTTGTTTTCTTTTGAAGAAGCTATGTCTTTCCAAACTTACATTTGGCTCATCAGAAAATAGTTTTTTGAGTTTAGCCTTAGATTCAATGTAAATGGTCCATGCGGCATCACCAGAAGGTCTAGGAAAAGGCGGTACATTGTTGAAAATCTTCTGTGCAGCAATACCCAAGTGGTTACAAAGAAGGGCATTTTAGCGTTGTGATGAAAAATCAACTCCATCGATAGCAACAAGGTAATTTTCAAAAATATGTATCCATTGTTTCCATACAATTTCAGGTTTACCTGGTTTTTGAAGGAACGATGGAGGATGCAGAGCACTTTCTGATGATGACATGGTGAAATAAATAGAATAATAACACAACCAGAGAAACAATGAAAATAAAGAAAAATTATGATGTCACAAAGTATTTTCTAGAAGTTCACCAAAACAATAGAATGTGGAAACAATGTAGAGAATATTGCCTGTCAGTCAGAAGTATAAAATGTAAGAAATAATCCCCTTTGTTTAAAGGTAGAAGCAAACATTCCTCAATGGAGTCTTGAATAATTCAGCAATTCTGTGTGAAAGATTCTAAAAGAACAAAAAGAAGCTTGTAGATGTCACTCAAACTGCTGGAATGTAGAATATTGAGCGCATGTAAAAGAATCTGCAGAGAAGTTTAAGGATGTCATCAAAATCTGTAGAACGCGCTGAGGTTGTTTGGCGTGTGTAACACGAACAGTAGAGCGCTCTGCAGTTGCTAAGAAACTGAAATAACAAAAACAATGTAACACGCAAGCTGAAAGAGCGTTGCTAAGACGCGTTTGAATGATGCGTGAAATGCTTAAATGATGACTCTCGCTGTCACCGTTGGCGTTTAACTTGCTAAGGCCGTCAAAGTTAATTCGAGCAAGTAATGAGTTCCTTAATATTCCTCAAAACATAAGCGCAAATCATAAGCGCACTGGAATTTAAATAAAGCGTTGCACAATAAAAATTTTAAACCGACCTGCTGGGTTGATAACATGAGAAGGAGCAGGATCTTGCGCTGTGGGTCCGATGCTGTAAAAATGTTGGCAGCTAGTCGAAAGCTCAGGAGAGGATCTTCAGGAATGTATCTGAAAGGTTTGAACCGACGGTCCTTCTCAGCGGCTTTCAAACGTCAGTTGGGTAGAAATCCTCGAGATACAATGAAACGAGTTGGAAGAGACAGGTTTTCTCTTGGCCCCACTCCTGGTACCAAATTATGTACCGAGGAATAAATGACATAAGAACTGGTGCTCTCAATATAATTAAGACTTTATTGAATCTTTAAGAGAGAGATTAACGGACCCACAGCGGAGCGGCTGTGCTTTCAAAGAGCTAGACAGAATCAACATCAGCTGGATTCTAGTATAGAAGAGAGGATAGAATAAAGATAGAAACAGAAGAAAGAAAGAGATAAAGACAGAATATTACCCCCTCCTAAAATAACCGACCTGCTCAGACACATCCTCCTACATCAAAGAGCCCAAGCATCTCTACCTCTGAAACATCTGCTCCTTAATTTCACTAAACCCTGATATATCCTACCATCACTAGCCCCAAACTATATCAACCACTTAATCCAACTCCTACTGTATATTTGTTCCCTCTATATTTTGCCTACTGGCATTCGCCAGTAGGTAGTTAAAGTTAGGATGTAGTTTTCATGGGAACAGCGTTTTTTGTTTTGCCTATACCTTTTGTGTCGCTTGACGAATCCTTGCAAATTTCTCAAAACTAGTTTGGTGCTCAATTCAGCTGCTGTCTTAAAAGGTTCTGGATGATCCGTCAAGCCGGGGCTGATAAAAAGGGAGGTGTCCCAAAACATGTTTTACCCAAGTTAATTTTACACACTGCTACAGCTGAACGGAATTCCACCAACAAATGCCAAAAGGTAGATGTTGGTCCAGAAAGTGCCCTTTTTGTGATTTGGTGTAATTACTTTCAGTAGTTGTGGAGTATTTCCAGGTGTATATATCGGGAAGCTGAGGATCCGCAACCCCTTCCAATCTTGTGTTGAGATCTAATTGACTTCTAACACTATAACCCAGGAAGTGCTTGCAGCCATCTTGAACAGAGTAACAGAAAACAAAAAAAAAAAAAAAAGGGGGCAGGGTAGAAACACCCTCACAGCTAGACCTCTTGGGAGGGTCCCACAGGGATGCTGCAGGGCCAAAAAATCATTTTTTAAAATAATTTAGTCAGGAGTGGTGCTGGATCTGCAAATCCACCAACAAGTATTTGTTAGTCGATTTGCAGATTTGCCCCAGGTCCTGGGGACATTTAAAAAAGGAGGGGGCACTCCTGGGGCTTATTGATACCTTAGGGACGACCACCTCCGAGGGTGTTACATTTAGAAAAATGTGGTGGAGGTCCGTACAGCCTACCCCATTGCCCCGGGGACAACCACCTCCATAGAGCTTGTTTAATTTTAGCCATGGGGGCCTCGCAGACCACACCAGCCATGGGGACCACCACTTCGTTGGGGCTTAATCATAAAATAAGGCAATGGCCTTTTCAGACCCCCGCAGTCCCAGGGGGCTGCCACCTCCCTGGGGATTTAATGATAAGCAATGTGGGGGACTACGCAGACCTCCCCTGCAGCCCCGGGACTGTAAACTCCCCAGGGAATAAGTTCAATTGAATGCGGGGCGTGTGACCCCCATCAGCCCTGGAGTCCACCACCTACCTGGCGCAAATTACAAGAAAGAAGGCCCCTGTCCTGGAGCCATATTTGGCCCTGAGGACCGCCACCCCCCAGGGCCGACTCCTGCTATGTCCCAGGGTGTCCACCCCCGGGACATAGCTGTTTGCTATGGGTTGAAGGGAGCTTTATAACTCACGCCAAACCATAATAAACAGTGCTTCAATTTCAGAAAGCAAGAGCATTTTACTTTAACTAGCTCAAGGTGGAGCACAATTGCTTTGAAAGAGAGGGAGCTGAATTGTAGCAGGTCCCTCTCTGTCAAAGCAATGCCGGCTTCCGCAAGTGGCAGGGACCTTGGGGGCCTTGATGCTCCCCCCACAGTCCCCAACAATACAAAGTAGGTACCCTAGTTGGAACCAGGACATCCACACTAGAGGCTTGGCCCTCAGGCAATGTGGTCCCCAGGGCCACCATCGCACTGGGAGGGAGTCAGCACCACTCCTCCCCATTCAAACAAGGACTGCCCTGGGGTATGGGATCTACAGGGTCCATATTGGCCCAGGGAGGGGAGGCCAAATGGCCTCCCTCCCCGAATAAATGAAATAAAATAGAAAAAAGTCTCTAGCAAGTCACCGGAGGCCCCACCCCCTTTTACCACCACTCTGGAAACGCACCACCTGGCACACAACTGGTTGGGGAGATGAAGTCCCCTTGGATTTCATCTTCCAATGAAGAGGGTCTTTGGGTGCCAACAAGCTCTCCTATTACCTCCAGTAAGTCCCTAACCGGGGGATAGCTGAGTGGACTTCTGAGGTCATGCCCGCTTTCTCCACCACTCAGCAAATATGTGTCCAGGCACACTGCAGGTTGGGGAATTAAGACCCCTTAGCTCTAGAGGGTCTTTGGGGCCCAACAACCCCTTCTGTTACCTCCAGTAAGTCCCACTCTATGGATTGCTGAAAGGCTTCAGAGGCCATGCCTTCTTTCTCCATCACTCTGCAAATGCACCTCCTGCCACACTTCTGGTTGGGGGCTGAAGTCCCCTTGGCTCCAGAAGGTCCTTGGGGGCCAGCTGCTCCTCCTGTTACCTTCAGTAAGTTCCACACAGCTCGGTTGCTGTTAGGACTTTGGAGGCCATGCCCCCTTTCTCCACTAGTCTGCAAACACGCCTCCTGGTGCAATACTGGTTGGGAGATGAAGTCCTCTTGCATACTGCGGGCCCTTGGGGGCCAAGAAGACCTCCTGTTACCTACAGTAAGTTCCTTACAGTGAGAGATGGTCGAAGGCCCCACCCCCTTTCCCCACCACTCTGTAAACGTGACTACTAGATAAAAGTCCCACTCTATGGATTGCTGAAAGGCTTCAGAGGCCATGCCTTCTTTCTCCACCACTCTGCAAATGCACCTCCTGGCACACTTCTGGTTGGGGGCTGAAGTCCCCTTGGCTCCAGAAGGTCCTTGGGGGCCAGCTACTCCTCCTGTTACCTTCAGTAAGTTCCACAGAGCTCGGTTGCTGTTAGGACTTTGGAGGCCATGCCCCCTTTCTCCACTAGTCTGCAAACACGCCTCCTGGTGCAATACTGGTTGGGAGATGAAGTCCTCTTGCATACTGCGGGCCCTTGGGGGCCAAGAAGCCCTCCTGTTACCTACAGTAAGTTCCTTACAGTGAGAGATGGTCGAAGGCCCCACCCCCTTTCTCAACCACTCTGTAAACGTGACTACTAGATAAAAAAAATATTTATTTATTTATTTATTTTTGAGATTTTTATTGCGCGACAATTACCCGAAGGTGTCTCGGCGCATGTGACTATTCAGAAGGACCAATACCCAGAAGCCTTACTGGTTGAATAACCATGTTTTAAGAAGCTAACGAAAGCTGACAAGATTCGGAGCTGTTTTAATAGTCAGAGGGAGGGCATTCCATAGCTTAGGTGTTGCTACCATGAAACGCTGTCCCCCCAGGTCACAGTTCTGGTTCGGGGAACTGGGAGCAAACAAATGTTTGTAGATCTGAGCTGTCTTTTAGGGCTGTAAATCTGAAAGGCCTCTATCAGAAACCTGGGGCCCATGTCGTGGATAGACTTGTAAGCAATACAGAGGGGCTTGAACTTGATACGATTTTCCACTTTAAGCCAGTGGAGGTGACGAATGGCTGTGGTGGTCGGATGACGTCGGGGAATGCCTAGCAGAATTCTCGCTGCCGCGTTCTGTATGGACTGAAGTTTATTTAGGACTTGTTTCTGAGTGTTAAGAAAAAGGGCGTTCCCATAGTCCATCTTAGAGAATACCAACGTGGTAATAAGGGTTTTTCCTGCAGAAGTCGGAAGATAGGGCATGAGTTTCTTGATTTTCTTTAAGATGAAAAAAGCAGATGAAACAACTTTGTTTACGTGGTGATTGAAAGACAGCTTATTGTCGAAGATAACTCCCAGGTTTCTGACCTTGGCAACCGGGACAGGCGGGGGACCCATCTGACTGGGCCACCAGATGGATGACCAATCCGGGACAAGGTTGCCAAAGGTCATAACCTCGGTCTTATCCGAGTTGAGCTTCAGACAATTCGTAGACATCCAGGAGCAGACAGCAAGCATTGCTTCCAGGAATTTTGCTGCCACCACTGGACCATCCTTGTGCACCGCCAGGACTAATTGGGTGTCGTCTGCATACGATGTCAGACGCAACCCATGGGCTTTTATCACCCTCGCTAAGTCCGTCACATAGATGTTGAATAGCGTCGGACTTAGCGAGGAGCCCTGGGGAACCCCACAGGGGAGCGCAAAGACGGGGGAGTAGAAGTTGCCCAATTTCACTGTCTGCGTTCGACTAGCCAGGAAAGATGAAATAAGATCTCTGGCCAGGCCGACAACCCCCAAGGCTGCGACACGGTCGATCAGAATAGCGTGATCGACCGTGTCGAAAGCCGCGGACAGGTCCAGAAGGATAAGGACTGCGGCTCCTCCTTGGTCCATGATGGATCTAATCTCATCAGAGGCTTTTATTAGTGCAGTCTCGGTCCCATAGCCCTTCCTGAACCCAAACTGAGTATCATCAAGGAGATGGTGCGAGTCGATGAACTCTGAAAGCTGTTGGTTCATCAGTGTTTCACATATTTTGGCCGGGAAGGGGAGGCCAGCAATCGGTCTATAATTGGCCGAAACTGTGGGATCCAGCGACGACTTTTTCAACAGAGGCTTGATGACCGCATTCTTCCAGACCTCTGGGTAGATACCTGATTGAAAGATGGTGTTGCAGATATCTGTGAGAGGAGAGGAGATCGCCTCCTTTATAGCACGCATCATTACAGGGGGACAGGGGTCAAGAGGGGAGCCCGACTTAGTAGCAGCAATGAGCCTGCTGATCTGGTCCTTAGTGACAGGATGGAAGGAGGGGAAGGCAGTGTGACAGATGGATAATTCAGAGCCTGGCTCCGTAGCCTCCCATCTAAGGTTCCCAGAAAAGGATGAGTAGATGTTAGCGACCTTAGTGGAAAAAAAAGAGGCCAGTGAATTGCACAGTATTTGTGAAGGTTCGATCCCTGAACCTGAAGGGGGGGTGGAAAGAGTATTCACCACTAAGAACAATTCCCTAGCCGAGTTCACGGCAGTCTCAATTTGGGCGGAAAAGAAGGCACTTTTTTGAGCAACAATGGCCTTTTTATAGATTGAGAGAGCATCTTTGTAGGATTGCTTGGCCGCCGGGCAGTACTGCTTTCGCCAACGCCTCTCCAGGTTCCGGCAATGCTGCCGATGGAGCCTAAGCTCCTCAGTGTACCATTGTGCTGAGGGAGAGGTTCTGTTGGGGAGAACAAATTTCTCCGGGGCCACCTGGTTAGCTGCATTCCGGATCCAGTCCTGGAATCTAGAGGATAATACATCAGGATTATCGGATCCTGTGTAGGGAGAGGAGGCTAAAATATCCGCAAATCGGGGGATGTCTGCTTTTTTCCATGCCCGTATTCCTATCCTAACTCGATGTTTGGGTTGGGGGGGATTAATGGCACGGGTTTGTATGGTGAAAATGATGGCCCTATGATCAGACCATACTAGTGGTAGTACATCCACCACGGTGATATCGGGGTTGTTGGTGAACATGCCGTCCAACGTATGCCCGGCTTGATGGGTAGAACCCTTCACTAATTGTTGCAGTCCCATGATCTGCAAATCGGCAAGTGAGCTGTGCAGTGTCATTGTTATCCTGATCTTTAAGGGGAAAATTAAAATCGCCCAAGATCACATGCTCGGGTGATCCTATGATATGCTCATTAAGTTCAGGGAGTGTGGCTAAGAAAGAGCTGCGGGGGCCAGGGGGTCGATACAGAAGGATCCCTTTTAGAGCCTGTTTATGGTTGAGGTTAATGGCAAAGGTAGCAGCTTCACAGTTTGAACACTGGATAGGGTCAAGTTTAGAGCGATATGTGTCCCTGTAAATAATGGCTAACCCACCGCCTCTTCCTATGGTTCTGTCATGCCTGGCCACACTGTAGCCTTCCGGGCTAGCTAGACAGAAGTCTGGTCCCGAGGCAGCATCCCCCCAGGTTTCCGTGACAAAAAGAATGTCCAGGTCCTGGCTAAGGATACATTCCCTAATCTGTAAGCTATGACTGGGGAGAGAGCACGTGTTAATAAGTGCTGCCCGATATTGGCGCTTGTGTGGCGCTTCAAAGCTGTTCACTTAAAAAATCAAAGGTTACAGGGGCGTTATAGTTAGGCAATAGTTATGTAATATAAGAGGTCAGTATTAGGGGTCGTCGGTTATAGTCAGCTTAGGTAACTATAATTGCTGAATTTCACTGGTTTTGTATGAGTGAAATTTGAGCCTAACTATAACGTCTTCATAAACATAGAAATGCACTTAAAAAAAAATCAAAGGTTATAGGGGCGTTATAGTAAGGCAATAGTGATGTAATATGTGAGGTCATAAGCAATGTATTTGAGGTTGTCGGGTATAGCCAGCTTAGGTAACTATAACTGCTGAATTTCACTGGTTTTGTATGAGTGAAATTTGAGCCTAACTATAACGTCTTCATAAACTCTGGTTTTTAAGCGTGTATATATAGCTGTATGTATGCATACTATTCCTCTGGTGTAGTCCTTGTAAATGCTGCCTGTACAAACTTTGTAAAGTGTTCAGATGCCCTTGGGTCAAGTCTGTACAATATAAAATGCGAAAAATAAAATACATAAATGAATTATTACTTATTAACTTCCTACTCTACATCCCTACATACCCAGGAGCCTCTACCTGAAATATATGATTAGTACACAATTTACTTAATTGATAATCAATTAAATAAAAAAATTAAAATTAATTGTTAATTAATTAGTACCTAATTATAGGCTTAGCCCTACACCACTAAAAAAGAATCATCCCATACCTAAAATATAAGTAAAGTCAGTAGTGCATAATATACCTAATTAATATCAATCACCTACATACTTACAAATTATTAATTGATTAATAATTATTACTTAATTAACTTCCCACCATATATCCCTACAAACCTAACAAACCGCAACAACAATATAAATTACTATTAGAAACTAAATAAGAAATTATAAATCACTTAAAATTACCAACAATATTTAAGAAATGAATACTAATTATACAAACAGTAGTAACACATAAAGTTATTATATGAAATAAAACACATTAAAATAATCAAAAAAAGCAATATTGTAAAACTCTATTATTGAAAACGATATTAACCACAACAATATTCTTAATAATCATATTACTCACCTGAAAAAATGATTTCTTTGACAACAATATTTCTGCATCACGATATTATTGTATCACAATACTTGTTTCCCAATAATTCTGTCTCTTGAAATTTAAAAGTCGAGATTTTGTACAAATACCTATCTGCATGGCTTGTTCCCACAGTTGTATACAGAGTTTTGAGGAGGAAATATTGTCATACAAAAATGTCATGACCTAAATATTGAATGACAAAAAACTGAAGATAAGTGTGCACATGTAAGAAAATGCCTCGCTTTGCATCATCAGCCCCATTGTTTTAACTGTTGGTTTTTAGACTCTGTATGCTGAGACCCTGTACCCAGGCACCAATGCATGTGCCCCAACCTCTAAAAACTTGCTGAATTGAAACATTTGACTTACCTATAAGTCCCTAGTATATGGTACCTCGGGTACTCTGGGCCTGTAATTTAAATACCACTAGTGAAGTGCAGTACTAATTGTGGCACCACTATCGTGACCATGTACAACATGACCCTTGGATTGCCACTACAAAGGTGTGCAGGTTTAAAACTGCCAGCCAATTTGATAACCTAACCCTTTTGCTAGGCCTAAACTTTCCTCATTAATGCTTATAATTTATTCCTGAAGTAGGCCCTACACACCCCTAGGGTAGGGTGCATAGTGATTTAAAAGTAGGACATATGTACTTAACTTTCACATGCCATGGAAGTGAAAAACCTCCAAAGTTGTTTTTCACTGTGCCAAGGCAAGACAAGTACTGAGCTACATTATAACATCTTATAAAGCATAACTTCAGACTGAGACTTGCTAGAAAAATGATTCATGAACTTATTTTAATGGTAATTTTAAATACAACCTAAAAGTCTACTTGGATTTTCAATCACTATTTTCAAAATGCCACTTTTAGAAGTTGTCATTTCCTGCCCAAGCCAAATGTGTAGATGTGTGCTACGGTTGTATGACGTAATCACGCATGCCTTTACAATGCCGGCATTGGAACAAATGCGTTGTTATGACACGTTCCTTTATCACGCAAGTCGTGACAACGACTTGCCTTAGGGGGGCGCTGGACTTTGTAAGGGTATCATTTACTGTTCAAACTCCAGTCTGTGCAACAGTAGGGAAAGTGTGGGACCTACAATCCAACACCACTCCACAAATTCACTCCTAAAGCAAGTTGTAGTAATGAACTGCATGATAAACAAAAGCATGGTAATGATTCTTCCGTCCTATTGCCAGCATTGTAAAGGCACATCGTGATTCTAGCTTTGTTATAAAGAATGTTTTCCTTGAGCTACATCTGCAGGGTCACAAGCAGATGTAGTTCATACCTACACCTAATCCGTTTAATGTCCTGCTTGCCAACTAAGCACCAATCCCCGTGCAAGAGGGGCAGCCCCAAAAAATGGTTTTAGGTGACCATTGTCAGAGCCACACATCTGTGTGTGCATGTTATATTCCATATAGGTACCCCAATATAGGCTCAGGTAACATCCTAACCTTTCACCTATATTCTTCCAAACATTACATTCATAATGGTTCTTGGAGACTGACCATTTACTTAGATACGACACTGCACACAGAACATGGGATTTTCCCTGG
Source organism: Lissotriton helveticus (assembly GCF_964261635.1). Classification (NCBI taxonomy): domain Eukaryota; kingdom Metazoa; phylum Chordata; class Amphibia; order Caudata; family Salamandridae; genus Lissotriton; species Lissotriton helveticus. The sequence goes on along the minus strand of NC_136071.1, from coordinate 642,703,782 downwards.
TAAAAGCCTCATACATTATGCATGAGGATTCTTGGAAACTCAGCAGGACTACCATCGCCTGTATAATAACTATGTATAAAGTTCATTCCTGACGTCATCCTAAGTCTGACAAGTGGCACAGCAAGGTAGAACCCCTGGGGATACCTTTGGGTATATAAACATCAAATCTTGCTGAGACAAAAAGAGGAGATCGGGACTTCCCTGCCAACACACTGCTGTGAGACGCTAAGGTTCCTGCATGCAAATACTCCAGCTCGCAGTGGTATAACATCCCTTGCGGGGAGTCCAACTCGAGACCAAGATGGGGTCCCACAGTCTCTCACTTCAGGTAATGGGGTTGACTTTATCCTAGAAGGATTCTTGGCTTAACACCGACACACATGCTAGGTACACTTAGGTACATCTAGTTAGGGTAGCATTGTAGGAGTACGCATTTTGTTTGTCATGCATTTTATATCCTTACCTGTATTCATGGTGATAGTAAAATGGTAGAAATCTGTCATCCTTTTGTTTTGTTGTGTATTTCTATTTCATTTTGACAACTGTTTTTGCATTTCTCCTCAGCCACTATCTGTTTTTGTTACTCCTGTCATTGTTCACAATTGTAACACTGTCTGTGTAACTATATGAGTGCCATTATTATTGTGTATATATGTTTTTGATATATCCTTTCTTTGATAAATAATAAATATTAGTTCTTGAAAACCTAAATAATTATTTGTACAAGGGTATTGTGTGTTATAGAAGTTTCATATTGAGATAGCACTTTTTTCCTTTTCTAAATTTCAAACCAACAACCTTAATTTTTGTTTGGTACTTGAACCATTGTTTGGACTATAGCGTCACTTACCCCAGGTTCTTGTTCTAGGGTTGCCCTTGTTGTTTGTTAATTGTATCTATGTGATATCACATGTTCCTGTCCTTTTCCCCTGTGGCAGACCACAATTGGCTGTCATGTGCCAATGCCGGCACCCTTGCGCCAGCAAAGATGTGTGATGAGTTTGTGTGCTCATAAATCCTCCTTAGCAATGTGTGCAAACCTGTTTCTCATTATCTAAAGCATTGGCTGCCATGCGCCAATGCAGGCACCCTTGTGCCAGCAAAGATGTGTGATGAGTTGGTGTGCTCATAAATCCTCCTTTGCAATGTGTGCAAACCTGTTTCTCATTATCTAAAACATTGAAAGGAGCATGTAAAATATTCAGGGCCTCATTTATGAGGTTTTGGCACAGGGCAGTTGTGCAAGGAAGCTTGCTGCGCTGCCCCGTGTCAAAACAAAAGGACAGGAATGTGCCGTATCTATGTGATATTATAGTCCAAACACTGGTTCAAGTACCAAACTAGAAATAAAGGTTGTTGATTTGATTGATTTTGTGCATTAAGGGACACCTTCCTGCACAAAATCGATAAATTCCGGAGTTTTCCTCTTTCTATGTGAGCTGCAGAATGCAGCACATATGGAAAAAGGAAAAAACGAGAAGAAAAGAAAAATGTTCTCCTTGCTGCGCATCCCTAATGCCACCCCTGGGGTGGCGTTAGATTCTGATGCATTCCTAGGTTTACGATTTCTCATAAAACTGGAAAGTCTCCAGATTCCAGAGGTGTTGCGTGGAAACTCCCACAGTAACACCCCAAGAACATATTTATGAGGCCATGAAAAGTGGCTATACGTGGCCTTGTAAATATGCCACGGTACCTTGCACAACCTGAACGTCAAAAAAGTGATGTTCTGGTGGCGCAAAAGTGCAGCAAGAAGGCCTTCAGTCTGTAGTGGCTAACATACTAAGCAGTGGCCATAAAATATGTTTACATGATTCAAAATATGCCAAGTAATTACTGTCTGAAATCTGTTATCCAGCTATTGCCATTATTTTATAAATTATAGGAGTCAGCATGATTTTAGAAGCATTTGTGAGTGCTTCACCAAAAATTCATTCTTTACATCTACTATAATGCAAAATACAAATTGTATAATGGAGGGGTGCTGAAATTGATGGGTCTGTAACCACTAATTCTGGCTGGTAATTGCACCCCAGTACTGTGCAATTAAGAGTTTAAGTCCTCGTAATAAAGAATAAGTATGCAAACCTAAAATTACCAAGTCATTTTCACAAATGGGAGGAGCAAGAACAATGTGAGTTGGGCAGGGTTGGGATGTTGAGAGCCTCTGGGGGCCGGACATGTACTGGGCCATGTGAGGATGATTATTCCTTGCCCCCACTGTGGTGTTATTGTAGCAGTGCTGAGCCTCTTACTCAAAGCCAAATTTGATTTTACTGGCTATGTTTCTGGCCAATACAATTGCGTTTGGTGTTCCTGAACTTTTAATCACCATTAATACCAACAATCATCCTCTGAGGGATACAGCACTGGCCAACTTGTATTTGGAAAACTCCTTTACTGACCACCTAATCATTATGGGTGACCTCTTTTCACTACCCTAAATGTTATGAGTGTGCCTTGTACCAAGATGCGTCTGGTTCATAAGGGGTGCTAAAATGCTTTGACCACAGCAGTGACTATCATCAAAAGTAGGAGACACCTCATGAAAGCAACTACTTTGAGGCTGCTGGATTACAATTTCAGCAGCCAGGGCTTCTCAACATCAGCGTGACCCTATGTATGCAGGGATGGGAGGATGTGCACACATTTTAAAACACTCACTAGGTTGGGAAATTGCTTAGAGCCTCATAACGATGTCGGGTGGACTTCAACCCGCCTGACACTGTATTGGTCCTGGGAACAACCGACCTCCAGTGGGCGGTCCTGACTAGGTCATTACAATGCATACTTCCTTTTCTCAATGGGAGCTTAGGGTACGGCTGTAAACCGGCCATAACACAAGCTCCCTTTGAGAAAAGGGAGGTGGAGTTCTTCCCTGCATCCCTTGTCAGGCACCGCAAGGGGAGCAGGGATCAACAGGGGGTACCCCCTCTGTCCCCAACCGTAGGCCACAAGCACAAGGGGTCCCTGCTGAGGGCCCCTGAAAACACTCTTTCCGACATGGTTTCCTTGTCGTACAGTCCGGCATGAAAACCATGCAGGAAACCGTGAGATTACTGGCCAGCTTATGACTGGCTGACGGGTTCTTAGAGCCCATCCGAAGTCAGCCGGAATGACCTGATGGTTTACTTTCTGACCGCCTAAATAATAATTAGGCAGTCAGAAAGTAAACTGTGGGGCCGATTACAATACAGCCCAGATGGCTACAACCATCGGTCAGAACTGTAACGGGCCCTATTGCAATCGGCCCCTTAGTGTATTCCTAGTACTATCCCTATATGTATACATCTTTTGTTCTTGGTATAAAGTGATGCTGTGCAATGAGCCAGTCTTGCAACATAACTCTAAAAATGTGTCTTAAGAACTCCCACACATTTATTTTTGTAGTCCCTAGGGACTTGATTAAAAACAACCAGATTACATGCTCAGACTCATTACTTAAGGAAGACCAAAATGTTTTATTGCCTATAATCTTGTGGCAAAGTCGTAGGGATGAAGGATCAAAATATAACCCATTAGCCCACAGCATACCTAAAGGGAAAAGAGACGAGAAATAAAAAATTAAGTCAAAGGACAGCAAACCACAAACCTTTGCTTGAAAATACCAAAGTCATATATCATCACTTTGAGAGCTCTACTTGAGTTGAAAACCTTTGCCGGGTTACCAACTTGTTAATCCAACAAGCAAGGATTTACAAAGTAGAAGTTGTCCATTATAGACAGCTTCCAACAATTGAATTAAAGTTAGTAACATGTTTTTGAAGATGTCAGCTACTGCTCATTAGCGAGGTTGACATTCTGTGATTGCGAATGCAAGACTGGAGGTGTGTTTCCCATTGCAGACCTCCATCCCTGCATTCACAGGTATTTTGAGGGATGCACATGCTGAATCTTTATTTATTTAACATTATCAGAAATTGATTCTACAAATTCTACAGAATGCCGTTTTGAGATGTCACTGATTACTACATCCATTGCAGAACAAAAATAGTCTTGGGACATAAATAACCTATGCTGTGTGAAAACGGAATTTGAAATTGTACCCAAGATCAGTACATTGGGATGCAAAAGCGCTACTTTGAGAAAAGGGAAGCTGGTTCAAAATAATATCAATTTTACTGTCAGGCAAGTCTTATTTGAGAGTGATAATACTTGTCTATGCCAACTACCAGCAAATGGTGCTGAGGTCGATGGGTATTAAGTCCTCATAAGATTTCTAAATCCTAAATTCAGTTTCATCATCAGCAAATTTGCTTAAGCGCAACAGAAGAACTCACTATATTAGTAAAGTGATGCATTTCATGGGGACTGTACATTCAGTTTGATTTGCACAAAACACTGATGGAATGAACCCCGTCTTTAAAGTCCAAGTATGTCTCCCTATTCCATAATGTAACAACATTTATTTTTGCATACTTCTGATTTTGGGTTATTGCTATAGCACCTGTTTCTTACAGTTTATTTAAGGGCTAGTGAAAAGGCAATATAAAGGCCAAAACTTACAAGGCCTTATAGTAGCGAGCAAATGTCTCAGAAAGACAAGGTTATAGGTAGAGGAATCCTTATAAGGCAGAAGGGAGCGCTGTACTGCTCTTTCTTGAAGTACAGTGTGGTCAAATTACTTGATGGGTGCATCAGTCATCAGTGCTCAAGAGCCACCAGAAGAACAAAACACTTTGGTGCTGTCATGTACTTCCTACTAATCCGTAGGATCTGTGAATTTTTGGGAAAACATAAACGAAGGGATTGGTTTCTAGACTGATTCCGGACACCCCCTGCAGGACATGTTGGCCTAGAGACCAGCTAGCTCACAGTGCCACTGTAAACCCCCATAACCTGATCAGGGAGTAAATGGTTTCTGGTGACCACTGCAAACACAAGGAGATGATGGACAGAGCTCTGAAACTTTTCAGACACTCACCCCCGGTCACAGATCTGGGTTGAATCCATCATCATTCTTTAGCTCTCTTCACCACCTCAGTTCAGCTCCAGCTATATGCAAATCAGTCTTGAACCTGTGCCTTATGGGAACAGTCCAGCCCGAACTGCCAAGCCAGGTCTTCCCTGAACTGGAAACAAGCATCCTTGGACCAGTTTCTGGGTAGCACCCTTCATCAGCTAGGCTAGCTAGAATCCTGTGGCAAAGTGAGCAAGGGACCCATGTCTGGGCATACCCTGCATACTTAGGGCGAACAAAGCAAACAGAAGGAGATGGTGAACGTATCTCTGAAACTTTTCAGACACTCACCCCCAGTCACAGATCTTGGTTGAATCCATCATCATTCTTTAGCTCACTTCTGCACCTCAGTTCAGATCCAGCTATATGCAAATAAGTCTTGAACCTGTGCCTTATGGGAACAGTCCAGCCCGAACTGCCTAGCCAGATGTTCCCTGAACCGGAAACAAGCATCCTGTGACTGGGGGTGAGTGTCTAAAAAGTTTCAGCACTCCGTCCATCATCTCCTTGTGTTTGCTTTGTTCTGGCGACCACTGAACATGACAACCCTGACCCCTCAGGGATCATGGAAACAGTACAGACCCTTTTGCTCAGTCACGCGTGCTCACTTATTTTCAGAGAGGTATACAGAGAATACACAGTGGGACGTTTTCAATATATTTATTGAACCACCATTATGCTTGTAAGAAACACATTTTCTGCAATGATTAATAGATTGAAGCAGATAAAAGTGATTACAAGCACCAACAGTGTAAATAGCGAATATAGTTCTACCATGATACTAAAACAGTGTATATATGCAGACATATAAAACAAGGTAGTAATCGAGCATACTCCTACTATGCAAACCCTACTCTAAGGGGCTCATTACGATGTCGGGTGGAAAACCTCCGCCTGACACCATCTTAGATTTGGGACCAACAGATTATGATTCCTAATGTTTCCTAAGGGAGCTCATGTTATACCCGAGAACTGGCCATAACACAGGCTCCTGTGGGGAAATGGGGTGTGTGTGGAAAACCCTGCACCCTGTGGAAGGTACCCCATGGTTCCTGCCAAACAGTCCAGGGTTTCACAGGGGGGTAGGCCACCAACCGTAGGCCGTAGGGGCAAGGGGGTACTGCTAGGGGCACCAAAGTCACTTTCTAACAGCCTTTCAATGTCAGACAGGCCAACACGGAAAGGCTGTTGGAAATCATCATTATAATACCAATGTCCGTCAGGAATATGCCACGAGTCGGTCGGAACCGAGTCGTAATGAATGGCTGGTTTACGTTCCAACCGTGAACATCGTATTCAGGCGGTCTGACTATAAACCGAACAAGTTGGTCAGAAGGGTTCCTATGCAGTCGTGAAGATTCCGACTGTCGGGCGGAATCATAATGAGCCCCTAAGTGTAGTTAGAGTGTTTGTAGGTGCAGAGCCAAGAATTCCCCCAAGGGACGATCCAACCTGTTGGGTGAATCAGTCTTTTGTGTTCCAGAGCCACCCGAAGAACAGAACACTTTGGTGCTGTCATGTATTTCCTACTAATAAGTAGGATCTGTTCATTTGTGGGACAACATAAACTAGGGGATTGGTGTCTAGACTGATTCCAGACATCCCACATGATATGTTGGCCTAGAGACCAGCTAGCTCACAGTGTCTGTAAACCCCCATAACCTTATCAGGGAGTAAATGGTTTCTGGTGACCACTGAACACGACAACCCTGACCACTCAGGGATCATGGAACCAGTACAGAACCTTTTGATCATTGGTTGTGCTGTGTATATATCCAAACACAACAGTGATGGACAGAATGTGGATCAATGTCACACATTCACCCCAGTCCAAAGATCTGGGCCCAAATCCATCGTTTTTCCACTCCACACCACCCTGGGTTAGACAATGGCGATATGCAAATCAGCGCTGACCCTGTGCCCCATGGGAACAGTCCAGTCCGAACTACAAAAGCCATGTCCTTCCCAGAACGGAATCAAGCATCCGAGGACCGGCCCGGTTTCGAGGTAACACCTCTCATCAGCCCGGCTAGCTTGACTCCAGTGGTGTGGAGTGCCTGGGACTCACGTCTGGGCCCAAATCCATCGTTTTTCCACTCCACACCACCCTGGGTTAGACAATGGCGATATGCAAATCAGCGCTGACCCTGTGCCCCATGGAGTGGAAAAACAATGGATTTGGGCCCAGATCTTTGGACTGGGGTGAATGTGTGACATTGATCCACATTCTGTCCATCACTGTTGTGTTTGCAATTACCGCTCTAAGTGTACTGGGGATGCTCAGACGTGAGTCCCAGGCACTCCACACCACTGGAGTCAAGCTAGCCGGGCTGATGAGAGGTGTTACCTCGAAACCGGGCCGGTCCTCGGATGCTTGATTCCGTTCTGGGAAGGACATGGCTTTTGTAGTTCGGACTGGACTGTTCCCATGGGGCACAGGGTCAGCGCTGATTTGCATATCGCCATTGTCTAACCCAGGGTGGTGTGGAGTGGAAAAACGATGGATTTGGGCCCAGATCTTTGGACTGGGGTGAATGTGTGACATTGATCCACATTCTGTCCATCACTGTTGTGTTTGCAATTACCGCTCTAAGTGTACTGGGGATGCTCAGACGTGAGTCCCAGGCACTCCACACCACTGGAGTCAAGCTAGCCGGGCTGATGAGAGGTGTTACCTCGAAACCGGGCCGGTCCTCGGATGCTTGATTCCGTTCTGGGAAGGACATGGCTTTTGTAGTTCGGACTGGACTGTTCCCATGGGGCACAGGGTCAGCGCTGATTTGCATATTGCCATTGTCTAACCCAGGGTGGTGTGGAGTGGAAAAACGATGGATTTGGGCCCAGATCTTTGGACTGGGGTGAATGTGTGACATTGATCCACATTCTGTCCATCACTGTTGTGTTTGCAATTACCGCTCTAAGTGTACTGGGGATGCTCAGACGTGAGTCCCAGGCACTCCACACCACTGGAGTCAAGCTAGCCGGGCTGATGAGAGGTGTTACCTCGAAACCGGGCCGGTCCTCGGATGCTTGATTCCGTTCTGGGAAGGACATGGCTTTTGTAGTTCGGACTGGACTGTTCCCATGGGGCACAGGGTCAGCGCTGATTTGCATATCGCCATTGTCTAACCCAGGGTGGTGTGGAGTGGAAAAACGATGGATTTGGGCCCAGATCTTTGGACTGGGGTGAATGTGTGACATTGATCCACATTCTGTCCATCACTGTTGTGTTTGCAATTACCGCTCTAAGTGTATATATCCAGGCATATAAAATAAGGTAGTAATAGAGCGTACTCCTACTATACAAACCATACTCTATAGGACTCATTATGATGTCCGGTGGAAAGCCTCTGCCTGACACCATCTCGGATTTAGGACCGACCGACCGGATTCCGGATTCCTATTGTTTCCTATGGGAGCTTGTGTTATGCAGAGAACTGGCCGTAACATAGGCTCCTGTGAGGAAAAGGGGTGTGTGTGGAAAACTCTGCACCCTGTGGAAGGCACCCTCCACCCTGTGGAAGACACCACATTAGTCTTTTTCCCAGACCTAATGTGTAGGGCTGTCCTTCATTAAAATATTGTTGCTTTGCTTCTGGTTAAGATTAATCCTCGGTTGTATGAAACTGCACGAAAAAAATAATATTGGCATACCCAAGTATTCCCAAAATATATTGACAACCAAAATATTTCATTTCTCTACTTAAAAAAATATTGATAACTCAAATACCACTGAATATATATAAAATACAGGAATATTGAAAACAAAGATATCGAAATCCGAAAGATTATCAAAGCATTAAAACCTAGGAACATAACTACAATCACGGAAAAAACCCCACAAAATCATCATATTTCAAAATAAAATAAATAATAACACATTAAATTATATATATATATATATATATATATATATATATATATATTCACTGAAAAAACCATAGGTTATAGACCATATATAGTTAGGAATTAGCATTTACAAAACCTTGAAAATTCACAGAAAAAACCATGGGTTATAGACCATATATAGTTAGGAATTAGCATTTACAAAACCTTATTTTACTCACACAAAACCATTGAAATTCCATATATAGTTAGTTGCACTAACTATATATCGCGCACCCGCAATCCACTGCTGATGATGTCACATATTACATCATTCATGACATGGTCAGTGACATCACTGATGACATCACTGATGACATCTCAAATGACATCACTGATGACATCACTGATGACATCATCCAGTGACTGTGTGTTTCTGTAAAGTTTAAATATGTTTTACATATTGAAGAATGAGTAGATGTAGAAGTGTCTGGATGAAGGATTTAGTAGGTGCGTGACTGACTGTATGAGTGAGTGATTAAATGTGTCTCACTGAGTGCATGGGTTAGTGACTAAACTGTCTTAATTTGTGCATCATTATGTCTGTTGTTCTGTAAACTGCTGCATGTGTTGATCAGTAGCTATATGAGTAACTATATGGGTTATTGATTGATTGTCCAAGTATTTGTATGGGAGACTGAGTGTGTGTGTGGCTGGCTGGGAGATGTGTGACTCTGTGCAGATCAATGTGTTCTTGTATCAATGATTGTATAAGAGAGTAAGAATGTGTTAGTATATGTTTGAAAATGTAAGGTACTTTATGTTTAACTGTATAGATTAGAAAATGGAAGTGTGATTGATTCTTTACAGGACTGACTAGGTGTGTGAGTAACTCCATGGATGAGTGGCAGAGTGTGAGTGTCTGTATAGGTGTATGAGTGCATATGATAGTGTTGTAAAGATGAGTGATTGTATGTATGAATGATTGTATGGGTGAATGAGTGAATGTGTGTGTAGACGTAGGAATCAGTGAGTTCGTATGTAGTAACTAGTATTGGTGTGTCAATGGTTTAAAAAATTATATTCTGTATTTAACACTGGGTGTAACAGAGGTTATATTAAAGTGTGAGGAGATGCATTGTATTGTCACATGAATGATATCATCAGTGATGTGACCATTGATGTCAAATGAGATGTCATCAGTGATGTCATCAGTGATGTCATTTGAGATGTCATCAGTGATGTCATCAGTGATGTCATTTGAGATGTTATCAGTGATGTCATTTGAGATGTCATCAGTGATGTCATCAGTGATGTCATTTGAGATGTCATCAGTGATGTCATCAGTGATGTCATTTGAGATGTCATCAGTGATGTCATCAGTGATGTCACTGACCATGTCATGAATGATGTAATATGTGACATCATCAGCTGTGGATTGCGGGTGCGCGATATATAGTTAGTGCAACTAACTATATATGGAATTTCAATGGTTTTGTGTGAGTAAAATAAGGTTTTGTAAATGCTAATTCCTAACTATATATGGTCTATAATCCATGATTTTTTCAGTGAATTTTCAAGGTTTTGTAAATACTAATTTCTAACTATATATGGTCTATAACCTATGGTTTTTTCAGTGAATTTCAATGGTTTTTTATTAGCAAATATCAAAAGCTTTAAAATGTCAAGTACGTGGTAGGTAAAAACATTTTCGTGTTTATGCACGCTGATGTGCTTTGAACGCTGCCCCCCCCCTCTTTTCTTTTAGGAGTATTCTCTCTTTGCAGATAGTGAAGGGTAGGTAACGCAGGCCTTTGCCCCCGTTGTAATCCGTCGTGCCTGCTTCCCTCTCCATTTGATTGATTGTTATCCAAGCATTTACTGTTTTGGAATTGGTTCTCTTTGGTTCATTCTCTATTTACAAACAAGCACAGAGTCGCAATACTCTGTTTAGTCTTTGCAGATAGTGAAAAATCGTTAGAAAAACCAAAAGGAATCAAGCAAAATCAGTAGGCCACTAATGGGATCTCTTTTTGACCTCGCTGAAATAGAAACATTAGGAACAACCCCTCATGAGAAATATGAAACTAGTGAGAGGAACCGAGCTCGACGCCATGATGGCTGCAAGACAGCTCAGCTCCGCCGCCCACCCCGCCCAAAATAACGACAAACCCTATGCAAATATTATAAATATATACAACACACCAGCAAAGTAACAGGGTAAAATGTTTTATTAAATAACTATTTACATTGCAGCCTGCTGCAACATCGATCCAAATGCATGCCGCGTTCCCGGGATTTCTCCCCGACTACTCTGCGGCCTACGAGATGGAGAGGCCGGGGCGTTGACTAGGCGGGGCTTCCGGCCGCAACCACAGCGCCAACGATCGCTGCTGACGGAGGGGAGCCTTGCCAGTGAGACCACTGATCTGAAGAACCGCTGCCTGCGGTGCCTCCCTGAGCCGCTTGACGGAGGCCCCCGAGGGGCGGTGTGGTGGCACGGACTCGGAGGGGGTGCTTGGCTCCTGCCCCCTCCCCAAGTCTTGTTGCCCTGGTGTGGCCTGAGATCGCCCCCGACATAGGCGGCCGGCTCCCGGGGTCCGGCGGAACTTTTTGCCTTTTGGTGACTCTTCCATTCTGGACCTTGTCCCACAATCCGTTTGACCTGAAGACACGTCCTGCGGTGCCCTGGTCTGACCATCACATATACCTGCGCCAGGAGACGGCGTGGGGTGCACTGGAAGGGAGAGGCAGCGCAAACGAGCCTCCCCCACCTCCCCAGGTGGAGGTTTCTCAGCTGCACCCCAGCGCTTCACTCGGCCAGCTGAATTGTGCCCGCTCTTGCGGCACAGTGCCTCGCTCGGCCAGCTGAGTTGCGCCTGCTATTGCTATTACAGCGTCTCACCCGCCATCCGGCTGAATTGCACCCACTCTTGTGGTACAGCGACAGGCGGCTGCCACGGAGCTCACGAAATGGCGGTCGGCTCCACAGACTTGGGCCTGGCCTGCAAGGATGGCTCTGGGCAACTCTGGAACTCGGACGCTTGACTGCTAGGGCATGGGCCCCATTCCCAAAAGCGTCCCCTCAGGCTTGAAGATTTTACAAGAGTCACCGGGGCCCCCGACTCCCGCAGACTTCCGGTGGGGAGCGACTGCCATGATTGCTCGCGGAATGGCCACGACATAGCCACGGGGTGCTCTCATGCTGACGCCAGCTTCAGTCTGAAACATCCAGAAACACTGTAGACTACCAATTCGATCAGTTCCGGTGGAGCCCCAACGTGACCCGGTAGAGAAGAACTTGCCCTCCCCTCTTTGACTGATGGTTCTTGTTGCCTGTCCCTTCTGTTGTCATTTAACGGAACTTTTTGGACTGCTGAAAGGGGTTCTGTTCCGACCGCTGGTTGGTGGAGACATTTTGACTATATTCTGGACCTGCCCGGCCTCGCCCAAAATGGCGTCGGTATAAATGAGACTCGCAACTCCTTGATGTGTACTGGTTGCTCAGCCTTGATATCACGAGATATGTATGCAGTTTTGGAGCACATGGCGGGCGGGGACGGGTACTGATTGAACATTTGCACATCCCTATTGATATTAAGTTCTGATGTATTATTCATTACTGTACTATTGAAAGTTCGAATTAACGTTACTCATGGTACTTGCCCGCAAATGTATATCTAGATAATTTCATTGTAACTGGTCCTGTCGTACTTTCATTATAAAATTAACGTCCACCGATTCCGCAACTGTTAGACACCTTAATTCCTGCAACCTAATGGCCCGCCCGTTACGTTTTTCTACAGTGTAAAGGTCCCCTCATCATATACGATTCCAGTTTGCTCCGTGGCCGGCCCACGTGGTTGTAGGCCCGTATTTGTATACTGACATTTTTGCAAAAAAAGAGTTTTCGAAGGAAGTATGGAATCAGCGTCATAACAATCGTCTAGGTTGGTAGGATTTTAGAATAATGGCTGTTATTCCCAAACAATAGAAGACAGATAATGCAGACCCTTTGCCTGAATTTTGGATTGATTGAAATTTGTATCCGTCACACCTGCCCTTTTTCCAGAATTGTTAGAAAATGGTCGACCGTAGCTTAAGGTATCTGCCGAATGTAAGGTGTGGTATTTTGTCCCATAAAATAAGACTAATTGAGAAACAAATACACGAAGAGGGAACTCGAATTTAGAGACAAACAAAATGAAACATTTTTTGGCATCATAAGAAGGGGAGGATATGTTACACAGAAAAATAATGCGAAAGGGATAGCCAAGGTCTGTTGTATCACACGTTCCTGCAGCTAGTCTGATACATGGTAAGTAGAAGCTTTTTCGTGTTTGCGCGCGCTGACATCCTCTGAATGCTGTATCCCCCCCTTTCTTTTCTCCTCTGTAGGTTACATCGGAGTTCCGACTGAAGAATGGAGTGGACATGGACCGCACCGTGCTCCATGTAGGGAAAGACATAGACAAGCGCTGTGAGATATTGCATGGAGTGCAGACCATCACGGTGAACGTGAAAAATTGTATGGTGTGACTGTGCGTACATGCCCTGATTGTATGGTATGACTGTGTATGTATTCCATATGCCCGGCCGATAAACGTTCTGTTTGCGCAACTGCCACGTTAGAAAACAGCATCGTGACGCGTCGCGTAACCGCGACGTATCGCGTTGTCGCGTAATGCGTCATATGACGCGCCGCGTTAGCGCACCCGGAAGTGCTCCGGTGCGCGAGGCGCGAAGCGCAGCTTCCCGGAAGCGATCCGGGGCGTGGCGCGGAGCGCGTAACGTAAGCATAACAGGTCATGTGACTTGTTAATAAAAATTTTCATTGGCTCATTTCACTTTTGGGTTCCTAATGATGTAAGGCTAGGTCATGTGACCTAAAAACAACACTTTTCATTGGTTTAGAACTATTTTTTGTCCCAAATGATGAAAACCCCTCCTTGTTTCCTCACTCTGACTTTCATCTTTGTGAGAGGAAGACCTTTTTTCATCACTTAGCAATGGCAATTGTTGTAGCTTCAGCTGGTGCATCCCCACCACCACCACCACCTCCTAGGAAGAGAGTACCACCTCCTCAGGTGGTGGTTGAGCAAGAGGTGCCCCCCCCACCTTCCTGTTGCCTGATTCGGCCAGCTCAATCGATCGAGCATGAGACTCTGTTGTGATCTGAAGGACCGCTGCCTGCGGTGCCTCCCAGAACCGCTTGACGGAGGCCCCCGAGGGGCGGTGTGGTGGCGCGGACTGGGAGGGGGCGCTTGGCTCCTGCCCCCTCCCCAAGTCTCACTCGGCCAGCTGAGTTGCGCCCACTCTTGCGGCCTACGACATGGAGAGGCCGGGGCGTTGACTAGGCGGGGCCTCCGGCCGCAACCACAGCGCCAACGATCGCTGCTGACGGAGGGGAGCCTTGCCGGTGAGAGCCACTGATCTGAAGAACCGCTGCCTGCGGTGCCTCCCTGAACCGCTTGACGGAGGCCCCCGAGGGGTGGTGTGGTGGCGCGGACTGGGAGGGGGCGCTTGGCTCCTGCCCCCTCCCCAAGTCTCGCTCGGCCGGCTGAGTTGCGCCCACTCTTGCGGCCTACGACATGGAGAGGCCGGGGCGTTGACTAGGCGGGGCCTCCGGCCGCAACCACAGCGCCAACGATCGCTGCTGACGGAGGGAAGCCTTGCCGGTGAGAGCCACTGATCTGAAGAACCGCTGCCTGCGGTGCCTCCCTGAACCGCTTGACGGAGGCCCCTGAGGGGCGGTGTGGTGGCGCGGACTGGGAGGGGGCGCTGGGCTCCTGCCCCCTCCCCAAGTCTCGCTCGGCCAGCTGAGTTACGCCCACTCTTGCGGCCTACGACATGGAGAGGCCGGGGCGTCGACTAGGCGGGGCCTCCGGCCGCAACCACAGCGCCAACGATTGCTGCTGATGGAGGGGAGCCTTGCCGGTGAGAGCCACTGATCTGAAGAACCGCTGCCTGCGGTGCCTCCCTGAACTGCTTGACGGAGGCCCCCGAGGGGCGGTGTGGTGGCGCGGACTGGGAGGGGGCGCTTGGCTCCTGCCCCCTCCCCAAGTCTCGCTCGGCCAGCTGAGTTGCGGCCACTCTTGCGGCCTACGACATGGAGAGGCCGGGGCGTTGAATAGGCAGGGTCTCCGGCTGCAACCACAGTGCCAACGATCGCTGCTGACGGAGAGGAGCCTTGCCGGTGAGAGCCACTGATCTGAAGAACCGCTGCCTGCGGTGCCTCCCTGAACCGCTTGACGGAGGCCCGCAAGGGGCGGTGTGGTGGCGCGGACTGGGAGGGGGCGCTTGGCTCCTGCACCCTCCCCAAGTCTCGCTCGGCCAGCTGAGTTGCGGCCACTCTTGCGGCCTACGACATGGAGAGGCCGGGGCGTTGACTAGGCGGGGCCTACGGCCGCAACCACAGCGCCAACGATCGCTGCTGACGGAGGGGAGCCTTGCCGGTGAGAGCCACTGATCTGAAGAACCGCTGCCTGCGGTGCCTCCCTGAACCGCTTGACGGAGGCCCCCGAGGGGCGGTGTGGTGGCGCGGACTGGAAGGGGGCGCTTGGCTCCTGCCCCCTCCCCAAGTCTTGTTTCCCTGGTGTGGCCTGAGATCGCCCCCGACATAGGCGGCCGGCTCCCGGGGTCCGGCGGAACTTTTTGCCTTTTGGTGACTCTTCCATTCTGGACCTTGTCCCACAATCCGTTTGACCTGAAGACACGTCCTGCGGTGCCCTCGCAATGCGGCCTGGTCCCTGAATGTGTGCAGGGGGACGTTATTGATTGGATCAAGATGGCGGCTTCACACAAAGCTGACTCAAGTGTTGCTGCTGATGCTATGCAGACAAAAACTGTTTTTCAGTTTGTACATTCTTCAGGATTTTTCCATCCAAGGCTGGTTGAGAGTTTGTAGAACGATGGCTTCAGATTTTCAACATACTACTCTTCAACATTCTTCATAAATGTAACAATGTGAGACTCACTAGGAGAACGGCCGTTTATCTTTCCTTTCAAAATGCTGCCAACAATATTTTCTGAATGGAAGACACCATCTTGTAGCATAAAGGGCTGCGTTAAGGGTGGTATTGCCCAGAATGTCTTGTTTTCTAGTGCTCGTAATGACGAAGCCAGAACTGCTGAAAGGGATTCTGGTCCTGCCGCTACTTATTGGAGACATTGAACTATACTCTGGACCTGCCTGGCCTCGACCAAAATGGCGCCAGTATGGGAGCGACTTGCAACTCCTTATGACGTTCTAGTTACTTAGCCTTGACGTTATGGGGGATGTATGCGGTCTTTGTGCACATGGCGGGCGGGGAAGGGTACTGACTGGGAATACGGACAACCCTATTGATGTCGATTTTTCATTATTGATTATTGCATTAATAAAGCTTCGAAGTAATGTTACCCATGATACTCCCCCATGGTGTGCGTATGGACGATTTTATTGTAACTGATCCTGTTATACTTTCAATTAAAAAATCAACCTTCACTGATTCTGCAACCGTTTGTCACGTTTAGTTTTTTCAATTAAATGGCTCGCTTGTTACATACTCCTATACCCCTGGCTTTTGAAAGACACCATCTTGTAGAATAAAGGGCTGCGTTAAGGGTGGTATTGCCCAGAATGTCTTGTTTTCTAGTGCTCGTAATGACGAAGCAAGAACTGCCGAAAGGGATTCTGGTCCTGCCGCTACTTATTGGAGACATTGAACTATACTCTGGACCTGCCTGGCCTCGACCAAAATGGCGCCAGTATGGGAGCGACTTGCAACTCCTTATGACGTTCTAGTTACTTAGCCTTGACGTTATGGGGGATGTATGCGGTCTTTGTGCACATGGGGGGCGGGGAAGGGTACTGACTAGGAATACGGACAACCCTATTGATGTCAATTTTTCATTATTGATTATTGTATTAATAAAGCTTCGAAATATTGTTACCCATGATACTCGCCCATGGTGTGCGCATGGACGATTTTATTGTAACTGATCCTGTTATACTTTCAATTATAAAATCAACCTTCACTGATCCTGCAACCGTTTGTCACGTTTAGTTTTTTCAATTAAATGGCTCGCTTGTTACATACTCCTATACCCCTGGCTTTTGACCCTTTCCTACGCGCGGTCTGTACTACCGCCCTCGGGCGATCTATGTAATGAACAGACTACCATTGCCGAAACACAAGGGAATGCATCTCAGAGAGATAAGTCAAGTACGTGGTAGATAAAAACATTTTCGTGTTTATGCACGCTGATGTGCTTTGAACGCTGCCCCCCCCCCCTCATCATTTAGATTACCACCGCCCATTCACAAAAGCGTACCGGGCGCTCCCCACGCAAAAAAAATGATTTTTTTTCTTTTTTTTTTGCCCGCGGGGCCCTTTTAAAGCCTCCACATCAAACCTAGGGGGTCAGGGAGGATCTACTATGCCCCCTTATGGTCATTTCCCCCTTTGTTTTGGCCTCCTCTTGTCTCTCGATCCTACCGAGAGACAAGATGGCGGCCGCTCCGGACTGTTTAGAATGTTGACAGACACCGGAGAGCCAATCAGCTTCGCTTCGCGAAGTTCCGTTACGCGTCAAGTACGCGAACCGGAGCGCTACCCGGAGCGCTGTTACAGATATATATATTTTTTTGAACGTTAATTTATCAAAATCCACTGGAGCACATATATTGAGACCTAGCAAAGGCACATCGGGCTACCAGTCCCTACAATTTTGCCAAGTTTCGTGCAAATCCATTCAGCCGTTCGAGCTAAAAGTGAGGCCAACCGCCCTATGGAAATTAACATGGGAAAAACGCGTTTTGGGACCCCCCTTTTTTCTCGGCCCCCCCTTGACTAAACCCCCCCACATTTTCAGGGGCTGCTCAGAAACAAAATGTTCAAATTTCCTGAAAATTACAGCCAATTCCGTCCACAAACGCTAAAGTTATTAGACATAGAATTTTCAAAAATCCCATAGAGAAAAAATCCTAACTGTATATACATATATACATATATGTATATATACATATATATATATATATATATATATATATATATATATATATATATATATTTGACAATAATAATAATATGAATTAAATATGTATCTACTACACTAATTAACATTTACCATACATAGTAAAGAAAAATTCAAATTACTGCTCAACGTAAACTTTTGTAATTAAAACAAAAGTGTACTCAAATGCACACATAAATGCTTCCTGGACAAGAAATACAGCAGGACATCATCACTCTGTCAGAATGCAACTTTACAAAAGAAGATTTCAATGTTTCAAAACTACTAAACACTACAAACAAGGTACGTTAAATTAATGTTATTTAAGTAATAATCAATTGATATTGATTATTTACTTGACAATTATGTTAATTGTGTAAATAATTATTTGTTATGCCGATTTTAGGAGCAGGTTGTGTGTTTTTCAAGGGTATAGTGTGGGATGTAACTAAATTAGAATGATAAAATAAATATTATTTTGTTAATAATTCATTTTTAAATAATACTAATTCTTTATATGAGAAATAATTATAGAAATTGTGTAATATAATAAATGGTTTTTAGGGTGTGTATTGTTGCTTTTGTATGTGTACAGTGTGTGTCAGAGAAGAATTATGCTAACTAATAAATAAAGTTAATTTATCAAAAATATAGCCATGATAAATAATTATGTAAAATATGTAAATAAAGGTTTTTTAATAATATATATTAGGTGTCAAATATTAAATTTGTAGGAGTAAATGGTGGGAAGTTAGTTAATTATTAATAATGTATTCTTATTAAATTATTAATAGTACATTATTTTTAATTGAGATTTAATTATGAACATAATGGAAAGATTAATTTATAAATGTAAAATTTTTGTATGTGTTGATTTATTTGTATGGATAAAGGGTGGAGTGGTAATAAACTACAATTATTGTAGGAATGATTAATAATTACTAATATTTTAACAAATATTTTACTATTTAATATGTGTACATAATATTGTTCTAAAAAGGACATTCAGATATGTGTTGTGTACTTTGATGAAGTATAGGGTAGAAAGATACTTAAGTAACAACACATTTAAAAATAGGTAATTATTTTTTTTATATGTTATTTATTATTGTATGTATTAATTGTGTTGTTGTTTTTCAATGTAAATTATATTCTATTTATTAGTTGTTATTATTTTGAGAATATATGTATGCGTTTTAATTATAACAATCTTTGTATTTATTTATGATATGTATTTAATAATGTAATATGGATTTATTTTTAAATATATATTTATATGTATATATTTTTTAACATATTTCTTTTATTGTTTACTATGTTTTTGAAAATATTTTATTATGTTGAAGTGAATTTGTTTTCTTCTAATTTTGCACTGACTGGAGTGGGAATAGTACATTTTACCCCTTTACTGTTTTTATTGTTGAACTGGTGCACAGAACTCTCATTCCCAAACCAGTTCCAGGAGCCTCGCCGAGACCTATTATTTCCGGATCCTTAATTACAGGGACAGGGACACGATCTTGCGTTTGGCTCATGAAAAGCAACAAATCAACTATAAAGGCAATACAGTGGTGTTCTACCCTGATTTTACAATGTCCGTACAATCAGCTTGCAAGGAATGTGCGCCCATGAAGAAGAAGCTGCGTGACATGGGAGTGGAATATGTCATGCTCTATTAAGCAAGACTACGTGTGTCTCAGGGTGGATGAACTAAAATACTGACCATGCCTAAAGCCGCACAAGACATCATTAAAACACTTGCGAAAAATCATAAAATGCTAGACAGGTCCACTGCAGCGTCAGACTCGAATTGGTGTGGCATGAATCCCTGGTAATGTTACTAATGGGTTTCAATCTTACATTGTATTACCTGCAGCATAGTGTTTGTCTAGGTGGGTCTTCTGTCACTACTTTCTGTGCATCAGGCGCGGAGTAAACCGGTACAACGAGGTGCATTAAGCGTCCCTCTGCATTGTTGTTGTAGTTATACACGGACATGGTTCCGCAGTCATCAGTTGGTAATGATCAGGACAAATTCCATCTAGCAAGTTACCAAATATCAATTGGACGTGTGCAACTTTCCCCTTGTCATTTGCAGGTTGTCTGGTGCACCATTCTATGGTGTGTAAAGGTGTGCGTTTTAAATTCTATAGAGCACTGCCTACGCATTTGTAATAGCAAATCTCTAAATGTGACCTACTCTGCTGAAACGATTGTATGTAGTTTCTGATACTATAAAGGCAATGTTATATCGGAAGTTTCGGAAGCTCGGAAGTTTCAGAAGCTTCTTATAACGTTTCTTTTTCCCAATGACCCCTAACCAACGGCCCCCATCTTAGGTTGCTTTTTGTTCTGCAGCGCTGGGACGCTTTTGGGCAGCCATGCGCTTTATAAATCAAATTTCATTTCATTTCATTTCATATAAGTCTCTTCCGACCACATCCGCCTATGCGGATGCTATTGTGAGCACTTAGTGCCCCACCCATTTGACAGTTGATATGATGTTCATTTGGTTCTTACGGGTATGTCTTTGGCATAATTGGGATTCTAAAGAGGGTGGGGGGATTTGGGTATTGTTAGTTTGTTTATCAGGCAATCACACAATGCAACACAAGGCAGATTACTGGGCTGCTAAAAGTACATTACTAATACACCGCGTTTTATTAGGTGCTCTGGCGAATGTACACTACCAGGGAACACACCCACACGATATGATATTTCTTACCCATCATAATGAGCAGTAAGGTATTGCCGACACAACTCAGGTTGATTACCTGGAACGTCCGAGGGTTGAGCAACCCCAAAAAAATACGTCATATATTTGCATATCGTAACAAGAAACTCATGTAACGAATGCCACCAATCATCACTTAGGACGCAGATGGGCTGATGTCATTTTCACGTCGTCATATTCCTCCTACTCCAGGGGAGTTATGATCCTAGTGAAAAAAGGAGTCAACTTTACTGTAACTCACACACAGACAGATGATGTGGGCCGGTATATCATTGTATCTGGTCAACTTAAAGGTCACCATTTGCGATTAGTAAATGTCTATGGTCCCAACATAGATGACCCTGATTTTGTCGCTCATATCCGGGAACGGTTGAGAGAGTTACCTGAGATGGAAACATTATGGGGAGGGGAATTTAACCTGGCATTAAATGATGACCTTGATAGATCTGGTACCATTAAAGAACTGCACACTCGAGCTACATGAAGGAATGGTGGAATTAAATATAGTGGATGTGTGGAGACTAAGAAATCCTTTTGCTATGCAAGCCACACACAGTGCCACAATACATAACAGCTGGTCGCGTATAGGTTATTGGCTCACAACCACAGTAGCAAGCACTTGGATAGGCAAAATACACCATTTGCCAAAGACACTATTGAATCAGAACCCAGTATTGCTTTCCATTGACTTGCCCAGCTATATTCCGCCACCATATATATGGCGTAAAAGAAAACAAGGGAACCCTACTCACGACAGAACCGGGGAAACTAAGTATTTTAAGAAAAACAGCGGTTCCTGTGGAATATATACTTAATTTTATGATTTGAAAGACAAAGTGAAAATCGCATATATAGCCAGGCGTTATAAGCGATGTCAAAGAGAAAGAAACACAGATACACTGGTTCTGTAGTTCAATAATTGTATTTCAGAAATTGTTTGGTAAATGAATACTTAAAATTCATACATATTGGAAAATGTATTTACAGTTGTGTAAAGTGTCCCAAGTGAAAACATGAACCAAACATATAAGTGACGTTTGTGAGACAATGTTTACAAGGTTTCGAAACACTTTTGTTTCCAAAAGCGACCACTCCATATTTTTCAAATACATAGCATCTATATAATGATAGAGTGCAATTTCAATGGTTCGATTCTTTCCAATTGTCGACGGCGTTTCGGCCCTAATATGGTTGTAGGGTCTCTTCAGGACCCACGGTGTTAGGGACATCTAAGGAAAATAGAGGGATATGTGTTTAGAATCTAAGCCCATGTTAAGGCTCAATTGCTATATTAAAGAAATGGACTGAAGGTTACCTGAATTTGGAATTGCTGTGGTATTTGTGGTGTGTGTGAAAACCGTGTGCAAGTGAAAAAAATAATTACTCACTCGGAAACCCAGCTGGGTTCTATTTGAGAAGACAAAATAAATAAAATCCTTATTAGGAAGAGTAAATATAGGATAGGAAAAAGACATGCTTCTATGATGCTTAACTGGAGCCTAGTATCACTTACCTCAAATGAGGGCGTGGGCGTAGCAATTCTAGCAGGATGTGCTCAATGGCTGTCCTAAATACTTCGAGACTTCAGTTTCTGTGGGAGGGTAAAAAGGTACCAGTGTGCTTAGTCCTGTAATTGTGCACAGTAGGCATTAAAAGGTGGTGTAAAACCTTCACAAGAATTCTTACCAGCATTAGCTGAAATCTTGGTTTCGCGGGGTGCTCCCTGGCAGTGTTTCCGCAATTAGAGATGATATCTGTAATTTGAAATCAAATAGCAGTCATTACGGTCAATTCAATTGAAGTATTTAGGGGAGAGTCTTAAATGATGTGAAAAAGCGAAGGGTGGGGGGATGAACTTCCATACCTTCAAAATTGAATAAAGCTGGGTGGGACCGCTTCCGTCAGTCCTCTCCGGTACAGTGACGGCGACCGAGAGTACTCGGTCTGCTTTTAAGCTGTCTTAAAGTTCCAGTTCAAACCAGCGGCCACCGCGTAGTGCTGCCACTAGTGGGCACGTATTACATCATACGCTGTCTGTGGTGCTTTCGGTAGACCTACTGACAGGTCAAGTTATGGTAATTAGTGTCTCAGGACAAATAAAATAAAATTATATTAAAATCAAGGACGCGAGAAAAGATAGAAAAAATAATATAATGAAAAAAGGAAAAAAAACTTTAAGGCCGTGTGTGGCCAACATTTCTGAATGCGAACGTATGATTCGTGCCAGGTACCACGATGCATGCAAGGGTCATAAGGTGGCATTGGCCCATGTCTTTTTTCCAGGGTACAAAAAACCGTATGATGAGATGTAGGCCACATCAAGCCCTACTAACTTGTTTTAACGCACGGCTAGGAGTGTATTCACATTTATATATATCCGGGGGCTTCTTTATTTCCACTAGTGAAAAGGTAATCGGCGGGGAGCAGGGCGTCATATAATGTGATGTCTCAAGAACGTATTGGCATGTGCTGCTGTATAGGGGCGCTGCCTCCTGGTTAGTGGTTGGCTGATCCGTGTAACCTCATTGTGTATGTTACAAGTGTGGTGTATACATGGTAGTATATCTATATGCCGTGTGTGCGAGCCAATTTTATTAAGTATGGTATATTCACATTTATGGTCACCGGAGTAGGGTGTGCATATTTACGATACAGAAAAGGGGGTGGTGATGAACAGAGTGTCTGAATTAAGCAGACCACTCTTACCCAGTCCAAAGATCAGGGCTTGATCCATCACCGTTATTTATCTCACTGCCCCATCCCAGCTCAGAACCTGGCTATATGCAAATTAGTCTGTCCCTGGCCCAGTGCATCATGGGAACAGGGCAGACCAAACTACCAAGCCAATTCTTCACCAGAAAGGAGACAAGCTACCGGGGACCGGTTTCTGGCATTACAGCCTCTTCGGCCCAGCTTGCTTGAATCCTGATGGAGCAGTGAGAAAGGGACTCATGTCTGAGTATGCCCTGCCACACCTATAGTGGCCAAAAACGATACAGAAAAGGGGGTGGTGATGAACAGAGTGTCTGAATTAAGCAGACCACTCTTACCCAGTCCAAAGATCAGGGCTTGATCCATCACCGTTATTTATCTCACTGCCCCATCCCAGCTCAGAACCTGGCTATATGCAAATTAGTCTGTCCCTGGCCCAGTGCATCATGGGAACAGGGCAGACCAAACTACCAAGCCAATTCTTCACCAGAAAGGAGACAAGCTACCGGGGACCGGTTTCTGGCATTACAGCCTCTTCGGCCCGGCTTGCTTGAATCCTGATGGAGCAGTGAGAAAGGGACTCATGTCTGAGTATGCCCTGCCACACCTATAGTGGCCAAAAACGATACAGAAAAGGGGGTGGTGATGAACAGAGTGTCTGAATTAAGCAGACCACTCTTACCCAGTCCAAAGATCAGGGCTTGATCCATCACCGTTATTTATCTCACTGCCCCATCCCAGCTCAGAACCTGGCTATATGCAAATTAGTCTGTCCCTGGCCCAGTGCATCATGGGAACAGGGCAGACCAAACTACCAAGCCAATTCTTCACCAGAAAGGAGACAAGCTACCGGGGACCGGTTTCTGGCATTACAGCCTCTTCGGCCCGGCTTGCTTGAATCCTGATGGAGCAGTGAGAAAGGGACTCATGTCTGAGTATGCCCTGCCACACCTATAGTGGCCAAAAACGATACAGAAAAGGGGGTGGTGATGAACAGAGTGTCTGAATTAAGCAGACCACTCTTACCCAGTCCAAAGATCAGGGCTTGATCCATCACCGTTATTTATCTCACTGCCCCATCCCAGCTCAGAACCTGGCTATATGCAAATTAGTCTGTCCCTGGCCCAGTGCATCATGGGAACAGGGCAGACCAAACTACCAAGCCAATTCTTCACCAGAAAGGAGACAAGCTACCGGGGACCGGTTTCTGGCATTACAGCCTCTTCGGCCCGGCTTGCTTGAATCCTGATGGAGCAGTGAGAAAGGGACTCATGTCTGAGTATGCCCTGCCACACCTATAGTGGCCAAAAACGATACAGAAAAGGGGGTGGTGATGAACAGAGTGTCTGAATTAAGCAGACCACTCTTACCCAGTCCAAAGATCAGGGCTTGATCCATCACCGTTATTTATCTCACTGCCCCATCCCAGCTCAGAACCTGGCTATATGCAAATTAGTCTGTCCCTGGCCCAGTGCATCATGGGAACAGGGCAGACCAAACTACCAAGCCAATTCTTCACCAGAAAGGAGACAAGCTACCGGGGACCGGTTTCTGGCATTACAGCCTCTTCGGCCCGGCTTGCTTGAATCCTGATGGAGCAGTGAGAAAGGGACTCATGTCTGAGTATGCCCTGCCACACCTATAGTGGCCAAAAACGATACAGAAAAGGGGGTGGTGATGAACAGAGTGTCTGAATTAAGCAGACCACTCTTACCCAGTCCAAAGATCAGGGCTTGATCCATCACCGTTATTTATCTCACTGCCCCATCCCAGCTCAGAACCTGGCTATATGCAAATTAGTCTGTCCCTGGCCCAGTGCATCATGGGAACAGGGCAGACCAAACTACCAAGCCAATTCTTCACCAGAAAGGAGACAAGCTACCGGGGACCGGTTTCTGGCATTACAGCCTCTTCGGCCCGGCTTGCTTGAATCCTGATGGAGCAGTGAGAAAGGGACTCATGTCTGAGTATGCCCTGCCACACCTATAGTGGCCAAAAACGATACAGAAAAGGGGGTGGTGATGAACAGAGTGTCTGAATTAAGCAGACCACTCTTACCCAGTCCAAAGATCAGGGCTTGATCCATCACCGTTATTTATCTCACTGCCCCATCCCAGCTCAGAACCTGGCTATATGCAAATTAGTCTGTCCCTGGCCCAGTGCATCATGGGAACAGGGCAGACCAAACTACCAAGCCAATTCTTCACCAGAAAGGAGACAAGCTACCGGGGA
The DNA here is from genome assembly GCF_964261635.1 of Lissotriton helveticus. Taxonomy (NCBI): domain Eukaryota; kingdom Metazoa; phylum Chordata; class Amphibia; order Caudata; family Salamandridae; genus Lissotriton; species Lissotriton helveticus. Next base: position 642,678,322 of record NC_136071.1, on the reverse strand, counting down.
CCGGTTTCTGGCATTACAGCCTCTTCGGCCCGGCTTGCTTGAATCCTGATGGAGCAGTGAGAAAGGGACTCATGTCTGAGTATGCCCTGCCACACCTATAGTGGCCAAAAACGATACAGAAAAGGGGGTGGTGATGAACAGAGTGTCTGAATTAAGCAGACCACTCTTACCCAGTCCAAAGATCAGGGCTTGATCCATCACCGTTATTTATCTCACTGCCCCATCCCAGCTCAGAACCTGGCTATATGCAAATTAGTCTGTCCCTGGCCCAGTGCATCATGGGAACAGGGCAGACCAAACTACCAAGCCAATTCTTCACCAGAAAGGAGACAAGCTACCGGGGACCGGTTTCTGGCATTACAGCCTCTTCGGCCCGGCTTGCTTGAATCCTGATGGAGCAGTGAGAAAGGGACTCATGTCTGAGTATGCCCTGCCACACCTATAGTGGCCAAAAACGATACAGAAAAGGGGGTGGTGATGAACAGAGTGTCTGAATTAAGCAGACCACTCTTACCCAGTCCAAAGATCAGGGCTTGATCCATCACCGTTATTTATCTCACTGCCCCATCCCAGCTCAGAACCTGGCTATATGCAAATTAGTCTGTCCCTGGCCCAGTGCATCATGGGAACAGGGCAGACCAAACTACCAAGCCAATTCTTCACCAGAAAGGAGACAAGCTACCGGGGACCGGTTTCTGGCATTACAGCCTCTTCGGCTCGGCTTGCTTGAATCCTGATGGAGCAGTGAGAAAGGGACTCATGTCTGAGTATGCCCTGCCACACCTATAGTGGCCAAAAACGATACAGAAAAGGGGGTGGTGATGAACAGAGTGTCTGAATTAAGCAGACCACTCTTACCCAGTCCAAAGATCAGGGCTTGATCCATCACCGTTATTTATCTCACTGCCCCATCCCAGCTCAGAACCTGGCTATATGCAAATTAGTCTGTCCCTGGCCCAGTGCATCATGGGAACAGGGCAGACCAAACTACCAAGCCAATTCTTCACCAGAAAGGAGACAAGCTACCGGGGACCGGTTTCTGGCATTACAGCCTCTTCGGCCCGGCTTGCTTGAATCCTGATGGAGCAGTGAGAAAGGGACTCATGTCTGAGTATGCCCTGCCACACCTATAGTGGCCAAAAACGATACAGAAAAGGGGGTGGTGATGAACAGAGTGTCTGAATTAAGCAGACCACTCTTACCCAGTCCAAAGATCAGGGCTTGATCCATCACCGTTATTTATCTCACTGCCCCATCCCAGCTCAGAACCTGGCTATATGCAAATTAGTCTGTCCCTGGCCCAGTGCATCATGGGAACAGGGCAGACCAAACTACCAAGCCAATTCTTCACCAGAAAGGAGACAAGCTACCGGGGACCGGTTTCTGGCATTACAGCCTCTTCGGCCCGGCTTGCTTGAATCCTGATGGAGCAGTGAGAAAGGGACTCATGTCTGAGTATGCCCTGCCACACCTATAGTGGCCAAAAACGATACAGAAAAGGGGGTGGTGATGAACAGAGTGTCTGAATTAAGCAGACCACTCTTACCCAGTCCAAAGATCAGGGCTTGATCCATCACCGTTATTTATCTCACTGCCCCATCCCAGCTCAGAACCTGGCTATATGCAAATTAGTCTGTCCCTGGCCCAGTGCATCATGGGAACAGGGCAGACCAAACTACCAAGCCAATTCTTCACCAGAAAGGAGACAAGCTACCGGGGACCGGTTTCTGGCATTACAGCCTCTTCGGCCCGGCTTGCTTGAATCCTGATGGAGCAGTGAGAAAGGGACTCATGTCTGAGTATGCCCTGCCACACCTATAGTGGCCAAAAACGATACAGAAAAGGGGGTGGTGATGAACAGAGTGTCTGAATTAAGCAGACCACTCTTACCCAGTCCAAAGATCAGGGCTTGATCCATCACCGTTATTTATCTCACTGCCCCATCCCAGCTCAGAACCTGGCTATATGCAAATTAGTCTGTCCCTGGCCCAGTGCATCATGGGAACAGGGCAGACCAAACTACCAAGCCAATTCTTCACCAGAAAGGAGACAAGCTACCGGGGACCGGTTTCTGGCATTACAGCCTCTTCGGCCCGGCTTGCTTGAATCCTGATGGAGCAGTGAGAAAGGGACTCATGTCTGAGTATGCCCTGCCACACCTATAGTGGCCAAAAACGATACAGAAAAGGGGGTGGTGATGAACAGAGTGTCTGAATTAAGCAGACCACTCTTACCCAGTCCAAAGATCAGGGCTTGATCCATCACCGTTATTTATCTCACTGCCCCATCCCAGCTCAGAACCTGGCTATATGCAAATTAGTCTGTCCCTGGCCCAGTGCATCATGGGAACAGGGCAGACCAAACTACCAAGCCAATTCTTCACCAGAAAGGAGACAAGCTACCGGGGACCGGTTTCTGGCATTACAGCCTCTTCGGCCCGGCTTGCTTGAATCCTGATGGAGCAGTGAGAAAGGGACTCATGTCTGAGTATGCCCTGCCACACCTATAGTGGCCAAAAACGATACAGAAAAGGGGGTGGTGATGAACAGAGTGTCTGAATTAAGCAGACCACTCTTACCCAGTCCAAAGATCAGGGCTTGATCCATCACCGTTATTTATCTCACTGCCCCATCCCAGCTCAGAACCTGGCTATATGCAAATTAGTCTGTCCCTGGCCCAGTGCATCATGGGAACAGGGCAGACCAAACTACCAAGCCAATTCTTCACCAGAAAGGAGACAAGCTACCGGGGACCGGTTTCTGGCATTACAGCCTCTTCGGCCCGGCTTGCTTGAATCCTGATGGAGCAGTGAGAAAGGGACTCATGTCTGAGTATGCCCTGCCACACCTATAGTGGCCAAAAACGATACAGAAAAGGGGGTGGTGATGAACAGAGTGTCTGAATTAAGCAGACCACTCTTACCCAGTCCAAAGATCAGGGCTTGATCCATCACCGTTATTTATCTCACTGCCCCATCCCAGCTCAGAACCTGGCTATATGCAAATTAGTCTGTCCCTGGCCCAGTGCATCATGGGAACAGGGCAGACCAAACTACCAAGCCAATTCTTCACCAGAAAGGAGACAAGCTACCGGGGACCGGTTTCTGGCATTACAGCCTCTTCGGCCCGGCTTGCTTGAATCCTGATGGAGCAGTGAGAAAGGGACTCATGTCTGAGTATGCCCTGCCACACCTATAGTGGCCAAAAACGATACAGAAAAGGGGGTGGTGATGAACAGAGTGTCTGAATTAAGCAGACCACTCTTACCCAGTCCAAAGATCAGGGCTTGATCCATCACCGTTATTTATCTCACTGCCCCATCCCAGCTCAGAACCTGGCTATATGCAAATTAGTCTGTCCCTGGCCCAGTGCATCATGGGAACAGGGCAGACCAAACTACCAAGCCAATTCTTCACCAGAAAGGAGACAAGCTACCGGGGACCGGTTTCTGGCATTACAGCCTCTTCGGCCCGGCTTGCTTGAATCCTGATGGAGCAGTGAGAAAGGGACTCATGTCTGAGTATGCCCTGCCACACCTATAGTGGCCAAAAACGATACAGAAAAGGGGGTGGTGATGAACAGAGTGTCTGAATTAAGCAGACCACTCTTACCCAGTCCAAAGATCAGGGCTTGATCCATCACCGTTATTTATCTCACTGCCCCATCCCAGCTCAGAACCTGGCTATATGCAAATTAGTCTGTCCCTGGCCCAGTGCATCATGGGAACAGGGCAGACCAAACTACCAAGCCAATTCTTCACCAGAAAGGAGACAAGCTACGGGGGACCGGTTTCTGGCATTACAGCCTCTTCGGCCCGGCTTGCTTGAATCCTGATGGAAGCTTGTTTCCTTCCCAGTGTAAGAATTGGCTTTTGTAGTCTGGTCTGCCCTGTTCCCATGATGCACTGGGCCAGGGACAGACTAATTTGCATACAGCCAGGTTCTGAAACTGGGATGGTGCAATGAGCTAAAAAAAAAACGGTGTTGGATCTAGCCCTGATCTCTTGACTGGGTGAGAGTACTCTGCTTAATTCAGAGACTCTGTCCATCACCACCCCTTGTTGTAAATTATTTTGTCCACCCTAAGCGTGGAAGGGTATACTCAGATGTGAGTCCCTTGCTCATTGCACCATCAGGATTCAAGCAAGCCGGGCCGAAGACGCCTGAAATGGCAGAAACCGGTCCCCGGAAGCTTGTTTCCTTCCCAGTGTAAGAATTGGCTTTTGTAGTCTGGTCTGCCCTGTTCCCATGATGCACCGGGCCAGGGACAGACTAATTTGCATACAGCCAGGTTCTGAAACTGGGATGGTGCAATGAGCTAAAAAACGGTGTTGGATCTAGCCCTGATCTCTTGACTGGGTGAGAGTACTCTGCTTAATTCAGAGACTCTGTCCATCACCACCCCTTGTTGTAAATTATTTTGTCCACCCTAAGCGTGGAAGGGTATACTCAGATGTGAGTCCCTTGCTCATTGCACCATCAGGATTCAAGCAAGCCGGGCCGAAGACGCCTGAAATGGCAGAAACCGGTCCCCGGAAGCTTGTTTCCTTCCCAGTGTAAGAATTGGCTTTTGTAGTCTGGTCTGCCCTGTTCCCATGATGCACTGGGCCAGGGACAGACTAATTTGCATACAGCCAGGTTCTGAAACTAGGATGGTGCAATGAGCTAAAAAACGGTGTTGGATCTAGCCCTGATCTCTTGACTGGGTGAGAGTACTCTGCTTAATTCAGAGACTCTGTCCATCACCACCCCTTGTTGTAAATTATTTTGTCCACCCTAAGCGTGGAAGGGTATACTCAGATGTGAGTCCCTTGCTCATTGCACCATCAGGATTCAAGCAAGCCGGGCCGAAGACGCCTGAAATGGCAGAAACCGGTCCCCGGAAGCTTGTTTCCTTCCCAGTGTAAGAATTGGCTTTTGTAGTCTGGTCTGCCCTGTTCCCATGATGCACTGGGCCAGGGACAGACTAATTTGCATACAGCCAGGTTCTGAAACTGGGATGGTGCAATGAGCTAAAAAACGGTGTTGGATCTAGCCCTGATCTCTTGACTGGGTGAGAGTACTCTGCTTAATTCAGAGACTCTGTCCATCACCACCCCTTGTTGTAAATAGGGTGTGCATATTTATACAGTTCTAGCAAGAATTCCTCAAAGATTTCTATACCACATTTCCAGCAGAACCACCAGTTCTTCAAGCATTACAAATGATCATCGCTAATCCGCACAATATTCACTTAGTGACCAAGCTATATGTCCTATTACAAACTGACATAGCAGAAAGCACTTGCAAAACACGTAATAGATGGTCGATAGTTTTAGACACGCCTATCCTTGAAGAGGAGTGGTCCAAGTGTTGTCCCTTGACTGACCTACTTACACCAAATGGTAATTTCTGAATTATTCATTATAAATATTTACACCAAATATACCATACACCGGTTAAATTACAAATATGCGGTCTCAGTACGGATGCGTGTTGCAAACGTTGCAGTGCTGGCGAGGCAGATTTTATACACCTAGCATGGCATTGTCCACATGTTAGTGACTATTGGGAATCTGTAACAACAACGTTAAGTGCTGTGTTGGGAATCAAAATCAACTACACGATCCGTCTATGCCTACTAGGTCTGGTGTCCAATCTGAGGTCCAATAACCATAAACTCTGTGGGATTGCATTATTATTGGCTAAACAAAGGCTGTCTATGTACTGGGATGGCAAGAAATACCCTACATGTAAACAATGGATACATGATATGGTGTATTGTAAGGACACATTAAAAACCTATGAAGAAGAGCTTCCATCAAGAGCCAAACCAAGAGACTATTGGCACCCTTTAATGCTCTACCTACAGCCCCGTCTGATTGATTAATTCCCCATTCGGTGTATATTATGTTGTAATGTGGATTGTACCTGTGTCAGTAATGTAAGGAGCATTGTACTGTATTAATGTGTCACACCCACAGCTTGCCAGTTTGGGTGAGTGTGTATGTTAGCCTGTATGTTTATTTTGGTAGTGTTTTTTCTTCCCTTGTAAGTCTTTACAATGTATGATTTTGATTGAATCTATAATAAAAATTACAAAAAACAACAAAAACATTGTACCACTTTATAATCCAAAACTTTCCCTGCTGTTGCACTGACTGGACTGGAAATAGTACATTTTAACCCTTCGCAATCCAACACTTTCCCTACTGTTGCACTCACTGGAGTTTGAATAGTAAATGTTACCCCTCCCTAATCCAGCCCTTTTCCTATTATTGCACTGACTGGAGTAGGAATAGAACATTTTTACCCATCCGCAATCCAATACTTTCCCAACTGTAGCAGTGACTGGAGTGGGAATAGTACATTTAACCCTCTGCAATCCAATGCTTTCCCTATTCTTGCATTGGCTGCAGCGGGAATAGTGCATTTTAACCTCTTCACAATCACTTTCTCTATTGGTGCTCTTAGAAGAGTGCTATTTCAAAAGACAAGGGAATTCAAAGGCAATTGGTCTGGGACTTTGGGTATGTATATGTTTTCGCGACCGCTCGCGATGAGAAACTACCAGTCCACGTTGAGAAAGCTGCCGCTCGAGTAAAAATCTACTTGAGCGGCAGAAAATGACAGCTCGGACTGTGCGAGATGCCGTTTTCAATGATTGCACAATGCGGACAAGCATCCGGCACTGTGCAATCATCGCGAACAGTGCACTGTGCAGTTCGCCTAGTGCTACGCGCATCTCGCGTAGTGCGTTGTGCACTTCGCGTAGCTACGCGTAGAGCAACTACATGAACTACGCCCAGGGTTAGTTTTTAATGTGTTAACATTTTTTAATAAATTTTAATTGTATGTTGGTTGCTTTTTATTTGTAATCGAAATGACTTGTTTAAAATATTACCTACTGGCGGTCGCCAGTAGGTAGTTATAGTTAGGACCTAGTTTCCATAGGAAACTCATTTTTTGATTTCCAAATAACTTTGGCGCTGGTTGACGAATCTTCGTGAAATTTTCAAAACTTATGGCCTGCTCCAGCCAGCTCCTATCTTGAAAGTTTGGGGGTGATTCACAAGTGGGGGCTGAGAAAAAAGGGGGTCACAAAACGTGTTTTCTCCATGTTAATTCCTATAGGAAACTTTAGACACAGCTACAGCCTGAACTGCTGAACGGAATTACACCAAATTTGGCAAAGAAGTAGCCCTTGGTTCAGAAAGAACTATTTCTGTTAAATGGTATAAATCCATTGAGTAGTTTCTGAGAAATGTAAAAAAAGGTCAAAAATGCATTTCCCATAGCAAACTTTAGACACTGCTCCACCTCGAACTGCTGAACGGAATTACACCAAATTTGACATGAAGGTAGTCCTTGCCTCAGAAAGTACTCTTATTCTTAAATGGTGTAAATCCATTCATTAGTTGCTGAGAAAATAAAAAAATATATATATTGATATATAGAGGCACGGAGGATCCGCGCACCCTGCGGATCACAAGCTGCATTATAATTGGCTGTCAACACTTCAAACGGGAAGTGTTGGCAGCCATCTTGTGCAAGAAATGTACAAAACAAGAAAAGGGGGCAGGGTAGAAACACCCTCACCCCCTAGGCCCACAAGGACACCCAGAGCCAAAAAAAGCATTTAAAAAAAAAGAAAAAATTGACAAGGGATCCGGCTGAGAAAATAAAAAAAATGAAGCGGGGGCTCCCGCGCTTCCTTAATATTTAGCCCCCGGGGTTAGCCCCCAGGTGGGCCAGGTCCCGGGGGCAGTGAAAAAAAAGAGTGTGGGGGTACCCAATCCCCCCCACACTGCCCCAGGGACTGCCACCTTCCTGGGGCTTGATTACATAGTTGGGGGCACGCATCCCCCCAGCCCCGGGGACCGCCACCCCCTGGGGCTAATTTAAAAATGTGTTGGGGGCCTCAAAGGCCACCCCAAGCCCCGACGACCGCCACCCCTGGGGCTTTAATTGTTTAATTTGCGGGGGCACATGGCCCCCCCACTGCCCCGGGGTCCACCACCCCCTGAGGCTTTTTTTAAAAAGCCTCGGGGATGGGGTCCCCGGGGCCAGAATAGGCCAGGGAGGGGGGCCACGTGGCCCCCCTCCCCAATAATATATTTGTTTTAAATTAAAAAATCACGCAAAGGCCGGTCCCGGGGGATGGGGTCCCCGGGGCCATAAATGGTCTGAGCCACCCAGCCCCCTCCATAATAAAACTATATGGCCATGCCCCAGGGGATGGGGTCCCCGGGGCCCGGAATTGGCCATGGGAGGGAGGCCCACGCTGCCCCCTTCCTGTTAATATATATATTTTTTTTTATAAAATGGGGGTTAGGCCCTGGGGGATGGGCCACATAGCCCCCTTCCAAAAAAAGATAATTAAAAAAATCTCGGGATCATGCTGGGGGCCCCGCCCCCTCCTACAGCACTCTGCAAATGCGCCCCCTGGCATGTTGTAAGATGGAGAAGTAATTCCCCTTGAATACTGGGGTCCCTGAGGGCCACTAGCCCACCAGGTACCTCAAGTATGCGCCAGGGAGCTGCGTTGCAAAGAGGTGTTGAGAGGCCATGCCCCTTTTTAAACCTCTCTGTAACGCAGCTCTGTGGCGCTTACTGGAGATACCTGGATGGCTAGTTGGACCCTAGGGACCCTCAGGATTCAAGGGGACTTAATCCCCCAACTTAAAACGTGCCACTGGTGCGTTTGCACAGTGGTGAAGGGAAGGGGCGGGGCCTTAGGTGACGTGTGCAAACACACCCTGTGGTGCTTTTTAAGTTGGGGAATTAATTCCCTTTCAACCCCGAGGGCCCCTGGGGGCCAACTAGCCCATCAGGTACCTCCAAAAAGCACCAGAGGCCTGCGTTGCAGAGAGGTGGTCCAGGCCTTGCCCCTTTTTACACCTCTCTGCAATGCAGCTCTGTGGCCCTTACTGGAGTTACCTGGTGGGCTAGTTGGAACCCAGGGACCTTCAGGATTCAAGGAGACTTAATCCCCTCACGCCCTGTGGCACGTTTTAAGTTAAGGAATGAATTCCCCTTCAATATTTTTATATATATATATATATATATATATATATATATATATATGTACCTCATGGTTCGATAAGTATGTCTTTTAGCTCTATTATTGAGCCGAACACGTGGTAACCTGTGTTAGTATGCACTGCCACTTTAAAAACACTCTCCGAGCATCACAAAATTGTCGAGTGAGCAAACAGCTGTGTGCTGCGAAACGTGTCTTGGCATACAGGAAATAAAACAACTCTGAAGCACTAACTTTGGGTCTGTTTCAGTTTGCGGCGAGTGGCACTCAGTATCCAGGCAGCGCGAGTCGTATTTTTGAATTTTTCTCATATTGATGACTGTAAAGCTTCGTACATTCATACACAGACCCCTCCTCCTGCTTGGTCGGCGTTCTTTGCGGAGCAGCACTTCCGGGGCAACCTGGAAGCAACTCTTGTCCAAGACGCAATCGAACGCCTAACCCCCCCGAACCTGAAAAGCTCCTGGCAGCCATTGGACTATTACCGAGTCGGCCGACGAGGTGGAGAATCCGAAGGAGACCAGGTAACGAATACGGTGGTATCCTGGGGTGGAGGAGTGTGCTCCGTTCTGCAGCAACAGGCGATATTTGATAAGGCCCGTGTGCTGAGATCGGACATTATTAGTGCTAAATTCCTGTGAAATGTGTTCCGACTTGTTGCGAGAGAGGGAGGCGGCAGCCTCGGAGATGTTCTCCGATACCCCTCAAACGACATAAAGCACAAAGGAAAAAGAACCTAGGAGCAATGCTAACATCAGCTCATTACTATTTAAAATGAAAACACTTGAGAAGGAAATGAAAATGGAGACAAGCAAGTGGTGGGAGTCTCGCTCACTTCAACGATATATTGAAGAAGGACGTATCCACGCGGCCTAAGAATACTAACGGCCCCCACATATGAGGAACCGAATCCTGATCTAATGTGCGAGTGGGCTGATTGCAATTTAGACTCTTCGCGAAAACTGACGCTCCTGTTGATAAAATATGCAGATATCGATAGGGCGCGCCTCCTTACTGAGATCGACGCAATTAATGAGGAGCTGGAATTTATAGGACCGGCTGATGAAATAGCCAAACTTCGCAAAGACATGCAGGGTCGTATTAAAAAAGAGGAGGATAAAATAAGAGAACGCAAGGCTCAAAAATTTCAAAGAGACAAAACTGATTACGAGCTCGCACAAATCTTTAGGTTCGCCATGAAATTCGACGCTATGCGAAAGTCTCATTCAAAGAAAGGAACACCAACAACCAATATCACCACTAGCACACAGAAGAGAAATGAAGGCAACAGCGAAACATCGTCTGTGGGTCAGTGCTCGTCTAATAGTGAATCTGAAACAGAAATGCATGATCTCAGGGGAGGAGCAATCAATAATAAACCATCTCCTGGTGAGGAAATGAATTTTTTATGCGAAGAAAGATTGGCAACCCTCAGACCCCGAGGCCCACGGAACAAAACCGCAAGTGGGCCCACTTCAAACGGGGCCAGAGACGTAAAGCAAATAGAAAACAACGGAAGCAGCTACAAGAAGAAAACAAGGGGCTACTGGAGGAACAAATAAATCAAACAGTAGTCAATTTATCCTCGGTCAAATTAACTGCAGAAGAAACTTTAACTTTATGTGTAGGCCTATCATATTGTCCACCTCACAATTTCGATTATGCCAATGTCCTGATGGACATCTACAAAGGGGTTCTAAAATTGAAATTGAAAATGTTCCACACATTAAGGAGAAAAGAAGATGGTGAAATCAACCCCACACAAGAGATAACACAATTCAGTCAGTCATCTGAAACTATATCTGACTCATGTCTTCTCACGGATTTAGAAGAACTATGGAATGAGTCATCCAACTTCAGTACGAGTGAAACACCACCATCAACTGCAGCGACAGCCATAGGGGATACAAAAATTGCTGGGCTCACCAATTTCAAACCCAAATCCACCTTCACGCCCAACGCAATACACGATTCGATAGACACATTCCATGATGTGGTAACCAACAAAATCAAAATATTGAATAAGAAGACAAACATGACTATCAAACACCACCGTAATCAAGACATGAAGTATCATCAACTCATGATGAAATTTAAAACCAATAAAGAAATTGTCATAAGAAACAGTGATAAAGGTGGCAACATTTTTCTGTGGTCACAGCAGGATTACAAAATAGAGGCATTCAACCAGCTCAATGATAGGAACTGCTATGCACAGACAAACATCACAACTCTAACAGCAACGTATCAGACCTACTATGCTAAACTGTCTACATGGCGTCAGAAGAACTTGATCAGTGATGAGGAATATAAATATTTGAGAAAAGCCAATCCAACTATTCCGTCCATCTACTTTATTCCCAAGATCCATAAAGATCCTAAGAAACCACCAGGCCGTCCCAATATCACCGCCCGTGACAGGCTACTTGAAAATACCTCTGTGTATGTTGACTACTTCCTACAAGGATTTGTAAAAGCACTGCCGTCATACGTGCGGGACACAAGCGACTTCATTAACAAAATCAAAGATATTGCATGGAGTCCTGATTTGTTACTTATCGCACTTGACGTATCATCACTTTACACAAGTATTCTACATGATGATGGTATCAAAGCAATACAGTTCTATCTGGCTCAAAAACCAACTATATATCGATCACATAGTGAAATGTTGATTGCCATGATTAACTATTGCTTGTATAATAACATGTTCATGTTTAACAACTTGCTATATCAACAAATTCAGGGAGTCGCAATGGGGGCCAGCTTCGCCCCTAGTTATGCCTGTCTTCACATGGGCAGGTGGGAGGAGCTGGTCCTCAGGGCGCAACATGCAGAGACTATGGAGAACAATGTTAAAGTCTGGCTATGCTTTATAGATGATCTGTTCATTGTGTGGCAGGGAACTAATGATGAAGCGGAATAATTTGTTATTCAAATTAATCAAAATTCCCTGAACCTAAAATTTACAGCCAGTATTAGTGAGACAAGTGTTAACTTTTTGGGTACTCAGGTTTACATAGAGAACAATAAATTGGAAACAAGGCTTTACCGTAAAAAAACGGCGGGCAACTCTATACTACATGCTACGAGTGCCCACCCACGCCACCTAGTAAACAATATTCCATATGGTGAAATGCTTAGGCTTAAGCGCATCTAGAGCACTAACAGTGAACTATCAGTGGCCCAAGAACAGAGCAGGCAGCGTTTTTTGAGCAGAGGTTACTCTTCCAAAACTATTGAACAAGCCATACTTAAAACACAAACACTAGATCGTAACCAGTTGCTTGTTGCCAACAAACGATCCGAGTCTATGTCCTGCACCAACCCTGAAGGCGAAAAACTGAATACACCTGTGTTCCGCCTGATAATGGGCTACAGCAGTCAGCACAAAGAAATAAATAATATTGTGCAAACCAGCTGGCCTTTAGTCCTCAATGATCTGGTAATAGGACCCCTGCTCCCGCAGAGGGTGTCCATTACCCATAGTAGGGCCCCTTCCATGAGGGACTGTCTGGTCACTCTGAACCCAGAAATTATTGCCAACACCTCGTGGTTACAAACTCATAAGGGATTTTTTTCGTTGTAAAACATGCAAAGCATGCACCCATGGTGTTAATACTACTACATATTTAACTCCCATTAGTCAGAGGCCCTACAAAATATCAAAACTGCTAACCTGTAAGACTGAATTCACTGTCTATGTTTTATCTTGTCCATGTGGCCTACGCTACGTTAGTAGCACCAAACTTCAGGCCCATATCAGAATTCTCCAACACCTTCGAGCTATCAGCAATATCGAAATCACGTACCCAGTAGCGAGGCACTTTAAAGAATGCCACAAATCAAACAATAATAGCCTCAGCTACTTCCTGATCGATGCTGTTCTACCAAACAGAAGGGGTGGAGATCGGGAGGGCAAACTCAGGAAGTTGGAGACGAGATATATCCTCCAATTGGACACAAAACACCCGAATGGCCTCAATATTAGGGAGGATATGAACACATGTCTGTAACCCTTAGAACTAAGTTATTCACTTTTTGACCCTCCTATTTTATTCAAAACCAGTCCATTAATATCTGTTTAGAGATCCTACCTCCCCAAAATCGAGACATGTTGCGTTATGTGGTCTTTTCCAGATATACGCACAAACAGTAATGGGGCGGGATCATGACATTTTTATCAGGATTTTAATAAGTGTATATATATTATATATTATATATGTGATATTTATTCTTACATTTATTATTTAATATTCAATATTTAATATTTAATATTTAATATCTAATGTTTAATGGATGGAATTGTTTAATGGATTTTAATAAATAGTGGTGTATTATACATGAAACACTTCTTGCACTATAGCACTTTATATACACCATTGAAAAAATAGGATCTCTGAAACAAAGTCTATGGTCTATTTCTGAATACTGGGGTCACATTCAAACTCTAACTTGGTGTATTTTGTCATGTCTTGCTGGTTTTATCCATGAATTTCATGTAAGCTCCATTTTTTACAGATCTCCTTATGATGTACCTTTGGAAGAGGGGATCCGCTATTAGGTACTAGTGTCATTGTATGAACAGATCAACTTATGTGCAATAGTTTAGAATGTACTGCACACCTACACTTCTCTTGTTCAACCGATACATTTTTAACAGTGTATTTTACTTTTGATATTCCTGAGACTGTTATGATGTTAGTAGTAGCAGTGGAGTCTGCTTTCAAAAAAATGTTTTTAATTAATTTTGCACTTGCACAGTATTGCACTTTATTTGCACAATGGATCTTTTGTCCACGTGAGTTACATCGGAGTATTTATCTCATTGCAAGGCATCTTATCAGGGTACTGTATATAAAATATGACGAAAATTTAAACTTTACTATTCCACTATTACAGTGTGATTATTACTCATCATTTAACAAGATGTTTCAAACTGTGGAAATGTATTATACAGTTATATGTTTACAGTACCTCATAGTTTGATAAGTATGTCTTTTAGCTCTATTATTGAGCCAAACATGTGGTAACCTGTTTTAGTATGCACTGTCACTTTAAAAACACTCTCTGAGCATCACAAAATTGTCGAGTGAGCAAGCGGCTGTGTGCTGCGAAACGCGTCTTGGCATACGGGAGATAAAACAACTCTGAAGCACTAACTTTGGGTCTGTGCCCAGTTTGCGGCGAGTGGCACTCAGTATCCAGGTAGTGCGAGTCGTATTTTTGGATTTTTCTCATATATATACATCCAAACGTAAGTCCCTGCAAATTCCGAGCCACTTCCACGGCGGGTAACACGGCAGGGACGCCACTCCCAAATATACCAACACAATCCAGTAACTTCAGCATTCAAAAATAACTCACTGGTACCGTGGCATCATTTCAAACGGTGTTTATTGTTTAAGCAATGGGTGCCCAACGTGTTTCGCTGTTAACTTCATAGCTTGTTCACGGGTGACATTTTTACAAGTGAAGTGCATATTTAAAGGTACAGAGATCAGTTCCGCTTTGTCATCATAAACATAGTAAACATACTACGTTGCAGTCACTTATTACCTATTTCTTTAGTGAACTTGGAGGAGTATAAGATTAACATATCTGTTTCAACTCAACAAACCAATTCATGAAGGAGGAGCTACGCGGGCATCCAAGATGGTCGCGTGGGCAGAGGGCTCCCGAGACCCGTGCCGCCCTTCCGCAAATATCCTTAACATATCCTTGCTCTGAATATGGGCTTTTGAAGACGAACTCTTGCAGACCTCAACATCCTTTTCGAAATTGAATTTGGACGTCGGGAGCTGTTTTTACACCGACTTCAACTTTTTCGGCCTGCCCCGGACGGGGCCGGGGGGCTCTGCTGCTTCACAGGCCGGGGAGTAGTTGAACAACAAAAGGCGGAGGGATTTCTCCCCAGTCGGCCTCATCCTAACTTTCGGTTTCGCTTTCTACTCTGAGCTCCGAGTGACCGGCACTCTCCCAGATCCACTCCGGATTCGGCGCACCTTTGCCCTGCTGCCGAGCTCTGCCTCTCCTGCGCGTTTTGGCCTCCTGCTCTATTGACATTTCACCTTTTTTTGCCTATTTCTTGTCTTCTCTGGCCCCACCAAGATCGGCCATTTTCACCAGGTCTAGAGGGTCCCTTCGGGGCACAGCTTCCAATATGGCCACCAAACCAGAAATTGAGAGGCGCAAGACAAAGACGCCGGTCCGCGGGGGACATACCCAGACCAACGTCATGGACCGCTACACCCAACCGATGGGATCCCCTGGCGGTACCGGCCGTGCTCTTGATGACCCCAAGGCAGACTCGACCGCGCCTACGGAGGTCTCTCTCCAAGACGTCATGAGTGCCATCACTGGTATGCAGGCCTCTATGGGTCAGCAGTACGAGGCTCTCGCATCCAAATTCAGACACTGTGGCCGTGGATGTCACGCTGATTAGAGCGGATCTGGCCAAAACTAATGAGAGGGTAAAGGTGTTGGATCTGAAGACCTCCAGCCTGATCACTGATGTTACGGACGCACAGACTGAGATCGGCAACTTGAGATCATCACAAGACTTGATGGCTCGTCGGCTTGAGGAGCATGAAAACAGGGCAAGGCGTAATAACGTGCGCCTCATTGGTGTACCGGAAAATCCTGAGAACTCTGCTGTCGACCTCCTCGTAGAGGACCTGGTCCTAAATCATCTCGCGCCCGCCGGACTCAGCAAATTCTTTGCGGTCGAGCGTGCATACCGTTTCCCGGGCGGGAAGGTGAAGCCGGGTGCCCCCCAAGACCAATTATTGCCAGGCTTTTTCATTTTCGAGATAGAGACGCTATTCTCCAAGCCTCTCGGGAGCATGGCCCCTTGAAGTTCGATAATACCACCGTGAACTTTTATCCGGACTTTACTCCTCAGGTCCAAAGACAGAGACTGGGGTTTCAGGGAGTGAAGAAGCGACTGTGAGAACTGGGCCTCAAGTACGCTATGTTGTGTCCGGCCCGGTTGCGGATCGAATATGAGGAACGAACCTTCTTCTTTGACCATCCGGACAGTGTCAGTGACTGGCTTGATTCCTTGCCAAAAAGGGATGATCGACCTGAGCACCCCGGTGGCGCCGAGAGGGGCACACTGGATCAAGAGTGACATTATGGTTCCGACGTCCGATTTTTCTAACCGTTTGTCAGCTGAGTTTTGCTATTTGTTCCTTTATTATTGCTTTTTGATGAGCCCAAGGGTGGCGGGGGTGTAGGGGACTCTTGCTCCTCCTGGGTTCTTTGTGTAGATTAGTTTCATGATTGGGCAACAGGCACACTGCACGTTGGGGGGCTTCTAGTTCGTATGCAGGGGTGCAGGGTGGGGGGTGTTGTAACGGGATCTTGTTGGGGGGTAGAGGGGGGTGCTTGTTTGTTTGCTTCCTTCACATGGCATCATATTGTCTGCTTAGCTCCTTCACCTGTGGGGCTTCATGAGGGTGGGGCTCTGGTCCTTTCTCTGGATGGGGTAGTGAGTTGACTGCTATCCTGGAATGTCAATGGTTTGGGAGACAGAATAAAACGAGGGGTAGTGCTGCAGTTCCTTCGACGCCATTCCCCTAATATTTTTCTACTGCAAGAATCGCATTTAATCGGCAACGCTTGCCAGGCGTTCAATAGACGTGGGTATCGGCTAGTCGCACATGCCGGATTCACCTCTGGCTCCAGAGGGGTGGGCATTCTGATCAGGTCCTCTCTCCCCCTCGAAATTGACGAGATAATGCTCGATGACAGGGGTCGCTATGCTGCGCTCTCTGGAAGATGGGAGGGTAAGACGCTTTCCGTAGTCACCGCATATGTCCCTCCGGGCCTACAGGCCACCACCTTTGCTGACCTCGGGCGGCTTCTACTGGGGCTACCTGAAGGTTTTCTGATTCTTGGCAGGGATTTTAACTCTGTGGTTTCCGGCACTTCTGATCGTTACCCCCCAGGGACTTACCCAGATCTCAAATGTGGCTTAGTGAGCTGCTTGAAATCTTTGGGCTAACGGATGGTTGGAGACTCATGCATCCCACGCAGTTACAATATACGTTCCACTCCGGGGCCCATGGTAGCCTTTCCAGACTAGACTATTTGTTCATGCCTGCAGCGCAGTCGTCCTCCATCAGGGAGATCCGTCACCTTCCTAGGGGCATCTCTGATCATTCCCCCCTGTGGTTCTGTGTTGAGGCCGGAGTGGGTAGCGAAGGTAGAGTGGCTCCCATAAATCCATGGTACTTTCGGAATCCTAAGACCCGCTCCGAGCTGGTAAAGGCTATTGACTGTTACTTTAATGAAAATGTGGGGTCTGTTTCTTCTTCCATTTCATTGTGGGAGGCTTTCAAGACTGTTATTCGTGGGCATTCATTGTCATTGATTGCTGCTGCCAAAAAGGCTAAATGTGAAGAACTTGTACGCCTCGAATCCGAAATAACTGTGCTTGAGAGTGATCTCAATGGTGATGTTACCCGTGCTACACTGCATTCCCTTAGTTTGAAACAGGCCGATTATAGAGCCCTTGTGACTGACGCCGCGAAAGTCATGAATAGAGAGCAGCAAGGTAGAATATATGATGTGGGTGACAAAGCGGGTAAGCTGATTGCATGGTTGGATAAGAAAGAGAGAGTGAATCGGGTCGTGCCTGTGATTGAGAGGTCGACTGGTGAACGTGTTTCTGACCCGGCTGGGATTGTTGGGTGTTTTATGGATCATTTTCAGACGGTGTATGCCTCGGTCAGCGAAAGAGATGAACATGACTCTCGGCTGTTGTTGCGCGATATTGCCTTGCCCTGCCTCTCTGATGAGGATAGGGCTTTAATGGATGCGCCTATTACGGTAGATGAGGTCACAGTTGCAATCCGTGCCCTCCGGTCGGTAAGGCCATGGGCCCCAACGGTTTGCCCATTGAGCTCTATAAGCTACGACCTGACAAAATGGCGCCTCACTTAAGGGACATGTTCCTCGAGGCTCTCGATTCTGGTGTCCTTCCCGTCGATCAGCGCCTGGCTACCATCGTTGTAATTTACAAGGAGGGTAAACCACGTGATCGCTGTGCTTCGTATAGGCCCATTCCATTACTCAATGCTGAACCCAAAATACTTGCTAAATTGTTAGCTAATCGATTGATTAAGGTGATGGGTGACTTGATTCATCCGGATCAATCTGGTTTTATTCCGCACCGGAACACCGCCCTTAATCTTCGGAGGCTCCATGGAGTTCTCGCGAGAGCTGGGACTCTAACTGAGCCGGCCATTTTGGCTTCCCTTGACGCCACTATGGCTTTTGATACCATAGAATGGCCGTATCTCTGGGCTGCTCTCACTAATTTGGGTTCGGTCTCACATTTATTGCCTGGGTGAAGCTTCTCTATGAAAGGCCGCTGGCCCAAGTGGTTGTACGATGGCGCCGGCTGCCTCTGTCACCCTTGGGGCGTGCGGCTCTTTTCAAGATGATGTCGCTCCCCAGATTTTTATATGCACTCCAGAACTCCTTTGATCCTATTCCTCCTGGCTACTTCCGCGAAGTGGAGGGCCTTCAGAGACGGCTGATTTGGGACGGGCGCGCGCGCATTGCCAAACTCACTCTTCCATGGTATGATGGCGGCATTGCCCTCCCGGACATCAGACGCTATTATTGGGCCTCCTAGCTGAGTGCGGTCAATCACGCAACTTATGCACCCGGTCCAACGCCAGCCTTTGCAATGGATAAGTATCTTTTGCCAGGTGGGAATTTCAACAGGGCATTATACTCTAAGGGACCCTATAAGACTCTGGCTGGACCCACTAAAATTGCTGTGCGAGTGTGGCGTGATGCGACTGCTGCTCTGGGATGGTGTGATAGATTGTCCCGCGCAACCCCGTTGTATGATTTAGATGGTTTGGGCAATTTCTGGAGGACGAAAGGTTTTGATAAATGGGACATGATAGGTATAGGTAAGGTTGATGATCTTTGGTCTAAAGGGAATGTTAAGACTTTTGAGGCGCTTAAGATTGAATATGAGCTTGACGATAAGGAATTCTTTCGGTATGTTCAGGTACGGCACGCCTTGTTGTCTGTCTTCCCAAAGGGGACGGAGATTCCTGAGTCCTCGCCTCTCGAGGACCATGTCCTTGATGGCTACGTACCTGATAGCACAATTTCACTGATTTATAAAAAGCTCCTCAACAACAGAGTTGACTTGCTTGTGCGCCTCAGGGCCTTATGGACTGTCGACGGGTTGGAGTTGGACGACGAGGACTGCCAAATGGCCGTGTCCTCTCCTAAGGAGGTGGCCATCCCTGCCCACCTTCGGTTCGTCCAACTCAAGATCCTTCATCGCGTGTATGTTACTGGTCCGCGTCTGGTAAGGATGGGGTACTCTGTGGATGGTCTGTGTAAACGCGGGTGCGGTATGAGTGGTACCTTCCTCCATATACTGTGGGAATGCCCTGAGGTAGCTGCGTTTTGGTCCCGAGTACATGCCACCATGGAAAGGGTCACAGGGGTTTCACTCCTACCTGAGGCCAGACGCTGTCTCCTTAATGTATGGGAGCCGAATGATTATTACACTGCGCAGATCTGTTGGGCGACCCTTGGTAACATGATCGCGAAAAGGGACATTGCGCAGTTATGGGGTTCCCACAGACCGCCCACAATATCGGCTTGGAAGGAAAATATGGACTGGTGCATGTTCAGAGAAAAGACGGTGTACTTGTCACGGGGCAGACCTAAGAAATGGAACAGAATTTGGTCTCAATGGAATGCTTATCGTGGGAATGTATGTACTCCCCCTCAGGACTTTGCCCTTAACATCCCCTTGTCTCCCTAGATGACATTCCAAGTCCTCACACGTTAACCATATATACCGCACGGTTTCCTCGCTGCCCCCCGTCATTGATCTGCCTTGTGAAGTGTGTTATGTTGTTTGTTTATTGATTTTTAATTAAAAAATTATAAAACAAAAAAAACAAAAAAAAAAAAAAAACTATTCATTTTGCATTAAAGCATTAAGACAGGAAAATAAAGCTGTAACATGATTTTCGCTCACTGGCTTTACGTCTATTACGCCCCTGTGGGCAATTAGACCTCTTATGTGGCCGTTGTTCATGAAAATACCTCTCGGTTAATTTATAATCACACTTTTTAAACACAGTTTTTGCATTTATGATATTTTCTTCCTAGAAAATACAACGCTGCATTTTGTTTTACTCATTATTTGGCCCCAGTGGGCAAGCCTACGGCCTTACTGTCCAACAAGATAAACTTAGAATTCATCAGTCCTGCTCAACTGAGCCCTTGTTCGATAAGTCCTCCGACGTTCGCAATCTTCAATTTTTATTCATCTCTGCAACAGAAAAGACACATATACTATCTATTACAAAATTGCTTGACTGTCTCTTCTTCAAAACATAAAAAAAACCTTGTTAAAAACCCTTAAAAGATACATAGTAAGTGGAAGGCCGACTGTGGACCAGGTACTAACCGAGCCTGCTATTGTTCTTATCTTAGATGTATCGACATCTCTTCATCAAAGTTCAGACCAAAGGGTATCAGTGTATTAAACTTGATAATCATTTTGGATTCGAGTTTTCTTAGTTCGATTGTGCGGTTCCCTCCTCTGTCTCTTAGAGGTACTGAATCCTGAGACAGAAGAGGGGGTCGCCAGTAGGTAGTTATAGTTAAGACCTACTTTCCATAGGAAATCCAAACATTCTATTTGGAATAACATTGGCGCCGGTGGACGAATCTTTGCAAATGTCTCCAAGAAAATGGCCTGCTTGGTTCCGCTCATTCCCTGAAAGGTTGGGGGTGATTCGTCAAGTGGGGGCCGAGAAAAAAAGGGGGGTCCTAAAACGTGTTTTCCCTATGCAATTTTCTAAAGGGACCTTTAGCCAGGGCTACAGCCCGAACGGCTAAACGGAATTACACCCAATTTGGCAGAGAGGTAGAGTTCGGTTCGCAGATTGTGCTTTTTGTTGAATGGTGTAAATGCGTTCAGTAGTTTCAGAGAAAATTATAAGTAAAATCATAGTGATATCTACGAGCGCGAGCTGTATGCTAATTGGCTGTTAACTGTCTGTCAACACTCAAAACCAGGAAGTGTTGGCGGCCATCTTGTGCCTCGGTAGCACAGAGTCACAAGAAAACAGTAAAACAAAGTTGAAAAAATAAGTAAGGGGGCACAGTAGAAAAATGTTGACCCTCTAGGCCTGCTGAGGGTGTCGCACATGGATCTTTAGGCCCCCCAATATTTTTTTTATTTCAAAACCGCAGGGTACGCGTATCGTACTCGTACGCTGTGGAAAAGGGAAAAAAAAAAACTAGAAGTCCGTTTTATTCTTAATTAGCTCCCAGGGGGGGGGGGGCAAATCCTGGGGGCAACTTTTTTCTATAATGGGGGGTTGAAAGGTCCCCCCCGAGCCCCGGGGAACGCCACCCCCAGGGTTTTATTTTGAAGTATGCAGGCGGGTTCACGGCCCCCCCACATGCTCCGGGGACCGCCACCTTCCTGGGGCAGTAATATTTAAAAATGGGAGGACCGTGACGGCACGGACCACCCAGCCGCGGGGACCAGGATCTTGCGGGGCTTTTTAATGTTGGGAGGGGGTCGCGCAGCCTCCCTCCTGGAGCTGTTGATTGCCCTGGGGTCCGACACCTCCCAGGGCCGGCTTCTGCAGTGTCCTGGGGTACCTACCCCCAAGACACTGCTGATTGCTATGGTAGGGCGGGAGGGTTGCGGCTTCCACTTTAGTACAGCAAACCGCTTTCCTATTTGAAAGAGAGAGCAAGTTAATATGCTGTCTTTTTTAAGTAGGAAATCAGATTACTTTTTGTTAGAGAGAGGAGCATATAAACTGGTCTCTCTGACAAAGCAATGCCGGCTTTCGAACAACGCGGGGAGCTGGCTGGGACCGTGGAGTATTGGGGTTCCCAACACGGTACCAAATGTTATTTTTTGAGTCCAGGGTGATGGGGTCACTTTGTAGCTCCTTAAACACTCGTGTGGCGACGCGCTCTAGTTTACCAGAGTGTGCGGCCACTGCATTCTGGAAACGTAGGCGGGCACGGGAGTTGCCGCGAGTCTAGAAATGGGACATTAAACCCTCATATACTTATCTCTGTGTCCGTGTGGTTATTAGGAGGAGATTGTTATAATTCTATTTTTTTGTGTTTTGTGAACAAGTTTTTTTTAAAAGCAAAAAAATGGAACTGGAACTCCAAAAATGTCCAACAGGAACAAAAAAATGAAAACTAATGCCGAGGACAGCGATGCTCCTGCTTCTTGCATTTTATCAGGTCAATAGACTGTTCCCCATAACACAAAAGTTTATTGCAATAAATTCATAGAATTTTAAGTTTAGCAAAATCAGGATCAATTTGTGGGTGTGGACTGCTTGCTGAAAATGCTAGTGCAGCAGTTGATGTGGTTGGTGGTGCAGCAGGTTGGTTGTCCTGCAACCTCCGTGTTGCAGCTCGGGCAAAGTTGTTGGGGTGCAAATTCTTCACGTTTCGCTCCATATTTGCTGTGCCAAAGTAGTATTTTTTAGATGGATCACCCCTTGATAGAGTTGTTTTGCAAATTTTACAGGTTACTAACGGAGCATTAACTTTGTTTTGTCCTTCAGGGAAAGTTAAAAACTTGCAAATCAGAGCTTCTTTCCTCTTCTTTGGAGGTTGTTTAGGAATGAAATATTCCTCTGAAGAATGGGTGGAAGATGAGTCCATTGGTGTTGTTATGGCAATTTTCCTTCTATTTGACAATATTCTCAGAAGAGATGCTTCTTCTTAGAAAGTGAAAGTAGAATGATTAAAATGGGACAGAACTTTCAACAGTTGGAATAGGAAGTGTTATGAACCAATGAAATCTCTTCTTTTAAAGTCTCATGGCTTTGCGTACGCTTACGATGTGGGTTCATATGACGTTCCAACGCAATTTGTGTAATTGCTTTTAAAAGTAATATACGATTGTTTAAAGTTTAAAAAAACTGTTTTCATAAGTATCCTACATAATGTATTATATTAGTATGTTCATTAAATACATAAATATATGTTTTTAAACAATTAAAAACATTTGCGTCTTTCGCGTACGGGGCGCAGTACGTGATGTCATACGTAAGCTTTGATGCGACGTGTAACGTGAAAGCGTATTCGTAGCGTATGCTGAGAATGATTAGCAGACAAACTATGGTGCAATCACTCTCTCGCTGTCAAATCAGAGCACAAGGCGGGCTATGAGAATTGTTACAAGTGGTCACTCATTGGAGATCCGATTCAGCTGTGTGGCATATCACCGGTATCATAATGTTACTTTTTAAGACTGTTCAAGTTTGAGGTTTGTATGAAATACTATGCTGTAGGCAGATATGGATCTTTAGGGAGCGCTTATCTCCATGAAAGTTGGTTATTACCATTTATATATAGTTGCTTGAGGGAGGGAAAAGAAGTTTGTCAGAATGGCGAGGATTGCTCAATAGCACCAGATCACTCCTTACTTTGTGGACGCATACAATTGCATGGCTCTTGTAATCAAGATGCGGCTAATTTGGCCTGAGTTTTGAAAGGCACTCCGACACCTGCTATCATAACAACGTTCAGTTTACTGGCAAACGGAAGGTATTTACTTTGAAATAATGCAGATTGTTGTGCGATGTTAGCAGGCATCGCTTACATGATTACGGTAACTGAGCGTGTGGTTTGCTATAAAAAAGTTGTGTTGACTCCTCTGCATGGGAAGCTGGAGGTTTCTCTCTGGCCGTCGTTTCCGACCTTGAAAGCAGAGTCAACCAAATGAGCCGTATAAGAGCGCTATTGTCTCAAAAAGAGGACGCTCTTACATCTGCTAGAGAAACATTTGTCTTTCATGTAGCAATCACCCGCACAGAAGTGCATGCTTTATTAAATACAGACGTGCCCCGGAATTTTAGGGAGTTAATTTAGACTATCTTTAATGCGTCCTCGAGTAGGGGGTTAGCTTACTTTTTTAAAGTTATAAGCAGTGGCCTTGTGACTTCTGTAGAAACTATGGGGTCGGTATGTGGGACTGCCCGCCATAAGGGCGGGAGTCCCGTGGGGGGGTATTAGGATGTGCCCGCCACAGTGGCGGGCACATCCTGTATTTTTAGCATTGTGGCGGGCGGTGCTCTCTGCACCGCCCGCCACAATGCTAAAAATGCATTTCAGCAATTTCATTTACAAAGCGGCAGGCACCGTGCGGTGCCTGCCGCTTTGTTAATACAAATGAAGGGGGATACCACAGGTCCCCCCTTGTGCATCCCCCACCCCTCCTTCACTTTGGGGGCCCGCAGGGGCCCCCAGAGTGAAGACTGCATGCCTTTCCGTGGCGGCATCGCCGCCGGTGAAAGGCACCTTAAAACAACCATCATAATATGGCTGGCGGTTATTCCTTTTCCGCCCCGGCTGCAAGGCGACCGGGCGGAAAAGTGGTGGACGGTCTTTCCGTCCGCCGAGGTCCCCCCGCCATACTAATATGGCGGGGGGAAAACGAGTGTGGATGTCGGGCGGATTTCCCCCCGCCAGGCTGGTGGTGGCTACCGCCAGCCTGGCGGGGTGCAATCCACCCGACATCCTAATGGGCCCCTATATATGTCTTGTTGGTGTTTTTTCATTCGATTTTTTCCAGCATCTTTGGTGGATTGTCCTTAATGCTCACATTAGTTGCCGGTGTGCTTGTATTAATTTGTTTACTTAAATATGGATGCACATCTTGCAGCAGACGACAAAATGTCCCGGATGTTGCTGGTCTGCAACCGAATGCTTAGTTATTACGGAGCGCTGCCTCTGGCTACATTGAGCGCAGCTTATGGATTATCGCTTCGATTCTCCTTTTTCACACGCGTTCAGCCTGTCTTCCATTGCCTGGGCTGTGATTTCGACTGGGCCCTGGATTTGTGTCTCTGCAGTACGGTATCTCCCAACGCGGATTATGACCAGCTGATGAGCCCCTTAGTGGTTCATGACTTACTCTGTTCTGGCGGCTGGATTATGGCCTTAGCAGCGATACATGGAATAATGGTACGTTGGAATGTTTTTGCAGCGGTGCATGACTTCTTGGCACGCAGTTACATTGAAGATGACCCGAGTTTTCCTCTGATGGTGATAGAGGCTCCGGTCGTTGAGGAACATGTATGTTCATTCCCACTATTGAATTGGATGGCTGAAATGTTTCCAGATGAGAACAATGACTTCCTCTGGGAGGCTGTTGCTACATACTGTGCTTATACGCTGGTGAAAAAAGACTGTTTGATTTTTCTACCTATTCTTTATTATTTAGTTACTGCTTTTTATCAAAGATCGAATAATTTTGTTTTGCAAAATTGAACTTGACTCTGCTTTTTAGGCTTGGACTCTGCGTTCATAATTTGCCCACGTTTATATTATGTGCTTTGGTCAAGGAAAGGTGTCGTGGGCTGAGCCTTGCACTTACACCGTGTTAAGTTAGCATGGGTTTATTAGAAGCTTAAACGCCATTTTTGTTTTCCTGCTCTGCTTTGCACACAACATGCACTTGCAATATTGTTTAGAGAAGGGTGAGGATTTTGCTTCATATGAGAATAATTTGATATACTACATTTGTAGACTGCCTCACTACTTTAGTGTGTATAGTGAGAGCATGAAACATCAAGGTTATCTTGGATACTGTGTGTGTTATTGGGAATGATCTTCACACGTTCGAGCCATAAGACATATGCAGCTGTGGCATCTCTGATACTGGCGCGCTTAGTAATGCACTGTGCAGGCATGATTACACACAGTTGGAGAAAATCCGTGCCTTGACAGATTGTGTAGAACTCAATGTGATCCACTATTGCTGAGTAACAGAGGTATGGGTCTGCCTATGTAGTCGTATGAGATCTTCTGTAGTTATAAACTAACCTGCTAAGTAGGGAGGGTGAAATCTAGGTATATTTTAAATCTGTTTCCCTTTTGCATTATAGGATGCTTTCTCCCTTTGTATTTTATGGAATAGTAACAATGCTGACAACTTTGTTTCTGATAATATGTTTGCTTGTATTATCTAAGGCATGAGATTACGGTGTTAGAAATAAACATTTCAAAGTTGCAGGTGTCTTTATTTAGTGCTTGTTTTGGACTGGTGTAAGACTGTAACGAAAGAGTGCTCTTGTTATCTACCTTACCTGAGGTAACCTAAGTCGCATGTTGTGGGTTGACTGATAATTGGTGTTTTTGCTATAGGACGAAGAACCAATGAGTCACTGATTGCTAGTCTGTTAGGGGGTTTGGGTACTAAGGTGGGGTTTGGAACACCGTAATTCACTGAGGTCGTAAGTCTTTATGCATAGTTGTGTGTAGGAGCAGAATCACTGCAAAAGTAGTTACAACAAAAAGGCTCGATAAAGGGCCCTGAGTTTGAATCAAAATATGAAATTGAAGAATAATTGATATGTGCAGCCAAGAAAGGGAGCAAGTGTGCAAATTTCATAGTGCCTTCGGCCGGGGTAGATGTTATAATAAAAAGTGTCGATAAAGGGCCTGCACTTTGAATTTGAATTAAAGAAGAAATATTGATAACCCCAGCCAAGAAAGGGAGCAAGTAGGTGTGTGTATGTGTGGATGATGTGTTTATTGAGCAGAAGATGAATAAGGTGAAAAATAAGAAAGGCTGCAGACATTCAAACTTTGTACTTCTTTGTGAGGGAAGTGGCTGTTTAGTTTTCCTGTGCATATATATATATATAAATATATATATATATATATATATATATCCTTGCTTCCTTGTGTTGCCAGGTCGCGCACTCAGACACGGGTGCTTGTGTGCGGGTGGCAGCACCCCGCTTTAATCCAGGCTTTCCCTTTCTCCCCTTTCAAAGTAAGCACAGCACTCGCAGGGGGAGGGTTCAGATTCTTTATTACTCCCTCAGAGAACCAGACGCGTTTCGGCTACCGCCTTAGTCTTTGGTACCAAAGACTAAGGCGGTAGCCGAAACGCGTCGGGTTCTCTGAGGGAGTAATAAAGAATCTGAACCCTCCTCCTGCGAGTGCTGTGCTTTCTTTGAAAGGGGAGAAAGGGAAAGCCTGGATATATATATATATATATATATATATATATATATATATATATATATATATATATATATATATATATATATATATATATATATATATATATATATATATATATATATATATATGCACAGGAACACTTAACAGCCACTACATATATATATGTGTGTATACATACATACATATATATATATATGTATGTATGTATACACACATATATATATGTATACACACATATATATATGTATGTGTGTTTTTGTAAGTTTATATTCATATATAGTATTATATATCAGATTTATTTAATTGCATATATTAGGAAATGTAAGATTTACTACTCTAAACTTACGATGTACTAGTATAAACTCATTATGTATTAAGGAGTTTAATTTTTGTATTTTTTTTAACTATATTAGTATGAAACAATTTTTTCCGTTATTTTTTAACTTACCGTTACAAGAATAGGGACCCGATATTTTTTTCAATGATATGTTTGACAATATTTATGCCACACGATATTGTTGATTTCAGTATTCTGCCAGTGATCCCATAAATCATTCACGTAGGAGAAGAGTTCAGTAATTGAGAAATGTTCTTCACCTGTTCTAACCAATATTGCAGAATTATATTAAAAAAATTGTGACAAATGAGCAACAAAACAGGAAGTGCTATAACAGCTGGAAGTGCCATTAAACTCACAGGGCTTTAGTTGTAAAACTAGGACATACGTTTGAAGTACAATGTTTTGATAGAGATGATTGCAGATGTTACTTTTGAGATGGATGCAAATATTCTAGTTGGGACTGAATGTTCCCACTATACGGTGTGTATTTTCTGTTTCAGGAGTAAAACAACAGTTTAAAGAAACAGGCTAAGCAACCATCTCAAGTACATTAGCACACACTACAGTTTCATTCTGGTTTCCTTATTGCATTGATGATATCATGCTTGAGATTTCACGTCGCACACTATAGTTTGAAATTTCAACTGCTAAATTCATAGAACACATATGTTAATATAAACAAGTCAGTTAATGCCATAAGTACCTTTTCTTATGAAGCAGTTATAAGCAGTCAGTGAAATTCGGTGAATCTTCTGCAGTGGCATTTTCCATGCTTTATGGATTTCCATTATTTTACAGATAAACCACATTCTACGCTATATGCAGTTGTTGCCCATGCAGGAAAGCGTGTACGCAGAATTTTGTACAGACATTGGCACATAGTACGTAGTGACCCCACACTAGGACCATCATGTGCTAAGTTGCCGCAGATTACATACAGAAGGGCTAAGTCTATGAAGCAGGAATTGGTATCTAACATTCCGAGCCAAGTGAGTAACACCAATTGGCTTCAGAATAAGAAGGGATTTTTCAAGTGCACAAAGTGCAAAGCATGCCAGCATGGTATCAATGTCAGCAAAGTACACCTCCTACTCAGGAAAACACCTTTGGAGTTGAGAGGGAATTTTAATTGTAAAACAGATTATGCAATCTATGTTTTACAATGTACTTGCAAGAAACGGTACGTTGGAAGTACCTTGCATCCAGTACATGTAAGGATTCTACAGCATTTAAGAGCTGTGGCCAACGATGACCAAAGTTACCCTGTGGCACGCCATATCAACGCTTTTCACGGAGGGAGAGTAGAAGAGGAGGTAACAGACTCCTAGCACTTAGGCGATTGGAATCGAGGTATATTATCTTGCTCGACACCAAGGCTCCTAACGGCTTAAACTCCGATAAGGCATTAAGTGTGCACTTGTAACCGAATACACAAATGACTAGCCCGGCATTCAGATATATACCCTTTTTTATCTGTAATTTCATTATCAATTGGCTCCATGCAAAAATCACATATCCCACTCCTCTGAAACTTCGTGATAGGGATATGGGTAAAAAAATTACAGTATTAGCACTTTATATTGAAATCAAATTTCACAATGAGAGAGTCAGGTTTTTTGGAGCACAAAGGTTAATTAAATTTTAGTAAATTTACACAAGTTAATTCACAAATCACAGTACTGAGTTACCCAATATGAGATAAAAGAGAGATATTGGAGGCCAACATCACTATGACATACATATGGGAGTATTACAATAGTCCATATTCGACCAATAGCCCACTGGGGCAAGATACCTCGTGTAAAGATGCTATAAATTGATGTCAAAAGGCCTATTGAAACTGCTGTAGGGTTGTATAATGATGGCTACAATGCAATCCAGTACTGCGAGAAGTCACGCAATCCAGCAAGAGTTAATGATATACATTTATTGTGTATTACGAATTATACGTGCCTCACGCTATTTCTCTTGTTTTGAATTGGCTCTTTATATGTGTTTTGATTAATCTGAATTCTTGATTTGGCTTTATGAAACTGTTTTGTGATGATGGTTATGATTTAAGTATTGTATTGTCATTGGAATGTCACATTTAAATAATGTTCACAGAGTGTGTTAGTAGTATTGTGTTAATGTAGTTTTGCTTTATTTGGTAAATAATTTTGTGTGTTGTATTCTCCTGTTGCCATATGAAATAATAATTTTTGAAAAAATCAGTCATAAAAGGTATAAATAAAGATACCAGACCAGATTTAATGTTTATGTTTATTTGGTCCCGAAATAATATTTAAGTGATTGAGTGAGGGGGCACATTTTTGTCGGTTCACAATATATAGGGTCCAGCCCTCCCTCAGCCCCGCTAAGGACCTAACTCCTCTTTGTTTGCTGTTTTTAAATTTCACAGCATATATTCTTTAAATAATTTTCTCTCACTGTTTAAAAACACAAAAATGTTATGTCTTGCACTTTTGTTAGATGGTCACGAACACAGGTATTGTTGTTGCATGGGTACATCATTACAGAAACATTAGAAAATAGAAATGATATTGAGAGCAATAGCAAATAAGATTGTTCATGTATGAACTGTTAAAGTTTTACAAATAGAATGAATTATGTTTTAGTTTAAGGAAAATCTAAAATTAGGAGTTGCAATGCCCTGAATTACTCGTGATACAAATGTTTCTGTCACTTTAATGTAGCTCTTCCATGTCTATGATAATGGGGAGGGTAACCATAGCAACTAACCTACGTCATCAGGAGGCTCCGACAACCTGTTGTGGGTGTGTATATATTCTTATCGTTTTCACTTTGAAGTTGTTGTGAACAAGGCGGTCGTCCCGCCGAAACGCGTAAGCCATCCTCTTTGACAGAATCCCACGGAGTCAGCGCCTTTGTGTATTGCTGTAACGAAGGTTTGGATGATATATATATATATATATATATATGAACACACCCTCCTCCTCTCGAAGAAGCAGAGGCCACAACGGGGGACGGTCTGGAAGCAACTTTATTAAAATATCATGGCGAATGCATTTCGGCATAAAATGCCTTCCTCAGCGCCCAAGACTACAGGAGGCTTCCTTCAAAATACCATCACAGTCCTGCAGCCTTTAGTAATCCAGTGATTTAGGCTCCGCCCTACACGATGTTCTCACACCTGCTGCAGTTTCCGATGTGGTCGTGGACTGCAACACCCAGAATGCAGTGTTCTGCTGCCAGGTAAGTGCTGTGTGGAAGAGCTGAAACAGCAATTAATCGGACGGTTCGCAGGGCTGGAATGTTGTCAGATGCCCAATCTTCCTGCTTGTGATACTGCTACAAAGCGCTTCCTTATGTCCCCACACCGCTTCAGCCTCAAAGCGCAGGAACATCCTTGGCGGGGGCAGCAACAGCAATGCGTGACGCCCAGGGTGAAGCAGAGTCTCCTCACCACCGCCCTTTATGTCCGCAAACCTCGAGGCGGGCCACGGCCAATCCAATACCTTGGAGACACCACAAATTGCCGAAGCAACAGCCAGCAAATGTCCGGGCCAACTTGTGAAGCGGGGGCCTCCAAACTGCGCTACTGGCCAGCGCAGAAAATATGAACACACCCTCCTCCTCTCGAAGAAGCAGAGGCCACAACGGGGGACGGTCTGGAAGCAACTTTATTAAAATATCATGGCGAATGCATTTCGGCATAAAATGCCTTCCTCAGCGCCCAAGACTACAGGAGGCTTCCTTCAAAATACCATCACAGTCCTGCAGCCTTTAGTAATCCAGTGATTTAGGCTCCGCCCTACACGATGTTCTCACACCTGCTGCAGTTTCCGATGTGGTCGTGGACTGCAACACCCAGAATGCAGTGTTCTGCTGCCAGGTAAGTGCTGTGTGGAAGAGCTGAAACAGCAATTAATCGGACGGTTCGCAGGGCTGGAATGTTGTCAGATGCCCAATCTTCCTGCTTGTGATACTGCTACAAAGCGCTTCCTTATGTCCCCACACCGCTTCAGCCTCAAAGCGCAGGAACATCCTTGGCGGGGGCAGCAACAGCAATGCGTGACGCCCAGGGTGAAGCAGAGTCTCCTCACCACCGCCCTTTATGTCCGCAAACCTCGAGGCGGGCCACGGCCAATCCAATACCTTGGAGACACCACAAATTGCCGAAGCAACAGCCAGCAAATGTCCGGGCCAACTTGTGAAGCGGGGGCCTCCAAACTGCGCTACTGGCCAGCGCAGAAAATATGAACACACCCTCCTCCTCTCGAAGAAGCAGAGGCCACAACGGGGGACGGTCTGGAAGCAACTTTATTAAAATATCATGGCGAATGCATTTCGGCATAAAATGCCTTCCTCAGCGCCCAAGACTACAGGAGGCTTCCTTCAAAATACCATCACAGTCCTGCAGCCTTTAGTAATCCAGTGATTTAGGCTCCGCCCTACACGATGTTCTCACACCTGCTGCAGTTTCCGATGTGGTCGTGGACTGCAACACCCAGAATGCAGTGTTCTGCTGCCAGGTAAGTGCTGTGTGGAAGAGCTGAAACAGCAATTAATCGGACGGTTCGCAGGGCTGGAATGTTGTCAGATGCCCAATCTTCCTGCTTGTGATACTGCTACAAAGCGCTTCCTTATGTCCCCACACCGCTTCAGCCTCAAAGCGCAGGAACATCCTTGGCGGGGGCAGCAACAGCAATGCGTGACGCCCAGGGTGAAGCAGAGTCTCCTCACCACCGCCCTTTATGTCCGCAAACCTCGAGGCGGGCCACGGCCAATCCAATACCTTGGAGACACCACAAATTGCCGAAGCAACAGCCAGCAAATGTCCGGGCCAACTTGTGAAGCGGGGGCCTCCAAACTGCGCTACTGGCCAGCGCAGAAAATATGAACACACCCTCCTCCTCTCGAAGAAGCAGAGGCCACAACGGGGGACGGTCTGGAAGCAACTTTATTAAAATATCATGGCGAATGCATTTCGGCATAAAATGCCTTCCTCAGCGCCCAAGACTACAGGAGGCTTCCTTCAAAATACCATCACAGTCCTGCAGCCTTTAGTAATCCAGTGATTTAGGCTCCGCCCTACACGATGTTCTCACACCTGCTGCAGTTTCCGATGTGGTCGTGGACTGCAACACCCAGAATGCAGTGTTCTGCTGCCAGGTAAGTGCTGTGTGGAAGAGCTGAAACAGCAATTAATCGGACGGTTCGCAGGGCTGGAATGTTGTCAGATGCCCAATCTTCCTGCTTGTGATACTGCTACAAAGCGCTTCCTTATGTCCCCACACCGCTTCAGCCTCAAAGCGCAGGAACATCCTTGGCGGGGGCAGCAACAGCAATGCGTGACGCCCAGGGTGAAGCAGAGTCTCCTCACCACCGCCCTTTATGTCCGCAAACCTCGAGGCGGGCCACGGCCAATCCAATACCTTGGAGACACCACAAATTGCCGAAGCAACAGCCAGCAAATGTCCGGGCCAACTTGTGAAGCGGGGGCCTCCAAACTGCGCTACTGGCCAGCGCAGAAAATATGAACACACCCTCCTCCTCTCGAAGAAGCAGAGGCCACAACGGGGGACGGTCTGGAAGCAACTTTATTAAAATATCATGGCGAATGCATTTCGGCATAAAATGCCTTCCTCAGCGCCCAAGACTACAGGAGGCTTCCTTCAAAATACCATCACAGTCCTGCAGCCTTTAGTAATCCAGTGATTTAGGCTCCGCCCTACACGATGTTCTCACACCTGCTGCAGTTTCCGATGTGGTCGTGGACTGCAACACCCAGAATGCAGTGTTCTGCTGCCAGGTAAGTGCTGTGTGGAAGAGCTGAAACAGCAATTAATCGGACGGTTCGCAGGGCTGGAATGTTGTCAGATGCCCAATCTTCCTGCTTGTGATACTGCTACAAAGCGCTTCCTTATGTCCCCACACCGCTTCAGCCTCAAAGCGCAGGAACATCCTTGGCGGGGGCAGCAACAGCAATGCGTGACGCCCAGGGTGAAGCAGAGTCTCCTCACCACCGCCCTTTATGTCCGCAAACCTCGAGGCGGGCCACGGCCAATCCAATACCTTGGAGACACCACAAATTGCCGAAGCAACAGCCAGCAAATGTCCGGGCCAACTTGTGAAGCGGGGGCCTCCAAACTGCGCTACTGGCCAGCGCAGAAAATATGAACACACCCTCCTCCTCTCGAAGAAGCAGAGGCCACAACGGGGGACGGTCTGGAAGCAACTTTATTAAAATATCATGGCGAATGCATTTCGGCATAAAATGCCTTCCTCAGCGCCCAAGACTACAGGAGGCTTCCTTCAAAATACCATCACAGTCCTGCAGCCTTTAGTAATCCAGTGATTTAGGCTCCGCCCTACACGATGTTCTCACACCTGCTGCAGTTTCCGATGTGGTCGTGGACTGCAACACCCAGAATGCAGTGTTCTGCTGCCAGGTAAGTGCTGTGTGGAAGAGCTGAAACAGCAATTAATCGGACGGTTCGCAGGGCTGGAATGTTGTCAGATGCCCAATCTTCCTGCTTGTGATACTGCTACAAAGCGCTTCCTTATGTCCCCACACCGCTTCAGCCTCAAAGCGCAGGAACATCCTTGGCGGGGGCAGCAACAGCAATGCGTGACGCCCAGGGTGAAGCAGAGTCTCCTCACCACCGCCCTTTATGTCCGCAAACCTCGAGGCGGGCCACGGCCAATCCAATACCTTGGAGACACCACAAATTGCCGAAGCAACAGCCAGCAAATGTCCGGGCCAACTTGTGAAGCGGGGGCCTCCAAACTGCGCTACTGGCCAGCGCAGAAAATATGAACACACCCTCCTCCTCTCGAAGAAGCAGAGGCCACAACGGGGGACGGTCTGGAAGCAACTTTATTAAAATATCATGGCGAATGCATTTCGGCATAAAATGCCTTCCTCAGCGCCCAAGACTACAGGAGGCTTCCTTCAAAATACCATCACAGTCCTGCAGCCTTTAGTAATCCAGTGATTTAGGCTCCGCCCTACACGATGTTCTCACACCTGCTGCAGTTTCCGATGTGGTCGTGGACTGCAACACCCAGAATGCAGTGTTCTGCTGCCAGGTAAGTGCTGTGTGGAAGAGCTGAAACAGCAATTAATCGGACGGTTCGCAGGGCTGGAATGTTGTCAGATGCCCAATCTTCCTGCTTGTGATACTGCTACAAAGCGCTTCCTTATGTCCCCACACCGCTTCAGCCTCAAAGCGCAGGAACATCCTTGGCGGGGGCAGCAACAGCAATGCGTGACGCCCAGGGTGAAGCAGAGTCTCCTCACCACCGCCCTTTATGTCCGCAAACCTCGAGGCGGGCCACGGCCAATCCAATACCTTGGAGACACCACAAATTGCCGAAGCAACAGCCAGCAAATGTCCGGGCCAACTTGTGAAGCGGGGGCCTCCAAACTGCGCTACTGGCCAGCGCAGAAAATATGAACACACCCTCCTCCTCTCGAAGAAGCAGAGGCCACAACGGGGGACGGTCTGGAAGCAACTTAATTAAAAAAACATAGGTTTCACATACGTTATAGTTAGGAATTAGCATTTAAAAAACCTTAGAAATTCACTGTAAAAACCATAGGTTTCACACACGTTATGGTTAGGAATTATCATTTAAAAAACCTTAGAAATTCACTGAAAAAAACATACGTTTCACACATGTTATAGTTAGGAATTAGCATTTAAAAAAACCTTAGAAATTCACTGAAAAAAACATAGGTTTCACACATGTTATAGTTAGCTGGACATTACACTTATACAAAACCATTGAAATTCCCCCGTTATAGTTAGTTCAGCTAACTATAACTCGCGTGCCCGCAATGCACTGCTGATGACGTCACATATAACATCACTCATGACATGGTCAGTGACATCACTCATGACATCACTGATGACATCTCAAATGACATCGCTGATGACACTACACTACACATTTCTTCACAAAAAGTGCTCCTCAATAGTTTCGCAAGTTGTAGCATGCCCCAGACAGTAGCTGTCTGGAATGGCCCCAATGATGAAGCATGTCACCTAGGGGCAACCCTTGGTGAGTGAGGGGACTCGAGAAGAGAATTTTCTCTTCTTAGATTCGGGGCATTGTTTCACATATTTATCGGAAGCACTTCCCTTTGGTTAGGTTCTCTGATCTGTCATTTACAGATTTGTTAATAACTATACACAGTCTGGAGAATGAACCTGACATCTATCTCTATCTCCCCTTTTTTGTTTGTTCTGTATTATTATATAACACTGGATCAAAGATAGGAAAATCTAACTGTACGGCATATCGGTAGGCATACTCGACTGAATAATAAACAACCAGCTGAGCACCAACAGGAAGCCCTTGGTGAGAAGTTTAAACACACAATTGCACTCATCCTGACAGACCGACATTTAGGATAGCCACAAGAGTAGAACCAGAACTCACAGGGACAGCCCCTCCAGGTAGAGGTGAGGTTGGCGGCCCTGGTACTCCTATTGCCAAAATTATAACATAATTTGAAAAATGAAATCAGGGAAGGTTAGGAAACAAATAACACAAAAACACATCAAACCAAAAAAAGGGTCAAGAAAATCGAAGACTTCCCTGGAAAACTAGACAAAATCAATTCAAAGCCAAGGAGGTACATTAATATCACCCACTCAATCCCTATTTGGGAAAATGAATTCCCGTGGAAAAATCAGCTTCCTAAAGGATCCAGCAACTGCCATCTACGCAACGAAGGATCAAATGATGGGCCTTTTCAACCCGTTAACCCCACAAAGGCTTGATACTGCTAAACCGGAATTCAGAAAC
This sequence comes from Lissotriton helveticus, assembly GCF_964261635.1. Lineage (NCBI taxonomy): Eukaryota > Metazoa > Chordata > Amphibia > Caudata > Salamandridae > Lissotriton > Lissotriton helveticus. The sequence continues at coordinate 642,642,160 of NC_136071.1, read as the reverse complement.
AAGTTTACCACAGGATAAACTGGACACAAAGGATCAGATCGGGACAATAGAATCGAGAACCCAGCCCAAGTGCATGCTATAAACCTAATACATTGGTTTTTTTAATATCTTTTTTATGGCAGATTATAACAGTGAAAGTATCACAAAGGAGAAAAAAAGACAATCATTTACAAGGGAATCGAAGATATATCAGAACAATGCAAAATATGGTTCACGCCAATGCATGTTATCCATAGAAAGAAAACAAAAGGCCACTTTTTCAAACAAACAAAGAGGTATAAGAAGGAGCGTGTAGAGAAACAGGTAAGTATGCGAGTCATATTAACAGGGTATAGTTGTATAGGCTATGATGAAAGACATAGCAAGGTCATCACTGAAGCCCATTTATGCACCGGTCATACATCAGTTCCAGTAGAGTCTTCGGTGCCATCTGTCAGTAAATTTATTCTGAACTGTACGGTGTCTACAGAGCAGGCTTAGATTATGCCAAATTTGTTGGCTACATCCAGTGCATCATAGTCTGGAGCTAGACGCACATATGCCTTCTTCTCGCCGTCTGGCCTGATCAGGGTGTTGACCTTGGCAACATCAATATCATAAAGCTTCTTTACAGCCGGTTTATCTGGTGCTTGTTAGTCTTGACATCCACAATGAAGACCAGCGTGTTGTTATCTTCAATCTTCTTCATGGCAGACTCCGTGGTAAGAGGGAACTTAATATTTGCATAATGGTCAAGTTTGTTCCTACGAGGAGCACTCTTCCTGGGATACTTCGGTTGCCTCCTTAACCTCAAGGTCCTCGGCCTCCTGAAAGTGGGGGCTGTCCTAATTTTCTTCTGTCTTGTGACTGTGTACCCCCTTAATAACAGACTTTTTAGCTTTCAAAGCCTTGGACTTTGCTTCAGTTTTAACAGGGACTGCTTCCTTCTTGGCCTTCCATGCCTTGTTGGGGGGTGAAAGGTGCCATCTGTCAGTAGTGGAAAGTAACAAGTAGTCTTGCAGCGGTTGTCATATGTTTTTGGGTCTAGAGGCTTGCGGCTGCAATGATACATAGATTTCGCTTGTGATATCACAATATATCAGGTCACGAATCCAAGCCTCCACCATCGAGCCAGTGGTGCTGCCACAGTGTAGAGACAACTAACATTTAGCTAATAGTAACACAACTGTAACACAACCTGCTGGCAACAGTTTAACATAATGTAAATGGGCCATCAGAGAGGTTGGAGTAAGTGAAAGAGCAAACATGTGTGATAAAATGGAAAATACTTCCTCCCAGTAAGAAAGTATTGGTGCGCAGTTCCATGTCAGATGAGCAAACTTGTCACGTTTTATCACACATCGGGTCAGCAATGTGATCTAGTAGGGACGATCCTAGCCTTGAGGTGCGGGGTAGTATAAGCAGTGTAAGTATTTAAAATGTAACAAGCTATGCCAGTGGTTACTGGAAACCAACCATTTCTGTTTGCAGCAGCAATACCACATCACTTCAGGTAAAGGGTTTCCAAAATCCCTCTCCCAAGCAACTCAAGCCCTCTCCACCCCAACAGGTCTCAAATTAAGAAATGCATGGTATAACCGGGAATCCAGATGGACATTGTCCGGGGTCGGGATCAGTGGGGTGAGGGGTGTGAAATCTATGGGTTCTGCTTGAAAGGAGTACGAATATTGTTGTGTACTCGGTGTAGATGGAACTTGTCCTCATGAGATACATGCCCCTCTGTCAATGAAGTCAAAGTTTGTAGTGTGGCATAGCAAAGAGATCAACCAGTGATTGGAGCTGGCATGTAGCCAACGCATGCATCATCAATGCCTCCCCAGTTCATGGGAGCCAAGGGTTATTGTGAAGGGGGATTTGGGGGTAGTATAACAGGTTAAAGCCCAAATACCACTGGAGTCTGGCTCAGGTACAGTATGTGGAAGAAAGCGTCTGTTTCTCCGAGGGGTTATAGATAGGCCGCGGGTATAGTGGCCAAAAGTGGAAGGGGGCGGGCCTGAGTCCATTCCAGTATAAGGTACTACAAGCGAGCATCTGGGTGACACGAATAGTATAGAAAATGTGCTTGCGCTATGAGGTTCTAAAGGTAGAAATGAGGGACCTCAAACCGCCCACGGGCATAGGGCAAGGTCAACATTTGCCAACTAACTTGTGCTTGCTTGCCCAACCAGACCGCCATATAAACCTGCTCGTTAAAGTGTCAAAGAAATTGCCAGTCAGAAATATAGGGATATTGAGAAGTAAATATGAAAAACGGGGTGGTACCACCATTTTCATAATGGCAATTCTACTGGCAATAGATAAAGGGAGCCTGATTCATTTATCGATCTGGGAGGATAGTCTGTCAAGAGCAGGCCATAAAAGAGGCAAGTGACCTCTGGCCAATCCAATGAAGATAAATGCCTAGATATTTCAGGGAATCCATACACCAATGCAGGTGGGTTGAAGACTCCGTCAGTGGAAAGTTTTCAGATTTACTCAAATTAATAGTAAGTCCAGAAAAACTCAGAATCGATGACCTCCCAGAGGAGGTGGGGGGACGGGATTCATCTTGGGGTCCCTAACAAAAAGCATCACGTCATCAGCATACAGGGAAACTAAGAGGGGGCCCTGATGGAACTGCAATCCATGAGCCAGATGATTCTCCTGGAAATGCTCCACTGGGGGGTCCATTGTAATGATAAATAATAGGGGTGAAAGAGGGCACCCCTTGTCTGGTACCTCGAGACAGCGCAAACCGTTCAGTCAAGGTGCCATTTACTTTGAACCGGGCCAGTGGAGCAGTGTAGAGTAGTCGGACTAGGTCTTGAAAACCTTTAGATATACCAAGCTTCTGCAATGTGGCATGCAAAAAGGACCATTCAAGGGAATCAAACACCTTTTCGGCATCCAGTAGGATAGCAGCAGCAGGAATATAAGGAATCATCTGGTTAATAACAGCAAATATTGTGCGGAGATATACTGCAGTGGAGCAGTTCATAACTAATCCTAATTGCAGCCGTGAGATTATGCTTCCATTGAGTAGGGAGAGACGTAAAGCAAGGACATTAGCTAAAATGTTGTTTTCATGGTTCTGAAGTGTCAAGGGACTGTAAAAGGTGCATAATCATGGAGATTTACCAGGTTTAAGTAGGAGAGTTATTACCACCTTGTACAGTGGAGGGGGAAGGGTCCCCTGTGTTATGGATTCCACGTATACTTCCAGTAGCTGGTGAGCCAATAAGGCCTTACTAAAATCTCCTGTAAAGCCATCTAGTCCCGATAGCACTAGTGCAGCTCAGGTCATCAATGGCCTGTGAAATTTTCTCCCAAGAGATGGGCGAGGAATTGGTACCATCAAGCCACAGCATTGCTACCTCTGCTAAATATTCAGCAAGTGACTCATCTGCAACAGCACTTCGGGGGGCATACTAGTGTTTGTAATAGGAAAGAAATGCTGAAGAGATATCTGAGCTATTTGTGGCTAAATACCCATCATCTAGCTTTAATTCTGTGACAAAGGAGGTCTGGTACACTGGGCGAAGTAGCCTGTCCAGTGTGTGCCTGGGCCTTTCACCCTCCCGTACACGTGTGCATATATGCCTAGGCATTTCACTTCACAATGTCACAAGATTGTAAAATTCTTGCAACAACATAGCACTTCAATGTAGCAGCGGAGAGAATCCAGCTCCTTCGGCCTGTTTGTCAAGATACCCAAGTGCGGACTCAATAGTCGCTAGTTCTTCTCTTATGGACCGAAGCACTACCCCCTGTTTGACGATGCAAATTCCTCTGACTGGCGAGGAAAAACTTAACGGGTCTGCAGGTACCTGGGTGGGTAAAGAGGTGGAGTCTCCACTATAGGTCATTCCAGTCCCAACACTGTGCTGTTTACATAAGGATGCAGCATCCACAGGGGCATCAAATATGTGGTATCTGCCTTTAACTTGGATGCACAGATGAGCGGGCTACAACAATGCATAGCACACAGTAGCTTTCTGTAGTGTGCGTTTAACATCGGTGTATTTGTGGCGTGTCTCCTGTACTATTGGCGTGACGTCAGGGAAAAGAGATACAGTCATGCCCTGGTATCGCAGCTGCTCCACCCCGTGATCAAGGTGGAGAGTAGTGTCTCGATCATGATAGTTGAGGAGCCTAGCGATGATCAATCGAGATTGGCAACCAGGCACTGGTCTCGCGTCAATGGTCCTGTGGGCCCTCTCCACAGCAAACGTGGTTGAAAATGCCTCACTGCCGAATAGATCTTGGAGTAGGTGCTCAACATAAGTGTTCATACACCCAGCATTAGTGGATTCTGCTATTCCAGCGATGTGGATGTAATTCCAACGCAATCGTCCCTCTAAATCTTCATCCTTAGCAACCACCATCTGGAAGAGCCTTTCGACTTTCTCGAGGCATTTGGCTGTCATGGTGCCACTGTCTTCTATGTTGGAGATACGTTGCTACGCAGTATTCAGCCATGTTTCCTGCTGGTCAATACATATGTGATTGCCATCCAATCGATTCAAAAGCGCATTAAAACAGGAGTCAAAGGATTTTAATCCAGCTTTTAGCTCGGCCATGATCGCCGCCATACCCTCCAGCACAGGGGTCTCGGCTGTGGACAATTCAGGGAATTAGTCTAGGGTTCCCTCAGCTCCTCCCAACCAGGATGTCTTGGCTGAGTCGAAGGATAATTGTCATTGCTTGTGGTCACAGGAATGGACTGCCAACACGGAAATAGAGTATATCCTATCTTAAAACGCAAACATTAGAAACAAGACCTAGCTATGGTCTGGCCTACAATAAATCATGTAGCAAAGGAAGACACCAAGAACATCTGGGAAGTCTCTACATTATTGAACTCATTAGACACCATACAAATAAACGCAGATGGGACAAACAACATACAGAATCCATGGGATAGTGCTCAGGACTCAAGGAGCCCTGCTCAGAGAAAGCAGATGGAAAAAAGACACTTATTGGACAATGGGTACAGGGCTCGATGAGTGATAGGAACAGTACCCTGAAAATAAAGGAAAGAAATACATGTGAATGCTGCTTCAACCCGTATTATATCTGAGGGGATGACAAATATATAGAGATATAAACATATTAAATCAAACCCAGGACAAACAATCCCCTTGCAAAGTATCAATCAGAAAATAAACCAATGGGAAGTAGCCTGGCAGAGGTGCTCTCAAACAAACAACGGGCAAAATGAATGGATAGTAATAAATGCTAACCTACAAAAGTACAATGAGATGACACAAGTACCAAATTGTCAACAAGGAAACATAGTGTGACTCCCACTCCTGGTTCATAACAAAGGCCAAAGAGCAGCTAAAACATCACAATAATCACATTGTATTAACACCTCAGTACACCTCACAGGGTCACCAGAACCGACTCAATAGAGTAAACATCCTGAGACTGATAGCAGAAATATCAACAATGAATCATCTCTCCACTACCGACTTGTTTTCAATAAGGTTTAACTCTCAGGGGGAAAAGAAGCAGTCTGAACAAACTCTGTCTATTTAGAAGACAGAGGAGATCGTATCATTAATTCTACATGCTTCTCAACAGTTTAAAGCCTTGAGCATAAAACTTTCAAAGCCCACAAGGCAATCCTGTATACCCGGTACTACAAAATGCCAGAGGTAAGATGAGAGATGCTGAGCAAGACTCCGTGATGCAGTGGGAGGATCAGAATGCGCGTGAATGCCATTGGATTGCATCAACCATAAACAACATTTCAGGGAAATTACCAGTTAAAAATAGAGACAATAAAGTCAACCAATCATCACTAAATCTTATATCCTGGAATATTGCTTGGGTAAAACAGGAATTGCAGGACAACTCTCTGCCAGACAAATTGGAAAAAATATGAGATCATTGCCTTCCAAGAAACTTGGTTAATTAACCCAGTTCTAGTGGCAGGTTATATTCTCCACCATGTAAAAGCAACAAGAACACAACAGTATGGGAGGCAAAAAGTTAGCCTTGCAGTATACGTCGCCATGGCATTGAACATTACATCGAATCATTTGCCAAACTCCACAATAAATATGTAAATATTTAAATTTGAATCATAGCTGAGATATCCAACAACCACGATAATTTTGATAAATGTTTATGTATTGCACACCCAAGGAAAGGAAAAAGAATTCTGCTATTTAATAAACTAACTTCTACGATAACGGAAATAAGGTTTGTGAGCCCAACATTGGAAATAGTTGTGAGAGGAGATTTTAATTTCAATCTAATTTATACACCAGATGAAAATGAACATCTAGCAGCAGAAAATGCAGTATGGTCAGTACAATCCCAAGCATGCCTGGCATTCAAGCGACCTGATCTAAATGGACAAAAGTTTGTGACAGACTTGGAACATCTTGGTGTGAGAGTTTTAACTGATAGATCCCAGCAGGATAGACCTGAGATGTACTTATCACAGTGGAAAGGGCCTCTCAAAAAGAGATTATACATTCTTACCTTACTGTTGCTTGCACATGTGAAGAAATGTGCCACCAATTATACTACTCGAAGAAACCACTCATATCAACACCTTGCATTGAGCATCTCCCCTTCTAGCCATCCGATAGCCCCACTCGAATTAGGGCAAGTAACAACAACAAATTTAAAGCACCTAAGATGGTTGAGAAACACTCTCTGAACTAGCGGGCATGGCAAAGGAGCTAAAAACAAGTAGTAACAACTTGAAAGGTACCCAAGTAGAGATCTTGGTGACCTTCTTAACGAAACTGCTAAAATATGCTCCTACAATTAATCAGACCAGGAAGCCTCCACACATGCAGACTGAACAATTGGGAACAAAAGACCAGAATTTAAGAAAAGAACTAAAAATAATAGTTGGAACCACAAGAAATGTTGCGACATCAAAGGACGCATTGGAAAAAATCAAAAAAATATCAGGAAGCAGTGTAAAACACAAATTTGTGTTGATATGAGAATGCAGCCAGATGGATTTTGGACCAAGAACCTCTTTAATGCAAAATTAATTACCATCAGAGCCTTCTGGGGAATAGTAAATGGCCTCATGAGATTGTCAAAAGTAATAAACATCTCAAGTATTAAACGTCTCATGTGTCACTGAGGCATTGTGGGCAGCTTAATTAATTAAGACTTTCGCCAAAGATGTACAAACATGTGACAGCGAGGTGAATAATATCAACCAACTTCTAGAAATAGATCTTAAACCAACAGTGGATTCAACTCTCAGAACATCAACCATAATTATCTCTCCCCCGATTTTGACCACTGCAGCAGAGAAGGCCCTATGACAACACCCAGAAGAGAAAGAAGACTAAGGGCCAGATGTAGGTCGGTCGGTAACGGCCGAAAATCGGTATTTTCGGCCGTTACCGACCGAAAAATCAGAATTGGTATGTAGGGCCCAGAATTTTACAGATTCGGTAAATTTACCGATCGGTAAATTTACCGAATCTGTAAAATACCTATTCGGTATTTATACCTATTCGGTATTTTCGATATGTAGGTGGGACTCTTCTGAGTCCCACAACCCTTACCGATTCTGTATTTTACCATCAAATATATTTGATGGTAAAATACCGATTCAGGTGTGCATGCACATGTGTGCATGCACACCTGTGCCATATGACAGGCAGACCTGCCCTTAGGGCAGGTATGCCTGCCACATGGCCCCCGAATCTTTTTTGGGGGTGCTAGAGGGTGTCAAAGTGACACCCCCTGCACCCTTGTCAAAATCTGTATTTACCGATTCGGTAAATACCGACCGGTAATGCCCCATTCATTCCTATGGGCTACGAAGCCCATAGGAATGAATGGGCCATTACCGGTCGGTATTTACCGATTCGGTAAATACAGATATTTACCGATTCGGTAGAAGGAACATCTGGATGTTCCTACATCTCCACCCCTTAGATTTACCGATTTTTAATTACCGAATCGGTATGATTCGGTAATTAAAAATCGGTAAATCTATTTTACCTACATCGGGCCCTAAGTGTCAAAAGCCCAACGATGGCTCCAATTTGTCTAGTAGAGCAGGCCCTACTACAATATACAGTAGGCAATGTATCAAGGGTCAAAGATCCGGCCAAATAGATGGAACACCAGGGCCAAACGGCATTCTGCTGGGCAACCGCACTATCACAGGGTGTTGCTCCCGTGAGGCTCTGTCAACCCCCCCTCCCCCTTTTTTTAGGTAGAAAGGTGTAGTGAGGGTACAGGACCAGTTGTGGGTTACACACACACACACATACAGGGTTTTAACCTTTAATAGTAAAGCTAGTGACTGGGATCAGCACACGCAGCAAGAAGGTTGATGAGCATCCTCTGCCCGATAGTATAACAAGCAGAATTAACTTGGGGTCTTTAACCTCACAGTACACAAGCGAAGGCCACTATTGTAGATAATGATCTGAGTGGGGGGCGGCCTGTTTCCCTTTTTCTCCCCCTTGGGCTCCTGTTATGATTGAGTGAATGCAAAGTGGGCGTGCCAAGATGTTAGCGACAGGAAACAGTCGCTAATATCGCTATCTCCAATTATCAACAAAGCTTTACTTTTGGAAATATTCGCGCTAAGCGCGAATATCTCCAAAATATAACGCCTGCCCAGAGCAGTTCTTAGCCATGTTATCCAATGGAGGGTGGATAACATGGCTAAGAGCATTGTCACGATAATGTATGAATATCGCTGATTTTTCAGAGATATTCATGCATTTTGCAGGATTTTTACCGCTATTGAGATAAACCTTGATAATATCAAGGTTTCTCAGCGGTAAAAATCGTCGGAGCACGGCGATATAATTTTAGTCGCTAACCATGCATAGCGATAATTTTCGCTATTGATTGGTAATATGCCCCTATATTTTTGTTAGCCATACTTTAGAGGACTTTTTACTGCCATAAAAGTTGTTGCTACTACCTATGATGATTATAATCCAATTGAAGTAGTACTTAAAATCTCCTAGGCCTGAGTATAGAATTGAATGTGGCACAAAGAACATGGAGCCTTCAACGGCTAACTTACGATTGGTTTGGCGAGGAGTGGATCCTAATGATGTGTTCCATAGACTGGTCAGGGAGAACCTTACTATATTTGAGGTTTGCTTGGCATCGCAGGGTCCCAATCCTGATGTAATCATGGCATTTAATGATTTCTGTTCAGTCATTGAAACCGAATTACAGATGCTCGTGCGCACTTCACCTAATTGCCCGAGATGGTTTAACCATGAACATTCACTTATAAATCGTGAGCTCAGTAAGGCCCTGTCAGCTAAACAGAGGTGTAACCATATGGTGCAGATGCTTCGGAAAAAACATAAGTCGCCCACCGCTCTGAAGAAGGAAGAGCTATTGCTCAAATGCTAGGATATGCTTGCTAGCACTGCCTGTCTAAAGAACAGTACACATTTTTGGGCCTCTAGTAAAGACATGAGGGCGATGGGTCAGATACTTACACAGTTGTATAACTAACGAAGTATGGTAATCACATTTTTCCATGTTATATACGGCCACTCTTTGTAATAAATATTCTATTGAGCTGCCCACCCCCAAGGGAGTTACAATTTCCCTGCTTGAAGTAGAGGAAGCCATTGAACAGTCCCTGGGCAATAACGCACCTGGCCCTGATGGGGTGCACATTGACCTTCTTAAATACAAACCTGACATCTGGGCCCCGCTTTTGCTTAATATTTTTAAAAACGTAGCCTTCTCTCCATTACCAAGCACATGGTCCACTTCTATCATTGTACCAATTTTTAAAAAGGGTAACCATTTGCAGCCAGGTTGCTAGACCAATCTCTTTGATAGACGCGCAATGAACATTTTAGGAAGGGTTATGAATAATAAGAATAAAATCTGGGTGGAGCAAGATTCTATTTTGCTACCTTGCCAATTGGGTTTTAGAAATAATGTGGGCACAATTGAGCAGTGTCTCAACTTAAACCTATTAATTGGAAAATTCACCAACGCCCAGCAATCACCAATTTACCTAACTTGTATGGACTTAACCTCAGAGTTTGAATATGTTAATTTCTCCGGACTACGGATCACCCTCATAGAGTATGGTATGGATGAGACACTAGTACATTTTGTAGCTTACTTATACAGAGACCTAAAAGCCAGAATCAGAATTAACTACATGAGGAAGTCTCTAATGACATTGGTGTTTTTAGAGGAGTGAGGCAGGGGTGTGTTTTAGCTCTATTACTTTTTATCCTGTACATTAACAACTTACACGTATTTTTAACGACTCTCACCAAAGATGTCCCAAAAGTGAATGGCCGTATACTTTCATCCCTATTATATGCTTATGACTCAGATTTAATGGGCTGCACTCCTAGCACCCTGCGTCTTTTAATACAGGGCTTTGTGGATTTTTTGGCCTCTTTAGATTTATGTACCAATTAAAAAAAATCTTTTATAATGGCCTGCGTCCCAAGGAAGTACTCACTAAATGTTATTTCTGTCAGGAAAGAATGTTTATAATGCACCTTTCCTGCTCCAATTCAAGAAGCCCTCCGCAGACCCATTAGACCTCAAGAACTATAGACCTATTGCTCTCATTCCTTTTGCCGCCAAAGTCACCAAGAAGATTGTCAACAGCTAGCTGACATACTTCATAGAATCCAACTCGACTCTCGGTACCTCGCAATCCAGATTCCGCAAGAACCACAGCACCAAGAGCACCCTCCTAGCCGCTACAGACGACATCCATACTCTCCTCCACCAATGCCACACAACAGCCCTCATTCTACTAGACCTCTTGGCAGCTTTCGACACTGTCTCCCACTGCACCCTAGCCACCAGACTCCACAATGCCGGCATACAGGGAACTGCCCTAGACTGGATCCACTCCTTCCTCGCCGGCGGAACCCAAAGAATCAGACTCCTGCCTTTCTTCTCTGAGCCCCCAGAGATCAGATGCGGAGTACCTCAAAGATCCTTCCTCAGCCCCACACTCTTCAACATCTACATGACCCCACTCACAACCATTGTCAGAAAACACAGACTAAGCATAGTGTCCTACGCTGACGACACTCAGTGCATCCTCTCCCTCCCAAAGGAACCGGACATCACCAGACACAGCTTCCAGGAAGGAATGAAGGACGTCATACTCTGGATGAGCAGCAGTTATCTGAGACTCAACTCGGAAAAGCGGAAGTCCCTGTCCTCAGATCCACCCCCGCTGCTTGGGACAACACCTGGTGGCCCCCCACCCTTGGCAACCCTCCCACACCCACGGACCATGCCCGCAACCTCGGCATCATAATCGACTCCTCTCTCACCATGAACTGACAGATCAATGCTGTTTTGTTTCATAGGGTACCCCAATATAGGCTTCAGGAGTCCCCTAACACTTCACTTCCATTTACCTTAGCATTACACTACATAACGAGTTTTGGTATTGACCTTTTACCTAGTGAAGCGCTGCATAAATGTTTTGTGGTTTTCCCCGAAAACTAGCCTCATTAGTTATGCATAAGGTTTCTCAGAATCACAGCAGGATTACCATCTTCTGCATATTAACTATGTATAAGGGTCATCCCTTCCATCATCAATTGGCCAACATGACACAGCAAGATAGAGTCCCCTGAGGGTACCTTTTGGGTATATATACACCATATCTTTGCCAGAGAAGGCAGAGGAGAAAGACTTCCATGCTGCTTCACTAGCACAAGACGCTGAGGTTCCTGCACGCAGACACTCCAGCTCGCAGTGATCTGACATCCCTCGCGGGGTGTCCATCTCGAGACCAAGACGGGGTCTCACAGTCTCTCACTCCCGGTAATGGGGTTGGCTTTAGCCTAGGGGGATTCTTGGCTCTACACCAACATACATGCTAGGTACACTTAGATACATCTAGTTAGGGTAGCATTGTAGGAGTACGCATTATTATTGTCATGTATTTATATGCTTGCATATATTCAATATTTTAGCACTATGGTAGAAATCTACCATCCATTTACTCTGTTGGTGCTTAGTATCGTTTATAGCTGTTTCTGTCCTATGGTCTTTTCAGCACACCTATTTTACACTGGAATGATGCTGGTTCAATTAATGCTAATTGAAAACATCCCCTCGGTTTATTCTGTGTATCTCTGAGACAAAGTGATCACGAGTGACTGAGCGAAAAGTTCTGTACTGTTTCTGCGATCCCTGATGGGACAGAGTTGTCATGTTTGATAGTTGCCAGGAACTATTCTCTCCTTGGTAAGAGGAGTTTACAGTGGCATTGTGAGCTAGCTAGATTACAAGTGAACATATCCGGTGGGGGTGTCTGGAATCAGTCTGGACACCAATCCCACATTTATGTTGTCTGAACGTGCAGACCCTTTATAGGAACTACACGACAACGCCCTATCATCCATGTGCTTCAACACCCTCTGCATACTCCGCAAGACCTTCAAATGGATCCCCCTGAGTCCAGAAAGACTGTCACCCACGCACTCATAACCAGCAGACTTGACTACGGTAACGCCCTCTATGCCAGACCAAATCTCTACTCCACAAACTCCAGACCATCCAGAACACCGCAGACAGACTCTTCCTCAGTATCCCACGACAAAACCACATAACCCAGAACATACAAGAGAGTCATTTTTAAACTGCTCACACATGCCTACATAGCCCTCCACAACACCCGACCCCAGTACCTCAACAAAAGAATCTCCTCCTACACCCCCAAGAGGAACCTATGCTCCGCCGACCTTGCCCTGGCCGTAATTCCACGCATCTGCGGAGCCAAGGACGGAGGAAGATCCTTCTCTTAAATCAGGGCCAGACCTGGAACGAACTCCCGCAGAGCATCAGACAATCCCTGACCCTGCAAGCATGCAGGAGAAGCCTGAAGACCTGGCTCTTTGGATGAACTGGGGCTGCCTGAACACCCCCCCCCCCCCCCCAGTGCCTTTAGACCCATGCGGGTGTGTTGTGCGCTTCAAAAATCAGTGATTGATTGATTGATTTTTGGGGCTGGTTTTTGCAGCAAATGGTTTGTGGACAGACCACACCATTTTTAGCTGATATAAGTTTTCTAAATCAATCTACGCAGTACTTAGCCTTCCCAAACCTAGGAGAGGGGGGCCTATTTTACCTATTTTAAAATGTTTTAAACCCAGTGTATCCCGGTTCCAACGTATAGTGCTGAGGTATGGGGCATTTGTAACAACATCCAGTACGAAGAGAATAGGTTTTGTCCTAAGGTCCTGCGAGGCCATATCTCCTCTTCCCAATATGTGTGTCATAACAAACTAAAGTTACATTATATTGAGGATTTCATTAGAGCAAGCCCTTCTCTATTTTGGCAAGCCATATGGAAGAACAAAGCTGCATCCATTACTAGAGATATCATAATAGATTGCCTCCAATATGAGAGGGGCATGGATATCCCATGGCTAGCAGCAATAAGAGCTAGTCTGTGCAGGATTAATTATAGTCATGTTTTTGATAGCCCTTCTGGGTTTACAAGGTCAAGAAAGAGAGACCTTTTTGGCGGCCCTATACAGGTGCTATAGGGAGGACAGACATGATAAGGAATCTAGTAAACCTAGAGTAGACAGGTTCTTGAACAGTGAGTATGATTGTCAACAGGCCAGCTATTTCAACAAACCTATGGGCCGCTGGGAGTGCTGCCTTCTTCCGTTTGTGGGCAGGTAATGTGCAGTACCTGTTATGTTTCCCTCTTGGCTTCCAAAACAATCTTGATTTTATCCCTTGTCCCTGTGATGGATGCTCAGGCGAAACTCTATTACACTTTTTATTTTTCTGTAAATATTAAGTACAGTTCACAAAATTGTAGGTATTCCTCTTTTTCAGGAAATATATATACGTTAAATATAGAGATGCTTATGGGACTCTCCTTGACTTAGGAGATAATGAATTCGTGTTTTGCATCGGGGCTTTTTTGAAAACTGCTGTTTGAGCTCGTAATTCGATGCCTACTGTTTAACTGCTTTTTATTGTCTTGCAATGTACTGCACATTTTATTAAGTATTCTCTCATCATGAATGTTATGAATTTGTGTGTTTTACTGTTTTATTATCTGACTGTGTTCTTTTATGAATATGTTTTTTTATCTGAGTATATATTTCTAAAGTATCTATGATAATGATGAGATCCTGCCAATTAAAGGATGATAGCCCTTGAAGATTCAGAAGCAAAATATTATGCATTGCTCATTCTCAACAATTTGGTAGAATGATCAAATAGTAATAACATAATTCTAACTAGACAGGATTCCGTCGAGGGTTTGGCACCACAACAAATATCTTAGCTCTCGGACTAATGGCAGACAAGTGCACACACATGAGGAAAAATGTACATTTATGCATTATAGATTTTAAAGCGGCCTTTGATCATGTAGATAGAGGCCTTTTATAGAAAAAATTAAGGATGTGAGGGCTCCAAGATTTAATTCTCTGAGCCATAATGCACCTGTACACAAATACATGGATTCAAGTTAAACTAGCTGATGGTATTAGACTCACAAGGAACATATACACCGAGGTAGGCCTCAAACAAGGCTGTGTCTTAGCCCCCCCATTTGTTTGATCTTTTGATGGCTGACCTCTCCAAGACTAGAATGATCAGGTAAACTCAGATCCTCCACGCCCAGGAACACTATGTGTAATGCATCTTTTCTATGCAGACTATATCGTTTTACTAAGCTATACGAGACTGGACCTCCAAAGAGTGACTGACGAGCTAGAAGTTTTTACCAAATCAAACATACTTGAAATAAATACAGCAAAAACAAAAATTATGACTATCAGAAACTGACCTAAAAAACAACCCTCATTTAAGCTTGGTGACCAAACCTTGAGGTGGTCAGTAACTATAAGTACCTGGATTTGTATATAGACAATCGATGTAACTTCATAATACATATTCAGAACACCGTAAAGAAATGAAATTCCCTGATCTACGCCTGTTGCTCATTAGCAAAAATACTAAATGGACCATCTTACAAGCCACTACTAGCAGTCATAAAGGCTAAATGTTTGCCAACAGTTGCCTATACAAGTGAAGTCCTGCATGGGAAAGACGTAACATGAATTGGAAGTTTCCAAATAAGGACATATAAAAGAGTATTCTGTCTTCCACGGAATGCCTCTCCGGTGCAAGTCAGGCTGGAATTTGGACTGTTGCAGCAATCTATGGCAAGAAAATATGCAATAATAAAATCCTGGCATAGAATACGGATAGATCGCGCCAGCCCCCTAATAATACTCTTTGGCACGCCCAGGAAGACGATTCTCAATCAGTCTTCAGTAAATACCTGAAATCGTCATTGAAAGTAATGACTACGACACAACTTTGGCTACAGAATCTCTCTTTTCCCGCATTCCACCAATTATATAACGTTGCAAAAAGCACTCACTACTCAAAGACAAAAGCAGATTAAACAAACATGGCCACGCCTGGATGGCCTGTACTACAACCTGCAGCATACCTGAGGAGAACCTATTTCCCACATTGAAATAGGAAGCTACTCGCCTCAGGACATTACCATTCCTGGCTGATTTACTAGCCTGGAAATATAATGGACCTAAGACTTCAGCCTATGTGGCGCGGCAAAGCAGGATTTTATACACTTAGGGGCTCATTAGGATGGCGGACGGAAGAGCCACCGCGGCCCTGGAGTAGGCGGAAAAAGCCTTTTCCGTGTCCGCCTGCCGCGGATACTCCGTCCGCCATATCAGGATAGGAAAACGTGTCAAATTTCCGTCCGCGACGGAAAAGCACGCACCGCCGCCGAACTACACACGACCACGTGGCGGACGGAACACATCCGGAGGCCCCGCCGTACGTACTGACGTCTAAGACCGTCCCCCAAATCAAGATGGCGGAAAATACACATAAAACCGCAGCGGAAAAACAACCTGTCTGAAGACGGCGGAATCCCCACAGCGAACATAGGTGACATAGCAGAGATACCCACCGCAAGCTGACCACCACCATGGACCCAGCGCTACACGCTTTCCCGATGCTCTTCGCGATCCACCACGTCCTAGTCATGGCCCACTATGGACGACGACGCAGGTAAGGCACAAACCATTGGCTGTCTGGAGGGGAATACCAGCAAGGGACGTGACGTAGGGAGGGGGAGTGTCATGTTACCGAAACCACTGATGAGAAGCAAATACGAATACACATTTGTAGTACGCAAGCAGGAATGACAACGACAGACCACGAGACTTGATAGACAACCTTTATTGTACAAAATAGGGGTATAATCACAGTGTATCCGTGAGCATGGGCAAAGTGGGCACCAGAGCAGCTACATCATTGGCAGTTAACGAGAGGGCAGAATGCAGTATCAGAGCATCAACAGGGCATTGTGCAGTACAGAGCAGGTACATCAGAGGCAGTAAACGAGAGGGCAGAATGCAGTATCAGAGCATCAACAGGGCATTGTGCAGTACAGAGCAGGTACATCATAGGCAGTTAACGAGAGGGCAGAATGCAGTATCAGAGCATCAACAGGGCAATGTGCAGTACAGAGCAGGTCCATCAGAGGCAGCACGTGAGAGGGGCTAAGTGCATCAACAGTCCATTGCACAGAACATGTCCATCAGAGGCAGCACGTGAGAGGGGCTAAGTGCATCAACAGTCCATTGCACAGAACATGTCCATCAGAGGCAGCACGTGAGAGGGGCTAAGTGCATCAACAGTCCATTGCACAGAACAGGTCCATCAGAGGCAGCACGTGAGAGGGGCTAAGTGCATCAACAGTCCATTGCACAGAACAGGTTGATCAAAGGCAGCACATGAGAGTGCAGAATGCAGTATCAGAGCATCAACAGGGCATTGTGCAGTACAGAGCAGGTACATCATAGGCAGCACGTGAGAGGGCAGAATGCAGTATCAGAGCATCAACAGGGCAATGTGCAGTACAGAGCAGGTCCATCAGAGGCAGCACGTGAGAGGGGCTAAGTGCATCAACAGTCCATTGCACAGAACATGTCCATCAGAGGCAGCACGTGAGAGGGGCTAAGTGCATCAACAGTCCATTGCACAGAACATGTCCATCAGAGGCAGCACGTGAGAGGGGCTAAGTGCATCAACAGTCCATTGCACAGAACAGGTCCATCAGAGGCAGCACGTGAGAGGGGCTAAGTGCATCAACAGTCCATTGCACAGAACAGGTTGATCAAAGGCAGCACATGAGAGTGCAGAATGCAGTATCAGAGCATCAACAGGGCATTGTGCAGTACAGAGCAGGTACATCATAGGCAGCACGTGAGAGGGCAGAATGCAGTATCAGAGCATCAACAGAGCAATGTGCAGTACAGAGCAGGTCCATCAGAGGCAGCACGTGAGAGGGGCTAAGTGCATCAACAGTCCATTGCACAGAACATGTCCATCAGAGGCAGCACGTGAGAGGGGCTAAGTGCATCAACAGTCCATTGCACAGAACATGTCCATCAGAGGCAGCACGTGAGAGGGGCTAAGTGCATCAACAGTCCATTGCACAGAACAGGTCCATCAGAGGCAGCACGTGAGAGGGGCTAAGTGCATCAACAGTCCATTGCACAGAACAGGTTGATCAAAGGCAGCACATGAGAGTGCAGAATGCAGTATCAGAGCATCAACAGGGCATTGTGCAGTACAGAGCAGGTACATCATAGGCAGCACGTGAGAGGGCAGAATGCAGTATCAGAGCATCAACAGGGCAATGTGCAGTACAGAGCAGGTCCATCAGAGGCAGCACGTGAGAGGGGCTAAGTGCATCAACAGTCCATTGCACAGAACATGTCCATCAGAGGCAGCACGTGAGAGGGGCTAAGTGCATCAACAGTCCATTGCACAGAACATGTCCATCAGAGGCAGCACGTGAGAGGGGCTAAGTGCATCAACAGTCCATTGCACAGAACAGGTCCATCAGAGGCAGCACGTGAGAGGGGCTAAGTGCATCAACAGTCCATTGCACAGAACAGGTTGATCAAAGGCAGCACATGAGAGTGCAGAATGCAGTATCAGAGCATCAACAGGGCATTGTGCAGTACAGAGCAGGTACATCATAGGCAGCACGTGAGAGGGCAGAATGCAGTATCAGAGCATCAACAGGGCATTGTGCAGTACAGAGCAGGTACATCATAGGCAGTAAACGAGAGGGCAGAATGCAGTATCAGAGCATCAACAGGGCATTGTGCAGTACAGAGCAGGTACATCAGAGGCAGTTAACGAGAGGGCAGAATGCAGTATCAGAGCATCAACAGGGCAATGTGCAGTACAGAGCAGGTACATCATAGGCAGTTAACGAGAGGGCAGAATGCAGTATCAGAGCATCAACAGGGCAATGTGCAGTACAGAGCAGGTCCATCAGAGGCAGTTAACGAGAGGGCAGAATGCAGTATCAGAGCATCAACAGGGCATTGTGCAGTACAGAGCAGGTACATCATAGGCAGTTAACGAGAGGGCAGAATGCAGTATCAGAGCATCAACAGGGCATTGTGCAGTACAGAGCAGGTACATCAGAGGCAGCACAAGTACGTGTCCCTACCAACCCGTCACAGAAACCACAAGAGTTCCACGCAGTTCTCAATGGACACACCATGTGAAATAACATTTGAGTGAAGTGTTCAGCACCTCACATCACAGAATCAGGGGGACTGCGTGAACTACCTGCCTCGGACACACTGGCAGCACCAGCAACAGGAGTGTGAGACACAGCCACAGCCCGAGTGACACACACATGGGCCACGGACCCAGACACACTGGCAGCACCAGCAACAGGAGTGTGAGACACAGCCACAGCCTGAGTGACACACACATGGGCCACGGACCCAGACACACTGGCAGCACCAGAAACAGGAGTGTGAGACACAGCCACAGCCCGAGTGACACACACATGGGCCACGGACCCAGACACACTGGCAGCACCAGAAACAGGAGTGTGAGACACAGCCACAGCCCGAGTGACACACACATGGGCCACGGACCCAGACACACTGTCAGCACCAGAAACAGGAGTGTGCAACACAGCCACAGATGTAGTCACTGACACGTGACCCACTGACCCAGACAGACTGCCAGCACCAGAAACAGGAGTGTGCAACACAGCCACAGATCTTCTAACTGACACGTGAGCCATAGACCCAGATACACTGCCAGGACCTGCAACAGGAGAGGGCAAAACTGACACTGTGCCACTACATGATGCATGACAGCCAACAACAGACACAGTGCCACCATTTGATACATGAGAGTCAACTGCACCAGCGCCACTGGGACAACTTAAATGATGAGCCACAGGGCTGTATGGGCCAGGAGGCAGGGTGGGCCTGGGAGCTGGGGATAGCTGACCTTGAGCCAAATCGGGGTTGGCAGGTGTCAATGGTGTGTGTCTGCGTTTCTTAGGGATGTGTGAGTGCACCCTGGACAGGACAGGACTGCCAAGTGGTGGGGACTCTAAAGAATCACCACCCACCATAGGTGGAGCATCTGCAGCCGGGGATCTTGTTTCTGGGGACGTGCTGGAGCCTGCCTGTCGTTTGCTCTGTGCCTGCCGCCTGGACTCGGAATCATGTGTAATGGGGGATGCAACAACAGGGGACACCCTCCTCTGCTTCTGACTGGCCTGGATGGGAGTGGAGGTATGGGGGGACTCCGCCGCGGAGACATCTGTTTGGCGTTCAGTAGAAAACATCAGCCTCAGTGCAGCCAGGGGTGAAGTATGCCTGTCCTTGATTGCGCCATTGTCCATGCTAGATGCCTTGTCCGTAGGATGTGCCTTATCCTTAGGTGGAGTGTTGTCTCTGGATGTAGCCTGTGCCCTGGTCGCCGCCCTGTTCCTGCCAGCAGACTTGTCGTCTGTGGTGCACCTGTCTCCAGTAGACACCTGCTCTCTGTGTGTGTCCCTGCCCTTGGGAGATGGACCTTGCTCTGCTGTGGGCCTGCCCTTGGGAGTCTCCCTGCTCCTAGGAGGTGCCTTTGTCTTGTCACTGTCCTTGGGAGTGTCCCTTTCCTCTGCTGTGGGCCTGCCCTTGGGAGTCTCCCTGCTCCTAGGAGGTGCCTTTGTCTTGTCACTGTCCTTGGGAGTGTCCCTTTCCTCTGTTGTGGGCCTGCCCTTGGGAGTCTCCCTGCTCCTAGGAGGTGCCTTTGTCTTGTCACTGTCCTTGGGAGTGTCCCTTTCCTCTGCTGTGGGCCTGCCCTTGGGAGTCTCCCTGCTCCTAGGAGGTGCCTTTGTCTTGTCACTGTCCTTGGGAGTGTCCCTTTCCTCTGTTGTGGGCCTGCCCTTGGGAGTCTCCCTGCTCCTAGGAGGTGCCTTTGTCTTGTCACTGTCCTTGGGAGTGTCCCTTTCCTCTGCAGTGGGCCTGCCCTTGGGAGTCTCCCTGCTCCTAGGAGGGGCCTTTGTCTTGTCACTGTCCTTGGGAGTGTCCCTTTCCTCTGTTGTGGGCCTGCCCTTGGGAGTCTCCCTGCTCCTAGGAGGTGCCTTTGTCTTGTCACTGTCCTTGGGAGTGTCCCTTTCCTCTGCTGTGGGCCTGCCCTTGGGAGTCTCCCTGCTCCTAGGAGGTGCCTTTGTCTTTTCACTGTCCTTGGGAGTGTCCCTTTCCTCTGCTGTGGGCCTGCCCTTGGGAGTCTCCCTGCTCTTAGGAGGTGCCTTTGTCTTCTGACTGGCCTTGTCCAAGGTACAGTCCATGGACATGTGAGTATCCCTTGCCTTGGGAGTACCTTTTGTGTTGAATGCCTGTGTAGCTCCTGAAGGCATGTCCCCCAACAACACTTGTGGATCCTGTGTGTGTACTCCAGTGTATCTGACGTTGTCTACGTGAACAGATTTAGCTGATCTAGGGGATGGGGTCTGTGCCCTGCGTGCCCTGACGTGCTGTCTGACGCTGCTTCTAGTGCAATAACCTGTATTTGAGTCCTGCTCAGAATAATCACTACCCCCTGAGACATCCAGTGGTGTAGATGGGGAAACAGAAGTAGCACCCTGTTCATGCGACTGTACTATTGCAGACGACACACTGCTTGCCAATGACTGCACTGTCCTGTGTAGACCTGCAAGATCGCCATGCATCCCTTCCATGAATGCCACCACCTGCCCCAACTTCCTATCATGGTCCTGGAAAGCATTTGTCATATTGGTCTGCCCCACACACAGCTGTCGCAGCAGATCAACGGCCTCAGCACACAGTGCATTTTGGCTCACCGTGGCAGGGGCAGCGGTGCCTGCACCGAACGCCACTCTGCTCCCCCTACTCCTCCGGCCACGAACAGTACATGGTGCAGTTGGCGGAAGTGTGGGCCCTGTGTGCTGTCTTCTGACAGAAGTTGATGAGTGCCCACTCCCAGTCTGTGACAACAGTGCAGGCTCACCAAGAGTGTCCGACGAGGAGGACGATGGTGTCTCCACATGCGAGTCCTCAGGGACGGTCCTGTCCCCCTCTCCGGCGCTGGCCTCCTCTGTGTCAGTCTGCGTGTGTGCGAAGTCTGAGCCGGACTCATTTCCTCGACTACTCTCCACCGTCTGTGGCTGAGTGTCCTCTGTCATAGCTGAAATGCACATAAAAGATGTGCGAGTCATGGGCAGACTGACGTACAGAAGGACCAGGATTGCCAAATTACATAGCTGACAAAGATTTTGTAGCCCTCATCCTGCACACGGCCCACCTCTACCAGTCATCCTCACATTTCCTGCCATGGGGCCATGGACCACTAGGGGATGTGCTTCAACACTCAACTACTAAGCAAGTGGCGTGTCAACATGGCGGACCTGGATGTCAAATGAGAACCACCCAATGGGACCAAAATGGCATCACAGAAATACATACGCAACACGGAACTCAATACTCTGTCTGTGCACCAATACATGCATAGCACTCACAGGTTTCCTACACAGACAGTATGCTCACCGCTAGTTTGCTGTTGATCGGCACTCAGACGTTCGGCCAGTTCAGGATGCGTCAATGCAATGATACGGTGCATGAGAGGGGTCATGGAGCGTCGGGCCAGACGGGGCGTCCTTGGAATCATGCCCAGTGTTACTTCCGCTACATTCTTGCTCAGCCTGGAAATGTCGTCCCAGCGTTTGTGGCAGTGTGTATGTCGTCTGTTGCACACCCCCAATGCCCGTACTTCACGTGCTATGCTCCTCCACAGGTCCTTGCGAAGGTGCAGCTTGACCTACCATGATGGGAGACAAAAGGGTTTAAGTCAGTGGACAGGTGGCCTGTCACACACATAGGGGCAAGACGTAACTGTCAGCAGCCATGCACAATCAGGAACATATGTCTAGCCCACACTACACAGCTAAGATAGAAATAGGCCTGATTATTTGGCCCCCTCATGCACACCAACATGTCCCACACTGCACTTACCACCCGTCCTGGTGCGCCGTAGAGGCGTCCATAGTTGCGGAGTACACCGTCCACGAGGACATCAAGCTCCGCGGCGGTGAAGGGTCGAGACCGGATCTCTTTGCCTCTCGACATGGCAAGATCACGGAGTATGGCACTAGAGCAGCAGTCGGTGGTCAGCTCAGCAGCAGCAGCAGGTCGAGGTGATGGTCACAGGCAGCAGTCGGTGGTCAGCTCAGCAGCAGCAGCAGGTCGAGGTGATGGTCACAGGTAGCAGTCGGTGGCCAGCTCAGCAGCAGCAGCAGGTCGAGGTGAACAGGCAGCACTGGTCCCCAGGGTAGGAAGTGTCATTTTGGCCAACACACATATATAGGGCCCTCAGCACGTGTCAGTGGCATACGTCGCCAGCAATTGGTCAGCCCTGGAAGTGTGTTCGTGAAATGGGCCAATGACTGGCCCTGTTGTTGCCGTGCACTGCTTCCGCTACTTGCGATTGGCCATATGCGGCCAGCGTCCCTCTTCCCATTGGCTGCATGTGCAGGGACCATCACGGGCACACATCGGCAACCGCACGTGCAAGCTTCAGGCACGGATGCTTCAGTTGCAACAATGTTCTATCACTGGCGCCTCCATGGCGGTGCACGTACTCAGCGGGGGAGGTGCAGGCCTATACACCCTGTAGATGTACTCAATGGACATGCCAGTTCATGACCCCCCTTACAGTCACCTTGCATCATCCACCATACACCGGCCGGAGCGGCCGGGCCTAGGACGGCCGTGCCGGGCCATGTACACAACCACCGTGCCGGGCCATGTACACAACCACCGTGCCCGGCCATGTACACAACCGCCGTGCCCGGCCATGTACACAACCGCCGTGCCCGGCCATGTACACAACCGCCGTGCCCGGCCATGTACACAACCGCCGTGGCCGGCCATGTACACAACCGCCGTGCCCGGCCATGTACACATCCGCCGTGCCCGGCCATGTACACAACCGCTGTGCCCGGCCATGTACACAACCGACGTGCCCGGCCATGAACACAACCGCCGTGCCCGGCCATGTCCACAACCCCCGGGCCGGCCATGTACACAACCGCCGTGCCCGGCCATGTCCACAACCACCGTGCCAGGCCTGGCGGTTGTGGACATGGCCGGGCACGGCGGTTGTGTTCATGGCCGGGCACGGCGGCTGTGTACATGGCCGGGCACGGTGGTTGTGTACATGGCCGGGCACGGCCGTCCTAGGCCCGGCCGCTCCGGCCGGTGTACGGTGGATGATGCAAGGTGACTGTAAGGGGGGTCATGAACTGGCATGTCCATTGAGTACATCTACAGGGTGTATAGGCCTGCACCTCCCCCGCTGAGTACGTGCACCGCCATGGAGGCGCCAGTGATAGAACATTGTTGCAACTGAAGCATCCGTGCCTGAAGCTTGCACGTGCGGTTGCCGATGTGTGCCCGTGACGGTCCTTGCACATGCAGCCAATGGGAAGAGGGCCGCTGGCCGCGTATGGCCTTTGGGAAGTAGCGGAAGTTGAGCACCGCCATGGCGGCGCCAATTATGTTATCTTGTCAGACGCTGCACCGTGATGTGTTGTGTGCAGTTGCGTCATGAGGGATGTGAGCGTGATAGGGAAAGGTCATATGTCATACAATATAGCATGTGTGTCCATACTATGCCCATCGGTCGGCACACAATGGGCAACAGATATGCATTTGTACATGTTGACGTCGGGTGTGACCCTACAGACGTTCTTACATCTTCACAACTACAAAGTACATCACGGCTGTATGGCCAAATTATGCATCTGTTGTCAGTGTCTTGTTCTGGCGAGGTGACTACAGTGGTGGTGGTACACATGCATTCCGTGTATGTGTTTTGGACGTTGTGTCACCATGCATGTAATTACCGTATACACAACATTATTGGTGTTGGCATTTGTGCTTGATGACATGGCGTGTGTATAATTATCGTTTGTGTGCATGCAGTTGCATGTGTGTCTGTGATGTGGCTACTAAACATTAGGGTGAAGACTGAAGTTTTGTCAGTAAGGTTCACATGTGATGGAGTTGTACACGTATGCGTCGTTTGTAAGTTGACCTAAGTTACATCTCTCTCCCACACAGGAGGGCTCCAAATGTGCATCGCCCATACACTGTGCTGGAGGATATGGTTGACGAGGAGGTGATTCGGAAATTCCGGCTGGATCGACGTCGGTTGCTGGAGCTTGTGGCTCAATTGTCTCCTCATCTGCAGCCACGTAGGACGTATCCTGGGTCGATTACACCCACTGCAAAGGTCATGGCGGTACTACATTTCTTTGCTACTGGCACATTTCAGTACACAGTTGGACATGCCGGGGGGATGTCCGTCCTAGGAAAACGGCGCCGGGAACCTAAAGAGGGAGAACTGTAACGAGGAGGTGCACCCGCCTTCTTCGTCCTTAACAGCGTCACTACACAGAAGTAACCTGTTATTCCTCTCCTCCCGGTATATACTCTGTACAGAACTTTTGAGACTCAGATGGTCTCTTGGAGTGTGCGATCATGTAATATGTGATACTCCCAACACTGGATCCCCTATAAATATCAAAACGAGGTGGTCGCTGCCCCTCACCAAATAGGCCCTGAAGATTCGCAGTCTGTTTCCCTGCGATGAAACACGTGTTGGCCTACATATAGGAACAATAAAACTGAATTTTCGCACCAACAACGGATCCTTTCCACACCTCGATTTTGTCTTAACATGGTCTACAACTGTTTAGTTATCTAAATGAATTGGGTGTTGTTCATCTGTTCTTTTCCACTCTCTGAATTGACATTACTGAGACTAAAAAAACTTTATTATCACAATAGTATAGTGCAGGGGCATTGTGGTTTTCTTGTGTTTCGTATGGACTAAACTTGGTCCATTTTGAGCGGTTGTGAGGATTTACCGTTCGCCCCATTGCCTGTACTGACCATTTAAAATCAGTTA
The DNA here is from genome assembly GCF_964261635.1 of Lissotriton helveticus. Taxonomy (NCBI): domain Eukaryota; kingdom Metazoa; phylum Chordata; class Amphibia; order Caudata; family Salamandridae; genus Lissotriton; species Lissotriton helveticus. The sequence goes on along the minus strand of NC_136071.1, from coordinate 642,616,885 downwards.
TCTCTACCTTACCTGCACGGGTACTTTGGCTGTGCGCCTTGTAATTCTGGAACTCCTAAAAAACCTCCCAGTTGCTTGTGTACTACCCACCATATCTTGTTGTGATGTTCGTGTCTGTCATCCCCCTACATAGGCGACTCGGCGTACCCAAACCGGCCCTGGCTCCTCAGTCCCCTACGTAATCCTAGAACAGCGGGTGAAATGCGATACAATGATGCACATGGAAGGACACGGAGAGTCATCGAACGTACCTTTGGACTGCTAAAGTCTAGGTTTCGGTGCCTCGATAAGACCGGAGGGGCCCTGCCTTACTCACCAGGAAAAGTATGCAGGATCGTGATTGCCTGCTGCATGCTCCACAACCTGGCAGTACGCAATGACATTGAACTGCTGTTGGACCCTGAAGACGAAGAAGTTCCTCGGCCTCCCATCCCACCCATGTCGACTGATGAGGATAGTGGTGAGGAGGAAGGTGTGGACCAGAGGCGCCAGCTCATAGATCGCTACTTCCCTTGAATGTGAGTAACTACCTCTAGTGGCGGTTGACAATGCCTCATGTATGTTTGCTGGTGTTGTGTGGATGTGGGGTTCATCAGCTGGGTGTTGTTTGTGATGGTTGCATATGTGTGTCTTCATGTCTTTGGACATACAAGTCTCCATGATGTGTGTGCTCTCATCCCATGCTTTTGTGATGGTTGTCGTTTGTGTAATGTTGCTGTGCATTGTGTTGTGATGTGTGTGAATCTGTTTCCTGAAGTGTGTTTGCTGTCTCTGATTTTCCCTAGGTCACTCCCGCAGCGCCATGATCATGTACGACTATGATCCCTGAACCTGTTTACGTCTGTTACTGAAGGCAATCATGTGAATAAACATGGAGGCAAAACATCATTGTGTGTGTAAGTGCAATTTATTTACAGGTTGTGCTTTTGTGCTGGTGAATATTTACAAGTAAGTGGGGTGGAGGGAGTTGGAGTTGAAGGTAATGGCAGATGAAATGTCCGTGCTGACACCACATTGGAGGTTGTCAGGGTAGTCCAGCAGACCAGTGGGAATGATTGTCTGTGGGACAGGATACTTAGCAGGGTGAATGTCTGGCACAGGCAGTGACATTGTCATTGGCGTCCCCTCTTGGAGCGTGTGGATGGCGCTCCAACACTGCTCTCAGCCACTTCCTGCCTCGGCCGGCCCCTCCGTCTCTGAGGTGGAACAGAGTCAGCTGGGAGGGCAGGTCGTTGATGGGCCACATCCGTCGCCAGGGGCACAGGTGGTGGTGGCGGCGGTGGAGGCGGAGGTGACGGTGGCGGTGGAGGCGGAGGTGACGGTGGCGGTGGAGGCGGAGGTGACGGTGGCGGTGGCGCTACGACAATTGGTGGAGGGGGGGTTGTTCCGGCCAACCCATTCCCTCCACATCGTTGCCTGCTGGCCCATGATGTGCACCATCTGGCCAAGGAAGCCAGAGATTTCGCGCAGGATGTTGGTGTTGTCCACTGAGTCCTGGTGTGCACGATCAGCGTTTGCCTGGGACCGGTCGTATGACGCCTGACACCTGGCAAGGGCTTGTAGGGACTCTGCCACTGGATGGGGTAGCTGTCCTTCCTCTGCACGGCGGTGTGTGGCTCGCCTGATTGGCTGATGTCCCGTTGCCTGTGTTTGTGGCCCACTCACCCTGCTTGTGTGTGAGGCCGATGGACCAGCGTCGTGCGCTGGGTTATGCTGGGTGGCACAGGCAGGAGTCGTGGTACTGGTGGTACTGGTGGTACTGGTGGTACTGGTGGTACTGGTGGTGGTGGGGACTGTGCAGATCACAGAGACAGGTGTCGCTGGAGTCACACATGCGACGTTGGTCGGTCCCGGGAGTCCCTGTGAGCCAGATGGCCCTGGCTGCGTGCTTGGTCCCGCTCCATCCTCCGCACCGGAGCTGCCTGTGTCCTCGTCACCAGAGAGTCCTGTATGTGTGGGAGGCGAGGCTGGCGGCCGGGTACTGGTTTCCCCAGTCAGTTGACGATCACCTGAGGGACAAGATAGAGCTGGTCAGTAATGTGGACATTACATGGTTATATAGATTTGTAGACATTTCTGTTTCCTGTCGCACACACCCCACCCTCCACCACCACCACCCTCCCCGTGTACATGGGGGCCTGTTGGGAGTTGTAGTTTGGGCCTCTCACACACCCCACCCTCCACCACCACCACCCTCCCCGTGAACATGGGGGCCTGTTGGGAGTTGTAGTTTGGGCCTCTCACACACCCCACCCTCCACCACCACCACCCTCCCCGTGAACATGGGGGCCTGTTGGGAGTTGTAGTTTGGGCCTCTCACACACCCCACCCTCCACCACCACCACCCTCCCCGTGTACATGGGGGCCTGTTGGGAGTAGTAGTTTGGGCCTCTCACACACCCCACCCTCCACCACCACCACCCTCCCCGTGAACATGGGGGCCTGTTGGGAGTTGTAGTTTGGGCCTCTCACACACCCCACCCTCCACCACCACCACCCTCCCCGTGAACATGGGGGCCTGTTGGGAGTTGTAGTTTGGGCCTCTCACACACCCCACCCTCCACCACCACCACCCTCCCCGTGAACATGGGGGCCTGTTGGGAGTTGTCGTTTGGGCCTCTCACACACCCCACCCTCCACCACCACCACCCTCCCCGTGTACATGGGGGCCTGTTGGGAGTTGTCGTTTGGGCCTCTCACACACCCCACCCTCCACCACCACCACCCTCCCCGTGTACATGGGGGCCTGTTGGGAGTTGTAGTTTGGGCCTCTCACACACCCCACCCTCCACCACCACCACCACCCTCCCCGTGAACATGGGGGCCTGTTGGGAGCCATGTACATGTTTGTGAGTTGGTGTCCAACGTGCATGGGTTGGGGCGTAGGAGATGTTTCTTCTCAGTTGTGTGAGCCTGACCATGTCGTGCTGATCGTGGTGCTTGGTTTGTACTCACCAGCCTCTTCTCCTTCGTCAAGTCCGTCTAGGCTCTCTGGGTGTAGTATCACCAGCACCTTCTCCTCCCAATCGGTGTAGGGTATGGGCTCCGGGGGTGTGCCACCGCCAGTATGATTGGCTCTAGCAAAGTTTTTAGCTCGGATGCCCTTCACCCTGGTCTTCAGGTCATGCCACCGCCTCTGAATGTCATGCTTCGTCCTCGGCACAGTCCCCGACGCATTCACCCGAGTGACGATCCTGTCCCACATGTGGTTCTTTTGCGCCACGGACGTCTGCTGGACTTGGGCCCCGAAGATGTGGGGCTCAACACGGATTATTTCATCTACCATTACCCTCAACTCTGTCTCCGTGAATTTAGGGTTTTTTTTGGGTGCCATGGTGTGTGGTGCTCAGTGTGTGAGTTGAGTGAGTTGGGGGGTGCAGGTGTGTGGTGTGTGATGTGTAGGATTTGTGTGGTGGGTGTTTGTGTGGTGGGTGTGGTAGGGTGGTGGTTGTGTGTCTTCTATGTGAGTTAGCAGTATCTCAAATAGGGCCTCTTGCTAGCAGCAATGCTGTGATGCAAAGGATTGTGGTAGTGTGTGGGTGTCATTTTATAGTCGTGTCTCAATGGTTGTTGGCAGTCAGGTGGTAGGTGGGCGTGTTGACTAGTGTGCATTATTGGATACTTGGGACGTGTCATGGTGGCTTGTGCTTGGTGTTGGTGTATGGGGGGGGCGTTGTCAATGTTCGTATGTTTGCTTTGGACTTGCGGTACACTTTCTAACATTTGTTTGCCGCTAGGGATGTTGTGCGTGTTGGCCTTCCGCAGTGATGCTGTGGTTATCGTTGCATTCTTTCCGCCGCGGACGTGGATGGCTGTGCGTTCCGTGGTACGGGCGGATTTATCCTAATTGCGGCCACGGAGTATTCACAGGTATGGCGGTACATGTGTTATTTTCCGCGGTCATTTCCGTCCGCGGCAGTGGTTGTTCATTGGACTCCGTCCACCGCGGACGGAGTTGGATGTGTTCCGTCCACCGCGGACGGTGTTGGTTATGATCCGTCCGCCGCGGTCGGAGTTTCGTGACATGATTATCCTAATCCCAACCGCGGAATCTCCGCGGCGCAGCCGGGAGTAAAATTTCCCCCACCATGGCGGACAGTACCCATTTCCGTCCGCCATCCTAATCGACCCCTTAATTTGCATATGTTCTTTTTTTAAATCAAGTTGGATTTTATTGCCGAAAAAAGCTTTTAACATTAGGGGAATACATGCTTGTAGATCAGCTACAGTAAAGTCCCTCAAACCAATGGATCCTCAGCTCAATTGTAAAACGATTACATTCTTGCTTTTATATGAGAAATTAATTAGATCCGAATACCTGACTGATTAAGACTATGTTATTAAGAGTTACAGTTTTCAGGATCTACATATGAGTATGTACATGCTCATGTGTAGGATCTACATATGAAGGACTTGAAAAATAAGGTGAAAAATAAGAGAGGCTGCAGAGATGCAAACTTTCCATTTCTTTGTAAGGGAAGTGGGTGTTTAGTTTTCCAGTGCATATATATATATATATATATATATATATATATATATATATATATATATATATATATATATACATATATGTATATATATATATATATATATATATATATATATATATATATATATATATATATATATATACACATATCGATCCAGCCTATCTCCGATGTGCTTGCCGTACAGAAAGGCACTTAGACAGCAAATTGAGCACTTCGAGGCAAGTTGGTATGAAGTTGCTGTATTTTATTTTACAACATGTGGGTAAAAGAATGTCATCAGACGCGTTTCGGGCACGTCCGTGCCCTTGCTCACTGATGTATATATATATTCACACACACTTCCAAATCGCTCGGGTGAATAGAACAGGCGGCACTCCAAGTCAGCTTTTTCACCAAGATGGTTTATTTGGCAGACCCCCCTGCCCCTCGACAAACGCGTTTCACCTTTTAGGCTTCGTCAGTGTCAATATATATATTCACTGAAAAAAACCATAGGTTTTAGGCATGTTATAGTTAGGAATTAGCACTTAAAAAACCTTGCAAATTGATTGAAAAAACATAGGTTTCACACATGTTATAGTAAGGAATTAGCATTTAAAAAACCTTAGAAATTCACTGAAAAAACCATAGGTTTCACACATGTTATAGTTAGCTGAACATTTCACTCATACAAAACCATTGAAATTCCCCCGTTATAGTTAGTTCAGGTAGCTATAACTCGCGCGCCCGCAATGCACTGCTGATGACGTCACATATTACATCACCCATGACATGGTCAGTGACATCACTCATGACATCACTGATGCCATCTCAAATGACATCACTGATGACATCATCCTTGTGAAAGAGTGGCAGACTTCCTCTCACCCTAATATAACCCTTGATAAACACATTCAAAAATATAAACTAACATATACACAGAAATGGAGATACCAATACCAGTTAAAACAACCTATTCAGTAATTCCAACATCTACGTACAGATCCACTCATTCACCAACAGTTCTATATAGCATACATGTACTCACTCATCATATGTACTCATACACCTATATATCCTGTTACACACCGACACTCATCCATAGAGTTACATCCATTTATTTGCATATGTAGCTATACACGCACCACTATGTTTACTTTTACAGAAACGTACACATACTTACTCTCTTAAACAATCAGTTATCGAAACATATTATTATTTATACAGGAACTCTTCCAATCTGTCACTGTCATATATCCTTACTTATATACATCAATACTCACATATACTAGTTTAAAACATATGTACTTACTCATAAAGACACTATTGAGGCAGTTATTCACTCACTAACACACCCATACACACACTTATCCACCTGTACAGTCCTGCACACATGCTGTCTTCAAAACACATACAAACAGTAAGTCAGTGATTCATGCATGTGTGTGCTAAGTAATACCCCCCACCAAACCATACAAACACTCATTCTGATACTCAAAAAACAAACTAATAACTCATATAGACACTCGTGTAGCTACTCACCAACCCATGCAGTCACATATACACAAAGTGAGACACTGATACAGATATTTACATATTTAAACATTACTCGCTAATACATGTAATACATGTGTGAAACCTATGGATTTTTCAATGAATATATATATATATATATATATATATATATATATATATATATATATATATATATCTATATCTATATCTATATATATATATATATATCTATATCTATATCTATATCTATATATATTCACTGAAAAAAACATAGGTTCCAGCCATGTTAATGCTAATTCCTAACTATAACATGTGTGAAACCTATGTTTTTTTCAGTGAATTTCTAAGGTTTTTTAAATGCTAATTCCTAACTATAACGTGGGTGAAACCTATGGTTTTTTCAGTGAATTTCCAAGGTTTTTTAAATGATAATTTTTAAATGTATAAATTGTTATTTTTTTATACTAATTTACTACATTGTTTTAAAGTATTTCTTTTTAGATATTTTATTTTTTAAATTACATTACATATTTTTAATATAAATTGAATTTTTTTTTTTTTAAATATTGAAATTGTAATATTTACTTTTTTTATTTTATATTTTTTTAATTTATATATATTTTATAAAGCAGGCAATGAAATCCTATGGAAGGAAATTCAAGTTACTGGTAAGTACAGTTAAATTTACTTTTCAGGAATAGTAGTGAGCTGAAAGATGCAGCACTGAGGTCTCTCCTGATAACAGGTGAGTAAATCGGAATTCGTAGTTCGGCTGATTTTACAGGAATATTTGTATGTTTCAAAAATAGACACTTAGAAACTTTTCTGGTGAAAACCATACAATAGATTCCTATGGAAGGAAATACAAGTTACTGGTAAGTACGCTTAGATTTACTTTTCTGGGTCTGTACTGAGCTCAAAGATGAGCACTGACGTCTCTCGTGATAACAGGTGAGTAAATCGGAATTCGTAGTTCCGCTGATTTTAGAGGAATATTGTGCTCAATAGTGAAGGAAGGGGGCAGGGCCTGAGGTGACATGTGTGCAAACACGCCCTGTGGCGCGTTTTAGGTTGGGGAGTTAATTCCTCTTCAATCCTGAGGTACCCTGTCTGCAAACTAGCCCACGAGGTACCTCCAGTATGCGCCAGGGAGCTGTGTTGCAGAGAGGTGTTCAGAGGGCACGCCCCCTTTTTACAACACTCTGCAATACAGCTCCATGGCGCTTACTGGAGGTACCTGTTAGAATAGTTGGCCCCAAGGGGACCTATGGATTAAAGAGGAATTAATTCCCCAACTTAAAACACGCAACAGGGCATGTTTAACACATATCACCTCAAGCCCTGCCCCCCTACGTTCACCGCTGTGCAAACGCGCCCGTAGCGCGTTCTAAGTTGGGGGATTAAGTCCCCTTGCATACTAGCGGTCGCTGGGGGCCAACTAGCCCACCAGGAACCTCCAGTATGCGCCAGGTGGCTGCGTTGCAGAGAGGTGTAAAAAGGGGCGTGGCCTCATTACACCTCTCTGTAACGCAGCCCCCTGGCGCGTTTGCAGAGGGGAAACTAATTCCCCTTGCATACTGGGTGTCCCTGGGGGCCAACTAGCCCACCAGGAACCTCCAGTATGTGCCAGGGAGCTGTGTTGCAGAGAGGTGTAATGAGGCTACGCCCCTTTTTACACCTTTCTGCAAGGCACCCCCCTGGTGCGTTTTCAGAGGGGGAAGTAATTCCCCTTGCATACTGGGGGTCTCTGAGGGCCAACTAGCCCACCAGGAACCACCAGTGTGCGCCAGGGGGCTGTGTTGCAGAGAGGTGTTCTGAGGACACGCCCCTTTTTACACCTCTCTGCAACGCAGACACCCTGGCGCGTTTGCAGAGGGGGAACTAATTCCCTTTGCATATTGGGGGTCCCTGGGGCACAACTAGCCCACCAGGAACCTCCAGTATGCGCCAGGGGGCTGCGTTGCAGAGAGGTGTAAAAAGGGGCATGGCCTCTTTACAGGTCTCTGCAAGGCAGCCCCCTGGAACATACTGGAGGTTCCTGGTAGGCTACTTGGCCCCCAGGGACCCCCAGTATTCAAGGGGAATTATTTCCCCCTCTGCAAATGCGCAAGGGGGCGCGTTTGCAGAGTGGTGCCTTAAATTTTTTGGGGGGATCGGCAGGGTGCGCGTACCCTAAGCTTATCCCGGGATTAAAAAAAAAAAATTACTTTTGGGCCTTGGGGGTCCTGCTGGGACCCCCTGAGCAGGCCTAGGGGATCAGGAACCTCCAGTATGTGCCAGGGGGCTGCCTTTCAGAGAGGTGTACAAAGGGGCGTGGCCTCTTTACACCTCTCTGTAAGGCAGCCCCCTGGCGCATTTGCAGAGGGGGAACTAATTCCCCTTGAACACTGGGGGTCCCTGGGGGCCAACTAGTCCACCAGGAACCTCCAGCATGCGACAGGGTGCTGCGTTGCAGAGAGGCATAAAAAGGGGCGTCTCCTCTTTACACGTCTCTGCAAGGCAGCCCCGTGGCGCATACTGGAGGTTCCTGGTGGGCTACTTGGCCCCCAGGGACCCCCAGTATTCAAGGGGAAATTGTTCCCCCTCTGCAAATGCGCCAGCGGGCGTGTTTGCAGAGTGGTGCCTTCATTTTTTGGGGGGATCGGCATGGTACGCGTATCCCGTGATTTAAAAAAAAAAAAAATTGGGGGGCCTTGGGGGTCCTTGTGGGACCCCCGAGCAGGCCTAGGAGGTCAGGAACCTCCAGTATGCACCAGGGGGCTGCCTTGCAGAGAGGTGTAAAAAGGGGCATGGCCTCCTTACACGTCTCTGCAAGGCAGCCCCCGACGCATACTGGAGGTTCCTGGTGGGCTACTTGGCCCCCAGGGACCCCCAGTATTCAAGGGGTATTATTTCCCCCTCTGCAAACGCGCCAGGGGGTGCGTTTGCAGAGTGGTGCCTTAATTTTTGGGGGGGATCGGCGGGGTGTGCGTACCCTAAGCGTATCCCGGGATAAGGAAAAAAAAATACATTTTGGGGCCTTGGGGGTCCTTGTGGGACCCCCTGAGCAGGCCTAGGGGACCAGGAACCTCCAGTATGCGCCAGGGGGCTGCCTTGCAGAGAGGTGTAAAAAGGGGCGTGGCCTCTTTACATGTCTCTGCAAGGCAGCCCCTGGCGCGTTTGCAGAGGGGGAACTAATTCCCCTTGAATACTGGGGGTCCCTGGGGGCCAACTAGTCCACCAGGAACCTCCAGTATGCGACAGGGGGCTGCGTTGCAGAGAGGTGTAAAAAGGGGAGTGCCCTCCTTACACGTCTCTGCAAGGCAGCCCCCGACGCATACTGGAGGTTCCTGGTGGGCTACTTGGCCCCCAGGGACCCCCAGTATTCAAGGGGTATTATTTCCCCCTCTGCAAACGCCCAGGGGGCGCGTTTGCAGAGTGGTGCCTTAATTTTTTGGGGGGGATCGTCAGGGTACGCGTACCCTGCGATTTAAAAGAAAAATAAAGAATTTTTTGGGGGCCTTGGGGGTCCTTGTGGGACCCCCTAAGCAGGCTTAGGGGGTCAGGGTGTTTCTACCCTACCACCTTTTCGCGTTTTTCGCGTTTCTTTTTCTGTTTTCTTGTGCCTCGGTTCTAACAAGGCACAAGATGGCTGCCAACACTTCCTGGTTTGGAGTGTTGACAGACAGTTGACAACCAATCAGCATGCAGCTCGTGCTCGTAATTGAACGGATCTCCATACGAGTGCAGTACTCCGTCTCTAGATATTGCTATGATTTTACTTGTGAACTACTAAACGGATTTACACAATTTAACAAAAAGCACAATCTGCGAACCGAACTCTACCTCTCTGCCAAATTTGGTGTAATTCGTTCAGCCGTTCTGGCTGTAGCCCTGGCTAAAGGTCCCTATGGAAAATTGCATGGGGAAAACACGTTTTGGACCCCCCTTTTTTCTCGGCCCCCACTTGACTAATCACCCTCAGGGAGGGAGCGGAGCCGAGCAGGCCATTTTCTTGGAGAAATTCACGAAGATTCGTCCACCAGAGCCAAAGTTATTCCAAATAGAATGTTGTGGATTTCCTATGGAAAGTAGGTCCTAACTATAACTACCTACTACCGCCAGTAGGTAGTCTATATCTATCTATCTATCTATCTATCTATCTATCTATCTATCTATCTATCTATCTATCTATCTATCTATCTATATATATATATATATATATTACCTACTGGCGGTCGCCAGTAGGTATATATAGTTAGGATTTTTTCTCTATGGGATTTTTGAAAATTCTATGTCTAATAACTTTGGCGTTTGTGGACGGAATTGGCTGAAATTTTCAGGAAAATGGCACATTTTGTTTCTGAGCAGCCCTTGAAAATTTGGGGGGGGTTTGTCAAGGGGGGGCCGAGAAAAAAGGGGGGTCCCAAAACGTGTTTTTAACATTGAGTTTTCCATAGGGCGGTTAGCCTCACTTTTAGCCCGAACGGCTGAATGGATTTGCACGAAACTTGGCTAAATTGTAGGGACTGGTAGCCCGATGTGCCTTTTGTAGGTCTCAATATATGTGCTGCAGTGGATTTTGAGAAATTAACGTTCAAAAAAAGATATATATCTGTAAGCGCGGACCGGGCAGCGCCCCGGTTCGCGGACCTTAAGCGTACCAAAACTTCGCGTAGCGAAGCTGATTGGCTCTCCGGTGTCTGTCAACATTCTAAACAGTCCGGAGCGGCCGCCATCTTGTCTCTGGGTAGGATCGAGAGACAAGAGGAGGCCAAAACAAAGGGGGAAATAACCATAGGGGGCATAGTAGATCCTCGCTGACCCCCTAGGTTTAATGTGGAGGTTTTAAAAGGGCCCCGCGGGGCAAAAAAAAAAAATTTTTTTTTTGTTTTTTTGCGTGGGTAGCGCCCGGTACGCGAACCGGGAAGCGTTCTGGGGAGCGTACTACAATGAAAAATGAATGATAGACTTTTCAAATGCTGTATGTTAATTGATTGTTGGATTTGTTGATTATTTTTTATTTTCTTTATCTTCCCAGGGAGCGACCCGGTACGCGAACCGTTGAGCGCCTCAGTTCGCGGACCTTAAGCGTTCCGGGAGTCCACCATTTTGTGTTTCAGTCGAATTAAGATACAAGATGGAGGGCAAATAATGTTCAGAATGGGTAGAAGGGGGCACGGTAGAGTTATCTTGACCCCCTAGGTTTTCTGAGGGTGGCTGAGGAGGCTTATATGTGCGGAAAAAAAACATTTTTTTAAAAAAAATTCGCGAGGTTAGCTCCCGGTACGCGTACCGGGTAGCGCCCCAGGGAGCGTATTTTGTTGAAAATTAGTGAAAATGTTAGAGTTAAATAATAATTGTGAGTGATTAGATGTAGGGTAGCTCTGAGAAGAGCTTTTGGGTTTATGGTACATTTAGGTACTTATAAGTAGGTACCAATGCACATTCTTAAATTCAGAGTGAAAACTCTGTTGCCCTCATCTGAGAAGTGAACTCCATCTCCTCTGTAGATATCTTGCATGTAGTAACGCAAGTTATTGTTGTACAGGGAGCCCATTCCATGGTCTCTCATGTAAGCTGAAACAGATTTGTTTACATGCTTCCTCGACTTCTCAATTTGTGGACAAAATTGGTTTGACCACCTCCATTTCTGTCTTTGGCATATATTTGAATATACCAAGGCAGTCTGAGGAAAAAGTGCCATTAATTGCTCAAAGGTGTCCTTTAAAAGCATTTCCAGACCTACCCCAGTCAAAGTGCCCAAATCATTACCTCCACAGTGCACAATTAACAGGTCAGGTTTTGGCAAATGCATAAAGGTTTTCACCAATGGTATCAATTGGTGACATTTTAATCCTCTGTGGCCAAACCACTTAATTTCCACATCTTGTAAATTGAGGTTAGGTAAATTCCTGCTTTCAACGTACCTTTGAGCCCAGTGAATATAACTATGACCAACAATCCAGACAGAAAACATGGTGAGAGAAGGTTCTCCCGCAGTCAGATGAAGTGTGGCAATGAAATGGCAGTTGAAAAAATGAGAGTGTAAAATGAAAAAAAAAACTGTGGAGTTTCTGTGTTCATGAAGCAGTAACAGTGATTGGTGGATTTTGATTGATGAAAACAGAAAGTTAGGGTGCACAGATGTGTTCTTTGAAAGATGTATTTTGAGTGGTCAATAAAAAATCATTAAATGAAAGAATGCACTGGATATGCAGGTGCACTGAGAGTTCAGAGTTCAATTGCAACATTGTTGTGTGAACTTGCAAACACCAGAGGTATTCCAGGAGGTGGTTGCTATGGAAAATAGGCAGAAAGGGCAGAGGGGGAAGGGTTTTCATTTGAAAAAAAGTGAGGGAAGAGTTTTGATTGGGTGACATGAGAAATATGTGTGAAGAATTACAGCATTTCTGTGCTTTTGATAGCTGCAGACTCTGGAGTGCATACCTTTTGCTCTGCTGAAGACAAATTGGTGTGTTTCTGAGACTGTTTTCAAACTCAAAGTATTTGCTAAGGTGAGAAAATATTTCTTTAATTTAGATAGAGAATAGTGTGCTTTAAGGAGAAAATTATGATTTATGTGGCGCAAATTGCTTGTAAATATGCTCTCACATGTGTAGGGAAAATTTTGATTTTGAATGTTTGTGTTACATAGCCATGTTAAGAGTGACCCTACCATGCAGGAAAGCCAATCAAAAAACGCTTTCATGTGTTTTAATGACATTTTAAGTCATTTTCCCATGTGCAGTGTTTAGAAATTATGATTTGAAAATCGTTTTTGGGGAAAAGGAATTGTTTTTAAATTCATGACAAGGACATAATGGTGTATGCTTCTTTATAAGGCAATTGACTGTCCCTGATGTTATTTTTCTCATTTTAGTGTAAGACCTTTCTCTGTGGCGCAAATTGCTTGTAAATATGCTTCCACATGTACATGGAAAATTTTGATTTTGAATGTTTGTGTTACATAGCCATGTTAAAAGTGACCCAACCATGCTCGAAAGGCAATCAAAAAACGCTTTCATGTGTCTTAAGGACAATTTAAGTAATTTTCCCATGTGTAGTGTTTTGAAGTTATGATTTGAAAATCGTTGTTGAGGTAAAGGAATGTTGTTAAAATTTATGTGCGCCATATGCCCCCAAATTTCTTTTTTAGGGGTGCAGCAGGGTGTTCTTGAGACACCCCTGCACCTTTGGAATAAATTCCTAATTTGTGATGAGCAAATTGTTAATCGCAAATTGCACCTTCATTTATATGAGCCTCCTAGCCCATGGAAATGAATGGGTAATTTGCAATTAGCAATTTTCTCATCGCAAATTTGGAATGGTAAAGAATCGCTATTTATTCCTTAAAATTCGCTTTTTTGGAAATGCAAAATAGTTATATGATACATATGGCGGTTGATGTCTAACAAGATAAGAAGCTTATGGATTCATTTATGGTGACTGGCGCAATGAAGTAGACATCACTTACTTCATTGGTAGAGCTTTACATGTATTATCTCCTCTGTATTCTTCATCAAGCGTAACTTTAATCTGCAATCCTGAGTAGGCCTCACCTTAAACAAACCTCTGGATAGGACACACTTTATTGTCATCCTGGATTAATCATTTAAAATGCTAGGGACAGATTTATGATAGGTGTATGCCTCTTTTGTGCCACTGTGCGTCACTTTTATGATGCAGCGGTGGTGCAAAAGATTTGCTATGAGGCGACAACATTACAAATTGATGCATTTAGGCAGATATGTCATGGTGTAAAAAAAACATACCACATAAAACCCAAGCAGCAGTGATGCAAAAGATGCACCATGTCGCAAGACAGGCCTCACTTGGGGCCATATGTATCAAGCTAATTAGCATTTGCAAATATCAAAATTCTACGAATTTCGGCCTTTGCGAATGTTAATTAGACAAATGGTATGTATCAAACAAGTTTGATGCAAAATAAGGAGTAGCAAAATTTGCTATTCCTTATTTTGCAATTGCACTGAAGGATTTGCAAATTTTGTGACTACTTAAATGCAATGTATCAAACAAAAACTATGTAAAAAATGACAATAAGGATTTGGAAACTATTGTGGTAAATTGGTGGTAATTTGTGAATTCTTTTCAAAAAGCTTTCTTTCAAAAAAACAAAAGGTGCCATATGACGCCAACACATGCCCTTAGGGCATGTATGTGTGCCATATGCCCCCAAATTTGTTTTTCAGGGGTGCAGCAGGGTGTTCTTGAGACACCCCTGCACCCTTGGAAAAATTCCTAATTTGTGATGAGCAAATTGCTAATCGCAAATTAAACCTTCATTCCTATGAGCCTCCTAGCCCATGGAAATGAATGGGTAACTTGCAATTAGCAATTTGCTCATCGCAAATTAGGAATGGTAAAGAATCGCTATTTATTCCTTAAAATTCGCTATTTAGAAAATGTTAAATATTTTGATGATACATATGGCAGTTCATCTGTAACAAGATAAGAAGCTTAGGGATAGATTTATGATGACTGGCGCATCACCAGGGATGTGACAGTCATCCTGCGCCGCTGTTCCGCCACCCATGGTGTGCTGCATTTACAATGCGGCGCAGCATGGGGCAAAAACGGCACAGATGCGTGACGCATCTGTGCCGTAAAGGTGGCGCATTGCTGGAGTTGTATCGCAAGTGCGATGCAGCTCCAGCAAGGCTCAGGGGTGCCCCATCTCCACAATGCTGTGTCAAGACCTATGCCAGCTTCAAGCAGGCGCAGGGTTTTGACGCAGCTTTCTCCTATCTGATTGTAAATGCGGCACACCATGGGTGGCAGAGCAGTGGTGCACGTTAACTGGTGCATGCCTGGGGATGTGCCATTTAATATAAATCTGCCCTTTAACATTTAAGTATGTGCAGGGGACACAGAGTCGGTGAGGCTTATCCAAGGTTAAGAAGAGATGAGTCCTGTTCAGTGGAAAATTAGACATAGGCTTCACCTGCTCAGCATTGCTGGACATGGCTAAATAATAGCTGCAAAATGTTAATCTTGTTAAACAATTTTACTATTATAATCTGTGAGATTTGTCTCTTACTCTGCAACATCTCATTGTTGTTATCTTTCTTTAAAGATAAAGACAACCTCAACATGAGCGACAATCTGCAATCAGTTGATTTTGACCTCATCATTGAACTTGTAATTGAAACATCAGTGGATGTTGATCCTTTGGATGATTTAAATCCTGAGGATGAAGAAGAGCGTGATGAGGATGCAGATTTGTCCGAATTATATGATATAGGATGGGAAGCTGACCTGCTTGAGCCTTTGGAAATATAAACATTTATTTTTAAAATTTATAATCAATAAAAAGTAAAAAGGTAAACCGTTTAATTTAAAAATAAAGACACCTTCAAAAACAGGTTATGTGTAGTGTCTTCAATAAAATATTAAAATATGCTCATAAAATTAGATCAGATTCACATATAAAATAGCATAGGTAACATAAATATAAATGTCATTTCTTTTCTGGTATTTCTGTATTGTAAAATTGCCAATGACTAAAAAATCTTCAAATTAAAATGTCAAGTAGTGTGTTAAGTTTTTGATCACTGTTACTGATTTACTGTTTGGTAATAATGTTTAATAACATTTTTTATTATATTTTTCCACAGATTCAACTGCAGATCATTTCAAGATTTCACCATGCCTACAATACAAAGACAGATAAAGGCTGCAAAACGTCAAAGACAGCAGGTGAAAAAAAAAACGCAGCAGTCCTCTAACAAAAAGATTTCTCAAGCCACGAAGAAAGCACCGGGTAAGAGCTCTAAATATTTCATAAGAAATATTTGTATTAAAAAAAATATTACTACAGAAAATGTTTCAGTCCATAAAACGAGAAGGAAATCAAATGGAAAGAAAAGGACAATGAAAAATGTTACTGCTAGAGCAAGAGATAAATCTGTGCATGATAGTAGAAGGAAACAACAGTTTAGGGAGATTCGTAAACGAATGTTCCGCAACAGGATAATTGGCAATTTGTTAAAAAATATTAAGAAAGGTCAACAGAAACTAGTTTTTTATAAGAGAAAAAAAAAGTTGAGAAAGTTATTGATCAGGCATTTGAAATTAAACGTAAGTTATTTATTTTGATAATCAATAGAATTAGGAAGCTAAACAAGGCAATTTTTGATTTCAAAAGAAATAGTAGATGGAAGAGAATAGTTAATCGTAGTAATTTTTGTGAAGTTTTTTCTGGAGAATGGATGCATAGTTCAAGCTGTGAGGCATTTTTTAATGAGGAGAGTTATTTCCAGGATAATGATTTGGTGCATGCAGTTGACACCAGTGGTCGTGCTTATGAAGTGAAAGATGGTTGTCCAGTTGAAAAAGAAAAACTTGTGACAACAGAGGCAGAAGAGGTGTTAGGTAATGAGGTTTTAGGAAGACGTGCTAAGGGTCCTGTGTACACCTGGAAGTGTAGTAGTATTTGCAGTGTGCGACAGGATTCCATCAATTTGCTTTGTGATTTTGTACGGTCATTTAACAAAAAAAGTTTGAAGCAGAAAATGATGTTGTTGCAAGAATTAGATCCTTGCAGAGTAAGAGAAGTGACAGGTTTGCATGGTCATTCACTGGCTTGTCTTTCCAGGAGAGTATGCCAGAGTGTTTTTCATCATTTCAGGATGCTAGCAGTGCATCATAACAAAGTGAGGAAATTAGTTAGAATGTTGTATTATGCTAAGAGTCCAGCAATTATGCTGAAACAATTATGCGCTGCTCTTTTGCATGGTTCTGAAATAGATGTGAAGAATATATGTGAAGAAATTGAGTTTTGTTACTTTGGAAGTAAAGAGGAGAATGTTGAAATTGAGCAAGAAGTAGAGGGTCATGTGGAAGATAGTGTACAGGTTTCCAGTACAGATAATTTCCAGAGGGAAATTGCGACGTTTGACGTGAAATCAAGTGAGAGGCCTAATTTCACTTGTGTGTGTTGTCGACGCACTTATTATAAGAATCAGACTAAGTTAGTGGATTTATATGCAAAAAGTGAAAGGGAAAATAATAGTGAATGGAAGGATTTTGCAACATACTTGATGGTAGAAAATTGTTTTGATTTGGGATTGGATCAACGTGTGTGTACTTATTGTTGTAACAAATTAAAACAAAACCAGATGCCTGCTAGAGCAGTTCATAATAATCTGGAATTGGTTGAGATTCCTTCTGAATTGAAGGACTTAAATACTTATGAATCTATTTTGATTCAAAGTATCCATCCCTTTCAGGCTATTGTAAGAATGGAGCCAAAGACAGGGAAATTGCCTCCATCAGATTTACAGAGAGGATTAAAGGGAAGAGTTGTTTATTTGCCTCTAGATTTCAAGAAAAACATTAACACAATTGGAGTAGAAAAAGTGGAAGAGGAACCTCTGGTTATCTTAGTTAATGGGGTTCCGACAAAGAATAAGAAAATATGGCAAGATTTAGTAGATGTTAGGAAAGTTAAAAAGGCAACATTGTATTTGAAAAAAAATAATAAATACTATAAGAATGTATATGTTGCAGAAGAGGAAGTAAGTGAGGAAGAGGATAGCGATTTGTGTGCTGGTCAAATTGAGAAAGTAGAACCCTCTACTAGTGAAGAAATATATGAACATTATAGTGTTCATCCTTTGCATTCCAAGGAAGTCATGGGGAATGCTATTGAGTTGTTTCAAATGAAACAAGCCAAAGGGAGTCCCATTAGTGTTTGGGAGGAAAGTTTGGAAGCTCGGTGTTTCCCACAGCTTTTTCCAACAGGTCAGGGAGGAAGATATGATGAGCGACCTCATCAAATTCCTGCTTCTGAATACCGGACTTTGCGATTGTATGCAGGAGATGCTAGGTTTCGACAATGCATTCCTTATTTGTTTCATCTCCTGTTTGAAAGCGATCTGTCTGGACTGTCATATGCAGTGAACCACATCTTGAAAAGTGGTATACACATGCAAAACATCTCGGCAAGTGACTTTATGGATAAAGTCAATGTCCAAGATAGTATTTTGGATTCTCACCTGATTAATCTCATGGCGTGTCAGCGTGGTACTAATGAGTACTGGTACCGTCGTCATGGTGATTTAAAATGTATGCTGAGGAACTTAGGTACTCCCACATGGTTCCTCACTCTGAGCTGTGCCGAGTATGGCTGGGAAGACTTACTTCAATTTCTACGAGAGGCAAATGCTAACGTAGATAACATCGAATTCAAGACACCCGGAGAACTGTGCTCTTTGGATCCAGTCAATGTATGTAGGTACTTCAATCATAGATTTGAAGCTATGATGTCTTTCATCATGAATAAGAAGAATCCACCTCTTGGAGAGGTGTTGGATTTCTTCTGGAGAAAGGAGTACCAAGCAAGAGGTGCTCCTCATATACATATGTTGCTGTGGATCAAGGATGCACCTAAATTTGGAACGGATCCAGAAGACTCAGTGATGAGTTTCAGCCAACAGTATTCTACGTGTGCTGTTCCAAACGCAAAGGAGAAGAAAAACCTAAGAGAAAAAGTTCTGCGTTTCCAAAGCCATCGATGTGGAAAGTACTGCCGTCGTAAATTCCGAAACAAAGACAAGTTCTACACTAAATGTCGTTTCGGCTTTCCACTACCGGTGATTTCTAAAGGAAGAGTAAACAGTTTGATGTCTTCGTTGCGACACAATGTCATGAAGAAATCACCTAAAAACACTTACAATTTGAAGAGGAACGAAGAGTCCAAGTACATCAACGACTACAACCCGGTGATTTTGTCCATGTGGAATGCTAACATGGATATACAGTTTGTGGCTGATAACTGTATGGCTGTGGCTCGGTATGTGACGTCTTACATCACCAAAAAAGAGAAGACAGAATTGAAGGATATGTGGGAGGACATTTCCCATGAAAAGAGCCTCAGCAAGAAGTTGTACAGTTTCAGTCTGAAGATGTTGTCGCATCGAGAAATCGGAGCGTACGAATGCTCTGACCGGTTGTCTTCAGCAAGTCTCTATGCCAAGTCCAGGAGTATCGTTTGGGCGAGTCTTGGTCTTGCTGCAACGCGTAATCGAGTTCTCAAACCTGTGCGGGAAATTGAGTATTTGGCGGAAAAGGAGCCAAACAGTACCGACATTTTGAAGACAAACATGTTGGATACATATTATCCAAATCGAAGCAGTCACCTCGAGAATGTTTGTCTGTATGAGGTTCTGCAAAATTACATATTCAAGAGGAACATCAAAGAAGATACTGAGAAAGGAGTGTATGCTGTAATAGGAAGTGAGGGATGTCTGGTCAAGCAAAGAAAATGCCACTTGGTAAACCATCGAAAATTGAGTGGCGAATCTCCTGAAAAAAAGGAGTTTTTCTATTTAGCACTTTTGCAACTTTTCAAGCCTTGGCGTGCAGAAGAGGAACTGCTTGGAGATTTTCTCTGTTACGAAGACTCTTTCAATGCCGCCAAGGAGACCATAGAATGTCCTGCTTTTCTCAAATATGTAGAAATGTTGAATGCGGAAATTGAGCAGGAAGCAACGATTGCAGCCGAGATTGCCAGAGACAGTTCTCAGGACAGTCAGAGTTCTGCTTCATTGAGTCAGGATCCACTAGGAGGACCTGTTATCGAAAATGAAGCTGCCACTGCTATGAATGAAGTGGAAAGAGCCATGGCACATGCTCAAGAGGATGCGGTTAACTTAGAAGAGTTGGAAAGGCAACTCAACGTTGAGCAGAGGAAAATATATGACGAAGTTACCATGCAAATTGATCATGGATTAAGTCATGATAAGAAAGAGTGCTCATGTACGTCGTTGAAGCCTGTCCGACTGTACGTGAGTGGAGAAGCGGGAACTGGAAAAAGTTTCCTCATTAAAGCAATTTCATGCTATTTGCAGGAAAGGACAGAGTCATCGCTGTCTTGTGTTGTCACTGCTCCAACTGGACTGGCAGCACATAATATTAAAGGGATTACTTTACATCGTTTACTGATGCTGCCAGTGGAGCATGACAACAAATTAGAATATCACAAGCTATCTGGAGATGCTTGTTTTGAAGTTTCAAGAATCTTGAGGAAAATGAAACTTCTTATCATTGACGAAGTAAGCATGGTTTCCAATGTCATGCTTGCCTTTGTGCATTTGAGGATGCAAGAAGTTCTCAAAACAGAGTATGATGTGTTATTTGGTGGCAAACACATCATTGTTTTCGGAGATCTTCTGCAGCTGACACCAGTGAAAGGGCAACCTGTGTTCAAAATGCTCACGCATGAAGATACCAGGAAGTGCCTAGGCAGCATTGGCAACGTCAATATATGGTTAAACTTCAATTATGCTGAACTGCATGAAAATATGCGTCAGGCGAAGGATGAAGTTTACAAGACTATTCTACAAGATGTTAGAATTGGAAAAGTGACCGAGCATGGCAAAGAAGTTTTACATGCACGATTACTGTCAAATTTATATCCAGAACAAGATGTTGTGCCTGAGAATATTTTTCAGAAAATTACTGAAAAGAAATCTGGAATATGTTTGATGCCAACTCTTGCAGAATGTGCCAAATTTAACAACAAAATGTTGCATTTAGAAAAGCAAGAGATTGTGAAACTGGAAGCTATTGATAGAGTAGAGCATATGGGATCAACAATTATTTTGTCTGAGAATCTGAAAACAAAATTGGATTCATTAGAGAAGAGTATATCTAAAACTGCAGGTTTTGAAAAGACTCTGAATGTGTGCTTGAACCGTATAATTTTAAGAAGGAATTTACATGTTGAAAGAGGTCTGGTAAATGGATCAATGGGTAATGTTGTTGATTTTGTGAAATACAGAAATAGAGATGGAATTGAATTTTTAAAAATTAAATTTGATGGCATTGAGGAAGTACAGCTAATTGCTCGTTGTTCTGCTAGATTTTTGCTTGTAAAAGACTTATATGTTCGCCGTAAGCAGTTTCCTGTTTGCTTGGCATATGCGGTGACAATCCATAAATCGCAAGGTTTAAGTGTAGACAGTGCATTGGTGAATATTGGCAGTTCTGTGTTCAAGGAGGGTATGGCATATGTGGCATTGTCACGAGTTAGAACTTTATCGGGATTGTACTTGATTGAGTGTGATGTCACAAACATTTGTGCAGATCTAGATTGTGTTAAGGAATACAATAGGTTAAGAAGAGAGTATGCGCCACATTTGCCTCAGTTTCCTTTGTTTGAGAAACGTGTGGTAGGCCGGAAACGAAGAAATGAGAACAATACTGGGGAGGTTGTAGCAAAAAGACAAAAAGTCAATGAACCTAAAATTACAAGCAGAAACAAAAAGGATTCTGTTGAAGATGTTGTTGGTTTTCAGTTTGAAAACAGTTCTGGTGTCAACTGCTATGCTAATGTAGTAATTAATGTTTTGTTTTCTCTAAAAAATGTAAAAGAAGAGATTGTGGTCAATTCTGATCAAAGATTTTGCAGTTTGTTAAATTCTGTGTTAGAGAAATGTACCACTGATAGAAGAAACATAGAAAGTGTGTCTGAAATTCGAAATCTGTTAGACAGATGTTCAGGCCAAACACAATTCTCTCAAAATATTCAGCAAGATTGTCAGGAGTTTTTAATGTATATGCTTGATGTATTACATGCTGAAGGTGTAGATGTAGATCAGCTGTTTGGGCTTTCTTATCAATGGCAGCATGACTGCGAGAACTGTATGGTATCAAGTACTACTAGTGTAGACTCAGAAAGATTTATATATTTAACTTTGCCAGACAGTAAATCAGTCTCCTTTAATAAGCTAGTAAAAGCTGCTAATCACAACATGGAGTGTAGCCAATGTAAATCTGAAATGACGTCCACATTATTTATACGAACATATGGCCAGTACGTCATTTTAATGTTCCAACGGTGTAGGCCTAATGGAACAAAATTGACAACTTTAATAAAAAATTTTGTAGCTTCGCAGTTGTCAATATCAGGAAGGACTTTTGTAACTACAGCAATTATATATCATGACGGCCCTTCAATAACATCAGGACATTACACAGCTTATTTAAAGTCTAGAAATGGCTGGTCATTCTGCAATGATTCTGTTTTAATTTTCAAAAAAAAATTGCCGTATGACCTTAAAAACTCTTACCTGGTGTTTTTAAAACCAAAATTTTAGGGAGATAATTTCGGGATGTGTTCTGTGGAATTTCAAGAAGTTCTAATGGCTTCTACACTATTTGGCCTTGAGGATAAGTGTAGTTCAGAGACATAAATTCTAACCACAAGACTGGACATCATGGAGAAATAAGTGCACTTTGAATGAGTTCAGAAAAACTGTTTCTTTTTATAAGCTAATTGAAGCAGCCAATCAAAACATGGAGTAGAGGGAATGTAAGTCTGCAATGCTGTGTACTGTTTTACATTGCTTTGTGATTAAAAGTGATGTACAGAATTAAATAATTGTAGTAGTCATAGAGGTAGTGTAAGTCTGCTTGTAGCAGTGTCATAGGAAAAGTAGAACATGACTGAGCAAGAAGGGGAAGATATTACTATTCCAGGATTGTGAAAATGATCTTCAACATTTTAATTCTGAAAGTTGCGGAAATGTGAAAAGACGGGATTGGCTAACAAGAAATCCAAGAGTTATACATGGCTCTGACAAGATTTGGCCTTGTGGAATCTTGTGGTAGAGAGCAAGAAGTCATTTATTGTATGTAACATGTTTTTAAAAAAGATGGAGATTTTCTTTCAGAAAGTGGCGGGCTGAAAGTAATAACAGCACAAAAGAGTGTAAGCTGTTCATAGGACATCCTTGGACGTCATGGAAAGTAAGTTAACTTTAAGGAGTTCTGATTTTTGATTTCTGATGTTGTATGGGTTTTTTAAACACAATCATTTTGATTGTGTTTTTTTTTCCCCGCTGTTACATGATAAATACCTTCAAGTCACTGTTTTTAGTGAATTTTGATACATTCTGAGAACAGCAAAAATAAACCATTTAACATGTATAATTAATTCTGTACTGTTTGCATTTATGATGTATATGTAGAACTGTGTAGGAGGCATGGAGAAGGTGAGGCTTCTGTAAGTGTCAAAGTTGTTGCATGCAGTGCTGCACTTCTGCGTATTCTTTCATATGCTAGACTACATCTGCACAATGAGATACCTAAGCAAAGGAAACACAAGTGATGTGATTGTGAAATGAGCAAAATAAATTGCATGTATTTCAATTACATCACCTGTGTTTCCTATCATTACGAATCACATTGTGCAGATCAAGTTTAGGTCTGTCCAGGGAAACATAGGAGGTTTGGACTTTGTTGAAGATTGCAGTGGACATGACTCACTTCATTGGTAGACCTTCACATGTATTATGTCCTCTATTCTCTTCAACAACTCGAAATTTCATCTGCAACCCTGAGTAGGCCTCACCTGAAACAAAACTCTGGATAGTAGACATCTTATTGGCATCCTGAAGCAATTATTTAAAATTTTAGTGTCTTGCAACACTTTTCTGAAACAACAGCAATGCAAAATATGCACCATGTTTTAATATAGGCCTCACTTCATCTGCATCAAGATAGTGTTAGTTTAAAATGTATATCTTTAGGACTGTGTAGCTTCTGTAAGTGTCAAAGTTGTTGAAAAACTGTTTGTCCTTCAATCTTTGCCCTTGTCTTTTGTAATTTTTTAATACATGTTTTTATATTTTTCTAATGTTTGTTCTCTCTTTCACAGATTGAAAGTATAAAAACAAAAAGTGAGTAATTTAACGACAATTATAAGGTAAATATTTTGTACTCTTTTCGTTACATTTCTATCACATTGAACTACTATTAGTTCCACTGCTTCATTTCTTTAATCCTCAGTTTCCTGCCTTTGCTACTTCCCTCATTCCTTTCTCTATTACATACTTACTCAACTCCTTCCACTCTTTTTCTCAGTCCCTCTCTTCTCATAGTTCCTCACTCTTGTTCACTCACTCCATCTCTATTACTCTTAGTGTCTTTGACTGATCACTGTATCACTATTTGTTCTTAATGCTTTCTCTGTGTAGTTGAAGCACACTAAGTGGCATATTATGAATACAGCCAATAAAATTATTGCTCTTTTTATTGGCAGAAAACTGGTGCAAAAGTGGCTTTAGCGGCAGTTTTCTGCCGCAAAAGCAGCTTTAGCGACACATTTCTGCCGATAAAAGCTGCAAAACTTTTATTGCCTATGTTGATAATATGCCCCTATGTTATTTACATTAGGGCTATATTGTCCAGTATAACAATCAAAATTGCTCTCCAAAGACACCAGGCAAAGCAGACGCTCCCTCAAACAGATCACCAAGCGCAATTTACCCTACTTACAGCCTAGCCTGTTCTCTGTCGAGACTTTAGCAATCTTTAGAGCACAAGATAAGATCTTTTCACATGGAAGAGTCAGACATATTGCAATTCTACTTAAGAAACAAGCATTAGCATAGACAATAGGTCTCGCTTTTGGGACCTTATACGTGTTTAGACATGCAACAGTTGATGTTGCTGCACCAAGGATATTATGCTGCATAACTAAATACTTAGAAGGTCCCAAAGGCGAGATCTATTGGCTATGCCAATGCTTGTTTTTCTTTCACTTCGTTATCTATTTTGTTTTTCACAATTATACCCTCTTCTGTCTTTTCTTCGGTAAATAGATCTATTAAACAGTATCTCTTCTTTACTCCCTATAGCTGTCTTTCTTTTAACATCACTCTCTGTTTACTTTCCTTATACTTACACTTTTTTTAAAAAAAAAAAATTTTTTTGGTTAGCTCCCGGTCCGCGTACCGGGAAGCTAACCCGGGAGCGAACCAAAAGAAATAGAGCTTGCCAGAGTGCTAAACATTGTAGCAATTTTTTTTGAAAGGGAAGGTAGTTCTGAAAAGAACTTTTTTTTTTATATTTTTGTTGTTTTATATTTTTTTTGTATTTTTTGAACATTTTTTTTTTTTTTTTTTTTTTTTGAACGATTTTATATTTTTTTGGTTTTTTTGGGGGGGGGGAAACAACAAAAAACAGGCGTTGAAAAGGGCTCAACAGGAGCAAAAAAAAATTACTGGGGGCGGTTAGGGCAATCATGGTGTTCATATGCAAGGTTGAGTGCATTGATGCTCATGTTGCCACAAGCTAATAATGCACGACAGCGCATACATAAATGTATCATATTCCCAAAATTTGGTTGGATATTTGGCACAGTTTCCCGTGCCTCCTCTGGTGTTAAAGAAACCGATGTTGTTGATCTCGCCACAGGAGTTGCTCTAGGATTGTCCATCATATCCCTTAATTCCGCCCGGCTGTAATTTAGGGGATGTTTCCTCGTCATGTGCCTATGCATGGTGTGATTACCATAACTGTATTTTTTGTCCGTCCCTCTGGACAATTGTTCCTTGCATATGAGGCATGTTGCGTACCTGGCATTGACCTTTTTTTGGCCAGGAGGGATGGAAAAAAACTGCCAGATGAAACTGGCTTTCTTTCTTGAAACCCGGGGCAACTCTTCCAGGAATTGTGGTTGTTCTCCCTCCTCATCCATTTGTTCATCTTCCTCCTCAGTGTTGGTAACCACCTGGGGAGGTGGTCCTCTCTTCCCATGAGGAGGTGGAGGTGGTGGTGGGGGTGCACCAGCTGCAGCAATCAATGAAGCCATTTTCACACAACCAAAATAGGTCTTCCAAGAAGCAAAATAGGTCTTCCTCTCACAATAATGAAAGTCAGAGTGAGGAAAGAAGGAGGGGTTTTCATCATTTGGAAAAAACAATACTTCTCAACCAATGAAAAGTGTTATTTTTAGGTCACCTGACCTAGCCTTCCATAATTATGAAACTAAAAGTGAAATGAACCAATGAAAAGTTTTATTAACAAGTCACATGACCTCTAACGCTCATGTTACGCGCTGCGGAACGCTCCCCGGTTAGCTTCCGGTTCGCTGCGCTTCGCGCCTCGGTCCGCGCCCCGGGACACTTCCGGGTGCGCTAACGCCATACGTCACAAGACGCATTTCGCGGCAACGCGATACGTCGCGCTTTCGCGCCGCGGATCGCTTCCGGGGAGTTGCGTTTCGCGCCTCGGTCCGCGCCCCGGGGCACTTCCGGGTGCGCTAACGCAGTACGTCATAAGACGCATTACGCGGCAACGCGATACCGTCACTATGTTGATTTCTTACCGGTTCGCGGACCGGATCGCGGAATCAAATTGAGCTAACGGGAAGCTTCCCGGTTCGCGGACCGGGAGCGAAACAAAAAAAATATTTAAAAAAATTATTAATAAACATATAAAATATATTTTTGGATTTAAAGAAGAATAAATTTTACAGCTATAGATATTAGCTTTTAAAAAACCAATGAAATTCATTGAAAAAACCATAGGTTATAGACCATATATAGTTAGGAATTAGCATTTACAAAACCTTGAAAATTCACTGAAAAAACCATAGGTTATAGACCATATATAGTTAGGAATTAGCATTTAAAAAACCTTATTTTACTCACACAAAACCATTGAAATTCCATATATAGTTAGTTGTACTAACTATATATCGCGCACCCGCAATCCACTGCTGATCATGTCACATATTACATCATTCATGACATGGTCAGTGACATCACTGATGACATCACTGATGACATCTCAAATGACATCACTGATGGCATCACTGATGACATCTCAAATGACATCACTTATGACATCACTGATGACATCTCAAATGACATCACTGATGACATCACTGATGACATCTCATTTGACATTACTGATCACATCACTGATGACATCATTCATGTGATAATACGATGAACCTCTTCAGACTCTAATATAACCTTAGATACACTCAGTGTAAACAGACACTCATAGACTGTCACTCATCCATGGAGTTACTCAGACACTTAGTCAGTCATGCAAAGAATCAATCACACCTCCATTTCCTCAACTATACAGTTATACACACCTTACTTATTCAAACATATACTAAAACATATTTACTCACTTATACAATCCTGGATACAAGTTCACAATGATCCATACAGCCACTCACACATTCACTGGCTCTTATGCACAGTTATTTATATATGTCAACTCTCACATGTACTGTGTTTTACAAATGTACTTACTTTGACATGTAGCACTGAGATATCCATTCACTCACCAATACACTCATGCACACAGTCAACCGCCCATACAGCTGTTTCCACGTGCACTTTTGAACCCATACATCTAGTCAATCAACTGCTCACACATCTATGCAGAGAGTCATACACCTCCCAGCCACCCACACACACACTCAGTCTCCCATACAAATGCTTGGGCAACCAATCAATAACCCATACAGTTAATCATATAGCTACTGATCAACACATGCAGCAGTTTACAGAACAACAGACATAATGATGCACAAATTAAGACAGTTTAGTCACTAACCCATGCACTCAGTGAGACACATTTAATCAGTCACTCATACAGTCAGCCATGCCCCTACTAAATCCTTCATCAAGACACTTATACATCCATTCATTCTTCAATATGTAAGACATATTTTAACTTTACAGAATTATACAGTCACTGGATGACGTCATCAGTGATGTCATCAGTGATGTCATTTGAGATGTCATCAGTGATGTCATCAGTGATGTCACTGACCATGTCATGAATGATGTAATATGTGACATGATCAGCAGTGGATTGCGGGTGCGCGATATATAGTTAGTACAACTAACTATATATGGAATTTCAATGGTTTTGTGTGAGTAAAATAAGGTTTTTTAAATGCTAATTCCTAACTATATATGGTCTATAACCTATGGTTTTTTCAGTGAATATATATATATATATATATATATATATATGTAATAGCAAATGTCCCGAGATGAGAGGAGCAAACAATGTAACCGTGATCAAGGACAGTCTCTTTGTCCGAAACGCGTAGGTGGGGAACCTACAGAAAATAAATCTACAATTCAACATAATCGAGGTAGTGTGCGGCGTCTTCTTTGAAGAATCGTTGTTGTAAACATATATATATATATATATTCACTGAAAAAAACATAGGTTATAGACCATATATAGTTAGGAATTAGCATTTACAAAACCTTGAAAATTCACTGAAAAAACCATAGGTTATAGACCATATATAGTTAGGAATTAGCATTTAAAAAACCTTATTTTACTCACACAAAACCATTGAAATTCCATATATAGTTAGTTGCACTAACTATATATCGCGCACCCGCAATCCACTGCTGATCATGTCACATATTACATCATTCATGACATGGTCAGTGACATCACTGATGACATCACTGATGACATCTCAAATGACATCACTGATGACATCACTGATGACATCTCAAATGACATCACTGATGACATCACTGATGACAACATCCAGTGACTGTATTTTTCTGTAAAGTTAAAATATGTCTTACATATTTAAGAATGAGTGGATGTATAAGTGTCTGGATGAAGGATTTAGTAGGTGCATGACTGACTGTATGAGTGAGTGGTTAAATGTGTCTCACTGAGTGCATGGGCTAGTGACTAAACTGTCTTAATTTGTGCATCATTATGTCTGTTGTTCTGTAAACTGCTGCATGTGTTGATCAGTAGCTATATGAGTAACTATATGGGTTATTGATTGGTTGCCCAAGCATTTGTATGGGAGACTGAGTGTGTGTGTGGGTGGCTGGGAGGTGTATGACTCTGTGCATAGATGTATGGGTTCAAAAGTGCATGTGGAAACAGCTGTATGGGCGGTTGACTGTGTGCATGACTGTATTGGTGAGTGAATAGATATCTCAGTGCTACATGACAAAGTAAGTACATATGTAAAATACAGTACATGTGAGAGTTGACATATATAAATAACTGTGCATAAGAGCCAGTGAATGTGTGAGTGGCTGTATGGATCATTGTGAACTTGTATCCAGGATTGTATAAGTGAGTAAATATGTTTTAGTATATGTTTGAATAAGTAAGGTGTGTATAACTGTATAGTTGTGAAAATGGAGGTGTGATTGATTCTTTGCATGACTGACTAGGTGTGTAAGTAACTCCATGGATGAGTGACAGTCTGTGAGTGTCTGTTTACACTGAGTGTATCTAAGGTTATATTAGAGTCTGAAGAGGTTCATCGTATTATCACATGAATGATGTCATCAGTGATGTGATCAGTAATGTCAAATGAGATGTCATCAGTGATGTCATCAGTGATGTCATTTGAGATGTCATCAGTGATGTCATTTGAGATGTCATCAGTGATGTCATCAGTGATGTCACTGACCATGTCATGAATGATGTAATATGTGACATGATCAGCAGTGGATTGCGGGTGCGCGATATATAGTTAGTGCAACTAACTATATATGGAATTTCAATGGTTTTGTGTGAGTAAAATAAGGTTTTTTAAATGCTAATTCCTAACTATATATGGTCTATAACCTATGGTTTTTTCAGTGAATTTTCAAGGTTTTGTAAATGCTAATTCCTAACTATATATGGTCTATAACCTATGGTTTTTTCAGTGAATTTCAATGGTTTTTTAATAGCAAATATCATAAGCTGTCGAATGTCAAGTACGTGGTAAGTGAAAACATTTTCGTGTTTATGCACACTGATCTGCTTTGAATGGTGCCCCCCCCCTCATTTCTATTAGGAGTACTCTCTCTTTGCACATAGTGAAGAGTACTTAACGCAGGCCTTTGCCCCCGTTGTAATACGTCGTGCCTGCTTCTCTCTCCATTTGATTGATTGTTATCCAAGTATTTACTGTTTTAGAATTGGTTCTCTTTGGTTCATTCTCTATTTACAAACAAACACAGAGTCGCAATACTCTGTTTAGTCTTTGCAGATAACGAAAAATCGTGTAAAAAAAAAAAGAAAAGGAATCGAGCAAAATCAGTAGGCCACTAATGGGATCTCTTTTTGACCTCGCTAAAATAGAAACATTAGGAACAACCCCTCATGACAAATACAAAACTAGTGAGATGAACTGAACTCCACACAATGATGGCTGCAAAACAGCTCGGCTCCGCCACCCACCCCGCCCAAAATAACGATAAAGAGCGGCTGCCATGATTGGTTGCGGAATGGCCACGACGGAGCTACGAAATGGTGCTGCTCTCATGCTAACCCCAGCTTCAGTCTGAAACATCCAGAAACACTGTAGACTACCAATTCGATCAGTTCCGGTAGCGCCCCAATGTAACCCGGTAGAGAAGAACTAGCCCTCCCCTCTTTGACTGATGGTTCTTGTTGCCTGTCCCTTCTGTTGTCATTTAACAGAACTATTTAGCCTGCTGAAAGGGGTTGTGTTCCGACTGCTGGTTGGTGGAGACATTTTGACTATATTTTGGACCTGCGTTGTCGCGTAATGCGTCATATGACGCGCCGCGTTAGCGCATCCGGAAGTCATCCGGGGCGCGCAGCGCGTAACGTAAGCATAACAAGTCATGTGACTTGTTAATAAAACTTTTCATTGGTTCATTTTACTTTTCTTATTCTAATGATGAAAGGCTTGGTCATATGACCTAAAAATTACGCTTTTTATTACTTCCGAACATTATTTTTTCTTAAATATATGTTATAATGTTCCAGGCTAATGTACTTTCCCGGAAAATTTACAACTGTCCTGCAAGTAAAATATATTCTTTTTTCGAGAAAAAGAGCGTTTCTTCGTCCCATGACGGAGCCGTTGAGCAAAAGAGGGTCGACCTGCTGTCTTAGTCGCCGATACGCCTGAATATGAGATTCTTATCGATCACTTTATGTTGCAGGAGTAGAAAACACAACAGCCCTTGACCATTTATCTTTACTGCGTTCCTTCGTATTATACCTTTTACCCTTCATGTAATTGGTCTGCTTTATTTCACTTGCCTTTTAATGATTCTAAAACAGTGACTATTATTAAAAACTTTACCAATGTATATACTACTACCATGTTTTCTTTTAAAAACCTTTATTGTGAAAATTTCATTATACAAATACGAGCCTATAACCACGTGGGCCGGCCACGGAGCAAACTGTAATCGTATATGATGAGTAGACATTTACACTGTAGAGGAACGTAACGGGCGGGCCATTAGGTTGCAAGAACTAAGGTGTCTAACAGTTACGGAATCGGTGGACGTACATTTTATAATTAAAATACGACAGGGCCAGTTACAATAAAATTATCTAGATATACATTTGCGGGCAAGTACCATGGGTGACGTTAATTCGAACTTTCAATAGTACAGTAATCAATAACACATCAGAACTTAATATCAATAGGGATGTCGAAATATTCAATCAATTCTCGTCCCCGCCCGCCATGTGCTTCAAAACTGCATACGTATCTCGTGATTTCAAGGTTCTGCAACCAGTACACAACAAGGAGTTACGAGTCCCATTTATTCCGGCGCCATTTTGGGCGAGGACGGGCAGGTCCAGGATATAGTCAAAATGTCTCTACCAACCATCGACTATGATGATGTTCATATGCTGTTTTTATTAGAGTAACACTCATCTGTCCACATGAAATTATTTTGCCACAATCTAAACATGTCATTTTAATCTTTACAAAGTTCTTCTAAATATTTGGGACCGTTTCCCTTGCCTCTGATGCTGTCAGTGCCACTTCTTTGATGAATGTACTAGCAGGTCAGGGGTTCTCCTCCAAATCTCTCTTTTATGCAGCACTATAATTAATTGGTGCCACCTCTCCATATGACGATGCATGGTATAGTTACCATAACTATATTTTTTTTCGGTTCCTCTGGAGAGTTCATCATGGCAGATGAAGCGTGTAACGTACCGGACATTTACCTTTTTTTGCATGTACAGGAAAGGAAAAAAAAATCGAGCGTCCGAGTTCTAAGGTGTCCCAGGGCCATTTTAGTGGACCAGGCCCAAATCCAAAGAACAGGCCGCCATTTTGAGAGTCCTGTTGCAGCCGCCTGTCGCTGTAGCATCAAGAGCAGCCGAAACTCAGCTGAATGGCAACTGAAACGGTAAAGGGGCGCCCCACTACAGCAGACGAGCCTCCACCTGGGAAGGCCCGTTCACGCCGCCTCCCCCCCCCCCCTTCGGGCACCCCACGCCGTTATTCGGAGCAGTATTGTAGGATGGCCACACCAGTGCGGCAACTTGCTAGACATCACCTCAGTGGTAACCCAATCTCAGCCCCTTGTAGTGTCTCCTCTTCAGAAAATATTCTTGCGCTACCTTTGCCCCATTCACACATCGGTCCGCTACTGACGCCATCTCACAGGCTAATGGGGCGCCCCACGCCGAGTTTCAGCATTGTAGGATGACCACACCAGTACAGCAACTTGCTAGACATCCCCTCGGTGCCATCCGGATCTCGACGCCCCACTGCAGATGAAGTGCCTCTCAACTATGAAACCACCACGGTGACATCCGGATCTTGGCGCGTTGTGCTGCCTTCGGCCTATTCGCACATCGGTCCGCTACTGACGCCATCTCACAGACTAATCGGGCGCCCCAAGCCGAGTTTCAGCATTGTAGGATGACCACACCAGTGCACCTTACTAGACACCACCTCGGTGCCATCCAGATCTTGGCATCTCAGCGCCTTGTGGTGTCTTCTATTCAGAAAGTATTCTTGCGCTACCTTTGCCCCATTCACACATCGGTCCGCTACTGACGCCATCTCACAGGCTAATAGGGCGCCCCACGCCGAGTTTCAGCATTGTAGGATGACCACACCAGTGCCACAACTTGCTAGACACCACCTCGGTGCCATCCGGATCTTGGCATCTCAACGCCTAGTGGTATCTTCCATACAGAAAATATTGTTGCGCTGCCTTTGACCCCATTCGCACATCGGTCCGCAACTTAGACATCACCTCGGTGCCATCCGGATCTTGGCATCTCAGCGCCTTGTGGTGTCAGTCAGAAAATATTGTTGCGCTGCCTTTGGCCCCATTCGCACATCAGTCCGCTACTGACACCATCTCACAGGCCAACAGGGCGCCCCACGCCGACTTTTACCATTGTAGGATGGCCACACCAGTGCCACAACTTGCTAGACACCACCTCGGTGCCATCCGCATCTTGGCATCTCATCGCCTTGTGGTGTCAGTCAGAAAATATTGTTGCGCTGCCTTTGGCCCCATTCGCACATCGGTCCGCTACTGCCGCCATCTCACAGGCCAACGGGGCGCCACACGCCGACTTTCAACATTGTAGGATGGCCACACCAGTGCGGCAACTTACTAGACACCACCTCGGTGCCATCCGGATCTTGGCGCGTTGTGCTGCCTTCGGCCTATTCGCACATCGGTCCGCTACTGACGCAAACTCACAGGCCAACGGGGCGCCCCACGCCGACTTTCAGCATTGTAGGATGGCCACACCAGTGCTGCAACTTGCTGGACACCACCTCGGTGCCATCCGGATCTTGGCGCGTTGTGTTGCCTTCGGCCTATTCGCACATCGGTCCGCTACTGACGCCGCCTCACGTGCCAACGTATTTTCTCCGCATTTTATACCCTATGCCGCATAACAGGTCATGTGACTTGTTTATAAAACTTTTCATTGGTTCATTTTACTTTTGGTTTCCTAATGATGGAAGGCTTGATCATATGACCTAAAAACAACACTTTTCATTGGATGAAAACTTTTTTTTTTTCCCAAACGATGAAAGCCCCACCTTGTTTCTGGATGTTTCAGACTGAAGCTGGCGTCAGCATGAGAGCACCACCATCTCGTAGCTCCGTCGTGGTCATTCCGCGAGCAATCATGGCAACCGCTCCCCACCAGAAGCCTACAGGAGTCGGGGGCCCCCAAAACTTTTGATAAATCCTCAAGGCGGAGGGGACGCTTTCGAGAATGGGGTCCAAGACCTAGCAGACAAGCGTCCGATTTCCAAGGTGTCCCAGGGCCATTTCAGTGGACCAGGCCCAAAAAGGAAAGAGCCTGCCGCCATTTTGAGAGTCCTGTGACAGCCGCCTATCGCTGCACCGCAAGAGTGGGCGCAACTCAGCTGAATTGCGGCTTTTGACACAGTGGACCAAAAACGGACGGAATGGCAACTGAAACGGTAAAGGGGCGCCCCACTACAACAGATGACACTCCACCTGGAGAGGCCCGTTCACGCCGCCTCCCCCGGGGCGCCCCACGCCGTTATTCGGAGCAGCATTGTAGGATACCAAAACCAGTGCGGCAACTTACTGGACATCACCTTGGTGCCATCGTTCTGCTGCCTTGGAACTATTCGCACAACAGTTTGCTACTGATGACCCACCCCCCGCGACGCCCCACGCCGGAAATCTGCACGTTGTGCTGCGTTGGGACTATTCGCACAGCCGACCGCTACTTCGTTGTTTTTCCCTAAAAATGTTTATATGTTATTACTATTTTTGTTTTCTTGTATATATTTATAAATTAATAAAGTTTTATAATCTTACTACTTTGTCGGAGTGCTATATATTTTTAATGTGACACATAATTGTAAAAACTTTGATGTACAAAGAGTCATCCCTGGAATCTTCCGCTTCAGGCTCGGTCCCCTCCCCAATCACAATACAGGATGGTTTTCAGATAATAGGAACGCTTCTGCTGTGACGAATCTCATCGAGTGTGGGCCTTGATCTACTATAACTCCTTTGAAGAGGGGTGATTCTTTACAGCTGGGCCCATAAACTACATCTGCAGGGCTAGCTGATACCCTAGGACCAGCCTGGACAATCGGACACAGAGGAAAAGGAGTGTCAGAGGGTGCGGTAGTGAATAGGGCGAAAGGGAGGTGTCAGGCGGGCACAGGGTGTGATTCTCAGGGAAGAGCAGCGCAGATGGGGGGAGGTTTATTACCCATGCATAAGACAGAAAGCGGGGGTGACCACTGCCTGGGGGAGATGCTTGCGAGGGTGGGGAGCCATGCTAAGGATCGACAGCGTGCACAGAGTGGGTCTGGTCAAGGCATCTAAAATGGCTGCCGTGCACGACAAAAGTGTGGCATTTGAAAAAAGACAAGATGGTGCAGACAATGTTTTTCAACACTTCCTGATTTCCTTCGAATCGAACGTTAACAGACGTTGGGGCATATTACCAAAGTTAAGCGATATTTATCCCTAACGATGCTCAGCAACGATTTTTTTACCGCTAAGCATCGTCAGAAATTATCGCAGATAAACCTTGCTATTATCGCAAATACGATAATAAACGACCGCAATGCATTAACATCGCTGAAAACTCAGCGATATTCATGCATTACCGAGCTAATGCTCTTAGCCATGTTATCCACCTCCCATTGGATAACATGGCTAAGAACTGCTCAGGGCAGGTGCTAGCTTTTGGAGATATTCGCGCTTATCGCGAATATTTCCAAAAGTTGATAATAGGAGATAGCGATGTTAGCGACTGTTTCCAGTCGCTAACATCTTGGCATGCCCACTTTGCATGTCATTAGTGATAAATATCACTCACATGCAAAGTGGGGCCCAAGATGGTCGCTATCTCCTACTAGCCGTCGCTAACTGGTGTTAGCAACAGCTAGGTAATACAGATATAATTTTATCTCCGCGAAGCGGAGCGCTGTTACAGATATATATCTTGTTTTTGAACGTTAATTTCTCAAAATCCACTGAAGCACATATATTGAGACCTAGCAAAGGCACATCGAGCTACCAGTCCCTACAATTTTGCCAAGTTTCGTGCAAATCCATTCAGCCGTTCGATTATTATTATTATTATTTTTTTGCCCCGCGGGGCCCTTTTAAAACCTCCACATCAAACCTAAGAGGTCAAGGAGGATCTACTATGCCCCCTTATGGTCATTTGCCCCTTCGCTTTGGCCTCCTCTTGTCTCTCGATCCTACCGAGAGACAAGATGGCGGCCGCTACGGACTGTTTGCAATGTTTACAGACGCCGGAGAACCAATCAGCTTCGCAAACCTCCGTTACGCGAAGCGGAGCGCTGTTACAGATATATATCTTTTTTTGAACGTTAATTTCTCAAAATCCACTGGAGCACATATATTGAGAACTAACAAAGGCACATCGGGCTACCAGTCCCTAATATTTTACCAAGTTTCGTGCAAATCCATTCAGCCGTTCGATTATTATTATTATTATTTTTTTTTGCCCCGCGGGACCCTTTTAAAACCTCCACATCAAACCTAGAGGGTCAGCGAGGATCTACTATGCCCCCTTATGGTCATTTGCCCCTTCGCTTTGGCCTCCTCTTGTCTCTCGATCCTACCGAGAGACAAGATGGCTGCCGCTACGGACTGTTTGGAATGTTTACAGACGCCGGAGAACCAATCAGCTTCGCTTCACAAAGCTCCGTACCGCGTAAAGTCCGCGAACCGGAGCGCTGCCCGGTCCGCTGTTACAGATATATATCTTTTTTTGAACGTTAATTTCTCAAAATCTACTGAAGCACATATATTGAGACCTACAAAAGGCACATCGGGCTACCAGTCCCTACAATTTTGCCAAGTTTCGTGCACATCCATTCAGCCGTTCGGGCTAAAAGTGAGGCCAACCGCCCTATGGAAAACTCAATGTTAAAAACACGTTTTGGGACCCCCCTTTTTTCTCGGCCCCCCCTTCATGAACCCCCCCCCCCAAATTTTCAAGGGCTGCTCAGAAACAAAATGTGCCATTTTCCTGAAAATTTCAGCCAATTCTGTCCACAAACGCCAAAGTTATTAGACATAGAATTTTCAAAAATCCCATAGAGAAAAAATCCTAACTATATATACCTACTGGCGACCGCCAGTAGGTAATATATATATATATATATATTCCACAACAGTATCCAGGGGTACCACCATCCAGAGAATGGCGCAACACCAGGAAACAGACTCCAAGGGCAAAGTTGAGAGTTAATGATGGTTTTATTCAAGCATCAAATGTCCAAATGACGTGTTTTGGCCGCCAGACATGCGGCCTTGATCACATCCTATTATTTATAAAGTAAAACATAGAACTGAAAAATGGTATAACTACTTTTGTGGCTGTCAGATTTACAATTCCCCTGCCAAACTTAACCACATTGGGGAAATTGTTGAAATTTGGATGAAGTTGATCACATTTAGTATTCTCACTTCAAACTGAGCCATACTGGGTAAAGTGTTGAATTTTGGGGTGTTCGGATGTACTATTCCCACTCCAAACCTACCCACACTGGTGAATTTGTTGGACTTTGGATAGTAACCACATTGGGGAATGTATTGACCTTTGTGTTTTTTTTGCCCTCAAAGCTGGGCCAATGAAAATCTCTAAATATGCGGTCATCTGTCTGTACGGTGGCAGATGTAATGTCCTCCTCCACCCTGATGGACAGAGTAAATACTGCCAAACCCTAAACCAAGCCCTTAATTCCAAATAAAGCCAAATACTCCTGCTTTAAATTCAGGTCCAGATTTCCAAAGTGTTCCTGTCTCAGGTTTGGGTACTTTTTTAATGGAACCTAATGCAATGTTTTCTGTTGGGATTTACAAAGCAGCACAAATAATGATTTGCATTGATCTTTAGCCCAAGGTAACATAGAACAATGTGCTGCATTACTTTGCCTCAACTGGGAATTCCATGGATAGTGCATGGGCATTCCCATGCAACCACTCATGTATTGCCAAGCCCTATCGACAAATAATTGTTTAAAGGGATTGCCACCAAAATCATGTGCCTCCCTGAGGCAGCCATAACGAGGATAAATGTTTTCATTTCTCCTCATTTTTGCCTTGCATGTGTACTGTATTCTGTAGCATGCACACAAATATCAAAATGCTTTCAAGCATAGATTTTGTGCAGGAAGAGACCACTTCTTGCACAAAAACTATGCTGACTATAATGCAATGTATGGCGCAAAGGTGCCTGTATTGGTGAATGGTGGCCACAAGCGCTCCAGCATAGTGAGACAGCAGAACTGCACCACTTCTGATTTATATATGATTCAGTTTTGCTCTACTCCTTTCATGCAACATAGCACAGCAAATGTACTTTTTGCACTGCATTACCTGAGCTCTTTGTAAATGTGCCTCTCAGTCTTTATGTCCTTGCTCACATATAAATTACTACTCGCTTAGCAGTCCATTCAATACTTCTTTTGGGTGGTAATTACTGTAAATACGTTAAACACCCTTTCCACATGAAGTGGCAGGAAAAAGAGCCAAAATATTCCTTTCTCTACCTGTTCAGTCATCTTCTCTGAGGAACACACTGCACTACTGGGAGTAACGTATTGGCTAATTGAATGAGAGCTTTATGGTGTACTGCTGATGGGGCATCAAGAGCCCCCCTTCTAAAGAGACTGTGGTTAGCCAGCAATCACACCCATCTCTACAGGTCTTGGGAATACTGCAGGTGTTACCCTCAAGCTTGACAAACATTCACCAAAGTACAACAAGCAATAGGGTAGTTTAGTTGAGAGTGGCATCTGTCAAGTTACATCATTTTAATACAAGGTGGATGACTATATTTAAATTGGGTAGGCCCCCATCCAAATCTGGTTCTGTCTGTAAGTGGTGATGGGTGGAAACTATCCTAGAGCCTGCCATGGATGACATACAACCTGTTCTAGTGAGAGTGCTATACATACAATTCAGGCACGGGGTTCTCCCTCTGCGTGCTTTTTTGTAACAAATGGACAGGCGCAAGTCCTCTGGGGTGTCTGCCTTGTAGCAAAGCAGAGGAGTCAGAGTTGCATGTGCTTTTCTTCTGCCTTAGCTATAAAAAAAGTCAGACACCGATGGTTGATACAACTATGCAGAAATGTAGGCTCCTGAAATACAACACCCAAATGTCCATTGTATTTGCGGTGTCGCGTTTCCTATTTTTCATGTGGTGTGTGCGCAAGTCACTCTTAGATTCCAAACCCAAAGGCCTAAGCTGATAACTATGTAATATTTTAATTAGGACTTTTAGCCAATTTTTATTATCTGTGTTTTACAGAGTCCCCTTTTAGTGTTTTATAAACTTGAAATGCAACATTTATATATTTTCTTAATACTAATATACTCCTAACAGGTCTCTCTGCATATGTTTAATTAATGGAGGAATTGCTTATAGATTGGTTAGGTGAAAAATTAATATTGAGGTTTGTGATTGTGTTTTGTGGACTGTCTTAATGTACTGTAAAGCTTACTGCATTTGAACTTTTATGGTGTAAATGACCGAAATACAGTGTTATGACTTTAAAACTCTATCTTTCCATGGGAAGGATCCTCTGCCTATCATCATCTGGAAAAATGTTGTTATGTGTATTTGTAGAGTGCTCTATTACTATCTGAAACAGGGGCACACCTGGCAAGGCTAGTGGAACTCTATCAATAAAGCCATGACATCAGCTTCTTGCAGAATTTGAAAGTTGAGGAGATATTTTTGATGTATATTAGAAGGGCATTCCAGGCTTTAGGAATGATGTGGGAGAAAGGCTTACCTCCGGAACAGGTCCTGTCTATGGTTGGGATGTGTGCCAGAGGTAGTCAGGCTGAGGTGAGGTGTATGGTTGGTTAATGGAAAGTGATGTGGTTGTTGAGGTAAGCTGGTCTCATGTTCAATAGGGCTATACTGGTATGCGCAAGGAGTTTGAACAAGACTCATCTGTTTATAGGAAGCTATTAAGGCTCCATTTGTGTATAGGAAGCCAGTGAAGCTCTTGAAGGTGCATGATAACATGTGCGAGGAGTATTAGGTTGAGTGCAAATATGGCTGCTGAGTTCTGTATGGTTTAGAGAGTTCTGCTTACTTGAATACTGATTCCGGGGTAAAGTGTGTTCCCGTAGTCCAGTTTCCTTATGATGCAGGCTTGAGTGTTGCATCTATGGGTGCTGATAAGAAGCCATTATATTCAAATCATACTTTTGAAGTATCTTGCTCACGTGCAAAAGGCCAGACAGGCCCCTAATCTTATTGTGAATTTCTCTGGGGTTCTGCAGCAATTAGAGCCCTGTTTTAAAAGGCCCACAGCTGCCTTTGTCACTCTCTCTAGCTCTCCAGGACTTTTTGCATCAGGGAACTCAGAGGCATAGGTGGTGGAGAGAAAGATAGGGATGTAGAACAAGAAAGAGAGAATGAGAAAAACTGCACATTTTTGCCAGGGCTGATTTTGTTTTCCTGGTTTTGATTTTGCTGTATGTGTATGAAGTTTATTCTTTGCTAGGAATGATGCGCAGGCAAGTCTTTTAGCAAAGGTAGTAGATTTATTCTTGAAATTACTTCATAGATTACAGGTTACAGGATGTTAGTCTGATCCATAAAAAGTGCCCCACCAGGAGCAGCCTACTCGCTGCTCAGCCCTTCCACACCAACTGATTCTCCTTTCAATACAAACCCACTAAACATTCTAAATGACCTCAGCATAGACTGAGAACCTCAATAGGAAGGATGCATTGAGTAACAAGTACATCACAACACATCTCCCACTGAGCAGCAAGGCAGAGAACCTCAATAGGAAGGATGCATTGAGTAACAAGTACATTACAACACATCTCCCCCCTTATAATGATTTAAAACAATCAAAATGTATGAAGATGATAAAACACACATATTTCAGAAAAGGAGGATGCATAAACAACGGAATCATTATACATCACCCCCCCCCCATAGTGATCAAAACAATCAAAATGTATGAAGATGATAAAACACACATCTCACAGCAAAGGAGGATGCATAAAAACAAAAACATAACACATCCCCCTTTATAATGATCATATACAAACAAAGAATGCAAGATAAAAAGATACATTCTTAATAACAGTGGATGCTATCCACTATAACTCACACTACAAACTACGGGTACCACACCACCACACCACACGGAGTACTCATTGCACCTCATACTAAGGCACAAGACCTGCAGCAGAACCAGGGATCTACAACCCTCTACTGCACATACTAATGGCAGGACAGGTCTAACCTTAAGGAAAAGGAGGAAGACTTCACCCATGCCAAAACAAGGTAACTTTAAACCCAAACCACTCTCAAAACACAGTATGGGTATATTTAAACCCAAAGCAAATCCAGGGTATCCTTAAACCCGAAACACTCTTGAACATTCTATGGGTATCTTTAAACACAAAACAAATTCAGGGTGTATACTTAAACCCAAAACACTCCCAAAACATACTATGGGTATCTTTCACCCAAAGCAATTCCAGGGTATCCTTAAACCCAAAACACTCATGAAACACACTATGGGTATCTTTAAACCCAAAGCAAATCCAGGGTGTCCTCAAACCCAAAACCCGCTTGAACATTCTATGGGTATCTTTAAACACAAAACAAATTCAGCGTGTATACTTAAACCCAAAACACTCCCAAAACATACTATGGGTATCTTTAAACATAACGCAATTCCAGGGTATCCTTAAACCCAAAACACTCTCGAACAATCAATGGGTATCTTTAAACCCAAAACAAATTCAGCCCAAAAAAACATACTCAGAAAAACGTGGCAAAGGAAGCATACCAACACAAGAGATACACTACCCCCCACAACAAAACCAGGGTGTTAACCCAAAGTGACATAAGGCAAAAAGCCAACAAGCACATAACACTAATAAATGAATAGACATATGACCGTAGCACACACCACAGTACAACAACATTTATAGTGAAATGTCCCTAAGTTCATATTTTTTAAGTGAATAAATTACACCATGGATTAAAACTATAGTCACAAGAAACCAAGATCATCCCTGTAAAGAATCAAACAAAAATTAAAGCTTCTCCAGCAAAAGAAATTTTACCAACTTTCCCAAAATCAGTGTAAGCAGAATTCTTTAGAAATGTATTCCAAATTAGGTCATTAGATTAATGCTGGGACGCTTTGATGCAATGTCAGTGAGGGCAAAACACATGAAGAATGTACACCTCAGGTCACTGAGATGCTCACCAGAATAGTGAATTTCTGTCCCTCCTGGCCAAACAATGAAAAGAAACGCTCCCCGACAACCAGGAACAGCGGCAAGCACTTCCTCAGCATAGTGTGCCAGACAGAAAATGGCGGCACACAATCTTACGGAGCGCCGGTTGGCTCTAAGCATGCACGTGCTGTACAGCGTGAGAGGTCTTCCCCACTCCACAAGCTCCAGATTCCATGGCTCGCGCTGGTCACAACCCTAAAAAAAAAAAACGTTGGAGTCAGGTGAGCAAAGGGATTGAAAAGTAATATATTTCTTTTTAAAAACAAACATGTGTAGCGGAAGAATGTTGAAAAGAAGGTACAGTAGTAGCATTAATCACCGCACTACACGCTGGTTCAGGGAAAACAGTTACCTTAGTAGTATTAATTGTCGATCTTCAAGTCACCCAACCGGTTCAATGAAAGCACATAGGCAGGTGAATAAGCTCCTGCTCGTTTCACCTAGCACGTTGCTCTTCCCCAGACGTATTGAGAGGACTCCCTCCATATGTATCACCACCAAACACAGA
The DNA here is from genome assembly GCF_964261635.1 of Lissotriton helveticus. NCBI lineage: Eukaryota > Metazoa > Chordata > Amphibia > Caudata > Salamandridae > Lissotriton > Lissotriton helveticus. The sequence goes on along the minus strand of NC_136071.1, from coordinate 642,574,571 downwards.
CTAAGGGAACACTTTTCCCTTGACTCGCTTCCCAGGGTGAACCAAGGAAACTCCTCTTCCTTGTGACACTTCCAAACAAAGAATCTGCAGATGCCCCGCAGTTGTCGCTGCTGTACTTCACAACACAGACTCTGAAAACTCATCATCCCAATGGCACTTCAGAAAACGGGCTCTGGGGACTCCTCCTACTAGTCACTCTTCTCAGCATGACCTGTGGGAAAAACTCTTTCTAATTGCTCCTTCGTGACACAGAGACCAGGGGCTCCTTTAAATAGATCACATACTTGTGACTCCTTTTTCTTGACGCTCTTGTTTACAGGTACACAATGGGATCTTCTTCCAAATATTACTTCAAAATATGGACACGGGAACTCCACTTACATGTGGAATTGCTTGAATCACCAACCACAGGTCAATTCCAGGAATACTGGCAGACACAGCAGGAGCTGGCACACCCGGGTTGGGGTTGACCAGTCTAGTGGTCTCTTGTGGAGTTCAGGGTTGCCAGATAGCTGTGTCAAACAAAGTTACCAGATGAGATTTCCAGTTACGCTTCTTCAGTTTCCATCAGCTTTAGGTTTCATAGGTACCAGTCCATTCAAGGTAGCTCACGTAGGTTCTTTCAGATCATCGCCAGTGTTAAAACGAAGAATGATGCACAGGCAAGTCTTGTAGAAAAGGTAGTAGATTTATTCTTGAGATTACTTCATAGATTAAAGGTTCCACGATATTAGTCTGATCCATAAAAGTGCCCTACCAGGAGCAGCCTACTCGCTGCTCAGCCCTTCCACACCAACTGATTCTCCTTTCAATACAAACCCACTGAACATTCTAAAAGACCACACCATAGTCTGAGCAGCAACGCGGGGAACCTCAATAGGAAGGATGCATTGAGTAACAAATACATTACTACAGAAGGCAATTACAGAAATACATCATCATGTTAGCTTGTTCTCAATAACATCTAAATCTACTAAATATGAGTGTTGAAAGCAATAGTTAATATGTTGAATGTATCACAATCAGTTTAATATTAAATAAAAACACATGAATACAGCAATGCAATTCACAAGTGTTTCTGTCAATTCATGAAGAGACAAACTATACTAAGTAAAGTGATCCTTTCTGAATAGGGAGCATTTTACAGTGAAGGTTAAGGGGGTACATTACATTGACAATGCTCAGTGTTATCATTCACAGCCTCATTTGATCTCCCAGTATCCCACCCAGTTAATCCCACAGAGTGAGTACCTCAGACCTTCAAACTTACTAGGGGATTGCAATTTTGAACCTTGAGGGTCCCTTCAGAAAGCAGGAATTAACAGCGTAAGTGGTATGTCTGAGTGGGATACCCATTATAGTTCCTCATTTTCTAGAGATTTACTGGAGTTTTCTCAATCCAAAATCTCCAGGTGAAACAAAGTGGATTCATGGGTGCTCCATCCATTATCGTAGTCCTGAGCGGGACAGTAGCACTCATTATTGTCCTTTCAAAATTAGAGAGAAGCCTGTAGTCCAAACTCTAGTGTGTGATGCGGTGATTAAAGACATATGAACAGATTGACTAGATTGTACCAGTGATGAGAAATTTTGCACTTGTGTCATGGTAATTTTGCGTCAATGCTGAATCAATGATTGCACAGACCGGCTATTTTTGCACGGGTCAGTCAGTGCCATTGTAATTTTTGCACCCCTCATAGTTTCGAATGTCATTATAGTATTACCCCTCAACCTCCTTATTCTCCTTACTCCAACTTGCCTGGAACATTTTAAAATGTACCGGCACCAGTGCAATTTCTGTGATCTATCCTTTTGATCTGTAGGGATGTCTCAGTGCTAATTTTCCATGCAAAGACACTAATTAAAATACAGCAGCAACAGCAAGTGGAGGTTCTACAAAAAAAAAAAAACAATTCACAGCAGCCCTTAAATAAATAATTACTCAGCCACTCACTCTGCTATATTTACGTCCTCGGTGCTTCTATGATACCTATGACTAACAGGAAAAAGCTTCAATAGTTATTTTATGACATTGTTAGTGATGTGTTTGCTGTAAGTTAATTTTAGAAGATTACAACATGCTAATGGTATAGCTAGTGCACTCTTTTTTTCTTAAGTGTTGCTTTGCATTCGGAGTTATATTTGGCTGCATTTTCTGATTAACAACCACTTCCTGGAAAAACAGGGTGAAAGAAGAGATTGCATTAATGTTGCACAATAGCAATTAAGGACCATGTGCATTAGTCTGCTTAATACATACACATAACAAAGTACAGAACAATGGACAAAAAAATAAAAAACTGATTATAAAAATACAACTGCACCCAATAAATATACAGTGAATATAAAGAAATGTTATATTTACACGTGTTTATCTTTTTCACTGATATGGGAGATAGAATAATAGTGAATTATTTGGGTATTTCACATGATTTTGAGGGGCACCCTAAATAAGCCAGTTTGAAAGGGTTTCAACTTCTTTTTAACTTTTAATTTACAAAAAAGTGCTCATAGAAACAGCATTATGCGCCACCATAGCCTAAATAAGGCTATAGTGTTAAGTGTCACAAATCACAATGCCGGTAAGAGACTGGGCCGAATAGAAACTCTCTTGTTTATGAGGAATTGGCGTGGGGCAGCACCACAAGTCTTCTTTCTGCTCTGCCCTACACATGATAGGACAGGAATGCACAACTGTTAGTGCGCAATTTGCTGCCTAGCATCAACGTAGGCACCCTTGCACCATGGTGCAGGCTGCATCTGTTGCAGGCAGGCTTGTTCTTGTGCAGGATGGGGCATCTTCCTGCACAAACACAATCTCAAGAGGCCTTTTCCTTTATGTGTGCTACAGAATGCAGCACACATGGAAAAAGGAGAAAACAGGGAGAAATCTAAATATTTTTCCTCTTTACGCATGATCTGGGGTGTCGTAAGGTTTTTGCTCTGTCCCAGGTTTACTTGATTAAGTAAATCTGGGGCAGCATTAAAATCCATGGGTGCTGTGTGAGAAGACTCACTGCAATGCCCATGGAACGCCTCCATGACACAGAGTAAGACAAGACAGCGACTTGCACTGCTTTCCCTTACTACATATCTATGAGGCCATGCAAAGCCACACAGAGTGGCTTTGCGTAGCCTCAAAGATATGACTGAGAGGCTTGCGCCACTGGAGCATCAGAAAAAGTGAGTCTTTCACAAATAAGCCCCGCTGTCTCTCAGTGAGACGTTTTCTACTCTAACCTGTCTAATGTGGAAAACAATTACGCAAAGTTTCATATTTTCCACCAAATAAGCACTGAAAGTGGAGTTTAACCATTCATTATAAAAGGGCAACAGAGGGGCGTATCAGCCTATATTAGCCATTAAAGCGGAGTCGGGGGGGTCCTGCACTCACCCCCGGATCTCTTGAGGGTGTTGGTGCGCCGTGAGCCAGCGCCCGACCGGCGGCCCTTACGAGAGACAGCTGGGGCGCAGGGTTCGGCGGAGCTGGGCGGAGGTCCGTAGGCGGCGGCCCGCCATCTTGGAGGCCCTTCTGTAACGGTTCCCGCTCCTGGCAAACGGAGGGTGAATCCTGGCGGAGGAGCACTGTCCAGGGAATCTGGGACGCCCTGCCTGACGGCCCTTGCTGGCGAGCGCTTGTGACCTCACCTCCGCACCTCGGAATGACGCTGCCAGGAGGAGGCGGCCGAACCCGGTCGTGAATACGGGGAAGGAGTCCCGCCATTTTGAAGTGCCCGGGGAGCCGCGGAGGTGATCTTGCCGCCTGAGCCTGCTTGCTGCAGGTGCAGCGTTTGCCCCTGTGCTGCAGAGTGGCGCGGGGGCGTCCCGGCGAGGGGTCCCCCATGGTGTGCTCAGAGTAGCGGTGAGTTCAGTGCGGCATCGGAGGGCCCTTGGTTTGCAGCGCCCGCCATTTCGAGAGCTGTGGGAAGAGGATTGAGTGGAGCGAGGGCCTACAGCGGACGGCGATTCTGGGGCGCTGCCTGCAGGGTGCGTGGCGCCTTTGAGGAGCGACAGGGCAATCTACCGGTGCTTTATTCTGCGTGGTCTGCAGCGGTCCGGCCCTGGACAAGCAGAGCTGTGCTCCGGGAAGGTGGCTGGCTGGTGTGAGTGGCGACGGATCTGCCGCTGGGCCGGTGCTGACCTGGAGTTGCGGTCTGCCGACGTCGAGAACCGGCTTCCAGGAGGTCCTACGGAGGCGGGCATGATCATGAGACATTAAGGTGAGCGGCGTTTGTTCAGTGAGAGAGGGGAGGAGGATGGCGCAGCCCGCCATCTTTTGCTTGCTGTGGGCCGGCCTTGGGAGGCCTGGAGACTGGACTGGGGGTTCCTTGGGTGGACTGGGTGTGCCCTGCCTGTCGACCTCCGCCTGGCCCCCGGGCGCCCCAGACAGTGTGGTGCTTTGAGTGGGCCTTACACTTCTCTGGCGTGGGCTGGCGTGTTGCCCTGCAATCGTGCAGCGAGGCCCACAGTCTCGGTGCTGGAGCACGGTTGATTACTACCTCGCAGTGTCCTGACCCGCTCCCCAAACCAGAGCGCGATTTCTTCGACTTGCCTAACCGAGAGGGTGCAATGAGGAGCTCCAATAAAGGAAGCAGGGCCGACCCGGCGGTGGCCCCCAAGGACAACACGGTTGTGGCCATGTGGGGTAAAGCGGGAGCGCCTGCGGCCGGTGAGGGCCCATCCCGAGTTGCTGCGGATTCCCCGCCGGTCACTCAAGCATTCATGACCACCTTTATGACTGAGCTGAAACTGGAGATAGGGTCCCTGTGGTCTGAGGTGCATTCCTGTGTGACTGAGCTTAGGAAGGTGGTGACGGAGCATGGGGACCGGGTGGATGGGCTGGAGAGGACAATGGACACACGCACGGAAGACCAAGAACATCTATGGCAGTGCCTGGCGGCCCTCGAGGAGCAAAACATCGAGCTCCAAGTTAAGCAGGAGGACTTGGAGAATAGAAGCCGGCGCAACAACCTCCGCATCCGGGGAATTCCGCTTGGAGAAGAAGGGGAAGACATCATGGGCTACGTGGCGCAGCTTCTCCACGAGGTCTGGGGGGATGCGGCCGCCTCACCCCCGACTCTGGATCGGGCGCACCGAGTGGCCACCCCTGTTGGGAGGCCGGGACTTCTGCGGGACATTTTGACCAGAGTTCATTTCTTCACGGAGAAAGAGGCAATCTGGAAAAGTGCGCGTGATCAATCAGACCTGCGATATAAGGGCCACAACATTCAAATCTTCCAAGATTTGGCGCACAACACCCTGAAGCGGAGGCGTGCATTCAGACTTGTGACTGAAAAGCTGCGTAGCATGAACATCGCCTACCAGTGGGGTCATCCATTTGCACTTATATTCCATTGGGAGTCCAAACGCAGAGTCGTGCGATCCTACACGGAAGCGGCACAGCTCCGCCGCATGTCAACATCCCCTCCGGCGAGTCCAGCTCAGCCCTTTAAGAGGACGCCGGTCGGCCCAGACTGGACCACGGTACAGCGGCATCGTCGCCCCTCCCCCGCGGAGGGGCGCTCACACACCCAGGCCAAACATGAGATAATAGCCCACATTCGGTCTCTTGAAGGGGACAAAGCAGAGTCTGATGGGGACTCCCTCACACCATGAATTGTGGCTCGCTTGCTTCTTTCCTCCTAGTTTGATGACCTCGCATTTGCTGATGCTTGACTCTATGGGTAGAGATGCGATGAGGCCTCTCGCTTCCTACCCTGACTCCAAAGGTTTGGGTTCATGGGGCAGTGGGAGCCCCTCGACTATTTGTACGTTGAGACCGCCACAACCCCCCTTGGTCTGCCCCCTAGGGAGTGACATCTCGGAGAGCGTCCAAACCTGTGGGTGTAGGATGCCCTGTAATGGGGTCGGAGACCTTCGTCCCTGTTGGCCGCGATTGTTATGTCTAGATGACTGGCCCCTTTGGCCGCTAGTTCTCTCTTCATCTCTTTCTTCTTTCCTTTGTTTCTCGCTGCTCTCTTTTCTACTTTTCTTTCCTTCTCGTGGGGGCTCGGGGAGGGGGTGCTGGATGTTGGTAGAGAGTGGATCGGTGCGGGCCCAGGCCTGTGGTATGTGTGATGCGAGTGGGATGGCAGTTGTGGGAGTAACGATAACTTATGACAACACCCAGCATAGCTGTGAACGCGCCTAGCCCTCTGAAGATCCTGTCCCTCAATGTAAAGGGCCTTAACTCGCCTAATAAGCGCAAGCAGGTATGGCATTATCTCACCTGTCAGAATCCAGACATCATATTCCTACAGGAGACTCACCTTCTGCAGACTGATACTGCGCGTATGGATATCCTAGGTAACCCTCTCCAGTTCTGGGCTACTACAGACACAAAGACAGCAGGGGTGGCGATATTGTGCAGAACTGGCATCAGGCGGGGGGAAGGCAGACCCTTTCGGAGAGGTGACGGGCACTTTCTCTGAGTGGGTCTCGAGGTGGGTCGTCGCCGCCTCACATTGTGCAACCTTTATGCCCCCAACCAGGCGCAGGACCGCTACCTCAGAGACCTCTTGAGAGATCATGTGCCGCAGGGCAGATTCTCGCTTATTGTGGGGGGTGATCTGAACCTGGGCTGGAGCCCGAGGCTGGATCGGAGCGAGGGTTCATTCAGTGGTGCTGGGGCAATGTCCTCGGCGTTACGCAAACAGATTGCGGACTTGGGGTTGTTCGACACATGGCGTTATTTCTCCCCAGACAAGAGGGAGTACTCATACTATTCACACGCTCATCGCTCCTATTCTCGCATCGATTATCTGTTTATGTCCCATGATCTCTCCCGCGATGTCATAGGGGTAGAAATGTCTGATATTTCAATTTCTGACCACGCTCATGTGGAATTGCTCATACAGGACCCAGCAGCCTGTCCTCCCCGGGAACGGAAGTGGTGTCTGCCACCAAGTATCCTTCGGGATGCGGCAGACGTCGAGGACATCCGGGGGGCCATTGTTTCCTACTTTGAGCGTAACGACTTACCTGAGACGCCTTTTCCAGTGGTCTGGAATGCCTTCAAGGCAACCATACGGGGGCATATTACGTCCCTTTCGATCGCGAGGTCGCGAGAGGCGCGCGCATTGGAAGACAAACTGACGGATGACCTAAAGAAGGCGGAGGCACAGGACCAGGGCCACTCCACCCAGTGGACAAGGAGGCATTTAGCTAATATTAGGGGTCAACTCAGGATGCTGCGCACCAATAGGGCTGAAACTTCCCTGGTGGCTTTAAAACAGAAATATTTTGAGGGAGGAGACAAGGTGGGGAGAACATTGGCGAGGAGATTGAGGGCTAAAGCTGCTAAAGCACATATAACGAACGTACAGCTGTCGAATGGGACCAGGGTCGCGGCGGCAAAGGATAATGCCAGGCTTTCAGGGATTATTGCATGTCACTTTATTCGGAGGAGAAACCACCTCCCGAGCTCGTGGAGGAAGTGCTGGGGCAGTATGGCGGGGCGACGCTACACCCCCATTTTGCGCAACTTCTGGAGGACTCGATCACGCAGGAGGAAATAACCTCAGCTATCCAGGAGCTCCACCTAGGGAAAACACCGGGGCCCGATGGACTCCCGTTGTCCTTCTATCGCATGTTCCAGGCGCAACTAGGGCCCTACCTTCTCCGGTTGTTCGATTCTTTCACTGACGAGCAGGGGCTGTCCCCGGACATGGGGTTGGCCAAAATCGCTTTAAAATTGAAGCCTGGGAAGGACCCCGCTATGTGCACGTCGTACCGCCGGATAGCCTTATTGAACACCGACTTTAAAATATACACCAAGCTACTGGCGAGGCAATTGGACCCCCATATGCCGGGTCTGATCGACCCCGATCAGGTGGGTTTTATCCGAGGCCGACAGGGGGCCGACAACGTACGGAGAGTAGCACACCTGGTGGGCAAGGCCCATCATTGGCAGATCCCGGCCTGCCTCCTCTCGTTAGACGCCGAAAAGGCGGTCGACCGGGTGGATTGGTCCTTCCTTTGGGCGGTCCTCCATAAGATAGGGCTCGGCCCGAAGATGGTCACCAGGATTATGGCGCCTTACATTGCGCCGTGGGCCAGGATTCGAGTAAACGGACAGCTCACGGAGCCGTTTACTATAGGGAGGGGAACCAGGCAGGGATGTCCGCTCTCGCCTTTATTGTTTGCCCTGGCAATTGAGCCACTGGTGGACATGATTCGTCGAGCCCCTGACATCCATGGTATCCCGATAGGCGGCCTTGATAATAAAGTGGCACTCTTTGCGGATGATCTCATCCTGACACTTACTAAGCCCCGAGAGTCCCTACCGGCAGTCCACTCTACGCTTTGCCTCTTTGAGCGTGTTTCTGGCCTGAAAATTAACCATAGCAAGTCCTGGGCGCTCAACCTTACCATCCCAAAGACAGAAATACCCCACCTGGAACAGATAGCCCCCTACCGCTGGACGACACAACATATCCGTTATCTTGGCTTGCAGTTGACTCCCTCACTAGATGGCTGGACGCATGCCAACTGGAAGGACTGTCGCCGAGCAGTCCTGGAGGATCTACGGAGATGGAAGCTGCTTGTACCATCTTGGCTGGGTAGAATCAATGTGATAAAGATGTCCATCCTACCCAAAATCCTATATCTATTTCAGTGCCTCCCCACTCCCGTCCCGCTGCATAATATAAGAAGTCTGCAGAGAGATCTAACCAACTTTATTTGAGGGGGAAGAGGCCTCGCTTCTCACAGGCACTCCTTCAGGCGCTGCGAGATCGGGGGGATTGACGTGTCCTAATCTGGTGGAGTACTACTGGGCTGCCCATCTTCGCTTCATAATAGAATGGGGTACTACAGAGTGTGAGAAGGGGTGGCTGCATATGGATAGAGCCGTGACTGGCCATACCATCTGGGATTTGGCATGGAAACACAAGGCGGGGCGCTCCCCGAGCGCCTACATGGCGGTGCCTACGAAAACAGTGTTGGCGATTTGGGACAGAATAGCGGTACGTAGGTGCCCCACCACTTTTCCCTCGCCACACACTCCAAGTGAAGGGAACCCGTGGTTCCCGCCGGCTCTCCGGACCAGAGCCTTCCGTAGATGGTCTCAGGGCAATTGCAGGGTGCTTACAGAGCTCTTTGATGGGGGCACCCTTAAAACCTTTGCGCACTGCAGGGAGGACTTCCGACTGCCACCTGACGCCGAGTTGCAGTATGCCCAACTGAGACACTGGGTAATGGCGGATGGGACGTATCAGGCGGCTACACGCGCTTTCACCACGTTTGAGAGGCTAGCTCGTTACTTCACAGAATCGAAGGGTCTGATCTCAAAAATGTATCACATTATGCAGCACCCTCAGACGCCGCCTTCACATAAGTATCAACACGATTGGCAATCTATTTCAGGTACAGACATCACATCAGCACAATGGCTTCGACTGTGGCGCGACATACCTAAAATTCATCGTAGCGTACCGCAACAAAAGAACGCATATAAAATGATGACCCAGTGGTACTATACGCCTCAACGACTCCACAAAATGTTCCCGGCCTCTTCTCCGGAGTGCTGGAGGTGTCAGTCTGTGACTGGTGATTTTTTGCACATATGGTGGACTTGCCCCTCGCTAACACTCTTCTGGAAGGAGGTCTTGAGTCACATCAGGGGGGTCCTGGGGTTTCCTCTGCCTGATGCCACTAGCACGATTTTACTGGGGGTCAAACCAACAGGCCTGCTAGCGCTAACCCGGAGTGACTGGATGTTAGCGCTTCAAATGCTGGGGGCAGCCAGGCAGCTCATTGCCTTATATTGGAAAAAGATGGAAGCACCGCATGTCGCTGCGTGGTTCGTGAGACTCTGGCATGTCATAACAATGGAGCTCCTTACAGCTCGACTGCAGGCTCGCGACACGCGCTTTAAGGCGGTGTGGCAACCTCTGGTGAAATATTTATGCAAAGTAGAGCATGCGCGACACATGCCCCCTAAACTACGGGCGCTGCGTTTGGTAGAGGATGCGGTGACCCCCCCCATATTGAACAGGCTACTGCCATAGCAGCCCCAGAGAGTGGGACGTAAAATGCGACAGGCGCTGCTGATATCCCCCAGGGTCTGGTGTGATGCTCCTATGCCCCGTCTCCTTCGCTGTCCCCTAGGCCCTCTCGCTTCTACTTTCTAAACTTTCTCTTTCACTCATTTCCTCTGTCTACCTTACACTGGTGCCTATCCTCCAGGCACTATGTTACGGTTTGGACCCGTCTGGTCCTGTGGTTCTGTTAATTCTAGTTCCTTGGTTATATTCGGCCCTTGGGGCCGAGCTATCATTGGCAGTGACTACCCAGTGTGCACTAAGCGCTGTATGACGCGGCCAGCCCTTTCGGGTTGTAGGCATAACGCTGTGTATAAAGTTATCATAGATAGGCGTCACTACTCTGTTCCCATGCATTTTGTATGACGCGGCCGGCCCTCTCAGGGTTGTAGGCTTATCGCTGTGTACATGTCACTCTTAAGCATACTCCCTGTTGCGGGGGTGAAATAAAAAGACTTGAATATAAAAGGGTAACAACTCCAGTAGGTTTTAGCAATCTGTTGGTATTTTTACCATTAAACCACATGCTAAACTTGGATCGGAGCCAATCTTTACCTATAGGAGCAGAGTTTTTTACTGCAATACAAAGCCTAATGCATATCAGGTATACATATGGTTACCATGCAACTGTATTTTCTGGTCTCAAGTTAGAACATTTACAACAATAGGCTGAAAGATAGCCACAGAGTGGTCCAATAGTGAGTGAGACAAATACAAGCAAATTAGCCAACCAGCAATCCTGTTGTTGCCTAAAAGTAACTTGTTCTATTCCTTAAGAGACATCGGCCCAGATTTACTAAGATTTTGCATTTCGGTTGCGTCACTTTTGTGCCGCTGCACCGGCGCAAAATCATTTTGGGCATTTACCAAGCCACTCAAAGTCGATTTGTCTAGCTTTGGGTTTTTTAGTGAACACAAAGTAACACTACTCAGCACCTAGCGCTGCCTTGCATTACTTTGCATTGTGTAGGCATTCCATGGGTGGAGCATGGGCATTTCTGTGCACACACCCATGTATTTTGACACAAACCCCAATTTATAAAGACTGGTACACCTGGGTTTCCGTCAAAATGGAGCGCCTGCATGACAGAAGCACAACGAAGAGTAATATATTTATTTCTCTTTGTTTGAATATGCCTGTAATGATTGTTTTTGTGCAGAAAGGTATCCCTTTCTGCACAAAACAATTCAGCCCATAATAGCTAGACAGCACACTGTACACCAGTGTCAGGAGGGTGCAGAAGTGTGGCATATCTTAGTAAATAGGGTGCATTTCTGCTCTTTCCCTTTCATGAAACACAGCTCAGCAACTTGTATTGCTGCAATAGGTTGTGTAAATCTTTGTAAATTGGCCCCACATTATAAGTTATGATCTCTCTGTTTGAAGACCTGCCTTATGTTGTGACTGGCAGTAGGGTTGTTGTGGCACTGACTTTATGAGATCTGTTCCTTTCCACCTTCAGCACAGTTGGCCATCTTCCACACCTTGTAAGAGTGTACCTTGCGTTCGGTTATCCATCATAAAGAAAGAACTAGTAACTCTAGGTTTCGTTGTCCCACTTGGACTACAATAACTTCATTTAGGGAGCAGGGAAGCTTATCAGGATGCATGTTGCATCTATATGCATGCTTAGCTAGCTAGCTGCCACATCTAATCAATCAGGGACTACCTCACAAAAATATAACAAAACGCAGCCTAGCATATTGCATGACATATGGTAGCACTATCGTTAAGTAAGGAAGGTCAAAGCCTTTCTTGCTAAGGTAAGTTTTATGAAACTCATTCTATCATGTCATTCGTTTAGCTCCAGAACTTTTACTTTTTCAGCTTCCTCTTAAAATATTTCATTTTATCTTTCCCTCCTTCACTTTTCCTGAAAAGATGCCAAAGAGAGATTAATCCGTCAATTCACCTCAGCTCCTCGTGACTGTCTTTTTAATAAATGGTTCTTTCTTTACTTTTCGAGCTACTAATTGCCTAAACATGATGTTAAAGTGTATTGCCTGCTCCAGAGACCAGAGCAAGAGCACTAATACATCGGTAACAGTTATGCAATAAACAGTTTAAATAAATAAATACAGTGTTGGAGCCAATCACCAACTTCCTAGCCGAAAATGCCTCCCCTTGATGTCATCAGATGTTAACTTTTTTTTATGAAAACGAAAATTTCGCACACATCCATATGACAAAACATCTACGATATACTTATTATACTCCATAAGAGAATTGGGGGCAAAAGAGAAATGTATTGAACGAGCTTTGGCAATGTCATGTGTGGATTGTTATTTATATGGTCCATAGTAAGTGTTAGCGTTGTTGAAAGAAAGATTTTTTTAAACAGAAGGAAGTTGTGTTTTATTTTTATGTATTTGGGCTCTTATATTTTCATGCCTGTATATACAACAATCAAATAGGAATATTTAAAGGACATTTTGGGAATGCAATAGAGAATACAAAGCCTATTAATTTGTGTTTTTTTTTAACTATGTATCAATTATATATGCACTTGTTTAATAGTGAACATCTGTAGCTTTACTGCAGTATCAACTTAATAAAGTACAAAGACAGTATTGGGAGAGTGATAGCGTTAAAAAACAAAATGTTAGATTTTTACCTGTTGCCAGTTCTAACAAGTGAGTAAGCCTACCTTTTTATTTTCATTAAATAACGTAAGACAAAAGATATAAACACCTACCTTAGCCAAAGGTTGCTTGAACACAAAGTCAAATGCCAACATTTGCATGTATCCTCATTTAACACAGTTTGTGCAGGTGTCAGGAATGCCTAATTCTCCTTGATTGTGCAGTAGGGCTAGAAATCTGTTTAATTGCTTAACCTCGAGGAGTCCCAATTCCCAGAGCATTCATTCCTCCACAAGCAGCAGATGGCGGTTAGATGAAACCTGCCAGATCCAATCTTTTATGCCCTTTTTCATAACAATGTGTTAACTCTGTGTAACTGAGACATGAAAGAGGTATGGTTCGAAACAAGAGGGACCTGCCTCCGCCATTTGTAATGCCGAACTTGAGTAATGTCACTAAGCATTTGCTTGCAATTCATGTAACTTCTAAGTAGTGCGCCAAATATGTTAATGTTCAGGCACCCACATGAAAGCGCTGCATTCGCTTCCCCATCAGTGGCAGTCACAATGGAAAGCACAGGTCAGGAAACCATAAAAGGAGTGCTAAATCCCAGACATTAAAAAATAAATGAATGGCTTCATATGGACAGGAGAAGCAAGCAGTGCTGCAACAGTATAAAAGGCTACACAGAAAGTTTATCAAAGTTATTCATAGATTTCACACTCTCGGCCAATTATGCATGTGGAAGGCCAGCAGTTTGTGATTTACTCCGAAATTCAGCATCCCGAATTCTTCAAGAAACAAAATACTAATGAGACTTGACATTCTCAGAAAAAGCCTTGGCAAAGCAAATAGGTGTGGCTTTTAGGTGAAAGTGATTGGATGCGTTCATGAAAGCAGTTTCTCATCCATCAGTCTAATCAATCAATCAATCAATCAATCAGAAGTTTGTATGGCGCTGCTACTCACCCGTGAGGGTCACATGGCTCTGGTCCATGCACACAATCATTCCTCATCTGCTTATATACACGCACCCACCGATTCATCCTTGCAATGACACATTCGCCCATCCACAATACAGCACATACAAGCTCACCAAATAGTGGACTTACTTCCCAGTATCAGCTAGACTTTTTGACTTTGCTGCTGGTTTGTGAGCATTGCTGTGGGTGGTGTGAGACTGCTAGTGAGTGAGGATTGTGGGAGTGCTGTCAGTAGTGTCCAGGGTGCGAGTGGTGACGGCCAGTACTTAATTTGAGCCTGTGGTTTCCGGTGCTCAGCAATGGCACTTAATCCTCAATACCGGCCTTTTCATGACCACCATTTAAGGACACATTCATTTATGGTAGGCAGGGGGAGATTAAGTGATTTTCCAAGAATCACAGGATGTTGCGCCCACGCCTAGACTTGAACCTGGTTCCCTGCCTCAGAATTCGGCAGCACTGGCCATCACACCACATCCTCTCCCCACTTTCTCAGTTAGTAGTTGGTTCTGTTTTAGGCGGCCCTACAGGAGAAATGGGCTGGTGCAAGCCGACCCCTGATGAGAGGCCTGGCACTTATTTGTTTTACAAATTAACCACTGGTGACGGCAGAATGAGACTTCTGGTATTGCGTGCCTACTACTCGGATGGTTTTGGGAGTGCCAGGTTTTGTAGTAAACTTAGACGCAAGATCAAATGGAATCAACATTATTTTCTGTATCCAACAATCACTAGAAGTGACCACATATACTAATGCATAGGATTGTGTGGCAATGGGGCTCCTGAAAGTCATTATGCGGGTGTGAGGGGCAAGGTGACTTAAGGCATTACCTGAGGGTAAGGGTTCAGAGTAGGTGATGACTGTCAAGTGGCACCAGTCCACCCACTGCCTTTCATGGAACTTCCTTACAGTGGAAACAGTTCTCATCAGCAAAAATGGGTTAACCCTACCCCTGTTTTTTTTGTTTTTTTTAACTTTGCATGCTTTACACTTCACAAAGCTTGTGAATTAAAAAATAATACTTTTAGAACCTGTAAGCTGGTTGACTTCGCATTCTACTCATTTACATTAGTGAACATGCAAAAAAATCTTATGGAAATGAATGCGATTAAAGTGCTTCGGGGGGTTATTACCTTTTGCTGCTGCCGTTCCTGCCGCCATCCCTGCCCGCACCCTTCTGCGGCTAGACGCCCACTGAGCCGCGCCACAGCACACGGTCTCCTCCTGCCGCCACAGCTCATTTCCTGCAGAGCGCGGCCGCAGTGGGGGGGGGGGGAACCGAGGAGGACTACCAACACCGGCAGCCTTTGCAGCCGGAACCCGGAAGCCGCCAGCACCAAATCCGCGCCAGGAGGCCAGGAGACGCATAAAATCAGTGCACACCCCCGGTAAGCGGGGGTTGTTACCTTTTGATGCTGCCGTTCCTGCCGACATCCCTGCCCGCACCATTCTGCGCCTAGACGCCCGCTGAGCCGCGCCACAGCACACGGTCTCCTCCTGCTGCCGCAGCTCATTTCCTGCAGAGCGCGGCCGCAGTGGGGGGGACCCGAGGAGGACTACCAACACCGGCAGCTTTTGCGGCCGGAACCCGGAAGCCGCCAACACCAAATCCGCGGCAGGAGGCCAGGAGGCGCATAAAATCAGCGCACACCCCCGGTGGAGCGGGGGTTGTTACCTTTTGCTGCTGCCGTTCCTGCCGCCATCCCTGCCCGCACCCTTCTGCACCTAGACGCCCGCTGAGCCGCGCCACAGCACACGGTCTCCTCCTGCCGCCGCAGTTTATTTCCTGCAGAGCGCGGCCGCAGTGGGGGGGGGCCCGATGAGGACTACCAACACCGGCAGCTTTTGCGGCCGGAACCCGGAAGCCGCCAACACCAAATCCACGCCAGGAGGCGCATAAAATCAGCGCACACCCCCCGCGTCGCGGGACCGCGCGCGGGTCAAGCCCGGGTTAAGCCCGGGACAAGGGCGGGACCACCTGTGGCCGTCCGAGGGTGGAGGAGGCTGGGCTGGGCAACCCCCCTTTCGTCCCGAGTCCCAAGCAGTGAGACATTTATGTACTTTATATTATTCTTACGGATTTAAGCATCATTGTTGGTTTGGGCTTGGAAAATATTATTGTTTAACCCTCTTTTAATCACTCACCTGGGAGCATTTTATCATGGCGGCCAGCCCAAGGAATGTGAAGAAGCTTTCATTCAGTAATATTGGGGAGTCTGTGTCCGGAACCTTAGATCAATTTATCTCTAGAGCAGCAGTAGTATTGGAACGGGAAATTGAATTGACGGAAAAGAGGTTATCCTCAGAGCTCTTTCCTTCGAAGAGATCCTCATTGGGTACAATTATGGCTGCTGTAACACCAGAGCAGCACCTGGTAAATGGCGCCTTGTGCCGGGCAATTAGTGTAGAGCAGGCGGGGCCAGATGGGTCTTTGGTTTGTAGCTCACTAAATACAACCACAGATAGCATTTCCATTTTAGGAAATAGACAAAGAGACTCTAATTCTTCCACCATTTCCAACCCGTCCCCGGTTAATGCGCTAATAGCACCTAAATCTGGAATTGCTAGTAAACTCCAACCAGTTACTGGCAAAAGAAAATGGGGGGGAGGAACCCAAAAGGGAAGACGTGCCAAAGTAAATAAAATCTCCACATCGACCCAACCATTATGCACCACAGAGAATCCCCAAAATTCCACTACTGCCACTAGAAACAGATTAAATGCGCCAAAACCCTGACTGCCAGCAGAAAACCAACTACCCAATGGCTTTCTGGAAACACTAGAGCAGTTATTAAAATCATTGATCCTACCACTACTTGAAAGGGTAAAGTTAATTAACGAGAATGTGGGGAAATTGGGACAAGGGCGGGACTGCCTGTGGCCGTCCGAGGCCGGAGGAGGCTGGGCTGGGCAACCCCCCTTTCGTCCCGAGTCCCAAGCAGTGAGACATTTATGTACTTTATATTATTCTTACGGATTTAAGCATCATTGATGGTTGGGGCTTGGAAAATAATATTGTTTAACCCTCTTTTAATTACTCACCTGGGAGCATTTTGTCATGGCGGCCAGCACAAGGAATGTGAAGAAGCTTTCATTCAGTAATATTGGGGAGTCTGTGTCCGGAACCTTAGATCAATTTATCACTAGAGCAGCAGTAGTATTAGAACGGGAAATTTAATTGACGGAAAAGAGGTTATCCTCAGAGCTCTTTCCTTCGAAGAGATCCTCATTGGGTACAATTATGGCTGCTGTAACACCAGAGCAGCACCTGGTAAATGGCGCCTTGTGCCGGGGAATTAGTGTAGAGCAGGCAGGGCCAGATGGGTCTTTGGTTTGTAGCTCACTAAATACAACCACAGATAGCATTTCCATTTTAGGAAATAGACAAAGAGACTCTAATTCTTCCACCATTTCCAACCCGTCCCCGGTTAATGCGCCAATAGCGCCTACATCTGGAATTGCTAGTAAACCCCAACCAGTTACTGGCAAAAGAAAATGGGGGGGGAGGAACCCAAAAGGGAAGACGTGCCAAAGTAAATAAAATCTCCACATCGACCCAACCATTATGCACCACAGTGAATCCTCAAAATTCCACTACTGTCACTAGAAACAGATTAAATGTGCCAAAACCCTGACTGATTTATAAAAAAGGGGTAACCCTGTGTCCCTCAGAACCTGGGTATATGTGATTAACAAACAAAATGGTTCTGTTGGGTAGCAAAAACAATTCCTTTGATAGAAGCTAAAGACAGCTCCAAAACATAGAACAAGCACTCTCTCTCGGATAAACAAAGTTTTTATATATATCAAAAACAGAAAAGGAAGACAATATCCTAGAATTACTTCATTCCACTACATTGATAGTCAATACATTATATTTGTGAATAGTGACAATAGTGATTGAAGTGACAAGTGCAATATATGTGGTGACACTTATATACACAACAATTATTTACAATAAAACCACAATCGGAAGGGACCTGGGGGGGGGGGGGAGGAGGGGGAGAGAAAAACGAGGTGTTTTCTGTCGTTTCTGAGGCCAGCCTTTTACAAGTAAATATTCCAAGGAAAACCAAATGTTTAATATCCAAGTTCCTGGAGTTTAGCTTGGCCAAAGTAATAATAGCGTCGACGTTTCGACCCTGATAGCGCCCCAGTTGGCGGTCGCAGCGGGTCTTTATCAAGACAGGGGGAAAGGAACCGGTCAGGTGGTGAGTTACTCCAGAGGGTCGCCCGTTGGTCAACCCTCAAAATGATGTCAACCGCGATCTAAATCCGCGGTATATTTCAGGACTCTGAACACCGAGCGTCAAAAACGAGCTGTTCGTGTGTAATGCTCCGGTTAATGGGCCAACCATTATGCACCACAGTGAATCCCCAAAATTCCACTACTGTCACTAGAAACAGATTAAATGTGCCAAAACCCTGACTGCCAGCAGAAAACCAACTACCCAATGGCTTTCTGGAAAGACTAGAGCAGTTATTAAAATCATTGATCCTTCCACTACTTGAAAGGGTAAAGTTAATTAACGAGAATGTGGGGAGATTGGAAAAAGCTGTGATGGCCAATTCAGCAACTCTGGAAAAAGTTGCGGGGATTGGCCAGGGTTCTGGGCCCCCGCCCACTTTGAGAGTGGCTATTGGTCCTATATGTACCCCCATGGCTACCATGCAGGACATATCAAATATCCAAAATGTCCAACAATTTTCTAACGCCACTGGGAACGATAGAGTAAAATCAATTGCTACAAATCATAATAGTGTGGGATCTAAAGCCATTGGAAGTGATGTTGGAAAAAAGGTGGCCACCCCTGAACAAAGTGTAGATTTAAAAAACAAAGGGACAAATGGTTTGCGGAGAATGGGCCTGTCACAGAAGCTCCCTTGTATTAATCTACCCCCAGTGTCGGTATCATACACGGTAATTCTATCAGGTGTACGAGGGATTCAAAATGATAAATTGGAGACCCATAGTGAGCTGAAGAACAAGGCCATTCATTGGCGAAATAGAAATAGATCGCCCCCAGCTTTCATGAATGCTGAGATTCTGCATGTTAGAAGGGTGGATTGGTTGGGGCATAGAATTAAGGATCGTTCATTTGTAACAAATCTGGGAACTGGGGATCCAGTGGAATACAAACTCACGATTTGAGCTTTTTCTATCCCAGATCCTTCTCTGGCCCGAGTTTCACTCAGCAAAATAGTTGGGAAACGATACTAAGACGCTCCTTCACTGCTTGTCGGCAGGAGTTCCATCTTCCCTTGATGAATCGTTTTGAGTCATTACTTGGCTTGGAGTGGGTAGACTGGCTGGGATCCTGCTGTAGGAGAAACTTGGCCGATTGGCATAAGGGTAATGGAGCTAACGACTGGGCTGTGTCAAAAATTAGTAAAAGTATTATGAGGGCTCCATTAGTTGTTGGAAGTGAGGATCTTAATGTAGCCCCTCCTGAAATTTTTAACAGTATTGGTTCTCCACCTGGAGTTGAAAACCTGGAGGGCCCCCACGAGTTAAACATGCTATGCACAAAATCTAAGACTACTTTGGGAGAGGTGTCAGTAGGGGCAAACATGATAGAAATAGGAGAGCATATGATCACGGCTCTCGCACCCCTAGCAGTAGGATGCCCCAGCTTGGCCATTACCCATGCTTTGGATCCTCAACAGGGCACGACTTCTCCACAGCCCTCCTTAGCTAACGATACACACATGCTCTTGTTGATCTCCTGGAACATTGCTGGTCTTAAGAGCAAAATACCCATAGTAGAATGGTCTGACCTGGTGGAAAACTACGACATATTGGTCTTCCAGGAGACGTGGGCAGTGGACCCCATATATCGCACAGTGTATATACATTTTTGCAAAGCGGCAGTTAGAGGGATAAAAGGCAGACCCTCAGGGGGTTTAACTATTTGGGTTAGACAAACACTCAACTTCAGACCCTCTGAACTAGTAGTTGGTAGCCCGGATCTTCTTGCCATAACCCTACACCAGCCAGACTTAAAAGATATTGTCATCGTAAATGTGTATACCAGAGGACAGCCCGCTGGGCGTGGCTCCAGAACCTTTGCTGATCTGGACACCTTTTTGGACTCAGTTAGGCCTGACAGCAATGTAATAATTGCAGGGGATTTCAACTGCTCGTTTGATCCCCTACAATGTGATGGAGAAACCCCCTTGACAGAGGTGGATGTTCAGTGGAACATCCCCCCCTTGACCTTAAGCCTATCAAGAAATTGACGGAATCTGCCCTGCAGTGGACGGGTCTCTGCCTGAAGCGAGGATTTAGGGCAGCCAATGGTCGGTCTATCTCTGATAAAATGGGAAGGGTAACTTTCGATAATGGCCTTCTTAAAAGTAGAATAGACTAAATCCTTATTAAAATAGAGTACTGTGGCATATTAGAGGATATGGTGATTTTGGATCGCCCGGAGAGCGACCACAACCCACTTGCATTGAGTCTCCGACTAAATGGAGGTACGAAGCGTAACATCCAGACAGCGACTGCCGCCGCTGATGCCCTGCTTACAAATAATACTCGCAGGGTGCGATGGGCAAGGATCGCCATTGACCCTGAGGCTCCGGAAGAGATCAGGTTAAAGTTAACACGGGCTCTGGGGGTCTTGCGCTCACTTCCAACCCAGGAAGATATTAATGGGATAATAATCAAATTACATGAAGACCTTTTTAATGATCTTAAAGCTCACTTTTCTAAATCCGGCAAGCCTCAAAAACCAACCGCCCATCCCATGAGTAAATCATGGTATAATAAATCGTGTCGGGTTTCCTATGGTATATTAGCATTAGCCTTTAGGTCTAAAATTATGCTCGATATCAGGAGGGCGAGGCTGAACTATCGTAAAGTATGGAACCGGGCAAAACAAGATTGGGACACCCAACACTGGTCTGATTTACTTGCTGCCAGTAAGCATAAAAATTTAACTAAGTTCTGGCATATAGTCAAATGGGGAAATTCTTACCTGTCTCAGGTCCCTACAAACCATGTTCCCATTGAGGCTTGGGTGGAGCATTTTGAGTCACAGTTTTCTGGGCTGGACCTGATTAGCGATCATCTTCCCTATGACCTTGGTCCTATGCCGAATATAAAAACCATAACATTTGACTGTAGAGAAGTCGAGGCAGCTCTGAAAAAGATTCCCTGCGGAAAGGCCCCGGGAATGGATTGCATCCCAGCAGACCTCTTCAAGTATGATCCAACGAATTGGATCCCTTATATCGTATTTCTGGGAAATGCAATCGCCAAGGGGGCTAGTATCCCAGACTCTTGGTGAGGAGCCGAGATTTTGCCCATTCACAAGAAGGGGGACCGCTCCATTTCGGGGAATTATCGACCGATCAGTTTGATCGACTCCATACAAAAAATTGTTCCAAGGATGGTCCTGGCCAGAATCCAGAGCTGGATAGAGCTTGAGGATAGACTTTCGCCGTTGCAGGCTGGGTTTAGATCTTGCATAAGTACAATCGAGCAGGTCTTCAGGTTCCTACTGATTTACTGGAAAGTAGTCCGTTTGGGTGGTGGTACTATCTACGCCACCTTTGTTGACCTCAAGTCAGCATTCGATTTAGTTCCCAGGGGCAAACTGTGGGGGATCTTAAGGAACATGGGGATGCCACAGGAGCTTCTGAATGTTGTTATTAATTTACATGAGGCGAATTTTGCACAAGTCCGCTGGGGTAAGCAAGGGCAGGTGACCAAAAGATTTTCGGTGTCTCGTGGTGTCAGGCAAGGGTGCGTTCTAGCGCCAACCCTGTTTCTGCTATTCATAAACAGGGTTGTGCAATATTACTCAGCCTTTCCGACAGATGCCCCGGCCCTGGGTGGCTTGAAGTTTCCGCTACTTATGTTTGCGGATGACACCCTTATACTATCGCAGACACAGGTGGGCCTGCAGGCAGCGTTGAACAAATTTGAGGAATTCTTTCTTGATCATGTTCTGCAGGTTAACGTATCCAAAACCAAATTCATGATCCTCACAAAAGGCAGTCCTGTGGTTGGCCATGTCATGATGAATAATACTAAGCTCGAGCAGACCAATGTCATGACCTATCTGGAGATTGTTTTCAGAGAGTAAAATGAGTTGGAAATCCCAGATCGATACTTTATCCCTCAAGTTTGCCCAGCTCTCAGGGTGTCTGGTCAAAGAACAGAGATCATCACAGACGAAAAGGATAGGTCCAGCTCTGAAAATCTTTAACTCCAGGATAGGCTCAGTGATCCTGTAGGGGCGGACCTCTGGGGTTTTACGGACCTTTCTCCGCTGGTCAAATTCCAGAACAAATTTTTACGGAATTTAACAGGCCTTCCCTGTTCTAGTCCTATGAAGCCACTATTAATGGATCTGGGCAGTCATTCTATAGATGGCATTGCTTGTTTTAAGCCAACGGCCTTATGGAGGAGGATTTGGACCACCCCGAATTGGCTCTCTTTGCAAAATCAATTTTGGATGTTAGATCTATAATGGATTCAGGTAATATTCCTTGGTTTAAACAAGTTAGACTCCTCTTAGAGACTATGGGCTTGTGCAATTTGTGGACTGTCCCTGTTAATAACCGATTTCCATCTAAAAAAGTATTTAAAAGTTTATACTGGTCTGCTGTCCGCCAAATACACATTGGACAAATATCAGCTACTTCTCTCTGCGGTTTGTTTCTGGAGCACAAAATTGATCCATCTCTAGAAAATTATTGGGACACCATCACTAAGCCTAGCGATAGGAAACTCTATCATCAGCTGAGGGTAGGCTTTCTCCCAATTAGAAAAATTACCAAAAAATGAAAGGGCCAGGAGGCTGAATTCTGTCGCTGGTGCCCTGTCCGTAAGGAGTCCGTCGGACACATATTTTTCGAATGCCCAGTGTATGCAGCCCCTCGGGCAAAGTGGCTTAAACCCCTCTGCCGTAACATGGGTACCAGGGTCGGGTTGGAAGCTTTAAGAATCATTAGGACAGAGATGAGTGAACCCATTGCAATCACTGTAGCAAAATTCTTAGGATGGGTGTGGATTATTAGGGCTAAACAGTAAGCATTTGATTGGTTTTATGAAGCCATGTTTTGTTTGTCTTTTAACGATTACCAATCTCATTTTATATTTTAATATGTTTTTATGTAAGGTTATGAGTGCATACATAACTTACCTGCATGTTTTTAACTCGATGTGTGTTCTCTTTCTCTTTTACTATGATGTATTTCATTATGGTAACGTCTTTTATGATGAAATAATTCGAAATAAAGACATATGAAATGGAAATGGCTTCAGACAGGTATACTCTATGACTGAATAATAATAACAACAACAACAATAAGAACAACAACAACAACAATAATAATAGTAATAATAGTTATTATAATAATAAAAATAACGGTGATGATAATGCACAGGTATTTCCTCACAGAGCTAATGGATGTCTATCAGCCAGTTATGTTTATTCATATGTGTTCCTCTGCCAGATATGGTCTAGAAGGAGGTGGAAAAACACTAACATCCCCCCTACAAATGGGAGGGGTGTCTGAGCAACCGTGTGAGTAGCACCTGGTTGTCTATATGCATGATGTGAATTAGAAGGCAATGCAACGCAATGGATGTCACAACACAAGATTAGAGAAACGTATGAAGTACTCTTTTTTAGACTTATAACCATGTTCATGGGTCAGAGCATCTGAGCTGTCCCCTACCTTCCTCCAAGGGGAGTGCTGCCCCTATACAACCCACTAGCTTCATAGGTACAATGCTTAGAAGGTACAAGTCAGGCCCTACTGGGTATTCATTCCTCAATGTGTTGCCCTACCATGGGATGAGAGAGGAGTCTAGACCAGAGATCCCCACAGATGCTGCAGTGTTATCCTACAAGGCTGATCCTGACTCCTTAGGTCACTTAGGGCACATCCTGGGATGCCTTTGGGACTAGGGGATGGCTAGCCTAATTATTTCAGCATGGTACAAAATAGGGATCCAAGTGGCTTGGCCAACGATACACTGTCCATACGTATCTTGTGAGAGCCCATCACATTTTTGAATGCATCCCCCTTGAGTGTGACACATGTGGGTTGTTCAATCTACTCTAGATGTCTGGGATGGAATTATTTCTTATAAAAGCAACCCCAGGTTTCGTTCCCCACATTGATGTGCTTGCCAGAATCCATATATGGGTAAAAAGCTTATACAGATACTTTACGCTTAATGAGATGGAGCCTGTGATCAATACAGCTAAACAGTTCTAGATGTTTACTCTTCGCAGCAGTAACCATAGATCTTGCATATAGTACTAGGCAGCTGTTCACTACTATCAGAAAGAGTAGTTTTTGTCAGCCACAATTTGTTTTGTCCTGAAGATGGTCTGAGGATTACAGCCGAACAGACCGAAACGTCAACTTTTTCCTCCATTCCAAGAAATGTTGTCATTCTGAAGCAATACACATTCTCATTAAGAGATTTGTTTCTTATGATCCAATTTGAATAGATGTATATAGTCATGTATTGTTAGGATAATTTGATTTTTGCTTCTCTCCATGACTGTGTGCCGAATGCTTTTATTTACATGTACTCCATTTTTTTCAACAAAAAATATATAAAATACGATATATTTTTCAAATTAATAGGTTCTCCCGTGTTTTTTATGTTAAGATTTTTTCTTTATGTTTAATGCTGTCTAATGACACTTTGGCATTTGTTCCGTTAGGACTAACTCTCTGATTTATCTTTGAATAACTTGAGACTGTTGTGAATTAAATCCCTTGTAGGCTCCTTTTACCATTTATATTGTCGCCCAAGCCTCCAAGGGTATAGTGGGTTCCCCAAACTATTGATTGTAACATGTGTAAACAGCATTGGCAAAGCCAATAGGTTTTGCGCTGGCTGCCAGCCTTTGGAAAATCTTGGTTTTTTTTTTGCCTCATCACTCTAAACAAAAATTTGGTTTGGTCTTAAAAAAACACACATTGACATCATATTACTCCCTATCACTGCAGAAAATATATACTTTTAGTAAAATCAAAAGATGTTGACTAACTAACACCAGACCTAAAAATGATAAAATAATGTGGTAATAGTATTGCAAAGTGAGCCATATTAAGCTGCATAATTTAGTCAATCTAGCCGCATAATATTTTCCTCTACTTCCATATAATTCCAGTGGCCTGGTTTATGCGTTAGGAACCATTCTGTCTTGTCTTCACAATGTCAACTCAGGCACTATGTCTCCATGGGTGCAATATGGGTGTAATTACTCTACCCAAGTATGAGCACAATCTGAAGAGATGTCACACAGTTGAAATCATGCACCTGCTTTATGTCGTTCTGTCTGTGTCATTAGATCTTGAATGTGGTTTGCTTAAGAAAGTATAATGGTGCAAGTGTGTTGCACTCTACAAGTACATGGAAACATATGCTGTTTTCGGTGTTAGCCAAAAAGAAGAGCTATAAGATAAATATCTGTTGAACCTGCTACACTATGACATTATTGGTAGCCCGTGTTTATTTTCCCATGTCATAGACAGTCGAGCTCAGAGAAGGTCATTTCCTGCAAATCCACACACTGGACCTTATTTACACATTCTCGATTTCATTGTTACAAACTACATAATTTCTCTTTTGCAAGATTTCTAACATCAAAGTGGGTCAAAATGGAAATTTAAACGCACACCTTCATGCCTTAACCATAAATGACAGTATGGAATACGAGTAAAGTGGCAACAAAATGCTGCTCTTGGCCACAGATGAGCAGCTTATTTATGCACACAAGAATTCACAGCAGACTCCAGGAACCCGCAGAGACAAATTATATAGCAGGCGGCCTATGCACAAGAAGCCTGCAGTGAAATGCCCTTGAGTTGACGCCCCCCTCTCCAGACAAATTATTGGGGGCAGAGATCGTATGCAAGAGCTGCCTGCTCCTGCTGTTAAGTGCACAAAGTGGCCCAACTATTCACAGAGACCAATCACGGAGCAGGAAGAGCTGGCACGCACCAATAGAAA
The DNA here is from genome assembly GCF_964261635.1 of Lissotriton helveticus. Lineage (NCBI taxonomy): Eukaryota > Metazoa > Chordata > Amphibia > Caudata > Salamandridae > Lissotriton > Lissotriton helveticus. The sequence goes on along the minus strand of NC_136071.1, from coordinate 642,548,969 downwards.
AGTTAACTTTCATGCGGGTCACCATTTTAAATAAGCTCCTAGTGAACTCTCTCTTGCTACGTATTGCGTGCCTGCTCCAAAAGAGCCTAGGCACTAGGAAAAAGGAGGGTGTGTGTCAGTACTTAATTTGAGTTGGTGGTTGCCGGTGGGGCCTACCACATACCTGGCACTTCAAGAACAATCTCACCTTATGAGCAGGGCCGGACTGGGAACAGAAACCAGCCCTGGCAAACTGCTCAGCTGCACCCCCTGGGTTGAGGGGGAGTGCAGCTGAGCAGTTTGCAAGGGTCTGTCTCGGCCGATTTTGTTACCGGGGTCCGATATTGCCGACCCCCAGTAACAAAAATGGCCCCCCAAGGGCCCACCACCGGTCCCCGCCCTAGCGGCCTACTGGGAAACGCCCGGTGCCACTATGGCCAGGCCAGCCCTGGTTATGAGGAGGGGGCGGGGCCTTCAAGGGGCCAGGGCCTTCTACAGAAAAGTACCTAGGAGGCACCTTCGAATCACACACCCCCAAACTCCCCCCCCCAAAAAAGCTTGCTGAGGCTTGTGCCTATGTCCTTGGGTGTTTTTACATCCCTGAATGGAGGTGGGAAGTTCAAAGCCTCTCGAAAACGAGCTGAAAGACCACTATTTACAGTGGTTTTCAGCTCGTTTTCCCTGCCATTGTGTGATACCTGCCTCTCATCGGGAAACCGTGTGATGGGGCCGATATGTGTGTCACACGGTGGCACAGTGTGAGTTAGCAGGTATGTTACCAACACTTATTCTAGGTGGCTGGCACATATTTTTCAGCATCACATATTTACTGAGCACTATACAGGTATAACACACAAATTTGAAAGAAGGGGGGAGAGAAAGACAGAAAAACCGCCATAAAGAGAGAAAGCAGGAAATTGCAGGGGAGAAATAAAAGGGCAGGGAATGTCTGATAGCAAATTTAAGCCTACCAGCCTTGGCATTCAATGCACCAACATTTATAGCACCGGCTGCGACATTCTGAGCACAGATTCAGGCACCATCACTCTTTCTTTTACGAATTAAGCACTGTCGTGCCCGGAAGCATGTGGGAACCTTGGGCAGAAAATAGTTGACAGCAATTAAACAAGATTATGCCAGTGTAATGAGGATGATGATGATAATAATGGTGATGATAATAATATCATAATAAAAATATAACAATAACCGTAACAATGCTTTAAAACACTAGGAAATATGCTCGCTTCAGTACCACCTCTGAAGAGAGGGAAGCATTGACTACCCTTGCACGAAAGCACAACATCCTAATCAAACCAGGTGACAAGGATGGGGCCATAGTCTTACAAGACCAACAGGCCAATTGTGCGGAAATACTAAGCTAGTTATCGGTGGAAGAACACTACACTAATATTAGAGATGATCCCACCCCTGAGGTCAGATCTCTCATTAAGAATATCACAGAGGAAGGTTTGGGCTCAGGCTTTCTCTCATAACAAGTGCACCAGTTCCTTAATGTGACTTACACCAGGATTCCTTGTACACCCTCCCAGACATACACAAAAACATCACTAGGCCCCCAGCCCGCCTGATTGTATTGGGTTGGGGTTCCTCATTGGAACCCATTTGGAACCCATATGCCAGTTTGTGGATATCCTTTTGAAACCACTTATACCACTCACACGCTGCTTCGTGAGAGACAGTGTGAACCTCATTAGACAGAGAGAACAAAAGCCATTTAACAGTTCCACCCAGACCCTAGTGGCAATGGGCATTCAGGCATTATACATAAACATCCCACAACAGGAAGCACTGAGGAAAACTCTAGGCACCAGAGAACAACCACACTCAATACCCTCTTCATTGTTGAAGGGCTTAACAGAAATTGTTCAGGAAAAGAATTACTTTCAATTTCTTGACACCTTCTACTAGCTACTACCAATGGAAAGGCTTGGCAATGGGATCAGGTTTCATCCCAGACTGGCAAATCTGTACATGTATGACTAGGAGCATACATTCAATAATATCAATCCTTTTGAGTCTTACATTATCCAGTGGTGCCGATAAATTGATGATGTGTTCCTCAAATGGGAGGGCACCAGTATGGCACTTCATGGAGTTTTGTTTATGAATTAACTCATTTTCCACTGACATACTATTTACTTCAGAGCACAATAGCTCACACATTACTTTCCTGGATCTCACCATCAAAACAGAAAATGGGATATTCTATACTTCACTTTTCATGAAACCAACCAAAAGAAATTTCCGTCTTATGCACTCTAGCCTCCACCCCAGAGGCCTATGCAATACCCTCCCCTCTGGACAGTTCCTCAGGGTACATAGGAATTTCTACAAAAAAGGAAGATTTCTTCTGAGAATATGATTTGCTCATCTTCTGCCTAGCAGATAGGGGTTATCCCACATGGTTACTAAAATGGTCCAAAAAAAGAGCATGGTATTCCCATGGAGAACACCTACTCAATCCCAAAACTTACACCGACACAGATGGTTGCATGATTTTTGTAAGTAACTTTATCGGCATTATTTTCAAACATTGGCACCTGGTGGGGGACACAATCCAGCACAAAGATCCACGACTCTGTTCCTTCAAAAGGGCCCCCAATGTGAAGGACAGACTCATCAGATCAGCGTTACCCACCAACACAGCACCCACTATTCAATCCCAGTGGGGTCTTTCACCAGTCAAAGGTCATTTTAAATGTGGTCATTGTGCAGCTTGCCAATTGTGTAATGAGACTCGAGTCTTCATCCGTGGCACTGTATCACATACTTTAAATGCTTTCTCGAACTTCAATTCTCAAAAAGTTGCATATGCGATATGGTGTTCTTGTCAGAAGATTTAAATAGGACATACCATTCTAAAGGTGAAATCATGCATCCTACAACACAGGAGTTGAATTAATTGTAAGATCATTGGAGCACGCTTGATTTATTATCTGGAACAAATCCGCTGGCAAGTGATTGAAACATTGAAACTAGATCCTAGGGAAGGAGACCAAAGCAGCAGGCTACTTCAACTGGAAGATCGCTGGCTGCTGAAAGTCAAGTCAATAGAGGAGGGCCTCAATAGCCAGGATGAGTGGCGTAAGTTTATAACACATGCCCGTTGACACCATGGCCAATCCTGTGAATTGTGTGATTGATAATGCAGAGTACAATGAATACATTCCCTTGATTAATGATATTGACAATGTAGAGTGTAATGTACACCATCCATGTCTCATCATGTCCCTATATGCTCTAAGTAACTTTCTGGCATGAATATGATCACCACCAATAATGCACTCGAATGCAGAACATAACCTAAACATTTGGTTCTGCTACACTTGCATGAAGCCTGTTTATTTTTAACATACATAGTCTCCCAGCCTGCATGCCACAGGTGCATAGCCCATTGTGTATCAGGATTATGCATGCACAGGATACATCCCACTGCCACATATAACACAGGGGTCAGCAGTCTAGTGGTTACACGCCTTATGCTGCCCTGACATTTTAGTCATGTGAGGATGTCACGCCGGTTTTATACAGAAGCATGGTTTCACAGCCTGCAGATCAATTTTAAACACGGACGCGGTGCGTATTGTCACAGATGTTCGTTATGAGGTAAGAACACCACTGTTTTGGCCTTGTTGGTTTATTGCAAGACTAACCCTGATTTACCAGACCGGACTGAGAGAAACACACGTGGTCTCTATGAGGGCAGCGTTGTACTGTATGTGGTACTTTGACACAGGCACCCCTCAGCACTTCTGCAGGACCTTGGCATCTATATAATATAATATATATGTAATGTATAGCATAACTCTGTGGGTTGGATATAACACCAATTTATCCCTCTCTGATTCTGATTGCTTATTAATACCTTTCATAGTACTTGATACAGTTCACTTTAGCTTGTTGTGTGCAGCCCTGTTGTGACTCCTCCTCCCATTGTATTTGTCAATTAGCACTATACGCCAGAGATGTGATTCTGCTCTGTGCTTCATTCAAATTCCTTGCGTTTAAGACAGTCTGAATGTATTTGCTTGCCTAAGGTAGCCCTGGTTTGGCCTCATGAGCTGTTTACCTCTCTCACTGTGGATTTCATCAGTGATCTTCACCCAGTTGGTATATACGCTGAATAATGAGCCCTGGCTCAAACATCATAATAGACAGAAAGTGTTTTCCCCATCGGGTAGAATGTGCTTTCCTGCATTACTGGTTATGCACTTGGACTCTTTGGTTCCAGCTTATGTAGGTGGGCTAGTCCACATTAAATCAATTGCCTTTGTGAACATGATGGGTCTGCCTCTAGACGTTCATAGGTATTGTGAAACTGGAGGACAAACATGTTTTTTCTTTCATTATGCAATGGCATTTCAGCCATATTTGGATCAAGTTAGAATGGTTGCTTTGTAACACTTCATGTGATATGTATCCTCCGAATGCATCGAACACCGGTAACATTCTCTTTCACCAAAGCTTTTTCCTTGTGCAATTTATATATGGATGTTGATATTGGCATGTCTATTATGTTAATACATGCCCTGACATGAACTCAAAAGCTCTGGTATTTTCAAATAACATTTCTTTCAAATAACCTTGAAACACAGGTTTTTCACTATCACGTTATGGCCAAAATCAAGTGACTATGCATGGCATGTCCTTATGCACTCTATTGCATGTGTGCATGATTCCTCTGGTGGAATGGTGCCCACACACCTCTTTATAAACCTTGTTTCAGACTTTTATTAGGAGATTCATTCCCCCCTTGACTAATTGCATGGGTTTTCCTTTATACCTATAGAAAGAGAACATTTAGGACTGTCTTAGATTTGAACTTGCAATTGATTAATTGGGCTAGGTAAGACAACTTTTCCTCCTCTTTGTCTTCCTCTTACTCAGTCAGTTATTCTGCTGAGTCAAGACTCACCTACTGTAAACCTTACCCTGTAGGTGACTACCATATGTCTGTCCTGATGAAGACTCTGGATTATTTGTCTAATTAGGGGTCAAAACTTCGACTTCTCATGGGCCTTCCCTTATCATTCATTGCTGGACACTCAAACACAAATGTTTGCCACATTGTGTCTGTAACTGTTTCAATCTTGACATCCAAAGGTATCGGCCATTTGCACATATTGTAAATAATCATTTATCTTTGTGCTTTTCAATTTATTTTTCAAGGATCACTGATTTTCATTTCTCACTGCGCCGGCATTTGGAGCACCTGTTTGTTTGAATGAACAGTTTCTTGAAACTGATGCTCGAAATGCAAAACGGAAACATCTGCATCTTTGTTCGCACTTGTTGCTTGGATTTTTAGACAAAACGTTTAATATGTTCTCTCATACCCTTAAAAACCCATGACTGTGTATGCTTTTGCCTAAAAATAAATTAATTGGAGAACACTTGTTTATTCGTACTTTAATTACCTTTGTTCTAGGGAATACAGGGTGCCCCATTTTTCTGCTCTGTTTATTGCACTGGCCACAGCCTTCTGAGCACAGATTCAGGCAACAGAACTCTTTCTTTTACAAACTAAGCACTGCTCTGCAAGTATGCATGCACTCTCCTTGGGCGAGACATAGCTAACAGCAATTTCACAAGGTTATGCTGGTGTAATGAAGGTGATACTGAAAATGGTGATGACAATAATATCAGAATTAAGAGATAACAATAATAGTAACAATGTTTTCAACATGGCAAAGTTTGAAACACACCATGAAATTAATTGTTCAGTAAAACTTAAATAATAGGCATTATAATTAACTCGGTTAATCATACTTAATTTATCAACTTCAAAAGGAGGTAACACTAAAGGAACATATCATGGGATTCAAGTAAATGTCCTGCAGATTTAACACAGATTTTTTAATTCTTCTTTGAATGAAAATCAGCTATTTTATGTTTTAATTCTCCAAAACCCCAACTCTGATCGCGGTTCATCATTTTAGCTTTGCAGTGGTATACTAATTTTTAGGACTCACCTACAGACTGCTGTCTCTGGAGAATTACGGTCATCATGCAACACAAATCACACACCACACAACAATACATAACACACAACATACACATACATACATACATACATACAGAGAAAGGGGCTTTTGGACAAATGATTTCAGACACTTGCTAGGGTGGTTTAGTTGGATTTAGGCATTGGCTCATATCTCTGTGTATCAGTTCATCAGATCAGTGCAGTATCCTCCATCTGCTTCCTCACTCCCCGCATGCTCTGAAAAATCGTCAAGTGGATCTCTGCCAGCACCAGACACACCGTCACCCAGGCCCTTGTCACCAGTGCCTGGACTACGGCAACACCCTCACATAGGAATCACCTCACACCTGCTAAATAGACTACAGACCATTCAGAACTCAGCTGCCAGACTCGTCCTCGACCACCCAAGGTGGTCCCATATCACCCCTTGCCTCAGAAACCATCACTGGCTCCATGTCCACAAGAGATGTCAGTTCAAATTGCTAGCTCACCACTACAAGGCCCTTCACAATGAGGGACCAACCGACTTTACCCACGGGATGAACTTCCACCAGCCCCCCCCGGTAACTAGGCTCTACCTCCCTCTCCAGACTCCCTCATCCACCAAAGCAAGAGCGGCCGCCGCTCCTTCTCCTTCTCCTACCTGTCTGCCAAGACCTTTAATGGCCTCCCCTGCACCGAGGAATTCAGAAAGGGTCCGAAAACCTGGCTTTTCGACTGACTACACCCAGCAGCAGTAACCCAAAGCACCTGGATACCCTCACGGGTGAAAAACACTGCTATACAAATCACATTTGGGTGTTGGTATCAGTCCAGGTCTGGCTCCATGATTTTTTATTTAGGTGGGATATGAGTAAGCAAGGGTGGGCCAAGAAGATGAATGGCAGTGGTCAAAAATTATGAGAAAGTGTTTATTTTAGGTGCTGCCATCTATCCTCTTTTGATATTTTTTAACACAATACCCTCCACCCAATGAGCTATAAACTTTGCCCGCAGCTTCTGGCTTTAATGAATGGGAGAGGGACTACTTGTCAGAACCTTAGGATGAGGAAGTCTTGAAACTTGCTCATGGTTGAATGCAGCAGTTGATATGTTCTTGCTGCTACACAGTGACTCTTTGTTGTGTTTTGTTTAAACTACAGCAGCTTAGCACTTTGCAAAGCACTGGAGTTCAAATATAAGATGCACTAAGCCCTGTAACTAATTTGAATTTTACTATTTAATACCACAATATGCAGGTTGCTATAATTTATCCTTTTTCTCCCCACATGTTCAATTAAAAACCTGGCTATGGTTCTGGCTCAAATACAGAAGGCTACTGAAATTTGCTAGTTATGGTTAGCAGTGCTCACAACACGCACACCACAATTTGCATTGCTTATCATGCTCTTAATGCACCAATTTGACAAAAGTAAAAGCAAAGAAAATAGATATCAAAAGTACGATATGAAGGGATGTTAAGGGAACAACAAGGAGGGTGGGGCCTGCTCGAGGTATGTGTGTTGTGTGACTTAACCGTAACTGGCAAATATCAGTCATTTTAATACCCTATAAACCCACAACCCGCTACGGAACTAAAAATGCAAAATTCAAATCAAAACAATATTAATAACTACTAAAAATAATCTATAAACGTTATATATTAAAATTGCTTCCCACCCTATTCCTCTATAAACTCACAACCCGCTACAGAACTAAAAAAGCAAAATTCAAATACATTTATTTTTATAACTACAAAAATGTTAACACATATAATAAAAATACAAACAATTCTTTAAAAAAATATACATCACATAGATATAAAATACATACTACAATACGCTACATTATTAAAAACTCGATATTTTTAACAACTATATTTTTGCAAACGATATTAAACACTTCAATATTTTAAACCTCAATATTACTTACCTAAAATCGATATTCTTGACCATGATATTTTGTCTGTCGATATTTGTGACCCACGATATTTTTACCTCGATATTTGTGTAAGTTGATATGTTTGCATCAATATTCTGTCCCTGCACCATTTCTTACAATATATCTGACTCTATTGTGCTAAATTCTCAGGCCAGTCCCACTCAAAGAAGAACCATTTCTTTACAGTTTATAGAGCCTATTTGACCGTGGTAAACTGAACATAGCTCATAGGATATTGTGGGACAGATCAAAACAAATGTGGGTGCTAAATTAAGGCAGTGCTTGCTCCAAACACCCTTTGCCACCATATAATGTAAACAGGATACTGGAGGTGGTATTATATTACAGGAACGTTTGTGGGCATTAGAAGTGTAGAATTCTGTTGTAGTAATCATGTGTTCTGTTTGTGCTGTTGTATTTTTGTACTGCATTATTGGAATGTGATTTTGTTGTGGTGTACTGCTGTAGTGTTGTATACTGCATTTACTGCTTTGGTGAGATATGCAATGTTATGTTAGTTGTGTTGTTATATTGCTTTGTGTATGGTACTGTGTTATAATCTGTTGCTTACTTTAGGTGTGTCAACATATGCTGTAATATTACCAACTGAAAGCAACACCTGCCTCAAATATTCCTGTAACAAGCAACCATTTCCCACTGTCTAAGATGATGAAATAAATCTCCTGAGGTTTTTGAACTATTTAAGACATCAGTCAGCCCAAAACTGTAACAGAGAATGTGTCTTAATATAGCATTCCCAGTGCTCACTTCTGAGTGCTGTTTGCACAAGCAAAAGACCTGCACTTTTGTATGCTTCTGATCACCTAATAACTATTAGCAGAGGTAAGTATTTGTGTGTGTCTAGAATCATCGCTCAAAGCTTCAAGAAAAGCAATTCTCATTATTTTTATCAGTTATTTATCTGTTGCAATCATTGAATGGAAACATTTGCAATCCTAAATACTTTTGCTTACAGGACAGCAACTGAGTAAAAACATTATGACCCTAGTGCTTTTAAAAGACCATTAACTGACTTTCACAATTGCAGAAATAAGTTAACCTACAAATTTAGAGGAAAACAATCCCTTTATTAGATTATAACCCTGTGTTCAGAGAGACTAAAATAAAGTACGCTTAGTCTGCCTTGAGGTAATTTTGAAGTTTGTTAGTCCCTTCAAATTTCCATAAAGAGAGACGTATCAAAATAATGTGTAAGTAGGTGGATATCCATTAAAGTAAAGAATATTGGTATTGAATCATAAAGCATTCTTACCATGGGAGTCACTAGAGGATATCTGTGAGACTGTCATGGATTCCCTCAGTTGATAAACATCACTACTTCTAAGTCTTCTGTAACAAATACACCCAAGTACTGTTTTAGTCGAGTATGTATCCCAGCTTCAAACTCCGGCAGCAATTTCTCCCTTGTGCAGCTGCAAAGATTAATCTCTGTTTTCGTTTTATTATTCTCGTACCCCCTAAAGTACTAAAAGCTTCAAAGTTCTTCAACACCTTTTCTGAGCTCTCGGGAGCCAGTATATTACATCATCTGCATATGGTTTTATTTTGGACTGTTGGGGCAAAAGGTCCTTAATGTCAATATCTTGTCTAATAGCCTGATCCAAAGCTTCTATAAAAAAAAAGGTATCTCTTCTTCTTTTGTTTTCAGTTCTCTGAAGTGGGAGCTGTTCCGCGTGATGTGATATCTGCCGGCTGATGCCGTGACCATTGGCCCCTTGACTTTGGTCACCTTCAAAGGTTCCTTTGAGAAGGCGCTGTCCGACTTTTTTACTCGTCTCTGTTTCACTAGCACGGTGTCTCCTTCTTTTTTTGTTGTGCTTGTCGCTTGTCTTCTCTGGTCAGCATATGCTTTCATTTTCGCTTTCTGTTCCTTGTCTCTTGCCGCGATGTCTTTTTGTTCTGTTTGCTCCACCTCTTTTATTTGTGGCAGTCTCGTTCTGCTTGAGCGCCCTAGTACCAGTTCTGCAGGGCATTTCCCCGTGGAGCTGTGGGGGGTGTTACGTTAGTACCTGACATAGGGCCTGCCCAGTTGATATTTGTGTCAGTTTTGCCCTCTGTATCGCCTTCTTGATGGTTCCCATGAACCGTTCTGCCATGCCGTTTGCCTGTGGCCACAGCGGCGTCATTCTTCTGTGGTTTACTCCCAGGTATGCCATGAACCTCTTGAATTCCTCGCCGGAGAATGGCGGGCCATTGCCTGTTTTTAGTGTCTGGGGTGAGCCCCATGCTGCGAATACATCATCTAGCACAGGCAGTGTCGCGTTGGCTGACGTTGAGGCTACTGGTCTCACTATTGGGAACCTTGAGTATTCATCTATGATCACTAGCAGGTAACTTCCTGTTTCCAGGGGGCCATAGAAGTCTGCTGCCTGCTCTGTCCACACCGCCTTCGGTAGTGGGGACATTTGCAGCGGTTCTCGTTTTGATGACGGTCCTGTTATTTGACAAATGTGACAGCGCATCACCATTTCTTCCACCAAGTTGTCCAGCCCCGGAAACAACACTTTTTCCCGCAACATTTTTTGTTGCTACAATTCCTCTGTGTGATTCATGTTCCAGTTCCAATGTCCTTTTTCTCAGAGTCCGGGGCATTACTATACGTGTGCCTCTCATTATTATTCCATTTCCGCACTCCGATAGTTCTTCACTTATCCTTTTGAAAGCTAGCAGTTCTTCTTTTTCTACCCCTTTTTCCACATAACTGTTGCTGTTCACGTGTCTCCATCTTTGCTGTTTGGTGATCTTCATTGATTCCTGCATGGTGTGATCTCGTTTTGTCTCGTACTCCAGTTCTTCCAATGTTATTGTTGTTGGTGTACTGAGCTTCAGTGAAAAATTGAGGTATTCCTCTGCCATCGTTGTTGCTTGTGATGCTTGTGGCAGAGGGTGCCGCGACACACAGTCAGCCGGGTTGTGCTCTTTTCCTGGCTTGTGGATAATCTTGAAGTTGTAGTCCATGAGCCTGAATCCCCATCTCTCTATCCTGGGCGGTATTTTTGCGTTCGGATTTCCATAAATTGTTGTGAGTGCCTGGTGGTCTGTTATGATTGTAAATGGTTTTCCGTAGATGAACATATGGTAGATTTCGCAGGCCTACACCACTGCCAAGCTCTCTTTTTCTGGTTGAGAGTATCCTTTTTCAACTTCCGACAAGCTCTTGCTTCCGTATGCTACTATGTGTCTTGGGGAGTCCCTCCCTTGTTGATGCTACGCCAGTATTGCTCCTAGTCCCACTGGGCTTGCGTCTACTGTTAACTCGGTGCATAGTCTTGGGTCGAAATAGGCCAGATGATCCTCTGCTGTTACGGCCTGTCTTATTTCTTCAAATGCTTTGCTGCATTCGCCGGTCCACAAGAAACTTTGTCCTTGCTTTGTCAGCTCTCTTAGCGGTGCGCTTACAGTCGCAAAGCCTTTGATGTACCTTGCGCAGTAGCTTGCTAGACCAAGAAATGACCTTACTTCCGCTACATCCGTTGGTTTCTTTGCTTTTTCCAACGTTTCCACCTCGCTGTGATCCGGCCGCATTCCTTTCCTGGAGAAGATGTGGCCGATGAAAACCAGTTCATTTCGCCTTAGCTCGCATTTATCTTCATTCAGTGTCAAACCGGACTGCTCCAGGTGTGAGCACACTTCTCTTAGAGCTTTGTCATGCTCTTCGTCTGACTTGCCAAATACTAGAATGTCATCGTTATAATTTAAGCTGTTCTTTATTGGCCTTATTATCTGTCTTATTGTTTCTTGAAATATCTCTGCAGCCGATGAGATTCCAAAGCTCAGACGTTTGTATCTAAACAGACCTAGGTGGGTGGAGAATGTTGTGATATACCGAGATTGAGGATCCAGTTCTAGTTGGTGGTATCCTTTACACAAGTCCAGTTTGGAAAAACGCCTTGTGCCTGTAAGACAGCTGATCATGTCATCCAAGTGTGGTCCAGGATGTCGTTCACGTTCAATGGCCTTGTTCGGTATCCTCATGTCTACACATATTCTTATTTTGGATGTGTCTTTCTTTGGGAAAGCCACAATGGGCGACACACAGGGCGTCGGTCCTTCCGCTGGTTCAATTATGTCTTGTTTTAGTAGTGCTTCAAGCTCTTCTTCTATCTGTGGCTGCAGATGTATTGGCACTCTTCTGTGGTGTTGTGCGACTGGCCTCACTGTCTCGTCAATGTGCAGCGTAATTTGTCGGTCTTTCAGCTTTCCTAGTCCTTGTAGTAACTTGGGGTATTCTCTCAGAATATTTTTCTTTTCTGACATGTTGTATGTCAATGCCATGAGACCCATTACTTGAGCCGTGACATTGCTCAGCAGGCATGGCGCCGGGATGTCTCCTTTCAGTACGTGTATCTCTTCAGTTGTCCTCTGATCTTTGTACGTCAGTTCTTCTTTGAATTTTCCCATGTTTGTCACTGGTCTTTTGGCCCCCCTATGTGAATACTCTGACCCGAGATGGTCTTAGACTCGGCTTTATTTTCATGTTTTCATATTCAGAGACGCACATAATGTTGCATGTTGCACCGCTGTCCAGGACAAATTCTGCTTCATGTGGCCCCACCTTTATGTTCACTGACTCTGTTTTCTTTATTTTCTTTTTGTCTATCAGGCATATTCTTTCTTCATCTTCCTCTTCATCTTCCTCTTCTGTTTCTGAATCTGCGGTAAGATCTGTCATGAGATACAATCGTTCCGTTTTTTTTTCTTCTTCCTCTTCTTCCGACTCTATTGATGAGCTTCTTGCCCCTGTTTCGACATGCCTGATGTGTCTGTTTGTTGGCATTCGTGCTCTTCCTGGCCTTCCTCGGTCGTTTCTGAACTGCCTCCCTTGGCACACACTGGCATAGTGATCTCTTCTATTGCACTTTCTGCAGGTCTGGCCAAAAGCCGGGCATGGGCCTCTGTGTGGGAACTCAAGTCCGCACCTGTAACATGATCCTTCCGGCTGTTTCTTCGCAGTCTGTTCACTCTTTTCTTTTCTCCAGCCTCCTGAGCGGTTGTTGTTCGTCATTCATTGAATGTGTTCTGTACCTCTTGCTTTGCCTCGTTCCATTTCTTTTGCATGCGCTGTCGCTCTGGATTCAGCCCTTCCCAGCGCCAGGATGTTTTCCAATGAGATTGGTTCTTTTAGGATCCTTGTGCGGAATTCGATGTCACGACAGCCTTCGATGATGCGCAATCTTATTGCCTGTTCGTTGTCGAATTTGTCAAACTCGACAAACCTTGTTGCGAAGTCATCCAGAGACTCTCCTGCTTGTTGGAATGCGATCATAAAGCTGTATCGTTCGAAATCAACATTTCTCTGGGGATCAAATTTGTCCGTTAAGCATTTCTTTAGTTTGTCATAGGTGGCAATCTCTTCTTTTGGCAGTGTCACCAGTAGGTCCTCCACTTCATCTCCTACTAGGTTCAGAAATAAACCTTTCATCTTTGCTGTTGTTACATCAGTTGCTTCCACATAGTTTTCAAATCGTCTGACCCACTTTTCCCATCTGATTCCTGTTTGTGGTTCAGATAGGCTGAATGGTAGTGGCCTTCTGTATTGCGCACTTGGTTTCGGGTCTGCCATTTCTTTGTTCCTCCTTCTTTTATGTCCTTTTGTTCCTGACTTCTTGTCTTTCTTTTTGCTCTTTTTCTATTGGTTTCTCTTTCTTTACTTCTATCTCCTTTGTTTGCCTATTAATGTTCTTTATTTCCCTTTTTTTTCTTTATTTCCTCTTTATTTCCTTTTCTTTTCTTCTCCTTGTCATTCCCTGTGCTTTTTTTTCTTTTCCTTTATAAATCGGCACTTTTCTTTGTTTTTCGATCTTTTCCTGACCTTAAGATGGCCGCCGAGCTGTTCTCGGTTCCTATTGGTCGATTTGCCTTGCTCCAAGATGGCCGCCGATAGTCTTGCGGGACTTCGCAGCCAATTGTGGTGGTGCCTGACTTTAAAATGGCCGCCCGGGCTTTCCTGCTCGCTGATTGTCCCTCGCGCCTGACTCCAAGATGGCCGCCGAGACTCTCGCGAGAGCTCGTGCTAATTCCTTTAAACTTCGCGCTTTGTTACACGGCGCTTACCGGCACAATCAGTCTTCTCTCGCAGCGGTCGGGGTGGGCTCCCGCATCGCTGCGCTTCTTTGTTGGGCACTTGCTGCAGTCTTCTCTTCTGGGCACGATGCGATCCAGGGTGCGCTCCTGGTGTAAAATCGCTATTTTCGTCGATGGGCACGCAAATGGATGCCGTCGCCTTCGTCGCCAGATGTCGTGTTCCCCGACCCCAGGAACACACAGGAAACGGTAAGGTCATGCGGTTACTTCTTTTATTGGTTGCTCTGATACATGCATGCAGCGCGCTGCGTCCCCGACCTCTCACCCGAGGTCCTGCTCCTTACTGTCCCCTGGTCCCCTCCCTTGACCGGATGTGGTGTCCGGTGTCCCCTGTCCCCCACCCTGTGCCCCAGGGTCCTAGTGCCATTCCTACGGCACGACATCCAGGAGAAAGGGGGTAGACCTTTTTGGTGCCCCGAAGACCTTTAAAAATATAATTTACGGATGCATTCAAAATTAGACTTGCTACAGCGTTAAAATACATTCTTTTTATGAAACCTGTAGCCTGAGAAAAAAACGAATCACACAAGAATCCAAAAGAGCGTTTCCCCGACCACAAGGTGAAATGCCTTTTTTGGCATCCAGAAGAAAAATAGCTGCAGGAATTTGATTGGTAACGTATATATCGATGGACTCAATTTAATAATTCATATTGGTGTAAAGCTGCTGTTGTGCAATGAACTCATTCTGATCTTCATGTACAAACTTTGGCCCTGTTTACTCAACCCAACCTATTCGCAAATAATTTCATTACAGTTTTAATATGCATTAAGCAGAGTGATATTGAAATAGGAATTATAATCTAAAGCATCTTTGCCTTTAAAAAAAAAAGAAAAAAAACACCCAACATTACTCTGATTGAAAGAAGGTGGGGTGACCCACTCTTCAATATAAAATTAGCAACCTCCAATAACAAAAGGTTTAACAGATCACTAAATGCATCATAGAATTCTGTGGGGTATCCATCAGGGCCCCCCACCATACCCCAAGACATGCTCTTGACTTGGAGAGTAAATTACATTATTCATATAAACTTAATCGTCCTAAGATAAAACTGGAAGTAAATTGTGACATCCAACTCCCTCAACTCGACATCACTATAGAAACTATATACATTTTTAAAATGCTCAAAAAAATCTTCCTAATCTCCGATTTGGATTAAATCATAGCACCTGTTTTAGGTCACTTTACACCGTTAATGAAATTATTTTTACAGACCAAAAATATCCCTGCATAATCAATTTCTTCATATAGTTACTGCATATACGTAGGAGTCTGCAGATAATTTTCAGCATAATAATACTCTCAGAGTGCCAATTTGGCCTCCTCTAAAGACTTCCTGTTTTTCCTGACCCTACCCAGAGAAATTTCTGATACTCCTTACTAATTCGATCTTCTTAGCAGGGTTTTTCTGGACTGAACGATTTCAAACAAAATATGTGCGTGGAGATCAGGGAGGCCCACAAGGAGGCTTTTATGGCATCTCATACCATAGTGACGAGAGCAGTGGATATATTGAGCTCTGAAAAATTCTCAATTTTGAACCTGTGGGAACCGAACCTACTCGCCTCCTCTTAGTATGTTCATTAAAAACTCACCTCTGTAACTTAGATTTTGGCTCCCCATTATCCCAGCTCTAGTGCTGAATGATCTGAAAATCCATTCAGCAGCATGTTCACATTTTTAAACAAACTGCAGAAGAGACAAAGTCAATGTGTGACACGTTGCTGAATCAATTCGAAAAGCAGGTAAACTGTTTTTATCGAGAAAGGCCATTCACAATGGATCTCATAATTTAAAAATGATAGAATACGTTTTAGGATTCCTGGCAGCTTGGGGTGTGTGCTGCCTCTTGTTTTTAGTAGAAGAGTCGAGACCTGGATTTGGAAGTAGTTAAAGACCCCCTAAAGTTATCTCACCTTCTATCGACCCTAGGGGTTGAAAATGTTCACTTAATGGATCAGGATCATCTTCCACAGGCGCATACAGACAAATCAATGCCAATAAAAAAAATCAATCAAGCAGTTGACCCAGCACCATCAACCCTCGGAGTCAGCCTGCCATAGATGGATTTTAACTCTAGCCTTTCTTATTGATATATATCACTACCCATCTATCGGCAGCACTAGAAGAAGGGTGTATTTGTTACAGGAGACTTAGGTAGGTTGTACAATATGAATTACCAGCCCCTCTTGAATAAAGTGAAAGCATTGTTGGGTAGGATGGCAGTGCTTCCATTTATTTAATTTTCTGTTCTCCGCAGCTCCCTGTATTTTATATTCACATTTGTTTAAGAAAGTGGATTCTATGATCTCAAAATGTTCATGTATTAAAGCTAATCCAAGAATTTCTTTAGAGATTTTATATAGTACAGGGGGAAGTGGGGCGAGCCTTTCCTAATTTGAGGTCCATCACCAGTAATAAAGGCTGGCTCCTATGGTTGTATGCAGTAATCTATGGTCAACTGCAGTCTATAGACCCCAAAGGTACAGCAGAAAAAAAGAGCTAGCTGGAAATTATTTCAGCACTCCTAAGAGGAGGAATGTTGGTGATTGGTATGGGTATCTGTTAGTATGCAATAAGGTAGACACTTTTGGCTGTATCTCTGCTAAATGGGAGTAAGGGTTAATAGTGTCACAAGATATTTGGCAAGAAGTTCATGGTTTACATTTTCAGATTCTGAGCAGGCTAACTATCGCAATATGCAATTTATTTCGAAATGGATCATTTACCAGACCCCCAATTCTTAAACAGATTTTGTAAAGATTGCCCAAATAAATGTTTTAGATGTGATGCGATAGAAAAAGGGAATTGGCTTCACATGATATATGATTGAGGCAAACTAAATAGTTTTGGGACAACATATTTAGATTTTTGGAATTGCAGCTTGAGATCCCACAGAACTCTCTACTTGGGCTTTTGGGTCTCTGTCATATGCCGTTGATAGCAAAAAAAAGCCAGAAGATAATATTTATTTGAATGCTGGTGGCTACATTGATACTCCTACAAAACTGGAGGGCTAAATCTGTTCCATCTATTGTTGACTGGCTGGGTAAAATGCAGAGGGTCCGGGGCAAAGTGAGGATGTTCGCAGAGAGGGTGAGTTGATCTAAACAATTTCAAGAGTTATAGGAGTCATTTTTTGTCTCTGCAGAGAGTAACAACTTTGGGACATATTATCAACGGCCAGTGATAATCATCGTTGGCCGTACATAGCGATAGAAATATTATCGCTGGCTATCGCTTAATATTATCGCCATGATAACGCTATATTTACAACGCATAGCGCCATGGCGATAATATTTCAGCAATAGCGGTGTTTTCAATGGAACATCTCTGGTTTTCCAGCGATGTTCCATTGAAAACAGCGATAACATTGCTGATACGACCCTGTGGTCGTATCAGCATAATCCATCTCCCATTAAAAGTATGCCTTAGTCAGGAATTTAACAGATGTTGAATTCCTGAGTTAAGGCTGAGGTAGCGCAATTTTTTTGTATTGCTGCACCTCCTTGTTAATATCGCGAAGCTGCCTTCATGATATTAACATGTGTTGTTTTCACAGCCACGCCTTCTTTGCATCTCATTAGCGATGCGAGGCAAGGCTGTGAAAAAACGGGCTCTACATCAATGAAACACGCACTAGTATGTCCTTGATGATATTGTGATATAATTATCGCCACTTTTCGCCCAAAAACGGACGCTAAAGTGGCAATATTTATATCGCCAGCCCTTGCTAATATGCCCCTTTGTTGGGTTTTAATGGAAACTGATGGTGATATATTTATTATACCTTTAGTATAGAATTATACTATTTTTTGCTAATTTCTTCACTATGTTTTTGTATTTATTGTCATATGTTTTCTGTTGCACCTTCGAACTAAAAATAAATGAACAAAAAATAGAACAATTACAATTGATAATTCAAATGAGTTTTGGGAGCTGAGTGGGCTTACTTTTGGTAGATGCCTTACTAGCCATCACTATTATAAAATGAAGAATGCTATAGAAATATTATCAGCGATCTATACAAACCCTCAACAGATTAGAAGAAATAGATAGACCTATCTAACAAAGATAACATCAACACATGTGCAGACCGATTTACCAACTAATTACTTCCTCGAGGAGGTCCTTGACCCAGGTCTTTGTTTACTAGCCATTACCCTAATTCAGAAAAAGCCATAAACCTGGCCTAATCATCTTTTGCCTCTCTCTAAAAAACTGCTGATTTACAAGTGGGGTCTCATATCATTGCCCAAGAGTAATACATTAATATCACTGTAATATGCAAACTTTGAAAGGTTGAACTTCTCAGCCCTTAAGGCAAAAGCTCATAAAATTTAATGGATCAATAGTCTTCATTCAGGCTTCCAGAAAAGATGTTCTACTGTCGATAATATTATGACCTTAACTCGTATGTGTGGAGTAAACAAATCCAACCACAGAAATGTGTACTGGTGTTGAACGACTGAAATAAGCATATCCATACTAATATTATAAAGAGAGAGCCCAAACCTTTGAGACGGGTAATCTCAGTAACCACAGCACCAATCACAACACCCAATACAGCGTTGGAAAGGGCAGTTGCAGCAGAAGGACATAGGCTATGCAGATGGCCACCATATTATTATTATTTTTTTGCAGAGTTTTATATAGCGCGAACTTGACCCGAACTGAATCAGGTATCAGAGCGCTTTACCTAGCACCAGTTACGTTACATGAGGACACACATTCATTTTTGTTAGGCAAAGGGAGATTAAGTGATTTGCTCAGAATCACAGGATGTTTGGCGTCATTACCAAGACTCGAACCCAGATCCCCAGGTTCGAGGTCGAGCGCCTTAGCCGTTAGGCCAACTCCTCTATACATTTAAAAGGTAAAAGAACCGTGCCAGCAAAGTAGTCCCTTGTGGGCGTGTCTGCATTGTGCTGTGGGCGTGACTAACGC
Organism: Lissotriton helveticus; assembly: GCF_964261635.1. Taxonomy (NCBI): domain Eukaryota; kingdom Metazoa; phylum Chordata; class Amphibia; order Caudata; family Salamandridae; genus Lissotriton; species Lissotriton helveticus. Next base: position 642,530,011 of record NC_136071.1, on the reverse strand, counting down.
TGGGGGCGTGTGGTACGGCCATCACATCGTGGGCTGTGGGCGTGTGCTGGGGGTGTGACAAACGCTGGGTGTGTGTCAAACGCTGGGGGCGTGTCCGCCCTTCATGCCATGTGAGTCGTACATAGAAGCTCCAATTATGTTGCTGCGTATCATCAAGGGGCATGCTGGGGGCGTGAGAAACGCTGGGGGCTTGTGTCCGGCCTTCATGCCATGTGAACGCAATTGCGCCGCATCAAGGGGCACGCTGGGGGCGTGAGAAATGCTGGGGGCATGTGCTACGTTCCGCCCTTCATGCCATGTGGGTCGTACATTAATCAGAAGATCGTCTGCTGTGGCTGTGTGCTGGGGGCGTGACAAAGGCGTTCACCTGGAGGCCTGGTAAGTAACGTTACTGCAGCCTCTCCTGCGCGCTATTACTGAACTCTCTCATTCAATGAAATTACACGGGCCTGCTACCATCAACCAGGGCTCTAGCCGGGCTCAGGCGACAGATCATCAACCAGGGCTGCTGCTGGGCCTCAAGCGGGGAAACACGCGCCTGCTAACATCAAATAGGCCTGCATCTGGGCCTCAAGCGGGGGAACACGCAAATGAGCGTGTCTGCGGGGACAATTACTGCAGCCTCTCCTACTCGCTGTCACTCAACTCTCTCATTAAATGGATTTACCCGCGGCTGATAACACTCTCATTCAACGACATTACACGCACCTGCTAACATCAACCAGGGCTGTAGCCGGGCTCAGGCGGCGGATCACTACACCAATTACATTCTCCTGCTAACATCAACCAGGGCTGCAGCTGGGCCTTCTCCGTCCCTATGCTAATGAAACAAAAAATGCTGTCTACCGCGAGATTTTAAAATAAATTGCTCTTGCCAAATACACACATTACACACATTCAATTTCATACCTGGACAACGTCGGGACGGGCTGCTAGTCATAAGTATGATTTTAGAAAAATCTAAAGGTTTTGGCTAAAACCAGACCTAAAAAATTGTCAAAATCGGATCACTGACATAATATCGACGACACAAATATCGAGATACACAAATATCGAGTCAAAAATATCGATTGACAAAATATCGACTCCCTATCTTCAAACAGGTAAGTACCAAAATATCGACTCCAAAATATCGACTTACAAAAATATAGACTGTCAAAATATCGATTTTTTTAAATGTCTTAAAATTAAGTTAAAACTAATATAGTAATAAATATATTTAATATAAACTTAGAAATAATTAATAAAAAATGTAATTTTAATAAATAATTTATATAATTTAAAAAATTATATCACCAAAAATTACACACATATATATATATATATATATATATATATATATATATAAACATATATAACATTTTAGAAAATGTTTAACATTTATTGTTACAACTATAGTGAGTTCAACATTAGCAAAAGTGTTGGATAGCGTAGAGGTAAAATGTATAACTCCCACTCCAGTGGGTGCAACAGTAGGGAAAGCGCTGGATAGCGTAGAGGTTAAAATTACTATTCCCACTCCAGGGATGTATGACGTTACAACGCATACTTTTACAACGCCTACCATTACAACAAAACTTTTACAACGCAAAAACTTTTACAACGCATACATTTACAACGCAAGATTTTACAACGCATATACCTTTACAACGCATACCATTACAACGTAAGTATTGGTAAGTATATAATAATTTTTTGAATATACATTAATAAAAAATATTATAATATCATTTAATTTTATTAAATAAATTTAATTTAAATGTAATTTTACTTTATTTTTACAAAGTACCCCTGTACCCCAAAAACCCAAAACTGACCCTGAACCCTAAAAATACCCCTTTACCCATAAACTGAAAACTGACCCTGAACCCTAAAAATACCCCTTTACCTGAAAACTGACCCTGAACCCTAAAAATACCCCTTTACCCCAAAAACTGAAAACTGACCCTGAACCCTAAAAATACCCCTTTACCCAAAAACTGAAAACTGACCCTGAACCCTAAAAATACCCCTTTACCCCAAAAACTGAAAACTGACCCTGAACCCTAAAAATACCCCTTTACCCCAAAAACTGAAAACTGACCCTGAACCCTAAAAATACCCCTTTACCCAAAAACTGAAAACTGACCCTGAACCCTAAAAATACCCCTTTACCCCAAAAACTGAAAACTGACCCTGAACCCTAAAAATACCCCTTTACCCAAAAACTGAAAACTGACCCTGAACCCTAAAAATACCCCTTTACCCAAAAACTGAAAACTGACCCTGAACCCTAAAAATACCCCTTTACCCAAAAACTGAAAACTGACCCTGAACCCTAAAAATACCCCTTTATCCAAAAACTGAAAACTTACCCTGATCCCTAAAAATACCCCTTTACCCCAAAAACTGAAAACTGACCCTGAACCCTAAAAATACCCCTTTACCCCAAAAACTGAAAACTGACCCTGAACCCTAAAAATACCCCTTTACCCCAAAAACTGAAAACTGACCCTGAACCCTAAAAATACCCCTTTACCCAAAAACTGAAAACTGACCCTGAACCCTAAAAATACCCCTTTACCCAAAAACTGAAAACTGACCCTGAACCCTAAAATTAAAATATTTATCAATTAATCAATTATAATTAATTACCAATTATATTTTAATTAATTAACAATTAATAATTAATTAACAATTAATTCTAAATAAATATCAATAAATAAATTAACATATTTAATTAATTATAATTAAATGACTTCCCACCCTATTCCCCTATAAACCCACAACCCGCTACAGAAAATAAATTACTAAAATTAAAATATTTATCAATTAATCAATTATAATTAATTACCAATTATATTTTAATTAATTACCAATTAATAATTAATTAACAATTAATTCTAAATAAATATCAATAAATAAATTAACATATTTAATTAATTATAATTAAATTACTTCCCACCCTATTCCCCTATAGACCCACAACCCGCTACAGGAAATAAATTACTAAAATTAAAATATTTATCAATTAATCAATTATAATTAATTACCAATTATATTTTAATTAATTACCAATTAATAATTAATTAACAATTAATTCTAAATAAATATCAATAAATAAATTAACATATTTAATTAATTATAATTAAATTACTTCCCACCCTATTCCCCTATAGACCCACAACCCGCTACAGAAAATAAATTACTAAAATTAAAATATTTATCAATTAATCAATTATAATTAATTACCAATTATATTTTAATTAATTACCAATTAATAATTAATTAACAATTAATTCTAAATAAATATCAATAAATAAATTAACATATTTAATTAATTATAATTAAATTACTTCCCACCCTATTCCCCTATAGACCACAACCCGCTACAGAAAATAAATTACTAACATTAAAATATTTATCAATTAATCAATTATAATTAATTACCAATTATATTTTAATTAGTTACCAATTAATAATTAATTAACAATTAATTCTAAATAAATATCAATAAATAAATTAACATATTTAATTAATTATAATTAAATTACTTCCCACCCTATTCCCCTATAAACCCACAACCCGCTACAGACTTATATTACACAAAAAATAAAAATTATCATTAACTTACCTTAAATTCGATATTTTTGTTGTCTATATTATGTCTAGTCGATATTATGTCCATTCTATATTTTTGATTCGATATTATGTCCATTCTATTCGATATTAATTTTCTCTAGTCGATATTTTTGTTGTCTATATTATGTCTAGTCGATATTATGTCCATTCTATATTTTTTACTCGATATTCTGTCCAGTCGAAATAAAAGACTCGATATTATGACTGTACACCGTCAAAATCACTACAAAAACGATGTGCTCATATTTGTGACCAATTACATAAAGGTATTTAAACACAACCTATATTTGGCTGTGATTTGCACAAGGTTACTTTTGAAACTGTTAGTCTTAAACTCATGGTCTTAAATCAACCAGTAAAAGTTGATTATTTCATGCATATGGGTATTGTCCCACCATGAATGGTCCTAAATCAAGCAGTAAAATGTGATTATTTCATGCATATGGGTATTGCTCCCCCATGAATTAGGTAAGTTTTTGTTTATGGATCAATGCTCAGAAACCTCTGTGTGATTTAACCCTTTAAGTGCTGCCGTCGGCCAACGGTCGTCACGGGCACTACCTCCCCAGTGCTGCGTGCGACCGCTGGACGTCCAGTTCAGCACTGGATAATGGACAGCGCAGCACTGGGGAGGTTTATTTACGAAGCTCCTAAGGTGTTAAACTCCTGATGACACATTGCTAAAGCTTGATGTATAGTATAGTTTATAGAACTGTAAAGTCATGTTTTAAACTCTTCATTCATGAATTTCTAGTCACTAAAAATGTGCATATTGATCTAAATGTCAAAACAGTAGCCAACTTCCAAAGTTTCTCAAATGCTTCAAAACTAAACCTCTACCATCATTTCTTTGAGGCAGTGCCTTTGAGATCTAATGTCAACAATCTCCTGCCATCACAGAGCATGTAAAGGGCACATTTCTGTTCTAAATTTATAATTAGGGGCCAGATGTGCATAGTGTATGGTTTGAAATTACCAAATCGCAAAGTATTATTTGGTAATCGTAAACACCAATGTACCAATGTGTCTTTGACACATTTTGCAATTCCCAGTGGGTCACTAATAACTAACTCATTAATAGTCATGAGATAGGTCTTGGTTTGTGTCAGGATCCTGAGAAGAACTCCAACGGAGAGTTCAAAATTGTCAGCACAGCTCTTGTTAACAAAAAATTCCAGCGGACAGACAAGATATGGCTGGAGAACTAAGTGGTCCTGAAGAAATCTTAAGATGCCAGCCTTGTGTTGCTTTTAACCCGATATAGTTGCTGCCTTATAGAGATTGGAATTTGAAGTGCGCTCTAACTCTAGAAGAAGCCCTTCACTGAGGAGATTGGACCAATCTGACCCTTCCTTATAAGCCATGTCGCAAAAGCATAGTATAGGGCAGAAACAACGTTGTTTCCAGAGCATCATCTTTTCTTTTTCAGGCACAGCTTTGCTAGAAGGAGGAGTTTGTGGGTGGAGTTTTCTTGCCTTGTAGTGTCTCATCTTAGAGACTCCTCTGACATGATTTGGAGTGCTGTTCCTCTTAGCGCCTGCGTTTTGTCAGCAATCGAGATAGATAATAATGTGAGACAGTGCCACTTTCTGAAATCTTAGGAAGAGATTAGTGTTCAGGGCAATTCTGTAACCCTATTTCCTGTGAGATATTACAAGTGCTGTGTAATTTTCCAGCAGACATAAATAAAAGAAAAGAGAAGAATAACAAGAAAACCACTTACCAAGAAGTCTTCAAGAAATTGCTGTCCCTCTGAAAGGCTTCTACTTGGTCACACAAGTGCAACCTAGAAAAAGAAAGAAACAAATGTTTAAAATGATTGTTTATATGTGAATAGCAGATATGTATGCATTACAGTATCTCCAAGAACAGTGAAGGATATTCTCATGAGAAGTGTAAAAGGGTATTTTGAAAACCAAAATACTTCAACAACATAAGAGGAGCAATAGCCCTGAGACATTTGGGTATGCAATAGAATTGTATACAGAATAATAGACAATAATAGCATAAAAAAGGTCATGGTAGTGAGTAAAATGCAATGTAATGTTGTTGATTTGTTTCTATGCAGTTTCCACTCTAGCAGCAAAGTATAAGAAGGTACATTGTGCAGCAGGAAGAGCGAGTAGTGCGCTTATAGAGAAGAAAGACACCGAAGACCTGAAAAGGGCTGTCTCTTCTTGTCTCCCATTCCCCTTTCCCCCCTTGAGACACCACTGTTACCCAGTACTCTTGGCAGGGAGGGTCTCAGAAGAGGCATTGAGACAAGTCATCATTCTGCTCCTGTGTAACAGTAAGTGATATACAATAGACCTGACAGTTTCCCATTTGCGAAAGGGTTAACTCCTACTTGAAGTAGGTGGTGGTTACCACCTACTAGAAGTAGGTGATAAAACACAAATGTTTTGCGACTGCATTTTGGTCACAAAACATTCACAAATACCATTGTGAGTCAGTATTAGGAAGGGATGCCCTAACCACGCCCCTTCCTAATACTGATTCGCAAACCCAATTTGCAATTCGGTAATAGGTTACCCAATTGCAAATTGTGCCTTTGTACACTAAGAAATGCTTTTTGGCGATTGCAAATGGGCCAAATCTGTGAATCGGGCAATTTTAGACCTCAAAGAAGCTTAGTACATCTGGCCCACTGTATTTTTGCTATTGATATGGCATTGAGAGAGCCTATTGTTTGGTTTGAATAGCATCAGGGACTAAATCAGACACACCTAGCCTTTGGGAGGAACAAAAAATATTATGTTGATTGATTACACAATTCTTATCAATAGAAAGAATTACTTGTGAAACATCTCTTCTTCAGATGGAGCATGTTTGATGAAGGATGCGACCAAGGTGCATAAGGGATTGACATCACAATCCATAACACTGGCCTTCATATGGATGGGTGACTAGTCCCTGCTGGAAATTGAGTTACTAATTGTGTGGACAGCACAAGTAATAGTTTTTCATTTGTCCTCAGTGGAAACCAGACACCTCATTGTAGCACTTGACTCTTACAGGGTAGCGAGGTGGAGCAGTCTAAAGCCTACTCAAGGGAGGTGTTGTGGTGTGGACTACTAATCACCATTCACTGGTACGCAATAATAACACTCAGTAAATGAATGTCCAGTCAATACTTTTTCTCTTTAGAAAAAGGAGAAGTACATTTATTATGCACACACTTCCAAATACTGCACAATAATTTACAACTATACATTGGCAGATGGAACACACCGTCGATGACATTGTATAATCTCTGGTGACTACCGCATATCAAGTGAGTTTCAACAGACATTGTGTAATAAATCCATTACTTTGGTATGAATCATTGTCATAATTGTGATAATGATGTATCCATAAAACATATGCACTCATCATGAGTACCTAATAAAACATTTATCAGCAATAAAAATGTTATTTGTGCATCCTTTCATATACTGACAGTAAACACATTGGTTAAAACAACCCCTAGAGGGCATCTGCCGTGAAACTGCATGATGAAAAAGTATTGCACTATAGCCATACAATCATCCCCTAAAAGACATCACTTTGTGAAAAGGCAATGGTATATAACCATACAATCAGCCCCTAGAGAGTGTAACCACATAAACTGTGCATTACACAGTTGTAGTTCGGTGGTATTCATTTTTTAAATATAGATTATTTTTTGGAGGTGCTATACATGTGGTTGTGTTTTTGTGGTACACATTAGGAACATAGTGTCAGTTTAAACGCTTAATTGCTCATGAAAGATATTTGTTCTGTGCCAGTTCAGATGAATTTTTTTTACATTACAGTTACCACTGAAGAAGGGCATTGGGTGTATCACATCATTGTTGTTTGATGAATTGTGAATTTTGACAAGCAGTGAAAAGAGGCCTGGATCTGCAATTTACTTGCATTTGAATATTGAAATCATGATGTTTGGTGCAAATTCTTACTCTCGGTATAGAATGCAGACCGGTGAACAGTCTTAATCTTTCCCTTATTACTGGGAAGCATGTTAAGGCCAGGTCAAGCAAACCTTAGGCACACACTAGACACAAATTATATATCATAGGTTGTTCCCAGATGAGTAGTCATCAAGCTTATATGTTTAAGAAAATCCACTTTCCACATGAAAACAATAGTCAAAAGAATCTTGGACTCCAGAGATCTTTTATTCGCAGATCGTTTTTAATGTTCAAGTAGCATTTTAAGGCCAGGAGAGATGCCATCCATATTGCCTTCATGGGCCTCTGCTGTGCCTTTGGCACTGTCAACCGTACAATACTCTGGCATAACCTGAGGAGTTTGGGGGTTGAGCAGACTTATTTTGATCTTCTTTGTCACCTTCATTAAAACACTTTTGTTAGAGTACGATTTAGACAAAATGTTCAATGCACTTCCCATATCAGGATGTCTCTGGTGTACGACAGGGGTGCTGTTCTCATTGCATGAACAGCAAATGGGTTACAGACATTGCTGGACCTCTTCATCTGTATCATGAATGATCTTGTTCTTATTTTTAATGTGTCAAAATCTTTCAATGTGGTAGGGCCCTCCAAAGTCCAAAATGAAAATACATAAGCTTGGGGAGGTCCAAATGAACAGAGTGAAGCGCTCTAGCTACTTGAGGATTCACATTGAGGAGGATTTGCTTAAGCTGAGATGTATGCCGTTTAAAAGCTCAATCAAGGTGTTGTTTAGGTTCGCCTCCAGGCTTCGCCATAAGCCTGTGTTGGAATTTATGCATATTTATAAATCCAAATGTCTGTTGATTGCTTTACATGGGGCATAGCTCTGGGGTTACTTAAAAAGCCCTTAGCACTACAGAAGTTTGAAATTCGTGTTTTGCTCACCGTCTTGGCTGCACTTAAGAGTACAGCAAACATTATTTATCATAATGAAATTGGCCTGAACTATCTTGAGGACTTAGCTGGTTTTGCGCTGTTGCATTTATGGCACAAAATCTGGCTTTGCCCAGATGCCCAATATTCAAGATTATTGATTACTAATGTAATAACACTTGATCATGTGACGAAAATCAAATGGGTTGCATATCAGATTTTCATAATTGCCCTGTATTGCTGGAGTCCATGTCCCAAGAAGCTTTGAAGAAACTTTTTTTTTAATAGAAACTATCGACAGATCCAGATGGCAAAATCTATGCCAACTGTTCTGTTACGTCCTATTCACCCCCTGTATTTGTAACAGTATTGCACCTTAATTGATGCTTGTCTCTCATACACAGCACAGATTTTATCCAAGCCGTCTTAGATTAAATTCGCTGCATTTTTTGCTAGCGTTCCCTCTTCAGGGCACCTACTTAGACCATCTTCCTGTTTGCCATTGTGGCCTGACCATCTTCGTATTTGCCATTGATGCAGCAGGGTTTTTGTGAAATAAAACCTGCTCGGATTGAACCTCTCATTTAGTGAACAATCATCTAAAATCATTAACTGTATGATACTAATAGTGTTTGAATAAATTGCGCATGGTACGCAAGATTGTGAGGACATGTTAGGAGTAGGCTGCAAAGCCTGTTTATAACTAATTCAGAAGCTAATAACTAAAAGGCTGCGAATTATTATTTACTATAATGCTTTGATTTTATGCATAACCCTAATAATGTTTTGCAAAAACCCATTTCGAAATGAAGACTTGTGTGGACACGATATTTACATTACATTTTGTCTTTCTTAGAGAGATGGAAAAGGGTTTCAATCTGAAATGAGAAAGGCATCTTAAAGCAGTTCAAGCATACAGAACTGTGGTGTGGGGAGAGAAATCTGACAGAGAATGTAATCTCCGGTGATGGCTAAAGTTGTGCAGAGGAAGACAAAGAATACTTTTACAGCAAAGTTCCTCTGGAAGAGGAGATGAACACAATTTGTTACATGAAATATGAGCATGCTGCGGAAGAAGGAGATATTGAGGCCTGAGAATGACGTAGCTTTATCAACAATGGTGTTCATCAAACGTTTTGTTCTTGCCTGAGTGGTCCGACCGAGACACCCCTGGTTTTAGCCAATTAGAATCGTTAGTTAGGGGGGATAGAAAGAGTAGTGGGTTGGACTTGAGAGAAAATCGAGTATAACTAAATCTAGGAAGTAGGAAAAGGGGTCGGCATTTTTTCCTAACTTTGTGAAAGGAGAGAGCTGTGACGCTGTTTCCCATTCTTGAGGGCTGTCTGATGAACCCCTGATCCTGACCTTTATATCTTTGCACTTTAAATCTTCTTGAAGTGCCTTGCTTACTCTCATGGCCAAAGGGTAGCCTTTCCATTTCCTAGAATCTTGGGTGATAGGTAATATTCATAATTTCTGATTTGCATAATCCTTTGAAAATGTTTTCGCTACTATTGTCTCTCTACCTATCCACTGCTTCAATGTGCTGATCTTGAGATGTATTTGTATTATGCACGTTTTCTCCTGTGAATGACATGCATTTAGGCTGTATTGTATTTCTATGAGCATTTGACATTTTTAGAGAAAATTCATTAACTTTACCAAAGGTGTTTTTTGTTATTTTGGTATTGTATTAATTCATGGAGTATTATTAATAACTAATCCCTGCCCTCCAATACAGAGATCCATAGACAGTAGGGATGATCCAAACTATTGGTAATTGGTATTAACTCATGCAGTGTGGAGGGAACTTATTATGAATTGGGTCCAGTTTATAAAAAGATATATTTAGGTTCCAAAATGCTATATCACTATTGTGGCCAGGCGCAACAGCAAATCACTAGTCTCCTTGGGCCTCATTTATGAGGCCTTGCATCAGTTTTGCGCTTCCGATGCGTCACTTTTTGTGACGCATCGGCGGCGTAAAACATGCCTCCTGTTGCGCACTATTTACAAAGTGACGCATCTAAGCAGATGTGTCACTTTGTAAACCCCTGCGCTACATTATACCTGCGTCAGGTATAATGTATGCAGAGGGGGCGTTCCCCCGCAAAAAGCCTCGTAATAGTGACGCAGTGAAATCTATGAGATTTCACTGCGTCACTTTTAGGACGCTGTTGCGTCAAAATCTTGCGCCTGCCTCACAGCAGGCGTAAGACTGATGCAAGCCCTTTCACATGGGGCTTTCCCCATGTGAAAGGACGCATTGCTGGAGTTGCGTCACCTTTGTGACACATTCCAGCAATGCGTGACTTTTGCGCTTACAGATACGTCAGAAATACTGACGTATCTGTAACTCCTTGCGCCATGATGCGTCATACTGTAAATATGACGTATCATTGGTCTCGCAAGGAGGGCGCAGTGAAAAGTGACCCTTCGCTGTTTTCACGCAGCGATGCGTCACTTTTCATAAATGAGGCCCCTTATGCTTAACTGTTCCCTTACACATATGCTCACAAGCGTTTTTTAGTACTTTGTCTAAGTGCTGCTAAGATTAGACATTACCACCCGGCCAACTAGCCACCCTCGAGGTATGTTTTTCAGATTTAAAATTTTATTAGAGTGGCCTTAAGAATTAGATAACAATATGGCTCATGACAGTACTCCAATGAATAATGATAATCTAATGTTTTAGTGGGTTGCTTGTTATGTTGTCAGTATTTATCCTTCCTGCAACGATAAAATTATATTGACCTATTGTATTGTATCAAAGTAGCTTATACGTTTTGCTGGATTGTTTTAAACATTGTATGATGTTATGGTTTTGATGTGTGATTTTATGGCGTGTTTGCCAAATAAAGAATCTCGAGTGACTGACTGAAATTAGGAAAGAGCTTCAGTTTTTTAAACACTCATTTTGTGTCATAAGTCATCTTGGTTTCCTTTTCAACACAAACTGTAGCGAAATGTCAAGATGGGAGACATATTCAATCCATTCAAAGCAAGAAAGTAAATAAGAAACCTTCAACCTCAAACACGCCGTTTTTATTTATTTTCCATCAGTCAAATTTGACACTCCATCGTTGTATAAATGAATGGACGAATGTGCACCCATCCACTAATTCACAGATGTACCAATTGATCCAATCACTCAGCCACGGATGTATGACGGTACAACGCGTGCTTTTACAGCGCGTACCGTTACCACGCAGGTTTTACAACGCAAGTCGTTACAACGACTTGCGTTGGGGGGCGCTGGATAGGGGAATAGTTTAATTTACTATTCCAACTCCAGTCCCCGTGGATAGTAGGGAAGGTGTTGGATAGTAAATTAAACTATTCCCTATCCTACAGCGCCCTCCAGCGCAAGTCGTTGTAACGAATTGCGTTGTAAAACCTGTGTGGTAATGGTACAGCGTTGTAAAAGTTTCATCGTAAAGGATGTTTCCCCTCAGCCACTTATGTATGCGTCAATCACCTGTGTGTGCATGTCTGCTTTATGTGTTGCATTGGTGTCTGCAACTGTTTAGCTCTATGGCCACAAGGGTCAGTATCCAGTGTGCCCATGGATGTCGGTAGTCAGGTTGCCTTGCCCTGTCATCATACATATTTGTGTCTCTTCATTACATACCTCTTTGTGTATGCACTATACAAAACCCAAACCTATTACATTTACCAGTGTGTATATAGGTAGAAAATGTTGGATGAGATTTAGGGCGAATAAATGCCAAAGGAATATGCGAAGTCACCTTTGCCATTCACTCTTAGAGTGGAAGTGAAAGGTTATTTTAAACACCTCCACTGTGTTTAATGTCAACAGACTTTCTTCAGCATGGGAAATATTTCAGAAACAATAAAATCTGCAAGCTTACATTTGACTTTTGTCAACATGCACAGTACTGCCCTTGTGTCCCCCTTCTACTGCTCTGTCATGTCTAGAGATCTGTTTGCCAAAGTAAATTAAAATGAGGGACTGACTATAAGGAACAATTTAAACTAGATGTATCCGCAATTACGGAATTTGAATTAAACATAGCCCTTCATGAATAATGAAGCAGAAATAGTCCAGCGGAACAAAATGAGATACGATCTTCAATCCATGTATTTTTAATTGCTTCATTATCTAAAATTTGGTATGAATAGCATAGGATGCAGTTTGCTGCTGACACACACAAAGAAATTAGAATTTTCAGCCAAATCACAAAAGACTATCAAAAATTAATTTTGTCGGCTGTGATCATTGAAAAAATAAGTGATTTTGTGGTGGAGTGATATAAAGGAAATGCCATTTATATGCAAATAACAAACGAGTCCTATTTTCGTTTTCATGAAAATACATTTTATTTTCATTTTAATGAACTGTAATGAATTATGGGCTAGTTCTTTTATCTTTTTCGAAAAAGCTGTAGAATGATTTTACCAAGTTGAAAACAGCAGTCACTGGAGGCAAACAGAAACAGGTTGTGGACGCAAAGTTAATGTGGGAAATTGGGCACTAGAGTCCACATGGCAGCACGTCTAAGTTGCATTCTACTAACAATTGCGATTTTCGAGGGTGGTTGTTGTTAAGGTAATTAAATGGCAATTTGAGGATTTTTTTATAGATCAATGTAAGCACCCACACAATCAGTTCAAATAGTTTATGTTTTATTTATTTAAGTACTAATTTGGAAGTTTTACAGAGCGCTGTGTGTCACTTTTGGGTCATTTCAGAAAACATGTAGATGTGCCAGAGTCTGTATGTTGGGGTGACAATGAAAAAGGTATCAGTTAAACAGTCACCCTGTTCTAGCATTCTCATATTGAGGCTCCGACTGCATGAAAGTTTATTTACAGGCTATATACTTCATGTTTGATCTGATTGAATTCCCATTAGGCGATTAAATGTGTCTTCAAAGAGTATTGAATCTTATTCTACGTATATCAACCCTACATAGCACAAAATCTAATGAAGGTCTCTTGGCGCTATGGAATTCAGAAACCGTCGTGATAAAGTTCCAACAAGTTTCGTGCAATTCATTGAGATAGAATTCACAACCAGATTTTCAAACATCAACAAAAGGATGGAAGATCTGACTCTTGCTTTATGTGGAGGTAGAGAGTTTCACAAAATGGAGCTGTTAGAAATGAGGTTTCTGGATAGCTAGGGTATGCACCTAAGCCAGGCAGAACCCACCATTCTAGTTAGTTGAAGGGAGTTATACTCAACATAACCCCTGCTCACCCCCTTAGTAGATTGACAGAGCATTCACGCTTCTCCCAGAGGCAATGTGTAAAGCGTTTGCGCAACACACTCACACAGCAGTGACACACTAGGCACACTACAAAAGAAACTCCACACAAGGTTATATAAACATAGCCTTTGTATTATCAATAAAAACACATTAGAACACAATAACATATATACACTGTGCCACCAGGCACTTGTCATGACTTTACAGGGATTTACATAAACCTCTTGGCCAATCGGGCCATTCTCATAATACATCACTTTTAGGGTGACCAGTAACTACTGATAGGAATACACGACGCATAGCACATTATGCAAATATCATAATCATCAGTGCACCTTAGTACAAACTAGCAGCGTGTACTCCCCAAAACTAGCCAACAATTCCCTGGAGCCAAATAGCCCTCAGCAGTGAGAGGCAGCTGCCCCCTGACCTGTGGTGCAGCTGCCGAAATACTGCTTTGGGGGCCGGTCTTGAACTCGCCCTGTGATGGCCTCAAGAGCATTAAAAAGCTCCCCACAATGTGCACAATCGGCAGCTGCCGCAATTTGCATGGTGCAGCTGCTGTCAAATCAAATCCGTAGGAGACCTCTCCCGGTCTTGTGCACCAAGGTCAGGGTAATCCTCGCAATGCCACCATAAGGCCACGCAATGCCCCCGAGGGCGGGGTGACCTCACTTGGTGCCCGCGAATGCAACACCCACAATGGCCGCTGTCTGTGCTAACCGGACTCACCCTCACTTCAGGTGAGTCAGAATCCCACGGGCTGTTTGAGACCTCGTCGGGGTTGGGCAGCCCGTCCTCTCTGCTCTCTTCATGGTCATGGGGTACAGTCTTCGCTGGGCCTGGTCCATCTGCTCTGGCCCACAAAAGAAAGAGGCGGTCTGAAAAACACAGAGCAAAGCCTCCTTCGGTTTCCCTTATCTGCTGGACTCTTTATGGTCGTGAGCCCAGCCCACAACCAGACTTCACCTCCACCTGGCTTCCGGCAGCTCCCCCATTGCTACAGCCACCGGAAGGGGAGAGTAAAGGGAGCCATGTCTCACTGGAGCTTCCCCAGTGTTTTCCCTCCACCACAGAAGAAAGTGACACAGCGCTCTTCCAGCACTTCTCATCGCCAGGGAGCAGAACCAAAAGCAACCGCCTTTCCTTGCTGTGAAGCGCTCAACATGCGCTATGGCAACAAAAGCCCACGCCAGGGGCTCAAGCACACAGGGCACAGGAATCCTGCAGCACTGCAAGCCTAGGTCCAGGGCTAAGAAACACAGCACTTGAGTTGGCCCAGACCCAGGGCACAGCACTCCTGGAAGAGTGCTGGGGGAAACACCAGCAGGGCGAAGCCAGGCAGGTCAGCACAAGGGGGCTTAGGACAGAGGGTCAGTACTTCTCTCTGCCCCCTGAGAATAGTCCAGTCCATAGGCAGTCCCTCTGGCAGCCCAGCGACCTGCCGGCCCCCGCAGTGTCTTCTGTTTTCAGTTCCAAAAGCTCAGCAGACATTGGGTCACAGCCCCAATACTTATAGTACATAGTCTTTGTCCTACCCTGGCACAGGGCCCTTAGCCCAGTTTAAACCAATTCTGGGGGCACTCAAAAAATATAATTACAGTGCAAAACACCCCCCATTCAAAATGTAAGCCCTGGCTCCAGACAAACCACAGGGGGACGGAGCCATCATTGTGGAAGACAGGCACAGCCCTATTCAGGTGCAGGTGCTCCTCCTCCCACCACTCCAAATGCAGACCAGGCCTTCTCAGGTATCTGGGGAAACGCATCCCGCTACTCTAAATTCAGCCAAGGTCTATTCAGCCTAGCACTGAGTCATCCAGGCAGGGCAGGACACACCTCAACCCCCCCCCCCCCTCCCCGGGCACATCCCCTCTCCTCTGTGTCAGTCAAACCAGACGGTCAATACACAGCATGCAGGCACAAAGACACATAGCTCACAGAAATGCCTACTTCTAACAGTGGCATTTATAAAATAGTAATAACTAATCCGTTAACACTAATACACAGCATTTATCACCACTATTCCAAACATACCAAACTTTATCACGCTACCACTCTCATGTCAGGAATTACCACTGAACCACATATTAGGGAATCCCCAATTCATCCCTATGAGGGAGCAGCCTCACAGCAGTGAGAAACCAAATAGGCTGTCACTACAAGGACATGCCACACAGTTAAGGCACATGTCCTACCTTTTACCTACACCACACCGTGCCCATAGGGCTAGCTAGGGCCTACCTTAGAGGTGACTTATATGTAGTAAAAGGGGAGTTGCAGATGGTGCAACCACTTTATGTGCCACTTCACAGCGGCGGTAAACTGCGTGTACAGACCCTGCGGTGGCAGAGGCCTGAGACAGTTTGAAAGGCTACTTTGGTGGGTGGTGCAGGCAGCACTATAAGCCCACCAGTTGCATTTTATTTACTGGCCCTGGGTATATGGGATGCCACTGTACAAGGGACCGATAGGTAAATTAAATATGACAAACAAATACATACCAATCTTACCAAGTTTACCATTGAGAGCACATGCACTTTAGCACTGATCAGCAGTGATAAAATGCCCAGAGTCCTAAAACCACCAACAAAATGTCAGAAAAAAAGAGGAAGGCAAAAAGTTCTGGGATGACCCTGCAAAAAGGGCCAAGTCCAAAAGGAGCCAGGACTGTACAGACGTCTGTCAGACTTGTAATCAGTAGCTAGCATGTACTGATACCAACAAAACCCGAACACCCTTGTGATGAATGCATAAAGTACCTTTAGAATGCTGAATTATATTTGTGGCCATTGTTTGAAGATGGCAGTCTCAATTCAGACCCAGGACACATAATGGAAGCCATTTTCTTTCCAACCTGTAAATAGTGTTAAGTTAGATCTAGCTAGTACTGGATAACCTGTCCTACACATTCTACTGGTTGTCTTTTGGCATCTGGAAGAGTGGGGCTGCAGCCACATGTACAAAACATATTGAAAAGTATGACTAAGATACAGATTTAGGGGCCAGATGTATGACCATTTTTTCGGTCGCAAATAGGTAATCGCCCGTTTGCGACTGTAAAATTGGTCTGCCGCATGTAAACACCCTATTTTCTGAGTCGTTAACCTATTACCCACTTGCAAAATAGGGTTTGCGGCTCACTATTAGGAAGGGGCGCACCAAGGGAGTCACTATCTAATAGCGAGTCGCACTTCAATGTACGATTGTTTGCAACAGAAATTGCGGTCGCAAAACACTTGCAGTTTACCACCTACTTCAAGCACGTGGTAAACCACTTGCAAACAGGGAGGGGTCCCTAAGGGACCCCTTCCCCTTTGTAAATGTATGCGAAAATATTTTTTAAGAGCAGGCACGGACCACTGCCTACTCTTAAAAATTGAAACAGAAACGTTTAATTTTTCTTTTCTAAATGCATCCTGTTTTGCTTTAAGGTAAACGGGCTGCATTTAAAAAAAAACTCTTTACTTAAAAGCAAATGCAAAAAGAACAATTGATGGACAGAATGCAGAACAATGTCATACATTCACCCCAGTACTGAGATCTGGGCCTAAATCCGTCGTTTTTTGCTCACCATGCCATTCCAGTTTGGACCCAGCCATATGCAAATCAGTCTTGACCCTGCACCCAATGGGAACAGTCTAGCCCGAACTGCCAGGCCAGGTCCTCCCTGGACTGGAACCAAGCATCCTAGCACTGGTTTTGGGTTTTTCAGCCATGATAGCTTGACTCCAGTGGCCTGGAGAGCACGGGACCCAAACCTGGGCATACCTGTCCCACTCTGGGTGACAAATGCAAAAAGAACAATTGATGGGCAGAATGCAGAACAATGTCGTACATTCACCCCAGCACAGAGATTTGGGCCTAAATCCATAGTTGTTTTGCTCACCATGCCATTCTAGTTTGGACCCAGCCATATGATAATCAGTCTTGACCCTGCGCCCAATGGGAACAGTCCAGCCAGAACTGCCAGGCCAGGTCCTTCCTGGACTGGGACCAAGCATCCTAGGACCGGTTTCGGGATTTCAGCCCTCATCAGCCAGGATAGCCTGACTCCAGTGCATGGAGAGCGCAGAACTCACGTCAGGGCATACCTGTCCCACTTGGAGTGACAAATGCAAAAAGAACAATTGATGGACAGAATGCAGAACAATGTTGTACATTCACTTGAGTACAGAGATCGGGCAAAAATCTGTTGTTTTTTGCTCCCCATGTCATTACAGTTTGGACCCAGCCATATGCAAATCAGTCTTGACCCTGCACCCAATGGGAACAGTGCAGCCTGAACTGCCAGGCCAGGTCCTCCCTGGACAGGAACCAAGCATCCTAGGACCGGTTTGGGGCTTTCAGCACTCATCAGCCAGGATAGCTTGACTCCAGTGGCATGGAGAGCACTGGACTCACGTCTGGGCATACCCGTCCCACTCGGGGTGACAAATGCAAAAAGAACAATTTATGGAAAGAATGCAGAACAATGTCGTACATTCACCCCAGTACAGAGATCTAGGCCTAAATCCATCGTGTTTTTGCTCACCATGCAATTCCAGTTTGGACCCAGCCATATGCAAACAAGTCTTGACCCTGCGCCCAATGGGAACAGTCCAGCCCGAACTGCCAGGCCAGGTCCTCCCTGGACTGGAACCAAGCATCCTAGGACCGGTTTCGGGCTTTTAATTAAAAAGCAGTCACATACAGGGTGGTCTGCTGACCCCAGCAGCCACCATCCCTGGGAGTGGTAGCCATTCCTAAAGGGGTCACAAATTGCACCTGCCTCATGAGGCAGGCAATTTGCAACCCCATTCAAAATCGCAAACAGTGTCTGAGACGCTGTTTTAAATTCCAATTTACGAGTCTCAAATTACGAGTTGCACATCTGACCCTTAGAGACAGCCTTAACCAAAATGTCTATTTAATTTGCATGCAACCAGCGGTGATAGATCTCTCATAGTCACCATTTTAATCTGTTTAGGAATTCTACATGCATGTTACAAGTGCGCAATTCAAAAGGTCACCTGAATTTACCAAAAGAGCGTTTTTCTCTATTTAATTTCACCTCTACTTGCTTTTTCACACCTTTACAAAACACAAATGTTTATATATGACAGAGGAGCTGTGCCTCTATATGGAGATGGATCAGGTCATATCAACATTTGCTTGTTAATATATTTATTTTAGATCAGTTTCAAAATTATCATTTCAAATCCGATTTACCAGTTATCACGATAATAGATCACTGTCGTGCCTAATTATGTCTATCGTGCAATATATTTGTTCCTGCATTATTCTGTGGTCCCTTCAAACGTGCCAAATAGATCAGAGCGAGCCACTATACAAGGAAACAAATGATAGGCAGACACAAGGACCACAGGAGGCCAAGAGGATGTGGCAGAAACAGATATAACATCTTTTAAAGGAAACATTGTGAGTCACTTGAATGAATTCTATCAATCTCTTCCCTGTTAACTGGAGATTTCACCTGCACGACAGCTTGGCAACTCCCTTTGTGTGAATGCAATTCTAGTTGAAAAGAATACATTTTCCGGCCGAAAGGATCTACAGGTCACACAATGTGTCGAGGGACAAAGAGGTCCAGAGGGCTAGGACAACACAAGCATCGGTTATAGGTCAATGTTTGCAGGCAGGCACTGATGGAGTCAATCTTCCCTCTCACCTGCATCTTCTCAGATTGTCATCTGCTCTGAATTCCCAGAGCGCCGGAGTTCGTGAGAGCTGCAGAACAGAAGCCATTATTGTCAAAACGCTGCGGCGATGGTATCCTTTCAAAACTTTTTTTTTTACACCAGAGGACCAGATGTACAAAATGTCGGGTGGTGCAGTCCTGTGTGAAAATCTGGAGCACTGCGTTCTGTGAACACAGAAAAATCGTGCAGATCCGTGTTTGCACAGCTTTGTATAGGGACGTCACTGGTCGCGCTTGTGCAAAAATCAGCATTTTGAGCGCTATCCTAAATTTTGAGATATAATACAAAGCGTAGATATTTTTAATCAAAGTACCTGCAAACTTTCATGCTATGACGACTGCCAAGGTATGGCGCGTAAAATGGGTAAATTTCAAAAATGGCATGCTACCCCTGGGAATATCACTCACTACTCTGCTTGCCAATTGCTTGTGCCTAGTTTCCTTTTGCATTGGGATTGAGTGCAGCTTGCTTTCCTTTACGCTCTTTTTAAATTCTGACCCAATTTTACTAATGCTTTGATCCTGGCTTGTGTCATTTTTGCTATGCAAAGTGCTAGGGTGGGATTTACTTTCCATATCAAATCAGGATTCGCGTTGGATATGCAACCACCTATGAGCTTTCATTATCTACAAACACTGGCAGACAGAGATTTGCAACAAAATCTTACTCCTTCACGAGGCAAACAGAAATGTTTTTCTGCATTGTGCTGGATGGTACAGTACACAAACAAAGGGGGAAAAACCTTAAAGCATCGTTTTTTTACTGAAAGGTACTTTTTCAAGCACAAAATCAATGGTTCAGAGACCGCAGACTCCTCACACTATGGTGCATGGATGGGTGTGATGCAATATGGCTGTCAAGAGTGCAGCAGCACTGGGGGGGAAGGAAAAATATACTATAAAAATATACAATATGTTAGTAAAAATGGTGCATTTTTTCTCTCTCCATGTGACGCAAGGCTGCACAGCAACTTTGCTGCAACGTTACCTTTGCACCAAAGAATAGTAAATCAGGGTCGGAATTATCATAGATTTGGTACTACCCGATGCAAAGCCATTTGGCCCTTCACTTCACCTTTTCGACGCTAAAAAATATTTTGCGTGGGAATGTTGATAAGTGACGCCATTTGTGCCCCTTTTGCAATGCCGGAACCTGTGAAAACACATGCTAAATTTGGTCTCAAATACCATTGTCCAGTTCATATGACAACAATCAAAGCAACAGGTTTTATTAAAGAGTGTCTAATTCTTTTATAATTGTGTAGCTGAATAGATTTACTTTTGACACTGTTTGGTGCATAAATATATGCATGAGTAATGAGACATGTAAGGCACTTGATGGAATTGTATCAGGCTCCGAAAAGCAGTGGAAAAATCTTTGAGAGCAGTGGGAATGTAACTTTTTACATAAGTGTAATAGTCACCTGATCATTTTGGATGACCTAGTAAAATTTTACGAAGCCTTGATATGAAACTCTCAAAGGGCGAAACTGACCTAAAACACTTACACTTACCTGATTCTTCTTGCTGGCTGAGCCTTTTTTATGACGTAGTCTGGGCAGAAAATTGGCTCACTTTCAATCCCATTTACTGTCATTGTTGAGTAGGGAAACAAGTATATCACCCCTCATCAGCGAGGCTAACTACCTTGAATCAGGTGGCGTAGCAAGCACGGATCCACATCTGGGCATACCCATCCAACTTTAATTGTGCTGCCATAGTCGCCCTAAGTGGGAAGGGAAGGGTATTCCCAGGTGTGGGTCCAGTGCTCACTATGTCACTGGATTCAAGCTAGCCTGGCTGATGAAGGATGATACCCCGAAACCAGTCCCGGGATGCTTGTTTTCCGGTCCAAGGAGGACCTGACCTGGCAGTTTAAGCTGGACTGTTTCCACGGGGAGCAGGGTAAAGTCTGATTTTGCACGATGAGCAAAAAAAAACATTTGATTTAACCCAGATCTGTGACTGGGGGTGAATGTTTGACAATGTTCAGCATTCAGTCCATCATCTTTATTTTTTGTGCAGTTAGATAGATAACAGTTCCTTTTTAACCCTCTCATTTAAATATGGAAACCTAACTCAATCTCAGGCAGCTTTCATGATAGCAACAATACCATGATGTCTTTTGTGAGCCACTTCAATTATTTTCTGTCTTACACTCTCCCAAATTAGGATTCTTGACCCTTGCAGTATAACTCCTTCCTGAGTTATGAACAATTCATCTTTAACGTTTTTGAACTTTTGGTGTTCACTATCACTGGTGAAAGGTCGAACGTGTTGGTTCCATGACTGATTTGTAATTACATCTTTCAACTTCAGCATGTCACTATAATTTTTCGTGGGATTGGTGATCTGGGCTAGCGATATGGCAGCTGGCGTGTTTCATTTTACAAATAAATTAATGTAGGTTTCAGAGATCTTGGATAGAGTATCTTGACCTTGTATAACAACTCTGGAAAAGTAGTCAGCAGTTTTTTTTATCATTCTCTGGAAGATGTACAATGATGTAATTATACTCTTGTAATCACCAATCAATTCGAGGAGGTATCTTGGCTTTTGGATTGCCAAAGATAGTCAATAAAGCTGAATGCTCAGTTAACAGCATAAAAGACTTTCAATACCGGAATACATGGAAATGTTTACAAGCCCATACTATGGCCAAACGTTCTTTCTCGGGTTAAGAGTAAGCACATTCTGTTTGGGACAAATGTGAACTGGCATATGCCACAATATGACTTTGAGCATAGAGGTGTCCGCTGTGCTGTACCAGGATAGCGCGCAACCGGACAGGGCTAGCATCAAGAATACTCTCTGTATGAAACGTTGGATTGAAATAGGCTATTCCAGTAGCAGTTCCAATTGCTTTTTTGATTTTCTTGAAACTTCTCTCACATTCTTGTAACCATTTAAATGATATATCTTTCTTCATTAACTCTCGTAAGGGAGCACTTATGGTTGGAAAGTCTTGTATGTAGCTTGAACAGTAACTGGCCATGCCAATAAATGAATGTATCATAGAAACATCTTGTGGGGGATCAGCATTCAACAGAGCTTGTACTTTAAAAGCATCGGTGTCACACCCCCATCAGAAAGGATATGGCTAAAGAATTTTAACTTTGTCTTGTGGATCTCACACTTGTTTGCATTCAAAGTCAGATCTGCATCAGTCAGTAATTGAAATACTTGGTTGAGAGCTTTATCATTCTCCTTCTGTGTAGCTCTGAAAATACAAATGTCATTGCTGTATTTGAATGATTTCACAACTGGCTGTATGACACATCAAATGATGTCTTGGAAAAGTTCGGCAGCCGATGACACACCAAAAGAGAGTCGTTTATATCGAAACAGACCGACATGTGTACAAAAGGTTGTAATACTTCTGCCATCTTCTTCGAGTTCCAACTAATGATAACCTTTCTTTAAATAAAGGTGAGAAAAAACCTTGCACCATTTAATGATGTAATTATGTTATCATGTCAGTAATATGTGGACCTGGATGTCCTTCTCATTCAATTGCTTGTTTGCTTGGCAGATATCGACGTATATGCATACCGCTCCTTCAGTGTCCTTTTTGGGCACTACCACTATGAGTGAAACCTATGGCTTCCGACCAGTAGAACGCTCAATAATGTCATGCTACAGTAATGATTCAAGTTCTTGCTCAACCGCTTCTTGTAAATGAAAAGCAACTCACCTATGTCTCTGAGCAACAGAATGGACATTATCCTTAATGTGTAACTTTATTTTCCTAGTCCTTAGCTTTACCAAACCATGAAATAATGAAGCAAATTGGCGTACTATTTTGTGGTGAGCATTAATGTTGCAATTCACAGAAATCAGTCCCATATCAGCAGCGGTACTGAAACTGAGCAAACAGGCACTTGAATGCTGTACCTTGAAGCACATGGGTGGCTGCTTGCACCTTGATTTTCAATGTTGCTACAAATAAATTTTGACTTTTAATGGGTGTCGATGCAACCCAAGTATATACTTTGGTTTTTGATGGCGTAAGTCATTATGTTTATCGATGCACCACTGTCGATGATGAAAGGTATTGAGCAGTCACTTATTTTCAATGTAATTTTCGGACAATGTGTAGAGGACTTTGGCGCTTGGCATGTCAACTTTAAAAAAATATTTTTCCTCATATGCAGCCAGTGCGACAGGCACACGTTTCTCTGAGGTAAACATTGACATGATGCGACTGTCTTCCTCACTTTCACTGGATAATGAGGCAGACAAACTGTTTTACGAATATTTAGATGACAATCAAGCTCGTTCAGTGTCAATTTTTCCTCAATTGATGCCGCTGCTTGGCCTTGTGGTGGTGCGTCCAAGGTTACCTCTGGAATGTTCTGTGGGCTTTTTGTCTTTGTGCCGTGACACACTTGTTCTTTCTTGGCTTTATAAACTGTCACAAAATGGTTCTCTTTCCCATAGCCTTTATATTTTATGAAAATCCACATCTAAAACATAACTTCGTTTTACTAGTAGATAGCACTTTGTGTCCTTCAGTCTTTTGCTTTGGCTTACTTTTTATGTCATGACTGCTTCACTTTGGGCATCTCATTCCTCAATGTCAGCAGTTTGCCTTTCAGCATGCTCCTCAGCAATGGCAGCCATCAACACTCGCTTTAGGCTGAGTTTCTCTCAGCCTCTGAATGAATCTGACAAGTAGTCATCTATAACTCAAAAGTCACATAGCTTTCTCATCATTAAATTCATTTAACTTACAGTGTTTGATGAGCATATCAAGTTATTCCACACATTAATCAATGGTTCCACCAACATTTTGATGTTCTTGACTGAAAATGTATCTTTCTTGATCAACATTGGGTACTGTACTGTACTTCAGATTCAGCATTTCTTTATTCTGACTATATGTAGTTTCTTCATTAATTTGCAGCATTTTCTTTATGACTTCTTTCACACGATCACAGCAAGATTTTTGAGATACTTGCTAATCTTTTTGTTATCAGTCTGTTAAAGTGCATCAAAGAAATCATCAAATATATCTATCCATGCAGGTCATCTATCGCCAATATTTTGCTTTTTGGCGGTATCGAAAAGGGGTGGTGGTTTAAAAAGGCAGCAGTTATCATGTGGATACATGAGGCATGGTTTTAGAAATGCCATTTTAGATGCTCACGTTATTAAGTTACTTTCTCTCCCTAAACACAATGACATCTGACACACAATCATTTGCGTGCATATGTAGGATAATATTCCTTGAACTCGGTTTTGCTTACAGCACTACTTCATAGGTACTCTATCAAAAAACCTTGAACATTCTGCACGAGGGCTAAATTCATCATGCAAGATGTTGTTATTTGATTTGGATGCTTGGTGACAGAGCTATTACAATAGAATAGACAATAGCGGCCTAGCTGGGGCTTTTTGCATGGTAATATGGAGGATGTTATTATATATATATATGACATCAAACCTTCGTTTAGACAGAGAAGCCATTTGCTGGCACTGAGAGGTCGATCCTTGCCGGAATTCCAGTTAAGCTGATTCCTGTTTACCTCATGCAAGGGATGATGTCTTTCTCTACACCAGGATGGGCAGCTTGATAACACTAACCCACAGGTAACAAGGAGTTAGATCACTGTACAGTGATTTGGCAGATTCACTTACCCTAGGCATGATAGGTTAGGATGCACTATGTAGGAGGGATGTATGATGGTACAACGCGTACCGTTACAACGCGTACTGTTACGACGCAGGTTTTACAACGCAAGTCGTTCCAACGACTTGCGTTGGGGAGAGCTGGATAGTGAATAGTTTAATTTACTATTCAAACTCCAGTCCCCGTGGATAGTAGGGAAGGTGTTGGATAGTAAATTAAACTATTCCCTATCCTAGAGCGCCCTCCAACGAAAGTCATTGTAAATCCTGCGTTATAACGGTACCGCGTTGTAACGGTTTCGTTGTAAAGGATGTTCCCCTGTAGGAGCACCCTCTATTACAGTACTTGAATGCAAGCATATATTTTCTGTAATAAGCTAAATGGTTGAACTGTCTATCTTTTTCACCATTCTCGTTAATCACATTATTCTGTTTCCTTCTATTGATTATTGCAGCACAAGTATTCCACTCAAGAATTACAATGCTTCAATAAATATTGAAATGCTTTACCGTGGACTTCTTAGTTATCTCTTTGGGTATGCACAAGTAACTAAATGAAAGGGTTCTAGATCTGTTACCACGATTTCCTTGGGTAGTCTGGGTTGACAGGTTCTGAGGTTGCACAATCCATTTGTTACGCTGTCAGGTTAGGGGTACAGATAGTGTAGGACTTTGGCCAACATATCCAGACAGTGTGCAAGGAATCAGTTTTGCACAGTTCTGATGGTTATATTGTCTGACAAATGCGCAGTTTTATTTGAGAAAGTATAATCCACAAAACATGGCACCACCAACGTTCTAGCTTGGGTTCTTATTTTATGGATTGCCTAAGTAGTCTTTTTATGTATACCCAAAGGCCCCAACTCAACTCTTAGGCAGAGTCATCGGTGTTGTTAAGGAAAAATCCTCCTCAGCTGAGTAGGTAAATCCCATTTATTGGCTGTATGTTGTTAAAGCATGAACCTTTCAAAGGATCTTCCCATTGAGGCACACTCTATGATTCCACATATTCAAATGTCTTAGGACAAACCAGCAATTAAAATACCAGCTAACTGCAGACATGCGTGTGAGAAGTTGGCCTGGTATATGCTGTTCACTAAATGAAGAGTGCACCTTGTACTAGTCCAAACAACACTTAGGGTGATTTTAGAGGTCAAAGATAACCTTAGAAAGCTGTCCAAGCTGTCCAAGACTAAGCCTTCAGGCTTAATCTTGAAGGAATATTAAGCAGCTTGCTTACCAGAGTTCAGCCTTATGGTATTGCTTAAATAAAAGGAGAACCACACAGTAGTTATAAAAATATGTATAAATATAACACTATCTAGTACGACCCAGTATCTCCTTCACAGAGAAAATCACAAAGCACACAATTCTTTAGCATAGATATGACAGTTAATAGCACTAATGCAAAGTGGGCCCCAGGGGGGAACCAAACCATATACTAAGAAAGTGGTATAAGAACCACGACATGAGTCAAGATAGTGTCAAGAGGACGTAGAATTGCTGGGGCACCAAGGAACCACCCAAGGTGACTAAGTAGGGAACCCACGGAGTACGGAAGCTGTGTGGGAAAATGACTGCGTGCTCCGTACAATTTTATGGGAAAGTCGCTGTTAAAGTTTTTGAGTTTAAGGACCCTTCCCAGTGGACTTCGAACAAACCCTGTGGAAGATAGGAGGTTGGAGAGCCACCCCACCCGTGGATAATGAGGTATCCTAGTTACCTATCCCAGGGAAGCCTGGGTGCATAGGTCTGAAGTGGTCTGGGAAACCGCCATTGAACCCAATAGAGGACTTCGAAGAAGAGCCGTTGTTGGAAGGAAGAAACATGTCAGTTGGAGTGATCAGGGGCTCGGTAGACGAATGCCCACCGATGTCGGGTTCTTCAGGTTGGTTGATGGAGTCCTTGACTTTGCAGCTATGGGGACCAGGAGATGTTGAGGACAACCAGGAGCTGGATATGAGCTGTCCCACGAAGGGTGTCGAGTGCTGAGGGGTCGGTGTCTGGCTGGAGCACCAACAAGCCATGGGAACGACAACCCACGCAGAAGGTCAAGGATGTGTACGGTTCAGACCAGCAAGGTACAGGAGAATCACCAAACGCAGAGGAGTCAGGGAAAGCCTAGAGCAACCAGGGGAGTCCACACAAAGCAAAGTTGACCTTCAAGGACCCACAGGCGGGAGGCATAGGAGTCGCAAGAGGACTTCAGGCGATTTCACCAAGCGACAGTCCCAAGGAGCACTTATTGCGAGGAGGTCAAAGTTCTTGGTAGAAAATGGGGCTAGTGGTTGGGGCTACTTGGAGCCCAAAACGCTTGTTCGGGAAATGCCAACAAGCATAGGCACTTGCAAATGTACATGATGCACAGGGGTTCAGGGATTGCAGCCCCACAAGGGATTCTGACCTCAAACTTGGTGAGAGGGCAGCTCGGGTCTTGAGGGATGTAGAAACCCACCTCCTGTGTTGCTGAAGTCGTCTGAGTCTGTACGATCTCAGAATCAGCAGACCAGACAGCAGTAATGCAGTGCCTGCGAAGGCAGGGGAGTGACTCCTTCACTCCAAGGGAAATATCTTTGGTTGTCCATGGGCACAAATGATGCTTCAGACTGAGAGGCAGATGAAGTTGGGCCCAAACAAAGCCCAGTGCGTCCAGGGTGTCCAGATGGTCGAAGTTCAGTGGTTTCTGCTCCAGAATCTTCTCCACTTCGAATCTAAGGTCCTACAGCCAGGTAAGCCCTTAAGTACCCACGGAAGAGGGTTAGCAAGATTCAGGGGACCCTCCCAGGGGAGGATATGGACAGTGGGGATGTTACTCCCCTGTTCTTTGTCTAGTTTCACGCCAGAGCAAGAGCCAACAGCTCCCATGGCTGGTTTGAACTGGACGACGTACAGGGATACCAAATGTGCCCCTCATGCAGACTTTCAGTCTCTTGCAAGCACACCCACCCAGCTTGAGGTGGCTGTGACAGGATGTCTATTGTTTTGCCTTCCCCTGCTCGAGCTTGGCTCAGCAGCAAGAGAGCAGATAAGTGTCTCTGATCAGCAGCAACCAGTTTGTGCTGTCTAGGACTAGAAGGCTGGTACCTAGAACACCAGGAACCTCACAAAGCTCCTTTCTGAGGGGTGGAATAATACCTCCCACACCGGTTACTGGTGTGGTGGTATGATACCAACATGTTTGATACCAAACATGATAGGATTTGTTTCAGCCGTTTTAGAGTTGGTCATCACACGGTCGCATTATGCCACTCTGTATGTCATAAATGGCTGCCTCACTGACAACCCGGGAGAATCGAATCCGTAGGCTGCAGGGGTGTTCTGCTCATGTAGTTGCACACTGTTACTTAGAACTAAGCACCCTGCCCTCAGGATTGTAAAGGCCTGCTAGAGGAGTGACTTATAGGTTTTAAGTGCAGTGACCCTTAGATGTACTAAACCTATATCTTAAGTAAGTGGTGCATGCACCAACTTACACAGGCCGCAATGACAGGCTTGTAGTTCCATTTTGCATGGCCTCTCATGGTTGGCATAATACATGTTTCAGCCCATGGGAGGCCTCTGGGGAACCTATGCCCTAGGTACATGGGTACCATATACTAGGGACTGACAAGGGTACCCCAGTATCCAATTTGGAGTGTACCTAAGGACATAGCATAACAGTTTAAGGACAAATCTGATAAACTGGTGTCCTGATTAGCAGGATACCAGTGTATTAATGGGTTGCATTCCCAGCAGCTTATACAATTACAAGACTGTTTCACACATACAATGTAAATACATTTCTTAATAACTTCCCAGCTTATGAAGCAGTAGAAATACTGCTAACTTACCAAGAATATCAAAATTGAATTGAATGCACCCTACCACATACAAGCAATAATGTTAGACTAGGTTCCTTTAGAAATGAGGGAGCAACATGTCCATTCTTAGCTGGTTAAACACCATATCCAGAAATAAACAATCTGAGAGCTCCAGGACTATGTATGCTATATACAGATCTGGTTAAAACATATAGATGTTTAACCCAATTTGTCATGCGAACAATGACAATAAATCCTGCAAGGGCTGCTAAGCTGCACAATCACAAGTGGGTACACCTGGAATTAATCCAAAAACCATCAATGCAGTTATGGGTAAAATTCCCATCAGACAGGAGGAAATTCTGTTCTGAATTGCACAAAAACAATCCAGCTTGAAGCAGTGTTTCCACATACGAGGCCCTCAGGAATACCTCTAAATTCTCACCATATGTCTGTCAATGTGGATAGCCCCCACTGGAAGACTGAGGAACTTGGGATACAGTTTTTGCTGCAGTATAAACCAGAACACACGGTACATCCTGATCAGCTGTTTTGCCAGAAGTGCCTAAACAGATTCAAAATATAGTATGGGGCTGCCCCATCACTTGATTTGGAGATGAAACTGGTGGGCAACTTTGGCGCAGTAGCCTCCATTATGGTAAGTACCATTAAATGGGCAATCTGGAGCATTGGTGGTACGCCAATGACTCACAAACTTGACTCAGAGAGAAAAGAATATTATTATGGAAACCTATGCAACAATAGGTAGAGATAAATTGGCAGACAGACCTAGTAAACCACAAATCCTGAAAAGGATGATCAGAAGCAGGCGTCAGATTTTTCCTCTAAGATGAAGTGGGATGATAAGAAACCTAATAAAAACATTAAATCGTGGGGCGGATCTCCACAACAGAAGGCCACCAAAAAGCTCTATAATCTGCGTAACCGTGATAATATTAAAAAGCCTGACAGGTATCAGGATACTGATACATGTACATATCGATCAATTCAGAAGTCATCCGAAAAAAGCTTGGAGAGAGCTGGATGATCAGAGCGCAGATCAGAGGAGTACAGGAAACCAAAGAAGGAGTCACAACGCTCTTCTGACTACATAATGAAAAAGGAAGATCAACCTAAACAGTCCACACCTCATCTTAAAAAGAAGAAGTTGACTGGCATTAAAGTAAAACATTCCATGGATATTGAGGACAATACGTCTGAGCAGGGAGTGGGCTCTGACCATGCTGGACAGCGCAGAAGAAGTCATGGTAGTTTGCCAGAGCTCGACAAATTGTCTGGTGGCAGTAGCAGTGAGTGACTATGTCCAGGTGGAAGCACAGGACAAGACATTGAGAGTCCCTCATCTATTATGCGAAATGCAACCCAATGATGGGTATTGTCTATGGTCGTCTTTCAAGGATCCATTTTTTTACACGCTCCAGCAGGTGTCTGGCTAGGTCAAAGAGGTGCCGCTAGGATGTAACCCTGCTTAGGCCAAGATGGTCTGCTAGGGGGTAGAAAGTCCTGTTGATGCCTCAAACCCTAACCTGCCCCTCTGAACACCCTCTCTACATGTAGGTCCTGATTAGTTAACCCTGTTTAGGCCAAGGTGGGCTTCTAAGGATGTAGTAGGCTCTGTTGATGCCTCAAGTGCCTATCACACCCCTTCGTGCACAAGCTTTACATGTAGGTCCTTTATATATTCACATTGTAACTTTCTTTTTGTTATAGAGCCCATTGGCATGGACTCTGTGACTTAAAATCCGATAAAGTGGGCTGCTAGGGGTGGAATAACTTCTTCTCTCTTCCTTTTATTGGTCAAATCCCTATCCCGCTTTACTGAGCATGGGTAACCACTAGGATTTAACATGCACCTCAGCCTTTTATGTGAGTTAATTAACCCAGGCTTTTTATAATGTGCAGGCGCCCCAATGGTCATGGACAGTGCTCAGTTAGCCCTTCAAGGTCAAGTTGGGTGACCATGGCGGTAGTATGCTGATGCCTTATGTCCCCACCCCACCCTGTTGAGCATCCGCTTTGCATGCTGGATCCACATATGCCCCCCAGCACTTTATTGGTAATTCAGTGCCTATAGGCAGTGGCCATGTGGCCTCACCTATATTAAGGTGGGTTGCTAGGTATGTAGTAACCCTTGGATGTTACATGCACCTAGGCACTTTATGTGTGATAGCCACCCCGGACTAATGATTAGGCTAGAATTATGTGATTTTTATCCTTTTATATAACTTATGTTACCTTTTATATTGTTTGTATAGTCCTTTTTAATAACAATCACAATGATATGTGAATGTAGGACTTAGCAATGTTTATGGTTTTTATTGACTTATAAACTCTATATTCACTCAATTCCAACTGAAGGGGAACATACAAAGATATATTAATGTTGTCTTTTGTGAGAACTTGACATTCGGCTACGATATTCTTTTGGGAGAAAGGAATAGCACCAGAATTTGTGATGGATTGCCCCGAGGGAGAAAAGGTAATTTCACCTCGCCTTTTCTGATCTTGTTTCAGATACAGTTAAACATTCATGTGCCAGGAAGTGGGCTTTAACGTTGGCTTCTGCGTTATACTGCAACTTTGTGAGATGGGATAACAGTTCCTCTTAACATGTTGTATCTGTGAGGTCAACTCCACAACCTCAAAGGCAATACTCCATTAAAAATGAGGCAAAAAAAGTTATAGAGATACTCACACAACTTGAATACTAAGGTATAATCGAAAGTTGCACCTCTCCATAAATAATCCTTCATTTCTGGTAATGAAACCTGACCCATCATATTATCTAGTATTAGATTACACACACTTGAACACAGCTATACGTACATTTACAGTAGAAAACATGCATAGCACGGCAGTAATGATTCAATAACATAGTGCGGAACAAATTCAGAACCACTTTAGATATTTCAAATGGAATTTTTCTGCCAAAACATAGTGCCGGAAAGCAGGTATTGGACCGCATTTAGTGCATTCAGGTCTCAAAAGCAGTTCTATTGATTACCCCTGGGGTATAAGAATAGCCCTGGTTTGTTTTCAGGCTAGGTTGCTGAATGTTTGCAAGACTATGATGACCAGGCATTTTGACAGATGATGGCCGTTCAACTCACTTAACCAGAGTACATTACACACTGTTGTCGTTTGCTCACTGTGCTATAAAATCAATTTAAAAACATGCAAAAATAGCCGTACAATGATGACATCAATTCATAAATTGCATTTCAATACTTTGCAATAGCTGTAGCAACATGAGACGTTACATTGGTGGCAGTATTTACTGGAGTCTGAATAGGCATCATCGCTCCGAGTACCTGTGTAAGTGATAGAAGATAGGCTGTAGGAGTTTTATGTGCTGGTCATAGGAAGCAATTGGACAATTGGTTATGTCGTACTTCGAGTGAGTGTTTCTTGTACACAGCAAGAAATAATATACAATGTCAGAAAGAAACAGTTGAGGTTCTCAACCAAACAACAATTAGCATACATGTGAAAAAAATAATATTGATCAAAAGAAGAACCTTAGTAACAGCTGTCATGTTATCTCCCGTCCCCCCTCCCCCATCTCCCAATCCCACCTCACGTCTATTTGCTAACCAAATTTCCCAAGCCCATCAATGGGGCTATCGTTCAACAAGAGGCATGCGCCGATCATGTCGAGCTCGACAAGGGATTTGACTGCAGGAGGCAGCAACGCATGTGTATCAACTCCTGATTTGTCACAGCTGCGTACCTGGGTGTCTGACGACAGGGGAGCATATGAGGCATCTGTATGAAGCTCAGCCATGACCATGTCCCATCTACTGGACAGTGGATATTTGCAGAGCCCAATGGCATCCTCCCTGTGTAATGCAATGCTCTCTGCTAGGGCCCAGTTGGCAAGGGACCGCATCCAAACCACAATATGCAAGGGATCAGGTGACTTCTACTTACACGGGATTAGTTACTTGGCTCCTATTAGACTCAGAGTTATGAAGCAAGATGTGACTTTGTGTTTTTCACCTCACTGGTATAGGCCCACTATGTATACCTTCCAGGTATATGGGAGTTCTGTCTCATTGCAGTGCACTAATCGGGCATGGACCTCACGCCACTAGCACTGCAGTTGTGTGCAGGCCCAGGACATATGTATGATGTCTGCATTCACCAGTCCACAAAGTGGGCAGGTAACATTTGCATAGTTGAAGTATTTGTTAATGTTAAAAGGAATATGGTAGGCCCTGTATACACTGTATATTTGAATTAGATGAAAGTGGGCACCAAGTGTCTGCCCCCAGCCCATGACATGCATGGCCGGGTCCTAAGCAAATCATAAGCAGTGAATTGTGGGGGCATAAATTATGGGTAGCTCAGTTAACTATACGTGTTGAATTTCACTGGTTTTGTACAAGTGAAATCTGACCCTAACTAGAACATCCATGCAACCTGTTTTTTGAGTGAATTTCTAAGTCGTTTTAAAATTCCATTCCCTAACTATAACATCCCTGTAGCCTTTGTGAATTTCTATGGTTTGTTTAAATTCTATTTCCTAACTATAGCATCTCTGTAAACTTTGTTTTTTTCAGTGAATTTCTATGGTTTTTTAACTAGTAGTCGTGTTTGCAGACTGGAGGAGCAAGGGGGAGGGGCCCAACCAGCTCTCAGGAATCCCACTGTGTTGGACTTACTGGAGCTAACAGGATGGCTACATAGTCCCCAAGGACCCTCAACATCCAAGAAGACTTCATTCCCCAACCAGTAGTGTGCCAAGAGGTGTATTTGCAGAGTGGTGGAAAAAAGGGGCTTCCGACTAGCTCTCAGCAATCGCACTGTTCAGGACTTACTGGAGGCGAGTCTTTATCTCCCACCAGTAGTATGCCAAGAGGCACGTTTGCAGAGTGGTGGAGAAAGGGGGAGGGGCCTCCAAAGACCTCTCAGCATCCCACTTTGTGGGACTTACTGGAGGTAACAGGAGGGCAAACACAAGGAGATGATGGGCGGAACGGTGAAACTTTTCAGACACTCACCCCCAGTCACAGATCTGGGTTGAATCCATCATCATTTTTCTCTCACTTCACCTCCCCAGTTCAGACCTAGCCAAATGCAAATCAGTCTTGACCATGTGCCTCATGGGAACAGTGAAGCCCGACCTGCCAAACCAGGTATTCCCGGGACCAGAAACAAGCATCCTGGGACCGGTTTTGTAGTAACACCCCTCATCAGCCAAAGTCGCTTGAATCCAGTGGCACAGGATGGCTTCTTCGCTCCCAAGGATGCTCAGTATTCAAGGGGACTTTATCCCCTTACTAGTAGTCCGCCAATAGGTGTGTTTACAAAGTAGTGGAAAAATGGGGCCTGGCTTCTGATGACCTCTCAGCAATACTGCTATTTGGGACTTACTGGAGGTAACAAGAGTGCTTGGTGGCTCACAAAGACTCTTTGCAGTCAAGGGGTCTTCTTCTCCGAACTAGTACTGCACCAGTGGGTGCTTTTGCAGCTTGGTGGTGAAAGGGTGCAGGGCCTCGGTGATTCGTGGGCTATATAAAAAACACATTTTCTTCAGTCTTAGGCAATAGGGGCCCCATGTCCCCCATCCCCATGCCAATTTCGACCACAGGGCCAGGCCTTTGTGCACTGGATATGGGGCCGCACGGCCCCCTCCCTTGGCTGATATCATCTCACTCTCTCTCAAAGCAATTGTGCTCTGCTTTGAGTAAGCGAGAGCAAAATGCTTTCGCTTGCTCAAAGTAGAGCACAGTTTGCTATGGCTTGCCGGGAGCGGTAATGCTCCCCTCATGCCATAGCAATCAGCTATGTCCCAGGGTGGGCACCCCCTCACATGGCATGAGCCGGCCCAGGGGGTGGAGTTCCCAAGGGACATCTATTGCTCCAGGAAGAGGGGCATGCTGCCCCGTTTCTTTCAGTTTAATGTGCCGCCTCCAGGAGGTAGCTGGTGTTGAGGGTGCTCTATATAGAAGTTGCTTTCCACCTAAACTTGAGAACTGCCCATAGTTCTCTGCTTTTTCTTGCATATATATGTATATATATATATGTATGTGTATATATATATATATATATATATATATATATATATATATATATATATATATATATATATATATATATATATATATATATATATATATATATATATATATATATATATATATATATATATATATCAAAGCTCCAAGGTTCCCACACTCTGACACCCCACTACAGCAACCTTCATGAGGTAAAAGCCGGATCGGCGGGCAGATCCAGTTTACAGTATGCCTGTCGATTCACACTGGATGTGTTTCATGCTCATTGCACTCTTCAGTCATTTTGGCATAGAGGCCACACCTCCCACTTAAAAATATGAGCCCTCCAATGGGCGACTCAAATGAGTCTGCGTTGGTTTGTGGGTCTTGTAGTGTGTGCTTCAGTTATGTGCCGCTGCCTGAGATGTTCAAGCCCACCAATGGGCTTCCACTCGCACATCCGGCTGGTCAATCCTCCATGGATGTCTCCACATTGAGACTCCGTGATTCGGAGCTCCGTGGCCCCAAATTTGCGGGTGGTGTATATCCTGCGTCTGGGAGGCCGCGTATAAATCAAAGCTCCAAGGTTCCCACCTGTTGGAGACGCACTCTGACATCCACTGCAAGAAACCTTCATGAGGTAAATGCCGGATCGGCAGGTGGGCTATGGGGCTGCACGGCCCCCCTCCTTTGGCTGATATCATCTCACTCTCTCTCAAAGCTGATCTTGGTTGCTCAAAGTAGAGCACAGTTTGCTATGACTTGCCGGGAGCTGTAATGTTCCCATCAAGCCATAGCAATCAGCTATGTCCCAGGGTTGGCACCCCGTCACATGGCAGGAGCCAGGCCCGGGGGTGGAGTTCCCAAGGGACATCTATTGCTCCAGGAAGGGGGGCATGCTGCCCCCTTTCTTTCGGTTTAATGTGCCACCACGGGGAGGTCGCTGGTGTTGAGGGTGCTCTTTATAGGAGCTGCTTTCCACCGAAACTTGAGAACTATCCAGAGTTCTCTGATTTTTTTTGCATATACATATGTATCTATGTATACTTATGGCGAACAAAGCGGTACAAATCACCACCCCCTTTTGAGGCACAGGGTCAGACTGATTTGCATATGGTCATGTCTGAACTGGGGTGGCAGAGTGGGCTAAAGAACGGTGATGGATTAAACCCAGATCTCTTGACTGGGTGTGAGTGTTTGATTGGTTCAGATGCTCTGTCCATCACCACCCCCTTTTGTACTGCTTTGTTCGCCATAAGTTGGCAGGGTATGCTCAGACGTGAGTCCCTTGCTCACTTTGCCACTGGATTCAAGCAAGCCTGGCTGAAGACGGCTGAAATGCCAGAAACCTGTCCTAGGAAGCATGTTTCCGGTCCCGGGAAGGCATGGCTTGGCAGTTCGGGCTGGACTGTTCCCATGAGGCACAGGGTCAGACTGATTTGCATATTGCCATGTCTGAACTGGGGTGGCAGAGTGGGCTAAAGAACGGTGATGGATGAAACCCAGATCTATTGACTGGGTGTGAGTGTTTGATTGGTTCAGATGCTCCGTCCATCAGCACCCCCTTTTGTACCGCTTTGTTCGCTATAAGTTGGCAGGGTATGCTTAGACTTGAGTCCCTTGCTCACTTTGCCACTGGATTCAAGCAAGCCTAGCTGAAGACGGCTGAAATGCCAGAAACTGGTCCTAGGAAGCTTGCTTCCAGTCCAGGGAAGGCATGGCTTGGCAGTTCGGGCTGGACTGTTCCCATGAGGCACAGGGTCAGACTGATTTTCATATGGCCATGTCTGAACTGGGGTGGCAGAGTGGGCTAAAGAACGGTGATGGATTAAACCCAGATCTGTTGACTGGTTGTGAGTGTTTGATTGGTTCCGATGCTCCATCCATCACCACCCCCTTTTGTACTACCCTGTAGCCAGGCATTTTGAGTAACGACATGAGAGCAGCCCTGTAAACCTACAGTATTTTGTAATAGACACAGTCCTACCTTATAAAAGGAGTGGAAACTGAGAGGCCAAATTGGGCCTTTTGGAAACAAGATACATATTGGAGCTTGATACCAAGACTCCTTCAGGGCTGAATGCCAGTGAAGACTTTTATACATGTTTATGATGAATTTCCAGAGTTGTTATGTAGTCATGTACTTTAATGTTTTATTACATATAAAGAAAACAATATTTTAACTATTTATAATGAATAGCATGTCTCCTCATATAGTCACAAAATTTAATATAAATGTTTGTGTATACACTGCATTACTTTTTGCACTAATTGATGATCAATATGGAGAGTTCTGTAGGATGACTATTTGGGTTGGATCAAAGTGGTTATAATGGAACAAAATGAGAAAGATTTTATTTTGGCCCACATTGGGCTCGATTGCGATTGCACATAGCGGCAATGAGTGTAATATCATGACATGTTTTTATTTATATCAGCAAAAATAATGGGGCTATAATGAAGATGATAATTGGATGTTCTAATATAAATGAGGTCTAGCAGGCATTTTTAGCTTCTTACAAA
The DNA here is from genome assembly GCF_964261635.1 of Lissotriton helveticus. Taxonomy (NCBI): domain Eukaryota; kingdom Metazoa; phylum Chordata; class Amphibia; order Caudata; family Salamandridae; genus Lissotriton; species Lissotriton helveticus. The sequence continues at coordinate 642,492,655 of NC_136071.1, read as the reverse complement.
ACCAAATGTGGTTTGTTTTAATAGATTTTAAATGCCGTTTTATCCTCTATTTTAATTAACATGAAATTTTTCCAATACCATGACTTCCATTTTGTACACATTGTGTATTATCATATATTTTTATTCATTTATGTATTTATTATGTAATTTATGACGTTTTGATATATATTTATATATTTATTGTCATATTTGTTTTCAATGTGTATGTTTGCACACAGTGAACCTCTTGCTGCTTTGAGTTACGTAACTCTTCTATTCCTATGCAATTTGCACTTTAACCCAATGACGCTATTTCCTGCATTGTCTCTTTAAATGTCAACCAATTCTAAAGCAACGCGTCATGTGATCAAAGCCCGAGTTGGGGTTGAAACACATAATAGCAGACATGCTGGGCACTTAATAAACACAATTTGAAATTGCCCCAAGAATCTTGGGTCCGCTCTTCGTCTTCTTTGCAAGAAATTAAGCAGCAGAGGCGCTGCTTGTGGCGAATCCTGTTATATATATCTATATCTATATATCTATAGATCTAAATCTATCTATATCTATATATCTATATATATCCAACACTCCGTCACTTGTCTCACGCTCTGGAGTCACACCAGCCAGGATACAAAGTACACGGACACGGACCAATTAGGTGATTTCGTTATTTATTTCCTAGTGCAGGGTAGTCTCATGACGTTTCGGCTCCAAGAGCCTTGTTCACATGACAATGTTCTAATGCATGGTTTGCCCTTATAAAGTGCCCGTGATAGGTTCATTAACGTCACATGTGAGGGCTGTGTATGGACATAGAAAACATACTGGGCTTGTATAGCAGTTATGTTTCTAGAAACATTATATAGTTGTTTTATACAAGTCAATGTAAAATACCAGATTAGTAATAACTAACCGTCTAGTAATTAATTAGAGTGTTGACATTTTTAACATTGTGGATAAAACGAGATATCACAGTTGAATACATTGTATTAGCAGACTGTATAAACCCAATCTTTCCTCAGCTCTGGATACAATGATATCTTAATTAGTCCCAAAACTAATTTTTTTATATATATGTATATATGTACATGCATGTCAATATCATTTGCATTTCGCATTCTGCTAGACCAATAGATATATAAAGTGCAAATGCAAGATTCCTGATGTGCAAATATCGCTTTCAGTGCAATTATTTGTGCAAAACATCGCATTAGTGCAAAACATATCCGATTATGAATACTGTTCCCCTTCTATCTGTACAAAAATGTTACAGTGCAAAACTAATATAGTCAAAATTCACAGCAGCTGATTATGCAGATATCTTCCGTCTGTTCAAAGAATCGCATGGCTTCACATAATTAAACAAGTTACTAAGGACACTGTAAAATATCAAAGCATGATTTTACAATACTAGATAAAATAATGTCAGTCAAATACTTGCTTGCTATTTGTATCCGATGTTGTATTTAAGAGATTTAAAAAACAGTCTAAAACTTGTTCAACCTCAATGTTGTCAACCACCCTTTGAAAGCCTCGGGAGAAATTACATTCTGTACATACACTGTGATAAAAGTGAATTAAGTGTCTACTCAACGGCTAACTAAAAGCACTGACCGGGAATGAGGACCCGCACAGCCCATCTAGTTCCTAAAGTGCCCATCAATGGTGATAATCCATATTTCTAATAAAAGTAGCAGCAAAGTCAGTGTTTTGCTTATGGGTTCCAATAATGTCTCTAACTTCCTCGTCCTCTTGTGGCCCCTCCCAGCCCGGTGGTTCCTACTCATGAGGCTTGCAGAAGGGAGACATCGTATATTCTGTAATAGTTAAAAAACTCTTATGGTAAACATGTGTAAAGATCCTCGGTCACATTAAGGACCCCAGGAGTCTTAGTGTTGAGCAACAAGATATATTTTGTTTCCAGCTTCCTTAATTTAGCCTCTCTGTCACCTCCTCTTCTACTGGCATTCACTGAGTCAATCACCCAATATTTCAGGGTAGCGTTGTTGCTTTGGTGGTATTCCCTGAAATGACGAGCCACCGGGTAGGTGTTGTCGCCATTGGTGATTGCACGTAAATGCTGAAGGATACGTTTGTGAACAGCATGTTTGGTGCTGCCCACGTATCTTAATAGGCAGGGGCATTGCAGGATATACACCGCAAATTCAGTCTTGCAGGTTAATACCTGCGTGATGGGATGTTGCAAGTCAGTGAACCCATTCCTGTAGGTTTTAGTGTTTTCTCCGTGGAGGCAGACCTTACAGGTTTTACACCGATAAAAGCCCTTATGTTCTTGCCACCAAGCGGATTTGACATAGGGTTCTGGATTGGTTTCCACCAAATGATCTCGTAAGGAGGGTGCCCTACTATAAGTTAAAGACACTCTTTTAGGAAGGGTAGTACCTATAGTGGCATCATTGGTTACCAAAGACCAATGCTTGTTCATGATTCTATAGATTTGCTGATGTTGTCTGCTATATCCAGTGATTATCCGGAAATTAGTACTCTCCTCTTTCTTCCTACCTACCGTCTCCATTATAGCTATTGCCTGTTGATCAGTTTTTTTGGTCAGTAGGTCCTCCCTAGGTAGTAGCATAGATTTCTCTTTGGCTTTATGAATCAACTGGCTTGAATATCCTCTTTCCAGGAAACGTGTCTTGCTTTCCTCCTGTGCCCTCTCTACGTCAGTTGGGTTGCTGCACACTCGCCGTAGTCGTAGCATCTCCCCATAGGGGATGCTAGATACCAAGTGTGCAGGGTGTGCACTCGCAGCATGCAGTATGCTGTTTCCAGCAGTGGATTTTCGGAAAATTCTAGATTCAAGGTGCCCATCACATATGTACAGTTCAGTATCCAAAAACGTTATAGTGTCCTGACTTAGGGTAGCAGTAAATCTCAAGTTCAATTCATTGTCATTAATGTCATCAATGAATTTTAATGCTTCTTCTTCTCTTCCCCTCCAAATAACCAGCAAATCGTCAATGGAACGATACCAAGCAACTAAATTATTGCGGATATTGTGTTGGTATTCCTGGCCCAGGACCAGCTCCTCCCAAGCCCCAATGTGCAAACATGCGAAGCTAGGGGAGAAGCTGGCCCCCATTGCCACTCCCTGTAATTGGAGATAAAGTTGTTGGTTAAATAAAAACACATTGTTATCAAGACAAAATTGCAACATATTCAAAAGCATTACATTATGATCTTTGAATTCTAGATCCCTTTTTGATAAGTAGTGTTCGACTGCTCTGATGCTGTCACTGTGTGCAATGGTAGTATACAGGGATGATACATCCAATGCTATAAGCCAATCACCTTCAACCCATTCCATGTCTCTTATTTTTGTTAGAAAATCCCCAGTGTCTCGTATGTATGATCCTAATTTGTGCACATATCCCTGTAAAAAATAGTCAATGTAGACAGAAGTGTGTTCAAGCAGACTGCCTCTGGCAGAAATGATGGGCCTGCCCGGTGGATGTAGGGGATCTTTGTGCACTTTGGGGATGAAATATAGTATAGGCGTAATGGGATTGTCTATTTTCTAATAATAGAATTCAGCTTCCCTGATCAGCTTAGATGCTTTCCACTTGGATAGTTTCCTATGGTATTCAATTTTAATTGATGTCAGTACATGGGCCTGTATACGTTCATAGCAAGATCGATCGTTAAGCTGAATGTATGCTTCTTTGTCATACTCTGCCTTAGTCATCAGGATTACATTTCCGCCCTTGTCACTGCTCCTCACTATAATATTTTTATCCTTGGATAGTCTGGTAGTAAGGGCTGTATATTGTTGTGATCGACCATCATGTTTTCTTTTTGTTTTTCCTGTATTTTTTAGAAGTTCTTTCAAATCCCCAACCACATTCTCATGGAATATATCAATGTTGTCTCGTAGCAAAACAGGGTAAAAGGTTGAGAGTGGTCTGAATTGGGTGTTTGATGATACTCTATTGCCCCATTGGTCAATTTCTTTGACTTCATTTGTTACCATGTTTGACTCCTCATAACCTGCCCCTTCAGTTTCCCAAAGTTCTGTGATTGTTCGTGTGCCCTGAGATACATTGATTGTGTCGCTGTTAGCAACAGTTAATTGTGTAGGGGTATTTTTTGGTTTTTCTTTTAACGCATAGAATTTTCGAAGTTTTAACGTCCTTACTGCTTTGTAGACATCGCATCGTGTTGCAGGATAGTTGAAATCACAGGGTGCGGCAAAAGTAAGTCCCAATTTTAGAATTTCTTCTTCCTTTGTCGTTAATTTGAGTGGTGTTAAATTTACAATTGTGCGATTACTAGCTCCTTTTATTCCTGTGGGGTGACAGGTCCCTGTCCCCTTCCACCTTTTCTTCTCTTTTGATACCCTCCTCTTGGCTGCCCTGTGCCTCTGGCGCGGCCGGTAATTTGCCCGCTGTTTCCCTGTCCAGGCTGTATGCGGGGCCTCAGGGTTTTCAATCTCTCCTGGCATAAAAAAGTAATCTCTTGGCCTGGGGAGGGTTTGGGGATTCCTTCCGCTTGTTCCTGCCTGCGGCGGTCAGAATCCGATTCTACTTCTTGGTCAGAGCTAAGAGTGGAATTAGAGGAGTCAGTTTGCACATTTTGCCCCTGTTTCTGTCGAACATTTTTTACTTTGGGTTGAGGTTTCACTGCACCTCTGCGAAGGGCATCGTATTTGCGTGAGTACGTAAATATTTGTCCCAGTTCATAATCGCTACGGTCCCTTTGAAATTTGTATGCTTTTCTTTCAACAATTTTCGCTTCCTCTTTCTTGAGGCGCTCATTCATTGCTTTGGCTAGTTTAGTTCTTTCCTCTTCCTCCCCCCAAAGTTTCCAGTTCTTCTTGGATTGCTGCTATTTCACCCAGTAATTTGGTCCTATCAATATCTGATTATTTATTTTATTTATTTATTTATTTATTTGATGGTTTTTGTAGAGCGCGTAGTAACTCCGAAGAGCATCCCAGCGCTAAACTGCTACTCCAGGGGTTTTGGCCAGCTAGTAGGGATTATATTTGCGGGAAGAGGAAGGTCTTTAAGGTCTTTCTGAACTGAAGATAGTTCGATTCTGTCCTAAGTTTTCGGGGTAGCTGGTTCCATCGTTTCGCCGTGTGAACCGAGAAGCGACGGCCACCGGTCTTGGCTTTTCTCACTCTAGGGACAGAAATGAGGTTTTCTGCATTGGACCGGAGATCCCTCTCTGCTTTGTATGGGATTAGAAGTTCTTTCAGGAGAGGGGGACCGTTGTTGTTGAGTGTTTTATGGGCCAGACAGAGGGCTTTAAACAAGACCCTTTCTCTGACTGGGAGCCAGTGGAGAGATTTAAGGGCCGGCCTGGCGGAGGATCTTCCAGGTGTGCCCGTGAGTAGACGGGCTGCAGCATTTTGGACTTTCTGCAGTGAGTTCAAGGTGGCTTCAGGGGCTCCCAAGTATATAGCGTTACAGTAGTCTAATCTTGCCAGGATTAGACCCTGGATGAGGAGCCTCCTTGCAGTCTCTGGGAGCAGGGGAAAGATCTTCCTGCAGGCTCTGAGTAGTCCAAAGCATGTCCCTGCGGTTCTCTTTGCCTGGATTTTAAAACTCATGTCTTTCTCAATCCACACACCCAGGCTCTTGACCTCTTCCTTGGGTGCGGGAGGGTCCCCTAGGCACCTGGGCCAAAGGTGAGATGGTAAGGAGGGCCCATTGTGGCCCATCAGGAGGATCTCGGTCTTGGACCCATTCAATTTTAAGGAGGAGAGATTCATCCATCGGTGGACTTCGGAAAGGCAGCTGTGGAGGTCGGAAGAGGCGTGGTGGGGATGGGAGAGGGTGACGACCAGCTGAGTGTCGTCGGCGTAGTTGATGACTGACACGCCGAACGAGCTAACCCTCTTCTCCAGTGGGGCCATATACACGTTGAAAAGTGTGGGGCTCAGAGATGAGCCCTGTGGCACTCCACACCGGAGGGGGATGATGGATGAACAGCTGTCGTTTTCCCGCACCTGGAAGGAGCGTCCAGTCAAAAAGGATTCTAGCCATTTCAGGGCCAGGCCTTTTAATCCGATCTCTCCCAGTCGGTGGATTAAGGTGGAATGGTCTACAGTGTCGAAGGCCGCACTGAGGTCTAGGAGGATCACTGCCACTGATCCTCCTGTGTCCAGAATGCTTCTGGCCTTCTCCACTGCTGTCAGGAGGGCGATGTCAGTGCCCTGCCCTGGACGAAATCCTGTCTGGGAGGCCGCAAGAAGGTTGTTGCTTTCTAGGTAAAGTGAAAGTTGTTTATTTACCAGCTTCTCTGCGATCTTGCTGTTTCCAGGGAGAAGGGATATGGGCCTGTAGTTGGCAAAATCCTCCGGGTCTAAAGAGGGTTTTTTCAGCAGACCTTTGACTGCTGCCGCTTTCCAGCTGGGAGGGACGATGCCCTCTGAGAAAGAGGAATTAATCAGGGCCGTGAGGGGGGGGGATGATGGTGTTTGACACTTTTTTTAGAAAGCGAAGGGGGGCAGGATCAAGGGGAGAGCCGCTTTTAATTGCAGCCATCGTGGTTCCTACTTCTTCCGTTGTTACGGGACCGAAGATGTCCAGGGAGGGTCGGAGGGCTGGCGGCGGTTGAGAATTGGCGATGGTGATGATAGGATCCGGCTGTGTGGGGTCCTGTTCGGAGGGGGGTATAGTTAGAAGAATGTTTTTAATCTTCTCGTCGAAAAAAGTGGCTAGTTTTTGGCATTTGATTTCAGCTGCTTTGGGATCAAGGGGTTTGAGTGGGGGATCGGGGGCGTGGAGTAGTTCTTTTAGAACTATATAGGTTTCGTGAGCTGAGCAGGCCGCGTTTTTAATTCTATCCTCGTAGAAACTAGTTTTAATGCTACGGAGCTCTTTTTTGTAGGATTTTACTGCAGCGCGGAATGCTTCTTTCCGTTCCTCGTTTTTTTCCTTCCTCCAGATTCGTTGGTTTTTTTTGCAAGCCTTACGTAGCAGATTGAGTTCCGGGGTGTACCAGGGTGAGGGATTTACTCTCTTGATGTGTCTAAGAGAGTGAGTTTTAGGCAGGATGGCATCAAGCGATTGGGTAATCCAGGTACTGAAATTTTTGTCCCCTACTACGGTGTTATTGGGGGGATGAGGAACATTTTCTCGGAGTTTGACTGCCCAGACATCTGGGTCCAATTTCTGCCATTGTCTGGAGTGCATTCTGATTTTTGGGGGTGGCGGGGGTACAGTAATAATGTCCCATACTAAGGGAACCAGAAAGTGGTCCGTCCAGGGAAGGGGGATGTGGTCAAGGGATCTGAGGTTGGGGATATTGGAAAGAATGGGATCAAGCAGTTGCCCTTTTTCGTGGGTGGCCTGTGGGTTTTTAAGGTCTAGGCCCATTGAGGTGAGATCCTGGAGTAGTTCATTGGCCGGTTTATCGTCTGGATCCAGAAAATGTACGTTCAAGTCTCCTAATAATAGGTAGTTAGTGGTGGACGTGCATTTGACAGAGGTCTGGTCAGCAATTTTGGTAGAAAAGTCCCCTAAATTGCCTGGTGGGCGGTATATCAACGTTCCTGATATCGAGGTGACAGGGGAGATTGTAATAGTATAGTGGCAGCTTTCATAGCCCTTGATGTTGCCATCAGACGTTCTGCAGGTGAAGGTGTCTTTGAAGATTATTGCGAGTCCACCTCCCCTACCTTCTGGTCTATTCTGTGAGCACATAACGTACCCGGGGGGGAGTGCTAAAACGATGTCTGGGCCACTGCTGGAGGTAAGCCAGGTTTCTGTTAAAAACAGAATATCTATGGCATTGTTGGTAATTAGGAGGTTCACTTCTTGTGCATGTTTCACAAGAGACCTGCAGTTGAGTAGGCCTAAGTACAAACCCTTAGATGCCACGGTCTGACTGCCCGGGATACAGCGGTCACAGGAGGAGAATTGCGTGTCTTCGGTTAGGATGCGCGAGCAGGAGGGATGTCTGTTGGTGTTCAAGGCTAGCAGGTCAGCCCGGGTGTAGATCAAGTTGTTCGGGGCTGCCACGGCCGGAGTAACAGGGCCTAAGGCCGGCTGGGCCCGGACGGGCCCAGACGGGCTTGCCTTTGGCGCGCCTTCGGCGCGCTGACGGCGCGCCCGCTGCGCCCGTCCGCTGCGCGTCCGGTGATTGCACATCTTTTTGTGGATGACGACGGAGCGTGTGGGAGTGGCCTAAAGGTGGGCGTGGCCTCGTCCCTCGCCGTCAATGGCGGCTGGGTTTGTTTGTTTAGTGGGTGATCGCTACAGCGCTAAATCCGCTGTTAAGGGCGATTTCAGATCGGTCTTAGTGGTGCCAGAAGGGTGAGTGCAGTATAAAATGATAGCTCCAAACAAATTGCGTGACACAAAGAAAATACAATTTTAAAATACAGTTCAGCTCCCGGCTTCCGCCTCAGGAGTAGCGAGGTTCAGGTATGCAGCGCTTCAGATCGCGCTTTATACTCGGAGTGGGCGTGGCCTAAAGGTGGGCGTGGCCTCATCCCTCGCCGTCAATGGCGGCTGGGTTTGTTTGTTTAGTGGGTGATCGCTACAGCGCTAAGTCCGCTGTTAAGGGCGATTTCAGATCGGTCTTAGTGGTGCCAGAAGGGTGAGTGCAGTATAAAATGATAGCTCCAAACAAATTGCGTGACACAAAGAAAATACAATTTTAAAATACAGTTCAGCTCCCGGCTTCCGCCTCAGGAGTAGCGAGGTTCAGGTATGCAGCGCTTCAGATCGCGCTTTATACTCGGAGTGGGCGTGGCCTAAAGGTGGCCGTGGCCTCGTCCCTCGCCGTCAATGGCGGCTGGATTTGTTTGTTTAGTGGGTGATCGCTACAGCGCTAAATCCGCTGTTAAGGGCGATTTCAGATCGGTCTTAGTGGTGCCAGAAGGGTGAGTGCAGTATAAAATGATAGCTCCAAACAAATTGCGTGACACAAAGAAAATACAATTTTAAAATACAGTTCATCTCCCGGCTTCCGCCTCAGGAGTAGCGAGGTTCAGGTATGCAGCGCTTCAGATCGCGCTTTATACTCGGAGTGGGCGTGGCCTAAAGGTGGGCGTGGCCTCGTCCCTCGCCGTCAATGGCGGCTGGGTTTGTTTGTTTAGTGGGTGATCGCTACAGCGCTAAATCCGCTGTTAAGGGCGATTTCAGATCGGTCTTAGTGGTGCCAGAAGGGTGAGTGCAGTATAAAATGATAGCTCCAAACAAATTGCGTGACACAAAGAAAATACAATTTTAAAATACAGTTCAGCTCCCGGCTTCCGCCTCAGGAGTAGCGAGAATTTGTACTTGTCGACATGATGCCTCGAGGTTACACTCCGCCCACTCCCTCATGAGGTCAGGGTTTGGGTCCTCGTATGTGGGGGCGGTAAGAATTCGCAGTCCTCGTGGTATGCGGTTTACTTCAATATACCGCTGCAAGGATTTAGATTCGCACCACTTTGATTGTTCTTGGCGGGACTTTTTTTCTAGAGTTTTGAATAGGTCCCTAATTACTGACAAGCTGCCACCACTGGCGTCATTGTTAGATCTCCCACCGATGTCAGCGGGGAGGGGGGTACTGTCGGAAAACATCGTGGCTGCTAATGTTTCCCGGTCCCGAACATTGTCACCAGACATCCCTGCAATACTAGTATCAATCCACCAGGCGTCTTCAATATCCCCGATAAATATCTGGTATCAAAAGTCTGCCAGTTCACTAAACTTCTCACCCACCGAGTTCTTTAGAGCTTATTTGGTCAGGCGTCTGCTATACCGGTCCTTTAATCACCCGGTCCGCTACACGAGCGGCGCTAGCTCCGACCAGTCTCTCCGCTCTTCGTAAGTCCTTCCGGTTGGTGGGGGTCAGGCGCCCTACTCCTTATATCTATATATATATATATATATATATATCTATATATATATATATATATATAAAAGGAAAAAGCCCCGAACACCAGCTCCTCTCCTAGCGGGGTTGGTCCGAGTTCCGGGGTTGGGGCGAGTTCCGGGCTTCGGGACCCGGTATGAAATGGAAGGAAAATCCCACTTGTATTCTGCTAGTAGGAAAGAAAAACTCGCACTCCTGGGTTTGTTTTGCAGGAAAGTGTATTAGTGGCGATGTGTTTCGAGGGGACGCTCTTCATCAGTGATGTCATCAGTGATGTCACTGACCATGTCATGAATGATGTAATATGTGACATCATCAGCAGTGGATTGCGGGCGCGCAACTGACTATAACAGGGGAGTTTCAATGGTTTTATATGAGTGAAATGTGTAGCTAACTGTAACACCCCTAAAACCTATGTTTTTTTCAGTGAATTTCTAAGGTTTTTAAATGCTAATTCCTAACTATAGCTTATCTGAAACCTATGGTTTCTTCAGTGAATTTCAAAGGTTTTTTAAATGCTAATTCCTAACTATAACATGTCTGAAACCTATGGTTTTTTCAGTGAATTTCAAAGGTTTTTTAAATGCTAATTCCTAACTATAACATGTCTGAAACTTATGGTTTTTTCAGTGAATTTCAAAGATTTTTTAAATGCTAATTTGTAAATATTTTTATTGCTTTTTTAATATTTTCTGCCTACATTTTTTTAACCTTTATATTTTTAGATGTTATTTTTTAAATTACATGACACATTTTTTTTATAATTTCTTTTTACACAAACATATTTTTTTCATTATTTTATATTGTTTATAATATAGTTAAATAATTTTTAATATTTTTTCTTTTTTTTGCAGTTGCACACCCTACGAACACCCTACTCATTTACTGCGCGAAACGTGTCCGCCATTTTAGAGACGCTGTCTAGGATCCGCGAAGGGTGTGCGACGGGTACAGCTTTTCCCACGCGGTTGCTATGCGACTTGTGCGTGACGCCTTGCGCATACACGAGATGTACGTATAATGCGACGTGACGGACGCGTGGTAGCGCTTGACGTCATATATATAACAGACGCAGTGTGTGCGCGACTTCCGCGATTTTTTCAATGTTGAAAAATTTATTTATATATATTTAATATAAATATGAAGACAAGAGATTATCTGAGGTTATTATTTTAATAATTTTCTTTAACTTTCTTAAAAACTACATCACTGTTATCCCAAGGGTAGAAATTTACTTAGCAGGTAAATAGTGTTATTGCTACTTTTTCTTACTCAGTGGTGGATCCGGGATACAGCACTGCTGCATCTCCTCTGAACAGTTGAAAGAATGCAAATTACCAAAGACGCGCGGAAGCCTAGATCGGCGGATCATTTGCTAACCCCGCAATTTTTCCCCCAAAAAAAGAAATAGAGGCCCTGGGAGATCTTGTGGGACCCCCTGAGGAGACCTAGAGGATCAGGGTGTGTCTACCCTCCCCCTTTTCACATTTTAAACACACATTTCACACGCTTCTTCTGCCTCCCTTGTACCGAGACATAAAATGGCTGCCAACAGTTTCTAGTTTTGAATGTTGACAACCACTTGACAGCCAATTAGCCTTCAGCGCGTGATCATAAGAGTGCGCTTATGGTACGATGACAATAAGCAGAGTATACGTATTCAATTTTTTTATGGGAAGTGGGCCGCGTGGCCCCCCTCCCGTGCCCAATTCCGGGCACCGGAGTCCCCAGCCCCCGGGGCATGGCTAATTATATATTATTATTTTATGGCGGAGGGCTGCAAAGCCACCCTCCTGAAGCCACTTCAAGACCACGGGGACATCCAAACTCCATCTATGTATGTACCCCGTAGGAGTTGCTTTCACTTTGCGCATGCATGTTTGTGGTAGCGCATACGTGTTAATGTTACGCATTCGCACAATACGTCCCACCGTCTGGCTATGTACCCCTAACGTATTTAATTTTATTTGCGCATGCTCAATTGCAACATGCCCAATCACAGCTCTCACACTCAGTGACATCATGCTCAACCAATCATCCTTCTGCAAAGCATTTATAAGCTGCCAACCTTCTTGAACTTTTCCTATTCCACAGTCACAGCCATTGAGAGTGTTCATATCCACTTCTTCGTAGGTGAGCACTTTTTTTAAGAGTAATTAAATTAATTAATATGAACAATCTTTAAATACTGTGTAAATGCAATTTATGTTCGATTTGGCAATGCTGTTTTTAAGCACGCTTTCCTGCTTTTTTATATCGTTAAAGTTGACTTTGTAACTTTTGTTTCTGTGCAAATCACTTAATCCTGGTGCGTTTGTTTATTTTGCAAAGCGCCACGTGGCCGTTCCTACAGCAGTGTGCTACATGTTGTTCGAGTGAATGCAATGTAGTTTTTCTCGTGTAAGTAGTGCGTCACGTGCCCCATACATTGCAAAAGTAATGTTTTCCGCAAAAGTATAATTTAGCACTGTTTCCAGCTCTTATAACTTTAATATTTTGCCTGGTAAGCGATGTTTCTGGGCAAATCACTTAATCCTGCCACATATAATTTTTTAAGTAGTGCGTCACGTGCTACTTTCTCCCCATGCAATGCACATGTAATTGATTGATCAATGTTGTATTTTAGCACGCTCTCTATGTTTTTTAATAACCTTAAACTTCATTTGCCCCCTGCTCTATCTCATTATACAGATATCTCAACCATGAGACGTACTGGTTGCCACAAGCTGTCCTGCCCATACTCTATACCACGAGGTGGTGAACAACTCGACACACCCTATCCACTGACTGCTCTCCATATGTTATCAGCCGAAAATTGCAATGGACCTAATGGAGGTATCAGGTTTGTCTTCAACATTTCATGATCGAAAACCATTCTCAGATATGCATTTATGTATTTCATGTGTTTGCAGACGGATAACTGTGTTATTGTCATGTTTTACTAGAATTCGTAGGCATTCTGAAATCAACCAAACATAAAAAAAAGCATGTCCTCCTGATTTTATTGCCCAAATATGTGATTTAAAATTGAACAATGTATGAGATATCATTTTTCTTGCTTCTATAAATATTTTTATAAAATATAAATCTGCATTGTGATAGTCTTATAGACGTTTCTTTCTGAAAGCCATTTCTCATTTAAATGCTTGTAACTCGTTTTCAGCCTGTACTTCAAATACAAAGTAAAAATGTTATTTTTTTTTTTTAAACCTGTCTTTTCATTTTTCTTGCTTTTCATTTCTGAATTTCCAGATCATGGAAGTTGAAAAGGGTTCTATCAGATCAAGCCCAGGAGTTTGTGAATGTAGTGAGTGACCAATCTCGGCCTAATATTTGTATAATGCAATACTATTTCCTATTTTGCTGTCCAAATATAACCTATGATGATTACTTTTCATCCCCAATCCTATTGAGAACAATTGTTTTTAAGAACATTAAAATTAAGCTTGGACATATGTATAACATATACATTTTTAACTCTTTTTTCAGTTACCACAATGTTACGTAAGTCAGCAGCAAGTTACCAACATTGAAGAAAATTTATCCTCCTGTTCCAGTTCATTTCACCGATGTCTTAAATATGGCATGAACTAGTTGTCTGAAGCCAGAGAGATTCACACATTTTTAACGGACAACTTTAAGGTGAATACTCACAATATGACTACTCGACGAAGTTAAAAAGTAACGCATATAAGTACTTGAGGGGTTTTCGTGGCAGATAATCTCCAATTCACACTTGTGCGCATAGGTCTGTCTGATACAGGGTAGATCTCTGTATAACTAAAGAATGATTAGGTATTAGGATGGCATACAGAGCTCCCAACATTCTTACTTTTTTCTTAAAGGGTTCTAAATTGGGATGAATATTAGGCTGTGCAGTAGAGGTTGGAATTGTTGCTCCACTGGTACTTGGGCCTCCTCATGAAGCAGGAGGAGCGTCTCTCAATCTCCTTTACTCTTCCCTTGCAAAGTTGACTGGCTTCTTAGTCTGCAAGTGCTTCCGCACACTTGCAGTTCCACACCAGTCCTCTTTATTGGGGTTTCCTCTTGAAAGCAGTCTTGCATATGCGGCAAGTAACTTTTCTTGCATTCACCTTTTTTAAGACTTGTGAAAATTAATTTCAAATTATTCAATAAATACAGTGTCACTATGCATTGTGTCATATGCTTTATTGGAAATATGCAGAACATGTTCCCTTTAATTGTTGTTAAGTTCTTTACAAGAGAATTTGAAAGAAGAAAGTAGGAGATGAATAACAGAGGTAGGATGTTGAATCTCAAACTGCAAACATTCATAAAAAGGGTGGACCAAAGTCTGCATGTACAGTGCCAGTGGAAGCGTTTCAGGCACACTGCAAACATTTAAAAAATATATAAATATCGTCAAGTGTTACTTTGACTTGTAATGTTTGACCTCATTTAGTCACATCAATCTAATTTTAAACACTAATTTTCTTTTTTGTTTTGCAGATTAACTACAATACTTTTTTTGGAGTCCATATTATATGTTGTTTATTATATTGTTTTGTTAGTTATAGTTATAGCTATTCATTGTATTGTTATCTTTCAGTTATAGTTCCAGTTATTGTTTTAATAAAAGTTAATTAAAAAAGTACATACTTTTTTTTTGTCTGTTTTTTTTGTGGGGGTTGCAGTCATCAATGGAAATGATATTTATAATTTGAAGTATAATTCTGAGGCTAACTCATTAGCAACAAGTTCACCACATAGTGTGGTGAACTTTTAACCTCTGTGCTCACGTAAGTGTTCCATGAACTGTTACTATGGTAACAGGCAGAAAGCCATTTGGGGGTAGGGTTAAAAGTTACTGGCTGCACAAAAAACTGTTTTATTTACCCAGGATCTTCTACATCACAGAAAGGAAAGCAAAGTAAAACAAAAGACTGTGTACCAGATTTACAACCCCCTTGCACCACTTTCGTGTCCAAACCCCCCCACAACATTACAAGTATGTGGGCTTCAATGACCCCCCTCAAGCTTCGGGAACCATCACCCCCTGAAATTTGTGTATTACGGGAGGCAAACTGCGCGTCCTATGTTTATATTTATTCACATGCCACCTTGCGTGATGCCTCACTAGGATGCAGGAGGTCTTCAGCCCCAGGAGCCGCAGCGTCAACCTGACCGAGACCCGGGATAAAAGCTGAAAGATCAGAATCAGAGCCTAAATATCCCGAACCCGCTGTTCGGAGTGAAAAACCCGCAACTGCCCCGAGTCCAGAACCGCTCCGATGAAGAGGAGCTTCTGAGAGGGGCACAGGTGCGACTTCGGCACGTTGATAGACTACCCCAGCAGGTGCAAAAGGTCGACTGAAGTCTGGAGGTGAGAGACGACTGTCTGGGGCGAGCCAGCCTTTAAAAACCAGTCGTCGAGTTAGGGGAAGACTGGAACACCTGATCTGCGTAGATAAGTGAATAAACATGTGAATAAATCTTTCTACTTTTCAATGAAACTATAGAATATTGTCCATATACCACAACAATCTGCGCTTCAATATGCATTGCATCTAATAAAGAGATAGTGTACATTTTACAGATGAAGGAAACCGAGTCTTCCTCATGAACTTTAGACTCTGCATCGGTACTTACTTGTAATTACTAAAATATCTCAATAAACACAAGGGCTCTTTGTAGAACCACCCAACATCTATACACATAAGCTTGATATATATCTCAAAAATACATGCTTCGTTTTTTTCAGCGACCAAATGTGTGGATCCTACGCACATCTCGCAACTTTTTTGTAAAAAAATGTTCTTATTTATTTTGCCCTATGGGTCCCTATGTCACCCCTGAGCAGGCCTAGGGGTCAGGGTGTGTCTAACCTGCCCCTGTTCATGTTTTGCCAACATATTGCACAGAGTTCTTCACCCTCGCTTCGACCGAGGCACAAAATGGCTGCCAACAGTTCCTGGTTTCCAATGTTTACAACCGCTTGACAGCCAATTAGAATTCAGCGTTTGATCAGAACGGTGCGCTTATCCTACGAGGCCAATCCCTGCACAATCCGCGGATCCTCCACGCCCATAGATATATAAATGACTTTAACCTTAATTTTCAAAGAAACTACTGAACAGATTGACACCAGATATGCCAAAGGCACAAGTTAGAACTGAGGACTACCTCTCTGCCAAATGTGGTGTAATTCCGTTCAGCGGTTTGAGCTGTAGCCGTGGCTAAAAGTTGTATGAGAAATTGCATGGAGAAAATGCTTTTTTCTCGGCCCCTGCTTTATCAATCACCCCCAAAGGAAGGAGAGGAACTGAGCTGGCCAAAAAGTTTGGAAATTTTCAAGAAGATTCATCAATCGACGCCAAAGTTATTGGCAACGGAATGTTTCGGTTTTCCTATGGATAATAGGTCCTAATTATAACTACCTACTGGTGACACAAAAACAAAGAAATATAGCAGTTATAATTGTGGTTAACTCAAGTAATTTTAACTTGCACCCTAAGGTAACTAGCGCTCCCTCGCCATGCACAGCTAATTGCTCCACATATTACATAATTAATAACACCTTCTATGGCATCATTAATATTATCAAGGCAGCGTTTGCAATAAAACTATTGATGAGAAAACTGTGCATGGCGGGTGCCTGAGTTCTAGTTACCTTAGCGTGTGAGTTATATTTGCTTGAATTAACCATAACTATTGCTGCTAAATTTCTATGACTTTTTGCAAGTTAATTCAGAATCTAACTATAACTTCCCAGTAACCTTTGGGTTTTTCAGTGAATATATGTATATATGTATTGCACAAATGTATTTTCAATCCTATTTGTTATCCTACGATGAGCCTGCTAGTTTCATGGACGAGTGATATTCAATATATTAATTTGTCTATTTAATGTATCTCACCAAGAATGCCTTAGTCACACATTTCTTGATTATCCTATTTTTCAGAGTTATATTTGTTCAGCTGATAAAATTAGATAAATAATCTCTGTTGGCACTTAGCAGGTGGGGCATTAGCGGGTAGTGCACATCAAAAAGTCAAATTGTCAGCACAAATTAGATCATCAAGCACCTAGTCAGTGAGGGCATCTGACATGTGAAATGACAGCATGCAGTGCTTGTGGTAGATTCCATCTCATTAGAGCAACACTGTCATCATCTGACTTTGTGTCATTTGCTTACTTGCAAAAAGGGTGGGGAAGAAGTAAAAAGCAAAGTAACTATTACATTTTAGAATAGTGCTAAAATTGCCTGCTCTTCCTAATTACTTCGACAGAAGAGGATACCTTTCAGTTGGTTTTCTTAGTGCAGAATTATTATGTTTTCAGAAGAGGCGTACATTTAAAGGAGGATTTTTAAATAGGGACCCATTTGAGTTCATTGTCATAGTACCTTTTTAACAAGCTGAAGGTTTATTTGACATGCCCACATAACATTCCCAGCAGCATGTGACCAGACCGTGTAAGGTGGTCAAGGTTACTACGTGGAGGTGAATAAATAAAAGATATCCAAGATTAAACCCGCTCTACAATTTTTTACCTTTGTAGAGAGAAAATGTTCTTCACTTAAAATGATCAGTTTTTGGAATTTCAGAAGACTATTTAACAGTGTGGATGGGAGCTCTGGAGACCCTGCCACGTAATCCTAATTTAATCACTCCTCTATTTCCCCAAAATGATTAATAATTGAAGCAACATATTTGTGAAGCATTAAGTGATCATGAACATGCTGGAGGTTCTTGCTTGAAAGAAAACAGTAGGTGTTATATTGAAACTGCAGAATTGGCAGAAGTCCTTGACATAAATGTAGTGTTGAGGGGCATATAGCAAACATGGAGTCAGGGGAAGGGAAGGACACCTCTTAGGATACCTCACACTAGGTAGACACAGACAGGTGATCGATATTGTTAGTGGTACTCAATAGGAAGGCAAGACAGCACATGTGCTATAGGCCTATAATGAGAGAACGGTTATGTACAAATAGAGCAGGGTATGACATCTGAGTTGGACGTGTGTAATACTGCCCTAGGTGACTTCTGGCTAATGAGTTATTGTTAGATTGGGTCTCTAGTTGGCAGAGTCATGCCCCCTGTCCAAAAGGGGTCCCAATCCTTGTCAAGGTAAGCTAGATACACACTTTAAATTAACCTGTGCCCACCCTCTGGTAGCGTGACATAGAGCAGGCACGCTTAACTTAAGAGGCAATGTGTAAAGTATACAGACACACAATAACACAATGAAAACACCACCAAAAGACTCCAGATAGGTTTCGAAAAATAGACAAAAATTTTATGAGTAAGACAAGATCAAAAGGAAACATTATCCAATAAGAGGAACAAACAGCCTGATTCATCAATCTCCCGTTTTGCGAGCCCCTAATAGCGAATCATAAGGAATCGCTATTAAGGACTTGCAAAACGGGATTCATGTAGGAATTGCAAAAAATATTGCGATTCCTACATGTTCCTTTTTTGCGATTAGCAAATTGCTAATCGCAAATAAGGATGCGATTTCTAGGGTGCAGGGGTGTCCAAAGGACACCCTGTAGCACCCCTGAAATGTAATCTACATTGGTGTTGCACACACACATGTCCAAAGGACATGTGTGTGTAACATGCAACTTAGAAAAATGCATTTAAATGCATTTTTCTAAGTTTTTGCTATTTACCACGAGGTCTGACCTCTCGGTAAATAGCGGCCCGAAATTGCAATTTTGCAATTTTAAAATGATTCATGAATTGCATTTAAGGAATCTCAAATAGAGATTCCTTAAATGCAATTCTTCGCAAATGTGCGAATTCTTTAATAGCGAATTTTGCATTTGGGATGATGAATCCCAAATGCAAAAATTGCACTTGCAAAAGGCAAGATTCTGAGAATCTTGCCCTTTGCAAGTGCAATTTAGCTTGATGAATCAGGCTGAAAGTTATTAATTTTTAAAGAATAAATCAGAAATAGCTTTAATAGTAATGCTGCACTCACCTTTACCAGTAAAGAGGATTTATCATTTTGATTCCAAATATATGAAACATGAGATAGCTACTCCTTTCTAATAAGGAAATACAACTTAAACGTGTTTTAAAACATCTCCAATGTTAGCCTATGAGAGGAGTATGCCTCACAATAGTAAAACATGAATTTACATGTTTGCCACTACCAGGACAAGTAAAACCTAAAGGTACATGTCCTACCTTTTAATTACACAGTACCCTGCCCTTAGGGCCACGTAGGGCCTACCTTATGTGTGACTTATGTGTAATGAAAGGGGCTTTTAAGGCTTACCAAGTGGTTATAACTGGTAAGTTGAAGTGGTAGTAAACTGCAAATATGGGCCTTGCAATGGCAGGCCTGAGACAGGTTTGAAAAGGTACTTGTGTGTACGTGTAGGCCCACTAGTCACATTTAGTTTTTTAGCTCCCTGGGTATATAGTATAACATTTTACAAGGGATTTACAGATAAACTAAATATGTCAATTGTGTATACGCCAATGTTACCATGTTTAGAGACTAGAGCACATGCACTTTAGCACTGGTTAGCAGTGGTAAAGTGCTCAGAGTCCTAAAGCCAACAAAACGAGGTCAGAAAAAGAGGAGGAGGGCAAAAAGTGGATGACCCTTTAGAGAGGACCCTTTTCCAACAGTGATGCTGATGGCTACTGAAGCCCAATAAAAGAGCTTAGAAGTTGGAGACAAAGGGCCTCTCCCTCATGCAGACCAGACAAGAGAACATAGGTATCATGTGCAGCTAGGACTCTTCTTTTAGACTGGTGAGTTGCTTGCTGACCGAGTTCAGGTAAATTGTTAAATAATGACTGTGCAGCAGGAGGGAGGGGCAGCCTACAAGCCCCAGGAGCCTTTGCTTTGCGGCCTTTGCCGCCACTGCAAATCCGCTCCCAGATGTGCTTAAATGTTACCCTCTGGCCTGGCAGCCTGGAAGCCCGCACTGTACATCAGGAAGGAGGGGGCAGTCTACAAGCCCTGGGAGCCTTTGCGGCGATTACCACCACCGCAAATCGTGCCCGGAGGCGCTTAAATCCTACGCTCGGGCCCCACAGGGCGGGAGCCCGCACTGTGCAGCAGGAAGGAGAGGGCAGCCTACAAGCCCCAACACCCTGTACTTTGCCGCCACCTTTGCCGCTACAGCGAATCGGCACCCGAAAGCACTTACATATTATGCTTGGGCCCGCAGTGCGGGAGCCTGCACTGTGCAGCAGGAAGGAGGGGGCAGCCTACACGTCCCAGCAGCCTTTGGTTTTTGACCTTTTGCCACCACCGTAAATCCGCGCCCGGAGGCGCTTAAATAGTACGCTCAGGCCCTGCAGTGCAGGAGCCCGGACTGTGCAGCAGGAAGGAGGGGGCAGCCTACAAGTCCCAGGAGCCTTTGCTTTGAGCAGTTGCAGAAAAACCCCACAAGGAGGCCCTAAATATTACACTCGGGCCCCACAGCGCGGGACACACGCAGGTGTACCCATTCAAGACCGGAGGAGGCTGGGCCTTCCGGTCTCGGATGGTCCATTCCTCTAATGCTTGCCATCCTCTGTATGCAGCAGCTGAAAGATCTAGTTGAGATGGGAAGAAAGAAGCCTACAGGGACTCCAGCCTCTGGGGTAACTATAGCCACCCTCGATTCATTCTTAACTAAAGCCACTAATGCCATTTCCATGGAAATTGTTATAGCAGAGCAACGGCTCTTCCTGGGTAATGTTGCTTGTGTTTCTTTGGTAGGTCCAGAGGGCGTGATAACCACTCCCATGTCTAATATTAATCCTGGAATACTGGGCCTGGGTCTGGATCCGGGTCTTTCAGATGCTGGTTGGAGTCAAGCTCTTAACAGTTCTGTTGCCTCAAATGGTTAATGCCACGGAATACGTTACGGATAATGCCATACCAATTCCTACCTCTCTTACAATGAAGTCTACTATTATACCATGGGCAAGCGGTGAGAGGAAAAAAGGTCCATGTAAAGAGTCAGCCCAACCAAAAACAAAAAAGGCAAGGAAGGCAACTCCCTCAGTCAAGTCTAGATCCGGATTTAGTCAACCTGGATTTATCATGGCCTCCGGAGGATCCTTTTGTTTTATTATTCCCCCTGTTTCAACCAATATTGTCTCATTTGGAGTCCATTGAACAGAAATTACAAGAGCTTTTAAATCACAGTTCTTTTCCTAAATATACATATGCTCCTGTTAATGACGTTATACAACACACAGAGAATCCCTCTAACGTTCATCCCCATCACTCAAGGGTGGACAGCTCTTTAACTGTGGGTAAATCCGGGCGTGGAGCGGCAAATAGGCCATGTTCTACAATGTCTCAAGTAAGTATTAGTGCAACGTAAACAAGTGTCAGAGACTTTCTACAAGTGATTAGATCTTTGGATGATACACCACTAGGCTCTTCTCCCCCTGTTGTCCCTGAGCCCAGACCATCTATTAGAATTCAACAGAGAGATTCTAACCGGCCTTGCAATCACATATTTGACCTTCCGCCTGCAGCTTGCCCATATGTTCTAGTTTTGGTTAAGGCGTCAGCCCTTAGAGCCTCCCAAAGAGAATCCACCTTACAACTCATGGATAAATCTGAGCATTGGCTCTCTAATCATACAAGATTGGGGCATTTAATACAGAATTTTTTATTAATGGCGAGAAGAACACAATGGATTGGTCCAACCACAAAGGCCTCGGAGGGTGACTGCATCGTGCTAAATTTTGAATCTGTGCCGGCTCACAAGGCACCTACCAAAATTTGCCTCGTACCCCTGAGTTTCTTCTATAACCCACAGAGCCTGCTATGTGGATTGGTCCCTGGTAGCAGTCTGGTTTTTCCTGTTTGTGATAGTTCACCAATGTTGAATAACCTGAATCATCCAGATTATCTCAATCATAATAGGTTTGCCCCCCCCTTTCAGGTCTGGACTCCTGTGATTGACTTGCATCAGCTAAACAGTTATCCTATATGCCACCTGATTTAGGGGTAAACAAGGGCATTGTTAATGATGTACAATTTTCGCTTCAGGGAGTAATGGATCCACAGCTTAATTAGGGCTATGTCCCCCTAGTTTTATCACATCCAGTGTTTCAGGGTACTCTCAGCGATGCAACCATTTTATCTTATATACTCCTGTCCTGGAATATAGCAGGCTACAAAAGCACGTGAGATAATGAAGCATGGCTCTCCGCCATCCCTAACTTCAAATATCATTTGTGTACAATAAACTTGCGAGGCTTAATCAATTTCCATTAATGGATATTGCTTGTTTCAAACACTAGCAATACCAGCCACAGGGGGGGGACTAGGGGGGGGGTCTGCTTACACTGATCTCCAATTCAGTTGTATTTAATATTTTAAGTTTTATAAATATCCCATCCTACTTTCACATTTTAATAATTAAAGATTATGACTCATGGGATCTTATGTTAGTGAATTATTATAATAATAACTTCTTAAATCCTTGCGTGGTTCCTAAGCATTTAGATGATGTATAAGGGGATTTAGTGGAGGCTCATCCTAAACCTCTGAACTCATCTGGCTTTGGAGACTTTAATCTAAAGGTGTGTCTGAGAAATGATAAGGAAGCATGCGGGATTGTGGATTTTAAAGAAGACCTTATTATAAATTTTCATCATGATTCCCAGGGTGATGTCGTAAATAATATTTTGATGAATGCCAATTGGAGGTCTGCAATGAAATAGATCCACTCATGGGGCAGCTTTTCTCCACATTCTATAGAGCAGAGTACTCCTCTACAATTGATTATGTTATTGCTACAGACACCTTTGAAATATGTTTTATAGAGCCAAAGCAACAATTCACAGTATTTAGTGATCATGCAGTGCTCTCCTGTGCCTTAAGTTGGCTTGATCTAAAATCACGCAATGGCACCAGAGTCCCCAACCCTACTTCAGCTAGGAAAAATGGTTTTGTGCTGAGTGGGATAGAGTTGATGTTTCTAAGATTTTCACAAATTTTATTTTGACAAATCAAGAGAATATTAATTTCTGCCTGAACCTTCTGGCAGGTCAAACCCAGGTAGTCGAGACCTTCAGTAATCTCTTAACTTTTATCAAGTTACAACTGACACGTCCAGTGTCGGCAAAAGCCATTCCGCAGCATTGTTGGTTTAATAAGTCCTGTGTTACAGCCTCAAATAACCTACGATTAGCTCTTAAAACTATACCAAGGGATAGAGACCTTATTCGTACTTTGAGGGAAGCCTATAAAACTACGAGAGTGTCAAGATTAAAACAGCTAAAAGCTGAGACCTGGGACAATTTAAAACGAGCTTTCGCACTTTGCAATAATAATGCATTTTGGAAGGTGATTAATACCCCATTTTTAAATGATCACAGAGTACCTTCTATGGATACACATATTGATGAGGACTCCTGGATAAGGTACTTCCAGGAAATCTTCAAACTCTCAGATGTTTCGAATCTGTCAGTTTGCTGCCCATCTAATATGTTGCCTTCCTTTCTTTCATTCGAGCTTGAAACGCCAGGCCCTGAAGGGGTCCCTAATTACATTTTTCTCTTAAATATTCCTTTTTGGGCTTCTTTGTTAAATGCGGTTTTTAATGCAATAGCTCAGTCTGGTCCCCTGCCCTCCTGGAAACAATCTGTTATTATCCCAATTTTTCAAAAAGGGGACACTTCTTCCCCTGCCAATTATCAATCTATCTAATTGCGTGCCAGCATGGCCAAGTTAATGGGTAGGTTACTACTAAATAAATTGGAAGCTTGGGCAGAGGATAAAAAGATTCTCTTGGGTGTACAGTATGGGTTCAGAAAGGGCAGGGGAACCATTGACCAGTGTCTTAATTTGTCCCTGATGGTAGGAAAGTACACTTGGGCAAAAAAGGGCTCCATATACATGGCCTTTATGGATCTTTCTAAGGCCTTTGATTGTGTTGTGCATAGCAAACTCTGGTTCATCTAGAAGGAGATGGAAGTAAACAAGGCTATTATTGAGGTCATCAGGGATCTATAAAGGGATGCTACTGCCATGGTCCACTATAGGAGGCATGGTGAATGCACAAATTCCTTTAAAATCGAAATAGGCATCAGACAAGGGTGCGTTTTGGCACCGTTTCTGTTTGCCCTCTACGCTAATAACTTAAATATTGCCTTGAGTAACACTGCAAAAGATACTGACAACTCCCCTTCCAATTATGCTTTACATAGATGATGCCGTTTTGCTGGCAAGGACCCCTCTGGCTCTGCAAAATCTGATTGATTTTATATTCTGCTTTCATGACTGGACCTGCATGTCAATAAAGCAAAAACATATATTATGGCATTGGGGGTCCAAATAAGAAGCAGCTAAGCTATCATCTAGCCAGGGACAAAATAGAACAGGTCCATTGTTTTAATTATTTAGCGGTTGTTTTTATTCCAAGCAGAACTAGAAGGAGACGTTGCAGACACAAGCTAATCTCATGGGCCAAAGTATTGCTGCCATTTTTGGATTTTTTAAGAAATTAATGAAAATGTCAAAAATCTATTTGGCTAAAACTGTCTCAATTGCCACATATGGAGCAGCTATGTGGGGCTATCGGAGGTGAGAGCACTTCAAATCATGGAGGATACATTTGTTAAAAGATTACTCTCACTACCTTTAGCAGGCAATCATTTTATCGCTCAAAAGGAATTGAGTTTGCCTTTTATCACTGATGCTATTAAATTGGCCCCACTCACTATATAGCTTTCAGTCTGGTAAAGAAGCTCGGTTGATCTGAATCAGAAGATCATAACATATATTAAGAACCTAAATCAAGCTTATAAAATACCCTGGCTTTCATATGTTAATCATACTCTTGTCTCTTTGGGACTTGCATTTTTATATGACTCTCCTCCCTCCGCCAAATATTCCCCGAAACACATTTAAAAGATATCTTTTTAAAGAAAAGCGGTTGCAGAAAGACGGGATAGATATAAAGGGAAACAATCTGTTAAAATCTATGATAGTCTATCGCATATTCCCCTAGTCTCTAGTTCTTATCTAGTGTTAGTAGGGAATAGACAGCATCACCACATTTTGACTAGATTCCAATTGAATTATATCCTGCTAATGTTGGGCCATCCGAATAATGTTTTTTCTATAAACGATCTACCGCCTTGCCCCTGTGATGATAAGGCAACTCAATCCACTGAGCATATCCTCTTTTTTTGTACATTTTATACAATAGAGAAAAATTATTTTATTGTGCCACTTTTAAATAAATTCTCATTCTGTTCTTTTGCACTTGCACTTTCCACTTTCTATCAACTAGAAACCGCGTTTGTGTGTTATGCATTGTCATCATTTTTATTGGCAGCTATACAATCCCACAAATCTCGATAGTACACCTTTTCTAGTATTTTAAAATGTTTGCTTTACTAGAAACTTGATGTTTGCTGCTATTTGTTATGCTTTTAATATGAAATTATTAACCTAATTGTTCATTGTCTGATATGTACTGTCATTATCTTTTTAACTATGGTTCTTTGTATCATATGCAACAATATTTTATATGCACTTTTATGCATTTTTTATTGTAATGTGAAATAAAGTTATTTGATGATGATGAGGATGACCGAATTTCAAATGCTTTCTGTGTATATCTTTTTGGTTAACTACTATGGGGGCAGTAAGCATGCCACGTGCAAATTGTTTCTTTGCTATTTTTTGTGTGACAGGTGGTCCCAGAGGACGGTTGAGGTGTATGTCCCCTGTGGATGAAAAGTGTATTGTTTTCCATATGAAGATTGATGTGTTGCTTGAAATGGAGAAATCAGAAATGTACCATATCTACTAAGTTATGGCACACTTCTGCACCGTTCTTGCGATGGCACATTGTGTGCTGTCTAATGCCAAAACACACACTTGTGCCATGGTGCAACAGTGCCTGCATTACAGACAGTATTGTTTTTCTGAAGGAAAGGATACCTTCCTACACAAAAACAATCCTAAGGGGCAATTTCCTCTTTCTATGTGTGACTCTGAATGCATCACCCATAGAAAGGGAAAGTAACAAGGAGAAATAAAAATATTTTTCCTTGTTACGCCATCTTCGGATTGCACACCCCTTTGGCAGAATCCCAGGTTTACTGATTTTAGTAAATCTGAAATTGCATCAAATTCTAAGGGTGGATGCACAGGAAAGCCAGTGCTCCTCTCCTGGAACAGCTATTGCTACGAAATGTAATGCAACACAGCACAAGCCTCTGCTTAAGTGGTGCTGGCATAATTTTTGCAGTGGGGTGCTTCCATTAGTGTTACATCACTGATGTCCTACGGATTGTAAAAAATCCAGGTGACACACAAAGAACAAGTATAGCAAATGAGCCACATACATTCACTAGAAGAGTGTTAAAGTTGTGGTATGTAGCCAGTGGTGAATTTTAGAGCAACATGTTGCAAATATATTACCAACGCATGGTGTGGTAGCACACTTTCATTTACATTCCCATTGAAATGGCCACAAACTTTGCAGTGAGGTGCAATTTTATTGATAAAACTACATTGCACACAGATGATAGTATGCATAAATCAGGCCAGAAAATATTTAACGTTTGTACATCATCCTGTTTCTTGATTTTTTTTGGTCACATTAAAGTCTTTATTTCCATCACACCTCTCAATTACAAGAACATTTTTCTTCATTTGTGCTTTGAATGTATCGCCTATTTGTACCGCGCTTACTGTCACCCAAAGGGTATCCTGGCGCTTGACACTTAGAACACCGTGATGTTATGCTGTTATGGCAATTACACTGCCCTAGGGAAAAGATACGTTTTTAAACCTTTTTTAAAGGAGGAGAGATCCTCGACGATTCTCAGCGAAAAGGGTAAAGAATTCCACAGCTTAGCCGCGGTAAATCTGAAGGCGCGCCCGCCCATCCGAGTCCTCATAATCTTGGGAACTGCCACCAGGCGAGCTGATGAAGAACGTAGCGCTCTGGCCGGCATGTACCATGAGAACAGCTTCTGCAGCGGAACGGGCCCCTGCCCATGAAGGGCCTTAAAAACCAAGCATGCTGCCTTAAAATGGATACGCTGGAAAATTGGCAGCCAATGAAGATCAGAGAGCGCCAGAGAAGAAGAATCAGAGCGCAGCCGTGAAAGAGTCAGCTTAGCAGCCATGTTCTGTACTCGCTGCAGTTTGCCAACCAAGGTGGCTGGCGCCCCAAGAAGTAGTGCGTTGCAGTAATCAAGCCTGCTTAAGATGATACTACGCACTATCTCTGGGCGGGCGTGGACCGGGTGCATAGGGAGTATCTTGCGTAATGTGCGAAGCAACATCATGCAGGTGGCCACTGTTTTATTCACAAACACATCCAGCTGTAAATAGGCTCCCAACATCACACCCAGTTTTCGAACAGAGTCTGCCGCCCATAGCAGTGCCCTGGGAAGGAGACTGCCAAAAGTCCGTCGGCAGAGGTCTCGGGATACGATCCAAGGAGCAATGCAGTACCTCAGTTTTTGAGCTGTTAAATTGCAGGGAGTTTTGACGAAGCCATTCCGCAGTGGTTGTCATACAGCGATGGAAGGTCTCCTGGGATACTGCATCCCTACCTTCAAGAGAGAAAATGAGCTGCGTGTCATCAGCGTAGTTGGTGACTGTCATACCAAAGGACTTGATCAACCTGACCAGAGGAAGGAGATATAAATTAAATAAAATAGGACTGATGGCCGACCCTTGTGGTACGCCCTGTCCC
The DNA here is from genome assembly GCF_964261635.1 of Lissotriton helveticus. Lineage (NCBI taxonomy): Eukaryota > Metazoa > Chordata > Amphibia > Caudata > Salamandridae > Lissotriton > Lissotriton helveticus. The sequence continues at coordinate 642,465,167 of NC_136071.1, read as the reverse complement.
ACTTTTTTGATGACAGATGTGTAGGGTGGCAGGGCTACCACCTGATGTCTATCACCGAGATAGGAGACCAGTCAATCCCGGGCCAGGCCGGCCACCCTGATTTCCTCCAGTCTGTTAACTAGGATGGCGTGGCTGACCGTATCGAACGCGGCCGACATATCGAGCAGCACTAGAAAGGCTGCCCGGCCAAGGTCGACACGCGAACGTAGGTCATCCAAAACTGCCATCAATGCTGACTCAGTACCATGGCCCGGCCTGAAGCCAAACTGAGCCACATCCAAACAGATGTTCGTCTCCATAAAACTGGACAGATGTTTGGTGACCAGTTTCTCCAAGATCTTAATAGGAAAGGGAAGCAACGAGATGGGCATCCAATGTTGCCTTCTTCAAGAGAGGAGAGACCACGGCCAGTTTCCAACAATCAGGAACTCGACCGGTACTGAGGGACTGGCAGCAGATGGCATGGAGGGGGGGAAAGAGCTCTTCTTGAAACATTTTCCAGAACTTGTCAGGTAGCGGGTCCAGAGGGGAGCCTGAGGACACCCCGTTGGCCAAAACACAGAATTATTCGAAAGAGGGAAGAGGAAAGCTGTTCAACTGTACCTGCCTTCCATCTTCCTCCAGTGACCCAGAAGTAGATGACAATGCGGGGTCAGGCGGACACTGAGGACAAGGGATGGCCGGGGCACACAGGTTACTCAGAATAGTAGCAATCTTATCCTCGAAGGCTTGTGCCAGAGAATCACATAAGGCTTGAGAAGCCGGAACATCATTGATGGCACAGGCAGGGCGAGAGAGGTCCTTGACGATCTTAAACAGGGTCTGGGATTTATTTGCTGCTTGCAGCAGCGTCTCCTCTAAAAACCTGGCTTTGGCACACTTAATCTGTGCTTTGTAGTTCAGCAAAGTCTGTTTAAACAGGACTTTGTCAGACTCAAGGTACTGCTTTCTCCAGGTTCGTTCCGCCCGCTTACACTGAAGTTTCAGCTGGAGTAAATCTTGCGAGTACCAAGGCATGGCAAGCTTAGTCCTATCCCTAGTTTTCCGCAAAGGGGCCAATTGATCCAATGAGTCAGTGATTTGCCGGCTAAGGATCTCATAGCTCTCCTCCACGCTACCTCCCAGGGTAACTCCCTCTGAGAGCAGGGTTGGCAGGCTCGAATATTGCCTGGACCATTGCCTGCTAAGCTTGGTAGAAGCTCCTTTGCTGCCATCCCTCGATATAGCGGCAGGAAGAGAGAGGGAGAAATGAATAGGAGTATGGTCCGTCCAGCACTGAGGGGCAATATCCCGAATAACAACCTGACTAGTATCCGCAAAGATCAGGTCTAAGACCTGACCCTTTTGGTGGGTCTGAGAAAGCACCAGCTGCTGCAGATGAATATTACAGCAGGCCTGGACCAAGTCTTTATAAGCTGAGTCCAGAGGTCCATTAGGCCAGAGATTAAAATCTCCTAGAACCATGAGCCTAGCATGGGTATTGGAAAGATCGTAAATGAGATCTATTAGATCTATTAGCTCCTGCACAGCTGACAAAGCATTGGCCGGGGGTCTGTAACACAGCAATCCAGAGTGCAAGACACCTCCCTGACCTTTTAGGAGGAAGCCCATTAATTCACAGCCCGGGACTTCCCTAATATCCAACTGCGAAAGATCCAGTTCTTCCCTAAAAATAAAGCCTAGACCACCTCCTCTATTCCCTACCCGGGGGGTATGCCTAATTTTGTATCCCGAAGGGCAGGCTAGACCCAGCTCTACCGCACTATCAGGTCTAGTCCATTTCTCTGTTAAGAAGAGCACGTCCAACTCAAAGAATTCGATGAGGAGTACAATTTCTACATGATGCTTGCTAAGGGATCTAACATTGAGCAAGCCACAGGCCAGTGATTCCAAGCAGCTGGCGGAGATGGTATTTAATCTGCAGTTCGTAGGGGGACATGGATCCAGACTTACCAGTTCCTCTTTAGAGTATATTAAGCGGGCCGAAGGCGAAGAGGCAACATTTCCGGCGCCTGGCGCGGCCTGTGCGCGAACGGGCGCAAACGGGCTTAACTCTGGCGCACCTCCGGCGCGTCCCCGCAGCGCGCTCACGCTGCGCGCCTGCATTCTAGGTCCTTAAGTAAGGTTAGCCAAGTGCCCCAGAAACACTAGCACACTACCCAAGATGGCGTCTTGGGAGCATGTCAAACCCCTGAATACACACCCAAGATGGCGGTCGGGAACAACAGAGCATGGGGCTCACCAAAGTGGTGAGTGGTTATACCAATTATAGTGCGGGAAATGCGGCAAGAGTAGGGGTCTAGGCGCAGTACTAACACTAAAATAATGTAGTGTAAAGTGATTAAAAATTCGCGAGTGTCGAGCGGCGATTCAGCAGGAGCAGCGTTGCATACAGCAGCTTTCATAACTGTTTCTACATTTTGAATTATCTGTACAGGAATTTAAATGTTGTTCTATGTTAGAATGAAAACTGACATCCTACAACCTTTCCTTTGGCACTCTGTACCCCAACAAGATTATCAGATAGCAGTGGTGGCTGGTACCTAATGGCGGCAGGGGGTGGGTCTCAGGGCTGGGGGGGAGTAAATGAAGAAAAAACACTTGGTTGTCTTCGTCTGCCACCACCTCCTCTCCCTCTTTGCCCCCTTCTAGGACAGGAAACAGGAAGCACCCGGCTCCCAGCCTCCAGATAACCAATGACAACACTGCAATGCAGCGTTGTGACTAGTCTGAGCGCTGTGGATCTGAGCTCTGCCAAAAAAATGGGAGGCTGGGCATGCTCTCCGTGCAGGCTGTAATGCAGCCTGCATGGAGAATATGCAAAGTGCGCATGACGGTTTGACCATCTTGAGACGGCCGGCCAAAGCATCCTGCGCACTTGGAGTGGGCAAACCACTCCTCCACTGACTTGCTGCGTGAGCACAGCAGCCCAGCACCTACCCAGCTGAGCAAGAGGAAAAATAAAATCTTAATAACAATAAGTTATTATCATTTAATTTTTTTCTTCTTTGACCTGCTCATTGGGTTACTCTCCTCCGCCTTAGCTGAGGAGCCGCCACAGTCAGATAGTTCACTTTTAAAAAATCGTCTAACTTTGCAGTCAGAGAAATAAATGTAAAGATTAACCTTCATGTTAAAAGAATAAGCAGTAACTTGTCAAAAGGCATAGCTTGCCATTTGGCTTCTACCTTTTATCGCACAGCAAATGTGACAAGTTAAAAACTGAATTTAAAAGCATATTTTTGCCCATTCACCTTCTGAACTTCAGCATGGTTATGTTGTGGGTGCTGCAGCAGCACCAGCTGTCCTACTTCCAGCACCTATGCAATTCATTGCATTACATTTTTTGCACAGTCACGCAAAGTGCCTTGTGTGTCTTAGTAAACATCACTTAAAAACTAGCTCTGCATTGCGTCGACTTGCGTCGACTTGCACGACGCAAGGACAATGCAGGTCCTTTGTAAATCTGGTCTTTGATTACAAAGAACTATTTAAGATGCTAGATCTATATGTTTGAAATTGGTGACCGAGTAGTGCCAGATGACAAGAAGATGATGTAGTACTGATACAGGTTGGAAGATGGGAGCTTTTGTGATGTATCTGAAGGTTTTATCTCCAGTTCAAAATCAGAGTTGCTGAGGCATGCAATTCAATTATATACCCAGTGGAAAACTTGAATTAGAACCCCAAGCTACAGCTAACCTCTATGGAGTGTTCCTTGATTGATGCCTCTGTGGACACTTGTGCCCAGAGTGGCAGACAGGTCCATGTGCCTAGTGGGGGGACACGATAAACAGTAATGTAAAAAGGTAAAATGGCCTGTTTTTGCTGACAGCCAACCAGTTTGTGTAGCGATAGTGTGAGGCTGTATGGAGTTAGGGACAATTGTACAGGGTACTCCTGCTGTGATTATCTGATTCTGACTAATAGGAATACGAAAGTGTATTGATATCTTGGGGGGCAAGAGACATCAGTCTTCACATGACTTGTGGCTGAACTCCAAAGAAATCAAATAATCTAAAGACAAATTACACAATCTAGCACAGGGGTCTCCAACCTTTTCACTAACAAGAGCTACTTATGTTCAATGAAAGTCATCCTGAGCTACTAATAATATTAGTGTTGTACACATAAGACAAGTTTACATTGCAAGGCTACAAGCCTTGGTCTCCTCAATGCAGGATTTTTTTTTTACCTCAAAGTTTGATATAGCACGAACTTGAACTAAAGTTATCAGGTATCAGAGCGCTTTACATGAGAACCAGTTGCGTTACATTCATTTTTGCTAGGCACAGGGAGATAAGGGCCAGATGTAGGTAATCCTGAAATACCGAGTCCTTAATAACGGATTTTACCGTTTCGGTATTAAGAACTCGGTATTCCAGATGTACGTAATGAATCGGTAAAAATTACCGATTCGGTAATAATCGCAAAAAAATAGAGATTCGGAATGAATCAGTAAAAATAAATACCGATTCCCCATTACTGAATCGTTATCACCAAATCCTTAATATCGATTCAGTAATTAGCGATTCGGTAATTAAAAAAATCGGTAATTGTTGAATTAGCCAATCCTGTGCATCCTCATTACCTCCCAAACAGGAAGTGGCCACACCCATGCAGCTGCACTGAACCTGGAGCTGACTGTGAGGCAGGGAGCTCAGCAGAGAAGCCAGGAGCAACTCAACTGAATTTTGCAAATAAAACTGAGCAAAATGGAAAATGAGGAGAGGAAGAAGGAGACAGGCGAAAGAAAAAGGAAGCACAAATTCGGTGAGAAGGAGCTGGAGGTCCTTATTGAGGATGTGACCAAGGACCACGACAAATTATTTGGCAAACAGTCCCTGCAAGTGCCTGAATCACAGAAAAGGCACATTTGGCTTGCAATTCCAGAAAGAATAAATACCATTGGAGTCACCCAGCGCTCCATTGAGGACCTAAAAACATGCTGGTATGATCTGAGGAAGCGTGCTAAGGAGAGGCTATCAGAGAGGCAGGAGCAGGCCAACCGTACAGGTGGAAGGAGGAACACAGCACGTGCACCAACTGCCCTGGATCTCCACCTTCCAGCCAGAGAGTGTGAGTGGGATTGGGGATGCAGACAGCTCAGCCAGAGCTGCCAACAAACAAGGCAAGATGCATTCACAGCATGCTGCGCCCCCCACTCCGTACCCCCAATCCCCAAAGAGGCATAGGGACTCCCACTCCAGTACATGTTTACTTAAAACCTGCAATGCATAATGTGAAATGTAGTCAGAAGTAACACATATCAGAACAGTCAGTCCACTGAACCCTAAGGCATGTGACACCAATTAGCAAGCAGCGGACAGTCGGTGTGATTGGCAGGCATGACATTTATTACAATGCAAATGCTGCCAGATAAGTGAGCAAATGTACAATCTGTCTTCACAGGCGAGCAAGTGGGGAGCAAAGGAAAGGCACCCAGGACAGAGAAGACACAAGAGGAGGAGGTCCAGTTGCCTGCAGGGCACACCACCCCACCACCACCACCGCCACCATCACCACCACCATCATCACCATCACCATCACCACCACCACCATCACCACCGCCACCATCAACGCCTCCAGCACTGAGAGGCAGTAGGCATGCAGTAGCCACCCTCCAGCAGATGGAGGTGTCCGAGGAGGACGGCACAAGAGGACAACAGTACACGGTGGCTGAGGATGCCAATGGGACAGGCTCACAGTCCCCCACAGAGCGCGCCCAAACACGTTCCAGACACCGCAGGGCAAGGGCAGTCATTCCTCCTTCTCAGGGCGAAGATGAGAGTGTGTTCGCTGGCCTTGAGGGGAACATGTTGAAGGCCCAGCACCTGCAAGGAAAAGCCATTAGGTCAGTGCAGCCACAGATGCCACAGATGAATGGCCACATGCAGCGTATTGAGAAGGGCATCTGTTCCATTAACACTACTGTGGCTGAGGGCATGAGGAACGTGTCTAAGGCAGTGAGGCTGCTGTGCAGCAAATTAGATGAGGACCGTTTGTCAAGGCGCAGGGAGAGGCAGAAACTTGACAATTACACCAAGGCGTTGAACTGCCTCCACACTGCCACCTCTCTGCTCTGCAGGCACTTGGTGGCCATGCTGGAGGAGATGGCCCATTGCAGCTGTGATGTGGCAAGGGTGCTGGTCACAGTGACCACTGCACTAGAAGTGCTAGAAACCGACAAGGTGTCCACTAGAGGTGATGGGAGTGAAAGTGAAGAGGCTACTAGCTGCAGTAGCATCACACACCCTCCCTCAGAGTCCATGAGGCACAGCGAATGCCACAGCGCTGCCACAGGAGAGACTGTCAGTGAGGACAGTGGGGCCAAGGAACGCAGCAGTGCAGTGCGTGGGCGCAGCAAGTAGAGCCAGCCATAACATGGTTTTCCTCAAATGAGTGCATAACCCATTATTTGTATGGCCACTGCATTTGATTTAGGCCTAACATGTGACACACTTCAAGTTGTGGTGGTGTGCTATAACCATTAAACACCATCACTTACATACAGTAACTGCTTTGTCTTCCTACTTACTCAGAAATAGTTGCATGTTATCTCAGCCCGTCTGTGCCTCCCATCCGGTGCTGCTGCCACACCTGCTGTGCTGTGCTCTGGCTGTGGACAGTCCTCACCCTCGTCCTCAGAGTCAGTTAGTTCCACTGCTGTTCCTTTCTTTGTGGCAAGGTTATGCAGCATTGCACATGTTGTATTATTTTGCAGCAGATGATGGGGCGGTACTGACGTGCACCTCCACTTTTGTGGAGGCAACAGAACCTGCTTTTCAGTAGTCCAAAGGTGCGCTCCACAATGTTGCACGTGCTTTTATGTGCCACATTGTATCTTCTCTCACTTGCGGTGGAAGGGTTGAGGTATGGAGTTAGGATAAATGACAGCACAACATATGCGCTGTCACCTAAGTGGGAAAGGAAGTGCCATTGATTGGAGTCACCAATACATTCATCCAAGGTATACATCAAGGTGTGTCACATTGATTTACCTAGCAGGTATCCTTCTACAAATACACCACCAGCCAGACATGTGTAGATCCCACTGTTCCTGAATATGTAGGAGTCATGGATACTCCCTGGAAATTTGGCCACGATGTCAGTGATGATGTTGTCGGCATCACATATCACCTGCATGTTGATGGAATGCGTGGATTTGCGGTTGCGGTATATGTATTCTGTAGCAGCAGGTGGGAAGATTGGTATGTGGGTCCCATCAATGCACCCTATTACATGTGGGAACTGTGCCGTTTGGTAGAAATCAAGCTTTGTCTTCTGCAGTTCCGCCTGTGTGCTGAGGAAGCGAATGTAGTGATGCATTCTCTGCATCATGGCATCCAAGAAGGAGTTGAAGAAACGGGACAGGCAACTCTGTGACACACCACCTGCCACAGCTATCACACCCTGGTAACTTCCTGATGCAAGTAGGTGCAGTCTACAGAGCACCTGCACATGTGTTGGTATGGCATGCACCCTTGGTGTCTGATGCACCAGGAATGGGTGCAGGTCCCGTATCAGTTCTAGGATGGTTTGTTGGTGTAGCCTGTACCTCTCATGTATTTCTGCCTCAGTCATTTGGAACAGCGTGACACGCAGTCTGTACACACGCTCCTCCCATCTCCAGACCCTCAGTCCTGCTGCTCGCAAACGTAGCCGCCTTGCTATAACATAGAGGGCCGCCATTGTGTTCACACTGTTGCATTTTGGGGCTGTTTATATGCAGTGCACCTGATTACCACCTGCTTGGAGTCAGTGGTAATAACCGATTCTTAAATACCGATTTTTGGCAAATTCGGTATTACCGATTTTTGGTACAACGCATTTGCGATTATTTACCGATTTCTAATTTACAGATTCGGTACTTTAGTGTTTCGGTTTCTGCTAATCGCTAAATAAGGAATCGGTAACTGGTTTCCCTTATTTTTACCGATTCCTTATTAGCGATGGTGTTCAGTAATACCTACATCCCACATGGGTAAATTCTGGTTGGTAACGCTGCAATTTAACAAATTTCGGCGTTACCGACCGATATTTAGCCACCTACATCTGGCCCTAAGTGATTTGCCCAGAATCACAGGATGTTGGCCGTTGTTGCCGAGACTTGAACCCAGTTCCCCAGATTTGAGGTCGACCGCCCCAGCCGTTAGACTACATCCTCTCCCCTAGGATTGCCAGCATTAATGTAAAAAAGGTGTAGTCAATTTGGAATACCTCTACAAGGGCAATACATAACAACCACGGTTGCAATGCACCCTTGCACCAACGTAATAATATTAGTAATAAGTCTCTCAGGGCTGAATGTGTTATCATTCAAATATCAGATTTAAATACATTTTGGAAATTAAGGTTTCAGAAAATACACACATTTTCATACCAAATACACACTTTCCAATTTTGATATACATATACTAATTCAATCATGAACTACTCGTTGGAACGCCTGATCTAGCATCTACAAAAATCAGGTTTCTGTGAAGATTCCTATGCTTATCCTTGATACTTATACAAACTGGTGGATGAAATGTCATCTTTGACATCTCCTACTAATATGATATAGAAGGAGAAATGTATTCGACTCAAAAGTGACACTTGCTGTACACCGACTTTTTTGGGAGGTGGTGAAGTAGCCATGAACACTATGAGACGGTAAATCATTAATCAGAGAGATATGAGAGGAATCTGGAGATTGCTAGTGCCTTGCCCTGACTAGGATTTTGGTTATTGCTTGACCAGGGCTCACACCCTAGTCAACCATAAACCCTTACATATAAACTGAATGACCAGTTCTTAGTCTTTGAAGAGATATAGAACCCATTTTGCCTTGAAATCTGATGACTCTTGTAAGGACAATATACTTGTGTTTGACTGTCTCCCCGTCCGTGTTGTGTATCAGATCAGTTCTTGGCATGATATGAGGCAGACTCACATAAAGAGACGCAAACTTAAGTAGCTTACTGTGAACATTGACTCGTAACACCAAACAAAAGTCAAAAACAAGTGTGTACAGATTGCAAATTTCTTATTTTGACTGTAACTCTCTGTATTTCTTTCATTAAAACCTAAATAAACAACATGTGTAACAAAAGAGGGTGATGAATATGATCAAATACTGTAGAGTGTTCAGGAACATTAATAACTACTCACAAAGGTAAATTTACATGTGAGTAACTCCACACTTGTAAATGTATTCTTACACTTTATAGTAAGTACTTTTGGCTAGTCATCATTGCTGAGAGAAAATATACTACAAGCTGTAGACTCTGGAGCCAAATTTTTGAGAGGAAAGTTACTACTAGCAACATTTCACACGTAGGCAGAGATCTTCGCTGCCTAAGCATAGATCTCCCATGCTAAAGTATTGGATTTTTTTAAAGTTTATTAAACTGCATATATTTATTTTAAATGTAGAACAGCATAACATAATTATAGTGCTATTTTTATTTTATTTATTTATTCATTTTATTTAAAGATTTATCAGAGCGCTTTACATTAGGTTCCACAAAATTTGATCAGTTGCTAGAAAGACATTTCAAGAGCATGGATGCGAGGAAGGGTAAGGGGGCAGGGAAAGTGGGGTAGGGGAAGGTAGGACAGGGAGACGAAGTGATATCTGCCCGAAGACCAGCTGGGTAGGTGACGGCAGAGGGTGAAGTCCAAAGCCCATCTCCTCTTTAGCTTTCAAGTAGCTCCACCGAGCAACGGCCAGAATGCTAGGTCTCTGTGGGACAACTATTAAAAGAGCAAAGCAAACTGGGTAAAAGGAGAGTAGAGGGGAAAGGGTAGGGTCAAGTTGTAGGAGGGAGAGAATGACGGGGAGACGAGGGAAAGTCTTCCCAAAATCCAGTTGGGGAGGTGAGGGCAGAGGGGGAGTCCGCGGCCCATCTCCTCTGTAGATATCATGTAGCTCCACCGGGCATCAGCCAAAAAGTAAGGTCTCCTCGGTCGCTCGCAGGTTCGGTGATTAGATGGGTAGGCCAGATGGAGGCTATGATTCGAGTTCTGTTCGAAGTCTAGATTTAGTCCCAGAGTAGTGGTACAGGGTGGAAGGGACCACTGAGGTAGCCATCTTTGGTCCGGGAGGGGTCCGCAGTAGACAAAGCTTGGAGGCTGAGGCCAGATGGTAGGTGTCGAGCTGCAGATCTGAAGTGCGTCGCGGGTCATTCCGGGCAGGGTGGTAGAAGGCAGAACGAGAGGTCGAGTCTTGGGGGGGATAAGCCCTTGAACTGGCCCCTTATAAGCTCAGCGTGAGGAGCCAAATCAGCCATGCACTATACACAATGAGCGCACTTCAGGAAATGCAGGCAATGTTCCAATCAATACTCGCGCTCTTACAAAGACGCTAAAGCAGATCAAGTAGATAAAGCCGATCGCTTCGTCTAAATTGGCCGCCATTTTAGTCAGGCACAGCTCTGTTGGGAGTTGTCAGGAGTTCGCAGCAAACCCTGTTGATATCACTCTTCCTCAACAGCAACCAACAATTTTCCCCTTGGTCACCACTTTGCTGGCATACTATCGAAGCGCGAAGCCAGAAAAGAATCTCCGCGTAGCGCTTGGGACCGCCATTTTATTGTCAGGCAGCACTCCCCAAACACGCACCGCTAAAGCCCCCAAAAAGATGAGAAAAAGATGTAAGTACCTTGTTGAGTGTGTAACCAGCCATGAACTCGCAAATCCAGTGTTCGGTGGAACAATCAGGGGATCCGACAAGCCACTAGATCCCTCAGTTTTTAGAATGACCCATTCTGCCATATTAGGTCATCGGATCTCGCAACCGGGACGCCATCAGGGTCATCATTACTACATTCCCCATCAGCCCGTCAAACTCGATGGCACCCAGAGAGCACGGAACAAGAGGACAAAGTGATTTGTTGTATAGTAGCGCACCTGTTTACTTTGACTGTTGAAGGCTACACTGCAAGTCTCTGAATGCAACGAGTTGTCGGCTTAAAAAACAAGAAAGAATAACTTCCTTCCCGAGGGCACCTCATGAGGTTAATTCCCCGTTGGGGCACTCTTCACACATACTTCGACCCCCTTACCCTCTCTCCTTGGTACTCCTAAGTGTGTGAGGCTCTGGAGAAGCTGCGAGCATAGGCAATACTTTGCGTTCTCTTCAATGCCTGAAGTAGACGCAGAAACATAGCCACTTGTTGAACCTCTGCAGCAACAAGCGCCCAGAGGCCACCGGTCAGTGCTGCGCTATACAGAGTTACTTGGTCTGGTGCAAGCGGACCCACTTCTACAGGTGCACAGGGTCACACACTGTGCCCCTGAGCAGTATCTGCCACCTGTTGGTGCAGTAGATGGTGGCAACTTGCAAGGTATGCAGGGCACCAAAGCGTTAAACAGCTGAAGGTGCCCTGGCTGGGGGCTCACGGGCTCCCTCTCTTGATTCAAGTTACTTAATTTTAAATTAAGTATTTAATTAACTTGAATATGTTAGATTTAATACACGTATTTATTAAAGTTTTATTAAAAAACACTTGTATTATAAACATTATTTTATTTAAATAGGGTATAATAAACATGCTAGATTTTTTTTATTGCATATTTATACCTTTACTGTTAAATTAAAGTTATAATTTCTTTTAAAATGTCAAAATAAATACATTTATTTTAACAATATTTTCTATGATGTACTATTTTAGGTCCCTGCTTCCATTATTTTCCATGGGAGTGTGTTGTAGTATCAGTGGTTGACCTTGTGTGCTGCTATACTTACTCTGAGCTTGAGGACATTTACTTTTTTTTGCAGTCCTTTTTGCTGATTTTGTGAATAGGAATGGGCTACCTGTTTTGTGGGTGTGTGCATGTCCCTCCATTGTTCCCTCCTTGCCCTCCCGAAATCACTCCGTACTCCTTCTTAAACCCCTCCAAGTTCACAGTACGTTTTTCCCATTTTACAACTACAACCCCGTCCTTCCCACATTTACTACTAAAACATACTCATACATGAGTGGGGATCTCCATAGACAGAGTGGGGATTTCCACACATAAAAGATAGGAGAGGCATATGTAGAGCCATTCACGTATACTATTGTAGTACTACTAAATGTCCTGCAAAATGCTGTTTGTGAATAGGCCCATATGTGTTAAGAAATTATTCTTGACGTTTTATTGTAATAGGGAGAAGTGATTACATTGTATATGTAACACAGAGTAGTTTCTGCTGAGTGTACAGCTTTAAACGCAGATTGAAGGGAGATTGTTAGTGTAACAGCATGCAGTAATACAGTTCAAAAGTTTTAAAACAATGTTTAAAAGGGTATTAGAGAAGAAGAAACACAGAAGATAAAATGGACAGTTGACTATATTAGATAGGTCAGTTGTTGGTTTCTTAATTAGATGGCTGAAAGAGATTGAACGAGCACAAGAGAGGGTCTTTTTTAAAAAGGGACAAACTTAACTGGTGAAGTTATTATGAAAGCAAATAGGCTTGCAGTAATGTTGGGAGAAAGGTTAAAGAAGAGGAGGAAGGTGAAACAGATAAGAAGGAATCTATAGAATGAGATAAGAGTTTGGGTAAGCAGATTGATTCATTTTGGGCAAAGGTTTTGCTTGGAGTCCGATGAGGAATACTTTGCTGCACTCACAACAGAACTGAACTGGTGCAAAGCTAATTTGTATTCATCCAAGTACGAACCCCTAAGTAAAGAAGATCTGCTGGGGACTAGTGAGGAAGATATGAAATATTCTATCCCTGTATTAAACCTGAGTCCCATTAAGAGATGGACTGTCAGGGCCCTACAGATCAATGCCCTGACATTGGAATACAACCTGCGGGCACTTAACGGGAGAACAACTTCGGACCCTAATGGGGCTATGACATTTAACAGGCTGAATGGCCCCTCACGTATTGATTATATCATCATAGATTTAAGATTATGGGGGAACGTGGTAGACATGGAGGTCAAACAGATGCCCGATAGTGACCACAATCCACTTTGCGCTGGCATCAGATGGGAAGTTGAAGGGAAGCTCATAAACCCTCACCTCTCCTCAAAAGCAGTAGTTCCATCTAACTGCAACCGCAGGTTAAAATGGCACAAGGTGGCATGTCAGGAGGAAACACTGTCTAGTACATCTCTCATGGTGTCATCTAAGACAGTGGAATTCTCCCTTTTTAATCCCATGCTTAATCCTATGCGTGGGTTTGATCTCAGTGAATCTTACAAGGCCTTTATAGATATCATAGGCTCCCATTTTAAAATTGAGGGGAACAGAGGTAGGAAAAATCTTGCATATAAAAGTGGCAATCCCAGGTTTACCGCAGAATGCAGAGAAAGGGGAAAAGCCATCTCAATAGCTCTACGGAAAAAAGATCCTATGGCCGTAAGGTTAGCGAGACGGGAATATAGAAATATCACGGTATCTGCAAAACGGGCATGGGAGGAGGATCACTGGCAGAAACTCAGGAAGGCGGCCTTTTTAAAAGACCCAACTCTCTTCTGGGATCTAATAAATAAACTAACTAGAAGGGGAACTGACTCCGTCCCAAACAATATAACCGAACAACAATGGTTTTCCCACTATTCAAATCTTTACAGTTGTGAGGATGGTGCGGAGCTAATACCGGCTGTCCAACTAGACCCCGAGTCAAAGAGCACGGATTTTGAATTAGTTGACCCCATTACACTTTCTGAAGTTCAGGCAGCCATTAATAGTATAGCCCCTGGAAAGGCTGCTGGCCCGGATGGTTTACCTGGCGATTTAATTCTCCATGACCCCATTGTTTGGGCTAACTTCATTTTACACCTGATGAATCTCCTGCTACAGGGCCATTCAGTCCCAGATTCCTGGAAAGGAGCGGAAGTGGTCGCAATACATAAGAAGCGGGCGAGAGAGGATCCTGCCAACTACAGACCAAGAAGTCTAAACGATGTAATCCAAAAGGTTGTTGGCAGGGTTCTGATCTCCAGAATGGTGGTTTGGTTAGAGGAGGGAGACATATTAACGCACCTACAAGCAGGATTTAGGCAGAAAATAGGTACAATGGACCAGGGTTTCAGATTTACAGCTACATATTGGAAAACTGTGTCCATTGGCAAGGGGTCGTTGTACTTGGCCTTTATTGACCTTAAAACTGCTTTCGACCTTGTACCGCGTGCCAAATTGTGGCAGGCGCTGCATGACATGGGCCTACCGCGATATCTCCTAGAGGTAATCAAAAGACTGCACGATGGTACCTATGCGAGAATCAGATGGGGGAGTGCAGGAGAACTGACTGAGAGAATACCAGTACAGAGGGGGGTCCGCCAGGGTTGTGTGATGGCTCCCACCCTGTTCTCCCTCTTTATAAATGGGGTGGCAGACCATTTGAGGGAGGACCCAGTGGATGCCCCCACCCTGGCGGGTGAAAAGATACTGACCCTCCTCTTTGCAGACGACACCCTCCTAATGTCCAAAACCCCCTCTGGTCTCCAGAAGCTTTTAAATAGGTTTAGTGCCTTTTGTGAGGAACATGGGCTCACAATTAACACCACCAAAACTAAACTGATGGTGCTGTCTAGCAGCAAGAAAGTTAGGAGGATTAATGTTTCCCTTAATGGCATTTTACTAGAGGAAGTGGAAGCCTTTGACTACTTGGGAGTCAGGATAAACTGTAAAATGAAGTGGGACTCCCACGTAGCTAAAATGTTTTTAAGCCTCAAAAGAGTGGCGGGAGCTATCTCTAGAGATTATCGTGCGACCTCTAGTAGACCCATTAGCCCTGCTTTAGCAGTCTACGATGGTAAGGCTTTGGCTGCTGCAACTTATGGGTCAGAACTCTGGGGCTTCAACAGAGTCCCAGATCTAGTTAAAGCAGAGAATACGTTTCTATGAGAGCTAGTGTGTCTCCCTATTTCCACCCCCTTAAAACCATTACTCCACTATAGGGGTCACAGATCTTTTAAAGACATTGTTGGCCTTCGGCCTTTACTTTATTGGGTATGCCTTAGAAGGACACCGGAGCTTGCCAACTATGCTGCTGTCCTTGATGATCTTATTACTTTGAACTCTTCAATGAAGATTGGCTGGCTGAAAAAATTGAGGGACCTGGCGATCAATTTGGGGCTAAGGGAAGAGTGGATCTCTCAATCACCACCCCCGAAGGAAACCATCAAGAAACTCTATTGGGAGTGGATTCAAGCAAGAGACTTGAAAAATCTAAAGGAGGGCCTCTTAACCGACCAGTTTATGGACCACAAGCCAGAGAGGAAGCTAGAACCCTTTCTTGATTTCAATATAAATCCGAAAAACAGAACATTGTTTTTGAAATTGAGGTATGGAACCCTACCCCTGAATGCCTTTACTAGAAGCTGGAAAGACTTCTCTCACCACCAAGCTACCTGCCCGGGGTGTGCTAATCCCACTGAGTCCCTAGCTCACTTCCTGTTTGCCTGTAGGGCGTACAGGGGGCCCAGAAGAAGATGGTTAAGTCCAGTTTGTAGAGAACTGGGAACAAGGCAATATTCAGTGTCTCTCCGCATTTTAACAACAGATACTACATCCATGATGGTAATTTGCGGAGTTGTAAAATTTCTAGGGAAAGCATGGCAAATACGAACAAAGCTTGCTCAACTGAGAATGGGGTAGGACACCAAGTGGTATATTTGTGTTATTATATCAACCAGCACTTTATTAATTAGTTTTTTCTAGCCCTGGAACAAACCAGTCTGTACTTGTTTTTACTACTGATGTGTATTTTAATTCGTTTTTACCTTGCTTCTTCGCTTTTGTATTTTGTGAACGGTTTTTATTAATTTTACCTTTCGTGATGAAATTGTACTTACTTTTATGATACTCTGTTATCCAATAAAGTATTACAACAAGCATATTCATCCAAGTGATCAATGATTTTTTAATTACTCTATTGCGGGAGAGCATTAAAAGATTTTAATGATAGAAGATACATGGAGATCCAGGTTGGAGGAGAGGGGTATTTGTGGTAAAGATCTGTAAAGGCAAGTCAAGTGATAGTTGAAGCTTGTTCTCAATATGTCACCGAATTGATTGAAGGAAGTTTAGTGAAGCAGGGACCCAAGGTCATTGAGGAGTTTGTCTAGACATGGAAGTAGTGCTTTCAGGGCTGCTTTCTTTTGCTGAAGGAGCTTGTTTAAGGGTCTCAAGTGACGGAGATGTAGAGGCTTACATTTGCAGGATGAAATGATCTACCTAATTTGAAGGTTTAAGTTCTCAAACAAGGGCCTTTCTCTCTCTATATATATATTATTTTAATTACAGAGGTATATTAAAGTGCATTGCAAGCACTATAAATATTTCACAGTTAACCAAAATTGCTGGAATTATAAATAGTAAAAATAAATCCAGTAAGAAGGCACAGAGGCAAAAAGCAGGGAATCCTTGTGTAAATGTTGCTCACGTATATTAAACCCCACTTATATGATTTTAACCTTAGCAACCAAAAGCAAACCATATTTTACCAAATTGTTTTACACTCCGCAAATACCCTCTCCTTACTCCTTACTCTCTGCTTTTTCTTGAACCAGTTAAGAAAACATGGGACTGCTTTAGAGCTCCGGTTTTGTAAGAGTAATGATCTTGCCACTAGCATTTAAATACACATCACTTTCTGATGACCCCTTGCTACCAATGGCATGTAACAATATTCCGGCAGGCCGAGTAAAATATTCTGAAGGATCTCAACCTGCAGTCCAATTTCCAAAGGCCTAAATGTTGGAATGGGTGAACACATGTGTTTCACTTCTACAAAGAAGATGAACCTCCGGAGGAATACATTCCTTTCGAGGATATTGAAATTCCACTAACTTACCAGGAGCATACGTTCTGGTTTAAAGGCGCCCTAAAACATATAAATCACATTACCAGGCTCGGTCCACTAGGTAGACCAGGAGCAACATGGCCGGTCTTAGCCAGCTATACACCACATCCTGACATTGAAGAATTGTCAGATGCGGAGTTACCAACTCAATTTAAAGAGTTAATCAAAAACTATAGACAATTGGTTCAATATGTCATGCAGACTCTCACAGTCCAACCTGCAATAATGATTCCACAACACTCCCCTCACCAGGGGAATACAAATAAAATTACACCACAGATTTTACACTCAGTCATTGGTAAGTTACCTGCAAAAAGGGAACAAATTCCATTCTGGACAGCTCGAAAAATTACTTAAATAGAAGCAGTATTTCCTAATACTACCCCTCATGAGAAACACAGAATTTTAACAATCTGTTTACCAATGGGGATTGCACCACATCTGGAGGATTGGAACACTTGGGGTACAGTCTTTGCTGCGATCTACACTAAAACACACAGTGTTCCATCCATGGCGGTAATACCTGATGTCCTGAAACCAATTCAAAATGAATACGGGGCAGAACCTGCTTTAAATTTAGGTATGCAATTACTGAAAGATTTCAAACAGGTCTCAGCAATAATATTAGCTAATATTAAAGGTGAAGCAGCATTGGTGGTGAAAGTCCTAATAAGGTATTTTCTAAAAACACTCCTACTCCTTCTAAAAAGAAGTGGGAAAATAGTAAATAAGCTTCTAAAGAGAAGCATTCTTAATCCCGAGGTAGGTCTCCTCAAAAGGAGCCCTCTGAAAGGAGGTATAACCTCAGGAATAGGGATAATTTGAGAAACCCTGATAGATATCAAGCTACTGATACACGCTTCTCTCATACCTTTCAGACTTCGTCACAGAAATCCGAAAAAAGAGAACGGTCAGAAAACAAAGAAGAACACGTGAAGTCCAAAGACGAACAACACGTTCAGAAAAATAAGAAAACTCAATTCACCAAAAAGAAAGT
The DNA here is from genome assembly GCF_964261635.1 of Lissotriton helveticus. NCBI lineage: Eukaryota > Metazoa > Chordata > Amphibia > Caudata > Salamandridae > Lissotriton > Lissotriton helveticus. The sequence continues at coordinate 642,447,378 of NC_136071.1, read as the reverse complement.
AGCAGGTCTAAAAATCAGACATGCCGAGGATCTTGAGGACACAACTCAAGAAGTCACCATAGCTCGAAGAACTTGAAGGATCATCTGGAGACAGTGGACTTGAATTAATGTATTCAAGTTGAAACTGCAGATACCAGGGTTAGTTCTCCATATACGTTATATGAAGTAACACTCTGGATGGAGGGAAACATACCAAGAAAAGTGAGAGCACTCTTTTGGGAGTGACTCTCTAAGGGTTATGACATTTTTCTAGCTGAAAAAGACTGGCCACCAGAATTTGTCAGGGAGTGCTCACATGGTGAAGACATCATTATGCCAGCCTTCTCCAACCACATTCCAATTCATTTAAAATATACCTATGCCTATGCCAGGAAATGGGCAGTAGCCCAGGCTCCTGCATTATATTAAAAATCATGTAGGATGGGGTAAGGATTCTCCTCACCATAAAATTCAATTAAAAAATCAACCAACTGCACAAAGGTATTACCCAGTTAAGCAAGAAGCTAAAAATCAGGTCAGTGAGATATTAGATCAACTTGAATACCAGGGGGTGATTGAAACATGCACCTCGTCCATGAAATATCCTTTGTTTCCTGTCTCCAAACCAGACAATACATATCGTCTAGTTTTGGATTATATACATCTAAATTCATGTTGCAAAACTTTTGCAGTACAAAATGCACAAAGTGCAGCATTAATCAATACCATTGGGAGTAAAAAATATAAAACCACATCAGTTATTTCTAACGGTTTCTTCTGTCTAAACATTGCACCAGAAAGTAGGTATTTGACCGCTTTCTCAATTATGGGGACACAGTGTAACTTCTGTCATCTCCCACAGGGATTCAAGAATAGTCCTGGATTATTCTCAGCGAGGGTAACAGAGTTACTACAAACTTATGATGATGAAGCATTGTCATTTGTCGATGACATCTATCTGACAGATGATGATTTGGATAGGCACTTGAACAGGGTGAATACAATTATATTTGGATTCGCCTCTGAAGGGTACAAATTCAATTTCAAAAAATCTAGAATTGCCCATTTAAACGTCCTCTTTCTAGGATATTAACTTTCAAGTGAAGGCAAAAGCCTGGCAGCAAACTTTCTAGAGAAATGTGCGCTGCTCCAACCTCCAAAAACTCTGAAAAACGTACAGTCGATTCTAGGTTTCCTAAATTTAGGAAGAACATACATTCTAAATTACGCAGAAAGGGTTCAACCTCTCTTCCGGCAGTAGACTACTTGGTCATGAAGACTTTGTCGGTCTCTCCGCTGCTGGTTTGTGTTTTGTTTTACCGTATGTCTATGCCCACCTTTTCGATCCTGGTAGGTGAGATCCTTGCCAATCTGACAGTAAACAATGCACGTATAGTGATTCTAGGTGATTTTAACTAATGGCCTGGCGACCCCTTGGAGGATTCCCACTCCAAGGAGTTTTCCGATTTACTTACTCACCTGAATTTGACATAACTGGTTGAGTTACCCACTCATAAGTCTGGCCATATTTTGGACCAAATCTGGTCGGCTAATTTAAATATTTCTTTACTCTCGGTTCTCCCTTGTTTGTGGTCCGACCATTTTTTGGTCTCTTTTGCTTTATCATTAAAACCTACGGTTAGTACCCCTTTACCCACGAACATTAAAGTGAGGAATTGGGGGCGAGTTAACATTAACTCTCTGTGTGCCTCGCTCTCCTCTTCTAGTCTGTTGAAAGGGGAAGTTTCAGATTCTTCTCTTCATGATCAGGCTCTGGCTATCAACACCTGGCTTACCTAATCTTGTGACGAGTTGATCCCTAGGAGATCAATTCGACTGAAGCGTTCACATAATGCGCAAAGATGGTTCTCTCCCTCCCTACAAGCTAAGAAACTCCAGCTTAGACGGGCAGAGCGCAATTGGTGTCGATGCTATGATCCATCTGACAAAATGATCTATTCCGCTACTCTTAGGGTATATAAAAATGACATTCTCGCTGCTAAAACACAATACTTTTCTTCAATGATTCTATCCTCTTCTAATAAATCTAAGGAGATCTTTTCTATTCTGAACAGTCTGTCCAAACTCGATCGAGTGACTGCTAAACCACTCCCGTCCCAGGACCTGTGTGATTCTCTTCAAGATTATTTTTTTACTAAAATTTCTACAATTAAACTTCATATATCTTCTCCCTCCCATTCCTTTGATCTTCCTTTACCTCCCCCTAGTACACATTCTCTCACGCATTTCCCCCCATCTCGACGGAGAACGTTCTCAGTTTGGTGAGCTCCACGAAATCTGGCTCTCCCACTGACAGTTGCCCGTCACACATCCTTTGGGAGATTTTTTCGGTTTGCTCTGATCCACCTCTTGCCCTCCTTAATGAATCTTTGGCTTTGGGTGTCGTCCCTAATCTCTTCAAGTCAGTTAAGATCGTTCCTGTTTTGAAGAAGGCAGGGGCTGACCACACTATCCCTTCTAATTTCCATCCCATCTCCCTGCTTCCATTTTTGGGCAAGGTGTTAGAGAGATATGTTACTCATTGCCTGAGTTCCTTCATTGAGGACTCCAATTATCTGGATCCTTATCAGTCTGGTTTTCATCCTACCCACTCCACAGAATCAGTCATCCTCTGGGTCTTGGATGATCTGAGAGTGAGTGCTGACCATGGATCCGCTCAAGCCCTTATACTTTTAGATCTATTGGCTGCCTTTGACGCGGTCGACCATCTTCTTTTGGTCGACCGTGTCAAATGTGCTGGCATTTTTGATGTGGCCCTGAGTTGGGTCTCCTCCTTCTTGGAGAACCGCCAACAGGCGGTCCAGCTCTCCTCCTTTTCTTCAACTCCCCGAGCGGTAACCTGTGTGCTGTCCCCCAAGGCTCCGCCCTCTCCCCCCTTCTTTTCAATCTTTATAGCTTTCCTTTACTTTTTGCTTTGCATCACCGTGAGGTCACAGTGTTTAACTACGCTGATGATCTTCAACTTATTTTCTCTTTTTCTTCTTCCCCTGACTCTATTTCTCACTTTCAGAATACTATGATTTTTATCCAGGATTGGATGAGCATGAACCACCTGAAGTTAAATCCCTATAAGACGGAGTTAGTCCTGATCGGAGGCTCATCCAACGCCTGGTGCTCTAATTTCTGGCCTTCTTCTCTTGGACCAGCCCCTTCTGCGGCTAAATCTGTGAAAAGTTTGGGCACTCCCAGATTAGCCTGATTGTCTCTTCCTGTTTCTTATGTCTCCGTACCATCCGGAGGGTTTCTCGGTTTTTTACCACTGATGCTCTTAAATCTATCCTTCTTGCTCTTGTTATCTCTCGGGTTGACTACGCCAACTCTCTATATATTGGCATCTCTGCTTACGAACTACGCCGACTACAGCTTATTCAAAATCAGGCTGCCAGGTTGATTTGTAGTCGGTCCAGATTCCATCAAGCTCTTCCGCTTTTGAGGCAACTGCACTGGTTGCCAGTTGCCCATAGATGCCAATTTAAACTCGAGTGTCTCATTTTTTAATCTTTGGCGGGCCTAGCTCCCCAATATGTGGCATCCAGGCTCTTAACCTACACTCCTTCTAGAAATGTACGGTCTTCCTCTAAGAACCTTCTGGTTGTCCCATGTTTTGTCAGGAAAAAACATGGGGGATCGAGTTTTTCCTTTTTGGTCCCAAGGTTTTGGAATGCCCTCCCTGACAATCTTCGATTTTCTCAATCATATTCTGAGTTCCGTAAAGGTTTGAAGACCTGGTTATTCATTAGTGGTCCCATGCTTACGAAATATAACAAAACAAATAAATATAGACGAAAATGCTTCTATATTTTCAGAAGGACATGTCCAGCCGGACAGAGGTCTTCCAGGTTTACTCAATAAACACAATTCTTCAAACAATAGATGCAAAGAATACCTTCCACGATACCCCTATGCGGTACACAAGCCTGTGCCCAACACTAACGGGGTGATCACAGTTGAAGAAAAGTAGGAAAGGTTTAAGGCAAAACAAACGTTTTTCTGTTTTCATATAAATTGTACAGAAAATATCAAGCTGCACCATTACATATAATCAAACAATCAGATTCGTATCGGGTGCATAAGCAAGTCGACGGCGTTTCGGTTCCGTCAAGAAATCATAGGAACCATCATCAGGACAATTTAAATATTTTGCCTTTACAATAAACCTCAATTTTGCCGAGGCATAGAGCGTATAGGTACAGAAAGTAAATACTTCTTTAATGCCTGGACCAGTAACCCACAATCGAGTGTCATGTATGGCCAGTTTACGCGATAGTAACTGGACGACGCCAGGGCAAGCCAATTGCTTTGGTCATGGAGTGTGTCCCTGGCGTCAGGCATTAAAGAAGTATTTACTTTCTGAAAACAGAAAAACGTTTGTTTTGCCTTAAACCTTTCCTACTTTTCTTCAACTGTGATCACCCCGTTAGTGTTGGGCACAGGCTTGTGTACCGCATAGGGGTATCGTGGAAGGTATTCTTTGCATCTATTGTTTGAAGAATTGTGTTTATTGAGTAAACCTGGAAGACCTCTGTCCGGCTGGACATGTCCTTCTGAAAATATAGAAGCATTTTCGTCTATATTTATTTGTTTTGTTATATTTCGTAAGCATGCGACCACTGTTGTTTCCATAAAATTGCTCCCCGAGGTCCCTGCCTGACTTAATTGGGGTCCCTTGTTGTTTAAAAGTGCTGGTTATTCATTAGAGCATTTGAGGTCTAACTGTTGCCTGTTCTGTGCCGTACCGTTTAGCGCCATGAAACCTTTCTGGTAAACGCGCGCTTTATAAATCCCCCCAACTTCAACTTCTACGAACTAATCAAACCTGATTTGAAAACATTTAATTGGACACAACAACACACAGAACTTTTGCGTTCATTGCAAATAGATATGTTAGCAACTAAACATTTGCTAACACGAGTAAACGTACCCAACTTAGTGATCCGAATCATTCCAGGACAATGCAGATTCACGTACTTAACTTTTAACAAAGGCGAAAAAAGTACCAATAGCTTACAAATCACACTTGTACACACAAGTTGAAATGAAATTCACTTCAACAGAAAAAATTTTGACAGCGGTTCAAACTGCAGTAGCAAAAGAGAGAGCCCTCGCACAGAGTAAGCGCATTATGGTTGTAACTCCTGTACCTGCCTTAGAGGAGGTGATGAAAGCAAGCATTCAAAATGCAAAAGCTTTACATCCGAGATGGCTACAATGGGTTAATTCACTTGCTGCAACAGACGTTGAATACGTTTTTGACCCATATTTGAAGACACAAGCATTTCTACAATACGAGTAAGAATGTCCTCTGCCTACTGAAATTCTGCCTCTAGAGCAGTATGAATGTATAATTCATACTGATGGATCAGCTCAACCTGCTACGGGGGTAAACAAGCCTATAGTGCGGCGTGCACGATCGTTAAAGGTCACTGGCGCGATGGAAAATTCCGGCCAATGTTCACTAAAACTCGATCTTTAGGAGATTGTACAGCTCAGCAAGCTGAACTACAAGCCTTCATGTTGGCACTTGAAAATACAGATTGCGAATTCCCGACACTCATAGTGTGCAATTTGTATTATTGTGTTCAATCTTACGATGAAAACTGGATTCAAAATGGTTACAAAGATGCAAAAGGTGGCACAATCAAGCGTAAACTGCTTTGGGAACAAGTAGTTCAGTTACAACAAGGACTACAAAAAACTCATGTGATACATACACTGAGTCATCAACGTGATGGCGTTCACGTTGAAGGGAATTCATTGGCTGATGAAGCCACGAAGGCAGCTGTGCAAATGGCTTCCGTAGCTTCAATCACTCGTTCAAAAACGAAAATAGACGGCGAAATAATGCAAGCTATCAATGCCACAAGCAAAGACAGTGGTAAAACATTACCTAAAGGGTTTCCACTCAAATACTTATATTTAACTGATGCGAATAATGTTCCGTTTGCTCAAATCCCTGGAGTGGGGGATAGGGTAATTCCAAACATGGAACATAGATTAGGACTACTCTTAGCAGCATATGAAGGGCTTGCCTCTGCACATGCAGGTGTTTCCGCCACAGTGTCATTATTAAAACAGAGATACTGGTGGCCGTGCATGAGGAAACAAACCAGAAACTATTATTTTGCAATGTGAAATATGCCAAAAGATGAAAGTCTCTACAGTGAAACGTCCTGCGTAGACACCCCTCTTAATTTCAGATAAACCATTAGCGTGCATTTACCTAGATCACTGCGGTCCCTTACAGAGGGATGGTAACTGTAAATATATCATGGTCGCAGTGGATTTGTGTTCGAGATTCATTTGGATGTGGCTTCAACACTCGGCTGATGCTCGAACTGTTTTTTTTAAATTTTTTTTATTTTTAAAAGACCTTTATTGTTCATCATGAATTGTACACAGCATTCAGCTTACAACCCAGCCGGGCCAGCCGCGAGTAATGAGTATTGCATAAAGCGTATCAGAGGAACACAGCCTTAAGGCCGACAACCCTGGGGTTCTGCAGCATATATCAATTTGAAACAATACCGCACAATCATATTATCATTCGGTGCTGTAAAAAGTACCGGTCTGTGGGTTTTTTCTTTTTTATTTCTCATATCGTATGTGAACTCAACGTCACAGCGCTAAGCTGGCACTCATCAGCGTCTTCAGGTGTGGCAGAGCCTCCTATGACACGTGTGATCCGCAAGAAAGAGTGTCTGTGGAAATCGTCCGTCAGCAGGCGTGGAGTAATATAGATTCGGGATGAGGCTGCTCAGTGTCCGAATGTGTTGGTGAGCGTGTATCCACGTAGCCCACCCACTCTGATGAGTGTGTCTGATATCTGTATCGGTCCTTAGGTGGAGACACCTGGGCCATGGCTGTTGTTTCCGAAGGCCTCATGGTGCAGTGAGTGCAATGATCAACTTACAAGGGCTTGATCCAAAGGGAGATAGGATCGGAATGTCAACAAACTTCAAACATTAACACCAGAAATACAAAAGGGAGGCAGGGGGGGGGCATGGGGGTATATACGGCCATGTGTCCGATGAGGGAAATGTAGTGTCAAGGTGTCGGTAGCGGTCCAGTGAGTGGGTAGGCAGGAGCCCGTAGGAGGGGAGCTCGCCTGTATGTCAAGTGCACAAGGGGGGGAGTCGCCACTATAGGGGCGTGTCAGTTGTGGCTGTGCAATGCCCCATGGGAGGCGGCCGGCAGCTGGATCTCTCTTTGCGGTGGTGCGCGTGGTGGTGTAGGTGTGGGAGGGGTAAAGCGCTCGCTATTGCGCGATAGCTGGGTATTCAGCACTTGTCGGGCAAAGCATGGTGGCTGTGCAGGCAGCGATCGGAACTATATACATGTCTCTTGGTGACCAGTACAGGGAGGGGTGGGGGGGGCAGCATATGTCGCTTCACGTGATCTCCTGCTCTACGCATTTCTGCTGGAAGGAGTGTAGGATGTCATCCCAGTGTTGTGCGATTGGGAATTTCCTAAGTCCTGCTGTCTCTTCTCGCCGCAGGACAGTGCTCTCTGCTCGTGCCCAGTTCACTAGTGACAGGCTCCAGTGTTTGATATGTGGGGGTGTATCGGCCTTCCACCGCTTGGTAAGCAATCTCTTGGCCGTGATCAGCCCAAGATCCCAGTAGCGGGCTTGGACCTTGTTCAGCCGTGTGCGCTTGTACAGTCCCAGTATGCAGGCCTCCCATGTTCTCGGCACCTGCTCTTTGGTGCAGTGCATGAGCAGTGTGGTCACACCTTCCCAGTATTGTTGGAGGGCAGGACAGAGCCAGAGCATGTGGAGGAGGTCCGCTCCCAGTAAGGAGCAGCGGCTGCAAGCAGTATCAGTGACTGAAAAATATCTGTTGATCTTGTCCGGGGTGAGGTATGCGCGGTGTAGTATGTCTAGTTGTATAATTTTGAAGCGAGGGTTACGGGGGATGTTCACTGGGCCCGCCAGGATCATATCCCACTCCTTGTCCGTCCATCCCCTACCTCTGTCCGTCGCCCATCTCTCTCTCAGTTGCACGGTGGTGGGATGGGTATGGAGAAGTAGTGCTTGTGCTATCCAATGAATTACGTGCGTGCCGTTGCACATGACATGCAGATATTGTATGAAGTGATGCGTGGGCAACTCGTCAGACATGTCCCCCCAAGCGGCAGTTAGCGTATGGATGAGGGATGTATGTAAGAGGAATTGTCCAGCCGAGAGAGATGTCTCGTCCACTAGAGTGACGAAGGGGAGGAGGGTGCCATCAGAGTACAGATCTCCCAGGGTTTCCACCCCCGCAGCGGTCCAATTGTCCAGTTGGATAGCCGTTAAGGCCCCAGTCGTAGTCGGGGTGCCCAATATTGGGAGTATCGGAGCATATGGTATTGTCGCTCGGGTCAGCCGCAAACAGCGGAGGAAGCATTTTCGCGCCACTGCGAGCAGTAGTTGTGGCGGACGGGGAGTTCGGGTCAGTGGATGAAACAACACATGGACCTGCAACTGGGACCAGATAGCGGTGTCCGTGGCTGTGTCTCCCAGGTTATTGCCACCTAGCCATCCCGACACCCACTGCATTTGCGCCGCTAGATAGTATAACTCCATGTTGGGAACAGCTAGCCCTCCCGCTTCAGTAGGCATATAAAGTTTCGTTAACGCAACCCGTGGCCGGCCCTAATTCCAAATCAGGTCACGAAGTAGGACCTCAAGATCTCGAAACACCTGGGTAGGAACATAAGTCGGTATGTTTGCAAAGTAGTACAGTAGCCGCGGCAGCACTATCATCTTTGTTAGGGCTATGCGGCCAGGAACGTTCAGTGGCAGTGTCTTCCAGAACCCAGTCTGCGATCTGGTAGACGCGATCGCTCGCATCAGGTTCCCTTCCAAAATATCCGCAGGGTCACGGTAGATGTGGATCCCAAGGTATCTGAACGTCGTGGGATACCACCGCACTCTCTCACCCCCGATGTGTATCTCACTCTCGGGAATATTCGGGTCAAAGGAGTAGGCCCCTGATTTGGTCCAATTCACCTTCAGGCCCGACATTTCCTCAAAGGTTCTGAATATGTCAGTCAGGGACACCGGAACGTCACTCAGGTCCTTGACATATAAAAGGAGATCATCAGCGTACAATGACACCACATGAAGTCCATCCGCCATCGGTATTCCCCACTCGGCCCCCTGAGACCTGAGCATCGCAGCCAGGGGCTCCACAGCTAAGGAGAACAGCAAGGGTGATAGGGGGCAGCCCTGTCTGGTGCCTCTCTGCACACAGACCGGGTCAGAAAGCAGCGCCCCAGTACGAACGCGAACTATGGGTCTGCGGTACAAGAGCCCAACCATAGCCTGGCTGATGCTCGAACTGTTATAAAAGATTTGTGAGTCTTTATCGACACATATGCAGTCGGCACGCTACATTCGGAACAGGGTACTGCTTTTAGCTCTCGAGCTTACAAAGAGGCCATGGCCTAATTGGGTGTTCCATTGTGGTACGTTAGTCCATTTCATTCTGAGGGAAATTTGGTTGTGGAGAGAAAAAACCGGGACGTAAAGCAATCTATAACAGCTAGGGTATTAGGTTCGGGTGACGGGTGGGTCAAATATCTAATAAGTTTCCAACATAGTCTTATCAATCTGCCAAGAAGTTCTCTAGGGGGTATCACTCTATATGAAGTCCTTTTTGGGAACAGAATGTTAGTATCAGACCTCGATTGTCAGACGTCAGTGGTAGACCAAAAACCCTTTGATTCCAAAGACCGTTTGGCTGTTTTACAGGACTTAAATAAAATAGGAAGGAAACAAAGTAAAGTGTTCCTGAAGCCAACCACCACTGGAGAAAAACCAACTGTCTCAACAAGGCCTGTCTGGATTCCTAAGCTTGGGGATCTAGTCAAAGAAAAGATTGTATATAAGAAGGAATTTGGGCCTTCTTACAGACAACCAGTACCTGTCCTAGCAATCCACAGATCGAGAACAGTATTACTGCCGCCCCTTGCTGGTAAAAAGGAGAACAGGTTTGTGTCAATCGACCTGGTCAAACCACATCATGCGGTCGATCATAAGCAGTAGGCCAAGTGGACTCCGACCAAGTAGCAGACGCCCTAATCTAGCTACTATCCAAGAGGTTCAAACTGAGAGACTCATCACCTTTGAAGAATCTGCAGTGCGAAATGAAGGACTAAGCAACAAAGCTATGGAACTTGTAGCTCTTGAAACCCAAATAACAGTTCGTCGAGAAACACCTGTCTACAATGATGTAACAAGTGATCCTGTGGTTCCAGCGATTTCAACAAATCCGGATGCAATCCCCATCATTGACAGAACGGCCTCTGGCTACTTCATTAACTTTGATACGTTTTCTGAGGGTCCAAGCAAACCTGAAACAACGGCAGCTAAAAGAACTTTCAAGGAACAAGCAACAGACCTTTTTCATCACCTGGAAAAGACTTATCTGGTTTCACCATGGATTGACCTTTGGATTGTGTTGGGTGTGCTTTTGCTTCCACTTTGGTTGACTCTGGTGATAACTTTGGGAATGCTGATAAAAGGAAACTATGTAAAAAGGACACAGCAAGTAATAACATCAACTTACTCCTTAAACCACACAAATCATCTCATCGTGAACAAAGAGACTGGTGAACAGTGAACATCACAGCCGTTCCTATACCTGGTGGTATAGCTTGGGACAGAACTGACTATGACATTTTTGGCCCATCTGAGCTGATGAGGATTCCACTCCAGTTCAAGATTTCATTAACAGACTTTGTTTCATCTTGTACCTTTTCTGATGGTTGGGAATTCGAGGCAGTTAATAATATGATGTCAGACTTAGAAAATCTGCTGTTTTTATAAATCATTAATATTTAGAAGGTTCATCAGACTATGAACAAATGTACTGTTATAATCAGTATGGTCACCATTTCTAGCACAAATCTGCAAATCCTAGAAATGTATTAATGTACAACCAATAGGAACATTGTCCTACACCACCAAAGGGTAGCTCAAAAACATTTGCAAGAACATTTCCATACTTTTCAGGGTTCAATGTATCCAATGCTGAATCCTTTTATTTTAGAAATGTAAACAAAATGGGCATGGAATGTCTGTTGACAAATACCAAACAAATTTATTCTGCAACCTTTTAGGCTAAATTGTCTAAACTAGGTTTCAACTTTTGGAAAGACACCATTGACACAAAAACTGTCTGGGGCACAAAAGATTGGCAGGTCCACGGTGTAGAAGCTTAGTTTAGAGCCTGTATCATCCCTAAGTAAATTAGGTTTTTAATGACACTGTCCAACAAACGTCTTACCTTGAGTTAGGCAAGATAAAAGACTTGAACAATCCGTCCATACCTACACCTACTCCTGATAGTAACACTTCAGAGGGGGAGGGCGACGTACAAACTATTTTGCATCAGAACAGCTCCAGATTGGAATAAATGGTTGATCTGGCCCACAGACACAAACAACTGCCAAGATAGATTCCTGAACAAAACAAAGGATTTCACATTCACTAGGCCAGACCCAAGATATGTTCAAAGACATCATCCTGGAATAGTAACAACATACAGTGTAGGGAAACTGTGCCTTGAATGGTTACATAGATCTACACTCAAGGATGTGAAACAACACTTATCTTTACTTAAAGATGACGCTGATCTTAGGGAATTCTTGCTAGGACCAAGAACACTGCGTAATAAATGTTTTATACATGCCGGTATCTATGCTGCTTTTAATGAAGCATGGAAGATTACGCAAGCAGAGACTGCAGAAAGAATATGAGAAATTGGTCATATTCATTTAGAGAAAACTCTCTCTGTGGTTGACAATGGGCTAACGACTGTCGTCCAGGATATATTCATTGGACAGCATAGTGTCTTCTGCCATAGACATCATGGAACAGGACTTGGTCATGTTGCAACATGGTCAGTCGCAATTATGTTCTATCATGCTATTAGACTGGACATTAGAAAACCTACGTTCATACTTGGAGTTTAATCAATACTACGTCACTGTTTTCAGAATTCAATCTCACTGATAAACAGATCAAATTGGCACAAAGGGGAGCAGACTATACGGTGCTGAGCATGGAAAAGCTGGAAAAACTGCCATTTACAGTCGCTGAAAAGCCAGCCACTGAATGAATTATACATAAACTAACACTCTGCCTGTTACAATTTTCCATTTTCAGTATTGCCTAAAACATATAAAAGCAGGCCCATATGAAAGGTTGGGTAAAGAATACATCAAGACATCCTGTGAATTACCGTACACACACAGATGTTAGAGTGGGGAGAGAGAAGTGTTTCTTAGTGGTAAAAACTGTGAAAACGCTCTAAGCGTTTTCTCTCCTTTGTCAGGGTATTAATTTACACGGGCCTGCAATGGTTCCTCTACCAACTTATCCTGACACCTGCAAGGTTCACCAGCTGCGGTGATTGATCCAATTTTTGGACAACTTTCCAATGGAAGTTACCTCATGTTAAATGATCACAGCTGCTGTGGCATGTTGACAGGTTTACCATATCTAGTAACTGTGAGCCAGGGTCACTTGCTGTATGGAAGTATTGTTTCCAAAGATCAAGTCAGACAGGGAGTCGCTGTTATGGCCTTCACTGAACATCTATTCTATACGAATTGATACTTTAAGCAGAATGAAAGCCATTCTCTTGCAAAAAACTGTGCCACTGAACTCGGCCCGAAAGACCTATGATCTGCAAGTCGCAAGGACTTCTGCCGAGATACATGCCCTATTAACTACAAACTGCCCTGTACATTTCTCAGAAATGTTAAGTCTTATCTTAAACATGTCTGATATGAGCGGTATTGTACACGTATTTAAGACCGTATTTTCTGGACTGTGAGCACCTTTTGAAGCAGTCCTAGGAATATTTTTACACTCTTGTGCACTCAGGGTTTGGCGGACTACCTCTCATTTTGGCACTCACTGCAGGGATACTATTTTTGCTCCTACTGCTGCGATATGGCAAACCAATTCACCAGTGACACCCAGTTCTCCATGGAGACAACTCTACTGGTGATGAAGTGTCGTGAGCGCATCGTCCAAATTTTGAGATTAACTTGTTTACGAGAATTAAATACCACATGGTTTCTGTCATTCAGACCAATCTGGCAAGATTGCATCTTACCTGTTCTACGCTGCCTGCTATGTGGAGAAGAATGATTGTTAGACTTATTTCTCACACTCCCATCAGTCATGCCAACGGATGTTGATACTTCGCTTGAACCAGTAACAGCCCATGCACTGTGTTGTCCCCAGTGGCTACCATTTCTGATGACGGCATTCATTGAGATCTCACAGATGCAAAATACTGATGGTGAGGTACAAGAGGAAACAGGCACACAGGTATAATCCACTACGAACATTCCTAATGCGACCAATGCTGACGGAGATGCTTCACATCTATGTACGGTTAATCTTCTAAGCAAGGTAATCCGACTTTCACCAACAATGGTAGACGACTTTTTTACAGACTTAGAAGATTTGATGTTTTCTCCAAACAATAACATTGACTTTTGATTTGGCACACAGTGTTCTGAGATACTTTGAATTCTACCTTCATTTTTCAAAACAAAGTTCTAACTTTGGGACTCTTTTTCCGATGATTATTTTTTTTCCCCAAATTTGTATTTTTACCCTTTTTGGCACAAAGTAATCTGCTTAAAGTAGAACTATTCATAGAGAACAAGAATTCCTTGAAAAAACTTCCCGTGAAAATATTTGACCTTGTCCACATACACAAACAGTTTTATGTAATCTGACATGAAATGGTTTCGGCCTTTTTCTTCTGTATTTACGAGCCATTTCATATATGTATATTTTCATGATTCATTCAGACAGCATTTACAAATGTCAACATATATGCTTGGAATGAAACATTGCTTTTAATGCGTACAGCACCAATGCGCTTTTGTGTACAACCAGTACCATTGCATTTTTATGTGTTTTGGGTGGGCTTTAACACATCATGTTTAGATATGTTTTACGTGTTTAGAACTTAGTAATGTCGTACATAAGAAAGTGGATTGAGTGTTGAATGGCGTTTTAGATTCCGAATGAATTTTCCCCGATTTATGCCCTTATATTGGTACAATCCACTTTGCCCTTATATAGGCCTAGAAATCAAGCCCTTATTTAGGCATAGCCCATGCTCCCCAAATACAGGCATGGCTACTTCCAGCCGTTAATCAAACATCACAATGATTTTTTGCAAAACCAGACTCTTAAGCAGAAGGGACTTCCCCTAGCCTGGATATGGATTTCTGCACGAAACTCATTATTATGCATGAGCAACTATTCCTCATGGGTTCATTCATGACGTTCATATGCCCGACTTTACGTCAAAGCTGGCATTCCTAAACACCTTCAATGTATAAATATACCTTCACTTGATATAATCAATCAATCAATCATTTGTAGAGCGCACTGCATACCCGCGAGGGTCTCAAGACACTTGGGGGCGCTACTGATTGAACAGCCAGGTCTTGCATATCCTCCTGAAGGTCAGCAGGTCTTGGGTCTGTTGTATGCTTAGGGGGAGGGTGTTCCATGTCTTGGCAGCGAGGTGGGAGAAGGATCTCCCATCGGTGGTTGTCCTTCGGATGCGCAGGACGGTGCCGAGTGAGAGGTCGGCGGAGCGTAGCTGGCGGTTGGGGATGTAGAAGGAGAGCCGTCTGTTGAGCTAGTCTGGACCGGTCTTGTGGAGTGCCTTGTGTGCTTAGGTGAGGAGCTTGAAGGATATCCTCTTGTTTACGGGGAGCTAGTGCAGGTTTCTCAGGTGGGGGGTGATGTGGCCGTGGCGTGGTATGTCGAGGATCAGTCGTGCGGAAGCGTTTTGGATGCGTTGTAGTTGTTTGATGAGCTTGGTCGGGGCTACTGCGTACAGGGCATTTCCGTAGTGACGTCTGCTGCTGACAAGGGCCTGGGTGACTGTCTCTCTGGTATCTGTCGGGATCCATCTGTAGATCTTGTGGAGCATGCGGAGGGTGTTTAAGCAGGAGGAGGAGATGACGTTGACTTGCTTGGTCATTGAGAGGGCTGAGTTGAGGATGATTCCCAGGTTGTGTGTGTGGTCGGTGGGTGTCGAGGCTGCTCCCAGTACCGTCGGCCACCAGGAGTCGTCCCAGGCTGAAGGGTTGGAGCCGAGGATGAGGACCCCCATCTTGTCTAGTTCAGTTTCAGACAGCTGGTCTTCATCTAGTCGGTGACGGCCTTCATTCCTTTGTGGAGGTTGGCTTCGGCGGTGATGGGGTCCTTGGTGAGGGAGAAGATCAGCTGAGTGTCGTCAGCGTAGGAGATTATTTTGAGGCCGTACTGTCGGACTACGTGTGTAAGTGGGCCATGTAAATGTTGAACAGCGTCGGGCTGAGGGAGGATCCCTGGGGTACGTCGCAGATGATCTCGGAGGCTTTGGAACGGAATGCGGGAGGTGGATGGTCTGGGTTCTGCCAGAGAGGAAGGACGTTGACCAATCCAGAGCCTTGTCTCAGATCCCTGCAGCATGGAGGCGTGCGCGTAGTGTGCGGTAGCAGACAGTGTCGAAGGCGGCAGAGAGGTCTAGGAGGATGAGTGTTGCAGTCTGGCTATTGTCCAGCAGGGTCGTCCTGATGTCATCGGTGATGGCGATGAGGGCAGTCTCGATGCTGTGGTTGCTGCAGAACCCTGAATGGGAAGGGTCCAGGATTCTGTTTTCTTTGAGATAGCAAAGCAGGGTGTGGTTCGGTGCAGTTCGACAACCTACTTGCCCGACACAGCTTGCTACAGCAACTGCCGAAGGAAGCCGACTCTCCAGCTGATGCACTGACAAGAAGCTGTCCTCCTCTGCCAAGAATCCAGCTCCAGTGTTTCCTACTCCCCTTGCGAGGTGTTTAGAAATTGAGTCCCGAGACAGAGATACCAACCTCCTTCATTCTAAGGTATGGAGCTGATTAGAACCTAGAGAAACCTTTGGCAATTCTTGGCAGAACTAAAACTTATGCTAATCAATACTTACTTCTTCACTCGTACTAGACCTAGGTTAGGTACATTGGGGTTGGCGTATTTTAGAAGCACCAGTTAAGTATTTTAGCCTGTGTTATTTATGTATTATTTTATATGCCTTAGAAACCATGCAATGCTATCACAGTATTATTTTATAATACTATTCTTGCCGTGCGCATTATACTTTGCATTCTGTCTAACGATTGTAGCAGTTCACCTCTCTTGCATGAGAAAGAAGACTGTTCAATAAAACCTTTATAGAAAACGCCTGCCTCACTATTTCTCTGCAACGCTGTAGAAACGAAGCATGCACAATTGACTGAGTGACCTAGGTATCTATTGTTTCTATGACTCTGAAGATATTTTCCAGTCCCAGGAAAACAAAGTTGTCATGTTTATGCGTTTGTCAGAAACTAATCCCTTCTTGTGTATTCGAGAATGTTTCTAGTGACCTCTGAGCTAGCTGGCACTCACAATTAAGTTTAGTATATTCGATAGAGACATTCTGACCTCAGTCCTATGTCAAATCTATAGGATATATTTTTCCAATGCGCAGAGCCTATTGGGAATACAGGAATTACACTATAATGAACTGTATACATTTCTGGCCAAAACTTTGTACATCGAGAGATTTGGAGCAGACTCACTCTGTCCAGGCTCTCCTGGTCGCATCATTTATGTAAACCAGCTTGTTCCTGTTTTGCCAAATGCCTCTTGTCTTTTCATTTATTGTAGGCAAATTTATATCCGAGCAACATAAATATACTATTTCAAAAATTACCCAATTTAGGACAATGGCAAATAATATGAAACCAATTTCTTATATCAATCGTATCACACCTAAAACATTGATTTGGATGGCTCGTACTTATTTTATTTAAAAACCAAGGAGTCCAGTGATTAACCACTTGGAAAAAAACAGCATATTGTGAAAACTTGTGCCCCTCAATGTTTTAAAATTCAATTCATTTGTTCTTTGCCAGATATCTCTTGTCAATGCTATCCCTGTATCCTTTATCCATTTTGCAGAGATCTGGCTATAGCTATCTATTTCATAACATGATAACAGAGGTGAACTACCTTTACAACGCAACTTTTACCACGCAGTACCTTTACGACGCAACTTTTACAACGCAAACCATTACAACGCAATGCGCTGGGGGGTGCTCTAGGATAGGGAATAGGTTTAATGTACTATCCAACACCTTACCTACTATCCACGGGGACTGGAGTTGGAAAAGTAAATTAAACTATTCACTATCCAGCGCCCAAAAGCATTATGCGTTGTAAAGGTATTCGTTGTAAATACCGCGTTGTAAAGGCATGCGATGTAAAAGCATGCGTTGTAATGTCATACATCCGATAACAGATACGTGTACCAGACCCCCACGTTCTTCTTCTGGAGAAGGCAAATTACATATTCTACTAGCTCCTTCTCCTTTACCCAGAGTCTTGGAATCAATGTGTTGTAATTAACCATAAATAGACCATTGGTGCCAGATTTTGTTACTTATTAAACGGTAAGATTTCCTTCCAGGTTTTTAATTTTTTACTCAACAGGAAATCATCTAAGTGAACAAACTCATTAACTTGCCAGTTTTTACCAGTGGCTACGTCCATAGATATCCCATTCGATGTGCCCTATGATCCATTCTGAATTTGTGTAAGGGAGGTCATATCTTTAAAATAAATTGTGCCTTTCTTCATTGGAGAGTCTTTTATCTCACTTTTTTAGGAGACTTGAATAAGTGCGAGGGATAAAATCTCTGTAGTCATTATATCTGCAAGGTTATACAACAAGCAAGATTTTCTAAATCTAAAAGCATAATGTGCAAAATGTGTCTTTATCACGGACAAGAAGGGATTGAGGTGGCCACTGGAGAGAGTTGTTAGATCCACTAGAGCGGAAGCGGTGTCAGGGGTATTTAAGCGTAGTGAAATGACTTCCATTTTGGTTAGACAGTTGCTGTGTTAAAAAGACACTCAGCGCTACTTTTGATAAAGAGCCTTGCTGTTGCTTACCACTATCATCCTTGGGCAGCATAATTTACCCCAAGTACCTTTGTATTACATAGGCCAGGGGCTTGATATAGGGAGTCAGGTTAAATTCCAAATCCACACACCAGGGTATGGCTAGTTTCTCCTATGAACCACTATTGCGACAGCATCCCATTTCTTAGGGGGGTGGAGCCCGTCTTCCTAAGGACCAGCCCATTGTTGCCTCTAAAACTATGCAACTTAAAATCCCTTTTGGGGGTGGCCTCCAACAATCATTCTGCAGTCTTGAAGGAAGTTGTCCTTGGGGGGCACTCAGGTTACTTACAGCCACCTATGCCTTCCCAAGAAATGAAGAGTCAATTAGACAGTGGAGAATACAAACTTACATTTATTAGCAATACTCTGCAGAGGAGTCCAATCTGCACCCTAAGATGTCTGCCAAGGGACTGACCCCCCAACAGTCTACAACACATAATGAATCTTCCCAACAAGCCTACAACCATGCCCACAGTAATATGATATCCCCCAGGTTCCGTTAGCTCACAAAGCGCATATTTGTATGTAACCAACATGACAGACAGTAGCGCTCACCCCCACAAAGCGTACGCACTGTATAGATCTAGCATGATTTGTTTTGTACAGTTTTTTGTTTGGCCCAGCATAGTCCAATGGCTGAGCCATGTATTGCAAGTTCAAAGGATATTTGGGGGTTCTGGCCAATGACCAGATTTTGGCTCCAAGTTAGGGGGAGCCGCACTTACATTACTGCTATACGCATCACAAATCCAATACCTTAGCTTACTATAATCTAATCACCTGGAATGTGCGGGGCTTGGTTCTTTACACAAACGGCACAGGGTCCATGCTCAGATGCTTTGGCGCAAGAAGTCGCACCTCACTGAATCAGAAGCTGAGAAGGTTCGCAACAAATGGGGGGGCAGATATTCTCCATTAACTATTCGGCCTTTGCAAGGGGGTGTCCATTTGGGTCAGGCATGGGGTCCCGTTTACTGAACTGGAACGGTGCACTGATGACGAAGATAGACATATATTGCAGCGTGGATCGCTAGATGGCTCGCCAGGGGTGCTAGGTAGCATTTATGCCCCATATTTTGATCAGGACACATTTTTCAGTAAGCTGAGTGCAGTGTTGGCAGGATGGGAAATGTACCCGTCGATATTGGGTGGGGATTGTAACTTGGTGATGGATGTGTCGCTAGATAGGTAGGTCCACCCTCCGTTACATGGTGCAGGACCTACTAGGCAAGCTGAGGCCCTATGCAACATGGCTACTGGGTGGGCCTAGGGTGTCGTATGGAGAATGATGAACCCAGCCAGCAAGGAATGCTCCTTTTTCTCACTAGTCCACCAGCTACACACGTGGGTAGACAGAATGCTCTGGTGCCTTATTATTGTAGTACAAGTGACCCATGCCACATTTCTAGCCAAGACCGTCTCTGACCGTAATCCCCTGGAGATCCACATTACATGGTGCAGAATACCCACCCCGGTTTCCACATGGAAGTTGTGGCTCCAGATGCTAGACGATGCTCCCTTCCGCAGCACACTATCCACAGCTTTCACAAATTACTTTTGTGAAAATTGGAACATTGCCTCCTCAAACCTGATTGAGTGGGAAGCGCTCAAGGAGGTGGTGAGAAGCACCGCAATTGGCGCCACCGCAGGGGCTAGGAAGGAAGTACATAAAAGTCTTATCAAAATAGAAAATACAATGTCCGAACTGGAACAGGCAGCAAAGAATGACCCAACTAAACAAGCCCCACTACAAGAGGCGCATAAACAGCATGCTGAACTGCTAGAAACCCTCAGGGTAATAGATTAAAGAGCGTACACACAACTGAAGCACACCGAGGCTGACAAATCTGGGACACTATTGGCTAGAAGATTGTGGGACGAACCAATACCTCCTGCAATTCACACTGTTAACGTCCCAGGGACGGGCATGGTATACTCACAGCAGGACATAAACGATGCGTTCTGCAAATACTACAGCACTTTAGACAGTATGCCCACACACATCGACAACTCACTAATAGACAATTTCCTGGGGGACTTACCCTTGCCGCAGCTAACTGCAGACATGTAAAAAACCCTAAAAGGCCCAATCACAAGAATGGAAATAAAGGCGTCCATCAAAGGGCTTCCGCATACCAAAGCGCCAGGCCTAGATTGCCTGCCAATAGAAGTATTTGATTCTTACTTGGAGGTCTTTATCCCTAAACTGGAGGAGTTATACAAAAAAGCACTAGGGATGGGAACGCCTCCCATACACTACTATGCAAGTGCTGGTGATATCACTCCCCAAGCCAGGCCAGGATGGCACAGACCTATCAGGCTACTGCCCATTGTCACCTCAAGCCACAGAGTATAAGATCCTAAGTAAGATCCTACCGAACCGACTCCTACCTCATCTCCATAAGCTGGGGGACCAATGCGGATTTCTCCCGGCGCGCAGCACGTCGTTAAATATCAGACAGCTGCACCACATCATGGCTACCGCCCCCGCAGAGTATGCTGATGCAGGATGCATTTTCTAGACCTGCGCCAGGCCTTTGACACCATCACATGGGATTATATGTTCAAAGCCTTGGAGAGGTTTGGACTCCCCTCTGAGTACCTACAATGGATGTGGCTGTTGTACATGGCGCCTACTGCGAGAGCACGCACAGGCTGTCACATATCACAGGAATGCATGGTGCACAGAGGCATAAGACAGGGCTGCCCCCATCCCCTTTATTATGCTCCAACGGATGGCTGATCACCTGGGGATTCCCATCGGCAATACTTCTCACTTGATATCAGCCTATCCTGATGATATTATTGTGTGCATACGGGACCTCACGGACCGACTGGAGCCCCTCCCCAGTATTTTCTCAAATTTTAAGCGTATCTCCGGTCTCTCCATTAACGAACGGAAGTCGAACGCCTTCTTCTTGCATGAAGGTGAATGCCCGGATGAAGTCTATTTTGGGGGATAGACTGTACCTGTAGAGCACAGTGCGTTCAAATACCTAGGTATCCATATATATAGATTGCACACGGATCAGCTCGATGGTAATTTGACGAAAGCAATTGCTGCAGTGCACTCGCGAGTGGCATTCTGGTTGTCACTGCCACTATCGGTGATGGGGTGGGTTGCTATTTCTAAAATGGTGGTCCTCCCCAACTGTTGTATTACTTTGCCAACTTTCCAATCCTAATTCAACCATCTATGTTTTGTGCCCTAGACACACTACTGCTTGATCTTCTATAGGGGACCGGACGCCAGAGAGTGAGTTTTAAAAAGGTACAGTTGGAACCGCACAAAGGAGAGCTGGGGATACCAGACTTCAGAGCGTTCTACTATGCCTGCCAGCTGCAATGGCTGTCCTACTAGACCGCGGGGAGGAATCTACAGGAAATAGGCTATATGACACAGGACATTGACAGAGGGTCGCTACACTTTTTGCTCTTCCCCAAAAGCAAGCTTACCCAATGGGCACCACCACTGCTTGCTACTGCACTCCAATGCTAGAAAAAAGCACTGCTATATACGCCGCTCTATTCCCTATGCTGGGAACATCCCACTGCTAGGGGTTCCAACTCCTGGGGGCAGACTCACAAAGTGTGGCCTGGGCTGGTGTGGGAGTCGACACTGTAGGAGCCTTGTTTTGCAACAATGCCTTCTAGACTATGACAACTTATTGCGTGCCATGGTACCACCAGTGCACCTCTGCTTAATACATGCCATGGCATTGCATCACGTGAGGAAGAACTGGGCCCCTCAATGATATGAGCACCCACAGCCTTAATTGGTCTGCACATTATACTACATCGGGAAGGGAGATACCTTATAAGGTGGTTGTATATTGGCATTCACGCTCAGGTGGCAGCTCCACTCACCGACTTGAGAACGAAATGGTCAGGAACTATTGAATGAGAAATATTTGATAAGGCATCGGCAAGTATACTGAAACACCCCGAGAGAGTGTCGCCTAATTCCAAATTTAAATTCATACAATCCATGATCCTGCGCAGGTCTTTTTAAACCAGCGCCGACTACACCGTATGTTCCCGGACACCCAACACTGTTGTCCACCCTGTGAGGTTCAGGAGGCGGGTTTCACACACATGTTATGGGCGTGCCCTCACCATAGACAATACTGGAAGGGAGTACGTGGCACTGTGGGGAAGGTCACACACCTATAAATTGAAGACAACATAGCAGAATGCCTGTTGTGGTATCGGGTTTCGTCAGGCCTACATACTCTGCAAAAACTCTCGAACACCATAGAATAGAAGTTGGCACGGAAACTGGAAGATGCAAAAGACAAGTTTATTAGGACCCCATGGGGTGGTGGTACATTCCTACAGCACCCTTCGGCAATGCAAGAAGTATCACCCCGAACATCGGTGCGCGACCTCTTTTATACAAGTTTAACAGCAATAAAAAGGTAGGCGGTATACCTTTGAACAGTTTTAGGTACATATAAGGGCATTTTTGGAACACAGCCAGCATGTGGGAGGGGCTTGATACCACTGGTCAGTTTGGGGAACATTCCTAAGAAGTGACCACTCGTTAGCCCAAAGATCGTGTGTACGCATGCGCGAGATTGACCATTGCTAAAAATAGCCTGTTGCTGGGCAGGGTAAAGGTTCATTGGCATGGAGGAAAGACGAAAGGGCACGCTGACCACGAGGCCGCATGTTCATACAAAATGGAAGCCACCAAATACAAAATGGCCCCCGTACATTTAGTCAAGTTAACAGTAAAAGCTCGTGTAGCTGAGCTAAATGCTAACTCAGGTGCTGCCAAATTACGACAGACGGCCCTTTTAGCGTTTAGCTGAAGCTACCTCATAATGGAAGTAATCCGGATGTTCATCATCAATGTCAATCATCATTATTTTCACCACTTCAACATTACTCATCTGTACATTTTTAGCAATAGCTCGTTTGGATGGGATACAGGCGGTAATACACACAGAGCATAAAGTAGGGCCACATTGGATACATAAACAACAGAAGAAGAATATCCCAATAATCACACATAGAACTGTTAACAGCTTCCAACCCCATGTACTGAGCAAAGTCCAAAACCAACCAGAGAAAGTCCATGTACCGTTGTCGGGGTGAATTTCAGCAGCAATTTTGAGCAATTTGGAAATGGCATCATACACAGAAGGTGAATTATCGGGGACATAAACACAACAACTACTTCCGATAATGTGGCATGCACCCCCACGATCAGCTAATACAACGTCCAGAACCATTCGGTTCTGAAGCGTAACAATTCTCGTAATCTGGAGTTCCTCAGTTATGTTCCTTAAAGCAGAGGCAGTTTCATTAGCAACAGCTTCCACAACACGTGTTAGCCGTCTTATTTTCCTGCTGTTTAAAGCAGCACCAACAAAAGAAAACAGGCCTAAATTAAAATCCACATATTGTTGTAGTGAGGTGTCAGTTTGGTCAACATCATCAAGGTCCAATGTTCTCTTAACCCTATTCAATATAAAATCGTGATACAATACAAAATCATTATGGTACATAGGCGGGGCAATAAACACAGGGGGTAGTACAAAAGATATATAGCATGTTCCTAACCATCCAAGAGGAAGACGATGATATCCTTTATTACCACAAATAAAATAAGTGTTTCGTGAGGCCACAAAAGTAATACCATTTGGTGTATCAAATGTGACAGTAGTATTGCATTCACTCCTCCCTACCGGAATTGTTCCCTTGTTTCTTATGCAAAGATCTGCTTTTGTATCAATAACCGTAATCACATGTAAACTAGACATATTTATAAGTCTTTGATTGGTGAAAATATGAGGTGTAGATACATTGTCCGGTCGATATTCTTCCCACTCGAATTTAGTTCCTTCTGCCTGTGGATAGCTATCTCTATCGTTGTAACAGACCTTGTTCAATCAGAAAAGTAGTCCACCTTTTGTTGGCCATCTTAAGGTAAAGAGAAGAGTGTACCAAGCATTACACGAACCATTGTGAGAAAAAGGAAGAGGAATAAGAGGAGTTCCTCCTCTCTTCTGATGTCCAGGCAACATTCCACACACCCAACAATTGGAGGTATTTGTCATATTGTGGGTATGGTGTAGAATTTGAATGAAACTGTTATTCAAGTAAGTCTGTCTATGTCTCTCTTCATGATAGGGCAAAGTAAAATGGAAATGTTCAGATGGAATTGGAGTGGTAGGCAGTAAATATTCTCGTGCAGGAAACAGTCTTTCTATAGTCCAAGCTATTACTGCTATTACCACTATAGTTGTAGCAAAAAGAACTGCACCCAAAATTCTTTTATTTCTCAGTGTCATAGGTGCCATAGTACAAAGAACAAAGTCTCAAAAACCAAACTAAAAGATAAAAATATAGTGCTGAGAACCGAGGCTGCCGCTGGTTTCTTCTCCGAGATTCAAGACGGGTGTCGCTACACTGGCCAGAACTGATCCCCCCCCCTTGATATTCCCGGCTTCCGTTTTCACAAACCTCGGAACGGTTACTAACCAGTCTCGAAAAATATAAAAAATATTATTTCCTTGGCCGTAGGTTATACTTCGCTCCACCAGAAACAGTGTGGTCCGGGAAGGCTCCCTCCGACTCGTGAGGCGTAACAGCTGGGCTCCTCTCCGCGTCCAAGATGTCTCGATAGTCAGACAACACTGTAGGGTTCACCAGATCCGGAGAGACACGTCGGCAGTGAGTTGAATGTATCCACCGCTTCTTATTCGTGACGCGCACAGCCGTCCACGTTGCCAGCAGCACTTGTTCAGGGCCACGCCACCTCGGTTCCAAACTGCTGGTTCTCTCGAAGACACGAACCATCACATAATCACCAAGACGGAGATCATGAGTTTCTCCAATAGAGTTGTCGGGGAGCGCTTCTCGAACCTGTTGATGAATAGAAAGTAAATCATTTGTTAATCGTGCCAAATAATCGTTCATCATTATACAAGGCACATCATGTATCAAACGAGGCTTTGGAACTCCCCAAATATTCATGGGCCTTCCGAACACCACTTCATAGGGTGTGAGGCCAGATCGGGAATGTGGCACTGATCTAATAGACAGCAATGCCAAAGGCAAAGCGTCCGGCCATTTCAAGGACGTGGATGCCACGATCTTTGCTAGCTTCAGCTTCAGAGTCGCATTGTACCTCTCTACTAGACCTGCTGACTGCGGGTGGAATACAGCGTGGAACTTTTGCTTAATTCCCAATCCTTTCAGGACATGCTCCACTACTTTCCCAACAAAATGAGGACCATTATCATTCCACAAAAATTTACAAACACCATAGCGCGGGAAGTACTCTTTGAGTAACACCTTAGCTGTTGTCAATGCTGTATTATCCTTCGTGGGGTAGGCCTCAATCCATTTTCTGAAGGCACACACCACCACTAGGACATATTTGAGGTTATTACAGCGCTCAAGCTGGATGTAATCCATTTGCAGTACTTCGAATGGTGCAGTAGGTGGAACGAACCCTCCTTTAGGAGTATAGGTCCCTTTAGCAGGATTGTACTGTAAGCATATCAGACAGGTCTGCAGTACTCTCTTAGCCGTGCTGGCAATCTCAGGATGCTCCCAAACTCGTGTAAGCAATTTAGTAATTGCAAGAGCTCCAACATGTGCCAGCCCATGTGTCATTTGAACCATTGCTTGCAAATAAGCGGCAGGCAATTTCCATCTCTCCATATCTTTGCTACGCCAACAACCCTCATCATCCAACACTCCCTCTGTTGCCCAGTTTGCCAGTTCTGCTTCAGATGCTGATTTATGTATGTCTAAAATTTCTTCTCTAGCATCATGCCATTGCTCAGCTTGTGATCTCACCACATACATAGGAGAGGTGTTTTGTAACATGGCAGTCTCTCTCGCTATGCGATCTGCAAAAGCGTTTCCTTGCCCTATTTTGTCTGTCACCTTCTTGTGTGCACTACATTTGATTATCGCTACCTTCTTTGGACATAATAGTGCATTCAGGAGGTCACGGACCAACTCTCCATGCATGATGTGTGTTCCATGTGAGGTCAGAAACCCTTGTTCCTTCCAGAGTAGGCCAAAATCGTGCACTACTCCAGAAGCGTAACGGCTATCAGTATAGATATTCACACATAAACCAGCACTTAACTCACATGCTTTCGTTAAGGCTATCAGTTCAGCCGCTTGGGCCGATTTTTGCGGTATTCGTGCTGTTTCTACCAATGTTTTAAGCGTCGTGATCACATAGGCTGCGGAAGCCGTGCCATCTGGCAGCCTCACAAACGATCCATCAACCCACAGTTCCCCATCTACATCTGGAAGTGGCGTATCCTGTAAATCGATACGACCCTTTGTTTGTTCATCAGTCAGAAAAACACAATCATGTTGTTCTTCCTTCTGGGTCTCAGGAACAGGATATGGCAATAAAGTAGCAGGGTTCAGAGTGGTGCACCTCTTCAGTGTAATGTGTGGCGCCAACAGTGTTAACTCGTATCCTGTTAAACGGGCACTGGTTAGATGCTGCGTTTTCGTTTGGTTCAATAGAGCATCTACCGCATGGGGAACTAATACCAACAATTTGTGCGACAAAACTATTCCCTCACTCTGCCGTATAGCTACTGCTGTTGCTGCAACTGCTCGAAAGCATCCAGGCAGTCCTCGAGCCACAGGATCGAGTACTGCTGAAAAGTATGCGCAAGGCCTCTGTTTGTCTCCGTGTAACTGTACTAAGACTGACAATGCGCACCCATCCTTCTCATGTACATACAATGTAAAGAGCTTTGTATAATCTGGTGTACCTAACACTGGTGCAGAACAAAGAGCTTGTCTCAATTGTTCAAAAGCATTCTGACAATCTAAAAGCATAATGTGCAAAATGTGTCTTTATCACGGACAAGAAGGGATTGAGGTGGCCACTGGAGAGAGTGGAAGCGGTGTCAGGGGTATTTAAGCGTAGTGAAATGACTTCCATTTTGGTTAGACAGTTGCTGTGTTAAAAAGACACTCAGCGCTACTTTTGATAAAGAGCCTTGCTGTTGCTTACCACTATCATCCTTGGGCAGCATAATTTACCCCAAGTACCTTTGTATTACATAGGCCAGGGGCTTGATATAGGGAGTCAGGTTAAATTCCAAATCCACACACCAGGGTATGGCTAGTTTCTCCTATGAACCACTATTGCGACAGCATCCCATTTCTTAGGGGGGTGGAGCCCGTCTTCCTAAAGACCAGCCCATTGTTGCCTCTAAAACTATGCAACTTAAAATCCCTTTTGGGTGTGGCCTCCAACAATCATTCTGCAGTCTTGAAGGAAGTTGTCCTTGGGGGGCACTCAGGTTACTTACAGCCACCTATGCCTTCCCAAGAAATGAAGAGTCAATTAGACAGTGGAGAATACAAACTTACATTTATTAGCAATACTCTGCAGAGGAGTCCAATCTGCACCCTAAGATGTCTGCCAAGGGACTGACCCCCCAACAGTCTACAACACATAATGAATCTTCCCAACAAGCCTACAACCATGCCCACAGTAATATGATATCCCCCAGGTTCCGTTAGCTCACAAAGCGCATATTTGTATGTAACCAACATGACAGACAGTAGCGCTCACCCCCACAAAGCGTACGCACTGTATAGATCTAGCATGATTTGTTTTGTACAGTTTTTTGTTTGGCCCAGCATAGTCCAATGGCTGAGCCATGTATTGCAAGTTCAAAGGATATTTGGGGGTTCTGGCCAATGACCAGATTTTGGCTCCAAGTTAGGGGGAGCCGCACTTACATTACTGCTATACGCATCACAAATCCAATACCTTAGCTTACTATAATCTAATCACCTGGAATGTGCGGGGCTTGGTTCTTTACACAAACGGCACAGGGTCCATGCTCAGATGCTTTGGCGCAAGAAGTCGCACCTCACTGAATCAGAAGCTGAGAAGGTTCGCAACAAATGGGGGGGCAGATATTCTCCATTAACTATTTGGCCTTTGCAAGGGGGTGTCCATTTGGGTCAGGCATGGGGTCCCGTTTACTGAACTGGAACGGTGCACTGATGACCAAGATAGACATATATTGCAGCGTGGATCGCTAGATGGCTCGCCAGGGGTGCTAGGTAGCATTTATGCCCCACATTTTGATCAGGACACATTTTTCAGTAAGCTGAGTGCAGTGTTGGCAGGATGGGAAATGTACCCGTCGATATTGGGTGGGGATTGTAACTTGGTGATGGATGTGTCGCTAGATAGGTAGGTCCACCCTCCGTTACATGGTGCAGGACCTACTAGGCAAGCTGAGGCCCTATGCAACATGGCTACTGGGTGGGCCTAGGGTGTCGTATGGAGAATGATGAACCCAGCCAGCAAGGAATGCTCCTTTTTCTCACTAGTCCACCAGCTACACACGTGGGTAGACAGAATGCTCTGGTGCCTTATTATTGTAGTACAAGTGACCCATGCCACATTTCTAGCCAAGACCGTCTCTGACCGTAATCCCCTGGAGATCCACATTACATGGTGCAGAATACCCACCCCGGTTTCCACATGGAAGTTGTGGCTCCAGATGCTAGACGATGCTCCCTTCCGCAGCACACTATCCACAGCTTTCACAAATTACTTTTGTGAAAATTGGAACATTGCCTCCTCAAACCTGATTGAGTGGGAAGCGCTCAAGGAGGTGGTGAGAAGCACCGCAATTGGCGCCACCGCAGGGGCTAGGAAGGAAGTACATAAAAGTCTTATCAAAATAGAAAATACAATGTCCGAACTGGAACAGGCAGCAAAGAATGACCCAACTAAACAAGCCCCACTACAAGAGGCGCATAAACAGCATGCTGAACTGCTAGAAACCCTCAGGGTAATAGATTAAAGAGCGTACACACAACTGAAGCACACCGAGGCTGACAAATCTAGGACACTATTGGGTAGAAGATTGTGGGACGAACCAATACCTCCTGCAATTCACACTGTTAACGTCCCAGGGACGGGCATGGTATACTCACAGCAGGACATAAACGATGCGTTCTGCAAATACTACAGCACTTTAGACAGTATGCCCACACACATCGACAACTCACTAATAGACAATTTCCTGGGGGACTTACCCTTGCCGCAGCTAACTGCAGACATGTAAAAAACCCTAAAAGGCCCAATCACAAGAATGGAAATAAAGGCGTCCATCAAAGGGCTTCCGCATACCAAAGCGCCAGGCCTAGATTGCCTGCCAATAGAAGTATTTGATTCTTACTTGGAGGTCTTTATCCCTAAACTGGAGGAGTTATACAAAAAAGCACTAGGGATGGGAACGCCTCCCATACACTACTATGTAAGCGCTGGTGATATCACTCCCCAAGCCAGGCCAGGATGGCACAGACCTATCAGGCTACTGCCCATTGTCACCTCAAGCCACAGAGTATAAGATCCTAAGTAAGATCCTACCGAACCGACTCCTACCTCATCTCCATAAGCTGGGGGACCAATGCGGATTTCTCCCGGCGCGCAGCACGTCGTTAAATATCAGACAGCTGCACCACATCATGGCTACCGCCCCCGCAGAGTATGCTGATGCAGGATGCATTTTCTAGACCTGCGCCAGGCCTTTGACACCATCACATGGGATTATATGTTCAAAGCCTTGGAGAGGTTTGGACTCCCCTCTGAGTACCTACAATGGATGTGGCTGTTGTACATGGCGCCTACTGCGAGAGCACGCACAGGCTGTCACATATCACAGGAATGCATGGTGCACAGAGGCATAAGACAGGGCTGCCCCCATCCCCTTTATTATGCTCCAACGGATGGCTGATCACCTGGGGATTCCCATCGGCAATACTTCTCACTTGATATCAGCCTATCCTGATGATATTATTGTGTGCATACGGGACCTCACGGACCGACTGGAGCCCCTCCCCAGTATTTTCTCAAATTTTAAGCGTATCTCCGGTCTCTCCATTAACGAACGGAAGTCGAACGCCTTCTTCTTGCATGAAGGTGAATGCCCGGATGAAGTCTATTTTGGGGGATAGACTGTACCTGTAGAGCACAGTGCGTTCAAATACCTAGGTATCCATATATATAGATTGCACACGGATCAGCTCGATGGTAATTTGACGAAAGCAATTGCTGCAGTGCACTCGCGAGTGGCATTCTGGTTGTCACTGCCACTATCGGTGATGGGGTGGGTTGCTATTTCTAAAATGGTGGTCCTCCCCAACTGTTGTATTACTTTGCCAACTTTCCAATCCTAATTCAACCATCTATGTTTTGTGCCCTAGACACACTACTGCTTGATCTTCTATAGGGGACCGGACGCCAGAGAGTGAGTTTTAAAAAGGTACAGTTGGAACCGCACAAAGGAGAGCTGGGGATACCAGACTTCAGAGCGTTCTACTATGCCTGCCAGCTGCAATGGCTGTCCTACTAGACCGCGGGGAGGAATCTACAGGAAATAGGCTATATGACACAGGACATTGACAGAGGGTCGCTACACTTTTTGCTCTTCCCCAAAAGCAAGCTTACCCAATGGGCACCACCACTGCTTGCTACTGCACTCCAATGCTAGAAAAAAGCACTGCTATATACGCCGCTCTATTCCCTATGCTGGGAACATCCCACTGCTAGGGGTTCCAACTCCTGGGGGCAGACTCACAAAGTGTGGCCTGGGCTGGTGTGGGAGTCGACACTGTAGGAGCCTTGTTTTGCAACAATGCCTTCTAGACTATGACAACTTATTGCGTGCCATGGTACCACCAGTGCACCTCTGCTTAATACATGCCATGGCATTGCATCACGTGAGGAAGAACTGGGCCCCTCAATGATATGAGCACCCACAGCCTTAATTGGTCTGCACATTATACTACATCGGGAAGGGAGATACCTTATAAGGTGGTTGTATATTGGCATTCACGCTCAGGTGGCAGCTCCACTCACCGACTTGAGAACGAAATGGTCAGGAACTATTGAATGAGAAATATTTGATAAGGCATCGGCAAGTATACTGAAACACCCCGAGAGAGTGTCGCCTAATTCCAAATTTAAATTCATACAATCCATGATCCTGCGCAGGTCTTTTTAAACCAGCGCCGACTACACCGTATGTTCCCGGACACCCAACACTGTTGTCCACCCTGTGAGGTTCAGGAGGCGGGTTTCACACACATGTTATGGGCGTGCCCTCACCATAGACAATACTGGAAGGGAGTACGTGGCACTGTGGGGAAGGTCACACACCTATAAATTGAAGACAACATAGCAGAATGCCTGTTGTGGTATCGGGTTTCGTCAGGCCTACATACTCTGCAAAAACTCTCGAACACCATAGAATAGAAGTTGGCACGGAAACTGGAAGATGCAAAAGACAAGTTTATTAGGACCCCATGGGGTGGTGGTACATTCCTACAGCACCCTTCGGCAATGCAAGAAGTATCACCCCGAACATCGGTGCGCGACCTCTTTTATACAAGTTTAACAGCAATAAAAAGGTAGGCGGTATACCTTTGAACAGTTTTAGGTACATATAAGGGCATTTTTGGAACACAGCCAGCATGTGGGAGGGGCTTGATACCACTGGTCAGTTTGGGGAACATTCCTAAGAAGTGACCACTCGTTAGCCCAAAGATCGTGTGTACGCATGCGTGAGATTGACCATTGCTAAAAATAGCCTGTTGCTGGGCAGGGTAAAGGTTCATTGGCATGGAGGAAAGACGAAAGGGCACGCTGACCACGAGGCCGCATGTTCATAAAAAATGGAAGCCACCAAATACAAAATGGCCCCCGTACATTTAGTCAAGTTAACAGTAAAAGCTCGTGTAGCTGAGCTAAATGCTAACTCAGGTGCTGCCAAATTACGACAGACGGCCCTTTTAGCGTTTAGCTGAAGCTACCTCATAATGGAAGTAATCCGGATGTTCATCATCAATGTCAATCATCATTATTTTCACCACTTCAACATTACTCATCTGTACATTTTTAGCAATAGCTCGTTTGGATGGGATACAGGCGGTAATACACACAGAGCATAAAGTAGGGCCACATTGGATACATAAACAACAGAAGAAGAATATCCCAATAATCACACATAGAACTGTTAACAGCTTCCAACCCCATGTACTGAGCAAAGTCCAAAACCAACCAGAGAAAGTCCATGTACCGTTGTCGGGGTGAATTTCAGCAGCAATTTTGAGCAATTTGGAAATGGCATCATACACAGAAGGTGAATTATCGGGGACATAAACACAACAACTACTTCCGATAATGTGGCATGCACCCCCACGATCAGCTAATACAACGTCCAGAACCATTCGGTTCTGAAGCATAACAATTCTCGTAATCTGGAGTTCCTCAGTTATGTTCCTTAAAGCAGAGGCAGTTTCATTAGCAACAGCTTCCACAACACATGTTAGCCGTCTTATTTTCCTGCTGTTTAAAGCAGCACCAACAAAAGAAAACAGGCCTAAATTAAAATCCACATATTGTTGTAGTGAGGTGTCAGTTTGGTCAACATCATCAAGGTCCAATGTTCTCTTAACCCTATTCAATATAAAATTGTGATACAATACAAAATCATTATGGTACATAGGCGGGGCAATAAACACAGGGGGTAGTACAAAAGATATATAGCATGTTCCTAACCATCCAAGAGGAAGACGATGATATCCTTTATTACCACAAATAAAATAAGTGTTTCGTGAGGCCACAAAAGTAATACCATTTGGTGTATCAAATGTGACAGTAGTATTGCATTCACTCCTCCCTACCGGAATTGTTCCCTTGTTTCTTATGCAAAGATCTGCTTTTGTATCAATAACCGTAATCACATGTAAACTAGACATATTTATAAGTCTTTGATTGGTGAAAATATGAGGTGTAGATACATTGTCCGGTCGATATTCTTCCCACTCGAATTTAGTTCCTTCTGCCTGTGGATAGCTATCTCTATCGTTGTAACAGACCTTGTTCAATCAGAAAAGTAGTCCACCTTTTGTTGGCCATCTTAAGGTAAAGAGAAGAGTGTACCAAGCATTACACGAACCATTGTGAGAAAAAGGAAGAGGAATAAGAGGAGTTCCTCCTCTCTTCTGATGTCCAGGCAACATTCCACACACCCAACAATTGGAGGTATTTGTCATATTGTGGGTATGGTGTAGAATTTGAATGAAACTGTTATTCAAGTAAGTCTGTCTATGTCTCTCTTCATGATAGGGCAAAGTAAAATGGAAATGTTCAGATGGAATTGGAGTGGTAGGCAGTAAATATTCTCGTGCAGGAAACAGTCTTTCTATAGTCCAAGCTATTACTGCTATTACCACTATAGTTGTAGCAAAAAGAACTGCACCCAAAATTCTTTTATTTCTCAGTGTCATAGGTGCCATAGTACAAAGAACAAAGTCTCAAAAACCAAACTAAAAGATAAAAATATAGTGCTGAGAACCGAGGCTGCCGCTGGTTTCTTCTCCGAGATTCAAGACGGGTGTCGCTACACTGGCCAGAACTGATCCCCCCCCCTTGATATTCCCGGCTTCCGTTTTCACAAACCTCGGAACGGTTACTAACCAGTCTCGAAAAATATAAAAAATATTATTTCCTTGGCCGTAGGTTATACTTCGCTCCACCAGAAACAGTGTGGTCCGGGAAGGCTCCCTCCGACTCGTGAGGCGTAACAGCTGGGCTCCTCTCCGCGTCCAAGATGTCTCGATAGTCAGACAACACTGTAGGGTTCACCAGATCCGGAGAGACACGTCGGCAGTGAGTTGAATGTATCCACCGCTTCTTATTCGTGACGCGCACAGCCGTCCACGTTGCCAGCAGCACTTGTTCAGGGCCACGCCACCTCGGTTCCAAACTGCTGGTTCTCTCGAAGACACGAACCATCACATAATCACCAAGACGGAGATCATGAGTTTCTCCAATAGAGTTGTCGGGGAGCGCTTCTCGAACCTGTTGATGAATAGAAAGTAAATCATTTGTTAATCGTGCCAAATAATCGTTCATCATTATACAAGGCACATCATGTATCAAACGAGGCTTTGGAACTCCCCAAATATTCATGGGCCTTCCGAACACCACTTCATAGGGTGTGAGGCCAGATCGGGAATGTGGCACTGATCTAATAGACAGCAATGCCAAAGGCAAAGCGTCCGGCCATTTCAAGGACGTGGATGCCACGATCTTTGCTAGCTTCAGCTTCAGAGTCGCATTGTACCTCTCTACTAGACCTGCTGACTGCGGGTGGAATACAGCGTGGAACTTTTGCTTAATTCCCAATCCTTTCAGGACATGCTCCACTACTTTCCCAACAAAATGAGGACCATTATCATTCCACAAAAATTTACAAACACCATAGCGCGGGAAGTACTCTTTGAGTAACACCTTAGCTGTTGTCAATGCTGTATTATCCTTCGTGGGGTAGGCCTCAATCCATTTTCTGAAGGCACACACCACCACTAGGACATATTTGAGGTTATTACAGCGCTCAAGCTGGATGTAATCCATTTGCAGTACTTCGAATGGTGCAGTAGGTGGAACGAACCCTCCTTTAGGAGTATAGGTCCCTTTAGCAGGATTGTACTGTAAGCATATCAGACAGGTCTGCAGTACTCTCTTAGCCGTGCTGGCAATCTCAGGATGCTCCCAAACTCGTGTAAGCAATTTAGTAATTGCAAGAGCTCCAACATGTGCCAGCCCATGTGTCATTTGAACCATTGCTTGCAAATAAGCGGCAGGCAATTTCCATCTCTCCATATCTTTGCTACGCCAACAACCCTCATCATCCAACACTCCCTCTGTTGCCCAGTTTGCCAGTTCTGCTTCAGATGCTGATTTATGTATGTCTAAAATTTCTTCTCTAGCATCATGCCATTGCTCAGCTTGTGATCTCACCACATACATAGGAGAGGTGTTTTGTAACATGGCAGTCTCTCTCGCTATGCGATCTGCAAAAGCGTTTCCTTGCCCTATTTTGTCTGTCACCTTCTTGTGTGCACTACATTTGATTATCGCTACCTTCTTTGGACATAATAGTGCATTCAGGAGGTCACGTACCAACTCTCCATGCATGATGTGTGTTCCATGTGAGGTCAGAAACCCTTGTTCCTTCCAGAGTAGGCCAAAATCGTGCACTACTCCAGAAGCGTAACGGCTATCAGTATAGATATTCACACATAAACCAGCACTTAACTCACATGCTTTCGTTAAGGCTATCAGTTCAGCCGCTTGGGCCGATTTTTGCGGTATTCGTGCTGTTTCTACCAATGTTTTAAGCGTCGTGATCACATAGGCTGCGGAAGCCGTGCCATCTGGCAGCCTCACAAACGATCCATCAACCCACAGTTCCCCATCTACATCTGGAAGTGGCGTATCCTGTAAATCGATACGACCCTTTGTTTGTTCATCAGTCAGAAAAACACAATCATGTTGTTCTTCCTTCTGGGTCTCAGGAACAGGATATGGCAATAAAGTAGCAGGGTTCAGAGTGGTGCACCTCTTCAGTGTAATGTGTGGCGCCAACAGTGTTAACTCGTATCCTGTTTAACGGGCACTGGTTAGATGCTGCGTTTTCGTTTGGTTCAATAGAGCATCTACCGCATGGGGAACTAATACCAACAATTTGTGCGACAAAACTATTCCCTCACTCTGCCGTATAGCTACTGCTGTTGCTGCAACTGCTCGTAAGCATCCAGGCAGTCCTCGAGCCACAGGATCGAGTACTGCTGAAAAGTATGCGCAAGGCCTCTGTTTGTCTCCGTGTAACTGTACTAAGACTGACAATGCGCACCCATCCTTCTCATGTACATACAATGTAAAGAGCTTTGTATAATCTGGTGTACCTAACACTGGTGCAGAACAAAGAGCTTGTCTCAATTGTTCAAAAGCATTCTGACAATCTAAAAGCATAATGTGCAAAATGTGTCTTTATCACGGACAAGAAGGGATTGAGGTGGCCACTGGAGAGAGTGGAAGCGGTGTCAGGGGTATTTAAGCGTAGTGAAATGACTTCCATTTTGGTTAGACAGTTGCTGTGTTAAAAAGACACTCAGCGCTACTTTTGATAAAGAGCCTTGCTGTTGCTTACCACTATCATCCTTGGGCAGCATAATTTACCCCAAGTACCTTTGTATTACATAGGCCAGGGGCTTGATATAGGGAGTCAGGTTAAATTCCAAATCCACACACCAGGGTATGGCTAGTTTCTCCTATGAACCACTATTGCGACAGCATCCCATTTCTTAGGGGGGTGGAGCCCGTCTTCCTAAAGACCAGCCCATTGTTGCCTCTAAAACTATGCAACTTAAAATCCCTTTTGGGTGTGGCCTCCAACAATCATTCTGCAGTCTTGAAGGAAGTTGTCCTTGGGGGGCACTCAGGTTACTTACAGCCACCTATGCCTTCCCAAGAAATGAAGAGTCAATTAGACAGTGGAGAATACAAACTTACATTTATTAGCAATACTCTGCAGAGGAGTCCAATCTGCACCCTAAGATGTCTGCCAAGGGACTGACCCCCCAACAGTCTACAACACATAATGAATCTTCCCAACAAGCCTACAACCATGCCCACAGTAATATGATATCCCCCAGGTTCCGTTAGCTAACAAAGCGCATATTTGTATGTAACCAACATGACAGACAGTAGCGCTCACCCCCACAAAGCGTACGCACTGTATAG
This sequence comes from Lissotriton helveticus, assembly GCF_964261635.1. Classification (NCBI taxonomy): domain Eukaryota; kingdom Metazoa; phylum Chordata; class Amphibia; order Caudata; family Salamandridae; genus Lissotriton; species Lissotriton helveticus. The sequence continues at coordinate 642,410,761 of NC_136071.1, read as the reverse complement.
ATCTAGCATGATTTGTTTTGTACAGTTTTTTGTTTGGCCCAGCATAGTCCAATGGCTGAGCCATGTATTGCAAGTTCAAAGGATATTTGGGGGTTCTGGCCAATGACCAGATTTTGGCTCCAAGTTAGGGGGAGCCGCACTTACATTACTGTTATACGCATCACAAATCCAATACCTTAGCTTACTATAATCTAATCACCTGGAATGTGCGGGGCTTAGTTCTTTACACAAACGGCACAGGGTCCATGCTCAGATGCTTTGGCGCAAGAAGTCGCACCTCACTGAATCAGAAGCTGAGAAGGTTCGCAACAAATGGGGGGGCAGATATTCTCCATTAACTATTTGGCCTTTGCAAGGGGGTGTCCATTTGGGTCAGGCATGGGGTCCCGTTTACTGAACTGGAACGGTGCACTGATGACCAAGATAGACATATATTGCAGCGTGGATCGCTAGATGGCTCGCCAGGGGTGCTAGGTAGCATTTATGCCCCACATTTTGATCAGGACACATTTTTCAGTAAGCTGAGTGCAGTGTTGGCAGGATGGGAAATGTACCCGTCGATATTGGGTGGGGATTGTAACTTGGTGATGGATGTGTCGCTAGATAGGTAGGTCCACCCTCCGTTACATGGTGCAGGACCTACTAGGCAAGCTGAGGCCCTATGCAACATGGCTACTGGGTGGGCCTAGGGTGTCGTATGGAGAATGATGAACCCAGCCAGCAAGGAATGCTCCTTTTTCTCACTAGTCCACCAGCTACACACGTGGGTAGACAGAATGCTCTGGTGCCTTATTATTGTAGTACAAGTGACCCATGCCACATTTCTAGCCAAGACCGTCTCTGACCGTAATCCCCTGGAGATCCACATTACATGGTGCAGAATACCCACCCCGGTTTCCACATGGAAGTTGTGGCTCCAGATGCTAGACGATGCTCCCTTCCGCAGCACACTATCCACAGCTTTCACAAATTACTTTTGTGAAAATTGGAACATTGCCTCCTCAAACCTGATTGAGTGGGAAGCGCTCAAGGAGGTGGTGAGAAGCACCGCAATTGGCGCCACCGCAGGGGCTAGGAAGGAAGTACATAAAAGTCTTATCAAAATAGAAAATACAATGTCCGAACTGGAACAGGCAGCAAAGAATGACCCAACTAAACAAGCCCCACTACAAGAGGCGCATAAACAGCATGCTGAACTGCTAGAAACCCTCAGGGTAATAGATTAAAGAGCGTACACACAACTGAAGCACACCGAGGCTGACAAATCTGGGACACTATTGGCTAGAAGATTGTGGGACGAACCAATACCTCCTGCAATTCACACTGTTAACGTCCCAGGGACGGGCATGGTATACTCACAGCAGGACATAAACGATGCGTTCTGCAAATACTACAGCACTTTAGACAGTATGCCCACACACATCGACAACTCACTAATAGACAATTTCCTGGGGGACTTACCCTTGCCGCAGCTAACTGCAGACATGTAAAAAACCCTAAAAGGCCCAATCACAAGAATGGAAATAAAGGCGTCCATCAAAGGGCTTCCGCATACCAAAGCGCCAGGCCTAGATTGCCTGCCAATAGAAGTATTTGATTCTTACTTGGAGGTCTTTATCCCTAAACTGGAGGAGTTATACAAAAAAGCACTAGGGATGGGAACGCCTCCCATACACTACTATGCAAGCGCTGGTGATATCACTCCCCAAGCCAGGCCAGGATGGCACAGACCTATCAGGCTACTGCCCATTGTCACCTCAAGCCACAGAGTATAAGATCCTAAGTAAGATCCTACCGAACCGACTCCTACCTCATCTCCATAAGCTGGGGGACCAATGCGGATTTCTCCCGGCGCGCAGCACGTCGTTAAATATCAGACAGCTGCACCACATCATGGCTACCGCCCCCGCAGAGTATGCTGATGCAGGATGCATTTTCTAGACCTGCGCCAGGCCTTTGACACCATCACATGGGATTATATGTTCAAAGCCTTGGAGAGGTTTGGACTCCCCTCTGAGTACCTACAATGGATGTGGCTGTAGTACATGGCGCCTACTGCGAGAGCACGCACAGGCTGTCACATATCACAGGAATGCATGGTGCACAGAGGCATAAGACAGGGCTGCCCCCATCCCCTTTATTATGCTCCAACGGATGGCTGATCACCTGGGGATTCCCATCGGCAATACTTCTCACTTGATATCAGCCTATCCTGATGATATTATTGTGTGCATACGGGACCTCACGGACCGACTGGAGCCCCTCCCCAGTATTTTCTCAAATTTTAAGCGTATCTCCGGTCTCTCCATTAACGAACGGAAGTCGAACGCCTTCTTCTTGCATGAAGGTGAATGCCCGGATGAAGTCTATTTTGGGGGATAGACTGTACCTGTAGAGCACAGTGCGTTCAAATACCTAGGTATCCATATATATAGATTGCACACGGATCAGCTCGATGGTAATTTGACGAAAGCAATTGCTGCAGTGCACTCGCGAGTGGCATTCTGGTTGTCACTGCCACTATCGGTGATGGGGTGGGTTGCTATTTCTAAAATGGTGGTCCTCCCCAACTGTTGTATTACTTTGCCAACTTTCCAATCCTAATTCAACCATCTATGTTTTGTGCCCTAGACACACTACTGCTTGATCTTCTATAGGGGACCGGACGCCAGAGAGTGAGTTTTAAAAAGGTACAGTTGGAACCGCACAAAGGAGAGCTGGGGATACCAGACTTCAGAGCGTTCTACTATGCCTGCCAGCTGCAATGGCTGTCCTACTAGACCGCGGGGAGGAATCTACAGGAAATAGGCTATATGACACAGGACATTGACAGAGGGTCGCTACACTTTTTGCTCTTCCCCAAAAGCAAGCTTACCCAATGGGCACCACCACTGCTTGCTACTGCACTCCAATGCTAGAAAAAAGCACTGCTATATACGCCGCTCTATTCCCTATGCTGGGAACATCCCACTGCTAGGGGTTCCAACTCCTGGGGGCAGACTCACAAAGTGTGGCCTGGGCTGGTGTGGGAGTCGACACTGTAGGAGCCTTGTTTTGCAACAATGCCTTCTAGACTATGACAACTTATTGCGTGCCATGGTACCACCAGTGCACCTCTGCTTAATACATGCCATGGCATTGCATCACGTGAGGAAGAACTGGGCCCCTCAATGATATGAGCACCCACAGCCTTAATTGGTCTGCACATTATACTACATCGGGAAGGGAGATACCTTATAAGGTGGTTGTATATTGGCATTCACGCTCAGGTGGCAGCTCCACTCACCGACTTGAGAACGAAATGGTCAGGAACTATTGAATGAGAAATATTTGATAAGGCATCGGCAAGTATACTGAAACACCCCGAGAGAGTGTCGCCTAATTCCAAATTTAAATTCATACAATCCATGATCCTGCGCAGGTCTTTTTAAACCAGCGCCGACTACACCGTATGTTCCCGGACACCCAACACTGTTGTCCACCCTGTGAGGTTCAGGAGGCGGGTTTCACACACATGTTATGGGCGTGCCCTCACCATAGACAATACTGGAAGGGAGTACGTGGCACTGTGGGGAAGGTCACACACCTATAAATTGAAGACAACATAGCAGAATGCCTGTTGTGGTATCGGGTTTCGTCAGGCCTACATACTCTGCAAAAACTCTCGAACACCATAGAATAGAAGTTGGCACGGAAACTGGAAGATGCAAAAGACAAGTTTATTAGGACCCCATGGGGTGGTGGTACATTCCTACAGCACCCTTCGGCAATGCAAGAAGTATCACCCCGAACATCGGTGCGCGACCTCTTTTATACAAGTTTAACAGCAATAAAAAGGTAGGCGGTATACCTTTGAACAGTTTTAGGTACATATAAGGGCATTTTTGGAACACAGCCAGCATGTGGGAGGGGCTTGATACCACTGGTCAGTTTGGGGAACATTCCTAAGAAGTGACCACTCGTTAGCCCAAAGATCGTGTGTACGCATGCGCGAGATTGACCATTGCTAAAAATAGCCTGTTGCTGGGCAGGGTAAAGGTTCATTGGCATGGAGGAAAGACGAAAGGGCACGCTGACCACGAGGCCGCATGTTCATACAAAATGGAAGCCACCAAATACAAAATGGCCCCCGTACATTTAGTCAAGTTAACAGTAAAAGCTCGTGTAGCTGAGCTAAATGCTAACTCAGGTGCTGCCAAATTACGACAGACGGCCCTTTTAGCGTTTAGCTGAAGCTACCTCATAATGGAAGTAATCCGGATGTTCATCATCAATGTCAATCATCATTATTTTCACCACTTCAACATTACTCATCTGTACATTTTTAGCAATAGCTCGTTTGGATGGGATACAGGAGGTAATACACACAGAGCATAAAGTAGGGCCACATTGGATACATAAACAACAGAAGAAGAATATCCCAATAATCACACATAGAACTGTTAACAGCTTCCAACCCCATGTACTGAGCAAAGTCCAAAACCAACCAGAGAAAGTCCATGTACCGTTGTCGGGGTGAATTTCAGCAGCAATTTTGAGCAATTTGGAAATGGCATCATACACAGAAGGTGAATTATCGGGGACATAAACACAACAACTACTTCCGATAATGTGGCATGCACCCCCACGATCAGCTAATACAACGTCCAGAACCATTCGGTTCTGAAGCGTAACAATTCTCGTAATCTGGAGTTCCTCAGTTATGTTCCTTAAAGCAGAGGCAGTTTCATTAGCAACAGCTTCCACAACACGTGTTAGCCGTCTTATTTTCCTGCTGTTTAAAGCAGCACCAACAAAAGAAAACAGGCCTAAATTAAAATCCACATATTGTTGTAGTGAGGTGTCAGTTTGGTCAACATCATCAAGGTCCAATGTTCTCTTAACCCTATTCAATATAAAATCGTGATACAATACAAAATCATTATGGTACATAGGCGGGGCAATAAACACAGGGGGTAGTACAAAAGATATATAGCATGTTCCTAACCATCCAAGAGGAAGACGATGATATCCTTTATTACCACAAATAAAATAAGTGTTTCGTGAGGCCACAAAAGTAATACCATTTGGTGTATCAAATGTGACAGTAGTATTGCATTCACTCCTCCCTACCGGAATTGTTCCCTTGTTTCTTATGCAAAGATCTGCTTTCGTATCAATAACCGTAATCACATGTAAACTAGACATATTTATAAGTCTTTGATTGGTGAAAATATGAGGTGTAGATACATTGTCCGGTCGATATTCTTCCCACTCGAATTTAGTTCCTTCTGCCTGTGGATAGCTATCTCTATCGTTGTAACAGACCTTGTTCAATCAGAAAAGTAGTCCACCTTTTGTTGGCCATCTTAAGGTAAAGAGAAGAGTGTACCAAGCATTACACGAACCATTGTGAGAAAAAGGAAGAGGAATAAGAGGAGTTCCTCCTCTCTTCTGATGTCCAGGCAACATTCCACACACCCAACAATTGGAGGTATTTGTCATATTGTGGGTATGGTGTAGAATTTGAATGAAACTGTTATTCAAGTAAGTCTGTCTATGTCTCTCTTCATGATAGGGCAAAGTAAAATGGAAATGTTCAGATGGAATTGGAGTGGTAGGCAGTAAATATTCTCGTGCAGGAAACAGTCTTTCTATAGTCCAAGCTATTACTGCTATTACCACTATAGTTGTAGCAAAAAGAACTGCACCCAAAATTCTTTTATTTCTCAGTGTCATAGGTGCCATAGTACAAAGAACAAAGTCTCAAAAACCAAACTAAAAGATAAAAATATAGTGCTGAGAACCGAGGCTGCCGCTGGTTTCTTCTCCGAGATTCAAGACGGGTGTCGCTACACTGGCCAGAACTGATCCCCCCCCTTGATATTCCCGGCTTCCGTTTTCACAAACCTCGGAACGGTTACTAACCAGTCTCGAAAAATATAAAAAATATTATTTCCTTGGCCGTAGGTTATACTTCGCTCCACCAGAAACAGTGTGGTCCGGGAAGGCTCCCTCCGACTCGTGAGGCGTAACAGCTGGGCTCCTCTCCGCGTCCAAGATGTCTCGATAGTCAGACAACACTGTAGGGTTCACCAGATCCGGAGAGACACGTCGGCAGTGAGTTGAATGTATCCACCGCTTCTTATTCGTGACGCGCACAGCCGTCCACGTTGCCAGCAGCACTTGTTCAGGGCCACGCCACCTCGGTTCCAAACTGCTGGTTCTCTCGAAGACACGAACCATCACATAATCACCAAGACGGAGATCATGAGTTTCTCCAATAGAGTTGTCGGGGAGCGCTTCTCGAACCTGTTGATGAATAGAAAGTAAATCATTTGTTAATCGTGCCAAATAATCGTTCATCATTATACAAGGCACATCATGTATCAAACGAGGCTTTGGAACTCCCCAAATATTCATGGGCCTTCCGAACACCACTTCATAGGGTGTGAGGCCAGATCGGGAATGTGGCACTGATCTAATAGACAGCAATGCCAAAGGCAAAGCGTCCGGCCATTTCAAGGACGTGGATGCCACGATCTTTGCTAGCTTCAGCTTCAGAGTCGCATTGTACCTCTCTACTAGACCTGCTGACTGCGGGTGGAATACAGCGTGGAACTTTTGCTTAATTCCCAATCCTTTCAGGACATGCTCCACTACTTTCCCAACAAAATGAGGACCATTATCATTCCACAAAAATTTACAAACACCATAGCGCGGGAAGTACTCTTTGAGTAACAACTTAGCTGTTGTCAATGCTGTATTATCCTTCGTGGGGTAGGCCTCAATCCATTTTCTGAAGGCACACACCACCACTAGGACATATTTGAGGTTATTACAGCGCTCAAGCTGGATGTAATCCATTTGCAGTACTTCGAATGGTGCAGTAGGTGGAACAAACCCTCCTTTAGGAGTATAGGTCCCTTTAGCAGGATTGTACTGTAAGCATATCAGACAGGTCTGCAGTACTCTCTTAGCCGTGCTGGCAATCTCAGGATGCTCCCAAACTCGTGTAAGCAATTTAGTAATTGCAAGAGCTCCAACATGTGCCAGCCCATGTGTCATTTGAACCATTGCTTGCAAATAAGCGGCAGGCAATTTCCATCTCTCCATATCTTTGCTACGCCAACAACCCTCATCATCCAACACTCCCTCTGTTGCCCAGTTTGCCAGTTCTGCTTCAGATGCTGATTTATGTATGTCTAAAATTTCTTCTCTAGCATCATGCCATTGCTCAGCTTGTGATCTCACCACATACATAGGAGAGGTGTTTTGTAACATGGCAGTCTCTCTCGCTATGCGATCTGCAAAAGCGTTTCCTTGCCCTATTTTGTCTGTCACCTTCTTGTGTGCACTACATTTGATTATCGCTACCTTCTTTGGACATAATAGTGCATTCAGGAGGTCACGTACCAACTCTCCATGCATGATGTGTGTTCCATGTGAGGTCAGAAACCCTTGTTCCTTCCAGAGTAGGCCAAAATCGTGCACTACTCCAGAAGCGTAACGGCTATCAGTATAGATATTCACACATAAACCAGCACTTAACTCACATGCTTTCGTTAAGGCTATCAGTTCAGCCGCTTGGGCCGATTTTTGCGGTATTCGTGCTGTTTCTACCAATGTTTTAAGCGTCGTGATCACATAGGCTGCGGAAGCCGTGCCATCTGGCAGCCTCACAAACGATCCATCAACCCACAGTTCCCCATCTACATCTGGAAGTGGCGTATCCTGTAAATCGATACGACCCTTTGTTTGTTCATCAGTCAGAAAAACACAATCATGTTGTTCTTCCTTCTGGGTCTCAGGAACAGGATATGGCAATAAAGTAGCAGGGTTCAGAGTGGTGCACCTCTTCAGTGTAATGTGTGGCGCCAACAGTGTTAACTCGTATCCTGTTAAACGGGCACTGGTTAGATGCTGCGTTTTCGTTTGGTTCAATAGAGCATCTACCGCATGGGGAACTAATACCAACAATTTGTGCGACAAAACTATTCCCTCACTCTGCCGTATAGCTACTGCTATTGCTGCAACTGCTCGAAAGCATCCAGGCAGTCCTCGAGCCACAGGATCGAGTACTGCTGAAAAGTATGCGCAAGGCCTCTGTTTGTCTCCGTGTAACTGTACTAAGACTGACAATGCGCACCCATCCTTCTCATGTACATACAATGTAAAGAGCTTTGTATAATCTGGTGTACCTAACACTGGTGCAGAACAAAGAGCTTGTCTCAATTGTTCAAAAGCATTCTGACATTCGTCCGTCCATTCAAGGGGGATTGGTGCAGTTTTGGACAACAATGCTAACAAAGGTTTTATAATGTACGAAAATCCTAATATCCATTGCCTACAAAAGGACGTCAAACCTATGAAAGCACGAACATCCTTCTGAGTGCAAGGGACTGGTGTATCTAAAATTGCTTGAATTCGATCTGATGTCAATGCACGTCCCTCCTTAGACAAAAGATGACCGAGGTAGGTCACCTTTGGTCTACAATATTGTAACTTCTTTCGTGAAACCTTGTGATTGTGTTTAGCAAGGAAAGAAAGTAGGGAGAGTGTACTCTCCTCGCATTGCTCCTGTGTGTCTGCCGCAAGCAAAATATCGTCAACATATTGGATAAGAGCCACCCCAGACTGCAAATCAAAAGAATCAAGCTGTCTTTTTAAAGCCTGGCTGTAAATGCTAGGGCTTTCTGTGTAACCTTGAGGAACTCGACAAAATCTATAAGATTTAATATTGAGTGTTAAACCGAACAAATATCGGCTGTCAGGATGAATGGGGATCGAAAAGAAAGCATTTTTCAAATCGATTCCCGTAAATGTAGTAGATGTGGGTGGAACCAAAGTGAGTAAAGTGGTGATGTCAGACACTACCGGATACTGGGGTACAACTATCTTATTAATTTCCCTCAAATCAATAATGAAACGATAGATCTTAGTGTCTGTATCTTTCTTTAGGATCGGAAGAATTGGACTGTTGCAAACATTATAGGGAACTTCCTCCACCACCCCTACCATTATCAAATCATTCACAATGTGTGTCAAAGCTATTTTGCCTTCTCTGGAGATCTTGTACTGAGGGACACAAGGCAAAGTAGCTCCCTCCTTTACAGTAATACGTACAGGAGGAATAATCATTTGACCCACATCGGTATCAGAAGTGGCCCATAAAGTGCTTGGAAGAGAAGCTAACGCATCGGCCTCCTGCATGAGGCACGATCTCTCAACCTCTGGGTAGTTCTCATTCAAGATAACCCGCACCCCTTCAGGGGCACAGCGTATTGTTGCCCGAAAATGCTTTAGCATATCAAGTCCCATAATATTATCTGGTGTATTTGGAGATAATAGAAACGGACATGGGGCAGTGAATTTATCAATGTGAAATGTAAGGGGTTGAGACAATGGGCTTAGAGAAGGTGTTCCATCGAACCCTATTGCAGTAATTGTTTCGCCAGACAGGGGAGCCCTTGGAACCAAGTGTTTGGACAGAGTGCTACGAGTAGCTCCCGTATCAACCAGAAACTGATCAGTAGAACCCAAAACATGTGCTGATATATATGGACCCCTTTGATCGACTGGTACTTCAACCGATTCCACACCCCATCCTACGCAATCCTATGCATATCGATTATCCTGAGACTCAGTATTCTCTCCTTCAGCTATCTGATATTGATTCCGTCGATCAAAAGTATTATGATCAGCCTGACCACGACCCCTTGCTTCAAACCTACCACGATCATTCGCTCCACCCCTTGGTCCTGAATAACTATTCCGCGACCTTCCACTTCCTCGACCCCGCTGATTACGCTGTTAACGAAGTACCGGACAATCTGAAATCCAATGTCCAAACTGCTTACAGTATGCACACTGATCCTCAGAAATGTCAGAACGAGGGGGAGACGTAACATACGATCCTCGTCTACCCCTATCATTCCCTCTCGATTGCGTAGCATGAACCTGAGCCAACATCACCTTCGTCTTTAAGTCCTTCGCTTTCTTATCACTACTTTCTTTAGCCTCCAATTCCTGTTGTTCATAATACTGAGCCATAGTTAATAAAGAAGCGGGGGTTGCAGTGGTCCATTAACTTTCGCTAGCCTTTAACCGTTTTGCAATCTCCGGTAGGAGATTAGCCACATACTTGTCAACGAACAAATGCCTGCCCGTGTCCTCTGTTAATAATTGACCACTGTAATCATGGAATGCTTCCTCAAAACGTGAAAAGAAATCAGAGACCGATTTGTCTGACTTCTGTTTACAAGACGCCAATACTGTCCAATCAATTTTCTTAGGGGGAACAAGCGTTTTTAATTTATTCAAAATAGCCACTGGAAGATCTAAAATCAATTGACATGGCTTACATGCAGGTTCTCTATCCAAATCAGCTCGAGCTATGTCCTTCCAATCTGCACCTAAAGTCGTTCGATCATCAAACTTACGAATCGCCCTCCACATATCAGGAGGCAATATCAATCCAAAAAAGAGATCAATATCAACTAATGTCATAATGCACGAAGAAATAGCGCCTTCCACTCCTTCATAGAAAGCTGCTGGATTTTTACGGGGGTCAGGCAAAGCATTCTTAAGTGCCATAACATCTGCTCTATTCCATGGCGTATAAACCCAATTATATATGAAATAACCCTTCGCATCTACAGACGTCTTATCTTCGTCCGTGCCTGCCCCTTTAGGAGGGACATACAAAGGCGCAGCTTCTCGCATAGGCATAAGATTAACTGCAACGCTCTTATCTGTTCCAAAGATAGGGCACTCTTTGGAAATTTCCGTCGATCCAGATGCTGGTGGACCCAATGCTTTTTTCGCCGCTCGCAATCGTGTCGCCTCATCCCGTAGCTGAATCAAACGCCGGAAAAATTCATCCGCATCTGAAAGAGCAAAAAGAACTTTACGAAAATTCTCATGACCAACTGATATATCTTTAGGTTCCAACTCAGGAGAATGCTTCCTTTACCGCTCAACAACTTCATCGGCAAAATGATCTAGAAAATACAATCGTTCCTTTTCAGACCACTTACTCATAAAACCATCAACCTCTGAAACAGTTATAGTATTTATATTAAGTTTGCGAGCAACCGAGCGCAGTTCCGTGGCTCGTTCAGTAGTTAACCTGGTACGCTGATTATCCTGATTATCCTCGTCCGAGTCCTCATCCGGTGCCGTAGGCGGAACATACGGAGGCGGGCAACGGTCTAGTAATGAAAAATCATCTAATTCATTAGTAAGGACAGGATAAAGAGGACGTCGAATAGGAAACTGACCATTAACTTGTAAATTACGTTCTCGACTCTCTTTCTCTTTTTGTTCCTGCAATTCTTTTTCCTGCAGCTGTAAAGCTTTATCACGAGCAGCCTTTTGCTGCTCTTTGTCCGCCAAGTCTTGTTCACGCTTCATTCGTTCACGCACCGCTTTCTCCCACATACGCACACAATCAAACATATCTTGTCTAGACCTGCGCTGAAACAAACATTGTTCCACGTACTGAACTTTCCGTAAATCAAACGACCCATGTAGTGGCCATTGCAATTCACGATCAGTTTTGGTATATTTATGCCATAATGTGCTATACATAATGGGAGGAAGGCCAAATTTTATGTACATTTCGCGATTAGGAGTTCCCTCTGGGGGAGCCGGCTGAGATTCATTTAATCGAAAATTGGTACCATTTTCAAAGCAGCACATTCCTCGAAGTGTGCTTAGAACAGACATGTCAAAATATCACGAAAACGCGATATTACAACAAATGGCACTTAAATGTGCTTTACGCATGGTGTGCTGTTCAAACAAATTCAAAGTCAGAGAAATATCCCTACATGCCTGCCTATGTGAGGTGCACTCCACATATAATTCAAATCATAGATCCAAACGTTAGCTAACTCAAACAAATTCAAAAAGCCACAGTAAGTGTCAGTAGACTACCTTACCAATCATAAGCTTACCAAATATTTTCAAAAGCGTCCAGATTCCAACTGCCAAGTTCCGTAATCGAATCAGCCAAACGGGCACTACACGACAATCCAAACGATCAGGATCTCAGTCGAGGACCGGCGCCACCTGGAAGGTCAGATCAGAAGGAAAGGAAAAAACACCGTGGGTGCCAAGACTCGGGTCACTCAGTGGCAGCGTACGCGTCCATAGCGAGTTTCCAATCCTTCGTCGCGACCTCTCCTTCGGGAATCCGAGTCGCCGATGAGTCCCTTCGTGGTCGCCAATTGTGGTATCGGGTTTCGTCAGGCCTACATACTCTGCAAAAACTCTCGAACATCATAGAATAGAAGTTGGCACGGAAACTGGAAAATGCAAAAGACAAGTTTATTAGGACCCCATGGGGTTGTGGTACATTCCTACAGCACCCTTCGGCAATGCAAGAAGTATCACCCTGAACATCGGTGCGCAACCTCTTTTATACAAGTTTAACAGCAATAAAAAGGTAGGCGGTATACCTTTGAACAGTTTTAGGTACATATAAGGGCATTTTTGGAACACAGCCAGCATGTGGGAGGGGCTTGATACCACTGGTCAGTTTGGGGAACATTCCTAAGAAGTGACCACTCGTTAGCCCAAAGATCGTGTGTACGCATGCGCGAGATTGACCATTTCTAAAAATAGCCTGTTGCTGGGCAGGGTAAAGGTTCATTGGCATGGAGGAAGGACGAAAGGGCACGCTGACCACGAGGCCGCATGTTCATACAAAATGGAAGCCACCAAATACAAAATGGCCCCCGTACATTTAGTCAAGTTAACAGTAAAAACTTGTGTAGCTGAGCTAAATGCTAACTCAGGTGCTGCCAAATTACAACACTGTTAGGGCTTCGTAAACGCACTAGTGCACAGAAGGTCCAGCTTTGCTTTCTGGATCTCGCTCTTATACTAGCTATACGAAGTATAACAATGAGGTGGAAATCTGCAGGACTCCCTGAATTATCTATATGGTATGATGAGGTGATTCGTTGGAGCAGTGCCGAAAGTGCGGCAATCAGGTGTGAGGAGGCGCGGGGGATGTGTAAGCACCCACTTTCCGTGGAATGGGATGCCACGCTTGAGGGTTTTAAAGCAATTGACCTCCATCCGCAGCACTCTATCCCAGGCACACCACAGCTAGTGCCTTCTATTGCTATGGGCAGCGTAGTCAGAGAGCATAAAGTAGATATTCATCCCCGCACTGCACAAAGGCGGTCACCAAGCATTATTGAAATGTGTAATTGCTATACCAGCTAATAGACCTGGTGGGCCAGAATGTGGGAAGGGAAAGGGGGGGTAAGTGGGTAATTGTTCATTGATGTGTTGTATGCTCCATTTAAATCCATGCTTCTTTCTTGCAGCAACAACATATAAAATACTATTGTATCAAAGTTGAAATCCTGATGTATTTATGTGCACGTGCTGCAATGATCCTACTAACACTAATTCGATGTTTTCTTTTTTTTTTTTTTGTCAGGAGAAGACAAAAAAAAATACCTGAATGTGAGGCTTGTTCTTATTAAACAATGACATGTGGCATTCAATAAAGTTTGTTTAAAAAAGAAAAAGAGACCGCTTTCAAGATACTCACCCATGCCTACAAATGCCTCCTCAAAACCGTACCCTAATACCTCAACGATAGAATCTCCTTCTGCCCAGTCAAAAGAAACCTCTGCTCTGCAAAACTTGCCCTCGCCAAAACCCCACGCATCCGCAGAACCAGAACAGGTGGAAGAGCCTTCTCCTACATCGTGGCAAGACCTGGAACGAGCTCCTGATCAACATCAGACACGCCCCCTCCCTGAACATCTTCAAGAAAACTTTCAAGACCTTACTCTTTGACTGAACGAAGCTGCTAGCTCCCCCCCCACCACCCCCAGTGCCTTGAGACCCTCATGGGTGAGTCGTGCGCTTACAATTCGCTGATTGATTTATTGATTGACATGCATGGGTCAAGGCAATGATTTCAGCCACTTGTGCGGAGTTTCCTCCTTGTAACCAAGCAGCTTCCACCACACCAGAGATGGTACAGACAGCAAATGCTGCCATCAAATTTCCTTTATTGTCTCTTAAGCATGAACCATCAACAAAGAGGACTTGGTCAGGATCAGACAATGGCTCATTGATAATGTCAGGTCTCAGTTTCGTACAAAGTTCAGTGACGTCAGTTTTGTACAAAGTACAGTGACGTCCAGACAGTTATGGTCTTCACATTTTTCCCCATCAGCACTTGGAATAGGTAGGAAGGTAGCTGTATTTAGTGCAGAACACCGCTTCAGAGTTACGTTTTCAGGGGCAAGAAGCACCTGTTCATAACCTGTTATTTGTCTAGTGCTGCATTTTGGTTCTCGTCATCGAAACTCAACTGAGTGTGGTACATATACTGTAAGAGGATGACCCATTACAATGCTTTCACATCATTCAATACTGAAACCAGTTGGTGCAACAAATTAAAGACATTGGGCAGTGCTGAAGCTACAGGATCTGGAATGGAAGGAGAAAAGGCCACTGGTCTGCAGGCACCTCCAAGTGTCTGGTGAGTACAGATAGAGCACACCTTTCTCTTCCATGGCATAGCAGGAAAAGCGCTTGTTGTAATCAAGCATTCCAAAAGCTGGAGCACAACACAGGCAATCTCTCAACTCCAGGAAGGCAAGCAGACAATTGTTATCCCATGGTACTGGATCACATACATCCTTGTGAGTCAACATCTGTAAAGGTCTTCCCATCAAGTAAAATTAGTAATCCACTGTCAACCATTCCCAAGAACATTCTGACCTCTCTTTGGGTACCGGGCGGATTCATCTTCATGATCGCTTCCACTCTTTCTGATGACACCTTTGTTTTTCCCTTTTTGATTCGATGACCCAAGTACTGTACTTTATTCAAGTAGTACTGAAGCTTACTCGAAGACACTTTATACTCAGTGTCAGCCAGATGGTTCAGTAAGGCAATGGTATCATCCCTGCAAGCCTCTTGCAACTCAGACACAACAATGTATTGGACCAACACTGAGTTTCGGGGCAGAATCATACTCTCAAAGTTCTTTTTGAAGACCTGCTTGAAAATGGATGGACTTTCAGGGCATCCTTGAGGCATAAAACACCATGTTAAGAAAGGATTCTCCAGAGGGAAAGCAAATACAAATTGGCTCTCCTCATGCGATGGAATGGAGAAAAATGCCTGGCAGAGGTCAATCACCATGAACCACTCAGCTTCACAAGGAATCTGACATGGGATTACAGATGGATTCGGCACCACAGGACATGGAATCACTATGCAATTGATTTTTCTAATGTCCTGGACTATGCAATATTTCCCACTCTGCTTATGCAACCCCTTAATAGGGGAATTGACCGGACTTCCCATGATTTCCTTTAGGATGCCCTGAACAATCACGGTCTCAAGTACAGGTGTGTTCCCTGCCACTGTTTCTGGAGTCAGATTGTACTGAGTTGTTCTCGGAACCTCTGCATTTTGCTTGACCTGTATGTGGACTGGCTCGACTCCTTGTGGTAGAAGTACCATATCACTGAAGAGACAGTGTCTCATAGATCCAGCTGCATATTTTCCACTGTTAATAAAGGAAGCATGGCAGTACAAAGATTCTGATTGGACAATTTGAATGCAATGTCCTTGCCATTAGTCTACAATTTGATTCCTTTTAGCGTGCAGTAGATGGTACAATTCAATGTGCACAACAGGTCACACCCTAGCAAAGAGACTGGACTCGAATCACACACCACAAACTGATAGTGATCTTGAAAAGTTCCAATTTTTACTGGTGCCTCTTCCATCAAAGCGTTTGTCAGTCTTTTGTTAGAGACTCCTGCTACTTGGATCGATTTTCCAGAGAGGGGGAGGTTTGAGGCTACTGCAGAAATCACAGAACGGGTAGCACCTATATTAATCAATAATGTAATGAAATGACCATCTACGTCTGCTTCTAGGCATGGTCCACTATGGTCTATCTCTAAGATGGCGCCAGGTGTACAGTCTTCCTCTCTCCTCAGGCACCGACATAAGGACGGGTCCGGAACAAATCCATCTAGGGCTTCCATTAAGGGCATCTGAGGGGAGTTCTGGATGGCACGTAGGCACAACGACCTCTGATTTCTGCATAACTAATATGTTCTAAGTAGAACAGGCTATCCTCCCACCCCCGTGAAGTACCTGAAACTCTCTCCCTGAGTTTCTCCTTTTTCCTCGCCTGTTTAGGCTGTGAGGACACCGACTGCAAGTTTCCAGTTTGGTAACTGGGACCGAGGGTTGGATACACGTTAATGTGTGTATACCGCCCAGGTCCCCCGTTGTTGTTTTTTGGTCCTGACGAAAACCTGGCATATCCCATCATAGGTTGAAACATGCAGACCTCACAATCACATAGATACAGTTGGCCTTAAACACCAACACTAGTGTCTCTTCACTATCTTTTAACACTGTCCAGTAACATCAGAATCATTTTTTTTACAAGAAGCAAAAATGAGATAGTTTTTAACATCACCTTTTTTTGCACCACATACACAGAAAAAACCCGCTCCACTGTAATCAGGTGTCGCAGCACACCCGGATGTCATTCGGCTATCCGGGTGGGACCCCGATGATGAAGCATGTCACCAACCAGGTTGGTGAGTGAATGGTCTTCAAACAAAAGATGAATTCTTTCTTTTGTTATGTCTCCATCTCCCTTCTTCCCATTTGAGACCATTGAATTAGTCCAATGGTGATACTCTTTTTGTTGTTTATATAGTCTTAGGTCCAGGGGACCAGGAGTATCTCCTTCCACCCTTGTGGATAATCCCTTACTCTCTTCTTCTGTTATTTACACATCTGAGGATATGTCCTATTAGCTGTGGCATTCTTGAATGCTGGGGCACTTGCACTAACTTATTCTGATTCCCATCGGCATTAATTGATCTTGGCCTGCTTACTGTTGATAGCTGATTTACTTCATCTGCCACCTCCACCAGTTCTCCTCCTTGCTTCTGGTTCACAGGATTAAGGCGACACTCGTGCTTCCAATGCCCGATCTTAGGACACAAATGACAGGCAGTGGTATTCTTCAGAGTTGCTACATATATACCTGTTTTCAGAGCTATAGGGATGCCTCCCCCTCCTCCCTGCCCTGTCAATCCTGTGACTGATCGTACTTGTACACCTCCTGGGACATTCCTGTGACCATGAGCTACAGCTCCCATCATTGCCTTCACCTGCTCTCCCTTTTGGGCATTACACATACGAACTAGCGTCAATTTCACCTTTAGCCTCCTATGTTTAAACTCTACCTCATCACTGCAGTACCCAGCAGTACCTGGCATACTGAAGGATTTTGTCCACAGATTTGTTTTGCCAACAATTTAGGTGCTCTTGGATCCTGGGGATGATCTCTGGCCTCAGTCCTGTCACAAATGTGGACATAAATTGTCTCATATCTTTAATGTTGAGAGTGTCTAAACCACTGTACTGCTTGAAGGCCAATAGCAGCCTCTCACAGTAAGCATTTATCGCCTCTTAGGGTTCCTGGGTTGTTCAATCTTTCTTAACCCAATCGATCTCCTGTGGGGCTATTTTGGACAGCAACCATGTGATCACCTGATCATACTTCTTTATAACCATTGGCGAAGGACCCTGAGTTACTGAGTCTCTCTCTGGTTCAGCAGTAGGCCACTCAACAGCGATCTTACAAGCACAATTTAAATCAATCCACTACACTTTCGAGATCTTAACAAAGAGATCGACTTGCTTGTACCACGCATCAGGTTTTTCCCTCAACCTGGGGATATCATTAGTGAATGCAGCGAGGTCAACCCGACTCCAGGGAACATGCACATACCCTTTACTAGGCCCCTCCCATAATGGATACACCTCTGCTCCCTGCATTCCCTGTCCTGGAGGTGGCATCTCTCATGTCACCTTTCTCATTCTCTTCTTCTTTGACCACCTCTCCTCCCACTTATCCAGCATTGTCCAAGCCCTTATTCCTATTACCAACTCTCGAATGTGCGTCTTCACCGACTCCAGGGAACATGCACATACCCTTTACTAGGCCCCTCCCATAATGGATACACCTCTGCTCCCTGCATTCCCTGTCCTGGAGGTGGCATCTCTCATGTCACCTTTCTCATTCTCTTCTTCTTTGACCACCTCTCCTCCCACTTATCCAGCATTCTCCAAGCCCTTATTCCTATTACCAACTCTCGAATGTGCGTCTTCAATCCAGTCACTCTCTTTTCCTCTAACTCTGGGTCCCTGTAATTAAGCCTGTGATTTACCTGCAATGCCTATGTTTGGGATAAATCTACTCCATACCTGTGAGCCAACTCCGACAACTTCTCAAGTGCTTGTCTCGCCTTCTGGTTGAAATCCTTAGCCATAAATCCTTTTCTGTCGAAAGGTAAACTCCCACTGATGATTTCCTCAAATTCAGTCTTCATCCTCACTACATCCACTACTTCACCTTCATCACAGCCTTGATGGTACCCTGACTCAACTTACTATTCTGGCTCTCCTTGCTGGCATTATGGTCTCCCAACCATGACTCTAAGGCCGCAACTTCTGAAACATGCTGATTCTCATAGGCTCTCTGACTTGTACTTGCCTCTTGAGTCACACCTTTTAGTCCTCTCCCAGGAGTTTCCCACATTCGCAGATCTGAACTGTTGCTTACCATAGGTATAGACTGTATAGTACTGGAAGCAAGCCATACTCTGGAAGGGTCAGCAGTAGTCGTCAAAGGGGCAATGGATTCCATAGGCATAAAGGGATGACAAATCCAATTTGTGCTCCCTGTTCTTCCCAAACCAGTCCCTTCAACATGTATGGGTTGTATCTGACCAAAGCTTCCCACTGAGTCTGGGTCATAAACAGGAACAACAGGACAAATGGTGACCAGTACTTTAAGAGCTTCCAGCCACTGCAACGCTGCATTGACACCATTCTGTTCCATACCTTCCAAGACAGACAATCCTGTCCCCCTACTCCTGCTGATATTCTTCCCATGACCCCTAAACCAGGACCCACTTGAGCCGCTATACCTTCCACATTCTCGACACATTCTGAGCTTTGCATCCACTCACCAGTTTGTGGACTGTAAGGTGGAGGGCACTCGGCTAACAACCCATCCAACAAGCTGTCCTCATTATCACTATATCACGACAACTCTTCAATTCTTTGGTCAGACAATCACAATTTCGGTGTCTTCTACACCTTTTAATATCCCAGGAACTTAGGCCACTTTGGGACCTGCGACTCAAATCTCAATCCTTGGGCCACGTCAAACCTGAAATCACATTCACTGGACTCTCACTCTAACTCTGCAAGACATCACACAATCAAACCAATCCCACAATCTAATGGAGTATATACACCCTGTTCATACTCACTCCTTCTTATGCTGTTGATCCCGCTGCACCATCAAACTCTGTCAATCTCCGCCAGATTCTGTCATCTCCTGTTCTTGATCATTGGGCTCTAGGTCTAGATCACTTTTAGATTCTCCCCTTACTTCATGCGCAAACCATCCTACTATTCTACCAACTGAAAGGGCCGGGCCCATATGTTCTCGACCTGTGCTAGAGACACTCTCCGATGGTTCTTTTTTGCACCATGGCAGTGTAAAGGGGAGAAAAGTTGTTAATAACCAGTCAATTACCAATAATTCTCTTTGATACATACTAACCCACAGACAACTACTTAGGTTAGTTAGGTTATTACAAAGCCCAAAATAACTGTCCATAGAGACACCTCAACACGAGGGTATAGAAATAGAAAGAAATTAGCATTAAACCAGATCTACGCAACCAATTTAGATGGTGCAGCATGAACAAAACTATTAATTCAAGAAGTAAGATACAGAAAATCAGGAAGCAGGAGTCCAAATGTCCCTGCTTCGAGTGTTGATAAGCTCACCCCATTATTCAACCACTTCTCCTGATCCCACACACATTTACTACTAATTTGTAAACTTACAAGTGGAACAATCCCCGCATAATATAATATATAGATTTGAAGTTCTAGATTTTTGAATGGCATTTTGTAGTACATTAGTAGCACTACTAAATTACTACAAAATGCAGTTCGTAAATGGGCTTACGGTGTCCGCTATTTGCAAATTATGGTTTCCCCTGAAATAATTTGTATTGCTTTACATGGTATTCCCCCCTCCCTGAAAATACTTTTAGGGCACCACATAACTTAGTTCTAGCCGTGTATAGCAGTGGAGTCAAAGGCGAACTGTCAATATATAAACTGTTTTAAAATATTTTTATTGTGGGTTTTAAACATAAAAGCAATGCAAGAGGATAGTACTTCTGGGAGAAATGAACAATTAACCTCCAAGAAGCTAAAATACAACAATGAGGTATTCGTAAATATTCTCATCTTACAAGGCAATCTAATTTCATCACATACATGATTATAAAATTCAGGAGGTCATAAACATAAATACAATGTCTAAAAAGTCCCCTACAGGAATAGCAGCCAATATATCTAGATCTTAAAGTGCATAGTGTACAGGAAGTTTTCAGACTGATCTTGTGGTTAAGTAGAACCTTAAGGTGCTTGAATTTGAACAGCAGACGTGGGCTGCATCTTAATAGCTGGTGTTTACAATACCATTACCCTCAGTAAAGCGTTTACCCATACAGCAATCTCTAATGATAGGATGTATCCTATGATTGACTACCTCACCAGTTTAAAAAGTGTAGCCATATCTGTTTCCCATGTAAGTTAACCATTGTTGAAAGGTATGGGGGGATATTATCCAGCCAAGATGAAGCAATACACAAGCAGACTACCATCATAGCTATAATTGTAAACCGCTGGGAAGGGCTGGGAACCACTTTGCCATGTACCCCCAACAAGATGAGCTATGGGGTTAAAGCGATTGTAGTTTTTAAACAAGAATCAAACATTTGGTAATCTCACTCTGAAGTGGCCATAAATAATATGATTATACGCTTTATCTGGGCGTATTCGCAACAAGAAGGACGCTTAAATATTAAACCCTCCCTACAGACAGAGGTGATTGGGCCATACTGGATTTGAAACTCTTTTACTGGTCAGCGGCTCTCCAATACATGTGTTTACTTTTCAGGGAACCAGGCGGATGGATGGGTGGGTGAAATGTCTCCTCCCTGCTCGGCAAAGAAGTTAGGGTTGTTTCTTGCGACAAGTTGAACCCAGCTACTTTAAAAAAGTTTGGTTTAAGACCTTACAGGGAGCCTTCAACATATGGACTTCACTCCGTAAGAAGCTGGGATTAGGGCGCTACAATCACAATACCCCTCTACAAAGAATTTTGTCACTTCCAGATATTTTCCGGGGTTCGATTGTGATGAGCTGGGAGGAATGTGGATTTAAGAGATTAGGTGTTTTTTTTTACCCAATTTGGAATAATCTCATTTGAACTACGGGCTAAATTCAAGATCTTCCAGAGAGACTTTTAAAAATATTTACAAATTCGAGATTTTCTAACTCGGAAAGGAGGGGGCTGGGATTCTAAAAAATAGAGCAAGTGGATGGGATAATTGTGAGCGATCATTGTACTGTTAGCAAATCATACAAAGATCTGAATGCCCTTTCTCTGGATGGCCTGGAAAGAGAATCTGAAATATGGCAGAACAGGTTGGGAACTGAAGATTGTTCTTCCCTGGAATCACTGGAGCTAGGCTGTACCACACTGCTTTCGACCAATCTACAAGCACAACATTACAAAACTATTTATGATCTAGATTATACGCCTTGGAAAATTGCTAGATGAAGAAGGATGGTGGGTACTGTATTCCCACACTGTCAACTAAGGGAGGCAGACCCAATACATATGTTTTGTAGATGCCCCAACTGAACTGTAAATATTGATAGGTTGTCTCATATGCTTCTCATATTCCAAATACGTATGACCCTTGCATTACCTCGATCTTATCCACCCACTACTAATTTGACTATGTCGAATCAAATAAAGAAGCCTAATCTACATGCTTATAAACCTCAGCATAGTGCACAATGACCTAGATAATTGTTGTTCTTCTAAATACTTCTGTGAACATAACAATAAATTATGCTCAGACTTAGATTCCTTCTTCAAAATGAATATCATTGTGGCCGACTCCTGTCATTCTGTTCCCTAAAATTAATATTTTTGTATTCTTCTTTTATGGAGTTTTATATAGCGCAAACTATACCCGATGGTATCGGGTATCAGAGCGCTTTACATAGCACCAGTTGAGTAACATGAGGACACATTAATTTTTGTTAGGCACAGGGAAATTAAGGGATTTGCCCAGAATCACAGGATGCTCAGCGTCATTGCCGAGACTCGAACTCAGTTCCCCGGATTCGAGGTTGATGCCTCTAGCTGTTAGGCATGAATGACTAGGTGTGTGAGTAACTCTATGGGTGGGTGGCAGTGTGTGAGTGTCTGTATGGGTAAATGATTGCAAATATTAGTGGCTGTATAGATAAGTTATATCGTGAATGAGTGACTATATGAGTGAGTGAGTGGATGTGTGTACACCTATGAATCAGTGAGTGGGTAAGTACTAACTGGTATTGGTGTGTCTATGGTTTCGAGAATGGTAGTATATGTTTTTGAGAGGGTGTATCAAAGGTTATATTAGGGTGTGAAGAGGATTTTTTTGTGGAGTTTTATATAGCGCAAACTAGACACGGAGGAATCAGAGCGCTTTACATGAGCAGCAGTTACGTTACAGACAGACACATTCACTTTTGTTAGGATGATGTCATCATTGATGTCATTTGAGATGTAACTGACCATGTCATGCGCGATGCAACATGTGACAGCATCAGCTGTGCACCGCGGGGGCGCGAGTCACAGCCAGTTACTATAACAGCGGAACCTCTCTCTGCGTCCCTGAATCCTGTGGCATTTTCAGTGAATTTCCAAGGCATCCAAAATGCTAACTCCCAACCACAACGTCCCCGAAAGCTCTGCCTCCGCAGAGAATTTACTTACTAGAAAATCCCTGAAACCTCTGTTTTCTTCAGTGAACTGCCAAGGTTCTTTAAATGCTAATTTCCAAATATGCCTACATAGGTGGGACATGTGCAAAAAGAGGAAGTAAGGAGCAGAAAGAAGCAAGAGAAATGAAGAAAGAGGCAACAGAAGTCCAGAAAAAGGAAGAGCGGTGTAGAAAGAAGCAAGAGATGTGCAGAAAGAACCAAGAGAGGTGCAGAAAGAGGCCTACTTCGATTGTACCTTACAACAGACTCACACAAGGTAGCCTAATATGTGTTCTGAGTGTTACAATTGAAAGTATTTTTTACAACAAAATCTTGAAGCTAAGAACAATCACTTCTCGTCCTTACTACCACTCTTGTGAAAGCCAAAAATAACATTTCCAGAATCTCATCTCCATACTTTAGCCCTATCAAAAAAGTCATTCACGTACCTTATAATCACTTCTCTCTTCCCCCATTAATTTCCTTTGTCAATGACTTTACAAAATATTTTAATTTGAAAATTTGAAAATGACCTAATTGTGAACCGATTTGACCACTCAACATGCACAATGTGCACCTTCCTCCTCTACTGTACAATTCTGGCATCTAAATAGATCTCTCAAAAATTCTACTCCATAATCTTCCTTTACGAGTTCCTTCCCATTCTAAAACAGCTAGTCCCACCAGATCCCTTATGTTCCCTAATTGTTGTTAGCACCTTCAACTCATTCCCCTACTTATGTACCTTGTCCCTTTTTGCTAGTACTAATCAACATTGCTATAAGTTGGGTTTGAATGTTCTTGAAGCAGCAGGGGATTCTCAGGTTCCTCTTCTATTTTTGGCTATGAGTCTTTTTAAACTAAGTTTGGCAGGGAGTTGACCTGTCATGTCATCAAGAATATTTGTGTTCATTTTTTTTTAGAGTTTTGCTGTAGGACCTTGTGATCTCACACTAGAGTCTCTGAGATCTTGCAGTGCATTTCTTACTCTAATTTTGGTAATGTTTGGGGATGATTGTGCTCGTTAACATTTTCAACAATTTAATTGTTGTAGTCGCCCTGCCATAGCATGAATTAGACTAGTATTTCTGGCATTTCAATGTTATTTTCTCACTGCTTGTACTTTCTTTGTGGTAAAAATGTCTCTTATTTTCAATACTAATTTTCCTTTCTGAGATTTGAAATGTGTGGTTCTTTCTGATATTTTTATCTCTGGATGTTTTAGAATAATAAAAAATAATTAAATTAAAATTATATTTTAACTTTTGTCTAATACCATTGTTTAAACATGCATGACATTTTCTTGTGGATTTATACTTTTTACAGATAAGATATGGAAAACGGATGGTATACATTGGATACAACAACAAATGGCAATTAAAATACAAATTACTGAAATAATTCCGCCCAAAATTTGGCGTAAGGAATTTAAATCAGGTAGCCAACTGAAAAGCCAATCAAACCACCCTCCGTTTAGATGCACCCTCACCTCTTGGGTCAGCTCATGTAATTTATCAAGGTGGTATTTAATTGATTGGGAATGGTCTGATAAGTTAAAACAACACAGACCCTCAAAATCTGAGCAGCCATGATCATGTTTCAATAATAAATAATCAACAGCGGCTCTATTCCGTAAAATGGCACAGTGTTCTCCTTGATTATCTAATGACAAATCAGTTAAAATAGCTGAGGTACTATTAAGAGATTTTACCATCCAGCAAGCACGTTTGCTTATAGTTTTGGCATTATGTACAAATAAAGCAGGAACACCCACAATGGATACAGCTAAACTAAGATATTCAGTTGCGGAGAAAAGATGAAGTGATGAATCACAATCACTTGAAAGGGTAGCATCACGTGCAACACGGGATGACATTGTTTCATCAGGGGAAAACATTAAAAGACTTAATCGTGTTAAGGCACATGGACCTCCAGAAATATTTGCCGGGATATAGGACCAGGACATGTTACCACAGGAAAAGAGCCATGCGGTTGGTAATAACACTTGTAAATAATGACTTGCAGTTACTACTATACGTTTACAGCTCATGCCATTGTTGAAAGAAGTGCATGAATCAGCGGTTCTAGTCTGACACAAAAAAAATTCATGTGTAGAAAGGAAAGTAGGACGTTGCAATCGCAATTGGCACATTTGCCTATATACGTAGGGTCACAAGTTAGATTAAAACATACATCACTCTCAGTGATGTTATAGGTGGAGATCTTAAAAGTAAGTGGAAGTTCTTGTCCATTTAGAACAGTACATGAGGCACAATAACTGTAGGGTGTAAAGTCTGAATAAATGAACTCAGAATGAGCCTCAGATACATTAAAGAAATGTAAAAGGGAGGCTATAGAGATTGGGACAGCCACAAGGCATGTGGTGAGAAGGTCATTGACAGACCTCATCGAAGTCAAACAAAAATGGGATGAATTTGAAATAGTTCGCGCCAAGCTGGCCCAGAAATTAGTTGTAATGTCCCACGAAGCAGCAGGATGATGTCTTTTGTCCACACGGCTACTCTGGTCCTGGACTCTCTCTTGACTCTCGTCACAGCAGACCCACGGGAGTCCAACGACGACACATCCGGCAGCAGCAATCCAGATAATGATCTGCAATACAAATATCGAGCATCATTTATTCTCGCAAATAACATTTGTCAGCTGGGACTACATCCCAGCCTTCCTGACCTGGCCTCATCACTAATATTGTATTATCAGATCCTGTTGCAATAATTTCGGCCTGTTCAGGGGGATTATTCGGCGACTGCACCCACACTCTAGCTCCAGGATTGTCGGTGGAACCAAAGCCACCCGTTCCACGCATTGTTAATAAAGTTGGAGCAGTGCCCTTCTGAATCGCACCACTGAAAACAGGCATAATGACCAATTGGGCAATTCGATCAGTTTCTTGAATCACAATTTCAGAATCGCCACTGTTCAACAGGATAACTTTAATTTCTCCTTGATAATCACTGTCAATTACTCCACCAAGCACCTGGATGCCTTTTAAAGCTAAACCAGATCTCGGGGAAATTAAGCCAAAATATTCAGTAGGTATTTGGACACCTATTCCTGTTTCAATTATTGTAATCGCATTAACTTTTAAAAGTAGAGTTTTTAAAGAATGCAAGTCTAATCCTGCAGATCCAGGGGTAGCTCTACGTGGAGCCAAGGCTCCGAGGGTGATTTCCCAATAGGATACTGTATTATTAATCGTATTAGGTTTCACATCAGCTGTTGGAGGAAATAAACGCATTAAAGGAGAATACTCATACAGGTAAGGTCTATTATTCAAAATCAATAAAGCGTCTGATAAATGATCTCTCCAGTTCTTTAAGGTACCATCTGACAATTTGCGTAATTGATCTTTCAGCAATCCGTTCCTCCGCTCAATTAAACCAGAAGCTTGTGGATAATAGGGTATATGAAATACCCAATCTATATTATTTTCGGCACAGTCATTTTGTACTAATCTTCCTTTGAAATGTGAAGCATTGTCATATTGCACCTGAAGTGGAGTACCATAATACAATGTAATTAAATCCAAAGTTTTCAATGTATTCACTTGTGTAGCATTCTTACAGGGGAAAGCGATTAAGAAACCGCTAAAAGTATCAACAACTGTACAAACATATGGGCAGTTTCTACTCCTGGGTAAAGGACCAATACAATCAATCTGCCAAATCTGTGCAGGGGATTTGCCTCGATGCAACTGTCCTTTCACTATTCGAGGCACCTCTCTATGTGGGGAATGTTGGCATATAGGACAATGTAGAATGGCAGTTTTAATCAAATCAAGGGGAATATAAATGCCTCTCTCAGCAGCCCACCTGCAAGTAATTTTCTCTCCGAAATGTCCTGCTTTTTGGTGGGCCCATTTCGCCAAACCTGCCAAATCGGAATTCTGTTGGTCCACCACTGCCTCAGAAATTTTAGCTTTCTCATCTGCAATATTATTGAACAATTTGTCAAAGGAATCAATAGGCATATGAGCATCAACATGAAAAACAGTCACCTCACTTTGAGGAAGTAACTCCCGAATTTCCTGCCATAATTCCTTACCCCAGATCTCTTTGTTGTGAACCCGCCAATTATGGGACTGCCACGTAGGCGACCACATTACCAACCCATTTGCAGTTGACCATGAATCGGTAAAAAGATAACATTTGCCAGGCAATTCTTGTTTTAGGACTTGGTAAACAGCTGCAAACTGACTACTTTTCCCTTCACCAGTCGTGCTCAGTAACTTTTGAGTTTTGGGATTATAGGACACGGCTTTCCAATGTCTCTTCTCTCCTATGTACCTTGCTGAACCATCCGTAAACCAAACGTGTTTTCTATCCTCCACGGACAGATTATCGAACGGCATACCCCATTTAACAGGCGATTCCTGTACTACAGGTATGGAGAACTCATTCTCTCTTTCTTTCATCGGCGCCTGCGCCACTTTCTCATGCAGCATTGCCACTCCTTTTGGACCCACACGAGCCCGGTCCTGTATATACCATTTCCACTTTATTATGCTCGCTTCCTGAGCATGTCCAATTCTATGAGTTTTTGGCGAACTCAAAACCCATTGCATAATAGGAATTTCTGGTCTCAAATTCACATCATGTCCCAATGTCAATTGTTCAGTGTCTACTAAAGCCCAGTAACATGCAAGCAACTGTTTCTCAAAAGGTGTATAATGCTCACCAGCATCTGGTAACTTTTTGGTCCAAAAACCTAGTGGTACTCTAGTGTTGCCTTGCTTCTGCCACAAGCTCCAATTTGCATACATATCTTGTACAGACACATTCAGATCCACATCACCATTGCGCACTGGCCACAAATCCAAGGCATGCTGAATCGCTTCTTTTGCTAAATCAAACGCATCTTGCTGTGCTGTGTTCCACTCAAACACATTCTTTTTACATGTAACCTTGTACAAAGGGGCCAGAATCTGACTCAAATGTGGAATATTTTGGCGCCAAAAGCCGAATAAACCAATGAATTTTTGAGCTTCCTTCCTATTCTTAGGGACTGCAAATTCTGCAATTTTCTGTTTCACTTGAGGAATTACTTCTCTATTTCCTTCGTGCCAATGAATACCTAAAAATTTCACATGTTGCGCTGGACCCTGCAATTTATCAGGATTAATCTCCCAGCCTTTGCTTTGTAAGTGTGCAATGATTTGTTCAAATTGTGTTCGCACCTGATCTTGTGTCTCACCTTGTATTAGTATGTCATCAATATAATGACACACCTGAACTTTGGGATCAACAGGCACTTCATCTAAATGCTCTGCCACCGTCCGATGACAGATTGTTGGACTATGTACGTAGCCCTGGGGAAGACTTCTGAACGTCATTTGACGGCCATTCCATGTAAAACTGAATTGTTCCTGACATTCGGGAGCAATTGGAATGGAAAAGAAAGCATTAGCAATATCAATGGTTGCATACCATGTTCCTGAATGTTTTTGAATTCTCTCAATCAGAGTAATAACATCAGGGACTGCAACAGTCAGAGAAGGTGTATGTTTATTCAATTCTCGATAATCAACTGTCATGCGCCAAGAATTGTCACTCTTACGGACCGGCCAAACAGGATTGTTCAAAGCCGAAGTAACAGGAATTATTACTCCTGCGTCCATTAAATCTTGAATGGTAGCACTGATCTCACTGTGCCCACGGGAATGCGATACTGTTTCATTGAAACCACCTTCGTGGCTTGAGGAATCTTAATCAGAGGCATAATTAAACGCCCCACTCTTACAGCTTTTGCCGAAATGTAATAGTCATGTCCAAATTTATAACATCCATCGTCTAAGTACAATGTCATACCTTTTAAAATACCAATGCCAATTATATATTCATCAAGAGGTACCACCAACACATGATACTCTTTTCGGGGATTTCTTCCTATTTTTAACTCAAGTTTAGTTTGTATTGCGGGGGTCTCTTTACCACCTAATCCAGTAATCGTGTAACCCTGTCCTTTAAACTTTTTAGGATTTCCAGAAATTAGACTGGCCTCCACTCCAGTATCTACCAATGCTCGGGCCCTCTGTATATTTCGATGTCTCCAATAAATCTCAATATCTACATAAGGCCTACGGTCTTTACAAAACCAATTTCGCACTGGAGCTTGACCTACTTCCTAGTCTCGTTTACCGTGGTCTTGCGCCAAAGACAAATCAGGGTAAAGGTTCTCATATCGTTTGGGTAGTGTCGCATTTCGTTCATATCCTGAATCCTCATGAAAAGGATTTTTGTCATTTGAAATATATTATGATCTTCTCTCAAGAGATCGTGATATTTTATCTCTCATTCTCACCTCTGGGGAGTGATCTCTCACTCTTTCTCTCTCTCGTACAGACTGGTCTCTTCTTTCCTCTCTATCTCTCTCTCTCCTGGGATAAGATGATTCATCTCGTGTCCTATCCCACTCTCTTTCTCTCCCACTCTCTCTCTCATCCCCTCGATACGATCTTGTATCATTGTCACTGCCATCAGAACGGTTGTGGTCCAAGTCTTGTTTACGAACCCTCCTGGCACCTTCCTTCCTATCTAAACCGCGCTTCTGGAACATATCCCAAAGCACATTATTAGCCTTATTATGAAGATCCTCCTCACGGACCCCGTCCTTAAGCAGAGCCTGAAACATATCACGTCTAGTGAATCGGTAATTATTAGTGCGACCTTCCGGTCGAGACTGTCTTTCAGGTTTAATCCATTCACCCAAATCACCAAGTTCACGCACAGCTTCAATCACATCAGACAAAGGACTACCAGTCTGATTAATCAACAAAGTCATCATCACTTGTTTGTAAGCAGGAGAAGAAGTACGAATGATCCTGTTCCTCACAGAAGTATTCAGAACAGCATCCATCAATCGATCAGCCGTACCTAAAAAGATAGCGGTCTTCATACATTCCTCTTTCAATCGCTGAGACGCATCTCTCAGAATATACCAAGGCTTGTCATTCAGAGGCCAATCAGATTCCGTTGGATATTTACGATTGCAGCCGTCAACCGCCAACTGCAAAAGATTAGTTTGATTATTGCCATTAAAATGGCAAAAAGTCTCCTGAACAGTAGTATCAGAACTCAGAGTACAAAACTTCATCGCATCACCCTGATCTAATGAGATACCCGAAGCACCTGTGTCAAAAAGATGGACCATCCAAGTAAGTAAGGATTCTCCCGACTTCTGTCGGAAACGGTCCAAAATATCATTCAATTCTTGTTGTGTGTAATCTTCCAAGCTGTCAAGCGGAATACCATGGGGAGCATTAGGATTGCCCTGTAATTTACGTCGATAAATCGGATGAGCAGAAATGTCAGTACGGTCTTTAGAAGGGTCTCGACGCGTATCGCGAGAAGGCGCATGCGCAACATTCTCCTCAGTCGAAGAAAATGAATCAGACGAATTCCAAATATCACCATCCCACTCATCGGGATTCCAATCAAGACCTGCTTTCGCAACAGCCATATGTACTTTCCTAGTGTTAACCCTTCCACGCCTACGTCGATATTTGTACTTCGCAATACGGAGAGCAGCCCTTTCGGCCACAGTCTGATATGTCTCAAGTTTATCAGCGAGCAACTTATTCTGACAGTGCAAAAGAGTAATATCATTCCGAACTTGAACAAACTGTTCTTCCAAGGACACATTCTTACGTCGCAATTGGGAACAATTCTCATGTACAAGCCTGTATGCAGTTAACAAAATCCAACCTCTTCGTCCCAACATGGGGAGCTCATTGCCCTTCGCAACCGGGACTTTCTGTAAGCACGCAACCACCTGAGCTGGCTCGGCAAGTTCCAAGGAAGAAATCCAATTCTCACTCAAACCAGTAGAATCAGCCCATTCACGCGCAAGCGCTTCATAAGCAGTCGCATCCCAACCAGGAATATCCACAGGCAATCGGAAAGGAGGTTTCACTTTTTTGGAAAACATAGTAACTACACAGTATAAGAGCAAATAAAACGAAATCAATTAAAAATGTACAAACAATGAAAAATATACAAAATCATGCACGGCGAGAACCTACGGATCCTCACAAGAAATCACGAAGGCCTACCCGCACCCAACATTCGAAAACGGTTCGTGACGCCAAATGTAACGACCGGATTCTCAGAACAAACAGACTACCAACCGTAGCTAACCCAATCGTCACGCAAACAAACTCTTCTCAGGCCATTATTTACGAGATATATAGAAGATTCGCCTGAGAAGGTGATTATCTAATATTTACAAGCCTGTACAATTAGAGATATAGCTATCCACTTTATCACGTTTAACGTCCGGATGACTACTTTATCACGTTTAACGTCCGGATGACTACTTTAGCACGTTTAACGTCCGGATGACTACTTTATCACGTTTAACGTCCGGATGACTACTTTAGCACGTTTAACGTCCGGATGACTACTTTATCACGTTTAACGTCCGGATGACTACTTTAGCAATCTAAACATGATTGATATTAGTCTCCATCTACAACCTAAAAAGGGGGGAAGAAGGAATGATTAGTTATTTCCTACACTAACTCAGAACGCCTCACCTTAAACGTGTGTCTTTTCATCTCAGCAGCGGAGCTGATCTCTCTCTCTTGGGTCTTCACTCGCTCGGGACTCTGCTCTCCCACTATGGCTCACGAGTACACGTCTGCACCGCTACACCTCAGCTACGCTGCCTTGGTTCCGAAACTCGAACCCGCTTCTGGACTCAGTCTCTGTTTATACCACTCCTAGGTTTCAGCCTTACATGATTCTTGATCTCTTCCTCTCTTCATAGATGTTAACAGTCGGTCACTAGCTCTGGGACCAACTTCATCTGTCTGCTCCACATGTTGCTCTCTCTCTCTCTGCTACGTGCTCTTTGATAATATATCTCTCCCTTTCTCTATGGAAATTTCCAGCCTAAGGCCGACTCCCACCGAATTCCTGTACCAGTCTCCGGCCATTCACACCACTCACAGTGGCCACCTGCGCGTAGCGTCTACCGCTGAAGAACAAAATACATTCCTTCGATAAGGGCCGGTCCTGACCGGTTCTCCACTAGCGAATAATAAGTTATATTCTAAACATTACCTTTGCTCTGCAAGCGCCTCGGACAGACGAGGCAGCTCTCTAAAATGAACGAGGCAGCTATCCAAGATGGCTGCTCTATGGTTTTTGGGCCTACAGGCCTAACTAATGGGACAAAGCACTAGGCCCTGTCAAAGTACATAGTTAAGCCCTATAACTAAATGAGAATGTTACTAAGACTGAAATGGTAGTAGATTATAGTCACTATTAGTCTAAGAATAGGCTAGGAATTACCCTGGCGTTACAGATGTTGAAGTATTTTTCTGCAATGTTTGCAGAGTTTTTGGTTTATGTTGACATTTTTTGTACAGGTGTTTGTTAGTAAGGGTTTAAAAGATGAGCTTGTTAGAATAATTAAATATACATTTTTTTTTGGGGGGGGGTGTTCCTTAGGCTAATTTTAATTATAACTTGGCCATCATTTTCTTTTTCATTTTGTTATATTTAACTTATATTTTCATTTGTAGTTGTTGAGTGCGTTACCTAAATGTAGGAAACAAGAAAGGAAACGTATACATTAATCATTTCGATAAAGGGAACGTTTGAAGTTTTCTTGTAATGTATCTACAGCTGTAATTCATTTATTTTACTTTATTTACTTTGTGAAAATGGTGCAATTTAGTTGGAGGTGGGCTTTTCTTTTTCTGAGGGTTCAACAATCCGGTAGAGTACCGCTTTCTTGCAGTGTAAGCGTCTTCTGAAGTAAATTTCTTTAACGGTTTTGTATTATGTTAGAAATTGGGTTTCTGGTTGCCAGAGGTATAGACCCTACCCAAGCATGTGGCTCACAAGAATACCAGAAATGTTTCCGTCACATACAGAAAGGCCTGCTGCTTCTTGATGCCACTACTATAACTCCAGTTGCTGTTATTTCCAAAAATCTTGTTACTTACACTTCCTGTAGATTCGATGCCTCCCTTCATTGCCAGATTTGACAATGAACCTTTGAGTTCACAGACTGCCATACTTACTGTACTTATGCAGAGATCTTCCCTACTTGTGGCGTGCAATATGTGTTAGGGAGAGGCCTGTGGACAGGGCTGTTTAAGGCCAAACTGTTTCATAATACAAAAATAGAAATATAACCTTTCCTGTCTTTATGCTCTTCCTCTCTGTCGCTCCTTCTGATCTTTATAATGTCATCTTTATATAGATATTACATTTCTTCTGCCCCTCTTTCTATGTCTCTCTCTCTCTCTCTGTCCGTTCTACATCCATTATGTGCCACCTTCCAGTTTTTTCGCTTGTTCTCTTTCCCTCTCTTATTCACTCTTCAGCTTGCATTTCTCTCTCTTGGCTTACTTATTCTTTTTGCTCTTCATTCTCCTCTCTCATCCTTTCTTCTTCACACTCGTCATTCAGATCTGCCTCTCACACACCTCTCTTCATTTTTCCCACTCTCTCTCCAAATATATCTCTAGATTCTCCTACTTCCTCATACCACCTACTTATATCATTATCCCCATTTTTGCTGGTCTTGGTTAGGCTCATTTTTCTATACCAACCCCTCAACAAATGTACACATTTGCTGCTTCAACTGGAAAAAAGCATTTCTGGTATGTAGCATCCTAGACATCAACCTAGTTTTGCCTTCACCAGACAGTGTCCATATCCTCTCTTTTGTATTACACATAATCCTCGTTTTCTCATATGTCTTCTCTTAAATTATTTTCCATAATTTATACTACTTAATTTTGTTGAATTTACATTCCCCACATCCTTCACTATCCAACACCTCACCTCCCATTTTCTACCCCACATACGTTCCTCTATCCCCCTCTATCACACTATGTCAGCTTTCATAGCATTGGTACATTTTAGCCACCCCAGAGAATAAATGTACATTGCAATAGTAACCATGCAGTAAATAACAGACAGCAAAAAATGATTGCAGAAAATGACTCTGATTTATTGGCACAGGTAATGCGTTAACTTAAGGGAGATCTAAATGAGGCAGCCAGTACAAAAACCCAAAACTGACTGAACACCATACAGTACAAACAGCCTTAAAGTTACACCTTATCAGATGCCTCTTAAGGAACGATATCCCACTTTCTATTGCCCCTAAAGGTACTCCACAACTGCCACTCCAAACATGACATGCTCGCCCAAGGTCCGGCAGAACTTACCTCCTACATGCTGTGAGGGGAACGGCTATCCTGCATCTCTGTCCTGTCTGCATCTCAGTCCTGCCGTGCCGTGAGGGAAACGGCCAGACATCCCTGGGCGCTGGGCGCACAAGCGGGGTGACGTCAGGACTACATCCCCCAGCAGCCCCGCTGACGTCACGCCACACTCACACAGGGAGGTGCGATAAGAGCACCGTTGACCTCCCGCATTATGGGACGCCCAAGGTCCAGCAGAACTTACCTCCTAATTGACGTGAGGGGAATGGCTATCCTGCATCTCCATCCTGCCTGCATCTCTGTCCTGCCGCGTCGTGAGGACTACATCCCCCAGCAGCCCCTTGCACGTGATGCCACAGTCACGCTGGGAGGCGTGTTAAGAGCGCCGTTGACCTCCCGCACTGACGAAACCCAGGCCAAGGGCGGGCGCTTCTGCGCTCATCCGTGGCTGGGAGAGGCTGGGCTCGGCCAGGTCTCTTGATTTCTGTGGCCCGGACTTTGTTTCACCAGAATACAGCTTAGTGGACCAAAGCCTGAAGGGACCTGCATGATTTTTTCCTACTGTGGTGACTGTGTTCTGTTTAGCCATCACTGGCTATAATATTTCATTTGTAGCGCTTTTGTAGCTCTCGGGCTCTGAGTCCAAGAAAAGTCCCTTGTTGTGTCTATTCTGAAGCAGGGGGTGTTTGGTTTCTTTTTTTGGTACTGCAGGCCACATCAAGTGTACAATAACATAAAGCGCTTCCTGATTAGCTGAAAATGGGTAAAAGGAAACTAGTTGTTGGGGGACCCTCAGGGACAAGTGGCCAGTTGGAACGATAGACTCCTTCTTAACCAGGGCAGCTGATGCCATGACAAAGGAGATAGCCCTAACTGAGAAAAGACTCTCTCTGGAGACTGGGAAAATAGTATTGGGCAGTGTTGGGCGCGGTTTAACTCAGGAGGAAAACAGTGTCCCAACAGAAGAAACATGCTCTACCGTACCCTCAATGACATTGTTGGGAGGTCAAATGGGTGGTCAGGAGGATTCATTAACTGGTATATCTGTGGCCACTCTGATAGTAGGCGATGATTTGGATTGCACTCCGACTAAAAGAAAATGAACTGGTGGAAGCAAAGCTTCGAGAAGTTCTCCACAGGCAACAACAACTCCTCCACCGGCACCGGCTAAGCTTAACCTGGAATTATTGCTGGACAGCCTTTACTTAAGACTAGAGCCTATAACCAAAGCCTGGTTAGTACCTGTAGTCTCTAAGCCAAAAGGCATAAAGCTAAAACTTGACTCTTTTGTTCCCATGCATAATAATTGTTTCTCAGGGGATGATATAGTAGCAGGTGGGAGGGGGCGCTCGTTAAGTCCCTGCTGGTCCGGAACACACACCCCAGGCCGGTAGCACCCAAGAAAGTCAGGCAACCAGTACTCAAGCCCCATTGGGTATGTCTCATCCTAGTAACACAATTACCGACTGTGTCCTAGGGGGGTGGTCACCGAATCCCGGGCAGTCCATCAGGAAACCCGGGCAGTCCATCAGGAAGCCCGGGCAAGTGTCAACGAGGACCCGTTATCTACACACATGTTAGTTCAACACAAACGGCTAACGTCGGCAAACAAATGTATACTTGATCTCCCACCCCAATCGGCGCCCTTAGTAACTGTGCTTTTGGGGGTTCCTCCACTAACATCTGGAACTAAGGAAGCCTCATTAGATCTGATACACAAGACCATTCACTGGTGTAATAATAATGTGACAAATGGCACAAATATTACTCCAGACATCATTATGGCCAATAGGTTGGTTGAATCGGCCATGGGATTAGGAAAAATACTGAGGGAGATTGTATAATTGTCAACTTCAAGCACCCCATGCAAGCCAAAGCATTGGTAGATTGTCAACACAAATATGGCATCAAATCCAAAATTAAAATAGTCCCATTGCAAACTTTTTATACTCCCAAATATTCCTTAGTAAATAGTGACTGGCAGATACCTGGTTGGCAGAAGCCATTTAAGCTGGTTACAAGCCCTCAAGAAAGCAACTTAAATACTACATTAACAATAACAAATCTGTTTTTACCACTAGCAAACCCGCAAGGACTTGAAGCAAATGATTGACTGGCTATGGTAGCGGGGACATTAGAGGTTCAGATTTTACAATCGAAAGCTTACACTGACCGAATAACAGTTGCCCCCACACCCCAACGTCTCTTGGATAACCCTCCTAATCCTATCCCTATTCCAGTTATTTCCAATGATGCCTCTATAAAGGTATTGTCTTGGAATATAGCTGCGCTTAGGCAAAAGAAGGGTGATATTTCTTGGGTACACTTCCTTGCCAAACACCATATTATTGCCCTACAAGAGAACTGGGAACCCAATGACTGTTTTCATCTCGATGACTTCACTTTGTTTCGTAAACATGCAATTACGTCTAATATGGGCAGAGCCAAGGGAGGCGTCCTTTTAATTTTTAGTCTTAAACTCTGTTATAAGGCCAAACTGATTGATTCCCCATCACCCCACGTGTTAGCAGTGGAACTGTGAGGAAAGAACCTCACCACCTTGTTACTTGTGAATTTTTATAATTCCTTTTGCAGGACTAACGAGACCGAACACCTCTTGGCCTTAGAAGACTTAGTAAAAAAGTATAGGGAAGGCAACCAAGTTTACTATAACACGCTAAATGTGGGGAATTTTAACACTAGAAAATGCTGTACTAACTGTCCCTTAATACTGGAGGAGGTAGACGATCTACAGGGGTTAAACCATTTAGAGCACACATTGGCAGGAACCTTCTTAGAAGGTCTGCTCTCTGTGTTTAATCTGAATTGTTTACAACAATTCAATAAGTCCGCCCTGGTTCCCACCTATGTAGGTAATGGCAGCTCAAGTATAATTGATGATATTTTTTATCTACCTTATTAACCTCAGCTGTACAGACTTTTAAGGTTGTCTGTAATTGTTTTAGTGACCATAACCCTTTAATATTGGTTCTCCTCCTCTCTTCTGTTTTAAAAGGGGGGCTGCAAACCATATTAATAATACAAATATCAGTGCCAAAAATCAGGCGTGAAGGCTGATGTGGGAAAAAATCACACCTGAGAGTTTCCTGGAGAACCTGTATGCCACCTGTGCTTTGAAGCACCAAGTATGTCTGTACCCAGCACTACAGGATAGAGCAACCGTAGATGCCTTTGATGTCAGGCGGGTTCAAATTTAGTGACTAAAACCAAAGTGAAATCCCCAAAACTAAAAAGGTTTGATGATACTTGCTCAGCAGCCCATAAGGAGCTAATGAAGGCTGTTAAGCAAAAACTGAGGGATCCAATACTAACTAGGAGCTGTAGGAAAACGCATAAACTAGCAGTTTGCGAGAGGAATAAACAACTAAGAGAGAATGCCTGGGAGGAGCTTGGCCAAACTAGCATCCTGTCTGATAGCTCTAGATTTTGGTCTATAGTTAACAGTCCTCTCTTTTCAGATGTATCAAACTCCAGCAAGGATTGCCTTATACCAACAGAGAAATGGGTCCAGCATTTTGGCAATATCTAAAGTAACAACAATCTAGCAGAAGCTGTGGGACACTCAGTTCCCGTACTAGTTAGCTCCCCTCTCGATTTTAGCACAGATGAGGTCTATAAAGCCATTATTTCTATATCGGGGGAAAGGTCCCTGGCCCTAACGGGATACCAGCATACCTTTATAAGGCAGACCCCAAAGTCTGGGCCAAGATTTTAACACATGTTTTTAATGCCACATGTGCTTACGGCTTCCCCCCGTCATAAGCAAAGGCAGTCATTGTCCCCATTTTTAAAAAGGGCCCTGTGACGACCCGGCATGTTACAGGCCAATTTTGCTTTTAGATTCTGCGTCTAAAATTAAGTAAAAAAGTAAGTAAGGTACAAGTAAGGTAGTTCTGGATTGCCTCACAGCCTGCTTGATCACGCTAATGCCATTTCCGATCTCCAATATGGATTCAGGCAGGGGAAGGGGACACTAGTTCAATGCCTGAATCTTCATTTGGTGATCAGGAAGTAAACTGTTGCCAAGGGAGGTGTCCTGCATCTGGCCTTCATGGATCTAACCTCAGCGTTTGACCTTGTCAATAGGTCTAAGCGATGGTCGGTCCCCCGTGATATAGGGCTAGATGCAGAATTGATCTCCTTCCTGCATACTGCACATGCTAACACCACAGCCGCAGTACAGTTCAATGAAGATGGCAGCCTGACAGATTCTTGGCCAGTAAGAAGGAGAGTCCAGCAGGGGTGCATTTTGGCTCCCCTGCTATTTACCCTATACATTATTAAATTGGGGGACACTTTAATATCATACTGTATGGACATACCTAGGGCCGGCACCAAAATGATTCCCACATTGCTGTACACCGACAATGCAGTTTTATTGTCTAGAACTGAAAGGGGCCTGCAACAACTCTTAAATTGTTTTATAGATTTTATGAACTCACTAGATTTAATCACGAATTTAAAGAAATCCCATGCAATGTCCAAAGGCCCTCGAAAGGCGGCCGAGGCCAAATTTAATTGTAAACGGGATGAATTAACTAAAGTACCCACGTTCCCATACTTAGAGGTACTGTTTGATGACCAAGGTACATGGAGTGTGCAATGAACACTTAAAAAGAACATCCTAGCTAGAGCGACTGGGGCCACCCTGAACTTTGCAAAAAGACTAAGGTCAAAACCCCTCCATGCACTTTTGAAAGACTATAATGCAAAATGTATTCCCATGGCTATGTATGGATGTGATATTTGGGGTTACAAGGACGTGAAGGGCATACAAGTGTCAGAGAATAATTTTATGCGCAAACTTCTTGGGGTTCCTACAGCCACTCCAGTTTACTGTCTGCATGAATAATTGGGGATGGGGTATCTTTGAGACCAGATCGCAGTTGCCCCACTGTTATGGTGGCTCAGAATCTGGGCGCAACCCCCTCAAACTTAAATCAACTCATAATTTCGGATTGCATGGCGCTAGAGAAAGCCCTACACATCCCTTGGCTGAAATATATAAAGGAAGAGGCAAGGTGTCTTGTTTGTCCAGAATTGTTTTTGACCCCGAGGCCCCTGGGCAAGACAGGTCTCATAGATTGTAAACGGCAGTTTATGGGCAGGCGGAAATGCCTTAGGTAGGAGGCTGAGTTAGTTAAACCTTCGATG
Organism: Lissotriton helveticus; assembly: GCF_964261635.1. Classification (NCBI taxonomy): domain Eukaryota; kingdom Metazoa; phylum Chordata; class Amphibia; order Caudata; family Salamandridae; genus Lissotriton; species Lissotriton helveticus. The sequence goes on along the minus strand of NC_136071.1, from coordinate 642,371,460 downwards.
AGAAGGTATGTTACATTGAGCATAGGGCCGCAGCTACAACCATCCTTTACTTAGAAATTGTTAGTTTGTCCAAGTGAGGCAAGCTTTTTAGTCGGGCCATTAGATAAAGGACCGGACTACCGATGTAATAGCAATCTTGTGTTGCTTGCTGGTTCAAATATGTCTTCCTTTTTAACCAATACCTTGCAGTTTCAAATGTGATATTAACTATGGACTTGGTCTACTTTTCTAGCGCAGTGCACTTTATATGATATTGTTTTTTAAAGCTTTTTAATATGATTACTGTGATTGTTATGCGGGACCACTCTATCGTAATGTATTTTTATGGAATGTGTATTTTTTATAATATTGTATGCTTTTATGACTCTTGGCTGTCGAATAAAGTACTTTTGACTGACTGACATGATCTCAGAAGCCCCTTTGACTCCACACCAGCCCTTCCAGGGTAGAAAGTTGAGAGGCGGGGACATCTGATGTGAAATGGTTCAAAATTGTATCTGAGTCTTCCTGCTCTCAAAACACTTTAGATTACATAAATGAAACTAGATAAGTGTTGAAATAACAATATGAATACCTAGTTACATCAGTTTCAATTATGCTATTTTTATAACTTCTCACTTGTGTTTTGTCATCAAAGGTCTGTTGTGCTTTCGTATTGCATGTGAACACATTATGATGTATATATAGTTTGCATATATAGTTTGCATGGATATTCTTTTGTTATCTTTTGGTTTTCGCATTTTCCACTATATTGCTCTCGTGTTGATGGTTCATTTCCTAAACTTTGCTTGTGTTTACATAAAAGCCCTGATGAAGAGAAATCAATATTGTTTAACTTGCGAAACACGTGCTGTCTTTGGTTTATTGCCCCGATGTCGGCCCCGCCTTTCCAAAAGTTGCCTAAAGTAACGCAAAGTTGCAGTACGCACTACTTTGAGTCACAGGGACATTCAGTGGGTGGTAGGTTAGCATTCCCAAGTAACTACCCAAGGATTTTGTTTCACATCTCTAACTACTAAGAATTGTAGACATGGATTTGCACCAAAACCATAAACACCTCCTTAAGGCAAACATAACAGAATTTTTTTTTCATTTCCTATTATTTTGCTAACTATGCATGTGTGCTTAATTGTACAGCACACATACAAATTTTAAGTTCTTGAAGGATATTTTCTGTACAGGAAGGGTCCCCATCAAGTACAAAACCTATGCATTAGAGAAGCCACGGTCCCTTGATCCATTGGCGCATGGCAGCCAAAAGTGCACCAGCGCCACAAGAAGGAAAAAATGCAACATATTTTAGCAGTTATGATGTATTTTTCTGTCTCCATTTCACGGAAAGCAGACCTGCAACTTTGGTTGCTGTGGAGTCTTGCGTCAAATATTAGTAAATCTGGCCCAGGGTGACATGTTTCCATAAGGATGTGGCCTAACTGCTAGAGGGTCGCCCTCGACGCTGGGGAACCGGGTTCAAGTCTCGGCGTCGGCTTAACTTGAGGTGATTCTGGGTAAATCCCTGAGAGGCTTATTTACAACCCCCTTGCGCCGCCGGTGAATCACTTTTAATTATGGGTAAAAGTGACATACCGGTGGTGCAAGGGGCTTGTAAAAAGGCCCCTTAGTCTCCCCATGCCTAACAAAAATAAATGTGTGCACGTGTACCGCTATTGGTGGTCATGTAACGCGCTCTGATACCTTCGAGTCCAGTTCGCGCTATATAAAACTCCGCCAAAAACACCTTTGGTGTTGCATCTGTTCACATTTTTGAGAACCTCCAATGATTTTTATCATTTGTTTGCATTAATGTTGAGATAGGTGCATGTTTATAGTACTTCAAGGGGCAGATTTACAAGGCTCTTGCGCCATTTTGCGTAGCTTTTCCCATGTTAAAAATGACACAAAAGTGGCGCAAGGGCCTTGTAAATAGGCCCCCAAGTATTTAACTGTATCGAAACAGTGCTTAAACTAACAGCACAAACCTTTGTCCATTGTGTACACACATAATCTGCAATGGTTCTTGCAAGTCGTTATGCTTAAAATGAGAGCTACAGAAGGAAAGTCTCCTTGGCTAGCAGATGAGGCAAAGACTATTTTTTACATCTCAGATGATTGACATTGAAGTGTTATAAACACGATTAGTCACCACTGAAGCAAGATGTTCAAATCATAAGGTGCAATAGGAGGAGGTTTAAGAAAAAGAGGGGGAGAGAGGACTGTTTTTTAAATCACGATTATGATAAATACAGCTAATCTGTACCTTTCAGACTCGCACAACCTTTTTTTTCTCACGCATAGCAAAGTTATGAGCGCGCTGCTACCAGATTAATCATAACATGCAAATGAGTTCCCTTCGAAACATGTCTCCAGCTCCTTATTTTTCCTTCCTTTATAAATAGTGTGCTTATTTTCCAAAAGGCTTACACTGGGGTCTTCCGGATTAGCAGAGCTGAAACAAGAGAAGTAGTTTCCATGGGCAATTGGGCACTTCTGTTCTGTAATGTATGCTGCAATTATGCAGTTGATGGAGCCTTGTGTAACTGCTTTTTTACCCCTGTACATAAATTTGCAAAACGTGTTGAATAATGACAGCATAATGAGGGTCGGGGTCACTGTCAATCATTTTCATGTGCCCTTTGGAAGTCTGGGCATGTACGGACATTTTGGATGTCGACGGGAAAGGTGGTCTAGCAAAAATGAAGATACAATGCCGATTAAAGTGCGAATAAGGATCACATTTGATTCCATCTATTACAATACAACTTAAAATATGAAATACGCTCATTAGTAATAGTGACATAGATGGCGACTGCTAGCCAGATGGAAAGACAGCCAAGTAATGTCTGTTTCTAAAAACCCAGGGAGCAGGTGGTGAGTCGCAGCGGGTACCATGGTGCCCTGTGAGTAATCTAAAAACATACCCAGGTCTCTTTTTAGGAGATTGGAAATCCCTGTATCACTTATATTGATACTACTCTGGTATCCTGTTTTAAAAAAAAAAAAAAGAATGCCAGCCTCTACCTTCACCAGTGTTGTGCTTCGTCAGAGTGTTAAAGATTGGCGGAATCGTTGTTAGCATGAGCTGAAAACCATTTTGTACTTGGCAGCCATCTTAGTTAGCCATGTGCTCGCCATGTGCTTTCTCCCTCTTCCAGAGCCTTGCACATGCGCAGAAAGGCCTAGCTGGTAGAATGCACCTGCTCCTAGTATAGAACTGTCAGGCTATTCTTGCTGATGTAAGGAGAAATATCTCTCCTCTCACTTTGTTGAGCAAGCAAATTTTGTATAGCCATATAAGTCAGTAAGTATTCTTGTATGTGCCAGGACCTCCCCTTGGTTTTATGCTGATTATGTAACCTATGCATATATAAGGCCCCTGTTATCTGTACTCCTTAGAATGCCTCCTACAGTGGCCTGAGGGTACTGTGTGACACAATGTCCCCTCCTGTGAGGTTAATAAATGCATTGTTTTTATATTACAGCTTCCGTGCCAATTTCTTCCTTGTTGGTTTAAAGGACAAGATGTATCAGTGAACCCCTTAGAAGGTTTCTATTTCTTCAAGAGGGTCCCACAGTGCCCTGCATTTGTGTTTGTAGCCTCCCAAACTGAACCATAATCTACGCCAGCACCCATGCAGTGCCGCAACATTGGCCACTGTACTTTATATATCAGAGGGCTGATAGATTTCCAGGGGGACCATTCATACTCAATCATAGGGGTTATAAATCAGGATGTATTTCACCCTTGCTTACTTTTTGCAGATCCTCTGTCGGGGATTCCATTCTGTTGTAGGATAACCTTGCTACGCTGTAGCAAAATAATATTTTCTGTAATAGGCTCAATTTGATGGTTGTTACTTTTATTGAATAGTTTTTCAAACTGTTATTACAAGCAACTGGTCGAATTGCATCTCCATCGATTATTATATGGGCCACTATACAAGTTAGAAGGGATAAAGCAGCACAGCAATACCTAACCAACAAGCTTTTTCTCCTTCATTTACTTTTTAGCCCCCTCATTTGAAAAGTAATAAGCTGAAACATTGTTTCTAGTTGCTAAATCCACCAGACTTGCCGAAGATGAGTGGAGTGATTGGGGCAGACTGCCATATTACTACTGACTCTCTCGTTAACACTATAAAGTGTTTGTGATGGTCCAGATCCCCAAAAGTCCTTATACACTGATTGCTAAACATTATTTTCCAGTGAACACTGACTCATTCGTCATAAGGGTCAAATTGTAACAGAAAAAAAGATTACACTTATTATGTAGTGAGTCATAAGGCAATGTGGTAAAAATAGGGCTGGGGGACGTTTGCGATGTGACAGAAAAAAGTCAGCCGCACTATGTGAAGTTCAGCAAGCGGCGGAGTGCATCACGTCGCACCATTTGCACTGATTTTTAGTGCTGGGTGTTTGTCCTGCATTGAAAAATCAGTGCAAGCTGTACTACGTACAGTGCAAGAGGGAGCTGCTTCTTAGAAGGTTTCTCACCGCGAGCGGTAGCGACCGTCTGCGACCACCCATGTTGAGAAATCTCGCTGGGAGGTGGTCTAGCATTGGATTTTCCTTGTTCGCGCTTAGCAACTTCTCGTTGGTGAGCACGAGCATGGAAAACATTCTAAATCGCTATGCAGAGTTTTGCGGAACTCCGCATGCTCCGCAGAGAACGGAGTGCTAAAAACGGAGCAAAGTTCACAACCCAGGTCTAGTTAAAAATATAATATTAGTTTGATTTTTTTTTATTTCTTTAATAAACAATTGGCCACTGAAAAGCATTCCAGCACTTAACAGAGTCTGGAGTATCATTTGAGAGAGAGAGGAGGCCAGCCCGAGAATGAATCAATAAATTAGAACAATTAAATAATGGTGTGTATGGTGAAGACCTCACAAATGTAAAAAAATAAGAAACAACAGCCAAAACAAGAGAGAACCATTGAATAGGGAATTGTAAGTAAATATAATTACACATTGTGATTAAGAGACACAATGAAAGAAGAAGGGAAAGCTCAACAAACAAATGTCAAATGAGCAAGGAACTGTACGCAAGAAGGGTATGGAGTGAAAGAACAGGGAGAAAAAGATAGTGGGACTAACAAGGAATAGTTACACACTGAAAGAATAGAGGGGGGGAATCCCCCTTTCGGAACTAGGCCTCTCACACACCTAGCAAGGTAGATGTCATGCTTCATCATATGAACCTGCCCCTCATCAGGTCGGCGCCGCAATACCCAACAGGCACCCAGTATGGGGATCTTTGGCAGGGATCTTTTGTTCCTGCCGTTGGGTGCAGTGAGGGTAAGAGGCCTAGTGTGTGTAGATGTAAAATGGGAGTGAGTTTGAACAGGTCAGTTAGTCCTAACAATTATTTATTCAAGAACGTAAACTCCCTGTTTAAAAAATATGGAGAGTTACGGTGAACTAGAGGCTATGTATCTAGCTATATACGCCCTACTCTCGGTCGGTCAACATGTTTCGGGCTCTGGGTGTCAGAGGGTTTAGGCACTTCTTCAGGAACAGATTAAACGCTATCTAGACAACCTGATAAGGGAAATACTACGTACCACGTTTTCAGGTAAATAACCACTACTGTTGTCTAATGTAGACGGCAACAGTATTTGTTGGTTGTAAAGGACACCAATTTGTGTCCAGCGTTCGATAAACGCTCCGCTTTTGACCTACCCTGCCGCTGAAACCATCTGGGACTGTTCCCATGAGGAGCATGGTAAAGACCGATTTGCATATGGTTGGATCCAAACTGGGGTGGCATAGTGAGCAAAAGAACGATGGATTAAACCCAGATGTCTTGACTGGGGGTGAGTGGTTGAAAAGTTTCAGCACTCCATTCATTATCTTGTTGTGTTTGCTATGTTCACCCTAAGTGGTCAAGGGTATGCCCTGACATCGGTCCCTCGCTCGCTGTGCCACTGGAGTATTTTATTTTAGTTTATTTATAGAGTTTTATATAGCGCTGACCTGACCCGTGGGTATCATAGTGCTTTACAACATTGTTTCAAGATAATTTAAACATATTAGAACAGTCTTCAGCAAAAAAGTTTGGTAGTCCAAGAGTGCTGATGCTTCTAGAGGTAGTGGCAGAGTCCAGAGGGAGCCTTGTTGAATGCAAATTTTTTGTAGACCAAAGAAGATCGGCAGTCCATGAGTGCTGAGTCTTCTGGAGGTAGTGGTAGAGTTCTAAGGTAGCCTTGTTGAATGCTGAATTGAGGTAGACCGAAGATTGTCAGGCAGCGTGAATATTGTGCATAGTTAATCGTCCAGGTGGGTTCTGGTGGATGTGAGCAGTGTATAGTCAGAGAACGCCAGCATCGGGGATAGCGTGGCTATCCATTTGGGAGGGTGTGATTCAGCAGGAGGGTTTTGAGGTGTTTTTTGAATTTTGTGAAGGAAGGGATAGTTCTGAAGTCAGCTGGGATGGAGTTCCAAATTTTGGGTGCGGTTCCGGCAAATGATCTCGCAGTTGTTTTTCGGTTTGCGTGTTCTCAAGGGGATGAGAAGGAGGGAGTTTGAGCTCCTGAGGATTCTCGTCTGCCCGGCCCTCTTAAGTTTGATGGCTAGATAGTCCGGTTTTCCAGCATGGAGGGCTTTGTGCGTGAGGCATGCTGTTCTGACATTGGCTCGCTATTCAACTGGGAGCCATTTGAGTTCTCTTAGAGCTGGTGAAATGTGGTCATATTTCCTGATTCCAGTGACCATTCTGGCTGGTGCGTTGAGGGTTGTTTTGAGGGGAGCCAAGTTGGATTTTATGGCGCCCATTAGGGTTACATTGCCATAATCGAGCCTGGATAGTACCAGCGGTTGTGTGGCTTGTTTGAGGTCTTTAGCAGGGATGAATGGTTTGATTTGGCATGGAAGCTTTAGGTTGAGGAAAGCAGTCTTTACAAAGTTTTTGATGTGGTTGGTCATGTCCAGTTTGGGGTCTAGGGTGAGTCCTAGGGATTTTACGGATTTGGCCAGGGTGAGATTACCATTTAGAGCGTCCAAAGCTTTAAGCCAGTCTGCAATTTGTGGGTTATCTTCTTTGTTGAAGATGAGGAGGAGCTCTGTTTTTTCTTGATTGAGTTTGAGGTGATTTTGGGATAGCCAGAGTTGAATTTCTTTTAGAGTGTTCTTGAGTCTCCGGATGTCATTAGAGGAGGAGGTTTCTAGCTAGATCTGGGTGTCATCAGCGTATAGGTGAAAGGGGATCTTCGCCTTTTTAAGAATGGTGGTGAGGGGTTCCATGTATATGTTAAACAGTTGTGGTGAGAGCACTGAGCCTTGGGGTACACTTCTGCTGACATGGTGGAGGTCAGAGGTAAAGTTTTAGATTTTTATCTTTTGCGAGCGGTTCTGGATTAAAGAGGTGAACTATCGGAGGACCTTTTCATCGGCACCAACCCTTTCTAGTATGGTCTTGATGAGAAGTTGGTAATCTACCGTGTCAAAGGCTGCCGATAGGTCGAGGAGAATGGGAAGGCAGCATTGCCCGGAGTCTAGTGATTGGTGGATGTCGTCTGTGATGTTGAGGATCGCCGTCTCAGTGCTGAAACCTTTTCTTAACCCCGATTGGTGGGGATCAAGAAGGTTGATGTTGTCCATGTGTTGAGTCAGCTGTGAGAGAACGTGTTTCTCCAGGATTTTGGATAGGAGGGGGAGATTGAAGACGGGTCTGAAATTGTTCAGGTCTATGTGGTCAAGGCCTGTTTTTTTTGTAGTGGCGTGACTTGGCCAACTTTGAGGTAATCAGGTATACTGCCGGATTGCAGGGAGCTGTTGATGATTCTGCACCAGAAAGGAGCTATGGCGAGTTTGAGATTTTTGGTCAGTTGAGTTGGTATAGGGTCTAGGAGGTGAGAAGAGGGTTTGGAGGTTGAGATTAGGTTGATAATCTCGGCTTCCGTGATGGGAGCGAAGACTTTCCATGTCGTTGTGCTGTGAAGGCATGTGTTTACTGTAGTATCTGGGGGCAGGCTTTCGCTGGCGGGATCGTTGCTGGTGTCTAGCGAGTGTTCAATCTTGGTGATTTTTTCTTCAAAGAAGATGGAGAAGGTTTTGCAGAAATCCGAAGAGGCCTGGGTGAAAGTTGTTGTAGGCTTAGTGGTTTGTAGCTTGATGATTTTAAATAGTTTGTTGGGCCTTTTTTTGCATTGTCCAAGGCGAAACAGAAGAAAGATTTTTTTTCATTGTGGATGTGTTTTTTGTAATTTCTCCGAGCTGCTTTGAGTTGCTCGAGAAGGCTCGCGGAGGGGTTGTTTCTCCAGAGTCTTTCTGTGGCTCCTTTTGTTATTGATGTTTGTATTGAACCAGGATCTGGATGGAATGTTCCTGGGTTTGTTTAGTTTCAGAGGTTCTATCTGATCGAGAATAGTTGACATGGAAGTGTTGTAGTGGTCAGTGAGTTCTGTAGTGGAAAGCTCAGCTGAGGAGGAAGTGAGTAAAGAGGTGGCTTTTTCCTCCAAGTCAGTCATGTTGATCTGAGAGAGATTTCTGGTTCATTTCGGTTGTTCTTGGGTAGGGAGTTGAATGGTGGCTGGCTGAGTGAGTTGGAAAAGGATTAGGCGGTGGTCGGACCAATCTACGGGCAGGGAATGGTTTGTCTTCATTGTGTCTTGATTGGCTATGGTAGCATCTAGGGTTGCTCCTTTGTTGTGAGTTGTTTCTATGCAGTGTTGCATGAGGTTGTTATTGCATAGTAAGTCGCTCAGACTTTGGATAAGCTGATTATTTTCTTTGTTTCAGTGTAGGTTGAGGTTGCCCAGAATAAGGTTGTTTGCATCTCGTAGGGTGCAGTGGGCAATAAGGTCAGACAGGTGTTCAGTGAAAGCGGTAGAGTTGCCTGGGGGTTGGTAGATAAGGTAGCAGGTTAGTGTTTATTTGTTGAAGGTGATGATGTTGGCAAGTTAGGCACTCAAAGGTGTTGTAGTTGGATGATTCAGATTCCGTCACAGACATATTGTCTCTGTGGTTGATCGCTAAGCCTCCACCTCTATGGTCTTTTCTGTTTTTGTTGGTGATTGTAAAGCCTGGGGGGACGAGGGTGTCCAGGAGAGGAAGGGAGGAGTCGTTAAGCCAGGTTTCGGTGATGAATGCTTTGTCAATGTCATGAGTGAGGACGGATTCTGCTAGTTCTGTTTATGAGCATGCAGTTTGTGAGGGTCATCTCTGTTTCGGGTTTCTTTGTAATAAGGGCCATGGGGATGATCGTGCGGGTGGTCGGTGGTCTCTGTGAGTTGGGGGGCTTGGACTCTGCCTAGTCCGGTGATCACATGTATTTTGGATTGGTCGGTGACACAGCTAAGATTGTCATACGAGGAGGCGAGATCTGCCGCGTCGTTCTCAGACATAGCGTCTCTGGTTCTTTTCGGTCTCTGTGATAGATTGGAGAGGGGGTTAGCTACACATCTCTTGGGAGGAGTATTTGATGGATATTGTTGCGTCTGAGCGATGAAACAGTGGGTGTGATGCAGTTGCTGGGGCGCTGCAAGGTTGGCTAGGATTTCAGTGAAGCCCCTGATTATGGTCGTTATCTGTGTTTACAACGAGGAAATGCGTTGCTCAGTCACTAGTTTGTTGTTGTAGCGGGAATGGACTTGTGCAAGTGTGTTGGGCTTGTGGGTGGAGAGACGCGGGGTGTTCGGTAGTTTGGTAGCTGTGTTATCTACGTGGGGTCTGGATGAGGCCATGAGTGTAGGGTGGTGGGTGTCTATTAGGGGGGGTGCGTGATGTATATCCTGTGTTCGGGGAATGGGTATTCAGGTGGTTCGATGCAAGGAGAAGAGAGTGGAGGGCAGGTTGTGAGTGAGGATGAGAGCCTGTAGGTGACGGATGGGGGTGAGAGTCCACGATGGTCATGGGGGGGTTACTGTTGTCTATGGGTGTGGTGGGGGAATGTCATGTGTTGTGCCAGCAGGTGATGGACCGGGATGAGTGCCATCGGTGGGTAGTAGGGTGGTCATGTTCTCTCTGGGGGTGTTGAGGGGTATGACATGTGGTGCGAGGTCTCGTAGGGGTGTAGTGGCTTTGGTGCCTCTGTGGATGTGTGGAGGGGGTGTTCTGGTTGTTCACAGTGAGTAGGGGTGTGTGGGGGCAGGTGTAGGGTGTGGATGAGAGGTAGCCGGAGGTGGAAGGTGGTGAGAGCTGGCAAGTGGCGGGTTAGAGTGAGACCCGAGGGTGGGGAGTAGGGGGGTCCTGTTCTTTGTGGGCTGTCCTATCGGGAGGCATAGTGTGCGGAGTTACATGGTTCGTACAGGGGGGGGCGGTGTGGGTTGTCCTCTCTGGAGACATAGTGTGTGTAGGGTGTTAGAGGGAGGGGGTGGGGCGGGCTGCGAAGAGGAGGGCGGGAGCTGAATATGGCGAGTCTAAGGCAAGAAGAAAGGTGAGAGGAGGAGGAAGTTCAAATTTGGAGAGAATTGGGGCAGTGTTACGTGGTCTAATTAGAGGAGGGCCAGCTTCGGGATGCCGTGGATTTGGAATACAAATTTGGTGAGAAATGTGTCGGAATTACGTGGTCATAATAGAGAAGGTTAGCTACAAGGGTGCGGTGGGTATGGTGCTGGTGGTGTGGAGAGCGGGGTCGCTGCAGTTGAAGGTTATGTTCCTGGGCGTCCCTTCACGGAGTTAGCCTGAGGTGGTCAGGACTGACCGGAAGAGCTTAGGAAGCTAACACGCTGGATACAGACAGTGAGCTCCTGTCGGTGGGAGGAGAGGTGGCATTCAGTGTTGGTGGTTATCAGGTCTGGTATGAGGTTACTTTAGGCAGCCATCTTGTGGTTGGCCCCCTAGAGCACTGCCCCTGGGGCTTGGTACGAGATTGGCACGGTGGGCGGGCAGGGGGGTCGCGCTGTACTAGGGACAGGTCAAAATGTCCTGGAGTCAATGGGAGTATCTAGGTTCAAGGAAGGGCAATCATAGCATTATTTGTCGATTTGCCAATTTGCAGGTATGGCGGGCATTTTGAGGACAGGCACAGGCGAGTGGTGAGGGCTTAGGTTACTGTTAAGCAGGGGGGGATTGCGCCTCCCCAGGGATGGATGGAAGATTCTCCCGCAGAGCTGCCTTTATAGTTAGTTTATTCACTTACTGGTATAGATGAATCATAGTTTGGCTTGTGTAGTCTTGCGGGGTGGCCATTTTGAGGCCGGCATCCAAGGGTTGGTGTTTTCCCGGAGTTTCTCTAGTCAATTAAGTCTTTTTACTCCTCTTGCTTTGGGAGCGAGGCCCACGCTGTGATTGCCCAAAGGTGAGTGCCTTGATTGAGTTTCCGTTTCATTGTTATTGATTGTTATTGATTGTTATTGTTGTTCCTCTTTTTCTGTGCCCATGGGAGTGTCGGAAGTGATCAGGTGCATGCTACTTCCAGCGGTTTGGTTTGTCTCCTTTCTTCGCGGCAGTTGGGGTCAGATCGCTTCTGGGGTCTCAACTATCATAATTCTCCCTGCTTCCAGTGGTCTTAGGGCTGCCCGGGGGGTCCGCGGCCGATCTGTGGGGTGGTGAGAGTCTGCGAGTCCCAGGGAACTTTCAGTGTCGATTCTTAGGCTGTTTCTGTGGCTTTCCGAGTTTCCCCAGGTATCTTGCCGAAGGCACTGGCGGCAAGGGATTCCTCCGTCCCCTTCTTGCGCGCTCTGGTGCTGGGTGAGCGGCAGGCGTGGTGAGGAGGGGGGGCAAGCAATGATTTTTCACTGGCAGTTAGGTGATCCCAGTGCCCTAGCTTCAGGGTCTCGTAGTTTCGAACTCGGGAATCCTTCATACGGAAGTTGTACTATGGCATCGCAGATGGTGGCAGCGTTGTTTGGAGCTTTAGCCCTCTTCTTGTCCAGGCCGGTGTGGGAAACGGCTGTAAGGGGCATGCGGTTTCGGTTTTGGGAGTCCTTCGTCTGGTAGTTGTACGATGGCGGCAGATGGCGGCAGCGTTAATTGCAGCTTTAGACCTCTTCTTGCTTGAACCGGTGTGGGAACGGCAACAGGGGGTGTGCAGGGGGGCAAGTAGGGATTTCCACCTGGATTGGTGATCCTAGCGCCCGGGAGCTTTGTTGAGGAGCTCCTTCCCAGTGGCCTGGTTGAAGAGTGGTAAAACCCCAACACTGGGCCCAGGAAGCTTGTTTCCAGTCCAGGGAGGAACTGGCCCGGCAGTTTGAGCAGGGTCAAGACTCATTTGATTTCACAGCACAACCTCAGCACCTGCGCACCCCCTCAGCTCCAGGACAGCCCCACCTTGGCACCAGTATAGTACCATCTCACTACCAGCACAGCACTACCTCAGCATCAGCATCAGCATAGTACCAGCACAGCATCATTCAGCACCAACGCAGCATCACTCAGCAGCACATCAGAACCAGAACAGCATCTTCTCGGCATCACTCAACACTTCCACAGCACCACCTCAGCATCAGCATAGCACCACCTCTGCATCAGTGCACCACCACCAATGCAGCACCAACTAGCACAGGCGCAGCCCCACAACAGCATCAGCACAGCAACATTGCAGCATCACCTCAAAAACAGTGCAGCATCAAGTCAGTGCAGCACCAACTCAGCACCGGCACATCACCATCTCTGCAACAGCACAGCATTACCTCAACATCAGTACAGCACCATCTCAGCATCAGCACAGCACCACTTCCGCATCAGTGCACCACCACCTCAGCACTAGCGCAGCCCCACCTCTGCGGCAATTCAACACCAACACAGCACCACTTAAGCATCAGTGCAGCCCCACCTCAGCATCAGTGCAACATCATCTCAGCACAGCATCAAATCACCTGCTCAGCACCACCTGAGTACCAGCACAGCACCAGCACCTCAGCATGTCTCAGCACCACCTCAGCACCACCTCAGCATGACTCAGCATCACACAGCAACACCTCAGTATTACTCAACATGACCTGAGCACCACCACAGCGCCACTGCAGTATTAGCACAGCACCACCACTGTAGCACCAACTCAGCATCAACGCAGCACCATCTCAGAACCAGTCCAGAACCACCTCAGCACCAGTGCAGCACCACCTCAACAGCAGCACAGCACCATCTCTGCATCAGCACAGCACCAATTCTACATCAGTGCACCACCACCAGGGCAGCCCTACCTCAGCACCAGCACAGCCCCGGTTCAGCAGCTTTTCAACAATGCAGCACCACTTCAGCATCAGTGCAGCACCGCCTCAGCATTAGAGGAGCATCACCTCAGCAAAGCACCAACTCAGCATCATTCAGTACCACTTGAGCACCAACTCAGTATGATCTGTGCACCTGTGCAGCACCACCACCTCAGTATGACTCAGCAGCATAAGAACACCAGCACAGCATCACCACAGCATCCGGAAAAGCAGCACCTCAGCATCAGCACAGCACCATCCCAGTATCAGTGCACCACCACCAGTGCAGCCCCACCTCAGCAGCAACTCAGCACAAACGCAGCACCACTTCAGCATCTGCCCAGCACCACCTCAGCATCCGTGCAGAATCACGTTAGCAACAGCGCTCCACCACCTCAGCACCACCTCAGAATCACGCAGCACCACCTCAACCTGCCCTCAGAATGTGGCAACTGTTGATTCTCACAACACAAAAAGATGATGGATGGAATGCTGAACATTGTCCCTCTATTGTCTTACATCGAGTTTGAGTCACTCTGACAGAAAAATAAATCAGGTTCTCCAGCAGACCTGTTGAATCCTGATCAATTCCATCAGTTTCATACCCTTATTTCACCACTGGGTAGGGAACTGATCTATCCTTGTCCTCAGCATCCTTAACATATGCCTGGAAGCATGTGAAAGTGACACATCTGCTAAAGAAGCTGTCCCTGGAGCCATCCGAGCCAGGCAACTGCTGCCCTATCTCACAGCTGCCTTTTCTAGCTAAAGCGTCTCATGTAAACTCCATCTTTACAGAGTTTACAGAGCGAAACAAAACTCTGGATCCCTCACAAAATGACTTCAGAGCCCACCACAGCACCGAGTCGTCCTTGTTGGCAGTGACAGAGGAAATGCGTAGTATTCTTGATGATGGAAACTCTGTGTTCTTGACTTAAGTGTCGCTTTTGACACTGTTTCCCATGAGATACTACTGAGCCGCTTGCAGGAGAAAGGGATCAGGGGTTCGGCCTTGGAATAATTTAGAGCCTTCTTGGCAAACAGAACCTTCCAGGTCATACTGTCACCCTACCATTCCGGAGAGTATGCTCTGCAACATGGGGTGCCACAGGGTTCTATATTGAGCCCAATGCTCTTTAACGTTTACGTACAACCCTTAGCTACTGTAGCTAAAAGCAGAGGGCTGTCTTTGGGGTCTTACGCTGACGACACCCATTTAGTGATCGCTTTCTCCAAGAATTGTAAAAACAACCTCATTAAATTCAAGGAGGACTTGCTGGTGATAGCGGATTGGATGGCCCTGAACTGCCTGTAGTTAAACGCTAGCAAGTCAGAGATTCTACTGCTTGGGCGGGATAGTGATTTATGGTCGGAGCAGTGGTGGGCAGATAATCTAAAACCAGCTCCCGCACCCAAGGAGGCAGTTAAGAACCTGGGAGTCTGGATTGACAGTTAACTGTCAGTTGACGCTCAATCTAAATCAGTCGTAGGGACCTGTTTTGGACTCCTGCGAAGGATTAAAACCTCTTTTGGGCTTCTTCGACCCCAAAATCCGCCAGACCATTATCCAGGCCACAATTTTGTCCAGGCTGGACTATGGAAACATTTTATTCCTGGGAGCCAATAAATCTAGTGTTCAACGGCTCCAAAGAATACAAAATGCGGCAGCCCGTATTCTTCTGGAGCTGCGGAAATACTGCACAGTGTCCAAGTTACTACCTAAGCCACACTGGCTGCCAGTAGAAAAAAGAATTCAGTTTAAAACACTGTGTGTTGCCCACAAAATTATCACCCAGCAAGCACCCCCGGTTTTGGCAGGTCTGCTAACGCTCTATACCCCAAGGTGCCTCCTGCATTCAGTGGACCAAATGCTGGCTTGCACCCCGCGTTTTGTAAGAGTTAGAGCGGACGGGCGTTCGTTCAAAGTTTTAGCAGCCAGACTGTGTAATTCGCTCCCGGTCTCCATCAGAGGGATTCAGTACCATATGACATTCCGTAAGGCCATAAAGACCTGGCTCTTCTCAGCATAATGTCTCCCCTTGAAACGCTCTCTATTCATTCGGTACTTGATTGCACTGGGAGGCCCTGTTGCTGGGGCAGCCATGTGCAGTACAAATACTTTTCAATTCAATTCAATTGTCATTATTCACCCGCAATCGCCTGTTGATTCTTCCCTAGTGTCCGTCTGCTGCTTGTGCTGTGTAATTCAAGTACCCTTTTCCAACCTCCACCTTCCTGTTGTTTATATTCCCCACCATAACAAAAAAAGGCTGTAACAAACAAGCATTAGAACAGGCAGGAAGGTGTTGCCAGTATTGCACGGTCAGAAAAACTACAAAACATGTTTTATCTTTATTAATTTTTTACATAATATCTTCTTGGTCATGTGTTATGTAACAAAAATGCTTATAACATTTTTTTATTATACCTTTCCAACATGTTGCACAACAGCCACAATGCTCTACTACATAGCTTAAATACATTAGCAAATCCAATAGCACTGGCTAAACACTTATAAGGTCCCAAAGGTGAGACCTATTGGCTATGCCAATGTTTGTTTTATAAAACTACACACATGTTCCAGGGGCCACCATTCCACACTTCTCGGGTGCTTAATACTAAGGAGCAAAAACATTTCCTCTCCTAAGTGGTTCTTTATTACATCTTTTGATGTATAGAGAGAAACACCTTTCCCTCAAAAAGATCCTCATTTCCAGTGAGAAGAGTAGAGGGTCAAACAGCACTCATCCTGATGCGAGTCCAATTTACTACCTCTTCAGCGTGTGAAGGCACACGTTCACTTATAGAACCTCGCATTTGCTGGCATACGCCTTAATGAACGCTCCATATAATGACGCTGCACACACTCATCTACTGAGGCCCCCACAAGGTTAACTCTGTTGATCACATGCAGCACATGCTGGGTAAAACCTCAATGGACAAGTGTGCACGCTGTGATACAGCCTACATATTTAAATTATTAACTTCAAAGAACCGGTACCAAAGACACTTCCTAACAATGCCAAAATCACTGCAACCATAAAATATTAAAAAATATCTCAAGAAATGTCACTATGAATCCCCAATTTCCACAAATTGGAAACTTAAAGACAAACTATAAATTCTAGTACCTCTAGTTCCCACGTTTTCTATCAAAGTTTTTAAGCATAGGATTAGCACAGTGCCATCCACGCAGAGATAGAAAGGGACAAAGTCTTTTAACATTTCTATAGGAAAGTCTTTAAACATAGGATTAGCACAGTGCCATCCACTCCGAGCTGTAAAATGTGTTCATATTATGAGAGTAGTCATTGTAGTGAGGTAGCTTGATAATATATATCGGTGCAGAGTTATCAGAAGCCAAATTATTTTATTCTTTTTACATATTATAATACATATTTTAGTATTTTAGTAGGAATTGGTCATTTTTGGACAGAAAGATCAAACACTGGAATAATTAACTGGATCACAGAATCAGAAAGTATATATAAATATGCATAATTATCATTATAGGTTTTAGGACTATATGTTTAGGCCTTTTCTCTTTACGTTACCTGACTCTTCTAGGGTAACATGTGTATTTTGATTTAGATTTAGAATTTGGAATTTCAACACAAAACTGTGTGGGTTAGCAACAAACAATGAAATAACAGTTCTCTAACTAGAAAAAAACACGATTTCAAAGGTAGCAATACTTACGTTTCTCTGGGGGATAACAGGAAATTGGTGTTTATATGGTATCATGGATGTAAGTGAGGAACAACAAGAACATTTGATGCTAAATATCAAGGAAGGCAGGATGGCAGGTAAATAATTCATGAACATTGAGTTAATCTGAGATACTTTGTTGATCTCTGCATTACCTAGGGAGTATGCATACTGAATGCATGAGTAAACAGAAAACATATAAAGTGGAAGAACGTAAAGGAAACTTTTTTTCACTGTACACTCGCTATGTATACTTTTATATTACTGTGTATGATTCTTTTGTCTTCTTTGTTCTTTTTTCTGTAAACATGTGTGATTTGATGTAATTTGGGTATGTTTGGGGTTTGTTTAGGACATTTGTACCATGAAACCTATGGTGTCCTGTATATATGTATATGCACAATAGTTTTCATGTTTACTAAGTGAATGTTATTCATGCTTTTCAATACAACAGCACTGAAGAAGCGAGACACTTGTGAAACATGTTGACTTTGATGTTGAATTTATATGTTTAACTAGAGAAGTTTGAAAAAACCCCAACATGAAGAAGTTTTGAAAATAAAGTCTCTATATAGATCTTCATATCGGTACATGTGTCTTTCTCAGAACATGAATTAAAGTTTACCATGTGGACTTGTCCCTGTAAAGAAAACAGGGATCGGAGGAACAGAGCTGGGTGAGTTTTCTATTTCCCAGTGTGAATTCTATAGCTGGGGCCATGTTTCAATCGGAAAAGTGTTTTTGACTTACCTATATCTCTGGCACCATTTGACGAATCTTCACAACATTTTCCCCAAAAAGTGTGCAGGTGATTCTTGTTGCACATGGTGATTTTGGTGTGATCCGTCAAGCAGGGGCTGTGAAAAAACAGGGGTCCAAAAAAGGGTGTTTCGCATAATAATTCCCATCAGAATAATGAACACAACTAAAGCCCGAACCGCTGCATGGAATTACACTGAATTTGGCAGAAAGGTAGATTTGGTTATGCAGATCACGCTTTCAGTTACGTGGTGTAAATCCGTTCAGTAGTTGTTGAGAACATAAAGGAAATCCAAATTCGTAAAACCTAAAATTGTGAAGCCTTCGCAAAAAATTGACGAGCTTGTGCAGTGATCTACAGAGATCTCGTTGGCTGGCACTTCACCCTGGAAGACAAACCACATCCATGCAACTTCCATAATATAGAATTCCAAGAACTATTGAACAAAAATGCAATATTGATATGTCTAATTCTGGGGTGCTCAACTGCCAATTGATTTTTATGTATCTGCACACATCCTCATGAATATCGCATGGCCATAGAGTGGTGTAGAGGGCACTCAGCCCTAGTAACGAATGATATAGGATGGTGTCCAGTTTGCCATTCATTACTTCCAACATCACATCTAAAAATTCCATCCATGTCGAATTTACTTGACATGTAAGTATCGATTTAGATCATTGTTGTTAAGTGCAGCCACAAACTCCTCAGCTTCACTTAACGTACCAAACCAAATACAGAAAATATTGTCAATATGTCTTGACCAAACCTCCACATGCTTCTGATATGCATCCAAGACCCGGACCACCTGCTCCTCCCACCAGCCAAGGTAGAGACACACAAAGCTGGGGGCGAAGCAGGTTCCCATTATTGTTCCAAGTACTTGACGGTAAGTCTAGTCGTTGAAGATAAAGAAGTTATTGGTAAGGCACGCAAGCATCATATCCAATATCATTTCATTATGTAGCAGGTATGATAAGGATCTTTCACCAAGAAAGTGCCTGCAAGCTCTGATTTCCTGATTCATGCTCTGATTGTCTTGTTGATATGAAGTGATTTGGCGGTCAATTAACCAGTGAAAGGTACGGTCTGCCTTCAAGGTACAGACTTGTTGGTGAAAAGGATAAGGGAGGAAATTGAACTAATATGTCATGTTTTTTTTTGTTTTTTTTTATTTCAAAAAATTATATTGGAAATTTCAGGGTTTTGTAGCATACAAATCAGAAGTAGCAATGTACATATAATCATTACATGACATTATACAATATGCAAAGAGGATATAGCGTGAATATTCGCATAGAAAGGCTATAGGTCCCTCGATGGTGTTCATGTTTTATTTGTAGATATGTCCAAAACTTCTTGAATTAAGAAGCCCTTATGAAAGCCCGTAAAGGAAACAACGAGGCTTGAAACGCGTCGGCTGAGTCAATATTTGACTTTAAATAATGTTTTTTTCAAATCAGTCAAAACTGTCTTTTGTGTGCATATGCTTAATTAGGTGTTGGCGTATGTGAGAACTTATATACATTACATGTATATGGTGCAATTAATGTTGAATAGCCCATTCACATATCATATGTTCCATGTGGTTATTATGTGATTGTTTCATGGTGTGCAAATTTGTCTTTGTAATTTGTAGTAAATGTAAGTGTAAAGTTTATGTGTGATCCTCTAAAAATAGGAGGATATCTTTTTGTATTTTCAAAAAAATAAGAAATAAGTAAAGAAGGGGTGAATAAATAACCCAAATCACAAAAAGTATATGGTGTGATTTTTCTAATCAAAGAATAGGACTTTTGGTAAATCTTTTTTCAAATACTGATTGTACAATTGGCGTAAATATAACCGGAAGTTCATAATACTGTGTAGGATGCATGGGAAATGGAGTCCGGTCATCGAAGATTACACAGATATGATGTCGGTAAAAAGTGCACTATTAAAATTCACTGAGTGTGATGAACAATATAATTTGCTTTAAAAATGAGATTAAGATAATATGTCAACCACAATGAGAGCACGATGTATTTACAGTGGTCTGTTTTCACTTGTTTGGAAAAGAATGTCACGTGATGCTTGAATTCAATATAACTTTATTGATGGAATATGGCACCCGTACCGGTGAACAAGCAGCGGACGCTGCGAAACGCGTCGGGTGGATTTGCCAAAATAAAAACTCACTAAGGAGCGATTATGGGCCTCAGCGTTTTGTTTATAGATCAGAAGGACAACTGTTGGTGGATATATATATATATATATCTATATCTGCCCGCAAGAGACCGAACAAGCGAACCGCCAGAAGGCATCAGGGCACAGGCAGCCGCCAGGTACTGGTACCTGGTTCTGGACTTTAACAGACATCCAAAAGGTCTGTGAAGTAATCGCGCATCAAAATGTGGCAGAATTAAATAGCATCACCCACCGAAGGGAAAGTATTGGGAGTCAATGTGAAAACTACAGGGACCAGAACAGCTCGAGAATACGGCAACGGCCACTGGAGGGCTACCATTGATATTTAAATGAGCAACAACGTGGCCCCGGCTGTTGAATCACTGGCTCAGGATGTATGCCAGGCTCCCCCTCTGAATAAGGCCAAAGGTTATGGCCGAAATGCATAAGGACTACGGAGCTCCTGTTAAATAATAAAAACTTGATTTTACCGCGATGCGTGTGCGATTCACTTTCTCCTCTGGGAGAGGTTTTTTGAATATCTACATATATATATATATATATATATATATATATATATATATATATATATATATATATATATATATATATATATATATATATATATATATAAATGTGTAAATATATGTGTTTTACCCATTGCCTGTCAGTTAGGAGCATGTTTCCATAGGAAAAGCATTTTTTGACTTGCCTAAATCTTTGGTGCTATTTCACGAATCTTCACATCATTTCCACAAAAAAGCGTGGCAGTAATTCTTGTTGCACATGGAAAGTTTCGGGGTGATCTGTCAAGCATGCCGAGAAAAAGGAGGGGGTAAAAAAAAAGTGCATGTCCCATGTTAATTCCCATCAGAGTTTTTAACACAAATACACAACTCCACCAAAACCACCCAATGAGGAAATGTTGACAGCCATCCTGGGAGTCCAAAAAAGGGGAAAAAAGGGGGCAGCATAGGAATACCCTGACCCAAAGCCTTTATCTTGGGTTCCCAGACAGACTCCGGCAGAGCAAAAAACATTTTCTTAAAAACATTATTTGCCAGGAATTTGCTGAAACATTTTTTTTATAAAAATACCAACACGGGTTCCTGTGCACCTTTTAAAAAGAGCTCCCAGTTGAGACCGGTCCCGGGGGCATTTTATAAAAAAAAGGAGTGAGGTGCATGGGGCCCCCTCAATCCCGGGGATCGTTGAGCTCCACTGACCAACATCTGCCCAGGGCATTATTTCAAATAATGGAGGCAGGCCTTGTGACCCCCCCATCCTAGGATTCCAAGAAGCTCTGGAGACCACCACCTCTATGGGGCTAAAATTCACATAGAGGGGTTCTGTGCGAACCCTTGCCCTGGAGATCACACCTCCCCGGGGTTTTCCTTTTTTAAGAAGGATGGGGCCCCCCTCCTGGGTTGGTCTCAGCCTGCAGACCACCACCTCTCCTGTGCAGATCCTTGAAAATAAAAGGAAGGGGCTAGCATGGCCCCATTCCTGGAGCCACAAATGGGCCTGTGGATCTCCACCCCCCCATGATCTCCTGTATCCTGAGGTCCCCACCCCCGGGACATAGCTGTTTGCTTTTGTTTAACAGGAGCTTAGACAGCTCCCACCAATCAAAAGCAAACACTACAATTCCAGCAGGCAGAAGCTGCCAAAGTGCTCCTGTTTGTTAGAAGCAGAGGTTCCATCTCTTTCTCTGCCCACACACATGCGGGCAGGGAAATAGATGAAACTATTGCTCTTGCACACAGAAAGCTGCGATTCCAGCAAAATTGCCTGAGAAGGGGGGCTGCGCAGCCCCCCTACTGTATTGTGGCTAGGCCCGGGGGGTGGGGTCCTCAGGTCGAAAAGGGCTCCCACTCTAATGATTAGCCTGGTCTCCCCTCCCACTTTAGCTGTATGCAAAGATCTCCCTGTCTTTTCCAAGGATGATGGGCAGCTTACCAAAAGGCTCCCCAGCGCATTTCCCACCAATTTTTATGACATGCCGAGGTATATGAGGACATCTCCACAAAGCAAAGAAGAACTTACTTCAGATAGATAAGAGAAAGTACCGTTGTTTGGTGGAGATTTATCTCTTTGTGGTCTCGTTGTCCTCTCTATGGGAGGATTCATATTATCACAGATTTCTGGATAAATATGCAGAAGGAACAATCACAATTCCAAATGCACACAAGGTCACTGGAGACATTTCAGTGCTTGACGTACACTCCTTCCCTCCTCTCAGTAAAACAGCAGCTGTGTCAAATGCGCAGACGCTCACCGATTGGCTCTCGCACTGGACATTGTTAGATATATGGCGGGTCCTCCACCCCACGGAATGTATTTACTCCTATTATTCGGCGACCCATGACCTGCATGTATGACTAGATAGGGTGGTAGGGTCCCAATCTTTGCTACCATTGGTTGAAAAATGGGAATACCGAGGTCGGACACACTCCGATCAGAACCCCTGTGGTTTCAGCTTAGTTGGGAAGGTGATCGGCCCCCTATACCCACATGACGTCACCAACCATCTGCGCTGGAAGACCCCGAATTCCGCTCCTCACTAGGGACAGCTATCCTTACATATTTTGACCTCAACGAAGGTGCAGCAAGCAATACGCTGGTGGAATGGGACGCCCTCAAAACAACACTCAGGGGTCACTGTTTAGGAGCCACATGGAACATATGGAAGCTGCTAGCCAAATCAGTCACCCACCTTGAATCCCAATTGCTACAGTATGAGCGTGAGGGGATGGAAGGAGGCAGACACTCGAACCGTCTGGAAACCCTCCGAACACAGCATGCGGGACTCCTGGAGCGCTTGCGGTGCCATAACTAAACAGCTCACACATCGCACACACGCTATAGCGGATAGGGCGGACCGCCTGCTCGCTTGGCTACTAAAACAAGAGAGTAACCACGCCTCGATTGCAGCTATACGCACACCAGAGGGAGACCTAGTGTACACACAACGTGAGATTCACAGGGTCATGGTAGATCACTAAACACAATTGTGCCAATCAAGAGTCAGTTGCATAGGCCAAGAGCTGGAGAGATTTCTAGAGCAGGTCCAGCTACCCATAGCCTCAGAAATGCATCAGGATGCACTTAATTGCCCCCTCACCTTGGAGGAGATCGGGGAGGCGATTTCATCCATAGCATCTGGAAAAATGCCGGGCGGTATGCCTACCGAATTCTACTAGGCTTACCGGGAGTCTTTGGTGCCACACTTACACACGCTTTACACAACAGCGCTGGAGGAAGGCACACTGCTCCCCTAAATGCGTGAGGCGTACCTAGTGTCTCTGCTCAAACCAGACCAGGAACCCACAGCCTTGGGGTCTTATAGGTCACTGGCACTCCTTAATGTGATTATAAAATACTTGCCAAAGTACTAGCGGATCGCTTGGCACCAGGGGTTCCTGACTTGGTCCACAGTGACCAAAATTGATTCATGCACAAGCAGAGCAGGTCACTGAACCTGAGGTGGTTTTTCAGGGTGGCGGCGGACAGGATACAGGAGTGGCCCAGGGCGGGATGCGTAATACTGGACCTGGAAAAAGCATTTGATTGCTTGGAGTGGAGTTATTTGTCGGCGTTTTTTGCAGGGATACGATTTGGGATTGGGATTTATGCAAATGGTGGGCCTCATATACAAGAACCCCACAGTTTGGGTAAGGCTGGGTCCGTACATATCTGACGTCATACCAATATGCAGGGATACCAGACAGGGGTGCCCGCTATCACCACTCCTGTTCGCGTTAGCAAGCGAGCCCCTAGCAGCGGCCATGCGTGTGACACTGGGAGACAGAATACCAGTAGCAGATGCAATACACAAAGTGTCCTTATATGCGGATGACCTGCTGGTATACGTGAGAGACAAATACGACATTCCGGCCCAGTTGGCTCGCACTCTGCAAGACTTTCCCGCCATCTCGGGACTTTGGGTGAATGCCAGTAAGTCCAGTATTTATGCGTTCGAGGAGGGGTGGCAGGACCGGGATACCCCCTTAAAGGTACGAGGGTACAGAGGAGAGGGGATACCTTATGATACCTGGGAATCCAGATATACCGCCAGCCGGCAGACCATTTCGACGGTAATCTGGGAAGGGCCTTCATGGCCATCAAGTCGCAAGTACACTTCTGGAACACGCTACCGCTAATGGTATCTGGCAGGGTAGCACTATCCAAGATGGTGATTCTCCCCAGGCCACTGTATTTGTATTAAGCATGGGCGGATCTAGCGGATCTCGCGTACGCGAACTTGCGGATTTACGGATTCGCAATCCGCGAAGATCCGCGAACTCTAGCGGATTTGCGGATTTTCCTGTTTTTTGTGTTTGCGCGCGTTCGCGCCGATTTTGGGACAAGTTCGCAATTGCGAACTTACTTTTCGGCTCGCAACGGCCGCGACTATGTTGTTTCTACGTCTGGTTTATCATCACAGGTTCACAGCACCCTCTGTTTCACCACTGCCACCCTCTGGGACACCCATGCCACCCTCTGGTACATCCTCACTGCCACCCATTAGGTTTATTTATCACTGTAGATTATGGTGGTTGAAAAAAGCAAGCACACCTGCCCTTCTTCAACTGCCATCAATTAATTTGTGTTTCATTAATGTGTCAGTAATTTTGAAAGTTCCAGTCTGGCTGGCACCTGCTTCCTTCCTTATCTGTAATTTGCTTTTTGTTGCAGTGAATTTTTTTTTTCACAGGACCTTTATGGTCTACTTGTAGCTATTCTATGAGCCTGCTGTTTGGGTCATAGCAGGGTCATAGAATAGTTGCAAACTCTGGAGGGGCCCATCAGGAAGCACTACCTTGAATGTTACTAATGTTAAGTTTGAACTTTTGCACCTGCTCATTGCTTTCAGTTTAGCTAAAATCGTTTTTTTCTGCAATTTCGCGCGTTTTTTGGGGCGCGAATCCGTGCGAGATCGATTTCGGAAGCCGCGAATACGTGCGAATACAAAATTGTTTTTTTTGCGACGTGTATGTTCGCGTGATCTTGCGCGTGTTCGCGAGGCGCTTCTAGCTATACGTTTGCCAAGTTACCCTATCGGTCGTACACGGGCGCGGCCATCTTGTTTGCGTGACGTATTCCGTTTCCGGCCGCTATGTGTAATCTCGCAAAGTGTGCTGCTCGCTAGTACAATTTCGCGCGTACTCGCAAGGAAAATCTCGCGCGAACTTACCCACGCGGTCGTGAACGGGCGCGGCCATCTTGTTTCTCATTCATTGCTATGGTTCTGGGCATGCTTTCTCTATCCTCTCTCAATCTCTGCCATCCTTTGCTTGTTTGAAGTTTTTTTGATCTAATTTTACTTATTATCTATCCCTCTATTTTTCTAGCTCTATATTTTTGTGTTTTCTGCAGCTTTTAGTTACTTTTAAACTACTTTTTTAAACTCTTTTCTTTTCTTCTTCACTATTCTATTTCTTGTTTATCATTTAACTCTATTTCTGCCCAGACCATGGTAAAGGGAGCCGGGAAGCACCCTGAGAAGGGGAAGGGTCCCGCACCCCGTGCCCGGCTCCCGTGCGGGCGTTTGAGGGGGGAGCAAGTGGTCCCGCGGGAGATCTTCAGCGCGGAGGAAGTGGCGGCACTGATCTTCCACGTCCAGCGCCGCCTCCCCAAGACGATCCTGGGAGGCGGCAAGATCGCGACTGGCTATGGCATCCGGGAGCGTCGCAAGCGGTGGGAGAAGGTGTGCCGGGCCATGTACAAGATCTCTGGGGTCCGGCGCACATATAACCAGGCCACCCACCGCTGGACCGATGTCATGGACCGGGAGCGGGACTTGCTGGACGCGCTCGGCGTAGAGGTCCCCGGGCTTGGTGAGTAGTAGTAGTAGTACATTTACTACTCTGTTTTATCCTGCTCTGTTATTTGCAAATCTTTGTTCTTTACCAAGAGCAATAATGCTGCCGATTACATTGAGGTAAATTATATTTCAAAATCTTCTATGCATTTCAGATGCACTGCTCTCCTTCTCAGTAGCCTTGCTTGCTACTATGCTTCTTTGTTTTGTATGTTGTGTTCAGAAGCATTTCATTGGCCTGAGAAATTATGTATGAGTGTAGTGTAAAGATAAGAACTGCGTAATGCTAGACAGTAAGGGTCATATTTTCAATTACCGGCGCATCCCTGCAAAGTAGCAGGGATGCGGCAGTAATTGTGTGCCATGCCACCACCACCCATTGGCCCAAAACGTCACAGAAGCCTTACGCATCTGTGCCGTAAAGGCAGCGCATTGCTGGAGTTGCGTGCCAACGATGGCGCAGCTCCAGCAATGCTCTGGGGTACCCTATCTCCCCAATGCTGCATCAAGCCGTACGTCGGCTTCAAGCGCGCAGGGTTTGAGTCATGCATCATTGTCCTAAAAGTGACTGATTGACATCTTGTAGATTTCCCTCAGCCACTTTTAGGATTCGTTCCTGCGCAGGTACGTCCTCCCTTGCGCCGGAACGCCCCCTGATGGCGCAGGGCTTTACAACGTGATGCATCGCCCATATGCCCATATGTGGTTTTTTTTTAATATATACGCCGCACCAACACCATGGCGAGTCTTTTGTTCTGCCGCTGCGTCACAAAAGGCACGCAACAATGGAGGAAAATGAGCCGCAACTTCCGCAAGGGACTTCTAAATAAGCCCCAACAGACTGAAGTCCAGTCCTTCCTTTAGACACATGGCTATAAGAAGAAAAAGTGGCGGTGGTGGCGGGTGGATTGATAGTTTGAGTATTCACTGATCTGCAAGCAGGATGGACTTTGTCGGTCACTTCGCGTGCTGCGCACTGCTGCCTGCAGTGCCAGGCCTAGGCAAACCTCTTTAGTAGTCTGTTTATTGAGTTACATAGGAACTTTCTAAGTCAACGTTCCGCAAATCAGGCAATACGAATAACGTAGTATACCACATGAGATAGATCCCGTGGAATAGTTGTCTATCTATTTGCTATTTTTCCAAAATATTTTGTTATTGTTCTTTTGAAATGTTTGATTTGGTTGAAAAATCTCATCCATGTTTTCTGGTTTTTCTTTCTTTCATGTTGTACATCAGCTCCCCCCAAGGGCAAGAGGACACAGGAGGAGGGTGCTGAGGATGCAGGCCAGGATCGGGCAGGCGAGGGCTCCTTTGCTGGCCCCAGTAAGTTTACATTTTAATAAACAGTACCTATTTTTTCCTAGCGTTCCTCATTCGATTTTTTCTAAATCGTCTTTGATCTTCTTGTAGACTGGATATAAATTCTTATCCTGCCTCGAATATGACTCCCTGTGGTATTACTAGACTATTCTTATTAGTCTGTCTGTGTAGCTAACTAAAATTGGACATTTGGCAATTCCATTGGACTCCCATTCTATTCAGCAATACCTCTATGCACTGTCTCCTTACTGACTAGATAGTGTGGCAGAGTCATTCAGCTCCCGAAGTCACCGATTATAGATCCCCAATGATCTCTAGATTATCGTACGCAGGACAAGAGAGTAGTACGGAGTCACAGCACAGTCAAGAAGTGTCAGAGGCACTCATGCTTGCAAAAATTCCAAAACGTTTAGCTCATCCCCTCTAGTCTGGAGGAACAAAAACCACAGAGTCTATTTAAGTTTTAAAGCTTTATTAAAAGTAAACACATTTATTAAAATCTACTTTGTCATAAAACTATTTAACTGAAAACGGAAAAGTGGTTAGTGCTGACGATTAATTGGACACATTTCTTGTGGTCGAGCCGAGCTCTCACCTGGTTTGAACTTGATCCTGGTCGTGTTCTTAGGAGTCAAGCTTCTGTCTGTTAGGAGAAAAAGTGGTGCGTGTTAAAAATCAAAAGCAAGCATTCATCAGTTGTGCATAAAAGTGCAGCAAGACAACAGCCTTCCCTGGAAAATGGGACATTTTTACTATGGAGTAGACAGTCACAAATTATTAATTGTATTCAGTTTTTTCAACATTTCTCCTAGACCAAATATTATATAGTAGTGAGTGGTGTATTCTAACATTCTTAAATGTACTTTGTAGGTGTAACATCTGGTGACGGGGCCAGCGCGGAGGTGGCTGTGTTGGGCGAGGACTCGGAGGACTCTGGGGAGGAGGCGGTGCAAGAGCCGGCGGACGGTCCTGTGGGGGTTCAAACGGTGGTGGCGGAAACAGGTAAGCTATATATTCCTTACTTATTGAGATTGAAGACTGCATAGTGTGCTTTCTGCACGGGTGTATTACAATTACAAATCAACCAGGTAGTAGCCTCCTCGAAATGTACTTCGACTTAGCTGTGAAGTTTTTGGTGATAAGAATCCCAATAAGTTCTTAGACGAACGTGATGGATGGGATGAACGAAAAGCGAAAGAAGGGTGTAAGTAAGTGGGACGCGAACTTGTATGATGGCTGGCAAAGAAGAACGATATGTGTTTGCTTGGCCCCCGAGGTGGCTGGGAAGGAAAGAATATGGTATGGTGCATGGCTGGGTCAATGATGAAGCAAGGATGGGTGGAAGGACAGCAGCCTGGGTGGGTGAAACAGAAACTGTATGTGTGCGTATACTTTGACTGAATGGATGCCTGGAGCATGGTATTCTCTGACTCTTAGATAGCACATGTGTATCTAGAGAGAGTAGATGGTCGCCAGGTGAAGTAAGTGTTACCTTGAAGAGCATGTACCACCGCACCCGCACGTCCGTTCCAGTGCAGGGAAGGCAAGGAAAAGAAATTGTAAATGTGTCCAATACTACCATGAATAGTAGCAGTACTTTGTATTGCGTTTGCAATCACAGCATATATCTGGTTATTACGGTGGACACTCCGTACCTCTCTTAATAACTTTAGTTTACTTGTAGTACGTCATTCATGTGTGGGTGTATCACTGTTCACTCAATATTAAGCAAAGCACCTAACGTCATCTCATATGTCATCAAATACGTCCCATGTGAAGTGATAGATAATCAAATTAGTTAGCTTCTTCATTTTCCTTTTCTAGTACTCATTTGCACTGTAGGGTGAAAGGTAAATTAATTAAGCAGTAGCCCTTGTAACAGAGTATTCTCAGTGCCACCCGTAATAGAAAAGTAATAGCTTCACCACCTGCATGTACTGTACCGGTACAGTAACGCAAGTCTGTCTCACTCATCATGGTGTGCAACTTTTTTTCTCGGGTGCAAGTTCACTGTGCTGTCCATGTCATTCTGCCGGCTTGCATAAGATAACGTACCAATTTCCCTAAACAAGAGAGAAGAAGAAGAATAAGACTGGTGTACTGTCATAGTCGACTGTAATGGAAGTCCATAGTGGTCGTAGAATTTGTTCATTAAACTACCACTAATGTTAGTGCAAGGATGCAGAAGTGGGAGGTTACATAGATACTGTCCTCAATAGTTATGTACTGTGCTTTCAATTTGCTACTTGTACTCTGTGACCCAACTTTCGGCTCAATCACTTTGTGTTATTAATAAGGAGCATTGGTTACAGACTATGTCTTTCTTTCTTCATATAGTTGCTCCTTCCAAATCAACAACACGGAGGGAGCAGGCTAGATTGGCCCGGCAACGGAGGCTGGAGGCCACTGTCGCCGAATATTGGCGGCTGGTGGCCCTGGAGGAGGAGGAGGACACGCAGTCGAGCGGGGCAACAACGACATCCTCGACTGTGACCACTGCATCCTCCTCCGTGACTAAGCCAGCGGGACCGAGCCGGGCTAAGAAAGACGACCGCCACCGCCAAGCAACCGAAATACCAGCTGCCCCCCACAGTAGCTGCAAGGAACGCCAACGCCGCCTACGAGTCTGCATGTCCAACCTGGAGCAGGAGGTCCTGAAGTATAAGAACTTGGTTAAGGGCCTCCGCTCCGAGCTTGCCACCCTCCGCAAGGAGTATGATGCCCATGCCGCATCATGCACCAGCACCAGCACCCTCCAGTAGTGGAGTGTCCCTTGCCCTTTTTTTATAGACTTTTGGGGGGTGGGATTTGGGAGTTGGGATCGTTTTGGGACGTTTCAAAGACAATCGTTGGGGTTAGGGTGGGTGAGGGAGATTATTTTGTTAGGGCTAAATAAATATATTTTTAAACTTTATCTGACCATACCTGTTTTTTACTGCTTTTCAGTCTGGTGGGTGGGGGGCGGGGGTGTAACAGTAACTTTGTTTTCCTGAACAGTCGGAGG
The DNA here is from genome assembly GCF_964261635.1 of Lissotriton helveticus. Classification (NCBI taxonomy): domain Eukaryota; kingdom Metazoa; phylum Chordata; class Amphibia; order Caudata; family Salamandridae; genus Lissotriton; species Lissotriton helveticus. Next base: position 642,341,584 of record NC_136071.1, on the reverse strand, counting down.
ACTTTAGTAGTACAACCGTCAATCTCTTGTCTACTCCGAAATAATACTCCATTATACTACCTCCCACCAAACGCTTATCTTACCTGTAATTTGTGTTAGAAATTAGTGCTCGGCCCAGGGCTGGCTCCAGGTGAAATGGGGATTAACGTTGTCAATCCTGGGCGGGTGACATTTCCTCATTGCGGTGGTACTAGTGGTGTGACACAGTGGCAGTTGCATGCCTATGGAAAAAAAGAAAACGAAACCTTGTTTGTCCTCCTTACTGTAGCATTACAACGGTTACGGTATGATCGAGAAAATAGCAGGTGACAGTACACTAGAACAGTGCCATAATGTAGCCTAACAAATGGTAAAGTATTTGCTTGCAAGTATAACTAGTACTTGCGTTGAATTTATTTGACATTGGCTACTACTACTAGAAGATATAGTACTGAAGCTGAGTAAGTCAAGAAGATATCCTCGTATTCCTTCACCAGCCTGTTGCTATGACCTTATCCTCCCCAGCAAGTGTGTGGAATTATTGATGTCATTTTAGTCAGACATCAAGCAAAACAACACAGCCCGGGGGAAGAGGGTTAGGGTTTGTAAAATGGATGGGAATGGGGGTTTCTTTTTGGGTAGGTTTTGTTGAGAGAAGAAAAAAAAAGCAGAGCATGGACAAACAATAATTGAAGATACAGACAATCTTTGGTTACAAACTAAAGGTAAGCACATGCAGTCACACTCATAGAATAAAAGACAACAATGGATACTGTATCTGTATTGTGTATGTTGTTGGAGTTGTCCTGTTGAATTTGGTAAGTAAGTTGCATGCAGCAAACAATTCCTCTTATTGGCGGCACTCCTCCATTCCAGCTGACGCTTCATCCATCAATGTGGCTGGTGACCACTGACAGAAGACACCCTGTCCACTGCCTGCCTGGCGGATGTTGACTGAAACCCGGCCTGTAATTATTGAACGGAAAACAGGAAGTGCTATTACAATACCACTGATAAATAAATAAAAGGTATGTACGCTGTGTGGTTCAAAAAGTGACACTTTGATTTCCCTAATAGACAGTACAATATTTTTGAAATTGCGTGCTCTGTCTGAGTCACCTTTTTAAGGATCAATAAGTATGGCCAAAATATTATAGCGGATCTTTCCCCTCAAGGTAGGTGTACTGTAAACTGTGTTTTAGAACAAAATTTGACCTTCCCAGCAATGCTCCCACCAAGACCCTTACTAAAGCCAGTCGCAAAAATGTAGAAGAACCCCAATCAGATCTCCAAAAACGATGCCTAGCAGAAAAATGGTTACAAAACGTACTTTGAAAGTAACAGTAGGCCCAAATACAGACCGTGGATTGTATTCAAACCACTTGCAAGCAAGCAAAAGTATCCATAGCCAGCATCGCTCCAACAGTGCTCTACAACAACAGAACTGCGTTGCAATAGAACCCCCCGAAACACATGCAATCCTGCTGCTAGGGCTAACCCTAACGAACCCTAACTTACAAAAAGTGCCAAAACTGGTGTTTCCTTATGGATTTTGTCCAACAAACTTCTATCCGGTATTAGACCTTCCCAGGAATGCCCCAGGCAAGACCCGCCAACCCACCCGCAAAAAAACACCCGACAACACCCCCAAACAGCGAAAAAGCTAAATCTCATACTTACAATGTCTCTCGGCCTTCGGTCCAAACGCGGCGCTGTGCAGCTAGGTCATCATCATCATCAATCATCATAACTCCTGTTTTCCACCACGGATTTCCTGAAAAGCAAATGCAATCAAGATTAGACTGTCGCAGCAGTGCTTCGACAGAGACCCCGGCCGCAACCCACCCACGAACAGCAGGAAGCCCCCCAAAACGCTACATTGAGCAAGATGTCAGAAGAAATAGCAAAAAAAAAGGCTGTTCCTTATGGATTTTGTCCAAAACACTTCTATCCGGTATTAGACCTTCCCAGGAATGCCCCAGGCAAGACCCGCCAACCCACCCGCAAAAAAACACCCGACAACACCCCCAAACAGCGAAAAAGCTAAATCTCATACTTACAATGTCTCTCGGCCTTCGGTCCAAACGCGGCGCTGTGCAGCTAGGTCATCATCATCATCAATCATCATAACTCCTGTTTTCCACCACGGATTTCCTGAAAAGCAAATGCAATCAAGATTAGACTGTCGCAGCAGTGCTTCGACAGAGACCCCGGCCGCAACCCACCCACGAACAGCAGGAAGCCCCCCAAAACGCTACATTGAGCAAGATGTCAGAAGAAATAGCAAAAAAAAAGGCTGTTCCTTATGGATTTTGTCCAAAACACTTCTATCCGGTATTAGACCTTCCCAGGAATGCCCCAGGCAAGACCCGCCAACCCACCCGCAAAAAAACACCCGACAACACCCCCAAACAGCGAAAAAGCTAAATCTCATACTTACAATATCTCTCGGCCTTCGGTCCAAATGCGGCGCTGTTCAGCTAGGTCATCATCATCAATCATCATAACTCCTGTTTTCCACCACGGATTTCCTGAAAAGCAAATGCAATCAAGATTAGACTGTCGCAGGCTCGCAGCAGTGCTTCGACAGACACCAAAAATTACCCACAAACACCTGGAACCCCGCCAAAGAGCACCTCAAACGCAAGCAAGTCAGCAAAAACGGCAAGAAATTTCCACCTCATATTTGGTACAAAACACTTTTGTCCATTATTAGAGCTTCACAGCAATGGGCCCAAATCCGTCAACTCACCCGCAAAGAAGTACAACACCCCCACAAGTGCTGAGTCTTTCTTCATTGGGCGTAATCCAGCACTCTGCTTGGAGGGAAATCGCAGTCTGGAGGAGGAGGATAGAGGAGCATGTTCTTCAGAACTTGTGAACCTGAGAAATGTAGACTGCGGCACCTTCAAATCAATAAGCAAACAAGTGAAGACAGTTCTGATGATGGTCTTGTTTTTGGGATTAGGTGATTAAAGTTTGAATTAAATTAACTGTGCAAAACAAAGAAAGAGAGACACAAAGCACACAGGAATAAAAGTGAAAAGGACGAAAAAGAAAGTTCTTGATTGATTGTCTCATTTTCAGGGCTCGGTGTCAGGGAATAAGAACAAGATTTCGTCATCATACTCTGCGAATTCAGGCTGGATGAGGTCAGTGCCACCAAACAGAGAACAAATCCCCTCATCTACGTTGCCGTCCTCCTCGTCTTCATGCGGCGTGCTTTCTCGTACTTTGTAATCTGGTGGTATGAGGTGCTGATTCATCTTGATCATTGTCAGCCGCTCCACATTTTTGGGCGAGAGGCGGCTCCGTTTGGGAGTTACAATGCCACCAGCAGCACTGAAAACACGTTCAGAAGACACACTTGCGAGTGGGCAAGACAAATAGTTTATAGCCAGGTTGAAGAGCTGTGGCCACAATTGTTTTTTGCCATGCCAATACTGCAATGGCTCATCATTAAGAAAGACCTCTGTTGAGTCATTCGGATAGTCCTGCACCATCGACTCAAGGTCATCAACTGTTCCTCCACTTTGCTTACTTTTTGCTGTGCCTGTGACATTTTTTCGAGAACCATACCCCATCAAACTTAGCCAATCCTCCTCCGCAACCACTGTTAGTGTTGTCATTGTGTGTGGTGCAGATGATCCAGTTGCCGGTGTCTTTAACGGCTGAGAGGTCACTTGTGCCCCAGCCACAGGTGCAGAAGTGGATTCTTGTGACTGGGGATGGCCTGCTGATGCTGATGCTGATGTACTGGCTTCTCCTTCAATAACCTGCCGTTCTTTTTCATACCTCTTGGCTGACCAGGCTAACCAATGTTTGTACTTTTGAACATCTGCATCAGCAAAAGGAAAGAATGCTTCGCCTGCCAGCGCCTTTTTGTAGCGTGGATCCAGAATAGTAGCACAAATGTAATGCTGATCTGACTTGATCTTTTCAAGACGTTCATCACCACGTAGGCGCTCTAATAATTTCTCAGACAAAATAAAATGGTCTTTTTTTTTTTCATCTTTTTTAAACTCAGAAGACACCGCCATCAGTTGGTGCTCCAGCATGCACAACAATGGGATAGCTTTTCCCAAATTACAGTCCTCCTGGCTGACTGCACGCGTGAAGAACTCAAAAGGACGAAGCATGTCTGTCAGGCTTTTAACTATGTCCCATTGCGCCGCACTCATCCGCAGGTCCTCCTTCTGAGATGTACCCTCTGTGAAGAAATAGTGATCGAGTACCGTATACTGCTCATACAGACGCTCAAGCATGTAGAAGGTTGAGTTCCAACGTGTTGCCACCTCCTGGATGAGTGCTTTCACTGGCATTCCACGTATAAATAGCAGTCTCCGCAGATGCTTCCGGGCCTTAAAAGAATGGCTGAAATGGTTGCACATTTTGCGGCAGGTGGCCATTACCTCGAACGCTGTACTCTGTTTATCCATCAAGAATTTTTGAACTACCAGGTTGATACAGTGCGCCAAACACGGCACTCTAACATGGTCACCCTTCAACATGGCCTTAACTACATTGGCGCCATTATCCGTGGAAACATAACCAATCTTGAGTTTTAGGGGGGATAGCATTTTCAACACCTTTTTGTTAAACTCTTCCAAAAGGTTTTCTGCTGTGTGACTTTTCTCCAAGCCAAACATGGCTAGTGTTGCATGTTTCCGAGCAGCTTTGAAAACTTTGTCCGGGTCAACACCTGCGTTTAGCTTTGCTATAACACCTGAAAAAGAGACCCAGTGTGCAGTGATGCACATGTAATCAGCGCCTGCGCCACTGGTCCACATGTCTGTTGTCAGATGTATTGTGTGAACAGCACTCTTCTGCAAAGCTGCCCCAATCGCCTCCAGCACATCTTCATGTAGTGCTGGAACCGCAACTCTGGCAAAATAGAACCGGCTCGGAACCTTCCATTTAGGGCAGAGCGTTGCCACTAATTCAAGAAAACCTACCGCTTCTACAAAAGAAAAAGGTAGAAGGTCCACAGCTAGCATTTTAGCCAGCTTAGTGTTATACAGACGCGTCAGTGGGTGGTTGCGTTCATATGGCACGTCTGAAGTAAGCATTGTTCTAATGTTGCCCTGGACCAAGCATTTACGGGCTGATAATGACTTCGTTGACCCAATTTTGCTCGCTAGTGAACTTTTGTGCGTTGGTGTCTCACTCGCTCCAACACTCTTAGTGTGCCTCACATTGGGTGTGCTGCTGACAGGGGTACTGGGTGTAAGGGAAGTGTTTGACACGTCTTCTTCCTGCTCGTCATCATCAGATGAAACATCAACGTTTCCTTGAATTTGGCCTTTCTTGATCGCATCTAGGTGCACAAACCATTTGACAGTGTGCTGTCTCCTAAGATGACCTCTCTGGCCTCCGGTACCATAGTTGGTACCTGGCTTACCACGACTAACTGCTTGCTTACAAATGGTACAAATGGCAAACTTTGGATTTTTTGGACAAACAGTAAAGAAGTCCCAAACTGGGGACTTGAAGTGTCTGTGGGACATGGAGGAGGCGGCGATACTGGTGGTGGTGGTCATGAAGCTAATGCCAGATGAAGTGGAGGATCTGGATTGCCCAACTTTTGTACGTTTTGCACTTTCACCGCCACTAATTAAGGTCGAGGTTGACGGAGGTCTCTTCTTGCCAGAAAGAAATATGGAAGCGGGACGAGTTGGTGTACTACTTAACTCCAATGATTGTGGTGTTTCCACTGCCTCCTCATCGACAACATTATCATCATCATCACACTCAGCAGCTCTCCGGGCAAGGGTCAAAATGTCTGTTTGCTGCATGCCCGCTGGGGCTGCAGTGACCTTTATGATGACTGGGTCGTCGTTGGCAGAGTCTTCATCAGCAGCAGTATCCGCCACTTCTTGTTGAGACTCATCACACTCCATAACTCTGAGACTTTGGACGAGCTTCCTTTTACGCTTAACTACCTTTGTCGGATCATGGTGTGCCTCACTCTCAGACGGCTGTGGTGCTGGTTCCCAAGTTTGATCCGTATCATCAGAAGGAGGTGTGCTTGAAGAAGATGTAGACACCACCCTTGATCTCTTCCTTGCTAGGGGTGTGGAAGACAATGAAGGATCATCAGGAGGAGTGGCTTCCTCAAATGATACCTCGCCTTGATTGTCGATTTCCTGATGTGCCCCTACTTCGGGAGGAACAACTATTGTGGGCACTTGTTGTGACCCTCCATGCACCTCTGCTTGCGCATCTCCTTGCGCTGCCTCTCCTTCCACATGTACTTGGGCTTGTACTTGCACATGTGATTGTTGTTGCGGCTGTGGTTGTTCAACACTCGTCAGATGAGCTACAACAACCTGTGTTGATTGAGGGACATTGCTGCTGCTTTCTTGCGATGAGCCAACATCACTGGTCGATGGTGATTGAACAACTATACTGGCTGCCTCTGCAGCACTCAAGGGCTTGGACTTAAGTTGGCGTGGTGGTGGTGGTGGCACTGAGCCCAATGGAGCGGGGGTGCTGCTGCCAGCTTGGTCCCCAGCAGATCCCGCTGCTGCTGCTGCAGGCATACTTTTTTTTTTACTCCCAAAAAAAGGGGCGGGCAGCACACCAGTGTCCTTGGTAACTTGCTTCTTCTGCTCCTTACTGGCACCTTTCTTGCTAGAGGAGCTACGGGTTACTTTTTTGGGGGCCATCTTCTTCAGAGCAGGTCAGCACGGCAGCAGTTGCACGAGTTGCAGAGGGTTCTGTGTCCAGACGTGACGTCGCATGACGTTATGCTGCACACACACACCGCTGCAGGACTTCTTCCTGGCACTGGTGGTTCTCTTGAGTCTTTTTGTGCACCTAAAAGCAATGGAAGACAGAGGAACATCAGTTCAGTTATACACCCCAAAAAATCGACAAAGCACAGAAAAATGAGCACAATCCCATGCCATCCATGATGTTTACATTGAAGACACCCCACAGAAAGACTAGGGAGTGGGACATGCAAGTATGCAACACTCAGTCACTACCCCTGGGCATAATGGATGAAAAGTAGGCAAAATAAGTGCAGGCATCAGACACTGCCTCTCCTCAAAATGGCCCCTCCCTTACACCCCAAGCACATGTTGCCTGTACCAGCCAGCACTCAAGATGGCCACCACCACCACCCACATGGCCAGTCCACATCAACAGTACACCCCCAAAAAACAGAAAAACAGCCAGAAATCACCACAATCCAATGCCATCCATGATGTTTACATTAAAGAGAGTGAGACCACACCACAGGCACACTCAGTCCATGCACCACCACCCCTGGGCAAAAGGCCACACCAGCACCCCCCCAAAAACGACAAAAAACAATAAAATCAGCACAATCCCAGGCCATCCATGGCCTCAATTATGTTTAAATTCAAGAAGACACCCCACAGAAAGACTAGGCCCATGCAACACTCACCACCCCTGGCCAAAGGGCCCCACCAGCAGGCCCAAAAAAACGACAAAAAACAATAAAATCAGCACAATCCCAGCCCATCCATGGCCTCAATGGTGTTTAAATTCAAGAAGACACCCCTCAGAAACACTAGGCCCATGCAACACTCACTACCCCTGGGCATAATGGATGAAAAGTAGGCAAAATAAGTGCAGGCCTCAGACACTGCCTCTCCTCAAAATGGCCCCTCCCTTACACCCCAAGCACATGTTGCCTGTACCAGCCAGCACTCAAGATGGCCACCACCACCACCCACGTGGCCAGTCCACATCAACAGTACACCCCCAAAAAACAGAAAAACAGCCAGAAATCACCACAATCCAATGCCATCCATGATGTTTACATTAAAGAGAGTGAGACCACACCACAGGCACACTCAGTCCATGCACCACCACCCCTGGGCAAAAGGCCACACCAGCACCCCCCCAAAAACGACAAAAAACTATAAAATCAGCACAATCCCAGGCCATCCATGGCCTCAATTATGTTTAAATTCAAGAAGACACCCCACAGAAAGACTAGGCCCATGCAACACTCACCACCCCTGGCCAAAGGGCCCCACCAGCAGGCCCAAAAAACGACAAAAAACAATAAAATCAGCACAATCCGAGCCCATCCATGGCCTCAATGGTGTTTAAATTCAAGAAGACACCCCTCAGAAACACTAGGCCCATGCAACACTCACTACCCCTGGGCATAATGGATGAAAAGTAGGCAAAATAAGTGCAGGCCTCAGACACTGCCTCTCCTCAAAATGGCCCCTCCCTTACACCCCAAGCACATGTTGCCTGTACCAGCCAGCACTCAAGATGGCCACCACCACCACCCACATGGCCAGTCCACATCAACAGTACACCCCCAAAAAACAGAAAAACAGCCAGAAATCACCACAATCCAATGCCATCCATGATGTTTACATTAAAGAGAGTGAGACCACACCACAGGCACACTCAGTCCATGCACCACCACCCCTGGGCAAAAGGCCACACCAGCACCCCCCCAAAAACGACAAAAAACAATAAAATCAGCACAATCCCAGCCCATCCATGGCCTCAATTATGTTTAAATTCAAGAAGACACCCCACAGAAAGACTAGGCCCATGCAACACTCACCACCCCTGGGCAAAGGGCCCCACCAGCAGGCCCAAAAATACGACAAAAAACAATAAAATCAGCACAATCCCAGCCCATCCATGGCCTCAATGGTGTTTAAATTCAAGAAGACACCCCTCTGAAACACTAGGCCCATGCAACACTCACTACCCCTGGGCATAATGGATGAAAAGTAGGCAAAATAAGTGCAGGCCTCAGACACTGCCTCTCCTCAAAATGGCCCCTCCCTTACACCCCAAGCACATGTTGCCTGTACCAGCCAGCACTCAAGATGGCCACCACCACCACCCACATGGCCAGTCCACATCAACAGTACACCCCCAAAAAACAGAAAAACAGCCAGAAATCACCACAATCCAATGCCATCCATGATGTTTACATTAAAGAGAGTGAGACCACACCACAGGCACACTCAGTCCATGCACCACCACCCCTGGGCAAAAGGCCACACCAGCACCCCCCCAAAAACGACAAAAAACAATAAAATCAGCACAATCCCAGCCCATCCATGGCCTCAATTATGTTTAAATTCAAGAAGACACCCCACAGAAAGACTAGGCCCATGCAATGCAACACTCACCACCCCTGGGCAAAGGGCCACACCAGCAGGCCCAAAAAAAGGACAAAAATCAGCACAATCCCAGCCCATCCATGGCCTCAATGGTGTTTAAATTCAACAAAACATTTGTATCATGCACCCCTAACCAACCCTGGTCCTACTGGATACTGTGGCTACCCACAATATAATTTATTTAATGTTCTGAAAAAGTTCCAAAATTTTACTTGCAGCAACTGTAATGCCCCAAACAAACTTACTTGTGAAAGTTGATTTCTAATCCAAAAGTGATCCAAAGACAGTCAAAAAGGCCTCAAATCCAAATATCCAGCAGCACCCACAAAAAGTAATCCTTCCAGCTCCAGATCCAAATGAAAGTGACCAGGAGATGGACAAAGCACTGGGAGGAGCCTGCTGGACAGGAACAGGAAGTTGGAGACTGTGGGGCACTTCCTTCCTCCCCCCCCCCCAAAATGGACTCCTTGCAAAAAAAAAGGCCATGCAAATGTCAACCTGAGGAGTGATTCTGATAAAAATCATAATTTTCTGAAGGTTTATCCTGTTTGCTGGTGATTTTCTTGTGCGAAATTGCAAAATCTCTATTTCGCAAGTGCGAGATTGTTCCTTTCCGCCGCAACTACGTGTTCGCAATTGCGAACTCTCGCGAGGTGTGCTGTGCAAGGTGGCAAGCCGCGAGTACGTATTCGCGGGCGCTAAACTCCCGCGGGAACACGCAGCAAGATCTAAAATGGAGCGTCACTCGCAAAGAAAAACAACTCGGCAAACGCTAAATGACGGAAAGTGAACGCCTTGCACCACGCCGCGTGCCGCAACCAAGCAAAAAATCCGCCGCGAGCGGATTCACGGATTTTCGACAAATTCGCGAGAGTTCGCGGATTGCGAATTTGCCGAAAATCCGAAAAATCCGCGATCGGAGCGGATTTTACGCCCATGCTTAATTTGTATTACTTTGCTAACTTGCCTATATATGTCCCTGCAGCCTTCTTTGCCACACTCTGTAAACTACTTAGGGACTTCCTCTGGGGAAAGAGCCGGCACAGGATGGCACTAACGAAACTCTACCTCCCTACAGACCAAGGGGGGCTAGCTGCGCCTTGTTTTGAACACTACTACTTAGCTGCACAACTGCAGTGAATAGCCTGCTGGCTTGCGGATAAGGGTTGGGAAGACACGCCATCTACACTGCCCCCACTCTCCCTGGAACAGATACTTAAACTCTTCCACCCAGCCACCAAAACTGCGATGCTGCTTCTTCTGGCGGTGGCGTACAAATGCTATCGCAGGAGCCTATATCTCACCAGAGCTTTGGTCCCCTATACACCGGCAATGCCATTGGAAGGCTCCCCTAGCAGGGCTGGGCGCTCACATCTCTTGCACTCACTAGCTTTTGAGATGCTGACATACAGACCCAGGGAGATCTATACCATGATGACACACTTATCCCATATGAATCCCTGGTTGAAGATGAGGGACTACCACTGGGGCAATTCCTAATGCACCGCTCACTGATTGCGACCCTGACCGCTAAATGGGGAGACATGTCCACAGAGCCAAGCCAACGCCTTACCATACAATACCTCCTCGTTATGGGGCAAGGCAGACACCTGGTCCATTGGTTTGCAGCGTCACTCCGTACACATGTAGCTATTACTCTAGATTCCCTTCGACATAAATGGGAATGAGACCTGGGGAGACAACTAGAGGACAGGGAATGGGAAAGGGAAAGGGTACTGAAGGGCCCAGTGCGTATACCCAGGAACATGAGATTCCGACAAATACAATTGTTCATTGTACACCGGGCATACCTTACACCTGAGATGATCAATAGGTATTTTCACCGTACGGACGCATTGTGCCCTAGATGTGCCGAGCCCGGGGCTGGACTAGTCCACATGCTGTGGAGTTGCCGCAGACTGCATACATATTTGCACACAATCAGCGAGTTACTGCGCACATGCACAGGCCGCAACATACCCTTTGACTGGACTGTTTACCTGCTGCACCACTTCCGTAGAACCCCGGTAACAAAAGTAACATCCCGGTGCCTTGACCTGGGGCTAGTGGTCACCAAGCGACTTCTCACCAAGAAGTGGAAGGCGCAGGATCCACCTCATACAAAAGCATGGAGACACTTGCTCTCCGCATGGGCCAGAGAAGAGGGAATTGCCATCCAACAGGAAGAGACACTGAGATTGAGGAAGGAGCCCATAGCTACTCAGTGGGAGGGACTTCTCCAAGCACTTCAGCAAACTGAGGAAGCATATTCGGGGGGACAGTCCGAGGGGAGGGATGTGGGCCCAGAGTTGGTGCCAAAGGCCATGTTCATGTGCAACCGCAGTGTTCCATGTATACATACATACTAATTGACACCAAGGGGGGCGTAACCGACGCCAATGTAGGGGGCAACTGCCTGACTGAAGGAATGTGATGGGTTGTTATGGGTAGCCAGGGGGCAGGGGGAGGTGGGAATACTTACGATAGCAAAGGTCTATGTTGTGGTTGTTGGTTTTGATTGTTTTTAATTACACAACATCTGTTCAGAAGTCCACATTGATCGATCTGAAAGTCTTTATGCGTTGGACTAATGGAAACACACTGTCACTAAACTGTAACCTGCGTCATTTATGAAATGAGCTGAATACTAGAGTCAAAACCCTTTCTTGTACAACAGACACCATATGTATCATTGAAATGCTTAAACTTTACGTAACAGCACTATGCTTCCACTGTTGGCAGGTGATCCAATGTATAGATAGCTCTCAGAGCATGTTGCCTTTCATGAACATGTAACCTAAAAGACAATCAAAACAGATTTAAACAAACAAAAAAAATCAAACAATGATATTTTTAACTATAATATTGAATATGATATTAATGACAATTTTCTTCATTACAACGATATTACCTAACTAAAAAAATGGTATTCTTGACAACGATATTTCTACATCACAATATTTTGGTATCACAATATGTTTTTTCTGATATTTCTGTTTCTCAATATTAAAAACTTGATATTTTAGCCAAATACCGACCAGCCCATATCACAAGCCCTTTGTTTTCAGGCTTGCTCCCGATATGAATAAGCACAACTCTAAATAAGCACACTATCTCTCCTGTAACATAAGGCAATAGCTTTTCTATGGATACTGTTTCTGCAACAGTTAAATATTGGTAACAGCATTTTCCTTCACTTACTAATTGTTATTGGACAAAATAGCATAAAAGGGACTCTATTTTCTACCACGCTATTCACAATCACAAACCCACTGATTTATTGTATGAACATCCCACCTTGCTAGTGTGTCAGCCCTAAAGCTGGCATACCACGTACAAAGCAAGTCAAGGGAAATCACATCCAGATATGATTCACATCCCATTTTTGCCTCTCTATGTAAATATCATGTAATCGGGGAGTAACATTTCTAGCTTGCTTCATCAGTACCCGTCCCTTGGCACTCTGCCTGCGGATAAATCTACAAGTTTTGGATGTACCCATAAGTCTCCTTGTCCAATATCCTACTCGATATTCGGGGTTTTCTCGAAATGGGCACCATTTGCCCCTCCTAGAATTCTCCATGTAAGTTTGAATTCTATTCTTCTAAAATACATATTGTTTCAAGCTGATCTCTATAAACAGAAGTTACATACTTATTAGATGGAGCCACATCCAGTCATCCTTTTACAAATGCCTTTTTTTATTTTTTTATTTAAAGCACCCACAGTCACCAGTCCATCCATCATTATACTTAATATACACCATTTATTTATCCTTTCACCCACCCACCTACACACATCTACCTACATCTCTGGGGCACTTACCTCTGTTCTTGGGGTGACACTATGCTATTGTGTGGTGGTTCTATTTAATTCTGAAGTTCTTTCAAGTAGCCTGGATTGTTGATTTCCTAGATAAAATCGTAAAATGTCAATTTAAAGCATCATCATTAGTTTATGGGAATGCGCAGGTGACATTGGGTTCAACCAGGCTGGACTTCAGTCCACTCCATGTTTAGACATTCCTCCTTTTTTTAAGCTCAGGTGGTTTGGTCCTCGGTCCAGGGAGGTCAAGACTCAGTGTAGTGCAGAGTAGCTGCCTGGGGACAGCCCTTTGAACGTAGTACTCCAAATATGGAAGAAGTGTGATTTCAAGATCCTTATGGTTTGTTTCGTACATAAAGTCGAACAGAACAGTTTAGGAAGCTATAACTTTGCTGCTTCACAATATTATAAAATATAAAAAGTTTATCTCCAGAAAAAAAGTGTTAAAGGGTAACCTCTGTTAACAATATCTTTTATAAGCATTAATCGAAAAAACACCTTACAAGATGTTTGTGCAAACCTTATTATTAATTCAGGGGCGTGGCATACGTCCTCACTCCACGAGTGACACAGTGGCAGTGCTACTTTTCAACCAAGTTATTTTGAGTTTGAGATTTTTGTTTTCACACTCGCCTATGCATTTCTGTTATAGTCATTGCATTTGGAGAAAATGTAAACTCCGCTATAGCACAATAGTTTGATAAGATATGCACATCTGTAACCAGTCTTCTTATGATTAGTAATATCAGCACACTTCCTGACAGCCAAAGCATGAAACATAAAGAGGTTAGACTGTGCTTAAGCTTTTAAGCCCATAGATATCCCTGTGAAGGTGCCCTGTTCTTCTCTTAATTCATTAGGGAACAAATCCACGATAAGCAAAGTAAATTAGATTCAGTGACATTCTGCTAATTGAGTCATCTCCTCTGCCTGGCTTGGCTGAGTTTTTAATTACCAGCTAATCTCATCAATACGGTAGATGACTGGCAGTGAACAGATCACTGTATTTCAACCACAGCGAATTAGAAATAGAGGTTTATAGCTCATTGCTTGACCCGGATCTTATTGTCCCCGCAGAATTAATTAGGCAGACCTGCTGGTCATCAACTGACCTGATGCTATTGAAACATCAATGCACAACACCACAGGGAGTGAAATGTACAAATTATACTGAGCTTTGGAATTCCTTCCTTGTACAGACTTAGAGAGAGGCAAGCAACCCTTTTAAGAATAGGGTCCTAGGCTTGCAAATGTCTTGCAGAGATGAGCGTGGTGCAGAGCTAACACTGCAGATGTATGATCACTGTCATTTACAAACAACGCACTCTTTGAAGAGAAGGAGCTTGACAAAGACTAACATTGACACAGCCATGGCAATTTTTTCCATCCATACTCAACCTTACACAGAGTATTGTGAGTAATGGAGAGCAGAGGTTTCAGCCAAAATAGGGTGGGTTTGCGAAAAGCAGTACAGGGAGTGGTTGTGTGTGCGTGCTCCAGGAGCCTGAGATAGCATTGGAAAGAATACCAATATAATGCAGCAAGAAATTTATAAAGAAACTCATTTTGATCCAGCTCAAGACTCGTGCCATTAGCAATTTCATCAACTTTACAATCGGAGTACTCTTCACCCTCTTGTGCCAAAAACTCACCCCCATCATAGTGGCTTTTGTTTATTCTGTCTACATGGTCCTCCCCGCTGGTGTACCATTACCACTGAGCTCAGCGACGTCATAACTCTGCAGACCTTGAAGATTGCCTTAAAAAAGCACCCAATAAACATGAAACTCAAAAGCACAGCCTTAAATGCACAACTGCCTAACCCCTATCCTCACTCAGCTTCACTCTTTGCTGCCCATTTTATGAGATAGTTTCGTACATGATCCACACTTCATTATGATTTACATCATCTACAATACAAGATTATTGTAACTTTTGCCGAGATGTTCTTTAGTGCAACATTTTTCATAAAAATGCTATGGTTGCTGAATGAATAAATGCATAAATACACTTAAATGTATCCATGCAAATAAATAAAAATACAACAAAAATACCCTACAAAGTAAGACTTATTTTTCAATGCACACATCAGACATTTTGATCCAGTCCCTCTATTGCTCTGTATTCGAAAATCTGTCCTATATCGGTTCCTGGTTGACTGTTGAGTTCCATTTAAATGATTGTGGCAGACAGAGTAGGGTAACAGACAGGTCAGGTGAACCAGTAACCAATGACCTGTGGTGCCTCGCCTTCCCTGCCTGGCACTTCAGTTACTTGAGGAGAAGATACAGTCATGTTTACCTAAGTTAGAAAGATCTCAGAACAGATGCTCAATTGATGCCGGTTGTATCATTTGTAAATCTAAATACGTACGGGGCTCGGGGCAATTCATTTTTAATTGTGTTTCTAGACGAATTAATTTGCTAATGGTTGACATCCATGGTTTGTTGGTCCCTTAATACTGTCAGAAAGTCTTTAACGCAGGCTTCTCCAACCAGTAGCTCTCTAGGTGCCTGTGAGCAACTCTCCTGAGTTCAGCCCAGCCTATTATCATAGAAGCGTTTGCTTCATCGAATTATTATATGTATACCAAAAGTACAAAAGCATGTCTTCGAGACAAAAATGTGTGTATTTTCATAACTCATAAGCTGATGTGTTGGGAAAAATGGGTGAATTTCCCAAATGTATTTAAAGCTGTTATTTTGGTTGGAGCGATTTATTTCTCATATTATCACCTTGGTACCAGGGGGATTGCAGATATGGCTTTAATGCATTATCCATATAGAGGCATTTCAAATAGATAATATTGATTTACTTTACTGATAGCAACCCTGCTTAATGCACTGATGTTATCACTACTGACAATCTTAGAAGGAATGGTCACTATTACATCACTACTATTAGCAGCTCGGGATGATTTTAATTGAACAAAAGTAGATCTCACAGAAAAGACCGAAGACACCTGCTTTAAATGAACTGTTATTTCGAAAGCCTATGGAGTGTAGTCACAAAGGTACATTTGACTGTAAAGGTATGTACACTTATGACTGAATTTTTCTCAGCTGTACAGAAATTCCCAAAGGAATTTGTGGCAGGCATAAGCTCATTTCTGTGTGGAGATCTCTGCCATGAATGTGAGTCTCACTCTAGTGGTGGGAAAGTGGGCCTTCCTCAGATTTGCAATGCATGGTGTCCCAGGAAAATTTGGGAAAAACCATAGATAAGTACTTTTGTGGTCATTCACAAATGGCTCACGTTCCCATTTCCAGCCTGGAAAGGGTCATTTTTGTATTTCAGCTAAGTGCTGGCATAAATACTCTCACCAGGGTTGGAACGCAAATGCATTATTCTCGAATTTGGTTGGGATGTAGGGGAGACGGTTCCTCCGCCGGGAAAGCTGTTGTCCTACAGGGAACAAGAAAATAAAAAAGGTGCATTCGAACGGGGGAAGCTAAGAGTCCTTGAGAACTTAGTACAGACTGAATGCATTTTTAACCAGAAAATAATATGATTTCTCAGCGGATTCACATGAAAATCTGACACAGACATAGGGGCACATGCATCAATGGAAATTGCATTCGCAAATGGTGCGAATCGCAAAATTCGGCCGTTTGCCAATGCAGTTCCATTTTTTGGGATGCATTAACATTTTTGTAAGTTTTTGCAATTTAAGAAATCGCAAAATTGCGATTTCTTAAATTGCGATTGCATTTAAGGAATCTCAAATTGAGATTCCTTAAATGCAATGCATCAAACTTTAAATATTTGCGAATTCGCAAATAAGGGGAGCAAATTACCATGAAGTTGACCTTCATGGTAATTTGAGAAAACTTTGAAAAATGCACTAAAGTGCATTTTTCAAAGTTCCATTTTACACACACACATGCCCTTGGGGCATGTGAGTGTGCAAAATGTACTTCTGAGCAGATTTCAGGGGTGCAATAGGGTATCCTTTGGACACCCCTGCACCCTTGAAATTACATTCTTAATTTGCGAATTTCTAATGGTGAATTGCAGATTAAGAACGTCTTTCCACTCCTTCTTATGGGCCTCTAGGCCCATAGGAATGGATGGGGAGGTATTCCTTAATTGCGATTCTCAATTAGAGAATCGCAATTAAGGAAATTTATGAAATCGCTATTTTTATAGCGATTTCTTGATGCATTGCAGTTTGCAATTCCTTAATTGCGATTCCTTATTTTTCGCAATTAAGGAATCGCAAAATGCAATATTGATGCATGTGCCCCTTAGATTTCTAAGTACATCCCTTTAGGAGTTTGTGAATTCAAAAGAGTAGCAATTTTGCACTCTGACATAGATGTAACTATCCAGGCGTCGGTTTCTTCCTTTTTTTTGCAATACGTCACTTCGTGATTTCTTTAGCTCTCAAGCATGCTGCATCTCTTTCCATGCCTGCCTAACTAACTTTGATGTGTTTTGCGCGTACATTAATGTAATTATTGGACTTGAAATCTCTTTCCTGTAGTCTATGATTTTCATGTCTTCCTCTTTTTGCCTCAGTGTCTGTAATCCATGTTGGGACTCTTGGACACATCTGAAACAAGTCTGCTAAGAATCCTTGCCTGGATGTAAGGGTGTACTGGCCCCCAAATAAACCATCAGAGAAGCAAAGCACTGCAAACACAGTAGCAATAGGTAATAGGTACAGACATTGAACACCCAATACAATGATTTTAAAAGTGTCTGGGTTTCCCAGAGTAAAAGCTCGTCTCTAAACTACGTCCTTCTGAGGACATTATCGTGACAGTGGCCCACTGTATTCACTCATGAAAGGGGGCAGCTGGAGATAATATCTGTATCGTAATAATAAGGCATAAACAAGTAACCAATACTTTAGAAAGAAGCCTGCATGGTAACAGCAGGCACAGAACATTGACTGCTTCTTGACAACAGAAACTAGCACATATAGCACAAGAGAAACCTGCAGCTAACATTTGAACACAATTAATAGCTTTTGGTGCAAGTAATATTAAGGTAGAAAAACAAACGGACTGTAAGATTTCAGAAATTGGCAATGCAAGACAGAGGTCAGTGCATTCTTTACCTCAAGGACAGGGATAGCAGTACACAAACTGATGGAAAAAACACAAGGGAAGTGGTGCTGTGTAGAAGACACTGAGCTACAGAGCATGAACATAAAGTTCTAACCCACACACAACTTAAGCATGAGGGGGGACTATGCAAGAGGACTAATTAATAAAAAATTGAAGTAACTGAGAAGGGACCATTAGGTACAATTGGAGCTGGAGTACTAAAGGCACTGGGGGCAGGGGTATTGACAGGAAAGATTTGGAGAAATCTGATGAAAAGAGAGGGAGCCAGAGCTGTCTTCTTTCATTTCTCCAGGGTCATACTCTGGCAGTGCATCTCAGGGGTGTTCGCTGTCACCACATCTATTTCATATAAATATCAGACCCCTTATCAGGGAGTTGTCCACAAAGAGTTGCCTTTCTTTATAACTGTGCGGATGACTCTCACCTTCTCTTCTTCTTGATGGAATCAAATGCTGGACAGGAAGAGTTCCAGAACACCATGAAGCTCATATGGAACTGGATGAATGGCAAATCTTTTGAATCTTAATGCAGTCAAGTCAGAGATCACTATCCTAAACAATGAGGTAGATCTCTTGTGGAGTGCCTACTGGTTGACTCGGTTGGGTAGTACACCCATCCCGAACTCTATAGCGAAAGGTTTAGGTATTATGGTGGAAAAGAATCTAGCCTTGGAAACCCTGTAGTTCGGATGTATGTCAGTACAACGCGATCTTTTAGATCGCGGTACATGACAACGCTGCCATTACAATGCAAGTCGTTACAACGACTTGCGTTGTAGGGCGTGGATTGTGGAATATTATAATTTTATATTCCAACACCAGTCCACGTAACAGTAGGGAAGGTGTTGGAATATAAAATTGCAATATTCCTTATACAACAGCGCCATCCAACGCAAGTTGTAGTAACGACTTGCGTTGTAATGGCATCGTTGCAAAGGCATCGCGGTGTTTTCACCGCGTTGTAAACGATGTTCTCCCTGTAGTTCTGTCCACATGTTCCTTCTTGTTAAAATCTATTAAGAAATTGTCTACTATCTTGTCTAGCTAAGACTATTCTAACTCTATTTACTCAGGGCTTCCCAGTAAGACCACCAACATGCGTCAAGTTATTCAAAAGGATGCAGCATGCTTCATTCCCAAGGAGATTTACTGCAAATCTGGCTTTAAAACAATTGCATTGGCAGACTATAAGACAAAGAGTTCAGTTCACATTGTGCTGCATGAAACACTACACAAGCAGGCACCTCAATTGATCAATAAAAGAATCAGTATATATGAGCCAGGAGCACTCTAAGGTAGGATGGTATGGGCACGATTGGGGAGGAGCCATTGCTCTAGTTGACTCGCACTCTTAGGAACTCCCTCCAGCAGTTTTTGCACTTGGAGACCAACATTTTCAAATTCAGAGAGCACTAGAAATCCTGTTTCTTTAGGTTTAAATATTTTTATTATTGAAAGACAGTGTAGTGTGATACAATAAGCAGTATGGTTATACCAGGTAAGAGTAGTAATTCCCAGCGGAAGCATGGAGTTCAAGACAATACTGGCAATAACAGCAATGTCCAACCTGTCAGGGATGAAAATGCACTGAACCAAGAAAACATTAGAACTAGAAAAATCCAGGAAAACCGTCCCCCCGCCCGTAGCCCAACCTCCCCTTCCCAACCCCCCTCCTTCCCCCCTCCCCCCACCCAGTCCAGAGCTCTCAATTGTCTCCCTACAGCTCAAGCGTTCAACTTCTAAGCGTCTCACGCCTCGCATATCTAAGGGTCCGTAGCCATGGGTGCCGTCAGGCGCAATAATCTGAGATATCTGGGACAAGTTATCTCCGTAAATTCAGTCAGTAGCAGGGCTCTAAAAGGCTGCCAGAGTTCCTCAAATTAGTCCCCCTTCCCAGCTACGGTGAGTGAAAATCCTGTTTCTTTAAACAAGCTTTTCACGATTTGACATTATGCCAGTTCCCAGTGACCACTCTGCTGTCTCTTTGTAGAAATAGTGGCATGAAACCTATGGTGCCTATGTGCTTTACCAAGTAATTATAACATAACCAAAGAAAATTCACATAGTGAAGCAGAAGGATCAGCCTGGTGATTTCTGTGAGACCCATAGAGCAGCAACTCACAATAATTTTAACGGGTGGGACCCGCTGAAGGCTGAACTTGATTGAATTGGAAACAGGAGCGTTAAAGGAGTTGATTGGGTGCTCAGGTGACCAGCAAAAGTAGTAGCAAAGGACAAAGGTTGGCAACTACAGATGGCTCCTTCAGGAGCTCAGAAAAAAATGCTGTAGCAACACATTCTGGAACACACCCAGTACAAGAACACGTAGGTCTCAAGTCCAGCTATTTTTGAGTAGTTTCTTTGAAATGGAAGCACCTTAGGTGACAACATGTTGAGATATTGCACATGGAATATTATACATAATTTTAATCTTTCTCATAACTCTCTGAATTCTTTAAAGTAAAAAGGTGTGATTATGCATTCTAAAAATACTGAATATAATTACCTATTTTTTTACACTGGTGTATTGCGAGAAATGAAGACTATGCAGTATGCTACCAAATTTCAACACCTCTTTCACATGATATTGCTTAAAGATGAATAGGCTAGACAAGTTCAGGTCTGTTGATACATTCCAAATTCCATCTAATCTGCCGATGACCCTACCTAGTGGCCGACTGACAGAGGTATAATATTGTTTCTCTAGTTAGAGAATTAGTGTGAATAAAGGAACTACTACAAGTGTGACTTTGCTTCATTAAACGCCCACCCCCATTTTGCTTACCAGGATGATCCTCTTGTGATAACGCCTTCAGAGATGTTCACTCACTTCCAAGATATCTACCCTTTTCTCTAATCGAGCATCCTTCCCTCGAGACAGCCTCTCGGCAGAACCTCAACATACTGGGGATGAACTCAGTAAAATATGTTGGACACCTTCAATAGATCACTAGACATATGCTGAATAATGAAGACTTTGGCGATGGTCCTTCACTTCGGTGTTGCAACCTGTGAATATCTGTTACTCCACTCAAATGCACCTGCAACTTTCATATCCTTTCTACAAAGTGCCCTCTTGTTGTGAGTCCCAAATTTATAGTAGGAAACTAAACAATATATACAACCAGGTCCAGCTTACACATTTGTCCTTCCAGTTTGACACATGCACTCTAAATGAAGACCAAATGTGTCCTTTATCAAATTGATCATATTTGCACTGTAAGCAGAAGAAAACTAGAAGCACAGTAGCAGGGCCGGCTTTAGCACTGGTGGCGCCCAGTGTGGCAATCATTTTTGGTGTCCCCCCCATGACCTCCTCCTTGGATTCCTTCACTACCACCAGGCAAAGGTTCAACTGAATCTCTCCATAGCCCTACTCTCATTTGTTTTAAAGGAATGACAAAGGCTGCCTTTACTAATAAGACTGTATAGATCTATCCAAACAATCAATCTCTTTGTAGCAATATTAGGAGTAGACAAGACTGAGGGGAAAACATAACTTCCTAACCTATTTTATGCAATTTGCATGCAGCTCTTTGATGACGGTTTGTAAAAGTCCCTGTTTTATATTAGGGTTGTATCTCATGATCTGCTGTGGCAAAAAGATCTCTGACAAAAGCAGTAATTCATTGAGCTATCCACATAAAATACAGATCAGTGATCTGAATTGTATGCATTCTTTGCAGCAGGCACATTAACCCTCTGTGCTTCTTTATGGCAAGTCAAAACTGGCGCTAGAAAAAACTCAACTCTATCTCTCTAACAGAATAATGAATCACAGGAGTTATCTTGACATTTGTAATGCTGGTTGGAAGCTTGATTCACAAGGAAATCGGCAGCAGGTGTTTTGAAACCTACTTTTTTGCTCAACACATCATCCCACCTAGAGACAGTGCCGCCTTATCCAGGTCAGCACCCAGTGCTGCCGCACTGGTCACACTGCTTTAAAGCCAGCCCTGCACAGGAGTCACATTGGCTCCCTTCCCAGCCCACTTTTATACACAGAGAATTGTTGTTTACCTTTAACTCATCACAGTGACAGCCTGCTCAGCTCTCTCTGAAAATCATTTAACCTAACACCTGGTCAGGCACCTAAGATCAACATTGTCGCCTCCCCCATGCCTCCAGGACTCTTTGGGGCATATTATCAAGGGATTTATCTCCGCTTATTTGGCTTTAATAGCCAAGAAAGCAGAGTTAAAATTATCTCCCTATCAGCAACAGGGTGCTAACACGCAAAATCGCATGTTAGCACCCTTTTTCTCTATGCTTCCCCTTGCATCACTAATGAGATGCAAAGGGGGCGTTCCAGACAAAAATAATAGGAGAAATGTTGTTAAGTGACATTTCTCCTATTTTCCTGACTTAGCCATGATATCCTATGGAAGGTGGATATCATGGCTAAGTTTGTGAGCCCCTATCATCAAGCTAACGCCAAACTCCGAGGGATATCGTTGGTTTTCCAGCGATAATCTCTCATTTGGCAGTTAGCGCGAGGATTTTTATCACTTCTGAGATAAGCGTTGCTAATAGCACGCTATCTCAGTGATAAAAATCCACGCTACCCAGCGATAATTATCCTAGCGCTAAGTGCGCTTAGCGATAATTATCGCTGGGGCTTGATAATATGCCCCTTTGTTCTTTTGAAGCTTTGCCATTTTATTGGAGCATAATTGACTTAGGTCATCTCCAGGTGCCATCACTGCTGATTAAATCGTTCTCCACTGCTAAAAGCACTTTAATGCAACTCACCATTTCCCTCTCGATTCTTACCTTCGTCAATGCTGATTCCTCCAGAAGGTCCAAAGTAGTGTTTTACGCCCTACATCTAAAATAAATAAATAAATGAACAAACACATAAATAAACAAATAAATACACTATATTAATGTTATAGTAAAACTGTCACTGAGTAATCCCTATGGTTCACATTTAAACGCCTCAGACCTCTTTCTCTGTAGTGGGTCCTTTTAGCACTAAAAAGAGACAACTGAATGATGTGTGTTAGACCCGGGGTCCCTGGTTGGCTGAGGTAGGTACCTTAGGTTAAATAGGGACCCTTGTTCCCACGTCAGGGAAAGGAAGGACACCTTCTCAGATGGCCCCCCTCAACCCTATTGGTAGCTTGGCACGAGCAGCCAGGCTTATCTTCAAGGCAAATGTGTAAAGTATTTGCAACCACGCTCACAACAACCCAATGATGAATCCACAAAAGGACTCCACACGAGTTTAAAAAAACAAGTATAAATTCATATAAAAAGATATATGATAAGACCACACAATATAAATCCAACATATGCGTATTTGTAATATTCTTCCTGGCCAGTCGTTAGGCCAGCCAGCCCTTGTAAGTCCTGGCGATATTAATGAGCACTTGTAAATGTTCCACTGTAGTCCTTACAATGTTATGCACTTCATAATGCTAGAATCAGGCACTTTGCAATGTCAAAATAATGTAATGAATAATGCAACAATCAGGTACTTCGGTATGCAGAAATAATGCAATGCGTAATATACTAATTAGATAGTTTGTTATGCAGGAACAATGCAATGCGTAATACGCTAATCAGGTAGATTGTTATGCAGAAACAATAAAATGCGTCATACGACAATCAGGTAATTCGTTATGCAAAAATAATGCCAGGCATAATACACTAATCAGGTAGTCGGTTATGCAGGAATAATGCAAAGCGTAATACACTAATAAGGTACTTTGTTATGCAGAAATAATGCAATGCGTAATACATTCCAGCACCAATCCCGGTGCCTTAGGTGGTCCCTCCGCTACTCCTGCTGACTCGCAGTCAGCCTCTGTCAACAGTTGCCCCCAACATGGGTATGATGTAACAAAAAGTGCAGCTCCACACTCCGGCCCCGGTACTGCCACTCCCTCAGCAAGAATGGGCCGCGATACGAGCCGAAGTAGAGGCTCGCGCTGCCGGAATGAGAGAAGCCGAGAGCGTCTCCTTCTGAGCCCGCACCCTGCCCCAGGCGTCGACACACGTTACCTGGGGGGTGTGACCTCACTCTCCTCTCATCTTCCAGCGACATGGGCCTCCAAAGCAATCTTTGCGAATTCCGGGCAGTGGGACTCGGGCCCTCCTGCGATGAAGTTGGCTTGAGCTTCCGCCCTGGCAATGGCAGGCTCGGGCCAGTGGCTCGACTCCTCCAGGGCAGCTGGTCCGTGCCGCTACTGCTACGAAGATCTCAGGCTGCCACAGGGCACTCGCACACAGCGTCGCTGAGACTCACTTTAGCTTTGGGTGCACGATCACAGGGCACTCCTCACGAGGGTCTCAGGCTGCACGAAGTACACACACTCATCGCTGAGGCTCTCTTGAACTCGGGGTGCATAATAACAAGGCAATCCTCACAAAGTTCTCAGGCTGCACAAAGCACACACACACAGCGTCACTGAGACTCACTTGGACTCTGGGTGCACGATAACAAGGCAAACCTCACGAAGGTCTCAGGCTGCACAAAGCACACGCACACAGCGTAGCTGAGACTCACTTGGACTCCGGGTGCACAATAACCGGGCAATCCTCATGAAAGTCTCAGGCTGCACAAAGCACATGCACACATCGTCCCTGAGACTCACTTGGACTCCGGTGCACACGATCACAGGACAATCCTCAAGAAGGGCTCAGGCTGCAAAAAGCACACATACACAGCGCCACTGAGACTCTCCTGGTAACTTATGCATTCCTGAGTTTCCGCAACAGGGAGCCAGCTCACCTTGGGTCCTTGGGGATAAGTTACTTTAGGACACAGCACAGCAAAGTCCTTTCGAGCAAGGGTTCACAGCACACAGCAAAGTCCCTATAGCACCTCCTTGGGTAAAACAGCAAACTGCAGGCCAGCCCCAGAACACAAAGCAAGGGTCAGTCCTTTCCTTCAGTCTCTTCAGCTGTTTCTTCCTTGGCAAAGGTTCCTCATTACCATAAAGTAGCTTCAGTCTTGTTCAATCTTGATCAATCCATTTCTCCAAAGTTCAGGGGCTTCAGCTTATATAGGTATACCCCTAAATGTCTTTGAAGACTTTGTGTTTAGGAGGTCACTGACCCCTGTTCAAACTAGTTCTGGGTGCCTCCCTGCCAGTGACACCTTCTTCCTTTGTTTACTGGGGGTCTGGATTATCAATCACTCAGCAGGAGATGGGACAATTTCTTTATGGCAGCAACCCAGGCCTCTCACCTCTAAGGGCTACTCCTCCCCCTGCACTCCAGATACAGGTCAGCCTGTTGCTGTCTCGCCACCTCCTCCCCTGGGATCAAAACATTCTCCAGATCGTATTGCTTTCAAATCCAGACAGTCCATCCACAACCATGCAGAGACACACAGAAATGTTAGAGCACATAAAACCCAGACTATTCGTCCTATATTCTGCAGGGGATACTCCTCCTTTTGTTTCTAAAACATTTGCCCTAGGGGAATAGGAGTAATCCTGGTCCAATTTGCCTGTGGACAATCCCTTACTCTCTCCTTTGATAATTACACATAAAACCCAGCCACACAATGCAAAATCCACCTTCATAAAAAATGTGTTATTGCGTTGTGAGTTCAGGCACACTAAACCTCACCTCTCCATCTTAAGCCTTTGGGAAGATAGGCTGGGAAACATATTACACAGCCTCCCCATTATATTCTATGGGCAAGATGGCCTTTCAACAGAGAAAAAATGAAATGGAGATTATTTCACTGTCAGGACATGGTACACACCTTGGTACATGTCCTACCTTTCACATGCACTGCACCCTGCCCACTGGACCTACCATAGATGTGTCTGATGTACATAGAGAGGGAAGGGTAAGGTCTGGCAAGTGGGTGCACTAGTTAGAACAACATGGCAGTTTAACAAACTGCACGCAGGCCCTGCAGTGGCAGGCCTGAGTTCTCTCTTTAAGGCTACTTGTGTGGGTGGCACAATTAGTGCTGCAGGCCCACTAGTAGCATTTGCACTACCAGCCCTGGCACACATAGTGCACTTTATATTGGGACTTTACTAGTAAGGCAAACATACCAACCATGGACAACCAATTACCATTATACTTTATACCAGGAGCACTTGAACTTTGACAGTGATCAGCAGTGGCAATGTGCCCAAAGCATCTAAGTTGGCAACACCATGTCAGAAAAAAGGTCTTAGGGGAAAGCAAAAAGTTTAGGGAACTTTAGCCAAAAAGGGCCAAGTTCAACAATGTGTTAAAGAAAGCTGGGGTGCCTTATTTGTCATCTACTCCACCATCAAAAGAAGAGATACAGCTAAGCTGAAGCATTGAAATGAGATAAAAATACACCTTTATGAAAATGTGTTTATTAAAACAAAAGTTGAAAAGCAAAACTTGAGACAACAATGTTTTGCAGTTGGTATAATTGTATATTTATTTTTGTATATGTGGATTAATTTCCGAATACTTAGACATCTTGAGACTTATTTACAAGGGTATTGTGCTAGTGGAGCATCACTTTATACAGTGCTCCGCTAGCGTAATGCCCTGCTCCATTTTTTCAAAGCTGCTTTAAGCCACTTTGTGTGGCTTAACGCTGCTTTTTAAATATCGTACCTTTTCATGCAGGGTAGCCTTGGTGATAGGTGTTGCTGTGGGCATTCCACCGCAACACCAATTGCTTTTTGATGCTGCCCCAGATTTACAAGGACTGTAAAGCAGGCCTAAGTGTGGCGTAATGAGGATAAAGACTTTTATTTTTTTTTAATTTTTGCTCTTTCTGTATGTCGCATTCTGCAACACACATAGGAGCAAATTGCCTTTAATGATTTCTTTATGTTCAGGAAGGTGTACCTTCCTGCACATAAAGAATCATCCCTGTAACGCATCCACCCGTTCACCATGGTGCAAAGGTGTCTGTGTTGGTGCTAGGCAGCTTCTTTAAGCACCAGCGCAAGGGGAAACACAGGGGTGCACAGTTTTTTTGTGACTACGATGCATCCCTGCATTTTCTAAATGGCACAGAGAAGTGCTGCTAAATTGCTTCCCGCACAGCACCATTTCTTTGTAAATATGCCCCCTTGTGGAGTGGTGTGGCTCACTGGTTAGAGGCGGCAGACCCGGAAGCAGAGAACAGCCCGGGACCAGGGTTCAATTGTCGTGGACCAGGGTCAGCGGACTCGATAATTCTCGCCTTGATGCCTACTCTAACCAGGGATCATACTCGGCAACTCAGGGCATTAGCTTGCCTCATCTCTACAACAGGCCCCCACATTCGCCGGGGATGCCTGTTTTCACCTTGGAGATACCCAGTAGGGACCATCTCACAGGGATAGCCAGGACGGGTTCCCCAGCAGTCTACAGTGCCACGACGCCTCAGGGCAGCAGTGCGCTTTACAAGACATTTACATTTACATATTTTACTAGGCATTAGTGCTAAAGTTTTGCATGAGTACTCGCACAACACAACACGATCAAAAGGACAGCGTCAATTTACTAACCATTTCGAAGGTCAGTGTGCACAGTGATAAATTGCATAGCATCCAGTAATCTTCATAGTGCGAAAATTGTTATCCTCGGTAATGATGGGTTTTGTTCTGCGCCCCATCAACTTTTCTTTATGCAAAATTTCATATCAATGCTGCTCGGCAATGGAAATGCAACACTCTTCCACACTCTGAGATCACGTCCTCACGCAAAGGAGGGATGTAATTGAACCCCATGTGCATGTAATAGAAAAATGTATGTATGCAAATATGTGGAAAGTGAACTTGCACAATGCAGCGTTCTAGGAGAACAGATCTTCAAACAAAATGTTGGACAAAGAGGCTGAGGAGAAATACCTTAACATCATACCTTTAGCCTTTCACTTAGATCTGCACATTGCAAAATACCATGACAGGAAATGGGTTTAATGACGAATCTGGCAGATGCTGACCACGATATTTCCTTGACAGATGATGCGCGGAATGCTACTGCCAGCAAAGATGGAACTTACAGAATGTATTCAGTGCCTGATGCATGGAAAATTGATCGAGTGTTTCCAGCAGTGCCACAGTTACTCAATACATATAAATCGTAAATACAGCACAGGGGAGGAGATCTGACTCATCAAAAGATAAACTGCTCAGAGCAGTCCGTACAGCAGATACATGCTAGGTGAGAAACAACGAAACGATAGAAATACACTAGAGCTGGCAGTTCAACCTCCAAACCAAAAAAACCTTAGACCAGATATACGAAGGATTTTTGTGGTGACAAAGGGTCTGATTCACATAACCGGGCCGTTTGCGACCGCAGAGAGGCCTTTTGGTATGCCAGAAAACCAAGTAACTACTAGGAGTAGTAAAATCTTTATACAGCTTGTTAAACCCGTATTAAAACACAAAACAAAAAGTACGACAGTGTGTAGTATTTATAACACAGCAATTGAAGCCATAACATATATAAAATGACAATATTTGATATTCCAGACAGAAGATTTGACATAAAGTGACATGCATTGGGATATTATTCATTACAATTTCGAAAGACACCACCGAATCACAATTTGGGTTTTTGACTACATACAGATTCGGTAATTAGAAGGGGTGTGTCAGGACATCCTTTCCAAATACCAAATCAAAGTGGGATGTAATAATGCTTTGCAACCATTAATCATTAATATTTAACCTTCTACAGAAAGGTAGTGGTAAAGCATTTGTAAACCGAAGGGGTCCTAAAGCGACCCCTTCTCCTTTGTAATGTTGACAAACCCATTTTTCATGATCAGTCAGAGATCCCAATGAAAAACTGCCACCTCTTAAAAATGTAATTCAAGCTTTTTTTTTTTTTAATACATCCAATTACCTTAAATGAAAATTGGCTGTGTTTAAAAAAAACAGCTTTATTAAAAGCAATCATGAACATGGTCTGCTTACCCCAGCAGGCCACTGTCCCTGTGATAGCAGTGAATAGATGTGGGTCGCAATTTGCGACCTACCTCTTAAATATTCATGAGGTGGTTCGAATTGCGACCCAGTAAGATTCTTTTTTTTTGGAAACCAACCTATTAATACAGAGGTTAGTTCGCAAAAACAGAATGAATTTGGTAAAAGTTGTTGCGCAATTTGCAATAACTTTTAAAGGCTCCATTCTTTATACATCTGGGGCCAGATGTAGGTAAAATTATTTTACCACCTCTTAAATACCGAATCATACCGATTCGGTATTTAAGAAGTGGTAAAATATAAGTACCGAGATGTAGGTAAATACAGATGTGCATTTACCGAATCGGTAAAATTCGGTATTTACCGATTCGGTAAATACGGGCTTTGAAGCCCATAGGAATGATTGGGCATTTACCAGTCGGTATTTACCGAATCGGTAAATACCGTATTTCACAAGGGTGCAGGGGGTGTCACTTTGACACCCTCTAGCACCCCCAAAACGGGTTCAGGTGCCATGTGGCAGGCATACCTGCCCTAAGGGCAGGTCTGCCTGTCATATGGCATAGGTGTGCATGCACACATGTGCATGCACACCTGAATCGGTATTTTACCATCAACTTGTATTTGATGGTAAAATACCGATTTTGTAGGGCTTGTGGGACTCAGAAGAGTCCCACCTACATATCAATTTTACCGATTCTGTAAATATACCGGTCGGTAAATTTACCGACCGGTATATTTACAGATTCGGTAAAATTACCGAAATGGCCTGTTTTCAGGCACCTACATCTCAAAAGCCAAATACCGGTCGGTAACGGCCGAATTCGGCCGTTACCGACCGGTATTTGGCTACCTACATCTGGCCCCTGGTCCCTTGTTCTACTGGAGCACACTGACTATCACCATAATATTCCCAGAACAGAAGGGCACAAAGATGTAAAACCAAAGCATAGTATATTATACATTCTAAAATATATTGGTTGTTACCATACATTAAGTCACACATGAATGAATGAATGATCATTTTTTTTTTTTTTGTGTTCAAGTAATTTTTATTGAGCAAGAAAGGAGAAAGGAAAATAAGGTACAACAATAATACATACATACATGGATCCATTGTGCAATAGCAATAAAAAAGAAATAAAAAATATGCATCCACATAGCACGTATAGGACAGATGTCATATCAATGACTGGAGTACGTATAATTGGACTGACATTAAGAACAAATTTTTATACACGGTAGAAGCCGTCTTAAAGCAGAGCATCGTCGTCTAATTCGAAGATTATAACAGCTTTGACATCATCATAAGTGGCAATAAATCGAGCCTACGTGGGCTAGAAGAAAAAAAAGAAAACAATTGACATACATTGTATTTCTACTAAATGCGTTCTTTAGTTAATAACATAAGGGTATACAAGATAACTCTATACCATTTGCCTAACACCATATCTACCAGTTTATTCTACCACTAGTAAGTTACAGTAGCACCCGCGCCTCACAATTCAGTATAGGGAGGATTTGTCAGACATACATACTGTGTAGGTATCATCCTAAGGTGGATCAAATGAGAAAGAGGAAGCGTCAAGAGCATTCCACAATTTTTGTTGGATACACGCCATGGGGAGGAGTGCATGGCAGTATTATCAGTCCCCCTAATGCATGACACCCACTCTTTCCACATTCTAAATGAAACCTCCGTGGTACTTTTCCATTTGCACAAGACAACTTTGCACGCTAGTGTAAGTAGTAGATCAAGGAGTTGACGGTCGTGTTCTCTTGTTAGCGATGGGTCAATGGCACCCAATAGTGCATAGATAAACTCCTCTTAGGTTTAATCTTGAATATGTGTTCAACACAATCAAAGATGTTGGACCAGTATTTTTGTAGTAAAGGGCAGTGGAAGAGCATGTGTGGAAGATCCCCTTCAGCTAGGGTTCAATTCCAGCATGTTGGGCTGTCTCTTAGGTTCAGCTTGAATAGTTTTTGGGGGGTCCAGAAGACCCTGTTGAGTAGCATGTATTTGGTTTGGGAGAGGATAGGGGACACCTTATGTGTAAGAGCCGAAGCATGAATTTTATCCCAATCAAGGACTATGCCCGTGTTATTTGGTTCTTCTTCCTACTTCACCTCGTTTCGTCTTTGTGCTTTGCCTAGCGTTGGTAAAAGCATCTTGTAGACTTTCGAGACAAAGTGACCTATATTCTGGAGGCGTGGGAGTAGCGATTTCAACCAAGGATCTAGGGGTGTAAATGAGCGTGTGGATAAGACCGTTTTCAATTTTAAGAAGGCATAAAAGTCTATTGGCTGAAGGCAATGTTTAGCCTGGATCGTGGAGTATGGTAATGGTAGTTGGCCATCATATAGGTCCGAGACCATGTTGATGCCCTTTGTTGACCAATGTTCCCAAAAGGGGGATTCCCCGTTAATCCGGACATTTGGGTTGTGCCATAGGGATGAGGAGGTCGTCTTTTTTACCTGGAGGCCAGTTTTATGGGTTTAGTCTAGCCTGAGGAGTGCTCTCCTAGTGTTAAGCATAATATACTTGGAGTGTGTAAGGTGTGACAGGTCCATGGTAAGTATCGCTGGGAGAGGGGCTTTGCCTATGATGGAGCTCTCTATTTCAATCCATAGTGGTGTATAATTTGAGCCTTTATTGAACCAGTATGCCCCTTGTTTGCACAAGAAAGCAGTTTGATAGTTCCTAAAGTTGGGAGGCCCCAGGCCGCCTTTTACCTTAGCTAGTTGTAGCTTTTTCATTGATACCCTGGGCTTCTTCCCTTGCCATAGGAATGTACTGAATAATTTGTTTATTTTTTGTAGAAAGTCTTCTGAAAAAGTCATTGGGAGCATGCTTGCCAAGTAATTAATTAAGGGAGTGACCATCATTTTCAGTGTTTCCGCTCTTCCCCACCACGATAAGTATTTTGGAGACCACCCTTCTAGGAGTTTGTTTATTTTCTTTAAGACTTGCTCTTCGTTAATTTTTAGAGTCGTAATTAGATCTTTTTCAAAGTATAAGCCCAAGTACCTGAAACTCTTAGGTTGCCAGGTGAGGCCCGAATTACATAATATGTCTTAACTCCCCATGTTATTCAATAGTTTGACCTCAGTCTTATCCTTATTTAAGGAGTAACCAGACACGTCGGAGAATTCCTCTATGGTGTATAGCCAGGCAGGTATTGCTTCTTCTGCTCGCTCAGTTATAACTAAAACATCGTCCGCATAAGCTGTAAGTTTTATAATGCAGTCGTCAAAAGGAATCCCTGGGATGTTATCATTGTTGCGGATTTGATATAGGAAGGGCTCGATCGCCAGTAGGAATAGTGAAGGGGATAAGGGGCACCCCTGTCTAGTCCCTTGTTTCAATTTAAACGGTGAGGAGAAAGCCCCTCCCGCTCTTACCCTCACCGTAGGACAAGCATATAATGACATGACCATTTTAGTGAAAAAAGGACCTAATTCAAACTTGTGCAAGACAGCCTCCAGATACGTCCAATCTACTTTATCGAATGCTTTCTCTGCATCAAGTGTCACTGCTGTAGTAGGCGTGGATAGATATTTTGCCTTCTCGATAACATGCGCCAGGATTCTAGTGTTGTCGCTTGATAACCTATTTTTCAGAAAACCCGCTTTTGAGGGGTGAATTAGGGTTGGAAGGACTTTCTGTATGCGTTGTGCCAGTATTGAAGCCAGCAGCTTACAGTCTAGGTTGATTTGTGAGATGGGTCTGTAATTCTTTGGAAGTTTAGAGTCTTTACCTTCTTTCGGTATGACGGCTATAACCGCTTCAGCTAGTGTCCCCTTCACCTCTCCGGTCTCGCCAATTTCGTGGAACATATTTAATATTGGTGACGTAAGCGTTTGGGAAAAACACTTATAACATTTTGCTGTGTACCCGTCAGGGCCGGGAGCCTTCCCACATTTAAGTGATTTGATCGCACTTGAGACCTCCGACTCTGATATCGGTTTATTAGGTGTCTCACGTTCTGTCGTGGTAAGTGTTGGTAGATCACATTTGCTGAGATAGCTTCTTACCCTTCCCTTTTCCACATTATTGTTTTTGGCATACAGTTTCTCATAGAATTCTTTGAACAGTTCCGCGATTTTAAGGGGGTCTGAATTGGGTACTCCTTTGTCGTCCATCAAGGAGTTGATTATGTTTTTTTGTATTTTGAATTTAAGGTATGCAGCTAAACCCCTCCCTGCCTTATTTGATTCGCAGATTTTAAACCGTTTTCTTCTATCCAACCAGACTCCTGCTCTCTCACTTATTAGTTTATTATAGGTATACTTCTGGTTCATTAAGTTGTTAAGCGTTTCAGCAGATCTGTTTTTCAGATACTCGTTTTGGAGTTTTGAGATGTCTTGTTCTAATTTTAACAGAGCAGCATTATGGTTCTTATTCACCGCGAACGTTATCTTGATTATGAGGCCTCTTATGGTGCTCTTTAGGGCTTCCCATCTAATGGAGTCAGTCGTATCACCCTTTTTATTGATTGTCAAGTATTCTTTAATGGCGATTTCTATGGGGTCTCTGTGTTTCTCATCGTCTAGGATGGCATCATTATGGCGCCACATTGATTGACGGAGTATCGGTTTTACGTTTGTTATAGTGAGTGAGATGCATGAGTGGTCTGACACGACCCTTGGCTCAATGTTTGTGTCCTCGATCCTAGCTACAGTGTTTTTGGCAATGAATAAATAATCGATTCGGGAGAATGAATCATGTGGGGGGGGAGTAAAAGGAATAATCCCTGCCATCGGGGTTTTGTAGTCGCCATGTATCTATCATGTTAAATCTGCTGCAGAGTCTAGTAAACTCTTTATGGGCTTTGTTGGAGCGGAAGTTACATTTAGAGTCTCTGTCTAGGGTAGGGTCAAACGGGAGGTTAAAGTCGCCAGCAAGGATATGGACCGCCGTGTCCGGAATAGTGTCCAATTGGTTTGTCAATTCTGACCAGAAGGAGGTTTCGTGTGAGTTAGGGGCATATACGTTTGTGATATAAAACTCTGTATCATCCTTGATCAATTTTGCCGTAACCCATCTACCTTTGGAGTCCATTGAGGAAGAAACTATGTCCACGTTGGCCTTTTTTGCTATTAGTATAACTACACCATTTTTCCTAGCTATGGCCTCAGATCCCACAAGTTCCGTATAGAATTTATTCCGTAGGGTATGGAAGTGTTTTGCCTCTAATTTTGATTCCTGCAGTAAGGCTATGTCTCCCTTCTGCCTGCGCAGGTATTATAGAATTTTCTGTCGTTTAATAGGCTGGTTCAGGCCCTTCACATTTAAAGAAAGTATTTTAAGATTACCTATTCTCGTCGTCCCTATAGGTGTGTCAATGGAGGATGCCATCATGTGTCATAGATAGACCGTCTAGAAGAACAGATTGAACCTATGTGTTGACAATTCCCTGTAGGTGTTGATCCCCATAGTAAGAGTAAGCCAGTGGTCATGATTATAGCTGATGAGACCACATCGCCAGCAATTATGTAAGACACACTGAACTGTAGTGGTAGGCGTATTCTTTAAGGATTAAGCAACTGTAGTATAGCGTGAGGACTGGTATTAGTGTAGGCAAGAACAATAGATGTTTCCATAAACAAAGTAGAAAGCATAGTAGAAAACATAAAAGAAAGCAGAACAAAACACCCCAATCCCAATCCCTGTCCCCGGACCCTCCCCCCAACCTCCCCCCTCTCCCTCATCCCTCCCGTCCCACTCCAAATGTAGAAAGAGAACATGGCGACTCGGGAACGACCACGAGACCGCCTCCAAGCAATTCTTCAGAACAAATACGGTGTAGGAACTGCAATTACATTTCTGAACATGAATGTAGAATGTAGAACAATTAGAGATCCTTATGGAACCTCTTTAAAATATTATCATTTGTATCTTGTAGTATTTTTGTCAATCACACAGAGACGGATCATCCGAAGTAACCCATCAACCTGAAGCGAACCATTAACATGCCAGGTACGTCTGTATCAGCTTGTAGACTTACCCGATCCTTACAAGGCTGGTATTGTGCTTGTATATTTAGGATCATTACGAATGTAAAAGAGTGTTGAACCTAGTATTTAGTAGAAACCAAACATAATCTGGTCACAGTTGCTTGAAGGTGCAATAACACATCGCTATTAATAGGCATCAGCATATAGTGACCGAACTTATAGCATCATAACGCACAAAACGGGGTCAATTGTCAATGGGATTCACGCATTTGATCTCAATCAGCTGGTGTCCGGGTCACCTGAGAACAACACAGAATCAAAGTTGAAGGTACTATGAGATAACAGTAGCGGGTAGTCACTTGTAGCCAGATGCAGTCGCACCCACCAGTTCCGGTGGGTTAACCTCCATACAGCTGTTCTCCTGATTATGTACTAAGCGTCTGAGTTTTTGTGGATCGGAGAAAACATGGGTTACACCTTGGATTGTCACTTTAAATTTCGCTGGGCCTATGAACCCATATTGGTGACCCAGAGATTTTAGTTGTGGTCTCAGCGCAAGAAATGCTTTCCTGATGTCCATAGTCTCTTTACTGTAGTCCTGTGATATATATATTTTGTGACCTTTCCATAAAACATGGTTATGTTTGCGGACAAATGCGAGAATTTTTTCAACATGTTGGAACCTCAGTGGTTTACATATTATCGCTCTTGGGCCCTTCTGATCTTTCGTTATTCTTCCAGGAACTCTATGAGCCCTGTCGAACTCCAATGGTTGAGCGAAGGTGAGGCTCGTGGCCTGTGTGAACCATTGCTCGAGGAAGGTTATGCAAGAACCTTGGGAGTCTTCTGAATTCTCTGGAATACCAAAAATTTTCAGGTTCCCCCTCCTATTTCTGTCTTCCAACTCCCCCATTTTCCTTGAGAAGTGGTCAGAGCTCAAGGTGAGATTTTTGAGAGCTCCGCAGGTTTTGTGGTCAGAGTCTTCCAACTTGCTTATCCTATTCTCAGTCTCTGTCAACCTAGAGTTAATATCTCTGATGTCTTGCCTGACCGCAACTACTTCTTCTTTAGTGGATTTGGCCAGATCTTTAACTTCCTCCAATCTGCTTAGAATAATTTCCATGGCTTCACTAAAATCTTTTTTCCCTTTAAATGGTGAAATTGGAGCTGGTGGCTCTGCTTTCAGACGCTTAGAAGTTTTCCCATTTTCTTTATCTCCCATATTGAAGTCAGGTGATGGGGTGATGCTTAATCTTGTGCCGCTCTTGTCTGCTACCAGGTCCAAATTCCACTAGTGATTGCTTATATCGCGCTATATTACAGACCTCACGTGTGCTTCTGTAACGTGTTATCTTCGTGTTATCTCTCCTGTGGCACTTTATTTTGCTTGACGGGTTATCTCTTCTTTAAACTGTTTTCAGCTTTGCTGCCCGTTAATGCTCTCAGTAGCGCTCTCACATGCGGCGGGTTCCGACAGTCGTACCAGATCACAAGGCTTTGTTCTTCAGCATACTTTATCTGTTAGGTCTGGTCTAGCACTGCACCGACACAGACAGAAAGCCTTTGTGCCACATATGAATTAGTGATAAACAGTTACTCGTGACCATCCCCTCAGTGCACGCTAATGAGCTCATACAGATCAGGCCAGGAGACTCACAACGTGTAATGCGCAGTAGTTAAGGGACTGGTGACCCTCTCCCATTCGTGGAGTACGCTGCAGAGGCGAAATTCAGCTAAAGTGAACTGCTGCATAAACTGTAAAAATGTCGTCTGTACGTGGCCCAATTTCCTCTTCCCAGCAGTATATCTTATCGCATTAGAACAAGATTATGGCAATGTGCGTCATCCAGCCGATTTTCATGCTCAGCGTCATGGATATTACAGCACTGGCCACCATTTTGTATACAGGCAAATGTGGGATCTACAGACCTCATGTTTCGCTCCTTTGCCTGCCCTCGTGGTGCTTGAAAACATGGTGTGGCTCAGAAGGCGGTGTTCGACTAAAGCACTCCACATTCAAGAGATGCTGCTTTTGTTATTTCCGCTTTCTAACCTGCCCTCGAGTGTTTGAAAACGCAGTATGGCTCAGAGTCGGTGCTCAAAGTTAAAATCATCACACTCAAAAAATACTGCTTCCGCTGTTTTCGCTGTTTACGCTTCTTTGCTAGCTCTCGTGGCACCTGAAACGCTACGCGGCTCGGTGCTTGTGGTTGCCTGTGATATGCCTCTAAATCCGGGTCACAGGAGCGGGGATGCAGGTCACATATGGCATTCAGTCTGGGGAAAACTGTTGGGTCGCCATTTTGAAGTAAGCTCTTCGCGCCGTTTATCCCTTTCACAAGTTCAAGCGGCGCATAGCATCAAGCACTCATTACTTACTGCTCATGTCTGCATAGTGCTGCTGTGCCTCAGTCCCTTATTATCACTGTGGGTACAGTGAATGGATCCACCTCGATCGGCAGCCGCGTTGCTCCAGCCGCTCCAGTGGCCGCGTTGCTTCAGCCGCCGCAGAGTTCCGTCTCTTCCCGCACTTGCAAGCGGTTGGAACGAAAAGGACCGTTTTCTCGCCTCTCATAGATCGGAAATAGGTCAAACTTGCTCTGCACATCGGGGTTACACTCCGACTCCTGAATCTCTTTTCAGGTTGGGGAAAGCATCGATATTGCAGCTCCCAGCAGTGATATGTCGTTTCTGCTTAGAGGAGCGAGGGATCACGCCGCCATTCTTCCCGGCGTCCAAGCCACGCCCCCCTGAATGATCAATTTATATAGTGCAAACAAATACCCGAAGGCGTCAAGGCGCTGAACAAAAAATCCACTTGCGGAAGCAGGGCCGGCTCTAGGCTCACGGAGGCCCTGAGCAGGGAGTGTAGGTAGGGGGCCCGAGGCCGCCAAATCCCTGCCAGGGGCCGCCACGCAAATATGTATCTAAGGATATATATTGGCGTGGCGGCCCCTGGGGTTTGGCGGCCCTGTGCAGGTGCACAGCTTGCACATGCCTTAGGCCGGCCCTGGAGGAAGACTATGGGTCAGGATGCAAAACTGAATTGTGATGTAAAAAATAACAAAAGGAGAACTGACTTGATGAATTCAAATGCATTCATTCGGCATATCATATTTCTTTTCTCTTTTTACACTTCTGGTCGGGAAAAATATTAGCATTTAAAAATGAATGCTGCTACAGGAGGTATTGATTCTGATAATGATTCACTGATAAATTTTTGATGATAGTATGAATATTTTGCTCAGCATTCATTTTAAGCAGCTATTGTTCCAGCAGGTTTAGGTAAAGGCATCATATGCTGCAGCAGCTACCTCTGTCACACTTCCCACAGGTCTGTGGAGAACCAACGGAAGACTGAGTAGTTATTGTTGTCAGTCATAGCTTCTTCCTCTACTGCCCTCAGACACAAGAGGTGGAGTGGAATCAGCCGTGGTCGGTAGTAGGAGTTCCTGCAGGGCGGTGACGTGGGGAGGGGGAGGGGCAGGGTGGGGGGTAGTAATGTATGGATTGCGGAGTTTAACAGGTAAGTAAACATATAAATAAATAACATTAATTTTGTTGCGTGCACTGCATCACCAAATACGATGCAGTGTGCGCAACAAAATTTGTTTTATTTATTTATTTATATGTTTACTTACCTGTTAACTCCGTAATCCATACATTACTACCCACCCCATCCTGCCCCTCCCCACGTCACCGCCCTGCAGGAACTCTTACTAACGACCGAGGGTGAGTGAGATGTTTCTGCATGCCCTTTGATGTCTGCCCAGGTACAATTAACTTAGCTGACCATTTGGCAGAAGCTTCCAGAAACTTTTATGTCGTATAATCCTCAGTGTCAGAAATTGGAAAATGTGAGAAGTACAGAAGGATGGGGGCAGCTTAAAAGGGGCAGAGTTCCTGACAGTCACTGTAGGCACTATTCTTTACAAACTGTAATATTAAGCAAATGGGGGTAATGGAAAATGTAACACTAAGGCTGATCTGTCTTACGGAATTGGTGACAAATAGACAGACTTTAAGCCAGCGCAGGAGATGTGGGGACTATGTCTTTCAAGCACTATAGTACTTGTAAGATAGCTCAGATGATACATTCATTTGGTTAACAAATTTGCAGACATTATCCCTGTTCAATCTTGGGTCACAGATCAGAATAATCATAAATAGCTCAGAGAGCTAACAGACCTACTACATACATGGCATGGAGTGTACAAGCAATATATTTGACTTTAATGTGTGATAGTTCTGCGCGTTCATGGTTTTGCAGCATTGAACTTTGTGTTGCCTTGGTAAACTATTGAACCAGTGCTCTTTGTCCCATGGGGTCTACTATGCTAAGTCGTAGTGGGCCACATCAGTGTTACAGGCATGGCCATCTTGCCCTTGTATGGTTTTGTGAGCACCTCTCTTAAGCCTGCCTCCTCTCATGTCTCCTTCTGCCCCCCATCACCTGCAATTCCTTAATCTTTATAGAGAACAGAAGCTACCAAATCCCAAAGTGAGAGCTGGCTTGGCATGCTGTTCTCATTTCGCCTAGTGGCAATGAAACAGGGCCTTGTTCAGCAGTAGGGTGCCACAAATACAGCCCAGGCAAAGCACGAGCCAAACTTATGGTCTATCTGTGGCTAGGAGAAGCAGGGCCGATCCTAACCTCCTTCTTTTCAGGATCTGGTCTTCATCACCAAGATCACAGTCTTCAGTGATGTCAAGATGGCCAAACAAAACTCTTTTCACACTGCCAGTTGACCTGCGGGTTGTAAAATAACAGCCTTGCTTGATTACAGAAGGGTTCATTAAAACGTCTTTTGGACAATAAATTATAAAACAGAGCAATCAGGACTTTGCATTACTAAGGCCCCAGTCACTAAGAGGCAAGGTGGGACATGAAGCAATCCAGGTTTGAAGGCAGAAGATTCATTAGAAGGGAATGCAACCTTGTTTAAAAGGGTTGGCAATCCAAGTAGCTCAGGTGTCAGCAATGCCACTTAGTCAAATAAAATAGAGAGTAACCTCCCTGTCTCCTCCAAATTGACAGTTTAATAGCCAGAAAAGGCTATAATTCAATAACAAAAGTAGGGAAAAGAATGTAAATAGTGATTCACTACTTTTGAGAGACAGCAAGATAAATTACTGGAAAAAATGCTTAGCAGGGACATTTACTAAGGGACTTATTACGAGTTCGGCAGTCCTGGGACCGCTGTACTCAGGTCCAACCACCACCACCACTGCGGGTCCGCCCACCATATTATGATGGTGGTAGTGAGACTACCACAGGACTGCTATCTTTGCCAGGATTGAGGGTCACACGGTGGTGGCGATGCATAAAGGGGCCTGAATATGCTGGCATCAATGAGCATGTTTTGACCTGCATTTCCACCACCTTCGCGGACATGCAGTTTAGGCCCTGGGAGTGTGTGCGAAGGTGAAACATGTTGTTCCCCCCCAGAATTGCACCCTACTTCCTGCACTGTGTGGCATGGACAACATGGTGCATGCATTCACCATGCAGGAAAGTGCTGCAGGCACTGTCAGGGCGGCAGTATGCTGCTTAGGCTCTCCCATTGGAAGACTGCCAAAGTCAACACAGTGCAGCAATTAAAGTTGTTGCAATGCATTGCCTGAAAGGGAGAAAGAATAACATCACTGGTGAACTTTTGCCTGATATGCATTAACTCAGACAGCATCACACTATAGTGCAAAGATGTGTGAGTTCTGTGAACATAGATTTTGTCCTGGAAAGGTAACCTTCCCTTGCAAAAACTATGCTTTACTATTTTTCCACTTTGTATGTCTGCTGTTCAATGCAGCACATGCAAAGCTTGAAAAGTATGGAGGATTTAAAACATGTCTCCTTTGTTATGCCTGCCTTGGGAAGGCTTAAGATTTTGGTGTAAATCCCTGTCAGCATTTGTTGGTAGACCGTGATTTGCATCAAACCCAAGGAGCAGTTGAGTGTGAATGCAATGGGTCCTGATTTGCGTTGAAAAGTAATTACCACTATAATAATTTGAGCTGGGTTTGAATTACAAATGTAACACAAAATCAGTGCAACGTTACTAAGAAATCTGGCCTCCATGTTTGGGCTGTAACTTAATTCAATGATGCTGGAGTTTGCAGAAATGGAACAATCATTTTGCCACTTACAAAATAATATATGCACTCTCATCAAGCAAGCCAAACCTCTTTGGATATAGTACTAGACACATTGGACAGGATAGCATAAAGTCATCTCATTAGGGGGAGACCAAATAGCACAATGGCTTGCTTGGCTAACAAGTAGCTTTCATGAAAATTATTAATTTTACCTGAAATTTATTTTACATTTCATTTGCATGATAATTTTCTGTGAGGGAATTATGTAAAATCGTCATTCAAGGTTCCAGCAGGAGACTGCTACAAGCACGCAATTCCACCGGCCATGGCAAACCTTTTAACCATCACTACAATACATGAAAATTATTAGAAATACAAGATTATTGAAAATATGCCAAATTAACAAGAATTTACTTGTATAAAAATATTTGACAGAGGTTACATCTAATTTTAGTGCAGAGACACAAAGTTCTGTTTTTCTCAATATTATTGCCTTAAGACCTACTGCTGCAGGCAATCATCTCTTTTGAATAAAGTATGTCTTGAAGGTCCATCTCTAACCATCCAGCTTACTCCACAGATGATGGCCTATTTCACGCTCTTAATCAATATTTGAGACATCTACAACTGAAACATTTTGCAAACTTGAAAAATAAAACCCTGCACTGGTTCAAAGCCAACATGGGTAGAACTTATCTCATGAATGAATAGCCTTTAGAAAGTTTGATGGGTATTGTGCAATTGGAACAAGAATGCTAATCATTTAGAAGATCTGTTTGACTTTTTAAATTCTGGAAATGCCCAAAGACCTTTTGTACCTCTGGGGTTTTTCAATACGACACCTTTGGGGTGACAGTTTTTGTTTGGATGTTTTTGGCTTTAAAGTCCCAATTGATTCCGTTTGACAGATACTTGGGAACTCTTCTTGTGCTCCTACTCATAAAAGATTCTACTCACTGTTTAGAAGGACTGTCTTCTGTTGCCATCCTATGTTATGATGGCTCCTAAAAGCCAAGGTCATCTCGGCAACAAAAGTATTTCCGTCTGAGGGCCTGACAATGATGTCAGGCGGAAAGCCTATGACCAGCCTAAGCTGAAGGTACTGGAAATATTCATCTTGGGTGAATGGAATTCCCGTCTGCAAGTACTGAAGGTGAGAATGTTGTGGTTGTGTAATAAGTGGTCAAGCATGAGGCAGCCTCCCTCTCTCCAAGCATTATAGGGTCCTTCCTGCATAGCTAGTGGAAAGGCTGGGTTAAAGTGAATCGGGGTTATGAGGACGGAAACGTGGTCCAGCCTTCACTTCTGGTCATCGAGTCCCATATCCTCAGTACGGTGTGGATGGGAGTGCTAATGTACGCATTCACTGGCCGATCTTTCCTGGGTTTCAAGATGAGGCCCCATATCGTCCTCCCCGCAACACCCCAGCCCAGTGTTTCTCCGACTCCCTTCTAAACCATTCTGTCACTATCCGCAGTTGAGCTGCTTTATAATACAAACCTATGTCTGGCAAACCCACCCCTCCCTTCGCTCGAGGACGCCACAAGATGAAAAAAGATAACCGAGCCCGCCCTCCTTACCGAATGAATCGTGTAGGTAGGGATTTGATTTTAGGTAGGAAGGTCGTCGCTAACTCAATGGGCAGGTCCTGAAAAAGGTGTAGCAGTTTGGGTAGCAGGGTCATTTTGACCACGTGGATGCGGACAAGCCAGGAAATGAAGAGGGGCTTCCATCTCTTAAGGTCATTCTGAATTTGGAGAAGGATGGATGGGAAATTCGCTTAGTAGAGCTAGTCCACGCGTGGCGTCAACTGAATCCCCAAGTATTGAAGGGATTTTGTGGGCCTCAGCAACAGGGAGCATAAGATTAAGTAAGTATGATTTATCAAGGTTGATCTTGAAGCCGGCACAACCTCAAATTTGGCGAGTTTTAATTGCAAGGCGGGGAGTGAATGTTAGGGATCTGTGAGTGTCAAGAGCACATCGTCCGCAAACAACGATATTTTGTGAGTATCCCCTCCAAAGGGTATCCCTGTAATCGCCAAATTGTTTTGGATGGTCATAGCTAGCGGTTCAATAACCAGTGCAACCAACAGGGGTGACAAAGGACACCCCTGTCTAGTGCCTCTCGTAAGGGGGAAGGCCTTCTCGGCATCCAGCCCCACCAGGACCGCTGGGATCTCCCTTTTGGTAGCTTTTTCAATGAGATTGATTGTGTGTCTAATATTATCGTGGGTCTGGCGACCTTTTATGAAGCCTGACTGATCGGGGTGGATTAGATCTGGCAGCAAGTCTTGGAGCCCATTCACAAGAATCATAGAGTAAAGTTTTGCATCCAGATTTAAGAGTGGTATAGGCCTATAGGAGGCACATAGATGAACATTGTTCCCGGGTTTAGGGATGACCGTCACCACCGCCTCGGCCATAGAGGTGGTCACTTCTCCCGCCTCCGCCATATGATTAAAGAGTCGCGTGAGGTGAGGTTTGAGGTAAGGGGCAAAAGTTTTATGGAGTTTAAGGGCTGCGATAGTTGCACCTACCTCTTCAGTGGTTATTGGGGCCGTAAGTCTGTCATTCGTGTCTTGTGAGATTCGGGGGAACCGCAGAGCCTGGAGGTAGCTTTCCTGTAATTCTGCCTCCCTTGACTCCTCAGTGTATAGTGTCCTGTAGAATGCTCCACAGAGGTCAGCTTTGTCTTTATCAGCGTGAACAAGCCCCACATTCCCATTTTGTATACCCCAATGTATTCCCTCTCGCGTTTCTCCCTTAGTTGTCTGGCTAAGTGTTTGCCTACTATATTCCCCCGAGCATAGGAAACATGGCGTAGTTTCAAGAGCATGTACTCTGCCCAATTCTTATAAATTGCCTTTAGCTTGCCCCACAACTCAGTAAGAGAATGCAGGGATGCCTTGGTAGGATTATTTTTGTGTGCCTGCTCCGCCCGTTCAAGCTTGTCTCTAGGCCCTCTTGTTCTCGTGCCCTTCGTCTGTTCAGGGTAGAATTAAGCTCTATACACTTTTCCCGCATAACTGCCTTGAATGCATCCCAATTGATACCCGGAGAGGTGTCCTCAGGCCTCTTGTCTTTAAAGTAATTTTATTTGCGTCTCACAGCTCCGTTCGCAACATATGATCCCGTGTGAGAGAGACCGGAAAGTACCATTTGGGTATAGTAGTTGAAGAAGTTCCTCATTGCAGACAGATCAAGAGCGGACTGTGGTCCGAGATGGGTAGGCGTGCAATCTTTGCAATCTTTGTCTCCTTAAGCATGCCCAACAGTCTTTGACAAATGAAAATGTAATCTAATCTCGAATAGGTTTGGTGTACACGGGAGCAGAATGTTTAATCTCTAGTCTGCGGATAAAGGGTACACCAGGCGTCCCGCAAGCCTGAGTTGAGCATTCTTTGCTTTACATCTGCAGAGAAGGAACCAGTGTAGGATCTCTGTGGGTGAGTGCTGTCTAAAGCAGGTTGCCAGATGAGATTGAAGTCCCCTAGTACGATCG
The DNA here is from genome assembly GCF_964261635.1 of Lissotriton helveticus. Taxonomy (NCBI): domain Eukaryota; kingdom Metazoa; phylum Chordata; class Amphibia; order Caudata; family Salamandridae; genus Lissotriton; species Lissotriton helveticus. Next base: position 642,297,134 of record NC_136071.1, on the reverse strand, counting down.
TTGGCCCTTCCACAAAATAATCTATTTTATCTAGTAAGTTATTGGTTGGTTGGTTGGTTGGTTGGCCTGTATTAGGCACATAAGCTGCGATAAAGGTGCATAGTGTGTCCCTGAGTGTGCCCTTTACCATGACCATCCTACCTTCCTTGTCTGACTGGATGACCAATGGTTGAAATTTCGTCGATGTGTGAAAGAGGTGTGCCCCTTCCCATTGTTTAGTATATGCCGACGATCTATTGATAAGGGGGTATTGTTTGTGTTTGAGCCTTAGTTCGTCAACCCTCCGAAGGTGCATCCCTTGAAGAGCCACTATGTCAAAGTGGTAGTGTACTAGGAACTTCCAGACTTTTTGTCTTTTCTGCGGGGAGTTGGGGCCCTGAACATTCCACAATGTTATAGTGAGGACCATCTATTCAAGTGAATCCCTCCCCTCCCTTTTCCCGCCCAAGTGCACCAGTTGTCTTGCACCTCCTTAGTAGAAAGTGAGAGTAAGTTGTCCCTGCAAGCATGCAATGCTAAATATGCATCTCTCAGAGCGCCCTCATGTTGAATGTGTAAGTTGGCCCACCACAAGTCCCTAGACCCTCCCCGTCCCACAAACCTAGAGGGAAAAAAGAAAAACGCCAACCCCCAACGTTACCAACATGAACATGTGTTGAGTAGATGATGGTTCCTCTACACTAGATGATACCTCCTTTTCCGGTGTGCTGGTGGATGCCGTGACCAGCTTTCCCAACCGCACCCCCCTCGGGGATCCAAAGTAGCAACATTTGTCTTTTAATACAGTTCTCATTGTTGAGCATCGTACTGTTTCCCGCAGCCCGGCTCCATTCAACGATTGCAAGCATACAGTGTCCTCTAGTTGAGTGGGTTTGCCTACCTAGATGTAGAGCTGAGGTCCGTAGCTTGTGTGGGCTATAACAATTAAAGGCCTAGCATCGCTCTCAGGTGTATTTCCCCTTCGAGGACATAGACCACTTCGCTGTGGGTGAGCCATTTTGATTGGTCCCTCGTGGTTTGCCTGATGTGGGTTCCGGTTCGGTCATAGTGAGGCCCAGCAAATCCATCCCCCCTTAAAGTCGGTTATGTGGCGTTATTTGTTATTGTAGTCAAAGCTCAGCCCAAACGGGTAAGTCCAGCGATACCTTACTTTATCATCTCATAGCTTAGCTGTGGTAGGCCTGAACTGCTGCCACCTCGCTAAAGTTTCGGGTGCCACATCTTGGTAGATGCTACAGGTATGTCCTTGGAAGGAGATTGTATACTTTCTCCTAGCAGCTGCTGGACGGCTTCTTTCACCTTGTAGGAGTGGAATTTTGCTAGGACATCTCTCGTTCATTTCCATTCGCCACTCGGGGGGCCCGCAACTCTGTGTGCTCGCTCGAGCTTGAGTTTTAGGGTTTGTAGACTGATGATTTTCACAAATAGGCCCTCCAGTAAGGCTTCTAGATCAGGACCTACTGCCCCATCCTACAGGTTGCGAATACGCAGGTTGTCTCTTTGTACCCTGTTTTCAAGGTCATCTGCTTTCAGTTGGGCTTGTTGCAGTTGATCTTGTAGGGCGTGTAATGTATCCTGCATGTTGGAGGTGCGTTTGTCAACCTCCTAGGTCTGCTCCTCCAGTTCCACCACTCTGACCCCTACAGAGTCCACATCCTGTTGGAGGGCCGCCAGGCGTTCATGAGATTGCTTTTCAGTTGATCAATGGAACCCCTGATGTCCTGGCTGAGCTCCTTCCTGAGCTCCGCTTTAAAATCACACAGGGATGCCATGAGGTCTTCTTTAGTGAACGCCATGGTATTCGTATCGTCGTCCCGTTCTTCTGGTAGTTGTTTATTTGCTGGAGAAAAGCAATGGAAGACCTTGGTCGTGGCTTTGGAGACTCTTTTCTTGGATGGCATAAAGGCGAGACCAGCGAAGAGCCGCTGCCTTTGCTTGGGTATTTCATAGCTGCACCAGGTGGTTCCTCCGTGGGTGGCCGGTATGTAATATCGGCGGTTGTCAGCCTCTCACCGTTCCCCTTTCCCCAGCAGGCCGATGGAGTCTCACTGTGTCCTTCACCCTGTTGACGAGGGATCATGAAGCTGGCCTGGCTCTTGGAAGTGCGCTCTTCAGGCCTGCAGGGCCAAGGTTGTAGTTCTCATAGTCGTGACTCGCTTAAAACTTCCATCGAGGGATGATTTTGTGATGCGTTCCCACTGCGCCGCGGGTGTTGCCCCCAACCTGGCCTCAGCTACACCTCTGTCATCCTCTCCTCCGCTAGCTCTAGTTTCAAACTCACTTGAGATGTAGGGTCACCCAGTGGAGCCGACTTCTTCACACCTTCGGGTACAGGCATGCACTGTAGAGCCAATTGGGGCAGGCGCTAGTCTCCCTGGGTGCCCAGCAGGCGCTCACGCTGGATCCCTTGTGTAGTGTCGGGCCCCAACAAAATATCCCCCACACTCTTCAGTGTCTGCTGTGTGAAGATCCCAGCGAGCTGCTTGCCCTGATTCCGCCTGCCATCTTGAAGTCAGGCAAGTGCTGATAAAGTCCTCCCAGGCTCCCTAGGTTGTTGCCTTCACATTGCCCACTTATGCTTGTCCTGATGTGTCCCCACACCAATCTCCGCTCCCACCAGGATCAGCAGCTCCACCGGGCCCTTCACGCACCTGTGATGCACCTTGACACCTCAATCCTCGGGTTGCCGGCCCTTCAGTTCGTTCTTCCGCCGCACCGCCATTTGCCGGTAATCACCCCGCCGCTTTTCTTCTTTACTGTTTTCAGGCTTAAGGGAGCTGGTCTTGATTTTGTACCCAGTCTCGCGGACGCAGCCACGCGGGTGCAGGCCGATGCGGCCCCTAAGATGGCAGCCCCAGCGGGAGAGAACTCAAAAGCATCCCCTTATAACGGCCATGCAGCCTCGTTCCTGGCTCCCGATTATCGATTCGGGGCTCCCTGCACGCTCCGGTCGTAGGGCCGTTGCGCGGTGCTAACTGCATCGAATTTGCTGCCTTATTGATGCTGTTTTTCCCCTCGAGAATCTGGCACAGACCGGGAGGTGAGACTGATTACGTGTACTCGGCCATCTTGCCCGGCCACGCCCCCATTAATTGTTTTTTAACTTTCTTTTAATTGTTCATTTAAAAAAAATTAAGACTTAAAAACATGTTTAGTTGTATTTAATTAGCTTTTGATAATTTCTTTAATATAGTGTAGGCTTTTTAAAATGTATTTAATTATTTCTGATATGAATAAAATAACTGGTAAATTTTTATATGAAAGGTTTATTTTTAATTATTTTATTTTAGCATATTTGGATTATTTTGTTTAAGTTCGTTTTTTGTATACAATGTTATTTTTATATTTTGATAACGGTAGAAATTATATTTTTGGGGAAAAAGTTTTCATCTTATCCTATTATGGTCATTTAGTAATATTTAATATATTTGTTTCAATGTCAAAAACATCCGACAATGTGGGTTATACTGGAGTGAGATAGTATATCTATACCCATTAAAGAACAACACTTTCCTCAATGTGGTTTAGATTGGAGTGGGAATAGTAAATGTACACCCTTCAAAGTCTAACGTTTTCTGTCCCTAAAAGCCCAATACTTCCCCACTGTGGCTTAGATTGTAATAAGATTAATAAATCTGCAACTCTGCAATGTGGCTTAGATTAGAGTCGGAATGGTAAATCTTTCCCCAAATGTTGCTTAGATTCTGTGTACATTAGCTAAATCAATTTTTCATGTTGTGTTCTATTTGTACATTATTTTTATGACTTTTTTGGAAAACATCTTTTATACACCTACATTTCTCAAATTGTTGAAAATTTTTGGGATTTGTCACATATTCAAGTATGTTTATACATAACATGTGTCCAATGTTTTAATTGAACACTATGCTTTGTTTTAAAAACATACAATTTTCGTACCATAGTATCCTTTTTTATTTATGAAAAAGTGTTATAAAGGAATATATGTAATTTGTATAGTGTGTTTTATTAAATATTTACATTCTTGAGCATTTGCTTTTTCAAGCATTGATGATACATGATTTTAATAATAATAATTACTTAAAAAAATTAAATACAAATAATAAATTGGTATTTTCCATTAGTGAAAGTCATTTTGATTTTCCATTCCATTTATTGACTTTATTTCGGCCACTAGGGCCATAAAAGTGCAAGACAATAAAACTGATAATATACACTTGTAGTTAAAAATTTGGATACCTCAAAATCATCTTCTTGTACAGAGATCATCCCACAAAAGAAAAAGAAAAAACACACAGTACATAAGAGTTAGAGCAGGGATATAAAATTATACATAATACTATCTTCAACCCGTTAAAAACAGAATTAAAACAACCATCCGAAGAGAAGCCGTGATCTAAAATTTTTACAAAAGATAAAAATATAGGACTGAGGTGAAAAGCCCAAAGCATGAGTACACAGTTACTCGACCTATGCAAATTCAATGCATTTGTTCTTCCCCATGGGATCTACTTTAAACAGGCCCGCTGAATATGCCACATGCAATTTAAGAATTGTGATACAGCAAAGACAATTGGTGGAGGGGTGTCATACTTTAAAACTCTGTAGGTCTCTATACAACGCACAAAGCCCAAATTCTTACATAGTTGGATTAACCAACGTTTGCGCGGCAGTGATATACAGGACAGAGGAGCTGAAAATTTAGTTCAGACTCCTCCTTATAGTTACTTGCAGGACATTCAACCATTTACTCTTTCACCCATTTGCTAGTATACCCTAATAGTGGAAGAGTCCCTAGTCTGAATTGCACATACAATTTCCTGCCCAATGGGGGTTGAATGGAATCCAGAAAATGTTCCTTGCTGTATACATCTTTTACTAGCAGAAATTCTGCTGTCAAACGACCACGTGAGGCACTTTCTTGTATAGATATTAGTTTAGCTAGTCTATAGCATTTAACTGGTTCCAACCTAGAAATCGTGGCACATGATATCTCTCCGGTGTTCTCCAGAGGTCCGAGTTGCCTAACTTAGAGACAAGGTCCCTTATGTGACAGAGCCATGGAATTTTCTTGATGGTCCAGATGGATAAGAGCTCATTTAGCTCGGCCCTGTAGACAGACAGCTCTGGGGTCATCCATAACCTCTGCCAGAAAGTTAAAGGTCTCAGGTCAATCTCTCCATCAAGGGGCCTAATACCCAGGTCCATTCGAAGGGGTGAGACGGGGGTGCTACGGGGCAGGTCTATGAGCTGGCGCATGAAGTTGTTCTCAACCTTCATCAAGTTGGTGGTAGGGTAATGCCCCCACAACTCCATCCCGTATAATATGACACCCCTTGCTTGTGCTTTATAGATTTCCAAGACAGGGGCGGCTGGTTTAAAAACTGAGGTTCTGTGCAATTTCATTATACCACCCACTATCTGGATTAGCCTGAGTCTTGCTTTGTCCAACTGTGGACCCCATTCAAAATGCTCTGACCGGGTAACTCCCAGATAATCAAATATCTTCACTCTTTCCTGAGAAATGCCATGTAAAGAAGGGTTTGGGCGGGTCGTGTTGGGAGGCTCTCTATGTGTGCTGTTTGGGCTGGATGGAACTATGACAACGCTCCCTGGGCGGATACCAAAACTGTTTGTACATACCGTGGGGCCCGAGCAACCTTGGCTGATGCCCGGTGGAGCTGTCCTATGCAGCTATAGAGGAGTCTAGCCCCTTGGCCGTCACTTACCCAGCCGGTCATCTGATATTGTTTTCCTCATCTCCCCCGTTTGTGTCTCCTTCCCTCCCCCTCCTCCCTCCTCTGTGATTCTTTTGATTCTAACTGATGTAACTATGCATCCTGTAACTTGCTGATTAAACTGATGTAGATACCTACCGCGGAGCCCGAGCAACCTTGGCCTATGCCCGGTGGAGCTGTCCTATGCAGCTATAGAGGAGTCTGGCCCCTTGGCCGTCACCTACCCAGCCGGTCATCTGACATTGTCTTCCTCGTCTCCCCGGTTTGTGTCTCCTGTCCTCCCCATCCTCCCTCCTCTGTGATTCTTTTGATTCTAACTGATGTAACTATGTATCCGGCAACTTGCTGATTAAGCTGATGTAGATACCTACCGCGGAGCCCGAGCAACCTTGGCCGATGCCCGGTGGAGCTGTCCTATGCAGCTATAGGGGAGTCTGGCCCCTTGGCCGTCACCTACCCAGCCGGTCATCAGACATTGTTTTCCTCGTCTGTCCGTTCTGGTCTCCTTTGCTCACACTCCCGCTGTGTTTCTTTGATTCAAACTGATGTAACTATGTAACCAATAGCTCGCTGATTCCAATGAGATTACTATGTATCCTGTAACTCGCTGATCCTCATGTAAAGCGCTCTGATACCTCCGGGTCTAGCCAGCGCTATATAAAACTTTGCAAATAAATAAAATAAATAAATAGGTAGATCTCCAGCCCTCGTAGCTTACAAAAATTGGCGAAGCCATCAAGAGTGAGCTGGATACCCATTGGTGTTTTTGAAAGTAGCAGAGTATCGTGTGCAAACATCAGCGCAGGAACTTCCCGGAGAATAACTTGGGGGCATCATTGTTCTCAATTTTTTTAAGATGGTCAATAAGACCGTTGATAAAAAGACAAAATAAAGTGAGGGCTAAAACACATCCCTGCCGCACCCCCTTTTGAACAGGAAAACAGAAAGTGAGTTCCCCATATTTTCCGCATCGTACTTGTGCATAATTATCCAAGTGGAGCCTCTCTATAACATTTAGAAGATAGGGAGGGATCCCAAGGTCGTTCAGCACCTTCCAGAGTTTTTCCCTGGGTGCTAGGTCAAAAGCCGACTTCAGAACGACAAATAATAGATAGAGGTTGCCACACTTTAAAGTCACCGTTTTCCAGAAGAGTAGTTCTAGTCTGAATATCTGGTCTACGGTTGACATATTTGTTCTGAAGCTGGCCTGGTAGGGACTTAATATTTGTTCTTCTTCCAGCCAACCCTGAAGGCGGTCCAGAAGCACCCGGCTGAAAAGTTTGTGGGTAATATCAATTAAACCGATCGGCCTGTAGTTGGAGGGTGAGAGGGGACAGCCTTTTTAAATACGGGAACTATCTCAGCCCCGCGCCAGGTATCGGGGGGATCCATGCCCTTGAGGATAGCGTAAAATAGGGCACACAAGTATGGGACCCATATTTTGAGTTCTTCACGAAAAAGGTCCCCCGGTAATTTGTCTAGACCTGGCACTTTATTACAGTGAAGCTTGTTAATAGCATTTCCCACTTCAGTCATGGTAATCTCCATGTCTCCCACCCGGTGCCATGCTGGAACTAATGATGTTAACAGGACCACCATCCCTGGAAGAGTACAATGACCCAAAGTGAGTCTCCCAGGCTTCAGGTGCAATATTGGGCTCAATGGCCGATCTCCCTTCCCTGTCACCCAAGCTCACTGTTGCCCAACATTTTTTCAAATCTTTATCATTCAGGGCAATCCTGAGCACTTCCCACCTTTCTAGTTTCCAGTTTTTTTTCCTGCTGGGTGGTCCGTTTGTACCTGGCCCTTGAAAGTTGAATTTGTGGCCTGTCCTTCACCTTCACCGCATCCAGAAGGTCCTGCTTGGCCTTAGGACACTCGTCATTGAACCAAGCGCATATGTTTCGGCTATTTTCCCTAATGCGCACTACCGGGAAAAATACATCCACCAGTTTTGAGGTAAGCTCTGTGTGTATTTTCCCTGCCTTGTCTAAATCCAAGGTGGGACCCTCCACCTATGCTGCCTCCCACATTTTAGTTATGAATGGAATTGCTAGCTGAAAGACTTTAGCCAGCTTGAAGGGAGACTGTTGTATGTGGCCCCATCTGACATTTCTTCTATTCGTTGTCACTGTTATTGCACTGGTCACATTTAAAGGGACAGAAGTAGGTTTAGAGATGCCAAGGTCCCATGGTTTTAAAATCAGGGCATTATGATCACTATCCTGCCCCTGCGTGATTTAAAAGTCAAGAACCATTTCCTAAAGTCTTGTTTCCACCATGATGTAGTCAATTAGGGAGGCTTGACCTACTCTAATAAATGTGGGCTGCCCTGGCTGGTCGGATTTAGTCCAGCCTTTACATGCCCTTAACGATAGAGCTAAAGTGAGTGAGTTAAGCTGCATGGCCAGTGGAGACCATACTTTAATGGGAGTGGTCAGGGGGTCCGGTACAGACCAGTAAAGATCTTCTTCCGTTGGGACAGAGTGAGATGGATAGGTGAGGGGTTCAAAATGGCAGTTAAAGCTACCCCCCACAGTCAGCTGCATCCTTGAATCCAAGGTTGGAATGAAATGTCCCAGATGGGCAATGGTGGCAGATTCTTGGCTGTTGTTGACAGGACAAGAATACACGTTAATTAGGGCAATTTTCATCTTTGTGGGAAAGGAGAGTAGGACACACTGGATGTCGTTTGTGGGTGTTGTCATCTGCTCCGCTCTACAGACGAGGTGGGTGCCCACCCAAATGGATAAGCCGCTAGAGGGTCTCCCCCTCACACCCATGGTTGCTAGGTTATTAAATGAGGCAAAACCCACCCGCTGAAAGTCTTCCCCACCCAAATCTCCTGGAAGATACATATATCATGTTCGGGGCAGGGTAGTTTGCTTTTAAGACCTGCCAAGTTCCATGATAGTATCCTCATTTTGTTGTCATGCCCATTTTCCCCACTCACAACCTCAGAGGCACTAGCGCTCTGTGATGGAGAGGCGCCTGAGTGGACCGCACAACACTTATCAAATTCCCTCCTCGGTTCACTTTCTCTGCTTGTGTTACCCAGTAAGGTGGGGGATCTGACATCAGGGACCCCACTAGATTTAGTTCTACCTCCTTCCGGAGCAGTCCACTGAGGGGGGCTTAAACTACTGCCCCTAGCCAGCCGCGGTCAGTAGTAGGAGTTCCTGCAGGGTTGTGAAGTGGGGAGGGGGAGGGGCAGGGTGGGGGGTAGTAATGTATGGATTACATAGTTTAACAGGTATGTAAACATATAAATAAATAAAACAAATTTCGTTGCGCGCACTGCATCGTATTTGGTGATGCAGTGCACGCAACAAAATTTGTTTTATTTATTTATATGTTACTTACCTGTTAAACTCCGTAATCCATACATTGCTACCCCCCACCCTGCCCTCCCCCTCCCCACGTCACCGCCCTGCAGGAACTCCTACTACCGACCGCGGCTGCCCCTAGCTGTTCATTGCAGGCGGCACCCCACTATGCCCGCGGGGTCGTTTCCTACTGTTTGTGAATCCCCACCCTTAGATGGTCCCTCCCCCAGTCAATCTACCTCCTCCAGAGTGTTGTATCTGTTGTTCACCGGGATGCTAAATGGAGAAAGCCTATTGTGGGCAACCCAGCTTCCCTCGTGTGGGGACCCTAGGCCAATTACTGGAATTAAAGGAGGTACACAGATTCTTAGGTATGTTTGCTGTTGTACAAGTCCAAGGGGCATATGCTCATGCCTGTTGGAATGTTGTGGCAGTTAAGGGTGGTTTTAAATATGTTGATAACAGTGTTGGTTTTTTTTTAAATTGATCACTACACACTCACCTGAATCGTTTTTTCTACGATTTCCTACCCACCCTACTCTTCGAACCATTATAATCTCCCTAGCTCTGGCATAGTCAAAATGCTTATATCTTGCGAGCCAGAACAGGCATTTGTTTCTCAAGTCGAGTTGGCTTTCCTTTGTGTTGGGTTCAATGGGCGGGATACCTGTCAGAATAGCTACATAAGGGGAGCAAGCAGAAGGAATATTTATATTGGGCAGGTTTGAACTTGGACAAGCATTTCTCCCCTCACTATATTCTTGCACTGGTTGTCTACTCACTTTCTATTGGTGGATTGGGCTTGGGGGCTAGGTATGTCTCGATGCCTGGGAGGGGATGACCTGTTTTTAGCTCTGGACTCAAGGCTAGCACTCCTATTTCTTTGGTGCATGTGAACACTCTGATTCCCTATCTCTCGGCTAGTCGAGGGACCCTTATGTGCATGCATCTCCAACCCACAGGAGGTATTAGACCCACACTATCCGCCTGGCAACCTATATCAATCCCTCTTATAGACTTGCAGGTGGAGTGGTTTTGTAAGTCAATAGGTCAGGTCTCCCCTACTGCCAATGCTTTCTCCAGTTTATCTAGACGGCTGATAAGGGTGGCCAATTCTTCTATTGATAGTGTCCCTCGGGTTATTCTGCAAATCTGCCATTAGATTCAGGGCCCACGACGGATAGTTCTTGTCTGAACTAGCTGATGGTGGTCTACCCGAAGTATGTTCTTGCTCTTCACCCCCCTCTGAGCTAACTGCATTGCCCTCGCAAAATGTCTTCTTTTTAGGTCCAACCTCAGATGTTTGTTTGCGCTTTCCATTCATGGGGATGCTCGTAGTGTTTCTACTCTTGCGCAGTGCTTTCATGTGAGTAACAACCACAGGAGATGGCAGGGGATGAGCTTCTGGCTTGGTTTGGGGCATGTTTGGCAGTATGATCAAATTAGATGGAGGAATAAATAGATCGGTGGTAAGTGATAGTCGCCTTTCCGTTAACTCAATTTCGGAGTCCACCACCCCTATGGCTCTCTGCAACATTTTGTCTATTGATTTTGGAGGGAGTGAGGATGTACTTGCAGATTTAGCTAAAGTTGGGCCATCCCTCCTTCCCATTTTGTTGCCTACTGACAATCTAGCACCCCGGCGCACTCCACACTGGTTTTCAACGTCACTCGTCTATCGTATAGCACCGGTGGTCCGTCGACAACTGAAAAAGAGGCCAAAAGTAAAAAAACTAAGACAAGATGCTTTCTCCAGTTTGTCTAGACGGCTGATAAGGGTGGCCAATTCTTCTATGATAGTGTCCCTCAGGTTATTCTGCAAATCTGCCATTAGATTCAGGGCCCACGACGGATAGGTCTTGTCTGTACTAGCTGATGGTGGTCTACCCCAAGTATGTTCTTGCTCTTCACCCCCTCTGAGCTGACTGCATTGCCCTCGCAAAATGTCTTCTTGGTCAGCACAAAGCAGAAAGGGCTCCCGCACCACAGGGGGGGGGGTGTGCTTTAAGCGCAAAGGTGTGATGGTGCCTCCCCTTGACTGGTGGCACCTGTGGAGGCAGCAAGGCATGCTGGGACAGGTAGTCCCCTGCCTGGATGGTGAGTGCCTCAGGGCTGCAAGATGTGCTGGCGTACGTCTGCCCTGGGACTCCAGTCCCACCACGGCTCAAGGGTGATGCAGGCGATGTCCCCAGGTCAGCACATAGCAGAATGATTTTTAGTTAGCAGCCATTTTGTTTTACTGTGTTTTTGATTTTTGAAACCATCTACCTGATTTTCAGTAGTTCAAGCTTCCATGTGATCTCAGTTCACCGTTTTTGCTCTTAGGAACAGGTATGAATAATTTGTCATTACTTTTTAATGTTTTAGTATTTGGGGGGATATGTATAGGATTAGTTTATTTGCTGTAGGTGAGTATTACCTAGTAGTTTATTTCATAAATTAGGACATCTTCTTACTTGTGTTTTGCTAGGGTGGTAGTCTCATAGAGATGTGTATTTTGTTTGTTTATGATATATTGAAAACCTGTGTTTTTAAAAAAAATAATGTTTATATTTTGATGTTTATGGTTTATGTTGCTTGGGTGGGTGCTTTGTTGTTCTTTTACAGATGTTTCTCTTGAGTCCTGGAGAATATCGTTTTTTGATACATGTTTTTTTAAGGATATACATTTGGTTATATTTTAACTGAGATTATTTTCCTTGACTTTTCCAGGGAGCATTTTCATTATATTTTCATATATTGATTTTTGGATAGTACCTTTGGATTATATTTTTTTATTGGGCATTTTAATTTAGTGTTTTAAGTTTGGCACTTTTTGAAGGGATTTTATTTTCTATAGTCTTCAGGATTTTCTGGGCTATTTTCTGGGGTTCATGCACTTCAGCCACAGAAATGTAAGTTTTTATTTCCTGTTTAATGTTTATGTGTAGAAAAGTTGTTGCCATGGTTTTATTGCTTGATATTACGTGATATATTATATTTATATATTTGCTTTTAGAATTATGGGTTGTGATTGTTAAACGTTGCTATAGGTGCTGTTTATTAGCTATTTATTTGTAATTTTAACATTTACATTTAAGTAGATGTTTGAACTTAAGTTTAGATTTTAGAATACATTTTATAAATTTGTATATGTTTTTTTAGGATCATATTTAGTATTTAGGGCCTCAATACGATGTTGGGCAGAAAGCCTCCGCCTGACAGTCGGAATGTCCTAGACCGCGTCAGAACCCTTCCTGCCAACTCGGTCAGTTTACAATCCGTCTGACAAATTACGATGTTTGCGGTTGGATTGTAAACCTTGCAGTCCTTTCCAATTAGTTCCAACTGGCTCTTGGAGAAGTCGTGTCATTCGGAACCGTATCATCCACCTCTATGGACAGTGTTTCAGACCAACCGATTATGATGTCCATTCCCAACAGCCTTTCCGAGTCGGCCTGACTGACATGAAAAGGTTGTTGGAAAGTGACTTTGGGGGACCCTAGAAGGGCCCCCTTCATCCTGCGGCCTCCGTCTGGGGGCCGAGTGGGTACCTAAGGGACCCCTCTGCAAAACTCTGCACTGTGTGGCTCGCACCGTGGGGCGCCTGCCACAGGGTGCAGGGCTTTACACACACACCCCATTTCCCCATAGAAGCCTGTGTCGGTTGGAACAAGGGCTCCCATAGAAAACAATGGGACTCCGACCAAATAGTGTTGTTGCATCATAATCGGTTGGGCGGAACCACCAACCACAAGTCGGTTGGTTCCCGAATCCGAAACAGTGTCGAGTGAAAACTTTCCACCCAACCTCATGATGAGGCCCTTCGTTTTTAAAGTGAATTTTTAGAGTACTGTCCCTGCTATGGAGCATATGTGGGGTAGTCCTTGCTTGTATACAAATAGTTGAACTTTGCATTTTAAGATTTAGGGGCCGATTATGATAGCGGATTTCCCGCATCCACCGGGCCGGCGGAAGCCACCGCCGGCCCGGAGGATGCGGGAAATCCGCCGGGAAGCCTTGCAAGACCCACCGCCATATTAGGATGGCTGGTGGGTCTTACTATCTGTCCGCCGCTTTTAATCCGCCCGCGGCGGAAAAGCATTAACATGGCTGGCGGTGTCTATCAGACACCGCCAGCCATTTTAGGATGACTGCGGAAAGATGCCTTTACACGGCGGCATTTCCGCTGTGTAAAGGCATACGGATTTGTGTTTGGGGGCCCGTTGCGGGCCCCCAGGGGTGAAGGGGGGGTGGGAGGTGCACATGGGGGGTGCCTATGGTACCCCCCTGCATTTGCCTGCACAAAGCGGCAGGCACCGCGAGGTGCCTGCCGCTTTGTGCATGCAAATGCACAACTTACTTTTTTATCATTGTGGCGGGTGCTGCTTCAAGCAGCACCCGCCGCAATGATAAAAATACAGGATGTGACCGCCAGGGTGGCGGTCACATCCTAATTTGCACGGAGGGACCGCCGCTGCCCCTGCGGACGGTCCCTCCTTCTCTATGGTGGCGGACGGACTCAGGTCCGTCCGCCATCATAATCGGCCCATTAGTGTGTTTTGATTCTTTAGGTTTTAGTTAGGTAATGGATTGTTCTGTTTTTAATGTCAGATACCTTTGATCCTTTCGAAGCACTTCTAAAATTTGGAGAGTGTAGGGTGGCGTTATTATACACATTTTACAATAGTATATGATACTTTAGTTAGCATCTATGTCCGGCACAGTGTTGCCTGCTAACCCAATTATCTACAAAATGGTCCATTACAGAAGTCAATCATTGGTAGGAGGGTGATTCTATTAAGAGGTTATAGTGTTTTGCTTCTTCATTTTCTGGGACATTTGCAAGGCCAATAATTTTTTTAATTTCATAAGCGAATTTGGCGTTTAATGAATTTCGATCTTGAGCCTAACCAAATCCCAGCGGGATCAGAGACTACAAAAGTCAGAATTCCTTGTGGCAGGGAGGATCACCTGACATCAATAGCACCAGACAGGTGCTTAAAGGCAGCTCAGCACTTCTGCAGTGCGGGATTTGATCCAAACCCAGTGGGGACCCAGACTACTGCAGCAAGCATTCCTTGTGGCAGCTCAGTCGCACCTGGCATCAATAGCGCCAGGTAGGCACTTAAAGGCAGCTCAGCACTCCCACGACTCGGGACTCGATCCAAGCCCAGTAGAGGACTAGACTAACACACCATTCCTTGTGGCAGGGAGGCCGCACCTGACATCAATATCACCAGGCAGGCGCTTGAAGGCAGCTCAGCACTCCCACGACTCGGGACTCGATCCAAGCCCAGCACTGGGTCCGTACTACCACAGCCAGCAGTCTTTGCAGTAGGGAGGCCACACCTGACATCAATAGTGGCAGGTAGGCAAGAAGAGGCAGCTCAGCACTCCTATGGCACAGGACTCTATCCAAGCCAAGCCGGGGCCCGGACTACCATAGGCAGCATTCCTTGTGGCAGGGAGGTCGCGCTTGACATCAATAGCCCCAGGTAGGCGCTTAAAGGCAGCTCAGCACTCCTGTGGCACAGGAAGAGCCAGAGTGAAGACCAGACCAAGAGTGGGTCCATCTGTGCCCATCAGAGATCGAGAAGGCTGAGCTGGGCCACCCCCTTTTGTCGCTGATTTTTAAGACCCTGAGCTATTTTTGTTTTTTCATTGCTTGATTATCGTATCCATTGTTATAATGGTGAAGAGCAACATTTCTGTGCCTGTTAAGCCAGGTTCTGCCTTTTCTTCTCTGATGGGTATATTAAACATGCTATGGGCAATTCACAAAAAGAAATAGAATACGCGAACACTGTCTATCTGCCACTCTGGCCTTAGGGCCTGAGTCTACTTCACCTGGGGAGATAGATTCTCAGGCAGCTTTTGGCACTGTTCAAGAACATCTCTGGGGCATGTGTCTGTGTCATTGCCTCTTAATACTACCCTTCCTGCTGACTCTGGACTGGCATGTCCATTACTTCGCCCCCCATCAAGGGGAAAAGATGCCTAGAGTCAAGGAAATCTCACCCCTCTGTAGACTCTCAGGTCAGCAATTCAGCTGACCCTACTGTGGCCAGTGCTGTGGATTTGGATTCTTTTCAAATCAATTTATTGGACAGTGTGAAGGGGTGGTCGAAAGTTTACTTTCCTCTTTTCCTATGGGGCTGGGGGCTATTGAAAAACATTTATCTAGTCTCAAGGCAAGTTGCTTCTTCCCTTCTGTTCAGCAGGCAATTCTATTTGTATGCAGGCACCAGGGGTTTTGCAATTGTGTCTGAGTTGCCTTCTTGTGATTATAATCTTTCCTCTAGTTGCCCTCATGACAGTCAGACAGGTGGTCCACTTCCCACTTTGCATTGCCATCTTCCACAACCCTATACAATCTCAAGTAGCTTCGGAGTGTGGGTGGCCCTCACAACTTGGTGGGTGTTTTGAGTACGGGTAGGTCTTCTGGCCCTTTGGTGGTCTTTCAACCCCCTCGACCTCAAACAGCTGATGTTAACACTGCGGCTGGGTCTATCAACAGTTTATTCGTTTTGGAAGCTCCTAGGGGGTGTTCGCTCACAGATTTGGGCAATTCAAGGGCACAAAAAAATATGGTCACTATTACCTTACCCCCTGCTTGTTTTCCTTATGTTGTACTATTGATGAATGTCCCTCCTCTGCCGCAGAATACTGTTGGGTCACCAGCCAAGTTAAAAAACAAAGTCCTTCTTTGGTTGCTGTCCAAGTCAATCTTCCCACTCTCTGTAGCTGACCATATCTTGCTGACGCATAGAGTGGGTTGGATTGGTCCATCTAAGAAAACCTGTGTGGGGGACTGTGTTATTAATTTTAAGCATCCTAGGTTGCGGGTGAGGTTTTGCATAGGTTTTAATCTCACTCTTCAAAGTATGGCAATATTTAGCTTTTCCCCTTGTTTTTTTTTTACCACCACTTGATTAAAGCACCAAAACATAAACTCAGCAAACCGTTCTTTATTGATAATATACCCATTTGTCCGGTGAGCTCTTTTTGCTATTTGGAAATGTTATTTATGGGTAGCGGCTCATGGTCACAACATATTTTAAACACCAGAGATAAAATGAGAAGGGCAACCCAATGGATTTTAAAATTTTCTGCAAAATTAGGGAACCGATCAATTAATGAAATGGTTGCCATTTACAAAGCCAAAGCAGTGAGCACAGCTCTTTATGGGTCGTGCCTATGGGGCTACGCCAATAGCACAGCCTTACAAACAGAACAAAACTGCTTTTTAAAATGTTTATTATATTTTCCCTCCTCTGCATCAAACACTATTATACACCATGAGGTGGGACTAGAGTTTTTAGAGGGTCTTTTATTGTTTAAATCGTTGTTATTGTGGGCTTTACTATGGGGCAAGGAAGAAACCACTTCTACTATATCAATTATTTTAGATTGTTTAACCCTGAATGATGTATTAAGTATTCCGTGGCTACTGTATATTAATTCCTCCCTCATAAGGCTGTTTAAGATATCTATTTGGTCAGGTCCCACAAAAGTATAGTCACTTACAAAGAAAAGTATTAAAGAAACATTTCTCCAGCATTGACTGGACTGTCGATTGATGGATGAGCAGAATAAATCAGTGGTCACTTTGCTTGAATCCCTGAATTTGAAGGAGGCAGGAAACAATTATCTATCATATGTGTCTAAGGCGCAGCATCGTTTCGTGTTAATAAGAATGAGATGTGGTAATGTGCACCATCTAGTTGCCTTCCTAACCATGAAGTTCTGACCACCTGATATGGTTTTATGCCCCTGTGACAACCTATGCAAACAAAGCACATTGCACATTCTATTGTTTTGGAAATGTTATCAGAATTTTAGGTGTTTGTATATTAAACCATTGTTTGTTGCACAGAACATTAAGTCACATATAGTAGCAATGAAATACCTGGCAACATTAGATGATCCTTTTATATGTTATAATGTTGCTCTATTTATTCTGAGATCAATTAATGTGAGGAAAGGTATTATGCTATAGCCCCACAAATGAAATGAATTTTATAATTATAACTGTATGTTATATCAAATGTTTTAATTATTCTAGATGTGCTACTTTGCTTGTACTTTTATGGCTGGTTTTTTTTTATAGCCAAATAAAGATTTGGAATTGAATTGAATTGATTAAAGCACCATTTGGGTCTGAATGCCGATTCTGTTTATCATTCCGCCTTTGTCAATCTCCCTTTTTCTCTTCCTCTTTCTTTCAAACAGGTATGAGGGCCTGAATAATCTGCATGTAGTTTATTTACTCCCCAATTTTGAGGGTATTTCTCAAACAGCCTGATTCGACTGCCCGACTTATCGCATTTTTTACCCCCTTTACTCTAAACATGAGCTTTTAGACAACCCCTTTTCTCCTGTCTCATGTGGCTCATCTACTGTCTTACAGCTTGGCTCCTTCAGCTTCATCCTTAGCTTGCTCTGGTTATAATGGGACTTGTCTCTTTGCCTTCTGGATATTTTGGGGCTTCAGAAAAAGGTAGCAGCCCCAGATTGGCTTACCATCACTTCCACTACACAAATAATCTGTCTTCAGGAAACTTGGGGTGTGGTACCTTTGCATGTTGAAGGTTTTTCTTTCCTTTTCACCGCAGCAACACCATTTTCATCAAGCTGTGCCAAAGGTGGTTTACAGATTTAATTTCACATTTTTTGTGCTTCGGTGGTCCATCGGACTGCCAAACTCAAAAAAGGCCCTTAGCATCTGTCCTTAATGTGGAACAATATAGGTTTTAGCTTTAAACTAGATCTATGTACTCTATTCTTTGGGCATGTGATTTTAAAATAAAAAAGTGTTCTCTCCAGAAGAGACATGTGTGCAGCAATACTAATTCAGCGGGTGAAGGTGTTCCATATTTCCCATACAGTGCTTACGGAAATGCCCTAAAAGTCTTAGGGGCAGATTTATGAAGGCCTTGCGCCGCCGGTGCGTCACTTTTTCCAATGTTAAAAATGACGCACCGGCGACGCAAGGCCTTCATAAATCTGCCCCTTACTGTCTAAATATGACCTTTTGCTATTGGAGGATAGTAATATTTCTGCAATGTGCAGTCCCATTCGGTTGTTGGTAGATTAAATTACCTATCATAGGGTCCAATTACAATGCGGGCAGGAAGGGCTCTGACCTAATGCATGCTAGGGGAGGACAATGATTGAAATTGTTAAAAATGTTAAGGAGCACAGCAATCCCCCTAACATTACCAAAACTGAGGTAAGAAACTGTAGCTGCAGCTGAACTTTGGCAAAGAGCGGAGCTGGCCTGATCGCCAGCCATCGGTGATGTGGCGAGCACAAGGTTTTATGAATTTCTTTATTTAATTTTACCTATCCCGTCATCTCTTGACTTCCTCTCCACCCCGCTCCCGCCCTGACTCACCGCTCTTACCTGTGCCGGCCACCACTGCCAAGAACAACAAACATGAAACAATACAAACCATGGTTAATAAGATCAACCTTCACAGCATCAAACCCCACCTTTCCTCGAATGCCCAGTCCCTTGGATTCACTCCGGAAACCAACCTCGACCTGCAAGGAACACATTGTCCATAAAAGACAGGCTGGTATCAAACGTCAAACAATTTCTTTCACAAAGCAACTTCAGAGCTACTGTTCAAACCATCACATTGGTGCATCTGGATGGTGGTAACGCCCTACTTCATAGCCTCCCAAATTCCCCAGTGGTATCTCTTAAAGGCATCCTAAACATCTCAGCACATCTCATCCAGAGCCTGAAGAAATATGATCACATCACATCCATATTAATGACATTCCATTGGGTCCACTGTCAGCCTGCACTATTTTTAAAACCAACTGAATCCCTTAAAAAGTCATCACTACCAGCACCCCTGCTTATCCTGCAGACAAGCTCACCATCTCTGGTAGCATAGGTCTCTGAGCACACATTACATTACTGCGAGACTGGGGCGATTCATAAAAAAGCCAGCGTAACAGATAAAGTCAGAAACTCTGGGCAGGGCAACATTGAATATTCATGACCCAACAGCTGATAATACCAACATGCAAGTCTCCACTATCAGATCGTCAGCTTGCATCTGCTGTTGCATAGGGCCAGATGTATCAAGATACCCTTTTGCGATTCTCAAATAGAGATTTTTAAGGATATGCTATTTGAGAATTGCAAAATGGTATGTATGTAGAAATTCGCTATTTTTTAGCGATTTCTTAAAATTCCTTAATTGCGATTAGCAAATTGCTAATCGCAATTAAGGACTAATTTCCCATTCATTTCTATGGGCCAGGAGGCCCATAGGAACGATTGTGAAATTATTCTCAATTTGCGATTCGCAATTTGCTAATCGCAAAATTGAGAATAATTTCAAGGGGTGTCTTTTAGACACCCTGCTGCACCCCCTGAAATTGACATGTGTGCGCCTATGGTGTACATACATGCCCTAAGGGCATGTATGTGCGCCACATGCCACCTTCACAAATGCAAAAAAG
This sequence comes from Lissotriton helveticus, assembly GCF_964261635.1. Classification (NCBI taxonomy): domain Eukaryota; kingdom Metazoa; phylum Chordata; class Amphibia; order Caudata; family Salamandridae; genus Lissotriton; species Lissotriton helveticus. The sequence goes on along the minus strand of NC_136071.1, from coordinate 642,277,627 downwards.
TGCATTTGTGAAAGAATTCGCAAATTACCACCAACCACCAACCTCAAGTTGGTGGTAATTTGCGATTTCTCAAGGAGGATTCGCAAAAAAAAAATGCTTGATACATAGCATTTAAGGAATCGCAAAATGCTTGAGGAAAATAAGGATTCGCAATTTTTGTGATTCTTTATTTTGCGATTGTGAACATACATACCAAAACACAGTATGCGATTCGCAAACGGCTTCATACATCTGGCCCATAGTATCTGAGTGCAAACGTATTTCAGAATAAGCACCGCATTTGTAAAGCATGATGTAACTTTGTCATCCATTAAAAAATCTTGGCTTCTCCTGAAAATATACTCCTTGCTTTATGAGTTATATGTGTTATCGATTGCCCGTATGGAAAAGCTTGCCCAGTAGTGCGCTAGTGACAGCCTTTCATCAAAGTGCATGCGAAGGCGATCTTTCTCTTTACTTATTAAAATCCTGCTGCTGGGTTAGCCAGCCCTACGTCTATTTTCCATCTCCCAATGTCGAAGCCCACTTTGCGCTTTAAAATATTTTCGCTAGAGCTGGGTATAGTGCAGAATCAATAGTGCGTTCTTCATTTCGAGTAGGTACACTAAAAACACTATATATTTTTTTTTGGGTTGGGGGGGGAATCCATCATATAAATAACAAGTTATTAACTTCTTATCAAACTGGAAATGTTAAGTCGTAAAAATTTCTGTTCAGCTGCTGAAGATAGTCGATTTTAGAAAAAGAGCTATCTGCTTTAACATTTCAGCTTTATTGCACAGCTTTCGCAACCAAGACTTCTCACCCAAACTGTTTTTCGAGTGAGTTCTGTGCACTTTGGATTAACCAGGAAAGCTGATAAATAATAAAGAAAAAAACAACATGCAATGCCCCGATTTCTGACCTTAAATTAGTTTTTGCACAGCCTGGTTTGACACAGTAAATCCACTCCTCTTCAGGAACGCTGAACATTAATAAAAGTGAGTGTGAAAGTTCCCTCGTATCTAAAAATTCAGCTCAAATCAATTTTAGGTCATACACATAAAAGCCTCGATTGAAACTTGAAAAGTGGGTCCTTCTGTCTTTTTACATTAGCGCAGTGAGACCAAATTAGCAGGTGTGCAATTTGCACCCAATTTTGATTTTCACACCTCGGAATGTGGAAGATTGTTCCAGATGAAGCATGCTATTCCCCATTCCCTTCCAATGCTGGGAACAAGCAATCGTGATATACAATTGTGTTTTTAGTTGCAAATTCCTGATTATTTACTGGCTGATTCCTGATCGGCCCAAAGACCTAACCGGCCACCTAGCTAGGGTTTAATTGCAATCTAGAGTAAGTTATCGTATGAGCATTTGTATAGCGCCTTTAAATATTGGTGTGCCACCAAATTGCAGTCATAGTTATTGCGTCCTTTTTATATGGTTCTGGGATTTCCATCCACCCGGTTGTGCTTAGTACTTTAGTTATCATTTTGACAAAATAATACCTTCATTGTAATAAAATAGGTGATTAGGCATACATCAAGTCATTCTAACACAGTTGAAAAACATAATGACAACAAAGTATGGCTTTAATGATATCAATCATATTTAAAGCTGGTAGAGAAAATGTACACTAGCATGCTGTAGTGTTCTGTGCTGTGCCTCACTGGCACCTGTAGGTAGAACTCTGTGTTTTGAGTATTCTAGGGCTTTGCAGTAGAATGTTGACTGTTGGCAGTTTATGCCTGGAGCTCTCTTGTGTCGCTGTGTCGACTTGTTGCTGAATAAAACAACTATTTATACCACGAGTTTGCCTGCGCTCCTACTTCAATACTACAAAATTGTTGGCGACGAAGTTCATGAAAGAACAAAGAACCTCATGACTCACCTCGTACCTTCCAGAGAAGCGCATCCAAAGAAGCAAAAATCGGCTGGTGTTTTTCAAGGCTGCGGAGGACTGTTTCACTTCGAGCAGAATATTTAAGATAAGTGCACCGCGCTCTCCGCGCCACATTTCTGTGCTACACGCCGTTTGTTTCTGGTAGCGGGATAGAGGGAAACCGTCTGCGTGATTGGCATTGATGAAGACACGCATGATTGGAAGCGTTAACTCACGTCACTGACGTCAAGGTCGGCCATTTTGTGCACGTAACGCATCCTGTTGGGATCAAGTGCACGCATTGGTTGGCAGCGTACGGCAGATGAATTTAGTATGCGCATTGGTTGGCAGCGTGCGTCGCGGTCTATCATCCGCCGCATCAAGACTTCTTGAATTAACAACGCGTTACCACAGCAACGTTAACAACGTTTCCTTCATGTCATATAAACATAAAGATAAATTGTCTTTTCACGCGTGTCAGCCGACAGCGCTATTCAGAATTAAATGGACAATTTAATACCTTTCGGTTTTTTTGTTGTTTAAAAAATGTTTTGGGGGTAAAGACATTCTTTGATTTCATGGATCTGTAGAGCATCTAGTTTTTAGAAGACTAACGTTTTGTTCTTCGTGTAAGCTACAGTAGAGTCTCAAATACTGTATACACAAGTGGCACTCAGTTCATCCCAAATCTTTCCATTCAGCACAGCGACACAAACAAATTAGTGATTTGGGATTAGTGTTTTTTTCAAAATTTTCAAGTGCACCATGCAATCGGTCTCTCCTCCCCCTCCTTTTCTTGAGACACCGGGAAATCCACCAATAATTTGGAGAAAGTGTTTGACGCTTTTGAAACCTATTTAGGAGCAATTGGCGCGTCAAGATATCGCGCAGAAAGAAAGAAATGTTTATTATTACATTCATTAGGTTTCGAAGGTAGAGAGATTTATAAACATTTACCCCCTCTTATAAGGAACAACGCAGAGGAAGATGTGGATGAATATGTTGAGGCAAGAATGAGACTAGAGTTAAGATTTGATGTCAAACCCAGTCTTGTCGTAATTAGACATAAGTTCTTCAAAAGAGAGCAACTGCCAGGGGAAGACGTTGAAACCTACATATCTAGCCTAAGGCTATTAAGTGCAGAATGCGAATTTGAGGGCTTCAGAGAACAATTAATCAGAGACCAGTATATATGTAAATGCACTGACAAGTCGATCCAACAAAAACTGCTTACTTTAGGAAACCCTACACTTGAAGAGACTATCCGAACTGCCAAAAGCATAGAGTTATCTAAGAAAGAAGTTAAGGACCTTGAAAAGAAGAGTGACGAAGCAGTTTTTGTAGTTAGAACTAAAGAGAATAAGGACATCAGATCGGTTCCCAGTCAACAACGCTTCGAGAGGAACAATTTTCCTAGTTCTCAACGTTTCGAAAGAAATTCGTTTTCTAGGAGTGACATTTGCTACAGATGTGGAAATCCTTCACACAACAAGAATAACAAATGTTGTCCTGCCAGGAGTTCTGTTTGTCGTAACTGTGGAAAATATGGTCATTTTGCAAAAATTTGTCAGAATCCTAGACAGGGAAATTCTACCTTTGTCAATAAGTCTCAGGGTCAAAGCAACATCACTGGGGTAGGAAATGTTTCTGAGTTCTTTGATAATACAGGTAAAGGTCCCAGTCCCATTAACAGCATCCAAGACGATCTCAGAGATATGGTTGTGGTGGTACAAGAAAATTCAGACTTTAGTGATAACGTCCAAGGTGATTCTAAGGGAATGGTTGTAGTTGTGCGTGAAGATGGTGTCATCATTGGTGACCCTTCCGAATGTGTTAATCCTTATGAAAATTTCGGTGTGGGTGATAAAGTAATTTCCCTGTTAGTAGACTCAGGTGCAAGAGTAACCATGATCACCCAGGAATTATTTGAGGAGACTTGGCCAGAGAGAAAACTTGAGCCTCCTGATAGAGCTCCTGTTTCTTATGAAGGACGCAGAATAGCACTACTTGGTTATTTTGAGGATGTCCTACAATTAAGGGGCAGGAAAAATTTTGGAAAGATATATGTCTCAATTGAAGGGTTGAATATCTTGGGTTGGTTTCATGGGGGTTTGTTCCGATTGGTCCTAAGACCAGGCGCAAAAGAACAGGTTGGCATAGCTGAACCTGACAACTGTGTTGATAATCTTGCTGTAGTAGGTTCAGATGACTACGTGGAGAGTTTAGCTCGCAGGTTTCCCACTGTTTTTGGGAAGGGACTGGGGATGATTAAGGACTTTAGCCATGAGATTAGAGTAAAAGATGGAGCCATCCCTATCAAACATAAGGTAAGGGGTGTCCCTTTTAGTGTAAGGGATAGTCTAGAAGCTGAATTGATCGAGTTATGCAAGAAAGGGATCATTGAACCAATCGAATCATCTTTGTGGTTGTCTCCTCTTGTTGTCGCCAGAAAAAGGAATGGTGATATGCGCGTCTGTGTGGATTTGCGCAGTCTAAATAAAAACATCTGGATTGACTCACACCCTTTGCCCAAAATTACAGATTTGTTGTCTCTTACCAGAGGCGCAAAATGGTTTACAAAGTTGGACTTAGCTTCTGCGTACCATCAAGTGGTGTTGAGTGAATCCTCTAAACATTTGACTGCATTTGTTTCTCCTTTTGGCAGTTTCCAGTACTGCAGAATGCCGTTCGGCCTCGCGTCGGCGGCAGCTGTTTTTCAAAGATTAATGAGTCAAATGTTTAAAGATACACCTGGAGTAATTGTTTTCCAGGATGATGTTTTAATTTTTGGCGAAAACAAAGAGGATCATGGAAATTCTTTGAATCAAGTTTTGGAAATCATGCAAGATAAAGGCATTGTACTTAAACGAGAAAAGTGTGTTTTCCTAAAGGAAAAAATTGAATTTCTTGGACATGTGGTTTCACACAATGGGGTAGAGCCACGTCCCGGGTTGGTAAAAGCCATTGTGGATGCATCTCCTCCTGTTGATAAAGCTGGTTTGAAATCTTTTATAGGACTCAGTGAGTTCTACTCTAGGTTTATCAAGGATTATGCATCAAAAGTTCAGCCACTTACTAACATGTTAAAGAAGAGTGTGCCTTTTGTATGGGATAAGAACTGTCAAGAAATCTTCCAATGGATTAAGTCTCAGTTAGTGAGTGACAATATTCTCAAAGCGTTTGATCCCAATAGAGAGTGTGTTGTGACTGTTGATGCCAGTGGATTTGGTCTTGGAGCCGTTCTCACTCAAAAGAGTGGTCAGGTTGACAACACCATTGCGTACTCTTCAAGAGTGTTGCGTGGTGCTGAAGTGAATTTCTCTGTTATTGAGAAAGAGCTTTTAGCCTGCTGGTGGGCGGTGAGGAAATTTAACTCTTTTCTCTGGGGTAGTCACTTTGTAATACGTACTGATCATAATCCTTTAGTCTCAATTTTATCTGGTGAAAAGATTAAGGAGCACACTCCCAGGATTGCTAGGTTGTCAACAAAGTTACTCCAGTACAATTTTGATGTCGTCTATTTGCCAGGTGTGAAGAATGTCAGAGCGGATTATTTTTCACGTTTTCCTATTTCTGGTAATGATTCTGATTTTGAAAAGGAAGATGATCAAGAAGATTGTTTCGTTGCTGCTATAGATCTTGAGGGAATGTGTGCTGTCAATGAACCGAATGGAGAAGGGAGTTGTTGAAAGATGAAGTTCTTGTCCGGGTCATAAATTATTTGAAATCCGGTTGGCCCAAGGAGAAAAATGTCTCAGGGCAATTCTAGACTTTTGTTAAGGTTGCCGATGAACTCACAGTTGAGGATGGCATCCTTATGCGGTGTGGTAGACTTATTCCTCCTGAGAGTTTAAGAAAACGTCTCGTAGATGGTGCGCATGAAGGTCATTTAGGGAAAACATTCACCAAGCGAAGACTGCGGGATGTGTTTTGGTGGCCACAAATGGATGTGTGTGTCGATGCTCTAGTTGATAGTTGTGTTATTTGTAAGTCCTCCGACAAGAGCCACACACTTAGAACGCCTCCTTTGGAGCCTATTCTTTATTTATTTATTTATTTATTTATTTATTTATTGGCATTTCTAAAGCACAGCATATACCCTGGGGTGTCTTGGCGCTGAGTAATTTGCCGGCCGGATGAAAAACTGCCTTGCTCTGATCACTTTTCTATACCAGGAATGAATTACTAAATTATCTATTAAACAGCCAAGTTTTTAATTTTTTGCGGAATTGAAGTAATGTGGGACATGCCCTAATGTCCTGGGGTAAAGTATTCCAAAGTTTGGAAGCTGCCACTACAAACCGTCGGTCTCCCCACATCACGGTTTTGGTGCGTGGTACCATAAGTTGGTTACTGTTGGTGGAGCGCAGTTGGCGTGTGGGTTGATACGGTCGTAGATGGTCTTTAAGGAACTGTGGGCCCTGTTTATTTAGGACTTTATACACAATGCACTGGGATTTAAATCTGGCTCTATTCTGAATCGTCAACCAGTGTAGTTTGGAAATGGCATTGGATAAAGGAGCAAACTTTGGAATTCCCAGAATAAGACGTGCTGCTGCGTTCTGTATAGTCTGCAGTTTTTTAAGGACTCTTACTTGGGCATTGATAAAAAGTCCATTGCAATAATCTAGGGATGTCAGGACTAGTGAGCTCACCAGAGTTTTAATGGCGGTGGTAGGAAGATAGGGGCTTATCTTTCGGATCATGCGCAGTTTATAGTGGGCTACTGAGGCCACTTTGCTGGCATGGTCCATGAAATTCAGATGGTTGTCAAAAATTATCCCTAAGTTCCTTACTTTAGTCACTGGATCTGGGGGGGCACCAAAAGTTTGGGGCCACCACGAGGTAGGCCATTCTGGTGAGAGTTGTCCAAAAATCATAACTTCGGTTTTTTCCGAGTTTAGTTTTAGGCAGTTTGCTGCCATCCATTCACCTAGTTCTGTCAGTCCTCTCTGGAATCTTTTAGCTACCTCCTCTCCATCACCCCTTATAGCCAGCACCAATTGTGTGTCGTCCGCGTAGGAGGTTAGGCTCATCCCATGTGCCTTGATGACATTGGCCAGGTCCGACACATATATATTAAAAAGTGTCGGACTCAGGGATGAGCCTTGAGGTACCCCACACGGTTGTGACAATTTGGCAGATTGATAAGGGCCCAGAGAGACAGCCTGCGTTCTCTCCGAGAGAAAGGAGGCGAGGAGAGCTCTTGCCGTGGAGGAAATGCCTATTTTTCCGACACGGTCGACCAGAGTACCGTGGTCGACCGTGTCGAAAGCTGCTGAGAGATCCAGCAGTACCAACACCGCTGTTCCGCCTTGGTCTCTTATTATTCTTACGTCTTCAGTTGCTTTAATAAGGGCAGTTTCAGTCCCATGGTATTTCCTAAATCCATACTGAGTATCATCTAACTTCTTGTGGGTTTCTATGTACTCAGTTAATTGTAGGTTCATGGCCTTTTCCACCACTTTGGCCATGAACGGAAGGCTGGCGATGGGTCGGTAATTTTTTAATTCTGACTTATCAGCTCCTGACTTTTTCAACAGTGGTTTGAGCAGTGTGGTTTTTAGATTAATGGGATATGTCCCTGAGAGCAGGATGGAATTACAGACTTGTGTCAACACTGGTATGATTGAATCCATCACCGGTAAGAGTGCCGATAGTGGGCAAGGGTCCAACTTGGATCCTGCTTTAATTGTCGATACAATTTGTAGTACTTGATCTTCTGTCAGTGGTTGAAAGTCTGTGAAGGATGAAGTCCCTGTTAGTGTTAAGTCTTCCTGACTGTTATTGAGATCATTTGAGTGCGTGATTTTTGCCAGAAATGGTTGATAAATATCATCCACCTTCTTAAAAAAGAAGTCGGCTATGGCGTCGCACATGTCTTGGGTTTGAGGTGGGGTCAGGTCTGGAATATTACCCGAGAGCACTTTAGTTATATCATATAATTTTTTGCTCGAGTTCTTTGCCTGCTCAATTTGCCTCATATAGTACTCTTTTTTTGCTTTTATAATCATGGCTTTGTATCTTGCCAAGGCCGCCTTGTATTTAGTTTTACTTGTAGGATCATAAGACTTTCTCCATTGTCTTTCCCAATATCTGTTCTGTAATTTTTGTGTTTTTAGTTCATCCGAGTACCATGGTGCGGTAGGGGTGGTCCTGTTCATGGATAATTTCTTAGTGGGGGCTAATGAATTCATGGCATGTCCCAACCAGTCATGGAGTTGTTGTATAGCCAGGTTGGGATTGGCCGAGATTGACGGGCGAGAATCATCCAGATGGCTTTTTAGATCCTGCTGATTGACATTGTGCCAAGCTTTAAAGGTTATAGGCTGGTGAGGGGAAGTGTCTGTAATAGATTTTTTATCCATAGCCAAGGTGCAAAAAACTGCATAATGGTCTGTCCATGGCAGTGGACAGATATCATTTACTTGGAGCCCCTGGGCACTAGAGAAGATGGCGTCCAAAATGTGTCCCGCTTGGTGAGTGGGGGAGGTAACCAGTTGATGTAACCCCAAGACTTCCATATCTGCAATGAGAGCTTGGGTTTCTTTGTTGTTGTTATCGTCTAGGTGGATATTCAGATCACCTAATACTGTGATCGATTCTTCTAATGCTAGAGATTCCAACTGTGTGCTAATACTTGTTAGAAAGCCAGTTTTGACTCCTGGGGGCCTATATATAAGAAGCCCTTTAAAGTTGACTTGTTGGCTAAGTCTAATAGAAAACATCATGGCCTCACATGAGGTGTCCTGTATTTGAGTCACTATTACCTCCATGTTTTCTCTAGCTATAATGGCGATCCCTCCGCCTCTCTGTCTAGGTTTATCATTCTGTCTTGATCTATCTTGTCTGTATGCTTTGTAGCCTATGGGTGTGGCAGAGACCATGTCCGGGCCAGATGATTCATCTGTCCATGTCTCAGTGATGAAAAGTACATCTAGCTTAGAATCTGCTATTAAGTCAGCGATTTCTTGGCTATGTTTGCATAGGGACCGTGCATTAATGAGGGCAAAGACTGCTTTATTAGATGTAGGTATACGTTTTAAGGGGTTCTTTACACCTTGCGGCAGAGTTGTATAGCGGCAGTGAGGACAACACAGTTGGATTTCTGTCTGCGTGTTGCCAAGATCAAATGTGACGCAAGCGTGGTTCCTTGGTATTCTAAGGTTAAGGAGAACATCCCTGGGGTAGACCGAGCTAGCACCTATCAGAATCGGGCCAGGGGTCGTGGCCCTCGGCCCGGTCCCGGCGCGGACGGGCGCAGACGGGCTTGCCTTAGGCGCGCCTTCGGCGCGCCGTCGGCGCGCCCGCTGCGCCCGCCCGCTGCGCGGGCGGGATGGTGCCATATCTTTATTCGTTTTTGGGCGGAGGAGGGTGGGAGGGTTCTATGGACTGCAGCGCTGACCTTCCCTCACCAAGATGGCGCCTCGGGAGGGTCAGGTGAGGTCAGGGCGCCTTCCTGCAGCGCGCTCTGCCTGCCAAGTAAACAGCGACCTCTGGTGAAGTAATCTCACCTTCGAGGTAAAAGTAGGTTAAAATAGCGCAATTAAAATATTATACAGTTTTAAAAAACAGACCGTCCTTTAAAGTTGCGAGGAGGTGTAGTAATTCTGGGCTACAAAGGTATAGAGAAGAATCCCCCGGCTTCCGCCTCAGGGGAGAGCAAAATGCAAAAATTACCTAGCCAACCCTGTCCCTGCCTTAAGTATCCTGGGAGGGCGGGAGGGTTCTATGGACTGCAGCGCTGACCTTCCCTCACCAAGATGGCGCCTCGGGAGGGTCAGGTGAGGTCAGGGCGCCTTCCTGCAGCGCGCTCTGCCTGCCAAGTAAACAGCGACCTCTGGTGAAGTAATCTCACCTTCGAGGTAAAAGTAGGTTAAAATAGCGCAATTAAAATATTATACAGTTTTAAAAAACAGACCGTCCTTTAAAGTTGCGAGGAGGTGTAGTAATTCTGGGCTACAAAGGTATAGAGAAGAATCCCCCGGCTTCCGCCTCAGGGGAGAGCAAAATGCAAAAATTAAAGGATTTTGAGAGAGCGTGGGAAAGGATTGGAGTTGATTTAGTTGGTCCTTTTAATCTCTTACCTTCTTCTTCACGCTTTGCCATTGTTGCCATTGATTACTACTCCAAATGGCCGGAGGTTCGGTTTATCAGTGAGCCTTCCTCAGCCAATGTTATTTCTTTTCTAAAGGATGTTTTCCTTAGGGAAGGGTTCCCTTCGGTTGTCATGACGGACAATGGTGTGCAGTTTGTGAGTTCTGAATTTGAGTGTTTTCTTAGACAAGGTGGCGTCTCTCACAAGAAGAGTTCTTTTTATCACCCTCAGGCCAATGGCCTTGTTGAGAGAATGAACCGTGTGTTGAATAATTGTGTGCAATGGGCTATTGCCAGCAAGTGTGTTCTTGAAAATGCTGTTCGTTCCATGTTATGGTTCTATCGCACCACTGCACATTCGTCTACTGGTGTGTCTCCATTTGAACTTCTAAGAGGGAGAAAACCCTCCACCAAGATTTGTCCAGGCTGGATGTTAAAATGGGTCAAGATGAATGTAATGGATGGCATAGATGGATTTGTAAGGGACAATATTACTAAAGTACAAGCAAAGCAGAAAGCTTATTTTGATGAAAGAAAAAGGGCTGTACCGCACAATATTCGTGCTGGAGATGTTGTTCGTATTAAGAGTCCTGTTCATGTCACCAAGGGAAGAAGTAAATTCTCCGAGCCTTTAGTTGTTGATAAGGTTTGCGGCAATGCTGTGCGTGTCAACAACAACCATTGGTGGAATGTATGTAAAGTTGTTAAAGTCGATGTCAGGAATCTTGACTCTGTTAACAATAATCTTTTGTCTGATTCTCGTCCTGATGCCAATTGTACTAATAACATATATAATGATGGTAGCGTGTTCCCTGGACTTCGCAGGAGTTTGAGAGAGTCTAGGATTCCTGCCAGGTTTAGGTAATTACCCAGTTAATAGTCTTCTGTTTTAGTGGGTGCTTTCTTTGTTCTTTTCTACTGTTATTCCTTTTTACCTTTTCTCCTTTCCTCTCTTTTCTTCCTCTGGTTTTCACTTTTCTTTCCCTCTCTAAGTTCTTCTTCTTAGTTCTTCTTCTTTTGTTTTATAGGAAAGAGGATAATGTAGTGTTCTGTGCTGTGCCTCACTGGCACCTGTAGGTAGAACTCTGTGTTTTGAGTATTCGAGGGCTTTGCAGTAGAATGTTGACTGTTGGCAGTTTATGCCTGGAGCTCTCTTGTGTCGCTGTGTCGACTTGTTGCTGAATAAAACAACTATTTATACCACGAGTTTGCCTGCGCTCCTACTTCAATACTACACATGCCTTTGAGTGCACTAAGGGTTTCATTATAAGTGCCCCACAAACTCCCTGTGATTTCCCTGTCCTTCGAAGTACATCACTGTTGGGGGTCACAGGTAATTCTGCGGTGGGTAAATAACAGAAAATAAAGGTTATTGCCAACAAAAACAAGCAGGAATTGGTGTTTCCATGGCAATTCCTTAAGACAATAGATAACACAATGTTCAATACTAGCATATATAATGAGGAGCCTATTCTACTCCTCAGCTGCCTGCTAAGCTGAGCTTCCCAGTCTGCTGCCTTGTGTGTAATGCTGCTTTGAGTATTCTTACCACTACTTTTGCTCTTTTGTGTTTTCTTCCCCTGCTCTCCCTTCGCCAGCTCGACACACCCCCCTCCCCCTTTCCTTCTGTATCCCCTGGTTGTTTACCCGCCGCTGCCCTGCGGCCACGCCCCCTCGCCGTCCCTCTCCTGCCTCCCAGCTGCGCCTCCCTCCATCTCCACCTTAAATGGCGACAGCCACTCAGACGCCCAGCGGACGCGTGCAGCGGGAGTGCCGATTGTGCCCCAAAGGCGTGCCAAAGACAAGCCCGTCTGCGCCCGTCCGTGACTGGACCGCGCCCAGCGCCAGGATCCCTGGACCATGTGCACTCCACAATGCCAGACTCCGATATGACGCCAACACTCTCCACGCTCTCAACACCGGCCGGGACCACCTCTGCTTCCAGGCTGCCCCAAAATGCACCCATGGACCCTTCTGCTGCCACACCTGCAGCTTCTCCTGCGACAGAACCACCCAGCCCCCAAGGAGCGGACCCAACCACCTTCGCTGCATACTCCTCAACACCCGCTCCGCATGCAAACACGTCGTCGAGCTTTGGGACCTGCTCGACACCACCGCACCCGACGTGGCATTCCTGACCGAGACCTGGTGGAACAACTCCTCGGCCCCGGACGTCGCCATAGCCATCCCGGATGGCTACAAGATCTCCCGCAGAGACTGCACCAACGGAATCGGAGGAGGAATAGACATCGTCCGCAAGTCCACCCTCTACGTCCACACCCTCACAGACGACTCCCTCAACTCCGCCGAACACCTCCACTTCCAGATCCACACCAATCTCAACACCACCCTCAGAGGAACACTCGTCTACAAACCTCCCAGACCCCGGGCCCTGTTCAGCGACTCCATCGCTTACCTCACCAGCACCCACGCACTCGCCTCCACGGACTACATCGTCCTCGGGGACCTGAATTTCCACCTTGAGAACAACAACGATACCAACTCTGCCACCCTGATTGCCAACCTCGCCAACCTCGGCCTCCGACAACTCATCACCGAACCCACCCATGCCGCCAGCCACACGCTTGACCCCATCTTCTCCACAAGTCACCTTCAACAACACCACCGAACTCCACTGGACTGACCACCGCTGCATCCACTTCACATTCAAGAAAGCAACCACACACCACCGCACACAACAGCTGCCCCGCCGCTGCTGGGGCAAAATCACTGAGGACCAGTTGACCACCACCCTCTCCCTGAACCCACCCACCGACCCCATAGACTCAGACGCCACCACCGTGGATCGAAGACTGCGCCAACACTCGCCCCGCTAAAGAAACCCTCCATCAACCACCCCAGCAAGAAAGCCACCTGGTTCACCGAAGAGCTCCAGACCTCCAAACACACATGCCAGAAGCTGGAGAAGAAATGGCTCCACGACCGCACGCCAGACAGCCACGCTGCCCACAAGGACACCATCCGCAGACATCACCAACTCATCAGAAAGCCAAGAGATCTTCCTTCAAAGCTCGCCTGGATAACAACGCACACGACTGCAAAGAGCTCTTCAGCATCGTGAAGGAACTCTCCAACCCCAGCGCTAACACCAACGACATCTCGCCCTCGCAAGGATTGTCCAACTCACTGGCCACCTTCTTTCACCGCAAGATCGTCGACATCCATGACAGCTTCAACACCCCGTCCGCCTCGACCACAACAGACCCCTCCCTGAACACCACCTGCACCAACCAGCTGACCTCCTGGACCCACGTCAACGACGACGAGACACGGAAGGTTATGTACTCCATCCGCTCGGGTTCTCCAGCAGACCCCTGCCCGCACCACGTGTTCAACAAAGCAGGCGCTACCATCGCCCCAAACTACGGGAGGTCGTCAACATCACCTTCGACACAGCAACATTTCCTGGAAAGCTGGAAGCACGCCGAAATCAACGACCTCCTCAAGAAGCCCAAGGCGGACCCCAAGGACCTCAAGAACTTCTGTCCCATCTCCCTGCTCCCCTTTCCGGCGGAGGTCATCGAGAAAATCACCAACATACAGCTGACCCGCCACCTCGAGGACAACAACATCCTAGACCTGTCGCAATCCGGATTCAGACAGAACCACAGCACTGAGACAGCCCTCATCGCCGCCACAGACGACATCCGACGCCAACTAGACAACGGCGAAACCTCAGCCCTCATCCTCCTGGACATGTCAGCCGCCTTCGACATGGTCTGCCACCGCACACTAACCGAACACGCCTCCAAGAAGCCGGAATTCAGGAGAAAGCCCTGGACTGGACCACATCCTTCCTCTCTGGCAGAACTCAGAGAATCCGCCTCCCACCCTACCGATCCGAAGCAACCAACCTCATCTGCGGCGTACCCCAGGGCTCATCCCTCAGCCCGACCCTGTTCAATGTCTACATGGCCCCCCTTGCACAAGTGGCCCGCCAACATGACCTGAACATCATCTCCTATGCCGACGACACCCAGCTCATCCTCTCCCTCATCAAGGACCCGCACACCGCCAAAAGCAACCTCCACGAGGGAATGAAGGCCATCGCCGAGTGGATGAGGAGCAGCCGCCTGAAGCTGAACTCGGACAAGACGGAAGTCCTCATCCCCCTTCTGCCTGGGACGACTTCTGGTGGCCAACCACACTAGGAACAGCACCAACACCCAAGGACCACGCACGCAACCTGGGATTCATCCTCGACTCCACCCTCTCCATGTCTAAGCAGGTCAACGCCATCTCCTCCTCCTGCTACAACACCCTCCGCATGCTCCGCAGGATCTACAAGTGTATCCCGACCGAAACCAGAAGAACGGTGACCCAAGTCCTCATCAGCAGCAGGCTGGACTACGGCAACGCACTCTACGCAGGAATCCCGACTAAACACCTACAGCGACTGCAACGCATCCAGAACGCCTCAGCCCGCCAGCTCCGCTCCACCAGCCTCGTCCTCGCCGCCATCCCGCGATCCCAATGCACTACTTCCGGCGGCATATCCTTCTCCTCCCTCGCTGCCAAGAACAGGAACACCCTCCCCACCCACCTGCGGCAGACCCAGGACCTGATCACCTTCAGGAGGCTCCTCAAGACCTGGCTCTTCGAGCAGTAACAGCAACCCCCTCCCCCCTCAGCGCCTTGGGACCCTCACGGGTGAGTAGTGCGCTTTACAAATTCTGTGATTGATTGATTGATCAACCTGATCTGTTTTTGTGCCCACTTTGTGTCTCAGTCTGATATGAAGTGTATATTTTTTCCTTGCAAAACACTTCTCTGTTTAGACCTGTCAAAGAAAGTCAGTCAAAATGGAGCTGCGGTATTAGAATGTTGTCCCACTGAAAGAGCGCTTGCTGACTGCAGGTACAAGGTAAAAACCTCTATTGCCTATGTTAAGGCTTAGGGCCAGATTTACAGTTCGACTGACAGGGTACTATGTTGTAAATGTGACAACTAACCTTCCCCCAAATGGACAGATATCCTACCTCATTTAGAGTCAGGCCGACCATCAGCTTTCCATAGACAGTGCCTGTCAGATCTGGGGGTTTCTAGTCGGCAGAGATAGGTACCAATGTCCAAATAGGGCCCCTTGCTTCTAATCAGGGTAAGGGGGATACACTCTTTAGATAACCCCTGCTCACCCCCTTGGTAGCTTGGCACGAGCAGACAGGCTTATCAAAGGCAATGTGTAAAGTATTTGTACCAACGCTCACAGTAACACAGTGAAAACACCACAAATAGACCACACCAGTTTAGAAAAATAGAGTTATTTAATCTAAACTACCCAAGACCACAACAACAAAAATCCAACATACACAGTTCAAGAATATGATTTTAAAAGAGTTCTAGGGTTTGCGTCAAAATAATCCACAGTTGCATCACGTTTAGCCAAAAGTACCTTCAGATGCGACAAAAGTTCCAAAGTGAAAGCTGCAGCGTTAAAAAACAAGCAATGCGTCACTCCTGAGACCCTGGGGAGGCGATGTGACAGCCCCGCTGAACGCAACGGACGTGTTGCGACGAATCCGGTCTGTATGGGGAGGGAGGCGATCCCTTGTATGGGTTCCGGTGCGCAGGTTTCGTAGGAAGCGTCTGGCAAAGGTACGATGCAACGATCTTCGGGACAGCGACGATCTCAGGAGCGGTCTTCTTCTCTCGCGGCCCATCGATGCGATGGCTCTGCGACGACACTCACAGGGACGTGATGCAGTCTGCAAGCAAGTGGTGCGACGATCTCACCCAGCGACAACCGGCACTCCCACGATACTCGCAGTGATGGTAATCTTCCCGCACCGGAGCGATGCGTTCCACAAGCGAAGGATGCGTCGGTTCTTGCAGCGGCAACAGGCACTGCGACGATCTCGATCTTCGCGGTGGCGGGAATTTCCTCGCACTGTCGGGGATGCGCTCTGCGAGCGAGCGATGTGTGAAAATTTGCAGATTGTCTTATTTTCTCCTTGTCCAGCTTCCCAAACAACAGGTACAACTTTCAGAGGCACCACGACTGGACCAAGCACTCTAGGAAGGACAGAACTCTCTCAGTAGAGTTCAGGGGGAAGCTGAGGGCGAAGTCCTTTTGTTCCTGGGACTGCTTAACAGGGAGCCAGCTCTACTCAGGCCCTTGGAGATCTCTTCAAGCAAGAGGACACAGCACAAAGCAAAGTACTTCCCCTCTCCTTGGCAGCAAAGCAACTGCAGGTCAGCCCACAAGTACACAGCAGGACAGTCCTTCCTCTTTAGTCTTCCAGTTTTCTCCTTGACAGAGGTTCCTTTTTGATTGCAGGATGATCTAATCTGTAGTCTGTGGTCCTGTACTTATACCCCAAAAAGTCTTTGTTCCCTTTGTGCAGAAGGGCTCTGAGCCCGGTCTGAACCAGCTCTGGGTGTTCCTTGAGAACTTTGTTTTCCTGGCTTCTCCTTTCCTTTCAGAGAGAGGGGCAGGGTTTGTCAGCCGCCCAGCAGGAAGTGGAGCCAGCATTGTGGAAGGCAGGCACAGCCCTATTCAGGCCCAGGTGCTATCCCCTCCCACCACTCTAGATGCAGATGGAACTATTCAGCCCAGGGATGGCCCACTCAGCCTCTGGGAGCCACCCAACCTCTGTCACTCACAAACCAGACAGTCAATTCACAAACAGGCCAAGGCACACAGAAAGGTCAGACGAGAAAACAGCCACCTTCTAAAAGTGCTGTTTTCAAACACAGGATTTAAAAAAACATCCTTCCTAAAAGATGTGTTATTATATTCTGAGTTCAGGGATATCAGACTTTTATGTCCTATCTTGCTCCTATGGGAAGATATGCAGGTAACCACTGTACACAGCATTCCCCATTATAGCCTAAGGGCAAGATAGCCTTACAATAGTGAAAAACTAAAATGGCTGTAATTCACTAAAAGAGTATGTCACCCACACTAGTACATGCTCTACCTCTCACATACACTGCACCCTGCCCAGGGGGGTACCTTGGGTCTTCCATGGGGGTGTGCAATGTGTACAGAAAGGGAAGGGTTATGCTTCGTCAGTGGGGACACTGGCCAGGTTGACATGGCAGTTCAGAGACTGAACACAGGCACTGCGGTGGCAGAACTGAGACACCATTTTAGGGCTACTCGTGTGCTAGTAGCATTTGAATCACCAGCCCTGGCACACTCAGTGCACTTTACTAGGGACGTCTTGGAAATACAAATATGCCAATCATGGATAACCAATTACAATAACAATTTACTCAGGGAGCACTTGCACTTTGACACTGATCAGCTGTGGCAAAGTGCCCAAAGCATCTAAACCAGCAAAAACTAAATCCAGCACAGCGTCAAAAATACAGGAGGTAGAGGCAAAATGTCAGGGGAAACCACGCCAAAGATGCCCGGTCTAACAGTGCCTCAGTTGATTCATATTTGTATTCAAATAACTTTATTCCGACCACCAGGGCCATAGCTGTGCAGGTAAAAACATAGATAAAAATCCTCAATTATGGAAGTAAAACTGTCCAAAACAGTGCAAATTATCATAAAATTTCACCAATAAATATTACAAAATATATAAAATTAGAGATTAAGAAGGCACAATGCATCACATACTATCATCATGAGGTTCTAATCACCAAAGATTAAGCAGGAAGTAAAAGCTTCCTGCTCTGAATCCACGTGGGCCTTAGGAACTTAGGGCCTGATTACAATGGCAGAGGGATTGCCATCACCGGCCCGGCAGTGGCGGTCCCTCTGCCATCTGCATGCCCTTTTCCCCCTGCCAGGTCAGGATGGCGGGGGGAAATGATCTGCAAGCGTGGCGGGTACGAAGACAGCATGCCACGCTTTCCCTACAGGCAGTCGTAACGATTGTCTGGTGGTGCGGATATGGCCGTGGATATGGGGGCGGTGCCTCGAAAGCACTGCCAGCCCGATCACAATGCTGGCATCAGCCAGCTTTGGAAAGGCTGGTGGAGGCTGGCTTTGGGGGTGGGGGCTATTCTGCACAGGGGTACCCATGGTACCCCCCTCCATTTCCATGCACAAGATAGCAGGCACCGCGCGGTGCCTGCCACATTGTGCATGGATATGCACAACATGGCTATTGACCATTGCAACGGGTAGTGCAGCCAGCAGCACCTGCCGCAATGTTGGATTGCCAGATGCGACCACCGCGGTGGCGGTCGCATCATTACCAGGGGTGCGGGACCGCTGCATAGCAAACGGGCGGTCCCGTTACCGCTAGGGTGGCGGGCAGACTGAAGTAAACCTGCCATCCTGATGACACCCTTATCAAGAGGTATGGCATATTTTAAACAACAATCAGATCTCAGAATACGGAGTGCCACTAGATAGCTACGCTGGGAAAATCGCCTACAGATGGGAGCTAGCCAAAACTTGTGGGGCGAGCTCGGCAGGACAAACAAACAAAACATGTGGGACACATTCAACCTGAAACTGACATACAGGACATGTACCAATAGCCTCAACAGACCAACTCTTTGTAAAAGCTCTCAGCGGGACAGTACCTGCTCTAAATTGAAAGCTCAATTTCCTGTCCCAAGGGACACTCATTTGATCCCAATAAGGCCTGAATCTTACATGGGACTTGGAATCAAGAAATATTCCAGCTAAAGTGGGTAGATGCTCTTGAGGCAATTTTTGACTCTATCCCTGAACAGTTTAGCTTTCTGAAGGCATTTTTGGATTGGAAGGATATGGTGGCTGCGTGGGTCCATATTTCAGGAGCCCAAATGTAATCTAGCATGTCTTTATTATAAATAAGCCAAGGAATTCTTACTGACTGCCAGCATGACATCCTGGAGAGCTATGGTATAATGTTCAAGTTCGGGGGTAGACCATACCTGCCTCCAGTAAAGCAATGGGAAAAGTCAGGCTTTGTTCTGGAGGCTTCTTAGACCCATTTCCATAAAAAGTGGAACCAAAGGCTTACTGGCAGGAAGGTAAACCAGTTTACAGGGAAATTTATTTTTGGTAGCTGTGACTGTGTCAATATTTGTGTGACCCCATAACTGAACCCTGTAGAATTCTGACCCTAGTGCCCTGGCTTAATATAAGTGGATGGCAAGCTGGTATTATTGGATGGCAGGCCTCAGTTGAATCAATCAAAAGAGGGCTTCTTCCAACAGCCCAATGGAGTAAGATCCATTGATGGAAGGTCATAACTCCACCGACCTTAATTGTGGTGGATGGTGTGGTGTTTTAATATCCGTCAACGTCAAATAAATCCTGGCAGTGAGGGACGGAAAAAAACAAATAATGAAGCCTACTCTCTGGGTATGAGAGGTCATTAGTTATTTGTTTTATGAAAAACAAAAATTTTGGGATCATTTGCTGGTGTAATTCAAGTAATTTCGATAATTTTGTTGCAAAATTCAAGCGTTTGTACCAAAATTATGCCATTGCATAGTAAGAATTTCAATCAGGGAAAAACCTAAGGTGAGATGCACAGAAATAAAGTGATCTGCACAAATGCAAGTAGTATTTTCTGAAATTGAGCAGTAATTCTTTAACACAACCGGTCAATATTCATTTTAGGTTGATTTTTTCCCAAGCAGAACATTAGGTAACTTTTGTGCACGGAAGTACAGTTCTAAACATGAACAACAATGTTCTGAACTCAAAAAGTGTAAGGAAATTCCTCTTTTTGTATGTTCACCCCTGCCTTTTTGGACTGATACTGCTGTTTTTCCGACTCTGAGAGTGCGCTGAGGCTTGCTAACCAGACTCAGTGCTAGTGTTCTGGACCTTACAAAGTCTATGTTGAATTGGCTATACTAAATTGACAAGTATTGACTCACTTATAAGTCCATAGTATAAGGTACTCAGGGCATGTAAAACAGAGTGTACACCCAAGAATGCAGCAATGTTTGTGCCTCCTCCCCAATGTGACAAAGAAAGAAATGGCTCCAAGCCTGCCACTTCAGGTGGAAAGAGCAGTGTTTACACAGCAATTTCGAATTTACCATTTAAAACCAATTGCAAATCCAGCTCTCCCATAACCATGTAAATCTCCCCCATGGAAGGTCTATGGAGCGCTATTGCAAGCAGCTATATACAGTTACCTAAGACATATACATTTTCATATGTCTTAACAGCAACACTTCGAAATTCTCCTTTTGTGGGGGAAAGGTTAGTAGCCCCATTGGTTAACACAAGGTTACCAGTTGGCACCCCAGTCTGGATAACCTCTGAATGGGGTTACTTATCTGAGGACTGTATGGTATCAAATTGATTGTGACAATGAATCGGACCTGATGCCCAGGTCAAAATTATGGTCACAATTAATGCTAAGCAACTTTTAGAAAGTTGTCACTCTGTGCCCATCTTGTCAATCAATAAGAAAGAAATTATCTTTCACTTTATTCATTGAACATTGAAGCTCTTTAAAACTGACAAGACCGTGGTCCAGGCACATGACCATTGGGACACCAGGATTTAAAACCCTAATCTTCAGAGGGATAATCTAACACTTTAACCATTAGTCCAAAAGCAATGTGTGACTTGTTAGTACAAAACATAGCTATGATATTCAGTCTAAAATTACATGTCAATGTGGAGCTCTATGTAAGTATAAAATGACAGCCACGCCATTTACAGACTGGGGTAGGAGTGGGAGAGAGAGAAAATAAGAGGTTGTCTTTATATTCTGGACTTGATACACTTAAAAAGAATAACTTCAGGCAAAGTGAAAAGAAAAAATGTTTGACAATCAATGAAAAATGTATCATTATCCTGTATTCGTGGTACATTGGTATTCCTTGTACTTGACCAGAATCAAGAAAACGAAGAGGCTAGCATGAGTCACTAAGGGCCTTTTGTATCAAAATCCTCTTTTGCGATTCTCAAATAGCGATTTTGCAAATATCTATTTAAGAATCGCAAAATGCTATGTATGTAGGATTTGCAATAAATTTTGCGAATCCTACATATTCCTTAATTGCGAATCTCAAATTGCGATTCGCAATTAAGGAATACCTCCCCATTCATTGCTATGGGCCTAGAGACCCATAGGAATGAATGGGAAGACATTTTCAATTTGCGATTAGCAATTAGAGAATCGCAAATTGAGAATGCCATTTCAAGGGTGCAAGGGTGTCAAAAGGACACCTTGTTGCATGCCTGAAATAAGCATGGGTGCACATGCGACGCACATACATGCCCTAAGGGCATGTATGTGCTTCACATTGCACTTTGAGAAATGCAAAAAATAGCATTTTTCAAAGAAATCGCAACTTACCACCAACTTAAAGTTGGTGGTAATTTGCGATTCCTTAAGGCCAAATTGCACTGTTTTGCTGCTTCTTACATTGTATTTAAGGAATCACAAAATATGTGATTCCTTAAATGCAATCGCAAAATAAGGAATCGCAAATTTTGCTATTCCTTATTTTGCACGCAGATTTGACTTCATACATACCATTTAGCAAAATTGCAATCGCAAATGCCAAAATGATGCGAATTTCGGCATTTGCGATCACAATTTTGCTTGATACATATGGCCCTGAGGACCTGGAGTAAAATAATAGCAAAAACGGCAGAGGTCCCTAATTCCATTTACAGCAATGTTTTAACCAGTGGTATATTTAATCAAAGGACAAAAGAAAAAAATATATAATAGAAATAGTGATGCATTTGGTGCTAGTGCCAAAGTGCCCGGGCTCTCTTGTATGTGATACACAAAAGTGATGAAATGTGCACAACATGACTATCATGAAAACAATAATAGCACAACCCATCAATATCATAAAATGTAAAGGGTCTATGGTCAAAGTCAATGACTTTTCAATCCTTTCATAAAAGTTGGGATCATCATCAGGACTCTAGAGGTATGGGGAGCTGAGAATGAGGTGAAAATAGGAAACATGGAGACATCACAGTAATTTGGACAGTGGGAGGTGGGCAGTGAAAATTAGGCACGTTTAAATAGTGATAATGATCTCTTACTTACAAATGTAGAAGTAAAGAACACACTGTAAATGAAGAGACAAAGGTTGCATGGTTTCCATTTTTCAACTCTGACCCCCAAGGAATCGTGTTAACAGATCTAGAACCCTTTGCTCAGTCACTCGTGTTTTCTCAAACAAATATACAAGAGATGTTTACAAAATGTATTTAACCATCGTGATTCTTGTATAACATATATGCAATGCAATGATTAGTAGACAGAAGCAGACACGTGTGATTAGAAATATAAGGACAGTGAAAAGAATTAACGATTCCACCATCATGCTAAAACATTGTATATATTCTGGCATATACGTACTGTGTATAGTGTACTCCTACTTATGCATTCCCTAACCTAGATGTCTATGGTGGGTGTTCTGGCAAGAATCCACTACTGGATGATCTCAATCCCCATTACCTAAAGGCAAGGAATTTAGATCCCCGTCTTGGTCAAAGGTTGGACATCCATCCTCGCAGAGGGCAAACACGAATCAGCGGTGCTGTACCGCCGATGATAGCAATGTCCTCGCAATGACAGCAGAGTGCTCCTCTCATTACAGCACGGAAATGCACATGTATTTATAGCAGCATTCAATCAATCAATCAATCATAATACTTGTATAGCGCACTACTCACCCGGAAGGGTCTCAAGGCGCTTGGGGGAAGGGGTCCGCTACTGCTCGAATAGCCAGGTCTTGAGTTGACTCCTGAAGGCGAGATGGTCCTGGGTCAGCCGAAGGTGGATGGGGAGGGAGTTCCATGTCTTGGCCGCCAGGTAGGAGAAGGATCTGCCTCTGGCGGTGGCTCTTCGGATGCGTGGTACGGCGGTGAGGGCGAGGCTAGTAGATCGTAGCTGGCGGGTGGGCGTGTGGAAGGTCAGGCGGTCGTTGAGGTATTTGGGGCCCAGGTGGTGGAGAGACTTGTGTGCGTGGGTGAGGAGCCTGAACGTGATCCTCTTGTTTATGGGGAGCCAGTGCAGGTCCCTCAGGTGGCCGGAGATGTGGCTGCATCGGGGGATGTCCAGGATGAGTCGGGCGGAGGCGTTCTGGATGCGTTGGAGTCTTTTCTGTAGCTTGGCTGTGGTTCCGGCGTAGAGGGTGTTTCCGTAGTCCAGTCGGCTGGTGACGAGTGCCTGGGTGACCGTCTTCCTGGTTTCGGTCAGGATCCATCGGAAGATCTTGCGGAGCATGCGAAGGGTGTGAAAGCATGCTACCATGTCAAGGTTTCAGTTGAGCCAACATTGTTTACTGTCTTTGTGATAGCGCAGTCGCCTTATGGATGAATAATAAATGAAAATATTTGACAATGTATCTTCAGGCCTTGTACCGAATGTTCAAGGTGTCATGATAGTGTACTTACGAAGTGGAATTGTAAGCAAAGTGGATTCAGAGAAGCTAATTCTGCACTGTCACGTAAGCAAATATGTGTCTAAAGTCAGCATGTGGAAAAAGTAGGCAACTTTAGAAACACGTACATGTAAAATGGCAGTGTTTCTTCCAGGGCCTAACCTAGCCATGTGACAACCACTCCTCGGACATAAGTCAACCAAAAGCTATCTCATAATAAGAAAGCTATCCATAGCAAAGTGATTATAAAAAGGCGCTATGAACATCTAAAAAGTGTAAAAAAGGCAATCATACAATTAGAGAACGAAAGCATACAGAAAGGTAGTATAAAAAAAACCCATAAAAGCTAGTATAAAAATCAAATTAAAAAAGGAATTTAAGATGTAAAAAAAACCAGGCCAATCAAAATGCTCTCATCGAACGGAATAAGCCAATTGTTTATGTGTCCCAAGTGGTAGATCAAGCATTTCTGTTCCCAGCAGCTGCAGACAATGATCCCAAAGGCATCTCTCAGAGCAGGTTTATCAAGCAAATGTGTTCCCATCCATCCCCTCAGCGGCCGCTGAAGGAGTGACCACAGCTAATGGAAAGCCAGCAGAGCCAAGATTTAATTCACCAGGAACAGAAGAATCCCAGGAAGGCTCATAGAATATGTTCAAAAGTAACAGAATGTGCAGAGGGCAGCAATACAAATGGGCTTTTAAGGGTTCCAAAAATTATATACAAATGACTCTTCACTCGAGTTTCTGGATGCATAGCTGTGTTACAGTATTTCACATCATCAAAGTAGAAAATGCGCAATAAACAATGTAGAATCTCAAAGAAATTAATTAGAAATTAAACATGAAAATCTAGGAATGGCACTCTTACATTGTAGCCTTTATTTGGCTCAATCTGTTGGTGCCTCTAATAATTTCAAACAAAGTCGTTATATACAATGACACAAAATACTAAATTAGAAGAGCATGACAATTATGCTTGGATCAACGTAAGTGTGAGGTTTCTATTTGATGATTAGGCCAATGCGTTTCGTGATTAACGCATCCCTTCTACAGGGGCCACGGTAAAAAATGCAAAAAATCATAAAAAAATAGGTTGTATTAAAAGAAAAACAGTTATCAGATATACAACATTCAGGGATGAACTGGTGTATAACACACCATGACTGCACATATGCATGGCAACAAAGGAACAGTGTGAAGAATAGCACATCATAGAAATTACCTAGAAAAGAAAACCTAATGTACAGACCGGAAATGACCTCCTCATGTGACGTGACGAAGGAAAATTAAAACATGCACCAAATCACCAACCGAATGTGCGAACAGATAGTGTGAGTGCAGCTCCGCCACTCTCGAATGAACAACAGGAAATGACCAAAGTGTGAAAGCTAATGGCTTACATGGTATAAATCAAGATATTCTTCAATGAGAGATATGGATCCAATGTTACACTCTGTAAAAAGGAACAATAAAGTTCGCTATTCAAAAAGAACTATACTGGAATCATGCAAATGCTGTGGTGTCTTGCAAGTGAATTCCCATACCTCTCAGAACATAAATCAACTCCCCAGCACAGGGTGTGATCCCGCGACTTTCTCAAGGCTGTACTGACCAAGTACGTGTTTCTTCAATGTGGTGTTAATTCTGACCCACACAGGGGTTATGTTATGTATCACAGATGAGTCCAAAATTTGGGTCCTCCGATAAATGTGTTCTGGTTTTCTTCCAAGGACTGACACAATATCTCTCTAGCGTCGCAGAGTACAGCAAATCCTCTTGGCCTGCAGACCGAGTGCAGTGTGCGGTATCCAGTCTGTCTTGACACAGACTGGATACCCTGTGTGGGTCGGAATTAACACCACATTGAAAAAACACGTACTTGGACAGTATAGCCTTGAGAAAGTCGCGGGATCACACCCTGTAGCGACGAAACACATGTTGGTTGTGGCCAAGAACACCAGAATAAAGCATGAACAAGACAAAAGAAAGAAAGAATTGTGTATGTTCTGTGATTCTATTACTGTACTTGCGTTTTAACTTGGAGGGAAAACATATCTTACCTGATAGGTGTGCTGGGGAGTTGATTTGCGTTTGAGGCCTAGTGCTTAAATTTGTGGAGTTTAGTGTATCTCCACGCCCTTTACCACTGTAAGAATTAATTTTGAGAGAGAATACAATAAGTGTAACTCAATCCTGTGGCGCAATAATTCCCTATAAACACAAACCTCCGCTCGCCTTGAGGTTTTTGTCTGTCCAAGAGTCCTAGCTGTTGCCAGATCAGCGCTACAGGAGTAGCAAACTGAAATTCATTTTACCGTCCAGAAGAGGGAGGAGAAAGACAGCGCGAGGCCGCAGAGGAGGTGAGAGGCGCGGCCCCGGGACTGCGAGGAACAGCGTCAAGTCCATCAGCTGTTTCCTCTTCCCGCGTGAGCCGCGCCCCCTCCCAGTGCCCGCCCCCATCAAGGCGTCTATAACCTCTCGCGGCCCCCGCTTCGCGGGTGCCGCTCGCCTTGAGGTTTTTGTCTGTCCAAGAGTCCTAGCTGTTGCCAGATCAGCGCTACAGGAGTAGCAAACTGAAATTCATTTTACCGTCCAGAAGAGGGAGGAGAAAGACAGCGCGAGGCCGCAGAGGAGGTGAGAGGCGCGGCCCCGGGACTGCGAGGAACAGCGTCAAGTCCATCAGCTGTTTCCTCTTCCCGTGTGAGCCGCGCCCCCTCCCAGTGCCACGCCCCCTTTTACCTTACAGCGACTTAAGCAAGACCTGCAACGCGCATCGCGGGACGCGCGCGGGTCGCTGCCCGGGGCGAAGCCCGGGCCAAGGGCGGGCCCGTTGTTGCCCGTTAGTGCCCGGTGGAGACCGGACCGGGCCACCCCCCTTTCATCACTGAAACCTCACCCAACAGATAACACCATGCCACCGAAAACTAGGAGTACCTCAAAGACTAAATCCAAACATGCACAGGAGGTCGCCCAAATAACGGGTCCTATTGATTTATTCATCTCACGGACTCACGAGGCAATAAACCAGAGTATTGCCCTGATGGAAAAGAGAGTGTCATTAGATCTTATGAACGCGAATGCAAAACGATCTTCTTTAGGCGCCATAGCAAATGCCACTTCCCCTATTCATCTCAACTCACAAAATTGTTCCCTTCCCGTGACCCTGTCAGTTCCTGACACAAATACAGTGCCATCTATAGTGGATCTGTCTGTAACACAGTCCGAGTCTGATTTATCATTAGCTTCGGACGATTTGGAAGCAACCCCTGACCTAGAGATTCGTCAAACCCAGGAGGAAACCCAGATAAACGTTAACTTGTACCCTCAAGGAGAAAGGGAAGGAGCCATTCCCAAACAAAACAACACAACAGCTACTGAAAACATAGTAACCACTGTTCCCTGTTCAGATTATGCTCTAATCCATTCAAACTTCACAACGCAACAAAATGCATTATTTCCCCTCGCAACCAATCTACCTCACTTGGCAACTCCAAGCGAGGCCTCCGAAAATTTCTGCAGAACATGTAAAGTCACTTCACAAGTTCTGACAACAATAAAAGACCTCTTATTTCAACACCTGAAACCCATTCAACTTAGTATTAGAAACATAGAAGCTCAGTTGAATATAATCTCTGCAACACTCTTAGATACTAATACGCGCATAGAAGTAAAGGGCCAGCGAAATCCACCGCAGCAACCCAAAACGCAATTTCAAGCGCAACCACACAAAGTAGCACATTGCCCACACCCAACTACTTTACCTCAAAAAAGTCACAAACAAAACACTGCAAATCAAAATATGCCATCCACAACGCCCTTACCACAACGGAGCAAAAGCTCTGCTGTTCCAAATCAACAAACGCAAAACACAGACTCAGTCATTGCAGACACTCCAGGAACAGTGACAAATAATAATACCAGCAAAGTTTATCCGGGAAAAAAGCCAGTATCTCTTCCACTGAAACCAGCAGCCTCCCAGCCGCCTCCCGAGAATATCACCAAAAAACCACCAGCAACCAGACGTCCAGCCCATTTGCCCCCGGGAGCCACCCCCTACACAATAGTTCTTACAGGCGTACCGGAGTTAACTGATGATACGCCTGAAACTGCTTGGTCACTTAAAAACAAGGTCATGCAGTGGCTAAGTATCAACAGACCTCTGGAATCCCATCTTTCTGGAGGGATTTCCACAGTCCGTAGGGTAGTCTGGGTAGGCAAAACAACAAAAACAATCCACGGAGATTGTATTATAGTAACATGCAGAGACCCCTCCGCAGTGGACTACATTAGCGCCTGGCCCTCGCTGGAAAAAAAGGGGGGGATCGATGCTTGTCATCCTTCTTTCTTCTACCCCCCAGCGAGACAGTATCGCAATACCACCCCCTGGTCCTGGCATCAGATCTCCAAAGAACCATGGAACCAAGAGCCATGGGACCAGATGGAGTACACTTATGAACACGGAGGCAGAAATGGGCCGAGAGATCGACCGAGGCAATACTGGCAAGAAAGGCCCTATCAAACTTATGAAGGTTGGCAGGGCCTCCCAAAGCAAAACCGTTTTGACTGTCTAGAGATGGTCGATTGACCACTCAGGGAGGAATCTAGACATACAAAACCCATTACCACACCCCAACCAGCCAGCCCAACACAACACCTAACACCCTTAGAGCCCCCTCCTGATTATCACAGCAACCTATTCCAGAAATTGCTAACTATCAACTCAAATACCCCTACGAAAGTTATCTATACAACCTTTTCATCAGATGATGGAACTATTTCTGGCTTGTCTCATCAGCCAATTGCAGCTTCCAAAGTTCCAGCTGAACCCCCCCAGGCCAAACTACAACAATTATCAGGATCTCAGACGGCCAATATCCTGACAACATCACCACACACCTCGATGGACACCGCAAATCTGGATTTCTCCATCGCATACTGGAACATCGCAGGCTTAATCTCAAAAATAACATCGACCCTGTGGCTCGACACAGTAAAGCAACATCAGATTCTGTGTCTGCAAGAAACTTGGTGCACAATTCCACTACATCTTGCGGGCTACAAAACTCTCTTCACTCAAGCAGTACCTGGAAATATGGGCAGACCAAAAGGGGGGCTCACGACCTACATTGCCAATACCCTCCCCCTCAAAGTGAAATTATTAAAGGAGTCACCAACTTTTCAAATCATGCAAATCACGCAAACAACAGCACTCAAAGAAAACCAATTCATACTCATAAACTATTACAATAACCTAGGCACTTTGGAATGCAGGTCAAACCTAGAAGAGATAGCCGCATTTCTAACCTCATTGCAACACGACAATAAAATATCTTCAACTCATCTCATCTGGGGCGGCGACTTTAATTCCCCTTTATGCCCAAAACATAAAAACGGAAACTGTGGCCTCCAGAATGAACTTGGGAATCCCATCCCTCATTTCGCACATTCAATATGCGGTAACAAACTTAACGAAATCCTCTTCTCTTTAGATCTGGATTTTGTTAACGAACTAGTTGACCCGCAGCAGGATTACCTGCCCACTTTCCATGGGCGAGGCTGTTCCACAACTATTGATTACATAATAGCCTCAAACTCTTACAAAGGGCAACTAACGAATTATGAAATCGGGACAAACCCAATAAGTGATCACTATCCGCTTAGCGTGACGATCCACATGAAACAAGCAGGAGCATATTCCGTAAAGCCCAGTTCCCTTGATCAACGTTTACTGTCCATGAACAAACTGAATGGGTACACAATTAAATGGGCAAAGATCGACCCAGAAGAGATGACACAGAGGATCCTTGGAAAAACACACCATTGGCTATCCAAATGCATGTCTCCGGAGACGCCGCCGGAAGTAATTGTCAGATGCTTCCAAAATATCCAGGAAACAATAAGGGATGAGTTATTTGTCAACTTAAAAAACAAAATCAAGTCTCCCACCACGAGATGGTTTGACACCGCCTGCCGAAAGGCACTTACATCCCTAAAAGAAGCTTTGCGCAAGCCTATGAGAGACCCCCAGGAAATCTCTCACTTGAGGAAAAACTACAATTCAGCTCGGCAAGACCGTAAAAAACAGATCAAACGAGACCTTTGGCTACGTCTACATGACAGTGCTCAAAGGAAAGATAGCACTGCATTTTGGCAAACCATAAGATCACCTTTCTTGGCCAACAGCACTGACCTTGATCACCTTGACGTGGCAATAACGGAGGACGACTGGGTCTTCCATTTTGCAAAAATATTTGGAACATCATCAGATGCCGTACCAAACAATCCAACACATGAAGCCCGACCGGAGAAAAACAACATTTACCCGATCAAGATACGCTTTTCCCTTAATGAAATCACAAAAGCAATCAATGCTTCAAAAACTGGTAAGGCCCCTGGCCCCGACGGGGTCCCAATGGACCTGTTTCTCTATGACGTAGACTCTTGGTCAAAAATATTCACACGGGTCATGTCAGCAGTAGTTTCAACCGGTCTCTTTCATTCATGGTCAACCTCAATTTTATTACCCATCTTCAAAAAAGGCGACCGCAATGATCCTGCCTGCTACAGACCAATCTCCCTTCTGGATTCCATGGGCAAGATTGCAGGCCGACTACTCCTGGACCGACTACAGTCTTGGGCCCGGGAGAACAACATCATAACCGACCTGCAATACGGCTTCCAGAAGGGGCTTGGGACTGTGGAGCAGGCCCTCAACCTTGTTCTCCTGGCTGGAAAATATGCTCGCGCCAAAGAAGGTAACATCTTCCTTGTTTATGTCGATTTAAGCGCGGCATTCGACTGCGTCCAGCATGCGAAGCTTTGGCAATTACTATCAGACCTTGGTGTGGACCCCGCGATACTAACCTTCCTAAGAGAACTTTATACAAACGCTGAAGGTCGAGTACAATTCGGTACCAGTGGCGAACTGTCACGACCCTTTCAAATAACGAAGGGAGTAAGACAGGGATGTGTACTGGCTCCCTTCCTGTTCAATCTCTATACAAACGGGCTTGAACAGGCTATGCTGGAAGGGAGCCAGGATCTGCCCCAGATAAATCATCGCCCGATACCCACCCTCCTGTATGCTGACGATTCAGTAATCCTAGCACGGACCCTAAACCAACTTCAGCTACAACTCAACAAATATACAGTATTTATGGACTCACTCGGCCTCAAAATTAACATTAAGAAAACGTTTACAATGACAATCGGCCCCAGGACCAAAATCTCTAAACCCATAATGGTCAATAACAACAGACTAGAAAAAACTCCGGTCTACCCATACTTGGGCATCCTAGTGGATGACGCAATGACCTGGCAAAAGGCAATTGAAGCCAGAAACTTACATTTCCGCCGAGCAACCTCAGCACTAACTTCGTTCTCGAGGAAATTGGGAAAACCAGCACCACATGAACTTTTAACTATTTACTATGCAAAATGCCACAGTGTGGCTACTTACGGAGCGGGAGTTTGGGGTCACGGTCATATTGACCAGCTTCAGGTTACCGAAAACGCTTTTATAAAATACATCCTAGCTCTCCCCCAAAGCTCCCCGATATTAGCCTCACACCGGGAGCTTGGTATGGAATACATCATTGACACCATTCGCTGCCAGCCCATCTTACTGTGGCACCGAATATGGTGTAATCCTGAAAGCCATCTAACTCGCTCCCTTATCACTGACTGTTTAGGCTTGACAAATTGGCGGAAAATCCCGTGGCTAAACTACATACGTAACTTTTTTAAAGACCTGGATTGTGAACACTACTTCGACGAACCTCCCTCAGTTGAAGACATTTCTAAGAAACAACTAAAGCAAATGTGTTTGGGTCACCTGAGAGATCTCCGTAACCAGGCAGAGATTACCAAACCACAAAATGGAAAAATATGCGTACTGCAGCCTGGAAAAGTTATTCAGCCCTATTTGACATACTTTTTATCCAACTATGAAAAGTTCCTACTCACAAGATTACGTTTTGATGTTTTTTTCCGTCTGGTTTCATTCCCGGAAACGCAGAATTGGTCCCATAATCTGACGAGGTGCCCCTGTGACGGAGTCTCTACACAATCTACGATTCACGTCGTCCTTTTTTGTAAATAGTACAAAACAGCAAGGAAAACTTGGATCATTCCTGTTCTCCAATCCAGTGGACTCAGACAATCCTACCCAGCACTTTCCTACTTGCAATCCTTAAAATCGCCACATGAAGCCAAACTTATAGCGACATTCCTCAAAACAGTTATAACAACACGTCGCAACATTTCTAGCTAAAACAGCACTGTTATAAACTTATAAAAATTTCTCTATTGTCTTAAAATGCCATTTTTTATTATGACTCAACTTCTTTGTGATTTTACTATTTTTCCAACTCCTTGTACTAAAACTTTTAAATATGTACTTTTTATGATTATTCAAACTGATAATCGAATAAAAGTTGATGAAACAGAAACAGAACACAAACCTCTTCTTTTTTACCTCTCAGAACATGTGTGAAAATTGCACCACTGGAGCCTTGATGCCTCGTTCAAATGAAAACTTCCAATATCCTGCAGCAACAAGGAAGACCCTATTGTAAAACCACAAAAGTGCAGGTTGACGCTAAGAATGCACATGAACGAACCAAACTGAAAACACTGGAACTAGTCAGCCAGTTACCAGTAGACGTGTGTATTGAGCCTGCGTGAAGACGGAGTGCGTAGACAATGAAAAGACCCTCCAACTAGCAACCAGAATGTACAACCTAAGTTAGCAATTAAGGGGTCCGCCAGTATGTTTATGTCCAGAGGCTGAACGGTTTGCATTCCGAGGCGCAAGTCCAAGACACACAGGAAAGTGCACAGCAGACAGCAGAATACGGGCTGAATGCAGTGAAGCCTCAAAGACCGAAACGATAAGAACCGATCTTTATTCACTTCCTGAAGCAAGGGTGCACTAAAACATTGCACCATACATTCATGGCACAGGAGCACATGTGGTAGAGCAAGTTTTCTTCGATAATGAAATGGGCCTCCATTGCAGAGCAGGTAAACTAAATTCATTTAATTTCATTAAACTTTATTCGACAATTAAGTCATAAAAGTATACATAAAAAGAATTAAAATCCATTTAAATTCATACAATAAATATTAAAA
Organism: Lissotriton helveticus; assembly: GCF_964261635.1. NCBI lineage: Eukaryota > Metazoa > Chordata > Amphibia > Caudata > Salamandridae > Lissotriton > Lissotriton helveticus. The sequence continues at coordinate 642,245,236 of NC_136071.1, read as the reverse complement.
AGGAATTAAACTACAGTAGACTATTGCCGAATATCAAATTACATTGTTTCAAATATGACTTAAAATCAATCTCATCAATGTACAGTTGTTCCAGGGGTATATTGCACAGGAGCTCAGATATAAATCTAAAACTTCATACGTCTGACCCTATTTGTTTTGAACGGATTACCCAGGCCCATTTTAAAAACTTAGCCACAGCAACAGCAATTGTAGGGGTTGGGTCTGTACAAAAAAATCTAAGAGCCTCTTCATGCCTATGTATCCCAAGCAATTTACATATAGGCTTGATCCACATCGTTCTGGGGGCAGTATACATGGGACAGAAGAAGAGGAAATGGCTTATTGACTCTTGAGCCTCCCCACACTTTGGGCATCTGTCGTTGCCATTTTTTCCTGCCCAATTTGCTGTGAAAGACCTCACTGGGAGGGTGCCAACTCTGAGCTGAAAATAGAGCTTGCGATCCAGCTGTTTCCCAATTATGTCCCAGTAAGGCTCCAGAGTCGGATGGGTATTAATATCCATAAAACGACCTGTCAGGTGCCGGGAGAGACCCTCTGACCTCTCTTCTGTAATTACCATCTCCCAATACTTTTTTTAAGAAGGGTTTTGGAGGGGAAAATAGCGTTTTCCGGGTCTGCCCACAGTTCCCTCATTCCCAATTTAAAAAGTAAAGACCGAATGGCCTTCAACCAGTGTATTTTTCGGGAGGAATCCTTAGTCATTATCTCCCTCAGACCCTGGGCATAGTGGCTTAGTTCTTCTGTTGTCCATATGCGGCGCCAGTAAAGTAGTGGCCGCAAAAGGGCGAGGTCCTGTACCGCCTTTTTTCCAAGGTCCCACAATAATGGTGTTAACGGGGTACTTGCGGGGACGCTAGTAGCTTTTCGCAGAAATTCGTTTTCTGCTAGCGTCAATTTCCCTAAATCTTCAAAACCCCAAAGTTCGGCTCCATAAAGGGCCGAACTTAGGACCTTCATCCCATATACCTCTAGTAGTGGGCTAATGGGCTTTGTCAATGAAGAACTGAATTTTTTCAGGAGAATGCCTGCCTGCTGGCGGTGTTTTAGAACTGCAATGTCTAATTGTCTAGACCACCCTAGATCTCTCTGGAGGGTAACCCCCAAATAAGTAAAGGCATCTACCCGCTCCAGCGGGGAGCCATTCATATGTATCGTCCCTCTAAAAGGCCTGGCAATCCCATGAACTTTAAGGCCAGTAAGGACCATAAATTTGGTTTTTGCCGTGTTTATTTCTAAGCTCCTATCGAGACAAAAGTCTTCATAGCGCCTAAGCGCTTGCTCCAGCCCACTGGGTGTTTTTGAAATGATGAGGGTATCGTCCGCAAACATGAGGATCGGGACCCGCTCACCAGACAACGCAGGGGCGTCGGTCGTGACCAGGGAGAGGAAATCCGCAACCCCGTTCACAAAGAGCGAGAACAGGGTCGGTGCCATGACGCAGCCCTGCCTCACTCCCCGCTCAAAAGGGATGGGTTCCGTGACCTCCCCCTGGCGACCCCCACCGGACCCGAGCGAACGTACCCTCATGCAAGCGGACAATCAAGCTCAACAGTTCATGTGGCATCCCCTGCCCCGCAAGAACTTCCCATAATATGTTTTGTGGCACCAGGTCGAAAGCCGCCTTTAAGTCAACAAAGACGGCAAACAAAGTACCCTTTTCCACGGTACACCAGTATAACATTATAAATCGAAAGACCTGGTCTATGGTACTTGTTTTTGGGCGGAAACTAGCCTGGAAGTGACTCAAAATATTGTCATTATCCATCCAGGTCTGGATTCTGCTCAAAACCATCCGTCCCATGATTTTTTGCATGCAGTCAATTAGACTTATTGGTCTATAATTGGCTGCGAGCGACTTGTCCCCCTTCTTATACACCGGCACTATTTCTGCCCCCTTCCAAGATTTAGGTACATCCATACCTTGTGCTACGGCGTTAGCCACATACAGAATGTAGACCCGCCATCGCCCTCTGTTACTTAGAAATAAATCTGCAGGGACACAATCCATGCCGGTAGCGCGACCCTCTGTGACTTGGTCCAAAGCCCTATCCCTTTCCCCTAAATTAAAAACAGGCTCCTCGTAGAAGGTATAATTAAAAGAACCTTCGCTGTTTTCAGATGCACTATTAACGTATTGGGGCTTGAAATAGTCAACCCATGACTTTCGGTCGACATTATTTTGGGGGTTCTCCCGGTGCCCTCCCCTATCCCATTTAAAAATGTCCCAAAAAAGTTTGGGATTCTTTGCGTTACACGCCGCTTTTAGATCCTGCCACATGCCTTCTTCCCATTCCCTTTTGGCTTTGTATTGCTTAAGCCTGTAGTTAGCTCGGGCCTGTTTTATTATACACATATCTTTAGATTTTAAGGCTTGGCCCAGCTCAACCCTGGCTTGGCGGCAAGATCCGTCGTACCATCTCTCAGATTTTTTAGTTTGTGTTTTTCTTTTTCCTGAGTTAGGTTTGCAGAAGTATGTTTTTAGTTTAGTGAAAAACCTATTGTGTAACTCCAACAGATGATTAGGGGGAGATCCATTCAGGTTGGCTGCCTCCATAGCCTCTAGGGCCCCTACCAGATCTTCCTCAAGATTATCAATAATATCCTGGAGATCTACAACTTGGCACCATTTAAGGTGGCGCTCATCATTTGCCAGGACTGAATCTGGAAGGGTATTACCCTCAGAGGGATCTTCCACTTTATGTATGCCCAGATTAAATATTGCGATCAGGGGATTGTGGTCACTCTCAATACGAGTCACTACCTCCATATCAAGGAGAGTGGACCACATCTTCAAAGGGACAAGTAAATAATCAATATTGCTTGCCCTGACGCCATTGTCGAAGGTTACTTTTCCCATTTTATCTGACAATGTGCGCCCATTGGCAGCTCGGACCTCATTTTCAATGCAAAGGCCCTTTAACTGTATTGCGGCCTCACTCCATTTTCTTATGGGTTTGGTGTCAAGCTGAGGAACTCCCCACCTGGCATCCTCGTCCTCTGTTAAATGTATGTCGTCCAAACCTAGGGGTTCAAAAGTGGTGTTAAAATCACCGGCAATTAGTGACAATATATTGGGGGGGGTCGCCTGAAGTAATTTATCCAGTTCCTCTACAACTTCAGATTTCTTTCCACCCTGTAGCCCCCTTACATAAACATAGTAAATATTAATTGCTAAGTTAGCAGGGAAACTAAACCTAACCCCAAGGATGTCATTACTTACAACTGGGAGCAACTGGGTTTGACATTTCAGAGACTGCCTAACCCACATCACTAAACCCCCCATAGGACAACCATGGCTTTTCTTAATAGCAGGCACAAAGAAATTCAGATATCCTACTCTAAACATGGGTTCAACCGTCCACACCTCTTGAAACAAACAAATGTCAATGTAGTCAATGAATTCTGTCCAAGCCTGGGAATTTAGTTTTGACCCCAGTCCCGCAACATTCCATGAGACGAAAGATGTATGACGTAGGGGACCATCAGGTGTTACGTCCAGTTCGCCCCTTAAGTGGGAGCTCCCTATGCCAGGATATACATTATTGTGCTTGCCCAAGAGGAGAACTACATTTGGACCCTCAGTAATGATGTCAGATATATTACTTTGGCCAACCTCAGCCTCCCCGTCTTCCCTAATTTTTAAAGTAGACACTTGTCCTGTCCTGGTCTCTGTCCCCTCCCTTGTAACCCCTGCTCTGCAACCCAGGGTAGACCTTTGTTATTCATACTGTCAATCACAGTCCCCTAGCCCCGACAAGGCCTGGAATCTGTTAAACAGCCTTATGTTCCCTAGTGGGCAAGGGTTTGATACAACTCCATGTGGGAACATATCCCTCTCGAAGGAAACCGGAGTCCGGGGGCCATAGAAATAAGCTAGGGGTAGAACGTGTGTCCCATTTGGCTGATCATTATGAGGCCAATTGCAGATGTAATTTACACATTTCTGGTCTCTAAAATTGATAACGATACAGTCTCCTGCCACCGTCTTGCAACCCCTGCCTATCCAATTAACTCTCCTGACCCCTATTATATCAGCTCACGTATTCACTAGCAGAGGGCGGTTCTTGTTAAGCCAGAAAATACATTTATGCTTTAGGTCTAGGTATGATTCTCGTTTTCCCTGAATTACTGGTGGAACCCCTACCAAGACTACCACAAAAGGGGCTGATTGGGGAGGGAGGTCAATGTAGGGTAAAGAAGGCTCATTGTGAGACCTGGGTAAAACAGGCAATTTTTGCTGTCTAACGTCCAACCTGTTAATGGCATCTTGATTACTATCTTTGCTTAATGGTGTCGCTCCCACCCCTGTATGGTTGAGTAGCTGGGGGAGATTTTTCAGAGCCAAAGAAGTTTGGGGCATCCCACCATCCTAGCAAACACTTCCCACCCCGGTCAGGGCAGGGGGTTGAGAGATAGTAGTATGCACCTTATCGGTAGCCAGGGGTGGCCCAACCCCCTGTCCTGAACCGGCACCACTATTGAGACCAGTTGAACCATGGGCTACAGGTGTTTTCGCCCGGGCAGTGTAGCCACTGTGCCTTGGTCCTGCCTGTTTCTGAGCTGTTACCAAATTCAGTTCAAGGCACACTAGTCTATTTTCAATAGAATCCAACCGCTCGTGCAACGGGTGGCAGATTTTCTTAAAAGTGCCCTCTAGACGTTTCCAAAATAAAGGTCCCAAGTCCAAATGTGACTCCTCCCCCCTGGTGTCCAAATGGCTTTCCTGACCATTTTTATCGGCCATACCTTGATGTACCGGGCTGTTTGGCATAGTCACTGCTGGGTCCTCGACAGAAACATTATTTTTACATGACCTAGCTTTTTTTCCTCCAGCATTGGTTTGCGGCCCAGGACGCTTCCTTTTTACATGCGCCCTCCCCTTCGGCTGGACCATAGTTGGTTTTACTTGCCCAGCTGATCTAGTTTTAATGTTAGGTGATGGTGCTCTCTCTGTGTCACTTGCAGGTACTCCATCTCCTGGCGAATTTTCTGGTGAATTTTCGCTTACGTTCAGGATGGTTACTGGCTGAGGCGAGAGGGTAATTTCCACCCCCGACGGAGGAAGCGTGCCCTGTGAATCTGTGTGTAAGTGTATCGGAGATCTGGCTTCTGCCAGATGGCCCAACGAAGACCTTTTGTGAAAAGATGTGTCCAAGGATAGTCTTTTCTCAGTTAGTTCAATATCCTTAGCAAGTGCGGTTGATACCCTGATGAGGAAGTTGTCTAAGGTTCCCAATAATGATCCCCCTGTAGATTTCCTACAGCTTGGGCCAACATCTGATAGGGTAGCCATCCTTGGTAAATCCTGGATGTTACTCGATGCAATTAGCAAATGGCGCCAAGTAGATGACACAACAATTTATTGTATTACGACACTGACCTTTACGTTGCTACACCGGATGTCAGAGGGGTGTCCCGTCCCGTCCTTAACCGGTCTTTAACGGGCTTAAACGGGCCCGCCCTTTGCCCGGGCTTAGCCCGGCTGGTCCCGCACGAGTCCCGCATCGCGGGAGAAGCGCCGCTGCTTTTCAGCGCCTCCGGGCGCGGGCGATGACGTCAATGGGCGGGGCTTGCGGGAATTGTGGGGGCTGTAGTCCCCCCACTCGGCGGCCGTGATATGGAAGCGCGGCGGCGGGGGGGACCAGGCACCCAGATGGCAGCACTCCCAATTCTGCAGCAGAGGGCCCCTGAGACAGTACTTCCCCAGCAACAGGGAACAAAGAAGGTCCAAAAACGGCTCACGTAAGAAAGCGGCTCCCGCTCCTCCAGTGGAGCGCCGCTGCTTTTCAGCGCCTCCGGGCGCGGGCAATGACGTCAATGGGCGGGGCTTGCTGGAATTGCGGGGGCTGTAGTCCCCCCACTCGGCGGCCGCGATATGGAAGCGCGGCGGCGGGGGGGACCAGGCACCCAGATGGCAGCACTCCCTATTCTGCAGCAGAGGGCCCCTGAGACAGTACTTCCCCAGCAACAGGGAACAAAGAAGGTCCAAAAACGGCTCACGTAAGAAAGTGGCTCCCTAAAATCACAATCCCAACAATCAGGAATGGAACCAACAGAAGACCTTCAAAAATGCATCTGAGCATCGAGTGAATAAATGCTGGAATGACTCAGAAAACCGTCTAGAAGGTGCTAACTAAACCAGAGCCTAAACTTTTAAAAAAGTGTGCTACCCCCATGGTTTGAGACACGATGCACCCACTCTCAAATATGCTGTAGGAAATTAGTGCTGAGTAGCTCTTGTATTTCAGAAGAAGACCTTTCAACTTGAAGATCAAACGTCTCCTTTGCAAATGTTAAGGCCACATCTTTCTGAAACAATAGGGCTTTAATTTTGCTCAGGGCATCACAATACACATTCGAAAGCTTTATCGACAGCTACAGTGGAGCCTCCCTAGCTGTACGGGCAGGTGGAATCAATACTTGTGTACAACAAGGAACCACTAAAGAACCCGTAACAAGATAGGCGATGCCCAGTTGCATACTGCAGCAACCTTGATTGTTTAGCATCAAATAACTCCTGTTTGAGACCAATCTGAATACAGGACGAATCATGGCCGCTGGGGAACCTTTCAAGTAGCAAGATAAGTTAGCTACAAAAAATTGCACGCCCTGTGGAGTGAAACTTCCTTGAATTCTAAAGAACCAATACCACTGAGAAAGACTTTTGTTTCTTTATTCTAACACTGGTCTCCGAAAGGTGTTTTTTTGCCCTGAGGAAACCGATAACTGGGTGGAACGCGTTGGCTGCACACAATTGTATTCTTAACAGATTTTGAATAAAGATTCAAAGAATCAACAGAAGGACCTCTCTGTTCATCTGTTCTTGTTGTACATGGGTCATATTGACCTTACGTATGCCTTTGTCTAATGTTGCCTCTCTATTGTGGGTGAATGTAGTTAATTGATGGCATATTTGGCACCAAGCTATCTGAGGTGGGCAACAATTGCATAAAAATGTTAAGAAATTACATGCATGGTAGTGCAGCAAATTGGTCCCCTGGTTGGTGGTACTTATTCATTCTTTTAGGTATCTGAAAGGTAACTCCCAATACTCAAGTACATACCTTTCCCCTAACATTTCATATCAGCCCACTTGAAGGTGTATGTTCTAAGCAGTTTACAAAAAAAGGTCAAAATTGGCAGAGTATTGAACCCGCAGATAATCCAATCCGTGGATGATGGTTCAGCAACAGTGAATGGTAGCCTCTCTAATTTGTCTCTGTGTAACATCATGCATGTTGCTTCTTTGCATGCCAGAGTATCTGATGTTTCGTTAGTTAGTAAGGTGAAAACAGGCTTGTGGCATTGATCTGTGTGACCAAGGTACGTGACCAGATCAAAGAGTCTGAAGTGTCCAACTCAATAGCAGTAATGAATCGAAGTTATGATTGCCCATGGGCCATGTTGTTATGTGGAAATGTTATGTTGAATTATGTCTATTGGTGATGACACTATGTCACCCAGGGAGTACATTCTATAGGACAAGGTGGTAAGGCCTTTGTTAACTGCTGCTAGTGCCTTCTCTAAATTAGCCCTGTCAATTTCGTAAAGTCTTTCAGCTGCTTCCAGTTGTATATATTGCATGTAAGAAGCGTTTTTGATGTGGTTTCTGATGATCTAGCAAGAAGTCCCCAAGTTACAGGTCATCTGAAAGAAGTGTAAAGTGTTGTTTCATCTGGGACAGCATTGAGGTTTTCACCAATCAAGCCATAACTTCCCTACACTGTATGTTGTTACAACTCCTGAGTGTTCTGTTTGCACTTGCTGCTGAGGCCTACTGATCTTAAAGCTCTCGCTGTTACCCAGGAATCGTGCTTGACATCTATTAATATCTAACAACCACACTAACCATCCCCTCCAGTTGGTGTATTATACATTGTATGTTCCATTATGCAGCATGATGTCAAATGTTTCCTCCCTGTAGTTTGTAAACAGTTCTCAAAATGTGCGAATGTGATAATGCTTTGTACGTTCAAATATTTTATCTTAGCTAACCCAAGACTAATCTTTGTTGCTCAGTTACGTTTGGGAAAAAAATTCTTGTGGCATTAGACATGCTCTAAACAACACCTCGTTCCTCTGAACCTGCCAATCTTTTGTCCCCCAAATTGATCTTACATCAATAGTGTTCACCCTCGTGATCAAAAGTCAAACTCTTATGAAGACAGCTAGAAAAGAAAAGAAGCCGAATATATCAGCTTGGTGTTTGTCAGCATATTTTTCTTTGAAGGTGATGGTACAAGTTTATAATAATAAGGCACTGGGTCAAATGTATCATAACCAGAAAAATAAGCAAACTTCTGTGCAAATACTTTTGAACTACCCTTTGGTAGTGCAAGGCAATGTTCCCATGGTGTGCAATTGAAAACAACAAAAGGGGTTCTTGCTTTATGCAGAAAATGATGACCATAATGTTGATAACAAAACATTTCATAATAATCAGATGTACCTTCATACAATCCATCAGATGAGAAAACAGTAGACTGTCCTAGATCTTCTAGCATTTCATGTACTGTGTTTATATCCCAATCATCAGAGATAGTTCTAGAGGTGACATGTCATTTAATGATAGTTTAAACAAGTGTGGAATTTTTTAAAGTTCAGTGGGGCCATACACATCATACAACACCCTATCCCAAACAATCCCATCAGGAACTGGAACAACCAAAATGTTCACCAGGGAAAGGTCGCTTCGTTCTTTGTGAGATGACGAGTGTGATTTGAGAACCACATTTGCCATATGTACAGAAGAGCGTTCAGGGAGCTAGTGTCCATTGAGAAGCAGGAAAAAGAAACAATCGAAAGGACTTGGAAAAGTAATAAAATTAAAATCCATACGTGTAACCATGAAGGCAAAAAGTAAGTCTTTTTCAGCCAAACATAGAAAAAATGCAGTGTCAGTCAAAATGGTAGAGGTGGTGGTGCAGGTGGATTAGATGAATCAGAGGAAAACTCATCAAAGTCGATGAAGCAGTCCGAGGCAGTTTGATCTATTTTTGGCAACTCTGCAGGTTTTGTAGAAATGGGAGATGACTTGATCCTTGGTACGTTGACATAAATAGGACTTGTATCAGGATTCCATATTAAAATCTGTGTGTCTGTACTAGTTGAGTTTGCAGTTGTTGTAGTAACTGGTAGAAGGGATACTTCAGTGTCGGTTACCAAAATCTCCCTTCGGGGAAAAGCTGCTTCATCAGTTATCGAAGCTTCCATCTGAACTTCCTGCATGGTAGCAAAAGGAGGCAGATAACTACTCAGAAGCCCACATGGCCCACCGTTTGGAATCAGCCACATAGTGTGTCTTGATTAGATCAATGAGTCGAATCTCTTGCTTTTGCAGTTGGCAAGGGGTGGTAGAAGTAAAGTCTGGTATCTTCAACAGCCAGGATAGTTACAGGGGCTCTGTAGATGGCCAAAAATTCTTTTTGGGCCACTATTTTTTCCCTGACCATATCCCCAACCTTCGGGATCCAGCCAGGCCTCGCCAGTACTACCTTCACTTTTCCGGTGGTGGTGCATTTTACTTGGATGTTGCTTTATTCATTCTGGAAGCTGTTCAGTTACTGTAAAAGAGTCAGACTTTCATTTAGATCAAATGGTCTTTCCACCACCACTGTGCTGGGGGTGTCAAGGTCTGGGACCCACATATTTACCCCAAACAGGATTTCATAATGAGTTTGAGCATTCAGGGATGTTCTAGGCAGATTTATGAGTGCCCTCTGGACAGCAACTAGATGATTAACCCAGCTGTGAACTGAGCCTAATACCTTAGTTGTTAAAGACTGCTTTAAATCTAGTTTTTTTCTCTCATTGACCAAATTTACCTCGGGATGGTATGAGAAGGAATACCACAGGGTCACCCACAAACTTCCCATGGCCTCTTGTAAGCCCTGGAGGCAAAGGTTGGACCTTGGTTGGAATGTGGTGTGCCAATTGCATATGTCTTGATAAAGACTCTCATATCCTTCATATCTGCCCGGGAACTAGCTGATCGCCATGCCCATACCCATAGGAATCGAGAGCAGGAATCCCCTGCCACCAAGATATACTTGTAAGCTCTATTTGATGACAGAGGGCTACAGTGGTCCAGATTTGCACGGTCAAATGGCTTGTTTGAAATCAACAGTGTTGGTGGTGTCATGGTGGAGCCCTTCATCTGCTGGCAGATATCGCATTTAAGGACCAAGTCCCTGGTATGTTTCATCAGACCTGTAGCATTGCTGTAATATTGAAACTGTAGCAGCCACTTCCACATGTGTGGATGTAAGACCCTTGTGTGCAGCTAGGATTAAACCTAACCAGAAATTTGAATTTAGTATTACTCTATCCCCCACTCCAGGAATGTGAGCAAATGGTCGGTTTTGTGAACCTAACTTATAGGAGTACTTGATTGGAAAACTTTTTGGCAGATGGGTGTTATTGCTTGCAGCATTGACATCCTTTATATTGTCATTGTCTATTCTAGTGCTGGAACGAGGTATTGCAGTGACTGCATCTGTTCACTTTGTTGCTTTTGTGGCTTCATCAGCCAGTGATTTCCCTGCAAGTGTATGCCAACACGTTGGTAACTCAATGTGTGGATTACGTGAGTCCATGGCCAGCAATCATTTAGCTTTGCCACCTGTTCCCAAAGTATGTTGTGCTTTAATGTGCACTCATTTGATTCTCTTTACCCATTCTGGCTCCAATAGTGTAAATATTAATTAGATGACTGGATACCGTAATATGAATCACACACTTAGGGGCCGATTATGATGTCGGACGGACCTGAGTCTGTCCGCCACCATAGAGTAGGGGGGACTATCCGCAGGGGCAGCGGCGGTCCCGCCGTGCAAATTAGGATGTGATCGCCACGCTGGCGGTCACATCCTGTATTTTTAACATTGCGGCGGGTGCTGCTTGAAGCAGCACCCGCCGCAATGTTAAAAATGTAAGTTGTGCATTTGCATGCACAAAGTGGCAGGCACCGCGCGGTGCCTGCTGATTTGTTCATCCAAATGCAGGGGGGTACCATAGGTACCCCCATGTGCATCCCCCACTCCCCCTTCACCCAGGGGGCCCGCAACGGGCCCCCGAAGTGAAGGTCCGTATGCTTTTCCTTGGCGGAAAAGCCGCCGCGGAAAAGTATACATCTTACACCTTGCTAATATGGCTGGCGTTGTCTGATAGACACCGCCAGCCATGTTAAAGCTTTTCCGCCGTGGTCGGAAGGCGACCGCGGCGGAAAAGCTGCAGACAGATTTCCGCATCCTCCAGGCCGGCGGATGCCACCGCCGGCCCGGAGGATGCGGAAAATCCTCTGCGTAGCCTCACAAGACCCACCGCCATATTAGGATGGCGGTGGGTCTTGTGAGGCTACGCAGAGGATTTTCCGCATCCTCCGGGCCGGCGGTGGCATCCGCCGGCCCGGAGGATGCGGGAATCCTCCATCATAATCTGCCCCTATGAGTGTGGGGAATCCAGGGTCCGTATTTTTCATTGCCAGTATCAGAGCCCTGAGTTCTGCCAACTGTGCAGTGCAGTTATCAAGTGACTGTGCGTAACTTTTTTCAGGATGGAATTCTCTTTCCTGCGTATGCCCCTTTACGATAGCGCACGCAGCTGAGTGACAATGCTTTGTGCCTACAGAAGGTTGTGCAGAACCATAAGAATATATGATGTAATCATACTGTTCTAGAGACATACTTTCATTAGGCTGAGGATATTCTTGATCATACTGCAGAAAGGCCTGTGTTTGTAATATAGAGTCACACCTGTAGTCTACATCTGTTCCAGTGAGTGAGTTAGCCTATTGTATCCAACATGGGTGTAATGCCTTTAACCTCGGAATGCTTGTTAGTGTGACTGCCACTAAGGTCTACACCGGGGTTATGACAATAATTTGTTTTCCCTCAGCCAATGCTCTCTCCCTCACCACAGCAGTCTGTACTGTTGTTAGCAGTATTTCGATACGTGCAAAACGCATTTCACAATTAGTATAAAATTGCAATTTATATGCAATTGGTACAGTGTCACCTTAATGTCACGTAGGTGTACCCTGATGTCCGTGCAATGACACAAATCACCAAGATTGTTGTGTTCACATATATGTGTAAATGTTTGGAAGCTAGCATGTTAGCTTGTACTGAACTTAATATTTGTGCATGTTCAGTGTTCCAATGTGCACTTGAGCAGTCTGGATGGATCAGGTCACAGAATTATTTAACCCGTTCTGTGTAATCTTGAATGCAAGTTCTGCCAGAACTCATGAATCCTAAAATGGATTGTAACCTGTTCAATGTTGTTGAAGGCTGTAGAAGTGCACACTTCCCTAAGAAGTGTGCCACTAGGCTTTTGCTTTCACTTGACTACTCATATCCCAGAAACAGGACACTGGGGTAGGCAATTTTAGATTTTATTAAAGTGAAATTTGCTTCCCATGTGAGAAAATCCCAGAATTATGCAATCTACAAGTGGACCGAAAGGTCATTGTCCATCAGGAAAATATCATCGACATTGGACAATGCCTTGTCATAAAAATGTTCCAGTAGGTTCTATTACCCAGGCTGAAAACAGCCCATGGCTATTCTTATATCCTTGTGGCAAATGAAATAACTTATTTTGAGAACCTAGCTAACAGAATGCGGTCAAATACCTTTTTCTTTTTGAATTCAGGTTTTGATATGTTAGGTTTGTCTTCCTGTTTAATGATGTAGTCAGATGAGCAATGTGAGTACTTCTTCAGTTTCACTTGCTCCTCCGATCTATACTCCGATCATCCTCCTCTCTCTGAATGTTGATCAAATGACTCCTGAAAGGAGACTGACGAACGTGTATTAGTATCCTGACACCCGTCAGGCAATTTATTATTATCACAGTCACACTGAACATAGCCTTTCTCAGTGGCTTCCTGTGAGGGAGACCCACCCGTCGTTTAGTTTTGTCTTTGTTTTTCTTATTTTCCAACTTCTTCTTAGTGGAAGAATCGGGTACATGCTTAGAGTTATCCATTTCATAATTACTCTTTAGTTGTTCTTTCCCCAGGTCTGGCTCCCAAATTATCTCTACCCAGCATAGAATGGGTTTCTTCATTAATTCTAAGTGGTTCACAGTCTTGTTGTCCAGGAGCTAAATTCAGTAGGAGCTGGTTTAAAGCCAATGAAGCTGTGTCCCGCTTTATGTTACTTAACATAATGGTGGATACTGCAGAAAAATTGCCCATCAGTTTAACCCCCACATCCAGGGCTGGTGATGCCCCGTACTAATTCTGAATCTGTTTAAGCACTTCTGGCAAAACAGCTAATGAAAGGGTACTGTGTGTTCTGGTATATATCGCAGCAAGTACTGCAACCTACATGATGCAGTCTTCCACAGGGTGAGCCGCACCCATCGGAAAACAAATATTTAAAATTATGTGGTTTTCCTGTGCTCCTCTTTTGGGAAACACTGCTTCAAGCTGACTTGTTTATTGTGTAATCCAAAAGGGAATCTCCACCCGTCTAGTGGGAACCTTACCCATCACTGCATTTAATTTCTGTGGACTGATGCCTGAGACAGCCAATTATGATTGTGAGTGTGCAGCTTGAACAATCTGTGAAGGTTTAGTTGTCAATGTTTGCATATCAAACTGTGTCAAACATCTGTATATTGTTACTAAATGTTTATATAGTCTACACAAACATACATCTGACAAATTATCAGCATTAGGAAGCAGTGTGTAGCCAGCTAAGACTAGACATATCGCTCCTTCATTACTGAGGGGACGTAGTCAAACATCTTCTTTTGTGTGTGGTAGGGAGCCATCAAACCATTTTCTGTGTACTTGGTATGTTAAAGGTATCTTTATTTCTTCATATGGTGTGTAGTAATCTTTTTGTTTGTTTTTGTGAAATAGACCTGTTGTGTTTTCTGCTTCTGGGAATGTAACTGTCAGTTGACCACGTTAGGGACATTGAGAAAGAACCTATTCCTTGGCAGATGGGGGTGGGGTCGCACACTACTCACACACCGGCGGTGTCGCCCCTAAGGACTCTGGTCAATGTAGTAAAGTGTTCGCGATGCATCATCTTTCGATCTTCTGCTATCTTCGCTGTCTTCGCCATCCCTGGACACGTGTTTCGGGGTATTACCTCTCATCAGCAGGGATAGGCCGTGTACTGGGGTTGCCGATGGCTGCCAATATCTGCCAGGTATAGTACCACTCAGGCGCGTAGGTGCGGGATCCCAGGCTCGTCATCCCGCTGCTCAGGTGACCAGCTGGGAAAGCCCCAGAGTTTCCATGTCGTTCAGTAAGGCTTGCATTTCGTTGTTGTCGAATTTTTCCAGTGGAAATTAAGATTGCCTAGGACCGTAAAAGAGTCCTCTATCACTAAGGATTCGAGCACGGTGTTCAAATTAGACAGGAATTCTGAGCGCGCTCCTGGGGGTCTATAAAGGAGTACTCCTTTAAAGTTCTGCGAGGGGGTTAGCAGAATCGAAAAATGAACAGTTTCGCATGTAAGGGATGGAACTGGAGAAGTTCTTACAGTGTATATGCTGCGGGAAATTATCGCCAGACCACCATCGTTCTTTCCCTGTCTGTCCTGTCTTTGAACCCTGTAGCCTTCGGGTACCGCTACCACTAGATCCGGTTCGGACGCACTGTCCATCCAGGTCTCAGTGATAAATAATAAGTCGATGTTTCTATCAGTGATCAGATCCGCTATGTCCTGTCTGTGTTTACCCAAGGAGCGGGCATTAATAAGTGCTATTGTTATTTTTGTATTTTTATTGTTCTTGGTATTCCCCGCGTTAACAATATTATTACGAAATGGCAAAGCAGACTTACAGTGTGGACAGCTCATGATTGTGTTCCTTAGCATATTCTCTGGTTCTACCCGTGTGCAATTTCTACATGGGGCTGGACAGAGTTGAATTAGTTTGCTTTTAGAGTAGGGGATCGAGACTCCTTTCCTCCCAGGATCAGGGGTCATGGCCCTGAGCCTGGTCCCGGCGCGGACTGGCGCAGACGGGCGCAGACGGGCTTGCCTTTGCTGCGCTCGTCCGCTGCGCGGGCGGGAACTTGTATTCATTATGTAGAGGGGAGAGGAGGGTGGGAGGCAGCCAATAACTGGACCGCAACCCTTTCCCTCCACCTAATATGGCGGCTACCCCTGTCTCCCACCGTGTCAGCACCTAGTCCGCTGCGCGGGGAGCAGGGTTCGAGATGCGGCGTGGGGAAGGTGTGAGCAGTATTTAGAGCAAGTTTTTAAAAGTTTATCAAACACAAAGTAAATTCACACATTTAAAATACATTTGCGAGCCTAAAACCCCCGGCTTTCCGCCTCAGGGGAGAGTCTAGTAATGAATCAGCGCACGGGCGCTCTAGCGCGATTTAAATATCCTGGAGGGCGGGAGGCAGCCAACAGCTGGACCGCAACCCTTTCCCTCCACCTAATATGGCGGCTACCCCTGTCTCCCACCGCGTCAGCACCTAGTCGGCTGCGCGGGGAGCAGGGTTCGAGATGCGGCGTGGGGAAGGTGTGAGCAGTATTTAGAGCAAGTTTTTAAAAGTTTATCAAACACAAAGTAAATTCACACATTTAAAATAAATTTGCGAGCCTAAAACCCCCGGCTTTCCGCCTCAGAGGAGAGTATAGTAATGAATCAGCGCGCGGGCGCTCTAGCGTGATTTAAATATCCTGGAGGGCGGGAGGCAGCCAACAGCTGGACCGCAACCCTTTCCCTCCACCTAATATGGCGGCTACCCCTGTCTCCCACCGCGTCAGCACCTAGTCGGCTGCTCAGGGAGCAGGGTTTGAGATGCGGCGTGGGGAAGGTGTGAGCAGTATTTAGAGCAAGTTTTTAAAAGTTTATCAAACACAAAGTAAATTCACACATTTAAAATAAATTTGCGAGCCTAAAACCCCCGGCTTTCCGCCTCAGGGGAGACTCTAGTAATGAATCAGCG
Source organism: Lissotriton helveticus (assembly GCF_964261635.1). NCBI lineage: Eukaryota > Metazoa > Chordata > Amphibia > Caudata > Salamandridae > Lissotriton > Lissotriton helveticus. The sequence continues at coordinate 642,229,287 of NC_136071.1, read as the reverse complement.
CACGGGCGCTCTAGCACGATTTAAATATCCTGGAGGGCGGGAGGCAGCCAACAGCTGGACCGCAACCCTTTCCCTCCACCTAATATGGCGGCTACCCCTGTCTCCCACCGCGTCAGCACCTAGTCGGCTGCGCGGGGAGTAGGGTTCGAGTTGCGGCGTGGGGAAGGTGTGAGCAGTATTTAGAGCATGTTTTTAAAAGTTTATCATACACAAAATAAATTCACACATTTAAAATAAATTTGCGAGCCTAAAACCCCCGGCTTTCCGCCTCAGGGGAGAGTCTAGTAATGAAACTTAGCCAGTTACGGAGTCGTATACTGGGGAGGAGGGAGGCAGGAAGTTCATAACGAGTGGAGGGTGGTACTTACGGGGTCTTAACAAAAACCTATCATCTGCATGGGTTAAGTACTTCTAATCTTTATTACTCACCTTGACATTTGAGCATTGGGGTCACTCCTCCGTAGAAGTGGGTTATGCTTCTCACAACTGTAATCTCTGATATTTAGTGAAAGTAACTATATACCGTGGTGCTGGTGGTGGCTCTATACTAATCCCCTGTTTTCCTGACTATATAAGAACACATAAAACATGTAAGGACTCACCAGTGGCTTTTTCTTTTTTTGAGGGCATATCCTTGCCGGGAGTTCAGATTTGCGCAATATATAGAAGAAGGAAGAAGAGCGAAACCTTGAGACATCAAGCACTGTATGAAAATAAAACCCATACTTTAAAAACCTTAACACTGTCTTGCGAGTCTAAGTCCCTGATCCCTTACAGTAACCCATAAATAGAACACCTCTGTCCTATAGGCTTCGTGAGCCTCTACCATGAAAGTAACATCTCCACTCATAAGTGTGAGACCATATGGTAGTATTTTCAGGGTAACCGCATATCTGCAGTTCTGGTGGTTTCTCCATTAGGGCTATAGGGCTGCGCTCCTCTGAAATTTCTAAAGATACATAAGAACATATTAAATAGATCAATTTATTTAGAGATACGATTATATCACCAAATAAATCGATGTATTTAAGTCTGGGCTGTCTGTTTCAGCTTGCCTGCCCCACCTGTTCTGAAACAGGGGACAGAAGCCAGGCATTACATCAACTTTCAGAACTATACCGCAGGACGCAGGACGCAGGACGCAGGGTGCAGGGTGCAGGGCGCAGGATGCAGGGCGCAGGGCTTTTTGTTGTAAAGCCCTTCATTGCTATTGTGGTCAATGGTTGTTTGCACTCTGTAGGCCATTGGCGCAATCAGCATCATGTTTCGGGCATCAGAAACTTCATCCCTGCGTGACTTCAGACATCCGTCATTTAAAGGCATACAGCCTGATTCATCAATCTCCCGTTTTACGAGCCCCTAATAGCGATTCATAAGGAATCGCTATTAAGGACTTGCAAAACGGGATTCATGTAGGAATTGCTAAATAAATAGCGATTCCTACACAATCCTTATTTGCGATTAGCAAATTGCTAATCGCAAATAAGGATGCGATTTCAAGGGTGCAGGGGTGTCCAAAGGACACCCTGTAGCACCCCTGAAATGTAATTTACATTGGTGTTGCGCACACACATGTCCGAAGGACATGTGTGTGTGCAACATGCAACTTAGAAAAATGCGTTTAAAAGCATTTTTCTAAGTTTTCGCTATTTACCACGAGGTTTGACCTCGCGGTAAATAGCGGCCCGAAATTGCGAATTCGCAATTTAAAAATGGTTCATGAATTGCATTTAAGGAATCTCAAATAGAGATTCCTTAAATGTAATTCCTCGCAATTTAGCGAATTCGCTATTACCGATTTTTGCATTTGGGATGATGAATCCCAAATGCAAAAATTGCACTCGCAAAAGGCAAGATTCTGAGAATCTTGTGCTTTGCGAGTGCAATTTAGCTTGATGAATCAGGCTGATAGATCCCACCCTTTCATCATACGTGAGAGTGGATGCACGCACGCACGTCTGATCCGGTGCCTTGTTCTTGGAAAAGGTAAGTGTTTGCAAGCTAACGCTGTGCTATGTATATTGTGCTGAGATCTCTCATCACGCTAACCTCCCCCACTGTGACACCCCAGTCCCTGACTGCCCGACGCTGGCCCTGTTAGTAGTGCAGCTGCAGCATTTGGTCCTCCGCGAAATGGATCCAAATAACGATCAGGGTTTGTTCTTGTTCCCTTACGAAGTTGATCCAAATATCCAAGTCAAGCAAGGCACGACTGTTCTCTGATATGTGACATTAAAACTGCCTGTGGCTTCTTGTCCCTAAGTTAACTCTGATGGCATAAATATGGATTCACATGCAAACAATGAATGTTAAAAATGTTGAGGCAATATATTTCAGTGATTTAGTTCCTCTCTTATTTCTCATACTTTGCTTAATCTTGCATTCTCCAAGAGTTAACTATTTTTTAATGTTGTTTATTTGTATTGTTTACTGTGCATACTTTGAGGCTTGAGCCATTCCAGGTGTTTATGAGGGGTTTTGATTGGGCGTGCAGGCGCTAAGGCTGAAGCTAAACAAAGTGCGCGTCAGTGGGTTGGCCTCTCTGCAGAGCACATCGGATAATGTTTATATATTTCATTTGCAACTGAAATTCTGTGGATGTGTATGTGTGTGAAGGAGGTACACAGATGTCAAAATATTTGCAAGGCAAAAGTAAGAGAAAATAAAGTGCTTACATTTGAGGGAGTGCAGTGTATGCTTGGGGGCTGTGAAATGACAGAGTTGCAAGGAAGTGCATTCAGGAAAGAGTGAAGAGAGGATGTTGAAGAGGAAAGAAAGGTAGTTGAACATGTGCAAATGGACAAGATATGCAGAGAAATACATATCTAACCTAAAGCACACATAACTGAAGGCCAACACTCCTTCCACAGGCCTCAATGCTATTTCATTTAAACACTCACTATTTCAGAATGGATACATTTCCAATGTTAATTATTTATAACGAATCATTGTTGTTACTCATTTTTTTTAAACAGCTAACACCCATTGATAAAGCCAATCATAGTGGAAGGTTTTAGGTGTAGATCAGTTGTTATGTCATTTATCTGGATACAATTACATCTCAGAGAGAAACCAGTAAACCAAAATACTGGTCGGTTGGCACACTATTGGAATCACAGAAATGTATTTGACAGAGAGCCCTTATTTTTTTCATCCCACTTAAAGACCTGTCTCCACATATTTCTATGTGACTGGTTGCAGCCAGCAGCTCTGGGTGCTTCCTGAAGCGTGATTAGGGCATTTATTTTCCAAAGTTAATACTGCATGCAGACCAAGATAGTTGGCAAGCATACATTTTGAAGTGCAAAAGTTGTCATGCTTTACACATTACATTAACTGCTGAACATATTGATGCAGTAAGATATGGGGCAGTTTTTAATATGTTTAATATTTCAAGACTATACTTTCCTACTGCTTTATAAGCCTTGCTTTATGGCTACATTCATTTGCTTTGAGATGTACCCTTTGGCAATCTTTTTTTCATTTCTTTCTCGGGAGAGGGACCCACCCTGGACCCCAGGTTTGCCCATTAAGCCTGTTCACGTCACTCGCTATATAAAAGTCATGCCCAAAGTTTACGCTTCACCACTTTCAAATGGCACCAGCTGCCATTGGTTATCAGCAATGTTAGGTGTGTCAGCATCATAGCCTCCTGACATAATGAATTACAGAGAGGGTAACACAATAAGAATGAATCCTTTGATGTGTTTAAGCTTAAAACCCTGCTGCCAATATATAGGAGTTCCCTACATAGCTGAGGATTGTCCCTGTCACCCCGGACGTCTCCGGTTATGAGGTGTGTAGGTGTCCCTAAGTATACACAAGAGAACTACTTAGGTGATCTATTAAATAAGAACCCAATATACCACGTTGGCGGTGCCATGTCACATGGTTTCCACTTTTCAGTACAAACTGTTCATTTGTTAGACAACATAAATGGTGGGATGGTGCCAGTCTGATTCCATACACCCCCTCAGGATATGTTGGCCTATAGACCTGCTAGCTCACAGTGCCACCATATGTACCCCTAAACCTAGTTAGGTAGCAAATGGTTTGGGCAACATCAGACCATGACAACTCAACCCCCAAGGAATCATAGTAACAAATCTAGAACCCTTTCACTCAGTCACTCGTGTTCTCTCAGAGAAATGTACAAGAAATGCATTGGGGGTGCTTTCAAGTTATATTGAACCATAGAGATTCTTGTATAAATAGATGCGCTGCAATGATTAGTAGACAGAAGCAGATGAATGTGATTAGCAATGTAAGAAAAGTGTAAAGAATGAACAATTCAACCACTGTCCTAAAACAGTATATATATGCTGGCATATAAGTATTGTGTATAGTGTATTCCTGCTTATGCATTCCCCCACCTAGATGTCTAAGGTAGGTGTTCCGCCATGATTCCCCTATTGGATTATCTAAATCCCCATTACATGAAGGTAAGGTATGTAAGTCCCCGTCTTGGTCACAGGTTGGACATCCCTCCTCGCAGAGGGTAAACAGTAATAGGCTGTTCTGAACCACTGATGATAACGATGACTTTGCAATGGCAGCAGAGTGCTCCTTTGATCAGAGTATGGAAATGCCCATGTATTTATAACAATAGCATTCATGCTTTCACATCAAGGCTGCAGCCGGGCTGTCTTTGTTTATTGTCTTTGCGATAGCGTTGTCACCTTATGGACTAATATTATACAACAACACTTGCACAATGTATGTTCAGGCCTTGTACTGAATGTTCAAGTTGTCATGATTGTGTACTTAGGAAGTTGAATTGTAAGCAAAGTGGATTCAGAGAAACTACTTCTGCCCTGTAACTTAAGCAAATGTGTGTCGAATGTCAGCGTGTGGAAAAAGAAGGCAACATTAAAAACACATGCATGTAAAATGGCAGTGTTTCTTCCCAAGCCAAACCTAGCCATGTGACACATGAAGATATAGGAGGCAAATGAGAGGGATGTCAAGGTTTATATGTGTACAAATGAGTGTATGTGGGATTGATTATAGCTCAAATTAGCTCACTTGCCATGGAATGTGGCAAGAGGTATGGAGGAAGATGGCTGTGGTCCCAAATAAGGGCTTATTAACACTGAGCAAACATTCTAAGTGTCTCAGAGTGGGTCCTGCATGTTAATCTGTGAAGAAACGGTGACTACAATTCCGTTATCAATTGAAAAGGGTACAACGGTTAGAAAAGGAGAATGGTACTTCAAAGCTTCATTGATACACGTGGGTCAATTGCAGTGCTAGATGCTGACATTACAAGGCAGTTCAGGTATGCTTTTGCAACTTGAAGAATCTTGAAGCATTAGAGGAGGAACGGAGAAGAATCCTGGTGGTCCACCATGAGTGTATGGATTCCTAGTACAGAACTAACACTCAGTAGCTTTACACCTGAGAAGTTCCTCTCCGAGTGCGGCGATTCTGCCCAAAGTACGGAACTTCCACAGGAATAAAGATTCTGCTTGTAAGTCAGTCTGTAAATACTAAACTTAGACTTCAGGTCTAAACTTAGACTTAAGTTTTAAGTTTGCCTTTGTGAATCGGGCCCATGTAGTCTGGGCAGAGTAATGAATAAGTGGACAACTCAATATACAAGGGATGTACAGTCTTTTTGTGGTTCAGCCTACAATATATAGTGTCCACCTTATCCATTTAAATTCTTCTTTGTTCAGTAGCTGTTCCAAGATTTAACCCATACGATAGGAGTGGGCGGACATCTCCGTTCCGCCCACAGAATGTGCGGAGATTTGCCCCTTCCGCCTATCGCTATGCAGCCTGCATGGAGAAGGGCAGAATGTGCATGAATGGTTTGGGTGGCCTGAGAGGACTGACCAAACAGTCCTTGCACACACAGGAGTGGGCAGACTATTCCTTCCCTGCCCTGCTAAAAGAGCAGAGCAGCCCCATACCACCCGCACACCCATAATTCACAAAGCAAACATAAAATGGTCATAAATAAAAGTTATTACCATTTCGTGTTTTGGCTTTCTTGCACTGCAAGAAAGAAGTGATAACAGGTTGCGTTTTATTTAGTATCAGTACCACTAAAATAAAGGCACAAATGACTTAATCGAGTGTGTACCCAATATTCATCACATAAGGGCTTGTGAAATTGGAAAACTGGGTCTAAAATGTGCCACAAAGATTTTTTCTCAAACTTTCCATCAAATTGAGGTATCTGCTTTTTATAGCATTCCCTTCATGAAAATCATGCCACAACCTTTGCTTTGAACATACTTATCAGGGGAGATGCGAATGCATTGTCCAAGTAAGTACATTGTGATTCAAATTTAAAAAACTACCAAAAATATTTGGATTTCATGGGTATTCACTTCTAACTTGGTTTACTGGTTAAATGTACCTAGTGACTTATGCAGTCTTGGTAGGTCTCTTAATGTTCTCTAGGGCAGTGGCAGTTTCTTCGATTGCCGCCTGTGGCGGCCGAATGTTAGAGCAAGGGGGTCGCTGGCGATTCCTGCAATGGCGGCAGGTAAGACCAGGGGGTGGAGACCTCCCTGCCCCAAACCTCATTCCACAGCAGCCGGCCGCACCCCCCTTGCTACGCCACTGCTCTAGAGCAATATTATATCATCAGCCTATTTGATTGTGCTGCAATTTTGTTTGTGCTGAAATGTAGAGGTCAAAGTCAATATAGGTTGTGCTAAAACACAACCCACATTCATCCTGTTCCATATTTACATTCTTGTAATAGACTAACAAGAACATCTATTAATGATCCAACAAGATAGAAAATAAACATGATATCGGCCTGTTGTACTGGATTTTATGGTTTCTTTCTGTCTACTACAAGCTGCAGGACTGGAAGTTCTTACTTTTCATTACACACGTTTAATACAGCACCAGCATTTTCAAGAGGTCATCTAGCTGTAAAACATTGTATTTACCTGTAGTTGCTATTAATCCATGTAGAGGAAATAAGGACATAGAGCCAGCATCTATGTTAAGAAATCCCCAAAACGATGCACTGGTGCAAAAAAGGGGCAAGGATCCCAATATACGTCACTTATGCTGGTCACTTTAGAGATCTACAAAAACCTTAGAATCAGTAGAGCCCATTTGAGGGGGAGGCAGATCTGGACTGCAAGGGATTCAGTGGCCTTTGCTACATCCATAATGTGTTTTGTTTTCCTGTGTTCAACCGTGGAAACCTCAAGAATGTTTTTTTTATTAAAAAGTGTATCCATTATTACATAGATGTGCTGCTGCCCATACAATGTTTCATTACCATTTTGAAAAGATTGAGTGGTGCAGTGTATTATTTTTGTCAAGGTCGATTGGTGCATGTGATGTTTTTACACATTACAAGTATGACAAATAACGATGGAAAATGACATATATGTATCATGAGGAGAATACAAACCACATTTAGCTAAAAACATTAATAGGTTATTGGAAGCATTATTATATAAAGATATAGAATAGAGTGCAGGGTTATCCATTGTGTTTCTCTCATTACTAACAATGTTCTTTCAGCACAATTCTGAATTCCTAAAGTGAGCCTCAGTTATGAATGGCCAAGGGTAAGTACGGCACTTCCGTGGATTGTCATAACAGGAAAAAGGCACCAAATAAAACAGGAACATGATGGTACAGTTGTAGTCAGAAGGTTATAGGTAGGGCACGAGAAAATATGCAATGATCTGAAACATGATAGTTTTTTTTTTTTAATTCTTTTCATTAGTATTTCAAGAAAGAAAAGCATTTCGGCAGCCTTGCAAAAGCAGCATAAACATAACAAAACTTATAACTATACCGTGATCATCCAGTATACATTCAATTATCCAATAAGGTTCATGTCAGTTACAATGTATGCCTTCGCAATCCTGCGAGTTCCTGCACTCCGTGATAACATCTCTTTTAATCTCATGAGTCAGTAGCAGACTTTTTATGCAGGTATTGTCATAGAGGTTCTCATATGTCCCTGGGCCTGGATACTGAAGGCAGTTCCTCCGCGTACATCGTTAAGTTGTCTCTGCCATAGACCAAGTCTTTGATCCAGCTCTCAGCCTTTGGAGCCAAAGTGCTCTCCCAATGCAGAGCAATCCGGCGTTTAGCCACTACCAGTGCAATTCGCACAAACCTGCCCACTGTGCCTTTTAAATAAGAGACATAGCTTAGCATTGTAAAAGAGTTCCTGTCATTTCCTGTATACATTCCAGTACCTCTTCCCAAAACAACTGCACTCGTCTACATTCCCACGCAAGATGCAGGAAATCGGCATCTGACTGATTACACCGTTTACAATTACTTGTTTGCCACTAGCAACATTTGAAGTGAGCGCAGTGTTGGAGGCTCGTCCGGGTAGGTGCTGTAGTGGACCCTAACAGCCTGCCGCAATCTATGATTCGAGAAGTTATACAGTTGTGATGGGTTAGTAATGTAGTCAAAGTCAAAGTCTTCTGAGGTGAGGAAATGCCCCTCAGGATATATGTCTTGCATGACTGTTATAGGTTTTGTATCCAGCATCCTCAGTCACAGGCGGTCGTTCTTTCTAAATACCGGGAGTTAGAAACCTTCAGCTATTCCCATCAGATATGGCAATTTGAAAGTTACTTATTACACAGATCCCATCTCCCGGGAAGCAATTTTCTGGCCATCCCCAGATAATGAACAAGTCTTTTGATGCTAGTATCGTTTATCCTCGTCATCCACTTGCCTCATAACTTAATTGGGAAGAATCTTCATAGACAACTTTTACTTTCCTGTCCAGCGAGTTCATTCCTATACTACTCCCAGTGCCAATAAACTGCAAATAATGAACATGACCTAATCTAGTGATTCCTAGATATCACCCTCATCCGTTGACATCTACAACATATATGTTCTTCGTTCTCTTCTACCTGCGTTTGAAGATATCAAGAAACCCTAAATATCGACTGACCTGTCACACCCTAGCCAAGAATGAGGTTTGAGTTTGCACAAATTTTTAGCAATAGACGGTAACCTGAAGAAGGCTTAAGAGCCGAAACGTGCGTTGTGACATCTACCGCTTCGCCTTCAACATTTTGTTCAGTCTCATGTCTATTGGTTATGTATTTTTTCTAGTATGCTTTTAACTGACTTTTGTTATATTGAAAAACAACTATAAGAAAAGAAAAGAAAACAGAAGAGAAAAACACAAAAAGAGTACAAAATATATAAATCTTAAAAGAATTGATAAATATATATAATATATACCAATAAAATCAAATGAGAATATTTCATTGTTTGAGACTATCTATATATAGTTGGACTTTTCATTCTCAATTGTATATGAAAGCTATATCAACCATGATCTCCATTTAAATATATTTTGAATTTGTCACTTGGCTATAGACGTTCCTTAATTTAGTTTGTTCCCTATGTATAGCAGGTGCAACAGTAATATATAGGGGTCCCCTTTTTTCAAAATATTTGCATGACTGTTATACCCACCTCCCTCAGCGCCCTAAGGAAGCCCTCTTCCTGTGTCACGGACAGTGCCAAATGGTGCGCGATGGGGAGCACCGGCGCATACACGGGGAGCTTGTGATGGTACCTATAGCTTGCCATGCAGCGATGGTCGTCTCCAATGTATTAATTTCATTGTGGGGAGTACCTCTGCGAGGATGTGTGAGAATGCCTGCCGGGTGAGCATCCCCATGTTCTACTGCGACATGTAGGGTGAATGCGTGAGGCCTAAACCAGTAATACGCATACTGCGCTTGAGCGCTCAGGTAGTAGATATACAGGTCTGGAGCGCTAAATCCGCCCTTACTATAGTCCTGATTAAAGGAGGGTCAAAGAGATTGTTGGAGCATAGACATATTGAAAGTCAATTGAAGGCTAGTCTTCTATTATAATGGAAAAGAATGAAAGTTGAGAAATGGGGCATTAGTAATCCAGAAGGAAAAGATGAGCACTGACGGCTTTTAGAAGAGGTAGGACCTCATTTCGGGTTTTCCATGTTTCAGTTAGGAAATAGCTGCAGTTATGTTTTTTGCATACCTGAATCAATCATATAGTTCCTCTTTCTGACTACTGGTCCTTTTGCAAATGTCACCAGGCCTCTCCTGGTAAAATCTGTGAAGGACAAATCCTTGGACGTGCTTTAATTTTTTACAACTTTTGATGTCTAATTGCATTGAAAGCCCTCTTTGCACCCAATTAGTAATGACCATGCCACACAGAAGAGTGTCAATTTATTGGCGTCCAAATTTGATAAAGGTTCACAATGACTCTGTATCTTTTTGGATCATGAGCAATCACTCTGCAAGTGTCAATTGTATTATTTTTCTCTCGGTCTGGGAACATATTATTGTGTGCACCCACTCAGTTCACAGCTTTTGTTTGACATTACATTCTCTAAAGAGCATAACTTTAACTTGGAATTCCTTCTGGTTAATTATGTGTAGCAGACAGCTCATCTCGGATACAGAGGGGGAACATTAGGATCTTCTGTATTTGGACTAATGCATTCATTCTCTCTGTCATGTCGGATGTAGCAAGCCCCCTTGGTTCCCACAGTCCTGCAAAACTCTGGATTGCACACCTCACATCCTTGACCCTTTTTTCAAATGGGTAATTTTATGTTGTATTAATCGAGCGGCTGGAACATTACTCTGGTCATTTCAGACAATTGTATTGGCTACAAGACGGTTTCAGTTTAGTTAAATTACATTTAAAAAGGAAACTTAAGGGTGCCATCAGTTCTGTAACTGAGTGCAAAATCTCAAGCTGTTTTACATTTATTTGTTTGCAATAGTATTGCTTTTTCAACAGTCCTTATGTTCAGCTGGCTTAGAACTAGATACATAAGAACAATTGTATCCCATTCTTCCGATGGACAAGCTGCCTTAGGAGTCTGATGAAGAGAAATGGTTTGTGTCATGTGATAGGAATCTCTTAGCACATGAAATATATATTCCCACAGGTTTCCTAGATCTCTAAAAGCAGCCAATAATGATGCTGCTGTTTGTTTTATGATGTGTATCAAAGGTACGAATCCAGGTACATATGCTGCATCATCTACAACACCTTTGAATCAATAAATTGAAGCCTGAAAAAGTGAAGATTTAGATAAAAGAGATCGGTTTTTTTCAGAGGTTGGACCTAAAACAAACAGAATATTGTATATCTTGTGTAATGTAATTTTGTCAACCCACCGCCACTTGGGCGGATCCGGTTCCCGGGGCTGGTGTTCTGTGGGCGCCATCTTGAGTGAGGACTCGGACCATCGACGAGCGCCATTTCGAGCGTTGTAGCGCTCTGGCAGCATCGCGGGACGCCTACTTAAAGTCGCCCCCCCGCGCAGCGGGGATGCGCAGTAAGGGTGCCGTCGCGTTGCCGGAGTCGTGCCTGAGTCCTGCCCGTCTGCGCCCGTCCGCGCTAAGGACGCGCGGGGCGCAGCGGGCTTTTTAATGGTAAGCTCCCTTCCTGGTGTAGTGATGATCACCTACACTAGAGAGACCCTCTGGTCCATTAGGCAGACCGTCCCGAGGTGTGACCTGGCACCAATCCTTCCTCTATGCGGCCCTTACCATTGTGCCTGCAAGAGATGGTTGCTTGATTCCCCCGCTCCCATCCGCCAGAGGGATACAACAGCTGCCCCTCGGAGCAATTGCTCCGCGCGTATGCTTCGGGTGTTGAATCTGAATGCCAGGTCCATGGTGAAACACCACCAAGCCATCCATGACCTTATTAAGGGCGAGTCTCCCGATATATTTGCCATTACGGAAACCTGGCTTCAGGAGGCTGATGTGGCTATTATCAACTTGGCCTGTCCCCCTGAGTACTCCATCTACACTTTGAACCGGCCTACTAGAGGCGGAGGCATTGCCCTTGCAGTCAGGTCCAGTTTCACCTGTAGTTTGAATGGTCTTAACATTGCTGGTTGCGAAAGTGCTTCTTTTAAGATCTCAATCAGCCCCCAGTTCTCGCTTTCTGGGATGGTTGTTTACCGACCACCGGGTAGTGATGTAGCATTTAGGGAAGCTTTCCCAGATGCCGTCAGCTCGTTAGCTATTGGCTGTGCCAATTTTTCCATCCTGGGAGATCTAAATCTTCACTTTGACAACCAGAACATCCCGGCTGTTAGCAGCATCTTAGCTGATTTAGAGGCCCTTCAGTTATTCCAACAAGTATCCCAGCCCACCCATGTAGGGGGTCATATTTTGGACCCTTTTTTTACAAATCTAGCTGAAGCTAATGTTCTGACCATTTCCCCATTAGGGTGGACGGATCATTTCCTTGTGTCCATTAGGTACCCTCTGCCTGAGATCCCTTCTATTCCATCAGCCAGACTGGTTCCCTGACGGCACTGGAATAAACTCAGGCTGGAGGATCTGCACCGTATCCTGGCTGAAGAGCCGTTAGGCCCACTAGATAATGTGGAAACGGGCTACGATCATTTCTGCCGGTGGATCACCAGGGCGCTTGACTCTCTGATTCCCATTACTTTGAGCAAATTTAGCTCTAGAGAGTCGAGTCCCTGGTATGATAGTGCCTTACGTAAGCATGAGCGAAAAATCTGCTCCGATCGCGGATTTTGCGGATTTTCGGTAAATCCGCGATCCGCGAACTCTCGCGAATTTACCGAAAATCCGCAATTCGCGAGCGGCGGATTCCTCGGTCAAAAGTTCACGCCTTGCTGGTCTGTAACTAATTTACGATGGCGCCGGCAAGCTGCCAGCGCCATCCTAAAGTTACTCAATTAGCTTCAGCAGGAAGCTCTAATAGATAAGATAAAGCAGGGGCTCGAGCACCTGCTTTATGTTACCAATTAGAGCTTCCTGTTGAAGCTAATTTAGTAACTATTTTAGGATGGCGCTGGCAGCTTGCCGGCGCCATCGTAAATTAGTTACAACAGGCACAAAACGGTGGTGTCTTCTTGAATAAATATGAAGGGCAGGGTTCATTCTGGCACGACGGTCCTGGCACAAAAATTACACCTCAACAGGAAGCACTTACAGATATCAATACAGCATGTGCCCTAGTTGAAGCTTTAATTCAGTGACTCATTCATCAGCCCAAAAACAATCCTGAGCGTTGTGGAGGCTGGGCAGGTGTGCCTTCTTCCCAAATATACCGTCGAAAATCAGCTGTGACGCTGGATACAGGCCTTTGCATCTTTGACCTTCACGAGCGCAATCCCCGTGCTGTTCTGTGACCAGGAGCTTCTGTCTCTACATCTGTTGCTCTGATCTGTCTCTGACCTTTTATACACACAAGAGGCATGTGCACTCGCATGGAAGCCCCGTCCGTTTGGCCCCGCCCACACACTCGAGGTGTGCACCGTCTTCCCGCCATTTACCCAGTATGATAGGTCACTCAAGGGACCCCTGCGCCCTTCGGCGCGATTGCATAGTAACACACACCTGGTCGCTGTTGACAACTCTCGGGCACTTTAGGTAGCTGTAGTGTAGTAAAAGCACTATACATTTACCCAACGAGGTAGCACTTACTGATTATCCAGTAGAAAGTACTCCAGTTGAGTAGAGGTATGGCACAAAACGGTGGCGTCTTCTTGAATAAATATGAAGGGCAGGGTTCAATCTGGCACGATGGTCCTGGCATGGAAGCCCCGCCCCCAAATCCGCCGATCCGCAAAATCCGCGGATTTTGCGGATCCACGATCCGTGAATACGCAAATTCGTGAATCGTGGATCCGCAAAATCCGCCCATGCTTAGCCTTACGTGCTCTCAAAGGTACCTGCAGACGGGCAGAAAGAGAATGGCGGAAGTCCTATGAGGTTGACAAGAAAGCCGCGTATCTTGCTTCCGTTAAGCTCTACCATCGAGCCATCTGTAGAGCTCGCGGGGCGTTCTATTCCTCGGAATTCCGCAACAGTCCAAACCCGTCTAAAACCATCTTTAAAGTCCTTAAAGACCTTTTGGCGAAAAGGATCTCCTCCCCGGAAGCCTGTTCCACCTCCCACTGCGAGGCCCTGGCATCCTTTTTCCTGGAGAAAGTCCAGGTTATTTATCAGGCTTTCCCTAGTATTGGACCATCTCCAGGAGCCCCAGACTGCACTCAAGGCCATACCATCCTGCACTCTCTTCCCCCGCTACTACCTGAGGGGTTCAACAAATTGGCCCAGCAAATCAAGTCCGGCTCTCCTTCGGATCGGTTAAGACCTGCCCTTTTTAGAGACCAGTCTTTTTTGGGACGCTCCACGGTGTGCTCCCTGATTAACCTTTCACTGGCCTTGGGCATGGTTCCAGCCAAATGGAAGCAGGCGGTGGTTTCTCCAATCCTGAAAAAGCCTTCGTTGGACCCATTAAAACCCGAGAACTACCGTCCTATTTCATTGCTCCCTTGGCCGGCGAAAGTTGCGGAGGCCCACGTTAATCTGGCCCTCTCAGACCATCTTACTCCGGCCAATGTCCTGGACCCCACGCAGAACGGCTTCCGTGCTGGCCACAGCACGGAGACAGCCCTTCTCGCCATGGTGGTGGAGCGTGCGGTGTTGGATGCGGGTCAGACGGCGGTGCTTGTATTATTAGACCTTGGCGCCGCCTTTGACACCGTCTCTCACCGTATTCTTCTGCACCGCTTGGAGGAGATTGGCATCGGTGGGCTTGCTCTGCAGTGGTTCCGCTCCTTCCTCGACAATCGCTCTTTTTGCGTGGCCATCCCACCTCACCAGTCCAAATTCCATCCTCTGGACATGGGGGTTCCGCAGGGATCCTCGCTGAGTCCCATGTTATTCAATCTATACGTGAGACCGCTGGCTGATGTCGTCAAGCAGTGGGGCATGACTATGGTCTCATATGCCGACGACACTCAGCTAGCGGTCACTATCAGTGGGGATGCTGAGCGGGATGCCCCTAGGTTCCAGAGTGGACTGAGGGCGGTGGCTAGCTGGATGAATGCCAACTGTCTCCAGCTTAACGCAAAAAAGACTGAAATCATGATTGTCGGTAAGAGAGCGGAACTCTGGGGGGACAGGTGGTGGCCTCCGGAACTAGGGCCGTCTCCGGTTACGGAATTAAGAAACCTGGTAGTCTGGCTGGACCCCACCCTCAGCTTTGTTGGCCACTCAAAGAGAACTGCGGCCTGCTGCTTTGGTGTCCTTCGGGGCTTAAGACCTGTCCTCAAATTTTTTGATGCCCCGACCAGGCAGCTGGTGATTCAGGCGACGGTGATGTCCCGGCTTGATTATGCCAGCTCTCTCCTGGTGGGGGCCAACCAGGCAGAAATCACTCGCCTGCAGCGCGTTCAAAATGCTGCAGCCAGAGCGGTAGTTGGCCTGCCCAGGTTGTGCTCCGTTTCTAACACCCTACGATCCTTGCACTGGCTGCCGTTCAAGATGAGAATTCATTTTAAGGTCTTATGTCTGGCCTTCAAAATCTTGAAAGGTTCTGCTCCCCAGATCCTTGCCAACCTCTTGTCTTTGTATGTCCCGACACGCTCTCTCAGATCCTTGGGCCAGGCTCTCGCTGTGGTCCCCCGGTTCAAGTTCAGCCGAGCTGGGGGCCGTTCCTTTCGAGTGAGAGCTGCGGCTATCTGGAACTCCCTTCCGGTGGAGATCCGTATGTTGGAGGACCTCCTGCTGTTTCGTAAGGCCACTAAAACCTTCTTATTTTAAATTTTGCCCTCGTAGCTGTTCCCCTTTTTTTCTTTGCATTTAGCGGTGTTGTGTTCTACCTTGTCGTGCGCCAGGACGCTCCTTTGCTGGAGCATCTGTGCGCATTATAAGTGTCCATAGCATAGCATAGCATGTCTGGTTTTAAGACCCAGATCATTTTGATCTGAGCTTGTATAATTGTTTTAGCAAACTTTATTACTCCTGTAACACCCACAACTAATAAGTCCAAACGAAATCAAAAATACGTGCATAACACATATACAAGGCAGAAATAACTAAATATTATTGAAAATATATATTTAAAGAATATTTAAAAGGCAAGGGGACTGATACCATAACAGTGGTATGGTAAGATTAAAAAAATCTCCCTTGCTATGGTACAGACAATGCCCTGTGGGAAAAAATGACAAGTAAACGCTCATTGTGATAATTTCACCTGGAGTATTGATCAATTAAGCCAAGTAGTGTTTAATGAACGTGGTGTGCTTGGTAGTGGCAATTATTAAAGCCATGTTAAAATACCTGACTCCTGGCCACCTATGTTCACTGGTTACCAAAACGGGTAAATCCAAAATAACTCACTTGGACCTAGGTATATGACATTACAATGTTAGATTGGTCCCAGTAAACGATTATTTAACATAAACACTACATAAGTAACATGAAAGATACAATAATATCATCATCATCATAGTTAGTCTTTATTCGATAGCTTGCAATCATAAAAGACACAGTACATACATAAAAGTGCCAGAAAATAATAAAAAAGACCTTAAGAGCATACATTTAGTACTGAATTAAACCCACAATATCAAATCCTAACTAATCAATGGTAAATAAATAAGTAAAATTTCCGATATAGCATATTCCCACATTTAGTCTCTAGGGAAGGGGTCAAGTTACATTAGGACACTCGGGCACTGAGTTTAATTCCTTATCAAACTCCAGTTTTTTCCTCCTTAGTGCCCAAGACCAGCTCAAAAATTTAGCTAGGGCAATAACAATATCAGCACGCATATTTGTTATCAAGATACGCATGGCCGTCATGCAAGATCTAGTGCCAAGATTAGAGCACAGTGGCTTAAGCCACCTGCATTTTGGACCTTTATATGCCAAACACATGAAGAGTACGTGGGTAATTGTCTCTTCCTGGGTATGGCAAAAAGGGCAATTAACATTCATAGGCTTTTTCCATTTGGCAACGAAAGATCTTACGGGTAGGGAACCCACTCGGAATTGGTGATATAGCTTCCTATCACTCTGTTTTGTAATCAAGTTCCAGTATGGTTCTACTTTCGTTACACACTTATGTTCTACGATAAAAAAACGATATGTGAAGTACTATCCACCGCTGACAGGGTCTTTCTAGGGATCATCTCCCAATAAAGCATTTTAAAATCGTTTTTATTTGGAAAGGTGTTACCCATAGGGTCATCCCACAAATGGCCAAGGCCCATTTCCTTCAAATTGTGCTTGATCTTCTGTAATCATTCAATTTTTGAAGAAAGATCAGCACTCCTAATGTGCAATGCAGCACTCACATACAGTGCTAATTTGGGGGTGGTCCAAAGTCTCCTCCAATAAGCTAGGTGTTTAAAACCTGCGACCTCATCAAAAGCAGTGCATCCCAAGTCTAAAATCAGGGGCTTCATGGGTGTTGATTGCGGGAGGGCGGTCAGGGATCTCAAAAACGTATTTTGTGCACGTACTAGGGGTGAGAGATGTTCAAACCCCCAGAGTTCAGCGCCATATATAATGGAGGCTCTAATTTTCCCATTATAGATGTCAACTGCTGGCCCTATAGGTTCTGTGTGGGACAATCTATGTTCCTTTAGTAAGGCTCTCGCCAGCTGGTTACGCCTTAAAACTAAGACATCTAAATGGGGAGCCCAATTCATCTTCCTACCCAAAGTTATCCCTAGATAGGTAAAAGTATCGGTCTGTTCCAGTAATACATTATCCAATATTACCCTAATTTTAACACATTTGTACCTATGCAATACCATTAACTTGGTGTTGTGCATATTTACCACAAGCTCATAGTCATTACAAAAAACTAAAAAACGATCAAGGGCACGTTGCAGACCTGCCTGAGTTTTAGATAAAATAAGTGTGTTGTCTGCAAACATTAAAAGAGGTACCCTTGAACCGGCAAGAAGCGGCGCATCATTTGGGAAACTGGAATAGTAAGTAATGACCTTATTAATAAATAGGGAAAATCGGGTTGGGGCAAGGAAACACCCCTGTCGTACACCCTTATTAACTGAGAAGGGTATGGCTAGTTCACCCTGCTGCCCCCACCTAACTTGAGCATAATTTGCTTCATGCAATTTGATGATAAAGCCAATAAATTATTTTGGCATCCCGGCATCCTTTAGCGAATCCCACAGCTTATGGCGGGGTACTAAATCGAATGCTGATTTTAAATCAACAAATGCTGCATAGAGTGTTCCCCTGCTAAAATCACTGTGGACCAATAAATCATCATAAATCTAAAGAGTTGGTCAATGGTGCTGAGATGGGGTCGGAAGCCCGCTTGATAGGAAGTTAGAACATCCTGGTCTATGATCCATTCGTTAACTCTTCCTAGCACAAGTCTCGCTGCTATTTTTGTAACATAGCTTATCGGCCTATAGTTGCTGGGACTGGCACGGTCTCCCTTTTTGTGAATGGGAATAATTTCTGCTCCACGCCAAGTATCTGGTACTGGCACATCATTGGCTATAGCATTTACGATGGTAAAACTATATTCAATCCATACCTTCCTATCCTTTTTGTAAAGGTCGGCCGGGATGCATTCTGGACCGGGGGCCCTACCTGCAGGGACCCCATCTAGCACTCTATCAATCTCTCCTTTACTAAACAATGAAACTACCTCAGAGTTTACCTCCAGGTAATCAATGGACGCACTAATAGGGCAAGCAAATTGGCCTTGGAAATGCTGGACCCAAAGTTCGTGACGAAAGTTATTAAATGGGGAAGTTCCGGTTGCACTGTTGCCCCATTTAACCAGTTGCCAACATTTAACCCAGTTCTTCCCACTACTGGCATTTGCTAAGCTAGCCCACCTATCTTCATCGAAATCTTTGTTTGCCTTTATTTTGGGCTTTCTTGTATTTTACCCTTGCTAGTTTCACTTCTAGGGGAAATCCCAACCTAATTGCATTTGAGAGGTGCCGGAACGCAACTCCACATTCCTCATTATACCACCTAGCCGATTTTTTTGGTAGGGGCTTAAACGGCTTCCTAATCTTTGTAAATAGTAACTTCAATTTGGCGTAATGGTCATCATGGGCATTCATATGGTCGATAGGACTGTTGCCTTTTGTCACTAACTGCCCCATCAATGCTACAGTCTCTTTCGTTTTTGAGCTGATCTGCTTTAAAAGATCTTCATCCGCTAAGACCACTGCCCACTTTAAGCGGCGGCGGTCATGGGTCAAGATAACATCTCCTATTGTAGAGGCAATGTCTACTGTCTACTGGACCTATCCTGGTAAGGGTCAGTAGTAGGGGGTCGTGATCGCTCTCTGGTCTATAGGATACCACCATATCCACTAATCTAGACCAGAGCTCTAAACTTAAGAATATGTAATCAATCCTCGTGTACCCGTTGGAAAAGGTGGCACAACCTTCCTGGTCTGAGGGAGTTCTCCCATTGGTTGCTCTGATCCCCCGACTTAGAGATAGGCTTTTTAATTGGAGTGCTGCCTCTGACCATTTGTTAACTAGTACCATCAAAAGGGACGGTATCCCCCAGGATCGATCCTCCTCCATACTGAGGCTGCCATCATCCAATCCCAGAAGTTCAAAGGTGCAATTGAAGTCGGCCACTACAACCACAGCACCCGAGCCGGATACACTATCCATATATGTGTCTAAAAGGGCAATAGTTGGCGAAGCTTTCCCACCCGATATCCCCCTCGAGTAAACATTAATTAATATCAGGTCCAGCTTACCCTCCACGCAGATCTTAATAGGGAGAATGTCTGGACTATCAATGGGTAGTTCTTTTATCTGGTAGGATGACTGTTGCTTTGCCCGTATTGTCAATCCCCCACTGGGTCTCCCCTTCCTGTTTGCAATTGCCTGTTTAGTATAAGCCAAATAACCAGGACAACAAATTGTGTCTAATGACCAGGACTCCTGTAAAGCAATAAAATCAAACCCCTCCACAAAGCCAGACCAATCAGCTGACTTTTTTTTTTTTAATAGGCCTCCGATGTTCCAGGAAATTATCAAAATTGCAGGATGGGGAGGAGCTTAGCGCGCACCCAAGATGGTCGCGTGAGCTCAGAGCTCCCGGACCTTCGCCACCTCCATCGACTATCCTGCAACTAATCCTGATTTGGACGACGGGCTTTTGTGATCGAGAACCTGCTGATCACTTATCTGTTTGCGAATTTCGATTTGGTCTCCGGGAACCGAAGATATGGGTGTTTGAATATCTGCGGCCTGCTCCATGGCACTGCCCCGGGCTTGCCTACTCTGCCAGCCGGGTGGTAATTGAATAACAACGGCCTGCGCTAACCTCCCTTGCCCGGTCTTCTACTTTCAGTTTCGATTCTGACGATCCTACGTCATTGACCTTGCCTTGGTCGCCCTGGTTGCTTGCTTCACTCAACTATTCGCAACATCGCTCGGAGATCCGGACTTTCATTGCTTTTTGCCTAGTGACTGGTCCTCACTTTATTCTCTGAGCTTCTGCGGGCACATCGAGTATAGCCATTTTCACTAGGTCTCAGAATACCCTCCGGGGCACACGACCTAAGATGGCCACCAAGCCTGAAGCAGAGAGGCGCAAGACCAGACCGGCAGCTCGAGGAGGTTCTGTCCAATCCAACGTCATGGACCGATATACCCTCACTAGGAGCTCTCCGAGCGGAATGGCTAAACCCCCGGCCGGCATTGAGGACGAATCCCTGCTGGGTGATGACCCGTCGTTGAAAGACGTCATGTGCGCCATTGCTGGGATGAAGGCCGCGATGGGACAACAGTATGAGGCCCTAACCCACAAGCTGGACACTGTAGCCATAGATGTCACTCTGATCAGGGCGGATCTTGCAAAAACCAATGAAAAGGTCAAGTCTCTCGACCAGAAGACAACTAGTCTTATCACCGACGTCTCTGACCTACAGACGGAGGTCGGTAATCTGAGATCCGCCCGTGACTATCTCTCCCGTCGCTTGGACGATTTTGAGGGCCGAGCACGACGGAACAACGTCCGACTGGTCGGTGTCCCGGAGAAGACGGAATCGTCAGCTGTGGACCTACTGGTGGAGGACCTTGTCCTAAATCATTTAGCGCCCAAGGGCCTGAGCAAGTTTTTTGCAGTTGAACGGGCCCACCCTGTCCCGGGTGGCCCGCCCAAGCTGGGAGCCTCTCCGCGCCCCATCATTGCGCGGATTTTCAACTTTCGTGACAGAGATGTGATACTGCAGGCTTCCCGCACATCAGGCCCCACGGAATATGAAAACGCTGCGGTCAGCTTTTACCCGGACTTCACCCAACAAGTCCAGAAGCAGCGGCTGGGATTTCAAGGAGTGAAGAAGAGACTGAGAGACAGGGACATGAAATATGCCATGCTTTTCCCGGCTCGATTGCGTATCGTCCACAACGATAGAACATTTTTCTTTGACCATCCTGAAGCGGCTAATGACTGGTTGGACTCGCTGCCTACGGGACGTGGGCGATTTGAACAATCGGGATCTTCGGGTGGAGCGGAGGGCGGCCCGACGGAGCAGGAATAGGGAGCAACATCGGCTCCCGGACCGACGTTTTGACTTTCGGTAGTGGTTCGATGCTATACTAATAATGATTGCTACTCCATTGTCTTACTGGGGTGTGGGTGAGAGGCGGGTGAGACTTCCTCCTCTGGGGTTCTTTTCGTAGATTAGTTGTATGTTAGGGCGACAGGCACGCTGCGAGTTGGGGTGGCTTTTGAGTCTAACGCAGGGGTGCGGGGTGGGGGGTATGATGTTGTTCTGGGAGGTTGAGAAGTTTAGGGATGTGTTTCTTTGTTTTTTTCAAGGCATAATGCTGATGATCTTCTGTGTCGTGGTGTCGCGGCTGGTGTGGGGGGACTTGGGGTGGACTCTGGGATGGGGGTAGGGGACTACGGATACTGTGTTGGAACGTAAATTGTCTGGGAGACAGAATTAAGCGGGGAGTGGTCTTGCTGTTACTGAGACGCTTGTCCCCAGATGTGGTTTTGCTTCAGGAAACGCACTTGCTGGGTAATACGTGCCACGCCATGAATAGGCGTGGCTACCGTCTCATTGCACACTCAGGTTTCACTTCTGGCTCCAGAGGGGTGGGCATTCTAGTCCGGACCTCCCTCCCCCTCGCTGTTGACGACATTATACTTGATGATAGAGGGCGGTACGCCGCCATTGTGGGGCGTTGGGAGGGTAGGGTGGTTACAATATTTTCTGTTTACATACCCCCAGGTCTTCAAACTACGACCTATGCAGATCTGGGAAGAGTGATTCTGGGAGTCCCCGAGGGTTTGCTTGTAGTCGGGGGAGACTTTAATTCAGTAGTATCTGGGATGTGCGATCGTTACCCTCCCCGAGTTCTCGCTAAGTTCCAATCCTGGCTTGGGGACTTCATGGAGGCACTGGGGCTGACCGATTGTTGGCGCGTACATCATCCTGGGCAACTACAGTATACCTTTCACTCTGGGGCCCACGGCAGCCTTTCGAGATCGGATTATGTTTTGATGCCCTCCTCCCAGACTTCCCGTATAGGGGAGGTGAAACATCTTGCCAGGGGTATTTCGGATCATTCCCCACTGTGGTTGGTTGTGAACGCACATGGGGGATCGGAGGGTCGAGTGGCCCCCATCAACCCATGGTACCTCCTTGATCCTAAGATTAGAGCGGAACTACTTAAAACAATTGATCAATACTTTGCCGAAAATGTGGGGTCAGTATCCTCTTCTGTCTCCTTGTGGGAGGCGTACAAAACTGTAATTCGGGGCAGGCCTTCTCGTCGATTGGCAATGTTAAGAGATGTAGACGAGAGGAGGTAGTTCGTCTTGAGACTGAAATTGCCGTTATTGAGGGAGAGTTTGATGCTGGGGTCTCCCCTGAGAGGCTTCATCTGTTGGACCTAAAACAACACGAGTACAGAGCTCTGGTGACTGATGCAGCGAAGGAGATGAGTCGTGAACAGCAGGGACGTCTGTATGATGTGGGAGATAAGGCTGGGAAGTTGCTTGCTTGGTTGGATAGGAGAGAATGCGCGAGTCGAGTGGTTCCTGTTATAGTTGACGCGAATGGTGAAAGTATTACGGACCCTGCTGGGATTGTTGAGAGGTTCGCCGATTATTTTCGGGTAGTGTACTCCCCTGTGTCCGATAGACCGGAGCAGGACTCCCACATGCTTTTTTACGCGATATCTCGCTACCATGCTTGTCTGACTCGGAGAGGGACCTGCTGGAAGTTCCGCCCACGGCGGATGAAGTTGCGACCGCTATCCGTTCGATCCACTCCGGGAAGGCCTCGGGCCCTAATGGACTCCCTATAGAACTCTACAAGCTCCGTCCGGATGTGCTGGCACCATATATGCGATCTATGTTTTTGGAATCACTGGCGGAAGGGTTTCTTCCTCCTGACCAGAGATTGGCTTCCATAGTGGTTATTCATAAAGAGGGTAAGCCACGTGATCGCTGCGAATCATACAGGCCTATTTCCCTAATAAATGCTGAACCCAAGATCCTGGCCAAGGTTCTTGCTAATCGTCTGGTGACTGTTATAGGCGATCTGGTTCATCCAGACCAGTCCGGATTTATACCCCATCGCAATACGGCACTTAATCTTCGGCGCTTGCATGGAGTCCTCGCGCGAGCCGGGACATTGAGAGAGTCGGCCATCTTGGCGTCTTTGGACGCCACCATGGCATTTGACACGATTGAATGGCCCTATCTTTGGGTGGTCCTTTCCGAATTCGGGTTTGGGCCCACCTTTATCCGTTGGGTTTGATTGCTTTATGCTGATCCCTTAGCCCAGGTAGTGGGGAATGGACGTGTCTCGGCCTCCATTGCTCTTGGTAGAGGTACGCGCCAGGGCTGTCCTCTGTCCCCACTCTTGTTTGCCCTTGCTTTAGAGCCACTGGCGGCTTGGCTGCGATGGGAACCATCCATGAAGGGCATTCGATGGTCTCCGGAATTTGAAGACCGTGTATCTCTGTATGCAGATGATATCCTTTTGTACCTCACATCGCCCCGAAAGTCGTTAATCGTCCTTTTCGACGTTTTGACTTCTTTCCGTAAGAATTCCGGCTTAGTTATAAATTGGTCTAAATCTTGCGTTTATGTTCTCTCCGGTGATACTCCTCTCCTGCCCCGTGATTGTCCTATTCCGGTGGTACTAGATGGTTTCAAATATCTGGGAATCTTTGTCACCTTGGACCCCACACTTCGGTATGAGCACAATCTGCTCCCCCCTCTCAGACGCCTTCGGGCGGATGTCGGGACTTGGAGCAGACTCCCCCTTTCTCCCTTGGGACGAGCTGCGTTGTTTAAGATGATGTCGCTCCCCCGATTCCTTTATGCGCTTCAAAACACGGTTGATGTAGTACCAGCGGATTATTTTCGTGAGATTGAGAGTCTACAGCAGCAATTGTTATGGGGGGGCAGTCCTCGCATCGCCCTCTCCCTTGGTACGATGGCGGCATCGCTCTCCCGGACATTCGTCGCTATTACTGGGCCTCTCAATTGGGGGCCATCAACCATGGCACCTACACTCCCCCACTAAACCCGGCTTTTGCGATGGACAGATGGTTGCTACCCGGTGGGGACTACAATAGGGCTCTATATGCAAAATCAGCTGGCGGAACTCTTACGGGCCCCACCAAAACAGCAGTGCAGGTGTGGCATAGAGCTACGGCGGCCACGGGATGGGCCGACAGGCCGACCCGGGCTACCCCACTATATGCTTCGGATAAACTGGGCTCCCTTTGGCAATCGAAGGGATTTGATCGGTGGGACATGATCGGGATCAGTAGGGTAGATGACGTATGGATCAAGGGCAGGGTCAAGACGTTTGAGGAATTGAAAGTTGAGTATGGGCTGAATGATAAGGAATTCTTCAGATATGCGCAAGTCCGGCATGCGGTCTTGTCTGTTTTCCCACTAGGCTCGGACGTGCCGGAGGCGTCCCCGCTCGAGGATCGGATTCTGGATGGTCACGTTCCTGATAGCACGATCTCGCTAATTTATAAAAAGTTGATCAATACCAGAACTGATCTACTAGATAGTCTTCGAGGGTTGTGGACCAGAGATGGTCTAGAACTCGATGATGAGGATTGGCAGTCCGCGATTTCTTCCCCGAAGGAAGTGGCTATCCCGGCACGTCTTCGGTTCGTTCAACTAAACATTTTGCATAGGGTGTATGTGACTGGCCCGCGTCTGGTTCGAATGGGGTTTTCGATGGATGGATTGTGCAGGCGCGGATGCGGTATGGTGGCTACGTTCCTTCATATTATCTGGGAATGCCCTGCTGTGATACGTTATTGGAACCGCGTGCATGAAGTAATGAGTGAGGTCACTGGAGTGCGATTAATGCCTGAGGCGAGAAGATGCTTGTTGAATGTCTGGGAGCCGAATGACTACAATCAAGCGCAGCTCCGCTGGGCGACCTTTGGCAACATGGTTGCCAAGCGTGATATTGCCCAATTGTGGGGCGCTCAGAGGCCTCCGACACTTCTGGGGTGGACTCACAACATGGATTGGTGCATGTTTCGAGAAAAAACTGTGTATGTCTCCCGTGGCAAGCCAGGCAAATGGGGAAAAGTGTGGACCCAATGGAACGCATACCGTGGAGATATATGTACCCCCCCCCCCAATGTCGGAATTTGATGCTGATTTGTCTTCCTCCCAACCTGACGTTTCCTCCGCAGGAATATAGTTGTTTTGTATATATTTTGGTCTCCTTTCCTCCCCCCCCCCCCACTTATTGATTGCACTACTGCTTGGTTCTTCTATGTACCCCCCCCCCCACGGGCCACGTGATGGCACGTTTTAATGTACTGCCTTGTTTTGTATTGTTCTTTTGTTTTCTTGTTTTAAAATCAATAAAAAGTTTCCAAAAAAAAAAAATTGCAGGATGGTGTGGGGTCACTCGATCTACTTGGGCTACTCGCCTTTTCACAGGCTGATTCTTAGCCTCCATACAGGGGGTTCCGTTATCTAATTCTAGACCGTCACAGGGGGAATAAGAACAACAAGCTACCGGTATCAATGTGGGTGGTCGTGGTCAATCGCATAGGTCTAGATCTGATAGTGGGGCAAATCTATTGGACAGGGGGACCTCCTGCGACTGGTTTGCTTATCCATAGGTTGCCCGGGGTCGCCTGCCCATCCCCAAGCAATACGGATCATTGGTGGGGATGTACCCTGGTTTATAAAAGTACCCCAGTGCAATAAAGACACCTTGTCCATGTGACTACACATCATCCCACCCAGATTGTCCAATAAGAACTTGGTTACATGCACATTATTAAAATTTACAATGACACAATCACCGTTCCCTTCCTTCCTGGTGGGTCCAATCCACGATGTACATCTAGCCATAATTATATATTTGTCCATACCCTCATTCCAAAACCCTACCTCCCCGAGTCGATTGTTCAACCAGTGCAAAGCTTTGCACAATAATTGATCTGTAGTTTCAGATTGAGTTGAAAGGAGGAACATTTTTTAAGACTACCACTAGGGGGTGGCTGCAGGGGGCAAGTTAAAAATGGGATAGTTTGTTGAAATACTGTACGGTCTCACACCTCTTCATTCCTCTATTCCATTGGAGATGTTAACTTGGGAGTCCATGTAGCAGTTTTTAGAGTTATTATCTCCCTTAGGAGCTGATACTATCATATCACTGCTATTACACGGGGTGGTCTCTATAGATTGGGCAAATTCGCTAGATTGGTTCCCCAAGTCATCGTCAAACCTGAGTACCCGGGCTGGCCTTTCGGATGCAGCCGCAGTTTTATTGATTGCGATCCCTGGCGTGGTTGATATTGGGATTGGTGTGTTAAGGGGTTGTGTGTCAGGTATGTCCAAAGAGGCGGACACGCAACTCGTAATGCTTTTCGTACTTAAACCTGTTGGTTTTGGATGAGCGAGGAGACCTTCAAGAGTAGCAAATCCTGTCTTAACCATGGTTTCATAATTTGACAGTCGCTCCTCTATCCTACTTAGTCTGTCCGTAATAGGAGTTAACAATATTTTTAAGGAATTCTCCAATTTCTTCCATATTTCCATATCACAGTTCAAATTATTCCCACCCATAAGGGAGAGATTGAGATCGGGAGCTACCTGGACAGAGTCAGACATACAGCCCTCTTCAGTTGTGGCACGGCCCTGGATTTCATTTGATCTCGGCCCTTTTGCCATGCAAGGCCTTTGTGGGCCTCCTCCTTGCTTCCTTTTCACTGCCGGATCTTTAATTGGTTGATTATTGCTAGTATTTCTATCTGGAGACCTAGCCTTTGCTTGTGTGGACATACTGGCTACAGAGTTAATTTGAGCCGATGGTGTGGTTGCAAAGTCCTCAGTTAAAACTGAGAGAGAAGGTACATCATTGCTCGCCACATTCTGGGTTGGCAGTGCAGTTGAATTTTCAACTGGATGGACAGGAGAGGAGACTGTAGATAGTGGTCCTATGGATGATCTCTTATTAAACTGCCTGTCTAAAGATAACCGGCACTCAGTAATCTGGATCTCCTTTTCCAAAACAGAAGTGGCCCTTAATATAAACTGGTCGAGCGTCCCCGTTACACTGCAAATCCCAAATAGACAAGTATTAAATATAAAATGTCTCCCAAGGAACTAACAAGGTGAAGATAAAGGGGACTAACCTTGCAGAATGAGCTGGCTTAGAGGGGGTCCTGGCCCAGCCTCTTCCGGCCGCTGACAGGCGCGGATGGGCCTGTCGATGGCCAGGGCTTTGCCCGGGCAGCGCCTGGGCACAACCGCGTGCGTCCCGCGCAGCGAGAGCCCTTTCTTCCCTTTATGCGCCTCCTGGCGCTCTCACACGCTGTTGCGGCCTCTCCGCCGCAAGAGCTGCTGGGCAGTGTAGTTCCCCGCATTTCTACTAAACAATGGCGGCATCCGCGGTGCTCTGCGTCCCCCAGTTCGGTTTGCCTCCGTGGGCAGAGGAGTTCCAGAGGGTATCCTGCGACAATAATATCAAATGGGTTGTATGCTTTGAAGTCCAATGTTGTTTAATCACATTGAACAACACATTTGCGTTAGTATCTACGTTAAAGTAAAAGAACAGTATCAAGAGCAGGTGCCCCACATGGGGAGAAGGAAAAGGAAAGTTATTGTGCATTAAGTGAGGGATAAAGAAGTATATAGAAAAGATTGGAATATGTTACTCATCATATATTTCTTTACATGAAAAAACCAAACGGCTTAACCTTAAGCCACACAATTCAAAACAGTGTATGAAAATATACAGCCATGATTGGAAAAACAATATCACAATGAGAATTCGCTGTTGATAAAACTGGCAGATAGTAAGATTGTCGATGTTTTGACCCCCAAAGAATTGTAGATTGCTTATTCCGTTACGGAGGGGTCTTCCTCTGGACTGGGAAGGAGGGGACGGGGAAACCTGAGCAATTAACATGAAAGATTCTAATTCTCAAGGCAACATACTAGGTTAAAAACAACATGGTTAATAGAGGGGGCGAAGCCCGATTAATTACCATGGACCAACCATGAATGTAGGAGGTTTTATAGTGGTTGGGCGAGCAGGCTCCGGAGGGAATAGAGCGGGAAACAATCACCTGAAACATAAGTTGCAAGTTGACCCCAGAGTAGGGAACATTGGCATGATTCTCAATATAAGGGAATGCAAATGGATGTCTCTTCTAGACTCTATACAGAATGGCCTCAATGTGTTGGATGGTAGTCATGCACAACTATCGCGCTCAACATCAGAATAATATTGTATTTAACCTCTCTGTTGGAGTCTGACACTGGAAACAGCATTTGCAAATTATGCATATATTGAGAATATTTACTGGTTCCACGTGCCAATGGAGGGTTTATAGTCTCAGCCTGGCAGTGTATAAATCAGGTTGCCATTTTTGACTGAGCAGATTGAAATGTGTAATACTTGTATGATGCCACCTGGCAAGTTCAATGTCTATTTGTACATGTCCAGTGTTTGCCTATATTGTCATAAGCTATTTGTGGTAATGTGATTGATGTCCCCATGCACCCTGTATGAGTATTGACTCCGGACTGTTTGCACCATATGCTTCCTTTATTAATGAACAGGTTGATACAAACATGATATCATACCATCCTGCGAGAGGGGTGTTTTTTTGTTTTTTTGCTTTTTTATTTGTTAACAGGAATCTTGTATAGCTTCCACTTTTGCGGATGACACTGGTTTATTATCGGTCTTACATGAGTATACCAGGCCCAGGGTTTTAAAATAGTATTGTCATAATTAATTATTTTCTCAACATCCAGCCCTTTGCAGTCTTTCTTCCATGAACTGAACGTGTTGACTTGTTGTAATTGACATGTTGTCAACATCGCTCATGACGCGTGACGCTCGTGCACGAGCAGGGCGAGCCCCTAAATAGCAGGCCTGTCAGTGCTCCGGTTCTTTCCAGCGAGACAGACACTTTATTCAGACCATGAGGTGAGCTCAAGTTACGCGCTGTGGCTCCAGCGCTTTTTACCGCTTTCAACAGTGAGGAGACGTGGGTGATTATACACCCGGTTTTTTAACCGCTTTATCTCTCTCCCCAGATTGAGCACCCGCAGACCTCCTTCGTGTCATGAATAATTCACTAGGTATTTTCGCCTTCAAGAATGGTCTATGACACAGTTCATGTGATTGCGCTCTTTCTGCAGTGGTGGCAAGCTTTAGGGTCCGACTTTTTGTGTTCTTCTTTTTTTAGATTAAACCTACACGGCCCTTATGCAATTCTGTGTTCCAATTTTAGGATCATTGATCGAGTCAACGACCTTCTGGAAGGGACATTTTCTTTTTAGGTAAGTGTTTTAACGCATGGTAGTTTTACTCATTTGACTCTTTTGTATTGCCACAGAAGTCCTTTTTTGACAGCTTGCACCAATGTTTCAGGAGCTTGTTTCCCCCTCTTTGCCCTCTGGAGCATGCGTGCCCAACCACTATAAAACCACCTACATTCAGGGGTGGTCTATGCTAATTAATCGGGCTTCGCCCCCTCTATTAACCATGTTGTTTTTAACCTAGTATGTTGCCTTGAGAATAAGAATCTTTCATGTTAATTCCTCAGGTGTCCCCGTCCCCTCCTTCCCAGTCCTGAGGAAGACCCCTCCGTAAGGGAATAAGCAACCTACAATTCTTTGGGGGTCGAAATGTCGACAATCTTACTGTCTGACAGTTTTATCAACAGCGAATTCTCGTTGTGATATTGTTTTTCCAATCATGGCTGTATATTTTCATACACTGTTTTGATTTGTGTGGCTTAAGGTTAAGCCGTTTGTTTTTTTCATGTAGAGAAATATATGATGTGTAACATATTCCAATCTTTTCTATATATCTCTTTATCCCTCACTTAATGCACAATACCGTTCCTTTTCCCGCTCCTCTCCCCATGTGGGACACTTGCTCTTGATACTGTTCTTTGACTTTAACGTGGATATTAAAGCAAATATGTTGTTCAAAGTGATTAAATAACATTAGACCTCAAAGCATACAACGCTTTTGATTATATTGTGTCTTTCATGTTATTTATGTTGTGTTTATGTTGAATAATCGTTTACTGGGACCAATCTAACATTGTACCACCTATGTTCCCTGACAATGTTGGAATACCACTAGGAATTAAACAGTTAATTACATGAAAACTCATTCATGCCTCCCAGTGAGACGAGCTAGGACAATACCACATCAAACTGATTATAGGGTAAATGAGGGAATATTGATTCCTCCCGAACCACTACTCCAATGGTGCATTACGTCCTCCAGGAGGAAATAAAGAACAAACAGTCTCAATTACATGTAGGTTTCACTCCAATATCTTTCTTTATTTTCAAATGTAAAGTTCTTCATCACATTCTCCCATAAGAACATCTCAACAACTTGACCCCTTCCTCAGGGTTGAAAATTAAACAAAGCAACACAATGAACTCTCATAAAAAAACTAAACGTTGATCAGATTACAGATATTTGAATCACATACAAAGAACACAAAACAGAAACTACAGAAAAAATATATAAATCATCACCATATTTCTTACTTGATTTTATTTAGACTTTTGCATAATCCATTAAAAGCAAGGACTTCTTAATCAAAATACACATACTTTTTATTTCATATTTAGTATCAGGAAAGATTGAAGACATTGCAATCATACCATATTTGCAACCAGTTCATCAAAACCACAGATATCACCCTGTCCCAAAACCTATGCGACAAGCTTGGAACCTACTTCCACCTCAAGATCAAAAACCACTACGACAACTTCGTCGACCATCCACCAGATGTCACAGCCGGACCCCGCCCCCCAGAGACACCAGCCAGCCCACCGTCTCCAACTGGACACCAATCACGACTGAAGACACCGTCTCGACCATGAAAGGCATCCACTCGGCGGCCCCCACTGACCCCTGCCCTCCTCACATCTACCACAGAGCCGAGGCCACCATCGCACCCGAACTACAATGCACCATCAACACCACCTTCAAAACAGGCACCTTCCCAGATGACTGGAAGTAAGCAGAAGTCAAGAAGCCCACCGACCTCAAGAACTACCGGCCCATCTTGCTCCTCCCCTTTGCAGCCAAAGTAGCAGAGAAAACAGTCAAAAGGGAACTGACACGATTCATCGAAGAGAACGCCATCTTCGACCCATCCCAACCCAGATTCTGAAGCAACCACAGCACCGAGACCACCCTACTTTCAGCCACAATCGACATCCGCACGCTCCTCACCGGAAGCAGCGAAAGGATCAGATTACCACCCTTCCTCTCCGATCCCAAGAAAATCACATGTGGAGTTCCACCAGGTTCATCATTGACCCCGACCCTCTTCAACATCTACATGGCCCCCCTCGCAGCCATTGTTTGACAAATGGCCTCAACATTGTATCCTACGTGGATGACACCCAGTTCATCCTCTCCCTCACCAAATACCCCACCACCACCAAACTCAACTTCCAGAAACGAATGCAAGACGTCACAGTCTGGATGACCTAAAGCTGCCTGAAAATCAACTACGAGAAGACAGAAGTCCTCGTCCTTGGAACCACCCCCTCAGCATGGGACAACACCTGGTGGCTGACCGCCCTCAGAAGCACACCTACCCCCTCAGTCCATGTCCAAAACCTTGACAACGTACTCAACTCTTCACTCCCCATGAACCAACAGATTTAGCTGTCACCTCCATCTGCTTCAACACCCTCAGCATCCTCTGCAAGACTTTCAAATGGATCCCCCTCAGTCAAGGAAGACAGTCACCCACGCATTCATCACCAACAGACTGGACCATGGAAATGCACTCTATGCCAACATCAACAAGTCCCTACTCTGCAAACTCCAGACAATACAGAACACCGTTGCCAGATTCGACCTTGGCATCCCACGGCACAAACACATCAGCCAACACCTACGAAGACTCCACTGTCTCCCCGTAGATAAAAAAGTAGCTTTCAAAATCCTCAGTCACGCCTACAAATGCCTACACAACAACGGACCCAAATACCTCAATGACAGAATCAACTTCCACGTACCCCAAAGAAATCTCCGATCTGCCAACCTTGCACTGGTCAAAACCCCGCGCATCCACAGAGCCAGAGCAGGCGGAAGATCCTTCTTTCACATTGCAGCCAAGACCTGGCTCGAGCTACCGGCAGACATCAGACTCATCCCCTCCCTGAACACCTTCAGGAAGACCCTCAAGATCTGGCTCTTTGGCTGAACAGATCTGCGGACCCCCCCCTACCCTCAGCGCCTTGAGACTCTCACGGGTGAGAAGCACATACTTACAATACCGCTGATTGACTGATTGATTGATTGCATCATTTCAATTGTCATAGCAATGATCTCTAATATTTATCTGTACATAATGAAGCTATATGTAGACCTCAAATATAAACAATTATCAAAAAATCATAGTCTGCAATACTTGTACAAAACCTCTTTATTCATCAGCTAAAAATGTCAAAAAGTATGAGTTTTCACTCCATCAGTCCCTATAGCCTCTTGCTCAGAAAAGAAATGTATAGATAAATGATTCTTTAGTCTTTTCATCTTAAATTGTTGAGTTTCAATCTATATGATATTTTTGAAACTAGGGGAAACTTATCTAAATGGAATCCACAATGTGGGATAATGATTATTTTCAGCATTGACAATATGATATAGGAACTGACAGAGTGAACACAGGGTGGGAAGGGTTGGACTTTGAAGGGGTTAGATTTGCTAGTCACACTCTAATTTAAGGAACAGTAGGGAACATATTGCACTATGGAGGGGTAACATTTACTATTCCTACTCCAATCCAAACAACAGTAGGGAAAGTGTTAGACTTTGAAGAGGTAAGAATTACTATTCCTACTCCAACATAAGCAAAATTAGGGAAAGTGCTGGGGCCTGAAAGGGTTGGATTTACTGCTCCCACTCCAATCTGAAAAACAATGAAAGATTCTACTAAATCATAAATAAAATCATATAAGGATTACTATTGTAATGAAATAAAACAAATAAAATATATACAAAACACATTTCACAAATTCTATCATTATCATTAAAGATATTAATTAATCAATTAGAAAGTAATTAATAAAACAACAACTATGTATAGGCACAAATAATCATATTAAACATTAACTTAATTAACAAGTAAATATTGAATTCAAATAGAAAATAATTAAAAATAACAAGTATAGATTAAAAAACTTCCTACCCTAATCCTCTACAAACCAAACAGCCCACAACTAAAATATAAATTACGAATTTAAGTATTTAAGTATACAAAAATAAAATATACGTTAAAAACCACAAAATACCGTTAAATAATTAAAATGACAATTGATCAATTAAACAAGTTGCAGTTAACCACCAACTAAATATTAAATTCACATACAAATAATTGTAAATAAAACAACAATCAATGATTTAGATAACTTCCTAACCTGTTCCCTACAAACCCAACTACCTTCATCTAAATTATAAATTTGTAATCAAATGTAAAAAAATTAGCTACACATTGAAGATTACAAACTAAGCGTATTTCTAAAAACAATTATATATTAATATTCTCAATTAAAATTACTATAACTAATATACATGAAATGAATTAGACATTATTTAATACAACTATATTAAAATAAACAATATTACATGTAACAACATTTTTGAATATGATATTAAATACATTTAAAAAAATTCATGCAGTCTATATTTTCTCTTACATTATTTTTGTAGTGACAATATTTCGGACACAATATTTATGTTATTCAGCACCTCAACAAGGAAATGTATTATGATTTAGGAAATTCATTTTAAAAATACATTCTTTCTATTTCCGTTACCTAAAAGCTAAGACTTTAATGTGACTCGCTGTGTTTTTGTTTTTTTTCTTTCAGTTTGAATTCAGGATTGTGTGGAATCATGTTATTTTTCCTCATGGAATTTCCCAACAGTTCCTGAAATTATGCTTTTTATCACAAAATGTGGTTTGTCGGTATCTAGTACCACTTTTTTTTATGCAAGGGGATATTCATTTTTTTTAAAAAAGGCAAACAAGATGAATGCAGGTGACCGATGTGTGCAGAAAAATGTCTCTCAGTGAGATATTTATTTTCTGCATAGTCTAGTTTCCAGTGGGCAAAAATGAATGGTATAATTTATATTCACCATTGCCAATCTGAGTTCTCAATAACCAGTATTTACCACACAAAATCAACCAAACCTATCGACCAATTCATCAAGTATCAAAATTCAGGTCTTAGGGCACAGAGTGACCCCTTGACTATATGCTTGTGGGTAACCCTCTGGATTACTTTGCAACTAAAAGAGTCCGGCCAAGCAACAAAACACGAAGCTCGTCTACCATACACTAGACAACATGGTGGAAAGGAGGGAAAAGTAGTAATAACTCACAGTAACGCAAAAAGGTGCAGGAAGAAGCATGATGATACTACTGGGTGCACAGTGCAGGGACTTCACATAAGGCATACAAGTATGTAGAAAAGTGGCAGATATTGAATCCCCTGACTGCATGCACCAGAAACTCACTAGAATAAGTGATCACGTGTAGTAATGTCAGCATGGACCTTCAATTGTGATGGAAGTAGCAAGCTGAGAGGGCTGGAAGCTGTAACAGTTGGAGAAATAGACTGACAAATGATCTGCTTCTGTGCAACACATACCCTGTCTCTGTCCAACAATTGCATTGAAAGATTACTATCCTTTATGTCATAGATTCTTGCCTGAGTCTGTTGGCTATTTTTCTCCACAATTCAACGTTTGTATATTCTGAATTGTTCAGCCAACGAAACAGACTTCTGCTCGCAAAATAAATCCATTTCTTTTTAAATAACTTCCCTTGCTTTTAACATTGATCCGTTTTATATTCATTGGAAAGGTCCATAGAAAACCAGACATTGTTACTGTGGAAGTGCATTTCTGGTCCCATAATAATCTGTGAAATGTTGGGATGACTGCACAATGTCAGCCTGAACACCTGACAGTCTCAGCACATAAAGCTCATTTGAATGACAATTAAGTTAAGATGTAATAGGAACTATCAATGAATTACAATTACGTCCTTCTCACACATACATGCGGTATCCTTACAAAAATGCAACTGAATGCCAGGCTTGAGAAATAATATTGTGAAATGTCAGACTGTGTTTAGGTAGTTGCAGGGAGGAATCCATTAATTAAGCAAAAGAGGGATTGAAGGAAAAACAATTGTCTTTTGCTCCAAATTGGATGAATTATGCAGCACACAGAAAAACGGAATTCATATTTGCGCAATTCGGGAACCTTTTCTTTCACTCATTATTAAAGATGTTCCGCATCTACAAAGAGAAGCTTTTGTATATTATAGAAGGGGCCTGCAGGAGTGTCACGGATTCTTTTTGGTGGTTATGAAATGAAATTCAATCCTTTTTGGTCCGCGGTCAGACCATACTGTCCAGAAACTCCTCTTTATCTTGCGCCTACATTATAGGCTGTCTCTATGTGCCAAATTCCCAAAGCGATTTTCTTTCCTAAATTGGGCTTCTATGAGCATATGGCTTAGTTCACGAGTGAATATTCATTTTCTGTCTTCACAAAACGTACATTTGTACTTCAAAATATTTTTTGAATGTTTTACAAATATTCATTTATAAGTATCTGCTCACATTTGGGTTTTGTTAAGTAGCATAGCATGCAGATATAGAGAGAGATGCATAAGACACTGTTTTCAAGCTCTTTAGAAAAATGTAAACTATAAAATCCATTTAAAAGGTCCCTAGCATTCCTTTCCCAGAAGTCTATCATAAACATTGGAAGAGGTTATACAAAGTCATCACAATTTTGTACATCCATACAATACTGATATATAGGCATAAATGATATAGGATCTAATAATGAGCTGTTGACACCCAATAAACTGTAGAAATGCACAAAGACACAAACATGTACTGCCAACCTAGATACAATAAATGGCCACATCTAGCAGCACAGTAGCATTTGCACCACAAATCTCCACTATCTTCATAAAAAAAGTATTTAGAATAGGATCCTATATTTAGAATAGGATCCTACAAAAGCATGCAAGCAATCTGAACACCAGTGTTGCCAAGAATGTACATCAAATGTTTCCACCCCCCCCACCCATACAGTATTCAGTGATGTGACTCTCTGAAGGAAAACGGGAAGAATAAAAAACCTATCTCAAATTACCAGGAACATTATGGTTATTGTTATTATTATTATTATCACAATTTTGCACATCATTTATAAATACTGATATGTAGGCATAAACAATATATGATCCAATGATGAGCTGTTGATACTCAATAAACTGCAGAATTGCACAAAGACACAAACATGTACTGCCAACCCATAGACAATAAATGGCCTCCTCTAACAGCACTGTCGCCTATTGCAAAACAAATCTGCAATATTTTCATTAAAAAGTATTCTATTAGGATCCTACAAATGCATGGAAGTAACATGAATAGTAGCACAAACGATTGTTGTTGAGGTAGGGTTAAGCTTTTGTGTGAGAGCAGAACAAGAGTAATGGTTTAAACTTATCAAGAAACAAAATTGTAAAGGGTGTACCCTTCACTGTGCTTATATCTGAAGCAGACGATTGTAGGCGGGTTGTGATAGTGCATGTGGGCGCTTAGGTGGAGAGAGTGTACTGATTGTGAATGTCTATGGTCCGAATGTGGATGAACCGTCTTCTTTCTCGGATGTGTGGAGTAGAATATCATTGTTTACTCCGGCAGCAATCATATGGGAGTGGGATTTTAATTTGTGCTTAGATGTTACCATGGATAGAACTGGCAGCAGCCAGACCAGGCCCAAACTCGCTGCGGACAAGGTACTGGGACTTCTGGACACTGGCCATTTGCACGACGTTTGGCGCAAACGCCACCCCGCTGGTCGGGAGAGCACATATGCTTCCTCTGTGCACGGGTCCTGGTCCCGTATTGATTTTTGGCTGGTCTCGGAGATGGTCTGCACTTACCCAGTAGTGGTGTTGCATGAGGCTCGCACTCTGTCGGACAACTCCCCAGTCCTCCTCGCGCTACAGCTCCTAGCATATCAGACACCACCCTTTGCGTGGAGGCTTCAAGCTTCAGAACTCAAAGATCCTGTATTCAAGCAGGCTATAGCCGAGGCAATAAAAAATTATTTTAGGGAAAATGAGGGAACAGTAGACAGTGCAGGAGTGCTATGGGAAGCATTCAAAGTTACCATAAGGGGATCTTGTATTGGGGCCTAATAAGGAGTCTTGAGCGACATCAGACGCAGGATTCAACAATTAGCATCTGACATCTCTCAATTAGAACGGGAATTCGAGTCCGACCATAACGAGACGGTTGACCAGGAACTGCTACACTGCTCCAAACGTAGAATAGCACGGTATTATGGTGAGGGAAGCCGCAATGGCGCTCTCTTGCGCAGAAGCTCTCGGAACCACATAGCCAGGAAAACATAACTGAACTCATTGATGAAAATGGGGTAGTCCGCCACTCGACTGCGGAACTCTGCGATACCGTCTTACAGTTTTATACCAGCCTTTACGCCTCCAGAGAGTCTCCACCGACTGTGGAGATAGATGCATATCTTGATGATGTAGCACTTTGGTGGCTGTCCAATGCACATCAGGAGTATCTCGTTTTATAAAGCATATGCATCAGACCTGGCTCCTCGGCTGCTGGAAGTTTATGCAGAGGCCTATGAGAAAGGGATACTGACACCATCTCCACTTTGCATTATTTTGAATCAGATTTTCAAGTGGTGGTCGAGCGAAGGCCTTTGACTCTCTGCAGTGGCCTTTCATGTTCACTGTATTGAGTCGGATGGGCTTTCCTCCCTTTTTTTTTTTACAGTGGCTCAGGGTCTTGTACAGTAATCCGGTTGCCCGCGTTCCGGTTAACGGGTGGGTATCATCATTGTTTTCCATCAAAAGGGGCACAAGGCAAGGGTGCCCCCTGTCACCCATGCTCTTCTCTCTAGCCCTGGAGCCTCTTACACGCGGCAGCTGCTTCGCTATTCAGGCAGCAGCCTTTGATTGTCTCCCTTTACGCAGTTGACATGCTGCTATATGTCTGCGAGCCCGCTGTGCACTTATTGGCGTTACTCAGGGAGTACGTACAGTTTGAGAGATTTTCTGGCCTAGGGATAAATTGGTCCAAATCTGTAGTGTTTCCTCTAACTGTGCTTACGAAAGAAGTGGAGATGGACTTCCCACTGTCCTGGACTTCCGATCCTGTGAAATACCTTGGTGTTTGGGTACACAGAGATTCTAATATAGTCGTTTCTGAGAACTATGGCTGCACGGTTACATGCATTTCTGAACAAGCTCGAGATGGGTGCACCTACCCCTCTCTCTGGCGGATAGGATAGCGGTAGTAAAAATGTTTTTTTGCCTTTGTCAACATCCTTATAAAATTTAACATTGCGCGGTTCCGCACTCTCCAATCTGCGCTTTTAACATTTGTGTGGGGAGGTAAGAGCCCCAGATGCAGATGGGATCTGTTGGTGCAGCCTTTTGACCGAGGAGGTTTTGAGGCTCTTGATCTTCGCCTTTACTACCTGTGCGTGCAAGCGCAATTTGCGCACTATTGGCATTTCCCACAGCATTTTTAGCCCCATGTGGCTATTGAATCTGATGCTGTTCTTCCTGTCCCGTTGCAGGCAGTGGTCCTTCAGGTGGGATGAGGAGGCCCACAGACCGAGATTAACCCTACACAGTGCACGGCGTGGGCATGGCGAATGCTTGCGTCACTAGCTCAGCTATCCTATCTAAATATCCACTGCTGCCACTTGCTTCCCATCCTGATATTTCTGTGGCACGGGAGGTGCCCGCCCTATAAGAGCTGGCTGCAGTGGGCATCCCTCGGCTGGGTGACTTATACACGTGGGGACAATTTAAAACACTGCAAGAGGCACAGAATGGTACAGATCGTAGCTTTATGTTCAACTTTACATATGTCTGGGTTCGTCAAGCAGTTCCCGCTGCATATCCAGAATACCCTGCTGAGCCCACAACTCTATGAGCGTTGCAGGCGCTGATGACAGGAAAAGGTCGCAAAGGGCTAATTACAAAACTTTACAATGCCTCTTTACATGAACGAGACCAGGAGGAGCATCCCTCTTGTTTACGTTGGCAAGCAGCGTTGGGCACTCTTATTGCACCAGAGGTCTGGACGGCGTACTGCAAACTCACGGGTTGCCTTACAGCCAACTGTAATCTTAGAATTGCTCATTTTAAATTCCTGCATCAGGTATATTACTCCCCCCTACAGTTACACAAGTATGGTCTGAGAGAGACTGCTAACTGTGTGAGATGTGGAGCAGCGAATGCAGATTTTCTCCATGTCGCCTGGATGTGTACGGGTGTGTTTTCTTTTTGGACTGCAGTGGTGACCATTCTCACTGATATTGTGTTGGAGCCAGTGTGTGGCACTCTTGAGCTATGCTTGGTGGGCTACGTTAAACATCTTAAGCCATGCAATAGGCGCATTGTTGCGGTTTCTACCCTCTTCCCAAAAAGGGTGGTGGCACCTTGCTGGGGAGCCAGGACAACGCCCACTGTAAAAAAATGGCTCAGTGTCTTGATTTACTGTAGGAATCAGCTGCAGGTATACGAGGAAGAGTTGCCGGAGTAATCCTGCCCCAAAGATTTGTGGGCCCCCCTTTGGTGTCTCACCCTGACCTATTGTGAATGTTATGTGCAATAACCCTTTTTTTTCCATCTACAGCTCGATGACCCTGTGGAGGTGCTCGCTCATCGCCAGGAAATTTGTAGCTCCAAATAGATACCCTGGAATTGATGTGTACCCATTCCAGGCCCATATTGGTGGACTATATGTAAGAACTTTCCTCACAATTGTCCTTGCTTTTGCCTTACATTGGAGGATGTATTGCTGTTTCCGGAATGTGCTGTAATTATGATACGGTTCTGCCTGGGAGGGAGGGAGTGGGAGCGGATTTGTGGGGTTTATATGATCTTCTCACTCTTTATCACTCCGTACTATTGATTGTTCTCCTCACTTTGAAATAAATAAATAAAAGAAATAGATTTGTAAAGCAGGGATATTTGTGTCATTTCACATTGACCACAAATCAATTATAACAGTAAATACCAGTGCGACAGGTGTGGGTGCCATTTTATCGCAAAAACATACTAGTGGTGAGAACACTGTGTGAAGGTCATTGACATACACTGAAAGAAACTACTATGTAATGGAGATGGAGGCCATGCTGCTGCATGGGGTGTAGAATACTACAGAACATATATATGGGGTGCAGAATTTGTGTTAAGATCAGATAACAAACCCCTAGTCAAGGGCCTTCTAACTGGTGGGGCCAGCAAAGGTTCAGCCAGATTGGCTAGACTGGCTGCTAGGCTTTAAGAATATCGCTATGTACCAGAGCACATACAGGGTTGGTGGAACACACAGGCTGACTGTATGTCTCTGTTGGCGGTCGATTATAAGATGATGAATGGATCAGGTGAGTGGGGAGAGAAACGTGAAAAACCTGCGGCATCCATGCAACATGCAGAAGTGGAAGGGTCTGGTGCGTTTACAAAGGACGCATGGTGTCAAGAAGTGGATAGTGATGACACTCTCAAGGAAGTCATGTGGGTGGTGTTTTTTGGGGGAAAAGGATAGAGTTGTGTTGCAGTATTAATCTGCCCTTACATTAAAATACTTGAAGAAATTACCATGTGTGGTGATGCGGTTTTGATGAGGGGTGACAGATTTGTGCCCCCGGTAGGCTTGAGAAGTAAACTCGTACATATGGTGCATGAGGCGCATATGGGACAAAATGTAATGGAACGCCGCCTCAAAGCGCAGTTATGTTGGCCTGCCATGGAAGATCAGGTAAAGGCATAGGTAGTGAAGTGCGGCATATGCAAATAAGGAGAGAAGAGACATAAAGTGGGTAAACAATCCATCATAGGACACATAATCAGCCCGAGGAAGGCTTGGCATACTGTTTGGAATGACTTGTTGGTTCTATGTCTTACATGAATAGTGAATGTAGGTTTGCTTTGGTGGCTGTGGTTGTGTTTTTCAGGTGATTCAGTGTGTTCTTCATGAAAGAAATCACCACTGAGGCTACCATCCTTACTTTGGGAAAGATGTTGTTGGAGGAGGGAGTACCATCTACACTCATTACTGACAATGGCACGCAGTTGGTTTCTCATGAAATGATGGAAATTTCTCCTAAGCCAAGGCATTAAGCATCACTCCACTTCTTTTTATAACCCACAAATGAAGGATAGTGTGGAGAGCCAACAGAATTATTAAGGGTGTGATTCAATTGGCTGATGTGGCTGGGCTCGATATCTAAAGAGCGATGGAGGACTTGGTATGGGTGTACCGCACTACTAAACACAAGATACCTGTCAAATCCCCCTTTGAGCTTCAGAGAAGGAGAATTCACAGCTCCAAAATGGTACCCTAAAAGATGAAAAATAGGGTAACAAGTGGTGGTGTGAAAAAGTATGAGTCCAGGGTATCAGATGGAAATTCCAGGTGTGCATTGAGAGCGGTGATTGGGTCAAGAGCAGAACGGGTAGGGCGATGAAAGGGTTGTCTAAGTTTAAAGGTGGAGTAGGTATACAAGTATTATGTTGTCTTGAAGAATGGTGAGCAGTAGAATAGGCAGAGTTGCATTGTACCATAAGGGTGGAAATTGTGATGAGAAGAAGACCGAGGATTGTAGCAGGTACAGTCTGATGAATGGAGAATTTGCATTAACAAAAAGGAGGATAGGTGGTGCAATATCTTCTTGTCTGACGGCAGACACAGAGGTGGGATGTACCAGATGGACCAATGAAAGAGATCAGAGACCCCCAGCATATTTGAAAGATTATATTTGTTAGAAGGCGTGCTACTACCTGGTTCAAGCAGCAAATTATGGAAGGTTTCAAAGTATTCTTTATTTTGCCTTGCAATTTGCTTATGTTGTTTTTATTCCTTTTAATATAATTCTATGTTGTTTTGTTCTTACAATGCATCTGCCTTCCTCTCTTCAACGACATGTGTACATGGCTTATGTATCATGGGCATGAGATGGGGTTTGTCCTTGCCTTGTGCCTTCATTGTAAGGGAATCCTGTCTACAGTATTCCACAGGAGTTGTCTGCAGCAGACGTTCCGTGGTGGGTAGTTGAACACTGATCAGCAGGTGAGAGGTTGACTGTTGCTCTTAAAAAATCAATTTACCTTCATCTGCCTGGTGTCCCCCGCGTTTCCTTCACAACAATAACCAAGGGTGGAATAGACCATAAAATGACAGCGATCATTGAAACCACTTTTTCAGGACGGGTGTTACAACTACAACTGAAAACAAGCAGATCACCTTAAAATGTGTGCATAAGTAACAACTATCACTTTTCTGAATGGGAATCTGTCCTTGACATTGTTAAAAAAAGGTTGCCAATGCCTTGCCAAGTTGCTCAAAGTCCAATCTCCTCAGAACACTTTCATTAATCTTGTGTTGTGAGCTGAGCGGTTTCCAGATGTGGATAGTGCTTTCTTCTTCAAGAGAGAAGGCAGTTATTCATATAGATATTCCTGCCAATCACCTTCTGGGGGCCATTATTCACTTTCCTCTTACGTAGTTCATCTACAGTAAAGTTAATGAACCATCTGCACAGTGTTTCTCCACTTTCCTAAAACTGCATAATACACTGGCATTAGGGAACTGTCCATTCAGCCTTTTCAGGCTGTTGTAGTATCCTCGTAAGCAAATTACCTGCTGGATTTTATGAATCTTAACAGCCAATATATCACAGATGATTCTATCACCTGAAAGATATATATAGGTCTCAGAAATTGTATACAATGAGGCAAGGCATTTAATCAGGCACTACAAGGATCACTAGCATCACAAAAAAATTAAAAACAAATGGTTAATATTGACACGTGCTCCTAATAGATGCTACACTTTTGAAATGTCACCATTGATCCCATGTAGTGCCATTTGAATGTACGCACAAACGCATGCAGGGCTCAGACTCACCACTCTTTAGAATACGAGTTTTGCGAAACAGCACAGTTGATCAACTTTGATAAGCAAGAGCTTTTTTTTGCAAAAATAATTTGCTAAAATAATTGGTGCAGGTTCACCACAAAATGGCTTGGTAGGAAAAGAACAACATTTCCTTGGTTTCCATGTAAAGCTGGTCAACTAAAGTAAAACAAATTGGCTTTCAGTCAAATCCTAGTGCCAAAAGAAAGCTGACGCAAACAATGTGCAAAAGGATTACTGTGTGATTTTTTCATGTGTACTATCAACGAGGTTACACATATTAGGTAATATACCCATCGACGGTTACATGTATACAGTGGTGGTGTGCGGTTTCCCTTGAGGACAAATGTTATGCTGCACGGTGCTCACTGTAGTTTGTGCTGTGGTGCAACAGTTATTTTCACTGCAAAAAATCTTTTTTGCACGAACATTGTTAAGGATGTCATCAGTGCATGATTATTAAATAGGACATATATACATATACACACGCACATATACACATAACATAGACGCATAATACAAATAACAAATACACAAAAATATGCACATTAACATAAATATACACATTGGAAAAATCCATCACTTGCCTTACCCTGCTGCTCCTTCTGCAGCACTTCCTGGTTGTTCTGCCCCCGAGCGCAAAGGCAACCGCCAAGTCTTATCCAATCAAGACGTT
This sequence comes from Lissotriton helveticus, assembly GCF_964261635.1. Taxonomy (NCBI): domain Eukaryota; kingdom Metazoa; phylum Chordata; class Amphibia; order Caudata; family Salamandridae; genus Lissotriton; species Lissotriton helveticus. The sequence goes on along the minus strand of NC_136071.1, from coordinate 642,185,297 downwards.
GTCTAAAGCATCTTGATTGTCTGTAACGGTCTGGCTCCACTCTACAAAGGCATTGTAGGCCTTCGCCTGCTCTCCAACCCAGCTGTCCAAGACAGCGGGGTTGGAGAGTTTTGATTTGTCCATGTCAGTTTGGCCATAGCAAGGTAGCACAATCCAAACATAAGTAGCCACTCCTCACTGCTGCTAATCATCGGCAGCAGTGACGCACTGGACCCGCCCTGCGCTCGTACTCTGTTTGCTGGCAGAGTGTCAAAAATAGAATGTTAATAAGATTGTACTACCCCCAGGTCTCTCTAGTCCTTGTCCCCTTCATAACTAATTAGATAGTCCCATCTCGCACCCAGAAAAAAAACAAAGCAATGCTGGACCTACCCCTCCCCCTCCCTCTGGGGGTACATAAGCATAGAAGTCCCACCATCATTCCTCCTGTTCTTTTTTCTGTCTCTAACCTACAATTTGAGGACGTTGCAGGAGCAAGGACGCTCCTGTCTTTGCTGGTGTACTCACGAGGATACTGCTGGGCGAGTGTCCTTGAGTCCTCTGGTTCCTCACCCTCCCTGCCGGGCTTGAGGGGTGTGGTTCAGCCCCGTTGCTGCATGGTGTTGCTGGGATCTTCTGGCCGCCCCTCCTGGCTAGCCTGGCTTTGCCGCGGCGGGGGGGGGGGGCGGCGGTGTTCGGCCGGCGGAAGGCAGATTGCTGTGGTTCCGCCTTCTGGGTCATGTTGCCTGTCTTCCGGAACCGGTGGTTCCTGCAGAAGTCAGGCGTTACGAGGTGGGTTCCTTCGCTTTGGAGGATTTAGGAGCCCGCCAGGGTGAGTACTGCATAGCGGCAGTGGCTGGGGCCTCATTTCTCATGGCTGGGTGTTGTTTTCTGTGTCTTTTGGGCGGACAAGCTGGTACGTTCCTCATTTCTTTGGTATTTCGGTTTGTTCCTGATGGGCTCTTGGTTTTCTTGTTGGCTGAGTTGCTGTGGCTCTGTCGACATGGGGGAGCATACGCGGAAGAGCTGCCATCTGGAGCGCTCATCTTCCTCTGATTCCTCATCCTCCTCCCCTTCTCCTGCCAGGTCTCGGCATCGCAGGGAGTGCGGTGATGCCAGGCTTAAGCGTCTCATCAGGGAGACTCTTTGCGAGATGGGAGGTGATGGTGCTCGGCCAAAATGCTCTGGTCTGGTGTCTTCTGGTCCCTCTGATGGCGAGGCTGAGTGGTTGGGAGACTCTGAACACAAGGGGAAGTACGTTGATAAGGACTTGTTGGCTGGGCTGCTGAAGCATGTCAAATCAAACATGGGGTTTCCGGATGATGAGGCTCCAAGTTCGTCTGGTGGTCACTAGTTACACTAGTTTCAGAGCTCTGCCACTGTGGATGTGCGTATTCATCCTTCCATTAAGGATGTTCTGCAGCATTAGTGGGTGGATCCCGATCGGATCTTGCTTCCTCGTTTTATGGCGAAACATTACCCTTTGCAGGGTATGGCTACGGAACTGCCGGTCTCCATCCCTATTGACTCCTTTGTGGCCAGTCTGGTGGGTTGCACTTCCTTGGCGGAGGATGCGGTGATGAAGGATCCTGTTGACAAGAAGGTTGATTCCTCCCTCAAGAAGGTGTATTCTGGTTCCCATTTGGAGTTGAGGGCTGGTATCTACAGGATTTATGTTTTGCAGTTCTTGCTTTCGGATCTCAAGTCCCCGTACCAATCGTTGGATGACTCCACTGACTGTTCCAGTCTTCTGGAGCATATTGAGAGACAAGTAGAGTTCTTCTCGGATGTGTCCTTTGATGTAGTGCGGGCCTCTGCCCTTTCCAGTGGGGCATGTGTGGCTGCCCGTCGCAATCTTGTCTTGCGGGACTGGAAGACTGATTCTGCCCAGAAGGCTTGCGATTTGCATCTGCCTTTCAAGGGTACAATGATGTTTGGGGAGGAGTTGGAAGATAAGTTACATAAATTGTTTAAGGAGAAGACGCATTCTTCTTCTTTTAAGCAGGCCTCTGCTGTTTCTGTTCCCTCTAGACCTAAACCCTTTTTTCGTCCTTCCTCTCGTAGACAGTTTCCTGGGGTCGGGAGAGGTTTTCTTCCAGGCGTGGTTGGGATAGGAAGGCTAAGTTCCCCCTCCCAAGCCGCGTTCCTGACAATATGGCTGGGGATCCCAGATCATTGGTATGTGGTCGGCTGCACTGCGGTCTTGTTCAGATGCTTCGGTGTTGGACATCATTCGCAAGGGTCATGTCATAGAGTTCTCCAGTCCTCCTCCGGACTCGGGAGTACGTCCAACTCCTTGGCCGTCCTGTCTGTCCAAACTGTCGGAGCTGTTTGGGGATCTATGCTCTTCTCCGTAAGGGTGAAATTCAGGAGGTTCCTCCTCTGCAGGTGGGGCTGGGGTATTACTCTCGAATTTTCCTGGTTCTCAAGGTGACAGGGGGGTTCCGCCTGGTTCTGGATTTGAAAACCCTGAATGCTTGGGTGGTTTGTTTGCCTTTTCGTATGGAGACTCTTCAGAGGGTTATCCTGTTGGTGATTCCGGGCCATTTCATGTGCACCCTTGATCTTCAGGACGGGTACTTCCATGTCCCTATTCATCCCCTGTCCCGGTGCTCCTGAGGTTTTGTGTTCAGGGACATCACTTTCAGTTTCGGGTCCTGCTGTTCGGCCTGAGGTCTGCTCCTCGAGTAGTTACCAAGGTGGTGGCTTAGGTGGGGGCTGTTTTGCATCTTTGATGTCTCCTGTTGTACCCTTACCTCGACGACTGGTTGATCCACGCTGCATCTCGGTCCCTGTTGTTGGAGGCTCAGGGGGTGGCGTGTTCTGTGTTGAAGGAACATGGGTTTCTTCTGAATCTCCCCAAGTGTCAGCTATCACCCTCCCAGGACTTGGTTTTCTTCGGAGCCCGGTCCCAGACCGATCTCAGCAGGGTGTTACTGCCCTTGCCTCGGTGATTAATGTTGGTGTCTCTGGCTCGGCGGTTCTTGGTGGGGTGTTCCTTTCCGGTTCGCCTCTGGTTGCGTCTTCTGGGGCTCATGTAAATGTAAATGTAAATGTAGTTGAGCTTATATAGCGCACAGCTACCCGCAGTGGGTTTCCCGGCGATTGCTTAGGGAACCCTTCCTGGTATTCCCCTGTGAGATAGCAGGGTATCCACAAGGTGAAAGTCAGGCATCCCGCCGCGAGGGGCCGTCATGGCGGCGACAGTGTTTACTGTGGCCTGGGCTCGTTTTCACCTCTGTCCTCTCTGGTTGTACCTTCTGTCTCGTTGGGATCCTGTGTCTCGCAAACTGGATTGTCTTCTTCCTGTGTCCCCTTCGCTCCTCCTTGCCGTTCTTTGGTGGACAGTGTCGGCCCATTTGTCGCAGGGTCTGCCCCTGTAGCCATCTTGTCCGGTGGTTCTGATTTCTGATGCAGTTCTTTTGGGTGGGGTGCGACCTTGGGTACCCTGTGCCTTCAGGGTCGTTGGTACCTTCGGAGAGTCATCGTTCAACCAATTGGAGGGAACTGTCAGCCGTGCACCGGGCGGTGATGGGTTTTCGGGTTCAGTTGCTCAATTGCCATGTTGTGGTGAGGTCGGACAACATGGTGATGGTTGCCTACCTAAATCATCATGGGGGTGTCCGCTCCTCCTCCCTGAACGCGGTGGTGATCCCCCTGTTCTGTTGGGTGGAGGGGCATCTGTTATCTCTGTCGGCAGTTCATATTCGGGGTGTGGACAACGGGGCGGCGGATGCCCTCAGCCGTTGTTTCCCCACCTCTCTGGAGTTGTCTCTGACTCTGGTGGCTTTTCGGCTTGTGTGCAGTATGTTTGGTCTTCCTTTTCTTGACCTCTTTGCTTCCCGGCTCAATGCCCAGCTGCCCCGATTCTGCTCCTGGGATCCTCAGGAGGGTTGCTGGGGGGTGGATGCCCTGACCGTTCCCTGGCCGTCCAGGCGCCTCTATGCTTTCCCTCCTTTGGCTCTGATTCCCCGGCTTTTGGCCAGTCTGTGTCGGGAGGATCAGGTGGTGATTGTTGTGGTTCCATTTTAGCCTCTGAGGTCTTGGTTACCGACTCTGCGGTTGTTGGCTGAACGGGGTCCCTGGTTTCTTCCTCTGTCTCCTTCCCCCTGAGGTCTGCTCCGTCGCTGTCTCTTCTGAGGTTGCGTCTGTCGGTGTGGATGTTGAGAGGCAGGGTTGGCATCTGCGGGGTTTCCCTAAGCATTTAGCAGTGGCTCTTCAGGATTCCCGTCGCCCATCTACTCTCAAGTCATATGACCGTCATTGGGGTCAGTTTCGTCGTTGGTGTTTGGCTCAGGATTTGTACCCTTTGGTGTGCCCTTTGCAGGTGGTGCTGCAATTCCTTTGGGAGGGTTTTGAGAAGGGTTTGACTGTATCCACTTTGCGTGCTCAGTGGGCTGCTGTTCGGGCTCTCCGTTGCCCTTGGGGGAATTTGTCTGATGTCGAGGATCTGGTTTTGCGTCTTCTTTCTCTGTCTCGTCCGGTGGTGTGCCCATCCTTTCCTTTATGGGATCTGTCTTTGGTTCTACGAGCTCTGGTGTCCCCTCCGTTTCAGCCCTTGTCAGAGGTGGATATTAAGTTTGTGACTCTCAAGGTGGTCTTTCTCGTGGTTAACACTTCTGCCCATCGCCTGGGGGAATTAGGGGCCTTGATGGCCCGGGGACCTTTTTTGTCCTTTTCCGAGGATGGTGTGGTTTAGATTCTGCCTTTGTTCCGAAGGTTTTCTCCCAGTTTCACTGTTCTCAGGAGTTGGTGTTGCCTGCCTTGGGGTCTGATCTGAAATCTCCGGGGGATCCTCCTTGGTCTTTGCTGGATGTGTGCAGGGTGTTGCGTGTCTACTTGGAAGGCACTGTGGATTTTCGGAAGTCTGACTCCCTTTTTGTTTCTTTTGGTGTTTCTTCTCGTGGGGGAAAGGCTTCTTCTGCCTCCATTGGTCGCTGACTGAAGCAGGTTATTGCTTTGGCTTCTCTCTTTCTGGGTCTCCTCCTCCTGAGGGGGTTCAGGGGAGGTCTACCCATGGGATGGCTGCTTCCTGGGCTGAGGTTGGTGGTGTTCCCCCTTCTGAGATCTGTCGGGCGGCCACTTGGTCGTCCTCTAATACCTTTTTTCGGCATTGTCACCTTCAGAATTTGGTGGGGGATGATGTTAATTTTGGTTTGGGTGTACTGAATGCTGGGTGCTCCTGAATTTCTTGTGTCTACTGTTCAATAAATCCCAAACCTTTTTGCATTTGGGTTGGTTCTGGTGGTTTATTGTTGATGAAGGCCGGTTGTTGATTGGGTATTCTCATTAGTTATGAAGGGGACAAGGACTAGAGGGACCTGGGGGTAATGTCCTATTACTTACCGGTAATCTTAATTACTCTGGGTCCCGTTGTCCTCGTCCCCTTCATGGCTTTCCTCCCTCCCTCCCTGACTTGCCAGCCTTCATCTAGGCTTGGTATTGTCAGGAGGAAAGCTGGGACCTGTACGCTTATGTACTGCCTTAGGGAGAGGGAGGGGTAGATCCAGAATTCCTTAGTTCTTTTATCTGGGTATGAGATGGGACTATCTCATTAGTTATAAAGGGGACGAGGACAACAGGAACCGGAGCAATGAAGATTACCAGTAAGTAAAAGGACATTACAATTTTGTTTTTGACACTTTCTGCCCAGCCGGGTGGGGTGGGGTGACACTCCTCCGCTCCCACTCAGGAACCCCCGTTGCTTTTCTCTTTTTTTAGAAAATATGTTGCTTTAACTGCTTTTTCTCTTTATGAATACAAGCTTTTTGCGTAATTTCTGAGAGAAATGCACATGGGGAGGTCCCAATACAGCCAGACGTTACTAGACCCGCATTATAACAATCGAGGTCTTTCTGGTGTCCTGGGGTCCAAGATCCTCAAACTTGGGGCCAACTACACATTTTAGCAGGTGGTGAGGGAAAGCAGTCCAAGGTTTCCTCAGGGAGGAGATGTGGGCTTCAAACTCAGAAATCGAAAATGTAAACAGTGATGCTCAATACATTGATGTTCGTCAGTGCTTGATTTTTAAAAATGAAAAGTACTTTAGTACAAGAAAATCTAAATACTATGCATGTTTTGTCCCACCAGCACTTCCGATTAGCAGCTTGTACCACCTGGCCATGTCGGCTACAACAGCAAACAGACCCCCGGCCCAACAGGCTTTCTCCCCTGCCAGTCACAAAAAGCCCCAACAATTATCAGTGGGTACCCTACTACTGCTTGGGATGGAGGCCAAAGCGAATCGCAACCAATGCAATCAACGTGAACAAGTAATCCACACATGGACTAAGTCAAGGAGCTGTGCGACATAAGCCGCACGAACAGCTATGCCAGTGGGCGCAGGGAGCCCATCCGTCTCGCCGCGGAGCAGCAGCACTAGTGTCCAGCACCAGAGGTGGATACAGCGAGCAGGGAGAAGGCGCACGAGAGATGTGCGGCAGACGAGTTATGATCTGCTCTGCTGTGAGACCGCATTGCCAAAGACCCACAGCGTATGAAGGTAGGCATCTGCCTGATATTGGACTGACAAAGCTTGGGGTCAGTACGGTCTATGTATAAGAGTGGTTAGGTAGCAGCCTTACAGGCCCACCAGTGTTGCTGTCTGCAAGCTGCCTGAGCCACAGCCCTACACCCGTTGACCCCGTGGAGAGACTAATGAACTCAATAAACGGCTCACTGGATTAGCGGAGGGCCGCGGCTCAGCAGGGGAGCTGCGGGTGCTGACTCAAGCAGAAGAGGACCCGCCACGGGGGTCAGGAAGCACGACACTTCTGGATCCTGAGGATAACAGAACCTGCAGGGACAGCTAGTCAAGTTGGGAGAGACAGAGTGCAGTAGCTGCCGAGCAGTGCAGAGTGCATTCAATGAAACACCATTAACAATGAAACAGTGCTTGTAGTTTGTAGTCCAGCCCACAAGTGGGGTGTCTACAATAGTTTGCTATTTTGACCTTGTACTTTAAATGAGAAAGATACCTTTGTAAAATATCTTTTAATGGCACTAATTCATAACCCACAATACTCTAGTTGTCCCATGCCAAGTGAGAATGCCTCATCCAGCTTGGTTTACTTTGCATTCTGGGAATTGGAAAAAGTAATTATTCAAAAGGAAACCACATTTATAGGAGCCAGAATATATACCATAAAATAGAACTAAAAAGCTAATGATGCCTCACGTGAAACTGCTTGATATCTATATGCTAAGATACCTAAAACTCCCATTGGCCTCCAAACAGCAGTTAGTATATAAAGTTCCTCTTCTCTACATGTAGAGTTCATCAGTATCTCTTTGTTCCATTCTTGGACAGGAGGAGGATGTTGACTAGGACACCCTCACAGACCTGTTATTGATTTCTCCATGTGCTTTTCTGGCTTTTGTCTCTGACAGAAGTTCTCAGCTTGCTCCATGTCATGTGTGAGCAGCTCTTCCACTGCAGGTTTCACTTTCCATTTAGGCATTTGCAGCCATTGATTCATTGTGGATAAAACTGTACCACAAGTATCAAACGGCCCATATCTCACCTACCTTTCGCGGTCAAAGTCACACAGAGATTTGTGAACGCCCAGCTGACTACCTTCATCAAGGAGAACGCCATCCTAGATGCTTCCCAGTCTGGATTCCGCAGCAACCACAGCCCCGAGACCGATCTCTTCACCGCCACTGAAGACATCCGCTTGCTACTCAACCAGGGATATACTGCAGCCCTCATCCTTCTAGACCTCTCTGCAGCCTTCAACACTGTTTCTCATTGTACCCTTGCAGCGAGGCTCCACGATGCATGGATACAGGGAACTGCCCTCGACTGGATCTGATCCTTTCTCTCTGGCAGAATCAAGAAGATCAGACTCCCTCCCTTCCTTTCCGAACCCACTGACATCAATTGCGGTGTACCCCAAGGCTCATCTCTCAGCCCTCGCTCTTCAACAGCTACAAGGACTCCTTCACCACCATCGTCAGACAGCATGGGTTCAGCATTGTATCCTACGCCAACTACACCCAGCTCATCCTCTCACTCACAAAGGATCCCGTAGACACCAGACTCTGCTTCCAGGATGGAATGAAGAATGTGACAGCCTGGATGAATGACAGCAGCCTGAAGCTCAACTCAGAGAAGACCGAGTTCCTCATCCTCAGACCCTGCAACTCCACCTGGGACAACACCTGGTGGCCCCCTGCCCTTGGAAACCCACCCACTCCTACAGACCATGCACGCAACTTCAGCATCATCCTCGTCTCTTCCCTTTCCATGAACCACCAGATCAACGCTGTTTCCTCCACTAACTTCAACTGCCTGCGCATCCTCTGCAACACTTTCAAGTGGATCCCCCCAGACTGCAGAAAGACCGTCACCCACACACTCATAACCAGCAGACTGAACTACGGCAACGCCCTGTATGCCAGAATCAACAGATCTCTGCTACAGAGACTCCACATCATCCAGAACGCTGCGGCCAGACATGTCCTTGAAACACCGCATCACAAACACATGACTCAACACTAGCAAAACCTCCACTGGCTTCCCGTCGAGAAAAGGGTCACCTTCAAACTCCTCACCCACGCATACAAATCTCTCTACAACATCGGACCCAAATACCTCAATCAGAGAGAGAGTATCCTTCCACGTGCCCAACAAGAACCTCTGCTTCGCCGACCTAGCCCTGGCAGAAGTCCCCTCATCCGCAGAAACAGAGCAGGTGGGAGAGCCTTCATCTACATTGCCGCCAAGACCTGGAACGAGCTCCCTGTGAACATCAGGTGCTCCCATACCCTGCACACCTTCAGGAATGACCTCAAGACATGGCTCTCTGATTGATCCAGAGCTGCCGCCCCCCATGCATAGTCTGTCCTGGGATGGTGGCATCAGAGCCTTGCAAGCCTCTCTGCCTCTTCAAAGTGCGGTTCTTGCTGCGTGATTTTGCTGGGCTGTCAGTCACAAGGCCCAGTCCAATCCAACCAGAAAAAAAATATGGTGACAAATACTGAGGGGGGTCTTCTCTAATGCTTTAAGTATCTTACTGCTTTTCAAAAATCTGTACATGATATTCCCTTGCATGAGCAGACTACGCCTGACCTGATTTTACGCTGACCATTTGTTCGAGGGGAAGCTGGGGCACTGCAAGTGTATTGCTACCTTGTGAAACTGGCGAATTGTTGCTTTTAGATTTGACTAAATTGGTTTTATTTCATCATCCTGAGACAGCGGGATTCAAGACTCCTTGATTTGGCACTAGCCCCATCTTGGGTGTGGGGATTGGAGGCTAGCTGCTCCTTAAGGAGCGCCATTTTGGATCGCGCTCTAGTGTCTGGCTGACTGCACTTACCTGCCTATTTGGGACCGTCAATGCAAGGAGGTGCACCAGAAGCAAGCCCGTCTACGCCCGTCCGCGCTCCGGACGCGCTCAGCACCAGCCACGCTGCCCGTTCCGACGGAGAACAAGGCTGGACAACATACTCTAGGGAACAGCTGCTTAAAATAGGTAAGAGGGAGGGTAGGGGATATCACTATTATCCATCGGTTGTGGGTCATGATAAAAAGCCCCTGAACTGAGGGCTGATCAACAGCAGATCTCTAGTAAAACATCATCTGGAGGTATCTCTCACAATAGAAGACATGGATCTGGATGTCCTATTTTTAACTGAGACATTGACTAGTGCCGACTCCACTGTGGAAATGGGATTTGCCTGCCCTGAAGGGTATAAAATCTTTCATAAACCGAGGGCTGCGGGAAGAGGAGGAGGGGTTGGGGTGATTTTTAAGGAGAAATTGAATTTTGCGCCGCTAAAGATAGACGATGTCAAAGGGATCGAAATCCTGGGTTTTTCGCTGCAGGAAGCCAAAGGTAGGCTACTTTCATGAATTATCTGCTACAGATCCCCAGGACAAGATACCCATTTTCAAGCACTTTTGGACATCATCACTAACCTGACCCTAACCCATTCTAGATTTATTATATTAGGAGATTTTAATTTATGGGATAACGGAAGTTTGGGCAGTCATTTGAGAGACTTGAGGCACACATGTGCGCATCTCAACTTACAACAACTGGTACAGCAACCTACTAACCAAGGGGGGCATGTTTTAGATCTCTTGTTTGCCAATCAATAAGGAGCCCAGAGGGTGTTTTTGTGGGAAACAGGTAGCCCACCTCTCAATAAATCACATAAATCAACAATACCCGCCCACCAGGCAAAGAGTATATATATATACCGTGTGTAGAACACTAATCGTTGTCTTATCATACGGGGTGTATATAGCACAAACATTTTAAGTGTTTTAGCAAAAATAACCAGTTTTTTGCTCATGATTAATTGCTATACATGAAAGTCCTTAACAGATTTCTAAAAATTGCTTCCTTTCCACTGACAGTCCCTCGAGAGGGGACAGCACTTGATAACCAATTAATTACAATCAAGCAGAAATACGTCTAAAATAGACGATTAACATCACAAATTTAGTGTGAGCGTGAAAAAATGTGAAAAAGGCAAAGTGACCCCTCACGGGCGAATCACCCAGGGGAGAAATGGCAGGTACTCACCAGGTCAACCCACTGTTCTCATCATTGGTGATCACTTTGTCTATAACAGAAAGGGGTGTCCAACAAACAAACAAACATAAATAGTGTAGGTGCACAGAGAGTGATGGCGAAGTACACTCTCTGATGGTGAATATAGTTAAAATTGACAGGCACACCTTTCAGTCGATACTTTATTATTTAGTAGGGGTGAACTGTCAAATTAAAAATATGTATAGGTAGCAATTTATGCACACCCAAATCACATGCCAACATGTTTGAATGCCTGTAATTTTGCGGCAAATTCTTCAGGGCTATACCGATTGTAACAGCACCTCAAGTTGGACACATCATACCAGTCTATGAGGGAGCCTATATGTCAGGACGATGCACTGTGCGACCTGAACTGTAGATCGGTTGAGACTACGATCCTAAAGAAAGGCTCACAGATGGAGTTTGGATTTTTGACATATAGGCTCCCTCATAGGCTGGTACGAGCGAGAATAGCCATATGAGGTCTATTTTGAGGAGGATGTGTCCAACTTGAGGTGCAGGCCAGCAAAAAATGCCAGCGTGTGCATCTCTTTGATGGGCATGCTACAGCAGATTCTCCCGCTACTCCCAAAATCTGATGATGATCACCAGATTTAAGCGTTCTAGGATGGGGGAGGGCTTTCAGCGTGGCAGCCGCACATTTATGGAACGAGCTGCCCCAGAGCATCAGACAAGCCAACTCCCTGACCGAGTTGAGAAAGAGCCTGAAGACTTGGCTCTTTCCTAGGGCCTTTTCCCCGCTGCTACTCTGGTCTACCTTTTGATGGTCATACTCAAGACTAAGTGCCAGGATACCCGTAGGGTGGCAGTCTGCGCTATATAAGAACTCAATTCATTCATTCATGAGTGAGTGAAAGTGTCAATGGTTCCAAGTTTTCTGAATGCCAACGGGCGGTCATGCTTGAACTGAAGGAAGAAAGAAGCAACATTATAAACAATATACAAACTGCAGCCTTCATCCTGACACTGTGCTACTCAGTCAACACCTTCAGCATGCCCTCAGGAGAAATAAACTGGATTTTATTTCTTCTTACTTCTTTCCCCTGACGTTTCACTACTGTGTAACTTTATTGTTTTCCCCATTAGAACAAGTCAGCTAAGGTTTGTAATTCTTTCTTTTTTGTGTTTCTGTTTTGTGTTTTTTATTGCACTGGGCATTTTCTCAGGGTGGAGTAAGAGTACCCGTCTTCTACACTTTAATCAAAATGTACACTTCCTTGTGGAACAAAAACCAAGGGGAACAACTATAGTTTATCTATTTTTTAAAGCTAATATATATAATAATAATAATATGCCATTTGTAAAGCGCCTGGCTGCACAAAACTGTGTGTCCCCGCGCTAACTGCAGTACATCCAGTCCCAAGGGAAAGAAGCTGTGGATATCATCCGGGGAAATTACAGACTGAGGAACAAATGGGTTTTTAATTGTGCTCTGAATCTAACTTCAGACGGCTCCATTCGTAAATGGAGAGGGAGGGCATTCCAGTATTTAGTCGCCAAATGACGAAAGGATCTGCCTCCCATTTTGGCTTTTATGATGCGGGGAATTTTAAATAGCATCTTGCCTGAAGATCTAAGATCTCTTATTGGGCGATGTGTGATGAGAAGGGTTTTCAAATATTCGGGGCCTTTATTCTGAGCGATGCGGTGGGCATAGCAAAGGGTTTTGAATTTTATCCTCTCTTTGATGGGGAGCCAATGGAGTTTGGATAGAGCAGATTTGGTTGATGTTCTTTTAGGGAGGCCTAGCACCAGTCGGGCAGCTGTGTTTTGTACACATTGGAGTTGGTGAAGGCCCTTCTGGCTGAGACCTATTAGAAGGGCGTTCCCATAGTCCAGATGGGGTGTTATTAGCGCATGGACTATGGTTTTTCTAGCTGTAATGGGAATCAAGTCTAATACTTTTCGAAGGATTTTTAAAATGCCCAAACATTTTCCAGTGACTTTGTTAACTTGGGTTTTGCCAGAAAGGTCTGAGTCCAGCATGACACCCAGATTTTTGACCGCCTCTACGGGAGTGGGTGGTAAGCCCAATTCACTGGGCCACCATGTCTGAGACCATATAGAGGTCTCTCTTCCCACCACTAAAACTTCTGTCTTGTCTCCGTTCAGTCGGAGACAATTGTTGTTCATCCAGATAGAAACGGCCAACAAACAGTTTGAGAAGTTGGTGGCCAGTTCATCCGAGTTAGGCGTCAATTTGAACACTAACTGGGTGTCGTCAGCATAGCTGACAATGCCCACCCCGTAACTCTCCACCACGTGTGCCAGGGGTTCCATATAGATATTAAATAAAGTTGGGCTCAGACTGGAGCCCTGTGGAACCCCATGGCTTACACTGCGGGGGGAAGATCTAAAGGGTGGGCAATGCAGCTGGAACGTTCTGTTGGTCAGAAAGGACCGAAACCACGCGAGTGCCGGACCCTTGACTCCCAGATCCGAGAGGCGAGATAGCAGCGTTGAGTGCAGCACGGTGTCAAATGCTGCACTTAGGTCCAATAGGACCAACGCTGCCGCCTCGCCCTCGTCCACCATCTTCCGGATGTATTCAGTCGAATAAAGAACTGCTGACTCCGTAGAGTAGCCCGATCTGAATCCTGACTGGGAAGGGTGGAGGAGAGCTTCTTTCTCCAAGAACTCCATAAGTTGTGTATTAACCACTTTTTCTATGACTTTAGCACAGAACGGGAGAAGTGAAATAGGCCGCAGATTTGAGAAATGAGACAAGTGGATATTCAGCTTTTTTTTAAGAGGCATCATCTGTGCAGTTTTCCAGGTTTCAGGTACATAGCTTTCCTGGAAGGATAGAGTGATCATATAGCTGATATGGTCAATCAGCACACTTTCCATAATTCCCTTACAATATGGGGGTTACTAGTAGCAAAGAGAAAAGAAAGCTTATCCTTAGTCAATAACATTGAATGCAATCCACCTGCTGCCTCAGTAGCAATTGGTTTAGCCCCAGGACTGAACATTGAGTGGTTTAACTATTCAGTGATTCCATTGTATTTGCCAATTTAATTCACCTTAAGTCAATGCATTGCCATTAAAATACATTTCTATTGTCTCAGAACAATCTCAACACTATCACAGATTGAGCTATGAACAGTGAAATGTAATTACTTGTTTTCAAGCCACTAATTCAAACTGGCTCTAGTCTAGACATAGAAACAGCATGCAACTATTTCTGGACAGGTGCATAGGGATGTCCTCTATTACTTCCATTTGTCCTTAGAGTTGGCAACTTCCCTTGCCCTCCAACTCATTCACAAGTAGCATATGTGGGTCAGATCAATTATGTAAGGAGAAAAGTAAATTTTCCTTCCCAGACAGTTACCTCTCAAAATATATACTCAGGGATTGCACAGAACGTATATTTATTTAAAGCACCTGGGGAAAAAGTGCATCTTATTGCCTGCCCAGTTCTTTTCACAGACTACCAACCAACAATAGTACAACTTTAGGTTTATAACCATTTATGGTCAAATCTAGAGCAATGCCCACTTTTATAGTGAAGGTGGGAATTCTGAAGACCTAGAACAAACATGCACAGGCTTCCTCCTCAAGATAAAGATGTTTATCAAATATCTAAGCTTTTGCTTTTTGAGGCACTATCTCATTACAGCACTCTGTGTCCACTCTGACAGTCAGACCCGCCAAGTGGGAACATTTTTATATAGTTTCAACAGTAAAAATAGACTGTTTGGTCCATTTCCAGCACATGGCCCATTACAACCCAGGGAACCAACATACTTAGTGCACTTCACTTGAGCCCTGACAGCATGAAACTAAAATGGAAGTGCAAATCATACATTTTGGGTGCCATGTCCACACACTTCCCTTAAATGTATCCTAAAATCTGCAGGTCAAGGTAAGTACCTCAAAATCTAGCAGTGGCTCGCTAACATGTCAGTAGTAGAGTTTCTAATGACCATGTTAGAGCAACAGAGCGACTAAAAGTGACATGACAGCAATAAAGCCAGGACTGGATTCCTTAAACTTCATTTAATGCTTTCCACAGGACTGTCTGCATCGCCACAGGTCCTGGTTAGTCCTACAGGCATGACTATTATGCAACGGAAGCTCACCAATAGGTCAATATTAGAGTTTTAATGACAACATCAGAATGGCAGAATTTTTTTAATCTAAAAGAATAGCAACACAACCTGGCCCAGATTATGTGTGCCTCATCTACTACAATGCCAATCTGGTTTGTCAGGAACACCACAGGTTTTGTGGGCCGCCAGGCAGGACTGATGTCCAGCAGTGGTTCATTAACAGGTCAAAAGGAAAATACCTGGCTATTGCTAAAGCTCTTTGCATCATGACTTGCACAGTACTGCATGTTGTATTTCTGGTAGGTGTCCTGCATTACTAGAAGGATGTGGTGGACACCAACAAGTGAGTGAAGTCAGTTGCTTCTGCCACATTAGGAAAACCCACAGCAATGAATTTGGTCTTCAGTACATTCAGTGTTCTTGGGGAACATATTGTGCTGCTTTACTTGCTTGTGCCGAGCAGGGGTCAGTGTCAGTTGTCACTGATTGCAAAGTGTTTACCATCTACTTTTAGATGTTGGAAACTATTAGGAGTAAATTGATCCATTGCTTGATTGTTCCTGTGACTCATAATCATTTTGTATTAATGCATATTGCTTTTGACCATAACTGTATGGTATTACGCTAGTGCTTGTCCTTAATCGGTTTCTAGGTATTGCCTGCACTAAAACAGTATAAAACATGTGTGGCGCTCAATTCATCGTCATGGACCCTGATGCAATTTACATAAGCACAGTGTTAGAAATGGGGGTCTCTAGTTGGCAGAGGTAGGTACCTTTGACCAAATAGGGACCCTCGCTTCTAGTCAGGGTAAGGGGATACATACTTTAGATAACCCTTGCTCACCCCCTTGGTAGCTTGGCTCAAGCAGACAGGATTATTCCAAAGGCAATGTGTAAAGTATTTGTACTAACACTCACAGTAACACAGTGAAACACCACAAATGGACACCACACAAGTTATTTATAAAAATATAAATATCTTTACCTGATTAGGCAAGATCAAAACAGCATAAAACAAATATACATTAGTAATCCTTCCTTTAGAAAATGTTCTTTGGAATGTCCTTGCAAAACAAAAGTGAACTTGTAAAAATAAACGAATTTGTAGAGTCAGAATGGCTGTAAACTCTGTCTTCCAACAAGTGGAAAGTCACTGTTAAAAATGTGCTCCTCCCAACAATAGGCACTTGTACCTTGTGCACGTGGCCTTGCTCTCCCTATGATCGGGTTGGGCTAATCACGGCGTTCTTGCTGAAATGCTGCCTTCAATGTTACGTTTCTACGAACAATGCCCCCGCTTCACTCGTAGCAAAGAATGATGACTTGTAGCTAAGAACACTGTCCTTTAATGTTGCGTTCCCACCAACAATGCGCCCGCTGCACTCGTAGCTAAGAATGCTGCCCTTGTAGGTTGCGTGTCTCAACAATGCCCCTTCAAGCCGGCCCCGGTACCTCACGTCAATAGTTATGCGCGCACATGCCAGCCGACACTGCTCCCAAGTCAGCAAGACATGGTCCGCCTGCGGTGCTCCCCCCAGCAGCAGTCTTGGCCACCGGTTCTGATCGCTGATCCCAACCGTTACCTGGGGTTACGATGTTGACGCTGTAGTCCATGCTGGCAACTCGCGGGGAAGTTCTCTCCTTGCAAATATCTCCCCGGCTCAAGCACAGCTCCGCTTTCGATGCCGGATGTCCCGCTGGGTGATTCTTCTTTGCCGGATACATTTCACTTGGAGAAGCCCCTGTTTGCTAGGCGATGCCTTGCAGCCTGAGGTTTCAACTCGGTTTCTCTTCTTCCTCCTCGTACCAGGCTGGCGGCGGTGATTTTTGCCCCTGTTAAAGGTCTTGGGTATTGCACTGACATGCACTCTCGGGCGCCGAGACAATCACTCAGAGGATTCACGCTTTAGGCAAGGCAAACCTCACACTGAGTACCCGCTGTGTGCCGACAAGCACACCGATTCAGTAAAGTACAGGCAGGCAGTGCAGAGTTCACGAGGCCACAGTCTGTGTGCGGAGACAAGCATACAGTGCTGACAAGATGGTTTGTCCCAGAAACGTTTGTTTCCCTGAAGGACTGGACTTTTAAAAGTACCAGCGGTGCCAGGGAACAACACCTATAACCTTCATGGGATACCTGTTTCGGCGCACAAGTGACAGAGACACGGGACACTTCCTTCGGCGTCAAAGATCAGCGTTTATTTACTGCAGGGAAACAAGAGTCATTAGAAGTACATCGGCATGTAGGTTCTGCGAGTCTGCTTCAAATTGCATATGTAGGTCGCTCTCTTTTATACAAAATGTTGCCTTTGCACAACATGCGAACAAAAGATTACAATCCAGTTCCCACAGTAAACTTCAAAAGGGTCGCTTTCATGTTTTCAGAATCCCGGAACATAATTACAGTAGCAATGCCGGTTCCCAACTGTAAAAGCACATCTTCCCACCATTAGGCACACCCATTAGAGTTGTAAATGACCAAGAAGAAGAGACAAGAGCAGCTGCAAGGAAGTCAGACACGTGTAGAGAAAAGAGTGTGAGGGTTATATCGGAAGCATGATCGTAGGATCAAAGAGTTGAATCTTATCGCCTGTACGGCTGTCACAATAGACCGGCACGACCAGATTACCCTCAAGCTGAGCCATCTGCCTTCGCTGTGTCATTCCTCCGGCCGTAAAGACGCATGAAAGGAATATGCGTCTTCCGCAAGGCTTGGGAAACAGAAGGTCAGGAGGCGAACAGATACCTGCTCGCTGACTACGTGAGGGCAAGAAACAAAATGGGTGCCGTATCTAAAATGGAACCCGAGGGTTCAGATGAAGAACACGTAATATTAGGCAAACCCTATCAGGTAGTGTAGCGAAAATGCGTACACTTATCGAACTCACCATTTACGGTTCGTAGATACCAAACTCGTCCATATTCGGTAATGCCCAAAATGTCGTAATAATTTTTACGGAACCTCAGACGCTCCTTTTGCCCTCATGTAGGCAAGCACTAGTCGGAATCATAATCGATTTCGATATTCATCAGATCATTTAGATGCTGCTGATACATTATTCTATCCATCAATGCCTCTTTGGTGACAACTGGCTGTCTTATACACGTTGTAGCACAAAGGCCACATAAGGCAGGACCACATTGCACACAAAGAAAACATGTGAATAGAAACGTCACAACAACCCCTATGATCATCAGAATCTTCCAACCCCAAGTCGATATCAGGCCCCAAAACCATCCCAGAAGCGTCCAATTTCCTTCGTCCACGTGTATGGACTCCGAAATTTTGTGCAACTTAGAGATGGCTTGATAAACCGTTGGAGCGTTATCAGGTATGAATATGCAGCAGCTCGAATGGATGACCTACACACACCACCTCTATCTGCTAGAACAACGTCTAGAACCATACGGTTCTGTAACGTCATCAGTCTATCCGCCTGAAGCTCGGCTGTCAAATTACCAAGGGCACTTGCAGTTATGTTGGCAGTTGATTCTACTACACGAGTTAACTGCCTCAGGTTCCTGCTATTGACCATAGGGCCCCAAAACGGTAGGAAACCCTTAAAGAAGTCCCCTGCTTCTTGACCGGCAGTATCTTCTTTGTTGACAACACCTCTCACAACTCTAGTTCTGTGATAATCTGAGGCCACAGTGAAAGTCGGAGGCAAAAGATTTGCAATGTAGCAGGTACCCGAGAAGTCATGAGGTAACCACGTATAGGCTCGATCATAAAATACAAAATAGGTACCCTTGGCAGTTAGGAAGACAGGGGATGAGAGCGTTGGTAAGACATATGTCTCAGTACACGCACTCTCCCCAAACTGAGCTCTCGGATTTCGACCGAGACCTTTCAGGCAGAAGTTACCAAGGTGAGGTACAATCCATATCGGTGATGAGCTTTTAAGCTGCCTATCACCCACTGATACACTATACTCAGCCTCACTTAGTTCCTTATATGCTCGCACCTCCTCCTCTGGGATAAGTGATGCGTCAAAAATATCTCTATCTAAATCAGCAATAGCTCTCGTCAGAGTCTTGTGGTACGGGCCAGGACCAAAGTTTGCTGAGCGTGGTTCTCGATGGGGGTAGGAATCTAGTGCGCTACGGAACATAGTTTGCAATGCTCGAGCTGACCCTTGGGAACTATAAGGCAGCACCAAGTACGGAATACCCTTATCCATGGTATGTGGCATTAACCCACACACCCAACAATTGGTAGTGTTTACCACTAACTGATGCTGATGCAAGAGTTGAATAAAGGAGTTGTTTCTAAATTCTGCACGTCTGGCTTGTTCGTGTTGAGGCAGAAGATGAAAGGAATGTGGAGAGACAGTTGAAACGAAATTTAGATCATGAGATGGAGTAGGTATAGTAGAAGGCAGTAAGAATTGGGACCCAAAATATACTCCCCCTACCAGTAACATAGATATAGTCAGGAACAATATGAAAACCTGTAGCAAAAACCATTTTGTACGAAACATTTTATCTAATGCAGATCTTTGCGCCGACATTTTCTCTCTTTTCGACAGCTCAGACAATGACGATTCCATCCCCTAACGACCGTCCGCAACGTTCTTGACGCACTTCGTTCTGATTAGCGATTATCAATTCCCAGGAGTTCCCAGAAATCGACAAAAGAAACCGACCTAGTGTCGATAGCTGCTAAACAGAAGGAAGTACCCGCACGGCCCTATGGCCAACCTGGATGATAGGTTCTAGCTAAATTGAACATTCAATTTATTATAATGTTCTTGGCTGTACGAAAAGGAAAAAAAATATACAATGTACAATGTCCACTATGTTCAGAGCAAGTGTGAAACCTAAAAACAAAAATCTTTTTATTAGTTTCTTGTACGTGGACGAAGAAAGTATCGGCTGCTCCCAGGGCGAGTCTGATCTTCAAATAGTGGATTGGACGGCAAATGAGTGTCCGATTGTTCAGATGACTGTTCAGCACTCGAATTTTCCAGGGTTGACGGAAAGGAAATTGTTTGAGGGGGATCAACAAGGGTGTCAGAGACAAGCTGAGCTTCGCTGAATGGAATAAAATGTTGTGGAACGTCGGTTTCAGATGAAGTAAAACCTCTTCTCATCCAGGTGTCCGACGGCAAAGGAAGCGGGACCTTCTTGGTGTGGGTAGCATGTACCCAGTGCTTCAGTCCCTCCAGCCGAACTGCTGTCCTCGTTGCTAGTTGCACCTGGTATGGTCCCACGAATCTCGGCTCAAGGTTCCGTTTTCGGCCGAAATTACGGACAAGGATCCAGTCCCCGGGTTGGAGCCGATGACCAGGACCCTCTGTTTGTGACGGCAGAGCCTCAAAGACCTGTTGATGAATCAAACTCAATTTAGCAGTCAGATCATGAAGATAATCAATCAACATTGGATATTCGATTCTATCAAACTCCTTAGGCCTTGGGACTCCCCATATATTAGCAGGACGACCGAACACAATCTCGTATGGGCTAAGCCCTACTCGTGAGTGTACAGTTGCCCTGGTCGATAGGAGAGCTAGGGGCAAAGCGTCGGGCCATGATAAACCAGTTGTTGCCTGAATTTTAGCCAATTTTAGTTTTAGGGTGCCATTGTATCCTTCCACCAAGCCCGCTGATTGTGGATGATTGGCACTATGAAATTTTTGATTTATACCGAGGCCACGACACACACTCTTCATCACACTTCCCACGAACTCACTTCCGTTGTCTGACCATACAACCCGAGGCATTCCATATCGGGGAAAATACTCCTTGAGCAAAATTTTTGCCGTGGATAAGGCAGTATTATCCTTAAGGGGGTAAGCCTCAATCCATCTGGAGAATGCACATACCACAACCAACACGTATTTCAAGTTGTTGCATCTCTCCATGTGGATGAAGTCCAACTGGATAACTTCGAAAGGGTACGTAGGAGGTGCAAAATGGCCAGGTGGAGTGGGAGTGCCCTTACCGGGATTGTGCATCAAACACACCATACAATTCTTAACCACTCTCTCTGCACACTTAGTAATCCCATCATTCTTCCATACATGAGACAACAACTTGCATATGCCTTTTGTGCTTATGTGTGCTGTACCATGGGCCATTGTAACAACAGCGAGCACATACGCATCTGGTAACATCCATCTCTGTTTCTCTGACAAATCAACCCAACATCCGTTCTCATCCAGCCTTCCCGTGCTCTCTTTCCATTTAGTCTTTTCCGTCTTCATTCTGTATTCCCTTCACACTCTCAATCGTGTCTTCGCACATACTAGTCTCCGTTGGCCATCTCACTGAACTCGTAACATACATTCGATTCTCTTTAGCCGTTTCATCAGCAAACGCATTACCACGACCCACATCATCCGTCACTTTCTGAAGCGCACTACATTTGATTACGGCCACCTGTTTAGGCAATGTGAGTGCATCTAGAAGGTCATTCACAAGCTGACCATGCTGAATCTTCGTGCCATGCGACGTAAGGAATCCTCTTTCTCTCCACAATCGCCCAAAACTATGGGCCACACCAAAAGCATACTGGCTATCCGTAAACACATTCACCCGTTTATCTTTAGACAACACACACGCTCTTGTCAAGGCGATCAGCTCAGCAGCCTGAGCCGAATTCTGACCCAATCTTGCGCTTTCTACAACCGTACTCAATGTTACTACAGCATACGCAGTCGTCACATCACCATTCGGCAACTTAAAACAGGAACCATCCACATACAAAGTACCATCGGGATCTACCAATGGAGTATCTTTTAGGTCAATACGACCCTTTGTTTCCTCTTCAGTTCTTAGATAACAGTCATGTAATGCTTCACCACTTGACTCCATGTCGATCAGCAGCAATGTTGCTGGATTCAACACATTACATCGTTTTATCCGTATATGACTGACCAGTAACGTTAACTCATATCCAGACAATCTTGCGCTCGTCAAATGTTGAGTCTTCGTTCGGTTCAATAGAGTGTCAACTGCATGCGGGACCATCACCGTAAGCATATTATCCATGACCAGCCCTGCGGACTGTCGAATGGACGCCGCAGCTGCCGCTGTTGCTCTTAAACAACTCGGCAAGGCTCTAGCTACTGGGTCTAAAGTCGAAGAAAAATAGGCGCATGGGCGTTGTTTGCCACCAAAAGGTTGTGTCAGAACACTCAATGCACAACCATCCCTCTCGTGAACGTATAGTGTAAACGGCTTACTGTAGTCAGGAGTACCCAACACAGGAGCCGAACACAACGCATCACGCAATTCAGAAAAACCTTTCTGACACTCTTTAGTCCAAGGCAAAGGAGATGAAACATCCTTGCACGTAAGGGCTATCAATGGTTTCGCCAACAATGAAAAATTTGGAATCCATTGTCTGCAGTAGGACGTAATACCTAAAAAGGCACGAACATCTCTCTGGGTTTTTGGCGCAGTCATTCGGGAAATCGCTGCGATTCTCTCTGGGGTCAACCTTCTCCCTTCTTTTGACAATAAGTGACCTAAATAGGTAACTTCTTGACAACAATATTGTAGCTTAGAAGGTGATACCTTGTGATGTAAGTCATGTAGGTAATGCAATAATGATACTGTAGTCGTTTTGCAAATAGCTTCTGTATCAGCTGCCACTGGCAGGTCGTCAACGTATTGAATCAAAGCCGCACCCGTCGGTAAAACAAAGGCATCAAGCTGACTTTTAAGTGCTTGACTGTAGATTGACGGACTCTCACAGTAGCCCTGTGGAGCGCGTTTTAGCCTAAAACTGCGACCACCTAATGCGAATCCGAATAGGTCTCTGCTTTCCTCAGCAATCGGGATACTAAAGAAAGCATTCTTTAGATCGATCACCGTGAACCAGGAGGCAGAGGCCGGAATCATTGTTAGTAAGGCCGTGATATCAGGGACCACGGGAAATTGTGGAATCACTATTTTATTTACTTCTCTCAAATCTATTACGAAACGATACACAGGAGGTTTGGATGGGTCAGTTCATTTCAAAATAGGCAATACAGGGCTATTACACACGTTTCCACGAGTTTCTTCAACAACACCTTTCTTAATTAGATCATGAACGATTGCTAACAGCGTTCGCTCACCATCAAGAGAGATACGATATTGAGGTAAACGTGGTAATCGCACATTTGGTTTCAATTGAATCACATAAGGTGGAATGTCTAACAGACCCACATCATTGGGACCTGTGGCCCATAGAGACGCAGGAAGGGAACTCAATTCCGGTGGGAATTTATCTATCAACAAGTACATAGGAGAGATCACTCTCCGACCTAATGTAAGCTCCACTCCTTCAGGAGAGCAATACAAAGTCGCATATAGTCGTTTCAACAAATCCAGACCCAAAAGATTCTCACCACAGCCGGTAGATAGATTCAGCGGAACCTTCAGCTCACGAGGGCCAATCGTAAGGGGCAAAGGACTAGAGACGGGGTTGCTAACAGGGGCGCCAGAGAATCCAACGGAAACGTTCGTTAAGCCAGACAAAGGTGCGCCAGGGAGTTTCGAATGCATGATGGAACTTTTCGTTGCACCAGTGTCTAACAGAAAAGGCTCAACTACGCCCGATGTAGCCACTGCAACGTAAGGTCCACTCTGATCAACCGGAACTGATACTAATCCCTCTCTTTGTCGGTGGCTGTCCTAGTAATGGTCATTTGCAACAGTCTCATGTTCCACGTAATAATCGTCCACATTATATTGTGCAGATCGAACTGACCCCGCATTTCGCTGGTCAAAACAATTATTCGTATCTAATGGATTTTGAAGTCGCACAATTTGATTTTGGGGGGCACCGCGACCTCTACCTCGTGATGCCTGTTGAGGACCACCACCACGGTTTCCTCGTGTTGACACACCATTTAGACGGTCACGTAAAGCAGGACAATCATATTTTATGTGTCCCTCTCTTCTACAATATGCGCACTGATTATACCCAAGTGAAGATCTATAGTCAGAGTTGTCAGAACGCGGCTGCATCCTATCGGGCTGTGCTCGCGGTCGATACTGCTGTTGTGAATCATTTTGGTTTGATCGTGGAGGATACGCTTGCTGCAACAAAACCTTCGTTTTGAGCTCCTTCGTTTTCTTATCTACACGATCACTTTCTTCCTTTTCCCTATTCTCATAGTATTGAGCCGTTGCTAATATCTGTGCAGTGGTTGAAACCGCCCATGCACTTTCTGAATTCTTCAATTTGTTGCATAGTTCAGGCAACAAATTCGACACGAACTTGTCGACAAATAACCGCTGGCCACCCTCAGCGCCCATGTCCTGACCGCTGTGGTCGACAAACGCTTCCTCAAACCTTGTGAAGAAATCCGAGACACTCTCGTCTTTCTTTTGCTTACAAGCTGATAACTTATCCCAGTTCACCTTCATCGCTGGCATGAGAGTTTTCATGAGCGTAATGATTTTCTGAGGTAAATCCAAGATTAACTGCTCAGGTTTAGCCCCACCGACTTGCAATGCATCAGCCGCTATCAGTGCAGCCCAATCACCACCTAACTCATTTGCGTGGTTTGCTTGACGAATTTTCGCCCAAACTGGTTGTGGTACAACATTACCAAACAACATGTCAATGTCGGCAAGGTTCATAACAGAAGCTTCCACCAATTGGGATAGCTCCTTATAATAACCAGCCGGATTCTTACGCGGATCAGGCAAGGATTGCTTCACTTGCAAAACTTCCGATCGTTTCCATGGGAGGTGTATCCACACTCTTCAAAAATGCGGTAAAACCGCAGGGTTAGCTTGCGGATCACCAGGCACCCAAAGTGGCGGAACCTCTCTCATAGGATACTGACCAGGAGCCGCTTTCCAATTCTCAGTGGCATCATCAAATGACACTCGAGAATGCACTGTGGATCTGAACGCTAACAAACGTTCCAAGGCACGTCGTACATCACCCCCTACAATCATACCGTTCGAAAAGTGACTCTGGAGTTCAGTTATATCGGGCGGTACGTTATCTAGATCATCGTTATACCATTCTTCCCTCAAAAAGTTACACATTTCTTCGAACACGAATCTCTGCGTAGGCTCATTAAACTGAGAAAACGTGTCGGAGACCACACGTGGAGTGTAGTTAGCAGGGTGTCTTATCCATCTATGTGCCATAGTCACTAATGTCTCTTTTTCCCTTCCACTAGGGATCTGGCTCCGTCTCTGGGGAGTTTTGGAAAGATCAGACGGGAATAACTGACCAGAAAGCGGTGAATAAAGGGTAGCAACAGTGTTAGGGATACGATTACGAACAGAAGGAGAAGAAGAAAGAAGAGCAGGAGCAACAACATTAGAAGCGAAGGAAGGCATAGTAGAAACAGACAAGGTAGTCGGGGTAACAGGAATAACAGATTGAGGAGGTACAGGTACAGGGGCAGTAGGGACAGGGACAAGTGGTGGGACAAACGTAGGATTAACGACGGGCGGACCCGCAGCCACTGGAACAACGGGAGGAACAACAGGAGGAACTACAGGAGGAGCTACAGGAGCCGTAGCACCCTGTGCATAAGGAGGTGGCGATTTCATCAAATACGCTAACAAGGAATCCTCCTTCGAATCTTCTTCTTTCTTATCTAGATCAGTCGGTAAAACCGGATAACATTTATCTACACTCATATGATGTAGTCTAGTGGAAACTTCCATTTCTTTTTCTTCTTTTTCTCGCTTACATTGTTGTACAACTTGCATTATCGGAACAAACCCTTCTCTTCAATCCTTTTTAAGCTGTTTGATTTCCTTCTGCTTGGCCTCTTTACGCCACAGCCGAAAAGAATCAAACATAGCTGGCCTAGCTTTCTTTTGAAATATTTTAGCTTCAAGATTATCTAAAATCGTAAGTTCAAAACTTCCATGTGGTGGCCAACTAAGGACACCGTCTTTTCTCGTGTAACGGACCCAGTATTCATTATATATAATAGGGCCCACACCATGTCGACTGTAGAGCTCATATATCGGAGTTCCAACTGGAGGTATCGGACACGAGTCCTCCAACCGGGAATCCATTGCGCAACATTTGAAGATACCAAACAAACCACTATGGCTAGGCATCGTGCACACTAACCCAGTATCAAACTTCAAGGGTTACCGAAGTGCTAAATCTTCGTGTAAGACAAAACCCTCGGTTTTTGGCAATTGCAACTGTCAAATAAATACTAAGAACCACGACTAAGAACCACAAATGCAATGGAACCATGCCATACAACAAAGCCTTAAAAAGCTACAACAAAGCTTCAATGAGCTACAACAACAAAGCTTTAATAAGCTACAACAAAGCTTCAAGAAGCTAGAACAACCACTAAGGACTGGGAGCGACCCACAAATACTTAACTCAGAACTTCAATGGCGTCACCAGGAAGGCCCGTCTATCGTCTCGCTTGTACGTAAGGTCTGCGCCGGGCGTCGAAGACAGGTCGACAGTCAGGGCATCGGTCCGTCGCAGCCGTCAGGAGGCGGGAATCTTCGCAGGGAAAATCTTCGGGCCACTTATTTCGACAACAGGATCGATGAAGCGGGGTGCACCTTCCCTCTGAGATTTCACACGAAGTTCCTCACGATCGTCAGGCTTTGGACCGGTACCGCTGATGTCGCCCCACAATGGGCGCCAACTGAAGGACTGGACTTTTAAAAGAACCAGCGGTGCCAGGGAACAACACCTATAACCTTCATGGGATACCTGTTTCGGCGCACAAGTGACAGAGACACGGGACACTTCCTTCGGCGTCAAAGATCAGCGTTTATTTACTGCAGGGAAACAAGAGTCATTAGAAGTACATCGGCATGTAGGTTCTGCGAGTCTGCTTCAAATTGCATATGTAGGTCGCTCTCTTTTATACAAAATGTTGCCTTTGCACAACATGCGAACAAAAGATTACAATCCAGTTCCCACAGTAAACTTCAAAAGGGTCGCTTTCATGTTTTCAGAATCCCGGAACATAATTACAGTAGCAATGCCGGTTCCCAACTGTAAAAGCACATCTTCCCACCATTAGGCACACCCATTAGAGTTGTAAATGACCAAGAAGAAGAGACAAGAGCAGCTGCAAGGAAGTCAGACACGTGTAGAGAAAAGAGTGTGAGGGTAATATCGGAAGCATGATCGTAGGATCAAAGAGTTGAATCCTATCGCCTGTACGGCTGTCACAATAGACCGGCACGACCAGATTACCCTCAAGCTGAGCCATCTGCCTTCGCTGTGTCATTCCTCCGGCCGTAAAGACGCATGAAAGGAATATGCGTCTTCCGCAAGGCTTGGGAAACAGAAGGTCAGGAGGCGAACAGTTACCTGCTCGCTGACTACGTGAGGGCAAGAAACAAAATGGGTGCCGTATCTAAAATGGAACCCGAGGGTTCAGATGAAGAACACGTAATATTAGGCAAACCCTATCAGGTAGTGTAGCGAAAATGCGTACACTTATCGAACTCACCATTTACGGTTCGTAGATACCAAGCTCGTCCATATTCGGTAATGCCCAAAACATCGTAATAATTTTTACGGAACCTCATCCCTGAGTTTCCAACAGGAGGCCAGCTCTTCTCAGGCCCTTGGAGACAGTTACACTTCAGAGGGGACAAAGCACACAGCACAGCTCCTCTTCAAGCAAGGGGAACACAGCACACAACAAAAAGTCCCTTAGTCCGTTTCCTCAGCAACAACAGCAACTGCAGGTTAGCCCCCAGACACACAGCAATGGCAGCACTTTTCCTCAGTCTTCTTCAGCTGTTCTTCTTTGCCAGGGATTCCTTCTTGATCATGACATTTCCTAGTCTAAAGTTTAGGGGTTTCAGCTCTGACATTTATACCCCAAAAGTCTTTGTTTTTCATGTGTGAGGGGTCCTGGACCCAGTCCAAACCAGTTCTGGGTGCACTCTGCAAGTGCATCTTCTTCCTTTGTGAGTGTGGGCCAGGGCCATCAGACACACCGCAGGAGGTGGAGCCAGAATTGTGTAAGGCAGGCACAGCCCTATTCAGACCCAGGTGCTACTCCTCCCACCATTCCAAATGCAGATAGGTCAATTCAGCCTGGTGCTGACTCACCTAGCCTCCTGGAGCCACCCCAGCCCCTGTCACTCACAAACCAGACAGTCAATTCACAAACAGGCAGAGGCACACAGAAAGGTTGAACAAGAAAATAGCCACTTTCTAAAAGTGCGATTTCCAAACACTGATTTAAAAACCATCCTCCCTAAAAGATGAGTTATTATATTCTGAGTTCAGGGATACCATATTCCAAATTTCTATCTTGCTGCTTTGGGAAGATTTGCAGGTAAACATGTTACACAGCATTCGCCATTCTGTCCTATGGGCAAGATAGCCTTTCAATAATGAAAAACGAAATTGGCAGTATTTCACTCACTAACAGAACATGTTACCCACATTAGTTCATGTCCTACTTTTCACATACACTGCACCCTACCCAGGGAGTGCCTTGGGCCTACCATAGGGGTGTCCAATGTGTAAGAAAAGGGAAGGGTTAGGCCTGGCAAGTGTGTGCACTGGCCAGGTCGACATGGCAGTTAACAAACTGCGCACAGGAACTGCGGTGGCAGGCCTGAGACCTCTTTTCAGCGCTACTCATGTGGGTGACACAATCAGTGCTGCAAGCCCACTGGTAGCATTTGAATTACCAGCCCTGGCACACTCAGTGCACTGTACTAGGCACCAACTGGTAAAACAAGTAAGCCAATCATGGATAACAAATCACATTAACAATTTACACAGAGAGCATATGCACTTTAGCACTGACCAGCAGTGGTAAAGTCCCAGAGTCCTATAGCTAACAACCACAGGACAGGAAAAACAAAGGAGGAAGAAGCAAACAGTTTGGGGATAACCCTGCAAAAAGGGCCATTTCCAACACGCACTGAATATTACTGTTTGCGATTTTGCTAGCGTGTGCTATTGATAACGGTATACACCCGTTACAACGGATCTTTTACTCCGCAGACCCATTACAACGCGACCATTACTCCGCATACCATTACAACGCATTGCGCTGGGGGGCGCTCTAGGATAGGGAATAAGTATAATTTACTATCCAACACCTTCCCTAGGGTCCACGGGGACTGGAGTTAGAATAGTAAATTATACTTACCACTATCCAGCGCCCCAAGGCGCTATGCGTTGTAACGGTATGCGGTGTAAAAGTCGCGTTGTAATGGTCTGCGGAGTAAAAGTATGCGTTGTAACGTCATACATCCTTTGATAACATCTCCAAACCTGAAGTCAGTTTGTAGGTTGTATGGGAGAAGATGAAAGAAACGTTTAACAGTGGCGGTTCTTCTATATGGGTGGAGGGGCTACGCCCTCGTCCTTTTTCTGCCCCCTAGTTGTGCTTCTTATTCTACAATTAACTACGAGTCAAAATAATTTCCGCGAGTAAACTTCTGACAGTCTGATACGCAGACATGCACTTCAGGCTGCAGTTCTCATGTCCGGTTTATGGCAGGCATAAATAATGCTCTCTGAGCATGCGCCAGCAATCCGAGATTTGCCGGGCTGATGAGCTCAGAGCCCTGAGGCTCGTGACGTCACCAGCTCGGCAAAGCCATTGTATTACTTGCTGAAGGACCTCCCCCGCCAATCCCTGGGCGCTGTCTGCTTCAGCTCTGCAGATGCCAGGGCTAGACGTCAATCACTCTTCAGCAAGCCTCACTGTTACCCCACCCTACCATGCCCTGTGACCAATCAAACAAGGGCGGGTTAAAGTGAAAATAAAGAAGCTGCGCCATGATTCCTCGCACCGCTCCGGTAAGTGAAAATTAAAAAGAATATATTTCCAGAATCCAGAATAAAGTGTTCAAAATGCATGTGCCTGTTCCAGCTCTCAGCAAGCCATGAGATCGATTAGCAGTGTTTAACTGTGTTTGTGCCCTCCTGTCAGGCACTAGTTTGTGGATGGAATCCCGAAGTGCATGATAGCACCATTCATCCTTAAGGGGCTGTAAATTGTACCTAGCATTTCTGTATGGCGACTCTTTCGGTAACTGCTGAACTCTGGCTCCGAGCATTAATTAACAGAAACTTGGATCAACTCCAATTCTGACCCGGACATAATTCAAACCCTCCCCCCGGGCTATCTTATAAAGCATCTGGACAGACCCTCTGGGACGGGAGGTGGTATAGCTATGATTTATAGAGATTACTTAGTCTGTCACCTAAAGGACAGCCCTGTTCAGGACTGTGAAAACGTCTTGTTCTCTATCCACTTACCCCCATCCACCACTCTCTCGGGTATTCTAGTGTACCGTCCGCCAGGACAGCAGCGATCCTTCTGCGACTCTCTGGTGGAAAGCACATCCTCATTGTCCTGTTTGTCCCCGAACTTCACGGTCTTAGGAGATTTAAATCTCCACTTCGACGACCTCACAAACAACATCGCCGAAGACCTAAAAAAAGACCTAGCCTCACTCAACCTCCACCTGAAAGGCAACCAACCCACCCATTCCAAGGGCCACCTGCTAGACCCCATTTTTTCAAACCTCACTAATCTAACGGTGAGCAACCCCCTTCCCCTTCCGTGGTCAGACCATTTCCTTATTTCTTTTAAACTCCAACTGCTGTCTGAAATCTCGGCGAGAGCCCCTCCTCAAGCACCCTCTCGCCCATGGCAGAAACTGAATACTGTTTTATGGACTGAAACCCTTGTCGCCTCCACCCCGGAGCTCGACCCAGACCCTTCAAGAGCCGATACGCAACTTTGTGGCTGGATCGAGCAGTCCCTCGACGCCATCCTCCCCGCCATACCCCCTCCCAGTAAAAAGAGAACTCTCAAGTCCCCCTGGTACACGCAGGAATTGCGCGAACTTAGGAAAAATTGTAAAAAAGCGCGAGCGCATATGGAGAAAGGACTGGGCCATAGCAAATAAAAACGAATATAGGGCCGCCTTAAAGCAATACAAAACTTGCAAAAAAAAAACTCAGGCAAGATTTTTCGAGCTAAAAATCCAAGCCGCAGCTAATTCAGCTAAAGAAACGTACCGTATAATAAGGATTCTCACTAAAACCCCTGACCCCCCGCCCCTACCAGACCCTTCGGGCACTAGATGCAATCAGCTTGCGGAGTTTTTCTCAGCGAAAATTCATACCATCCTCACTACCCTCCCTCCCCCGACCACCCCCCTTCCCTCCCTTTCCGTCCCTTCCTGCACGGAAGCTCCCGGTCTCCATACTTACGTCCAGGTGACCACGGATCTATTCCTAACCACGCTCCATTCAGTAAAGAGCGGGGCACCTTCGGACCCAGCGCCAACCAGCAAACTTCAATTAGTCGCCACAACGGTGGCTCCCTCCTTCACCAACCTTATTAATGCGTCCCTGGAATTGGGTACCGTTCCAACCAATTGGAAAAAGGCCACAGTCAGGGCACTTCTTAAAAAAACCCACTTAGACCCCGCAGACTTATCCAACTTCCGACCCATTTCTCTCCTCCCGGTGATCAGTAAGGTGGCCGAACGAATCGTCAATCAACAACTCTCTTCTTACCTGGAAAAAAATAAACTTCTATGCAACTCACAGACGGGGTTCAGACCAGGACAGGGGACAGACACCGCATTACTAGCCGTGGTCGAGGAGGCAAGATCCATCATAGATCAAGGGGGATCAGTGGCAGTGATCCTCCTTGATCTAAGTGCCGCCTTTGACACGGTGGATCACGCTATCCTTATCCATCGACTTAGCGTGGTAGGAATATCTGGTGCCGCCCTGTCCTGGATCAAATCCTTCCTGGAAGGTAGAACCTTCC
This sequence comes from Lissotriton helveticus, assembly GCF_964261635.1. Classification (NCBI taxonomy): domain Eukaryota; kingdom Metazoa; phylum Chordata; class Amphibia; order Caudata; family Salamandridae; genus Lissotriton; species Lissotriton helveticus. The sequence continues at coordinate 642,153,963 of NC_136071.1, read as the reverse complement.
AGGTGTCAGATGGTACGAGCACGTCCAAAGCGCTTCCATTACAGTGTGGGGTCCCACAGGGCTCCTCCCTGAGCCCCACACTTTTTAACGTTTACATGTCTCCCCTGGAAGACATTATCTCCCCGTTCGGCGTTAAGTCAGTAATGTACGCCGATGACACACAGCTGGTCGTGTCTATAAGCCAGTCAAGAAAAAACCTAGACAACCTAGCTGCCTGTCTAGAGAATATCTACAAATGGATGACTGAATCAAGGCTGAAACTAAACGGCGAGAAGTCTGAAATCCTCCTCCTGGGAAATCCACGCAAACTCCCCTCATCCCTCGTTTGGCCAAGCTGTATGGGCCCACCCCCCGACCCAAAGCAGAAGTTAAAAGTCTTGGCATTTGGTTAGACCAGGACCTGAATTTCAAATCTCAGGCAAGAAAAACCTCCGGGACCTGTCTTGGCCTCATTAAAACAGCACGAAAGGTCCTTCACCTAGTCCCCTTCCAATCCAGGAAACTACTCATGCAGGGTTTAGTGAACTCCAGGCTGGACTACGGAAACGCTCTATACTTAGGGGCCCCCGCCTCGGTCATTCACAGATTACAATGTGCACAAAATGCCGCGGCAAGACTCCTGACAGGAACCAAATCCAGATGCTCAGCCAAACCAGCGCTCAAAAGCCTACATTGGCTACCGGTCAAAGAAAGAATCAACTTCAAGACCCTATGCATCTCGCATAAAATAATGCAGGGGAAAGGGCCACCGATTCTGAGTTCCATGATCAAACCCCATCAGTCAAACAGGCAGCTCAGATCGGATTCCCTCTCACTGGCCAACGTCCCCAGAATACAAAAGTCTCGTTCAGGGGGGCGACTGTTTTCCTATAATGCCCCAAAGTTGTGGAACTCCCTACCAATTTTTATCCGGAAAGAACACAACCTTCTGGCCTTCCGTAGGCATCTAAAAACATGGCTCTTCCCATAGTCTCCATCTCTTCCTTGGCAAGATAGGTCCTCTGTTAGCGCTGGGATGCCCTAGGGTAGCTACGCGCTCTACAAATCCCTATCCAAATCCAAATTAACCACAGACCGCTAGGGCCTGCTGCGAACTCGGAGGGCACTTTGCTGCCCCACAGGCCTTGCGCCGAGTTCTACCTTTGCTTCATGCAGCTAGTCTCCCTGCACTCTGGAAAGTCGTCCGGGGGCTTGCAGTCTTTGGACATTCGTCCCACTTCTAATTGCCCTCACTTCTGAAGTAACTGATACCACCCCAGCTCCCCTAACCCCCCCTTATTGGTAACTGCGAGGGTGGCCGAAGTCCAGCGTAATGAGTGCCCGAAGCCTGGCTCCATTTGACAAGTTCTCTTTGAGGTATTTGAAATGTGACTGATTCACAACTGTGCAAAGAAACAATTAGTCAAAATACTGTTTACTTGAAACGTGAGGGGCCATTAGTGCCAGATTAAAAAGAAGGATCGCTCGAACAGCAAGGCATCAGAGTTAGGTATTAATCATGTATTGAGGGGCTCTACCTTGGACATATGGACTGGCATATGTTATACACTTTTCGCATTCTCCTCTCTCTGGGAAGCTAATGTGAATGAAGCTGGCCTCATGAATAGCACTGGTGGTTGTGGAGCCAGGGAGGAAGGGGAGAAGTGAATTAATTCGATTTTCACAGGTGGAAATGAATCTTATACAGGTGAGTTAATCAAAACGTGCATTAAAAACAGCAATCAAAGTAAAATATGTATTACGCATTTCTACAAAGTGCGTCATACGCAAATTACCAAAAACGCCGAAATCCAAATCAGTCCTGGCAAAAATACTGAATTAGACCACATACTGGAGGCTGCTGCGACTACAGGGTGGCACAGCGGCTTTTGTGGTGGGGTCACTGTGAACTCCAGAGTTTGTGCGGTCAGCTTTGCCCAAAAAGCCTTTTACAGTTGAAAGTTTGAATTGAGGTGAAATTTAGGTTTTGTAGCCCTTCTTTGCCGTTATCAATTTCAGGTGAATTAATACCACATCACTGCTACTGAATGATATAGTAGATTGTAGTTTATTTGTGCTAGCCCCTCTCTTGCACACTTGTGTCACTCCAAGCCCCCTTTCTGTTCCCATGCCTCCCTGTCTCCAAATGTTCTGCTTTCTTTCTCTATTGGCCCATCTACACTAACTACAGCTTTGAAATGCTGAACATTGGTCTTTGAACACATCCACATTCGCAGGATGGTACTGCCCCGTACTTCTTCACAGACAAAAACAGAGGGCATGCGTGATCACATTATTACTACCAATAGGAATTAATTGTGCAATGCACTTCACTTGAGTTTGCATTCAGGGAATGAATGTCTCCATTAATGAAATGTTTGAGGTTTCGTGTTGGAGTTTGGCGCCTCTTCCATCCCCTTAAAGTACTTTTTCTTGTAAATTACTTGTCCTTACAAATATTGAAATAGTACAGCACAACTGAAGTGTTTTCTTCTCCAGCATTTCCCTTTTGTGCCCCATATGTTTATTTTCATCACAATCTGGTAAGGTGAATAGGGTGAAATCTGAGCATTTAATTTCTGTCTGCAGATGACCAATGTGTTTTGCGGTTCTTAATAAGCATTCCTTGAGATCTGCCCCCCAAAGGTAGCTTTTCAGCCTCCTGCTCTTTCAAAGTGAATGATCAAGGTAGTAGTTCAATACTTTCTGCATTTCTGAAGGTTTGAGGGGGTCTTTGGCAGCAAATGGATCCTCTTCATACCATTTCTGATTGATTGAATAGCTTTATTTCGATATATTTATCATATCATAAAAGCAATACAAAAACAGTTAAAAATATAATACAATTTAACAATTCATCCCTCTATTCAATTTATGCCATTTATCAATTCTACAGTTTTTTATAACCATCAATAAAATAACATAGGAGGGAATTCATTCACCATAAAATTATTAAAACAGGCTAAATCAATGCAGATCTTTTTACTGGAGAAACAATTTCCTCACGGATCTTATCCGCCACACCCAACCCAGAAATTTTGCCAGGCAACAGGCAAACAAAGGGCGAGCATCAGATCTCAAGATACGTAGAGCCTCCAAGTGCGATCGAGTGCCAAGGCTCAAGCATAGTGGTTTCAGCCATCTGCACCGAGGTGCTACATAGGCTGGGCACTCAAACATTAGATGGGCAATGGACTCATCCCTTTTTTCGCAAAAAGGGCAATACGATGTGGTTTGCAGCGGTGGCTTCCAGCTTGCTGTCCATAGACCTAATGGTAGAACTCCCACCCTGAATTTGAAGTACAATGACCTGTCCATCGGGTTGGGGATCATGTCCAGATAAAGTTCTCTAAGGGGGAGGTCCTTGATTAACAGAAACTCAACGGCAGATCTGCATAGTTTAGAATTACTCATTCTCTCATTAGCCACCCATGACCAGTACAATTTCTTTAACATCTGTTTGGGTGGAGCTGTTCTGTTAGCCCAAGCGTCTCCAAGGCCCAGTTCACAGAGAAGCCGCTTTACTTCCATGAGCCAACCCACCTTGTGCCAGCCAGGGGATGAGAGAAGTTCACTCAGGGCTTCTGCGTAACTCGACAATTCTGGTACGCTCCATATTCGAGCCCACAATAAGAGGGGACGTAACCTTACTTGCTCGCATATTGGGCGTGTACCTGCATCTAATAAAAGAGGGAGTGTTGGAGTGCTGTGTGGTAGCCTCATAAGATCTTTGTGAAATGTGTTTTCAAGATGGGTCAGTGTATCAACTCTCTGGGTGCCTGTGGGGATGAGGTGCGGCCAGAGCACACGGAGACGGACGCAGACGAGGAAAACACCACTTCCTGGTTGCCGAAAACTCAGAACCAGGAAGTCAATGGCCGCGGTCTATTCGTTTCACTGCGGAAGGAGGAGGAGTCCAGTCAGCCGACGGAACCCGGAAGGATAAGAAGGAGTGGGCTGGAACGGACGGTGTGCGAGGTCGGAGAGGAGGCAGCGGAGCACTCGGAGGCGGAGGAGAGAGGAAGAGCGGAGAGCGTGAGAACGGAGGCGGAGGAGAGAGGAAGAGCGGAGAGCGTGAGAACGGAGGCGGAGGAGAGAGGAAGAGCGGAGAGCGTGAGAACGGAGGCGGAGGAGAGAGGAAGAGCGGAGAGCGAGAGAACGGAGGCAAGAGGAAGAGAGGAGTGCGAGAGAGCGGCGGAGGCGAAGGAGACACGAGAGGCAGGGCGGACCCAGCGCGTGCTGCTGAGCAACGTTCCAGATACTGCTACCATACCCGGTGGGCTGAAGGGAGAAGACGCCACGGGTCCAGCTGCTGTGGTCCGGGACTCGGGCCACAGCCCAAGGCAAGTGCTGCTAAAAGGGGCATTCTGGTGGGGCGTTTGGGGAGGCGGGAGGTAACCGGTTTGGGGAGGCAGGAGGCCCCTTGGTGATCCTTGCACTTACACCCCCTGTTTGGTAAACGGTGACGGTAGCACAACAGTCTGGCACTGAGAACGGATCAGTGAAACCCGTTTCTTTTTCTTTCTCCCTGAGGCCACACAAACCGGGACGACAGACCAACCCTGACATACCCAGCAACCAGCACCAACCTCCCCGTGTTTCAGGAAGGACTGTGTGGTCTAAGCTCCCTTGCGACCCAAGAACAATAAAAACCCTTTTTGTGTTTCAACAGTACTCTGGTCTCATTCTCTGTCCACCGCTAGCCCCTACAGTGCCCCACAATTCCGACCCATACAGCGCCGCACTCACAACCCTTGCCCTATAGATGTCTAATATCACCCCAATGGGTTTAAGAGACGAGGCACGATGTTCTTTTAGCAAAGCCCCTGTAACCCTCTTATGAGTCAGAAAGACTTTTTGGTGGTGAGCCTTCCAACTCATAGAGTCACAGAGTCGGATGCCTAAATAATCAAATTCCCTTACCCTTTCAAGTGGGACTGAATCTAGGGTTGGGGGAATGACTGACTTCCTAGGGGGGTTTAAGACCAGGAATTTGGTTTTGCTTATATTGATGACTAGGCCCCTAGAATCACAAAAGTCCTTGAACCTGGAAAGCAACGTTTGAAGGCCTATCGGGGTTTTTGAAATCAGGAGGGTGTCGTCTGCAAATAGGAGGGTAGGTATTTTCCTGCCCGCCAGGGAAGGTGCATCTGCTGGATGTTTAAGAAGATGCTCCACCACTCCGTTAACATATAGTGAAAACAGAGTGGGGGCTAGCACACAACCCTGGCGGACACCCCTATCTACAGGAATGCGAGATGTTTTTTGGCCCTGATCACCCCACCTGATGTGAGCAAAGTTGCTTTCATGAAACTTAATAAGCAAACCCAACAAATACGGAGGGATACCTAAACCCTCTAAGACATTCCACAATTGGTCACGTGGGACCAGGTCAAAGGCAGTCCGTAAATCTATAAATGCGAGATACAGACTGCCTTTGCCCAGTACAACCACTTTCCAATAGATCATTAAAAAGCGAAATGTCTGTTCAATGGTGCCAGTTCCTGATCTAAAGCCGGCCTGGAAGTCAGACAAAACCTGATTTTCTTCAGCCCAGTGCAAAATCCTACCTAGGACTACTTTGCCTGCTACCTTTTGGGTGGAATCGAGCAGACTAATTGGACGGTAATTAGCAGGGTCGTCCCGACAGCCTTTCTTAAAAATCGGGACGACCTCCGCACCCCTCCAAGAGTCCGGAAGGTGACCTCCCATCACGGCCTCGTTCAGAAGTAAGGCAATAAGCCCGCTCCAAACCTCTATATTAACCCACAACAAATCACCTGGGAGGCCATCTGGGCCTGCAGCCTTGTTAGGAACAAGGCACCTAATTGCCCCTTTGACTTCCTTAGCAACAAAGGGGTAGTCATTGCTTGTATTAGCAACCAGCGCTCTATGCAAAGGACCCCTGTTTGTTTCTAGTACGCCTGATGGCAAGGAGTAGAGCTTAGAAAAATGTGCAAACCAAGCCTCCCCTGTAATGTTGCAAGTCAATTGTGAGTCAACGGGCCTATCCCTACCTCTGAGCAAATCCCAAAACCCCTTCGTGTCCTTTTTGGAGCTCGCGTCCATTAGATCTCTCCAAAAGTTGGTTTCGTGCGCTTCCCTTGCCACGGATAGAACTTTTTTATAACTTTTCCTAGCGAGTCTAATTCGAGCTGGATCATTCACTTTCACAGCTAGGACAAGTTCACCTTTGGCCGCACGACATGCAGAGGAGTACCATTTATCTCTACCCTTGGTTGCAGTTCTATTAGCGGCCCTTACCCTACTCTGTGGGACTATGAACAATTCGCTTAGAGCTGAGACAGTTTCTGTGAGGGCCGTGAGGGCATCACGATTAATGGATTCCGATGTGTCTAAGCGGAGCTTTGCAGCTGTCATTATGGTCTTAGCTTGAGCCATCTTTCCCTCGTCCGCAGCAACCTTAGCCCATTTTAAACGCCTGCCGCAGTTCGAAGGAACAAGTTCATGGGATGACTTCCATATAGGTGGAGACATAGTTGGATTCCCGCCTTGCCACAGGGGGGTAAGGGTTAGGGCCAAAGGGTTATGGTCACTGTCGGATGTCAATAAGACTTCCATATCATGGAGATACGACCATAGATTATGGTTCAGCAGTACATAGTCGATTCTAGAAGTGTGTCCCACCCTATTGTAGGTGTGCGTTCCCCCAGAATCTGACTTAGATCGACCATTAGTAGCTCTAAGGTCGTATTCCAAACAAAGTGAGTTGATATCTATGGCACTCTGGGACCATTTTTTAATCGGATCTAGAGAGAGCAGGGGAATGCCTCTCTTAACATCGTCTACCCAGGTGTCCAAGATGTCTTCACTGGCTAGGGGTTCGAAACAGCAGTTGAAGTCTCCTGCTAAAACAACAAGGGAATCGATATTACAGGCTCTAAGCTCCTCTTCTACTTCGGATGAGGATAACATTGAATTCCCCCCCCCTGGCCCCCCTTAAGTAGAGGTTAAACACTTCTAGCTTCCTACCCCCATGGCACGTTATTGTGAGTCTCAGAAGATCAGGAGATTGTGTGTTAATATGCCTTATATTTAAACCCAATGCAATACTGACCCAAATGAGAAGGCCACCCGACGGGCGACCTTTACTGCCCTGTGATTTCGATGCTGGCACGAAGTAAGTTGTATACCCTACCCTGTGGCGGGGTTCCAAGCACCATGTTTCTTGCAGGAGACAAATCCCGAAAGGATCGACAAAGGAATTCCAATCTGGATTGTCAACATTGCGTGCAAGCCCTGCCACATTCCAACTTAAGATCTTCAGCTGGGGGTTTTCTATGGTTCTCTGTCTGGTCAGGGAGGCAGAAGCAGGGGGATCAATGTTGGATCCAAGGCCTACTCTTGAGCCACAATCAGCCGCTGCCGCTACTTCAGCGGCTCTAGTTGGTGTTTGAGTGGCCTCTTTCTGGATTTGGATATTAGCCCTGGGGACGGTAATTCGTTTGCCAGGAGGCAAGGACAGCTGGTGGGATAGCATAGAAGTCGTTGGTGGTGCAACTATCTCGTGCACAATTGCATGGGTTCTATTAGTATTAGAGGTGTACAACGCTCCCTGCACTAGCAAGGGATGTGCCATAGGTAGGACAAGTGGGGCGGAGCTAGTCCCGTCAGGGTTAGTTAACAAGAGAGGGGAGTCAGGTTCCACATGAAGTAAGGAGATCTTTGAAGGCAGCGGGGGATCGAAAGACTTGAGCAGTCAATCTACTTCTTCGAGACAACTGTACCTGTTCGAGGTAGATACCCCGAACCAGCGACTGGGTGGAATTTGCTCTTTAGTAGAATACCCCCTCCTGGACTGATGGTGTGCCATGGACCAATTGCCCCCATAAGTGTGTGCATTACGTGGTGGATAGAAGAAGGTTAGTGGCCTAGGTGCTATGGATGAGCTCTCACCCTCAGTAGACCATGAGCAGATATGGTGGGCCGTGTTTGGGTCCTCAAACGTCACGACTATGCAATCGCCAGGTCTAGATTTCCGTGAGGGACCCACCCAGGGAACTCTTCGCACCATATTAACTCCACTTGTCCGACCATTTGGAATCGGTCTATGCACGTTAAGCCAGTGCATGACTTTGTTCTTTAGAGACCAATGATTTTCGTATTGGCCGTTCACGACCTCCGGCACACCCGTCAGCACCACCACATAGTCATTGGCCTCTGGGGGGAGATCGATATACCCCCCTTTAAAGTTGCTCTTATTATATGAGCCCTGAGTGTGTCGGTGCGTAGTGTTGCTAGCATTCTGCCTTGGAGGAGCACCCGCATTAGTTTGTATGGGGACTTGGGGAGTGGGGTCCTTTGGCTTTGGCGCCCTGGGCAGGAGATCAGGAATTTTATGATCAACTCCCTTAGTACGAGGTTTGGGGATTGGCTGTGTTGTAACTGGTGCTGGAGGGGGAAGGATTGGAGTCTGTGGGACTATATTATTCTCTAGGAGACCTTGGTTTTCTAGACCTCGCAAGCCAAGAGTGGCCAAGGCTATAATGCTCTTTTCCATCTCTAATAGGTGGTTCTCGATGCGAGAAATTCTTAGGTCCAGGGGAGATAGGAGCTTTTTTAAGGTTTCCCAAACTATTCCTATAAACTCCCCATCCCTCCCTTCCTGATCCTTTGAGTGGAGGCCGACTTCCTCTGCAATTATATTATCTTTCGTGGTTGCAGAGGCTGAACCATCACTATCTTTTCCCCGGGGGACCTGTGGCGGGGTAGCATACCCTCCTATGACGCTAGTCACGGGGATATTACCAACGTTGAATAGGTGTGCCCCAGCAATTTTAGCCTTTTTGCGTAAGTATGCAGACCTTGAGATACGTTTCCTTTTGTGTAGGTTACCCTTGATACTATTACATGTGGATACATCGGAAATATCTGGGGAATGGGAAATGGTGGTGAGTTGTTGGTCAAGAATATCCACGGGCGGGTGCTGGCATACAAGCGGAGGTATGGGGCACAGGGGTAACGGTGAGACAAGCGAAACCGGAGTGTGATGGACATCCGCCTGCGTAATTACGCAGCGCTGATGCTCCAGACGCTCCGGGGTAATAGCAGAAGCTATGTGACCCAAGGATGATTTCTTAGAATTAGCAAACTCCAGCGACAACTTTCTAGCAGCAGCCAAATCTAAGGAGACTCGAGTTTGCAATTTGGTAATTTCATTGTCTATAGCAATGTTTGTGCGTGTAATAAAGTCATCCATGGGACCGTTTTGAATCAAACCCCCCTTAGCAGCCCTACTGCGGGTAGCTCGTGTGCACATGTTTAACACAATAGGCAACCAGCATAAGCTATAGGTGGAAGCAATGTGGACTGTACTGATAACAGAGCAAGGGGCGAAAGAGGGGGGCCCAGACCAGACCGCTTAGACCTCGAACGGCCTCAAACGGCCCGCTCTTTGCCCGGTCTTCGCCCCGAGCTGCATCCCGAGCTGCGTCCCGCGCTGCGGGAGTCAGAGGCTTTGATGTAGTGGGCGTGTTGGGCGGGGGGCGGGCCCGCAGGCAGAGCGGACCGGATGCTGACTACCGGTCTCGCAGGGACTCCTGGTTGTTGGAGTCCCCGCACGCTCGCAGCCCCGCTGAGCCTCTTGCCCAGTACCGCCTTGCAGCTCCTTCCTCTGATGATGCTGGCCCAAACACTCCTGGGCGATGCGGCACCCGCGAAGCGGGTGCGGCGAGAAGCGGGTTCAAAAAGAATCAGAAGTGCAGCCTTAACGGTGTGACCAAACGAATTGTGTCCCAGCGAGGAGAAGGTGCAGGGAGCTTTTTACAGTCCTCAGGTGGGCGGGGGGCGGGCCCGCAGGGAGAGCGCACCGGATGCTGACTACCGGTCTCGCAGGGACTCCTGGTTGTTGGAGTCCCCGCACGCTCGCAGCCCCGCTGAGCCTCTTGCCCAGTACCGCCTTGCAGCTCCTTCCTCTGATGATGCTGGCCCAAACACTCCCGGGCGATGCGGCACCCGCGAAGCGGGTGCGGCGAGAAGCGGGTTCAAAAAGAATCAGAAGTGCAGCCTTAACGGTGTGACCAAACGACTTGTGTCCCTATTTCTATGATAAAGCAGGTTTATACTGCTCGTACAAAATACAAAAAGATGTACTATTCACATGCAGAAGGTAAGAGCCATGCAAGTAACGGCAACAGGAACATATACTAGGCATATCCTCTGTTTTACTTGGTAATTTGCATCCGAAGTGAATTAAGGGCTCAGAGTGTTTCATTATCTGCAGGAATTGTATTCGTGAAAGTCAAGGAATACCAGCTCAGTTTAGTACAAACCACCACTTGTGAAACAATAGCACACTGTGGCACAGATGGACAGAACATGTGGTAGGCTGATATGCATCCGATTAGACTGACAGTTTTGCCAGTCACTATCTTTGTTAGAGCAGATTCACAATGCCTTTATTAACCTTCCTGCTTTCTCAAATTTGCTTGAAAATGCACCATCTGTACACTCTTTTTCAAAATTTTCTCATAGGGGAGAAACCCCCGAACTGCCCCCCCCCCCCCCGCGTAGGTGCAGTACCACAATTATTTTACGCCCTCCCTCTTTCAAATGTCACCAGCCGCCACTGACGTTTAAGCTACTTATGTCAGGATCCCTCCAAGGCCTGGGGTCCTTATTTTGTATTTCTCCTTTGCATGGTACCTGCATATATTTTGCGGTCTACCGGTTTCACAGGTGTACAAAAAACATTACAAAGTCATTAGCTTGAATTCTGGTTATGATTAAAGAGAAAAAAGCCAATGAATCATCTTTCCTATGCAGCACCCACTTTCAGCAAGTGCTTAAAAATAAATATGTATTAAGTATCAAACACAGCACCACAATAAAACGAATGAATAGTATTGGAAAACTGTACAATCTCACGCAGAGAACCTTCTCTATAATAGATATATGTACTAACTGCTAGAGATGTCTTAACATTACATCGCGCCTCCTCTTGGAGATTATCCAGTACAGATATAATTATGTACTCAGAATTCTCTAAAATATGAAACTGTTTGCACGATGACTCATTCTATCATTGTGCGAACATGATGGTACAATAGTAAAAAAGCCTCTTTATACAAAATGAAATGAAGTAAAAAAAACAGAAATGGTTCTTCAGTTATATAAGATCAGAAAGTGATCCTGTGAGGTACATATATTGATTGTGAATAATATGGATTGGTTGTTGTGCTACCAGCCAGAATCTGAGGCCTTCTAACATATACAACCACGTTATTGTTGGAAGAACGTGCTGCAATGTAATTTTCCTGTATTTGAGTTGAGAAGTCTTCCACAAGTCTATAGTAAGCAGCCGGCTTGTTCTGTATGATTTGTGGATTATTGTCTCTCCATGATATAAAGTGTCAGGATTTTTATAAAAGATGTCATGATTTACGATTGCTTATTGTGCGCACAAATGAGTAAATTCGAGATAATCGTATATTTTTTCAAGTGAGAACTTTGAATTTCAATTAGGGTACCATGCTGGTCCAATGTTCCCATTATATATAAAAGTGCAGAAAATGGTACAGGGGTTCTTCAAGTAAGGTAAAAAAGGAAAATACTTCGAATATACAGAGCATGGTAGTAAAATAAAAAACAAAATTGATGAGGAAATCACAGATAAAATTAAAACGGTCTAATTAGATGTGCATAATACTGTTCTTGTCTTATGTACTGCTGTACCAAAGAGCCCACCTAAATCAACCAATATTAATAATAATTTCTCATCTTCTCCTTTTGGCAAATGCGGCCAAAAATTGGGTAATATATTTCAACAAACTCACATGGTAATTCATACTTCCACAAAGGGAGCTATTGAAATATGAAACTTAAAAAAACGTGGACTGAACTAAGGATGCACCTAATGTTCTAAGTGGTTGGTGGGGACGTGTCAACTTCACCAGTTTTCACCTGATTGGCAATTGTTCTTCTGAGGCAGACTACTGATGTGACCATATTTGGTCATCACTTGACTCATCCGGCCTTCACACATGGGAAGCTCATCCCTGTGTCATTGAAGAAATGCCCCCATTCTGTATTCCATTTGTAGGGTCATGCATAAATTACCAAGTTACTGGATCACTTGATTGCTTTGCAACATTATAACCAGTTCTAGGTTACAACAATTAGACAATCCGACTGATAAATGCATCTTACTAAGTGGCGAGGAAGTAGCACAGCGGTACAAGGCTAAATGGCTGCAAAAATCAATAAACTTCTGATATACATGCAACCTCCTAATCTAGGGGTTGCATGTCACAATATAATAAATAAAACAGTGTCTAACATAAATAGTGGTTGCAGATTTTCTTTCATTGACCAATTGGGGCTATTTTATACAAAGAGGCCCAGGACATAAAGGGTGTGTGTGCCCACTTTCTATGCCGAAGAGGCACTTTGTTATCACAGAAAAGGCCACAGATGTTTGTGCATCTCCTTCTGTAGTGTAAACATAAAATTAAAAAATGACAAAAAAAATTAAAATGTACCTGCTGCTCACGCCGCCTCTCTGCAGCCTCCTCAGCCTCCTCGTCGCAGATCAAGCACCCGGATTCCCAGGGTCCATAAGCCAATCACAATGCTGCAATGCAGCGTTGTGATTTGTTCCCCTAAATTCCCCAAAGCCAATCACAACGCTGCGTAACAGCATTGTAAGTAGTCTGACGCTCAGACGTGGCCAGGTAGCCTTTGCATGTTTCCCTACCAAGCTTTGTAATTCAGCCTGGTGGGGAACATGCAAAGTGAGCATGAATGTTTGGCCGGCCCAAGATGGCCACTCAAACCATTCAAGCATAATTTGGAGTGGGAAAACCTCTCATCTCCTCCCCTCCCCCTGCTCTGGCCCACCCCTCCCTGCAACTAGGAAGGAAAAAAGAAAATGAAAATAAAGCGTTTCGTTATTATCATTTTCTTTTTTGTCTGCCCTGCTTTAAAGCAGTGGGGCATGGTCCACCCCTGGGAGTTTCATTGAAGTGTTTGTGGAGGCAAAGAGGTCTGTGAGCCACAAAGAGGTTCTCATGGACACCCCAAACATCCCTCTTGAGGGTGGGTGCAGTATTTCACTGTATCTCGCTTCAGGGGGAACTCTATCCCTCCCTTTGAGCAGCAAGTCGGGTGCAGACAGCACTATGAAAGACAGAGCGGCTACTGCAAACAGCCACTCTGCGTTTAACTAATGTTGTGCCCTGAAGGAAGCACACTATATGTAATAGGGCACACTTTCCTTGTTTGTGCCTGCTGCGTTACAGTGCAACAAGGGACAGTGCCCCTACATAGAACCTGGCCCCTGACATTGCGTGCTCTGAAGGTTGAGGGCATTTGCTAGTCACCTAATGTTGTTGAAGATCAGTTTCACTACTGGCAGCTAAACTTATCTGTACCAGTAAAAGATGTAGCAGCTCAATAATCAGTCACACTATGTCGACACTAGAAGCAAAATCAGAGTGAATGTAGTGACATAAATTGGGCCAGTAATCAATAAATATATCTCATCAAAATATCCAATTATTAAGGGGTGACAAACTATTTATTGAAATATGGACTGTACACAACACATTTGGAGTTGCAAATCATGCAATTCACACAATCCCAGGTCTGTGTGTGCAAAACAGCAGTTTTCATGGATTTAACCCCTTTTGTGTGAAAGAAAAATCTTTCTAATTTATAAAATAGGTTCAGCGGTTCATTAAAAAAACTCAATTGGGAGGGGATGTGAAAGGGTAACCACTTCCTGATTGGACGTCGTAATGAAATGTATCAATGCTTTGTGACCGCAATTGGCATCGCAAACCTGCAATCGGTTACCAACTCTCAAGTTGAAGGTGGTTGACTTATTTTAAAAGGGGTAGCTGCCCCATGTCTCTTTCGCACATCAACGTTTTCTTTTAAAGCATCACCTTTCTATTTAAGGGCATTTAAACATGTGTAAAAATCCATGGATGGAGTGTCTTCTGCACTTTTTGTTTGGATATTAAAGAGAAATTATCATCTTCTTCAAATCCCTGCTGATATACCATTAATGGTAGTGTTGTTTACTTTTCCTCTTTCACTGCTAGCCAAGTGGCCATTTTGTGGCCATTTTGTTGTGTTGCCACTGTGTGTATGTTTGCCATATGCCACTATTTTTCATTCTTCTCCATGTCATGAGGCAGGGTGGCCGTTTTGATCTGTGTAGTCATTGTGCTTTACTTTCCCCATAGGCCTGCATCCCTTCTTTGTTGTCCATGCCTTCGTCCTTGGTGGCTATATGCCAGGGTGGCCACTTTGTGTAGCCAGTGTGTTCTTTTTCTTCCACTTTTCAGAGCCATTTTCTAGGGACATATTTTTCTTTTTTCCCTGATGTGACTTAGATGCACTTGAGGATGACTGTACTACATATGTAATGTGTTTTTATGAATGTTTCTATTTCCCCCTACGCCTCCTTGACTCCATTAGGAATTCTCATAGTCCCTAGGGAGACACCAGCAATGTTTGTTTTTCAATTACTTGATTCTTCCCTGTACCCCCTGTCTGCCATAGGTGCACACCAGCAATTATTTTTTTAAGCATTATTTTATTTCCCCCCTGCACCCCCTGTCTGACATAGGCCATATTCACACACCAGCAATAATGTTTTTAACTATTATTCAATTTTCTCCCTCCACCCCATGCCTGTCTTAGGTGCTCACCAGCATTTTTTTTTAAGGATTATTCAATTTTTCCCCCTGCACCCCCTTCCTGCCATGGGACATTTTCCCCTTGTGCTTGCCAACTGACATAGTCCATAGGGGTACAGCAGCAATACTTTTTTTAAGGATTATTCCATATTCCCCCTGCACCTGTCACCTGCCATAGGCAAACACCAGCAAAAACATTTTTAAGGATAATTCAATTTTCCTCCTGCAAGGTGTTCCATAGGCCGTAGAGGCACATAAAGTACATTTTTACAATCTGTATGTTATTGAAATATCATGTTATGGATTGGAATGGATACACTATTGTTAATTATTCCTGCTGTAACTGTACTAGATTATATTGTCTATAAATTTAAAATGCCTTGTTTCACTGATTTTTATTCATGCTTGAATGCTTGTATGTGCACGAGGGATATCATCACACAGAGTACAGCCAGACAGAAGGCTAGCAGTTGTGTCCTCCTCTGCTTCCGCTTGTGCGGCGGCTAAGTGGCAACTCCCAGAGCTAGGAAATAACTTGAAGATGGCCCCAAAGGAGGGTATTCCTGCCAAGAAAGTAGCCAGTAGGGTGATAAAAAGAAGGATATTGCCACATCTAGCATGCCACCCTCCACCTTTTTCAGGAAATGTGGTGTACCAGCCGCACCTTCCTCTTTGCAGCAAAAAGCTGGAAGCAGCACTCCTGCATCATCAGCAGCACCACCCAACCTAAGTCTATGCCCAAGCGCCTTTCTCTCAGCGATGTAGCCTTGTCATTCTTGGCGACAAGGAGTTAGCCTGAACTGGATTTGTCTAAGCCGCAAACTAGTACTAAATTATCATTGGCAAGTGGACAATAGGAGCCGCAGCCACTAACAGTTCTTCCTGAAGTAGGAGTAGAAGAGGAGGTTGAGCTTCCTGCTGAGCAAGATGTTGCTCTTCAATAATTGGCTTCACAATCTCCAGTAAGTCAAAGAAAGGGTATTCCATCATCTTCTCCAAGCCCTCTTTCTGAGGATCTGGACATGGTTTGGACCCCTGCTGAGTCCAAGAGCTGATAAAAAGACAAGGGGAAATAAAAGTTCCTGAAAGCTTTAGAAATATGGAAAGTGACAGTGATGACAATGATCCAGTGATTGTCAGTATGGTGGGTGGCTCAAGCCCCTCCAATTCAGCTTGCTCAGAAGAATGTGGTTCCACTACCTTCACCACCAGCTTTCATATTTGTAAGACCCCCATTGAGGCCTGCATCTACCGCAGTCGAAGTATGCCCTGCAGAGAGGAAAATGACTCAGTCACCTACCTCCAGTTCTTCAGGCACTGGCACACTAAAAACGTTATTCTCCCCAGGTTGGGACTTTTTTACAATTATCAAGAAAAAGGATAACATTGTAATATACTCCATTTGCCAAGCAAGTACTTGCCGAGGTAACTCGGGTTCATACTACAATACTGAAGGCCAAGCGTTCCATCAGTAAACATCACACAATCTGGTGGGAGGAGCACATTAAAAAGATAGGTGCTGGTGGTGAAGAGAGAGAGGAAGCAGCTGAGTGCACAGTGATAGAAGGAGGAGGTGATCATGAGGATCACGAGGAAGAAGATGATGACTGCATGATGACACAAAGCAGCCCTGTCCCCTGTAGTGTGTCAGCTTAACATGCATCATTGAGTCTACAACCTCAGGGCTCTCTCCGGAAGTCGCTTGTGTCAGTGACACCACAATACAAAAAAATTCAAGCTCCTGATATTGTTGTGTGGCGTTTAAAGCTCCAAGTGAATTTTCCCGATTCATGCCCATATATAGGTACAATTCACATTGCCCTTATATAGGCATAGAAATCAATCCCTTATTTAAGCATTGCCCATGCTACCCAAATACAGGCATGGCTACTTCCACCCGTACCAAACGTCACAGCGACTTCTTGGAAAACCAGCTTAAGCAGTCAGGGACTTCTTCTTGCTTGAATATTGATTTGTCCAAGAACTCAGTTACTTTAAGAAGAACAACTATTCCCTAGGGGTTCTTTCCTGACGTTCATATGCCCGACTTTACGTCAAACTATGGCATTCCTAAACACCTTCAAGGTATAACTATACCTTCACTTGCTCTAGCAAGATACGGTGGTTCGGAGCAGTTCGAAGACCTACTTGCCCGACGCAGCTCACTACAGCAAGTGCCGAAGGAAGCCGACTCTCCAGCTGACGCACTGATCAAGAGGCTGCCTTTCTCCTGCCGAGAATCCAGCTCTAGTGTTTCCGGCTCCCCTTGCGGGATGCTGGGAAATTGAGACCCAAGATAGAGATACCAGACCTCCTTCATTCTGATCAAAGTATAGAGCTGATTATAACCTAGAGAAATCTTTGGTAGATTCTTGGCAAAAACTAAAACCAATGCTACACAATATTTACTTCTTCCCTGGTACTGGACTTAGGTTAGGTACATTGGGGTAGGCATATTTTAGAAGCACCAGTTGAGTATTTTAGTCAATGTTATTTATGTATGTATTTTTATATGGCTTAGAAACCATACAATGCTCTTACAGTATTATTTTATAATGCTATTCTCGCTGTACGCATTATCCTTTGCAGTCTGCAGAACGACTGTAGCAGTTCACTTCTCTTGCAAGAGAAAGAAGACTGTTCAATAAACCCTTTTATTGAAAACGGCCATCTCACTATTTCTCTGCAACTCTGTAGAAACGAAGCATGCACGATTGACTGAGTGAAATACTTTATTGTTTAGCGACTCTGAGAGATATATTCTTATTCTTGGGAAACAAAGTTGTCATGTTTATGCGGTTGTCGGAAACTAATCCCTTCTTGTGTATTCGAGAAAGTTTCTAGTGACCTCTGAGTTAGCTGGCACACACACAATTAAGTTTAGTATATTCGATAGAGACCTAGTTGACCCCAGTCCAACGTCTAATCTATAGGATATATTATTCCAATGCGCAGAGCCTATTGGGAATATAGGAACTACACTACAATATGGGCATGTTTAGGCAGGAGGGGCCCTACACACGCAACCACCCAACGGCACGTTTGGACACTGAGAGCTGGCTAAAATGATAGTGTGATTTTTAGGATTTGTGGAGGGCATCTGCCGGAAATAAAAGGTTTCCAGCCAGAACCATTTTTCCTGAGTTGCTGTTCCAGCTCTCTATCATGATGTGCTGCATTTGGTTGCTGGTCCCTTGCCAACCCCCACCTAGAGCGGTACCTCTGCAAGACCCATCGGCCAGGATACTGTCTCCAGTTATCCTGCCCTCCAGGTTAGAGGTGGGTTAACTCTGGTGACTTCTAGGGGACCTAGCCCTACTGGCTGGGCTCTGTCCCATGGGTTTTCCCATGGGGGAACACCTTTCTCCACTAACCTTCCATTGAGATTTCTGTGCCTGCCATTTAGGAATGGCACCCACAATCTTCAGGACCGCGGGGGCTCTGGTTACAGAAGCTCCACGCACTCCTGTTGCTAGGTGCTCTTCCTCACACAGCTGGCAAGTAGGCACTAGGCCTCCAACCTGGTGCTCATCTAAGGAACCCTCCAGTCTCTGGGGTGGGGTTGTGAACCCCTGGGGATGCTGCTCACACTCTCTCCCTCTCCTTTGAGGCAGGGCACTAGTCCGTATGCCCCCCCAATACTCTGGGACCTAACTGCTCTTCTTCGCTTCTCTTCCCTCCCTAATGCCTCCTCAGACCCTTGGACCAATGACCAGGGGTTGGGCTCTTGGGCCAGCTCCCAGGAATCAAAGAGCTCGCACCCTAAAATGTGTTGGCGCAATCCTGGAAAACAATTACTGAGCCTAGGCTCCCTGGGGGCCAAATTGAGCATGCCCTACAAATCATTTTCTATGCTAACCATCACCCAATCATCCAGCGCATGCATGTACTCATTCACACTCAGCACTGGCTGTGTGCTGTCACCATTCGAACTGGTCTTCACCTGTTTAGTCTTAACATCCAGTTCCCTCATGCTTAACTCATGAGCCAAGAGCATCTTCTTCTCTTCCAAGGCAAGAGCGTTCCTGCTCTCCTCTGCTCGCTTTTCAGTGTCAATCAGCAGCTTCTTCTCTTCTGCTTGAGCATTAAGTTTTAAAACCTCCAACTCATGCTCCCTGGCCTTTTGGTTTTCCTCCTTTTCCTCTGGGAAAAAACTCCTCCCTGAATGGCTACTACCAGCCCCTGAGGCTGGTCCTTCCACTGGCAAATCATGTGGGCCAAATCCATTCCCTGGGTCATCATCATCCACCCCAGCATCATCTGTCTCCTGAGCCTCTTTGGCTTCCCACCAGGCCCTCAAAGCCGTTTGCAGCACCTCCTTCTTGGCGCTACTTTTCATGGGACATCCCAAAGCTCTGCAGAATTGCCTCAATTGATCAACCTTGTAGGTAAGCAATGCCTCAATGTCGAATTCTAATTCTGCAGCCTCACTGGCTTCTTGACTCCTTTGAGACATGATTTTGTACCCAAGGGAAGGTGCACCAAAACAAAATCAACTAATCCAGATGTATACGTAAAATATATCTCTTAATTGTTGTAGATAATTAGAGTTGAAAATCAGCCAACCTGTTTCGTTCCACAGCTGGAACTTCATCAGGGCTCATCTATTCAGTTGGGTCAGGGCACGGTCTGCCTGCATTCATTAACCAAAACCATCTTAACTTGCATGAAGTAGCAGATATCTTGAGATCTCGACCTCAATTTTAATTTAATTCTGAGTTGAACAACATTGTTCAACACCCCACAATTCAGGTAGCCTCTGTAGTGGCAAGTGTCCTTAATGAGACACAACGACAGCAAAAGCACTTCTTCTTCTTTGAAATATTCGAAAAAAGTCCTTTGAGACATGATGAGTGGCTTAAAGGTCACTCACAAATAGAACCAAAAATTAAAACACAATATGTGGTTGCGACGTGGTCTGCGCTAAACTAGTGTTGTACACCAATCACTGTGAGTGAATTTGCAAACACACATTCAAATCACCAACCGCTGACCACCAAGGTCAGAACTGGCGGTCTCTAGTTGGCTGAGGTAGGTACCTTAGTCCAAATAGGGACCCTTGCTTTTGAGTCAGGGAAAGGAAGGACCACTTCTCAGATAGCCCCTGCTCCCTCCTTGGTAGCTTGTCACGAGCAGCCAGGCTTATCTCCAAGGCAAATGTGTAAAGTATTTGCAACCACACTCTGAGTGACCCAGTGATAACACCTCAAATGGACTCCACATGAGTTTCATAAAAAACAATTATATGTTTATAAAAAAAAGATATACAATGAGACCACACGATAAAACCCAACATATGCATATTCGTAATATTTCTCCTTGCCGGTTATTAGGCCAGCAACCCCTCGTAGGTTCTTGCAGTATTAATGAGCAATTCTCGATGATCCAATGCATTCCTAATGCAATGCCATGTAGATTGTAAGGCAAGAATTAGGCACTTGGTAATGTAAAAGTAATGCAATTCATAATGCAACAATAAGGCAGTTTGTAATGCAAAAATAATAATAATTATTATTATTATTATTGAGTTTTATAACGCGCCTGGTTACCCTTGGGCATCCCCGCGCTCATCCAGAAAAAACACCAAAGCAAGAAGCACAAACATTTAGGCAGGAAACAGATAAGTTTTTAAAAGTTTACGAAACCGCAAAGTGCTCGTTTCCAGGCGCAGATGCAAGGGGAGGGAATTCCACAGTGTAGCCACATTTATGGAAAATCTTCTGCCACCAGTTCTTGCCTTCCTAACCCTTGCACTTTGCAACAGATAAAGATGATCTGAGCAAAGGGCGCGGGAGGGCTTGTAAAGCTGAGCCATATCCCGCAGGATAGGAGGACCTTTCCCTTGCAAAATTTTTTGGGCCAAACAGTGTGCCTTAAATTTCACCCTCTCCCTGACAGGGAGCCAATGCAGCGCCATCAACGCGGGGCGAGCTGACTGACGCCTGGGAAGGTCCGTCAGGAGACGGGCCGCAGCATTCTGCACTTGCTGCAGTTTGTTTAAGGTAGCTTCTGGGGCCCCCAGAAACAGAGCATTACTAAAATCCAGCCGTGAGATGATGAGACCCTGGATGAGTAATCTTCTGGCTGCCACTGGGAGGAGAGGGAGAATCTTACGAGCTGACCGGAGCAGACCAAAACACACGCCAGCGGTCTTTTTGGCGTGTGTCTTAAAAGAAAGGTCCTGCTCTAGCCATACCCCCAAGCTCTTGATCTCCTTTTTGGGGGTAGGTGCATCTTCCAAGCAGCTGGGCCAACTCCTCGATGACAAGGAGGGGGAGGAGTTCCCTAGCATCATCAATTCCGTCTTTGAGCCGTTAAGTTTGAGTGATGAGCTACACATCCAAGTGAAGATGTTAACCAAACACGTGTGCAGCCGGTCGGGTTGATTTGCCGACTGGGGAAGCCCTACTACCAACTGAGTATCATCAGCATAGCTGATGATCTTAATACCCAGTGGCAGTACTACACTCTCCAGTGGGGCCATATAAATGTTAAATAAAGTAGGGTTCAGCGATGAGCCCTGCGGCACGCCACACTGGAGAGGAATCGATGATGACTTCTCGTGGCCTTCCCATACCTCAAACGTCCAGCCTTCCAGAAAGGACGCGAGCCACTTCAAGGCCATCCCGGAGACCCCTACCCCCGACAGCCGTTGGAGTAACACCTGATGGTCTACGGTGTCAAATGCCGCACTGAGGTCCAGGAGGATCACTGCCACTGATCCCCCTGAATCCAGAATGCTCCTGGCATTCTCCACAACTGCCAGCAGGGCAGTGTCCGTTCCCTGCCCGGGGCGGAAACCCGTTTGAGAGTCACCCAGAAGGGCGTTAGACTCCAAGAAACCCGATAGGCGACTATTCACCAACTTCTCTGCCACCTTACTAAGACCAGGGAGCAGGGAAATAGGCCTAAAGTTAGTGAGGTCCCCAGCATCCAAATTGGGCTTCTTCAGAAGGGCCTTGACAACCGCTCCCTTCCAACTAGGGAGCACCACTCCTTGGGTGAGTGATAGGTTTATAAGGTCCGTCACTGGGCCGCGATGGTAGGGGCTACCTGCTTCAAATATTTCATTGGTGCAGGGTCTTTTGGCGATCCACTCTTCATGGTCGCCAGGACTCCAAGGACTTCTTCCATAGTGACAGGACCGAAAGAGTCCAGCTCCACAGACTGTGCCCTGGACTCAAACCCTGGATTACCACCCAAGGGAGTCTCTTGGGCTGGCTGAGGGAGAGATGCCAAGATGTTATCTATTTTGGTTTTGAAGAAAGAGGCAAGTTCAGAGCATTTCTCACGAGGATTGTCGTAAACGATCTGCGGTTCAGGAGCTTTCAGGAGTTCTTTGATGACCCTGAACGACTCTTTCGAGGAATTAGACAATGAGCCTATTCTCTCCTTGAAGAACTCGGATTTCGCTACCCGGATAACGGATTTATAGATACTAAGAGCCGCCCGATATTCTCTCCGGCTAGTTTCGCTCCAATCTCTCCTCCACATCCGCTCCAGCCTCTTGCAGCCCTTCCTCAGTGTCCTCAGCTCCGATGTGTACCAGGGCGCAGATCCCACTCCCTTACCCCTGGTGAGAAGTCTTTTCTTGGGGAGGATGGCGTCAAGCGAGTTAGTCAGCCAGGTGTTAAGCTTCTCATCGGCTACTAACGGATTAGACCCGGGGATAGGCCGGGACGCCTCCAGATGTACCACCCAGGTGTCCACTGGGAGCCTGGACCAGGCTCTTTCTACAGTGTAAACCCTAGGGGTTAATGCCCCTAAGACTTCAAATTGCCACTGGACCTGCACCAGAAAATGATCTGTCCAGGGCAATGCCAGAGTGGGTAATGCTTTGAGGCAGTCCACATTAGAGAAAATGGGATCAAGCAAATGTCCCTTCCCATGCGTTGCACCCGTGTTAACCAAGTTGATCCCGAATGCTTTAAGATCGTGCTGAAGATCTACTCCCAAAGAGTTGGAGGGGTCGTCAAAATGGATGTTAAGGTCCCCCAGTGCCACAAAGTTGGCGGTAGAGGAGGCGAGAAGCGTAACCGTTTCCAAAAAGGAATTAGAAAAGTTACCCAAGGTCCCAGGGGGACGATAGACAAGAAGGCCGGCCAAGGAAACAGTAGGTGACAAGCGAAGAGAGAACTGACAACTCTCGCAGTCGCTCACCGCTCTTTCCTGAGCCCTAAAAATTAACGTGTCTCTGTAAAGAATGGCAATTCCTCCTCCCCGCCCCACCGGCCTATCAAGGTGGAATATGAGAAAGCCTGGGGGAAGTGCTCTAACCATATCCGGGCCTGAGCTAGGAGAGATCCAAGTCTCTTTTAAAAATAATACATCCAGCTTGTGATCAAGAATAAGAGAGTTGATTTCCATGGCATGGCTGGGTAAGGATCGACAATTCAGCAAAGCTATTGAAAGCAGGGATTTGTCGGAGGCCGTGTCCCGACCCAGAGTGCAGACTCCACAAGGCAAGAACGGGAGTCCACCCTCATGGGCAAATCTGCATGGAGTAGATTTCAGACACCGCCAGGACATAAGTTCCTCCCTGCTATACTTACTGCAATTCGTAATGCAACAATCAGGCAGTTCGTAATGCAAAAATAATGCAATTCGTAATGCAACAATCAGGCAGTTCGTAATGCCAAAATAATGTACTCCGGCACTGATTGCGGTGCTCTGGATGGTCTCTATGCCACTCTTACTGACTTCCAGCCAAAATATGCCTCAACACTGTTATAATGGAAAACAAAGTGCAGCTCCACACTCCCACCTTGGTACTGCCACTGCCTCGGCAAGTACGGGGCGCGATATGGACTTGAGCAGAGGCTTGCACTGCAAAGATGGGAAAGACAGAGAGTGTTTCTCTCGTAGCCTGCACCCCGTCCCAGGCGGTGACACATGCATGCTAGCTGAGCATTCTCTGGGGGGTACGATCTCACTCTCCTCTCCTCTCCTCGCGGCATGGGCCTCCGATGTGACTTTGTTGATCTTGGGCAGTGGAACTCAGAACCCCGAAGGTGATGATTTGAGGTCTCTCTTTGGCAAAGGCCGGCTCGGGCCAGCTGCGGTGAATTCCCACAGCTCCTCTGGGGATGCCAGTCTGGGCCGATGGCAATGACGATCGCAGCACTTCTGGACACGCTGTCGATCGAATCAGAGAACAAGGCTGCTCCGGGAAACACAGTCACGTGGCAATTTCTCACCAAGGTCTCAGGCTGCAACAGGGCATAAGCACATAGCGTCGCTGAAACTCACTTGAGCTCCGTGTGCACACAATCACAGGGCAATCCTCATGAAGGTCTCAGGCTGCACATGCACAAAGCGTCGCTGAGACTCACTTGGACTCCGGGTGCACATGATCATAGGGCAATCCTCACAAAGGTCTAAGGCTGCATGAAGCACACACACACAGCATTGTTGAGACTCACTTGGAGTCCGGGTGCACATGATCACGGGGCAGTTCTTACAAAGGTCTCAGGCTGCAAAAAGCACACGCACACAGCGTTGCTGAGACGCAATTGGAAACTTTTATGTTCCTGATTTTCCACAACAGGGAGTCAGCTCTCCTCGGGTCCTTGGAGATACATTACTTCGGGACACAGCACACAGCAAAGTCCTTTCAAGCAGGGGGACACAGCACACAGCTGTTCTTCCTTTGGCAAAGGTTCCTCTTGACCGCAAAGTAGTTTCAATCCTTTTTAGTCTTGATCAGTCCAAAGTCCAGGGGTTTCAGCTCTCCTAGTTATACCTCTAAATGTCTTTGAAGTCTTTGAGTTCCGGGGGCACTGACCCCTGTCCAAACCAATTCTGGGAGTCTCCCTGCCAGTGACAACTTCGTCTTTTGATAGTGGGGGTCTGTATCCTCAATCACTCAGCAGGAGATGGAGCCAGTGTTTTATGGCAGTAGCCAAGGCCTCTTCACTTCCAGGGGCTACTCCTCCACCCTACACTCCAGATGCAGGTCAGCCATTGCTTTCTCACCTCCTCCTCTGGGTCAAGACATTTCCCAGATCCTTTCACATTCAAATCCAGACAGTCAATCCACAACCAGGCAGAGAAACACAGAATTGTTAGAATAAAGAAACCAGACACTTCTAAAAGCGTGGTTTCTAAACACACAATTCAAAAACCACCTTCACAAAAAGATGTGTTATTACATTTTGAGTTCAGGCACACTAAACTTCACCTCTCCATCTTAAGCCATACCGAAAGATAGGCTTGAAGCATATTACACAGTGTCCCCCATTCTGTCCTATGGGCAAGATGGCCTTGCAACAGTGAAAAACGAATTTGGCAGTTTTTCACTGTCAGGACATGGTACACGCCTTAGTGCATGTCCTACCTTTCACATACACTGCCCCTCGCCTTGGGCATACCATAGGGGTGTCTGATGTGCATAAAAAAGGAAGAGAAAGGCCTGGCAAGTGGGTCTACTTGTCAGGACAGCAAGGCAGTTTAACAAACTGTGCACAGGCACTGCAGTGGCAAGTTTGAGTTCTCTCTTAGGGCTAATTGTGTGGGTGGCACAAATAGTGCTGCAGGCCCACTAGTAGTATTTGCATTTCCAGAACTGGTACACATAGTGCAGTTTACAAGGGACTTTACTAGTAAGGCAAACATACCAATCAGGGACAACCAATTCCCATTACACTTTACACAGGGAGCACTTGCACTTTGACACTGATCAGCAGTGGCAAAGTGCCCTAAGCTTCTAAGTTGGCAACACCATGTCAGAAAAAAGGTCTAGGGGGAGGCAAAAAGATTAGGGAACTTTAGCTAAAAAGGGCCAAGTCCAACAGGTATTAATATATTCTAAATTACTCATTAATTTGTTAAACATTTGTATTATTTATTATGTTATATGTTGTGCTATGCCTTTAAATTTCACTTATATTTTATTTGTTGGTTGTTATGATTGTGAGAATGTATTGTGGTATTTTAATTACATTACTATTATTTGCATTCATTGATAATAATTGTTAAATAGTGTAATCATTTTGTAATTTGTTAAATTTTTGTAAAATTTAGGCATATCATTTTTAAATATAAATATTCATATTTTTTGTTATTTAATAGAGTTTATAAAATATGTTATTTGTTTGAAATGAACTACTCTCTTTCTACTGTCCAACGTTGGTCCTACTGTTACACCAACTGGAGTGGAATAGATTTCACCCCTCTGCAATCCAATGCTTTCCCTACTGCTGCGCCGACTGGAGTGGGGATAGTAATTTTACCCCTCCTGAGTCCAACTCTTTCCCTACTGTTGCACAGTTTGGAGCGGGAATAGTAAATTTCACCCCTCCACAATCCAATGCTTTCCTAATGTTGTGCCGACTATGGTAGGAATAGTATATTTTACCCCTCCTGAGTCCAACGTTTTCCCTACTTTTGCACCTACTGGACTGGGAATCGTAAATATTAGCCCTCCTGAGTCCAACGCTTCCCCTACCTTTGCAGAGACTGGAGTGGGAACAGTAAATATTACCTCTCCACAGTCTAATGCTTTCCCTACTGTTGCCCAGACTGGAGTCGGAATAGTACATGTCATTCCTCTGTAATCCAACGTTTCCCTTACTATTGGACTAACTAGAGTGGGAATAGTAATCTTTAACCCGCCTGAATCCAACGCTTTCCCTACTTTTGCATAGACTGGAGTGGGAATAGTAAATCTTATCCCTCCTGAGTCCAACACTTTCCCTACTGTGGCACCGACTGGAGTGGGAATAGAAAATATTAACCCTCCTGAGTCCAATTCTTCCCCTACTGTTGAACAGACTGGAGTGGGAACAGTAAAGACTAACCCTCTGCAATCCAATGTTTACCTTACTGTTGCACTGACTGGAGTGGGAATAGTAATCTTTACACCTCCTGAGTCCAATGCTTTTCCTACTGTTGCACAGACTGGAGTGGAAATAGTAAATCTTATCCCTCCTGAGTTTAATGTTTTCCCTGATGTTGCACCGACTGGAGTGGGAATAGTAAATTGTACCCCTCCTGAGTTTAATGCTTTCCTTATTGTTTCATACTTTCGAGTGGGAATAGTATATTTAATATTTATAGAGTTTCATTAAAAAAAATATTACTTACAAATAATTTTTGTGTGTTTGTTTATTTCATTTGAAATTTTGTGCATATAAAATGATGTAATTTTTAACATATGTTTAGTAAAATGTATTTTTATATATTGTTTACTTTTTATGTACAATTAAATTGGAACTATTTTAAATTTTTCAGCAGTTTCTTTGTTGTACTATATAGATAGATAGATAGATAGATAGATAGATAGATAGATAGATAGATAGATAGATAGATAGATAGATAGATTGATAGAAATATATAATTGTTATATTGGTAAATTTAAAACCCATTATAAAAATATAATATAAGTTCAAATGTACATTTGTTAAATAGTTCTAAATTATTTATATCTATGTAAACATGAATACATTCATATATATGTGTGATTATGTGTGTGTTTGTTTAAATTTGTAAATATGTATATATATTTTTATATATTATTCAAACATATTTAATTTATGTTATATTAATGTTATATGTTAAAATATGAAGTTTTACTTAATGTAGCTATATATGTATGTATATATATATATATACTATAAAACAATATTTTGAGATATATATTTCGATGTTAGTGTAAAACTATATTTTTGCACTTATCATTATATGCATAGAAAAATTAAATTTTGGACCCAATATTTTGGTATCTCGATATTTATGGTTTCAATAATGTGTCAGTGATCCACTATAAGGCATCTGCATTAACACCACAGACAGTGTAAAAAAGTACTTCACCAGGGACATCTTAACCAAAGAAAAAGATATCTGCGGAGCTGGATTATAACTTGGACAGGGGCGTGGGATGTCCAGAGCCTAAGGGGATTGAGGACCAAGCACAAGGATTTAGAGGCCAGCCACGGACGACTGGAATTGCCACAAATATCTGGCCAGAAAGCATGATGTGGGTGACAAATTGGGTAGATGCTGGCTTGTCTCCTTAGACCCAAAGTGCACAGGTCACCCATAGGAGCTGTGAAGTCTGCCCATCGCAAGGTGGTTAATTCCAAAGACAACATCAACCTGGCCTTTGAAGCATGCCACAACATGCATGCTTTATCAGGCACAGGAAATGCCTGACCCGTGTACTTTACGGGGCTGTCTCACATACATGATACTACTGAGGCTCGACCCCCTCCAGAAGCAGACACTGAGTGAACCTATATCCATCGAGGATATCTGCTTGACGATAGACCAGATAACACACAATAAAAGTCCATCTGTGTTTTATGCTGGCTGCTATGAGAGATGTAGTCATAGTGGTGCTACTGAAACAAGGCAGGGACCCGCTGAAAATTTGAGTAAATCATGCATGTTCCCCTTGCACCCCTTGTCAGATCTGGAGAGTGCAGGGTCATCATTGTCAAGACTCGACTGGTGCTTTGTCTGCTCTAAGTACCAGGGACTGACAGTATGCAATGTAATGTAAGCACACATTTTTATAGCGCAACTATCGCTCCAAGGATGAGGACCTACTAGATGGCAACTAACACTAACAGTGACCAGACAGTCCTGTAAGATTTGGATCACACTACCACACTTCCCCACGGGCAAGATTGCAATTGCAAAGATACTCAGTTCTTATACTTTTCCTCAGCCCTTCCTATCCACCTCCCAATGCATTTTTTGAAGGAGCATACTATCAGAATTGATTTGGGACACAGAACGAAAATGGGTTGATTTTCGGACACCTCAGAATTCCAAAGATCAGGAAGGCCTTTAAGCCTCCAACAACGAGATCAATTATGCAGCATCCCAACTTCAATTGGTGATGAGATGGCTTAGTGACCTGCAGAACTTCAAAACAATTGCAGTGTTTGAGAACCTAGACACCACCAAATTACTTCACTGGCTAATGTCATAGGGAAAAATCGCTATTCACACCCTATGAGTTAGCATCAATAGAAAAATAATGCTGGTACTGATATGTTCACCCAAAAAGCAGACAACTTCCATACACCCTGGACACCCCAATATGGGCCCTGTCACCACTCAGAACTTTTGGTGACATACATGGGAAAAGGCCGTGGGCAAAGGCAGGAATTTTAGCATTAGGAGACATGTATATTTATTGCACAATACGAATATGGGAAGAGATATAATGCATGTACTTGATGGGCCCTGGGCCCTTCCTTGCATATAGCACACTGACATGCACTATGGAATAACTGTGGTCATTGGTTTGAGTGGAGTCACTCAGTTTGGACACACTACAGTTCCTATTGACTCATAACATAGGCAGGAGAGCAATAACAGAACTCTACTCCACGACACTGACACAGCACTTACCTGCACAGACAGCACCCCAAGAGAGATTGTAGGAATGCATGAGGAAATGTCTTGCAGATAAAGATAGGGAATTAGGGAGTGTCCAGCAACCTTGAGCTAAACTATACCCAGTTAAATTATCCCCAACAAACCTGACTGAAACGCAGACATATAGCCCAGATGTTTCCTGGCGTGAGCTCTGCATGCGCATGAAGACAAACGGTGGATGCGGGGTTCTACCATGTGGTATGGCAGTGCCTGCTGATTGAACAATACTGGTGGAACGCATTGGGGAAATTGGGAGAGGTGATTGAGAGACTGTTTATCCTAGACCTCGTCTAGTGGGTGCATTGCCAGGGTGCAAAAGAACGAGGCACCAGGTAAAGTTTATTGACTTGGCCCTAGTGCTCCTGAAGCAATGCATAGTGATGGTGTGGAAGTCTGTGTCTCCCCTAGGTATTGATACCTTGCGTAAAGATTTTAGTAGATGGGCAACCGCAGAGGCACACGCCCTAGTGAAAATATGCAGATGGGCGCTGGAGCAGTGGGAACACATGGGATGCATAATGGTTAGCCCTCGTATATGCGACCCCTCTGAACTGGGTAGTAAAATGTGGACTCACACAGAGACATGGCAGCATATAGGTACGTAGATAATAACTGCGAATAGTGAGTGCTATGCAGACATGGAAGGGCTTAGCATCTGCCTGCAACACTGGGTGGTCATGGGCTGCACTAGACAATGTATGTAGCCTTCATGGGCTCTCAGACTTAAATAGCAAATGATTTACTGTGGGAAAGAAGATGAACATACAGTGGCATTTGTGGGCTGGAATGAAAGATTTTGTTTATTTACTAAGTCTTATACAATATGCCACTTTAGATGTTTGATTGTAATTCCACCGAATCTGGAGTGGATTCTCACTCCAGTACCAGATGCACAGCTAAATCCTGTGGTTGGGTTTTCCTGGAATGAAATGGGGTCAGCTGAAGCGCAAGCTTGAACAATGTCTGGCAGCACGGGGCGGTCCTCCCAATATCCTCATTATCCATTTAGGAGGGAATGATCTGGCCATGCAGAAGGATGTGGCGGCAATAACTAACCGGTTAGGAGCCACTGAGTTATTTTGGTCAGAAATTGTCCCTCGCAAAGCCTGGAGGGGTGCACGATCACTGGTTGCAATAGAACAGTCCGCAGGAGGGTCAACAGGTCCATGCAGAAGTTCATGGAGAGGAGGGGCCTGGGGTTCATTAGGCATGCACTCATACAGGAAAGAACTGAAGGATATTACGAGAGCGACGGGGTGCACTTGTCTGGGCTGGGTATGGATGTCTTCCTCCTAGACGTACAGGAGGCTCTGTCAGCGGCAGGTTGTAAGTAACAGGTTGGGTGGGGGGGCTCTGTCATTGACGTGGGCCTCCTCCAGAGCTGTGGCGGAGTACAGGGTGATCTGGAAGCAGAGCGATAGTAAGGGTACCTCTGCGGCAGAAGGATACAGTAAGGGTACCTCTGCCTGGCACAGTAAGGGTGCCTGAGCCAAGGACCTGGAGCCGAAGGAGGTTCCGGAAAACCGCGTCGGCGCCCCGTTAGTCCTTCGGGCGGTCGGGGGGACTGAACCGACCGGGGTGTGCCTCACCGCTCCGCCCTGACAGGGGGGGCGGGAGTATAACGAAATGGTAATGTGCTGCATCGTCAGAGCATCGTCTCGCCGTGCAAGATGGCTCCTTAGGCATGTGGGTCATCGAGGGGCTGCCTGCTTTGGATCGCCTGTAAGATGACCCACCATAACGTCATAACTGTGTTGTACGAAATAAACCTGCAGCAGTTCTTTCCCACAAATATGTCTCCTGAGTTTCCTTTGGAAGTGTAAGTGTGTAATGGGCAAAGCGGGGCGAGCACTGGCGGTGTGGGCACTATGCCGCTGACCGCGCGACCCGCAGGGGAGCATGGGCGGGACAGCGCCCTAGTCCCACACGACGGGCGAGCAGAGCCCATATCGCGCCCCTCACTGAGCCCACCTCCTTATCACGAGCAGCCAATGGGGAGGGCTCACCTGGGATGAGGGGCGCCCTCTCCGGTATTTAGCACTGCAGCAACAGTGCTCGGCCTCTCTCTCCCACCAGGATTCTCCCTCGGCTCTGCGCTGATCCCACCCTGATCCCTGACCCAGCTGCAGAGCGGCGGTGCGAAGTTGTGAATTTTATAATGGTCATGTTTTGTGTTGCAGGCGGAGTCACAGGGCGATCTGGAAGCAGATGGACAGTATGGGTACCTCTGCGGCAGAAGGATACAGTAAGGGTACCTCTGCCTGGCACAGTAAGGGTGCCTGAGCCAAGGACCTGGAGCCAAAGGAGGTTCCGGGAAACCGCGTCGGCGCCCCGTTAGTCCTTCGGGCGGTCGGGGGGCCTGAACCGACCAGGGGTGTGCCTCACCGCTCCGCCCTGACAGGGGGGGCGAGAGTATAACGAAATGGTAATGTGCTGCACCGTCAGAGCATCGTCTCACCGTGCAAGATGGCTCCTTAGGCATGCGGGTCAGCGAGGGGCTGCCTGCTTTGGATCGCCTGTAAGATGACCCACCATAACGTCATACCTGTGTTGTACGAAATAAACCTGCAGCAGTTCTTTCCCACAAATATGTCTCCTGAGTTTCCTTTGGAAGTGTAAGTGTGTAATGGGCAAAGCGGGGCGAGCACTGGCGGTGTGGGCACTATGGAGTGGATTCTCACTCCAGTACCAGACGCACAGCTGAATCAGTCACTTCTGACAGAAGATTCCATACATTTATCCTTGTTCAGTATTTGTTTATTCCTTGTATTCCAATGTCGTTATCAATTGTTCTCATATCAGTTCATCATGTCACATGAGGGACACATCATATTTTTAACATCAAATGCATCACATTTGCAATTCCAGGCCTTTTTCTGAAGCAAGAATGTATACGCAAATCCTCCTTAGTGATAAAAGTTCTTCCCAATGCATTTCGGGCATATTTTTTGCCCTTCGGCAGGGGTTCACAAAAAATAAACAACATCGACATTTAGGTTGTATGTCCATAACTTAATATTTACAAGCAACAATGCTACTCCCAACTCCTTTGCTTTTTAACGCTACCCCGTGATCAACGTTATCCCTCTAGTTGCGTGATTACACGCTACCAGGTAACCAAACATGCTTCCTCCGAATTGCCTACTCTCTGCCCTCTTCACTTTCCTTCTCTTGCCCTCACTTCAACACTCTACATGATCCCTCCCCAGATATACAAACTCCATCATTCTTTGTGCCTACAGCTCCCATAATGCTATATTTCAAAAGGTGTCTATACACCAATTATTCCCTAATTCACATCCCTGCTCGTTTAACCTCCCCTAACCGTTTTCAAACCACATGATTCCATCCCAACACAGTCTTTGAAAAAGTCTCCCCCCACCTTTAAAGCCCCTTCAATCCATCCGTACGAGCACATTACCCACCCCCTTAAACATAGCCTCATCAATATTACACTCTACCTTAATCATCGGTTGCCCCATTCTCCATCCATTCATCCACTCTCCTAGCGCGAAAATGGTAATCCGTTCCCTTTCACCCCCTCCCTTTTTAAATGCAAGAGAACTATGTACCGCCCCTCCCAATTAGCCTATGATGAAAATTGAATAATTGGTGTGCACTCGGACACCCTTTTTTGGGATTGTAATTCCACCACATAAAAAAGATGATCAGTATTTGGTCAGAGACTGACTGGTTGATTTGTGCTTGTATGTATCATGTATTTAATTTTTCGGAACTACTGAAAAATGTCAATAAGGAGTGACTGATAAAAAAACAGTAGAGTTTGCAAATAGTTCTGCGAGAATAAACTCAATGTAATTTATATTTGAGGCCAGTATGAGTCTAATCCACCGTTCATTTTTCAGCATTCGTGACACAGTGGATCAGAGTATGTCTTGCCCACCTCACCAAGAGCATTTACAATATGATAAAAAAGTTTCATTTCCACTCAGCACATTGTGGGTCAAATTACCATTGTGGGTAAATGTATCTTTTTCTGAGATCCTGTCCTCCTTTTGGTGCTTGGTTATCATGGTGCCCTTACACCCTCCCTCTAACACAGTAATAAGACTTTGAGTCAATTCAGTAACAACTCTACTCTTGGACCATAAGTCAACCATTTAGTCAAGTATTCCTTGAACTCTTTAAAGCTATTTGGACATAATGTATTGTTTTACTTGTTGCTTTTTAGTCACCATAGCCCTGTTGCAGTCATATCTGAATTAAGCCAATACAGTCTAATATGGCACACCTGATTTTTTGTTATGCAGGCTTATAGGCACACAGCACACAACAACTATTCTCCTCCATCTGTCGCCCCAGAGATTACATCAGCCCACCTCTGCACTCTCTTCACTGGTTCCAGAAGTCAATTGATTGTTTTTTTAAGGTCCAATCTATTGTCTTTCAGACTCTATGTGGTACCATTCCTGCATTCCATTAAGCATCTGCCAGCCCAAGTGTAACACTTTCTTGAAGGTCTATTTCTGGGTTAAAACAGCATGAAGCAGAGAATCCTCACTAGACAACTTTGGAATCTTCAAGGCTTTCTCTGTGAAAAAAGCCAAACTAATGAGCCCTGTGTTTGAAACCATTTGACCTAAAGCATTGAAGCAACATCTCGATGTGCCATTCTTACATGATTTGAGCTCTCACATCTTATTCATGTGTACGATTCGCCCTGATCTAAAATGCCACTTACCTTCTACAAGTCAGAGGAGTTCTATGAGCTTCACCCCTGTAGCTAATTTCAACCTTACATGTCCTTTTCATCAATCAGAATATCAGCATTTAACTGTTCTGCCTCCCATGTACAGAACTTGGTCATGGTGCACACGAAACAGCACCATGAAGTGCAATAATTGCTTCATGTTTTATATAATTTACAATAACAATGACAATTAAGATAATCAAATGATTGCTAGGCTGACAAATGAGTTGTCAAACAAATGATTAATCAAAAGGAAATCAGAAGTGTTGCAT
This sequence comes from Lissotriton helveticus, assembly GCF_964261635.1. NCBI lineage: Eukaryota > Metazoa > Chordata > Amphibia > Caudata > Salamandridae > Lissotriton > Lissotriton helveticus. The sequence goes on along the minus strand of NC_136071.1, from coordinate 642,119,947 downwards.
CATTGCTTATATAACATATAACCATGAAAATGACGCAGGGAATCTAATTACAGGCAAATAAGGATGATAGGTGTTCCCTTGAGTTGGCCTGTCTCGTTTACTTTGCCCCAGAGCAATTAAAGGAAATAACACATCTGTCAAAATTCATTTATACTGTGCAGCACACAATGGAAAGACCATCTACGCTTGCCAAATGCTTAATTTGAACTATTGGTTGCAGGTCAGGCTCAACAGCACTCCTTTTTAGGCTACCAGACTAATTTTTCATCAACAGATTTTGACCCAGAGCAAGAGAAAGATAGTCAGGGAAGGGGAGGAAAGAAAGAAGGTGAAAAACTGGCAAAGGGTGAAAGCAGGGATGAAACAGAACCTGCAAGTGTGACATATAGGAACAGGTAATTTATGCTGCTGGGGGAAAGAGACAGGAGGTGGGATTAAGACTAGGCAGTCTTGGTGTTGTAAGTCCTCATATTGTAGAAGTAAACCCATTGTATGACTGGTGTGTTCATTGAAGCGACTCCCCCAGAGCAGCTGCAACTATCACTGCTCTCATCCAACTGCCAAGATATTCCAATTCCCTTTGCCCAGTGCCTCTCATTCCACAATCCACCCATGAGCATTGCCACACAAGATTTTAACATATGCCCCTATTTTTAAAAAAATACAATAAAACTAATATATAAGGGAAACAACATTACAATGCAAGGGCATTAGATATATAAAAAAAACTATAAACACTGTGAGATATATAAATTGATCAAATGATACCTAAATAAAATAACAAAACAACAGGAGCATATTATATACATATGCAACATACAATTGCTGCAAGATCTAGTAACTAAACAAATACTAAGAAAAACAGATGGGAAGTGACACACATCCCATGGAAATCAGAGTACATTATATCATCTTTTGTATAGAAAATCCTTGTAGTTCTCAGTAAAATTCCCTTTCCTTTTCCCTCCACACCACAATTGTGAACCCACTCCCAGCAGCGGTGCCTGGTTATCTCATTTGCGGATCATCATTCCATTCCTCTTGAACACATTCCCTTCGGTAAACATCGGGCCACTTTCACGAATCTGCTCTTACTCCATCTGGACCCATCATTCAACGTAACATAACCTCTGCCTACTCTTTTCACAACTTCAGGTTCAGAAAATACAGATGTCCCCTTCCTCACATGCCATAGTAACCTGACCTTAACAGTTTGCCCACATCTAACGTCAAACCTCTTGAATTAACAACTTTTATAAAAATACTTCTTATAGGTCAACTGTTTCTCAAACATCTTCATCTAAACTTCTCGAACATTTACATTAGTACTCACTTGAACCGACCCCATGGACATCGCCAACTTTAGTTCCCTTTTCCTTAATAACTCAAAAGATGTCAAACCTGTGGTACAATGAACACTTGTTCGGTACTTCGATACCATCTGATTTACATGCTCTACCACATCTTTGCCATTGCCATCAACCCTCTGTATAGTCTCGTTTACAACCCTGTTCACTCTCTCCACTAAACCATTTACCCAGAGATTGTATCTCCACTTCCCGAGAACAAAACTGGGGTCCAGTTTTTGGAAAATACTTCATCAGGATAGCCTACTCCGAAGAACAACTTTTCCATGAATTGTATCATTGACTTGCTCATCACCTCTCCCATGAATTACCCCTCAAACTGCTTGGAATAATAATCCACAATGACTATTACAAACCTGTTACGACTACCTAATTTATCAATGGGACCCATAATGTCCACAGCCAATTTCAACCATGGCCTAGCAGGATACTTACCAGGAAAAAGAGGCTGCATGTTGTTTTTCAAGGTTTGATCACTGTTTCCACACAACATTTACTCCTTGACAATGTTTTTTATGTCCTTGCCCATCCATGGCCACCAAAACACTTCCCTTGATCTGCTTTTTGTTTTGCTCCTACCTAAATTACCTTGATGATCACACTCCACAATCTTAAATCTCAGCCCTACGAGAGAAATATCTTTACTTCACCTCCTTACACTCCATTCACCAACACTCAATTTGTCTTTTACTTGTACATAGTCATCTACCCCTGAAACATCAGCAGACCACCCTTCCTTAATGCATTTAAGCAAATTTGACAGATTAACGTCGTCCTTTACAGCATCCAACCATTCTTTTGTAGTACCAAACTTGCCATCAAAACATTCCATATTTGCAATCCACCCCAAATCTTGCAAATCAGCCCCAGAATGCACGTGTGCTTCTTGTAATACCTTGTTACTTGACAATGCACCAGCAAATTCATTCTTTACCCCCGGTACAATTACATAGTAAAATTATACTTCTGCAAATGTGCCAGCCATCTAACAATTCTCGGTGACATTACACCTGAACCTTTAGTGGAAAAAGAATGGCTTATGATCAGTTCTTATCACAAAGGGTATACCCTATACAAATGTTCTGAAGTGTCTGGCGGCCCAAAGGACTGCCAATGCTTCCCTTTCAATAACGGAATAGCACTGGCATCGGTCATTCAATTTGACACCATGTTCTTCCTAATTTTTTCCACATACCAAAATGTTGTCTTGAAAATAGTTCACCCATGACATATCACCAAAACTTTTCTGCATCAACCTTTAAAAAACTGGCAAAGTGAATGCGCAGCCAAAAAGGCATTCTATTAAAATGATAACCAACAAATGGGATAATGAACGATGTTAAGTGTCTAGAGGCTTGGTGCAATTTGATCTGGTGATACGCAGACGACAAATAAGAGTGGAAAACGTCTTGTTTTTCCATTTGTGGCAATCATCTCATTTATGTTAGGCAAAGGATGCCTATCTATCCAATTGACATTATTTAGATCGCGAAGATCAATAAACAGCCTAACAGATTTATCTTACTTCTGTACAACAACAATAGGCACCAACCATTCTGACAATTCAATATCCCTAATGATGTCAGCATTTAACTACCTCTCAATGTCAGCCTTAACATCCTCTCTCTATGCCAACAGTACATTTCAAACTTTGCGGACTCTAGGTTGACACCCCCTAAATAATACAATTTGGTGCTTAGATCATTTCAGTTATTCCAACTTCTCTGTGAAATGCCTATACAATTTCCTTTTCTTGCATCATGGCACCAACCCTAACTACCTGCTCATGAGCACCGAAATGTAACTGAATACCCATGGCAGATTGGTGAATAAGACCAAATAAAGGTGCACTTTTTTTAGCTTCATAAACCCTCCCTGATATTTTCTTGTTTTAGTATACAATGACAGCAGTGAAAAACCCAAGCAAATCTACCCATTACCCACTATACGACTTCAATTTGACATACAGCTTAAGCAATTGTTTGCTTACAAAGCTGTCACACTTATGATAATCATCTTAAGATATAATGGTATATCTGTCTCCTGAATCAACCAACATTGACAAAGGATTGCCATCAATATCAATCACAAACTTGGGGTCCCTCACACTCAAACGTCTTTCCTTGTCTAAATCCACCATGGTGGAAGACACTACCTGCTCACCACCTTCACAGGAATCCGAGCCGACATCTTCAGCTATAGTACATAAAATGTTATCAATTTATAACTCCTCATCTCTCATGTCTTGACTACTTTGATCAACTACTCCTACATGCTTAGACCATGACCCTTTACACACACATGCATAATGACCCAATTTTGTGTACCGTAAACAGGTAACATTCCTTGCAAAACATGATTTGTCATTAGCAAAATGGATCCAGCTACCACACCTTATACACGCATTCCTTTGCGCACTAACACGCTTCACTTGCCACCTCTATCAACTCTCTCACCACTCGGCTTTTCATTTAACGTTTTCTCAGATTTTTCATTCTTAATCCTGCCTTTCACCATTCTAACTCTTGCCTCATCATGACCATTATCATCCTTCACTTTATCTTCATTCACAGCGTTGACACACTTGTTAGTTAACTCTTCCCCACAGGCAATAACTAAAGCTTCTAACAAAGTGAGATTGTGAGCACTCCATAACTTTTTTTGAATTCACAGACGGGGTTCAGACCAGGACAGGGGACAGACACCGCATTACTAGCCGTGGTCGAGGAGGCAAGATCCATCATAGATCAAGGGGGATCAGTGGCAGTGATCCTCCTTGATCTAAGTGCCGCCTTTGACACGGTGGATCACGCTATCCTTATCCATCGACTTAGCGTGGTAGGAATATCTGGTGCCGCCCTGTCCTGGATCAAATCCTTCCTGGAAGGTAGAACCTTCCAGGTGTCAGATGGTACGAGCACGTCCAAAGCGCTTCCATTACAGTGTGGGGTCCCACAGGGCTCCTCCCTGAGCCCCACACTTTTTAACGTTTACATGTCTCCCCTGGAAGACATTATCTCCCCGTTCGGCGTTAAGTCAGTAATGTACGCCGATGACACACAGCTGGTCGTGTCTATAAGCCAGTCAAGAAAAAACCTAGACAACCTAGCTGCCTGTCTAGAGAATATCTACAAATGGATGACTGAATCAAGGCTGAAACTAAACGGCGAGAAGTCTGAAATCCTCCTCCTGGGAAATCCACGCAAACTCCCCTCATCCCTCGTTTGGCCAAGCTGTATGGGCCCACCCCCCGACCCAAAGCAGAAGTTAAAAGTCTTGGCATTTGGTTAGACCAGGACCTGAATTTCAAATCTCAGGCAAGAAAAACCTCCGGGACCTGTCTTGGCCTCATTAAAACAGCACGAAAGGTCCTTCACCTAGTCCCCTTCCAATCCAGGAAACTACTCATGCAGGGTTTAGTGAACTCCAGGCTGGACTACGGAAACGCTCTATACTTAGGGGCCCCCGCCTCGGTCATTCACAGATTACAATGTGCACAAAATGCCGCGGCAAGACTCCTGACAGGAACCAAATCCAGATGCTCAGCCAAACCAGCGCTCAAAAGCCTACATTGGCTACCGGTCAAAGAAAGAATCAACTTCAAGACCCTATGCATCTCGCATAAAATAATGCAGGGGAAAGGGCCACCGATTCTGAGTTCCATGATCAAACCCCATCAGTCAAACAGGCAGCTCAGATCGGATTCCCTCTCACTGGCCAACGTCCCCAGAATACAAAAGTCTCGTTCAGGGGGGCGACTGTTTTCCTATAATGCCCCAAAGTTGTGGAACTCCCTACCAATTTTTATCCGGAAAGAACACAACCTTCTGGCCTTCCGTAGGCATCTAAAAACATGGCTCTTCCCATAGTCTCCATCTCTTCCTTGGCAAGATAGGTCCTCTGTTAGCGCTGGGATGCCCTAGGGTAGCTACGCGCTCTACAAATCCCTATCCAAATCCAAATTAACCACAGACCGCTAGGGCCTGCTGCGAACTCGGAGGGCACTTTGCTGCCCCACAGGCCTTGCGCCGAGTTCTACCTTTGCTTCATGCAGCTAGTCTCCCTGCACTCTGGAAAGTCGTCCGGGGGCTTGCAGTCTTTGGACATTCGTCCCACTTCTAATTGCCCTCACTTCTGAAGTAACTGATACCACCCCAGCTCCCCTAACCCCCCCTTATTGGTAACTGCGAGGGTGGCCGAAGTCCAGCGTAATGAGTGCCCGAAGCCTGGCTCCATTTGACAAGTTCTCTTTGAGGTATTTGAAATGTGACTGATTCACAACTGTGCAAAGAAACAATTAGTCAAAATACTGTTTACTTGAAACGTGAGGGGCCATTAGTGCCAGATTAAAAAGAAGGATCGCTCGAACAGCAAGGCATCAGAGTTAGGTATTAATCATGTATTGAGGGGCTCTACCTTGGACATATGGACTGGCATATGTTATACACTTTTCGCATTCTCCTCTCTCTGGGAAGCTAATGTGAATGAAGCTGGCCTCATGAATAGCACTGGTGGTTGTGGAGCCAGGGAGGAAGGGGAGAAGTGAATTAATTCGATTTTCACAGGTGGAAATGAATCTTATACAGGTGAGTTAATCAAAACGTGCATTAAAAACAGCAATCAAAGTAAAATATGTATTACGCATTTCTACAAAGTGCGTCATACGCAAATTACCAAAAACGCCGAAATCCAAATCAGTCCTGGCAAAAATATTGAATTAGACCACATACTGGAGGCTGCTGCGACTACAGGGTGGCACAGCGGCTTTTGTGGTGGGGTCACTGTGAACTCCAGAGTTTGTGCGGTCAGCTTTGCCCAAAAAGCCTTTTACAGTTGAAAGTTTGAATTGAGGTGAAATTTAGGTTTTGTAGCCCTTCTTTGCCGTTATCAATTTCAGGTGAATTAATACCACATCACTGCTACTGAATGATATAGTAGATTGTAGTTTATTTGTGCTAGCCCCTCTCTTGCACACTTGTGTCACTCCAAGCCCCCTTTCTGTTCCCATGCCTCCCTGTCTCCAAATGTTCTGCTTTCTTTCTCTATTGGCCCATCTACACTAACTACAGCTTTGAAATGCTGAACATTGGTCTTTGAACACATCCACATTCGCAGGATGGTACTGCCCCGTACTTCTTCACAGACAAAAACAGAGGGCATGCGTGATCACATTATTACTACCAATAGGAATTAATTGTGCAATGCACTTCACTTGAGTTTGCATTCAGGGAATGAATGTCTCCATTAATGAAATGTTTGAGGTTTCGTGTTGGAGTTTGGCGCCTCTTCCATCCCCTTAAAGTACTTTTTCTTGTAAATTACTTGTCCTTACAAATATTGAAATAGTACAGCACAACTGAAGTGTTTTCTTCTCCAGCATTTCCCTTTTGTGCCCCATATGTTTATTTTCATCACAATCTGGTAAGGTGAATAGGGTGAAATCTGAGCATTTAATTTCTGTCTGCAGATGACCAATGTGTTTTGCGGTTCTTAATAAGCATTCCTTGAGATCTGCCCCCCAAAGGTAGCTTTTCAGCCTCCTGCTCTTTCAAAGTGAATGATCAAGGTAGTAGTTCAATACTTTCTGCATTTCTGAAGGTTTGAGGGGGTCTTTGGCAGCAAATGGATCCTCTTCATACCATTTCTGATTGATTGAATAGCTTTATTTCGATATATTTATCATATCATAAAAGCAATACAAAAACAGTTAAAAATATAATACAATTTAACAATTCATCCCTCTATTCAATTTATGCCATTTATCAATTCTACAGTTTTTTATAACCATCAATAAAATAACATAGGAGGGAATTCATTCACCATAAAATTATTAAAACAGGCTAAATCAATGCAGATCTTTTTACTGGAGAAACAATTTCCTCACGGATCTTATCCGCCACACCCAACCCAGAAATTTTGCCAGGCAACAGGCAAACAAAGGGCGAGCATCAGATCTCAAGATACGTAGAGCCTCCAAGTGCGATCGAGTGCCAAGGCTCAAGCATAGTGGTTTCAGCCATCTGCACCGAGGTGCTACATAGGCTGGGCACTCAAACATTAGATGGGCAATGGACTCATCCCTTTTTTCGCAAAAAGGGCAATACGATGTGGTTTGCAGCGGTGGCTTCCAGCTTGCTGTCCATAGACCTAATGGTAGAACTCCCACCCTGAATTTGAAGTACAATGACCTGTCCATCGGGTTGGGGATCATGTCCAGATAAAGTTCTCTAAGGGGGAGGTCCTTGATTAACAGAAACTCAACGGCAGATCTGCATAGTTTAGAATTACTCATTCTCTCATTAGCCACCCATGACCAGTACAATTTCTTTAACATCTGTTTGGGTGGAGCTGTTCTGTTAGCCCAAGCGTCTCCAAGGCCCAGTTCACAGAGAAGCCGCTTTACTTCCATGAGCCAACCCACCTTGTGCCAGCCAGGGGATGAGAGAAGTTCACTCAGGGCTTCTGCGTAACTCGACAATTCTGGTACGCTCCATATTCGAGCCCACAATAAGAGGGGACGTAACCTTACTTGCTCGCATATTGGGCGTGTACCTGCATCTAATAAAAGAGGGAGTGTTGGAGTGCTGTGTGGTAGCCTCATAAGATCTTTGTGAAATGTGTTTTCAAGATGGGTCAGTGTATCAACTCTCTGGGTGCCTGTGGGGATGAGGTGCGGCCAGAGCACACGGAGACGGACGCAGACGAGGAAAACACCACTTCCTGGTTGCCGAAAACTCAGAACCAGGAAGTCAATGGCCGCGGTCTAGTCGTTTCACTGCGGAAGGAGGAGGAGTCCAGTCAGCCGACGGAACCCGGAAGGATAAGAAGGAGTGGGCTGGAACGGACGGTGTGCGAGGTCGGAGAGGAGGCAGCGGAGCACTCGGAGGCGGAGGAGAGAGGAAGAGCGGAGAGCGTGAGAACGGAGGCGGAGGAGAGAGGAAGAGCGGAGAGCGTGAGAACGGAGGCGGAGGAGAGAGGAAGAGCGAAGAGCGAGAGAACGGAGGCAAGAGGAAGAGAGGAGAGCGAGAGAGCGGCGGAGGCGAAGGAGACACGAGAGGCAGGGCGGACCCAGCGCGTGCTGCTGAGCAACGTTCCAGATACTGCTACCATACCCGGTGGGCTGAAGGGAGAAGACGCCACGGGTCCAGCTGCTGTGGTCCGGGACTCGGGCCACAGCCCAAGGCAAGTGCTGCTAAAAGGGGCATTCTGGTGGGGCGTTTGGGGAGGCGGGAGGCCCCTTGGTGATCCTTGCACTTACACCCCCTGTTTGGTAAACGGTGACGGTAGCACAACAGTCTGGCACTGAGAACGGATCAGTGAAACCCGTTTCTTTTTCTTTCTCCCTGAGGCCACACAAACCGGGACGACAGACCAACCCTGACATACCCAGCAACCAGCACCAACCTCCCCGTGTTTCAGGAAGGACTGTGTGGTCTAAGCTCCCTTGCGACCCAAGAACAATAAAAACCCTTTTTGTGTTTCAACAGTACTCTGGTCTCATTCTCTGTCCACCGCTAGCCCCTACAGTGCCCCACAATTCCGACCCATACAGCGCCGCACTCACAACCCTTGCCCTATAGATGTCTAATATCACCCCAATGGGTTTAAGAGACGAGGCACAATGTTCTTTTAGCAAAGCCCCTGTAACCCTCTTATGAGTCAGAAATACTTTTTGGTGGTGAGCCTTCCAACTCATAGAGTCACAGAGTCGGATGCCTAAATAATCAAATTCCCTTACCCTTTCAAGTGGGACTGAATCTAGGGTTGGGGGAATGACTGACTTCCTAGGGGGGTTTAAGACCAGGAATTTGGTTTTGCTTATATTGATGACTAGGCCCCTAGAATCACAAAAGTCCTTGAACCTGGAAAGCAACGTTTGAAGGCCTATCGGGGTTTTTGAAATCAGGAGGGTGTCGTCTGCAAATAGGAGGGTAGGTATTTTCCTGCCCGCCAGGGAAGGTGCATCTGCTGGATGTTTAAGAATATGCTCCACCACTCCGTTAACATATAGTGAAAACAGAGTGGGGGCTAGCACACAACCCTGGCGGACACCCCTATCTACAGGAATGCGAGATGTTTTTTGGCCCTGATCACCCCACCTGATGTGAGCAAAGTTGCTTTCATGAAACTTAATAAGCAAACCCAACAAATACGGAGGGATACCTAAACCCTCTAAGACATTCCACAATTGGTCACGTGGGACCAGGTCAAAGGCAGTCCGTAAATCTATAAATGCGAGATACAGACTGCCTTTGCCCAGTACAACCACTTTCCAATAGATCATTAAAAAGCGAAATGTCTGTTCAATGGTGCCAGTTCCTGATCTAAAGCCGGCCTGGAAGTCAGACAAAACCTGATTTTCTTCAGCCCAGTGCAAAATCCTACCTAGGACTACTTTGCCTGCTACCTTTTGGGTGGAATCGAGCAGACTAATTGGACGGTAATTAGCAGGGTCGTCCCGACAGCCTTTCTTAAAAATCGGGACGACCTCCGCACCCCTCCAAGAGTCCGGAAGGTGACCTCCCATCACGGCCTCGTTCAGAAGTAAGGCAATAAGCCCGCTCCAAACCTCTATATTAACCCACAACAAATCACCTGGGAGGCCATCTGGGCCTGCAGCCTTGTTAGGAACAAGGCACCTAATTGCCCCTTTGACTTCCTTAGCAACAAAGGGGTAGTCATTGCTTGTATTAGCAACCAGCGCTCTATGCAAAGGACCCCTGTTTGTTTCTAGTACGCCTGATGGCAAGGAGTAGAGCTTAGAAAAATGTGCAAACCAAGCCTCCCCTGTAATGTTGCAAGTCAATTGTGAGTCAACGGGCCTATCCCTACCTCTGAGCAAATCCCAAAACCCCTTCGTGTCCTTTTTGGAGCTCGCGTCCATTAGATCTCTCCAAAAGTTGGTTTTGTGCGCTTCCCTTGCCACGGATAGAACTTTTTTATAACTTTTCCTAGCGAGTCTAATTCGAGCTGGATCATTCACTTTCACAGCTAGGACAAGTTCACCTTTGGCCGCACGACATGCAGAGGAGTACCATTTATCTCTACCCTTGGTTGCAGTTCTATTAGCGGCCCTTACCCTACTCTGTGGGACTATGAACAATTCGCTTAGAGCTGAGACAGTTTCTGTGAGGGCCGTGAGGGCATCACGATTAATGGATTCCGATGTGTCTGAGCGGAGCTTTGCAGCTGTCATTATGGTCTTAGCTTGAGCCATCTTTCCCTCGTCCGCAGCAACCTTAGCCCATTTTAAACGCCTGCCGCAGTTCGAAGGAACAAGTTCATGGGATGACTTCCATATAGGTGGAGACGTAGTTGGATTCCCGCCTTGCCACAGGGGGGTAAGGGTTAGGGCCAAAGGGTTATGGTCACTGTCGGATGTCAATAAGACTTCCATATCATGGAGATACGACCATAGATTATGGTTCAGCAGTACATAGTCGATTCTAGAAGTGTGTCCCACCCTATTGTAGGTGTGCGTTCCCCCAGAATCTGACTTAGATCGACCATTAGTAGCTCTAAGGTCGTATTCCAAACAAAGTGAGTTGATATCTATGGCACTCTGGGACCATTTTTTAATCGGATCTAGAGAGAGCAGGGGAATGCCTCTCTTAACATCGTCTACCCAGGTGTCCAAGATGTCTTCACTGGCTAGGGGTTCGAAACAGCAGTTGAAGTCTCCTGCTAAAACAACAAGGGAATCGATATTACAGGCTCTAAGCTCCTCTTCTACTTCGGATGAGGATAACATTGAATTCCCCCCCCCTGGCCCCCCTTAAGTAGAGGTTAAACACTTCTAGCTTCCTACCCCCATGGCACGTTATTGTGAGTCTCAGAAGATCAGGAGATTGTGTGTTAATATGCCTTATATTTAAACCCAATGCAATACTGACCCAAATGAGAAGGCCACCCGACGGGCGACCTTTACTGCCCTGTGATTTCGATGCTGGCACGAAGTAAGTTGTATACCCTACCCTGTGGCGGGGTTCCAAGCACCATGTTTCTTGCAGGAGACAAATCCCGAAAGGATCGACAAAGGAATTCCAATCTGGATTGTCAACATTGCGTGCAAGCCCTGCCACATTCCAACTTAAGATCTTCAGCTGGGGGTTTTCTATGGTTCTCTGTCTGGTCAGGGAGGCAGAAGCAGGGGGATCAATGTTGGATCCAAGGCCTACTCTTGAGCCACAATCAGCCGCTGCCGCTACTTCAGCGGCTCTAGTTGGTGTTTGAGTGGCCTCTTTCTGGATTTGGATATTAGCCCTGGGGACGGTAATTCGTTTGCCAGGAGGCAAGGACAGCTGGTGGGATAGCATAGAAGTCGTTGGTGGTGCAACTATCTCGTGCACAATTGCATGGGTTCTATTAGTATTAGAGGTGTACAACGCTCCCTGCACTAGCAAGGGATGTGCCATAGGTAGGACAAGTGGGGCGGAGCTAGTCCCGTCAGGGTTAGTTAACAAGAGAGGGGAGTCAGGTTCCACATGAAGTAAGGAGATCTTTGAAGGCAGCGGGGGATCGAAAGACTTGAGCAGTCAATCTACTTCTTCGAGACAACTGTACCTGTTCGAGGTAGATACCCCGAACCAGCGACTGGGTGGAATTTGCTCTTTAGTAGAATACCCCCTCCTGGACTGATGGTGTGCCATGGACCAATTGCCCCCATAAGTGTGTGCATTACGTGGTGGATAGAAGAAGGTTAGTGGCCTAGGTGCTATGGATGAGCCCTCACCCTCAGTAGACCATGAGCAGATATGGTGGGCCGTGTTTGGGTCCTCAAACGTCACGACTATGCAATCGCCAGGTCTAGATTTCCGTGAGGGACCCACCCAGGGAACTCTTCGCACCATATTAACTCCACTTGTCCGACCATTTGGAATCGGTCTATGCACGTTAAGCCAGTGCATGACTTTGTTCTTTAGAGACCAATGATTTTCGTATTGGCCGTTCACGACCTCCGGCACACCCGTCAGCACCACCACATAGTCATTGGCCTCTGGGGGGAGATCGATATACCCCCCTTTAAAGTTGCTCTTATTATATGAGCCCTGAGTGTGTCGGTGCGTAGTGTTGCTAGCATTCTGCCTTGGAGGAGCACCCGCATTAGTTTGTATGGGGACTTGGGGAGTGGGGTCCTTTGGCTTTGGCGCCCTGGGCAGGAGATCAGGAATTTTATGATCAACTCCCTTAGTACGAGGTTTGGGGATTGGCTGTGTTGTAACTGGTGCTGGAGGGGGAAGGATTGGAGTCTGTGGGACTATATTATTCTCTAGGAGACCTTGGTTTTCTAGACCTCGCAAGCCAAGAGTGGCCAAGGCTATAATGCTCTTTTCCATCTCTAATAGGTGGTTCTCGATGCGAGAAATTCTTAGGTCCAGGGGAGATAGGAGCTTTTTAAAGGTTTCCCAAACTATTCCTATAAACTCCCCATCCCTCCCTTCCTGATCCTTTGAGTGGAGGCCGACTTCCTCTGCAATTATATTATCTTTCGTGGTTGCAGAGGCTGAACCATCACTATCTTTTCCCCGGGGGACCTGTGGCGGGGTAGCATACCCTCCTATGACGCTAGTCACGGGGATATTACCAACGTTGAATAGGTGTGCCCCAGCAATTTTAGCCTTTTTGCGTAAGTATGCAGACCTTGAGATACGTTTCCTTTTGTGTAGGTTACCCTTGATACTATTACATGTGGATACATCGGAAATATCTGGGGAATGGGAAATGGTGGTGAGTTGTTGGTCAAGAATATCCACGGGCGGGTGCTGGCATACAAGCGGAGGTATGGGGCACAGGGGTAACGGTGAGACAAGCGAAACCGGAGTGTGATGGACATCCGCCTGCGTAATTACGCAGCGCTGATGCTCCAGACGCTCCGGGGTAATAGCAGAAGCTATGTGACCCAAGGATGATTTCTTAGAATTAGCAAACTCCAGCGACAACTTTCTAGCAGCAGCCAAATCTAAGGAGACTCGAGTTTGCAATTTGGTAATTTCATTGTCTATAGCAATGTTTGTGCGTGTAATAAAGTCATCCATGGGACCGTTTTGAATCAAACCCCCCTTAGCAGCCCTACTGCGGGTAGCTCGTGTGCACATGTTTAACACAATAGGCAACCAGCATAAGCTATAGGTGGAAGCAATGTGGACTGTACTGATAACAGAGCAAGGGGCGAAAGAGGGGGGCCCAGACCAGACCGCTTAGACCTCGAACGGCCTCAAACGGCCCGCTCTTTGCCCGGTCTTCGCCCCGAGCTGCATCCCGAGCTGCGTCCCGCGCTGCGGGAGTCAGAGGCTTTGATGTAGTGGGCGTGTTGGGCGGGGGGCGGGCCCGCAGGCAGAGCGGACCGGATGCTGACTACCGGTCTCGCAGGGACTCCTGGTTGTTGGAGTCCCCGCACGCTCGCAGCCCCGCTGAGCCTCTTGCCCAGTACCGCCTTGCAGCTCCTTCCTCTGATGATGCTGGCCCAAACACTCCTGGGCGATGCGGCACCCGCGAAGCGGGTGCGGCGAGAAGCGGGTTCAAAAAGAATCAGAAGTGCAGCCTTAACGGTGTGACCAAACGAATTGTGTCCCAGCGAGGAGAAGGTGCAGGGAGCTTTTTACAGTCCTCAGGTGGGCGGGGGGCGGGCCCGCAGGGAGAGCGCACCGGATGCTGACTACCGGTCTCGCAGGGACTCCTGGTTGTTGGAGTCCCCGCACGCTCGCAGCCCCGCTGAGCCTCTTGCCCAGTACCGCCTTGCAGCTCCTTCCTCTGATGATGCTGGCCCAAACACTCCCGGGCGATGCGGCACCCGCGAAGCGGGTGCGGCGAGAAGCGGGTTCAAAAAGAATCAGAAGTGCAGCCTTAACGGTGTGACCAAACGACTTGTGTCCCTATTTCTATGATAAAGCAGGTTTATACTGCTCGTACAAAATACAAAAAGATGTACTATTCACATGCAGAAGGTAAGAGCCATGCAAGTAACGGCAACAGGAACATATACTAGGCATATCCTCTGTTTTACTTGGTAATTTGCATCCGAAGTGAATTAAGGGCTCAGAGTGTTTCATTATCTGCAGGAATTGTATTCGTGAAAGTCAAGGAATACCAGCTCAGTTTAGTACAAACCACCACTTGTGAAACAATAGCACACTGTGGCACAGATGGACAGAACATGTGGTAGGCTGATATGCATCCGATTAGACTGACAGTTTTGCCAGTCACTATCTTTGTTAGAGCAGATTCACAATGCCTTTATTAACCTTCCTGCTTTCTCAAATTTGCTTGAAAATGCACCATCTGTACACTCTTTTTCAAAATTTTCTCATAGGGGAGAAACCCCCGAACTGCCCCCCCCCCCGCGTAGGTGCAGTACCACAATTATTTTACGCCCTCCCTCTTTCAAATGTCACCAGCCGCCACTGACGTTTAAGCTACTTATGTCAGGATCCCTCCAAGGCCTGGGGTCCTTATTTTGTATTTCTCCTTTGCATGGTACCTGCATATATTTTGCGGTCTACCGGTTTCACAGGTGTACAAAAAACATTACAAAGTCATTAGCTTGAATTCTGGTTATGATTAAAGAGAAAAAAGCCAATGAATCATCTTTCCTATGCAGCACCCACTTTCAGCAAGTGCTTAAAAATAAATATGTATTAAGTATCAAACACAGCACCACAATAAAACGAATGAATAGTATTGGAAAACTGTACAATCTCACGCAGAGAACCTTCTCTATAATAGATATATGTACTAACTGCTAGAGATGTCTTAACATTACATCGCGCCTCCTCTTGGAGATTATCCAGTACAGATATAATTATGTACTCAGAATTCTCTAAAATATGAAACTGTTTGCACGATGACTCATTCTATCATTGTGCGAACATGATGGTACAATAGTAAAAAAGCCTCTTTATACAAAATGAAATGAAGTAAAAAAAACAGAAATGGTTCTTCAGTTATATAAGATCAGAAAGGGATCCTGTGAGGTACATATATTGATTGTGAATAATATGGATTGGTTGTTGTGCTACCAGCCAGAATCTGAGGCCTTCTAACATATACAACCACGTTATTGTTGGAAGAACGTGCTGCAATGTAATTTTCCTGTATTTGAGTTGAGAAGTCTTCCACAAGTCTATAGTAAGCAGCCGGCTTGTTCTGTATGATTTGTGGATTATTGTCTCTCCATGATATAAAGTGTCAGGATTTTTATAAAAGATGTCATGATTTACGATTGCTTATTGTGCGCACAAATGAGTAAATTCGAGATAATCGTATATTTTTTCAAGTGAGAACTTTGAATTTCAATTAGGGTACCATGCTGGTCCAATGTTCCCATTATATATAAAAGTGCAGAAAATGGTACAGGGGTTCTTCAAGTAAGGTAAAAAAGGAAAATACTTCGAATATACAGAGCATGGTAGTAAAATAAAAAACAAAATTGATGAGGAAATCACAGATAAAATTAAAACGGTCTAATTAGATGTGCATAATACTGTTCTTGTCTTATGTACTGCTGTACCAAAGAGCCCACCTAAATCAACCAATATTAATAATAATTTCTCATCTTCTCCTTTTGGCAAATGCGGCCAAAAATTGGGTAATATATTTCAACAAACTCACATGGTAATTCATACTTCCACAAAGGGAGCTATTGAAATATGAAACTTAAAAAAACGTGGACTGAACTAAGGATGCACCTAATGTTCTAAGTGGTTGGTGGGGACGTGTCAACTTCACCAGTTTTCACCTGATTGGCAATTGTTCTTCTGAGGCAGACTACTGATGTGACCATATTTGGTCATCACTTGACTCATCCGGCCTTCACACATGGGAAGCTCATCCCTGTGTCATTGAAGAAATGCCCCCATTCTGTATTCCATTTGTAGGGTCATGCATAAATTACCAAGTTACTGGATCACTTGATTGCTTTGCAACATTATAACCAGTTCTAGGTTACAACAATTAGACAATCCGACTGATAAATGCATCTTACTAAGTGGCGAGGAAGTAGCACAGCGGTACAAGGCTAAATGGCTGCAAAAATCAATAAACTTCTGATATACATGCAACCTCCTAATCTAGGGGTTGCATGTCACAATATAATAAATAAAACAGTGTCTAACATAAATAGTGGTTGCAGATTTTCTTTCATTGACCAATTGGGGCTATTTTATACAAAGAGGCCCAGGACATAAAGGGTGTGTGTGCCCACTTTCTATGCCGAAGAGGCACTTTGTTATCACAGAAAAGGCCACAGATGTTTGTGCATCTCCTTCTGTAGTGTAAACATAAAATTAAAAAATGACAAAAAAAATTAAAATGTACCTGCTGCTCACGCCGCCTCTCTGCAGCCTCCTCAGCCTCCTCGTCGCAGGTCAAGCACCCGGATTCCCAGGGTCCATAAGCCAATCACAATGCTGCAATGCAGCGTTGTGATTTGTTCCCCTAAATTCCCCAAAGCCAATCACAACGCTGCGTAACAGCATTGTAAGTAGTCTGACGCTCAGACGTGGCCAGGTAGCCTTTGCATGTTTCCCTACCAAGCTTTGTAATTCAGCCTGGTGGGGAACATGCAAAGTGAGCATGAATGTTTGGCCGGCCCAAGATGGCCACTCAAACCATTCAAGCATAATTTGGAGTGGGAAAACCTCTCATCTCCTCCCCTCCCCCTGCTCTGGCCCACCCCTCCCTGCAACTAGGAAGGAAAAAAGAAAATGAAAATAAAGCGTTTCGTTATTATCATTTTCTTTTTTGTCTGCCCTGCTTTAAAGCAGTGGGGCATGGTCCACCCCTGGGAGTTTCATTGAAGTGTTTGTGGAGGCAAAGAGGTCTGTGAGCCACAAAGAGGTTCTCATGGACACCCCAAACATCCCTCTTGAGGGTGGGTGCAGTATTTCACTGTATCTCGCTTCAGGGGGAACTCTATCCCTCCCTTTGAGCAGCAAGTCGGGTGCAGACAGCACTATGAAAGACAGAGCGGCTACTGCAAACAGCCACTCTGCGTTTAACTAATGTTGTGCCCTGAAGGAAGCACACTATATGTAATAGGGCACACTTTCCTTGTTTGTGCCTGCTGCGTTACAGTGCAACAAGGGACAGTGCCCCTACATAGAACCTGGCCCCTGACATTGCGTGCTCTGAAGGTTGAGGGCATTTGCTAGTCACCTAATGTTGTTGAAGATCAGTTTCACTACTGGCAGCTAAACTTATCTGTACCAGTAAAAGATGTAGCAGCTCAATAATCAGTCACACTATGTCGACACTAGAAGCAAAATCAGAGTGAATGTAGTGACATAAATTGGGCCAGTAATCAATAAATATATCTCATCAAAATATCCAATTATTAAGGGGTGACAAACTATTTATTGAAATATGGACTGTACACAACACATTTGGAGTTGCAAATCATGCAGTTCACACAATCCCAGGTCTGTGTGTGCAAAACAGCAGTTTTCATGGATTTAACCCCTTTTGTGTGAAAGAAAAATCTTTCTAATTTATAAAATAGGTTCAGCGGTTCATTAAAAAAACTCAATTGGGAGGGGATGTGAAAGGGTAACCACTTCCTGATTGGACGTCGTAATGAAATGTATCAATGCTTTGTGACCGCAATTGGCATCGCAAACCTGCAATCGGTTACCAACTCTCAAGTTGAAGGTGGTTGACTTATTTTAAAAGGGGTAGCTGCCCCATGTCTCTTTCGCACATCAACGTTTTCTTTTAAAGCATCACCTTTCTATTTAAGGGCATTTAAACATGTGTAAAAATCCATGGATGGAGTGTCTTCTGCACTTTTTGTTTGGATATTAAAGAGAAATTATCATCCTCTTCAAATCCCTGCTGATATACCATTAATGGTAGTGTTGTTTACTTTTCCTCTTTCACTGCTAGCCAAGTGGCCATTTTGTGGCCATTTTGTTGTGTTGCCACTGTGTGTATGTTTGCCATATGCCACTATTTTTCATTCTTCTCCATGTCATGAGGCAGGGTGGCCGTTTTGATCTGTGTAGTCATTGTGCTTTACTTTCCCCATAGGCCTGCATCCCTTCTTTGTTGTCCATGCCTTCGTCCTTGGTGGCTATATGCCAGGGTGGCCACTTTGTGTAGCCAGTGTGTTCTTTTTCTTCCACTTTTCAGAGCCATTTTCTAGGGACATATTTTTCTTTTTTCCCTGATGTGACTTAGATGCACTTGAGGATGACTGTACTACATATGTAATGTGTTTTTATGAATGTTTCTATTTCCCCCTACGCCTCCTTGACTCCATTAGGAATTCTCATAGTCCCTAGGGAGACACCAGCAATGTTTGTTTTTCAATTACTTGATTCTTCCCTGTACCCCCTGTCTGCCATAGGTGCACACCAGCAATTATTTTTTTAAGCATTATTTTATTTCCCCCCTGCACCCCCTGTCTGACATAGGCCATATTCACACACCAGCAATAATGTTTTTAACTATTATTCAATTTTCTCCCTCCACCCCATGCCTGTCTTAGGTGCTCACCAGCATTTTTTTTTAAGGATTATTCAATTTTTCCCCCTGCACCCCCTTCCTGCCATGGGACATTTTCCCCTTGTGCTTGCCAACTGACATAGTCCATAGGGGTACAGCAGCAATACTTTTTTTAAGGATTATTCCATATTCCCCCTGCACCTGTCACCTGCCATAGGCAAACACCAGCAAAAACATTTTTAAGGATAATTCAATTTTCCTCCTGCAAGGTGTTCCATAGGCCGTAGAGGCACATAAAGTACATTTTTACAATCTGTATGTTATTGAAATATCATGTTATGGATTGGAATGGATACACTATTGTTAATTATTCCTGCTGTAACTGTACTAGATTATATTGTCTATAAATTCAAAATGCCTTGTTTCACTGATTTTTATTCATGCTTGAATGCTTGTATGTGCACGAGGGATATCATCACACAGAGTACAGCCAGACAGAAGGCTAGCAGTTGTGTCCTCCTCTGCTTCCGCTTGTGCGGCGGCTAAGTGGCAACTCCCAGAGCTAGGAAATAACTTGAAGATGGCCCCAAAGGAGGGTATTCCTGCCAAGAAAGTAGCCAGTAGGGTGATAAAAAGAAGGATATTGCCACATCTAGCATGCCACCCTCCACCTTTTTCAGGAAATGTGGTGTACCAGCCGCACCTTCCTCTTTGCAGCAAAAAGCTGGAAGCAGCACTCCTGCATCATCAGCAGCACCACCCAATCTAAGTCTATGCCCAAGCGCCTTTCTCTCAGCGATGTAGCCTTGTCATTCTTGGCGACAAGGAGTTAGCCTGAACTGGATTTGTCTAAGCCGCAAACTAGTACTAAATTATCATTGGCAAGTGGACAATAGGAGCCGCAGCCACCAACAGTTCTTCCTGAAGTAGGAGTAGAAGAGGAGGTTGAGCTTCCTGCTGAGCAAGATGTTGCTCTTCAATAATTGGCTTCACAATCTCCAGTAAGTCAAAGAAAGGGTATTCCATCATCTTCTCCAAGCCCTCTTTCTGAGGATCTGGACATGGTTTGGACCCCTGCTGAGTCCAAGAGCTGATCAAAAAGACAAGGGGAAATAAAAGTTCCTGAAAGCTTTAGAAATATGGAAAGTGACAGTGATGACAATGATCCAGTGATTGTCAGTATGGTGGGTGGCTCAAGCCCCTCCAATTCAGCTTGCTCAGAAGAATGTGGTTCCACTACCTTCACCACCAGCTTTCATATTTGTAAGACCCCCATTGAGGCCTGCATCTACCGCAGTCGAAGTATGCCCTGCAGAGAGGAAAATGACTCAGTCACCTACCTCCAGTTCTTCAGGCACTGGCACACTAAAAACGTTATTCTCCCCAGGTTGGGACTTTTTTACAATTATCAAGAAAAAGGATAACATTGTAATATACTCCATTTGCCAAGCAAGTACTTGCCGAGGTAACTCGGGTTCATACTACAATACTGAAGGCCAAGCGTGCCATCAGTAAACATCACACAATCTGGTGGGAGGAGCACATTAAAAAGATAGGTGCTGGTGGTGAAGAGAGAGAGGAAGCAGCTGAGTGCACAGTGATAGAAGGAGGAGGTGATCATGAGGATCATGAGGAAGAAGATGATGACTGCATGATGACACAAAGCAGCCCTGTCCCCTGTAGTGTGTCAGCTTAACATGCATCATTGAGTCTACAACCTCAGGGCTCTCTCCGGAAGTCGCTTGTGTCAGTGACACCACAATACAAAAAAATTCAAGCTCCTGATATTGTTGTGTGGCGTTTAAAGCTCCAAGTGAATTTTCCCGATTCATGCCCATATATAGGTACAATTCACATTGCCCTTATATAGGCATAGAAATCAATCCCTTATTTAAGCATTGCCCATGCTACCCAAATACAGGCATGGCTACTTCCACCCGTACCAAACGTCACAGCGACTTCTTGGAAAACCAGCTTAAGCAGTCAGGGACTTCTTCTTGCTTGAATATTGATTTGTCCAAGAACTCAGTTACTTTAAGAAGAACAACTATTCCCTAGGGGTTCTTTCCTGACGTTCATATGCCCGACTTTACGTCAAACTATGGCATTCCTAAACACCTTCAAGGTATAACTATACCTTCACTTGCTCTAGCAAGATACGGTGGTTCGGAGCAGTTCGAAGACCTACTTGCCCGACGCAGCTCACTACAGCAAGTGCCGAAGGAAGCCGACTCTCCAGCTGACGCACTGATCAAGAGGCTGCCTTTCTCCTGCCGAGAATCCAGCTCTAGTGTTTCCGGCTCCCCTTGCGGGATGCTGGGAAATTGAGACCCAAGATAGAGATACCAGACCTCCTTCATTCTGATCAAAGTATAGAGCTGATTAGAACCTAGAGAAATCTTTGGTAGATTCTTGGCAAAAACTAAAACCAATGCTACACAATATTTACTTCTTCCCTGGTACTGGACTTAGGTTAGGTACATTGGGGTAGGCATATTTTAGAAGCACCAGTTGAGTATTTTAGTCAATGTTATTTATGTATGTATTTTTATATGGCTTAGAAACCATACAATGCTCTTACAGTATTATTTTATAATGCTATTCTCGCTGTACGCATTATCCTTTGCAGTCTGCAGAACGACTGTAGCAGTTCACTTCTCTTGCAAGAGAAAGAAGACTGTTCAATAAACCCTTTTATTGAAAACGGCCATCTCACTATTTCTCTGCAACTCTGTAGAAACGAAGCATGCACGATTGACTGAGTGAAATACTTATCTATTGTTTAGCGACTCTGAGAGATATATTCTTATTCTTGGGAAACAAAGTTGTCATGTTTATGCGGTTGTCGGAAACTAATCCCTTCTTGTGTATTCGAGAAAGTTTCTAGTGACCTCTGAGTTAGCTGGCACACACACAATTAAGTTTAGTATATTCGATAGAGACCTAGTTGACCCCAGTCCAACGTCTAATCTATAGGATATATTATTCCAATGCGCAGAGCCTATTGGGAATATAGGAACTACACTACAATATGGGCATGTTTAGGCAGGAGGGGCCCTACACACGCAACCACCCAACGGCACGTTTGGACACTGAGAGCTGGCTAAAATGATAGTGTGATTTTTAGGATTTGTGGAGGGCATCTGCCGGAAATAAAAGGTTTCCAGCCAGAACCATTTTTCCTGAGTTGCTGTTCCAGCTCTCTATCATGATGTGCTGCATTTGGTTGCTGGTCCCTTGCCAACCCCCACCTAGAGCGGTACCTCTGCAAGACCCATCGGCCAGGATACTGTCTCCAGTTATCCTGCCCTCCAGGTTAGAGGTGGGTTAACTCTGGTGACTTCTAGGGGACCTAGCCCTACTGGCTGGGCTCTGTCCCATGGGTTTTCCCATGGGGGAACACCTTTCTCCACTAACCTTCCATTGAGATTTCTGTGCCTGCCATTTAGGAATGGCACCCACAATCTTCAGGACCGCGGGGGCTCTGGTTACAGAAGCTCCACGCACTCCTGTTGCTAGGTGCTCTTCCTCACACAGCTGGCAAGTAGGCACTAGGCCTCCAACCTGGTGCTCATCTAAGGAACCCTCCAGTCTCTGGGGTGGGGTTGTGAACCCCTGGGGATGCTGCTCACACTCTCTCCCTCTCCTTTGAGGCAGGGCACTAGTCCGTATGCCCCCCCAATACTCTGGGACCTAACTGCTCTTCTTCGCTTCTCTTCCCTCCCTAATGCCTCCTCAGACCCTTGGACCAATGACCAGGGGTTGGGCTCTTGGGCCAGCTCCCAGGAATCAAAGAGCTCGCACCCTAAAATGTGTTGGCGCAATCCTGGAAAACAATTACTGAGCCTAGGCTCCCTGGGGGCCAAATTGAGCATGCCCTACAAATCATTTTCTATGCTAACCATCACCCAATCATCCAGCGCATGCATGTACTCATTCACACTCAGCACTGGCTGTGTGCTGTCACCATTCGAACTGGTCTTCACCTGTTTAGTCTTAACATCCAGTTCCCTCATGCTTAACTCATGAGCCAAGAGCATCTTCTTCTCTTCCAAGGCAAGAGCGTTCCTGCTCTCCTCTGCTCACTTTTCAGTGTCAATCAGCAGCTTCTTCTCTTCTGCTTGAGCATTAAGTTTTAAAACCTCCAACTCATGCTCCCTGGCCTTTTGGTTTTCCTCCTTTTCCTCTGGGAAAAAACTCCTCCCTGAATGGCTACTACCAGCCCCTGAGGCTGGTCCTTCCACTGGCAAATCATGTGGGCCAAATCCATTCCCTGGGTCATCATCATCCACCCCAGCATCATCTGTCTCCTGAGCCTCTTTGGCTTCCCACCAGGCCCTCAAAGCCGTTTGCAGCACCTCCTTCTTGGCGCTACTTTTCATGGGACATCCCAAAGCTCTGCAGAATTGCCTCAATTGATCTACCTTGTAGGTAAGCAATGCCTCAATGTCGAATTCTAATTCTGCAGCCTCACTGGCTTCTTGACTCCTTTGAGACATGATTTTGTACCCAAGGGAAGGTGCACCAAAACAAAATCAACTAATCCAGATGTATACGTAAAATATATCTCTTAATTGTTGTAGATAATTAGAGTTGAAAATCAGCCAACCTGTTTCGTTCCACAGCTGGAACTTCATCAGGGCTCATCTATTCAGTTGGGTCAGGGCACGGTCTGCCTGCATTCATTAACCAAAACCATCTTAACTTGCATGAAGTAGCAGATATCTTGAGATCTCGACCTCAATTTTAATTTAATTCTGAGTTGAACAACATTGTTCAACACCCCACAATTCAGGTAGCCTCTGTAGTGGCAAGTGTCCTTAATGAGACACAACGACAGCAAAAGCACTTCTTCTTCTTTGAAATATTCGAAAAAAGTCCTTTGAGACATGATGAGTGGCTTAAAGGTCACTCACAAATAGAACCAAAAATTAAAACACAATATGTGGTTGCGACGTGGTCTGCGCTAAACTAGTGTTGTACACCAATCACTGTGAGTGAATTTGCAAACACACATTCAAATCACCAACAGCTGACCACCAAGGTCAGAACTGGCGGTCTCTAGTTGGCTGAGGTAGGTACCTTAGTCCAAATAGGGACCCTTGCTTTTGAGTCAGGGAAAGGAAGGACCACTTCTCAGATAGCCCCTGCTCCCTCCTTGGTAGCTTGTCACGAGCAGCCAGGCTTATCTCCAAGGCAAATGTGTAAAGTATTTGCAACCACACTCTGAGTGACCCAGTGATAACACCTCAAATGGACTCCACATGAGTTTCATAAAAAACAATTATATGTTTATAAAAAAAAGATATACAATGAGACCACACGATAAAACCCAACATATGCATATTCGTAATATTTGTCCTTGCCGGTTATTAGGCCAGCAACCCCTCGTAGGTTCTTGCAGTATTAATGAGCAATTCTCGATGATCCAATGCATTCCTAATGCAATGCCATGTAGATTGTAAGGCAAGAATTAGGCACTTGGTAATGTAAAAGTAATGCAATTCATAATGCAACAATAAGGCAGTTTGTAATGCAAAAATAATAATAATTATTATTATTATTATTGAGTTTTATAACGCGCCTGGTTACCCTTGGGCATCCCCGCGCTCATCCAGAAAAAACACCAAAGCAAGAAGCACAAACATTTAGGCAGGAAACAGATAAGTTTTTAAAAGTTTACGAAACCGCAAAGTGCTCGTTTCCAGGCGCAGATGCAAGGGGAGGGAATTCCACAGTGTAGCCACATTTATGGAAAATCTTCTGCCACCAGTTCTTGCCTTCCTAACCCTTGCACTTTGCAACAGATAAAGATGATCTGAGCAAAGGGCGCGGGAGGGCTTGTAAAGCTGAGCCATATCCCGCAGGATAGGAGGACCTTTCCCTTGCAAAATTTTTTGGGCCAAACAGAGTGCCTTAAATTTCACCCTCTCCCTGACAGGGAGCCAATGCAGCGCCATCAACGCGGGGCGAGCTGACTGACGCCTGGGAAGGTCCGTCAGGAGACGGGCCGCAGCATTCTGCACTTGCTGCAGTTTGTTTAAGGTAGCTTCTGGGGCCCCCAGAAACAGAGCATTACTAAAATCCAGCCGTGAGATGATGAGACCCTGGATGAGTAATCTTCTGGCTGCCACTGGGAGGAGAGGGAGAATCTTACGAGCTGACCGGAGCAGACCAAAACACACGCCAGCGGTCTTTTTGGCGTGTGTCTTAAAAGAAAGGTCCTGCTCTAGCCATACCCCCAAGCTCTTGATCTCCTTTTTGGGGGTAGGTGCATCTTCCAAGCAGCTGGGCCAACTCCTCGATGACAAGGAGGGGGAGGAGTTCCCTAGCATCATCAATTCCGTCTTTGAGCCGTTAAGTTTGAGTGATGAGCTACACATCCAAGTGAAGATGTTAACCAAACACGTGTGCAGCCGGTCGGGTTGATATGCCGACTGGGGAAGCCCTACTACCAACTGAGTATCATCAGCATAGCTGATGATCTTAATACCCAGTGGCAGTACTACACTCTCCAGTGGGGCCATATAAATGTTAAATAAAGTAGGGTTCAGCGATGAGCCCTGCGGCACGCCACACTGGAGAGGAATCGATGATGACTTCTCGTGGCCTTCCCATACCTCAAACGTCCAGCCTTCCAGAAAGGACGCGAGCCACTTCAAGGCCATCCCGGAGACCCCTACCCCCGACAGCCGTTGGAGTAACACCTGATGGTCTACGGTGTCAAATGCCGCACTGAGGTCCAGGAGGATCACTGCCACTGATCCCCCTGAATCCAGAATGCTCCTGGCATTCTCCACAACTGCCAGCAGGGCAGTGTCCGTTCCCTGCCCGGGGCGGAAACCCGTTTGAGAGTCACCCAGAAGGGCGTTAGACTCCAAGAAACCCGATAGGCGACTATTCACCAACTTCTCTGCCACCTTACTAAGACCAGGGAGCAGGGAAATAGGCCTAAAGTTAGTGAGGTCCCCAGCATCCAAATTGGGCTTCTTCAGAAGGGCCTTGACAACCGCTCCCTTCCAACTAGGGAGCACCACTCCTTGGGTGAGTGATAGGTTTATAAGGTCCGTCACTGGGCCGCGATGGTAGGGGCTACCTGCTTCAAATATTTCATTGGTGCAGGGTCTTTTGGCGATCCACTCTTCATGGTCGCCAGGACTCCAAGGACTTCTTCCATAGTGACAGGACCGAAAGAGTCCAGCTCCACAGACTGTGCCCTGGACTCAAACCCTGGATTACCACCCAAGGGAGTCTCTTGGGCTGGCTGAGGGAGAGATGCCAAGATGTTATCTATTTTGGTTTTGAAGAAAGAGGCAAGTTCAGAGCATTTCTCACGAGGATTGTCGTAAACGATCTGCGGTTCAGGAGCTTTCAGGAGTTCTTTGATGACCCTGAACGACTCTTTCGAGGAATTAGACAATGAGCCTATTCTCTCCTTGAAGAACTCGGATTTCGCTACCCGGATAACGGATTTATAGATACTAAGAGCCGCCCGATATTCTCTCCGGCTAGTTTCGCTCCAATCTCTCCTCCACATCCGCTCCAGCCTCTTGCAGCCCTTCCTCAGTGTCCTCAGCTCCGATGTGTACCAGGGCGCAGATCCCACTCCCTTACCCCTGGTGAGAAGTCTTTTCTTGGGGAGGATGGCGTCAAGCGAGTTAGTCAGCCAGGTGTTAAGCTTCTCATCGGCTACTAACGGATTAGACCCGGGGATAGGCCGGGA
This sequence comes from Lissotriton helveticus, assembly GCF_964261635.1. Lineage (NCBI taxonomy): Eukaryota > Metazoa > Chordata > Amphibia > Caudata > Salamandridae > Lissotriton > Lissotriton helveticus. The sequence continues at coordinate 642,093,418 of NC_136071.1, read as the reverse complement.
CGCCTCCAGATGTACCACCCAGGTGTCCACTGGGAGCCTGGACCAGGCTCTTTCTACAGTGTAAACCCTAGGGGTTAATGCCCCTAAGACTTCAAATTGCCACTGGACCTGCACCAGAAAATGATCTGTCCAGGGCAATGCCAGAGTGGGTAATGCTTTGAGGCAGTCCACATTAGAGAAAATGGGATCAAGCAAATGTCCCTTCCCATGCGTTGCACCCGTGTTAACCAAGTTGATCCCGAATGCTTTAAGATCGTGCTGAAGATCTACTCCCAAAGAGTTGGAGGGGTCATCAAAATGGATGTTAAGGTCCCCCAGTGCCACAAAGTTGGCGGTAGAGGAGGCGAGAAGCGTAACCGTTTCCAAAAAGGAATTAGAAAAGTTACCCAAGGTCCCAGGGGGACGATAGACAAGAAGGCCGGCCAAGGAAACAGTAGGTGACAAGCGAAGAGAGAACTGACAACTCTCGCAGTCGCTCACCGCTCTTTCCTGAGCCCTAAAAATTAACGTGTCTCTGTAAAGAATGGCAATTCCTCCTCCCCGCCCCACCGGCCTATCAAGGTGGAATATGAGAAAGCCTGGGGGAAGTGCTCTAACCATATCCGGGCCTGAGCTAGGAGAGATCCAAGTCTCTTTTAAAAATAATACATCCAGCTTGTGATCAAGAATAAGAGAGTTGATTTCCATGGCATGGCTGGGTAAGGATCGACAATTCAGCAAAGCTATTGAAAGCAGGGATTTGTCGGAGGCCGTGTCCCGACCCAGAGTGCAGACTCCACAAGGCAAGAACGGGAGTCCACCCTCATGGGCAAATCTGCATGGAGTAGATTTCAGACACCGCCAGGACATAAGTTCCTCCCTGCTATACTTACTGCAATTCGTAATGCAACAATCAGGCAGTTCGTAATGCAAAAATAATGCAATTCGTAATGCAACAATCAGGCAGTTCGTAATGCCAAAATAATGTACTCCGGCACTGATTGCGGTGCTCTGGATGGTCTCTATGCCACTCTTACTGACTTCCAGCCAAAATATGCCTCAACACTGTTATAATGGAAAACAAAGTGCAGCTCCACACTCCCACCTTGGTACTGCCACTGCCTCAGCAAGTACGGGGCGCGATATGGACTTGAGCAGAGGCTTGCACTGCAAAGATGGGAAAGACAGAGAGTGTTTCTCTCGTAGCCTGCACCCCGTCCCAGGCGGTGACACATGCATGCTAGCTGAGCATTCTCTGGGGGGTACGATCTCACTCTCCTCTCCTCTCCTCGCGGCATGGGCCTCCGATGTGACTTTGTTGATCTTGGGCAGTGGAACTCAGAACCCCGAAGGTGATGATTTGAGGTCTCTCTTTGGCAAAGGCCGGCTCGGGCCAGCTGCGGTGAATTCCCACAGCTCCTCTGGGGATGCCAGTCTGGGCCGATGGCAATGACGATCGCAGCACTTCTGGACACGCTGTCGATCGAATCAGAGAACAAGGCTGCTCCGGGAAACACAGTCACGTGGCAATTTCTCACCAAGGTCTCAGGCTGCAACAGGGCATAAGCACATAGCGTCGCTGAAACTCACTTGAGCTCCGTGTGCACACAATCACAGGGCAATCCTCATGAAGGTCTCAGGCTGCACATGCACAAAGCGTCGCTGAGACTCACTTGGACTCCGGGTGCACATGATCACAGGGCAATCCTCACAAAGGTCTAAGGCTGCATGAAGCACACACACACAGCATTGTTGAGACTCACTTGGAGTCCGGGTGCACATGATCACGGGGCAGTTCTTACAAAGGTCTCAGGCTGCAAAAAGCACACGCACACAGCGTTGCTGAGACGCAATTGGAAACTTTTATGTTCCTGATTTTCCACAACAGGGAGTCAGCTCTCCTCGGGTCCTTGGAGATACATTACTTCGGGACACAGCACACAGCAAAGTCCTTTCAAGCAGGGGGACACAGCACACAGCTGTTCTTCCTTTGGCAAAGGTTCCTCTTGACCGCAAAGTAGTTTCAATCCTTTTTAGTCTTGATCAGTCCAAAGTCCAGGGGTTTCAGCTCTCCTAGTTATACCTCTAAATGTCTTTGAAGTCTTTGAGTTCCGGGGGCACTGACCCCTGTCCAAACCAATTCTGGGAGTCTCCCTGCCAGTGACAACTTCGTCTTTTGATAGTGGGGGTCTGTATCCTCAATCACTCAGCAGGAGATGGAGCCAGTGTTTTATGGCAGTAGCCAAGGCCTCTTCACTTCCAGGGGCTACTCCTCCACCCTACACTCCAGATGCAGGTCAGCCATTGCTTTCTCACCTCCTCCTCTGGGTCAAGACATTTCCCAGATCCTTTCACATTCAAATCCAGACAGTCAATCCACAACCAGGCAGAGAAACACAGAATTGTTAGAATAAAGAAACCAGACACTTCTAAAAGCGTGGTTTCTAAACACACAATTCAAAAACCACCTTCACAAAAAGATGTGTTATTACATTTTGAGTTCAGGCACACTAAACTTCACCTCTCCATCTTAAGCCATACCGAAAGATAGGCTTGAAGCATATTACACAGTGTCCCCCATTCTGTCCTATGGGCAAGATGGCCTTGCAACAGTGAAAAACGAATTTGGCAGTTTTTCACTGTCAGGACATGGTACACGCCTTAGTGCATGTCCTACCTTTCACATACACTGCCCCTCGCCTTGGGCATACCATAGGGGTGTCTGATGTGCATAAAAAAGGAAGAGAAAGGCCTGGCAAGTGGGTCTACTTGTCAGGACAGCAAGGCAGTTTAACAAACTGTGCACAGGCACTGCAGTGGCAAGTTTGAGTTCTCTCTTAGGGCTAATTGTGTGGGTGGCACAAATAGTGCTGCAGGCCCACTAGTAGTATTTGCATTTCCAGAACTGGTACACATAGTGCAGTTTACAAGGGACTTTACTAGTAAGGCAAACATACCAATCAGGGACAACCAATTCCCATTACACTTTACACAGGGAGCACTTGCACTTTGACACTGATCAGCAGTGGCAAAGTGCCCTAAGCTTCTAAGTTGGCAACACCATGTCAGAAAAAAGGTCTAGGGGGAGGCAAAAAGATTAGGGAACTTTAGCTAAAAAGGGCCAAGTCCAACAGGTATTAATATATTCTAAATTACTCATTAATTTGTTAAACATTTGTATTATTTATTATGTTATATGTTGTGCTATGCCTTTAAATTTCACTTATATTTTATTTGTTGGTTGTTATGACTGTGAGAATGTATTGTGGTATTTTAATTACATTACTATTATTTGCATTCATTGATAATAATTGTTAAATAGTGTAATCATTTTGTAATTTGTTAAATTTTTGTAAAATTTAGGCATATCATTTTTAAATATAAATATTCATATTTTTTGTTATTTAATAGAGTTTATAAAATATGTTATTTGTTTGAAATGAACTACTCTCTTTCTACTGTCCAACGTTGGTCCTACTGTTACACCAACTGGAGTGGAATAGATTTCACCCCTCTGCAATCCAATGCTTTCCCTACTGCTGCGCCGACTGGAGTGGGGATAGTAATTTTACCCCTCCTGAGTCCAACTCTTTCCCTACTGTTGCACAGTTTGGAGCGGGAATAGTAAATTTCACCCCTCCACAATCCAATGCTTTCCTAATGTTGTGCCGACTATGGTAGGAATAGTATATTTTACCCCTCCTGAGTCCAACGTTTTCCCTACTTTTGCACCTACTGGACTGGGAATCGTAAATATTAGCCCTCCTGAGTCCAACGCTTCCCCTACCTTTGCAGAGACTGGAGTGGGAACAGTAAATATTACCTCTCCACAGTCTAATGCTTTCCCTACTGTTGCCCAGACTGGAGTCGGAATAGTACATGTCATTCCTCTGTAATCCAACGTTTCCCTTACTATTGGACTAACTAGAGTGGGAATAGTAATCTTTAACCCGCCTGAATCCAACGCTTTCCCTACTTTTGCATAGACTGGAGTGGGAATAGTAAATCTTATCCCTCCTGAGTCCAACACTTTCCCTACTGTGGCACCGACTGGAGTGGGAATAGAAAATATTAACCCTCCTGAGTCCAATTCTTCCCCTACTGTTGAACAGACTGGAGTGGGAACAGTAAAGACTAACCCTCTGCAATCCAATGTTTACCTTACTGTTGCACTGACTGGAGTGGGAATAGTAATCTTTACACCTCCTGAGTCCAATGCTTTTCCTACTGTTGCACAGACTGGAGTGGAAATAGTAAATCTTATCCCTCCTGAGTTTAATGTTTTCCCTGATGTTGCACCGACTGGAGTGGGAATAGTAAATTGTACCCCTCCTGAGTTTAATGCTTTCCTTATTGTTTCATACTTTCGAGTGGGAATAGTATATTTAATATTTATAGAGTTTCATTAAAAAAAATATTACTTACAAATAATTTTTGTGTGTTTGTTTATTTCATTTGAAATTTTGTGCATATAAAATGATGTAATTTTTAACATATGTTTAGTAAAATGTATTTTTATATATTGTTTACTTTTTATGTACAATTAAATTGGAACTATTTTAAATTTTTCAGCAGTTTCTTTGTTGTACTATATAGATAGATAGATAGATAGATAGATAGATAGATAGATAGATAGATAGATAGATAGATAGATAGATAGATAGATAGATTGATAGAAATATATAATTGTTATATTGGTAAATTTAAAACCCATTATAAAAATATAATATAAGTTCAAATGTACATTTGTTAAATAGTTCTAAATTATTTATATCTATGTAAACATGAATACATTCATATATATGTGTGATTATGTGTGTGTTTGTTTAAATTTGTAAATATGTATATATATTTTTATATATTATTCAAACATATTTAATTTATGTTATATTAATGTTATATGTTAAAATATGAAGTTTTACTTAATGTAGCTATATATGTATGTATATATATATATATACTATAAAACAATATTTTGAGATATATATTTCGATGTTAGTGTAAAACTATATTTTTGCACTTATCATTATATGCATAGAAAAATTAAATTTTGGACCCAATATTTTGGTATCTCGATATTTATGGTTTCAATAATGTGTCAGTGATCCACTATAAGGCATCTGCATTAACACCACAGACAGTGTAAAAAAGTACTTCACCAGGGACATCTTAACCAAAGAAAAAGATATCTGCGGAGCTGGATTATAACTTGGACAGGGGCGTGGGATGTCCAGAGCCTAAGGGGATTGAGGACCAAGCACAAGGATTTAGAGGCCAGCCACGGACGACTGGAATTGCCACAAATATCTGGCCAGAAAGCATGATGTGGGTGACAAATTGGGTAGATGCTGGCTTGTCTCCTTAGACCCAAAGTGCACAGGTCACCCATAGGAGCTGTGAAGTCTGCCCATCGCAAGGTGGTTAATTCCAAAGACAACATCAACCTGGCCTTTGAAGCATGCCACAACATGCATGCTTTATCAGGCACAGGAAATGCCTGACCCGTGTACTTTACGGGGCTGTCTCACATACATGATACTACTGAGGCTCGACCCCCTCCAGAAGCAGACACTGAGTGAACCTATATCCATCGAGGATATCTGCTTGACGATAGACCAGATAACACACAATAAAAGTCCATCTGTGTTTTATGCTGGCTGCTATGAGAGATGTAGTCATAGTGGTGCTACTGAAACAAGGCAGGGACCCGCTGAAAATTTGAGTAAATCATGCATGTTCCCCTTGCACCCCTTGTCAGATCTGGAGAGTGCAGGGTCATCATTGTCAAGACTCGACTGGTGCTTTGTCTGCTCTAAGTACCAGGGACTGACAGTATGCAATGTAATGTAAGCACACATTTTTATAGCGCAACTATCGCTCCAAGGATGAGGACCTACTAGATGGCAACTAACACTAACAGTGACCAGACAGTCCTGTAAGATTTGGATCACACTACCACACTTCCCCACGGGCAAGATTGCAATTGCAAAGATACTCAGTTCTTATACTTTTCCTCAGCCCTTCCTATCCACCTCCCAATGCATTTTTTGAAGGAGCATACTATCAGAATTGATTTGGGACACAGAACGAAAATGGGTTGATTTTCGGACACCTCAGAATTCCAAAGATCAGGAAGGCCTTTAAGCCTCCAACAACGAGATCAATTATGCAGCATCCCAACTTCAATTGGTGATGAGATGGCTTAGTGACCTGCAGAACTTCAAAACAATTGCAGTGTTTGAGAACCTAGACACCACCAAATTACTTCACTGGCTAATGTCATAGGGAAAAATCGCTATTCACACCCTATGAGTTAGCATCCATAGAAAAATAATGCTGGTACTGATATGTTCACCCAAAAAGCAGACAACTTCCATACACCCTGGACACCCCAATATGGGCCCTGTCACCACTCAGAACTTTTGGTGACATACATGGGAAAAGGCCGTGGGCAAAGGCAGGAATTTTAGCATTAGGAGACATGTATATTTATTGCACAATACGAATATGGGAAGAGATATAATGCATGTACTTGATGGGCCCTGGGCCCTTCCTTGCATATAGCACACTGACATGCACTATGGAATAACTGTGGTCATTGGTTTGAGTGGAGTCACTCAGTTTGGACACACTACAGTTCCTATTGACTCATAACATAGGCAGGAGAGCAATAACAGAACTCTACTCCACGACACTGACACAGCACTTACCTGCACAGACAGCACCCCAAGAGAGATTGTAGGAATGCATGAGGAAATGTCTTGCAGATAAAGATAGGGAATTAGGGAGTGTCCAGCAACCTTGAGCTAAACTATACCCAGTTAAATTATCCCCAACAAACCTGACTGAAACGCAGACATATAGCCCAGATGTTTCCTGGCGTGAGCTCTGCATGCGCATGAAGACAAACGGTGGATGCGGGGTTCTACCATGTGGTATGGCAGTGCCTGCTGATTGAACAATACTGGTGGAACGCATTGGGGAAATTGGGAGAGGTGATTGAGAGACTGTTTATCCTAGACCTCGTCTAGTGGGTGCATTGCCAGGGTGCAAAAGAACGAGGCACCAGGTAAAGTTTATTGACTTGGCCCTAGTGCTCCTGAAGCAATGCATAGTGATGGTGTGGAAGTCTGTGTCTCCCCTAGGTATTGATACCTTGCGTAAAGATTTTAGTAGATGGGCAACCGCAGAGGCACACGCCCTAGTGAAAATATGCAGATGGGCGCTGGAGCAGTGGGAACACATGGGATGCATAATGGTTAGCCCTCGTATATGCGACCCCTCTGAACTGGGTAGTAAAATGTGGACTCACACAGAGACATGGCAGCATATAGGTACGTAGATAATAACTGCGAATAGTGAGTGCTATGCAGACATGGAAGGGCTTAGCATCTGCCTGCAACACTGGGTGGTCATGGGCTGCACTAGACAATGTATGTAGCCTTCATGGGCTCTCAGACTTAAATAGCAAATGATTTACTGTGGGAAAGAAGATGAACATACAGTGGCATTTGTGGGCTGGAATGAAAGATTTTGTTTATTTACTAAGTCTTATACAATATGCCACTTTAGATGTTTGATTGTAATTCCACCGAATCTGGAGTGGATTCTCACTCCAGTACCAGATGCACAGCTAAATCCTGTGGTTGGGTTTTCCTGGAATGAAATGGGGTCAGCTGAAGCGCAAGCTTGAACAATGTCTGGCAGCACGGGGCGGTCCTCCCAATATCCTCATTATCCATTTAGGAGGGAATGATCTGGCCATGCAGAAGGATGTGGCGGCAATAACTAACCGGTTAGGAGCCACTGAGTTATTTTGGTCAGAAATTGTCCCTCGCAAAGCCTGGAGGGGTGCACGATCACTGGTTGCAATAGAACAGTCCGCAGGAGGGTCAACAGGTCCATGCAGAAGTTCATGGAGAGGAGGGGCCTGGGGTTCATTAGGCATGCACTCATACAGGAAAGAACTGAAGGATATTACGAGAGCGACGGGGTGCACTTGTCTGGGCTGGGTATGGATGTCTTCCTCCTAGACGTACAGGAGGCTCTGTCAGCGGCAGGTTGTAAGTAACAGGTTGGGTGGGGGGGCTCTGTCATTGACGTGGGCCTCCTCCAGAGCTGTGGCGGAGTACAGGGTGATCTGGAAGCAGAGCGATAGTAAGGGTACCTCTGCGGCAGAAGGATACAGTAAGGGTACCTCTGCCTGGCACAGTAAGGGTGCCTGAGCCAAGGACCTGGAGCCGAAGGAGGTTCCGGAAAACCGCGTCGGCGCCCCGTTAGTCCTTCGGGCGGTCGGGGGGACTGAACCGACCGGGGTGTGCCTCACCGCTCCGCCCTGACAGGGGGGGCGGGAGTATAACGAAATGGTAATGTGCTGCATCGTCAGAGCATCGTCTCGCCGTGCAAGATGGCTCCTTAGGCATGTGGGTCATCGAGGGGCTGCCTGCTTTGGATCGCCTGTAAGATGACCCACCATAACGTCATAACTGTGTTGTACGAAATAAACCTGCAGCAGTTCTTTCCCACAAATATGTCTCCTGAGTTTCCTTTGGAAGTGTAAGTGTGTAATGGGCAAAGCGGGGCGAGCACTGGCGGTGTGGGCACTATGCCGCTGACCGCGCGACCCGCAGGGGAGCATGGGCGGGACAGCGCCCTAGTCCCACACGACGGGCGAGCAGAGCCCATATCGCGCCCCTCACTGAGCCCACCTCCTTATCACGAGCAGCCACTGGGGAGGGCTCACCTGGGATGAGGGGCACCCTCTCCGGTATTTAGCACTGCAGCAACAGTGCTCGGCCTCTCTCTCCCACCAGGATTCTCCCTCGGCTCTGCGCTGATCCCACCCTGATCCCTGACCCAGCTGCAGAGCGGCGGTGCGAAGTTGTGAATTTTATAATGGTCATGTTTTGTGTTGCAGGCGGAGTCACAGGGCGATCTGGAGGCAGATGGACAGTATGGGTACCTCTGCGGCAGAAGGATACAGTAAGGGTACCTCTGCCTGGCACAGTAAGGGTGCCTGAGCCAAGGACCTGGAGCCAAAGGAGGTTCCGGGAAACCGCGTCGGCGCCCCGTTAGTCCTTCGGGCGGTCGGGGGGCCTGAACCGACCAGGGGTGTGCCTCACCGCTCCGCCCTGACAGGGGGGGCGAGAGTATAACGAAATGGTAATGTGCTGCACCGTCAGAGCATCGTCTCACCGTGCAAGATGGCTCCTTAGGCATGCGGGTCAGCGAGGGGCTGCCTGCTTTGGATCGCCTGTAAGATGACCCACCATAACGTCATACCTGTGTTGTACGAAATAAACCTGCAGCAGTTCTTTCCCACAAATATGTCTCCTGAGTTTCCTTTGGAAGTGTAAGTGTGTAATGGGCAAAGCGGGGCGAGCACTGGCGGTGTGGGCACTATGGAGTGGATTCTCACTCCAGTACCAGACGCACAGCTGAATCAGTCACTTCTGACAGAAGATTCCATACATTTATCCTTGTTCAGTATTTGTTTATTCCTTGTATTCCAATGTCGTTATCAATTGTTCTCATATCAGTTCATCATGTCACATGAGGGACACATCATATTTTTAACATCAAATGCATCACATTTGCAATTCCAGGCCTTTTTCTGAAGCAAGAATGTATACGCAAATCCTCCTTAGTGATAAAAGTTCTTCCCAATGCATTTCGGGCATATTTTTTGCCCTTCGGCAGGGGTTCACAAAAAATAAACAACATCGACATTTAGGTTGTATGTCCATAACTTAATATTTACAAGCAACAATGCTACTCCCAACTCCTTTGCTTTTTAACGCTACCCCGTGATCAACGTTATCCCTCTAGTTGCGTGATTACACGCTACCAGGTAACCAAACATGCTTCCTCCGAATTGCCTACTCTCTGCCCTCTTCACTTTCCTTCTCTTGCCCTCACTTCAACACTCTACATAATCCCTCCCCAGATATACAAACTCCATCATTCTTTGTGCCTACAGCTCCCATAATGCTATATTTCAAAAGGTGTCTATACACCAATTATTCCCTAATTCACATCCCTGCTCGTTTAACCTCCCCTAACCGTTTTCAAACCACATGATTCCATCCCAACACAGTCTTTGAAAAAGTCTCCCCCCACCTTTAAAGCCCCTTCAATCCATCCGTACGAGCACATTACCCACCCCCTTAAACATAGCCTCATCAATATTACACTCTACCTTAATCATCGGTTGCCCCATTCTCCATCCATTCATCCACTCTCCTAGCGCGAAAATGGTAATCCGTTCCCTTTCACCCCCTCCCTTTTTAAATGCAAGAGAACTATGTACCGCCCCTCCCAATTAGCCTATGATGAAAATTGAATAATTGGTGTGCACTCGGACACCCTTTTTTGGGATTGTAATTCCACCACATAAAAAAGATGATCAGTATTTGGTCAGAGACTGACTGGTTGATTTGTGCTTGTATGTATCATGTATTTAATTTTTCGGAACTACTGAAAAATGTCAATAAGGAGTGACTGATAAAAAAACAGTAGAGTTTGCAAATAGTTCTGCGAGAATAAACTCAATGTAATTTATATTTGAGGCCAGTATGAGTCTAATCCACCGTTCATTTTTCAGCATTCGTGACACAGTGGATCAGAGTATGTCTTGCCCACCTCACCAAGAGCATTTACAATATGATAAAAAAGTTTCATTTCCACTCAGCACATTGTGGGTCAAATTACCATTGTGGGTAAATGTATCTTTTTCTGAGATCCTGTCCTCCTTTTGGTGCTTGGTTATCATGGTGCCCTTACACCCTCCCTCTAACACAGTAATAAGACTTTGAGTCAATTCAGTAACAACTCTACTCTTGGACCATAAGTCAACCATTTAGTCAAGTATTCCTTGAACTCTTTAAAGCTATTTGGACATAATGTATTGTTTTACTTGTTGCTTTTTAGTCACCATAGCCCTGTTGCAGTCATATCTGAATTAAGCCAATACAGTCTAATATGGCACACCTGATTTTTTGTTATGCAGGCTTATAGGCACACAGCACACAACAACTATTCTCCTCCATCTGTCGCCCCAGAGATCACATCAGCCCACCTCTGCACTCTCTTCACTGGTTCCAGAAGTCAATTGATTGTTTTTTTAAGGTCCAATCTATTGTCTTTCAGACTCTATGTGGTACCATTCCTGCATTCCATTAAGCATCTGCCAGCCCAAGTGTAACACTTTCTTGAAGGTCTATTTCTGGGTTAAAACAGCATGAAGCAGAGAATCCTCACTAGACAACTTTGGAATCTTCAAGGCTTTCTCTGTGAAAAAAGCCAAACTCATGAGCCCTGTGTTTGAAACCATTTGACCTAAAGCATTGAAGCAACATCTCGATGTGCCATTCTTACATGATTTGAGCTCTCACATCTTATTCATGTGTACGATTCGCCCTGATCTAAAATGCCACTTACCTTCTACAAGTCAGAGGAGTTCTATGAGCTTCACCCCTGTAGCTAATTTCAACCTTACATGTCCTTTTCATCAATCAGAATATCAGCATTTAACTGTTCTGCCTCCCATGTACAGAACTTGGTCATGGTGCACACGAAACAGCACCATGAAGTGCAATAATTGCTTCATGTTTTATATAATTTACAATAACAATGACAATTAAGATAATCAAATGATTGCTAGGCTGACAAATGAGTTGTCAAACAAATGATTAATCAAAAGGAAATCAGAAGTGTTGCATCATTGCTTATATAACATATAACCATGAAAATGACGCAGGGAATCTAATTACAGGCAAATAAGGATGATAGGTGTTCCCTTGAGTTGGCCTGTCTCGTTTACTTTGCCCCAGAGCAATTAAAGGAAATAACACATCTGTCAAAATTCATTTATACTGTGCAGCACACAATGGAAAGACCATCTACGCTTGCCAAATGCTTAATTTGAACTATTGGTTGCAGGTCAGGCTCAACAGCACTCCTTTTTAGGCTACCAGACTAATTTTTCATCAACAGATTTTGACCCAGAGCAAGAGAAAGATAGTCAGGGAAGGGGAGGAAAGAAAGAAGGTGAAAAACTGGCAAAGGGTGAAAGCAGGGATGAAAAAGAACCTGCAAGTGTGACATATAGGAACAGGTAATTTATGCTGCTGGGGGAAAGAGACAGGAGGTGGGATTAAGACTAGGCAGTCTTGGTGTTGTAAGTCCTCATATTGTAGAAGTAAACCCATTGTATGACTGGTGTGTTCATTGAAGCGACTCCCCCAGAGCAGCTGCAACTATCACTGCTCTCATCCAACTGCCAAGATATTCCAATTCCCTTTGCCCAGTGCCTCTCATTCCACAATCCACCCATGAGCATTGCCACACAAGATTTTAACATATGCCCCTATTTTTCAAAAAATACAATAAAACTAATATATAAGGGAAACAACATTACAATGCAAGGGCATTAGATATATAAAAAAAACTATAAACACTGTGAGATATATAAATTGATCAAATGATACCTAAATAAAATAACAAAACAACAGGAGCATATTATATACATATGCAACATACAATTGCTGCAAGATCTAGTAACTAAACAAATACTAAGAAAAACAGATGGGAAGTGACACACATCCCATGGAAATCAGAGTACATTATATCATCTTTTGTATAGAAAATCCTTGTAGTTCTCAGTAAAATTCCCTTTCCTTTTCCCTCCACACCACAATTGTGAACCCACTCCCAGCAGCGGTGCCTGGTTATCTCATTTGCGGATCATCATTCCATTCCTCTTGAACACATTCCCTTCGGTAAACATCGGGCCACTTTCACGAATCTGCTCTTACTCCATCTGGACCCATCATTCAACGTAACATAACCTCTGCCTACTCTTTTCACAACTTCAGGTTCAGAAAATACAGATGTCCCCTTCCTCACATGCCATAGTAACCTGACCTTAACAGTTTGCCCACATCTAACGTCAAACCTCTTGAATTAACAACTTTTATAAAAATACTTCTTATAGGTCAACTGTTTCTCAAACATCTTCATCTAAACTTCTCGAACATTTACATTAGTACTCACTTGAACCGACCCCATGGACATCGCCAACTTTAGTTCCCTTTTCCTTAATAACTCAAAAGATGTCAAACCTGTGGTACAATGAACACTTGTTCGGTACTCCGATACCATCTGATTTACATGCTCTACCACATCTTTGCCATTGCCATCAACCCTCTGTATAGTCTCGTTTACAACCCTGTTCACTCTCTCCACTAAACCATTTACCCAGAGATTGTATCTCCACTTCCCGAGAACAAAACTGGGGTCCAGTTTTTGGAAAATACTTCATCAGGATAGCCTACTCCGAAGAACAACTTTTCCATGAATTGTATCATTGACTTGCTCATCACCTCTCCCATGAATTACCCCTCAAACTGCTTGGAATAATAATCCACAATGACTATTACAAACCTGTTACGACTACCTAATTTATCAATGGGACCCATAATGTCCACAGCCAATTTCAACCATGGCCTAGCAGGATACTTACCAGGAAAAAGAGGCTGCATGTTGTTTTTCAAGGTTTGATCACTGTTTCCACACAACATTTACTCCTTGACAATGTTTTTTATGTCCTTGCCCATCCATGGCCACCAAAACACTTCCCTTGATCTGCTTTTTGTTTTGCTCCTACCTAAATTACCTTGATGATCACACTCCACAATCTTAAATCTCAGCCCTACGAGAGAAATATCTTTACTTCACCTCCTTACACTCCATTCACCAACACTCAATTTGTCTTTTACTTGTACATAGTCATCTACCCCTGAAACATCAGCAGACCACCCTTCCTTAATGCATTTAAGCAAATTTGACAGATTAACGTCGTCCTTTACAGCATCCAACCATTCTTTTGTAGTACCAAACTTGCCATCAAAACATTCCATATTTGCAATCCACCCCAAATCTTGCAAATCAGCCCCAGAATGCACGTGTGCTTCTTGTAATACCTTGTTACTTGACAATGCACCAGCAAATTCATTCTTTACCCCCGGTACAATTACATAGTAAAATTATACTTCTGCAAATGTGCCAGCCATCTAACAATTCTCGGTGACATTACACCTGAACCTTTAGTGGAAAAATAATGGCTTATGATCAGTTCTTATCACAAAGGGTATACCCTATACAAATGTTCTGAAGTGTCTGGCGGCCCAAAGGACTGCCAATGCTTCCCTTTCAATAACGGAATAGCACTGGCATCGGTCATTCAATTTGACACCATGTTCTTCCTAATTTTTTCCACATACCAAAATGTTGTCTTGAAAATAGTTCACCCATGACATATCACCAAAACTTTTCTGCATCAACCTTTAAAAAACTGGCAAAGTGAATGCGCAGCCAAAAAGGCATTCTATTAAAATGATAACCAACAAATGGGATAATGAACGATGTTAAGTGTCTAGAGGCTTGGTGCAATTTGATCTGGTGATACGCAGACGACAAATAAGAGTGGAAAACGTCTTGTTTTTCCATTTGTGGCAATCATCTCATTTATGTTAGGCAAAGGATGCCTATCTATCCAATTGACATTATTTAGATCGCGAAGATCAATAAACAGCCTAACAGATTTATCTTACTTCTGTACAACAACAATAGGCACCAACCATTCTGACAATTCAATATCCCTAATGATGTCAGCATTTAACTACCTCTCAATGTCAGCCTTAACATCCTCTCTCTATGCCAACAGTACATTTCAAACTTTGCGGACTCTAGGTTGACACCCCCTAAATAATACAATTTGGTGCTTAGATCATTTCAGTTATTCCAACTTCTCTGTGAAATGCCTATACAATTTCCTTTTCTTGCATCATGGCACCAACCCTAACTACCTGCTCATGAGCACCGAAATGTAACTGAATACCCATGGCAGATTGGTGAATAAGACCAAATAAAGGTGCACTTTTTTTAGCTTCATAAACCCTCCCTGATATTTTCTTGTTTTAGTATACAATGACAGCAGTGAAAAACCCAAGCAAATCTACCCATTACCCACTATACGACTTCAATTTGACATACAGCTTAAGCAATTGTTTGCTTACAAAGCTGTCACACTTATGATAATCATCTTAAGATATAATGGTATATCTGTCTCCTGAATCAACCAACATTGACAAAGGATTGCCATCAATATCAATCACAAACTTGGGGTCCCTCACACTCAAACGTCTTTCCTTGTCTAAATCCACCATGGTGGAAGACACTACCTGCTCACCACCTTCACAGGAATCCGAGCCGACATCTTCAGCTATAGCACATAAAATGTTATCAATTTATAACTCCTCATCTCTCATGTCTTGACTACTTTGATCAACTACTCCTACATGCTTAGACCATGACCCTTTACACACACATGCATAATGACCCAATTTTGTGTACCGTAAACAGGTAACATTCCTTGCAAAACATGATTTGTCATTAGCAAAATGGATCCAGCTACCACACCTTATACACGCATTCCTTTGCGCACTAACACGCTTCACTTGCCACCTCTATCAACTCTCTCACCACTCGGCTTTTCATTTAACGTTTTCTCAGATTTTTCATTCTTAATCCTGCCTTTCACCATTCTAACTCTTGCCTCATCATGACCATTATCATCCTTCACTTTATCTTCATTCACAGCGTTGACACACTTGTTAGTTAACTCTTCCCCACAGGCAATAACTAAAGCTTCTAACAAAGTGAGATTGTGAGCACTCCATAACTTTTTTTGAATTGTGACTTTTGATATATGCACCATTAACTGATCACAAATATATTCATCTCGGTTTCCTGTGAAGAGCACAATTCACTATGAGTGCTCTCAAGCTAGTCACAAACGCATCAAAGGATTCCCCAGCTGTCTGCACATGAGAGAAAACTTGTAGATATCACGGATAACATTAGTTCTTTTCCCAAAATACAAATAAAGCTGCTTCATGGCCTTTGCATATAACAACAAGTTAACTCCTTCCTCCACCACAGGAATATCTGGTAGCATAAGGTATATCCTCAAACCTTCTTTCCCTAACAAGTGCCACAATATAGCTTGTTTCCTTTCACTGCCATCCCTTCATTACCTGCAGCCAACTTATATATATTGAAGGCATGAATCCGTTCTTTCCATGGAACTTGATGATTCACAGGACTGACCAAAAACAACGTTGGAACAGCCAAATTGTGCTTTGTGCTTAATTAAAACGATAAAGCAAGCCTTTTATTGAATCAAGCCACCACCAGTACTGAAACACCACTGACAAGTGCGGCAAAACAACTTTAAAATAATATTCATCTGGTTACCTATTAATATCTGTAGTATGTGGCCACCAAATCTACACAATAATGAATTTTCAGGTGTGCGCATCACCGTGACAGGCAGTAAATAGTAAGCCATCAAAATCTCCTTTGCAGAATACCTCAGCCATTTGCCTTGCCTTTCTCTCTTCCCTTTCTGATGTAGTTTCAATGGCCAGGCAACCCTGATAATTGTGTGGCCATTGCGTGCTTCTCCTTCTTCGCCAGGTAATCTGTCGCTCCACACATCATGTGTGCCTCACACTCCGACGTGCTCATTGCCAGGCAACTTGCACAAACCGTGGTGTCACACTCGCTGTCAGGAGCATCCATTGACCCGCTACACCCGCCTGAATCAGCACATCGTCATCTTCAACGTCATTTTCAGCACACCTGATGGTGACATCTTTTGGAAAGCCACCTCCGCTGTCCAGGATTATAGCTCCCTCACACTTGGATTCTGGGGGAGGCTAGCTCATTGCCAATTCATGTCGTAAGTCCTCACATTATGCATGGAAACACATTGTATGATTGACGAGTTTATTGAAGCAAATCCCCAGCAGCTGTAAAGTCGTTGCTCTCATCCAACTCCCAAGACATTCTAATTCTCTCTGCCCAGTGCCTCACATTCCACAATCCACCAGCGAGCACTGATGCACGAGATTATAACACTTCATATTTGGCAACCCAACACCGGGCAGGCCCAGCAGCAATGTTTTGCGAAAAATTTTGGCACCAGTACTTTTACCAATCAGGGCAGAACTTGACAAATGGCTAACACAATATTTCTACAGCATAGGCAATATTTTAATTAATGTTTATATTTCCCTGGCTTCCTGTCACTAACAGATCTAATCTATATCTGCCCCTCAGTAAGTGGTAAGTGATGCAAATTGGAAAACAACATATTATTGATACAGTGGGCATGTGCGGAGGATGGCCAGGGGCCGTCCAAACCATGCCCACTCATTATTTCTCCCGCACTGTGGCAGAATTCACGCCGCGGTCAACGGGTTAAATATTGTTTATAGAGAACCTCTCAATATTGCTAGTCAACAATTCTCTACTTGGTTTTATTCATAGCACCAGCTGTCCTCAGGATCCTTAGTAAATGAAAATTGTCTGATAATCATCTTGGAATATTTAAAGAAGTACTGGTTAGTACTGGCCATAAAGGCAATTCTTTTCATTCACTCCTCCGAGGAAACTTGCATTTGGTACATTTTGGCATGGCTGTGCTGGTATACAGCACCCTACAGGAAGTTGGTATACTGCACCGTCCACTTGCCTTCAGTGTCTGTTAGTAAATCTCACAGTGAATGCTCACTTTTAAAAGGATGTCTTTGCTTTCCCTTCTGTTATCACTCTGTTTTGACTTTCAGTAATGCTCTCCAAAGTTGCATGCAACTATCTCTTCTACTGGTTTTCTTTAAGGGTGCTTTCAATTTATCAGCACACATCTCATTACTTCTACTTTAAATTACCACTTATCATGATATGTGGCCTTTTGTGAATTTGAGTATTTCTCTGCATTTTTAATAGCAAGGACCAGATTTGTTGGTAACAGAGCGCTTTATAGAGACCGAGGGCCAGATGTAGGTAAATCGATTTTACCGATTCTAAAAAACCGAATTTTACCGAATCGGTATTTTAGATTCGGAAAATGGCATACAGGAAAAAAATTGGTAAAAATACCGATTCGGTAAAATTCGGTATCGGGCAATCGGAACTTACCGAATCGGTATTTACTGAATCGGTAGTTACAGTTTTGGTATTTACCGAATCGGTATTCCCTATTCATTCCTATGGGCCAAAAGGCCCATAGGAATGAATAGGGAATACCGATTCGGTAAATACCGAATGGGTAAATACTGATTCGGTAAATACCGAATCGGAAAGCAAACAAAAGTGAAACTCAAGTAGGCAGCCAATCAGGTGCTACCACCCTCCCCCTCCCTACCAGGAAGTGGCTACACAGGCAGCTGCAACTAATTAAAGGCTTCTGGAAAGGCAGTTGGAGCTGAGCAGAGTACAGGAGCATCAGAAAGGGTTTTGAGCACTTTTAAAAGTGAAAAATCACAAGCAGCCAAGAAAAAGAGCAGCCTGAGAGGAGGAGGAAACTGAAATTCAGCAGCATGGAGCTGCAGGTCCTTGTGGAGGAGGTGGTGAAGGTGCACCACAAATTGTTTGGCAGGCAGTCCCTCACTGTGGCTGAATCAGCCAAAAGAAAAATCTGGCTGGACATTATGGAGAAAGTAAATGTCGTTGGGGTGACCACCAGGGACACAGAGGACCTTAAAAAAGGTTTTTATGACCTGAGCAGCCAAACCAAAAAGAAAATGGCAGAACATCACAAGCAGGCATCAAAAACAGGCGGAGGCAAAAACCCAGCACCCCCCCTGACTGGAGGTGATGATGGCCTCACCCATAGAACCAGAGAGCGTCTACGGACTGGGAGAAGTAGACAGCTCGGCCATAGCTGCAAGAAAAAAAGGTAAGACAAATGCACTGCATTCCCCCCAATACCAACACCCTTACCTGTACCCTTAGTGGGCAAGTGAACCCAAGTCCAGTACGGCTAGCAATATACAGGGCCAATGCATGATGCGATATGTAGACAGGAAATGTAAGGACATGTCATACAGCACACCAACCAACTAGTTCATGTAATGACTGCATACAGAACATGGCCAATTTGATAATTATTTAATTGTAGTGACTGTGAGACAGTAGCGCTTAGCTAATGTACGCTCATATGTCCACAGGTGAAACGTCTCGCAGGCGTTCGCAGGAGGCTGAAGGGATGCCATCTGAGAGGGAGGAGAGTCAGGATGCAGGACAAAGTACCCCCAACGTACCACAGGACAAAGCTGCATCAAGTAGCCATCCACCTTCCCAAGACACAGAAATGGCCCAAGAGTTGCTGGCGTCCCTTAGCAGATCTCAGTCCCCTCTCCTGCTGTCATCACCAGAAATGCCAGCATCACAGCATGATGTGATACCCCCATCACAACCAGGCAGGAGGCATGTCGTGGCTCCACTCCCCGATTTGGAGTCCGTAGCAGCTGACATGGAGGGTGACAGACCACAGAACTTGCCTGTAGCAGTGAGCTCTGGCACAACACACTCCAGTGCAGGGATGGGCCATAGTACTGCAAGACGCCGCAGAGTGCAAGAAAGGCCAGCAGATGCACCAGTTGAGGGTCCAAGTGTGTTCCTTGGTCTGGAGGGGAGCATGGTGCGGATACAAAGGATGCAGGGAAGAGCCATCCAGGCATGCCAACGACAGCTGAGGTCCCTGAATAGTAACATTGGAGAGATAGGAAAGGGAATCAGTGAGCTGGTACAGGTCAACAAGGAGATGGCAGCAGGGATGCGGGGAATCAACAACTCGGTGCAGCTACTATGCACCAAACTAGACAATGATTTTGCTGCAAGGCACCAGGATAGGCATTGTGCACATGTCCAAAGTACAGCCATCAACCCCCTGGCCACTGCCACATCCCTGTTATGCAGGAGAAGCTCCAACATGCAGGAGGCCATGACACAAAACACAAATGAGGTCACTAGGGGCATGGGCAGGATGACCAGTGCTCTTGAGGCCCTGTTGAATGCACTAACTGCACACACAGCTGCTCTGGATGTGCCTGTAAGTGAGGAGAGCACGAGCAGGAGCAGCATTGGAAGCACGCTTGTAACTGAAACTAGGAGGAGCAGGCGCCATGCTGAGGCCACAGGCCAGCAAGACAGTGAGCAGGTTGAACAACCTACTAGTGTTACTGGGAAGCGAGCAAGGAAATAACTTTCACAGTTCATGGTGAAGTTAACCAGAACTGAGAGCATTGCAGTTAAATGCTTTTTTGTTGCACCTTTGTGCTTTAAAAAACCAACGTCATTACAAAATTAAACTAGTGTTGTAGCATGCTACGCCTGTCTTTGTCTCCTTACTTACTTAAAAATAGTTGCGTGTGACCTCTTCCCGTCTGTGTCTGCCTTCAGTTGATGTTGCTCCTCCAGATGTGTGTGGTTCAGGCACTGCTTCCTCGTCGTCATGGTCCTCATAATCTGAGATTTCCACTTCTGTGCCCTTCTTGATCGCCAGGTTGTGCAGCATTGCACAGGCTGCAATCATTTTGCAGCAGGTGATTGGTGTGTACTGGCGGGCCCCTCCACTTTTATGGAGGCAGCGAAACCTGCTCTTCCACATGCCAAAGGTGCCCTCCACAATGTTTCTAGTTGTTTTGTGTGCCCTGTTGTATCTCCACTGACTTGGTGTTGTTGGGTTGAGGTAGGGTGTGAGGATGAAGGACCGGAGTGCATATGCACTGTCCCCTATTAGTAAAAAGAAATTAACATCAATCACATGCTCACACACACCCACCTGTAATACGATTCAAGTGATTTTCACACAGTGTCTCACCTAGTAAGTATCCTTTGCCGAAGTCCCCCGCAGTCAGGTGTGCGTAGATCCCACTGTTTTGGAAGATGTAGGAGTCGTGGGTACTCCCTGAGAGTTTGGCTACTATGTCAGTGATCACGTATTTTGCATCACAGATCACCTGTACATTTATGGTGTGGGTGGATTTACGGTTCCGATAAATGTACTCTGTGGCAGCAGGTGGGCATATTGGTATGTGGGTATCATCAATGCAGCCAATGATGTTAGGGAACTGTGCCATCTGATAGAAGTCTGTCTTTGTCCTTAGCAGTTCTGAATGCGTAGCAGGGAAGCTAATGTAGTGCTGCATTCTCTGCAACATGGCATCAAGGAATTTCTGAAAGAAATGGGACAGACAGCTCTGGGACACCCCACCTACCGCAGCAACCACACTCTGGTAGCTTCCAGATGCAAGCAGGTGTAGGCTGCACAGCACCTGCACATGGGGGGGGATGGCGTGCGCCCTTGGGGTAGGATGGTCCAAAAGTGGGTGTAGGTCCCTGATGAGGTCCAGGATTGTTTGTGGGGCCAGCCTGTACCTCTGTAGGATCTCAGGCTCAGTGAGCTGGAATAGTGTGATCCTCTGCCTATACACCTGCTCCTCCCTCCTCCAGACCCTCTCTCCTTCTGCCTGGAGCCGTAGCCGCCTCGCAATGACATATAATGCCGCCATTTTGATGTAAGTGGTGCATTTTGGGGCCTTTTTTACCACGTGATTTCAATCCATGGTAAATACCGACTCTTAAATACCGAATTTCATGCAAATTCTGTATTTAAAAGGGGACCTACATCTCGAAATTCATTTTTACCATTTCTTATATACCAAATCGGTAAATTTACCGATTCGGAAACTTTACCGATTCGGTAAATATAATGAATCGGTAAAGTTTCCGATTCGGTAACTTTACAGATTCTGTAAATTTACCGATTCGGTAAATTTACCGATTCGGTAACGTTACCGATTCGGAAACTTTAACGATTCGGTATATTTACCGATTCAGCTACTTTTTGGTCCCCTACATCCCGAATGCCCAATACCAGTCGGTAATGGCCGAAATTACCGAATTTCGGCCATTACCGACCGGTATTGGGCCACCTACATCTGGCCCCAAGTTCCATCATCAGCAAAATATATGTAGAAATTAGAGGAAAAAAATATTAGATGACCAGATATTGTAATGCATGCACCATGAAGTAATTGCAGACAAAGATTAAACAAAAATAAATAAGTGTACATTTACAGTATTTCTTTCATTTGTTCAGTACAGTTTGAGACAATGCATCATTCTTTAGGCAATAGTCATTTTCAGGGATGAGAGTATCTACTCTTTGAGAGAGTTTAAGTTCATAATAAACCGAGTTTACTAAGCCATTAGTGTGGATATTCTTATCCAAGGTATCCTTATTCAACAGTCTAGTGCATAAGACCATTCAATAATGGACAGACTAATCTAGCATGTTAAGTGTACTTAGTAACGGTTACACGGGAGTGGAGCACTTGGTGGGAAATCAGCAGGAATAAAGTTTTGAGAGGATTAAGCTTGAGATGATGCTGTGTTATGCAAGGTTGGATGTCTTCAAGAGTCTGAGCCAGAAAGATGTCTTCGGCTGAAGAGATGTTCCTTTAAAGTTGATTGTCATCAGTGTAAAAGTGGTATGAGGTATCGGTGTATTTGAGAATATAGCCCTGGGTTACCATTTACAGACTGAAAAGTGTGGCTGAGAGAATCGAACATTTAGTTGGAGAAGGGAGAAATATTTGAGGGAGAACTTTACATTTTTATACTTCAACATTGATTATCTAGTGTTGGAAAAAATGAAAGAATACAACTGTTCAAACTCATTCTAACCCTTTGTAATGAATGTGCTTTTCACTAAAAGGACACACCCAAACCCTGCACTCCCACTTTGGAGGCAAATATATAACTGCACCTTTAAATAATACACTTTGACCAACACTCTTTTAAAGCGAGGTAAGAAAACAAATCCAGGTGCATGTAATAAAAAACACAAGTTTATTGATGCAATGTTTTAAAAAGGCAGGCCGAATATATCAGTAATTGCAGACTCACAAATATCAAGTGATCTCTTAAATGAAAAATTGAAATAGAATGCAATCTATCTATCTATCTATCTATCTATCTATCTATCTATCTATATATATATATATATATATATATATATATATATATATATATATATATATATATAAATATACATATATATACAGGTAGCATGGAATAGAACATATGTACAGAAATGGTTAGGAACACCTCACCGACTGATTCTGCAACATCCTCGCCAACTCTAGCTGGGGAAGCCCGTTCAACAGCCCAGGAAGGAGGAAGGAGTGAGGACTCAAGTTCTGTCACCTCCACAGCAGAACATCTATTCTGTGGTGAACTTCCACCTGGGCCTCGTAAGCTACCACCTTTAATACCATTATTTAACGTGAAGCGAAGCTTCTAGAAAACCTTGCCCCCTTCTCATTCGAAAAAACAGAGCTGTCTGATACCAGTCTGCGTGAAAGCCAAGACGGAGGCTGGCCAAGCTCCCGTATTTTGACTCTGAGGCAGAGTTGTACATTCCACAGACACTTCCCACAACATATTTCAGTTCACTCTGTCGGTGAGGTGCGAAAAACAAGTGAGGAGCGAAATCATGCCCTCCCCACCTTGTGCTATGTGTGAGCACAGGAAATGGCAACGCCAAAGAAATCAAGATGACATGAGGCCATCAAAGCCAATAGTAAGAACTCATAATTAACAAGCAAGGCAAAGTAAGGAAAACAAGATGACATGAGGCCTTGTCAAAGCCAATAGTAAGAACTCATAATATAAATGTACTGTTCAACTCCATGCCAGCTCCCACTAAAAGATAGCAACATTACAAGACAGAAGAGAAGCAGGTATATACAGCACCATCCTAAATTAAGGTCAGGGTAAAATAGCACACTAAAGTCAGTTAAAAGGGTGGTAGTTGAAGGTCATCATAGGGTGCCAAATCACAAGAGCGGCTCTTTCACTACACCCTTAGGGCCTTATTACTTTGTTGGCAGGACACCGTTTCGTAATCGGGACCTACTGTCCTCCAGTTGGCGGTCCCAACCGCAGCATTACAATGCGACCACACATGATGCAGTCGCATACTCACATTTCTCTATGGGAGCTTGTGCTGCAGCCGTAAACCAG
This sequence comes from Lissotriton helveticus, assembly GCF_964261635.1. NCBI lineage: Eukaryota > Metazoa > Chordata > Amphibia > Caudata > Salamandridae > Lissotriton > Lissotriton helveticus. Next base: position 642,069,499 of record NC_136071.1, on the reverse strand, counting down.
CAGTAGCACAAGCTCCTATAGAGAAATGGGAGAATCTATTATTTCCTGCACCGCGTGGCAGGCACCTCAAGTTGATTAACAGGGGGGCACCATTGGTGCCCCGTATGCACCGAACCAGAGTCACAAAAATCAGGGGGCCCTGCTAGGGCCCCCAATGTTGCTTTCCGACAGGTGATCTGTGTCGAAAAGCCAGAAATGGAAAGCCTATAAACCCACATTGTAACCCCTACAGCGGAAAAGCCGTCCAAAGCGATTATGGTCAGGCCTCCGACTTGCCTGTTTGACTTTCGCCTGCGTCATAATGTGGCAGTTGAAAATGAAACCCGCAATGAAACTCGGAAAGCCAAGTCTCAATGTAATGAGGCCCTAAGTATTTTTAAGAATGTGGATAGTACCATATCAAAAATAGATAGCACGTCATAAAGAATTAAAATGGAAGAGTCACTGTTACTTAAGTGTGGAAAGCCTTGTCAAAAATGTGTAGCAGAGCAGTTTCTCTATTGCATCCTACCTACACACTTGGCTTGCCCTTGTATTGGGAACTCAGGTCAATCCACATTGGACTTTCTATTCTTTTGTGATTTTTATTCTATGTGCATAAAGCTCTTTCTGCTCCCCTTGATAAAGAGGCTCAGTATTACAGACATTAGTGCAGCATTTAGTATGCTGCTTCAATTCAATGATGATGAGTCAATTGCTCATACAGGTGCTTTTTTGAGAACTGCTGTACAAGCCCGTATTTTGATAAATAGTGTCTAAATCTGAAAATATAATCATGCAGTATTGTTATTTTACGAGGGTTTTATATAGTGCTTGTGTACCCGAAGGTGTCTTGGTGCTGAAAGGGAGGTTCAGGAAGGTGGTACAAGTGTGGCCCTAGATGTTAGAGGAGCCATGTTTTCAGCGTTTTCCTAAATTGTAAGAGGGACTGGGATTTTTTTTAGTTCTAACGGAAGAGAGTTCCACAGTCTAGTCTTAGCGGTCGCAAAACTTTTGCCACCCCATCGAGCTAGTTTGTACATCATTGCTCCAGAAGAGGGTAATGGTCTAGAAAGTGTGCATCATTTGAAAGACTGTCCGAGAGCCATTAGGCCAGTATTGAGAAGGGCCTTATAGGCAATGCATAAGACCTTGAATGTTATGTTATGTTATGTTATGTTACGTCTATTTATTGTGCGCGCAGCGACTCCAGCCAAGGAGCGTCCCGGCGCAAAGACAAGGTAGCTCGTAACACAACGGGATGTAAAAAGAGGCAAATAAACAGCTAAAACAGGAGCAGGGACACAGACAACTAAAACAAGAAGGTTTTTATCGCCTTCCGGAAAGTCAGAAGGTCCTCAAGCAAGCGGATTTCAACAGGCAAGGAGTTCCATGCTGACGCAGCCAGTATCCGAAACGAGCGGCCTCCCATGCGGCTAAGCCTAAATCTGGGAACCACCGCAAGGGCCAGACCTTGGGAGCGGAGGCAACGGGCAGGAACATAGAAAGACAAACAATTCGACAGGATTTCCGGGCCTGTACCTCTCAAGATTTTAAAAGCGAGGCACAGGACTTTAAAGAGAATACGCTTCCTAACCGGAAGCCAGTGTAGGGAGCGAAGGACACCTGTCACTGAGCAAAATCTTGGTAAGCCGACGATCGCCCTCGCCGCAGCATTCTGAACCCGTTGTAATCGGGTTAGTTCAGCCTGATTGGCCCCAGCCAGGAGAGAGCTGGCATAATCCAGGCGAGAGATGATAGTGGCCTGGATCACCAGCTGCCTGGTCGGGGCGTCAAAGAACTTGAGAACAGGTCTCAAGCCCCTCAGGAGACCGAAACAGCAGGCCGCAGTTCTTTTCGTATGGCCTATAAAAGAGAGGCCCGCATCCAGCCATATCCCCAGATTTTTCACTTCCGATACCGGGATCGGAGTGGGACCCAACTCTGGAGGCCACCAGTGGTCACCCCACAGCTCCACTCCCTTCCCGACGACCAACACCTCTGTTTTAGTGGCGTTTAGCTGAAGGCAGTTGCCTGTCAGCCAACTAGCCACCGCCTTCAGTCCGGACTGAAACCTGGGGGCCTCAATTTCCGCATCCCCGCTGAGCGTAACCGCCAGCTGAGTGTCGTCGGCATACGAGACCAGGGTAAGGCCCCACTGCCTGGCGACATCAGCCAGCGGCCTCACGTAGAGATTGAACAACGTGGGACTCAGCGAGGACCCTTGCGGAACCCCCATGGCCAGTGGATGGTAACTGGACTTGAAGGGAGGGATGGCAACACAGAAGGAGCGGTCGTCTAAGAAGGAGCGGAAGCATTGCAATACCACACCGCCAATGCCGGTCTCCTCGAGCCGACGCAGGAGGATGCTGTGGTCTACCGTATCAAAGGCGGCGCTGAGATCTAACAGAATAAGCGCCGCCGTTTGACCAGCATCCAACCTTGCCCGGAGATGTTCCACCATCACAAGTAACGCAGTTTCCGTACTGTGCCCAGCACGGAATCCGTTTTGTGTGGGGTCGAGGGCATTGGTCCGAGTCAGATGTTCAGACAGGGCCAAATTGACGTGGGCTTCAGTGATCTTGGCTGGCCAGGGTAGCAGCGAGATGGGGCGATAGCTTTCAGGCTTAGAGGGGTCCAGGGTAGGCTTTTTAATAATCGGGGATACCACGGCTTGTTTCCACTTAGATGGTACAATTCCCGATTCCAAGGAGAGATTGACAAGGGAGCATACAACTGTACGCCCCATAAAAGCCTGGTCTCGAAAGAGAGCAGGCCTTACTGGGTCAGATGGAGACCCAGATTTAACTTGCAACGCAAGTTTGTCAAAACCGTCCAAGGCAAGGGGGGGGAAAACAAGCAGTGTGGTCTGATGGTGAACCCGATTAATACTTTCCACAGTGGACCCTATGCTAGGGAATGTCCTGTAGATGGCTAGGACCTTCCCCAAAAAATAAGAGGCAAGGGATTCACAGTGGGAAAGGGAGCCTACGGTTGTAGTGGTAGTCCGCTTCGCCATAAGTTGTTTTACGGCCTTAAAAATAGCCTTTGACGGATTTGGGCTGTTCCGGAATTCGGTAGCATAGAAGGCCGCACGAGCCCTGCAGATAGCTCGATGGTAGAGCTTAACGGACCTGGTATATGCGGCTTTTAAATCAGCCGCATAGGTTTTCCTCCAGGCCCTCTCTGCTCGTCTACAGGCGCCCTTTAGGGCCCGAAGTGCGCCATCGTACCAGGGACTGGACTCTCTAGAGTTGATTTTAGTTGATACAATAGGTATCAGAGAGTCCAAGGCCCTGGTGATCCAAGAACAGAAGAGGTCATACCCCTTTTCCACATCCGTCAAAAGGTCCAGCGGCTCCTCTAATAGAAGACGATGGAAGTCCTCTAACCTAAGCTTTTTCCAAGCCCTCTTCTGAACCCATCTAGCCGACGAGATGGAAGGAGTGGCAGAGACAGGGCATAGAATGGACACCAAGAAGTGATCTGTCCACTCCACCGGAGAAACAGAAATAATTTGAATCCCCGGCAGATTGGTGAACAAGGGATCCAAAATATGCCCCCCCGAGTGGGTAGGCTGGGACACCATCTGAGGGAGTTGAAAGGCCTCAAGGTCAGAGGAGATGGAACGCACTGTCAAGCCAGAGAGGGTGTCGAAATGCAGATTTAAGTCACCCATGATAGAAAAGTTGGCACAATCTGCAACCAGAGGGCCAACAATATCGGGGAAAGCATTTCTGAACGCCACCTCACTGCCGGGTGGACGATAAACGACCATCCCGGACAGGGTAAACTCCGGGCTGACAGAGACCTTGAACATGGCGCTTTCGCACCCAGAGATGGTTAGGGCGCTCCAGAAGCAAGGGTAGATAGTTTTTACCACTAACGCGATACCTCCGCCCCTAGACCCTAATCCTTTTTTTTCGCAGACAGCCAGTGTAAATTTATCAGTGCTGTGGATGCCGATTGAAATTTGGGGAGTTTGAAGACGAGGCGGGCTGCTGCATTTTTTAGGGTCTCGAGTTTGAATAAAAAAGTTGTGCTAAGGCCAATATATAGTCCATAACAATAGTCTAGGTTGGTCAGAATTAAAGTAGACATGACCGATTTTAGTAAATGAGGGGTAATATGGGGTAGGATTTTCTCAGCGTTTTTAAAAGAAAGACAACTGAATATGCAGTTTGGTTGATCTTTTTTTATCAGAGAGGACACCCAGATTCTTAACCTTTTCCACTGGAGATGGAATAAGGCCCATATCTGGTGGCAACCATGCTGGTTACAAGAAATCAGTATTTTTTCCGAAGTAATATCTCCATCCAAATTCCGATTTTTTCCATACAGAGGTGGAATTGTGTGGCTGTGTGTACAGGATGTCCTGTGGCTGATATGACGATTTGTGTGTCGTCTGCGTTGGGGACAATGGAGACACCAAAGATCTAGATGAGTTTTACCAGAGGGTCAATATACAGATTAAATAAAGACGGACTCAGTGATGCTCCTTTAGGGACTCGACAGGGAAAACTCCAAGAGGTGGATGAGAAATTTTCTAGGGTAATGAATTGTTCTTCATATGCTAACAATGATGTTAATAGGGAGAGGGCTTTTGTCCCTAACGCCAATCTCAAAAAGGCGCGTAAGCAGAATGTCGTGATTGACGGTATCAAATGCCACCAAGAGATCCAACAGTATCAGTGCCGCATTTACTCCTTATATTGTTGATATGACATGGTACTTAATTACATATTTTAGGAACTGTTTTAATTATTTATAAGTTTTATTGTATACATGTTTACATGTTATGTGTTTTTATTTATGTCTGAACTTGTGTGGATACTTTTTGTACCCGGATAAAGATGAATTGATTGATTGACTTGACTTGTAGCTTTCTACAAGGTACTTTTAGACTACAAATTGCTCGATATGAGTTACCACACATATTTCCATGACTTTAACAACGAAGTGTAAATTTGACAGAGGTTATTCAAGTCTTCAGGATCTGTGACAGAGTTTTTCAGGAAATGAGTGACCCAACCTTCCTTTAGCCAATACAGGAGTATTTATTGCATCAGAAAGCCATTTAGCAAGCGTGTCCAGTAGGTGATTAGGGCGGTATGTTGAACGGAGGTGTGCGATCTGCAAAATGAGTGGCTGGTCCTAGCTATGCAATAGTGTTGCATGTTTCAGTTTGAGTAACATCACGGGAAGAAACAAGAGTGCACAAAGCTTTCTGGAATGAGTGGCAGCAGGTCTGTTCAGGCAGGTGTCTGAGGGACAGTTCTATCATATTCACTTTCGCTTAAAAGAATGAAGAACGATTCTGAATAGTAGGGGCCGATGGAGACACTGATGACTGTTTTAAGTCTGATTTTCTATCTGGTGATCTCATTCTCACAAAAGTCGTTTTTCCCTCAAATATTTGTTTTGTTATTGCGTTTCTCTCACTGAAAGTTTTTAAAGATTCAGTGATGAGGAATTTAAAAGACAGAGGTACTCTACTACTCTGTGTTATTTTCTCTCCTCATTTGGTTCTTTAAAAACAACACTGTGCCAATTTCTTATTTTCAGTACTTTTTAATTTTGTGGGACATATTTATTGACATTCCCGACAGGCTCTCAATCTACTGATCTTTGAGCAAGGTCATCTTCCAGTCTGAAGGGATGAAAGTGGCTCTGCTCAGAAAGGCCAACGGAACTTAGTGAGCATCATAAGCTCACTGAATACATTGCATTCTCTACATACTTGAAATCATCAGGATATATTTAGTACAATGAAAACCACAATATTGAGCTACTATGTGATAAAGGCATTAGCACATATTCAACCATATCTCAGGCAAGTTCCTTTAGTACGTATTGTCCATAGCAGAGAAAGCCGATTGCATAGTCATGAAATAACTTTTCTCACCCTGTGGATATTTTCATAATACTCGCCGGACTGATGGTTGCTCACTAATGTAAAGTATGTGCTGTTTTTGATGCCTGCCACGTGTAGTGGCCAGGGCGGCTCCTTATCAGTAGCGGATGAGCGTTGCCCCGCCTGCTGTCGCTGCAGCAGACAAACACAAATAAATAATATGGCATTTCAATGCCATTTTATTTATTTGCCACTGCACCGGCGCACGCAGCCCGAGGGTGGGGAGGGGCTAAATCCTGCAAATGCAGGATGTCAGCACTGGTCTACAGTAATTGTGTTTTTATTCTGCTTTGCATAATGTAAATGAATTGGTTAATGATATGTGTATGCAACGGTTTTTATTATTCATGCATAATAAACCAAACTAAACTAAAAATATAGTCGGATTGGTCGGGCATCTTGCGACAGCCAGCCCGACATGCGCACAGTACACCCATCAATCCAAACGCTGAGAACCAGCCTGGTGATTGCTGGCCTGGCCCCCAGCCTCAAGATGAGCACTGGGTGAGCCTGCTCCCACCATTCGCCCATGTTTTTGATTGGCTTGTATCATTGTCTTTCATAAATGCTGCCTTCTGATTGATTATGAGGCTTGTTATTCCCTCCTTAATATGGTCATGTTGTCATTTGTACCCTCCCATGGCTACTGGCCCCTTTACTGCGAGTGTTACATGGTGGGTACGTGTTATTTAGACTGTAAACACTACTTTGTCCGTGCCTTCTCATCCTCTTCTCCCCCTCCCACCGCACTCCCGTTGTCAGTGCTTCCCCCTCCCGTTGTTGGTGATGCAATGCAATAGGTCTTGCATTAATGCGAGCCCTATTGCATTGCAAATGCTTGTTTTTTACTTCACGCCGTATTGCTGGTCTCTGAATTGCTTTGGTGCCATTTGTTTCAGTTTGGTTTCCAATTGCCATTGTGTATTTAAATTAATTTGTTATAAGGATTATTTTATTTATTACAATTTGATAGAGCCCAGGCCGAGACTTGAACCCGGTTCCCCAGGCACAAGATCGGCAGCTCTGGAAGCTACGCCACATCACTAGCTTTAGAAAAAACGTCTATGGTTCCCTTCATGGACGTTTGGCTTTTCGCTTCATGCCCCCTTCAATGACGCGTTCACTAGCTAGTGAGTCAGGGAGAGGGCACACTGACGGTAAAGGCAGGCGACATGACCTGTCCCCTGTGAGAAAGGCAGTGCCCTTGACTTTCACCACACTGCTCCTGCGCGCACTATTCTGTGCATTGCAGGCTCCTCTCCCTGGGGTCGTTGCTTCGCAGCGCTGCACCAGCCTTTCTGTAAGGTACTGAAGCATGAAAGAAAACAAACCTCTTTAAACACCACTTCCGGTAGGGTCTGGCAAGAGACTATTACCCGGCTTGGTGCAAACTTCAGAAAGATGAAACGCTAAGTCAGCCCCACAGGGGTCCATGCACATCACTGCAGGAGGCTCTCATGCAAGCCTAATTTAAGGCCTGTACCGACCTGCTGAAAAAGCAGACACGAGTGGCACTACTCACCACGGAAGGTGGTGGATAGGGATGGGCGTGCCAACAGCAGTGATCCTCAGCCTACAGAACGCCCCACCGCTCCTCCTTCCTCAATTGAACTGACCTAGGCCATGGCACGGCCAGAGAGACCACAGGCTCGTCGAGGGAAGGGGCTTCAGTGGGTGTCTTTGCTTTGGGTGCTCTTGATAGTATCACAGCGAGTCTTCTCGTTATAGACTGGTGGTCGGTGCTCCTGTTTGTCGAGGCTACTAAACAAGACATGTGGTAGGTAGTATTTGCAAGGATCGCCCGTCTGTGTGGTGTTTTTTTAACCTGGAAACACTAGCAGTTTCACAATAACTCTCCTTAACTAATGATAGTGAAAGACTCCAGTTTTCTTTGGCAGTGTTTACTCTAGTCACTAGAGTGGATAAGGCGGTAAGATTTAGCAGGTAATTTGTATTAATTCACATGGTCAGCGACTAGCTGCCGCCTCCCCCCCAGACTGGCACCCAACACCCAGAAACGTGGACACGAGACGTTTTTACTTTTTGGAAGGCGGGCGCTAGTCGCCCGGCCGTATTTATTAAAGTATGAAATTAAAAAAGGTTTTTTAATTGCATGATCAACAATTTATACAAAAATCATCAGGACATTATATACAAAATTATTGTCAACAAGTTTGAGAGCCTGACCTTAACAAAACTCTAATACATGTTGTTTCCTAACCGAGTCTAAACATCCTCATCTTGATTTTTGTACATTTCTGGCCATATGGCTAGGTCACTACCGGTGTCAGGTCCTACAAGCTGCGCCTCCCCATGAGACGTGCGCATGCGCAGTGTTACCCCGGGAATTGCCCGGTCTACGCCCTGAACTCCATTTACCCACTGAAGGAGGGCCCTTACTCTGCGCCAGCCGGTGACGTCATGAGTATACGCGCGCGGGGTGGCTACCAGCCTAAGGAAAGCGTGAACTACTCCTACCCGCACTCCTTTGCAGCATGAATTACCTTGCCCCTGGAGTTCTAGGAGTGGCCCGCAGGCCCCTCCCCCTGGGCGGGAACCTCCATAGGATGATGCCCGCCCCCTCAGACCTCAAATATGTGCTCACCGATAATGACCTTACCGCATGCCCCATACCTAATAAATACGACGACCTTTGGGGAAAAAATTCTAAAGGACAGCTACACTGGCTAATAAATAATAGCATCACAGTACCGCTACAAAGGGAAAAAAGGCCTAAAGACACTTGGCATCACAGAAAATTACTTCACACACAGTTTGCTAAAAGGGAAAAAATTCCTAAACAAAAGCATCATCACAATATATCGACATAACCATTTCTACTACCATGTAAGACATGTGAACAGTACCTTCAAAAACTTACCATTATACCAGGCATAATGCATGCCACAAGATTTTTGTTCCAAGGGATGGTGGGTGGGAAAAACAAAGAAGCCCCGAGCGCGGGGCACACCGTGATGCGGGGGAGCGTCCAGGGACAAGGGGGTCTCCTGGGCGCTCCCCGCCTCTTTATTCCCGAGGGGCCAGGCGGGGGGGCCACGCCTCCCCCGGCCCGCCCCTCCTGTAGCCCGCCCCCCCTGACCCGGACCTTCTACCTTGTATCCGGGTCAGGGAGGCCGCCGGCCAATCGGTGGTGTGTCGCGCCCCCAGGGCCCGCCCCCACCACCGAGAGACACACAGGAGTAAGGGGGGGCCACGGTCGCCGCGCCGCCATGCGTGCGGGGGGGCCGAGGGCCCCCCCTTTTCACTCTAACCTCTGTTGTATTTGACTTTTCATACTCCACGAATTGGCAGTCTGACTGTTTAATTTTTTACAGCAACACACAATGTGGCAGAGAAACTACGAGGGGAGATGTAGTAATGTGGTGGCAAATTACTTTGTATTTGTTTCGGTAATTTGCATGTTTGTCGCAAAGTACGTTGTTGTGGGAAGCGAGTAGAGTACCAGAAAACAGGTGGAAGAATATTAGTCGGGCGCTGGGGTTTAACATTGTTTTGAGTAATTATTGAAAAACTTTTAGAAAATAGAGATGCGTTTCCCATTGCTGCCCTTTTCAGTGATGAGCTTTGTGTGTGCGTGTGTGTGTGTGTGTGTGTGTCAGTCGAGTTGAACAGTACATTTCTGCAAACTAAAGTAGGCCCAAGGCACACTTTGCAGTGACTGGAAGTGGCTCCAATTCAGACTGGGTGCATCTTCAGTTTCTGCCTGAAGGACCGGTAATTTGCCTTCGAGCACTTCTACAGGGTGTGAACCGCAGTATGCCTTTGGAAGATGTGGGATATAGTAAACCCCCACAATGTCATGTGTGCATATTGCTTCTAATCCTAGAGGTTTATTTGATAACATGATGTATTCTGGGTGTTGTAGTTTTGGTTTGACTAATTGTATAAATGCATCTGCTAGATGTGATATGTAGCACAGCCCGACTGGAATCGTGGAGTTATGACAACAAGGAGTGAGGTGCAAACCCTAGAGTTTTATTCACTTCATTTGTTTGTGATGTGTCAATTTTAAAGTTTTTTCTTTTGTTGCTAACATATGCATGCCACCTTAGATGGCAATAATTATGTATTGTCTTTGAAAGTTTAGTGGCGATTGCATGTTTGTAAAAATAATGTATTTGATAAATAAAATATACAGGTTTTCTAGTACCAGACCTATTGGCTTTGACAAAGCCTGTTTGTTATATGTATTTGGCTGATTTCTAGAGAGGAAACCAACACAGAAGTGCTGCATAAGAATTGTCTTCTAAGCCACATTCATCTCCCCACCACAGCATTAAGACCATCTCAAAGGCCACTACCATTGTCTTTGTAGCAAAGAAAAGGATGGAAGTTTGTCATAGAAAGGGAGGGACTGCAGTGCAGGTTTAGAGAGTTCAGACTGTTTCTTATTTAATTCATTTTTATCACAAAATTGGAAATGTCATTAAGTTTGGTTCAGCACCACCAAAGCATCACTCCGCACCACCACAGCATCACCTCAGCACAGCACTACCTCAGCACCATCTCAGCATCAGCACAGCATCAACACAGCACCACCTGCTCATCAGTGCACCACTACCGGAGCACCCCCACCAGTGCTGCACCAACTCAGCATCAACACAGCACCACCTTAGCACCAGTACAGCACCACCTAAACATCAGCACAGCACCACCTGCACAGCCCCACCTCAGCACCAACACAGCCCCACGTCACACTAGAGGAGCACCACCTGAGAAACAATTCAGCACCAACGCAGCACCAGATAATCTTCGGAACAACACCACCTCAGCATCACCTCAGCGGCACCAACTAAGCATCACTCAGCACCGCCCACTTGAGCACCAGCTCCACACTACCACCTCAGCATCACTCAGCACCAGGACAGCATCACTCAGCGCCATCTCGTCACCAGTGCAGCATCTCCTCAGTATTACTCAGGACCACCGTTATTAGTTAAAGACAAACCCATCAACATTTACTGTTGCTAAACAGTTCCAAGGAAAGACACTAGTTATGAGAGGTCTCAAGTTAAGGGGGACACACACTGTTGCAGTCTAGAAAGCACATAAATGTTGCAAAATTTATCAAGAATAATGATATGTAGGTAAGGATATTAAATTAAAACAATTGTATTCTTTACATAAAAAGAGCATGTATGCACCTCACTAAGGGTTACAATCTAATTACTATTCAGCTTATGTCCCTTTTAGGAAACAAATGTTAATAACAGTCAATAAGAAACAATTTAAAAACAGTTGACGCAGCGTTTCGGTGTACAGTTGATAATTGCACCTTCTTCAGGACCAAAAAGTTTCTTTATCACAATATCTACATGTAAAAGACAAAAAACAATACTTTTAGATATCTCGCAGCGTTGTGTACCCCTATTTTTTATATGTCTACCTAATTCCTTTGTTAAGGGCTTCATATAACGCTCCTTTGATCATTCATTTATGTATTACTGGCTGTTCTATAAGCGCCTAATTATATACGCATTACACCAAGGGTCAAGATTGATTTGCATTTTGCTGGGTCCAATGTGAGTTGGCATGTTGGGCAAAAGAACGATGCGCTAGAATGCTACCCACAAGCGATTGCCAATGGTTAGACTTATTGCAAGAATACTCTCATCACCTTTTATGTGGTTCATGTAACACACTGACTGGCAAAGGGTATGCCCAGGTGTGCGTCCCATGCTCACTGCACCACTGGAAAAAAAGCTACAACTGCCTGAAGAGCCTCAATCAGGGCGAGACCGGTCTTGGGTTGCTTGTGTTCCGGAACAGGGAGGCCCTGACTTGGTGGTGGAGGCTCGGCAGTTGCGAGTTCAGCAGGGTCACTACTGATTTGTTTATGGATGGATCCAAACTGAGGTGGTATGGTGAGCAAAGGAACAATGGGCTGGAATGTTACCCTGAGTGGTTTCCAATGGTTAGACGTAAGCATCCTCCCAGCAACTTTTTTATGTTTCAGCAATAAACACCTGAAAAGAAAAATAGAATACCAAGCAAGACAAATTACCATAGCCGCCTGCTCAGCATTCATCAGTGATGAAAGGGCACCGCAGAGGCAAGAGGTGAACTGGTGGGTGACCCTCCACCTGAGGAGGGGAGTCAAGGGTTTCTGCTGGCCTGACATGCTGACAGGCTCCCAGCCTACCTATAAATGAGCCTCAGGAGTATCATGCTGACAGGCTCTCAGCCTACCCATAAATGAGCCTCAGGAGTATCATGCTGACAGGCTCCCAGCCTACCCATAAATGAGCCTCAGGAGTATCATGCTGACAGGCTCCCAGCCTACCCATAAATGAGCCTGAGGAGTATCATGCTGACAGGCTCCCAGCCTACCCATAAATGAGCCTCACGAGTATCATGCTGACAGACTCCCAGCCTACCCACAAATGAGCTTCAGGAGTATCATGCTGACATGCTCCCAGCCTACCCATAAATGAGCCTCAGGAGTATCATGCTGACAGGCTCCCAGCCTACCTATAAATGAGCCCCAGAGATCTGAGTAGTTGTTTCCTTGCACCATTACCTATGGTAAATGTGTGCTCTACCAACTACCTAAAGTTGAGTCAAGGAATATCTATGGGAGTCTGTTAGTTTGTTTCTCTGGGTCCGCCCAGTCTGACTTTTCTATGAGGTTTGCTGCAGCGCATACTGAAGTATTTTGCCTCTAAGCCAGATTGACTGATTATGGGGTCTGTATAAATGCAAGTGTTCTATTAACCACATCAATGCTGATGGTATTCCCCTCCTGTGCTGAGATTTGTTGATTCCCATTATTCATGACGAGCTGGGCTCGTCATGAGCGTGCGAGGAGGCTACCTCATGACGAGCCCAGCTCGTCATGAGCGTGGAAGGGGTTAATGTTCTTTAAAGGCTATTAGCCTTTTGCTATTTTTTCAAAACAAATCTGCTCCCAGACAGACTTGCTCAGTGCGCTAAATTCTCATTGATAATAACTACAGTGAACTAGGAATCATGAGTTGGAATCCTGGTATGGCTGACTCAGCCCTCTCACATTGGTAATTAGGTGTAGTTCCGTTGTATGTTGCACACACACGCAGAATAAAACGCTAGGCAAAGCAAGTTATTTATTTTCATGTGAACAACATACTTTTTGGAATCAGGAGAATTTGAACATTAAATGTAAAATTTTCATGGAGTCATAAGAAAGTCTGCCAAAATATTATTATCCCTTACAGCAGTAAAAATACAATAAACATGACCACTGTTTCCTAGGGACATGATTGTAAATTGTTTGGTGTTCATGGGAGGTAAATTAGCATGTACATTTACTGCTAATCCTCACCAGTTCCGTGCAATTACAAACTATGCTCCATGGAATGGGGAATTACTATGTGGGACCAGATTTTTCAGTAATAAAATCACAGAACATTCCCAATTCCATAGGGTTTAACACATGCATTTACCTCCATAGTCTGAGCAGACGGTGAAAGGATGCTTCTGCCTCAATGTGTAGTGAGGGAGAGATGGAAGTGGGGGGTATGGGTGAAAAGGAAAATATGGGAGCGCATTTGTATGCTTCTCCATGCCAGATAAAAAAAAAGTTGAATGAGGATTGGCTGCTACTGCAGGAACAGAACCTCATAAAATGTTTAGGGGCATACTTATGGCATTTCTACACCCCAGAAAACTGGGTGCGGAAACACCGAGTCAGTCGCAGGAGAATCCCATACAGTAAGCCCGCTCCATCTGATTCATAACCAAGACCTTTTTTTCTCACAGTTTTATATAACATAAACTTGACCCGAAGATATCGAGTATCAGAGCGCTTTACATAGCACCAGTTGCGTTAGATGAGGACACATTCATTTTTTGTTAGGCACGGGGAGATTACGTGATATGCCCAGAATCACAGGATGTTCAGCGTCGTTGCCGAGACTCAAATCCAGTTCCTCAGATTAGAGAACGACCGCCCTAGCCGTTAGGCCAACTTCTCTCCCCTATGTGTCTCATATCTGCATTCAGCTCTGTGATTCCTTCTAGCTCGTTCTTTATATTCTAGAATGATGGCAATAGGGGCGGGCTTGACATTTTTTAGAATGTGTGACTTGCTAGACATAAAAAGAAAGAACATTTTTCTAATCCAGGAAACCTTTTCAAAAGCACACTACATTCATGTGCACTTAGTACAAACTCATTAGTATAACAATGTAGTGTCCGTGTCTGCAATCTAGCCTTTGTCAATGAAACTGTAAAAGGGATATTAAGTATGATGCATGGGTGACGCAAGCTCTGCTGGTCAGGGTCATTGCAAAAAAATAATAATTACAGTGAGGTGGCAAGATACACGTTTTATCGAAATGAAAGAAAATATAGTGCTGTTAACATTAAATAGATCTATTTTTTTGCTTTAGGAAGAGTTTCAAGATCTATTTTATATATAGTGCTCTGGTATATTAGATATGTTGCACAGCAAACACCAAGGTTTGGTGCAATGCTAAGTCCTGTGTCCTATAAGATTTTGAGCAACTTGGTTAAGAAGTCAGATGCACACAACTCCTATTCATGTCTACCCTTAACTATGAATAGAGCATGTTGGCACCCAGTCAACTGCCCCTTTGCTAGTGTGTACCAGAGCAACGCTGGCCTTTAAGAGGAGCCCATACTCCCTTGAAGGGTTGGTTCAGGCACTGCATTCTTCTTTAAATTTCAAGTGCATGCTCCAGAGAGCCCCGGACATCCATTGTCCGACTCTGGGTGGGGTATAGATTCCTTTTTTAATTTTTAGTTCAGGCTTCCTGGGAAGAGATTCAGAAGCAGCCTCAGCCTGTTTCTTTTTTTGGGTTGGTAATGATGATGAGGCCAGGGCATGCCGACATTAATACTACTAAAGTGAAATTAAAAAGAGCCAATTGGCTCATTTTACTTCCACTGCATCATTGCTGGAGCGCATATCCCAGAGAGCAATAGCTTTCTGGGGTCACCCATTGGTTTCCCACTAGTTTCCACCACAGACTGAAAGTAGGTAGAAAGCACAACCATTTAGAGAAATTGGGCTAGAAAATTAGTTCTTTTATTCAGCTCTGCATGTTTCTGAAAGCTGGGGAAATGGTGACTTAGCACAACAAACTTTTCATTTATGCCATTTTTAAGGAAAAAAAATAATTTCTTGGTCCCCTCAAGGCAAATCCACAAAACTTCAGTGCCTTTAGAATCCCCAGATTGCTGGGAAAAAGGAAAGAAAAAAATGTGGCATGGATACCATCTATAGAAAAAAAGTCCTAAGTGTAAAGTACCCCAAACGGCCATAGAGGGCTCAGCAGTGGTGTGAAAAAACCACAGTTGTTAAGGGGTTAAGACCCCTCCAGAAGGTAAGGGACTATGGCTGGATAAAAGTAGATTCAGTTGATACTATCTTGTATGCTCAGTCTCTATCGGTGCTTGTTCAGCTATGGCAGAGTTGTACTGAAGATCTTAAGATATCAGGCCTGAAGATCAAAGCATTGATGCCAGGGTGTCTATGGTACTGATAGAATGCTTACAGCACTCTAAATTGTTTGGGTGTACTGTACTCATGGTTTAAACGCACTCACATGTATTTTTGTCGTTTGCAGTGTTTCATTCTATGTATTAAAGAAACCTATAATTCCTGTATGTATAATGTGTAGGATGAAATATTATTCATGCAATGTAATTTGTGTTTAGTTTAAGTTGTCTGAATTGTATGCCCATATTGCAGGTTGGTTTGAGTTTCGTTTCTCCTTGGTTGCTCAAGAATTATAATTAAATGAATCCTTTTTGTGCTCACAGTGTGTTCTCATCCTACTGCAGGTGCAGGAATTCAACCTTGTTATTCTTAGATTTAAGGAGATACCCGGAATGTCTTTGAAGAAGGCTGGAAGGCGAAACGGGATGACGTCTTTCGTGCCTGGCCTATTGGAAAACCAAGGCTACTGGAAGAAGAGTCAAACTAATTAAAGCTTCTGTGGAAACTTACTGAAAGATGGTGCAAAGGGAAAAGTTTACCATGTGACGTATTGTGGGTTGAACAGTGTCTTTTTGTATAATGCACAGGGACAGATTTGAGAGACATCTGCCTATTTCGAAGGAGAAGGAGCATCTTAGAGTGAGCTCCATAGCTTTAAGCTATCAGACTAATTTGACGTGAGCACTTCTTAGGAAGTCAACACGTGCTGACACCTTTGGGATAGTATATATGAAAATAAGTAGGATTTTCATTTAGAGCAGAGTAGGGAAATATACGTTTGGTTTTCCCTCAAATGAAAAGAGAATTGGACTCAGCTTCTATCCTTTGTTGCATTTTGATTTTGGAGTTCATCATATTATGCCTTTCATGCCGAATGAACTATATTCGTAGACTCAGCTCTGTCTGGATTTTTATGTATCTATATACTCTGATATTGAGGTGTGTTTATATTCAATTATTTTTGACCTTATAATAAATCCACAAAATTGAAATTCAGAGTCTGTGGTCCTTTAAAAGCATGACTAAATTGAAAGTATAATCTTGAATTTTCTTACTTCCCTCAACACTTTTAGCAGGCTATAAAAGACCATCTACCTTGAATTTAGTCGGGAAGGCGAGGAGTAAAATTTAGCGTTATCAGTACCTTCCCAAAGCTGTATGAATGGTAAGTTGTAGAACTAACATTATGATACAGTGATTGTTGAGAGCAAAGTCGCTTCATCCGCTGCATATTCCGCAAAATTAAATGAGCCTATTCAACGAAGAATGTCCTAACTTACACTGAGACCCCTCTTCCCTTGTATCGATGGTACTTCCCATCTTTCGTGCGCCACCAGTGAAACGCCATTCAAATATAAGTGAAGAGGCCGCAAAACGCTCACTGTAATACTAGCTGCGCAAAGCACAGACAGGTTTCGACGGCTTTGAGTGCACTGTACATTTCCTATATAACTGGTCCAAAAATATTTGTATAAACGTGGCATTAGCTCCTCTCCTCAGAATTAAACTTCCTGGCGACTGCCCTCTTTTAAAGTCTACGTTAGTTACTGGAGATCTTTTTTCATCTTCTTTCAACAAACTGTCAAGGGACTGGGTGATTCATCTCTTTGATTAATAATGATGCAGTGAAAATGTATTTTTTAACGTCTGCATGTTCTCTTGCCTCTGATATAAAGTTTGTTGGCTTAGAAAATAATTCTAAGCACTTTTCATACAACAGTACATCTGAGATTTCACAAAATCCCTAATAGAGTTGTTAGTCGTTTAGCATTTATGCTTATCTGCTATCATACTCTATTTTGGTATGAACAGACGAGTTTTTCATTGAAGGAATATATATTTTTCAGTTTTTCTGCATAAATCATCAGGATGAATATAGAGTTTTTGAAGGTGGCAGCGATTTGTAATGTCAATGCTATACTGGGTTATGAAATTCATATTGGTGTGTCTGTAATTCTTTTCAGGTTGTATCTGGCTGATAGAACTAGTTAGAACCGTGATATGACATAAGCCAGAGGTAATTGTGTGATGTCACTGTGTTCTGTGGAAGAGTCATTTTAACTTTGGGCGGGCCCGGGAACACTTCTGTTTTGCTGGGAAGCTGAAATAAAGCAAAAGTATTGTTCTTAAGGAGAAAGAGTTTGCTTAATGTTTCACATTTGTCCGCCCCTCTTAATATTCATGCAGGACTTACGAAATTCTAAATGTTTTAAATAAACAAGGTTTTTTGTGTTTTTTTTAGGTACAATGTGTATGAGCAGCAAATATTTTTACAAAAGATTAGGGGCCAGATTTACAAAGATTTTACATGGGTTTTGCCTTAGTTTTATAATGCGGACTTGACGCAAAATCCTATTCAAGATTTAGAAAACAATGCAAATTGGTATGTTTGTTGGTTTGTAAGAAAAAGTAATGCATACCAGTGCTAAATGATGCTTTGCAGTACTCTGCATCAAGAGGACATTTGTAGGTGGTATATGGATATTCCCATGCAACCACCTGTGGTTGTTGGCACAAACCCCTGTCTACTAACAATAATGGACAGGATTTTGTCTTAAAAGAATTATCTGCCCCGTTAACTGGAACCTATTTTTAATACAGCAGTATATTGCTTGTGGGTTCTACAGTGTTCTGCAGTTTCATCACATAGCTTTAATGAAGGGTTCTTTGTTAAAGCTTGGAGGTCAAAATTAACTTATGCCAAAACATAGACTGAGCATATACAAATATTTCCATATGAAAAGCCTTGCCCAGTTTATAATTCTAACATCCAGATGGACTATTTGGAACTGCTCCAATTTACTGTTCTGACTCCAGTCATGAAATTTTGGGGCATTTATGTGCAGTACTATTTTTATAGGGTTATGTTTAAGAATATCAGCCCTTTCGCAGTCCCTGCTTTTTGTCTGCGGTCATGATGATGGCGTGACACAATGCAAAGGTGTGTTTTAACTGAGAGGTTCATATTGGATTGTTGACTTTGTTTAGGAGTACTTCTCTGTGTGTAGGTGTGACCACTTTCTTCATACAATACAGAGGTGTACTTCTCCTGAATAATTAGTTTACCCCACCATAACTGATCTACTAACCGAGAGGCCCAGTATACATTGTAGACTCTGTCTTGAAGTTTTCCTGCATGTATTGCTTACAGGATGCCTTATTTGAGATCCTAAGATTCCGCTGTTTCTAGGGAGCTTTAAGCAGCTGACTTGTTATGATGAGACCCGATGAGTAACTCCAAGTCGAACAGTCGACATCCCCTCCCTAGGTAGCTGTTATGTTATGCATGTTATGATTGACCAGGAGAAATCATATATGAACAGACAGGACCGCGCTTATCTTTGTTTGACATAACATCATACACAACCTTGCAATCTGTTCACTGTCCTGTTCTGCGTTGTTGTATACATATTAGTTTACTGTCTGAGTGAGAACCGCATCATCTGCAGTAATTTTGATACAGACTGAAATGTATTTTATCCCAATACAAAAAATTTGAAAATCATCATCATGCAAGAAATTGTGGGCCAGGGTACGACCCGGCTATCTGCGACTTGCAAATTGTGACTCGCAAATTGGGATGCACAACAGTGTCTGAGACACTGTTTGCGATTACCAATGGGGTCGCACATTACATGCCTCATGCATATTAATGAGGCAAGTGCAATTTGTGACCCTATTGGGAATGGCTGGCATGGTGGCCTGCTGGGGTCCGCAGACCACCATGTCTGGGACTGCTTTTTAACAAAAGCAGATTTTTTCTTTTAAAATGCAGCCCGTTTTTCTTAAAGGAAAACGGAATGCATTTAAAAAATAAAAATGAAACTTTTCAGTTTCATTTTTTAAGGGCAGGCGGTGGTCGCTAGCACGAATGCCTGCCCTTAAAAAAAAATTGAGAGCCATTCAGAAAGGGGAAGGGGTCCCCTGGGAAACCCTTCTTTTTTGCGAGTGGTTTACCACCCTCTGTGAAGGGTGGTAAACTGTGACTGTTTTGCATTCGCAAAACAGTCATACATAGCTTAAGGAGTCGCTATTAGGAAGGGACGCCCTTAAAATGCCCCTTCGTAATAGTGAGTCACCTATCCTATTTTGTGAGTCGCAAATTGATTTGCAACTTGCAAAATAGGATTAGTAAATGGTCCGCAGGTTTTTTGCCGGGGCAAACGGGTCTAAAGCCCATTTGCGCCTGAAAAAAATCTTACTACATCTGGACCTTTGTCCTGTATCCTTTTTCAATAACATTGATTATGATGCAAGTTACTAATTGAGTTTGCACACTTTTAATGCAAGTAGACATGTTGATGAATGAGTCCCATAGGAGATATGTTTGACATATTACGCTTACTCAGGTTATCGTGGGCAATCAGGGTGGTCCTTGCATTGTATAATTAAGTCTCTAAAAAGCACATCAAAATCTAGTCAAGACTTTACAATTTTGCCACACAGGGTATTCCATGACAATGTGGCTTGTGTTCCGTACACCATTATGTGCAGTGTGGGGACTATAACGCACTTGCCAATCAGCAAACAGAACACCCACCTCATTCTGACAGAGGATAAAGGTGTCAACAGGCCATAAATAAGTCCATGATTCCTCAAGTAGAGGAACACAAATTGTATGGGTGCTTGCCTAGTGAAGTGGTGGGCAAAGGAAGGTAGGTATCCCTGCACAGCCATTGACATGTTTACCTTATAGCATCTCCACCTTAGTCAATTTCCTAATACTTCACATTTGAATGGTACAACAGGACGGAAGTATGAAAACACAGGGCTGACTGAGTTAGGCACAGGGGGACATCAAACACAACTCTACTGACTCTTTTCTTGCTTAGAGCAGACACTACAATGATGACATGGTTGAGCCTTTTTAGCTGTTTCTGGAATGCGATCAGCAAAGTGCCGATCCTGTAGCCTTGCCATTACCTCGAGAGTTTATGAAGGGGAGGCTGCTTCTCCTTTAGCAGTAAGTCTTTTAATGAAGGTCAACTGAAAGTTAGGGAAAGACATGAGTTTCCCTGTCATGATCTGATGATTAACAGCATGCACATTTTATGTTGCCATCTGGATCTGGTGTGTAAACAGTTTCTTAAACCACATGCGAGTTTTAGAAACTCACATTGTATGGCTGAAGAACCTGGTTGTTCTTATCCACTCCGCCCACGTACTTGTTGTAATCAAGTATACAGGTGGGCTTGTGAATTTCACCATCTGCCCCCAAACCAAGATGGGGATGTACTCTCATAATGAACTGTAGTGAGCATGTACACATCACGCCTATCAGAGTACTTGACAGCGCGCAGTTAGTTGGAACGAAACACAGTGCTCTGGGAATTCTGGAGCTTCTAACAAACAAGCTCCTGTTGGAATTCTTTGCAGCAAAAACAAACTGCGCCACATGCCACAGTGCCAGCTTTGTACAGCTCCCTGAACAGCTCTATTCCTATATAGATTTTGCCCACATGAAGGTCATAAGCTCTGTGAAGGAGTGGCTGGACAAGCTCCCATACAATCTTTCCTGTGACTCCTAGCATAGCCTACAGCGTTTAGAGTCAAGTCCTTCCCTGTATTTACTCTCAAGCTGTAGCCAGCTCTCACACAGCATGTACAACTTGATGCCATAGCAAAGCGCCTGAACAGCAGCCACCTTTTCTACAGAATCAAGGACTCATCAATTGCTAAATTCTTTCCAGTAGTATACATTTCTGGACACCTAGCAGACAAATGTTCCACAACAGGCCGAATCTTGAACTGGCTGTCACAGTCAGAATCGTCCCGGGAAAATGCGGCAGAATTATCATTGAAATGCAGCATACGCTGCAGTAGCAAAAAAGGATATCTGCTCGTGTATGGTGCAATGATAGGGGTTAACCAAAGCATGCAAGTAGGCCATTAGGACTTCAAGGTTAGTTTCTGCACTATCCCCATTCCGATAATAAGGCTCAAAAATATCTCCAGCTCCTCAAGTGAAGTGGGAGTCCACTGGTGTGCCCTAGAGTGCCTCAATGCTCCCTCCAAACTTGTGTGGCACATACATTTGTTTACTGTACAATTAGCTCAAGGAAGTCAACATCCAAAAAGAGATAGACATAGTAAATTGGCAAAACTTTACATCCAGTGTCACCACTGAAAGGCGTAATTTGGGGCTATACTAAGTTCGGGGCTGCCAAAAGAGCACTCTGTCTGTGTTTGCAGCCACATTTGCCTGCTCTCTGTGTTGATTTAACCTCTTATGTTTGCTCCGCTGCACAGACTGTGCTTGCAAAGGGACAGCAGTACTGCCTTCATCATGTCCCTCATAATCTCTGGAAGATTAGTCATTGGATGGAACTACCCCCCGACTGAAAAATCGCTTCTAGATTCTGCTCCATTTTCCTCTCCCTCAGATGCAGTCTCAGTATTTGCTTTTACAGTCTGTGATCCTGCTTCAGAGCTGTCCTCCATAACCCAACGTAGTCATCACAGAGACGCCATCTCTGCGGACTATCTAAAACCTTCCTTCTAAAACATACATAGAATGCAGAACTATTGTTCTAAATCAGCTGGCAGGTGTGTGCATCTGTGAGATGTGTTCAACAGAAAATAAACAAAAACATACTTTTTGATGAATCTGCATGTTTTTCAAAAGCACACAAAAAAGGCAGCTTATTACTCCACCTTGCCACATACCCAATTACACAGCACACTTTTGTCATGGCTTATACAAACCTTTATTGTTGTGGGATATGAGGGGCCACTGCCAGTATAAAAGTAATTTCCTGAAGCTACAAATCTAACTTCGATATCATTTCATTTTAATAGTCTTTATTCAGCCATAACAAAGGCCATAAAACACAAAATTAAAGTACATTATAGGTTATTTAGTTTTTTTCATATTTATGAATTATTAAAGAGCTATGCACGTTATAATAAAACAGGTTTAAACCTCATTAAATATGAAATTTGCCCTAATATATAAACTTGGTAAACAATTATATAAAATTATATATTTAGCACCCCTAGTGCTTAATGCTCATTAAAACTATTAGCATTCTCCTCCGTTCTTTGGTTTGTGTCCTGTACGCTCACCCGAGAGCACGAGTGCTGGTCAACAGGGTTCTGTCAGAGGCCTTCCCCATTGCCAGGGCCAGGGGTGTCCCCTTTCTTCTTTGCAATTCACCCTGGCGATGGAGCCTGGTGCGGGCTGAAGATCACCTCCGTGGATGGAAATGGCCCAATACTGAAATGGACAAGATCGCATTATACATGGACAATGTCCTTGTCTTCTTCGGGCCATATTGCTTCCAGATCTTGCACTCTTTCGAGCAGGCCTCAGGGCTGCGGCTAAACCCCGGGAAATCAGTGCTGGTCCCCCTGCATCTTTCTAGGGAGTGCTTTGATTGGCAGTCTACCATACCACTCTGGAGGCAATCCTTTAAATACCTAGGGATTTGGATTACCCTTCTTCCCGAGCTGGGCTGGTCCCTCAACGTGGCCCCATTGGTTAAGAAGGCCAAGGAAGACCTCCATAAATGGAAAGCACTGCCTTTGAACCCCCTGGGGAGGGTGGCCCTGTTTAAAATGATGCTCCTCCCCAGATTCCTTTATGGCCTACAGAATAGCCCTTTCTGTTTTCCCAGGACTTGGTTCCGGGAACTGGACAGTTTAATCACCAAGTTTCTCTAGAGCGGAGGAATGGGCTGCGTGGCTCTGTCTGCTTGCCAGATTCCCTCCTATGATGGGGGTATGGGAATGATGCAGTTTTATCTGTATTTCTTGGTGGTGTATCTCTTGGTAGCCCATGACTGGTTCAATGGGGGCTGGTCTGACCCAGCCTACTGGCTTGAACTGAGCGAACTAAGTCTAACCGACATCCAGGCAATTATGTATGGGGCGCCCATTCCAACCCGACTGCCTGTTGTGACGTGCTCCATGTTATTGGCCTGGTGGGCCTCGCTGCGTCACACTGGATGGACGGGCAAGCTGACCCAATGTACTCCCCTTTGGCATGGGGCCTGGCTCCGGGAGGTTGGCGGACTTTAGGGGTTTAAAACTTGGGACCTTCTTGGCATCTCCCAGCTAGGGGACTTATGGCCCAGGGGCCACATGCTGTCCTTCCAGGAGTTTCAAACTCGTTACTCCCTACATTCGTCCCAATTTTATAAATATTTGCAGTTGAGACATGCCCTCCACATGCATATTGCGGACGACACAAGGCTTCCTGAATATAGCCCCACTGAGGTGCAGACGATGACGGGAGACTTAGGTAAGGGGGTCTCCCGCATTTATCGCACCCTAGTTAACAACACCCCCACATCCCTAAATAAGTTGAGGGATCAATGGGTGGAATGGGTGGGCCCCCTCGATGATGTGGATTGGTGCAATGCCCTCATGGCCCCCAGAGCAGTCACCGTCTCCACCAAACTCAAGCTTATTCAGCTCTACTATACACATGCTGCGTATCTCACTCCCCTGCTCCTTTATCGAGCGGACTTGCGCCCATATGCGTCAGGTGCGAGATGTACCGATGCCCCAGCTGACTTCCTCCACATGGTTTGATTGTGCCCCCGCTTGCAGCAATTCTCAGGATCTATTGAAGTGGAGCTAACAGAGGTATTGGGCTGGGATGTTCCTCACGATCCTCGTCACTCATTGCTGGGGATCACAGACGGGCTGGACGGGTCCAGAAATGAAAAGGTTTTTTTTAATATAGCTATGATGGTGGCCAAGCGGGACATAGCGGCGGCTTGGAAAAGCCCCGACTCACCTAACCCAGAGAAGTGGCGTAGACGGGTGGACTGGTGCGCGACCCAGGAGAAAGCCCTTTACAAGGCCAAGGGGTGCATTAAGATATATTTTAGAGTGTGGAAGAAGTGGTTGGGGAATGTGGAGGGACTAGATTAACCTGGTTTCATATCCTGTCTGTGTAAGTTTTATGGGGTTCGTGATTGGGGAATACACTTCTTTTACGAATGGATTCAAACTAATGATTTCAGTGTATCTGCTAAATTGTTTTATGTGTTTTAAAAACCATAAAAAATGTGATTATCAAACAAAACTATTAGCATTCTCATCCAAGCTAAAATAAGTATGCTTATAAAGCATGCTTCCTCCTCAGTTTTAAAGTAGATAAAATGTAGTTGAGGACAGAGAACAAATCGTAGGGGTTTCTAAAGATTTTAAAAGAATCAATCCCTCTTGAGAATATAGCAAAACTGACATTTGTACCAGAATATTCCACAAAAGGAAGGCAAGATATACTAAACCGAGGGAACCTGTTACGGCTGTTTACAGAAATTCCAGAACTAAATAGAATATCTTCCCATTATCTTTTAGCAATGGAATTTAATCACACTACAGATACCCCAGACATTGAAGAGACCCTGACTACCTGGTCCTCAAAGGAAGTAGTGGACAGGATATACGCAACAAGATCAATATTCGAATTATGGGGAATAACGCTGAGGCCCCATAAATGCCCAACCAAGGTACCCTTACCCCTTCCTAACAAAGCATACAAATCAAAAAAATGGAACACATATCTGGGAAAAATCTAAAAACATGCCTACTCGGTGCACGTTCTACCACGCCACCAAGGCCATCCAATTCAAAAGAGGTCAAGATAATAGTGAGTCAATCAAACTTTGAAGACCATACAGGTGATAGCATGGATTGGTCTTGGGTGCCAAAAGTACTATATAACCTGTGTACCTAACGAACAGTCAGGCTCAATTATGAATGACAAAATGTGGGGGCTGCTAGCTCAGGCTAAAGCAGGATTTAATAAAAGCCCCTAGGCATGACCGTGTCCTTAGGGATGGGAGCATGATAAAGATCTGTTCATGGAATGTCCATGGCTTTAAAAATATGGATCATGACCATGAAACTCTGTCTTTCTTTGAACAACAAGACCTAATACTGCTACAAGAAACGTGGAACATGAACCCAGCATCAATAGTGGGTTATATAGAACATCACGCCCTAGCAGAAAGATTCTAAATCTTTGGTCACCCGAGAGGAGGCTTATCAACATACATATCACAAAAACATGGTTGGAAAACAGAAGAATTAGATGCTGGGGTAAACTAGTCGCAAGTTATAAAAGTTACCAGAAATCTTCATTCTAACAAATTAAATTGGCAAATAATACTAGTCTACGTAAATGTTCATTCTGCAAAAAAAAAATCAGAAGGAAAAATTTACAATACTAATGAATTTGATCAATGCGCTGAAAAAATCACACAAACTCTGCCTTTTGATTGTCTCAGGAGACTTTAATACTAACCTAATTAAAAACAAACAGAGCAAAAGAAAGAGGCAGGAGGACTGGGGATTCCAAATATTAACGCGGGAGTTAGAAAGCCACGGTCTGTCAATCCTGAATTGTAACTAACCCTGGGCGCAGTGGGGCTACGCGAAGCACCACGAAGTGAGGGGAAATCTACCCCCACCCACACACTTCACGTAGCCCCACTACGCGCCGCCTGCCTCCCTCCAGCCCTCTTCTAAAATGTCCAACAACATTTAAAACAATGTACAACAAATTAAAAATGACTTACCTGAGATGCGGTGTCCCGGGGCTCCCTCTTCCTAGTTTCTCTCCGACTTCTTACTGACAAATGCGCATGCGCCCGCGTATGCGCATTTCTCGCAAGAAATGCGCAATGCGCGGTGAGAAACTAGGAAGAGGAAGCCCCAGGACGCCGCATCTCAGGTAAGTCGTTTTAATTAGTTTTACGTTGTTTTAAATGTTGTTGGGCATTTTAGAAGAGGGCGGGTGGCAGGCAACTTCGCTCCGTCATGGCGTGTGCGTAGTGTTGCCTACTACGCCTACTTTGCGAATCGCGAAGTAGGCAACACTACGCACACTCCGTGGACGGAGCGGAGCGCTACGCCCACCCTTAATGGTAACACAACAGGGGATATGCCAGCGGCCATAGCACACTCAAGTGGAAAAAGCTGATCTACAATAGATTTCACCATCACCAGCAGTAATCTTGCCCCAAGAATAGTCTCACCCCAAGTTCACCCATACATAGAAAGTGACCACTTCCCACATATTACAAACATCAACATAACCCTTGCCCAGGTCCAAAAAATAAACACGCTTGTACAACATGCAGAAAAGTTTAACCTGCGGAAATTAAAATGGCGAGGATTAAATATGACGACCATAATGGACACACTTAAGGAATACATGAGTCAAATAGGGCCCCGGACAGAAGAAAATCAACTAAAAAGTTGGGAAGATCTGTGCCTCGTCCTAATTAACAGAAGCAAAAAAAGAATAAACACCAGGAAGGAGCCATGGTTTAACCTCTCTTTACGAGAAGAAAAAAGAGGGATTGCAAGAGAGGTGCGAATTCAAGCCGTGGTTGCAAAAATGGGTAAGAAAACAGACAAGGGCTAACTGAAGGAATAAATAAGAAGAAGATGCTGAGGGAAGCAAAAACATCATATAAAGAAAAAATGTGGACAAAACTATTGTGGGCAAGTAAATTGCCAAATAGTAGGGAATTCTGGGGCATCATAAATAACATGACAAAGGGTTTAAAACTACAACAAGAAGCAGGAATCAGCAAACAAATATGGATACAGCACGCACAAAATAGGTACAGCAGTACGAAGTACGATAAGTGCGCTATGGCGACAGCCAACTCAGAATCACCGCAAGATCAAAGACCTGATGTAGAAGAAAAAAACAGACTACTCCAGTCAGAATATAAAGACTTAGGACAAGCCGCAAGTTGCAACGATTCAATTGACCTGATCGATACTAAACAATTAAGAGGGATTATTAAACGACTAAAAACTGAGGGTGCGCAGGCCCGAATGGGCTCCCTAATCACTATTTAAACATGCTCCGGTTTTTGGGCTGATTACTTTGCACTGTTTTTTAATCAGATCTACAGACAGAACAACGTGCCCAAATCTTGGAAAGGGAACATCATTCATCCAACATTTAAACAGGGAGATCATAATAAGCCTGAAAACTACAGATTGATATTGTTGATCGACGTAGAGGCTAAATTATATGGGTCCTGCCTACTACTTTAACTTCAAGATTGAATGGATGAAATGAGCATAATCCCCACATTTCAAATGGGGTTTAGACCAGGGATGGGCACCCTAACAAACCTAGCAACTTTGGCACTTTTAACTGAAAAAGCGGCAAAAAAGAAAACACGGTTGCTTTTGCATGTTTTGTCGACTTGAAAGCCGCATTTGACAGGGTAGACAGAAATCGTCTCTGGGAAAAACTAAGAGCCTGGGGGCTGCTGAGTAAATTACTGGATAATATAATAATAGCCCTAGTCAGTGAAACCTGGGCAAGAGTGAAATTAGGCGATGGACGTACTACCACCAACAGTTTCTACACACAGCAAGGCCTAAAACAAGGCTGCATCGTGGTCCTGAGCCTATTCAACCTGTTCATGGCAGACATCATTAACTATATGCAAGCAGTCGAGTGCCATCCGTCAAACTTGTCCAAAGAGCCAATCCCCTTCTTACAGTATGCAGTCGATATTGTGGTGCTGAGCCTAAGCCCTATCGGGTTACAAAGAGCGATCAATAACTTAGTAACCTATTTTGACCAAGATAATTTGGAACTAAATAAATAGAAAACCAAGTTGGTAGGTCTAGTGGACCCTAAAAAAAACCAAGTTCAAATGGTTTGTAAAAGGGACAATAGTAGAAGAGCAAGCGTCCTACAGATATCTCGGCCTAAAACTGGGGCGAAGCTCAACATATAAAGAACACAAAATGGACTTAAAAGCAAAAACGCAATCGTTAATGTTTGCATATAGAATACTGTATAAAAAACTTGTGTTGCTCGAACCATGCCCATCTTTTAAAAGTGATGGAAGCACAAATTCTTCCCACATTGTCGTATGCACTAGTAGTCTGGTGCGGTAAAGACGTTTTCAACCTACCAAAGCCCGCCTCCCCAGCTCAGGTTCGGTTGGAATTCGGCCTTCAGAATCAGAAATACCGGAGCATGAGCGGCTTCGTGAAGTTATGCCATAAATTTCGTGCATCTGAGCTGGGGTCATTGAATAGACTATGCTGGAAAGAAATTAAAATCCAGATGGATCAAGAAAGTCCAAATTCATGGGGAGCCCATCTGAGAAAATCATTGGCGGAACTTGACATACAGATGACATGGGACAGCTTGGTTGACCGGGCAGTTTTTGGTAAATTGGTAAATAAGATAGCAAAGAAGAAGTCTTTCTTAGAAGCTAAAATAACAACTTTGAAACGCTGGCATGGGTGGACTGCGATCAGCTCATTTCAGCACTCAGTTAAAAAGAGCTTTATGGATTACCAGTTGGGTATGCATGACTTGAAAGACCTACAGCCTTCATGGAAAAGCAACCAATAAGTATCACACTGTTGCCTATGTGTTTTTTATAATGAAACACTAACTCACCTGCTGTGTGCTTACCCCGCAGTCAAGGATTTAAGGAGTCTGCTTTTAAAACCCATTTTTAATTAATTGAACATTCGCACATGCAGGCAAGCTGTGATACGTTGGTTGGAAGGGTCCTCTATAATCTTGGCTTGCCGGGGCATAAAATATCTGGCAAAACTAATGAAACTTTTAAGGCAAGCCAATTTAGAGGAAAACAAAAATGCAGGAATAAGGTCGGCATAGGTATATGTTGGCATGGGTTTAGTTCAAGAATGGCACCACTTCACAAGCCCAGGTAATATGCGGACTAAATGCCTAACTAATCATGGGATAATTTGTATAATAGAAAAATAGTAGTTGATCAAATTTTATTGTAAAGGTCTGCATCATTTTTGGACAATGTTGCCTGAGTTCCTTGAAAAATCTGAATAATAGAACTTTCGTAGATTGTTCAAACTTTTAGTTAACATCTTATGCGCATTATTCATGTTGTTCGGATTTCAAAAAATCGCATAGCACATTGCTATTGAGTGGTATTTAGTTGGAGGTTTATGTTCAAATATTTTAAATGGTAAATTGTAACAATTTTAAGTAATCATCAATAAACTATTGCCTTGACTTGAAAAATCCCTCTTGGTGTGCAGTAAAGTGCTATACTTTGAAAGTGGTCGTAAGAAATGGCTTCTCAAGCTGCTGTATAAAGTGCAAAAATGCAAAAAGTATAAAGGGTGTTGTTGTTTATGATGAGGAGTTATTACATGGGCAAATGGAAGAAATTCAAACCAAGAGCCAGGTATAGGTAAAGCAACCAAAAATTTAATTGTAGTTAACCTGAGCCAGATAAAATCTATATGCTGGTTTATCTACTCAGGTTAAGTACTGCTCTGTCCCATGTTAAAATAGGCAGATAGTTAAGAACTGAAGTTAAATAACTTGCCCTTGAGAACCAAATGTTTTGCATTTATCTTAGTAATGTTATTTTCTTTACTATGCCCTTAATTTGGGGCCCAATGCAGTCTGGAGAATCCAAAAGGTCAATCTTCCCCTTGTTATTAAAGCTTTTCTTCACATATGCCAACCACGGGCTAGAGCATCTATTATCCAAATTCAGTCAATCGCCTAAAATTTCTCTTCAAAAACTAGCTTGTGGGGTAGACCATATTTTGACTCAGAGTAAGAAGGGGCCATTTTAACTTTGTCTTCTAAATAGCTCATACCCAATTCACTGTTGGATATAAAGCTTGAGGTCAATTTTGGGATTGCCAGCAACCGTCAAAGACATTTGTTTTCAAATGCCTGCATTCTGGCTAGTATTTTGTGGCTCACACACCCAGACATTTAGACCTATATAGCTGGACTATCTCTTTAATTGGCTTGTGCCCGTGTTTTTTTGTAAATCTAGAAATAGATTCACTCACTACTTCCATTTCCTGTATCCTCTGACCGGTCATGGCACCCCATGACAGGTTTCCTTCTAACAGGATCGCTAAATAATTGGAATGAACAACCTTTGCAATTGTGGTCTCCCCAATAAAAAAAGATTTTGTTTAGGTGTGTTTTTGACCACAATATAGCCTTATAGCCCGCCGTAGAGGGCTATACCGGCTATTAAAGGCCCTCTCCAACGTTAAAGGCCCCGATCCGAAGGCGAGGGACTTTATCAAGGGAGAGGGACTTTAATAGCCGGTATAGCCCAACTATGAAGGGCTATAAGGCTATTAGAACATTCTGCCACTAGAGGGCAGAATGTTCTAACAAAAAAGAACAAAGCCTTATGGGGGCATGAGGGGATTGGAATCCCCTCAGGCTCCCTTAAGCCTTTGTTCACAGCCAGAGCTGTGAACAAAGAAACATTGGAATGTTGGAGCTCCAGGCTTATTCCAGCCATTACAAGCCCAGAGCACTCTATTGTTTTCAATGGAGCTCCCAACATTCCAATGTTTTAATATAATATATGATTTCTGATGGTTTACCTTTAGACTTAGGGTTGTCATATTGAAACCATTTAAAAGTTTCTGGAGGCCATTTGCTGGCTGTGTGATTAAAACAGTTTCATCTGCATGTAAAAGAACTGGAACTGGTTGGGAGGCAATTATAGAGGTAACATCACTACATAAACTCGGTGCTTTGTCTAGGGAATTAATATAAAATAAAAACAGAAAAGGTGCCATTATACAACTCTGCATGA
The DNA here is from genome assembly GCF_964261635.1 of Lissotriton helveticus. NCBI lineage: Eukaryota > Metazoa > Chordata > Amphibia > Caudata > Salamandridae > Lissotriton > Lissotriton helveticus. Next base: position 642,038,565 of record NC_136071.1, on the reverse strand, counting down.
CCCCTCTGGCTACATTTATGGGTTGGGTACAAACACCTTGTTGAGTGCAGCTGACTTTGGTGGTGGTATCCCAGTGTAACCGCTTTATGAGGTTCAGCAATAAAGGATCCACCCCTGCTACCTCCATTGATGACCACAGCTTTTCTCCATCCACCAAGTCAAAAGCACAGAAGAGGTCCATAAACGCCATATGTAGTGAACCTCTCCTGGCCTTGACATATTTTCCTGAGATAAGGGATAAGTTCAGTGCCTGTTCAAAGGTCCCCAGTCCTGGTCGGAAACCATATTGAATCTTTGAATAGAAAGATTTATTCTCGGCCCAAGTTTCCATTTTTTCTAGGATCACCCGTCCTAGAGTTTTTTTCTGTGCCATCTAGCAAAGCAATTGGGTGATAACATGTTGGACAATTATTATTCCCTTTCTTAAATATAGGTAGTTGTCAGGGTCTAAAAGAGGATTCCTGCAAAATGCCCTATCTTGGCCAGTATTTGTATGAATAAGAATTCAAGATAAGGACAGAACTCCAGTAGAGCAAATAATTGGAGATTGAGCTGGCAGCTTTAGAAATCCAAGATGTTCACCAGCTCTCTGTTGGCGTTCTAGTCCTTGTTTGCTTAACCCCTTCTATGCTAATGACAAGGTCAGCTCGTCATGAAGTACCACTGGAGCTGTGCTTATGACGAGCTGACCTTGTCATGAACAATGGGAAAAAAGAAGGTCCAGCACAGCAGAAAAATACCCTGTAGCATTGAAGGTGTTAAGAACCGCAAATGGAATGTCAATCTCACCCAAAGTGAGAAATGCGCACTTCACCTGAGGAGTTTGAGGAAGAAGTTGCGTTGTCCTTGAACTCGTCTAGATAGATTAAGGTAGGCCATTTTGGAAGCGTTGTTTTAGCACCTTCAGTATTATTATCTAGCCACCTCCCCTCCGCGCATGACCACCGTGAGAAGAGATTAGTGTCTCTCTAGTGCGTCTGAATAAAGGAATAAATTTTCAGACTAGTGTTTAGATATGTATTCTGCGCATTGTTTAGTTTCTTGGGAGCAGTTGAGCAAAAACTCACAGCAGAGTTTTCAGGCATTGGGTTTGAGTGCTTGACAGTTGAAATAGCTCTTACCCCTTCTTGGTTATATGGAGATACCTTTGTGAAGCGCACACTTATCCTACAAGTTAATTAGGTTAAAACAGTAAAAGAATTATGAAGAACGTATTATATCCTTCTAATTCAATTATATCTGTTATTTTGAGTGAAATCAATCTTCTTGAAATACTAGTCCATCAGAAGAGCATGACTTACCTGCTGAGCCATCAGTTCTTTGAGAGTCTCCTCGGGCACGCAAGTACATACCTATAGGAAAGAAAAGGTTTAGTTATAAAGAAGAAGTTTGAATGTGAAGACATGTATATTCACTAAATAACTTGCTGGTCAAGTAACAACAAGAAAGAAAACATAGAAGAGGAGCTGAAGCCATTGACAGTGAGGGTAATTGGTAAAAGTAGAGTAATGAATACTAGGAGATATATGTTTATATGTATATTTAGAGAGACAGAGTGAATAAGATAACGATTGCTATTCTTTTGCAGCAATATAAAAAAAACTGAAGGAAGGTTCGGAGTATGAAGATAGACGAAAATTCCTCCATATGACTATAAATATTATCAGGGCAGTGAGTTCTTGGAAGGGAATTGGGAGTAGGCGTCATTCTGCTCCTCTGCAAATTGTATCCTTACCTGACAGAAGTACAATGAATTCCTTCCATGTGTTTATTGGGACCCACTTCACAACTGCTCTAAAAACATTCCTGAGGCTCCAGATTCACCTTTGATATCAAGAAGCACACATTCACATAGTAGCCCCTTCAACTTTGTGTGCAGACGGGCTTTTTGTGAAATCTCACATTGGTATCACTAATGTCAATGGAATTATGCGTAAGAGCACCAAATTATCAGACAGGGTTGACTAAATTATGCGGCATAATATGACACAATTTGTATAGTATTACTTTATTATGTATTTGATTTGCAAACATGTAATACTGTCTGGCCAAACAATTCACCCATTAATCCCAGTTTAGCAATTAAATGCAGAAATAAGCAACTGAAAGATGACCAGTCAATCTTTGCGCAGTTCCTTTCACTTCATGAACACATATATTCTGCACATCACAAAAATCTACCATCTGCTGCATAATCTACTGATTGTAGACTTATGTGGCATATACAGTATATGTATATATTTTTAGAAATGTGTTTACTTCTGAGTGGGGGCACTATCTGGTCCCAGGAGCAACACACATTTAAAAAATATGTATTCTGGTCCCCAAAGGCGTCGACCCATGTGATGAGGGTTGATCCTCTAACCTGTTTTTATTTATTTTAATTTTTAAATGTGTGGCTCCCGTAGAGATCACACATTTTTAAAAAATATATTGAGGCCCAAGAGGATCAGCTCATGAACAATACACCGCCAGGGAATAAACAGCATTATTTTTTTTAATTGTTGTGCCCCCAGGTTACCACAAGGGCCAACCCCTCCAAGCAAAGATCCCTGTTGATCTAACAGTTTCTTGAGTGTGGATTGTGGTGCGACCACAATCCACAATCAGGAAACAGTTTCAAGAAGGCCTCGTTTGAAATGGGAGACTGTCCTTGTTCAAACCAGGCCTCCCTGAAACCCGGGAAATCAGTTTTTGGCTTTTTTCCCTACCAGAGTAGAGGGAGCTCCTACCTTCTCCCTCCTCAAACTCCGGTGGGGAAACTGTGATGTCAGCTCGCCTCACTGCGTGCTGACATTACAGATTAGTGGGAGGGGTTCGGGCTGATACAGAAGTGACCCCGCGTTGCCCCAGACCTTTTTAAAAAAAATCAAAATTAATCCTCCAGTGCTCACACCTGAGGATCCACTAATTCCCTCCCCAGTGTCTGCCATTGGCTGACACATGCACCAACTGTGTTAAAGCTGAAGAATCTGAAGCAGGAACTCACCATAACACATAATGCCTAGTGGTCATTACTCGCCAGCTGAAAACCATGTGGACCATAAGAAAGATAATAATTAGTTGGTGACAATACTAAATAGGCAACTTATTACAAACAAAATAAAGTACAATCTAAAGTCCCTTTAAGAGGTATAAACGCATTTCAGACAAGATTAGGAAGTTGCCATTAAAATGTACCCCATTGCTTCCTCTAGCAAAACACTGTAATGATCAAGGTTTGCAGATTTGCTACCTTTCAAATAAGTTAATATAATGGGGTGAGGGAGGCCTTCAGACCATAAAATGGCAACCATAGTTATAGAGGAAAGAACCAGTACATGAGACATTAATTCAGTGACATATTTTAACAAGGCCCCAACATCTCAAATTACACATTATGGTGCTGTGATGTCCTTCTTTGTTAAAGTCCTCTAGTCATCAGAGCCAAATACAGAAGATATCACAATTCAATAAGAGCTGCAACATCAGCAACTGCCATAAAGCAGCTGAAGAAACCAGCTCATTGTTATCAAGAATGAAAATGTATTTCTCATGAAAGCTCAAGCTCATAATCTACCAGGTTTTAGGAAACCCATGGGACACTTTGTTCACCAGAAAGACTTAACTGACAGCCAGCCACATAGCTCTCCCGGAACTATACCATTTGTGGAGTAATGATGAATGATCTCTTCAGATCTCAAGTGGTCGAAGGGAGACAATGAGATATGCATAGATGCCCTGGAGGAAATTTCAAGAATGTCCTCAACTGAAGATCCTCCTATGGAGGGTATGGACAACAGCCTCCTACTATACCTGACTGCAGATTTGGCTTGAGCAAAAAAGCGGCACATAGAATCTCAGGCTCCTACCGAGACAGCTCCCCACCGGAAGCAGCACTTACTCTTTCCCTACTCTGTCAAATCTTAGTCTCTATGAACAGAGCCTTAAATCTGAAATAAGGCTAGTGTGGTAATACACATAAAATTAGGGAACCTGACAACCATTTTTTGGAGCTGGGAAAGAAATGAGGACTCCAACATATTTCCTCTTTTGACCAAACTGCCAGTTGAACAAATGATCACCTGACATAAAGAATATAAACACTGACCTAGTTCAATGGCCATTCAGTGAAAATCCTCTTGTATCCTTTAAAAACAAAGAAAGGGTAAACACACTCAAACAAATGCAAAAGAAAGCTGAACTTTGTGCATGCTTCTGGGAATAAGACGCTGAATACAGGATTCATTGAAACCAGCTTCCTAGCTACAATTCAAGAACACCTCTTACACTGCAACCAACTTGCACATACAAGCAATTTGAACCATGAAACCTAGCAAGGATGACAAAGGGGGTGCAGGGGCCAGTCCTTACATCACCAGCCACTCATGATCAAACAAGTCTATTTTTAAAACATAACACAATGCAACATTCTCGGAGTCTGAAAAATCAACAAGACTCCTGTAATTCAAAACAATGCTACAATATTACCATCAATCTCACAGATACAGAATATGTTACACCTCCCTCATTGGCCCCAGTATGATACTCCACAAACTGTAATCACTTCCTAGGACCAAAAAGCAGAACAAACAAGTAGAGCTAAAATTAAGGGGGTGAGTCAGGAATATGTGAGAGTCCAAGAGTTGATGAGAAACATTTCTGAAGTCCAGTCAGCTGCTGGTTAAAGCAATATAATTATCCACAGACACTGGCATAGCGGAACTTGAGCCCCCCCCCCCCCCCCCAGCAAAGTACGTGGAGGTCCCCCCTCTGCACTAAATCACAAGCTCTCCTGCCAGAATACAGTGCTGAGAGGCCCCCTGGAGTTTGGGGGACCCTGCATAGCGGGGGCTGTGGGGGCTTGTGTTATGCCACTGTCCACAGAGTATCCATCTCAAAGCCTGCATAACATTCTCAACTGGGGGAACATATTTAAACTGTTGAGCGCCAAGGTGGATTTGCAGCATTTCACTTCTAGAAACATAGAAAGCACAGACTTTCAAAAGGTAAAACATGTGGCTCAAGCATAGCCACCAAAGGTCACATGGGTATCCCCAGTAATAAATGTTTATATCTTGGACAAGCGTTCAATTTAATAAAACTAGAAGATTAGAACACACATAATCCTTCCCCACAGAATCCCAAATTTTAAAAAAGAGGATTTGAACATAACAACCAGCATTTACATTGATCACTCATCTCAGATGCCACCCCGATCTTGAAAAGAAAAGTAGACAGAGCTCTAAGGAAGTGAAGGTAGGAGGGCCAAGCCCTATTACATTCCAACTACATGGAAAGCAGCAACTGGGGGAAACATCTGCTCAACCACAAAAGATAACCAACCCGGCAATTAAGATGTGGACTTTCTGGCCACAATACTGGCAGCTGGAAACAAAAAAGATTTTTAAGGTTAGAAGTTGAAGGTATCAAATTCAGAATTTCCACCACTTTTACTATTTTCCTGGAATGTGGTGGGTTTGGAGAGGCTCCTAGAGAATGAGGAGGTTGTGAGATTTTTTGAGCAATTCACTCAATGTTACTTCCAGAAAACCTTGGGGAGCACCTCAATAAAAGTTGAATATTCTGTAACACAAAAGAAGTCACATTAAAACACTTTGGAGGATATAGGAGTTCTGGCTATTTACACTGCAACTAATTGGCCTGTACAATGGAAGAAATGTGTATAGGAAAGTCAAACTTTCAAGCCATCTGGCTCCACATTGTGCATGAGGACTAAGAATCCATCTTTCTAATGGTATTAAACATATACATGAAAACAAACCATGGGCTAGATGTATCAACCTACCCTTTTGCGATTTCCAAATAGCGATTTTTAAGGAATCGCTATTTGGGAATTGCAAAACGGCATGTATGTAGAAATTCGCTATTTTATTGCGATTTCTTAAAATTTCTTATTTGCGATTAGCAATTCTGGGATTATGTTAACCTTTTGGAAGATACATCCTTTGTGCCCAAAGTCAATAGTGTGCCCACACCTGCACAAACACATTGCAGAATTGTATGTCTCAAGAATAACATCAAAGATACTTGCATCAACCAGCCCATTTTACTTCAGTATGGAACCAGAAAGCGGGATTCTAGGACAAACCCACATGCTGCAATCGTATAGCACACCAGGACCAAATAGTGAGTACCTGAAGGCACACATTAACTCACTCACTGAGATTAAAGGGTATACAACCTTTACAACGCAACTTTTACCACGACCTACCATTACCACGCATTTTTTACAACGCAGGATCCATTACAACGCATACCATTACCACGCATGTATTTACAACGCAAGTACTTTTACAACGCATACCATTACAACGTAAGTATTGGTAAGTATATTATTTTATTAAAAATATTATTTGGTTTTTTTTGTAAAGGGGTGTTTTTTGGGTTCAGGGTCAGTTTTGGGTTTTTGGGTAAAGGGGTATTTTTAGGGTTCAGGGTCAGTTTTCAGTTTTTGGGTAAAGGGGTATTTTTAGGGTTTAGGGTCAGTTTTCATTTTTTTGGGTAAAGGGGTATTTTTAGGGTTCAGGGTCAGTTTTCAGTTTTTGGGTAAAGGGGTATTTTTAGGGTTTAGGGTCAGTTTTCAGTTTTTAGGTAAAGGGGTATTTTTAGGGTTTAGGGTCAGTTTTCAGTTTTTGGGTAAAGGGGTATTTTTAGTGTTTAGGGTCAGTTTTCAGTTTTTGGGTAAAGGGGTATTTTTAGGGTTCAGGGTCAGTTTTCAGTTTTTGGGTAAAGGGGTATTTTTAGGGTTCAGGGTCAGTTTTCAGTTTTTGGGTAAAGGGGTATTTTTAGGGTTTAGGGTCAGTTTTCAGTTTTTGGGTAAAGGGGTATTTTTAGGGTTCAGGGTCAGTTTTGGGTTTTTGGGTAAAAGGGGTATTTTTTGGGTTCAGGGTCAGTTTTTGGTTTTTGGGTAAAGGGGTATTTTTAGGGTTCAGGGTCAGTTTTGGGTTTTTGGGTAAAGGGGTATTTTTAGGGTTCAGGGTCAGTTTTGGGTTTTTGGGTAAATGGGTATTTTTAGGGTTCAGGGTCAGTTTTGGGTTTTGGGTAAAGGGGTATTTTTAGGGATCAGGGTCAGTTTTGGGTTTTTGGGTAAAAGGGGTATTTTTTGGGTTCAGGGTCAGTTTTGGGTTTTTGGGTAAAAGGGTACAGTGTAAAAATTAAATATAATTAAATTTAAATTACATTAAATTAAATTAAATTAAATTATTTAAATTAAATTAAATTAAATTAAATTACATTATATTAATTTTAATTAAATTAAATATTAAAAAATATTATATACTTACCAATACTTACGTTGTAATTGTATGCGTTGTAAAGGTATATGCGTTGTAAATACTTTGCAGAAGTTGTTTGCACTCACCCTTGGGCACTGCTGTTGCTTGCTGCTTGCTGCTGCTGGGGCTGGGCTCCTGACGCCGTTAGTGATCCCCGGCGCCATCTACCACCTCGGCTGCCGCGGGAGGAACTACGGTTCCCAGCATCCCTAGCGGCCGGACACCACCACCACTTCCTGTCCCGCGCACCAGGAGGTGCTCAAAATCGCGGAGCTCCCTCGGTGGAGCGGGGACCTTTGCAGAAGTTGTTTGCACTCACCCTTGGGCACTGCTGTTGCTTGCTGCTTGCTGCTGCTGGGGCTGGGCTCCTGACGCCGTTAGTGATCCCCGGCGCCATCTACCACCTCGGCTGCCGCGGGAGGAACTACGGTTCCCAGCATCCCTAGCGGCCGGACACCACCACCACTTCCTGTCCCGCGCACCAGGAGGTGCTCAAAATCGCGGAGCTCCCTCGGTGGAGCGGGGACCTTTGCAGAAGTTGTTTGCACTCACCCTTGGGCACTGCTGTTGCTTGCTGCTTGCTGCTGCTGGGGCTGGGCTCCTGACGCCGTTAGTGATCCCCGGCGCCATCTACCACCTCGGCTGCCGCGGGAGGAACTACGGTTCCCAGCATCCCTAGCGGCCGGACACCACCACCACTTCCTGTCCCGCGCACCAGGAGGTGCTCAAAATCGCGGAGCTCCCTCGGTGGAGCGGGGACCTTTGCAGAAGTTGTTTGCACTCACCCTTGGGCACTGCTGTTGCTTGCTGCTTGCTGCTGCTGGGGCTGGGCTCCTGACGCCGTTAGTGATCCCCGGCGCCATCTACCACCTCGGCTGCCGCGGGAGGAACTACGGTTCCCAGCATCCCTAGCGGCCGGACACCACCACCACTTCCTGTCCCGCGCACCAGGAGGTGCTCAAAATCGCGGAGCTCCCTCGGTGGAGCGGGGACCTTTGCAGAAGTTGTTTGCACTCACCCTTGGGCACTGCTGTTGCTTGCTGCTTGCTGCTGCTGGGGCTGGGCTCCTGACGCCGTTAGTGATCCCCGGCGCCATCTACCACCTCGGCTGCCGCGGGAGGAACTACGGTTCCCAGCATCCCTAGCGGCCGGACACCACCACCACTTCCTGTCCCGCGCACCAGGAGGTGCTCAAAATCGCGGAGCTCCCTCGGTGGAGCGGGGACCTTTGCAGAAGTTGTTTGCACTCACCCTTGGGCACTGCTGTTGCTTGCTGCTTGCTGCTGCTGGGGCTGGGCTCCTGACGCCGTTAGTGATCCCCGGCGCCATCTACCACCTCGGCTGCCGCGGGAGGAACTACGGTTCCCAGCATCCCTAGCGGCCGGACACCACCACCACTTCCTGTCCCGCGCACCAGGAGGTGCTCAAAATCGCGGAGCTCCCTCGGTGGAGCGGGGACCTTTGCAGAAGTTGTTTGCACTCACCCTTGGGCACTGCTGTTGCTTGCTGCTTGCTGCTGCTGGGGCTGGGCTCCTGACGCCGTTAGTGATCCCCGGCGCCATCTACCACCTCGGCTGCCGCGGGAGGAACTACGGTTCCCAGCATCCCTAGCGGCCGGACACCACCACCACTTCCTGTCCCGCGCACCAGGAGGTGCTCAAAATCGCGGAGCTCCCTCGGTGGAGCGGGGACCTTTGCAGAAGTTGTTTGCACTCACCCTTGGGCACTGCTGTTGCTTGCTGCTTGCTGCTGCTGGGGCTGGGCTCCTGACGCCGTTAGTGATCCCCGGCGCCATCTACCACCTCGGCTGCCACGGGAGGAACTACGGTTCCCAGCATCCCTAGCGGCCGGACACCACCACCACTTCCTGTCCCGCGCACCAGGAGGTGCTCAAAATCGCGGAGCTCCCTCGGTGGAGCGGGGACCTTTGCAGAAGTTGTTTGCACTCACCCTTGGGCACTGCTGTTGCTTGCTGCTTGCTGCTGCTGGGGCTGGGCTCCTGACGCCATTAGTGATCCCCGGCGCCATCTACCACCTCGGCTGCCGCGGGAGGAACTACGGTTCCCAGCATCCCTAGCGGCCGGACACCACCACCACTTCCTGTCCCGCGCACCAGGAGGTGCTCAAAATCGCGGAGCTCCCTCGGTGGAGCGGGGACCTTTGCAGAAGTTGTTTGCACTCACCCTTGGGCACTGCTGTTGCTTGCTGCTTGCTGCTGCTGGGGCTGGGCTCCTGACGCCGTTAGTGATCCCCGGCGCCATCTACCACCTCGGCTGCCGCGGGAGGAACTACGGTTCCCAGCATCCCTAGCGGCCGGACACCACCACCACTTCCTGTCCCGCGCACCAGGAGGTGCTCAAAATCGCGGAGCTCCCTCGGTGGAGCGGGGACCTTTGCAGAAGTTGTTTGCACTCACCCTTGGGCACTGCTGTTGCTTGCTGCTTGCTGCTGCTGGGGCTGGGCTCCTGACGCCGTTAGTGATCCCCGGCGCCATCTACCACCTCGGCTGCCGCGGGAGGAACTACGGTTCCCAGCATCCCTAGCGGCCGGACACCACCACCACTTCCTGTCCCGCGCACCAGGAGGTGCTCAAAATCGCGGAGCTCCCTCCGCGTCGCGGACGCGCGCGGACGGCGTCGGGCGGAGCCCGGGCAGAGGGCGGGCCGTCTGTGGCCGTCCGGGGCAGGAGGAGGCAGGGCAGGGCCACCTCACTTTCATCCACCGTACCGGTTTCAACTTGTGGTGCCTCACTGTGGTGCCGCAACTCAGCATGTCAACTCGCTCCGGTAAGGCCTTGAGGGGTGGCGGGGACAGTGCCCCCGGGGGCACTATGTTCGGCTCTATGGACAAATTCCTGACTAGGGTGGCGGCTGTCATCGACAATGAACTTGCCATATCTGAACGGCGTCTTTCTTTTGACTTTCCTCCTTCTAAAAGCCCATCTCCAGCAATAGTGTTGTCCCCTCAAAATTCTATTTCCCCTGCACCCTTGCCTGGGGATCTACCTGGGGATTCTTATATTGCACCATTAGAGGGTGGTATAGAAGGGGTAGAAAGCTCACTGACCGGTAACCACGGTACTAGCTCCTGTGCCGTGCTTATAGATCCATGCACTGAGTTTTCTTTAGCAGGCTCCCCTGGCATTCAGTCCCAACACTGCCCCGAGGTTTCTGCTCTTGTCCCACAACCTCCGCCTATAACTCGACCTAACCAGGAGCCTAACAAAAGGAAGGGGAAAAGGGCAATTTACACTCGAAAGGGCTGCCCATCCAAGAGTACTAACCATCCCAGGTACCCGCCCCAGAGGGGTTCTTCCCCCCTGGGTGCCGCAGGACCTGTATCTTTAGGGACATCTATCTGCGCTCCAACTGCTATTGATACAGTACTACCTTCCCTGCTGGCCCCACCAACGCCTGACCAGGCCAACGTGGGTCCCTCCTTGGAGTCGATCGAGAAGCTGGTCAAGTCTCTTGTGTTGCCACTTATAGACCAGGTCAAGAGGTTGGGGGACAGGCTTGACTGCTTTGAACAGGTTACCAGGGACAATTTTTTTGCCCTGAAAACCCTGCTCAAGCTTCAGCCAAAGCTCAGTGAGGATAGGACAGATAGGTTAGACAAGACCAATAGGATAGAGGTTCCAGTGAGACCCTCCTCGGGAGATCAGCTGACGCAGCCGCCCAAGCAACCAGCCCCTGGGAATTCTATCTTGGCTGCTCCTAAGGTTGGTCCTAGGCAGTTAAAGCTGAATCCTTCCACTCATGCTGCTCAAGTGCATGCTACCCCTCCCCCAGTAGTAACAACCCTGGTGTCTACCCAGGGCCCAAGGCAACATCAGAAGGGAGGGACGGGCTCTACTTCGCAACCTGGGGCCGTTTTATCTGCTACAACTGGCGGTGTAGCATCAACTCCTAAGGTTGCATCTATCCCCGTCCCACCTATAAACCGTTCCCCTTTAGGTCCTCCTCAGAATAGTAGACGAAAGTGCCCCCCAGTTAACCTCCCCCCTGAGTGTCACCCGTACGTTGTTATTCTTACCAAAGTCCCCCCTATTGGGAGTACCCAGCGGGAAAACCATCAGGCACTCAAGAATAAGGTCATCCACTGGCTGAAAGCCAACAGGCCCTTGCCTGCGGGAGTGGACGGTATTATTCTTGGTGTACGCAGGGTGGGATGGATCGGAAACGGGAAAAAATCGCTTGAAGGGGATTGTGTGGTGGTAAACTTCCAAGATGCTAGGGTCGCCCATCTAATATGCTCTCATGGCCAACCCACGGTTGGAACGGGTATCGACATAGTCGACTTGACATTCTTCTACCCACGGTCTATTATGACCACTCCCACCTTCCACCTTGGACAACCCACCTATCTTAGCAGTTCTGGGGGCCAATTCTCTGTGGAGAATACCGCCCACGGCCTTTCGACCCCGGGAGTTTTTCCCCAGCAGCTATGCCTAGCTCCAGTGATACCAAACTGGGGACCCTGGAGCTGTTGACTCAGTTATGTTCCCGGGGAGGTCGCTGTGGCTCCAAGTTTTGTTGCTGAGTCATCACCTTACCTCAAATCCAATGGCTCCCCCTCCTCAGCGCAAATTCAGGCTACGGCCGAGCTTGTAGAGGAGAAGGGGGAGACTGGGGCATCCTATAATCTTCTGGCTAGTCCCCCTGGTGTGGGTCATGTGGTCTTATCACCCCCTGTCGAGGATTGTAGCATTGCGGCTGTAACGGACCCCCAGATTAGGGTTTTCAGCTGGAATGTGGCGGGACTCGAGAGGAAGCTGGCGCTGCCGGACTGGAACGAGCGTGTGGAGCAATACTCCATATGCCTGTTCCAGGAAACCTGGAGTCGGGTGCCCCTACACAAGGCGGGCTATTCCACCCACTTTTTGCCGGCAATAGAAAGTGCAACTGGCAGGGGCCGCCCTTCCGGTGGCCTGTTAATCTGGGTAGCCACTGAACTCAACTGTAGGGTGGAGGAGAGGGACACTAATTGCCCTGATCTCCTAAATATTTTGTTGAGAAATTCCCAGGGCAGAGTTATTCTAAACATTTTTAACATCTACGCCCGTGGCACTAAGGGGGGAAGAGAATCCCCAGTAATAGCTCGTCTGGAAGCCCAACTCCGCTCATCTCCCCACAGGTCCTGTACCTTGCTGGCAGGTGACCTGAACTGCACTTTCGAGCCCCTGGACCTGGATATCCTAGCAGACCAAGAGGAACTTGATAATGGGTGGGGGATTCCGCCCCTCGAGCTTAGTCCTATTAAAAAGTGGACAGAAGTGGCCCTCCAGATCAACTCACTAGCTATGGAGTTTGGTCTTAGAGCTGCCAACGGCAGGACTAGGTCCGACAAAGTAGGGGCGCACACCTACAATAGGCCAGGGCACATGTCACGGATTGATTATTTTCTCCTTGACATACACCTGTGGAGCCTGGTGGAGGACATGGTAATTGTACCTTCTGTAGAGAGTAACCACAATCTCCTGTCCCTCACCCTGTCCCACAGGTGTTTCAATAGCACCGTGAGTAGATCTCCTTGTAACCCCGCCCCGGACCCGTCAGTGGTTACAAACTGTGGTCGAAGGTTAAAGTGGGTGAAGCTAGCTCTTTCGGAGGAGAAAACTTCTGCGATTAGGCAGCTTCTGGTTTCAGCCCTAGCCAATCTTGATTGCCAAGAGGAAGGGCTGATGGAGGTGGCACCCAGGTTCTGTGTCATAATTCAGGCCATTGGCGACCTCTTTGTAGTTCCAGCTCACCCGAGTGGAAGGAAACCAAGCTTACGATCGGGTCAGGGCTGGTACAATCGGAAGTGTAGGGAGGCGAAGTCACTTCTCATCGAGGCAGTCAAGTCCAAATTACCGTCTAGGACTAGGGAGGCCAGGAGATACTATGCACTCTGCCAGAAAAATGCAAGGATGGAGTGGGAGGTTAATTTCTGGCAGGACCTCCTGGCTGCCAGTCGTGGGAAAGATGCCAAAGGTTTTTGGGACATGGTGGGCAAAAGGAATCGTCCTGACGACTCCCGGAGGACGTGTACCATCAACGCCCAGACTTGGTTCTCCCATTTCCAAAATCTTTATTCTGCTGTCGTAGGCCCACTTAATGATTCCTTTAAACTCCCTCCCTTTACTCTAGTTCGTGACCTGGAACTGTTTTCTCCCATGGATGTAACAAAGCAGATCAAAACCTTGGTCCCTTTGAAAGCAGCTGGTCCGGATGGCCTACCGGGGATATCCTCCGTGCTTACCCGGAAGAATGGGGGGTACTAATCTCTGCACTCCTCAATGCAATCATGGGGGGAGGCCCTGTGCCTGACTCCTGGAGAGGTGCGGAGGTGGTCCCCATTTTCAAAAAGGGCAGTCGGGACTTACCCGGGAACTATAGGCCTATAAGCCTAATAGACTCAAGCCAGAAATTGGCTGGGAAAACCATCTTGGGGAGAATCACTCAATGGGTGGACGACAACCACATTCTGTCCGACATGCAGGCTGGGTTCCGTTCGGGTACAGGAACTATTGAACAGGTCTTTAGGCTTTTGTTATTACACTGGAAGGTGGTGGTACTGGGCAAGGGCAGTCTTTATTTGGCCTTTATTGACCTTAAGACTGCCTTTGACCTGGTACCAAGGGAGGAACTTTGGAGGGTGCTTCACGGTTTAGGGATGCCCCCGTACTTACTAAACCTCCTTATTAACCTGCACACCAACACCTATGCCCAGGTTAGATGGGGGCTGAATGGGGAAAAGACCGATAAGATCAGGGTCGAGAGGGGAGTAAGACAGGGCTGTGTTTTGGCCCCTACCTTATTCTCCCTCTATATTAACGGGGTGGTAGATCATCTACTGGGCGAACCATCAGACGCTCCCATTTTGGGAGGAGTAAAAATTCCAACTCTGTTGTTCGCCGACGACACCCTCCTCATCTCTAAAACCCCCCAAGGTCTACAGACACTGCTGAACCGCTTCCAGGACTTCTGTACCACCAAGGGCCTCGTCATCAACATAGACAAGACTAAGTACCTAGTCATGCATCCACCTCGTAAACTTGGCCGCCCTCCAATTCTGAACTCTATACCCCTAGAAAGAGTGGCAGATTTTGATTATCTGGGAATCCGACTGAATGATGCGATGAGCTGGACTGCCCACATTGATAAAATGACTTTGGCCCACAAAAGGGTGGGGGGCGCCCTTCTTAAGGAGTACAATAACTCTACAAAACACTGTGTTGCTCCTATACTTGAGATCTACAAAGCACGTGCGGTCCCAGCGTCACTCTATGGATCGGAACTGTGGGGCTTGGGCAAAGTTGACTCATTAAGCAAGGCCGAAAACAAATTTATCAAGGATCTCCTTGCCATTCCATCGAGCAGCCCGACCATCCCAGTGCTCATGGACACTGGCTGTAAAGCCATAAGGGACCAGGCTCGGCTTCGTCCCCTTCTGCTCTGGGCACGCTTGTGGAGGGTCCCGGAGCTACAATCCTATGCCAATGGCTTGGCAGAAGTGATGCACGCTGATGGTTGGAGTAGCATCAAATGGCTGAAGGACATAAAACATCTCTTAGGGAAACTAGGTTTGGACTCTTGCTGGCATAGTCACTCCGCTCCTCCAAAGAAGATTTTTAAAAAACTTTTCTGGGAGTGGGTTTGTGTGAAGCGCTCTAGAAGTCAGCAGCACTGCAAAACCACCGCAGCTTTCCTGCTGTTCAAAGACGCTGTCTTGTACGAGCCATACATGGATATTATATCAGTTGCCATGGATAGGTCCTTGTATATCAAATTTCGGCTAGGAACCTTGCCCTTGGCCGACCTCTGTTCGAGGTGGAATAAAGCCCAGCCCACATCACGCTTCTGTGCTCTTTGCCAGGACAAGCCAGAGACGGTGCCACATTTCCTTTTCGAATGCCCGGACTATGGTCGCCCCAGATCACGTTGGCTTGGTCCCATCTGCAGAGAACTGGGGACTCGTCAGCACTCCGTTGCCCTTCGGATTCTTTTAACTAATACAGCCCCTTCTATTGTTTGTGCTGTTGCTAAGTTTTTAAAATGGGCTTGGTTGATTAGACTTAGAAGACTGTCCACATCAATTTAATTCTTTTTTATCTAACTTATGTTGACCTAACGTGTTTTTAATTTTCATACTACTTGTACAGTCTTACTTATTTCGACATGCTGTTTTTATCTTTTTGTACTGCTTTTATGATATATGCATATCGAAATAAAGCAATCAATCAATCAATCAAATACATGCGTGGTAATGGTATGCGTTGTCATGGATCCTGCGTTGTAAAAAATGTGTGGTAATGGTAGGCGTGGTAAAAGTATGCGTTGTAACGTCATACATCCGTTCTTGGACTGTGAAATTAATTCAACCTCCTGTGCACTCTTTGCATAGTGTCCCCAGCATGGCAAAAATTCCTAATTTCTCTAATGTGTATGAAGTGACCCTAAGGAAGGGATAGGTGAAAAGATAGGGTGGGTAATTTGACCACCGGTCACCTGCTTGTTAATATAATGTTTAATGAAAAAACATTACACATTCCTCAAATTCAAAATGCAAGCAAAAATACCCACTTTGACCATAATTATCCAATATATTATCGACGATAAATAATGTAATGACATGAAATCATGTTTTTCCCAAATACATCAGTCCTACATTTTAATTATTCTGACAACTACCTGGCTGAGACAATGCACCCCGAACTCACTGACACGGGTAAAATGGGATTACCTCTCACCTACTAGGAAGTAAACATGACGTCCAGTATGAGGCACATAATTAGTTAGTCTGAATGGTCAGCTTTTTCACAAATATACAAGATTTGTCACTGGAACTAGTCAGATAAGATTCAGAAAATATATTGCGGTATTTATTCAAGAACAGAAACAGTGTTGGTATGCCGTTCATCGATCATGCTAGACATCAGATTGCTCACTGAAATTGCTATGCTTGGCAGTGACAAGCAGTCCATTTCATTGTGACATATTTAATTGTATTACAAGCTCTTAAAGATTATAGTGTTGAGTTGTGCCCAGAAATTATTGTCCACGTAAAGCATATAAACATGTTCTGGGAAGCAATGAATGCTTTCATATCACATACAAGCCCATTTTAATGTAAATCAAACTCAAAATTTTGTGGTGGGATTTACAATCGTGCATGGTTTGCATTTGATTGTAAACCAAAGTAAATGATTTGAGGGGTGGTTCAATGGGTTGAGGATGAGCTTTTCCATGCAACCACCAATGGGGTTTGACGCTATCCCTATCTACAAAGGATTGAAGAGAGAGATTTGTGCCACAATCTTGCGGCTCCTAAAGGCAAGCGTAACAAGGAGAAATGATGTGTTTCTGTTTCTTTCTGCATTGTACAGCACACATACAAACTGGGAAATACCTTAAAGTTCAAAGCCTATGCTTCTCACAATGCAGACACCCATACAGTATGTTCAAGAGTGTCTGCATTGGCGCATGTCAGCAGAAAGTTAGCCTGTGCATGGAGGGAGCAAAACAGTGCTATGTCTTTGTAGATATTGGCTTGATATGCTCTCTCCATATCTGTTCCAGTTCAGGGAAGACCTGGTTTGGAAGGTCAGGCTGGTCTGTTCCGATTGGAGCAGGGTCAAGACCATTTAGCTGGGTCCACGCTGAGGTGGCATCTTGTGCAAAATAACGATGGACTGGCATGAGCCCCAGAGTAATTACCAGTGGCTGAAATTATTTCAAGCATTCCACACATCACTTTTTGTCATGGCTTAAGTAGTATAGGTATGGCCAGACATGGGTCCCGTGCACACTATGTCAATGGAACCCAGCTATACCCAGCTGATGAGCCATAACAAGGGCACAACTGGTCCTGGGTTGCTTGTGTTCTGGTTCATGGAGAAACTAGCTTGGCAGATGGGGCTGGACTGTTCCCATTGGAGCAGGGTCAAGGCAGATTTGTATATAGTTAGGTCTAAACTGAAGTGGCATGGTGTGCAGAAATATTGATAGACTGGGATCCAGTCCTGAGTAATTACCAGTTTCTGAATTAATTCAAGCATTCCATCACTTTTTGTATAATTTGCGATCTCTCCCTTTCTAGTAATGCAGTGCTCCACTGCATAACATCTTAGCAAATCTGGGACACGTTTGGTATTTCTGCTTCAAGTGTTTTACAATGGGAAAGTACTACCATTTATGGAAGAACATAAATAAATAGAATTTAAGTGATGACAACTTGTGAAAAAAGAGCAAGTTATATAAAATGAATGTGTTTCATTTAAGAAAACAGAACATATTTTTTTAAGGCTAAATTATCCCTTGTAGTGGAAGGTGAGAAGCCAGGTTGTCTAGAAGGAAAAGTTGAAAGTTTTGCATATGCTCGGTGGCAAACTCCCTGTGCATCCAGGACTTTATTCTTTTCCCCAACTTTGCGTTCTTGTTACTGATAAGGGTAAAGATAATACAAGCAGGCTTAAATACACTGCAACTCCTTGACATTCAATTGCAATGAAAGTGCCTCAGTGACAGATAAACTTTCATCATAGAGATGCAGCCAAGCTCTCGAATCTCTAAACATGCTTGATAATCAGCAGCAGGGGGACGGAGAACATGGCCTATACCGACCTGGTAGGCCCACGGAATTTGATGCATTCCCAGATTTACCATTACTGGTAGAACTGGGATTGCACCAAAATGCTACGCCTTCCCAAGGGAGGCATAACAAGGAGAATGTGTGTTGCATTCTAAAGCAGACATAGAAAGAGGAAAATGCCTTTCTACACAAAAATAATCCTGCTCCCAACGCAGGCACCCTTGCAAAATGGTGGAGGGTGCTTGCATTGGCGCTAGGCAGCACATTATGTGCCAGTGCTGGGAAAAGGCTGTGAAAGTAAGGTGCATGCCTGCCCTTTTTCCTGTAACTCAGAGCAGCACAGCAGGGTGACCTGCTGGGGGAACATCCTTTACAACGCAACTTTTACAACGCACTACCATTAGGACGCAACTTTTACAACGCAAGTTATTACAACGCATTGCGCTGGGGGGCGCTCTAGGATAGGGAATAGTTTAATTACTATCCAACAACTTCCCTACTATCCACGGGGACTGGAGTTGGAATAGTAAATTAAACTATTCAATATCCAGCACCCCGCAATGCAAGTCGTTGTAACGACTTGCGTTGTAAAACCTGCGTCGTAATGGCATGCGTTATAAAAGCATGCTTTGAAACGTCATACATCCGACCTGCTGAGCTTCGTTACTTTTTGATAAATATGGCCCTTATATTCTACAGACAGGGGCATAATCTACTGTATACCTGAAGCAGTGTACTTATTTCAACAATAAAAACTGACTCATCGTGTAAAACATGGAGGATCCTCAGAAAAATTATGTGCAAATAAAAATTCCACACCGCGACGATGGGGCCCCAACCCTCTGCTGCTATCAAACCGTGACGGGTCATTTTTTCTATTATACAAATATTTATGATGTATTTTTCTGAATATTTCGAGCTCATGGGCTTTTTACCATTTAATCACTGCTTTTCAAGACCGAATTTTAGAAAAAAGTAATAAAAATGTCTTATACTTTTTTAGAAAAATAATCTTAATTTTCCTTTGAATAGCATTGATTAATGTTATTGCCTATCAACGTATTATAATTTGAATCCATCAAACTGCTGGAATGTGAACCTGTTAACTCACTGCACTACTCTTTACATTGCTAGCAATGGCTGGGGCGATTCCTTCATGGGAGCAGGGTAGTGCCGCCCCCTCACATTGCTGCCGGAAAACTGGAAAAATAAAATGGTAATAAAAGAATTTATTTCCATTAAATTTTTCCAGCTTGCTGTCAAACGCAGGGTGGGGCCAGTGAGTCAATGCTGAGGATTGGCAGCAATGACGAGTGGCCCTTTCAGTATGAGCTGCGCATGTTGGTTTGGCCAGCTACCTTGCTACGGCCAAACCGACATGCGCAATTCAGACTCCCCTACCCTCCGGCAGCCAATCCAGACACTTCACTCATGTAGCATGAGAGCAGTGTCTGGATTGGATAAGGACCTATGGGAGCTGTGGATCCTCGCGCTCGGAGGAGTCTGGTGCAAAGACTGGACAACTCTAAGAACGTGCTGCGAGCTAAGGTAAGTTAAACTTCTTTTTTTCATATTTAAATGTTTATTTGTATGTGTGTTTTTTTTATTGTATTTATGTTGACTCACCATTTCTGTAGTTCACCAACCACCACTGAGCAATAGCTTCTCAATTTTTAACTTTTATGTCATGAACCAGTAATTCTTTTGTAAAAAGCAGTAACTTAACAGCCTTGATCATTGCATTTGGATTTTTATCAGAATATTATATACCATAAAATATTAAATGCCTGTTTTGTAATCATGGCTGGTCTACGGAATTCATATTTGGAAAATATTTGATTACCAGTCTCACACATACAACACAGAACCAGCATTATGATTAAATGAAAGGAAACAGTATGACCCCATGAGTTGATTGGCAGTTTTAGTTCATAAGAAAAGCGTCATTTTGTTTATTTATTTCATTTATTTAACTATTTTATGAAGGGCAAGTTCACTAGGAAAACCACAATAATTTCTGCATTTCTTTAAGTCAAATTGTTTCTGAGAATGATTTTATTTCGTTCATGTGTTTGAGGAATGTAGTTACACACATCAGGGTAACTTCTGTGCTTTGTAGGTCTTGTCAGTAGATCATTCCAACCGATGTACCACGCAACCTGTTTTTGTTTAATGTTTGAACTTTTCTACTGTCCTTTTTCACATCAATTTCATGTTTACCTGACCAGCATATTTAAAGTATTAGTCTTTGTTTTCAGTTGAGGCTATTACCAAAAAATTACCTCAATGGCAAGTTGCCCTTCAATTTCAGAAATTACCACATTTAAAGGGGAGGGTTGTGCTATTCTCAGTTTTCTTAGAATATAACGTATTAGCAGCCGCGGCCGTGGAGGGAGTTACGGTGGGGCAGGGAGGCGGGGAGGGGGAGGGGCAGGGTGGAGGGAGCTAAAAACTGGCATATGGATATTTGCAGGTAAGTACACAATTTAATTAATAAAACGAATTTCGTAGCGTGCACTGCATCGCAAAATGCGATGCTGTGCGCGCTACGAATTTCGTTTTATTAATTAAATTGTGTACTTACCTGCAAATATCCATATGCCAGTGTTTAGCTCCCTCCACCCTGCCCCTCCCCCTCCCCGCCTCCCTGCCCCACCGTAACTCCCTCCACGGCCCGCGGCTGCGTATTAGTCAATGTTCCTCCTTGATCTTATATACCAATATCCCAAAAACGTACCTTCTTTTTTAACCTTATCCTCTAATCCAGTGAGCTTATTTTTAGTAGGTTGTGAAAGGGGCAGCAATAAATAAAGATGCCTTTAAATTCTCTATTTACTTTGTCACATTTGCTGAGCTCAAAGACAGGTCAAATGTCAGGCAATGTTTTCAGACAAAGTGACACTTGCTTTTTTTGAACATGGGGATTGGAATTTACAAGCTCCTCTCACTTTAAAGTCAGAGACAAAAAAGAAAAGTAAATTATGATACACTCTTGCTCGGGTAAAGGCGGAGTGAAAAGAAAAACTGTATGATGTCATTTTCTTGTAAGACACATTACATGTAAATACCTGTGAATGAACTGTCCATGTTCAGCAGTTATCAAAACAAAAATAAAACCAATTTTTTGTAATTCTGAAATGTGATGGAAACAAAGATTTTAATAGGACAAAAACAAATCAAGACACTTTACTTGATAATGCGCAAATGATATTCACTGACACATGATTTCCATGCATCCTCTTTTTACGCAATGTAATTTTTTTATTAAAACTGTATGTCTTTGTAGATTTATGGCCATTTCAATGGAACTTGCGCTGGCTGAAAATATCAGTGCAGTACCACACCATGCTTTATACATTGAAAAATCGCCTGTCTTGTGTCCATTAAATCTAGGTGGGTTGCATAGGATTGTTGCTCTCAAAATTGGGTTGGGGTTCTATAAAGTTTGGGAGCCACTGCTCTAATCTGTAGTTCAACTTATCCAGGAACTTCTCCAGCCGTTCTTGAGTTCCTTCCCACAGGCAGTTTACTACAGCTGTGAAAAAACTGGGCCATCATGAGAAGCAAAAGTGGTAATCCACCCTTCACTTTGACAGGGGTCACCAATAAACAAAAACAAACAGATAATAGAGTACTGAAAGATTATCTTATTGTACTACCCCAAAAACACTATCCTACTCTATCGCCATAAGGAAGATCCTTGAAACAATGTGCATTTAAAGTAGCAAAATATGTTGTCTAATTTAGAAGAGAGGGAAAACTAGATTCAAGTGTATGCTTGTAAACAACTTAAGGGTGTGAACATAGAGAATTGGAAAGATAGATTGTTTGCCTTCTACATGTCCCCAATCCGGTAGGAGGATTGGAAAGAAACAAATCATACCTGGGACCACACAATATTAATGAGCCCTAATTTTCAATAGTTCCTTCAGTTATAAAGCTTTGGCAAAGTAACTGTTCAACAAGTTGCTGTACTGCCAAATGTTACAACAACTAGCCTGACTAAGGCCCCAGGTCGGGACGGTATCCCACCGGACCTTTTTCAATCAAATCCATCTCTCTGGGCCCCGGTCCTTACGGCCGTGATTAATGCAGCGGTAGGGGCCGGTTGTCCAGAGTCATGGGGCACTTCAACAATTGTCCTGGTATTCAAGAAGGACGATCGCAACAGTACTATTTGCTATTGACCGATCGCCTTTATTGATTCCGTGGTCAAGGTCGTGGACGGAGTTGTGCTGAATAGATTGGCAGCCTGGGCGGATTATTTCCGATATCCAATATGGGCTTCGCCCAGGGCACTCCACCTTAGCACAATGCCTTAACCTATACATGATTCTCGGGAAGTACACGGTTGCCCGCCAGAGTATGATCTACATGGCGTTCATGGATCTTTCCTCCGCTTTTGATTGTGTCAATCAGGGGAAATTGTGGCAGTCCATGAGGGCCATGGGGTTGGAGGCCAGCCTGGTTGACTTCCTGAGGGACCTGCATAGGGACACAAAGGCAAACATAAGATTTGCCCAGGATCACAGGGTATCTAGGAATTTTAATGTCGAAAGGAGAGTATGGCAGGGGTGTATCTTGGCCCCGTTTCTTTTAAATTTGTTAATTAATGATCTGGATAAGACCCTGGCAGAAACTGGGGCCGATTTACGTTATGCGCGTCTGCGCGTCCTGCTTTATGCAGACAACGTGGTCCTCCTCACCAGAACCGCCAGAGGGCTGCAGTCTTTACTCAATACCTTTCGTAGCTTCATGGCTGAACGCGACCTAGCCATAAACAATTCTAAATCCGGCATAATGCCGGTGGGGTCGCTGATAAAAGGTTCAAGTCTTCCAGTATTTTCAGGAGTAGCTTTATTCAATACAACCATCAACAAGGTCTGCTGTTCAACTGAATCCCCACCAACTGGAATGCTACACCACAATCTGTGATGTCATGCACTCCATATTCTACAAGCAAACAGCTAATTATAACACATCCCCCTTACATAGAAATTGATAAAACAAATAACAAAGCATCAAAAACATTAACTCAATAACTAAAGAAAATGTAAGGTGAACTAGACAATAAAGATACATCAATACAGGACATAATCTTTGAGCTTTCCTGGTAATTGTATGGGCCGCTTGCTCACATGTCCAGTGTTCAAGTTCATGTTTGGAGGAGTGACCGCGGAACCACCACCAGGTTCCGTGAACTTTGTCAATCTGGACATGTTCCAGGTACAACCATTGTCCAAAGTTACAACATTTTTCTTAATTGCAACAATGATGAAAGGACCACAGAAATTAGAGGTACCCTTGTGACCATGTTTAGGCTTTTTCACCAATACACGATCACCCAAGTTCCATTTCCTCACCTTAACTGCCATCCTGACATCATACCGTTGTTTATACTTTTGTTGATATTTAGCTAACTCATCCCTCCTCATCAACTCACAAGTCACGCCATCATCACTATTCCTCACCGGAAGCCAAACTGGGCTGAGTTTAGAATTCGCCACCCTACCCCTCAAGGCCTCAAAAGAAGACTCCTGCATGATAGCATTGGGAACAGTGCGATGTGCCCACCAAGTTTCCCTCAACACACTAGTAAACGTGGCCCTAGATTCCAATGCTCGTTGAGCACAACTCTTCACCACCCTGTTCATCCTCTCTGTAAGACCATTGGCCTGAGGAGAATACAGAGCCGTCTTTTGATGAACAATACCGAGATGTTTAAGAAATACATCCATCTCATTAGAGGTAAATTGTACCCCGTTGTCCGTGACTAAGTATTTGGGAATCCCTTCTGAAACAAACACGTCCTTTAAAAACTCAATCCCATCCTCGTCGCCAGTGATAAAAGGTTCAAATCTTCCAGTATTTTCAGGAGTAGCTCTATTCAATACAACCATCAACAAGGTCTGCTGTTCAACTGAATCCCCACCAATCTGTGATGTCATGCACTCCATATTCTACAAGCAGACAGCTAATTAAAACAGTCACGTCCCAAAAGGCAGTACCCTTTCATGGTGAACGCTGAGAAAGTGCCCATAACGTCAACCTTTTCATACCTGGGCGTCCTTTTTAAACTGGGATGCTCTAGTACAGAGAAAAAGAGGGAGGATTACAAGAGCGAACTCAGCTATTTTCAACTTTGCAACAAAAATGGGTAAGCGTCCAGTTGCGGCAATGTTGAAAATATATCAGGCGAAAAGTGTCGCAATCAGTAGTTATGGCAGTGAGCTATGGGGATATGTAGCATCTGAGGGTATCCAGGTGGCAGGGAATACGTTTTTAAAACAACTCCTGGGAGTACCCAAAGGAACCTCAAATCTAGTAGTTCATGAAGAAACAGGGTTACCTTTTATTTGTGACACCCTTGCAAAGCGCCCCTTGCTTTAGTGGTTTAACTGCTGGTTAAATAAGTCCTTAACGATCAGTTTTTGAAAGAAGTCTTGTGCCTAGACCACATGTTTAATATTCCATGGCTAAAATACATAAAAGGCTGTTTTTCGGAGCTGGGGCGTCCGGACCTTTTTTAAGGACTGATTTTATTACTGCGGCAGATGTGGAGTTTGTAAAGAAGTCTTTTATCCTACTCAAAAAATGTAATAGAGGTGGGGTAGATTTGTTTAAACCCAGTCCGTACACTTGTGATGCTTAAGACTTAAAACTCCGCCATCGACAGAGCTATATCTCTTGTGTCCTTTGTCGACCCACGAGCGGATTTTATTAACCAGGTTTCGGATGGATTTTTTCCATCTTTTTCTTGCAGTACCGAAGGGAAGCCACAAAGCCAGGTGTTAGTGTTACCACCCTGTGGCTGCGACGGAGTGTCTATTCAGGATTTGGTGCACTTCATGTTTTTTTGTCGCCTCTATGATGCTCCCCGGAGGTTCTTTTTAAAGCCACTTTTAAAAAAGTTGAATTTTATTCAGGTCTGCCCAGCCCTTTGCTTCTTACAAATGTTGAAGCCAGAATGCACTTGATTTGTGGTTGGTTATTTGAAATCTTCATTGAAAATCAGAAACTGCATGGAGAACTAATATATCCCCATATTGTAGCTGTCATCCTAGTAGCTATCCCCGAGAGTTTATATCTCTTTTATAAGTGACTGTTTTTATTGTACATATATCCCCTTATCTCTACTGGAATGAACATTTTGCATTGTGATTATGAATTATGTATATAGGCTTTTATAGATTCTATACATTTTATTGTATGTAATGTTGCTGTTATGGTTTTTCGATTTTTAAAACCGAATAAAGTATTTTGAAATTGAACTAGCCTGACTCATATGGTGTATTTTCGCATTGTTTTGCTATATTATTATAACTTAATATAATGCAATGACTCACACCCGTAGGTGTATCTCTGCTCTTTGCTAACACAGGGCCACAGCAACTGATTAAGACAACCAGGTCTTCAAGAGTTTTTTTTTACTTTGCACGGTACAAATGCGGGGGACAGTAAACAAGGCTTTGTTGTTACATCTGAGATTTCTATTAGAATAGAAAGCCTACATTTTTCCTTTAAGTAAGTGGGACCCCCCACCCATTAGATACTTATGGGTATTCTTGGCATTGCTCCCGGTCTGGATGTTTTTGATTTGATTTTGAAATAGCCACTAATGAGACATACTGCAGTCTTTCAATATCTAATATAAAATGACTGTCTGTTATGGTTGGAGAAGAAGCACAAGCTTGAAGAGAGAAGATATAAACATCACATACAGCTATTGACACTTTAATCTAGAGTTTGGCAGGATGGGATCTTTGTCATAACTTAGTGGTGTTCCCAACTCACCAATCTCACAACTCTCAATTTAGAACTGCAAGGTTTCCACTGGTCAGCCTCAGCTGGCTATACCAGCAGAAATCCTTGATCTGGTGGCCAGACCTCTACTGGGACACTAGGTCATAGTGACTGTAGTGTCACTATATAAATAGCAGAGCTACTGTAACTGTTTTTACTTCTAGGCTGGAAAATGTGAAAATCTCCGAGATGCTCAGTGAGTAGACTCACAGTGCATCAAGGATTTTATTATTTTATTTTTCAGCAAATAACCCAGCATTTGGAAGCTTTTTACCACTAGACAAACAAGAATGGACTGTCATAAATATACTAGAACCACCAATGCATTTAATTAATCAACCCTGTGCAGGGTGAGTTGCCACCTTTCACTGAGTGACAATTGAGAGCAATATCTAATTGAGGTTCCCTATCATTATTATTATTGTTTATTTTGATTACACATTGATAAAACATTCAATAAAACATAGCAATAACACTATTTTAAACAGAATAAATAATTATAAAAAACAAATCCACATTCTGTTCATTAGAAGTGAATCAACTGTTGCAGCTTGATCATATTGACAACGCAAATATAATATGTTATACAGCATTCTATCTATTGAAAAAGGACAATAACATTTTACTGCTAGAAACTATTCCAAAAGAGGCATTCACTCCAAAGGGTAGTTTTCAATGCATTATCTTATCAGTATATTGATTAGTACATTGGCGGTCTATCCCATGAAAACAATGGTGGGACAGCTCATAATATCATAGATCAAAATCCTAAACCTCAGCCAATTGCACAGATGTTCCTTCTAGCCGTTTGTGAATTATCCAAGCTGCCTGTAGAAATTTGGCCATACCAACCACAATAACTTCTCTTGTGTCCGTCCGACTTGAGAATCCTCAGAACTATGTCAAGGGTCCTAAGACCAATGAGATGGCACAATGGAATTATTCATTTCTTACGTGGAACTCGATAGGCAGTGCAAAGAAAAATAAGTGAGAAATGGACACAGTGGTATTGCTACAGACAGGACATGCTTTGGAAGTGCTGCTGGGCTTCTCCCACTTAGAGGTGAATTGTGCTAATGGGAGCGTCCCATACCTGAACTTCAGATACCGTTGTCTAGGCAGGGACCTTGTATGATGTCAAGCGCAACTTCATAGAAGGGCAAAATCTTGAAATCAAGGAATTGGTCTGTTTGACTGCCTATCTTAAATGCTCTGTACTTATCACCCCAAGAATGATCCCTACATCGATCTTGATAAATTGTCATGAGTAACAGGGGACCTCTTCTGGGTTAACCCAGGGAGTTTCGAGAGCTAGAGCATGGAGCATTTTCTCTATCTTCAAAATAAGGTTTTGGAATCATAAGCTTGGTGGAGTGGCAGAACTGGCACGTAATGGCTGTTCTCTAAGGACACAAGGTTCTAAATGACCCCCTTAGCCTAAAATGGTCCTTTTTATGAGAAAATAGGCACTTTACAGATTGTTGTTATAACTGGGTAAAAAGGTCAAGGAGTCACAATATTAGCTACAGGCAGAAACTGTGAATTCATATAACAGTGGGGGTCCTTCTATTAAATTAAATACTATATTTGCATCCCATTTACAATGTGTATACAAAGGGCTAAGCATTTCAGCACCATAAATAACACATTAATGGTACATCTGATAGTAAACATTTCTTAGCTGGCCAATAATTATACATTTTGATAATGTCCATATAGACCATCCATGACCTTGATCTGTAAAGTGGTAATTAAAGGTACGTCCACATTCCCTTGATGAAAGTCACAAAGGTTTCCATTTATGGTGTGATGATCTGTGGACGAGGGGAGTAGTTGTGTGGCATACCCCCACAGACCTTGTTTTGCTCTCCAGTATCTGGACAGCCAATCAGCATTCATCAACAGATTCTACATACATTGAGGCTTTTATTCGGGAATAGATCTATTCATAAATAAAATGAGGGCCCTGATTTAGAGTTTGGTAGATTAATTTGTCCATCACAAAGTGACAGATACTCTGTCCGCCTCACTACAAATGCCATATGAAATATTGCACTGGTAATAAGGTGAATGGGATAAACTCATTTATATTATCCAGTTGGCTTACTGTGAGGAGCTTTTCCTTGTAATGGTTGTATTTAGATCTCAACCAGAGGACATTTTGTAGTTTTTGTGAAATTAGGGTTAAAAATATTTGCATATTTCATGTCACGGAGGAGGATCCATGGAGCCAAAGGATCTCAAGCTAAGATCTGATTGGCTTCCACCACATTTACATATAGGGGGGAGAGTACAATACCCTACCCCGCTAGGCCTGGTGGGACCCTTGCCCCTTCCCAGGGACAAATACCAAAGTTATTATATTGTGCTGTGATTATGAAATCTATTGTATTTAATATAAATCTTAAAAGGATCTTACATCAAGCCCTGACTTTTCATTTGTTTGTGTGCTTTCAACTTACATTTACTCCACTTACATTTACTCCATTTGTATTAGTTGTACATACTAGTTCCTGTTGTTTTGTGTGTGTTTCTCTTATCAGTGTTCCATGGCCCAAGTACTTATGTTCATCTACTTTGGTGGAACTTCCTTTTTATGACCAAGCCTGTCAACACACCTGCTTGTCCCCTCCTCCCCGACCTCTTCCACAGGCACAGCAGCTTTTTGTCTGTAGGTCTCCACTAAATTCTACTCTCTAAAAGGTTTCCATCTGGTATCCCTTCTATATCCCTCATCTGTCTACAGTAGAAACCCATTTCCTGACACTGCCACCTCACCTTCCCAATAGTTGCTGCTTTCTGCTGCCATCTTTGTTGTCCAGCATCACTGGAGCCAGGTCTGGGGATAAAGAAATGAGCAGAAAATAGAGTGTCTTCAACTGGTAACTCCAGCATGGCAATGACCATGGGTATAAGCAGAGGACCACTCTAACAGAGGTCCAATACACCAGGGTGGTGGCCATCAAAAATTGGGTTACTTTATTCCGTAAATAGCAGGCCCGTCAGTTAATTTCATAGGAAAATGGGCAAATATTTAAATGTAACTTAATAGAAAATGTACTGCTTGGAAACACTGAAGAATAACATTAAATACAGGAGGGAAAAGGCCACTCTATGAGAAATTGCTGTTTAAGTTGGCTCGCAATGCAATGAATAGGGTTGCTTCCCAAAAGAAGAAAGTCACCGAAGAACAGACATAGAAAACAGCTTTATTAATACCACAAAGGAGGTGCTCTCACAAGGATGTTAAAGGTAATCAGTTTTGAAATTGCGGCTGTCTCATAAGCCGTGCTTCGTACTGTAGGGATGAGGGATAAAATAACAGCTCTATACAAAATACTTTTTTTATTTGCCAGTTTTCTTCAAAGAAAAAGAGTGCCATACAGGGTCAGTTCTATGAATTTTGGGGCCCAAGACTGGCTGAAAAGCCAAGACTTAGGGCCATATGTATCAAAAAGTCATTTTGTGATTCTCAAATAGCTATTTTTCTGCGAATCGCTATTTGAGAATCGTAAAATGCTATGTATGTAAGATTAGCAAATAATTTTGCGAATCCTACATATTCCTTAATTAATAAATGAATACCTCCCCATTCATTCCTATGGGCCTAGTGGGATCTCTGGATCTAGCTGAAATTAATTTTAAAAAGCCCCCAGGTAGGCCAAATCTCAGGGGCATGCTAAAAATAAAAGAGGGGGTGCATGGGCCCCCTCCTAGGGTTTAATTAAACATCAGGGACCGCCACATTCCTGGGGTTTTCCTATTGCATTATGCAGGGGTGCCCACACCGCATCCCCCGCGCCCCGGGGACCACCAGCTCCCTGGAGCTTGCTTCTTTAATAAATGGGAGACATCTTGGAACCCCTCCCAACCCCGGGGATCGGCACCTCCCCAGGACTTTTCAGTGAAAAAAATGTGGGAGGGCTAGGCAGACCATCCCCCACAGCTCAGGGGAATGCCCCCACCCCAGGGCTTTAACTATTGTTAGTAGAGGGCCACATGGACCGCTCCCAGCCCCGGGGACCACCGCCTCCTGGGGCTTCACATACATTGAATGTGGGGACGCCTCAGGACTAGAGTGTTTTTTTTCCCCTAACCAGTAATATGCCAGGAGGTGCATTTGCAGAATGGTGGAGAGAGAGGGCGTGGCCTCTGATGACCTCTCAGCAGTCCAGCTGTGTGGGTCTTACTGGAGGTAACAGGAGGGGTAGTTGGCCCCCAAAGTACATCAAGAGCCAAGAGGACTTCATTCTCCCAAACTAGGGCCCAATTATGATCTCGCTGGGAAAGCCCTACAGCTGACTCTGGTCCCCAGAGCTTTCCGAACGACTCAGGCTCCAGGGCTCCGAGCGACCGAGTACGATGCAATTGCACGCTGATGGACTCGGGTCGCTTGGAGTCTCATTGAAGTCTATGGGTGTCTGTTGTTCATCGCATGCAGAGTCTCCCATAGAGAAAAAAGGTAGGTCGCAGAAAAAGGGTTCCCCCTTTTGCCCTGCATGCATTCAAAGGTCCATGGGTGAAGGGGGGCCCACTACGGGCCCCCAAAGTACATCTCGGGCAACCATGACGTCTCGTCAGGAGCGAGTCTATCTAACTGAGAGATGCGCTCATCATACTTGCCCGCTCAGAAATCAGCCCCATTGCACAGCACAAGTCAGCGATGTTAGAGTCATCTGTAAGGCTTCACTGACAGGAACGAGCATTTCAGAGCGTGAGGCTATATACACATCGTACTTGCTCAGTCGTACAGCGGTATGAGTCGTTAGGAAAATAGGTCTCGCTCTCGACGGATGCAGTCCATAGCCCTTCCTCGCGAGATCGTAATCGGGCCCTAACACCAGGAGGAGAGTTTGCAGAGTGGTAGAGAAAGGGGGCATGGCCTCCAAAAACCTCTCAGCAAACCCACTGTGTGGGAGTTACTGGAGGTAACAGGAGAGGTAGCTGGCCCCCAAGGGCCCTCAATAGCCATGGGGCGTTGATTCTCTTACTAGTAGTGCACCAGGAGGCGTGTTAGCATAGTGGTGGAGGAAGGGGACATTATAGTTAGGCTCAGGTTTCACTCGTACAAAACCAGTGAAATTCAGCTGTTATAGTTATTGAGCTAACTTTAACTCACGCCCCTCAATGCACTGCTTATGACCTCACATATTACATCACTCATGACATGGTCAGGGACATCACTCCTGACATCACTGATGAAATCTCAAACGACGCTGGCAGTCGCAGACCGTACACAGTGATGGGTTTGGTCGATCAGGAAATATTTCATATAGTCACTTTGTTTATTCAGAAGAATATGCATTGCTCTGCTGAATTTAAGAATTGTTACAGAACTGGGCATCAGTTTAAGCAGCAGAAAGTATACAGTGCTCATCAGGAAACCATTTGCCTTCTGCATATGCTGCTTTTGCCAGTTCTGAAGCCAGGAGTGTCAAAGGCAGTGTCAGCAGTCGCAAGGGGCACGTTGGGGATCAACATTACGTTAGGTGAGAGAATAGGGGCATTCCACATTGAAATATACATTTTCTTTAATAGCTATGACTTGTACTGTCCCATTTCCATTTCAAGCTCTGCCACTCTGTCATTGGAAGAAAGAACACACAAAGTGTCATGTTCTGAGTGAATGCTGTACACGGAGTCCCAGACATTGGACTCCGGAGTCTAAAGTAGATTTTTCTACACTTAAATGAGATATTTCAGTGTTATGGAGGGGAGGATTTCAACAGGGATCGAGGAGAATTAACCTGTCAGAATGATGGGAAAGTTGATAATGGCTAGAGAGAAAATAATACAAGGAACAAAGGTATGAAATGACAGAAGGGTTAGAAAGCATTGGTAGTGCATTAAAGAAGAAAGGAAGACAGAATGAAAGAGAAGTTATGAGAGGAAAAGTCAGAAATAGAACAGAAGGAAAGGAATGCTTTGGTAGAAAGCACAATTATTAAAAGGCGGTGGGGCAATAGAGAAGAAAGACAACTACAGAAAAGAAGAAACTGTATAAGTACAAAGGGCAAGATCCAACAAAACAGATATTATGCCCCCAAGAGTTTTAGGACAGTAGTCCTTACATTTATTTTCATTAACGATTCACATTTCCAGGAGACATAAACAGCTTCTTGTCAATTGTGGGTAACTTGTACATTTGGGATTTTACTTGCATTTTGATACTTTTAGTACTACTTATGCATTTGTGATAAGAAGACAAATCTGCAAGCAACAGAATGGTAGAAAATAAAAAAACTGAATCTGGATAATCTCATAATGGCTGATAGGTGACAATCAGGGAGCGCAGCAATACTGCAGGTCGAAACCAGTCTTGCTGTGCACAGATAACCCAAATAACTATTTAAAAACTTCACATGTGGAGAATACACCTAAACTGCCATCATTAGTAATTCTCATCAAATCGCAATTGGGAAATCACAATTCCTAATGAAAGATTCCTAGTGGGCTGCAAATCGACTTACCTTATGGATATAAGTGAAGTAGGTTGCAGGTTGTGAGCCATCAGGAATTATAGCACAGAGATGGTGACCTTCTGGGATCAGCAGACCACCATGTCTGTGATTGCTTTTGAATCATGCAATGCTTATCTTTTTTAAATGCAGCTCGTTATTCTTAAAGTAAGAGGGGTCTCTTGGGGGCTTTTTCGTATTTGCAAATGGGTTACCATCTCCTTCGAAAAGGTGGTGGTAAAATATTATTTTTTTGCAACAACAAATCGGTCACAAAACATGTATTCGGTATTCGGAAGGGAAACCCTAAACACACCCATTCCAAATATAAATCGCTAAACCAAATTGGAATTCAGTTACATGTTACCAAATCAGAATTTGGCATTTGTATATTGCAAGATGCTTGATTCTACGAATCGGAATCATTTGCAACTTCCCAAAAAGTTTTGTACATCTGTTCCTTAATTTTATAAAAAAGAAAATTTTAGTTCACATAAAAACGTGTACCTACATCATAGGGCGACAGATAACTATGTGAACATTTCCTCGTCCCGTTCTAATTGCCTCTGGTCTCTGTGGTTAAACCATTCGGTTTGGCTGATGGCAGCCCATTCACTAACACTAGGGCATCCTTTACCTCCCTTACTGTTTTGCAGCAGAGGGAGGTGCTAGATGCCTGGACACAGGTGATTCCAGCCTTCATGGCAGAAACCCGTTGTTTGTTGTAGATCTGCCTGTGTAGCAGATTTCCCTGCTTAAGGGGCACAATTCAAAAGGCTGATTCTGTCTATTTTGCATTGTTTCAAACATTTTAACCCACCTCCTAATAAGGACAACATAAAAGGCTTGCAATTCCGATTTGAGAGTCTTGCAACATTTCCCATTTTGTCTGTGCAAACACTTAACAGAATAGGTGAGCCGAAATACCCGTAGGCGAATCAGGACTATGCTGTAAAGTAAGAGAACTGAACAAGTTTACTCTTATGTTAATGGGTGGGAAACAGGGTCTGAAGGTCTTATGTGATTTATGGATATATACATGCTCTACAATAACTACGTTTTCTGCAACAGGTGAAGGAGGCGTATACGCGTTTGCTGCCCTTGAGGTCCCAAAGTTGTGTCTAGTATACTTCCGGTTGAATAATATCCGCCTCCCTCACACAGAGTATGTAAAGGTATATGCAAGGTACTTTTCTGCACATTTGGAAATAAATCATACGACCACCCAACATTCTTTTTTCCAATTTAGTTTTCTCCAATTTGTTTTAAATACGAAAACAAATATTCAAAGCTCAATTTTAAATTGAATGTAATGTTTTGTTATCTGTGTTAATCGAAATTTTTAATGGCAGGGTATTTTCTTTCCGTAATCTCTTGCATTCTGTCATTTAGTTTAGTTTATTTGTAGGAGGTATACTCTTATTTTCATGGTCAAATTTCAATATAAAGTATTGTGGTAATGTCATAAAACAGAGTCATTGAGAGAACTATTAAGAATAGGGAAAAGGTTTATATGGGGTGAACACAGGTGCAGCGGGAATAAGGGCATGGCAAGGAGGAAAAAATGATAGCTTTTGCTTCACACTAATTGACGGATGCAGAACGGAATTGTTCAATCATTGAACATGAAGCATTGGCAGCTGCCTGGGTAACAGGCTATTTCAGGGTGTTTATGTGGGGAAGTATGTTTCTCCTGAGAGTAGATCACAAACCCCTCCTTAAAGTGTTCAGTCCAGGAGGTATTAAAAATTGTTCAGGGAGGCTACCAAGGTTAGTAGTTAGGCTACATACTCATAAGGCTGTGGTGGTGAGTGAGTTGGCTAGGGAAGTTGTCACTAGTCTAGAGGATTGCACAAAATGAACAGGGAATTTTATTTCAAAGAAGTCTTTCAAAGAAGACTGGATCAAAGCAATGGAACAGGATTTAAAACTCAAACGTGTGGTAAAGTTAGTCAGGGAAGAGAGCATTTTTCCCAATGGGGTAAGCAAGGTAAATTATGAGCTATCTATTCATTGTTTGTTGATGAGAAAGGAAAGGTTTGTGCCACCCAATGAACTCAGGCCTGGGTTGATTAATTTGACTCATGAGGGACACCTGGGCCATATGTTGACCACCAAGAGGTTGAGAGAGAGATTTGTTTTCGGCCTTTTATAGTCATCCAGGCAAAAGAGAGGGTTGAGAGGTGTGTTGCCTGTAAAGATTCTGAAAAACGTCTCACGGTAAGTTTAGGAAATGTGTATGAGAAACAGAATGTGTCAAAAGCGAGGGGGGTTCACAGTGTCCTGTTGCCGCTTCCTTGGGATCATGGTTGGGGTTTCTGTATCCTCTGCAACTTTCTTATTTCTGGCAGGATCGTCGCCAAAACTGTGGTAATTAAATAAGTCTCCATCATTGAACAGTCTGAAAAGTAGTTTAATGAAACAGTGCAAAACCCCACACCGCAGTCCTGCCACTCACAGGTAGCAACTAAGTGGGCAGGTTCAAACCTAGAACCATAGTATGTCACGGTAGGATGCCTACATGTCATAATAAGATCTGCAGTCTCAGCCTGGCTGAAGCTGCCTAAGCACATTACAACAAGTATCCACTATAGCCGGCCAATTATACTGAAATATATTTCAAGATTAAACCACCATGTGCCAGTTTCCCCTTAAATATATGTCTACACCTTGGCATGTGGAGTTTTGTTACTGAGCTGCCATTTCTTTCAATACATCAGAGGCATGGGGAGGATTCATGTTGCCTCGTGCTTACACACGCTGAGAAAATCCCATGGAGTTATCTGAATTGCGATTTGGACAGAACAGACAAAATAATGACCAGCAGAGGAGATTAAGCGGGAAAGGCAGAACGCAGTTGTTTGCCTGCTTTTAAGGTTTGTAATTGATTACTTGTAGAAAACAGCTGCCTGATTTGAAGATTAATTATCGAAAGAGGTTTTTTTTTCTTTCCAGAGGTTAGAATAGCAATGTAGCTAAGGCAGGGGCAGTTTTATGAAGCTGTTAATCAGCTTCAGCGTGATGCATGTGATCCACCACTCTCTCTCCGGCACAGGGAAATAATTTATCAACTATTTATCAACATACAGGAGCACGATGTGCATTCTAATGACACAGCCTGTGTTTGCCGGCTGGTCCAAAGGCTAAAGAATTATGACTCTGTGATTTTAATACACAAACAACAATTAAATTAGGCATTTGGAGGTGGTAATCCATTATTATCCCCTACCATGACCCGTACTGTGTAGTGACTCATCATCATGATCTCGAAAGCTGTGCCATTCTGAAGTCAGGCATGAAAGGTAAAGAGTTTTATATCTAAATAAATATTCAGGAAGTAGCTTATGACAAACTAGAATGTTTACTAGTAAATAACTTAGGCATGTAAGCAGGGGTGGCTCTTCCACTAGGGCGGAGGAGCTTTGCCCCACTGCTTTCTCGCAGTGCGAAAAACAGAAACATAAAATGGTAATGACTACCATTTTATGTTTCTGATTCTTGCACTGCGAGAAAGCAGAAGGGTTTGGTTGCTGCTGCTCTGTGAGCAGGGCTGGGCAGGGGAGGAGTGGTGTGCCCATTCCTGAGTGCGCATGACCGGTTTGGTCGGCCCTCTGCTCTGCCCTTCTCCATGCAGGCTGCAATGCAGCCTACATGGAGAACATGGCCGGACCATTAGCCCCTGGCTGGGTGGCGTCCCGACCAATCACAACACTGCTTGCAGCGTTGTGATTGGCTTAGGGGTGTGTAATGGAAATAAATGCGGGTAGTCCATTCTTTGTAAATTCATGGATGGTATTTATTTAAGTAGTAATCAAGGAGAACCCCACTAGGAGCAGTCTGTGCTCTGCTCAGCCCATTAAAGAATAGACAATCTAATCACCACCAGGGCACACTGGTTGGCCAGACTAGTGTGGAGGTGGCATGCAGAAAGGAAATGGAAATGAACAGTAAGTGCAGGAGAGATAAAAGAAAAACACTTTAGAGATGTAAGGGAGGTGTATGAGGTACACCTAGGTGGATTTTGGAGAATTAATCCACAAGACAGTAGTAAAATGTTAAATCACATACAGGTACCATGTAGGATGAAAATACAAACTGTCTTAGGTCCCATGAAATGGGAATATGTAAGAAGAGTTCCGCAATAGAACGTAATGTAAGAAATAAAAGCCCCACCAGGAGTAGTCTGTGCTCTGCTCAGCCCATTCAGCAACTGACCAAATCATACCAACATTCCAAACTTCAACATTCTAAAATACACACATCACAGCTGAGCAGCATACTACAGGGTGGGAGCCTGGTTGCCTGCATCCTGTTCCTGCTGGAGGCAGGAGAGGAACAGAGACAACACAGGACCTGGCCGGTGGGAGGTAAGTTTAATTTATTTCATTATTAAATTAAACCCCCCCTGCACAACCCGCCTCCCTGCGTGACCCCCCTCACGTGAGGCATGCCGACTGTGACTGCATGTAAGAAGAAACTATCAGATGTGTAAAACCTTGGAATAAGCGACTCTCTGATGTACACAATGTTTAAATGGGTTTGCCATTGTAAATCAAGCTCATACCTGGTGCGAGCAAAAACGAATACTACATGCAGTGGTGAATGCTCACTACATGTTTATTTAGTATTCATTAAATAGAACACACCTATTATGTCTGTACTAGTTCATATTATAATTATGGCAGAAGGGCATTAGGTTTAATGAGCATGCCTCCTCAACTAGCCTCATCCCCACCAAAATTATTCCACTCACAGAGAAGATGATGAGAGAGGAAGCATGTTATGTCCCTGCTACACTGCATTGCTGCTTGTTCACCGATTGGTAATTCCTTCAGTATGCATCTAAGACTTCCAAGTGACAGTCATTACTTAATGAGGTGAGTAATGACAACTATGCAGTTGAAGAACCGTGACTATGGAGACTCAATTTCAATATAATGAACTAAGCTTTAGCCTGACTAAAATCTTACCTCCAAGACTGATCCCAGAAAGTCTCTATGCCCCTTTTCTGCTCTGAGTTCCATTCTGTAGTTCAGGGAGTTCCTCCCTGAGCCCCACTTCATTCAATATCTTTGCACAGCATCTTCCACTCCTCCTCCACTTTTTAGGGTGCTGTACCTTAAGTTATGCTCACTATACCCAAAATATTTTTTCCCTCGATGACACAGTCAGGCAAGTCTGCCCCAAATTCAAGGATTGTATGATGCAATTAACAAGGTGAAAGTAACACAATTCTCTTAAAATCAATGCAGACAAGAAATCATGCTGATCACCACTCTGGGTTACACAGTTCTTCTCATGATAGACCTTTGGGCACCCCACCTGCAACCCCAGTTCATAACCTGAGAGTTATTATGGATCATGATCTATCACTCACTCAAACTCCAAAAGTCTCCCCTACCTCCCTCACTCTTTCCACCCAGTACTGGTCCAGTCAATCATACATAGCAGATTGGACTCTTTTCTTAGGTGCTCTGAATTATGTCCTTCTACATCTCCAGGGACTTCAAAATACAGCTGCTAGACTGGACCTATCCCTGGCCGGCATAACGAGTCCGGAACTCTCTGCATCCGATTTCTAATAAAAACGCATTGTGTTCAAAGCACTTTATTTTGTCTTTAAGGTAGGGCATTGCCTAGGCAGTGTCTATTTTTGCAAGATGTTTGTTTCCTACATCCCTTCTAGGACTCTCAGATCTTCTTAGGCAAGATGTCTGCCTTTCTCCAGGTTTCACCACACTAGACTGGGAGGCCTGGCCTTTTCGGTATCCACAACCTCTTTCTGTAATGCACTTCTTCCTAATCTGTAGGGATAAACTCACCTTCCCTTTTGAAAACTCCTGAAAACTTGGTTGTACTCTAAATATTCTTACACCCTTAATAGAGCACACCCTTCACACTCATCCCAATTTCAGCACATCACATCACATAACATAATATAACATAACATGATATGACGACTTGGCATGGCATGACATGACATAAAATAAAATAACTGTGAGTACTGGGTTGTTGGTTGTGTGCCACAATCCCTGTCTGGGTGAACCACTAAAGTAACTAAATTAACCTGTGCATAACCCTCTGGTAGCTTGGCACAAAGCAGTCAGGCTTACCTTAGAGGCAATGTGTAAAGTTTTTATGCAGAACACAAACAGTAATAATGTAAAAACACAACACAAGAAAAATCCATAACACATTTAGAAAAATAGAGTACATTTTAATAAAATATTTGGCACCAAAATGACAACAATCGAATTAGTAGAACTAGAGTTCTGAATTTTTTATGTTTAAAGTAAAAACTATTGCCTAAAAGATCAAAATGACAACCAGTGACATCTAGTTGCGTGAAACTGGGTCAAAGTCGAAAAGAAATGGCTGGCCGCGATTGAGCGCGAGCCGGATACAAAGAGTGAGTGGACCCACGTCAGCACTTACCTTCAGACTTACAAGAAATTTCAGTAAAAAGTTAGGCCGCCTGGTGATGCACCTAGGGGGAATAGACAAGAAGGTTGGTTCTCTCTCTTCTTGGTTCTCAGAGCAGATCTTAGTCAAAAAAATGCTAAAACATGGAATTTTGATAATTGCGACTTAAAATCCAACTTTACCGTTATAGACAGTTTTAAATTACAATGTCTTGGACACCTAACATGAAATCTATACCTTGTTGAATGTAATAAGGCAACCCAATGTTATCATGTGGGAGAGGTAGGCCTCACAGTAGTAGAAAACTAATTTAGAGGGTTTGCACTACCAGGACATGTAAAACTTAAAAGCGAATGTTCAACCTTTTACTACAATGCACCCTTCCCTATGGGCTACCTAAGGCCTAACTTAGGGGTGACATATATATGCAATAAAAACTGAGTTTAAGTATTTGCAAGGGGGTTATTTTGGCAAGTAGAATTGGCAGTTTAAACCTGTATTCAGAATGCAATGGCAGGCCTGTGACATCTTTTAATGACACAATAAGTGCTGCAGGCCCACTAGAACATTTACTTTACAGGCCCTAGAGATATGATATACCACTTTACTAAGGGTGTATAAGTATATTAAAACACCAATTAGATGTAAGTCAATTGTACCTTGGTTTAGGGAGTGAGTACAAGCACGTTTGCATTGGTTAGCACTGGTAAAGGGCACAGAGTCATAAGGCCAGCAACAACAAATGCAGCAAAATAGGAGGGTGAAGAAAAAAAGTTTGGGGTGACCCTGCAGAGAGGGCCAAGTCCACCCTCACCCCTTTCAGCCTAAAGCCAGGGGAGATTCATCAATACTTTGATGGGCTTTCCTGCTTAGGCAATAGAGCATAGAAAATGGCACTCTACTGCATAACATAACATAACATAACATAACATAACATAATTCCATAACATAACAAAACATAACATAACACAACATAACATAACATGAAGTTTGCTGCTAAGTAATCAGGCTTCCATCATGTCCATTTTCCTTGTCAGAGTCCTAATTCTTAAGAGTATCTACCAAGCAGTACCTGAACTTGGACCAGACTTGAGATGAGATCTCTGACTCAAATCCCCAACCCCACCTCATACACAGCCTCGCAATTACTCGCGCCCCCACCCTCAAAAACGCAAAAGCACAACAGGATGGTGCGTCCTCTCGTACATCACACCCACAAATTGGAACGAACTCCCTCAGCACATCAGAGCCTCCTCCTCACTTTTTGAGTTCTTCAAGAAACTGAATACCGGGCTATTCGAATGTCCATGCAGGGACCACTTGCCTTACTCCTGCTTTAGCACCTGGATACCCTCATGGGTGATTAGCGAACTTGACAAGTCAAAATACCACAACTTATGCTTCAGGATTCAATATTGCACATCTAACAGACACACTGCTAAAAAATGGCTGGGGAAAAGATGCTAGACAGCCATACCTTTCAGTGGTCCTTAGGAGTAAAATGACAAGTAAGCAAGGGGCCCTTTGCAAACATCCCCAAAGTCATCACTTGAAGCAGTGCTAAGGTCATCGCCTAACTATAAGTCATCCAACAGTGAAATAATGCTAATAGAACCTTGTTGCCTCGTGAGATATGAAAACAGCCACTGCAGTGTACAGCATAAAATAACATGCGGCACGTTCAAAAGGTTACATGGCCCACTGAGGCAAAAAAAAAAATTCTTTGATAAAGTAACAATTGTACAAATATAAGCTGTTTTCCTGGCTCAGGATACAAATGCATTCACTCTAAGAACCTATGTTTAACCTTAAGGTCCCCAGTCCAAATTGCAGCAGATCTACTCAGCCGTTCATTCTCCTACACTCAATAGAATAAGTGCCATTGAGTAGGATACAAATAAACATGTTATTCAGCGCCAAGATATCCCAAGGTGAATGAAATGCAGGCTATGTTGTTATACAGTGGTAATGCAGATCTGAATAGTACTATGCCAGTTCACAAAGAATCATCATTAGGTCCTTGGGGTAATGTCCTTAATGTATTTTTTTAAGCCTATATTTTTCTGTGAAAGTCCAGTGTTGATCACTGTCACTCCCTCTGCTACTAGTCTAGATTATTTTATTTTATTGGGATTTCAATATTGTGAATGGCATGTAGAGCTATCTGCTATGTCTGTGCTCCTGCTGGCAATCCTTGACCTCATTCTAGAAACTTGTGGCTATAAATATAACCCTACTTTTTTTTGCAATTTTTATATAGCGCAAACTTGACCTGAAGGTATTGGAGCGCTTTACATGAGCACCAGTTGCATCACAGATGGACACATTCATTTTTAAGGCACAGACTGATTAAGGGGCAGATTTACTTAACTGTCACCCAACGCAGCACAGCAGTCAAATATGCTGTGCTGCGCTTCGTAACAGGGCGAGAGCAGGAGAGTACCATATCTAAAGAGATATGGCACTCTCCTCCCCTCATCCTAGCACCCATGCAGAATTTTGCTGCTGTGTGCCATGCACACACCTTTGCACCATACTGCAATAGTGTGCACGAGAGTGTAGCATAGGTTTTGGGCTGAAAGGGTTTCCTTCCATTTTGCAATACTATGCTTAGACAACTTCTAAAACGTTTCCTACTTTGTTTGTGTGATGTACAGTGCAGCACACATGCAAAGTTGGAAAAGAACGGAGTAATGAAAATATTTCTCCTTTTAATGTTTGGTTTCAAAGGGCATTATTTATACAATTTTAGTAGATTGGGTTTTCATCAAAAATGGTGTGTGATTTCATGGGAACAGCCATGTAACGCCCCTGATGCTAAGAAATACAAAGCAGTGCATTGCACTACTTTGCGTTACTTTTAGTAAAATTCCAGCGCAAAAAACATTTTGCGCTGGAGAGTAAATAATTACTTTTATGACACAAACCCAGAGCAAAATGGTACTATATCACCCTATAAATGATTTACCCAGACTCACAGGATGTTGAGCCTCAATACCAGGCTCAAACCAGGTTCCTTGTATTCAATGTTGGCTGCTCTCGCCTTAACCCAACATCCTGTGTAAGAGTCAAAATAGTTAAATGGCCCACTAGAATATGGCTTTTGACGTTTGTACCATCAATGCCTCCCTCGAAACCGGCACCTTCCCCGAAGACTGGATGTGCGCAGAAGTCAAGCACCTCCTCAAGAAGCCCTCAGCAGATCCAACGGACCTCAAGAACTATCGACCCATGTCTCTCCTCCCCTCTATGGCTAAAGTCACTGAAAAAATCGTCAGCTTCCAACTAACGAAATTCATAGAAGAGAACTCCATCCTCAACCCCTCCCAAACCGGAATCCACAGCAACCACAGCACCGAGACCGCCCTACTCCCCGCTACAGACCACATCCGCACGCTCCTTAACCAGGGACACACCGTGGTCCTGATCCTGCTCAACGTCTCTGCAGCCTCAACACTATCTCCCACCGCGCTCTCACCAACAGACTCCATGACGCCGCATACAGGGGACTGCACTCGACTGGCTCTGCTCCTTCCTCACTGGCAGAACCCAAAGAATCAGACTTCCTCCCTTTCTCTCCGAACACACAGTGATCAGCTGCGGAGTACCCCAAGGATTATCGCTCAGCCCCATGCTCTTCAACATCTATATGGCCTCTGCCTCACTAAGGACCCCCTCACCACCAGACTCAGCTTCCAGAAAGGAAGTCACAACCTGGATGAGCAGCAGCTGCCTGTAGCTCAACTCAGAGAAGACAGAAGTCCCCATCCTTGGATCCTCCGCTTCTGCATCGGACAGCACCTGGTGGCCCACCGCCCTCAACAGCCCTCCCACACCCACAGACCATGCCCGGATCATCAGCATCATGTTCGACCCCTCCCTCTCCATGACCCGACAGATCAATGCCATCGCCTCCACCTGTTTCAACACCCTCCGCATCCTTCGCATGTCCTTCAAATGGATCCCCCCAGAATCAAGAATGGCCATCACCCACACCCTCATAACCAGCAGACTGTACTATGGAAATGCCCTCTACACCGGGTTCCAAAAATCTCTGCTCCGCAAGCTCCAGACCATACAGAACACCGCAGCTAAACTCGTCCTTGGCGTCCCCCAACACGAACACATCACCACATACCCGCAAGACCTCCACTGGCTCCCTGTCGAGAAAAGAGTACCCTTCAAGATACTCACCCACGCATACAAATCCCTCCACAACATCATACCCCAATAGCTCAACAAAAGAATCGCTTTCCACGTACCCAAGCGAATCCTCTGATCCGACGACCTTGCCCTCGCCGAAACCCTGCGCATCTTCAGAGCCAGAACAGGTGGAAGAGCCTTCTCCGACCACGCAGCAAAGACCTGGAACGAGCTTCCGATCAACATCAGACACGCACATCTTCAGACATGGCTCTTCAACTGACCGGAGCTGTTTCGCCCTCCCTCAGCGCCTTGAGACCCTCAAAAGTGAGTAGCGTGCTTCTCAATACTTGATTGATTGATTAAATGTATATCTATGTCTGTGTATGCAGGGGGATTTCGGTAGTGCCTGTCTAGCTGAAGGGGACCGTATGAAGCCTGAGATGTTTTTTGTACTCTTTTACAAAGAGGCAACACGATTATACAGTGCTGTGGGTTCCTATTCTGTAAGACAGTAACGTTCTTTGAAGAGGTGTGCCTTTACTTCCTTGTGGAGGTTCAGGATGGTAGGAGCAGTTCCAGTGATAACAAGTCTGTTGTTCTCCATCTTAGATGTATAAATGGTGAAAGCTTGCCTTCTGTTTTTTTTCCTTCATTTGTTCATTTCTTTGCTCCTGGTTGGTGATTTCCTGTCTTATTGTTTGTTTCTCTTCATCCACGGTTTTTACTTTCTCGGCACGGTTACATTGAAAGCCATTTCTCGAGGCATTGTACGCGATGTAATTGTTTCTTGAAGATGCTTCTGGCTTGGAGTGGGAGTCAGTAAAGTTCCTTCCGTGTTGAGGTGATTTATACGAACCTCACTGTAATTAAACAAGAAATACCCCTGTGAGTAATCGAGAGCAGGCTCTTTAAACTAATTCATATGAATGCGGCTGTATACGTATTGCTTGTCTAAGTAGTCTCAATAAAATGTAAAATTCCACCTTTGTACAGTTAGTACATTTTAAAAATGATTTCCTTTTATCAATCGATTGTC
The DNA here is from genome assembly GCF_964261635.1 of Lissotriton helveticus. Taxonomy (NCBI): domain Eukaryota; kingdom Metazoa; phylum Chordata; class Amphibia; order Caudata; family Salamandridae; genus Lissotriton; species Lissotriton helveticus. Next base: position 641,994,847 of record NC_136071.1, on the reverse strand, counting down.
AGTTAATGCAGGAATTAGAAATTTCAAAGAAGCATGCCATAGAGTTCCTTTACACTATTTCTCGCATTAAAATGTGTCCTTTTAAGTATTTAAACTAAAAACTTATGAAGAGTTAAAATGGTACTCCCTCAAACTGTAATCGTTAATGTCTACCCGTGTGGATATACAATTGGTAATTTTTCACATTCTATCTTCCTACAAATAACTTGTATCTCCTTTAAAATAATGACCTCCAGTGGATTGTACTAGATTCCTGTATATCCCTTTTGCCTTCTGTGATCGGGTCACGTGATGCCATTTATAGCAAGAGGCAAATGAAGAAAAGGGAGAAAGGAGCAAAAATAGGTGGAAAATAGTGACATAAGGAGAAAGCAGAGATGAAAAATAACAGTGAAATAAAGACACAGGAAGTGTAGGGCGGGAGATGAAAGAGACGTGTGGTGGAATCAAGACAGGACAAGCTTAGTATTTGGTAAACCCAGGCTTTTGAAAATTATGCACTTGTAATATTATATTCTCTGACATCATCAGGACAAAAAGTAAGTGAAACCACTTTATCTACCCAAAGCATTTTGGTGAATTGATATTACTTTTAAATGGGTATCTAATTAAATAAAAGTATTAAACTTGCACTGCCTGTTCAGAGTCTTTCGTAATATGTACTTTGTGCTCAGCTATGCAGACTTTTGATTGTTTAATATACTAACCCAATAAGCCAACCCATGCAGACAAGTAATTGAATAAACAGCATTTGTGATTGCTAGGTGATATATGCTCCTGAATGTTAGTTTTCCTGCTAGTTAGAAGGTTGTTAAATAATTGATTATAGGCACACTACTACACTTCGCACAGTTGTGGCAATAACTGCATTTTAAGTCTGCGTCCAGGAAGAGGTTTGATGTATATTGGAAGTGACAACACCCTCTGGCAAACAATCATCTGGAATATTTTCTACTTGAAAAAAAAACTTTGAGCTGCATCAGATTATTTCTTTATGATCGGATCAGGATCTCTCATAGCTCAATAGTTAAAAGAAAGATGCCAAGTTATGCACCACTGCACATGGAGACGCTTTTGATAGCCCTTGTCTCCATTCAATGTTCAGTCACTTGCCACAATCAAATTCCTCTGTTCTCAATCTTGCATATCTCCTCTCAATAGAGTCATATGTATACATTTATAGAAATCGGAAAAGGGGAGGAGAAACAAGAAATGTAGGGCATCACGATAGCACAGGGAAATGAGTCAAGAACGAGCAGAATAGGGAACAGGAATGGGTCAAACTCTGCAACCTCAGATCAGAACCGTCGTCACTTCTGCGTGCTTCCTCTGCCCCATTCTTATTTCACCAGAAATGTCCAGTTGCCCCAATCATCTGATGTATTAGACTGTCTAAAACAGTGTTTCCTAACTTTTACACTTCGGAGGAACTCACTTTATCATTGTGGGCACCACCACTGGGCACCCCAGCCTAAACATTTTCAATGATTTTAACCGCAAAACAATGCGCAAAAAATACAGAAAGAAGCATTCAGCAAACAAACGCAGAAATCATGGAACATTTTATTTAATTAACAAAGAAATATAAAAAACAAAATGTTCATTTTCATAGGAAGGTTGGGGTGTTTTTCAATTCAAGTGAGGCTACTCATCGTCTGTCTATACTTTAATTTGTTTAATGTGCTTGCACTGCTCCTGCAAATCAATCTGAAGATACTAACCATTATTTCTAGCTTCCAATTTCAAATTCCTTCACATTTACAGAACATTTTAAAATGTTCAATAGTACACTTTGCTTCTTATCTAGTTATACTATATCAGTCTTATTAATCTGTTAATATTACTGAATGTTCCAAGCAGTTGCGGACCACCTGAGTTGACTTCATAGACCTCCAAGGGATCCCGGACCACAGGTTAAGAACCACTGGTCCAATATAAATCTCCCTGTCCAGGAGCATCATTTTATTCTGTTACAAAGATTGATGAAATAGATATTTTTGTCCTGTAATTCGTCATGGACTTTTGTGTCAGAAGTACGCTTTAGTAGCACTTTGCTTCACTAATACACAAAACAAAACTTGAGATGGATTTCTAGACTAAAAATGTGCATTCCTTTAAATACATCGTCATCTTGAGACCAGCTAGTGTAATGAAGCTGTGATCATGAAGTGATAATTGGAATGCGATTGGAAGTTGATGTGTTAATGCTTAATTTAGTGCCATGGAAGACATTTCTGTCTGCGCCATCTGCCTCACTGGAAGCCTCAGCGACACTTTGCGGGAAGCCAGATTGCTTATATAACTGTTACTGGGGAACCAGAAGGACAAAGGCCATATAATTTTGAAGCTTTGTGAGAGATTTAGTGACATCCAAGATGGCAACAATGTTTAATTGGCAAAGAGAGAAAGCCAATGTTCTGTATTAGTCTGAAATATTGTCGACACAAATGTATTTCGTTGAGCAAGGATGCTAGAAATAAAAAAAATTAAAAGATCACTCGCTAAAGTGATGATTATTTGCTCATTATTTTGCATAGAGATTTTCAAACCGAATCCAAATTCCTTACTGTGTGTTGTAAACTGAGAAAGAAACACAAGTCAGGGCCGGACTGGCCATAGCGGGCACCGGGCAATCCCCCGGTGAGCCGCACGTGAGGGGGCCAGTTTTGGGCCTCTGGGGGGGCCGTTTTTGTTACAGGGCCGTTTTTGCAGCATAGCTGCAAAATCGGACCTGTACCAAAATCGGCCGAAAACCGGCCCCGGCAAAGAGCTCGGCGGCACCTCCAACCCCCCGAGGGGGGGGGCGGCCGAGCACTTTGCCAGGGCCGGTTGTGGTTCCCAGTCCGGCCCTGACACAAGTACTTGTTTCTTGTGTTGAATGACTCCAACAATACAAATAAAAGGATATATTCTGCGGTTTTGAGTTCCCTTGAATCGTATTGCTTACAAGGCATAATGGTATGTGATACTTGATCACTATATTGTGAGTAGGCGATGTTATAAAGCATGCATTTGCAGCGCATGCAATTACAATGCGGTCATTACAACGACCGTGCAGTTACATCGCATACCATTACAACACAAGTCATTACAACGAATTGCTGTAGGGGGCGCTGGATTTTGGAATAATATAATTTGCTATTCCAACTCCAGTCTGTGCAACAGTGGGGAAGGTGTTGGATTTAAAATCCAACACCTCCTGTCCCCTTCAGGTCGTCGCTGTAATGACTTGCGTTGTAATGGCATGCGATGTAACAACACAGTCGTTGTAATGACCGTGTGTACTGGCATGTGTTGTGTAAACATCGTTGTAAACCATGATTACCCTATATTGGCCTCCTATTCTGAGTAGGTCTGTAAAGGGTGAGGTTAATAGCATTACTCCATGGACAGACATTCACAGTCCTTGGCTAATAGATCGTACTCCAGGGTTTTTACCTAGCAATGAGGTATAACATGTGTAATTAATATTTAGAGCACCAAATTACAGTTGTTTTTTCCTTTTTTTCCCTGATCGAATAATGAAATCCAAAAAACATTAATGAAAATTAATACAACTTGGAGACTAGGGGAGTAGATTTATAATTCTTTATAACTCAAATCTAAAAAACATTACAAAATATATATAAAGACTACCATTATAACTATATTTGAACAAACATAAATGAAAACATATATAAAAAATCGAATTTACTTTTCTCACACCATCTTGAACAACAATAAAGAAAGTGTTAGACTTTGGAGATATCACATTTGCTATCCAACTCCGAAATGACCAACAGAAGGGAAAGTGTGAACTTTGAATTTACTTACTGTCCTCAGTTCAACATGACCATCAATAGAAAATTATTTTAGAAAAAACACATTTAGTATTCAAAATCCTAACATATTATTACAGTTAATCCAGTTGCCAGTAGGTAGTTATAATAAGTACATATACATATCTATGGGAAACAGCTTATACAATGCTGGTAATACCACACGGGTAGATAACAACGTGGACGTTACATGGCACATGCCCCGTGGCATGTTTCAAGTTGGGGGATTAATTCCCCTTCAATCCTGAGGGTCCCTAGGGTCAAACTAGCCCACTAGGTACCTCCAGTAAGCGCCACACAGCTGCGTTGCAGAGAGGTGTAAAAAGGGGCGTGGTCTCTGAACACCTGTCTGCAACACAGCTCCCTGGCGCATACTGGAGATGCCTGGTGGGCTAGTTGGCCCTCTGGGACCCTCAGTATTTAAGGGGAATTAATTCTCCAACGTACAACTCGCCAGGAGGCGTATTTGCACCATGGTGAAGGAAGGGGGCGGGGCCTGAGGTGACATGTGTGCAAACAAGCCCTGTGGTGCATTTTAAGTTGGGGAATTAATTCCTCTTCAATCTTGAGGGTCCCTCGGGGCCAACTAGCCCACCAGGTACCTCTGGTATGCGCCAGGGAGCTGCGTTGCAGAGAGGTGTTCAGAGGCCACGCCCCTTTTTACAACACTCTGCAACGCAGCACCGTGGTGCTTACTGGAGGTACCTGGTGGGCTAGTTGGCCCCCAGGGGACCTCAGGATTGAAGAGGAATGAATTCCCCAACTTAAAATGCGCCACAGGGCGTGTTTGCACACATGTCACCTCAGGCCCCACCCCCTCTGTTGACCACTGTGCAAATGCGGCCTGTGGTGGGTTTTAAGTTGGGGAATTGATTCCTCTTCAATCATGATGGTCCCTGGGGGCCAACTAGCCCACCATGTACCTCCAGTAAGTGCCACATAGCTGCGTAGCAGAGAGGTGTAAAAAGGGGCACGGCCTCAGACTACCTCTCTGCAACTTAGCCCTGTGGCACTAAATGAAGGTACCTGGTGGGCTAGTTAGCCCCCGGGAGCCTCGGGATTGTAAGGGAAAAACTTCCTCATCTCAAAATGGGACACAGGGCCCGTTTGCATAGTGTTGGTCGGAGGGGGCGGGCCCTCCAGCGCAATGCTGTTCTTTTTTCTTTTTTAGAATGGGGGCTTAGTGGCCCCGCTTCATTTACTGTTTTTGGGGCCCTGGGGACCCCATCCCCAGGGGCTCTGGGGGCCTGACCCCTATTATTAAATTTTTAAATGTTTAATTGGGAAGGGGGCCTCGTTTGTTTTTAATAGTTTTGGGGGAGAGGGGCCACGTGACCCACCTCCTGGGCCACTTATGGCCCCAGGGACCCCATCCCCTGGGGCATGGCCACTTAATTTTAATGTTTTTTCCAAGGAGTGGGTCTGCGTGGCCCCCCTCCTGAGGCTTCTTTTAGCCCTGGGGACCCCATGCCCCGGGGCTCTGCCTCGTTTTTTTTCCTTTTTTTGGGGAGGGGGGCCGTGTGGCCCTCCTCCCAGGCCACTTCTGGCCCTGGGGATCCCATCCCCCAGGGCCTGGCCTCTCATTGGGGACCATGGGGGGCCCCTAATATATATATTTATATATATGTATATATATATATAAAAAAAAAAAATATATATATATATATATATATATATATATATATATACTTTTTTTTCCTACAAGAAGACGCCGCACTCAGGAACTTTTGTTTTTTTCAAGGTTTATTCAAAACAGAGCCCAGTCTGCACACCGACGGTAAGTGGTAATACCTTCAGCACCTGTTTTTATGGTATTTCCTGTTTGTCATGCCCATGAATTCTGGGACATGTAGTTTTAAATGTTTAAACACAGTTAATCGATAATGCAGACCTTCTATTTACATATAACCCATTTTCAGTGCATTTTTACCCTTTCAAAAATATTTACAGGTGCAATTGTTACTTGTTTATACATCCTCATCACTCAATAATATTTTGTCATTTTTAAAGTTTCTAAATTATTTTTCGAATTGTAATGCCTTCCCAAAATACCAAATCTGTTCATTCTGACGTTTTGTGTGGTCGTTTTGGTTTTGGCTTCAGTTGTATAAGTTTATGTACAAAACCAATCACCTTATGTATTATTATTATTAGGGACCGATTGAGGGTATAGTACCCTGATATTATAAAGCCAAATACCCAGTATTTTAGGGTGTTTTTCAAGAAGGACAAGCAGAGAGGTCAGGGATTGTGTGGATGTTTGTGAGTTTCAGAAGCGCACTATTAACAAATGAAAAGGGGTATAAAACGATATCTAAGAGTCTGTATTTACACAAGTTCACAGCTGTTCAATTGTCTTTAGATTTATTCATTCCAGATGGACATACATTTCTTCATCGAAATTTATTCCTCTAGGCTGTTTTGTTTTCTTCCGAATGATATATTTCGATTAAAGTTGTCGTAGTTTCTTCTTTTGATCTCCTAGTCTCTCATTTGTTTTGATAGCATCTATTGCAAAAAAACTCATGTTTAACCAATTTCCATTTTGACAGTCCAAAAGATGTTTTGCAGTGGCATATGTGAGATCCCAGTTCTTGACAGCACGGATGTGCTCAAGGATTCTCTTTTTGAGCATGCAGACGGTACTCTCTATGTATACCATTGTGCAATCACATTGGATCGCGTAGACTACAAGTTTTGTTGTACATGTGATTTTTTTTGTCTATCGTGATCAATCTTCCTTCGGGATCTCTGATATTCTGTCTGTTGATTCCGATTTTGCATGCCTTGCATGAGTTACATTTTCTGCTGTTGGTTGGTTAGCCAATTGGATTTTGTACTTTGCGGATTGAAATGACTTCTAATCAAAGCATCTTGGATAGAGGGGGCTTTACGGAAAGTAATTTGTGGTCCTGGACCTATGATTTTCTTTAGGTCTTGATCTTGTTTTAGGAGCGGCCAGTATCTCTGTACAGTTTGGCGATTTTTTTGAGATTCCTTACTGTATGTTAGTATGAGCCTTGGTGGTTGCTGTACATTTTCTTCTGTATTTGATGTTTTCGGTTTTTTGATCAAAATCTCAGTTCTGGTCAGCTTGTCCAGTTTTTTCTTGCTTTTGTTGAGCTCTCTTTCGAGGTATCCTCTTTTACGCAATCTATTTGCACTATTTTTGATATCTAGTTTAGCATTTTTGTTTTGTGAGCAATTTCTTTTCATTCTTAAAAATTCTCCGTATGGAATGCTGCGAATGAGTGGTTGCGGATGGAAGCTCTCGGCATGTAAAATGCTGTTGGTAGCAGTTTTTTTCCGATATAGGGTTGTTCGTAACTGGTTGTCTTGTATATAGATTTTAATGTCCAGAAAATCTATATGATTGCGATTTATATTGTGTGTGAATAAGAGGCCAATGTTGTTTTGGTTGAGAGAGTCAAAATATTCTTTAAATTCTGATTTGCTGCCATTCCAGATTAAAAACAGATCATCAATGTACCTGGTCCTAAGTACAATTTTGTCCATAGCTTCATTGTATTTTGGGGCCCATGCAACTTCCTTCTCCCACCAACCCATCATTAAATTCGTATAGTTGGGGGAGAAGGACATTCCCATGGCACATCCGCAAAGTTGGTGAAATACCTCGTGGTTGAATAGAAAAATGTTGTTCTCCAAACATGTTTTATTCATGGTTAAAAGCATGGCAGAATGTTCTATTTCTCCGATGTTTCTTTGTTTTAGAAAATAAGCACATGCATTCAGACCTATTGAGTGTTCAAAAGACGTATACAGAGAGACTATGTCGATGGTGACGAGTAGGTATGTGGGATTCCAGGTAATATTTGAGAGGACTCTTAAGAAATCAGAAGTATCTTGTATATGTGACGTAGGAATTTTGACCATTGGTGCTAGGTATTGATCAATATATGAGGAGATGTTTTCATAAACAGAGTCACACGAAGAAACGATAGGTCTGCCAGGAGGATTTATTAGGGTCATGTGCACTTTCGGCAGAAAATAGATTGTAAGGATAGTTGGTTTCTCCTTGAATAGAAATGAGCGTTCATCTTTGTTTAGTAATCCTTTTTCTTGCCATTCGTCCAAGTGCTTTCTTATGTCCTCAATCATTTTCTGTATCGGGTTTGTTTTTAGTGGTTTGTATTTTGTCTCATCACGTAGTTGGTGGTATGCTTCAGCAATGTAATCCGTTGTGTTTTGGATGACAATATTTCCGCCTTTATCGGCTGGGTTAATTATGATTATGTCATTTTTAGCCAGTGTTTGTATGGCTAACCGTTCATTGCTGGACATAGTTTCTCTCTTATCTCGATTTTTCAATTCTTTCCAGGTCACACATCAGTGCTTCAGAAAATGCGTCTATTTTTTTTCCCGGTGAGAGTTGTGGACTAAATTTGGATTTGTTTTTTAAACCACTAGCTTCATGTGATGTGATCCTAATGTTCATTAGTTGCAATACAGTCAGTTCTGTGCTCTCATTCTCCTCTGTATCATGCTCTAGTTTGTATAAGTCTTTTAAGAGTGAAATATCATCAATTGTCATTGATTCAGAATTTTGCAAAGCACCCGGTTTGCTTATTTTTGAAGGATCAGTGTTAAGAATCTTTTTGTTAATGTGAATTTTGGCAAGTTTCAATTTCCTCACATATTTGTTTAGATCAATTTTAGTGTCAGTGTAGTTGAAATGTTGGTCAGGGCAAAAGGAGAGTCCCTTATTTAACGCTTTCCTCCCAGGTTCCGTTAGGCAGTGGTCGGACAGGTTAATGATTAAATTCTCGGTTTCTAGGTCTTCTTGGTTTGATTCCTCAATAGATAAAATATTTTTGGTTCTTGATCTTCTGGTTTTTCTTTTGCTTCTGAAGATTTTGTATCGCTTCTGCCAAATCCTCTGCCTCTGCCCCTGCCTCTGCCCTTGTATTGACCTTGATTGTATGACATGCTCTGGTCTAGATTTACTAGACGTATTTCCTCTAAAAAAGACAAGCGAGGAAGAGTAGTGGTTGGTACATTCTTGCCGGTTGTAAATTGGCTTTCGCTGCCACTTACATCTGATTCACTTCCGGGTTCACTCGTTGGATTAGGCATTTTTTTTAGCGTAATTTGTTTTTAAAATTTGGAATCTTTTCGCAAATGTAAGAATTTGTCCATTTTTGTAGACAGCATCGTCGCGAGCAAATTTGCGATGTTTGCGTTGCTGAATGTCATCTTCATATTTCTTCAACCGATCATCCATTTCTTTTCGTAATTTATCAGATTCAGTTTTGTCTTTTAGGGATATTTTTTCCTCCAAATCTTTTATTAGCGAATATATTTCTTCCAGATCCATCTCAGCATATTTAATTAATATGCGCATCATGTTTTGGCTGCACATGGTGTTGTTCAGTCCCCAGTCCTCTAACATGTCAGTTCTGGTGTCTGGATCTGTGGGCATGGTAAAAATCCTTAAACCCCGAGGTATTCTTTCTACTTTGAGATACTTTTGAAGGGTTAAGGCTTCCCAGCTTTTGCTTATTTCTTTTTTGTACTCCTTCTCAATGGCAATAAAGAGCTGTTTCACGGTTGGATCGGTATTTTGTTGTTGTACCGGTTCAGTATTAGTTGATGATTCTCCGCCGCTTTTTGTTGTAAGCATTGCAGCGATTTTGTCTGCACGTTTGTTTTTCCTTGCTTCCATTTTTTAAACGTGTATGTCCTTGTGTTAAATACCAGATACTGTCGATCGTTAGGTAGAATCAAAGTTAGCCTTGTGCTTTCCGAACGCTACAGTAAATATTTCAAGGGTCCGTGTTCTTTCAAAACTGTTTGCACGGTTACGAACAAGGGGCAATTTTGTATGTAGTTCATAAAAGTTCCTACTTTCAGAAGACCACTACCATAAACAAAAACAAAATATCGCATGATACGGTATTCTACGATGTGTGTTTAAGTGGTCTCTTCCACAAATTGCTTCGAGGGGGAGATGTTGTACTGGCAGTTACTCGCAAGATTTCTTGACACTCACCTGCGGGGAGACCCCTGTTCAGGCGGCGTTCTCCACACCGTCCTCCAGCGCTCGAGCCTGCAGGATTACTGGTGCCCACTTGCTCGGCAACAATGTCCGTTTCTTTATAGTGTTTTTCCTCCTCGGGTGCTTCTGGTTTTACGATCGGTTTTTCCAACAATGTGGCTGTAATCCAGAGCAACACAGCAGCGGGTGCGAGCGTTCAGCTCAGCCAAGAGCTAGGAATCAATTTTACAACAAGAATATGCCGCACTCAGGAACTTTTGGTTTTCTTCAAGGGTTATTCAAAACAGAGCCCAGTCTGCACACCGACGCGTTTCAGCCTTGCGGCCTTGGTCACGGTAAGTGATAATACCTTCAGCACCTGTTTTTATGTTATTTCCTGTTTGTCATGCCCATGAATTCTGGGACATGTAGTTTTAAATGTTTAAACACAGTTAATCCACAATGCAGACCTTCTATTTACATATAACCAATTTTCAGTGCATTTATACCCTTTCAAAAAAAATTAAAATTAAATATATATATATATATATATATATATATATATATATATATATATATATGTATATATATATATAGATATATGTATATATAGATATAGATGGATATAGATATTACCTACTGGCGGTCGCCAGTAGGTAGTTATAGTTAGGACCTATTTTCCATAGGAAATCCGCAACATTCTATTTGGAATAACTTTGGCGCTGGATGATGAATGTTTGCGAAATTTTCTAAACGAATGGCTAGCTCAATTCCTCTCCTTCCCTGAAAGTTTTGGGGCGATTCGTGAAGCAGGGACTGAGAAAAAAGGGGGGTCCTAAAACGTGTTTTCCCCATGGAATTTTCCATAGGACCTTTAGCCACAGCTACAGCCCGAACTGCTGAACGGAATTACACCAAATTTTGCAGAGATGTAGTCCTCAGTTCAGACTAGTGACTTTTGCTTTTGCTCAAATGGTGTCAATCTGTTCAGTAGTTCCTGTGAAAATTACAGTTAAAAGCATATATATATCTATGGGTGTGGTGGATCCGCACACTATGAGCGCACCATGAGTGTATCACAAGCGCACCCTTCCGATCACACGCTGAATGCTAATTGGCAGGCAAGTGGTTATCAACATTCGAAATCAGGAATTGTTGGCAGCAATTTTGTGCCTCGGTAGAAGCGAGGCTGAAGAAGTCAGTGGAACAAGTGTGTAAAACGTAGAAAGGGGGCAGGGTAGAAATAGTTTGACCCTCTAGACCTGCTTAGGGGGTCCCAGAAGTATCCCCAGGGCCCACTTTTTTTTTTTAAACGGTAAGTGGCGTAGGGTGCGCGGACTCTGCCGAAAAATAAATACATAAATAAAATAGATCTTTTTTTCATAATTAGCCCCCGGGGGGGGCAAATCCCAGGGGCAAAATTATTACATTTTATTGGGGGCCCAGAGGGTCCCCCCCGCCCCGGGGATCGTCACCCCCGCTGGCTACAAAAACAATGGTTGGGGGACTCCAAGGTCCCCAAAGCCCTGGGGACCACCACCCCCGGGGCTTTATGTATTGTGGGAGGGGGCTGCGTGGCCCCCCTCCTGGAGCACTCGAGGGCCCATCATCCCCCGGGGCTAAAAAAAAAATGGTTGGGGGGCTCCAAGGTCCCCAAAGCCCGGGGACCATCACTCCCCAGGGCTTTATGTATTGTGGGAGGGTCGGCTCCTTCAGTGTCCCAAGGTGCCCATCCCGCTCTACCATAGAAAGGAAATCTGTACTCTCTTCCAATATCAGAACCAGATTGCTTTTCCACATGGGGAGCTGCATGTTAGTAGCTCCCCATGTGGAAAAGCAATGCCGGCTCCCAAACACGTAGAAGTTATGCACGAAAGGCACTGGAGTCGTGCACCCTACAAATTATGATTCATGCATCCAGCGCGTGCACACCAGGGGGCAGCACTGAGCGCTGCGCTGAGTGCACGACTTCTTATTTTACCATTAAAAAAATAGCTCCTATCAGTAATTTCTAATATCCCCGGGGACCCCATCCCCCGGGGCTTACATGAAATGCTAGGGACCGTGGGGGGAGCCAAAATGCCCCCACAGTCCCAGCCGGCTCCCCGCGTCCTTCGGGAGCCAGCATTGCTTTATGGGGAGATGCTAACTTGCATGTGGAAAAGCTATCTGGTTTGGATCTTGAAAGTGAGAACAGATTTCACTGATCTGTCTTTCAAAATGCAAACATAGGGCCCTATTATGATGGCGGACGGACTTGCGTCCGTCATCCACCCCTGCGTAAGAGGGACCGTCCGCATGGGCAGCGGCAGTCCCTCCACGGCAATTAGGATGTGACCGCCACCCTGGCGGTCACATCCTGTGTTTTTTACATTGCGGCGGTGCTTCTTGAAGCAGCACCCGCCGCAATGTACGAAATGAAAGCAGTGCATTTGCATGCACAAAGCGGAAGGCATTGCGCGGTGCCTGCCGCTTCGTGCACGCAACGGCAGGGGGGTACCATAGGTACCCCCCATGTGCACCCCCCACCCCCCTTCACCCAGGGGGCCCGCTACAGGCCCCCGAGGTGAAGATCCACATGCTTTTCCTCGGCGTAGAATCCGCAGCGGAAAAGCATGTTTGAACAGCCATCCTAATATGTCTGGCGGTGTCTGAGAGACACCGCCACCACATTAGGCCTTTTCCGCCGCGGTTGTAAGCCAACCGCGGCAGAAAAGCGGCGGACAGAAACCAGGACCCACCAGCCATCCTAATGTGGCAGTGGGTCTTTGGTGGGTCCGCAGAGGATTTTCCGCATCCTCCGGGCGGGCGCTGGCTTCCGCCGGCCCGGAGGATGCGGAAAATCCTCCATCGTAATGTGCCCCTAAGTTTGCAATGGAAGGGCGGGAGCCACGAGACTCCCGCCCTTTCATAGCAAACAGCAGTGTCCCAGGGAGTAGGCACCACGGGACACTGCAAGAGCCGGCCCTGGGGTGGAGGTCCCCAGGGCCCTCGAGGGCTCCAGGCGGAGGGCCACGCAGCCTCCCTCCCACAATACACAAAGTGGTGGTTCCCGGGGCTTGAGGGGTGCCGTTGAGGCCCCTCCACTTCTAATTTTGCAGGGGGCCTTGGAGCCCCCCAACCATTTATTTTATAGCCCCGGGGGCGGCTCTCACTCTTGCATAGCTATGTTGAGAAAATCTTCCGATAAGATTACCAAGGATTTTGAAGTCCATTTTTGGCGTTTTTGTTGTAGTTTGCAGCCGTTAAAGTGGCGACAAATTTAACTCCGCCTTTGTAAATATGCCACTAAGTTTTGTAATGTCGAGAATCTCGTCTCCCATTTAAATAGGCGCGAAGTATTTATTGAAGTGCATTGTGAATCGTAAAGCAACACTGTCTAATTGTGATCGATAAAGAATTGAATGAGTTGTGTACATCTTTTTTACAAGTTCATTGCGTTACTATTGCATCACATTTAAGATGGGAAAAGTGACGGCTGTAAATCTGGTACACAGTCTTCTGTTTGACTTTGCCTTCCTTTTTGTCATGTGGAGGATCCTGGGTAAATATAACGGTTTCTGTACAGTCAGTACCTTTCAACCCTACCCCCAAACTGGTTGGTGCCTGTTACCATAGTAACAGTTCATAGAACACTTAAGTGAGCACAGAGGTTAGAAGTTCACCACACTATGTTGCTAATCGAAACAGTTACTGTGCTGGAGTTTTAAAAAGTTTTCCATAGGAACCGTTAGTCGTAGCTATAGACTGTAATCTGCAAAACAAAAATGAAAATAAGTGTTCAAAATTAGAACGATATGTCTAAATGAGGTCAAACATTACAAGTTATGGTAATACTTGGCAATATTTTTTAATTTGCATGTCTGCAGTGTGCTTGATACATTCCACCTCTCTTATAGGCCTGCGTTCAAGAGGTGTCTGTACGGAAGTGCCTACTGCGTCAGATTTACAGTATGGACCAACAGGTCTTTAAAATGATTCAGAGATGAGATAGAATGAGGTGAGAGATCAAGTCATTATGCAGGACAATATTCTTTGGGGCTTATTTACAAGCAGCTTGCGCCACTTTTGCGTACGTTTTCTCATGTTAAAAGTGACGGAAAAGTGGTGCAAGGGGCTTGAAAATAATCCCCTTTATTTCTAACACATTTAATCGGAGGCATTGTGTATCTAGGCCGCTCTGCTTACCTTGTACAAACACTGTGACCAACAGAGTTCACAACTTGAACTCAGCTTTGGTTTTACACTGGAGAGTAATAAATTCAGCCTTGATTTTTATATTGGCGGAGTGGACAGCACCCTCCATAACTTTAAAAGAGAAAGAGAAACAATGTGAGAGAGAGTGAGAGAGAAAAAGAGAGAAAAAACGAAATTAAAAAAGAGAGAGAAAGTTATAGATGGGGCAGTTAATACTGGAGAAAATCTTCGTAGCTCACCTTTTGCCTTCCTGTGTGTCCATGCACGTGCTGGTTCATAGTGCACCCTCCAGTTTAGTGATCTGAAAGATAGTATATAGATTTAGCAATAGCATAGTACATACAACTGCACAAGTATATGTTTACTTTATTTATTTGTACACTAAGGATAAACACTAAGGATAATGTATTTCATCAACTTTCACTGTAAGGAGGTGTCTGTGCGCTATTTTCTTCCAAAGTACTATATCCCATGTACTGCCATTGCATAGCGGTGAGTTCTCAATATTGCATACCTAGACTGTTGCATCCCATTGACTCACAGAGTCTGGAGGTGAGTGCTTTTTCTTGCAAACTCAGAGGCAGATTTACAAGCTCCTTGCGCCACTTTTCCCATGTTAAAAGTGGAACAAAAGTGCTGCAAGGGGCTTGTAAATCTGCCCCTCAGACTGTTGTAACCTATCTATTCTCACAGTTCGGAGGTAATTGTACATTCCTACGCAGTAAAGCTGCTGCACACTACCCACTCTCTACGTCCACAGATGACTTCTCATTGTTTCGGATACAAGCATCTTTGCTCACCTTGTGCCATTGGCGTGATTCAAAGAGGGTGCACCACGTGTCGAAGCAGCCTTCTCAGACGTCGTTACGATGGCCACGCATCATCGCAGAATGCACAAACATAGGGGCATATTATCAAGAAGAGCGTTAAAATTATTGCTGCTTTAGCGGCAGGAAACTGGAGATAAAGCAGCGATAATGGGCTTGATAATATGCCCTTATAAATTCTCATAGAAGCCCAGGTTCTGGTGTCAACATTGGAGGTGTTTGGGGGGATGACGCCAATTTGTGAAACACAACCTGTAAGATAAAAAGGAAGTTAACATTGTGTGTCATTTCTTTATCAAAGGAGAGAGGAAATGAGAGAGTGACGGCAAAGAATATTCTTTCTGTCACCGGTGTGTTTTTCACCACGTGCCGGGACATAATACACCCTGAAGCTCTACATCTAAAAGGTAATAAAAGAAAGATGTTATGATTGGTATTTGTTACTATCTTAATGTGGAGTAGAATTACATCGCCTTTTCAGACACCTTCCCTCCTGCATTTAAAAACAACTATTTGTACAGATCTAACTTGTTTAATAGGCTTGGATTTTTTTTAAATTACTCTAGTAGTAATGTTTTTATGTGGTTGTGATAGTATGTGGTGCGAAGTGAAGCACGTGGTTACGATCATCACGAGCGTCGGACATTTGAGCGATTATAAAAACGTTCCTTCTGTTGGAAAAAAATATATAAATGCAATAAGATACGGTATATAGGAGTGCGTACGCCTAAATCTCTGCATCGCCTTTTTGTATCCAGTCTGCTGCACCCCATCGACTCCCTCCACTGTGCACTTAGGCCTCACTGCTCACCTTTTTTTTGATTGACACCTTCTACATCATGCAGTCCCGCTCTGCTACGAAGAAGTCTGACATATTGTGCTGAGTCTTGATATTGATATGG
Organism: Lissotriton helveticus; assembly: GCF_964261635.1. Classification (NCBI taxonomy): domain Eukaryota; kingdom Metazoa; phylum Chordata; class Amphibia; order Caudata; family Salamandridae; genus Lissotriton; species Lissotriton helveticus. The sequence goes on along the minus strand of NC_136071.1, from coordinate 641,979,108 downwards.
CTAACGACATACTCGTGCTCCCATCTTCATCGCAGGTTCCTCACCCGCTCAGTCCTTGCGGTGCCTCTAACTCAGTGACCAAAGAGGCCACGCACATAGTAATGGGCACTTGTAGTCGGTCGTTCGGGCCTACATGAGGCGTCCGAACCACTAGGACGGGCCATCAAAGCGCTTGGGATAGGAGCAACTCTGAAATGGCGTAGAGCACATGCGCCCGTCTTTTTTATTGGTAGGGTCACGTGTGTAGTGACGCATGTGCTGGATGGGTGTGGTGTGGGTGTATACCAGCCATGAGGAAGTGTGTGTGTGCCATTCTGACAACTAGACCTGGAAATCAGTACAATGGAAATCTGGGCAATATTTCGTTTTTGTTTTTTCCTGGAAGCGTAAGCAGAGTGGGCTGGACTGACGTATGACAGTGCTGTGCGAGGCTCTGAACCATGATTCTGGAGCTATGGGTGCAACTCCGTCATTAGCTATATGAAAAATCAAATGATTCGGGTGTCCATTTTGTAGTGCTGACATCACCCGGGTCTTTAACGCAAATGTGTCATTATATCTGTAAAGTTCCGCAACTTGGCCAACATGGAAGGTACGAGGTATCACTGACTCTATATTCATTCATAGTTGCATACATAAAAGATGGTGGACATGGCGGCGTGGCTAACCGGGCAGCATGGAAGTCACAACTCCCTAGTGCTCCATTCCTCAATCCCCCTGTAATCCTGCATACTTACCCTGGAAGTGCCATCTAAAGCACTGTGGCCTGGGTGCAGGTGCCAGAAGGGTAGCTGCGCTGAGGGAGACCTGAGCGGAGCCATTTGACCCGCTGAGACCGCGACGGTGGGAAGGACAAGCGCACTGCCCGCTCACTGTGAGGACGCGCACAGACATTTTGCTTCAGAAGATGGCCACCAGCAGCTAAGACTGCTCCCGTATAACGGACGCTGGCGGAGCTGGGCGGCGGAAGCGCCCCTGAATATCCGGAGATCAGAAACTGCGCTGCTCCCTACACAGCTGTTGCTGAGGTGACGGCTTGGGGGGAGAGCTCGTCCGCACAGATCAACGGGAGAGACCTGCCACTATCCCCCATATTGGAGTTAAGTGGACCCATGCACAGGCTGGCAGCGGGGCAAATCAAGCACCCACAGGCAAGCTCCTGGGCTGCCAGAGCTGCGAGTTACCAGCTGCTGCGGGAGAAGACACTGCCAAGATCTTGGTGAGTGCCGGGAGGGTTGCTTGGGACTGCTGCGAGCCCTTGAAGCACACAAGAGAGTGCTCCAATTAGGAGCTCAGGAGCTGCGGGTTGTGAGGAGTGGGCAATCATCAGTGGTACCGGGCAGCGGACAGTGAAGGTCAGGTAGACCCCGCGAGATCCCGCAGTGTGGTGAAGTAAGAGGCCATGTTGTGTGCTGCCTAGTTGGGAGCGCCCATAGAAGACCCAGAGAAGAGTTGTACGGGAGCCACTGTGAAGTGAGCTGGGTGGAGGCGGAACTGTAGTGTGACCTAGGGGTACTGCGGTCACACTCCTTCTAATGGGCCCAGTTGGGCAGTAGCATAAGCAGCAGCAGTGGAATGATCTGGAGGCCCCCTGGGGGCAAGTCAAGACAATGGTGCTGGCGTGAAGGGAACTTGCGATGAAGACAGGGTGCTGCTGGATCCTGGGGCCCACAGGCAAGTGAAGGACTAGAGTGCAAGATATACCGGAGGAAGGAGCGGAGGGCGGCCTGCTACAAGGGAGGTGCAGCCTATACGCCAGAACCGGGACGTGCGATGTGATACTTGCTGCTGGTCAAGCTTTGGGAGCCTTCTGGCCCCATCTACATAACGGCAGACGCTCCACGCTCATGGCGGGACGCCTGTAAGTTATAAAGAGCCCCTGCTCATCAGGTGGCGCAGCGGAAGACAGAATACATCCTGTACCCTGCGCATTCTGGAAAGCGCATATACCGCGCTGAGTTCGGATCCACCTCATTGGTTAAGGGAGTAGGGGACACCGCTGGAAGAGTGGTCCACACAGCTCGGGTGTGCAGACCGGCGGTGACAGCGTGGCCCTCGTGGACAGGGCCTGGGAAGCGATTGAGCATCACACTAACCTGGAGAGTACTGTCACCAACAGGGGCTGAGCCTATATCGTCCTGCCTGGTACAGATTGGAGGGAGTGGCACAAGCAAAGGTTTGCAGAAAGACATGTGGGGCTACCTGGGAGAAACGGACTTACGTAGTCTGCTAACAATAACGCGGCAACTGCCAGGCACCGGCAACAGACGCCCTGCACTATGTGATGATTGCACACATACACAGACGTACACAACCTGCACCTGGAGAACTACTTGGACGTGAGGAGCATGGCTGGCGCTGGAAACCCTGCCAGCTTGCGCACCTGAAAAGACTCGCACTCCCGCAGAGGTATCATAGACAGTACGTCAGTCTCAATGGCAGGTCACGGATGCCCACGGCGCAACAACTAGTAATGGGCCGAATGCACGCCAAACAACAACAGGGACACTTGGTTCGAGCAGCCTGGATCCCACGCACGCGGGAGCTGAAGGAGAGATAGAGCCCAGGACTACAGCCCTGGCAGCCAAGATGGACTCAGTGCTCGCAGCGGTAGAGAAAATCGGAGCTGCATTAGAACACACCAGAACCTCCCTGGAGGCCAGAATTGATAAAGTCACCTCAGATTTCACATTGCTGCATGCAGATCATCGTAAGCTGGCCGACAAAGTCACGGAGCCGGGACGGACACTTCACGATCTTCAGCCTATTACTCAAAGTCACGCAGCCGCACTACAGGACATGATAGATCGCATACATGTCCTGGAAGATAGAGCAAAGGGTGTGGAAGGGCGCTCCCGCCGCAACAACATCAGAGTCGTGGGGCTGCCGGAGGATGAGGAAGGCAGGAACCCAGAGCAATATACAGAGCGCTGGCTTCGAGAACTGCTCCCCCATGGAGCGCTGTTGACGCAATTCATGGTAGAAAGAGCTCACCGTGTGCCAGCACAAAAGCCACAGCCAGGGGCCAAACCGCACCCGTTCCTCTTCAGGATGCTCAACTATAGGGACAGAGATGCGGTGCTGCGAGAAACACGCAAAATGTACAACATCAATGTGAGTGGTAACTGAGTAATGCTATTCCCAGACTACACCGCCTTAGTGCAGTGCCGCAGGAGCAACTATGTAGCAGTGAAGCGCCAACTCAAAGAACTGGATCTACCATACTCATTATTATTCCCTGCTCGCCTGCGGGTGGTAGTGACAGAGGGACCCACTTCTTTGACTCCCCGGCAGAGGTTTGGGACTGGTTGGAGGAGACAGGGCGGTGGACCGGAGCAAGGCCATCTGATCCTGATGGAGACAATCCAGCGGGCAGGAGGAACAGACAACGTGGGTGCCGAGGGTCAAGACATAACAAAAATTCAAGGAGGGTGGTTCCAACCCCGGAGAACATGAGACAGGAAAGAAAGGACGCCCTGGCGGCGGTGACCACCATCGGATCGCCACGCGCCAAGGAACATTTCGGCACTTGCATGAGAGCTGTCCTGGTGGTCAGCGGCTCACCGTCGCCATCGACCAAAATATCCGAGGACCCGCACCTGCCAGTGGTAATACCGCAAACCGCAGATGGCATCATAGGATAATTAACTGACAAGCGGAACGCTATCGCAGATAGCTCATGCAAGTAGATACCTAATGGTGCACCACTGGGTTCTCATCTTGTGTCACTACGGAGGGTGGGCCGATGGGACTGCTGGCCACACTCGCCCTTTGGGAGGGACTGTGGAGGCTGCTGCGCACCTGCCCAGTTGGGCTCCATGTGTTGCTATGGGGGAGAGCATGCATGGGATGCCACTGAACTCTGAACTGGCTGGACCCACACACTTCTTTGAGCAATTATCGAGATAGCATGCAAATTACCCGGGGAAACCCAAGGGGGATAGTCACAGCACCACGCTATCTGTACACGTAACCCCACAGGCAACATGCTGACTTAGCCTGTACTTTCTGGTTGTTACAGAGGTTTGGACGGACTCCCTGCAGAGTTCGCCCTCATTGTTATGTTGTTTCTTGTTCAGTCATTGTTTTTGTTGCAGCAATCCGAAGCACTAACATATGCCCAGGGCCCCCATGTGTCGCGAGGTGCCCCACACTTGACGTCCCCAGTGACTAGCTACACTAGCAATGACACAGGCTAATATGGTTACGTGGAACGTGCGAGGCATGCACACACCTGTGCAGCCTTATTCCATATTTGCGTACCTCCAGAGGAACTTGGTTGGGATTGATTTCCTGCAAGAAACACATGACAGAGCAGGAGCTAGACAGACTCCGCAAGCGCTGGAGGGGACAGGTGTATGGCACGGGGTACTCTGCACACGCAAGGGGCACACTGATCTGGGTGAGTGCGGGCATCCCATTAGTTTGTGAGGATGGGGTGACGGACCCAGTTGGAAGGTACACTCTGGTGAAATGGGCCCTTAATGGTCAGGCAGTATTGTTAGGTTTGATATATGCCCCAAATGTAGATCAACCATCATTCCTAACGCAGTTGTCCTCAATACTGGTGCCTTACGTCGGACTCCCATGGTTGCTGGGTGGGGACTTCAATTAGGTACTAGATGTACATATGGATAGGTCTTTCCCCCCCCCAGACAGATACCAGCTATGTCAAATGCGCGAGTACTCAAGGACTGGCTATCACACTGGTCATTGTTAGATATGTGGCGCGCTCTCCATCCCACCGAAAGTATCTACTCCTACCATTCCGCGTTGCATGGCTTACATGTATGCTTGGATAGAGTGGTGAGCTCACATTCTCTACTCCTCCTAGTTGAGGCATCGCAATACCTGGGGCGGACACACTCCTACCACAACCCCTTGCAAATCCAACTAAGTTGGGAGGCAGGTCGCCCTCCCATTCCCACGTGGCACCTCCAGCCTGCAGTGCTAGAAGACCCTGAATTCCGTGCATCCCTTGGAATGGCTGTCCTCACATACTTTGAACTTAATGGTGGCACGCAGGTGACGTTCTGGTGGAGTGGGATGCCCATAAGACAGTAATTAAGGGTCACTGTTTAGGGGCCACATAGAACATATGTAAACAACTCGCCGGTCACTTACCCGGCTGGAATCACAGCTACTCCAATATGAACGTGTGGGAGAGGGAGAGGGCAGACACTCAGACCACCTGGAAGCACTCAGGGCTCGGCATGCAGAACTTATGGAACAGTTGCGTTGTCATAACTACACCACTCACAATGCCCGCACGCATGCTTCAGCTGATAGGGCGGGCCGTCTGCTAGCCTGGTTGCTGAAGCAGGAAGGTAAGCACACCCCTATCAAAGCCATACGCACCAGAAGGGAATCTGGTAGATACGCAACGCGAGATTCACAGGGTGATGGTAGACCAATACATGCTATTATACCGATCAAAGCAGCGTTGCCAAGGCTCAGAGATGACAAGATTCCTAGAATCCGTCCGACTACCTACAGCGTCGGAGGCGCATCAGGAGACGCCTAATGCCCTCCTTACCTTAGAGGACTGGGGGAGGTGATCCAATCGATGGCATCCGGGAAAACACCAGGCCCAGACAGCCACCGGCCGAATACTATAAAGCTTATCCGGAATCTCCGATACAGCAACTGCATGTCATCTACACCACAGCTCTAGAAAAAGACACGCTGCTCCCCTCGATGTGCGAAGCCTACCTGGTGTCCCTGCTGAAACCAGACAAGGATCCCACAGCCCAGGGATCTTACAGGCCCCTGGCGCTGCTCAATGTGGACTTTAAGATATTCGCCAAAGTGTTGGCGGAGTGGCTGGCGTTGGCGGAGCGGCTGGTGCTGGTAGTCCTCAAACTGATTCATAGCGACCAGAATGGATTTGTCCCTAAACCTAGTACGTCACTAAATCTGCGCAGGTTTTTTTAGAGTGCCGACAGATAGTGTGGGAGCATGGCCTAGAGTGGGCTGCCTTGTACTAGATCTGGAAAAGGCCTTTGATTGTCTTGAATGGATTTATTTAGCGGCAGTGCTCTCGAGATAAGAGTTAGGCCCGGGCTTCTACAGATGGTTGCCTCTTGTACAAGAACACCACGGTTTGGGTGAGGTTGGGGCCTTACATCTCTGACACTATCCCAATATGCAGGGGCACCAGGCAAGGGTGCCCGCTGTCGCCTCTCCTGTTTGCCCTGGCAATAGAGCCTCTGGCGGTGGTGCTGCGTACCATGCTAGGAGAGGGAATACCCCTGGGTGACGCTGTGCACCAAGTGTTGCTGTATGCAGATGATCTCCTGATATATGTGAGGGACATAGAGAACATACCAGCGCAGCTGGGGGACATACTGCGTGACTTCACTGCTATCTTGGGCTGAGCGTAAATGTTGGCAAGTCCTGCATCTATGCCTTCGGGGAGGGAGGAAGCGACTCGAGATATATGCTAAACATATCAGGGTACAATGGATAGAGGATACATTCCACTATCTAGGCATTCAGATATATCGTCAGCCGACAGATCTATTTGACGGCAACCTAGGAAGGGCCTTGGTGGCAATTAAGTCGCCAGTGCGCTTCTGGAGCACGCCCCCACTGACGGTCATTGGCAAGGTGGCACTATCCAAAATGGTGATCCTTCCCCATCTCCTGTACTAATTTACTAATTTACCTCTATATATTCTGGCGTCCTTCTTCGCCACACTTTCTAGGGTACTTAGGGACTTCCTCTGGGGGAGCACCAGGCATAGGATGATGCTGGTAAAATAGTACCTGTCGAATGACCAGGGGGTCTCGCAGCGCCCTGCTTTAAGAATTACTATTTGTCCGCACAGCTGCAGTTGGACTCCCGTTGGATTGTGGATAGGGGCCGTGACGATACTGCATCCACACTGACCCCCCTACTCTCCGGAACAAAAAAACTGGCTTTTCCACCCAGCCAATAAAGCCAATGCCCCTAAGCCACTCCTCCTAGCGGTGGCGTATAGGTGCTACCGTTACAGCCTCTACCTCACCAGGGCATGCACTCCCTATGCGCTGGGAATACCACTGGAGGGATCCCCTAATGGCCCCGGAACACTCATGCGTACCGAGCTCAGGGACTGGCATGTAGCTGATGTGCAGACACTGGGGGATCTGTATCGAGATGGCAGTATTATACCATTTGAATTCCTGGCTGAGGACGTGGGGTTGCTGCCAGGACAATTCCTACGGCATAGATCGTTGATTGAGGTGCTGACTGCTAAATGGGGGGACATAACCACGGAGCCGAGCCAACACCTTACCATACAGTACCCCCACGTTATGGGGCAAGGTCGACATTTGATCCTCTGGTTTGCGGCGTCACTCTGAACACATGCAGTGATTAGTTTGGATCCACTCCGCCACAAATGGGAGGCGGATCAGGGGCGCCAAATGGAAGGTAGGGAATGGGAAAAAGTGTTGAAGAGCCCAGTTCGCATACCCAGAAATGCACATTTCAGACAAATACAATTATTTAAAGTCCACAGGGCATATCTCACACCTGAGATGATTAACAAATACTTCCACCGAGTAGATGCGGTGTGCCCCCGCTGCTCAGAACCAGGTGCGGGATTGATATATATGCTCTGGGACTATCCTGGGCTACATACCTACTGGCACGTGGTCAGCGAGCGTTTGCATGCATGCACAGGGCGCGATATCCCCTTTAAATGGCCTGCTTACCTCTTGCACCATTTTCGTACATCCCCAGCCACGAAAGACATGTCTAGGTTCCTTGACCTGGGATTGGTGGTTGCTAAGCTCCTCCTCACCAAGCGCTGGAAAGCGCACGATCCACCACTCATACGTGCATGGCGATACTCGCTCTTGGCTTGGGCCAAAGCAGAAGACTTGGCTATAATACGGGAAGAGACTCTGGGACTGAGGAGGGAGCCCATAGCTGCCCAAAGGGAGGGATTGCTCCGGGCCCTGCGTCAGACAGGGAGGGATAGTCAGGTGGGGCAGTCCATGGAAGGTAGTTGCGGACATACAGAAAGGGTCAGGCAACCTACAAACGCATAATAGTAATACCAGGTGCCTGCAAGTTTCCCGCTTTGCGCCCAGGTTGTGCATAGCCGCAGCTAATAGAGGGGGGCATCTGTCAAGTTGCTGCCGTGAGGTGGAATGTCAGGGGGAGTGGGGGCATGAGAAGAGATGATTGCGCGGACAACGGTTAATGCAGCCAAGGTTAATTTAGTTGGGAATGTTTGATCACAACATATGTTCATTTGAATCTGTTGTAAAATTGGAAAGAGCTCTGTAACATGCACTTATGGGACCATCCAATTTCTGTGCTGCACCATTTGTCCTAAGTGAAGTGAACTGACTGGGAGGGCTAACCTCGACTCCACACCTGTGAAGGTGCAGTAATGTGTTTCCTGTGTAGCACTCCAGTTGACTGATATATTTACAAAATGTATGGACGGAGTACTGTATAGATAGCCCTTAATGCGATACGTTGCCTTTTGTGAAAATGTAATGTCAGGTATAATGAAATAAAAACAGATTTGAACAAAAAAAAAGATGGTGGACATGACGCATTTCTGTGATTATGAATGTTTGTTGTGCATTCAGTGGAGTGTTGTGGCTTTAGTAATACAGGGCTGTGAAAGGTTTAAGTTTAAGTTTTTGGCACATGAAGGGCAGCTCATATATATACGTATGTGGTAATTCAGGTACACTGTAGAACTTGGTGCTGGAAATCAGTGTTCGAGGTTTGGAGTTGCGTCCACATCCTGTCATTTATTTATTTATTTATTTATTTGCTGGTTTATATACTGCTTGAATCGACTCCAACTGGAGTATCTCTGCGCTAATGGAGCCGGTAATAGCAGAGGTGGTAAATGAGTAGAGGAACCTAGATCTCATTTCTGAACAGTGCAGTTTTCAGGAGTTTGCGAAATTTAAGGTGTTCTTTACATTGTCTTAGGGATAGAGGAAGTTTGTTCCATATAGTGGGTCCAGAAATTGAAAGAGCTTTACATCCATGTCTGGTTTTTTTGGCACGGGGGACCAGTAAGAGGAGATTGTTACTGGACCTAAGAGTTCGAGTTGGGACGTAAGGGGCAAACTTTCACTCTAAATAGACAGGCCCTTGTCCATTCAAACATTTGTGGATCAGACAGCATATTTTAAATTTAGCTCTTTGTCGTATTGAGAGCCAGTGTAGCTGCTCTAAGAGGGGTTTGGAGGCAGTTCTCGGGGGAGCATTGAGAACAAGGCGAGCTGCCGTGTTTTGAATGACCTGTAGTTTCGCCAACACCCCTTCGTTGGCAGAAAGCAGCAGGCCATTGCAGTAGTCGATCCGACTTAGGATCAGTGCTTGGACTAGGGTTTTCCTTGTAGAGTCAGGCAGCAGAGGGAAAACTTTGCGTAAGAGGCTGATGGTATGGAAGCATATTCCTGAAATATAGTTTGTATGTTGCTTGAGTGACAGATCCTGATCGAATCTGATCCCCAGATTCTTCACGACCTGTTTCGCTTCAGGTACTGCTCCTAGATCTTGTGGCCACCACTCTGGCGTCCATAACATTTTAGCCTCCCCAAAAAGCATCACTTCGGTTTTGCTGACGTTGCACTGAAGGTAATTGGAGGACATCCAGTTTGCCACTGCTTTCATGCCTGAAGAAAAAGAGTTTCTAACATCAGCGGAGAGAGTCTTAAAAGGGAAGAGGAGCTGTGTGTCATCTGCGTACGATACGGGGGTGAATCCGTATCTGCGCATCACTCTTGCCAGGGGTGCCACATAGATATTAAAAAGGGTTGGGCTTAGACAGGAGCCCTGTGGCACCCCTTTTGAGATCTCCACTTCCGTTGAACGATACGCACCCATGGTGACTCTCTGGGTGCGATCGGATAGAAAACTCTTCAACCAGTCAAGGGCTTTGTTCTTAATGCCAGCGTTCGACAACCGTTCAGTCAAGATGGTGTGAGACACGGTGTCGAACGCTGCCGAGAGATCTAATAGAACCAGGATGACTGATAGGCCCTTGTCCTGGTACATGTGTAAGTCATCAGTGACAGACAGAAGGGTGGACTCCGTACTATATTTTGGCCGGAACCCAGACTGAGAGTAGTCCAGGGCGCCAGCAAGTTCAATGTGTCTGGACAGGTGCAGGTTTACATGTTTTTCGATCAATTTCCCCAAAAAAGGTAATAAGGAAATAGGCCTAAGGTTGGCTAGGTCAGTCCATGGGGTAGCAGTGTTTTTCCTGATGGGTCTGACAAGGGCTCGTTTCCATTCTTTGGGGACAGTCCCTGAACTAAGTGAGAGATTCACTAATTTTCCAATTGTTGGCTGAGTTGTTCGGCTAGGACTGGCATTATCCTGGCAGGAATGGTGTCTTTTGGGCCCCCACTCTTAATCTGTAGTATTAAAGAGGAGGTTTCCTGTAAGGAAATGGGGGAAAGGTGTCCAATGAGTGAACATTGGGTTTAGATTCCGTATCCATCTGGGGAATGGTCGGATCTGTGGAAGTTATCATGTTGGCACAAACAATTTTATCGTAGATTTTATCAATCTTGTCGGTGAAAAAGCAGGAGATCTTGTCACATAACTGTTGGGATGCCATATCAGAGGATTCGCATGCAATTGGTTTAACAAAAGTTTGCAAGATTTGATAGAGTACCCTAGGCGAGTTGCCTGCATCATTTATTTGTGATGCAATATGGGTTTTGCGTGCTATGCGAATGGCTTTGTGGTAGAAAGATAGTGCATCCCAATACTTTTCCTTGTCCTCTTGTAGGTGGGAGGTTCTCCACCTCTTTTCTAGCTTTCTGGCATTTAGTTTAAGTGTCCTTAAGTGGTCAGAGAACCAGATTTCTTGTTTTTTGGCTGGTCTTGGTTTGAACTGTTTAAGAGGGGCAATTTTATCTATAACTTCCTTAATTTCCTCTTCGAATTTGTAGAGGGCAGTTTCAATATTGTCTTGAGGTAAGAAGAGGGGGGGATTAAATTTTAGCTTAAAGGTGGTGTCAGTGACTTTGTGCCACTGTCTACGGACACTTGGCAGTAGTGTAGGGCGTGAAGGGGTAGGTGCATAGTGAGGGGTGGTAAATTGTACAATAAAGTGGTCAGTCCAGTTGACCTGTATTGCAGGAGGGCAAGAGACCAGTGGGACGTTGGAGAGTATCAGGTCTAGGGTATGTCCTGCCTGATGAGTGGGCCCACTGTTCCTCTGTATTAGTCCTAGGGAGGACAGATCAGTGAATAAGGATTGTACCTCACTGCAATCCGACCTCTCACTATGTACGTTAAAGTCTCCGACTAATATGAAATGTCTGTTATTGTTAACATGTGGAGCTAATAGCTCTACCAGCATGGTGGAAAAGTTATTACAGGGACCAGGCGGACGATAAACTAGGGCACCTCTCTGACTGTCTTTTGGGGACCGGGTAATTTTAAAGACTTGGGGCCAGATGTAGGTGGCCAATTACCGGTCGGTAACGGCCGAATTCGGCCGTTACTGACCGGTAATTGGATTTTGAGATGTAGGGCATGCATTTACAGAATCGGTATTTTACCGATTCTGTATTTACCAATTCAGGAAAATTACCGAATCGGTAAATACAGACTCGGTAAAATACCGATTCTGTAAATGCAGATGTAGCTGGCACATGTCAGAGTGCCACAGGGCTTTAAGAATCGGTATTTTACCACCCAATCCAATTGGGTGGTAAAATACCGAATCCAGGTGTGCATGCACATGTGTGCATGCACACCTGTGCCATGTGACACAGAGACATGCCCTTAGGGCATGTCTGTGTGCCACATGGCACACATGCCCGTCTTTGGGGTGCTAAAGGGTGTCAAAGTGACACCCCCTGCACCCTTGCTAAAATCGGTATTTACCGAATCTGTAATTACAGATTCGGTATTGCCCATTGATTCCTATGGGCTTCAGGGCCCATAGGAATCAATGGGCAATACCGAATCGGTATTTACAGAATCGGAAAATACCGAATCTTAACGATTCGGTATTTACCGAATCTGAAATACCTACATCTCCCCCCCTCTATTTTACCACTTCTTAAATACCGAATCGGTATGATTCGGTATTTAAGAAGTGGTAAAATAAAATTACCTACATCTGGCCCCAAGAGTTCAATTTCAGGGGTACTTAGTTCTTCTAGGACCGAGATGTTAATCTCCTGTTTGTGCACAATAGCGATCCCGCCGCCAAGTTTGGTGGGACGGTCTAGTCTAACTATTTTGTAGTTACTCGGAATTCCCAGAGTTATGGCAGGGGTACAGTGTGGTTTGAGCCGTGTTTCTGTGAGGTAACATATGTCAGGAAGTGTAGATGAAATTAGATCCCAAACCTCTACAGAGTGTTTGGAGAGTGACCTGATATTACATAGGATGTTTTTGCTCCCTAAGGGAGAATGTTGGTTCTCGGCAGCCTTAGTGGTAGTGGGGATCAGGAAGTTGGGACATTTCGTAATATAAGTCTTCCTCAGATGCGTGGAAAACTGGGTATGACAATGGAGGCACGAAAAAGGGCCTTCAACCTCAGGTAGATCGCCACATCTGACACCTAGTGAGGGGACTGTGTTGAGTCCTAATAGTACCTGTGAGGTGTAGGTTATCCTTTCCATGGGCATTGTTAGGGCCACAGTTTTAGCAGCCTCCAAGGCCCCTGGCCGCGTCCAGTCGCGGACGGGCGCAGACTGGCTGGTCTTAGTCTTTGTAGAGTAATGACGTAATGTACGCGTGCCTGAAAATGTACTGTAAAAACGGTGCTCATGTAAATCGCTGATATAGTTTCGGATTGATTTTGCGCTATATGAATATGAAACAGAGGAATTTCAATGGTTTTGTATGAGTGAAATGTCCAGCTAACTATAACACCCCTGAAACCTATGGTTTTTTCAATGAATTTCTAAGGTTTTTTAAATGATAATTCCTAACTATAACCTGCTTGAAACATATGTTTTTTTCAGTGAATATAGATATATAGATATATAGATATAGCTATATAGATTACCTACTGGGGGTCGCCAGTAGGTAGTTATAGTTAGGACCTACTTTCCATAGGAAATCCACAACATTCTATTTGGAATAACTTTGGCGCTGGTGGACGAATCTTTGCAAATTTCTCCAAGAAAATGGCCTGCTCCGCTCCGCTCCTTCCCTGAAAGTTTGGGGATGATTCGTCAAGTGGGGGCCAAGAAAAAAGGGGGGTCTCAAAACGTGTTTTCCCCATGCAATTTTCTATAGGGACCTTTAGCCAGGGCTACAGCCCGAGCGGCTGAATGGAATTACACCAAATATGGCAGAGAGGTAGAGTTCGTGTTGCAGATTGTGCTTTTTGTTAAATGGTGTAAATCCGTTCAGTAGTTCCTGAGAAAATAAAAAGTAAAATCATAGTGATATCTATAGACAAAGTACTGCTCGCGTACGGAAATCCGTTCAATTACGAGCACGTGCTGCATGCTGTTTGGATGTCAACTGTCTGTCAACAACCCAAACCAGGAAGTGTTGGCCGCAATCTTGTGCCTCGGTAGCACCGAGTCACAAGAAAACAGTAAAACAAAGTTGAAAAATAAGGAAAGGGGGCAGGGTAGAAACATCCTACCCTCTAGGCCTGCTCAGGGGGTCCCACATGGATCTTAAGGCCCATTTTTTTTTTAAGTAAGAAATCGTACACGTACGCGGTGGAAAAGGAAAAAAAAACTAGACGTCCGTTTTATTCTTAATTAGCCCCCAGGGGAGCCAAATCCCAGGGGCAATTTTTTTCCATAATGGGGAGCTTGTAAGGCCGCCCGAGACCCGGGGAAAGCCATCCCTCGAGGTTTCATTTTGAAGTGTGTGGGGGAGCTCACAGCCCTCCCCACTCCGCAGCCTCGGGGACCGGCACCCCCCCCCCCCCCGGGGCTTTTTAAAAATATTTTTATCGTTTCCAAGCCCACGTTTCTTTCTTTTCCTTCAAGTTTGCCAAGAAAACCTCTCCTAGTTTCAGGTATTAAATTTGCCGCTTTCTTTTCCCGGGCCGTGTGTGTCATCCGCTGCTATACTTTTGTAATATATTAATAATTATATTCTATCTATATTTATTTGAAACGTATTGCCGAGGTGCCAAACGTTGATTACATACTCCGTCCACCGCCATTTTAGTAGTTTTCCTCCGTTATTTTTATTGTGCATGTTACTTTCATTTTACCCTCCGCGTATCTTCTCTGTGATCGATGAGATTTCCTGCCATAGACACCACGGTGTTTGTCCTTGGCCGCTGATGTTATCAGACTTGGTCACATGCATACCTAAAAACTAATTTGAAGCACGTAAGCCACAGCCATTACAACGCGTGTCCATCTCCACAAAGCCATTATCATGCTTATGCCTTTATCATGCGTGGTAAATGTATACTGGTTGTAAAAGCATGCATGGTAAAGGCATGCGTGGTAAAGCCATATGCGTGCTTATGAATTCGTGGTGACGATCACGCGTGGTTATGACTGCGTTGTAATGGCTGCTTTTCCCCAGGACACTGCAGGAACCGGGTCTGGGTGTGGCAGACTCCAGGGAATCAGGCGGTGGACCACGCAGCCTCCCTCACACTATATAGAAATCCCAGGGGGTGGTCCTTTTCATGGTTTGAGGGGCGTCATTGAGGCCCATATAGTTAATTTTGTAGGGGGGTAGTTTTGCACGAAAAAATGTCGCAAGATGTTTGTAAATGTGGTACACATTGTTTTACTTTGATTTCCTTTCTATGTTGTAGTCCATCCAGAGAAAATATAAGTTATTGTAGAGCCAGTACTTTTCAACCCTACTGTCAAACATCTTACTATAGTATTTCAAATTATAAATATTTTTGTTGTGGACCGTCCCCCCCCGCCCCCCCTCAAAAAACAAACAAACAAGTATATAGTTTTTTTTAGTAACTTTTATTAAAACAACAATAACTGTAAATGTAACTTAAAGATAATGTAATAAACAACTAGAAAAATAACTTTAATAAAACAGTATTATAAACAAATTGTGATGTGGACTTCAAAAGACGTTGGGTAGGTAATCTGCAAAACAAAAAAGAAAAAAAAAGTTTAAAGTTATGTAGATGTGACTAAATAAGGTGAAGCATTACTAGTGCAGGTAACACTACGATTTTACGTCTTGCAGTGTGTCTAGTACATTTCACTTCTGTTATAGTCCCGCGTTCAAGTGGTGTCTATATGGAAGTGCCTACAGCGTTACTGACACAAAAGTGGCACAAAGGGATTGTAAATACGCCGGCTTATTTCTAATGCATTGCAAGGGAGGCATTGTATATCTAGGCCGCTGTGCTTACCTTGTATATTGACTGCGGCCAAACACTGCGGCCACCGGAGTTCACATCTTCAATACACCTCTGCTTCTACAAGTCAAAGTAGACAGCAGTGTCCATAACTTTAAAAGAGAAAGAGAAATGATGTCACAGAGAGTGAGAGAGAGGAGAGAGAAAACAACATTAAAACTGTCTCGTAGAGTCTGGAGTTGTGAAAAGTCAGACATAGATTAACAGCTAGATTTATCATTAACCAGTTTTGCGAAACGGGATTCATGTAGGAATTGCAAAAAATATTGCGATTCCTACATCTTCCTTATTTGCGATTAGCAAATTGCTAATCGCAAATAAGGAATAACTCCAAGGCCCATAGGAATGAATGGGGAGTTATTCCTTATTTGCGATTAGCAATTTGCTAATCGCAAATAAGTATGCGATTTCAAGGGTGCCAGGGGTGCCCAAAGGACACCCTGTAGCACCCCTGCAAAGCAAATGTAGCCGGATGTTGCGCACACAGATGTCCAAAGGACATGTGTGTGTGTAACATACCACTCAGAAAAATGCACTAAAGTGCATTTTTCCGATTTTTCGCTATTTACCACGAAGTCTGACTTTGTGGTAAATAGCGCCCAGAAATTGCGAATTCACAAATTGAAAAAGGTTGATGAATTGCATTTAAGGAATCTCAAATAGAAATTCCTTAAATGCAATTCCTCGCAATTATGCGATTTCGCGATTTTTGCATTTGGGATGATGAATCCCAAATGCAAAAATTGCACTCGCAAAGGGCCAGATTCTGAGAATCTGGCCCTTTGCGAGGCGAATTTTCTTTGATGAATCTAGCTGTTAGAGTTTTACAAGCTGTTAAAAGTGGCACAAAAGTGGCGCAATAAGGTTGTAGATCTGTTTCACAGACTGTTGTAACCTATCTGTTGTCACTGTTCGGAGGTAATTATATATTTCTACATAGTGAAGCTGCTGCACAGTACTCAGTCTCTGTTTTCACAAATAATTTGTTGTTGTTTCGGAAACAAAATTCTTTGCTCACCTGGTGCTTTTGGCGTGACTGAAAGAGGGTGCTCTACGTGTCGAAGAAGCCTTCAGTGTAATCAAGAGAGTTCACCACTTCAACTCAGATAAGGTTGTATGTAGCAGACTGGAGATAGCAGCGTCCAAAACTTAAAAAAAGAAAGAGAAACGATGTGAGAGAGTAAGAAAGAGAAAGAGAGAAAAAAGGACATTAAAACATGGAAGAGACACAAACGACAGGGGGGGTCCTGAAGCCAGAGGCGCAACAACAGTCAAAAATATCGGGGGGGGCTAGAAAAAAAATCGGGGGCTTAAAGAAGAGTGGAGCTGCAGGGGCTGTAAGGGGGGGACATCAAAGCCTCATTAACAAGCAAAATGTCTTTAAAAGACCTGTGAAGTACTCGGGTGCGGCTGTGTTTGGGCCCAGGAAGCTATCTCAACCTAGCTGAAGCCCCGTTAGTCCAATGTGTGTTTCGCGCGCCTGCTGCATACTACACATTCTCTCCTTTCACAGATAACTTGTCGTTCTTTTGGAAACAAGCTTCTTTGCTCACCTTGTGCCATTGCCGTTGTCCTTGTTACATGATCCATCGTGAAGCTCTACATCTAAAAGATATTAAAAGAAAGATGTTATGATTGGTAATTGTTACCATATTAACCTCTTCCATGCTCATGACAGCTCCCGGCCGTCATGAGTCACGGTGGGCGTGTGCTGATGACGGCCGGGAGCCGTCATGAACATGCCCGCGATTGGACTCTCAGCACTGTGGCGGAATTTGCGCCGCAGCGATGAGGTTAATTTGGAGTTAGATAACATCGCGCTTTTATACACGTCCTTTTCACATTTCTACGAACTGTTTGTATTGGTAATATTCCAGACATTTCAGCGATTATAAAAATGTTCCTGCTATTGGGAAAAAAATGTATACTTGTAAATTAATACACTATATAGGAGTGTGTTAGTCTAAAATACTAAGTCGCGTTTTTGAATCTAGTCTGCTACAACCCTGACTCCCTCCGATGCGTACTCAAGCCTCACTGCTCACCTTTTCGTGGATAAGACACCCTCTGCATGATGTAGTCCCGATGTACAACAAAGGAGACTCATACGTGGTGCCGAGTCTTGATATCTGTATGGCTAATGACATACTTCTGCTCCCATCATCGTCATCACAGGTTCTTCATCTGCTCAGTGCTTCGGGCACCACTAACTCATTGACCAAAGAGGCCACGCATGTATTAGCGGGCCCCCTTGTTCGGTACTGTGGGAACAACTCTAAAATGGCGTACAACACGTGCGCTCTGTCTTTTTTATACATAGGGTCACGTGTGTAGTGAGGAATGCGCTGAATCGGTGTGCTGTGGGTGTATACCAGCCATGAGGGAGTGTGTGTGTCGATCTGTCAACTAGACCTGCAACTAAGAAATCACTACAGGTAGCAGACCCCATAGATGGATCTCAAGAACTATGTGATAAAATCTCCGACTTCTTCCATACTAAAATCTCGGAGATTCACGTCTCATTAGAAACAGCAAACTTCTTTATCAGCTCGGGCTCTCCAACTCCTTCCCCTCCAGGAGAGAATTTGCCTAGGGGGCTGACCCCGAGACTTTTCAATTTTCCCCTGCTGACACCTGAGATGGTGTATAGTCTTCTTGATAGGGTCAAGTCAGGCTCTCCTCTCGACCCTTGTCCTCTCAAGGTGCTTAAAGCCTGCCACGAAGTTGTCATTCTCCATCTTATTGGGGTTATAACCCAGGCCATCTCTGAGGGAGTCTTCCCCTCCGCGTGGAAGACTGCGATCGTTAAGCCTCTTCTGAAGAAACCCTCCCTGGATCCGGGAGTCTTGAAAAACTTTCTGCCCATTTCCTTACTGCCTGCCCCTACGAAGATGTTGGAGGCTCATTAAGTTTTGTATCTCAGTACCTATTTAACCCCTTCGCTGCTCATGACGAGCTCAGCTCGTCATGCAGTACACTGCTTGTGTGCTCATGACTAGCTGAGCTCGTCATGAACAATGGGATTTCGAAAATATGAGCACAGAGGGGGAATTTCTATAGCATTGATGTGGTTAAAGGACACCCACCCTCTGGATAGATCCCAACACGGAGACATCACAGTACGGAGACTGCCCTTACGGCAGTCCTTAATAACATCCGTACCCGGGTTGACTCTGGCCATACCACTCTTTTGATCCTGTTGGATCTCACCGCAACCTTCGACACCGTGTCTCCCCATACTCTGGTTTCCAGAATGGGTGAGATAGGTGTCGTGGGCCCGGCTTTGAACCTCCTCACCTCCTTTCTCTGTGATAGAGTACAGAGGGTGAAGTTGGGCCAGTTTCTTTCTGCCTCCAAACCCTTGCATTGTGGGGTTCCACAGGGCTCTTCTTTAAGCCCTATGCTTTTTAACATTTACGTGGCCCCCTTGCTAGTGTGGTGAGATCATTTGGGTTGGAGGTGTTGTCATATGCGGACGACACCCAAATTATGGTCTCTATCACCCACACTGTGAAGGACTGTGCTCTCAACTTCAGGAATTGTATGGAGGCTGTTTCCCAGTGGATGGTGAAGAATCTCCTGAAGTTGAAAGGGGAGAAGACCGAGGTCCTGATCTTTTGGAAGGATCAGGATATCTGGTCTAGTGAGTGGTGGCCGTCAGCGCTTGGGGAGTGTCCTTGCTGGCCTCTCATGGGAAATACTTGGGGGTGATAGTGGACACTGCCCTCTCTTTAGATCTCCAGGTAAACAGGACTGTCTCCACCTGTTTTGACATTATTAGGACCCTTAGGAAGATCTCTCACTATCTTTCCTCTGATGCACGTAAACAGGCCACTATGGCATTAGTGTCTTCAAGACTGGACTATTGTAATGCCCTTTATATGGGCATTAATAAGAGCCTTATCCATCGGCTCCAGATGGCACAGAACGCGGCAGCCAGGCTGGTGCTGAATCTTCCTAGATTCAGCTCAGTCAAGGCCGCACTTAGGATCCTGCACTGGCTTCCGATGGACCGCAGGATCTTTTTTAAGATCCTGTGTCTGACTCATGAAGCCTTTTATGATACTGGCTCTGAAGACATCAAGTCGCTTGTCCAGCACTATACTCCCAGTAGACCCCTTCGATCTGCTCACAAAAATCTCCTTTCTGTCCCTAGGTTTCAGAAGGTAAAATGGGAGGGTAGAGCCTTTTCCACGGTTGCGCCCAAACTGTGGAATTCCCTCCCCCTAGAGATCTCTGGCCAGGCCTCTCTTCTGTTATTTCGTAAGGTCTTAAAAACCTAGCTTTTTCCTTGATACCTTTACTTAGTGCTATTTCCCCGTGTCTGGTTGCCTCGTACCAGCGCCTTGATGCCCTTAGGCTAAGTCTGCGCTTTACAAGACTACTTTCATTCATTCATTCATTCATTCTTTTACTTTGCTTTCCTGATCCAGGGTAAATATAACAGTTTTTGTACAGCCAGTACCTTTCTGCCTGTTACCATAGTAAGAGTTCATGGAACACTTGCGTGAGCACAGAGGTTAGAAGTTCACCACAATATGTTGCTAATTGAAATAGTTACTGTGCTGGAGATTTATATTTTTTTCATAGAAACCGTTAGTCATACAAGAAGTCAGTGGAAAAGTTTTGTTAGGGATTCCTTCCTGTTCGGGCAGTATTAGGGTAACATGCTCCAAGCGGGACTTTACGAAGCTTAATGTTCATTGGCTGTGAAGTATTAAAAGTAGAAGGTTTGGCAGTCATTCCTTGCTCGTCTGTGGAACAACATGACATTTTATTGGCTAAAGTGTTCCGAGCACAAGTTTGCTCTTTATTGGGTGGGAACGGTACACTTGTCGGTGATATTGTGATACATTTTCCAAAAGAGTATGGGGAAAGAAAGCAGTAGAGGGCAGGTTAGGAGCACTATTAACTCTGTACAGTGCCCATAAGGTGGTGGAGAGGGATTATGAGGAAAACATTTTTTTTATATGTTTCAAGGCCCATTTATATAATTGTCGTGTGGTGTATAAATTACGGCGGAAAAATGACAGTGACTTGCGCTGTTTTTTTTATCAAGTTTGTAGGTGACATACTTCTTAGGAGTACTATTTACTTATAATGTGATGTTTACTTTCCTGATGGGGAGGTGTGGTTGCGCACCAAACAATTCAGTCTAAGTTTGAAACAGTTTTATTAAGCAAATACAAATAAACTTTATTTGGAAACTGTTGCTGTATATATGAAAGGGGTGACAATTAAAAATGGAATTTCATAAAATATCAGTTAAGCGTGGCTATATACATCTTTTTTGTGCTACAGTTTGTAAAAGTGTTGCCCCACTTTCTTGATGATGTAAGAGGGCATCAGTTACTTTTAGATATAGTAGAATAGAAGTGCTACAACAAACACCCCCACACTACATGATCTCAGATCAAGAGAACAAGTAAAAAAAGAGTTAAATACAATTATTTCATTTTACATAGAAATGCATGCATTATTATTTTTCAAATTTGTATTCTGTACAATTCAAGAACGTGCTGTCGTAGTGCTTAGAGGTTGCAGACTGTTCCGCTAATACATCACATACTCACTAAAGAATATATAGGATGGTACTCTTGTAATATAAAGTACAGGTCCTATATATTCTTTAGGGAGAAGGTGAATAGGAACCGGAAATAAGAATAGAAATTAGAAAATAACATTCAGAAATGTAGGGTTAATTAAATATTTAAAGTAACAAAGTATGCATGATAGCTATATTTTTGTGTTCTACTGTATCATAAAATATGTGATCAAGTACTTTTTAATATTAGAAAGATATATTATAGATGGCGCTGAAAAATCTCCCATTCCTCTTCTGTAGCAATAGGACAATCTATTACAATATTACGATTGATACAATTGTTACAGTAAAAAGAAAAGGAAAATAAAGTTATGTATTTAACAGAACATCCACAATGAAATACTTTTGAGTGGTAATTATTTACTGAACTTCTTTTCTGCGGGAGGTGAAAAAGTTTGATCTTCGTGGTGACAGGTCATAATCTCCTCTGAGATCATGACATTGAGAATAATAATATGTATATATTCTCACTGCACATGATCACAAGGGGAAAATAGATTGAAAACCGCAAGGCGGTAATGTTACTTACTTATCGTTACTCTTTGTGACGACAGATAGTGAAATCCACTAAGATCACCAAGACTGTTAGTGTTATAATAAACATATTAACAGTATGTGATCTCTAGGGGAAAACACATAAACAAGTGGAAGATGGTGACGTTGATTTTAAATGTTTGGGTTTGCGTCGACAGGTCACCAACACCTCTCAAGCGAAGTACAGTGTCAATATTATAATATAAAAAGTCACTATATATAAGGTGAAAGGAGCCTGAAAAGAAGCAATGTTTGTTATAATCTATCTGTATCTGAAAACCAGCTGCTGACGTTACAGAGAAAAAGCGAAAAACATGCAATACATTTTTTTTCTAGATATAAGTGTTTAAATATTGACAAATAGCAGCAAATTATAACGAAGTACTATGACTATGCCATATTGAAACAACTTACAACTCCGGAATATGTTTGTTGACGCAAAAAGAGAATCTGATGCTAGAAAACGGAACCTGCAACATAGATTGGCAATTCAGAAATAACTCGCGAAAACTAAACTAATTGCACAGTAGATGTGGTTTATATAGTTTTTGGTTGTTTAGTAGTCTACGGAAGGAAGCTGTGGGTCCGCCTTTTTAGATGTCACGTTTTGCAGTTTACACGTGCTCGCGTTTTAACTGTTTTTCTTCTGCACGTGTTCAGAAAAGTTACAAACTGTGAAGCTGTAAAGGTTTCGATTTCGATCGTAACACGTATAAGGTATTATTATCTACATACGTTGGAGAGTTTAAAAAATGTTACTCGGTAAACTGTGTTCTTTGCATTTTCATGATTAAAAACATCTAAATAGAAGACATGAAAAAAAATATTGTTATCATTAGAAAAAAAAAGTATTAATATTTGTTATTATTATGCTTCTTAATTTAAAAAATGCTAGCATTTGTAAATTGTAAACCTATCCTCAGAAAGGTGTGCTGGCGCTTGGGGCGTTGGGAAGATTAATAAATAATAAATGCCCTTTTCTATACACCTGTAAACTTGGCTTTTAAACTTTCAATTGCCCAGTCTGTATCTTTACACTTCCACCAAACACTCTGTCACTGCTGTTTTAGTTTTGTAGTGACTCATTCATCGGTATGTAGTAATACATTCACTACATTAAAACACTAATGGGCACATATACAATAACTGGCATATCCCCAGGAATATGCCAGTTATTGTGCAACGTGACACCACCTCCATGGATGCGCCATATTTACAATGCGGTGCACCATGGGACAAAAACGACACATGGCTTTGCGTACGCTTGCGGTGTGCTTACTGTGCTCTTACGATGCGAGTACGCATGGCGTCCCGCCGCGATTTATGTACTTGCTTTTAAAAGTAATATACGCTTATTAAAAGTTAAAAAAACTATTTTCATAATTATCTAGATAATGTCTTCTCTTAGTATGTACATTAAATACTTAAACAATTAAAAACTTTCGCGCCTTTCGCATACGGGCCATACATGACATCACACGGAAGCGTTGATGCGACGTGTAACGTCAAAGTGTATTCGTAATGTATGCGCGGGTACGCACAGAGTACGATTTGCCATACAAAGTATGGTGCGATCACCATAGGCGTACGGCACGATTATCCCCAAAAAAAACAATGAAAAAGGAATTAAATAGAATATAATTTTAATATATTGAAGAAAAAAATAATTAACAAAAAAATATTTTTCAATTTACTTTTGTTATTATTTTACATTAAGAATATGAAATATAACTCAAAAATAAATATTTATAAAAAAAAAAATTGGAAATTAGTATAAAAAGAAAGGAATACAAAAATTAATCCATTTAAAAATTATAATTTATAAAACCTTTGAAATTCACAGAAAAAAACATAGGTTTTACACACGTTATAGTTAGGAATTAGCATTTAAAAAACGTTGCAAATTCACTGAAAAAACCAGGGGTTTCACACATGTTATAGTTAGCTGGACATTTCACTCATACAAAGCCATTGAAATTCCCCGTTATAGTTATTTTAGCTAACTATAACTCGTGCGCCCGCAATGCACTGCTGATGACGTCACATACTACATCACTCATGACATGGCCAGTGACATCACTCATGACATCACGCATGACATCTCAAATGACATCACTGATGATATCATCCTTGCGAAAGAGTAGCAGACCTCCTCTCACCCTAATATTACCTTTGATACACACATTCAAAAATAGAAACTAACATTTTTTTTAAAATGGAGATACCAATACCAGTTACAACAACCTAATCAGTAATTCCAACATCTACATACATATCCACTCATTCACCAATAGTTCCATATAGTCACCAATACATGTACTCACTCATCATATGTACTCATACACCTATAGATCCTGTTACACACCGATACTCATCCATAGTTTATTTTATTTTATTTATTTTATTTTGAAAGTTTTATATAGCGCGAACAAGATCTTTGCAGATAACAGAGCGCTTTACAAAGGCATGTGGAAGGGTAGGGGAACAGGGGGCATAGTAAGGAGGTAGATCATCAAGTTCATGTACATAGCAACAATATTACATATAGTACAGGTATGAGGTAGCATGGCCTAGTTGGGACTTGGGTCATCCAAACAATGTAAATAATACAGAAATAGGGAACAATACAGCTGTGAGGGAGCAAGAATCTGAGCACTTTAGTCTAATACAAGTCAAAACACTCGTGCATATGAATATATAGGCTATATAATAATATAATACTGGCAATACTGCTCGACACATTATAAATCAAACATAGTTGTTCAAGTGTATTTAGCCATGAGGATATTTTTGACTTCTTTCTTAAAAAGAAGGGAGGAGGAGATGAGCCTGGTTTCCGGAGGAAGTGCGTTCCAGATCCAGGGCGCCATTCCTGAGAAGGAGCGTTTGTAAGTTTTTTCCTTCCTGAATCTTCTCGGTTTCAGCAGAAGATTGTTTGTACTTCTGGTAGTTCTGGACCCGCCGGAAATTGTTAACTTATGAGTGAGGTAGCTGGGTGCTTTCAGGTGTATAGCCTTGTGCGTCATGCAGGCAATTTTCAGCTGAATTCTGGCTTCAAGAGGTAGCCAGTTCAAGGATTTAAAGTCAGGGGAGATATGCGAATGTTTTTTTGATCCAGTGATGAGTCTTGCCGCCGCGTTTAGTGACGCTCTGAGGGGTGCCGTAGTAGTTAGGGGGAGGCCGCAGAGGGCCACGCTGCCGTAGTCTATGCGAGGGATGACTAGTGCTTGTACTGCGGTTTGGAAGTCTTTTGCTGGGAGGAAGGGTTTAAGTTTCCTCAAGGTATTTATTTGGAAGTTCGCCCCCTTAGTTGCCTTGCTGATATGCTGCTGCATGTTGAGGTTGGTGTCAAGTGTTATGCCTAAGGATTTTGCTGAGTCCACAATGGTCGGTTGGACATTGAGTGCTGTTAGGTGCTTAAGCCATGTTTGTGCGGAAGATATTTTCATGGGAGGTGCGATTAGGAGGAACTCAGTCTTCATAGCATTGAGTTTAAGGTGGTTATCAGCCAGCCAAAATTGGGTTTTTCTGATCGTAGAATTCAGACTCAGGATGTCTTTGGGGGATTGTAACTTGAGATATAATTGAGTGTCATCAGCATACATGTTAAAGTGAACATTGGATGCTTGTAGCAGGGTGGTGAGAGGTTCCATAACAAGGTTGAACAAAGTAGGGGATAGGCAGGATCCTTGAGGGACACCTAACGATACCGGTATTGGGGATGACAACGAGTTTTTGCTCTTGAATTTTTGAGACCGGTTGTGTAGAAAGGAGGTGAACCAACGAAGCACAGTCCCCGAGAAGCCTATTCTTGTCTTTAGGAGTTCGAGTAAGTTCTCATGTTTCACTGTGTCGAATGCTGAAGAGAGATCAAGAAGGATGAGGAGGCAGGTATCGTTTTGATCTAGGATTTGAAGGGCGTCGTCAATTATGTGAGTCATAGCTGTTTCAGTGCTGTGCCCTGCTCGGAAGTCTGATTGATGTGGGTTACTCATAAAGTTACTCATAAAGATACTATTGAGACAGTCATTCACTCACTAACACACCCATACACACACTCATCCACCCATGCAGTCCTGCACATAAGCTGTCTTCAAAACACATACAGTGAGTCACTCATTCATGCATCTATGCGCTAAGTAATATCCCCCACTGAACCATACAGACACTCATACTGATACTCAAAAAACAAACTAATAACCCGTATACACACTTATGTAGCTACTCACCAACACTTGCAGCCACTTATACACAAAGTGAGACACTGATACAGATATTTAAATATTACTCTTTAATACATGTATTCACTAAGATACACTTAATAAGTCAGTTATGCTATCAATTTTAGGGAAAAAAACATCCATTTAGAAACTTATTTACCTATTTATTCTTCCATCGACCTTTAGATATACCTATAAAAAAATATTTATTTTTCAGAAAGACACACATTCACTGGATGATGTCATCAGTGATGTCATCAATGATGTCATTTGAGATGTCATCAGTGATGTCATGAGCGATGTCACTGGCCGTGTCATGAGTGATGTAATATGTGATGTCAACAGCAGTGCATTGCGGGCGCGTGTGTCAGAGTTAGCTAAACTAACTATAACGGGGGAATTTCAATGGTTTTGTATGAGGGAAATATCCAGCTAACTATAACATGTGTGAAACCTATGGTTTTTTCAGTGAATATAGATATAGATAGATATATAGATATATAGTGATTCATCAAACTGGGGCTGAGAAAAACATGTTTTGTTTTCTCCATGTTAATTTCCTTAGGAAACTTTAGACTAGGCTACAGCCCGAACTGATGAACGGAATTACACCAAATTTGACATTTAATTAAGCCCCAGTGGGCCAAGTCCCAGGGGCAATGTTATAATATGGTGCGGGGACCCACAGGGGGCCCCCGTAGCCACGGGGACCACCACCTCCTTGGGGCTTTGGTTATAATTATTATGTGGGGCTCGTACCCCACCTGCAGCCCCAGGGACAGCCACCTCCCCTGGGGTTTGTTTCAAATAAAAATGCGTGGGGGGCTCCTGCCCCCCATGCTGCCCGCCACTTCCCTGGGGCTTTAATATTTGAATGCCCGGGGCTCATGCCCCCCGCAGCCCCGAGGACCACATTAAGTTGTAGTTGTAGTTAACATACAGGGGTCAGAAATGGACCCCCAGTGACCACCAGCTCCCCGGGGCTTTAAACCTGTTGGAGGGGAGGCCTTTATGGTCTTTGGACCACCACCCCTCAGAGCAGGCTCCAGCAATGTCCCAGGGTACCCACGTTGGGGGGCCCACCACGGGACGTTGCAGTATGCTATGGCAGGGTGGGAGCAGTGCCATAGCAAACTCCTGCTTCACTTCATGGAAGCGAGAGCAGAAAAACTGAAGCGAAGAAGAATTGCATTTGGGCAAAGGGAGCTGCATGTTAGCAGCTCCCCTTGTCCAAAAGCAATGCCGGCTCCCGCAGGAGGGGGGAAACAAGCAGAGACCGCAGGGGCAATGGGGCTCCCCCGGGATCCCCAAAGACGAGGCCAAGCCCGAGGATTGAGTCCCCGGGACCAAAAATGGCCAGGGAGGGGGGCCCCATCCCTTTTTTATTGTATTTAAATATTTTTTTTAACGCTAAGCCGGCCCCTGGGAATGGGATCCCAGGGGCCCTAATTGGCCTCAGGAGGGTGGCCACGCAGCCCCCCTCCAAATAAAAAAAAAAGAAAGGCTGGGCGGGATCTGGGGATGGGGTCCGCGGGGCCAAAAGAGTCCCATGGAAGAGAGCTCATCTGGCCCCCTTCCTTAAAAGATAAAGGAAATTCTTTGTAAAAAAGGCCGGGCCCTTGGGGATGGGGTCCCTGTGGCCAAAATTGGTCTGGGCAGGGGTGCCCCTTTAAAAAAGTAAAAGAAAGAAAGGCCTGGCCCCAGGGGGATGGGGTGCAGGGGCCGTAATCGGCCCCCAAAAGCGGGTCTCAAGCCCCCTGCCTTTTCAGTTTTTCTTTTTTTTAAACAATGGCTCGGGCCCCCGGGGTTTGGGGTCCTCGGGCCCAAAATGGTTAAGGGAAGGGGGCCACACTACCCTCCTTCCTAAAATTAGCCAAGCATTTGCAATGCAATAGTTTATTTTTGTTATAGTTTTTAAAACATAAATAAAAGCAATTGTCATTTACAATGCCATTAGCTTAAACTCTTGTATATCGAACACATAGGTATTCTATATATCTGCAGTGATAGTGATCTCACACCTATATCTGCAGTGATAGTAATCTCACACCTATATCTGAAGTAATGGTGATCTCACACCTATATCTGCAGTGATAGTGTTTTCACACCAATATCTGCAGTGATGGTGGTCTCACACCTATATCTGAAGTAATGGTAATCTCACACCTATATCTGCAGTGATATTGATCTCACACCTATATCTGCACTGTCAGTGATCTCACACTTATATCTACAGTGATAGTGACCTCACACCTACATCTGCAGTGATAGTAATCTCACACCCATATCTGAAGTAGTCATGATCTCACACCTACATATCTGCAATGATGGTGATCTCACACCTATATCTGCAGTGATGGTGATCTCACATCTATATCTGCAGTGATAGTGATCTCACACCTGTATATGTAGTACTGGTGATCTCACACCTATATCTGCAGTGATAGTGATCTCACACCAATATCTGCAGTGATATGTGGTCTCACACCTATATCTGAAGTAATGGTGATCTCCCATCTATATCTGCAGTGATATTGATCTCACACCTATAGCTACACTGATAGTGATCTCACACCTACATCTGCAGTGACGGTGATCTCACCCCTATAGCTGTAGTGATGCCGATCACACACCTATATCAGCAGTGATAGTGACCTCATAACTATATCTGAAGTAATGGTTATCTCACGCATATAGCTGCAGTGATAGTGATCTCACACCTATATCTGCAGTGGCGGTGGTCTCACACCTATATCTGAATTAATGGTGATCTCCCACCTATATCTGCAGTGATATTTATCTCACACCTATAACTACAGTGATAGTGATCTCACACCTATAGCTGCAGTGATAGTGATCTAACACCTATATCTGCAGTGATGGTGATCTCACACCTATATCTGCAGTGATAGTAATTTCACACCTATATCTGAAGTAATGGTGATCGCACACCAATATCTACAGGAATAGAGATCTCACACCTATATCTGCAGTGATAGTGATCTCACACCTATATCAGAAGTAATGGTGATCTCCCAACTATATCTGCAGTGGTATTGATCTCACACCTATAGCTACAGTGATAGTGATCTCACACCTATATCTTTAGTGATAGTGACCCCGCAACTATATCTGAAGTATTGGTGATCTCACACCTATAGCTGCAGTGATTGTGATCTCACACCTATATCTGCAGTGATAGAGATCTCACACCTATATCTGCAGCGATAGTGATATCACACCTATATCTGCAGTGATGGTGATCCAACACCTCTCTCTGCAGTTATAGTGATCTCACAACAATATCTGCAGTGATAGTGATCCCACACCTATATCTACAGTGATAGAGATCTCACACCTATATCTGCAGTGATAGTGATCTCACACCAATATCTACAGTGATAGAGATCTCACACCTATATCTGCAGTGATAGTGATATCACACCTATATCTACAGTGATGGTGATCTGATCTCACATCTATATCTGCAGTGATAGTGATCTCACACCTCTATCTGCAGTGATAGTGATCTCACACATATATCTGAAGTAATGGTGAACTCACACCTATATCTACATTTATATTGATCTCACACCTATATGTGCAGCAATGGTGATCTCACACCAATATCTACAGTGATAGAAATCTCACACATATATCTGCAGTGATAGTGATCACATCCCGATATCTGCAGTGATAGCGATCTCACACCAATATGCAGTGATGGTGATCTCACACCAATATCTACAGTGATAGAGATCTCAGTTGGTAACTGGAACTTTGGCTCTGCACTCATCTTCCCACATCATGAAGCGAGACCAGACTCTTGTCAACATTTCTGCCTTTCCAGTCGCTGATGGCATTGTCTGGGATGCTGAGGATTTCCAAATTCATGGCCCAACGGAGATTAGTAACGTACCAAATGTACTTCATGTATCAATGGTTCATGTAGTGAAACAGAACATACATTCAGATGATTGGGATGTGCAGGCAGTCCAATCTTTATTTTCAGATTTTAAGTATTATGCTGCCTTTGATGCTGAAGATTTGTATTTAAATACTACTAAGTATGATGATTTATATTGTTATAAGCATTTTGGACACCATTACCTACGTATGGCTAATACATTTAGAAATGTTTTTGATTACACACAATGGGAACATTGCCCGACTCCATTAGAAGGCAGCTCCAAAACTCTGTTAAGGAAATTTACATATTTTACAGATTTGGATAGGTCAAATCCGGGGGCCTTTTATTTTAAATTGAATATTTCATCTAGTCCCAAGGTGAAGTTGACTCACACAAAATTGTTGTTTTCCAATTCCTTTATAGATAAATTGTCAGTTGGTGGCTATGAACATTGGGAGGCCACTGTTGATTTGCAATCCGTCTGGGGTTCTAGACCCTGGCAGGTTTGCAGCACCTACCAGATCGGCTGCAAATGCTTCTTGACCGTATGCTTGACTGCTATGGTACACTGCCACTGGCAACACTCAGCGTAGCTTATGGACAGTCTTTCAGCTTTGCGTACTACACTTGCGTGCAACCCATCTTCTCCTGCTGGGAATGGTCCTTGCAATGGGCATTGGATGTCTGCCTCTTCAATACGTCATCTCCCGACCCAGATTACGACCTATTGATGAGCCCCTTAATGGCCCATGAGCAAGAATGCTCCGGGGTTGGTTTTATGGCTTGTGCGGCTGCACTTGGAGTGTTGACACAATGGGATATCAGTAGGCTGCGCAGGATCTTCTACAACGTAGCTACATTGAATATCACGCAAGTTGTCCTGCCGTGGTCCTGGAAGCTCAGAATTGTGATGACCATGCTTGCTCGTTCTGCTTGCTTAATTGGATGGCATCTCTTTTTTCTGCCAATGACAATGATTTCCTATTGGAGACAGTGGCTGTTTACTGCCAATACACTCTGATAGATTAAAATGGCTGGCGCACATCTTTACCTATTTTTAATGGTATTTTTTGGCAAACTAGAGGTTCGCACCCAATTTACAATCCCTTTTTTCTTTTGATTTTTTTCCCCTCTTTTTCCTCTCCACCATCCGCTTTTTTCCAAATTCGATAGACTATAGAAACTTATGAACTCTGCTGACGCTTCTTAAACTCTTTGTTCGTCCTATGCTTACATCCAATGGACTGACCAGGAGAGGGTGTAGTGAGGATATGAGATTCACTGCAGACATTGCTAAGTTAGCATATGTTAGTACACGCTTGGCTGCCATGTTGCTGCTTTTGCACATGTTTCTATATTACTTTGTTTTCACAAAACCAGTGCTTGTGCTCGTCCACATGAGAACCATCTATCTTTCACGTTTCTTGCTGTACTTTGTGGGTCTTATCTGCACATCATGTTCAAGGTCCAAAAACAATGTCTCTCATTAATCTGCTTTGGTCAGTCCCACACATGTTAGACACAATACACACGCAGCTGCACTACTGAAAATCGAGTGCTTTTAATAAGGCTTTCAATTCCTGTTAGGCACTTGAAGAATACCCTTCCAGAGAGAAGAGCTGTGCTTTAACAGAGATGTAAACTTTTGCAACTAAACCTAGAGGTATGGGGTCCCCCCAGACAAAGCCCATAGGTCTTCTATTTCTATAATAAACTAGTTCCTAGCATGGGGAGGGTGGCAAGGCACTGTAGTCCTTTTTCCATTATCTTAATAGAATGATATCCCCATTTATTTTCTATTGAATTGAAACAATGCTTACTATCTTGTGTTTATGCATTTTGCTGCTAGTATTGGCTTATGTACTGCATTATAGTACATGGTTAGTTAAAATAAACATTTTAAACTATACAGTGTCTTTGATTATTCATGTTGTGGACAAGTATGAGTGAGTGAGCAAGAGAGCGTTCTTGCTCCAGCAATTCCTGGGAGGATCTGAGTTACATGTTGTAGGATGTCTAATCATTGGTAGCTTTACGGAGAACGAATGAGACACTATAGCTAATCGGATTGGGGTTCCGGGCACTAAGGTGGGTTTTTAGTACACTATTACACACTGAGGTCCTGGTTTCTTGCACATAGTTCTGTATATGTGCAGAATCCCTGCAATAGTTCCTCATCCTCCAGAGGCAAGAAATAAATAGTGGTTTGTTAGCCGCATACCAAAAGTAACATGTGCCAAAATACAATTCTATTTGTGGCGTGGCCTGTACAGCTCCTCCTGGCTTTGTAATGAAGCTAAGACAGGTTAGCCCCGGCACCTCTTCTGGTACAAATTAAGCGTTATAAAAGCGGCAGTAACCAAACATCATGCTGCTCATAGAATCTGCGAAATATCTGTAAATGGATATTGCTATACTGTTACCATTAGCACTTCATATATAATCTTATTAACATTTATACAGCTGATTTTTATAATAACAATTGATGAGGAGCCTCACTGTCATCAAAACGGATGGTATTATTCAGCACTTTCTAAGCAGGTGATAAGAAAGTACAAATGGTAAACAGTATTAACGTTTAAATAAAACACCAAAACTTTAAACTTTTCCATTTAATGGAGGCAAAAAGAAACCAATTTTTACACAGCGCTTGCGAATAGCCACAGAGAGGTAGCTCAGTGGGTTGGCTAAAAGCAGCAGAGATGCAAAATACTGCAGGGACAACTCAGTTCATCATCCTCCCGAGACCAGAAAGAAATAGTGGTTTGTCAGCCTCATACTGAATATATAATATGTGCCAGAATGCAATTCTGTTTGTGGCGTGGCCTGTACAGCTCCTCCGGTCTTTGTAATAAAGCTAAGAAAGGTAATCCCCTGCATCACTTTTAGTACAAATCGTTCCCGTTTAGAGGGAGCACAGAGAAACCACATTTTACACAGCATCTGCAAATAGCCACAGGGAGAGATAGCTCGCTGGTTTGACAAAACACAGCAAAGAAACAAAATACTGCAGGGACAACTCTGTCTCTCATCCTCCTGAGAGGAAAAAGAAATAATGGTTTATCAGCTGCATACTAAATATAATATGTGCCAAAATACAATTCTATTTGTGGCATGGCCTGTGCAGCTCCTCCGTCCTTTGCAATAAACATAAAATATGTAACCCCGTACACCACTTTTAGTACAAATTGTTCCCCTTTAGAGGAAGCACAGACAAACCACATTTAACACAGCACAGGCAAGTAGCCACAGAGAGAGATAGCTCGCTGGTTTGGCAAAACACAGGAAAGAAGCGAAATACTGCAGGGACAACTCAATTCCTCATCCTCCTGAGACCAGAAATAAATAGTGGTTTGTCAGCTGCATACTGAATATATCACATGTGCCAAAATACAATTGCATTTGTGGCGTGGCCTTTACAGCTCCTCCAGACTTTGTAATGGAGCTAAGAAAGGTAACTCCCTGCACCAAACACTACAATACCGAAGAAAAAGCAAGCCATGAAAAAAAGAGTTCCAAGACAAACACTCCATTCCACTAGCAGCATGTATACTGTAGGTAGGCAGTGCTGTATAGGCGTTCCCATAGAAATAGAGGACAAACTACAAATTGCTTTGGCCTGTGAAAACAAAGATATTAAAGCAGACAAGCGAAGAAACCAATTAAAAGAAAAAAGGGTGGGGTAGGTGGAGTTTCAACGCATATACAGATTACTTGATGCATGTGCTGCCTAGGCGAGATAAAAAAGAAACCAGCAACTCATCGGAGGCCCCACCCCCTCCCTGCACCACTATGCAAACGTGCCTCCTGGCACATTCTGGGTTGGGGGTTAAGTTCCCTTGAATCCTTACTGTCCTTAGGGGCCAGCTAGCACTGTGGGATTGCTGAGAGGTTGTCCAAGGCCACACCCCTATTTGCACCACTCTGCCTCTTGGTGCACTTCTGCTGGGGTGATGAGGTCTCTTTGTGTCCTGAGGACTTCAGGACTAAAGTGGACTTCATCCCCCAAGTAGCAGTGCGCCAGGAGCCACGTTTGCAGAGTGGTGCACAAAGGGGGTGTGGCCTCTGAACAATCTCAGCAATCCAGCTGTGTGGGGCTTACTGGAGGTAACAGGAGGGCTAGTTGGCCCGAGGTACCCTCAGGAGACAAGGGGACTTCATCCTCCAACCAAGAGTGTGCCAGGAGGCATGTTTGCAGAGTGGTGGAGAAAGGGGGCATGGCCTGTGTCCACCTCTCAGAAACCCCACAGTGTGGGGTTTAATGGAGGTAACAGGTAGGCTAGGTGGCCCCTAAGTGCCCCCAGCAGCAAAGAGGACTTCAATCCCCATCCAAGTGTGCACCAGGGAGAGTTTTGCAGAGTGGTGGTCAAAGGAGGCGTGGCCTACTATGAGAACTTAGCAATCCTGCTGTGTGGGACTTACTGGAGGTAATAGGAGGGGTAGTAGGCCCCCAAGGATGTCCTTGGGAGGCAACTACCCCTCCTGTTACCTTTAGTAAGTCCTATACAGTGGGATGGCTAAGAAGTCTTCGGAGACCACACACCCCTTTCTACACCACGCTGTAAACGCACCTTTAGCACAATACTTGTTGGGGGATGAAGTCCGCTTCACTCCTGAGGGACTTTGGGGGCCAAGAAGCCTTCCTGGTACCTCCTGTATGTCCTACGCAGTGGAATTCCTGAGCGCTGGACGGAGGTCCAGCCCCTTTCTCCACTACTCTGCAAACATGACTACTAGTTAAAGAAGCATTTGCAATGTAATATGTCTCACATTTGTGAGGGCAATTCGTGTTTTAAATATAAAAGTTTTTTACTAATGTTTTTGGGAGTGGACTGAATGTATGTTGTGTGGAGTGGAATTATGTGGTATGTTATGCAGTGACATTATGTGAATAGAAATATGTAGTATTTAGTGTATAGGAATTATGTATAGTGAGATTATGTGTTATGGAGAGTAATTATGTGGTATGGTAGCCTATGTTGTGTAGTGGTAACCTCAGGTTTGGTCTTACTCATTTCCATAGAAGCTAAACTATAAATTCCACTAGACAAAAAAAAGAAGGAACCACTAAGGAACACTGCTGGACCTAGTCGGCGGTATGAGACGTGCCACTGGAATTATGCGATTGGCTGCACTGATTTTCTCATAGTTAGATATTTTATGCATTTGCCACTCAATCCATCATCTGCTCCATTATCTGGAGATTTGAACATCCTTTTTGTAGCTCAAATGGCTCAAAACTTTAACAAAAATGCAGCAACAAGTGTTACAGCGTGGTGGAAGACCCTCTGCAAACCTTTAATGGTCACCTGTTTTTTTTTTTTTAAGGAGCAGGAACTCTGTTTATTTAGACCTTAGTCTTTAAACAAGATTGTATAAAATTACAGAACACTATACAAAGCAACTCATTAGCAGGACAATACAAAGATTTTTTAAATCTGACAATTACTTTCTGTACACTCCACCTAAATACTTCTATACACCTGTTACTTATTGCTAAATGTGGGTGTGAAATTGGTGCTAATGGTGCACAACCCACACTTGCTTCTTTCTGCACCTCTCTTTTCTCTTTTTACATTTCTCTTGCTTTTTTGTGCACCTTTCTTCCTTTTTCTGCCTTCTCTTGCCTCTTTAGGCACATCAATTTTGCTTTCTGTACCTCCCTTCTTTCTGCACCTCTCTTACTGCTTTTATATGTGCCTCTTTTTGCACCTCTGTTTCTTCTTTCTGCATTTCTCTTACCACTTTCTGTACCCTGTTCCCTCTTTCTGTACCTCTCTTGCCACTTTCTACATCTCTCTTGCCTGTTTCTGCACTTCTCTTGCCTCTTTCTGCACCTCTTTTGCCTCTTTCAACACCAATCTTGCTTCTTTCTGCACTCCTTGTGCCTCTTTCTGCACCCCTCTTCCCTCTTTCTGCAGCCTTCTTGCCTCTTTCTGCACCTGTGGTATTTCTTTCTGCACTTCTCTTGTTGATTTCTGCACCTCTCTTGTTTTTTTCTGCACGACTCTTACCTCTTTCTCCACCCCTCTTCCCCCTTCCTGCATCTCTGTAGCTTCTTTCTGGACTCTTCTTGCCTCTTTCTGCACCCATCTTCCTTCTTTCTGCACCTCTCTTGACTCTTTCTGCACCCTGTTGCTTTTTTCTGCACTTCTTTTGTTTCTTTCTGCACCTCCTTTGCTTCTTTCTGCACCTTCTTGCCTCTTTTACCACCCCTGTTCCCCTTTTTGCATCTCTGTTGCTTCTTTCTGCACTTCTCTTGCCTCTTTCTGCACCACTCTTCCCTCTTTCTGCACCTCTGTTGCTTTTTTCTGTACCTCTCTTTCTTTATTCTGCACCCCTCTTGCCTCTTTCTGCACCTCTTTTCTTTTTTCTGCACTTCGTTTGTTTCATACTGCAGCACTCTTGCTTCTTTTTGTTTGTTTCATACTGCAGCTCTATTGATTCTTTCTGCACCCCTTGCCTCTTTCTCGCCCCTTTTCTGCACCCTATTGACTTTTTCTGCACCTCTGTTCCTTATTCCTGCACTTCTTTTGTTTCCTTCTGCACCTCTCTTGCTTACTTCTGCACCCCTATTGCTACTTTCACCTCCCCTGTTCCTCACTTTTGCATCTCTGTTGCTTCTTTCTGCACTACTCTTGCCTTTTTCTCCACCCCTCGTACCTCTTTCTGTACCTCTGTTTATTCTTTCTGTACTTCTCTTGCTTTGTTTGTGCATCTCAGTTGCTACTTTCTGCACCTCTCTTGTTTCTTTCTACACTCCTGCGCCTCGTTCATACCCCTCTTTCCTCTTTCTGTTACCCTCTTGCCTCTTTCTGCACCTCTGTTGCTTCTTTCTGCACTTCTCTTGCCTCTTTCTCCACCCCTCTTCCTCCTTTCTTCTTTCTGTACTTCTCTTGCCTCTTTATACACCCCTATTCCCACTTTCTGCACCCCCCTTTGCTCTATCTGCACCTCTGTTCCTTCTTTCTGCACTTCATGTGTTTCTTTCTATACCCCTATTGCTTCTTTCTGTACATTCTTGCCTCTTTCTCTATCCCTTACCCCTTTCTGCATCTCTGTTACTTCTTTCTGCACTCCTCTTGTCTCTTTCTCCACCCCCTTTCCTCTTTCAGTAACTCTGTTGCTTCTTTTTGCACATCTTTTGCTTCTTTCTGTACCCCTTGTGCCTCTTCCTCACCCCTCTTCCCCCTTTATGCACCCCTCTTCCCTATTTCTGCACATCTGTTCCTTCTTTCTGCACTTCTTTTGGGTTTTTTGTACCTCTCTTGCTTCTTTATGTACCCCTTATGCCTCTTTCTCTTTCTCTATCCCTATTTCCTCTTTCTCTACCCCTCTTGTCTCTTTATGTACCTCTTTTACTTCTTTCTGTACGTTTTTGTTTCTTTCTGCAGCTCTTTTGCTTCTTGCTACACCACCTCGTGCCTCTTTCTACACCATTCTTCCCTATTGTGTACCCCTCTTGTCTCTTTCTGCACCTCTGTTACTTCTTTCTGCACTTCTCTTGCTTCTTTCTGCACCTCTCTTGCTTCTTCCTGCATCCTTTGTAACACTTTAGGTACCCCTTTTCCCTCTTTCTGTCCCATTTAGCCTCGTTCTGTACCTCTGTTCCTTCTTTCTGCACTTAATTTGATTCTTTCTGTATCTCTCTTGCTTCTTTCTGCACCCCTCTTACCACTTTCTGCATCTCTCTTGCTTCTTTCTGTGCCCCTTGTGCCTCGTTCTGCACCTCTGTTGCTTCATTCTGTACTTCTGTTGCTTTTTTCTGCACCTCTCTTGCTTCTTTCTGCACCTCTCGTGCCTCTTTCTACGCCGCTCTTTGCTCTTCTGCACCCCTCTTGCCTCTGTCTGCACCTCTGTTCCTTATTCCTATTCTTTTTTGTTTCTTTCTGCACCTCTCTGGCTTCTTTCTGCACCCCACTTGCCACCTTCACCACCCCTGTTTATCATGTTTGTATCGCTGTTGCTTCTTTGTGCACTTCTATTGCTTCTTTCTGTACCCCTCGTGCCTCTTTCATACCCTCTTCCCTCTTTCTGTACACATCGTGTCTCTTTCTGCACCTCTGTTCTTTCTTTCTGTACTTCTTTTGTATTTTCTGCACCCATCTTGCCTTTTTCTCTACTCCTCATCCCCTTTCTTCTTTATGCACTTCTCTTGCCTCTTTCTGCATCCCTTTTTCCTCGTTCTACGCATCTGTTGCTTCTTTCTGTACTTCTCTTGCTTGTTTCTGCACCTCTACTGCTTGTTTCTGTACCCCGCTTCCTTTTTCTGCACCACTCTTGCCTCTCCTGCACCTCTGTTCTTTCTTTCTGCAATTCTTACATTTCTTTCTACACCTCTCTTGCTTCTTTCTGCACCCTGATGCCTCCTTCTCCACCCCTTACCCTTCTCTGCATCCCTTTTGCTTCTTTCTGCATTTTTCTTGTCTCTTTATGCACCCCTCTTCCCTCTTTCTGTATCCCTCTTGCCTCTATCTGGACCTCTCGTTCTTCTTCCAGCACCCCTTGTGCTTCTTTCACACCCCTCTTCCCTCTTTTTGCACGTCTGTTCCTTCTTTCTGTACTTCTTTTCTTTCTTTCTGCACATCTCTCGCTTCTTTCTGCACCCCTTTCCCTCTTTCTGCACCCCTCTTCCCTCTTTCTGCACCCATCTTGCCTCTTTCTGCACCACTTTTCATTCTTTCTGCACTTCTTTTGTTTCTTACTGCTGCTCTCTTGCTTCTTTCTGTACCCACTTGCCTCTTTTTTCCGCCCCTTCTCTCTTTCTGCACCCCTGTTGCCTCTTTCTGCACCTCTGTTCCTTCTTTCTGTACTTCTTTTGTTTCTATCTGCACCTCTCTTGCTTATTTGTGCACTCCTATTGCCTTTTTCACAACCCCGCTTCCCCTTTCTTCTTTCTGCACTTCTCTTGCCTCTTTCTACAACCCTATTCCCTCTTTCTGTATCTCTGTTGCCTCTTTCTGCCCTTCTCTTACTTCTTTCTGTACCTCTATTGCTTCTTTGTGTACTGCTCGTGGCTTTCTGTTCCCCTCTTCCCTCTTTCTGCACCTCTCTTGCCTCTCTCTGCACCTCTGTTCCTTCTTTCTGCACTTCATTTGTTTCTTTCTTCACCTCTATTGCTTCTTTCTGTAACCTCTTGCCTCTTTCTTTATCCCTTACCCCTTTCTGCACCTCTGTTGCGTCTTCCTGTACTTTTCTTTCACTTTCTGCACCTCTGTTGCTTCTTTCTGCTCCTCTCTTGCTTCTTTCTGCACCCCTCGTGCCTCTTTCACACCCCTCGTCCCTCTTTCTGCACCCCTCTTTCCAATTTCTGCATGTCTGTTCTTTCTTTCTTCACTTCTTTTGTTTTTTTCTGCACCTCTTTTCCTTCTTTCTGTACCCCTCTTGCCTCTTTGTCTACCCTTCTTCCCTCTTTCTGTACCCCTCTTGCCTCTTTATGAACCTATTTTCCTTCTTTCTGCACTTTTCTGTTTCTTTCTGTAGATCTCTTCTTTCTTGCTGCACCCCTTGTCTCTTATTCCACCCCTTCCCTCTTTCTGAACACCTGTTGCCTCTTTCTGCACCTCTGTTCCTTCTTTCTGCACTTTTTTGTTTCTTTCTCCACATCTCTTGCTTCTTTCTGCACCACGTGTGCTTCTTTCTACACCCCTCTTCCCTCTTTTTGCAGCCCTTTTGCCTCTTTCTGCACCTCTGTTGTGTCTTTCTGCACTTCTCTTGCTTCCTTTTGCGCCTCTCTTGCTTTTTTCTGCACCGTTCGTGCCTCTTTCTGTACCCCTTTTCCCTCTTTCTGCCCCTCTTGCCTCTTTCTGCACCTCTGTCCCTTCTTTCTGTACTTCTTTTGTTTGTTTCTGTACCTCTCTTGCTTCTTTGTGCACCCTATTTCCTCTTTCTGCACCCTCTTACTATTTCTGCATCTCTCTTTCTTCTTTCTGCACCTCTCATGCCTCTTTCTGCATCCCTCTTTCCTCCCTTTGCACCCCTCTTGCCTCTTTCTGCACCTCTGTTCCTTTATCCTGTTCTTTATTGGTTTCTTTCTCCACCTCTCTTCCTTCTTTCTGCACACCACTTGCCACTTTCACCACAACTGTTTATCATTTATCCATCTCTGCTGCTTTTTTCTGCATTTCTCTTCCCTCTTTCTGCACTTCGTTTGTATCTTTCTGCACCTCTCTTGCCTATTTCTGTACCCCTCTTGCCTTTTTCTACACCCCTCTTCCTATACGTCTGTTACTTCTTTCTGCACTTCTCTTACTTCTTTTTGTACCTATCTTGCTGTTTTCTGCACATTTTGTGCCACTTTCTGTATAATTTTCCCTCTTTTTGACCCCTCTTGCCTCTTTCTGCACCTCTCTTGCTTCTTTCTGTACCCCATGTGCCTCTTCTGCACTGCTCTTCCCTCTTTCTGCACCCCTCGTGCCTCTGTCTCCACCTCTGTTCCCTATTCCTGTTTTTTTTGTTTCTTTCTGCACCTCTCTTGCTTCTTTCTTCAACCCACTTGCCACTTTCAACACCCCTGTTTATCATTTTTGTAAATCTGTTGCTTCTTTCTGTACTTCTCTTGCCTCTTTCTCTACCCCTCGTCCCTCTTTCTGTACCTCTCTTGCTTCTTTCTGCATTTTTCATGCTTCTTACTGTACTGCTCTTGCTTCTTTCTGCACCTCTCTTGATTCTTTCTGCACCATTTATGACTCTTTCACATCCCTCTTTCCTCTTTCTCTACCCCTCTTGTCTCTTTATCCACCTTTGTTAATTCTTTCTGATCTTCTTTTGTTTCTCTCTCTACCACCCATGCTTCAGTCTGCACCCACCTTGCCTTTTTCTCCACCCGTCTTCCCCCTTTCGTCTTTATGCACTTATCTTGCCTCTTTATGCACCCTTCTTCCCTCTTTCTGTACCCCTCTTGCCTCTCTCTGCACCTCTGTTCCTTCTTTCTACACTTCATGTGTTTCTTTCTATACCCCTATTGCTTCTTTCTGTACATTCTTGCCTCTTTCTCTACCCCTTACCCCTTTCTGCATCTCTGTTACTTCTTTCTGCACTTCTCTTGTCTCCTTCACCACCCCTCTTTCCTCTTTCAGTGCCTCTGTAGTTTCTTTTTGCACCTCTTTTGCTTTTTTCTCTACCCCTTGTTCTTTCTCATCCCTCTTCCCCCTTTCTGCACCTTCTTCCTTATTTATTCACGTCTGTTCCTTCTTTCTGCACTTCATTTGTTTTTTATGCACCTCTCTTACTTCTTTCTGTACCCCTTTAGCCTCTTTCTCTATCCCTCTTTCCTCTTTCTCTACGCTTGTCTCTTTATGCAACTCTTTTCTTCCTTTCTGTACTTTTTTGTTTCTTTCTGCAGCTCTCTTGCTTCTTACTGCACCACCTTGTCTCTTTATCCACCCCTCTTTCATCTTTCTGAACCCAGTTGCCTCTTTATGCACCTCTGTTCCTTCTTCCTGCACTTCTTTTGTTACATTCTGCACATCTCTTTCTTCTTTCTGCATCCCTCGTGCCTCTTTCTACACCCTTCTTCCCTATTTTGCACTCTCTTGCCTCTTTCTGCACCTCTGTTACTTCTTTCTGCACTTCTCTTGCATCTTCCTGCATCCTTTCTGACACTTTAGGTACCCCTTTTCCCTCTTTCTGTCCTCTCTAGCCTCTTTCTGTACCCCTTTCCTCATCTCTCTTGCTTCGTTCTGCTACGCCCCGTGGGCCTCTTTCTGCACCTCTGTTGCTTCTTTCTGTACTTCTGTTGCTTTTTTATGTACCTCACTTGCTTCTTTCTGTACCCCTCATGCCTCTTTCTGCACCGCTCTTCCCTCTTCCGTACCACTCTTGCCTCTCTCTACCTCTGTTCCTTATTCCTGTTCTTTTTTGTTTCTTTATGCCCCTCTTTGGCTTCTTTCTGCACCCCACTTGCTACTTTCACCACCCCTTTTATCATGTTTCTATCTCTGTTGCTTCTTTCTACACTTCTATTGATTCTTTCTGTACCTATCTTGCTTCTTTCTGCACCTCTTGTGCCTCTTTCTGTATCCTTTTCCCTCTTTTTGACCCCCTTGCCTCTTTCTGCACCTCTCTTCCTTCTTTCTGCACTTCTTTTGTTTCTTTCTGTAC
The DNA here is from genome assembly GCF_964261635.1 of Lissotriton helveticus. Taxonomy (NCBI): domain Eukaryota; kingdom Metazoa; phylum Chordata; class Amphibia; order Caudata; family Salamandridae; genus Lissotriton; species Lissotriton helveticus. The sequence continues at coordinate 641,937,423 of NC_136071.1, read as the reverse complement.
CTCTCTTGCTTCTTTTTGCACCCCTTTCCTCTTTCTGCACCCCTCTTACCACATTGTGCACCCTTGTTGCTTGTTTCTGCACCTCTCTTGCTTCTTTCTGTACCCCATGTGCCTCTTCTGCACTGCTCTTCCCTCTTTCTGCACCCCTCTTGCCTCTGTCACCACCTCTGTTCCCTATTCCTGTTTTTTGTTTCTTTCTGTACCTTTCTTGCTTCTTTCTTCACCCCACTTGCCACTTTCAACACCCCTGTTTATCATTTTTGTAAATCTGTTGCTTCTTTCTGTACTTCTCTTGCCTCTTTCTCTACCCCTCGTCCCTCTTTCTGTACCTCTCTTGCTTCTTTCTGCATTTTTCATGCTTCTTACTGTACTGCTCTTGCTTCTTTCTGCACCTCTCTTGATTCTTTCTGCACCATTTATGACTCTTTCACATCCCTCTTCCCTCTTTCTCTACCCATCTTGTCTCTTTCTGCACCTCTGTTAAGTCTTTCTGTACTTCTTTTGTTCCTCTCTGTACCACCCTTGCTTCAGTCTGTACCCACCTTGCCTTTTTCTCCACCCGTCTTCCCCCTTTCGTCTTTATGCACTTATCTTGCCTCTTTATGCACCGTTCTTCCCTCTTTCTGCACCCCCTTGCCTCTATCTGCACCTCTGCTCCTTCTTTCTACACTTCATGTGTTTCTTTCTACACCCCTATTGCTTCTTTCTGTATATTCTTGCCTCATTCTCTACCCCTTACCCCTTTCTGCATCTCTATTACATCTTTCTGCACTTCTCTTGTCTCCTTCCCCACCCCTCTTTCCTCTTTCAGTGCCTCTGTTGTTTCTTTTTGCACCTCTTTTGCTTTTTTCTGTACCCCTTGTTCTTTCTCACCCCTCTTCCCCCTTTCTGCACCATTATTCCTTATTTCTGCACATCTGTTCCTTCTTTCTGCACTTCATTTGTTTTTTATGTACATCTCTTGCTTCTTTCTGTACCCCTTTTGCCTCTTTCTCTATCTCTCTTTCCTCTTTCTCTACCCCTCTTGTTTCTTTATGCAACTCTTTTCTTTCTTTCTGTACTTTTTTGTTTCTTTCTGCAGCTCTCTTGCTTCTTTCTGCACCACTTTTCATTCTTTCTGCACTTCTTTTGGTTCATACTGCAACTCTCTTCCTTCTTTCTGTACCCACTTGCCTCTTTTTCCACCCCTCTTCTCTCTTTCTGCACCCCTGTTGCCTCTTTCTGTACCTCTGTTCCTTCTTTCTGTACTTCTTTTGTTCCTATCTACACTTATCTTGCTTATTTCTGCACCCCTATTGCCTCTTTCACTACTCCTCGTCCCCCTTTCTTCTTTCTGCACTTCTCTTCCCTCTTTCTACAACCCTCTTCCCTCTTTCTGCACCTCTGTTGCTTCATTCTGCCCTTCTCTTATTTCTTTCTGTACCTCTATTGCTTCTTTCTGTACTGCTCATGGCTTTCTGCTCCCCTCTTCCCTCTTTCTGCCCCTCTCTTGCCTCTCTCTGCACCTCTGTTCCTTCTTTCTGCACTTCATTTGTTTCTTTATTCACCTGTATTGCTTCTTTCTGTAACCTCTTGCCTCTTTCTTTATCCCTTACACCTTTCTGCATCTCTGTTGCGTCTTCCTGTACTTCTCTTTCATTTTCTGCACCTCTGTTGCTTCTTTCTGCAGCTCTCTTGCTACTTTCTGCACCTCTCATTCCTCTTTCACACCCCTCTTCTCTTTTTCTGCACCCCTCTTCCCAATTACTACACATCTGTTCCTTCTTTCTTCACTTCTTTTGTTTTTTATGCACCTCTTTTGCTTCTTTCTGTACCCCTCTTGCCTCTTTGTCTACCCCTCTTCCCTCTTTTTGTACCCCTCTTGCCTCTTTATGAACGTATTTTCCTTGTTTCTGCGCTTTTATTGTTTCTTTCTGAAGCTCTCTTCTTTCTTGCTGCACCCCTTGTCTCTTATTCCACCCCTTCCCTCTTTCTGAAAAGCCTGTTGCCTCTTTCTGCACCTCTGTTCCTTCTTTCTGCACTTACTTCTTTCTGTACCTCTGTTGCTTCTTTCTGTAGTGCTTGTGGCTTTCTGTTCCCCTCTTCCCTCTTTCTGCACCTCTCTTGCCTCTCTCTGCACCCCAGTTCCTTCTTTCTGCTCTTCATTTGTTTCTTTCCTCACCTCTATTGCTTCTTGCTGTAACCTCTTGCCTCTTTCTCCACCCCTCTTGCCCCTCTCTGCATTTCTGTTGCTTCCTTCTGTACTTCTCTTCTCTCTTTCTCTACCCCTCTCTCCTCTTTCTGTACCTCTATTGCTTCTTTTGGCACCTCTCCTGCTTCTTTCTGCACACTTCATGCCTCTTTCTGCACACCTCTTCCTTCTTTCTGCAGCCCTGTTGCCTCTCTCTGTAACTCTTTCTGCACTTTTTCTGTTTCTTTCTAGACTGCTCTTGCTTCTTTCTGCACCCTCATGCCTCTTTCTCCACCCCTCTAACCCCTCTCTGCATCTATGTTACTTCTTTCTGCACCTCTTTTGCTTCTTTCTCCACTCCTCGTGCCTCTTTCACCACCCCTGTTTCTCATTTTTTTATTTCTGTTGCTTGTTTCTGCACTTCTCTTGCCTCTTTCTTCACCTCTCATCCCTCTTTCTGCAACTCTCTTGCTTCTTTCGGCACCTCTCGTGCTTTTTTCTGTACCTCTGTTGCTTCTTTCTGCACCTCTCTTGGTTCTTTCTGCACCCCGCGTGCCTCTTTCACACCCGTCTTCCATCTTTCAGCAGCCCTCTTGTCTCTTTCTGTACCTCTGTTCCTTCTTTCTGTACTTTTTTGTTTCTTTCTGTACCTCTCTTGCTTCTTTTTGCACCCTCATGCCTCTTTCTCCACCCTCTTGCCCCTCTCTGCATCTCTGTTGCTTCTTTCTGCACTTCTCTCTTTCTCTACCCCTTTTTCCTCTTTCTGTACCTCTGTTGCTTCTTTCGGCATCTCTCTACTTCTTTCTGCACCACTCTTGCTTATTTCTGCTCCCACCTTGCCTCTTTCTCCACACCTCTTCCTTCCCTTTCTTTTTTATGCACTTCTCTTGCCTCTTTCTGCACCCCATCTTCCCTCATTCTATACCTTTGTTGCATGTTTCTGCACTTCTCTTGCTTCTTTCTGTACTTCCCTTGTCTCTTTCTGTACCCCTTGTGCCTCTTTCTGCACCCCTCTTCCTTTTTTCTGCACCCCTCTTGCCTCTCCATGCACCTCTGTACCTTCTTTCTTGCTGCACTGCTTCTGTTTCTTTCTATACTTCTGTTGCTTTTTTCTGTACCCTCATGCTTCTTTCTCCTCCCCTCCTACCTCTCTTTGCATCTCTGTTGCTTCTTTCTGCACTTCTTTTGTCAATTTCTCCACCCCTCTTTCTGCAACTCTGTTTCTTCTTTCTGTATCTTTGTTCCTTAGTTATGCACTTCTTTCCTTTCTTTCTGTACCTCTCTTGCTTCTTTCTGCAACCCTTTTCCCTATTTTAGCACCCCTCTTCCCTATTTCTGTATCTTTGTTCCTTAGTTCTGCACTTCTTTTATTTCTTTCTGTACCTTTCTTGCTTCTTTCTGCACCTCTTTTCCCTTTTTTTGCACCCCTCTTCCCTCTTTCTGTACCCCTCTTGCCGCTTTCTGCACGTCTTTTCCTTCTTTCTGTACTTTTGTTTGTTTCTTTCTGCAACTCTCTTGCTTCTTTCTGTACCCCTTGCCTCTTTTTCCACCCCTCTCTCTTCAAGCTACCCTGTTGACTCTCTCAGCAGCTCTGTTGCTTCTGTCTGTACTTCTTTAGTTTCTTTCTGCATGTCTCTTGCTTCTTTCTGCACCCCTTGTGCCTCTTTCTGTACCCCTCTTCCTTCTTTTTTCACCCCTCTTGCCTTTTTCTGCTTCTCCCTATACCCCCTTTCCTTTTTCTGTACCCTCTGACCCCTTTCTGCATTTCTCTTTGCTTCTTTCTGCACCCCTCGTGCCTATTTCTGTACCCCTCTTCGCTCATTTTGTACCCCTCTTGCTTGACCTGTGTTGCTTCTTTCTGTTCTTGTCTTGCTTCTTTCTACACATCTCTTCCTTCTTTCTGCACCCCTTGTGTCTCTTTCTGCACCATTCATCCCTCTTTCTGCACCCCGCTTTCCTCTTTCTGCACCTCTGTTCCTTATTCCTGTACTTTTATTGATTTATCTTCACCTCTCTTGCTTCTTTTAGCACCCTTGTTGCCACTTTCACCATACCTGCTCTTAATTTTTTCAGTTCTGTTGCTTCTTTCTGTACTTCTCTTGCCTCTTTCCCTACCTCTCATCCCACTTTCTGCATCTCTCCCGCTTCTTTCTGCACTTGTCTGGCTTCTTTCTGCACCTCTCTTGCGCTTTTCTGCATCCCTTGTGCCTCTTTCACACCCCTTCCCTCTTTCTGCACCTCTGTTCCTTCTTTCTGCACTTCTTTTGTTTCCTTCTGCGCCACTCTTGCTTCTTTCTGCACCCACCTTGCCTCTTTCTCCACCCCTCTTCCTCCCCTTTCTTCTTTCTGTACTTCTCTTTCCTCTTTCTGTACCCTTTTTCCTCGTTCTACACCTCTCTTGCTTTTCTCTGCACTTCTCTTCTCTCTTTCACACCCTTTGTTCCTCTTTCTGCACCCCTCTTCCTTCTTCCTGCACCCCTCTTGCCTCTCTCCACACCTCTGTTCCTTCTTTCTGCACTTCTTCTGTTTCTTTCTATACCTCTCTTGCTTCTTTCTGCACCCTCATGGCTCTTTCTCTACTCCCATACCCCTCTTTGCATCTGTTGCTTCTTTCTGAATCTCTCTTGCTTTATTCTGCACTGCTCGTGCCTCTTTCTGCACCCCCTTGCGTCTTACTGCACATATGCTCTTGCTACTTTCACCACCCATGTTCCTCAGTTTTTTCTTTTCTGTTGCTTCTTTCTGCACTTAGATTTCATCTTTCTCCAGCTCCCATCCCTCTTTCTGCACCTCTCTTGCTTCTTTTTGCACCTCTCTTGCTTCTTTCTGTACCCCTTGTGCCTCTTTCACACCCCTCTCCCCTCTTTCTGCACCTCTCTTGCCTCTTTCTGCACTTCTTTTGTTTCTTTTTGCACCACTCTTGTTTCTTTCTGCACCCACCTCGCCACTTTTGCCACCCCTCTTCCTCCCCTTTATTCTTTATGTACTTCTTTTGCCTCTTTCTGCACCCCTCTTCCCTCGCTCTGCACCTCTGTTGCTTCTTTCTGCACTTCTCTTGCTTCTTTCTACACCTCTCTTGCTTCTTTTTGCACCCCTCGTCCTTCTTGCTGCACAACTCTTGCCTCACTCTTTACCTCTGTTCCTTCTTTCTGCACTTCTTCCATTTATTTTTATACCTCTCTTGCTTCTTTCGGCACCCTCAAGCCTCTTGCTCCACCTCTCTTACCCCTATCTGCATCTCTGTTTGTTCTTTTTATACCTCTCTTGCTTCTTTCTGCACCCCTCATGCCTCTTTCTCCACCCCCTCTTTCTGTACCTCTGTTGCTGCTTTCTGCACCTCGCTTGCTTCTTTCACACCCCTCTTCCCTCTTTATGTACCCCTCTTGCCTCTCTCTGTACCTTTGTTCCTTCTTTCTGTACTTCTTGTCTTTCTTGTTGCACATCTCTTGCTTCTTGTTGCATCCCTTTTCCCTCTTTCTGCACCGCTCTTCCCTTTTTCTGCACCCCTCTTGCCTCTTTCTACACCTCTTTTCCTTCTTTCTGCACTACTTATATTTCTTTTTGCAGCTCTCTTACTTCGTTCTGTACGCCTTGCCTCTTTTTCCAACCTCCTTCACGCTTTTTGCACCCCTCTTGCCTCTTTCTGCACCTCTGTTGCTTCTTTCTGTACCTCTCTTGCTTCTTTCTACACCCCTCATGCATCTTTCTGCACCCCTCGTCCCTCTTTCTGCCCCCTCTTGCCTCTTTCTGCACATCTGTTCCTTCTTCCTACAATTCTTTTGTTTCTTTCTGCCTCTCTCTAGCTTCTTTCTGCACTTCTCTTGTCTCTTTCTCCACCCATCTCTACTCTGTCTGCACCTCTGTTGCTTCTTTCTGAATCTCTGTTACTTCTTTTTGCACCCCTCGTGCCTCTTTCTACAACTCTGTTCCTTCTTTCTGCACTTCTTTTGTTTCTTTCTCTACCCATCTTCCCCCTTTCTGCATTTCTGTTGCTTCTTTCTGCAGTTCCCTTGCCTCTTCCTGCACCCATCTTTCCTCTTTCTGCACCTCGTCTCTTCTTTCTGCACTTCTTTTGTTTCTTTCTGTACCTCTTTTGCTTCTTTCTGTATCCCTCTTTCTCCACCCCACTTCCCTCTTTCTGCACCTCTGTTGCTTCTTTCTTCACTTCTCTTGTTTTTTTCTGCACCACTCTTTCCTCTTTCTCTATCCCTCTTCTCCCTTCCTGTATCTCTGTTGCTTCTTTCTGGACTTCTCTTGCCTCTTTCTGTACCCATTTTCCTCTTTCTCCACCCCCACTTGCCTCTTTCTGCACCACTGTTCCTTCTTTCTATACTTCTTTTGTTTCTTTCGGCACCTCTCTCGCTTCTTTCTGCACCTCTCTTGCTTCTTTCTGCACCCCTTGTGCCTTTTTCTGCATCCCTCTTCCCTCTTTCTGCACTCCTCTTGCATCATTCCATAAGTCTGTTCCTTCTTTCTGTATTTCTTTTTGTTATTTTCTGTATCTCTCTTGCTTCTTTCTCCACCCCTCTAGCCTCTTTCTCCACCCCTTCCCCCTTTCTTCGTCTCTGTTGCTTTTTTCTGCAGTTCTCTTGCCTCTTTCTGCACCCCTAATCCCTCTTTCTGCACACATCTTGCCTCTTTCTGCACCACTGTTCCTTCTTCCTGTACTTCTTTTGTTTCTTTCTGCACCTCTCTTGCCTCTTTCTGAACCCCTCTTGCCTCTTTCTCCACCACTCTTCCTCTTTCTTCATCTCTGTTACTTCTTTCTGCACTTCTCTTCCCTCATTCTGTACCTCTGTTGCTTATTTTTTCACTTTTCTTGCTACTTTGTGTACCCCTCATTCTTCTCTCCGCTCCCTTCTTTCCTCTTTCTGCACCCCTCTTGCGTCTCTCTGTAACTTTATTCCTTCTGGAGCAATTCTTTTGTTCCTTTCTGTACCTCTCTTGCTTCTTTATGCACTCCTCTTACATTTTTCTCCATCCCTCTTCCCTCTTTCTGCACCTCTCTTGCTTGTTTCTGCACCTCTCATGCTTCTTTCTGCATCCCTCATGCCTCTTTCACACCCTCTTCCCTCTTTCTGCACCCCTCTTGCCTCTTTCCGCACCTCGGTTCCTTTGTTATGTAATTCTTCTGTTTCTTTCTGTACCTCTCTTTTTTCTTTCTGCACCCCACTTCCCTCTTTCTGCACCCCTTTGGCCTCTTTCCACACCTCTATTCCTTCTTTCTGTATTTCTTTTCTGTAGCTCTCTTGCTTCTTTTGCACCCCTTGCCTCTTTCTCCACCCCTCTTCCCTCTTTCTACACCCCTCTTGCCTCTTTCTGCATCCATGTTCCTTCTTTCTGTACTTCTTTTGTTTCTTTCTGCACATCTCTTGCTTCTGTCTGTACCCCTCGTACCTCTTTCTGCACCCTCTTCCCTCTTTTTGCACCCCTCTTGCCTCTTTCTCCACTTCTGTTGCTTATTTTTGCAAACCTCTTGCTTATTTTTGCACCCCCTTGGCCTCTTTCTATACCTCTATTCCTTCTTTCTGTATTTCTTTTCTGTAGCTCTCTTGCTTCTTTCTGCACCCCTTGCCTGTTTCTCCACCCCTCTTCCCTCTTTCTGCACCCCTGTTGCCTCTTTCTGCATCCATGTTCCTACTTTCTGCACTTCTTTTGTTTCTTTCTGCACATCTCTTGCTTCTTTCTGTACCCCTTGTACCTCTTACTGCACCCTCTTCCCTCTTTCTATCCCCTCTTGCCTCTTTCTGCACCTCTGTTCCTTCCTTCCGCACTTCTTTTGTTTCTTTCTGTACCTCTCCTGCTTCTGTCTGCCCCCTCATGCTTCTTTTTACATCCCTCTTCCCTCTTTCTGCACTCCTCTTGCCTCTTTCTGCACCTCTGTTCCTTCTTTCTGCATTTCTTTTGTTATTTTCTGTACCTCTCCTATTTCTTTCTCTACCCTTTGTCTCTTTCTCCACCCCCTTACCCCTTTCTGTATTTCTATTGCTTCTTTCTGAACTTTTCTTGTCTCTCACCCCACCCCTCTTTCCCTCTTTCTGCACCACTGTTGCTTCTTTCTGTACTTTTCTTACTCCTTTCTGCACTTCTCTTGCTTCTTTCTGAACCCCTCGTGCTTCTTACTGCACCCCTCTTCCCTCTTCCTCTTGTCTCTTTCTGCACCTCTGTTCTTTCTTTCTGTACTTCTTTTGTATTTTCTGCACCAGTCATGCTTCTTTCTGCACCCATCTTGCCATTTTCTCTACTCCTCATCCCCTTTCTTCTTTATGCACTTCTCTTGCCTCTTTCTGCACCTCTCTTTCCTCGTTCTACACATCTGTTGCTTCTTTCTGTACTTCTCTTGCTTCTTTCTGCACCTCTACAGCTTCTTTCTGTACCCCTCGTGCCTCTTTCTGTACCCCTCTGCCTTCTTTCTGCACCACTCTTGCCTCTCTCTGCACCTCTGTTTCTTCTTTCTGCACTTCTTTTCTTTTTCAGCACCTCTCTTGCTTCTTTCTGTACCTTCATGCCTCTTTCTCCACCCCTCTCTGCATATCTGTTGCTTTTTTCTACACTTCTCTTGTCTCTTTCTCTACCCTTCTTCCCTCTTTCAGCACCTCTGTTGCTTCTTTCTGCATCTCTCTTGCTTCTTTTACACCCTTCTTCCCTCTTTCTGCACCCCCTTGCCTCTTTCTGTAGCTCTTTTCCTTCTTTCTGTACTTCGTTTAGTTCTTTCTGCAGCTCTCTTGCTTCTGTCTGTAGCTCCTTGCCTCTTGTTCTACCCCTCTTCTCTGTTTATGCACCCCGTTGCCTCTTTCTGCACTTCTATTGCTTCATGCTGCACAACTGTTGCTTCTTTTTGCATCTCTCTTGCTTCTTTCTGTACCCCTCATGCTGCTTTCATACCCCTCTTCCCTCTTTCTGCAACCCTCTTGTCTCTTTCTGCACTACTTTTGGTTCTTTCTGCACCACTCTTGCTTCTTTCTGCACCCACCGTGCCTCTTTCTCCACCCCTCTTCTTCTCCTTTCTTCTTTATGCACTTCCTTGCCTCTTTCTGCACCCCTCTTGCCTCTCTCCGCACCTCTGTTCCTTCTTTCTGTACTTCTTCTGTTTCTTTTTACACCTCTTGCTTCCTTCAGCACCCTCATGCCTCTTTCTCCAACCCTCTTACCCCACTCTATTGCTCCTTTCTGCACGTCTCTTGCTTCTTTCTGCACGTCTCTTGCTTCTTTCTGCATCCCTCGTGCCTCTCTCTCCACCCCTCTTTCCTCTTTCGGCACCTCTGTTGCTGCTTTCTATACCTATCTTGCTTCTTTCACACCCTTCTTTTTTCTTTCTGTACCCCTCTTGCCTCTTTCTCCACCCCCTTACCCCTTTCTGTATCTATGTTGCCCTTTCTGCACTTCTCTTGTCTCTTTCTGAATCTCTCTTCCCGCACCTCTGTTGCTTCTTTCTGTACTTCTCTTACTATCAGCATCTCTCTTGCGTCTTTCTGCATTCCTTGTGCTTCTTAATGCACCCCTCTTCCCTCTTTCTGCACCCCTCTTGCCTCTCTCTGCACCTCTGTCTCTTCTTTCTGCACTTCTTTTGTTTCTTTCTGTACCTCTCTTGATTTTTTCTATACCCTCATGCCTCTTTCTCCATCCCCTTACCCCTCTATGCATCTCTGTTGCTTCTTTCTGCACTTCTTTTGTTTCTTTCTCTGCCCTTCTTCCCTCTTTATGCACCTCTGTTGCTTCTTTCTGCATCTCCCTTGCTTCCTTCACACCTTCTTCCCTCTTTCTGCTCCCCTCTTTCCTCTTTCTGCACCCCTCTTGCCTCTTGTTGAGCCTCTTTCCCTTCTTTCTGTACTTCTTTTGTTTCGTTGTGTACCTCTCTTGCCTCTTTCTGTACCCCTTTTACCTTTTTCTCTATCCCTCTTCCATCTTTCTGCACCTCTGTTGCTTCTTTCTGCACCTCTCTTGTTTCTTCTGCACCTCTGTTGCTCTTTTTTTCACTTCTCTTGTTTCTTTCTGCAGCCCTCTTCCGTTTTCTGTACCCCTCTTGCCTCTTTCTCTACCCCTCTTCCCCCTTCCTGCATCTCTGTTGCGTCTTTCTGGACTTCTCTTGGGTCTTTCTGTACCCATCTTCCTCTTTCTGCAACCCACTTGCCTCTTTCTGCACCACGGTTCCTTCTTTCTGCATTCCTTTTGTTTCTTTCTGTACCTCTCTTCTTTCTTTCTGCACCTCTCTTGCTTCTTTCTGTACCCTTGTACCTCTTTCTGCATCCCTCTTCCCGCACTCCTCTTGCATCTTTCTGTACCTCTGTTCCTTCTTTCTGCACTTCTTTTATTTTCTGTACCTCTCTTGCTTCTTTCTGTACCCTTGTACCTCTTTCTGCATCCCTCTTCCCTCTTTCTGCACTCCTCTTGCATCTTTCTGTACCTCTGTTCCTTCTTTCTGCACTTCTTTTATTTTCTGTACCTCTCTTGCTTCTTTCTGTACCCTCTTGTCTCTTTCTGTACCCCTTCCCCTTTCTTCATCTCTGTTGCTTCTTTCTGCACTTCTCTTGCCTCTTTCTGCACCTCTGTTCCTTCTTCCTGCACGTCTTTTGCTTCTTTCTGCACTTCTCTTCCCTTTTTCTGCACCTCTGGTGCCTATTTCTGTACTTCTCTCGCTTCTTTATACACCCCTTGTACTTCTTACTGCTCCCCTCTTCCCTCTTGCTGTACCCCTCTTGCCTCTTTCTGCACCTTGCCTTGCCTGTATATATATTATTAATATTATTATTATTATTATTATTATGCTGTTTTGTAACGCGCTCAATTACTGCCGGAGTATCCTGGCGCGGAAAGAAAAAGAAGGAACTTTGACAGCAAACACTAGATCGACCAAAGGAACTAAACAGCCAATCCAAACAAATGAGTTTTTAACGCTTTTTTAAAAGCAGCAAAGTCAACTATAGCACGTAGAGAGAGAGGGAGCTCATTCCAAGCTGACGCGGCTTTCACCGCCACTGAGTGCCCTCCCAGCCGGACACGCCGGAAGCGGGGAACCTGCATCAGATGTTGAGCAGCCGAGCGCAAGTCACGGTTGGGAGAGTACCGAATGAAACGTTTCTTCAAGTAGGCGGGACCCAGCCCATTAATGGCTTTATGAGCCAGAGTCAGAATTTTCAAAGTAATCCTATGAGGAACTGGCAACCAATGCAGGCTCATCAGGTAATTCCTAACGCTGATCCGCCTGGAGATATTCCCCAACAATCTAGCGGTCGCGTTTTGGATTACCTGGAGCCGCCTTACCAAATAGGCCGGAGAGCCACTTAGCAGGGCATTGGCATAGTCCAGGCGCGAGAGGATTAAAGCTCTCGCTACTGACTCACGTGCCGAGGCAGGCAGATAGGGAAAGAACTTTCTGAGCGACTTCAGGGTCCCAAAGCACCCGCCGGTTAGCTTCTTGATGTGCCCCTCAAATCGGAGGTCGTCCCCGAACCAAACCCCTAGATTCTTAGCAAGGCTATTAGCAGTGCAGGGCATGGGGAAGCCAGCCGGCCAAAGTAAGTCCCTGAAATTAGGGGGGAACTGACCATAGAGCAGAATTTCGGTCTTGTCCTCATTGCATTTCAATTGCGATGAAGCTAACCAATTGAAAACTGAGGACAGACAATTCTGGATCTGCTCTGTCTTCAGAGCCGCCCCCGGCCAGGTGAACAGCAGCTGCGTATCATCAGCATACGCTATAATTTTGGCTCCCAGATGTTCGGCTAAGTCTATCAGGGGGGTCAGATAAACATTAAAGAGCAAAGGGCTCAAAGTCGAGCCCTGGGGGACCCCTGTCATGAGAGATCTAGCCGACGATGAAAAAGGGGGGAGCCATACCTGCTGAGATCTCGACGTCAGAAAGGAGCGCAGCCAATCTAAAGCAAGGTCATTGACGCCAATGTCAGCGAGCCGAGCAAGGAGGCGTTGGTGAGGTACCGTGTCGAACGCGGCAGAGAGGTCCAATAAAATTAGAGCCGCTCTGCCGCCACCGTCCAGACACTCCCTGACTGCTTCCGAGATTTCCACCAAGGCCGACTCCGTGCTGTGGGCTGCACGGAACCCAGATTGGGCCGCTTGAAGGGCTCCTGATCTTTCCACAAACTCATTGAGCTGCTGAAAAGCCAATTTCTCGCCAATTTTGGCCAAAGCAGGAAGCAGCGAAATAGGCCGATAATTGGCCAACACTGCAGGGCCCGCTCCGGCCTTTTTAAGCAGAGGTAGAAGCTTAGCCTGTTTCCACTCGGCGGGCACTGTGGCTGATTTAAAAGAAAGGCCGACCAAATGTGTCACTTCCTGCACAACCACATCAGCAACGCCTGCCAAAACCCTTGCCGGACATGGGTCTGATGGTGATCCAGATTTCAGAGATTTGATCACAGCAAGGGTATCAATAGTTGTAGGAGGAACAAACTCAGTCATCTTGGCCGATAGACCCCTCAAAGGGGGAGAAAAGTCAGGCTTGGCATCCGAAAGGCTGATGGCAACAAAGCTTGACTGAATAGCAGCTATTTTCTCCTCAAATAACATGGACAGGCTCTCACACCAAGCCTTTGAAGCTGGTACTATCCACTGCTCAGCACAAGGGGCAAGGAAGCTATTCACAATCGCAAAAATCTCGCGACTGCTATTGTTGGCTTTAGCAATTCGATTGGCGTAGTATACACCCTTGGCCATTTTAATACTAGCGTAGTAACTTCTCTGTTCTCTATGTAGAATACCCTTGGCCAAAGGTCAATAGGTTTGACGCCAAGCCCGCTCGAGTTTTTTACAGGCCTGCTTGTGGATACGCAGCTCAGGAGAAAACCAAGGTTTGGAAGGAGTGGAGCGCAATCTGCCATCGCACCTCCCTTTAGAAGAAACCGAAACCCCCGCCACCATCCATTCATTGAAGGTCAGCACCGCTTTGGCAAGATCACTGCCCAGCACGGGCCGACACTCATTCAGGGTGGCCGCCAGAGTCTCGATATTGATTTTTCTAGCACAGACGGTTTTAGCCCTCCCAGTGGCGGCTCCCAAAGCTGACCACGCAAATCTGATCAGCTGATGATCTGACCACGTCAAAACTTGAGGGGCATCTACCTGGAGAGAAAAATTGGAACAAATCACATCCAGGGTGTGCCCCCCTGAGTGCGTGGGTAGGGAGACCCACTGGGAAAGATGCGCCAGGTCCAGAAAGTCATGCAAAATTTTACTTTCCGGTAGATCCGCTTCTTCGGCATGAATGTTAAAGTCACCCAGCAATAAAAAATGGGGGAATCTCAGAGCTCGGGGGACAATAAAATCCAGCAATGCCGTAAGAAACGGTCCGGCCGGCCCCGGAGGCCTATAGATTAGAGTACCCCCGAGAGTGAAATGAGGGGAGAGGACCAAAGAGAAGTTCATCACTTCACCACCTCCTAAGTTTTCCGGAGGATCCACCAGAAGTGTCCATGAATCTCTCAGAATAATTGCCACACCCCCCCCTCTTCCCAGAGCTCTGTCCCCCCTGTAGATTTTGTAGCCTCGAGGGACAGCTAACTCGACATCCGGAGCACTAGCCGCAGTGAGCCAGGTTTCCGTAACAAAAAGAAAATCGAGAGAGCTGTCCGCAAGGAGCTCGAAAATATCCGCAGCATGTTTGCACACTGAGCGCGCATTAACTAGAGCTGCGGAAAATATGTGAGGAGCCATCTCCGGAGATGAGGGGGCAGGCAGTGTTTCCACACAGCAAAAGCCGCAGGTCGGGCAAGGGTTGAGCCATAAACAATTCCTCACCTCCCCCCCGACATCCAGGCACCCTGTAGAGTGCAATGACAGCAACTGCTCACGAGTGTACACAACCGTAGTGCTAGCCCCAGTCTGAGACTGAGAGGCAGCCCGTCCTGCGTCCGTCACGGCCGAGGCGCGGACGGGCGCAGACGAGCTGACCTTAGGCTTACCTTCGGCGCGCCTAAGGCGCGCCCGCCACGCGTGACCGCTGCGCGTCAGAAATGGCATGGTGTTTTTATAGGAGCACGTCCCTCCCCCAGCTAGACCACTGCCACAGGTTCAGCCGGGGAGAGGACTCCTAGTAAGATGGCAGCCCGCCCTCCACACAAACGGCACACCATCCGCGATGGACCGGGGCAGGGTAGGCTCACCTCACCCCACCGCAGATGTCAGGTAAGTCAAAAAAACACCCCTCAGAAGTTATACACAGATATTAAGCAGCCCCCAGCGATAAAACAGACAGACTCGGAAAGCGAGTCCAAAATATGCCGAAATAATAAAACAGATGTCACAGTCACAGTAAACTCGATAATTATTTAAAAATATTTAAAAGTTGCAAGTATGTGCACAAAGGAAAAGCGGGTCAGCATGGGAGCTGACACCACCCACTCTCACCACCAAGAGCTATGCCTGCAGCTGATCTTATAGGAGCACGTCCCTCCCCCAGCTAGACCGCTGCCACAGGTTCAGCCGGGGAGAGGACTCCTAGTAAGATGGCCGCCCGCCCTCCACACAAACGGCACACCAGCCGCGATGGACCGGGGCAGGGTAGGCTCACCTCACCCCACCGCAGATGTCAGGTAAGTCAAAAAAACAGCCCCCAGAAGTTATACACAGATATTAAGCAGCCCCCAGCAATAAAACAGACAGACTCGGAAAGCGAGTCCAAAATATGCCGAAATAATAAAACAGATGTCACAGTCCCAGTAAACTCGATAATTATTTAAAAATGTTTAAAAGTTGCAAGTATGTGCACAAAGGAAAAGCGGGTCAGCATGGGAGCTGCCACCACCCACTCTCACCGCCAAATGGCGTCACCGTCAAATGGGAAATGCAAGCTGTCAAGTTTAAAGGTCTGTGTGCTCTTGTAACTAAGGTATGTGTCTACTTGTACATATATTCTCACATGTGATATGCATCTAAAGATGGTAGCTTAAAAAGCAGGTAGCTTCTCTGATAGATGGTCAAATCTTCTTACTTCTGCTCTGTCATTCGGTTGCACAGGTAGACATGCCCCTCAAATATTCTATTGAATACACATGTGCCCTGTATAATGAGCAGAAATAAATAAATATACCTTTCTGTAGACAAATGTACAGAGTATGCTGTTTGAATCACAGGTATATAAGTATTTGCTTGTTTATTTTTATGTTACATGTGACATGGTAAAAGCACAGACACATGCATGCATACCTTCACAAACTTGGTGATACTTACAACAGTGATATGGTTAGGATTCCTGTTTTACATTTGGTAGGCCTAACATTCTGAGCAGTCGATGAATAGTGAACCTTCAAGAGAAAAGTGAGGTTTAAGACATTGTGGAAGAACAATTAGTGATTAGGCAACTCTGTATGAGTCTGTGGAAAGGTGCGGTCAAAGTGACCTCTTTCTGCACCTCTGTTGCTTCTTTCTGCATTTCTCTTGCTTTTTCTCTACCTTTCTTCCTCTTTCAGGACTTCTGTTACCTCTTTCTGCATGTTTCCTGCACCTTTCTTCCTCTTTCTGTACATGTTTTACCTAGGTAGACATAGTTAAAAATTAGCATTTTAAAAATCTTAGAAGTTCACTGAAAAAAAACACAGCTTTCAGGTACGTTATAGTTAGTATTCATTTAAAAAAACTTTAGAAATTCACATGAAAACACACAGTTTTCAGGGACATTATAGCTAGGAATTAGCATTTTAAAAAACCTTAGATATTAACTGAAAAAAACACAGGTTTCAGGGACGTTATAGTTAGGCTGACATTTCACTCGTACAAATCCAGGAGAAATTCAGCGGTTATTGTTAGCTGAGCTAACTATACTCGCGCCCCCGCAATGCACTGCTGATGAAGTCACATATTACATCACTCATGCCATGGTCAGTGACATCACTCATGACATCACTGATGACATCATCCACTTAATATCTGATGCAACTCCTCACACCCTAATATAACCTATCATGCACCCACTCTAAAATACAGACTACCATTTTTGAAACCATAGACACACCAATACCAGTTAGTACATATCCACTCACTGATTCATAGGTCTACACACACATCCACTCACTCACCCATACAGTTACTCATACATGCAGGCACTCATCAATACAGTCACTAATATATGCAGTCATACACCCATACAGACACTCACACACTGCCACTCATCCATAGAGTTACTCACACACCTAGTCAGTCACCCAGAGTCATTCACATTGCCATTTACTCACCTATACAGTTATAGACACACCACCTCACTTATTCATACAGATAGTAACACATACCTACTCTCTACTATAATCACTGACACAAGCACACACTCACTCATACAGCAACTCACACTCACTCACTCACTCACTCACTCACACATGCAGTCATTTACATACTCCAACACTCACATATACTGCTTTTCACATATGCAGTACTCACCCATATACCACTGAGACATCAATACACTCACCAACACAGACATACGCAATTCACTTACCATACTGTCCCTCGCAGATGCACTCATGAACCCATACACCAACCCACCCACACAGACACTCAGGCACCCATACAACTACTCAGACATCTAATCAATAACCCATATAGAGACCCATGTACCTACTCACCAACCCATACAGTCACTTACATCAACTGACAGACTGATACACACATTAGTCAATCACCCATAGATTTACTAAGATATGTTTAATCACTCATACAGCCACTCAAGCACCCAACACATCTTCCATACAGACACTCATACACCCACTCATTCTACAAATACACCTTGGTGTATATATTAACAATTTGCTGTATTTTAATTTAGATATGCCTGTGAGTGTAATTGAGATACAAGATGATGTGTGGATGTTTTATTGTTTTATGGGCTTTTATGGCCAACTTAGGCCAAATAAAGAATTTATTGATTGATTAAACTAATTATTAATCAATTTAAAAAATATATATACATATATATAAACATATATATGCATACATATATGTATATGTGTGTGTATATATATATATATATATATATATTTTTTTTTTTAAAGTACACCCCACCCTACATCCCTACAAACCGAACTACTGTAAAAAATATATATTAGCTACAAAATAATATTTTATGATCTAAAACATACAAAACACCTCACACTAAATAATACTAATTAATAAATTGGTAGACATGTATACACTTAAAACAAATACACAAAATGTACATAATTCATAATGGATTTACCAATATTAAGTTAAAAAAATACTTTACAATGTATTCAATATTCTAGCCTATATATTTTAAAACACTTTCAACCCTACTCCCCTACAAATCCACCAACTGGACAACTAATAAAAAATTAAAATAACTAAACTATATTTCTTAATATATTTTATCAAACCAAAAAACAATATACTACAAAATAAGTACTAATAATGATATAAAATGATAAACTGAACAATAATAACTTACACTTCAAAAACAGGGGGAGATAGAGGGTATTTAGGCTAGGTCCACCCTCCTTTCAATCATGTACGCAAAAAACCCAGATTACCGGATCAAGGACCTAGCTAGGGTCGCGTTTGACCCCAAATCAATTTGAATTGGAAGGTTAGGTATTTATGAGAATAAAGAACAAATGCTTTCTTGAGTCCCCTCACTCACCTGGGTTTCCCACCGGTGACATGCTTCATCATTGGGGTCCTCTCAATCCGCTGTGGATTGAGGTGTGCTTCGACTTGTAAAATTACGTCGGAGCACTAATAGGCGACAATGTGTGGTGCAGTGTTTAGTGGAGTGGATAGGGAATCTAAAAATACCTGCCTAGTGGGCGAAGCACTTTATTCTAGCTCCCAGTCGGTATATTAAAAACCGGGGTACTAGACAACGATGTAACCATAATGAGTTAAAAGTCTCTAGTGTTGGTCAACATGTTTTGAACCTCCCCACGGCTCTTTCACATGACCACATCATGTAATTATGCCACAGTTTTCACCACAATTAGAGCATGGGAAAGTAGGAACAAGGCACACAACCAGAATGATAGTAGCTGTTGTTCGTTTTTTGAGCTATTTTTTGCAAAAGCAAACAATAGAAAACTATGCAAATGTCCTTCATACCTTTCCAATCCTTCTTTTCTAGCTGCTTGGTATCTTTTAATAATGTCTCTTTCCAGGCCTGCATTTCTGTCCTTAATTTAGCTACAGGACATATAAACAAAAGAAGAGGAAAAGAAAACAGGATATCATGAAAAAATGCTAATAAATTAAATGCCTGCTTCATGAGCCAGGACGTTGTCTTTAATATATAAGTTCTCATAAACAGTATGCTTTTTTGCTCTTTGAAGGTTTTGTGCTCTCCTCAGTCTCCCTTTAGCGTCCTTTAACCCTGAGGCATTTGCCTGGTACAACGCTCACCCTTAACACATAGAGAGATGCATCAAGCCTCCTGATGGAGATGTAGAAGCCATCAGTTCTCTCTCTCTCTCTTTCTCTCTCTCTCTTTCTTTCTCTACCGGATGGAGATGTAGACGCCATTGGTTCTCTCTCTTTCTCCCTCTCTCTCTCTCTCTCTCTCTCTCCCTCTCTCTCTCTCTCTCTCTCTCTCTCTCTCTCTATATCTCTCTCTCTCTCTCTCTCTCTCTCTCTCTCTATGTTTTCTACCTCATACAGCTGCCTTGGCATCTCAACTTTTGCTTCCCACCTGTCTTCCCTAGTCTCCAATGCGTTGGAATCTGGCCTTTGTTCTTTTGTATCCTAAAGATTCTGTATATAGCGATAAGATGGCGTCTTGACCTGTGGTAGTTTAGCAATTATTAGGTTAAGCATTAGCAGAAGACATTCGGTATTTCGAGACCATCTTGCCCTGTTTTACGGAATCCATTTTGTATTTCTGTCGGCCATTTTGTATGTCATGTGCTCTGTCCTACCTTTCTGTCAACTGCTCTTTAAATCTGCCTAGAGACAAGATATGTTTAGTCTCCTCTACTTTGCACATGCTCAGAAGAGCATACAGCTGTCTCCAACTTGTAACTGTCAAGATGTGCCCACCAAAATTAGCTAACTGTCAGCCCTTCCCACTTGTTACTAGCACACTCTCTGTATGACCTTATATGTGTCTGAAACCAATACTCTACCTTGCACCGCCTTCTTTACAGCCCCTGTGTGGGTATAAAAGGACCAAGCTCCTTCTAGTCAGTGTGCTACCTCATACTATATCGAAGGGTGTTGTGTGAATGTAATTCCACCTCATGAGGTTTAATAAACTCTGTCTTTTCTATTCCAGTTTCTGTGCCAACTTCTTACTATTGGTCTAAGGACTCTGAGCAGAGAAGGGCGAAGCCCTTGCACTAGTAGGCCTGGCTGAGGCTTGCTACCAGAGACCTTTGATGCTCTCTCTTTTTCTGTAAGGTTTGTGCAGTTTGCTGGCCTACTGCTCTGGTCAGCATCCTTGTGTCTCCACGTCCCTGCCCGAATAAAAACCTCTCTACATTTTCCTTCTTTCTAGATGGTAGTTCCTCCTCTTTCATTCTTCTGACCTCTCCTGCTTGCTTTGTTCTTCTGACTTGGGAGCGGTGTGGCGCCGCGGCCAGGGCGACTGATGCTGGAATCTGGGGACCACGGTTCGATCCCCGGCTCCGGCGGCAGGTTAGCCCAGCACCATGTGACTCTGGGCAATAGCTCGCTTAATCTTCCCGACGGCCCCCAGCGCCTAGAGACCCTTACGGGTGATTGTGCGCTTTACAAATGTGGACTTTACTTTACTTTTCCTGCTTGCTTTGTCATTCTTCTGTTTTGTCTTCAATTCTCATTTATAGGTCCTAAGATTTATGGCCTGGCCTCGGAATCCTGTTCAGAGCTTCGTTTGCCATGTTCAGTAAGTAATGTACCCCTCTACCATGTGTTAACCCCTGACAAGGCTCTTTTTTTAGCTAAAACAATAATGATTTTCTTTTTTATGTATTTATGTATTGGAGCACATTGATATAGCGTAGAAAACACCATGCTACAAAAAAGATTAATTGGGGTCAAAGCCCCATATTTGTAAATATTCTCCTGCGCTGTGTTAGAATGCAAACAAGTCAGAGCTATAAGCACCTAAAATCATCTACTATGTTGTTTTCATAGCAGTTCTTCTTCTTACGTATCTGCTTTTTGTATCTACATCGTAAAGGATTACGTTATGCACCTAATAAAGGCTTTCATAGTATCCAATACTACTGATGGGCGAGCTGATTCACAGCTGATTAGAATAAATTCATAAATTTGAGGTTGCAAGTATTGGATATGAGGGGTCCTTTCGATTATATATTTAGGGAAATAACAGAAACATGATTTGATGTTATAAAGGCCACCAGATTCCCATTTTAATGCTATTGCAGAGAGGTCAGAATATAGGAGATGCTGAATTTAAGTTAGGCAAAAGGAGGCATATAATGCGCTTATCAAACACATATCTATTCAGGAGTATTGCATATACGGCTTGGAGAAAAATGTATACTCCTATGCATCAACACTGAAGTTCCTCAAGTATCTACCAAATTCAGCACTTCCATCATACAAATGATACTATCTCTCATCATTCTCTTCATTCGTCCAGTATATGTGGCATTACCAGTGTCAATAGTAGAATTTAATATGCAATTAAAATCGCCCATGACAATAAAAGGAAAACTATAACTACTCGGCATTATTTTAGCAACAAGCTGTGGGTTCTCGTAGTTTGGTACAGATAAATTAGCTACAATAAACCTACTACTATTTTCTTAATTGGCTATCTCCTTTATTACCCATTGGCCAGCAGGGTCTGTCTTAAAATATTTCATTTTAAATGTATTATTGAAGTTGATTATGGAAACTCCTCTCTGCCCTGAGAGATATGTAGCATAAATTATGTCAAAGAGTCTTGGGAAAATATAGCCTTTACGCATCTGGTTGTGATATGAATCGTGGCTTCATATTTGGTAAGGCGAGGTACCTGTTGATCAAAATATCTGGTTTCTGCCATCAAGCTTCAGACAAAACTCCCTTTCTTGATACTTTTATTTTTCCATGACAAGATTTTAATCATACCCCCTTCTGTTAAGATATTCACATTAATTTAATTACTTCAAATGCTCCTTTTGCCATATTTGTACCCCGATATTCCTCCCTCTTTCCATCCCTCTGTGTCCCTCCTGTACCCTTCCCTGCCCATCGTCTTAACTCTCCTAGTGTCCTACAGCACCCTGGCTCGCAATTGCTAGAGGGTAGAGAGACCCATCCCTGATTAGTTGTCACTCTTGACATCATGACAATATTTGAGTGGGTCCTTCCTTCCTCCACACGTTTCCCCCCAAAAAAGGAAAAGAAGAACAAAAATATCAGATTATAACATCATGATCATAGTCCCACGGTTCAACCACAATTCCTTTATTCTTCTCATATTGGAGATCTACTTAAAGTCTCTACTCCAGGACTTGTCTGGTTCTCTCACGATCTGAAAAATAATGAAGCAGCCTAATCAGTTAATCTGAAGAGATGATCCATTTATGAGGGATACTGGAATAACTAAAGCTTTAAATATCAAAATAAGTACCTTCACTTCTTATAGTTTGGAAGCAGTTTCCCAAGGTAAAATCTGAAAACAGGGAATAAAACTTTTCTGTATATTTAATCTTCTGCATTTGCAAACAATTGATTAAACGTTTTTCTTTATGATAAAGACTTGATAGTGAACAAGGATGGTATGTGGCATACTCCCTCGTATTAAAGGTCCAGTTTCCATTGGGGTTGACATTGGAAGACATGTTAGCCACTTCAGCCATCTTATTGCCTAAAGCTCTGGAAGTAGGAGTAACTAGATGAGCCAAGGAGCAAAGAGTACTTAAGTCAATACTATTTTCTTCACTAGAACTTACTGTGTTGACTCTGTTCAGGGGGCTCTTACTCTTAGCTCCTAATAGCTTCTTGTGGTTATCGACATTACTACCAGAATCTTTATGGTCACTTGAGTGTCTGCCCTCTGTTTGGTGTATAGTTACTTCAAAAAGCCCTCCAGGACTGAACTTAAGTTTATCATGCCATCCCCTCCCTTTCCCGTTGCCCGGTCTTCAAATCTCCATTTTATGTGGCTCAGTGCTCCTTCAACTGTTCCTCCTAAAAGTGACCCAATCATCTGGTCCCGACTTGGTTGTCCCTCGCAGGGATGAAATTCCCCATCTTTTTTCTACTTTTCTCCTGCCTCCTTTGCACCACCTTTTAACCCCTCCCATGCTGATGACGAGCTCAGCTCGACATCAGCCCCGGTGCTCGTGTGCTGATGACGAGCTGAGCTCGTCATGGCCGTTAGAACGCTCACACGCGGGGATAATTCACCTGCTTTGCTGAGCGTTCTAAGGAACGGGCGTGGTCGTGACGAGCTCAGCTCGTCATCAGCACGCGAGCACTGTGGGTGATGACGAGCTGAGATCGTCATCAGCACCGGGGCGCTGTGCGCGCCTCCCCCGCCCCCAGCACAACGGGGGAATTACCCCCGCAGAGAAGGGATTAAAGGTCTTACAAATATCACCGATACAAGGTTGCTGTTTAGCTATTGTGCTGTTCTTGAAGTCACAAAGCAGATTCTGGCACTCAGCTGTGTTGTATTGAGTAGAACAGATGGTAATTCCTGAAGGAGGTTCAACAGTATTATTAACGAAAACTGGATGCAGTAGAAAAAATGATCAGGCTCATGCATTGGTGACAGTACCTTTAAACACTGCATCTCTGACAAGGTAATAGTAATAAAAGCCCCCCCTACCCGGGTTTGTCAAGCTTATTAAGTGAAGTACAAGAAAGGATCTTATGTAATCTCCTGTGCTCCCTCAGCAGCCATCTGACATTGACAAGGGAAGTAACCGCAAATCTGACCGTTAATATCAAGGGGTCACAGTCTGTACCCCTCACACCCTTATTGCAGTAGAGTGGGCAATTAGTACATTGAGGGCCAGTAAGTGTAGGAGGCTGCCCAAGCTCAGCATGATCGGCAGCCAGCATCAGTGCACCCGCATTTCGTCATCTTCAGCGTATCTTGATGTTGTCTGCATGGTGCCGAAATTTTTCTACCAATAGTCAGTTTGGGTGGATGATATCACCACAGTAAGTTTATGGTAACAATCAGTATCGATACTGAAGCTTTTCCTGGAAAATGTGGGCTCTTTCTTAACTCTGCACAAAGTAAGATATTCAGTCTTCTTTTTCATCTTTGTCAAAATGTTTCAGCATCCCAGATTTATTTGGAAATTGACTTGAGCAAGCAAGAATTGACACAAAAGGTCTCCATACTTAGATATATGCCGTTATTAAGTTCTTCAGAACAAGCCACACTGTGCTGCCTGCTATGAAAAGAAATACAAATTGATGCATCAATAAAAAATAAACAGCCAGGCTCTGGCTTTTGAGCAGGCAATTAATGATTTGAATGTAGGTGAAATATGGAATATGGCATTACCTCATAACTCTTTTTAAGTTGTTTTAAATAAACGAATCAAGAAGCTATCATGCAATAAAGATCAAGAGGCTTACAATAAAAGATGACATGCATGGGCCATCATTGACTCTTATAAACAGCCCTATTCATAGCAGTATCTAATAATTTTACTAAGATCTTTTTATAAAAAATGAGCTTTCCCACCTGTGCTTTGGCCTGTGTCAAACAATTGACTGTATTCCTAACTGGCTTCCAAATCCTTCTAATACTAAGTGCAGGCTTTGTCATTTACATGAAGAAAATCTTGCACATATTTGGTGATTTGCCCCATGCTATTCATTGAATACAAGGGTTTGCTGCAGAGAATATTTAACCGAAGTGAGCTAAAGAACAAAGATGGGTTCAACCCAGATCTGTGACTATAGGTGAGTAAAAAAAAGTTTCAGCCCTCTGTCAATCATCTCCTTGTGTTTGCTTTGTTCGCTCTAAGTTGGGAGGGTAGTCCCAGACGTGGGTCTCTTGCTTACTTTGCCAGTGGATTCAAGCTAGCCTGGCTGATGAGGGGTGTTAACCCAAAAACGGTCCCTGGATGCTTGTTTGCGGTCCAGTGAAGACCTGGTTTGGCAGTTTGGGCTGGACTGTTCCTATGAGGAACAGGGTCAAGACTGATTTGCATATGGCAGGGTCTGAACTGGGGTGGTGAAGTGAGCTAAAGAACAATGATGGATTCAACACATCGGTAGCTCATAATTTTACTTAGATATTATAATAAAAAATTAGCTCCCTCATGGAACCAACCATTCCTTGAGACTGGGTTTTGGGCAGCGCTCCGTCTAACATCTCCTTGTGTTTGCTTTGTTTGCCCTAAGTTGGCAGGGTATGCTCAGATGTGGGTCCCTTGCTCATTTTGCCACTTGATTCATGCTAGCCTGGCTGATATGGGGTGTTACCACGCAACTGATCCCAGGATGCTTGTTTCCAGTCCAGGGAAAACCTGCCTTGGCAGTTCGGGCTGAACTGTTCCCATGAGTAACAGGGTCAAGACCGATTTGCATGTGGCTGGGTCTGAACTGGGGTGGCGAAGTTAGCTAAAGAACAATGATGGATTCAACCCAGATCTGTGACTGGGGTTGAGCGTCTGAAACGTTTTATCGCTTCTTTCATCATCTCTTTGTGTTTCCTTTGTTCGACCTAAATTGGCATGGTATGCCCAGACCTGGGTCCCGTGCTACCTTTGCCGCTGGATTCATACTAGCCTAGCTGATGAGGAGTGTTACCTCAAAACCGGTCCCAGGATGCGTGTTTCCAGTCCAGGAAAGACCTGGCTTGGCAGTTTGGGCTAGACTGTTCCCATGAGGAACAGGATCAAGACTGATTTGCATATGGATGGGTCTAAACAGGGTGGCATAGTGAGCTAAAGAACAATGATGGATTCAACCCAGAACTGTGATTGGGGGTGAGTGTCTCAAATTTTTCAGCGCTCTGTCCATCATCTCCTTATGTAAGCTTTGTTTGCCCTAAGTTGGAAGACTACGCCCAAACATAGGTCCCTTGCTTACTTTGCAGTTGAATTCAGGCTAGCCTGGCTGATGAGGGGTGTTGCACCAAAACAGGTTGCAGGATGCTTGTTTCCAAACCAGGGAAGACCTGGCTTGGTGGTTCGGGCTGGACTGTTCACATGAGGAACCGGGTAAAGACTGATTTGCACATAGCTGGGTCTGAACTTGAGTGGCGAAGTGAGCTAAAGAACAATGATGGATTCAACACATCGGTAGCTCATAATTTTACTTAGATATTATAATAAAAAATTAGCTTTCCCACTGCGCTATGGCCTGTGTCAAACAATTGACTGTATTCCTAAATGGCTTCTATTAGACCTGGCTTTTTCTGCGGGATTATCACCAGACTTTTTGCATTTTGGCCTCCTGTTTATGACCTTTTTTTTGGTTTATGACTCTGGGCACTTTACCACTGTTGATCGGTGCTAAAGTGGACATGCTCTTCCTGTAAACTGTGCTTATGGATTGGTGTTTCCACAATTGGCTTATTTGATTAAATCCCTAGTACAGTGCACTGTGTGTGCCCAGGGCCTGTAAATCAAATGTTGCTAGCAGGCCTGCAGCACTAATTGCGCCACCCCAGAAGAAGCATTTTAAAGGGTTCTAAGACCTGCCACTTCAGTGCCTGAGAGCAGATTCTACTCCCATGTCAACCTGGCAAGTGGCCCCACTTGCCAGGCCCTAACCTTCCCTTTAATAACATTTGAGTCACCGATAATATAGGCCCTGTGGTCAGGGTGCAGGACATGTACTGGTGTGTATGACATGTCCTGATAGTGAAATACAGTATATTTCGTTTTTCACCATGGAAATGCTATCTGTCCCTTAGGATAGAATGGGAGTTTATTTCTAACATCTTATAAGTATAACGTCCCATTGTGACCAGGTAAGAAGATGGAGTTTGGTACACCTGAACTCAGAATATAGAAATGCCTCTTTTAGTAAAGGTGATTTTTTATTGTGTGTTTAAAAATACCACATTTAGAAAATGAGAATGTTCTTGCTCAGCCATCCTCGGTACCTCTACTGGT
Organism: Lissotriton helveticus; assembly: GCF_964261635.1. Taxonomy (NCBI): domain Eukaryota; kingdom Metazoa; phylum Chordata; class Amphibia; order Caudata; family Salamandridae; genus Lissotriton; species Lissotriton helveticus. The sequence goes on along the minus strand of NC_136071.1, from coordinate 641,911,278 downwards.
TTTTGAATTGACTCTCTGGCTTTGGAGTGACAGGGGCTGGGGATGTGCTTTCTCTCAGACAGCAACTGGGGGGGGTTAACATGTGTCCTGCCTTACCTGGATGAGTCAGGGTGGGGCTGAAAAGGCCTGGTCTGCCTTGGACAATGCTGTCTACACCTCCTGCCAGGAAGCTGGGCCAGAGAGGACAGAACTGGTTTGGACTGAGCACAGAGCCTCTCTGCCACAAGAGAACAAAGAGAACATGAGTATAAATATTGGGGCCAAGACCCCAGGACTTTAGAATACTTCTGGACTCAAGAGGGACCAAAGCCAAGGAGAAGAGCTGGGAAAACTGAAGGAGAAGTACTGCCCCTTTGCTGTGTGCTGTCTGGAGTTTACCTCCACTAGCTGTTTCTGCCAAGGAGAGGACATATACTTTGTGGTGTGCTGTGTATACTGCTTGAACAAGATCTCCAAGTACTTGAAGTAGAGCTTGCCTCCTGTTCTGAAGTCTGAGGTTACAAAGACTTCACCACTTCCCCTGAACTATCTTGCTGGTAGTTCTGACCTGCCAAGAAGTTCCTGAGTTGTGTCTCTGGAGGTAATTCCTACTGCTGGGAGCTGGGAAAATAGAAGCAACTCAAGAAGTGTGACTCATCTGCGCGTGTTTCTGACGCAACACTACTGTGCTGCTGAAGAAACCGAAGCCGCACCTGCCCGCAGTTGGAGAAGTTAGCTCACGCTGAATCTTTTGCACCGATCTCCGAAGTCCAAGATGACTGCACTGATTTCAACGCTGTCCCTGCTGTGCGACTGCAAGAACTGCCACATTGTGGGACCGCAGCTGGAGAGATCAACGCTGCACTGTTGCCGCCACATCAAGAACAGCTGCGTCCTCCAATCCCCACGCATCGCACCGGGGTGCCAAGTCTACAACAACACCTGGGCTGCAGTAACCTCCCCGCACAGTAAGAAACCAACTTATCACCTCCTCTTCAGTAAGGAATCAACTCATCACCTCCCTCGCATGACAGTAAGGAACTGATTCATCTCCTCCCCTGGAGCAAGGATACAACGCATCACTTTCCCTGCGCGTAAGGAACAGACGCATCACTTTCCCTGCAACTGTTCTTGTTTATAATTTTGATGCATCCAAGGTACTTGTTTGTTGAAAGTCTTGCATTTCTAGTTTGCTATGGACAGAACTGGTTTTACCTTTTAAAAGTCACACCTTGATAACTGTATGCTGGATCTTTTTTGTTGTTTTAGTCCTGTTTGGTTTAGATAAAGATTACTCATTTTTCTAAACTGGTGTGGTGTCCATTTGTAGTGTTTTCACTGTATTACTGTATGTCTGCACAAATGCTTCCCACACTGCCTCTGAGATAAGCCTGTCTGCTCCTGACAAGCTACCAAGGAGGTGAGCAGGGGTTGTCTAAGGGCGTAATTCCCTTACCATGATTGGAAGCAAGGGTCCCTACTTGGACAAAGCTGCAAACCATTGCCAACTAGAGACCCCCATTTCTAACATTGGTGAGGATTAGGACTTGCATTTGTGCCTTACATACACGTGATTGGTGTACACTACTGGTATAGTGCAGACCAAAATGCAATCACATACTATTTTCGCTTTGGAATTTGGTTGTTGAAACTCTGTTAGTTGTTGTACCTGTGGGGTCTTGTTGAAATGGAAATGAACTTCTGGCACCTGCACATCTACAAGATGAGGGAACTAAAAGTATTTTACAAGGAGAGGGGGCTACCTGTGCAGATGAGATCCACAAGGCAGGATCTTGAGGCAGCCCCGCATAGCTACGAGGTACTACGCTTGGAACCAAAACTATCAGATGACTCTGGGGAGGAATCTGTGGGTGGGATCCCCAGCCAGAATACCAAGACTGCAGTGGCCCTGAGGAGGAAACATTATGGGAAAGATTGGCTTGTGAGGAGAGGAATCAGTTTCGCACTTGTGACTGGAGGCTGAGGCAGGTAGGCCGGAAGTGCACGGAGATAGAGCAAGCCTTAGCTGAAAAAGAAATGTGTGTAGCTCAGGAAGTGAGCTGGCTGGGCTGGAGGTGGAGTCCAGGTCAGAGGGTGGCAGCAAAAAGGTGTCATCTAGTGCTGAGGGAGAGGTACACATACCCAGAGATGTGGCACCTGACTTGAAGGAGGGGATTAACATACTCCAGGGTGTTCAGTTTTATAAGGTGGCTCCACTGGTGCACAGTCTCCCTGAAGTGAATTGGGGAACTGATTCAGGGGACCATATTCTTAGCGGTGGGAGGGAAACTCAACTGACTCTAGATGAGAGGTGCATAGAGAGGGGTTCCCCCATGGTAGAAGTCTTGGTGTGTGAGTGTGGAGTCCGCCCAGAAGACTATGGGTGGGATGACAGATACAGTCAGACATTGTCTTGCCAGTCTCAGGAGAGTGATGCGGGGTACTTATGCGAGGTACTAGATGGGGAGGCAAAGATTAGCTTGGTTAACACCTGTGTGGGGCTATGTGATTCAATTGTTGGAGAGCACATTTTAAATCCCTGTTTCCCAGAGCTATTTCAACACCTGGTGGAGTGTGAGTTCTCTGACCCCAGGGAGCTTGCACTGGAGGCAGATCTTTTGGTGGATTCCAGAGGGTATGAAGAATCATTTGGGGGGATCCTAAAAGAGTTGGTTCAGGTTTTCCCCAACCAAGTGAGATAGGGGAGGGTTGTGGTAGCTCAGATAGGTCCCAGAGTAGTGGGAGGGGTGTAGGGTCCAATGTCCTGTCTCAGAGGAGAAGGAGTGAAAGTGGGCTGTGTCCCGATGTGCCCAAAACCCAGTCTCAAGGAATGGTTGGTTCCATGAGGGAACACCAAGAGGGGGCCTGATCTGTTATAGGAGGCCATCTCCTGATGGGGATCCCAAGGTGTCAGGTGATCTGGGAGGGCTGCTGTAACAAGTGTCCCACCAGTTCTGGTGTCTGGCAGCACCTCTCCAGTTAGGAGGGTGTGTGAGTCCAGAGAGAGAGGTGAGGAGGGACGAAGTCCCCAGTGGAAGGACCAGTGGGTCAGGCGTTGCCAGCTTTGAGGTCATAGCACCCCAGGACTGACCCTGGTGTGGCCACTTCTGGCATGGGGGTTTACATGCTCTGTCAGGTGGACAGGAGGCTGAAGACCTGAGCCAGGCAGACTCTTGCACAACTCCTGAGGAGTGTGTTTACCTTGGGGAGTGTTGGTGTACTCCCACAGAAGTCCTGGGTTGCCAGGCACAGGTCTAGCCAAAGGGGAGAGGATGTAGCCTTATGGCTAGAGCAGTCGACGTCGAAGCTGGGGAACCGGGTTCGAGTCTCAGCAACGACGCTCAACATCCTGTGATTCTGGGCAAATCACTTTATCTCCATGTGCCTAACAAAAATTAATGTGTTCTCATGTAACAAAACTGGTGCTATGTAAAGCACTCTGATACCCGATATCTTCAGGTCTTGTTCACGCTATATAAAACCATTAAAAAAAGGCTGCAGACCCTGAGTTGGAGGGCCAGGTTCAGGGTTTCCCCCTGACCTGGAGGAAGGGGTGACTGCTACCAGTGCCCCTACCAATTTGTCTTCTGGGGATACAGCTCCAGGTGGGAGGGTGTAGGTCCCCAGTAAGGGAGAGAGGTCAGCCTCATACCTGACCCCTGCCCAGCCTAAGGGTACAGACCCTAAGCTGGTATACCAGTTGAAGGATAGCACACCTGGACTGGTGGGAGAATTGTGCGAGACACCTAACAGAGGAGCCCTGAAATTCTGGAATCTGGGGGTACCGCTCCAGGTGGGAATGTGCAGAGCCCCAGGGAGGAGGACAGGGTTCGGGTGAACCCATCCCCGTCCTTTATTCAGCCTCAGGTTAAGACCCTAGGCTTGTGTACCAGTTGCAGGATAGCACTCCTTAACTTGCTGCTCCAAGTGGGGGGGTGCAGAGCCCCAGGAGAAGGATCAGTGTGGGAAAGCCCACCCCAGTCTCCTGTCCAGCTGCTGGGTATAGACCCTGTGCTGGAGGGCTAGTGTCAAGATACCATACCTGACCTAAAAGAATTGAAAGTGGACAATGGGTGCCAGGCACCAGGGACTACTGCCCTCTCTCTCTGACGCTGCTGAGGTTGGAGAGCCCTGAGAGGCATAAAACCTGGGTTTCGTCACTGACAACTGTCAGTGGCCACTATGGCTTCCAGTCCTGGTGGACAGAGTTGCCCCTGGGAGGAGACGGGAGTCACACCCTGTGGCTGGACTGGGCCACACCCCTGTGATGGCCATGTGGGAGCTCTCAGCCTACCAGGACACATTTGTGAGCAAAGTGAATCTCAGGGGCTGCACAGATGGTGTCCACAGTTCAGGAGAAAGGGTTGCCCATGGGTTAGCTTAGTGGGTTAGCTTAGTTAATATTTACAAACACATCCAAACTGTCTACCAAATCCCCAGCTCCTCTATTATGGACTGATCACTACCTATTGAAGTTTGGTATGTCCATAAACCTTAATATGAAACAATATTCCAAGAGTAACGCTCTAATTCGTCCTTGGCGTAAACTTACCCCTGAAGGGTTCCGCATTAGGGGTGGGCGGAATTTGCGTAATCGCGTTACGCAAATCTCAGTGAAATGGTAAAAAATCTCTGTGAACACGGCGAAATTACACGAACACGCGGAATTGCTTGTTCGCGATGCTTTTTTACTGTTCGCAATCTCTGTTTGCGTGCTCGGGGAGAAATATCTTGCAAACACGCATTTTGAGAAAGCGAACAAGCAAAAAATTTCGCGAAGTCGCAGAACGCAGATTTTTGGGCAATTTTGCGTTCTCCGCGGAACACAAAATTACCCAAATTCCGCAAATTCCGCAAATGGAATTTACCACCCAGGCCTATTCCATCCCTTACTTTAAGCCTCCGCAGATCTCCTCTTTAGAGACAATGGAACAGGCCACAAATATGCTGGAAACAGATATCGTGGCTGCTCTGAATAAAGCTGCCCCACTGTCTAAAGTAAGAGTCAAAAGTAAAGCCTCTCCCTGGTTCACAGCTGCTCTGAAAATTGACAAGCAATTAAGTAGAGCAGCTGAATGCCAGTGGAGAACAACAAAAACTGAGGAAAATCGGAAGTCATACAGGCACTTTCACTGTAATTACATAAAAAATATTAAATTAGCAAAAAAGTCCTATCTTACCCAAAGAATAAATAATGCTGCTCACTCAAGCAAGGAACTTTATAAAATATTAAAAGAATTCACTGCTCCTTCTGTGGAACAGTCCTCCTTTTTTCCCTCCCAAAAGTGGGTAGATTCCATCTCACTCTTCTTCGATAATAAAATTAAAACCATCTATTCTTCTTTCCCCCTTGACGATTCAGATTCTCACTATTCAGTCAATGACCTACCCATGTTGGCCTTACCTTCGGAAACAAAAAATGTCCCTGTGCTTAAAGATTTTGACTCCATAACCACTTCCGAAGTACTAGAAGGCCTGACAAAAATCAAATCAGACTCCCCTGCAGACCCTTTCCCCCCTCGAGCTTGCACCAAGCTCATGCCTCTAATTTCCAATGTTTTAACCCAAATCTTTAACATGTCGCTACAGCAAGCTAAGGTTCCTCTGATATGGAAACAAGCTCATATCAAACCCACCCTTAAAAAAACATTCAGCAGACCCCAACCTTCCGGACAACTATTGCCCAATCTCCCGCTTGCCTTACTTTGGGAAGGTGCTAGACCATCTTATTAACAAACGGCTAACTGTCCATCTGGAGAAAAACGGTCTACTCGACCCCTCACAATCTGGCTTTCGGGCCTCCCACAGTACGGGGACTGCTGTTATTGAGATCGTCGACAATATAAGGCTTACCCCAGAGAAAAAGGAATCAGCTGTCCTGGTTCTCCTAGATCTGTCTGCCGCCTTTAATACCATCTCCCACAGCATTCTGAAACATCGGCTGTGGGAGGTGGGTATTATAGAAAACGCTTTTGCCTGGTTTGAGAGCTACTTGGCCGACAGGTCTACCATCGTGGTTGCCGACTCAATGACCTCCTGTAGTTACCCGGTAACTGTCGGGGTTCCCCAGGGCTCAATACTCAGTCCTATGTTGTTTAACCTTTACCTTACTCCTTTAGCTGGGATCATCAGAGCACATGGCTTTAAGACCGTATCCTATGCTGACGAAACCCAATTGTTGGTCACCTGTGACTCTGACCACGTCAGTTCCCAAGCTCGCTTTAAGAGCTGTATGGTTCAAATCAACAATTGGATGAATACAAACAAGTTAATATTAAATAGTAGTAAATCTGAAATTATCTTGTTTGGAAGGGCCGAGGAATTTTGGTCGCTGGATTGTTGGCCCTCGGAACTAGGCATGTGCCCTCCTCCCAAGTCATCTGTCCGTAATCTGGGGATTACCATTGACAATTCTTTGTCCTTGAAACCCCATGTCAATCAGGTTTTGGGGGTCTGTTATGGGATCTTGCCTAATCTTCGCAAAATTTTCAAATGGCTACCCATGGAAGCAAGGAGACCGCTGGTGCAGGGTCTTGTTATCAGCCGTTTAGATTACGGAAATGCCTCGCTTATAGCTTTAAATGAAGAAATGCTTACCAAGCTCCAGATTCTTCAGAATACTGCTGCAAGGCTGGTCCTCAATCTCCGCCGGAGAGCTCCATCTGCCCCGAATCTTCAAACCCTCCATTGGCTTCCGATTCGACAAAGATTCCAATTTAAAATCTTAAGTCTTGTTCACAAGACAATGTATGGTGCAGGCCCAAACTACCTGAAAAACAAATTTAAATGGTACTTACCTGGTAGAACATTAAGGGCATGCTCCAAATGGTATCTTGTTCAGCCCCGCATTCGAACCTCACGCAATGGAGGTCGCGCTTTCTCATATCTTGCCCCCTTGTTATGGAATAAATTACTCGAACACATTTCTTCCACAACTGATCACAAATGTTTCCGTAAGAAACTCAAAACCTGGCTTTTCCCTCAGTAGCCTACTAGTCTCGGATTGCTGTCTGACCTACCATTTTTGTTCACTGCTAGCGCCATGAGACCTCACGGTGAGTTGTGCGCTATACAAGAACGTTTGACATTTAACATTTGACAGTGGGCCAGACAGAGTATAGGCCAGGGTCCAACTGGGTTCACAAGGAGTAGAACCAGAGTGTGCCCCCGCTATTGTGGGTCAGGTATATCTTTTATTGCCCCAAGCAGGGAAGTCCATCAAGGGATTGAGTAGTCTGCCCTGGCTTTAGGCTAGGAGGGGGTTGTGTTAGACCTGGTTTTTCAGTGGGTTTATCCACAGACATTTTGCTTTGTAGCCTCCTGTTTCTGAACTGTTTTTGTTGATTTTATTACTCCGGGCACTTTCACACTGCTGATCAGTGCTAAAGTTCATATGCTCTTCCTGTAAACTGTGTTTATAGATTGGCGTCTCCATGATTGGCTTATTTGATTTACTACTAGGTCCCTAGTACAGTGCACTGCATGTGCTCCGGGCCTGTAAATCAAAAGCTGCTAGTGGCCCTGCAGCACTGATTGTGCCATCCACATAAGCTGCCTTTCAATGGGTCTCAGACCTGCCAGTGTCTTCGAGCAGTTTCTACTGCCATGTCAACCTGGCAAGTGCACCCACTTGCCAGGCCCTAACCCTCCTTTTATTATATGTGAGTCACCCCTAAGATAGGCCCAAGGTAACCCTGTGGGCAGAGGAGAGTGTATGTGAAAGGTAGAACATGTACCGATGCGTGTAACATGTCCTGATAGTGAAATTCAGTGTATTTAGTTTTGCACTTTGGAAAGGCTATCTGTCCCATGGGATAGAATGGGAGTTTATATATAACATCTTATAAGTATAACTTTCCACTGGGACCAGGTAGGAAGATGGAGTTTAGTAAGTTTGAACTCAGAATATAAAAATGCATCTTTTAGTACAGTTGATCTTTATATTGTGTGTTTGAAAATGCCACTTTTAGAAAGTGAGACTTTTCTTGCTTAGCCATCCTCAGTGCCTCTGCTGGTTTGTAGATTGCCTGGCTTTGGAGAGATATGGGCAGGGGATTTGCATTCTCTCAGACAGCCACCGGGGGGTTAAGGTGTGTCGTGCATTTCCTGGATAAGTCAGGGCTGGACTGAATAGGCTTTGTTTGCCTTGGACAATGCTGTTTCCAACTTCTGCCAGGAAGCTGGCACAGAACTGGTTTGGACTGAGCACCGCGCCTCTATGACACAAGAGAAAAAAGAGAAATTGATTATAAATATTGGAGCCCAGACCCCAGGACTTTACAATACTTCTGGACTCAACAGGAACGTCTGCCAAGGAGAAGAGCTGGGAGAGCTGAAGGAAACAAACTGCTCCTTTGCTGTGTGCTGTCTGGGGCAGGCCTGCTGTGGCTGTTTCTGCCAAGCAGAGGACAAAGACTTTGATGTGTTTTGTACATCCTGCTTGAACAAGATCTCCAAGGGATGGAAGTGGAGCTTGCCTCCTGTTCTGAAGTCTCAGGGACACAAATACTTCACCACCAGCCACCCTAAACTTCCTTACTGGGAGGTCTGACCTGCCAAGAGGTGCCTGTTCCTGTGTTGGGCCTCTGGAGGTTGTTCCTGCTGCTAGGAGCTGGGAAAAGAGAAGCAACTTAAGAAGCGTGATACATCCGCACCCGGTTCCGACGAAACACAACTGTGCTGCTGCAGAAACCGACGCAGCGCCTGCCCACGGCTGAAGAAGGCACTGCACTTTGGAATTTGTGCACTGATCTCTCAAGTCCGAGATCACTGCATCGATTCTGACGCCGGCCTGACTAGAAGCAAAGATCCCTACTTGGACCAAGGTGCAAACCATTGCCAACAAGAGACCTCCATTTCTAACAGCATACAAAACCTTCAACTACGAAGTGCAGGCTTTGTCATTTACTTGAAGAAAATCTGGTGCATATTTTAACTATTTGCCCCATGCTATTAATTAAACGCAAGGGTTTGCTGCAGAGAATATTTAAACAGCATGGTATCAGGTCATGTCGACATGCGCTACTTTTTTGTTTGAAGGGCGAATTTTCTTAAGTAAATGCAGCGTTCATAAAATATATTATAAAAGCAGAGAAGTTATTAGCAGCAAATAATATAATGAATGCTCTGCAGGAGGCACAGTAAAAATGTGAGCTATGGTTATGGAACATGCTTTTAGTTTTTACTTCTATTCTAATGCACTTTTAGTTAAATATGTTCTATCATTGTCACCCTATAGGGTTGTCCAAGGGATCAAGAACGGAGCGATGCAGAGATACTATGTGTACTATGTTTACAACCTAATTGCGCTGCACTTTTAGCGAGGTTTGCACTAGAATCTTCGCACTTTAATCTGAAGCATGACTGTAATAATGATTGATTAGAAATAATGATACCAGCTCTATTTGTGTTTAATGTATTGCCTCTGCACTTTCTAGCAAAATGTGCACTGTTGTTTCACTCTCTGTCTACTATTGTGTAAGGAAACAAGAACCTGTGAATTTGGAGATGTTATCCGTATTAGTTTACAATTTTATAGAACGGCATATTTAATCAAAATCTCGTTAATTTCCTTTGCATTCTCTCTTGATAAAGGGCAGTAATCATATGATGATCTTTTTCTAGCATATGTGTTGTGTAATCTACTGTTATGCACTTTTTAGAGAACTTTGCACTAGGATTTCCATCTTGATTGCTGCAGATTAAGGAAAAAGAACATATGGATATTGAGAGGCCATCTGTACTGGTTTACAGTTATACTGTGCTGTACTTTTACTGGCATTGCAGTAATACCTTGCACTTTACTTGGAAGTATGGTTGAAATAATAGGATGTGTCTTCATTTGCATATATATTAAGATTTTAATATTTTAACTCTGACATTCGTGTAGTATATATATTGTTTTTTATTAACTGAAACAAAGATACTTTGAATTGGTTCAGTAACTCATGAGGAGGAAGGTACCTATCTCTGGAGCTACTCGCAGCTCCTGGCAGCATTCTTGCCGCCATATAGCCACCTCGACAATAATAATTTTCATGTCTGACTTTTCTAAACTGATTGGTATGTTTGATATCTCTCTGCAGTGATGTAATGCTATTTTTTTACTTCATTTTTAGATTGCCAATACAATAATCAAATTAGTTTTGCCATCTACATGTTGTAGCTAAAAATGGAGGCTGACTTCAGGTAGAAGGTTTAGGTTATATATACCTCTCAAGAGCATGACGCCCTTTATTCATACAAATGTTAATGTTGCTGCTCATCAGTGTAGATTCGAGCTGTCATTATTTAACTTCTTTTTTTTTTAAACATTTTTTTTAAATCTTTTATTTTGGCAAGCATGTCAAACAAAAAACATTATATCAAAAACAAATTTTAGAGTGATTTCAGGGAAAGATCGAATATACAAAGTAACACAATATTCTTACACATAATACCGCATCAGCCTGATAAAAAGACTACATATAAGAAATCAAAGTAGACAAAAAACATTCAATCTTCAAAGTTCAAAATCCCTAACAATTCATCTTGTAACATATAGGACTTATACAAAATTAGCCCATATCCTTTCCATTTTTTCTACTGCCTTTCGGCTACTATTCTTAGCAAGAGCCTTTTCCATAGAGTATATTTCATGGATTAAGGTTAACTATTCTGCCCTGTAAGGTGGATTCGTTGAGATCCATGCTCTAGCTACCACCAGTCTGGCACAAGATAGTGCTATATTTAGCCAGCCAGTATTGTTATTACTTCTTGTATTTAAGGCAAGTAAGACCATAGGTGCGGTAAGTGGGAAGCAAATCAGTTGCTTTTCAAGTAGGGTATTTTCTATTTCTTGCCAAAAAGTAGCCAACATAGGGCACGAATAAATCATATGAATGAGATCTGCTGCCACCAGATCGCATTTAGGGCATTTGGTGCGATCGCTATTTTGTGACCATTTGGAAATTTTCAGTGGAGTATGATAGAGTTGGCTGACCGTCCTATATAGTTGAAGCTTTAAGCTCGAAGAGTGGACTATTTTGTTAATATTAACAAAAGCACTAGATATGTTCTGTGGTGTCACATTTATTCCCAATTCTATAGTCCATTTTTGTGACAATCTCGGGCAATCATCCACATTATGTTGGCTTAAGAGTTTGTATCCAGAGATAATTAAAGATTTCTTTTTTGTACTATACAAGAAACCCCACATATCCGAGCATGTGATTTTATTTAGCTTCATTTTTCGTATTAAGTAATCCCTAACTTGCATGTATTTAAGTAGCATTTCCCCTGGCAACTTATAAAGCAATTGTAAATTCGAGAACTGAAGAGAACCATCAGAGCCATAGAGGTCTCCTAGAATCTTAATCCCGTAGATGGCCCAATCCATCCCAACTTTGTCATTAAAAATACCTGGTAATCCTGGATTGTCCCATAATGGTAGATCTGCATGAAAGAAAGAAGTTTCACAAAATGTCATGATCTGGTTAAAAACCACTCCCTTGCTATCTTAAATTTAACTCGTTTGAAAAAATTAGGATCTTGTACTCTTGCTAGAAATTGAGATGAATTAGTGCCTAACATAAATTGATAAAAAAAGAAATGGGTTTCGTTTTTATATAGTAAGCTCCTAAGCCGTCCTAGAAAGTATGCATAAAAGTAAGACTTAAAGTCCGGAAATTCCAATCCGCCTTTTTCTAGGGATAATTTTAGTATCGTCATTGATCTCCTGGGATTTTTATAGCTCCAAACAAAACTGCTGCAGATTCCCTCCAGTTTCCTAAAAAACATACTATTAACTCGAAGGGGAATGGAACGAAAAAGATATAAAAATTTGGGCAAAATATTCATTTTAATCAAATTAATTCGGCCCAAGATATTCAATGGAATTTTGTGCCATTTTTTAAAAACCGTTGAAGTGTGTTTAAGTAGAGGGTCATATTTTAATTTGTTGATTTCACTAATTTTAGAAGAAATTTTCACCCCTAAGTACACCGCTGAATTGAATAGCCCAGTAACTGGTTGGTTGACTTGATAGTTCATTAAAGTTTGAGTTTTGTCAAAGTTTAATTTGTAGCCTGAGATAACCCCACATTTTTTCGCTTCTTCTGCAATTCCAATTAATGCTTCTATTACATTTGTAGTGTAAATAGCTAAGTCGTCTGCAAATGCAGTAATTTTGAGTATTTTATGTTCATGATCTAGTGGTTTTATCTTTTCTTGATTCTGCAGTGCATTAATAAAAGGTTCCATGGAGAGAGCAAACAGCAGGGGTGAAAGTGGGCACCCCTGCCGAGTCCCCCTTAATATTGCAAAAGTTGGTGATAATAGCCCCGCATAGCTGATTTTAGCATTGGGTTCCCTATAAATAGCCTGTATGCCTCTGAGGAAGCGATCTTTAAAGCCAAACTGAGTTAGCACTTCCCACAGATAATCCCACCCCACCCGGTCAACTGCTTTTTCTGCGTCCAGAAGTATCATGCCGAGTGGGGTACGATTAGTAGCAGCTATGTCAAATGCCGCAATTGCCATATTGACATGCGCTGTGGTGTCCCTACCAGCCACAAAGCCATGTTGTTGTTCGTTGACTAAGTGAGGCATAAGGGGTGCCAGTCGTAATGATACCAACTTAGAGTAAGCCTTAGCATCAGTGTTTATTAAGGAAATTGGCCTATATGACCCACATTGCATCGGAGGTTTCTTTTTTTTTTTTAAAACATAATTTTCGCAGTTCTCCAGGATTCCGGAGCCTTACCTGTTGTGCCTATTGTATTCACAACTAGACACAAAAGGGAAAGTAATTCTTCGGCGCAGATTTTATACAATTCAATAGGAAGCGTATCCTCCCCTGCCGCTTTATTGGGTGGGAGAGAAAATACTGCTGAGCGTAGTTCTTCAATTGTGTATTCCTCTTCCAAATTGTCTAGGGTAAGCTGATCTACATATTGTTTTACGGGGAGTTTATCATTTAAGTAGGATTGAATCTGAGTTAAGCTGACCTTAGTCTCTGGAGTGTATAGTTCCTCATAATAAGAGACAAATTGCTCCATAATATGTATGGGTTGTGTATGCAGAATATCGTTGGGGCCTTTTATGGACTTAATCAGTGTTGCTGCCCAATCTTTGGCCACTTTATACGCCAGGAGCTTTCCTACTCGATCCCCGCATTCATATTGCGAGATTTTGTATTTAAGTATCTTGCAGCTATGTTTTTCCTTAAGAGAACTTTTGATGTCTGAGCGTAAAATCAGTAGTTTATTTTCCAGAAGTAATATATCGGGCCTATTCCTAGCCCCCTCCCTTAGGCAGTCAGCTAGTTGTTTCTCTATATGTAAGATATTATTTGTCATTAATTTTGCTTCTTTTTTCTTTATTGCATTTTGTTTGAGGATATATTGTTGTGCTATTCCTCTAATCGAGGCCTTGCAGGCACCCCAGACTATAAGAACGCCAGCCGTGTCCATATTATGTGCAATAAACTCCTTAATATGTTTTTTAAGAGAAGTCACAAAGGCCTCATCCGATAATAAGTATCTTGGAAAAGTAAAAGGGCGCCTCTCTTTTGCCCTTGAAATTAGACCAAATGTAAACATTATGGGATTGTGGTCAGAAGAAATTTTTGGCATAACCTGCATAGATCCCTGACTTATTAAATCGCCTGAGGCCCAAGCCAAATATATCCTAGAGCAGAGTTTATGGGGAGATGAATAATAAGTATAACCAGGTATGCCTGGGTAGGGACTGCGCCATATATCTTTTATGTTATGTATTTTTGCTAGCTCCAGTGTAGCTGCTCTAGTTTTACGCATACGTATCCCTGTCCCTTTCTTTGTTGCATCCTGAGAATAGTTTAATACACAATTAAAATCCCCCATTAATATGAGCATTCCTTCCCATGATAGTAATTCCATATTCAACCAATCAAATAGCTGTGGTTCATCTTTGTTAGAGCCATATAAGGCACAGAAAACATACATACTATTTTCTAGCCGGATTTGCATTATTGCCCATCATCCAGCCTTATCTGCTGCAGTTTTGATGACTTCCCCTTGCCAATGTCTTTTCTTTAAAATTGCAACCCCTCTTATAGGCGAGTTTAAAGTAGTGCAAACCACCAAATCATATCCCAGCTGTTTCAAAATTGTTTTATCTTTATAACAAATATGCGTTTCTGTTAACATGACCAGCTGTGCATCATACATTTTCAGTTCTTGAAAAACTAGATTTCTCTTAGTTTTATTGTTCAGGCCAGATACGTTCCAAGCAAGACAGCTGCAGTACGTCATTTTATGTAAGACCAATCAAAAAACTCTCTCCCTTTCTTATCACTCTTCCAAGTTTCCTTCCTTGCTAAAAATGTTTTAACTTCATTTTGACTTGCCATGCCAATTTTAATTTTCTCCCTCCCCTCCCTCCCACCCTCGCTCCCCACTTCTACACGCCCTCCCCCCGTACCATAGGAAAACACCCCCCCTTTATACCTACTGTCGTTGATAGGACAGCCTCTTGAAGGTGTAGCCTACCTACCTACCTCCCACCTACCTCATTAAGTGTATCATACCCCCCTTTAGTGCTCAGCAATTTGTGCTAGATAAATCAAATTGGTTGTGTCCTTCCAGATAGTACTCACATAGAATTGGCCATTCTAAAACTATATACCTATTAGCTTATACATTAGTAAATTTCCCTAAGACCATTTCTGCCTCCTTGACCTGATTGAGATAGTATGTATGCCCGGCTTTAATAACTTTTAAACATGCAGGTTCTTGGAGGAAAACCTGGGCACCCACGGCTTTAAATGGGTCTATTAATTGACGCAAGTTCCAACGTCTCTCCATGGTGGTTTTGCATAGATCAGACCGAACAAGAAAGGTAACATCTTCTGTAGCTATAGGAGTATTAGGTTTAGCTTTTAAAGATACTGCTTGTCTGAGTAAAAAGTTTCCAAAATAAATCAAAAATGGGCGGGGGAACTTATTGTTTCTGTTTCTGTTAGCTAATGGTAACCTGTGAACTCTTTGAAGCTGAGAGTCCCAATCCCAGTCTGCGAGATCCGGAAATGCACGTTGAAATAATTTGACTATATACGATCTTGGATCTGCCCCTTCTGCCCCTTCAGGGACTCCAAAGAGCCTAAGATTCTGTCTTCTCTGTCTGTTCTCCATGTCTTCAATCTTGAATTGTAGAGCCCGGATCTCATCCCCATGACTGGAGCTTTTCTGCTCATATTTAACCGATGACTCTTTTATATGTGCAACTCGATGCTGTAGCTCTTCCACTTCTTGCGTTATCGTATTCATATTGCTATTAACTTCATATAAGTACGATTGGATTTTAGTATTGTCCTCCTTCAGTTGCATAAAGTGTTGTTGAGCTTCTTGTCTCTGTTCGGTGAGCATGTTCAAGATTAGTGCAAGAGAAGGGGTCCCCAGTGAAGCGTCAGAAGGTGACGCTTCTCGATGTAAATCGTTAGAATCTTGCATGTCTTAGTCTGTTTCTTTATCTACCGGACACACAAGGTCATTTAGACTGGAAGCCACTTCATTAGTCTCTTCTCTTGCCTTAGACTTTTGTTGTTGAAGGCTCTGTGTTCCCAAATTCAGATTTGATGGACTTGGGGGTGTAGCTAGAGTTGCATTATTCACATCCAGGTTCTCTTGGTTCTCTTGTAGTGGAGTTGATGGCCCTGTGGAGCTGTTCCCAGAAAGACGTAAGGCCATTGATTTTACCCCCCCCTTAGCTTGTATCCACTTGCGTAGTGGACTGTCATCAAACATTGGTTTGCCTCTAGTATTGGCATGAGTTATGGCAGAGGAAAGAGTAGAGTGATTAGTGATCTTCTTGTTTTTTTATTTACTTTTAGCTTTCCCTCTTCCTTTTTTCCGTGCCACTATTTTCCATTTGTCGTGCGGGACACTCTCCTCATTGTCCCCCTCCTCATCATTCAATTCCTCATATTCATCATTGGATTCCGCCTGTTTCCCATTAATTGAGGCTAGATTAATTGTGTCTGTTGCCTCATCCAGTGAGGTATCCACCAAAGTATCACATGTCAACTGAGTGGGTGAAGTAACTGAGTCCCTTCTTAACCCCTTTTCTTTGACGGTGTCCGAGCTTCTTGTTAGCTCAGTGCCTGCTAGATCTAAAGATTGTACTTGTTGCATAGCTTGGTCTCTATCTTTTCCTCTAACTATATCATTATCCATCTCCTTTTCCCTTCGAGCAGCTGTCATCTCTGTATCAGAGGGTATAACAACCAAACCTGTGGTCACCGCATCGGTCTCAGCAGTCTTAGCATCACTAATATCAGTTCTTATGGCACTCCGTGTATCAGACACCATGGCCATATTGTTCCCCTTGTTTGTTTGCATATTGACCTTGATACTAGTACGTTTTTCTATGACCATTTTGGTTAAGTCTATATTGGCCCCTTTGCCTTGAGTGTCATTATTTTTACTAGCGATAGACGCTGCAGGCAAGAGCGATTGCAATTGCTTACCAGTTAATATAGCTGCTTTGTCTTGTTTCCCGGTGGCAGCCAAGTCCTGCAATCCAGCGGTAGCTCCATATTTCCCTTGAAGCTTGGCTGGGGTTTTCACTTTATCAGCTGCATTATCTTCGGGATTCGAGACCATTTTCGTGGTCCTAGTGTTTCGTGGTTGGTTCTTCGGAGCCATGGTAGTGATTAGACTCTCTAAGCAAGCAAAGTTTCTCTAAGTTAGGGAACCTTTTACCTCTCGGTCAGGGCAGCAGCGAACACTGGTTACAAGTCTCACGATGGTTAGTACTCCGGTTCCCAGGTCTGATGAGCCAAGCCAGGTTAGCAGGGTCCAGCGAGCCCAGCGCGGGTAGCCAGACTCTGCCCCCAGCCCGCGGTTACCGCTACCGCCGCCGCTTGCAAGCAGGAGCCGCATCCAATTTCAGCTATATCCTCAGCTGTATCCCAGGTAAAAAAAAGCAATTTTCCCAGTGTAAATAGCCCGTCTCCGCCGTCAGTAAAGTGAATTTCTGCTATGTCCTAGACTGTATCCCGGTTTAGGGAGTTTTTTTTTTTTGGGCTCTCGGTAAGTGCAACAAAGGTCTCTAATTGCACGCTTCTCACGCCTCACACCAGGTTAGCACCAGGTTAGCAGGATTCAATGACCCCCCCGCAGGTAGCCTGTCTCCGCCAGTCTCTGACCTCAGCCCGTAGTCGTCGCTACCACAGCTGCTTGCGAGCAGGAGCCGGAGCCGCATCCGAGTTCAGCTGTTTTCCCGGGGTCTGACAAGCCGAGCCAGGTCAGCAAGCCCAGCGCGGGTGTCCAGTTCCCGCCCTCAGCCCGCGGCTGCCTCTGCCGCCGCCGCTTGCAAACGGGAGCCGCATCCAATTTTCCAGCTATTTCCTCGGCTGTATCCTTGGTGAAAATAGCCCGTTTCTCTCCCAGTCGATCAGGGCTTCGCTAAGCTTCCCCGTCCAATTACGAGCTACACCGGGCGACGTCTTTTATCCGCCATCTTGGTTTTCCACCATTATTTAACTTCAGTGTTGTGCTGGAAGGCTAATTAGCAGGAGAGAAGAAAGACAGACTTAGATTAAGCCTATAAGTGAAAATAAATATCAACACATTTTGTTGGTTCCAAATTCAGAATCTAAAAAGTCAAATCAGGTCTCCAAAAGGTTCCATATTGAGGATGCTTTTTTATGTATATCTTAAGTGTTGTTTTCGGTAAATAGGCAAATCCAGATAAGCACTGTCACATTTGATAAAATATGGTTCATGCAGGGGACAGGGCTCTTCAATTAGCCTTGATTAATGTAATTCTGAACAAAACCCATCACAAAGTAGACTGCCTGATTTCAACTTAACTTTTTCACATACCCAGATGACACACAGCTCCAACTGTATATTAACTCAGCCAGTTCTGAATGTTCACATTCATAGAAATCCTGCTTGACAATGGTGGTACAACACATACATAAACATGCATACAGTTGGACCATAATCCCTACAATGGGGGTGGAGCCTACAGAGGCACCGCCGTAGGGATTATGATGTCACTTTCCCTCTGCCTTTACTTGGAGGTCTGACTGCCATGAAAAAGACAGATGGAAACGGACTTTGGGGGCCCCCTACACAGCCCCATCCTCCATGGGCCTCCACTATGGGGGCCAGGGGGCTTAAGAAAGCACTAAAAACCCATTTGTTTAGATTAGCTGTGTAAATTGTTATGTTACTTTAGGACTCTGCTGCTATACTTCCCTTTTTCCTTCTTCCGCGCCAGGATACTCCGGCAGTAATTGTGCGCGCTATAAAACAGCTTAACATAACATAACATAACATAACATGTGGTGCCCCGCCAAACATTCATGCACGTTTTGCCCGACACCAAATGGTGCCTGGCACACAGTGCATGGGTGTATGCAAAACACCTTTTTCCATTGCAGCTTGTGCTACAGTTCTTTAACGGGCTGCAGCACAAGCTGCAATGGAAAAAAAGCATTTTTCTGACTGCCTACATGAGGTCGCATCGTAATTTGGTGGGTGGAACTGCCGACTACATGTTGATTGGTTCCATTGCCGCAGTGATGGTGGCTGGATGCTCATCCGACTGCCATCGTAATCAGGCCTTTAGGCAGAAACTGTGGGAGAAATGGGGCACGTGCTGAGTTGGAATTGTGATATGTGGGTTAGCTGGAAGAATGCATTAGGTAGGAGTTGGCACTGGGCAACACACCTTTTCTTCTAATGATCTATTTCAGTGTTGGTGAGTCTGAAACAGAAACATAGAAGGGTGGATACTTTATAAAAGGAATGGTATCTGTTTTTGGACGCATGAAAGAAATACCTTAAAATATGCAGCAGTCATCACTGAGAAAGGAAAGTGATTTATCACCTGTCCCAGCTGTCGCTTCTGCCCCTCTCTCAACAGGATGATCTACACCCTTCTGAGCAGCAGCAGTGTCAGCCTGAAGAACTTGAGGACCTAGGCAAAAACATGACACAGCATTATGTACAAATTAATAAACTTTTCCGAACTAAACTAATATGAAGTTATAGCTATGTAAGGGATCACTTTGAAAGGTTTCCTTGGCATTTTAAAATTCAAGTAGTCAACAAATCAATGTTATAACATTTTTAACAATGTAGTTAAATTGCTCAGAAAGGATCAGAAAAACAATGATGAATGGAGGGGAGGGGAATGGAAAAGACAATTGGTAATGGTACTCTGCATGCTACTCTTTCATGACATCGTAGAGCCTTGGATGATGGGGGATTCCACAAAGTGAGCATTATGAGAGTTAGACCAGGGTTGAGATGCATACAGCTTCATGTAAGGGTGCACCACCATCCATGTTTCTCTGCTATTGACTGCCCCAATTAAGTCTCCTGTCAACCTATATCTTGGTACACAATCCATTTACCACATGCAACGTAAAAGAGGGATGAGGGAAAGGTCACCAATGCAGTAACAAAAACGGGGCAAAGAAAGCTAAGGGCAAGAGAGAGTCAACTGCAGAAACACCGGAAACATAAGAGGAAACGCAAAGAGGTATGCAGGTTTAACATGAGCTCTAAAGTAGATAAGGGGTAGCTGCAAAATGCAGAAGGCCATAATACATACTAGTTGTTAAAAGTAAGAAATAATAAACAGGTCTTACCAACACTAGTGATGAAAGCCAGTGTGGAGGCTGTGGCATCACTGTTGCCCGGGGTCAAGTAGTTTTTCCTCCCCTTTTTGGTTCCTTTTAGTTGTTCTGAAAGGAGGATATAAAAAGGACACTGTTTAGTGCTTACTAGTAGTCTCTACAAAAGGGTCTTTTACAGGCAAACAAATCATCTGCCTGACTAACCTTTTTCTTCACCTCCACCCTCAAAATGATTTCTTCCCCTCTCAAATATATTTGCAATTTTATCACTCTAAAAGCTATGATTTTGTTTCCTATGACTCATAGAGATTGAGACTGCACTAGCGACAAGGTCATTGAAGTAATAAAGGAGCGCCAACATCCTTTATATCAAACTATCCTTCTAATACCCTGTGAATCAGCTTAAGCACACTTGGCTCCCGGTGAAACACAATCCAGGAAGCATGATTCACTTAAGGTCTACTCTACTACCCCCCCCTCACCCACAACCCGCCAGTCCTATGCCCTACCTATCAGGCTGGCAACAAGCCCCAGTACTCTATGAACCACATGCACTCGCCAAAGTGTATACTGAAACCCTACGCATTACATGCCCACTCCTTTAAAACAAACACATAAAGAAATACATTAAAATGTAACATATTTATATATAAATATAAGTGTACACAGTTAATTATTGATTCACAATTGATTTCTATATATGTATATAGATATGTTTTTACGTGAACTTCCCAGTGATGTAATACAGCCTGAAAAATAATAATTATGGAATTGAAAATAGTTTAAAGCAACATCATATACCTAACTCAGCCACTTCCAAGCTAAACTGGTTGAGCAGGTACTACTCCAGTTCAATGACATCAGCCCAGCGAGGCATCACCTGGTGCTGGATGCAGGCGACCCCTGTGTGACAGCGCCTGCTGCGCTGCACTCTCCCCCACCACTGCTTGTGCTGTGCCAGGCTGTAGGTCTCCCAGTCTGCAGCCTGCCGCCAGCATGAGGTTGAGACAGCATTACATGAACAAAATTAGCACTGCCACCTTCTGCTCCCTGAAAATGTGGTGGGGTGTTACACACAGGGGGTGCAGGACTCCTCATTTTAGTTCATTGTGCATAATTAATTAACATCATTGCATACAAAAAACACAGTTTTTCATGAAAAAGTGCTAAGACTATAAAACATTAAAATCTACATGAAGACCCCAGACAGGTATGTTGGAGTTAAAAAGCATCATACATTAGTTAAAATATAGTTCCAATTATGTGCTGATAATCGATCAAGTAACAAAAGGCACATCAGACTCCTTAAGTATTTGGTCTCCTCCTATTAAAAACATTTGCAAATCAGCAGTTTCAAGGCATGTCCAACGAGTCAAAACAGGTGATGGCAGCCTGTCTCCAAGACCCAAGACCCTTTCATTAAAGGTCACTCTTAAGAGGGATCTCTTTTCAAATTGGAGTTTGAGGCAAATACAAAATAAGTGAATCATGTCTTTCACACCGATCCTACGGAGGCGATTGAGACTTTGGACCGTAGTCAAGGCAAAATATGAGAAAGAGCGAGAGGTAGCCAAAGCGATTTTCTCTGTAAATGCAGTGCCTATCCTGCCTTCAGATAATGCTGTTGTTTGAGGATTTTATGGTCTTTTATTATCATCCATCCGCAGGATCTTTTCATCAACACTGCCTTATTTTCAATTGTCAAGAGTGCCTTCATTGAACCATTGACTAATTTCCTGAAGACACCAGGAGAAACAGAGAGCTCCCATAATGACAGGACTCACAGATGTTATGTTATGTTATTTATACTCATAGAGCGCACTGTTACCCTAGGGTGTCCTGGCGCTAAGTACTGGTAACCTGGGGAGCATTGAGCTGTTTAGTGAGAGAAAAGCCATGTTTTTAAACCCTTGTGAAAGGAGATGATATCTGGAGCATTTCTGAGATGGAACGGGAGTTCATTCCATGCTTTAGAGGCACAGTGGAAAAAGCTTCCCCAGTTAGTTTTTTTTAAGGTAGAGGTTTGAACTAATTTGGAGCCGGAGGAAAGCAGGTTTCTACTTGGGACATACCGCGCAATTTTAGATTTAAGGAACTCCAGGCCAATCCTGTTAACCGCCTTAAAGACGACACAAAGTGCCTTAAAGCGTGATCTTAGTGGAACTGGGAGCCAGTGCAGTTTCTTGAGTTCTCCTTTGACCGAGGCAAACCTGGGTGTTCCCGTCAGCATTCTCGCTGCCGCGTTCTGGACCAATTGCAACCTGTTCATATATTGTTTTTGAACATTGAGATAGAGACTGTTGCAATAGTCCAGACGCGACATAATGAGTGAAGTGACCACGGTCTTTAGGTTGCTTGCCGAGAGGAAGAACTTAATTTTTTTTATTATTCTGAGGACCATGAAACATGCTGAGGTCACCTGATTCACTTGGTCTCCCATGGTGAGTTTGTTATCCACCATAACGCCTAAATTCTTGGCTTTCCTTGAAGGCACTGGACAGGAACCCAGATCCTCCGGCCACCAGTCTAGTGTCCAGACCCGTTGGATTGTTGCCAAATTTTAGCACCTCAGTTTTTGCTGAGTTGAGTTTTAAAAAGTTGGACAACATGCAGGTGGAGATAGAGCTCATACAGTTGTGGAACCGATCCCAAGCCTCACTTTCCGCTCCGTCCGTCAGCGACAGCACAATTTGTGTGTCGTCAGCGTAGGAGGTGAGCTGGAAACCAAACAACCTGGTGATGCTGGCCAGGGGTGCCACATAGATATTAAAGAGCATAGGGCTCAAAGCCGAGCCCTTTGGCACCCCGCATGTAAGCGAGAAGGGTTCCGAGGTGTTTCCGTCT
Organism: Lissotriton helveticus; assembly: GCF_964261635.1. Lineage (NCBI taxonomy): Eukaryota > Metazoa > Chordata > Amphibia > Caudata > Salamandridae > Lissotriton > Lissotriton helveticus. The sequence continues at coordinate 641,888,840 of NC_136071.1, read as the reverse complement.
AGGTCTACAGTCTGAGACCTGTCCGACAGAAACGAATGTAGTGATTTCCATGCTGAGCCCTTCACACCAATATCAGAGAGCCGGTTCAGCAGGACCTTATGATGAACCGTATCAAAGGCCGCGGATAGGTCCAGGAGGATTAATATAGCATTACCTCCCCTATCCACGGCCTCTCTGATTTCCTCAGTTGATTTTATTAAAGCTAGCTCCGTGCTATGAAAAGCTCTGAACCCATATTGCGACGGGTCCAGAGAGTTGTTAGCAGAGATAAAGTTGCTGAGTTGGCAGTTCATTTCTTTTTCCAATAGTTTAGCTGGTAATGGGAGCCTGGATATCGGATGATAATTATTCAAGTCCTTGGGATCCAGAGATTGCTTCTTCAGTAGAGGAAGAACGGAGGCTTTTTTCCATCTTATTGGAAAAATTCCGGATAGGAAAACTGCATTGAGCAGAGGGGTAAGTGCCATTCCGATAATATCCGGAATTTGCTTAATAATCCCAACTGGACAGGGGTCACTAGAAGCACCAGATTTTATTCTGTACAGCAAATTGACCAAGTCTGATTTCTCGATCGGGGTGAATTGGTCCAGAAGTTCTGCCGGGGCACCTGATTTTCCTGCTTCCATTAGGTTGAGATCAGTCTGATTTCCATTGATCCGACCAATGAGTGAGGAAAATATTGTTTCTATTTTCTATTTAAAAAAACCCGCAGTTTTATTTCAGAATTCCGCATCACCCTATTTCTTGGGAGTATTAGGATTCGATAATTTGGAAATAGTTTTAAACAGTTCTTTTGAGTTTGATTCAGCCATGGTTATTTGTAAGGAAAAATACTATTTTTTAGCTTCCAGAAGTGATTGTTTGTAATTGGAAATACAAGTTTTATAATTTTCCTTATCAGATTCGGCATAGTATTTTTGCCATTTCCTCTCGGCGTATTTACAGACCAATGTCTTGGCCCTGAGCTCCACCGAATACCAGGGAGCAGTTGGGGAGGCGGGTTTAGGAATACATTTTTTTTGGGGAACAAGCCGATCACAGGCATTCAAAAGCCACTTATTATAAATGGTCGTAGCCTCCCCTACATCAAACTGATGCTGGTACATTGAGTTTTCAAAGGCATTTCCCAGCCTCTCCACATCCAAATTGCCCCAAGATCTAGTTATAATCTCTTGAGTCTGTTTCCGACCAGAGGAGTGAGCCAGAGAGCTCTTTAGCTCAAACTTGAGCTGCGCTGCCTGTCTTTAGCATAGCTGGAAATAGTGGAATGGGAATTTCTATAAAAAAGGAACTAAAATAAAAATAAAGGCACAGGGGCATTAACAAACTAACAGAAAGATAAAATTAAGTTGAAAAAAGTGAAGATATGGACTAGAACGGGCTGGATGGAGATGAATGGAGCCTCAGAATCTGGAAACACGAGAAATGGCTGGGCAGTGGCAGGCTGTCGTAACACAAAATGGCCTTACACCTTTGCAACACGACTGCTGTTTAAGCTATTTTCTGGGATGCAAAATGCGTCTCCAGCAGCATTCTTTTGACACGAGGCACTGAATGAGCACTTCACACAATTTTGCATACTTTCAAGTAATTTTACTGTAATTTTGTGAATTACACATATTTCACACACCTCTAGTAAACACTTTATGAAGACTTTGCTTCATTTGCATCAATTTGGGAGGCTTGGTACCTGTGCATGGTGTTGACTAATCTGTTCCTATACGAGTTTAAATGCATTCCTTTCATAGACGTTTGCCTTGGGTTGAGTTTAAGTCTATGCTGAAGTGGGCGAATATTACTGTGTGGGCTCACAACAATCCTCATGAAATCATACATTATGCATACTTCAGAGAAGGATGCAAATGTATTCTTTTAGCATTTAGTCACTAGGACCAAAAGAATATTAAAGTGTGATGGAAGTTCATATTGTGCAAAACAAGATTATGTATATGCTTGAAGGAAAAATATCTAGAATTATTTTAGATTTTGTTGTGAGAGGTTTTGAGCTGAAGTAAAAGGACAAGAAATATTAGGTTGTTTACAGGATTGCTTGCCTTTGAACACAATTTTACAATGTACTAAGAAAATATTCAGATTTATTAGTCTTTCAAACTTCTGATATTCTGTATCAGTAAACATAACTCATCCAACTTCAGGTGAAGCAAAAAGAAAGAAGAGTTTCAATGCAAAGGCCTTTAAATTGATTTTTCCGTCATTAGTGCAGAAGGCAATCTTTAATGTGTGGGCGTATATAGGCCCTTACTGAACTCATACATTATGCATTTTTCTGATGAGGAAGACATTTTATATTGTTCTTAACTTAGTGACTAAGAAAATATAAAAGCTATATATGTGTTGCATAACCTGTTAGTAGAATGCCTGCTTTTGCCTGCCTAAAGCCTCTGATCCAGCATTTCTTTTACCATTGGTCCTCCAATAGACCTTTTTCTCTGACTCAGGAGTGATGGGAATAAGCATTAACATCAATCAAATTCAATTAACAGTGTAACCCATTTGTCTACACAATGAGGACCAGGAATCCCTAGCTAGGGTTAAAAAGATGTTTTACAAATGAATTGCCAAGTTCAAATTCACCCCTTCACAGCGCCATGCTGTAGAGTTTACAGAATGACAACCAGGATTCCCAGATGCCTCAAGAAATCAAGGCACATTAGTATTAAACAAACAATCAATTATGTAACAGCAATGCAGAACAACAGCATCAAAATGTGGTGCTCAGAGAATATCTAAGGCTCTCTCCTATACAATAGAAATCTAGAATTTCAAAACGTAGAGGATTTTTTTTGAGAAATGAACCCTAGCAAATGAGGGAAGTTCGATAAAGGAAATCAGATCAGGACAAAAGGAAATCAAGTAGAAAAGCATTAGCTTCTCAGAATCTCAGAGTCTTCTATGGGTCAGGGATAAGTGTTAGCATAAGCCACACTTAAGAAAGAATAAATGAAGCATAGAGGTATACAACCTCTCAAGGTCCATTCAGAAGGATGTATGACGTTACAACGCATACTTTTACCACGCATACCATTACAACGCGGTTTTTACCACGCATACCATTACAACGCATAGCGCTTTGGGGTGCTGGATAGTAAATAGTTTAATTTACTATTCCAACTCCAGTCCCCGTGGACACTAGGGAAGGTTATTGGATAGTAAATTAACCTATTCCCTATCCTAGAGCGCCCCCCAGCGCAATGCGTTGTAATGGTATGCGTGGTAAAAACCGCGTTGTAATGGTAGTGCGTGGTAAAAAATGCGTGATAAAGGTTGTATACCATTCAGAATATAGTAGAGACTCAAGGGCAGTATCTGTGAAGGATATGCTGAGGCAAAAGTTAGGAAGGGATCCACAAAGCATCTGTACAAAAGTCCCGGGTGAATGGTATATTATAACGTGAAAAGTCCATTTTTTAACACTGCCTTGATCACACCATGAGGGATCTATTGTATTCATCAAACCCTCAAGCTGCAGACTGTAACATTGCTGGTTTGTCCCACAAGGTACATGGGAATTACATCTCTTCCTCAGATGCACAAAGATGGTAACAATTGTAAGACAGTTCATTCAGTCAGCGCTATGTTTCTCAAAGTACCTTCGTCAAAGTCCTTTTGTCAGGCTCTTTCCCCCTATCGCTAGTACAGTAATGCATCTTAACTACAACTAACAACACATGTGACTAGTTGGATTCAGATGCAGAGTTGGCAGAAAAATTAAATCAGCTATATCCAGCATGGTGAAATACATGGCTGCTAATGGCTAGTTAAGCACTAAATTAAATGGTGCACATTTAATATGTGTGTGCACGTTTAAACACAGTCAGTGTACATCTAATACTTTAGGTTTCATATTACATGTATTATTCAAAAAATCATTACAATGGAAAACTGTAAGAATGGCTGAAAACTACATTTAAATCAAATAGATGCAATATTAATGCACACATTACTTAAATATTTTATTGTTTCCAGTAGAATTTCATTCTACATATATGAAGTTGGTTTTAATCAAAGTTTCGATCCCAACATATTATTAATGTGAAGAAGCATACACATTTGCTGATAGAGACATATTGTTAACCTGTAACGTTCCACCAAGTTGTGTTACATCGCTCTTCTGGAACTAGTTAAGAGAGGTGTTTTAACATGTAATCCTTAGAAATGCAGTGGTAATGTAATTTCTTCCACAAGTATAATTTCCACCTTAGGATTTTGCACTGGAGGGTTGCCATTGTTATGCTAATAGGCCAATTAGACTCTCGGAGTGGCCCTCTGGCCCAGCAGGTTGGCAAACTTTCTAACCTCTGCCTCCATGGCAGGAGACCAACTTGCCTGTCAGGGATCACTAACCCCAAAGGGAATCCACCAATGAGGCCCATGTCTTTCAGCACAGTGGAATGTCGAGCAGGTCACATTTGTTTGCCCTGTGCTGATTTCTGAAAAAAACGCCTAAAGTAGTAGCGTGGCAAAAATAAAAAAGCAATGGCTCTAAAGTGCAGGGAGTTTTTTCCCATGTGTGAGGGGTCTACTCCTTCTTTTCCCTGCTCGAGTTGATTGTTTTCACACTTTGGACACAGGTATTTAATGTAAGCAATGCAAACACTGTCCTAAATAGGTCAGCAATTGTCTGAATGCGGTATTGATGAGGTTATTCTGGATTGGGTTAGATTTTTTCTTAAGGAGAGATTGTAGGAGAGTACCTGGGGGAAGTGAACCTCAGCTCCACATACAGTGAACATTAGAGATCCTCAGGAGTCCATGTTTTCCTGCCTGCTCTTTAACATCGACTTCCAACCTCTTTTTTTAAATTATTAGGAGCTCCAGGAGCCCATTGTATTCCTATGAGCATGGTACTCAGGTTATGCTGCTGGCATCTAAAACTAAGCAACCTTGTGATTCCTTACCAACATGTATCAGTTAACCCTTTCCGTGCTGATGACGGAACAGCTCCGTCATCAGCCACGGTGGCGCTGTGCTGATGACGGAGCGGTTCCTTCATGGCCCGCCCGATGCGCCTGCCCGGCGCTGATTTTGCACCTGCGCGGCACGTTCTATTAAGCGGGCGGGGCCATGCGGAACCGCTCCGTCATGAGCACAGCTCAACCGCGGCTGGTGACGGAGCGGTTCCGTCACCAGCATGGGCGCGCCGTACGGCCCCCCCGCCCCCTTAGCGCTGCGGCGGAATAGCCGCCGCAGCGAAGAGGTGGATGCTTTCTAGCTGGCTCATGATCAAACATAATAATACAGAGGTGCTGGTGGTGGACGACCTTGTCCGCTATTGTAGGTCGGCTCCTTGGGCGTCTGACCTTGGGGTACACCTTGACCACAAAGACAATCTTGGGGTTAAATTCAATGTCTACTCAAAATTAAACTGACAATTGAAATATACCAGCCTGTCACATAATTTTGTGTAGCCATATGCATTTCCTTCCCCTTCTATGGAAGGGAATGTGGAGAAGCTTAGCCTCAGAGTTAATTAGATCTTGTTTAAACTACTGCACTTTCATGTATGGTGCAATGTCTAGACAGGAACTTAATAGACTGAGGCTGTTTAAATCAAGCAGCCTGGGCCTTTGTTCAAGTTCTATGGTTTGCCTTGGCAAAGCCAATCTTGCTTGAACTTCATTTGTTTCTCATTTTCAAAAGGATTGTTTTAAAGTCCATGTGCATAGTGCAAACATGCCTTCATTGAGATGATTCTCTGTTCTGGAGATCATGATTTAATTATACCAGCCTACTCGGCTGCTTTGTTGTTCCAGTTCAAGTCTTTTGTCTGTTTTGTCTTATTGGAAGTCCTTCTCTCACTTGGCAACTCGTCTACTGAATCCGCTCCTCAAGAATGGAGGGAGACTGATGCACTAGCTTGTTTTAGGAAGAAGCATAAGACCTTCCTTTTTCAGCCTTTAACATGCTTTTATTCAGTTGTGTCCTACAGATAGCACCAAGAGACCCATGGGAGTATATGCTCTCCACAGATTTCCATAAAATCATATAATATGAAACACAGGTCAGGAAAGCTGTAAATACAAGGCCACTTCCATGATCAGAACCATATGCCACAATTTACATTATTATATTTACCTTGGATACAATTCTATAAAATGGTATTTCTTGTGATAACTGTATATGTTAAATGTTGCAAATAATGGATCTTGCTCAATTAGCTGTAGTGCATTGGATGGCTAATTATTACACTTGTGCTTTAACATTAATTTAAGGAAATACAGCATACATGCTAAAAATCAGCAATTTGGAACAACTTTTTGATCCTAGGTGTTTCTTCACACCATTTATGAATCAATGCCAGTAATTCTTGCCTCAGGTGTTTCATCACACCTCTTTACAAATGTGCCCAATGCACTAAAACATGCCATATGCCTCTGTTTACAGGTTCAGGTTTCCACTGTGAAATTGCATCAACATTAGATAAATACTTACAGTAGTTATGAGATGCCAAATCAGTTTGTCAATTTCTCTCTAGCAACGTTTGCGACTCAGTTCTCTCCATACAAGACTTAGACTAAGTCATTTTATGAATCTTGCTTTTTCTTTCAAATCTCAAATCACTCATTCACAACATTTCAGCCAATCACTCTCCAAGAATGTGCATGATTCTATGACCTGGAGTAGCCTTAGCATCTATTTTTCCAAGTTCTACACATGAGCATCAGAAATCGCTCTACGGCCTGCTGCTACTTCTGAAATTTGCCAAATCTTGGTTAGAGTAGTTTGAAGGTGCCCCAATCTATCACCTCCTGTTAAATAATGTCACCAAGATTTCCCGCAGTCTCGCAAAATCTCAATGTCTGCTCATTGGATTGATTAAAATACTTCCTGCCCTGCACCAGAGTCCAAGTAGGCAGGTGGCAGGTCCACTACATCCTTCCTTCCATGTCAATATTTCTTTATGGCTTATCTCTGTTGGCTGAACACTATGTACACTGTGATGTGGGCTTCTTGAGCATCATTGGTGAATACATTGGCACAGGGCCTATGCTATTTACTTACATAAAAGGCACATTTACCAATAAAGCACTTGAACAACTCTTAGATGGATATCACAAAATGGGTAAATATGTTGACCAGAAGATCCGTTATGTCACTTAGACAATTTCAAAATCAGAGGCAATGGCAATTCTTGCAACATTTAGTTTTGCTTTAGACTAGGATAACACTGCATGCGTGAACAGAATCCTTCCTCTGAGGTAATAGAAAGCTTCAATTAAATGCCATTATAAAGGTAGAACAGTCTTCAGTGCCTACATTTGCCATGAGTGTGAGGGAAAGACTACCAATAGAAGCAAATCCCAATTTTAAATAATTCTAGACAGGCTGAATAAAAAACCAAATGAGCAATGTGCCGGCAGATGTCAGCTAGCTAAGAAAATAGGTGTCAATGAAGGCATACATTAATTCAACTGAAACGTATTACCTGGCAGTCTCGTGACTTCAGGAGGTTATTACATAACATTTAATAGACATCTCTATGATAGTTACTTTTTGGCATGCATGGCTGAGTACATTCAGCCTCAGTTACAGGATCCTATATATTGAAATTATATTATTCAAATGGCCAAATCAGGCAATATGTGTAGGTCCGGTAGAGGTGAAAATGTAAGCATGAAACCAACAGAACTTCGCACACCGATGGAGAACATGGCAGCTGTGAGCCAAGCGGTCGTTTGCCGGGGCAGGTAGCTCTCCTGTTCTGCCGTAGCATTGCGTGCAAAAAAGCCCATGGGGCTGTGGTAGTGCCTCTAGGATAAATTGCTAAAGAAATGTGTTAACTCGGTACCTGGCTATGAAGTTGGGGATGTGTGTTGGCGCTTTGTCAGACTTCCCACGCTGTCTCGTTGCAGCCTCGGAGCTAAGGAAGGGCTGGAGGTTTGTGGCACGTCGGCTGATCCGTGGCGGTCTCTCCCTAGGTGTATCCGGGAGCGATACGGGCAGAGTCAACACAAGGAAGGCGGCAGGAGCTGCCGCATTCATGCTGGACGATACAAAAGGGGATGATGGACGGAGCGTTTGAGCAAATCAAACTCTCACCCCCAGTCAACTGATCTGGGTTTAATCCATCACCATTCTTTAGCTCACTCGGCCACCCCAGTTCAGACATGGCAATATGCAAATCAGTCTGACCCTGTGCCTCATGGGAACAGTCCAGCCCGAACTGCCATGCCATGTCTTCCCTGGACCGGAAACAAGCATCCTGGGACTGGTTTCGGATTCATAATCCTCATCAGCCAGGCTATCTTGAATCCAGTGGCCAAGAGAGCAAGGTACTCACGTCTGAGCATACCCTGCCACACTTATGGCGGCCAAAAGCGGTGCAAAAGGGGATGATGGAAGGAGCGTTTGAGCAAATCAAACACTCACCCCCAGTCAACTGATCTGAGTTAAATCCATCACCGTTCTTTAGCCCACTCTGCCACCCCTGTTCAGACATGGCTATATGCAAATCAGTCTGACCCTGTGCCTCATGGGAACAGTCCAGCCCGAACTGCCAAGCCATGCCTTCCCTGGACCGGAAACAAGCTTCCGAGGACCGGTTTCTGGCATTCCAGCCGTCTTCAGCCCGGCTTGCTTGAATCCAGTGGCAAAGTGAGCAAGGGACTCAAGTCTGAGCATACCCTGCCACACTTAGGGCGAACAAAGCGATACAAAAGGGGATGATGGACGGAGAGTTTGAGCAAATCAAACACTCAACCCCAGTCAAATGATCTGGGTTTAATCCATCACCATTCTTTAGCTCCCTCGGCCACCCCAGTTCAGACATGGCAATATGCAAATCAGTCTGACCCTGTGCTCCTTGGGAACAGTCCAGCCCGAACTGCCATGCCATGTCTTCCCTGGACCGGAAACAAGAATCCTGGGACAGGTTTCGGATTCATAATCCTCATCAGCCAGGCTATCTTGAATCCAGTGGCCAAGTGAGCAAGGGACTCACGTCTGAGCATACCCTGCCACACTTAGGGCGAACAAAGCGATACAAAAGGGGATGATGGACGGAGCGTTTGAGCAAATCAAACACTCTACCCCAGTCAACTGATCTGGGTTTAATCCATCACCATTCTTTAGCTCACTCGGCCACCCCAGTTCAGACATGGCAATATGCAAATCAGTCTGACCCTGTGCCTCATGGGAACAGTCCAGCCCGAACTGCCATGCCATGTCTTCCCTGGACCGGAAACAAGCATCCTGGGACCGGTTTCGGATTCATAATCCTCATCAGCCAGGCTATCTTGAATCCAGTGGCCAAGTGAGCAAGGGACTCATGTCTGAGCATACCCTGCCACACTTAGGGTGAACAAAGCGATACAAAAGGGGATGATGGACGGAGCGTTTGAGCAAATCAAACACTCACCCCCAGTCAACTGATCTGGGTTTAATCCATCACCATTCTTTAGCTCACTCGGCCTCCCCAGTTCAGACAAGGCAATATGCAAATCAGTCTGACCCTGTGCCTCATGGGAACAGTCCAGCCCGAACAGCCATGCCATGTCTTCCCTGGACGAACAATAAAAGAAGATTCTTGAATTTGGTGGACAACTTCTTCGCCTTTGAACTTTGCACCTCATGTCCATTGAGACATCGCCTTAACTTTACTTTCCCCATAAGTGTGCTGCAGAATTTGTTTTTCTTGTACTTGGTGTGTCCCAATAACACATCGTGAGGGGTTACAGGGCTTTTCCTCTCCTCTGCATGCACCTTTTTGCCTACATACAACCAACTGTGCGTCATCTTAGCAGTGCGCCCATTAGTGCCTCACACCTGAAACCCTGCTTTTCTCTTTTTTGCTTTCCCAAGTCAGGCTGGACACATCTTACCCTAAGAGCTTTCCCCTGCTTTACCACATCCAAAACTTGAGGGAGAACCTTAAAATATGTCCTCAGCGAGGGGATGACTCTTACTTTAGAATCTAAAGAAGGGCCTTTCTTCCTTGTACTTTTTGGGCCCTTTCCTTTATATACCCGATAGGGAAAGGAGCTTTCTACAGTGTTTCCCACAAGCTTCCCACCAAAAAGCTCTTTATTTTCCGGGGTACTTTTGTAATATCTTTTGGTGTGCAGCCTTCCCTGGACTCTTGTATCTCAGGCTCTCGAGCCCTCCCGTGTTTGTTTTTTCTTTCCAACTTAGCCTTTGACTTTGCTTTTTGGGGTTTTCCTGTTTTACCCGTTTTACTCGCTTCAGGGTCAACCTCCGTCTGAGCATACCCTGCCACACTTATGGTGGCCAAAGCGGTACAAAAGGGGATGGTGATGGACGGAGCATCTGAACCAATCAAACACTCACACCCAGTCAAAAGATCTGGGTTTGATCCATCACCGTTCTTTAGCCCACTCTGCCACCCCAGTTCAGACATGGCTATATGCAAATCAGTCTGACCCTGTGCCTCACGTGTTTCGTCGCAAGAAACCACACTACTTCAGAGTATTAAGGCAAGGGGCCTTATAGGACAGTAAGTCCCCGTAGTGCGGGGATGCTTCTGGCGTGACTTCTCCGAGTCTGTGTTTCTGTTCCGGGTGCGGAACAGAAACACAGACTCGGAGAAGTCACGCCCTTGCCTTAATACTCTGAAGACACGGAGGTCCTGTTCAGCCTTAATACGTACATTTCGAGAAACCAGGTCTTCCTACTAAGGGCCATCACAGCACTGCGCGAGAAACAACGTTCCACTTTACGCAACCCGTGTTTTCAACATCACCCGGTCTCGAGCGGAGCCGGGTCGGAATTATCACCGGCACCGCGACCTGCTGTTCTCACACCTCTCCCCTACAGCCCTGATGAGTCGCAGAAACAGTGTGGTTTCTTGCGACGAAACACGTGTCGGCTGGCTCATGTACGAACAATAAAAGAAGATTCTTGAATTTGGTGGACAACTTCTTCGCCTTTGAACTTTGCACCTCATGTCCATTGAGACATCGCCTTAACTTTACTTTCCCCATAAGTGTGCTGCAGAATTTGTTTTTCTTGACTTGGGAAAGCAGTCTCATTCTCTTTTCAATATGACAACAGAGAGTCCCTCGCCCCTGCCCAGTCCTTTGCTTAAAGTCAGCCTAGCCACTCTGCATATTTCTGGCTCGCTTTCAAATCCCCTTAATTCAGCGGCGACACATGTTGAACCACAGGTTGAACCGCAGGCCGGGCAGCCCTTTCCGTTAAATGAGTCTGGAATACCAGAAGTTACTGAAGTCAATGGGGATACGACCTCAAACTGTCATTAAATAGGCGCCAATGTAGTCGATTCTGAAGGAGCTGTCTACAAGGGAGTGGTTGTGGCTGTGAATGATAATGAGGGAGTGGGGGCGGCTTTGGGGGATAAACTCCCTTCAGGGAGTCCGCTAGAACTGCTATTTCTTACGATGGCATCCGATATTAAAAAAGTGATTTACAATCTCGGAGTCAAACCAGGGAGATATCAGACTTTTTTGCGAGTCCCTAGAGAAAAAGTTTGACATTCTAAACTCCAGGATGGTGGTTTTAGAGAATTCAGTGGAAAAACTTAAAACGGACCTGGGAGTGGCTAAAGCTGTTATTTCTTCACTCAAAAAAGATAAATCCGCCCTCTGAGACCGAATGGAGTCATTAGAAAACCACTCCAGGTGCAATAATCTGCGCCTTCTGAAGGTGCCGGAAGGTAAAGAGGGTCAGGACTTAAAATCTTTTATTGTTACCCTCATCAAAGAAGCGGTGCAGATTGATGAATCAGAAGAAGAACTAAGGCAAGACATACAGAGGATACATAGGGACCCTTTTAGGAGAAATCCTAATGGAATAAAACCAAGATAAAATCCTAATCAATGTCCTCACTTTTGAATTGAAAGAGAGAATATTAGCTGCTGCTCTTTAACTGAAAATTCTGAAATCGTGAGACTTCATTTTGAGATTAGGTCGGATCTCTCACGTGGTACTCTGGATCGCCAATGGGAGCTGGGAAAGAGAATGGAAGACTTTAAGAAACTGGGGGCTGTTGTCCAACTTAAATTCCCAGCCCAACTGAAAAATATGTTTAATAACAATATGACAATGTGCGAACAGTGCAGGAGGCAGATGATCTTCTAGAGAATTTAAAATAATTCTTTCTGTTCTACAATAAAGTATGCGGTTTTCACATTATATCTGCCAGAATTTGGGGGGGGGGGGTATAAAATAGTTGAGCTAATAAAATGCACAAGCAGATTTACTAATGGGTTCATTTTTAAACACTTAGCTTTATTAGCCACATTAAGGAGCTACATCAGGTACATACAAGTTAATTATATTCTTTAATGACATAAATCTATCTACTCAGCATTAGCACTACCATAAAGTAAAAATGAGGTAGAGCAGGGTTTACTGGCAGGCAGAATCTGGACTTGTCCAGGTAAATGGGGGTTGGCTTCTCCAGGGGGGGAAGGGTGGAGTTCAAGGGGGTTGTGGGGTTAGCACGGTTGAGGGAGCAGAGGGGTAAAAAAGAAAAAAAAGAACATTCTCATTTGTCTTTCAACCTTACCATGTCTTACTTTCCACTGGTTTGGGTTAGGTGTAGATAGCTTGCAGGATGAGGTAGAGTAAAATCGTAGTTCTTTTAATCCTCCATGAGAACGCTCCAATGTTTATCATGGAACGTAAATGGCCTCCGAGTTAGGAGCAGGAGATAATTTGTTTTACAATACCTGAAAGATTCACCCGCACATATAATTATTTTGCAAGAAACCCACCTTCTAAAAAAAGAAATTACTGAATTATGTGGGAAGCTTAGGTGGGTGGAACACTGTCTCTGTTCTGGTCAGTCGGCTCATGTTAGGGGGGTAGCTATATTAATTAAAAAGCAAGCTAATGTTAGCCTTCTGGACGTCAAGACGGATCCAAGTGGCAGATGGGTCATAGTCTAAATCTCAGTGGAAAGTATGCCTATTACTGAAGTCGGATATTATGGCCCTAATCAGGATGACCCTGTGGAAAAGTAAATTTTGCCATGTTCTGTGTCCCTACGTGTTCCCCATCTTATGTTATGTGTGCATGATTAATATGCATATGTATTCCCCATGTTTGATTAAAGACGCAATTACAGTTGTGTCCATCCCTAGTATGCCAGTTCCCAGTTCTCGTGAATACTACGAATATCAGGCCTATGTAAAGTTACGTTGCCACGTTTCTCAGTGTGCACGTTATTTCATTGAAAAGTCCCCGTTTCTAGGCCTCAAAAGGGCCCGGACACCAGATTCAGCTCCTGTCTCCTGAACCCTCGCTGAGGAGCGATACAGCCCCCACCTGTATCCTCGACCCTTCACTTACTTCCTGCCTCGCAGTGCCCGGCCCAGCCTGGCTCTGCCTACGAGTCTGCCAAGAGTATGTTATGATTCTAGTTATCAGTTCAGCCCTCCTTCTCTGCATTCCTAAGCTACTGAATCGCATCAATAGTTTCCGTCATTGTCTAGCCTTTACGTCTCCATGTAGGAGAAATACTGCATTTAATGGTCATTTAATATTCCTCAACACGCACTACATGTAGAATAATGCATGCTCCAGTCTTAGAGTCTGTTAGCCTCTCCCCTCCTGACTCTTAGTTTATATCAACATGTCCTCTAAACATTAGATACTAGATAGGGTTTAGGTACATGTCGCCCTGACTCTCCAGACTTCAGTCTCTACTCCTAGCGCAGAGTTCATAGCCCCCAGCTTCTCCTAGTAACACGTCATTGTCAGTTTGCGCGCACCATTAGGTTAGAGGTCCCGGCTCCTTAGGTAGCCCCCTCCATGTTTCCGCCCCATTTATGACATATTCTGTTACGTTTACATCACATGTCCATGTATACGCCTCTTGTTACACCCACTTTCACCCTTATCTTTCGCGACTGCTATTGACCACACCCACTGCTCCGCCTACTGTATTCACTGTAATGCAATTGTTTTAGTATATATATGTTGTACATTGTTATTAAAGTTAGCGCGCTCATTCCCTGTCCCCCCTGCAGGGCCCTGCCATCCTGTTCCCGTGCAGGTTGTCCTGTTCCTGTACTTTATGCTGTATTAAACCTGCAAACTCCTACTACCTCGAATCTTGACTCTTATTTATTGAGCTATCTGTTATTGCTATGTCCAGTCAAACCTAGATCCGGTATTATTTATTTATATACCACATAATGGCGCCCGAACAGGGACTTGCCCTTTCCCCACGCGCCGGTGAAGCCACGTATGCCCCCTGACCCTCTGCAGCCGTGACGGAACCATACCGTGCACGTGCAGATATTTCTGCTTCAAGTATCCCTCAGGCCCACGGAGGAGACGGAGGTGGCGGTCCAGCATCCAGACGAGGCGGTGGAGGAACGCGGCGAGTCCCGACCAGAGCCCAAGCCGAGAGTCCAAGGTCCGAGGTATCCGGAGGCCCACCCGTAACTGAAGCCCGAAGTTCGTCCGTCCGGCGTCAAAGCATTCCAGTCCAGTCCGAGGCCTTCCGTTCTTGCTGCCCGGTGAGTACCGTTGCTGGGGTAGTATCTAGACAGGGTCAATCTAATTGACTCTGGTCCGTGGGTTTTGGTGGTACACAGACCCAAAACGAAGTGTCCACTTCGGTGGATGCGGGTCCTGACGTGTCTCTTTATGAGACCGGTAAGTTTCGTACTGTTTTAGCAGTGCATCTAGTTTCTGTTCTAGTCAGTTCTGTTCTCGAGGAAATTCATGTATTCTGTTTCCAGTATTCCAGGTGGTATTCTGTTCGAACTGTTATTTTAAATGTTCTTCATGTATTTTAATGTCGTGGTATGAGAGTGGTGTAATTATCGTGTTCATTTTGTATTGTATTGTGTCTAGATTACAGTTCAGTCATGCCTTTATTTTCTAAACTACGTCAGTTAAAAACCAGAAAAGGACTGTTAGAAGCAGCAGTTCCTGTCCCGCCTAGGGACAGTCCAGGTCACTTTATGTATCAGAAGCATGGCATAAGTGCCATATTATATCTAGATTTATGGGTAGAGTACACCAAAGAGTTAGAAGAAAAGTATAGATGACCTGTATCAGGCACATGGGATGCCGAGTGCATCATGCGAGTGGAAGAAGCATTATGGAAAAAGAAAGCCAGACAGTCACAGAAAGATGCCATCGAGTTATGGCGCAAAGAATCTCATAAAAGAACCGAAAAAGAAATCAGAAAGTCAGAATTAAGTAGAGAATCCTTAGAACGAGCCCAAGAAAGGGAATTAATCGAGATAGGTGAACGAGTTAAAACCGAACAGTCAGACAGACAGAGGAATGCCCTCATTAAGGGTATGTATCCTCTTCTTGCCGAGGGCTTGCCAAAAGCGACCCCGGAGGCATCCAGTAATTTTCCGCCACCATTAGTTCCGACCAAGCTACGTCACAAACCGACCGCAGCCGATATTTTCATCTCGTCCTACTTGGACGACACAGTCCCAGAATATGCAAATCCTGTTCCGTCAGTCCCTGTAAATGATGCAATTCCTGCTCCTCCAGACACCGGAGTACCTGCCACGGTACCCCCGGTCCAGCCTACATTACAATTTCCCACCGCGCCAATACGAAGAGTGTCAGTCGACGATTCTAGTTTAGGGGCCGCAGGAGGAGGTCCTCCTGGTACCCCGCCGCCACACCAACGTGTAACGTTAGTCGAGTTACATGAACGTGCGTTACAGCGTACGCCCAAATATAAGTCCGTTGCAGAAATCCGACGAGCCCTTACTGAATGCCGCTATGATCCAGTTGCAGGTGATGATAGTACAGTTATATATTCCATCCGTGTAAGACGGGTGACCGGGTATTTGGACACCCTACCGAATATGAAAGAAGATCTAGACAGAATATATCGTTTCATCCGTACAGGGGATGATCCAGAAAGTATTGGCGAAGCCATGTCCCAAAGGAAAGCTGAGATCCAGCTCATGATATTAAAGTTTCTGATTAATTGTTTAATAAGGGAACAAGATTATCCGACCAAAGATCCGGCCGAAATGAGAATCCTGACAAGGTGGAGTGATAATATAGCCGAGGGTAAACACAGAACTATCAGTAGTATAGAGAGTATGTACAAGAGAATTCGTAAGGAAATAATAAAGTTACACGAAAAACGCAAAGAAGCACTAGTAAACGAGAAAGAAAATGACTCTTCTACTGAAGAGGTAGAGGACGAGAACACCGCCAGAATAGCGTATGTAGGAAAATCTAGATTTCCAGACCGACATTCACGTCTGGAACACAAGAAAATCTTTCATCATCCAGCACCAGAACAAGGTTCTCTAGAACAAGTATTTCAAGCTACCGATCACATTCTGAAATCACGAATCGGTTATAGTGAGTTAAGTACTATGCATGAACAAGAACTAGCCCGATCAGCAGTCCGATGGACTACTGATTCTACCACTTTTCCAGACGAAATAGTGGCACAAATGTTTCTGAAACTGCCCCCAGCCGAGCAACGACTGGTGGGTATGTATATGATCCAGCACCTCATCACATTATATGAGGGTCAACATTCTGATCCAGGTTCGTTACACGATGTCCTGAACGAGTTACTCCAGTATAGATGGAAAGGTCTAGGTACCGATTTAATTAGTGTCATTCTAGAACAGCGCCACAAATATAGAACGTTCCTGAACCCGCATTTTGTTCATGTCTCACCTCCAGAAAGTAAACCGTTTTACATAGATAGACAGAATCCGTTACGCGAAGTACACCCAGTCAGGACAGCAGATGGTGAAATGCAAAGAGTATTTGTTTACACCCCGATTACAAAGATGGAACTCTTAGAAATGAAGAAATTAATTCCTTGTCATGACAAAGATCCAGCAGGGTTCCACCGAGAATTAAAAGACATGCTCCGTATGGGAGAATACACGTATCCAGATATAATTAAAATGTTAAAAGTCCTGTTGCCCGCAGGGGTATATGAAAAACTCAAGGAAAAAGAATGGGAGGTGGGAGAGAAAAAGATCGATTGGGCAGTTCTAGAAGCTGAAGATAAGATACGAGTACCAGGTACTGGTCTTGGAGAGAAATGTAAAGAATTACCAGAATTGTTAATACAAGTTTTGCCCAGATTATTAGCCACTAAAAAGGAAGACTGGGATGCAATCTCAGCCTGTAAACAGAAACAAGACGAAGACACTAGTGATTTTTATTCTAGATTTGAAAAATGTTTTATCATAAACAGTGGCTTGAAGACGAGTAGCGAGTCATACCCTCATCTTTTTGTTACTAAATTAGTCGAGAATTCAAGTCCACAAGTTAAGAACCGAGTTTTGAAAGTCGAAAGTACATGGCAAGCTAGTACCCCGTCCCAGATGTTACAGATGCTCCAGTATCATCAGAATAGAATCAGAGAAGAGCAAGAACACGAGAGAAAACGTATGAAAGACACGAAAATGAAAGTACTAGTTGCACAATCTATTCCACAAGACAGTCAGAAGAGGGGTACGAATCAAGCCAGTCATCCTGCAGTTCCCGTTAAAGGGAACTGCAATTATTGTAAACAGCCAGGTCACTATATAAACGAATGTGCAGTTCTGAAACATAACATAGCTACCGGTAAGACTAAAGAAAGACCACGTCAGCCTAGACAAGAACAAGTTTCACAGACTTCTCAGCCACAGAATGCACAACAGACAGTTCCAGCACCGCAGCCTATTGCTGCAACACAGCATGTTACACAGCAGATGTACCAGTATGCACAGTCCGAGTATCCAGAGTATCAGCCATATTCATGAAACAGCCTAGAGAGGGAGGTAGGCTTGCCTCTCATTGAGATACCTGTAGATCAAGAGGGTCCCTATGTTCATAGTCAAGTACTAGGGAAAGACAGAAAGTTTCTGATTGATACAGGGGCAAGTAGGACCACCATCAGTCACGCCGAAGTTCCAGGGGCTCCGCTCTCAGGCTCTAGAAATGTTTCCCTTGGATTTTCAGGAAAGCCTATTGTAAACGAGATATCTAAGCCAGTTACTCTAGAAGTAGGTCCATTGTCCCGAACTACTGATCTATTACTTACGAAGTCATGTCCAGAAAATCTGTTAGGTATTAAAACACTGAAAGAATTAGGTGCAGTCATATGTTGTTCCCCCGAGGGAATACGCTTGTTTTTACGTGACTTCAAGGGTCACTATGTATTACGAGATTTTGATCCGAGATTGTCCAATGTTCCGCAGCATCTATGGGCGCAAGGTCCAACTGATGTTGGCTTTATGCAAATCACACCCCATCGTGTGACTCTCAAGCCAGGTGTAGTGTTACCACGAATCAGACAGTACAGACTGCCACCTGAGGCTGTAACAGCCTTATCCAAAATTATTGACGAGCTCATCGCTCAAGGGGTAGTTGTAGAAACTGACTCCAATGTATGTAATTCTCCGATCATTCCAGTTATGAAACGTACTGATCCAAATGCACCCCCAGTATATCGATTAGTGATTGACCTTCGAGAACTTAATAAATGTGTTATTCCCCAGTACCCCGTTGTCCCTGATATCTCTTCCCTATTGACAGCCATTGATTCCGAAGCCTCATTTTTTACAGTCATAGACCTCAAGAACGCGTTTTTCAGTGTCCCCATTCATCCAGACAGCCAGTTTCTTTTCGGATTTTGTTTAAATGGAAGGAGCTACCAATTTACACGAGCTCCTCAAGGTTTCACAGAAAGTCCTAGCATTTATAGTCAAGCACTTAAGAGACAACTAGACAACATTCACATGCCAACAGACACTGCCCTGCTCCAGTATGTCGATGATCTACTGATCACAGCCCGTTCTGAACGTGCTTGCGAGCGAGCATCCCTTACAGTCCTGTATTTCCTTGCCGAGATGGGGCACAAGGTGTCCCCTTCGAAGCTTCAATTCTGTGTCCAGCAAGTGATCTATTTAGGCCACTTACTGTCCAAGAGGGGTAGGCAGTTGACACCAGACCGTATCCAGTTAATAGCGAGTCTTCCTCAGCCCGAGACCCAGAAGGAGGTACGTGCTTTTATCGGCCTTACTTCTTACTGCAGACAATGGATTCCTCAGTATGCATTTCTAGCTAAGCCACTGATACAGTTAACGACACAGGAGGCAGCCGTATCGACTGTCCTCCCTTGGACATCTGAACATACCCTTAGTTTCAATGAGTTAAAGAAAGCTTTATGTCAAGCTCCTGTTCTAGCTACACCAAACTACAGTAAGCCTTTTACACTTTTTGTCACAGAACGTGATGGTACAGCATTATCTGTTCTTACACAAGATCAAGCAGGTCAATACAAGCCCTGTGCTTATTTTTCGAGCACATTAGATCCAGTAGCCCAGGCTCTGCCTGCGTGCCTCAAGTCAGTTGCAGCCACAGCACTAGCTATCAGACAAAGTGATTCCATAGTATTAGGACATTCCTTGACAGTACAAGTTCCACACTCCGTGGAAGTTCTTTTAAACCGAACACAGACTCAGCACTTGACAATTGCACGTTTAACAGGTTATGAATTGACACTGTTCCAGCCACACATAGAAATCAGACGCTGCAACTTTCTAAATCCTGCTACACTGTTACCGTCAGTTAATTCGAATCCTGCCACACACGACTGTGTGGAAGTAGTTAACACTATGACTAAGCCAAGACAAGATCTGACAGATATTCCATTACCAGATCCTGACCTGACACTTTATGTGGATGGTTCATGTATGAGAACAAGTACAGGAGAACTAGTAGCCGCGTATGCAGTGACTACTGACACTGAAGTTATAGAAACACACCGTATTGACACCCTGTCTGCTCAAGCAGCAGAGCTAGTTGCTCTGACACAAGCCTGCATACACGCCAAGAACCTGAAAGTTAATGTTTACACAGATTCACGCTACGCATTCGGAGTCGTACACGACTTTGGAGTGCTCTGGCAGGAGAGAGGTTTCATGACTTCTCATGGAACCAAGATTCAGCATGGTCTCCTTATTCAAGCTCTGTTAGATGCAATACATTTACCGACATCCATCGCTATCATGAAATGCAAAGCACATACGAAAGTTACTGACATTATTTCCCAAGGTAATGATCTAGCAGATCGAACAGCCAAGCTTACAGCACAGACTCCAGACATTCCAGTTAATCCGACACAGACACATACTCCAGATCCGACTACATGTATGACAGTTAAGGACCCTACTCAAGATGTCATAGATATCCAGTTACATGCTACTCCCGAAGAAATCAAGAAATGGTCCGAACAAGGAAGGGTCCAGACAGATCAGGGATGGGTAACGAAGGGAAAAGCCACATGGTTTCTCCCCGACTCTATGGTTCAAGTCATTATCAATACCGCACATAGTCCAGCACATTTAGGAGAAAAAGCTATGTTAGACAGTATCCAGAACATTTGGTTCAACAAGCATTTACGAGCTGCAGCCAAGCAGAAAGTCCGTACCTGTATGATATGTTGCCAGTTTAATCCAGGTAAAAGTGTCCCGGTGGAACAAGGTGGATTCCAGCCCCCTGACCACCCTTTTGAAGTCCTCCAGATGGATTATATTCAGATGGAGCGATGTCGAGGTTTCAAGTATGTCCTTGTAGTTGTATGTGCTTTGTCCAGATGGACAGAAGCATATCCAGTCCCAGATTACACAGCCACGACCACTGCCAAGCAGTTGGTTCGTGAATTCTTCCCCCGTTACGGACTCCCTAGGGTCGTATATTCTGATAACGGCCAGCCATTCTCATCTGAGCTTATGAAACACATCTCCCTTTTGTTAGGGTACCAGTGGAAGTTCCATTGTGTACGCCATCCTGAAGCAGCCGGTCTCGTAGAGAGACATAATCAGACCCTGAAAATCCGCATCGCCAAAATATGTAAAGAGAAAGGTGTGGACTGGCTAGTAGCTCTGCCAGTCGCTTTGTTTTATATGCGCATGGTCGCACATTCCAGATCAGGTCTGTCCCCGTACGAGGTCGTATTCGGCCGCCCCCCTAATATGTGGGGTACACCTAGACCCCGAAGTATTACCGATGTTTCAAGTAATATGCTGACAGATTACCTAGCTTCCTTGATGTCTGCCCTACACTCTTGTCGTTCACAGGTTGCCGCCGCATTTCCAGACAATACCGAGGTGGCACCGCATGAAATCGTTCCCGGATGCATGGTTCTTGTCCGGAATTTTGATCGTTCAAGTCCGCTGGAGCCCCGCTGGAAGGAGCCCAAGCAGGTCCTCCTGGCCACCCGTACTGCCGTCAAGCTGGAAGGCAGGAAGGGCTGGGTCCACCTGTCCCACGTAAAAAAGTTTTATGGACTAAAGACTGTTTCCAAGAACATTTCCGAGGATTTTAAGGATTGCCAAAGTACTATTCTCAAGGACTGTCCCGCAAAAGACAATGATACAAATCCCTCCCTGTTAGAGAAAACTCCGCAACAGGAGTATAAGAAAAAATTAAGGTCTAGTAAAATAAGTCAGCCAGTTTGATTGTCTAAGTCCTCCCCTAGGTGAAACGGTTAGACCGGTTTCTGACATGTATATAATAGACCCCCACAGAGAGAGAGTTAGTGAGAAATCTAAAAGTTGCACTATTATTTTATGTTTTCTGCTATATCTCAGCCTTATGATTACCTGCACAAGTTATGCATTTTATTTGTGTTTTCCAGTTTCTAATGTAAATAAGTCTTCTATTGCTACAGTAGAGCACACGTTTAGTGATCTACCTCCCCATGAACTATCTTATCGTCTTGCTATGCGTAATAATTCCTTTATCCGCATGTTACATTATTCACACCAGACCAGCAATGCCACTAATTGTTGGGTGTGTGGTCGACTCCCCCCTTTCCGGACACCGAAGGGAGTTCTGCCACTCTTTCCTTATCCATTTTCACATAATGGTTCGTGTGGAGCATGGTCCACGTTAACGTCATCCTCAACAGATATGTCTTTTCTTAACAGTACATGTTTTCCAGACAAGCAAGGTCTTCCCCACAGAACAGGGTTAGATCTAGAAAATGAAGTTTATAATTTGGGTAATTATTCTTCGAATTTTATGGTCCTGAATGTTCAGTCTGATACTACTCCAGACTTACCTGCTATGTCAGTATTACCAGTCAAAGGTGAATTATGTGTCCGAAATAATGGTTCCGTACATGTAGGACATAGTGATTGTACTACTATTGTCAAGTATAGTGACAGTAGGAAATCTATTTTCAAAGCTTCACGTCATTCTTATTTTGTTTGTGGTCAGACCGCATATGTTCGTCTGCCCCTCGATTGGGAGGGAACCTGTTACATTGCCTTCCTACTGCCACCAGTTTTTCTAGCCCCACCTGACTACCATAGGAATTCCCACCTAGTACATATCAGACACAAGAGAGACCTCCCGATTGTCGATTATACTGAAACTGCTCTAGAACAATACATAGATATCAATAAAGGTGTCTTCCCCTATTTAGGTACTGTCGTGAATAGTAAACTGATACGTAGATTAACGAGAACCCTTGAAGCAGTAGTGATTGAGACTACTTCTGCTCTAGGTAACTTAACCGAAGAGCAATCCTTTATGAGAATTGTCGTACTCCAGAATCGTCTCGTCCTTGACGTCATACTGGCCGATAGGGGCGGGGCATGTACAGTCATCGGATCTAGTTGCTGCATTTTCATTCCTAATAACGCGCCGTCTGTTTATTCAGCTATAACCAGACTCCATAAAATTGCCCATCTGTTACACCAGAATCCAGGCACCTGGACATGGTCCGGTTGGTTCTGGAATATAATTTCCGCCTGGGGATGGAAAGTATTGTCCTTTCTAGGTATTGCAGTAGCGATCATATTCAGTTGCTGCCTCTGTATACAATGTGGCCCTGCGATTTGTGGCATTTGTGCTACCTCTTGTATTCCTAGTCCCAAGTCCCGTTCTAAATCCCGTTCCAAGAAAATTCGAGACGAGCAAATGATACTGTATGAAATAATAGATGGTATCATGAATATTGATGTTTCCTGATGGAAACGTAGTGACAAGGAGGGAATGTGGAAAAGTAAATTTTGCCATGTTCTGTGTCCCTACGTGTTCCCCATCTTATGTTATGTGTGCATGATTAATATGCATATGTATTCCCCATGTTTGATTAAAGACGCAATTACAGTTGTGTCCATCCCTAGTATGCCAGTTCCCAGTTCTCGTGAATACTACGAATATCAGGCCTATGTAAAGTTACGTTGCCACGTTTCTCAGTGTGCACGTTATTTCATTGAAAAGTCCCCGTTTCTAGGCCTCAAAAGGGCCCGGACACCAGATTCAGCTCCTGTCTCCTGAACCCTCGCTGAGGAGCGATACAGCCCCCACCTGTATCCTCGACCCTTCACTTACTTCCTGCCTCGCAGTGCCCGGCCCAGCCTGGCTCTGCCTACGAGTCTGCCAAGAGTATGTTATGATTCTAGTTATCAGTTCAGCCCTCCTTCTCTGCATTCCTAAGCTACTGAATCGCATCAATAGTTTCCGTCATTGTCTAGCCTTTACGTCTCCATGTAGGAGAAATACTGCATTTAATGGTCATTTAATATTCCTCAACACGCACTACATGTAGAATAATGCATGCTCCAGTCTTAGAGTCTGTTAGCCTCTCCCCTCCTGACTCTTAGTTTATATCAACATGTCCTCTAAACATTAGATACTAGATAGGGTTTAGGTACATGTCGCCCTGACTCTCCAGACTTCAGTCTCTACTCCTAGCGCAGAGTTCATAGCCCCCAGCTTCTCCTAGTAACACGTCATTGTCAGTTTGCGCGCACCATTAGGTTAGAGGTCCCGGCTCCTTAGGTAGCCCCCTCCATGTTTCCGCCCCATTTATGACATATTCTGTTACGTTTACATCACATGTCCATGTATACGCCTCTTGTTACACCCACTTTCACCCTTATCTTTCGCGACTGCTATTGACCACACCCACTGCTCCGCCTACTGTATTCACTGTAATGCAATTGTTTTAGTATATATATATTGTACATTGTTATTAAAGTTAGCGCGCTCATTCCCTGTCCCCCCTGCAGGGCCCTGCCATCCTGTTCCCGTGCAGGTTGTCCTGTTCCTGTCCTTTATGCTGTATTAAACCTGCAAACTCCTACTACCTCGAATCTTGACTCTTATTTATTGAGCTATCTGTTATTGCTATGTCCAGTCAAACCTAGATCCGGTATTATTTATTTATATACCACAACCCTAAAAACAATTATTCAAAATCTGTTGGGGTTGCCGGATAGGAACATTTTGCTGGGGACTTTAATATAGTATTAAATGCTTTAGTGGATAAATCCCCAAGCAACAGGGCTAATGTCTCGTCTAAATCTAGAGCCTTTTAAAAAACTATGATGAGGCAAAATGCGCTATTCGATATCTGGGGGAAAAGGTCGGGCACCCCATTGGGAGTGTCCTATAACAAAAAATATAGACACAAATCCAGGATCGATTATATTTTAATTAGCAATGACTTAAGAGGCAACATTAAAGATATAGGCTAGCTGACCCCCCATCTTTCGGATCACGCGGCCGTCTGGATGGATTTGGATCTTGTGGGGAAGGCTCATCAAATGGTCTGGTGATTTAATCATACACTCCTTTTAGATGAAGCCGAAATTGATTATTTGTCGCAGGAGATAATAAACCCTCCTAGTCATTACTATCGGTTCAGCTGACTCGTGCGTGGTCTGGGAGACCTTAAAATCCTTTTTGAGTGGTTTAGTCATGAATAGGACTTCGTAAAAAAATAGAAAGTATAGGGAGGACATTTTATCCATAGAGCATCAAATGCAGGAGGTTGAAAAAAAGATTATTAAAGAAATAGATCAGGATCAAACTCAATATTAATAGCTAATTTGGAATCTCTGAAAGCTCTTTTGGATAGTATAGTTCAGGCTAGAATCTCCAATAGGTGGGAGGTGAGCTAGCTTGCTCATTTTGAGTATGGCGAGGGGGCTGGTAGATTATTAGCCTGGAAGGGAAATCAGACAGGGTGCGTAACTTGATAAAGCAAATTAATGTCGCACATACCAACACACCAACAAGTAATGAAGATGAGATAGGAGATGCCTTTGAATCCTTTTTTAATGAACTATATGATGAGGATAACAGCATAGATAAAACCACTGCAAGAGATTGGTTAAATCCAATCCATCTCCCAGTTTTGGAATCCATCAAAAGGGAAAATCTAGAGGTGGAAATTTCACAACAGGAGGGAAGGAAGGCACTTTCTGCTTGTAAAGCTGGTAAGGTGGCAGGGCGGATTGCCTTTCGGCTGAAATTTACAAATCCCTGGGCGAAGAGATAATTCCATTCATGACCATGCTCTTTAATAAAATTCTAGTAGAGGGGGTTAAACCACCAACCTTGTGGGGAGAAGCAAACATCACCTTGATCCTGAAGACAGGTAAACCATCTACTAACTGTGGGTTGTATAGACCCATTTGACTCCTTAACTTTGACTATAAGGTTTTCACCAGGATTTTGGCCGATAGGTTAGGGGCAGTTGCAGGAGATCTGCTGCATACTGACCAGAAGGGTTTTTTAAAAGGCAGAAATCTTTTCGATCTAACGCACGATTTGATAGGCGTGATTGACTTTTCTTCCAATTTTACTCTTCCATTGGCAGCCATGACGTGGACGCAACAAAAGCCTTTGATAGGGTAAATTGGAACTTTCTTGCTGCCGTACTTGAGAAATTGAACTGTGGTCCAAAAATCTGCCAAACTATCAAATTCATATATAGCAATCCATCGGCAAGGCTGGTGGTTAATGGCAAACTGACAAAACCCTTCAGCATTAAGAATTTTTAAAGATAAACCAAAAATAGGGTTTAGAGGTCAACAGCGGTAGGGGGTTACTTGAGGTTGCACTGGACTGTGGCAAATCCAAAGTTCAGGCTGACCACGATGGAGGGCATGCTGGCTACAGGACTCAGGTAGGTCCCGCTGATAAAGCACCTTGATTAGAGCAAAGTTTTGACATTGAAGTCTTGGTGCCTTGGCGTCGATCCGCATAGGTGATGAATACCTATACGAGGCAGGCAGTGCATCACCATCAAGCCACGCTGTCTGTCATCGTTGAGTAAGCGCAAAGTCTTACGATTTTGATGGTTATATACAACAGAAATCACCTTTCAAGGGCCCAGGACTGGATTAGCACCACTTGGCACGGCAGGACTCACAGATGGCAGAGTCCAGGTGCTGTTGCAGAGTTGAAGAAAGTCTTTGATGGTCCTGAGACATCAGCACTGATAGCAAGCCAGTAAGTCCTTAAAGTCACTCTGGGTTCAAGTGAGATGGATCCATTCTATGTCCTCAGCAGGGCAAAGATCACAAGGTAGCAGTTCAGCTCAGCAAAGGAGAAATCAGTTCCTTCAGAGCAGCAGTTAGGCAAAATGACAATCCTTGTGGCATAGCAGCATTTACTCCACGCAGAGTTCTACACAGGTCCATTAGTGTACTGCCTTGGTAGGGTCAGAGCCCCAGTACTTATACTTAGTTGTACTTTTGAAGTGGGGGTGACTCAAAACAAGCCTTTGAAGTGCACATGTCCCCCTTTCATCCCAGCCCTGTCTGACAGCTAGCAGTAAGGGGTAATCAGTCCTTTATGTGGGATATATGATACTACCTATTCAGGTGTAAGTGTGATATCCCTCTTCCTGCCAGGAAGAGCTATCCGAATGTAGATGGATGTAGTTGAGTTCTCTGTTGCACCGACCCTTCCTGTGTTTGAGGCTGTCTAGAGGAAATTCACAAAGTGCAGCTATCACTCATCCCATATTTATATATTGGAGACAAGGTGCCAGGGAAACAGAGTAGTAAGAGCAAAGAAATGTCCACTTTCTAAAAAAAAAAAAAGTGGCATTTCTAAAACAGTAATGCTAAATCCAACCATAGCAATAAAGACGATTTATCATCACCATTCCAAAGATATGAAACAGGATGTAGCTACTCCTTTCTAAATCAGGAATTACAGCTCAAAAATTGCTCTATGGAATCCCCAATGCTAGCCTATGAGAGGCATGTAAAACTTAACACTACATGTCCTACCTTTTACTTGCACAGCACCCTGCCCTTAGGGCTACATAGGGCCTACATTAAGGGTGACTTATGTGTAATAAGAGGGGAATTTAAGGTTTGGCAAGTGGTTTTAAATGCCAGGTCGAAGTGGCAGTAAACTGCACACAGGCCTTGCAATGACAGGCCTGAGACAGGTTTTAAAGGCTACTTTGTTTGGGTGGCACAACCAGTGCTGCAGGCCCATGAGTAGCATTTAGATTACAGGCCCTGGGTGTATGATATACCACTTTACAAGGGACATATAGGTGCGCTAAATACACCAATCATGTATACATCAAGGAGCACATGCACGTTAGCTCTGGTCAGCAGTAGTAAAGTGCTCAGAGTCCTAAGGCCAACAGAAAGATACAGGTAAAAAGAGGACGCATGCAGTTAAAAAGGTTTGGGCGAAGGATGCCCTAAGGATAATAGGTCTAACAGTAATATTTAACAACATAGGACAAAAATATATTTCTAAATACATAAAACAAATATTTATTAAAAAGGAACCACAATATAAATTAATACAAAATTAACATTTATGTTATTTAATTTTATATTAAATATGCTCAGCAAATCTTTCAAAAACTTTAAGACAAAATAAAATGTTAAAACCCAAATACCATACAAAAATATTAACTAGATACACAAATATGAGATGATTTGAATACACTATTCTAACTATGATCCTAAAATTAATTGGGGAAAATTAATGTGTTGTGTGTGGTGGGGCTAGATGATCTATTACATTTCTGTATCACTATTGTTTATATAGAGGTTTTTTTGTATAAATAACGCACAATTTTGACAGATTTAATTTTTTTTATTTAATTCTTTATAATCATTTATAGTGTTGTAGTAGGTTCTTGGGTTTCTAGGGGGGCAGGGTGGGAAGTAATAATTAGGTGCAGGCTGCTAGGTGTGGAGGGTTTACAGTGGGTTGCTAATTAATTAATAATTGACTAACAAGTATTTATTTGTAAAGGTTTAGGGTGGGAAGCTAATCAATAATTAAATAATAATTCAATAATAATTGATTCATTCTTTTTTTATAATGTAAAATATGGAATACTCATATTTTAGTTGTAGGTTGCTAGGTTTGTAGGGATATTAGGTGGGGAGTTATTTAATTAAGAATTACATTATTCATTATTGTTTGTAAATTAATTATTTTGTTTAAATTTAAATATTTAAATTATGGAAGATTTTATTATTTTAATTATGTTTTAGTTGGGGACAGCTAGATTTGTAGGGGGTGTAGTCTGCAAATTTAATTAAGACTGAATTCATTAAAAAATAAGGATTAATTGTTAGGTAAATTATTTATAAATTGATTTTAATAATGTAAATAATGGGATACTTATTTTTTAGATTATATTTTAAGTGCAGGCTGCTAGGTTTGTAGGGTTTCCGGTTGGAAGATAATTAATTTGACTAACAATTATTAATGAATTGATAAATAATTATGATAATGAATTGTAATTATGTAAATGGATAAAAAATATTTGTGTATACATATTTATATTCTATATTTTATATAATTAAATATATATATCTCTATATATATATTTATAGTATAGACAAGTCAAACTTTATTTCACATTAATTAAATAGCATAAAAGTACATAAACACAATAAAAATAAACATTAGAGTTAAGAAAATACAATATCTTCACTCATCTATCCCATCTTCAGTGTAAAATCTATAACTAGTTCAACACTGCCCCCTAGAATCATTGGTACAATTAATCAAAAATGAGCTCAGTCTTCTTTTACATTTTACCATAGCTACACTCCAATTGATTATTTAAAATCACTACACTTTTAATACTAAAACAATTCAAACATGATACCAGATATGCATATAAATAGCTACATCTATCCTTTAAAAACCAATTAGCAGCCATAATTATGTTGCGAACTATGTCACTTTGCAATTGTTTACAGATGATTAGGTTATTATGGTCTGAACAATCTAAATTGGTAAGTAAGAGAGGGGATGAAATATTACTCTTCATCTTCTACTGCCTCTTACTAGAAACCATGGACCCTTAAAATTCATGTAGTGCGACAGATTTTCAATGCTGCCCACAGAAAAGATGTAAGCGTGAAACATACAAATTGATTATCCAGTCACTGTAAAAATGGCAAAGCAATAAGGTACGTTCTAAAATTATGTTTCCATAATACTGGTATCAAATACTTTTTTCTCTGACTAGTATATAAAGAACAAAAGAACTAAATGTGTGAAATAGACTGAGGGGACTTTCCTTCACATGGACAAAGCAGTAACTGTTTTACTGAATGTTCATTTACAGGGCAACCCATCATTAATGGAATATAGTTTAACCGAAACCTTGTCAACACAAATCTGTCTTGGGAGTTCTCTACAAAAGACAAAGAAGAAAGTGCACCATGCTTCATATGAGGTATGTTTATACCTCATATCAAGCACGGTATACTCCTATTGTACTTTTATCTTTGTTTAAAATCCATCTGTCTCTTTTTGCTTTGATCATAAAAATATCCTTAGGCTTGGCCTTTGAATAACTGGCACATAATGGGGGTTATCATAGAGGTCATTTAGACCCAGAGATGTAAGAGTTGTCTTCACTTGAGTAATCCAAGGGATTCTAAATGCATGACCTACCTTCAAGCTATTGCTTAATATTAACTCATTCAGTTTGACCGTCTCCCTCTTCCATATCTAGTTCCATAATAGTATGGGAGCCAGCCATTTTAATAAAATCACTGATGTACGGTAAACCCAATTCCTCATGACTAATGTAGTTTGAGAAGGCTTGTGATAGTGCTAATAATCTTTTGCAGAATGAGTCCTCAATGCGCTGTAACGCCCCGATATCTGCCATACCCAAACTGCAGCCCCATATGTAGCAATTGATTTGGCCTTGGCAAAATACATCTTCACCATTTCCTGAATGGGTTTAAAGCCTAATTGTTTTGCAAATTTAAAGAAGGCTATTATGTTTTTTTTTCCATTTGATTAGCTCTATTAAGAATCATGGCCTACTAGTTTAATTTATTGTCAAAAGGTACCCCTAGATATACACATTTCCACAATACTTATATTCTTCTTTTTTCTATAAAGAATATCTTCTTTTTTTTGTTGCCTGCCCCTATAATAAGTGCAAATGTTTTAGTCTCATTGACACGTAAATCTAGACTGGCTTCTCAATGAGACTCTGCAGAGCCGTAGGAGTTCTGGCCAAAAGTACTTCATCATCTCCATAAAGAAGGATTGGAAGGGGGCATGAATTGACATATGGGGTGTCTTTTGCATTTTCAGTTAATACGTTCTCTAAATTTTTCGGGTAGAGGGCAAATAAAATAAAAAAATATATTTATATATATATATATATATTACCTACTGGCGATAGCCAGTAGGTATATATAGTTAGGATTTTTTCTCTATGGGATTTCTGAAAATTCTATGTCTAATAACTTTGGCGTTTGTGGACGGAATTGGCTGCAATTTTCAGGAAAATGGCACATTTTGTTTCTGAGCAGCCCCTAAAAATTTGGGGGGTTTCGTTAAGGGGGGGCCGAGAAAAAAGGGGGGTCCCAAAACGTGTTTTTAACATTGAGTTTTCCATAGGGCGGTTGGCCTCACTTTTAGCTCGAACGGCTGAATGGATTTCCACAAAACTTGGCAAAATTGTAGGGACTGGTAGCCCGATGTGCCTTTGCTATGTCTCAAGATATATGCTCCAGTGGTTTTTACGAAAATTAACTTTGAAAAATATATATTGGGCTACATTGGGCTATATATATGTTGGAGCCCAAATGTAGCCCAATGTAGACCAATGAAGCCCAATGAAGCCCAATGTAGCCCAAAGATGGCCGCCAGAGACAAAAAAAAACAAATGTAGCCCAAATATCAGCCAGATGTAGCCCAACTTTGAAAAATATATATTGGGCTACATTGGGCTATATATATGTTGGAGCCCAAATGTAGCCCAATGTAGACCAATGAAGCCCAATGAAGCCCAATGTAGCCCAAAGATGGCCGCCAGAGACAAAAAAAAAACAAATGTAGCCCAAATATCAGCCAGATGTAGCCCAACTATAGCCCAGTGACAGAATGTCCCAGAGTGTTTTAAAGAACAACTAGAACGCTAACAGTCTTACTTATGACAAAAGTATGACACACCTGAAGTCATCTTGATTGGAATAAAGTGGTAAAACTTAATACATTTAATTTGAAAAGGAACAAAATAAGGGGTTTCATTTTGCCATAGAAATGTTATATATATATATATTACCTACTGACGGTCGCCAGTAGGTATATATAGTTAGGATTTTTTCTCTATGGGATTTTTGAAAATTCTATGTCTAATAACTTTGGCGTTTGTGGACGGAATTGGCTGAAATTTTCAGGAAAATGGCACATTTTGTTTCTGAGCAGCCCCTGAAAATTGGGGGGGGGGGTTCGTCCAGGGGGGGTCGAGAAAAAAGGGGGGTCCCAAAACGTGTTTTTAACATTGAGTTTTCTATAGGGCGGTTGGCCTCACTTTTAGCCCGAACGGCTGAATGGATTTGCACGAAACTTGGCAAAATTGTAGGGACTGGTAGCCCGATGTGCCTTTTGTAGGTCTCAATATATGTGCTTCAGTGGATTTTGAGAAATTAACGTTCAAAAAAAGATATATATCTGTAACAGCGGACCGGGCAGCGGTCCGGTTCGCGGACTTTTCGCGCAACGGAGCTTTGTGAAGCGAAGCTGATTGGTTCTCCGGCGTCTGTAAACATTCCAAACAGTCCCTAGCGGCCGCCATCTTGTCTCTCGGTAGGATCGAGAGACAAGAGGAGGCCAAAGCGAAGGGGCAAATGACCATAAGGGGGCATAGTAGATCCTCGCTGACCCCCTAGGTTTGATGTGGAGGTTTTAAAAGGGCCCCGCGGGGCAAAAAAAAATAATAATAATAATAATCGAACGGCTGAATGGATTTGCACGAAACTTGGTAAAATATTAGGGACTGGTAGCCCGATGTGCCTTTGCTAGGTCTCAATATATGTGCTCCAGTGGATTTTGAGAAATTAACGTTCAAAAAAAGATATATATCTGTAACAGCGCTCCGCTTCGCGTAACGGAGGTTTGCGAAGCTGATTGGTCATTCTGTCACTGGGCTATAGTTGGGCTACATCTGGCTGATATTTGGGCTACATTTGTTTTTTTTGTCTCTGGCGGCCATCTTTGGGCTACATTGGGCTACATTGGGCTTCATTGGGCTTCATTGGGCTACATTGGGCTACATTTGGGCTCCAACATATATATAGGCCAATGTAGCCCAATATATATTTTTCAAAGTTAATTTTCGTAAAAACCACTGGAGCATATATCTTGAGACATAGCAAAGGCACATCGGGCTACCAGTCCCTACAATTTTGCCAAGTTTCGTGGAAATCCATTCAGCCGTTCGAGCTAAAAGTGAGTCCAACCGCCCTATGGAAATGAAGGAAATGAATGGGTAATTTGTAATTAGCAAATAGCTCATCGCAAACTAGGAATGGTAAAGAATCGCTATTTATTCCTTAAAGTTCGCTATTTAGGAAATGCAAAAAACTTTGATGATACATATGGAGGTTCATCTCGAACAAGATAAGAAGTATAGGGATAGATTTATGATGACTGGCGCATCACCAGGGATGTGTTAGTCATTCTGTGCCGCTGTTCCGTCACCTATGGTGTGCTGCATTTACAATGCGGCGCATCATGGGGCAAAAACAGCACAGATGCGTGATGTATCTGTGCCGTAAAGGTGGCGTATTGCTGGAGTTGTATCGCAAGTGTGATGAAGCTCCAGCAAGGGTCGGGGGTGCCCCTGTCGCAGGGTTTCTGTTCTCACACAGAACTGTGGACAGAGGATTGGAACCTCGGCGAATTAGGGTGCCCCAAAACTCACCTTAGTAATCAAAAACCCCTTAGCAAGCTAGGTACAGTGTCACATTGGATATAACAAACTCTCAATGTTTAGACAATCCAGAATATGAACTTATAGTACCTCAGGATACGTGGAACTCATGAACAGTCGGTCGTTATATATTTCTTAGAAACCAGAACATGGAGTTAAGAAGAACACATGTGTATTTGAAATGTTTATTTACTAATGCCGTGTTCTCAGGCGTAGTATCTTAGATAATACAAGTACACATATTATCAGTAGCAAAATTACCAGCATAGTTACTAGTACATAAAAAGCGAATGGTGACAGTATGTTAACATGCTGTAAATGAATAAGAGTTATCAACACTTATAAGCAGCCGCGGGCCGTGGAGGGAGTTACGGTGGGGCAGGGAGGCGGGGAGGGGGAGGGGCAGGGTGGAGAGGGCTCCACCCTGCCCCTCCCCCTCCCCGCCTCCCTGCCCCACCGTAACTCCCTCCACGGCCCGCGGCTGCTTATATCTCACCCTCCCTAATACACATATTATATTATTTGCTAAGAAGGTCTGTTTGTGTTGGTTTAGGGCGTGCCCATACTTTAGTGTCTTAGATTTGAAGGAATCACATCAGCATACACCAGCTCTCTCTTCATGTGAACCGCATCAACTGTTGTGTATGTGTGTTCGGCAAAGCAATATAAAACCCGCCTCATGCCCAGAATTGGCAGAAGCTGCACTTATGTTATGAGTATGAAGTCGTGGAGATCAGATCTCATAACAATTCTGTATCGTGTTGTTCTTGAAACTTCAGCACTCGCTGTACAGATATAGTTTAACAAGCAAAGCAGATAGTAGAGCAATAACATATTATTCTCATGTAAACCACGATGAACTACTAGGTTGAAAGCTAAAGCAACAACTAAGTTTCGTGTGCAGAAGTTGCAAAAAAGGAAAAATGGCGTTTAAACCGGTAATGAGCCCATGCTAACTTAACACGGTGTAAAGATATCCAGGACCTAGATGACACCTCCCCATGATCCGGAAACAAACTGAATAAGATAATAGAAGTGCCATCTCATGAGAGCAGATTGCAAGTTTATATGTGGACGGTCCGCAAGGTAAAACATTAAAAACTAGGAAAATTTAATGCTAAAGAAAAATAAAACAGCCAAGTACTTTATCGAGTCTTAAGCCAATAGGCAAGCTAAATAATAAAAACTTGACAAATAAGTCAATGAATTGTCAATGAAATGCTAGTACTCAGCATATCAAACATGAAAAAGGTCTATGACATAACTGTGTATGCAAAATAAGCTGCAACAGCCTCCAATAGGAAGTCACCGTCTTCATCCGAAAAGAGTTCAGCCATCCAATTTAAAAGCGGAAAAGAACATACGTGCTCTCCCAGCACCGGATCCTCTATCACCATCAGAGGACAGCTCGGTGGGTTTTCAAGAAAGCTCTGTTCCAAGAAAGACTGTGTTGCCGCCAGTAAATTCCAGGGACCAATTAGTCCATGCATCAATGCCACAGCCATAATCCTTTCGCCAGGACAAACCAACTCGTGAGTAATGATAGGAGTCATCAGCTGATTAAAGTCGACGTCAGGAGAAACCGGTCCGCAGAGACACAAATCAATGGCCCAATCGAAATCACAGGTCAGGCAGTGAAATACAGGCTGGACACAGGTGAAGTAGGAGAATCGAAAAGATAATCCATATGCCGTGCTTAATATCGCCAACGGCATTGTGCCATAATATTCTAGCATGCGATTGCGGAACAGTGTCAGCAGCTGCAGGGCGGGAGCATCCATATTTAAAAATGTAAAAAAGCACAAGAGCGTCCGCTGGTAATGCAAGTAAAAATGGCAATCCAAGAAGCACAGTGGAGAAAATAGAATGAAAGAAAGCAGGGATGACTCCAAAGATTTTCTCAAATGAAGTCACGAGACCACTGGTAACAACTTTAAAAAAGTGCGCCAGGGCCTTTGTGGAGGACGCGTTAAAGATAGTCCGAACCATCTTGCTGAAATGCAAAGGCGAATCAGTATTGAAAAGGGTCTGCACCTCTGTACGGGTGTTCGCTATGTGAAGCACGAAAGTTTCACGGGCCGAACTCAAGGCCACCTCTCTCTGAGACAAAAGAGCTCTTATTCTTGCCATGCCGTTGAAATCTGCTCCCAAGGTTGGTATTTGTGGCCAGATTGAAAACTCCCTATGTTCATGTGTGGGAGGAAATAGAACATTTTTGCAGCAAATAACCCGTTCACTTACTGTTACGATAAAAGGAATACTTTTAATTAACCCAGAACAATCTTCATTATTGAGCATCAAATAACTACCATTTTCCAACAACTTGAACGTGGGGATGATAGCAGGAACTGGCGTGCCTTGCAACACGCAAGCCATATTTGGTCGGTGTTTGTTGCATGAACCGTGTAACTGTATGTGCCTACACATTAGTGAATGATCTGGCGTCTCAGTGCATTCCACTCCATTCAGATAAACTTCTTGATCATCTTTGAAACATCTGTATGTGTATGGAAGCGAATAGACCTCATGAAGAAAATCACTACCTAAAGGTTCATAACGACCTATTGGTATATATTTCATACAATTTGAAAACTTATATAAAGCAAAAGGCAGCGTTATTAAACCGTGGATAAGGCACGTTGCCAAAAAACCCGCAATCCTCTGCTGATGATGTCACTGAGCATGTCATGAATGATGTAATATGTGACATCATCAGCAGTGGATTACGGGTAATAGTATCTCTAGTTTACTCCCCTATAGCTGTCTTTCTTTTAACATAAGTGTCTGTTTCCTTCCCTTATACTTACTGTTCTTTTTTGAATAAAAAATTTTTGGTTCACTTCCGGTTCGCGTACCGGCGAGCGAACTGGGAAGCGAACTACGAGAAATAGAGGTTGGCACAGTTCCAAATATTGTACCAATTTTTTAATAACGGGGAGGTAGTTCTGAAAAGAACTTTTTTTTTAATTGTTTTTGTTGTTTTATATTTTTTTTATTATTTTTCTGAACATTTTTTTACTGTTTTTGAATTTTTCTGAACAGTTTTAATTTTTTTTTGGTTTTTCTTGGAGGGGGCAATGAAAACGATTCATTGTAAAGGGCTCAACAGGAGCAACAAAACAAAAAAAAAGAATTTATTATTTGGGGCGTTTCGTACAAACTTGCATATGATAGTCAATAGCTCTGTTGATCAGAGTGATGCTTCTTTCTCCGTAGCAAATGAATCCACTGCAATGTACGCAGACGTGTTTTACTTCACCAAATCTCATTTGTATATTTGGCACCATCTCCCTGCCCTCTGGTCCCGTTACTTCCGGTACAACAGATCTTCTGGCCATAATAGGGAGATTATCTAGGTCGTTCCGAAACTGTGCAGCACTGTAGTTGTTAGGATGCCACCTAGTCATATGGCGATGCATTGTGTAGTTTCCGAAGCTGTATTTTTTGTCGGTCCCT
Organism: Lissotriton helveticus; assembly: GCF_964261635.1. NCBI lineage: Eukaryota > Metazoa > Chordata > Amphibia > Caudata > Salamandridae > Lissotriton > Lissotriton helveticus. The sequence continues at coordinate 641,852,443 of NC_136071.1, read as the reverse complement.
CTGGACAGTCTATCTTGACATATAAGGCAAGTTACGTATCTTGCATTTACTTTTTTCTGACCTTTGGGAATTTTAAAAAATTGCCAAATGAAGTTTTCTTTCCGGTGAGACGTCCTGGGCTCCTCAGGCAAAAACTGCCTCTCTTCGTGCTCGTCGTCCTGTTCCTCTTCTTCCTCTTCTTGTTGAATTATAACTTGAGCAGGTGGTCCACTCTTCCTTGGATGTGGTGGAGGTGGTGGGGAAGCACAATCTGAAGCTACTAAAGAAGCCATTGCTCACTGGTAACAAAGGGTCTTTCTCTCACAATGATGAAAGTCAGAGTGAGGAAAGAAGGAGGGATTTTCATCATTTGGGAAAAACAAGAGTTCTCAACCAATGAAAAGTGTTCATTTTAGATTATATGACCTAGTCTTACATCATTAGGAAACCAAAAGTGAAATGAACCAATGAAAAGTGTTATTACCAAGTCACATGACCTGCTGTGTTTACGTTAAGCGCTTTGCAGGGCCTCCCGCTTTGCTTCCAGAAACCTGTGCTTTGCGACTCGGTAAGCGTACTAGTTCGCTAACGTAGCACGTCATATGACGTATCACGCGACAACGTGAAACGTCATGCGGACGGGAGGCGTCACGATGTTGTTTTCTAACGCGGCAGTTGCAGTAAAGAAACGTTTACCGGCTCGCGGTCTATTTCGCGGCATCAAGGTCAGCTAACGGGAAGCTTCCCGATTCGCGAAGCGGGAACGAAGAAAAAAAATATTAAAAAAAAAAAATTATTAATAAACATATAAAATATATTTTTGGATTTAAAGAAGAATACATTTTACAGCTACAAATATTAGCTGTTAAAAAACCAATGAAATTCACTGAAAAAACCATAGGTTATAGACCATATATAGTTAGGAATTAGCATTTACAAAACCTTGAAAATTCACTGAAAAAACCATAGGTTATAGACCATATATAGTTAGGAATTAGCATTTAAAAAACCTTATTTTACTCACACAAAACCATTGAAATTCCATATATAGTTAGTTGCACTAACTATATATCGCGCACCCGCAATCCACTGCTGATCATGTCACATATTACATCATTCATGACATGGTCAGTGACATCACTGATGACATCACTGATGACATCTCAAATGACATCACTGATGAGATATATATATGCAGCATGCAGCAAGCCCCTGTCGTCAAGGGTCCGGATTTCTCTGGTCAGCTCCACAGCGCCGCGCTACAGTTCCAGTTATGGATCCATCCGGTACCCGTCCCTCTCGCAGGATGATCGGAGTGGTTGAGGTCGGAATATACCTCTGTTAGGGCATCATGCCCCTGCTCTATTTTCGACCTGCCTGAAGGACTGACAGTTTGAGGGGGCCCAAGGAGAGACTTTGTTCGAATGAAACAACCCCGCATCAGCATTCATAAACCCAGCTGCCTTTTTTCCTCGCCTCCGATTTATTTCACCACTTTGGAACAATCTTTACCCTTCCCCACAACACCGGCCTGGAGTGTATAAACATGTTGCATTCTGGGAGTTGTGGTGCGCAGACATGAGTCGTACTGCAACAGGTGAGCTTTATCGCATGGGGGAGGAGCGGAGTGGCGCTTTTAACAACGGGCGGCAGGTTGGCTGTTCGAGACTTTGTCAGGTGTTGGGCGCTGAGGAAGGCCAATGCGCCGAAATGCATTCGCCGCCACCAGACTGCTGTTTTCTTTTTTAATAAAGCCCCTCCTTACATTTCCCCTCGTGGCTGCTGCTTCTCTTTTCTTTTGGGGAGAGACTTACCTGAATATATATATATATATATAACATTTCTATGGCAAAATGAACCCCCTCATTTTGTTCCTTTGCAAATTAAATGTTTTAAGTGTTAACACTTTATTCCAATCAAGATGACTTCAGGTGTGCCATACTTTTGTCATAAGTAAGACTGTTAGCGCTCTAGTTGTTCTTTAGAACACTCTGGGACATTCTGTCACTGGGCTATAGTTGGGCTACATCTGGCTGATATTTGGGCTACATTTGGGCTCTTTTGTCTCTGGTGGCCATCTTTGGGCTACATTGGGCTACATTGGGCTACATTGGGCTACATTTGGGCTCCAACATATATATAGCCCAATGTAGCCCAATATATATTTTTCAAAGTTAATTTTCGTAAAAACCACTGGAGCATATATCTTGAGACATAGCAAAGGCACATTGGGCTACCAGTCCCTACAATTTTGCCAAGTTTTGTGGAAATCCATTCAGCCGTTCGAGCTAAAAGTGAGGCCAACCGCCCTATGGAAAACTCAATGTTAAAAACACGTTTTGGGACCCCCCTTTTTTCTCGGCCCCCCCTGAACGAAACCCCCCCAAATTTTCAGGGGCTGCTCAGAAACAAAATGTGCCATTTTCCTGAAAATTTCAGCCAATTCCGTCCACAAACGCCAAAGTTATTAGACATAGAATTTTCAGAAATCCCATAGAGAAAAAATCCTAACTATATATACCTACTGGCTATCGCCAGTAGGTAATATATATATATATATATATATATATATATATATATGTATATATATATATATTACCTACTGGCGGTCGCCAGTAGGTATATATAGTTAGGATTTTTTTGAATAGGGATTTCTGAAAATTCTATGTTGAATAACTTTGGCGTTGATGGACGGAATTGGCTGAAATTTTCAGGAAAATGGCACATTTTGTTTCTGAGCGTCCCCTGAAAGTTTGGGGGGGGTTCGTCAAGCGGGGGCCGAGAAAAAAGGGGGGTCCCAAAACGTGTTTTTAACATTGAGTTTTCCATAGGGCGGTTGGACTCACTTTTAGCTCGAACGGCTGAATGGATTTCTATGAAACTTGGCAAAATTGTAGAGACTGTTTGCCCGATGTGCCTTTGCTAGGTCTCAAGATATGTGCTCCAGTGGATTTTGAGAAATTAACGTTCAAAAAAATATATATATCTGTGACAGCGTCCCGGTTAGCGCCCCGGTTCGCGTACCAGACGCGTAACGGAACTTCGCGAGGAGAAGCGGATTGGCTCTCCGGTGACTCTCAACATTCTAAACAGTCCGGAGCGGCCACCATCTTGTCTCTCGGTAGGATCGAGAGACAATAGGTGGAAATAAACGAAGGGGGAAATTAATGAAAGGGGCAAGGTAGAGCCCTCCTGACCCCCTAGGATTGATGTGGGGGCTATTAAAGGGCCCTGCGGGGCAAAAGAATAAAATACATTTTTTTTCGATTTTTCGCGGTGGAAGCGCTACCCGGTACGCGAACCGGGTAGCTCACCGGTAGCGTAACGGGAGTCCGCCATCTTGTGTTTCGGACGAATTTAGTCACAAGATGGAGGATAAACAATGTTGGGAATGGGTATAAGGGGGCACGGGAGACATATCCTGACCCCCTAGGTTTTCTGAGGGTGGCTGAGGAGGCCCATATATGTAAAAAAAAAACACCTTTTTTTTTCAAATTTTCGCACGGTTAGCGCCCCGACCGCGCACCGGGTAGGGTTCCGGAAAGCGATACAAGGGGAAAACCAAGGGAAATAGTAAAATAATATTTTAGAGTGCTTTGAGGTAGGGTAGCTCTGAATAGAGCTGTTGTGTTGTGTGGGTGATGTAAGTACTAACATGTAGGTACCAATGAAGAGTCTAAAATTCAATGTACACCGTCTCCTCTGTAGATATTTTGTATGTTCTAATATGGGTTATTTAAATGTAAATGTGTGGAAAAGCACTTCATGCTTTAAAGCAATTGTATTTTTGAACTGATTGTTCTTTCCTCTTAGTCCTCCTCTTTGTTTTTTTTTCCCCACACTCTTCTTCAGCATGATAGTTGATAAATTTGTTCCCTCAAAAAATGTATATACATAAAAAAATTATATTAAATAGATATAAAATATATTTTTCCTTTAAAAGAAGAATACATTTTACAGCTTTTGATATTTGCTAATAAAAAACCATTGAAATTCACTGAAAAAACCATAGGTTATAGACCATATATAGTTAGGAATTAGCATTTACAAAACCTTGAAAATTCACTGAAAAAACCATAAGTTATAGACCATATATAGTTAGGAATTAGCATTTACAAAACCTTATTTTACTCACACAAAACCATTGAAATTCGCATATATAGTTAGTTGCACTAACTATATATCGCGCACCCGCAATCCACTGCTGATCATGTCACATATTACATCATTCATGACATGGTCAGTGACATCACTGATGACATCACTGATGACATCTCAAATGACATCACTGATGACATCACTGATGACTACATCCAGTGACTGTATGTTTCTGTAAAGTTAAAATATGTCTTACATATTGAAGAATGAGTGGATGTATAAGTGTCTGGATGAAGGATTTAGTAGGTGCATGACTGACTGTATGAGTGAGTGATTAAATGTGTCTCACTGAGTGCATGGGTTAGTGACTAAACTGTTTTAATTTGTGCATCATTATGTCTGTTGTTCTGTAAACTGCTGCATGTGTTGATCAGTAGCTATATGAGTAACTATATGGGTTATTGATTGGTTGCCCAAGTATTTGTATGGGAGACTGAGTGTGTGTGTGGGTGGCTGGGAGGTGTATGACTCTGTGCATAGATGTGTGAGCAGTTGATTCACTAGATGTATGGGTTCAAAAGTGCATGTGGAAACAGCTGTATGGGCGGTTGACTGTGTGCATGAGTGTATTGGTGAGTGAATGGATATCTCAGTGCTACATGTCAAAGTAAGTACATATGTAAAACACAGTACATGTGAGAGTTGACATATATAAATAACTGTGCATAAGAGCCAGTGAATGTGTGAGTGGCTGTATGGATCATTGTGAACTTGTATCAGGGATTGTATAAGAGAGTAAATATGTGTTAGTATATGTTTGAATAAGTAAGGTGTGTATAACTGTATAGTTGAGGAAATGGAGGTGTGATTGATTCTTTGCATGACTGACTAGGTGTGTGAGTAACTCCATGGATGAGTGACAGTCTGTGAGTGTCTGTTTACACTGAGTGTATCTAAGGTTATATTAGAGTCTGAAGAGGTTCATCGTATTATCACATGAATGATGTCATCAGTGATGTGATCAGTAATGTCAAATGAGATGTCATAAGTCATGTCACCAGTGATGTCATTTGAGATGTCATCAGTGATGTCATCAGTGATGTCATTTGAGATGTCATCAGTGATGTCATCAGTGATGTCACTGACCATGTCATGAATGATGTAATATGTGACATGATCAGCAGTGGATTGCGGGTGCGCGATATATAGTTAGTGCAACTAACTATATATGCGAATTTCAATGGTTTTGTGTGAGTAAAATAAGGTTTTGTAAATGCTAATTCCTAACTATATATGGTCTATAACCTATGGTTTTTTCAGTGAATTTTCAAGGTTTTGTAAATGCTAATTCCTAACTATATATGGTCTATAACCTATGGTTTTTTCAGTGAATATATATATATATATAATTTTTTTTTTTGTTGTTGATTTTTGTGTATACTATCTATGCCCATATAGGGCAAGATCACCCAATCGCATATCTCCATACAAACATGAGAGGGCCAAAGGAAATAAGATATATTTAAATTTTGATGAATGTGACACCTAACATTTAATTCCAGAAAATACGTTTACAATGTAAAACCTGGAAAACAATGTGCAATATATAATCCTCCTGGTTGCCAATCCTGATTAGTCTGGGAATATGAAAAGATACTTTTGACCAACGAGCACATTGTAGTAATAATGTGTAAGAAATTTATGATGAAATGTATTTTTTGTTGTTATAGGTGTCCCTTTGACTTAACTTGATAGATATGCGATGAAATGAACTCACATAATAATAATTTGGTTATTTTTATGTCTTTTTAAACTGCACGAGCACTATTTACACACCATTTAACCCGCCATGTAAATTTTGTATGTTATTGCTTGACTCGATGTTGTACATTGTAAGATGGCCGCCGATCAGGCAGAATCTAGTCCTCTTTCTATGATGTGGAGGAGGTGGGGATAAAATGGTGTTTCCTACTGTAATCAGGTTGACACTGACGAAGCCCTAGTGGTGAAACGCGTTTGTCGAGGGGGCAGGGGGTCTGCCAAATAAAATGTGTTGGAAGATGAATTATGACAGGACGCTGAATGATTAGAAGCTTATTTAATGGCCATCCACTCTCCTCATATATATATATATATATGTATATTACCTACTGGCGGTCGCCAGTAGGTATATATAGTTAGGATTTTTTCTCTATGGGTTTTTTGAAAATTCTATGTCTAATAACTTTGGCGTTTGTGGACGGAATCGGCTGAAATTGTCAGGAAAATGGCACATTTTGTTTCTGAGCAGCCCTTGAAAATTTGGGGGGGGTTCGTCCAGTGGGGGCCGAGAAAAAAGGGGGGTCCCAAAACGTGTTTTTAACATTGAGTTTTCCATAGGGCGGTTGGCCTCACTTTTAGCCCGAACGGCTGAATGGATTTGCACGAAACTTGGCAAAATTGTAGGGACTGGTAGCCCGATGTGCCTTTTGTAGGTCTCAATATATGTGCTCCAGTGGATTTTGAGAAATTAACGTTTAAAAAAAGATATATATCTGTAACAGCGGACCGGTTAGCGCTCTGGTTCGCGGACTTTTCGCGCAACGGAGCTTTGTGAAGCGAAGCTGATTGGTTCTCCGGCGTCTGTCAACATTCCAAACAGTCCGTAGCGGCCGCCATCTTGTCTCTCGGTAGGATCGAGAGACAAGAGGAGGTCAAAACAAAGGGGGAAATAACTATAAGGGGGCATAGTAGATCCTCGCTGACCCCCTAGGTTTGATGTGGAGGTTTTAAAAGGGCCCCGCGGGGCAAAAAAAAAACAAAATAATAATAATCGAACGGCTGAATGGATTTGCACGAAACTTGGCAAAATATTAGGGACTGGTAGCCCGATGTGCCTTTGCTAGGTCTCAATATATGTGCTCCAGTGGATTTTGAGAAATTAACGTTGAAAAAAAGATATATATCTGTAACAGCGCTCCGCTTCGCGTACTTTTCGCGTTACGGAGCTTTGCGAAGCTGATTGGTTCTCCGGCGTCTGTCAACATTCCAAACAGTCCGTAGCGGCCGCCATCTTGTCCCTCGGTAGGATTGAGAGACAAGAGGAGGCCAAAGCGAAGGGGGAAATGACCATAAGGGGGCATAGTAGATCCTTCCTGACCTCTTAGGTTTGATGTACCATTTTGCCAAGTTTGGTGTAATTCCGTTCAGCCATTCAGGCTGTAGACGTATGTAAATGTCCTATGGAAAATTGCATGGGGAAAACACATTTGAAAGTGTTGAAATTTAGAACCAATTAAAATGTTACTTTGGTTTTGTATTTGTGTGTGATGAAAGTTAATTGGTTATGTATATATGTCAAATGAGAGGAAACCACAGCCATTTTGTGATACTACTGTCTGAGGTACATTTGTGAGGAATTTTTGGTGGTGAATTTCTGGTGTTTGATTTACACAGTACTAACACTTCTGCTACTTTTAAAAAGGTGAGTTGTTAATTTGTATGGGGAACTATGTTGTACACTTGAAGATAATTTGAAAAATGTTTTCTGTTATTTATTTGCAGTCCTTCTGTTATACTAAATACTTGATAAAGTTAGTTTTATATTATGTATTACTAAAGACGATAAATGAAAGTGATTATTTTTTTCTGCAATTTACAGCAAGCAATTTCAAAATAAAATGGCTCACAATGAAGAGACCGTGGCAATTTCTTTTGAATTGTCCACTACATTGATTGAAATTGAGAGCACCAATAATGAAATATTGTCACAAGGAGGACATGACTTGTATGATTCCATTAGATTGATTGAAATGGACAGCACCAAGAATGAAATATTGTCACAAGGAGATGACTTGAATGATTCCACTACATTGATTGAAATTGAGAGCACCAATAATGAAATATTGTCACAAGGAGGAGATGGCTTGTATGATTCCATTAGATTGATTGAAATGGACAGCACCAATAATGAAATATTGTCACAAGGAGGAGATGACTTGAATGATTCCACTACATTGATTGAAATTGAGAGCACCAATAATGAAATATTGTCACGAGGAGATGACTTGAATGATTCCACTACATTGATTGATATTGACAGCACCAATAATGAAATATTGTCAGAAGGAGGAGATGACTTGAATGATTTTTTTGATCAATCTCTTGATGGCGAATTTATCGAGTGTTTGGAGACCATAGAGTTACAAGAATCATCATTGCAGACTTTTAATGAGGAGATTCCAGATGAGATGATTGAAGAGGAAATTACTGATGAGGACATGTTACTAGTTCTTTCAAATTTAGAAAATTCTGAAGAATAAATTTATATTTAGAAATCAAAAATTGTTTGAGACATTATTCATTTTTATTTTTAATTTATGAGGTTGTAGCGAAGTGATTGTAGTATAAAATGAGACTTATAGTATAGAGTGCAACATTTTTATGTTACATGGTAAGTTTACTCATATTTACTTCCCTTCTGCCACTATATTATCTCCAATGTGTATTTGACATGTCTTCTTCATCTCCGGCCTCCTTTCTCTCACTGTGTGTCTCCGATGCATCTTATCGCTGGTATTTTGTGTAATTACAGAAGAGAGTAAAATAAAATAGTTCGGAACGTGAAAAGGGGGCAAAGTAGAGTACTCCTCACCCCCTAGGCCTTTTTAGGCGGTCCCAAAAGGATCAGTTTCTGCTTTCCTGAGAGATTATGGTATGAGTTCCATATACCACAATAACTTGCATTACAACATGCAAGATATCTATCTCCTATTACCAACTTTTGGAGATATTCGCGCTAAGCGCGAATATCTCCAAAAAGTAACACCTGCCCTGAGCAGTTCTTAGCCATGTTATCCAATGGGAGGTGGATAACATGGCTAAGAGTATTAGCTCGGTAATGCATGAATATCGCTGAGTTTTTAGCGATATTCATGCATTGCGGCCGTTTATTATCGCATTTGCGATAAACCTTGATAATAGTAAGGTTTATCTTCGATAATTTCTGACGATGCTTAGTGGTAAAAAATTGGTTGGTAAGCATCGTTAGCGATAAATATCGCTTAACTTTGGTAATATGCCCCAACGTCTGTTAACGTTCGATTCGAAGGAAATGAGGAAGTGTTGAAAAACATTGTCTGCGCCATCTTGCCTTTTTTGAAATGCCACACTTTTGTCGTGCACGGCAGCCATTTTAGATGCCTTGACCAGACCCACTCTCTGCACGCTGTCGATTCGTAGCATGGCTCCCCTCCCTCGCAAGCATCTCCCCCAGGCACTGGTCACCACCGCTCTCTGTCTTATGCATGGGCAATAAACCTTCCCCCATCTGCGCTGCTCTTCCCTGAGAATCACACTCTGTGCCCGCCCGACACCTCCCTTTCGCCCTATTCACTAACGCACCCTCTGACACTCCTCTTCCTCTGTGTCCGAATGTCCAGGCCGGTCCTAGGCTATCAGCTAGCCCTGCAGATGTAGTTTATGGCCCCAGCTGTAAAGAATCACCCCTCTTCAAAGGAGTTATAGTAGATCAAGGCCCACACCCGATGTGATCCGTCACAGCACACGCGTTCCTACTATCTGAAAACCATCCTGTATTGTGATTGGGGAGGGGACCGAGCCTGAAGCGGAAGATTCCAGGAATGACTCTTTGTACATCAAAGTTTTTACAATTATGTGTCACATTAAAAATATATAGCACTCCAACAAAGTAGTAGGAATATAAAACTTTAATAACATATAAATATATACAACAAAACAAAAACAGTAAAAACATTTAAACAACGAAGAGACCGTGGCAATTTCTTTTTAATTATCCAATAGATTTATTGAAATTGACAGCACCAATAATGAAATATTCTTGTCAGTAGCGGTCTGTTGTGCGAATAGTTCCAAGGCAGCAGAACGCGCTGAAATCTAGATGGCACGAAAGTGATGTCTAGTAAGTTGCCGCCCAGCAAAAAACGGCGTGGGGCACCGCGGGGGTGAGTGAGTCCAGTAGGCACCACAGCTATTCTTACCGGCATTGCAGAATTACTGCTGGGGACAATGCCTGTGCTGTAGCAGGGTCACAGCAGAAACAAAAAGGATTCTGTTGAAGATGTTGTTGGTTTTCAATTTGAAAACAGTTCTGGTGTCAACTGCTATGCTAATGTAGTGGTTAATGTTTTGTTTTCTCTAGAAAATGTAAAAGAGGGGGAGGCAGTCCAAAGTTCCGTTAAAAGGGCAAAGGAAAGGATCGGTGGTTTGAACTATCAGTCAAAAAGGGGAGGGGGTGCAATAATTTTTCCTACCGGGTCACACTGTGCTTTCACCGGAAGTGAGGTCTGCAGGATTGTAGTAATTCAAAGTGAGGCTGGCGCCAGCATGGGAGCGCCGACGTCCCGCGGATACAGTTTCGTCACTCCACGGGCGATCATGGCAGTCATTCCCCATCGGGGGTCGGAGACTCCCGCGGCTCCTCTAGAATCTTCAAGGTCGTGGAGGACTACGGTGGTGGAGTCAACCAGTGACCGGGCCATTTCTTTATGTTGGGCCCGCTCTTGCCAGGTCGACCGCCATTTTGAGAGTTCGGCAGCTACCGGCGATCGCGGGGTCACATGAGCGGACGGGCTCCACCCTGCCGGGCGAGACGTTGCAGCATGGCCACAGTGGAAGAACCGTTATCTAGGTCGTTCCGAAACTGTGCAGCACTGTAGTTGTTAGGATGCCACCGCCTGGAGCGCTGAGGGTGCAGCTGGGAAGCCTCCACCTGGGGAGGCGGGAGAGGCCTGTTCGCACCGTCTCTCCCTCCCAGTGCACCCCACGGCGTCTCGCTTGAGATTTGTTATGGCCGGACCAGGCGATGAGGACGAGGGGGGGGTCGGAGGCATGTGCAAGACATCCCCCTCCAGTGTTGTCGCAGCCATTATAAAAGAAAGAAGTGTCCCGTCCGTCTTCGGGCCGGGCTTCCGGTGGATGTCGGCCGGACGCCCCTGGCTCTGGCCCCATGAACGGGTTTCTTGGTTTATCGGCTGCAGCCGGATCCCGTCGGCCTCGGCCCCCCGACCGTTGGTGGTCGGACCGGAAGAGCATGTGGCGGGACTACCTGCAACTCTCAAGGGCCACCGCGGCCGGACTGGGAGAGAGAGGGGAGGGTCGAGGAGACATTCCCCCCCCCTGCAACTGTTCAGCGTTGTAAAGGCAATCCCCTGGCCGGGTCCCGCTGGTCTCGGCCTCTCCTCCGGCTACACCCTACGTTAGGATCTCCTGGCCGAGGCGTGGCAGCAGGACCTGCCTTATATGGGCTGCTCCCGGCTGGGCGTAGCCGGAACCCTGCCCCACCTTGGAAGTTTCCAGAGTGGGGGTGGATGTTCTACTGACTTGCATTTTCCCTAGTCTATCGATTTTTTTGGCGTGGCAGGCGGTGGGACAGCGAGGGGTGATTTGGTTTCTCTTACTGTTTTTCTGGTCTCTCACCACTGGCATATTTTAACGTTTTCTTGTTTCTAGGACATTAATAGGTTTTATCATTACGTTATGTTATCGTTTCTTTGTTCGTTGTTTAATAAAAGTTCATGTTCATCAGTGGCCTACTGATTTTCGTTTTCCTATTTTTTTCTTTCCAGGTTGTTTCATGGTAAAGTTTCTGTTAACAGGATACAGTGATCACTTCGTTATTATTGCATATGTCCTTTTCACTAGGGGTGCTCTCTGGTCGGGCCAGATGACGTATCTCTAGTAAATGGTCCGGGTGAAAAAGGTGCATCAATCAGTGGGGAGTAGATAGGCATGACAGATTACAACGGGGGAGAACGGTCCGCATTACGTACCCTTTCACTACTTGCAAAGATTTTCCTACGTTTATTTGCAAACAGGGAATACCTCCAAAAAGAACTAATTCCCAAACAGTCAATGTTCGGACAATCAATCAATCAATGAGGAATGAAATAGGTACGACGTGTTAAAGGCTTGCGTTACCTACCCTTCACTATCTGCAAAGGGAGATAGAATATTCCTATTCTTCCTCGTTTGCAGGTAGAGAAGATCGTTAAGAGAATTAACTTCGAACAATTCAATGCTCGATTGAAACAATCAACAAGGGGTACTGTGAACACAAATGAACGCCGCTTATATACATACGCATTGCTATTTTCAACAGGTTGTTCCTAATGTTTCTATTTTAGCGAGGTCAAAAGAGATCCCATTAGTGGCCTACTGATTTTGCTCGATTCCTTTTGTTTTTTTACACGATTTTTCGCTATCTGCAAAGACTAAACAGAGTATTGCGACTCTGTGCTTGTTTGTAAATAGAGAATGAACCAAAGAGAACAATCAATCAAATGGAGAGAGAAGCAGGCACGACGGATTACAAAGGGGGAAAGGGCTGCGTTAACTACCCTTCACTATCTGCAAAGAGAGAGTACTCCTAATAGAAATGAGGGGTGGGGGGCAGCAATCAAAGCAGATCAGTGTGCATAAACACGAGAAAAAAAAATTCTTACCACGTACTTGACATTCGACAGCTTATGATATTTGCTATTAAAAAACCATTGAAATTCACTGAAAAAACCATAGGTTATAGACCATATATAGTTAGGAATTAGCATTTACAAAACCTTGAAAATTCACTGAAAAAACCATAGGTTATAGACCATATATAGTTAGGAATTAGCATTTAAAAAACCTTATTTTACTCACACAAAACCATTGAAATTCCATATATAGTTAGTTGCACTAACTATATATTGCGCACCCGCAATCCACTGCTGATGATGTCACATATTACATCATTCATGACATGGTCAGTGACATCACTGATGACATCACTGATGACATCTCAAATGACATCACTGATGACATCACTGATGACATCTCATTTGACATCAATGACCACATCACTGATGATATCATTCATGTGACAATACAATGCATCTCCTCACATTTTAATATAACCTCTGTTTCACCCAGTGTTAAAAACAGAGTATAATTTTTGAAACCATTGACACACCAATACTAGTTACTACATACGTACTCACTGATTCCTACGTCTACACACACATTCACTCATTCACCCATACAATCATTCATACATACAATCACTCATGTTTACAACACAATCATATGCACTCATACACCTATACAGACACTCACACTCTGCCACTCATCCATGGAGTTACTCACACACCTAGTCAGTCCTGTAAAGAATCAATCACACTTCCATTTTCTACTCTATACAGTTAAACATAGAGCACCTTACGTTTTCAACCATATACTAACACATACTTACTCTCTTATACAATCATTGATACAAGTACACATTGATCTGTACAGAGTCACACACCTCCCATCCAGCCACACACACACTCAGTCTCCCATGCAAATACTTGGGCAATCAATCAATAACCCATATAGTTACTCATATAGCTACTGATCAACACATGCAGCAGTTTACAGAACAACAGACATAATGATGCACAAATTAAGACAGTTTAGTCACTAACCCATGCACTCAGTGAGACACATTTAATCACTCACTCATACATTCAGTCATGCACCTACTAAATCCTTCGTCCAGACACTTATACATCCACTCATTCTTCAATATGTAAGACATATTTTAACTTTACAGAAACATAGTCACTGGATGTTGTCATCAGTGATGTCATCAGTGATGTCATTTGAGATGTCATCAGTGATGTCATCAGTGATGTCACTGACCATGTCATGAATGATGTAATATGTGACATCATCAGCAGTGGATTGCGGGTGCGCAATATATAGTTAGTGCAACTAACTATATATGGAATTTCAATGGTTTTGTGTGAGTAAAATAAGGTTTTTTAAATGCTAATTCCTAACTATATATGGTCTATAACCTATGGTTTTTTCAGTGAATATATATATATATATATATTCCAAAAGAAAAGCACATCTTCCTCCGTCGTGCAATCAGGCCCATCCAAACGTGCATCAGTGACAATCCTTTATTCATGCAAGACTCCTAGCAAAACACGTTTCGACTCTTAAGAGTCTTAATCATATGCAGCTGATAATAAATGTGTACACCTGTTTGTTCTTTTTGAATGTAGCTTAAACAGCATTGAAGGACTACGGTATTCAAGCATTCCCCATCGATATTTAAAGTGGTAGTGGGTCAATCTGTAGAATTTGACACACAAAATCGACTTTTTTAAATTTCATGCAGATCGTAATTAATTGAAAATACATTGCTTCATTAGCAGCTGTGTTCGTCACTGTATTCGCTTCATATGTCAAACTGGTGTCTTAGGAATGACAAGTATCATAATGCTTTGTGATTGTCTCTATCAGATATCCACATCCTTCAATGCCTTTTGATTGGTTTATTAATCTATTTTCAGCTACATGTACCAACATGCCCATCTCGTGCCTTCAGAGGATTCATTCCATTTGCGGCATAGTTATTTTGGCATCAATGTAAAGTCCAAGATACAATCACTCTCATTAGCAATAAGGGACTTGCTTCAATTCACTCTCATCAGCATAGTTTGCAAGGATCCAACACCCCAACAACCCCTGACTGTTCCATAGAGTTTCCCAAGTCGGGTGGGCCTCTCAAATATGGCCCTGCCAGCCTCACTCCATCTACTTAATAGATTCAGCCGGTTGACATCCCTTTAAATATTGTCCAAAGGCAGATGATGTTCAGGACGCCCATCCTCTCGGGTCGGGCCTGTATGGTGCATAACCACCCATATATTCCTAAAGAAAAACACATCCTCCTATGTCTGTGCAGTCAGGCCCATCGAAACATTTGGATGGGCCTAATTGCATGGATTGAGGAGGCCCTGGCCCAGACCAGAGAGGCTGGGCATACCTAAAGTCATCTGCTTTTGGACAACATTTGAAAGGGTTGCCCGCCTGCTGAAAATACAGGTGTTATAATGACATAGTCAGCCCACTGTGGGCATGATTAGTTTGGTGAAAAGTGAAATTTACTTTTATACATGAAATAACCACTTATTTGAAGTATATGCATTATAAATGATATGCATTTTGCTATGTCAGTCGCAAAGTTCCTTTATAATGTATGTTTTACCAATTTAATACGTTTAGTGTATTTTATCTGTGGCAATTTTTACTGTTTTATCTCCAAGAAGTTGCTGTCATTGTTGACAATTCTTATATGTATTGTATTGTTGCAAACATATATATAATGAAATGCATTCTCATTGTATTTTAAAATCATCGTATAGTCTGTCTTCTGTGACCATAATCATGTGTTAACCACAAAAAGAGAATGCTTCCAACGTAGCGCCTATGTGAGCAAGGTGATGCTTGGCCACAATGTGTCATGGTCGACAAGTTGCAATAAAACTTGCCCAATATAACTGGAGTCTGTGTCCGGGTTTTTTCCCAAAAATAAATAAAGGAATTTCTATTTTTCTTTTTATTTTAATTTTAATTTTTATATAAAGAGTTTAATATTGTTTCTACATTCATGTTCTGCAGTCATGCTGTTACTTATAAATAAACTGTGTTTGAAGTAAAGTATTTTCCCTACTCTTGTTTAGACTGCAATAGGAATAGTAAAATTAACCTCTTCGCAAATTGACAGTTTCCTTATTGTTGTACTGTGTGGAGTAGGAATAGTATACTTCTCCCCTCTGAAATCCAGTGCTTTCCCTACTGCTGCACAGACTGAAGTGGGAATAGTCAAATTCTTCCCTCTGAAATCCAACACTTTCCTTACTGTTGCGCTGATTGGAGTGGGAATAGTAAATCTCACCACTCTCAAACTCAAAGCTTGCCCTACTGTTGCACAGACTTGGGTGGGAATAGTACATTTTACTTTTCCATAGTCAAACACTTTTCCTACTGATGTATTCTTTGGAGTGGCAATAGTCAATTTCATCTCTCCGAAATACAACATTTCCCCTACTGTTGCACAGACTGGAGTATGAACAGTAAATTTCATCCTTCCGAAATCAAATGCTTCCCCACTGTTGCGCGTACTGTAGTGGGAATTGTACAATTCACCCCTTCAAAATCCAACGCTTTCCGTACTTTTGCACGGGCTGGACTGGGAATAGTACATTTTACCCCTCTAAAGTTCAACACTTTCCTTACTGTTGTGCTATTTGGAGTGGGAATAGTAAATTTCATCCCTCGGAAGTGTGAGAAAAAAAGCTTTTTGCCGGGTTCCCCTAACTTTTTGACCCATTTTGGAAAACTAACTGCTGGTTTTCAACTTTGAGAGTGCACTGAGCCTTGCTGTCCAGACCTCATTGACAGTGTTCTTTCCTTTCACCATACTATATTTAGTTGGGTGTTCCTGATTGGCATGTGCTGACTTACTTATATGTCCCTAGTATATGGTACCCAGGTACCCAGGGCATTTAAGGCTGGCTGTCCACACAAGAGCTGCAGCACTGGTTTTGCCACTATGTGTGTCACAAAGGTAAAACACAACTTTCAGCTGCCATTGCAGACTGAAAAGGCTGTACATACACCGCACACTGACTTTACCACTACCCCTAGTGTCAAAGTGCACAAGTTCCTTAAGTGTATATACATCTTCTCTAAGGCAATCTATGAAGCCCTAAGGCAAGGAGCTGCATATTGTATATGTATATTGTATATTATGTATGTAAAGATAGGCATATCAATGCAGCCCACTTTTGGGAAAGTTGTCCGGAAATCAGTCCCAGGATGCTTTTTTCCGGTTCAGGGTGGACCTGTCTTGGCAGTTCGGGTTGGACTGTTCCCATGAGGAGCAGGATCAAGACTGATTTGCACACGGCTGCCTCCAAACTGGGGTGGCATGGTGAGCAAAAGAACAATGGATTAAACCCAGATCTTTGTGACTGAGGGTGAATGTTTGCATTGTTCAGCATTCTGTCCATTATTTGTTGCTTTTGCTTTTGTCACCCTGTGTGGGAAGGGTATGCCCAGAAGTGGGTCCCATGCTCACTGTACCACTGGACTCAAGTTAGCCTAGCTGATGAGGGGTGATGCACCGAAACTGGTCCTATGATGCTTGTTTTCGGTCCAGGGAGGACCTGGCTTGGCAGTTCGGGCTGGACTGTTTCCATGAGGAGCATGGTCAAAACTGATTTGCAAATGGCTCTGTCCAAACTAGGGCATAGTGAGCAAAAGAACGATGTATTAATCCTGGATCTGGTACTGGGAATGAGTGGTTGAAAGGTGTTGCACTCCGACCATCATGTCCATAATCTTGTTGTGTTTGCTATGTTCACCCTAAGTGGCCATGGGTATGCACAGACATGGTTCCCTTGCTCACTGTGCCACTGGATTCAAGCTAGCCTGGCTGATGAGGGGAGAAACCTCAAAACCGGTCCTAGGATGCTTGTTTCCCATACAGGGAGGACCTGGCTTGGCAGTTCGGGACGGACTATTTCCATGAGGAGCAGGGTCAATACTGATTTGCATTTGGCTGGGTCCAAACTGGTATGGAATGGTGAGCAAAAGAACAATGGATTAAACCACGATCTTTTTGACTGGGGGTGAATGTTTGCATTCTTCAGCATTCTGTCCATTATTTGCTCCTTTTGCTTTTGTCACTATGGGTGGGAAGTGTAGGCCCAGACGTGGGTCCCTTGCTTACTTTGCCACTGGAATCAAGCTAGCCTGGCTAATGAAGGGTGTTAACCACAAACAGGTCCCGGGATGCTTGTTTCCGGTTCAGGAAAGACCTGGATTGGCAGTTTCGGCTGGACTGTTCCCATGAGGCACATGGTCAAGACTGATGTGCCTATAGCTGGGTCTGAACTGAGGTGGCAAAGTGAGCTAAAAAAAGGATGATGGACTCAACACAGATCTGTGACTGGGGGTGAGTGTCTGAAATATTTCAGCGCTCCGTCCATCATCTCCTTGTGTTTGCTTTGTTTGCCCTAAGTTGGCAGGGTATGCCCAGACGTGGGCCCCTTTCTCACTTTGCCACTGTATTCAAGCTAGCCTGGCTGATGAAGGTTGCTACCCAGAAACTGGTCCCAGGACACTTGTTTCCGGTTCAGGGAAGACCTGGCTTGGCAGTTCGGGCTGGACTGTTACCATGAGGCACAGGGTCAAGACTGATTTGATATATAGCTGGGTCTGAACTGAGGTGGTGAAGTGAGCTAAAGAATGATGATGGATTCAACCCAGATCTTTGACTGGGGTTGAGTGTCTGAAAATTTTCAGCGCTCCGTCCATCATCTCCTTGTGTTTGCTATGCTTCATTACTGGGCACTCCTTGTCAAGACGGCACTGCAATGCCTGTCAGACCTGGGGGCTCTTTATTGGAGATCTTTTAATCTGTCGGCGTTAGATGAATACATGAAAGGGTGAATAAAGGGTACCCGTTTGTGAAGTACAATACTGCACCAGAGTAGATGCAGGGAGGGGATTCCACCTGGAAGAGAAAAGGTAAAACAAATGGGTGAAACCAAAACAATATATCAGCAGGCATCACACCTTGAGGAGGAACCTACCTCCGTTATTCACAAGTAATGATACTACACATACGTAGTCATTAATAGATAGTACTCCCTTAGTGATGGAGTTCTAGCTCAGAACAGAAAACATTGTCTCAAACAACACTCACAGGATATGCACATCAGCAGCTGCAAGGTGGGGGTAAAAAGTGGCAAACAGAAGTAGCTGCAATAAACAAGTAGTTGTAGGGATCATGTAGCGGATAGATCATGGGAAGACAGACATCCTTTATTCAGAGGGTGTCTTATAGATTTTTATAGGGCAGGATTACTCCATTTTTGGTCCTGATGAAATGCCATATGACCCTCCTGACAACCTAAGGCATGAAACATGTCAACCATACTCTTGCACTTCAATTGGGAGATATCATGGTACATTATTACTAAAAGATAGCTCCTCTGTTTTTACTTAGTTAAGATACCCGTACCCCATACAACTTTCCTGTGGTTTCCTTAGACTATTTTACACACACCTCTATAAACACCCTAGCTTTCACACAAGCCCCCTTTCATGCATTCATCTAATGACGACAGATCAAAAGAGTTCCAATAAAGAGCCCCCAGATCGGTCAGGCATTGCAGCACCGGATTGACGAGGATTGCCCAATGATGAAGCATAACACCCTACCAGGTGTGTGAGGGCATTAAGATCTGACCTTGCGGGTCCCCTGAGATCCCAGTAGTTGGCTTAGTTATTCCACCTTCCTCTGGACTTTTCCACTCACAGGAAACTACTTCCCCTAATGTGTTTGACCCAGTGGCCCGGGGACACATGTAGTGCTCTCAAGCACCTCCATGCACCATTCCATGGATGTGCAGGAAGTGTTCTTTTACACAGCAGCTTGTGCAGCTGTCTTTTCTAGCACAAAGGTTGCATCCTATGCAACTGCTTGTCGTCGGTCTCCTGAGCGCTGTAATAGCAGTCGGTGGTCCAACCAACCCCTATCAAAATAAGACCATTAATGTCACAGTGTTTAATTTGTCTAATTCAAAAAATGTAAATGCTTAAGCAGTGTACAGAAACAAAAACAGAATATGTTAATTAAGTAAGTAGCATTTTTATAAAGCACGTATATGCCGAGGCGTTTTAGCACTAAGTGTTCCTATAAACTAGAAGTGAATATAGAAGAGCCAGGTTTTTAACAATTTTCTGAAGGAGTATATGTTGGATCTGGATCTCCGGACAAAATGCAAAGAGTTCTACAGCCTACAAGCCAAAAAACAAAAAGTTCTCTCTCCCCATCTTGCTTTCCTTATTTTTGGACCTGCCAATAATTTTGCAGTTCCAAATCTTAAATTACGTTTAGGCACATGCCAGGAAAAGGATTCCTGAAAATGTGTGGGACCTCTACTATACAATGCTCTCTGTACAATACAGAGGGCCTTAAATTTGACCTGTTTGGTCAGAGGCAACCAATGAAGGTCACGAATGCCCTTGGAAATGGGATCAAATTTTAGGATCCTCCAGAGTGAACAGGCAGCCGCATTCTGAAGTGACTGAAGTTTCAGGTGCACCTTTTCTGGATGACCAGATATAGTGCATTGCAGTAGTCTATCCTTGCTAGGACTAATGCAACATCTCATTGTTATGAATGAAGGGTTTTTTTCAGTTTGAAAGTAGAGCATGTGTGATATGTGTAAAGCTTCTGCAATGTTGGGTTAAATGCTGAAATTGGTGCATAAACTGTTTAGAAAGGTGCAAGAGTGAAGGTGCTGGGTGCAAAGGATGTCTTTCATTAAAAATCTCGGTTTTATATATCTTTCAACCTATCATCGTTATCAGGTCAAATAAGAGTGCCATTGAGCGAGAGAGCCATGTATATAGTGAGTGAGTGAGTGGCAGAGAAAGTAAATGAGTGGTTGTGCGGGTAAGTAGGTTTATCGCTCAGACAGTGAACACTATAGGCTAAAACTGTCTTGAATTTCTATTGGTAATGTGCTGGGCAGCACAATAAAATAGGCTCTATAAGCAGTTGACGAAATATTTGTAATTCCTGTATTCAAACTCTCTTAAAAAGGCAACTGAACTGATTTTTACAAATGTTATGAACTGGATTTCTTTTTATCCCCCAAACATTTGTTGACGGTGAGTTAGCCTAAACCTCGTGCAATAAAATTGTATTTTTTAAATAAATACCGTTTGGGTAAACTCAGCATTTAGGGATTGACAATCTACTTTTCCTAACTAAAACAGGTGATTTACAAATTGTGCACAAACAAAATATTCAATGAAAGGGGGGGTTTTGAGACATGGGATGCACTGCTGAGTCAAAATTGCAATATCTTTTAAGCTTCTAAAAAATAAGTGCATGTTGTTGGCAATTTGTGAATTCACAACGACGACCCCCTAAAGATTACCAGAAGGAAGCCATTCATGTGAACATACTAAGCCTGGGCCAAGTTTTATTTATGCCAGAGTAATCTTAGTTATTTTGGTAATCTTGCATCACTCTTGTGCTGCGAAATTACAGAAAATTACAGTACACAATTTCATGTAATTTGGAATAATTTGAGACAAAAAGCCTACCGAAGAGCACAGGAAAAGAGGGTGAGCAGCAGTTGGATGCTGCTGCTCCTGTTCTATGGCATTTAGCTCTACATTTTGCACTAAGTAAATAGTGCTCAATAGAGGGTTGATGTTTTCGCATAATTCTGCGTAATCTTTCATAAAGTTTTATAATTACACTACAGTGAATCACGATGTTATATTAAAACCGATAAATGAAAACTATACATTTTCAATACCCTTGACTATAGAAGTGTGTGGCTTGTGTAATGTTCAACAGTTTAAAAACACCAAGCTTTTTACAGCCATAGTTCCTGTCAGTTTACTGAGTGCAAACAGTATTATCTATAGGAAAATCTATTCACTCATTTTACAACAGGCCCATTCGAAATTTCTCCTTGAGGATATAAATTAAAAATACAATAAAAAATATGTTTTCCACCTGGAAAAAATAAATGATATTCTGAGGCAGCATATTAAAAGAATTGAAAAAGATTCTACTCTGGACCAGATAACATTTTATTCACTCTAGGAACAGGGTGCAGTGAATCAACCCTAAATTGCTTTAAAAGAAATGTAAGGACGTCCCTTGGCATCATCCAAAGATTATGATATTGAGAATAAAATAGGAAAACCAGAGACTTTCAGTGATTCATGGGGGTGTGCCGCTTACTCTTTCCTCTTGCTTGCAACCTGGGCTTCATCCTGGACTCCTCCCTCACGATGACCAAACAAGTCAACGCCGTCTCGTCATCTTGTTTCAACACCCTGCGCATGCTCCGAAAGATCTTCCAATGGATCCCCACCGAAACCAGAAAGACGGTCACCCTGGCCCTCGTCACCAGCCGACTGGACTATGGGAACACCCTCTACGCTGGAACCACAGCCAAACTACTGAAAAGACCAGCACATACAGAACGCCTCTGCACGACTCATCCTGGACACCCCCGTCACGGCCACATCTCCGCCCATCTGAGAGACCTGCACTAGCTCCCCATCAGCAAGAGGATCATGTTCAGACTCCTCACCCACGCACACAAGGCTCTCCACCACATGGGCCCCCAATACTTCAACAACCGCCTCACATTCTACACACCCACCTGCCAGCTCCGCTCCACCAGCCTCGCCCTCGCCACCATCCCACGAATTCGCAGAGCCACCGCCGGAGGAAGATCCTTCTCCTACCTGGCGGCCAAGACATGGAACTCCCTCCCCACCCACCTACGGCTGACCCAGGACCATCTCTCCTTCAGGAAGCAACTCAAGACCTGCCTGTTGGAGCAGTAGAGCCACCCCCCTCCCAGCGCCTTGAGACCCTAACAGGTGAGTAGCACGCTATACAAATATGTTTGATTGATTGATTGATTGATTGCTCTGTTACACTCACTCTCGTCTCCCATGTCTGTGTCCACATGTATCTCTCCCCCTACCACAAACTCCCACCTCTCTCCACTCTGTCTCTCACTTTCTCACTTCCCCACATTTACCCCCCTCTACCGCGTCTCTCCATTCTCTCTCTCTCATTTTCTTTTTTACTCTTCTTCTTGCCCTCATCCCTCTTTCTATCTCTATTCCTCCCTTTCTCTTTTCCCCTTTCTCCATTTTCTACTAGCTCTCTTCCTATGTCTCGTCTCACCTTCTTGTCTTCCACCTCAGGCTCTCTCTATATTTTTTCCTCTCTCGCGTCTTCTTTTTTCTCTTCTCCAACTATTGATACCCCTGTCTCTCAATCACTCTCTTCTATCCTGTCTTTTCTTTTTTATCTCTCAAACACCCGTCACAATCTTTCTCGCCATTTCTCTTTTGCTATTTGTAGCCGTTTCTCCCACTGTCTCTTTCAAGATCTCTCATACCTCCATGCCTCTTTCTCTTCATCTCTCTCTTAATCTTTAATTCTGTCTGAGTTTTTCTCTTGCACATCCCATGTATATTTTTGATTCTCTCTGTTTCTCTCTCTCTCTCAACCCCTTAGTGCTCCTGTTTCTTCTCTCTTTCTCTCTTTCTCTCTTTCTCACTCTCTCACTCTGTCTTAGTTCAAAACCTATCACCACGTTCTTTAGAAGAACCATAATCAGAGGCGGCACTGTTGGAGCTGAGGAGCGTTGCCCACTTAAAATCCCCCCAACCCCTGAAAAATAAAATGGGAATTTATTACCATTTTATTTTTCTTCCCGTCCTGAACAGACTTTCAGGTTGGGGTGGGGCTGCGGCCAAGTGACAGCAGCTTGTCACTCAGCAGGGAGGAGGGTGGGCTTGTATGGCACTGTTTAAAGTGTAAGTGTAAACAATTCCCAACAGGTATCAATAGGAAGACAGTTCAAAGGGTGTATGCAATATGCATTACAATGAAAAGAAAAAGGAGTCACTGTAAATTTGAGAACAAACGGGTATTATTCACCATTTAGAAAGCTAGGCAGGTCTTTTGCAAAATCATACAGTTAAACAGCACTGTATACAATAAATGGGGTGACAACCCGGTGGCACTTGGTGCAAGTGATATATACATGAATATGTACAGTGAATAGTGACGGTGGTGCAAGTGCAGGGGTGAAAACAGCGTGGTCGGCGCGAAGTGACAGTGAAAAATACACAGAGTAATGGCTCCAGGGATTTAAGTAATAATCACTTAAAACAAGATTCAATTCCAGGAGTACAAAACAGGTAGGGCGCCATAAAATTAGGCTGTGTGGTCGACGGCGTTTCGATCCTCATCAATCGGGATCATCATCAGGACGGGGTTGTCGGGGAAAGAACACAGTGAGATCCGCTGCTGTCAAAGTCGTGCAGTTGGAGGGGCTGGAAGCTAGGATCCGGAGCTGAATGCAGGGGAGACTTGAGTCTCCCGCATTCATTGCTTGAAGCCACACCTTGGATTAACCCACCCGGCATACCTCTGATTCATTCAGACGCAGATCTCCACCGCCAACTCAAGTCTCCCCTGCATTCAGCTCCGGATCCTAGCTTCCAGCCCCTCCAACTGCACGACTTTGACAGCAGCGGATCTCACTGTGTTCTTTCCCCGACAACCCCGTCCTGATGATGATCCCGATTGATGAGGATCGAAACGCCGTCGACCACACAGCCTAATTTTATGGCGCCCTACCTGTTTTGTACTCCTGGAATTGAATCTTGTTTTAAGTGATTATTACTTAAATCCCTGGAGCCATTACTCTGTGTATTTTTCACTGTCACTTCGTGCCGACCACGCTGTTTTCACCCCTGCACTTGCACCACCGTCACTATTCACTGTACATATTCATGTATATATCACTTGCACCAAGTGCCACCGGGTTGTCACCCCATTTATTGTATACAGTGCTGTTTAACTGTATGATTTTGCAAAAGACCTGCCTAGCTTTCTAAATGGTGAATAATACCCGTTTGTTCTCAAATTTACAGTGACTCCTTTTTCTTTTCATTGTAATGCATATTGCATACACCCTTTGAACTGTCTTCCTATTGATACCTGTTGGGAATTGTTTACACTTACAGTCTACACCCATCCCAACTTGGTTTATGGGTTCCCTCCTGTTTATCCTATAACTGTTTAAAGTGCGCATGTCTTTTTCGATGGACGTTTTAAGATGACCAGCCACACATGCGCACGTTCAACAGCTGGTTAGAGCACGCCATAGCCTCAACAGCGCTGTGGAGGCCAAGTGAGGCTGCTCCCTCCAATCAGGGCGCTGCTCTAAGCAGCGCCCTGATTGGTCAAGGTAGTTGCTGCTGCCGTTTCTGGGGGAGAGAAGAGGACCAGAGGAGGAACTTGTGTCCTGCTCAGGTGAGCTAAAAGTTTTAATTTTCTATTTTATTTTATTTTGAGAGCGAGCCCGCCCGCCCGCTCCCCGGAGATGCCAGTGCCATTGCAAAAATGTTTTCATCCCATGCAAAACGATGTTTAACAACTGCTCCTCCTCTTTCTAATTGGGCCGCGCCACCATACTTCTAGGGCCACTCTAGCACCCTTGTCTAGAGGCTCCGTGGACACCCTCCCAGTTCTGCCTTGCTGTAGAAAAGACTCTGCAGATAACACATGCTTGCAAAGGATTTAGTAACACATTTACAAACTGTAAAGTGTTATTGTTTGGATACTTTCACAAACGTTTTAAAATGCGTGTTCCTCCCTGTTTTCATATTGCCTCAAATGTGATTTAGTACAACTCGTTATGTCCTCAGTGCAGATATCTGAGCTGTGTGTTAGCTCTGTATCAAACTACACTTTCTTTTGTGATAAGATGTGTTAAGGGTAGGCCTTAATTCTTCAACGATCCCAGCCAGAAGCTACAAATACCATTCACCGTCTACAGCCCAGCTTCCTCTCCCCTTGCTCGCAGAATTTATGCTTCGCTTTGACCATGCACAGCGCTCCACTGGCTCTGGGCTAGGTTCGCGCCATAAAAATCCCATATACTTACATTCATACATGCCCACTCTATTTGATTGTTGTCGGTGTGCTGTGCGGCAGCAGCTGTTAAATATGATAAAGAAGCTTCTGAACTTTAAAACACCCCAATTTTGTACGCCGGGGCCATAATTTAGTGTATAATCCCAGTACGCTTGCTGACAGCTGAGAGAGAGACTCCAAACCACGTGTTTATTTTATTCACGGGAGATGAAATATGATGACTTCGATCTCCCACTGTTATCATGATGAAGTGCCAGCATAATGCTTCCCTCCTGCAAGCCTTATCAGTCACTTTCTGACAATCACACCCCTCCGACGGCACGTGACGTCCACGGGTCAGCCAGCCCCACGCGGGCTGCGCGCGAGCGCTTCGGTGATATTTATTTAGCGCCATATTGAGTCGCAGCAGGGGGCAAGGAGCTAGGATGAAAACTGGAAAGATTGGCTTCCAGGAATGTCGCATTTTTAAAGTAGCACAGACACCAGGGGCGTCAAGGGGAGTCCTCGAGAATAAGTATGATGTCTGCTTTAGGCCAGGGTTGCTCCAAATACTTCACAAAAACTCCAGGCAGTAGGTGTGTGTGCCGGAGATAGCATATGGTGGGGCTGGCTGCTCATACAGCAATGACAGAACGTGTAAAGGGAACGCATACTTTACAGGTCTGGCGTCTCTTTTCCTCCTAGCAAGCATACACCGCATGCTCTTAATGAATTCAGAATTATGCTCTGTTGTAGTCGGAGTTGACAATGCCTTGTTGTGATTTATCATTTGCTTTTTCAAAGTATAAGAAATGAACAACAAAAAAGAGGATGGGCTTTCATAACGCCTCTTTAAAGTAGGTCAAAGATTTAGGACCTGTAACAGTTCGCGCTCCCTAAAAGGTAAAAATACAGTATAATTCCATGTCCAGGTACCCGAGAGTCCAATATCGAACCATCGCTTATAGCTGAAAATATATACAACGCCACATGTATCTAGTTACATTTTTTATCAAAATGTAATTCGTGGTAAATGGTAATCTCCTTTAACACGGTGTACATAATTTTCCCATTACAGCACATTGTTACATTAGAATGCATGGGTAATAGTACAGCGTCATTTTTACCCCACCTTTACACATCACAAATGTATAACCTAAACGTGCACTTAGCAAGTTTTCTTGGTGACCTAATAACAATTAAATAAAATCTTGCACTTGGCATCATTATTGAAATGCATTCACTGTAGACTTAGAGAATGTATACATAACACTGTCAGCCTTAACTCATTAAACATGATTTACTCTTTAGATGACTGAATAGAAACCATCCTCACATATTTAGAATGTGATTACTCTAGAAACAATCATTTATTTGTGTAATGTGTTGACTAACGTTACACGTATATTTTATATAAAAATGTACTTCTCAGTCATACGCACACATGCTTATTAAAGATTTACTGTATACCACATGCAATATGAATCTAATGTACTGACCAGTTATATTCATTTGTGTTTAAGCATGCACACGCATATTAAATGTGCACCATTGATTTCATATTTTAAACTTGCACTTAGTGGGCCATTTTTCATTCTGTATAAAATACTGTTTTTCATTTCTGCTGACATGACTATTCCCTTGCAGTTATTCACACACAGTGTTAGTTTGAGATTAGATACAACACTGCATTAGCGATAGAGAGAGAGCCCGAGAAGAAGGCTGACAAAAGAACATGGTGAGCCAGAGCATTAACTGAAGAGTCCTATTGTGCAATGTTTCACATGGCGTGGTTGAGCAAGGACAAAGTTGTTCCTATGTTTAGTGTGGGATAACTAGCCAATGTTTCAGTTGACACTGTGAGAATAGAAAAGCACAATGGAAGCCCTGATGATGTGAACAGAGGAGTATCATCTGAATGATTTTAGTGTGAATAACTGAAGTCTACATTGTCTGATGCTGGAGCATTTTGTCCTTGTACTTTGATTCTTGCTGAGTGTGGCTTAGGCTAATACTCAAATTCCCCTGACCCAAGAAGACTCTAGACCGAGCTTCTGCAATGCTGACACCTTCCTTTACTTCCTGTACCTCCTCATATTTTTCCCAATTTTCTGCATATCCCTGAATTGTGAGATTATTTAGACTAATGAGTCATCTTTTAAGTATGGATAATTCTAGATTTACTCATTGTAACGGGGTGTATCGGAAGTCCCTAGCATACGACTCGTCCCCACCGCCTACAAATCCCAGAATCCCTCGGGACGCCACGACATGCATGGAATTGAATGACCCTGTGTTTCCATCACCCCCTACTGACTCTCTTTCCTCACCTCAGGACATGGCCTCGAGCAGTTCGGAAATGGCAGATGTGGAGTGGCCCTTTAATTCCTGGAAGCTGGCCGAAGGGGAGGAGCCTGCATACTACGCATTTCCGTCAAAAGGTCAGGACCCGGAATCGGAGGTGTGCTTGTACACCCGGAGGTCGGAGGAGAGGAACGCGTGGAGTACGGAGTTGGAGAAGACGAAGATGTATAGAAGGGAGAACCAAATACTCTTCTCTGAGCACCACATATTAATGCTAATCTGTAGTGGTCTCTCCTTGTTATTACCTCTGTTTGGAATGCTCATGCAATGGCTGTTCCGGGGGTGAGCATTCCACATCAGAATATAGAAGACTTGTGGTTTGAATGTCTAGTCAGTTGCTGTCTTATGCTTCCACTGAGGCAGCTGCTGCGCAGTCCCTGTTGTTAATAAAGCTTACCTTCTGGAATTACACATCGTTTGGCATTTGATGTTACTACATTATTGATGGCGATGATCAACAGGTTACTGCAGAACCCACAAAACACATCTGGAGCTGAATTTGTGTTGTACTGTTTTCCGAGGGTCGGTGGAAACCTCGTCAGGTTGAAATTGCTTGCAAGACAAGAGAGAGTCCATGTGCTTGCTAATTGCTTGATGCACGCAACTTACACAACGTAGGCGCCATCTTAGAAGAACTACAAGCAGCGTTTAGATAGTGCGTTGCTTACACATTGTTTGCAGCAATGTAGCGGCCATTTTGGTGTTAATAAATTTGTCTGCCACGGCCAAGTTAATTTTGAAAGCATTTATACATAAAGTTGTGGGCACTTTAAATCTCCATCACTAAGGCCATAACCAATACGTATTGGTTGGGAGTTTGCAATATCGCAATACAAGTAAGGTTTGCAGGAATTAAAAAAAAAAAACGGAGCAAGGAGTTTGAAAAACAAAGTGATTTATGTACAGTACTAAACACGCATCTACTTATAATGGTGACACGCACACCTGGAGTGTCAACAAATTATATGAGGAGTTTGACCAATAGAGCATATTGTCTATCAATCAATCAATCTTTTGTAAAGCACACTACATCATACCCGCGAGGGTCTCAAGGCGCTGGGGGGGGTGCTACTGATCGAACAGCCAGGTCTTGAGTATCCTCCTGAAGGTCAGCAGATCTTGGGTCTGTCGTAGGCTCAGTGGGAGGGTGTTCCATGTCTTGGTGGCGAGGTGGGAGAAGGATCTCCCACCGGTGGTTGTTCTGGGGTGAACCAGCTGCTCCTCTTGCTGGTGTCTCTGTGGGGGTGGGTTCTTCAGCGGGGCGAGGGTGTTGGTGCAGTCCTCGATCCAGTGTCTGAGGCTGTGGGCAGCGTCGTCTGTGTTGGAGGGTTCGGTGGGTGGGCTGAGAGCGAGGTTTGCGTGTAGTTGGTCTTCGGTGATTTTGCTCCAGCAGCGGCGAGGGATCTGCTGGGTGTGGTGGTGTGTGGTGGGCTTCTGGAAGGCGAAGTGGATGCAGCGGTGGTCGGTCCAGAGGAGTTTGGTGGTATGGCTGATGGAGACGTGTGGGCTTGAGGAGAAGACGGGGTTGAGCGTGTGGCCGGTGGAGTCAGTGGGCGTTGTGACGAGTTGCTTCAGTCCGAGGTTGGCGAGGTTATTTATCAGGGTTCTGGAGTTGTCGTTGTTGTTCTCAAGGTGAAAGTTCAGGTCTCCGAGGAGGATGTAGTCGGTGGAGGTCAGGGCGTGCATGCTGATTAAGTCGGCGAAGGAGTCGTTGAACTGGGGGTGGGGTTCGGGGGTCGGTAGACGAGGGTGCCTCTGAGGGTGGAGTTAGGGTCTGTGTGGATCTGGAAATGCATGTGTTCAGGGGTGCTGAGTGCGTCGTCGGTGCTAGTCAAGGCCCTGGTGCTGTTCTTGTGGACCATGGCGATTCCTCCTCCGACTCCATTGGTGCGGTCTCTGCGGGTGATCTTGTAGCCGTCTGGGATGGCTATGGAGATGTTGGGTGCAGAGGAGTAGTTAAACCAAGCCTCTGTCAGGAAGGCGACGTCCGGAGATGTTGTGTCGAGCAGGTCCCAGAGCTCGACGGCATGCTTGCGTGCGGAGCGGATGTTCAGTAGTATGCATCAGAGGTGGTTGGGGTCTTTCTTGGCGGGTGATTCGTCGGCTCTGAGGCTGGCGTAGCTGCAGTTCAGGCAGGTGAAGGAGCCATGTATGCATTTCGGGGCGGCCTTGAAGCAGGTGTGGCTCCGTCCGGAGTTGAGAGCGTGAAGAGTGCTGGCGTCGTAGTGGCGGCGGTCGTCGTGGCGGGTGCGGGGGCCAGGGGTTCTGGCGCTGGGTGTGGTCCACACGCGGACAGGCACAGACGGGCTTGCCTTAGGCAGTGGCGGGCATATATGGGGAGGTGGGAGGGAGGAGCAGCTGGGAGGCAGGAGGCAGGGGCAGCAAATGGTCAGTGGGCCATCAGGGGGGTGGAGCCGCAGGGGACGCATCGGCGAGGGCGGTGAGGGACAATGAAAGTAACAGAAGGAAAAAGGGCCACAAAATCGAGGGAAAAACGAGTGGCACAGAAGGCAAAAGGGCACAAAAAATGAGTGGGACAGAAGGCAAAAGGGGCACAGAAACGAGGAAAAAACGAGTGGCACAGAGGGCAGAAGGGCAAAAAAACGAGTGGAACAGAGGGCAGAAGGGCACAAAAAACGAGTGGAACAGAGGGCAAAAGGAGCATAAAAACGAGTTGCACTGATGGCAGAATGGCACAGAAAAACGAGTGGAACAGAGGGCAGAAGGGCACCAAAAACTAGTGAAACAGAAGGCAAAAGGGGCAAAAAAACAAGGGAAAAACAAGTGGCACAGAAGGCAGAAGGGCACAAAAAATGAGTGGAACAGAAAGCAAAAGGGGCACAAAAACGAGGGGAAAACAAGTGGCACATAGGGCAGAAGGGCACAGAAAAACAAGTGGAACAGAGGGCAGAAGGGCATAGAAAACGAGTGTAACAGAAGGCAAAAGGGGCACAAAAAAAGGGAAAAACGAGTGGCACAGAAGGGCACAAAAAACGAGTGTAAAAGAAGGCAAAAGGGGCACAAAAATGAGGGGAAAATGAGTGGCACGGAGGGTAGAAGGGCACAAAAAACGAGTGGAACAGAGGGGAGAAAGGCACAAAAAACGAGTGGACAGAAGGCAAAAGGGGCACAGAAACGAGGGAAAAAATGAGTGGCACAGAAGGAAAAAGGGGCACAGAAATGAGAAAAAACGAGTGGCACAGAAGGCAGACGGGCACAAAAAATCGAGTGGAACAGAAGGCAAAAGGGGCACAAAAAACGAGTGGAACAGAAGGCAAAAGGGGCATAGAAATGGGAAAAAAACGAGTGGAACAGAAGGCAAAAGGGGCACAAAAATGAGTGGCACAGAAGGAAAAAGGGGCACAGAAACGAGAAAAAAACGTGTGGCACAGAGGGCAGAAGGGCACAAAAAATCGATAGAACAGAGGGCAGAAAGGCACAAAAAACGAGTGGAACAGAAGGCAAAAGGGTCACAAAAACAAGGGAAAAAACGAGTGGCACAGAAGGCAGACGGGTACAAAAAAACAAGTGGAACAGAAGGCAAAAGGGACACAAAAACGAGGGAAATACGAGTGGCACAGAAGGCAAAGGGGCACAGAAATACCGGACAAACGAGTGGCACAGAGGCAAAATACAGAACACAGAAATACAGGGGCAGATAAGAACAGAAGGCAGAACGGGCAGAGAGGCACAGGGGCAGCGAGGAGAACAGAAGGGAAAACAGGGCAGAGACACGAGGGCAGAGAGGGGAACACAAGGGAAAACCGGGCAGAGACACGGGGGCGGCGAGGGGTACAGAGGGAAGAAAAGGAGCACAGACCACGTACAGGAAGCGGGGGAAGACAGATAACAGCATTCACAGACACAACAGTGAAATACAGGCAATACAATAAAATCAATAAAGCAGAGGATGAACAAACCTACCTACGGCCTACCACTGACCACCAGGGATGAGGCGCAGGTGGTAGCCTGCGGTTGGTCGAGTGCCTCGAACGTCCTTAGCAGCGGCAGCTGGGGCAGGGAGACACAGGCGGTGCTGTGCAGAGGGGGAGCGGCCTACCTGATAGGGTCTACAGCATTAAACACGCGTCGATTCATTACGGTGACATGCACACCAGGCTTGTCAACGAATTATACTATGAGTTTACACATTAGTGTGCATTGTCTACAGAATTAAACACACGTTCAATTACAACGGTGACATGCACACCTGGCATGTCAATGAGTTAAATAATGTTTGTAGGTATCTTACCTTTTTGCCAAGAATTAAAGTACAGTGACACACTCACCTTGTGTTCAATGTTATATCGAGTGAATACAGTGTAATCTTACTGTTTCTTTCTATTTTTCACAACAGTTTGATTCATTATTGTGTTTTTGCTTTCACTTCAGTTTCTTTTGGATTTGCATTTCTCCTTGTTGGAGATACACACTCATTGTGTATCCATTATACAAGTCATTTTAGAAAGTTAAAAAAATATTTAGGAGAAATTATTTACTGTTTTTTTAATTGTCTAGGAAATGAACTTTAATTATATATTTATATTGTTATTTACTCAGGTTCTGTATAGAATATCTTTCAAATGAAAATGCAGTCAGTATCTCCACCACCACCTTTTCTAGAACTGCCTGGCAATCCACCCATGTCGTGGAAAAATTGGTATGATGCTTTTGCCACTTATCTAGATGCCATTGGTGCGTCTTGTTATAGAGCTGAAAGAAATAAATACGTTCTTTTACATTCATTGGGCTTCTAAGGGAGGTCAATCTTCAAACCACTGCCAGCTTTGGTACGAGCTCAAAATGAGAAAGGCATTGAAGAATTTGTAGAGGCTGTAAAGGAGTTGGAGTTACATTTTGATGTTCAACCTAGTCTGGTAGTTATCAGACACAAGTTCTTCAAATGGGAACAGAGACCTGGAGAGGATGCTGATGTTTTTATCTCTGCTCTGCGGAAATTGAGCGCAAATTGTCAATTTGAAATATTCACGGAGCAGTTAATCAGAGACCAGTACATTTGTAAATGTTCATACAAGAATATTCAACGAAAGTTACTATCCATGAGTAATCCTTCTCTAGAAGAAACTATTGGCACTGTGAAGAGCATTGAATTGTCCAAGGTTTCTGTGAAAGAGTTAGAGGACAAATATAATGAATCGGTGGATGGTGTTAGATCCAAGGATGTTAAGAACATTGTAACTTCACGATCTGATAATAGGTTCTTCAAACAAACCAATGTATGTTTCTGTTGTGGGAACCTTTCTCACATCAAGTCAGGTAGAGGTGTCCGGCCAAAAATGTTATTTGCAGAGTGTGCGGTAAATTAGGTAGTTTTGCAAAAGTTTGCCAAAGTGGGAAACGTGGTGGTATATCCACTTAGGATGGCAAACAGTTCACTTCTACCTCTTCTTCGGTTGCCAATGTATCTGTGGTGGAGTGTGTTGATGACAATTACAATGATATCCAGGATGAGCTGAGAGACATGGTGGTGATTGTTGGTAGGGAAAATGTTACAGAGGGTGATATTTCTGAATGTGTGGATCTATACGTTGACATCAGCATCAGTGATAAAGGGTGTGTTTGTTAGTTGACTCAGGCGCAAGAATAGCCATGATCACTCAAGAGTCGTTTAGTGAGGTTTGGGGCTCTGGACCTTTGGAACCTCCTGATAGGTCTCCTGTCTCATACGAAGTGAGGAGGATTGAGTGTGCAGGTTTTTTTGAAGGCTTCCTTGAATTCCGGGGAAGTAAAATTCATGGGAAAGTGTGTGTGGCAATAAAGGGGTTGTTCTTTCTAAGATGGTTTCATCAAGGACTTTTCAAAATGGTGTATAGACCTGGGACCAAGTTTCTATCGTCTGCTCGGAAGATTTTATTATAAATCTGTTTGAACACTATCCTTCTGTTTTTGTTGGGGGCTTAGGTCAGATTAAGGGCTTTACACATCAAATTAGGGTTAAGGATGACGCCATTCCTGTGAAGCACAGACTCAGGAATGTACCCTTTAGTGTTAGGGATCAGTTTTTTTTTTGCAGAGATTTATATAGCGCGAACTAGACCCGAACCGAATCAGGTATCAGAGCGCTTTACATAGCACCAGTTACGTTACATGAGGACGGACACACATTCATTTTAGGCACGGAGAGATTAAGTGATTTGCCCAGAATCACAGGAGGTTTTTGGTGTCGTTACCGAGACTCGAACCCAGGTCCCCAGGTCCGAGGTCGAGC
Source organism: Lissotriton helveticus (assembly GCF_964261635.1). Taxonomy (NCBI): domain Eukaryota; kingdom Metazoa; phylum Chordata; class Amphibia; order Caudata; family Salamandridae; genus Lissotriton; species Lissotriton helveticus. Next base: position 641,818,448 of record NC_136071.1, on the reverse strand, counting down.
GCCCTAGCCGTTAGGCCAACTCCTCTCCCCATCAGTTGAAACAGGAACTTCACGGATTGTGTCAGAAAGGTATAATTGAGCCAATTGAGTCTTCTCTCTCGCTTTCTCCATTGGTTGTGGCTAAGAAGAAGAATAGTGAACTTCGCATTTGCATTGTCTTATGCAGTCTCAATAAAAATATCTGGGTAGATTCTCACCCTTTTCCTAAAATTTCTGATATGTTGTTCATGATTAATGGTTCAAAATGCTTCAGTAAGTTAGATTTAGCATTGGCTTACCACCAAGTGGTCTTGGATCCTTCCTCTAGGCATATCACAGCATTTGTGTCACCCATTGGCTCTTTTCAATTCTGCAGAATGCCCTTCGGGCTTGCCTCTGTGGCAGCAGTGTTTCAAAGGATCATGTGCTTAATGCTCAAGGGTATCAAAGGTGTTGCCGTTTTCCAAGATGATGTCTCGATTTATGGTGAGTCTAGTGAGTCTCATAAGGATTCTCTGTATCGTGTCCTGGACATCTTGCAAGAGAAGGGTGTTGTTTTAAAGAAAGAAAAGTGCATATTTAAGGTACATAAGGTGGAGTACTTAGGTTATGTGTTATCAAAACATGGTGTAGAACCCAGGACTGGTCTTGTCAAGGCTATAGTCGACAGTTCTGCTCCTACGGATAAGGTTGTTCTGAAATCTTTCATTGGTCTCTATGAGGTTTACTCACGGTTTGTCCCTGATTATGCTTCAAGGGTGCAACCATTAACGAACATGTTAAATAAAAGAGTGTGGCTTTTGTTAGGGATGATTGCTGTCAAGACATTTTTGAGTGGATGAAGACCCAATTGGTTGGTCCAAGGATCCTTAAACCATTTGATCCTAATGCCATGTGCACTATCACTGTGGATGCCAGTGGTGTTGGTTTAGGTGCAATTCTCACCCAGTGCATTAATGGTATTGAACACACGGGTGTTACGTGGACCTGAGTTGAATTTTGCTGTAATCGAAAGAGAGCTTTTAGCGTACTGGTGCGCTATCAGAAAATGTAATCCCTACATTTGGGGAAATCATTTCCAGCTACTTACAGATCACAGTCCGCTTGTTTCTATCCTCTCAGGGGATAAGATTAAAGAACATTCCCCAAGAATTGCTCATTTTTCTACTAAGTTGCTTCAGTATGATTTTGGAATTTCATAACTTCCAGGCAACAATAGTAGTAGAGCAGATTATTTTTCGAGGTTTCCAATTGTGGAAGTTGATTCTCCTTCTTGTGATGTTGCTGAGGACAACTGTTTCACTGCCTCCTTGGTTTTTAATGATATGTGTGCTGTTAATGAAGGGGAATGGAGTGATGAATTGTCTAAGGAGGCTTTACTCTGCCAAGTCATTAAATGTATCAAGTATGGTTGGCCAAAAGAGAAAAACGCACTGTAATCTTTACAAACGTTTGTTAAACTCTCAATGGATTTTTCTGTGGAAGATGGTTTATTGGTGCGTGGTGATAGATTAGTTCCTCCTGAAAAGGTGAGGTGTAGATTGGTCAGTGGATCTCCTGATGGGCTTTTGGGTAAAACACTCACCAAGCAAAGGTTGCGTGAATGTTTTTGGTGGCCGCATGTGGACAAGGATGTTGATGTTTTCGTTGGTGAGTGTGTCATGTTTTCCAATGCAGAAAACTTTTTCAATTGAGAACTCCTCCTCTTCATCCTATTGATCTTCCAGCAAGACCTTGGGAGAAGATTGGTATTGACCTTGTTGGTCCTTTCAATTTGCTCCCCACTTCCTCAAGGTTTGCTGTTGTTGCCATTGACTATTATTCAAAATGGCAGGAACTACGGTTCATTGTTGTACAGAACTCTAAAAATGTAATTGATTTTCTAAAAGACATTTTACTGCTTGAAGGTTTCCCTTGCACCATTGTGTTCGACAATGGGGTACAATTTGTCAGTCAAGAATTTGACATTTTTTTGCAACAGGGGGGAATAACTCATTCCAAGAGCTCACTCTATCACCCTCAAACTAATGGTCTTTTTTTAATGCATGAATAGAGTTTTGAACAACTGTGTGCAATGGGCGTTGCCTGGTAAGTGCAATGTTGAGAATGCTGTTCGGTCTATGTTGTGGTTTTACCATACCATACCTCACTCGTCTACCAAAGTGTCCCCTTTTAAACTGTTGCATGGCAAAAAGCCGGGTTCAATGGTGTGTCCTGGGTGGATGTCGAAGTGGGTGAAAATGGATACTGTGATTGATGTGGATGGCCTTGTAATTAAAAATGTTTCTCGAGCTCAATCACGTCAAAAATCATATTTTGATGGTAGGAAAAGATCTGTTCCTCACACGCTTGTTGTTGGTGACACTGTGCGTGTGAAAATTCCTGTACACAGAAAGAAGGGAGATTTGAAATTCTCTGATCCCATGGTTGTGGATAGAGTTTGTGGAAATACTGTCAGGGTGAACAACAAACATTGGTGGAATGTGTCCAGAGTTGTCAAATTGTCTGGGCATGTTAACAACAAAAACGTACATCGCGGTCCTTCTGATGTCTATGATGGCTTACCGTCTAATGGTCCTTCACCTGTGTATATGCGCAGGAGTGTGAGACAACTTTTTTTTCCCAAGTAGATTTCGCTAATTTTTCCTTCTTGTTTTCTTCCCTCATCTCTTACCTCTTTCTTACTTTCTTTTTTCTTCTCCTTTGTTGCTCTCCTTTTCCCCTGTTCTTGTTTTCTTTTTATTCGTTTATAAGGGGGAGGATAATGTAGTGGTCTCTCCTTGTTATTACCTCTGTTTGGAATGCTCACGCAATGGCTGTTCTGGGGGTGAGCATTCCATTTCAGAATATAGAAGACTTGTGGATTGAATACCTTGTCAGTTGCTGTCTTATGCTCCCACTGCGCAGTCCCTGTTAATAATAAAGCTTACCTACAGGAATTACATATTGGTTGGCGTTTGATGTTACTACATAATCTTTTGTATTGAACTTCTCATGTGCTTAATACTGGTATGACTAAACTTCTTTAGGAGGCGGGGGTTTTACTGTTGATATTCTGTATATCTATAGCATGGTGCTGAGATTTGTGTACCTTAACTTGATTGATAATTTGTAATAAACCTTCTTAATCTTAGTCAGTCATTCCTGGTCCTTGTTGTGTAGCCAAATGGATTCCACTGTTATTTGAAATTGATTGATGTAATGTTAACTCTCCTCCCCTCTCAGTTGGTTTGAAAGGTCCACCGGAGTACGAATTATAAGAGGGTAGGCCCAAAGCAATAAGAGAATGATGTGACTCTTTACTTGAAATTACTTGAAATTAATTATTACAAGTGAGCAATGAGGCACAAGAAGCTGTATGTCTCGCTCTGTGGTCATGACAGTCCCTCTTCTCCACTTTGCGACCTCATCTACGAGAGGAGGGATCTAATGCACACAGGACTTCAGAGGTCAAGCCAGAGTCGAAGGCCCTCATTATGATGCCAGTTGGATCGTAACTGATGGCCTGTCAATTGCAGGCCGACCGAGATCTAGTGCTGCGATCCAACCACCGCATTAAGATGCACGGTGGTCAGAGCCCGTCCAACCATCGGTCGGAAAGTAATCCCCTATAATGGGGCGGTGCTTGCTCATGTACATTTTAATGGTGGTCCAACAACCATTGAAAAGCTGTCAGAAATGGACTTTGGGGGGCCCTAGCAGGAGCCGTCTTCAGTAGCCTCTGCTATGAGGTCTAGTGGGCACATGTGGAGCCCCCCCAAACTTCCAAACCCCATGTGCCAGGCACCTCATGGTGGCACGCACACGGTGCATGGATGCTTGCAAATATCAATTTTTCTGGCCACTAGAAGAGCTGCAATGGAAATATTGATGTTTCCCACTGCCTCATGGGTGGTTACAGCCTAATTTATCGGATGGAACCTCCAACTACTTGCTCAGTGTCCATTCTGACACAATGCCAGTCAGACCCTTGTCCGACTGGCATCGTAATCAGGGCCTAATAGTTTTTCGCTGGCACACCATTAACCAGTGGCATAGGTGAAACATCTGAACAAGCTTACATCTTAAATTGCATACCAAAGGAACCAAGGGCCAGAGGGACTAAACTATTTTGCAGTCATAAAAACTCAGATTCCCAAAATGTGATCATTTGAGACCACAAAACAGGTATTTTCAATGCAAGAAAACCATTTTAGTAGTTGGTAAATGTTTACAGATTCCCATAATTGGTTTCTGAATGGTTGTGATTTGCAATTTGGAAGGAGTGGTTTGTGGGCAACCCTTCCAAACTGTGAATCTTTTCCATATGTATCAATGCCCTTAGAGTAAAGTATAGCCATGAACTGGTATCTACCCTCTGAAACTAAGGATAAAATATAAAACAATATTTAGAAATAAAAAAACAGCTAATAAAGACAGTTGCTGTGCAAGCTTACTAGCTATGATTGAAGCCCAAAATATGAAAGGTTTCTGGAAGTTAGTACAAGAAAGTTCCGGTAAAGTATTAGGGTCTCTGTAGTGTTCTGTCCTCGAAGATAAATGGGTGGATTATCTCAGGGAAATTTACAAAAAGTGGTCAATGTTAGTTAAAGCAAACACAATAGTATGGCCAAGTGTGAGAGAAGAGATAAAAGAACACTTTACCACCAGTCACATTAGGAAAATAATATCCAGACTAAACTTAACCAGAGCAGCTGGCCCAGATAATTTGCCGGCAGTAATTAGAAAAACGAAGCCAGAGTGGGGTGTCAGAGTTCTTTGCGAATATGTTCCTGGGGATCCTTAATACAGTGATTGTGCCAAATAATTGGAGAGGAGCAATCGTAAGGCCAATCCATAAAAAAGGTGACATAAACATCCCCAAAAACTACAGATTAATAAACCCTCTAGATATAAGTGAAAAAGTCTTTGCTAAAGTAATCTTGGGAGTACTTAAGGACTGGGCAGAAGAAAAAGGGATGTGCTCCCAGAACAAGGAGGTTTTAAAGCGGGACACTCAATGGAAGACCATTGTTTTGCTCTCTGGTCCATTGCGCGGAAGTCAATCGAGCAGAGGGGAAGTTTGTTATGCTGCTTTGTGGACTTCCGCTCAGCATTTGATTTGGTGGAAAGGGAGCAGCTGTGGGAGTCTTTGAGAGGGTATAATATCCCTGGGGATATATTGGGCTTGATCCAAGCATTGCACTATGAAAATTGGGCCCAGATAATTCTAGATGTAGAGGGGAGCTTATCTCAAAAAATCGAGATTGGCAATGGCCTGAGGCAGGGGTGCGTATTGGCCCCCTGCTTTTTTCCTTGTTTATTGCAGACCTGCCCCCTACCCTAGGTAACATAAAAGGGGCAAGCCCGAAACAGGATGGGAAACATATCCCATGTTTACTTTATGCAGACGATCTGGTAATTATAGACTAGACGGAAATTGGCTTACGATGAAAATTAAGTAAGTTTAATGAATACTGCCATGTTAAAAAACTTGTTAACATGGAAAAGACAAAGAGCTTATGTTTTGGGAGAAGGAAAATAGTGTTCTCTTGGTTTCTGGGTACCGAGAAGTTAGAAATGGTAACATAATATAGATATCTGAGGATGTTGTTCGAGAAAAGCCTGCAATGGCATACCCATCTGGACTCATTAAAACTGAGGGAATCAGCATCACTGAATGGATTAAAAAGATTTAACAGCGTGTATGGCGAAATGTCCGATAGACCAGTCTTAAAAGCTTATTCAGCAATGGTACCACCCAAATTTTTGTATGGAGCAGAGATACTCTATCTGAGTGGCAAAAATGGTTGGGACGTGGAAGAGGGAAACATTCTGAAAAGTCTATTCTCTCTGCCTAAGTCGTCAATGGTACAGGCAGAGAAACTAGAATTGGGGATTACCTCATGGGGTATTACAGCTTGCATGGCTCGATTATGCTTCTGGCAGCACCTATGATCAGGAAATGATCATAAAATCTCACAAATGTGCAGAAACAAGATTGTAAACAGCGAGTTACCTTGAGCAAAAGGGATCAGAGCCACTATCAATATGGCATGTTCTATGATAGAGCTTACACTATGCCCCCAGTCCCTCCAATTTAAGATTGATAAAAGGGAACTTAGGATCTGGGGAAAATAAATCTCTAGAGCACTGGACCAAGATTACCTCTTGAGGGAAAGCTCAGTTCTCCATATGGCCTTAGCATGGCAAAAGGAACGACACTACCCTTACATCGACAGGCTACCTAGCTGCACATTAGGGCGAGAAGTGCTAAAGTTAAGAATCAGGGTAAACCCATGCTACGTGAACAAAGGGGTAAAAAGTTCTATGATAAACAGTGACGGAAAATGCACCTGCACTTTTGGAACAACATATGATATCATACATATACTATTGGATTGCCAGAAGGTTTTAGACATTCGAAGAGAGCTTTTATGCCCGATATTTAAAAAATATGATATTAAAAATAGGCCGCAAGCAGTTAATCTTTTAGTGGAAATTACTAATTTAGACATAGCTTGTGCCATGGGGAATAATATTAAAAACTTAAAGACTTAAAACATAAATGTAATGAGTCTTGAGTTGCCTATTTCTAAGAGCTTATGTGGCGAACGTGCCATGAAAGGGTAAAAGGAATGTGGAGAGAAATGTACGAGTTTGTAATGAGATTCAAATTAAATTGTGCCTTTTAGACATATTTAAAAAATTTTTTAAATGTTTTGAGGACTATTGGCCCCAACAATTTGTATTGAATATGGAGATATCACTTTGTATAGTTCACAATTTGCATGTGCAGTTCGATGAAGCAACTGGATTGTATTTGTGACAGTATGAACTACAGGGTAGGATGTTATTTTATTACTTTTTATCCATTCATTTTTAACAAATGGTTTGTTGTCTATTTTGTATACTTTTATGGTTGTAAAAGACCGAATACATTTTCTATTGAACTGAACTGAACAATGGCCTGTGCTTAACCCTGGGTAGCTTGGCACCAAAAGCAGTGTGGCTTAACTTAGAGGCAATGTGGAAAGTATTTATGCAGCACACAATAAAGTGAAAACACATCATAAGAAAAATACCATACTATTTAGAAAAATAAAGTACATTTTAATCAATTATTTGACGTCAAAATAACAAAAGTCCAATCAGTAGAACCAGAGTTATGAAATGTTAAAGTTTTTAGTAAAAACTAGTGCCTAAAAGATTAAAGCGCAAACCGATGACATCTAGTCACGCGAGACTGGGTCAAGGTAAAAAAAATATGGCTAACTGCAATAGAGCACGGTTTGGATATAAGAAGTGGATTGGGCCATGACAGTGCATACCTTTAGCCTTAAAAGGAATTTTGAGAAAAATATCCTGAGAAGTTAAAGCTCAGAGGGGCAAGGCTGCAGGAGATGTTCGAGAAGGGAGCATTGTCATTAGATTGCCTTGGGTCAAAGCTGCGGTGAAGATTCCTATGTTCTGACTTAGTCTCATTTTTAGAAGTCAAAAAATCTTCAGTGGGACGGGGCAGAGTTCTGTAGCTGAAGACAGTTACACGAGGCCAGATACCCTTTTTGCGAAAGACCACTGGAAAGGATTTGCTGCTGCGTAGGAGAACGTAGAAGGAGAAGCCACACAGTCAATTCGACCGGCGCTGCATCTAGGGTGGATAGCAAGCAGGTTAGTTCTGGTCTCCTTCTCGTTCTCATGCCAGTTTTTGGCCAATCTGGGTACCTTTAGCTCCCCATCCAAGGATCTAGGACTCACGGGCCATCACTTGGGGATTCAAGCCTCACTCAGGCTGGGTCCAGGTACAGGATTAAGATGGTGGGAGCCTTTTGTGTTCCAGTGGCTCTAAACAAGAGGCCAGAAAATTAGCCATTGGATTCACTCTGGTAGTTCAGGTGAAGAAGCAGGGCTCAACAGCAAATCTTGCCTCTGAGGGTTCGAGGCAGGCTCCAGGCAACAAATTAGTCCTTCCAGGTACAGCAAAGCACCCTTGCAGAGCGCATTGCAGATCACAGCAACATGCAATCCTCAAAGGTCTTCTGTAGGTCCAGATATGAAATGAAAAGTGAGTGTCTGAGGTCCTAATTTGTATCCTTGGTGGCATACATCTGGAAAGTGGGAAATGTTTTAGACAGTGACTTTGAAATGCATGGAATTTCCTAACTCCCCTGCACTTGCTCCTAAATGGGTGCAGTGACAATGTGGAGTTTATTAGTCCTTTGTGTGAAGGTAGAACACTCCCTATTCAATTACTCAGCTCAACTCCCCTATTCTGCCAGAAGATGGTCCCTTCAAGGACACCTAACCTCTTTATTGTGAGACTGTCTGGGAGAAATTCACAAAGTCTAATCGTCAGGTACACCCAGTCATGTCACCCAAGCAGGGCTGGACTGGCTGTAGTGGGCACCGGGTGTTTACCCGATGGGCTGTCAGGGTGGTGACCGATTATGGGCCCTTGGGGGGCTGTTTTTGTTTCTGGGGTCTTGCAATATCGGCCCCCTGTAACAATATTGTCCGAAACCGGCCCTAGCCAACAGCTCGGCTACACAACACTCTCCCCCCCCCGGGTGCCGGCCAAGCAGTATTCCAGGGCCTGTTTCGGTTCCTAGTCCAGCCCTCGACCCAAGGCAGGATGCAGATATTAAAGGCCTAAGGACGGAAAGAATGTCAACTTTCTAAAACTGTAATTTTCAAACCTCTAAACTAAAACCTAACTTTACAATTAAATATGATTTTTCATTAAAATTCCAAAGACAGCAAACATAACAGTTATCTGCTCCCAATTGGAAATTGCAGTTAAATAAATGTTATAAGGAATCTTCAATGTTATCCTATGGAAGGGTTAGGCCTCACAGTAGTGAAAAACAAACTGAGGAGCTTTTCACTACCAGGGCAGGTAAAGTTAAAAAGTACAGGTCCAACAGTTCAGTTATAAGGGCAACATAGGGCATACCTTGGGGCCTACTTATATGTAATAAAAAAAGCATTTAAAGCTTGGCCAGGGTTTCGTTTTTGGCAAGCCAACATGGCAGTTCAAAACTGCATTCAGGCTGCAATGGCAGAGCTGGGACACATTTTAATGTGGTATTTAAGTTGGTGGCACAATGAGGATGCAGGCAGCATTTCAATTAGAGGCCCTTGGGTTATGGTATACAACACTACAAGTGACATATAGATAAATTAAATATGCCATGTGGGTATGAGTCAATTTAAGAGACAGAAAGGTACGGAGTTGCTTAGGTGGGGTATTAGCCACCTTGTGTATACTCTAGGTAGTAAGGAGGTGGGGAATACCTCCTGTCAGAACTAGGACCCTTACACACCCAGCAAGCTTCATCATATGGGTCTGCTCTTCGTCGGGCCGGCGCTGCAATGCTCGACAGGCACCCATAAAGGGGCTCTTTATCGGAGATCTTTTGTTCCTCGCTGTATAGGTGCCATGGGTGTGAGGGGCCTAGGTAAGTGTAGGTGTGGGATGTGAATATAAAACAGGTAAGGGAAGCCTCTGTGATGAATTTTATTCTGTAAGGGTCCCAACCTGATTAAAAAGAATAGAGGGGGCGACTGTTTTGCTATGATGTGACAAACATTTCGCTAGTGGATTCCTGCTTGGGGATCGCCCCAGGAGGGCGATCCCCAAGCAGGGATCCACCCACTAGGCACCAGAGAGGGCGGAGCGGCCCCTTGGGCAAGGGCCTTTGCCCCCCATAAAAATATTGGCATCATTAGTCTTACTGACCCCCCCTCTCCCCCGGGAGGGTAGAAAGCCCACAGGACAGCAGGGATTTTCTTATGGGATATTTATTAGGGGTGGCGGCTGCCCAAAACGGGCATGCCGCTGCCCCGACCCCCCCTGGCCACAATAATTACAGTCTTTCTGCCCCCGTGGGGGGCAGATGGGGCAGTAGCCCCCAAACTGCCCTCCGGGGGGCAGAAAGCCCACTAAATGCCAGGGATTTTATTTTTGCACCAGTTTTTTTTTTAGGGTGGGGGCTGTCCGAAATGGGCACACCAATACCCCCACCCCAGCCACCAGTACAGCCTTTCTGCCCCCCTGGGGGGCAGATGGGGCAGTAGCCCTCAATCTGCCCCCCAGGGGGACAAAACCCACTAACACCAGGGATTTTGGTTTTGCACCATTTTTTTCAGGGTGGGGGCTGCCCGAAACGGGCAAGCCAATGCCCCCACCCCCTGCCACCAGTACAGCCTTTCTAGTCCCCCGGGGTGTAGAAAGCCCACTAGACAACAGGGATTTTTTATGGGGTATTTATTAGGGGTGGGTGCTGCCCAAAATGGGCATGCCGATGCCCCCGCCCCCGACATCATTACAGCCTTTCTGCCCCCTCAGGGGGCAGATGGGGGCAGGAGCCCCCAATTTGCCCCCCGGGGGGGCAAAAAGCCCACTAGATGCCAGAGATTTTTTTGAGCAAATTTGTATTAGTGTGGGGGCATTGGCGTGCCTGTTTTTGACAACCTCCACCCTAATTAGAATAAGTCCAAAATCCCTGGCATCTAGTAGGCTTACTGTTCCCCCTGGAGGGCAGATACTGGCATTAGCCCCCAATCTGCACCCCCGGGGGGGGCAAAAAGCCCACTAGTCACCAGGGATTATTTTTAGGCAAATTTGAATTAGGCTGGGGATGCCTAAAACAGACATGCCCATACTTCCATCCTCTCCCCCGCAAAAATTACAGCCTTCCTGCATTAGGTTGAGGGCATTGGCATGCCCGTTTTGAGCAGGCCCCGCCCTAATTAAAATTTGCCCAAAAAACTCCCTGGTGTCTAGTGGACTTTCATACTCCCTGTGGGGCAGATGGGGGCATTAGCCCCCAATATGCCCCGCCGGGGAGGTGGGGGGCAAAACGCCTTGTAGACGCCGGGTTTTTTTTGTGGGCAAATTTGAACTAGACTGGGGCAGCACAAAACGGGCATGCCCATGCCCCCACCCCCTCCCCCGCAAAAATAACAGCCTTCCTGCCCTCCCGCGTGCAGATGGGGCAGTAGTCCCTTTTCTGCCCCCCGGGGTGCAAAAAGTCCACTAGATGCCAGGGATTTTTTTTGGGCAACTTTTTGAGGGTTGGGGGCACTGGCATGCCCGTTTTTGGCAACCCCCACCCTAAGTAAAATTTGCTCAAAAAAACCTTGGTGTCTAGTAGGCTTTCGGGCATTTGACCCAATTTGCACCCCTGGGAGGGCAAAAAGCCCACTAGTCGCCAGGGATTTTTTTGGGGCAAATTTGAATTAGGGTGTGGCTGCCTAAAACAGGTATGTCCACGCCCCCACCTCCTTCAGTAGCCCCCAATTCGCCTCCCCGGGGGGGCAAATGCCCACTAGACTCCAGGGATTTTTTGGGGAAATTTTTTATTAGGGTGGGGGTCTTGGGTTGCCCATTTTTGGCAACCCCCACCCTAAATTAAATGTGCTCAATACGATCCCTGGCATCTAGTAGGCTTTCTGCCCCCCTGGGGGGCAGATGGGGGCATTAGCCCCAATCTGCACCCCTGGGGGAGCGAAAAACCCACTAGTCGCCAGGGATGTTTTTAGGCAAATTTGAATTAGGGTGGGAGCTGCCCAAAACAGGTGTGCCCATGCCCCCACCCCCTCCCCCACAAAACTTACAGCCTTCCTGCCCTTTCTTGGGGCAGATGGGGGCATTAGCCCCCAATATGCCCCCGGGGGAGCAAAAAGCCCACTAGACGGCAGGGATTTTTTGGTAACATTTTAATTAGGGTGGGGGCTGCCCAAAACCGGCATGCCAATGCCCCCGCCTGCAACAATTACAGCCTTTGTGCCCCTCCTGGGGGTAAATTGGGGGCAGATGCTCCCAATCTGCCCCCCCGGGGGCAAAAAGCCCACTAGACGCCAATGATTACGCTCTATTTTTCATGTATGGGGTGGGGGGGCTGCCCAGAATGGGCATACCAATGCCCCCACCCCCCAAACAAATAGCCACAGTGTTTCGGACCCCCTGGGGGGATATCGAGGGGTGGGGTTGCCCTGATATGACCCCAGAAAGCAGACTAGGCACTGATTTGTTTTTAGAAATATGCCTACCTGCAAGGACACAAAACTTTTTGAGGCAACATCAACATTGCCTATCAATAAATGTTTTGGGCCGTTGCCTGTCGCGGCCACTTGGGCCTCCAACACAAGTGAGACACCATTTTTATTGGGAGACCTGGGGAAACGCTGGGTGGTAGGAAATATGTGTGAGCCCGGTGATGCCACACTTTCCCACACAAAAATGTGTGAAAAAACAGTTTTTTTCAGCTAAAATTGAGGTTTGCAGGGGATTCTGGGTAATGAAACGTTGGGGGATCCACACAAGCCATACCTCCTTGGAAGCCCCCAGGTGTCTAGTTTTCAGAAATGTTTGGGTTTGGTAGGTTTCCCCAGATGACCGCCGAGCACAGGGCCAAAAACCCAGGTGACCCACCTTGCAAAACCAGGTGGTTTTGAGATAGGCATTTTTGATGTCGCCTCACTACGCTTTTGGGCCGTTGCCTGTCGCGGGCACTTGGGCCTCCAACACAAGTGAGACACCATTTTTATTGGGAGACCTGGGTAAATGCTGGGTGGTAGGAAATTTGTGTGAGCCTGGTGATGCCACACCTTCCCACACAAAAAGTTCGGAAAAAAGTGATTTTTTTCAGCTAAAATTGAGGTTTGCAGGGGATTCTGGGTAAGGAAAAATTGGGGGATCCATGCAAGCCATACCTCCCTGGAAGCCCCAGGGTGCATACTTTTCTGAAATGTTTGTGTTTGGTAGGTTTCCCTAGGTGCCGGCAGTGCTGGGGTTCACAAACTACAGCTAAGCACTTTGCCAAAAAAGGGTCATTTTTTCACTGCGAAATTGAGGTATGACCATATTGCACTTTGCACCGTTTCCTGTCGCAGGCACTAGGCCGTCCCACACAAGTGAGGTACAATTTTTCTCTGAAGACTTTGGGGAATGCGAGGTGGGGAGAAATTTGTTGATCCAGGCAGATTCCAGAACTTTCCACCAAAGAAATGTGGGAAAAATGTGTTTTTTTGTCAATGTTTTAGGTTTGCAAAGTATTATGGGTAACAGAGCTTGGTGAGAGGCAGTCAAGTCACCCCATCTTGGATTTCCCTGGGTATCTAGTTTGCAGAACTGTATAGGTTTGCTAGGTTTCCCTAGGTGCCGGCAGAGCTAGGGTTAAAAAACTACAGCTAGCCACTTAGCCAAAAAAGGGTCATTTTTCACTGCAAAATTGAGGTATGACCACGTTGCGTTTTGCACTGTATCCTGTCGCAGGCACTAGGCCCCCCCACACAAGTGAGGTACCATTTTGCTTGTAAAACTTTGGGAAATGCGGGGTGGGTGGAAATTTGTGGATCCACTCAGATTCCAGAACTTTCCACCACAGAAATGTGGGGAAAATGTGTTTTTTTGAACAATGTTTTAGGTTTGCAAGGGATTCTGGGTAACAGAACATAGTGGGAGACAGTCAAGTCACCCCATCCTGGATCCCCCTGGGTGTCTACTTTTCAAAATGTATAGGTTTGCTAGGTTTCACTAGGTTCTGGCTGAGCTAGGGTTAAAAAACTACAGCTAGGCACTCTGCCGAAAAAGGGTAATTTTTCACTGCGAAATTAAGGCGTGACCACGTTGCGTTTTGTGCTATTTCCTGTCGCAGGCACTAGGCCGACCCACACAAGTGAGGTACCATTTTTCTCATAAGACTTTGGGGAAGTTGGGGTGGGTGGAAATTTGTGGATCCACACAGATTGATGAACTTACCACCACAGAGATATGGGGAAAATGTGTTCTTTTGGAACAGTGTGGATCCCCACAGATTCTAGAACTTTCCACCACAGAAATGTGGGGAAAATCAGTTTTTTGGGACAATTTTATAGGTTTGCAAGGCATTCTGGCTAACAGAACCTGGTGGGAGGCAGTAAAGTCACCCCATTATGAATTACCCTGTGTGTCTAGTTTTCAAAAATGTATAGGTTTGCTATTTATTTATTTATTTATTTTTGGGTTTGTATAGCGCTAGAATCGACTCCCGGAGGAGTATCTCTGTGCTTGAATGCTAGGCTTCCTTAGGGGCCGGCAGGGCTAGGGTTAAAAAACTACAGCTAGGCACTTTGCCAAAAAAGGGTCATTTTTCACTGCGAAATTGAGGTGTGACCACATTGCATTTTGCGCCGCTCCCTGTCGCAGGCACTAGGCCGACCCACACAAGTGAGGTACCATTTTTCTCATAAGACTTTGGGGAAGTCGGGGTGAGTTGAAAATTGTGGATCCATGCAGATTCCAGAACTTTCCAACACAGAAATGTAGGGAAAGTGTGTTTCTTTTGACAATGTTTTTGGTTTGCAAGGGTTTTTGGGTAACAGAACATGGTGGGAGGCCCTCAACTCACACCATCCTGGATTCCCCTGGGTGTTTAGTTAAAAAAAAGTATAAGTTTGCTAGGTTTCCCTAGGTGCCGGCAGAGCTAGCGTTAAAAAACTACAGCTAGGCATTTTGCCAAAAAAGGGTCATTTTTCACTGCGAAATTGAGGTGTGACCACATTGCGTTTTGCGCTGTTTCCTGTTGTGGGCACTAGGCCGACCCACGCAAGTGAGGTACCATTTTTTTGGGAAGACTTTAGGGAATGCTAGGTTGGTGGAAATTTGTGGATCCACGCACATTCCAGAACTTACCACCACAGAGAGATGGGGAAAATGTGTACTTTTGGATAATTGTTTAGGTTTGCAAGGCATTCTGGGTAACAGAACCTGGTAGGAAGCAGTCAAGTCACCCTATTCTGGATTACCTTGGGTGTCTTGTTTTAAAAAATGTATGGGTTTGCTAGGTTTCCTTAGGTGCTGACAGAGCTAGGGTTAAAAAACTACAGCTAGGCACTTTGCCAAAAAAGGGTCATTTTTCACTGCGAAATTGAGGTGTGACCACATTGCATTTTGGGTGGTTTCTTGTCGCAGGCACCGGGCCGACCCACACAAGTGAGGTACCATTTTTCTCGTAAGACTTTGGGGAACGTGGGTGGAGTGGAACATTGTGGATCCCCACAGATTCTAGAACTTTCCACCACAGAAATGTGGGGAAAATCAGTTTTTTGGGACAATGTTATAGGTTTGCAAGGGATTCTGGCTCACAGAACCTGGTGGGAGGCAGTCAAGTCACCCCATTATGGATTACCCTGGGTGTCTATTTTTCAAAAATGTATAGGTTTGCTATTTATTTATTTATTTTTGTGTTTGTATAGCGCTAGAATCGACTCCCGGAAGAGTATCTCTGCGGTTGAACGCTAGGCTTCCTTAGGTGCCGGCAGAGCTAGGGTTAAAAAAATACAGCTAGGCACTTTGCCAAAAAAGGGTCATTTTTCACTGCGAAATTGAGGTATGACCACATTGCATTTTGCGCCGCTCCCTGTCGCAGGCACTAGGCCGACCCACACAAGTGAGGTGCCATTTTTCTGGCAAGACTTTGGGGAAGTCGGGGTGGGTTGAAAAGTGTGGATCCATGCAGATTCCAGAACTTTCAAACACAGAAATGTAGGGAAAGTGTGTTTCTTTTGACAATGTTTTAGGTTTGCAAGGGCTTCTGGGTAACAGAACATGGTGGGAGGTCCTCAACTCACCCCACCCTGAATTCCCCTTGGTTTTTAGTTTTAAAAAATATATAGGTTTGCTAGGTTTCCCTAGGTGCCGGCAGAGCTAGCGTTAAAAAACTACAGCTAGGCACTTTGCCAAAACAGGGTCATTTTTCACTGCGAAATTGAGGTTTAACCACGTTGCGTTTTGCGCTGATTCCTGTCGCAGGCACTTGGCCGACCCACAGAAGTAAGGTACCATTTTTCTCGTAAGACTTTGGGGAATGTGGGGTGTATGAAAATTTGCGTATCCAAGATGATTCCAGAACTTTCCACCACAGAAATATGGGGAAAATGTGTTTTTTTATACAATTTTTTAGGTTTGCAAGGAATTCTAGGTAACAGAACCTGGTAGGAGGCAGTCAAGTCACCCCATCCTGGATTCCCGTAGGTGTCTAGTTTTAAACAATGTATAGGTTTGCTAGGTTTCCCTATGTGCCGGCAGAGCTAGTGTTCAAAAACTACAGCTAGACACTTCGCAAAAAAAAGGTACATTTTCATTTTGAAAATGTAGTGTGTTCACGTTGGGTTTTGAGCCATTTCCTGTCGTGGGCACTATGCCTACCCACAAAAGTGAGGTACCATTTTTATTGGGAGACATAGGGTAATTCAGATTTGTAAAGCAACTATTATTACCTATTGATTGTTGATGCATTTCTGCCTTCCAAATTAAAGACACTGTGTAAAAAAGAAGTCATTTTGAAAAATAACCGATAATTCTCATGCTAGTATGAGTATTCCCAATTTCAAAAATGTGCAAATATGTACTGTTTCTAAACTCTATAATTTGTTCCCATTTCAGAAATACATAGGTGTCTTTCATACCGATTTTTCCATGTATACATTTTTCCCACAATTATTGCTACATACCCGGTACATAATAAAAAGCCATTGCAAATTGATGCTCAGTTTCTGACTCTGGGTTCGTCTGGTTCTTGGTGAACCTACCAGTCCTATATATTCCCACAACCAGAAAGGTCCAGCAAATGTAACGGTATATTGCTTTCAAAGAGCTGTCATAATTACAAGAAGTTACAGGTGAAAACGTTGACAGAAAAGGCTGTTTTTTTTCAACTAATTTTCAAATTTTCCTATATTTAACTGTTCGTTTCTATGAATAACCCTGATGGATCTACACATATGACCCCTTGCTGAATTCAGAATTGTGTCTATATTTCAGAAATGTATAGCTTTCCAGGATCCATCATTGCTTTCACACCCATTTTTACCATTAACTGGAAGGAGGTTGAAAGCACAAAAAATAGCAAAAATAGGTTATGTCCCCAAAAAATGCCAAAACTGTGTAAAAAATTGTGGTTTTCTGACAAAATTATGTAATTCGCTAACATCTGAGAAAATGGTGATTTCAGCCCCGCAAACCCCCTTTTGATAACATTTGCAGGGGAAAACCCAGACGCTTTCATTTGCAGCCTGTTTTTCCCATTTGTCCCAAAATAAAAAAAAAGTTGCTGAATTTTGGCTAATTTCTGGGACCCCTCCAGGGGAATCCACAAACCCTGGGTACCTTAAGAATCCCCATGATGTTGCAAGAAAGGACAGACATTTAGCGCGGATACCTTATGTGGTAAAAAAGTTACAGGGGCTTAAGCGCGCACTATCCCAAATAGCCAAAAAAAGGCTTAGCACAAGGGGTTAAGGCCTAGAAGCGAAGGGGTTAATATAGGGGTAGGAATGATGGGCCATTAGTTTTCCTGTGTGATAGGTCGAGTAGGGTTTGTTTGAGAAGAGGTACCACCATAGTGTGCTTCCATTGCTGGGAATCACATTAGGAGGCCAGGGTCAAAGGAATAAATTCACATAGGACAGGATGCATAGTTTCACATCCCTACTCCATGATGGCCGGGGAAATTAGGTCATCTGGGGAGCCCATTTATCAGTGGAGAAGAGAGATGTGAGTTCCTCACATTTGATAGGACAGAAGTGATCTGATGAAAATGAAGTGCAAATGTTTCCCACCTTTTTAGAAAACAAGGAGACTTGATAACTCTCAATTGAAAGGCATGAGGAGGGTGTAACAGTTGGTAATGATGTAAGGGTTTTAATGATCTGAAAGACTTCATAAGAGGAATTCTTGGAGGCAGAAATTTCCTTACAATAGTTCTCTCGGTATGACTGGCTAATTTGCAAATATAGGTTTTCAGGGCTATCTTATAGTTGTCTGTGCTGTGTTGATCATGGGATTTGCGCCAGAGACGTTCAAGCTTCTTGCATTTCTTTTTAAGAGCCAGCAGTTCAGTAGAAAATCATGCAGCTGACGGTTTGTGATGGGAGCAATCTGGTCCAAAGCACTCCTGGGCTAGTCATCAAGTTGACTGTTGGCTTTGTTAAAACAGCTTTTGAAAGAGCAATAGTTTTTACTAAGGGCCTGGTTATGCCTCTCAGGAGCCACTTTCATCCATGTCCATTCCAATATGGGTTGGGAAAAAATTCCCCTCATGTCCTAGAACGAGATATGCTAATTGGAATTCCCAGATGATCTGACCTAACCAGTGGGATGGGGGCAATGTTTCGACACAGGTCATGTTGGTAAACACTGGGTTAAGTGTGTTCCCTAAGATGGAGACTCTATTTCTTCAACCAGGGCTTATATGGCAACACAGAAAGTTTATTTATTTATTCATTTATAGAGCGTATGGTTACACCACCGGTTCATCCAAATGAACATTAAAATCACTAAATGCTAATAGATTTGAGTTGTGCATGGCTAAGGGGGACATGTATCGGCTAGTAAAGTGGAGAAGTTTGGCAATGGCCCTGGGGTGGTAAATATAGCAAAATGGTTAAAGAGCACAAGAAAGAAGAATGCAGTTTCGCAGCCCTTGATAGCAAGTTCAAAAAAGGAACATTGAAACTATTTCTTAAAGAGTGCATACACAATTGGACCTAACAGTGGAACCCTCTAACTACCAGCACCTAACCTGTTATCCCTCCATCAATCTTGTCCCTTCTATACTAGCTGGGGTCTGTGTGCACACTGAATGGCACCCACCGTCACAATGCTTGTTCCCTCAGGAACCTAACAATTCAGAACAAAAGCACAGGTGCACCACACAACAGAACTTAATCAAGAAGGACAGTTATAAAGTCCATATCCATTAAAAAAAATCTTCAATCTTTTCTTTTATTCCATTTTCATTTCCAGTAGGTAAAACATAGAGTCCAGTTTTAATGACTCAACACACAGCACAGCCAACGCATTTCCTCCTAGTGCAGGACTTCTTCAGGGCACTAGATGATGGTAGGGTCAAAAACATCCATAAGCTGAAAGGTCATCGGATTCCTTACTAGTAGGTTATTTCATGTCCGGTGTGGTATAATCCGAGATTAGAGCCGTCTATATAAAAGCCACAACCAAATGATGACTGAAAGGTGCATCCCACAATAAGGATGTCCAACATCGTCATGCTATGTTGCAGTGGAGCTCAGAGCAAATCAAAATATCGCGCGAAGGCCTAGAGGTAAGAACAGTAAAACCACTTGATAATGGATAGCCTTGTACAATAACAGGCACGGCTAGAACTATGGTGTATCCGAGCAGAGGAGACGTCCCATTGCAAGTAACTTAAGTTACAAACGATACCAAATAGGCAGGATACCAACAGCCGACATATGACTGTCGTGGTCAACGGGAGTGCTGGGGGACGTAACAGCAACAGAGAGCTGGGCAGACAGCTTTTTAAGATAAGAAAAAATTGAAGAACATTTTTACTGGGTATGGACTTTACAACTGTCCTGCTTGATTAAGTTATGTTGTGTGGTGCACCCGTACTTTTGTTCTGTATTTCTTAAAGAGTATTGCAAATCCACCCCCCCTCTTTTACAGAGCCTAAACTGCCTAATGATGGAAAAACCTTGCAGGATTCCCTACAATATATCGGTGGAAGAGTTGTGGAGGATCCATGTCTCCATTAGAAAAACTGTGTCCCATGGACTACTTCCTACTCATAAAAAAAGGTTGCCTATATATACAATGGGAAATTAGTCTCTTGGGAAATCAGTGTTTGAAATAGACACCTATAACATGCCTCCTCCAAATAGAGATGCCTAACGGTTTCCCAAACCCATTCAAAAATTCAGAAAACCTTTTCCGAATCATTAGATTGGTTTAGTACATTGAAAAATGTTTTTTAGCATTTGAAAACTCTCTGCTTTCCAAACTTTATACCTGAGACCCATAATTGAGAAAACATGATTTCTTTATTTCTGTTTTATTTAATTTTATTTTGTCTGAAGCTCTGAGTGGTGTTCCTAGAGCTGCTAAGAATGACCTCATAAATAAAAATAGTTATTATATTCATATTTCAGATAACTCGTGTTAGCAACTGAGATGTGTTTACTCATACCTTTGTGTTAATTACTACCACAAAGCCAAAATAGGTAGCATAACATTTATATTTGAAGAAACCAGCCGAGCTGGTGAGCATACAGATACCACTCGAGTCAAGCATCCAACTGGCAAAAACACTTTATCATCAGTGTTCTACAGAACTTTGACTCCACACTATTGTTCTAACAAAGGTGTCATGCGATGGTGTGGTGTCTGGAATACTACATGGGGTTTTTCCTTTTACAACAAAATTTTCAATAACATTTATCAAGCAATACCCACAACATATTAAATCAATGAAAATACATAAAAGTATAAACCTACTAAAAATGCAAAATATAAAGGGCACAATCTATACCAAAATACACATGAAACCCAGGCTAAATCAACAATATCCCAAAAGAAATAGGAAAAATCTAAATGTCAGGTAATGAGGGGTAAATAGAACAAACAAGAGATAAGTAATTGTATACAAGGTCAGTGCTCCAAACCACAAATAAATGTCCTAAAAATTCATCTGTATCTTGATGGAATTCTATATTCTTGCACACTGCTCCACACCAGTTGAGAATCATCTTGTACACTGCATTTCTGTACAGAAGTTTGTTTTACATTGTTACCATGTTTAGAGATCTAATGTGAAATTTTCGGATAAGGTGAAACTTTGACAACTTTAGCAAGATTCCACCGATGACGATCTTCGACATGGACCACACTACCTCAAACTTTGTCGACAACCACAGGTTTAGAGACATTTGAATCACCTTTTCTGACATAGGAACATTTCCTAATGTACACATAATCTCCCACCATAACAGGTTTGTCACACACACTTTTCTTCATTTCCTAGTAGAACTTCTGCTTACATTGAGCATGGCTCACATTCTTCTTCACACGTGTGTCCATACTTTTCACATGCCTGTTTTCACCATCTTGACATTCTACCCCTTAGCAGATCAAATGGGGAGACATTTGTAGAGGAATGTGGCATGGTCCTATAAAACCACAACATGGTTTGGACTTCAGTGCTTACCACTCATCTGTTTTGCAATGCCCACCGCACGTATTCAGCTAACACAAAATTGAAGTGTTCCACTAGGCTATTTGTCTGGGGGTGATAGAATGAATTCCTGAAATATCTTTTAATACTCATTTTCAGGAACTCTTCCACATCAGATGAGACAAATTGTAGCCTGTTGTCATAAACCAAGGTCTCCGGGAACCCTTCTCTCATACACACATCTTTTAAGAAACACAGGACTGACTTAGAATCTGTCTCCCCTACAAATACTACCTCTGGCCTCTTAGAGTAATAGTCAATAAGGACCAACGTATACCTTGGAAGGTTGGGCAGGGAGATGAATGGCTCTACTAAATCAATCCCAATTTTCAGCCATGGTCCAGCAGAACATTCAATGGGAGACAATGGGGGATTAGACGTTTTAAGGGTGTTGTCACTCATTGAGCATACAACACAAGCCTTAATCAATAGGTCAACTTTTTTGTCCCTCTGTGGTCAAAAGAATGCAGATCGTACTCTACATTTGGAGAAAGGGGCTTCTAGATGCCCTTCATGGGCACTCCTCAATATAAGAAGCCTGAGTTCAACTTGTCAATCCTCATAACCAACCAGTCCTCCAAGGACAGCTCTTCAGCTACCTTACTGAATGGCTGAATACTCAGATCCAGAGTTTTCTCTTTGGGCCAACCATCCCTGATATATTTGGGTACTAAACCCAACACTGCATTGATATCAGGGGCCATTTTCCATTCTGTTTCCGAAAAAAGACAAACCATACCCAATGCTGCAATTTTACAACTTTCATCTTCAATGTCATTAGCCACAGATTTAAGTTTACTCTCTTGCTGTTTATGGAGATCTTCCTGTATATCTTTGTGGAAAAATGAGACAGGTGGTCAGCCCTGATTTTGTTTAGGGGTGGAAGGAATTTGCGTAGTCGTGTTACCAAAGTTCAGTGAAACGGTAAAAAAATCTCCACAATCTATGTGGAATTCCGCGAGTACGCGGAATTGCTTGTTCCGCTCGTTCGTGATGTGTTTTCACTGTTCGGGGGAAGCTGTTTGCAAATTTTGCATGTTCAGCATCGCGAGCTTCACCTAACTTCCCCTGGATGTCTGTTGGCACGTCCGAATGACGTGTTCGCGATCGCACACTCTCGCGGGATCGCGTGGCCGGCTACCAAAATCGCGTGGTGCACGCGAACGGATAGGAAAATTCGTCGGCGAATACAGGGATCCCAGTAAGTCGCTTCTGCGCCTAGCGAAAATGCATTTTTAAAGAGCGAACATGGCAAAAATTCCGCTACGCCGCCGATCACAGAGTTTTCAGTAATTCTGCGCTCTCTGCGGAACGCGGAATTGCCAAACATCTGCAAATTCAGCAAGCATAGCGGATTTTACCACCCAGGCCTAATTTTGTTCCCCCCAGGTATGTGTTTAACTGCAACAGCCTTGGTAAAAACCTTGCTGTTCTATGTGCGTTGTTTTTAGAACTGTTGCCACCGAGAATGAACACTAATGGCATGTGACCAGTCTGAAGTATGAAATAGCTTCCTCATATATAGCTAAAATCCTTCTTGATGGCCCACCAATACGCCAACAGCTCTTTTTCACTTATAGAATAGTGTAATTCTGGTACCTGGAATGCCCTGGAGGCAAAACCAATGGTCCGTTCTTCATTCTCTGATCTTTGTGTCAGTACAGCACCTAATCCAAGGTTGCTGGCAGCAACTATTAAGACGCTATTGAGCAAAGGATCATACGGTTGGGACATTTTCATACTAGTCAATTGTGACCTTACCTACTCAAATGCTGCCACACATTCTTCAGCCCATCAAAATACCACTTTTTTAAGGTAATTCAAAATGGGTCTAACCTTGGACTCAAAATCTGGAATGAAGAGCGAATAAAACTCACACAATCCAAGGAATGACTTCACAACCCCACTGTCAATGGGTTTGGGTGCTTCTAAATTAGCACTGATCAATCCTGACTTAGGATTTATGCCAGAGCTCAAGATCACATGGCCTAGGTATTCAACAGTTCAACTTTAAGAATGCAAATTTTTCTCTTTTAAGAATAATGCCCTGTTGTTGAGAAATAGTGAGGACCTGGTTTAAATTAAAACAGCTTCATGCATTGGGTGATTACGAACAGAAACCAGAATGTCACTTTGGAAAATGGCTACATTTCTTAGGCCCTTGAGTAGAGTAAACATCATCCTCTGGAATGCTGCGGCCGCCGATGCCAGGCCGAATAGCATGCGACAATACTGATTTGTTCTGCAGTGATGGGAGTCCAGATCTAACTAAATTTGTTGGCATGCAGAAGCTAAGTCGAACTCAGGAAAAAACTTTGCTCCTACAACTGAAGCCAGCATTTTGTTTATCTTAGGAAGGGGATGGGAATCGACCCATATCTCATTGTTGAGTGCACAAGGGCAACATACACTCTTAACTCACCATTTTTCTTGCATGCCACAACTAATGAGGAAATTCAGAGTGATAATTATTCTTGTTCTATGATAAATTTCTTGGACAATATCTCTAATTCCTTTTCATGGTCATCCTTAACACTAGAAGGCAGCCTTCTTAGTTTGTGTTTAACAGGTATAGCTCCCTCCTTTATTTTCATCCTGTATTTGAACCGCATCATTTTGCCCAATTTTCCTCAAAAGACCCTGGGAAATAGATTCAGCATTTCTTCTACCATATTGGAGTCTCTTATACTAAAATGTTTTACTTGGCTCCAGGTTTCAGGACCATGCAGAATAAACCTAGATGGAACCAACCAAGAACATTTAGCCACTTGACAGCAACATGAACGTTGCCATGAATACATCTTTTTTTTTTAAACTAGAATGTCTTCAAAATAACCTAACAATTTGATTCTGTGCCCTTCATATGATACTGGTGGGTCAGGTGGCAGCAAAGGTTTGTCTTTCCAAATGGAGTGTAACAATTCCTGGGTTATCATGGTAATCCTTGCCCCTGAGTCAACCAACAACCATAACACCTTGTCTCAAACTAAAATTTCGACATATGGATCTACCGATTCAGATGGATCACCACTTTTCACTTTACTGTCATTCACAACAATAACCCTTTCTTGTATTTCCGCAACCAAATCTTCAGAAACACTCCCTTTTTCTTCACCTACCGCTGTCACTTTGACTTTTCCTCGTTTTGTACCTTGGCACCCACTTTTGCAAAATGCCCCATCTTGTTACACAATCTGCAAGACACATTCTTAGCAGGGCATGGCTTCCCCCCTTTTGTGTGAGAAGGGTTCCCACACCTGAAACATGTGTTAGTCTTATAGACTGTTTGAATGAATTAGTCTGTTGATTTTTTCTTTCTTTGCAACTTTCTTTTTTACACCAAACTGGATTCACCCACTCCATATTTCTATCATTCAGCTCTTTTGTTGATTTGAAAGACGTTTTAATGCTCTTGGCTATTGAATGCTTTCTAACAATGATGGGTTACCTAGTGAAAGTAGTTTATGGTGTATAGTTCTATCTGTGAATTGGCAGATGAATTGGTCTAAACATTGATACGCCAATCGCTCTCAAGTATGTTTTAAAGGCATCAAACCATTTCCTATAGGGAATTGGTGGCTCACCCGGAGTATCTAAAAATGGTGGTGATGGATTCACTGACTGCATGAGTGAAACTATAACCAAAGGCTGTGCAGTTATGGGAGCCCAGATCTAACTAAATTTGATGGTATGCAGAAGCTAAGTCGAGCTCAGTAAAAAACTTTGCTCCTGCATCTGAAGCCAGAATATCGTTTATCTTAGAAAGCGGGTGTGAATCGACCCATATCTCCTTGTTGAGTGCACAAAGGCAACACACACTCTTGCCACAACTAATGGGGAAATCCAGAGTGATGACTATTCTTGTTCTATGATACCTTTCTTTTGATGATTTGAAAGACGTTTTAATGCTCTTGGCTATTCTAATGCTTTCTAACAATGATGGGTTACCTAGTGAAAGTAGTTTCTAGTATATAGTTCTATCTGTGCAATGGCAGATAAATTGGTGCCAAATGAGTTGGTCGCTGAAATTGACATTCAGCCATCAGTTTGCACAGGGCAAAAATGTTAATATCTACATCTTCATGAGATCTTTGTGTTCTCTTAAAAAATGTATGCCTAGAACCAACTAAGCTAGGTGGTACAGCATTCTAGAATTCATTGAGCTCCTCATTTTCTGCCCAATCCACGTCTGGGAGAGGTTTCAATGTAGATCTGCCCTCAAAACCTAGTGAATGAAGTTGCAAACATATTTTTCATTACGGTCTAACCTTCATAAGCCAATGGCTCTCAAGTATGTTTCGAAGGCATCAAACCATTTTCTCCGGAGAATTGGTGGCTCAGCCGGAGTCTCTAAAAATGGTGATGATGGATTCATAGATTGCATGAGTAAAACTATAACCAAAGAGATTATGAGTTGAACACTTACACCTGCTGAAAGGCTTCTCTAGAGAACAGAAGATTGTATCACACAATATTCGTAAAGTTATGTAAATCACCATGTGCTTCTCTTTATGATGACTGAATGATTGTAACATGTACAAAGGTGTGCACATCCCTGTGTGCATTACAGTATACACATGTACTTTCAGGCTCATTCACCTAGTGGTGTGCACATCACCATGTTAATCACAGCATACGCAATGTAGTTCCAGATTTATTCAAAGTGAAACCTTAACAGCATAAATACTGTGTAATTGTCAAAATATTCAAGAGTGTGTGCATCAGTCTGTGCGGTTCAATGTACATAATGTAGCTCTAGGCCTATTCACTTGAAGGTATGCACATCACCATGTGCATTTCAGCATTTACAATGTTGTTGCAGGTTTCTTAAAGTGAAATTCAAAGATATAATTATAGATCCTTCCACCAGATTGAAGTAAAGAGGAACTTTGGCTTAACAAAAAACATAAATCAGCAATTGGGCATCCAAAATAACAATTGCTAAATTTACAGGTCTCTCTAAGTAAAAAAACTTTCTTCGCACTGAAAATGGCCTAAACATATAAATTGGCTGCCACAGATGCTGGAGAGAAAACAATGGTTCTAGAATAATTGCCTTAGGAAGGTGTTCGTTAAGTCAAAATCTATGAACATGATACACATAGAACCCAAGTTACATCATAAGTGTACCACAGTAGTTTCTCAATTCAATTTAGGAAATCCTAGTGGGCCTGTACCCTACTTCACCACATCCCTACCTCTTTACAGAAGATTATACTCTGTACAACATCAAGAACCAGAAAAGTATTTTCACATCCATGAGAGACAAACCCCATTGTAAAACTGGTGTTACGGTAAAGCACGAAGAGTTTACTAAGGAACTTACTATGTGTAATTGATTGTTTTAACTACTCTCTGATTTCCCTCCCTCTACATCTGTTCTATTTTTACGAGCACAACCCTTTTGCCACACTCCCCCTGGAGCAACTTTCTTTTCTGTTTTGAAACGTTCCTTACAGTGTTCTGTTATAATAACTGTGAGATTAAACAGTCACTATTGAAGCTATTTACAGTGTTTGTGTGTCACTTTGAGGATATACTTAATTGAATCGAGAAACTACTGGGGTACACTTATGATGTAACTTGAGGTCTATGTGCATCATGTTCATAGATTTTGACTTAACGAATACCTTCCTAAGGCATTGTTTTCTATACCAAGCATTACCCAGGGTCACCCCATTATTTTCTAATGGCAGATGCTGGAGAAGCACTTCTCTTGAAATTGCCTGGCCTACGCTGCCACTTATCAAAAGGATGTTCTCACAATTACATGCCTAGACTTGGAAAATGGTCTCCGCTTCTATGTATGATGAACTATCAGCCTGTGGTGCTGCTGCTGGATGTCAGCTGGGTGCCACAGCCCATCACCCTTAGGCACTGCCTCCACACCTGGTCAGGCATCTTGAAGTAGGGATCTCAAGTGGGAATTGTCCGTGAACACAACAATCTTCACGAGACTCCACTGCCGATGTCTCTACTGCCGAAACCAAGTATGCTGAGAAAGATGACAATCCACTAGAAATGGAAGTATACCTGGGTTTTGTCTTGTGGGGTGGTTTACGATAGTTTCCACAAAAAATTTGATCATTACTTCAACGAAACCAAAGTAGGTAGCTTAAGATTTATTTTTCAAGAAACTACCCCAAGCTGCTAGTCATAGAGTCCGCTCAAGTCAAGCATCCAACTGGCAAAAACACTTCTCCACCAATGTTCCATAGAACTTTGACTCCACACCCATGTTCCAACAAAGGTGTCATGCAATGGTGTGGAGTCTAGAATACTACAACCTTTTTTCCAATTTATTTATAAGCGAAGCATATCCTTGGCCATGTATCTCACACATTTTGTCACTCAATGAACTAAGATGTAGAAATAATATTAAAGGCTTGGATGCTGACGTTAATAATTAATACAAAAACTCTGTAATAAAGTAAGAGGAAAGATAGGTTTTAAGGTATGTATTTTATTTGTGGAGAGACAGAAGCAATTCAACAGAAATACATTACACAGCAGATAGTTATTGATCTAAAACATAATTGTACAATTTAATGGTCACTACTACCTTTGGCTAGAAACATCTGAATGGTTAATTGCCTTTTATCCTCAAGACTTATGCCTTATCATATACCATTGGATAGATTCTATCACAAAAGAATCTGGAGACTAGTGTGGTACATCCCGCAGCACATTTTTCTTGAAGTTAATTCACAAAGGTAAACTTACATTTTTTGTGAGTTTACAAATTTTTTTGTACTTACAAACTACGAGTTCATTCCAATAATAGCAATTTTACAACTGCGGAGACTGCACAATCGAGGCGGAGAGTCTGCACGTAATGAGATAAGCCTGAGCTGCATTTCATACTGCATTCACATGAGGTGCCTGAGATCTTCCAAAGATAGACTACTAAAGATCCCTCATTATCAGGAGGCTAAAAACAGTGGTGGCTCTTTTTCAGTTGCAGCTCCAAAGCTCTGAAACTGTCTGCCACCATATCTGATCTGAGGAAGTAGGCCTGTTTGTTGCACTTCAGATGACTGCTGAAAACCTGGCCCTTTACCCAAGCACTTGCATAAGCTATACACCCTCCACAGCACCTTGAGACCTACCGACGGATGCACACTTTACAAATACAAAATACAAATAGCATGTGTGATGAATTGCATACTGAATCCCCTTCATTACCTATCCCAGAACCTTACCAAGAGTTTGAAGATGTGTTCAGTTGTTCAGTAAGAAGGGGGCATATCAGCTCCCAACACATTGGTCCTATGACTGTCCAATTGATCGTCTTCTCAAATAAAAGATTCCTGATAGTGGCATTTATTCTTTGACCATTAAAGAGTATGAGGTTCTTAATACTTATTTAAGGGAAATCTACTGAAAGGATTCATCTGCCACTCCACCTCTCCGGATGTTGCTCCCATCCTCTTTAAACCAATGGAAAGAGGGTAGTATCATCCACTCATTGACCACATGTCATCATTTCACATAATAGATATCCTTTACCATTCACCTTGGTGCTGTAGGACCAAATGAAATCAGCCAAGACATTCTCAAAATTGAATTTGATAAATGCATTCCATTTTGTGAGACTCATACAGGTGTTGAGTGGAAGACTGCCTTTACTAACGGCTGACCATTTTGATTATTTAGTCCTGCCGTTTGGCCTCTGCATCATTTCAATATATTTTTAGTGACAATTTTGGAGATGTAGTGGATATATATGTTGTAATTTGACCTGATGTCATTTTAATATTTTTGAGTTCTTAAAGAACGCAGGAAACATGTAAAGAAAGTATTGAAAAGATCACGGAAACATTAAGGAAGCACTTTTTGTTAGCAAAAGTTGAAAAATGTCTAAGGTTATGGAAGTGGGCTTTTTGGGTTTTAAGGAAAGGTGTGCATAATTATGGTTTTGCATAATTACACGAAATACTGGCAAAGTATTAAGTAATGCATAATTATGCAAAATGTGCATCTGTCATTCTGCACTATAGTTTAGCATGAAATGCACCCTTGTGTCAATATTGGCTGCAAGGATGCATTTAAACAAATGGCCTGCGAACAACAGCCACTTGTGTTGTTCCTCATGTTCACAGTAAATCTTTGCTCTGAATTGCACATTCATTGTAAGTATTTACTGTGAACGGTGTGCAATCATGTGAACTGGCGTAATAGCGTAATTTATGGAATTTCCTGTATCACGAAATTACCGGAATTATGTGAATTACACTACCATAATTTAAATTCACCCAGGTTTAGTTTTAAGGTCTCTGACAAAGCAACCCATATTAACAAAGTCAAATCAACAAAAGCGGATACCTCCCAGTTCAGTAAAAGAGATCCAGCGGATTCTGCGATATGCCAATTTTCACAAGCATTTTGTACCAGGTTCCTCAGAGATTGTTAGTCGTTTATCTTGATTTACACAGAAAGGGTGTCCCTTATAATTGGGGAAATGAACAAGAGAAGGCATTTCAGACAGATAAAAAGGCCTTCAGTCCTGTCTTTGACTAGAGACATCCAAATGTTCAATTTCCTTTTATCCTCAAGACTGATGCCTTATCATATACCATCGGATAGATTCAATCACAAAAGAATCTGGGGGCATATTATCAAGCAGGGCGTTAAAAGTATCGCCGTTTTAGCGGCAGAAAACTACCGCTAAAGTGGCTTTAATGGGCTTGATAATATGGCCTTGTGAATTCCAATAGAAGCCCATGTTCACACCAGAACATGGGCTTCTGTTAGAATTCACAAGGCCATATTATCGAGCCCATTATCACCGCTTTAGCGGCAGTTTTCTGCCACTAAAACGGCTATAATTTTTAACACCCTGCTTGATAATATGCCCCCTGGAGACTAGGGTGGTACATATTTGTATTTTGCTCTCAATGATGCAGATATTACTTACACTATCTACAACTGGGGACCAGTTGGGAATTAAAGATGCTTTGGTCCACAAGCAACAATATTTGGAGCAGGGCCTAGCATCTGGATACAATCTGGACTGATAGTAAATATTTTGGCTAAAATCAATAAAGTGCACGAATCCAAGGCAAGGTAGGCTGCTTCTATTTCCATTCTATAGTTAAACATGAAATCACCAATGCATCAGGTAACAGTCAGGTAAGCAGATGCTTTTTCATGTTTAGAAGAAAAACAAGAGCTGATTATTAGTCCTCTATCTATATTAGTGCTAACAGGAAAGATGAGTGAAGATGGAGAAACCTTCTTGCAATCTCCTCTATAGACATTACAATTGTAGAAGTGCTGCCGTGAGTGGTAAATGGCTCTCTCACTAAGGCAGGACATTGTATTCCATTTCAAAAGATTGCCCCAGCCCCCACACTTACATCAGTATTTCCCAAAGAATTTTTTTGAATACATAGACTTCTTCATTTCAACATTACAGCTAGAGGGTCTCAATTCATATCTAGAATTTGGAGAACATTCCTTAAACAAATCAGAGCAGTATATTTCATGCCCAGATAGATTGAAAGACTGAATCAAACATGTGAAAAGTGACTAAGATGTTTTTAATAAATCATTCGGACCAGTGGGTACAATGAATTCCTATTGCAGACTTTTTATAAAAAATAACATGCTGCACACCTCTTTGGCATACTCCCTGTTTTTCTATTTTACAGGGTTCCTTGCCCACATTCCTCCACCTATGTTTTCCTCCTCAATTGTCCTTTCTGTACAATCTGTACATGAAGATACATTTATGATCCAAGCTTTAATGTTAATCCATTTTAGAAGGGTAAAAGTTTAGCATACGAGGTTTGCAGACAGGAAATGTAGTGCAAGACAAGTGTTTAAGGCAGGTGAGAAGGTCTGGTTATCTACCAATTAGCTGTTCTATATGAGTTCCCATCCCAAGTTTGCCCTAAGATTTATGGGTCACTTTCCCATTATCAGAATAATAGGGAAATCTGCACTAGAATTAAGGCTACCTGATGACTGGAGGATGCCCACTCTAATCCATATAGCCAGAGGATGGATGTAACACCTGAGTACAAAGTAGAGGAACCACTCCATTCAAGATACCATTAAGGGCAACTACCATTTCTGGGAGCGCAGAGGGTATG
Organism: Lissotriton helveticus; assembly: GCF_964261635.1. Classification (NCBI taxonomy): domain Eukaryota; kingdom Metazoa; phylum Chordata; class Amphibia; order Caudata; family Salamandridae; genus Lissotriton; species Lissotriton helveticus. The sequence continues at coordinate 641,787,358 of NC_136071.1, read as the reverse complement.
ATGTATCTGACAGCCCCTGGGAACCTCCAGTCTTTACCCATTACCTAAGATTAGTAAGGCTATTTCATTAAACGTTTTCCACTAAGCCAAAGTCAAAGAGGAGAGAAGGACTTTGGGAAGGGGTGACTGTCATGTTTCAGGGTAAGACACCACACAGGAGTGCTAGAAAACATATGACATGGAGGAGATAAAGAAAGGGGCATTGTAGACTATAGTCATTGAGGCCAACAGCTTCTAGGATTCGGTCTGAAACACGCTGCCCCAGCCACCAATGGACTAGTAGTTGGCTTTCAATTCAGAGGGGCTAATCCAATACAGAGTTAATGATTGCAAAAGACAATTTCTGACACATTGGTTGTTTTGACCCCCTCACTTGATTCTGAGCCGGGAGCTAGGTGGAAGACACTATTGCCCATTGCCTAATTTTGCACAGTTCGATTTCTGAGTGCTGCTATATATTTTTTAAAAACCTCTGACATTTTATCTTTTAAATTTGAGAAAGCTAGACAGAGGTGGGTGAGGGGCAGGCTGATTTAGAGACTCTGCGCCCTTGTTTACTGACAGGTTAGGTGGCAGGGACGAGGGAACTGCGACTCGACGCTCGCCTGGATGGCCGCCATCTTGAAGCGGGCCAAGGCTGAGCGGTCTAGTCTTTCTCCTCCCCTGGACCACAAAAGTCGGGCTGGCACGGCCGCGCGACCTGACTGCTCCTGAGGCGTGAGCCTGGAGCTAGGTGGAAGACACTATTGCCCATTGCCTAATTTTGCACAGTTAGATTTCTGAGTGCTGCTATATTTTTTTTAAAAACCTCTGATATTTTATCTTTTAAATTTGAGAAAGCTAGTCAGAGGTGGGTGAGGGGCAGGCTGATTTAGAGACTCTGCGCCCTTGTTTACACACAGGTTAGGTGGCAGGGACGAGGGAACTGCGACCCGACGCTCGCCTGGACGGCCGCCATCTTGAAGCGGGCCAAGGCTGAGCGGTCTAGTCTTTCTCCTCCCCTGGACCACAAAAGTCGGGCTGGCGCGGGCACGCCGGAGGCAAGCCTGTCTGCTCCCGTCCGCGCCAGACCCGTGTCCAGCGCCGGACCCTCTGGTCGGGGCACCGTGAGCACGGTAAGCTACCTCACCTATGATCGGGGGACATTGTAGGCCCTAGGGGGAGAAGGTAGAACGTCAGGTTGTGTATGTCTTGAACTCTGTAAAGACCCGCAGGCTGTTTTACATCGATGCCCGAGCTGTTATAAAGCCCTTCCAAAGGTCCGGTGGCAGGCTATTAACGCCATTCTCAATACAGGTAGAGGAGAGGTGAAGGTTGAGCCGGTCGATGTTAAATGTCTGTTGCTGAATGCTAGATCCCTAGTTAAACATAGTATTGAACTAGCGGACTTGATACAGGAAACGGATGTAAAAATAGATTTTATAACTGAATCATGGACTGATGCAGCCTCTGGTCCAGACATTGTGAAAGCCACCCCCCCCCCCAACTATGGGTGCCATGTCCAGAATAGATGTGGGAAGAGAGGTGGCGGTCTGGCGATCATCTACCATGATTCTGTAAGAGGGAATTTTCAGCCACTTGTGGTAGACTTGGGTGAAGCACTGGCTTTTAACTTTAGCTTGTCCCATCATCTTTCCCTCAGAGGCTGTTTACTGTATAGACCCCCTGGGACTAGGGCACCATTTTTAGCGGCATTAGGAAGTCTGCTAGAGGAAGCAGCATGTGCTAATACTTTTACAGTTCTAGGGGATTTTAATTTACAACTTGACTGCTGCTCTGACCCGGATACGTGGGAGCTCATGGAGTTAATGGATGGGGTGGTGTTAAAGCAGTTGGTGATCGGCCCGACTCATAAGGCAGGGCATACCCTTGATGGAGTTTTTTCCAACCATCCTAATATACGTGTCATGACTATGCACCCGGTTCCCTCGTCTGACCATGCCGCAGTTTGTTTCAATATCGCTATGGCACTACCCCCTAGATCGAGACAGGTTAAGAAACTAGCTAGGACTATCAGGAAGTGGTAAAATATAGAAGGAGCGTCCCTTGACGACCAATTGATATCCACGATGGTGCCCCTCTCAGCTGATGTAGAGGATGCGGCCACCACCTACACAAATTGGGTGGACGAGGCTTGTAGACAATTAGCACCCCCCAAACTTTGCCACTCTACTCTTACGTCGCCATCAGCCCCGTGGTTCTCAGAGGAGATCAGGGAGCATAAAATCATCTGTAAGAAACTAGAACGGGAGTGGAGGAAAAACTATTATGAGGACGATAAAAAGAGACATAAATTGGAATTGGCAGTATATAAAGATCTGATAGGGAAAGCAAAACGTACTTTTTTCACCAATCGCATTAAGGAGGCAAGGAACTCCCCAAAGGAACTCTTCCAAACAGTTTTAACATTGGCAACCCCAAAATCTGCGGTAGTGCCCCCTATGTGAAGATCTGGCTAAATTCTTCCAAAATGAAGTGGAGACGATTTTTAACTCCCTGGATGGCCAAGTGAAGATCAACCCTCCAGAGGTCAAACCAGAGGTGGTAGAGACTAATATACAGGAAAGCAGGCTCCTGAGCTTCTCACGGTAAACGAGGAGGAGATAAGGAAACGGCTGCTGAGGCTAAAATCAGGCTCTCCTCGAGACCCCTGCCCAGCTACTATAACAAAGCTAGCTGCAGCCTCGATAGCCTTCATGCTCACACCATTATTTAATAATATGCTGGAATGTGGGGAATTCCCCTCCCGCTGGAAACAGGCATCCATCTTGCCCCTTTTAAAAAAAACAAATCTGGATATTGACGATCTGAACAACTATCGGCCCATTGCCAGACTTCCATTACCGGCCAAGCTTATAGAGGGAATAATGAATACTCAGTTGAGCTCTTTCCTCAGGCCTGCGCAAGCTCTGGACCCATCGCAACATGGATTCAGGGCGGGCCACAGTACGGAATCGGCCCTAATTAAGTCAACGGAAGACATCAGGAAAGTGTTGGATGCTGGAGGCAAAGCCGCCTTGATCCTGTTGGACTTGTCCGTGGCCTTTGATACGGTCCACCACATGTTACTGGTGGGCCGTCTGAGGGCCTCTGGGATTCAGGGTAAAGCACTTAAGATCCTGAAAGCTTTCCTTTCCAACAGGAGGCAGGTGGTGGCCTTGGATGATCAAGAGTCAAGTCCGTTCGTGCTCCCTTGTGGGGTTCCCCAGGGCTCATCTCTGAGTCCTACCCTCTTTAATGTGTATGTTTCTACCCTAGCACCAGTCATTCGATCCTACGGCTTTAATTTAACATCGTATGCAGACGACACGCAAATTGTCGTGTCGCTGCTACCGGGGGGATTGGAAGGCACGGCCAGCAGGTTTAAAGACTGCATGCTTGCAGTCAGCGACTGGATGGCAGGGAACTGCCTAAAACTGAACTCGGCTAAGACCGAAGTTCTCCTCTTTGGGGCTAGAGAGAATTTCTGGTCCCCAAGATGGTGGCCGGAGGAGTTAGGCGTCCCTCCCTCACCTGTTACCAAGGCCAAGAACCTTGGGATTCTGATGGACCATAAACTGTCCTTTAGGCCTCAAGTAAACACACTGTCCTCAGCCACCTTTTTTGTTCTAAAGACATTACGCAAGATTCTGCCCTTTCTTCCAGATGAGCACAGGAAAACAGTGGTGTCTGGACTGATCCTGTCCCGGCTGGATTATTGTAACGGCCTACTGCTCAATGCTCAACAGGACCTGCTCAATAAATTACAAGTTCTGCAAAATGCAGCGGCCCGCTTGATCACGGATATACCCAAATTTGCCTCCGTTGCCCAAGAGCTGGTGAAATTACACTGGTTACCTGTGCGCAAAAGGATTGCATTTTAAGTATTATGCATAGTCTTTAAGGCACTTAATGGGTTGGGCCCTCAGTGCATGACCCAGTACTTCGGGTGGTACAAACCTGCTAGATCCCTTAGGTCAGCCGATCAGGGGCTGATGGTGGTCCCAAGAATTAAGAAAGCTCGATGGGGAGGCAGAAGCTTTTCCTTGGGAGTAGCAAAGGCTTGGTACGCTTTGCCAGCATACCTCAAACAGGCACCAGATCTGATGTCCTTTCGGGAGGTCCTGAAAACATGGTTCTTTAGGCAATAAGCATCAGGGTTAGTCTTCGGAGTGGTCAATCAGCGCCAGGACACCGGCTGGTAACAGTGCGCTTTATAAATGTTACAAATAAAAAAAATAAAAAATACCCATAATTCCATTCCCTCACCTTTGTTGTTTATGCCCTTTGTCAGTTTCTTTGGTCTCCCTTCACCGACTTCCTTGTACTGTTCATTGCATGTTTTTATATCTCCTGAGATTTTGACATGGCTAAGGTGTTTTTGATCTTGATCCAGTTATCCCCTGTGATTTGGCCTACTCAGATAGGAACCTGGCCCCCCTTGGACTTCCCCTTTTTCGTTTGGGACTGCAATTCAGCTTTCCACTAGAATGGAGAGCTACTGGTCTTCATTTCTCTGACAGGTTTCTTGGTTTGCCTGTGGGCTAGTTACAATGATTCTTCACTTCACACCGGGCAAGCCAACTCAAGCATTTCTACAGCACTTATCAACAACAGAAACCCTCCTACCATTATCTGACACTTTTTGACTTCTGTTTTCTCTCTTGATACTGCGTTGTATTGGGTCTCTGTGACGCAATGCCATCCTGTATCTGAGAGAGTCCAGTTTACGTCTTTTACCAACCATTCTACTAGAATTACATGTTTTCTCTCTCTCTTCACTCCACAACACAGTTTTGCTTAAAATCAGATGTTTTTTACTTTCCTGGAGGGTGATACAGGAAGCTGGGCTACCTAGATGGTGAGAAAGGAGGACAATCCTTATTGTCCTTCAGTCTGTGTTCCAAGAGTCATGACAACTGGTTGCAAATTGCAACCAGCATTTTTGCAAAAAGTGTGGAATTTTGTGAGCTGATCTATGTACCAATTGGTTCAGTCACAACATTCTGAATTGTAGTGGGTCACATTCTGACCTACCTCACTATTATTCATGGGGTAGGTTGAAAATTGAAATTTGCTTTGATTGGTAGCCATGAAAGGTATAGGGGTTCCTGGGGTCAACAGGCCCCCATGTTCATGATCACTTTTCATATATCTTTTTTGAATACAGGCTGTTTTCCATCAATGTTGGTTTGAGACCATATAGTGGTCGCCAGGAACATTGCTGCTCTCCAACAACCTTTTCTTAACAATCAAAAATGGGTGGGATCTCAGAGGGATCTCAGAGGGATCCTTCCTTTTTGCAAATCGGTACCTCCCCAACTTTGGGGTCATATACTTTTCCATGGCTTACGACCACTATTTTGGTCCTGAAGCATTGATATGTGAAATGAAATGAAATGAAATGAAAAATTGCATTTGTATAGCGCATAACTGCCCTGAGGCCTCGCAGCGCTTGAAGATTAAATGGTTTAGCGCAGGCTCAGGGCAGATCAGCAGGATTTTGCAAACAAATGCGTTTTCAAGGCCTTTCTAAAAGAAAAGAGGTTGCTGTTTCCTCGGATGGTAAGGGGAAGGGCGTTCCAGAGTCTGGCCGCCGAGTGGGAAAAAGAGCGGCCACCCCACCGGGCTTTATTGATCTTAGAGGAGGTAGCCAGCTGCAGGGTGCCAGAACGAAGGGAGCGAGCTGGAACATAGGGCGTAACCAAGGGGTGCAGAATCGCTGGGCCTACACGATGGAAGGATTTGTGCAGGATGCACAAAGCCTTGAACTGCACTCTGGCAGCCATTGGGAGCCAATGGAGGTCTTTCAGAGCCTTCCTCGCCGACTGCCGACGGGGCAGATTAAACAGTAGGCCGGCCGCACTATTTTGTGTGACCTGGAGCTTCTGAAGTACCGAGGCCGGTGCTCCCAGATAGAGAGTATTCCCGTAGTCCAGGCGGGAGAGAATCAGGGCCTGGACCATGATCCTCCTCGCCTGGAAAGGGAGCAGAGGGAGCACCCGCCGGAGCATCCTCATTAGTCCAAAGCAAGTGGCAGCGGTCTTAGTGGCCTGGACCGAGAAATCAAGAGCGGTGTCGAGCCAGATCCCGAGGCTCTTTATCTGGGACCTGGGGGCGGGGGGAACGCCAAGACATGGTGGCCAGACGGGTGCAAGAACAGACGGGGAGGAATTTCCGAGGAGAATGATGTCTGTCTTCTCCCCGTTAAGTTTCAGACAGGAAGCTTGCATCCATCTGGCAACAGCCTCTAGACAGGGGCCTAAGGTGTTGGATGATCCGTCTGCGTGGTCTAGCGAGACCACCAGCTGCGTATCATCCGCGTAGGTGACAATACGCACACCAAAGGGATGGACTATCCTGTCCAGAGGTTCCATGTAGGCGTTAAAAAGGGTCGGGCTCAGGGAGGATCCCTGAGGAACCCCGCACCTGAGAGGATGTTTGGGAGAGACTGTCTCACCCTCAAAGACCTGGAAGAAACGCTCGCTCAGAAAGGAGGCAAGCCAATCCAGGGCCGCGCCCGACACGCCCAAGCCAGCCAATCGATGTAATAGCGTGGCATGGTTCACCGTGTCGAACGCGGCGCTAAGGTCTAACAGGATGATGGCCACCTTTCCTCCCTGATCAAGAATAGCTCTTGCTTCTTCTGTAACCGCTAACATAGCGGTTTCGGTACCATGTTGAGGACGAAATCCTGTCTGGGAGGCACGCAGCAGACAGTTGGACTCCAAATAGTCTGTTAAGATGTTGTTGACGTGCCTCTCCAGCAGTTTACTCAACCAGGGGAGCAACAAAATGGGACGGTAGTTGGACAGGTTGCTCTGATCCAGGGTGGGCTTTTTGAGAAGTGCCCTCACCATGGCACATTTCCAGGAGAGCGGGACCGATTTGGACACAATGGAAGTGTTTAAGGTTTCCAAGATGACAGGGTGAATAACGTCCAAGGCCTTGACAAGGATCCGGGGGGGTGCCGGGTCATTGGGTGACCCGGAAGTAACTTTGGAGATTAATCTATCCAGACTACAGGCATCAAGAAGCGGAATTGTGTCCAGCTTACAGAGAGCCAGAGAGTCAGCTGGTTTGTGTGGGGCAGAGCGGGCGATGACCATAGAATTGCTAAAGGAGGAGTATATGGTCAAAATTTTCTTTGAAAAGAAGGCAGCCAGCTCATTGCAGCGATCTTGTGCACCTTCGGCAGTGGGACGCTCAGCCGGGGGTGAAATAAGGGACTTAGCTATCGTAAAGATTTCCCTAGGGGCATTGGCTGCTGCATTAATTTTCCCTTCATAGAAAAAGGCTTGCGCCTTTTTAATCTCTAATTTGTAGAGCTTCATTGCAGACCTATAATCATCTTTCCTAGACGAAGAATGGTCCTTCCTCCACGCTCTCTCCAGTTTACGGCAGTCAAGTTTTAATGACCTTAGAGCAGGAGTGTACCAAGATGCGACTTTAGGTCTTCTAATGAGTTTACAAGGGCGTTTGGGAAGAACTAGGTCTAGGGTGCTGGAAATCCAGTGATCAAAATCGTTAGAGGCAGAGGCAGGAGTCGTAGCCTTCCTCGGGGGATCTTGGACGAGAGCAGTTGTCCAGTCAGTGAGAGAAAGAGACGGCCATTTCCTGCCCAGATACTTGATAGGAACATCACAAGGGGAAGAGGAGTTGGAAAGCCAGGTAAAAGGTATCAGGAAGTGATCGGTCCAGGGTAGTGGAACTGGGGACTCTACATTAAGGTTGGTGTTGCTGTATATGTGATCAAGAAGATGTCCCTTCTTGTGGGTTGCCTGATAGCCTCTCTGGCAAAGATCTAACGCTTGCATGTTGACCCGTAAGTTATTAGCTGACGTATCATGGGGGTCATCTAAATGGAGGTTAAAATCCCCAAGCAAGGTGAAGTTAGATGAGGTCAAAACTGTGTTGGCAGTGAGGTCCGTGATTTGCGTAATGAAATTGTTAAGGGAACCAGGTGGGCGATAGAGTAAGATACCGGAGAAAGTGGTGGTGGGGGAAAAACCAAGCGCAAAGTGTAAGCTCTCGCAGGTCGGCGAGGAATTGGGAATGACACGACACTTAAAACTGTCCCTATATATGATGGCCAGGCCCCCGCCTCTCCCCGACTGGCGGTCGAGGCGCTTGAGGGTATAGCCTTGAGGTGTGGGCCATATTGTAGTCGGGTCATTGTCCATCTGGAGCCAAGTTTCAGTTAAAAATAGAGCATCAGGATTGAGCTCTTCAATCATCAGATGCAGCTCTGTGAAGTGTTTAGGTAGTGACCGGCAGTTGAGGAGATAAAATCTCCAAATCTCTCCCGGGGGGAGAGTGTAGCTGTATGGGCGGGGGGTGCTCCATGTACAGTGCTTACAGTAATGTTCAAGATTAGCTGGGGGAAAAGAGTGGCGACAGGAGGGACTGGTGGGGGGACGTAGGGAGTGTAACAACAAAGAGTTGTAGGAAATACGAAGACCCACCATAGTGCTGGGCGGCTCCCAAGCCAGGGCCAGCGAGAAGCGTCTGAACGCGGACTGGTGCAGACTGGCTTCCCTTTGGCGCCTCTTCGGCGCGTATACGGCGCTACCGCTGCGCGTCACCGCTGCGTGAGGTAGGAAGAGGTCATATAGATTAGGTGAGGGTGGAGACTAGCCCGTCAACCTCCCCAAGATGGCTGCCCAGGATGGAGCAACCAGGAAGTGGTGTCGCTTGAACCTCCCTCCACAACAATCAGCACAGAAGCTGTGGTGGACCGGGGAGTAGCGACCAGAATGCAAGTGAGAGCTCAGAAATATCTTTAAAAACACATATTAGTACAATCAATAGGTTTTTAAAAGTCTGTAAAACGAAATAGATGCTTGCAGTAATCAGAATGCAAGTGAGAGCTCAGAAATGTATTTAAAAACACATATTAGTACAATCAAAAGGTTTTTAAAAGTCTGTAAAACGAAATAGATGCTTGCAGTAATCCTTATCACAGTCAAGCGCTAGCGCTACGATCTTCGTTGGTTAATGATCGTGCGCGATTGACTCCCGCCCTAAAATAGTGAGGGCGAGGGGGGAGACTAGCCCGTCAACCTCCCCAAGATGGCTGCCCAGGATGGAGCAACCAGGAAGTGGTGTCGCTTGAACCTCCCTCCACAACAATCAGCACAGAAGCTGTGGTGGACCGGGGAGTAGCGACCAGAATGCAAGTGAGAGCTCAGAAATATCTTTAAAAACACATATTAGTACAATCAATAGGTTTTTAAAAGTCTGTAAAACGAAATAGATGCTTGCAGTAATCAGAATGCAAGTGAGAGCTCAGAAATGTATTTAAAAACACATATTAGTACAATCAAAAGGTTTTTAAAAGTCTGTAAAACGAAATAGATGCTTGCAGTAATCCTTATAACAGTCAAGCGCTAGCGCTACGATCTTCGTTGGTTAAATGTGGATAGGAATTGCTATTTAAAAGAGGCACCTACAACACTCCCCCAAATAGTGATTAATTTTCTGCTTCTAAACTCATTTTATTAGTAAGAAAAAAATTACAACTCTTAAAATGGGTATTGTACATTGCAAAACTCTAAATCAGAGCGTATCTTGAAAGTCTTATTATGACTTGCTTTATGTAGTGCAACTGTAGATGGATATTACTAGGGATGCCATAGAAAGTGCACATTTTTATGGGAGTATTTGTAGTACGAAAAGCTGATTAGAACACCAAGAACACTTGTTTGCTTCTCATGTACAGATTCTTGATGTGAAATCCAGGTAAAGCATTCAATGACTCTTTAAGTTTTCAGTTACCTCAAGTTAGTTTTTGTGATATATTATGTGTTCTTTCTGTTTCTATCAAAAAGACTGAATGATAGAAATATTTATTGTTGGAACCGAAGTCCCAGTCCCGCACCACTGTCACCAAATATGAGACCTGGGATTCCTCACTCAACGCTAGGCCAAGTAAGGACACTGTATGAGATAGCCCTACTCACCCCCTTAGTAGCTTGGCACGAGCACCAGGCCTATCTCCAAGGCACGACTGTACATTATGTGCAACCACACTCACAGCAACCCACTGGTGACACCACAAACGGACTCCACACAAGTTTGATAAAACAAGTATAAACTTTATAGAAAAAGATATACGATCAGACCACACGATACAAAAGCCAACATATAATAAAGGGTAATATTCATTCCGGCTGGCTAGTAGGTTCAAATCCCAAGACCCGCTTTCAAAATGCTATGTTGGTCGCAATGCTAGAATCACACACGTTGCAATGGACAAACAATAGTGCACTGCGTAACAATACAATCCTGTGCTGGTCAAAGGAAAAATAATACAATGTGTAACGATAAACCCTGGTACCTTGCAATGGGAGAAATAATGTAATGCGCACCGCTACAATCATGTACTACGCAATGAAGGAATAATGCAACGTGTCACACCTCAATGATGTACTTTGCAATGAAGAAATAATGCAATGTGCACCGCTACAATCATGTACTTTGCAATTAAGGAATAATGCAATGCGTAGCTACAATCCTGTACTTTGCAATAGAGAAATAATGCAATGCGTAGCGCTACAATCGTGTACTTCGTTATGCAGAAATAATGTCAGGCATCATAAGACAGTCCGGCAGTTCGTTAGCAGCATTATTGGCAATGTGTATTATGACAATCAGCCTCTTCGATAACAGTTGCCTCCCACACGTATTAAAGATGACACAAAGTACAGCTTCTCACTCTGGCCACAGTACTGCCGCTCCTTTGGTCAGTACAGGCCCCAATCTGAGCCGAAGGAAAGGCTCACGTCGCCAGAAGGACTGAGATGCCGAGAGAGTGTCCCTCTGAGCCGGCACCCCACCCAGGTAGTGATCCACGTTACCTGGGGGCGGGACCCCACTCTCCTCTCCTCCTTCAGCGAACTGGGCCTTCCGTGCAGAACTTTCTCAATGAGCCTCAGCGGCTCGGCCTGGCAGCTCAGCTCCTACGGGGCTGCCGGTCCGGGCCGCGACTGTTAGGAAGATCTCAGGCGGCCGCAGGGTACACGTACCCCACGCCTCTGAAATTACGACTTCATGTCGACTCCGAGTGCATGTTCACCATGCACTCCTTCCTGCGGTCTCAGTTGGCACCAAGACACACACACCACGACGCAGAGTCTTGCTTTCTTATGGTGCACACAATGATCAGCCGATAACCTCCACAGTCCCAGGTTGCACTAAAGCACGCACACTGCTTCACTGAGACTTACTCCAACTCCAGTGCCCCGATATCCACTCGCTCTTCACCAATGACTTCAGCCACACCATGACACGCTCACTGTGTCAGAGCCACACTTCTCCTCCAGTGCACTCGATGACCAGGCGCGCTTCACCTGCACCTCCAGTGCACCCTGACACACACCCTGTGAGTCTGATCTCACTCCAGTTCTGATGCACATGTTGACCAGGTGCTCCTCACCAACGCCTCCTGTGCACCATGACACACACCCTGTGTGTCTGAGACTCCCTTCACCTCCGCTGCACACACTGACCAGGTGCTCTTCACCAGCGCCTGCGGTGCACCATAACACGCACCCTGTGAGTCCGAGTCTCACTTCACCTTCGATGCACACCCTGACCAGGCATTCTTCACCAACGCCTCCAGTGCACCACGACACTCACCCAGCTCATCCAAGTCTCACGTCTCCTCCGTGTGTCCAGATCACAGGGTACACCTTCCGAGGGTCTCAAGCTGCCACAACAAGCGCCGACCGCATCGCTTGAAACTTCCCCGGAAACTTTTATGTTCCTGTGTTTCCAAACAAGGAGCCAGCTCACCTCGGGCCCTTGAGGTAACAAGACACAGCATAAAGCACAATCTTCTTCAAGCAGGGGGACCCATTCCCGACACCCTCAGCAAACTGCAGACCAGCCCCAGATCACAAAGCAAGGGTCGGTCCTTCCCAGCAGTCTCTTCAGTTGTTCCTTCCTTAGCAGAGGTTCCTCTTGACCATGAAATGGGCCCAAGCCTTTTCAGTCTCAATCCATTCCTATTCCAACATTCAGGGGGCTCAGCTGTCATAGTTATACCCGTAAATGTCTTTGAAGTTTGTTGTGCTCAGTGGACCCTGAACCCTGCCTAAATCAGTTCTGGATGTCTCCCTCCCAGTGTCACCTTTCTCCCTTTGATACTGGGGGTCTGGATCCTTAATCACTCAGCAGGAGATGGGTCAATTGTTTTATAGCAGCAACCCTGGCCTCTTCACCTCCCGGGGCTTCTCCTCCGCCTCATCTCCAGATGCAGGTCAGCCTGGTTCCATCTCAACCCCTCCCTGGGTCAAGACCTCCCCCAACTCCTCTCACATCCCAGATCCAGACAGTCAATCCACATTCAGCAGAGACACCTAGAAATGCCTAAAGCACAAAACTCAACCACTTTCTAAAAGAGTGGTTTCTGAACACACAGTGACAAAAACACTTTTATAGAAAGATGTGTTATGACACTGTGAATTCATACATACTAAACTTCACCTCTCCATATTAAACTAGTGGGAAACCAGGCTAACAAAACACAATGCCTAGCCTCCCCCATTCTGTCCTATTGGCAGGATGGCCTTTCACCAGTGAAAAATGAAATGGAGTGTTTTTCACTGTCAGGACATAGCACACACCTCACTATATGTCCTGCCTTTTACCTACACTGCAACCTGCCCAGGACTCACTACAGGGGTGGCCACTGTGTACCCAAAACGGAAAGTAAGGCCTGACAAGTGGTTGCACTTGTCGGGACAACATGTTAACTTAGCAAACTGCGCACAGGCCTTCCACGGCAGGCCTTAGTTACCTTCTCCACGCACCTTTGCATTACTAGCCCAGGCACACACAGTGCACATCATCAGGGACTTTACTAATAAGGCAAACATACCAATCATGGCCAACCAATTACCATTACACTTTACACAGAGAACACTTGTACTTTGACACTGATCAGCAGTGGCAAAGTACCCAAAGCATCTAAAAGCAAAGGAGGTAGAGGCAAAAAGTCAGGGGTAATTACACCAAGATATGCCAGGACTAACATTTATGTTTAAAAAACTGCAGATGTACCATACTGGAACGATGGACCCTTTCTACTGGCAGCACCTGATCTCTTATCTCCCCTGAACAAATGTAACTATCCCTTAAATTACAGTCGGGATTTGTGTGCACACTGTATGGCACCCACCGTTACTGTGCCTTTTCCCTAAGGAACTAAGTACCATTAAACATACACAAAGGTGCACCACACAACCGTTTTAAGTACAGTTATTTGTTAATAAAAAATAAAGAAAAACAAGTGAAGATGATGTCTTTTCTTGTGTTTTCAATCTTTATTTTCCAACATAAGCAGCAAACAGCCGACGCGTTTCGTCCCTAAGGGACTTCTTCAGGGCTTATGAGTTGAAAATTAATCCTTCCAATTAATATCTTCAAAGTTGGAAATCCATATGGCGCCTTTCCAAGGGCGATAACCCCAGACGTAATGTGTGCCTGTGTTTGTAAAGGCCTGGGCTAGGTCTTCTTCTTTTGTATGTTAATAATAGAGATTCAAAGATGTTGAAGATATCCACGCCATAGGATCTATTATGGTTTTTACTGTTTCATGGCCGCATAAGATGTGAGGACCACCCGGACTTTATGTGGGCACTGAGATAACAGCAGGTCGATCGTGACACATCGACCTGTGCACATCCACATCCGATTTGCGTATGTTAGATGTACCATACTGGTTGAACTTTGGGCCCCTGATGGTTACATTTGAGAAGCAAGCTCTGTTTCCGCAAGCAGCAATATAACCCTCCCCAATCTACTCCCAAAATGGCTGCTTTCTTGTCTTGCACTTATCTACTGCATATTCAGACACTCTCTTTGTCGCTACTTAAGTCACCCATTTTTGCTTTCCTGAAAGCTCCTAATGTAAAAGAAGTAACTCAGGCTCCTGCTCAACAGCTGTCCTTGTCCATCGTATAAGCCATGGGTTGTGGTAGCCCCAATATATTGGGGTCACCCACAGGATAGCCACTGTAATAAAGGTTTGGTAAGAAGGAGAACTCACATGTTTCTCTCTCTCTCCACTTCCATTTGTGACAAACCTGTCAGACACTCTCTAATGCATTGGTGTTATACATAGAGCACCACCATATGCCTTGAAATCAGAACACAAACACAATACATCATAGTTAGAATATGATTATTTCTTATACACCATTCGTCTAAAAGTTATATGCACTACAATTTTTGTAAGTATTGTTAAAAGTATTGTTAAAAGCATGTTATTTGCATTAAATCGGGCAAAAGGTTTGGTGATGGCATAGTTAAGTGAGTTCTAGATGATACGCCAAGTCATGTAAATCCACCTCACGTTCCTTTTTGTGCTTTCAGGCCTGAGGTTGGAACTTTATGGTCTAGCATCTGCTACAGGAACCGGTCCTTGTGCATATTTCCGAACTCTGAACCAATACCTCTTGTAAGCATGGAGCCAATGGAGTTGGCTTCTTTACCATTATACAAGATATTTGGACAACACTTAAGGGCTTAAATATGAGAGCCCTGAATCACTTGTGCATCACATAAAGTGGCACATGTATGATGCAGGGCTCTCATAAACATTTATGAAGCCACGAAAAAGCCACCCTGCGTGGCTTTGAGTGGCCTCATAAATCATAAGTAAGGTGACGCAGCACAAATCGATGAGTCACCTATTATGAGCCTAGGAGGCGATCCATGGGCATTGCTGTGGATTTCTCCAGGCAATACCCATGGAATTTGACGCTGCCCCAGATTTACAAAAATATGTATACCTGGGGAAGCACCAAATACGCACGCCTCCCGAGGTGAGGTGGAGCGAGGAGAAGTAGCTTAATTTCTCCTCGTTTTTTCCTTTTTCATGTGTGCTGGATTCTGCAGCACACATATGAAGATGAGACGCCTCTAAATATTGTTTTTGTGCAGGAAGGAGCCACTTCTGTACAAAACAATCCTGCCTGCAACCGAGGCACACACGTAAGGGCTAGGCTGCTGAGATGGGGCCAGTGCAGGCAGAAAAGACAGGAATGCAGAGTATTGCTTAAATACGGTGCATTCCTGTCGTATCACTTTGGCGTAGGGCAGCGCAGCAAGTTGTCTTATTGTGCTGCCCTACACTAAAATGCCATAAATGAAACCCACTGTGTTTTTAAAGTGTACATAGAAACTTTTTGCTGGTTTTGTTCCTTCTTTTGACACTCAGAACAAACAAGGTCATCTTACCTCGCAGTTACCTTTCTGCTGCCATATTTGCAAGTAGTGCATGTACTAGAGAACAGAATGTTCTCTTCTCAAGCCTTTTATCATGAATTAAGAAATATCATGGCAATCTAAACTCATCTTTTTAGTTGCATAACTTTAAACAAAGTAACAAGTTAGCCTGCTCTCTAGGCCCTGTACTTTCATGACCCATTTCAGTGTCCCAAACACACACAAACATCTGCATGGTTAACATACAATCATGCATCTCTCGTACATAAGATCAAGAAAGTACAGACGCTGTGCTACATACCTCATATGGGTATTATCATCTGACTTGTATGAGAAAGGATGAGCCACATTGCTTCCTCTTCTCAGTATCAGATTAGTGTGGTCATAGGTCTGAGATTAGTTCAACACAAGGCGGAGTTATAGAATGTTCTTACACTTACATATGTTTTACTTCCTACTGTTTATCTTATACTAGCAGCCCGTCCAGACGTTGTCCGGGTATGAATTGCTGCCGGCCAGTAGTATATTGTTTTGTAGGATTTCGTTTTGATAGCATTTCTTATCCGTGACAGGCCTGTGAAACGCTCCGATTCACAGTGCACTGCAGATGCACTTAAGAGTGCGCGTTCAGTAGTGTGTGAATTCGAGTTTCCCTACTTTATTTTTCCTTGCAATATTATATAGCGCGAACTTGACAACATGGCATGAGCACAATTTACATTACAAAAGAACACATTCATTTGTGTTAGGCACGGGGAGACCAAGCGATTTGCCTGGAATCACAGGATGTTGAGCTGATGCCGAGATTCGAACGTAGCTCCCCAGCTCTAAAGTTTGCAATTCTAGAACTTGTGGCGGGAGGTGTGTCTAAAAGTGTATGTCGGAGCTGGCCATCAATGAGAGAGACCTGTGAATTTTTCAAATCGGTGGTGAAAAAATATGAGTATGTAGCTGGAGATGTGGGCCGCCATGCCACCAATGTACTTACCGGGGGAGGGTAAACACCCATTATTCCGCAACTTTCTTTCCGCATACCATTTCATTACGAAAGTACCATGACTCCGCAATGCCATTATAACGCATGGCATTACATTTTATATGCTTTGCCACGCATACATTTACAACGAAATTCGTTGTAAATGCATGAATGGTAAAAGCATGTTTTGTTTAATGTTTGGATAATGTAAGTATGGGTACAGAGTATATGTTTTGAGGTACTGAGGTATATGTTTTGGGGTGTTTGGGTATTTTAAGGGTTCAGATAAGTTTTGGGTTATGGAGTACAGGGGCAGTTTTAGGGTTTAGGGATAGGTATGGGTTTTGGGGTACAGGGGTATTTTTAGGGTTCAGGGCTAGGTTTGGGTTTTGGGGTATAGGGGTATTTTTAGGGTTCAGGGGTAGGTTTGGGTTGTGGGGTACAGGGGTATTTTAAGGGTTCAGGGCTAAGTTTAGGTTTTGAGGTACAGGGGTATTTTTAGGGTTCAGGGCTACGTTTGGGTTTTGGGGTACAGGGGTATTTTAGGGTTCAGGGGTAGGTTTGGGTTTTGGGGTGCAGGGTTATTTTTATGGTTCAGGGCTAGGTTTGGGTTTTGGGGTACAGGGGTATTTTAAGTGTTCAGGGCTAGGTTTGGGGTACAGGGGTATTTTAGGGTTCAGGGCTAGGTTTGGGTTTTGGGGTACAGGGGTATTTATAGGGTTCAGGGCTAGGTTTGGGTTTTGGGGTACAGGGGTATTTTTAGGGTTTAGGGATAGGTTTGAGTTTTGGGGTACAGGGTATATTTATGGGTTAAGATGGGTTACTGTTTAAGGGTGTTGGGGTATTTTAAGGAGTAAGGGTGGGTTATGATTATGGGGTGCAGGGGTATTTAAAGGGAGCAGGGTGGACACCGGAGCTGGAATGTACAGAACCTGGGAAGAAAAACCAATGAAATATTGGGCACAATGCTCGCTTTTTTTTCCGTAACCCCGCGCCCCGCACAGGCCCACGCCCCCAGCACACGCCCACAGCACACGATATGAGACATGTCATGAAGGGCGGAACGTACCACACGCCCCCAGTGTTTGTCACGGCCCCAGCACACGCCCACAGCACAACGCAGACATGCCCACAAGGGACTACTTTGCTGGCATGGTTCTTTTACCTTTTAAATGTATATGGTGGGCGTCTGCATAGCCTATGTCCTTCTGCTGCAACAGCCCTTTCCAACGCTGTATTGGGTGTTGTGATTGGTGCTGTGGTTCCTGAGATTACCCGCCTCAAAGGTTTGGGCTCTCTCTTTATTATATTAGTATAGATTATTATTTTCAAAGGATGTATATTAGTAAATCTGTATACATTGTATCTGCATACTGCAGACATTCTTTTTAGCAATGTGGGTTCTCAAGGAATTTATAACTATATATAAAAAGGAAATTGCTGAATGTTTGTTTTCATTATTTCTAAAATCATAAACAGTTGGAGGCACATATTTAGTATTGCTTGCCTTTGAAGAACAGACATAGGACTCAAGGTGCTGCTACTGAAAAGCCACATAGAGAGGATGGGGTTATTGCTCATGATTATGAAGGCTGCTGCACAAATGTTTATCATTTTTCAGAATTGCATCAAACTGACACAACATTTTAAATATTTCCAGTTTTGTATAGAATACTTAATTACAGAAGATACACAATCAAAGGAAAAGAGAATTTCTACGTGGAATACTGCAGAATAGTAAAAGTTGAAGTACTGGGTTCTTAAGAACCCAGCGGTGCCAGGGAACACACCCTAAGACTTCGAGTCCTTCCTGTCCCAGACTACAGAAACACAGAGTCTTCTAGGTGAAGTCAAAGATCGAATTTATTGGCTGCAGCCAGTAACAGGTATCCTAGAAGTACAACACGGTGTATATTCTCAGGAGACTGCTCAAACTTACAAAGCCAGCCATCCCTTTTTATACAAAATATTATGCTTTAGGCAAACATTCCTTATTTTACAGTTGACCATTCACATATTTTGATGACAAAGAAAAAGCAGATTCATGATGACAAGCCCATTTTCAGTTTGTCCAGCCCACAATCAATTTCCCGGCAAGGCCCAACATTTTCATCAGATATCGGACGGACCCCTGATAAAATCGGGCACCTCCTCCTCGTAAAGCAGGTCATAAAGAAGGAAACAGAGACAGGTGTGTGTAAGATTAGGCATGGTTTGTATGCAATGAAAGGTTTATGGTATGCTGTGCCTTTATCTTAATCTCGATCGGCCACTGGGAGAGGAACTGGCCGAACAGGTTTGGCTTCAGGCAGTGGAGTCAACTTGCCCAGGTCACACAAAAGTCAGCAAAGGTGTATGTGTCCTTAAGACTTGTTTTGGCCTTAGTCATCGGCCTATGTGAGGGCAACCACAAAATGGCTGCCATGCACAAAATGGAACCCGAGGGTTCAGGACGAGATCCCTGATTTCAGGGTGATCTCGCTACTCGAATGCGACGAAAATGCACGTACATAGTGTACTCGTCATTCTCGGTCCGCTGATACCAAAATCGTCATGATACGACGATGTTTATGACACGGGTCCAGAATTTTCAGTACTACAGACCCTCCTTTTGCCCTTACATAGGCAATCAACCTACACTCACGCAAATCTGAGCCCAGGTCTATATTCATAAAATCATTGAGATGTTGCTGTAGCATCATCCTATTACTTAGTTTGTCCCTCGATACAGGTTTCCTTATACATGATGTAGCACAGAGGCCACATATTGCAGGAGCACACTGTACGCACAGACAAAACAGGAAAAGAATGGCTAAAATCATCCCAATGACCATCAGAATCTTCCATCCCCAGGCGGACATCAGTTCCCAGAACCACCCCATTAACGACCAATCTCCCTTATCCACATGAATAGATTCAGAGATCTTATGTAGTCTGGAGATGGCCTGGTACACTGTTGGAGCGTTATCTGGAATGAAAACACAGCAACTCGATTGGATCACTTTACATACCCCACCTCGGTCTGCAAGTATGACATCTAGCGCAACCCTGTTCTGAAGAGTCATAAGGCGATCCGACTGGAGCTCAGCAGTCAAGTTACTAAGGGCACCAGCAGTTACAACTACGGTGGATTCAACCACTCTCGTCAATTGCCTTATGTTCCTGCTGTTAACCATAGGTCACCAAAACGGCAGAAAACCCTTAAAGAAGTCTCCAAATTCTTGTCCTGCAGTGTCTTCTTTACTGAAGACACCTCTAACTATCCTTGTCTTATGGTAATCTGCCGCAGCTGTGTAGGTGGGAGGCAACAGGAATGACACAAAACATGTGCCCGAGAAATCAGGGGGCAACCATGTGTAGGCTCTATCATGACAGATGAAATAGGTACCCTTAGCTGCTAGGAACGAAGGGGAAGTCTGGGATGCAAAGACATATGTTTCCGTGCAGATACTCTTTCCTAACTGAGCTCTGGGTTTCTTGCCATTACCTTGCAGACATAGGTGACCCTGATGGGGTACAATCCAAATCGGGGAGGATCTCTTAGCTCGCTGTTTCTCACTCAGGGTAACTCCGTACCCGGTCACGTTCCATCCAATATATGATAGTGTCTCATCTCTCGGGATAGTCTCATAGGAAGTATCTTCCCTAATCATATCTACTATACCCTTAACTAGAGCACTATTCTTTGGATTATCTTTTTCAGAACGTAGGGGGTGGACTTCATGTGCATAAATGAACATCGTTCTGTATGCCCACACAGAACCATTATGGCTGAAAGGCAGGACCAGGTAAGGGATACCTTTATCAGTAGTGTGAGGCATAAGACCACACACCCAACAGTTAGTTGTGTTCACTAATAATTGGTGTTGGTGCAAAAGCTGAACGAAAGAGTTATTGATGAACTCTAATCTCCTAGCGGACTCATGTTCAGGTAAAGGGTGAAAAGAATGTAAGGAAACAGTAGAAGGAGGCATGGGCTGTGCTGTGGGTGCAAATGTCACTTGAAAAGAGAATAAAACATATCCTATTAAAAACATCATTACGCTAACCAACATGAGAATGCAAAATATCAAAAAACGTTTCTTGGTCATCATTCCACCAATTTTAGCTTTAAGGCTCATCTCTTTGGCAGGTCTCTCCATCTCGAAAAACTCCATCCTCTCTAATTGCTGCTCGCGATGGTAGGGTGTTCTATGCTAAGGAATGCTTCTGTCAGTCCAGGGCAACTCCCTTAGACCAACCAGAACCGTCAACCTAACATCTTCGGCTGCACTCCAAAGACTTCGGCAACCGCGACCCTACAGCTGAACCCAGATGGTGGTTCGAAAAACAAAAATAAAAAAGTTTCTCAGATGAGAGAGCTGCACTTTCAAAAACAGCAAAGGAAAGAAAAAAAGTTTTATTAGTCCATAGTTCTCGGCCTCAGATTATAACGTCTCTTTCCAGGTAATGACTGGTCTTGGAACAAGAGTTCAGGCTCGGTAGTGTCCAATCGAATTGACGGTGGCACAGCTTCTTGCAAAAGATTGTCACTTTCACGTTCAGAAATTGTTCCTTTTACACGTGCATCGCTGAAAGGCAGAAAACGAGGCACAGTCTCAGTCTCAGAGTCAGCAATACCCTCCTGGACCCATTGGTCGTACGGCAGAGGCAAAGGAACCCTCTTGCAGTGTACGCCGTGGATCCAGTTCTTTTTCCCTTCAACTCGCACGGCGGATCTTGTTGATAGCAGGACTAGGTAGGGGCCTGTCCAGCGGGGCTGATCATTCTTTGTCCGCTGGAAATTTTTCACCAAAATCCACGAACCAGGATTGATAGTGTAACCTGGATCTTCAGAAACCTGAGGCAGAGAATCGTGAACCTGTTGGTGTAAAACACGCAATTTAGCCGTCAGATCATACAAATAATCAAGCAGTACAGGGTGTTCAATTTCACTGAATTTTGTCGGTCTAGGCACTCCCCATATGTTGGCCGGGCGGCCGAACACGATCTCATATGGACTAAGTCCCACTCGTGAGTGTACAGTCATTCTTGTCGATAGAAGTGCTAATGGTAAGGCATCGGGCCATTTAAGGCCAGAGCTTGCTTGTATTTTGGCCAGTTTCAGTTTTAACGTGCCATTGTAGCATTCTACTAGTCCAGCTGATTGGGGGTGATTTGCAGCGTGGAATTTTTGCTGGATTCCTAACCCTTCACATACTTTCTTCATCACTCGACCCACAAACTCACTCCCATTCTCGGTAACCCAAATCTGGGGAAGAATTCTTTGACAAGCGCTTTAGCTGTGGACATGGCAGTGTTGTCCTTAAGGGGATATGCTTCTACCCATCTTGAAAAGGCACAAACAACAATGAGTACATATTTCAAATTGTTGCACCTTTCCATGTGGATGAAATCTACCTGCAAAACCTCGAACGGGTACGTTGGAGGCGCAAAATGACCAGCTGGAGTTGGGGTTCCCCTACCAGGATTGTATTTCAGACACACCATGCAATTCTTGACCACATTCTCTGCGCATTTTGGGATTCTAGCATTTTGCCATACTGGAGCCAACAACTTACAAATCCCTTTCACACTGATGTGAGCCATTCCATGGGCCATTGTAACCACTGCAAGCACATATGCATCGGGTAACAACCATCGCTGATGTTCTGACAATTCAACCCAACAACCATTTGCATCCAATTTACCCGTACTCTCTCTCCACACACTCAATTCTTCCTCTGTAGCTTCAGCTTGAATAGACTTCACACTCTCTATCGTATCCTCACACATTCCAACATCACCAACCCATCTCGCAGGGCCTGCAACATACATTCGACTAATCACATCCCTCGCTGTTTCTTTTGCGATTTCATCAGCAAATGCATTGCCACGACCAACATCATCAGTAACCTTCTTATGTGCACTGCATTTCACAATCGCGACTTGCAACGGCAAGGTAAGTGACTCAAGAAGCTCATTCACCAACTGACCATGCTGTATCTTGGCTCCATGCGAAGTCAGAAACCCACGTTCTTTCCACAATCGTCCAAAACTATGGGCCACACCAAATGCATACTGGCTGTCAGTATATATAGTCACTTTCATTCCTTTCGATAACACACACGCTCTTGTAAGTGCAATCAACTCTGCTGCTTGAGCTGAATTATGTGGGATACGTGCAGCTTCAACAATCGTATGCAAAGTCGTAACAGCATATGCTGCAGTCGTATCACCATTCGGAAGCTTGAAACATGAACCATCCACCCATAAGGTACCATCACACTCCACAAGAGGAGTGTCTCTGAGATCTACTCTCCCTTTCGTTTCTTCTTCTGTCTTGAGTAAACAATCATGTTGTTCAGAAGCATCTGTTTCTGCTACAATCGGCAACAACGTAGCTGGATTCAACGTGTTGCATCTTTTTATGTGCACATGACTCGCTAAAAGTGTCAACTCGTAACCTGGCAATCGAGCACTAGTTAAGTGCTGTGTCTTGGTTCTGTTTAACAAAATGTCCACTGCATGTGGAACCATTACGATTAACATATTATTCATCACTAAACCAGCAGACTGCCAAATAGAAACAGCTGCTGCCGCTGTGGCTCTCAAACAACTTGGCAACGCTCTAGCTACCGGATCCAAAGTCGACGAAAAATACGCGCATGGACGTTGCTTGTCCCCAAAAGACTGTGTCAGCACTGACAATGCGCAACCTTCTTTCTCATGGACATACAGTGTAAAAGGCTTACTGTAGTCGGGGGTACCCAACACAGGAGCCGAACACAATGCATCACGCAATTCGGTAAAACTTTTCTGACAATCCTCAGACCATGGAAGGGGGTTAGGCGTGTCTTTACAAGTCAATGCCACCAAAGGTTTGGCCAGTAAAGAAAAATTCGGTATCCATTGTCTGCAATATGACGTGATACCCAAGAAAGCACGCACTTCTCTCTGTGTCCTTGGCACACTCAATTTTGCAATTGCCTGAATTCTTTCTGGGGTCAGTTTCCTTCCCTCCTTCGATAAGAGATGACCTAGGTAGGTCACTTCTTGTCGACAATATTGTAACTTCGAAAGGGACACTTTGTGATGCAAATCAGACAAATGACGCAACAATGACAATGTTGCTTCTTTACAAATTTCCTCAGTATCTGCAGCAACTAGCAAATCGTCAACGTACTGAATAAGGGTAGCGCCATCAGGTAGAATAATCGTATCAAGCTGTGTTTTTAAAGCCTGACTATATATCGATGGACTCTCACAATAGCCCTGGGGAGCGCGTTTGAACCGGAAGCTTCGTCCTCCTAAACAGAAGCCGAAAATATCCCTACACTCCTCGGCAATTGGGATGCTGAAAAAGGCATTTTTCAGGTAAATCACTGAGAACCAAGTGGCGGAAGCTGGAATCATCGTTAAAAAGGCAGTGATATCAGGGACAACTGGAAACTGTGGCACAACTATTTTATTCACCTCTCTAAGATCAATTACAAATCTGTAAACAGGTGGCTGGGAAGGGTCAGTGCGCTTCAAAACAGGCAAAACAGGACTATTGCAAACGTTGCCTCTTGTCTCTTCAATTACATCTTTTTCAATCAAATCATAAATGATCGCTAGCAACGCTTTCTCACCTTCATTAGAGATCTTGTATTGGGGAATGCGTGGCATTTTAACATTCGCTTTCAATGTCACAACATATGGCGGTATTTCCAAAAGACCCACATCATTAGGGCCAGTAGCCCAAAGAATATCAGGAAGAGATAACAATTCTGCCGGAAGTTTATTCTTCGACAAATACATTGGGGAGACCACTTTCTTACCCAGTGTAAGCTGTACTCCTGAAGGAGAACAATACAAGGTTGCATATAATCTTTTCAACAGATCCAATCCTAACAAGTTTTCACCACAACCTGTCGTCAAAATAAGGGGTGCTTCTAATTCACAAGGTCCAACAGAAAGGGACATAGGACTAGAAATCGGGTTCCTAACCGGGGCGCCAGAAAAACCTACTGAAACATTCATTTCACCAGACAAAGGTGCGCCAGGGAGTTTAGAGTGCATAATAGAACTCTTTGTAGCACCAGTATCCAACAGAAAAGGCTCTGACACACCTGATGTAATCACCTCAACATAAGGTCCACTCTGATCTACTGGAACTGAAACAACTCCCTCTCTTTGTCTATGGCTGTCCTAGCAATCATTACCTTCCAGATTCTCATCTTCTGCATAGTATTCATCGGCATAGTATTGAGGCATCCTACCAAACGCGTTATTCTGCTGATCAAAACTATTCATTGAATTCTGAGGCGGAAAGGAGCGTGCATTCTGGGCGAAACCTCCACGTCCTCTGCCCCTAGATGCTTGTGGAACACCTCGACCTCTTGCGGTAGAAACACCATTCATACGCTGTAACAAAGCAGGGCAACTACTTTTAAAATGACCTTCTTCTTTGCAATATGCACACTGATTAGGGCCTACCGGAAAGCGTGATTGAGAAAAGTCGAACCTTTGCGAGTTTCTCTGAAATTGCTGAGGTTGCTGAAAATTACGCTGACCACCACGAGGCGGATAAGCTTGCTGTAAAAGAACCTTCGTTTTCAATTCTTTAGTTTTCTTTTCTACTCTATCTTTCTCGTCCTTATCTCTATTTTCGTAATACTGCGCAGTAGCCAATATCTGTGCTGATGAGGAAACGGCCCAAGAACTCTCTGAATCTTTCAATTTCTTACACAACTCAGGAAGTAAATTATGTACGAACTTGTCAACGAACAACCGTTGACCACCTTCTGTACTCATATCTTGACCACTGTGGTCGATAAAAGTCTCCTCAAACCTAGTGAAGAAATCAGACACAGTTTCCTCTTTCTTCTGCTTACATGCAGACAATTTGTCCCAATTCACTCGCATAGCAGGCATTAAAGTCTTCATGTAGGTAACGATTTTACCAGGGAGTTCTGCAACTACAGGCTCAGGTTTAGCACCACCAACTTGTCGGCCATCTGCAGCAGCAATATTAGCCCAGGTATCACCTAACTCTTGCGCATGATCTGTGTGATGAATCAAACCCCATAAAGGCTGTGGAACAACATTTCCAAACAACATGTTGATATCGGCTAAATTCATAATGCATGAGTCTGCAGTCTGAGATAGTTCCTTATAATATCCTGCAGGATTTTTACGGGGGTCAGGCAAAGTCTGTTTAAGGGCCAAAACTTCAGCTCGCTTTCAAGGAACATGTACAAAAACACGCTGAAAATGTGCCGGTATAGCATCGATATTATTAGGGACATCAGCTGCAACGGCTTCCTTCCATACCGGAGGAACTTCTCTCATGGGATACTGTTTTGTTTTCCTCCTAACAGAGGGATCAGGCTTAAACAACGACCGAGAGACAGTCTCCCTCCTAAATGACAACAAGGTTGCAACTGCTCTTTCAACATCGGAACCCACAATCGTTCCTTTTGCAAACTCGAACCGCACACGGCACAACTCAGGTGGATTGGGCTCAAAATCATTATCCTCCAAATCCTCACAAAGGAAAGTACACATTTTATCAAAAACGTATCTTTGCTTCTGTGCTTCCCACTGATGGAAGACATCCATAACAGACTCTAGCTCATATCTTGTGGGGTCTGTAACCCATTTATGTGCCAAATAATGCAATGTTTCCCGCTCTCTAGAGTCGGGCAGTTGACTGCGCAGCTGTTTGTGCGTTGAAACAGGGGCCATACTCGCTGCCCCAAAAAGAGGGGAAAGGAGACTGGCAACAGTGTCAGTCATTCTCTGTCGAACAGAAGGAGAAGTCGACGAAAGAACAGGAGGAAAAGCAGAGTGAGGCAAGGCAGATGCAGATGCAGACGCAGAGGCAGTAACAATAGGAACATCAGAAGAGGTAGTCGATGTAGTAAGCAAAGTTGTAGGAAGTACAGAGGGAGCAGGTAGCAAAGTCAGCGGCCCTTGAGGAGGCTGAGCCGTAGCAGTAGGCGCCAACTGAAAAGGGGCTGGCGGTTGTGGAAGAAACTGAGGCACAATAATCGGAGGTTGCACAACTAAAGGTTGCGGAGGTGCAGTAGCACTTTGCGCATAGGGCGGTGGCGAATTCAATAAATGTGACATTAGAGGATCTTACTCAAGTTCCTTTGCTGTATCCTGCTGGAGAGGTGACAAAACTGGATAGCATTTATCGATTGCCATTTTACGCTGCCTGTGCAACTGCTCACTCGCTTGTTCTTCCTCATCATCTTTATACTGCATAGCAGCTTGCATTATCGAGATACCCTTTTCTCTTTTATTCCTTTTAGCTAATTTAATTTCTTTCTGTTTGGCTTCCTTTCGCCATAGGCGGAAAGAGTCAAACATCGCCTGCCGGGCTTTCTTCTTAAAGAGTCTAACCTCTAGATTATCTAATATCTCTGTGTCAAAACTACCATATTGGGGCCACTTTAGAACACCAAACTTCCTGGTGTATCGGATCCATACTTCATTATATGTGATGGGGCCCACGCCGTGCTTCACATAGAGTTCATAGGTTGGAGTTCCAATTGGAGGAACCTGACACGAGTCCTCCAATTGGGAATCCCTATTACAACCAAGTCAAAACAAATTTCCAATTCTGCTAAGACCAGGCATCGTTGCTCACTAGACTAGCTTCAAACTTCAAAGGATTATCGAAATACGATAGTCTCGTGAATACACGAGTCCCTCGGTTTTGGTATTTGCAAGTTCCAAATCAAAGATCCCAAGGGGATACCCAAACTAAGAACCAAACTAAGGACTGGGAGACGCTCCACTCATACTTAACTGAGGTGTCGATGACGACACCAGAAGACTCGTCTCATCGTTTCGCTCTACAAATCATCAAAGGGTCCAAGACAGGGCGATAGTCAGGGCATCAGTCCTTCGTAGCCGTCGGGAAGCGGGGAACCTCGCAGCAAAGACTTTCGGACCACAACGACATACAGGGGTCGATGAAGTGGTTGGCCTTCCTCCAGAATTTTCACACAAAGCTCCTCACGAACCTCTGGCTTGGACCGGTACCGCTGAAATCGCCCCACGTTGGGCGCCAACTGAAGTACTGGGTTCTTAAGAACCCAGCGGTGCCAGGGAACACACCCTAAGACTTCGAGTCCTTACTGTTCCAGACTACAGAAACACAGAGTCTTCTAGGTGAAGTCAAAGATCGAATTTATTGGCTGCAGCCAGTAACAGGTATCCTAGAAGTACAACACGGTGTATATTCTCAGGAGACTGCTCAAACTTACAAAGCCAGCCATCCCTTTTTATACAAAATATTATGCTTTAGGCAAACATTCCTTATTTTACAGTTGACCATTCACGTATTTTGATGACAAAGAAAAAGCAGATTCATGATGACAAGCCCATTTTCAGTTTGTCCAGGCCACAATCAATTTCCCGGCAAGGCCCAACATTTTCATCAGATATCGGACGGACCCCTAATAAAATCGGGCACCTCCTCCTCGTAAAACAGGTCATAAAGAAGGAAACAGAGACAGGTGTGTGTAAGATTAGGCATGGTGTGTATGCAATGAAAGGTTTATGGTATGCTGTGGCTTGATCTTAATCTCGATCGGCCACTGGGAGAGGAACTGGCCGAACAGGTTTGGCTTCAGGCAGTGGAGTCAACTTGCCCAGGTCACACAAAAGTCAGCAAAGGTGTATGTGTCCTTAAGACTCGTTTTGGCCTTAGTCATCGGCCTATGTGAGGGCAACCACAAAATGGCTGCCATTCACAAAATGGAACCCGAGGGTTCAGAACGAGATCCCTGATTTCAGGGTGATCTCGCCACTCGAATGCGAAGGAAATGCTCGTACATAGTGTACTCGTCATTCTCGGTCCGCTGATACCAAAATCGTCATGATACGACGATGTTTATGACACGGGTCCAGAATTTTCAGTACTACAAAGTAAGAGGCATGATAAAGTTGGCTGTTGTAGGCATGGGGAGTCACCAATGAAAAACTATACAGTCCAAAGCTGTGCCACAGGAGTCCATTTGACTGAATTACCAGAGAGTGTTACAACAGAACTAACAAAATATGTCCCACTGATTTGCCATAGTACAATTCTGTCCATAAAACATCCAACATTTAGACATGGATAGATTTTGTGCCATCAATTGGTCAAAAAACAGACTAAACTAAATCTCAGAACTCCTAATCTTGAAAGAGTCTCTGAACAGCAAGCTGCCGTCTTTGATTGATTCAAATGACAGGGGCAATTAGAGATGGTATTACATTAAGAGGGATATGGGAAATACATCATATTTTAATACACCAGGTACGTTGGTTGGTGAAGAAGAATGAATCAATTCCGGAATCTGATAATTGGTGTGCTCTGTCTTCCTGCTCCTCAACTCAGCACTCTAGCTTGCCTCCGTAACATCCACAACGTCATGTCTATTTCTTTCTAGCTACGGCTCTAGCTAAGGTCAACGCCTGTGTGAGATGATGGGTTCTGCCAATCTAATCCACCCAGTGTTTTTGCTTTTTGATCACCTGGTTTTTAAAATTTTATCACGGAGGAGCCTCATAACTGGCGACTCACCCACGGTAAATACATAGAAAATGGACTGCACATATTTACCGCCACCGTCCACCTTTTAAGGTAAGGCCACTGCGACGCAACAAGGTTCAGGGGCACTTGGCTGATTACAGGTGAACATGTGTGCACACGCATGTGCACACACATATGGGTTGCACGTGGGATACTCCCTTTTTGCGCAGCTCAGTAACTGCGCACAGGTAGCCTGGCACACAGCGAACTATGCAGGATTTGATATTGACCTGAGTACTCCTCATAATGTTACTTTACACTCACAGGGAAAGTCAGTGTTTTTTACTGTCTTGTCTGCAGTGACACTCCATTATACACCTATAGGAAGGGCTGCAGTTTTGCTTCTGTCACATGACACTCATCTGAATTCCAGGTGGTTTTGATGGGGTGCCGATTGAACCCAACCCGCTCTGGGAACTAACAGCTAGATTCATGAAGCCAAATTGCGATCGCAATAGCTGCGATTTAGCAATTGCGATCGCAATTTGAATAAAAGGAATTCATGATAGTGAAATTACCAAAAAAGCGAATTCGCTAAAGAAAAATTGCGAGTTCGCAAATAAATTCGCAGAATCCTGGAAGAAGCCCATTTGCGATTCTGAAATTGCGAGAAACCATGGATTCTGCTAATTCATTTGCGAACTCGCAAAATAATCGCAATCGCTATTCATGAAAACTCACTAAATGCGAAAACCCCGAAAATCGCTATTTGCGATGCGCAATTTAATGAGAACCCATACCAGGTGGTAACCAGTAAGGAAAAAAAAAATATTCAAAAAAATGTTAACAAACTACCAACAGGTGCAGGCCTGACCAAACACACTTAAGGACATGCAGCTGGAGCATGAGGACTCTCACAATGCCAGGACTCTACATGGTGGTCAGGCGGCGAAGGCTACAGCGAGCAGCACGGAACAGACGTAGGATCCAGGAGCGGATATTCCGCCAGCGGGTCACCCTTCTGAGCCAAACCAGGGAGCAAATTTACGCTAAGTACCGCCTGAATGGGGCAATGATCATCAAGCTGATCCGGGACCTAGACCCCCTGATGCAGCACCCAACAAGGAGGACCAATGCCGTGCCCACACATGTCCAGGTATTGTGCAGACTGCACCTTCTGGCCTCCGGAAGCTTCCAGGGGATAGTCGCTGTTGCAGGGGGGGATATCCCAGCCCACCATGTCCCGCTGCCTAAGGAGTTTCCTGGATGCAATGCTGACCCGGCTACACCACTACATCTCATTCCCCACCAGCCAACAGGACTTGAATGACACCAAGCTACAATTTTACAACGTAGCACAATTTCCACATATAACAGGATGCATTGACTGTACCCACATCCACATCTGCCCACCAGCACAAACGGAATACATGTATCACAACCGCAAGTCCTACCACTCTCTCAATATCCAGATGGTGTGCAATGCTAAGACAATCATCACGGACATAGTGGCACAGTACCCGGGGAGCACACATGACTCCTTCATATTCCGGCACATTGGCATTCACACACGACTGGCCAGGGGAGACTTTGGGGAAGGACACCTTCTAGGTAAGTACACATGACCCACAATAGTACACTTTGATAATGTAGCTGCGCACAACAGGCACTCACCCTCTGCTCCTATCATACAGGTGACAGCGGCTACGCTCTCCGTGAGCACCTCCTCACCCCATACCTCAACCCTGCAACACCACAGCAACGGCGTTACAATGCTGCACACATACGCACAAGAAATTGCATTGAGAGGACATTTGGCCTTTTGAAGAGCACATTCCGCATACTGCACAAGACTGGTGGGGCCAAAAAATACGAGCCAGAGGTCTGCTGCTGCATCGTGGCCGTGTGTGCAATCCTCCACAACATTGCTACCAAGCGCAGGATACCTGTAGACATCTCTGGCAGTAAGTCGGAAGGGGACAACCGACCACCTGCACATGTGCGTCACGCACGCGGGGAGAATCCTGCAGAAGAACACAGGCGCCATAACCAAATCTGCATGAACTATTTCTAGTGCACCCACTCCCCACACCCATTACTTCACTCATGCATGACAATAGTAATAATGATATGAGTCAGATTAAGTTAGACAGAATATTTTTTATTGTTACAGCACAATAAAGTGGGGATTTCCCAAACTGTTACATGATTGACATATAGCGTCATATGTCCCATGTTCTTGAGGAGGCCATGCTTGTAGCAGCAGCATGGCCCCTCATGGTAATGTTCAATTGTTCAATGCCGCCTCCGGGCAGAAGCTCCCAACCTCCTTTCCACATCCTCCTCCTGATTCGGCCGTGAGGCAGCAGAGGCCTGCTGCTGCGGCGGGGTGCTACCACCGGTGGCACGGACTGGCTACTATGGCTGGAAGTAGCCTCACTAGTGTCGTCACCCCCCCGCCTGGCCATGGCCAATTGCCTGCATGCCCTGTACTGCTGTTGTCACCTGCTCCAGAGCTCTCGTGACGTCCTGACAGCACTGGACCATTTGGACCTGCATGGCCAAGGAGCGTTGCGAGAGCTGGGAGGTTGCGTTGCCAATAATGTAATTGGACCGCGTGTATGCTGTCAGGCGGGTCAGCAGCTGCCGGTGTCTGCGCCGGTTGAGGTTCCGCTGGCTGTACATGGCCTGGGTGTTGGCCACCATAGCAGCTGTCATCCTCTCCATGTGGTCAGATATCTGACCAACATTCCTGACGGTCTTGTTTAGTTGGAGGTGCATAGCCGCGAGATGACGGGCTTGTGTTTGATGGACATGGAGCATACGGTGCTCAATGGAGAGCCCACCTGGCCGCACGTTTGCTCCCCTGCCAGCACGGGATGTGTTATTGCGCTGCTCCCTCACCAGTCCGCTTGACTGGCTCCTCACAGCCACAGGGCGGCGGGTTTGTCGGCGTGCTGCTGCTGGTGTTGTCAGCACCACTGGTGGTTGAGTGACGCGCTGTGGTACTGCTGCGCCTGTTGGCGCAGAGGTGGCACTGTCCACAGGGGCAGGTGGTGGAATGACCGCTAGTGCGGCAGCTTGCCCTGATGATCCTGGCTGTGGGGATAGATGTAAGTCTCCCTCAGTGTCCTCTGTGATATCCTCAATTTGCAGGGAATCGCTGTCTGTACTGGGGACTTCTGCGCCACCTGTGATGTAAAGTGGACGTTGATTAGTGACATGTTTCTTCCACATTTAATCTTCCTACATGCATGCAGGCTACCATTCCCTGACTCACTGCTGGATTAACTCTCACTAAACAGGTCTGGCTTTATGGGGCTAGATGGTAATTGTGGTCAGACTACATGTCCCACAATGCAATAGCGCTTTTGTGGTGTGCTTTGGCTGCATGACTGGTGTTTGAAATGGGATGATCTGGAGTCATGGACATTGTTAGGGGACAGGGGGCCGCAGTCGCATGGCACTTACCTTGTGTATCTTGAGTGGGTCGGGAGGAGTCCAGCTGGATCACCCCAACGATTGCCTGCGGATTAATGGTGTCCTCTACTCGGTCCTCGAGTGGTGTGTTTGGTGGGACAGCGGGATCCCCTCCACCTGTCGCAACACTCTCCCCCAGCCTCTTTGCAATCTTCTCCTTTGCCCGCCCTCTGAGGTCGTACCAACGTGTTTTGAGCACATCCACAGTGCGCTGGGTCACCCCCACAGAGTTCACTTTTGCGCGGATGCGCACCCAAATCCGCCATTTATCGGCCTCAGGCACCCTTCTGGTGTCTTTACCAAAGAGGCGATTGTGGTCCTTGCAGACTCCCTCTATCAAATATTCGAGCTCTTGCTCGAAAAATGTAATTTTCTGTTTTCTTCCAGTGGAAGTTTCTCCTGCAGCTTCCTGTGACATGCTGTGCACTGGGGTGTCTCCTGGTTTTCACCTGTAGGCACTCTGGAAGGGAGCTCTGGCAATGCTGCTTCCACTTCAGACTCTCACTGCTGAATGAGGGTGGAACCTGCCTACTTCCTGGTTGTGATGGCATCACTGTGCTCAGAATGCGACTTCCCGTTTTTGCGATCTCGCAATTAGCGAGATCACAATTTGCGATTTCGGTATTTGCGAGATCGCAATTTCAACACGGGTATCGGTCGATTCTGCGAATTTTTACAGATTTTTGGGAACTCGCAATCGGCGATTGCGGCCGATTGCGATTCGCTTTTTTTCTCGCAAATTATCATGAATGCCATTCTGCGATTTTTAAATTGCGATTCGCTTTTTCTCGCAATTCAGAAATCGCAGAATTTGACATTGATGAATCTGGCTGTAAGGTTCGTAGCAGTGACACTGCAAACAGTTTGCACCAAGAAAGGGAGGGGGGGACTAGGATGAGAAAAAGAGAGAAACCACACTGGGCTACATCACGTCTTCTTGTCAGGGCATGGTGTCGGGGACAGGAGTCTTTGGGCTTGGTTACCACACTCAGGAATTATGTGCTACTGGACTCAGGAGTCAAGTGGTGGTTTCTCAAGGGAACAATGGGAACTCTGGGTCTGTGGGAAACAAACAAGATTAGCTTGGTGTGGTAGACAACAATTCAGCAAGCCTTTACATTTATAAGGATCAATACACCAAATACTATAAAGGTTTTACAAGGATTGTTATACCATGAAGTTGATTCAGTGTCCTTCATGCATTTTTCTGGCATCAATCATACAATATCCAGCAGTAATCACAAATGTCTTTTTACTGAAACAAATGTATTTTATTTATCACACAATCTTCTGGGACTAAGCAGAAGTGCCCAGTATCCAGTGGTAACTCGTTCAGGATATGATAAGGCTCAGATATAAGTTTCTGTTTTTCTCTGTGCCTGCTTTCCTGCCTTTTGGGTGTGTCTTTAGGGTGATCATAAAACTATACACATTTAGAAGGAGAGAACAAAGAGCATAACTAGCTATAATTACTTGAGAAAATGGAGCATCCTAGGCGCTAAGTTCAGATGAAAGGGAGCTACTGTTACTAGGTCAATTCCCTCCTTGGCCAATGCAGGGATTGAAAATCCAGTTGTTTGCCAATGTGCAGAAAAAGTATGAAATCGTTACCTTGTTAATGTCACTCGGGGCTCCAGGACGCAGGGCTGAAAATACCAGGATAACCTATTTTTGTTTCTCTATCTTTAAGGGGCCTGGAGTTGCATGGATATGCTTTGACATGGAGACGTGATAGAGCCACGGGAACAGCTCATGTGTTGCTGAGGAGAAGACTGGAGCCTGCTAAAGTGAGCCGACGAGGGACTGGAGCAAACAGGTGAGCAGCGTAAGGAGAGACCAGCGCTTAATTTGAGCCTGTACTTTCCAGTGCTCAGCACCTAATCCTCAGCAACGGCGCTTATAGCACTAGTTAAGGATACACTCATTTAAAAGGCACATGATTTTCCCCAGAATCACGCCGAGT
Source organism: Lissotriton helveticus (assembly GCF_964261635.1). Classification (NCBI taxonomy): domain Eukaryota; kingdom Metazoa; phylum Chordata; class Amphibia; order Caudata; family Salamandridae; genus Lissotriton; species Lissotriton helveticus. The sequence continues at coordinate 641,753,230 of NC_136071.1, read as the reverse complement.
CTTGAACCCGGTTCCCCAGCTCCAAAATAGGCAGCTCTAGCCATTAGGCAAAGTCGTCTCCAGAATAATAAGTGCAGGGGCTCTAGTCAGGAGGCAATTTGCACCAGCACATTTCTTCTGTTAGCGCTGCATCCTGAGGAGAGCCTTGGTGCTTTTTATTTTACAAATTAACCACTGGGCGAGACCAAACGTTGAGCTTTGGGATGGGGTCAGTTAAATAGCCGTGGCTCAGCAAAGCATGCTGGAGGGTGTGGCTGGCCACCAGGAGTTTCTCGTGCTGCTGTTATGCCGCGCATGGGCTCTGCTGGCAGTTACCTAATGCACAATCATTTGGTAGCTCATGTGCCTCACATGACTCGCAAGTGGTAATGTATTTATTTTTAGTAAAACAGTAGAACATTGCAAAGATTCATATTAGTGGAGCATCAAATTAAACCTAACAAATGTGAAAAAGTGCACATTACATAAGACACAGTACATTTTTCTGTGGGGGTCACCTTTAAGTGTGTGAACACAAACGTGCTGTAGAGCATGGGAATGGGGCCATGACAGCTTCACATTGGCCTACAGGGAACAGTGACATCAATTTGGGGCATAAACTGTGCAGGAAAATCAATTCTGCAAGTCCAAAAGACATCTGTAAAGCTCATGGGTCATCCAGGATTATCACATTTCTCTGGCTCAGCTTAGGATAAGACCGCAGGCCTTTTGTCACCCTGCTATGGCAAGTTAACTACATTTCTCACCAGCGGCAGGAACAAAGGCCGCCCCATACAAAGGGAGCAATTAACAGTGCTCCCCTCAGCATCTGAAGAGGACAGGGGTGAGGCAGCACGCTCTGCTTCAATAAATCTGCTGTCACACTGTACCAGGGATGGGCCTGTTAATGCACACTGAAAAAAGTTGGGGGCCCACAACACTGGAGCGAACACAGGAGGGGGCTCCCTTTAAAGATTTGGTGGGAAAGGCTCTGGCAGTGATGTCAGACAGCAGTGGAGCTGAGGCCACCAAAGCAGATGTGACTAGTGAATCCTGGATGACGCAATTTTGAAATGTCCCTAAAGGCTGTGCAGGAAGCTTGGGTGGGACAGGGGCGGAGAGGTGATGTGACACCCTAGGATAGGCCAGAGGTGCCTCATTTCTGGAACCTTCCACCCCTACTTAAAAGGTCTTGCTAAAGGGGTCGAGCTCTCCGTTGCTGGTGACTTTCAACTGTGACTGAGACAGGAGGTGGCAGCCTTGGTCAATCTGAACTGAGGTGTCGAAGCGAGCTAAAGAATGCTGATGGATTTAACCCAGATCTGTGACTGGTATTATCCAGGATCGACTATTGTAACGCTCTTTATGGCGGTATAAATCAGAAGGAGATCCAAAAATTACAGGTAATCCAAAATGCGGCTGCTAGATTAGTTTTGGATCTGCCGAGGCGATCATCAGCGACGGCGGCAAGAAGGGAACTGCACTGGCTGCCCATTCAGGCGAGAATCTCATTTAAGATCCTTTCCTTCGCCCACAGTGTGTTTTTCGGATCAGGCCCAGAAGTGGTCAAATCCTTACTGAAGTCCTACACTCCCAGGAGATCCCTTCGATCTGCCTCGAAAAACCTGCTCATAGTTCCGAGGGTTAATAAGGCGAGATGGGGCGGTAGAGCTTTTCCTCGCTCGCTCCAAAATTATGGAACTCACTCCCGCCCGAAATTGCTAGACAGCCGTCCCTGACAATCTTTCGTAAACTTATAAAAACGTGGCTGTTCTCCCTATCCTATTAGCCCCGATTTACCCAGTCTTTCCACTCTCTTATGTTCTGCCAGTGGTTATGTCTATGTTGTTTCCATCTGATAGCGCCTAGATGCCCTTTGGGGCTAAGTTCACAAATATCCCATTATTATTATTATTATTATTACTGAGGGTGAGTGTATGAAAAGTATCAGCGCTCCGTCCATCATCTGCTTGTGTTTGCTTTATTCGCCCTAAGTTGGCAGGGTATGCCCAGACATGGGTCCCTTGCTCACTTTTCCACTGGATTCAAACTAACCTGGCTAATGAGGGGTTTTACCTCTGACCTGAGGTGGCGAAGTAAGCTTAAGAATGATGATGGATTCAAGCCAGATCTGAGACTGGGGTGAGTGTCTGAAACGATTCAGAGCTCCGTCCATCATCTCCTTGTGTTTGCTAGGGTCAATTGGAAGCCAAGACAATTGGATGCCATCTGGCATAAGGACTCTACCTTCAGTTGGCCCCAGGACCAGTGGGGCACTTCCCAGAACCAAGAAAGCTGGTCCCCTTACATCCCCTCTGGACTAGTTGGGATAAAGACAGGGCTTCTGCACCAAGGAGGAGAGAGGTCCAGGGGAAACAACGGACAAATGTTGAACCCACAGCAACCAACTACCTTCAAAGTTTGTCACCTTAGAGGCCAGGAGGCCTAAAGAAAGTGCAAAGTGGGTAGGGCTCGCCAGCTGGAGCAAAATCAGCCCACCGGGCTAGAGCTATCAGAAAGAGAAGGATTTGACCTTTAACCCCCACCATCATATTCGGACAGCTTCACTGCCAGCTGACAAATCTTACCCCTGAAGTAGGCCAGGGCCCAGTGTTCACAACGTGCAGTACTTTTTGATTTTCAAGCCCTTGGAGGGGCCCGGCATAGGGCCCCCTCCTCCAGGCTCTAGAGTCCTGGGTGCCCCAAACCACAGACTGGTTTATGGATATGGGGGGCCTGGTACCCTGAGGCAATGAGGACAGGGAGTGCAGTCATGCCCCCTAGAGACAGAGAGAGCGAGGCAGGCCCAGAATCCCCAACTCTGGGTCCTGACAGCAGAAGGAGGAAGGGGGAGTGCCGCTGCACTGCCCCATGTGTGGAGGCTCATCCCTGCTCCCCGTGCCCATGTCTGGGTGGAGTAGGTGGCCACCACAAAGACAACAACCTGCCCACAGGAGCAGTGGGGAAAGCCGCCAGCTCCTGTGGCCATAAGAAGGAGTGTGAACCACGTGGGGGGCTGGCTGGGGCAGCCAGGGGTGGGCTTTCTGGGCTGCGCCTGAACAAAGGAGGCACGCAGGGTGCCCAAGTGGAACATGGCACATCCTCCAAAAATTTAAAAGGAAGAAGACAAATTAATGTTGCACTGCACAAGACCGTGTGGCTTCAACTGAGGCAAAGGCTCTCCCCGGCTCAGTGGAAGAGCTGCTAATAAATATTCACTGCTCCAGAGGTGCGCCCTTTAATGCCCTGCAGGGCTCTTTCCTTTGGCACATTTTGTCCCCTTATGATGGCTCCAGGAAGGTGGGCTACCACCAATAGCACTAACAAGATACCAGGATGCTGCAGGGATACAGCAGTCTCCTCTGAGGATGCCCCAAACCTCTTTTGTAAAATGCTGACCCTAACTGTGAAGGGTCCCAAAAATAAGGACCAACAGAGGATTTTTCTTTGAGTTTTCAAACACTCTCAAGTTGGAGCATGTGCTCTACATCTAGGAGAGTAGTGTCCTCTATGGGCTAACTTTATGGTCACAGCTATTGTGGCCTAAAGGTGTCTGAAAGAGTGTACAAAGGCTCTGGTTACAGTGTTGTATCATCATAATGTGGTGTCACCTAGGGACTTTTCTAATATAACTGTGTTTTCAGTGATGCAAGTATTTAAAAAGCACATAGACCCATGAGAAATTCATTTTTTTTGTAAATGTTTTATTGAAATGATGTTGACAGTAATTAATGATCAAAGTACATAATCTGAGGGGTGTGGCGAAGATGGAGGACGGCTAGGACGCGCTTTTAGACTGCTCCGTACTGCCCCCTAAAAAACACTCAATTTGAGCCCACTGGCCCCCTACCCGTGCCCCTGACAGTAAATCCAGGCTCTGGAAGCAGGGAGGCACAGGGGGATCCTGGCAGAAGCAGTCTGGGCCTTGGGGCGTGACAGCCCGGAGGGTTGAGAGGAGCGGCAATCTACGGAGAGCAGCTGCAGTCTACAGCCCTCTGCCTGTGGGTGCCTCCGGAGTAGGACGCAGAGCTGGGGGTGCTGATCGATCACCCCCGTCGCAATGCCGACCTTCCGGACCGGAGGGTAGATGGAAGGAGAGAAGCAATGCCTAGGACCCACAGATTGCACCCTGGAACTCGAAGCTGGGGAGCTACGGGGCATGCAGGAGACACAGGGAGTGATCCAAGCCACGGCGGGCCTGCCACGGTGGCCTATGGCACGCGGACCATCCCTGCATCGAGGAGGAATTCCTCCACAGCAAAGTCGGTGCCCCGGGTACAAGCTGAGGAGCTGGAGGTGCTCAGCGATCCCACCTCCCCCTAGCAGCGCTTACCTTCTGGACCGGAGGAGCAGACAGAGAAAAGAAGCAGCGACTGGGACCCGCCAGGTGCACCCACGCCCTGGAACAAGCAGTGGAAGCCCAGGGTCATGCTGGGGGCTTGTGGTGCACATCGGGCCGCAGAAGGGCATGCCTTGCCTTGGAGACTGACAAAACGAGTGGTGGCCACTGGGGACAACAGTCCGGAAACCAAGAAGAGGCACGAGGTCCACAGAGTCAGAGGAAGTCCATCTACATGCGGCGTTTGCAAAAGGCTAAGGTCGAAACACAGATCGCGCCCCCCGCATAGGCCTGGCCACAGATTTCACCCCGCCTCCTGCTTTAGCCCATCAACGGCCAGGCTACTCCAATTCTGGTGGAGGCAGTGGGAGGGGGCCTTCACAAGGAGTGCCTAGGTGGCCTTGGGCAGAGAAGGGGGCTCTTAGTTACGCAGGCGGCCACGTGAAGTCCCATCCAGAATCTTCAAATGGGTTGCAGGCAGAGGATATCGCCACAGTGGTAGGGCCCTATCCTGCGAGAGACACCTAACACCGCAGGCAGAAGTTGGAGATGCAGCTGAGCACAGGGAGGAGCGGGTGGCTCCCACATGACTGTGCAGGCCGAGGGGCCTTATCAGACACCAATAGAGCACCCAGAAGCCAGACTACAACTTGAAACGCGCCAGTGTACCCCCCTAGGGACTTATCTGAATTGGAGTGCGGGTGTGGGATAGCTTCTACGTGCAGGCCCTGGGTCTTTTGATGGGGACAACGATCGTGCCAAACATCGACACAATGGCGGGGAACACTACAATAAAACAGTGCTCTCACAAAGAAATATTCAGAAAGACAGGCAGCTCCGGGATGGAGGATAAAGCCACAAGCCAAGGGCGTGTGGCCCGGCTGGACACTGACGATGGAAAGGGCCCAGTCACCAAGGCATTCCTGGAAACACTATTCTCCTCCTTACGTGCAAATCTACAGGCAATGAAAATGGAACTCGTATCCAAAATCCAGGAGGTGCGACGTTATGTGGATGAGGTAGGCGAGAGACTGGCCGAGCTCGAGGACAGAGAGTCAGGCCGGGTGGAGGAGGTAGCCTGACTTCAACAAGAGGTCCTAAGGTTAAAAGACCAACAGTTGGACTTTCAGGCACACAATGATGACCTGGAAAACAGATCTAGGAGGAACAACATAAGAATTGGAGGTGTGCCAATCAAAGCAGAGGGCTCCAACCTACGCAAGTATGTCACGGATCTCCTCCGACATATCTCGGGCCTCCGTGAAATCTCTACACTACAGCTGGACCGGGTCCATAGAGTGGGACCTGAACGTCCAGGGAAAGGACCCCCAGCAGATATACTGGTTTGCGTCCATGATTTTCAGAAAAATTTGAATATTCTTAGAAAAGTCAGAGACTCACACCGAGTCCATTTTAACCTCTTCCATGCGTTCGTCGGCCAACGACCGTCGCAAGCACTACCTCCGTAGTGATGTGCAAGTCCGTTGGCCGATACAGCCCCGCCCACTCCGCTAAACCGCCGCACCACTCCCGACCTTTTTTCAGGATCACCTTGCAGAAACGTAAAGACTTCTGCCCTGTTACAGAGCACTTACAGAAAGCCAATATACCCTACGCTTGGGGTCACCCTTTCCGCCTCATTTTCAGGTATGAAGGATCTCTCCACCAGATTAGATCCCTCAAGGAGGCCTGCGCTCTCCTGCACATCACTGCACAGGGAGACTCATCTGAACAGCCCACCTCTCCTAAACGTCAGCGACCTGCATGGCAGAAGGTGACAAGCAACCGCCGTGGGTCTAGACCTGATCCGGCCACCCTAAATAAAGAGAGCCAGGCAGGGTTATAGGTCCTATCGGTGGAATCCACCCTCTCAACTGCATCTTGAGCTGAAGATGGCCCTGCACCCAGAGGGGGAAAGAAGGGACCTGTGAAGCCCTAAATGAGGCAGAGGAGGGGCTGAGAGATGGATGTTCCTTGTGATGTCCCATCCCATGCTCGCACTGCGGACCCACATAGGGTCTCTTAGGAGGTACGCCTCCGGAGCAGTCCTCTCCTGGCCAACTATGCCTCATCCCGACTCATCGGACTTGACAGACATTGGTCTGTTATTGTTCTACTAGTATATCCTTTTCGATTGTAATGTGTCTCTTTCTTTCTTCTTTCACTTCTTCTCCTCCACACCAGTCAAGGCTATATATGGGCTACAAACATATTGGGAAGCTCATGGCAGGGCGTCCCACCACTACTCTGCAGGCGAGGTAAGGGACTAGTGAGCTAGCTGCATGGGGGCTTACTAAATTCTTGCAATGCATGACATTTGCTTGGTGAGCCTCAATGTACGAGGCCTCAACCTTCCAATAAAGCGCAAAGCGATCCGATCTTATCCAGAACACTCAGGGGGACATTTGGTTATTACAAGAAACTCACCTGCTAGCCAGGCATACCCACTGCATGGGCTCACCCAGGTTCCCAGACAATACTGGTCATCGGACACAACTAAAAAGAACGGGGTTGCCATACAACTTGCCAGAACTTACAGGGAAAGGTCACTGATGGGGTAGCTGAACACAGGGGCAGAGCATTAGGGATTAGGCTTAAATGGGGCTATGTACAGTTCACATTGGCGTCTATATATGCACCGAATGAACACCAGGATTATTTCCTGATTATTACCTTACGCAAGTCTTAGCCACGCCCGACCAAGAGGTGGTGATGGGGGGGACCTTAATCTTGTGATGAATACAGACTTCGACCGCTCTGGACAAAGCACTACACAAGCTGGGACTCTGTCACAGACTGGTCATCATTAGCTCACGAACAGCTCCATTAATGACATATGGAGGCAGACACACCCCTCCACTAAGGACTACACATACTTTCCCACGGCCCATAGATCCTTTTCCCGCTTTGACCATTTTCTGATTACAGACACATTACTGGGATGCGTAGCTAAAGCAACAATTGAGCCCCGCTCTCTCTCTGATCATGCCCCGATCACAATATCATTGAATTTAGGCGCCTCTCAACCACGTCCGTCACGTTGGCGTGTCCGAGACGTCATGCTTCACTCAGACCAGACAACAGCAGCAATCCGCTAGGCAATCACAGACTATCTCACCAACAATGACCGCGATGAGGTCTGCCTGGCCTCTTTCTGGGAAGCTTCAAAACTAATTATACAGGGGGATTTAATAGCCACTAGCTACAAACTCCGAAAGAGGCAGAGGAAGCAAATAGAGGCAACAGTAGCAGAGTTAGAATCCATACACAAACACACTGGTGCTCCCCGTATCTGGAGGGAATTAGAAAAGAAACGTCTAATTCTCTGCCGACTGGACCTTGATAGAGCAGAATATGCATTATTGCACCTTCGGCACAAATTCTTCCTTAGCAGAAATCGCTCAGGCTGCATGCTAGCCCACAAGCTACGCCAGAGGGAGGTTTCTGGAACGGTGCCAGCAATTAAAGACCCGTCCCAGACGACAGTATATGTATACTCAGAAATAGAAGAGGCATTCCGAGCCTTCTATACCAGGCTTTATGCGGAAGGAGATTCTCCACACAGAGACTTAGCTGATTATCTTCATGGCGTGCAGCTGGCTGCGCTGCCAATTGAAATATGTCCCACATTGATCGCCCTATTCAGGTAGATGAGGTGGTGGCAGCAATAGCTTGTCTCTGAACCTTGGAATCTCCAGGCCCTGATGGCTTTACCCCCATGTTTTATAAGAAATTCTGTCAGACACTAGCCCCTATACTGACAAGGCATTATAATTAATTTATTGATACAGGATCACTATCCAACTCCCTTTGGGAGGCTTCTATATCCGTGATCCTAAAACCCTTAAAAGACTCCTTGGAGTGTGCCACCTATCGTCCTAACGCATTCTCAATGTCAACGCTAAAATACTCACAGGCAGACTGTCAGCTCGCATAAACCCATACATGGCAGGTCTCGTTGACGGAGCCCAAGCCGGATTTATACCGAAGAGACAATGCGAGAACAATACCAAACGCCTAATACATCTCACAGACCTCATCGACCGCTCCCTAAAAGAGACCCTCCTGCTATCGGTCGATGCACAGAAGGCCAATTTGGTAGGACGAGAGGCAATATATGTAGAAAACAGACACTTTAGTACACTTGAGCACGTGGAAAACAAGCAAATTACAGATAAATAAATTTAAGAAGTCTTTATTCTTTGTTGTGCTTCACAAGATATAACCAGGCAACGCATTTTGCCCGAACACGGGCTTCTTCAGGGCAGTGTAGTATTATAAAAAGACGGAACCAATAGCACGTTTATCCAATGGATACGTTTGAGACTGATCCTAGTGCATGTATTCAAAGCTCATGGTAAAGCGAAGTTCATTAGAACCAAAAATGCACAATTACTTCAAATGAAGACTAAAACAGGGAGTTGGTAATGCTCCAAGGTTCTATCCAAACTAAGTTCGGTTATACCGGCGCGGTAATAGCCAGTCACTGGATAGAAGTTTCGTGGGACATCAAAGTGGTATTAGCCGCACGTAGAAATCCGAAGCCGTTTCCGTTGGCGACGTCCTTTGGTCAGCATGGGAGAAGCGACGCAGAGAAGGTCTTCAATAGGGTTCATTGGCCATTCCTATTCGAGACGCTCTGCTGCTTCGGCTTTGGGAGGAGATTCCTTGGCTTGACAAGGTGCATCTATAACACCAAGGGCATCGGTCAGAGTCAACGGATACTCCTCCAGGCGGATGTATGATGTTACAACACATACTTTTACAACGCATACCTTTACAACGCATTTTTTACAACACAACATCTATTACAACGCATTCCATTACAACGCATGCCATTACAACGAATTATTAAAAACTACCTTTACAACGCATTCCATTAAAATGCATACTACTTTTACAAAGCATACCATTACAACACATAACATTATATTGCATGTATGGTAAGTATTGGATAGTGTAGGGGTAAAAATTACTATTCTAACTCCAGGGGGTGCAACAGTAGGGTAAGTGTTGGATAGTGTATGGGTAAATATTACTATTCTAACTCCAGGGGGTGCAACAGTAGGGTAAGTGTTGGATAGTGTAAGGGTACTATGTGTTGTGATGGTATGCGTTGTAATGGTATGCATTGTAATGACTGCGTTATAATGACATGAGTTGTAGTGGTATGCGTTGTAGTGTCATGCGTTGTAATGGTTGCGTTGTAATGGCATGTGATGTAATGGATGTTGCATTGTAAAAGTTTTGTTGTAATGGTAGTGCGTTGTAAAAGTTGCTTTGTAAATGTTGTCTCCCCTCCAGGCTTTTCCCCATACACAGACTAACTCGACAGGGATGTCCTCTCTCCCCACTACTATTCGCTCTGTATATAGAGCCGATGGCACAGAGCGTTAGAGACAATCCTTTGATTTCCGGAACCCGCCTGAGGGCAGGCATGGTTCTGTACTTGACGAATCCCGGGACCTTGCTTGCGGCCTTAGTGGACAAATTCTCTCACTTCAGTGATGTGTCGGGATTTAAGGTAAACCTTCCCAAGTCACAAATACCAAATCTTCCCACCACCCCAGCCATGGTAGAGGCCCTGTCTAGAGAATTCCCATTCACCTGGGCTAGCAATCACATACCATACCTGGGCATTCTCTTGGTGTGAACCCCTGACAAAACACTAATAGCTAACTAGGGCCCTCTTCTGGAGCAGACTAATAAAAAGCAATCCACATGGATCGGGTCTCTCTTGGGCGGGTCGCATTGCCGCAGTCAAGATGACAATCATGCTACGCTTACTGTATATTTTTCAACTATCCCCCTTTACCCACCCGCGGCCACATTACGGAATCTACAATGTGACATCAACTGCTTTATATGGGGTGGGAAACAACCACGACTCCGTTTCTCACGGATTACGAAGCCTAAAACTGGAGGGGCGCTGGGGGTTTAATATTACTAATGTCTACTAATACCCTACCTCGTAGCAAGCCCCATTAGCTTATATATACACGGTACTGTCTGTCTCTAGGTGCCGATTTGCCAGTATCCTCATTTATCCCTTGAACATATATCCGGTCGCAAAAGATAAAGGTAACCATGGCCCCGTTTAGATATATGGTTCTTAATATAAAATTGTGTAGATACGCTTTTTTGAGACTCTTTATATATATTTTTTCCTGTCCTAGATCTGCCCATAACTCTTACTTTGGGGCACAATATCTATCGGTTTTTGCAACACAACAATAGCTTTCTGCACTGGACAGTATCAAATTCCAGGTATAAACGATACGTTTAGTAACCAAGAAATAAACTTATTAAGTTTTTTATTTAACTTATTGCAATATCATGAAATTCTCTATATTTTTTAGATCTGCAAAAAAAATATCTATTGTGATCTTTAAACCCTATGGTGGCCAATCTTAGTGCCGCTTAAATTGATCGCAGCTACCCCAGAGTTTTTAAGTAGGTACTCTTAAATGAACTGTGCACACATTTGGCAGAATTTAGGCAGTAGTAATCATATCTTTTCATGTTTATTTTCGCTTCATCATCTGTGTAGTTACACAACGGTTCTTCTTTTTACTGTGCTGACACCATAACTCAGAGAGCACATTCAACGTGCTCTACACTGGTAAGATGTTGCATGTATTTACTTTATATGTATGGGAAAGGAGGTTTTCTTGAGCACATTTTTCATTTTCTATTCTGAGCACGGAGGCTATATTCTTGTTCATGCTTTTGTTTTTATCCTCATTCTTTTGAAATAAGCATATTATCAAAATCAATGCGATGGCTATATTCTGTGGTACACTATACAGCTCTTTCTTCTGATCACGGAAGCTGTTTTCTGTTTCCCTTTCCAACTCTATGTACCCTCACTTATAATCTAAAGAGTAGTTCTAGTCCGGGTACACTTTAGAGACCGTCCTCTGGCTCTTACCAAATGTTCATAGGTTATCATGAACCAGGACATGTCTCCTTTTTTTCTCTCCCCCCCTCCCCTTTGGTCTAGGGTGTACCATAATGTATGTTCGTCTACAAGCCTCAATATACGTTCCTTTTTTGATTTGGTGCACGGAAACACATGTTATTTACATATATCTTTTAGAAATATCCAGTGTTACTCCTGAAGAAGGCGGCTCCTCGCCGAAACGCGCGTCGAGAACAATTGTGTCATTAAATGTGAATTTAGATTGATGTATTGACCAGTACTATATGTTTTGACAAACTGCCATTGAAAAGTTTTAATTTACTACGGAGGTTGTACTATACATGTTGGGTGTACTTCCCCTCTTTTTTAATGTTATTGAATATTTGATATGTACTGTTTTTATTGTGTAACAAATATATACATATATTTTTTATATATCAAGTGTATTGTGTGTCAGTATATTGAGGCTCTGTTTTTATTTATCAAAGTTTCATGTTTATCCTGATTCCCGACAGGTTTTTTGTTGACTAGGAATTTTCTATTATAAAAGCATTCGGGTTGTAGGCACTTAGCTGTGTCCTTCACCTAAGCATTTAAACTGCCTGTCAATGGTTGTAGACACATTTAATGTCATGTTGATGTGTTAACAAATATTTATTTCACAAAGTACATATGCTTTATTATCATTAAGAAGTGCATTCACGCAGTTGTTTTTTAATATTTCATTTACTCCAAAGATGATGATTTATGACACATGGTTTGTTGAACTTGACTGACCCGTTGAGAGCAACAGAGGTGATACCGCATGTCATCAAAAGGTATTTCCATCATATTTATGTATATTTGTAAATTACTGCATAGTATTGAGTAGTGTGTGTGTAATAAATGTACTTTTTTTGTTTGTTAAAGGATAGACTGGACCATCATTTATTAAGACTTATTATTGCATGCCAGCGAATGGTGATTACTAGCCCACACCACCTCCCTTGAGTAGGCCTTGGACTGCTCTGCTCAATTACCCTGAGAGTGTCACGTGCTACAGTGGTGTGTTTGGTTCCAAGTGGAGGGCAAATGTGGAGCCATTACTTGTGCAGGCCAAACAACTAATGGCCTGCTACCTTACAGCCAGTGTATAGCTGCTGTATCAGCTTGTTTCACCATGTGTGGCTAGCTGGGTCGGGCTGGAAGCATAAAGGAGGAGTGGTGGGCACTGCTGTCAGTGCGCATATCTGTTTGGATGGCTGTCTGAGGAACGGTCAAACAGACATGCACACTTACATCTCTCCAACCCGAGCTGCATTGCTGGGTAGAGAAGTGCAGGCACATGCTCCCAGTACCTGTTGGAGCAGAAAACCAGCCCGCTTAGGCCAATCCTGGTGCTTCTCTCATGCTGGGTACTAACATGAGAGCAGTGTCTGATTTGGCTGTAGGGGACTCTGAGAGCCTCCACCTGTGCACAACAGAAAGCAGGTAAGTTATTATTATTTTTTTTTATTGTGCTCCCCCTGCGCTGTTCCACCATTTCAGCTGATATGAGCCACTACTGAGTATTGCTCCAATTGCATTGCTGACTAATGGCCCACCATTGTTGCAGAGGCATGGTGATTGGTAGCTGGTTGCCGGCACCTATTTACTGGTTTGCCAGTTTGCTACTGCTGCTGCATCTGGTGAGTTTGGTGCCAATGCTGCTACATTCAGTGTCTCACTGCAGCCCTCTTAGAATGTTTCTGCAAGGCCCTGGATGCCAATCGGAGTGCTCTTTCTGGTCCACGATTGTTATTTTTAGTTCAGACTTTGAACTTTGCTGACCCTTGCTGAAGTTTTGTAAAGAGGGGGCTTTTAAATACATAAGCATATAAATATTTATTTCAACAAACAACAACAGGACAGCGAGAAGGTGCTGGGAAGGAGGACAGATAGCGAGGATCATAGGCGAGGAAGCTCTTTCTGCCGCTTATTCCTTCTTTTTAATCACTAAGGGCCTGATGTAGGTAAACACCATTTGCCGATTCTAAAATACAGAATTTTACCGATTCGGTATTTTAGAATGGGTAAATGGTATGTAGGTATTAATTCGGTAATTTTTACCGAATCTGTAAAATTCGGTAAATACCGATTCGATATTTACCGGATCGGTATTCCCCATTCATTCCTATGGGCCTCCAGGCCCATAGGAATGAATGGGGAATACCGATTCGGTAAATACCGAATCGGTAATAGGGGAAGACCTACAAGGGTGGCAGGGTGTCACATTGACACCCTGTTGCACCCCTGAATAGTGCATGGGTGCACATGTGGCACACATACATGCCCTAAGGGCATGTATGTCTGCCACATGGCACTGTTAAAAAAGCACAAAATTGCTTTTTTAACGGTTTTCGGTATTTACCACCAACTTGTAGTTGGTGGTAAATAACGAATACTTACAGGTGAAAAGCACTCACTTGAGTGCTTCCTACATTTCAGATGCGGTAATTTACCGAATTCTTAAATACCGATTCGGTAAATTACCGAATCTGAAATGTAGCCACCTACATCCCAAATGCCTAATACCAGTCGGTAACGGCCGAAATTCGGTAATTACGTCCGTTACTGACTGGTATTAGGGTTCCTACATCTGGCCCTAAATAAACAAGTGCTGTGACTACATGATTGCCCTTTAGGTGTAATAAGGAAACCGAGCAATTAGGAGCAGTTGGGAGCAGGCCAGGAGGGCTAACCGTTGTGTATTTTTCCATGTTAGAGACATCAATGGTTATTCTGCAACACACTTTAAAGGCATATGACTACATTTTAAATTACAAGGATATAAAAACAGTGTTATATCTAGGAAATAGATCGTAGAACTAAAGCTATTGTGCTGTTAAAAGAAACAGAACATGTATGATGATGAAGAAAACATACTTTTCTAGGTTGCTTTGGGCTATTTGGGCAAGATATAAAGTGGGCAATTTTACGACTGGAAACCTCAAATTTAGAATGTATTTACCAGTCGCTGGATTAAAATTACAAGTCGATCGAAATCAAGCAAAAATTTGACCTAATGGAACAGGGACTTTTCTGGATCCCTCTAATTACTTGGGGCCTCATTTATGAAACTCCTTGCACCTGTGGAACGTCACTTTTTGTGACGTTCCGTGGAGCAGAACCTGCGTGATATTTATCAGGCAGCACTAAGCCACTTTTTTTTGGCTTAATGCTGCCTGATAAATAGCAGTCTCTTTAACGCAGTGTTCTGCGTTAAAGGGGCGTACAATGGGTGTTGCTGGGGGCGTTCCCAGCAACATCGATGGCCAATATCGTAAATCTGAGGCAGTGCCAAAAGCTTACGCCTCCCTTGGGAGGCGTAAGGGAGGCACAACAAGGAGAAATATCTTTATTTCTCCTCGTTTTTCTTTTTCTATGTGTGCTGCATTGTGCAGCAAACATAGAAAGAGGAAAAAGCCTCTTGTAATTATTTTTGTACAGAAGGGTTCCCCTTCCTGTACAAAAATAATCATCCCCGCAACACAGGCACCCTTCCACCATGGTGCAAAGGTGCCTGCATTGGCACACGGCAGCCCATTGTGCGCTGGCGCAGAGAAAAGGACAGGAATGCGCCATATCTTATAAATACGGTGCATTCCTGCCCTTTTCTTTTGCCTTACGGAAGTGCAGCAGGACGGCCTGCTGCGCTGCCCTACGGCAAAACCTCATAAATGAGGCCCCTGGAGTCTAACAGTAGCAATGCTACGGAAAAGTGTAAAGTACCTATGACTGATTGCTCCCCTACCACAAGCCTCTGTTGTTCAGGCAGGGAACAATGCACATATTTATCTTACAGACTATTGCCAGCACACATTTCACCTCTGCCAACTGCCTCGTTTTTGTTGAATGACACTACATGCAAGAGATTTTGCATGAACAGCTGGAAATTATTAACATGCAGTGAAAATCCAGTTGACAATCAAAATGGTCAGCCTCAGTTGCTCTTCTTAGTCAATAGCAGTTTAACCTCAAAGCAGAAGGAAACCCCATAACCAACGAATGTCCTAATAGCATATTGGGAGGACATCAATAAGTAATTAGAAATTATTTTTGTGTCTCATTCACAGGAATCCAGCAAATGCCAAAGCGCCCCGCAAATCAGGGGAGCCGTGCCTATGGCAGTCACGCCAGACCAGCCAGCACTGTAGCTGGGGTTTGACGCCGCAGGCATTCATTGACCCGGAAGCGGCCTAAGCACTCTCGGGTCGCATACTTTCCAGTTCTCGCCAGGCTGGGCCGGGCCCATGAAAGGGGTGAAGAGAGGTGAAGTGGTCTTTTGTTCGCTCACCACTCCACAAACAGGACACCGCTGGTCCCCTATCTGGGGTATCAGGATTACGCTTCTTTGTGTTCTTCTTCTTCCTCCGAATTTCTTTGTTTTTGTCTTTTTTGTTTTGCAGGTCGATGGCGAGTAATGCCAGCACGTTCCGTTACCGGCTCTGCAGCCACAGTCCGTAAACTGCCTCTGGGAGCCACATGGGCTTGAGTGTCGTGTCTCGCCCAACCTGAGTGCAATTATGGTTTTCCTGCACTCTGTGGTGGCTTCGGCGGGCATGCTGGGCTGTGGAATGTTTATTGAAAGATTAATGTGGGGTTGTTGGTGCTTGAGGCCCTGGACTCTCACGCAAAGGTTAAAGGTTTGAGTCTTTGGGGTCTCAGTGGTCATGTGCATTGTTGAAATTTTTTGGCTCGGTAGGGAGTGCTGGCAATCTTTAGGCACTAGAAAGGCACGCAGCCGATAACTTTGTGGGTATTTAAGAGAGACATGCATTGATTTTGTTTAGTTCAGGTGCGTGGGACCTGAGCACACAAGGTAGATGGAGACGGGAAACAGCGTTTACAACGCAACTTTTACAACGCAGTACCTTTACCACGCAACTTTTACAACGCAAGTCGTTACAACAACTTGCGCTGGGGGGCGCTCTAGGATAGGGAATAGGTAATTTACTATCCAAAACCTTCCCTACTATCCACGGGGACTGGAGTTGGAATAGTAAATTAAACTATTCACTATCCAGCACCCCCCAACGCAAGTCGTTGTAACGACTTGCGTTGTGAAAGTTGCGTGGTAAAGGCATGCGTTGTAAAAGCATGCGTGGTAATGACATACATCCATGGAGACTCGGTCTGGTGAAGAAAGGTCACTGGTTCAGGCTGGTGAAAGGACAAAGGCAATATTTCATTGGTCCAAGGAGAAAAAACATTGGATCTGGTGCAAGGACAGAAAGTTAATTAGGTGCAGTGCAAGGTAGATGGTAACTGAGTGGTGCAAGGCGGATGGCTATTGTATCTGGCGCAACAAAAAAGTCCACTATGTCTGGTTCAAGGCAGATGGTTATTGGGTCCTTTGCAGGATAAAGGCTGATGGGAAGAAGTACAAGATGAACCGCAGTGTGCTGGGGCCTATGTAGCGACAGATCCCAGGAGGACAGCGGAAGCAAGTAGGGCAGGGACAGGTCATCTCTCCTCGACTAGAAAGACCCGTTCTTTTGTTTTATATTCGCAGAAGTTAAATCCGGCAAATAAAGCCAGAATGCTTTTAAATGCAATAGCATCTTAGGTGGTGCCTAATCCGGATCTACTGTGCCGTCTGAATGAATCAATATTTTATCCACTCCAGATATATTGTGGCAGGGCAGAAGAGTGGAAGGGGTTTCTCTGGAGCACATACAAGGATGTGCGTGGTAGCGGCATCTTTCTGAGACAATACATCTCTTTTGAGAAAGCTATTAAGGTGTGTTCACAGGATACTAAGCTGCTTGAATGATTTCCTGTACTCCCTCCTAGCCTCACTCCATGAGTGAACACAAGAACAGATCATCAGCCACAAGACCCGGCCTTGGGTGGGTCACACTTCCCCATATCTAGCCATTTGAGCCATATCCTCCTTTTATTGAAATTACAAAGTAGGCATAAGTCTATTGGATTCAATAACATTGAACTCTAGAATGTTTTGCTATAGGAGGGTGTGAGAAAGACCATGTCCCAGTACCCTTAGAAGATCATATCCCGGCTCCCTTAGTACCCCCTAACGTAACTCTCTTGTCTCAGCACGGCAGCGATGAAGAACCTCAACAGCACCTTCCCTGGAACAAAGGACAAGGAAGGGTTTAATTTGGCTTACTTGAATTTCCTGACACCAGAAGTGGGCGGCCTCACCAGCTCAGGGAAGCAACCAGGGGTCTTAGGCGACAGTAAAAGCAATGTCACCATCCCGGAAGAAGAACATAGGCGGAGGAACCCAGAAGACGTCGAAGAGTGCAGAGCAACAGGAAGTCATATTGCCAGAGAAAAGACGCCGTCAAAATCATCCGAGTCGGGAGAATCCGAAGAAGAGGATGAAGAAACTCCAGAGGACAGGAGTGAAGAGTGGTAGTCGCCCGTGGGAAGTGTCCATATGCCGCCGTAACTCAGGAGAGTTGCGGCTTTTGCGGTACATGACCAGAGCGGGTAAGGGAGTCTGGGGGAAGGTTAAGGGTGAGCGATAGGGTAAACAAAGGGGAGCAGGAGTGAAAACACAGCAAGAACAGCCAGCCTTATGATATTTGTGTTCCTTGTTTATTTATTTTTGCATTTCCTTATTGATTTTGGCTTGTCCCTAATATCAGGTCTAAAGAAAGGCCAGACATAAACTGTCTAGATCAGTCATTAGAAGTCAGCAGTGCTATAATTGTGGTACCAATGTTTGAGGAAGGGCTACTTTAGCAGCTGAAATGGACTTACTTTAAGGAAACGGCAAGGGACGGGACTAAAGCAGGCCCTCGCATCCCCCAAATAGTGAGACAAAGGAGGAAGGGAAGAAGCAAGACCACTTTTGTGTTCTCTTTCCTGCACATTTTGTCCTTTCTGCCCTTATTATTCCTAAACTGACCCTGGATTGACGCAGAGAGAGAGAGGAAACAGCGTTACAACGACTTCGTTGTTAGAACGCAATACCTTTACATCGCAAGTCATTACATCGACTTGCTGTAGGGGGCACTTTAACCTAAGGAATAGTATAATTTACTATTCCAATACCTTCCCTACAGTTTCACACGCTGGAGTTAGAATAATAAATTATACTGTTCCTAAGTCCAGCACGCCTCGTACAGCAAGTCGGTCTAATGACTTTGTGATGTAAAGCTATCGCGTTCTAACAACGCAGTCGTTGTAACTACTGCGTTGTAATAGAACGCGAAGTAAAAGCATGCTTTGTAACATGCTATATTCACAGAGAGAGTGAGAGAGAATGAGAAAGAGAAAGAGAGAGAGGGAGAGAGAGAGAGTGCTTTACAACCATTTCACCAAGCCCAGGTCCCTGTCCAGCACTTCTGGTTGTGGTAATGGACTATGTCCTGCACCTGGTTACATAGTACCAATATACTTACCGCCATCTCCTTGTTTTCTTTCCTGAGATCCCGTGGATGTTCCAATGAAGAAAGACAGCCCTAAAGGAGAAAAAGAAAAGGAAAAGATTTGTTGTCAGAGCGAGAAACTAAAACCTTATTCAGCCTGTCCATCCCCCCTTTCTTTTATATATAGTTATTTTATTTTTGAACTCTTCATAAATAAAAATGCCAATATTGAGAAACACATCAAGCCACCTAGATACATTTTTCATCCATCCGTCCCACAGAGGACCAGTGCTTAATTTGTGCTGGTGGTTTCAGGTGCTCGTACAGCACTTCATTATTAACATCAGCACTTGTGACAGTCTGCCACAAGGTAGGGATGATTGGCTAATTTAGAGATGACCATAACAACAATTTCATTCAATATCAACTAAAAATTACTATTACGTGCCACCCAAGCTATTCTTTGAGCTTTGGGGGCCTGGAATAGTCCGGATTGTCACACTTCTTGGAGTGTGACAGTTAATAGTTGTGTTTTTACCATCATTGGCCGCACTATCAGGGGTGATGTGTGGTTCAATCTGCAGTGGCCTCCTGATGAAAGCCCTGGCACTTTTTCTTTTACAAATTATCACTGGGCTCACTCAGCTCTTGCATGTGCCATTGACTGCTGACACACAGGTCCTATGTGGTGACTCGCTATACCCTCACTTTTTCCAAACTATTGTCCCCTGCCTGAGCCTTTTTAAGTATTGTGCCAACAATATCTTGGGATCACTTGAGCCCAGTTCAGGGGCAAACATGGTCCTACGTACTCTTATCCTGCAGCCGTAGATTCTCCCATCCCAGGATGGCAGGCCTTGAGGATAAATCCCTTTGCTCTCAGTTTTGATAACTTTCTGATTTAGAATATCCATCCTGGACTTTTTCTGGGAGAAGATTCCGGCACAAATATTGGTCAAATTTCCCCTTACTGGATGTCAATATTTTGTCATCGGCTTGGTTAGATGCGAAGAGATGCTGTCTTTAAGCCAAATGTGGAGTTGCAAGCAGGGGCGACTCCAGGTGTTGTACAAGCAACGCTCTTTCCCATTTTTTAAGTATACGCTTAGGGTAGGAAAAATGAGCAATCAAGCTCCCATGTTGTATGGTGTAATTATGTTTCTTAAAGCTTTCAATCGTAATCATGCTTAGGTTGGCAAAGGGGATAGGCACTGGCATTTGTTTGCCCAGGAGTAGTTTATTCCAACCAGACTGCTATATCCTGATTAGATACCATACCTAGGGCCAGATGTAGGTAGCCTAATACCGGTCGGTAATGGCCGAAAATCTGTAATTTCGGCCGTTACCGACCGGTATTTGGACATTGAGATGTAGGTGGCCCAAAATTTACAGAATCGGTAAAAATACCGAATCAGAAAATAAGAAATGGAAAAAACAACACCATTGAGATGCAGGTGACCCATAAATTACAGAATTTCAACAAAATTCGGTATTTATGAATTGTTATTTAACATGGATGGAAAGCAGGTGGTAATCAGGTGCAGCCTATAAAAAAGGGCCCCAAAATGCAACACTGGAACCAGAATGGCGGCTTTCTACGTCATAGCAAGACGGCTAAGGCTACAGGCAGCAGGTGAGAGGGAATGGAGAAGGGAGGAGCAGGTCTACAGGCATAGGATTACACTCTTCCAATTGGCAGAGCCAGAGATACTGCAAAGATACAAATTCAAATTTGAAATCTTTATTTCGATCACATGATCATAAAAGATGTACAGAATACCACATTAGTTAAAATCCCAGAGCATAAGTATATCATTGCTGTTAAATACATGGGAAATTTAAAAAGAGAATGCTAATAAAGGGGGTGAGGGGAATCAAAGGGATAAAAGTTTTCAAGAGTCTCCAGGCATCTTTATCAATCGAGTTCGGATGTGCCACATTGCAGTTAAAAATTTTGCCAAAGCAAAGACAATTGGCGGCAATAAATCTGTCTTTAAAACTCTATATGCAGGTAAAAATTTTCTAAAACCCAAGTTTTTTAGGAGGGGGACGAGCCAAAATGTCCTGCTTTTCTGGTAGGCTCGGCAAAAGAAAATCACGTGCACCTCGTTCTCCTTTATATGGTCACATGCCGGGCCCATCTCAGTGGGAGACCGGCAGGACCATGCTTTGGTAAAAGACAATAACGGAAGGGTCCCATACCTCCATTGCAGGAATCATTTTCTTGTTAAGACAGGAGTCATGACACCCAAAACACTTTCAAGGTTAAACGAGTCTTTAGTTGTAATGAAGCGGTGTGTCAGAGATCCCTCTCGTGCGTTATCGAGGGCTCGAAAAAGCATTTTATTATAGTATGCTCTGGAGAGCGCTTTCCTTGGAATCCTCGTGCTTGTGTTTTCCGGGTCTGACCATAATTCTGGTAGTCCGAGGGTTTCGCAAGTTCTCTTGATGTATTTTAACCAAGGGTTCTTGGTGGCGTTGGGTAGCGATAGGAATTTCTGTAGCTCAGATCTATAGGAGGGAAGATCTTGGCTGCTCCTAAGGCAACGCCAAAATGTAAGTGGTTTGGGCCCTAGTTCCTCTGTGATAGGCCTCAAACCCAGGTCCAGTCGCAAGGGCAGAAGTGGGGTACTTGGGGGAAGGGCTGTCAGCTGCCTCAGAAATTAATTCTCTGTGGTTAGCAAAGTGGACGATGGAATGTGGCCCCACAACTCTCCCCCATAAATAACACCCCCCGCGCCTGTGCCTTGTAAATTTGAATAGCAGGGGTGAGAGGGCGGTATGATGACTTGGTCGCAATTCTCATAATATCACCTGCCTTCTGGGCCAATTTCATGTTCGCCTTTGTCTGGTGTTCCCCCCATGTTAGGTTTTGGTTTAGAGTTATCCCCAAGTACTCTATTGTGTGAAACCTTTCCAAGTGCACTGTACCAAGCAAGGGGTTTGAACGCTTGAAGGACGTGGGGTTTAGGATCATGAATTTTGTTTTTTGGGGGTTAATTTCAAGTCCCCTATCAGTACAGAATTCCAGGAAACCGTCTAACACCCGCTGTATGCCCATCGGGGATTTGGACAGCAGCAGGGTGTCATCCGCAAACATAATTGCGGGCACCCTGCTGCCGGTCAATTTTGGGGCGTCAGTATTTGCAATCCCCACCAGGTGCGCGATTACCCCGTTCACAAAGAGGCAAAACAGGGTCGGTGCGAGCACGCACCCCTGTCTCACCCCTCTGCGAACGGGGAATCTTTCGGTTAAATTGCCACTTCTCTCGCACCTGACGCGTGCAAAGTTTTTTTGATGTAGCTTTATCAAGACCGCAAGAATGTCTTTCGGGACGCCTAACTCTTCCATTACCCTCCACAATTTTGATCTTGGCACCAGATCGAAGGCGGCACATATGTCCACGAAAACCGTGTACAAGGTGCCGCCCTCGATCAATGCAGTCCTCCAATACATGAGGTTTAACCTAAATATTTGATCAATTGTAGAGACCCCCCTCCTAAATCCTGCCTGATATGACTCAGGGTATCTGTCTCCTCAATCCAATTCTGCAAGCGGTTCAATATTAGCCTACCAAAAAGCTTCTGGGATACATCGATAAGGCTTATTGGGCGGTAGTTTGCTAGGAGCAGAGAGGATCCCTTTTTAAATATTGGGACCACCTCTGCTCCCAGCCAATTATCCGGGACCTCCATTCCCCCAAGGACCGCATTAAATATCAACAGGAGATAGGGAGCCCATATCCCTGGCTCCTGCTTGAAAAGATCTCCTGGGACCCCATCAAGGCCCGGGGCTTTGCCTGCTGCCAAGCCCACAATTGCTACCCGGACTTCTTTTTCCGTGAAGGGTTCACCCTCCTGGCCACTCGCTGTAGTGCAGTGGGGTATACTCAGGGCAGCGTCCTCTACTGCATATAGGGACTGATAGTGATTTTGCCAGACGCTCGGGGCAATGTTGGGTTCGATTGCCGACGGGAGGTCTTCTGACCAATTATTGACTAACCGCCAGAATTTGCGAGAGTCTTTGGTGGCTAATGCACCAGAGAGTTTCTCCCAATGTTGTTGATCCCATTCGGCCTTGGCATTTACCAACAGTATCTTGTATGCCCGTCTTCTGGCTTGTATCTCCTCCTGGCATCCACACGCCTTAATTGCGAGTAGGAGTTCGCGTTTCGAGTCCCGGCATGTGGCATTATACCAGAACTTTTTGTGTAACCCGCTAGTTCTAACAGTGCCATTTGCAAAGAGATCTAACTCCAAAGTACTTATTACTTCTTCGTGGGTTCGCCATAGTTGCTCTCTGTTTTCCCCATTACCGAGATCTTTACCAAGAACGAATCCCTTTTCCAGCACAGGGGTAATTCTGGCATAAAGCCTGGGTAACTTATCACCACTTGTGGCCAATTTTCCCCACCTAACTCTCCTCCTATTATTCTCCAGGAGTAACCCTGTCTTTACACTTTCTTTGTCCTGTCCTATGTCCTCGATGCCTGGCATGGCGTATTCAAGTTCAAGGGCATTATGATCACTGTCCCCTCTATCCAGTACCCTAAAGTCGATGATTCGTGACCAACAAGATAATTGGACAAGGACATAATCTATTCAGGATTCCCTTCCTGCTTTATTGAAGGTGCATTTGCTTGTGATATCTGATTTAATACGCCCATTACAAGCCCTTAGGCCATGTTTTAGGGTAAGGGCGGTAATCTGCAATGCAAGGGAAGTCCAAGCTTTTGGTGGAGGTGCCACCGTGGGAGGTATCAGCCATCTTAAATCCTCCTCTAGGGAGGGTCCATCAAGAAGGCCAGGCAGTGGCTCATAGTGCGAATTCAGGTCCCCTCCAACCAGGTATGGGAGGTCTCCTGGGATTTCACTCAAGAAAACCGAGAGTTCCTCTATAGTGTTCGATTCGCGTGGTAAAGCTACATGTCGCGAATAAACATTTATTATCATCAGTTTGGAGGAGTTTGACCATTCTAACAAGACAGGTAATATGTCTTCGGAATCGACTGTTAGCCGTCTTGCCTGACAACCTAATTGAGAGGCTACCCAAGTTTCCAACCCTCCTGACGGTCGTCCCCTTCCCCCCCATTTAGCGGGTTTTGAAAACACTGCAAACCCCGGGCATGTGTACTCCTCCCTTGCCCAAGTTTCCTGGAAAAGGCAGATACTTTTTGAATTAATAAAAGAAGCCCAATCTGGTCAGTCCATTTTATTACCCAGCCCAGCAACATTCCATGAAATCAGGTTGAGTGTTGGAGGTCTTGGAAATAATGAAACAGTGCCAGAATTGTCATTCTCTTTTGTGACGAGATTTACCATTAGATGTTGTAGCGATTCCCCCTGACCCGCACCTAAATTACTATCATTGCCCAGTGTATCTGCTGTAGAGTAACCAGGATCCTGGCAGTGTGTAAGATCATTAGGAACAGTTATCACTTCTCGTGGGACCTGGGGTTGTTCACAGGAGATAGTTATATCCTCGCTACCAACTAGTGTATGGGATTGATGCTGGTCCCTACCTATAGACTCAGGCAGTCAGTCAACCATTTCAAGGCTGCTGTACCTATTAGAGGTTGGGAGATAAGCTGGCTGATGAATTCTGTATGGCCCCGGGACTCCTCTCACTCTCCCCCCCCATCCGCCCCTCCTCCTAGTGCTAGTCTCCCATCCTTCTTCGTCTTCATATGGGGTAAATATTCGGGGATCATACTCCTGTGATAATGAGTGTCCCTCCTCCCCGCACGATTGCTCTCCCACTCTTCCAGTAGTTCTTGATGATACCCCCATCTCTGGTCTTCTAATGAATACATATTCGATGGGTAGAAGAATGAGAGAGGGAGAGACTGGATGTGACTCCCTTGGTCATCGGGGGCCCAGCTGCAGATGTAAGAGGCTGTCCTGGGTTCTCTAAAAGTGACCACCACACAGTCACCTCTGGTTGTTTTTCTCGTATTGCCAACCCAGGTAGTCCGTCTCACCATAAGAACGTCGCTAGACGTGCCTTGCGGAAGAGGTCTATAAATAGACAACCAATTGATGACTTTATTTTTAAGGGAGACAGTCGTCTCAATAGCGGTAGATTTTAGCTCAGGTACACCCACCAAGATTACTGTATAAGGGGACGCCTCAGGTGGTAAATTGAGAGGTTTAATTTTACGGAGATTATTAGGTATGTTATCTGGGGGTTTTGAGTCACTCTGCGATTTATCCGAGGATGTGACATTGCCTTTGGGGTGTGAAGTTGTATTTTGGGGGTGGAGTGGTGATACCTGAGTTTGTATAGGTAACGTAGTTTTGTTTGCAGTGGCCAAGGGTTGCGGGGTCTTGTTCTGATTGGATTTGTGTTGTGTGTGTTGAGAAGTAGCTTGGCCGTTCTTTCTCGTTAGAGTTGAGGAATCAATACCAATTTTAAGCTTTTATTCTAACCCCCCTTTAACTCCCTTAGTTTCTGTTTTCAGGCTATCTGCAAGCTGGACTGTAGATTTTTCAATGTTGTCCAGCCTGGCTTCGATCTTTATCAGCCGAGCTTCAAGGGGGCCTAGGAGAGACCTAAAAGGTGTACCTATATCTGCAAGTGTTATATCCTCAGTGGAGGATTCCGTTGAAGTATTGATGGAATGAGAAGATGTGCCCATAGGAACAATGGTTACTGGTGGGGCCTCCGGTATGGTATTGGGTGATTGGTCAAAGGTATTAATACCGAAGCTAGCATCACCCTTTGTGGGGATGGGCTTAGATGTTTTTGACTTGCATCCTCCCTTAGTTTGCCCCCCTTTCTTCCTTTTTTGAATTGCTCCTTCCCTTGCTCCCCTTAAAAGATCCGAAACATTCTCGGTAATGGTGACTATGTCCGAGTCGATGTTGGGGGTTAGAAGTGGGATAGGTGGTATTTGGCCCATCGGTAAGGTCATTAGGCTCATATCCTCAAGATCATTTAGGGCCTCCCTAGTGAGGTCTGAGTTAATAGGTGACTGATTGACCCCCAGACCCTCATGGTTAAAGTTATTAGCCTCTGGCCTTCCTTCAGGAGTCTTAGCCAGAGCCATTGGGCCCATTGATGATCTCCTTACCCAATCAATTTCCTGGGAAATACGTCTTTCAAGTACAGTGATTTCGTCTATCAAGAGTGATCCCGCCTTGACGAAGTAATTATCGATGGGACCTTTAGCGGCTCCTGCCAAAGCCTGCGACGATTTACTCCTTGTTTCCCTGGTACACATCTCGACCTCAATGTGGTCAGGGCCTGGTGGCAGGTGTGATAATGGAATAATCCTACCAAGAGGGGTGGCCCGGTCCCGGTCTCTGCCGTCCTCGAACGGCCTCAAACGGCCCGCCCTTGGCCCAGGCTTCGCCCGGCGCCGTCCCGCGCGCTTTCCGCGTGCGCGGTTATTAGGCTGTTTATATACGACACTGTGGGCGTGGCTACAGGGAGAGCGGGCCAGGTGTCAACAATTGGCCTCGCAGGGACTCCTGGTAGTTGGAGTCCCTGCCGTCACGCTCGCAGCCCTGTAAACTGCCACAGACCCCCACAAAGTGTCCAAGTGAAGCGAACCCGCGAAGCGGGTCCGGCGAACTGTAACGTTGGGCTCGGGAGGCAAATCACAGCAGTTAGGTCACTGTCCGCAGCTCCGCTTGATCCAAAATTCAGGCGAAGGAGAACCCACCGGTGCAAGGAGATGAAGCTGCTTTTACCAACAGCCGGTGCGCTGTGGGCGTGACTACAGGGAGAGCGGGCCAGGTGTCAACAATTGGCCTCGCAGGGACTCCTGGTAGTTGGAGTCCCTGCCGTCACGCTCGCAGCCCTGTAAATTGCCACAGACCCCCACAAAGTGTCCAGGTGAAGCGGGACCCGCGAAGCGGGTCCGGCGAACTCTAACGTTGGGCTCGGGAGGCAAATCACAGCAGTTAGGTCACTGTCCGCAGCTCCGCTTTATCCAAAATACAGACTGCACCCCGAAACCATCATGGACCTGATCAGGGACCTGCACCCACTCCTGGACCACCCAAAACCAAGGGCCCATGCCATCCCACCCCATGTGCAGGTGCTCTGTAGCATACACCTGCTTGCATCTGGGAGTTACCAGAGTGTTGTTGCTATGGTAGGTGGGGTGTCCCAGAGCTGCCTGTTGTGTATCTTCAGAAAGTTCCTGGATGCCATGATGCAAAGAATGGAGCATTACATTCACTTCCCAGACACTGATGCGGACTTGCTCAGGACCAAGACTGACTTTTACCTCATGGCAAATTTCCCACACGTGATTGGCTGTATTGATGGGACCCACATCCCAATATGCACCCCAGCTGCCACTGAGCACATATACAGGAACAGGAAGTCATCACACACAATTAATGTACAAGTAATCTGTGATGCCAAGTACATTATCACAGATATAGTGGCCAGGTACCCAGGAAGCACCCACAACTCATATATATTCCAAAACAGTGGGATCTACACCCGCCTGACAGCGGGTGAATTCGGGGAAGGATACCTGCTAGGTAAATTACTGTGTGACACTCCCTTGATAGATGATGCAGCCGTATGTCAATGTGTGCCTGTGAGTAATGTATTTTTTTTTCTCTCACATTAGGGGATAGTGCATATGCACTCCGTTCCTTTGTCCTGACACCCTACCTCAACCCCACAACCCCCAGCCAGAGACGATACAATGTGGCACATAAATCCACCCGGAACATCGTGGAGCACACCTTTGGGCTCCTGAAGAGCCGGTTCCGCTGCCTCCACAAAAGTGGTGGGGCACGGCAGTAGTCACCAGTAACATGCTGTAAGATCATTGCAACCTGTGCAATGTTGCACAACCTCACAACTAAGAAGGGCACAGAGGTGGAATTGGAGGACTATGAAGACCATGACGATGAGCAGGCACTACCAGCAGCCAACACAGTAGGAGTACCTACACCCACAGACGGAAGACAGAGACGGGCAGAGATCACACACAACTACTTTTGAGTAAGTATAGAGACACAGCACGTGTTGTACTGCAATGCTCGTAGTTTATTTGGCACTACGTTAAATGTCTGAAGACACAATTGTAACATACTAGTGTGCCTAGCACTACTGGGTGGACGGGGGTTACCTCACCCTCACATGTCCAACTGAATTTGGCTGACTCACTGCTTGTGCCCATGACCAGCACTGCGTGATGCGTGAGGTTGGCTTTGTTCCAAGTCTGCTGTAGCAGCGCTGGTAGTCTGATGTCTGCTGCTCCTCCGTATTTCTGGGATAGGGGTGCTGCTCCTGCTTCTGGAAATATCTGTCTCCGCCAGAACTTCTGCTCCTGTGGTGGCTGCCTGGTTTGTCAGCAGCACCTCCATCGCTGTAGTGACTCTCCCCCTCCCCCTCGTGAGATCAGTACAGCAGTGCACCAGCCCCTCCTGCATTGCAACTGAACGGCGACACAGCAGTGAAGTCATAGTTGCAAGACGGTGCATGTCCCTTGTCTGCTGTTGCATGCAATGCCTCGCCCTGCGCCTTTGGACGCAGTCCTCACGTAGTTCCTCACAGAGTGACATCACACACTGTGACATGTCCCTGACTCCTTCTGCCATGTCCCTTATGCTGTCCGCCATTGCTGTTATTCCCTTGTTCATGTTGTCCAGATTTGTGTTCACATGGCGCATTTGTCTGTGCACTGCACTAATACCTTTTGCTTGCAGGCGCTGCACCATGACCATTGTGGTCTCAAGACCACGGGATACACCCTCATCACGGCCAGTCACGCTTGCCTCCCGGACCCTACGACGTCTTGTGCCACCGGATCGACTGACAGGAGTGGATGTAAGACCTGGTGCATTTCCTGCAATTGCCTCAATTGACTCCTCACCCTCCCTTTCCTTATCGGAGGATGTTTGAAGGATCCTTAGCGGGAGAATGTCATGCCTCCTGGGCCTGCAGATGTCTGACACCTCTGTGTCTGCTGGTGTGTCAAGTAGTTGAGACTCATTTTGTGGAGAGTCTAGGAGCACAGGAGATGCTTCAAGTAGCATGGTGTCTGCCTCTGGTGTGGCAGCTGCTTGTGTGCAGGGTGCTGTAGGTGTTGCAGTGCTGGGCCCTGCATCCCTGCCTTCTTGCTCACTCCTATCCCTGTGGGGATGTGTCTTCTCCCTCTCCTGCATTGACTTGCGTGATGTCTCTCCTGTGGATAGATATGGACAGTGTCTTAGTGGTGCTTTCACCGTGTAAATCACTATTAAATCACATTGTAATATCACTATTTCCTGCTCCTCCCATATCTTTATTTGTATTGTGTGGCATACCTGACATTATTTCATGTTTACTGCTCTGATGGGTATTCTTATGCCTACCACTCCCATAATGCATTGCAGGTGAATACTGCAGTCCGTACTGGATTTCCTCAACACACAGCCACATTGGGGGAGGGACACAGGCAAGGGGTGAGGAATGATGGACATGTCCCTTACCTTTCTTTGATGCAGCTCGAGCTGAGCTGTCTGCATCACCAATCCCCATAACGCACTCTGGCTCCAGTGTGGACTCCACCAGCTCTTCCAGATCCGTGAGAGCAGGTGCCCTGCTCTTCCCTCCACCTGTAGCATTGGCCTCTTTACTCCTTGCTGCCAATTTCTTCTTGGTTATGATCCTTAGATCATACCATCTCTTCTTGAGATGGTCCACTTCCCTGGTTGTCACTCCTATTGCATTGACTTTGGTTTGTATCCACCAGCACCTGAAGTTCACCTGTGCTAAACTTCATCTTCCTCTTCCTATCTCCACCTTCCCTCTGGGAGTCTTGGGGATCTATTTGTTTGTCCTGCAGAGCTCAGCTTCACAACAGCCTGTCTCTGTGTAACTGCTCTCCTGTGTGATCAGGTACTCTGCACCTGCATGGGTGTGGCCACTTCCTGGTTGTGGGGTGGGGTGGATGCACAGGATTGGTAGATTGCTCTGTTGGTTGGCTGAGGGGCGTGGTGGAGGCACCTGATTGGTTAATACATCAACTGCCTGATATTTTGTATCCCCGACTCGGTATTTACCGATTCGGTATTTACCGATTCGGTAAATACCGATTTGTTAACTTCAATTCATTCCTATGGTCATCCGGGCCCATAGGTTTGAATGTGTATTTCCGAATCGGTATTTGCCGAATCGGTAAATACCGATTCGGTAAATAACGGGTCGGGGTTTCCGAATTTTACCTATTCGGTATTTTTTACCGATTTTTTACCTACATATCATTTCCCTTTTCTTAAATACCGATTCGGTAAAAATCGGTATTTAAGAATCGGTAAAAATGTGTTACCTACATCGGGCCCCAAGTGTGGAAGTATTAAGCTACAAGCAGCCAAGCGCAAGAGTGTCATTAGTCTGCGAGAAGGATTGTGTTACTGTGGGGGAAGTTGAATGTCAATTTTTAATCTGGCCAATATAGTGGTTGTTATATATTTTTAAGATGCGGGATCTATTTACCATTCCCCTACTAGCTGAGGACCTCCAGACCTCATGGCCCCTGCATCGTTCCTGTAACTGTGGTGGTTTGGTGCCCCAGGTTACCAGACCCCATGGCAGCCATCTAGTTCCCTGGATGGGGCATGGCCAGGAGGGGGCATTGGTTGCTCATACTGCAAGTTGTTTGGGCGTGAAGGATGGGAGACTGGTTGAGTGGCATACGCCAGGTGCCACATACCTTCCGTTTTCATTCTTAGCAGAACAGTGGGGGTATAAGGATGGGCACAAAAGATTCCCTGGTTATGTCCATAGTGAGGGTATTTGGCGATAAACTGGATGGAATTTGGAAGTGTTTTTTGGCCCGTCGATCACAGGAGAATGTATTTGGTACTCCCTGTTTTTTTATACATAAAGAGGGGTGCCTTTCTGGGTGCCAGTTCTTTAGATTGCTTATCATTGCCTTGGGGGCACATTCTGAGTATTGGTTGCATTCCTTCAGAGTTAGGGCTGCCACTGCTGCAGCAGGGATTGGGGCTTGCAAGGCCGGCAGTGCAAATGGAGTGGAAAGCGGAGATTAGACAGTTACAAGTGCTATGAGCGATTGTACCTGTTGTAACCGTCTGTCTCTAATCCCTCTTCCCCCTTTTTGGTATAGTGGCATTGGTCAGCGGTGTTGGCCACGGGGTACCTTGGCGCCTCCTGTCTACGCTGAAGCGCAAGGACTTACAGAAGTGCTAGTGGTGGACCAAGTATTCATAAGTTGCCAAGGTTTTCTACTCTACAGGTGGGTATGCATCCAGAGAAAAGGAAGCAAGATGTTGCCTGGCTGTTTTGTGGTCCAGGGGTCTATATTTGTCCCTTGGCATATTGCATCAAGCTGTTTCTTGGCCCAGAGGATACACATGCCCAGGGTGTTGTTTATGGTTCTCCAAATACCCCTTCAGTCAGTTATCACTTGGTCCCACATCATACAGAGGTTACAATAGAGAAGGAAGTAAGTTGGTCAGGGACCTCATTTTCTCTGTTAAGCGGTTTGATAAGAAGGTTCATAAGCTGTTTAGATCACCAAGGGCCAGATGTAGGTGTCCAAATACCGGTCGGAAACGACCGAAAATACAGATTTTCGTCCGTTTCCGACGGTATTTGGACATTGGTATGTAGGGGTCTGAAAAACCTACAGATTCGGTAATTTTACCGAATCGGTAATTTTACTGAATCGGTAAAATTACAGAATCGGTAAATTTACAGATTCTGTAAATTTTACCGATTCGGTAAAATTACAGATCGGTAAAAATACCGAATCTGTAATTTGCTCTGTAGGTAGCACTGTTAACAGTGCTACAGGCCATTCAGGATTCGATATTTACCATGTAATACTATTACATGGTAAATAACGAATTCCTGTGTACATGCACATCTGTGCATGTACACCTGTGCCATGTGGCACACAGACATGCCCTAAGGGCATGTATGTGCGTCACATGGCACACAAGCCTGAAACAGGGGTGCTACAGGGTGTCAAAGTGACACCCTGTCCCCATTATAAAATCGGAAAATTTACCGATTAGGTAATTACCGATTCGGTATTTGCTATGGAATCCTATGGGCTTCAAGGCCCATAGGATTCCATAGCAAATACCGAATCGGTAATTACCAAATCGGTAATTACCGAATCTTACCGATTCAGTATTTTTACAGAATTTTTTAGCTACATAGCAATTACCGAATAGTAAATACCGAATTGGTAACATTCGGTATTTATCATTCGTAATTTGCTATTACCTACATCTGGGCCCAAGATCGTAAGCTACTCCACATTGGTGCTTCCAAGGGGAATGCTTCTTTGGCCAGGATGTGGTTCATCACTTGAAATTCGGTAATGTGATTTCTTGAATGTCTCTTACGTGATCAATACATCGCCCCCTCTGAACATTACCATTTTGAGGAGGGGGGCTGATAGTAGGCGAACTATGCTGGCCTGTGTCAGGTAAAGGCATGATTGGTGGTGCACTTCGGGTCCATAGAAGGCATCCTTGTACTAGGAATAGGTGGGACAGTGTTCTCAGGGGGGGCCTCCAGGGGGTGCTTGCAGCAAGTCAGCTTGAGGGTGCAGGGTGCAGGGTGTGGGAGTTTACACTGCCATTAGGCCCTTACGGCCAATCCCTGGATGAGCATCTGGGTGGCAAGTTAGCACAGGCCCTTGGGGGAGAATGAAGGTGAATGGGGGTGCCCATGGTAAGTAACCTGCCAGGCGGATGGGCTCCTTGCACAAGCTTACTCCAAGAAGTGACACAGAGGGTGCCCAAGGTAGGTAACCTGGCGGGCAGATGGGCCAGCTGCACAAGCTTACTCTGTGAAGAGACACGAGGAGGGGGTCCCTCACCTCACAGGTTGACCAACCATGATCTCACTCTTAGGCTCAACACTGGATCTGCAGGGACAAGTTGAGATATGGTTAGGAATTTTCTAGGTATTAGAGTCTATGGTAAGGTCAATCATCCATCAAAATTGTGAATAATGATGTGCATTGTTTTATGGGGCTTCTGTGTATAATTTTGTTAAGTGATATTGAGTGTATTTATTTGTTTGGTATCCTAATAAATACGGATGGGGGTTTACGAACCCTAATCCAAAATGTTTTAAAGTGTTGCATGATCTGTCTTTGGGAATGGGGGATGATGGAGGTACAGGTGGGAGGATCCGTGGTCATTCATGGGTGGGTCTCGGTCTCGACAGTACCTGGCCGTAATGAAAGTGCAAGTTGATTTAGTACAAAAAAGGGCAACCACTAGTGCAAAACTGGAATCCAGCTTAAAAGTATTGGAATTAAAAACATTCAGCTTGCAAATTAGGCTCGAGCAGTGGCCTCATGCCTGTTCTTATTTTACAATCTAGGACAAACCAAATGCATAGGTAAAGGCAAAGGAAGTAGTTAAGTGTTCAAACGTAAAAGTCCTAGTTCAAAGCAGTTTACCTCCTCTAGATTAGAACCTACAAGACTACATGTGTTCACAAAATACCAACAAGGGTCTGAAGCTTAACAACTGTCCATTCGTACAGAAAGATGAAATACAAGAATGTATTGCAAATGCTTAACACTGTATAGATTTATCATCAAACGCAACAGCCGAAAAACCGAAGTTGAGCTCCAAAATTTGGCCTGATGACCCAAGGCAATTTAATTTGAATAAAGATCCAATCATTTCCCATCAAGAACAGTCACTCTTAAGCAACTCCTATAGTTTGCCATTCCACAAGGTCAGAGCCAACTTTGTGGTTACACTAATGACACAATTATATCAACCAACTTCAAACTATCCCGACATCGAAAAGGTTCACAACAACACTGGATCGGATATTCAGATTTCTCCAAGTCAAGTTAATTTCAAGCAAATCCTACTACCTAAGAAGAATTGGGAAAAATTAAATATAGTAAATAAGCAGTCACAACGTTTTGCACTTTATCAGTGCAATAACAACATTTAATTATAATTTTTTTCTTTAAACATGGATTCTTTGATGACACCAACCCGCCCTGCAATGGAGCCTCTGCCCAGATGTAATCATCACTTAGAAATATCAGCTGGGGCTGAATCTCTATGCAAGTTTAAAACTCCGGTTGAGGTCACTACTGCAGGGTGCACAACCACAAACAATGAAGGAAAGAAGCCTATGACACATGGAAAAGATCATGCATTTAAACTACTCTTCTTTACTAATTACAGCTCCATAGAAAACTGTGACGTCCTGCACTAGGGAAATTTACTTCCCCTTTTTTCTTCCAATCCAAACTTAGAGCATTTGACTACAGATTGTATAAATGATACACGATTTGCCCACGTCTCCCTGATGGAGGGGGCAAAGTTTCTGTTGTTACGTAGTTATTTGATCACAAGGCTGTGGATTTCTGTTTCAATCATAGAAAGACCCTCTAGGAATGGGGCACTCTCATTACAAAAACAGTTCGAAAACGATATCCTACGCCACAAATTCCACACTCAGGTACAGAAAGATTGGTGCGGCAGTGAGAAACCGGCTAACCGGATGTGAACAACCATGTTTTTACCAATTTCCTGAAAGAAAGCAGGGAGGTGCTGTTTTTGATTGCAAGAGGGAGCAGGCTCCAGTCTTTAGCGGCGTGTAGCTGGAAGCTTCTTACTCCCCACCAAACCTGTTTGAAATGGGGGATCTGGATCAATTTTGCCTGGCTGGAGCGCAATTTCCTGGGTGGCTCGTAAAATTTGAGGTGCATTCACAAGAACAGAGAGCCAGAGCCATGAAGGGCTTTGTATGCTAGACAGACAGATTTCAATTTGATTCTTTTTGCCATGGGGAGCCAATGTAGGGCATCTAGGTGATGAGAAATGGGTTAAAACCTGGGAATGTCCAGTACCAGCCTTGCTGCTCAATTTTGCAGGCGTTGTAGTTTAGCTAAATGCTGGGCTTGCATCCCGGCATACAGGGCATTCCCATAGTATAACCTCGACAGAGCCAGCGTCGTGACCACAGTTTTACGGGAGTCAATGGGGATGTATGGCAGGAGCTTCCAAATCATTTTCAGGATATACCACATGGTGGATATTAGTTTGTTAGTCTGGGTGTCAAACGTTAATCTATTGTCCAGTGTCATGCCCACATTTTTTACTTTGTTAACTGGGGATGGGCAGTTGCTGAGATTAGCTGGCCACCATTCCGGGGACCAGACTTCATTACTTGCTCCTAGAATCATGACCTCACTTTTGTCACCATTCAGTTTCAGGCAGTTTCTCTGCATACATTGGCTGACCTGCAGCATACAGTTTTTGAATTTATCTGCTGTATCTGAGGTGTCGTTTGTGATTGAAACCACTATTTTGGTGTCGTCTGCGTAAGATACTGGAAGGAAACCACAGGTCCTAATAACCCCACAGGGGGAGCTGAAAGGTGATTTTGCTTCACCCAACTCTACTGTAAAAGTCCTATTGTGCAGATATGATGCCAGCAGTTTTCTTGCGTCCGGATCTACGCCAACCTCTGCAAGTCGACCCAGGAGTGTATCATGGCTGACCGTGTCAAAGGCCGCCGAGAGATCCAACTGGATCAAGGCGGCCCTCCCTCCGGCATCCAGTACACTCTTGAGTTCTTCTACTGCCATAAGCAGGGCTGTTTCAGTTCTGTGTCCTTCTCGGAAGCCGTACTGAGAGTCGTCTAGGACGTTTGTCTCTGCGAGAAATTGGGCCAGTTGTTTGTTTAACAATCTCTCCAGAACCTTAGCACCGAAAGGTATCCTAGCAATAGGCCTGTAGTTCCCTGGTTCTTGTGGATCTAAGATGGGTTTCTTTAGTAGTGGTAGGACTGATGTGGATTTCCATAGATCAGGGAAGTGACCAGAGTTCACTATTTGGGCCATAAGCCTGACCAATTGTTCGCTTAGGAGCACAGGGAATAGGTGCACTACTTTCTGTGTTTATGGGTCCACAAGTGCCCCGGATTTAGTGTTCATAACCACGTGAAATACGTCTTCTAGAGAGGGTGGCGAAAATTGAAACAGTGTTTTCAGTTTTGTTGGAGAAATTTCTTCACTGAGTTCGGGTTTTGCAGATGTAGGGGGCTGCATGTCAGTAGATTTGAATGACTCATATACCGAGGTCACTTTATCGGAGAACCATGGTTGGGACGGCTTTTTTTTCCCTAAAGGTAGCTTTTTTTAGCGGTACTGCTATTCTAATGGCAGCCATTATCCAGTTTGAGATTTGAGAAGTGGCGCCGTTACTCTCTGGTATTAGTTCAGGAATGGTAGATGAGAGTTGTTCTTTTAGTTTACGGGTGGCTAGTCTGGACCAGTCTAAATATGACGTAGGTCTGGGTGGTGGGGTGGGGGAAACTACCCCTACATTCTTTTTCACCTTTATGGAGAAGGTTATAACCTTGTGGTCTGACCATGGAACCGGTAGTATTTCAATTATCTCAATGTTCTTATTGGAAATAAAGATTCCATCGAGAGTGTGCCCCGCTTTGTGAGTATCCTTTTTAACGATCTGTTCCAAGGCTAAATTGGTGTATGCATCTATCAGGGTGGCCGTGCCTGCATCTGCATTCTTCTCTAGGTGTAGGTTAAAGTCGCCTAGGATGGTAAAATCTGAGCTCCTTACACTGGATTCCAGGAACGGGCTAAGTAGTTGTGTCAGAGGAGTTTTGGCTGTTGGTGGCCTGTTGATCAAAAGGCCATTAAATGTATAGTTACTTGAAATGTTAATTTGGAAGGATAGAGTTTTGCAGTCCGGATTTCTGCCTTGGTCGGAGCCTTTCACCTTTAGTTGATTTCTGGCAATGATGGCCAAGCCACCCCCCGTTTCCTTTTTGTATCTGCTCTGAGGGATGTGCAAAGAGCAAGGTACGCTGGAGAAATAGTAGCAGGCTTGATAAAAATTATAAATAGCAAGAAGGTAAAAATACGGCGAACTTGGTTTTTAATAAAAAAGATGCTTTAGACTTTCTAAGGTTCCCAGCAGTGCAATGGCTCCAGCCTTGCCGAGCCGCGTAGTCTTTAGTATCTTATGAGATAACGAAATGTTGCAGGCTTAACAAGCTTGGTTACAGACACTAGCATTCAAAATGTATCAGCTCTCAATAGACATTCTGCTGCTAGGAAACATGATGTATGGATTCCTTCCCAATTGTATGCTTTTGGTCGTTTCACACTCCAGCTGTACTTGCAAGTAAAATGGGAAGACATTTGAGTAATTCTTGATGTCACTTCTAATGACATTTATACAGACTTTCCCTATATCTAGGCAATTAGCATTACAACAAGTAATTCATCTTATTCTTCAAATTGGATAATAATAGTGAGTGTTTACATACATTTCTCTAATAAAATGAAAAAAGTCATCAACAATAGCACTATTACATTATTAGAAGATCTAAGGGGCCGATTATGATCTCGTTCGAAAAGTATTCCGAGCAAATCGGTTCTGGAATGCTTTCTGAATGACTCGGATTGGGGGAGTCCAACCGAGCGATTCCAATGCATCCGGACTCTTCCGGAT
This sequence comes from Lissotriton helveticus, assembly GCF_964261635.1. NCBI lineage: Eukaryota > Metazoa > Chordata > Amphibia > Caudata > Salamandridae > Lissotriton > Lissotriton helveticus. The sequence continues at coordinate 641,716,173 of NC_136071.1, read as the reverse complement.
ACGAGTCGGTCAGACTCCCATTGACTACAATAGGAGCCTGTGTGCCGAACGAGAACACAGGCTCCCATTGAAGAATGGGTTGGCTGGAAAAACCATGCACACTGTGGCGGGCACCCCATGGTGCCTGCCACAATGTGCTTCTTTGGAAAGGGGGCCATTCAGATGGCCCCGGGTGAAGAGGGGCCTTCTATGAACCCCGACAGACTGATTCCGACAGCTGTTTAATTCCTGAGAAAGCGATTCAGAACGGTTGTCCAAATCGGACATCGTACTCGCACTGCTTGGAAACCGAGACCATAGAGCTGTACGATTCGGTTCTGGAAAGGCTCAACCTGTCGAATGCCTTTCAGAACCGATTCGGACAGCCCTTATGGTTCCCGGGCATCGTAATCGGTTGTTCGGATCTGTGATCGTTTCGGTCAGAAGCAAGGCTTCCTAATCGGATTCCCCAAGTCTGAACCCGATTCGGTGCCCTTCCGAACAAGATCCTAAACAACCCATTTTATGGAAAGGGAGTAGCAGTAAATTAATAATTTCTTTATTCGGAATCTTATATATCCTTATCCTTATCAATCGAGGAACACAACTCAGTATGGGACATTCCTGTTTTAGTTTTCACATCCACCAAGGCAACTCATCTGGGGTATCAACTCCACTGACTATTACATAGTCCTGATCGGTAAAGATCTCAGTCACACTCATAAAACCACAGTTGATATAACCAATTAGGTAAACATTTCTACAGGCTCCCTTTCCTTGCATCTAACATTAAAAAGTAATCAGGACAATTTATGGAGTAATTCAAGGGCTAATACAGCATCAACAAGTTATCTCAATCACATGAACTTAAAGAGAGCCATCCTGTTTTCTCAGGCACATCAATTTTTAAAGATGGCACACATTTATACATATAGTTATTGTCAGAGCTCCAGTTATTGTGGCCCTAGGTCCAAACCGCTCTTGCTGCTCCCCCTTGCAAGCCCACTCAACAGATGCATCATAGATTCTCACTGCGCACAGTATGGCAGCTGCGATTGCAGTAATTGGAAGGAAACAAAAGTTAAAATGTTTTACTGCTGAAAATTTTCAATTAAATCAGTTAATTTGTTTCATCTGGATTTAATTTAAAGTAGGGGAAACTATAATTGAGCTATTAGTTATAAAAATACGTGACTGCTAAAAATAGTTGAAAGGATGCAAGTGTGTGACTCAACAAAAAGTTTACCTAAGAATACAACAATAATGTAAAATTTAGCGAAATATATTGAGTAAAAAGACGAATATTGAAAGTAACTGAAGCAGTACGTGTGTTTTGTGCTCAGCAACAGGTGACTATGGAAATAGATGTGTCTATAAGGCTCACAGTAAGGTTTTAAAATGAAAAGGTCAACACAATTTCATTTGTATTTAGGATACATTTATAGAATCTCTATCGCTAATAAGAAACAAATCAGAAATAGTAATTAATCATTATTGGTCTAGGGTAAATGTGTTAATGAGGCTGAAATATATTTTTATTCACATATTATGATGAAGTCGAAATGGTTCCACTAATAATTATAAACAATTACCTGTGCACAATGAAATAGCCTGAATTGCAATACAAAGAACATGAAAGCTGAACTTGTAATATGTCTTTTCTGGGTGCCTTATTTCTGATGGGCTCATTTGAGTCAAGTCCAGGTGCATTTCATACAATGTGTGGAGAGTATAACAGAGCTCTGTCCAGTGAACTCCATTATGAGCTTTAAGGAATTCTCAAGCTCTGTAAATTTTACAAGAACTCTGTCCATAGGTTAGATCAAGGCAGATGGGATACTCGATCACAATGGTGTCGGATATTCTGTCTGCCGAAATATAAATCCCATAGGATTTAATGGGATTTATATTTTGGTGGACGAGATATCCATCACCGTTGTGATGGAGTGACACGTCTGCCAATATCTTAATCAGGCCCATAGTGATGTTAGATGATGTTAAATTCCACCTTCCTCATATATTTATGCTTATGTCTTATCTAAATTATCACATGCTGTTACATACACTGTTTTTCTTTCAAATTCCATACAGCAAAACAGCCTAAACCCAGGCTCATAATTTGCTGGGAAGATGGATGTAAATAGGTGGACTGCTACGAGTGATCTTTCTAGGCTCCTTCAAACATTAGCACATTTCCGGATCAAGTCGGTGATCGTACTATATGGTCATTACAATATTTCTGAAACTACTGTACTTAACTTTAAGACTCTCCCTCCTCTATTCTTGTTGAAGTTTTGGGGGTCAATATTGGGTGGTCTTGGCCAGCGATGGACTCAATGGGGCTGGGACAGAGATCACCCAATGATAAAGTGTAGGAAAAATGAAAAAGTTTGTTAAACGTTAAAAATTAGTAGAATACTTTCATATTAAATATTAACATAACTTAACTTTATAGATTTAGTTTAAATGTTGAAGAAAATAAAAAAAATGTCACAGCACTATTAGATTATTATTTACTTAAATATTGAATTAACTAAAATACATTAAATTAAAATAACACTATTCTTATTAAAATATTTATGAAAAATCCCATCCACATGAGAAAAAAAAATTTCATTAAGGATTAATATACATTAATTAGAAGTAATCTAATTATATTTTAATTTTAAAAAGTTATAATAATTTTTACATTTAAGAAAAGGTTAATAAAATATGTTAACATTTAATAAAATATATGTTTTATTTACTGATGATTTTTGTAGCATTATTTGAAATCATTTAATTTAATTTAACATGTTTGTCATTGGACTCTATTTTAAATCCCCACTTTTATTATTTTCTATGTGTGAGTGTTGCAGTGTCAGTTATTGTTGGAAATGGCCCTTTTTGCAGGGTTATCTCCAAACTTTTTTGCTTCTTTGTCCAATTTTTTCCTGATTTGCTGTTGTTGGCTTTAGGACTCTGGGCACTTTACCACTGCTAATCAGTGCTAAAGTTCGTATGCTCTCTGTATAAACTGGGGTTATGGATTCAAGTTTCCCTGATTTGCATATTGGATTTACTGGTAAGCCCCTAGTAATGCGCACTAAGGGGTCCATTAGGATGGCGGACGGAAAGCGTCCGGACCGCCAGTCTCGCGGGAAATGACCGTCCGACCGCACCGTGGGGAAACCGGCGGTGCAATTAAGATTCCCCTCCAGCAAAACCCGACCGCGGCGGACGGATGTATCCAAAGACCGCTGACCGCAGACGGAACCATAGAAAACCCTACCGCCGCGGACGGAGTGGCTGCGGTAACAGGCCCACCCGCAGACAGTGCAGCGGAGTGACCGTCCGCACGATTAGGATAACACCGCCAGGCCAATGTAAAGAATCACCCTCCACGACCGTAGCAGAAAATAACATAAACAATTGTAAGTATCAGCGGAAGGTCCAAAGCCAATCCACCGCGGTGGTCAGACCGCAAAAAAAAAGGCGGCAGCAAGGTACCATGCAATCCAGCAAATCAGGACCCAAACCTACCATGAACACACCCCTCCCCCAATAACCCATATCAAAAACACACCCCCATGGTGGAAAACCTGACAGCAAGGGTCCACACCCACAACATATCTGACTGCAAGATACCATTGGGACACAGCCACCAAGAAGAAAATAAAAGGAGCCCCTCCCATCCCCACAATCCTTTGCATCACAGCAGAACTGAGAGGATGAGGCATACAGCAGAGTACAGCACCACATACACCAATAGCCTCACAACAACCTGCACATCAACACACACACACCTCACCCTCCACCACAACACCATCCCAACAAACCACACTCCTGCACCCCCAACACCCTGCACAGCACACACCATGGTCCACAAGAAACAGCCTAAATTCACAGAGAGTGAGCAGAAAGTCATGGTGGATGAGATTATACGTGAAGAACCCAACCTGTTTGGAACTCTTGTACAACAGACCATACTGGCCAACAAAACCAGAATGTGGCAAAGGATAGTCACCAAAAGAGACATCCAGAGACGGTGGCACGACCTCAAGGCAAAGGTGAAGTCATTCAGAGCCAAGAACCGCGAGTGGGCCGAGCGTACTGGCGCCGGCACTCCCATCCAGCCAATACCCTACAGTGAATGGGAGGAGAAGGTGCTTGGAATCCTGCACCCGGAGATCCTGGAAGGAATAGCTGAGGGATTGAAGGCTGGTAAGTACAACCTAATGAACAGAATCACAATGCTAAGTACTGACTTGCAGAACTGCTAAGATACTCCACCTAGGCCCCACACCATGCACTACAACTCCCAACAGGCCCCTTCACCCACAGCTGAGCAAGATGGAGTCCCTCCCCTATGTGCTAGCAAAGCAACCCCCCTCACCATACTTACTGGTAGGTAGCCATCTTCACAGGGAGGGGTGTACCTGGTTGAGGGGCCAGCACTACAACTTCCAACAGGCCCCCTTCACCCACAGCTGAGCAAGATGGAGTCCCTCCACCATGTGCTAGCATAGCAACCCCCCTCACCAAACTTACAGGTAGGTAGCCATCTTCACAGGGAGGGGTGTACCTGGTTGAGGGGCCAGCACTACAACTCCCAACAGGCCCCCTTCACCCACAGCTGAGCAAGATGGAGTCCCTCCACCATGTGCTAGCAAAGCAACCCCCCTCACCAAACTTACAGGTAGGTAGCCATATTCACAGGGAGGGGTGTACCTGATTGAGGGGCCAGCACTACAACTCCCAACAGGCCCCCTTCACCCACAGCTGAGCAAGATGGAGTTCCTCGACCATGTGCTAGCAAAGCAACCCCCCTCACCAAACTTACAGGAAGGTAGCCATATTCACAGGGGGGGTGTACCTGATTGAGGGGCCAGCACTACAACTCCCAACAGGCCCCCTTCACCCACAGCTGAGCAAGATGGAGTCCCTCCACCATGTGCTAGCAAAGCAACCCCTCACCAAACATACAGGTAGGTAGCCATCTTCACAGGGAGGGGGGTACCTGGTTGAGGGGCCAGCACTACAACTCCCAACAGGCCCCCTTGACCTGCAACACTGTAGCAAGAAGTACCACACACCATCCTAGAAGTGTCAGGATCAAAACCAGAAAACAACCCTTAAACAGGTAAGTACACAGTCCCTGCAGACCGCAAATTTCTGTGTACAACCAAGAACCATTGGACCACATAAGGTGCCACCACAATTTGAATGTGTGACACATCCACTAGCCATGTCACCTCTGCACACACCCTAGTACATGGAAATGCCATCTGGGAAATACTGGCAGCACACTGAACACATGTAGTAGAAGGTCAGTGCACCATGTCTAACAGGACATACAGCCACTATCAATGGCCATGTGTGCACGGATACCAGGCCCCAGTATGCGCCATTGAAGCATGGCACCTAACTCCATGGAGGCCAACAACATGAAATAAGCCAGACATGCATCAGATGACAACGACTCCCCCATGTACAACAGTAAGCCAGGGTATTCCAGACCGTTTGTACACATGGCCATGTTCACGTTGTATTGCCATATCAACAATGAGGACATGACCACGTAATTAAACCATACCTAGGTGTCCCATAGTAAAGCACCACAGTATGACACCTAGCCAAGTGGCGTATGCTACCCTACCACCTCATGATGCCCAGTACTGTGTACCACAACAATGTGATGAGTTTGTCAATCTTGTGCTGCATGACATGACATCCCAATCGTCACAACAGCCAACCTGTGCAGTACACATCAATGACTCTCCATCCTTTGTACAACAGGTGATCGTGAACTGGCAGTAAATGTCAGCAACCTGCAACACAAGGCACTCCCCTCAGACCATGGAATCTCCGGTGCAGATGACCTTGACGCCTCGGATGCTGTGGATGAATTGGTACACCAGAGTCGCCAGCGCATTCACGGTCCCAGGACATTTGTGTCACCACCACCTTGACCACAACACCAAGAGTGGCCCCTGTCGTCGGGACCTGTACTGCCACTACCACCACCACCACCACTGCAACAAGTCTTCCCTGTGCCAATCTCCCAGACCCATTGGACAATGAAACACCCTCCACATCCCAGGAGAGCAGGGAGAGTGTCCGGGCTAGGACCCAGGTGAGGCAACAGGTCCCTGACAGGAGGGCAGGTGCAAGGTTAGGTGGTCAGCAAGACCCACCCAATCGTGGTGCCGAGGACCTGGATGCCATGAACAGGGTCATGGAGGTATATGATCGTGCAAAGGCACGCCAAGACGCACTGGAGCACTGGCAGCTGTTGAGGTCCATCGACAACAGGATGGCACAACTGGTGGACCTCATGGGGCAGCAAGCAGCGGCTCGGAGGGACCAACCTGCAGGCCATATACCACCTCCCCTCCCCCCAGTGGTTTGCAGGATGTCATTCCACAAACATCCCCGGAGGCCACAGAGAGGGATGTGTCCCCCAAGCAAGCTGCCCCCACTGCAGCCCTCACACCACACCGCACTTCATGGCTGTGCTATCTACCGATTCCACAATTTGCACCAGTCACAACATACCCATTCTTGAGCCGTGCATGACTACCATGTCCTACACACATTGGCATCCAGCACGGAGCCAACTACAGGCAGCACTCACATCTGACATCCAGACATCAACACCAACCACCCCTCCCGCATACCATGTCAACACCGTACGTTACACCCACCTTCAAGGGAAGTAGCGCTCAATGAGCTGACGTCTCTGGTCCACACCTTCCTCCTCTCCACTATCATTATCACTGCACACGGGCGGGATAGCATGCGGAGCCACTTGTTGGTCTGCAGGGTCCAGGATTAGGGGGATCCCCTTGCGCAGGGCCAGGTTGTGGAGCATGCAGCAGGCGACCACAATTTTGCAGACCTTTGTGGGTGAGTAAGGCAGGGCCCCTCCGGTCTTGTCCAGGCAGCAGAACCCTGACTTCAGCAGCCCGAATGTGTGCTCCACCACCCGACGTGTCTTGCCATGTGCCAGATTATATCGCTGTTCGCCTGGGGTAGTGGGATTCCGTACTGGGCTCAACAACCATGGGCGGTTTGGATACGCAGAGTCACCTCACATATCCCCAAAAAGCATCGACACACACCGCAAACAACTGAACCTCATACTGTCTCTCCGGTACAGCTGTCTCCAGCTCCCAGAGCCACCCAGCCTCCTGGACGATACAGCCCAGTGAGTCATCAGTACAGTGATGTCACTACCTCAGCTGCAGTTCACTCTCATGTGTCAGATACTGGCACTGTGTCTGTTGTCCACTCTCAGGTGTCAGATACTAGCACTGTGTCTGTTGTTCGCTCTCCTGTATCAGGTACTGCCACTGTGTATGGAGCTATCTCTCATGCATCAGATGCTAGCGCTGTGTCTGTTGTTCAGTCTCCTATGTCAGGTGCTGCCAGTGTGTCTGCACCTCTGATGGTACACAGTCCACCTGATTCTCTGGTGTGAATTTAAGTCCCCCTCACACACATCTGTTTCACATTGCTGGCTGGACTGTCCATTGTAGGCACCCTGGCTGTGTTGTTGTCCATGGCAGTGTATATGCACCACATTTCCCTGTGCTGCCTCGGATGTACCTGCTTCTGTTCTGGCCACTGGCCCTGTTTGAGTTATGATGCAATGTGCCCCTCACTTGTGCTGCCTCAGATGTACCGGCCTCTGTTCTGGCCACTGGCCGTGTTGGAGTTATGATGCAAGGTGCCACTGACATGTGCTGCCTCAGATGTACCTGCTTCTGTTCTGGCCACTGACCTTGTTTGAGTTATGATGCAATGTGCCCCGCACTTGTGCTGCCTCAGATGTACCTGCTTCTTTTCTGGCCACTGGCCCTGTTTGAGTTATGATGCAATGTGGCCTGCACTTGTGCTGCCTCAGATGTACCTGCTTCTGTTCTGGCCAGTGGCCCTGTTTGAGTTATGATGCAATGTGCCACTCACTTGTGCTGCCTCTGATGTACCTGCTTCTGTTCTGGCCACTGGCCCTGTTTGAGTTATGATGCAATGTGCCCCTCACTTGTGCTGCCTCAGATGTACCTGCTTCTGGTCTGGCCACTGGCCCTGTTTGAGTTATGATGCAATGTGCCCCTCACTTGTGCTGCCTCAGGTGTACCTGCTTCTGTTCTGGCCACTGGCCCTGTTTGAGTTATGATGCAATGTGCCCCTCACTTGTGCTGCCTGAGATGTACCTGCTTCTGTTCTGGCCACTGGCCCTGTTTGAGTTATGATGCAATGTGCCACTCACTTGTGCTGCCTCAGATGTACCTGCTTCTGTTCTGGCCACTGGCCCTGTTTGAGTTATGATGCAATGTGCCGCTCACGTGTGCTGCCTCAGATGTACCTGCTTCTGTTCTGGCCACTGGCCCTGTTTGAGTTATGATGCAATGTGCCCCTCACTTGTGCTGCCTCAGATGTACCTGCTTCTGTTCTGGCCACTGGCCCTGTTTTTAGTTATGATGCAATGTGCCACTCACTTGTGCTGCCTCAGATGTACCTGCTTCTGTTCTGGCCACTGACCCTGTTTGAGTTATGATGCAATGTGCCACTGAGTTGTGCTGCCTCAGATGTACCTGCTTCTGTTCTGGCCACTGGTCCTGTCTGAGCTATGATGCAATGTGCCCCTCACTTGTGCTGCCTCAGATGTACCTGCTTCTGTTCTGGCCACTGGCTCTGTGGGTACTGTGCTGCTTCTTGCCCCTTGGTTGTGTAGCTTCTCATGGACATGCTCTGTACCCTCTCATTGCCCTGCTTGGAACTGTGCTGCTTCTTGCCCCTTGGTTGTGCAGCTTCTCATCGACATGCTCTGCACTCTCTCATTGCCCTGCTTGGAACTGTGCTGCTTCTTGACCCTTGGTTGTGCAGCTTCTCATGGACATGCTCTGCACTCTCTCATTGCCCTGCTTGGAACTGTGCTGCTTCTTGCCCATTGGTTGTGCATCTTCTCATGGACGTGCTCTGCAATGTGTACTGGCCACTGGGCTGTCTCCTGGGTACATCAGAGTGCTATCTTTGTGATGTTTAATAAAGTCAGTTACTCTTGTTGTGTACTTTGTCAGTGTCCGTGCTTGTTGTGTACTTGCATTGTGGATTTCTTGTGATTTACAACATGCCCTGTCTACTACTTTCACATGACCAATGGTCTGTTTTTGTTTTCAGCTCTAACAGGGAATAGAATTTGTCTTGTCTGTGTGACAGAGGCTGGGCCGCTGGCGGTCGTTTACAAATGCAGTGACCACCCAAATCGGTCCACCAAGGCTGCCCAAACAGGCAGCCCTCAGCTGGGACTGGACACCGGCCCCTCGGGCATTGCCCTAGTGCCCTCGTTGCCAATCCGACGCTGCTGATGTGGACAGGTACCAGTGTTCATGTATGCTGTGGCGTGGTATGTGTGTATTGCATGTTTGCTTACCTGCTGCGGCTTCCACGACGGTGCATGACTTGATGGTGGTGAAGTACAAACAGGGCCGGGAAGGCGTGTAGAGCTGGGTCCATGGTGGTCGGGTCCGTGCGGTGGGTCTCGTGGCACTGCTTTCCCTCTCCGTTGTGGTGCTTCCGCCGTCTATGAGATGGAGGTGTTTCTGCTGCGGTATTCTGGTTTGTTTGCGACTCCGTAAAATTGCGGACGGTCGGGACGTCATTCCGCACGGCAGTGAGCCTGGATTAGCTCCGTCTGCCGTGGTGTCTGGTGTGTTCCCGCGGCGGTTCACGTTTTTATGCGGCGGGTGGTAAATGTGCCCAGTTCCCCTTCCTAATATGGCGGACAGAAGGCCCGCTGCTGGCGGACGATGAGGTGCATTTTCCGCCGCCTCCAGCACAGCGGTCATGCATCCGTCCGCCATCATAATCGGCCCCTAAGTGTGCCAGGGTTGGTAAACCAAATGCTACTAGTGGGCCTGTAGCACTGATTGTGCCACCCACATCAGTAGCCTTGAATAGATGTCTCAGCCCTCCAACTGCAGTACTTGTGCACAGTTTGTTAGCTGCCATGTTGACCTGACAAGTGCACCCACTTGCCAGGCACTAACCTTCCCTTTTATTACATGTTAGTCACACCTAAGGTAGGCCCAAGGTACCCCTGTGGGCAGGGTGCAGTGTATGTAAAAGGTGAGGCATACCCTGGTGTGTGAGGTATGTCCTGATAGTGAAATACTGCCAATTTAGTTTTTCACTATTGCAAAGGTATCTGTTCCCATAGGATAGAATGGGGAGTTTGCTTATAACATCATATAAGCATAAATACATCTGGGAACAAGAAAGGAAAATAAAGTTTAGTATACCTGAACTCCGAATGTTATATTGCATGTTTTAGTAAGAGTGATTTTTATATTCTGTGTTTGAAAATACCACTTTTAGAAAGTAGGTATTTTCTTGCCTAGCCATTATGTGTGCCTTTCTAGGATGTGTATTGACTGTATGGCTTGGCAGTGACAGGGGCTGGGGATGTGCAGTGGCTTCAGAGAGTCTGGATGAGTCAGGGCTGGGCTCAATAGAACTGGGCTGCATTTAGGGTAGGAGGAGGAGATTTCCTTTCACCTGAATAGGCCTGGTCTGCCTTCCACAATGCTGTCTCCAACTTCAACTGGTTTTGACTGGACTCAGGGCTTCTCTGCCACCAGAAAACAAAGGATTTTGCTGTATAAATGTTGTTGCCCCGACCCCAGAACTTTAGATCATCCCTGGATTTCAAGAGGACCCTTTGGCAAGGAGAAGATCTGGCGAGACTGAGGAGAAGTACTGCCCCTTTGCTGTGTGCTGTGTGGTGTTGGCCAGCAGTTGCTTTTTCTGCCAAGGAAAGGAGAAGGACTTTACTGTGTGCTGCGTCCTCTGCTTGAAGGAGATCTCCAAGGGCCTGTGTGTGCTGGCCTCCTGTTCTGAAGTCTCAGGGCCACAAAGACTTCACCCCCAGCTCCCCTGAACTCTGCTGCAGTGAGTACTGGCCTGCCCAGGGGTGCCTGTGCCAGTTTTGGACCTCTGATGGTTGTTGTTGCTGTTTGGGAGCTGGAACAAAGAAGAAACTTGAAGAATTGCTAATATTGATGCATCACTCTTCTTGCGGCTGTTTTTCCGATGCATCTCCATGGTGCAAAAAGAACTTCCACGCATCGCCGTTCCACTGCGAAAATCGACACAGCACCTGTTGCCTCTGCAAAAATTGACACATCGAGGGATTGTGGATGAAGAAAATCAACGCAGCGCTGCTCAACGCCGCCGCATTGATCACTGACACGGCCAGGATTTCCACGCATCGCACCTGTGCAGCAAGTTTTCCCAACTCATCACCTGCAGGCCGGAACCGTCATGAAGAATCGACGCATCAGTCCCCATACAGACCAGATTTGACGCAACTCTTCCTCTGTGTTCAGCGGGACTGTCAAATTACCTCTCCAAGGTCTCAGGAGTTGACTCATCTCTTTGTTTCAGACTCTGCAGCTGTTTGGCCTTGTGAATTTTGACGCTACTACAGATAAAAAGTCACGCATCCATAGTTTTCTTGGGTACAAGTTCTTGAAACGTTTTGAAAGTCATATTTTTAAATTGTGTATGAAGGATTTTTGTCTTTTCGGTCTTGTTGGGTTTAGATAATGATATTTTCTTTTTCTAAACTGGTGTTGTGTCCTGTTGTAGTGTTTTCTCTGTGTTACTGTGTCTGTTGGTACAAATACCTTACACATTGCCTTTGGGATAATCCTGTCTGTTCGTGCCAAGTTACCAAGGGGGTGAGCAGGGGATGTCTAAAGTGTGTATCCCCCTTACCCTGACTAGAAGAAAGGGTCCCTATTTGGACAAAGGTACCTTCCTCTGCTAACTAGAGACCCCCATCGCTAACAGTTATTCACCATGTTTTGTGCTGGAATTACTACTGTTCCTTGTTGGCTGTAGTAAGTTTAAATGATAAATTTGGCTTCACCCCATTTTAGAGGTGGAAACATGTAAGTCTACACTTTTGTATAACTTTATACTCATTGATATTAACCCCTCCCATGCTGGTGATGGAACCACTCCGTCTTCAGCTGCGGTCGCGCTGTGCTGATGACAGAGCGGTTCCGTCACGGCCCGTTTGGCATGCCTGCGCGGCGCGGATTCCGCGCCTGCGCTGACCGTTCCATTGAGCGGACAGGGCCACAACGGAACCGCCCTGTCATGAGCACAGCGCAACCGCGGCTGGTGACGGAGCGGTCCGTCACCAGCATGCGCCCGCCGCGTGGCCGCCCCGCCCCTTAGCACTGTGGCGGAATAGCCACCGCAGAGAAGGGGTTAAATAGCCCAAAGTTTAACAGTACTCAAAAGTGTAAGCAAAAATGTACACATGTAGATTTACTCACATGTAAGACTACCTTTTTGAACAGCCCCATTATATTTTGTACACAGCAGCTATGCATAGTGCACAGAGCTGCAGGAGAGGTTTCAGGTTGCTAGGATATAAAAATATGTGGATGGTAACAATGGCCACTTTTTCTACATCGTGCATCATGGAAATGTTTTAATTTCAAGCATTCAGGTATGTCACACACACAATACTAATGTGTGCAGGGAAGCACCATCTCCAGACAAACAAACTCTGGTACTTTTGTGCAGATAGTTGGGAATTGTCCAACATATTTGGAACAACAGGCAGTGTTACTGGGGTACACCTATCGTAGTGGTTATTACAATTTAAATAAAATATAACATTTTCTGTCACCATCATGCAGTGTCTTGTAATCTCCCACAGTATACTGACCTCCAAGACCCATGTGTCGTACAGACATCTGCTGAAACTCTCAGGGCCTTATTACTGCAACACTGTTGCAGAAAGGAACCATCCAACCTCAGGTCGATGTTTCTGACCGCAGTATTTTGATGCGACCGCCCATGGTGTGGTCACAAACCTCCATTTCTCAATGGAAGGTTGTGCAGTTGGCAGAAAGGCCTGCAGCACAAGCTTCCACTAAGAAATTGAGGTTTTGAAACATCCCTGCACCATGTGGCAGACACCATGTGGTGAATGCCACATGGTGCAGGGATGTTTAGGAGGGCAGCTATGATGCCCACCAGGCCCATTGTGGATGGACATGGGAGAACAGGGCCCTGCTAGGGGTCCCCAAGGTTGCATTCTGACAGCATTTCCATGTCAGACAGGCCAACATGGAATGGCTGTCAGGAAACCGGTATCATAATCCTTATGATGGAGCCGCCGTAATAAAGGGAACCACATTGGAACAACCCCGCAGGTTTTTTTTTCTTTTAGTTTTTCCAAAAACATTATTGAGAATTGAACAACGTAAAGTTACAAAATTGCACCATGTCAAAATACTATGAACAGCTATACGATAGGGAATAGCGAAGATTACCTCATACATGTACTACTGAAAATCAATATAAATGAAATAATTCGTGGAAACACCAAAACAATAAAGGGGAACCACCGTGAGAGGCACCATGTGTGAAGAGGGAAGACATTGAGAAATGGGGGAAGTGAGAGCAGAACAAAGGCAACTCATTGACCTTCACAGGCGGCCGCCGAGGGCGGAGCGCTGCCAGGGAATGTGGGGTGGTCGCCGGGTGCTGGGGATTGTGACTCAGAAGGTAGGATACAAGCGGTCCCCATATATAAAGTGGGCGGGATCTGGCAGGCATTAGGTCCCAGAATTCGGACAGGAGAGTCTGGCAACAGGAGGCATCCTCCAGCCAAAGGGCCACCTTAGGTGCAGGCCTATGAACCCAACTCATGGAGACACTGCGCCGCACGAGGACAGGCAGCATGGCAATCAATCTATGGGAGGCATCTGAACAAAATTTAACAAAGCCTAAGAGGCAAAGCAGAGGGTTTGGTAGGACCATCAACGAGGTGATCTAAAAAATTGCAATGCAGACCTCCCACCAATAATTGGAGACCTGGGGGCACAGTCAGGCAAGGTGGGAGAAGTCAGTCACAGAGCAGCGCAGGCATCTGTCATTGGCAATGAGCGCAGAGCAGCGCAGGCATCTGTCATTGGCAATGAGTCCCATCTTGTGCAGTTGTACAAGGGTCCTATAGAGCCTGTGTAAATACTTAAAGTGGATAAGGTGCAGACGATAGTTAAGGGAGAGACGTTTAATCTGAGTGCAGCAATACAGCCAATCGGCTTGGGAGATTTCGACACCTAGGTCCTCTACCCACGCACACTCGCCCTGTCAGTAGAGATGGAAGATGCTGCTAACGTGAGAGCGTAGATTTTAGATACTAATACCTTTGAGGAGGGGGACGTGTAAAGGAGATCGAGAGTGGCCATCAAGGAAGGAGTCTGGGGGAACGAAGGGTGAAGCTTCCTGCAGACAGCCCGGAGCTGATAGTAGAGAAAAGTGTCAATGGAGCCAGAGTCAGCAGCAGGTGTGAAGAATGTGTTTCCAGGGTAGAGATCAGACACAGTAGGGAGCCATAGACGGGTGGCGTGCTTCACCATCACAGAAGACTGGAGAGGAGGAAAAGCCGGGTGATAAGCGATGGGCATCGCATCTGCAGGAAGCATGTCCAAACCTGAGATATTCCGGAGCCCCTCCCATGCCCAGCGCAGGGTCTCAACCATATCAATCTCAGCACATGGAGGTTTCACCGGGACAAAGAAAGTGGTAGTGAGTGGCCATGGACAGCCAAGTCAGCCACCACCGCGACGTGGGGCTTGAACGGAGTGGGATAAAGCCAGAAGTGAAGAAAACTGGCCTGGGCGCTGAGGGCATAGAGTTTAAAATCAGGGGCACCAAGCCCACCGCATGACATTGGGAGGGTCAGACTATTGTATGCGATCCTGGGTTGTCGGCTGGCCCAGATCAGAGTGATTATTAAAGAACTAATTTTACAGAAAAAGTAGGCGGTGAGAGGGATGGGGATATTGACGAATCTTCGGAAGCACTACCTTCTTGGCAATGGCTATGCAACTGGCTAAAGATAGTGGCAACCGGCTCCAGAAGGGGATCTTAGACTCAAACCAGTACACCGCGTGACCAAAGTTGGCCCTCCAAAGTTCACCGACATCCCTACTCAGCCAGATCCCAAGGTACCTAGTGGGCTCAGACACCCACACAAAGGGATTATCCGGATCGAAGGGCATCGAGTCATCAGTAAGAGGAAACAGCACATACTTGTTCCAGTTCACCTGGATGCCAGAGTAGTCGCCAAAGCGAATCACCTCCCGATCCAGTGGGCTGAGATTCTCTTGAGGGTTGCAAACGTAGAGGGTAACATTGTCCGCGTACAAGGAAACAAGTAGAGCACGAGCGGCAAAGCTGATGCCCCTCTGGGTAGGATGTTGGCGCAGTCGAGCCGCAAGAGGCTCCATTGCGACGGCGAAAAGCATGGGTGACAGTGAACACCCATGCCGAGTACCATGCTTGATGGAGATGGATTCAGAAATGTGGCAGTTGAGCCGGAGATGGGCGGTGGAAGGGTATAGAAGAGCAACACTTTACATATAAAGACCGGACTGAAGCCCAAGCGGGGAGGAGATAAAACAGGAAGGGCCACTCTAAGGTGTCGAAGGCTTTAGTGGCGTCAAGCAAGGTGGCCACTGCTGGGAGCGCTGGGTTTATTTGATGGAGAACGGAAAAAATTGTCCGAAGGTTGTGGGAGGTCGCATGGCTGGGGATGTAGCCAGACTGGTCAGGACGGGCAATGAGTGGCATGAGGGGGAGAAGACGCGAGGTGAGCAGTTTAGCACAAATTTCATTGTCCATATTTATGAGCGACAGGGGGCGATAAGAATCTCGCAGCTCAGGTGATTTGTCCGGGTTGAGGAGTAAAGTGAGTAAGGCCTCGTGGAGCGATGGGGGAAGCTGTCCTGCATCAGAGGACTCATTACACATGGCGGCTAAGTGAGGGACCAAAATAGGAGCACAGGCCTTGTAGGAGGAGGCCGGCAGGCCATCCAAGCCAGGGACCTTGTCACCCAGCATGTCATTAATCGCAGCTAGGATTTCTTCTTTGGAGAAAGGTTGCTCTAGGAACTCCCGGGGGGGATTACCGAGCCATAGAAGCTGGAGGGTGTCAAAGTATCGGTCAAGGACCTCACACGAAGGCACTGAGCCGGCCGTTTAAAGTTGTGTATAAAATGTAATAAAACGCTCTTTGATTTCTTTAGGTGAGGTAGTTCGATCAGGACCGCCATCCCTGAGGGCGTTAATATAGGATGCGGCCCGAGGCGGGCGAAGAAGGTTATCCAGGGTTTTTCCAGGGCGATCAACCTCGCCAAAATGACGTGCCCGTGCCTCTCTACCTAGAAATGCAAGTTCTCTGCTGGCCTCATCAGTAAACTCGGTAAGTTTCCCCCGTATCTGGGCAAGTGTATCGGGATTGGGGTCCCGAGAGTGAGAAGAGTCAAGATCCTTCATCTCCATTTCCAGATTGTCAGGAGTACTGTGGATGGAGCGAAGGACACCGGACTGTTTAGAAATACATTCGCCAAGAATAACGACTTAAACCCTCCCATAGCATGGACAGGGAATCTAAGGAACCCTCATTGAGCTTGAAGTAATTTGTGATTGCAGTTTGTATCTCATCACAGAATACCGAGTAGTGCAGAGCATTAGGGGAAAGCCGCCAGGAGAAACCGCGGCGGGGGAGTGTGGAAGGCACAGGCATAGGCAAACAGAAATGTGGTTGGAGAGGGTGCGCGCCATACGGTCAACAGAGATAAGCCAAGCTAGGGCATCGGGGTAGTGATCCAGAGGTCCAAGAGGGATCAGCAGCCGCGGGAGCCAGTGACATAAGTGCCTTGTGCGTGTCGAGCGAGTGTGGCACCATGCGTCCTACAGGGAGTTGTTAGTGAGAATGGAGCTGAGGAGGGCAGTGGCACTCGGGTGAGAAATGCAGGGAGCGGACCAATCGAGGGTAGAATACACCCCCGCAGGTTTACCTCCGACTGCCGTCATCCTAATACGGTGGTCTGACTGTAAATCTACCATTTCAATGATGACGCCTTGGTACTGGACATTCTAACGACATCCAGTATATTAGACACACCGTTAGTCAATACTAATGCTTAAACTGATGATTGGAGCAAACTACTGAATTTGAAACGAGTATACACTACCACACATGGAGCAATCATGACTGAATACCATAGAGCAAACTGTGCCCCCACTCGCTTGATTGGGACTAACGCACCAAGACTTTTCTTGGAGGATAAAAACTTTCGGAAGCATTGGTACCTGATCGCGTGGCGATGCACTAGGGATTGGCTGATATTATTAGCACAGCAAAATGAATAGCTGATACCATCCTAATAGCTAGATCCAAACCCTAGAGGCACAACTGAAGACAGTGGTGACAGCCAGATTATTTAAGAAAAACTCAGACGAGACCAACAAGACCACAAAAGTGTACAAGGAATCTTTATTGCCCACTAAGATAAATACGTTCAAAAAAGACCTTGCGAAATTTGCTCTTGATAAGATCTACCCCTATACCAGTGATGATTATAAACCACCTGAATTCAATTGTGGGGGCCAGTGATATTATTCCAACTACTCTTCTTCAGACAGGGAGGAATGGTCCAGCGACTCAGATTCAAGTACGGACACCTCACGATAAAACGCACAAAGGAGAGGACAAAGGAGATGGAGTGGGACCATGAAGAGGTCCCTCAATGAATCAATGGTGGCCCTGCAATCCTTGGGGCTACAACCCCATCCCTTCAACCACTGGGCTTAGGAACACAAGGTCCCATGATGGGATTTCAGCCGCCTCCACCGTCACGTTACAATCAGTCTTTTTAAGGCCAGGGCAATGGATGGTCAAGAGTAAGAAGACGACAACAAGGCCACTGGAGTCCCCCAATGTCTCCACGCAACACACAGAGCATGACAAAGAGCATACCACAACCAGGGTCGAGCAGAGATCCAACTTAGTGGTAGAATTGAGTCAACGTGAAGTGACTGATGATGAAGAACGCGTACTCAACCGAGGATTCAGATTCGTACCTACATTTACTGGGGACCTCTTCCAGTTACATCAGGAGATACACCAATCCTTCCGCAAAATAAGGCTACGTTCTTTTTTGCTGAGAAAACATTGGGTACTTAGGCACCCCACGAATTGCAACAGTAAGAGAGCGATATACCTCATCACATGCCCATGTAGACTTAAATATGTTGGCATGACCACCCGCAAAGTTAGAATCCGGATATCAGAACACAAAAGTACTATCAGGTGTGAGAAGAAGGCAACAAAACTAATAAAACATTTTTGGGAGAAGAACCGCCAAGCAGATGCCATGAGATGGACACTCCTAGATAAACCTAACTTGTCTCCGACAACACCCAATATGACTAAGAGGCTATAGAGGATTGAACAAAGATGGGTGTTTTAGCTGGGCTTATCAGAAAGTGGGTTGAATGATGAGATACCATGGCTATCCCTTTCGTAGACTTTTCCTGTACCTTATTAGGATACCTAATGCCAAGCAGATAAGACTAACTTTCAGGCGAGTGAGGTTAAAGACGAAATACACTATAGCTACACACATGATTTATTCCATTTTTAGGATATAGGCATATCACTCTCACTGCATGACTCAAAGACGTGTGACGTCACGATTTGGATTCATACATCGACCTAAATACATGACACAATATAGACCAGCCCTGTTATGTACATAACATACTTGTCCTATATGGAAAAACAATCCACTTATTGTTGCTAATTGAAAACTATGTATACTTATATAGAAGTCAAAGCTCAAATAACACCTGTCCACATTCAGTTTTCACTACAGTTCAATCAGAATATATAATATTTTTTCCTTGGCCACCTGTAATCATGGGTAACCGACTCTAAGTATTCTGTGTTCCAGTTCACTATTATTTATGTGCTTTAATTTCTTAAGGCGTTCACACAATCATTTCTCATAGTCAGGAATACCTTACTGCCTGACCAAATCCCAGCAGTGCTCCTGCAAACTACATGTCCAGGCATGCCTCAGGACTACCCCAGGAAGTAGTAATCAGGCAATTCATCCCTTTCTGTTATAATCAAGTGCTGTTCAGCTGCCTTCGCCCGATATCCCTGTCCCAGGGCACACGGTACTGTATCTAAATACATGACAGCAGTAAGTCAAGCAATTTTGTCTAGTGACTGAGTATTTATATGCCGGCTGCTCTGCTTCCGGCGACCTTCAACACTTAATAATTATGGGCCTAATACCTAGATGTGGCGGGATACGCCTGTTGGTGTTTCCGCACCGTAAGGAATATGTGCAACTACCGTTGTTGGTTTCCATTAAATGAGACTGCCAGCAGCAGGTACTCAGCGTCAATAAGTCTGTTAACTTTCTCGACCTTGCGATGCGTTTCCGCTATGAGCAGTGACTTCTTTGAGCTTTACCTTATGGGGTCATTTTCATAATTTGATATCTACTAAAAATCTGATGCATTGGCTCGGTGAAAACTTGAGCGGGATTTACCCAGTTTATCACGTCCACAGATGCTTTCTATTGTTTGATCTTGAATCAGCAGCATTTTATGCAACTATGGTGTAGTATCCTGCGAGACACATTCTAGTATCCCGCAGGAAGTTGTCATGCAAGCCACACCCTCGAGGGCTGGGCACACTGCACCCCCACACCCATCCATCACGGTTGCCACGAGTGACGTGGCCCCATCCATAAAAGGGCCCGGGTGCACGTGCTCGAGGCCAGTTACTGCTATATCGACCCTGGGGTCTGTGTCCATCATTGCCGTGATGTGGGCCTGAGGCCCAGCACCACATTAGCGACAAGGCGGGTAGCCATCCCCACGTGCCTGCTGCTCTGCGCATCATCGTCCTTCGTGGGGGATGACATAAGCCAGGCGAGCAGCACCCCCACCGAGAAAGCGGTAAAGGGGAGGACATGTGACCCCGGTAAAGGCGAGTGGCCCGCGATGCCAACTACGCACCCGCCTCAAAGCCTACCGGTGCGTCCACAAAACCCAGTAACTGCCTGAGTCCGGAAAAGGGGGAGGCACCCACACCCCCATGACGATGCCTGCTCTGTACCCGCTGCTGCATTCTAATCAGTGCCTCCACAAGTGAGAAGCCTGGCGCCATCTGCTCGCAGCACACCAAAAAGCCTGTGAATACAAGGAGGACTGTTGTTCAGCAGCCCAGCCAGCCAGAGAGCCGCACAAAGGTAGGAGAGGCCACCCCTCCATGGATGTGTGCCTCTGCCGCAACCCCATGCTGTCGGGACATCCACCCTGCAACGGATGGTGAGCGAGAAACCGAGCCTCCAGCCCCTCTCTGCGGCCGCTCCTGCGCAACTCGACACACAGCCAGCGGCAGCTGAGCGGACGCGGAAAGAGAGCCCAGCAAACTCCATGCCACCTAGCGATACCGCAAACCTCCCCATGGTCGCATTCGAGTCAGCCTCCCAGCCTGGGGCACGTACAGATAGCGAGAGAAGCAAAGGCTGCCGCCGCCCGCTGTGAGGCCTGAACCCATGTGAGCCGGGAGGCGAAGATACCCATGCCACATGGCCAGTACTTACAGCACCTCCGTCACCCCCAGCAAGATGCCCAGCCCACGTGCGCCGCCCCTACCTTCCTCAAATAAACAAAAAATGTGCCAGTACTGTGCAATAATTGAAAATTTCACAAAGGGAACGGGCTAGAAATCGCCCTTTACCACAGACCACTCTTTCAGTCAAAGTTTTATTATCAAAGTTCGATGAATTTATTTTAATTTGATTTTTCTTTTTAGGAGGAGCAAAAAGATTTTTTGAAATGAAACAACACAATGGAAAGTTAGGGCATTAGTCTAATGTATTCATTATGGATGACATAGGGGAAAATATCAGGACTTTAATTTGGGGGAAATTTGGGGAAAAAAGGGGGATAGGGCATAAAATGCCGCTCAGTGAGAAAAGAGAGAAATTTTAAACATTTAACGCATTTCACTCATGGACATGAATAGACGGCAGACAACACGAATTAGTGGTAGAAGAAAAAAGGGGGAGTTTTTTTAGAAAAAGGGGACGAAAGGTATTTTGCATTATAGGCCCTACAGCGATTCTATTTAAATTGGCAGGTAAAACCTACTTCATTCAATGTAAGGATACACTAATTACTTTATATTCATGAAATAGACCATCAGTAGTTATAATATTTACAAAACACATTTGTGATCGATTGGTCTATACAAACAAAGAAAAATAGGTCGACGCGTTTCAAATCCCTACGAATCTAGGGATTCTCTTCAGGACCAAACAACTGAATCTGTACTTCTTCATGTGATCTTCACTTCCGTGAGGTTGTGGGTTGGTCGAGCGTTCCCTACTTAGTCCAATTTATTGCAGAAATCCAAATCCATCATGTTAAATTTTTGCGCAATTTTTAATTTTTTATTTGGTCTTGCAAGTTGACCGGTATCCTCCTCAATGCATTACTTCCACACCCATCCATCTCGGGTGCCACGAGTGACATGGCCCCGTCAATAAAAGGGCCCGGGTGCACGTGCTAGAGGCCAGTTACTGCTATATCGACCCTGGTGTCCGTGTCCATCATTGCCGTGATGTGGGCCTGAGGCCCAACACCACATATGGCTACCGTTCTTGAATCATTGGGCACAGAGAGCAATGGCTGCAGTGGTAAAGGACCAGTCTACGGTTGTTTTCCATTCTGACTACAAACACGTAACTGGTAATTTTTTGTATTACACCCATTTCCCACTATGCTACAAACAGTTTGTCCCCTTTTGGTTGTCGGGATCATAACACATTAGCAATAACTTTTATGGTACGTCCCTTATGAATGTGGAATCTACACACATCCATTTTAATACTTCTATCTGAGACTGAGTTTAATTGGTCTCTACTTCTTTTTTATGCTTGTCACTATCACCACAATTTGAGAAACATCTCTAACACCACAACCTTTACCTAATAGGTTGGAGTTGCAATAGCACCTTAGGCAATTTTGCTAGGACAGATGGGTCACTTTCCTGACTATTGCATGTGAGTGGCTCTAATCTGCTACGATGCTACAACATGTCTTAGAATTGCATGACATCCTCTTTGAGATGACAGATTCTACTTGTTTCTTGTTGTAGCGATGTCGGTTTTTCATAACAGATGTATGAATAACTGTGTTTTGTAATTCTTCGCATTTTTTAATTGTCAAATATGGGCTGATGTAACTCACAATTTCAAACTGATTAAACTGCTTGGTATGTTGTTTATGTTTCATCCACATGTCCTACCGGTGATTCCGTCCTTTTGATTTTCTTGGATCACTGGTTTTGTATTCCTACTTTATATACCTATGCAATGTTCTTTTTGTTGCACCTTGTTTACTTGTCACGGAAGTAGCTAATATAAAGATCCTGAAGAGAGCCACCATACTGATGAGGTCATTAGCTGAAACATGTTGATCACTATCCAGTAAGACTGAATATAATGGCTTTAGTTGTATTTTTTTAACCCTAGCACAAGATAGCCAGAATAAAGGTCAGGAGGTTAACCTTGTAGTTAGTTTTAACTCACTCCCTCATTTGCACTGCACCACTCACAAGACCCCACCAGCTCACATTGGGTTTTAGTAACAAACCCTCTAATAAAAAACATCCCTCAGCTCCTCCCTCGCAGCGAGACCACTGGTCGAAGGCTTTCCAACCAACATCGTAATGAGGCCCTAAATACTGAGTAGGGCAAGAAATAGCACTAGCACATAGATTGAGTGTGTTTTATGTCCACAAAGTACCTGTTTCCCAAAATGCCTTCCTGCATGTATATCAAACCATGCAAAAAGCACCTCATTCCTTCATTATAGGTATTTCTTGCAAGGTATGCTTAGGTAAAGTATATGTCGTAAATCAGCATTTATGCAGACAAAGTGACTTTATGTTGCATGCATAACGTGGGTCTAAACTCAATTGTGGGTCTTTTTCCTCCTTCAAATCTCGGTATATGGTGATCACTAAATAAATCAATAAAAAAATGTATTAAAACAACATTTAGGGCAGAGAAACGCATGGAGGGTCTGGAATCTTGGGAGCTATTTAGAGACGGGGCTGTAATGAAAGAAAATTGTCTTATGTGAATACAGCATGCATCTGGGTGCCTGTTATTAGAATTAACTAAAAACATTTTGTATAACCATGTTTGTTACAAATTAAATAATAGTAAAAATGATAGTAATAGTGTCTGATCTTATTTTTGAATAATTTTGTTTTGTAATGCTTCGCATTTTTGAAATGTCCTGATGTAACTCACATTTTCGAACTGAATAAACTGCTTGAAATGTTGTTTATGTTTCACCCACATGTCCTACTGGTAATTCCATCCTTTTCATTTTCTTGGATCACTGGTTTTAAATTCCTACTTTATACCCCAATGCAATGCTCTTTTTGTTGCACCTTGTTTACTTTTCACGGCAGTGGTTAATATAGAGATCCTGAAGAGAGACACGATACTGACGAGGTCATTAGCTGGAACATGTCGATCACTATCCAGTAAGACTGAATATTATGGCTTCAGTTGTATTTTTTAACCCTAGCACAAGGTAGCCAGAATAACGGCCAGGAGGTTAACCTTGTAGTTAGTTTTAACTCACTCACTCATTTGCACTGCACCGCTCACAACACACCGCCAGCTCACATTGGGTTTTAGTAACAATCCCTCTAATAAAAAACATCCCTCAGCTCCTCCTTCGCAGCGAGGGGGTTTGTTGCCCATACCATGACTAGGCTTCATGGTGCAAGGAGTTTTCCCAATGATGAAGCATGCCACCATTGGTGGGTGAGGGAAACCGTCCTTAAAAGGGACACCCCCCTGTAAGTCAGTTCCTTTTGCGTTCTCTTGCTGTACCAGACCCGAGGGCTCGGTGTGTATTGAGGCCCCATGTGGTGCCTGGCAAACGGTACAGGGATGCTTAGGGGGGCACCTATGTGCACCCAGGCCCATTGTGGATGGCCAGGGTTTGAGGCGGCCCTGCTAGGGGCCCCCAAGGTTGCTATTTGACATTCTTTCCATGTCGGACAGGCCGACATGTTATGGCTGTCAGAAACCAACATCTTAATCCTAATGGCGGAGCCGACGTAATTAAGTGATTAAAAGGTCTGTCTGATGGACCACCAGGTTCCTTGACCCCATTGGAACTACGTCAGACTCCCCCCGCAGGTTTATCTTCGACCGCCGTCATCCTAATACGGTGGTCAGACTGTAAATCTACCATGTCGAGTAGATAGCATCAGACCACTGGTCGAAGGCTTTCCAGCCAACATCGTAATGAGGCCCTAAATACTGAGTAGGGCAAGAAATAGCACTAGCACATGGATTGAGTGTGTTTTATGTCCACAAAGGACCTGTTTCACAAAATGCCTTCCTGCATGTATATCAAACCATGCAAAAAGCACCTCATTCCTTCATTATAGGTATTTCTCATAGGGTATACTTAGGTAAAGTATATGTCGTAAATCAGCATTTATGCAGACAAAGTGACTTCATGTTGCATGGATCACGTGGGTCTAAACTCAATTGTGGGTCTTTTCCCTCCTTCAAATCTCGGTATATGGTGATCACTAAATAAATCAATAAAAAAATGTATCCAAAAACATTTAGGTCAGGGAAACGCGTGGATGGTCTGGAATCTTGAGAGCAATTTAGAGACAGGCTGCAATGAAAGGAAATTGTCTTATGTGAATAAAGCATGGATCCCGGTGCCTGTTATTAGAATTAACTAAAAACATTTTGTATAACCATGTTTGTTACAAATTAAATAGTAAAAATGATAGTAATAGTGTCTTATCTTAATTTTGAAGAATTGCTCAAAACTATTATTAAAAATGTATTAATATATTGAAATTAATTTACAATTTAAAACAAAGTTCATTTGAGAAGCTTGTATATTGCATATTTTTCTTTAAGTAGTCATCATTTAATATCAGCTGATATTCATATCTTACATAAAATACATTTGACTTATAAAAAGCAACTTTATTTTGTGTATTTGGCGATTCTGATTATGTTTCACAACTAGTGTTTAAAGCTATTTTGAATTTGAATATAGGGTATTGAATTGTTTTTTTATTCTTCACAATTGAAACGTCTTGTTTTATTTTTCTTGATTCGTGCTGAGTGACTTTTTTATTCAGCAAGTAAGTGGAATTGAACCTCTGGGAGAATCTGTAGATTCTGTTTATCTGCTTCCAGCTAACAGGAATGAAAACATGAAGGTAGATAGGTGGCATCTTGCAAAGAATCTTGAACCGCTGAAAGATTATTGGCGCGTCCTTTCCACAAATCACAAATTGCCACAAGATTTTAGGATGAAATGTGTAGAAGGTAAGTCAGAATCTGGAAGTGTTTGCCATGTCCGACTACAGAGAAAATGTCGGCCATTTTTTTGCCCGAAATTCACTTTGTGGACATTTAAAAAAAAATTGATTGATCTGCTTGTTCTATGTCTTGTCGAAAATGTCACCGCAACCAGTTATGACCATGAAATATTACCTGTTCTATGGAACAATTACAATAATAAGTGATGTTTTATTTGTAAGCAAGAGCTTAGAAAAACACGGGAAATATCTAATATTCAAATGAAATTGGAGGAAAAATAAGCAAACAAAATTAGGTTTGTTTCTGGTAAATATTTGCAAGCAAGGGACTTCCAGATACCATAAAACTCCTTAACAGTAGAAAAGAAACAGCGGTACGTTTGCATCTTAAATTAATTAAGTGTTTAAAGTAACCATCTGGAAGATTGGATAATCCTTAAATTGTAACTGCCGTGTCAGAAGATTTCTAAGCATGTTGTTCAACTAATTAGTTTTGATCGTTAAATTGCAATTAAAATGGACTTTGCTTTTTCTTTTGCTAAATTGGGACTGTAAAAGAAAGCGTGTACAGTACGTAGAGTCAACAATGATTTTATGTTGGTAATCTACAAGGAAATATATTACCTTGTTCAGTATGTGGCCAGAATTTCTTGCCAATGTTTAAGTAGGATATATATCGTCCTATATTTTCGTATTTTGAGGGTATCTCAAAATTGCCTTTTATATTTAATAGGTATGAATAGCAGCGCAAACACCCTGTGGTATTTTTTACTAATATAGCAACCGTGAATCCGCGACCCATCCAATCTTCTAATATCATGATAACTGACCAAATAAATCAATTCATACTTGACTCTCTGACACTATGTGTAATTCGTTCGCTTCTTTTAGTCATAATTGAATTATAGTAATGCGATCTACTGCAAAGTCCAATTGGAAAATATTGTAGTGAGTGGATTTATCTCCTTTTTTGAAGGCCCTAGAGTTCAGCCTGCTGACTTCACTTCCTTCATCCCCCGAGTTACAAGTATTAGGGGTATCAGTAAGTTCCAAGGGGCATGGTTACCAGGGCATTACAAGTGTCACCGTGATCGTTCCCTTAGGAATGGGGTACTGCATTGGAATCTGGAAACCTGCACCAAATTCCCCCTGTTATTCCTCATTCCCTCACAGTATTTTACCTTGCCCAGGTAACTCTCTTTACTGGCCGCTTCGGAATTGACCTGACAATAGTGTTAAATCTGTGCCTTCCGTGGTCAGGGGTGTTTTGTGCAGCAAATATGAATGTTCTATGCATGTAAAACAGAAACATGTATTTTCTCCCCCTAAAAGCAGCACTGGGGTCCACAAAAATGAAATAGAAAAAAAATGCATACTTCAATATATATAGTTTGATACAAAATAGCACCGTATGGCAAATTAGCACCACATTCTGGGTGCACCATTTTTTGACCACACCAAGGGCCTCATTTATTGGCGTCCTCTTTTTCCTCTTTCTATGTGTGCTGCACAATGCAGCATACATAGAAAGAGCAAAAAAGGGAGACATAAAGTTACTCCTCCCCTGGGGAGACATAAGGTTTTGGCTCATCCCCAGGTTGACTTTTTTTTAGTAGTGGTACATTTTATTTGCTTAGTTAATTAAAACCGTTGCAATACAAAAATATATATATATATATATATATGTTCATTAAAAGATCTGTCATATACATGCATAAAACTTGTTCCTTCATGATGCTTGCCTTTAAAACCACGTTAATAAACTTCCTAGTTTTGAGCAACTAATGCAGCATGATTCCTTGGCACTTTCTGTCTCCTGGTTTATAGGTTAATAATGTCTTCAAAAGCTGCCTTGCGCATTGTCTTGTGCTTTTTCTGGCTGGCTTCTTGATATTTCCATTTCTGGCATTTTGCTTCCGCACAGTCTCAGAAACTTTACTGCTCTGCAGTTCAATTGTGGGTCGCTAGGAGCGAAGCATGCCAACAGGGCTTGCCTCCTTGTTCGAATCCCTTGTTGATTAAACAGTTGTTTCAACAGTTTCTTTCGTTATTTGAGGAGTTCTTTGCAGGAGCATAATAAATGCAGCAGATCTTCCTGAGCTGTTCCACATAATCGGCACACAGAGCCTGCTTTACTCCGTAGCCAAGGTGGAAGATGCTGGGTGCAGGGGAGCAGTCCGAATCTATATTTCATGAATGCAATTTTTATATTTTTGTCGTAACCCAGATTAAAATAAGCTTGAGCACCCAGTTTTGTGTATGTATTCAAAGTCATCCATCCATGGGATCTCTGTGAAAGTGCGACCTTATCCTTCAGCCATGACAGTAGTTTTACCGTCTTCCACACTATTTTTTTTATAGATTGCGGTGGTTGTCGGTGTTTCCCAAAGTTGATTTAGCCCCAATTTATTTAAGCTACTGTGAAGATATTTCGCAGCTGGCAGTGAAGTGTGCATTTGTAGTTCTTTCCACAGCTGTTCGTTTAACGTTCCCCGAGGAGTTTTTCATACTTTATCCCATGCAGTGACGAAGACCCCTTGTCTGGCGATTGTTTGTTTCAAGACGCCAAACTCAAGTCTAATTTGTGCAGGTGAAGTGTATTTCGGCAGCCCAAAAATGACCCTGTATGCAGTTGTAACAGTGGCATCAAGTATTTTAGCGTCCTTGCCTTTCTGTACCTCGCTACCATAGGTGATTGTTGGTAGGAGTTTTGCATGAACCACCTCTGCGAGTGGCAGGATAGATGGTCCAGATAATTTAGAATTTAAGGTTTTTATGGAAGTTGCTCTTATTAAACCTTTTTGCCTTATACTGTTCTTCTGCGCCAAGAAGTGACCACTGGAATCCAGTTTCACGCCAAGGTATTTGTACTCTGTTGTGCCTTCTAATCTGGTCTCTCCCCAAAACCAGGCTGTAGTTTGTCGCCTTTTTTTCCCGATTACCATTGTTCTTGTTTTGTCTGGGTTGATCGTTAAATCATTTACATGTGAATAGTCCCGCATTGTATTTAAGAGCTGTTGTAACCCTACTTTTGTTTTGCTGATCAGGACTATATCGTCTGCATAGAGAAGACAGGGAAATGCCGTGTCTCCTAATTTCGGGGCATGTGAGTTACAGCCGATTAGCAGCGGAACTAAATCGGCTGTATACAGATTAAAAAGAGTGGGTGCCAAAACACAGCCTTTTTTCAGGCCTTTATCCATGGTAATGCATCTTGATAGGAAGGTTCCATTACCCAACTTCACCTGTAGCCATGTGTGCATATGCAGGTTTATGATCAGGTTGAGTAGGGGCTGAAGAAGTCCCCAGTGATCTAGTTTAGACCAAAGTCTGATGCGGTTAACATGATCAAAAGCAGCCTTGTAATCAATAAAGTAGAGGTAAAGTGACGATCGTGTTGCTGCTGCCTTGTCCATGAGCATTGCCATGCTTACTATGATGGTTGTTGTCCCTACTGATTTTGTGAAGCCAGTTTGTTGGAGAGGTATTGCAGATTTTTCTTTCACCCAAGCCTGATGGTCCTCCAATAACAAGCTAGCAAAATATTTTGCTTCATTGTCTAGTAGAGCTACTAAACGATAATTTTGAGGTTCCAGCTTGTCACCAGATTGATGGATAGGGGAGATGATTGATCCTCTCCATGAGCTGAGCAGGATGTTCAGCGATCTGATTTCTCTGAAAAGTGGGTCCAGCGCCTCTGCCCAGAACGTTGCCTCCTGTTTGTAAAGTACGGGTGGAATTCCATTTGAGCCAGGAGCACCTTCTCTTCTCCCCTTTCCTATCTGCCTTTTGATAGCGTTGATTTGAATAGATTGATGGCCATTATTTGAGAAGATATATTACCCAGGCTTCTTCTGTGATGTTTGTTTATTTATTTATTTTATTTTATTTAAAAAGTTTTATATAGCGCTGGCTAGACCCGGAGGTATCAGAGCGCTTTACATGAGCAACAGATCATAGTTACAGGTTACATCATTACAAAGGTTACATAGTTCTTAGAGAATGGCAACATAGTTACATGTAAGGTCGAGATAAACAATAAGCACAAATACGTAAGAGGAAAAGCAGGCAAGGTGAGAGATTCCGGGGAGGGGGGGTTGGAGCATGGGAAGTAGACAGATAATGAGGGCGGGAAAGGGGAGGGGCGGGTGAGAGACACAGCATGGGAAGAGGAGAGGAAAGGTGATGGGGACACAAACCGGTAGACGAGTCAAGGCAACGTCCAAAGTCCAGTAAGGTGTGATCCCAGGGCAGACAAGGGGAGAGATTCAGGGGAGAGAGGATAGGAGCTAGGGAAGAAATAATAAGGAGAGACGAAAATAAGTCTGCCTAAAGACCGACTGGGTAGGTGACGACCAAGAAGGGAATCCATGGCCCATCTCCTCTATAGCTAAACCAAGTAGCTCCATCGGGCGTCAGACAAAATAGTTCAGTCTCAATACATTGAGAGAGGAGGGAAGGAGAGACATAAATAGAGGGAGGATGCGGTAGGAGACGACAGGAGAGACGAAAGGAAGTGTAACTATGTGGTTCAACAATAAACCAGAAAAGATCAACAAGTAAACATTATATCAAACAATTAGCAATACAATTAGTGGAGGAGAGAAAGTAGAGAGAAAGTAGTGGGGGGTAGAGAAGGAGGGAAAGTGAGGATAAGGGAAGAGACAACCGTAGAGACAAGAGAAAGTCTGTCAAAAGACCGACTGGGTAGGTGACGACCAAGGAGGGAATCCACGGCCCATCTCCTCTATAGCTAAACCAGGTAGCTCCATCGGGCATCAGACAAAATAGTTTGGTCTCAATACATTGAGAGAGGAGGGAAGGAGAGACAAAAATAGAGGGAGGATGCGGGAGGAGACGACAGGAGAGACGAAAGGAAGTGCAACAATGTGGTTCGACAATATACCAGAAAAAGAACAACAAGTAAACATTAAATAGAACAGTCAGCATTACATTAGGGGAGGAGAGAAAGGAGAGATAAAGTAGTGGGGGGTAGGGGAGGAGAGAGAGTGAGGATAAGGGAGGAGACAACCGTAGAGACGAAAGGAAGTCTGTCTAAAAACCGACTGGGTAGGTGACGACCAAGGAGGGAATCCACGGCCCATCTCCCCTATAGCTAAAACCAGGTAGCTCCATCGGGCATCATACAAAATAGTTCAGTCTCAGGTGGTGAGGGAAGAGGTTCACAGAAAAACAGGGTGGGGACAAAGGACAGGCGCAAGCGAGGGCAGAGGACAGAAGCTGGAAAGAGTAGGAGCGGAGGGGGGACGGTTGGGGGAAGTGGGAGCACATATTGTCAGCAGCCGCAGGTTCATTTGTTTTATATAGCGCTGGCTAGACCCGGAGGCATCAGAGCGCTTTACATGAGAATCAACAATGTAACAGAAAAATTTCAACAATTACACAAAGCATTCAAAACATAAGCAATACAATTAGGAGAGGAGAGAAGAGAGTGGAGACGCCATCATGATTATGGTAAATGAACTGATTTATAGTACCCCAGAATCTGGAGCTATTGTTATGCTTGACATCGTCATGCAGTTTAGCCCATAAAACCTCCTCTATGGCTCCATTCGCATCCCTTTTCAATTTTTTGAGGACTGCCCTCTGTTTCCATAATTCTTGTAGGTTTGGTTCATCGCTGGGCTCTTGTCGCAGGTGTCTCAATAGTTGTTGAATCTTTTTTTTTGCAAGCCTAATTTCTTGCTTAGCGCTATACGATATTGGTTTGGTGCCGCTGAATCTTTGGAGGTTTGGTGGTTTGATCTTAGTTGCATGAGCCTCCATTGCTAATAGGAGGTTTCTCCATTTCTCCACTTCACCCTCACCGACCCTCGCAGCATAGTATTTTTTTGCAGTTACCAGAATCTCACTTCCGGTGGCTATCTTGAATTTGAATCTTCTTAAGTTGATGGTAACAATTGATCCTTGGAGATCCCGGCAGCACTCAAATGTTGGAGTGACTGTTTTCAGTTCTATTTCTTGGGGCCAGTGATCACTGTCTCCTTTGTTACCCAGCTCGAATGATGCAATTTGTTTGAAACGACAAAGGGAGACGAAAGAATAGTCCAGAATCTAGCTTGTTTTTGCAGAGCTGTATCTCGTCACAGGTTGGTTGTCTTTCGGTGATCTGCCGTTTAATGCCCTTAGATTAAGATGTTCCAAAACCTCCACGGTCATGTGTCCGATTTTGGTTGGTTTGCACACGTGAGGTTTTCCTTTCTGTGGGATGTTCCAGATTGCGTTTCGCACAAGCACTTCTTCTTCCACGGAGGATCCCATTAAATTGTGGTTTAAGTCTCCAGTTAAGACAAGGTCAGTTGTGGGTCCCACACTTACACATGTTTCCACAAAGTTGCACATTTCCTTAATTAATTTTATTTAATTTTTTGGTTGAATGTACACATTTAGCAACATGATATTAGAATCCATTCTATTTGATGATGGTGATGAGAAGTAGATAGTGACTGCTAGAGTTGACTATAATGGGGAACCGAATTGGCGACATATGTGACCAAGCCTCCTTGTAGATGGCCATATTTTGCTCCCCTGATGGCATTTACGAAGAAGCGCAGGAGTCCTTGAAGGTGAGGCGGGTCAGTCACCCACGTTTCTTGTAGTGCCACTATATCTAAGGCCCTGACATAGGTGACAAAATCCAGGTCCGCTAATTTGTTAGCAAGCCCGTTCACATTCCAGGAATAGATGCGTACTGTCCCTAGTGTATTTGCTTTGTTCAGTGGGCGTACATCTTGTCAGTCTCTTGTGTTATTTATGGTTCTTGCAAACCATCTTGTGTCTTCTTCCCGAGCTTGCGGTGTGAAAAGGTAATTGCGGCTTCTTGATTCCTCAAGTTGGTGCCTCTTGTCGCCTTTGTAGTACCCTATGGCTCCTCTCAGCACTGATGTACTAAGTCTGCCAAGGCCCATCTCAGGGGCCCTCAGGGGTTCTGGGATTAACAGATCTGGATATCCTGGCTTAAAGTACGGAGCGATTGTCATCCCCCAAGACTTTAGGATGACACTTTCTTTAAGTATTTTATGTGCTATTGTCGAAGAGATCCATGTTTTTTCGCCTGCCTTAAAGTCCCCACGATTAATGAATTCAATTGACTCCAGGTCTGTTGTCATTATGTCTGTGAATGAGGTTATGTGAGATAATAGCCGCAGTATATTGCCTCGGTTCAGAATGTCGTGCCTTCCTTTAGGAGTGTATTCGGGCTTGAACCATATTACGTTTGTTCCCATCGCCCCTGCCCAGA
This sequence comes from Lissotriton helveticus, assembly GCF_964261635.1. Classification (NCBI taxonomy): domain Eukaryota; kingdom Metazoa; phylum Chordata; class Amphibia; order Caudata; family Salamandridae; genus Lissotriton; species Lissotriton helveticus. The sequence goes on along the minus strand of NC_136071.1, from coordinate 641,683,663 downwards.
TAGAGACGTCATTATGGTTTTTTAAGGTGGGCTGGCTGGCCTCGTTTTGTATGCATCCTGATGCTGTTTGGATCGCTTCGGAGGGGCCTAGACTTCCTTGGCATTTTGGGCTGGTGCTGGTTCGGTTTTGTGATTGAGTTGTCATCGAGTTTTTAATTATTATTTGTGGGTCTGGTATGCCTTAAGGAGAAGCCTGACTGTTCAGTAACAACTCTACCTCCCTTTTAGCTAAGTGTTCGCTGAGAGGGATGTCCGGGTTCCCCTGGTTTGTGTGCCTCACAGCGGTGAAACTGTCATTTATAATTGAAGCCCCTGAGATATTGACGTATCTAGGATCCTGGTTGGTCTCTGAGGTTCGTTTTCCCATCCCTTTTTCTTTAACAAATCTGATTTTGGCGTGGTGTACGGTGGGATTTTCCACCAGACACTGTTGGGGGGGTCAGCTCCCACAATCTCTTGTGCGTCCTCAAGTGCGCTTGTTTCTTGCTTTCTGCTCGTTAGAGCTTGGGCGCAGCTCGACATGGTTGTGATACTGTTGGTTGCTTCTGGTGAAGGACTGTTCTGTTGCATTGTCCCATTGAGCAGTGGGGGTGTTCCTTCTTGCACTTATGATGTCCCAAAGAGTCGTTGAAATCCAGTCCTGGAGAGGCTTTGTTTCTTGGTCCAGCCTTTCCGTTTTTGTGCACTTCTTGATTTTGCATTTATTTTCACTTCCCCTTTGCCTGCCTCTGCTTGTTGTAGCGTGTTGTTGTAGCTGGGTGACAGTGCTATTGTTTGCTTACTAATGTCACTGTTGGTGTTCCCTTCTTGTTGTCCAATTAGAATTGGTATTTGCTCCTCATTGGCCGGCCCGAGATAGCGAGTTGATACGACTTCACCACGCACAAGCAGGGTTTGCTGATTTGAAGGCTGCATATTTTTGTTATTTGATGCATTTTTCACTTGTGTTCATAAGTCTGTCAGCATTGCTGGAAGAGTTGCCAGTTTCTCCACAATAGGGCTGCATCCACAGGTTCGGAGGTTGGATAGGGTATGGTCCTGAGTGCTTTCCAGCATTGTGTTGAAATTTCCCAATTTGCATCAATACCACGTATACTGCCAGGGTGTTTAGTAGGGATAGTTGCAAGCCCATTTTGTCTGTCTGGTATTGCAAGGCCTCGACCACGAGCTGCACAGTTTTGAGCAGACTTGCCCATGCATCCCCTTGGGGGCAGTTTCATGCCCTACCCCTTTAACGTAGCTAGCCTCGCTGCCGGTTTTGTCACCATTGTCTGTTTTTCGTGTTTTCCCATGGTGTACTCTAATTTCACTAATTGTGCGAGTGGGCAGCGCGAGCGACCCCTCCACTGTCTCCTTGCATCTATCAGTTTTGTAAATCTAGGGAAGCGCCAAAATCCATGGGTGTTGCGTGGGAACACCCACCGCAATTCCCATGGAACGCCTCCCTAATGCAGAGTAAGGCAATGAGGCGATTTGTGCTGCCTGACCTTGCTCCATATCTATGAGGCTATTCAATGCCATGCAAAATGGCTTTGCATCACCTCACAAACATGATTTTGTGATTTGCGCCACCGGAGCATCACAAAAATTGATGCGCCACTGCTGCACACGGGGCTCATCAATATGCCCCCAAGTGACCGAACTGGACAATGATGAATGTGGGTAGGCACTCGTCACCAGCCGACTGGACTACGGAAACGCCCTCTACGCCGGAACCACAGCCAAGCTACAGAAAAGACTCCAGCGCATCCAGAATGCCTCCGCCTGACTCATCCTTAATGTCCCCCGACGCAGCCACATCTCCAGCCACCTGAGGAACCTGCACTGGCTCCCCGTCGACAAGAGGATCACGTTCCGGCTCCTCACCCACGCACACAAGTCTCTCCACGACCTGGGCCCCAAGTACCTCAACGACCGCCTGACCTTCTACACGCCCACCCGCCAGCTACGGTCCACCAGCCTCACCCTCGCAGCCGTACCACGCATCCGAAGAGCCACCGCCGGAGGAAGATCCTTCTCTTACCTGGCTGCCAAGACTTGGAACTCCCTCCCCATCCACCTTCGGCTGACCCAGGACCATCTCGCCTTCAGGAAACAACTCAAGACCTGGCTGTTCGAGCAGTAGCATACCCCTCCCACCAAGCGCCTTGAGACCCTCCCGGGTGGGTAGTGTGCTATACAAATGGCATGATTAATTGATTGATTGGGTATAAATGGAACTTGTTTTTCTTTCTGTCAACATTGTTATACATGTGCCTGCTTATATTTACTTACTGCAGTGTGTGGTGATTCAGTAAACAAGAACACTAAACATGCTTGTTATGTGTTTATTTGCATCATCACTATATATATTATGCGTTTTGAAACTTCCATTCCCCAACAGAGAGTATTTAATTTAAGATGAGTTGCTAAATTCTTGTAATAAGCAGTGTTCTTAACATATGCTAGATAATATTATGAATTTGAATGCTGCCCATAATTCGCCCCAGAATGTCTGTATTTAATAACCATGCGAAATAAATGGAATGTGTTTTCCCTCAAATACACAGTAACACCGAATTTGCCTTACAGAAGAAATCATGTCAATTAAGCTGATAGATTGCAGCGTTGGATCACACGGCAGAGGCACTTTACTAAACTAGCAAATTGTTGTTTGTGTGCAATAAAACGAAGGAAAAAAGGTAACATCCCTGACGAAGCCATCAGTCTTCTAGTTATTAAACCTCCAAATCTGCCTTCCGTCTGCCATCTGCAACCAATAACAAAAAAAAGCAGGGTAAAACAGATTTGCACTGACTGTTACAATCAATCGTCTTCTCAAACTGCAGGGGCGACTCGCCCTTATGGACATTGAGACTCTTCCTCCTTGTTTTCTGACCCATTATCCTATTAAATAAACGTGAATAATAAACTAATAATGCCTGTCAGTATAGTAAGAATGCCGACTCTCACTGCAAGCTCGGTTTAAGTAGCATTAGGAAAGTAGTGACATCCAGGAGCTTATTTATGAGAGTCCTACGCCGCCATTGCATCACTAATTTTGACTTGACAGCAGTCCAGGCAGTACTCCTAATTTTTCAAATAGATGCATGTGGCCAAATCTGTCAGTTTTAGTAGGCGTGCGTCGGAAATTACCTGCGCCAGAACGGGCTGTGCCATGCAGAGACAAATATATTCAAAGTTGGTGTTCCCTAGTAAAATTCTGCGTAAAACCCACACAGTGATATTTATGGTTTTGACAATTTGTGACGCGTCATCATCAGGCGTCACGCAGGGCGTGAAATGTGTCAAAATTCCTGCACATCGGGAATTCAGGTGTAGGAAATGACTAATTTGCTGCAGTGCATGAAGACAAGCCACACAAAACAGTTTGAAAAGCTCAACCATGCCACGGGGATGCTAATTTTGAAGCTGGGAGTTGCGAGGAGTCCAGCACCCCCAAGACATAGGCAGTGCAGGGGAAGGGAGCACGCTTTTCCCAGCAGACTTCCTCATTGACCTCAGGTAGGATGAGGGCATCGCATATTACAGACTCAGGACGAAGCCCATAATAGAACGGCTTAACCAGATAGCACCAAGGCTCCAGCCTCCACCAGCCAGGCCAACCACCATGCCACCGCAGCTCAAGGCGATGGTTGTCCTACACATGCTGGCATCTGGTTCATTCTAGATCACAACAGTCAGAGTGGCGGAAATATTGCAGCCATCTTTTTCTGCCTTCCTACCCTCTGTCTCAGGTGCCATCATCCGCCTCACACCTGAGTACCTCCTCTTCTCCAAGAAACAACAACAGCAGCTGGACACCAAGCATGGTTTCTGTGCCATTGCTGGATTTCCTCATTTGCTGGGTGCCATTGATTGCACACAAGTTCAACTTGTTCCCCTTGTAGTAACATCACATCTGTACAGGAGCCGGAAGCACACATACTCTATCAACATCCAGGCAATACTGAAGTACATTACAGACCTAATAACAGTAACAAATGTATGATGTAATACCTATCTCTGTTGCCAAAGATAGTTTCATATGTCTGAGGGGGTGCCTTATAAATGCACCATGCATCATGGTATATGCGCAATGCAAACACCCAAGTCACACATATTAAGACACGTAAAAGCTACTTTGTGTGCCTTTGCATGGTGAAAAGGTACAGAGCAATGCAATGCTGCCCAAAATGCAGTGTAGCATCACTGTGTGCAAGGGAGGTGTTCTATGGGTGTTGTTGGGGTGTCTCCATGAAACTCCCATGGTTCCTGAGGCATGTCATGTATCCCACACCAGGTAAGCTTTGGAACGTAACAAATCAATTGGTTTCCTCAAGTGATGAATAACAAGGAAAGTGCCCTGAAGTCATCCATGTCACTTCCACTTCCTATGTGTGCTGCTGTCTGTGGCAAACATACATAGACAATCATGGCTCCGAGGATTCATCATGAACAGGAAGGTGCCCCCTTCTGCACAAAGACAATTCCGCATGCAATGCAAGCACCCGAGTACCATGGTGCAAGTGTGTCTGTGCTAGGCAGCACATTGTGTGCCAGTGTAGGGGGAAAGTTCAGGAAAGTGCGGTATGGCCTACATACTGTGCACTACTGCCCTTTCTCAGTGATGCAGTGCAGTACAGACAGGTGATTTGCTGCACTGAACAGAGTTACTTTCACCAAAATCTGGGCCCTTGTGTCATTTTCACATAGTGGCAAAAATGTACTGCAACATGGAGACAATGGTGTGTCGCATTGACATGCATTACACAGGACCCAACAAGGGTGAAGTAACCCAACTCACACTAGCATCCCCAGTAATCCGAGAATTAGTTCAGTCAATAACCGAACAATTTAAAAACTGGGGCATTATAATCACAACACCAAGTGTCTCTCACTATCCGTCAATATTAGAAAACAACCATGCTCACCTCTTCAGCACAACCCTGGTCCCGTTTTCAGTTTTAAAGTCAGCAAGAAGTCATTTGCCAAATGAACTCCAGAGTGCACATTCAACCAACGAAACATTGAGAGGGTGGACTGGTCATGGTTGTCAGGGGCTTTATCAAAACCACGGAACAATTGAAACATTATCCACCAGGGCCTAACAATATGCTCCTGGAACATTAACGGATTTGGGCTTAAAAGTCAATCTCTGGCCACCCTTGGGTTCCTAAAGGAATACGACATCATTCTCTTTCAGGAACCTTGGGCAGTAGAGAGCAGCCCCATAGAAGGCTATCTGGAATTCACGTCATTCGCCTTGAGACAATCGAAGTTTGGCAGGCCGAGTGGTGGCCTTTCGATATATGTATCAAGCAAACTATCGCAGCGCATCACACAGATACAACTTGAGGAAAACTGGCTCTCCGGCATAGTGTTAGGAAGTTCACCAAATGATAGGCAGCTGCTTCTCCTTAATGTCTACATTTCTCCATCTACCATTGATAAAAAATCCAAAATGGACAATCTAACCAATATAGCCTGCAATCTTCTAAGTAAGCACGGCAGCATACCAGCTATAATACCAGGTGACTTTAACACCAATCTCCATTGCAACTCTTTAGTGGACATTGAGCATTGAAACTGGGGGAGTACGCGGTCATACAGCTGAGCAGTGTAGGATTCACTGTGTTGAATGGGCGTCTTAATACGGACATTCCTGCTGCATGGACCCGTTCAGACGGTCGGACACATTCCTTTCTGGACTTTACTTTAGGGAGCTCAGAGGTACTTCCTTTGATTGATAGTTACTACATCGCACCACAAGCTGAGAGCGATCACCAACCACAAATCATAACATTATCAGCTACCACCCCACGACACCTTGAACTCACCCACACCCACTCAGACTGTCGAATAGATAACTTAAGGCGAATAAAATGGACGGATGCCACATCTCTCCAGTTGATGGAAAAATGCAAAGCTCTATTACATCTATCACAGGAAGCAGACACTCCGGTTATTATCAGCTGGGCTAGCTTCATAAACCAACTATTTGAAGAATCTCCATCAACGCGGAGTAAAAGGCAACAAGCATTTCAATTCTGTATCTCCCCCTCGTAACAAAGCAATTAAAAGCCCAAAGAAATCGTGCACTACGCCAATCGAGGAAGAGCCCAGGCGACAAAACCACATTTTTAACTTACAAGCAAGCCCAGGCAGCCTTCAAGGTCGCACTACGCAGGGAAAAACAAGCAGCTTCGGATCAATTTTGGTTGAAGCTCATCCACGAAAGCAAGAACCCCAACTCAAAACAATTCTGGTTTCTTGTTAACTAGGGGCTACGCGGGCGAAGTGGAGTCGGTAACGCAAACATCAGCGCAGAAGATTGGAGTCAATTTTTATCAACGCACTTTAAAGATCAGAACATAAAGGATGACCATTCTGAAGCCTACAGCTCAGCCAGCCCAGTCAACTCGGCGACTCCACATTTAGAACCAAGGAGTCCAAGACGACTTGAGCGCAGTTACTCACTTACTATGCCGCCTGAAGTGCCAACAATCAAGGGCCCGAAAATTAACAACGATTTCCCATCGGAGTCCATCGGGACAGCGGAAGAGTTAAAAAACAGGATTTCATGTATCATAAGGAAAGCCAGGACTGAAAGAGCTCCAGGGCCAAACGGCCTTCCCCAGGCCATGTTCAAACTCGACGTGGATTTATGGTCAACTCATCTAACCCCTCTGTTTCTCCATTGCTGGCTATACAATACCGTTCCTGTGTCTTTGCGAGGTGCTATCATTCATCCAATCCACAAAGGCGGGAAGAGAAACGACCCCAACAATTATCGAATGATAGCACTCCTAGACGTTGAGTCCAAACATTATGCCAGAATTTTATACGAAGATTTGCAGGCCTGGGCCGATCTAACAAAGCGCCTCCCTTTTAACCAGACCGGATTTGTGGCTCACTCTGGCACAACAACTAATTTATTCACCTTGACAGTCCTGATGGAGAAAGCGGCAATCCAACAAACACAGCTGCACTGCTGTTTGGTGATTTTAAAGCAGCTTTTGACTGCGTATCCCGGGCCCTACTGTGGCAAAAATTAGAGTCCTGGGGCATACCCCCGACCCTGTTAAACGCAATAGTCCAACTCCATTCAGAAACATGGATAAGAATTAAGCTGGGCGAAGGCTCCCACGTGTCCGGAAAAATCAGAACCAATTCTGGCATAAAACAAGGCTGTGTGCTGGCTCCACTTCTTTTTAACTTGTTCATATCAGATCTATCACCGTCACTAGACAGTGTTAACTGCCATCCTCCTCAATTAGATGGAACCCGCATCAGCAACCTGCTCTATGCCGACAACTTGGTGTTACAAAGTCATACCAAAGTGGGTCTACAAAGGCTTCTTGACGAACTGCTTCCCTACACAATAAGAAACTCCTTGGAATTGAACCTGTCCAAAACTAAAACAATATCTTTTGGGAAGCAAAAAAGGCCTCAAGGCGGGTGGTTTTTTAACAAAACAAAAATCGAACCAACATCTCACTAGATGCTCTTTCGTCAAACAAAAAGAAACGCTAAGGACCAAAGCCCTGTCACTAGAGGCTGCTGCCGCGAAATTATCACAACAACTACTTGTCCCAAATCTAACTCCCATGCTGAAAGTAATGAAGGTGCGGATAATCAACTCTCTGTCGTATGGGCAAGAGATCATGAAGGGGACAACTAGTTCATTATTAAACAAATTAACAACCAAAATCTTTAAACGTGCCTTCCGCCTACCAAAATCGAGTTCACCATCGCAGGTTCGTCTTGAACTGGCCCTATTGGATCATCACGGCATCGAGGCCGGAGCATTTATAAAGTTCTGTAATAAACTGCGTCATTCAAGGGAGTGCTCCCTGGAGGCAAAACTTTGGCGAGAAATAGCAAAAAGCCACTCGGGCCTGAATCATTGTCATCACCTGGATCACAGTTTAAAACTGCTAGGAGTCAAAGAATTCTGGGAAACAAACCCTTCCCAGCAGGTGCTTAAGGCTGTTATTAAGAAGAGCGTCCGACTGTGGTCATTTCATTCAGACAGGGCAATTCTGTCAAAAAGGAATCACGCCTGGGCAGTAATCACAAATTTCAAACCAGGAGTCGAGTCGCCTCACTTATCCAGCTCTTTTTCATTTTACTTGAAACAAAAGTTCTTAGCTCTAAGGATGGGTGACTGGCCATTCTTAAAGAACCTGCCCGACTGGCGTCGTCCAGATAACAACATTGAATGCAGGTTGTGTGGCTATCACTCTGAGACACTGGAAAACATAGTTTTTGCATGCCCCGCTATGCTAACAGACAGACGGCTAATACTGCGAGGCGAATGGATCAGGCTAGGAGTTCGAACCTGCCATCAGGCCATAATAGCGGCCCTCAATCCTGAAAACTCCAGGCTGAACATTGGGCTCACTAAATTAGTCCACAAAGCGTCAAAGCAGCTGGAAGAAATTAGCGCTGCCAAATCCGGGAGCCGGCCTGCCGGATTAACAACAGAACCTCAAATTGCTAACATCAGCTGTACTGTTCCCGGTCCTTCAGGCGAAGACAATCTGCCCACAATGCATTCAAACGTTTTAAATAACTTATAACTTCTGCATTCTATTTTAGAAAAAAAAACATTTTTTATAAGAATACACATGCATTACTAACCTGGCAATGGCAGTATCAACAGAATTTCAGAGAGTAGCAATGTGTCATTTCGCTCTGTGTGGATGGATGGAACCACATCAACTGCACTGGGTATAGAATCCTGAATGAAATCATGTTGCATGACAGACAAGGCAATAATGAGCACAAAAGCAAAGTAAGATAAAAATCTTTGGTGCGTGTTTCCTCAATGGCGTTCCAAAGCCTGCTGTTAGTCCAAAACTGTGGATAGGAGCACGTGTCTCACACATGACAGTATATTTGTATGTTGACCACAACGTTTTTATTTATTTATTTTTATTTAAGAGTTTTATATAGCACCTTCCGGACCCGGGGGTATTGGAGCCCTTTACAGTAGTTTTTCACAAGAGTCATATAATAGAGCAGTGTTATACATATTGGTTCGGAAGTCCAAGTGTGCTGTGCAGTATTGAGGAAGTATATGAGACCTGAGATAACCTTGATTAGTGCACGTTGTCTTGGGATGAACCTTTGGGGGGGTGGAGAAACAGGCGGTGGTCAAAAAGCAGGGAGCAGGTAGGTCTTTGTGACACAATGTCAGGGAGCAACGGCGAGTAGGGATTTGCGTTAAGGCGGCGGCTATCCCTTCGGGAGGGAGCGGTTGAGGAAGAGAAATTTTAGGTGTTTTTTGAATTTTGTGAAGGACAAGATAGTTCTGATATCTGCTGGGACTAAGTTCAAGATTTTGGGCACGTTTCCGGCGAAGGACCGTGCAGTGTTTTATTGTTTTCATAGGGATGAAAAGTAGGGTATTGGAGATTTCTTTTCTGACCAGCCCTCTTAAGTTTGGCAGCCAAACAAAAATGTCAGGAGAAACACAGGAAGGAGCCTGTAGAAAGGCCATGTGCGGCATGGACTGACAGTGTAGGCCCCAGACATGTGTAAACATCAATACTGTATAACATTGTGACACCAACAGTACAAAACACACATATGTATCAGCAATACTGACATTCTATATATACATATACAGGTTCGTGGACGCCCGCATTGACTGTTGTAGCTAATGTGATGGCTTACCTGTTCTGTGGAGTAAGTTGGTCAAACGTAAAGCAAATTTATCCAGCAATGTGAAACTCAATAAGTCAAACACAATACAGCCAAACATGTCATACATCAGATCCACCCTAGAATAAATTCCAACCTGGACAGGGGAAACAGTGTACTCAGGATACCTATCTCAACATACATTGCCATAGCAATGAGGAAAAAATAAAGACACAGAACTACACAATCCCCTACAAGTTAGAGTCATACACTTACATGTGAAAAACCAAGGCATTGTGTCTTAATGTGGAGTAGACAGCTCCTTTTAACAACATCAGTGTGGCCCACATAAAGATGTCTGTCGTACCTGTCATCCTTAGGTTGGTATTCCCCCAACGTTTTGCCTGCTTCCCTCCACTTTCTGCTGTATTTTTTTGTTGGCATTAGGACTCTGAGCACTTTACTACTGCTAGCCAGTGCTAACGTGCATGCACCTCTCCCCTGAACATGTTGGCATTGGGGTATACCTGATTGGAATATTTAATTAACCTGTAACTCCCTTGTAAAGTGGTATACCATTTACCCAGGGCCTGTATACAAAATGCTACTAGTGTTCCTGCGCACTAGTTGTGCCACGCACGCAAGTAGCCTTTCAGACCAGTCTCGTGCCTCCCATTGCAGGGCCTATGTGTGCAGTTTACTGCTACTTCAACTTGGCATGTGAAACTGATGAAGCAAAGCTTCGCATATTTTGCGGCTTGCCGAAATCAAGAACCTCATTTATGTGTAATAAGGTAACCCGTGTATGTTTTACTAACGTTTATATTAAGATTGAGTAAAGTTTAAGACGCTTGCCTATGTGTATTTCTAATGAAATTAATCCATGTCCTCTAAAAATGGCCGCCGCTGGTATTTTAGTTACTGCGCATGCGTCAGCCACACTCACGTGTCCTGACGCGTCTGCAGAAGTGGAGGGAAAGTTATGCGCATGCGTAATTCATAGCTGTGCTTATCATGTGGTACTGCTCGTGCCACTGCTCTTGTGATCGTGTCAATATAGCTAACATTTAAATTGCATAAGTTTATTTCTTGATGATGAGTTAAAAGTACAAACCCTGTGATGTGTTTTCATAATGACATTATTATGTATTAATTTGTTTTCGCTTACTTTTCATGTACCGCGGGCAATGGGGGTCTGAGTGAGAGGAGAGCCATATTGGAGGTCCCTTCTGCGCCTGTGCGACATTCGGCAGCACGAGGGACCTTGGCTAATGGAACATAGCCAGCTGGCAGTGATGGGCGAGATGCTCCTGAGAAAGTCACCTCTGCCCTGCGAGAACAGCGAATGTGGCTTCTTATATGTTACATTGTATTGATGCGCTACTGTTAGCTCATGGGAACCCCAAACATGCTAGGCGGTACCAAAATATGTAAATGAAGGCTTCAAATCGCATATTGTGATTGGTGTGTTACCCAAATCCTACCTTAGGACCAATCGAAATTGAGGGATTCTGACACTTTGCAACATTGGGGGGTGGTACACTGTCCCAAAAACTGTATATCTACCCTGGGTTCACCTAGTGAACCGTCCGACTTGTCTGGTTTAGCTGACCTGTCACTGACCCAACGCACTCAATAGGTGACTGAAGATACAGAGCGCTGCAGTGCACTCTGTCCGAATTTGACCATAGACTAAGGTTTTACTGAACCTTAAAGTGCTGGCAAGGCACTTAGCTGGGAGTTCGCTGACCCAATCGGGGTCTTGATCGATATCTGCAGAGCGGGTGGAGCGCAGGCGTTGCTTCCTAACTGTGGGTTCCGGTCCTGTCCTGAAGAGGGTCCTGTCCTGAGGGTTTGCTGTCCTGTCCTGAGGTCCTGTCCTGATTCTTATTCCGAGGGTATCCTGTCCTGTCCTGGGTGTCCATTCTGCACCTGCTGTCCTTTGAGGGTATCCTTCCTTGAGGGTTTCCTGTCTTTAACTGACCCGTGGCCAGGGTTTGGTTTCCACACCTTTCTAGGTAAATACTGCTCTGAAATCTCTTGAAATTCTTGCACCTTCTGAATTTCTAACTTTTGCTTCAATAAAGTTCAACATTGCATATGTGAGATTTTCCATGCCTTTCCGCAAATATTGAAAGTCATTTAAATCTTTGCAAAGTGATTCCTATGTCTTCTCATTTGTTAGAAATTATATTTTGCATAGCAGTGTGTCATTTCCTGATATGGTCTAGAACTTCATTGCCTAGGTTGTTCAAAGGCCCTTTCACCTTAAGTGAAGCGTGTTATTCATTATAAGTTCTTCTATAATCACACACACTTAGTCTATCACTGTTTTAGATAATACTGACTTGTATAAGTATCTTTTCTCGTTACATTTTATTAGTACGTTGATGATTACTCTGCCATTATTTCTTTATGCATATGTGATTTACATTTTCTTGGTTATTGATTGCCTTATTTTACTGTATCTCATGCAAGAAAATATTGAACTTTAGATAAACATTTTAAAAACTTCCAGTTGTCCGTGGTCATTTTCACAGTATTTGAATGTTATTGGTTGGGTTTGTATTTTGCTGCCTTTCTTTTACAGCTAGCTCCCTGATTCATTGTGGTCATTAGGCACCCGCATCGGTGGATGGTAAGTCGGGTGCACTGAGAATTGGTAGCAGGGAACACACACACACCAAATTGGTAGAGCTCGTGAAGTCACCTGATCGATGTATATGGTGATTTGAAAAATATATGGGCCCTGAAGCCGGAAACGGCGAAAACTATTGGTCGGGTGGCCTCGCGCGCTCTATCAGTTTTTTTGGTAAGCAGAGGATGGTCATTATTGATTAGTTTGGTGATTAGTAATTTTTGATTTCACCATCAACTACTCAACTAATGGATCATTGACCTTAAGAGGGAAATAAAATAATTGCCCAAGTTAGATAAATGTCCAAGTCCTGATTCCTGACTCCAATGCTCAGAACCTGAAGACTGGCAAAGCAGTACTGGCAGGTGATGCAAGAAGTGGTGTGAGTATTAATAGGGTTGTGAAATGGTGTTAATATACTAGCATGTTTTTTTTTAAGTGTTGAAAATAGTAAGGATTTTTTACTGTTGGTGATATTTTGCTCATTTTGAATTGATGGTGTTATTGATTATATTGGTAATTTCATAGGACATATTTTTTTGGTTATTGATTACATGTTTTAACTCTTCATGTTAAGTTAGTGTCTTGTTCTGTGTTGTCTGGAACACGCAGGTATGCACACCTGTGGAATCCCGGGAAGGAATAGCGGGTGGTAAATGGAAGCCACACTGCACTGAGGTTACTCGTCTGTTGGAATAACACTGAGAAGCTAGGTAGGGCTGGCAGTGTTAAATTAGGGACTATTTTCTGTGTGAGTGATTGATAGCAAAGAGTTCGCTGGTGAAACTTTGGTCTGATATCACCTAGAAAGGGTCACACCAAAGGAGTAGCAGGTTCTTCTGAGCTTGATTGATAGCAAAAGGGTTCGCTGGTGAAACTTTGGCCTAAGATATATCCTGAAGGATAAGTCCAAAGGAGTAGCAGGTTCTTCTGAGCTTGATTGACAGCAAAAGGGTTCGCTGGTGAAACTTTGGACTAAGATATATCCTGAAGGATAAGTCCAAAGGAGTAGCAGGTTCTTCTGAGCTTGAGTGAAAGGTAAGCGGAAGGGATTTACCTGTAGTGTTTGAAGAGTAAACGGAAAGTCTTACTTTGTGAAGGGTAAGCGGAATGTGTTACTCGCAGTGAATATAAATCTATCCTTTATTTAGCACAACAGACAGAGTAGCGAATGTATTTATGTTGTTACTAACAGAGTTATTGATTAAGAGAAATATTGAAGTAAGATTTTGTGGAGGGTCAGTGGTAGGAGTAAAACTGACTGAAATTTAGATTGACAGCTTTGGAGAAAAGAAATTGCATTGAACTATTGCAAAAATGAAACTGTTTGAAGGTTTAAAGAAGCTGTTAGGAGGTAAAGTGAAAAATTCGTTTTTTATTGGTGATGCTCCTGAAGGAACACCTGTGCATTTTATGTCTACCAGTTTGGGACAAAACACATGTATGTGGGTTCAACAATGGTGCAAGATTACTGAAAAAGAGGGTGCTTTGAGGTTTCCAAAAGATGGTACTTTTGAATTGCAAATCATTGACAAATTAAGGGAAGTGTTATGTGAAATAAAGACACAATCTAAAGCTGCACAATTTGAGGCCTTAAGCATGTGGGAAAAAGCAGCAAGAGAGAAAGCAAGTGAGGATGAAAAGGTAAAGCACCATATACAGGAGAAGGGAATTAATGCTGAAAAAGAGCTTCAAATAAATAATAATTCAGGGGATGAAATAATGGATGCATTGTTAACTGAGTGTCCACCACTTTATGTGGTTCCCATGAAAAATACTGAAAATAGTGCACCAGTAAATACTACAGGGGCTACTGCTTCTGTTGAACAGAGAGAAATACAGACTGAGAGAACTGTGCAGACATTTTATATTGAACCATTACCTGTTGATTCAGTACTGACAGTGATACCTCCAGGTGTTACTGCTTTAAATGTGCCTGATTTAGTCCAAGAATTGCAAACTGCAGATGCACAGATAATGCCTAGAAAAATTATGACTGTCCCAATTAATATGGTCCCTACTGAAAAGGTTCAAAGAGCTGCAGAATCAGTGATTTTGCCAGGGTTTATTTCAGAAACTAAGAACACACAGATTATTGAACAGAAAGTACACCAAGCACTGAAAGGTGAGAGAAAAATGGTATTTACAATATCTGCAGCCCAGGATAAAATAAATATATTTGAAAATGGGATTTTTCAAACCTGCTCTGAGGAAGCAGCAGTAATTAAAAAGATAGAGAACATGGGGGAACATATTAACACAGGCCCTGAAAAAGAGAAACAGCTTAGTATTTTAAATGGAACATGTGAACATGGAGAAATTAACAATCTCTGCTGTTTAAATCATGAAAATGTGAACCAGTGTCAGGAAAAAGAATTCATTTCCCTGAGTATGGAAACAGTTGCATGTGCATTAACTACACATAATGGACTGACAGATCTGGCACAAAAATATGAAACTGATGTTTCAGGAAGTTTTCCATTTCAGAAAAGTTTCAGGGTACACATGGATGATGAAGCAAATGAGAAAATGTGTTCTTCAGGAATGCATTTGCACATTGCAGAAATAAAATATATTTTCAATTGCAATGGGTTTGAGAAATTAGGAGACAAGTGGGCAAGAAAACATGAGAAGAAACCACCAGACCTAGAAAGGAAAATGGATAAGGAAAAGAAGCCACCAGATATAGTTGAGAAAAATAATAAGCAGAATGAGGGAGAAGCTTTTGCTTACTCATTGAGAGAAAAGGTGGGAGAAATGTATGTTCATATGCCACAGAATAAAAGTGAACTTGCAGCATTTCTGAACACATTCCCACAACTGAGAGACAGACTTGTGCTGTGGTACCCACAAGTTGATGGATTTGATGACTTTTTAAAAGAGTTGTGCATTAATTTGGAAATGTTCTTTTATATTGCCATGCTGACTAAATTGTGCTTTGAATCTAAAGTTGTTGTTCAAGGGCCAAGTGAAGAGACAATGAAAAGGGTTTGCATGAATGCACCATCATTTTCTGTTGTTATGGAGGAAAATATAGCAGTGATTTATTTCCTAAAAGGCAGAGTGCTAGCAAAATATGTTGATTGGGTACAGATTAAAAGAACACAGGATGGAAGTAAAGGTATTTTGGTTAGTGCATATTCAGGTATGGATGTTGTACTGCTGGAAAATGTGCCCTTTTGCCATCTTTTTAAGAGATTTGAGCGTTGGATGAAGGAAAATAAATTTAAACATGATGCACAAAAACATGGAGAACTGCAGATGCAAAATATGCCAGTTAGGCAAATGCAAATGTCAGTTCAGAAACAGGTACCAATGGCAGAAATTTTTCAAGCACAGATGGTCCCACAAAATATGGAAAATGCTAAAATTAATTTAAATGAGTTGCCCAGAGTAAATGTGAATTGTTTCCAGAGACAAAAACAGAACCCAGCCCAACAGGTTGCTCTTTTTGCAAATGAGAGTTTTAACACTCACAATTCTGAATTTACCAATTCCATTGTGAGGGCAGTGGAAAGTCAAGATTTAGTTGCAGGAGTTTTAAAGAAAGAAATTACAAACCAAGTATTAGAAAATTGTGCACCAAAATTAGGCCCATTTGAGGAAGATTGCAAAACTGTTGTCTGTGACTCAGGCCTAGCAGAAAAACAATTATTTTGCAAAGTAAGCAGCTCAGATTACTGTACATCAGATAATGTTATTTTTCAGATTCCTGATGAGGATGTACATTTTAAAATGGCCCATCAAGAGACAGTTGTAGCATTGTTTTCAGAAAAGACAGTTGAAAAATTACCTTCTGCTTTGGAAAAAATATTAAACACAGAAATAAGAGAGTTCACAGAGAAGGATGCCAGGCTAATAAAATGTGCTGAACATGTCTTATTAAAATTTGAACCAGATGACATGTATTCAGGAACACAATCAGTTGCAGGAATTTTACCAATAAAAGGATTTTTGATGGAACTGATTGGAAGTTTGTGTAACTTTCTGATCATAGGTTCACAGAAAATAAATGAAAAGAACAGAATAGTGCAGGAGATTAAAAGCATATTTTTTCCATGTTGTCCTGTGGTACCGAATCCAGCCAATATATTTTTTCACATTCCATGTGGTGAAGAATGGCTTACTTTTATTGATTGTTGCCACGTTCATGTCACAGTGCCATTGCATGAGAATAGTCAGGAGTACTGTCAAAAAGAAGATGAATATCTGGGACACAAAATTGGACAGGGAGGTAGAAAGGTGTCACCAGAGAAGGTGGAAATAATTTCCAAGATGAATCCACCTCAAATTCAGAAAGAAGTCAGGACATTTTTGGGAATGGTTAGCTGCTGTAGAGAGTGGTTAATAAACAGTTCCCTAGTGGCTAAGCCTTTACTGAGGCTGACACACTCAGGTGTGTCTGATCCGCTTCCATTGGACAACAATTGCACAAAAGCATTCCTAGAGTTGAAAGAGAAAAAATGGCGCGCCCCAGCACTAGGAATGAAAGTTTATTTGAAAGAAAATACACTAATTTGCAGTGAGAGGGAGGGCTGCGCTCTCTCATTGCTTATTCAAAAAGATGAATGTTTTCAAGGTTCTGTGATTTATTGCCTAATGGCCTTTGACCCTAACTTCACAGAAATGTCAGCAAATGGATTGGATTGTGATGAAACTGAAAATGAGTGTCTAAATATCATGAAAATATGCATAAAGCCAAATTCAGACTTGAAGGATGAACATCTGAGTCAGCCCAACAATGTCCATTTTGTAGATGGCCCATGTTTGAAAGGTGACACATTAAAAGCAGCACATGCTGTGCTCCTTATACATGATGTTGTCAAAGCTTCATGGCTTTTAGTAATTACCCCAGCCCAAAATTCGAAATTGATTGCCCTTACCATAACATGCAGTATATCTGCTCAATTGGGAGTCACTGTTGTCATGGGAGAGAAAAATGCTAATTCAGTTGCACAAAATTGTGTTCTGTTAGCATGTACATTCTATGTAATCTTCACAGTTAAATTTAAAGAGGCTCAAGAAAATGTTTTTGAAGCAGCACAACAGGGTTGTATCATAACTGTTTTTGAGAAAAATGACAACTGCAAAGTGACAAATGTGTTATTGCAAAGACTGATGCCCAGGTATAAATTGCCAGTTTCTCTGAAATCAGATCATAATGTGGTCTCAAAGATAATGAGTGCAGAACAACAGATTGGACAAGAAATGGATTGTAGCTATCTGCCTGAAGTGTCACGCATAATAAAGCAAAACAATGGCAGCACAGAGTTACCTTTTGCAAAAGACTGTTTTTCAGCATTACCAAAGTGGCTTGAAAATGCATATGCAAATGCACTTGTGGAAAACACTGAGGAGAACACTAGCCATTGCTGTGTAGGTCTGGTTGATGTACAGTGTGCAGTTTCTCACCAGATTGCAGCTGCTACACAAGATCTGCATAATGGATGGTGCAACGGTTTTGATCTGAGAGATGTTGTGGTGAAACATCTGAATCTGATCAAAGTGAAAATAAGAGTGAAAGGCCTTGGTTGAAAAAGTGCAAAGGATTGATGGTGCTCTGTCAGAGTTTCTCAGCACCTAAGTAGTCCAATTTGCATGGAAAGTATGAGCCATACTGATGACAAGCTGATGACAATGAGTAAAGAAATGCTGAAACTGTCCTGTTGAATTCCTTTTTTATTATTTTAGTTACTTATTTTAAAGAAGACTAACTGTTCCAAGAAGCTACTTACAGATCTCTGCACTAAAACATTTGAGCTTGGCTATATATGATCTGATTACAGACCAAACTTATGTTTTGCCTTAGAAATAGAAGTAACATTCTTTATGCTCAGCTTTGCAATTAAAAAAAAAAAAATATATATATATACTGTCACTTGTGAAATGAAATATGTGTGATTAATTATAAATCATTTTATTATGATTTGAATTATCAAGAGGGTGGATTGATGGAGCAGATTTCATCTGCAGTCATGCATTGTTTTATTTTTTGTGCTTCAGACAGGCTGCATTTAAATTGCCACACACATTTTGGTGCAGGTTAAAAACATGGCACATGAAAAACATGAAAAGTGAGGCCTATTCACTTCAGACTGAAAATGCTTTTGCTGAATTAAATTAACATGTGTTTTTTTGCAATGTAGAGAAAAAGTGGCCTTTTTACCTTTGAAGATTTTTAATAGAATGTGTTTCTCTCTTCCCAGCACATCCATGTAAACTAAATGTATTATTCCTGTCTTAATAGACTTTGACTTGTTGCATATTTTGATAAACATTTTCAGTTAATAACACCTCTTTTTATAATGTGTGTGAATTAATAATGCACTTGGGACACATAATGGACTGATTTACATGAAATTAATATTATCTTTGTGTTTGTTTTATTTTTGGGGCCTACACAAAACATGGCTGCCTGTGAATCCATCAAGGCTTTGACTTTCAATTTAATGAGAAGGGAGCATGCGCAGACTGTGGCAGTTTTCCTCATGACAAGAACAGCGTGAACTGCACATTCTTGTCATTCTGCCAATGTACCAGTTAGTTAAAAGTATCCATCTACTGCGCTGAGAAGGAAGAAGGATGAATTAGATTGAAACATTTTTCCTAGTAAATGTTGCAAATGTTTATAAATGTATTTATTCATGTATGCTTCTTTTGTTAGGACTAGTGAAGTCAGGTTTTTAGAATGAGTCAGGGAAGTGTGACCTCATGCCTTTATGACTGACCAATCACGTAAGGTTCTCCTGAAAAATGTTACATCTTTGTGTACTCTGCCAATAATTATGGTATAAATACTGTCCTCTCTGGATGGGAGCCGCCACTTCTTCTTTTTTCTCAGCTCAGCTGGCTTCTATGGGTTAGGTACGAGAAACGTCCCGGGAGATTGCTGAAGGGCGGGCTTGCGTCCGAGGAGTGTCAGGGGGAGGTTTCTTGCTTCCACGTCATATCTTGGCACTTCACGCCACATTCCTTTGAGGCCTGTGAAGGGCGGGCTGCTTTCCTCTTTAGACACAGACAGACAGAGAGTGCAGTGGATCAGGATAGGATTAGATGCTAATATGTTTTGACTAATTAATTAGGTCTAAAGATTTATTTGTCTTATGCATTTATTTCTCTTAATAGCATATTTTTGCAAACTTTTATAAGTACTGATTAGCTTTGCAAGACTATTTTTCTTAGAAACTCTTTAAGAATTGTGACAGAAATTTTGCGCCACATTTTCATAACTACATGTAATGCTTATATGCAGACTGTAATGTGTTCTGTACTATTGATATTTTTCCTGTTTTCCAAAATTCTGTAACCTGATTGATATTTTACTAATGAATAAAGGGTCAGAGAAAAATTAACTTTTTTGGCTAGAAAATAAAACCCTTTAAAATACTCAACAACTCTCTTTATTGGCTTACAATAATAATTGTATTTTGACTGTTCATCTTTATTAAAATCTCCTGAAGGTAATACATGGTGTGAAGGGCCCAACACCTTTTGAGCGGTAAATTAGAGGTAGCATGAGGGTTTTGAATTGAGAAACTACCAGAAGAAATTACCGCTCTCCATCAGTTTTATAATATATATATTATATTATAAAAATATAAAATATACCATCCTCTGCTACCAAAAACTGATGGAGAGCGGTAATTTCTTCTGGTAGTTTCTCAATTCAAAACCCTCATGCTACCTCTAATTTACCGCTCAAAAGGTGTTGGGCCCTTCACACCATGTATTACCTTCAGGAGATTTTAATAAAGATGAACAGTCAAAATACAATTATTATTGTAAGCCAATAAAGAGAGTTGTTGAGTATTTTAAAGGGTTTTATTTTCTAGCCAAAAAAGTTAATTTTTCTCTGACCCTTTATTCATTAGTAAAATATCAATCAGGTTACAGAATTTTGGAAAACAGGAAAAATATCAATAGTACAGAACACATTACAGTCTGCATATAAGCATTACATGTAGTTATGAAAATGTGGCGCAAAATTTCTGTCACAATTCTTAAAGAGTTTCTAAGAAAAATAGTCTTGCAAAGCTAATCAGTACTTATAAAAGTTTGCAAAAATATGCTATTAAGAGAAATAAATGCATAAGACAAATAAATCTTTAGACCTAATTAATTAGTCAAAACATATTAGCATCTAATCCTATCCTGATCCACTGCACTCTCTGTCTGTCTGTGTCTAAAGAGGAAAGCAGCCCGCCCTTCACAGGCCTCAAAGGAATGTGGCGTGAAGTGCCAAGATATGACGTGGAAGCAAGAAACCTCCCCCTGACACTCCTCGGACGCAAGCCCGCCCTTCAGCAATCTCCCGGGACGTTTCTCGTACCTAACCCATAGAAGCCAGCTGAGCTGAGAAAAAAGAAGAAGTGGCGGCTCCCATCCAGAGAGGACAGTATTTATACCATAATTATTGGCAGAGTACACAAAGATGTAACATTTTTCAGGAGAACCTTACGTGATTGGTCAGTCATAAAGGCATGAGGTCACACTTCCCTGACTCATTCTAAAAACCTGACTTCACTAGTCCTAACAAAAGAAGCATACATGAATAAATACATTTATAAACATTTGCAACATTTACTAGGAAAAATGTTTCAATCTAATTCATCCTTCTTCCTTCTCAGCGCAGTAGATGGATACTTTTAACTAACTGGTACATTGGCAGAATGACAAGAATGTGCAGTTCACGCTGTTCTTGTCATGAGGAAAACTGCCACAGTCTGCGCATGCTCCCTTCTCATTAAATTGAAAGTCAAAGCCTTGATGGATTCACAGGCAGCCATGTTTTGTGTAGGCCCCAAAAATAAAACAAACACAAAGATAATATTAATTTCATGTAAATCAGTCCATTATGTGTCCCAAGTGCATTATTAATTCACACACATTATAAAAAGAGGTGTTATTAACTGAAAATGTTTATCAAAATATGCAACAAGTCAAAGTCTATTAAGACAGGAATAATACATTTAGTTTACATGGATGTGCTGGGAAGAGAGAAACACATTCTATTAAAAATCTTCAAAGGTAAAAAGGCCACTTTTTCTCTACATTGCAAAAAAACACATGTTAATTTAATTCAGCAAAAGCATTTTCAGTCTGAAGTGAATAGGCCTCACTTTTCATGTTTTTCATGTGCCATGTTTTTAACCTGCACCAAAATGTGTGTGGCAATTTAAATGCAGCCTGTCTGAAGCACAAAAAATAAAACAATGCATGACTGCAGATGAAATCTGCTCCATCAAAACCACTTGCAGAGCCTTAAACACCCCTTTTAGTACACATAGGTCACCCCTGAGGTAGGCCCTAATTGGCCCTAAGAAAAGGGTGTTGTGTAACTAAAAGGCAGGGCATGTACTTTTAAGTTATACATACCCTGGCAGTGATAAACAGCTAAATATTTTTTTCACTGCTGTAAAGCCTACTCCTTCCATAGGCTAGCATTGGGGGTTCCTGCAAGCAGCAGCTCCTGTGCTGCTTGCAGGCCAGGTCGCTCCCCTACTGCCACACAGCGCCACCTGTCAGCCAGCGCCTTACCCCCGCTGCCGCTGATCGCTAGTTCGATCCTGCTGTGCCCCTGATCGTGCTGACTGCCTGCTTGACCCTGTTTTTGTTCCCATTATTGCCACTGTTATTGTGATTATCTGTGCATTTTGGTAAGTTCTGTACTTG
The DNA here is from genome assembly GCF_964261635.1 of Lissotriton helveticus. Classification (NCBI taxonomy): domain Eukaryota; kingdom Metazoa; phylum Chordata; class Amphibia; order Caudata; family Salamandridae; genus Lissotriton; species Lissotriton helveticus. The sequence goes on along the minus strand of NC_136071.1, from coordinate 641,661,723 downwards.
TCTGTACCTGTTTTTTTTGCCTTTTGCCCTCGCGTCCTGCTCCTCTCCCCTTCCCTCCCCCTTTCTCTTCTGTACCATCTGCCCATTTTGCCACCGCTGCTCATCTGCGGCCCCACCCCGCTCCCGCCTCCCAGCTGCTCCTCTCTCCCTCCCCTCCTTAAATGGCAGCAGCTGCACGGCCGCACACAGCGGGCGTGCCGCTGGTGCGCTGGAGGCATGCCAGAGGCAAGCCTGTCTGCGCCTGGACCGTGCCCAGTGCCAGCACTCTCCACGCACTCAACGCCAGACGACACCCAACCTGCTTCCAGGCCGCCCCAAAACGCACCCATGGAGCTTTCACCTGCCGCAACGGCAGCTCCACCTGCGACAGAACCACCAATCCACGAAAGAACAAACCCAACCATCTCCGCTACATACTCCTTAACTCCTGCTCCGCACACAAACCCGCCATCGAGCTCTGGAACCTGCTCGACACTTCCGCCCCAGACATCACCTTCCTGACCGAGACCTGGTGGAACGAATCCTCGGCACCCCACATCGCCATAGCCATCCTGGACGGCTACAAGATCTCCCGCAGAGACCGCACCAACGGAATAAGAGGAGAAATAGCCATCATCCACAAGTCCTCCCTCAAGGTCTCCACACACGCAGATGACACCCTCAGCACCGCCGAACACCTGAACTTCCGGATCCACACCGACCCCAACACCACCCTCAGAGGAACCCTCATCTATAGACCCCCGGACCCTGCCCACCATTCAGCGACTCCATCGCCGACTTCGCCAGCACCCACGCACTCGCTTCCACGGACTTCATCCTCCTCGGGGCCCTGAACTTCCACCTCGAGAACAACAACAACGTCAACACCGCCACCCTGATCGAAAGCCTCGCCAACCTCAACCTCAAACAACTCGTCACCGCACCCACCCACACCGCCGGCCACACGCTTGACCCCATCTTCTCCACAAGCACCCACGTCTCCTTCGACCATGTCACCAAACTCCACTGGACCGACCACCGCTGCGTCCATTTCACCTACAAGTAGCCCACCACGCACCCCCGCACCCAACAGCTGCCCTGCCGCTGCTGGAGCAAAGTCACCGAAGACCAGCGAGCCACTACCCTCGCCCAGAAACCACCCACCGACCCCACCGACCCAAACACCGCTGCCCACAACTTCGGACAATGGATAGACGAATGCGCCAACACCCTCGCCCTGCTCAAGAAACCTTCCAACAGCCGCACCAGCAAGAAAGCCACCTGGTTCACCGAAGGGCTCCAGACCTCCAATAGAACATGTCGGAAACTGGAGAAGAAATGGCTCCACGAACAAACACCGGACAGCCACGCAGCCCACAAGGACGCCACCCACAGACATCACCACCTCATCAGAACATCCAAGAGATTGTCTTTCAAAACACGCCTGGACAACAACGCTCACGACAGCAAAGAACTCTTCAGCATCGTGAAGGAACTCTCCAACCCCAGCGCCAACACCAACGACATCCCGCCCTCACAAGAATTGTGCAACTCTCTGGCCACATTCTTCCATCGCAAGATTGCTGACATCCACAACAGCTTCAACATCTCAACCGCCCCGACAACGCCAGACTCCCCCCCCTGAGAACTCCACCCGCATCAACAGTCTGACCTCCTGGACCAACGTCAACGACGATGAAACACGAAAGATCATGAACTCCATCCACTCAGGTTCACTGTCAGACCCCTGCCCACACCACATATTCAACAAAGCAGACGCAGCCATTGCACCCTAACTACGGAAAGTAATCAACATCTCCCTCGAGACAGCCACATTCCCGGAAAGCTGGAAGCACGCCGAGATCAACGCCCTTCTCAAGACACCCAAGGCGGACCCCAAGGACCTCAAGAACTTCCGGCCCATCTCCCTGCTCTCGTTCCCGGCGAATGTAATTAATAAAGTCATCAACACGCAACTGACCTGCTACCTCGAGGACAACAGCATCCTAGACCCATCCCAGTCCAGATTCCGAAGAAACCACAGCCCCAAGACAGCCATCATCGCCGCCACAGATGACATCAGGATCCAACTTAACAACGGCGAAACATCAGCCCTCATCCTCCTGGACCTGTCAGCCGCCTTTGACACAGAGTGCCACCACACACTAACGACACGCCTCCAAGCAGCCGGAATCCAAGAGAAGGCCCTGGACTGGACCACATCCTTCCTCTCCAGCAGAACCCAGAGCGTCCGCCTTCCCCCCTTCCGCTCCGAAGCCACCGACATCATCTGCGGTGTACCCCAGGGATCATCCCTCAGCCCGACGCTGTTCAACATCTACATGGCCTCCCTTGCACACGCCGCCCCCCAGCATGACCTCAACATCATCTCCTATGCTGACGACACCCAGCTGATCATCTCCCTCACCAAGGACCCGCACACCGCCAAAACCAACCTCCACGAAGGAATGAAGGCTGTCGCCGAATGGATGAAGAACAGCCGACTGAAGCTGAACTTTGAGAAGATTGAGGTCCTCATCCTCGGAACCACCCCCTCAGCCTGGGACAACTCCTGGTGGCCGACCATGCTGGGAACAGCACCGACACCCACCGACCATGCACGCAACCTGGGATTCATCCTCGACTCCTCCCTCTCCATGTCGCAGCAGGTCAACGGCGTCTCCTCCTCCTGCTACAACACCCTCTGCATGCTTCGCAGGATCTACAAGTGGATCCGCACCAAAACAAGAAGAACGGTGACCCAGGCCATCATCAGCAGGAGACTGGATTACGGCAACGCACTCTACGCAGGCATCCAGGCTAAGCACCTACGACGACTGCAACGCATTCAAAATGCCTCCACCCGACTGATCCTCAACGTCCCTCGTCACAGCCACATCACCCCTCACCTGAGAGACCTACACTGGCTCCCCGTCGAAAAGAGGATCACCTTCAAGCTACTCACCCACGCACACAAAGCCCTCCATAAAACCGGACCAGCCTACCTCAACGGTCGACTCAGCTTCTACACCCCCACATGCCAGCTCCGCTCCGCCAGCCTCGCCCTCGCTGCGGTCCCCTGCATCCAACAACCTACCTCCGGCGGCAGATCCTTCTCCTTCCTCGCGGCCAAGACCTGGAACAACCTCCCTACCCACCCACGGCAGACCCAAGACCTACTCACCTTCAGAAGACTCCTCAAGACCTGGCTTTTCGACCAGTAGCGGCACACCTTTCCCCGCAGCACCTTGAGACCCTCACGGGTCGGTAGTGCACTTTATAAGTACATTGATTGATTGATTGATTGATTGATTGATTGATTGATTAATTGATTGTTTTATAGAGCGCAACATTCATCCCAGGGAATGTCATAGTGCTAAGGATTACGAAAATAAGTAGGTGGACGAGGTTGAAGGGCCAGACATCAGTCAGTAGGGAAAAAGTGTGTTTTGAGTTTTCTCCTGAGGGCGTTGTACTCTTTGGTCAACCTAAGTTCGACTGGGAGCTCGTTCCAGTGCCGTGCTGCCAGATGTGAAAAGGTACGGCCTCCTGTTCTAGACTTATTTATCTTTTTTGTTTCTGCAAGAGCAAGGTGTTGTGATCTTAGTGGTCTGGTGTGAATATAAAAGTGTATTTCGTTTTGGAGGATCAATGGGCCTGTGTCGTGGAGTGTCCTGTGAGCATTGCTAAGGAGTTTAAAGCAGGCTCTTTGAGGCATGGGCAGCCAGTGGAGTTGTTTTAAGCAGTCCTTTGCTGAGCTGTGTTTGCCTTTGTTACACATTAGTTATGCTGCGGCGTTCTGCACCACCAGTACACGTTTGAATAGGTAGTCTGGCATGCCCACGAAAAGGGCATTGCCGTAGTCCAGCCTGCTGACTAGCAGGGCCTGTGTGACTGTTTTCCTGCTTTCCAGGGGGATCCACGGGAATTGCCTTTTTAGGAGTTTCAGGGTGGCAAAACTTTTCCCACATAGAGCTCGTACCTGGGCCTGCATAGATAGTGTGTCGTCAAGAGTTACACCCAGGTTTTATGTTTGGCTTTTCCGAGGAGCAGAATCTCGTTTTGTCTGCATTTAGCTTTAGGTAGTGGTCTGCCATCCAGTCAACCCTTTCGGTGAGGCAGCTACTAAGTTTAGTTTTGGTGTCTTCATGCACCTCCCCTATGGTGATTGTAAGTTGTGTGTCGTCCGCATAGGAGCAAACCCTAAAGCCCCATTTTGTCCTAATTTGTGCCAAAGGTAAAACATAGTCATTGAACAGCGTGGGGCTCAGGGATGCTCCCTGCGGGACACCGCATTTCAATTGTTTCGGTTTCGATGAGAAGGCTCCTAGTTGGACCGTTTGGGTTCTATTGCACAGAAAAGAACTATGCCATTCAAGGGCTTTTCCATCTATCCCTTTTTCCTGTAGGTTTTCTAGCAGAAGATGATGAGAGACCGAGTCGAACGCTGCCGACAGGTCTAACAGGATCAGGGCCACAGCTTTGCCTTGGTCCAGAGAGTTTCTAATGTTGTCCGTGACGGCCAGCAATGTGGCCTCTGTGCTATTGGTAGCCCTGAAGCCTGTTTGGGAGGGGTCCAGTAGGTTGTTGTCTTCTAGGTATTTGGACAGCTGTCTGTTAATCAGCTTCTCCAACACTTTGGAGAGATGCAGGAGTTGAGATATAGTTCTATAGTTGACCGGGCTTTGTCACATCTGTGCCTGCTTTTTTAGCAGGGGGTCACTATGGCCTGTTTCCACATTTCTGGGAAAGTTGCTGCTTTTAAGGGAATTGTTGAAGAGCTGCGTGATGGCTGGGGTGAGGGAGGGTATGATCTGTCTGAAGATAAAATGTGGGCAGGGGTCAAGGGGGGATCCAGATTTGATTTCATTCATGGTTCTGGCACCTTCTCCTTCTGAAATTGGGGCATAGCTATTTAGTTGGGCGTGGTTGTTCAAGGGGGGGTCTAATTCTCCCCTGCTAGTGGGGGCCACTGGGGTGTTTAGGTCAAATGTTGAGTAGATTTTTTCTACTTTATTTGTGAAAAAATTACTTATCATTTCACAGTTTTCTGTTGAAGGAAGCAATGTTTGGGACATGCAGGCTGGTTCGCACAGTTCTTTTATAATTTTAAATAGCGCTTTGGTTGAGTTGCTATTTTCATTGATTCTTTGTGCATAGTTTGTCATTTTTTCCCTTTTTATGGCATGATTGTAAGTTTTGAGAACAGTTTTGTAGATTAACTTATCAGTGTCTAGTCGGGACATTCTCCAGGCGTGTACCCCGATTTTGCATTTCTTTTGAGTGTTTTGATTTCTGGGGTATACCATTTTTCAGAGGTAGTTCTTTTTATGGATTTAGATTTGATTAAGAGGGCACATAAATTCAGCATGTGGGTGATCTTTGTGTCTAGATTCAGAGCGCCTATGTCAGGGCAGTTGTTCTCATCTAGCCAGCTTTCAGTTATAAACACTAGGTCGGGGTTTATTTCGTTGATAATGTCCCAGGTCTCCAAGGAGTGTTTGGGGAGGGATCTGACATTGAAATATAGGTATTTGGTTCTTAGGCCGTTATTCACCATTTTGGGTATGGCTTCTATGTGTGCTAGGCTGCACCATTTGCATTTTAAGCATGTAAATGGTCCTTTGATGTTTTCAGGAGAAGCTTTAATGCATTCTGCGTGGTCCCTTGGGGCATACTTGTTAAGCTCAGTGAGGGCATCTCTGGAATAGGTTAGTGAGTCTCTAAGGTCCGTGCTGCGAGTAGCAGGGGTTCTGGCCCCTGGCCCCGGTCGGGCGCGGATGAGCGCAGACCGGCTTTCCCTAGGCGCGCACGCTGGCACATCAACTTAAGTAGTGTGTGAGGCGGAGGAACAGCTCCGCCCCTCCGCGACCGGAAGCGCCCTGCGCGCGCTGGTGCTTGATCTCTCCGCCCTCCACTCAAACAGCAATCAGCTGATGGGGACCGAGGCGGGAGAAATGTGCAAGTGAGGAATGTAAACAATTGTGACTGGTATTTAAAAATCTCTGATAAATATTCTCTACACAACAGAGCAGTGTGCGACCTCATTTAGAAATACTAATAATAAACATTTTCTATTCCCCTAAATAGGGTGTTGTGTCTTTGCATGATATTTGCACTGAGTTACTGTAATTTAAGTGTTACATAAATACTTTAAACAATGTCTCTTAAGTTGAGCCTGACTTTTCTGTGCCAAGCTACCAGAGGGCGAGCACAGGTCAGTTTAGGGTGTGTATCTGACTTACCCTGACTAGATTGGTGCTCCCAACTTGGACAGGGTGCAAACCTCTGCCAACTAAAGACCACATTTTCTAACAATGGCCCATATTGCAATACATATGTGTATATCAAAGTACACCATGATAACTTCTGAGGCAAAGAGCAATAGTTGAAGGCTGACAATAAATACCATAACAATGCATATGACAAAATATGTTCTCTTCGACCAATCATGGGTTTTGGTTCCCCGTTGTACTTAGTTTATGGTGTAAGGGATGAGTGCTGGACAGAATGCGGAGATTGAGATTTTATCTTGGAAGGTGAATGGGCTAAGAGTTAAGCACAGGAGGGAAAAGATTTTGCAATATATGAGAGATGTCTCTGCCCAGATTATAATTCTACAGGAAATTCACTTGACTAATGTGGAAATGAGAGAGATTTTAGGTCTAGAGGTTGGGTGCAAGCGCCCATTTTACCAATCAACAGCTAAGTATAAAAGGGGTGGCGATCTTGGTAAAAAATAAAAACTATATTTCAATAGAGGGCAGCAGAGTGGATAAGCAAGCAGATGGGTTATTGCCAAATTAAGGTGTTGCCATCAGACATATACTGTAGTCGTATATTATGTTCCAAATCTGGATGATCCTGTTCCACTTAGTGGTTGACAGAGCTGCTATGTTTCCCAGGCCCAGTTATCTTAGCAGGGGATTTCAATGTGGTGCTTGATGGGAATTTGGACCGCTCTTCTAGGAGTAGAGCAGAGACAAATAGTAGGATGCAGTCTTTAATAAAAACCGCCATTAAGCAATTAGGGTAGTGTGACATATGGAGAGAGAAAATGGGTGTCTTGAAGATTTTAACATTTAAGAATAAAAAATATGGGCAACAATAAAGAATCAATTTCTTTTTGAATATCCAAGAGCTAAAGGATCAGGTACAAGAAGTTAGGCATCCAGGAGCTCATCTGTCAGACCACTCTGCTGTAACTTTAGTATTAGCTCTATCAAAAATTACAGCACAGAGGAGATGGACAATGGATCGTACTATATTATCGGATGATGCTGTAGTTGAGAAGTTAGGTCTAGAGTCCCAGGAGTTCTTTGTGGCTAACATGATTAGTGCACCATTAAGGGTTGTCTGGGCCGCATACAGGGCCTTTCTGAGGGAAAAATAACTTCTATCCAATCATATAAAAGCAACAAGTAAAGATCTGAGGTAGCTGAAATTGAGTGTAATATTCAGCAGTTGGAACAGCAGTTATAAGTGAGTGGTGTAGACCAGGGGCTGCTAGAAACCTCTCTTCAAGCCCTTAATTTGAATCTCGCAGGGGTGGTAGAAGGATGATTACAACAGACAAGCAAGCAAATTAGCCCAATTTGAATATGGAGTAGGGTGTGGAACGCTATTACCCTGGAAAATGGAGAATGATCAGACAAGAAGCTTCATAAAGGAGGTTAAGTGTAAGGTATCAGGAAACTCTCTTATGACTAGGGAGGGAATAGATTAGGCCTTTTAAAATCCTTTTGAGAAAGTATATCATGAGGAATTGGTAACAGCGGAGGAAGAGGTGAAGGGCTGGTTGGGCCAAGATGCTCCCCGCATAGTTAGTGAGCTAATGTAGAAGAGAAGTTATAAACAGCACTATGTCAAAGAGTGAGATCAGGAACTCAATCATGGCAATGTAATTAGGTAAAGCAGCAGGTCCAGATGGTCTCCCCTTCGAAATATATAAAAAAACTGGGGGAATTTGTTATACCGGTAATGGTGAAGTTGTTTATGGATATATTTGAGAATGGAAGCGAGATTCCTGCTTTTTGGAACGAGGCCATAATGACCTTGATCCCTATACCAGACAAACTGCCAAATGTTTGTGACTCTATAGGGCCATTTCATTATTGAAATGTGACTACAAAATCGTCGCATAAATAATAGAAGAAAGGTTGAAGGGGGTGGTGGGGGATCTCTTACAAGAGGATCAGAAGGGTTTTGTTAGGGGCAAGGGATCCAGGATCTCACTTACAATTTAATTGGAGCAATAGACATGTGTGAACTATTTCCTGCCACCATTAAAGTCGACAGAGTGTTCCCTGTTGTGTTAACGGTTCACCGCTATTGATGCAGCAGACTTCTCTGCTTATCATGACAATGTTCAATTATAGATTGTCTGTTTGTCTTTATTATTTTTAGTACAACATTTACAGAAAGGGACATATTCAAACCACTTGTGAATGACACCTTGTCACTTTAGTAAAAAGTCTCCGATATCTGAGGTAAATATCAGCCGAACCCTTCAGTAACAATTCCTAAGTTAATTGAATAGACATCCGTGCAACTATTTACATTTGCTAATTTCTTTCTTTTAGGCTTATATAAACATAACAGGATCGCTACCCTCTTATCTTATTTTACGTCATCCTAGTACAGGACTGGTTACCATAGCTGTCTTAAGTAGGTAATATATGGGATTACATTCTTCTATCACTAACCCTGACACATAGGCTCTGGTTATGAGCAGGTTTTGATTGGTTTCCCTCTAGGGTCTCACTGTTTTATCTGACTACTCACATTGGTTGATTCTGCACCATAATCTCCTAACATTAATTAATTATATTTTTTTCAAATCTTATTAAATCTTTCTCTATATAAAAAAATACCTTGTTATATAGCGCTTTAGTAATTAATCTTCTTGTGCATTTCTTTCTTTCATTTCATTGCAAATGAACCTTATTTATTATTGAAATCTAATATGTTCTCTATGTACTTTGGAAAGAACCATTTACATCATATAAGGCAACATTTATTAATAATTTTTATTTACAGTATTCTCATATGTCCCAGCTGTGGCCTCTCTCCTGACGAAGGCACCTGTTTGTGCCGAAATGCGTGCAGAACACCACCAGTCATTTGTTTTTGCGCCACTGTGTTTCAATTGAATTTATTCTTATTAAATTGTACCCATTTATTAATTTTTGGGGAAAATGTTACTATCTCAACAATGGTTTTAAACTGTTTTGAGTATGCACGAAAGTATAATTGATGGACATGAAAGTGAGTGTATGTATACTATAGACTGTCCAATTGTTAAAAATTAAAACAAATTATATTTTGTACTTTTGATAAATAATTGTAGTTGCCTCAGTTCTTTCCATTCTTGATTGTTTACACATAATTTTTTATTATCATACTATGAATGGTTGCCTTAATGCTTTACATTGATTGATATATCCCTACCTTAAGGAACCACACCTAAAAAGTAGGGGGCCTCTTCTTTTACATATTGTGACTCCTATAGGGCCATTTCATTATTGGATTGCGACTACAAAGTCTTTGCAAAAATGCTAGCAGAAAGGTTGAATGGAGTGGTGGGGGATCTCTTGCAAGAGGATCAGAAGGGTTTTGTTAGGGGAAGGGGGATGCAGGATCTCACTTACAATTTAATTGGAGCAATAGACATAGGATGTGTGAACTATTTCCTGCCTACATTGTCAGCTATGCCACATCATACTACAGTATGTAAAGGACACATTTCACATTCCTTTCTCAGTAATGCAATGACAAACAAAGGACTGTAAGAAGACAATGAGCCTGATTTAGGGTTAATTGACGGGGCTACTGTTGCCCCTACATGGCAGAGTGTACAAGTACTCCACGAGGCTGGTGGACTCCTGCCCGCCCTATTTAGATGGGTGCTGTCTGAACCACCATCGAAGTCGACAGAGTGTTTCCTGTTGCGTGAACGGTTCACCGCTGTTGATGCGGCAGACTTCTCTGCTGGGTGGCATTACTCCATCACCGCCAGGATAGCAGGATTGCATATAGCCTATTTAGGTTTCACAGTTGTGTGGCGGTATCTTTGTGGCGGGTTGCTGATGAAGTGATTCCATTGCAGGACATGATCAACCTTGGACTGTACCTGTGGCTCTAGGATGGATGCTAATATCACACAACTGATATGTTTTGCCTAATTGTTTGCACCTGCAAACCACCCTATAAACACACTCCATTTCAAACCATGATCATTTGCCATTCCAGCACAGCTCAACATTTTCCTGGAGACGCTCTGTCAGAGTATTCTGGGGTATTTTGTGCTCCCTCTGTTACTTGTGCATTTAACATTTTCTTTTCTTTGACTTGGGGTTTACAAATTAATTTAATTGAATTACACTATAATGGCAGGGAGTAGACATCCCCATTTCACAGAGGGAGAATCGTCAGTCATTGTGGATGAAATGATTAGAGTAGAGACTCAATTGCTTGGACCCCAAGTCTAAAATGCAAGCATATCTCAAAAAAGGCAAATATGGGCCAGAATAGTTGACAGAGTGAATGATGTAGCGAGCAACCTGTGCATACAGGAGGAAAATAGGAAGAGGTGGAATGACCTGCTGGGTAGAGTGCATTCCGTGGCCTCCAATCATCACCTGGAGGGCCAGGGGAATGGTGTTGGTTCTCACAGGCCGCTTACAACGTTTTTCCTGGAAGGAGAAGGTCTTGCAGATCCTACTTCCTGAGAGCTTGACGGGATTCCCTGGTGTAGTGGAGACTGGTAAGTTATACTTTGGAATATGTCGCTAAACCTGAATGTCATTTTTTATTATAATTTAGCTGTTGCTAATGTGTTTGCACCTTTGTTAAACATATAAACCTAGATATATCATTATAATTTATTTTATCTTGTATCTTTGTTTGAATGTATTTTGTTGTAATTAAAATTAAAAATTTCAGTTTCCATACCGTTCACATAATGTAATGGTGCTCTTACACCAAATAACCTATCTCATATATGTGTTTTATATTCTGTCATTTTTTGTTTGTTCTTACTGCATAGCTTAATGAGGCATGTCTATTAACTTACAGTGTTGTTCATGTTTAATTGAAGTGACTACAACTACCATGACGCCTTGTTTTTGTTATATGAAAATAATATTGCAATGTAACTTTTCTCATTCTCTCTTTTTTGTCACATTTTAACATGCATTGAAGTGGCATGTAATTTATCAATCTCTACTTCATGCTATGTTTTTAAACGTGTTTCTGTTTGATGTTGTATGTTGTCCTATCCTTGGTATCTCATTGAATTGATTTTATTTGTTTCACAAATCAGAGTTTTCTGACTTACAAATGTGATGATATCTAATTTTGTAAGCTGAATATAAATTGTCTTATTTTTAAACACAATAATCTCTACAATGTTTATATGTTGAGAATTGCTATGTATCCTTCTAAGTTGTATAATTTTAAGGATTCTAGCCTGTTAGGCTTTGGAATGGCTTCTGTCACATTTCTTCTCTCTACTGTGTTGTGTTGAATCTTTCATATATATATTATGTATACTTTCTATTTTTTTCACATCAGGACATCTTTTTACCTGCTCATGTAATTTAAACTGTTTGTGTAATGTATTATAATGCCACTGAAAGGTATGTTCATGATATTAATTCAATTTTTCCTTGTATTCTTTATTTTTAACAACAAGCTCATATTACGTTTCATCCAGACGTTTCCAAATGTTTTTACATTCATGGCACATCCAAATCCCAGAGTACATGGACAACAATCTTCCTCTGAGGATACCTCCACTCCACACCACTGAAAGTTGGTTGTGACATTCCACTAGATACTTCCACAGTGTATTGGAATGATCCTGTGGCCACAAACTCAAGTACTGCCATTTTTTTGACTAGTGGTGTTATAGCTGTGGAATTCTTATTGTGGAGGCAGAAGATCTGACTCTAGCTGATGACACAAATCAATAATTGTTTGCCTAGTCAATCTGAATTCTTTAACAATATCCCATTCTCCCTGGGTTCATATGACTGTATAAATAAAAGAAAATAATGAAATATATTTAGCAAACAATTTTTCTAGATCTAACACAAATGTCATGTACACGTAAAAATATAATTGGTTACTTAAAATATCTGTACACAACATTTCTAAATGTTTTTTCTGAAAATATTTTTTTTTACATGTGTATTATTTTTTTTAGGAAATGTGTAAATAGTACATGTATTATTTGAACATTTTTAATTTTAAATGTATCTAAAACACCATTAACGGTGGTATATACAGAGCAGTGCAACTATCATATTTAGCCACAGTAGCGCAATATACTATACTGGTTTTTAAAAAAAAATAATGAGTAACATTAGTATGTTGCATCTGTTAACAAACTAGCCACCATTTTGATTGGTGGTGGTGCACTTTATATATACTCAAAAACACATTTAATCTAAAATTTCGGGCGCCTGATCTCGCCGTCAGGACATTTGATAAGAGATGGCTGTCGGCACAAGTTGTCCGGGTAATGGGCGTAAAACTCCAAGATGGACACAGCCATAGGCTAATGTGTGTGAAAGCGAAGTGCAAAAGCCAATGGATGTGTCTGTCTCCATTGACAATTGCATACATCATGTACATATACGCATCGTTTATAAAAAAAAGCTCACTTGCCTCCTAACACTACAGCCAAAAACATCTTCTCACCCTTTGCTGCTGTTTCTGACCTCAGGATCCACGATGCCATGAACAGCTGGTGAAAGGGCCCCAGCCTTCTCTACAGAAGAGCTGGAATTGCTGGCTATGGAGGCCCTTTCCCTGTACAGCCAGCTCTATGACTCACCAAAGGAACAGGTGATTTGTAAAAAATAACAATGTTATTCTGACTAACTTGTTTTTCTAAAACACAGGCTAGAATGTCCCTTTTAGTTCCCGAGTGAAGTGTAATGATTGAAGTGAAGTTTCTGTTGTTGTTAAATTACATCGAACAATGACAGTGTTTTTAACCAATTTATATTTAGACAACACCACAACATTAGTAGGTGCTATGTTTTTGACGCCCTATCATTTATTTGGTGTGTTTTTCTCTGTACAAATATGTATATTGGATATGTTCATGTGAAATCCACTAAATAAACTTTATGCTAATTTAGAAGAAATATAAAAAAATCTGCACAAATAAATGTATATCAATATATATTTATGTTTGCACTTTCAATTTCTCACATTTAAGAAAAATTGTTTTATGTTTGTGTTATACATGTAATGGTGCTACATATGACGAAAGGTATGTTCTGTGCAGAAAGTACATACAACACAGGCTCTCAGCCACACGTACAAATATATCCCATTCATATGCACACATGTTCATACATAATCCAAAGAAGGCGCTCCCACTGACACACATGGCAGTCTTTTCATAGTGCCCTCAGTTATAGTATTTGGTTAAATCCATAGTATCTGGCTCTATGAACATTAGGCTTAAAGTGTCATGCTTGCCGGTCCCACCACATCAATTACGCAGGCTACAGCAGAGGAGTAGAACACTCTACAGATCCCTAGCTAGAACGCTTTGCATTCTAGTGTTTCAGGATCCTGTCTAGAAACATATGTGTAACTCACTTGCAGTCATTCCGGTTCTACGGTGGGATCCTGGTATTCCTCTCACGACACCGTTGCGTCTCCTGCCCGCGGTGTCCTGACTTCTCTTCTTGGTCCTCTGATGGGTTCCTGCCATCCCCCTTCGTCGGACATTGCTGCCCTTGCCTCCAGCTCCCTGAATTTGCATCTGCATCATGAACTCGAAGCTTCTTCATTCCTGTTGAAACAAAAAGAAAAATTAACAAAAAACAGTCATTCATTATTTATGGTAACAGCGCGGAATGTGCTGCCAAAGATTTCAGTATATGAATTTTCCCTAAACTTATCTAAACATAGGACCCTCATCCTTGGAGATCAGTTTTTTCCTCTTCTTTTGCATTTGATTTCTCTAAACAAATTGTTCCTGTAAAATAAAGGAATACTGTATTATTTCTTCCTGAAGTTAAGGAGGAATTAAGTATAGCCCATAGGCAGAGTATGTTCTTACATTGTGCTAGCAAGCTTCCAGGGGATTAGTTTTCACTTCATGTCTCCTGATGACATGGGCCATTGCTAGTAGTACATAGGTGGGTGTCATTGAGCTTTTCTTTTCTTTTCCTTTTACACTACCTTGTTGCATAACCCTATTTTCATTCTCTGTAGTCAAAGACCACAGATCCCACTAGGATAGCCTGTCAATAGATAGTGAAAGAGGGAATTACTCAGGTAGTTTAGAGTGATACACCATACCTCTATACTATACTTCAATACAGCATTTCTTCACATACTCATATATTCTGTTTCTGTTATTAGGGATTTATCTTGGCTGCCTGGTCCTATCCTTGATTGGGAAACGTTGTGTGACACTTTCTTCTTCCCTCCTTGCTTTCCCTTCTTCCCCTAGTTTACTATTGTTACTTTCACTCTGTTGAGTACGGTGAGTGAACAGGGTAAGTTTGGACTTCTCGTCTTGCATGTCGTTCCTGCGGAAACATAGATAGGAGCCGGACATAAAGTCAGTGAAGTTGGGTATGGGGCTGTCTGGTAACAATGTGCAAGTTGTTTAGCCTTCACAATGATTTTCACATTTCAGAAGTAGCTCTCACTGCAGAAAATATTGAAGACCGCTGGCCTACATAATTTGACTGAACTGGATTAGTAAAATTAGGACTTGACAAAGGTTAAGGGTACTCAAGAGGTTACTACAAATGTACTTTTTTTTCAAATTTGAGCATAATGAGAAAACAAAATATTGTTTTGTAACTTTTGATCAATGCTTGTGATTCATTTCTGAAAAATGTGTTACATCAATTCAGATCAACAAAAAGTCACAAAACACATTTTTTTGCTTTCATTTCTTGTATACATACAGGTCAATGTCCATCAGAAAAAGATCATATGAAATGCCATCACCAATAAGGTGAAAACCCTACAGGTCTACAAGTGGCATAGCATACATTGTTGCAAGAGGCGGTAGGACCTATGACGCTGGACTAAAAAGTAATCTGAAGTCCAGCTTGAGCAGTCCTTCCAACATAAGAAGCGCGTGCACCGCACCCTGACCCCCCTAATGGCATACATATTTGCAAAGGTCTATCACCAGCTTTATGGGCAATTTAGAGGCTAAGAGCAGCATTAAGGGGGTAAGTTCTTGTATGAGTATAACATGTTACATAACTATATACAGTTACAGCAATGAAATATGGCATCAATATTAAGCTCAATACATGTCCAACGTACAAGAAAGAGTTCTTGAGGTGTAAGTTTTGCACCAGGTATTTGATGATGTGTTTTCTATATTGATTTGTGAAAATAAGATCACACAAGATTTCCAAACACTCACAAAAGGACTATTTTGAGCAGACACATGCCTGCCTAAACAACAACTATCTATGATTATCTGCAATGTTATAAGTAACAGTTGTACCAAACAGACCACAAGTTATAATTGCGCCAGGTGTCAAGCACCTTCACTGTTGGGAATGATGTATTACAGGTGACATAGCATAAAATGCACTTATGATACAGTGGATGTTTCAAACCTCACATTGGGGAGTTGGTATTATAGACAAACGCTTGTGACCATGTGAACCAAAATGACTAGAAACATCAGATTAAATGGATACATGTTTATTATGAATGTATCACAAATATGTTTTGCATCAAAACTGCATTTTAAGTTATTTTAAAAGTGATAAAACAGGCAGAAATGTGTACACATTGGTGACAGAGTAACACATATCCCACAACTTTGTTTATATGTTAAAAAAAATAGGACACTTAAAGGGATTTTGGCAGATGGAATGTTCCATCAAGTATATGTTGGAGTATCCCATCTGAAAAACTCCAAATTAGGCTCAGCTCAAGACTCATGAGGACATTGTCGAAATCTATCAATGTTTATTCTGTTGCCTATAGTGATTTGCCTTCTATTTTAAAATGTGTATGAATCAGTGTATGAAATATTTACTGTGATGCTGTACCAATTTGTGCCTAAATAATTCCACATTTTTTGAAGCAGGACTTATCACCCCTATGGGTATCTGCGAGCCGTTAGGGAGATTGGGGTCAGATGTAGGACCATTGTATTTTGCGACTAGCAATTTGCGACATTTTGCGACTCGCAATTTGTAAGTTACAAAATTCAATGTACAACAGTGTCTGAGACACTGTTTGCAATTCCCAAAGGGGTCACAAATTGCATGCTGTATGAATATTAATGAGCTGGTCGCAATTTGCTATTGCATTGGGAATGGCTGGCACTCCCAGGGATGGTGGCCTGCTGGGGTCAGCAGACCACCTTATCTGTGACTACTTTTAAATAAATCGTTTTTTTTTCAAATGCAGCCCATTTTCCTTAAATAAAAACGGGATGCATTTAAAAATAAAAATGAGAAGGGTGGTAAACTGCAAGTGTTTTGCCACCAGTATGTGGTCACAAAACATTCTTATATAGCCTTCGA
Organism: Lissotriton helveticus; assembly: GCF_964261635.1. NCBI lineage: Eukaryota > Metazoa > Chordata > Amphibia > Caudata > Salamandridae > Lissotriton > Lissotriton helveticus. The sequence goes on along the minus strand of NC_136071.1, from coordinate 641,645,203 downwards.
GGTCACTATTAGTAGGGAATGCCCCTTCCTAATAGCGAGTCGCTAAACACTATTTTGCAAGTCACAAACTATTTGCGACTCGCAAAATACAGTTAGTACACGGTACACTTTTTTTTTGCATGCGCAAACGGCTCTTAAACACATTTACGCATGCAAAAAAAACATCGTACATCTGCCCCTCAGTGAGCTATTGCCCAGAGTCATGTGACGCTGAGCTGCCTCCGACGATTGTACCGCATTCCCTGAGCTCTGGAGTCAGGCTCTCTTGCCGCTGCACCACACCTCTCCCACCTGAAGTACATAGGTAGTTTTGCTTTGTAAGAGATTTTGTGACATAAGTTCATAATTCAAGAAAATAAACCTGAACCATTCAGCGGTGTTAAACAGTATCCTGGAGAGAATTTAAATAAGTGATTGGAAAATATCATAAATGACATTGTAGCTATGTGGGTAAATTACAAGAGGGTTTCTGAAGATGTTCCCTACATGCAGGTGATAATGATAAAAATGAACCAAAGTTTTAAAAACTAGAAGCTGGTAAATCCTGAAAATTGTAAATAAAAAATCAGAAAAAAACGTCATGATCTGTTCTATTTCCACAGATACAATCAAGTTATTGTATATGACTTTCCAGCATCTTCAAGAGCTGGAGAAGGAGACAGTGGCCACAAAGGAGGGCGAAGCAGCTGGCCACTGTGTTTTGGGTGCTGAGACCACAGACACCAATGGACACGGTGGCATGGAGGGTGAGGGGACTGCAACGGAGGCCACCAGCTCATCATCCTCTTCAGAGGCCACATAAGCCATCAGTCCCAAGTGGAGGTGGACCCTACCGGAACTGTACCACCTGTATCCTTGTCTGCCACACAGAGAGCCATCTCCACCCTCCTTCTTGCTCCCCCCAGTTGGCTATGCTCGCCCCCACAAACGGAATGGGGTCTCCTTTGCCACAGGCAACTCACCCTCTGCCCCTTCCCCCTGGCTGCACTGAGTGAGGCTGCTATTGACCTCCTACACAGCATCTCTGTAGACCAGACTGCACTACTGAAAGCCAACCAGGGCCCTACATGCCATATGCTACAAATTGTAGCATACCTGAAAAGCATTCATAGTTCTATGTCTGGCCTGCAGAGATAATTTACAGGATTATTCTCCTCACTGACTACAGCCTTCTAACAAGCCCAACCTTGTGCGGCAATTCAGGTCTCTTCCTCATACCAATTCCGAACTCCGACCCCTATCCTAAGCATTCTCACTGCTTTGCAGGCACTCATTCTAACACAAACAAGCAGCACACTCACACATACTCATAAACACATGCTAACACACAATGTTCAGATGCTACACACAAACCCACCACAATCACCAGCACAACCACTCTCATACCCACAACCAGCATACCAACCAACAAACCCACAACCACCACCCTCACCACACCACAGCCACCGCCACTCCCACAACCACCAGCAGGCCCACCCCACCACAACCACCAAACCACCAGCATAGTCACAAGCACACTCACAAGCACCACAACCAGACCAACCACCTCAATACCACACTCATCTAAACATACATACTCACACAAAACCACACCAACACCCACAACAACACCAACCAAAACCAAACACACCCACACTCACCCGAGCACCAAACACCTGCCAAAAACACATACCCAAATATATAGAACATTTACCAGACCCTCATGCAACTGCCCAACAGACAGACACATTCACATCACATACTCCAGCTCCCTCCACCTCCCAAACCCAGTCTTCTCCCACCTATCCTGCCCTTTCTCTACATTCTGATATGTGGTCTGGCCTTGACCCCTTCCAAACCCATCCCTCCCATTCATCTCAAACCCACCCCTCCCACCCCAAACCCACCCCTCCCACCCCAAACCCACCCCTCCCACCCCAAACCCACCCCTTCCAGACCCAAAACCACCCCTCCGGAACCCAATCTCACTCCTCCGACCACTTCCAAACCCACCCCTTCCAAACCCAAACTTACCCCTCTCAGGGAAGATCCTTGAGGTGCCTGCTCTGTGCCTAATAGATGGCAAGTTCTGGGTAACAATGACATAGGCTGCTGCTGTGCATATTATTTGTCCCCTTTTATTATTTTTTCCTGTATATGTTATTTGAGAGAAGTTATGATAAAAATATTTTATTTGTACTACGTTTGTCCTGATATTTTTATTCTTTTACATGTCATTGATTATTAACAATGTTAATGATGTAAATGTGTGATACATATTATTACTTCTATTTATGACAGTAAAGACAAAAGTTTTTATGTAACAATGTTTATGCAATGCAAACATTGCTGATAAAAATTGGAAGGGACATAATAATTTTTATTCAAGCGTTCATCATGATAATGAACACGTACACCAAATTAAACCCTTTTTACACGTATTTTTTAAGTGTTACTATAGGTGTGTTTATCCTAACTTGGCAAGTGATTAAGATAACATGTATGCATTAAATCTTCAAAAATAATCTTACAATTAAAATGTATTAAAATACAGATAATGCAGTAGACAAGGGGAAATATTACATTAATAAATATTTGAGTGATTCAAGTTTAGATGTAACATTGATTTCACAGATATTGAAACACAATGTTACACCTTGTCTAGTGCAATTTATACATTATATTACACTTCAGTTATCCCAATAGTGTGTAGTGCACATTTTTATGATTTTGTAGTTTAGGGAAATTTTTTAAACACACCTCGATGCTCACCTTTTGTTTTTTAATTAGTGTCAAATTTTGTGTAAGTATCCATTATCATGAAGGCAGCTTGCACGAACTTTACAAATACAATAACATTATACAGGTGTGTTTCTTTACATTTTTTAAATGACAGCATTACACACATAGGCATTACACATTATTTCGAAATGCACAAGTCCAGAGCACATAAAAACAGACAATGCACACTGAAACACGTGAAAAAGAAGCTTACCTTCAATTCCGGCAACAACGGGGTTGATTAGCTTCATGATCAGTTAGCAATAGCAATGGCAGGGCTAGGATAATAGGGTTCATGTCGGCAACAGAGTTGAAAAAAAGAATACATTTATGTTTTCAACTTATATACCTTCAACACCGCCAACTCACGTGTGGAGGTTTGAGCACCACAGTTCCATCAGCAGGAAGGCACATCATAAAAGGCCCGGCAGAGAAATGGACTGTAGTCCCTCCAACATCTGCGTTTGCCTATTGCGCCATTGAATCAGGTGAACATTTAGGGTGGAGTCAGTGGCACGTAGACGTCTTTAGTCCATCAACCCACCAGCGTCTAAATAGAGCGGGCGGACTGAATAGTAGGCGGGCAGGAAATCTGATGGAAAAACAACAGTGGGACCGATTCCGCCAAGATCTAAATCAAGCCCAATATGTGCAGATGATATATCACAGTGAGTAAATAGACACAGCAGTATGCCATTGGAAAGGTTATTTGCCAACATCAGAACACAGGAAGAATACTGAGATGTCAAGAGTGTGATTTCAAAAGGTCATCAAGGCTGATAAACTGTATGTGCATACACACTAACTCATTGCACATGGGTAGAAGGAGCGATTGTGATGGTCACTTCCCTTTGCATGGCAAGAGTTGTATACGTCTGACCTGAGTGTACAAGTGCATAGTTGAGTGGATCACGAATCCTGTACCCTCCCAAAGGTGAAATGTACGCTGAGTGTGTGCCATATGTCTGTGTCACAGAATGCAGTATCCTTGGACCGGGAGGCACATACAAAGGCCTTTCCTCAGAATAGATGTGCTGCTACTAATGTTGACAGGATTAGGACGTAAATCATGTGTGAATGGCAGCATCATGTTAATTGTACATCACAAGTTCAATTTACTAATCTTCACTGCAGTGATGGCTAGTGTCTCATTCACCTACTCTGAAGGTCTGGTGATGTATGACACATTCACCCCAGACCGACAAAATATTATTGGACAATTTGGTGCTTAAAAACACCATGGAGCTGATTCCGATCCAGTAAAATCCCCCACGATTCGCTGTACGGAGCGTTTTTCGCATACGAGTCATACACCTACAACGTCCCCGTACGTACAATGAAGTACGATCCTAACACAAAGCATATCTACATACGAATCGTACCAAACACCATACGACACAAAAATACATACGATTCGTATCCGGGTCACGCAGTATGTGCCGTCCGTACGTAAACAGCCAGCAGTTTCCGGCCCAGCAAGTACGATCCGTGTTGACGACACTCCGTTCGACCCTTCTCCAACAGGAGTTGAAAACAGCTGTAAAAGCAGAGTCCAGCCTGAACCGCAACCCGGTACGCGACAGACACGCCATGAACCCCCTCGGCCGTGTCATCCCAGTCCTGTACGCCTACGAAATGGTGCATAGAAATCAATGACGGCGCATACAGTGAGTACAACGTACCTCAATAACGGAAGTGTACTTGTACGGTGCATCACACACTCGCGTACAGCATCATTGCAGTAGTGATAAGAGCCACACAGACGTCACTAATGTTGGGGTACGGTGCGTAACACGCTCGCGCACAGCATCATTGCAGTCGTGATAAGAGCCGCAAAGACGTCACTAATGTTGGGGTACGGTGCGTCACACGCTCGCGTACAGCATTATTACAGTAGTGATAAGAGCCGCACAGACGTCACTAATGTTGGGTTACGGTGTGTCACACTCGCGTATGGCACCAGTGCAATAGTGACACGAGTCGCACAGACATCAATATTGTTGGGGTACGGTGCGTAACATCTGAGTGTGTGGTGGATATGACTCACAGCAGAGCCCAGACATGAGAGGGGTGGCTGGATATGACTCCCAGCAGTGCCCAGACATAGGAGGGGTGGGTGCAGAGGACTCCCAGCAGTGGCCAGACATAAGAGGGGTGGCTGGATATGACTCCCAGCAGTGCCCAGACATGAGAGGGGTGGCTGGATATGACTCCCAGCAGTGCCCAGACATAGGAGGGGTGGGTGCAGAGGACTCCCAGCAGTGCCCAGACATAAGAGGGGTGGGTGAATATGACTTCCAGCAGTGCCCAGACATAGGAAGAGTGGGTGGATATGACTCCCAGCAGTGCCCAGACATAGGAGAGGTGGGTGCAGAGAACTCCCAGCAGTGCCCAGACATAAGAGGGGTGGGTGGATATGACTCCCAGCAGAGGCCAGACATAGGAGGGGTGGGTGGATATGACTCCCAGCAGTGCCCAGACATGAGAGGGGTGGCTTGATATGACTCCCAGCAGTGCCCAGACATGAGAGGGGTGGCTGGATATGACTCCCAGCAGTGCCCAGACATAGGAGGGGTGGGTGCAGAGGACTCCCAGCAGTGCCCAGACATAGGAGGGGTGGGTGGATATGACTCCTAGCAGTGCCCAGACATAGGAGGGGTGGGTGCAGAGGACTCCCAGCAGTGCCCAGACATAAGAGGGGTGGGTTTATAGGACTCCCAGCAGTTCCCAGACATAGAAGGGGTGGGTGGATACGACTCCCAGCAGTGCTCAGACATGGGAGGGGTGGGTGCAGAGGACTCCCAGCAGTGCCCCGACATAAAAGGGGTGGCTGGATATGACTCTCAGCAGTGCCTAGACATAGGAGGGGTGGGTGCAGAGGGCTCCCAGCAGTGCCCAGACATAGGAGGGGTGGGTGGATATGACTCCAAGCAGTGCCCAGACATAGGAGGAGTAGGTGCAGAGGACTCCCAGCAGGGTACAGGTATAGGAGGGCATTGTCATCATCATGGGGTTATGTTTACAACCCTAACCTGTGAGAGTCCTGATAGTGCCATAGCAACACAACACTTACAGCACTGTCACACTACATGGATGATGGATATCTGTCACGCACAGCGTGATACACCACATGTGGGTGTGATGTCAGATCCCACATGCAGATCCACCCCTGGAGGTTGCAGGCAACCTACACACCCTACCATCATGACACAAAAGTGTATAGTTATGTAACAGCCCAACAAACAAAGACAGCAAAGGGGAACACACACTATCATGTATATCCCTGGGCTGATATTGATGTCCAGGTGCTGGTCAGACCACCAACATGTACTTGCTCATGGAAGGAATATGGTTGTACGACCTTAGATACAATGCACAACATTGTGATTCATGTGCACAAATACCCTGCAGAACCAATACAAACATAAGGTTAAGGCTGTGATTATACACCTGCATATTGGGAAAAAGGGTGAATGTGTCCATGAAGGCATCTCTACATACTCTAAATACAAGTATAGTGAGTCACGTGGATGGCACACAGTCATGATCAGTAGTCATCTGTGAGCTGGCATGGCCATTGTTGAGTGAACGTTCAACAACATAGGGAATATGCACACATGTCAGCACAACCATTGTGCAACTGTCTGTAGTCAACTTCTCATCGTATAACTGAGGAATGGACACTCATTGGGACAATGTCTGTTGGCAAACTGAACACACACAACCAAAGATTAATTGCTGCTACTTTGTGATGGCACAAATATACCATGGTCCATCCTCATTAACATCATAAAATATACATATTTCACAATCTCAAAACATGAACATGATATCAACTCCTAGGCACACAGCACCTAAAGCAAGTACCTGAAAAGCAATAGTTTAGAATGAAAAAGAAAATGCTTTATTCAGCTCCAAAGTAAAAGTAATTTAAAAATGAGTCCTGTCTCCAACAAGGCCAATGGCCAGTCAATTTTCAAGTCTGTTTGGGGGACGTTGTGGAGGTTGTCGACCCCCAACTTGCCTGCACATTCTGGAGCTAAACGTGGGTTGACCCGTGGGGGGGCATCATCAGGGTCAGGGTCTGGCACCGCATGGAGTGTTGAGAGAAGGGTAGGTGTTGTGGATGCAGGGGGGGAGGAATCCTCTTCAGTGGCTTGTGCAGCGCCAAAGGTGGAAATATATTCAGCGCTGCACACTGCTGCCAGTTCCGCCAGACCACCACCTTCACCCGGGGACACAATGGGAGTGGAGGTAGAGGGCTGTGAGTCAGGCGTACTGTCTCTGTGGCTGCATGGCTGCGTCTGACCCCTGGCCCTGTGGGTGTGCCTGCATCCCTCTGAGATTGTGTGGTAGGAGATCTACGCTTACACTTAGGTGGTGGTGGTGTGCTGGTTGTGGGTGTTGACGTGCGTGATCTTGTGCGTCGGTGGGTGCTTGGGACAGGTATGGGAGAGGGGGGTGTGGATGGGTCAGAAGGAGGGGGGGGACTGACCGCTGCAGGAGTGAAACTGATGCCGTCAGTGAGGAGTCCATGTACGCTGGTATCCGACGTTGGTCAGACATCGTAGCTGACATACCCTTCATGATTGACAACAACTGTGTCAGAATAGCAGTGTGGGCATGGAGGACAGTCAGCATTGATGTCTGACCAACATGAATCTGCAGGAGTAGGTCCACAGACTCGGCACTGAAGGCAGCAGGGGAGACAGGGGCAGGGGCTGCGGTGCCAGGGACGAAGGAGACATGGGGGGCAGCACAGACAGAAGGGACCGGAGCAACTGGGGGGTGGAGTGGGGACGGACACAGTGCTGGTAGCTGCTGTTGCCGCATACTCCCCTTCCTCCTAGGAGTCAGAAGCCAAGCCATCTGCATGGTAAGAGGTGTCGCATTCCAAAGGTCCGGCCGTCGACTCCCCTCATCCTCCGTGACACTAGCTCCCTCCAACTCCTCTGCGCTGGTGGCACTGCAGCTGGGTCCCTCCTCCTGGTCCATGCTGATGTCTCCTCCTGTGTCAGTTGATGATGCTGTGGGCAAGGAGAAGAAACAAAAATACATCAGTCACCTGTACACATCTGACACATGAGCACAAAATCATTTGGTCACACTGCAAATCATGGCAGGCATCATGAGTAATAGCCAGATAGCTCAGCACAGAATTGATACTAGTACTGCCCAGTTGGTATAGACGCAATTCTACTTGGACTCAAGGATCCAAAGAACAGACCAGGCCACAACTTGAATGAGAGTCACACTGAGTAGCTTCTGTTTATTTGCAGGAGAGCAGATCTATACAATGAAGTGATGCCACCTCAAGCTCACAAAGAAATAAACAGTTGTGTTGCCCCTCAGGGCAAACTAACACACCTCACTCACCAAGGTGATACCACACTCTGAGCCCTGTAAGTATATTTTGGTGAAAACTAATGTCACAAATTGTTGGCATTTTGGGACCCACCATACTTCACACATTCAACATGCATTGCATGTGTAAATTTGCCACCTTGTGAACATAACACGTAGGTGCCTGCATGAAAGATCTCTCACAAGGAAATGTACACCAAAAACATAGACACATTAATTGAAACAGCTGACACACTTTTCAATGAAACACTGTCACAAACAAATGGCATGGACCATGTACCATATACATGCTCCAACAGAGGTCTTGATGGCTTGACACGCATTAGTCTGTGCAATTGACAACAAAGGACTCTCAAGCACTCCAGAACACTGTGTGGACATGTCTATGTAGATCAAGGCATGCCATCAATCACGAACACTGGCCTCCTCCAAAAGCTGCCTGCTAATCCAAAACATTGCAAATGTTTTTTGGTGTGTACTACCTTGTGAAACAACTACAATGCAGACACATAAGTGTTACCTACACAATTTGTCATATGAACACATTCAAAACATGAACAACTCTTAGCAAGTGTTGGGAGTGCCAAGGTACATACCTCAATGTGAGACAACTTCTAATGTGTCAGTCCACACAGGGGCATCTATCACCAGATCATACAGTTGTTAGCACATAACACCCACTGGATTTCATGTGAAGTGGTCCACATGTCCCAAATCACAACAATACGTAAGCTAATGTGCCTGCAATTGTGTAGTCCAAAACCAGTGCTGCATCGTGGACACACCCTTATCCACATGCTAAATGTCAACGCCTCAGTGTGCACACCAAGACAAAACAGCGTTGCACCAGAAGTACATACATGTGGCTAAAAAGTTGAGGCACATTCATCTCTGGAAGCAAATTACATAGCCTGTAAAACCCCTAATGAGAGCACTGTCCACCATCACAGGGGAAGTGCTTAGTTTAAAAATCCAAGACACAATTTACATCCATAGGTCAAACCTGCCAAGGGCCAAACAGGCAGGCCCATTACACCACTCCAGCACAACACCCACAACACTCAGTCAATGTGATTGATACGGCCCAAGAAGTGAGAACTCAGAATCAGGGTAACATAAACAGTGCAGCAACTTCACAAAAATTACACCAAGGCCACCTCGTGGGGCTGGCAATACATATTAGTCACAACCAAACAACAACAGATTGTTCTGAATAGGCACACAGGCACTGGTCAGTGTGAGCATGCACAAGCCAAATCTTGTATCCATGGCCAGTGTGCACATGTAGCAGACACATTATAAATACAAACTATGCAAGGCACCAATCCCACAGACGCTGACCCATCCTGAACACACATAGAATGGGCACAGTGTTGCACGAAACACATGATTTGGATACCAGGGTGTCTCAGGGGACTGTAGTGGGCACACAGATACATGGGTCTAGAAAATGCCTCCGGATTACCCGTCATGACAATATGCATATCTCACAAATGATGTCTGAGAATGCAACATGGGTCATGCATGCTGCAAGTGTGTGCATTTGATACCGCACACTCCGATGTTGAGATTCATCATCAGTGCAAACACATGTGAAGGCCAAACACAGTGCACAGGTCAGAGCGCAGGCAAGGTACCAACACATGTCACAAACATCCCTCACACATGATGCCCTAATCAATGTGCAGTCTAATTACCTTGCACCCTAGAGGAACATGTGCAAATGTGAAAACACACAGACCAGGGGACGTCTGTGGAGGAGGGGAAGGGATGAAAAAGAGCACCAGCTGAATATGTGGAATTGAAGATACAATGCACAAATAGCCTGTCTGACCAGACACCCCAACTGTGGGAGTGTTTCCAGGATTTAGAGCACCTCAAGTAGCAGCTGACACACAACACTACAAACAGCCATGTACCTACCCCCTCCTTGCTGCTGTCCCTCGCGCAACTGTCTATGGAGGTATGGAAAGACCACTGCCAGGATCCGGAGCATCTGGGGGGTGAGGTGGCGGCTTCCACCATGCCGGCGTGGGGCCTCCATCTTCAGCTGGACCCGGGCGATTCGCCGGGTCGAGCACCGGATGTGTTGCCACCTCTTCCTGACAATCTTCAGCCCCCGGCGATGGCCCCGCACTCCTGACAGCCCTGACGATGTCCATCCATATCTCTCCCTTCTCATAGGCAGATACCTGTCAGGAAGAACAAGTGAATCAACATCAGTACACCTGCTCCATGTCCCAGAGACACACACTTGCACACCATTGATAATGTGAATAGGGCATAGGATGCTGACAGGACTTGCATTATTGTCCATGTGAACCCAAACACACCACATGCCTTTGTAAGTCAACATATGGCATAAGGGGTGCAACACACTCACGGATCATGGCACACACTGTACAACACATGCAAATGCAGGTTGTGGGACAGCACGTGACAACTTGTCACATATCCTACTCCACTTAAGAATACTCAGAAGACCAGACAGACATACCCTGGCACAGATCACTCGCCTGTCAGTGTCAACAGTGTATAAAACCTTCATTTTGCACATGTCCTACTTGACAAAGAGGTGCCACAGGTGTTGTGCTAACTGTGCAAGTCAGGCACACAACATAGCATACTTGTCACATCAGATGGCTACAGCTGCTGCATACGCCATGCAGCTGTGGTGCAAAACATCACATACATACTCAGCCATGTGACAAGGAACATTCACAGTCTTCAATGTTCATGAGTTCAAACACAGCATTTGTACAACATCACCACAGGTCCACAAAAAACAAAAACATCAGTGAGTACATTCAGCTGTCACTCTGGGGTGAACACTATTACAGCTCAGTAAATTATGGCTAAAAAACCTGCAAGGTGTGGCACAGCAGAATGTGTAAATCAGTATGCATTGAATGTCACAGTTAGCATAATACAAGTAAGGAGGAAACACACTTTAACTACAACATGCTCTGCATGGGAGACAGCACAATGTACACACCCGGCACTCACTGCCAAACCACATTGCATGTCTGTTCCACAAATACACAATGCCCGTAGTGCCACTCACACAACAGGTGCACAGTCAAAGCAAGTACAGTCATCACTCACCTGCTCCCCTGGTCTCCCATACAGCTTGCTGTAGTTTGGTAGGAGGGCATCCAGCAGGGCCTGGTTCTCATCCTCACTGAATGCAGGTGCCCTCTCCATGGCCAGCAAATTCAGAGTCCAGGGAATGCAGAGACAGCAGCAGTGTGGTCCACTCCAATGTTGTGCAGGCAAGTGCTCACTCACAGACACATGCAGCCTTAAATCTGTGCTGCTGAGGGGCTTTCTGTTTCTGGAGTACAGTGTGATAGGCCAGAATACATTGCATCCTATGTTTCATCCAATCCCTTCAAACATAAGGCCCTGACTCACATTTGCATGCTTTAAAATTTGTGCTTCAGCTCCAAATACTAATTGCAACATTGTATATTTCTGTCCAACTGACTTTTGCAGGACACCTGTGGAACACACTCAAATCTCAGTATCCATGACAACCAGGCTGCATTTGGGCCCATTATTTGCCCCATAGGTGTACCCTAGCTAGTTTCTGAGATCAACACACGTCTACGGTGCTTTCCACATCGCGTATGGCACCATTGTAGTAGTGAAACGAGGTGCACACACGCACGTCAGGTCGGGGTACGGTTCGCTCGCGTATAGCACCATTGTAGTAGTGAAACGAGGTGCACACACGCACGTCAGGTCGGGTACGGTTCGCTCGCGTATGGCACGATGACAATAGTGAAACGAGGCCCACACACGCACGTCAGGTCGGGGTACGGTTTGCTCGCGTATGGTATAATGACAATAGTGAAACGAGGCGCACACACGCACGTCAGGTCGGGGTACGGTTTGCTCATGTATGGCACCATTGTAGTAGTGAAATGAGGTGCACACACGCACGTCAGGTCGGGGTACGGTTCGCTCGCATGTGGCATGATGACAATAGTGAAACAAGGCGCACACACGCACGTCAGGTCGGGGTACGGTTCGCTCACAGATGGCACCATTGTAGTAGTGAAACGAGGCGCACACACGCACGTCAGGTCTAGGTACGGTGCGTTACACCCACTGTGGTAAAGGCAGGGGTATGGTGCGTTGCACACGCTCACTTACTGCAACATTACAATAGTGTTACGAGGCGCACACATGGCACCAATGTTTGTGTACGGTTCAAACCAGGATGTATATCAGGTTTTTGTCATTGCATACTTACATGAGCAGTGCCTAGGTGTGGCAGGCTGTGACATAGCACAGGGCATCTGACCCTTTCCTCAATTAGTGTGACGACGCGTTGACACCTGTCATATGTGATGGGGCAGTAAGTGTTTTTTTCATAAACAACAAAAGAGTGTCTGCGTAGGGCAAGACAAACATCCAGCGCAGGATTCGAGAAGAGGAGGAATCAACCTAAGAATGAGTCACTTAGGGATTTTTTGAGAAGCCCTCACTCACCACCCTGGGTGGTGACATGCTTCATTATCGGGCCCACCAGGAGAAGCCGAATGCCTCCCTGGTGTGCTACAACGCCAGATTACTGCGGAGCTGGTTTTGTGACAGTAATGTGCAAAAAATTTGAGTTTTAAAAAATGCCAGCAGACTATACCATACAAAAACTTTATTCCATGGTTAGCTGGGCATAGGTTAAAAGCGATGTGTCGGGAAATCTACCAACTATTTGTGTTGGGTGTTTTCCCCTATTAAAGTGGGGTCAACATGTTTCTGCCCTTATGTGTAAAGGTTTTACGGGGCTTTCGTCAGGACCATGTCGTAGTGTACCTCGGTGGTGTGGACGCGCTAAGGCCCACCCTAGCCAGAGGACGTGAAAGTTAAAATTAATCGTGAAAAAGTGTGCAAAAAACAAACCAAAAAGTGGTGGTTCACAAAAATCTGTGAAACCAAAGGTTTGTTAGTAAAAAGATCCACACTTCATGGGTCTCGGGAGGGGGTGGTGGCGACAGTGGCACACCGCCCTCAACGCCAAACACCCACTCGGCACCTAGCGGTCTCCTTCACCAGACCCCGGATGGCAGTAAGTGTAACACATCACCTTAACACTTGTCCCCTATGTATCAATATGCGCATTCACTCATGCACATCAACACTGGGATGGCACAGTCATCACTATGGGCAGCTGTCTCATTATGCCAGTGACCAGGGCCCCTTCTCACTTGACATTTTGACGCTCAGCATGACACTATCTGACAATGTCATGTGTGTGTCATGGTAAGAGTTGCAATAGCTGTTTGTGTTGCATTAACTGCATATGCTGTTGGTGCATCTCTCATGTGTCTGTGTTGTGATTGACATGGTTGTCCATGTACGCACACCATGCCACATGTGCTTTTCAAAGGATTTTGTGTATGATGGCATCATACATCATTTATCCCCAGGCATACATGTCTGCATCGTGACAATGGCTGTGGTGTTGCTTTAACACATGCACACCTCATTTTTAATTTGTCCGATATGAAATGTTGGAATGCCAGCAAGATGCCATATGTGTCCTGGATGTCTTGCACACGCCAGACCCCATAGTGACTTGATGTGTAGTTGCAGTGTTGCATGTGCTGTGTACATTGGTATCGTTGCTGGCTGGCAGTTGTTCTCAATTCTTCCCAAATATGTCCTGCAGGGGACCGTCTCTACCAAGGCCTTTCCTGACTTGGAGACCATGAGGGAATGTGATTGCATCCGACGTTACCAATTCACTCGAGAGTTGATTCATAACTTGACGGTCAGGCTGGAACCACATCTCCAACCGCGACACAGGTATCCGACTGCGCTGACACCCAAGCTAAAGGTGATGGCAGCACTACATTTCTTTGCTACAGGTATGTTTCAATTTACCATAGCTGATGTTGGGGGATGTCCCAAACCATGTTCAGCCGTGTTCTACGTGATGTGTTAGCTGCGAAGTTGCAGCACATTGATGAGTTCATAAAATTTCCAACTGCACAAGAGTTGACAGATGTCAAGGGTGCATCATACATCATTAATCCCCAGGCATACATGTCTGCATTGTGACAATGGCTGTGGTGTTGCTTTAACACATGCACACCTCATTTTCAATCTGTCCGATATGAAATGTTGGAATGCCAGCAAGATGCCATATGTGTCCTGGATGTTTGGGTCCATTGATGGTACACATGTGGCTTTGGTGCCACCACAGGCTCAGGAGCAGGCCTTCCGCAACAGGAAACATTACCACTCAATAAATGCCCTGGTTGTGTGTCTTGCTAACATGCTGATTTCCCATGTTTGTGCACGTTTTCCAGGATCGTGCCATGATGCATTCATCATGAGGCGTAGCAGGGTACCACTGATGATGCTGCAGCTGCACAACGAGCGGGCATGTCTTGTTGGTGGGTAAACTCTGTTTTTCCTGTATGTCTCATTTATGTTTTATGTATGACGGCATCTCATTACACACTTTTTTGCATGATGTTTACTTGTAGGAGACGCGGTATATCACAACATGCCGTGGCTCATAACACCGCTCCGCAATCCCAGAACAGCTGCAGACCAGCGGTACAACAATGCACACGGGCAGACCAGGCGAGTGATAGAGTGGACTTTTGGACTCCTGAAGAGTCGATTCCGGTTCCTTGATAAGACCGGTGGATCCCTCCCATACGCCCCACAAAAGGTGTGTAACATCTTCATCGTGTGCTGCATGCTGCACAACATGGCAGTTGAGGAGGCTGTGCCACTCATCCTGGATCCTGACGAGCTGGAACATCCACCCGTTGAGAATGTGGGCCTTGGCCACAATGAAAGTGATGAGGAGGAGGAGGATGATATCCGGAGTCAGCTCATACGCAACTTCTTCTCTTAATGGTGAGTCACTGTGAGTTATTGTGCAAGCTTGTAGCATAAAGTGGCATGTGTTGCAAACTGTGTGTCCAGCTGACTGTATGGAAAGTTACTTTGATGAATGTTGTGATGTGTCACACAAGTGCTGATGTTCGGCCACACACATATGCACAATGAGTGATCCTGAAATGTACATGTATCCTACATTGTTGGTGTATTTTACATGACCATGCCTGTAGGATATTGATTCTCAATGTAAAGCCTTGTGTGCCTGTTATTTGCAGGTTGCTCTGCCTGTTGTCTGTTCGTGTCATCTTAGTCCTCCTGCTATTCTCCATGATGATTGCAACGTGTGCCGAATCATCGTGCCATGCACAGACATGTGGAAATGTCAGTTCTGGTAAGAAATCCAAACAGGCTGTATTGGGTTGGTATGGTTTTCGAATGTGTGTGAACTGTTTCTGTGCATGTTGCTGAACCATACCTACATGTCCCATTCCCATTGATCAAACTGCATGTTGCACCACTCCACTGACAGAACAGTCACCCTTCTTTACAGTCATCTGTTGTGGACTTTTGACTCTGGTGAATGCATCAATGTGTGTATACCTTGCCCCAGTCACATTGCGGCTGACACCGGTTGACATAGCGTGGGACATCTCAACAACTGGCTCTGTGTGGAATTGCAGCCTCACTGTGTGCAGCAGGATGTGTCTGGCTCATCCCCTTTATCCTGTGTGCCAGTACAGTTTGATCTGCAAACAACCATGTTGTGAAGTTGTGGGAGAGTGTATGTCCCACATGGTCTGTCAACAGTCCTGTGAGTCTGTTCGTAGAGATGCATTGCCCCTTGTGCCCGTATGTCATGTCACAGTCATGTCCCTACCCCTGTGCTGGTGGAGAACACTGCTTTGCAAGCCTTCTCTTTAAGTTGATGTTAACTTTCTATTCTCATGATGGCAGGTATGTAGCACTGATGATGTCACAACGTTGTGCTGTGGATAATGTTTACACTTCTGTGGCACCAGTCGGGTGACGTCAATCCCAGGATTCTTTTGTGCTGTGCTGCACATCCTGGTCATGGTAGGGGTGCTTTATTGGATTTGTAAATGATTTCTCTTTTGTAGTTTGTTGCGACCTGCTTGTCATGTTAGGCATCGTAAGGCACAGTTGGACAAGCCAATGACAGGCTCTTGCGGGGCTACCTTGTGTTTAGATAATTCCCTCCCTCGTTGGTTGAGCTTCTAAGGGCTCTTGCGGGTGATGTGTCATATGCCTTCATGACCGTCACTGATTCCCCAGGATGACTGAAGATTGTGGGCTTTGTGTGAGTAGCACTGCCACACATTATATTCAATGTAAGTTTGAGCCTCATTTATACACTGTGAATCTATAGATGAGCGCATGGATCTTATTGCATTGATGCTGTCCTGGTGAGCGTTACACCCCCTTCATTTAGGTGACAAACTCTGCTACCTTTTATGTGTCCGTGTTCAATGTTCTGATCTTGTATCATTTCCAAATATGTGTTCCCAATTAGGATACAGTGGCTGTGATCATACTTCACATGTGTAAATGTTACAGTATAGGTCCAGAGGTATTCTGTTAATCTGTGACAAGAAGTGTGGAATGCTTATGCTTCTTTACCTTTGTTTCAGATTTCACTCCCTGCTGTTCCCATCCTCCCCTTACCTCGCCTGATCAACCTTTTGTGTCTGTCATTTATACTCAGACCAAGGGGCTATTGGGAGATGGACTCCTTTCAGCATCGCACAAATCTGAGGCCCAAAGGTACCGACAGTCCCTGGCAGTCGTGTGGCTATTGGTTGAACAGCATTACAGGTAACATCATTGCATGTCTGTTATCTTCCTCAGAGCAATGCCACTGACCATGTACATTGTGCAAAGCAGCATGGCCTCATAGCAAACGTGATATTTTTGTGTAGTGAATGTGTTACCCACAGTCCGTTATGCATCATTACTGTCACCGCAGATCTTCAGCCAGTTTCCATGCGTCATCTATGTTTTTATTTACAATGTCTGTACATATGTGCTTATGTGTAATGTGGCAACATGCATGCTGTTTTTTAAATGGCAAATGGTCCATATAGTGCATGACGTACATGGTTGGGTATGTCTTGTTTAGCTGGCTACCCACAGCGGGAAGGCAACGCCAGATGACACTGGGTGTCCTGTGCCCCCCTTGTCCTTTTGGTGCCTGATCCTGTGCCCATCATAATTTGTCAGTATTCAAAACGTTTTGTGCAGTGACCCATGAGTAACCACACACTCCTTCCTTTGCATACACATGCTACAGGGTGCCTTGCAACAATCCTTCTCTTTGTGTACTAGTTTTTCATGGTGTGTCAACCCTTCAACCATCATGTGTTCATTTATTCATGCTGCTGCCTCACCACCAACACCACAGCACCGAGTGCCCTGATTCTGCAACACACACGCCTCCAAGATGTCCCTCCAGCCATTCATTCTTAAGTCATTCCACAACTTGTCTATGCCACTGTTGCACCAACTATGTGCAAAAGGCAGGACCATCAGCGCATGCAACGTGCACAATGCAGGACCCTCTGGTCCATCCATGACGCAGGTAACACAACAGACTCATGCTCCAGCCACCCTCCACACAGTGTAGGCCAGACATTCATCCACCTGTGATCAGGCAACCCCTAGATGCACACATGACACCTTTGCAGACTGTGTGTGCGACTCATACTCCCAACACCACGCTGCATCACATAACAGTGCATGTCCGTACAACGAGGTAATGTGCCTCATACTGCACACACGCTAATTCCACCACCAGCCCATTGTTATCTGTCAACTCATCAACACAACGACCCCACACATCGTGTGACCTGTATGTCCACAACCTCAGCACACTACTTCAACATTGCCATCACAGCCAGACAGTCGTACACCCGCAGGGGCCAGAACAAGATTCCAGGAGTATGATTTGCCAGACCCTATGAGGTAAACCCTCTGAGTCACATACAACACCAAGGACACACTCCGCATTGTCAAACTTCTGCACTTCACCTTTCACACATACACCCGGCCCACCCTCAGTGTAACTATCATCAACAGCTCTCCAAGCCTACACCCACATATCTGCTAAGCCATCTAGTATCATAATAATAGTCATTAATTGTGCGCACATTTAACCCGACGGGCTGTTCTAGCCTTTACTCAAGATGGGCAGGAGTTACGGGTGTCGCAGCCATCCGGATAAGTGGCCAATCTGAGGTACAGGTTACAAATGGTGTACAAATGGTTTTTGGGAATCTTAGCAAGGATGTTTTATTGCTTTGCAGGCATGGGGTCCATAGGGGAACTGGATTGACATATCTGCTAATCGAGCAGAGAGGCTTCACCATTAATTGTGTCAAAATCTGAGACTACTGAGCTGGGAATCGACACAACTGATTGCTCCTCAGACATTGGAGTACTACATCAGCACACAGGTCTGCACCTACACAGGCTACATGGGTCAGAGGTAGAGCAAGTCATGGCTGGATGAGATGCACACCAACATCCAGCATTGGTACGTCACCATTTGCATCCAATTCCCCAAGACAACACCATCACTACCTCATGCTGCAATTCCCTCCACATGCAGGAAATGATCTTCAGATAGATCCACTCCTAGTCAGGACACACAGCCACCCAGGTCCACGACACCAGGCAGCTGTACTACGGCAACAACATCTATGCAGGAACAAGAGCCATACTCCAGCAGTACTTGTGCACATACAGGGTGCATGCACACACTTCATCCTTAACTTCCCCTGCCACAGCCACATGACCGTCCACCTTAGATACGTACAATAGTCCCACAGTCAACTGCAGGAACACCTTCATACTCCTCTGCCACACTCAGTAGGCACTCCACAACCCAAACTAATAGTAGCTGAAGTATGTACGTCTGTCAAACTACACCCCGTTGGCCAAAGTCTGTCCAGCCACCGCTGCCCTGGGGAGCATTCATCACATCCACAATACAACTGCATGTGGGTGATAGTTCTCCCACCTAAACAAACAGACCTGGTACTCCCTCCCTGGACACCTACACATTACACATTACCTCTACACATTCATGGGACTGTTCCGTAACTGTCTGTCATAGCAGTATGGCACGCCATACCCCCCCCTCAGCAGATAGTAACCATGACAGGTGAGTATTGTCCTCCATGTATGTAGTTGATGATACATTGTGACCTATGTGTGTCCTCAACCGGACTCAGACTCCACTGTATGGATGGCTTTAGTTTGTTCTACACTCTGGCATACTTTCACATATCCCCACACGTAGGTTGTTGAGTCTGGGAAAATTAATTATTACATCAATACGTATAGTGGTTGTAAAATGTATTTGACCATCTCGTGCATGAAATGTGAGTAGGTGGTAGGTGCTGTACAAAAATGTTGGAAATCCAAAGTTCACAAAGGGAGATGTGATGCCTTGCAGTTTGAGTCAACAGAGTCCAGCACACATTGCGTGGCATCATTGGTCACACTGCGACCAGCAAAGCCATGTGGGAGAGTTGGAAAGTCAATAAGGTGATGCTGTTGCACAGAAAGGCAAGATGCCAGACCAGGTAACCTGGGGGATGCGCATGGCCCACTGCCTCTCAAAGTCTTCTCCGTGGACAACCCACCTTCCTTGGGAGACCCTCATATGCAGGCCTTGACGATGCCTGGGATGCTCCGTCGGACGATTCCGCCTCCTCCTTCCTCCCTGTGCCTGTTGTCAGTCTTTGCCTTGATGTTTCTGGCCTGGTGACACAGGGAGGCTGCTGCATGTTGTCAGCGATCCAACGGAGTGAGTGGTTTATGTCCCTCGGCACCGCCAAGAGCTCAGCCAGTCTTGCCTCCATCCGTCCTTGGTGTTGTCGTTGACTGGCCTGTTGCTCGGCCTGCTGCTTTGTAAAGTCAATGAGGGCCCCCACTCCCTGGATGAACTCCCTGGTGTCCGGCCGGTATACCTCCATGATGTTTCTCAGTTCAGATATACCGGGCCCTGCAGCTTGCTGGTCAGGTTCTCGCCTCCGCATTGTGCCACTCCCACCACCCCTGCCCACACGAGCCTGGCCTGCTCTAGTGGGCACATCGGGTCGCCGGGACCCCTGAGGGTTGACAGTGATGGTGTTGTCTGCCACCTCCTGGGTTTCTGGTGAACCTTGTCCCTCATTGTCAGACTGGCTCAGTTGTGGATCGTGGGCAGGGCTCCGAGCTGTCTGTTGGGATGTGGCAGGAATGGGTGTGGTGGTTGGCATAGATGGCCCTGATCCAACTGCTGCACGGGTTTGGGAAACAGAGGTGCCAGGTTGGTCTGTGTCATCCGTGGAGTGGCGAGAGGCGTCGCTGTTGGTGGGATCAGGATCCTGCGGAACCTGGGACTGGGATCCATCTCCCCCCTGGTTGGGGGTAGATACTGCACGTTGCCCTGCGTGTGTGAGAGACAGCAGATGGTAATGTCATGTAATGCAACATCAAATTTCCATATACATTGTCTTTGTCACTGTGCCACCTGCTTTGTTTTTTCATATTGATCACTTGTGGATGTTTATTTTGTGGGGTCAGATTGATCTGTGCTCAGGAATCATTAACATGTGAGGGTCTATTTACAATGGCTGGCAGAGCGAGGCATATCAGCAGTGATTTGGCATTCATCATGCACCACAGCTATGCCAAGATGGATGCAACACATTAACAGTGCGGATCACCATGGTGGAAGAACAGAACAGCGGCATCACGCATCTGTGCCATGGAAGTGGCACATTGCTGTAGTTGTGTAGCTGGCACAAGGCAGCTCCTGCTATGTTCTGTGTGGCCCTATCTGCACAATGCTGTGTAAATCCTTACGTT
Organism: Lissotriton helveticus; assembly: GCF_964261635.1. Classification (NCBI taxonomy): domain Eukaryota; kingdom Metazoa; phylum Chordata; class Amphibia; order Caudata; family Salamandridae; genus Lissotriton; species Lissotriton helveticus. The sequence continues at coordinate 641,624,338 of NC_136071.1, read as the reverse complement.
TGCTTCAAGCATGCACAGGGTTTTGAGGCAGCATGTGCATATAAGTGACTGAGTGAAATCTTTAAGATTACAGTCAGCAACTTTTAGGAGGTCAAGTCAAGTATTTCTTTATTCGGTTTCTGGCAAATAAAAAAACATAAAAGCAAGTACATTAAAACAGAAAATACATTTTATAGACAATTTTTAAAAAGCCGAATGCTGACAATAAGTTTTAGTTATAAAAAATACTATTAAAAACAATAATAAAATGTAATCACTTCATTATGTTTAACAAATGTTTACACCCATTCTTTCTAATCTGTGAAATATTTTCACAAAGTTTATCAATCACGCTTTTTTTCAGTCGATTTGTTTAGGTTTTATGCCCCTTTACAGATTAAGACGGTGCCGAAAGATGCATTTTAGAAATTTAACAATGCACCTCGGCATCCACTCCTCCTCCATTGACTGGCGGAATAACATGACCGGATGGCACCTTCTTATTCCCACATGTTTAAGTAGAGGGATTAACCAGATCTTCCTATGTTTACTGTAGAATTTGCAAAAAAACAGAGTGTGTATAGTGGCCTGGGTTGAGTTCTCGTCACACGGGCACAGCGATAGTGCTGTATCCCACTTATTTCGTTCCGGGAAAGCAACCAGACGATGGAAGATGTTTAATCTAAATCTTACAAGGAGAAATCTCTCAAAAGTGGTAAGATCCTGGATTAAATATGGCTGGATGGATAGACTGGTTTGGACAGCAACGCTATGTTGCACAGAGGGTTTAGGGGCTTCTTTCGTTAGCCGAATTTCTTCAAGATAGGCCAGTGAAATCGCCTTTAGTGTCTTTCTAGAAAATGACTGTATTGTAGTGGGGGGCCAAGTAATACTTTTCCAGTCCTAGGTCAAAAAAGAACCTTTTTATGTAGGCCAACCAACCAATTTTAGATGAATAATTTAAAGCAATACAGTCTAGGATAATTTGCTGGGTGAACGTATTTTTATCCCCGGACCATATACGATGCCAGAGAAGAAGTGGCTGTATTTTTGCCATATCCGTAATGTATGAGATTCCCAGCTCTATGTGGCATGCAAAGGTGGATGTACTTTTGGGGACCGCTAGGAGAAAATGGAGGAATGCATTTTCTGCCACTTGTAGATTATTCGTGTTTGCAAACCCCCACACTCCTGCTCCATATAGCGCAACAGACTGATATTTAGCTCTGTAGATTTTTAGGAGCTCTACGGGTGGTCTTCTCCCCAATTTTTGGGGAAAAGTTAATCAGAGCCATGATGGTCCCAGCTAGATGGAATTTTCGTGACTCTATAGCGGGGGACCAGTTCAGTTTATCGTCGATAATGATGCCCAAGTATGGATATTGTGGTGTTAGGAGGTGTTGCTGCGCCATGACAGACAAACACCGCACACCACAACAGAACCAGTACACCGACTTCTGACGCTGGGCTTTAGTACGTGGCACATCTCCAAGGTGCATCACCTTGACATTACCCAGCCCCATGGCACGATTTTTTGCATCCACTGCCTCACTGAGGTGAATGTACGGTGTTGTGGTATCAGCGCAAGGGACTTGTGCATCAGCAACGTGCATGTTTTGCTTGGATGCTTCATCAGATCTGTATTTGTTGTGTTACATGACGATTTTGACAGTGCGGCACTCCATTGCCTGTCCTAGGTGGCTAAGTATATGTAAGGGGTGTGAGTGACAGGCTGTGCTGGTAGTTCCAGTCAGGTTTGCAACTGGGCGTTCCTTGTGGTGTGGCTGTTCCCCCATAGGGCATGCTGCCATCATAGTGGTTGAGAGTTCCTGTTCCAGATATCTGTCCTTGTTGTCCTGGTGTTGGCATTTGCAGTGGTCACAGGAGGGCCATGTGCTGCCTACACCAGGGCCCCGTGTCAACTATGTTGTCAGTACTTTCACACTCCCTGTATATTGGGCATGAGGCATTGGTGTGTACCTGGGCCATATGGGATGAGTGCAATTGTGCATGGATGTACACAGTATTGTTGATGGGGGTTAGCAACTTTTTAGATTATTCACACTCCCCCTTGCACCCTCCTACACTCCCACTTGCACCCTTATCAGTCTCCCCCTTGCAGCCTTCAGGCCCTGCCCCTTGCACCCACCCCCATACTGTTGGCCACTGCTGTAAGTCATATCCACCCACCCCCATACTGTTGGCCACTGCTGTAAGTCATATCCACCCACCCCCATACTGTTGACCACTGCTGTAAGTCATATCCACCCACCCCCATACTGTTGGCCACTGCTGGGTGTCATATCCACCCACCCCTCCTATGCCTGGCCTCTGCTGGGCGTCCTCTGCACCCACCCCTCCTATATCTGGGCACTGATGGGAGTCATATCCACCCATCCCTCCTATGTCTGGCCTCTGCTGGGAGTCCTCTGCACCCACCCCTCCTATGTCTGGGCACTGCTGGGAGTCCTCTGCACCCACCCCTCTTATGTCTGGGCAATGCTGGGAGTCATATCCAGCCACCCCTCTCATGTCTGGGCACTGCTGGGAGTTCTCTGCACCCACCCCTCCTATGTCTGGCCTCTGCTGGCAGTCATATCCACCCACCCCTTCTATGTCTGGGCACTGCTGAGAGTCATATCCACCCACAACGATACTGTTGGCCACTGCTGTAAGTCTTATCCACCCACCCTCATACTGTTGGGCAGTGCTAGGAGTCATATCCACCCACTCCTCCTATGTCTGGGCACTGCTGGTAGTCATATCCACCCACACCCATACTGTTGGCCACTGCTGTAAGTCATATCCACCCACCCCAATACTGTTGGGCACTGCTGGGGAGTCATATCCACCCACCCCCATACTGTTGGGCAGTGCTGGGAGTCATATCCACCCACCCCTCCTATGTCTGGGCAGTGCTGGGAGTCATATCCACCCACCCCTTGTATGTGTGGCCACTGCTGGGAGTCATCCCATGTTACATGAGTTGTTGGTATACTCACCAGGCTTCACGACTCCTTCAATTCCATGTACTCCCACCGGTGGTAGCAGGGCCATGACCTTCTCCTCCCAGGGATGGTACTGTACTGGTCTGCGGGGACCACCACCTGCAGTGGACAGGCTCTGGGCGTAGTCCTCGTCCATCTTGCGCTTCACTATCCTCCGCAGATCGTACCACTTGGCCTGGCAAACCGACCTGGGGCACCTGATGGGTGCAACAGCATTGACCCTATTGACAATCCTCTCCCACAGGTGTGTTTTGTCAGCTATGCTGGTCTGTCTGACCAATGCGCCAAACAGCTGTGGCTTGACTCTGGTGACCTCATCGACAAGTATCTCCATCTCCTGGTTTGTGAACTTTGGATTCTTTGGTGCAGACATGTTGTGGGGTGATTGTGATTGGGGGGGTGATGGTATGTATGGATGGGGTGTGTGGGTCTAAGTGTGAAAGGGGTGTGTGGGTCTCAATATGATTGGCGGTATGTGTAAAGGTGGATGTGTGCAGTTGTTGGCGTGTTGTCAGTCTCTGTTGTAAAATGTGTATGTTGCCAAGGATGCTGGTTTGTGTGTGTGGGCTCTTTTTATTGGTCAATTTGTGGGTGTGGCTTCGAGCCCCATGTGTAGAACATGTGTGCCTGAGCAAGACATAGACAACAGCAAGTCAGCAATGTGCATCTTTGTGCACATCCAGAGATTGTGTGTGCTGCTACAGTGTGATCATTTACAGACCCTGTGTCACAGTCCAAAGTGAGTGTAGTATCAAAGAGTGTGCAATGACTGGGTGTGAGTCCTGCACATCATGATGTTGGTTTCTGTCTGTGTGGATGACAGTATAGTCCACATGATGCCCTGTGAGTGTCAACAGAGGGGCAGTTAATGACCATGCCCCACAGTGCAGCCCTGATCTCCCTACGTCACAGCCATATTACCAATCACATTGCAAGAAATGTAAGCTGTATAACTTAGCACCACCAATGTTGTCCTCTTGCCCAATGCTGGACATGGATTATCCACCTAGGCCCAACACAGTCACCTTTGCACCATAGTGAAAGTGTCCCTGCTTTATAGCTAGGCTGCTGGAAACAGATGTATGTCGTTACTACGCATGCTTTTACAACGCATGCCTTTACCACGCAAGTTTTACAACGCAAGTTGTTACAACGACTTGCGTTGGGGGGCGCTGGATAGTGAATAGTTTAATTTACTATTCCAACTCCAGTCCCCGTGGATAGTAGGGAAGGAGTTGGATAGTAAATTAAACTATTCCCTATCCTACAGCGCCCCCCAGCGCAAGTCGTTGTAACGCTTGTGTTGTAAAAGTTGCGTGGTAAAGGTACTGCGTGGTAAAAGTTGCGTTGTAAACGCTGTTCCCCGCTGGAAACACACCAGTGTAGGGTGAAAGGTCGGGAATTAACCATATATGAAGAATATGGTGGAATACTGAAGGGAAGCACAGCAAGGTCTATAGCTGCGATGCCCTACAGTGAGTGCCCATGAATTAGGCCCTATGACCACATCTGAGAAGATGAAACCTGTCAGGAAAGAAAAGAGGAGCAAGGAAAGTGAGACCAAGATGTTTTTTCCTGCATTGCACTAGTCCCTATGGTGTATCCTAGACAAAATGCCACTTGTGTGGGTTATAACCCACTCTTTGAGCCATTTGCACATTACATTGCACCAGTTGCACAGGTTTCAAGCTGAGCATCAGCGCAAATGCATTGAAAAAGCATTGAGGCTAATGAGTTGTGCATCAATCACGCATTAGTTATTTCAGTACGGATGCTTCAGAACAAAATTATGAATATACAATTAATAAAAGGATGCACACCTTATTTATCATGTTCCTTTATTCTTCATGTTATTCTTGCCTTTGTTCAATTTGCGTGCAAAACGGTTATTAGGCCTGCCCCACTGCCGTCAGAAAAATGAACTTGTTAGGGATTGGACTACATTTAGCCCCATTAACAGCTTGAGGAAGATGGCGTGAACGGCAAGTTTTAATAATGACCACAGCAGTGACCCCCGAAGAAGGGCACCAAGAGGCCCGAAATGCATTGGGTTTTAAGATGAAATAAAGACTGCCTGTGATGAACATCGCATTATTCATATTCTTTCAAGAGGCACAGTCAAAATAGTAGAAAATTGGAAATTGGCACTATAATCGGTTTTGTGGATTTGGATAAAAGTGAGATGAAAATGGTTTAAAAGAAGTTGAAAACAAAGAATAAATTTGGAACACTACTGATAAATGGTTAAAGAACCTTTGAAAAAAACATGCACACCAGGGGCGGCATGACGCTGTGCAACTGGTTTTAAGGGGCTAAATGTAGTCCCATCCCTAACAAGTTCAGAACAAAATTAAGCATTTGTCAAAAATGGGCAGGATCCAGCCAGGAAGTGATGCATTGGGGGCTGCAAACAAGAAGTGTGAAGTTGCTTTCACTTTCACTTACTCTCTGTTAGTCTGGTTTAGGAGGTTGTTTGAGAGTGTCTGGGAGTATAGTGTGCACTTGGTATTGTGAGTGTGTCTTGTGTCCATATATTGCCCCTGTCCCATTCATATATTGAAATTTGTCAGTGTTTTGTATAGTCTATTGTCATTGTACTGTCGGGGTAGGGTCTATTGGGTTTGTCTGTTGGTGTAGTTATAGTCTGTAGGGGGTTAGCATTTAGGTAGGCAATTTTGGATTTTTGTTTAGGTTTAGGAACATATCTGGTTGGGAGCGCAATTTTTCGGAGTTGGGAGTGCTGATATGTCTCATTGCACACAACCTCCCTAGGATGCTTGCACTAGCGCAAAGAGGAGAAATATTTAATTTCTCCTTGTGCTTGCTGTTTCCCTGTGTGCTGCATTGTGCAGCACACATAGAAACAGCAAAAGGCCATTGGCTGTTTATATGCAGGAAGGTGTCCCTTCCTCCACCTAAACAATGCATTAGGCAGCACACATAAAAGTTATAAAACGCCATTTCAAGATTGATTATATGAAGGAAGGGACACCTTCCTGCACATATACAATCACTCCCCTCAAGTCAGGCACCCTTGCACTATTGTGCAAGGGTGCCTGTGTTGGCACTAGCCAGCTACATTTAGCGCCAATGCAGCGGGAAACACAGGGCTGCACTATATTCTTGTAAATATGGTTCAGCCCTGACGAAGCATGTTGTTTGCCTTCTTGGCTCAAGGACACTCTTCGCCACTTTCCTGTAAATATGCCCCACCATGTCCAATGTTATTAAGAGAGCACTCACCTGGAAAATACGTCTATCCCTTTGCAGTTTTTACCTTGTACCAACAATATTTCTGTGCCACTGTGTTGACACGATTGTGCAAAAATAATAAGGCTTGTCTGTTACCTCGGTAGCGAGGGTTTAGAGCTGTCCAGCACGGCTTGGCGACTCGCAAGACCTCTCAATTTTCTCAGAACGCATCTTTTACAGGTACTGTAGTAAGTGTTGCAGAGGAGTGAAGCAGACCAACAAGGACCTCGGAAGCTGCGGGTGAAGAGCCGTCAGGAGCCAGGTAAGGGACTGTTGATTCAACAAGGCTAAACAGTGTGCTGCTGCAGCACGTGACTTAAATACTGTTTCTTCAGGTCAAGGTGCAAGTGTCACGTGTTTTCCCGCTACTGTTGCTCTTGGCACACATGAGGTAATTATAATAATTTTTGCTGTTTGCATGTGCCCACGTGCTAACAATGTTTTCGTGGCTGGATTTGGATATTTCATTCAATGCTAAGGTGAAAGGACACCTATGGCAGTTTCCCAGTGTTCTGATATGTACCTGCCACTGCCACCAGGGTCTGTGTTTAATACAATGAAGAAATGCGTGTCACCTGCCACTGCCACCAGGGTTCCTGAGCACATGGCAATAACAATGATTACATAAGTGGCGCCTATCACGGCCACCATGATTTGTGACCGTAAGGCATGGCATCACCAGTATGACCAGCCCATGCCCTGATCAGATATCATGACCCAAGCACATACAGCTTCAATCAGTGTTTATATGTGCTAGAGCATGAATGGCTGGATGGGAAGTGATGCTTGTAACAATATAACTGGTAAATTTAATTGGTTTTGTTAGTTTAAAATATTATGTTTTAACTTACATTTTTAATTAACAATACCACTGTTTTAACATTTGGTTTGTCCTGGAATGTCTAAATTATTTTTATGTAAAGTCATATGTTATTACAATTCCTAACTAAAGTCACTTTAACCTTTGTTTTTTCAGTACATTTTTAACGTAAAGTAAGTTGTTCATCACCGTGCAGGGTTAGGCACAAGGACTGACTGTTGGCTGACCTTGCACTCAACCCTTCGAGCTCCCAATCCCCTCCGCAGATGGCTTTAGCCTGTGAGCGGCAGGTGTTAAACGCATGGCCTGACCTGTGACCAGGGCCTGTGCCCATCCCCCTGTGGCACCCACTCCCTGCAACGAATGACTTTCAGCTGTGGTATGGATTGGGCATAGGGCCCTGCATGTGGCCAGGACCCCACTGCCTCGCATGGCTGACTATGGGCCATATGTATCAAAATCATAATTTATGATTCTCAACTTGCGATTTTTTGGCAATCGCATTTTGAGAATCGCAAAACCCGATGTAAATAAAAGTTCGCTAATATTTAGCGATTCTCCAAAATTCACAGAAAATTAATGCGAATACCCAAATTGCAATTCCATATTTGCAAAATCACAAATAAGGAATCGCAAATCTGCTTATCGGAAATTCAGGTGCAGCTTGATGTCATCACAATAAGGAAGTGTGGCTGCCCATGCTGCACCTGATTGCCAGAAGCAGAGTGAGAAGCTGGGAGGAGAGCTGAGACACTTGTGCAATGCTTCTGAGTGAGGAGACATGGACACAGAGGACAAGCAGCAGGTGGAGAACGCCAGGAAAAGAAAACAAAAGTTTAGTAAAGGGAGCCGGAGGTGCTCATACAAGAAATGGTGGTGAAACCATGAGCTCCTGTTTAGCAAGCAGTCTCAGTGTGTGCCAGAAGCACGCAAAAGGAAAATCTGGGCAGACATAGATGAGAAGGTGAACGCCATCGGCGTGACCCACGACACCGTAGAAGACATCAGGAAACGATGGTATGATATGCACCAGAGATCCAAAGAAAAGGTGGCTGCAAGGCTGGCTGAGGCAAGAAAGATCGGTGGTGGGACGTCCACTGCTACTGATTTCATGCCTTTGGAGGAGTTGGTTGAGGGCACCCTGCTGCCGGAGAGTGTGAGTAATGTGGCTGACTTGGAGAGCACTGAACCCCAAAACACCAGACAGGGTAAGAAGCATGCTATCACTCCCCTGATACATCACCACATCACCCACACACCGGGGAAAGACCCAGGCACCAAACATGAATGCAACTCCAGTGCATTCACACAAGTGCACACAGCAATGCATTATGGGAGATGTAGTCACATGCACCAAATAGTGGAGCAGTGACACCCAGCAAGGTACAATCAGAATGTGTGTATCAGGAAAGGCAAATTGCAGACAGAAAGGACCCATCTAACTACAAGATGTAACATTTATTTCATAACCAATGAGAGGCAGGACACTAAATTAATGTGTGCATTCACATTCACAGCACCACCAGAAACACAGGAACCTATGGCAGGAGGGGAGGATGCATCCCACACCAAAGAACAGTCAGGGAAAGTGGAGCAGGAGGAAGGCAGCCCAGTAATCCCTCTGTGACACTCAGACCGCGCCTCGTAGTACCACCACTGCCACCACTGGAGGTAGATCCACTGGACACAAGTGTGGAGGATCAGCAAGTCCAGGGCCAGCATGCCTAACTTCACACAGCACAAGTCACCTGCCAGTCCCACTCCAGGAATATCATCCAGGTGCGGGGCACAGCCGTCCACCAGCACAGCTGCCATAGGCAAAGGCACAGTTTTTGCAGGACTTGAAGGCAACATGCTAGAGGTACAGCGCCTGCAAGCAAAGACAATAAAATCAATACAGCGCCAAATGAGGTAGGGCTTCATGTGGATGACGGGTGCCCTGGAGGCACTCGCCTGGACATGTATACAAAGGCTGTAAACTGGCTGTCCACAGCCATATCAGTGCTGGCACATCACTGTGTCAGCATGCTGCATAAGATGGCACACTGCTGCCAGGATGTAGCCAGGGGAATGGAGCAAGTCACATGTGTGGTGGATCAGCTGTGGGCAGCAGTCACTGTTGGCACAGGACCCCTCAGCTCACTGAAGGAGGATGGGCAATCTAGCAGGAGCAGCATCACTCCACCCATCCCACAAGACAGATGTCGTAGTGCGCATCAGGGGAGAGCAACTGAGGCCTCAGGGGAGGGCAGTGGGCACCCTGAGCGAGGGGAAACGAGCCGTGCACGCAGACGGTGAAGAGCCCTGAGTGGCACATGGCAATCGGTGAGGTAACCCATGGCACACTGACTCATGTTTGTGAAAAAGACTTGCACTATGTGTTTAACATGTGTGAGACATTTGGACTCACATAGTGTGCATGTCAGGCTGTTTGACGGAAACTTTCCTGCACTGAAGGAAATAAAAACACAGTTTTGCACCAATCTGTAGCATTGTGTCATTATTACTAGAAATAGTTTTGTGTGATCTCATCTCGTCTCTGGCGGCCGGCAGCCACACCAACACCCCCAACTACCCTGCATCTTGGAGCTGGCCCCTCCTCATCTGATGAGTCCGAATCTGTGACCTCCACTGAGGTGCCTTTCTTGGTGGCAATGTTGTGTAGCATGGCACACGCGACCATGATTTTGCAACAGGTCTCGGGGCTGTACTGTAGTGCTCCACCACTCTTATGTATGCAGCGGAATTGGCTCTTGAGTATTCCAAATGTCCTCTCAATGGAGCAGCGGGTGGTTGTGTGGGCATTGTTGTACCTCTGCTCCCCAGCGGTGGCTGGATTCAGGTATGGAGTCAGGATGGAGCCAGGCACAGCATAAGCACTGTCACCTGCAGGGTGAGAAGAAACAGGTTAAACACTGTCTTGTCACTGCTGTGCTTTACTGGTGTGTCCTTGTGACCAATGCATTTACCTAGTAGGTCACCCTCACCATACTCCCCATTTGAGAGTCGTCAGTGAATACCACTGTGGCGAAAGATGAATGAGTCGTGGGTGCTGCCTTGGTATTTCGCAACTATGTCAGTGATGATATGTTTGGCAATGCACACTACCTGTATGTTCAGGGAATGGTAGGACTTGCGATTTCTGAACACATACACATTCTGTGAGGGGGGAAATAGCGACATGGGTCCCATCTATGCAGCAAATTACATGAGGGAATTGTGCTATCTGGTAGAACTCCTGCTTGGTCTGGTCTAGTGCCTGTTTTGTGCTGGGGAATTGGATGTGGCGATGCAGCCTCTGTAGCATTGCATCAAGGAAAGCGTGGAAGAAGCACAACAGTGCACTCTGAGAGATCCCTCCTGCTGTGGCTATCACCTCCTGAGAACTCCCTGATGCCAGTAAGTGCAGTGAGCACAAGACCTGTACATGGGTGGGGATGGTGTGTGTCCTGCGTGTGGGGTGTTCTAGTATGGGTATGAGCTCCGCTATTAGGTCCAGGATGCTGTCTTCGTCCAGGCTGTAGTTCACATGGATCTCCTCCACAGTCTGCTGGAACAGTGTAATGCACGCTCTGAAGATCCTTTCCTGGCGTCTCCTCCTCTGTACAGCAGGTCTGATTCACAGCCTCCTGGCTATCACATATAGCCCAGCCATTGTGGAAAAGCCTTGTGGCCTTGTGGGCCTCTTTAAACAGGTTGCACCTGGTTACCACCTGCTCAGACTTGGTGGTAATTGCGATTAGCAAAATTGTGAATTTCGTGAAATCGCAAATTGCGATTGTTTTTCAAGCATTTCATTTTGCGAATTCACAATTTGAGAACACCTTAATTACGATTTTCGCAATTGGTGTGTCCCAGATTGCGAGGCCACAAATATATTTGCAGAATCTATGCCTCACAAAATTGCTAATCGCTAATTTTGCGATTAGAAAGTTTGTGCTCAGGATGGCTCTTATATATAGGGATTCTCTGTTTTACGATCGCAAACACAATTTTTTTGTTATTCACAGTGTTTGCGATCGCAAAACAGCTTCATACATATGGCCCTATATCATGTAACAATATATATATTATTTTAACACACTTTATTATCGACTGCAGAGTTGACATTGACAGAGTTGATGCTGCTTCGGATGCTACGTAAAGTCCTACCATTGCTCCCAGAGCAGGCTAGGCCAGAGGTAGTGCGGGGTATCATCCTAAGTAGATTGGATTATTGCAACGCACTGCTTCTGGAGGCGCCTAGAGCGCTGGTAGGCAAGTTGCAGTTTGTACAAAACATGGCAGCTAAGCTGGCACTTTCACGCCCGCGCACTGCCTCTTCTACCACGGCACTATTGGATTTGCACTGGCTGCCTGTTCATCAACGGATCCTTTTTAAAGCATCCTGTTTGGTTTTTAGAGCCTTGCATGGACAGGGCCCAGTTTTGCTGCAGAACTTATTCTCATGGTACTCAACATCCCGGAGCCTACGCTCCTCCTCTGCGTGTCTGGTGACGGTTCCCAGAGTTCAGAGGATATGGATGGGAGGTCGGTCGTTTAGTTTTGCGGCCGATAGACTTTGGAACTTCTTTCCGATATTGCTGAGGAGTCAGGGTGAAGTTCTAGCCTTCAAGAGAGGTTTGAAAACCCACCTGTTTCCAAGAGCAGTGTGATTTCTGCATCAGTGGCTTCGGCTATGCTGAGTCAAAGCGCCAGGATACCCTCTGGGTGACAGTGTAGCGCTAAATAAGTATGCAAATACATACATACATACATAAATTGATAATAACAGGGTCATAAAAAACTGTACAGTCCTTTTCAAGTATACCCCTCCCTAGTATGCAAAACAAATAAAAACATATCATTGTCTCATGTGCAGTACAGTGTATCTTGTCAGAAGCTAATCAGTGCTTCGTGGTCATGACCCAACATATCAATTGAGGAGTGTTTTCGGTACAATTCAAATGTCATTGCAGTAATGTGCATTGTTTACAATTAAACAAGAACTCTTATAAACCTTCTACCCAAGCCAACCCTAACCCGCCCCCTCCCACTCCTGGTCTATCCATTCCTGGCATTTCCACTACTCGTAGGGAATCTCTGGCAGTTCTCAAACTATAGGGTGCATGAAACAAAAGGAAATCACCTGTGTCAGCTGGAAGGGTCTTTAACTCAAAAGTACCTGGGGACTCATGAGCATTACTGGGACCCAGCCACCTGTGTTGGGACTAAGTTTAGTGTTTCTAGTCCGATCAGCAAGGCTTCCCATTCCAATACTATAGGTTGTTTTCGTAGCCCTCTCTCTTCCTCCCTCTGAAGGGCCACTCCCTCCACCCGACCCGCCTGCACTAAATCCACCTGCCACGTGGTCACCCCATGGGATCTGGGAGACTTCCATTCCATCGTTATGACCCTAATGGCTAAAATGAGTCCCAGATCTATGACTTTCAGCTTAACTCTTTGCTTCCCAGATCGTCGACGTAGTCCCGCAAGGCAGGGCAGGACCTCGTTAGGGACCGGCAGTTGTGTCACAGTCATGAGGGCTTGGCGGACCTCAGCCCAGTGTCCCCGTAGTCGAGGGCAAGACCACATCATATGGATAAAATCCGCTTCATCCCCCCCACAGCGAGGGCAACAATGAGGGGAGTCCGGAAACATACGATGTATTTTCTTGGGGGTGAGATATGATCTATGGATCACCATCGCTTGAATAAATTTAAGTCTGGCATTACGTGACACTCTTTTGGGGTGTTCTAGTATGGTCTTCCATGCATTGTCCATGATTTCAGTGTCTGAGTCCTCTGCCCAACGTGTTCTAAGGGTCAAGAGCGGGATCGCTGCATGTGCATGTATCCCTGTATATAACCAACACACCAGATGGCCTCCCGGTCCCATGTAATATAAAAGATATACTAGTTCATGCTGTGTGGGTTTGGTTTGTTGTGGTGCCCATGTGTCCTAATGTAGTGTGTCACCGTGGCATGTAACAAATATAGGCGTGGTGGAGCTCCAGTAATATGCACAAAGGATTCGTGGTCCAGTAGAGCATCATCCCCAAAAAAGTATCCCACTTCCTTCACCCCGCTATCCGTCCATCCTTGTAGTCTAGTTCGTGTGAGTCTACCTTGTGGTGTGTGGATGCCTAATAGAGGAATATTCGCCGCATAAGGTGGTATCGCCAATGTATAGGAAAGGGCTTTCCTCCAGCAATGTAAGGCAGTTTTTAGCAAGGGGAACAATCCGGGGGGATCCGGGTCTTGGGCAACAATAAAGAATGGAGTTCTCCACGATCAAGTCTCTCTGGTGAGAAGCCAATCTCACGCAAATTCCTACACACAGTCCAGTAGGAAAGCCACTGGAGCTGACTAGCAGAGTAGTGTCCCCGGAAATCAGGGACCCCTAAACCGCCTGCCGTCGTCCCCAGCTGGAGTTTCCGAAGGCTGATCCGTCTCCGACCAGCTCCCCAGATAAGAGTATTCAAGATGGTGTTCAGTGTGTTAAAAATAGATTAAGGGCGATTCACCGGTAAGTTCACAAAGTAACATAGAAGGCGAGGGAGCATAACCATTTTTGAAATGGCAATTCTACCCATCACTGATAAAGGCAAAGAGGTCCAGAACCCTACACTACTTCGGAGCCTCGTTATTGCACTTTGAATGTTACCATCAATCTGATCCTCTGGTGTCCTATACACTTGTATACCCAGGTACTTAAAGGTGGTGGGGGCAACAGGAATATAGTATATGCCAAATCGTATGTGAGTTAAGTGTGGCGTCTCTCAGAATAAGAAACAAATCAACTTTACGGGGTTTATCGCTAGGCCTGACAATTGCTTGAACGTGTCAAATATGGCAGATAGCGGGTTGTTATCTGCCATCAGATCGCGGAGATATAAGAGAATGTCATCCGCGTATATATATATATAAGGTGCTGTGTCCCGTCAATCGGGATGCCCAGGCGATCTGCTGTTCTCCGGAGGGCTAAGGCCAAGGGTTCAAGGGCAAGCACAAACAACAGTGGGGATAAGGGGCAGTCCTGTCTCGTACCTCTGTGCAAAGCTGAACTTTCTGAGATATATCGGCCAGTGCGAGCCCTGGCCGTAGGAGATGTATACAATAGGCGGACCCACTTAAGAAAGTTAACCGGAAATCCAAATTGTTTCGAAGACTCAAACATAAATTCCCAGGATAGGGAGTCGAATGCTTGTTTAAGCTCAAGCGCTATACACCCCGCGCGGGGAAGCTCGCGTGAAGTAGCTGCCATTATAGAGTGCAATCTACGAGTGTTCAGAGATGTGCTGCGATTTGGAACGAATCCGCACTGATCCTGGTGAATAAGTGTGGGGAGGTGTGATTGTATACGGTTGGCAAGGGCCTTACTTAGAATCTTGTATTCGGTGGAGAGCATGGAGAGAGGTCTATAGTTGGTCATTTCTTGCACGTCTCGTCCCGCCTTAGGTATGGACGTTACTAATGCCTGCATGGTGGAGTTAGGTAGGTGGCCAGTGTCAAATGCCACCCTGTAGACCGTCTCCAATACTGGCACTAGGAGGTCCGAGTAGGTTAGGTAAAACTCCACAGGAAGACCGTCCATGCCAGGTGTCTTATTGCGATTCAGGCTCTTAATCGCTGCCTGTATCTCGTGTTGGGTAATGGGGCCGTCAATGTCTTTCTTTGTATCTTCCGTCAGTACCGGAAAGGGGAGGTCATGTAGGAACTCATCAATCCTTGCACTGTCTATTGGTACAGAGGGTGTGTAGAGTACCTGAAGATGGTCGCAAAATGCAGTATTTATTTCCGCTTGTGTATTGACAATGAGCCCATCTGGTTACGAATGCTGGTTACGTTCGGGGATCAGGTTGATCCCTCACCAGTCGGGCAAGCAGTGTGCCAGATCTGGCAGGTTCAGTGTGTTTCAGTTGAAGGTATTCCCTATAATCTATCGTCCTGAGCGTCTCTAGCATTTCGGCATGGTCTATGTGGGCGGTCTGCAGCTCCCCCTTCCTCCCAGGGACGAAGGCTGCCGCCCTCTCCAGTGTCTGCAGTCTGTCTTCCACATCGCAAACTTTCTAATGTACCTCCTGTCTGGCCCCTACTAGTTGCCCTATCGTCGATCCCCTGACCACTACCTTCAGGGCGTCCTATTCTATCAGGTTAGAGGAGGCAGTATACCAGTTCTCCCTCAGGTAATTAGATATAGTGGTAGATAATGATGAACGAAAGGGAGCGTCTTCGAGCAGATGTGGGGTCAATCTCCAGGTGGGCACCGGGGTCGATACCCTACCCCAGAGGAGTGTGAGTGTCAGGGGTCTATGATCAGAAAAGGTCTTAGCCAGATACTCTGATCCGCCTATGTTGGTGATGATAGATCTGGAGCATAGGAATCAGTCAATCCTAGTGTGGAGGTTGTGTATTGGGGAATAAAAAGAGTATTCCTTATTTGTATGGTGGAGACCCCGCCAAGCATCGGATAATGTCCAGCCATCTACCCAGGAGGTGAATTGCTTGGTCAATCTACTCGTTACAGAGGCCTGAACTGGAGGATGCGATCTATTGAATCCTATGTCTAGAATCGCATTCCAGTCCCTTTCAAGTATCCAAGGAATCCCGTCCCAATCCGCCAAAACCGTACCCAGCCTGTATAGGAACCTATCCTGTTCAAAGTTTGGAGCGTAAATGATCCCTAGGACCAGCAAGGAACCATCCAGAGTGCCTTTCACTATATATCTACCCTGGTCGTCTACCCAGTGTTCAAGTTCAACAAATGGGATCCCATGTCGTACCCAGATAGTTGCCCCTCTAGCAAAGGCCGAATAATTTGTGGAATAGATGCGTCCTCTGCATTTTTTCCGCATCTTCTGCGTTTCAGAATTCGTGAGATGAGATTCCTGGAGGAATGCGATGTGCGTTTGGTGTCTAAGGAGGAACGCATGAATTCAGTGGCGTTTCTGAATTGCTCCTAGTCCCCGCACATTCCACATGAGTAAATTATAGAACCCTTTAGTCTCAGCTGTCCTTGCCATATTCCCAATGGTAAGGTGTTGTCCCCTCTCGTGCTCAGGTAAATTCGACCAGGAGTCCCCGTCCCCCATAACTATAACTAAACCCGGCACATTGCTGGAACTGCGTTGAGCCCAACAGTGGTGCAACAAACAAATGAAACAAATGATGGTGCGTAAGCTAAGAGGGAGGTGGCCAATCATTTGCATGGTCGTAGTGCAGCCAACCATTGTTACCCGATGCTCCACGGTACTCCATCCCTCCATCCCGGGGGTAAGTAATAGCTATAAATGTGGCGGGATTGGTAATGTGGACATAGTCCCACGAGAAACCCTGAGCAGTCAGGTACCCCACAGTCCCCAGTACAGGTCATCAACTGCATCGAGGTTGTGAAACATTCAAATAAGGGCCACAATCAGGAGACCTAACCCTTGGTGTAGCATCAAGTAGTGATTTCATATGTGGCCCATGGGACGTAGTTGCAAAACCCAACAGCAATTCCAACCCCAAACATCACAGCAGTAGTACTATCAATGTTCGTATTCATAGTTCTTAGAGATAAGGATTCGGCGTCTATATTCAATTATCCATCAGGTCATCCGCCGCTCTAGGCGTGATGGTGGGGAACAGGATTGCACTGTGTTCAGAGTCTGAATGTAGAGTACTGTCGTCTGAGTTGGTTGTGATTTTGTGCGAGTTTTCTAGAAAGGCACCTGCCACCGCTAGCGCCCCCTCCTGGTCTCTCATCTGTTGTTCCCGCGAGGGGCCGGCACCTCCACTGCCCCAGCTGGATCTCGGGGAGTGGCAAGCAGTCTGCTCCGGGACACCCCCGGAGCCCTGCGTTGACCCCTCCTGAGCACTGGCCTGGCTGGATCCTATGTACATCACTTCCATCCATTCTTCAACGTTCGCAGGACTTTAAAAAAAAGTGAGTTTTCTTCCTGTGAATGACCTTCAGTCGGGCGGGATATAAGAGTGGATATTTAAGCTGTGCATTCTGTAGTTTTTTCTTCACTGCTTGATATGAGGATTGTTGCCTTTAGACCAGCATTGTGAAGTCGGGATATAAGGACACATGGTGGTTCTCATATTGGATGAGTGCTTTCTCCCTACCTTTCTGCAACAGAGTGTCCCGGTCTCTATAATTAAGGATTTTTACAATCAGTGGGCTGGGCGGTAATCCGGGTTTAGGTTGTCCAGTCGGAATTTTGTGTGCCTGTTCCACACAGAAATACGGAGATAGTCCCTCGGATGCCACATGGTCTCTGAACCATTGCTCCAGGAAATCCGCCGCCCAATTCCCTTCACAGCACTCTGGCAGTCCGATAACGCGTATATTGTTGCATTTATTTCTCCCTTCTGCATCTTCCATCTGATCCAGGAGCGTGGTAACCTGCTGTTGGAGCTGCTTCAAAGAGGAGTGTTCCGCTACTGTCGGTGTGAGATCCGTTAAGGTTAGGCCATGTTCCTTAACTTTGTCAGCCAGCTGGCCATGGTCTGCTTTTAGGAGAGTCAGTCCAGTAGTAAGGGTGCCCAGCTTTAGTTCCATCGCCGTCCTAGATTCCTGTATCTCTTTAAGAATCAGGTCCAGTTTGTCCGGGGGTTGTTCTTCCACATGTCCAGTCGAGGCAGCCCCCGGCGAGGAGTGCCCGCTTGCATTACCCGTCATGGTATGGGGGGTATCAGAGCCGTCCCGTCCCTCCTGCCCCTTTGCTCGAGTTCTGCCCATGATGTTGAGCCTCTTCCAAACTCATTGCAGGGCCGCTACACCATTCCACCGGGGTGAGGGTCGTTCCGGTATCCAAGGTTTTGGTGCCGTGTAGCTGTTTCAGGCCGCGATGGCCAAGTCTAGGCAGGGGGCGGGCAGCCCGCAAAGACAGTCCCCATCTGCCTCCCCCGTACAAGCCAAGCGTCCGGTCACGAATTGGAGATGCCCCGCAGGGGGAGGGGGGAGGACGGCGAGAACCGCAAAGGACTAAAGGAAGAGGGGGCCCCCAGAGACCACCGCCACTCACCTCTGCCACTCCGCTGGGCCTCTCATATGTGTCTCATCTCCCCTGCAGTGTCCGCTCCCAGGTCCGGCCAGTTCCGCCGGGGGGCACGGGTCAGGCCACCAGTGGGATCAGGTAGTAGGTTCTGGTAGGCAATGTAGGTGTCCAAGCGACCAGACGGCGCAATCCCCAAGCCCGTTGTTATGGCATGGGACCTCCTACGGTTCTGCTCCCCTGCCCTCAGCCCCGCAGTCCAGTGAGGCGTCCAGCAAACCCAGGCTCACACAGGCCCCAGACACTCCAGATGGCCGTGCGGCTCTCCCGGTGCAACTCCGGGCCCCCGCCAGCCCCCGCAGCAGTTACAATCGGGACCAGGCAGGGTATAATCCAATAAACGTAGCCAGCCCTCATGCTCCGATGCGTCGACCCGCGGCGGGCCTCCAGCCGCGCAGGCTCACCCTCGCTCCTCCGCTTCTCTGCACTCAGCGGTGCAGTCCTGTGAAGCCACCCGTAGGCCCGGGTCGACGCAGGGCCCGCACAGCCCCCCGCCCCGCAGCGGGCACCAGCCGGCTCCCGCGGCGGACACCAGCAGGACCAATCGTCGAACACGGTGGCCTCAGCGGACTCCCCGGCCCCGGGGCGGCGCCGCCTGCAGGCCTGCCGCTCCCTCTGATAACTCCTCGCTCCCACGCTCACTCACCTGGACACTCCCGCGAGGCCCGTAGCAGGCCCAGTTCAAGGTAGGCCCTACCTGCAGTGATGGGCCTCGTGTTGTTCTGTGCTCCGCCGTGGTCCCGACCAGGCTCTGCGCAGGATTCTCTACGATCGCGATGTTTATTCTGCCCCCAGCCAGACAGAATCAGATGTCGAGCTGTCCTGTCGTGGCCCACAGCCGCATCCACCCACCTGCGTCTGTGGCCTCACACAGGGAGTCCCGCTCACAGCTTCCAGGAGGCGTATCCATGGAGGCCGGTCCCCGCCTCCACCAGAGCTCCCGGACTCGGCCCTCAAGTTTCAGCAGGCAGGCCTCTCTCTGACTCTCCGACACAGGGCAATCCCCAGGGGCGGCGTGATCTCCCGGGGAGTGCAGGGGTGTCAGCGCCACTGTCTCCACTCCCTTTCAGGTGCCGGCACTGCTGGAACCGTGCCGTCAGGGTGATTACCCCCGGGAGGGTCCCGAACTCTATTGGGCTGCAACCTCCATCTTGGCTGGCTAGCCACGCCCCCTCATGTAACAATATAAACTGTCAATTTAAGGAAGTTAGACCTAGCAGCTCAGGAGTGAGCACATCAACATATATACAATGGCTACTGGCTTTGTCAAAGAGGCACCAATAACTATACTTCAAGGATATTTAATACATTCACACATGGTAATGTTTATTAACAGTGCTTGTATCAAAATATTTTAATAACACAATAAATAAATATCAAACATGAATGAGTATTTTTCCAAACATTTTAGGTCATGAAGTACAGCTATCGAACCAAACACACAGGGTCCCTGCACTCCAGCGGAAGAGCACACAGCTTCAGCTGAAAGTGCTGTAAAGCTATAGTAAGCGTTCCTGGGGTCATGGATTAAATCACCCGGCAGCCTTACTGTGTTTATCTTAATGTTGTTGAAGGCTGTGGCACGCCCTTCAGCCCTTCACTACATTAACCAAATAGTTGGTGGTGCTCCTGTCCCTTCTAGGGGCACCACCAGAATGAGAAAATATAACTTTAAAAAGTCCTCACAGGGCATTATGGGTGCTCCTTGCTTGTGCAGTGAATAATAAATTAGGGGATTCTGCTTCTCATTTATTGGTCTCTTTTTGTTTTTCTTATGGCTACCCCGGTGCTCCCATAGGGCATCCACAACATGGCAAATGTTGGGGCCATGGGGGAGCCCCAAGGCCCCTGCAGCCTCTGCTGGCTCACAGGCCAGCACGGTAAACATCCTTTACAACGCAACTTTTACCAAGCAGTGCCTTTACGACGCAACTTTTACAACGCAAACCATTACAATGCATTGCGCTGGGGGGCGCTCTAGGATAGGGAATAGGTTTAATGTACTATCCAACACCTTCCCTACTATCCACGGGGACTGGAGTTGGAATAGTAAATTAAACTATTCACTATCCAGCGCCTAAAAGCACTATGCGTTGTAATGGTATGCGTTGTAAAACTTGCGATGTAAAGGTAGGCATTGTAAAAGTATGCGTTGTAACGTCATACATCCGGTGGAAGCCAGCAATTTATTTTACAATGGTTTCCCCAGTGCCCACCTAGTACACACTCAACATGACCATCATTGGGGGCCATGGGGGAAGAAATGTGGCCCTGCGGCCCCTGCCAGCTCCCCATCCAGGACCCCTACCAGTATCAACAGGAGCTAATGGGAGCCACCATTGCAGTGTTTCCGTTAGTGCCCCTGTCCCCACCTGGGGCATCCACACCTTTTTTCAAAGCTTTCTTAATTTGGGGCAGTGACGGGAGTCGTAAGTCCCCATAGCTCCCTCCATTGTGGTGCCGGTGGGAGCCAGCTGTTGCAGTTTTTTCCCGGAGTCTCCCGGTGTCCACTCGTGGAACCCACACCTTTTGTTTTAAAGTTGGGGCAAGGATGGGCGCCATTTAGGCCCTGCTTGCTCCCCACCCATTGTGGTGCCGGCCCTCTTGTTTAACTCCTACCCAGGTAGTAGCAGCTTTTTTCTCTGCTTCCACCCGGGTGGGAGCACAACTGTGTTCCCTTCCCAGGAAAGTGTGAAGGGCATAAAGTTAATATTTCCTGTCCTCATTCTCCTGGTCAGGGAACACCAGTGTCCCTAAGATGGGGTCCCCAATACATTGCACTCATCAGGCTCCAAGGGTCGGTGAATGGATTGGGGAGGGGACCGTACCCCACCCCAAAATTTGAAACATGCCCCCGGGGAATGGGGTCCCCGATGCCCCTATTAGAAAAAAGGAGTGGGCTGCATGACCCCTTCTCTAAAAACATTATTCAGCCACGGGGATAGCATCCCTAGGGCCTCTATGAGGCTCAGAGAGGGTGGTCGCACACCCATTTCATAAAATCAAAACCCAGCCCATGGGTATGGGGTCCAGGGGGCCTTACCAAGGCATGAGGAGGTGAGCTGCATGCCCCCTCACCTAAAAATAATGTTGGCCCTGGCAGATAGGGTCCCCAAATCTCTAGAAGACTCAGGTAGGGTTGCCAGAGGATGGAAATGATATCTAAATCAATGCTCTAAATAAACTATCAATGTGCCTAACTATCACAACTACTACCAGCAAGACACCTTAACATTCATCAATGTTTTGTAAATATTAGAAATACTATATTTAATCATTAGTCAAGTAACAAATAAAAAATAAATAATATACACAAAGACTGATAAATAAATATATTATAATCATACATCTATTATAAACTAGCTGTACCCGGCCACACATTGCTGTGGCTCAGTCTGGTTAAATGAAAGAGAAAGAAAAGAGTAAGCGCACGTTTCTAATAGGTTTAATTTCACAATGCTTGTGGGTACACAATATGTTTTTGTGACTATTGTCTCTATGTGTCCCTTGTAGTTGTTGCGCAGCAACCAAATCGATAGGGTCTGTTCGGCCTTGCGATTAAAAACACGCACGTATTGGACACACGCTAATGTTGCAAAGTGAACCAACTCCTCCCCCCTCCCTCCACCCAATTACCGGTCTGCCAACCTGACACCAACTGTCCATCCTAAAAAATGTTGACTATTGTCTCTATGCGTCCTTTCGTAATGTTGCAAAGTGAACCAACTCCTCCCCCCTCCCTCCACCCACTTCCCGGTCTTACATTTTTATTCATATAGAAGATAGGTTACCTCACAAAATAACATTTAAAACATGTTTTAACCATAAAATATCATAACATATAGAGCAGCAAAGAGAAACCAAATACATCAGCAAAATGTCACTTACATTTAGAAAGTCACTTTTATTACCCATCCCATATTAAAATAGAACAGTTGTAATCACTGTTTTACAGCTGATGTATTTGTCCCAGCATTACTCTACAAAAAGTAAATCCCCCAAAATTGGCAAATATAACCCAAAACAATGAAAAAATGAAACTCTCCAAAATACATCCAAAGTAATAATCCACATTTCTAGACAACTATTATAAACCCTAAAAAATGATGTAATTGAAAAGTGTTCCAGAAAATCAGAAAAATAAAAGGAAAATAATATTGACTAAAATAGAAGCCAGATAACTTCCTTTTTAACCGCATCGCTGCGGCACATTTTCCCGCTGTGCGCTGAAGTTTTTAAAAACCCGCGGTTCATGACAAGCTCAGCTCGTCATGAGCGTACGAGAGGTGTACCTCATGACGAGCTGAGCTCGTCATCAGCGTCGATGTGGTTAAAAAGGTACCTAAGCATCCAGTACTACATTTTAAAAGCATACAATAAAAAAACATATTCACCCTCACAATGCATATATCCCACAAACATTTCAAGCATCTCAACATTACATAACAAATTAAAAGCAGCCACATCGCCTAAAATAACAACATATACTACACATACTAAAGTTAGGCCTATTGCATTACACGAATAACCCAATAACTAAAACAAAACAACACGACAACTACAAAACAACACAATCCGTACCAACTACTACACTGACCTACACCCTCTTACCCCCACAAACTCTTAAAATCAAAGTAAAATAAGTTCTACCTTACAATTAAAGCAGTAGCAGGCAACCGCTACCTTCTTCTTTCAAAACTGCTGAACAATTACGTTAACTGAATAAAAAATAAATATAGTCAAAGAAAATGGCCGCCTAATATAAAGAAATAAAGACTTTAGCATTGAAATACACAAATGTTAGAATAATGAGATTATAACTACAACATGCATGTCTGAAAAAATATGTATAAATTATACGTAAATGTTAAAAATGGAACAAAACATATTCCAAAGTTGACACATCATATATATTAAAATGTACTATTAAAATCATTATTATTGAATAGTAGTACTGATTAATATGTATGACAATTAAATATAAAAATATTGCAATAATGTCCACACGCACTTAAACTGTGAAAAAAATATGAACATATGTTCAAGTATTGTAAAACACATAAGATATAAAATAACATTACAACATGCATGTTAGGTTTACAAATTATATATACAACTTTATGATAAAATAAAGAGTTATATTTATACAATATGTGCATATATTGCAATTTTGTTTATTATAGCAAAACTGTATTTTTAATCAATGTAAAACATTTACATAGATAAAAATATTCAATATACACAAATAAAAACTGTACTAAGTGAATTATTTGTACGGTTCTTTATTTCAAAACAACCACCACACTAAAACAAACTAAATGTCACTAATATTAAAATTCTACATCATAAAACATAGACAAACAACAAAATTACTCCATTTAGCAAAACATAAATATTATATCCTAAACATTATAATAAATATACTGCCCGTTTTAGCACCTGCCTAACTGCTGCACCAGCGTCAGGGGACTCCAATCCCCAGGGGGCATTGTGCCTTGAGGTGCCAACGCTCGTGACCACGCCCAGAGGTGTATCGGAGTGCCAGGGGGCCCTGCAGCACGGGAGCCCATTTTAGCACTTGCCGACCTGCTGCACCAGCATCAGGGGACTCCAATCCCCAGGGGCCATTGCGCCTGGAGGCCCCAATGCTTGTGACCATGCCTGGGGCGTATAGGAGTGCCCAGGAGGTCCCGCAGCAGAGGAGCCCATTTTAGCACCTGCCGCACCTGCATCAGCGGACTCCAATCCCCAGGGGCCAATGCGCCTGGAGGCACCAACGTTTGTGAGCACGCCTGGAGGTTTATAAGGGTGCCCAAGGGGTCCCGCAGTGCGGAACATGTGCAGGCATGCCCAGGCAAAGCCCGGGCCAAGAGCTGGACCATCTGTGCCTGTCAGTACCCGGATGAGGCTGGGCCACCCCCTGACACTTGCTCTACTGCTGCGCAAGGCCATACATTTATTGACTACTCTCCTGAGGACTGAGGTCCTGTTTTTTACCGTTCATATAGTGGTACTTTTGTCAAACCATCTATCCAGGACCTCTTATTAGAAATATCCCTGTGTACCTTCCACTAGTTCCTTAATGAGAAAGTGAAAGGCTGAGGAGGCGGGCGCGAAAGCCACAACGCAAATGCAGGTGAAGAAGAGTTAAATGGCCATGGTCACCACTGATGGTCATAAAGGAGGGGGAGGGGGTACTTAACTGTATTGATAGTCTTTGTTTGAATGTGAAGGCATTCTCAAATCTAATATACCCTGTTCCCCAGCACATGGCAAACAGCCCATATACAGTATGTTCAAGAGCCGTAATTCACAATTCCTTAACAGTGAGAAAGATAGGAAAGCCCAAACAGTTGTCCAAAGTCCTAGCCAGAGCGTCGCCAATAATATAGCTATAGAGGGGGAAGTGCCAGCAGATAACCTCTCTATTTTTCAGTGCAGTAACAGCTTCTCCACACTTTTAGACATGGCAGATGCCTCAGACAAGCCCACCAAAACATTAAGTGAGCTATTAAAAGCGGGGCACAAGATAGAAAGACAACAAAAAAGGCAAACTCATCAACTAGTCCTGTCCCCCATACCATGGGGAAAACTGATCATTGTAGAGAAATCACAGATACACAGACAATCCCCACGTGTACTGACCTCACTCCGCCAAGTTCATTATAAGCTCAAATTTCGAACTTGACCAAAGAAATTAAAGCACTCAAGGTAGTAGTGGGTCATCTCTCTGAATCTTTCAACAGAGTGCATAATGAAGCCCAATTATTAAAATATAAATCAGGATCCAAGCCCATTCCTCTGGTACATGACTCAGAAGGTTGGATAACAATTAACCACTAACAGGGAGTCCCTCGGTCTTTACTAGAGTAGCTGGCAGCAGCAAAACCAGGAACACATATCAAAGAAGGGCTAATGGAGTCCATTTTGTCTCAAACAGGTTGGGGGGTGAAAAACCAAATAGGACAGTGTATCAAAATCCTCCAGTTTCAAGACAGGCAATAGCCCCTCAACAAGCATCCCATCCCCTCGAGCCAATAGGTATTCTTCATCTCATGGTAGTGGTATCACTCCAGCGCGGAAGCGGACAATATATCTGACTAATGTACCTAAGCCCGCACCTAGACTATGCATAGAGGATGAGGCTTCCCTCATTAATAAATCTATTCATTGGATCCGGCGAGTGCGGGGATGCCGATCCATAATAAGGGACAATAATATTGGGGCTAGAAGGCACTCCACCCTGGGGGCTGTCACGGATGCAATTGCTCCTACTCTGGTAGCCTATGATTTACGGACACAACATCTCTTTCATACAACCATTCTTATTAAATATAGTCCCCTTAAAGGAATCAGTGAACCTATCCACAAACGTTCTGCAGCTTTCCACCAAACCGCGTCTATGCTCAGTGAGATAGAATGACGGCACCCCTTGGCCATTGGGCATAGTATACTGGCAGCTCCGATAGGAATGTACCAGCAATTACCTCACTACACTTTTCTCAGGTAACCCTTTAATTGAGACAGGTCTTCCTGATAGCGTCTGGAGATAGTCTAACCATGAACCCGGTCTCATATCCTCCAAGGTTGCGCCGTTTATTAATACACACCAAACGTTGCGCACCATTTCTATATTATCATGGAATATCGCAGGGTTGAGAAATAGGGGCGATGTTCCTGATTGGAATAATTTCATAGGAAAACATGACATATGTGTCTTTCAGAAAACCTGGTCCAAAGAGCTGCTTTTCCACCCTGGGCATTTAATGACTACATTACAGCTACCCATGGTGTTAGGAGCCTCAGAATCTGGGTTAGACAAGATATGGGTCTCAAGATCTGGGTCTTACCCTTTGAATACAACAACATTCTTGCAATCATGGTGGGGCTTGGGCCACATGGTACTTGTGCCATTACAAATGTATATGCTAGAGGCCTGAGTGGGGGGCGGAGATCTGAAACCATCAATTCCTTGGGCGGACCCCTAGACACTCTACCCGGGGAAACCGGAGTTGTAGTAGTTGGTGATCTAAATACTACATTTAAACCGCTTGATAGTGAGGATAATGACTTAGCGAAGGAAGAGGACGAACATTGGGTGTCCCATTTTTGGAATTAAATCCCATTAAACATTGGACTGAGGCTGCAATACAACTAAATGCTCTCTGTCTGGACATTTTTTAAGGTCTGCAAACGGCCAATCCACCTCCGATTGACAAGGCTCAAACACTTTTAACAATGGTTACCATACCAGCTGCATTGACTACCTCCTAGTCAGTTTGAACTCATGGTACACCTTTGAGGATATGGCCATACAGGCATGCATATAGAGAGATCATGATCCACTCTGCTCATGGTTTAGATTTATGGATCTTAGTGTACCAGCACAGCCGGTCACTTTATCCATTACCGGTGATCTTTTAGTTTCCAATAATATGCGTCGAGTTAAATGCCCTAAGATCGCAACATGTCGGAAACACTATCCTCTATAAGGAGCAAGCTCGAATGCACAGTCAAATTGATGGAGACATGCCACCTCAACCCCAAAGTGGCCAAAGAATTCCCGCAGTTGCACAACTCACTGTTTTTAAATATTCAATGTCACTTTCAAAAACAGAGTAAGCCCTAGAAAAAAGATATCTTGCCTAAACATCAATGGTATAGTCATGAATGCAGACGCCCACATAAAATCCTTGGTGAGGTAATCAAGTCGGGCTCTGTGGCTTGGGTGAGAACTGCTAGGACAACATATAAGAATGTAATTTACTGCGCTAAAAAATCTTGGGACGAGGACAGATGGCAGGAATTAAATGCGCCTGTGATTAGGGTGACCAACCGTCAATAAATTTCACGGACTGTCCATAATTTGGATCTCACATCCGTTGTCTGGGAGGATCCTTTTTACGGATGCCTTTTGTCTTTAATTATGGCCATTACAGGGAGCAGCGCTCCTCCCCTGCGAGAGCCTCATCCCCCTGTTGGGGCTGCCTAGCACTCCTCTGAGCACAAAAGCAGCCCCACCCTGCCCATTGTCATTCTGTGTGCCGGCTAATTGCCACATACAGAATGACAATGGCCCGGTCTGGGATGTTAAAACATGTGGTGGTCCACTCCTGCCCTGGTTTGGGGCAGATGCAAAACAACAGTTGATGGACAGAATGCAGAACAATGTCATACATTGTTAGACCTGACATCATTGGCATGAGTCTCTCCTCCATTTTTTCTGTTTGCCTCCTCTGTTTACGATGTTTTTGCTGGTAAATGCTTTGGGCACTGTGCCACTGCTGATCAGTGCCACAGTGCAAGTGCTCCCTATGTGAAATTGCTCTATTGATTGAATTCCATGTTTGGCTTATTTGGTTTACTGTCAGTCCCTAGTAGAGTGCACCAGGAGTGCCAGGGCTTGTAAATACAAATGCTGCTAGTGGGCCTGCAGCACGTGTTGTGCCACCCACAAGAGCGGCCTAGTAAAAGTATGTCTGAAGGTCTACCATTGCTAGACCACGTGCAGTCTGGTACTGTCACGCAGACTGTGCAAGTACACCTACTTGCCAGTCCCTAAGCCTTTCCTTAACTTCATGTTAGTCACCCCTATGGTAGGCCCAAGGGCAGGGTGCATTGTAAGCATAAGGTAGGACAAGCCTGACAAGGTTGGCATGTCCTAATAGTGAATTACAGCCATATTCGTTTTTCACTAGTGTAAGGTAACCTGCTCTCCATCAGTTAGAATGGGCTGCCAGGATTATTAATGCTATAATCCTAGCGGGCTCGGGGAGCATGGTGCAATGTCGAGTTTGGTATCCCTGAACTCAGGGTTTAATAACGCATCCGTTTGTGTGGATGGTTTTTGGACTCTGTGTTTGAAAATAGCACTTTTAGAAAGTAGCTATTTTCTTGTCTAACTGTCTACCGGTCTTTGCTGGTTCTGGTGTGCGTGTGACAGGAGCTGGGTGGCTCCAGAGGTCTGAATGAGTCAGTGTGGGATGAGTGGGGCATTTGCATTGAGAGTAGGGGAAGAGTAGCTCCTGATAGCCTACCCTGCCTGATACAATGCTGACTCCGCCCCCCTGCCGGGCGGCTGATGACCCTGTGCCTGCCTGGGACTTTCCTGGCCCACCTCCTGCCGGGCACTTGATGGCCCTGCCCCTGCCAGTGACAATGCTGTCTCCGCTCCTGCTGGGCGGCTGAAGACTCTGCCCTGCACAGTGAATAGGCCAGGTGCTTCGGCCTGGCAACACCCACAACAAACCCAAGATGGGGGGAAATTCCCCTGCATGGACAAAGGGATCAAAGCCAAAAAGGGGTATAAGAGAAGGACCCCTGAACCAAGAATTTAGATCACTTCTGACAAGGAAACCTGAACCAAGGACAAGAAGCCTGCTGATCTAAGGACTGCCTACCCCTTCTGCCAGAGTGCTGTTTGTTGGGGGAATCCTGCATTGCTTCTTTATTTTTGCCAAGGAACCAGGAGAGAGGAACTGTGTGTGTACTCTCAATCTTTGCTAAGAAAATCTCCAAGGGCTGGAAGAGTGCCAGTCTCCTGTTGAAGTCAAAGGGCTAAAGGACTTCATCTGCTTAGAGTGCTGTTGCTGGAACCTGAAATCCAGCACCTCTGAAGAATCCAGCAATCTCGACACCGACGGACGCCGCCGAATCCAGCTCGACATCGTGAGTAACGGCTCTAGTGTCCCGCTTCCTCGACGCCGGCCGCCGGGCCCGATCGACGCCAGCAACAACGCCAGTGAGTAGTGAGTTCGGCTCCAGCTCCAAGTGACCTCGTGTCTGCACCGCTGCTGATCGCATCGACTTCGAGCCCTCTCGACGCCGTGAGCGCTGCTCACTCTTGCAACATCGACATCGACGACGCCGTATCCTGCTTCATCTCATGAGCGCTGCTCCTGCCTGACTTCGGTCGACGCCGCTGCAGATCGCCCCGACTCCGAGGCCCGATCGACGCCGAAGACGCGACGCCGGACATCTCGACGCCGCTGATCATCGAGTGCTTCACTTTTCCAAGGTACTGTGTTGTGGGGGTCTGTGCGACTCCGGGCTCGACGTAGCGCTCCTCGCGGTCGACGCCGAACCTTTGGATTAACTTTGCCTCGACGTCGTGTGACTCCCGTGTGGGTTACATTGTTGCCAAGAACTGTGTTTTAGAGAAGAAGAGTTGCTTTTGATACTAAAGACTTTGTGCTAAGAAGAAACCGTGCTTGAACTGTTATTTTTTCCTTCCAAGAGTATTTATTAAGACTTTGGTATATTTTGTCGTTATTTGGTCTTGTGCTAAGCCTTATATAAAAATCCTTATTTTTATAATACTACTGTGTCGTGTCCATTTGTAGTGTATTCACTTTATTACTGTATGTGGTCATAAATGCTTAACGCACTGCCTCTGAGATAAGCCTGTCTGCTTTGCCAAGCTACCAAGGGGGTGAGCAGGGGTTATCTAAGTGTGTGATCCCCTTGCCCTGACTAGAAAAGGTGTGTCCCTATTTGTCAGAAGTGTATACCTCTGCCAACTAGAGACAGCCGTTTCTAACATTGGTGGCAGCGGTGGGATTTGAACTTTGCATTTATGACCCATGTGCAGTGATTAGTGTGCGCTACATAGTGAAAGCAGACCATAGCGCAGCCACAATCTACTTGGTTGGATATTCTATTTTTGTTCTCCGCTTTCCTGGAACTTGATTTTTGAAACTGCCAGTTTTGACCATGAGTGATGCCGGAGTCACTGCCCCTGTTGCTGTTGTGGAGGAGTTTGATAGGAGCAAGATAAAGGATTACAAGCTAAAGGAGCTGAAATCCTTTTGCAAGAAATTTAAAGTCCCTACCAAAGGCATCTCAGCGAAGGAGGAATATCTCAAAGCTTTGGAGGCCTGGTTGGAATCCAGAGATCCCTCTGATGCGGTGGTGGTACCGCCAGGGGAAGGGGAAGAGGAAGTACCAGTGAATGGTCATGGGTCCTCTCCTGGCAGCAGTGTTTCCTCCAAAGGTCTTTCGCCTGAAGAAAGAGAAGAAAGGGCGAAGGAGCGAGCATACAACATGGAGATGGAAAAACTTAAGATAGATGGGCAGTTGGAAATAGAGAATGCAAGAGGCAGGAGAGAAGCTGATATGGAGATCAAAAGGTTAGAGTTTGAAAGAGAGAAGTTAGCTTTTGAGCGTGATACCAGGATGAGGGAGTTGGAGCTCAAAGCTAAAGAATTAGAATTGAATCCCTCTGGTGGCAGCATCCCATCTGTGCCTGCAGAAAGTAGGTTTTATTTTCCCAAAGATGTGATCAAAGATTTTCAGAAGAATGAGGATATTGGTCAATGGTTTAAAGCATATGAGTTAGCATTGTTGGCCCACCGGGTCCCTGAGAGGGATTGGGGAGCGGGGTTGTGGGGTCGCTTAGTGAATGAGGGAAGAGATACCCTGTTAGACATGCCTGTTGAGGATAGGATGTCTTATACTCATATGAAAGATGCTTTAATGTTAAGGTATGGCCTAACCCCAGAAAAGTACAGACAGGCCTTTAGAGAATGTAAGAAATTGCCTGGTACGACGTGGGTGGAATATGTGTCATATTTTTGCAGAGCCATGGATGGTTGGGTAAAGGGCAGCAAAGTGGAAAGTTATGATGCTTTTTATGATTTATTTGCTTGGGAGCACTTGTCTAATAACTGTTTTCCAGAGCTGCGCCAGCACCTTATTGATAGCAAGATATCTAACCCTAGAAAACTTGCTGAGGAGGCGGACCGCTGGGTCAGTACCAGGGTCCACAAGGGTCCAGTGGGAGACTCAGCCAAAGGTGGGCAGGGTCCCCAGCAGAAGAGTGGGGGGGACAAGGGTAAACAGAGGGAGTTCCAGAAAGGGCCCCAAAGTAATCCCCAAGGGAACCAAGGGAAGGGTTCCCAGCCTCCCCCAGAGAAGCAATCAGAGGCCCCGACAGGTAGACCTGTTCGTAGGGGCCCAATGACCTGCTTCGCTTGTAAGCAGGTGGGACACCGGTTTTATGATCCCCAGTGTCCCTTGAAGAACTCTAGTGCACCACCCAGTGCACCACCACGTGCCGCCCCCCGTCAGTTGGCGAGTGTAGCCCTGGGAGGGGAGGAGATGGTTGCCCATGGTGGGGAGGGTCCCGCAGAGATGTCCCTGGTCTCTCTAGGAGACATGGAATTGGTCCCTCCACCCCCTCTGCCTAGTAACACTAAGAAATATAGGCAGTGGGTGACTATTAATGGCCATAGAGTGGAAGCTCTCTTAGACACCGGAGCGAGTGTGACAGCTGTCAAGTGTCACTTGGTGTCCAGAGAGCAGGTTGTTCCCCACGCATTCTACCCTGTGATAGCTGCTGACAACTCCCAGAGAGAGTGTGAGGTAGCTCAAGTTTCCTTTGAATGGGGGGGAGTTTCAGGTACTCTTCAAGTTGCTGTAAGGCCCGCCATGCCTGTTGATTGTCTCCTGGGCAATGATTTAGAAGACTCCCCTTGGGCTAAGGTGGAGAGGGAGACACATTTGAAAATGTTGGGTGTGCCAGAGTGGGTGTGTGCAACCACTCGATCCATGACAGCAAGTAAGGGTGTTGATGGGGTTCTGGAGCCTGAAAGTATGGCCCAGGACCCAGCTGTGAAGAGAAGAGGCAGGGGGCGCGGGAAACCGTCCCCCATAGTTCCCGTGGTCCAGGAGGAGGCAGACCTTGAGGGGTATGCCCTGGAACCCACAGGTGAACAAGTTGCTGAACTGGGAGACCTGCCCGAGCTGACCCATTGGCAGCAGGATGGTGGTCCCTCCAGGGAAGAATTCTGTGCAGAACAGAAAGTGTGCCCTTCTCTTGTGGGTATGAGGCAGCAGGCCTCAGCCCAAACCTCAGGTGATCAGTCAGGGTCACATTTTGTTTACTGGGAGAACGACCTCCTGTATAGCGAGCCTAAGGCTGCTGAGCCTGGGTCAGCCCGTGTGCTGGTGGTACCCCAGCGCTTCAGAGCCTTCCTACTGGGTTTGGCTCATGACGTTCCTTTAGCTGGACATCTGGGGCAGGACAAGACCTATGACAGGCTTGTCACCCATTTTTATTGGCCTCAGATGCGAAGGGATACAGATATCCATTGCAAGACCTGTCAAACTTGCCAGGCAAGTGGGACAAGCGGGCGGAAGCAGAAGGCTCCCCTCCAACCTTTTCCCGTGGTCAGTACCCCCTTTGACCGGGTGGGGATTGACATTGTTGGGCCCCTGGACCCCAAGACAGCCCTGGGCAACAGGTTCATCCTGGTCTTGGTGGACCATGCCACACGGTACCCGGAAGCCATCCCTCTCAGAACAGTGACGGCCCCCATGGTGGGACGGGCACTGATGGGTGTTTTCTCCCGAATGGGGTTCCCCAGAGAGGTGGTGTCAGACCGGGGCACCAACTTCATTTCCAACTATATGAAGTCTCTGTGGAAGGAGTGTGGGGTAACTTACAAGTTCACCACTCCTTACCACCCTCAAGGTAATGGGTTGGTTGAAAGATTCAACCGTACCCTTAAAGGCATGATTATGTGTCTTGAAGAACCAATGAGGCGTAAATGGGACGTCCTCTTGCCATGCCTGTTGTTTGCTTACCGTGAGGTGCCACAGAAGTCTCTAGGGTTCAGCCCCTTTGAGCTTTTGTATGGTCACCCGGTAAGAGGACCTTTGAGTCTGGTCAAAGAAGGCTGGGAGCAATCTCCCAGGAAACCTCCCCAGGATGTATACAGTTACATGCTGGCCTTTAGGAACCAGACTAGGCGCTTCAGAGATCTTGCTCAGGCAAATCTGGAGGCCAGCCAGGAGGAGATGAAGCGGTGGTACGACCAGAAGGCCACTCTGGTAGAGCTTCAGCCGGGACAAAAAGTTTGGGTCATGTCCCCTGTGGAACCTTGTGCGCTCAAGGACAGATGGACTGGACCATTTAAGGTTGTGGAGAAAAAGAGCGATGTCACCTACATGGTGGACTTGGAATCTCCCAGGAACCCCTTGCGGGTCCTGCATTTCAACCGTTTAAAGCCCCACTTAGAAAGGTCCGAAGTGGGCATGCTCCTAGCTACAGATGCTGGAATGGAGGAGGAGAGTGAGCCTCTTCCTGACCTCCTGTCTGCAAAAGAGCAAGATGGGTCAGTGGATGGTGTTGTCCTCTCTGACACACTGACCCCTGAACAGCAGCAGGATTGTCGCCAATTGTTGGGACAATTCCCTGATCTGTTCTCCTTGATTCCTGGTGTCACTCAGTGGTGTGTCCATGATGTGGACACCGGGGACAGCACTCCTGTCAAGCACAAGGCTTACAGAGTGACTGACAAGGTCAGAGCATACATCAAGGAGGAGGTCTCCAAAATGTTTGCCTTAGGGGTGGTTGAGTCCTCTAGCAGTCCTTGGGCCAGCTCAGTGGTCTTGGTCCCAAAGGCTGCAGCGCCTGGTGCTTCACCGGAACTTCGGTTCTGTGTGGATTACCGAGGACTCAATTCAGTCACAAAGACTGACGCGCACCCCATCCCCAGAGCTGATGAGCTCATAGATCGGTTAGGGGCTGCCCGGTACCTTAGTACGTTTGATCTAACGTCTGGGTACTGGCATATCGCCTTGACTGATGGGGCAAAGGAGAGGTCAGCATTCTCCACACCAGATGGGCACTACCAATTCCGGGTTATGCCCTTTGGGATGAAGAATGCCCCTGCCACCTTCCAGAGGTTGGTCAACCAGGTCTTGGCTGGACTGGAGGATTTCAGTGCCGCCTACCTGGACGACATCGCAGTGTTCAGCGCCAGCTGGGAGGAACACTTGCGCCACCTCCAGGAAGTGTTGTTGGCCATGCGCAGAGCAGGCCTCACAATCAAAGCCAGTAAGTGCCAGATTGGGCAGGGTTCAGTGGTGTACTTGGGGCACCAAGTAGGGAGCGGCAAGGTGGCCCCCCTACAACCCAAGATTGATGCCATCCTGGCATGGGCACCGCCCAAAACC
Organism: Lissotriton helveticus; assembly: GCF_964261635.1. Taxonomy (NCBI): domain Eukaryota; kingdom Metazoa; phylum Chordata; class Amphibia; order Caudata; family Salamandridae; genus Lissotriton; species Lissotriton helveticus. The sequence goes on along the minus strand of NC_136071.1, from coordinate 641,590,293 downwards.
CAGACTCAGGTGAGAGCCTTCTTGGGTCTCACGGGTTATTACAGGAGGTTCGTCAAGGATTATGGTAACATTGTGCACCCCTTGACTTCGCTGACTTCCAGGAAGCAGCCACGACTTGTGATCTGGACTGACGCCTGTCAGACGGCCTTTGACACCCTGAAAACTGCAATGTGCACAGCACCCATACTCCAGGCATCCGACTTTTCTAAAGAATTTGTTGTCCAGACGGACGCTTCAGAGCATGGCGTGGGGGCTGTTCTAGCTCAGGTGAATGAAGAGGGCCGAGACTTACCTGTAGCCTTCATCAGTAGGAGGTTACTTCCCAGGGAACAGAGGTGGAGTGCGATAGAGAGAGAAGCATTTGCTGTGGTCTGGGCGCTGAAGAAGCTAAGACCCTACCTGTTTGGGACTCACTTCCGGGTTCAGACAGACCACAGGCCCCTCAGATGGTTGATGCAGATGAGGGGTGAGAATCCAAAGCTGTTGAGGTGGTCCATTTCCCTACAGGGGATGGACTTCACGGTGGAACACCGCCCTGGCACAGATCACGCCAATGCTGATGGTCTGTCCAGATTTTTCCGCCTTAGTGATGAGGACTCCCTAGGGTAAGGGTAGTTCTCCCCACTTTCAGCTGGAGGGGACACGTGTTAGACCTGACATCATTGGCATGAGTCTCTCCTCCATTTTTTCTGTTTGCCTCCTCTGTTTACGATGTTTTTGCTGGTAAATGCTTTGGGCACTGTGCCACTGCTGATCAGTGCCACAGTGCAAGTGCTCCCTATGTGAAATTGCTCTATTGATTGAATTCCATGTTTGGCTTATTTGGTTTACTGTCAGTCCCTAGTAGAGTGCACCAGGAGTGCCAGGGCTTGTAAATACAAATGCTGCTAGTGGGCCTGCAGCACGTGTTGTGCCACCCACAAGAGCGGCCTAGTAAAAGTATGTCTGAAGGTCTACCATTGCTAGACCACGTGCAGTCTGGTACTGTCACGCAGACTGTGCAAGTACACCTACTTGCCAGTCCCTAAGCCTTCCCTTAACTTCATGTTAGTCACCCCTATGGTAGGCCCAAGGGCAGGGTGCATTGTAAGCATAAGGTAGGACAAGCCTGACAAGGTTGGCATGTCCTAATAGTGAATTACAGCCATATTCGTTTTTCACTAGTGTAAGGTAACCTGCTCTCCATCAGTTAGAATGGGCTGCCAAGATTATTAATGCTATAATCCTAGCGGGCTCGGGGAGCATGGTGCAATGTCGAGTTTGGTATCCCTGAACTCAGGGTTTAATAATGCATCCGTTTGTGTGGATGTTTTTTGGACTCTGTGTTTGAAAATAGCACTTTTAGAAAGTAGCTATTTTCTTGTCTAACTGTCTACCGGTCTCTGCTGGTTCTGGTGTGCGTGTGACAGGAGCTGGGTGGCTCCAGAGGTCTGAATGAGTCAGTGTGGGATGAGTGGGGCATTTGCATTGAGAGTAGGGGAAGAGTAGCTCCTGATAGCCTGCCCTGCCTGATACAATGCTGGCTCCGCCCCCCTGCCGGGCGGCTGATGACCCTGTGCCTGCCTGGGACTTTCCTGGCCCACCTCCTGCCGGGAACTTGATGGCCCTGCCCCTGCCAGTGACAATGCTGGCTCCGCTCCTGCTTGGCGGCTGAAGACTCTGCCCTGCACAGTGAATAGGCCAGGTGCTTCGGCCTGGCAACACCCACAACAAACCCAAGATGAGGGGAAATTCCCCTGCATGGACAAAGGGATCAAAGCCAAAAAGGGGTATAAGAGAAGGACCCCTGAACCAAGAATTTAGATCACTTCTGACAAGGAAACCTGAACCAAGGACAAGAAGCCTGCTGATCTAAGGACTGCCTACCCCTTCTGCCAGAGTGCTGTTTGTTGGGGGAATCCTGCATTGCTTCTTTATTTTTGCCAAGGAACCAGGAGAGAGGAACTGTGTGTGTACTCTCAATCTTTGCTAAGAAAATCTCCAAGGGCTGGAAGAGTGCCATTCTCCTGTTGAAGTCACAGGGCTAAAGGACTTCATCTGCTTAGAGTGCTGTTGCTGGAACCTGAAATCCAGCACCTCTGAAGAATCCAGCAATCTCGACGCCGACGGACGCCGCCGAATCCAGCTCGACATCGTGAGTAACGGCTCCAGTGTCCCGCTTCCTCGACGCCGGACGCCGGGCCCGATCGACGCCAGCAACAACGCCAGTGAGTAGTGAGTTCGGCTCCAGCTCCAAGTGACCTCGTGTCTGCACCGCTGCTGATCGCATCGACTTCGAGCCCTCTCGACGCCGTGAGCGCTGCTCACTCTTGCAACATCGACATCGACGACGCCGTATCCTGCTTCATCTCGTGAGCGCTGCTCCTGCCTGACTTCGGTCGACGCCGCTGCAGATCGCCCGACTCCGAGGCCCGATCGACGCCGAAGACGCGATGCCGGACATCTCGACGCCGCTGATCTTCGAGTGCTTCACTTTTCCAAGGTACTGTGTTGTGGGGGTCTGTGCGACTCCGGGCTCGACGTAGCGCTCCTCGCGGTCGACGCCGAACCTTTAGATTAACTTTGCCTCGACGTCGTGTGACTCCCGTGTGGGTTACATTGTTGCCAAGAACTGTGTTTTAGAGAAGAAGAGTTGCTTTTGATACTAAAGACTTTGTGCTAAGAAGAAACCGTGCTTGAACTGTTATTTTTTCCTTCCAAGAGTATTTATTAAGACTTTGGTATATTTTGTCGTTATTTGGTCTTGTGCTAAGCCTTATATAAAAATCCTTATTTTTATAATACTACTGTGTCGTGTCCATTTGTAGTGTATTCACTTTATTACTGTATGTGGTCATAAATGCTTAACGCACTGCCTCTGAGATAAGCCTGTCTGCTTTTCCAAGCTACCAAGGGGGTGAGCAGGGGTTATCTAAGTGTGTGATCCCCTTGCCCTGACTAGAAAAGGTGTGTCCCTATTTGTCAGAAGTGTATACCTCTGCCAACTAGAGACAGCCGCTTCTAACATACATTCACCCCTGGTCTCGGGCAGGGCATTCTGTTAGATGGATAAAGGGTAAAATGTCAAAAGAACAAAATGGAGGAGTACTACCCGATGAGGGTATGTGAAGGCTCTTGTCTGAACTCAGGAAGAATTGTTCCTTTGTTAGGAAACCCCTCACTCACCACCTAGTGGTGACTTGCTTCATCATCGGGGCCCACCCAAGTGGCCTAGCGTCACTTGGGTGTGCTTCAACACCTGCAACTGCAGTGGAGCTGGTAGTGAAGTGTGGGGTGCAAACAAAAAAGAATGTGAGTGTTAAAAATTGTCCTGGTATTCTTTTGTATAGAGTTTTAATAAAAAAGATACTGGACAAAATTAAAAGATAAGGTTGAGATAGTAGTGGGGAAGTTACGGCCCACTTATCTCTGTTTTATGTGTTGGTCGACATGTTTCTACCATAAGGGGAAAATCCCCGGTATTCCTCAGGACCAAAACAAGGAAGTGGGTGGTATGTGCCCCCTAAAAGACACACCCAGACCTAAATCCTTGGACAGCCAGAAGAAAAATCAGCTTCTGGGACGCACACCTAAAATAGAGGGTGCTTTAAAACCTGTGGGGAAGGAAAAGAAAAGAATAAAATAATTACTATCCTGTTACGTAGTGCAGTGCTAGAGTGCAGGATTCGTGCAATTATTCTGGCTTCCCACAGTGGTGTTTGACATAGTGCCTTCATCGAAGCAGAGCGTGTCTACATGTGTTGTGCAAACGTGCTCTTAGCTATGGAGATAAAATATCTATGGGATAAGGTCTGATTGTAGCCTTAGTGCGTGCTATATAGGGAAGAGACATGCTGGCATCAAAGTCAGGGGTGCACTATGTAGGAGTGCTCATATTGTGTACCGCCGTGGATTGAATAATGTGCCAGCTAGGTAACATTTAATTACTTTTGTATGACCTGATCATGGTTTGTGGTCAACAGAAAAAGACAAACTGGACTGACAAACATACACAACATAGAGTAATTCACAACTAAAGATATGGCAGACTGATGGAAACAGGGCTTACAATGCTGTAGCTCAACTCGAGCTGCATCAGGCAGGAGGGGGGCGCTATGCCGGTAACAACATAGTCTAAGGAGAAAAAGATATGTTGATAGTAAGGGGGGGGGGTTCCCTGTTAGGCACTGGCGATGACCTCCGTTGTTGGTCCTGTCTGTGAGGAAAGAAAACAATAACTTACAGTTGTCAGGGCGAGATCAGGCGGTTCACCTACTTCCCCGTGCTCGCTGCTCGGTAGGAATGAGTCAGCGTGGGCGTGGTGTTTAAAAGGCGTATGGTCGCTTCCGGTGGAGCCAGGGAGAGTATGGGAGCCTGTGAGGGACAAGGGTAGGCATGGTTACTCGCAGAAGCCGCGCATGCGTGGTAGCGCGAGGCTTACTGCTGGTGGTGGGCGAGGGAATCGCTCGGCACCGTAATAAGAGTGTTCACGGGGTTGGCAAGGCAACGGCAAAGCGCTGCGCCTGCGCAGAAGAAATGTAAACACTGGTGGCCCGGGAGTAGCGGAGTATGCCGCCCGGCGCCGAGTGTTTGGGCAATGAGAGAGTTCTAGGGGTAGGCATGGCAACAGCAATGCGCTGCGCCTGCGCAGAGGAAATGTAAACACTGGTGGCCTGGGAGTAGCGGAGTATGCCGCCCGGCGCCGAGTGTAGGGTAATCTCAGCGAAGGAAAAGGAAATGCTGGGATTTGGTCTACGGGACGGGGAATCTCCTTGGGACCTCATCGGAGATGACAAAAGGCGCATGATAAACAGACAGAAGGAGTGTCTTCAGTCTGTAGGGAGTGTAACTGAAGGGCATACGAGGAGATCAAAACACACAGGGGGGTACTGTATGTGGTTTATATGCCACTAGAGCCATTCCTAGAAAACACTGGAAAAATGTGGGGAACAGGGCAGGGAATCTCCTAGGTAAATTGCCGGAGATGTCACGGGGGATTTATAAACGGACTGAAGAGGTGTCTTCAGTCTGTAGGGTCTATTGCTCAAGGGCATGGTGGGTGAAAAGACGGTGCTTAGGCCATGGGGAACTAGTTGGGTTTTGCATGGTACTTCAAACGTTGGTTGATAGTTAAGAGAGAAAAGGAAAAGTGTCCTACAGCCATGGGTTTAATTACAAAAGTAATTAAATGTTACCTAGCTGGCACATTATTCAATCCACGGCGGTACACAATATGAGCACTCCTACATAGTGCACCCCTGACTTTGATGCCAGCATGTCTCTTCCCTATATAGCACGCACTAAGGCTACAATCAGACCTTATCCCATAGATATTTTATCTCCATAGCTAAGAGCACGTTTGCACAACACATGTAGACACGCTCTGCTTCGATGAAGGCACTATGTCAAACACCACTGTGGGAAGCCAGAATAATTGCACGAATCCTGCACTCTAGCACTGCACTACGTAACAGGATAGTAATTATTTTATTCTTTTCTTTTCCTTCCCCACAGGTTTTAAAGCACCCTCTATTTTAGGTGTGCGTCCCAGAAGCTGATTTTTCTTCTGGCTGTCCAAGGATTTAGGTCTGGGTGTGTCTTTTAGGGGGCACATACCACCCACTTCCTTGTTTTGGTCCTGAGGAATACCGGGGATTTTCCCCTTATGGTAGAAACATGTCGACCAACACATAAAACAGAGATAAGTGGGCCGTAACTTCCCCACTACTATCTCAACCTTATCTTTTAATTTTGTCCAGTATCTTTTTTATTAAAACTCTATACAAAAGAATACCAGGACAATTTTTAACACTCACATTCTTTTTTGTTTGCACCCCACACTTCACTACCAGCTCCACTGCAGTTGCAGGTGTTGAAGCACACCCAAGTGACGCTAGGCCACTTGGGTGGGCCCCGATGATGAAGCAAGTCACCACTAGGTGGTGAGTGAGGGGTTTCCTAACAAAGGAACAATTCTTCCTGAGTTCAGACAAGAGCCTTCACATACCCTCATCGGGTAGTACTCCTCCATTTTGTTCTTTTGATCCTTGACCAGGGAATCAGGAGTATTTCCCGTCCGACGTTCACGGACACAACTCCTTACTCTCCTACTTGTTTTCCAAGTAAAGGGTAAAATGCCCATGCTGCAACATAAGAATACAGTTTATACAAAGAAGCCTGTGAAACAAGTTAAAAGGAACGGGTTATAGTTCTTTTGCTGTCTCATCATTTTTTATAACTGACGCATTTTCAATATTATATTCAACAAAGCCATGGTTGATGCTTTTTTATTTTAAGCAACTAACAACCATTGACAAAGCCAATAGTCCTCGCTTGTTGTTGGTGTAATGATACCAGTCGGGCGGAACACTATGCTAGCACAGACTTTTAGCCTAGGTGTTTTAAACCACGCCCTTAATTACATCGAACACCCCCTTTGAAGAGACCCACTAGTTTTTTTATGCCACTAAAAGCCCTGGAAACAACATCATGTCACAGTCACCCCACGTCCAGGCACTGTGCATCATGCGTGACTCATGACTTCTACATTTTCAGATTGCCTATGTACAGGGGATAGTGAACCCTCCCCCACCCAACCCTTGCTTTAGGAACTACAGTGAGGTGAAGTTCCTGATGGGTCACTTCTGTCTGCAACTCTGCAGACAAAGGCTCAACTCATAATGTGAAAAGGTGGGTGACTAAATAAGTGAAGGAATGTCTGAATGGCTGGATGGATTAGTGAAAGGATGAATCGATGAATGAAAGGGTGAATGGATAGATAATGAAAGAAAGAATGGATAGATGAGAGAACGTGTGGAAGTATGGATGATAGAAAAGGTAAATAGATGGATGTATCGGTTGAAGGGCAGATGGATGGGTAATAGGGTGGATGGGTGTGTGAAAGGATGGATGGATGGATGAGTGAAAGGGTAGATTATGGGCAAGTGAATGGGTGGATGGATGAGTGAAAGGATGGATGGATTGATGAATTGATAAGTGAAAGGGTGAATGTATGGATGGATGCATGAAAGGGTGGATGTAAGGATTGATGAGTGAGTAAAAGGGGAGTAGATGGACAAAAGGATGGATAGATGAGTGAAGAAGGGTGGATGGATGAGAGAACAGATGGATGGATGAGTTAAAGGATGGATGAGTAATAGGGTCAATGGATGAATTCATGAATGGATGAGTAGATTAGTGGGTGGGTGGAAGGATGGATGGATAAGTGAAAAGGAGATGGAGAGATAAAGGGAGGATCAATGGCTGAAAGTGTGAATGGGTGGAAAGATAAGTGACTGGGTGGATGGATGAGTCAGTGTAAGGATGGCTGGATGGGTGAAAGGGTAAATGGCTGGATAGATGAGTGAATAGATGGATGGGTGGAAGAGTGGATGGATGAGTGTATGGATGTATGAGTGAAAGGGTGGATGGAGGGATGGATGAGTGAAATGATGGATGAAAGGATACATTGTGGAAAGGTTTGTTTACAAATTGTTGAATATGTATGGATATAGATGGGCACACAGATGGAGGGACAGAATGAATGGTGAAGGACTGAATGATAGATAAAAGAATGAGTACACCTTGTATCACACATTATCTTAAGTAATATTTCCTATACATTGACTTTCACGTTTATATGAGCCATTGTCTCTATATAATGTGTGTGTATTGTAACACCCTGCTCCACATACTTGGGTTCAGTAACACTGTAAAAGAAATTAAATACACATGAGAGACGTTCTATGTGAGGATCAAGGGCACCATTGGAGGGTGGTAGCAAGGCCGAACTGGTCGGACCGGGCATTGGGTGTTTCCCTGGGAGGCTGGAAAGGGGGGGAGTGGTTTTGTTACTGTAGCTGGCATTGCAAAGTTCCTTGTGTATCCAGTAGTTTTCAATCAACAATAAAAGCGGCCTCACTTATATTCAGATGTGTTTCACCATTGTCTGGTGACTAATGTACCTGCTGGAGTGAGATGCGGGTTTTGAATCGTCTAAGGTAGCAAGCTGCGGGCACACTGAAAAACTGTGAAGTGCATGATTGTCTCATCCTATTTTGACTTGTACTTAAGTGATTGTCTATTTACTTACTTATATACTATAGCGCAACCTCCTCTGACGTGTCTGTAAAACTTACCTTCTGTCCCAAATTTTTGTCCTCAATTTTGACCCTTTTTCCTGAATTTTTACACTCACCATTCTGAATTTGCACCCAAGCCAATTTGTCACCCTACCTGCGATAGTAACAACTCCAATTGGTTATAGAATGTGGTCAAATGGGGTAGGGAAGGAGCAGCACAGCCACCGGAAAACCACATTGACCCTGATGTGTGAGTAAACCACTTTGCCACTCAATATGCTGAAGATGAATCAGATGATATGCTACGATTTCCGATCCATCCCATCTCTCCTGCCATGATATTTGATGAGCAGATGTCAGTGGTGCACTTAGGGCTCTAACAGGTGGTAGAGTTCCGGGGCTAGACTGCATTCCTGCCGACATTTTCTTGTATGATAAGTCAAAATGGTCCAAATATATACTTTTATTTTCTAATGCCATAGCTCAAGGAGCATGTATCTCACATACCTGGTGGGGGCGGATATAATACCTATATACAAAAAAGGAGGCAAATCCTTGCCTAGAAACTACAGGCCAATAAGCCTCATAGACTCTATACAGAAAGTGGTGGCCAGGCTTGTTCTGGCCAAATTTCAGAACTGGATTGACAATAATTCCACTCTCTCCCCCTTTCAGGCAGGCTTTAGGGTCCACATTAGCACCATAGACCAGATATTTCGCTTTGCTCTTACATACTGGCGTACAATCATCCTCTGCAAGGGAAAATTTGTGCTGCCTTTGCTGACCTTAAATCCGCCTATGACTTGGTCTCAAGAAATACATTGTGGGAGTTTTTAAAGGAGATGGGAATGCCACTAGATTTACTTTCCCAAATTGCCCGCCTCCATTAGGACAATTATGCACAAATGCGATGGGGGGCGAGGTGATAAGACAGATCCTTTTCCAGTGCGAAAGGGTGTTTGTCAAGGATGTGTGTTGGCTCCCACATTGTTTTCTCTTTTTATAAATGGAGTTGCAAATGTCCTTGATGCCACCCATATTGATGCTCCTGTCTTAGCTGGAAGGAAAATTCCCATCTTAATGTTCACGGATGACATGCTAATTATCTCTAAAACACTGGGTAGATTGCAGATTGTCCTCCATCGCTATGAAGAGTATTGTCTCCTGAAAGGTCTCAAAATGAATGCTGCTAAGACAAAGTTTATAGCATTCAACCAGCACAGATCGTTCAGGGGAAAAATGATGATGGATGGGCTCCCCCGGAGCAGGTTGATGCTTTTGTCTATCTGGGCATCAAGTTGCAAAAAGGACATGAGGTGGAAGCCACATATTGAAGTTACTTCATTAAAACACTGCAGCTAGCGTGCACACTTAGAAAGGAGTTTAAATCGCCCTGACAAAGCCCATTAGCCTGGCACTTCAAATTTACAACAGCAAAGTGGTGAGCTCAGTCCTCTACGGGGCTGAGCTGTGGGGTTTAGAAAACCCGAACCAGCTAAGACTAGCGCTGTGGGGTTTAGAAAACCCGAACCAGCTAAGACTAGCTGAGAATGTGGTTTTTTTGTGCGATTACCAGTTTACCACAAACTACACCCACCCTCCCCCTAAGGAACGATCTAGGTAGAAAAGCCCGTAAGGATTTAGCTAGGTTAAGGCCAATTCTATTCTGGCGAAGATTATGGTGTATGCTGAAATGTACATTATACACAGAGGGCCTAAGGAATGTCAATAATCATGATCAATTCCAGAAAATTAGCTGGTTACGAGATCTGAGAGGTTTGCTCTATAGAACGGGCTTATCTCATCTGTGGGATTCCCCCTCTACCTCAACACCCCCCCTCCCAAAATGGAAATGGTCGCACATGACGAATTTGGGCACCATGGCCCTACCTCACTCTCAGGGCTCTTTCTCCAGATTAAATCACGTCCAAGCCTCAAGCCACACTGGGATATTATTAAAAAACCTCTGGATCTGAAACTTTACTTCTAATTTAGATCAAAAACTTTGCCCCTGAAGTGTTTTCCACCCAAATGGTCACCCACAGGGAATAACACATGTTATGTTTGCACTAAACATGTAGAATCATACTCGCTCGTGCTCTTTGCCTGCCCTGCCTATGCGACCCTTGGAAAGCTTGGCTGGCCTAGCTTTGTAAGAATCTGGTCACAAGATCATGTAACATAGCCCTGCAAATCATTTGCTGTGATCCGTCACCCAGGAATGCAATCCCCATGGCAACATTTCTGAGATGGATGTGACACATTCACTCCAAACTAATCAGGGCTGGCAATTGTTCATGATCAAATCTTTTAACATCGAACAGGAGCACGTGGCATATCAGGACTTGTGGGGCTCTTAATGTCTGCTACGGCGCATGAGATTGCTTGCACTCAATGTTTTCTTTTAACTTTGTTGTATAATGCAACATCTGTTAATGATGGCTCTGATTGCTTTTTTGCACAAATGTTCCTATTCAAGGTTTGATTCTTGCACTGTTGATCTTTTTAAACTTTTATACATGTTATCTGTATGTGCTTTTATGTCTTACGTAGTCGAATAAAGCTTCTTTTGATGATATACAACCTTAACATTTAATGTATTTATTAAAACCATTTTCGGTCTCAGTACTTTTAGTAAATTACACTAACTCTACTATTACTCATTTTACTCAAACTGTCAATATTAAAAACAATTTCATTTACCAGTACCCCTAAAATCTAAACCATTTAGAAATTATGGTGAACACAGATAAAATACAAGTTACTACTCCCACCCCAAATTAAAACCATCTAAGAGAGGACATTGAAGCTAGAGGGGCTTACATTTACTATTCCCATTCTCTTCTAAACCACTTTTGGGAAGATGTTGGACACAAAAGGGATCATAGTAGCTATTCCCAACCCAAACTAACCCTTTTAGGAGAAGTGGTTGGACTAAAATAAATTACACTTACTATTTCAACTCCCATCTAAACAACATTAGGAAACATCCTGGACACACAAGGTGTGCTTTTTTAAATATCTTTTTTATTAAATTTCACAACCCTTATAGGGTATATAACAAACATAGCATGATATAAGACTATCCTTTTCATATGCTAACAGTCTATTGTAACTGATATAATGATACGTGATAGTCAAAGCATTAATACATGGAGGCCCATTATTACAAAGTACGAAATAAGGAAACATGTTAGTGTCAGCATATTAAAGACATACATTGTAGGTGAGAATAAAAATAGAGGGTATGTGCAATACTATAACAAACACATTTCAGTCTTATTATAGGGAAATCCTGATAGGGAAATGTGATGTAATAATCATTTCCCTCTTGGGGTGTAACCATCCCTTCGTTATCTATAGCTGCTGCCGCTTCCTGTGACTCACTCTCTAGCTGGTCACCAGTTGCACACTACCTTGCTTAAAGTCCTGTGTGCCCTCTTGAGACTTTTGGCGCTTACCAGATTACTCTCTCTGCGCTTCGCTGCCCATCAAGGGCTTGTACAGCGAATGTCTGTAGTTCCACGGTCGGAACTCAACGTTCAGGGGTCAGGGCTCAGGGCACCGACACCGCCTCCGTCGTGGCCCCTCTCCTATTGCTCTCCTTCCGCTCCTTCTGCTCCTTCTGCATCAGAGAGGGGGCTACAACCAAGACAAGAATTGCAGCAACAGCACCAATAAGCAAAGGCAGAAGCAGGGGGCAAGATCATCAGGGACCAAGGTCTAATGCCGCCAGTGGTCCCCTCCTTTCACGTCCTCTCCAAACAGACCACCACTGCCTCAAAAAAAAGCGGCACCGCCACCAATTCCAACTGGGTCCTAGTGCTGATAATCAATCTCCAACCAGGAATATGAGTATGCCTTCTTGTGGAGGTTATTATTTGATATGCCTTCTTGTGTAGGTTATTATTTTGTAGTTATTTTATTTTGTTTTGTTATTTGTTAATTGGGGTGTTTTATGGCTGGTTAGCTTTTCTGACTGGATGATCAGAAGGGCTTCGCAGCTCTGAGGGTCTGAGGCGGGAAATCAGGTGAGAGTTAGGTTTAGAGTCTCTTTCTTACTCTTAATAGCTCTTAATAGCTCTTATAAACAGTCCATTTGAACTTTCCGCGGCACTCAAAGCACACGCGGAGCACTCCTAGAGCACACACGGCAATGCCGCAGCACCCGCAACACCCGCAGCACCCGCAGTACCCGCGGCACCAACAGCACTACGGCTCCTTAGCTTACAGTCTCTCCGTGGTGCACACAGTGCCTACCTGCTCGTGGCGGTTCGTGGCGGCGCCTGCTGCGCCTGCGGTGCTTAGTCACGCTAGTTGTCCATTCACAGTTCAACTACAAATGCTGTTCCAGTGCCGCTACGATCGCGCCTCCTATTGCCCTCGTGCGGCTCGCGTGGCCCGTAGCTGGTGGCTTGCAGCTTTTTCAGAGAAGCACAGATGGGTGGCACTGGTTTGGGGCAAACTGGTGCAGTTCTCAATTTTCAATTTTCGGGTTTCGTTTCTACTAGCCGCTGGCCGCAGGCCTCCGGCTCCGCTTCACCGCCGCCGCTACAGCTGATGCTCAGCTTCCTGTGTACGCAGATCTATCTCCAATGGGACCCAGATATCTTTTGGTCATGAATGGACTGGCATGAGTTCCCAGTAATGTGTAGGCTGCTGCTGGAAACAGGCTGCATCTCCAAACCAGTATGTTACGAGCTGCAGTGCACGCCTGCTCTACCTCATTAGCCACTCTGCGCTTGGCTAGTAAGAGAAGAAGTGCCATCAGTATACACCAGTCCAGTGGTACCTCCTGTACAAACCCCAACAGCACCACCCTGGGGGAGCGCTCAGGAAGGCAGCCCACGATACCATCAGACGAGTTAAAGACCCTTTCCCAATGTTAAAATTTACTAGGGCACGCCCAGGCTAGGTGCAAGAAGACAACATCTGGAGAGTGGCATCTATTACAGCTAGAGTCCAAGCCCAGTCCCATCCTAACCATTCCTACTGGAGTATGACATCATTTGTGAATAATTTTAAAATGAATGAGACAAAGGCGTCCTGGGCATCCACTCAGGCTCCCCAGTCGACCCCTGCCCACACCACATCTTCCACAAAGCGGACTCCATCATCGCACCCCAACTCCGAGACATCATTAACAACTCCTTCGCATCCGCCACCTTCCCGGAGAGCTGGAAGCACGCAGAGATCAGCGCTCTCCTGAAGAAACCCACCGCAGACCCCACAGACTTCAAGAATTCCGCCCCATCTCGCTCCTCCCCTTCCCCGCAAAAGTCATCAAGAAAACCGTCAACAAGCAGCTGACTGCTTTCCTCGAGACGAACGGCTCCCTCGACCCATTGCAGTCCGGATTCCGAGCGAACCACAGCACTGAGACCGCCCTCATCGCAGCCACCGACGACATCAGGACCCTGCTGGACAACGGGGAAACTGTCGCCCTCATCCTCCTCGACCTATCGGCTGCTTTCGACGCGGTCTGCCACCGCACCCTGACAACCCGCCTCCACCACGCCGGAATCCAAGGAAAGGCACTGGAATGGATCCCCTCCTTCCTCTCCGACAGAACCCAAAGAGTCCGTCTCCCGCCCTTCCACGCAGCAGCCACCAAGATCATCTGTGGCGTACCCCAAGGCTCCTCGCTCAGCCCCACCCTCTTCAATATCTACATGAGCCCCCTTCGCGGCCATCGCACGCAAGCACAACCTCAACATCATCTCCTACGCCGACGACACCCAACTGATCCTCTCCCTCACCAACGACCCCGCCACCGCCAAAGCCAGCTTCCAAGAAGGCATGAAAGACATCGCAGAATGGATGAAGCTCTGCCGTCTGAAACTGAACTCAGACAAGACGGAAGTCCTCATCCTCGGCCCATCCATCTCTGCCTGGGACGACTCCTGGTGGCCCCCTGCTCTGGGCACCCCCCCCAAGCCCACGGACCACGCACGCAACCTGGGATTCATCCTCGACTCCTCCCTCACGATGACCAGGCAAGTTAACGCCGTTACTTCTTCCTGCTTCAACACCCTCCGCATGCTCCGAAAGATCTTCCGTTGGATCCCCACTGGAACCAGAAAGACGGTCACCCAGGCCCTCGTCACCAGCCGACTGGACACCCTCTACGCTGGGACCACTGCCAAACTACAGAAATGACTTCAACGCATACAGAACGCATCCGCACGACTCATCCTGGACATCTCCCGACACAGCCACATCTCCGCGCACCTGAGAGACCTGCACTGGCTACCCGTCAGCAAGAGGATCACGTTCCGACTCCTCACCCACGCACACAAGGCTCTCCACAACACAGGCCCCGCATACCTCAACAACCGCCTCACGTTCTACACACTTACCCGCCAGCTCCGATCCGCCAGCCGCGCCCTCGCCACCGTTCCACGAATCCGCAGAACCACCACCGGAGGAAGATCCTTCACCTACCTGGCGGCAAAGACATGGAACACCCTCCCCACCCACCTACAACTGACCCAGGACCACCTCTCCTTCAGGAAGCACCTCAAGACCTGGCTCTTTGAGCAGTAGCGACCCCCTCCCTCCCAGCGCCTTGAGACCCTCGGGGGTAAGTAGTGCGCTCTATAAATGTTCTTGATTGATTGATTGATTGAAAGGTGATAGTTAGGGGACAGTGCACCTGACTGTGAGCAGCAGTACTTCCATCATCAGTCAATGGTGGTATAAATCCACCGCCCATGTCGCCCTGCTGGTAGGAATGTGCAAGGGTGTTGATGACTGCATACCTGCATAGAGTTTTGAGACAAATCTGAGGTTTGTGGGCGAAATGAGGAAAGCTTCTGGCACCTGAAATGTCACTGGTCCATAAGGGAATGTTGTGTAAAATTCACGAATAGCGGTGTGCAATTGGTTGTACGTAAATATATCTTGGAACGTAACTGTGTTGGAGCGCGGGACTTCCTGTGGTGCTATAAACACGTCATTGGGGTAAATTGCGCCGATATTCGTGAGTCCAAGCTTGCACAATCTGGTGCAAGTTCTGAAGTCACTCCTATTGGGCAATAGTGGATGATCAGGAAGTGGCACTGATGGTGCAAAAAAGATTAGCAGTGGGAGCCTTGCTCTGCAACTAATCCCCCTGCCAGATCGTGCAAGCAACTGTGTCAACTCGACCACGCAGACGAATCGGGGTCTGGAAAAGTGCCGTCTGCTGGGGGCAGGAAGCAGCAAGATCAGCCTTGTGCATCATGAGCTGTGTTGGAAAAAGGCAGGAATGTGCAAAGTGGGATTGAGCACGGAAGTAATAGAGATCAAAATCAGGGGCGCAGAGCCCGCCCTGTTCAAAGAGGAGAGTAAGGATCTACCAACAATGCGTGATTTGGAACCTGCCCAGGCTAGTGCTGTAAGCCTCGAACTGAGCTGTCAGCAAAAATGAAAGTGATACCAAAGGGGATGATGTACGGAGCGTTTTAGCAAATCAAACACTCACCCCCAGTCAACTGATCTGGGTATAATCCATCATCCTTTTTTAGCTCACTCTACCACCCCAGTTAAGACAAGGCCATATGCAAATCAGTCTGACCCTGTGCCTCATGGGAACAGTCCAGCCCGAACTGCCAAGCCATGTCTTCCCTGGACCGGAAACAAGCATCCTGGGACCGGTTTCGGGTTCATAACCCTCATCAGCCAGGCTATCTTGAAACCAGTGGCAGAGTGAGCAAGGGACCCACGTCTGGGCATACCCTGCCAACTTAGGGAGAACAAAGTGATACCAAAGGGGATGATGGGCGGAGCGTTTTAGCAAATCAAACACTCACCCCCAGTCAACTGATCTGGGTTTAATCCATCATCATTCTTTAGCTCACTCCACCGCAATCATTGAAATCGGCATTTTGCACAGTGCGAGCTGTACTTTTTTGCCGCTCGAGTAGATTTTTACTCGAGCTGCAGCTTTCTCAACGCGGACTGGTAGTTTCTCATCGCGAGAGGTCGCGAGCATGCGCAACCACTCGCAATGAGAAACCTGACCTCCCCGTGTTGAGAATCTCGGCCGGAGGTTTATTTTCCATGCCCGCTGTCGCGAAAAAGGAAAAAGTCTCGCGAGGATGTAATTTTGCTTGCTCGCGGTCACCAACTTGACGTTGAGGACCATGAGCAAGCAAAAAATGACCGCAGCACTACGCTACGCTACGCATGTTTGCACTGTTCTACGTGCAGTTCACGTAGTGCAAAGTTGCGCAAACTACGCGAGCGTAGAATAGTGCTTTGCCCCGGGTTAAGATAAAGAGCTTTGGAGTAGGAAACCAGGGTGAAGGTGTGGAGTGAGGGCTAAGACTCTAGGCAGGAGGGTTATGAAATCATACGCGTTCCTCAGGAACGCAGAGGAACAAAGGCCCATACTGGATTTGAGCACACAGTAATCAATAATGGGCAGGGAGGAGGATTTAGGACAGCATCATTGTATTGGATGCCGGTCACAATGCAAATTCAAACCTGAGAGGCAGGGAAAACAGAGCACTCTTAACTTTGTCAGGCTGCCTTTATGACCAAATTGGTCTATACCTTTTTTTAATCTGAAGCCTGGTAGGTATGCAGCACTAATCAAAACACAAACCTAAGGTGACTGAAGTGGGAATTCAACTGCAGTTTGGATGTAGGGGTATGACTTCACTAAAATACATAGAGGAAACAAGGGGCTATAACTTACACTAAAGACATTCAGCCAAGAATCCCACAGAAAAGTCAGAAAACCTGAAATATGCAACCGTTAAAGCAAACTTGATCCATACATGCTGGAAATATAAAGCAGTTAGAGTGAATTATCTCTCAGACTGAATGAGTCACAAATGGACTCTGAGGGTCAAGAGACATATATGGACTTAGTGTGTGTGTATGTGTGAGTGTACGTGCATGTGAGTGAAAGGGAGAAGATGGCGACCTTGAGTTAAGCGGTCGCTTGCCGTGCCGGGGAATACTTCTGTTATTCCTGCTATGCCTCGCTAAGTTATGCTAGAATCGTGCAGGAAACTGTGCAGTATATTTATGGCACTATAATAATTAGTTACAATGATTAAATATTCCTACCTTGCTGGATATTTGGACTTGGGGATGTGTTGGGCTGCATCGGTGGATTTTCCGCGTTGTCTCGTGGCTGCCTCTGCACTGAGGAGGGGACGGCGGTTTACGGCGGCTTGCTGGCTGCGGTTCCGTGGTGATTCCTTCCGGAGTGCATCCGGGTGTGGAGTTGGCAGAGCCAGCATCGGTCGCGTGGAGACGGAGTCGGAGGCTTCAGGGAGACTGGAGGGGAGTCTGGAGAGTAGAGTGCCTGCCGTGGCGATCGCAGCGACGGTGAGCCGGTATGAACCTGCAGGTGGAGCCAAAGGAGTTGAAGTGTTAGGAGAAGCGGCAATACGGCACAAAATTTGGAGGGCCAGGAGTTTCAAGATAGGGGCGAGTGCGCCAAAGGGCTGCAGGACGGAAAATTGGTGGCGCCTGCACCTTATTGCTTGAGGCGAAATGGATTATCCAATGTGTTAAAATCAGCCCAGAGCAGCAGTATTCCACTGGCGGTTAAAGAGGCTGAAATAGAGAAAACGGGTAAACTAACAAGATCCCCTAAATGTAAAAAACTCTCAAAAACAAAGTCTAGTAAAAAAGTCTAAGAGGGGGGGAAGTTCATGAGCCCGAGACACAGGTGGCCCAAGGGATATTGGAGGCACAGGCGACGCAGGAGCTTGGGGTAAGTGCTGTTTATCAAAGTGCTAAAGACACCAATAAAGCACCCCCGTAAAGCAAGGAATTTTCCGGTGGGAAGCCTGTTGAAGGCGTTTAAGACAGGTCCTCTCCCTATCTGTCTATAAGGGA
The DNA here is from genome assembly GCF_964261635.1 of Lissotriton helveticus. Lineage (NCBI taxonomy): Eukaryota > Metazoa > Chordata > Amphibia > Caudata > Salamandridae > Lissotriton > Lissotriton helveticus. The sequence goes on along the minus strand of NC_136071.1, from coordinate 641,572,393 downwards.
AAGGGCACAAAAAATATAAAAAAAGATAGGCTTTTCCGCAGATTCTAAAGTGAGAGTAACACCTTCCTTGAGGTCCTACTTCAAAGTTCTCCCCCAAGTTTTGGATGTGGTGAAGCAGGGGGAGTGTCTTAGGGGAAGTCAAGGACAATCAGGCATTGAAAAGCCACTCTGCCTTTCCGCAAGTATGACAACAGAAAGGGCCCCGCTCTCGACTCTGCCCAATGATAGTTTGGTCAGATCGTCTATTGCGGACGTCCCACTGCTCTCAGCTGGCTTATTGCTAAAACCTATAAGTTTACCAGTAATGGCTGCTCAACAATCAAATGCACAGTCCACTCATATAAATATCTCTGGCACTTCAGATTTAACAGTGGGCAATAGGGCTGAGAAGTTAGACGGAACATTAATGTGCACTGACAGTGTAGTCTCAGCTATCCCCTACGATCCCATCTCGACGAGAGTGATGTCTGGAGACCTGGAAAATAAACCCTCCTCAGGGAATTCCTTAGAATCGCTATTTCTTACCATGGCTTCCGATATCAAAAAGGGGTTCGCAGTTTCCGAGTCAAATCAGGGCGAAATTAGACTTTTTTGCGAGTCCTTGTAAAAAAAGTTTGATATTTTCAGCTCCAGGACAGTAGCATTAGAAAATTCCGTGGAAGACCTTAAACCCGATCTGGGTGCAGTTAAAGCAGACATTTCAATACTAAAAAAAGGAAGAGGCTTCCCTCCGAGATCGAGTTGAGACATTGGAAAATCACTCCAGGTGCAATAATCTGCGCTTTTTGAAGGTACCGAAGGTTAAAGAGGGGGATAAACTTAAAACCTTTATTATCACCCTCATAAAAGAAGCTGTGGGAGTTGAGGAGTCAGAGGAAGAGCTAAGGCGTGATATACAGAGGATCCACAGAGACCCCTTTAGGAGACATCCGAACAGAACTAAACCAAGAAAAATCTTAGTAAATTTCCTTACCTTCGAACTGAAGGAGAAGATTTTAACTGCTGCTCTCAAATTGAAGTCTCTGAAAGTGAGAGACTTCACCTTCGAGATTAGGTCGGACCTCACGCGAGTTACTCTAGATCGGCAGTGGGAATTGGGGAAAAGTATGGAAGACTTTAAGAGTCTGGGTGCAACTGTTCAGCTCAAATTCCCGGCCCAATTGAAAATTATGCATAATAATAAGATGCATAACGTGCAAACAGTACAGGAGTCGGATGATCTTCTTGAGAACTTAAAGACCTAAAAAAGTCAATTTTATCTTAGGAAGCACCTGTCTACAAAAGGGGGCCGCTGAAATGCATCGGTTAGAGTTTGGGCTAGAGTTTGGGCAGGAAGTTAGAAGGGTAGAAATCATCAAGGTTAAGGTATCATATCAGTTAGAATCCTAGTATCTCTCAAGGTTAAGGAAGTACATCAGTTAACTCTCTAGGTTAGGCACATTAGTAGAAAATGGAGGTATTAAACCTTCAAGATACAGATTATCCATTTAGTGGAGCATAGCACTAACATTAAGTAAAAATGGGTCAGAGAGGGGTTCCCAGCAGGCAGAACCTGGTCTTGTCCAGGTAAATAGGGGCAGGGTTCTCCAGGGGGAATTGGGAGGGAGGGGGGTTGGGGTATAAGGGGTAGCATGGGTGGGGAAGCAGATGGGAAAAAAAGAAAAAAAGAAAATCCTATTTCCTCTTTTAACCTCAGGATGTTTTATTTTATGTTGTCTTTGGTGTGGTGTTAATGCTTTATGGGTTGAGGCAAAGTATAAGTGCTGTCCTTTTAATCCACCATGAGAGTGTTAAACTGCATTTAATGGAATGTAAATGGCCTCCGAGTTAAGAGCAGGAGAGAAAAAAATCTTCCAATATTTGAAGGACTCACCTGCACATATAATTATTCTGCAAAAGACCCACCTTACTAGAGAAGAAATTATGAAAATTTGTGGGAAACTTAGGTGGGTAGAGCACTGTCTTTGTTCCGATCAAACGGCTAATATTAGGGGAGTCGCTATTCTAATTAAAAAACAAGCAGAAATTAGCCTTCTGAACATCTTGACTGATGCCAGTGGGAGATGGGTCATAGCCAATATCTCTGTAGAAAGTAGGTCTGTCACAATAGTTGGGTACTATGGCCCAAATCAAGATGACCCCTCAATTCTGAAAATTATCTTCTCTAATTTGTTGGGGTTTCCTGATACGTTAATCTTTGCAGGGGACTTTAATATAGTGCTAGACCCTTTACTTGATAAATCCCCAAGCAGTAGGGCAAATCTCCCCTCTAAGTCTAGAGCGTTTTTTAAAATCCATGATGAGACAAAATGCACTGGTTGACATCTGGAGGGAGAGGGCGGGCACCCAAGTGGGGGTGTCTTTTTATAACAAAAAATACAGACACAAATCCAGGATCGATTACATGTTAATAAGTAACAATCTTAGAGGTAATATCCAAAACATAGGTTATTCGACCCCTCACTTATCAGATCATGCGGCAATCTGGATGGACTTAAAATTAGCAGGGGATGTTCAGCAAAGGGTCTGGTCATTTGCCGCACACTTCTTTTAGATGAGGTTGAAACTGGCTATTTGTCTCAGGAGATTACATTTTTCTTAAATAATGACATTGGCTCAGCTGACTCTATGGTGGTCTGGGACACTTTTAAAGCGTTTTTGAGGGGTCTAGTCACAAATAGGATGTTGTATAAAAACAGACATTATAGGGGGAAATCTCATCTATTGAGAGACAAATGAAGGAGACGGAAAATAAGATTATTAAAGAAACAGATCAAGATAAAATTCAGCCATTAATAGCAAATTTGGACTCTTTGAAAGTCAATTTACAAAGTATAGTTCAAGATAGAGTATCTAGAAGATGGGAGGTGAGCAAACTTGCTAATTTTGAGTACGGTGAGGGGGCAGGTAGGCTACCAGCCTGGAAGGCCAAAACAGACAGAGTGCATAGTTTGATTAAACAAATAGATCACTCAAACATTAAAACAAATAACGAAGACGAAATTGGAAATGCTTTTCGCACCTTTTTTAAGGAATTGTATGAGGAAGATGATGGTGTAGAGACAACTTCAGCTGCAGACTGGTTAAAACGGATTCATTTTCCAGCGTTGGATTTAATGCAACGAGAGAAACTAGAGGAGGAAATTTCTTATCAGGAAGTTAGGAAGGCTCTTCTAGCCTGTAAAGCAGGTAAGGCGGCAGGGACAGATGGCCTTCCGTCCGAGGTGTATAAATCCCTGGGCGAGGAGATAATACCTTTCATGACTATGGTTTTCAACAAAATCTTGATAGAAGGTGTTAAACCACCGACCACATGGGGAGAGGCAAATAATATTCTGATTTTAAAACCTGGAAAACCAGCTACTAAGTGTGGGTCGTACAGACCTATTTCACTCCTCAATTCCGATTATAAGGTTTTTACAAAGATTCTGGCGACAGGATGGGTGCAGTTGCAGGTGATCTACTGCACACTGACCAAAAGGGTTTCATTAAAGTCAGAAATCTTTTTGATCTCATGCACGATCTAATAGGTGCGATAAACTTTGCCTCAAATTTTTCCCATCCGTTGGCAGAATTGACACTAGATGCAACAAAATCCTTTGATAGGGTTAATTGGAACTACCAAGCCGCCATATTGGAGAAACTGAATTTCGGCCAAAAATTCCATCAAACTATTAACCTCATATATAGTGACCCCTCGGCAAGGCTGGTGGTTAATGGTAAATTGACTAAATCCTTTGATATCAAGAGAGGTACTAGACAGGGCTGCCCCGTCTCTCCTCTCCTCTTTGATTTGTACATCGAGCCGTTTGCTCGGCGTCTCAGGGAGGATAAAGCTATTCTACCTTTTAAGAGAGGTACATGGGAGAGGAAGGTAGCCCTGTATGCAAAGGATATTCTTATAGTTTCGTCAGAACTAGAGGCCTATTTTCCTCAAGTAATCAGGTTAGCCGCAGAATTTGGTTGGTTCTCAGGTTATGAGATTAATGCAGATAAAACTGACAACATGACCTGGAACCTGCCAAGGGGAAAAAACAAGACCAAGGATGAGATGAGGTACCTGAGAGTCAAAATTGTACCTAATATAGATAAAATTGCTGAAGTAATTCTCCTGAACACCTTAAAGGAAAGTAAAAATTAATGAGATCTTGGGCTCACTCTAACTATTCTATGGAGAGCCAATTTGATTAAAATGATAATTCTTTCTAAGGTAACATTCCTTTTTAACACTATACCGCTACATATTGATAAATCAGTAATTGACACATTTCAGAAAGCAATCAACTCTTTTGTCTGGGCGTATAAAGCAACCAGGATTTCCTGGAAAAAACTAAGACACAGAAGGGAAAAAGGCAGTCTCGCGCTACCAGACATTCAGTCTTATGCATTGGTGTTTTAATTGACCCACTCGAGAATGTTGCTGAAATCTCCAGATCTTTCAGTCAGAGGGAAGATGTTTAAAGCCATGTTAGATCAGGCCGGGCTTCCGCGTGAAGGTTTTCTTCTTAAATATGGGGACAAAAAGTGTTTTAAGAAAATAAGGCAGAAGGTTTTAAGGGGTGCGGCGCAATTATGGGCCAGACTTAGAGCAGTGACTGGTATTGAATATCATTGAATATCATTCACTGTGGGACAACCCGGGGTCACCAGGTTGCCTAAAAGATGCGTTGGCTTTGCCCTTAAAAACAGCAGGGCTACTAACATGGGGCGACTTAACTGGAGATGGCTTTCTTCTATCTTGGGCAACTCTTAACGACAAATTGGTTGATGGCATGTCCAGATTTAAATATTTACAATTTAAAAGCTGGTTGCAGAATCAAAAATGATCAATAGGGCAGGTAAATACCCTAGAAGAACATCTGGTAAAAAAGTTACCGGGCAGAAAGGAGGTGTCAACTTTTTATTGGGCAACTGAGGAGGCCATAGATGGGGATTTTAAACTAGCAGTAGAACTATGGGAGGAAGCGATTCCGGAGGTAGATTGGACTGAGCTTTGGCAAACTTCCTATGGGACTTTGTTTACAACTGTGGAACCAGCATGGCTGAGAAGAAATCGCTATTTCACCACTCATAGGGCCTACTTATCCCGGGTGAGACTTTCTAAGATGTCTAGAGGCCCAGCGGCGAAGTGTAACAAATGCAACATGGAACGAGCCCTGGACACACATATGTTTTGGTCTTGCCCTGCAATCTCGGAGTACTGGGAAAAAGAGGGGGCTACCTTAAAATCGGTTCTAGGTTACCCACTAGGTATCACACTTAGCCTGATAATTTTCGGTATCCAAGTGGAAATAACTGGTCCTAACAGCGGCTTTTTGTTTTATGCTATACTGTTGGCCAGGCTAGAAATATGCAAGAGATGGGTCGAGCCCTCGCCTCCCACACACTCTAAATGGCTTTCCTCACTGTTTAAAACATCTAAATTGGATTTAGCCAGATTAAAAATCAGCAAGAAGAGGGTTATTTGGGATTGCTTGTTAAATTGGGCGTCAGTTTAGATAAACATGCAGTTCATGCTGTCATATCACTTTTTGCCATTCTTCCTTTCTTTCATTTTGTCCTGTGATTAAGCCTCCTGGAAAGCTCTCAGATGGTGCGGCCCGCCAATATCACGGGGATGCTACATTACGGTGAGGAGAGGCGGGCGCCTTGCTACCATCTTTTGTCCCTCTGAACATGGTAAGAGCATGAGTGCCCTCTCTTTAACAATTAGAGGTCAACAACAGGTAGGAAGCTTGTGAGCTACTGATAGGCGGACAATGGAAAGTTGGGGCAGTACCCCAAATGAAGGCAAAAAAAGACCTACCTCTCCGTGGGAGTAACAGTGGCAAATTGCGGATTACCAGTAAGCTGGGATCAGAGGCGAATGAGGACAAAAAAAAATCCTCAGGGGCATTTTCGCCCTTTTTTTACATATGCTGCACAATGCAGCACACTTATAAAAAGGAAACAACAGGGAGAAGTAACATTATTTCTCCTTGTTTCGCCTATAGTGGCAAGGCATACAAATGTGATGTATTCCCAGGTCTACTAGTGTTGGTAAATCTGGGAATGTGTCAGAATGCATTGGTGGATGAATGAGAACACCCACTCTTCACCCATGGAATTTTTCCCTGCCACAGGGTAACACAAGGCAACAATTTGCGCTGCATTGCGTAACTCTAGATTTAACAAGCCATGCAGGGCCACGTAAGGTGGCCTTGCGTGACAAAGTAAATTTAATTAAGGTTTTGCTTGACCCTTTTGTCAGTTTCATGGTACAAGCGTGACACACAACTTTAATAAAAATGGGCCTAAGGGTATAAAGACCTTTGGAGTAGAAAACCAGGGTGAAGGTGTGGAGTGAGGGCTAAGACTCTAGGCAGGAGGGTTATGAAATCATAAGCGTTCCTCAGGAACGCGGAGGAACAAAGGCCCATACTGTATTTGAGCACAAAGTAATCAATAATGGGCAAGGGGGAGGATTTAGGACAGTAGCATTGTATTGGATGCTGGTCACAATGCAAATTCAAACCTGAGAGGCAGGGAAAACAGACCACTCTTAACTTTGTCAGGCTGCCTTTATGACCAAATTGGTCTATATCTGTTTTTAATCTGAAGCCTGGTAGATACGCAGCACTAATCAAAACACAAACCTAAGGTGACTGAAGTGGGAATTAAACTGCAGTTTGGATGTAGGGGTTTGACTTCACTAAAATACATAGAGGAAACAAGGGGCTATAACTTACACTAAAGAAATTCAGCCAAGAATCCCACAGAAAAGTCAGAAAACCTGAAATATGCAACCGTTAAAGCAAACTTGATCCATGCATGCTGGAAATAAAAAGCAGTTAGAGTGAATTATCTCTCAGACTGAATGAGTCACAAATGGACTCTGAGGGGCAAGAGACGTATATGGACTTAGTGTGTGTGTGTGTGTGCGTGTGTCTGTGTGTGTGTGTGGAGACAGGGCATCAACATGTGGAAGCAAACTTTGAACATGACAGGCATAACCCACAATGACAACTGAAAAGAAAGACACCCAGCTCTCTAAGGATGATATTCACTTTGCTTATAGGAATTGCACAAGGAATAGAAAGAGGATTTGCTGCAGGAGATAGCAGAGCCCAGCAAGAGTCTCACCTAGACTGTCGCTGACCTCAAATGTGACATTGATGTAAGAGGAACAACAGAGAGTGTAATATTTAAAGGAAAACACACTCGATTCCCCTAGCTTCTACCCAAATGATAAACAACAAATTGAAATTGCAGGAGGTACACTTGAAAGCCGAAATTCTAAGTTTAAGGATCACAGAAACATGCACAAGGAGATAACATTTCAATCATAAATGATTCAGAGGAAGAAGATGGAAACAATATTAATGAATACATTAAACTTCTCCTCTCCCAGGACTCTGGAAATGAAGGAAGCAAAGGGAAGCCGTATTGAAAGATTCATAGAATCAGCCCAATGTAGCAGATTGACAGCAATCATTTGAAAGACAGTTAGCCAGAACTATTGTCGAATCTTTGGTAACTGAGGACTCTTTTATGGTATTGGGAGACCTGAACTTTCACTTAGAAAAACAGGATGATGCGGATTCCCAAGCATTAAAGGGAGATCTGGAAAGTCTGGGGCTGGTTCAACTGGTGAACGCCCCGACTCATGAGGCCGGCCATACGCTGGATGGCATTTTTACTAACATACAAGGCATAACCATCTTGGATGTTTTACCAGTCACTTGGTCTGACCACTCTGTCATTCTCTGTGCCCTTTCAATTTTTACTACACCTCCAACTAAACCAGCCTATCTAACTCAGGAGCCTTTTAGGGTCTGGAGGGACATAGACAATGTAGCTTTCACTGACCTATTGATTAAGTCCCGCCCTACCATATCCATGGATCCGAATATAGCAGCTAAACAGTTTGTAGACTGGATAGATAATGCGGTGAACTTACTAGTTCCCCTTAAGACTATCTCTAGGAATAGAAAGGTACCATCCTCCCCATGGTTTACAGAAGATCTTAGGAGACAAAAACAAGAATGTCGTAGAGAGGAAAGACATTGGAGAAGGTCCTATGACCTAGCTAGCAAAATGCGCTATAAAGAAACACAACTAACCTATAAAAAAATGATTTTAGAGACCAAGAAGAAGTATTTTGATAATCAAATTGATTTGAAGTAGTCAAACATCTGGCAGGGAAGTCGACAGATACTGCCCCCATTCCATCGCAGGCCCTCTGTGACTCCTTGGCTAACTTCTTCTTCACCAAAGTTCATGACATCTACACTGAGTTCTCCACTAATGATTTAGCTTCCTCAGTTGCATCTACCATGCCCCATACCTGCACACTAGATCAATTTGAGGCACTGCAGGAGGAACAAATCAGGGACCTTATGGTGTCTATAAAATCAGGATCAGCTCTGGATCCCTGCCCTCCCAGAGTTTATCTACCAGTTCTTGATACAATTAGCATGTCTATCATGCAAGTCTGTAATGTGATTCTTGGGTCCGGGATATACCCAAATATGTTAAAAACCACTCTGCTAAAACCACTTCTTAAGAAGCCGTCTCTAGACAAGGAACAGCTCAAAAACTATAGGCCCATAGCCAGTCTACCATATATATCCAAAGTACTCGAGAAGGCCATGAACATCCAGTTGGCGGACTATCTTGAGCAAAACAAACTGCTGGATGATACGCAGTTTGGCTTTCGAAAGCTCCATGGCACAGAGACGGCCCTCATTAAAGCTGCAGATGATATCAGAACCATCAGGGATCAAGGTGGGGCAGCCATTCTCATAATGCTGGATCTCTCGGCGGCTTTCGACACGGTCGATCATTCCAACTTGATTGACCGTGTCGGAAGTCTGGGCATCCGATACAGCGCGAGGGAGCTGCTCACCTCTTTTCTCTCTAGTAGATCACAGGCAGTTACATTGGGTCCTTTTAAATCACCAGAGCTTGCCTTGCCTTGTGGAGTTCCCCAGGGCTCATCGCTAAGTCCAACACTGTTTAATATCTACGTGTTGGACTTGGCGAGAGTTATTAAAACCTACCAGATGAGCCTAACCTCCTATGCTGACGACACCCAGCTGGTGCTTGCTATCAATAATGATGGGGAACATGTAGCGGCACAGTTTCAAGAGGGCATGCTGGCTATTAGAGATTGGATGCAGGCCAACTGCTTGAGGTTGAACTCCGAGAAAACGGAGGTGGTCATTTTCGGAAAGATCACCCCACAGTGGTCCCCGGTGTGGTGGCCTCCTTCGTTAGGAGCTTTACCAACCCCCTCCGCTAGGGTCAGAAATCTGGGCACAGTTTTTGATGACAAGCTAAATTTTGTAGCTCACGCTAACCAAACGGTAGCGAATGCTCATCACAAACTCAGATTAATTAGGAAAATTATTCCCTTCTTGTCGGATAGTGCGGGAAAAACAGTAGTGAGTACATTGGTGCTCTCCTCGCTTGATTACTGTAATGGTTTGTTTGTTAACGCACAAGCCCGGGTAATCTCTAAATTACAAATGATCCAAAATGCAGCAGCAAGACTACTTTCCAAAACTCCAAAATTTACTTCAGTTAGTCATATAATAAAAAACTATCACTGGCTATCAATTAAAAATCGAATCAAATTTAAGTCACTTTGCTTAGCATTTAAAGCCATTCAAAATCAGGGTCCTAGGTTTTTGCAAACTCAGCTTTCCACTTATCGCCCTTCAAGACCACTGAGATCGATGTCACTGCATCAACTAGCGGTACCACGCACCAGGACGGTCACTTGGGGAGACAGACGTTTCACGGTATCTGCAGCCAGACTCTGGAACTCGCTCCCATTGACAATCCGAACAGCACAATCACTCCTCCAATTCCGGAAACTGGTGAAGACCTGGTTGTTTAATCAGTAATAGGCTCCTCGTTTAGATGTTGCTACCCTCAGAAAAATCCTATTTGGTATTCATAGCGCCAAGACGCCCGCGGGAAAATGTATGCGCTCTATAAATTGTATTAATAAATAATAATAAATAAATTGTTACGAGCAAAAGAACTACTAATCAGAGAGACAAAACATGAGGTCCATGAGACATGATGCTGTTGCTCTAGAACTTAGTAAAAGCTATCTTGGTGAAAATAAATCTGTTTCAAAAGATGAAAGAGGAACTGGCTCAGCCACAGCCCGTGGCGGGAGTTCTGTGGGGAAGAGAGGTGGGGTGGGGGAGGAGCAGGGTGGTGGGTACTAAACACCGGAATATGGATAATTAGAGGTAAGTAAACAATTTAATAAATAAAACAAATTTTGTAGCGCACCCTGCCCCTCCCCCGCCCCTCCTCTCTGCCCCACCGAACTCCCTCCACGGGCCACGGCTGAACTGGCTAGAGAAAACTGAGCACCAGATCCGGAGTTTTGTGAGTGGTAGCCCATCAGCTAGGGTGGCAAAGGACATTATATTTAGACTACCACTCGCCAAATCTAGAGATCACCATCACAGCAGTTTCTCTAAAAGTACAAATAGTTCAGTGGGTGACAGTTGTCAAAGTCAAAATAAGCTTTATTCGATTTTGAGTTGCAAAAACATAAAAGCACATGTTAAAAGACATTTATTTTTAAAAAACGATCTGTACAGTTAAAAAAGGTAAAAAGGTTAAAATTAACAATCAAGACTATATACAGGACTATATATCATCAGAAATGACAGCTGGCAGGTTATTTCATTTACACCAATGTCAGAGTCAGAGCTAGGAAAAAGTAATCATATACATATATACATCCGCGCTACCAACATTTTTCTGGGCCACTGCTATGTTACATTAATTACGTAAGATTCATTGATATTCCTAGGGCAAACAAAAATAAGTAAGAAGAGGAAAAACAAGGTACTACACATAAATCACATAGTGTTCCTGAGGCTAATAAGTATCCTTAAATAGGAGGAAACCGCTTTTATGACGAATTCAGATTCCAACTGTTTTAACTTGAGGAATGCCGCTCTACATCCACTTGTTCCCCATTTTGTAAGGATCGGTTTCAAAAACCTTTTCCTAGGGGTCGCATACAATTTGCAAAACAGAATGCAGTGGATGTTAGATTGATGGGATGAGTCATCGCATGGGCACTTCACCAAATGTTTAGACCAGTCATTACAGTCGGGAAATGTCACCATACGAAAGTAGGTATCCACGCGGAACCTGGTCAGCAGCATTCGTGAAAAACAATTACAGTCTAGTAACAAGTAAGGCTGTATCCCTACATGAGAGATAAGTAGCTGAGTCGCCATGGCGGTGTGTTTACCCTTTTCAGATGACCACCTTTTCTTATCCAAATGTTCCAATATCAGTTTTTTGAGGGTACGTCTAGGTACCCTTTCCATGCATGTTGGGTTATCAAAATATTCTCTATGCCCAATATCAGACATCATGGTTTTTATATAATTTAACCATTTTATATTTACAACTCCATCTAGCGACAGACAATTAGTAACAATATCTCTATTTAAGGTTGTGTCCGGCGTTACCCAAATTTTATGCCATAAGAGCAATGGAGAAGATTTAATCGTATCCGAGATATATGGTAGCCCAACTTCGCTATGGCTAAAGTAATTGGGCATGGATTTAGGGGCTGCTAATAGGTAGCGAATGAAATGATTTTCACAGTATTGTATCTGCTCTACCTTAACAATCCCCGAGATCCCGGCCCCATAAGTGCCAGTAGGAACACATTTAGTTTTATAGATTTGGATAAGTTCGCGCACTGGTCGCCCGCCCAATATTCTGGCAAAGTTTATCAGGGCACCATTGGCCCTAGAAAAGGCCAGTTCTCTTGCAAACACTGCTGCGTTCCAAGTTCCTCTACTATCAAAATGAATTCCCAAATAAGAGAATCTATTAGTGTCCAGGAAACTTGCCTTGCTAGATCTTGTCGTGGTACCACAGGTCATAGAATATGTTTTTGAGACATTGATTACTAGCCCTCGATTGCTCATATATTCTGCAAATTTAACCACAGCCCTTTGAAGGCCGATGACAGTTCGTGACATAATTGCTGCATCATCCGCATACAAAAGGATGGGAATCGGACTTCCCCCCACAGAGGGGTAATCAAACTGAAATTCCCTTAGATATTGTCCTACACTATTGATGTATAGGGTGAAGAGAAAGGGCGCTAAAATGCACCCTTGTCTCAAGCCTCTTCTTATATTAAATTTGTCAGAATATTCTCCCCTCCTCCCAGACCGTACCCGAGCCCCTGCGTCCCTGTACAATTCCTTGATAAATGATAGAATCTGTTGTTCTATGTCCATATCACTAAGCGTCTTCCATAACATAGAGTGGGCCACACAATCAAACGCGGAGCTTAGGTCCACGAAGGTAATGAATACATTTCCTCTCTTAGCTTGGGTATATTTAGCTGTTAGTAATGCTAAGTTTATGCCCTGTTCAATAGTGCCCTTCCCAGTGCGGAAACCGTATTGTAGGTTGGTGATAATATCATTTTCCTCCACCCAGACCTGCAGCCTAATAAGGATTATCCTGCCGGCTACCTTCATTAAAGCATCTAAAAGGGATACTGGACGATAACAAACGGGGTTATTCCTATCCCCTTTTTTAAAAATTGTTATGACAATCGCTTCTGGCCAGGTTGGAATAAAGCCAGAAGCATTAGAGCATTTGTTAATAAGGGTGCCCAAAGACATAACTCAGATTTATATAAGTCAATCGGGACACCGTCCGGGCCTGGAGCTTTCCCCGGAGCACTATCCTTAATTGCGCTGATAACCTCTACATGATCGAAAACGATCCCCAGTGGGAAAGTCTCTGATCGATCGACCTCTTCAAGTAGTACAGTCTGATTGTCTGTATCTTTATCGCTCTCGACCGTGTTAGGGTTATCGTATAAGTTGGAAAAATGCTTAACCCAGGTATCCCCTGGAATAGTTAAGTCAATGATATCTGAATCCTTATCTAGCAGAAAGGGTGCATTGACTGCTTTCCAAAAAGCTATATTGTCATTCCTTAAGCATGCCTCATGAAGGTTCTGCCAGGTTTCGTTTTTTAACTCTCTTTTCCTTCTGGCTAAGGCAGCATGGTAAGATCTTCGTGTCTGCCTTACTAGCTCCATCGATCTGGGGACTTCATGTAGGGCGCGTTTCAGATTGTGATATGCCCTAAAACAATCTTTATCAAACCAGCCCTTAACTTTATGTGTATGATTTTTATATTCCCTTGTTAATTGTTTTTTAATTTCGTCAGTGATTTTGCTAAAGGAATTGAGAACTTGGTGATTCTCTTCGGACAGTGAGAGGCAGGTTTTCATATGGTCATAAATGTTGGTAACCAATTTTCGAGTAAAAGCTTCGGGATCTACTTTAGCCCATTTGATGGAATAACCGTTGGTGCTTGCCAGGTTAATGGGGGGATTATGAATTACCTTAGCATTTATTTCTACACCCTTTATTTTCAGGCATAACGAAATAGGATAGTGATCACTCATGGCGGTGTCGAGTGTCTCCCAAGACAAAACGAGTGACCAATATCTGGAAGACAGGAGGGTGAAATCAATTATAGAGTTTGCCCCTCTCCCGTTAAATGTTGGTTTGAAATCTACCGCCGGTGAGCAACTTTCGTTAACATAGCTTAGGTCAAAATGAAATAACAATGTATTGAGCTGATCCCCCAACCTGGAGTGGACAAAGTGAGTTGAAGCATCTTCCCTATCCTCCCCCAGGACACAGGTACCAGTATCGCTGCGGGTGCAGAGTGTACAATTAAAATCACCCACCCATAGAATTGCAAAGTCCCCATCCCCTATTTTCTCTAGTCTGGTCAACGAACTTCTGAGACTAGTAATAATCTCTTCCCATAAAGATGCATGAGCATTTTTATAAAAGTTAATAATGGCCATGTTATTCAATCCTGACCAATTGACTAATAAAATCTGGTAACATTCTGTTGAAATAAATTTAACAACTGAGATCCCTGCTGTGTTTGAAATGTAAGTACACAGGCCCCCTTTGTTTCTACCATGTTGGCTTACAATGGCGGGTAGGTTAAAGGTTTGAAATCATATCAAGTCAATTTCTTGGACCGTCCAGGTTTCTTGAAAGCACAGTATGTTATGCTTGTTTACTATGTCTATCCATTCTTGGAGGTCTACTTTGTCCTTTAGGCCCGCTATGTTCCAGGATATAATAGACTGGCCATTAGGGGTTTTCTTATCAGTGACATCAACCTCACCCGCCTTGGTTCTTTTGTCAAGTGTCCCTTCTTTCCTATATATCGTATCATTAACAGTATGTGTAGATGTGTAATGATCCCTCGGCACCTCATTTATAAGTCAGTCCACCCCTTCCAATCCAGAAAGAGAGGCGAATCGGTTAGAGGTAGAAATGTTAAAAATGGGGCCTACTGGGTTACACATATGAGGATTCCAGGGTCTTGAAGGATTACTTAGTAAGGCTTGAGGGTAGAAATAACTTAAATCACGGGTTGATATTCCTCCCCCACCATTCTCAAGGTACCAGTCTCTAATATGGATAGTTGCCCTACGATCTCTAAAATTAATAATAATAACATCCCCTTGTATATCTTTCGGTCTGTGGCCCACCCAGCCTAGTCTTCTTACATGTAAGATTTCACCATCTATGTTAGGGGGTAATGGCCTGTTCTTTCTCAGCCAGTGGACTACTTTGTTCTTGAGTTCTGAGTATCCCTCTGTTTTCCCCACTACCAGTTCTGGAACCCCAGTAAGTATTATGACATAAGGTACCGCCTCCGGAGGGAGATCTATTTGTTGAGGGGTTCCTTTTAAGTTCTTATCAGAGTGATATGCCCTGGCAGTATTTCCATGCTTATTTTCTGGCTTACTGACTTGCCCTCCAGCTCTTTCTTCCCTAGGTATCCTGTGGCCAGTATCTTTATTCGAAGGGGCCAGTGTATTCTCGTGGGGTGAGGGTAATAAATCAACACTATTTAGAGGGTTAGTTATTTTCGGCCCTGTGGATAGCACAAAAGAGATCTAGTTCTGTCTATTAGCTGGCATTTCCCTGAGTAGTTTGGTGTTGGTTGCAGTCGCTTCTTTGATAGACCCCAGTTGTTCTGCCATTCTTTTCACTTTCTCCACGAGTGGTAATAGTAGAGATTTGACCAATTGTTCAATATTTCCCATTAGATCTTGAGTAAAATGTGAACGTGGGGACGAGTAATCTGGCACAGTCTTCCTTGCTGCAGGTCCTTGGCCCTTTAAGGGGCTCAGAAATATATTTGGCTGTTACCCCCGTGCTTTCTTTTAATTGGAGGTCCTGACCTCGATGATTTAGTTTGTATATTCTTTTTGGTGGTAAGCTTCCTAGATGTCAATGGTGTGTGCTCCTCAGAAGAAATTTCTGTTGGAGATCCTTTATTGGGGTCATTAATTTTAGGCTCCCTGCTTATCTCTGCTGATTCCGTTAGATCTTGCAACTGTGAAGGAATACTAGTTTTGTTAATTTGATCTTTATCCGTGCCTTGATTTGGTGGTGTAATCGCTAGCTGGATGGAACCCAGGGAAGAACGTTTATACAGCAGTTCTGAGGACAGGCGACACTCAGTAATGGCTATTTCGCATTCTGACACTGTGGCGGCCGTTGTTATGAACTAGTCTAAAGTCCCTCTGACAGTCCCTCCCACCAGGGATTTCCTGCCTTTGCTGGGATGTGAATTCATCTTTCTGTTATATATTATTGTTTTACAGCTTGTGGTGTAAGGATAATATCCGGGTACCGGGGATTATATTAACACAAATATTACACAGTTCGTAACAGTTAGAATTCCAGTCATTGATTCCACTTATGAAGTGTTAAAATCTTACTTTTGAATGTCCCTGGGGAACTAATGCAAGGGGGGTGGCCCAGCACGGCCTCCTCAGAACCCGGACGGCCACAGATGGCCCGCCCTTTGCCCAGGCTTAGCCCGCGCGCGTCCCGCGATGCAGAGGGAGCGCCGTTCTTTTCAGCGCCTCCCGGAGCGGAAGTGAGGGTTGGGTGGGCGGGGAAATCCCGCAAAGGATCCTGGGGACTGTAGTCCCCCCGCTCGGCGGCTGGCGTGATGTTCCTGTGGGCGGCAGCGGGGGGAACAAGCAGCCGAAGGTGTCCACGCTCCAAACAGCGCAATGCAGCAGCTTGGCAAGAAAAACTTTCAGGCAAGTCTCAGCAGCGTTACCCGCTCCACCGAGGGAGCACCGTTCTTTTCAGCGCATCCCGGCACGGAAGTGAGGGTTGGGTGGGTGGGGAAATCCCGCAAAGGATCCTGGGGGCTGTAGTCCCCCCGCTCGGCGGCCGGCGTGATGTTCCGGTGGGCGGCAGCGGGGGGGACAAGCAGCCGAAGGTGTCCGCGCCCCAAACAGCACGATGCAGCAGCTGGGCAAGAAAAACTATCAAGCAAGTCTCAGCAGCATTACCCGCTCCACCGAGGGAGCGCCGTTCTTTTCAGCGCCTCCCGGCAAGGAAGTGAGGGTTGGGGGGGAGGGGAAATCCCACAAAGGATCCTGGGGGCTGTAGTCCCTCCGCTCGGCGGCCGGCGTGATGTTCCTGTGGGCGGCAGCGGGGGGGACAAGCAGCCGAAGGTGTCCGCGCTCCAAACAGTGCGATGCAGCAGCTGGGCAAGAAAAACTATCAAGCAAGTCTCAGCAGCGTTACCCGCTCCACCGAGGGAGCACCGTTCTTTTCAGCGCATCCCGGCACGGAAGTGAGGGTTGGGTGGGTGGGGAAATCCCGCAAAGGATCCTGGGGGCTGTAGTCCCCCCGCTCGGCGGCCGGCGTGATGTTCCGGTGGGCGGCAGCGGGGGGGACAAGCAGCCGAAGGTGTCCGCGCCCCAAACAGCACGATGCAGCAGCTGGGCAAGAAAAACTATCAAGCAAGTCTCAGCAGCATTACCCGCTCCACCGAGGGAGCGCCGTTCTTTTCAGCGCCTCCCGGCAAGGAAGTGAGGGTTGGGGGGGAGGGGAAATCCCACAAAGGATCCTGGGGGCTGTAGTCCCTCCGCTCGGCGGCCGGCGTGATGTTCCTGTGGGCGGCAGCGGGGGGGACAAGCAGCCGAAGGTGTCCGCGCTCCAAACAGTGCGATGCAGCAGCTGGGCAAGAAAAACTATCAAGCAAGTCTCAGCAGCGTTACCCGCTCCACCGAGGGAGCACCGTTCTTTTCAGCGCATCCCGGCACGGAAGTGAGGGTTGGGTGGGTGGGGAAATCCCGCAAAGGATCCTGGGGGCTGTAGTCCCCCCGCTCGGCGGCCGGCGTGATGTTCCGGTGGGCGGCAGCGGGGGGGACAAGCAGCCGAAGGTGTCCGCGCCCCAAACAGCACGATGCAGCAGCTGGGCAAGAAAAACTATCAAGCAAGTCTCAGCAGCATTACCCGCTCCACCGAGGGAGCGCCGTTCTTTTCAGCGCCTCCCGGCAAGGAAGTGAGGGTTGGGGGGGAGGGGAAATCCCACAAAGGATCCTGGGGGCTGTAGTCCCTCCGCTCGGCGGCCGGCGTGATGTTCCTGTGGGCGGCAGCGGGGGGGACAAGCAGCCGAAGGTGTCCGCGCTCCAAACAGTGCGATGCAGCAGCTGGGCAAGAAAAACTATCAAGCAAGTCTCAGCAGCGTTACCCGCTCCACCGAGGGAGCACCGTTCTTTTCAGCGCCTCCCGGCGAGGAAGTGAGGGTTGGGTGGGTGGGGAAATCCCACAAAGGATCCTGGGAGCTGTAGTCCCCCCGCTCGGCGGCCGGCGTGATGTTCCTGTGGGCGGCAGCGGGGGGGACAAGCAGCCGAAGGTGTCCACGCTCCAAATAGCGCGATGCAGCAGCTGGGCAAGAAAAACTATCAGGCAAGTCTCAGCAGCGTTACCCGCTCCAGCGAGGGAGCGCCGTTCCTTTCAGCGCCTCCCGGCACGGAAGTGAGGGTTGGGTGGGCGGGGAAATCCCGCAAAGGATCCTGGGGGCTGTAGTCCCCCCGCTCGGCGGCCGGCGTGATGTTCTTGTGGGCGGCAGTGGGGGGGACAAGCAGCCGAAGGTGTCCGCGCTCCAAATAGAAATGCAGCAGCTGGGCAAGAAAAACGATCAGGCAAGTCTCAGCAGCGTTACCCAGTTGTCAGTTTTGACAGCCATCTACCAAAGTTTTTGATTGTCAAAAACAAAAAAAGCGGGTGCACCAAAGACACAAAAATGTAAACTAAATAGGGCTTGAATTTCAAGTTTAGAAAAGCGAGAGACTAGTTTTTAACTCCTTCGCTGCTAAGCCTTTTCCCCCCCTGTGCTAAGCCTTTTTTTTGCTATTTGGGGGAGTCCGCGCTTAGGACCCTGTAACTTTTTGACCACATAAGGTATCCATGCCAAATTTGTGTCCTTTTCTTCCAACATCATGGGGATTCTAAAGATACACAGGGTTTTTGGATTTCCTTGGAGGGGACCCAGAAATTAGACAAAATACAGCTAAAGTTTGGTATTTTTGGGACAAATGGGAAAAAACTGCAACAAATGAAAGTGTCTGGATTTTTCTATACAAATGGTATCAAAAAGGGGTTTGTGGGGCTGAAATCACAATTTTCCCAGCTTTTAGGGAATGATAGACTTTGTCAGAAAACCAACATTTTTTATACAGTTTTGCCATTTTTCTGGAAATTAGCCTATATTTGCTATTTTTTGTGCTTTCAACCTCCTTCCAGTTAATGGTAGACATGGGTATGAAAGCAATAATTGATCCTGGAAATCTATACATTTTTGAAAAGTAGACAAAATTCTGGGTTTAGCAAAGAGTAATTTGTGTAGATCCTTTCAGGTTTATTTATAGAAACTAACAGTTAAATATAGGAAAAATTGAAAATGAGTTGGAAAAAACAGTCTTTTGGGTCAACATTTTCACCTGTAACTTCTTCTAATTATGGCAGCTCTTTGAAAGCATTATACTGTTACATCCGCTGGACCTTACTGGTTGTGAGGATATATCGGACTTGTAGGTTCACCAAGAACCCTACGAACCCAGAGCCAAAAACTGAGCAGCGACTTGCAATGTTTTTTTATTATGTACCGGGAATATAGCAATTATTCATGCAAAAATGTATACATGGAAAAATCGGTATGAAAGACACCTATGTATTTCTGAAATGGGAACAAAATATAGAGTTTAGAAACAGTAGATATTTGCACATTTCCGAAATTTGGAATACTCATACTAGCATGAGAATTATCGATCATTTTTCAAAATTACTTCTTTTTTACCCATTGTCTTTCATGTGGAAGACAGAAATGCAAAGAAAGTCAATAGGTAATAACAGTTGCTTTACAAATCTGAATTACCCTAAGTCTTCCAATTAAAATGGTACCTCACTTGTGTGGGTAGGCCTAGTGCCACAACAGGAAACGGCGCAAAACGCAATGTGGACACACCACAATTTCACAGTAAAAAATGACCCTAGTTCTTCCGCCACCTAGGGAAACTTAGCAAACCTATATGTTTTGAAAAATAAGACACCCAGTGGAATCCAGACGGGGGTGACTTGACTGGCTCCCACCAGGTTCTGTTACCCAGAATCCCTTGCAAATATAGAAAATTGTCAAAAAAACACATTTTCCTCACATTGGAAAATGTGTGAGGCACCATTTTTATTGGGAGACCTTGGTGGTAGGAAATTTGTATCAGCCCTGTGGTGCCACAACATACCCACACAAACATGTGTGAAAAAAGTTATTTTTTCAGCTAAATTTACAGTTTGCAGGGCATTCTGGGTAAGAAAACATTGGGGGATCCAACCAAGCCATACCTCCCTGGAATCCCTCAGGTGTCTAGTTTTCAGAAATGTATGGGTTTGGTAGGTTTCCCTAGGTGGCCGCTGAGCCCCGGGCCAAAAAGTCATGGGACCCCCTTGCAAAACCAGGTTGTTATGTAATAGGCAATTTTGATGTCGCCTCAATACGTTTTGGGCCCTTGCCTGTCACGGGTACTTGGGCCTCCCACACGAGTGAGGCACCATTTGTATCGGAAGACCTGGGGGAAGGCTGGGTGGTAGGAAATTTATGTCAGCCCGGTGATGCCACATGTTTCCACACAAAAATGTGTGAAAAAAGTGATTCTTTTCATCTAAATTTCAGGTTTGCATGGGATTCTGGGTAAGAAACCTTACAGGATCCACACACGCCATACCTCCCTCCAATCCCCCAGGTGTCTAGTTTTCAGAAATGTGTGGGGAGTGACTCCTGACCTACCAGCAGGCCAGGTTGCTCCCCATGCTGCGCAGCTCCACCAGCTGTGCCCGTGCCTTCCCCCTGCTGCCTCCTGCCTCCGTGAGCTCGCCGCTGCTGTGCCTCGCTGAGTAATTCGCCCAATTCTGCCTGACCTCTTGTGCTTTGCTTGACTGCCTGTTCTGTTGTTTATTTTCCCTTGCCTGTTTTTTTAACTTATTTTTTCCCTCTTTTGCCTTCTGTACCCCTCTTTTTCCTCGGTGTTGTTTCCCGCTGTCTCTGATCCTGCCGCTGCCCCCTTGCGGCCACGCCCCTTTCCTTCTGTTTTGCACTCACGCCCCCTCGCCGCCCCGCTCCCGTCCCCCAGCTGCTCCACCCTCCCGCATCGCCATAAATGCCGGCTGCTGCGCGGCCGCGTGCATCGTCTATGCACGTCGGCGCCTGGACCGCGCCCAGCGCCAGAACCCCTGGTCCCTGCACACGCCAAAACCCCAGACTACGATACGACGCCACCACCCTCCACGCTCTCGACACCGGCCGAGACTACTGCTGCTTCCAGGCCACCCCGAAATGCACCCATGGACCCTTCTCCTGCCACACCTGCAACTTCACCTGAGACAGAACTACCAAACCGCCAAGGACCGGTCCCAACCACCTCCGCTGCATACTCCTCAACACCCGCTCCGCACGCAAACACGCCGTCGAGCTCTGGGATCTGCTCGACACCTCCGCCCCAGACGTTGCCTTCCTGACCGAGACCTGGTAGAACGACGCCTCGTCACCCGACATCCCCGTAGCCATCCCTGACGGCTACAAGTTCACCCGCAAGCACCGCACCAACAGAACTGGAGGAGGCCTAGCCATCATCCACAAGCCCACCCTCCAGGTCTACACCCACGCCGACGACACCATCAACACCGCGAACACTTACACTTCCGGATCCACACCGACCCCAACACCACCCTCAGAGGAACAACTCGTCTACAGACCCCCCGGACCACAGGCTCTGTTCAGTGATTCCATCGCCGACCTTGCCAGCACCCACGCACTCACCTCCACGGACTACATCCTCCTCGGGGACCTGAATTTCCACCTCGAGAACAACAATGACGCCAACTCCGCCACCCTGATCGACAACCTCGCCAACCTCAGCCTCCAACAACTGAACCCACCCACGCTGCCGTCCACACGCTGGACCCCGTCTTCTCCACAAGTACCCACATCGCCTTCAACCACACCACCGAACTCCACTGGAACGACCAACGCTGCATTCACTTCACCTTCAAGAAACCAACCGCGCACCACCGCACCCAACAGCTACCCCGCCCCTGCTGGAGCAAAGTCACCGAGGATCAGCTGAACTCCACCCTCACCCAGAACCCACCCACTGACCTCACTGACCCAGACGCCGCCCGTAACTTCAGACAGTGGATAGACGACTGCGTCAACACTCTCACCCCGCTCAAGAATCCCTCAAACAACCACTCCAGCATGAAAGCCGCCTGGTTCACCGAAGAGCTCCAGACCTCCAAACGCACATGCCGGAAACTAGAGAAGAAAAGGCTCCAAAACCTCACACCAGACAGCCACACGGCCCACAAGGACGCAACCCACAGACATCATCAACTCATCAGAACAGCCAAGAGATCTTCCTTCAAGGCCCGCCTGGACAACAACGCACACGACAGCAAAGAGCTTTTCAGCATACCGAAGGAACTCTCCAACCCCAGCTCCAACACCAACGACATCCCGCCATCACAAGATCTGTGCGACTCACTGGCCACCTTCTTCCATCGCAAGATCACTGACATCCATGACACCTTCAACATCTCGACCGCCCCGACTATGGCACCCTCCACCCCGAACGCCACCTGCACCAACCAGCTGACCTCTTGGTCCAGTGTCAACAACGAGGAGACTCGCAAGGTCATGAACTCCATCCAATCAGGATCACCGTCAGACCGCTGCCCACACCACGTAATCAACAAAGCAGACGCTACCATCGCCTCCCAACTACAGAAGGTCATCAACATCTCCTTCGACACAGCGACATTCCCGCAAAGCTGGAAGCACGCCGATATCAAAGCCCTCCTCAAAAATCCCAAGGCGGACCCCAAGGACTTCAAGAACTTCTGGCCCATCTCCCTGCTCCCATTCCCAGCGAAGGTCATTGAGAAGATCATCAACACACAACTGACCTGTTACCTTGAGGACAACAACATCCTAGACCCATCCCAGTCCGGATTCAGACGAAACCACAGCACGGAGACAGCCCTCATCACTGCCACAGATGACATCAGGCGCCAACTAGACAATGGCAAAACTTCTGCCCTCATCCTTCTGGACCTGTCGGCAGCCTTCGACACAGTCTGCCACCGCACACTAAGGACACGCCTCCAAGAAGGAGGAATCCAGGAGACGGCCCAGGACTGGACCACATCCTTTCTCTCCGGCAGAACCCAGAGAGTCCGCCTCCCACCCTTCCGATCTGAAGCCACCGACATCATCTGCGGCGTACCCCAGGGATCATCCCTCAGCCCGACCCTGTTCAATGTCTACATGGCCCCCCTCGCACAAATGGCCCGCCAGCACGACCTGAACGCATGGGCGGATTTTGCGGATTGGCAATCCGCGAATTTGCGGATTTGCGGATTGCGAAAATCCGCAAAATCCGCGAATTCTCGCTGATTTTGCGGATTCTTTTTTTTTTGTGTGTTCGCACGGGTTTCTGCAAGTTCGCGAGGGTTTCGTACAATTTCGCAAATTACGAACTTACTTGTCGGGTCGCCACTTTTGCGAACTTGTTGTTTCTACGTGCCCAGCCTGTTTGCAAGCCTTTCTTCATCACTGCCACCCTCTGTCACCACTGGCACTCTCTTTGTTCACCCATGCCACCCTCTGGCTCACCCATGTCACCCTCTGTGTCATCACAGCACCCTCTGGTTCACCAGTGTACATTATTGGGGGAAAGCAAAGCACTGCCATCCTCTGTCAACACTGGCACTCTGGTTCACCCATGCCACCCTCTGGCTGGCACACCCATGCCACCCTCGGTGTCATCACAGCACCCTCTGGTTGACCAGTCAGTGTACATTATTGTGGCAAAGCAAAGCACACCTGCTCAGTGCTTTAAGTTTTGCAATATTAAATTACAACAACACCTGCCCTGCCCCAACTGACATTAATGTAGGCTGGCACCTGCTTGTCTGCTCCCTTTACTTTGTGTTGCAATGTAAAAATTTTTAACAGGATCTTTGTTGGCAATGGCATACTTGTAACTATTCTGTGACTGTCAGAGCAGGGTCACACAATAGTTGCAAGTAGGCAACCGAATTCTGGAGGGCCCCTTCAGGAAGCACTACAGGGAATGGTTACAAATGATGAGCTTGAACTTTTGCACCTGCTCATTGCTTTTGCTTTTGCAAAAATCGTTTTTCGGTAATTTCGCGCTATTCACGAGGCGCGGCGTCGTGCGAAATCGACCGTGGAAGCCGCGAACTTGTGCGAATTACCCCAAGGTCGAGTATGGGCGCTGCCATTTTGTTTGCGTGACGTATTTCCGTTTCCGCCCGCTATGTGTAATCTCGCGGAATGAGCGCATTGCGAATACAAGTTCGCACGAGTTCGCGAGAGAAATCGCGTGCGAACTTACTTACGCGCACGTGATCGGGCCGCCATCTTGTTATTCATTCCTATGTGTCTGGGCATGGTGTTTCTATCCTCTCTATATCTCTGCCATCCTTTGCTTGTTTTAATATTTTTTTGATCTATTTAACTTATTATCTATCCCTCTAGTTTTCTAGCTCTATATTTTTGTGTTTTAGGCTACTTTTGTTTACTTTTCAACTACTTTTTTAAACTTTTATTTTCTTCTTCCCTAGTCTTATTCTTTTTCATTTTTTCTCCTTGTTGCTACCACCTGCCCAGACCATGGTGAAGCCATCAGTCAAGCTGCCCAAGACGGGCCCCGCAGCCCGTGCCCGGCTCCCGTGTGGCCGTTTGAGGGCGGAAATGGTGGTGTCCAGGGACATCTTCAGCCCTGAGGAGGTGGGCGCACTGGTTTACTTTGTACAGCGCCGCCTCCCCAGGACCATCGCGGCAGGCGGCAGGATCGCTGGTTGCTGCAACCTCCAGGAGCGACGGAAGCGGTGGGAGGAGGTGTGCCGGGCCCTGTTTGAAATCTCGGTGGTCCAGCGCACATACAACCAGGTGACCCACCGCTGGACGGATCTCCTGGACCGGGAGCGCGACCTGCTCGACCTGCTGGGAGTGGAGGTCCCCGGCCTTGGCGAGTAGTAGTAGCAATTTTTTCATCACTCACTACTCTGTTTTTTCTCCTGCTCTGTGTGTTATATTGCAAATGTTTGTTTTAATTTTTTTACAAAGAGCAATAATGCTGCCGATTACATTGATAGTAGAGGTAAATTAATATTTCAAAATCTTCTGTGCATTTCAGGTGCACTGCTCTCCTTCTCTGTGGCGGTGTCACTGCTTATTTGTTTTCTATTTTGTGTTCATTTAATTGTGCTGAGTAATGTATGAGTGTACTTTACAGAACTGCGTAATGCTAGACACAAAGGGGCAAATTTACAAGCCCCTTGCGCCACGTTTACGCTGCCTTACCTGACGCAACAGCGACGTAAACGTGGCGCATCCCTGCGAGTCATGTACAACGTGATGCATCTAGGGAGATGCACCATGTTAAGGCCTGGGCCTGCGCCACAATGGGTGCGTTCCCACGCGGGGGGGGGGGCGGTCAGGCAGCTGTGCGCCTCGCAAAAGTGCCTGCGTGAAATCTACAAGATATAACGCAGGCACTTCCGCGACGCTGCTACGTCAATTCTTTATGCCTGCTTGCTTGAAGCAGGCGTAAGGACTGATGCGGTATGTTGAGTATTGGGCAGCCCTGAGCATTGCTAGAGTTGCATTGCGCCTGCGACGCGACTCTAGAGATGCGCCCCTTTTTCGTCACGAGATGCGTCACGCATCTGCCTACCCTTGCACCAGGGTGTGCCGCATTGTAATTGCGGCGCATCTACCGTGACGCAAGGTTAGTTTTGCGTTACGCATTTGTTCTGGCGCACCTCTGGAGGTGTGCAGCCCAGAACTCGTAAGTATGCCCCTAAGTGTCAGATTTGCAATTACCTGCGCATCCCTGCAAAGTGTGCGGCACGCCAGCACCACCCATTGTACGCCGTATTTACAATGCGGCACACCATGGTCCCAAAACGTCACCGAAGCGTTACGCATCGGTGGCACATTGATGGAGTTGCGTTGCAACGATGGCGCAGCTCCAGCAATGCTGCGTCAAGCCGTACGTCTGCTTCATGCAGGCGCAGGGTTTGAGTGACGCATCATTGTCCTAAATGACTGATTGAAATTTTATATATTTCCCATAGCCACTTTTAGCATGCGTTCCTGCGCAGGAACGTCCTCCCTTGCGCTGGAACGCTCCCTTATGGCGCAGGGCTTTAGAATGGGATGCATCTCCCATATGCGTCACGTTGTTAATATACGCCACACCATGGCGCCTCTCTTGTTGTGGCGCTGCGTCACAAAAGTGACGCAAGAACGTAGCAAAAGAGCTGCAAGGGGCTTGTAAATTTGCCCCTAGAGTAGAGGCTCAGGTGCAGTCCTTCCTTTGTAGCCCTCTTTTTGGCTGAAATAGTTGGTTCTTGTTCTTTCTAAATGTTTGATTTGGTTGACAAGGACATCGACAAGCAGCAATCATCAATGTTTTCTGTTCTTTCTTTCATGTTGTACGTCAGGTCCCCCCAGGGGCAAGCGGACGGAACAGGAGGATGCTGTGGCTCCAGAGGAGGAGTAGGATGCAGGCCAGGGCGGCGAGTGCTCCTTTGCTGGCCCCAGTAAGTTTTCATTTAAATATAGAGGACCTATTGTTGTCCAAGCGTTCCTAATTTAATTTTTTCGAAATAGTGTTTAGATAGGAGTACAATCCATAATACTACTGTTGCAGGGACAATTCTCCACAAACCGAACTATGGACACTAAACACCAGAATAATAATATTTCAGAGTGGCGTGTTTGGCGCACTGTATAAACCTGGTAGTGTCAGAGGCACGGACTCCTCCTTGCAAAAATTGCAAAACCTTTCGCTCAGTCACTCTAGTCTGGAGGACCAAAAACCACAAAGTCTATTCAAGTCTAAAAGCTTTATTAAAAGTAAACACATATATTAAAATTAAGTTAGCTGGAAATGGAAAAGTGCTTGGTGTTGAGTTGATGAGTAATGGAACACATTTCTTGTGGTCGAGCCGAGCTTTCACCTGGTTTGAAGTTGATGTTGCTCTTGTCCTTAGAAGTCCAGCTTCTGTCTGTTCAGAGAAAAATGGTGTGTGTTAAAATTAAGCAAGCATTCATCAATTGTGACAAAAAAGTGCAGCAAGACAACAGCCTTTCCGTGGAAGGAGGGACATTTTTACTTTAGATTAGACAGTCAATTACTTTTTCTGTTGTTTTCACATTTCTTCATTCCTAGACCAAATACTAGTGAGTGGTGTAATCGTCCTCAAACTCTGCAAATTGAGTCGGTAGTACTTCTGGTAACTGAGGAAAACTTCCCTCAGGTAGGTCGGTGTCCTCTTCTTACTGCGTGCATTCTCGTACTTTGTAATCTGGTGGTATGAAGTGCTGGTTCATCTTTATCATGGTGAGCCGCTCCACATTTGCGGGCAAGAGGCGGGACCTTTTGGAAGTCACAATGCCACCAGCAGAACTAAAAACACGTTCTGAAGACACGCTTGCGAGTGGGCAAGACAAGTAATTGATAGCCAGGTAGGTGAGCTCTCGCCATATGTTTCTTTTCCCATGCCAATACGCCAATGGGTCCTCAGTAATATTGACCGCTGTTGAGTCATCCAGGTAGGCCTGCACCATTGAAACAATGTTCTCCCGGATTCCTGTACTTTGCACTTCTGTGTCCTTTCTGGGACAAGGAAACCCTAGCTGACTTAGCCAATCCTCTTCAGACATATCGCCTGGGCCTGGTGCAGATGATACGGTTGCTGGTGTGGTTAACGGCTCAGAGGAAAAGACACTCACTTCTGCCACAGGCACAGATGCAGAAGTGCTTTTTTGGGATGCCTGATGGCCTGCTGATTCACTAGTAGTACTGTCTTCTCCTACAGTTTCCTTCCGCTCTCTTTCAAAACGAATGGCTGACTGAGCTAGCCAACCTTTGTATTCTGTAACATCTGATGTTTCAAAAGGAATTAATACTTTGCCAAACAATGGCTTTTTGTAACGTGGATCCAGAATAGTAGCACAAATGTAGTGCTGTTGTTTCTTGATATTTACAAGCCGTTCATTGCTAACTAGGCGTTGTAATAATCTCTGCGCCAACTCATATGCTTCATTCTTTCCAGCATCCTTTAATTTTGAAGACACCACCTTGACTTGGTGCTCGAGCTTCAGCAACAATGGGATAGCTTTGCTCAAAGAACAGTCCTCCCTGCTGACACGCGTGAAGACCTCAAAAGGACGAAGCATGTCTGTCAGGTTTTTAACTAGCTGCCATTGCTCCACCGCTAGCATCATTTCTGTCGTACCACCACCCAGGTTGTAGACATACTCATTGACTACTGGAAACAGTTCATACAGACGCTCAAGCATGTAGAAGGTTGAGTTCCAACGTGTTGCCACCTCCTGGATAAGTGCTTTCACTGGCATACTACGTTCATTTTGCTTGCGCCTCAGCTCCTTCCGGGCCTTAAAAGAATGGTTGAAATGTGTGCATATTCTTCTGCAGATGGTCAGTATTTTGTCGACTGCAATTTCTTTTTTCAAGAACTTTTGCACGACCAGGTTTATACAGTGCGCCAAACACGCCACTCTGAAATAGTCACCGTCCTCCATGGCCTTAACTACATTGCTGCCATTATCAGTAGAAACATAACCAACCTTGCATTTTTTTGGGGGCAGCCATTGCGAGACCTTTTTGTTAAAGTCATCCAAAATGTTGTCTGCAGTATGAGTTTTCTCCATGCCAAACATGGCTAATGTTGCATGTTTACGAGCACCCTTAAAAATCTCGACCAAGTCACCACCTGCATTTATCTGTTTTGCAACCCCTGAAAAAGAGACCCAGTGTGCAGTGATGCACATGTAATCAAGGGCTTGGCAACTGGTCCACATGTCTGTTGTCAGGTGTATAGTGTGAACAGCACTCTTCTGCAAAGCTGCCCCAATCAACTCAAGCACCTCTTTATGTAGTGCTGGAACAGCAACCCTGGCAAAATAGAACCGGCTAGGAACCTTCCATTTAGGGGCCAGTGTTGCCACGAGTTCAAGGAAACCCACACCTTCGACAAACGAAAAAGGGAGAAGGTCCACCGCTAGCATTTTAGCCAGCTTAGTGTTATACTGGCGCACAATTGGGTGGTTGCGTTGAAATGGCGCATCTGAGGAGAACATGGCTGTAATGGTGCGCTGGACAAATTTACTGGATGATGCTGATGCCTTCTTCGACCCAGTTCTGCTCAGTGTTGACATTTTCCGCATTGGTGTGTCTCCCAGACTCTCAGTGTGCCTCCTATGTGTTGCGGAGGGTGTGGTGCTGCCAGGGGTACTGGGTGCAACCGGACAAATGTCTGACGCTTCTTCTACCTCCCCGTCATCTTCAGATGAAACATTTAGTACGGGTATATTTTGGCCACTTGCCCTTTGGGATTGCTTTCCCTCGATGTTTGCTAGGTGCGCAAACCATTCCATACTGTGCCTTCTTTGAAGATGACCTATCTGGCCTCCGGTACCATAGTTGGTACCAGGCTTACCACGGCTAAGTCTAGTCTTACAAATGGAAAAAATGGCTATGTTATCATACTTTGCATGGACACTAAAAAAGTTCCAAACTGGGGACTGGAAACTTCTGGTTTTGCCGCACGAGGTGATACTGCCAATGCCAGATGAAGCAGTGGTGGATGAGCCTTGCAGACATCTACTGGGTTGTGCAATTATTGCAGCAACCCTACTTGAGGGAGTCGAGCTGGATGGAGTTCCCCTCTGGGGAGAAAATATGGGAGCTGTAGGTTTTGTTGAACTTGTTGTACTACTTGACTGCGTTGGTGGTGCTACCAGTGCCACGTCGCCAGGGTCACGCTCAGCATGACGTCGGGATAGGGTATAAATGTCTGTCTGCTGCACGGCCGGTGTGGCTGGAATGACGTGTGTGATGACTAGGTCATTGCTGTCATCCTGTTCAACAACATCAGAATGCACCACTTCATCAAGTCCGACGTTCGGATCCATAAGTATGAGCTTTCCGGGGCCCTTCCTTTTAACATTTGATACCTTTCTCAGCTCATGGTGTGCCTCCCTCTCAGACGTCGGAGATGGTTGCCAATCTAGATCCAGATCATCTGATGGAGCGGGGCTTGAAGAGGAACTTCTACACACCCTCCTTGATCTTTTCCTTGCTGGGGAGCTGGGAGAAAATGAATCATCAGGAGGAGTGGCTTCGTCTTCCTGACATGATACCCCGGCTCCAAAGTCAATTTCCTCCTGTGCCCCTAGTTCTGGAAGAACAACTGTTGGAACCTAAATATGTCAGGTCACCTAGGGTAGCCTGGCCTAGGGTAAGACAAAATCACTAGAGGCACATGTGTAAAGGTTGCAGACCACCCAGCAGTAATTCAATGCAATAACACGCAAAAATGACACTACACCAAAACTTGTGTAAAAATACGAGCTTGTTTATAAAAATATTCTCTTCTCTCTTATATTCAGATATCACAGTTCAGTACATTACATTTATCCATGAAATTATGAAGATTTTCAAAGTTGCCAAATTATGTAATTAATCAGCATTAACAGCACATTACATTAGTCTCCAAACTTTGCTAGACTTGACTCCTCTGAAGGGTTTTATACCTTTACCCCCTCTCCACCTTTGACTCCAGAAGAATGGGCTAGCCTCACTCACTCTAGTTTCTCTAAGCAAGGGGAGGTTGGAATATAGTTATTTAATCACAAAACGGGGAACATCCCACATTCAAAGTTAAGTTTCAGAAGATCCTTTCAAGAACCTAGATGGGCATCACCCAGTACTAGCCCAATCCTAATATAGCCAACCGGAAGTCTTTGCTCCTTTAAGAGAGACGCTAAAGCCTCCAAGTTCCCCCTCACGACCTCTCCTTACTTTGTTTTATGTTGGGCCCACCGGCCGGTGTCTCCGTTTGCTGGGGGGAAAAAGACAAAAGGACTCAGACTCCTCCGGCCGAAGTTGCGGCCCCTCGTCCCCTCCTCCTCGTCAGCGCGGAGTCAGGGAAAGAGGACACACCCGTCGCACCTCTCCGCTTGAAGTGCGCTCTCCTTTTGAAACCGGGCCGCCCCGCTCCCTCTCTTCTCAGAGAAGCAGGGGCCCGCCTTGATGTAGCTCCCAGCGCTTAAGCGGGAAGCCCGGTGCTCGGCGGCTGCTCCCCGAAGATCTCCTCACCGGCTGCTGACAGGATTTCCCCCGCGAGGACGCAATCGCGCAGGCGCGTGGAGTAAGTGGATCAGCCAACAGAGTCTGCTCCGCAGCGGCCTGCTCGGTCCTAGGCCCCTCCTGTGATGGATCACCAGTTCAACTTGGAATATGCGCAGTGGCGCCGGGCACTATACCGCTAGTCCCCTTTTTCTCTTTCTTAAAGCAGCGCTGTCACGGAAGCGCGATCAGCGCCCCAGGGGTCCCGCTCACGGAGGAATCAGGGAAGACGGCTCAGCCCCAATAACCCTGTCACCCCACTCTTTCTCCTCACGAGTGGGGAGGTTTGCTCACATGCTGCAGGACCAAACACCGGTAAGGGGGTCTCGGCGTCACGCAGGGCAGGAACCTGCTTCACACCATGGAGAGAGGGGGTTAGAGGTGGAATCCCTCACATTTGGGCCCCCAGATCTCCAGTTACAGCAGTAATCCACTAACCCTCCATACTGGACAGGAACAAGTGCACAGGAGAACTCCTTGTTTGGTTCCCACAGCATGGATCTCCGCAGCTCCGCAGACCACTGGGATTGACCCCTTCACCTAACTTGGGCACCTCCCTGACCAGGGTCAGCAGGACGAAACTAACTCGGCTAAGACAGCAGGAATGGGGGGCGGGGAACCCAGACAGAGGGCAACCCTTGTAGAGCAGTCCACCCTTAAGGACCCTACCCCTTCCAGACCTCAGCCTTCACTCTAGCTGTTCCTCACTGGCAAGACAAAATGGTTGCCCTGCATTCCGCCTTTTATAGGCTGACCCTCAGGAGTCCAGAAGGGACCAGAAGGTTCTGGAATGCCCTACTCTATCCTATGGGACAGGTTCTAAGTATGTCAGTTATGACAGTTGGTAGCCACCATTTTGTGACTCCAAAGAAATTCCTGTCAGGAAAGGCCTCTAGGCCTGAGGTGAAAAATTATGAGGGTGAAAGAGCACCTATCCCGTAGACCAACACCTTGAAAAATCTAGTGGACACAAAAATAAATAAGGTTATGAGGGGCAAAAAGGGAACAAAATAAATAATAAATTGGAGGGACTACGCAAAAGGTCAGACAGGTCTAACAACAACCATTGTGGGCACTTGCACCGCTCCATGCGCCGCTACATGGGCCTCTTCACTGACCTCTACTTGCAACTCTCCATGGACCTCTCCTTCTCGGCCTTCTCCTTCTCGGCCTTCTCCTTCTTGGCCTTCTCCTTCTCGGCCTTCTCCTTCTCGGCCTTCTCCTTCTCAACCTTCTCCTTCTCGGCCTTCTCCTTCTCGGCCAGCTCCTTCTCGGCCAGCTCCTTCTCGGACAGCTCCTTCTCGGCCAGCTCCTTCTCGGACAGCTCCTTCTCGGACAGCTCCTTCTCGGACAGCTCCTTGTGCATGTACTTGTGCTTGTACTAGTAGCCCATGCAGTTGTTGTTGCGGCTTTGGTTGTTGAATAGTACTTGTGAGATGAGTTACAACCTGTGTTGATTGTGTGCTGCTACTTTCTTGCGATGAGCCAACATCACTGGTCGTTGGTGATTGAACCACTAAACAGGCTACCTGTCCAGCACTCATGGTGGACTTTTGTTTTTTCCACAAAAATTTAGTGGTCGAGCCACCAGTCTCCTTGGTAAGTGGTGCCACTTGCTTCTTCTTCTCCTTAGTAGAGACATCTTTCTTGCAAGAGGAGCTACGGGCACCTCTTTTTGGAGCCATCTTCTTCAGATGTCGGAACAGCAGGCCGCAGCAGGACTTCTTCCTGGCACTGATGCTCAACGATGACGCGGAGTTATTGACTTTGTGCACCTAAAAGCAAACGAAGACAGAGGAACATCAGTTAAATATATGTTGCATATGTAGCTCTTCAATTAATAGTTTGCAAGTAGGCATTTATGAATACACACGTGCACACCACAATATGGAAATATCAAAAATAAGAATTGCAAAATTTTTGGGAAACAGGAATTTAACATTGATCCAAGAGAGCACACAGAGAGGGTTGTAGTTTCATGTACCACTGACTCCCCCTGGGCACAATGGGTGAAAGCAAGGCAAAATGGGTGCAGGCCTATGGCACAAAGCTCACTGCCTGCCTTCAAAATGGCCGCTTGACCCCCATCCACATGGCCAGGACCATGCCTCAAAATGGCCCCACCAACATAGCCAGCCCCCAACCCCTACTCCAAAAAGTCAAAAAACACAACACAAATCACCACAATCCAATGCCATCCATCAAGTTTCAGAAGGTTTATGCTGCCTGCTGGTGGTTTTCTGGTGCAGAATGGCAATTTTTGCAATTTCGCGAGTGCGAGATTGTTGCTTCACGACGTGAACGTGGCGAAAAACCCGCAAAATCCGCGAACAGACCGATTCTGGGCCCCCTGGGCATAATGGATGAAATCAGAGCACACTGGGTGCAGGCCTATGGCACAAAGCACCCACACGGGACCAGGCAATAAAATGGCCCCCACCCACATAGCAAGCCCCCAACACCACCCCAAAAAGTCGTAAAACACACAAAAATCACCACAATCCAATGCCATCCATGCCCTGGCCAGAATCATGTTAAAATTCAACAAAACAGTTGTATCATGCATGCACCCATAACTAAGCCTGGTGGTTTTCAATTCATGTGCAGAATTGTAATTTTTATAATTTCGCGAGTGCGAGATTGTTGCTGCGCGGGACGCGAGCAGTGCGAACACAAGCAAAAAAATCCGCTTTTCGGTAAATCTGCGGGAGTTCTAGGCCCCCTGGGCATAATGAAAGAAATCAGAGAAGACTGGGTGGGCCTAGGGCACAAAGCACACTGCCTGACTTCAAAATGGCCGCTTGACCCCATCCACAACATGGCCAGGACCTGCAGGACCATGCCTCAAAATGGCCCCCCACCAACATAGCCAGCCCCCAACACCACCCCAAAAAGTCGAAAAACACACACAAAAATCACCACAAACAAACAACATCAACTTATCAACTTACTTGTGAAATCAAATTTCGAATCCAAAAGTAATCCAAAAGGCCTCAAATCCAAATATCCAGCAGCATCCACAAAAAGTAATCCTTCCCAGTCAAGATCGAATTCAAAGTGGCCAGGAAATGGACTAAGCAATGGGAGGAGCTTGCTGGACAGGAACAGGAAGTTGGAGACTGGGGCACTTCCTTCACCCCACCCCAATGGGAGGAGCTTGCTGGACAGGAACAGGAAGTTGGAGACTGGGTCACTTCCTTCACCCCTCCCCAATTGTAATTTTTGTAATTTCACGAGTGCGAGATTGTTGCTGCCCGCGCCGCAGACCGCGAGCAGTGCGAACACAAGCAAAAAATCCGCAGCGCACGGATTTTCGGTAAATACGCGAGAGTTCGCGGATTGCGGATTTACTGAAAATCCGCAAAATCCGCGAGCGGAACGGATTTTATGCCCACCCCTAATCATCTCCTATGCAGACGATACCCAACTCATCCTCTCCCTCTCCAAGGACCTGTACACCTCCAAAACCAACCTACACGAGCGAATGAAGGCCGTTGCCGAGTGGATGAGGAGCAGCCGCCTAAAACTGAACTCAGACAAGATCGAGGTCCTCATCCTTGGCCCCACCTCCTCCGCCCAGGACGACTCCTGGTGGCCGACCACACTGGGAACAGCACCAACACCCATGGACCACGCACGCAACCTAGGATTCATCCTCGACTCTTTCCTCTCCATGTCGAAGCAGGTCAACGCCGTCTCCTCCTCCTGCTACAACACCCTCCGCCTGCTTTGCAGGATCTACAAGTGGATCCCGACCGAAACAAGAAGAACTGTGACCCAAGCCCTCGTCAGCAGCAGGCTGGACTACGGAAACGCACTCTACGCAGGAATCCCGACCAAACACACACAACGGCTGCAACGCATCCAAAACGCCTCCGCCCGCCTGATCCTCAACATCCCACGGCGCAGCCAGATCACCTCCCACCTAAGAGGCCTGCACTGGCTCCCCGTCAACAAGAGGATCACCTTCAAGCTCTTCACCCACGCACACAAAGCACTCCACAACACCGGACCAGCCTACCTGAACAACAGACTCAACTTCTACACCCCCGCCCGCCAGCTCCGCTCTACCAGCCTCGCCCTCGCTGCCGTCCCACGTATCCAACGAATGACCTCCGGCGGCAGAGCCTTCTCCTTCTTCGCCTCCAAGACCTGGTACACCCTCCCCACCCATCTGGGGCAGACCTAAGTCCTGCTCACCTTCAGAAGGCTCCTCAAGACCTGGCTCTTCGAGCAGTAGCAGTTGCCCTCCCCTCAGCGCCTTGAGACCCTCACGGGTAAGTAGTGCGCTTTACAAGTTTACTGATTGATTGATTGGTAGGTTTCCTTAGGTGGCCGCCGAGCCCTGGGCCAAA
Organism: Lissotriton helveticus; assembly: GCF_964261635.1. Classification (NCBI taxonomy): domain Eukaryota; kingdom Metazoa; phylum Chordata; class Amphibia; order Caudata; family Salamandridae; genus Lissotriton; species Lissotriton helveticus. Next base: position 641,537,383 of record NC_136071.1, on the reverse strand, counting down.
AATTCATGGGACCGCCCATTGCAAAACCAGGGCGTTTTGTAATAGGCATTTTTGATGGCGCCTCAATACGTTTTGGGCCCTTGCCTGTCGTTTGTACTTGGGCCTCACACACAGGTGAGGTACCATTTTTATCAGGAGACCTGGGAGAATACAGGGTGGTAGGAAATTTGTGTGAGCCCGGTGATGCCACAACTTTCCCACAAAAAAATGTGTGGCTAAAGTGATTTTTTTCAGTTAAATTTGAGGTTTACAGGGGATTCTTGGAAAGAAAATGTTGGCGGATCCATGCAAGAAATACCTCACTGGAATTCCCCGGGTGTCTAATTTTCAGAAATGTGTGGGTTCGGTAGGTTTCCCTAGCTGGCCGCTGAGCATGGGGCAAGAAATCCAGGCGACCCCCTTTGCAAAACCAGGTCGTTTTGTGATAGGCAATTTTGATGTTGCCTCAATATGTTTTGGGCCCTTGCCTGTTGTGGGTACTTGTGCCTCCCACAGGAGTGATGCAAAAACAACAGTTGATGGACAGAATGCAGAACAATATCATACATTCACCCCAGAACAGATATCTGGGCCTTACTCCATTGTTTTATTGCACTCCACACCACCCCAGTTCAAACATGGCCATATGCAAATCAGCCTTGACCCTGTGCCTCATGGGAACAGTCCAGACCGAACTGCCAAGCCATGTCTTCCCTGGACCGGAATCAAGCATCCAAGGACCGGTTTCTGGCTACCAGCCGTCATCAGCCAGGATAGCTTGACTTCAGTGGTGTGGAGTGCACGGGACTCACGTCTGAGCATACCTGTCCCACTCGGGGTGACAAATGCAAAAACAACAGTTGATGGACAGAATGCAGAACATTGTCATACATTCACCCCAGTACAGAGATCTGGGCCTAAATCCATCGTTTCTTTGCATTCCACACCACCCCAGTTCAGACATGCCATATGCAAATCAGCCTTGACCCTGTGCCACCTGGTAACAGTCCAGCCTGAACTGCCAAGCCATGTCTTCCTTGGTCCGGAATCAAGCATCCAAGTGGGAAGGGTATGCCCAGACGTGGGTCCCGTGCTCACTACGCCATTGGAGTCAAGCTATCCTGGCTGATGAAGGCTGATAGCCAGAAACCGGTCCTAAGATGCTTGATTCCAGTCCAGGGAAGACATGGCTTGGCAGTTCGGGCTGTGTCACATTTCACTCGTGAAGATCCTGGATGTGTGGAAATGCTGTGAAGTCAGTTGAACTACATGGCCCAGAATGCTTGGGGGCGATGTCCTTCTTCTCTTTACCTACTTTCCTTTTTGTACTCTTCCTGTTTCTTGATCCGGTGCTTGTCACCTGAACCATGGAGTCAGTTTCAGCAGGAAGCACCGCTAATCCAGTGAAGCCGCTGCGGTGATTTCTACCCGTTTTTCGACTGTTTTCCTGTTACCAGCAAGTCAAGAGTGTTTGTATTGTATTGTGGAGGTTCGTAAAACGCTTTCCCTCATCGCGCACTGAACGTGCTGGGATTGGGAAGGAGCGTGGCTTGGTACATTGTATCAGCTGAAGATTTTGTTCATTCCAAGAGGAGGTAAGGCGCCTGTGGCGCTACCCAGTTATCGAACCCCGTGATAGAGCTGCTGCTCTGAACTATGGATATGCTCTAAGACTATTGAAGGCTCAAGTTAAACAAAGGATTGTGAGTTGTTGTCAAGGGTGGAGTTAAAACCCTGTGACACGTGCAATCCTTGTTTGGACATTGTGAAAGTATTAGTTACTCCGGAGTCAGCTGTATGAATAGAATACAAAACGTATACAGGAGAACAGACATATTATTCTGGCATAATTTGACGTACTTGATAAACGCTAGCACAGAACTGCAGTGGTGCTAATGTGTGATGTATTCACTATGGTCGATAATTATTCAAAATTGATGCCAGACTGAGAGGATTTTTGTGATGATATATGCTCTATGAATTAATGAGTGGCACATACTTCAGGACAACGCAAGTGCTGCTGTTGGAAGGAATGGAGCTTTTTTCTTTTATGATTTATTTTTCTCTTTTTTCTGTTTTCCATGGAGAGCACGTGGCAGCATAATGTTGTAAGTGACTGTACACACATAGTATATTGATCTTGTTAAAAGGTTCTGTATGTGTGTGTGATTTCCCCTTTCTCTTTCTCCTTATCCAGGAAATCCAGTCTGATACCATTGAGGTTCCTTCTTCATACACGTATTCAAAGGCACCTATCAGATTATTTGGCTGCTGCGACTTTATTGTTTCCTTTGTCCCTTTTTTCCCCCTTCCCTGGTGTTGTCACGCTTGGTAGAGTTTATCTATATTCTCACAGGTTGTGACACCACTAGAGGATAGGGAGAACTAGCCACATTCATCGCTCCCGCTGTACCCGGCTGAACAGGTTAGTGGTAACCTATTTGAAATCACGACAGGCTGGACTGTTCCCATGAGGCACAGGGTCAAGACTGATTTTCATATAGCCATGTCTAAACTGGGGTGGCTTGGTGAGCAAAATAACGATGGATTAAACCCGGGTCTGTGACTGGGGGTGAATGCTTTGCCATTGTGCAACATTCTGTCCATCATCTTGTGTGTTGTGCTGTCCCACAGGAGTGAGGCACAATTTTTATCAGGAGACCTGGGGGAATGCTGGGTGGTAGGACATTTTTGTCAGCCCAGTGATGCCACAACTCTTCCACACAAAAATGTGTGGAAAAAGTGATTCTTTTAGCTAAATTTCAGGTTTGCAGGGGATTCTGGGTAAGAAACCTTAGGGGGATCCATGCAAGCCATACCTCCATAGAATCTCCTGGGTGTCTAGTTTTCAGAAATGTGTGGGTTTGGTAGGTTTCCCTGGGTGGATGCCGAGCCCGGGGCAAAAATCCAGGTGACCCCCCGTGCAAAACCAGGTTGGTTTGTGGGAGGTAATTTTGATGTTGCCTCACTAGGTTTTGGGCCCTTGCCTGTCGCGGGTACTTGACCCACCCACACTAGTGAGGTACCATTTTTCTCGGAAGACTTTGGGAAACGCGGAGTGGTTGGAGTTTTGTTGATTCACGCAGATTCCGGAACTTTGCACCACAGAAATATGAGGAGAATGTGTTTTGGGTATCTAGTTTTCAAAGATGTACAGGTTTGCTAGGTTTCCCTATGTGCCTGCTGCGCTAGGCCCCAAAATCCACAGGTAGGCATATTGATAAAAACAAATCTGTGCCTAGTCGGCTTTCTGCCACTCTGCTGGGGGATATCGGGGTGGGGTTGCCCCGATGTGCCCCCAAGGGGGGCAGAAACAATATGGCTATTTTTTGGGGGGGTGGGGGCATTGGTATGCCCATTCTGGGCAGCCGCCACCCTCACACATAAAAAAAAGCCAGCGTAATTGTTAGAGTCTAGTGGGCTTTTTGCCCTATGGGGGCAGATTGGGGGCTAATGCCCCCAAAAGCCTAATAGATGCCAGGGATTTTTTGGGGGCAGATTTTAATTAGGGTGAGGGCTGCCCAAAACGGTCATGCCAATCCCCCTACCCTAATTAAAATTTGCCCCAAAAAATCCCTGGCGTCCAGTGGGCTTTTTGCCCCCCCCGGGGGCAGATTGGGGGCTACTGCCTTATCTGCCCCCCAGGGAGGGCAGGAAGGCTGTAATTTTTGCGGGGGAATGGGTGGGGGCATGGACATGCCCGTTTTGGGCAGCTCCCACCCTAATTCAAATTTGCCCGTAAAAAATCCATGGTGACTAGTGGGCTTTTTTCCCCCTTGGGGGGCAGATTGAGAAGGCCTGCTAGACGCCAGGGATTTTTTGGGGCAAATTTTAATTTGGGTTGGGGCTTCACAAAATGGGCATGCCAAAGCCACCACCCTAATTAAAATTTCTCAAAAAATCCCTGGTGTCTCGTGGGCTATTTGCCCCCCCCCCGGGGGCATATTGGGGGCTACTTCCCCGTCTGCCCGCCAGGGGAGGGCAGAAAGGCTGTAATTTTTGCGGGGAGTAGGTGGGGGCATGGGCAACCCTGTTTTGGGCAGCTCCCACCCTAATTCAAATTTGCCCCAAAAATATCCCTGGCGAATAGTCGGCTTTTTGCACCCGCTGGGGTGCAGATTGGGGGCGAATACCCCCGAAAGCCTACTAGATGCCAGGGATTTTTGGGGGGTAAATTTTAATTAGGGTGGGGGCTGCCCAAAACAGGCATGCCAATGCCCCCACCCTAATTACTATTTGCCCCAAAAAATCCCTGGCGTCTAGTGGGCTTTTTGCCCCCCCCGGAGGCAGATTGGGGGCTACTGCCTTATCTGCCCCCCAGGGAGGGCAGGAAGGCTATCATTTTTGTGGGGGACGGGGTGGGGGCATGGACATGCCCAGTTTGGGCAGCTTCCACCCTAATTCAAATTTGCCCCCAAAAAAATCCCTGGCGGCTAGTGTGCTTTTTTGTCCCCCGTGGGGGTGCAGATTGGGGGCTGATGCCCCCATCTGCCCCACCCTAATTAAAATTTCTCCCAAAAAATCCCTGGTGTCTAGTGGGCTTTTTACCCCCCCGGGGGCAGATTGGGGGCTACTGCCCATCTGCCCCCCAAGGGAGGGTAGAAAGGCTGTAATTTTTGCGGGGAGGGGGAGGGGGCATGGGCATGCCTGTTTTGGGCAGCCCCCTCCCTAATTAAAATTTGCCCCCCAAAAAATCCCTGACGTCTAGTGGGCTTTTTGCCCCCCCCTGGCGGGGCAGATTGGGAGCTAATGCCCCCATCTCCCCCCCAGGGGGAGCAGAAAGTCCACTAGATGCCAGGGATTTTTTGGGGCAAATTTCAATTATGGTGGGGGCTGCCCAAAAGGGGCATACCAAAGCCCCCACCCTAATTAAATTTTGCCCCAAAAAAACCCTGGCGTCTACTGTGATTTTTGCCTCCCTGCGGGCAGATTGGGGGCTTCTGCCCCATCTGTCCCAAAGGCTGTAGTTGTTGTGGGTGAGGGGGCAGCATTGGCATGCCCATTTTGGGCAGCCCCCACCCTAATTCAGATTTGCCTCAGAAAATCCCTGGTGTCTAGTGGGCTTTCCCTCCCCCCCCTGGGAGGAGCAAAGGCCCTTGCCCAAGGGGCCGCTCCTCCCTCCCTTTTTGGGAAAATTTCAATTATGGTGGGGGCTGCCCAAAAGGGGCATGCCAATGTCCCCACCCTAATTAAATTTTGCACCAAAAAAACCCTGCCGTCGACTGGGCTTTTTGCCCCCGGGGGGCAGATTGGGGCTAATGCCCCATCTGCCCCAAAGGCTGTAGTTTTTGTGAAGGAGGGGGGCAGGCATTTGCATGCCCATTTTGGGCATCCCCCACCCTAATTCAGATTTGCCTCAGAAAATCCCTGGTGTTTAGTGGGCTTTCCTCCCTCCCTGGGTGGAGCAAAGGCCCTGGCCCAAAGGGCCGCTCCTCCCTCCCTGGTGTCTAGTGGGTGGATCCCTGCTTGGGGATCACCCTACCGGGGCGATCCCCAAGCAGGGATTGACTGGGGCTGAGATAGCCCCCTGAGCTCATAGAAAGTGAAACTGGGAGGGGGCCTCAAGAGCTGGGGAAGCTCTTTCCCAGCTCCCGAGGCTTTGAGGGAGAGAAGGAAATCCCTCTGCTGTCTGCAGCAGAGGGATTTCGTGACCCTGGTCTCATGACTGGATGGTTCCGGAATGAGCATCGAAGGGTTTAATGATGGGAAAGAGGGGCACATTTTGAGACTTCTATGAATTACTTTATACTAGAGATTAGGAATGTCATATTCGACACAATGTATTTTGTAACACTCTCTAGATTCACTGGAGATCCAGAAGTGGCCCCAGATGCACGATTAGAGTGGAAGTGGTGTAATAAGCTACAAAAAGACTGCATTCCTGCAAGACTCCTAGACCTGATGGATGCATACTACTGTCCCACCTATGTATTACATGGGACACATTGAGCCCGAATCACAAATTGCATTTTATAGTTTGTAAACCAGTGCTACATTATTACTACTTACTGGAAAAATGCAATTCACAAATCTGCCTGTGCAATCCACAACTTCACTATTGCTATATTTTCTATAGGGAGATATCTATACATAGTAGTAAACGTGAGAGGGACTGAGGAGTGACTGGAACATAAGGACAACCTACTACAAAATAGGAGGGGTTTAAGGAAAGAAAATTAGGGGCTCATAAAGAGATACGTTAATAAAAACTCACTCACAAAAGAGCAAAACCATTGTTATTCACAAACTGCACTTCTAAAGTTATACAACCCAAAGGCCACAACAGAGTTACAAATGTACTCCAGCCTGGCTTTGGAGTAACTACACATGTGCACACGTCCATTCACACACACTTCAACATGTCCAATAATGGAGGCTGGTACTATCACGAAAATGGAAAAAATGTAAAATAATTACATTATTGCAACTTTTTTTGACTTCTAAACTAGCTGCATATATATATATAACGGAATTACACCAAATTTGGCAGAAAGGTAGACCTTGGTTCAGAGTCGTGCCTTTTGCTTAAACGGTGTAAATCTGTTCAGTAGTTCCTGAGAAAATCAAAATCAAATTCACATCTATATATCTATGGCCGCGGTGGATCCGCACACCCTAAGCGCACCCATGCCGAGCACGAGCTGTATTCTAATTGGCTGTCAACACTCCAAATCAGGAAGTGTTGGCAGCCATCTTGTGCCTCGGTAGAACCAAGGCTCAAGAAACCTAATAATAAAATGCGCAAAACGCAAAAAGGGGGCATGGTAGACACACCCTGACCCCCTAGGCCTGCTCAGGGAGTCCCACAAGGACCCCCAAGGCCCAAAAAAAAAGAATTCTATAAAAAATCTACAAAATTGGCGCAGGGTGCGCGGATCTTGCCGATAAAAAAACGAATCAGTCATCAGTGATGTCATTTGATATGTCATCAGTGATGTCATGAATGATGCAATATGTAACATCATCAGCAGTGGATTGCGGGCGCGCAAGTTATAGTAAGCAGAACTAACTATAATGGAGGAATTTCAATGGTTTTGTACGAGTGAAATGTTCAGCTAACTATAACAGCCCTGAAACCTATGGTTTTTTTCAGTGAATTTCTAAGGCTGTTTAAATGCTAATTCCTAACTATAACATGTCTGAAACCCATGGTTTTACTTTTTTCAGTGAATTATATATATACATTTTTATATTTATATCCATATACAAATAGAATAAAGCGATCACTCCTAGTAGAGTTGTACTCTCATCAGAAAATGGTTTATTCAGTGACGCGTTTTGCTTGACTATGACTTTAGCTCAGCTGCGATGGCGCAATGTCGATACCGCTGCGCCTCCACTGCGTAAGCACCGCCGACTGTATTCTGAGTTGCAAAGGTGCAACTCAATACGGTTGGTAGCTCTTTGCTATTCCCATGGCTGTGCCTGCAAAACAGGCACTGCAATAGGAACAGCAAAAAGTTCATGTATGGCATGGACTTGGACGTCCATGCCGTGCTGGAACTTTGTGGGGGTACAGACAGGGGGGGCGCATCCTGTGCCCCCCCTGAATGTATCTCCATGGCAAGGTGGCATGTGTGCCTGCACCGCCAGCCTTTTCGTGGCCAAGAAAAGGCTGGCAGTCCAGGAACTCGTAATATGCTGAGCAGGACTGCGAAAGTCCCTGCTAAGAATATATTGTTGTGCCGCTCATTCGCCACCGACAGTGAATGACTGTTCCCTGGTGCAGCCAATGGTCCACCACCACAACAACTTTAGAAGTCGTAATACAGTGGACCGCCACTGCTCGCCACCGTGAAGTTGGCGATCAGAAGACCACCAGACTCGTAATCGGGCCCTAAACTTTTAACATCTTAATAAAGATGTGCAATTATTTTAAATTGATTAAAAACGAGACGTACCTAAATTTACTAAATATTAATTGCATATTAAAATGCTGGTGGTGTAGAGATTTTTTTCGAAATTATTGTTAGAAATAGATACAAATTAATTAATATATTGTACTTATTAACTTATTTAATGGACATTTCATTTGATGAGCTAGTTTATTTTTATTAGTTCTTGATGAATAGCAATTATTTTAATTGAATTGCGCTTCTATTTTACTTTAGTTTATTTGTTTTTGCTCAGCTAATTAAAGCCATTACAAATTGATAAAACCTATAAAACAAACATGGGTAAGTATGACATCAAATAGCCGTAAAATATAATTCAGTGCAATTTTAAAAATAGTTTTTATAAATTCATGTCACATATAAAAATGTCTGCTTACGATAAAAGGAGCGTTGGGCAGTGATGAATTACTAGTAATGCATGTTTGTTTAAATTCTCAGTCAGGATGGGGAATACAGTATATGTTCCACAAGTGTCCGGCAGAGTAGCAGCTCATAACAACGTGTCGGTTTTATTTAGGAATTTGATCTAACCGCAAAAAGTTTGAGGATGAGGGTCGTTAAGCAGGAAGTCTACTGCTTCTTTATTTGCACGAGAACCTTTTGTAATCCATATTTGACGCAGGAGTTTCCTGCGGTCATTGATTAGAGCTGGGCAAATACGGAGAAGGTGAGATAGATTCTCCTGAGATTGACCACATAGCCGACACTCGGTTCATACTGGGCAAATCCACCATGGTGGTAAAAGATCAAGTGATGTGAATTTTCCCATACTAATAAGACAATACTTAATTTTACAGTGCACAGCGAAAGTGTCTGTGAGATATTTTTTTATCTTTTTTTTTTGTTGTAACTTCTTTGTAGTAGGTGAGCATGCTTTTGGGTCATAAGGGTCAGACGATCTTGTGCAAATTATGCTTTTTTGGATTATTCGGTTTAACATTTTTACATTTTTCATTAATATATTTAAATAAATATTTATTTTTAGTAAGTAATAGTTCATTATTTGTCCCTATATTTTTCATAGACAGATCTCCGGCCCAGTGCTGGAGATCTCTGCCTATGAGTGAAAAGTTATTAGTAGTAACGTAGATTTCCATACCCCCTAGTTTCATGGATGGAGACAGTAAGTCTAAAGTTAGGTATAGATCTATCTTCGGAAATATGAATAGCAAAAATTTGTAGGTTTAAACTTGAGTAAATCTACACATATAAACATACCTTTGTGAATGGAACCAATTATGTGCATTTGTTGTAACACCAAATCATCTAGCGCAGCAGTTTTATTGTTATAAAGTGGTGTCTGTATGCAAATGTAAATGATTTGCATTTTTTACAATTGCTTTTTTAATTAATCGAAACTTGTGCACCACTTGTACAAATATTCCGATCATCTGATATTTATGCATGGAGTATTTCAACATGTATTCTGCTTGATGCTGAATCGACTAATGCCGTAAAACTGTGCTGACACAAGACACGTTTCCTCATTTACCACACCACCCTAAAAGTAGGCAGTAATGTTCTATAGTATAGCGCGGCCGTGTAGCCCACTATTTACCATCCAATTCTGTAAATACAAATGTTTAACAGTTTAATGTTCTTGTTATTGATCTTCATATTTCAGTATGACTTCATATTTAAAGAACCAGGAAGCCTACACAAAGCGGTGTACATTTTTATTACAAGCCAAACTATAAAGGTACTATGCCCTTGTCACAAAGTTATTTTTGGTCTTATGCATAGGTTTATGACTAAATTTACCTTTTTTGTGTCTTCCAGGAACACACACAAAGGGATTCCTAGTGGGTGAGAATGTTAAGTTAAAGTTGATTGTTTCAGTTAATTAACACCATAACAATTTCACAGGTTAAACATTGTAATTCATTACACTATGTAAACATCATGAATACATCCAAAACAATTCAAAAAATCATTCAGCTGGTTACTTGCTAGTATGCAATTATTTTAAGCAGATAAGCGAGTTGAAACCGAACCTGAATTTGTGCAACATTGGCATGCATTAAAATTAAACAATCACAGCAAGATAACAACAGTGTTTCAAATTTGATCTTTACACACATCCTGCCACAGAACACTTTAAAATGATTTGGCGGTTGGGGGCTGGTTGAGTAAATAGACCTTTCTCCAACGTTGAAAGATTTATTAATAAAACTAGCGGCGCTAAGTTAGGTTTGATTATAGAGAGATCTTTGCCAAGCAGATGTGGCTTTGTCCAGGCATAGATTTGGGGACACCCCTGATAGAATGAGTGCCACAATTTTGCTTGTAATGAGACTCTGATGCCTATCAGAATGATGGCTTCTGGTTAAACTGTTGATGGGACTATTTACTAGGGTGACAGTTTCCTATCTAGTCTGGCTTCTGTTTTGCTGATAGTAATTTGTTCACTGGCAGTAGGAACTTGGCGGCCCTGCAGGAGAGCTGAATAGAATGGCTGTTCCGTGATGTCATCACTGCGTGGCGACAGGAACCTATCTTAAAGTATTTTCTGTCGAAATTGGTTGACAGCAGGACAAATGCTTAGAACTTTAACTGTTTTTCCTCAAATTGACCACATAAATGGCAAAGGGAATTCAGCTAACTTTGTTTCCAGGGATGGACCTGATCTTTTGAGGGGAAAACATCGATATGGATTAGTAGGAGAAAGTGTTGGATGGTTTGAGAAATGCGGCATTTGAGGTATGGTTGGTTGCCCCAGTAGGTGTACGGTTATAAAACTGACCAGCCATGCTTTTCCCAGCCATTTCTGCTTTGTCGAGCCTCCAGGATTTTAACTTAGCAGCTTTGTTACCGATTTTTTTAAACATTAAACACTGTAAAACTGATGTTCAACTCCCAGACTTTGGAGAGATCAAGGGTTGTTGGAGCACTGTTGGCCAGTCGTTTTTTTGGGTGTGCTGGCTCTCCAATTCGGGCCAACACAAGGCAGCCAGTGCTTCGGGGAGGGCGGGGGGAAGCTCTCATCTTCGAGCACAGTTTTGTTATGGCGGCCATCCTTACTGGAAGTTGGTGAAAAAGCCCATTTTCCAGGCACACGTGTACTTGAGAAATGTGTTGTGGTAAATGGAGGGTGCGATTGTCTAGAACGGACTATAATGGGTTTAAGTATTTGCCCTTTAGAAGCACCAAGCCATAGGTCAATCAGGGTAAAAACTTCACCCCAATAATCTGTAGCAGATATGATTGCGTCAAACTCCCCATCTTTTTTTTTTATTTGGTTGTAAGTGAAGTATAGCTCGTTAGCTAGAGCCCCTCTTTGTACTAAATGATGTTTGAAATGTAATCTTGTGTCCATTTCCACCCCTAAGTATTTGTAAGTAAGTGTTTACCAAGTCGAGGCTGTTCCCTGATGCTTTCCATTTGAATGTTATGTTTTGCTGGCTGGTTTTTGATGAGAAACAGGATTTTTTGTTTTGCAATAATTTAATTTCAGTCCTGATGATTCAGTGAATTTGAGGAGAATTGTAATTTGGCGCTGGAGGCTGATTGGGTTCTGGCTGCATAAAATGATGTCGCCTGCATATTATAGGCTGAGCACCAGTCTGTTTGCTGGTGTTGGTGGGTCACTCAAAGCTTCAGATTGAAGGCCATCCAGGTCTTCTGTATATATATTGAAAAACAGGGAGCAAGAACACATCCTTGTTTTTGTCCAATGAAAGTGGTTATCTTTTTCCATCCTTTCACCCCCTACCTATTTTGACTCGTACCCAGGTATCTGTGTATAAGTTAATTATTGCTTTGAGGAGTTTCTGTCATGCACTCCGTATGGCCATTTTTGCCCAGAGCAGGTCCCTTGGGACCGTGTCGAATGCAGCTTTTAGGTCAACAAAGCAAGTGTCTAGGTTTGAGGATTTGTGAATGGCTTTTTCAATGAGAAGGCTGAGGGCAAGAAAATTGGTGGTTGTGCTGAGGCCTGCTCTGAACCCCATTTGTGTGACTTGGATTATGTTTTTGGCTGATGCCCAAGCAAGCTTCCAAATCTCTTAACAGATTGGCAGCATAAAGTTTGGCTCCGACATCTATCAAGGCAATTAATCTGTAGTTTGCTGAGTTTGCCCGTGAGCCTGACTTGAAGATGGGATGGAGAATGCTTCCTCTCCACAATGCTGGAATTGTATTGGTGGAGAGTGCCAGGTTCAACAGGGGAGTAAGGTGCGAGCCCCAGAAGGGTTAATCGTGATTGTAGAGGGCATTTAGGAGACCATTTGGTCCCGGTGCCCCATCTTATCGAAATTTCTTCAATGAGTGTTTGACTTGTCGTTCTTTCAGCATTTTCCCTCCGACTGGATCTCTGTGAACATTGATCCATTTGTGTTTGTGCTTTTCACAATTGTGTTGTTCATCACCTGTCCTGGGCAGGCCGCTTTGATGTAAGTTCTCCAGCCTAATTCTGAAATTTCGGCATTGTGATGGCAAAGTTTGCTGTTTGCGAGTGTGTTTATTTCTGCCCAGAACTGTTTGATGTTTTTTGCTTTGCTTGTGTGCAATACTTTTAACTATGTTTTTTCTTATTGTGTTTTTTTGACTGACTAGATTGCCTTTTTATAAGTAAGCCTCAGTACTGCCATTTAATTCATGCTGGAATGACTAAACTTTGGGTCCGTTTTACGCAGCTACCTAGCTTCCTTATTTAGCTATTTTTTTTTCTACATAGGACTGTTGTGGTGGATGGTTTAAGGGGTTGCGAGCAATTGTATGGCCAGGTGGTAGCTAGTGCTGCAGTAAGAGATTCCCAATGAGTCCACTGCGCCTGCTCGATTTCCGATGGATGGGAAGTGAACATGATTATGTAATTCATTATCTCGGCAGAATCTTCAATTCCAGGCTATGCGTTTTAGGTTGTAGGCACAAGGTGATCGTTGGTGTGGGGAACTTTTGCTGTATGAACTTGGAGCTCTACATGCTGGGGGAGGTTGCTGCTCTCTACTCTTGGTATTATGCAATAACTCATGATTTTATCAAATATCTCTGAGTCGACAAATATATAATCCAGTGTTGAATGAGTTTTGTTTGAGGTCCTAGTAAAGGCATCTGGTTGATCTTGTGGAAGGCGGCAGTTAAGTGAGCACAGGCCAATTTCTTCAAAGGCGGTTTTGCAGATTGACCAATAGCGGCATGTTTTTTGAAGATGTGCAATTACTGGTGGTAATAGTTTCAAAGATGTCACATTCTGTTGTTGTTTGGGTAGGTGGCTGTTTTTTTGTAGGAGGTGCATGTTGAAATCTCCTGACAGAATGGTTTTGTGCTGGGGAACGTTTTTTACAGTGATTTTAAGAGTGTTATCAATTAAGCAAAATGGCCGGGTTTGTTCTTCTGGCCAGGATGGATGTAGATGTTGTAGAATAATAAATTGGCGTAACAGGTTTTGTGATTTAATCTTAAATCACTGTGCAATGAGAGTTTCATACATTGAGCCCATGCTAGGCCGATATCTATATGTTCTTGTTGCCACCAAACGTGGGTTGCTATGTAATTTGAGAGACCTCCTGCAGCTGTGCCCTCTTTTGATTTTTTACTGCATCCAGTTGATACTCCTTGAAATCTGTGATTGGTGTTGGATTCTTGTCCCAGGTTTCTTGCAGTAGGAGAATGTCGAACATTTGGAGGAAAATGATGAAATCTGTCTTCTCTGCCTTGCTTCTATGGCCGTTCACGGTCCAGGAGCACAGTTTTAAAAGGAGGTTGGTGGGTGATACTACTGTATTCGGTTTTAATCATGCGATTGTGGGTGTGAATGCCTTTAGCACTGCAGATTACTCTGAAACAAGCGAGAGCGGAGACATCAGTGGTAAGTGAGCATTACAAGGAAGGGTTTGCCTTGGAAGTTTGGATGCAGGGAAAGAGGTTCAACACACGAGAATCTGGGCAAAATCACAAGACATTCCCAGAAAACTGTCAGGAAAAATGTGCCTCACGCAGTTTTCCAGGCACGTTACTAGGAACGGTTGTACATCACAAAAAAGTGAGATCTAAGAGGCATATTATCAAGCACAGCGATAACATTATCGCAGCTTTAGCGGCAGAAAACTGCCGCTAAAGCAGCGATAATGGGCTTATCGCCGCTTTAGCGGTCGTTTTCTGCTGCTAAAGTGGCGATAATTTTAACGCCCGTCCTTGATGATATGCCCCTAAATTTCTACACGCACATTTATGTTTTCCTTTCGGAACTGAGCCCAACAACTGTAACAACTGTTACTTTGATGCAATTTATATAGTTCACTCAGTTATTTTTCAACGCAAGGCTGTACGCTTCCACTCTGCCAAATGTATATAAGCAGAAATTATGCAAATTTTCTATAAAAACAGTTAGTGGTATTACACAGTTTCCACCAGATAGTCCTTGAAACTCAGTTATAGAGAACTGCACAAGCCAAATTAACTCTATGGGCAAGATTCCAAGTGGCTCTTTAGCAAGGTGTGGTGCTACAGCACCCAGTTTTACCAACACTGGCCAGTAATATCCCACCATTGCCCAGTGATTCCATATTTTGAATTAAACAAAAATGGTAAATAACATGAGGAAAGTGTGGTTACTTCATAATTTTCCTCCTGGTTTTCAGAATTAGGGACCAATTTTTCAGACATATCGTGCCCAGAAATACCAGGACATTAGTAATCGCATTTCTACCCAAAACAGTGGTTTTAAGGAGAAAACGATATTAATTGCCTTCTTGTAATCGATCTCTATGTACAATAAAGAGGGTAGAGAAACTTTGTGAAATCCATCAATGTAAACCTATTATTTGAGTATAATTTGAATTAAATTTAATTTGAACTCCCAAGTGATTAATGACTGGGTACTGACATGGCCTTGTAAATGCAAATGTTTAAATAAAGGTACAAAACTACTTTTTTTTTAATTTAAAAAGCTGTATTTAACAATTGTTAACTTATACAAAACTTCAGCAGAAAATTAATCATAAAATGTGATTGAGAAGGGATCAATAACTGAAGTGCAGTGCAACAATAAATCCCATTGTGGTTCTAGAAAGAAACTAAATACTAATACAATTGTTAAAACAATCCTAAGGCTCAAATTCATTTGAGGCTTAAAAACTGTGGGGCATATTACCAACCAATAGAGATCATTTTTGTCTCTAACTTGTTTAGAGACAAAAATTATCGCCGCACATCGGCGATTTTTATCGCAGATAAACCTTGCTATTAGCAAGGTTTATCGCAAATGCGATAAAAAACGGCCGCAATGCATGAATATCGCTGAAAAGTCAGCGATATTCATGCATTATCGAGCAAATGCTCTTAGCCATGTTATCCACCTCCCATTGGATAACATGGCTAAGAACTGCTCCTGGGCAAGTGTTAGCTTTTGGAGATATTCGCGCTTAGTGCGAATATCTCCAAAAGTTGGTAATAGGAGATAGCGATGTTAGCGACTGTTTTCAGTCGCTAACATCTTGGCACGCCCACTTTGCATGTCATTAGTGATAAATATCACTGACATGCAAAGCGGGGCCCAAGATGGTCACTATCTCCTATTAGCTGTCGCTAACTGGTGTTAGCGACAGCTTGGTAATAGGGAGATAATTTTATCTCCGCTTTCTTGGCTTTTAAAGCCAAAAAAGCGGAGATAAAGCCCCTTGATAATATGCCCCTGTGTAACTATTTTCGTGAAGGAGTAGGACGGCGAGGGGAAAATGAAAAGAAGAAAAGAAACATCAAGTGAATAAATCATATTTTAAATACTGTTTTTTTGAGCAAACGTATTTTAATTTGAAAAGATATATAATCCTAAAGAAGGTTAATCCTCAATTTGTCACAAACCAGCTTTAATTAGAAGTGACTGGCCTGGTGAGCTTTCACACATCCTCAACGCTTTCCCTTGCCATGGTTTTTGCAAACATTTAGGGCCTCATTTATGAGGCTGTGCGTCACTATTACGCCGCCGGTGCGTCACTTTTTGTGATGCACCAGCAGCGTAAAAAATTGTGCCTTGTTGCACCATATTTACAAAGTGACGCATCTAGGTAGATGCGTCACTTTGTAAACCCCTGCGCTACAATATACCTATGCCAGGTATAATGTATGCAATGGGGGCGTTCTGACGCAAGAAAGGGTCATAGAAGTGACGCAGTGAAATCTATAAGATTTCACTGCGCCACTTCTAGGACACAAATACGTCAATTTCTTACACCTGCCTCACAGCAGGCGTAAGACTGACGCAGTCCCTTTCACATGGGGCTTGCCTCATGTGAAAGGACACATTGCTGGAGTTGCGTCACTTTTGTGACACACTCCAGCAATGCGTCACTTTTGCGCCATACAGATACGTCAGAAATATTGATGTATCTGTAACTCCTTGCACCATGATGCGTTATACTGTAAATATGACGCATCATTGGTCTCGCAAGGAGGGCGCAGTGAAAAGTGACGCATCGCTGTTTTCACGCAGCAATGCGTCACTTTTCAAAAATGAGGCCCCTAGTTTTGCTTAACTGGGTTGTCGGCTAGAATCAGTTGTTTCAGCTATCTGTACACATACCGCATTCATGATTTGTATGGTCTGTTGAAGATTCCCCTAGTGACTTATTAGCTGCGGGTTTTCAGCCTGAGAGAGCATGCAGTGTATTTTATCCAGACACATAAAGAAATGCACCTAGAGAATTCAATGATTAAATTCAAATAAGAATAACCAGCAGCATTAACTTTTTTTCCAGCGAAATCAGCATACTCAATATTCAGTCTCATTCAGTCTGGATTTTTTGTTTCAGACTCTCTCTGGCTTCACACCTCCGGCTGCGCATTTTATACCATATTCATAATTCTGTCATTTTTATTTCTTTTCGACTGGAACTCGTGTAGGCATTCAGCATCCCTGAACAGTGCAGCACATGAATACCTGCTCAGTACCCCCGAGTAATGCTGTTTATGTTTATCATCAAACTTTTTATGAGCAAGTCTTTTAAAATGCAGTGGGGCATTGCCTGTCAAGGAGACATTGGCCTGGGACGCATCTGCGGTCTGTGCTTTAGTTTGTGAACCACAACGCACCAGACCGGATGTGGAATGGAATATTGTCCTCGAGACAAGCATCTCAACTCTCCCTGGCAGATGCACTTTGATTCACTTGACTGCATTTGTTAATAATAAGGAGGCAAGATGTACTTTATCAAAGGTTGTGATTCATTGCTCTGCTCCAGTCAAATCCACAGTGATTTAGCCCCCATCACAAGAATTTGCATCATTTTACAATTGTGTTGGATTTATTGTGGACCAAACGTTTTACTGTATTATGATGTTTGAAAGCTGTGAAGCCAAAAACACCCTTTGGGAACTGAGGAAGAAATACAGATTTGTAAATCAGATGAAAACAGACATATAGCACAAGTAAACAAAGGATGGATGTCACTACAACGCATGCCCTTACGACGCAGGTTTTACAATGCAAGTCGTTACAACGACTTGCGTTGGCGGGCGCTGGATAGTGAATAGTTTAATTTACTATTCTAACTCCAGTCCCTGTGGATAGTAGGGAAGGTGTTGGATAGTAATTAAACTATTCCCTATCCTAGAGCGCCCCCCAGCGCAATTCGTTGTAATAACTTGCGTTGTAAAAGTTGCGTCGTAATGGTAGTACATTGTAAAAGTTGCGTTGTAAAGGATGTTTCCCGTAAACAAACATTGGTCTATGTTAGTGGCAGTTTAAGCCAATGAACAATTAGAACGTTCGAACCTTATTTGTCAAACTTTCAGGCAACGCGACAAGACACCTTTCTGGGCTGCGTGAAAGAGGGGGGGCTGGAATGAATGTGCCATATCTTTCAAGATATGCCGCATTCCTGTCCTCTGCCTGCGCTGGCGCACAATGAGCGTCCTAGAGCCAAAACAGGCACCCTTGCGTCCTGGTGCAAGGATACCTGCGTTGTAGACAGGATTGTGTTTGTGCAGAAAGCAACACCTTCCTGCACAACAGCAATCCACAGAGGCATTTTCCTCTTTCTATGTGTGCTGCAGAATGCAGCACATGTAGAAAGGGGAAAAAAACTTAGTAGAAATAAAGATATTTCTCCTTGTTATGTCTAACTGGTGCAAAGCCTTTGGAAGCATTCCCAGGTCTACCACAAATAGTAAGTCTGGAAATGCGCCACAATCCATGGGTAGATGTGGGGGAACACCCATGTTCCACCCATGAAACACCTTCCTGGGCCAGAGTAATGCAAGGCCGCGATTTGTGCTGCTTTGTATTAATCCAGATTCATCAAGCCATGCAGTGCCATGCACGGTGGCCTTGCGTTGCTTGATAAATCCTACTTAGGTTTTGTGTCACCCTTATGACCCTCTTGCCTAGTGCATGGGTGATGTAAAGCCTTGATAAATCTGGCCCTAAGTAACATGGCTTAACTTGCCATGCTTTATAGAGGGAGTGGAGCAGACTGCATTTTAAAATACAACTGGTGGGCCTAAATCAGATGTAACCAACCTTTGTCAGGAAAAATCTACGGCACATTCACAAGGTGATTGTAAATATTATACAAAAAAAGTATTGGGTTTTGAATGATAACATTCTTTGTGTCTGTTGCACACATTACCAGGTTACCCACTTAAAATGTGGCTAGTGTAAGCGAAAGGCCTAGCCCTCTCTTAGCAGAGCTCTCTGGGAATCACAATGAATACCTTTACTTCACATTTAATTATCTTTGTAACAATCTATTGCCCAGCTTAAAACTCTGTGAGCACTATATTTACCTGGAAAGAATTGTTGCCTCAGCCCGCAAGCCTCATCTGCCAGTCAGTAGGAGCTTTGTTTGCTTTCTTGGAGTAGAAATGACATCTCAGCCCCAGCAGAACTCTTCTTAGAAGATATGTCATAAGTTGAGAGGTTTCTTTGAGCCTCTGCAGATAAAGTTACCTGGCTTTAATTGGAACTTGGGTAGACCTGGAAAGAAGTATGGCGAAGGTAGCATCTACCAGAAAACGACGGAATTGTTATGGTGAAGAACCTTTGTAAGACAGGAACTGGATCACAATATAATAAAACGTAGATTAGAAAACTATGGAATTTAGATTGACTTTACTAGCTGTTGTTGCTAATCTGTAACAACAATTAAGGGAATCAAGCCAATAATACTCCTATTAGAAATGCTACAAGGTGCTCCCTATGGAAAGAGCTGGCCAAGGCAAATAAGACTGTCTGAGTTGCCTGGAAGAATTCTCATCTGTTTGATAAGGGTCTGTGGACAGACTTGCCTCCAGGTTTACACTCAATCTTTAGGATTGGACTGAAGCTCCAAGAGGTAAGGAGGACAGCTTCTTGCTGACCCTTATAGATAACAGGGTCTGCTCCTGTGTCGAAGGAGTCTGTTCGCCTGTTGCAGCTTCTTTCCTGAAGTAAGAGAGTGTTATGGAACCAGGAAACAAAAGGAAGTTGTGTCCCAATAAAATACACACATCAAGAAGACAGAGACAATTGTACATTTTCTTCAGCCAGCCCATGTGCTGTTTCTTGTGAAAGTCTGATGAGAGGAGAAGCTCTACAGATGTAGAAGTTGTAGTTGGAGCTGCTCCAAAGGAAATTGGGAACCGGTTGCAACTGAGCAGTTTGTTGTGGGGAGGCCGTTTCAATTGAACAAGGTAAGCAGGTGTTGGAGGCAATGACCACAAAGATCTGGATATTTAGATTTTCTCCAGCCACTTTTTAAACAGTAAAAATGAGCTACAGAAATAATTAAACTAGTTCCAAAAGTAAGAAGCACTTCTAAAATCTTTTCTCTCTTAAAGGAATTCCTTGGAAGCATTGCAATAAATGCACCGCTGCCCTCTAATGACTAAATTTGAGAACAAGAGTCTTCATATTTTTTTTTGATCTTTTCCTTATGAAATTGAGTTTTGCTTCTAATTTGATTGCAACTTAATATGTATCCCAAGATTAGGCTCTACTGATTTCTATGGAATTTTACGTATTCAATTTGTATATTTTAAACTAAAACCGTGTAGCATTTAAACATTCCTTATTTTCTTAAACTCTTTTGCTGTTTTAGTGAGTACCACACATATACTGCTCATATTTGTCTGCAGGTAGCTTGTTTCTAAAGCCAGCTTCCAAGAATGAGCCAGGTATTCCCACAGAAACTGCATTTTACAATTAAATCCAGTTTGGTTGGCCATGTGGGAGCCCAGTCACATGCCACACCAACACTATGACCATCACACATAAGTGCCTCCTCCTCACTTCTTGGATTCTGCAAGCAGCTGAATACCTGGCTTTTTTACCAGAAGGGCCTAGGTTTGGCTATGGTCACACCTCCTCAACACCAGGGTACCATACTAGGGATAGTGCACTCAAGATATCTGCAAAAAATAACATCTCCCCTAGCTTATTAATGCAGTATCCTGCATTGGAAAGCCCACAGTCAAAAAAGAATAGGAGCAAAAAAATGAGAATGAGAATCTGCACCATTCTTCTACCTCAGTAACATGCAGAGCAAGAAGCACTGACTACTTGAAATGTATGAGGCTAGAAACGGATGGCAGAAAGGATAGGGAGAAGAGAGAAGCTTTAACTCTAAAGGAAAGAAGGGTATGTCTCTCCCTGTGTACATTGCCTCAAAACTCAAAAGCAGAGAGTGAGAAAGGTGGAGCTTGATTCCTGGCAAACTCTAACACCCAGCGCTCATGGAAGAAGGGCGAGTCCAGTGAGTGGAACAACAGACATGGGGGAGCCAAAAGCCTACTTCTCGAATGAGGTTGAACCCCTTGAAACATTGGGTTATTGCATGGTTAGAATCTTTGCAGTAATGATTTGTGGGTGATTGCCTGTCAGAAGGATGGAAGCTAGTTTGATGTATTCACAAAGCAGAGCACACATTACAAGTACATGGAGGATGTTTTAAAAGAAGGTCCAGACTGATCCTTGACTGAAATGTCTGGGTATATATTCGAAAGCATTACATGACTGGATTAAAGGGAGTAATGTGATAGCTTAACATGAATTGGATACTTTGGTTATGAAGGTGCATATTCTCAACAATGTATTTTCTGTTGGACTCACAGTTCACTGATTCCAGAGAACTTTAAAGAATGGTGAGTAAATGATTCAGCACATGAGTTACTACTATAGCATAAAGAAAGTCCCATGGGGGGGATGATCGCAATTGTGGATCACCATCCCGGTGATAAACTCATGAAGAGGTTGGTGTCAGGGAATGCTGTTAGTAAACAGAAGAAATTTAGTCCATTTTGGGCCTGATTCTGATGCGGGTGGGAAAGCTTCCTGACCGAATCGGTTTGGAAATTGTTTCCAACCCACTCGGATCGGGAGAGTCCGACCGACGGAGTACGATGCGTCCTGATGCTTCCAGATACGATTTGGTTGGACTCCCATTGACTTCAATGGATGTATATGTTCCTAACCGCATCATAATTGGGTCCTAGGTCGGGAAGACATGTTCCCGATCCGATTTGGAAGGAGCAAATGCCATTAGGAGGCCTTCCTAACCGCATCAGAATTAGGCCCTAGGTGGGAATGCTTTCCTAACTGCATCAGAATCAGGCCCTTGTGGCCTGATTCTGATGCGGTTAGGAAAGCATTCCCACCTAGGACCTGATTCTGATGCGGTTAGGAAGGCCTCCTAATGGCATTTGCTGCTTCCAAATTGGATTGGGAATGACCCAGGACCCTATTATGATGCGGTTAGGAACATATGCTTCCATTGAAGTCAATGGGAGTCCAACCAAATCGTATCTGGAAGCATCCGGATGCGTCGTACTCCAGCGGTTGGACTCTCCTGATCCGATTGGGTCGGAATCCATTTCTAAACCGATTCGGTCGGGAAGCTTTCCAACCCACATCAGAATCAGGCCCTTAGTGTTAAAGTTGAGATAGGTCTGGACAGTCAATTCTGAATGTTGAGGCAAATACTGCCATGGGCCTTATTCAGAGTATGGTGGGAGACTAGGGTGTTGGCTTTTCCTCCCAGGTGGAGGACCGCTAACTATATTTAGAGATCCCCACCAGGAATGTGGTGATGTCACTGACTTCAGTGGAGCAGTTACAGTGACAGGTCAACTACAAGCAGTGAACCTTTGCTGGGAGGGCCTCAGATTTCAAGACTAAACTGCCAAAGTTTGATGTTTATTCTTGAAAAATGGAAAATAAGGGGTCATGAAGCACAATAAGTTTGCTTTCTCTTCATGACTGTTATTGAAAAATGTGCCTACCTGGCACCATAGTGGCACATGGGGTGGTGGTGGTGGGACGGTAGGAATTTTAATGAGGGCTCTAATTAGCCATGTTTAAGCCAGGGCATGCAAAATGACAGGTGTTAATTTTGAAATAAATGACACTGAACCTTTCTCTTTCATCACCTTGCTCACAGCTGCAATTGGGCAGGAAAATGAACAATGAGGCATAATTGACCTAACAACGTGGTTGGCTTTAGTGCGGAATATTGCCTTACAGCATGCATCTAAGGAAAGGGAGGAAGTTATCCTCCTCCTCATGGGTGGCATCTGTAAATAGGAAGAGGTGGGATCCCCACTTGAACAGTTTAGTGCTGAGAATGCAGCCCAGTGGCGAAATCTTAGTGTGTCCAGTGAAGAAAACCCCCCTTTAAGAGCTATGCCAAACCCAATTGAAGGCCAATGGTACATTCTATTGATTTGGATCGTCACAGGGTGTTCAGAACTTCATGTGTCACCTTAAAAGTAAAAGCAACCTTGAGAATACATTTGCAGAACTTGTGCTGGGTGCAGAGACATCAAATCTCAGAAGAAAGCTTGCCGGCAATGTATATCCCACTTACATCTGGAGAAAAATGCAACATAGGCTTAAAAATGACTCATGCAGCTGCAGAGATTTTCTGGCTGTATTAACAAGGGAAGATAGCCTGTTTTTGCAATTAAAATTCCTGATTGAACACTTTTGTAAGTCAGCCGTAAATGAGGACCAAAACTTTGATCAGCTTTTTAGCGCAGTATGACATTGTATCGTACACATCTTAAATAGATGTCACTAACTCACAGTTGTAAAAAAAATAATTACCACTACATCGCATTTATATATTTAATATTGAATTTACCACTACATCAAAAGTTTCTACATCCCATTTTTTTACATCAAAACTAGTAAACGTATCTATAAATATGAGTTTTTTTTTCTCAAAACGAGCAGTTATTATTATATTCTATGGTATTGGTTTGTTTAAAGAAATTCTATAAGTAAAAACAAAGATGGGTAAGAGGCCATGGAAATACAATTAAAAATATCAAATTAGCAATGTTTCCAAAGTGTTATATATGGAATATATAATAAATAGGTTAAATATGTAACTTTATACAATTAAAAAAATATATTTTGAAAGGTCAATATAAGGTGATGCTCTGTGAGCCAGAAGTCATCACAACTGAGGAGACCAGTCACGGTAATTGATTTGTTTCAGGAACCCTCTTCTGCCATGAATAGACGAGGGAGGCAATCGTATAAATTTCAGAATCATAAATAAAAACAGCCCAATATTCTACTTTACTATTTTACCTAAAAAATGTATACGAAACTTCAGTGCAGCAGATAGCACAAAGTTTAGGGATTTACCATATTAGAAAATTAATCGTTTTTTCAAGAAATCAGTATCGACATTGAAACCTGAATTATGCGTTTCTGTATTCAGAAATAAAACCTATTTTCTAGTTAAAAAAAACAACTGGACAACAAATATATACAGGCATTTAAGGAAAAATATTAACAAAAAGGTTCTTATAATAACATTAACATTAATAATTATACACCATTCTGTTAAACTATGTCTTTTATTTTTATCATACAAAAAGCGTAAAAAAAGGAAATGTCACAGTGAACACAGAACATCATCAGACAATGAAGAAGTTAAAAAAACTATTACCAAACCAATCATGTAAAAAAGCAAACCACTCCAAATTTAACAAGAAATACACACTTCAAATATACCCGTCATCAGCACAACTCACCACATTTAACAAGAAAAACTACAAAACCTGTCAGCCAACTACATTACACAGATTCCTGCGTTTACTTAAACCAATTTTATTTTGATGTACAGCATTTTCCTGATGGATCGTACTTTTAAAGCTTGCTCACTACACTTTACACAAATATATACAATTCAGAGCAAGATGTAAATAAGAGCATGGCATGTGGTGAGTGAGTTTTTGTTTGCATGTCTGTTGTGCTTGTTCTGAATTGCTGTCCTAACAACTATAACTTGCAAATTCCAGTGGGTCTTCAGATTTAATTCTCAAGCAAACATCCATTTTAACTGTGTTTTTGTAACTGAATATGCATACAATGGTGGTCGGTACTCTATAGTTATGGTACAGATGATTTGTTTGTGTATAACTTTTGACCCTGTGGACAGATGTGCATGAAATGGGCCAAACCACTAGCTAAGTAAGCAAAAGTCAAGCAAGTCAAGTCAAAGTGTATGCACATCAATATAGTTGAAAGAAAGTTAAGGAGTTGGGTAGGGTCAAAAAGATGTGTTTTCCAGTTTTAGCTTCTATGGTAAATTAAATTTTGCTTGCACCTACAGTTCAAGCCTCTGAATGGATTTACACCAAACCTGGGATGATAGTAGCACTTTAATAAAAAATTATGCTGTTGTTGGATTGGTATCCATCCATCCAGTAGAGTAAGAGATATTGGCATTTTAAAACGTTGCCTGATGGGGTTGAAAGGGTTAACACTTTTACAGATTTCTACTGTTTAGGCATCCTAAATCACATTTGAATTTTTCTTCAAATGTGATTGCCTGGAAGAGCCACATATTTTATTGTATGACACAACCATGCATGCCTTAACCACACAGTCTTTACAATGACTGCGGGCCCGATTCACAGAATTAACTTAAGACTAAATCCTAAACTTACTACTATTTGGTATTCACAGAATGCACTTACTACTTTCGGGATTCACAGAGTGAACTTACTACTTTCGGGATTCACAGAATAAACGTACTACTTTCGGTATTCACTGAATAGATTTAAGACTACTAACTCTAAGTCCGAACTCGGGCTGGAAAATCCGGCCCGGAGGCGGAGCTTCCGGCTTGGGGGCGGAGCTTGCGGGCCGGAGGCGGTGCTTCTGGCCCGGAGTCGGAGCTTGCGGCCCAGAGGTGGAGATTTCAGCATGGCTAAAATCCCCACCTCCAAGCCGGAGGCTCCGCCTCCAAGCCGCAAGCTCCACCTCCGGGCCGGAAGCTCCACCTCTGGGCCACACGCTCCACCCCCAAGCCGGAAGCTCCGCCTCCGGGCCGGAATTTCCGGTCAGAGTTCGGACTTAGAGTAAGTAGTCTTAAATCTATTCTGTGAATACCGAAAGTAGTAAGTTTATTCTGTAAATCCCGAAAGTAGTAAGTTCACTCTGTGAATGCCGAAAGTAGTAAGGGCATTCTGTGAATACCAAATAGTAGTAAGTTTAGGATTTAGTCTTAAGTTCATTCTGTGAATCGGGCCCTGCATCTTTACCCTGCATGCCTTTTTACCCTGCATGCCTTTACAACTAATTTCATTGTAAAGGCATGTTTGGTAAAGATATATGTGTAGTAAAGATCCCACCCCGCCCCTTCTGGCCTGAGCCCTAAAATGTGGCCCTCCTGATTTATAATTTACCTGTCCCAGCCCTATTAACTACTTCAATCCCTTACCCTGAGCCCAGAAACCTGACCCCCTAACCCAAAAGGCTAGCCCTGTAAACCGCCCTTTCCCCCTCCCCTGAACACTACAACTCACCCCTGCCCTACCCCTGCACCCTACCCTGAGCCCTAAAACCACCCCACAGACCTAAAACCTACTCTCACCCACCCTCCCAGCCCCAGCCCAACTTATCAAGCAGCATCCCGGTCCTTCCTGCCACATGCCTTCCAGTTCCTCTCCCCACCCATCCACTCAGACAGCTAGAACACCGACTGCCTTAACCACACATATGCGTGGTTAAGACATTCGTGTGGTTAAGGCAAGCATTGTTCAGCTTGCGGATAAATGGCCCATGTTCTTAGCCCTGCATTGTAAAGGCCGTTACCCCACATATTTATGTAGCAGCATCCATCCATTTAGTGAAGAGTCTTGATTCAAACATGACTGACAATTGTATACTCAGACACATAATTAGGTGTTCACTGAGTGATCTATGTATGCTCACCATCCTTGACTCCGTGACAAACTAGTGAAGTGAAAAGCACAGTTAGAGTCACGCACAGGACATGTGTTTGCACAGTGCTCGTAGATGCACATTTAGAGGCAAACAGTTGGAAATTAACATGCTCACCGTCACTGATCAATGACATACCTGTGAAGGTAATGGCACAGTCACATAGGGCCCTATTATGATGCCACAGACAAGCTATCGGTCATGGTCCTTCTGACATCTGAGGCTGCAGTCTTACCACCGCATAATGATGCGGTCGGTTAGAGCAGAGCAGGCGAGGGACCGACCAACGCCTCCGACAGGCTCAAGGAGGCCATCGGAGCGTAATCCCTACAATTGGGGTGGTGCCTGTGGAGGCAGTGCCATAGGGATTACAATGTCCCATTTTCTTCTACCTTCACATGGTGGTCCAACCCCCATGTAAAGGAAGGTGGAATGAAACTTTGGGGGCCCCTATCAGGGCCCCTGTCCCCCTTCGGCCTCTGCTATGGGCCAAAGGGGCACATGTGGTGCATCCCCAAACATCCATGCACC
This sequence comes from Lissotriton helveticus, assembly GCF_964261635.1. NCBI lineage: Eukaryota > Metazoa > Chordata > Amphibia > Caudata > Salamandridae > Lissotriton > Lissotriton helveticus. Next base: position 641,510,821 of record NC_136071.1, on the reverse strand, counting down.
GTGTGCCAGGGACCACATGGTGCCTGGCACATGGTGCATGGATGCTTTTGAACTGCCCCTTTCCACTGCAGCCCTTTTCTAGGGCCACAGCACACGCCACAATGGAAAAGAGCAGTTTTCTGACCACCTGCACAGTGTGCGCATTGTAATCAGGCAGGATGGGCCGCCAACATATAGTCGGTCAGACACCTGCCCAAGGCACCTCCACTCATTCAAGTGCACATTAGGGTACATACTGATAAACCTGAGCAAGCGCACAGTCATTGACTTAGTCAGTCACAATGGACTGAAAGGCATAAGGACATAAAGTCACCCACTCAGGGACACAAGTTGGGATAAAAACAGGCTCACTGTCATTCACTTAGGAACACACCAATGGAGTCAAAGTCATAGTTACTAAACATGCTTTATGTAATAAAAAATAACAGGTTTCAAAGATTAAAGGAACATAGATTATCAAAGAATTAAGGTAAAAGAAACGAAAAAAGATAGTAAGATATATTTGTTTAAAAGTATGAAATTCAGCGTTATACCATATTGAATATGTTCATTTAACCTTCCAATTTGTTTAATTAAAAAACAATTAAAGTTTAAATTCCCTGAAGAAAAAGCATTTTTTGTGTGTTGCTAATAACTTTGGCTCCCTTTGATAAATCTACTAGAACCCTTTCAAAAATGTGCTACATTTTGACTAGTTTGTACATCGAAAGTTTTGGGGTGAACCGAAAAAGAAGGAGGGGGAGTCCGAAAAGCAAAATCCCCATGCAACCTTTTTTGCAGGGCCACAGAAAAAACTGCTGAATTGAAATGCACCAAATGTGACAGGAAGCCAGATTTTGCTCTTCAGAGTGTTCTTTTTGGGATTCTGCGCAAATCTGTGAAGTCGTTTTTGAGAAATTAAAGTTACAAAATAATTGGATATCTGTTCTCATGTTGCTGGCAGCCATTACAGATGATTCAGAAAAGGGGGTGGTGATGAACAGAGTGTCTGAATTAAGCAGACAACTCTTACCCAGTCCAAAGATCAGGGCTTGATCCATCACCGTTATTTAGCTCACTGCCCCATCCCAGCTCAGAACCTGGCTATATGCAAATTAGTCTGTCCTTGGCCCAGTGCATCATGGGAACAGGGCAGACCAAACTACCAAGCCAATTCTTCACCAGAAAGGAGACAAGCTACTGGGGACCGGTTTCTGGCATTTCAGCCTCGTCGGCCCGGCTTGCTTGAATCCTGATGGAGCAGTGAGCAAGGGACTCATGTCTGAGTATACCCTTCCACGCTTATGGTGGACAAAATGATTCAGAAAAGGGGGTGGTGATGAACAGAGTGTCTGAATTAAGCAGACCACTCTTACCCAGTCCAAAGATCAGGGCTTGATCCATCACCGTTATTTAGCTCACTGCCCCATCCCAGCTCAGAACATGGCTATATGCAAATTAGTCTGTCCCTGGCCCAGTGCATCATGGGAACAGGGCAGACCAAACTACCAAGCCAATTCTTCACCAGAAAGGAGACAAGCTACCGGGGACCGGTTTCTGGCATTTCAGCCTCGTCGGCCCGGTTTGCTTGAATCCTGATGGAGCAGTGAGCAAGGGACTCATGTCTGAGTATACCCTTCCACGCTTATGGTGGACAAAATGATTCAGAAAAGGGGGTGGTGATGAACAGAGTGTCTGAATTAAGCAGACCACTCTTACCCAGTCCAAAGATCAGGGCTTGATCCATCACCGTTATTTAGCTCACTGCCCCATCCCAGCTCAGAACCTGGCTATATGCAAATTAGTTTGTCCCTGGCCCAGTGCATCATGGGAACAGGGCAGACCAAACTACCAAGCCATTTCTTCACCAGAAAGGAGACAAGCTACCGGGGACCGGTTTCTGGCATTTCAGCCTCGTCGGCCCGGCTTGCTTGAATCCTGATGGAGCAGTGAGCAAGGGACTCATGTCTGAGTATACCCTTCCACGCTTATGGTGGACAAAATGATTCAGAAAAGGGGGTGGTGATGAACAGAGTGTCTGAATTAAGCAGACCACTCTTACCCAGTCCAAAGATCAGGGCTTGATCCATCACCGTTATTTAGCTCACTGCCCCATCCCAGCTCAGAACCTGGCTATATGCAAATTAGTCTGTCCCTGGCCCAGTGCATCAGGGGAACAGGGCAGACCAAACTACCAAGCCAATTCTTCACCAGAAAGGAGACAAGCTACCGGGGACCGGTTTCTGGCATTTCAGCCTCGTCGGCCCGGCTTTCTTGAATCCTGATGGAGCAGTGAGCAAGGGACTCATGTCTGAGTATACCCTTCCACGCTTATGGTGGACAAAATGATTCAGAAAAGGGGGTGGTGATGAACAGAGTGTCTGAATTAAGCAGACCACTCTTACCCAGTCCAAAGATCAGGGCTTGATCCATCACCGTTTGTTTCCTTCCCAGTGTAAGAATTGGCTTTTGTAGTCTGGTCTGCCCTGTTCCCATGATGCACTGGGCCAGGGACAGACTAATTTGCATACAGCCAGGTTCTGAAACTGGGATGGTGCAATGAGCTAAAAAACGGTGTTGGATCTAGCCCTGATCTCTTGACTGGGTGAGAGTACTCTGCTTAATTCATAGACTCTGTCCATCACCACCCCTTGTTGTAAATAATTTTGTCCACCCTAAGCGTGGAAGGGTATACTCAGATGTGAGTCCCTTGCTCATTGCACCATCAGGATTCAAGCAAGCCGGGCCGAAGACGGCTGTAATGCCAGAAACCGGTCCCCGGAAGCTTGTTTCCTTCCCAGTGTAAGAATTGGCTTTTGTAGTCTGGTCTGCCCTGTTCCCATGATGCACTGGGCCAGGGACAGACTAATTTGCATACAGCCAGGTTCTGAAACTGGGATGGTGCAATGAGCTAAAAAACGGTGTTGGATCTAGCCCTGATCTCTTGACTGGGTGAGAGTACTCTGCTTAATTCAGAGACTCTGTCCATCACCACCCCTTGTTGTAAATAGGCAGCCATTACAGGACTCCGGGATTTAATCCTATGTCCTGAACATGTTTAGAAAAAATATAGGGGGTCAGGGTAAGGATACGCCTAGAGCCCTTTGGGGAATCCAAAGGGACCCTAAAGGCCATAAACTGAAAAAGCAGCTACAATTCCAGTGATCCCATAGGACTCCCACTGGATTGTAAAAAAATAAAATGGTAGTTGGGGCCGCTTTATTTTGATAATGGGAGAGGGGTGTATGGGGGCCCCCCGCCCCTAACCTTTACAGGTCTTTGGGAAGCCCACACCAAGGCTGAAGATGACATATATAAGTGGAGGAGGGAAGTGAGGCCTACCTCCCATAGCAATTAGCGGTTCTTGTCTACTATGGTAATTGCTGAGATTACATGTAGCCAAATACCTTTCTAAAGCCTGTAACATAATGTGACAACAATCCATTGTTAAACGCCTACTAGATTTGCCATCTGCTTTTTACAATTAAAAAAACCAAGCCATAAAGCCTTTTTAATAAAGTTTCTTCATACAGACGCCAGATCTACAGCATCCGGCATAGCATTTCCCTGCACACCAGTCAAGCATATAGCTATTGCTCGAAGAGCCAGGTCTTGAGGTACTTCCTGAAGCGGAGACGGTCCTGGGTCAGTCGTAGGTGGGTGGGAAGGAAGTTCCAGGTCTTTGCTGCCAGGTAGAAGAATAATCGTCCTCCGGCGGTGGTTCTGTGGATTCGTGGGACGATGGCGAGGGCGAGGTTGGTGGATCAGAGCTGGCGGGTGGGGGTGTAGAACGCGAGTCGGCTGTTGAGGTATTCTGGGCCCATGTTGTGGAGTGCTTTGTGTGCGTGGGTGAGGAGTCTGAACGTGATTCTTTTGCTGACGGGGAGCCAGTGGAGGTTTCTCAGGTGGGTTGAGATGTGGCTGCAGCGGGGGATGTTGAGGATGAGTCGTGCGGAGGCGTTTTGTATGCGTTGGAGACGGTTCTGAAGTTTGGCGGTGGTTCCAGCGTAGAGGGCGTTCCCGTACTCCAGTCGGCTAGTGACGAGGGCCTGGGTGACTGTTCTTCTGGTTTCGGTGGGGTCCATTGGAAGATCTTTCGGAGCATGCGTAGGGTGTTGAAGCATGAGGATGAGATGGTGTTGACTTGTTTGATCATTGTGAGCGAGGAGTCTAGGATGAAGCCCAGGTTGCATACATGGTCCGTGGGTGTCGGTGCGGTGCCCAGCGCCGAGGGCTACCAGGAGTTGTCCCACGCAGAGGGAGATTGTCCGAGGATGAGGACCTCCGTCTTGTCCAAGTTGAGCTTGAGACGGCTGTGCTTCATCCAGTCTGCTACCTCTTTCATTCCCTCCTGGAGGTTTGTTTTGGCGGTGGCTGGGTCATTGGTGAGGGAGATTATCAGCTGGGTGTCGTCGGCGTAGGAGATGATGTTGATGTTGTGTTTTTGTGCGATGGTGGCGAGGGGACTCATGTAGATATTGAAGAGTGATGGGCTGAGTGATGATCCTTGAGGTACACTGCAGATGGTTTCGGTGGCTGAGGAGCGAAAGGGGGTGAGACGGACTCTCTGGGTTCTGCCGGTGAGGAACGAGGTGACCCATTCCAGGGCCTTCCCCTGGATTCCCGTGTTGTTGAGGCGGTGTACTAGGGTGCGATGGCATACGATGTCAGAGGCAGCTGAGAGGTCTAGGAGGATGAGGGCGGCTGTTTCTCCGTTTTCCATTAGGGTTCTGATGTCGTCTGTGGCTGCGATGGGGGCGGTCTCGGTGCTGTGATTTGCTCAAAATCCGGACTGAGAAGGGTCGAGCAAGTTGTTGTTCTCAAAGAAGATAGTCAGTTGTTTGTTGACGGTCTTCTCGATGACTTTAGATGGGAAGAGGAGAAGTGAGATGGGTCGGAAGTTCTTGAGGTCCCTGGGGTCTGCGGTGGGTTTTTTCAGGAGGGCGTTGAGCTCTGCATGCTTCCAGCTCTCAGGGAAGGTAGCTGACGTAAAGGAGCTGTTTATGACTTTCATCAGGTGGGGTGCGATGGTGATGATGGCTCTGTTGAAGATGTGATGGGGGCATGGGTCGGATGGGGATCCGGAGTGGACAGCGCTCATGATGTGGATGGTCTCTTCAGTGCTGATGGGGGTTCAGGCGTTGACGGTGATGGCGGGGTTCGCTGGGCTGGTGTCCGGAGGTGATGTTTGGGGTCCGAAGCTGTCGTGTATGTCTGCGATTTTGCGGTGGAAGGAGGTGGCGAGGGAGTTGGAGAGGTCTTGTGAAGGGGTGATGTCGTTGTTGCTGGTGTTGGGGTTGGAGAACTCTTTGACGATGCTGAAGAGTTCCTTGCTGTTGTGGGTGTTGTTGTCTAGTCGCTCCTTTAGCGATGTCCTCTTGGTGTTCCGGATCTGTTGATGGTAATCGCGGGTGGCGATTTTGAGGGCTGTCATGTTTTTCGTTGTCCGTTCTTGGCGCCAGGTTTTTTCGAGAGTTCGGCAGGATTTCTTTGCGGCTTTGAGGGCATCTGTGAACCATGAGGGTTTCCTGGGGGTGGTCTCACTGTGGGTGTTCTTTAGTGGGGCGAGGTCGTCGGCGCAGTTGGTGATCCATTGTGCGAGGTTGAGCGCTGTGATGTTGGTGTCAGGTATGTTGGTGTCGGCAGGTGGATTCTGGCTCAGTGATGTGGTGAGCTGGTCTGTGGTGATTTTGTTCCAGCATCTGTGGGGAATCCGGGGCATGTGGTGGTGGGATGAGGTCCTCTTGAAGGTGAAGTGTACGCAGCTGTGGTCGGTCCAGTGTAGTCCTGTGGCGTGGGTGAAGGCGATGTGGTTTCTGGCTGAGAAGATGGCGTCGAGGGTGTGGCCGGCGAGGTGCGTGGGGGAGTCCACTAGTTGCTTGAGTCCGAGGCAGGCGAGGTTGTCGAGCAGGGTGGCGGTGGCGTTGTCGTTGTTGTTATCCAGGTGAAAGTTCAGGTCTCCTAGGAGGATGTATTCTGGTGAGGCTAGGGCGTGCGGGCTGATGAAGTTGGTGATGGTTTCGCTGAATTGTGCGCGTGGACCCGGGGGTCTGTAGATGAGCGTTCCTCTGAGGGTGGTCTGGGGGTCGGTATGGATCTGGAAGTGTAGGTGTTCGGCGGGGGGGATGGTGTCTTCGGTGTTGGTCGTGACGCTGATGGTGTTCCTGTAGATGATGGCGATCCCTCCTTCTGTTTTGTTGATGCGGTCCCTCCGGGTGATTTTGTAGCCGTACGGGATGGCTATGGCGATGTCGGGGGCTGAGGAGGAGTTCATCCAGGTTTCCGTGAAGAAGGCGACGTCAGGTGCTGTTGTGTCGAGGAGGTCCCAGAGGTCGATGGTGTGCTTGTGTATGGAGCGGGTGTTGAGGAGGATGCACTTCAGGAGGTTGTTATTGCTGCTTGGTTTGGCGGGCGTGGTGCGGGTTTGAAGGCAAGTGAATTTGCAGGCTTGGCAGGTGAAGGGTCCGTGGGTGTGCTTGGGGGTGGCTTGATAGCAGGCGGGTGTTAGTCCGGTGTTGAGTGCATTGAGGGCGGCGGTGTCGTAACTCAGTTGGTTGGTCTGGGTCCAGCGAGGTCCAGGGGTTCTGGCGTTGGGCGTGGTCCAGGCGTGGATGGCGTAGACGGGCTTGTCTTTGGCGCGACCGCTGAGCGTGACCGCTGAGCGTGACCGCTGTGCGTTCGCGTGGTCTCCGCCATAAATGGCGAAGTGGGAGGGAGGAACAGCTGGGAGGCGGGAGCGGGCGGCGAATGGGGAGCAGGATTGGGTACAGAAGATAAAAGGGGGCACGACTGCAGGGGAGCAGCGGCGGGGAGCGGGGGGGACACAGAGTGGGAAACAATTACGGGGAGAGCGGCGAGGGGGCAAACCTCGAAATAAGCAGTGGCACAGGAAAAAATACAGTAATCAAAACAGTGGCACAAGCAGAATTAAAAGGGCACAGAGCAGAGAAATGCACAAAATACTCAGGGCAGCAGGAGCAGCGGCGAACTCGCGGCAGCAGCAGTGAAGACCAGGATACACACGGGGGGCGGTGTGGTGATTGGAGCGACCGGCACTGCGAACAGGGTCAAGGGTCACAGCTCACCACCGCACGGTCTCCGCCATAAATGGCCAAGTGGGAGGGAGGAGCAGCTGGGAGGTGTTAGCGGGGCAGCGAGTGGGGAGCGGGATCGGGTACAGAAGAGAAAAGGGGGCAGGGCCGCAGGGGAGCAGCAGCGGGGAGCGGGGGGGGACACAGAGCGGGAAACAATCACGTGGAGAGCGGGGAGGGGGCAAGCCTCGAAATATGCAGTGGCACAGGCAAAAATACAGTAATCAAAACAGTGGCACAAGCAGAATTAAAAGGGCACAGAGCAGAGAAACGCACAAAATACTCAGGGAAGCAGGAGCAGCGGCGAACTCGCGGCAGCAGCGGTGAAGACCAAGATACACACGGGGGGCCTTGCGGTGAGTGGAGCGACCGGCCCTGCGAACAGGGTCAATGGTAACAAAATGTCTGCCTATGGGCTTTAGCACATTGTAAACACAATTCATCTTTGAAAGCCTTTGTGTTTAACCCATGCTTTTCAGAATAAATAGGTCAGACCTCCTGACTTTGTTTTAACATTTCATAATGAGCAGATCAAATCTCTGAAATGTGGCATGACCTTTCCCAATAAAGCGATGAACTCTTCACTCTTTACCATTGGCTCTAAACCTCACCAACACAGGCCTATTCAAGCAGACTTAAACTTGCAACCATCATGCATACAGACATAAACTTACAAATATGTAGAAACATGCAGCTTGCAAAATAATCTACAACCCCACTCAATGAGGCCTAACAAGAATCATCACACTGAAAACCCTCAGGGTCTGTGCGAAAGAAAAGCCAACGTCAAAACCCTTTCCTACTGTGGTAAACTGTGAGATTACATGTAATAAAATACTTATCAGTAAACTTATAATTAAATACTAATATAGAGTAACACCTAATTCACACTTAGATGCTTATTGACTTTAAGATATGCTTTTCACAATAAATATGTCAGGCCTAGTGCCTTTATCGTAACATCATAATAAACAGAATAATGCCTATAGTCACGATCTTTATGTTGTCACCATTAACTACTCAGTTCTGCTGTATCAAGTATAAGCTTTATCACAAGCCAAAAAGTGCCATACAAGAGTCATTTTAGTAACGAGCACACAAATTTGGCCCAATCAAATCCTGTTTTGCAGGGAACCAACAAGTGGATGGACCCTTTCTCAGTATCTTTCTGAAAATCTCAAAATTATTTTTTTGGTTTACTACATAAGTTTTCAAAGTAGTTGCACTGTCAAGCCAGACGTAAATCCAGTGTACTTTAATGTAGCCCTGGACATCCAGTACTGCTCTCAAACACAAATCTGCACTCTGAAATCTAAGATTAATGATGGAAGAAGAGGTTGCTGGAACTTCAATACCCTCCTCAGGGCTGCCCTTCTCCCTTTTGTGCTGCTGCCAGAGAAAGACAAATTCCACAAATTATCTAGTTATCTAGCACATGTTAACAGCATAACAAAATCACTTGTGTCACCCTTAAAGTTCACGCTCAGGAGGCTGGATAAAAAGGGAAAGAACTTGTTTGTGGACGTGCACAATTTCCACCCAATCAAAACATGTACTCCAGGGCACCAACATGTGGGCGGTTCCAAAGCCTCTCCTAGGGATTCTAACATAATTGTCTGGCTACAACTGCTCTGTCAAGCCAGACCATAAATACTAGGAACGATATAGAGGGGCATAGAGTTCAGATTTTACAGGATGCCCATTTGAATTCAGGAAGCTGCTTTGTAATATCAATGTCCATTAGACTGATTCTTTGAGTTAAAGGCAGTGGCGGCCGATACATACTGACAGTGGTGAGGCGGGTGGAGGGAGCGTGGGCGGGACCGTGGGGATGGGGTATGCGGGGAGGGAAAATAAAATAAACTTACTTCATGCTGCTTCTGCCATCTCACGCCTCGGAGCTCCTCTGCTTCCTGGTCCCAGCAAACACTGGGACAGCAAGCAGCAGATTCTTCATCCAATCCCTGTGCTGCTCTCATGGAGCATGAGAGCAGCTGGGGATTGGCCTGAGCCAGATGCTTGGACGCTCCGCTCAGATCAGAGAGTCTCAGCTGTTTCTCCAACCTGGCTGTGCAATACAGCCAGGTTGGAGAAACCTAACTGGGCATGTCTGGCCAGCCTAAAACGGCCGCCTAAACAGACATGCATAGTTAGAAGAGCACATCACTCCGCCCCCTCACACTGCCGAGCCCGGCGCTGCCCATCCCCACACATGCTGGCTCAGCCAGTAGCTGAAAAATAAAACAATATTGCTTTATTTTTCGGCTGCTGGCTGATGCAGTGGGGAGACGCTCTTCCACCATTTCGGAGAAGCCGCCCCTGGTTAAAGGTAAAGCTCCGCCAACACACACACATTGGCAATATTTCCTTGTGAGTACACATAAGTGCAAAAATTGGTTTGCTGTTTCCTCTAGACATGTTCTACAACCGTTTTCTTTGTGACTTAGAAACAGGATGTATGTGTTAGCCTTTCTTTCTTGAAACACATTAGAAAGAGATACGAAAGCAATTATTTTAATGTGATAATGCACATACTCAAAACCATGAGAAGTAATAGTATTCGAGAAGTACTCGTAGACCATTACACACAGCCCCTGTTGAGAAAGTTTAGAGTTATTGATCAAAACTACACTTCATATAGCTGCTGATTCATTCACCTCTGAAAAGAAATGAACTGCATAATTCTAGTCAAGCATAGTACCCATAAGACTGCACTCAGTAGTGAGAAAGGAGAATGCTGTGCAGTATCCTCTGATAGCACATTTTCATTAAAAAAGGACAAACGATGTCTGTGTAGCTGAAGCATGAATAATTTTCACCTCCAATTAATTTATCATATTACGCAGATGATAAAAACATTTGACAGGAGGGTTAGATTTTCTGTTTTGGGGGCATATACCAGAAATTGATAAAAGAGAGCTTGTAATTTGTTCTCTGTGCAATTGTACAATTCAATCATGTTTTTATTTAAATTGGGCTGTATACTACACAGTCTATTTACCAGGAGCGCATTATTATTTTGCAAATTGCATTTTTATTATGTTTTACTAGATGATGAATAGTATTATCGGGTCTATTCTCTTTTCAGTTTTTAGCATTGTAGTTTCTTGGATAATTTTATATTCACATTGAAGAACTTAGCGAAAGCCGTGTGGGGCTTTTAAAAGATAAAAAATGAATGGGATACTGTCTCACAGATTCTCGTGCTTTTAACACCAGATAACCTTAATGTTTTTTTTTTTATATAGCCGTCTTATCTGCACATGCAGTATGTGATACACTATGTTGTGTTTCACTTGCAAAGTCGCAAATGAATGCCAAATGGATTTCATTAGACACACAGGCTTTATGTGCCCCCTTGTAATGTATGTGGGTACTTCCAGGAACTGAACATAAAACTGAACATAAAACAAACTGTGGAAGGTGTGGGTGACGTCAACAGCAAATGGAAATGCCTAGCCTAGCATTAACCGTCAATGAGGTCATGCCCATATAAAAAGGGCCTGCTATCTGTATTCATTCACTCGAAATGCTGAATCTTCCTTAGAAATCTGCCAAAGAGAGGAAACACATCAGTTATTAAACCAGGCCATTCACGGTTTAGTGTCCGGGTGGATGGGGCTGACTGTCTGTTCTCTCAGATACCAATCAGGGTCTTTTTGGAATAAAGAGCTAAAGAGAGGTGAGAGGTAAGAGTGCAAAAAAAGGATTGTTTAATCAGTCATTCATGCCTAGCTTTAAGAAATGACAAATATTGCCAAAAGGATAGTGTGTTTTCTCATGGTGGATATACTTTTGATCTTCATAACTTTTTTTCCTCAATGTTGAGACGGTTTGTACCAATGTCCTCACACCCCATCAATTTTGGGGGTGGAGCATTCCATTTGTTAACTGGAAATATACCTCTGCTTGCTTCAATATATGTAAATCCACAACAAAAAGTAAGGTGGACATAGGCTGAGGAAAAGATTGTGAATACTGACAATCAAGCACCTTTGTGGATGTTCTCAAATTATCTGGGAAATGCCTCTGTTCTGGGGTGGTGAGCGTCTACTACACTCATTTGGTGCAGTAGATGCTGTCTAAGTCCAAATTAACCCCCATGTTTTGTTGTACATCATCTAGGAACTAAGGAACGTTTTCATTACTGCTGTGGCATGGTTAGAAACATTATTGATTCCATGTTTTTATTGTTATGACAATGAAATATATCAGTTATTGTGCAATTTAGCAAGGTTCATGCATCAATATAATAGGTTGACCCTATGGATATTATTGCCACTACAATCTACTGTCTCAGTATTATGGGCAGCGTGGTGGCGAAGTTGAACTCTTTGATTAGCTTAGCCTGTCACTAAATAATTTTTGTTTATAATGATCAAGTTTATTAGCCCTAACTTGACTAGGGGAGGACCTGTGCTGAAGTGTTGTAAGCATTCCCTCAACTAACACTTACAAACAAAAGCAAACAAAATTAACATATCTAAAGCACTTGGATAAGTACACCATCATCAAAGAAATGAAAAATATAAATGGTTCTAAATGCTTTCAAATACATTGTAGATGCAAAGTAAATTGTACACGTATAACCATGATAAAATATAAATCACAGCCAATAATATATTAAATGGACTGCCCTCTAAATAACTATAGAAAGAGTTTCCTCTGAAGCCTTGTGCATCTCTCTCATGATATGATACAGCTCTCTTTTCATCATTTAAACTTTATTTCGGTTTGTTAATGAACCATAAAAGTACATCGAAACAGGAAAAAATACATTTACAACTCAACCAATACATAGTTACATCTCATTTTGAATATTTGCAATAAATCAGTTAGCGTGCGGTTTTATAGTGTGACAATAAAAGCACTAAGACAATAAAATACAATACAGGAGCTAAAAAATTTTTAGGGCACAATAAAAACTAGTTATTACTGAGACAGAGCATTCTACCCACAATGAGTGGGTTACTACAACGAATCAGTCTTCGTCTAGTTAACCACATCGAAAACAAGAATTTAGCAATAGCAGTAACTATCAATGCATTGGTATCAGTTTTTAAAATTCTAAAATAATCTATGTAGTTCCTAACTCCTAGATTCACACATAGCTGTATGATCCATTTTTTCCTGCTAGCAGAATAGGCAGGACAAAACAAGATCACATGGATTAAAGATTCATTTGGATCATTGCAACCTGGACAAGGACGAGGTAAACCCAATTTCCATTTGTCAGAATAGGAATGAAGAGGTAATGTACCATATCTGAACTGTAAGAACAATTTTTTTGCTAAGACAGGTTCTATAGCATCTAGTTCTTTCTCAAAACTATAGACATTCTTGAAATCCAAAAAACTGTCAGTGAGACTTGAGGGCCTGGTTGATCGAAGAACCTCTTCTAAGTTATAATATTTTATAGATTCAGCCAGGGTTCTCTTTGAGATGGATTTGCATGTGTCCTCCGGGTTGGACCAGAGATTCTCCATGCCAATCTTAGACGCCTGCCCCCTTATAAAAGATAACCACTTTATCCTCCCTACACCCGGGCGAGCCATCACAATCTTTAATTCTTCTCTGTAGCACTCGAGCTCCGGGACACTCCACAATCTACGCCAGTAGAGAAGCGGGCGTGAGGCGATTACTTCTGCGATAGGCCTCAGATTTATATCCAGCCTTAGTGGAACTAGAGGGGTGTTAGTTGGTAAGGAGAGCAACTGTCTAATAAATTTATTCTCTGTTATACTAATCTCATTCGCTGAACAATGGCCCCAGAGTTCCACCCCATATAGGGTGGAAGATCTGGTTTGTACCTTGTATATTTCCAGCGGTACACTGACTAGCTTATGGACACAGGATTTCTGTACTTTAAGAATGCCCCCCATAGACTGAGAAAGGGTTAAATTAGCCTTAGTCATTTGGGTTTCCCAACTCATTTTATCGTTTAAGGTCAGGCCTAGATAAGTAAAATTATTTACCCTTTCCAGGGCTCGTCCATCCATTGTTGGACAGGGGCAATTAGTTGCAGTACCATTGAACACCATGTACTTTGTTTTGTCTATGTTAATTACCAGATTCCTGTCTCTACAGAATTTGGTAAATTGGTCTAACACCCGCTGCATCCCCATAGATGTTTTTGAGAGCAGCAGGGTGTCATCCGCAAACATGAGTGCAGGAAATTTACCACCAGCTAGGTTAGGAGCGTCACTATTTTGTACACTAGTCAAGTCATCAACGAGGCCATTTAAAAAAAGGGAAAATAGCGTAGGGGCCAATACGCATCCCTGTCTAACTCCCTTCTCAATGGGAAAATCTCTTGTTAGCTGGCCATTTTTGCCATAACGAACCTTTGCATAGGTTCCTTCGTGGAGTCTTTTAAAGTGGAGACATAAATAGGGTGGAATCCCCATTGTTGTTAGTATGCTCCAAAGTTGGTTTCTGTCCACCATGTCAAATGCGGATTTTAGGTCCACAAATGTCAGGTAGAGACTCCCCCCATCCATCACCACATGCTTCCAGTAAAGGACCTGGAGCCGTAATAATTGGTCAATGGTCGATGTTTTAGCACGGAACCCTGCTTGCAAGTGGGAGAGGATATTGTTCTCACTAATCCAATCTTGCAAGCGTTGCAAAAGCAGTTTGGCATAGATTTTTTGAGTAACGTCAATTAGACTAATTGGTCTATAGTTTGACGGGGCCAGCGGAGATCCCTTTTTATAAATCGGAATAATTTCGGCCCCCAGCCAAGTGCTTGGGGGCTCTTGACCGTCAAGAATGGCGTTAAATATGACGGTCAAGTAAGGGACCCAGATCTTCGGCTCATCTCTGAAAAGATCACCGGGGATCTTGTCCAGCCCAGGGGCCTTATTACATTTTAACCCTTGGACTGCAAGTGTAACTTCCGACATAGTAAAAGGGGGGGAAAGGCATTCTAGGCCCGGTCTTAAAGGCGTTTTAAATAACGCGTTATAGGGGGAAGTAGTACTAGAGTAAAGATCACCAAAGTATGCACACCAGGCTTCCTCGGCAATGTTGGGATCGATCTTTACCTTCCCTTCTGGCTTCCCAGTGTGGACCAAGTTCCAAAAAGTACGGGCATCTTTCGCTATTAATGCTTGTTTGATAGCCTTCCATTTCTCTGTTTCCCATTCAGATTTTGCATGAGAAAGGAGGTTCTTATAAACGTTCCTTGCAGCCTTAATATTAGCTCTATGACCTGATTTGATGACAGAAATTAAAGTGGTCTTCGCCTTCCTACAGGACTGGTTGTACCAGAGATTTGTGGCACCTGCCTGTCGGTTAGTGCGTTTTGCCGGTTTGGAGAAGCTGTCCGCTAGGGTCATCATTAATTCTTTGTGTATAGTTAAACATTTAGCATCATTATCAGGATTGCAGGGATTATCATGCAATATATTTAGCCGCTCAAGCTGGGGAATGACACTTTTATACAGTGATGCCAGGTTATCTGGCGACGACTTGATAGTAGACCATCGAATTTTTTTACCAGCCTGTGTGATCCTAATGGCACTGGAGACCAAGTCGAGCTCTTGATACTCCCCGTCGTGGTTTGGCACATCCAGTGCTGCTACCAAGGGGTTGTGGTCACTTTCCACGCGATCGGATACGTGGAAACATCGTATCAGGTGCCATAAGGACATACTAACCAGCAGATAATCTATTGTTGACGAATGGCCCATTCCATTGTAAGTACTCCTTCCTGGGCTGTCCCCCAGAAAGCGGCCATTGCAAGCTCTAAGTGAGAAAGTGTATGTCAGTGTGGTGAGCTGCATGGCCATGGGAGTCCAGTTTTTGACTTGGTAAACATTTGGGGGTGGAATCTGGTAAGCGTCATCCTCGTCTGTTGTTAACTGTGAGACACCCCCGAGTGGTTCATAATGGCAATTAAAGTCCCCCCCTATTATCACCATGGTATCAGTTGAGAAGCTGTTTAATAGGGCAGTTAAGGACTCTAAAGTATGAGAAACCGTACCACCCAAAACCGGACGTAGATAGATATTAATAATCGCTATTTTGGGTGTGTTTCTGCGAGTTAGGTTATGGTTGTTTCCAACAAATGTTCTTTTCTCTCCCCGACATAAAACTCTCTACATATGTCTCTTTGCCCCAGCTCTTTGTGCCTGCAAACCTCCTACTGTAAATCTCTCTTTCAGCTCATATTGCCAGAGCATTCACTTCATCTCAATCCTGCTCGTTTCTGTCTATCCCTTTTTTGCAGTTTTCACCTAATTTTTTACATGTCTTATTCCAACAGAGTGTTGGAATTCTGTTTTTTTCTGATGTGTTGGCAAAGGAGAGGCAAGACAAACAAGATTTCATGCATGTTCTCTGGAGAAGTCACCCACTCAACATAGAATTTCCTTGAAGTGACTGGTGACCAAGTCCTGTAATGGCCAGTGTCTTTCTATAAGTACATAAACCTGAATATGACTGATCAGCTCCTCCAGGGAGCATGAACTTCACCTGTTGTTTGTATAATCCAACTCTATGTCACCTATGTTACTGTAGTGTTGTGTGATAATGTGCAGTAGGACCCTTGTGGTCCTAGGCAGATGCCTTACAAAGTGATGTAATTAGTTAAGAGGTGGTTGGGTGTGTCAGGGTGTGGTCAATAAAGTCTATGTTCATTTAACAGTGGTATGCTGAAGAATAAAGATGTGTAACAGAGTTCCATGTGTG
This sequence comes from Lissotriton helveticus, assembly GCF_964261635.1. NCBI lineage: Eukaryota > Metazoa > Chordata > Amphibia > Caudata > Salamandridae > Lissotriton > Lissotriton helveticus. The sequence goes on along the minus strand of NC_136071.1, from coordinate 641,495,057 downwards.
GTGTAGTTATTGCGTGCTCCAGCGCTGTAAAGGATGCTGCAACTAATGATGAGTAGGGGATAAGTGCCCCAAAGAAACACAGAGGAGCACACTCAGAGAGCCTGCCAGAAGCCTTCTGGTAAGGCTGAAAGATGATACTGTGCCACACCGTAACACAGAGCCATCATCCATACAAAGCTGAAATGCTAACAGTAACGACCACCAGGTATGAAGCACAAAGTTGAGAGTGGTGAAGACCATGTGTGAGAGACAAAACTGTTACTCACCATTGAGAAAGAAGATGGTGCCATACAACTTCTGCCTGGGCACAATGACCCAGATATAAGCATGCGGCTGATGCTTACAGAAGGTGCAGGTCCAAGCAAGCATCTGGACAGAATATACTCTCAAGGTCTGTGAGTATCAACACCAGTTATGATGCTGCTATGCATCTGAAAACACCACTGCAAAAAAGCTGAATATTGACGCCAGATGGACTGCATGAATCGAAACATTTGATGATGTTATAGATGCTCTAGAATAAGTACATAAGAAAAAAAATCCTCAAGTACTTAAAGAACCTGGCAGGTGATGGAGTGAAAAAACTGATAAAGAAAATACTACAAATTGATAAAGTATCATACCATCAAATCAAAGAAATATTGGGAGCCAAGATCAATCCAATGTCGAATGTCGACGATGAAGACAGCAAGCTGGTGAAACAATAGATGAGTTTTTCGAAAGACTTAATACACTCATCAAGCTTTGCAAATTCAGTGAATTCAATGAAAAAGAAGCCATGTGTCTCAGGGTCATCAATGGTTGCCTCTCCGATTTGTTCAGATAAGGCATGCTGTCTAGAAAAGCTACTCAATGGCTGTGAGAATTGAGGAATGTGCAGATCGACAGCTGCTGATATAGAAGCTAGAACAGTGCAGAATGAATCACATTGATCATGAAAAGTAAGCAGAAACACAAAGTGGAGGCCCATAATACAATGCCTCCAAAGAAAAAGAAATTGTGTTTCCAATGTGGATTCTCATTTCCACACTAAGGTAAATGTGCCGCCGATATACAACAGCTGTGGCAAAAAAAACATGTCATAAATGGTGTTTATGTTTTGCTTCTTGATATTTTTTGTTGGTTAAAAGGAGAAGGGAGCAGCGGTGGCTCCTCCGCTTTGGCGGAGAAGCGTCACCGCCGTGCCAGCACTTTTAAAAGTGTGAAAAAAAGAATATTAATATAATGGGTTTGAAACCTGTTATATTTTTCCTTGTGCTGAGGCTTGGGGGCGGGACCAGGGTGGTAACAGGCTGGGTGGGGAGTGCTGGGCACTGCCTTCACTGAGCATGTGGGTTTGGCTGGCCATCTGATGCTGGCCAAATCCACATGTGCAGTGACCTGCTTTCTAACCCCAGCTGCATTGCTGGGGTTGGAGAGAGCAGGCACAGGCTCCCAGTCTGTCATGGAGCATAAATCAATGGTGTTCAGGCCAATCCCAAAGCTGCTCTCAGCTTCAGGATTGGCCGCAGGCAAGGTTGGGAGCCTGTGCCTTCCGGGCAGTGAAAAGGAGAGGTCAGCAGAAAAGCGAGACACAAAGCGAGCATTGAGGGTGCAGGTAAGTAATTTTTCATTTTTTCGCATTAGTCTCTGTGGTCCCCATTTCCCACTACCACCCCCTCCCCCACTCCACCTCTTTTCCCAACACAACATCTCCTGGAAGAGAGCACACTGCCTCACATTCCAGCAATCTGTTCGCTCAGATTCATATGATAAATGCAGTGCATGGTAACATTTACTTTAGTAAACGTTTTCAGTTTTGACTATTGTTGGTGCAGCCAGTGCTGTTTATTTCTTGATATGTGATTTAGGATTTCTGTCCTTTTTCAGTAGAGAGCAACAATTTCCACTCACAGAGTGCAGGTGTATCAACCAGGACAGGCACTGTGTTCCTTCTCCTTTTTTGATTGGATCCTAAGAGGTTGTTGGGCTGATGAGCTCTGGGATGCACCTGCACTCTAGGACTGGTACAGAAACCAGGGAAAACTGTGAGCAGAATTGCCAGCACCCCAAATCTCACCTGTTACTCATGATTGAAGAAGAACACCCATCCTGAAACACATGTCTAGAGATACACAGAAATGACTGCACCAAAAATGGTGAATAATAAAGACTTTCAACTAAAGTAAATGTTATTGTGCACTGTATATACCACAGTGCTTTTTTTGCTTTTGCAGATTCTGAGTTGAACGGGCGAAGTCTGATTCTCTGTGTTCAGCCAGTGAGGAAGGACTGGATCCATTCTAGGGCTTTGCCATGGATGCCAGTGTCGTAGAGAAGTGCACAGAGGGTTTGGTGGGAGACGGTGTTGAAGACGGCTGAGAGGTCCAGGAGGATGACGGCAGCAGTTTTGCCTTGGTCGAGGAGGGTGCGGATGTCGTCTGTAGCAGCGAGAAGAGTGGTTCTGGTGCTGTGATTGCTTCTGAAGCCCAATTAGGAGAGGTCCAGGATGTGGTTTGTTTTGATGAACTCAGAGAGTTGGGCATTGATGGCTTTCTCGATGACTTTGCTGGGAAGGGGAACTCTGGGAAGCACCTGTGTTCTTGGAGTGGTACAGAAACTGGAGAAGAATGTGAGCTGCATTGCCAGCATCACTGAATATCACTTGCTACTCACTGCTGAAGAAGGACAGCCATCCTGAAATGTGTGTCTAGAAATACCCAGAAATCGCTGTACCAACAATGGTGAATACTCTAAAATGAAGTGAGTGTTATCATGCACTTCATTTACCACAATGCATCTGGGCTAATTGTGTGCTGTTATGCCAGGTCATGTGTGCCCTCATCCTCTTGTAATTTTGTTGGCATTTCTTCATTCATCTGTTTTGTGGCATTTTATGTCTTCTTTCGTTTATGCTATTTCAAGTTTTATTATTTTATTTTAAGTGTCACGGTCTATGTTATTGTGTGTTATATTATTTTAGGCCATTGTATTGATTTTATGTTTATTTTGTTCAGTTTAATATATGTCTATGTTGTTTTATTATATTTTTCATGCTATAATACACTCTCCTATGTTGTACATTGCATCTTATAACATGGTGCATATTCAAAAGTATTTTATGTTCATTCGGTTGCCTTTTTATTTCCTTTAAATGCATGGCATATTTTAGCTCATTCTTTTGTGTTTTTATTATAATATTGTTATATTTTACGTTTTATTATGTTGCATATTTTATGTTGTATGTTGTTATTTTATCTTTGGCTAAATTATTTTTCATTATTGATTTGTGCCAAGATAATGTGTTTGCAGGTATTTAGCATCATGTTCTTTTAGGTTTAATTTTATTTTATCTAATTCATATAATTTTTTCTGTTTTGCTGTTTGGTGGCTTTTTTAGTAAAGTAAGATTGGGAAACAATACTGATAACAAACAATCAGTGTAAACATTAACACCAAGAACAAAAAAAGGGGGGCTGGACTAATACGTGTAAAATGGTTAGTGGACGGAGTATAGTTAAGGTAAAAGAAAAAGGAAGGGTAAGTGTTTAAAAATGAGAAGAGAATATGGAGAGAACCACTCAATAAAAAAAGCAAGGAAGAGGGATGTACAGACATTGCCCCATCTTTGAGATGTAATGTAAGAAATAAAACTGACAATAGGTTAAATCAAAATTAGCGATCAAATTGGAATGTTTCAATTAAAATACAAAGAGGATCAAAACATGTAATACTCTGAGATTAATATCCCAAGTTTATTCACAAGGTGACTATGGGATCCAAAATAATCATGCACAATTGTTTAGTATATTATTTTGATTTTGATCATTCTTGTATTAGGCTACTTTATATGTTATGTTATGTTATTTTATGTTTTAGTATTTTATGTTAAAATTTAGTATATATTTTAAAGCTATATTATTAATTTAAGGTCTAACAAGGCAAGAATTGCAATCATATTATGCAACTCATATTATGTAAAGAAAACAAAGAGCAGTAAAATATATATATTTTTTTTATCCTCCTTGGTGTTAAACTCATTGATGGATTGCTGTGAAAGAAAACCTCAATAGGTTCTTTTTTAAGCATGCGTAACAGCAGGAGATTGAATACTTGTCTATTCTCAAGCAATGTTACCATACATATGGCAATGGCTAAAAAGATTTGTTTGTAATGTTGACATCCCTACAGATCTATGAGTGCGATTTTATAACATTGGGTAGAACTGCAGTTGTAATATGGTGAACACGCGTATTTACCCGAATATTGGCACCTGAAAATAATTTCATTTTTGGACAGAATGCAAATATGTGAACGCAATCTGCTTGTGCACTTGAACATCTCAGGCAGCATAAGGTACACCTTCTGACCCACTTAAGCATGATGTTTGGAAGTTAGTAAAGATTAAATAAAGATACGTCTTAAAATACTGCAGGTGGTATTTAGCAGCAATATTATTGTCTGTTTGTTTGGTATGTTTCATTAAGTTGAGGTATTTTCAATTACCCACTTCTTGAGAGGATTCCCCAGAACCTCCCAGTCCACAGCAGAACTTAAGGCCCAGGACAGATTATGTGCCAGTTAACAAAATAAAATCATGTAATTGATCGATTATGTCCTCAAAATATATGAAAGGTTTGTAAAACTGTTTCAAAAAATCCTTTTGGTCACATGACACAGAGCTAAGTAATGATGCTTCTTGAGGAATTTGAAAAACGGCCTGGATGGAATCAGAATTTCCTGTAGGCATCATACCTCCCTTCCAATGATCTGTCATGGCCAATTCAAACATTTTGAGTTTTATATCTCATTTTACTGTTATATTTGATGGTTTTGTTAGAATAGTAGATGCCTTTCTTTGAGGAATTGGGCTGCTGGTAGAGTGGGGTGGAATCCTGCTCAAGCAACAGCAACAATCCCTGTCAGGGTGAACCACTAAAAGTCAGTAAATTAACCTGTGCTTGACTCTCCGGCAGTATGGCGCAAAAGCAGTCAGGCTTACCTTAGTGGTAATGTGTAAAGCATTTATGTATTAGACAAACTGTAATAGAGTACATTTTTACAAATTTTTTGACACCAAAATGACAAAAATTATATCGGTAGAAGCAGAGTTTTGAATTTTTATAGGTTTAGGTGGGGAGGTTCCGAGGAGAGATGCGGGGTCCTACGTTGAAGTGCGTCGTGCAGCATCGGCTCCGAGAAGAAGCTGCGAGGCAAAGTTTGCATTGAGTTGCATCACGCTGCATGTGTGCCGGTTAGGCGCTGCAAGGCTTGCATCGAGTTGTGTCATGCTGCGGAGATGCAAAAATGCTTTGAGTTGGATTGCATTGTGCTGTGCTGCGTTGATTCTGATGGGGACCAGAGTTGGGCTAACAGAACCTTTATCCACACTTCCAAAGTTCCAAGACTGGGGAGGCACCACTTGGGGGTTAGGGCTCACAACAGGCAGAGTCCCGGAGCAGGGTTCAAGATGGTTGAAGCCTTTTCTGTCCCTGAGGCCCTGATCAGGAGGCCAGCCAGCTAGCTCTTGGAGACACTCTGGTGGTCCTCGGTTCAAGATTCAGGTCCAGTCCTTCTTACTCAAGCAGCAGGGCAGCATGGCAGTATTTCTTGCAGCAGAGCAGAAGAACAGTCCTTCTTTTGAGTCTTCCCAAGGTCCAGAAGTGATTTAAAGACTGGGTCTGAGGGTCCAATTTGTATACCTGGTGCCTCCTTTGAAGTACGAGGGGTTGCCAGAGGTTCCCCTTTCAACAGTTTTTGGAATTTCTGCCTCCCTGCAGTGACTCCAGCCTGTCTACAGGCACATAAGGCTAGTGTGAAGTTCAATGTGTGTGAACAGGGCACTGCCTATTTATGTGTAAGTGGGACTATGCACAGCTCCGCCCCCCCATCGCTCCAGTGATGGTCTATTCAGGCACACCTAGTCCCTTTATTGTGTTGCTGTCTGGGAGGAATATGCAACTGTTAACTGCCACTTACACCTAGTCATGTGACCCAGGAATGGACTGCAGGCAAATGATAAAACAAGAAAATCCTACATTTCTAAAAGTGTTACTTTCAAAATTGTGTCTTAAAATTCAACTTTACAATGGAAGAGGATTTTAAATTAGAATTTCTCAGACACCAAACCTGTTCCCAATCAAACTGTATTGCTTATTAAATGTCATTAGGTAACCCAATGCTATCCCACAGGACAGGTAGGCCTCACAGTAGCAAAAAACGTATGTGAGAGATTTCCACTACCAGGAGATGTAAAACTTAAAAGTACATGTCCAACTTTTAACTTACAATGCACCCTGCCATATAGGCTATTTAGAGTCCACGTTAGGGGTGACATATGTATTAAAAATTAATTTTTAGACTAGCAAGGGGGTTATTTTGCCAAGTCAAATTGGCAGTTAAAAACTGCTCGCAGGCTGCAATGGCAGGCCTGGGACATGTTTAAAGGGCTACTTAAGTGGGTGGCACAATAGATGATGCAGGTCCACTAGCAGCTTTAATTTACCAGCCCTGGGTATATTGTATACCACTTTATTAAGGACTTATAAGTAAACTAAATATGCCACTGGTTAGCAGTTGTAAAGAGCTCACAGTCCTAATTCCAACAAGACGTTTAGGGGGTGACACTGCAGAGAGGTTCAAGTCCAACACTAGGACATGTTGTTATTTTGCTTAGCATATTGCTATTAAAATGTTGTGAATTTGTTGTATGCAATTTTATGTTCCATGTTATAGCATTTTATGTTATCAAAGGCATTATTTATATACAGGTATATATGTTTTGGTACATTTTATCTTTTATTTCATCTTATGAAATGTTAATATCTGTTAGTACATTTGTATGCTTCTTGAACTTTTGTATATTATCAATTCTTGTATTTTGTATGTTATTTCATGTTTTGCAATATTTCAAATTTGTTTCCACTTTCTTTTGTTTAATTTAATGTGATGTTTATCTTATGTTAGGTTCAATCATGTTAAGGTGCTTTATGTTTTATGTCTTCACAGATTATATTATTTAATGTTGTAAGTACAAACCACAAACACATTAAATTATTATCCGTATCATGTATACTGAATAGTTGTACAGATTAAGACAATGTTGTGAGGCAATATTGTAGCTGTGTCCAGTAACAAACAGGTCACACATTTTTCAGATAGCCCATCCTACACACAAGAACCAAGTGTTGATGAGATTCAGATAGAGGGGCATACAGCATGATCTGAAAGAACAATCCACTTTAAAGAGAGATAACATGCTCCTGGGTTTTTGAGATTTCATCTCATTTAGGAAAATGCTTGAGCAATTATTTAAATGCAGATTCATAGCAGGGAGGTCTTGTATACCAGGGAAGCACAGTGGCAGATGGCATCTCTGGGGATCGGGGGGAGGCGAGAGGGCTTGCTCGCGAGCTAAATAAACTCAAAAAATTGAAACTTTTAATTTACCTGTACACAGCACATTGTCCTCCTCCTGTCTTCTTCTCCTCCCGTAACTGGCAGCAGCAACTCCCTTGACCAATCATGGCGTTGCTCTTAAGAGCAGCGCCATGATTGGAGGGAGCATCCTCACTCGGCGCTTCACATAGATACAAGCAAGAAGCAGCCAGCGCATGTTATCGCTCGAATTAAAGCAGGGGATGAGATACAATGTAGCTGCCCCAGTGGCGTAACGAAACTCGAGGGGGCCCCCCTGTAAAGTACATGGAGGGGCCCCTTCTGGGCTTACTCAGGAGCTATCAGTCCAGCATACTGTGCTGAGGGGGCCCCCTGGACCTTGGGCCCCTGCACTTCGTGGGATGCGGGGGCCTTTGTTAGGCCACTGAACCAGCCCTGCATGTTACAAAAGCGGCCAGCCTCTAATGCTATCTGTATCCATCGCGGAGAAAAAACATACAGCTAATTCTGAAGGAGAAAGCAATTGAACTTAACAATAGCTAAGGTTCTTAATTAAATATAAAAAGGCATGAGAGAACTTTAATAATCATTTATAAAACAGATAGCTCTTCAACCCACCAAACCCTTCATACACAAAAGCCTCAAAAGCTCCACTACACGGTGAAAAACACTAATGAACATATGAAGATTAGTGTGAGCTTAGTACATTCAGCACTTCACTAACAATAAACTTCTTCTTAAGAAGATAAAATCCTTCAGAAGTCACAAACAAACCGCCTAATTTGGCACCTGTTGAACTCAAAGAAGAATGAGGTAACAAAATAGATCAAAGTGATAGAAGGGATAATACACAGAACAGAACCAACAGAAAATAGTCTACTAAAAGTAATTTCATTTATTTCACAGAATGCATAGACAGTCACATTTGGGAAGTGTTGGATTTGAATTAAAAACCTACGAAACCACAAGTTCCAGCAAGGCTGAAATCACCACAAGTAAACTGTCAAGACCTGGAAAAAAAGACTTAAATCTCAATCTCAAAAAATCGGAAGGCCTACTTTTATAGAGTACATTTCTGAACCCCAAGAGACATTTCAAGCAAGAGGTTCATTTATTGAAACAATAATAATGATCATAACCTCTGACGAACGTTTATCAACGTTCATTATCAGGCTGGTTTCCAAGTGAAAAACAATTAGAGAGCACTTTTGAATTTTATATGAATGAATAAAAAAATATTTATTGCACAACTACTTAAAACCATTCGCAATGTGTCTTACATTTATAAATGAAAAAATGAACAACAATGCAAACCAGGAACCGTTATAAAATTCGTTAAAGAAATGCTCATTCATCTTTAACCCCTTCGATGCTCATGACGGAACGGTTCCGTCATGAGCGTCGGTTGAGCTGTGCTCATGACGGAACCGTTCCGTCATGAGCCCGTTGGCTCATTAGAACGCTCAGCACAGCGCGAAAATTCGCGCTGCGCTGAAGCGGTTAACCCTTTCTATGCTGATGATGGAACCGCTCCGTCATCAGCTGCGGTGGCGCTGTGCTGATGACGGAGCGGTTCTGTCATGGCCCGGCCGCCGTGCCTGCACGGCGCAGATTCCGCGCCTGCGCTGGGCATTCTATTGAGTGGGCGGGGCCATGACGGAACCGCTCCGTCATGAGCACAGCCCAACCGCGGCTGATGACGGAGCAGTTCCGTCACCAGCATGTGGCCGCCGCCCCGCCCCCTTAGCGCTGCGGCGGAATAGCCACCGCAGCGATGCGGTTAAGAAGAGGAGTTATTTTAGCAGCAATTAAGAAATGAGAGTCCGATTCAGTGTCTTGAAGCCATCGGGCAGCGGAAGTGTAGAACATTAGTGACATCTAAATCGGCCACCTTGTATCTAAGCACCACTGAGTTTAGGGTGTCTGCGTGCCTTGTGTCTGATCCCCTTTAGATAGATATATTGTTTTTAAGAGCTTCTGACGTTGTTGTAGCAGGCCAGGGTAGGAGCAGAGTCAATGTAGCTGAGACTCCTTTTTATAAATACAGATTCTGCACCTGGTTATGGGGGCCAGGCATTTCCATCCAGGATTTAGTTCTTTGGTCGGTAGGGGCACTAGTCTGGCCCATTGAATATTTGTTAATGCCTTCCTCCCAAATGCTTGCTTTAGATACAGCTGTATTTGATGCTCTTTATATGTGTTATCAGCCCCAGGGACCCACCCCATGCTGTGTAGCTTTCTAGGTCTGCTTCCTATGACAGTTGGTAGATATGTTTGTTGAGCGCATTTTTAATTGCCACGTAGCTTAGGCCCACTCTTCCCCAGTTTTCTGTTGCAAGACCCAATGATTCCGCAGCTTCCTGCATACAGCTTATCCATGGATTGGATGTCTCTCTTCGTAAATTAGGTCTCCAATTGGTGCATTTAACACTTGATAATAATATTTCGCCTGCATTCCTAGGTATTCATTGTGCTGTAGCACCAGACCGAACCCCAAGCGAATCAGGCTGCTCCAGGTGTATGTTGGTAGCTTAAAGATACATTTGTACGCCTGACATTGTGATTTCTTTAGTATAATGTCCATTTTGCCTGAGAATGCCTGCTGTGCATAGCCAGCTTTTGCTCTTATTTTGGACAGTATGACTCTTCTTATTGGAACTGACGTTGGACCTTGCAATTTCTCGTGGAGTTTACACAGAACGTAAATTGACAATTGCGCTTTTGAGTGCATTTTTTGTAGGTGTAAGAATGCTTTCCCGGTGTCACTAAACCATGCTCCAAAATAGTTGTATGATTTTGCGGTAGAAATGATCTCATTGCCCACTTTCCATTTGAGTAGTGCTTTTTTTGCACAATGCCTAAATATCATAACTTTAGTCTTGAGTGGATTTATGACCAATTCATTGGTCTCGTTATAGATGTTAAGACCCCTTTGGAGGCCAATTTTGGTATGATCCATCACAACCAGGTCATCTGCGTATTGCAATATTTAAAACTTGTTGAGGCCAATTTTTGGACTGGTGAAGTTGGCATTTTGGAGCGCCTTCCCTAGATCTGCTGTGTGTAAATTAAAGAGTGTTGGGGCAAGAACGCAGCCCTGTTCTAGACCCCGGTCTGTAAAGCATTTTTAGTTGTTGTGTTATCTGCTAGTTTAACTTTTATCCAGGTTTTGCTATAACAAGAGATAATGGCATTCAAGAGCCTGCTCCAATGTCCCAGTTTCTTAGGTTATTCTAAATCTTGTGGCGAGAGACCCCATTGAATGCCACAGAATAGTCGACAAAGCAGGCGTAGACAGATTTTTTAATTTGGTGTTAGCTTGCTGGCTCAGATAAGAATGGCCACTATGTTGTCAATTGTCGACCCTCCTTTGCAAAACCCTGTTTGATATCGGGGGAAGATGTCTTTGTCTTCAATCTGTTGAGGTCTGCCAATAGGGTGCTAGGTTAAGCTTGACCTTCCATGTCCAGAAGGGCAATCAATCTATAGTTTTTTGGCTCTGTATTTCTCCTTTTTTGAATATGGGCTGTAGCAGTGAGCCACTCTATGAATCCAATACAGTGGCTTGCAGGCAACATTCAGTGAATAGGGTGGATAGAACCCTACCTCAGGTCTTCTATGAATATTCCTCCGGGAACTCGTTGGGACCGGGGTCCCCATCTTTTCTTATCTTTTTTCTTATCTTCTGAATGGCTGGACCATCTTGATCTTTGCCTCCAGTTTCTGACCTAGGCTCATCATCACCATTTACATCCTCAAGTAGGCGTTCCTCTAGGCCTGCCTGCTGAACACCTCCGTTACTTTCTATGTAGATGGTAGCTACGTGACTTAGCCATGGCGTGTCCATCTACTTTGTGATTTTTCAACCTGGCAATGTATTGCCAGACTGCCTGTGTTTATGGTCCTTGAATAGTTCATGGATTTTGATCCATTCTTTCTCGAGATTCTTCTGTTTTAAGTTCCATGTTAACTGGTTGCATTCTAAGCTGAGTACTCTGCACCTGTGCTTAGTGGCCTGTATTCTGTTGTTCCGGTAGTTACTTTTTGCCCATTTTAGGTCCCGGGTTGTTCTCTCCGTTTTTTGTTGTCTTGCCAGGATTGCATGACACGTGGAGTGTTTACTCTGAAGGTGGTCTTTGCTCCTTCCCAAAGGGCTGTTTTCAGGGCAGAGGTCCATGCACCCCAGCTTTTGATAGTGTGTTCGATGCTGGAATCGTTACCTGTATGTTCCTGTTCGTCTGTCCATGATTTTGGTAAGTCGACTCTCTGCTCATTCCATCTTATCCTCCTGATTAATAAGTGTTCCTCCATGCTTCTGGAGTGTGCTAGAGTTATAACCTGTTTCTGGTGTTTAGTGTTGATGCTTAGTTCCACTTGAAGGGCTGCATTGTTGCTTGTTTCATGAGTCACTATTGTAAAATGAGCTATGTTATGACCATGATGATTGCACAGGAATATGTAATGAATTGTTGTACGTTTGTTGTAAGTGAGCATTTCTGTTGAGTCTGGATTTAGATTTTTGTTTAATGCCTCGGCGGACTTAAAATTGCAGTTTTGTAGGAAATCGTTGAAGATCTTTTCAGAGCTTGTTAGATACTTTGTTTCGTTTTCCTCCATTCCTAGATGGTGGAGGTTGAAGTCGCCCCTGATCACCTTGGCGAATGAATGATTTATGCATAAGATTTCCTCGATTGTGGCGATTGTGGATCTTGCTGTCTCCAATTTTGCCTGACCCCAGACATTGAGATAAACATTTCTTATTAACAGTGAAGATTTTCCTTCCTTATCCTCTTTTCCTCCCACTATGAATGCCTGCAACATTTCTGAATCTGTTTCTATTCTCCTTGTTGTGAGCTCTTTTACACGTTTTATGTAGTCAAAATCCCCCCTGATGGGCTGCCATGGCGTTGATGTCTGGTTGCTGGTTCATGAAAGCTGGCAAAACCTTCCAGGTGAGTTGATTTTGTGGTCCAGGTTTCTTGTAGGCATACGATGTCATCTTCCTGCATTATCTTCCTTGCTCATTCATGTTTGAGTGTTCTCTGTATACCAGCAACGTTCCAAGATACAATTTTGATGCCCAATTGATTGGCATTATTGGTGGACTGTGTTCCCGTATCTGCGGACCTTATTTGTTTAGGATTACACAGTTCTTTGAGGGCCTCCATGTTGTCAGGAATGGTGAGAGACATGCATTGTCTCACTGCTTGTCCTGTCTTGCTCATCCCTCCTGCTAGGTTTTGGAAATGATTTATCTGTTACTGATCTTTTTCAGATCCTCCCGGTCTGGGTTCTTTCTGATATACTCAGATTATTGTAATCCTGAAATAATTGTGTTTTTGTGGTTCCTCTCAATACACTCTGTGAATTTTCCTTGGCTTTCTTCGTGTTTTTTGTGTGTTCTTTATTGGTTGATGTGATATAGGAGGATATTTTTCCTGCTTCAGCTCATGTATTTCTATGCCCCAATTTTCAAAGCTTTCTTTTTCCTGGAGGACTCCTTCGAATTTGCGATGACTCTTCCATGTCACTATGGTGTTTTCCTGGTTGTTGTTATACTCTTTGGGTGCAAATTGTACCCTAACCATGTCTTCCCTTGATGTTCCTAACAATGACTGTATGTGTTGGAAGAGCCTCAGTAGATTTGCCCGGTTGAGTGTATCATGCATACCCTTTGATTTATACAAAGGCTGGAATAAAATCTTCCAGTCACTGTGTTTGGGAGCAAGATTTGTTATATTTTCCTTAGCAGTCTGTGAGTTCATCTTTCCTTTGTGCAGTTCGCCATTAGGTGGGTCACAAGCTAGGCTGATCATTTGAGTTTTTATTGATGTTTTTATCCCCCCTTTGCGAGTTCCTCATGCTAGATGTGATGTGTCTCTTGATGTTTGTCTTTTTTTTCCCTGTGGGGAGTTTTTTGGTTCAAAAACGACTGAGCCTCCGTTAAATTTGCTCCTAGGGATGTAGCTGGTGGGGATATGATGACACCCATTATATTCCCTTCTCCATATGGTTTGCTTTCCTTGGGCATCTTAGTGAAAATTGGATAAGACTTCATGTTTACTAGCCCAGGTTGATTCTTGGATGGCTTTGCTGTTGACACTATGGAATCATGATGGGGATGTCCCCAGCTTCTTCTGATTTGTGTCATCTTTTGGCGTTTTTCCAGTTTTTTTATTTTTTTTCCAGGTCTTGACAGTTTACTTGTAGTGATTTCAGCCTTGCTTGAACTTGTGGTTTCTTGGGTCATTGGTAGCTCCATAATTGACAGATCACCCGACTTTGTCACCCCTAACAATTTTTTTGCTGGTTCAAATTTTGAGGCAACCCATGTTGGATTTTCTATTTCAATACCTTGTTCGTCCTTCATTGAGTTGGAAATGATGGAGTCCAGCACTCTTTTCGCAAACAATGTTTTTTTGCTGCAACTGACAGAAGTTGGAGGGGCATCCAGCAGTCTTGTAACTTTCCTTGCCCTTCTCTTTTTTAAGTTGTTCTACCTGGTTTTCTAGTGAGGTTGAGCCTTTTGTGACTGGTATAATGGTTTCTTTGTTCAGGATTTCATGAGCCGACGGGTTAAAGCTCCTCGGCTCTTTTATCATGGATAACAGGATTTTAGGGAGAGTTGTTAGTTTGTCTACACTATCTGAACAGTGGCACTCCCTGGCCTTAAGCCCTTTTCTATATTGTCTAATTTGGCTAACATTTTTACAATTGCTAAGGTTATTGTTTGAATTATGTCCATTTGAATTTCCAGTTTGTGCAATTGCCAGGTAAGGTCGTTTGTTGCTGCTGTGAGAGTTGTATTTATTGAGGATAGCAATTTGTCTTGATCCTTGGTAAGCTACAGGCTGGCAATTGAGCAATCCTGCATGGATTTCCCTTGTGCTTGTGCTTTGGCGTGAAAATCAGAGAGTTTAGACCTGAGCTGAGGTTTCGCTGATGTTTCCTTGTTTCCTGTCCTTGTTGTGGCAGGTCCTAGTCTTGAATATCACCTGGGCTCCGGGGGTTGATTGTTTCCAGTTCATGTTGGTACAACATGTTAATGTCTCCCATATCACCTGTGCACAAGAATGTGGGGCTGCTCGTACCCAACTAGCCTAAATTGATGTTATATGTGTGTATTTCCGCCTTAACTGTTAATAACTTTTTTGTTTCTTGCTGCTGATTTGTATTCTCCAGGGCTCTAATTCTAGTTTTTGAAGGACCTTGCTACTCCCGCTCAAGGGCAGAGTATTTTCACTCGGAATTATTCTGGGGAATAGCCTGCTTAAAGGGCTAGTGGGTGCTTGAGAGAGGAATCTGCCAACTTCCCCTCAAATCCCTTTCCTTCGCCATGCTTTATATCCTTTATGCCCGTGGCTGTTTTAGGTGTGGTCTCCTTTAAGCTTGGGGAGGGGCCTCCTGTATGGAGGGGAGGGTGTCCCCTTGAGAAATATTCCAAGAGTGTCTTATTTTTTGTTTCTCGGCCCCTTCCTGTTTCCTTTTTCCGAGTATACCTGGTATTTGTCCTTGGTATGTTTCTAATTTTAGTGGGGGTCATTGCCATATTTGTTGGTGGTGATTCACTCTCATTTGGGTAGCTGGAAATGGCCTTGCCCTTGTACTTCATTGGCTTCCCCATGTTTTTGTTTGGTACGGGTGGGACTTCTCATTCACTGTCTATTGGTTCATGAGTATTTGCTGATTCACTTGCACTTTCCATGGAAGTGACAAGGCCGTATTCTTGAGTTGTGGGGCATCCTCTTGGTCCGCTTACCGCCTTTCACCATTGCTCTTCTTTGTAAAGAAATTATGTGGGCTATCTTCCAGCCCTCGCCAAATGCCTGTCTTTTCCTTGCAGTAGTGTTTGCCCTACTGCATTTGGGGTCCAGAGGGCTCTCCTGTGTATCCTGTGCATTTCACTAACTGACTTCCACTCCCTGGGGCTACATTGACACCCACTTTCTTAATCATCTGTATTCCCAGGAAGGAAAGGATGTTGAGGGGGATGGCAGTGGGGTTAGATGTGCAGTCCACAATGAAGTGCGTGTGCTGAGCGGGGCACTTGAGGTGGGTCCACAAACTGACCCTGGAACCTAGCCAGGCCGCCTCCGTTGACCTCCCAAGGCCACTCTCTGCAGTGGCGAGCTGCTGACGCTGCACTCACAACTTGCACTGGCCTTGTTGGTCTTGTCTGTCTTTTCGGGATAGCAAGGTAGCATGCTTCCTCTTGCTGTTCGCTGCACCCTGTGTGCACAGTGGGGGGTCTGAAGAACAAGAGGTGAAGATGAGTGAGAGCTGTGTGGGGTGGGGCCAAAGCATTGGCGCTTATCCCGATGCTGGTTCTTTTGCATTGCAAACCTATGGCAGCTCCACTCCGCTCACTGTGGCGCTGATGGTTGCTGGTTGCAGATCTCGCTGCCCCACGCTGCAACCCCACTTCCTGACTATCTCTGCTATCTCGGCTCTTGCTGCTCCCCATTAAGTCCACATGAACTCCTTCCCCTCACACAGTCTGTGTGTGGCTGCCTCTGCCTCCTGGTCCTTGGTTCACTTAGATGTTGGGCACAGGAATGTTGTGCCTTCTTAGTCCTTGATTGGATACCTAATTGAGTACTTTGTCGTAGCTGCGCATTGCTCTATTGATCCATTTGCTATGGGCCACCTCCCCCCTTCACAGCTCCAGCCCCGTGAGTTTTATATATAATAGTACACTGTATTATAGGTGTTGCAATGTTGAGTTTATTTTTGATTGTCCATAGCAAAAATGTGCCTGACATTTGAATTATGGTCTGAAAGATATGTCTAAGTGTATATGAAACATTTGCATGAGATGAGAAATGATTGTAAATAAATACATGGGCCAAGAGAATTCATTTACTTGACCCGGAATTTAAAGTGCTGGCCTAAATAATTTCAGCTTGAGTAATTTGTTCTAATACACTTTTAAGAAAGTTGACATATTCTTGTCCCAACCATTTGGTGCCTACAACCTGTACCCTGAGTCACAAAACTAGGTATAGCTGACAGTTGGTTTTGTTGTGTATTGTTCCAAGACAGTGAAGCAAAAGGGCAATAGGTTTAGGAAGAATGGGCCATCTCTGACTTGATAGACGGGTGGAGCTGACACCTACATCACTTGCTTATCACAAATCCTCTGCATCAGCACACTCACAAAGAGTTTAACACTTGTCTTGTGTGTACCTGGACAAGCAGAGGCCATGTCAGGAGGCTAAAAATGCCAAGCACCTCTGGGGATGGAACTATCCAGAAACCTCTCCTATTTCAAAACGAGCACCAACGAAAAATAGTGGACCCTCAGACCTCAATCTGGTATACACCTCTGGACCTGTGGATACTGCAGAAAGGTTGCTGTTCAGCTCTGCTGGAGAAGGACTGCTACTCTCCTGCCCTCCAACTCTGCTGCCCTGCTGTCTGCTACCTTACTTGCCAAGAAGGATTCTTGGACCTGTACACTTCATCCCAGGCTGACATGATTCCAAGGGTCAGCTGATTGACCTCCTGTTCTGAGCTACAGGGACATAACAAGTTCACTGCATCTGCCCAGCTGACCTGCTGCCTGAAACTACAGCTGGACCTGCAAATGGGAGTGCCTTAACCCTGCTGGCCTCTGCTGGAGTGAGTTCCTGATCCCCAAGAGAGGCCCATCAGGTCCTGGACCCTTGGTCTGACATCGGTTGAGTTCCCACCCAAGAAAAGAAGAAATTGGGCTCTACTGAACCCAGGCAGGCCGATGCTCACCAAATCTTGCCATCCATCAATGCAAAGCTCCAGTGAACCCGACTCTTCATGCTACCGTGACCGCTAGCACCAACCGACAACACGAGAAGTGCACTTCGCATTACAGCATCAACAGCTGGTGAAGACCATAAATGCAAACCTCCATCAACGACCGTCCGTGCCACCCAACGGAATCAATTCGCTACAGTAATGGCTGTCCACAATGTCCAACCTGCTCTTCAAGTTACAATGTTGATCATCCGCGATGCTCTCCCTGCTCCTTGCAAACCCTCCAACCTGCAAACAGAACTCTTTCAGCTGTATTAACCTTGTCCCACTATACGGCCCACGCTCCATCGTGGTGGGCCTCAACTTGTGACTTTCGCAAGGTCTTGCACGACCAGATACTCGTGAGGGACACTTTGTGCTTTTACGCGGTATAAAAGGGGGTGGTGATGGACGGAGCATCTGAACCAATCAAACACTCACACCCAGTCAACAGATCTAAGTTGAATCCATCACCATTCTTTAGCCCACTCTGCCACCCCAGTTCAGACATGGCCATATGCAAATCAGTCTGACCCTGTGTCTCATGGGTACAGTCCAGCCCGAACTGCCAAGCCATGCCTTCCCTGGACCGGAATCAAGCTTCCTAGGACCGGTTTCTGGCATTTCAGCTGTCTTCAGCCAGGCTTGCTTGAATTCAGTGGCAAAGTGAGCAAGGGACTCCTGTCTGAGCATACCCTGCCAACTTATGGCGAACAAAGCGGTACAAAAGGGGGTGGTGATGGACGGAGCATCTGAACCAATCAAACACCCACACCCAGTCAACAGATCTGGGTTTAATCCATCACCGTTCTTTAGCCCACTCTGAAACCCCAGTTCAGACATGGCCATATGCAAATCAGTCTGACCCTGTGCTTCATGGGAACAGTCCAGCCCGAACTGCCAAGCCATGCCTTCCCTGGACCAGAATCAAGCTTCCTAGGACCGGTTTCTGCCATTTCAGCCGTCTTCAGCCAGGCTTGCTTGAATCCAGTGGCAAAGTGAGCAAGGAACTCACGTCTGAGCATACCCTGCCAACTTATGGCGAACAAAGCGGTACAAAAGGGGCTGGTGATGGACGGAGCATCTGAACCAATCAAACACTCAAACCCAGTCCACAGATCTGGGTTTAAAACATCACCGTTCTTTAGCCCACTCTGCCACCCCAGTTCAGACACGGTCATATGCAAATCAGTCTGACCCTGTGCCTCATGGGAACATTCCAGCCCGAACTGCCAAGCCGTTCAGATGCTCCATCCATCACCACCCCCTTTTGTACTGCTTTGTTCGCCATAAGTTGGCAGGGTATGCTCAGACGTGAGTCCCTTGCTCACTTTGCCACTGGATTCAAGCAAGCCTGGCTGAAGACGGCTGTAATGCTAGAAACTGGTCCTAGGAAGCTTGAATCCGGTCCAGGGAAGGCATGGCTTGGCAGTTCGGGCTGGACTCTTCCCATGAGGAACAGGGTCAGACTGATTTGCATATGGCCATGTCTGAACTGGGGTGTCAGAGTGGGCTAAAGAACGGTGATGGATTAAACCCAGATCTGTGGACTGGGTGTGAGTGTTTGATTGGTTTAGACGCTCCGTCCAGCACCACCCCCTTTTGTACCACTTTGTGCTTTTAGGCATTATACTTACATTTAAAATTGAATATCTCTGGTTCTGTTGATTGGATTTGTCTCATTTTGGTCTAAAATAATTTATTACATTTTACTCTATGTCTCTAAGTTGGTGTGGTCATTTTTCTTGTGTTGTGTTTTCACTTTATTACTGTTTGAAGTGCTGCATAAATACTTTACATATTGCCTCTAAGTCTAAGTTAAGCTAACTGCTTTGTGCCAAGCTACCAGTGGGTTGAACACAGGATAATTTGGTGTTTGCTTGTGTTTTACCCTGACAAGAATTTGAGTTTCTGCTTGAGTAGGCTTTCACCCCCCCAACCAGTAATCCAATTTCCTGCATTCCTATGTTGCACACTTGCAAATTCATGTGTGGAATTACTGTGTGTTGAAAATGCATTTTTCTCAATCTGTAATACTACATGTCTGCAACAATTGCTTGTGGACTGGAACTTCTGAGCAGTTTTGTTGGCCCTGCATTATGTCCATAAAGATGATAACGTCTGGTGGCCTGCCAGAAATTTGCATTGGACAATGGTGATAAAACGTCAGAGGTGGTAGTATAACAAATGGGTCATAATGACAAATGATCATAGCATAAACAAAAACTGTAAGGGAATTATAATAGTAATTTCTAAAAAGCGCTCTTCAGTGCCACCGTTGGTTAATAGTTTATTTTCAGGATTGTAAATTGCGATCTTACATATCATTGTGCTTGTCCAGTGCAATTATTCATTGACATAAGTATGATGTCAGCCAGTACAAAAAAAACACCACAAAAATGTCATTTAAATTCTATCTGGACTGTACCCATCACAGTATTTTGTAGTCTTGCATGTGTCGAGGTATGTTTTATTCCTGTCAGTGGAGATTGGTGATATTCAGTTTCCCTCTATGGATTTTTGAACCCCTTGGCCGCGGCGGTAATTGCTCAGCTGTGCTGGGGGCTAGGGGGGCCGTGCGGCGCCGCCATGCACGTGATGGAACCACTCCATCACGAGCCACGGGCGCACTGTGCTCGTGACGGAGTGGTTCCGTCACGGCCCCACCCGCTCAATAGAATGCTCAGCGCAGGCGCGGAATTGATGCCGCACAGGTGCGGCGGCCGGGCCGTGACGGAACCACTCCGTCATTAGAACAGCGCGTCCGTGGCTGGTGACGGAATGGTTCCGTCACCAGCACGCAAAGGGTTAAAAAGCAATAATCCTCCAACCAAAATTGGTAGATAAATTATTATTTGCATGGTTCATCAATCAATACTAATACTACTACTACTACTAAAAATAATAATACTAATAATAATGTTGGGAAGAGTGTCCGATTAAAATATGCAAAACCTCGGGGCATATTTACAACAAAGTGGCGAAGCGTGTCGTTAAGCCAAAAATGTAAACAACACCTTCTGTCACTTTAGAAATGCAGGGCTGCAACAAATTCACAAGAATATAGTGCAACCCTGCATTTCCCCCCCCTGCGTTGGCCCTACATTTAGCTGCCTAGCCCCAACGTAGGCACCTTTGCACCATAGTGCAAGGGTGTCTGCTTTGTGGGGAAGATTGTTTATGTGCAGGAAGATCTCCCTTCATGCACATAAACGATCTTTAAATGGTGTTTTGTAACTTTTATGTGTGCTGCTTAAAGCAGCACACTTAGAAATTGCAAAATGTCATTTTTTTGATGATTGTTTATGTGTAAGACGGGAGACCTTCCTGCACATAAACAATCATTGACGTTTTGCTGTTTCCATGTGTGCTTCACAAAGCAGCACACATAGAAATAGCAAAAACGAGGAGAAATAAAGAATTTCTCCTCATTTTACCTGATTAAGACCAGGTTGTCCCTGGTCTTAATTTTGGCACTGCCTCCTATTTACACCACCCTTGTAAATAGGGGGCAGCATCAAAATCAATGGGTATTGCGGTGGAACACATTGCCCTCCCCTTTCACACTAAGTACAGCATGACAGGGTGAATTATTTACAAGGCAATGTTAAGCCACATTAAGGTGTAAGTAGGGTGATGCCCCTATTCTCACCACAACATCAAAAGTGACATTCTGGATGGTGATAGGGGCTTGTAAATATGCCCCATGATTGCAAATCATTGCTTTTACTAATGTTCTAAACAAGTGCATCTGATTTGAATGTCAATAAGGCATGTGCCGAGAGCTGCTAGAGGAATCAGTCCTCCAAGGTATGTACTTGATATGTACTTGAGCATGGTCTAAATTGATAGAAATGCTAAGGATAGTGAATGCAGGGTTTCAAGGATACACAAGGTTGGACCATATTTCTCATTGTATAACAACTGTTCACACACTGCAGCACATTCTACCTTAATGTCTTCCAGTAAAAACATGCTGACTGGTTTTATGGTACCTGTAAATAATTCACAATTTAAAAAAAGTGTCAAGGTTGTTCCTGCTGAATATTTGTCAAATTGCACTAACTGCTTAGTACAAGCCATTCTGCTGATATTAGATTTTATTTTTATTGGGGAACCTTCGGTGGTTAGTCCTACAAAGGTCGGCACATGACAGGCAAAATGACAAAACGCCATCATTATGAGCAGCCTATTAAATTCTCGTATGTGTGGCTGTTGAATTGTGCAGCTATAAAAGTGCAACCCCACAATTTTCCTCAGGTAAAGTTCAACAAGACAAACCCACCAAAATGTTCCAATCTAAAAATGCCCGAAAAATATTGCGAAATACAGATTATGGTGCACTAACCCCCTAAATCTGCCTTTATTTCCCATTCTTAGGCATAAACTTTGGATAGGTGATTATTATTACAGATGTTGCATTTCTATGCCCTTGGTAACACATTTTAGCATTAACGATAAATATGACATCCAGGGGTGCGTAACCCATAATGATGACCTTAGAGATTTATTCTGCGTTGATAATGCTAGGCCCAACTTCCCGGATCAGGATACTAAAAGCATATAAAACTTTAATTTTAAGGTTGGCATCCAATTGAAGTAATGTTGGTGTCCACTTCATTCAAACACCTGAGTATGTTCCCATATTGTTAACCTATTTCCTCAGTAGTCGCAGCCGGGGTATATTGTAGATAATACTTGTGTTTTAAGCCTGTGTCTAGAACGAGTAAAAGTACCCCTCTCTTGCTCGTCAGTAAGTCACCCTATTGGTATCAGCCTAAAAGTTGATTATTGTTCTTTAATTGCCACTCCCAATTGAGTTATGCAGTACTAATGCAATTTTCCAGTTAAGTTGTAGCTTAGGCCCTGATTATGCAGGTCTGGAAACTTCAGACCCCCGAGGAAACACTTGACTGCATAGATGTTGAAATTATGCATTCTAGAAAGTTCAATGTGACCAGTATTTACTGAGTACAATAAAGATCATATAACCTCAATTTTTCCCAGATACACATCAGCAGGTGAAACCATGAGGTAATGGCTGAAAACTACAGGGACATACTGATTTTAGTGTGTATAGCACCAATATCGGCATGGTATCCCCTTTTTTGAATGTCAACTATTAATATCTACTATTCATGTCTTCCAATAAATACTAAACACTGGGGTATCAGATTATATCAGGTGTGATAAATAATCCACTCCCTAACATGACTATTGTAATCAGGGCTTTAGACAAAAAAGCCTTATGAAGTTGTGCCTTAGACCCAAGACAGGTAAGGTAAGTTGTAGCATAGAAACGTCACAACCACAATTTAAATGTTGATCTTTAACAGCCATATACATTTGAATTGACATATATAAATACATTTTGCCCTGGAATTTGGTAGTTAAGTTGTTTCAGAAATGCTTAAATGACATACAACTAGCATAGATATAGGGTAGGTTGATGGTAGACAATGAAGACAGCTAGAGAACTGATGACAGTGATGATTGATGACAGTGATGTCATCAGTGATGCCACTGACCATGTCGTGAATGATGTAATATGTGACATCATCAGCAGTGCTTGCGGGCGCGCAAGTTATAGTTAGCAGAACTAACTATAACGGAGGAATTTCTATGGTTCTGTACGAGTGACATGTCCAGCTAACTATAACACCCTTGAAACCTATGGTTTTTTCTGTGAATTTCTAACGTTTTTTAAATGCTCATTTCTAACAATAACGTCTCTGAAACCTATGTTTTTTTTCAGTGAATTTCAAAGCTTTTTTAAATGCTAATTTCTAAATATAAAGTCTCTGAAACCCATGTTTTTTTCAGTGAACTTCAAAGGTTTTTTAAATGCTAATTTTTAAGTGTAATAGTAGTTATACCTATTTTTTGTACTGATTTTCTACAGTTTTTTAAACTATTTATTTTTGAATATTTTATTCATGAAATAACATTATATATTTTTCAGAAAATTGCACACAAAAAATCTAACTGAAATATTGTTTCATTTTTGTTTTCTTTTTTTCTTTTTAATATATTTATATTATTTTCTTTAAAAAAATAATTCCAAATCTTTTTTCGGAGTCGCGCACTCAAAGCGTACTCATCACGATGGGTGCGCGGATTCTAGCCACCATTTTAGAAAAAGTCGTGGAGGATCCGAGTACGGTGTGCGATGGCTGCGTGTTTTTCAGTTACATCATATGCATTTAATATTATGTGATGTCGTGATTGGAATGCGACAAGTCCGCAACTCCTGCTCCCGCGCATTTGCGTCACATGCGCATTACGGTACGCGATGCTTGCGTGGTGGTGGGGCCCGCATGACGTCATATACCTGCTGGGGCGCGCTGGGTGCGCGACTCCCACAAATTTTTTTTATGTTCTAAAATGATATGCATGTGTCTGTAATACACATATTAGGGCAAGAGATTATCTAAGATATTCATAAAAATAATATATTTGTACTTATAATAAACTTATATAATTTAAAATATATTTTTCGGAAGTCATGTCGGGTGCGTGCTTCGTGAGTGCAGAGTGCTCTAAAAAAAAGATTTAATTGGTTCATAACATTTCCCACTGTAACTATTGAAGGACCCCACCCATTTTAATCATTCTTGTTGGAGCATCTTTAGAGAGATATCTCTTTTCCTACAAGAACCCTTTTTGCCTGTTTTTTTTTGGTGTTTTTCAAAAAATATCAAACAAAATGGCATCTGGACAACAGTAGGAAGCATCTTCTGAAGAAGAATTCTTGCCGCAGGCACCACGTCCACAGAAGCCGGAATATGTCTTGTGGAAATTCTTCACTTTTCCACCTGGAGAGAAGAAAGTAAATACGAGAAAGGTGACGTGCAAAATTTGTGACCGAGTCCTGTCAAGAGGCAGTGAAGCAAAATACACTTGTGCACTGCTTCTATGTACAAGCATCTCCGGACCACACATCCTCTCAATCTTGCTCGGGAGGAAATCAGGCCAGCTGCTTTGAACCCCTCACCTGCTGTGGCAAGTACGTCTGGGGCATCCTCAGGAGCACCTGCAATGGACATTAGGCCAGAATTCGCCTTTCTCAAGCAACACTGTGCGAAGTGTAGGAAACTTATATGCTTCGGTGAGCAGTCTGTGGATGCAGTTTGTGCTGTGCGACGCAACCATTGTTGTTAATTATTTTTTGATTTTGGAATGATAAGTAATTCCAAAAGTTTTCTGTTGTATTCGTTCTTTTTTTGTTCAATTTTTTTAAAAAACCGTCCAAAAAATCACATTTAAAAAAAAAAATACAAAAGAAGTTCTATCAGAGCTACCTTATCTGGTTAAAGAAAGAACTATAATTGCAAGTTAATGTGTGAAAGTTTGGTTGAATATATGTATACAGTATGATTGACTGAAAGAATGCATTAGTAGTGTATGGAGAATTTCTGGTGAAGATTTATAAGGAAGTACTGCAGCGTGACACTGCAAGCTCTTTAGCTGCACCGTGGCACTTCCGAAGCACAGGCATGTGACATATGTACTCTGTGCTTCCCTCTGCACTGCTGCACAAACTGCAGCCATGCGGTGACACAGGCAACCTTGCACCATGGTGCAAGGATGTCTGTGTCATGCGAAGATTATTTTTGTGCAGAAAGGGACACCTTCCTGCACAAAAACAATCAGTAAAGGTATTTTCCTCTTTCAATGTATGATGTGGAATGCAGCATGCATTGAAAGAGGAAAAAATGAGGAGAAATGAAAACAATTCTCCTTCTTGCGCCTTGCTACACTAACTCTAGGATGGCGCAGCATTCACACACATCTCCAGATTTACGAGTTCTCATAAATCTGGAGCTGTGTCTTGTTCTATGGGTGTTGCGTGGGAACACCCACAGCAACACCTATGGAACGCCCCTTCAACACAAAGTTCTGAGTATGAAGGGGTCGTATTTACAAGGAGAAGAAAAACCAAGCAGGGTGGATTTTCTTCTCCTTGTAAATAAGGAGTGTCTGGCACCATCACTACGTTATAAAAAATGACGAACTGGTTGCGCAGGGTGCTTGTAAATCTGTCCCATAAGTGCTTAGGTATTGGCAGACTGATACATTACGAACATAGTGCTGGATGGGTGATTGAAGAATTGCATGAGACTATTTTATCTGTACTTGTGTTGTTGCCAAGGTCATTGTATAAGAGTATCACTCGTAACTGGAATGATGACAGTGCTGCAGAGTGAACACATAATTTATAAGTGCTTACTTATTGGTGGAGTGATAGGATAAGTAGATAGTCATAGATAAATCATTAAAGAAGGCATGGGACAGACTGGACGATTCCTACACTGCATAAGTACTAACTGGGTATTTAGAAGAGTGTATCAATAGTATGTAGCTAGTTAGAGGTCTGCTTGGATAGTGCACAAAATATTATACCTACACTTGTGTTAGAGACTACGCCATTCCTTAAGTATACGACTAATAACTGGAGTAATTTCAGTGTTGCAAAGAAAGTGTGTGCTGCATTTATAAGTGCTTAGGTATTGATGGAGTCATAGGATACGTAGATAGTGCTGGATGGGTAAATGGAGAAGTGCATGGGGCAGACAGAAGGATTCCTACACTGCATAGATACTATCTGGGTATTTAGAAGAGTGTATCAATAGTATGTAGCTGGTTAGAGTTCTGCATGCTTAGGGGTCCATTAGGATGTCGGGCGGTGGCACCACTGCGGCGATGGCGGGGCGGAAAAACAGCTTTTTCCGCCCGCGAGCAGCGGAACTCACGTCCGCCACATTAGGATAGGTAAACACAGTTCATTTCCCGTCCGCCGCGGAGCACCGCGCTCCGCCATCAAGGTGCGCCCGCCACCGCAGCGGCTGGAGCCAATCGAGACCCTCCGCCGCGGCCGATGACGTCCGCCCCGCTCGACAAATTAGGATGGCCCAAACAAGCAGACGCACGACAGCGGAGACACCGCACAGCTGAAGCAGGCGGAAAGTCGACAGCGGAGCACGAACGCCGAGACCCGACATGAACCCCATGGACCCAGCCCTCCACATGCATCCGGTCATGTACCTGCTGCAACACTATCGCCAGATGGGCCGCCGCGGACGCCGTCGCAGGTACTCCACTACACATATGCACCACACATCTCACATGCCGACACAGGGCCCAATCACAACACTGGCATCCTGCTGGGGGGCACAACACATCCACATGGGCACCCACACATCACCCACCTCACAACAAGGCACCCCACGGCATCCGGAACACACAACGTCCGCCAACCTGCAGCAACGTCACGGTCACGGACACGTCACCACCGCGGTCAACACATGCGCACTATGCAGAAGGCAGGGCAACACCAAGGCATGGCCAGGTCCCAAACATCACAGTGACACACCACCCCGACCAACACTGCACCCCACCGAGCTAGTCACAGGCCAGGTGCCTATCCCGTGCACCCCCATGCACACCAACAAGCACTGTAACAACAAGCACAATACGCACACACTGCGACACACAACCAGGGACACAGGCACTGCAGGATAGGCTGACAACCAACACACAACACCAGTGCACTCCCCACAGACCACACAATTGAATACAATCATCCACACAGGGCAAGACAAAACAAACAACAGGCATACAACTCCTGGCTGACACATGTGTGTCTCACACCATACAGGGGCACACATACATACACTACAAACTAACGCCCTTCACACTGCACACCTCTGCCAAACCCAACACCACACATGCCATGTAAGCCATGCCACCAGGACTAAGGGCCAACACAAGACAACCATACACATACACGCCTGGGAACACAGAAAGGAAAACACACACGCCTCATCACATCATAGACATTGACTAAACCACAGCACAGCTGCACACCCTGTGCTGCCAGTGTCCCCCAAGGTGACCTGTGAACAGTGTATGCAGCAATAGCAATTCACCAACACGAAAACTGCATGGCCTGTAAAATAGCCATCACAGAGTACAACATCAGCAGGGCCAGAATGGACTGAAGATCCTGTCCCCCCTGTCAAAAAATCATATGGCCACATAGAGCCTTGCAATGGTGATTCACAAAATAGAGCATGGTACTCAGTCAAGCATATGCAAACAAGAAAAGGACTTTAATCAGTAAGGAGACTGAGAAAACACATCATAAGTAACTGTATTTATTCACATATTGCACAGATGTAGCTACACAACATTAGTAGACACCAGCAAGTCACAAAATCATGTACAAATGGCACAGACTATGCACTGGTCAAACACAATCGGGAAGTGCAGAGTCCTTGGCAGGGCAGGGTACAGCACATCAGAGCAACAGGCCCGAGTCCTTGGCAGGGCAGGGGAGAGTACATCAGAGCAACAGGCCCAGAGTCCTTGGCAGGGCAGGGTACAGCACATCAGAGCAACAGGCCCAGAGTCCTTGGCAGGGCAGGGGAGAGTACATCAGAGCAGCAGGCCCAGAGTCCTTGGCAGGGCAGGGTACAGCACATCAGAGCAACAGGCCCAGAGTCCTTGGCAGGGCAGGGGAGAGTACATCAGAGCAACAGGCCCAGAGTCCTTGGCAGGGTAGGGGAGAGTACATCAGAGCAACAGGCCCAGGAACACACCCAGATCGCTAACAATGGTCTAGAGTAGCACACCTCTGTGTGGCACAGGCGTCTGAGGGTGTTGACAACTCACTCCTGGCTGTCATGTGGAGTGGGACCTGGCTGTGTGTCAGGGACTGCAGGTCCACTTGACTGGTGTGACAGAGGGACATGTGATGTGGCTATAACAGAGGGCCTGCAAGGTGGAGGGCTGTGCGGACCAGGTGGCACCGTGGCATGTGGAGGTGGAGTCATGCACGCCCTTGACACAGTGTGGGTGGGAGAGGTTGAAGGGGTGCCCTTCCACTTCTTTGGAATATGAATTTGCTTCCCTGTCATGGGGTTGATGGGAAGTGGCGTTGACACCACCGGCACACCCCCCAACTGTCCCACATCAGGGGCAGACACTGGCACTCCCTCTGGAGAAGTGCTTGATCCTGCAGTACGCTTGGGCTGGCTACGCCTCCGGACCACCTCACCCTCTCTGGAAGGTTTACCCCCCACAGTGACCACCTTCCCACTTACCCCAGGGGTGGTGTCTACAGTGCCCTCCTGTCCCTTCTTGCCAGGGATGGCCACAACACTGCCCTCCTCTACCTGAGTCACTGGCCTGGACACAACACTGCCCTCCTTTCCCACACTGACTGGGCTGGTCACAACAGGGGTCTCCTCTGCCACAATGACTGGGCTGGTCACAACAGGGGTCTCCTCTGCCACAATGACTGGGCTGGTCACAACAGGGCTTCCCTCCACCTGCCTCGATGTACTTTGTTCTGGGGTTGATGTGGTAGGTGGTTGTGTCCCTGTGCTCTCCCCAGGTGTAGCCATGACATCCCACACATCCTCTGTGGGCATAGCTGAGTCAATTTCTGGTGATGCCTCTGCAGCATGTGAGCCTGGTGTCTGACACAATGCTCTTCTGGCCTTGCTCTTCTGTGACTTCACCTTGTCTGTGCATATTGGGGGGGCCCTGCTCTTCTTTGGGGATGGAGTCTGTGGACGGGATTGTTTGCTTGGGTCTGACCTGTGCTCCTAGTGTTGTATCGTTTAGTTGATGTATGTCCCAAGTGCTCACTGTCATCTGCTGTGGCCACTGACTGGGTGGACGTCACAGGCACCTGAGCTGCAAAGGGGGCATGTGCTTGTTGGAGGGCTGACGTCACAGTACCTGACAATGACACGAGTGTACGATGTAGGCCACCCACGTCAGAGTGTATGCCCTCCATGAATGCCAGAACCTGGCCTAATTTGTTATCGTGTGCACTGAAGGCATTGAGCAGGGAGGTCTGGCCCACGCAAAGTTGCCGCAGGAGCTCTACGCACTCTGCACTGAGGGCAGCAGGGGGAACAGGTGCAGGTGCAGCGGTGCCATGTGTGAATGTCACACGTCCCCTCTTAGTGACACGGATACGGGCAGCCCCAGAGGAAGTGGATGGGAGGGTGGGCAGTGGCCGCTGGCAGTCAGATGCAGCAGCAGACTCCCCATCTCCTGTGGCTGCTAACAGGGACGCATCCCCCCTGCCCTCAGATGAAGTGGTACTCTGTGTCTCAGCCACAGATTCCTCATGCATACTCCTGTCACCCTCAGTAGCGCTGGTGTGGTCAGTGTCACTTGGCTCCGTCTCACTTTGCTCTGCTGCCGCTGTCGTGCTGGTCTCGCCACCACTTTCAGGATCATGTTCCGCCGTGGTGTCTTGCAAATCTGCATTAGTGACAAAAACATGGTTGTATAAGTTTCATTGTCTGGTCACATGATATTAAATCAATGCAGCACATGAGAGGCCTAGAGCTACATGGTAACCACCACACCCTCCAATCACTGTGCAGCTACACACCATATAGACCACAACAGTGCCTGTCATGCGGACAAACAGGCAGGAGTGGACCAATGTCGATGACACACAGCACTACACCCTGCCCATGGATGGTGTCCCCCCAGCCCACATTGACCTGCCCCATGGACATGATGTAGCCACAAGAAACATCACCACTTACAGACCAAAAGGGATCCAGAGGGGAATACACACACCTGTATTGTCTACACATGCCACATTGTCAAATAGGCCATTACAATCACCATGTGCCAATCTGGGTTCACATTGTCGTCAGATGTGTGGGCCACTACCATGAAGGTGCATGCAAAGTAGACAGACATGGTGTCACACTCATTAAGTGGACACAGCTGTACGGCATAATAGGGACTCCAACCACCATCACAAAGAAGAGTGACCATGTGGACAACAAAATATCTGTCAAGGACTGAAACCTGCAGGCAGAAGCTGCACAGTAAGGCCATGGTGGGCCAATGCCTCATACAGACACACATCACAGTTGCCACTCACATCACATATCACAGCATGGCAGCACATGCACATCACATGTGTCACCGCTGCCACAGGCACTCTACACATGCATCCACTCCCAGACAAACTCTCCCTCCCCGGATACTCACCATCTCTGTCTTGCTCCTTAAGCCCCTTCAGACGTGCATCCAGGTCTGGATTGGTCACTGCCAGTATGCGTCCCATCAGCGGAGTCATGGTGCGCCCTGCCACACGCCCTGTGCGTGGTACCATCCCCAAGGTCATCTCTGCCACTTGCTTAGCCAGCCGGCTGATGTCGTCCCACCTCTTGTGACAGTGTGTGTGTCATCTGTTTGATACCCCCAGGGCTCGCACCTTTGCTGCTATGGCCCTCCAGACAGCCTTACGTTGGTGTACTTTGAGCTGCAGGTATGAGAGTAAAGAAGGCCAAATGAACATTTACACAAAGTCATATGTCAGCATCTATCAGTACAGCAGCCAGACACTGATTCGGGACTCACAGTGACCTCCCTCCCTCCAGAACTGGGGGTACCCTCACAAGGCCACTCTGCATGGCATAAACATTAGTGAATGCATGCATACATTGAGGTTCGTAGTCTCCATGATAATCACACTAAAGAATGATGCTTCAACACAAATGCATCGACAGCACTGTGTAATTCAGAAATTGTACAGGGCATTGATGGGGCATATCCACTAATCAGTGTGAAGCAACTGTAGCATGTAAGTTGGCTGATGGACAACGTTTGGCTGTGCAGCCACTGAACCTACTCTGTGGGGCACACTGACTATGACTACAGGGGCACCCTGAAATTACATCACAAGCGGACACTGTCCAGGCATCTACAAGGCAAACAACCGTTGGTTATGTCTGCCCGAAAAAGTAGCAAATCCCACTCACACATACAAGTATAGGCCTAGGACAGAGTCACAATGCAAAACACACACTCCCACCACCTGGAAACATCTTGTCTGTCAGTGTTTGTCTGCACCCCACATCCAAAAGCACATACTGCAGCATCATGAATACACGTCTGACACCACCCTGCCCTACTGCTCCCTTCATGTTGACTTACCACGACATTGGGGCCACCAAACAGGCGTGGGTACTGTGCCAGCACCTCGTTCACAAGGACATCCAGCTCCTCACTCGTGAATGGACTGGCACGGATCTTATCTGTTCTTGACATCCCTGTGGATATGGCAGACCTGTGGCGGAACTGAGTTGTGAGGTGTCCCAGGCAGCAGGCTCTGTGAGCAGCAGGAGAGGGTCCCTGGCAGCAGCAGGAGAGGGTCCCAGGCAGCAGCAGGAAAGGGGCCCAGGCAGCAGCAGGAGAGGGTCCCAGGCAGCAGGCTCTGCGAGCAGTGGGAATGTGTGGCTCACTCCCACAGATTTATAGCCCCCTGGGGTCGTTAGGAAGCTAATAAGCTGCTACAATTGGTTGTCTGGGTCTGCCTTATTCAAAAGCATCCAATGACCGCCTCCGCGGCGGCGGAGCACAGCTTCCGCAATTTTCAAATATGCATCATGCCACCGCGAACACCCATGCCATTGGCTGTATGCAATGCTCCACGGCGGTGACGCTCCGCGGGTGTCCGGTGTGCGCTACCGCGATGGTGCATCATTCAAAAGCATCCAATGACCGCCTCCGTGGCAGCGGAGCACAGCTTCCGCAATTTTCAAATATGCATCATGCCACCGCGAACACCCATGCCATTGGCTGTATGCAATGCTCCACGGCGGTGACGCACCGCCGGGGACCGGCGGTAGGTACCGCGACTCATGCGGCGGAGCATAGCCACCGGCATGTACACAAGTCCATGTGCCAATGGCTACCTTGGCTGGGTAGATGGTGGTGCTGGGGTCACACCGCTGGGGACCGGCGGTAGGTACCGTGACTCATGCGGCGGAGCATAGCCACCGGCATGTACACAAGTCCATGTGCCAATGGCTACCTTGGCTGGGTAGATGGTGGTGCTGGGGTCACACCGCCGGGGACCGGCGGTAGGTACCGCGACTCATGCGGCGGAGCATAGCCACCGGCGTGTACACAAGTCCATGTGCCAATGGCTACCTTGGCTGGGTAGATGGTGGTGCTGGGGTCACACCGCCGGGGACCGGCGGTAGGTACCGCGACTCATGCGGCGAAGCATAGCCACCGGCATGTACACAAGTCCATGTGCCAATGGCTACCTTGGCTGGGTAGATGGTGGTGCTGGGGTCACACCGCTGGGGACCGGCGGTAGGTTCTGGCATTTTCGTACACATTGCTGTGTATGTCAATCCTGGACAATGTATAAGTACCCTGCAGCTACATGGTGTAGGGCACATCATTGTACACACAATGCCACACAGCCATTGCATCCACAGGAGGACGCACGTTCAGTGTGAGCCACTTTAGCATGTGTGTGTGCCATTTTAGTAAGGGTTTGGATGGGTGATGATGATTGACAGACGTCAGGTGCTCTACATAGATGTCGTGAGGTTTAATGTGTTGTTGGTCAGTGCAGACCTTGACCGGGCTGGTGGCACTGCATTGTATCGTACCTGACTTGTGCATTCACAACTGATCATGCACACAACGAGAAGTGTCTCTGCTACTGTGATCATTGTGTTAATGAATGGTTGCAGAATGTACATGATGCATTGAGGTGTGGCAGGTATGGCAGATGGGTATGACAGACATGTTAAGTCACATTACATTTGTGGCTCTAGTAGCTCCATGTCTGCGCATGTCAAAAGTTCAATCATTATATCCACATTCACATTCCCCGATGTGTTACTGTCACTTGGGTATTGTCACTGGAGAGGCCTGCCCTCTGTGTGTAGCTATTGGCCAGCCATGTAACCAGATGTGCCATGCATCTCTCTGGCCCTTGTTGTTTTCCCATTACATCATTGATGCTTTGTGCTATGGCCATCTCATGATGCTTGTCATTGACCTATTCTTTTTAATCCTAAACTAGGAGGAGGCCAAATCTCCTACGTCAGTTGATTGTGCTTGAGGACATGGAGAATGAGGCAATCATCAGGAAATTCAGGCTGGACAGACCAACATTGAAGATCGTTTGTGATCTATTGGAGCCCCACCTGCAGCCTCGCCGTCACTATCCTACGGCATTCACACCCACCTACAAGGTAATGGCAGCACTACACTTCTTTGCGACTGGTTCCTTCCAAGAGACCGTGGCTAACGCTGGGGGGATGTCGCAGCCCATGTTCAGCATGGTGCTGAGGGATGTACTTGAGGCCATGATGATATATCGCAATCGCTACATACATTTCCCCAGGGGACGTGAATTGGCTGCTGTTAAGGGGGACTTCTATCCACTTGGGCGCATCCCACATGTAGTCGGTGCTATAGATTGCACCCATGTGGCTCTGGTGGCACCGCAGGCGACGGAGCACATTTATCGGAACCGCAAACACTACCACTCCATGAATGTGCAGGTGGTGTGCCTTGCGGACATGACAATATCACATGTGTGTGCAAAGTATCCCGGTTCGGCCCATGACTCTTTCATTATGAGGAACAGCATGGTGCCACGGATGATGGAGAATCTGCATCCCGAACGTGCCTGGATTGTGGGTGAGTTACACTACTGCTATCACGTGCTATGTGTCACTGGCTTTACTGTGGCCGTAAAACATTGCTATGTGTGTTTTTCATTCACAGGGGACTCTGCATATCCCAGTAGGCCATGGCTGTTGAGCCCACTCCGGAATCCCCAGACACCAGCAGACATCCGCTACAATGAGGCACATGGCAGGACACGACGGGTAATTGAACGGACTTTTGGCCTGCTGAAGTCAAGGTTCCGGTGCCTTGACAGGACAGGAGGCGCACTCGCATACTCGCCTGGGAAGGTGTGCAAGATCGTTGTAGCATGCTGTATGCTACACAACCTGGCCATCCACAAGGGGGTCCCCCTGCTCCTGGACGATGGTGAGGAACCAAGGCCACAACCTGCTCAGGGACCTGAATCCAGTGATGAGGACAGTGGAGAGGAGGAAGGAGTTGACCAACGCCAGCAGCTAATCCAACGCTACTTCACTTGAAGGTGTGTGACGAGTTACAACGTCTACATAGTCTAGTGTGGTAGCTTTTGTTGTGAATGGATATGCGCAGATGTTCCCAATAGCCACATGTTCTGTCACCTATGTATGGTATTGTTGGAATGGACATTACGTACGGAGATGTATTCTGGACCGTATTTGTGCATATCAGCTAGACAATGTGTAGTGTACCTGTGATAATTTGGATATTTGTGGAGCAGTGATCTGTGTGTGTTGGCACGATGAGACCAGTGACTGTAGTTCTGTTGTGTCTCCCTAGGTGCTCCAGAGTGTTCCTGCCCTGCATACTGTACATCATGTTTACACATCATGGACATTATCATCAATGTAAATACTGCACTAAAGAATTCAATACACAAAATCTGGAGTGTCAGGTATTTTATTTACGGGATGGACATGTGAATTGTGCGGGAATATTTACAGGAAGGTGGGGAATGAGCAGTGAGTTGACAGTCATGGTCGCAGAGATGCAAGAGTAGACACCACATGGATGTGGTGACCCAGTCCAACAGACAGGTGCCATTGCCAAGGCAATGTGGGGAAAGACAGTCCAAACAGTGAATGCAGTTGGGGAGAGGGTTGTCTTCACGGCTGGCTCCGTGACTGGCGTGTGGCAGGTGCATTGCTTCCAGAGACTCCCAGGCTCTTCTTCGGACGCCCCCTAGATCTTTTTGGCGGTGGGGGGCCTGCTGAATGGCCAGCGGCGTCAGAGGACTCGCCCCTCTCTGTTGGCGCAGGGGAGGATGGTGGACTGTCATCCTGCTGCACAACAGGAGGGGACGGCGGTGATGGTTGGGACACAGGCCTGTCCCTCTGCAACGCCACTTGCTGGCCCATGAGGTCCACCATCTGTCCCAGGCGGTTATCGATGGACCTCATCAGCAGGATGAGCTCCCTTAATAGTTCATCCGACCGGCCACTTTGTCCCTGGACCTCTTGGTAGGCCTCCACAACTCTGGTGAAGTGGTCCAGGGATGGTGTCCACTCCTCCCGAGGTCTGGTGTTGACCCTGGCCCTCCCACCTGCTCTGCTGCCACGGACCTCTTCCCTCGCCACTGGTGCGCCACGCACTGGCTCCCTGCCCTCCACAGTTGTTGGTGTGGGCTGGTCATCCCTAGGGACAGGGTGGGTGCTGCAGGTGGTACTGGTGGTAGTGGTGGTGTTGGTGGCAGTGGCTGCGGTGGTGGTTGCGGTGGAGGCAGAGGCCATGACAGCAGGGGTCTGCTGCGTTGTTGTTGCAGCAGAGGTGGTGGTGGGGAGGATGGGGGCCTGGGACCTCTGGGTCTGTGGAACACCAGATGGGCCGGCCTGGAGCTCATCATCCAAACTGTCCTGGGAGTCTGCATCTGTGAGTCCATGTGCCGGAGGTGGAGACTGGCTCTGCTGGTCGTTGGTGTTGTACCCAGCAGTGAGTTCTTCATCACCTGTGGAGTAGATGGGGAGTGGTCAGTGTTTGTGTCATCTGCGTATCATCAGCTGTCTGTACACTAGTGCAATTTGCTGTCATCAGTTGTACAAATCATGGCAACACCGTGTTACATTACATAGTGCAGAGTTACATCATGGAGTCATAAAGGTTGATTGTCTATGCATTGCGTACAATAGTTATTTGATTTCTACACACACACACTTCATGAAGATATACGGTAGTTACATACCTGTAAGGTGAGTGTGCAGGGTGCAATGGCTGACACTTGCTCCTGGGTGGGGGAGGCCTCCATGCTGCTGGGCTGTGGGACAGGGGGGCATGCTGGGAGTAGTGAGACAGGCCTCCCTCCCTGCCTCCCACAAACAGCCTCCAAGTGAAGATGGCTACCAACCTGTAAGTTTGTTTGTTAAACAGTGCAATGGCTGACACTTGCTCCTGGGTGGGGGAGGCCTCCATGCTGCTGGGCTGTGGGACAGAGGGGCATGCTGGGAGTAGTGAGACAGGCCTCCCTCCCTGCCTCCCACAAACAGCCTCCAAGTGAAGATGGCTACCAACCTGTAAGTTTGTTTGTTAAACAGTGCAATGGCTGACACTTGCTCCTGGGTGGGGGAGGCCTCCATGCTGCTGGGCTGTGGGACAGGGGGGCATGCTGGGAGTAGTGAGACAGGCCTCCCTCCCTCCCTGCCTCCCACAAACAGCCTCCAAGTGAAGATGGCTACCAACCTGTAAGTTTGTTTGTTAAACAGTGAAATGGCTGACACTTGCTCCTGGGTGGGGGAGGCCTCCATGCTGCTGGGCTGTGGGACAGGGGGGCATGCTGGGAGTAGTGAGACAGGCCTCCCTCCCTCCCTGCCTCCCACAAACAACCTCCAAGTGAAGATGGATACCAACCTGTAAGTTTGTTTGTTAAACAGTGCAATGGCTGACACTTGCTCCTGGGTGGGGGAGGCCTCCATGCTGCTGGGCTGTGGGACAGGGGGGCATGCTGGGAGTAGTGAGACAGGCCTCCCTCCCAGCCTCCCACAAACAACCTCCAAGTGAAGATGTCTACCAACCTGTGGGTTTGTTTGTTAAACAGTGCAATGGCTGACACTTTCTCCTGGCTGGGGGAGGCCTCCATGCTGCTGGGCTGTGGGACAGGGGCTATGGTGGGAGTTGTTGTACTGACATTCCGGTCCCATACAGGCCTCCTCATCAGAATGGCTGGCTACATGTTGGTTAGGGATGGACATAATGGCGCCCGAATAGGGACGAGCCCCTTCCCCACGCGCCGGCGATGTAACGCAGGCCCCCTGACCCTTCTACAGCCGTGACGGACCCCTACTGTGCACCTGCAGATTTTTCTGCTTAAACTCCCTCAGGCCCACGGAGGAGACGGAGACTGCGGTCCGGCATCCAGACGAGGCGGTGAGGAAGGCGGAGAGTCCCGACCAGAGCCCAAGCCGAGAGAGGAAGGTCCGAGGTATCCTGAGGCCCACCTGTTTCCGAAGCCCGAAGCGCATGCGTAGTGCGTAGCAGTAACCAGACGTCGTAGCAGTCCAGTCCAGTCGAGTTTCCGAGGCCTTCAGTTTTGCTTCCCGGTGAGTACCGTTGCTGGGGACGCATCTAGACGGGTTCATTAATTTGTGCCCGGTCCAGACGGGTTTGGGTACACAGATCCGGTCCGACGTGTTCACCTAGGTGGATACGGTATGACGTGTCTCTTTATGAGACCGGTATGTTCTGTACTGTTTTAGCAGTGCATCCAGTAATTCTGTTTTTCTAGTATAGTCTCTCGAGATTTCCAGTATTATGTTTTCGATGTATTATGTTTTCGATGTACTAGGTAGTACCTGTTCGAGCTGTTTTTAATGTGTTTTGATGTCGTGGTATGAATGATTTGTTTGCTATTTCATTACTGTGTTTATTGTGTTCGAGTTCAAGTACGTTCAAATATGCCTTTGTTTTCAAAGTTACGTCAGATAAAAACCAGAAAAGGGTTACTCGAAGAATCAGTTCCTGTCCCACCTAGGGACAGTCCTGGACATTTCATGTATCATAAACATGGCTTAGATGCCATACTGTACTTAGACTTATGGGTAGATTATACCAAGCATCTAGAAGAGAAATATAGATGGCCTGTTTCAGGAACTTGGGATGCCGAGTACATCATGAGAGTAGAGGAAGCATTATGGAAAAAGAAAGCCAGACAGTCCCAGAAAGATGCCATAGAGTTGTGGCGTAAAGAATCGCATAAAAGAACAGAAAAAGAATTCAGGAAAGCAGAACTAAGTAGGGAATCATCAGAAAAAGCCCAAGAAAGGGAACTACTAGAAGAAGGTAAACGAGTTAGAGCAGAACAGTCAGACAGACAAAGAAATGCCCTTATTAAAGGCATGTATCCCCTTCTCGCCGAGGGCCTGCCTAAGGCGACCCCGGAAACACCCTGTAATTTACCGCCACCATTGGTTCCGACTAAGCTACGTCATAAACCGACCGCAGCTGAAATTTTCCTTTCTTCCTATTTAGACGACACTGTCCCAGAATATGCTAATCCGAATCCTACCACGCCTGCTCAACCTCATATTCCTGTTAATAACGTAATTACTGTTCCTCCAGCCGTTGGTCCCGGGAATCCGTTTAATCCGCCAGTACCCCAGGACCAACCCACATTACGTATGCCTACTTTACCAGTCACATTACCAGCAACGGCACATCCAGTATTAATTGAGGATTCTAGTTCAGGAGGAGCAGGGGGAGGTATCCCTATCACCCCGCCTCAAGCAAAACGAATGACGCTAAGAGACGCAGCATTACAGCATACGCCAAAAGTGGCTACATAAGCAGCCCTCAAACAATACCTTACTGATTGTAGATATGATCCAGTGCCAGGCGAAGATAAGATGATATTATATTCCGTACGTCTACGACGAGTTACAAACTTTTTGACTACCATGCCAGAAATGAAGGAACATTTAGACAGAATATATCATTTCATCAGAACAGGAGAGAGACCAGAAAGCATTCATGAGGCTATGGCACACAGGAAAGTCGAGACTCAAAGTATGATCTTGCAGTTTTTGATAAATTGTTTAATAAGAGAACAAGACCAGCCTGGTAAAGACAAAGATGAGATGAAAGTCCTGACAAGATGGAGTGACAACATAGCAGACGGAAAACACAGTAAACAAAGTTGTATAGAAACCATGTATAGAAAGATTCGTAAAGAAATTCTAAGCATACACGAAAGGGAGAAGGCAACGAGACAACCCGAGAAAGAGAATGACACTTCAGACGAAGATGCAGACACAGACAGCCCAGATAGAATAGCGTACGTAGGTAGGACGAGATCTTTTGACAGACATACACGCCTAGAATGCAAGAAAACTTTTCTTCCTCCCGTACCAGAACAGTGTTCTCTTGAACATTTATTCCAAGCTACCGATAGGGTCCTGAGACAACGTATAGGTTACAGTGAGCTTAGTACCATGCATGAACAGGAACTAGCCCGATCAGCAGTTCAATGGACTAAGGATTCTAGCACATTCACAGACAAAGTAGTGGCCCATACGTTTCTGAATCTTTCACCAGACCAACAGCGACTGGTGGGTATGTACATGATCCAGCACCTCATTACACTGTACGAAAGTCAGCATTCTGATCCAGGTCCCTTATATAATTTATTGGACGAATTACTTGTAAACAGATGGAAAGGCCTAGGTACCGATTTGATTAAGGTCATTCTAGAACAACGCCACAAATACAGAACGGTCCTGATTCCACATTTCATTCCTGTTCCACCCCCAGTAAGGAAGACATTTTACATAGACAGACAGAATCCCTTGCGAGAAGTGCATCCTGTTAAGGGAACGGGAGGTGCGCTCGAACGAGTATTTGTTTATACCCCTTTAACAAAAATAGAACTACTGGAAATGAAAAAGTTAGTGCCCTGTCACGATAAAGATCCAGCAGGGTTGCACCGTGAATTAAAAGACATGCTCCGTATGGGAGAATACACGTATCCCGATATCATTAAAATGTTAAAGGTCCTGTTGCCTGCGGGCATATATGAAAAACTTAAAGAAAAAGAATGGGAGGTGGGAGAGAAAAAGATTGACTGGGCAGAATTAGAGAACGAAGATAATACACGAGTTCCTGGTACCGGTCTCGGGGGAAAAAGCCAAAGCATTGCCCGAGTTGTTAATACAAGTCTTGCCAAGATTACTAACCACGAAAAAGGAAGACTGGGATGCCATCTCAGCCTGTAAACAGAAACAAGACGAAGACACTAGTGATTTTTATTCCAGATTTGAGAAATGTTTCATTATTAATAGCGGCTTGAAAACGAGTAGTGAGTCGTATCCACATCTTTTTGTTACCAAATTAGTAGAGAATTCTTTACCACAAGTTAAAAATCGAGTACTAAAAGTCGAGAGTACCTGGCAAGCTAATACCCCGTCCCAAATGTTACAAATGTTACAGTACCACCAGAACCGAATCAGAGAAGAGCAAGAACACGAAAGGAGACGTATGAAAGACACGAAAATGAAAGTACTAGTGGCACAATCTGTTCCGATAGACAGTCAGAAGAGGGGTACGAATCAGACCAGTCATTCTGCAGCTCCCGTTAAAGGGACATGCAATTACTGTAAACAGCCAGGTCACTATATAAACGAATGTGCTGTTCTGAAACACAACATAGCTACTGGTAAGACGAAAGAGAGACCGCGTCCTCCTAGACAGGAACATGTTCCGCAGAACACGCAACCACCGCAGAATGCACAACCGACAGTAACAGTACCGCAGCCTATAGCTGCCACACAACACGTTACACAGCAGATGTACCAGTACGCACAGTCAGATTATCCAGAATATCAGCAGTATTCATGAAACAGCCTAGAGAGAGAGGTTGGCTTGCCTCTCATCGATGTTCCTGTAGATCAAGAGGGTCCCTATGTACACAGTCAAGTATTAGGGAAAGACAGAAAATTTCTGATTGATACAGGGGCAAGTAGGACTACCATCAGTCATGACGAGGTTCCAGGGTCTCCTCTCTCAGGCTCAAGAAATGTTTCCCTGGGTTTTTCAGGAAAGCCTATTGTTAACGAAATATCGAAACCAGTTTCCCTAGAAGTTGGTCCATTGTCCCGAACTACAGACTTGTTACTTACGAAATCATGTCCTGAAAACTTACTTGGTATTAAAACATTGAAAGAATTAGGTGCAGTAATTTGTTGTTCTCCAGAAGGAGTGAGATTGTTTTTACGTGATTTCAAAGGACATTATGTGTTAAGAGATTTTGATCCAAGATTACTGAATGTACCACAGCATTTATGGGCGCAAGGTCCAACTGATGTAGGTTGTATGCACATTACACCATACCGTGTCACCCTGAAACAAGGAATTGTATTACCACGAATCCGGCAATACAAATTGCCACCTGAGGCTGTAGCAGCCTTATCGAAAATTATTGACGAGCTCATTGCTCAAGGAGTGGTTGTAGAAACTGACTCCAATGTATGTAATTCTCCTATCATTCCGATTCTTAAACGCACTGACCCAAATGCACCTCCAGTTTATCGACTAGTGATTGACCTTCGAGAACTTAATAAATGTATCATACCCCAGTACCCAGTGGTTCCAGATATATCTTCCCTATTGACTGCCATTGATTCCAAAGCAGCGTTCTTTACTGTTATCGATCTCAAGAACGCCTTCTTTAGTGTCCACATCCATCCAGACAGCCAGTTCCTTTTCGGATTCTGTTTAAATGGAAGAAGCTATAAATTCACACGTGCACCTCAAGGGTTCACAGAAAGTCCTAGTATTTACAGTCAAGCACTTAAACGTCAACTAGACAGTATTCACATGCCAACTGACACTGCCCTGCTCCAGTATGTCGATGATCTATTAATTACAGCCCGTACGGAACGTGACTGCGAACGTGCGTCACTGACAGTCTTGTATTTTCTGGCAGAAATGGGGCACAAGGTGTCCCCTTCGAAACTGCAATTCTGTGTCCAGCAAGTGGTATACTTTGGACACTTGCTTTCCAAGAGGGGTAGACAGTTGACACCAGACCCTATCCAGTTAATTGCACATCTTCCACAGCCCAAGACACAGAAGGAGGTACGAGCTTTTATCGGCCTCACTTCTTACTGTAGACAATGGATCCCTCAGTACGCATATCTAGCCAAGCCACTGATACAATTGACAACACAGGAGGCAGCGACATCGACTGTCCTCCCTTGGGCCCAGGAACATACACTTGTTTTCAATGAATTAAAGAAAGCTTTATGTCAAGCACCTGTTTTAGCGACACCAAACTACAGCAAACCTTTTACACTTTTTGTCACTGAACGTGATGGTACAGCATTATCTGTTCTCACGCAAGATCAAGCAGGACAACACAAGCCTTGTGCCTATTTTTCTAGCACATTCGATCCAGTAGCCCAGGCTTTGCCTGCGTGCCTCAAATCAGTTGCCGCCACAGCTTTAGCTATCAGACAAAGTGATTCCATAGTGTTAGGACACTCCTTGACAGTACAAGTTCCACACTCCGTGGAAGTTCTTTTAAACCGAACACAGACTCAGCACTTGACAATTGCACGATTAACAGGATATGAATTGACACTGTTTCAGCCACACATAGAAATCAGACGCTGCAACATATTAAATCCTGCTACACTGTTACCCTCGATTACATCAAACCCTGCAACACATGACTGTGTGGAAGTTATTAACACCATGACGAAGCCAAGACAAGACTTGACGGACATTGCAATACCTGACCCAGACCTGACACTTTATGTGGATGGTTCATGTATGAGAACAAGTACAGGAGAGTTAGTAGCTGCGTATGCAGTGACTACTGAAACTGAAGTTATAGAAACACATCGTATTGACACCCTGTCTGCTCAAGCAGCAGAGCTTATCGCTCTGACCCAAGCCTGCTTACGAGCCAAGAACCTGAAAGTAAACATATATACAGATTCACGTTATGCATTCGGAGTCGTACACGACTTTGGAGTCCTCTGGCAAGAAAGAGGTTTCATGACCTCTCATGGAGCCAAGATTCAGCATGGCCCCCTCATTCAAGCTCTGTTAGAAGCAATACATTTACCTACAGCTATTGCCATTATGAAGTGCAAAGCACATACGAAAGTCACTGACACCATTTCCCAGGGTAACGACCTGGCAGATCGAACAGCCAAGCTTACAGCTCAGACTCCAGACATTCCAGCTGACACGACAAAGACAGACGTTTCAGTTCTGACGACTTGCATGACAGTTAAGGATCCTACACAAGATGTACTAGACATACAGACACATGCTACCCCAGACGAAATCAAGAAATGGTCCGAACAAGGAGGGGTCCAGACAGATCAGGGATGGTTGACGAAGGGAAAAGCCACGTGGTTTCTCCCCGACTCTATGGTTCAAGTCATTATTAATACAGCACATAGTCCAGCACACTTAGGAGAAAAAGCCATGTTAGACAGCATCCAGAACCTCTGGTTTAATAAGCATTTACGAGCAGCAGCGAAGCAGAAAGTCCGTACCTGCATGATCTGTTGTCAGTTCAATCCAGGTAAAGGTGTTCCCATAGAACAAGGTGGATTTCATCCTCCTGACCACCCTTTTGAAGTCCTCCAGATGGATTATATCCAGATGGATCGATGTCGAGGATTCAAGTATGTCCTCGTAGTTGTATGCGCTTTGTCCAGATGGACAGAAGCATATCCAGTCCCAGATTATACTGCCGCGACCACTGCCAAGCAGCTGGTTCGTGAGTTCTTCCCTCGCTATGGTTTGCCCCGGGTCGTGTATTCAGATAATGGACAGCCATTCTCGTCCGAACTCATGAAACAGGTATCACTTCTGTTAGGGTACCAGTGGAAGTTCCACTGCGTACGACATCCCGAGGCAGCTGGCCTCGTCGAGCGACACAATCAAACTCTGAAAACACGAATAGTGAAGGTATGTGCCGAAAAAGGTGTAGATTGGATGGTAGCCCTGCCGGTTGCCCTCTTCTATATGCGAATGGTCGCTCACTCCAGATCTGGTTTGTCACCCTATGAAGTAGTTTTCGGTCGTCCCCCAAACATGTGGGGTACACCTATGCCTCGTAAAATCACCGATGTTGACAGTAACATGCTGACAGATTACCTAGCTTCCTTGATGTCTGCACTACTCTCTTGTCGTTCACAGGTCGCGGCTGCCTTTCCGGACAACACCCAGGTGAAACCGCACGAGGTCGTTCCCGGTGATCTTGTTCTGGTTAGAAACTTCGATCGCTCAAGCCCTTTGGAGCCCCGCTGGAAGGAGCCAAAACTCGTTCTGATGACCACAAGGACCGCCGTAAAGCTAGAAGGAAGAAAAGGCTGGCTCCATTCCAGTCACATCAAGCGTTTCCATGGACTGCGTCCAAAGACTTTTTTCAAGGACTGCCCCGATACTGACTCTAAACTTCCCCTGTTAGAGAAAACTCCGCAGCAGGAGTATAAAATGAAATTGAGGTCTAGTAAGTCAGACAGCGTTTAATTGTTTAAGTCCCCCTCGGGTGAAGCGGTTAGACAGGTTCCTGACATGTATGAGATAGACCCA
Organism: Lissotriton helveticus; assembly: GCF_964261635.1. Classification (NCBI taxonomy): domain Eukaryota; kingdom Metazoa; phylum Chordata; class Amphibia; order Caudata; family Salamandridae; genus Lissotriton; species Lissotriton helveticus. The sequence goes on along the minus strand of NC_136071.1, from coordinate 641,450,912 downwards.
CATAGTGAGAGAGATAGACGAAACTTCAAGAAAATGAAATACTGTAAAAGTTTACGAAGCAGATGCGTTGTTACGTTATTGTTTATGTTTATTCTGAGTCTTACGATCACATGTATAAGTTATATGCTACATGTATTTTTTCCTCCTCTTGGTTCGCATTCACACCTTTCCTCTAATGATACTGTAGAGCACACCTTTAGTGAATTACCCCCTCACGAGTTATCCTATCGACTTGCAATGCGCAACAATACTTTTATTCGTATGTTACACTATTCGCACCAGACCAGCAATGCCACTAATTGCTGGGTATGTGGTCGACTCCCCCCTTACCAGACAGTGAAGGGAGTTCTGCCACTCTTTCCTTATCCGTTTTCGCACAATGGTTCGTGTGGAGCATGGTTTACATTAACGTCATCTTTAGACGATAGGTCCCTTCTGAATACAGTTATGAATGAAACCTGTTTTCCAGACAAGGACGGTCTTTCCCATAGGACAGGGTTAGATCTAGAAAATGAAGTATATGATCTAGGTAATTTTTCCTCCAACCTCATGGTTTTGAATGTTCAGTCCGAGACTAATCCAGATTTGCCTTCTATAACAGTTCTACCAGTAAAAGGCGAATTATGTGTTAGAAAGAATGGTTCAGTACATCTAGGACACAGTGATTGTACTACTGTGGTCGAGTATAGTGACAGTGGGAAATCTACTTTCAAAGCCTCACGTCATTCTTATTTTATATGTGGTCAGACCGCTTATGTACGTTTGCCCCTAGATTGGGATGGAACATGTTACATTGCATTCCTACTGCCACCAGTTTTCCTAGCCCCATCCGATTACCACCGAAATACCCATCTAGTACAGGTCAGACATAGGAGGGAAATCGAGTCCCCAATTGTCGATCAGACTGAAACTGCATTAGAACAGTATACGGATTTCAATAAAGGTTTCTTTTTCTTCATAGGTCCCGTCCAGAATAGTAAATTAATACGCAGGTTAACCAGAACCCTTGAAGCAGTAGTGAATGAGACTACTTCCGCCCTAGGTAACTTAACAGAAGAGCAGAAGTCTGCTATGAGATTTGTTGTTCTTCAGAACCGCCTTGTTCTTGACGTCATTCTGGCCGATAGGGGCGGAGCTTGTAGAGTCATCGGATCTAGTTGTTGCGTTTTCATTCCTAATAACGCACCGTCTGTGTATTCAGCTATAACTAGACTTCATAAAATAGCACATCAGCTACATCAGAATCCAGGCACCTGGACTTGGTCCGGCTGGCTCTGGAGTGTAATATCTGCATGGGGACGGAAAGTACTGTCATTCCTAGGAGTAGTAGTAATGATCATATTCAGTTGTTGTCTCTGTTTACAATGTGGCCCAGCGATTTGCGGCTTGTGCGCTACATCTTGTATTCCACGTCCACGATCCCATTCCCAAATGAAAAAAGACGAGCAAATGATGCTGTATGAACAGATAGATGGTCTCATGAATATTGATGTTTCCTGAAGGGAATGTAGGGAACAAGGAGGGAATGAGGAAAATTGAATTTTGCCCTGTTATGTGTCCCTACGTGTTCCCCAACATGTAATATATATATGCATGATTCCTATGCATTTCCCTAAATGGCCGAATAAAGACGCATTTACAGTTGCGTCCAACGATATTATGTCAGTTATCCAGTCCTTCGTGAAAGCAACGTGAATTAGGCTTTCAGGCCTATGTTGCCAACGTCTTTACATTGTGCACGTTAAATCATCGAGATGCACCCGTTTCTAGGCCCCACAGGGCCCGGACACCAGATTCAGGCCTCAAGTCTCCTGAACTGCTCCGAGAGAAGCAGCCCCGCCCGCATCCCTGACCCTTCACTTACTTCCTGCCTAGCAACGCGGTGCCCGGCTCGGCCTGGCCTGCCTGCCAAGAATATGTTATGCCTACAGTTATCTGTTCAGCTCCCCGGCTTCACATTCCTAGCTAACGAACAGCATAAACATATCCATCTACCGTCTAGTCTTCCTGTCTCCATGCAAGTGTTTCATTGAATTAGTATCCATAGAAGATCCATAGTTCACGCAATACATGAAGAAATATATGCATACACTAGCTTTTAGTGACAAGTAGCCTTTGCCCTGATGACTTTTAGAATCAAGCAACATGTACTCTAAACACAAGATATCAGATACGCTATAGGTACAGGTCGTTCTGACATCCCAGACTTCAGTCTCCTCTACTAGTGCTAGGAGTCAGCGCCCCCCAGCTCTCCCCAGTTACACGTCATGACTCGTTTTGCGCGCACCAGTAGGTTAAAGGTTCCAGCTGCCCATGTAGCCCCTTCCATGTGTCCACCCACTTATGACACTTCTGTGACGTCTACATCACACACCTCTGTGCACGCCCTGTGCACGCCTTCTTTTCACGCCCATATGTTCTTATCTTTCGTTTGTCACTTGTTACGCCTACTGTATTCAATGCAACTGTATGGTTCTACTATATATATTGTATGATGTTAATGAAATGTTGAATGTCCCTTCCTGAACCTTAGCAGGTGATGGAACCCGATGTCCATTGGCTCGAGCCACTTAATTAAAGCCCGTATGACTCAGATACCACGGACTCTGCCTCTTATTTATTGAGCTATCCTTTTTCATTTAATGCATAGAAAAATAGTACCGGTAATTTATTTATTTACCACATATTGGTGGTTGGGTATTGCAAGGAGGTAGAACTCAATGTGGTGTTAAACATTTGTCAGTACTTACCAGCCTCCGCTCCCCCGGCTACTCCTGTGAAACTCTCAGGTAGCAGGATAGCAAGCACCTTGTCCTCCCATGGTGTGAATGTCTTCAGTGGGATGGGAGGGCCACTGCCAGTCTTCTCAGCCAACGTCCAGTTCTTGCTCCTCTTCTCCTTGACAACCCTCTTGAGATCATGCCACCGCTTCATGATCTCCTTCTTGGATCTTGGGGTGGCCCCAACTGCATTCACCCTTTGGACTATCCTTTCCCACATATGTGTCCTGGTGGCTAATGGTGTCTGTTGGACTAGGTTACCAAATAGTTGTGGTTCTACTCTCACAATCTCGTTGACCATGACTGTCAACTCACTCTCTGTGAATTTTGGCATTTTTTGTGATGTCATGGTGTGGGGGGGTTGAGGTGTTTGTGGGTGCAGGGGTGTGTGGGTGCAGGGGTGTGGTGATGAGGTGTGTTATGTGCTGGGGGTTTGATTGTGATGGTGTGATGGTGGTGTTGATGGTGGTGGTGGGTGGGTGGGTGTGGTGTGCTATTTTGCCTCTCCTCTCAGATGTGGTGTGTGGCCTTCTGTTCTGGAAAGATGCAAAGGATTGTGGTGAGTTGAGGGGGTGGCTTTGTACTCAGCTGTGTGGGTGTGTCCAATTGGATTGTGGTTGTCAGGTGTGTTGTGGGTGTGGTTATGTTGTTTTGTATATTTGTTTGTCATTTCTGTATCTGTGTGTGTTGTATCTATTGGGGGCAGGGCTACTTTGTTTATGCAGTATTTGGCATCACTGCGGTGCTTTGACATCGACCGCCATGTATTTCATGTTCGTCCGCTGCGGTGACTTTGCTGGTGCTTGGCCGCCATTTCTCCCATGCAATCCTGCCTGCGACCGCGGCAGTCGGTGCCTGCGGTTCCGCCCGCGCCACCCTCGGGGATATCGTAATTTCCCGTGCGGTGTCTCTGCTTTCCCTGTGGGTGGTTTTGTATTTTCCGCTGCTTTTCCGACCGACGCGGTCGGAGTTTTGGCATCACCGCACACGTCGGGCGGTTTCTTTTTCACCGCTACCGCCGCGGTGGGTCTGTACTGGCGGTCGATCCTAATTTGTCTGCCGGTTGAACCGCCTCCATGGCGGGCGGTTGTTTTCCGCCTCCATGGCGGGCGGGGTGGTTTTCCGCCCGCTATCCTAATGGGGCCCATTGTGTACAAAATATTGTACCTGCACTTGTGTTAGTGGCTAGGCCATTCTATAAGTATATGACTAATAACTTGAATAATTTCAGTGCAGCAAAGAGAGTACATGTTGAATTTATAAGTGCTTAGGTATTGCGGAGTGATAGGATACGTTGATAGTGCTGGATGGGTGAATGGAGAAGTGCATGGGACAGACAGGAGGATTTCTAGGTTTCATGGGTAGTATTTTACTAAGTAGCTCGGTAGAGTTTTATATATATAGTGCACAGCTGAATGCAATTGTGCATTGATAGTGTTTGGATTACCTAATCTTACCTTGACAGTAGTACATATCCAAAAATGCTTAAAAATGTGTTCAGTTATTATAAGTGCTTAGGTATTGGTGGAGTAATAGGATAAGAAGCTAGTGCTGGATGGGTTGTAGTTCTGAAAATTCTGGACTCGAGAATTAAACTTCATCATAGCATGACGATGTTTATATCAAAAGACCGAGAATGGCTAGTACACTATGTACAAGCATTTTCGTCATATTCGAGTGACGATTTCACCTCAAAATCTTCATTTCCGCTCTGAACGCTTGGCTTCCATTTTGTGTACGGCAGCCATTTTGTGAGTTGCCCTCACATAGGCAGGCGAATTAAGCCAAATTCGATTCCAAAGGACACGTACACCTTAATTGACTTTTCTGTGACCTGGGCAAGCTGGAACCATTGCCCCAGGCCAAACCGGTTTGGTCAGTTCCTCTCCCAGTGGCCGAACGAGATAGCATCAAGGCACAACAGGTCGTAAACCCTTTTCATCGCACACACACCCTGCCGAATCTTGCTCACACCTGTCCCAGCTCTTTTCTCTCTCACTTGCTTTATGATGGGGAGGTGCCCGTTTTTATTGGGGGTCCACCGATATCTGATGGAAATGTTGGGCCTTGCCGGGTAATTTGTTGTGGGCTGGACAAACTGAAATATGGTCCTGTCATCATGACTCTGCTTTTTCTTTGTAGTTAAATATGTGAATGGTATACTGTAAATCCAAGAATGTTTGCCTGAAGCACAATATTTTGTATAAAAAGAGAAGCCTGGCTTTGTAAGATTGAGCAGTCTCCTGAGAACATACATCCCGTGTTGTTGTACTTCTAGGACGCCTGTTACTTTGGTTGCAGCCAATAAAATCGATCCTTGACTTCACCTAGAAGACTCTGAGTTTCTCAGGTCTGAATCAGGAAAGTACTCGAGGTCTTTGGGTGTGTTCCCTGACACCACTGGGTTACCGGTTCGGTACCGGTTCTGAAAAACCCAGTACCTCAGCTGGCGCCCAACGTGGGGCGATACCAGCGGTACCGGTCCAGCCAGAGGTTCATGAGGAGCTTCGTGTGAAAATTCTGGAGGAAGGCCAACCACTTCAACGACCCCTGCATGTCGACGTGGTCCGAAAGTCTTTGCTGCGAGGTTCTCCGCTTCCCGACGGCTACAAAGGACTGCTACCCTGGCTATCGCCCTGATTTGGACCCTTGAAGTTTGGTAGAGCGAAACGCTAAGACGAGTCTTCTGGTGACGTCATCGATATCTCAGTTAAGTATAAGTGGAGCGCCTCCCAGTCCTTAGTAGGTTCTTAGTTTTGGGTATCCTTTGGGATTGCTTTATTTGGAACTTGCAAGTGCAAAAAACCGAAGGACTCGTGTATTCATGAGAAATATCGTAATCGATAATCCTTTGAAGTTTGGAGCTAGACTAGAGAGCGAAAATGCCTGGTCTTAGCAGACTTGGAAATTTGTTTTGTCTTGGTTGTAATAATAGGGACTCCCGATTGGAGGACTCGTGTCCGGTTCCTCCGGTAGGAACTCCAACTTATGAATTGTATGTGAAACATGGAGTAGGCCCCATCACATATAATGAAGTGTGGATCAAATACACCAGAAAAGATGGTGTTTTAAAATGGCCCCAATACGGTAGTTTTGACACGGAAATCTTAGATAATCTTGAAGTTAAACTTTTTAAGAAGAAAGCCCGGCCGGCGATGTTTGACTCTTTCCGCCTAAGGCGTAAGGAGGCCAAACAGAAGGAAATTAAATTAGAGAAGAAAAATAAGAGAGAAAGGGGTATTTCGATAATGCAAGCTGCTATGCAGTATAAAGACAATGAAGAAGAACAGATGAGTGAGCAGTTGCACAGGCAACGTAAAATGGTAATAGATAAATGTTATCCAGTTTTGCCGCCTCTTCAGCAAGATGCAGCAAAAGAGCTTGAAAAAGATCCGTTAATAGAGCATTTGTTAAGTTCGCCACCCCCCCTATGCGCAGAATGCTACAGCACCTCCGCAACCTTTAGCTGCGCAACCCGTGGTTGCATTGCCTCCTGCTCCTCCACAGCACCCACCAGCTACTCTTCAGCTGACTCCTGCTCCTCCGGTGCAGCCTCCTCAAGGGCCACCGGCTTTTACATCTGCTTTGCCTTTACTCCCTACAACTTTAACTACTCCAACTACCACTCCTGGTACTTCTCCTGACACTGCCTCTACATCTGCCTCGTCTAACTCTGCTTTCCCTCTTGTCTTTTCATCGACTTCTCCTTCTGTTCGTCAGAGAGTGGCTAGCACAGTCACTAGTATTTTATATCCTTTCTTTGGAGCGGCAAGTCCGGCTCCTGTATCTGAGCATAAACAGTTGCGTAGCCAACAGCCTGATTCTAGGGAGAAAGAAACGTTAAATCATTTGGCACATAGATGGATGACTGACCCGACCCTATATGATCTAGGATCTATTATGGATGTCTTCCATCAGTGTGAAGCATCAAAGCAGAGATACGTTTTTGAGAAAATGTGTGTTTTTCTGTGTGAAGATTTAGAGGACAATGATTTGGACTCTAATCCGCCCGAGTTGAGGCATGTACGGTTTGAATTTTCAAAAGGCACAATTGTGGGTTCAGATGTTAGGAAAGCAGTTGCAACGTTGTTGTCACTTAGGACTGAAGGTGTTTCCAAGTCATTGTTTGAGTCTGATTTTTCTGATAAAAAGAAGGGAAGACAATATCCCATGAGAGAAGTTCCTCCACAATGGAAGGAAGAGGTAGCGGCTGGTCCTGGTAATGTTCCACCAGCTATACCAGCACATTTTCAGCGTGTGTGGGTACATGTTCCATGGAAGCGATCAGCAGTTTTGGCCCTTAAGCAGACATTGCCTGATCCCCGTAAAAATCCTGCAGGGTATTACAAAGAGTTGTCACAGACTGCTGGGTCATGTATCATGAATTTAGCGGATATCGATATGTTATTTGGGAACGTTGTTCCACAGCCTTTATGGGGAAAGATTCGTCATGCAGATCATGATCAGGAATTAGGTGACTCATGGGCTAATATTGCTGCTGCAGATGGCCGACAAGTTGGTGATGCTAAGCCTGAGCCTTTAGTAGCAGAACTTCCTGGTAAGATCATTGATTATATGAAAACTATAATGCCTGCGATGCGTGTAAATTGCGATAAGTTGTCTGCGTGTAAGCAGAAGAAAGATGAAACAGTCTCAGATTGCTTCACCAGGTTTGAAGAAACGTTTGTCGACCACAGTGGTCAAGATATGAGCACAGAAGGTGGTCAGCGTTTGTTCGTCGATAAATTCGTGCACAATCTGCTTCCAGAGTTGTGTAAGAAATTGAAGGATTCAGAGAGTTCTTGGGCAGTTTCCTCTTCAGCACAGATATTGGCTACTGCACAGTATTATGAAAATCGAGACAAAGACGAGAAAGATAGAGCAGAAAAGAAAACTAAAGAGTTGAAAACGAAGGTTCTGTTACAGCAAGCATATCCGCCACGTGGTGGTGGTGGCCAGAATAATGGTGGTCAGAGTAACTATCAGAATAATTATCAGCAGCCTTAACAGTATCAGAGGAACTCGCAAAGAGTAGAGTATACTCAGCCACGTGTCCCTGTAGGCCCCAATCAGTGTTCATATTGCAAGGAAGAGGGTCATTTCAAATATAGTTGCCCTGTCTTGTTACAGCGCGCAAATGGTGTTTCTGGCTCAAGAGGTAGAGGTGTTCAACAAGCACCTAGAGGTAGAGGACGTGGAAATTTCCCCCAGAACGCTTGTCCCCTTCCACCTCAAAACTCAATGAATAGGCTTTATCAGCAGAATAACGCATCTGGTAGGACAGCTCAGTACTATGCTGATGATTGCTATACAGAAGATGAGCATTGGGAAGGTAATGATTGATACGACAGCCATAGACAAAGAGAGGGAGTTGTTTCGGTTACAGTAGATCAGAGTGGACCATACGTTGAGGTGATTACATCAGGTGTGTCAGAGCCTTTTCTGTTGGATACTGGTACTACAAAGAGTTCTATTATGCACTCCAAACTCCCTGGCGCTCCTTTGTCTGGCGAAATGAATGTTTCTGTAGGTTTTTCTGGCGCCCCGGTTAGGAACCCGATTTCTAGTCCTATGTCCCTTTCTGTTGGTCCTTGTGAATTAGAAGCACCCCTTATTCTGACAACAGTTTGTGGTGAAAACTTGTTGGGATTGGATCTGTTAAAAAGATTGTATGCGACTTTGTACTGTTCTCCTTCAGGAGTACAAGTTACACTGGGTAAGAAAGTGGTTTCTCCAATGTATTTGTCAAGGGATAAACTTCCAACAGAATTGTCGTTTCTTCCTGATATTCTTTGGGCCACTGGTCCCAATGATGTGGGCCTTTTGGAAATACCACCATATATTATAACATTGAAAGCCAATATTAAAATGCCACGCATTCCCCAATACAAAATCTCTAGTGAAGGTGAAAAAGCGTTGCTAGCGATCGTTTACGATCTGATTGAAAAAGATGTGATTGAAGAGACAAGAGGCAACGTTTGCAATAGTCCTGTTCTGCCTGTTTTGAAACGAACTGATCCCTCTCAGCCACCTGTGTACAGATTTGTGATTGATCTGAGAGAGGTGAATAAAATAGTTGTGCCACAATTTCCAGTTGTCCCTGATGTTACTGCCCTATTGACTATGATTCCAGCTTCTGCAACCTGGTTTTCGGTGATTGACTTGAAGAATGCTTTCTTCAGCATCCCGATTGCTGAGGAGAGCAGGGATATTTTTGGCTTCAGTTTAGGAGGACGAAGCTTCCGCTTTAAACGCGCTCCCCAGGGCTACTGTGAAAGTCCATCAATATACAGTCAAGCTTTAAAGACACAGCTTGATACGATTGTTTTACCTGATGGTGCTACTCTTGTACAGTACGTTGATGATTTGCTTGTTGCTGCAGATAATGAGGAAATATGTAAGAAAGCCACGTTGTCATTGTTGCGTCATTTGTGTGATTTGCATCACAAGGTGTCACTTTCCAAATTGCAATATTGTCGACAAGAAGTGACCTACTTAGGTCATCTCTTATCGAAGCAGGGAAGGAAACTGACCCCAGAAAGAATTCAGGCAATAGCGAAATTAAGTGTGCCAAGAACACAGAGAGAAGTGCGTGCTTTCCTGGGCATTACATCGTATTGTAGACAGTGGATTCCAAATTTTTCGTTATTAGCCAAACCCTTGGTGGCATTAACGTGTAAAGATTCACCCAATCCCGTTCCTTGGTCTGAAGAGTGTCAGGAAAGTTTTTCTGAATTGCACACAGCATTATGTTCGGCTCCTGTGTTGGGTACCCCCAACTACAGTAAGCCCTTTACATTATATGTCCATGAGAAAGAGGGTTTTGCATTGTCCGTGTTGACACAGTTGTTTGGAGACAAGCAGCGTCCATGTGCATATTTTTCGTCAACTTTGGATCCGGTAGCTAAAGCATTGCCAAGTTGTTTAAGAGCCACAGCGGCAGCAGCTGTTTCTATTCGACAGTCTGCTGGTCTACTAATGAATAATACGCTAGTTGTGATGGTCCCACATGCAGTGGACACGTTGTTAAACAGAACCAAGACACAGCACTTAACTAGTGCTCGATTGTCAGGTTACGAGTTGACATTGTTAGCGAGTCATGTGCACATAAAACGATGTAACTCCCTCAATCCAGCTACGTTGTTGCCGATTGTAGAGGAATTAGATGATTCAGAACAGCATGATTGTTTTCTTAGAACAGAAGAAGAAACGAAAGGGAGAATAGACCTCCAGGACACTCCTCTTGCTGAATGTGATGGTACATTATGGGTGGATGGTTCATGCTTCAAGCTCCCGAATGGTGACACGACTGCAGCATATGCTGTCACTACTTTGCATACAATTGTTGAAGCTGCACGTATCCCACATAATTCAGCTCAGGCAGCAGAATTAATTGCACTTACAAGAGCATGTGTGTTGTCAAAAGGAATGAAAGTGACTGTCTATACCGACAGCCAGTATGCATTTGGTGTGGCTCACAGTTTTGGACGATTGTGGAAAGAACGTGGGCTCCTGACTTCGCATGGAGCTAAGATTCAGCATGGTCAGTTGGTGAATGAGCTTCTTGAATCACTGACCTTGCCTCTGCAAGTGGCGATTGTGAAATGTAGTGCTCACAAGAAGGTGACTGATGATGTTGGTCGTGGAAATGGATTTGCTGATGAAATCGCGAAAGAAACTGCAAGGAATGTGATGAGCCGAATGTATGTTGCAGGCCCTGCTAGATGGGTTGGTGATGTTGGAATGTGTGAAGACACGATAGAGAGTGTGAAGTCTATTCAAGCTGAGGCTACAGAGAAAGAGTTGAACATGTGGAGAGAAAGTACGGGTAGAATGGATGCAAATGGTTGTTGGGTTGAATTGTCAGAGTATCAGAGATGGTTGCTACCCGATGCGTATGTGCTTGCAGTGGTTACAATGGCTCATGGAATGGCTCACATCAGCGTGAAAGGGATTTGCAAGTTGTTGGCTCCAGTATGGCAAAATGCTGGAATTCCTAAGTGTGCAGAGAATGTGGTCAAGAATTGCATGGTGTGTCTGAAACACCATCCTGGTAGGGGAACCCCAACTCCAGCTGGTCATTTTGCACCTCCTACGTATCCGTTTGAGGTTTTGCAGCTAGATTTCATCCACATGGAGAGGTGCATCAACTTAAAATACGTACTCGTTGTTGTTTGTGCCTTCTCAAGATGGGTAGAAGCATATCCCCTAAAGGACAATACTGCCTTGTCGACAGCGAAAGCCCTTGTGAAAGAATTCTTCCCCAGATTTGGAATGCCTAGAATGGTCTGGACTGATAATGGGAGTGAATTTGTGGGTCGTGTGATGAAGAATGTATGTGAAGGGCTAGGCATTCAACAGAAGTTCCACGCTGCAAATCACCCTCAATCAGCTGGACTAGTAGAATGTTACAATGGCACGCTTAAGTTAAAATTGGCCAAAATTCAAGCGAGCACAGGTCTTAAATGGTCTGACGCTCTCCCTTTAGCACTCCTATCAACCAGAATGACTGTGCATTCGCGAGTGAAACTTAGTCCCTATGAATTTGTCTTTGGCCGCCCGGCCAACATATGGGGAGTGCCAAGGCCCACAAAGTTCAGTGAAATCGAACACCCTGTTTTGCTTGATTATCTGTATGAATTGACGGCTAAATTGCGTGTTTTACATCAACAGGTCCACGACACCCTGCCTCCGGTCTCTGAAGCTCCAGGCCATCAAATCGATCCTGGATCCTGGGTGCTGATCAAGAACTTTCAGCGAACCAAGAACGAGCAGCCCAGGTGGACCGGACCGCACCTCGTCCTTCTTTCCACAAGATCAGCTGTTCGAGTGGAAGGAAAGAAGCACTGGATCCACGGGGTCCATTGTAAAAGGGTACCTTTACCCCTGCCGTACGACCAGTGGGTCCAGAAGGGTGTCGCTGACTCAGAGACTGAAACCGTGACACGTTTTTTGCCTTTCAGTGATGCACGTGTAAAAGGAACACTGACTGAACAAGAGAGTGATAACATTTTGCAACCAACTGTATCACCATCAGTTCCATTGGACACTACAGAGCCTGAACTCCTTTTCCGGGATCACACCATACCTGGAAAGCAAAGATACAATTTGAGGCCGAGAAATACGAACTAATAAAAGTGTTTTTTTTTCCTCCAAGTACTATTTTTGAAAGTGCAGCTCTCCCATCTGAGAAACTTGCTTATTTTTGTTTTTTGAACCGCCATCCGGGTTCCGCTGCTAGGGCCGCGATTGCCCAAAGTCTTTGGGGTGCAGCTGACGACGTTAGGTCGGCAGTTCTGGTTGGTCCAAGGGAGTTGCCCTCGACTGACAGAAGCATTCCTTAGCAGAATCAACCTCCCATCGCGGGCAGCACTTTAGAGAGGATGGAGTTTTTCGAGATGGAGAGACCTGCCAAGGAAACTAACTTTAGAAACAGAATATGTAAAATAATGACGAAGAAAAGCTTTTTGATATTGTGCATTTTCATGTTATTCAGTATGATGATGTTTTTAATAGGATATGTTTTATTCTCTTTTTGAGTAACATTTGCACCCACTACATCGCTCATACCTCCTCCTACTGTTTCCTCTCACTCTTTTCAACCCCTTCCTGAACACGAATCCGCTAGGAGATTAGAGTTTATTAATAACTTCTTTGTTCAGCTCTTGCACCAACACCAACTTGTAATGAACACAACTAACTGTTGGGTGTGTGGCCTAATGCCTCACACAACGGATAAAGGTATCCCTTATCTGGTCCTGCCTTTCAGCCATAATGGTTCTGTGTGGGCATACAGAACAATGTTCATCTATGCTCGTGAAGTCCACCCCCTACGTTCTTTAAAAGACAATCCTAAGAATAGTGCTCTGGTTAAGGGTATAGTCGACATGATTAAGGAAGAGATTTCCTATGAAACTACCCCCGAAGATGAGACACTTGCATATATAGGTTGGAACATGACCGGATATGGAGCTACTCTGAGTGAGAAACAGCAAGCTAAGAGATCGTCCCCAATTTGGATTGTACCCCATCAGGGTCACCTATGTCTGCAAGGTATTGGCAAGAATCCCAGAGCTCAGTTAGGGAAAAGTGTCTGTACAGAAACGTATGTTTTTGGGTCTCAGACTTCCCCTGCATTTTTAGCAGCTAAGGGTACCTATTTCATCTGCCATGATAGAGCCTATACATGGTTGCCCCCTGAATTTTCGGGCTCATGTTTTGTTTCGTTTCTGTTGCCTCCCACCTACACAGCAGCGGCAGATTACCACAAGACAAGGGTAGTTAGAGGTGTCTTGAGTAAAGAAGACACTGCAGGTCAAGAATTTGGGGACTTCGCAAAGGGTTTTCTGCCGTTCTGGGGACCCATGGTTAACAGCAGGAACATAAGGCAATTGACAAGGGTGGTTGAGTCCACTGTAGTTGAAACTGCTGGTGCCCTTAGTAACTTGACTGCTGAGCTCCAGTCGGATCGTCTTATGACCCTTCAGAACAGGGTCGCTTTAGATGTCATACTTGCAGACCGAGGTGGGGTATGTAAATTGATCCAATCGAGTTGCTGTGTTTTCATTCCAGATAACGCTCCAACAGTGTACCAGGCCATCTCCAAACTGCATGAGATTTCCGAATCTATTCATGTGGATAAAGGAGATTGGTCATTAATGGGGTGGTTCTGGGAACTGATATCCGGCTGGGGATGGAAAATTCTGATGGTCATTGGGATGGTCTTAGCCATTCTTTTCCTGTTCTGTCTGTGCGTGCAGTGTGCTCCTGCAATATGTGGCCTCTGTGCCACATCATGTGTAAGGAATCCTGTATCCAGAGACGAACTAAGTACTAGGATGATGTTACAGCAGCATCTCAATGACTTTAGGAATATAGACCTGGACTCTGATTAGCATGAGATTAGGTTAAATTGCCTATGTAAGGGCAAAAGGAGGGTTTGTAGTTCTGAAAATTCTGGACTCGAGAATTAAACTTCATCATAGCATGACGATTTTTATATCAAAAGACCGAGAATGGCTAGTACACTATGTACAAGCATTTTCGTCATATTCGAGTGACGATTTCACCTCGAAATCTTCATTTCCGTTCTGAACCCTTGGCTTCCATTTTGTGTATGGCAGCCATTTTGTGAGTTGCCCTCACATAGGCAGGCGAATTAAGCCAAATTCAATTCCAAAGGACACGTACACCTTAATTCACTTTTCTGTGACCTGGGCAAGCTGGAACCATTGCCCCAGGCCAAACCGGTTTGGTCAGTTCCTCTCCCAGTGGCCGAACGAGATAGCATCAAGGCACAACAGGTCATAAACCCTTTTCATCGCACACACACCCTGCCAAATCTTGCTCACACCTGCCCCTGCTCTTTTCTCTCTCATTTGCTTTATGATGGGGAGGTGCCCGTTTTTATTGGGGGTCCACCGATATCTGATGGAAATGTTGGGCCTTGTCGGGTAATTTGTTGTGGGCTGGACAAACTGAAATATGGTCCTGTCATCATGACTCTGCTTTTTCTTTGTAGTTAAATATGTGAATGGTATACTATAAATCCAAGAATGTTTGCCTGAAGCACAATATTTTGTATAAAAAGAGAAGCCTGGCTTTGTAAGATTGAGCAGTCTCCTGAGAACATACATCCCGTGTTGTTGTACTTCTAGGACGCCTGTTACTTTGGTTGCAGCCAATAAAATCGATCCTTGACTTCACCTCAAAGACTCTGAGTTTCTGTGGTCTGAATCAGGAAAGTACTCGAGGTCTTTGGGTGTGTTCCCTGACACCACTGGGTTACCGGTTCGGTACCGGTTCTGAAAAACCCAGTACCTCAGGGTGATTGGAGAAATGCATGGGATAGGCAGGAGAATTCTTACACTGCATAGGTACTAACTGGATATTTAGAAGAGCGTATCTATAGTATGTAGCTGGTTAAAGGTCCGCATGCATAGTGTACAAAATATTGTACCTGCACTTGTCTTAGTGGCAAAGCCATTCTTTAGGTATGTGACTAATAACTGGAGTAATTTCATTGCTGCAAAGAGAGTGCATGCTCAATTTATAAGTGCTTAGGTATTGGTGAAGTGATAGGATACGTAGATAGTGCTGGATGGATGAATGGAGAACTGTATGGGACAGACAGAAGGATTCCCTGACTGTATAGGTACAAACTGAGTATTTAAAAGACTGTATCAAAGCTATGTAGCTGATTAGAGGTCTGCATGCGCAGTGCACAGAATATTGTAGCTGTACTAGTTTTTCTGGCTATGCCATTCCTTCGGTACACGACTTGTAACTAGAATAATTTCAGTGCTGCAAAGAGAGTACATGTTGAATTTATAAGTGCTTAGGTATTGGTGGAGTAAAAGGATATGTAGATAGCGCTGTATGGGTGATTGGAGAAATACATGGCGCAGACAGAGGGATTCCAACACTGCATAGGTATTAACTGAGTTTTAAGAAGAGCGTATTAATAGAATGTAGCTTGTTAGATATCTGCATGCATATTGTACAAAACATTGTACCTGTACTTGGGTTAGTGGCTAGGCCATTCCTTAAGTATATGACTAATAACTGGAGTAATTTCAGTGCTGCAAAGAGAGCTTCCTTCCTAATCTATAAGTGCTTAGGTATTGGCAAAGTGATAGGATACATACATAGTGCTAGATGGGTGAATGGACAAGTGCATGGAACAGACAGAAGGATTCCTAGACTGCATAGGTACTAACTGAGTATTTAAAAGACTGTATCAATGCTATATAGCTGATTAGAGGTCTGCATGCATAGTGCGCAGAATATTGTAGCTGTACTAGTATTGGTGTGTCTATGGTTTTTAGAATGGTAGTCTGTATTTTAGGGTGTGAGGAGGTGCATCAGATGATCATGTGGATGATGTCATCAGTGATGTAATTTGAGATGCCATCAGTGATGTCATCAGTGATGACACTGACCATGTCATGAGTGATGTAATATGTGACGTCATCAGCACTGTATTGCGGGGGCGTGAGTTATAGTTAGCACAACTAACTATAACAACCGAATTTCTCTTGTTTTGTACAAGTGAAATGTCCAACTATGACATCCATGAAACCTTTGGCTTTTTCAGTAAATTTCTGAGGTTTTTTAAATGCTAATTTCTAACTATAATGTCCCTGAAACTTGTGGTGTTTTCAGTGAATTTTATCTATATGTATTTAATCTCCTCTCACTCTTACAAGGAAGGAATCAGCACTCAGGTTGTAGTTTGGAAGTATTTAATCTGCAAAGGACGTGATCCACGAGTTTCGGCTCGTCCGAACCTTGATAACGATACAAGACATCATTGAAGCATCCTTATTTAGATGTACAAATGCCACCAGTTGGCAATATTAACAAAGGACTACATATTACTTTAATCCAAAAGGATGGCGGCCCTATTGGCCTGCTCACGATGTGAAAATTCAGGAATTGATACAATAAAGTGTTAATATGCACAAAATGCATATGGTTGGGTTCAAACTGGAACGGCATGGTGAGCAAAAAAACGATGGATTTAGTCCCAATCTCTATACTGGGGTTCATGTATGACATTGTTCTGCATTCTGTCCATCAACTGTAGTTTTTGCATTTGTCACCCCGAGTGGGACAGGTATGCTCAGATGTGAGTCCCGTGCTCTCCATGCCACGGGAATCAAGCTATCCTGGTTGATGAGGGCTGAAAGCCCAAAACTGGTCCTAGGATGCTTGTTTCCAGTCCAGGGAGGACCTGGCTTGGCAGTGCGGGCTGGACTGTTCCCATGGAGCACAGGGTCAAGACTGATTTGCATATGGCTGGGTTCAAACTGGAATGGCATGGTGACCAAAAAAACTATGGATTTAGGCCCAGATCTCTGTACTGGGGTGAATGTATGACATTGTTCTGCATTCTGTCCATCAACTGTTTTTTTTGCATTTGTCACCCCGAGTGGGACGGGCATGCTCAGACGTGAGTCCTGTGCTCTCCATGCCACTGGAATCAAGCTATCCTGGCTGATGAGGGTTGAAAGCCCGAAACCAGTCCCAGGATGCTTGTTTTCAGTCCAGGGAGGACCTGGCTTGGCAGTTCGGGCCGGACTGTTCCCATCAGTTCGGGCCGGACTGTTCCCATGGGACACAGGGTCAAGACTGATTTTCATATGCCTGGGCTCAAACTGGAATGGCACAGTGAGCAAAGAAACAATGGATTTAGGCCCAGATGTCTGTACTGATGTGAATATATGACATTGTTCTGCTTTCTGTCCATCAACTGTTGTTTTTGCATTTGTCACCCCGAGTGGGATGGGTATGCTCAGATGTGAGTCCTGTGCTCTCCATGCCACTGGAATCAAGCTATCCTGGCTGATGAGGGCTGAAAGCCCGAAACCGGTCCTAGGATGCTTGTTACCAGTCCAGGGAGGACCTGGCTTGTCAGTTCGGGCTGGACTGTTCCCATGGGGCACAGGGTCAAGACTGATTTGCATATAGCTGCGTTCAAACTGGAATGGCATGGTGAGCAAAACAACTATGGATTTAGGCCCAGATCCCTGTACTGAGGTGAATGAATGACATTTTTCTTCATTCTGTCCATCAACTGTTGTTTTTGCATTTGTCACCCTGTGTGGGACGGGTATGCTCAGACGTGAGTCCCGTGGTCTCCATGCCACTGGAATCAAGCTATCCTGGCTGATGAGGGCTGAAAGCCCGAAATCTGTCCTAGGATGCTTGTTTCCAGTCCAGGGAGTCTGTTGGCATGTATGGTTGTACTACCACTGCCTCTTTCTTCTGCCCACGATGCTCTATCATATTGCCAAAGCCTCTCTTGCCAGTCCTGTATTGTTGGTTTGTTGCCCTCACCCCCCTTTCCACTGCCCTCCATAGTCTGTTGTGCTGCCACTGCCCTTCCTGCCTGCCCAGTGTGGTCAAATTGTTGCCTCTGCACCCTCCTACCTGCCTTCAATTTTCAGAGTCCGTGCGCCCTGGTCTCTGCCTCTCAACAGTATCCTAATGAACAACTAGCTTGCTAACATTCTATATTCATTACAAAAGTGTGGAACGCCTGACGTCACCTTGATGTAATCAAAACTGTAATACCTAGAGCAATTCCTTTAGAAATTACATATATGAGAGGGTCTTATTTGCATCATAATTATTGTTAGTGCTCTAAAAAACTAAAATGAGGACATATTTTCTGAGTTTTCAAATAGCAACAAAGCACTTTTACATTATTTGTTCTCTTTATGTTTTTTTACCAGGTTGACCACTTGATTAAATGTTGCACTTAGGGGAGGGGATGTGGTGTTACTTCCAGACCTGCAGACTTTGCAGCGGGGGAACCAGGTTGGAGCTTCTGCTTCAGCTCGACATTTAGTGATTCTGGTCAAATCACTTAATCTCCCTATGTCTACAATCAAAATGAATTTGTTCTTGCGTGATGTAACCAATGCTCATGTAAAGCACTCCAATACCTGACAAGTCTGCACTATATAAAACTGCAAAAACTCAAAAAATAAAAAGTGTTTTGCACACTTCTGTCATTGGGCTACATGCGGGCTACATCTGGGTGATATTTATGCTACATTTGGGCTCTTTTGTCTCTCGTGGCCATCTTGGGAGATTTATTTGGTATGAAGTTTCCTAATTTCCTCATTTACTGTAGTCTCCTCAGTAGGAAATGCTTTCAGTTTTTTACTTTGATTCCGTCAAGAAGGTATTCAGATATGTCAAACATTTGTCAAAATTCTGAATGTTAGCACTCTAGTTGCTCATTAGATCACTGTAGTAAAGCTACTGTTCACCACAGAAGTCTGTTGCTGGTATTAAAAGTGCATGTTTCAGTCTGCATGTCAGAATTTCTTTATGAAATAGATGAGGATTTGAGAAGTCACTCAAAATGTGCCCAAATTTTTCTTTCCTCAGCACTAATCATAATTTCTATGGCAAAATGAACCCCCTCATTGCGTTCCTTTTTAAATTAAATGTTTTAAGTGTTACCAGTTTATTCCAATCAAGATGGCTTCGGGTGTGCCATAATTTTGTCATAAGTAAGACAGCAAGTGCTCTAGTTGTTCTTAAGAACAATCTGGGACATTCTGTCATTGAGCTATACGTGGGCTACATCTGGATGATATTTGTGCTATATTTGGGCTCTTTTGTCTCTGGTGGGCATCGTGGGAGAATTGTTATGAAGTTACCTAATTTCTTCATTTATTGCAGTCTCCTCAGTAGGAAATACTTTCAGTTTTTTACTTTGGTTCCATCAAGAAGGCATTTAGATGTGTCACCATTTGCCATAAATTCTGAATGTTAGCACTCTAGTTGCTCATTAGATCACTGTAGTAAAGATTCTGCTCACCAGGGAAGTCTGCTGTATTCAAAGTGCATGTTTCAGTCTGCACGTCAGAATTTGTTTTAATGAAATAGAAGAGGATTTGAGAGGTCACTCAAAATGTGCCCTAACTTTTCTTTCTGCAGCACTACTCATACTTTCTATGGCAAAGTGAACCCCTCATTGTGTTCCTTTTTAAAGAAATGCTTTAATAGTTACCACTTTATTCCAATCAAGGTGGCTTCAGGTGTGCTATGCGTCTGTCATTAGTAAGGCTGTTAGTTCTAGTATAACACAAAGGACAAAACTGACAGTTTCTGCCCTTGTTGGATGTACATGTTTTACTGAGAATGTCAGACTTCATTCTCACATGACTGAGAAAGATAATGTGAATTTGCAGAAAATATGCTCTCAGTTTAGCTTATAGATCACCTTCCAAACCTCTGTGGAAAAAGCATGAGAAAATAGTGTTCTCTCAAACATGATTTATGATATCCCAGCAGAAGGCTTTTTCACATGGTAAAATCACCTTAGAACACACCACAATTCCTAAAACAAGTATGGTACAATCAACACATTATCTATATTGTAACTGCAGTCTCAAAACCTTCTATTAGCAGCAATGCTTTTTAATTAGGTGCTATCATGTATATTGATCCCATGATGGCTGCCAACACTTCTTGGATGAAGTGCTGACAGCCAATCAGATCTCACGGTGAGATGTGTGGTTAGGCTTCGCCCAGATATATATATTTTTTTCCTTTAATATCTAAAAAACTACTGAACAGATTTACACCATTTAAGAAAAAGGACGCTTTCTGAACTAAGCTCTACCTTTTTGCCCAATTTGATGTAATTCCGTTCAGCAGTTCGGGCTGTAGTCGTGTCTAAAGTTTTCTATGGAAAAATACATTGGGAATACATGTTTTGGGAGCCCCCTTTTTTTCTTGGCCCCCGCTTGCTGAATCAGCCCAAAACTTTCAAGATAGGAGTGGTCCGGAGTGCCCCACGAGTTTTGCAAAGTTTGTGAAGATTCGGCAATCGGCGCCAAAGTTATCGGGAATAGAATGTTGCGATTTTTCTATGGATAATAAGTCCTAACTATAACTACCTACTGGCGACCGCCAGTAGGTAATATATATATATATGTACAAAATATAAGTACAAAATACCAATGAATTGTATGTTCATTAAAATCACAGTGCATAAAAATGTATTATTTGTACAAACAAATTACAAAAAGAGCATACAAATCAACACAGGACATAGCAGGAGAGTACATTAGACAATTCATTTTTGCAGTAGTGTTTTACACTTGGTCCTGAAGAAAGCCATTGGTCTACCTACCGACCTTGAATGGCTGAAACATGTCTGGTTTTCACAATGTTAACACTGCAAATTATCTTTCAGCACCATCGAATTTCAATTCATGGCCTTTCACATCACTGATGGATCTATACTAGGATATCTCACAATAACAATAAGTGAGATACCTAAAACAGATACCAGTTTTTCTAGAAAATCCCAGATGATGATGCTCCGCCACTGGGTGGGCTGATGGGTTTCTTTTCTACTCTTTGTGCAATATAACACACACATTTTTCAAGACACAGGTTTTGCCATTGTAGGTTCTCTTTTTAGCCTCATGTTACTAGACCATCAATATCCATTCTTGTTATGAGTATAGTTAGATTGGGGGATAGGATATTATATGGTCTTTAATCTCATTTCCCCTTGGACCCTTTTTTAAGTTGAGTTTTACATGAACTTAGGAGATCCCAATCAAAAATTTACCTCCCAGCACAGAAGGAAAAGAGTGGACTTTTTGGACATCTTAATTAAAGAGAGAGATGGAAAACTAGAGGTAGAGCTGTATTCTAAGCCAATGGATAAGAACACATTGCTACACTACTCTAGCTTCCATCTGAAGTTTCAGAAAGACAATATCCAATTTAGCCAGCTCCTCTACCTTTGGAGAAACTGCTCGGATCTACAGGATGTCTACAAATATGCTGATGTCCTTAAAGACAAACCAAAAGATAGGGGTTACCCTAGAAAACTTATCACCCGTTCTTTTAAATGTGAAAGATTTTATGACAGGGAATCTATGCTCAATAAGTCCAAAAAGAAAAAAGAAATGACTAGGGTAGTTTTTGCCAGTCAATTCTCCACCATTAGTAACAAAATCAAGAATGTAATTAATAGAAATTGGCAAATTCTGAATGATGAGGAAGAGATTTAGGGGCTCATTAGGATGGCGGACGTACCCTAGAGGAGGAGGGCCCGTCCGCAGGGGCAGCGGTGGTCCCTCAAATAAAATTAGGATGTGACCACCAGCCTGGCGGTCACATTCTCAATATTTAACATTACGGCGGGTGCTGCTTGAAGCAGCACCCGCCGCAAGGTTAAATATGCATGCTTAGCATTTGCATGCACAAAGCGGCAGGCACCGCGCGGTGCCTGCCGCTTCGAGCACGCAAATGCAGGGGGGTACCATAGGTACCCCCCATGTGCACCCCCCACCCCCCAATCACCCTGGGGGCCCGCAACGGGTCCCCAAAGAAATCACCGTATGCCTTTCCACGGCGGAGAATCCGCCGCGGAAAGGCATCGGTTTTCCGCCATCCTAATATGGCTGGTGGTGTCTGATAGACACCGCCAGCCATGTTAGAGCTTTTCCGCCGCGGTCGGAAGGCGACCGCGGCGGAAAAGCTGCGGACCGATTTTGAGACCCACCGCCATCCTAATTTGGCGGTGGGTCTTTTGTGCCTTCCAGGCAGTTTTCCCGCATCCTCCGGGCCGGCGGTGGCTTCCGCCGGCCCGAGGGATGCGGGAAAACCGCGATCGTAATGTGCCCCTAAGTTGGAAAAACCTCTCTTTGCCTTTAAGAAAAATAGAAACTTAAGAAATGAACTAGTACACAAATAAAGAGATGAACAACAAAATACACAAAGGACTTTAGATAATACAATAGCAATAGGCAACACAAAATGTGGGACCTGTAATGTATGTGCCCAGTGCGTACAAGCTAAAGAAATTTCCCTCAATGGGTTACATATATTCTCCAACACTTTGAATAACTGTCAGAGCAAGAACGTGATTTATTTATTACGTTGCCCCTAGGTGCTTGGCTATGTGGGGGAAACCAGAGCGCAAGAACATAAATCGGCTATTAGGACTAAGAAACATAGGGCCAGATGTAGGTAAATCATATTTACCGACTCTTAAATACCGAATTTTACCGATTCGGTATTTAAGAGTCGGTAAATATGAAGTACCGAGATGTAGGTAAATCCACATGTGGATTTACCGATTCTTTAAAAGTCGGTATTTACCGATTCGGTAAATACCGACCGGTAATGCTCCATTCATTCCTATGGGCTTTGACGCCCATAGGAATGAATGGGGCATTACCGGTCGGTATTTACCGATCGGTAAATACCGATTTTTGGCAAGGGTGCAGGGGGTGTCACTTTGACACCCTCTAGCACCCCCAAAAAAGGTTCGGGGGCCATATGGCAGGCATACCTGCCCTAAGGGCAGGTCTGCCTGTCATATGGCACAGGTGTGCATGCACACATGTGCATGCACACCTGAATCGGTATTTCACCATCAAATTGAATTTGATGGTAAAATACCGATTTCTTAGGCCTTGTGGGACTCATCAGAGTCCCACCTACATATCGATTTTACAGATTCTGTAAATATACCGGTCGGTAAATTTACCGACCGGTATATTTACAGATTCGGTAAAATTACCGATTATGCCCCCTACATCTCAAATTCCTTTTACCGGTCGGTAACGGCCGAATTCGGCCGTTACCAACCGGTAAAACCCTACCTACATCTGGCCCTCAATGCCCCCCTGGTTGCACATTTCCAACAAGAGGAACACAACAAACAGGATATTCACTGGTTCATTCTAGAAAAGGTTGCTATTTGGAGAAGAGGGGGTAATATCAATGGCAAGTGTCAGGCTAGAGAACAATGGTACATTTCTCAGCTGAACACAATACGAAATGGACTTAACTCAAGAGAAGAAGAATGGGATTGACTTATTAGATAACCTCAATAGAAGTCGGTTGATACTAAATGCAAGTTTATTTGAACATCTTGACTGTACAAATTAAGGATCAATGCATATATTTACCTATACCTGTAAAGTTTCTTTATACCAATATTTGAAATTGGAGACCACGTTTCACCACTCCAAAATAGTGGGCCCTTCAAAACGTCTATAGTAAGGTCTTAATATTTCGAATATAGGGTTTTGTGCATATGGACACATGCTGGGCAGGGAGTTGGTTGTTCCCTTTCAGATACATGCATCTGCTTCTGCTTCTTTCAACTTTGGGAGGAGTTTCTAATTATTCATTCACATGCTTTTCCAGAGGTGCGCTCAGTTGCCCATCCTTCTAAGTGGCCTGGAGGTTCTGGTTCCTGCTTCGTTCCGAAGTATTTTCTTTTTCAAGTTATTGAAAACTTCAGGCTCACCTACCAGCGCGAATTGAACTACAGCGGTGCAACGAGGTTATTAACCTCAGCCTGGGCGGGTGGCATTCCTTCCTGCCCCCGTTTAATGGACACTCGTGCTATAGGTTGAAGGATAAAGGGGACCAGAGTGACATTTTCTACATTTCTTTTGGGGATTCTTTTCAGCGTTTTGCACAGTACTGAGCTACCCGCATACCCTCGGCAGCACTTACCTGGATATCATTGGTGCATCCTGGGTGTTTGAGTCCTGGATTGAGCAAGGACCTGTTTAATCAAGCGAAATCACCTGCGGAGAGGCGGAGCGGACACTGCACCAATCGGTATGCAGCAAGGTACATTCATATGCAAAGCGCATGAAATTCCCTTGTTATACACCACGGCGCTGACGAGGCCTGATGAGGCCGAAATGCATACGCCAAACAGGAGAAAATAAAGGTGTTGTCGTCAAATCCCCTAGTGGCTTCTGCTTCTTTCAACTTTGGGAGGAGTTTCTAATCATTAATTCACGCGCTTTTCCAGAGGCGCGCTCAGTTGCCCATCCTTCTAAGTGGCCTGGAGGTTCTGGTTCCTGCTTCGTTCCGAAGTATTTTCTTTTTCAAGTTATTGAAAACTCCAGGCTCACCTACCAGCGCGAATTGAACTACAGCGGTGCAACAAGGTTATTAACCTCAGCCTGGGCAGGTTGCATTCCTTCCTGCCCCCGTTTAATGGACACTCGTGCTATAGGTTGAAGGATAAAAGGGACCAGAGTGACATTTTCTACATTTCTTTTGGGGATTCTTTTCAGCGTTTTGCACAGTACTGAGCTACCCGCATACCCTCGGCAGCACTTACCTGGATATCATTGGTGCATCCTGGGTGTTTGAGTCCTGGATTGAGCAAGGACCTGTTTAATCAAGCGAAATCACCTGCGGAGGAGCGGAGCGGACACTGCACCAATCGGTATGCAGCAAGGTACATTCATATGCAGAGCGCATGAAATTCCCTTGTTATACACCACGGCGCTGACTAGGCCTGATGAGGCCGAAATGCATACGCCAAACAGGAGAAAATAAAGGTGTTGTCGTCAAATCCCCTAGTGGCTTCTGCTTCTTTCAACTTTGGGAGGAGTTTCTAATTATTCATTCACGCGCTTTTCCAGAGGCGCGCTCAGTTGCCCATCCTTCTAAGTGGGCTGGAGGTTCTGGTTCCTGCTTCGTTCCGAAGTATTTTCTTTTTCAAGTTATTGAAAACTCCAGGCTCACCTACCAGCGCGAATTGAACTACAGCGGTGCAACGAGGTTATTAACCTCAGCCTGGGCGGGTTGCATTCCTTCCTGCCCCCGTTTAATGGACACTCGTGCTATAGGTTGAAGGATAAAGGGGACCAGAGTGACATTTTCTACATTTCTTTTGGGGATTCTTTTCAGCGTTTTGCACAGTACTGAGCTACCCGCATACCCTCGGCAGCACTTACCTGGATATCATTGGTGCATCCTGGGTGTTTGAGTCCTGGATTGAGCAAGGACCTGTTTAATCAAGCGAAATCACCTGCGGAGGGGCGGAGCGGACACTGCACCAATCGGTATGCAGCAAGGTACATTCATATGCAGAGCGCATGAAATTCCCTTGTTATACACCACGGCGCTGACTAGGCCTGATGAGGCCGAAATGCATACGCCAAACAGGAGAAAATAAAGGTGTTGTCGTCAAATCCCCTAGTGGCTTCTGCTTCTTTCAACTTTGGGAGGAGTTTCTAATTATTCATTCACGCGCTTTTTCAGAGGCGCGCTCAGTTGCCCATCCTTCTAAGTGGCCTGGAGGTTCTGGTTCCTGATTCGTTCCGAAGTATTTTCTTTTTCAAGTTATTGAAAACTCCAGGCTCACCTACCAGCGCGAATTGAACTACAGTGGTGCAACGAGGTTATTAACCTCATCCTGGGCGGGTTGCATTCCTTCCTGTCCCCGTTTAATGGACTCTCGTGCTATAGGTTGAAGGATAAAGGGGACCAGAGTGACATTTTCTACATTTCTTTTGGGGATTCTTTTCAGCGTTTTGCACAGTACTGAGCTACCCGCATACCCTCGGCAGCACTTACCTGGATATCATTGGTGCATCCTGGGTGTTTGAGTCCTGGATTGAGCAAGGACTTGTTTAATCAAGCGAAATCACCTGCGGAGGGGCGGAGCGGACACTGCACCAATCGGTATGCAGCAAGGTACATTCATATGCAGAGCGCATGAAATTCCCTTGTTATACACCACGGCGCTGACGAGGCCTGATGAGGCCGAAATACATACGCCAAACAGGAGAAAATAAAGGTGTTGTCGTCAAATCCCCTAGTGGCTTCTGCTTCTTTCAACTTTGGGAGGAGTTTCTAATTATTCATTCACGCGCTTTTCCAGAGGCGCGCTCAGTTGCCCATCCTTCTAAGTGGCCTGGAGGTTCTGGTTCCTGCTTTGTTCCGAAGTATTTTCTTTTTCAAGTTATTGAAAACTCCAGGCTCACCTACCAGCGCGAATTGAACTACAGCGGTGCAACGAGGTTATTAACCTCAGCCTGGGCGGGTTGCATTCCTTCCTGCCCCCGTTTAATGGACACTCGTGCTATTGGTTGAAGGATAAAGGGGACCAGAGTGACATTTTCTACATTTCTTTTGGGGATTCTTTTCAGCGTTTTGCACAGTACTGAGCTACCCGCATACCCTCGGCAGCACTTACCTGGATATCATTGGTGCATCCTGGGTGTTTGAGTCCTGGATTGAGCAAGGACCTGTTTAATCAAGCGAAATCACCTGCGGAGGGGCGGAGCGGACACTGCACCAATCGGTATGCAGCAAGGTACATTCATTTGCGGAGCGCATGAAATTCCCTTGTTATACACCACGGCGCTGACTAGGCCTGATGAGGCCGAAATGCATACGCCAAACAGGAGAAAATAAAGGTGTTGTCGTCAAATCCCCTAGTGGCTTCTGCTTCTTTCAACTTTGGGAGGAGTTTCTAATTATTCATTCACGCACTTTTCCAGAGGCGCGCTCAGTTGCCCATCCTTCTAAGTGGCCTGGAGGTTCTGGTTCCTGCTTCGTTCCGAAGTATTTTCTTTTTCAAGTTATTGAAAACTCCAGGCTCACCTACCAGCGCGAATTGAACTACAGCGGTGCAACGAGGTTATTAACCTCAGCCTGGGCGGGTTGCATTCCTTCCTGCCCCCGTTTAATGGACACTCGTGCTATAGGTTGAAGGATAAAGGGGACCAGAGTGACATTTTCTACATTTCTTTTGGGGATTCTTTTCAGCGTTTTGCACAGTACTGAGCTACCCGCATACCCTCGGCAGCACTTACCTGGATATCATTGGTGCATCCTGGGTGTTTGAGTCCTGGATTGAGCAAGGACCTGTTTAATCAAGCGAAATCACCTGTGGAGGGGCGGAGCGGACACTGCACCAATCGGTATGCAGCAAGGTACATTCATTTGCAGAGCGCATGAAATTCCCTTGTTATACACCACGGCGCTGACTAGGCCTGATGAGGCCGAAATGCATACGCCAAACAGGAGAAAATAAAGGTGTTGTCGTCAAATCCCCTAGTGGCTTCTGCTTCTTTCAACTTTGGGAGGAGTTTCTAATTATTCATTCACGCGCTTTTCCAGAGGCGCGCTCAGTTGCCCATCCTTCTAAGTGGCCTGGAGGTTCTGGTTCCTGCTTCGTTCCGAAGTATTTTCTTTTTCAAGTTATTGAAAACTCCAGGCTCACCTACCAGCGCGAATTGAACTACAGCGGTGCAACGAGGTTATTAACCTCAGCCTGGGTGGGTTGCATTCCTTCCTGCCCCCGTTTAATGGACTCTCGTGCTATAGGTTGAAGGATAAAGGGGACCAGAGTGACATTTTCTACATTTCTTTTAGGGATTCTTTTCAGCGTTTTGCACAGTACTGAGCTACCTGCATACCCTCAGCAGCACTTACCTGGATATCATTGGTGCATCCTGGGTGTTTGAGTCCTGGATTGAGCAAGGACCTGTTCAATCAAGCGAAATCCCCTGCGGAGGGGCAGAGCGGACACTGCACCAATCGGTATGCAGCAAGGTACATTCATATGCAGAGCGCATGAAATTCCCTTGTTATACACCACGGCGCTGACGAGGCCTGATGAGGCCGAAATGCATACGCCAAACAGGAGAAAATAAAGGTGTTGTCGTCAAATCCCCTAGTGGCTTCTGCTTCTTTCAACTTTGGGAGGAGTTTCTAATTATATATATATATATATATATATATATATATATATATATATATATATATATATATATATATATATATATATATATTCACTGAAAAAACCATAGGTTATAGACCATATATAGTTAGGAATTAGCATTTACAAAACCTTGAAAATTCACTGAAAAAACCATAGGTTATAGACCATATATAGTTAGGAATTAGCATTTACAAAACCTTATTTTACTCACACAAAACCATTGAAATTCCATATATAGTTAGTTGCACTAACTATATATCGCGCACCCGCAATCCACTGCTGATGATGTCACATATTACATCATTCATGACATGGTCAGTGACATCACTGATGACATCACTGATGACATCTCAAATGACATCACTGATGACATCACTGATAACAACATCCAGTGATTTTTTGTTTCTATAAAGTTTAAATATGTCTTACATATTGAAGAATGAGTGGATGTGTAAGTGTCTGGACGAAGGATTTAGTAGGTGCATGACTGACTGTATGAGTGAGTGATTAAATGTGTCTCACTGACTGCATGGGTTAGTGACTAAACTGTCTTAATTTGTGCATCATTATGTCTGTTGTTCTGTAAACTGCTGCATGTGTTGATCAGTAGCTATATGAGTAACTATATGGGTTATTGATTGATTGCCCAAGTATTTGTATGGGAGACTGAGTGTGTGTGTGGCTAGCTGGGAGGTGTGTGACTCTGTGCAGATCAATCTGTACTTGTATCAATGATTGTATAAGAAGGTAAGTATGTGTTAGTATATGTTTGAAAATGTAAGGTGCTCTATGTTTAACTGTATAGACAAGAAAATGGAAGTGTCATTGATTCTTTACAGGACTGACTAGGTGTGTGAGTAACTCCATGGATGAGTGGCAGACTGTGAGTGTCTGTATAGGTGTATGAGTGCATATGATAGTGTTGTAAAGATGAGTGATTGTATGTATGAATGATTGTATGGGTGAATGAGTGAAGGTGTGTGTAGACGTAGCAATCAGTGAGTGCGTATGTAGTAACTAGTATTGGTGTGTCAATGGTTTCAAAAATTATACTCTCTTTTTAACACTGGGTGAAACAGAGGTTATATTAAAATGTGAGGAGATGCATTGTATTGTCACATGAATGATATCATCAGTGATGTGGTCATTGATGTCAAATGAGATGTCATCAGTGATGTCATCAGTGATGTCATTTGAGATGTCATCAGTGATGTCATCAGTGATGTCACTGACCATGTCATGAATGATGTAATATGTGACATCATCAGCAGTGGATTGCGGGTGCGCGATATATAGTTAGTGCAACTAACTATATATGGAATTTCAATGGTTTTGTGTGAGTAAAATAAGGTTTTGTAAATGCTAATTCCTAACTATATATGGTCTATAACCTATGGTTTTTTCAGTGAATTTTCAAGGTTTTGTAAATGCTAATTCCTAACTATATATGGTCTATAACCTATGGTTTTTTCAGTGAATTTCATTGGTTTTTTAACAGCTAATATCTGTAGCTGTAAAATTTATTCTTCTTTAAATCCAAAAATATATTTTATATGTTTATGAATAATTATTTTTTTAAATATTTTTTTTTCTTCGTTCCCGCTTCGCGAATCGGGAAGCTTACAGTAAAAAAATGTTCAGAAAAATAAAAAAAAAAGTTCTTTTCAGAACTACCTCCCCGTTATTAAAAAATTGGTACAATATTTGGAACTGTGCCAACCTCTATTTCTCTTAGTTCGCTTCCTAGTTCGCTCGCTGGTACGCGAACTGGAAGCGAACCAAAAACAGTAAGTATAAGGGAAGGAAACACACACTTATGTTAAAAGAAAGACAGCTATAGGGGAGTAAACTAGAGATACTATTACCCATAATCCACTACTGATGATGTCACATATTACATCATTCATGACATGCTCAGTGACATCATCAGCAGAGGATTGCGGGTTTTTTGGCAACATGCCTTATCCACGGTTTAATAACGCTGCCTTTTGCTTTATATAAGTTTTCAAATTGTATGAAATATATACCAATAGGTCTTTATGAACCTTTAGGTAGTGCTTTTGTTCATGAGGTCTGGTCGCTTCCATACACATACAGATGTTTCAAAGATGATCAAGAAGTTTATCTGAATGGAGAGGAATGCACTGAGACGCCAGATCATTCACTAATGTGTAGGCACATACAGTTACACGATTCATGCAACAAACACCGACCAAATATGGCTTGCGTGTTGCAAGGCACGCCAGTTCCTGCTATCATCCCCACATTCAAGTTGTTGGAAAATGGTAGTTATTTGATGCTCAATAATGAAGATTGTTCTGAGTTAATTAAAAGTATTCCTTTTATCGTAACAGTAAGTGAACGGGTTATTTGCTGCAGAAATGTTCTATTTCCTCCCACACATGAACATAGGGAGTTTTCAATCTGGCCACAAATACCAACCTTGGGACACGTTTCAACGGCATGACAAGAATAAGAGCTCTTTTGTCTCAGAGAGAGGTGGCCTTGAGTTCGGCCCGTGAAACTTTCGTACTTCACATAGCGAACACCCGTACACAGGTTTGCCTTTCAATTTCAGCAACATGTTTCCGACTATCTTTAACGCATCCTCCACAAAATCCCTGGCACACTTTTTTAAAGTTGTTACCAGTGGTCTCGTGACTTCATTTGAGAAAATCTTTGGAGTCATCCCTGCTCCCTTTCATTCCATTTTCTCCACTCTGGTTCGTGGATTGCATTTTTACTTGCATTACCAGCGGACGCTCTTGTGCTTTTTTACATTTTTAAATATGGATGTCCCTCCTATGCAACCTCCGACCCTGCAGCTGCTGACACTGTTCCGCAATCGCATGCTAGAATATTATGGCACAATGCCGTTGGCGATATTAAGCACGGCATATGGATTATCTTTTCGGTTCTCCTACTTCACCTGTGTCCAGCCTGTATTTCACTGCCTGACCTGTGATTTCGATTGGGCCATTGATTTGTGTCTCTGCGGACCGGTTTCTCCTGACGTCGACTTTAATCAGCTGATGACTCCTATCATTACTCACGAGTTGATTTGTCCTGGCGAAAGGATTATGGCTGTGGCATTGATGCATGGACTACTTGGTCCCTGGAATTTACTGGCGGCAGCACAGTCTTTCTTGGAACACAGCTTTCTTGAAAACCCACCGAGCTGTCCTCTGATGGTGATAGAGGATCCGGTGCTGGGAGAGCACGTATGTTCTTTTCCGCTTTTAAATTGGATGGCTGAACTGTTTTCGGATGAAGACGGTGACTTCCTGTTGGAGGCTGTTGCAGCTTATTTTGCATACACAGTTATGTCATAGACCTTTTTCATGTTTCATATGCTGAGTACTAGCATTTCATTGACAATTCATTGACTTATTTGTCAAGTTTTTATTATTTACCTTGCCTATTGGCTTAAGACTCGATAAAGTACTTGGCTGTTTTATTTTTCTTTAGCATTGAATTTTCCTAGTTTTTAATGCTTTACCTTGCGGACCGTCCACATATAAACTTGCAATCTGCTCTCATGAGATGGCACTACTATTATCTTATTCAGTTCGTTTCCGGATCATGAGGAGGTGTCATCTAGGTCCTGGATATCTTTACACCGTGTTAAGTTAGCATGGGCTCATTACCGGTTTAAACGCCATTTTTCCTTTTTTGCAACTTCTGCACACGACATTTAGTTGTTGCTTTAGCTTTCCACCTAGTAGTTCATCGTGGTTTACATGAGAATAATATGTTATTGGTCTACTATCTGCTTTACTTGTTAAACTATATCTGTACAGCGAGTGCTAAAGTTTCAAGAACAACACGATACAGAATTGTTATGAGGTCTGATCTCCACGACTTCATACTCATAACATAAGTGCAACTTCTGCCAATTCTGGGCATGAGGCGGGTTTTATATTGCTTTGCCGAACACACATACACAACAGTTGATGCGGTTCACATGAAGAGAGAGCTGGTGTATGCTGATGTGATTCCTTCAAATCTAAGACACTAAAGTATGGGCACGCCCTAAACCAACACAAAGAGACCTTCTTAGCAAATAATATAATATGTGTATTAGGGAGGGTGGGATATAGGCAGCCGCGGGCCGTGGAGGGAGTTACGGTGAGGCAGGGAGGCGGGGAGGGGGAGAAGCAGGGTGGAGCCCTCTCTACCTTGCCCCTCCCCCTCCCCGCCTCCCTGCCCCACCGTAACTCCCTCCACGGCCTGCGGCTGCTTATAAGTGTTGCTAACTCTTATTCATTTACAGCATGTTAACATACTGTCACCATTCGCTTTTTATGTACTAGTAACTATGCTGGTAATTTTGCTACTGATAATATGTGTACTTGTATTCTCCACCCTGCTTCTCCCCCTCCCCGCCTCCCTGCCTCACCGTAACTCCCTCCACGGCCCGCGGCTGCTTATAAGTGTTGCTAACTCTTATTCATTTACAGCATGTTAACATACTATCACCATTCACTTTTTATGTACTAGTAACTATGCTGGTAATTTTGCTACTGATAATATGTGTACTTTTATTATCTAAGGTACTACGCCTGAGAAGACGGCATTAGTAAATAAACATTTCAAATACACATGTGTTCTTCTTAACTCCATGTTCTGGTTTCTAAGAAATATATAACGACCGACTGTTCATGAGTTCCACGTATCCTGAGGTACTATAAGTTCATATTCTGGATTGTCTAAACATTGAGAGTTTGTTATATCCAATGTGACACTGTACCTAGCTTGCTAAATAGTTTTTGATTACTAACGTGAGTTTTGGGACACCCTAATTCGCCGAGGTTCCAATCCTCTGTCCACAGTTCTGTGTGAGAACAGAAACCCTGCGACAGGGGCACCCCCGACCCTTGCTGGACCTTCATCACACTTGCGATACAACTCCAGCAATGCGCCACCTTTACGGCACAGATACATCACGCATCTGTGCTGTTTTTGCCCCATGATGCGCCGCATTGTAAATGCAGCACACCATAGGTGACGGAACAGCGGCACAGAATGACTAACACATCCCTGGTGATGCGCCAGTCATCATAAATCTATCCCTATGCTTCTTATCTTGTTAGAGATGAACCGCCATATGTATCATCAAAGTTATTTGCATTTCCTAAATAGCGAACTTTAAGGAATAAATAGCGATTCTTTACCATTCCTAGTTTGCGATGAGCTATTTGCTAATTAGCCGAATGTAGCCCAATGAAGCCCAATGTAGCCCAATGTAGCCCAAAGATGGCCGCCAGACACACAAAAAAACAAATGTAGCCCAAATATCAGCCAGATGTAGCCCAACTATAGCCCAGTGACAGAATGACCAATCAGCTTCGCAAACCTCCGTTACGCGAAGCGGAGCGCTGTTACAGATATATATCTTTTTTTGAACGTTAATTTCTCAAAATCCACTGGAGCACATATATTGAGACCTAGCAAAGGCACATCGGGCTACCAGTCCCTAATATTTTGCCAAGTTTCGTGCAAATCCATTCAGCCGTTCAATTATTATTTTTATTTTTTTTTTTTGCCCCGCGGGGCCCTTTTAAAACCTCCACATCAAACCTAGGGGGTCAGCGAGGATCTACTATGCCCCCTTATAGTTATTTCCCCCTTTGTTTTGACCTCCTCTTGTCTCTCGATCCTACCGAGAGACAAGATGGCGGCCGCTACGGACTGTTTGGAATGTTGACAGACGCCGGAGAACCAATCAGCTTCGCTTCACAAAGCTCCGTTGCGCGAAAAGTCCGCGAACCAGAGCGCTAACCGGTCCGCTGTTACAGATATATATCTTTTTTTAAACGTTAATTTCTCAAAATCCACTGGAGCACATATATTGAGACCTACAAAAGGCACATCGGGCTACCAGTCCCTACAATTTTGCCAAGTTTCGTGCAAATCCATTCAGCCGTTCGGGCTAAAAGTGAGGCCAACCGCCCTATGGAAAACTCAATGTTAAAAACACGTTTTGGGACCCCCTTTTTTCTCGGCCCCCACTGGACGAACCCCCCCCAAATTTTCAAGGGCTGCTCAGAAACAAAATGTGCCATTTTCCTGAAAATTTCAGCCAATTCCGTCCACAAACGCCAAAGTTATTAGACATAGAATTTTCAAAAAACCCATAGAGAAAAAATCCTAACTATATATACCTACTGGCGACCGCCAGTAGGTAATATATATATATATATATATATATATATCGCAATCTCCGCCTGATGAGACCGCCGTCTCACCACTACCAATTTCTTTATCAGCAGCTCAAAAGAGGAACGAAAAGAACAAACCCATTCGTATCGTGAACTCAGCGGTTTATTTTAAATAATAGACCCAGCAAGTTCGCATGACGCGTTTCGCCTCCGACACGAGGCTTGGTCACATGATAGCGTCGCGGAAATTACAGAGGATATTTAACCATTTCCGTTGAAGGGAAGAGGAGGAGTCAAATGACCTCCGCCCTGTACTTTTTTTAACCCTCAGAACTCCAAGGTTGTGCAAACAGGCAAATTGCAATCTCAATGTAAAATATAGGGCATGGTGCCAAATGTTAATGGTTGATAGTATTCATAAGCTCCTATGAAGAAATATTTCATGCATAATTTTCTACACAAGCATTACATCACGCTAAACAACTTAATATATATACAAACAAATATGATTATATATACAAAAAAGTGGTTGTTATCAAAAATATACACTATATAGATACAAAATTACAAAAATATAAATATTATACATACTATATATTTAAATCATTTCATACTATTTACATTTCATGTACATCGCGTGACAAGTGTCAAAAACATTATTAATGAAAAAAATGCTTCTATGGTGTGTGTGCTCATATATGCATGTTTATAAAATTACAAAACGGAACCTTATTACTGTATCATAATATAGGTGCAACTATGATTCAACTCTACTAAGAGACATAACATTAAATTGTTCAACCATGTTGCCACATTTCTATAGCAATTTGCCATAATCCTGACTCCATAGGAGCAATTCTAACTCGATTCTATATCCTCTAAGTGACTCACACCCTACAGTGTATAATAACATAATATGTGAAAAATCAAAAAAAAGAAAAATCTTTTAAAATTATCTCAAATTTATTAAGTCCATAGGGGGGAGGACTAGATCAAATAAGTCCTACCACAGACACTGTGGGCCCAATGAGCCCCTAATACCCACACCTATAATGACCCATTTTCAGAACATTATCGCTTGTAATCATATCTGAGAATTAAATGAACTTGTATCAAGGAGATATTGACTGAAAGATAGTAGGCATATATTCATAATTGGTCAGACTCTTAGATACTAAAGGCAAGTATATAGATCTTCACTCGCATTCATGCCATTTGGAGTCTTGCTGTCCAGCTCCAATATATACCTGGTCTCTAGTACTCTAAGCTTGGCATTTCTATCACCTCCTCTTTTCAAAGGGGAGACACAGTCAATGGCGTAATATTGTAAAAAGGCTGCATCACTGCTGTGCACAGCTTCAAAGTGGCGAGCCACCGGGTAAGTCTGGTCTTTTCCCACAATTGCCCTGATATGTTGAAGAACACGCTTATGCACCGGCAAGCGGGTGCTCCCTACGTACCGGAGGGCACAAGGGCATTGCAGGACATAGACTGCAAAATCTGTTTTGCACGACATCCTTTTTCTGATTTTCACTGGCTCTTGCCTGAAGGGTACATTGTATTGCGTTTTACTGCAACCGTACTTACAGGCCTTACACACTGCACACTTTTTGAATCCTCCTCCCAACCCCCCCCACGTATCCGAGACTTGTTTTTCAAGGAAGTTATGGACCAGCCTGTCTGCCATAGACCCTGATCTCCTAAAGGTTATGTCTGGTTTACCATGAATGTATTTTCCTACAACAGGATCCCCTGTTATTAAATTCCAGTTTTTATAGAATATTTTTCGAATCTCCTTGTGTTGTCTACAGTATTTTATAATCACCCTGGGTTTAAACACTGTTTTGTGAGTCACTTCAGTAGAGGGCCTAGTCTTAACTTTGGCTGCGAGTGCTTCCTGACGTGGAATTGCATTTGCTCGGTTTATAGCTCTCTGAACAGTTTTTGCCGAGTATCCACGTAATAAGAAACGTTCTCTACTTTCATCTTGTGCCTTTCTACAGTCTGTTTCCAAACTGCAGATTCGCCTAATCCGCAGCATCTCCCCGAAGGGAATGCTGCTGATTAAATGTTGTGGATGGTGACTGGAAGCGTGTAAAACAGTATTACCTGCCGTGGGCTTTCTGTGTAATTTAGTGGCTATACCTGTCTCCGTAATGAAAACCTCTGTATCCAAGAATGCCACAGATTTGGTATCTATGTTTGAGGTAAATGTTAAATTGACACCATTGTTATTTATAGTCTCCACAAAATCTGTTGCTTCCCGCTCTGTACCCCGCCATATAAAAAATAAATCATCTATATACCTTAGGTACAATACAGCGTGCTTCCTCATTGTTTCATTCAGTGTCCCCCAGAGGACCTGCTCCTCCCAGAGCCCCATGTGCAAGCACGCAAGACTCGGAGAGAAGCAGGCCCCCATTGCGACACCCCTAATCTGCTGATACAGCTGATTATCAAACAGAAAAAAGTTTTGTTCCAAGCACAGCTCGATCATGGACAACAACATCTTAATGTGTGATGAAAAATTCATAGGTCTCTGATTTAGGAAAAATCTCACTGCTCTGAGTCCGTCTGCATGCTTGATCGAAGTATATAATGACGATACATCTAACGTCATTAATAAGCAATTCTCCTGCCACACCACCTGGTTCAACTTCCTGATAAAATCAGAAGTATCCTGGACGTATGACTTCAAACCTTTTACCCAATCCTGTAGGAAAAAGTCAATGTAGCGCGAGATATTTTCAGTGGCGCTATTTATTGCCGATATGATCGGCCGACCCGGTGGAAAATTGGTGTCCTTGTGCACTTTGGGTATCAAATAAAACGAAGGAATTACTGGATAGTCATTTTTCATGAACTTGTGCTCATCAATAGATATCAACTTCGCACTTCTCCATGCCATCAATTTTCGGTTCAGTTCTTCCTATGCAGCCTTTACTATGGTAATATTGCTCTTTTTGTAACATATATATATATATATTCACTGAAAAAACCATAGGTTTCACACCAGTTATAGTTAGGTGGAAATTTTACTCGCATAAAACCATTGAAATTCCCACGTTATAGTTAGTTGGACTCACTATAAGTTGCGCGTGCAATGCACTGCTGATGACGTCACATATTACATCACTCATGACATGGTCAGTGACATCACTCATGACATCACTCATGACATCACTCATGACATCACTTATGACATCACTGATGACATCTCAAATGACATCACTGATGACAACATCCTTGTGACAAAGTGGCAGACCTCCTATCAGCATAAAATAACCTTTGACACACACATTCAAAAATAGAAATTAACATTTTCTTAAAAAAGGAGAAACCAATACCAATTACAACAACTTATTAGGTAATTCCAACATTTACATACACATCCACTCATTCACCAACAGTTCTATATAGTCACTCATGCATGTACTTACTCAGGTGACCTAGCTTAGGACACCCCCCGCGCCGCACGGCCACCAGCTGCTGCGTGTGCCTCCCGCCACCCGCCTGCCTCGCTGACCCTGCCGCCGCCGTGTGACCACGCCCCCTGCCACCGAGCGGCGTGGTCTCCTGCGGTCTAGCGCTGTGCTCGCTGCTACTGTAGGCTCCTGTTCCCCGTTTTCCTTGCTGTGTGCCCCTTTGCCTGTTTGAGATTGTTTTTTGTATATTTGTATTCTGCACTGCTGTATATTTCTCGCCTGTCCCCCTGTTTACGCTCCCCCCGGTCTCCTCCCTCCCCGCTCCCCGCCGCCGCCGCCGATAACCACGCCCCTTTTCTTTCTGTGCCCTCCCCGCTCCCGCCTCCCAGCTGCTCCGCCCTCCCTCGCACTTGGCTATATATGGCGACCGTGCGACGCAGGTGAGTGTGACCTAGCTTAGGACACCCCCCGAGCCGCACGGCCACCAGCTGCTGCGTGTGCCTCCCGCCACCCGCCTGCCTCGCTGACCCTGCCGCCGCCGTGTGACCACGCCCCCTGCCACCGAGCGGCGTGGTCTCCTGCGGTCTAGCGCTGTGCTCGCTGCTACTGTAGGCTCCTGTTCCCCGTTTTCCTTGCTGTGTGCCCCTTTGCCTGTTTGAGATTGTATTTTGTTTATTTGTATTCTGCTCTGCTGTATATTTCTCGCCTGTCCCCCTGTTTACGCTCCCCACGGTCTCCTCCCTCCCCGCTCCCCGCTTCCCGCCGCCGCCGATAACCACGCCCCTTTTCTTTCTGTGCCCTCCCCGCTCCCAGCTGCTCCGCCCTCCCTCGCACTTCGCCATATATGGCGACCGTGCGAACGCGCAGCGGTCACGCGCAGCGGGCGCGCCAATTGTGCGCCGAAGGCGCGCCAAAGGTAAGCCCATCTGCGCCCGTCCGCGACCGGACCGCGCCCAGCGCCAGGACCCCTGGCTCCCGCAGACCCCAGCCCACCCGCCGGACGTACGACGCCGCCACCCTCAACGCACTCAACACCGGCCGAATCCCGGGATGCTACCGAGCCACCCCGAGACGAACCCACGGACCCCTCAGCTGTCACGCCTGCAAGTTCTCCTGCAGCCGGACCTGCCCCGCTCCAGCACCCGCCAAGCCGAACACCTGCAGCAACCACCTCAAGTGCATCCTACTCAACACCCGCTCCGTCCACAGACACACCATCGAACTCTGGAACCTCCTCAACACCACGGCTCCTGACGTCGCCTTCCTCACGGAAACCTGGATGAACGACTCCTCAGCGCCCGACATCGCCATCCCAGAGGGCTACAAGATCACCCGAAGAGACCGCGGCAACCAGACTGGAGGAAGCATCGCCATCATCTACAGGGACACCATCCGCATCACGACCAACACCGACGACACCCTGAAAACCGCCGAACACCTGCACTTCCAGATCCACACGGACCCAAAAACCACCCTCAGAGGCACCCTCATCTACCGACCCCCGGGACCACGCACTCAATTCAGCGAAGACATCGCCGACTTCATCTGCCCGCATGCCCTCCCCTCCGCTGACTACATCCTCCTGGGGGACATCAACTTCCACCTGGAGAACAACAACGACCGCAACACCACCACCCTGCTTGACAACCTCGCCAACCTCGGACTTAAGCAGCTGGTGACCACCCCCACCCACCATGCCGGACACACACCCGACGCTGTCTTCTCATCCAGCAAGGACATCATCTTCAGCCACGCCACCGGACTCCACTGGACGGACCACAGCTGCGTCCACTTCAGCTTCAGAAGGACCACGATCCACCACCACCAGCAACAGGTTGCTCAAAGAAACTGGAACAAGATCACGGCAGACCAGCTCGCCGCTTCCCTGAGCCAGCACCCTCCCGCCAGCTCAGCGAACCCCAGCCAGGCCGCCGACAACCTCACGAAGTGGATCAGCAACTGCGCAGACGACCTTGCCCCACTGAGGACCCCGCCTAGCAGACCCGGCAGCAAGAAGGCCCCATGGTTCACCGACGAACTCAAGAGCTCCAAGAAGAACTGCCGAGCCCTCGAGAAAGCCTGGAGAAGGGAGCCAACACCGGACAACATGACCACCCTCAAGCTCGCCACCCGGAAGCATCATCAACTGATCCACGGTACCAAGAAAACAGCATTCAAGGACCGACTGGACAACAACGCACACAACTGCAAGGAACTCTTCAACATCGTGAAAGAGCTCTCCAACCCCAACGCCGGAAACAACGACATCACCCCTTCGCAAGACCTCTGCAACTCCCTCGCCTCCTACTTCCACAACAAGATCGCTGACATACACAACAGCTTCAGCCCACAAACAACGCTCCCCACGACCGCACCAACTCCCCCCACCACCACCCTCAGCGCCTGGACCCAGATCAACACAGAAGACACCATCTGCACGATGAACTCTATCCACTCCGAATCTCCGACCGACCCCTGCCCCCACCACGTCTTCAACAAGGCCGACGCTGTCATCGCACCCCTCCTGCGGGACATCATCAACACCTCCTTCGACACAGCCACCTTCCCTGAGAGCTGGAAGCACGCCGAA
Source organism: Lissotriton helveticus (assembly GCF_964261635.1). Classification (NCBI taxonomy): domain Eukaryota; kingdom Metazoa; phylum Chordata; class Amphibia; order Caudata; family Salamandridae; genus Lissotriton; species Lissotriton helveticus. The sequence continues at coordinate 641,410,917 of NC_136071.1, read as the reverse complement.
CTCAGCGCTCTACTAAAGAAACCAACAGCGGACCCCACCGAACTCAAGAATTACCGCCCCATCTCGCTCCTCCCGTTCCCAGCCAAAGTCATCGAGAAGACCGTCAACAAGCAGCTGGCCGCCTTCCTAGAGACAAATGGATCCCTCGACCCCTCACAGTCTGGCTTCCGAGCCAACCACAGCACCGAGACCGCCCTCATCGCTGCCACGATGACATCCGAGCCCTGCTGGACAACGGTGAAACAGCGGCCCTCATCCTCCTAGACCTCTCCACGGCGTTCGACACTGTATGCCACCGCACCCTAGTGCAGCGCCTCAGCAACATCGGAATCCAGGAGAAGGCACTGGAGTGGATCATCTCCTTCCTCGCTGGAAGGACACAGAGAGTCCGCCTACCACCGTTCAGATCGGCAGCCACGGAAGTCATCTGCGGCGTTCCTCAGGGCTCCTCGCTCAGCCCCACCCTCTACAACGTCTACATGAGCCCCCTGGCGGCCATCGCACGCCAGCACAACCTCAACATCATCTCCTACGCCGACGACACCCAGCTGATCCTCTCCCTGACCAACGACCCCGCCGCCGCCAGAACTAACCTCCACGAAGGGATGAAAGACGTAGCCGAGTGGATGACGACCAGCCGCCTGAAACTGAACTCAGACAAGATGGAAGTCCTCATCCTGGGCTCCTCGCCCTCCGCCTGGGACGACTCCTGGTGGCCCCCCGCCCTGGGCACCGCACCCAAACCGACAGACCACGCACGCAACCTGGGCTTCATCCTGGACTCCTCCCTCTCCATGACCAGACAAGTCAACGCCGTCTCCGCGTCCTGTTTCAACATCCTGCGCATGCTACGAAAGATCTTCTGGTGGATCCCCACCGAGACCAGGAAGACGGTCACCCAGGCCCTCGTCACTAGCCGACTAGACTACGGCAACGCCCTCTACGCCGGAACCACCGCCAAGCTCCAGAAGAGACTCCAGCGGATCCAGAACGCCTCAGCCAGACTCATCCTCGACATCCCCCGACGCAGCCACATCTCCGGACACCTGAGAGACCTGCACTGGCTCCCCGTCAACAAGAGAATCACCTTCCATCTCCTCACCAATGCACACAAAGCCCTACACGACCAAGGCCCGAGCTACCTCAACAACCGCCTCAACTTCTACGCTCCCAAACGCCACCTCCGATCGACCAACCACGCCCTCGCCGCCGTCCCCCGCATCCGAAGAGCGACAACAGGAGGAAGGTCCTTCTCCTACCTGGCCGCCAAGACCTGGAACACCCTCCCTACCGACCTCCGCCTGACCCAAGATCACCTCTCCTTCAGGAAGAAGCTCAAGACCTGGCTGTTCGAGCAGTAGCGGCACCCCACCCCCCCAAGCGCCTTGAGACCCTCCGGGTGAGCAGTGCGCTCTATAAATGCCTTGATTGATTGATTGATTGATCATATGTACTCATACACCTATACATCCTGTTACACACTAATACTCATCCATATAGTTACTCACACACAAATTCACACATGCAAATAAACTATCAAAAAACCATTTACTTGATTATACTGCTATATACACACCACTACACATACTTCTACAGAAACGGAAACATATTTACTCTCTTAAACAATCAATTATAAAAACACATACTCACTAACCCACCCATACACACAATCATCCACCCATACAGTCTTGCACACATGCTGTCTTCAAAATACATACAAATAGTGAGTCACTCATTCATGCATCTGTGCTCTAAGTAATATCCCCCACCAAACCATACAGACACTGATACTGATACTCAAAAAAACAACTAATAACCCATATACACACTCATGTAGCTATTCACCAACCCATGCACCCACTTATACACAAAGTGAGACACAGATACAGATATTTAAATATTTAAACATTACTCGCTAATATATGTATTCACTAAGATACATTTAATAAGTCAGTTAACCAAATCAATTTTACACAAAAAAAACATCCATTTAGACATTTATTTACCCATTTATTCTTCCATCAACCTTTAGATATACATATATAAAAAATATTTATTTTTCAGAAAGCTACACATTCACTGGATGATGTCATCAGTGATGTCATTTGAGATGTCATCAGTGATGTCATGAGTGATGTCACTGACCATGTCATGAGTGATGTAATATGTGACGTCATCAGCAGTGCATTGCACGCGCAAGTTATAGTGAGTCCAACTAACTATAACGTGGGAATTTCAATGGTTTTATGCGAGTAAAATTTCCACCTAACTATAACTGGTGTGAAACCTATGGTTTTTTCAGTGAATTTAATAGGTTTTTTAAATGCTAATTCCGAACTATAACTGGTATGAAACCTATGGTTTTTTCAGTGAATATATATATATATATTTTATTCTTGCTCCAAAACAAACACCAGCCTGCTGCACTCTCGAGCGGGTGCTTCTTCCCGGCGGGGGTGTGCCCGCCAAACAAATCACTGCTGCCACATTCCTTTCACATTTTAGTGCGTACCAGAAACAGCACTTTCGGCGCTTAGCCTTTGTCAATTGACAAAGGCTAAGCGCCGAAACGCGTCTTGTCCGTGCTGGTTTGCCAAATAAAGAATTGTTGGCTTGAATAACCCCCCTGAGAGTGCTGTTTCTGGTTCACACTAAAATGTGAAAGGAATGAGGCAGCAGTGATAGATATATATATATATATATATATATATTCACTGAAAAAACCATAGGTTATAGACCATATATAGTTAGGAATTAGCATTTACAAAACCTTGAAAATTCACTGAAAAAACCATAGGTTATAGACCATATATAGTTAGGAATTAGCATTTAAAAAACCTTATTTTACTCACACAAAACCATTGAAATTCCATATATAGTTAGTTGCACTAACTATATATTGCGCACCCGCAATCCACTGCTGATGATGTCACATATTACATCATTCATGACATGGTCAGTGACATCACTGATGACATCACTGATGACATCTCAAATGACATCACTGATGACATCACTGATGACAACATCCAGTGACTATGTTTCTGTAAAGTTAAAATATGTCTTACATATTGAAGAATGAGTGGATGTATAAGTGTCTGGACGAAGGATTTAGTAGGTGCATGACTGAATGTATGAGTGAGTGATTAAATGTGTCTCACTGAGTGCATGGGTTAGTGACTAAACTGTCTTAATTTGTGCATCATTATGTCTGTTGTTCTGTAAACTGCTGCATGTGTTGATCAGTAGCTATATGAGTAACTATATGGGTTATTGATTGATTGCCCAAGTATTTGCATGGGAGACTGAGTGTGTGTGTGGCTGGATGGGAGGTGTGTGACTCTGTACAGATCAATGTGTACTTGTATCAATGATTGTATAAGAGAGTAAGTATGTGTTAGTATATGGTTGAAAACGTAAGGTGCTCTATGTTTAACTGTATAGAGTAGAAAATGGAAGTGTGATTGATTCTTTACAGGACTGACTAGGTGTGTGAGTAACTCCATGGATGAGTGGCAGAGTGTGAGTGTCTGTATAGGTGTATGAGTGCATATGATTGTGTTGTAAACATGAGTGATTGTATGTATGAATGATTGTATGGGTGAATGAGTGAATGTGTGTGTAGACGTAGGAATCAGTGAGTACGTATGTAGTAACTAGTATTGGTGTGTCAATGGTTTCAAAAATTATACTCTGTTTTTAACACTGGGTGAAACAGAGGTTATATTAAAATGTGAGGAGATGCATTGTATTGTCACATGAATGATATCATCAGTGATGTGGTCATTGATGTCAAATGAGATGTCATCAGTGATGTCATCAGTGATGTCATTTGAGATGTCATCAGTGATGTCATCAGTGATGTCACTGACCATGTCATGAATGATGTAATATGTGACATCATCAGCAGTGGATTGCGGGTGCGCAATATATAGTTAGTGCAACTAACTATATATGGAATTTCAATGGTTTTGTGTGAGTAAAATAAGGTTTTTTAAATGCTAATTCCTAACTATATATGGTCTATAACCTATGGTTTTTTCAGTGAATTTTCAAGGTTTTGTAAATGCTAATTCCTAACTATATATGGTCTATAACCTATGGTTTTTTCAGTGAATTTCAATGGTTTTTTAATAGCAAATATCATAAGCTGTCGAATGTCAAGTACGTGGTAAGAATTTTTTTTTTCGTGTTTATGCACACTGATCTGCTTTGATTGCTGCCCCCCACCCCTCATTTCTATTAGGAGTACTCTCTCTTTGCAGATAGTGAAGGGTAGTTAATGCAGCCCTTTCCCCCTTTGTAATCCGTCGTGCCTGCTTCTCTCTCCATTTGATTGATTGTTCTCTTTGGTTCATTCTCTATTTACAAACAAGCACAGAGTCGCAATACTCTGTTTAGTCTTTGCAGATAGCGAAAAATCGTGTAAAAAAACAAAAGGAATCGAGCAAAATCAGTAGGCCACTAATGGGATCTCTTTTGACCTCGCTAAAATAGAAACATTAGGAACAACCTGTTGAAAATAGCAATGCGTATGTATATAAGCGGCGTTCATTTGTGTTCACAGTACCCCTTGTTGATTGTTTCAATCGAGCATTGAATTGTTCGAAGTTAATTCTCTTAACGATCTTCTCTACCTGCAAACGAGGAAGAATAGGAATATTCTATCTCCCTTTGCAGATAGTGAAGGGTAGGTAACGCAAGCCTTTAACACGTCGTACCTATTTCATTCCTCATTGATTGATTGATTGTCCGAACATTGACTGTTTGGGAATTAGTTCTTTTTGGAGGTATTCCCTGTTTGCAAATAAACGTAGGAAAATCTTTGCAAGTAGTGAAAGGGTACGTAATGCGGACCGTTCTCCCCCGTTGTAATCTGTCATGCCTATCTACTCCCCACTGATTGATGCACCTTTTTCACCCGGACCATTTACTAGAGATACGTCATCTGGCCCGACCAGAGAGCACCCCTAGTGAAAAGGACATATGCAATAATAACGAAGTGATCACTGTATCCTGTTAACAGAAACTTTACCATGAAACAACCTGGAAAGAAAAAAATAGGAAAACGAAAATCAGTAGGCCACTGATGAACATGAACTTTTATTAAACAACGAACAAAGAAACGATAACATAACGTAATGATAAAACCTATTAATGTCCTAGAAACAAGAAAACGTTAAAATATGCCAGTGGTGAGAGACCAGAAAAACAGTAAGAGAAACCAAATCACCCCTCGCTGTCCCACCGCCTGCCACGCCAAAAAAATCGATAGACTAGGGAAAATGCAAGTCAGTAGAACATCCACCCCCACTCTGGAAACTTCCAAGGTGGGGCAGGGTTCCGGCTACGCCCAGCCGGGAGCAGCCCATATAAGGCAGGTTCTGCTGCCACGCCTCGGCCAGGAGATCCTAACGTAGGGTGTAGCCGGAGGAGAGGCCGAGACCAGCGGGACCCGGCCAGGGGATTGCCTTTACAACGCTGAACAGTTGCAGGGGGGGGGAATGTCTCCTCGACCCTCCCCTCTCTCTCCCAGTCCGGCCGCGGTGGCCCTTGAGAGTTGCAGGTAGTCCCGCCACATGCTCTTCCGGTCCGACCACCAACGGTCGGGGGGCCGAGGCCGACGGGATCCGGCTGCAGCCGATAAACCAAGAAACCCGTTCATGGGGCCAGAGCCAGGGGCGTCCGGCCGACATCCACCGGAAGCCCGGCCCGAAGACGGACGGGACACTTCTTTCTTTTATAATGGCTGCGACAACACTGGAGGGGGATGTCTTGCACATGCCTCCGACCCCCCCTCGTCCTCATCGCCTGGTCCGGCCATAACAAATCTCAAGCGAGACGCCGTGGGGTGCACTGGGAGGGAGAGACGGTGCGAACAGGCCTCTCCCGCCTCCCCAGGTGGAGGCTTCCCAGCTGCACCCTCAGCGCTCCAGGCGGTGGCATCCTAACAACTCCAGTGCTGCACAGTTTCGGAACGACCTAGATAACGGTTCTTCCACTGTGGCCATGCTGCAACGTCTCGCCCGGCAGGGTGGAGCCCGTCCGCTCATGTGACCCCGCGATCGCCGGTAGCTGCCGAACTCTCAAAATGGCGGTCGACCTGGCAAGAGCGGGCCCAACATAAAGAAATGGCCCGGTCACTGGTTGACTCCACCACCGTAGTCCTCCACGACCTTGAAGATTCTAGAGGAGCCGCGGGAGTCTCCGACCCCCGATGGGGAATGACTGCCATGATCGCCCGTGGAGTGACGAAACTGTATCCGCGGGACGTCGGCGCTCCCATGCTGGCGCCAGCCTCACTTTGAATTACTACAATCCTGCAGACCTCACTTCCGGTGAAAGCACAGTGTGACCCGGTAGGAAAAATTATTGCACCCCCTCCCCTTTTTGACTGATAGTTCAAACCACCGATCCTTTCCTTTGCCCTTTTAACGGAACTTTGGACTGCCTCCCCCTCTTTTACATTTTCTAGAGAAAACAAAACATTAACCACTACATTAGCATAGCAGTTGACACCAGAACTGTTTTCAAATTGAAAACCAACAACATCTTCAACAGAATCCTTTTTGTTTCTGCTGTGACCCTGCTACAGCACAGGCATTGTCCCCAGCAGTAATTCTGCAATGCCGGTAAGAATAGCTGTGGTGCCTACTGGACTCACTCACCCCCGCGGCGCCCCACGCCGTTATTTGCTGGGCGGCAACTTGCTAGACATCACTTTCGTGCCATCTAGATTTCAGCGCGTTCTGCTGCCTTGGAACTATTCGCACAACAGACCGCTACTGACAAGAATATTTCATTATTGGTGCTGTCAATTTCAATAAATCTATTGGATAATTAAAAAGAAATTGCCACGGTCTCTTCGTTGTTTAAATGTTTTTACTGTTTTTGTTTTGTTGTATATATTTATATGTTATTAAAGTTTTATATTCCTACTACTTTGTTGGAGTGCTATATATTTTTAATGTGACACATAATTGTAAAAACTTTGATGTACAAAGAGTCATTCCTGGAATCTTCCGCTTCAGGCTCGGTCCTCTCCCCAATCACAATACAGGATGGTTTTCAGATAGTAGGAACGCGTGTGCTGTGACGGATCACATCGGGTGTGGGCCTTGATCTACTATAACTCCTTTGAAGAGGGGTGATTCTTTACAGCTGGGGCCATAAACTACATCTGCAGGGCTAGCTGATAGCCTAGGACCGGCCTGGACATTCGGACACAGAGGAAGAGGAGTGTCAGAGGGTGCGGTAGTGAATAGGGCGAAAGGGAGGTGTCGGGCGGGCACAGAGTGTGATTCTCAGGGAAGAGCAGCGCAGATGGGGGAAGGTTTATTGCCCATGCATAAGACAGAGAGCGGTGGTGACCAGTGCCTGGGGGAGATGCTTACGAGGGTGAGGAGCCATGCTACGAATCGACAGCGTGCAGAGAGTGGGTCTGGTCAAGACATCTAAAATGGCTGCCGTGCACGACAAAAGTGTGGCATTTCAAAAAAGGCAAGATGGCGCAGACAATGTTTTTCAACACTTCCTCATTTCCTTCGAATCGAACGTTAACAGACGTTGGGGCATATTACCAAAGTTAAGCGATATTTATCGCTAACGATGCTTACCAACCAATTTTTTACCACTAAGCATCGTCAGAAATTATCGAAGATAAACCTTACTATTATCAAGGTTTATCGCAAATGCGATAATAAACGGCCGCAATGCATGAATATCGCTAAAAACTCAGCGATATTCATGCATTACCGAGCTAATGCTCTTAGCCATGTTATCCACCTCCCATTGGATAACATGGCTAAGAACTGCTCAGGGCAGGTGTTACTTTTTGGAGATATTCGCGCTTAGCGCGAATATCTCCAAAAGTTGGTAATAGGAGATAGATATCTTGCATGTTGTAATGCAAGTTATTGTGGTATATGGAACTCATACCATAATCTCTCAGGAAAGCAGAAACTGATCCTTTTGGGACCGCCTAAAAAGGCCTAGGGGGTGAGGAGTACTCTACTTTGCCCCCTTTTCACGTTCCGAACTATTTTATTTTACTCTCTTCTGTAATTACACAAAATACCAGCGATAAGATGCATCGGAGACACACAGTGAGAGAAAGGAGGCCGGAGATGAAGAAGACATGTCAAATACACATTGGAGATAATATAGTGGCAGAAGGGAAGTAAATATGAGTAAACTTACCATGTAACATAAAAATGTTGCACTCTATACTATAAGTCTCATTTTATACTACAATCACTTCGCTACAACCTCATAAATTAAAAATAAAAATAAATAATGTCTCAAACAATTTTTGATTTCGAAATATAAATTTATTCTTCAGAATTTTCTAAATTTGAAACAACTACTAACATGTCCTCATCAGTAATTTCCTCTTCAATCATCTCATCTGGAATCTCCTCATTAAAAGTCTGCAATGATGATTCTTGTAACTCTATGGTCTCCAAACACTCGATAAATTCGCCATCAAGAGATTGATCAAAAAAATCATTCAAGTCATCTCCTCCTTCTGACAATATTTCATTATTGGTGCTGTCAATTTCAATCAATGTAGTGGAATCATTCAAGTCATCTCCTCGTGACAATATTTCATTATTGGTGCTCTCAATTTCAATCAATGTAGTGGAATCATTCAAGTCATCTCCTCCTTGTGACAATATTTCATTATTGGTGCTGTCCATTTCAATCAATCTAATGGAATCATACAAGCCATCTCCTCCTTGTGACAATATTTCATTATTGCTGCTCTCAATTTCAATCAATGTAGTGGAATCATTCAAGTCATCTCCTTGTGACAATATTTCATTCTTGGTGCTGTCCATTTCAATCAATCTAATGGAATCATACAAGTCATGTCCTCCTTGTGACAATATTTCATTATTGGTGCTCTCAATTTCAATCAATGTAGTGGACAATTCAAAAGAAATTGCCACGGTCTCTTCATTGTGAGCCATTTTATTTTGAAATTGCTTGCTGTAAATTGCAGAAAAAAATAATCACTTTCATTTATCGTTTTTAGTAATACATAATATAAAACTAACTTCATCAAGTATTTAGTATAACAGAAGGACTGCAAATAAATAACAGAAAACATTTTTCAAATTATCTTCAAGTGTACAACATAGTTCCCCTTACAAATTAAAAACTCACCTTTTTAAAAGTAGCAGAAGTGTTAGTACTGTGTAAATCAAACACCAGAAATTCACCACCAAAAATTCCTCACAAATGTACCTCAGACAGTAGTATCACAAAATGGCTGTGGTTTCCTCTCATTTGACATATATACATAACCAATTAACTTTCATCACACACAAATACAAAACCAAAGTAACATTTTAATTGGTTCTAAATTTCAACACTTTCAAATGTGTTTTCCCCATGCAATTTTCCATAGGACATTTACATACGTCTACAGCCTGAATGGCTGAACGGAATTACACCAAACTTGGCAAAATGGTACATCAAACCTAAGAGGTCAGGAAGGATCTACTATGCCCCCTTATGGTCATTTCCCCCTTCGCTTTGGCCTCCTCTTGTCTCTCAATCCTACCGAGGGACAAGATGGCGGCCGCTACGGACTGTTTGGAATGTTGACAGACGCCGGAGAACCAATCAGCTTCGCAAAGCTCCGTAACGCGAAAAGTACGCGAAGCGGAGCGCTGTTACAGATATATATCTTTTTTTCAACGTTAATTTCTCAAAATCCACTGGAGCACATATATTGAGACCTAGCAAAGGCACATCGGGCTACCAGTCCCTAATATTTTGCCAAGTTTCGTGCAAATCCATTCAGCCGTTCGATTATTATTATTTTGGTTTTTTTTTGCCCCGCGGGGCCCTTTTAAAACCTCCACATCAAACCTAGGGGGTCAGCGAGGATCTACTATGCCCCCTTATAGTTATTTCCCCCTTTGTTTTGACCTCCTCTTGTCTCTCGATCCTACCGAGAGACAAGATGGCGGCCGCTACGGACTGTTTGGAATGTTGACAGACGCCGGAGAACCAATCAGCTTCGCTTCACAAAGCTCCGTTGCGCGAAAAGTCCGCGAACCAGAGCGCTAACCGGTCCGCTGTTACAGATATATATCTTTTTTTAAACGTTAATTTCTCAAAATCCACTGGAGCACATATATTGAGACCTACAAAAGGCACATCGGGCTACCAGTCCCTACAATTTTGCCAAGTTTCGTGCAAATCCATTCAGCCGTTCGGGCTAAAAGTGAGGCCAACCGCCCTATGGAAAACTCAATGTTAAAAACACGTTTTGGGACCCCCCTTTTTTCTCGGCCCCCACTGGACGAACCCCCCCCAAATTTTCAAGGGCTGCTCAGAAACAAAATGTGCCATTTTCCTGAAAATTTCAGCCGATTCCGTCCACAAACGCCAAAGTTATTAGACATAGAATTTTCAAAAAACCCATAGAGAAAAAATCCTAACTATATATACCTACTGGCGACCGCCAGTAGGTAATATATATATATATATATATATATATATATATATATATATATATAAAATTTCTATGGCAAAATGAAACCCCTCATTTTGTTCCTATTCAAATTAAATGTATTAAGTGTTACCACTTTATTCCAATCAAGATGACTTCAGGTGTGCCATACTTTTGTCATAAGTAAGACTGTTAGCGTTCTAGTTGTTCTTTAGAACACTCAGGGACATTCTGTCATTGGGCTATAGTTGGGCTACATCTGGCTGATATTTGGGCTACATTTGGGCTCTTTTGTCTCTGGTGGCCATCTTGGGAGACTGTATATCAGAATTTTTTTAATGAAATATAAGAGGATTTGAGAAGTCACTCAAAATGTGCCCTAATTTTTCTTTCTTCAGCACTAATCATAATTTCTATGGCAAAATGAACCCCCTCATTTTGTTCCTTTGCAAATTAAATGTTTTAAGTGTTAACACTTTATTCCAATCAAGATGACTTCAGGTGTGCCATACTTCTGTCATAAGTAAGACTGTTAGCGCTCTAGTTGTTCTTTAGAACACTCTGGGACATTCTGTCCTTGGGCTATAGTTGGGCTACATCTGGCTGATATTTGGGCTACATTTGGTTTTTATTGTCTCTGGTGGCCATCTTTGGGCTACATTGGGCTACATTGGGCTACATTGGGCTACATTTGGGCTCTAACATATATATAGCCCAATGTAGCCCAATATATATTTTTTCAAAGTTAATTTTCGTAAAAACCACTGGAGCATATATCTTGAGACATAGCAAAGGCACATCGGGGTACCAGTCCCTACAATTTTGCAAAGTTTGGTGGAAATCCATTCAGCCGTTCGGGCTAAAAGTGAGTCAAACCGCCCTATGGAAATTAACATGGGGAAAACAAGTTTTGGGACCCCCTTTTATCTCGGCCCCCGCTTGACGGATCCCCCCGAAATATTCAGGGAAGGAGCGCAGCGAGGCAAAGTTAAGGAAAATTACAGGCAGATCCCTCATTCGGCGCCAAAGTTATTCCCAATAGAATGTTGCGGATTTCCTTTGGAAAACGATCCTAACTATAACTACCTACTGGCGACCGCCAGTAGGTAATATATATAATATATATATATATATATATATATATATATATATATATATATACACACAAAATAGGTCACATACAATTATTGTCATGCCTTTTCTATATTAGAAAAGGGAAATAAGATATGGAAATCTACATGGCGGCCATCTTATTACAGAATAGAGGGCTCGGACTTCATGGTAAATATTCAGACCTCTTAACTCATTATTGTACTGTGAATGAGATCTTGCATATTTGAGTTTGTCTATATGTACTATGTGTATGTGGGTGTACCAAACTATCCGTTTGTTTAAAATAAAGAAACATCCTATTGAATTAATGGAAATTACACCACACCGAAATGGCGACTACCGTATAGGTAGGTGGAGCCCCATTCTAGGAGAGTCACATGATAGAAAGAGTATCTATTTCACTTGCGCAGGTGTGGAGAACTTGGGTCTGTATCACCCGCGAAGAGGATTTTTCCCCCTTCGACAAGCATAATATTGAGGTAAGAGGCAATGTTTATGACTCAGAGTACTGCAAGGAGCAGTTTGAAGCAGTTCAGTTCTGTACTCCCAGTGCGCTAAGGATTATATACACAGGGATCGCATTTTTGTACTCTTAACAGGTAATATGAAAGAAAAGAGAAGGTTGTTGAACTTGTCTCTTTAGATTTGTATTTCCAGATGGCAAGTCCTTTTGAGTGAGAAAACTTTCCCGCTGACAAGTTATTAGATGGGATTAGAGACAAGGGGGCCTATTAGCATAGCGGATGGATCACCACCGCAGGCCCGGCGGTGGCGATCCGCCCACCTAATTACCCATCTTCACCCCCCACCATATTAGCATGGAGAGGGGCACTGCAGCGGACAGAAAGACCGCCTGCCGATGTTTCGCCGGTCGGATTCCTAGCCGGGGGGAAAAGGCCTTCAATATGGTTGCGGTGCCTTGCAGGCACTGCCATCTATATTAGGATGTGCCATTCTCAGGGCCTTTCTATGGCGTAGACTGTGCCATGGAAAGACATGCAGAGTTCACTTTGGGGGCCTATTGCTGGCCCCCAGGGGGTGGGTGGTTTGGGGGCTGCACTTGGTGGGTATTCATGGTACTACCCAACATTGGCATACACAAGGTGGCAGGCACCCTGCGGTGCCTGTCAAGTAGTGCATGCCAATGCACAACATGCATATATTGCATTGTGGCGAGTGCTGCTTACAGCACCGCCCACCACAAAGCAATATATGCGGGATGCCACCGCCACCGTGGTGGTGGCATCCTAATTGCCATGGCCGGACCGCCGCTCCTCTGGCGGTCGGTCCTGTGTACCGTTACAGTGGCGGGTGTGCCCGCCATCATAAGGGACCACACCGTTTTTGGCCCAAAAAAATAGAGCGAGCACTCTAAGGCAATATAGTTTTTAATTCCTAGTACGCTAAGGATTATCAATTGCTGCAGGGATCCCACTGTTGTTTTCTTAACATTTGAGTTTTAGAAAGAAAAGGTTTGTTTTACTTATATTCCTAAATAGTTACAACCTATTAGTGATTCTCTCCGAGTAGGCTTCAAGAACAAAAAACAGACAACTCACACAAGCTGTCTGTTTAATGTATAGACAGGAAATGGAAGATAAGACATGTCCCACAATAAAATAGGCACATGAGAGAATTGCCGGTACTCTGTACATATAGGACAGGGAGCCCTTTGGCCCATTATTTAACCCTGTCCGTGCTCATGGCGACTCCATGCTGTCATGAGTCACGGGTGTCGTGTGCTCATGACGGCATGGAGCCGTCATGCCACTGCCGTTCCGCCCATGCAGGGCTAATTCCCCACAGGCGAATTAGTGAGTGGGCGGGGTCATGACGGCTCCACACCGTCATGAGCACATGCCGCCCGTGACTCATGACGGTGTGGAGCCATCATAAGTACCAGAGGGCCAGGCCCACCCCCTAGCCCCGCCCGCGACATGGTGGAATTCATGGCGCAGGGATGGGGTTAAGGGACAGCGTTTTAGGTTATAAAAACAAATTACTGTACTTGCTTTTTAGGCAACTGTGGCCCATTTTGATTAGAGGGGGTGTTTTCACATACACCGAAATTGAGTTGAGATTAGATGTCCCTCTTCTAGCATTGCATATGCAGAACCTGTCAGCCAAAAGAACACAGGTAACTTGGTTTCACAATAATTCCTATATCTATTGGGCTACAACAAAAGATGGGCTATTACTAATGGGACACATACCCTTGTTTGTAGGTTGTAGATATCCCTCTTTTAGCATTTTACATGCAGAACCTGTCAGCTAAAAGAATACACGTAACTATTGCTGTGTATTGATTGCGTTTTAACAAAAGGTGGCCCTATTTATGAGATATATGCCCTTATTTGTAGGTTTTTATGGTGCTCAACCAGGGATATTATACACAGAGATTTCTACCTACATCCACTGATCTAAGGAGTGAAATCTCATCTTCCTCTACATTTTATAAGAGTCTCTACCTTAAAAGAATAAAGGTATTTTTATATTGACATGAAAAGGTGATCTATCTAGTACTAATCTAGTGATAAATATATCGTGATATGGATGGATATTATGGGATGAAAGAGTGGATCTGTGCAGGAACTCTTAATATCACCAAAATGAAAATGTTTTTAATAGTAGGTGTAATTAGTATATTATTATTGCTAGGAAAGGTTATTTTGATTTGTGCTTAATCTATGTTTCTGTATACTGTCTAGATAAAATAAAGTTGTTGTGAGATATTGTTTTTACTGAGGAAGGTGGCTGCGAAATTAAAGAACCCACCGAAATGCATCAATGCCATACAACTCTGTACACTGGGGGGATATTCTCAAGAACGTGCGATAATCATCGCCAAAATAGGTTAACGCAATTTTTCATATCGGCGTCTATCACGGGAAAATAACGCTGTGTTAATATCGTATTTACAACTTTGGCGATAACACACGATAGTTTCCCGATAACGCCTTAATTGTCCGCAATAAAATTACCGGGATGACGATAAAAATCTAAATCCGAACGTGAAAAACGTTGCGATGGGCCCAACTGCAATACCAAAAGGCAGCAATAAGCAGCGCCTAGCCTGCAAGTTCCACAAGTCAGGCGGGAAAAATCACTATAAAACTGGCAACAAAAAACACAAACAGAACACAAACAACTGCGAACACCATAGGGGTAGCCAGAGCAAGTACAGAGGACAACCAGAACCCCACAAACCACACAGAGGACCAGCCTGGGACCATCATTGGGGAGACGGTGGCAGGAGTTGGGGGACCGGACACTGCACAACATGACCTGAGCCAACAGCAACAGGTTGAGTAATGACCAGGGACTAGGGGGACGGGGGTGATGGGCACAATGACACGCATGCACAATTAAGTATAGCACATCTGCGGACAAACCATGCCCAAGAGTCACAACTCCGACCAAGAGCCCAATTTACCCAAGTCTGCAACATCACAGCACAGTATAAGCACAGAAGTGAAAGGCACACTGCCTGAAAGGAATAGGGGCCAGCCAAATCAGAGCTGAAGGGGCAACTCACCCACAATGCAGCACACACACATAAGAATCAGAGCACCTCAACAGTGACAACAATGTGGTACAAACTGCAACACTTTCACAACAGAACCGAGCACACAACTGCAGCCGCTTGTGTGTAGAAAATGGCCATTCGCATTTGGCATAGCCGGAAAATGTGAGATGATAATGTACAAGTACAACCTCACATCGATGATGGTGTAGAAATGTCAACTGTCCTACATAAAATATGCATCTCCTCACAAACAGTCATGCAGTCTGTTTCTAAACGTGTACAATGCGTGAAAATACTTGTAGTTCGTGTCTCTTCCCTGTATGGGTGCGTGTTCTGCCATTTCATAGCCCTGGATAGGCCCCGGGATGCAGATGTCCATAGATCCCTTGGCTGCTGCTTCACAACAGGTTCGGCGTACCCATACAGGGAAGAGACACGAACTACAAGTCCCACAAGGCAGTGCGTTCCAACTCACACGAGTTCGCTCATCTGAGGGCGGTTAAATAGTGGGAGTGTCAAAGCGTCTAACTCAAGTCGGGCCTCTGAAGACGAGCGTAGGCTCAGAAACGCGTCAGGCTTTTAATCGAGACATGAGAAGCTGCAGACTGGGGTGCGGAGATGTCTTTACCCGTTTGAAGCAAGGGCTGCTGGATGAGTGCATCCTTGACCTGTGGGTAACTCGCAGCTTTCATTTGCACGCGGCAGCCCAGCCGCGAAAGGTGCACCCCCCCGCGGAAGATCCATGGGGGTCACGGGTCGGAAGTCGCCGAACCTGTTGTGAAGCAGCAGCCAAGGGATCTATGGACATCTGCATCCCGGGGCCTATCCAGGGCTATGAAATGGCAGAACACGCACCCATACAGGGAAGAGACACGAACTACAAGTCCCACAAGGCAGTGCGTTCCAACTCACACGAGTTCGCTCATCTGAGGGCGGTTAAATAGTGGGAGTGTCAAAGCGTCTAACTCAAGTCGAGCCTCTGAAGACGAGCGTTGGCTCAGAAACGCGTCAGGCTTTTAATCGAGACATGACAAGCTGCAGACTGGGGTGCGGAGATGTCTTTACCCGTTTGAAGCAAGGGCTGCTGGATGAGTGCATCCTTGCCCTGTGGGTAACTCGGAGCTTTCATATATATATATATATATATATATATATATATATATATATATATATATATGAATTTTAATTTTGGTGATATTGGTTGATCCTTGGAATGAATGTGTGACAGCTGAACTGTTAAGTTGCCCAAAGGGGGCATTGCTTTGTGACTTACTGTCAGGCTGGTGCCCTACCCCTTTGTTACAAAAGGGCCCCTCTCCTTCTGTTGGGATGGTTTGAATGTGACCAATGACAAGTAAACTAATGAGAAATAGCTTTCTTCGAAAGTCTCTAATAATAAATGTATGCTGGCTGAGGCAGAGACCAACAGTGAACACCACAAACAGCAAATCGAAATATCACATTAAACGGGAGGATCCCAGGAACCTACAAAGCTTGATCTCAAATGGTACGAATTTCTCTCAAACTTAGCAGCACATTTCTTCTGAGAATCATTGAAGACTAGAAGTAGTGCCATGAGAAACTGCTCAAAAAGTTCACTCCTGCAATATCTGTTATAGCTCTCCAAGTCCATGTACTTTACAGTCCCCCACAGTAACCGAATGCACATACATTTCCATCAGGCAAAGGGACTGATTTAGCTTTGGAGGATCGACTTTAGCTCCATCAGTGTGATGGAGGAAAGTATTCTTTCACCCTGACACACTCCCTGCTTGTCAAATTTTAGGATGTTCACTGGCCCGACAGACATCTCTCGCATTGACCGGTAAAGTGATTCTTGTCAATGTATTGTAAATGTGACGGATGGCTCCGTCAACATGACGGAGCTGCATGGCAAACTTACAATGTTTTATATTATTTCCCGAAACAATAACCCAAAGTGGGATTTTGTTTTGAATAATAAAAAGAGAAATTAACCCCTCACCTTGGAAGTTTTCTTCCATGGTGAATGAGGCATATTGCAATATTTACTGCCCTTACTACCAGGTTTTACATGGTGGTGACAGGCATTGAAAACTGGCCATATCTTCATCGACTCTAAATCGGGTGGGCGGACAAATGGCCCAACCTCTGACGGCCCTTACTCCATCAGGCCATTGGAGGTTTATGTCAGTGGCGTAAATTGAGTAGTCTATGCAGTCAACATCATGAAGGTCCACCTGCCTCTAAATGTGGTGGGCGTACCTTCTGTTTGGCGGAGATAGTATTCTGTCGCCATTACAATGGAGTACCCTCTCCTCAAAACTCAAAATCAGGCCCTATCTTTCAAGACACGTGGAAATTCTCAGGTCCTCTTTTAACTTCGGTCTCATAGCTAGAAACTGAAATCATCTCTCCCCAATATTGCATGACCGTCAAGGGCTTCAAATTAAATGATCTATTCAGTCAAATTATTTTCAATATCTAACACAAGCGCAAAATTTGCTGATCTGGCTGAGAATGGGATCCGCTTAGAAAACATCTGGCCCACAAAGATATTCCAAGCAACCACTACACCAAAGACAACCCAAGCAGTGTGCACATCTGTTAAGACTCCCTGCCATTTGCCAATGTAATTCACTAGCTTAAAATGCTTAGGCACTGAACTCTTGCTTGAGTGTTGATAAATACTTATTTTTTTAATCCAGACCCACATATTTCATTATAAGTGTAGGTCCTCCATCTGTGTGTACAGCACCCTGCCTTTATTATGTACTGACTGCATATGCATAACATGCCAAATCGAAGATGCAGTGTACTCAGTCAGCCGGTTACTTTTCATACCTTGTTGTACTGTTCAGAGAAACTAACAACACTAGTTAGCAAAAGTCCTATGTTAAAAATAATCCAATACAAACTAACACGTTCGTCATTTGAGTTTTGCCTAGTACCTCATCCTATTTATCCTTTGATTTGGAATATGTCAATCACCAAAAAAGGTATGTTGGAGAGACTTTTGCTTCTGTAGCCCTCATTATGAGTGTGGTCTTATACCGCTGTGACCTAAATCACATGTTTCTCTCCAAATCAGTAATACGAGATATGTAATATTACTGTGTGCCCTGAAACCATATTGGTATCATGGAGCATGTTCTCCAGGTCAGACCTGGAGGATTTGCCTGCAAAGATGGCCTGGAATTACAGATTCACATGTGCACATGTGTAACTCAGTGAGTTGTCAATGATGGTAGCATGTAATGAACTGGTCCATGGCTGCATAGATGAGATTAACATGCAGCCCTAGTAATACCGTGGCCTGTTATTAACTAGACTCAATAGCTGTAAAATAGTGGGTGCGATTTTGCCACACCCAGAAATGCTAGATGCTTTGTAATACAGGCCTAAGTTGTGTTTACATTCTAACATATGTACCTAGTGTTCAACTTTACTGCCTTTCTTTTTACCTCGTCCAGGTTTCATTATATTACAAATGTTGTTATTCCTTATCTTTGTTGCCAGAAAATATTTGAGCTTATCACAATTTACATTTATTTTCACATACTCAACTAATGTGGTGATTACTGCTGCATGCAACACAGCACTGATTGGAACTGATCAATTAAACAATTATGGAGTGCAAGCTGTGACATTCTCAGCTTGTTACTGCTTAGAAAAACATATTTACTCTGTGTTTTCTTGTTAATCATATTCACACATCCAACATTTTTATTTGCGCTTGTTCAAAATGGGAGCTTGGGTTATGCCTTGACCTACATGTACTTGCACAACACATAATGCATCAGCAGATTCAATAAAGTCACACTATAATCTGATTAATGGTAAATATTCTAGTGATAGTCTGTTTCTACCATACAGACAACTTTTGAAAGATGTGGCAATTCCACATCATATCAGGTAAAGTCTGTGGGCCTAACTCACAAAGTTAAAGTGAGATGAAAGTCTATCTTTACGACTTTCGATATTCACCTTTACGACTTTCGGTATTCACAAAGTACATTGACGAGAGGTAAATGCCCTTTATGAATACCGAGTAGTAAAGTTAGACTTTCGTCTCACATTACCTTTGTGAATCGGACCCTGTGACTTTTGATCAGATTCAACAGGCTGGTGGTAACACTGTGTGTAGAAATGCAGCTATAAGTGCAATAATGTTAATACTGCAGCTTATACCTCCTTTCTGATAATTTAAATCCCAAATATAGAGGTAATATCAGCCAATATTTTCATTACCTCACCTACGTAATACCCCAGGAGTTAGTAAATGATTTTAAGTGAGACTGTGTGCCTTGCATATGTCGAGATATGCTTAATTTCCCATTGGACTCTGAATTGCTACTCAGTCATAATGCATTGGTTCACATTTACCAATTACATTGAACACGTGTGTCATCAAATAATAAATTATGATAATGAGCAACATTTGTCATTAATTTAAATAAACAATATTTTCTTACATTTTTTGGCAAAAATATATTCATTTGATTTGATCACTGCATTGTATATGTAGGAAATCTACCTTTCCACCTTAGTCTTGACCCTATTTTTGTAGGATTTAGAGCTGTGTGCTATTTACTCCTGCTAAACAGGAGTACAATCCCTGTGCCCTCCCGTTAAACATGGTTACATTTTTTTACCCTGATTGACATATTTAACTTGCCTTTAAATCCCTAGTAAGATCAGAAGAGGAATGGCCCTGCTGTGTGTGACTTAAGAGGAGCCCAGAAGTAATGGATCTGCTCCCTCTTGTACAAAAGACAAGGAAGTGGAGTCCATGGGTCAGTTGGCTGACCTCCTGTGTAATTACAGGGAACCAACAAGCTGGAAGAGACCTTTTTCCTGAAGTGACCAGTTGATCAATACCAACTAGACCTGGACTGAATCTGGCTGGTGGCCTCCGGTGGAGTGAGCCCTGGCACATATGTGCTGTACCTGAGGTTATAGGAGCCTTAGAAGTGATACCTGAGAAGTAGCACTAAAAACCTGAACTTTTTGGGCTCCCAAGACCTCTGGAGCGATCAAGGGGACAATGGGGCAAAGTTTCTCAGATACAACTTCAGGCTTGCACGCTGGAGGATGCTCAGCTAAAAAAAAAAGCCAGAAGATAAAATCTTTGACTGTAACAAATGTGCTTGGTGTATTAGAACTGTGCTTCATCACTGTTGGTCTGAGAGAATGCCTTGATCCCGGTCTGCCACATCCATAGACTATTACTTTTTGGTACTTGTTTCACTTAGAAAAAATACAATTCTTATTTCTGATTACCCTTATTGGATTTTGTCAATCTTTTCAATAAAATTCACTCTATTTTTTCTAATTCTGTGTGGGTTTTTATTGTGTGGTGGTTGTATCTTATTGCTGTTGTGGTACTGCTCAAATACTTTCCACATTGCCCTATTGAGGTCAGGTTCATTTAGTGACTTTAGGGTTCTCTCTGTCCAGTCAGTGTTATTATTCCTTGAGATGGGCAGCTACCACCCCAAATAAATAATGTATTTATTTAGTGGATTTTGTGAAATTGTTTCCCACATCTAGTCGTACTGGAATATTTCAACAAGGCAACCACGAAATTTAAAATGTCTACTTATATATTTTGCTAGCTTTACGGCATTTATTGCTGGGAAATATTTTAAGCATGATGCAAGAATAAAAAAGATGTGCATCTCTCAATCTGCATAGCTTCAAATGTATACCTCTGTCATGCAAAAAAATCAGTTTAAGACGTATTCTTTAAACAATAAAAAAGTATAGAAAAATGTGTTTCCTCACATAATGTCCGGTTACTCACTGGTAAATTCATGACTCCGAGTCCTGGTCTTCCTGGCCCATTCTGAGCAGTGAGCAGCTAGTCTGCTCCCCACAAACCTAATACCTAGCAGAGCTTTCAGCACTCCCCGCAACATGGTGCCACCAATCAGGTGAGGATATAGGGGGAAGTGCGTCATACCACATCCTGAGAATACCAAAGAAATGCAGAAACCAAAAACAATCACCACAAACAAACCCCAGGGAGGGAGGGAAGGGCTCAGGAATAGGACAGGAAGATCAGGACTCAGAGTAATGAATATTACCTGTGAGCAACCGGGCATTACCTTCTCGCCCTGTCTTACCATCCCATTCCTGAACAGTGAGCCCATACCCAAGCACACGGTGAGTGCAAGAAAAAAAAGACCAGAGAATGCGTGAAACAGGTCTATTCAATCAAAAGAAAGCAGTACAAATCATAAATCATGCACAGCAGTCAAAACATGAGCGCCAAAAGCAGCCGAGGCCGCCATCCCCAACTGAAGACAATAATGAGAAACAAAAGTATGGGGAGAAGCCCACGTGGCAGCATTACAAATGTCACGCAAGGAGGCGCCCTTGAACAAGGCCCAGGAGGAGGAGACACCCCATGTGGACGTACCCTGGACCGAAGAGGGAGAGGACAGTGAGCAGACTCGTACTCCGAAACAACAGCACCCTTAACCCAACGAGACAAGGAAGGCCCAAGACCTTCCCAGAGATGCCATAGGTGACAAACAATGAATCAACCGTCCAAAAACCACTGGTCCGATCCAAATAGATGTGGAGAGCCCTCAGCATATCCAAAGAATGGAGAACCACCTCCTCCAGGGAGGAGGGGTCCGGAAAAAAGACATGGAGGACAATATCCTCCTGACAGTGGAAAGAAGACAAAAGCTTGGGCAGATAAACACAATTAGGACAAAGATACCCTTGTCAGAGCAGAAACGCAAAAAGGGGGGGCCATCAAAGCACCAAGCTCACCAAACCGCCGCCCACAAGTAATAGCCACCAGAAAAAGAACCTTAGCAAAAAGGAACTTAAGGTCCACCGTGAGCAAAGGCTCAAAAGGGGGCCTGGCAAAGGCCTGTAGAACTAGGGGAGAATCCCAGGCCGGCACAGGAGAGTGAGAGACAGGCCGCTGAATCAAAAAACTCCACTAGAGGCGAGCAATCAAAGGGGAGACAGAAGACACAGAAGAACCCCTAAAAGCCAGAAAGGCCGCCCATTGCGCCCGGAGCGTGGAGACAGCGAGCTCCAGGACAAACCCATCCCGCAAGTCCAGCACCCGCACAGCCACACAGGAGGAAGAAGACAGACCCTGCCCAAGGCACCAAGAGGAGAAGTTCTTCCAATGACGGTCATAGGACCTCAAGGTGGAAGGGTGCCTAGACAACTGGATGCATTGGGCAACCTCAACAGAACAACCCTGACCCAACAAACTCAACCTTTCATGTGCCAAACCCCCAGCCCGAGGCGGCGCAGGGAGGACATGTGGAGAAGAGGAGCCCTCAGAGGGGAGGAACACAGGGAAAACTGCCAATGGGAGCACACAGACAAAGTCAGAAGAAGGGGAATCCAAAGCCGACACCCACTCTGTCACCACCAGACGAACCTCCTCCCAGTCCAACCAAACCTTCCTGAGGACCCAGGGGATCAATGCAAATGGCGGGAAGGCAAACAGGAGACCCAGTGACCAGGGAACGGAGAAAGCGTTGATTACCCAGGCCAGCCGAGATGGAACAAGGATGCAAAAATGAGGAAGAAGGGCCTACTCCTTCGAGGCAAACAGATCCAGCCAGGGGGAACCTGAGGACAATCTGATCGAACAGAACCAGGGACAGACACATGGTCACAGAGGAAGGGAACACCCTGCTCAGAGAGTCCAAAGGCCCATTCTTTCTCCCCGGAAGACAGACAGCCGTCAGAGACAAGAGACTCCACTCGGCCCAATGACCCATCATCCTGGAAAGGAGAAAGAGAGAATGGCACATGCCGCCCTGATGATTCACATACTCCCAAACAACCTGGTTGTCTGTCTGAACCAAGACAGCATGGCCCAGAAGGAGAGGAGCAAACCACAGCAGTGCCAACCAAACCACCCGCAGCTCCTTCCAGTTCAAGGACTGGAGAGACTCGAATCGGGATCAGGACCCCGAGCCTTTGACGCACCCAGGGCCACACCCTAACCCGCGGCACTGGCATCGGTGGGCAACACTACCACGGATGGAGGAGGAGAAAGGTTGAACCCCCCCGGGAAAGAGACTGAGAGGACAACTAGCATTGGAGAGCAGCCCGAATCTCTAGCGTGACAGGAATAAGAGCGTCGTAGTCCTGCGAGGCAGGATCCCAGTTGCCAGGATGTGATGCAGGAGGGGATACAAATGCGGACGGGCCCAAGGGAGGAGATGCAGAGTGGAAGCCATCTCCCCTTGACTTTGCAACCAGAGCCGGGCAGACACATTGAACGGGGACAGAACCCATGAAAGGTGATGGAACAAAGTCAACTGTCTCTCCTGGGAGAGGAACACCATCCCCAGATCCATGCAGAAGAGAGCCCCCAGGAACTTCAGAGTCTGGGAGGGCAGCAGGGAGGAATTCCGGTGATTGATGAGGAACCCAAAGGACTCCAGAAGATGACACACCTGGTCCACATCTGACAGAGCCTGAGAAAAGGAGAAGAGACAATCAACCAATCATCGAGGTAGGGAAAAACCTGAAGACCCCTGGAATGGAGAATACTCACCAGAGGGGCCAAGAGCTTCGTGAAAACCCTTGGCGCCGATGAAAGGCTGAAAGGAAGCACCCGGAACTGAAAATGCCGGGAGTCTACAGCAAAGCGAGATACTGCTGATCTGCAGGATGGAGAGGGACATGCAGATAAGCATCCATCAGATCCAGGGAAGCAAGGAAACACCAGATGCAGGACGGACGGCAAAGTCACCATCTTGAAAGTACGCTTAGTAACGTAGAGATTGAACCTCTTCCGATCCAAGACAGGCCGCTGATCCATCATATCCTTCTTGGAGACCAGGAAGAGGATCAAATAACAACCCCTGCCCCGCTCCAGAAGAGGAACCTCCACGATAGCCGCCTTTTCCAACAGAACGGTACAAAAGGGGGTGATGATGGAAGGAGCATCTAAACCAATCAAACACTCACACCCAGTCAAAAGATCTGGGTTTAATCCATCACCGTTCTTTAGCCCACTCTGCCACCCCAGTTCAGACATGGCCATATGCAAATCAGTCTGACCCTGTGCCTCATGGGAACGGTCCAGCCCGAACTGCCAAGCCATGCCTTCCCTGGACCGGAAACAAGCTTCCTAGGACCAGTTTCTGGCATTTCAGCCGTCTTCAGCCAGACTTGCTTGAATCCACTGGCAAAGTGAGCAAGGGACTCACGTCTGAGCATACCATATGCTGGACTGTTCCCATGAGGCACAGGGTCAGACTGATTTACATATGGCCATCTCTGAACTGGGGTGGCAGGGTGGGCTAAAGAACGGTGATGGATTAAACCCAGATCTGTTGACTGGGTGTGAATGTTTGATTGGTTCAGATGCTCCGTCCTTCACCACCCCCTTTTGTACCGCTTTTCTAACAAAAGGCGCACACCCTCCAGCAAGGTCGTTCGCCTAACAGGGTGACGGGGCAGGGGAGACTCCTGAAAGACCGGTAGGGGAGTAGAGGAGAACTCGATCCGATAACCTGCAGACACAGTCCACACCGCCTAGGCATCCGGAAGAGTAAACCACTGATGAAGAAAAAAGCGAAGGTGACCCCCAACTGGAAAAGGCAGACAGTCATTGCACAGGACAAGGAGATAGGACAGCACCACTGGCCGGGCCCGGGACTTGGCACCACTAGGGGCACCCCGGCCATGACTCCTGCCACGAAAGGGCTGCGGAGCACCCCGAGTAGAAGAAAAAACGAAGGCACAGTGGTAGCCAAACCCTCGCCCTCGAGAAGGAGGGCGAACAGCGGCCACAAGCTTGCAGTACTCCGCCGACTGCTTGACCAAATCCTCCAGCTGGGGCCGAACACTGTGGACCCCACAAAGGGCAACTTAAGCTGGGCCGACTTCTGAGAGGACCCCCCTTCCAAGAACGCATCCAGATATGACGCCTAGCAGCAATCGAAACCCCAGAAGCAGCCGCTGCGGCACCCAAATTGTCAAAAGGAATGTCCTGACAAATAGCACACCTGGAGCTCCATGAGGGCCAAGAGAGAGGAGGCATCTTCCTCGTCCTGCAAAAGAAGAGCCAGGGCCTGGAAATCATTCAGCAGGGACTGGACCACGTAGTTGGAGTAGGTCGTTTCTCTGACCGCAAAGTTGAAAGCAGCGTAGGAACGCTTCACCGCCCCCTCCACCCACTTATCCACAATGTCAGAAGGAAGGGCATCATCAGACAGAACTCTGCGTGGAAAGACCACCCATCAAATTGTCCAACTTGACAGACTGAGGGAATTCAGTAGCAAACCCCTCCAATGGATATCGCTTACCCAAAAAGCAGGGGAGACGGACTTATCCACATCCTTGCACTCATGTGCAAGTACCTTGTGCACAGCGCCATGCAAGGATAAGGACTCAGGAACCGGCTGGAGATATTGAGTAAAAAAGTCATCCTCCAGGATATCCAGCACAGGAGGAGCGAATCCCAAATTGCCACGCAAATTGTCAAAGTAGTCAGAGAGCTCCGCACCCTGAACAAAGCGATCACGCACACAATCAACCTCCTAGGCCCCCACACCGTTGACTGAAGGGTCAGGCTGAACAAGAGACCCACGAGGCACCTTGGCCAGAGAGCCGGGTGCTTCCCTAGCCCGGAAAGCATTAGCAACCACCTCATTAATCAGGAGGTGCAGGGCATCCAAAGTAGGAGCAGCAGCACCAGAAGCACCCGGGTCCATGGCAGCGCAGGTAAAGGGAAAGGTCGAAACTGACCCGTTTTTCAAAGAAACAAACTCCTGAGGCTCCCGACCTCTTGCGCTAACAGGTAAGGGGGCGGACGCATAAAAAAACATCCGGCCGCCCTAATAAAAACCAGAGGATGTAGGAATCACAAAGGACTCCAAGGGCCACAGGGAAGACCACAGAGCCACCCCGCCTGCTAAAGCAGAGCGCAATGGGAACAAACATAAAAGGAGCGGCCGCTAAGGGAGGCCGCGTACAAGTGAGTGAGGGGCCAAAGAACATGAAGAGGCACAAGCGGCCACTAGAGAGGGCCTCAAAAATGCAATCAATCAGTCAATCAATCAATCAAGCATTATCCCACACAATAATAATAATAATAATATTAAGGGAGCTTATAAAGCGCCTGGTTACGCCAGATGGCGTGTCCCCGCGCTATAGTGAGTAGCCGAGTGAAACCCCCCCACCCTGCAATAACAGCATGCTCCCCTATTTTCGGAACTGGTACGTTTTAAGCCCTGATCTAAAACTGCCCTCCGATGGCTCCAGCCGGAGCTCATCGGGAAGTTCATTCCACTTCTTGGCCTCCAGAAGCCTGAAAGACCTTCCACCCATCCGATCCCTCTTCACTCTTGGAACGAGTACCAGACCCGCTCCACTAGATCTAAGGGACCGTGCGAACTTGTATAGAGTAAAGATACTTAGAAGATCTCTGGGGCCCCTGCCTTGGACAATGCGGTGGCATAAACAGAGCGCTTTGAACATATTTCTCTTCCTGACAGGAAGCCAGTGAAGAGTGTCCAATGATCTTTTAGAATCAGTCCGCCTCGGCCGTCTTAGCACAAACCGTGCAGCAGCATTTTGCATCACCTGGAGCCGGTTCAAGCTTTTGACCGTAGCACCCAGATATAAAATGTTGCCATAGTCCAGGCGTGCCGTAACAAGAGCGTGCGCTAGCGTCTTCCTGGCCTCAATTGGGAGAAGATCCATGGTTTTTCGCATGCTTTTCAAGACACCAAAACACTTCCCCACCACGCGTCTGATCTGGGATTCAAAAGTTAGGTTGGAGTCTACCCACACACCCAAGTTCTTTGCCAGGGGGCTTGGTTTCGGAGCAGGACCCAAATCCGATGGCCACCATACCAATGACCACACAGAGGGGCCCTCACCCACCACAATCACCTCCGTCTTGCTGACATTCAACTTCAGGCAGTTGTCCGCCATCCAAGTGGCAAGCTCCTGCATACATGCTCTGAAGTTGGATGCATCAACACCCGGCGCCCGTTATAACGAGATGACCAGCAGTGTGTCACCTGCATATGACACAATCCTGACTCCAAAGCCCTCCACTAATATAAATTAAATAGGGTAGGGCTAAGGGCAGATCCCTGTGGCACTCCCTGGTCCAGATTAACAGAATCAGAGTAATGTGACCCTTTCCTAACTTGGAAACTGTGTCCCATCAGAAATGATTGTATCCACTTAAGAGCAGATCCTGAGACACCACCTCTATTCAGACACTGTAGCAAGGTGAAATGTGTCACAGTGTCAAAGGCGGCGCTCAGATCTAAGTGAATGAGCGCCATTGTCTGACACTCATCTGCTCCCTGCCTAATAGTCTCCATGGCCATAAGCAAGGCTGACTCTGTGGAATGTAATGACCGAAAGCCAAATTGAGTGTGATGCAGGAGGTTGGCTTCTTCCATAAAAGCCATGAGCTGGGAATTGGCAACCTTTTCTGCCACCTTCGCCATATACGGTAGCAATGAGATAGGCCGGAGGTTGTCCAATTTCTCAAAGCTGATGTTGGGCTTCTTCCGGAGTGGCAAAACCACCGCCTTTTTCCAGCTAACCGGCACCGTGGGCATGTTGAATGGAACATTTAGGAGGTGCCTAATGTATGGCTCAAGAGTTAGAGCGCTTTCCCCAGCAATTTGGCTGAGGCAGGATCTCTAGGAGAGCCTGATTTCACGGCCCTGCAGATACTACACAGAGCCTCTGGGGGAGGGGATCATAAAGCCATCTAGCCTTAAACCTTCCCCCACCTCTCCTGATTGTTCCCTGAATTCTGCCGCTGTTTTCCTGGGGCCCGGAAAGGAGGAGTATATCTTTCCCACTTTATCAGAAAAAAAAGCTGCAACGTGATTGCAAGAGTCAACCGAGCCCTCAGCGTCAACAGTGGGGCTGCTAATGAGGAGATCTCTTTATAGATCTTAAATAGTTCCTTAGAGGAACTACCTGCTGCTCCAATTCTAACTGAATAATGAGTGGCCTTAGCCTGCCTGATGAGCCTTTGATATTTCCTTCTCTGTATTAAATATATAATTTTGGCCTGATTGAGAAAACCTTTCCTCCATTGTCTCTCCAAATGTTTACACTCAGCCTTGGCTAGGCGAAGGTCATCATTGTACCAAGCTGCCGATTTCTGTACTCTGTTTAGAGTTTTAATCTGCCGCAGCGGGGCAACACTATCCAGCTTCAATTATACGTCTGTCTAGGTTAACGGAGGCCGTCTCACGATCGGAACCCCCTGGGGGCCCCCACCCTGAAGCCAGAGCTGCATTCAGTGTGGACAGTGAGAAGCCTACCCACTTGCGACATAAATGGTGAAGTGCTGGTTGTTCCTGGATTTTGGATTCGGGGTTCTTAACCACAAAGGGGACAAAAAAGTGGTCAGACCAGGGTATAGCTAATTCCTTGCCAGTTAGCAAATACAGGATCCAGCAAATGCCCCTGTTGGTGTGTGGGGACCTTAAGTTTCAGCTCTAATTGCAGTGATTTAAGTTCTTGGCATAAATTCACTGCCCTCCCGTTAAGGGAGTCCTCAAAGTGAGTGTTAAGGTCACCCAACAGAATAAACGTATCATTCCGTATGGCCACGTCTATAATTCCTTCCAGTAGGCTAGGCACAAACCGCGTCTGCGAGCCAGGGGGTCTGTATACTAAGAACCCTTTCAGCGTATCATAGGCGCTGACTCTGATTGTAAATAGGCCTGCCTCACTATCCGCTATATTCACAGGTTCGAGTGTGCGACCCAGAGGGGGTTTAAACACAATGGCCACCCCACCGCCTCTGCCGGCTGGTCTATCAATCCTGGCTATCATATAGTCAGACGGGAGGGCCTCAATGATATCTGGCTCTGAGTCGGCATCCAGCCACGTTTCTGTAAGAAACAAGAGATGAAGGGCCAGATGTAGGTAATCCCCGATTACCGATTCTTAAATACCGAATCATACCGAATCAGTATTTAAGAACTGGCAATCGGGATGTAGGTATATTTACCGAATTAATTACTGAATCGGTATGATTCGGTAATTAATGAATCGGTATTTACCGAGTCTGTAAATGCCATTGTTTCCTATAGGCCCTGAGGCCCATAGGAATCAATGTCAATTACCGAATCGGTAAGTACCGAATCGGTAATTGGGGGAAATATTGAAGGGTGGCAGGGTATCACTTTGACACCCTGTTGCACCCCTCAATTGTGCATGGGTGCACATGTTGCTGGCATACATGCCCTTAGGGCATGTATGTCTGCAACATGGCACTGTTTAAAACGCAAAAAAAATGCTTTTTAAATGGTTTTCTTCATTTACCACCAACTACTAGTTGGTGGTAAATTAAGAATTCTTAAACCCTTGTAGCACTGAAAACAGTGCTACCTACATCTGAAATTACAGAATCGGTAATTTTACCAATTCGGTATTTTACCGAATTGGTAAAATTACTGAATCGGTAAAATTACTGATTCTGTAATTTTACATGCCCCTACATACCAATGTCCAAATACCGGTCGGAAACGGCCGAAAATCGGTATTTTCGGCCGTTTCCGACCGGTATTTGGACACCTACATCTGGCCACAAGTTCCATATCAACTAGCAGATCATAGATATCCAGCTTCTGGTTTACCATGGATCTGCAGTTGAGCAGGCCACAGGCCTACCCTATGGCCCCTAGCTTTTGTATACCTGTGGTGTTGTAGCTGAACAGGCAGTGGTTACACCTATTGCTTAAATCTGCTTGCATACTGTACCTGCAGGTACTGCGTGCCTTAGGGCGGAGATCATGCAGCTGTCCTGAACTCCATTGCACACGAGACGCACAGGGGCCAGAGTTTCTAGCCCCAGTCCACGAACGGCCGAGGACGGGTGCAGACGGGCTTGCCTTTGGCGCGCGGCCGGCGCGCCCGCTGCACACGTTCGCTGCGCGACCGCTCTCCCATGTGCCTTATATCCTGTGCAGGGCTGCAGCCACTAGACCGCTAACCGTGGAACCAGAAGTGCCTTTGCTCTTCCTTCCACGCCCTCCGCGCAACGGCGCTTGTCGCCGCGTCAGACCAGGGCGGGAAGGAGGGACAGACAAGCAAGGGCTCCGGTAAGTTTCTCTGTCAACCCCCAATGACTGGTCTCAAGTTAAATTAGGCGCCGATAACCAGTAAATGCCCAAGTAAAAAGAAGCACAATTTCTAGTGCCTAGACACACTTCAAAATAAAAAAAGTCTTTCCTTTTTTTAAAACTAAGCGCACGTTTCAAAAACAGGGAGCAGCAGTCACAAGCAGCTTGAGGGCTCTGCCACAGCCCACTCACCACCCAAATACACAAGACAAAAATGGCCGCTACAGCAGGCTGCCAAAAAAACCCATAAAATACGGAGATAACAGTACTAACCCGACCAACAGCTCCGTTAGGCAAAAGGTAACTGACGAGAGTCCGAAATAAACGAACAGGATGTGGTATGAAGCACCTTCCCCTATATCCTCACCTGAGTGGTGGCGCCATGTTGGGGGAAGTACTGAAAGCTCTGCTAGGTATTAGGTTTCTGGGGAGCAGACTAGCTGCTCACTGTTCAGGAATGGGACAGGAAGACAGGACAAGGAGGTAATGGAGCCGAACCAAGATGCAGCGTAGTTGATATTATTAGCCTTTGCAAATCAGTGTAATGCAACACTGTGACTGCCAATGAGTTTCTATGCATTGTCTGGACAAGATCTGGTGAGATAGTGACACTCGAATCTATAGAGTCAATTGGGTTCATTTATTTCCCCCACTTTTGATTTAGTCAGAGCGAAATGTGTCCGGTTAAGTGTTGGTTTTGAGCTGTGATCAGCTACCCAAACCTTTGCGCTCCTACTATGAATGTGTGCATTCACTCTGTAAAAGGCATAAACATCCTCGCTACTCGGTTTGGCACTGAAGGAGATATCCCTAAAATTAATTTTCTGGATCGCGAGCTTGAGTTTTTGCAACTGAACAATTTACATGGGAAGCAGCGTTTGAGGAAGGGTTGTCTCATGGTAGATCCAAGTATCATTGTGCCGAAATTATGCATGGAAGCAAACAAAGCCTAGAATCTGATGCACTAGTTCAACATAAACAATCTGGCATAGGACAACTTTAATTCATATGAGGTAATTTTTATTAAGCATATCCTTCATAGATTTATTCGCCTCAAACTGCTGAATGAATGCAAAGAATTTTAAGCAAACTTTGATTTCATCAACCAAAATATAAAGTGAAGTACTTCTAAGTCGCATAAAAATGTTCAAAACGAGTGTTATGTCTGAGGAATTAATTATATAACCCCGTTATACCCTGCCTATTCGTTTATTCTGCCAGGAATTATATAACCCCCATTATACCCTGCCTATTCGTTTATTCTGGCATTCGGTTATGTTTGTAATAGGAAAAAGGTGCCTCGAGCAGCCTGTAATAAATATAGCAGGTGACTAGTGATATTACTGACTCTGGGACTGGGGATGCGAACGTGTGAATGCTGCTGTCAGAGGCTTGCAGCAGCAAATATGCTTATGTCACACCGAACAGGGAGAAGATGACGCAGTACGACCTGTAGTCTGTTTTCCAGAGCACACAGTGCAGTTCCCGCTTAGTATTGCATGAGAATCAGAGAGCGAGATCACTGGGTGACAGGCTGAGGCAGCACAGCTCACTCTTTCTTCCTCAGTCTCTCCACAGCCGGGTGTTACTGAAGGCCCACGAGCACAACCTGCAGCTGCTGCAACGCCTGTTACATCATCAGTCATACTTCCAAACCCTCGTGAAATGGGATGGACCTGAGCAGCAGATAACTAGGCTTAGTTAGCAGATAGCTTCACCTTGGACTGGTATTTCTTCTTCTTTGACATGTGGGTCCTCTGCTAGTCATTACTGCTGCCCCATCTTCTGGAAACCTCTGGGGCAATATCATATGCGGTAATAGGTTTATGTGTACCCAATTTGTATTCTAGCAATTAAACACAATTGCAAGCTCTTTGGTTTAAATATTTGGGTCTCACGTCTCATATCAGGAAAACTAACACATTTCAGAGGTCTTCAGTGGTCCAAGTGGCAGGGTGAGGACTTCCTCGCCCTCAGCCCCACAGGTAAAACTGTCTTAGGCCCTGATTAAGAGTGGGCCAGTCATTTCTGACACCCACGGAAACTCCTTTATTCTCAGGGGTAGGAATTACAAGTTGGTGTTGTTTAGTAATATCTCACCCTTCATTACATTTTGGCAGGTCAATTCTGCAAGTATTTACCAGGGCAGAGATATAGGTATTTACCATACCATGTGAACTTTGGTGGGTAAGCACCAAATTCCTCATGTTATTCCCCAGAATCCTGTGATTGGTGTTCTTTTTTGGGCCTGATAAATAATTAACCCTGCGGTATCGTTATTTATGAATGTGATAAATAACACCTTTATTCCAACAAACTCGGAACCATGACTATATTGGTACAGAGATGTTTCAGAACACTGTTCGGTCATACTCCCATTGACTTCAATGGGAGCCTGTGTTCAAACCGACAACACTGGCTCCCATTGAAGAAAAGGGTTGTTGTGAAAAACCTTGCACCCTGTGGTGGGCAACCCATGGTGCCTGCAACACTATGCATGATTGGAAACGGGGATCCCTTAGGTACCCCGACGGCCCCCAACCAGCCAACCAAAGGACTGGCCTGCTATGGGCCCTCAAAGTCGGATTCTGACAGCCAATCTGTGTCGGGCAGACTGATTCAGAAAGGCTATCCGAATCCTACATTGTAATCACTTTGTCAGTAATGCAGTCCGTAGAGACGTACAAGTGGGCTCTGACTGACTCAGAGACTCAGAATGGCGTTCGGATGTGAGTCGAAGCTGAGTCGGACAGTCGGAATGGTTTCCAACCATCATAATTGGAGGCGGGAGATACATCATAGTGGCGGGTACCCTGACCAGCCATTGCATGCTTCTTATTAACATGTATGCCCCAAACATAGGCACCCCGGGCTTCTTCCAAGATCTATCGTCTGCACTGGGCCATGCAGATACTGACATCATACTCCTAGGGGGGATCGTAACATGATACTGGATCCCCAGCTGGACTCCACAGGCACGGTGGCTGGTGGCAAACTGCGCTCTCTGAGGGTCATCAGGGATTTCACTGACACCTATCTCTAGAAAGACTCTGGGCGTCTGAAGCACAATTCCACACCTGGATACATGTTTTATTCTGCACCCCATGATTTATGTACATGAATCGATTAGTGGTTTATTCGGGCACGGGCCTCTGCAAGGCTGATGGAAGTGAAACATTTTCCTTGCACACTGTCAGATCACTCACTTGTGCACCTGGTCCTAGAGTTACCATTCTGGGGGGTCTAGAACACCTGTGGTGACTCCCAGACACTGCTTTGCACAATGAGGAGTTCCGTACTGAGCTTCGGATGGGTATAGTGTAGTACTTGAGTTAAATGTTGCCACAGTGACACACCAGGCTACACTATGGTTTGCCTGCAAGGTGTATACATGAGGTGCCTGCATCTACAAACACTCTGTGTTGCTGCGGGATGTCTGTAATCATCTAGTCCACATTGAGTCTGACCTGCACGATTTAGACCGTACACACAGCGCCTACATGGGCCTTAATTACATTGCTGCGTGTCTCTACTGGGTGAATTTTAAGACTTATAAATACATTATTTTGGCCAAAGTCCATAAAAAGTATCACAATAAAAACAAGATATTCAACTGTCCATATTTAACTGTACTGTAAACATGTATAGGCATTTCAATTCGAATTTCGACCCTAGATATTCAAGCCAGGTAGAGTGGATACCTTAGCAATCACTATGATCTGGGAATTCATCCAGCAATATATACAGTATTCTCAGTAAAATGATCATCAATCTCAATGCAAAATTCAAGATAAGGATGGTGTATGTTCACTGAGTTTTCAACATAACCCCCTTTTATGTACATATATAAAATCATTTAAAACTATGTATAATACAATATAAAATAATTACAAATAGAATTAATATATTTTAAAGTGCAAATTTCAGATGGAGGAACGCATTATTCATTACAACATCACAGCTTTAACCCCATCTTGTTGGGGAACATCCTTTACAACGCAACGTTTACAACGCACTACCATTACGACGCAACTTTTAAAACGCAAGTTATTACAACACATTGCGCTGGGGGGCGCTCTAGGATAGGAAATAGTTTAATTACTATCCAACACCTTCCCTACTATCCACGGGGACTGGAGTTGGAATAGTAAATTAAACTATTCACTATCCAGCGCCCCCCAACGCAGGTCGTTGTAACGACTTTCGTTGTAAAACCTGCGTCGTAATGGCATGCGTTGTAAAAGCATGCGATGAACATCATACATCCATCTTGTTTCGCATAATTCCTATTGCAAGCGGGTATTTAGATGTAGAAAATATTACATGCAGTACTGTGTTATATTTCAGCACCCTTACGGCATCTTGATGCTTCCCGAATCCCAACTTATTGCACAATGTGTGGATCCATTTCTTCCTTGCCCTGGCATATGTTGCGATACCAAAGGGGATGATGGACGGAGTGCTTGAGCAAATCAAACACTCACCCACAGTGAACTGATCTGGGTTTAATCCATCATCATTCTTTAGCTCACTCCACCACCCCAGTTCAGACATTGCCATATGCAAATCAGTCTGACCCTGTGCCTCATGAGAACAGTCTAGCCTGAACTGCCAAGCCATGTCTTCCCTGGACCAAAAACAAGCATCCTGGGACCGGTTTTGGATTCATAATCCTCATCAGCCAGGCTATCTTGAATCCAGTGGTAGAGTGAGCGAGGGACCCACGTCTGGGCATACCCTGCCATCTGAAGGGATCAAATTAATTCTAACGGGTCACACTTACCAATAACCCATATATCATTGGAGGATAACCAATAATTCAGTCGGCAATGGAGAAGGTGCAATCGTTTATTCATCAAAGACAAACCCTGACAGGGGAGCCCCAGTCTACACAACCACTAAGGTGCGCAGAGGAGACTGCTTACATGTACAAAGCACAAAGCATATATACGTTTAACACATCGAGAATGACACCATACAAGGAAAAACACAGTTTGTCAGTAGGCCAAAAAGGAATACCCATATAAGGCACAATTGATTGCTAGTATCCTAGGCTTCAGCTATTCCGGGGGCAGGTCAACCAGTTTCCTCCCAGTCTATCTAAAGCCGAGGAGGACAAATACGGGCTTTGTGAGAATGTACGCATCCCACCAAGAAGGCAGGTGCGACCTTGAGTTTCCCTTAAGCTACCAGTTAGCAGACATCGACCATGGTTCGGCTGACGCCATGGATAAAGCAAAAAGACATAGTCACGTGATTTCAGGGAAACCGCTTTTCACACAGAGAAACGAAACAAAATGGCTCCAGCCGTGTCAATAGTATTAACACAGAAACAGTAGATGCAGGTAACTAAATGAATGCACTTTATTCTAATTAATCGAGTATATGTCTACACGGAATATATTGGATATATTAGGCCAATAATATAGTTATTGCAAATTCGATCCCTACAGACGGCCCTTTTGGCCTAGTATGGCCAATAATATACTTCTATTCTACGAATACCCCTTCATCTATTTTCATAAGGTCGTTCCCTTCCTTTTGCATCATCTGTTTTTTTACCTTGATCTGTCGGGAAAATTGCAATGCTGACGTGATCCTGGTGGCACAAAACGAGCAACAGGCAGGGCCGCATTGGAGACACAAGCAGCATGTAAAGATTACTCCAAATGCCCCTGCCCATATCACAAATATCTTCCAAGCCCAGGTGGTTAAAAGACCCCAAAACCAACTGCTAAGGGACCAGGTGCCATTGTCAACATGGGCCTCACTAGCCAATCGATGTAGCTTCTGTATAGCTAAATGAATAGTGGGTGCTGAATCTGGAATAAACACGCAGCAAGAGCTGCCGATCACACGACAGGCTCCTCCCCTATCTGCGAGGATGACGTCAAGAACCATCCGGTTCAGGAGCGAAACAAGCCTTGTCGCAGTAAGCTCTACCGTGATGTTAGTGAGTATTCCAGTGGTGGTCTGAACCACATTCTCAACTATCCTCGACAAGCGTCTTATACTACGACTATTGAATATGGGCCCCCAGAAGGGGGTAAGTCCCTTCGCAAAGTCTTCAAATTGCTGTAAGGAAGTATCTGTTTGGTCAGTGGCATCAAGATCATAACTCCTAATGTTCCGGCT
Organism: Lissotriton helveticus; assembly: GCF_964261635.1. Classification (NCBI taxonomy): domain Eukaryota; kingdom Metazoa; phylum Chordata; class Amphibia; order Caudata; family Salamandridae; genus Lissotriton; species Lissotriton helveticus. Next base: position 641,374,586 of record NC_136071.1, on the reverse strand, counting down.
CACCACATCCTCTTTCTGTATCAGCTGATGAGTTCTATGATAGTCAGGAGGGGCAATATACACAGGGGGATAAAGAAACGAAAGATAACAACTTCCTGCCCAACCCCGGGGAAGCCAGGTGTAGGCATTCTCACCACATACAAAATAAACATCTGGTGGGGTAATCATAGGTGGGGTACTATATACTTGTAGAGTGTAGGTGTAATTACATCTACTCCTGCCTACCTTAACATGGCCTCTTCCCTGTATGCAGAACGGGGAGGTAGTATTAATGATAGGGATTGGTAAGGCCTTGTCATTTGTAACATTTCGGTCCTTAAAATGCTGAAAGTACAATGTATCATTGAAAAGTTCAAAATCCTGCATTTCTTCCATTAGCCAGGTAACATTCTTATATTCAGTGTATAAATTCATACATGCATTAGGGTCCAATGAGCCCTCTCCTTCATTTCCAGCTGCATCAAATCCCTGATGTTTCTCTATATATTTTAAGATGGCTTCATAATCTTTTTCAGTATACATTTTCGGTTCAGCTACATATTATGAATACATTAAAGACAACAATTGGAACCAAGCCTCACAACTAGCTAGATATGACATCGGTAGGGAAATGAATAGTTCGTGTTGGTGCATGACTGAAGGGAGTAGTCCGCATACCCAACAGTTTGTCTTATTTGTAGTGGAATGGGTTTGATGCAACATTTCTATAAAGGCATTTTTCATATAAGTCTCTCTATGTCTAGCCTTATGAGGAGGCAAAGAGTAAAAGAGATGTTCTTCTGGGACAACAGTAGTTCCTAATAATTTCTGTACTGGATGCTGAAATTCTAGATATATAAACACACTCATCATAATAATCGTGATAATAATGATAAAAACAACGAATGCCACCTTCACTCTGGTGGACCATCCGGAAAACAAATGCATATTATCCATATATCGCCGAGGGGCTAGAGGTCTCTCATCTTCCATTGCAAATCGGGCAAAAGGGAACATGTTTGCTAAAAGTTCAGATATAACTCGGTTCCTCTTTATAAGTCCAAAACTATCTGTATCCACAAAGCACGCACGCCACCAGAGGGGTTCTTCTCCCTGTGTCCGTTCAGAGTCTCACAGGTAGACTCTCGTCATTCATATCCATTGGACAAAACAGCAAACAATTTCCTTTATTTCGTAGAACGACCGCAGCCCCTAACTCAGTCTTTCTTTCTGAACAGATCTATTTTAGCACAATGTTCAAAGCTCTCAACGTGTTCAGTCCAGTGTCTCGCTCAGTACTCCAGCAAATCTATCCAAGGTTTCTGAACTCAAGTCTTTACCTTTCTCCTATCAAGAGGAGCTGGAGTACCGCGCTGTTTTCGGGGCCGCAGGTCGTATTTACAGTGACCAGGTCGCTCCTGATCAGAAAACAACTCAGTGACACGGGTATTAGATACATCCGAATCTTGTGATGGACCCTCAATACTGGTCTCCGCTGATTGGGTCACCACTTTGTTGACTGGGGGCTCAGTTTCGCTTGGCTGCCCCCTGTCTCGAGCTTCTGAAAAAGGGACAAAGCTCCGAAGCGATTCTCCTTCTTGCATTGGAATTCCTTCGCGGTTTTGCAAATCAAAGGGCAAAGGTAGAGGGAGTAGTTTCAAATGACTCCCATGTATCCAGTGTTTCCGCCCGTGCACCTTCACAGCTGACCTGGTAACGAGGATGATCTGATAGGGCTCAGACCATTTCGGCTCCAAACTCGATTTCCTCTGGTAGTTCCGTACTAGAACCCACTGACCAGGTTCCAATCGATGTCCAGGACCCTCTGGTAGCGGCCGCAATGTCTCGGATGCCTGTTGATGAATAGAATGCAGATCTTTAGTTAAGGCATACAAATAATCTGTCATCAAAGGATAATCAATGTCTCTAAAGGACCTAGGTCTAGGGACTCCCCACACGTTGGCAGGTCTGCCGAAAACGACCTCATATGGAGACAACCCGGTTCTCGTGTGTGGTGTTGTTCTCAAAGATAGTAATGCCAAAGGGAGTGCATCAGGCCACTTTACTCCCGTACTTGCGCAAATCTTGGCCATTTTCAACTTTAATATGCCATTGTATTTTTCAACTAGTCCTGCTGGCTGGGGGTGTCTGGCTGCATGGAACTTTTGGCGAATCTGTAAACCATTACATACGCTTTGGATTAATGCCGAATTAAAATGTGTTCCATTGTCCGACCATATAATTCTGGGCAAGCAGTATCTGGGGAAATATTCTTTAATTAAAGCTTTAGCAGTGCCACTGCCGTGGCTTCTTTGGTGGGGTAGGCTTCAACCCATTTACTGAAAGCACAAACCACCACCAGCACATATTTCAAGTTATTAACCCTTTCCATTTGGATGTAGTCAATCTGAATAACTTCAAAAGGCAAGGATGGTGGTTCAAAATTTCCACTAAGAACGGACTCTCTTCCCCCCGAATTATAGCGTAAACACACTGGACAATATTTGACCACATGTGCAGCTGTTTTGGGAATGTTTGGGTTGTTCCAGACGGGGTCTAATACAGCACAAATACCTTTTGCTCCTATGTGTGCCGGGCCGTGGGCCATGGTCACTACTGCATATACTAATGCATTAGGGAGTAACCAACGCTGTCTTTCAGTTTGATCTATCCAACATTCATTCTTGTCCAGTTGCCCTACTTCCTGCTCCCATTTCTGTATTTCATCTATGGTGGCTTCTTTCTGTAGTTCCCTTACACTCTCTATGGTATTGTCAAACACAGAAGTTTCCGCCACCCATCGAGCTGAAGTACTGGGAAACATGGGAGTTGCTTTGGTCTGAGCTGTTTCCTTTGCCACTGAGTCAGCATAGGCATTTCCCTTTCCTGTAGAATCGACTATTTTCTGATGGGCGCTACATTTGATAATGGCCACTTTATCTGGTAGTGTCAGAGCTAACAATAAACGATCAATTAAGGGACCATGTTAAATCTTTTGACCATCTGTAGTAAAGAAACCCCTCTCCCTCCATAACCTCCCAAAATTATGGGCAATGCCAAAGGCGTACTGGCTGTCCGTGTAAATGTTTATTCTCAATCCTTAACAAAGCTATTAGTTCAGCTGCCTGGGCTGAGTGGTGTGAAATCCTAGCAGTTTCCACTACTGTCTTCAAAGTCGTAATAGCATACGCAGCTGTTGCAGTTCCATCTGGCAACTTAAAACAGGAACCATCAACATACAATTCTCCTTGGGGTTCTATTAAAGGAATGTCTGTGAGATCTACACGGCCCTTTGTCTCTTCCTCAGTTCTAAACACACAATCATGGATATCGTCCTTTGTATCACTAGAAGGGAGAGGTAATAGTGTTGCTGGATTGAATGTGGCGCATCTCTTAATGGTAATGTGGGGTGCAAACAATGTCAGTTCGTATCCTGTCAAGCGGGCACTCGTAAGGTGCTGGGTTTTAGTTTTATTTAACAAAATATTCACAGCATGTGGTACCATTACTGTGAGGTCAGTGTTCAACACTATCCCCTCTGACTGTCGGATGGCCACCGCTACTGCCGCAGTGGCCCTCAGACAGCTGGGAAGGGCTCGTGCTACTATGTCCAGTACCGATGAGAAGAAGGCACAGGGTCTCTGTTTTCCTCCAAAATCCTGAGTTAACACTGACAAGGAACAACTGTCCACCTCGTGCACATAAAGTGAAAAAGGCTTCCGGTAATCCGGGGTACCCAAGACAGGTGCAGAACACAAAGCAGATTTCAAAGAGTCAAAGGGTTCTTGACATTCATCCGTCCAGGGTAGGGGTTCATGCACATCTTTGGTAGTCAAGTACAACAAGGGTTTAGAGAATAGTTAGGAATCCATTGGCGACAGTAAGAGGTTATGCCAAGAAAAGCACGAACATCGCGTTGAGTAGGAGGTACAGACATATTAGTAATTACAGATATTCGTTCTGGTGTTAGTCGTCTCCCCGCTTTCGACAGTAAGTGGCCAAGGTAGGTCACTTCCTGTCGACAATATTGAAATTTGGAAAGGGAGACCTTATTTCCGTTTTTAGCCAAATGATGTAACAACTTTACAGTAGCCTCTCTGCACCCATCCTCCGTATCAGAGGCCACCAAAATGTTATCGACATATTGAATGATTGTATTGCCGGTGGGTAAAACTAGTTCATCCAAAACTGCTTTCAAGGCCTGGCTATATATACTAGGACTTTCTGTATAACCTTGAGGTGCGCGCGTAAATCTAAAACTTCGCCCTCCTAATGAGAATCCGAAGATGTGTCTGCTATCAGGATGAATAGGAATGCTAAAGAACGCATTCTTCAAATCGATAACAGAAAAGTATTGAGCAGTAGGGGGGATCATGGTAAGAATTGTAGTGATATCTGGCACCACTGGGTTTTGTGGGACCACTATTTTATTGACTGCTCCAAGGTCAATCACAAAACGATATGCAGATTTATAATCCGGGGTGCCATCAATTGGAGTCTTTTTTAAAATCGACAAAATGGGACTGTTACAGATGTTTGCCGCTGTTTCTTCCACCACTCCTTTTCCAACGAAATCGCGAATGATATGAAGCAATGCTTGTTCCCCCTCTGGTGATATTTTATACTGTGGAATGCGAGGCATCTTTGCATTTGGTTTTATGGTGATTGACACAGGGTCTATTCTTAACAGACCCACGTCGGTATCCCCTTTCATCCACAAGGTCGGAGGGATGGTAGCAAATTCAGGAGGCAAGGGTTCGTTTTTAGCAAAATACTGAGCCATCTCTATAGGTGGTTTCTGCATAGTTAGAAAAACACCATCGGGTGAGCAGTAGATTCGTGCATGAAGTTTCTTTAAAATATCCAAACCTAACAAATTCTCTCCACAATTAGAAGTAAGGAGAAAAGGGGTATGCAAAGAAATAGGACCAATCGTGAAAGGCAGAGGTTTTGAAACGGGGCTGACTACCGGTATTCCAGAGAATCCGACTGATACATTATTTTGCAAAAAACACAGTTGATGGACAGAATGTAGTACAATGACATACATTCACCCCACTACAAGGATCTGGGCCTAAATCCTTCGTTTTTTTGCACTCCACACCACCCTGGGTTAGACACTGGCTGTATGCAAATCAGCTCTGACCCTGTGCCTCATGGGAACAGTCCAGTCCGAACTACCAAGCCATGTCTTTCCCAGACCGGAATGAAGCATCCAAGGACCGGTTTCTGGCTATCAGCCTTCATCAGCCTGGATAGCTTGACTCCAGTGGTGTGGAGAGCCTGGGACTCACGTCTGAGCATACCCAGCCCACTCGGGGTGAAAATTGCAAAAAACACAGTTGATGGACAGAATGTAGAACAATGTCATACATTCACCCCAGTACAAGGATCTGGGCCTAAATCCATCGTTTTTTTGCACTCCACACCACCCTGGGTTAGACACTGGCTATATGTAAATCAGCTCTGACCCTGTGCCTCATGGGAACAGTCCAGTCCGAACTACCAAGCCATGTCTTTCCCAGACCGGAATCAAGCATCCAAGTACCGGTTTCTGGCTATCAGCCTTCATCAGCCTGGATAGCTTGACTCCAGTGGTGTGGAGAGCCTGGGACTCACGTCTGAGCATACCCAGCCCACTCGGGGTGAAAATTGCAAAAAACACAGTTGATGGACAGAATGTAGAACAATGTCATACATTCACCCCAGTACAAGGATCTGGGCCTAAATCCATTGTTTTTTTGCACTCCACACCACCCTGGGTTAGACACTGGCTATATGCAAATCAGCTCTGACCCTGTGCCTCATGGGAACAGTCCAGTCCGAACTACCAAGCCATGTCTTTCCCAGACCGGAATCAAGCATCCAACGACCGGTTTCTGGCTATCAGCCTTCATCAGCCTGGATAGCTTGACTCCAGTGGTGTGGAGAGCCTGGGACTCACGTCTGAGCATACCCAGCCCACTCAGGGTGAAATTTGCAAAAAACACAGTTGATGGACAGAATGTAGAACAATGTCATACATTCACCCCAGTACAAGGATCTGGGCCTAAATCCATCGTTTTTTTGCACTCCACACCACCCTGGGTTAGACACTGGCTATATGCAAATCAGCATTGACCCTGTGCCTCATGGGAACAGTCCAGTCCGAACTACCAAGCCATGTGTTTCCCAGACCGGAATCAAGCATCCAAGGACCGGTTTCTGGCTATCAGCCTTCATCAGCCTGGATAGCTTGACTCCAGTGGTGTGGAGAGCCTGGGACTCACGTCTGAGCATACCCAGCCCACTCGGGGTGAAAATTGCAAAAAACACAGTTGATGGACAGAATGTAGAACAATGTCATACATTCACCCCAGTACAAGGATCTGGGCCTAAATCCATCGTTTTTTTGCACTCCACACCAGCCTGGGTTAGACACTGGCTATATGCAAATCAGCTCTGACCCTGTGCCTCATGGGAACAGTCCAGTCCGAACTACCAAGCCATGTCTTTCCCAGACCGGAATCAAGCATCCAAGTACCGGTTTCTGGCTATCAGCCTTCATCAGCCTGGATAGCTTGACTCCAGTGGTGTGGAGAGCCTGGGACTCACGTCTGAGCATACCCAGCCCACTCGGGGTGAAAATTGCAAAAAACACAGTTGATGGACAGAATGTAGAACAATGTCATACATTCACCCCAGTACAAGGATCTGGGCCTAAATCCATCGTTTTTTTGCCCTCCACACCACCCTGGGTTAGACACTGGCTATATGCAAATCAGCTCTGACCCTGTGCCTCATGGGAACAGTCCAGTCCGAACTACCAAGCCATGTCTTTCCCAGACCGGAATCAAGCATCCAAGGAATCATGAGGCACAGGGTCAGACTGATTTGCATATAGCCATGTCTGAACTGGGGTGGCTGAGTGAACTAAAGAATGGTGATGGATTAAACCCTGATCAGTTGACTGGGGGTGAGTGTTTGATTTGTTCAAACGCTCCGTCCATCATCCCCTTTTTTATCGCTTTGTTCGCCCTAAGTGTGGCATGGTTTACTCAGACGTGAGTCCCTTGTTCACTTGGCCACTGGATTCAAGATAGCCTGGCTGATGAGGATTATGAATCCGAAACCGGTCCCAGGATGCTTGTTTCCGGTCCAGGGAAGACATGGCTTGGCAGTTCGGGCTGGACTGTTCCCATGAGGCACAAGGTCAGACTGATTTGCATATAGCCATGTCTGAACTGGGGTGGATGAGTGAACTAAAGAATGGTGATGGATTAAACCCAGATCAGTTGACTGGGGGTGAGTGTTTGATTTGTTCAAACGCTCCGTCCATCATCCCCTTTTTTATTGCTTTGTTCGCCCTAAGTGTGGCAGGGTATGCTCAGACGTGAGTCCCTTGTTCACTTGGCCACTGGATTCAAGATAGCCTGGCTAATGAGGATTATGAATCTGAAACCGGTCCCAGGATGCTTGTTTCCGGTCCAGGGAAGACATGGCTTGGCAGTTCGGGCTGGACTGTTCCCATGAGGCACAGGGTCAGACTGATTTTCATATAGCCATGTCTGAACTGGGGTGGCTGAGTGAACTAAAGAATGGTGATGGATCAAACCCAGATCAGTTGACTGGGGGTGAGTGTTTGATTTGTTCAAACGCTCCGTCCATCATCCCCTTTTTTATCGCTTTGTTCGCCCTAAGTGTGGCAGGGTATGCTCAGACGTGAGTCCCTTGTTCACTTGGCCACTGGATTCAAGATAGCCTGGCTGATGAGGATTATGAATCCGAAACCGGTCCCAGGATGCTTGTTTCCGGTCCAGGGAAGACATGGCTTGGCAGTTCGGGCTGGACTGTTCCCATGAGGCACAGGGTCAGACTGATTTGCATATAGCCACGTCTGAACTGGGGTGGCTGAGTGAACTAAAGAATGGTGATGGATTAAACCCAGATCAGTTGACTGGGGGTGAGTGTTTGATTTGTTCAAACGCTCCGTCCATCATCCCCTTTTTTATCGCTTTGTTCGCCCTAAGTGTGGCAGGGTATGCTCAGACGTGAGTCCCTTGTTCACTTGGCCACTGGATTCAAGATAGCCTGGCTGATGAGTATTATGAATCCGAAACCGGTTCCAGGATGCTTGTTTCCGGTCCAGGGAAAACATGGCTTGGCAGTTCAGGCTGGACTGTTCCCATGAGGCACAGGGTCAGACTGATTTGCATATAGCCATGTCTGAACTGGGGTGGCTGAGTGAACTAAATAATGGTGATGGATTAAACCCAGATCAGTTGACTGGGGGTGAGTGTTTGATTTGTTCAAACGCTCCGTCCATCATCCCCTTTTTTATCGCTTTGTTCGCCCTAAGTGTGGCAGGGTATGCTCAGACGTGAGTCCCTTGTTCACTTGGCCACTGGATTCAAGATAGCCTGGCTGATGTGGATTATGAATCCGAAACCGGTCCCAGGATGCTTGTTTCCGGTCCAGGGAAGACATGGCTTGGCAGTTCGGGCTGGACTGTTCCCATGAGGCACAGGGTCAGACTGATTTGCATATAGCCATGTCTGAACTGGGGTGGCTGAGTGAACTAAAGAATGGTGATGGATTAAACCCAGATCAGTTGACTGGGGATGAGTGTTTGATTTGTTGAAAGCTCCGACCATCTTCCCCTTTTTTATCACATTATTTTGGCCAGACAGAGCTGCCCCTGGGACCAGAGCCTGGGCGACTGAATTACTCATCGCCCCAGTATCCACTTAAAACTTCCCTGATGTACCCAACAGTTCTCCTTCTACATAAGGTCCCTCTTGGTCCACTGGTACTGTAATACGGCCCCCGCTCTGTCCATGGCTGTCTCATGCGTACTCCTGGTACTCGTATCTGTCATTTTGATAGATTTAATTGTAATATTGTCTATTCTGGGGGTCGTCAAAATGATTCTTACGAGAACCCTCATGCTGCACTTCCTCTCTCCTCATGCTATTTCGATCTATATTTCCCCGACCTCTTCCTCGACCCCTACTGGGTCCGTTTCGACCTTGTAGCAGAGGACAATCTATTCTCCAATGTCCCTCCTCCTTACAATAGGAACATTGGTTTATCCCGATAATCGGCGGGCCCCCTCTGCCTCTCCCCGCTGGCTGGCCCCTTTGATACGAGCCCCGCACTCCCCTTCCTGTCATTTGACCTCTGCTAACTTGTTGCAATAACACCCTTGTTTTTAAATCCTTAGTTTTCTTCTCCAGTCTGTCCTTGCTCTCATTCTCGCGATGCTCGTAATATTGGGCCATACTAAGAATGACGGACAGTGCAGCTGTAGTCCACGTACTTTCAGAAGACTGAAGGCGAGACATAACCTCCGGGAGTAGATTTGTAACAAACCTATTTACGAATAATCTAATTCCCCCTTCTGTAGAGAGGTCCTGTCCACTGAAATCTATAAACACCTTCTCAAACCGAGTAAAGAAGTCGGACACACTTTCATCCTTCTTCTGTCTACATGCTGTTAATTTGTCCCAATCTACCTTCCTTGGAGGTAAAAGTGTTTTCATGAATGTAACAATTTTCTTGGGCACCGCTAATATTTCATCCCGGGGCTTCTCTCCGGGTTTTCGTTCCTTGTCCCAATCTTTTAATTGGTTCCATGTTCCTCCTAACTCGGGGATATGGTCAGTATCATGAATCTGCCTCCAGATATAAACCGGAATTAGGAGACCAAAAAATAGGTGGATATCAGCTATAGTCATGATAGCGGAATTGGCAGCTTCGGTCAGTTCCTTGTAATAAGCTGTAGGGTTTTTACGAGGATCTGGTAACTGGGCCTTTAATGTAAGCGCTTCACTCGGTTTCCAAGGGGTATAAACCCATTGTTCCTGAAGCCTGGCGTCCACCCTGGCCCTAGTTACCACATTATTGGCATCTTTTAATTCAGGGACTTCAGGGAAAAAGAGGGGATGCACCTCTCGCATGGGATGCTGTGCTCCCCATTCAGCGCTCTTTCGGTGCATCCTTTCCCTATAACTCAAAAGGACGTTAACATTCTGATATACTTCTTCAACCTGGAGATGGAATTTATGAGCATGATCCCTGATGTCACACAAAATCAGAGGAGGTAATCCCTCTTCAAAACATCGTTCCCATAGTGAGATCAATCGGATCGCCATGCTCTCTAGCGCTACTTGTTGCGCAACGGGTTCAAAATCCTTCATAGTGCTCCAAATGTCCTCTAAGGTATAAATAGGATTCTGCATCCACTGGGACGCCTGATTTATAATAGCTCTTCTCTCCTCCTGCCCTAACAGCGACCGAGTGAAAGCCCGTTGATCACTCGGGTCAGACATCGGTCGCTTGGGTTTATTCTGTATATAATTTATCTTTTTCTCATCAAAAGACCCCGTAAGAGGCCACTGTAAATCCGAATTGTCCCTGGTATACTTATTCCTGAGAGTGTTAAACAGAATTGGCTGTAATCCATGTTTGGTGTACATATCGAAACTGGGGCTGCCTTCGGGAGGGGCAGGCTGTCTTTCTTCGATCCGCGTACCTCTCCGACAACAGCACCCAAAACATATTTTACTGAAACACGGCATTTTCGTTCCTTTCACATATAATCACACACACTCAATCGGACGCGTTCTTTCATAATACTTCACTCATACATTTATTACATAAAGTGCTGCAAAGCAGTGCAAGGCAATTAGTTTTTGAAACCTATTCAAATGCAAATGACGTCTTCAAATACGAACAGAGCCCGTCGACTTCTGTTCGGGGTATCGATTCAAAAGAATTCTAGACCAACAGATTCACAAAAAGAGACAATCGCTAGAATGCTCCAAGACCCTCAGATAGGTAAACCTCAAACTCTCTCACAGGGCACCCCATGGTCCTGTTCTGGTTGGGCCGGGTATCTGAACACGTCTCCAGACCCCTAGCCTACCCAGTTGCTCCCAGAGCTGTCCCAGAGAGAATTCGGCCGAGCGAGCAACACCATACTCCGCTAAGGCATCGGAGGTAGTCTCAATTAATCACAAAACAAGTCCGTGAGGTCTCTACTCGCTCATCCCCTTCGTCACAACAATAGATTCCCCCGATTCCCTCGTGGTCCGGCTTCCCCGGCCACCTTCAAACAAGAACAGTTAACTGTATATCCAAAAAGAAACACTTCCTCGAAGTGAGTCGTATCCAATTCATTTTCAAAGACCACTCACCTGGTGCACTCAGGTCGATTGCAGGTTCTCCACTGCCGATATCTAAACAGACCGACACAGTCTGCTCTTCTCTCGGGTTAAGCCCGGAGGACTCCGGCGTAGGGTCTTCAACAGCTGGGAGGAGTACTGGACTCGAGAGGGGAACGGCTGGTTTTCTTACCATAAACGGGTGTCTCAAATTAGGATCCTCTTTCTGTCCACCCACTCGGCCAGAACTCCTCCTTGTCCCTCTACTCCTGCTTACAAGAGGGGACGACCCTTTCGCGGAGTCCCGGCGGAGTCGCCAACTGAAGGGATCAAATTAATTCTAACGGGTCACACTTACCAATAACCCATATATCATTGGAGGATAACCAATAACTCAGTCGGCAATGGAGAAGGTTCAATCGTTTATTCATCAAAGACAAACCCTGACAGGGGAGCCCCGGTCTACAAAACCACTAAGGTGCGCAGAGGAGACTGCTTACATGTACAAAGCACAAAGCATATATACGTTTCACACATCGAGAATGACACCATACAAGGAAAAACACAGTTTGTCAGTAGGCCAAAAAGGAATACCCATATAAGGCACAATTGATTGCTAGTATCCTAGGCTTCAGCTATTCCGGGGGCAGGTCAACCAGTTGCCTCCCAGTCTATCTAAAGCGGATGAGGACAAGAACGGGCTTTGTGAGAATGTACGGATCCCACCAAGAAGGCAGGTGCGACCTTGAGTTTCCCTTAAGCTACCAGTTAGCAGACATCGACCATGGTTCGGCTGACGCCATGGATAAGGCAAAAAGACATAGTCACGTGATTTCAGGGAAACCGCTTTGCACACAGAGAAACGAAACAAAATGGCTCCAGCCGTGTCAATAGTATTAACACAGAAACAGTAAATGCAGGTAACTAAATGAATGCACTTTATTCTAATTAATCTAGTATATGTCTACACGGAATATATTGGATATATTAGGCCAATAATATAGTTATTGCAAATTCGATCCCTACACATCTCAGGGCAAACAAAGCGATGCCAAAGGAGATGATGAACAGAGTGCTTGAGCAAATCAAACACTCACCCCCAGTCAACTGATCTGGGTTTAATCCATCATCATTCTTGTTCCAGTCCAGGGAGGACCTGGCGTGGCAGTTCGGGCTGGACTGTTTCCATGGGGCACAGGGTCAAGACTGATTTGAATATGGCTGGGTTCAAACTGGAATGGCATGGTGAGCAAAAAAATGATGGATTTAGGCTCATATCTCTGTACTGGGGTGACTGTATGACATTGTGCACACAGTCTCTGCAGCATGTTTTGCTAAAATCAGGATTGTGAAGAAATTCATCAACTTTTTACCTAACAACACCAGGAAAATCATAGTCCAAGCTTTGATCACCTCGCATTTGGACTATGCTAATGGCCTGTATACCGGACTGTCTGCTGGTCTATGCCACCGACTCCAGACAGTCCAGAATGCTGCAGTACGACTGGTTGGTGGCATTTCCCTACGTGAACATATCTCACCCCACCGCCGAAGACTTCACTGGCTGCCCATACAGAAAAGGACGGAATTCAAAGCACTGGTACTGGCCCACCGTGCAATGAGGGGCAAGGGCTCTGCTCATCTTTCCTCCTGCCTCACCCCTTACCGCAATACCAGGTCCCTTCGTTCTACCTCAAAAAACCTTCTCACCATTCCCAGGTTTAAAAAAACCCGTACAGGCGGAAAAACCTTTCAAGTATGCGCCTCTACCCTTTCGAATAAGTTACCTGACCCTATCCGGATGATCCAGGAGGAACTTCAATTCTGGAAAGCCTTAAAAACGTATCTGTTTTGTTGAATATCCCTCCCTCAATATAACACCTAACTCAGCTTAAATTGCACAGGAGCGCCGGGACACCCCGTTGGGGTATCTGTGCGCTATAATAAAATACACTAAATAAATAAATTGTTCTGCATTCGGTCCATCAAGTGTTGTTTTTGCATTGGTCACCCCGAGTGGGACGGGTATGCTCAGGCATGAGTCCCGTGCTCTCCATGCCACTGGAATCAAGCTATCCTGGTCGATGAGGGTTGAAAGCCCGAAACCGGTCCTAGGTTGCTTGTTTCCAGTCCAGGGAGGACCTGGCTTGGCAGTTCGGGCTGGACTGTTCCCATGGGGCACAGGGTCAAGACTGATTTGCATATGGCTGGGTTCAAACTGGAATGGCATGGTGAGCAAAAAAACGATGGATATAGGCCCATAATAATAATAATAAAAGCTTCTTGTATAGCGCCTGGTTACACTAGAAAACAGTGTGTCCCTGCGCTATTATGAACATGGACTGGGCTGATTCCGGGAGAAAAGAGGGAGTGGACTGGTGGAGGGGGGTAGAAAGGGCTCATATCTTCGGGAACAAATACGTTTTTAGTTTTTGGCGGAAAATTTTCTCTGATGGTTCCATTCTGAGTTCAATGGGAAGTGAGTTCCATTGTTTGCTAGTCAAGTATTTAAAGGACCTACCGCCCATACGCGCCCTGTAGATTCTGGGCACTTGAAAGAGCATACTACCTTGGGATCTTAAGAATCGTTTCGGTTGGTATTTGGTCAGTAGTTTTTGGAGGTATACTGGTCCTTTTTCTTGGGCAATGCGGTGAGTCATGCACATTGTTTTGAAGACAATACGTTCACGTATGGGTAGCCAGTGGAGGGTGGCTAAGGCACGTTTCCCGGAGGACCTTCTAAATAGCTTAAGTGCTAGTCGGGCAGCAGCATATTGAACACATTAAAAGGCCCAGATCTCTGTACTGTACTCATGATCTCCACACTGACAGTGGAGTCCGAGCACTATGACCGACGCCCGGTGGAGCTGCTCTGTTCAGCTATCGAGGAGATCGGCCTTGGTTCATCCCCTGACCGCCACCTACCCAGCCGGACTTTGGGCACAGTTTCCCTCCCCGTCTTTCTGTCTCGCGCACCCCCCATTATATTTCTGTAACTATTCTTTTTCCCTTTTCTCCTGTCTATATATCTGTTCCCATTTAGCACTCTTTCTTTCAATGTCTACTTCCTTTGCTCCTATCCCCTCTCAAATGAATCTTTCCCCTTGCCCGCTACACCGCCTAGCCCCCTGTCCTTTTTGTACCCTTTAACTAAGCACTCTTTCTCCCCTTGTTGGGGAAATATCCAATATTTATACTCTGGAGTCTCAGCGAACCCGCTGAGAGAGTCCACTGTGCCTAGGGAACCACTCACAGTTGAGGTATGGTATGGCACCCCTTGCCAAAGCACTCCCTCTCCCCTTTTTGGGGAAGGATCCAGTTTGTAGGCCTTGGAGTCTCAGTGACCCCTCTGAGAGAGTCCACTGCATTTAGGGAGCCTCTCGCAACAGAGATGGGGAAACGATACCACTGCCCCTGGGATCACAGTTTACTGGACTTTGGACGCAGCTCTGACTCGTCTACCGGTTTGTATCCCCGTCACCTCCTCCATTCTTCCCATGCTATGTTTTATCACCGTCCCCCCTCTTCCCCTCCTCCATTCTCTCTACTTTCCCTGCTCTTACGCCCTTCTTTCCTGAATATCTCCCCTTGCCTACTTGTTCCCTTACGTATATGTCCTTTTTGTTTGTCTCGATCTTACTTGTCACTATGTTGCCAGGCTCTCATAACTGTGTAACCTTTTGTAACGATGTAACCTGCAATTTATGGTCTGACACCGACAGCGGAGACCCAGCACTTTGACATATGCCCAGTGGAGCTAACTTGATAGCTACAGAGGAGATGGGCTATGGACTTCCCACCCTGCCATCACCTACCCAGCCGGACATTGGTCATACTTTTTCCTTTTTCGCCTCGTTGTATCTTGCTGCTCGTTTCCCTTTTACCCTTACCCCCTTACCTTTCCTCGCACCATTAATCTCGTCCTATATGATATTTAAATGTTTTGAGCAACCAATGAAATGAAATGAAATGAATTCGTACTTGTATAGCGCACTTATACCCTGAGGTGTCTTGGCGCTGTACGCATATCGCTGTGGAACCCTTCCTGGCTTTTCCCAGTGAAATGCCCACTCCTGGGCGCCCCCAAGGTGAAGCCAGGCATCCCAGCGCTGTTGGGGCCGTTGTGGAGATTAAGCAAGCTATTGCCCAGAGTTGCAGAGTGGGACCCATGATTAGAATAGGCACTGAGGCGAGAATTATCAGGTCCGAGGAAATTGAGCCCAAGACCCGCCAAGGCGGGAGTTGAACCCTGGTCCCGGGCCAGACTGCTGCATCAGGATCTGCCGCTCTAACCATTGAGCCACACTTCTCCATAATGTAACTTGTAACTGATGTAACCTAGAGACCTAGCTATCTGACTGATGCCCGATGGAGCTACCTTGAGAGCTAAAGGGGAGACTGGCTGTGGATTCCCTCCTCGGCCGTCACCTACCCAGTCGGTCATTGGGCAGATTTTCCCTTCGTCTCTCCTACCGTCTACCTCTCCTCTCCCTTCTCACTCATCCTCTCCCCCTATCCGCTCTATTTCTCTCCCCTTCTCGCTCGTTAATGTGTCACCTGTATTTATCTATACCCCCTTACCCATCTAAGCTCCATTTATTTCGTCTTCTACTCTCTTGAAAAAAAAATGGAAACAAATTCTAGTAGCTGATGTAACGTGTAACTGATGTAATTTTGTAATTTCTGTGGAACCTTATGTAAAGCGCTCTGATACCTTCGGGTCTAGCCAGCCCTATATAAAATTCTCAAAATAAAAAATAAATAAAAATAAAATAATGTATGACATTGTTCTGCATTCTGTCCATCAACGGTTGTTTTTGCATTGGTCACCTCAAGTGGGATGGGCATGCTCAGACGTGAGTCCCGTGCTCTCCATGCGACTGGAATCAAGCTATCCTGGCTGATGAGGGCTGAAAGCCCGAAACCGGTCCTAGGATGCTTGTTTCCAGTCCAGGGAGGACCTGGCTTGGCAGTTCAGGGTGGACTGTTGCCATGGGGCACAGGGTCAAGACTGATTTGCATATGGCTGGGTTCAAACTGGAATGGCATGGTGGACAAAAAAACGATGGATTTAGGCCGAGATCTCTGTACTTGGATGAATGTCTGACATTGTTCTGTCCATCAACTGTTGCTTTTGCATTAGTCACCCCGAGTGGGACGGGTAGGTTCAGACGTGAGTCCTGTGCTCTCCATGCCACTGGAATCAAGCTATCCTAGCTGATTAGGGCTGAAATCCCGAAACCGGTCCTAGATGCTTGTTTTCAGTCCAGGGAGGACCTGGCTTGGCAGTCCGGGCTGGACTATTCCTATGGGGCACATGGTCAAGACTGATTTCCATATGGCTGGGTTCAAACTGGAATGGCATGGTGAGCATAAAAACAATGGATTTAGGCCCAGATTTCTGTACTGGGGTAAATGTATGACATTGTTCTGCATTCTGTCTATCAACTGTTGTTTTTGCATTGGTCACCCGAGTGGGACGGGTATGCTCAGATGTGAGTCCTGTGCTCTCCATGCCACTGGAATCAAGCTATCCTGGCTAATGAGGGCTGAAAGCCCGAAACCGGTCCTAGGATGCTTGTTTCTAGTCCAGGGAGGACCTGGCTTGGCAGTTCGGGCTGGACTGTTCCCATGGGGTACAGGGTCAAGACTTATTTGCATATGGCTGGGTTCAAACTGGAATGGCATGGTGAGCAAAAAAATGATGGATTTAGGCCCAGATCTCTGCACTAGGGTGAATGTATGGCATTGTTCTGCATTCGGTCCATCAACTGTTGTTTTTGCATTGGTCACCCCGAGTGGGACGGGTATGCTCAGACGTGAGTCCCATGCTCTCCATGCCACTGGAATAAAGCTATCCTGGCTGATGAGGGCTGAATTCCCGAAACCGGACCTAGGATGCTTGTTTCCAGTCCAGGGAGGACCTGGCTTAGCAGTTCGGGCTGGACTATTCCCATGGGGCACAGGGTCAAGACTGATTTGCATATGGCTGGGTTCAAACTGGAATGGCATGGTGAGCAAAAAAATGATGGATTTGGGTCCAGATCTCTGTACTGGGGTGAATGTATATGCAAATCCCTATCACACCAATGTACAGATTATTACAAGTCACAAAACTGAAGATTCAAGATGAGCTCAATAATAAATAAGATGCTTTAATGTTAGTATCTTGCTCAGAATCCAGCCAACACGTGTTTCGTCATTCGGGACAAGACCCGCGACTTCCTCAGGGCTCTCGATCTTCAACTTGTAATAGAATGCCTTCTGGCTGGTTATACTTCCGTCCCAGCCTCAGATTGGCTGGGTGAGTAAATATTATTCCATATGCCAATCTCGTACAGCGATCCATTCTCCCAATAGCACGACTAATATTTGTGCTAAGACGCCGACTAATTCAATATAGTACGATCCAACATTCGTGCCACGGTGCGGACTTCAGTAATGTCCGTTCTGTAATGCTGTATTTAGCATCACCGCTATGCCTCAGTCGCTCCTCAGCAACCCCAAGGATACTTGTTTTCAGTCCAGGGAGGACCTAGCTTGGCAGTTCGGGCTGGGCTGTTCCCATGGGGCAAAGGGTCAAGACTGATTTGCATATGGCTGGGTTCAAACTGGAATGGCATGGTGAGCAAAAAAACAATGGATTTAGGCTCAGATCTCTGAACTGGGGTGAATGTATGACATTGTTTTGCATTCTGTCCATCAACTTTTGTTTTTGCACTGGCATATGTTGGGCAAAAGTAGAGGATGTGCGCAGTATTTTCAATAAAACTTAAAGTGCATAGTGTGCAGGTTTGCTCTCCCTGTGTTCCCCAGTTTGCAGTGTAGCTTTTAATCTGGAGAGTGTCGCATCTTAGTTTCCATTACAGGATTCTCACCAAATGAGGCTGTATATTATCAAGAAATTCTTCAAAGCATGGGTTGTGTTTAACATTAAAAAATTGTGTTGTTAATGTACCCAGATTAAGGTTGCGTTGGAGTACATTCATAATATGTGTCCAGTATGTTCATTTCAGTATATTTTTACAACTTGGTAGTAACTTATGTGGCTCGGTCCAATATGACAAAAGCCATGTTCTATGAACCATTTCTTGACAAATCTAAGCCAAGGGAAAGTTATGCATCTATCAATGACTAGGAGTTCTTTACCGCCTTCTCTATCCACCGGTAATACCAGCATTATCCATACCTGAATCCAATAAAGCAACGGCTGCAGTGTTGCAATGTGCCCTATACAATTTATGTTTAAGTAATGAAGCATTGGGATAAGTGGTGTTTCCAAAGGTAACCCCATTAGTTTCTCTCAAACTTATTTTCCCCATTTGTTATTTGTTAATGTTGTCAGTGCCACAGAGTTCTGATCAGTATAGAGCTGCTGCCTGCGCTTTACATTTATAGACCTCTGGGGCTGGTGTCATAGGTTTGCTTGAGGATAGACTATACTTTTTAAGGATAGCCCCTGACCACTGTGCGAGCACTAATGCTGAGTGGTTTGTCTGCTGTTTCCAGGTTAACTTTGATTGAAGTAATATGCCATGAATTTTAAGCACTTGCTGATCGTGAAACAGCAAATCAGAGGAAGTATGTGGAACTATGCGTGGGCCCTTCGGTAGGGGAGTGTGAGCACCTGGGCCGGATTCAGGCAAGACTACAGTGTCCATCCCACGACAGTGGTTGCATACTGCAACTGTGACTACCAGATGGGGGCTGAGTGACGGACAATCACGATGTAACCGCTGATGAACTTCTCCGTTGCTACTCACAACTGGCTACAGCAACAAGCAGAATATCTATCAGGGGTGGCAATGGACTGGATCACTGATGCCCAGAGACAGTTTGTATGTGAACCTATCACTAGAGAAGAGATCATTCAAGTGATTGACACCCTCGATGGGTCTAAGGCCCTCGGCCTGGACGGATTCACAGGGGCCTTTCTTAAAGCCTATAAGCATGCCCTCGTGCAATACCTTCTGGAAATGTATGCCGAAGACTTGAAATCCGGCACCCTTCGCCCTCACTGAGGGAAATAGTGATTACCCTACTACTGAAGCCATGTAAAGACCCACAACACTGCACATCTTACCGCCCTTTGTCATTACTCCATTTTGAAAATAAAATCTTGGCTAAACTACTTGCAACCCAGTTGACATTACTTATGAACCAGATTATCACCCCGTCACAAAATGGCTCTGTTCCCTATCGCTCCGCATCCTCAAATCTGCGCACAATGTTCTCGATATTGAACAGAATCTTGCTGAGTGTCCCTGAGGCAATTGCCTTGTTGGCTGTCGAGAAGGCATTTGACTCTTTGGGAAGGCCCTTCCTATGTAATACTGCACAAACTGGGGCTACCAAAGGGATTCATCGCACTCTTTATGCTTTTATACTCAATCCCAGTTACCAGGCTACCGGTCAATTGCTCCCTTTCAGACACCATAGCAATAACCAGAGGTACTAGCCAAGGTGCCCCCTGTCGCCCCTCTTATTCATCATAGTCATGGAGCCTCTGGTCTGTCACCTGTGGGAGAAACACCTGCTTCACAGCCTGCAATTTGCTTCTGGCCCCTTGCTCCTCTCTTACTATGCAGATGGCATTTTGTTGTTGTTTATATGACACCCAGAGGACAACTTAGCCCCTATTGTACCAAAGATTGTCCGCTTTGATGGGCACTCCGGCCTACATATAAAATTGGTCTCAGTTTGAGATGTTCCCCCTCACAGATACCACCAATCCAGTGGTTTGGGAATATCCTTACACTTGGTGCGACGGGCCAGGGATGTATGTGGGCATTATCTTGCACCAAAATAAGGAACAGATGATACAACTGAACTATGGCCCATCCCTACAGAAGTTCACCACACAAATTCATGACTATCTTTGAGTCTAGCAGGCCGTATCCCTATCATCAAAATGGTAGTACTCCCTCATTTTCTGTACTACTTCTCAAATATACCCATCACCCTTACTTATAGCTTTTTTGACATCCTGCAAAGCCTCTTAATGAGATTGGTTTGGGCCGACTGTAGGCCCTGAGTACAAAGGTGTACGCTGGTTCTTCCCTATGACAGAGGGGGTCTTGGAGAGCCTGATTTACAGCTGTATTTCCTCACTGCTCAGTGCCAATTTGCCCATCCTTGGTACCACACGGGCGCACGTCTCCCCTACACCAGACCTGAGAGAGACCAGGTAGCACCACTCCCATTGCAATTCATCCTCCAGAAAGGCATTAAACTGGATGCCGCGGACATCCCAACCTTGTCCACCACCAGCTGGGCAAGGAGAAAATGCAGCTGAGTCCTCGAATGGCTTATTATATTCCCCTGTGCTACCACTTGCAAATAACCCATGGATCCCTAAAACTGAGGAAAATCTACTTCAGCGCACCCTTCTACGCTACAATTGACACATGTTTTGAGACCTTTTCCTTGATGGCCAATTACTCTCCCATGCCGATAATGCCACTTTCACAAATGCCCGCTTCATTAGCCCCCAATGAGTTTCCCTCCTTAACCTTGGTGATAAATGATGCTGATAGAGGGAGATTGTTCTCCAGACTTTATCAGGCCTGTGTTCTCATGCTACCAGCTAAAGACGG
Organism: Lissotriton helveticus; assembly: GCF_964261635.1. NCBI lineage: Eukaryota > Metazoa > Chordata > Amphibia > Caudata > Salamandridae > Lissotriton > Lissotriton helveticus. The sequence continues at coordinate 641,353,867 of NC_136071.1, read as the reverse complement.
GAAGGTTATAGAGAGATGGGAACAGGACCTGGGTTGCCCAGTACCCAACAAGATATGGTACCACTATTGTCAACATACCAAATTGGTCTCCTCTAACCACAGGCACAAACTCTCAGATTTCTATACAGGGCATATTCCACACCAGTAGCGCTGTCTAAAATGAACCCGGCCAGATCATCTACCTGCCCCAAATGCCAGGGTGATGGGGGACACTTTGCATATTTAACGTGATCCTGCATTCATAGAGGGGTATACTGGTGGTATGTTTTTCCAGGTTGTCAATAATGGTAGCGATTGAATTTGACCTAGTACCCCTCATGGCACTGTTGGGATATGTGCACGATGTCTAGAAAGGGGCCCGCAGATTCACTGCTAGAGTATTACTGCTGGCGAAACATCAAATTGCACTACACTGGGGAAGTAAACGTAGCACAAGTGTTCACACATGGTTGAAAAGCCTCACATATTATAACACTACAAATGAAGTGTACGCTACGCCACAACCTCCTACAACACGGCCAAAAGATATTTGGTGACCATTAAGAGACTACTTGTTATCCTTAGGGACTCTCGAACCAGCTTGGGAATGTGCCCACAGCACCTATTACAATGTACTGGATGCTTCCAGCTGAATGCATGATCCCCTATGTTATGTCTTATAATGAGATAGCAATGCTGCCCCCCCCTTAGATTTTGAACCTCTGCCCATGCTACCTTTCTGTGGTGCATGTTTATTGCTGCTCTCTTCTGGTATTGGATAAGATATGTTTACCATAGCCTAGTTGCTCCCTTTGTGGGCCATCACTGTACATGTGTGTAAGCTACAAAATGATAATTAAAGTTATTTAAAAACAAATTGCTGCAAGAGCACATGTCAAGCTAAAATATAGAGCTAAATGGCAGATTTGCATTTTGTGTAAGTTTGTGTAATTTTGCCGGCGTTTTGTGTGACTTAGAGAAACCAAATTATAAGAATTTTGCACACACCTAATGCTTACTTTATCTTCCGAACTGTCCACCCACTAAAGAGAGCAGTGCACTAGGGGCCAGATGTAGGTCGGCAAATACCAGTCGGTAACGGCCGATTTCGGCCGTTACCGACCGGTATTTGCAAATGGAGATGTAGGGGGCATTTCATTTACAGAATCGGTATATTTACCGATTCGGTAAATTTACAGATTCTGTAAAATACCGAATCTGTAAATTTACAGAATCTGTAAATCCAGATGTAGGTGGCACTGCAAACAGTGCCACAGGCCATTACTGATTCGTTATTTACCATGTAATATAATTGCATGGTAAATAACGAATTCCAGTATACATGCACATCTGTGCATGTACACCTGTGGCATGTGGCACACATACATGCCCTAAGGGCATGTATGTGTGTCATATGGCACACAAGCCAAAATCAGAGGTGCAACAGGGTGTCAAAGTGACACCCTGTTCCCCTTGCAAAATCGGTAATTTTACCGAATCGGTAAATACTGATTCGGTAATTACCGAATCATACAGATTCGGTAAATATTACCAAATTTTTACCTACATCTGATTTACCGAATCTAGAATACCGAATCGGTAAAATTCGGTATTCTAGAGTCGGTAAATCAGATTTACCTACATCTGGGTCTAGGTATCAGTCTAGACTCGAATAAGAGCCACAAAATGGAAAGAAGAAAGCATAATAAAGAAACACTAAAAAAACACAATGCACTCTTTTGAATCATGAGATTACACCGTGCCCCCTTGCTGTCAAAATGCCCAATTTGTGGGAGTCTTAAGACAGCTGGACTGGTTTAAATCTCAGATCTGGTTGTTATTTAAATCCTCAATTCGTATCTCACACACCGTAGACACAGAAAGACAAACAGGGGTTGATTTAGAGTTTTGCAGAAAGGTTACTCCGCTGTGGTGGCAACAGAGTACCCTCACCGGCAAACTGAAGGTCTCCCCGCCTGAGTTACAGTTGGGTGGACCTTAAGTATATCAGCAACAGGAACTACTTCTTCTCTGTTGCTAATATTCTCCTCTGAAGAGGGCCATTGAATATTTGGCATTTCGACCCCTGTCCCCCGCCCAATTTAGAGTGGGCAGTTGAATGGCAAGTTTTTCTCTTGCTTAATGCTGGGCAAAACGTGTGTGGTAAGGGTCAGTAAAAGTGAAAAAATCCCATGGTGTGAGAGTCATTAGTTTTTGTTTATTCAAAAATAAAATCCAGCTTGGGGATATAATTTTTGAAAAAACAAAAACAATTTTAAATGTTTTATGTGCAGTGCCTTTATTTTGACGGTACCCGCATGTTGACGGTGCAGTCTGTCAAACTTTAACTCATTACCAGGAACCGCAATTATGGCAGTTCCTGTCAGTGACAAGGTGTCCACTAGGCCAGGGGACATCTCTAAATTCGGAGTGTATGTACTCCGTCCGAGTAATGGAGTAATTTACTCTGTCACCTTGATAGGTTGACACCTTTGTAATAAGCATTATTTAAATGTCCCATACTGTGTGTGCTCACGGGTTTCCTTTTGCTCGTGTCGTCTCGAAAGTATGAGCGTGATCGTTATCGTGGGGGAGAATGGGAGGAATATTATGATCTGAAGTTGTACGCACTGTTGCTGGCGGGGGCCAACGATGTTTTTATTCATTCTGTAACTGACTGGAGAGACTTCCACACTAACCCGAATAAACGGAGTCTTCATTGATTCACCTAGACCTTTTGCTAGTTTATTTATTCATACCGGTGCATCTTTTCCCTACACATACCTTTCATGTGAGACCAGGTAAACCTGCCTGTTTATTGTTCGCCTGATATCAGCTCAGACAGAGTGAAAGCAAAGAAGGGCAGCTTCCCTCCATTTCGCGAATTAGAGATTAGAAATGTTGCATTGAAATAAAAAATACAGGACCAGCCTACAAAGCGTTTGACCAAACAGCAGAACTTGTTAGAAGGCGCATTTATTACAAGTAATTGCATTGAGGTCACTTGATCCATAGCCACGCAGTGTGCAATGCTGGCAAAACACAGACTTTATGATGTATGCCTACAGAAACTTACAGTTCGTTATTTAGAGCACTGTCAATGGATATACAAACTAGTAGCAGGAAGTAAAAGGTGAAACAGGTGTCTTATACCAGAGAAGAGCTGTCTCTGCAGTTCTCACAGGCATAGTAATAATTTATTAGTAAACCAAATAGTGCCTGCCTTTCCTGAAATCGGTACATACGGCCAGACTGGACCTTCAGAATATATGTCTTTCTCTTCTACTCTTTGCTTTCATTTGAATATAAGAACATTGGTGTATACTCTAATTTCAGGCCTACCACATTTTCTCTACTGATGCATGAGTTAATATGTAAATCATAGTAGTAGTGCTTGATGCCATCAGGAGTGGGCACCAGGCTAGGGCAAAGCAATTCTTTAATTTGAAACAGAAAATCACTGTCGGTTAAATATTCATTCTTGAGTGTGTAGATGTTTGGACATTGTGCCAGGTTGCCTGATTAAAATTAAATTGGCTGTAGGGTGGTGGACACATTTTGAATGTGTGATCCATCAACCAAATGGATGACTGTGTTAGGGTTAACATGAAGTTTGATGTGGGAAAATAACAATTTGTTTGCCAAAAAATAAATTCTGCTTTAGTGTGGATGAGGGTGAGGAGGATGCATTAAATCATAAATATATCTTAAGGGTTTAGTTTGATTGCATTTCTGTTTTGATTTTGTGACACATTGTGTGCTGCAAGCTTGAAGCAGATAAAAGTTGTCATTTGACTTAGATTGTTACTCTGTAAGAACACTCATTTAGGATGCTTCCACTGGGAGCTAAGGACCTTGTGAAGGACTCTTTTAAATCTTTCAAGTTTTGTGTAAATGTACATGTTTTAGTGGAAGAACACATGTTAAAACAATCAGTATAAGGATACCTGCAGACTGTGGGCGCTCTCCCCAATACTTAATATTGTCAATGAATATCAATTTTTCTTAGGCAATGACTGAAGAAAATGTACTAGTAAAAAATAATGTCTAGCAGGAGAAGTCTTTACTACATATATGCCAGAAAACCCATCTGTTTTAAACAGGAGATATATACACTATGACTATTCTTTATTGGAATATTTTTTATAAGATTAGAATATTGTCTATCACATTGTGGAATTTGAGATATATTTGTATTGAATTTATACTTTGTTTCCAAATAATGTTGATACTGATCCTTGACAAACTGGTTAACATGAGAGCTCTACATTCTTTCACTGCTCTTTAAGAAAATAGAACTGAACCTAATACTTCAACCTCATGATACTACTTTCTATTTGCATGCACATTTCTTATACTAGAATCTATTGCTGGTAAGCACTCAAATTACTCACTATCTACGTTGTCTATATTCACATTACTAACGTTACTATTTCAGATTCAGGATGTGACCATATTTCTTAAATATAATTTCGTTTAGGAATATCTTTTAGCACAAGGATTATTTTAGTGGATTAATGTACTTATAAGGAGAACTATATTGACATTGGAGTTTAGGGCGCGTGATATAATGCAGTGAAATTATGAACATGTTACAAGATGGCGCCCGGGGAGAATGAACATAAATAACGTTAATTACGTTATTATTTCGGATTTGGGATGTGATCACATTTCCTAAATATAATTTCGCTTAGGAATATCTCTTAGTACATGGATTTTTTTAGTGGATTATTGTACTTATGAGGAGAACTATATTGATATTGGAGTTTAGGGCTCGTGATATAATGCAGTGAAAATACGAACATGTAACAAGATGGCGCCCGGGGAAAATGAACATAAATAGACATTACAAGATGGCGCCAGTGCTAGACGCCGAGGTGATTTGATGAGAATGTTCCACTTGTACTGAGGTAGGAGTTTTAGAAGCTTTTTTATCGTGGAGATATCCTTTTGTACAGGATCTGAGGTCCGATTTTGAAATATGGTCTTGTATTTATTATTTCTATTCAGGAGTTGGATCGGAGGTTGTGACGAAGTTGTGACACAATATTGGGTGAGTGGTAACGTACTATAAACCAGCTACTTTGGATACGTTATTGATAGTGATACTGATTCTTTTGATATTTTAGTTTTTTACTTTAGAATTGAAACTTGACGAAAAAGATAAAAACGGCCTCCGGGTATATCAATATAATTTTATTGTGGGTGAGTGTACACAGCTCAACTGAATTTCAGGAATTAGGCTTGTGAGACACAATCCTTTTTGACGACATGTTAATGTATGTTATAGAGACAATACAGACAGATCTTGCTTGTCCTGAGGCGGAAAGCCGGGACTGTTGTTCGCCTTTTTAAAATTTTAACTGTGTAAGAACCTCTTATAAAAAAGCTTTTACTGTGTGCAGACTATTGTGTTTTTAAAGCAGCACTCTTACCTGGGCACTGCAGAGCGGACTCGGCACGGGCGGCGGACCCTAGCGCGACCACGCTGCCTTGACCCTCTCCCACGCCCCCAACAAACTCGGCACCGCGAGGACGGTGGCCACGCCCCCTTTAGGCCACGCCTCCTGGCCGTTCCCCCCAGCAAGCAGCCATAAAATGTGCCTGGCCAGGAAGTGCAGCGGACGAGCGCAGCGGGAGCGCCGTTTGCGCGCCGAAGGCGCGCCTAAGGCAAGCCCGTCTGCGCCCATTCGCGCTCGAACGGGCTCAGGGCCAGACCCTCTGCCGGGTCCAGCTCCCAAGAGGGTGAGTTACTCGCGCCGGGCCCTCCTAAGTCTTAGACCCACTAACAACACAATGTGTAATTATGTTCATGACTTAGATGGACCCTTTACTAATTGTGCACTTTGTCATCCAGTCCATTTACAACTTACCCATGCACCTACCTTACACTCTGGCCCAAAACTAGCAGAACTGAACTGCAGGTCGCTCCCCATGCACGCCCTGCTTATCAATCACCTGCTTGTGGACCATGACCTAGACATCCTGTTCCATACGGAAACATGGCTCACTACACACTCGGATTCGGATGTGGTCTTAGCCCTGCCCCCGGGTTTCCTCATCCAGTCCCAATTACATCCCTCTGGCAGAGGAGGCGGACTAGCCATCCTGCACAGGGATCACTTCTCTTGCAGAATTAGCGATGCCCACATCATGGATTCAGAAAGCTGCCATTTCACCATCCAGCTGGCCCCGACAACCTCTCTGGCAGGCCTCCTAGTGTATCGCCCCCCCGGCCATTTTGGCCCCTTCGCATGCCCTACTAGAATCGATATCAGCACTGGCCCATTCAACATCTAACTTCACTGTGCTAGGGGACCTTAATATCCATTTTGATGACCCCCTAGACACAGGAGCTGCCGAACTGATCCGAGACCTGGCTGCCTATGGTCTCCAATTGGCCAACTCCGGAGCCACCCATATTAAGGGCCACCTGCTAGACCCAGTTTTTACTAATGTTCACACCCTCCAGGCCAAAGCATCTTACCCCCTCCCCTGGACGGACCACTTTTTGGTCCCTCTCTTCTGGCCAGGAGAATTCAGGAAGCCCCATAAGCCTGTCACCTATACCCGGGACAGGGCATGGTCCAGACTCTCTACAGAGGACTGGGCCAGAGCCCTGGACTCTACTAACCCTGCTCCCTCAGAGGATCCTGTCATAGCGGACAGCAATTTCAGGAAGTGGATTTCCAACTCCCTCGATTCTATCCTCCCCATAAAAACCCGCGAAGATAAAAACGGAAAGACAGGGTCAGCCCCATGGTTCAGCCCAGAACTCAGAACCCTCCGCAAGGAATGTAAAAAAGCGGAGCGACTGTGGAGAAAGGACTGGCTCCATTCTAGTAAGGACGCCTACCAAAGGTCGGTGAGAGCTTATAAATCTGCCCTGAAACGTACTAAAGCTTCTTACTACGATGAGAGGATAAAAAATGCCACCAACTCAGCGAGAGAGTCCTATCTCATTGCCAAAGAGCTCCTGAAAATACCACAACCCCCCTCATCCAACAGGTCCCTTCCGGGCAGGAGCAATGAACTTGCTAACTACTTCAACTCCAAAATCTCCCACATCCTAGCCTCACTCCCGCAGCCCAGCCAGCTATACTACAGGGACAACGATTCGCCTGACACCCGCCCAGGAGACACCTCTCACCCACAGCTGTCCGCTTTTAGGGCGGTTTCTCTGGACGAGGTGGGAAAGACTCTGGCCAAGATGAAAAGCGGCTCCTCTTGTGACCCTGCTCCCATGAGATTCCTGAAAGCAGTTGCCCCTTCGATCGTGTCCCCTATCATGGATCTGATCAACACCTCGCTGACCCAAGGCTCCGTCCCTCCTAGCTGGAAGGGGGAGGTAGTTAAAGCCCTTCTTAAAAAACCCCAACTGGACCCCACCGATCTGGCAAACTACAGCCGATCTCGCTCCTCCCTGGCATCAGCAAAATGGCCGAAAAACTGGTCAATGTCCAACTGTCCCAGTTCCTGGAATCCAACAACCTACTGCGTCGGTCCCAAACGGGGTTCCGTCCTGGCCACGGCACGGACACTGCCCTCCTCGCAGTCATCGAGGAGGCAAGGTGCATTCTAGACTCAGGGGGGTCAGTGGCAGTGATCCTCCTGGACCTTAGTGCAGCCTTTGACACGGTGAACCACCGTTTCTTGCTCCACCGGCTGGCCAGGGCGGGACTAGGGGGCACCGCGTTGGCCTGGATAGAGTCATTTCTGACGGGCCGTTCGTTCCAGGTCTGGGATGGCAACTCCCGCTCTGATTCCCTGCCTTTGACTAGCGGGGTGCCCCAGGGGTCCTCACTAAGCCCCACCTTGTTTAACGCCTATATGGCCCCTTTAGAGGACATAGTTGCCCCCTTCGGCATCAGGATTGTGAGCTATGCGGACGACACGCAACTGATCGTCTCGCTCTCACATCTCGACCACTGCCCGGACAATCTGTTGAACTGCCTCCAGGAAATCCACCTCTGGATGTGCGAGTCCTCACTGAAACTCAACGGGTCTAAAACCGAAGTCATGCTGATGGGCAAGAAATGGTCAGCAATTCCACCATCTGTCTGGCCCGATGCTTTGGGTGAGGTGCCCGCCCCGAAGAAGGAAATCAAGAGTTTGGGGGTCTTGCTCGAACCAGATCTGTCCATGAAAACCCAGGCAACCAAAACAGCGGGAACTTGCTTCGGACTCATGCGTTCAGTCCGCAAGATCCTTCCGCTGCTCCCTCCTCCATCTAGGAAACTCCTGGTTCAAGGTCTGATCCTTGCACGATTGGACTACAGTAACGCCGTCTATTTAGGAGCCCCCGAAACTACCCTGGCCAAGCTACAACGTACCCAAAATGCGGCTGCCCGGATGCTGATGGGTCTTCCCTCTAGGGCCTCTGCCAGACCAGCGCTCAAGGCTCTCCACTGGCTTCCAGTGCGAGAGAGGATAAAGTTTAAGGCAATGTGCATCGCCCACAAACTCCTCAACGGTCAAGGCCCTTCCATCCTGAGAGATATGGTCACCCCGTATAAAGCACCGAGATCCCTGCGCTCGGACAATGAGCGTCTGGCTAACGTCCCCAAATTCAGGAGGGTTCGCACTGGAGGTCGACGCTTTTCAGTAAAAGCATCCTCAGGCTGGAACTCGCTCCCACGCTGTCTGCGGCTGGAACCCTGCTACTTACGCTTCCGCAAACAGCTAAAAACCCTTCTCTTTCCCAAATAGGACCATCTTTCCACTTTTGCCCTAACGCAAGTTTCTTATAGCGCGGGGATGCCTCCGGGTCACCAGGCGCTCTACAAATCGTTAAATAAATAAATAAATAAGGAAACATCAAATTTAAGGACGAGGAAACCCATGAGGGAAAGGAGAAAACACCGTAAAGGTGAGATTATTTGGAATAATAGTATATATGGAAACCGACAAAATATAAGGTAATACTATTATATGTGTGATCTGTTTTTTTTAATAGGATTCCGAATTGATAATCGGAGCAATACCTTTGAGGAGTTCCCTCATCTTGACATAATTTACGTGTTTGGTAAGTCGTGTTCACTATACTCACTTTAGTTTAACTGTGCAGTACTGGTGAAGTTCAATAGTGAGTAAAAGTATTACTTATCGTTTCAGTTTAGATAAGAAGGAAATAAGTATTAATATTGGCGAGAATATCAGCCCACCCATTTTGGTTAGGGTAAGTGTGGTGTTTACAGGATAATAATATTACTACCACTATATATACGCAATAGTGGTTTCAGCAAAAACATGTATCTTTAATTGCAGAGTGAAACCGAAATTTGACTATTGGAAGGATCGGATGAGAAACGTGTTATAGAGTATTGAAACGAGAACTGATAGAGGTAAACACACAGTTGTTTTGATGAGGTTGTATACAATTGGTTTAATGGTCTATGTCATTGTTTAGAATCAATAGAGGTTGATAGGAGGTCCTCTTTATATTACAGAAACAAAATGTATTGGATTCATGAACCACTTCTGATGTTAAGAAACAGTGGATATTTTGGTGAATATAAAATCAGACAATACTACTTTTTTATACACTCATCTTTATACTCACTTCTTGGTTGTGGGACTATAACCTTTTCACTAAATTTAGGTGTAAAGCTTGACAGCAGGGGCTTAAATATTTCCGTTCTTTTCCCTGAATACTACACACTCAGCGGCTAACATACTATTAGTAGGTGCTTTGGACCTATCTCTCCACATTAGCCATACGTAGTGCATGTAGTAACTGAGGGTAATGTTTATTTGGTTTCAGCCCTGAAGAAGTCAATGTGTTATATTTCACACGACGAAACACGTGTTGGCTGTTGTACCATCTTTTGTGAAAATTGAAGCAAGAAAATAAACAACAAGGAACACCAATCCTTTGGAATTTGGACGTTGAATTTGTGAAATTCTGAACTTTGAATGTGATTGACTCTTGCCTGAATACTGCTATTAGTGACGTATAGAATTGTGATATTAGTGTGCTCAGAGGTCAATGTAGAAATGTTAAAACATGTAAGTGTATGGATGTACTTTAAAACTTTAGAGTTTTCCAGTTAAAATGTAAAGAGGTGTAATAGTGATTAAAAAAAGGCGTAATACAAAAATAATGTTAACCCTTTTTTCAGTTTATGTTTTGTACATATGTAAATTATGTAAGCAGTATTTATTGTTTGCTCTTGCATAATGGCGATAATTGAATACAACAACAGTGTAAAACAGAAAGACGATTCTGTAGTGGAACATCTGATAGTCTGTCTTTTATATTTGTTAAGCCCTAGGATTCATGTGTGGTGTTACTAAAAGGAGGAAGTTAAATGTAAATTTACCCATGATAAAGGAGCAGAGAGCTTCGAAACGCGTTGGGCAGCATTGTTGCACTAATCAAATAAACACGCTTGTAAAATATCAGAGCTGTGGTGTGTTTCTCTTCTACTTTGGATTATAATTGCATCAATATATATATATATATACAAGCTCGTTTGCCTAGCACCAAAGATTGAGCAGCACCCGAACACAAGACCAAGGTGGCAAGCCTTTATTTCGGAGTACAAGTGGCACGCTGCAGGCAGTTTCGATCTGACAGCTACAAACGCGACCCAGCCTGACGCGTTTCGAGGGTGTGTCCCTCTTCCTCAGAGGCAATCGCGGTTGCAGGTGTGCTCCGGTTCCTGTCCCACCATACCAATTTAACGCCCAGAATGGGCGGGTCAAGTGTCCCAAGGCATCATGGAACTTGTGGTCCCGGCAAATCCAACCACTATTGATGCACTAATGTTCTGTCCTTTTCAAGCCCACAGATGGGCCACCGCTCACAGCGTCCACTTTAAGCCCCGGTCTGTGCTCCACAAGGACGGCAAGGCATATATCCTGCCGTGTGGCCCCTCTTCTCTTCACAGGGTGGTGCCGCTCGACGGCTGGGCTGCCGCCAAAACATACAAGCTCGTTTGCCTAGCACCAAAGATTGAGCAGCACCCGAACACAAGACCAAGGTGACAAGCCTTTATTTCGGAGTACAAGTGGCACGCTGCAGGCAGTTTCGATCTGACAGCTACAAACGCGACCCAGCCTGACGCGTTTCGAGGGTGTGTCCCTCTTCCTCAGAGGCAATCGCGGTTGCAGGTGTGCTCCGGTTCCTGTCCCACCATACCAATTTAACGCCCAGAATGGGCGGGTCAAGTGTCCCAAGGCATCATGGAACTTGTGGTCCCGGCAAATCCAACCACTGATGATGCACTAATGTTCTGTCCTTTTCAAGCCCACAGATGGGCCACCGCTCACAGCGTCCACTTTAAGCCCCGGTCTGTGCTCCACAAGGACGGCAAGGCATATATCCTGCCGTGTGGCCCCTCTTCTCTTCACAGGGTGGTGCCGCTCGACGGCTGGGCTGCCGCCAAAACATACAAGCTCGTTTGCCTAGCACCAAAGATTGAGCAGCACCCGAACACAAGACCAAGGTGGCAAGCCTTTATTTCGGAGTACAAGTGGCCCGCTGCAGGCAGTTTCGATCTGACAGCTACAAACGCGACCCAGCCTGACGCGTTTCGAGGGTGTGTCCCTCTTCCTCAGAGGCAATCGCGGTTGCAGGTGTGCTCCGGTTCCTCTCCCACCATACCAATTTAACGCCCAGAATGGGCGGGTCAAGTGTCCCAAGGCATCATGGAACTTGTGGTCCCGGCAAATCCAACCACTGATGATGCACTAATGTTCTGTCCTTTTCAAGCCCACAGATGGGCCACCGCTCACAGCGTCCACTTTAAGCCCCGGTCTGTGCTCCACAAGGACGGCAAGGCATATATCCTGCCGTGTGGCCCCTCTTCTCTTCACAGGTTGGTGCCGCTCGACGGCTGGGCTGCCGCCAAAACATACAAGCTCGTTTGCCTAGCACCAAAGATTGAGCAGCACCCGAACACAAGACCAAGGTGGCAAGCCTTTATTTCGGAGTACAAGTGGCACGCTGCAGGCAGTTTCGATCTGACAGCTACAAACGCGACCCAGCCTGACGCGTTTCGAGGGTGTGTCCCTCTTCCTCAGAGGCAATCGCGGTTGCAGGTGTGCTCCGGTTCCTCTCCCACCATACCAATTTAACGCCCAGAATGGGCGGGTCAAGTGTCCCAAGGCATCATGGAACTTGTGGTCCCGGCAAATCCAACCACTGATGATGCACTAATGTTCTGTCCTTTTCAAGCCCACAGATGGGCCACCGCTCACAGCGTCCACTTTAAGCCCCGGTCTGTGCTCCACAAGGACGGCAAGGCATATATCCTGCCGTGTGGCCCCTCTTCTCTTCACAGGGTGGTGCCGCTCGACGGCTGGGCTGCCGCCAAAACATACAAGCTCGTTTGCCTAGCACCAAAGATTGAGCAGCACCCGAACACAAGACCAAGGTGGCAAGCCTTTATTTCGGAGTACAAGTGGCACGCTGCAGGCAGTTTCGATCTGACAGCTACAAACGCGACCCAGCCTGACGCGTTTCGAGGGTGTGTCCCTCTTCCTCAGAGGCAATCGCGGTTGCAGGTGTGCTCCGGTTCCTGTCCCACCATACCAATTTAACGCCCAGAATGGGCGGGTCAAGTGTCCCAAGGCATCATGGAACTTGTGGTCCCGGCAAATCCAACCACTGATGATGCACTAATGTTCTGTCCTTTTCAAGCCCACAGATGGGCCACCGCTCACAGCGTCCACTTTAAGCCCCGGTCTGTGCTCCACAAGGACGGCAAGGCATATATCCTGCCGTGTGGCCCCTCTTCTCTTCACAGGGTGGTGCCGCTCGACGGCTGGGCTGCCGCCAAAACATACAAGCTTGTTTGCCAAGCACCAAAGATTGAGCAGCACCCGAACACAAGACCAAGGTGGCAAGCCTTTATTTCGGAGTACAAGTGGCACGCTGCAGGCAGTTTCGATCTGACAGCTACAAACGCGACCCAGCCTGACGCGTTTCGAGGGTGTGTCCCTCTTCCTCAGAGGCAATCGCGGTTGCAGGTGTGCTCCGGTTCCTGTCCCACCATACCAATTTAACGCCCAGAATGGGCGGGTCAAGTGTCCCAAGGCATCATGGAACTTGTGGTCCCGGCAAATCCAACCACTGATGATGCACTAATGTTCTGTCCTTTTCAAGCCCACAGATGGGCCACCGCTCACAGCGTCCACTTTAAGCCCCGGTCTGTGCTCCACAAGGACGGCAAGGCATATATCCTGCCGTGTGGCCCCTCTTCTCTTCACAGGGTGGTGCCGCTCGACGGCTGGGCTGCCGCCAAAACATACAAGCTCGTTTGCCTAGCACCAAAGATTGAGCAGCACCCGAACACAAGACCAAGGTGGCAAGCCTTTATTTCGGAGTACAAGTGGCACGCTGCAGGCAGTTTCGATCTGACAGCTACAAACGCGACCCAGCCTGACGCGTTTCGAGGGTGTGTCCCTCTTCCTCAGAGGCAATCGCGGTTGCAGGTGTGCTCCGGTTCCTGTCCCACCATACCAATTTAAGGCCCAGAATGGGCGGGTCAAGTGTCCCAAGGCATCATGGAACTTGTGGTCCCGGCAAATCCAACCACTGATGATGCACTAATGTTCTGTCCTTTTCAAGCCCACAGATGGGCCACCGCTCACAGCGTCCACTTTAAGCCCCGGTCTGTGCTCCACAAGGACGGCAAGGCATATATCCTGCCGTGTGGCCCCTCTTCTCTTCACAGGGTGGTGCCGCTCGGCGGCTGGGCTGCCGCCAAAACATACAAGCTCGTTTGCCTAGCACCAAAGATTGAGCAGCACCCGAACACAAGACCAAGGTGGCAAGCCTTTATTTTCGAGTACAAGTGGCACGCTGCAGGCAGTTTCGATCTGACAGCTACAAACGCGACCCAGCCTGACGCGTTTCGAGGGTGTGTCCCTCTTCCTCAGAGGCAATCGTGGTTGCAGGTGTGCTCCGGTTCCTGTCCCACCATACCAATTTAACGCCCAGAATGGGCGGGTCAAGTGTCCCAAGGCATCATGGAACTTGTGGTCCCGGCAAATCCAACCACTGATGATGCACTAATGTTCTGTCCTTTTCAAGCCCACAGATGGGCCACCGCTCACAGCGTCCACTTTAAGCCCCGGTCTGTGCTCCACAAGGACGGCAAGGCATATATCCTGCCGTGTGGCCCCTCTTCTCTTCACAGGGTGGTGCCGCTCGACGGCTGGGCTGCCGCCAAAACATACAAGCTCGTTTGCCTAGCACCAAAGATTGAGCAGCACCCGAACACAAGACCAAGGTGGCAAGCCTTTATTTTGGAGTACAAGTGGCACGCTGCAGGCAGTTTCGATCTGACAGCTACAAACGCGACCCAGCCTGACGCGTTTCGAGGGTGTGTCCCTCTTCCTCAGAGGCAATCGCGGTTGCAGGTGTGCTCCGGTTCCTGTCCCACCATACCAATTTAACGCCCAGAATGGGCGGGTCAAGTGTCCCAAGGCATCATGGAACTTGTGGTCCCGGCAAATCCAACCACTGATGATGCACTAATGTTCTGTCCTTTTCAAGCCCACAGATGGGCCACCGCTCACAGCGTCCACTTTAAGCCCCGGTCTGTGCTCCACAAGGACGGCAAGGCATATATCCTGCCGTGTGGCCCCTCTTCTCTTCACAGGGTGGTGCCGCTCGACGGCTGGGCTGCCGCCAAAACATACAAGCTCGTTTGCCTAGCACCAAATATTGAGCAGCACCCGAACACAAGACCAAGGTGGCAAGCCTTTATTTCGGAGTACAAGTGGCACGCTGCAGGCAGTTTCGATCTGACAGCTACAAACGCGACCCAGCCTGACGCGTTTCGAGGGTGTGTCCCTCTTCCTCAGAGGCAATCGCGGTTGCAGGTGTGCTCCGGTTCCTGTCCCACCATACCAATTTAATGCCCAGAATGGGCGGGTCAAGTGTCCCAAGGCATCATGGAACTTGTGGTCCCGGCAAATCCAACCACTGATGATGCACTAATGTTCTGTCCTTTTCAAGCCCACAGATGGGCCACCGCTCACAGCGTCCACTTTAAGCCCCGGTCTGTGCTCCACAAGGACGGCAAGGCATATATCCTGCCGTGTGGCCCCTCTTCTCTTCACAGGGTGGTGCCGCTCGACGGCTGGGCTGCCGCCAAAACATACAAGCTCGTTTGCCTAGCACCAAAGATTGAGCAGCACCCGAACACAAGACCAAGGTGGCAAGCCTTTATTTCGGAGTACAAGTGGCACGCTGCAGGCAGTTTCGATCTGACAGCTACAAACGCGACCCAGCCTGACGCGTTTTGAGGGTGTGTCCCTCTTCCTCAGAGGCAATCGCGGTTGCAGGTGTGCTCCGGTTCCTGTCCCACCATACCAATTTACCGCCCAGAATGGGCGGGTCAAGTGTCCCAAGGCATCATGGAACTTGTGGTCCCGGCAAATCCAACCACTGATGATGCACTAATGTTCTGTCCTTTTCAAGCCCACAGATGGGCCACCGCTCACAGCGTCCACTTTAAGCCCCGGTCTGTGCTCCACAAGGACGGCAAGGCATATATCCTGCCGTGTGGCCCCTCTTCTCTTCACAGGGTGGTGCCGCTCGACGGCTGGGCTGCCGCCAAAACATACAAGCTCGTTTGCCTAGCACCAAAGATTGAGCAGCACCCGAACACAAGACCAAGGTGGCAAGCCTTTATTTCGGAGTACAAGTGGCACGCTGCAGGCAGTTTCGATCTGACAGCTACAAACGCGACCCAGCCTGACGTGTTTCGAGGGTGTGTCCCTCTTCCTCAGAGGCAATCGCGGTTGCAGGTGTGCTCCGGTTCCTGTCCCACCATACCAATTTAACGCCCAGAATGGGCGGGTCAAGTGTCCCAAGGCATCATGGAACTTGTGGTCCCGGCAAATCCAACCACTGATGATGCACTAATGTTCTGTCCTTTTCAAGCCCAGGGATGGGCCACCGCTCACAGCGTCCACTTTAAGCCCCGGTCTGTGCTCCACAAGGACGGCAAGGCATATATCCTGCCGTGTGGCCCCTCTTCTTTTCACAGGGTGGTGCCGCTCGACGGCTGGGCTGCCGCCAAAACATACAAGCTCGTTTGCCTAGCACCAAAGATTGAGCAGCACCCGAACACAAGACCAAGGTGGCAAGCCTTTATTTCGGAGTACAAGTGGCACGCTGCAGGCAGTTTCGATCTGACAGCTACAAACGCGACCCACCCTGACGCGTTTCGAGGGTGTGTCCCTCTTCCTCTTCCTCGTTTGCCATCTTGGTCATTGTTCGAGTGAGCTCAATTTTGGGACATGGCAAACGAGCTTACATTTTGGGCGGCGGTCCAGCCGTCGAGCAGCAGCACCCTGCTAAGAGAGGGGGCCACGCGGCAGGAATCATGCTGAGCCGCTTATGTGGAACTCTGACCAGGGATTTAAAACAGACGCCGTTGATGGTGGCCCATCTGAGGGTCCGAAATGCACAACAGAAATTAGTGCACCATCAGTGGATTTTAACACCGGGACTCTAGTATCCAGAATGCATTGGGACACTTGACCAGCCCATCTGGGGGCATATTAATGGCGTTCTGGACTGAGACCGGAGCACGTACTACTGAAGCGAGCGCCTCTGAAGAAGAAGGACATACCTTTGAAACGCGTCAGGCTTATCGCGTCTGCAGCTGTTTGATCGTCAACTGTTAACTGCAGTCTGTTTATACCCGTGATTAAAGATTTGCCATCTTGGTCATTGTTCGAGTGAGCTCAATTTTGGGACATGGCAAACGAGCTTACATTTTGGGCGGCGGTCCAGCCGTCGAGCAGCACCACCCTGCTAAGAGAGGGGGCCACGCGGCAGGAATCATGCTGAGCCGCTTATGTGGAACTCTGACCAGGGATTTAAAACAGACGCCGTTGATGGTGGCCCATCTGAGGGTCCGAAATGCACAACAGAAATTAGTGCACCGTCAGTGGATTTTAACACCGGGACTCTAGTATCCAGAATGCATTGGGACACTTGACCAGCCCATCTGGGGGCGTATTAATGGCGTTCTGGACTGAGACCGGAGCACGTACTACTGAAGCGAGCGCCTCTGAAGAAGAAGGACATACCTTTGAAACGCGTCAGGCTTATCGCGTCTGCAGCTGTTTGATCGTCAACTGTTAACTGCAGTCTGTTTATACCCGTGATTAAAGATTTGCCATCTTGGTCATTGTTCGAGTGAGCTCAATTTTGGGACATGGCAAACGAGCTTACATTTTGGGCGGCGGTCCAGCCGTCGAGCAGCACCACCCTGCTAAGAGAGGGGGCCACGCGGCAGGAATCATGCTGAGCCGCTTACGTGGAACTCTGACCAGGGATTCAAAACAGACGCCGTTGATGGTGGCCCATCTGAGGGTCCGAAATGCACAACAGAAATTAGTGCACCATCAGTGGATTTTAACACCGGGACTCTAGTATCCAGAATGCATTGGGACACTTGACCAGCCCATCTGGGGGCGTATTAATGGCGTTCTGGACTGAGACCGGAGCACGTACTACTGAAGCGAGCGCCTCTGAAGAAGAAGGACATACCTTTGAAACGCGTCAGGCTTATCGCGTCTGCAGCTGTTTGATCGTCAACTGTTAACTGCAGTCTGTTTATACCCGTGATTAAAGATTTGCCATCTTGGTCATTGTTCGAGTGAGCTCAATTTTGGGACATGGCAAACGAGCTTACATTTTGGGCGGCGGTCCAGCCGTCGAGCAGCACCACCCTGCTAAGAGAGGGGGCCACGCGGCAGGAATCATGCTGAGCCGCTTATGTGGAACTATGACCAGGGATTTAAAACAGACGCCGTTGATGGTGGACCATCTGAGGGTCCGAAATGCACAACAGAAATTAGTGCACCATCAGTGGATTTTAACACCTGGACTCCAGTATCCAGAATGCATTGGGACACTTGACCAGCCCATCTGGGGGCGTATTAATGGCGTTCTGGACTGAGACCGGAGCACGTACTACTGAAGCGAGCGCCTCTGAAGAAGAAGGACATACCTTTGAAACGCGTCAGGCTTATCGCGTCTGCAGCTGTTTGATCGTCCACTGTTAACTGCAGTCTGTTTATACCCGTGATTAAAGATTTGCCATCTTGGTCATTGTTCGAGTGAGCTCAATTTTGGGACATGGCAAACGAGCTTACATATATATATATATATATATATATATATATATATATATTCACTGAAAAAACCATAGGTTATAGACCATATATAGTTAGGAATTAGCATTTACAAAACCTTGAAAATTCACTGCAAAAACCATAGGTTAGAGACCATATATAGTTAGCTGGACATTTTATTGACATAAAACCAATGAAATTCCATATATAGTTAGTTGCACTAACTATATATCGCGCACCCGCAATCCACTGCTGATGATGTCACATATTACATCATTCATGACATGGTCAGTGACATCACTGATGACATCACTGATGACATCTCAAATGACATCACTGATGACATCACTGATGACATCTCAAATGACATCACTGATGAATACATCCAGTGACTGTATAATTCTGTAAAGTTAAAATATGTCTTACATATTGAAGAATGAGTGGATGTATAAGTGTCTGGACGAAGGATTTAGTAGGTGCATGACTGAATGTATGAGTGAGTGATTAAATGTGTCTCACTGAGTGCATGGGTTAGTGACTAAACTGTCTTAATTTGTGCATCATTATGTCTGTTGTTCTGTAAACTGCTGCATGTGTTGATCAGTAGCTATATGAGTAACTATATGGGTTATTGATTGATTGCCCAAGTATTTGTATGGGAGACTGAGTGTGTGTGTGGCTAGCTGGGAGGTGTGTGAATCTGTGCAGATCAATCTGTACTTGTATCAATGATTGTATAAGAAAGTAAGTATGTGTTAGTACATGTTTGAAAATGTAAGGTGCTCTATGTTTAACTGTATAGACAAGAAAATGGAAGTCTTATTGATTCTTTACAGGACTGACTAGGTGTGTAAGTAACTCCATGGATGAGTGGCAGACTGTGAGTGTCTGTATAGGTGTATGAGTGCATATGATAGTGTTGTAAAGATGAGTGATTGTATGTATGAATGATTGTATGGGTGAATGAGTGAAGGTGTGTGTAGACGTAGCAATCAGTGAGTGCGTATGTAGTAACTAGTATTGGTGTGTCAATGGTTTCAAAAATTATACTCTTTTTAACACTGGGTGAAACAGAGGTTATATTAAAATGTGAGGAGATGCATTGTATTGTCACATGAATGATATCATCAGTGATGTGGTCATTGATGTCAAATGAGATGTCATCAGTGATGTCATCAGTGATGTCATTTGAGATGTCATCAGTGATGTCATCAGTGATGTCACTGACCATGTCATGAATGATGTAATATGTGACATCATCAGCAGTGGATTGCGGGTGCGCGATATATAGTTAGTGCAACTAACTATATATGGAATTTCATTGGTTTTATGTCAATAAAATGTCCAGCTAACTATATATGGTCTCTAACCTATGGTTTTTGCAGTGAATTTTCAAGGTTTTGTAAATGCTAATTCCTAACTATATATGGTCTATAACCTATGGTTTTTTCAGTGAATTTTCAAGGTTTTGTAAATGCTAATTCCTAACTATATATGGTCTATAACCTATGGTTTTGTCAGTGAATTTCAATGGTTTTTTAATAGCAAATATCATAAGCTGTCGAATGTCAAGTACGTGGTAAGTAAAAACATTTTCGTGTTTATGCACACTGATCTGCTTTGAATGCTGCCCCCCACCCCTCATTTCTATTAGGAGTACTCTCTCTTTGCAGATAGTGAAGGGTAGTTAACGCAGCCCTTTGCCCCCTTTGTAATCCGTCGTGCCTGCTTCTCTCTCCATTTGATTGATTGTTCTCTTTGGTTCATTCTCTATTTACAAACAAGCACAGAGTCGCAATACTCTGTTTAGTCTTTGCAGATAGCCAAAAACCGTGTAAAAAAACAAAAGGAATCGAGCAAAATCAGTAGGCCACTAATGGGATCTCTTTTTGACCTCGCTAAAATAGAAACATTAGGAACAACCTGTTGAAAATAGCAATGCGTATGTACATAAGCGGCGTTCATTTGTGTTCACAGTACCCCTTGTTGATTGTTTGAATCGAGCATTGAATTGTTCGAAGTTGGTTCTCTTAAGGATCTTCTCTGCCTGCAAACGAGGAAGAATAGGAATATTCTCTCTCCCTTTGCAGATAGTGAAGGGTAGGTAACGCAAGCCTTTAACACGTCGTACCTATTTCATTCCTCATTGATTGATTGATTGTCCGAACATTGACTGTTTGGGAATTAGTTCTTTTTGGAGGTATTCCCTGTTTGCAAATAAACGTAGGAAAATCTTTGCAAGTAGTGAAAGGGTACGTAATGCGGACCTTTCTCCCCCGTTGTAATCTGTCATGCCTATCTACTCCCCACTGATTGATGCACCTGTTTCACCCGGACCATTTACTAGACATACGTCATCTGGCCCGACCAGAGAGCACCCCTAGTGAAAAGGACATATGCAATAATAACGAAGTGATCACTGTATCCTGTTAACAGAAACTTTAGCATGAAACAACCTGGAAAGAAAAGAATAGGAAAACGAAAATCAGTAGGCCACTGATGAACATGAACTTTTATTAAACAACGAACAAAGAAACGATAACATAACGTAATGATAAAACCTATTAATGTCCTAGAAACAAGAAAACGTTAAAATATGCCAGTGGTGAGAGACCAGAAAAACAGTAAGAGAAACCAAATCACCCCTCGCTGTCCCACCGCCTGCCACGCCAAAAAAATCGATAGACTAGGGAAAATGCAAGTCAGTAGAACATCCGCCCCCACTCTGGAAACTTCCAAGGTGGGGCAGGGTTCCGGCTACGCCCAGCCGGGAGCAGCCCATATAAGGCAGGTCCTGCTGCCACGCCTCGGCCAGGAGATCCTAACGTAGGGTGTAGCCGGAGGAGAGGCCGAGACCAGCGGGACCCGGCCAGGGGATTGCCTTTACAACGCTGAACAGTTGCAGGGGGGGGGAATGTCTCCTCGACCCTCCCCTCTCTCTCCCAGTCCGGCCGCGGTGGCCCTTGAGAGTTGCAGGTAGTCCCGCCACATGCTCTTCCGGTCCGGCCACCAACGGTCGGGGGGCCGAGGCCGACGGGATCCGGCTGCAGCCGATAAACCAAGAAACCCGTTCATGGGGCCAGAGCCAGGGGCGTCCGGCCGACATCTACCGGAAGCCCGGCCCGAAGACGGACGGGACACTTCTTCTTTCTTGTATAATTGCTGCAACAACCCTGGGGGGGGATGTCTTGCACATGCCTCCGACCCCCCCCCCTCGTCCTCATCGCCTGGTCCGGCCATAACAAATCTCAAGCGAGACGCCGTGGGGTGCACTGGGAGGGAGAGACGGTGCGAACAGGCCTCTCCCGCCTCTCCAGTGGAGGCTTCCCAGCTGCACCCTCAGCGCTCCAGGCGCCCGGAAAAGAGTTCTTCCACTGTGGCCATGCTGCAACGTCTCGCCCGGCAGGGTGGAGCCCGTCCGCTCATTTGACCCCGCGATCGCCAGTAGCTACCGAACTCTCAAAATGGCGGTCGACCTGGCAAGAGCGGGCCCAGCATAAAGAAATGGCCCGGTCACTGGTTGACTCCACCACCGTAGACCTCCACGACCTTGAAGATTCTAGAGGAGCCGCGGGAGTCTCCGACCCCCGATGGGGAATGACTGCCATGATCACCCGTGGAGTGACGAAACTGTATCCGCGGGACGTCGGCGCCAGCCTCACTTTGAATTACTAGAATCCTGCACACCTCACTTCCGGTGAAAGCACAGTGTGACCCGGTAGGAAAAATTGTTGCACCCCCTCCCCTTTTTGACTGATAGTTCAAACCACCGATCCTTTCCTTTGCCCTTTTAACGGAACTTTGGACTGCCTCCCCCTCTTTTACATTTTCTAGAGAAAACAAAACATTAACCACTACATTAGCATAGCAGTTGACACCAGAACTGTTTTCAAATTGAAAACCAACAACATCTTCAACAGAATCCTTTTTGTTTCTGCTGTGACCCTGCTACAGCACAGGCATTGTCCCCAGCAGTAATTCTGCAATGCCGGTAAGAATAGCTGTGGTGCCTACTGGACTCACTCACCCCCGCGGCGCCCCACGCCGTTATTTGCTGGGCGGCAACTTGCTAGACATCACTTTCGTGCCATCTAGATTTCAGCGCGTTCTGCTGCCTTGGAACTATTCGCACAACAGACCGCTACTGACAAGAATATTTCATTATTGGTGCTGTCAATTTCAATAAATCTATTGGATAATTCAAAAGAAATTGCCACGGTCTCTTCGTTGTTTAAATGTTTTTACTGTTTTTGTTTTGTTGTATATATTTATATGTTATTAAAGTTTTATATTCCTACTACTTTGTTGGAGTGCTATATATTTTTAATGTGACACATAATTGTAAAAACTTTGATGTACAAAGAGTCATTCCTGGAATCTTCCGCTTCAGGCTTGGTCCCCTCCCCAATCACAATACAGGATAGTTTTCAGATAGTAGGAACACGTGTGGTGTGACGGATCTCATCGGGTGTGGGCCTTGATCTACTATAACTCCTTTGAAGAGGGGTGATTCTTTACAGCTGGGGCCATAAACTACATCTGCAAGGCTAGCTGATAGCCTGGACAATCGGACACAGAGGAAGAGGAGTGTCAGAGGGTGCGGTAGTGAATAGGGCGAAAGGGAGGTGTCGGGCGGGCACAGAGTGTGATTCTCAGGGAAGAGCAGCGCAGATGGGGGGAGGTTTATTGCCCATGCATAAGACAGAGAGCGGGGGTGACCAGTGCCTGGGGAAGATGCTTGCGAGGGTGAGGAGCCATGCTACGAATCGACAGCGTGCAGAGAGTGGGTCTGGTCAAGACATCTAAAATGGCTGCCGTGCACGACAAAAGTGTGGCATTTCAAAAAAGGCAAGATGGCGCAGACAATGTTTTTCAACACTTCCTCATTTCCTTCGAATCGAACGTTAACAGACGTTGGGGCATATTACCAAAGTTAAGCGATATTTATCGCTAACGATGCTTACCAACGAATTTTTTACCGCTAAGCATCGTCAGAAATTATCGAAGATAAACCTTGCTATTATCAAGGTTTATCACAAATGCGATAATAAACGGCCGCAATGCATGAATATCGCTAAAAACTCAGCGATATTCATACATTGCCGAGCTAATGCTCTTAGCCATGTTATCCACCTCCCATTGGATAACATGGCTAAGAACTGCTCAGGGCAGGTGTTACTTTTTGGAGATATTCGCGCTTAGCGCGAATATCTCCAAAAGTTGGTAATAGGAGATAGATATCTTGCATGTTGTAATGCAAGTTATTGTGGTATATGGAACTCATACCATAATCTCTCAGGAAAGCAGAAACTGATCCTTTTGGGACCGCCTAAAAAGGCCTAGGGGGTGAGGAGTACTCTACTTTGCCCCCTTTTCACGTTCCGAACTATTTTATTTTACTCTCTTCTGTAATTACACAAAATAGCAGCGATAAGATGCATCGGAGACACACAGTGAGAGAAAGGAGGCCGGAGATGAAGAAGAGATGTCAAATACACATTGGAGATAATATAGTGGCAGAAGGGAAGTAAATATGAGTAAACTTACCATGTAACATAAAAATGTTGCACTCTATACTATAAGTCTCATTTTATACTACAATCACTTCGCTACAACCTCATAAATTAAAAATAAAAATGAATAATGTCTCAAACAATTTTTGATTTCTAAATATAAATTTATTCTTCAGAATTTTCTAAATTTGAAAGAACTAGTAACATGTCCTCATCATCAATGTCCTCATGAAAAGTCTGCAATAATGATTCTTGTAACTCTATGGTCTCCAAACACTCGATAAATTCGCCATCAAGAGATTGATCAAAAAAATCATTCAAGTCATCTCCTCCTTCTGACAATATTTCATTATTGGTGCTGTCAATTTCAATCAATGTAGTGGAATCATTCAAGTCATCTCCTCGTGACAATATTTCATTATTGGTGCTCTCAATTTCAATCAATGTAGTGGAATCATTCAAGTCATCTCCTCCTTGTGACAATATTTCATTATTGGTGCTGTCCATTTCAATCAATCTAATGGAATCATACAAGTCATCTCCTCCTTGTGACAATATTTCATTATTGCTGCTCTCAATTTCAATCAACGTAGTGGAATCATTCAAGTCATCTCCTTGTGACAATATTTCATTCTTGGTGCTGTCCATTTCAATCAATCTAATGGAATCATACAAGTCATGTCCTCCTTGTGACAATATTTCATTATTGGTGCTCTCAATTTCAATTAATGTAGTGGACAATTCAAAAGAAATTGCCACGGTCTCTTCATTGTGAGCCATTTTATTTTGAAATTGCTTGCTGTAAATTGCAGAAAAAAATAATCACTTTCATTTATCGTTTTTAGTAATACATAATATAAAACTAACTTTATCAAGTATTTAGTATAACAGAAGGACTGCAAATAAATAACAGAAAACATTTTTCAAATTATCTTCAAGTGTACAACATAGTTCCCCTTACAAATTAACAACTCACCTTTTTAAAAGTAGGAGAGGTGTTAGTACTGTGTAAATCAAACACCTGAAATTCACCACCAAAAATTCCTCACAAATGTACCTCAGACAGTAGTATCACAAAATGGCTGTGGTTTCCTCTCATTTGACATATATACATAACCAATTAACTTTCATCACACACAAATACAAAACCAAAGTAACATTTTAATTGGTTCTAAATTTCAACACTTTCAAATGTGTTTTCCCCATGCAATTTTCCATAGGACATTTACATATGTCTACAGCCTGAATGGCTGAACGGAATTACACCAAACTTGGCAAAATGGTACATCAAACCTAAGTGGTCAGGAAGGATCTACTATGCCCCCTTATGGTCATTTCCCCCTTCACTTTGGCCTCCTCTTGTCTCTCAATCCTACCGAGAGACAAGATGGCGGCCGCTACGGACTGTTTGGAATGTTGACAGATGCCGGAGAACCAATCAGCTTCGCAAAGCTCCGTAACGCGAAAAGTACGCGAAGCGGAGCGCTGTTACAGATATATATCTTTTTTTGAACGTTAATTTCTCAAAATCCACTGGAGCACACATATTGAGACCTAGCAAAGGCACATCGGTCTACCAGTCCCTAATATTTTACCAAGTTTCGTGCAAATCCATTCAGCCGTTCGATTATTATTATTATTTATTTTTTTTGCCCCGCGGGGCCCTTTTAAAACCTCCACATCAAACCTAGGGGGTCAGCGAGGATCTACTATGCCCCCTTATGGTCATTTGCCCCTTCGCTTTGGCCTCCTCTTGTCTCTCGATCCTACCGAGAGACAAGATGGCGGCTGCTACGGACTGTTTGGAATGTTTACAGACGCCGGAGAACCAATCAGCTTCGCTTCACAAAGCTCCGTTGCGCGAAAAGTACGCGTACTGGAGCGCTGCCCGGTCTGCTGTTACAGATATATATCTTTATTTAAACGTTAATTTCTCAAAATCCACTGTAGCACATATATTGAGACCTACAAAAGGCACATCGGGCTACCAGTCCCTACAATTTTGCCAAGTTTCGTGCAAATCCATTCAGCCGTTCGGGCTAAAAGTGAGGCCAACCGCCCTATGGAAAACTCAATGTTAAAAACACGTTTTGGGACCCCCCTTTTTTCTCGACCCCCCCTGGACGAACCCCCCCCCCCAATTTTCAGGGGCTGCTCAGAAACAAAATGTTCCATTTTCCTGAAAATTTCAGCCAATTCCGTCCACAAACGCCAAAGTTATTAGACATAGAATTTTCAAAAATCCCATAGAGAAAAAATCCTAACTATATATACCTACTGGCGACCGCCAGTAGGTAATATATATATATATATATATATATATAATATATATATATATATATATATATATTTGGCCAACCTTCTCCTTCGGGAAGGTTGGCCAAATGTTGCCCCCTGTATCTATTATTTTGTTATATTTCAAGTGTTGTCCTGTACCTAACGTAAAAAAGACAATAGTATCTTCTCTAGTTATATATTGAACATCCAGGTAAAGGTCTCCAAGGACCTTGCAGCCTTCAGATTTCAATTTGGTCATGGACATAGTATTTTCAATGTCCTTTAAGTATCCATATAGGAATATCTCGTGCATTAAGGGCCTTTGCGAAGGATTGTCGTGATCACCCTCTCCCACGTTTGGCTCATTAATCTAACCAAGTATGGGTACCTGTCATGAATGCATGCTCCCAGCATAAGGAGTTCGGGCAAGCCTACTTGGCCATCCAGAGATTCCAGCAACCGTTTTTCCCCTTGTCGAACCAGTGGACTGCATGTTGCAGATTCATCGCCAGATAGCAGAATTCTAAATTGGGGGAGGTCCACTCCTCCTCTATCCCATGTTTGTCATAAAATCCTTAGGCTGAGATAAATCACTGTGAACTTTGAAAATTCTGGAAGCGACACTGCGGAACCCACTGTGGGTTAATTTAAATAATACAAGTCCCACAATGCACTCTAATAAACAGGCTGAACAGAGAAGCCATTAAATACATGTGAGACCTGGTTACAGCTGCAGAAGCTTTCATACCCCTGAAGAAAGAGCGCACAGCTCTGAAACTCGTTGGGGAAAGGTACTGAATTAAGGATGGAACTTCACCTTTCTATGGAAAATAAAAGTAAGGTGCTGGAACCTACCTGCTGCGGAGTGCTTCTTCATTTGCAGGGCCATTGTTATATATATATATATATATATATATATATTCACCGAAAAAACCATAGGTTATACACCATATATAGTTAGGAATTAGCATTTACAAAACCTTATTTTACTGACACAAAACCATTGAAATTCGCATATATAGTTAGTTGCAATAACTATATATTTCGCGCACCCGCAACCCACTGCTGATGATGTCACATATTACATCATTCATGACATGGTCAGTGACATCACTGATGACATCACTAATGACATCTCAAATGACATCATTGATGACATCACTGATATCAACATCCAGTGTCTGTATGTTTCTGTAAAGTTTATATATCTCTTACATATTGAAGAATGAGTGGATGTTTAAGTGTCTGGATGAAGGATTTAGTAGGTGCATGACTGACTGTATGAGTGAGTGATTAAATGTGTCTCACTAAGTGCATGGGTTAGTGACTAAACTGTCTTAATTTGTGCATCATTATGTCTGTTGTTTTTTAAACTGCTGTATTTGTTGATCAGTACCTATTTGAGTAACTATATGGGTTATTGATTGGTTGCCCAAGTATTTGTATGAGAGACTGAGTGTGTGTGTGGGTAGTTGGGAGGTGTATGACTCTGTGCATAGATTTGTGACCAGTTGATTCAATAGATGTATGGGTTCAAATGTGCATGTGGAAACAGATGTATGGGCGGTTGACTGTGTGCATGAGTGTATTGGTGAGTGAATGGATATCTCAGTGCTACATGTCAAAGTAAGAACATATGTAAAACACAGTATATGCGAGAGTTGACATATATAAATAACTATGCATAAGAGCCAGTGAATGTGTGAGTGGCTGTATGGATCATTCTGAAATTGTATCAGTGATTGTATAAGAGAGTAAATATGTGTTAGTATCTGTTTGAATAAGTAAGGTGTGTATAACTGTATAGTTGAGGAAATGGAGGTGTGATTGATTCTTTGCATGACTGACTAGGTGTGTGAGTAACTCCATGGATGAGTGACACTCTGTGAGTGTCTGTTTACACTGAGTGTATATAAGGTTATATTAGAGTTTGAAGAAGTTCATCGTATTATCACATGAATGATGTCATCAGTGATGTGATCAGTCATGTCAAATGAGATGTCATCAGTGATGTCATCAGTGATGTCATTTGAGATGTCATCAGTGATGTCATCAGTGATGTCACTAACCATGTCATGAATGATGTAATATGTGACATCATCAGCAGTGGATTGCGGGTGCGCGAAATATATAGTTAGTGCAACTAACTATATATGCGAATTTCAATGGTTTTGTGCGAGTAAAATAGGGTTTTGTAAATGCTAATTCCTAACTATATATGGTGTTTAACCTATGGTTTTTTCAGTGAATTTTCAAGGTTTTGTAAATGCTAATTCCTAACTATATATGGTCTATAACCTATGGTTTTTTCAGTGAATTTCAATGGTTTTTTAATAGCAAATATCAAAAGCTTTAAAATGTATTCTTCTTTAAATCAAAAATATATTTTATATGTTTTTAATATAATTTTTTATGTATATATTTTTGTAATTTTTTTTTTGTTTCGCTACCGGTTCGCGCACCGGTTCGCTTCCCGTTAGCTTAATTTGGTGCCGCGACCCGGTCCGCGAACCAGTAAGCGCTCCGTTAGAGCAACTGCCGCGTTAGAAAACAACATCGTGACGAGTCGCGTAAGCGCGACCTATCGCGTTGTCGCGTAATGCATCTTATGACGCGCCGCGTTAGCGCACCCGGAAGTGCTCCGGAGCGCGAACCGAGGCGCGAAGCGCAGCACACCGGAAGCGATCCGGGGCGCGCCGCGGAGCGCGTAACGTAAGCGTAACAGGTCATGTGACTTGTTAATAAAACTTTTCATTGGTTCATTTCACTTTTGGTTTCCTAATGATGTTAGGCTAGGTCATGTGACCTAAAAATAACACTTTTCATTGGTTTAGAACATTTTTTTTTCCCAAATGATGAAAGCCCCCACCTTTTTTCTCACTCTGACTTTCAACTTTGTGAGAGGAAGACCTATTTTTATTAATAAGAGATGGCTTCATTAGTAGCTGCAGCTGGTGCACCCCCACCACCCACCACTACCACCTCCTAGGAAGGAAGGACCACCTACCCAGTTCCTTCCCAACCCTGTGGAAGAGGAGGAAGAAGAGGAAGAGGAGATACAGGAAAGAGTATTCTTGCCTGAACAGCCCCGGAAATCCCACCATAAGAATAATTTCATTTGGCAATTTTTTTCATTTCCAGATGGCCAAAAGAAAGTCAATGCCCGTCATGTCACCTGCCTGATCTGTAAAGAAGTACAGTCCCGAGGCACAAATAAAAAATATAGCTTTGGGAACCATACCATGCATTGCCACATGCAAAGGTGGCATCCAATAAATTACAGCGTGGCAGAGGTGCGTGACTTGCGAGAAAACCCACGAACTCCTGTGGCCACCACCTCAACACAGGAAAGTTTTTCGGGACCAGAGGCGAGGGAGACGGTCCTCAATATTCAGAGAAATTTTCACCACATCAAACTGGTGTGTATTTATTGTGGGGGACTACTTTGCCACGGGGAGATGAGTATCATTTTAATGAACAGAGCATTTGAAAATCACAAGTGCTCAAAACGCCCCAGAAAGTAATTTTTTTTTTGCTCCTGTTGAGCCGTTTCTAATGCCTGTTTTTCGTTGTTCCCCCTCAAAAAACAAAAAAAAATTAAAATTGTTCCAAAATACAAGAAAAAAAAAATGTTCAGAAAAATAATTTAAAAAATATAAAACAACAAAAACAATTAAAAAAAGTTTTTTTCAGAACTACCTCCCATTTATAAAAAATTGCTAAAATGTTTAGCACTCTTGCAATTTTTTTTTTGGGATTCGCTTCCTGGTTCGCGCTCCGGTACGCGAACCGGAAGCGAACCAAAAAAAAATGGAAAAAAAAATCAAGAGTTAATAAAAGGGAAGGAGACAGAGAGAATAATGTTAAAAGAAAGACAGCTAGAGGGAGTAACACAGAGATACTGTATAATAGATCATTATACAAAGAAAAGTTATAAGAAGGAAAGATTGGAAAAAAAAATAGAAAAGGAAGTGAAAGAAACTACCTCCCATTTTAAAAAAAATTACTAACATTTTTAGCACCCTTCACTTCATTTTTCTCATTGGTGCGCTTCCCAGTACGCGCACCGGTGAGCGCCCCGTTAGCGCAACACAAAAAACCAAGAAAAAAAAACCAAGCGGAGAGCATAAGAGAAAGAGAAAGAGAGAGTAATGTTAAGAGGCAGACAGCAAGAGAGAGCAACACAGATGTACTGTGTAATACATAGTAAAACAGTGTAAAAGATATAACAAAGTGTAAGAGAGAAGAAGAATACTAAAGCAGAGGCACATGAAGAATGTGAGTGTCTGTAAAGACTAAAAGGAAAGAGAAAAAATGATGTACAAATAAATGGTACTAACGGAACCTGATTTAAATAACACTGGTAAAGTAGAGAGAGAAAAAAATAGTGTGCATAAATAAAGAGGGATGAAATAAGATGGATAACATCAAATAAAGTTAAAACATGTGGATTGACAGAGAAATGCGCTACCCATAGTATAAGTAAAGAGGGGTGAAAGAGAGAGAAATTTTGAATTAGGATAACACATGGTGAGTGACATAGAGAGTGGACATAGAGAGTAAAGGAAACAGTACCTGAATGGGCTTGAGTAAAACAGCAAAAAAAGTTAAGTAATGCAATGTGTGTGACTTACAGGGAGTCAGTGGGTGTAGGTAGGAGTTTGGGTGTGTAAGGCGTGTCTGTGGGTGTGGTTGTGTGGACTGTTTGGGTGTGGGTAGAAATGAGGGTGTGTGAAATATGTATGAAGAGTGTATGAGTGTGGGGTGTATATGTGTTCGATGTATGTGTGTGTGTATGGAATGTGTGTGTGTTTTTGAAGAGTGTGTGTGGGAGTTTTTTTGTGTATATGATGTGTGTGTGTGGTGTGTGTGTGGGTGTATGTTACAGGTGTGTGCATGTGTTGGGAGGGGGATGAGCTACATGTGTAGGAGTAAGGTAAATAATAAAAAAAAAGAGAATGAGTGAAGAAGCAAAGGAAGGGAACAGAGGGTAAGTGAAGTAAAGAATAGGGATCAATAAAAGTTGAATATGAGATGGTAAATAGGGAAAGGGGAGTAAACATGGAGAATAAGAATAAGTGAAAGAAGCAGAGTAAAAACACAGGAGTGAGGTAGATTGAGAAAATGTTAGTGACCTTAAAGCAAAGGGTGATAACAAACTACATTTTTTTAGTCATACTTACCATATAATAAATGTAACTTTAATTTTTTTTACTACAGTTGGTATCTGTGAAAGAGAGAAGAAAAAATAAGTTATAATTAGTAAAATATGTATTTTAAATTAAAAGATACAAATGTAGAGCTAAAAACATCAGAACACTCTATTTAGAAATAAAGTGAGAGTGAAGAACACAGAAAGGGAAATAAACTAAGGTAGAAGGACAAAAAGAGGGAAAAAGAAATAGAAGGAGAGCAAATTACAAAGAGTAAGGCATATAGATTCACTAAGAAAAAGAGAGAGAAGTACAGAGAAATGAACTGAAGGTAAGAAAGATACTAAAACAATGTGAGTTAGCAAAACTAAATCAGGAAACAGAAGTAAGTAAAAAGATAATGACTGAGACAGAAAACAGTCTAATTAAGGATGCATTTAGAAGAATGAGGAATAGAAGATAACTGAGAGTAAGAGAAGAACAGTCATAGAGTGAAAGGATGAAGGGAGACAGAATAATATACAACAATTGAAGGAAATGGACTGAGGAAGTTATAACGTAGACACACTAAGAGAAAAACTGAGTGAGGTGGAGTACAATGAGTGAGAAAAGAAAAAAAGTAAGTCTGCAAAAAAAAGGAAAGAGAGGAGAAGACAACTAAAACAGTGGTACTGAGAGAAAATAATTTGGTGATGAAAGTAAAGAGAAGGACATTGAAAGAAAGGAAATGATGGATAGTAACGGAACCAGAGTAAAATAAATCGGATGAAGAACGATGAGAGAGGAGCAGTGAAGTTGTTGTAAAAGAAATGATAGAAGGTAGATAAACACAAGTGAAAATAACACAAGTAGAGTGAGGCACTGAGCACAGAGAAGTAGTGAACGAAAAATAGAGAGAAGAGGTCAAAAGTAAGAAGCAAACAAAGATAAGCGAGTGAGAGTGGATGTCAGAGAATGGGAATACAATTTAATTTACACAATCCAAAATATAGAATAATTTCTACAACATGTTTCATAGTTTATTTTTGCTGTTCTCAGAATATATAGAATTTCACTTAAAGCAGTGAGTTCAAATTACTCATCATATGACAGCGGGAAAAAAAAAACACAATCTAAAAGATTGTGTTTTTAAAAAATAGTACATACTGACAAACGACAAATGTACGCTAATCTTTGATTGACTTACTTTTCCTTGAGGCCAAATAGTATATCATGGAGGTCCTTTTCTCGTTACATAGTATTTTGCTGTTCACTTAGAAATCCATTTCATCGACTTTCTACAAGAAAAGCTCCAAGAACATCTGAAATATTTTCAAAATTTTAATATACTCCTTTTTTTCTGTCATGACTCTTTACTCATTCTTGCACCTTTCCATTTGGCCAAATAGTGTCACATGTATGAGTATATATGAGTACTCCTCCCGTCTTCATAGTCCAATTACCTTTACCTAAACTTTGGCTGTAAAAACACTAGGTATGAATTTATAAAGCCAAAAGGCAAACGTTGTTTGAAAGTCAAACTATTGTCGTTACATTGGGTCCAACCTTTAGAAGTTTTTAAATAGCATGTGTAATGCCCTGATGTTGTAGAAGGACCGTCATGAAAAATAATAGCTACAGTTGCAAAGGTTCTTCCTGATATCGATAACTGAGAAGCCACAACATTTTTAATAGAAGTTGTCAATTTAGTTCCATCAGGTCTACATCGTTGGAACATTAAAATAACATAGTGACCATAATTTTGTAGAAATAATGTGGACAGCATTGCAGACTTACATTGAGTACACACCATATTGTGATCCGCTGCTTTAACTAGATTATTGAAAGACACTGATTTGCAGTCTGGTAAAGTTAAATATATAAATCTTTCAGAGTCTATTCTAGTAGTACTTGATGAAGCACAGTTATCACAGTCATGTTGCCATTGATAAGAAAGGCCAAATAGATTTTTTATATCTACTCCTTCATCTTGTAATACATCAAACATATACATTAAAAATTCCTGACAATCCTGCTGAATATTCTGTGAAAATTGATTTTGACCTGAACATATATCTAGAAGATTTCTAATTTCTGAAACACTTTCTATTTTAGCTCTATCACTACTACATTTCTCTAACACAGAATTCAATAAACAGCACAATGTTTGTTCCCGATTTTCAACAATCTGTCTTTGTAAATTTCGAAGAAAAAAACCAACATTAACTACTACATTAGCATAGCAGTTGACACCAGAACTGTTTTCAAACTGAAATCCAACAACATCTTCAACAGAATCCTTTTTGTTTCTCTTTACAATTACACTTTTATCTACTTTATGTCTTTTTGCTGATACCTCACTGCAATTACTCTCATTTCTTCTTTTTCGGCCTACCACACGTTTTTCAATCAGAGGATATTGAGGCAAATGTGGAGCATACTCTCTTCTTAACCTATTGTATTCTTTTACACAATCTAAATCTGCACAAATCTTTGTTTCATCACACTCAATCAAGTACAATCCTGCTAAAGTTCTGACTCGTGATAATGCCACATATGCCATACCCTCTTCAAACACAGAACTTCCAATGTTCACCAAAGCGCTATCTACACTTAAACCTTGAGACTTATGAATTGTCACCGCATATGCCAAACAAATAGGAAACTGTTTTCGGCGAACATATAAGTCTTTCACGAGCAAAAATCTAGCTGAACAATGACAAATTTGTTCTATTTCATCAATGTCATCAAATTTAATTTTTAAAATTTCAATTCCATCTCTATTTTTGTAATTCAGAAAACCAACAACATAACCCATTGCTCCATTTACTAGACCTCTTTCAACATTTAAATTCCTTCTTAAAATGACACGACAATTCAAACACACATTCAGAGTCTTTTCAAAACCAGCAGTTTTAGATATAGTCTTCTCTAATGAATCCAATTTTGATTTCAAATTTTCAGACAAAATAATTGTTGCTCACATATGCTCTATTTTATCTATAGCTTCCAGTTTCACTATCTCTTCATTTTCTAACTGTAACATTTTGTTGTTGAACATGGAACATTCTTTCAGAGTTGGCAACAAACATATGCCAGATTTCTTCTCGTTAATTTTCTTAAATATGTTCTCTGGAAGAATGTTTTCATTTGGGTACAAATTTGAAATTAATCGTGCATGTAAAGCTTCTTTCCCTTGCTGACTTACTTTTCCGATCCTTACATCTTGTAGAATATTTTTATAATCTTCATCATTTGCCTGCCGCATATTTTGAAGCAGTTCTGCATATTTAAAGTTTAACCATATATTAACGTTTCCGATGCTCCCTAAGCACTTCCTGGTATCTTCATGTGTGAGCATTTTGAACACAGGTTGTCCTTTCACTGGAGTCAACTGCAGAAGATCTCCAAAAACAATAATATGTTTTCCACCAAATAAGACCTCATAGTCTGTTCTAAGAATTTCTTGCATTCTCAAATGCACAAAGCAAGCATGATATTTGACACCATGCTTACTTCATCAATGATAAGAAGTTTCATTTTCTTCAGGACTCTCGAAACTTCGGAACACGCATCTCCTGATAGCTTGTGATACTCCAATTTGTTATCATGCTCCACTGGCAGCATCAGTAAACGATGTAAAGTAATCCCTTTAATGTTATGTGCTGCCAGCCCAGTTGGAGCAGTAACAACACAAGACAGCTGTGATTCAGTCCTTTTCTGCAGATAAGTTGCAATGGCTTTAATCAGAAAACTTTTTCCAGTTCCCGCTTCTCCACTCACGTACAGTTGGACAGGCTTAAATGATGTACATGAGCATTCTTTTTTCTCATGACTGAATCCATGTTCAATCTGTTCTGTGACTTCGTCATATATCTGTTTTTGCTCAAGGTTTAGTTGTTTCACCAAATCTTCTAAGTTAACTTCATCATCTTGACCTTGTTCCATAACTCTTTCCACCTCATCCATGGCAGTAGCAGCTTCATTTTGGATAATTGGTCCTCCTAGTGGATCCTGACTCAATGAAGCAGAACTCTGACTGCCTTGAGAACTGTTTCTCGCAATCTCTGCAGCAATTGTGGCATCTTGCTCTATTTCTTCATTCAACATTTGCAGATAATTTGGAAAAACAGGACATTCTATGGTATCCTTCGTTGCATTAAAGGAGTCTTCATAACAGAGAAAATCTCCAAGAAGTTCCTCTTCTTCACGCCATGGTTTAAACAGTTGCAAAAGAGCCAAATCATAAAATTCTCTTTTATCTGGATTGCCACAACTCAATTTGCGATGATTAATCAAATGGCCTTTTTTCTGTTTCACTAGACATCCTTCACATCCAATGACTCCATATATTCCATTATTGATATCTTCTCTGATGTTCCTCTTATAAATATATCTCTGCAGAACTTCATAGAGACAAGCGTTCTCAAGGTGATGACTTCTATTTGGATAGTATGTATCCAACATGTTTGTCTTCAAAATATCTGTACTTTCTGGTTCTCTCTCCGCCAAATACTCTATCTCTTGTACAGATTTCAAAACTCGATTTCGTGTTGCAGCAAGACCTAGACTCACCTCAAATGATTGTTCTAGATTTGGCATAGAGACTTGCTGATGACAATCGATCAGAACATTCATACGCTCCAATTTCTCGATGCGACAACATCTTCAGACTGTAACTGTATAATTTCTTGCTTAGACTCTTTTCATGTGAAATGTCCTCCCACATTTCCTTTAGTTCTGTCTGAACTTTTTTTGTGATGTAGGACGTCACATATTGAGCCACAGCAATAGAGTTGTCAGCAACGAATTGAATATCCATGTTAGCATTCCACATGGACAAAATCACTGGGTTGTAGTCGTTGATGTACTTGGACTCTTCGTCTCTTTTTAAATTGTATGCATTTTTTGGTGATTTCCTCGTCACAGTATGTCGCAGAGAAGACATCAAATTATTTACTCTTCCTTTAGAAATCACTGGTCGTGGAAAGCTGAAACGACATTTTGTGTAGAACTTGTCCTTGTTTCTGAATTTTCGACAACAGTACTTTCCACAACGATGGGATTGAAAGCGTAAAACTTGTTGCCTTAAACTGTTTTCTTCTGTAGTTTTCAGAACAGCAGTTGTTGAATACTCTTCAATGAAACTCATCACTGTGTCATCCGAATCTGTTCCAAATGTGGGTGCATCTTTAATCCACAACAACATATGTATGTGAGGAGCACCTCTCGCTTGATACTCCTTTCTCCAAAAGAAATCCAAAACCTCTCCAAGGGGAGGATTTTTTTTGTTGGTAATAAAAGACATCATAGCTTCAAATCTATGATTAAAATATCTGCATACATTCACTGGATCCAAAGAGCACAGTTCTCCAGGTGTTTTGAATTCTATATTTTGTATATTAGCATTGGCCTCTCGTAGAAATTGAAGTAAGTCCTCCCATGCATACTCGGCACAGCTAAGAGTGAGGAACCATGTAGGAGTTCCTAAGTTTCTTAGCATACATTTCAATTCCCCATGGCGACGGTACCAATACTCATTTGTACCACGCTGACATGCCATGAGATTGATTAGATGAGATTCTAAAATATTATCTTGAAAATTCACTTTCTGCATAAAGTCCCTTGCCGCAACATTTTGTAGATGTGCTCCACTTTTCAGAATATGGTTTACTGCGTAAGAAAGCCCAGACAAGTCACTTTCATACAGTAGATGAAACAAATAGGGAATGCATTGACGAAACCATGCATCTTCAGCATATAATCTTACAGTTCGATATCCAGATGCAGGAATTTGAAGTGGTCGATCGTCATATCGTCCACCTCGACCTGTTGGAAATAGCTGTGGAAAACAACGAGCTTCCAAACTTTCTTCCCATACACTAATGGGACTTCCTTTTGCTGTTTTCATTTGAAACAAGTCAATTGCATTCCCCATTACTTCTTTGGAATGTAAAGGATGAACAGTATAATGTTCATATATTTCTTCACTTCTAGACACATCAACTTTTTAAATTTGGCCTGCTGAACAATCACTGTCTTCATCTGCAGCTGTTTTCTCTGCTGCAACACATACATCTTTGTAGTACTCATTGTTTTTGACTAAATACAACGTTGCCTTTTTGACTTTCCTAACATCCACTAAATCTTGCCAGATTTTTTTACTCTTTGTTGGAACCCCATTAACTAGAATAACTAAAGGTTCCTCTTCTACTTTTTCTATACCAATTGAATCAATATTTTTTTTCAAATCTAGGGGCAAATAAACAACTCTTCCCTTTAATCCTCTCTGCAAATCTGTAGGAGGCAATTTCCCTATCTTAGGCTCCATGCGAACAATTGCCTGAAAAGGATGGACACATTGAATCAAAATAGACTCATATGTATTTAAATCTATCAATTCACGGGGAATGTCTATCAACTCCAGATTATTATGAACAGCTCTAGCAGGCATTCTATTTTGATTTAATTTGTCATAACAATATTTACAAATACGCTCATCAGAACTCAAATCAAAAGAAGTCTCCACCCACAAATAAGTTGCTAAATCTTTCCACTCATAATTATCCATTTTTTCACTTGTTGCATATAAATCAACTAACCTAGTCTGAATCTCATAATGAGTCCGTCGACAACACACACAAGTAAAATTCGGCATTTCACTAGATTTCACCTTAAACCTGGTAATTTCCTTCTCAAACTTTTCTGTATTTAAAATCTGTACATTGTCTTCCACATTACCTTGAATTGCTGTCTCAATTTCTACACTGTCCTGTTGCTCACGAAAATAACAAATCTCAATTTCTTCACAAATCTTCTTCACATCTAATTCAGTTCCATGCAAAAGAGCACTGTTTAATTGTTTAAGCTTAAGTGCTGGACTTTTTGCATAATATAACATTCTCACTAATTTCCTCATTTTGGTATGATGCACTGCTAACATCCTAAAATGATGAAAAACACTCTGACAGACTGTTCTAGAAAGACAAGCCAGTGAATGGCCTTGCAAACCTGTGATTCCTCTCACTCTGCAAGGATCTAAGTCTTGCAACAACTTCATTTTCTGCTTTAGACTTTTCTTACTATATGTACGTAAGAAATTACAAAACAAATCAATTGATTCCTGTCGCACACTACAAATACTACTACACTTCCAAGTGTACACTGGACCCTTAGTACGTCTCCCTAAAACTCCATCAGATAACACCTCTTCTGGTTCTCTAGGCACAAATTTCTCTTTTTCAATCGGACAACCGTCTTTCACTTCATACGCTCGACCACTGGTGTCAACTGCATGCACTAAATCATTCTCCTGGAAGTAACTCTCCTCATTAAAAAATGGCTCACAACTTGAACTGTGCATCCATTCTGCAGAAAAAACTTTACAAAACGTAGTTCGATTAATTACTCTTTTCCATCTACTGTTTGATTTGAAAACATCAATTGTCTTGTTAAGTGTCCTAATTCTATTGATTATTAAAATAAATAATTTTTTCTTAACTTCAAAAGCATGATCAACAATCTTCTCTACACTTTTCTTTTTCTTATAAAAAGCAGCTCTCTGTTTACCTTTCCTAATGTTTTTTAACACATTTAAAACCACCCTATTGCGAAACATTCGTTTACGAATGTCTCTAAACTGATTCTGCCTTCTATTCCTATACATATTATTCTCTCCTGCCACATTATATTCAAAAATGTAAAAACCATTTATTTTCCCCAAAATCGTTTTTGACATTACATTTAGGAAACACAGCACAGATCCTATTTACAATCATCTGCCTCACAGCAGGGATAAGACTGAGGCAAAATCTTGCACCTGCCTCACAACAGGAATAAGAGTGAGGCAAACAGTTTCTCATGGAGCTTCACAATTTTACAAAATACAATTCGTCCATGCAAACAAACTCAATAAGCTTTCTACACTGTTTTAAAACACAGCTAACATCATTGTAAAGAGTCAAATTGACAACTGTGTCTAAGAATGCAGACAGGGATATGCTTCATGAAGCCTAGTCCACTGCACACTTAAATACAATCCTCACCACCTAGGCTCCCCAGGAAAGCCCAAACATGTACCTTTTTCCCCCATATTTAAAAAGTGACGCATGTATGCGTCATTTTTTAAACCTTTGAGCCACATTATACTCAGAAATGTAAAATCCATTTATTTTCCCCAAAATCGTTTTTGACATCACATTTAGGAAACACAGCACAGATCATATTTACAACCATCTGCCTCACAGCAGGGATAAGACTGAGGCAAAATCTTGCACATGAAGCTTCACAATTTTACAAAATACAATTCCTCTATGCAAACAAACTCAATATGCTTCCTACACTGAGTTAACACAGCTAACATCATTCTAAAGAGTCAAATGTATTTCTATTAAACATGCACACATTCTTTATTACTTTAAAAAAATGTAAAAACTATTTTTATGCTTCATGAAGCCTAGTCCACTGCATTTTTAGACGCAAGCCTCACTACCTACGCTCCCAAGGAAAGCCCAAACATGTACCTTTTTGCACCATATTTAAAAAGTGAGACATGTAATTAGATGCGTCACGTCTTAAACATCTGCGCCACAATATACTCAAATATGTAAAAAAAAATCATTTCCCCAAAATCGTTTTTGACATCACATTTAGGAAACACAGCACAGATCCTATGTACAACCATCTGCCTCACAGCAGGGATAAGACTAAGGCAAAAGCTTTCACATGAAGCTTCACAATTTTACAAATTACAATTCCTCTATGCAAACAAACTCTATATGCTTCCTACACTGAGTTAACACATGTAACATCATTGTAAAGAGTCAAATTCACAACTGTGTCTAACAGTGTAGTCAGGGATATGCTTCATGAAGTCTAGTCCACTGCACCCTTAGACACAAGCCTCACCACCTACGCTTCCCAGGAAAGCCCAAACATGTACTTTTTTGCACCATATTTAAAAAGAGACACATGTAATTAGATGCGTCACGTTTTAAACCTCTGCGTCACAATATACTGAAATATGTAAAAAACATTCATTTCCTCAAAATCGATTTTGAAATCACATTTAGGAAACACAGCACAGATCCTATGTACAACCATCTGCCTCACAGCAGGGATAAGACTAAGGCAAAAGCTTTCACATGAAGCTTCACAATTTTACAAAATACAATTCATCTATGCAAACAAACTGAATATGCTTCCTACACTGAGTTAACACATGTAACATCATTGTTGTAAAGAGTCAAATTCACACCTGTATCTAACAGTGCAGTCAGGGATAGGCTTCATGAAGCCTAGTTCACTGCACTCTTAGACACAAGCCTCACCACCTACGCTCCACAAGAAAGCCCAAACATGTACCTTTTTGCACCATATTTAAAAAGAGACACATGTAATTAGATGCGTCACTTTTTAAACCTCTGTGCCACAATATACTCAAATATGTAAAAAACATTCATTTCCCCAAAATCGTTTTTAACATCACATTTAGGAAACACAGCACAGATCCTATGTACAACCCTCTGCCTCACAGCAGGGATAAGACTGAGGCAAAAGCTTTCACATGAAGCTTCACAATTTTACAAAATACAATTCCTCTATGCAAACAAACTCAATATGCTTCCTACACTGAGGTCACACAGGTAACATCATTGTAAAGAGTCAAATGTATTTCTATTAAACATGCACACATTTTTCATTTCTTTTAAAAAATGTAAAAACTATTTTTTCCCCCCAAAATCGTTTTTTACATAACATTTACAAAACACAGCACAAGTCCTACGTAGACGCATTCCATGTCACAACTAAAAATTCACAATTCTACAAAATACAATTACTCTATGCAGTAACAATTTTTACCAAGCATTATCAAAAAGCATGACACAAAGCAACATGTAAAGACCACAATTTTCTTCCAAATCTTCTCCATAGAGTATACAAGTCTCTATGTATATTACATGAATCATAACTCACCTTTACAAATGCTTTAGGACATTCACAACAGTGTCAGATACACATACCAATATTTCTTTAGCAGAGCAAAAGGTATGTTCTCCAACCACTGCAAACCATAAAGGCACAGAAAACCTCTAATTCTACACAGATATCCCTTTTTGTTAACCAATTAAAACTCTTCCCTCTCTATATTCAAACCAACACCCTTCCCCCATCAGCTCTTTCTACCTGTTACCATAGCAACTCCCTCCTCACTGAGCTGCCAGGGTTAAAAGTTTATTCTACAATGCTGCAAATCACCTCTGCAAGGATGTTTGACCTGCAAATACACCAGCCTATCTGGTGTGAGGTTTCTTTAAATAACTTTTTTTTAACCATTCAAATTACTTCTTACACAGAACACAACCATGCACCCTAACTTTCAGTTTTCACCTATCTCATTCTACCAATCATTGCTGAAACTCCACAGGTTTTTTTTTGCAAACTCCTATTATTCCAACTGCCATTTCTTTTCCACACTTCATCTAACTGCACCAGAATCTCCTCTGACCATGTATTCTGTCTGGATTATTGGACATAGTTATATCCACTGGGCTCAAAGGTATGCTAGTAACAGAAATTTACACAACCTTGATTTATCAAACGTGAACATAAAATGGATTAGCCACAGAGGATTAAAATGTCACCAATTGATTCCATTGGTAAAAACCTTTTTGCATTTGCCACACCCTGACCTGTTAATTGTGCACTGTGGAGGAAATGACTTGGGCACTTTGACTGGTGTAGGTCTGGAAATGCTTTTAAAGGACACCTTTGAGCAATTGATGGCACTTTTTCCACAAACTGCCTTGGTATATTCCAATATATGCCAAAGGCAGAAATGGAAGTGGTCCAACCAATTTTGTCCACAATTTGAAAAAGCACGGAAACATATGAATAAATCTGTTTCTGCTTACATGAGAGACTATGGAATGGGTTCAATATACTTGCAAAAAACACAGTTGATGGACAGAATGTAGAACAAT
Organism: Lissotriton helveticus; assembly: GCF_964261635.1. Taxonomy (NCBI): domain Eukaryota; kingdom Metazoa; phylum Chordata; class Amphibia; order Caudata; family Salamandridae; genus Lissotriton; species Lissotriton helveticus. The sequence continues at coordinate 641,311,876 of NC_136071.1, read as the reverse complement.
GTCATACATTCACCCCAGTACAAGGATCTGGGCCTAAATCCATCGTTTTTTTGCACTCCACACCACCCTGGGTTAGACACTGGCTATATGCAAATCAGCTCTGACCCTGTGCCTCATGGGAACAGTCCAGTCCGAACTACCAAGCCATGTCTTTCCCAGACCGGAATCAAGCATCCAAGGACCGGTTTCTGGCTATCAGCCTTCATTCAGCCTGGATAGCTTGACTCCAGTGGTGTGGAGAGCCTGGAACTCACGTCTGAGCATACCCAGCCCACTCGGGGTGAAAATTGCAAAAAACACAGTTGATGGACAGAATGTAGAACAATGTCATACATTCACCCCAGTACAAGGATCTGGGCCTAAATCCATCGTTTTTTTGCACTCCACATCACCCTGGGTTAGACACTGGCTATATGCAAATCAGCTCTGACCCTGTGCCTCATGGGAACAGTCCAGTCCGAACTACCAAGCCATGTCTTTCCCAGACCGGAATCAAGCATCCAAGGACCGGTTTCTGGCTATCAACCTTCATTCAGCCTGGATAGCTTGACTCCAGTGGTGTGGAGAGCCTGGGACTCACGTCTGAGCATACCCAGCCCACTCGGGGTGAAAATTGCAAAAAACACAACTGATGGACAGAATGTAGAACAATGTCATACATTCACCCCAGTACAAGGATCTGGGCCTAAATCCATCGTTTTTTTGCACTGCACACCACCCTGGGTTAGACACTGGCTATATGCAAATCAGCTCTGACCCTGTGCCTCATGGGAACAGTCCAGTCCGAACTACCAAGCCATGTCTTTCCCAGACCGGAATCAAGCATCCAAGGACCGGTTTCTGGCTATCAGCCTTCATTCAGCCTGGATAGCTTGACTCCAGTGGTGTGGAGAGCCTGGGACTCACGTCTGAGCATACCCAGCCCAATATACAACAACAGCTTGCGTTACAACATGCAAGATATTTACAGAGAAGATGGTGTGCACTTCTCAGATGAAGGGAATAGAATATTCCTCCTGAATTTAAGACTGTGCATTGGTACCTACTTGTAGGTACCTAAATCAGCCACAGAAACCAAAAGCCCTTTTCAGGGCTACCCTATCTATGATCACTCCAAATGATTATCTTTTTCTAACTTTTTTCACTATTTTTTACCATTGTTCGCTCCCCGGTACGCTTCCCGGTGCGCCTACCGGGCGCTCCCCCCTCGAAAATTTAAAAATATAATTTTTTTTTGTCCTATATGGGCCTCCTAAGACCCCCTCAGGAAACCTAGAGGGTCAGGGAGTGCCAACCGTGCCCCCTTATACCCATTCCCAACGTTGTTTGTCCGCCCTTTTCTGACTCAAATCTACCGAAACACAAAATGGAGGACTCCCGTACCGCTGCCGGTACGCGTACTGGGGCTCGCACCGGGAAGCGCTCCAAAAAACATAATAAAAGTTAATTTACATTAAAACCACTGGAGACACTTTCACCAAATGTAGAATAGGCAATACTACATACCAGTCCCTACCATTTTCCCAAATTTGGTGGAATTCCATTCAGCCATTTGACCTGTAGCCCTGTCTAAATATCCTGAGGTAAATTACATAACAAAAACACATCTGAAGTGTTAGAATTGACAACCAATTAAAATGTTACTTTCATTTTTTTTTTTCCTGACATTTGATTGGTTATGTACATGAATATAAATGAAAAAGGAGAGGGAAACACAGCCATTTTGACTACTACTTCCTGAAGTGCATTTGAAAAGGATTTTCACTGAGAACTTCAACTGCTTTCTCAAAGGTAAGTTGTTATTTTGGAAAGTGAAGTATGTTGTGCACTTTAAGGTAATTTGGAAAACATTTTCTGATAGTTATATACTATCCCTCTGTAATAGTTATAGATTGAGATAGGCTTCTCTGTTATAGTTATGGATGGAGTTAGGCTTGTCTTGTATAATTATGAATTTACTTAGGCTTTATCACATACACTTTTTTATATTTCTACTTCCAGCCTGATACCATACACTGCCCAAACATAACTTCACTGTTAAAAAATCAAAACTACCTGTCTGAACTTAAACCCAACAGTGCCCTATCTCTACTGATATATTTATTTTTTATGCAATTTACAGCAAGAAAATGGAAGGACAACAGAATATTTCTTTCGAAATTGTTCTGGAGAACAACCCTGAAGAAATTATTGATGAGAATGATGACTTTGATTTTATGGATGAGTCACTGGACCACGAATTAGTTCAGTTTGTGGAAGCAATAGAATCACAGAATGAAAATGAGGACATTCCAGACAATATATTGTTAGAAGTTTTATTAAATTTTGAAAAAGAATCAGAAAAATAAATGTATATTTAATAATCAAAAATTGTTCGAGACATTATTCATTATTATATGTAATTCATAAACTATTACCAAATTGATTATAATTTAAAGTCAGACTTATAGTATACTGTGCAACGTATTTGTGTTATATAGTAATTTTGCTCATAGTTACTTCCTTTCTCCCACTATATTATCTCCAATGTGTATTTGACATCTCTTTTTCATCTCCTGCCTCCATGTTGTTTCTGCTTCCCTGACAGACTATGGTATAGATTCCATATACATACCACACTAACTTCTATAACAACATGCAAATTATCTACAGAGGAAACGGTGTACATTGAATTTAAGGCCTGTGACGGTTACTTGGCGGCCTTCTCATCCACCCCATACTTGTTCTCTACTTATGAGGAAAACTATCCCGAAACCCGAGCCATGTCTTGGGTCTAGAGATTTTGGGAACAACGAGTACCTACTCGCACCAACTTTGGTGAACCACTTATGAACTTGACTTTTATTCTTCGAACTACACGCACTTCAAATACCAGAGTGCTTAGGGGCGACCCGGAGGAGGGGCTAGGGTAGTGCGATCCATTGCAGAATTCTACTTATCGCTCCCTTGAGCGCCAAGCTGACGAGCTTCTGGAGACGCCCTGCGAGCCAGAGAGGCATCGAGGCCTGTGACGGTTACTTGGCGGCCTTCTCATCCACCCCATACTTGTTCTCTACTGATGAGGGAAACTATCCCGAAACCCGAGCCATGTCTTGGGTCTAGAGATTTTGGGAACAACGAGTACCTACTCGCACCAACTTTGGTGAACCACTTATGAACTTGACTTTTATTCTTCGAACTACACGCACTTCAAATACCAGAGTGCTTAGGGGCGACCCGGAGGAGGGGCTAGCGGAGTGCGATCCATTGCAGAATTCTACTTATCGCTCCCTTGAGCGCCAAGCTGACGAGCTTCTGGAGACGCCCTGCGAGCCAGAGAGGCATCGAGGCCTGTGACGGTTACTTGGCGGCCTTCTCATCCACCCCATACTTGTTCTCTACTGATGAGGGAAACTATCCCGAAACCCGAGCCATGTCTTGGGTCTAGAGATTTTGGGAACAACGAGTACCTACTCGCACCAACTTTGGTGAACCACTTATGAACTTGACTTTTATTCTCCGAACTACACGCACTTCAAATACCAGAGTGCTTAGGGGCGACCCGGAGGAGGGGCTAGCGGAGTGCGATCCATTGCAGAATTCTACTTATCGCTCCCTTGAGCGCCAAGCTGACGAGCTTCTGGAGACGCCCTGCGAGCCAGAGAGGCATCGAAGCCTGTGACGGTTACTTGGCGGCCTTCTCATCCACCCCATACTTGTTCTCTACTGATGAGGGAAACTATTCCGAAACCCGAGCCATGTCTTGGGTCTAGAGATTTTGGGAACAACGAGTACCTACTCGCACCAACTTTGGTGAACCACTTATGAACTTGACTTTTATTCTTCGAACTACACCCACTTCAAATACCAGAGTGCTTAGGGGCGACCCGGAGGAGGGGCTAGCGGAGTGCGATCCATTGCAGAATTCTACTTATCGCTCCCTTGAGCGCCAAGCTGACGAGCTTCTGGAGACGCCCTGCGAGCCAGAGAGGCATCGAGGCCTGTGACGGTTACTTGGCGGCCTTCTCATCCACCCCATACTTGTTCTCTACTGATGAGGGAAACTATCCCGAAACCCGAGCCATGTCTTGGGTCTAGAGATTTTGGGAACAACGAGTACCTACTCGCACCAACTTTGGTGAACCACTTATGAACTTGACTTTTATTCTTCGAACTACACGCACTTCAAATACCAGAGTGCTTAGGGGCGACCCGGAGGAGGGGCTAGCGGAGTGCGATCCATTGCAGAATTCTACTTATCGCTCCCTTGAGCGCCAAGCTGACGAGCTTCTGGAGACGCCCTGCGAGCCAGAGAGGCATCGAGGCCTGTGACGGTTACTTGGCGGCCTTCTCATCCACCCCATACTTGTTCTCTACTGATGAGGGAAACTATCCCGAAACCCGAGCCATGTCTTGGGTCTAGAGATTTTGGGAACAACGAGTACCTACTCGCACCAACTTTGGTGAACCACTTATGAACTTGACTTTTATTCTTCGAACTACACGCACTTCAAATACCAGAGTGCTTAGGGGCGACCCGGAGGAGGGGCTAGCGGAGTGCGATCCATTGCAGAATTCTACTTATCGCTCCCTTGAGCGCCAAGCTGACGAGCTTCTGGAGACGCCCTGCGAGCCAGAGAGGCATCGAGGCCTGTGACGGTTACTTGGCGGCCTTCTCATCCACCCCATACTTGTTCTCTACTGATGAGGGAAACTATCCCGAAACCCGAGCCATGTCTTGGGTCTAGAGATTTTGGGAACAACGAGTACCTACTCGCACCAACTTTGGTGAACCACTTATGAACTTGACTTTTATTCTTCGAACTACACGCACTTCAAATACCAGAGTGCTTAGGGGCGACCCGGAGGAGGGGCTAGCGGAGTGCGATCCATTGCAGAATTCTACTTATCGCTCCCTTGAGCGCCAAGCTGACGAGCTTCTGGAGACGCCCTGCGAGCCAGAGAGGCATCGAGGCCTGTGAGGGTTACTTGGCGGCCTTCTCATCCACCCCATACTTGTTCTCTACTGATGAGGGAAACTATCCCGAAACCCGAGCCATGTCTTGGGTCTAGAGATTTTGGGAACAACGAGTACCTACTCGCACCAACTTTGGTGAACCACTTATGAACTTGACTTTTATTCTTCGAACTACACGCACTTCAAATACCAGAGTGCTTAGGGGCGACCCGGAGGAGGGGCTAGCGGAGTGCGATCCATTGCAGAATTCTACTTATCGCTCCCTTGAGCGCCAAGCTGACGAGCTTCTGGAGACGCCCTGCGAGCCAGAGAGGCATCGAGGCCTGTGATGGTTACTTGGCGGCCTTCTCATCCACCCCATACTTGTTCTCTACTGATGAGGGAAACTATCCCGAAACCCGAGCCATGTCTTGGGTCTAGAGATTTTGGGAACAACGAGTACCTACTCGCACCAACTTTGGTGAACCACTTATGAACTTGACTTTTATTCTTCGAACTACACGCACTTCAAATACCAGAGTGCTTAGGGGCGACCCGGAGGAGGGGCTAGCGGAGTGCGATCCATTGCAGAATTCTACTTATCGCTCCCTTGAGCGCCAAGCTGACGAGCTTCTGGAGACGCCCTGCGAGCCAGAGAGGCATCAAGGCCTGTGACGGTTACTTGGCGGCCTTCTCATCCACCCCATACTTGTTCTCTACTGATGAGGGAAACTATCCCGAAACCCGAGCCATGTCTTGGGTCTAGAGATTTTGGGAACAACGAGTACCTACTCGCACCAACTTTGGTGAAGCACTTATGAACTTGACTTTTATTCTTCGAACTACACGCACTTCAAATACCAGAGTGCTTAGGGGCGACCCGGAGGAGGGGCTAGCGGAGTGGGATCCATTGCAGAATTCTACTTATCGCTCCCTTGAGCGCCAAGCTGACGAGCTTCTGGAGACGCCCTGCGAGCCAGAGAGGCATCGAGGCCTGTGACGGTTACTTGGCGGCCTTCTCATCCACCCCATACTTGTTCTCTACTGATGAGGGAAACTATCCCGAAACCCCAGCCATGTCTTGGGTCTAGAGATTTTGGGAACAACGAGTACCTACTCGCACCAACTTTGGTGAACCACTTATGAACTTGACTTTTATTCTTCGAACTACACTCACTTCAAATACCAGAGTGCTTAGGGGCGACCCGGAGGAGGGGCTAGCGGAGTGCGATCCATTGCAGAATTCTACTTATCGCTCCCTTGAGCGCCAAGCTGACGAGCTTCTGGAGACGCCCTGCGAGCCAGAGAGGCATCGAGGCCTGTGACGGTTACTTGGCGGCCTTCTCATCCGCCCCATACTTGTTCTCTACTGATGAGGGAAACTATCCCGAAACCCGAGCCATGTCTTGGGTCTAGAGATTTTGGAAACAACGAGTACCTACTCGCACCAACTTTGGTGAACCACTTATGAACTTGACTTTTATTCTTCGAACTACACGCACTACAAATACCAGAGTGCTTAGGGGCGACCCGGAGGAGGGGCTAGCGGAGTGCGATCCATTGCAGAATTCTACTTATCGCTCCCTTGAGCGCCAAGCTGACGAGCTTCTGGAGACGCCCTGCGAGCCAGAGAGTCATCGAGGCCTGTGACGGTTACTTGGCGGCCTTCTCATCCACCCCATACTTGTTCTCTACTGATGAGGGAAACTATCCCGAAACCCGAGCCATGTCTTGGGTCTAGAGATTTTGGGAACAACGAGTACCTACTCGCACCAACTTTGGTGAACCACTTATGAACTTGACTTTTATTCTTCGAACTACACGCACTTCAAATACCAGAGTGCTTAGGGGCGACCCGGAGGAGGGGCTAGCAGAGTGCGATCCATTGCAGAATTCTACTTATCGCTCCCTTGAGCGCCAAGCTGACGAGCTTCTGGAGACGCCCTGCGAGCCAGAGAGGCATCGAGGCCTGTGACGGTTACTTGGCGGCCTTCTCATCCACCCCATACTTATTCTCCACTGATGAGGGAAACTATCCCGAAACCCGAGCCATGTCTTGGGTCTAGAGATTTTGGGAACAACGAGTACCTACTCGCACCAACTTTGGTGAACCACTTATGAACTTGACTTTTATTCTTCGAACTACACGCACTTCAAATACCAGAGTGCTTAGGGGCGACCCGGAGGAGGGGCTAGCAGAGTGCGATCCATTGCAGAATTCTACTTATCGCTCCCTTGAGCGCCAAGCTGACGAGCTTCTGGAGACGCCCTGCGAGCCAGAGAGGCATCGAGGCCTGTGACGGTTACTTGGCGGCCTTCTCATCCACCCCATACTTATTCTCCACTGATGAGGGAAACTATCCCGAAACCCGAGCCATGTCTTGGGTCTAGAGATTTTGGGAACAATGAGTACCTACTCGCACCAACTTTGGTGAACCACTTATGAACTTGACTTTTATTCTTCGAACTACTCGCACTTCAAATACCAGAGTGCTTAGGGGCGACCCGGAGGAGGGGCTAGCGGAGTGCGATCCATTGCAGAATTCTACATTGAATTTAAGACTCTGCATTGGTACCTACATGTTGGTACTTAAATCACCCACACAACACAACAACTCTATTCAGAGATACCCTACCTCTAAGCACTTTAAATTATTATTTTAGTGTTTCACTGAGTTTTCCCCATGTGTGGGGGTGGGGGAGGTGTGTGTAGGGGATGTGCGGGGGGTGTCTGTGAGGTGTGTATGTGTGTGTCTGTGTGTCTAGGGGGGATGAGGTGTATAGGTGTGTGGGGTATATGGATGTGGGTGGGGATATTGGTATGTAAGGTGTGTGTGTGGGTGTGTGGGCTGTTTGAGTGTAGGTGGGAGTGTGGGTGTGTGAGGTGTGTGTGGGGTGTGTGAGGGTGTGGGAGGTATGTGTTTAGGATGTGTATGTATGTATGAGATGTGTGGATGTTTCTGTGAGTTCTCTCTGTGTGTGTTGGGGGGGTAGATGTGTGTGTGGGATGTGTGTGGTGTGTCTGTGAGATATTTGTGTGTATGTGCATGTGTGTGTGTGTGATGGAAGGGGGTGAGGTGTGTGTTTGAGTGTGGGTGTGTGGGATGTGGGTGTAGCTGTAGATGTGTAAGGTGTCGATGTGGGGGTGTGTGGTGTTTGACTGTGGGTGGAAGTGTGCATGTGTGAAGTGTGTGTGGGGAGTGTGTGGGTGTGTGAGTGTGGGGTTGTGTGCATGTGGGTGTGTGTGGGACACACTTGTAGGTACCTAAAACAGCCACAGAACCGAAAAGCTCTTTTCAGAGCTACCGTACATGTAATCACCCAAAATAATTATTTTACACTATTATTTTCACTATTTTTCACCTAAGTACGCTCCCTGGTACGCTCCCCGGTGCGAGTACCGGGCGCTCCCCCCGTGAAAATCGATTTATTTTTTGTCCCACGGGACCCTTTTATGGCCCCCACATCAAACCTAGGGGGTCACGGGGGGTGTACCCTGCCCCCTTTTGCTCATTTCCCCCTTTGATTTTTGCCACCTCTTGTATCTAAATCCTACCGAGACACAAGATGGCGGCTGCTGCTGACTGTTTCGAATGTTTACAGACACCCGAGAACCAATCAGCTTGCCGTGCGCAAGTCGCGTGGCGTGCCCGGAGCGCTCCCCGGTACGCGTACCGGGCGCGCTTACAGATATATAAATTTTTTTAAACCTAAATTACTCAAAATCCACTGGAGCACATATCTTGAGACATAGCAAAGGCACATCGGGCTACCAGTCCCTACAATTTTGCCAAGTTTGGTGAAAATCCATTCAGCCGTTCGAGCTAAAAGTGCGACAGACCGCCCTAGGCAAATTAACATGGGGAAAACACGTTTTGGGACCCCTCTTTTATCTCGGCCCCCGCTTGACGAATCCCCCCCAAACTTTCAGGGAAGGAGCGGAGCGCCGCGAGGCAAAGTTGCTGAATAATTCAGGCAGATTCCTCAACCGGCGCCAAAGTTATTCCCAATAGAATGTTGCGATTTCCCTATGGAAATCGATCCTAACTATATATACCTACTGGCGACCGCCAGCAGGTAATATATATATATATATATATATATATATATATATATATATATATATATATATGTATTACCTACTGGCGGTCGCCAGTAGGTAGTTATAGTAAGGACCTACTTTCCATAGGAAATCCACAACATTCTATTTGGACTAAATTTGGCGCCGGGCGACGAATCTTTCCGAATTTCCTCAAGAAAATGGCCTGCTCAGTTCCGCTCCTTCCCTGAAAGTTTGGGGGTGATTCATAAAGTGGGAGCCGAGAAAAAAGGACAGTCCCAAAACGTGTGTTCCCTATGCAATTTTTCCATAGGGACCTTTAGCAAGGGCTACAGCCCGAACGGCTGAACGGAATTACACCAAATTTGGCAGAGAGGTAGAGTTCGGTTCGCAAATTGTGTTTTTTGTTAAATGGTGTAAATCCGTTCAGTAGTTTCTGAGAAAATTACAAGTAAAATCATAGCGATATCTAGAGACAGAGTTCTACATGCGGACGGAGATCCGTTCAATTACGAGCGCGAGCTGTATGCTAATTTGCTGTCAACACTCGAAACCAGAAAGTGTTGGTGGCCATCTTGTGCCTCGGTAACAGCAAGTCACAAGAAAACAGTAAAAGAAAGTTGAAAAATAAGGAAAAGGAGCAGGGTAGAAAAATGTTGACCCTCTAGGGCTGCTGAGGGGGCCGCACATGGATCTTTAGGCCCTAAAAAGTTTTATTTAACAACCGGAGGGTACGTGTATCGTACTCGTACGCGGTGGAAAAGTAAAAAAAAACTAGAAGTGCATTTTATTCTTAATTAGCACCGGGGGGACCAAATCCTGGGGACAATTTTTTTCTATTATGAGGGGTTGAAAGGTCCCCCGAGCCTCGGGGAACGCCACCCCTTGGTTTTATTTTGAAGTATGCGGGGGTGTTCACTGCCCCCCCCCCCCACATGATCCGGGGACCGCCACCTTTCTGGGGCAGTAATATTTAAAATTGGGGGGTCCGTGACAGCACGGACCCCCCAGCTGCGGGGAGCACCATCTTTCGGGGCTTTCTAATGTTGGGAGGGGGTCGCGCGGCCTCCCTCCTGGAGCTCTTGATGGCCCTGGTGTACGACACCTCCCAGGGCCGGCTTCTGCAGTGTCCCGGGGTGCCTACCCCCGGGACACTGCTGTTTGCTATGGTAGGGCGGGAGCGTCGCGGCTCCCACTTTAGTACAGCAAACCGCTTTCCTATTTGAAAGAGAGAGCAAGTTAATATTCTGTCTTTTTTAAGTAGGAAAGCAGATTGCTTTTTGTTAGAGAGAGGAGCATATAAATTGGTTTCTCTGACAAAGCAATGCCGGCTTTCGAACGACGCGGGGAGCTGGCTGGGAGTGTGGGGGGTATTAGGGTTCCCCACACGGCCCCAAATGTTATTTTTCGAGTCCCGGGGGATGGGGTCCCTTTGTAGCTCCTTAAACATTTGTGTGGAGACACAATCTAGTTTACCAGAGCGTGCGCCCACTGCATTCTGGGAATGTAGGCGGGCACGGGAGTTGCCGCGGGTCTAGCAACGGGACATTAAATCCTCATATTCTTATCTCTGTGTCTGTGTGGTTATTATGGTCATTTTCCTTCTATTTGACAATATTCTCAGAAGAGATGCTTCTTCTTAGAATGTGAAAGTAGAATGATTAAATGGGGCGGAACTTTCAATAGTTGGAATAGGAAGTGTTATGAACCAATGAAATCTCTTCTTTTAAAGTCTCATGGCTTTGCGTATGCTTACGATGTGTGTTCGTATGACGTTCCAGCATGATTTGTGTAATTGCTTTTAAAAGTAATATACGATTGTTGAAAATTAAAAATAACTATTTTCATAAGTATCCTACATAATGTATTCTATTAGTATGTTCATTAACTACATAAATATATGTTTTTAAACAATTAAAAACATTTGCGTCTTTTGCGTACGGGGCGCAGTACGTGACGTCATACGTAAGCTTTGATGCGACGCGTAACCTTGAAGTGTATTCGTAGTGTATGCCGAGAATGATTAGCAGACAAACTATGGTGCGATCACTCTCTCACTGTGAAATCAGAGCACAAGGCTCACTATGAGAATGGTTGGAAGTGGTCACTGATTGGAAATTCGATTCAGCTGTGTGGCTTATCCACAATATCATAACGTTACTTTTTAGCCTGTTTAAGTTTGAGGTTTGCATGAAATACTATGTTATAGGCAGATATGGATCTTTAGGGAGCGCTTATCTCCATGAAGGTGGGTTATTACCATTTATATATAGGTGCTTGAGGGAGGGAAAATAAGTTTGGCAGAATGGCGAGGATTGCTCAATAGCACCAGATCACTCCTGATTTTGTGGACACCTACAATTGCATGGCTCTTGTAATCAAGATGCGGCTAATTTGGCCTGAGTTTTGAAAGGCACTCCGACACCTGCTATCATACCAACGTTCAGTTTACTGGCAAATGGAGGTTATTTACTTTGAAATAATGCAGATTGTTGTGCGATGTTAGCAGGCATCGCCTACATGATTACGGTAACTGAGCGTGTGGTTTGCTATAAAAAAGTTGTGTTTACTCCTCTGCATGGGAAGCTGGATGTTTCTATCTGGCCTTCGTTTCTGACCTTGACTCCTGTTTGGTGAGGAAAGCACAACCCTATGTTCATTGGAACATCCCTCATGGTGTCAGGCGTTCAATGTCCTTAGTAAGACAGGATTTACTTCCTTTGAAATTGCTCTTATCCAGATGGTATGGTTCATCAGCTGTTTGTGACCTTTGTCACATGAAAGTTCAAGACCTGCTGCATGTTATTTTTGTTTGCCTGGCTTTAATGCTGTTCAGGCGTAATGGCTAAGACCCATCTGTCTGCAATTGAATATTTTGTCTGCTTCTGATTTCACTTCTGCCATGATTAATCCCCCTAATGAAATCTTTTGTTTTAAATTGTAAAATTTTTTAAAATGTTTTTTGAATTTGTATTAGGTGGTAATTTAGTGACCTCGATTTATTCTGTATATCAGACGGTATTCATGTTTTATTATGTATTTTCTTTATTTTTACCCATGATCTTCTGAATGTAAATCATGTCTTTTTATGTGGATCTCATGAGAGTTCCGTAATCATAAATAAATAAATAAATAAAATAAATAAAACTGACCTTGAAAGCAGAGTCAACCAAATGAGCCGTATAAGAGCGCTATTGTCTCAGAAAGAGGTTGCTCATCTGCTAGAGCAACATTTGGCCTTCGTGTGCATGCTTTATTAAATACAGACGTGCCCCGGAATTTTAGGGAGTTAATTTAGACTATCTTTCATGCGTCCTCGATTAGGGGGTTAGCTTACTTTTTTAAGTTATAAGCAATAGCCTTGTGACTTCTGTAGAAACTATATTTGGTGTCTTGTCGGTGTTTTTTCGTTCGATTTTTTCCAGCTTCTTTGGTGGATTGTCCTTAATACTCACATTATTGCCGGTGTGCTTGTAATAATTTGTTTACTTAAATATGGATGCACATCTTGCAGCAGATGACAATATGTCCTGGTTGTTGCTGGTCCACAACCGAATGCTTAGTTAATAGGGAGCGCTGCCTCTGGCTACATTGAGTGCAGTGTATGGATTATCGTTTTGATTCTCCTTTTTCACATGCATTCAGCCTGTCTTCCATTGCCTGAGCTGTGATTTCGACTGGGCCCTGGATTTGTGTCTCTGCAGTACGGTGTCTCCCAACGAGGATTATGACCAGCTGATGATCCCCTTAGTGGTTCATGATTTGCTCTGTTCTGGCGACGGGATTATGGCCTTAGCAGCGATACATGGAATAATGGGACGTTGGAATGTTTTTGCAGCGGCGCATGACTTCTTGGCAAGCAGTTACATTGAAGATGACCTGAGTTTCCCTCCGATGGTGATAGAGGCTCCGGTCGTTGAGGAACATGTATGTTCATTCCCACTATTAAATTGGATGGCTGAAATGTTTTCAGATGAGAACAATGACTTCCTCTTGGAGGCTGTTGCTATATACTGTGCTTATACACTGTTGGATTAAGACTTTGATTTTTCTACCTATTCTTTATTATTTAGTTACTGGTTTTATCAAAGATCAAATAATTTTTTTTGCAAAATTGAACTTGACTCTGCTTTTTAGGCTTGGACTCTGCGTTCGTAATTTGCCCACGTTTATATTATGTGCTTTGGTCAAGGAAATGTGTCGTGGACTGAGCTTTGCACTTACACCGTGTTAAGTTAGCATGGGTTTATAAGAAGCTTAAACGCCATTTTTGTTTTCCTGCTCTGCTTTGCACACAGCACACACTGGCAATATTGTTTAGAGAAGGGGGAGTATTTTGCTTCATATGAGAATAATTTGATATACTACACTTGTAGACTGCCTCGCTACTACTTTAGTGTGTATAGTGAGAGCATGAAACATCAAGGTTATCTTGGATACTGGATGTGTTATTCGGAATGATCTTCGCACGTTCGAGCCATAAGACATATGCAGCTGTGTGTAAGGATCCAGGTGTAGTCTCTGCAGGAGTGTTCATCGAACTGAAGACAGGCACAACCCCTCCCTCCTACACCTGAAGTGTCTATCAAACTCTAGACAACATTGGTGACATGGAGGGAAAGGAGGGAACAAAACAAGGAAAGGAAGAGGGAGGTTGATCCTTGGATCATTCTCAAATCTGGCTGGCAGGACACAGGCTCTGAAAGAAAGAATAAGGTCAATACCCGCTAGTAGAAGACCACACAAAACCAGCGATTATTTGATGGGATTACCTAAGGTTTTCTTGTAAGTTCCCAAAACACAGGTTAATAATCACCTCACAGGAATCTCCAAGAAACAGGACCGGATCCCATCACTATATGAACTGGCAAAGAAAAGAAATGTAAATATGTGTGAATTATCCAAGGCTATACCATATGTTACCAAAGCCTAATAAAAGCTCACCCTATTTGGTTATCTGTAATAGGTTTAGTTGTCTCTTCCTGATTTCATTGGTTATCTGGTAGGTTCTGCAACATGTATCACACTATGAGTTCTGACTGATAATTAACTCTATGCAAAGGTAAAAGAAAGGGTACGCTGAGCGCCTTTACCAGGTCTTCAATACGATGTCTCTGTGAAGGATGTCTGAAGCCAGGAAAATGATGAAATCCAAGGTGGGCAAAGGAATCAGGGACTAAGCACAAAACAATATCTTGCGGACTGCAATTACCATCATGCCCCTGGATAGGCTGACGGAACCGCACCACTCAAGTCCGGCCGACCGACGGAACAGTAGGTCTGGCCGGTGGGCGGAACCCAGCAGCAACAGTCCGGCCAGCCCATGGAGAAATGGAGAAGGCAGCCGGCACTAAACTGCAAGGGAAATAAAAAGGAAGGAGAGGCCGCGACTGCCCAGAGGGGAACAGGAGCCCGCAGCTCTGAGAAGATATCAAATAACAAGAACGTGACTCCAAAGCAACCAGGAGCCGACAGTGAGATACATATGTATATATATATATATATATATGTATATTACCTACTGGCGGTTGCCAGTAGGTAGTTATAGTTAGGACCTAGTTTCCATAGGAAATCCGCAACATTCTATTGGGAATAACTTTTGGGCTGGTTGAGGAATTTGTGTGTAATTTTCCAAAATTTAGGCCAGCTCCGCTCCGCTCCTTCCCTGGAAGTTTCGGGGGGATTCGTCATGCGGGCGCCGAGAAAAAAGGGGGTCCCAAAACATGTTTTCCCCATGTTAATTTCCATAGGACGTTCAGACACGGCTACAGCCCGAACCGCAGAATGGAATTACACCAAACTTTGCAAAATTGTAGGGACTGGTACGCAGAAGTGCCTTTTCTATATTTGAGGAAAATTGGTCCAGTGTTTTTTACGAAAATGTACTTCAAAAACACATATATATTTACATGCCAGCTTCGAGCGCTTACCGATACGCGTACCGGTAAGCGCACCCGGCGCCCCACGGAAGTGCGCGAGCTGAAAGCTGATTGGCTCTCGGGTGTCTGTCAACATTCCAAACAGTCCGGAGAGTCCGCCATCTTGTGTCTCGGTAGAATCGAGACACAAGAGGTAAAAAAAAAGGTGGAAATGATTAAAAGGGGGCAGGGTAGACACCCCCTAACCCCCTAGGTTTTCTGAGGGGGGCCTAGAAGGACCCTGAAGGGCAAAACAACATTTTTTTTTTTTTTTTGCGGGGTAATCGCTGGGTGCGTTCCCATGTATGCTTCCAGGTACGCGTACCCTGAGCGTACCACAGGGAAAAACAGTGAAAGAAAATAGTGTAAAATAAGAATTTGGAGTGCTTAGAGGTAGGGTAGCTCAAAAAAGAGCTGTTGTGTTATGTGGGTGATTTAAGTACCTACAAGTAGGTACCGATGCAGAGTCTAAAATTCAAGAGAGAGACTCTGTTCCCCTCATCTGAGAAATGTACACCGTCTCCTCTGTAGATATCTTGCATGTTGTAACGCAAGTTATTGTGGTATATGGAACCCATACCATAGTCTCTCGGGAAAGCAGAACCAGATCCTTTTGGGACCCCCTGAGAAGGCCTAGGGGGTCAGGGGCACTCTACCCTGCCTCCTTTTCACATTCTCAACTATTACATTTCACTCTCTTCCGTAACTACACAAAATGGCGGCGATAGGGTGCATCAGAGACAGACAGTGAGAGAAAGGAGGCAGGAGATGAAGAAGAGATATCAAATACACATTGGAGAAAATAAAGTGGGAGAAGGGAAGTAACTATGAGTAAACTTACTATGTAACATAAAAATGTTGCACTCTATACTATAAGTCTCACTTTATACTACAATCACTTCGCTACTACCTCATAAATTACAAATAAAAATGAATAATGTCTCAAACAATTTCTAATTTCTAAATATAAATTTATTCTTCTGAATTTTCATAATTTAAAAGATCTAGTAACATGTCATCATCAGGAATTTCCTCTTCAATCACATCATCAGGAATCTCCTCATCAAAAGTCTGCAAAGATGATTGCTGGGACTCTATGGTCTCCAAACATTCGAGAAATTCGCCGTCAAGAGACTGATCAAAAAAATTCCTCATGTCATCTCCTCCAACAGAAACTTATTCATTACTGGTGCTGTCAATAACCGGGACATTCAAAATCTCAATAAAAGTAGTGGAAAATTCAAAAGAAAGTTCAACGGTCGCTTCATTGTGATCCATTTTATTTTGAAATTTCTTGCTGTAAATTGCAGACAAAAATAATCACTTTCATTTATCGTTTTTAGTAATACATAATATAAAACTAGCTTTATCAAGTATTTAGTTATTTAAAATTAATATGCACACATTTTTTCAAATACTTTATATAACTATATCAGTAGAGGTAGGGCACTGTAGGGGTCAAGTTTACAAAGGTACTTCTGAGTTTTTAACAGTGAAGTTCTCTTTGGGCAGTGTATAGTATCAGGCAGGAACTAGAAATATAAAGCACTGCATGTGATGAAGCCTAACTCAATCCATAACTATAACAGAAGGACAGTAAATAACTAACAGAAAACATTTTTCCAATTAACTTAAAGTGTACAACATAGTTCCCCTTACAAATTAACAACTCACCTTTTAGAAAGCAGGAGAAGAGTTAGTACTGTGTAAATCTCACACCAGAAATCTCACACCAAAAATTCCTCACAAATGTACCTCAGACAGTACTATCACAAATTGGCCGTGTTTCCCTCTCATTTTTGATATATACATAACCAATCAAACTTCATCACACACAAATTCAAAACCAAAGTAACATTTTAATTGGTTCTAAATTTCAACACTTTCAAATGTGTTTTCCCGATGCAATTTTCCATAGGACATATAGACACGGCTACAGCCCGAACGGCTGAACGGAATTACACCAAACTTGGCAAAATGGTAGGGACTGGAACGTAGTAGGGCGTTTTCCATATTTGTTTAAAATTACTCCAGTGGTTTTTATGAAAAGTAGCTTCAAAAACACATATATATCTATATGCGCGCTTCCAGAGCTTACTGGTACGCGTACCGGTAAGCGCACCCGGCGTGCCACGGAAGTGCGCGAGCGGAAAGCTGATTGGCTCTCGGGTATCTGTCAACCTTCCAAACAGTCCGGAGAGTCCGCCATCTTGTGTCTCGGTAGAATGGAGACACAAGAGGTGAAAAAAAAGGCGGAAATGATTAAAAGGGGGCAGGTTAGACCCACCTTGACCCCCCTAGGTTTTCTGAGGGGGGCCTAGAAGGACCCTGAAGGGCAAAAAACCTATTTTTTGGGGGGGAAATTTTCGCGGGGTAAGCGCTGGGTGCGTTCCCATGTACGCTTCCAGGTACACGTACCCTGAGCGCACCACGGGGAAAAACAGTGAAAAAAATTAGAGTAAAAAAAAATTTAGAGTGCTTAGAGGTAGGGTAGCTCTGAAAAGAGCTGTTGTGTTATGTGGGTGTTTTTTGTACCTACAAGTAGGTACCGATGCAGAGTCTAAAATTCAAGAGGAAAACTCTATTTCCCTCATCTGTAAAATGTACACCATCTCTCCTATAGATGCCTTGCATGTTGTAACGCAAGTTGTTGTGGTATATGGAACCCATACCATAGCCTCTGAGGAAAGCAGAACAGATTTATTCACATGTTTCCTTGCTTTCTCAATCTATGGACAAAATTGGTTGGACCAGTTCCATTTTTGCCTTTGGCATATATTAGAATATACCAAGGCAGTTTTTGGAAAAAGTAACATCAATTGCCCAAAGGTGTCCTTTAAAAGCATTTCCAGACCTACCCCAGTCAAAGTGCCCAGGTCATTGCCACCACAGTGCACAATTATGAGGTCAGGGTGTGGTAGATGCATAAAGGATTTTACAAATGGTATCAATTGGTGACATCTCAATCCTCTCTGGCCAATCCACATAATATCCACATTTGGTAAATCAAGGTTGTGAATACCTCTGTTTGCTGCATATCTTTCACTCCAGTGAACAAAGCCATGACCCACAATCCAGACTTTAGGCATCTTGAAGGTAGATGTGGTTGTATTCAGATGAGTTGTGGAAATGAAATGGCAGTTTGAAAGTAGGAGTTATGAAAAAAAGTGCTTGAGATTCAGTGCACTTGAAAAAGAAGACATGACTGGTGGTTTCTTAAAATTCTCCACTGAAAATTAGGGTGCATGCTTGTGTTTTTTGAAAGAAGTAATTCTAATGGTTGAGAAAAAGTAATTGAAAGAAACATTGCAAATGATTAGCTAGTATATTGAGAGCTCAAACGCCCTTGCTGAGTTCATTTGCAACATAGTATGATGAACTTTTCACCTGTGTCCTGAGTTAGGTGGGATATACCATGGTAACAGGCTGAATGAGCACTGGGGGGAATGGGTGAATAATATGTGAGTTTGAAAGTGTTGAAATGTAGAACCAATTAAAATGTTAGTTTGGTTTTGAAATAGTGTGGGAAGAATTTTGATTGGTTAAGTCCAGGGATATGTGTGAAGAATTACAGGGAATCAGGGTAATTTGTGGTTGCAGTGTCTGAGGCGCATTTCAGAGATTCTGCTTATGAAAATCTGGTATGTGTGACTGACACTGTTCTAAATCTTCAAAAGCATTTTTAAAGGTGAGTAATGATTCATTTAATATAGATAGAGCGCTGCATGCACTATGGGGAAGATTAAGAAGCATATTGGGCTTCTTTATTCTTGCATTTTGTGTCATTTTTTTTGTAATGCTGGTAAACAATTTAATGGTGCATATTGGAAATGTATTTTGGAAATGAGTCAAGTTTGTGCACTGTAATGTAGTGGTCATTTAAATGGGCTGTGCTCTATGTCTAAAATGATTTTCTATGCTAAATGTTTTTTGGTAAAATGTATGGCTTTAACTTTTTTGACAAGGATCACACTAAGAGTCTGCGTGAAATAAGAAATTATATTTTCACATTTTTCAATAATGTCACCTGTGTCTGCTCACAGTTTGCATCTCTTAGCCTACAGGGCCTGTAACTCATCTCACTCTGTGCCTGTGTCTCATCTCACTCTGTGCCTGTGTCTCATCTCACTCTGTGCCTGTGTCTCATCTCACTCTGTGCCTGCCCCATCTTTATCTTTGTGTGTGTCATTTCTCTCTTTGCGTGTCTCATCTCACTCTGTGCCTGTGTCTCATCTCACGCTGTGCCTGTGTCTCATCTCACTCTGTGCCTGTGTCTCATCTCACTCTGTACCTGCCCCATCTCTCTCTTTGTGTGTGTCATTTCTCTCTTTGCGTGTGTCTCATCTCACTCTGGTAAATGTTTTATGGTAAAATGTATGGCTTTAACATTTTTGACAAGGATCACACTGATTGTCTGTGTGAAATAAGGAATTATATTTTCACATTTTTCAATAATGTCACCTGTGTCTGCTCACGGTTTGCATCTCTTAGCTTAAATGGTACTCTGTGCCTGTGTCTCATCTCACTCTGTGCCTGCCCCATCTCTCTCTTTGTGTGTGTAATTTCTCTCTTTGCGTGTCTCATCTCACTCTGTGCCTGTGTCTCATCTCGCGGGTTTTTTTGCGTGTTCGCGGGGTTTTTCGCGTGTTCGCGGGGCTTTTTGTGTGTTCGCGGGCCGCTTGCATGGTGAAGTTACCCATTCGGTCGTGTATGGGCACAGCACCCTCTGGTTCACCACTGCCACCCTCTGGTTCATCACCGCCACCCTCTGGTTCAGCACTGTCACCCTCTGGTTCACCACTGCCACCCTCTGGTTCACCACTGCCACCCTCTGGCTCATCACAGCACCTCTGGTTCACCACTGCCACCCTCTGGTTAACCACTGTCACCCTCTGGTTCAGCACTGCCACCCTCTGGTTCACCACTGCCACCCTCTGGTTCACCCCTGCCACCCTCTGGTTCACCACTGCCACCCTCTGGTTCATCACAGCACCCTCTGGTTCACCCCTGCCACCCTCTGGTACAGCACTGTCACCCTCTGGTTCACCACTGCCACCCTCTGGTTCATGAATGCCACCCTCTGCTTCATCACAGCACCTCTGGTTCACCCCTGCCACCCTCTGGTACAGCACTGTCACCCTCTGGTTCACCCCTGCCACCCTCTGGTTCACCACTGCCACCCTCTGGTTCATCACAGCACCCTCTGGTTCACCCCTGCCACTCTCTGGTACAGCACTGTCACCCTCTGGTTCACCACTGCCACCCTATGGTTCACGACTGCCACCCTCTGGTTCACCACAGCACCTCTGGTTCACCACTGCCACCCTCTGGTTAACCACTGTCACCCTCTGGTTCAGCACTGCCACCCTCTGGTTCACCACTGCCACCCTCTGGTTCACCCCTGCCACCCTCTGGTTCACCACTGCCACCCTCTGGTTCATCACAGCACCCTCTGGTTCACCCCTGCCACTCTCTGGTACAGCACTGTCACCCTCTGGTTCACCACTGCCACCCTATGGTTCACGACTGCCACCCTCTGGTTCACCACAGCACCTCTGGTTCACCACTGCCACCCTCTGGTTAACCACTGTCACCCTCTGGTTCAGCACTGCCACCCTCTGGTTCACCACTGCCACTCTCTGGTTCACCACTGCCACCCTCTGATTCAACCATGCCACCCTCTGGTTCACCACTGCCACCCTCTGGTTCACCCCTGCCACCATCTGGTTCATCACTGCCACCCTCTGGTTCACCCATGCCACCCTCTGGTTCAGCACTGCCACCCTCTGGTTCAGCACTGTCACCATCTGGTTCACCCCTGCCACCCTCTGGTTCATCACTGTCACCCTCTGGTTCATCATTGCCACCCTCTGGTTCACCACTGCCACCGTCTCCCGAGACCTTTTGTGAAGCAGCGGCAGCACAAAAGATGCGCCATGGTGCTGGGTATTAACAACGTGACGCACCTGAGAGATTCGTCACGTTGTAAAGCCCTGCACCATCAGGAGGCGTTCCGGCGCATGGGAGGGCGTTCCTGTGCAGGAAAGCCTCCTAAAAGTGGCTGAGTGAAATCTACAAGAATTCACTGAGTCACTTTTAGGCCAAAGCTGCGTCAAAACCCCGCCCCTCCTTGAAGCAGGCGCAAGGCTTGATGCAGCATTGGGGAGATAGAGTCCCCCAAAGCATTGCTGGAGCTGCGTCGCAAGCGCGACACAGCTCCAGCAATGCGCTGCTTTTATGGCACAAATGCGTGACGCATCTGTGCCGTTTTTGCCACATGGTGTGCCGCATTGTAAATGCGGCGCACCATGGGTGGGGATGCGCCAGTTATTGTAAATCTGCCCCTATACATTTAGCCAACGAGGGAGCACTTACTGATTAGACAGTAGAAAGTACTCCAGTTGAGTAGAGGTATGGCACAAAAAGGTGGCATCTTCGTGGACAAACACGCAGGGCGGGATTCATTCTGCCCCCTGTTAGACTCGTTTTTTGTGCCCTTCTGCCCTCTTTAGACTCGTTTTTCCCTTCTTTTTCTGCCTTTCTGCCCCCTGTTAGACTCGTTTTTTTTGCCCTTCTGCCCTCTGTTAGACTCATTTTTCCCTTGTTTCTCTGCCCTTCTGCCCTATGTTAGACTCGTTTTTTGTGCCCTTCTGCCCTCTGTTATTCCCTTGTTTTTGTGCCCTTCTGCCCTCTGTTAGACTCGTTTTTTGTGCCCTTCTTCCCTCTGTTAGACTCGTTTTTGTGACTTTCTGCCCCGTTAGACTCCTTTTTTGTGACCTTCTGCCCTCTGTTAGACTAATTTTTCCCTTGTTTTTCTGCCCTTCTGCCCTCTGTTAGACTCGTTTTTCCCTTGTTTTTCTGCCTTTCTGCCACCTGTTAGACTCGTTTTTTTTGCCCTTCTGCCCTCTGTTAGACTCACTTTTCCCCTGTTTTTCTGCCCTTCTGCCCTCTGTTAGACTCGTTTTTTGTGCCCTTCTGCCCTCTGTTATTCCCTTGTTTTAGTGCCCTTCTGCCCTCTGTTAGACTCGTTTTTTGTGCCCTTCTTCCCTCTGTTAGACTCGTTTTTGTGACTTTCTGCCCCGTTAGACTCCTTTTTTGTGACCTTCTGCCCTCTGTTAGACTCGTTTTTCCCTTGTTTTTCTGACCTTCTGTCCTCTGTTAGACTGGTTTTTTGTGCCCGTCTGCCCTCTGTTAGACTCGTTTTTCCCTTGTTTTTCTGCCCTTCTGCCTTTTGTTAGACTGCTTTTTGTGCCTTTCTGCCCTCTGCATCACCACATCATCACTCAGCGCTACCCCAGCATCGCTCAGCACCACGACATTATCACTCAGCACCACCACAGCACCACTCAGCGCCACCACAGCATCACTCAGCACCACCACAGCATCACTCAGCGCCACCACATTATCACTCAGCACCACCACAGCACCAATCAGCACCACCACAGCACCACTCAGTGCCACCACAGCATCACTCAGCACCACCACAGCATCACTCAGCACCACCACATTATCACTCAGCACCACGACAGCACCACTCAGCACCACCACAGCATCACTCAGCACCACCACAGCATTACTCAGCACCACCACAGCACCACTCAGCACCACCCCAGCATCACTCAGCACCATCCCCGTATCACTCAGCACCACCACAGCACCACTCAGCATCACCACAGCACCACTCAGCACCACTACAGCACCACTCAGCACCACCCCAGGATCAACCTGCACAACCATTCAACAACAACTGGTTCACATATGTTCTCACAATGTTTCAAGCTTTATTACAAATGTCACAAAAAGATGTTAATATTTCACCTCTGTTCTTGGATTTTCGTCACAATAAAATACACTGAACATAATCTTCACAAAAGTTATTTACAAAAGTTTAAACTATTGCCATTATAAATTAAAATCACTTTTATTTAAGTATTAATTATTCAAAAAAATTAAAAGCCATTGTAATGTGTAATATCAATACATCTAAGTCACGTAAATACAAAACATGTTGCATTACAAATGCTGTAGGTGTAACATTTGCGAAAGTTATAACTATTGGCATTGTAAATGACAAAGCTATTAATTTAGCTTTTTTCAAAACCAACACATAAATAAAAGAAATTGTTATTTACAAGACGAATAGCTCAAACTTTCCTAATGCGAGACCTATTGCATTGCAAATGCTTGTTTTTAGATCTGTCAGTGCTTCCTGTTGAAGTTTAATTTTCGTGACAGGCACATTATTGCCTACTTGTAACTATTCTCTGACCCTGCTTCAAGGGTCAGAGCAGGGTCAGAGAATAGTTGCTAGTAGGCAACGAGGCGCCAGGAAGCACTTACAGGCTTACAGCAGCAGGTGCCCAAGTTGAAGTTAATTTCTTTGTAACCCTTTTGTAAAAGGTTACAAAAAATTTGCTTCAACTTTTGTACCTGCTGCTGTAACCCTGTAAGTGCTTGGGTGAAAATGCTTCCCCGCTGATTCGCGGATTTTACCGTGATTTCGCGAGATTCGCGGATCACGAAATCGCGGAAAATCCGCAAATTCCGAGAGCGGAATGAATTTTCAGCCCATGCTTAGTTTATATGGTTCACTTATTGTAATTGCTATGTAGAATGTTAGTAGTGGTATATAATATGTTATTTTTTCTTTACAACAGATTGTAATCATCTATAGAAAGATAAAAGAATATGCCGACGAAGGAAAGAAGAAGAAAAAGTTACAAACATGCTTTATTGGCCAAGAAAACACAATTAGAAGATTCATCCAAAAAACAATATTCAGTGAAAAAAAAGAATGCTCCTGGTAAGCAAACAAAGGAGATTTTTAGGAAATTAACGCAATGTAAAAAACATCTGGATATTGTTTCAATGAAAAAAAAATCATCTGTAAATACAAAGAAAAAGCAGAGCGCCACAAAAAATGTTATACCTGTAGAAGGAGATGATATTGTCTATAGTAATAGAAGGAGAAATCAATTTATTGACATTCGTAGACGAATATTTTATAACAGAATTGTTTTAAATTTATTAAAAAATGTTAAGATTTATAAAAAGAAGACTGCTTTTTACAAGAAAAAGAAAAGTATAATGAAGATTGTGGATCAGGCTTTTGAAGTGAAAAAAAATTATTCAGTTTAGTAATCAATAGAATTCGTACACTAGATAAGGTAATCAATGTTTTGAAATCAAAATGTAAGTGGAAAAGAGTAATTAATCGGACTAATTTTTGTGATGTTATTTATGGAGAATGGAAGCATAGTTCAAGTTGTGAGCCATTTTTTAATGAAGAGAGTTACTTTCAGGATAATGATTTGGTGCATGCAGTTGACACCAGTGGTCGAGCATATGAGGTGAAGGACGGTTGTCCGGTTGAAAAAGAAAAAATTGTGCCTAGAAATGCAGAAGAGGTGTTAGTTGATGAAGTTTTAGGGAGATGTCCTAAGGCTCCAGTGTATACTTGGAATTGTAGTAGTATTTGTAGTGTGCGACAGGATTCAATTGAATTGTTTCTCAATTTCTTACGGACATATACTAAGAAAAGTACAAAACAAAAGATGAAAATGTTGCAAGAGTTAGATCCTTGCAGAGTGAGAGAAAAAACAGGTTTGCATGGGCATTCACTGGCTTGTCTTTCAAGAAAAGTATGTCAGAGTGTTTTTCACCATTTTAGGATGTTAGCAGTGCATCATAATAAAGTGAGGAAATTAGTGAGAAGGTTGTATTATGCAAAAAGTCCAGCACTTAAGCTAAAACAGTTAAACAGTGCTCTTTTGCATGGATCAGAATTAGATGTGAAGAACATTTGTGAAGAAATTGAGTTTTGTTATTTTGGTGAAAAAGAGGACAGTGCAGAAACTGATACAATAATAGTAGGTAATGTGGAAGAGAATGTACAGATTTCAAGTACAGAAAAATTTGACCAATTACAAAGTTTAAGGTCAATTCAAGTGAAAGGCCTAATTTTTCTTGTGTGTGTTGTCGAAGAATTCATTATAAGAATCAGACTAGGTTAGTTGATTTATATGTAAAAAGTGAAATGGAAAATAATGAGTGGAAGGATTTTGCAACTTATTTGTTGGTTGAAAATTGTTTTGATTTGGGTTCTGATCAACGTATTTGTAAATATTGTTATAATAAATTAAATGAAAACAGAATGCCTGCTAGAGCTGTTCATAATAATCTGGAGTTGGTAGACATTCCTTCTGAATTGATGGATTTAAATATGTATGAGTCTATTCTGATTCAATGTGTGCATCCTTTTCAGGCTATTGTTCGCATGGAGCCTAAGACAGGGTAATTGCCTCCTTCAGATTTACAGAGAGGATTAAAGGGAAGAGTTGTTTATTTGCCTCTAGATTTTAAGAAAAATATTGATACACTTGGTGTAGAAAAAGTAGAAGAGGAACCTCTGGTTATTCTAGTTAATGGTGTTCTGACAAAGAGTAAGAAAATCTGGCAAGAATTAGTGGATGTTAGGAAAGTCAAAAAGGCAACGTTGTATTTGGTAAAAAACAATCACTACTACAAAAATGTATATGTTGGAGAAGAGGAAACAACTGTAGAAGAGGACAGTGATTTCTCAGCTGGGCAAATTGAAAAAGTTGATGTCTCTAGAAGTGAAGAAATGTATTAACATTATGGTGTTCATTCTTTGCATTCCAAAGAAGTGATGGGGAATGCTATTGACTTGTTTCAAATGAAAGAAGCAAAAGGAAGTCCCATTAGTGTATGGGAAGAAAGTTTGGAAGCTCGTTGTTTTCCTCAGTTATTTCCAACAGGTCAAGGTGGACGATATGACGACCGACCTGTTCAAATTCCTGCATCTGAATACCGGACTTTAAGATTATATGCAGAAGATCCAAGGTTTCGTCAATGCATTCCATATTTGTTTCATCTACTGTTTGAGAGTGACTTGCTGGACTTTCTTATGCAGTGAACCATATACTGAAAAGTGGAGTACATCTGCAAAATGTTTCAGCAAGGGACTTTATGGATAAAGTCAAACTGCAAGACAGTATTTTGGAATCTCACCTAATTAATCTCATGACATGTCAGCGTGGTACTAACGAGTATTGGTACCATCGTCATGGGGAATTGAAATGTATGCTAAGAAACTTAGGAACTCCTACATGGTTCCTCACTCTTAGCTGTGCTGAGTATGCTTGGGAAGACTTACTTCAATTTCTACGAGAGGCAAATGCAAACATTGAAAATATTGAATACAAGACACCTGGAGAACTGTGCTCTTTGGATCCAGTTAATGTATGCAGGTATTTCAATCATAGATTTGAAGCTATGATGTCTTTTATTACAAACAAAAAAAATCCTCCGTCTGGAGAGGTTTTGGATTTCTTTTGGAGAAAGGAGTATCAAGCAAGAGGTGCTCCTCACATCCATATGCTGCTATGGATCAAAGATGCACCCAAATTTGGAACAGATTCGGACGACACAGTGATGAGTTTCATTGAACAGTATTCTACATGTGCTGTTCCAAAAAGTACAGAAGAAAACAATTTAAGACATCAAGTTTTACGCTTTCAAACCCATTGTTGTGGAAAATACTGTAGTCGAAAGTTCAAATCCAAGGACAAGTTCTACACAAAATGTCGTTTTGCTTTTCCACTTCCAGTAACATCGAAAGGAAGAGTGAACAATTTTATGTCATCTTTACGACATACTGTGACAAGAAAATCACCAAAAAATACATACAACTTAAAAAGAAATGAAGAGTCCAAATACATAAATGACTACAACTCTGTCATTTTGTCCATGTGGAATGCTAACATGGATATTCAATATGTTGCTGACAACTCTATTGCTGTGGCTCGATATGTGACGTCTTACATCACAAAATCAGAAAAGACGGAACTGAAGGAAATGTGTGAGGAAATTTCACATGAAAAGAGTCTAAGTAAGAAATTGTACAGTTACAGTCTGAAGATGTTGTCGCATCGAGAAATTGGAGCATATGAATGTTCTGATCGGTTATCATCAGCAAGTCTATATGCAAAATCTAGAACAATCATTTGGGTGAGTCTAGGTCTTGCTGCAACACGAAACCGAGTTTTGAAATCTGTACAAGAAATTGAATATTTGGCGGAGAAAGAATCAAACAGTACAGATATTTTGAAGACAAACATGTTGGATACATACTATCCAAATAGAAGTAGGCATCTTGAGAACGTTTGTCTCTATGAAGTTCTGCAAACCTATACTTTTAAGAGGAACATCACAGAAGATATCAATAAAGGAGTATATGCTGTAATTGGATGTGAAGGATGTCTGGTGAAACAAAGAAAAGGCCATTTGATTAATCATCGAAAATTGAGTTGCGAATCTCCTGACAAAAGGGAATTTTACTATTTAGCTCTTTTGCAACTCTTTAAGCTATGGCGTACAGAAGAGGAACTACTTGGAGATTTTCTCAGTTATGAAGATTCCTTCAATGCAACCAAGGATACCATAGAATGTCCTGTTTTTTCAAATTATCTGCAAATGTTGAACGAGGAAATACAGCAAGAAGCTACAATTGCAGCAGAGATTGCTACAGACAGTTCTCAAGACAGTCAGAGTTCTGCTTCATTGAGTCAGGATCCACTAGGAGGACCAATTATCCAAAATGAAGCTGCCACTGCCATGGATGAAGTGGAAAGAGCCATGGAACAAGCTCAGGAGGATGTAGTTAACTTAGAAGATTTGGAAAAAGAACTAAACGTTGAGCAGAAACAAATATATGACGAAGTCACAGAACAGATTGAGCATGGTTTATGTCATGAGAAAAAAGAGTGCTCATGTACGTCATTTATGCCTGTCCGACTGTACGTGAGTGGAGAAGCAGGAACTGGAAAAAGTTTTCTGATTAAAGCAATTGCAACTTATCTGCAGAAAAGAACTGAGTCATCGCTGTCTTGTGTTGTTACCGCTCCAACTGGGTTGGCAGCACATAACATTAAAGGGATTACTTTACATCGTTTATTGATGCTGCCAGTAGAGCATGATAATAAATTACAATACCACAAGCTATCTGGAGAAGCTTGTTGTGAAGTTTTCCAGAGTCCTGAAGAAAATGAAACTTCTTATCATTGATGAGGTAAGCATGGTATCAAATGTAATGCTTGCTTTTGTGCATTTAAGAATGCAAGAAATTCTTAAAACAGAGTATGATGTGTTATTTGGAGGCAAACACATCATTGTTTTTGGAGATCTACTGCAGCTAACTCCAGTGAAAGGACAACCAGTGTTTAAAATGCTTACGCATGAAGATACCAGGAAGTGCCTAGGAAGCATTGGAAATGTTAACATATGGTTAAATTTCAAATATGCAGAACTGCTTCAAAATATGCGACAGACAAAGGATGAAGATTATAAAAATATTCTACAAGATGTAAGAATTGGAAACGTAAGTGAGCATGGCAAAGAAGCTTTACATGCACGATTAATTTCAAATTTGTTTCCAAACAAAAATATTCTCCCAGAGAACATTTCTGATAACAAATCTGTGATATGCTTGATGCCAACTCTGCAAGAATGTTCAATCTTCAACAACAAAATGTTAAAGTTAGAAAATCAAGAGATTGTGAAACTGGAAGCTATTGATAAAATAGAGCATGAAGGAGCAACTATTATTTTGTCAGAAAAGTTTAAATCAAAATTGGATTCTTTAGAGAAGACAATATCTAAAACTGCTGGTTTGGAAAAGACTCTGTATGCATGTTTAAATTGTCGTATAATTTTACGACGGAATTTACATGTGGAAAGAGGTTTAGTAAATGGAGCAATGGGTCATGTTGTTGATTTTGTGAATTACCGAAATGGAGATGGAATTGAATTTTTAAAAATTACATTTGATGCAATTGAAGAAGTACAACAAATCAGTTGTTGTTCTGCTCGATTTTTGCTTGTGACAGATTTATATGTCCGCCGAAAACAGTTTCCTGTTTCTTTGGCATATGCGGTGACTATTCATAAATCTCAAGGTTTAAGTGTAAATAGTGTTTTGGTGAATATTGGAAGTTCTGTGTTCAAGGAGGGTATGGCATATGTTGCTTTATCTTGAGTCAGAACTTTATCTGGATTGTACTTGGTTGATTTTGATGAGACCAAGATTAATGCAGATCTAAATTGTGTAAAAGATTATAATAGGTTAAGAAGAGAGTATGCTCCAAATTTGCCTCAATATCCTCTATTTGAAAAGCATGTGAAAAGCATGTGGTAGGCCGAAAAAGAAGAAATGAGAAAAATTGTAGAGAAGTTGTAGCAAAAAGAAAAAAAGGAGATGAACCAGTAATTGTAAGCAGAAAGGAAAAGGATTCAGTTAAAGATGTTGTTGGATTTCAGTTTGAAAACAGTTCTGGTGTCAACTGCTATGGTAATGTAGTGGTTAATATTGTTTTGTTTCTCCAAACTTTACAAGAACAGATTGTGAAAATCGGGATCAAAGATTTGGTTGTTTGTTGAATTCTGTGTTTGAGAAATGTAGCAGTGATAGAACAAAAATAGAAAGTGTTTTTGAAATTCGAAATGTTTTAGACATAGATTGTCAGGAATTTCTAATTTATATGGTTGTTGTATTGCAAGATGAAGGTATAGATGTAGAAAATCTTTTTGGCCTTTCTTATAAATGGCAGCATAACTGCGACAATTGTTCCTTTTCAAGTACTACTACAATAGACACTGAAAGATTTATATATTTGACTTTACCAGACTGCAAATCAGTGTCTTTTAATAATCTAGTTAGAGAAGCAAATCAAAACATGGTCTGTACTCAATGTAAATCTGCAATGCTATCAACATTATTTATACAAAGATATGGACAGTATGTAATTTTAATGTTCCAACTAAGCATGGGCTGAAAATTCGTTCCGCTCGCGGAATTTGAGGATGTTCCGCGATTTCGCGATCCGCGAATCTCGCGAAATCGCCGTAAAATCCGCGAATCAGCGGGGATGAATCTTCAGCCAAGCACTTACAGGGTTACAGCAGCAGGTACAAAAGTTGAAGCTATTTTTATGTAACCTTTTACAAAAGGGTTACAAAGAAATTAACTTCCACTTGGGCACCTGCTGCTGTAAGCCTGTAAGTGCTTCCTGGCGCCTCGTTGCCTACTTGCAACTATTCTCTGACCCTGCTCTGACCCTTGAAGCAGGGTCAGAGAATAGTTACAAGTAGGCAATGAGGCGCCTGTCACGAATATTAAACCTCAACAGGAAGCACTGACAGATATAAAAACAAGCATTTGCAATGCAATAGATCTCGCATTAGGAAAGTTTGAGCTAATGGTCTTGTAAATGACAATTTTTTTTATTTATGTGGTGGCGCTGAGTGGTGCTGTGGTGGTGCTGAGTGATAATGTGGTGGTGCTGAGTGATACTGGGGTAGTGCTGAGTGATGATGTGGTGATGCAGAGGGCAGAAAAGCACAAAAAGCAGTCTGACAAAGGGCAGAAGGGCAGGATAACAAGGGAAAAACGAGTCTAACAGAGGGCAGAAGGGCACAAAAAAACAGTCTAACAGAAGACGGAAGGGCAGAAAAACAAGGGAAAAACGAGTCTAACAGAGGGCAGAATGGCCCAAAAAACGAGTCTAACGGGGCAGAAAGTCACAAAAACGAGTCTAACAGAGGGCAAAAGGGCACAAAAATGAGTCTAACAGAGGGCAGAAGGGCAGAAAAACAAGGGAAAAATGAGTCTAACAGAGGGCAGAAGGGCACAAAAAACGAGTCTAACAGGGGGCAGAAGGGCTGAAAAACAAGGGAAAAACAAGTCTAACAGAGGGCAGAAGGGCAGAAAAACAAGGGAAAAAACAGTCTAACAGAGGGCAGAAGGGCACAAAAAACGAGTCTAACAGGGGGCAGAATGAATCCCGCCCTGCGTGTTTGTCCACGAAGATGCCACCTTTTTGTGCAATACCTCTACTCAACTGTAGTACTTTCTACTGTCTAATCAGTAAGTGCTCCCTTGTTGGCTAAATGTATAGGGGCAGATTTACAATAACGGGCGCATCACCAAGGATGCGCCAGTTATTGTGCGCCGCAGCTCCGTCATCCATGGTGCGGCGCATTTACAATGCGGCGCACCATGTGGCAAAAACGGCACAGATGCGTCACGCATCTGTGCTGTAAAAGCAGCGCATTGCTGGAGCTGCGTCGCACTTGCGCGCAGCTCCAGCAACGCTCTGGGGGGGGCCCTATCTCCCCAATGCTGCATCAAGCCTTGCGCCTGCTTCAAGCAGGGGCAGGGTTTTGACGCAGCATTGGCCTAAAAGTGACTGAGTGAATTCTTGTAGATTTCACTCAGCCACTTTTAGCAGGCGTTCCTGTGCAGGAACGCCCTCCCCTGCACCGGAACGCCTCCTGATGGCGCGGGGCTTTACAACGTGACGCATCTCTCAGATGTGTCACGTTGTTAATACCCAGCATTATGGCGCATCTTTGCAGCTGCCGCTGCTTCACAAAAGGTCTCGGTAGAGGGTGGCCGTGGTGAACCAGAGGGTGGCAGTGATGAACCAGAGGTTGGCAGGGGTGAACCAGAGGGTGGCAGTAATGAACCAGAGGGTGGCATGGGTGAACCAGAGGGTGGCAGTGGTGAACCAGAGAGTGGCAGTAGTGAACCAGAGGGTGGCAGTGCTGAACCAGAGGGTGACAGTGGTTAACCAGAGGGTGGCAGTGGTGAACCAGAGGTGCTGTGATGAACCAGAGGGTGGCAGTCGTGAACCAGATGGTGGCAGTGGTGAACCAGAGGGTGACAGTCTTGTACCAGAGGAAGGCAGGGGTGACCCAGAGGGTGCTGTGATGAACCAGAGGGTGGCAGTGGTGAACCAGAGGGTGGCAGGGGTGAACCAGAGGTAGGCAGTGCTGAACCAGAGGGTGACAATGGTTAACCCGAGGGTGGCAGTGGTGAACCAGAGGTGCTGTGATGAACCAGAGGGTGGCAGTCGTGAACCAGAGGGTGGCTTGGTGAACCAGAGGGTGACAGTGCTGTACCAGAGGATGGCAGGGGTGAACCAGAGGTGCTGTGATGAACCAGAGGGTGGCAGTCGTGAACCAGAGGGTGGCAGTGGTGAATCAGAAGGTGACAGTGCTGTACCAGAGGGTGGCAGGGGTGAACCAGAGGGTGCTGTGATGAACCAGAGGGTGGAAGTGGTGAACCAGAGGGTGGCAGTGCTGAACCAGAGGGTGACAGTGGTTAACCAGAGGGTGGCAGTGGTGAACCAGAGGTGCTGTGATGAACCAGATGGTGGCAGTTGTGAACCAGAGGGTGGCAGTGGTGAACCAGAGGGTGACAGTGCCTGACCAGAGGGTGGCAGGGGTGAACCAGAGAGTGGCAGTGCTGAACCAGAGGGTGGCAGTGGTGAACCAGAGGGTGGCAGGGGTGAACCAGAGTGTGGCAGTGGTGAACCAGAGGGTGGCAGTGATGAACCAGAGGGTGGCAGTGGTGAACCAGAGGGTGTTGTGCCCATACACGACCGCATGGGTAACTTCGCCATGCAAGCCACCCGCGAACACGCAAAAAGCCCGGCGAACATGCAAAAAAACCAGTGAACACGCAAAAAACCCCGCGAACACGCAAAAAAACTAAAATCCGCAAATTCGCACAAATTCGCGAATTCGATTTTGCGTGAATTTGCAGAATGCGAATTCGGAAATTTCGCCCATACTTAGTTCCAACGATGTAGACCTGATGGAACTAAATTGACAACTTGAATTAAAAATGTTGTGGCTTCTCAATTATCAATTTCGAAAGAACCTTTGCAACTGCAGCAATTATTTACCATGATGGTCCTTCGACAACATCAAGACATTACACAGCTTATTTAAAATGTCAAAAAGGCTGGACTAATTGTAATGATACTCAATTGACTTTCAAACATTGTTTGCCTTCTGACTTACAAAATTCTTACCTAGTGTTCTTACAACCGAAATTTTAGGAAAGGTAATTGGCCTATGAAGATTGGAGCAGTTAATAAAACTTAGTCTGCTGTTCAAAATTACTTTGTGAGTGAGAGTAATCAAGATAATAAAAAACTTGTAGTTATCATAGAGGTAGTGTATCACATAGTGAGTGATATCAGTATTATAGGAAATGTTGATCATGAGTGAGCCAGAGGTGGAAATATAACTATTGTTACATGATGTAAAAGATGTTGGAGCTTTTCTTTCAGAAACTCGGGTAAATGGAAGTTTAAGAGTACTATTGAGTAATTTCCAAAGAAAAAGACTGTCCATATACTATTTGGCCTCGTGGAAAAGTAAGTGGATCAAAAATGAGTTAAGAAATGTTTTTTCTAAGTTTTACATTATTTATTGAAACGTTGTATGGGTTTTTTAAACACAATCTTTTTGATTGTGTCTTTTTTTTGCCCGCTGTCATACGATGAGTAGTATTGAACTCACTGTTTTAAGTGAAATTCAATATATTCTGAGAACAGCAAAAATAAATCATATAACATGTTGTACAAGTTTTTTTGTATTTTGTATTGTGAAATATATATTAAAGTCCCCTTGTCTCATGCTCACTCACCTTTTTCCACCCTCTATCACCCCTCTTTACTCACCCTCACTGCCCTTCTCTCACTCTCCTTCACCCCCTTTCCCTTACTCCACTTCCCTCACTACCCCTCATTCCCCATTGCTTCACTCCCCTTTCCCTCTCTTCCCTCCACCACTTTCCAGCTCTCAGTCACTCTACTTCACTCCCCTTCCCCTTCTTTCCTTTCTTTGCTCCCTCAGTAATTCCCCTTCCCTCACTCACCTTACTCCACTTCACTCACTCCTTCTCTCACTCCCTCTGTTCTCTCACATCCTCACTCCCCTTCACTCACTCTCTCACTCTTACCCTCACTCCCTCCATCCCCTCACTTTGTCACTCCCCCTTCCCTCACACTCACTCCCTTTAACTCACCAACACTCCCGCATTTACCTTTCTATGCTCCCTCACTTAGTCTCCTTCTCTCACTCCTTCCTTCACCACCTCTATGTCCTCACTCCCCTTGTCTTACGCTCACTCGCCTTTATCCACCCTCTATCACTCCTCTTTTCTCAACCTCACTGCCCTTCTCTCACCCTCCCTCACCCCCGTTCCCTTACTCCACTTCCCTCACTTATCCTCATTCCCCATCCTTAACTCCCCTTCCCCTTTCTCTCCTCACGCACTCACCTTTTCCCAGTCCCTCTGCTTCACTCCCCTTCCCCTTCTTTCCTTCCTTTGCTCCCTCAGTAATTCCCCTTCCCTCATTCACCTTACTCCACTTTACTGACTCCTTCTCTCACTCCCATGTCCTCTCACTTCCTCACTCCTCTTCCCTCACCCCCTCTCTGTTACCCTCACTCCCTCTATCCCCTCACTCTCTCATGCCCCTTCACTCACCCTCACTCACCTTCGATCCCTCATTGTCGTGAATGCACCCTCACTCACTCCCCCTTCCCTGTCACTCACTCCCCTTTCCTTACTCCCCTTTCCTCCATTAGTTTTGATAACTCACATTCCTTTAGTATCTTACTGACCTTCAGTTCATTTCTCTCTCCCTCTCTTCCTCTCTGTCACTGAATCTATCTGCCTCATTATCCTCTTAGTAATTTGCTCTCCCTCTATTTCTTTTTCACTCTATCTGTCCTTCACCATTTCTTTGTTTCCCTTTCTGTGTCCTTCACTCCTACTTTATCTCTTAGTACCCTTTTATGACTTTTAATCTCCTGCCTTGTCTCTTGTATTTTGAAATATATATTATAAAAATTATAAGTATTTTTTTTCCTCTTCCACAGATATTACATTTATTAAAAAGATGTCCTTAAGTTCACATTACTTATAAGGTAAGTTTGACAAACGAAATTTACTTTCTCATCACTCTTTTCCTTAACCTCACTACTCTTCTCTCACCCACCCTCACCCCCGTTCCCTCACTCTGCTTCCCTCACTTATTCTCATTCCCCATGTTTACTCCCCTTTCCCTCACTCCCCTCCCACACTCACCTTCTTTCAGACCCTCTGCTTTACTTCCCTTCCCCTCTCTTCCTTTCCTTCACTCCTTCACTCATTCCCCTTCCCTTACTCACCTTACTCCGCTTCACTCACTCCTTCTCTCACTCCCTCTGTCCTCTCACTTCCTCACTCCCCTTCCCTCACTCCCTCTCTCTTAGCCATACTCTCTCCGTCCCTTCACTCTCTAACTCCTCTTCCGTCACGCTCACTCCCTATAACTCACCCACACTCCCTCACTTACCTTTCTTTGCTCCCTTACTCAGTCCTTTTCTCTCACTCTTTCCTTCACTACCTCTATGTCCTCACCCCCTCAGTCCCCTTGCTCACACATCTATGCACAGAGTCACACACCTCCCACCCACCCACACACACACACACTCAGCCTCACATACAAATACTTGGGCAACCAATCAATAATCCATATAGCCACTCATATAGCTACTGATCAACACATGCAGCAGCTTACATAACAACAGATATAATGATGCACACATTCAGACAGTTTAGTCACTAACCCATGCATTCAGTAATACACATTTAATCACTCACTCATACAGTCAGTCACGCACCTACTAAATCCTTCATCCAGACACTTATACATCCACTCATTCTTCAATATGTACAACATATTTAAACTTTACGGAAACACACAGACACTGGATGATGTCATCAGTGATGTAATCAGTGATGTCATTTGAGATGTCATCAGTGATGTCATCAGTGATGTCATTTGAGATGTCATCAGTGATGTCATCAGTGATGTCACTGACCATGTCATGAATGATGTAATATGTGACATTATCAGCAGTGGATTGCGGGCGCACGAGTTATAGTGAGTCCAACTAACTATAACGTGTGAATTTCAATGGTTTTGTATGAGTAAAATATTCAGCTAACTATAACTGGTATGAAACCTATGGTTTTTTCGGTGAATTTCAAAGGTTTTTTAAATGCTAATTCCTAACTATAACGAGTGTTACACCTATGGTTTTTTCAGTGAATATATATATATATATATTCACTGAAAAAAACCATAGGTTTCACACCAGTTATAGTTAGGTGGAAATTTTACTCGCATAAAACCATTGAAATTCCCACGTTATAGTTAGTTGGACTCACTATAACTTGCGCGTGCAATGCACTGCTGATGACGTCACATATTACATCACTCATGACATGGTCAGTGACATCACTCATGACATCACTCATGACATAATGAACAAGTAGTGAAAGAGTGATCAGTCAGAGACACTAAGAGTAATAGAGACGGAGTGAGTGAACAAGAGTGAGGAACTATGAGAACAGAGGGACTGAGAAAAGGAGTGGAAGGAGTAGAGTAAGTAAGTAATAGAGAAAGGAATGAGGGAAGTAGCAAAGGCAGGAAAGTGAGGGTTAAAGAAATGAAGCAGCGGAACTAATAGTATTTAAATGTGATAGAAATGTAACGAAAAGAGTACAAAACATTTACCTTATAATTGTCGTTAACTTAGTCACTTGTTATTTTTATACTTTCAATCTGTGAAAGAGAGAACAAACATTTGAAAAATATTAAAACATGTATTTAAAAATTAGAAAAGACAAGGGAAAAGATTGAAGGACAAACAGTTTTTCAACAACGTTGACACTTACAGAAGCTTCTGCTTCTCCAGGCCCCCTACACAGTCCTAAAGATATACATTTTAAACTAACAGTATCTTGATGCAGATGAAAGAGGCCTATCTTGGAACATGGTGGATCTTTTGCACTGCTGTTGTCTCACAAAAGTGACGCAATGGCAGCGCAAAAGAGGTGCACAATCATCATAAAACTGTTCCTAACATTTTAAATGATTGTTTCAGGATGGCAATAAGGTGTGTCCTATCCAGACGTTTGTTTCAGGTGAGGCCTACTCAGGGTTGCAGATGAAATTTAGAGTTGTTGAAGAGTACAGAGGAGATAATACATGTGCAGGTCTAATAACGAAGTGAGTCATGTCCACTGCACTCTTGAACAAATGTCAGACCTCCTCTGTCTCCTGGAACAGGCCTAAACCTCATCTACACAATGTGATTTGTAATGTTAGGAAACACAGGTAATAGAATTGAAAAACGTGCAATTGTTTTTGCTCATTCCACAATCACATCACCTGTGTTTCCTTAGCTTAGGTATCTCATTGTGGAAATGTAGTCTATCATATGAAAGACTATGTAGAATGTGAGCACTGTATGCAACAACTTTGACACTTACAGAAGCCTCAGCTTCTCCATGTCTACTACACATTTCTAAATGTATATCATAAGTACAAAAAATACAGAATTAATTATACATGTTAAATGGTTTATTTTTGCTGTTCTCAGAATTTATCAAATTTCACTAAAAACAGTGACTTGAAGGTATTCATCATAAAACAGCGGGGGAAAAAAAACACAATCAAAATGATTGTGTTTAAAAAACCCATATAACATAACCAATCAGAAATCAAAACTCCTCAAAAGTAACTTACTTTCCATGACGTCGAAGGATGTCCTATGAACAGCTTACACTCTGTTGTGCTGTTTTTATTTTCAGCCCGCCACTTTCTGAAAGAAAACCTCCATCGTTTTGAAAAATATGTTACATACAATAAATGACTTCTCGCTCTCTACCACACGTTTCCACAAGGCCAAATCATGTAAGAGCCATTTATAACTCTTGGAATTCTTGTAAGCAAATCCCGTCATTTTGTATTTCCGCAACTTTCAGAAAGAAAACGTTCAAGATCACTTTCACAATCCTGGACTAGTAATATCTTACCCTTCTTGCTCACTCATGTTCTACATTTCCTATGCCACTGATACTGCTTACTATGAAGCAGACTTACACTACCTCTATGACTACTACAATTATTTAATTGTCTACATCACTTTTAATCACAAAGCAATATAAAACAGTAGATAAAATTATATCAACCCCTAAAATCATTATAGGCCAGTTACCTACCCTAAATTCTGTCTTCTGAAAACAGAAAGTAAGAATATTTTAAAAGGCAACATTTTTCATAGTCAAATGTGAATCATTTCCGAAACACCAGCTTTTTTTACATTTTAAGCTGTGTAATAAGGGGATGTTGTCAAAGGACCATCATGTCATATAATAGATGTAGTTACAAATGTTCTTCCTAAAATCAACGACTGTGTAGCCACAACATTTGTAATTAAAGTTGAAGACTTACTTTCATCAGGTTTATATAGTTGGATTTTCAAAATGACATTATAATCAAAAGTTTGGACCAATAATCTAGACAGCATTGCAGACTTACATTCCCTCTACTCCATGTTTTGATTGGCTGCTTGAATTAGCTTATAAAAAGAAACAGTTTTTCTGAACTCATACAAAGTGCAGTTATTTTTCCATGACGTCAAGTGTTATGGTAAGAACACTGTTTGCTTTGGGAAATACTCTGTTGTCCTTCAACTAATCCGTGCCCACCACTTTCTGTAAGAAAATCTTCTTTTTTTCCAGGAACTATTTAAAACTCAAAAATAACTTTTGACTCTGTACTACACTTATCCTCAAGGCCAAATCGTGTAGGAGCCATTAGAACCTCTTGAAATTCCTCAGAGCAAATCCTGAGATTCCTTCCCTAAAATTTTGGTTTTAAAAACACCAGGTAAGAATTTTTAAGGTCAAAAGGCAATTTTTTTTTTTAAGTTAAAACAGAATCATTGCAGAATGACCAGCCATTTCTAGACTTTAAATAAGCTGTGTAATGTCCTGATGTTATTGAAGGACCGTCATGATATATAATTGCTGCAGTTACAAAAGTCCTTCCTGATATTGACAACTGTGAAGCCACAAAATTTTTAATTTAAGTTGTCAATTTTGTTCCATCAGGCCTACATCGTTGGAACATTAAAATGACATACTGGCCATATGTTCGTATAAATAATGTTGACAACATTTCAGACTTACATTGGCTACACTCCATGTTGTGATCAGCTGCTTTTACTAGCTTATTAAAGGACACTGATTTACTGTCTGGCAAAGTTAAATATATAAATCTTTCTGAGTCTACACTAGTAGTACTTGATACCCTACAGTTCTCGCAGTCATGCTGCCATTCATAAGAAAGCCCAAACAGGTGATCTACATCTACACCTTCAGCATGCAATACATCAAGCATATACATTAAAAACTCCTGACAATCTTGCTGAATATTTTGAGAGAATTGTGTTTGACCTGAACATCTGTCTAACAGATTTCGAATTTCAGACACACTTTCTATTTTTTGTTCTATCAGTGCTACATTTCTCTAACACAGAATTCAACAAACTGCAAAATCTCTGATCCGAATTGACCACAATCTCTTCTTTTACATTTTCTAGAGAAAACAAAACATTAACCACTACATTAGCATAGCAGTTGACACCAGAACTGTTTTCAAATTGAAAACCAACAACATCTTCAACAGAATCCTTTTTCTTTCTGCTTATAATTTCAGGTTCATCGACTTTTCGTCTTTTTGCTACAACCTCCCTAGTATTGGTCACATTTCTTCGTTTCCGGCCTACCAAATGTTTCTCAAACAAAGGATATTGAGGCAAATGTGGCGCATACTCTCTTCGTAACCTATTGTATTCCTTAACACAATCTAGATCCACACAAATGTTTGTGACATCACACTCAATCAAGTACAATCCCGATAAAGTTCTGACTCGTGACAATGCCGCATATGCCATACCCTCCTTGAACACAGAACTGCCAATATTCACCAATGCACTGTCTACACTTAAACCTTGCGATTTATGGATTGTCACCGCATATGCCAAGCAAACAGGAAACTGCTTACGGCGAACATATAAGTCTTTTACAAGCAAAAATCTAGCATAACAACGACCAATTAGCTGTACTTCCTCAATGCCATCAAATTTAATTTTTAAAAATTCAATTCCATCTCTATTTCTGTATTTCACAAAATCAACAACATTACCCATTGATCCATTTACCAGACCTCTTTCAACATGTAAATTCCTTCTTAAAATTATACGGCAGTTCAAGCACACATTCAGAGTCTTTTCAAAACCCGCTGTTTTAGATATAGTCTTCTCTAATGAATCCAATTTTGTTTTCAAATTCTCAGACAACATAATTGTTGATCCCACATGCTCTACTCTGTCAATAGCTTCCAGTTTCACAATCTCTTGGTTTTCTAAATGCAACATTTTGTTGTTGAAGATGGCACATTCTGCAAGAGTTGGCATCAAACATATTCCAGATTTCTTCTCAGTAATTTTCTGAAAAATATTCTCAGGCACAACGTCTTGTTCTGGATATAAATTTGACAGTAATTGTGCATGTAAAGCTTCTTTCCCATGCTCGGTCACTTTTCCGATTCTAACATCTTGTAGAATATTCTTGTAATCTTCATCCTTCGCCTGACGCATATTTTCATGCAGTTCAGCATAATTGAAGTTTAACCATATATTGACGTTGCCAATGCTCCCTAGGCACTTCCTGGTATCTTCATGCGTGAGCATTTTGAACACAGGTTGTCCTTTCACTGGTGTCAGCTGCAGAAGATCTCCGAAAACAATGATGTGTTTGCCACCAAATAACACATCATACTCTGTTTTAAGAACTTCTTGCATTCTCAAATGCACAAAGGCAAGCATGACATTGGAAACCATGCTTACTTCGTCAATGATAAGAAGTTTCATTTTCTCAAGACTCTTGAAACTTCACAACAAGCATCTCCAGATAACTTGTGGTATTGTAATTTGTTATCATGCTCCACTGGCAGCATCAGTAGACGATGCAAAGTAATACCTTTAATGTTATGTGCTGCCAGTCCAGTTGGAGCGGTGACAACACAAGATAGCGATGACTCAGTCCTTTCCTGCAAATAACATGAAATTGCTTTAATGAGGAAACTTTTTCCAGTTCCCGCTTCTCCACTCACGTACAGTCGGACAGGCTTCAACAACGTACATGAGCACTCTTTCTTCTCATGACTTAATCCATGATCAATTTGCTTGGTAACTTCGTCATATATTTTCCTCTGCTCAACGTTGAGTTGTCTTTCCAAGTCTTCTAAGTTAACCACATCCTCCTGAGCATGTGCCATGGCTCTTTCCACTTCATTTATGGCAGTGGCAGCTTCATTTTCGATAACAGGTCCTCCTAGTGGATCCTGACTCAAGGAAACAGAACTCTGACTGTCCTGAGAACTGTCTCTGGCAATCTCGGCTGCAATCGTTGCTTCCTGCTCGATTTCCGCATTCAACATTTCTAGATATTTGGGAAAAGCAGGACATTCTATGGTCTCCTTGGCGGCAGTGAAAGAGTCTTCGTAACAGAGGAAATCTCCAAGCAGTTCCTCTTCTGCACGCCAAGGCTTGAAAAGTTGCAAAAGTGCTAAATAAAAAAGCTCCTTTTTTTCAGGAGATTCGCCACTCAATTTTCGATGGTTTACCAAGTGGCATTTTCTTTGCTTGACCAGACATCCCTCACTTCCAATTACAGCATACACTCCTTTATCAATATCTTCTTTGATGTTCCTCTTGAATATCTAATTTTGTAGAACCTCATACAGACAAACATTCTCGAGGTGACTGCTTCGATTTGGATAATATGTATCCAACATGTTGGTCTTCAAAATATCGGTACTGTTTGGCTCCTTTTCCGCCAAATACTCAATTTCCCGCACAGGTTTCAGAACTCGATTATGCGTTGCAGCAAGACCAATACTCGCCCAAACGATACTCCTAGATTTGGCATAGAGACTTGCTGAAGACAACCGGTCAGAACATTCGTAAGCTCCGATTTCTCGATGCGACAACATCTTCAGACTGAAACTGTACAACTTCTTACTGAGGCTCTTTTCATGGGAAATGTCCTCCCACATATCCTTCAATTCTGTCTTTTCTTTTTTGGTGATGTAAGATGTCACATACCGAGCCACAGCCATACAGTTATCAGCCACAAACTGTATATCCATGTTAGCATTCCACATGGACAAAATCACTGGGTTGTAGTCGTTGATGTACTTGGAGTCTTCGTTCCTCTTCAAATTGTATGTGTTTTTAGGTGATTTCTTCATCACATTATGTCGCAGCGAAGACATCAAACTGTTTACTCTTCCTTTAGAAATCACCGGTCGTGGAAAGCCGAAACGACATTTGGTGTAGAACTTGTCCTTGTTTCTGAATTTATGACGACAGTACTTTCCACAACGATGGCTTTGGAAACGTAGAACTTGTTCTCTTAGGCTTTTCTTCTCCTTTGCGTTTGGAACAGCACACGTAGAATACTGTTGTATGAAACTCATCACTGAGTCTTCTGGATCTGTTCCAAATTTAGGTGCATCCTTGATCCACAGCAGCATATGTATATGAGGAGCACCTCTTGCTTGGTACTCCTTTCTCCAGAAGAAATACAACACCTCTCCAAGAGGTGGATTCTTCTTATTCATGATGAAAGA
The DNA here is from genome assembly GCF_964261635.1 of Lissotriton helveticus. Classification (NCBI taxonomy): domain Eukaryota; kingdom Metazoa; phylum Chordata; class Amphibia; order Caudata; family Salamandridae; genus Lissotriton; species Lissotriton helveticus. Next base: position 641,269,549 of record NC_136071.1, on the reverse strand, counting down.
CATCATAGCTTCAAATCTATGATTGAAGTACCTGCATACATTCACTGGATCCAAAGAGCACAGTTCTCCGGGTGTCTTGAATTCGATGTTTTCGATGTTTCCATTTGCCTCTCGTAGAAATTCAAGTAAGTCTTCCCAGCCATACTCGGCACAGCTCAGTGTGAGGAACCATGTGGGAGTTCCTAAGTTCCTCAGCATACATTTTAAATCACCATGACGACGGTACCCGTACTCATTAGTACCACGCTGACACGCCATGAGATTAATCAGGTGACAATCCAAAATACTGTATTGCACATTGACTTTATCCATAAAGTCACTTGCCGAGATGTTTTGCATCTGTATACCACTTTTCAAGATGTGGTTCACTGCATATGACAGTCCAGACAGATCGCTTTCAAACAGGAGATGAAACAAATAGGGAATGCTTTGTCGAAACCTAGCATCTTCTGCATACAATCGTAAAGTCCGGTATTCAGAAGCAGGAATTTGATGAGGTCGCTCATCATATCTTCCTCCTTGACCTGTTGGAAATAGCTGTGGGAAACACCGAGCTTCCAAACTTTCCTCCCAAACACTAATGGGACTCCCTTTGGCTTGTTTCATTTGAAACAACTCAATAGCATTCCCCATGACTTCCTTGGAATGCAAAGGATGAACATTATAATGTTCATATATTTCTTCACTTTTAGAGGGTTCTACTTTCTCAATTTGACCAGCACACAAATCGCTATCCTCTTCCTCACTTACTTCCTCTTCTGCAACATATACATTCTTATAGTACTTATTATTTTTTTTCAAATACAATGTTGCCTTTTTGACTTTCCTAACATCCACTAAATCTTGCCATATTTTCCTATTCTTTGTCGGAACCCCATTAAATGAGATAACCAGAGGTTCCTCTTCCACTTTTTCTACTCCAATTGTGTTAATGTTTTTCTTCAAATCTAGAGGCAAATAAACAACTCTTCCCTTTAATCCTCTCTGTAAATCTGATGGAGGCAATTTCCCTGTCTTTGGCTCCATTCTTACAATAGCCTGAAAGGGATGGATACTTTGAATCAAAATAGATTCATAAGTATTTAAATCCTTCAATTCAGAAGGAATCTCAACCAATTCCAGATTATTCTGAACCGCTCTAGCAGGCATCTGGTTTTGATTTAATTTGTTACAACAATAAGTACACACACGTTGATCCGATCCCAAATCAAAACAATTTTCTACCATTAAGTATGTAGCGAAATCCTTCCATTCACTATTATTTTCCCTTTCACTTTTTGCATATAAATCCACTAACTTAGTCTGATTCTTATAATAAGTGTGTCGACAACACACACAAGTGAAATTAGGCCTCTCACTTGATTTCACCTGAAACGTGGCAATTTCCTTCTGAAAATTATCTGTACTGGAAACCTGTACACTATCTTCCACATTACCCTCTTCTTCTGGGTCAATTTCAACATTCTCCTCTTTACTTCCAAGGTAACAAAACTCAATTTCTTCACACATATTTTTCACATCTATTTCAGAACCATGCAAAAGATCAGCGCATAATTGTTTAAGCATAATTGCTGGACTCTTAGCATAATACAACATTCTAACTAATTTCCTCACTTTATTATGATGCACTGCTAGCATCCTGAAATGATGAAAAACACTCTGGCATACTCTCCTGGAAAGACAAGCCAGTGAATGACCATGCAAACCTGTCACTTCTCTCACTCTGCAAGGATCTAATTCTTGCAACAACATCATTTTCTGCTTCAAACTTTTCTTATTAAATGTCCGTAAAAAATCACAAAGCAAATTGATGGAATCCTGTCGTACACTGCAAATACTACTACACTTCCAGGTGTACACAGGACCCTTAGGACGTCTTCCTAAAACCTCATTACCTAACACCTCTTCTGTCTCTGTTGTCACAAGTTTTTCTTTTTCAACTGGACAACCATCTTTCACCTCATAAGCTCGACCGCTGGTGTCAACTGCATGCACCAAATCATTATCCTGGAAATAACTCTCCTCATTGAAAAATGCCTCACAACTTGAACTATGCATCCATTCTCCGGAAAAAACTTCACAAAAATTACTACGATTAACTATTCTCTTCCATCTACTATTTCTTTTGAAATCATAAATTGCCTTGTTTAGCTTCCTAATTCTATTGATTAACAAAATAAATAACTTTCGTTTAATTTCAAATGCCTGATCAATAATTTCTCAACTTTTTTTTTTCTCTTATAAAAAAGCACTTTCTGTTGACCTTTCTTAATATTTTTTAACAAATTGCCAATTATCCTGTTGCGGGACATTCGTTTACGAATGTCCCTAAACTGTTGTTTCCTTCTACTATCATGCACAGAGTTATCTCTTGCTCTAGCAGTAACATTTCTTGGTGACTTGACGATTTTTTATTGTAGAGGACTGCTGCAGTAACTGATGGACCTGCTGTCTTTGACGTTTTGTAGCCTTTCTGATTCTATCCTTAGTTGGCATTCTGAAATTTTGAAATGATCTGCAGTTGAATCTGTGGTAAAATATAATAAAACATGTTATTAACCACTATTACCAAACAGTAAATCAATAACAGTCATCAAAAACTTAACACACTACTTGTTATTTTTACATAGAATATTTTTTAGTGCTTTGGCAAATTTAGAATACACAAATAGCAGAAAAGAAATGGAATTCTTCTTCATTTTACCTGTCCTGTTTTATATGTGAATCTGATCTAATTTTATGAGCATATTTTAATATTTTATTGAAGACACTACACATAACCTGTTTTTGAAGTTGTGTTTAATTTTAAATGAAACGGTTTACATTTTTACTTTTCATTTATTGTAAATTTTAAAAATAAATGTTTATAGTTCCATAGGCTCAAGCAGGTCAGCTTCCCACCCTATGTCATACAATTCTGACAAATCGGCATTCTCATCATGTTCTTCATCATCCTCAGGATTTAAATCATCCAAGGGATCTACTTCCACTGACGTTTCAATTACAAGTTCAATGATAAGGTCGAGATCAACTGATTGCTGATTGTCATTCATGGTTGATGTTGTCGTTATCTTTAAAGAAAGAGAACAACAATGAGATGTTGCAGAGTAAGAGACAAATCTAAGAGATTATAATAGTAAAATTGTTTAACAAGAGTAACATTTTGCAGCTATTATTTAGCCATGTCCAGCGATGCTGAGGAGGTGAGGCCTATGTCCAAGTTTTCAGTGAACAGGACTCATCTCTTCTTAACCTTGGATAAGCCTCACCGACTCTGTGTCACCTGCTCATACTTAAATGTACAGGGGCAGATTTATGCTAAGTGGCGCATCCCCACGGATGCACCAGTTAATGTGCACCGCTGCTCTGCCACCCATAGTGTGCCGCATTTACAATGTGGAGCACCATTGAGCAAAAACAGCACAGATGCGTCACGCATCTGTGCCGCAAAAGCAGCACATTGCAGGAATCACGTCATAAGCGCGACATGTCTACTGCAATGCACAGGAGGAAGCCTCACATTGCATGGTGCATCACTTCTTATGCCTGTTTCAAACAGGCATAAGGATTTGATTCAGCAATGCTATAAAGCTGACTCAGTGAAATCTTCTAAATGTCACTGTGTTAGTTTTACATGGCTTTCATGCAAATTAATGCATACCTTGCAACAAAACACCTATAGGAAAACTGACGCAGGTTTCATGTGGCACAGGACTTTACAGCATGACACATCTGCCTAGATGCATCAAGTTGTAAATATGTCGCCACATAGCAAATCTTTTGCACCACCGCTGCGTCACAAAAGTGACGCACAGTGACGCAAAAGAGACATACACCTATCATAAATCTGTCCCTAACATTTTAAATGATTGATTCAAGATTACGATAAAGTGTGGCCTATCCAGAGGTTTGTTTGAGGTGAGGCCTACTCAGGATTGCAGATGAAATTTACGCTTGTTGAAGAGTACAGAGGAGATAATACATGTGAAGGCCTACCAATGAAGTAAGTCATATCCACTTCACTCTTGAACAAAGGCCAGACCTTTTCTGTGTCCGTGGACAGACCTAAACTTCATCTGCACAATGTCATTCGTAAACTTAGGAAACACAGGTGATGTAATTGAAAAATGTGGAGTTTCTTTTCCTCATTTCACAATCACATCACCTGTGTTTCCTTTGCTTAGGTATCTCATAGTGCAGATGGACTCTAGCATATCAAAGAGTACACATAAGTTGAGCAGTGTATACAACAATTTTGACATTTACAGAAGATTCAGCTTCTTATCTTGTTGGAGATTAAATGAGGCCTGTCTTGCAACATGGTGCATGTTTTGCATCACTGCTGCATCGGTTTCATGTGGCACGGGACTTTACACCATGACACATCTGCCTAGATGCATCAAGTTGTAAATATGTCGCCACATAGCAAATCTTTTGCACCGCCGCTGCGTCACAAAAGTGACGCACAGTGACGCAAAAGAGGCATACGCCTATCATAAATCTGTCCCTAACATTTTAAATGATTGATTCAGGATGACGATAAGGTGTGGCCTATCCAGAGGTTTGTTTAAGGTGAGGCCTACTCAGGGTTGCAGATGAAATTTACGCTTGTTGAAGAGTACAGAGGAGATAATACATGTGAAAGCCTACCAATGAAGTAAGTCATGTCCACTTCACTCTTGAACAAAGGCCAGACCTCTTCTGTGTCCGTGGACAGACCTAAACCTCATCTGCACAATGTCATTCGTAAACTTAGGAAACACAGGTGATGTAATTGAAAAATGTGGAGTTTCTTTTCCTCATTTCACAATCACATCACCTATGTTTCCTTTGCTTAGGTATCTCACAGTGCAGATGGACTCTAGCATATCAAAGAGTACACATAAGTTGAGCAGTGTATACAACAATTTTGACATTTACAGAAGATTCAGCTTCTTATCTTGTTGGAGGTAAAATGAGGCCTGTCTTGCAACATGGTGCATGTTTTGCATCACTGCTGCATCGGTTTCCTGTGGCACTGGACTTTACAGCATGACACATCTGCCTAGATGCATCAAGTTGTAAATATGTCGCCACATAGCAAAGCTTTTGCACCGCCGCTGCGTCACAAAAGTGACGCACAGTGACGCAAAAGAGGCATACACCTATCATAAATCTGTCCCTAACATTTTAAATGATTGATTCAGGATGACGATAAGGTGTGGCCTATCCAGAGGTTTGTTTAAGGTGAGGCCTACTCAGGGTTGCAGATGAAATTTACGCTTGTTGAAGAGTACAGAGGAGATAATACATGTGAAAGCCTACCAATGAAGTAAGTCATGTCCACTTCACTCTTGAACAAAGGCCAGACCTCTTCTGTGTCCGTGGACAGGCTTAAACCTCATCTGCACAATGTCATTTGTAAACTTAGGAAACACAGGTGATGTAATTGAAAAATGTGGAGTTTCTTTTCCTCATTTCACAATCACATCACCTGTGTTTCCTTTGCTTAGGTATCTCATAGTGCAGATGGACTCTAGCATTTCAAAGAGTACACATAAGTTGAGCAGTGTATACAACAATTTTGACATTTACAGAAGATTCAGCTTCTTATCTTGTTGGAGATGAAATGAGGCCTGTCTTGCAACATGGTGCATCTTTTGCATCACTGCTGCATCGGTTTCATGTGGCATGGGACTTTACAGCATGACACATCTGCCTAGATGCATCAAGTTGTAAATATGTCGCCACATAGCAAATCTTTTGCACCGCTGCTGCGTCACAAAAGTGACGCTCAGTGACGCAAAAGAGTCATACACCTATCATAAATCTGTCCCTAACATTTTAAATGATTGATTCAGGATGACGATAAGGTGTGGCCTATCCAGAGGTTTGTTTAAGGTGAGGCCTACTCAGGGTTGCAGATGAAATTTACGCTTCTTGAAGAGTACAGAGGAGATAATACATGTGAAAGCCTACCAATGTAGTAAGTCATGTCCACTTCACTCTTGAACAAAGGCCAGACCTCTTCTGTGTCTGTGGACAGGCCTAAACCTCATCTGCACAATGTCATTTGTAAACTTAGGAAACACAGGTGATGTAATTGAAAAATGTGGAGTTTCTTTTCCTCATTTCACAATCACATCACCTGTGTTTCCTTTTCTTAGGTATCTCATAGTGCAGATGGACTCTAGCATATCAAAGAGTACACATAAGTTGAGCAGTGTATGCAACAATTTTGACATTTACAGAAGATTCAGCTTCTTATCTTGTTGGAGATGAAATGAGGCCTGTCTTGCAACATGGTGCATCTTTTGCATCACTGCTGCATCGGTTTCATGTGGCATGGGACTTTACAGCATGACACATCTGCCTAGATGCATCAAGTTGTAAATATGTCGCCACATAGCAAATCTTTTGCCCCGCTGCTGCGTCACAAAAGTGACGCACAGTGACGCAAAAGAGTCATACACCTATCATAAATCTGTCCCTAACATTTTAAATGATTGATTCAGGATGACGATAAGGTGTGGCCTATCCAGAGGTTTGTTTAAGGTGAGGCCTACTCAGGGTTGCAGATGAAATTTACGCTTCTTGAAGAGTACAGAGGAGATAATACATGTGAAAGCCTACCAATGAAGTAAGTCATGTCCACTTCACTCTTGAACAAAGGCCAGACCTCTTCTGTGTCCGTGGACAGACCTAAACCTCATCTGCACAATGTCATTCGTAAACTTAGAAAACACAGGTGATGTAATTGAAAAATGTGGAGTTTCTTTTCCTCATTTCACAATCACATCACCTGTGTTTCCTTTGCTTAGGTATCTCATAGTGCAGATGGAGTCTAGCATATCAAAGACTACGCATAAGGTGAGAACTGTATGGAACATGGCTATGTAAGTCAAATAATCAAAATCTAAATTTGCCAAGCACACATGGGGGCGTATTTACAAGGACCTTGCACCACAGGGAAAGGTCTTAAATTAAAATGGGAAAAATAACATCAGAGAGACTCAAAGGCCTTATAAATATGCCCCAAGCAACCTATGAAGCTCTAGCATTACATATCAAGAAACCTAATTGATTTCAAATATCGTTTTTAAACACATCATCTAAATCAATGATATACCTACATTCATCGGGAAGTGACTTAAAATGCCCTAAGACACATGAAAGCGTTTTTTTTAAGCCCTTGCTCCATTTTTAGATCACTTTTAACATGGCTATGTAAGTCAAATAATCAAGATCTAAATTTGCCAAACACAGATGGGGGCGCATTTACAAGGACCTTGCACCACAGGGAAAGGTCTTAAATTAAAATGGGAAAAATAACATCAGAGAGACACAAAGGCCTTATAAATATGCCCCAAGCAACCTATGAAGCTCTAGCATTACATATCAAGAAACCTAATTGATTTCAAAAATCGTTTTTAAACACATCATCTAAATCAATTATATACCTACATTCAAGGGGAAATGACTTAAAATGGCCTAAGACACATGAAAGCGTTTTTTTAAGGCCCTTTCAACATTTTTGGGTCACTTTTAACATGGCTATGTTAGTCAAAGAATTAAAATCAAAATTTGCCAAGCACAGATGGGGGCATATTTACAAGGACCTTGCACCACAGAGAAAGGTCTTAAATAAAAATGTGAAAAATAACATCAGAGAGACTCAAAGGCCTTATAAATATGCCCCAAGCAACCTATGAATCTCTAGCAGTACATATCCAGAAACCTAATTGTTTTCTTAAATCGTTTTTAAACACAACATCTAAATCAATTATATACCTACATTCATGAGGAAGTGAGTTAAAATACCCTAAGACACATGAAAGCATTTTTGTAAGACCCTTGCACTATTTTAGCGTCACTTTTAACATGGCTATGTAACACAAAGAAACAAAATCTATTTGTAAAACACTTGACACAAATCAAAATTTTAAATACACAACTTTCTTCATAATGTTCTCCCTAAACCATACTATTCTCTATCTAAATTAAATGAATCTTTTCTCACCTTAGCAAATACTTTATGAGTTTCAAAACAGTCTCAGAAACACACCAAATTGTCTTTAGCAGAGAAAAAGGTATGCACTCCAGAGTCTGCAGCCATAAAAAGCACAGAAAACCTGTAATTCATCACACATATCTCTCATGTCACCCAATCAAAACTCTTCCCTCACTTTTTTCAAATCAACACCCTTCCCCCCTCTGCCCTTTCTGCCTTTTTTGCATAGCAACCACCTCCTGAAAGACCTCTCATGTTTGCAAGTTCACACAACAATGTTTCAATTGAACTCTGAACTCTCAGTACACCTGCATATCCAGTGCAATCTTTCATAAAATGATTTTTTTTGACCATTCAAATTACATCTTTCAAAGAACTCATCCATGCACCCTAACTTTCTGTTTTCAGCAATCAAAATCCACCAATCACTGCTACTACTTCATTAACACAGAAACTCCACAGTTTTTTTCATTTTAAACTCTTATTTTTTCAACTCCCATTTCATTGCCACACTTCATCTGACTGCAGCAGAACCTCCTCTCACCATGTTTTCTGTCTGGATTGTTGTACATAGTTACATCTACTGGGCTCAGAGGTATGCTGATAACAGAAATTTACCTAACCTCAATTTACAAGATGTGGAAATTAAGTGGTTTGGCCACAGAGGATTAAAATGTCACCAATTGATACCATTGGTGAAAACCTTTATGCATTTGCCTAAACCTGACCTGTTAATTGTGCACTGTGGAGGAAATGACTTGGGCACTTTGACTGGGGTAGGTCTGGAAATGCTTTTAAAGGACACCTTTGAGCAATTGATGGCACTTTTTCCTCAAACTGCCTTGGTATATTCAAATATATGCCAAAGACAGAAATGGAGATGGTCGAACCAATTTTGTCCACAAATTGAGAAATCGAGGAAGCATGTAAACAAATCTGTTTCAGCTTACATGAGAGACCATGGAATGGGCTCCATCTACAACAATAACTTACGTTACTACATGCAAGATATCTACAGAGGAGATGGAGTTCACTTCTCAGATGAAGGGAACAGAATTTTCATTCTGAATTTAAAACTGTGCATTGGTACCTACTTATAAGTACCTAAATGTACCATAAACCCAAAAGCTCTTCTCAGAGCTACCCTACATCTGATCACTCACAATTATTATTTTACTCTAAATTTTTTCACAAATTTTCAACAAAGTACGCTCCCCGGAGCGCTACCCGGTACGCGAACCGGAAGCTAACCGCGCGAAATTTTTAAAAAAAATGATTTTTTTTCACACATATGGGCCTCCTCAGCCACCCTCAGAAAACCTAGGGGGGCAAAATACGTCTACCGTGCCCCCTTCTACCCATTCTGAACATTATTTTCCCTCCATCTTGTATCTTAATTCGACCGAAACACAAAATGATGGACTCCCGTAACGCTGCCGGTTCGCGTACCGGGGCGCTCACCGGGAAGCGCTCCATTAAAAAAGGTGGGAAAGTAATTTACAGAAGAAACTCTGGAGACACTTTCACCAAATATAGATTAGCTCATACTACATACCAATCCCTACCATTTTCACACATTTGGTTGGAATTCCATTTAGCCATTTAGCCTGTAGACCTCTCTAAATACCCTGAGGTAAATTACTTCACAAAACACATCTGAAGTGTTGGAATTGACAACCAATTAAAATGTTACTTTCATTTTCTACTTTTTTTTCCTGACATTTGATTGGTTATGTACCTGAATATATATAAAAAAAGAGAGAGAAACACAGCCATTTTGACTACTACTTCCTGAACTATATTGCAAGATCATTTTCACTCACAACTTAAACTTGTTTTTAAAAGGTAAGATATTATTTTATAAATTTGAAAATATTTTCAGATAGTTATATACTATCCCTCTGTAAGAGTTAGACATTGAGAAAGGCTTGTTTATTATAATTATGGATTGATTTAGGTTTCTGTGGTATTATTATGAATTTACATAGGCTTTCTCACAGGCACTTTTTAATAGTACTACTTCATGCCTCAAAAGTACCTGTCTGAACTTAAACCCAACAGTGCCCTATCTCTACTGATATATTTATTTTTTATTCAAATTTCAGCACAAAAATGCAAGGAGAACAGAACGTTTCCTTTGAAATTGTCCTAGACATGAATAATGAGGAAATTATTGAACCAATTGACTTGGAATTCATGGATGAATCACGAGACCATGAACTTCTACAATGTGTAGAATCTGTGGATCATTTACTTCATTATGATGACGGTCAAATGTGGGAAGTTATGTTCACTCAACAAGAGGACATATCGGACAGTCAAATGTTAGACGTTCTATTAAATTTTTAAAAAGAATCAGAAAAATAAAATTATATTTAATAATAAAAAATTGTTTGAGTCTTTAATAATTTTTATATGTAATTCATAAACTAGTACCAAATTGATTATAATGTAAAGTCAGACTTATAGTATACTGTGCACAATTCCAGAAATAAATTTATATTTAATAATCATTAATACTGCTACTTAAATAAAAAAAATAAAAAAACAACAAAAAGAACAATGTATAGGCATTTTATATAGCGCACTACTTACCCGTAGGGTCCCAAGGCGCTTCGACCGCTGCGAAACCCTTCCTGGCTTCCCTGAGAGATGGTCCCTTAATGGGTATCTCCAGGGTGAGACCAGGCATCCCCGGCGGTCTGGTGGGGCCGTTAGTGAAGATGAGGCAAGCTAATGCCCAGAGTTGCCGAGTGTGATCGCTGATCAGAGTGGGCACCGAGGCGAGAGAATTATCGAGTCCGCTGACCCTGGTCCAGAAACCTGCCGCGCCGGGAATCGAACCCTGGTCCCGGGCCGTCCTCTGCTCTCGGGTCTGCCGCCTCTAACCAGTGAGCCACACTACTTCACTAAACAATCAATAAACATACAATATTTCAAAATATCATAGTCTATCATTCTTTTTTCCTTATAGTACGCTCCCCGGACCGCTTCCCGGTGCGCGAACCGGGCGCTACCCACGCAAAAAAAAACAAAAAATAATATTTTTTTTTTGCCCCGCGGGGCCCCTTTAAAGCCTCCACATCAAACCTAGGGGGTCAGGGAGGATCTACAATGCCCCCTTATGGTCATTTCCCCTTTTTTTTTACCTCCTCTTGTCTCTCGATCCTACCAAGAGACAAGATGGCGGCCGCTCCGGACTGTTTAGAATGTTGCCAGACACCGGAGAGCCAATCAGCTTCGCTTCGCGAAGTTCCGTTACGCGTCAAGTACGCGAACCGGGGCGCTGCCCGGAGCGCGCTTACAGATATATATATTTTTTTGAACGTTAATTTCTCAAAATTTACTGGAGCACATATATTGAGACCTAGCAAATGCACATCGGGCTAACAGTCCCTACAATTGTGCCAAGTTTGGTGGAAATCCATTCAGCCGTTCGGGCTAAAAGTGAGGCCAACCGCCCTATGGAAATTAACATGGGAAAAACGCGTTTTGGGACCCCCCTTTTTTCTCGGCCCCCCCTTGACGAAACCCCCCCAAATTTTCAGGGGCTGCTCAGAAACATAATGTTCCATTTTCCTGAAAATTTCAGCCAATTCCGTCCACAAACGCCAAAGTTATTAGACATAGAATTTTTAAAAATCCCATAGAGAAAAAATTCTAACTATATATACCTACTGGCGACCGCCAGTTGGTAATATATATATTACCTACTGGCGGTCGCCAGTAGGTATATATAGTTAGGATTTTTTTCCTATGGGATTTTTGAAAATTCTATGTCGAATAACTTTGGCGTTTGAGGACGGAATTGGCTGAAAATTTCAGGAAAATGGAACATTTTGTTTCTGAGCAGCCCCTGAAAATTTGGGGGGGTTTCGTCAAGCGGGGGCCGAGAAAAAAGGGGGGTCCCAAAACGTGTTTTTAACATTGAGTTTTCCATAGGGCGGTTGGACTCACTTTTAGCTCGAACGGCTGAATGGATTTCCACGAAACTTGGCAAAATTGTAGGGACTGGTAGCCCGATGTGCCTTTGCTATGTCTCAAGATATATGCTCCAGTGGTTTTTACGAAAATTAACTTTGAAAAATATATATTGGGCTACATTGGGCTATATATATGTTAGAGCCCAAATGTAGCCCAATGTAGCCCAATGAAGCCCAATGAAGCCCAATGTAGCCCAAAGATGGCCACCAGAGACAAAAAAAAACAAATGTAGCCCAAATATCAGCCAGATGTAGCCCAACTATAGCCCAGTGACAGAATGGCCCAGAGTGTTCTAAAGAACAACTAGAGCGCTAACAGTCTTACTTATGACAAAAGTATGGCACACCTGAAGTCATCTTGATTGGAATAAAGTGTTAACACTTAAAACATTGAATTTGCAAAGGAACAAAATGAGGGGGTTCATATTGCCATAGAAATTATGATTAGTGCTGAAGAAAGAAAAATTAGGGCACATTTTGAGTGACTTCTCAAATCCTCTTATATTTCATTAAAAACATTCTGATATGCAGTCTCCCAAGATGGCCACCAGAGACAAAAGAGCCCAAATGTAGCCCAAATATCAGCCAGATGTAGCCCAACTATAGCCCAATGCCAGAATGTCCCAGAGTGTTCTAAAGAACAACTAGAACGCTAACAGTCTTACTTATGACAAAAGTATGGCACACCTGAAGTCATCTTGATTGGAATAAAGTGGTAACACTTAATACATTTAATTTGAAAAGGAACAAAATAAGGGGTTTCATTTTGCCATAGAAATGTTATATATATATATATTCACTGAAAAAACCATAGGTTATAGACCATATATAGTTAGGAATTAGCATTTACAAAACCTTGAAAATTCACTGAAAAAACCATAGGTTATAGACCTTATATAGTTAGGAATAAGCATTTACAAAACCTTATTTTACTCACACAAAACCATTGAAATTCGCATATATAGTTAGTTGCACTAACTATATATCGCGCACCCGCAATCCACTGCTGATCATGTCACATATTACATCATTCATGACATGGTCAGTGACATCACTGATGACATCACTGATGACATCTCAAATGACATCACTGATGACATCACTGATGACATCTCAAATGACATCACTGATGACATCACTGATGACATCTCAAATTACATCACTGATGACATCACTGATGACATCTCAGATGACATCACTGATGACATCTCATTTGTCATTACTGATCACATCACTGATGACATCATTCATGTGATAATACGATGAACCTCTTCAGACTCTAATATAACCTTAGATACACTCAGTGTAAACAGACACTCACAGACTGTCACTCATCCATGGAGTTACTCACACACCTAGTCAGTCATGCAAAAAATCAATCACACCTCCATTTCCTCAACTATACAGTTATACACACCTTACTTATTCAAACATATACTAACACATATTTACTCTCTTATACAATCCCTGATACAAGTTCACAATGATCCATACAGCCACTCACACATTCACTGGCTCTTATGCACAGTTATTTATATATGTCAACTCTCAGATGTACTGTGTTTTACATATGTACTTACTTTGACATGTAGCACTGAGATATCCATTCACTCACCAATACACTCATGCACACAGTCAACCGCCCATACAGCTGTTTCCACATACACTTTTGAACCCATACATCTAGTGAATCAACTGCTCACACATCTATGCACAGAGTCATACACCTCCCAGCCACCCACACACACACTCAGTCTCCCATACAAATACTTGGGCAACCAATCAATAACCCATATACTTACTCATATAGCTACTGATCAACACATGCAGCAGTTTACAGAACAACAGACATAATGATGCACAAATTAAGACAGTTTAGTCACTAAACCATGCACTCAGTGAGACACATTTAATCACTCACTCATACAGTCAGTCATGCACCTACTAAATCCTTCATCCAGACACTTATACATCCACTCATTCTTCAATATGTAAGACATATTTTAACTTTACAGAAACATACAGTCACTGGATGTTTTCATCAGTGATGTCATCAGTGATGTCATTTGAGATGTCATCAGTGATGTCATCAGTGATGTCACTGACCATGTCATGAATGATGTAATATGTGACATGATCAGCAGTGGATTGCGGGTGCGCGATATATAGTTAGTGCAACTAACTATATGTGCGAATTTCAATGGTTTTGTGTGAGTAAAATAAGGTTTTGTAAATGCTTATTCCTAACTATATAAGGTCTATAACCTATGGTTTTTTCAGTGAATATATATATAGATATATATATATATTCACTGGAAAAAACATAGGTTTAACACTCGTTATAGTTAGGAATTAGCATTTAAAAAACCTTGGAAATTCACTGTAAAAACCATAGGTTTCACACACGTTATAGTTAGGAATTAGCATTTAAAAAAAAACGTAGAAATTCACAGAAAAAACCATAGGTTTCACACACGTAATTTAAAAAAAAAATTACTTTCTATTTTGAAGGTGTGTATCAAAGGTTATATTACGCTGAGAGGAGGTCTGCCACTCTTTCACAAGGATGATATTATCAGTGATGTCATCAGTGATGTCATTTGAGATGTCTTCAGTGATGTCATGAGTGATGTCACTGACCATGTCATGAGTGATGTTATATGTGACGTCATCAGTAGTGCATTACGGGCACGCGAGTTATAGTTAGCTGAACTAACTATAACGGGGAAATTTCAATGGTTTTGTATGAGTGTAATGTCCAGCTAACTATAACATGTGTGAAACCTATGTTTTTTTCTGTGAATTTCTAAGGTGTTTTAAATGCTAATTCCTAACTATAACGTGTGTGAAACCTATGTTTTTTTCAGTGAATATATATATATATATATATATATATATTCACTGAAAAAAACATAGGTTATAGACCATATATAGTTAGGAATTAGCATTTACAAAACCTTGAAAATTCACTGAAAAAACCATAGGTTATAGACCATATATAGTTAGGAATTAGCATTTAAAAAACCTTATTTTACTCACACAAAACCATTGAAATTCCATATATAGTTAGTTGCACTAACTATATATCGCGCACCCGCAATCCACTGCTGATCATGTCACATATTACATCATTCATGACATGGTCAGTGACATCACTGATGACATCACTGATGACATCTCAAATGACATCACTGATGACATCACTGATGACATCTCAAATGACATCACTTATGACTACATCCAGTGACTGTATAATTCTGTAAAGTTAAAATATGTCTTACATATTGAAGAATGAGTGGATGTATAAGTGTCTTGATGAAGGATTTAGTAGGGGCATGGCTGACTGTATGAGTGACTGATTAAATGTGTCTCACTGAGTGCATGGGTTAGTGACTAAACTGTCTTAATTTGTGCATCATTATGTCTGTTGTTCTGTAAACTGCTGCATGTGTTGATCATTAGCTATATGATTAACTGTATGGGTTATTGATTGGTTGCCCAAGCATTTGTATGGGAGACTGAGTGTGTGTGGGTGGCTGGGAGGTGTATGACTCTCTGCATAGATGTGTGAGCAGTTGATTGACTAGATGTATGGGTTCAAAAGTGCATGTGGAAACAGCTGTATGGGCGGTTGACTGTGTGCATGAGTGTATTGGTGAGTGAATGGATATCTCAGTGCTACATGTCAAAGTAAGTACATATGTAAAACACAGTACATGTGAGAGTTGACATATATAAATAACTGTGCATAAGAGCCAGTGAATTTGTGAGTGGCTGTATGGATCATTGTGAACTTGTATCCAGGATTGTATAAGTGAGTAAATATGTTTTAGTATATGTTTGAATAAGTAAGGTGTGTATAACTGTATAGTTGAGGAAATGGAGGTGTGATTGATTCTTTGCATGACTGACTAAGTGTCTGAGTAACTCCATGAATGAGTGACAGTCTATGAGTGTCTGTTTACACTGAGTGTATCTAAGGTTATATTAGAGTCTGAAGAGGTTCATCGTATTATCACATGAATGATGTCATCAGTGATGTGATCAGTAATGTCAAATGAGATGTCATCAGTGATGTCATCAGTGATGTCATTTGAGATGTCATCAGTGATGTCATCAGTGATGTCATTTGAGATGTCATCAGTGATGTCATCAGTGATGTCACTGACCATGTCATGAATGATGTAATATGTGACATGATCAGCAGTGGATTGCGGGTGCGCGATATATAGTTAGTGCAACTAACTATATATGGAATTTCAATGGTTTTGTGTGAGTAAAATAAGGTTTTTTAAATGCTAATTCCTAACTATATATGGTCTATAACCTATGGTTTTTTCAGTGAATTTTCAAGGTTTTGTAAATGCTAATTCCTAACTATATATGGTCTATAACCTATGGTTTTTTCAGTGAATTTCAATGGTTTTTTAATAGCAAATATCATAAGCTGTCGAATGTCAAGTACGTGGTAAGTGAAAACATTTTCGTGTTTATGCACACTGATCTGCTTTGAATGGTGCCCCCCCCCTCATTTCTATTAGGAGTACTCTCTCTTTGCACATAGTGAAGAGTAGTTAACGCAGGCCTTTGCCCCCGTTGTAATACGTCGTGCCTGCTTCTCTCTCCATTTGATTGATTGTTATCCAAGTATTTACTGTTTTAGAATTGGTTCTCTTTGGTTCATTCTCTATTTACAAACAAACACAGAGTCGCAATACTCTGTTTAGTCTTTGCAGATAACGAAAAATCGTGTAAAAAAAAAAAGAAAAGGAATCGAGCAAAATCAGTAGGCCACTAATGGGATCTCTTTTTGACCTCACTAAAATAGAAACATTAGGAACAACCCCTCATGACAAATACAAAACTAGTGTGATGAACTGAACTCCACACAATGATGGCTGCAAAACAGCTCGGCTCCGCCACCCACCCCGCCCAAAATAACGATAAAGAGCGGCTGCCATGATTGGTTGCGGAATGGCCACGACGGAGCTACGAAATGGTGCTGCTCTCATGCTAACCCCAGCTTCAGTCTGAAACATCCAGAAACACTGTAGACTACCAATTCGATCAGTTCCGGTAGCGCCCCAATGTAACCCGGTAGAGAAGAACTAGCCCTCCCCTCTTTGACTGATGGTTCTTGTTGCCTGTCCCTTCTGTTGTCATTTAACAGAACTATTTAGCCTGCTGAAAGGGGTTGTGTTCCGACCGCTGGTTGGTGGAGACATTTTGACTATATTCTGGACCTGCGTTGTCGCGTAATGCGTCATATGACGCGCCGCGTTAGCGCATCCGGAAGTCATCCGGGGCGCGCAGCGCGTAACGTAAGCATAACAAGTCATGTGACTTGTTAATAAAACTTTTCATTGGTTCATTTTACTTTTCTTATTCTAATGATGAAAGGCTTGGTCATATGACCTAAAAATTACGCTTTTTATTACTTCCGAACATTATTTTTTCTTAAATATATGTTATAATGTTCCAGGCTAATGTACTTTCCCGGAAAATTTACAACTGTCCTGCAAGTAAAATATATTCTTTTTTCGAGAAAAAGAGCGTTTCTTCGTCCCATGACGGAGCCGTTGAGCAAAAGAGGGTCGACCTGCTGTCTTAGTCGCCGATACGCCTGAATATGAGATTCTTATCGATCACTTTATGTTGCAGGAGTAGAAAACACAACAGCCCTTGACCATTTATCTTTACTGCGTTCCTTCGTATTATACCTTTTACCCTTCATGTAATTGGTCTGCTTTATTTCACTTGCCTTTTAATGATTCTAAAACAGTGACTATTATTAAAAACTTTACCAATGTATATACTACTACCATGTTTTCTTTTAAAAACCTTTATTGTGAAAATTTCATTATACAAATACGAGCCTATAACCACGTGGGCCGGCCACGGAGCAAACTGTAATCGTATATGATGAGTAGACATTTACACTGTAGAGGAACGTAACGGGCGGGCCATTAGGTTGCAAGAACTAAGGTGTCTAACAGTTACGGAATCGGTGGACGTACATTTTATAATTAAAATACGACAGGGCCAGTTACAATAAAATTATCTACATATACATTTGCGGGCAAGTACCATGGGTGACGTTAATTCGAACTTTCAATAGTACAGTAATCAATAACACATCAGAACTTAATATCAATAGGGATGTCGAAATATTCAATCAATTCTCGTCCCCGCCCGCCATGTGCTTCAAAACTGCATACGTATCTCGTGATTTCAAGGTTCTGCAACCAGTACACAACAAGGAGTTACGAGTCCCATTTATTCCGGCGCCATTTTGGGCGAGGACGGGCAGGTCCAGGATATAGTCAAAATGTCTCTACCAACCATCGACTATGATGATGCTCATATGCTGTATTTATTAGAGTAACACTCATCTGTCCACATGAAATTAATTTGCCACAATCTAAACATGTCATTTTAATCTTTCCAAAGTTCTTCTAAATATTTGGGACCGTTTCCCTTGCCTCTGATGCTGTCGGTGCCACTTCTTTGATGAATGTACTAGGAGGTCAGGGGTTCTCCTCCAAATCTCTCTTTTATGCAGCACTATAATTAATTGGTGCCACCTCTCCATATGACGATGCATGGTATAGTTACCATAACTATATTTTTTTTCGGTTCCTCTGGAGAGTTCATCGTGGCAGATGAAGCGTGTAACGTACCGGACATTTACCTTTTTTTGCATGTACAGGAAAGGAAAAAAAAATCGAGCGTCCGAGTTCTAAGGTGTCCCAGGGCCATTTTAGTGGACCAGGCCCAAATCCAAAGAACAGGCCACCATTTTGAGAGTCCTGTTGCAGCCGCCTGTCGCTGTAGCATCAAGAGCAGCCGAAACTCAGCTGAATGGCAACTGAAACGGTAAAGGGGCGCCCCACTACAGCAGACGAGCCTCCACCTGGGAAGGCCCGTTCACGCCGCCTCCCCCCCCCCCCTTCGGGCACCCCACGCCGTTATTCGGAGCAGTATTGTAGGATGGCCACACCAGTGCGGCAACTTGCTAGACATCACCTCGGTGGTAACCGAATCTCAGCCCCTTGTAGTGTCTCCTCTTCAGAAAATATTCTTGCGCTACCTTTGCCCCATTCACACATCGGTCCGCTACTGACGCCATCTCACAGGCTAATGGGGCGCCCCACGCCGAGTTTCAGCATTGTAGGATGACCACACCAGTACAGCAACTTGCTAGACATCACCTCGGTGCCATCCGGATCTTGGCATCTCAACGCCTAGTGGTATCTTCCATACAGAAAATATTGTTGCGCTGCCTTTGGCCCCATTCGCACATCGGTCCGCAACTGACACCATCTCACAGGCCAACAGGGCGCCCCACGCCGACTTTTACCATTGTAGGATGGCCACACCAGTACAGCAACTTGCTAGACATCACCTCGGTGCCATCCGGATCTTGGCATCTCAGTGCCTTGTGGTGTCTTCTACTCCGAAAATATTGTAGAAAATATTGTTGCGCTGCCTTTGGCCCCATTCGCACATCGGTCTGCAACTGACACCATCTCACAGGCCAACAGGGCGCCCCACGCCGACTTTTACCATTGTAGGATGGCCACAACAGTACAGCAACTTGCTAGACATCACCTCGGTGCCATCCGGATCTTGGCATCTCAGCGCCTTGTGGTGTCAGTCAGAAAATATTGTTGCGCTGCCTTTGTCCCCATTCGCACATCGGTCCACTACTGACACCATCTCACAGGCCAACAGGGCGCCCCACGCCGACTTTTACCATTGTAGGATGGCCACACCAGTGCCACAACTTGCTAGACACCACCTCAGTTCCATCCGGATCTTGCATCTCAGCGCCTTGTGGTGTCTTCAAATCAGAAAATATTGTTGCGCTGCCTTTGGCCCCATTCGCACATCGGTCCGCTACTGACGCCATCTCACAGGCCAACGGGGCGCCCCACGCCGACTATCAGCATTGTAGGATGGCCACACCAGTACAGCAACTTGCTAGACATCACCTCGGTGCCATCCGGATCTCGGCGCCCCACTGCAGATGAAGTGCCTCTCAACTATGAAACCACCACGGTGACATCCGGATCTTGGCGCGTTGTGCTGCCTTCGGCCTATTCGCACATCGGTCCGCTACTGACGCCATCTCACAGACTAATCGGGCGCCCCACGCCGAGTTTCAGCATTGTAGGATGACCACACCAGTACAGCAACTTGCTAGACATCACCTCGGTACCATCCGGATCTTGGCATCTCAACGCCTAGTGGTATCTTCCATACAGAAAATATTGTTGCGCTGCCTTTGACCCCATTCGCACATCGGTCCGCAACTTAGACATCACCTCGGTGCCATCCGGATCTTGGCATCTCAGCGCCTTGTGGTCTATTCTCTTCAGAAAATATTGTTGCGCTGCCTTTGGCCCCATTCGCACATCAGTCCGCTACTGACACCATCTCACAGGCCAACAGGGCGCCCCACGCCGACTTTTACCATTGTAGGATGGCCACACCAGTGCCACAACTTGCTAGACACCACCTCGGTGCCATCCGGATCTTGGCATCTCAGCACCTTGTGGTGTCTTCTATTCCGAAAATATTGTTGCGCTGCCTTTGGCCCCATTCGCACATCGGTCCGCTACTGCCGCCATCTCACAGGCCAACGGGGCGCCCCACGCCGACTTTCAACATTGTAGGATGGCCACACCAGTGCGGCAACTTACTAGACACCACCTCGGTGCCATCCGGATCTTGGCGCGTTGTGCTGCCTTCGGCCTATTCGCACATCGGTCCGCTACTGACGCAAACTCACAGGCCAACGGGGCGCCCCACGCCGACTTTCAGCATTATAGGATGGCCACACCAGTGCTGCAACTTGCTGGACACCACCTCGGTGCCATCCGGATCTTGGCGCGTTGTGTTGCCTTCGGCCTATTCGCACATCGGTCCGCTACTGACGCAGCCTCACGTGCCAACGTATTTTCTCCGCATTTTATACCCTATGCCGCATAACAGGTCATGTGACTTGTTTATAAAACTTTTCATTGGTTCATTTTACTTTTGGTTTCCTAATGATGGAAGGCTTGATCATATGACCTAAAAACAACACTTTTCATTGGATGAAAACTTTTTTTTTTCCCAAACGATGAAAGCCCCACCTTGTTTCTGGATGTTTCAGACTGAAGCTGGCGTCAGCATGAGAGCACCACCATCTCGTAGCTCCGTCGTGGTCATTCCACGAGCAATCATGGCAACCGCTACCCACCAGAAGCCTACAGGAGTCGGGGGCCCCCAAAACTTTTGATAAATCCTCAAGGCGGAGGGGACGCTTTCGAGAATGGGGTCCAAGACCTAGCAGACAAGCGTCCGATTTCCAAGGTGTTCCAGGGCCATTTCAGTGGACCAGGCCCAAAAAGGAAAGAGCCTGCCGCCATTTTGAGAGTCCTGTGACAGCCGCCTATCGCTGCACCGCAAGAGTGGGCGCAACTCAGCTGAATTGCGGCTTTTGACACAGTGGACCAAAAACGGACGGAATGGCAACTGAAACGGTAAAGGGGCGCCCCACTACAACAGATGACACTCCACCTGGAGAGGCCCGTTCACGCCGCCTCCCCCGGGGCGCCCCATGCCGTTATTCGGAGCAGCATTGTAGGATACCAAAACCAGTGCGGCAACTTACTGGACATCACCTTGGTGCCATCGTTCTGCTGCCTTGGAACTATTCGCACAACAGTTTGCTACTGATGACCCACCCCCCGCGACGCCCCACGCCGTTATTTGCTGGGTGGCAACTTACTAGACATCACTTTTGTGTCATCTAGATTTCAGCGCGTTCTGCTGCCTTGGAACTATTCGCACAACAGTTTGCTACTGATGACCCACCCCCCGCGACGCCCCACGCCGGAAATCTGGACGTTGTGCTGCGTTGGGACTATTCGCACAGCCGACCGCTACTTCGTTGTTTTTCCCTAAAAATGTTTATATGTTATTACTATTTTTGTTTTCTTGTATATATTTATAAATTATTAAAGTTTTATAATCTTACTACTTTGTCGGAGTGCTATATATTTTTAATGTGACACATAATTGTAAAAACTTTGATGTACAAAGAGTCATCCCTGGAATCTTCCGCTTCAGGCTCGGTCCCCTCCCCAATCACAATACAGGATGGTTTTCAGATAATAGGAACGCTTCTGCTGTGACGAATCTCATCGAGTGTGGGCCTTGATCTACTATAACTCCTTTGAAGAGGGGTGATTCTTTACAGCTGGGGCCATAAACTACATCTGCAGGGCTAGCTGATAGCCTAGGACCGGCCTGGACAATCGGACACAGAGGAAGAGGAGTGTCAGAGGGTGCGGTAGTGAATAGGGCGAAAGGGAGGTGTCGGGCGGGCACAGGGTGTGATTCTCAGGGAAGAGCAGCGCAGATGCGGGGAGGTTTATTACCCATGCATAAGACAGAAAGCGGGGGTGACCACTGCCTTGGGGAGATGCTTGCGAGGGTGGGGAGCCATGCTAAGGATCGACAGCGTGCAGAGAGTGGGTCTGGTCAAGGCATCTAAAATGGCTGCCGTGCACGACAAAAGTGTGGCATTTGAAAAAAGACAAGATGGCGCAGACAATGTTTTTCAACACTTCCTGATTTCCTTCGGATCGAACGTTAACAGACGTTGGGGCATATTACCAAAGTTAAGCGATATTTATCCCTAACGATGCTTAGCAACGATTTTTTTACCGCTAAGCATCGTCAGAAATTATCGCAGATAAACCTTGCTATTATCAAGGTTTATCGCAAATACGATAATAAACGACCGCAATGCATTAATGTCCCTGAAAACTCAGCGATATTCATGCATTACCGAGCTAATGCTCTTAGCCATGTTATCCACCTCCCATTGGATAACATGGCTAAGAACTGCTCAGGGCAGGTGCTACTTTTGGAGATATTCGCGCTTATCTCGAATATTTCCAAAAGTTGATAATAGGAGATAGCGATGTTAGCGACTGTTTCCAGTCGCTAACATCTTGGCACGCCCACTTTGCATGTCATTAGTGATAAATATCACTCACATGCAAAGTGGGGCCCAAGATGGTCGCTATCTCCTACTAGCCGTCGCTAACTGGTGTTAGCAACAGCTAGGTACTACAGATATAATTTTATCTCCGCGAAGCGGAGCGCTGTTACAGATATATATCTTGTTTTTGAAAGTTAATTTCTCAAAATCCACTGAAGCACATATATTGAGACCTAGCAAAGGCACATCGAGCTACCAGTCCCTACAATTTTGCCAAGTTTCGTGCAAATCCATTCAGCCGTTCGATTATTATGAATTTTTTTTTTTTGCCCCGCGGGGCCCTTTTAAAACCTCCACATCAAACCTAAGAGGTCAAGGAGGATCTACTATGCCCCCTTATGGTCATTTGCCCCTTCGCTTTGGCCTCCTCTTGTCTCTCGATCCTACCGAGAGACAAGATGGCGGCCACTACGGACTGTTTGGAATGTTGACAGACGCCGGAGAACCAATCAGCTTCGCTTCACAAAGCTCCGTTGCGCGAAAAGTACGCGTAGCGGAGCGCTGCCCGGTCCGCTGTTACAGATATATATCTTTTTTTGAACGTTAATTTCTCAAAATCCACTGAAGCACATATATTGAGACCTACAAAAGGCACATCGGGCTACCAGTCCCTACAATTTTGCCAAGTTTCGTGCAAATCCATTCAGCCGTTCGATTATTATTATTATTATTTTTTTTTGCCCCGCGGGACCCTTTTAAAACCTCCCCATCAAACCTAGAGGGTCAGCGAGGATCTACTATGCCCCCTTATGGTCATTTGCCCCTTCGCTTTGGCCTCCTCTTGTCTCTCGATCCTACCGAGAGACAAGATGGCGGCCGCTACGGACTGTTTGGAATGTTGACAGACGCCGGAGAACCAATCAGCTTCGCTTCACAAAGCTCCGTTGCGCGAAAAGTACGCGTAGCGGAGCGCTGCCCGGTCCGCTGTTACAGATATATATCTTTTTTTGAACGTTAATTTCTCAAAATCCACTGAAGCACATATATTGAGACCTACAAAAGGCACATCGGGCTACCAGTCCCTACAATTTTGCCAAGTTTCGTGCAAATCCATTCAGCCGTTCGAGCTAAAAGTGAGGCCAACCGCCCTATGGCAAACTCAATGTTAAAAACACGTTTTGGGACCCCCTTTTTTCTCGGCCCCCCCTTGACGAACCCCCCCCAAATTTTCAGGGGCTGCTCAGAAACAAAATGTTCCATTTTCCTGAAAATTTCAGCCAATTCCGTCCACAAACGCCAAAGTTATTAGACATAGAATTTTCAAAAATCCCATAGAGAAAAAATCCTAACTATATATACCTACTGGCGACCGCCAGTAGGTAATATATATATATATTCACTGAAAAAACCATAGGTTTTACACACGTTATAGTTAGGAAGTAGCATTTACAAAACCTATGAAATTTACTGAAAAAACCATAGGTTTGACACCAGTTATAGTTAGCTGGAAATTTTACTGATATAAAACCAATGAAATTCCACGTTATAGTTAGTTGGACTCACTATAACTTGCGCGTGTAACGCACTGCTGATGACGTCCCATATTACATCACTCATGACATCACTGATGACACCATCCTTGTGACACAGTGACAGACCTCCTTTCACTGTAATCTAACCCTTGAAACACATATTCAAAAATAGAAACTAAAATTTTCAAAAAAATGGAGATACCCATACCAGTTACAACAACCAATTCAATAATTCCACCATCTATATACACATGCACTAATTCACCAACAGTTCTATATAGTCATTCATATATATATTCACTAATCATATGTAATGATACACCTACACATCCTGTTACACACCGACAGTCATCCAAAAGTTATTCACACACATACTCACACATGCAAATAAACTATTGAACATCCATTTATTTGCATAAACAGCTATACACACACTACCACTTTACTTCTAAGGAAACTTACACATACTTACTCTCTTAAAAAATGACTTATAGAAACACATACTAATTTAAACAGGAACTCTTACAATCCCTCACTCTCACATATACTCACTTATATACATCAATATTCACATATACTAGATTAAAACATATGTAGTTACTGATAAAGACACTAATAAGACAGTCATTCACTCACTAACACAGACATATACACACTCATGCACCCATACAGTCCTGCACATATGCTGTCTTCAAAACACATACAAACAGAGACTCAGTCATTCTTGCATCTATGTACTAAGTAATACTCCCACCAAAGCATGCAAACACTCATACTGATACTAAGAAAAACATCTAATAACCTATATACATACACATGTACCTACTCATCAACCCATGCAGCCACTTATACACAAAGTGAAACACTAATACATATATTTAAATATTTAAGCATTACTCACTAATATATGTATTCACTAAGATATTCAATAATATATACATATATAACACATATTTATTTTTCAGAAAGACACACATTCACTGGATGGTGTCATCAGTGATGTCATGAGTGATGTAATATGTGACGTCATCAGCAGTGCGTTACACGCGCAAGTTATAGTGAGTCCAACTAACTATAACGTGGAATTTCATTGGTTTTATATCAGTAAAATTTCCAGCTAACTATAACTGGTGTCAAACCTATGGTTTTTTCAGTGAATTTCATAGGTTTTGTAAATGCTACTTCCTAACTATAACGTGTGTAAAACCTATGGTTTTTTCAGTGAATTTCATTGGTTTTTAAAATGCTAATTCAGAAATATCTCGTGTATACAACCTATACTTTTGTCAATAAAGTTCTGGCAATATTTTTTTCAGAAACAAGCCGTTTTCTTCACTGTTCAAGTTGCATAGAGACTCCTTGTAAAGCGATACAGAATTAGAAAGTCTGTACCATGCCTTTTTTTCAACGCATTAAAATTTGCCTGTAAATAAAAATAGCCTTTCTAAACTTTCGTGCACGGCCCGGTGTGCACACTCTCGGCAACAGTTCTCAATAAAATGGATAGCGCATTTCCAGGCTTTCGTGCGCGACCGACTGCGCGCACCCGCCTATATGTGAAAACTTTGCAATCTGAACTTATTGAATTTCTTCATAGACCCATCAAAGAACTTATAATACGTCAAAGAGACTAAACCTAGGCTTCTTTTTTAATATTATGAAAATTTTCATTAAATGGAGCCGAATGTCTTTTTAAACTTTCGTGTGTGACCGAATGTACACACCTTGGTATTTTAAAAAAATATATAAAAGGTTTTATACTTTAACAATTGTATGCTTGAATCGAGCTCAGAAGATATATTAAATCCGGATATGTTTGGATTTACTCCTTTTCACTTTTGAAACTTCGCTGAATTAGACCGCTACTTCCAAATGGCGTACGTGACCAGATACTATCACCGCGTACACGTCCTGAGACGCGCATGTGAAGTCATGTGACTTGAAAACAACACTTCCAATTGGTTCTTAGTAGTTTCTATTCTGCAATTTACACGGAGCACTCCACCCACTTCTCTCACTATCTTTTCTACACTCAAAAGAGAACAACGTTCAACACCCTTCGGAAGACTTTGCTGAAATGGCTGCCGCCCCGCATTCATCTTCCGAATCTGAAGGAAATGAGCGACTACCTTTAAAAAGAAAAAAGGAATCTTTTATTTGGCAATTTTTCACTTATCCTGAAGAACAAAAGAAAGTGAATGCGCCAAAAGTTACCTGCACGATATGCAATTCGGTTCTCTCAAGAGGAAATCCAAGAAAAAAATATTCCTTTTCCATACATACCATGGTGCGGCATGTCAAACAAGTGCACCCTGTGGAATTTGCACAGGCATCGACAAGAGCCCTGGCCACGCTATTACCATCAGAGGTGGCCAGCACATCTTCTGGTGGACGACCTGTATCTCCATCGAGTGCTGTGATGGACTTGAGACCATATCTTGCAAAGGTGCACATGAAATGCAACGAGTGTGGAGAAATTCTTCTGTACGGAGAGCAGAGCCTCATTCTTACTAAACTAAAAATTGAGAGTCATAAATGCCCCGAGAAAAGATAAATTTCTTCATTTCATTTTGATCCTGTGTCACACATGAAAATGTTGTTGCAAGTTAAAAAAATCAAAAACTGCATGACACTGTTCCTGTCAAGGTAGCATAGCTGACGGCCTGGGGTGGAGGACCGTTGTGCAAATACCCCGGGAAGGACTCTGGATATGCTTGGTCCCTGAGATTCTTCGATGTCACTGCCTTCCACAAATGGCATAAGTCCTGGATGTTCGGTGCCATACTTGAGGGTTTGACCTAAAGACACGTCCTGCGGTGCCCTGGTCCAAAATCAAACAACATAACACTTGTTTTAAAAAATAAAAAAAAAGTTCTTTTCAGAACTAACTCATTGTACCAAAAACAGCTCCAGGAGCATATTTTAAAGGGGGTTTATCTCCCCTTTTTTGGCTTTCGTTCGTGCGCGACCGTGTGCGCGCACCCGCCTATATATTTCGGGAAAACTTCGCGATTACAACTTATTAAATTTCTTCATAGACCCATCAACGAACTTATACTACGTCAAAGACAGTAAACCTAGGCTTCTTTTTTATTATTATGAAAATTTTCATTAAATGGAGCCGAATGTCTTTTTAAACTTTCGTGTGTGACCGAATGTACACACCTTGGTATTTTAAAAAAATATATAAAAGGTTTTATACTTTAACAATTGTATGCTTGATTCCAGCTCAGAAGATATATTAAATCCGGATATATTTGGATTTACTCCTTTTCACGTTTTGAAACTTCGCTGAATTAGACCGCTACTTCCAAATGGCGTACGTGACCAGATACTATCACCGCGTCCATGTCCTGAGACGCGCATGTGAAGTCATGTGACTTCACAACAACACTTCCAATTGGTTCTTAGTAGTTTCTATTCTGCAATTTACATGAAGCACTCCACCCACTTCTCTCACATCTCTACCCTGTTATCTGCAATTGTGAACATCAAAAGGAGCTGCGCTACGCCCCTGTAAGAGGCCTCACTCCCACTGCTGCAACGGCTTGGCAGTCCTCCAGATGCACAGGAACAGCCCCTCGGATCCATTGAAGTTCTCTGTCGTGAGAGGCCTCACTCCCACTGCTGCAACGGCTTGGCAGTCCTCCAGATGCATTGAAGTTCTGTGTCGGTCTCAATACCACTTACGAAATGAAAATAAGCACTGAAGAATATTTATGCTGTAGCAGGAGGAGTACTACATGCTTGCAGAATGCATTCTATTACCTATAAAAAGTGAAACACCCACGCTACAATCATATAGAATACTTCCTCTAAAGAAGCCTGTGAATAACTTTCGAACATCAGGTTAACCTTTTTTTACTCTCTCATCATTGTTAAAGATAAGTATTTACAATACTATATTAAACAATGCCATGATTTTTCCTTTTTAATTTTAAAAATCTTGCAATCTTTCACAAACCCAATACTCATGGCTTCTTTTTCGTGACAAAAATCTTGCAATATTACATACCTACATAGAATAACAGAAAAAACATAAAACTACAAAGGCCAAACAGTCTATTAAACGCGGATTTGTAACCTATGGGGCAGATTTATGTTAACTACTTCATACCCAGATATGCACCAGTTAATGTGCACCACAGTATGGTAGTGCTCCGTTACCCATGGTGTGCCACATTTGAAATGTGGCGCACCATGGTACAAAAACACCATACATGCGTAACACATCTGTGCTCAAAAACTAATACATTGCTAGAGTTGCATCGCAACTGTGATGCAGCTCCAGCAAGGCTCACCAATGCACTATATTCACAATGCTGCGTCAATACCTACGCCTGCATCAAGCACATGCACAGTTTTGAAACAGCATGGGCCTCAAAGTCACTGAGTGAAATATCATACATTACAGTCAGCCACTTTCAAGACGCATTCCTTCAGAGGAACACTTACCGGTTATTAGAGGTAGATCGTCCGACTCCACCGGAGGAGACCCCTAATAAAAAAGACATATATAAAATGCGGACTAGCCGCTGTATCGTGCTAGCAAACTAACTTAAAAATCGTTAGAAAAAACAAAAGGAATCGAGCAAAATCAGTAGGCCACTGATAGGATCTCTTTTTCACCTCGCTAAAATAGAAACATTAGGAACAACCCCTCATGAGAAATATGAAACTAGTGAGAGAAACCGAGCTCGACGCCATGATGGCTGCAAGATAGCTCGGCTCCGCCGCCCACCCCGCCCAAAATAACGACAAACCCTATACAAATATTATAAATAAATACAACACACCAGCAAAGTAACAGGGTAAAACGTTTTATTAAATAACTATTTACATGGCAGCCTGCTGCAACATGAAAACAACACTTCCAATTGGTTCTTACTAGTTTCTATTCTGGAATTTACACGCAGCACTCCACCCACTTCTCTCACTATCTTTTCTACTCTCAAGAGAGAACAACGTCCTACATTTTTCGGAAGACTTTGGTGAAATGGCTACCGTATCTCATTCATCTTCCTAATCTGAACAAAATGATCGACTACCTTTAAGAAGAAAAAAAGAATCTTTCATCTGGCAATTTTTCACTTATCCTGAAGATCAAAAGAAAGTAAATGCACCAAAAGCAACCTGCACGATATGTGACTCATTTCTCTCAAGAGGAAATCCAACAAAAAAATATTCCTTTTCCATACATACCATGGTGCGGCATGTCAAACAAGAGCACCCTGTGCAATTTGCAGAGGGATTGACAAAACCCCTGGCCACGCTATTACCATTAGAGGTGGCCAGCACATTTTTTGATCGACGACCTGTATCTCCATCGAGTGCAGAGATGGACTTGAGATATTTAACTATATATGGTCTATAACCTATGGTTTTTTCAGTGAATTTGCTCCGCCGCCCACCCCGCCCAAAATAACGAGAAACCCTATGCAAATATTATAAATATATACAACACACCAACAAAGTAACAGGGTAAAACGTTTAATTAAATAACTATGTACATGGCAGCCTGCTGCAACATTGATCCAAATGCATGTTTTTTTCAGTGAAATTCCTCCTCCGCCCACCCCGCCCAAAATAACGAGAAACCCTATGCAAATATTATAAATATATACAACACACCAACAAAGTAACAGGGTAAAACGTTTAATTAAATAACTATTTACATGGCAGCCTGCTGCAACATCTCCGCCAGCAGACGGCGTGGGGTGCACTGGAAGGGAGAGGCGGCGCGAACGAGCCTCCCCCACCTCCCCAGGTGGAGGTTTCTCAGCCTCACCCCAGCGCTTCACTGATCTCCTTGTCCTCAGTCAAGCATCAATAGTAAGATTTTCATAGGTGAGTGTAGGTTCATAGTTTGCCATCCACAGACTAAAAGCCTGGAGTGGCAGTGAAAAAACCATAACTAGGTAAGAAGGAACGCAGAGGCTGTAGGATGGACTCTGCATATGCTTGGTCCCTGAGATGCTTCGATGTCACTGCCTTCCACAAATGTCATAAGTCCTGGATGTTGGGTGCCATAGTTGAGGGTTTGACCTAAAGACACGTCCTGCGGTGCCCTGGTCCAACCATCACATATACCTGCGCCAGGAGACGGCGTGGGGTGCACTGGAAGGGAGTGGCGGCGCGAACGAGCCTCCCCCACCTCCCCAGGTGGAGGTTTCTCAGCTACACCCCTAAAGACACGTCCTGCGGTGTCTTGGTCCAACCATCACATATACCTGCGCCAGGAGACGGCGTGGGGTGCACTGGAAGGGAGAGGCGGCGAGAACGAGCCTCCCCAGGTGGAGGTTTTTCAGCTGCACCCCAGCACTTCACTCGACATAGGCGGCCGGCTCCCGGGGTCCGGCGGAACTTTTAGCCTTTTGGTGACTCTTCCATTCTGGACATTGTCCCACAATCTGTTTGACCTGAAGACACGTCCTGCGGTGCCCTGGTCCAACCATCACATTTACCTGCGCCCCAGGAGATGGCGTGGGGTGCACTGGAAGGGAGAGGCGGCGCGAACGAGCCTCCCCCACCTCCCCAGGTGGAGGTTTCTCAGCTACACCCCAGCGCTTCACTCGACAAGATGAGTTGCGCCCGCTCCTGCGGCACATTGCCTCGCTCGGCCAGCTGAATTACGCCTGCTCTTGCTATTACAGCGTCTCACCCGCCATCCGGCTGAATTGCACCCACTCTTCCGGTACAGCGACAGGAAGCTGCCACGGAGCTCAGGAAATGGCGGTCGGCTCCACAGACTTGGGCCTGGCCTGCAAGGATGGCTCTGGACAACCCTGGAACGCGGACGCTTGACTGCTACGGCATGGGCCCCATTCCCAAAAGCGTCCCATCAGCCTTGAAGATTCTACAAGAGTCACCGGGGCCCCCGACTCCCGCAGAGTTCCGGTGGGGAGCTTCTGCCATGATTGCTCGCAGAATGGCCACGACGTAGCCACGGGGTGCTCTCATGCTGACGCCAGCTTCAGTCTGAAACTTCCAGAAACACTGTAGACTACCAATTCAATCAGTTCCGGTGGAGCCCCAACGACGTATCGCGTTGTTGCATAATGCGTCATATGACACGCTGCGTTAGCGCACCCAGAAGTGCTCCGGTGCGCGAGGCGCGAAGCGCAGCTTCCCGGAAGCAATCCGGGGAGCGGAGCGGAGCGCATAACGTAAGCATAACAGGTCATGTGACTTGTTAATAAAACTTTTCATTGGTTTAGAAATCTTTTTTTTCCCAAATGATGAAAACCCCTCCTTGTTTCCTCTTGACTCCTGCCCCCTCCCCATGTCTTGCGCGGCCAGCTGAGTTTCGCCCACTCGTGCAGCCTACGACATGGATACGCCGGGGCGTTATGGGTCAGTATGAGCAAATATACACTTGGGAATTCACAAGCAACAACAAGCCTTTGTATTTGGGGCTCTAAATCAACAACAGTGACAGAGAACAGAACCGAACTAAGCACTCAGAGGCTACGTTTAAACGTAACATCATCTCCCCAAAGGTACATCACCTTACACACACATGCACTCTGATCTCCTTGGCCTCAGTCAAGCATCAATAGTATGATTTTCATAGGTGAGTCTAGGTTCATGGATTTCCATCCACAGACTAAAAGCCTGGAGTGAGAGTGAAAAAACCATAACTAAGTAAGAAGGAAGACAGAAACAGAATCTTCCTCTGCAACATCCGGCTCTGCATCGCTACTTACTTATAAATGCAGAAAAAACTCAATTAACACAAGGGCTCTTTTCAGAGCCACCTTATATCAAAGCACTCAAACTTCTGATTTATCTCCATTTTCACACTCTTCTAAATAAGTGTGCGCGCCCGAGTGCGCGCACCCCGCAACTTTAAAAAAAAAAAAAATACATATTTTCACCTTAAAGGACCTTACTGCACACCCTGAGAAAACCTACGCAGCAAAACAATCTCTACCTTCTCCCCTTTCCATGTTCCAACGCTTTCAAATGAACAATATATTTACTCGCAGTGACAAAATGGCGGTCAACACTTCCTGATTTCCTTCTAATCGAACGTTAACACACGTCACGCAGCAACAAAAAAAATTCCACTCGCGCGCAGCCGCTTGAGTGCGCGCACCTGTGCGCGCTTACAGATATATAATTGACTTTAACTTTAATTTTCTCAGCAACCACTGAACGGATTTACACCATTCCAAAAAAAGCGTAATCTGCGAGCCGGACTCTACAGTTTTGCCAAATTTCTTATAAGCCCATTCAGCCGTTCGACCTGTAGCCATGTCTAAACGTCCTATGGAAAATAACATGGAGAAAACACGTTTTGGGACCCCCCTTTTATCTCAGCCCCCGCTTCACCAATCACCCCCAAACTTTCCGGGAAGGAGCGCAGCGGACCGAGCCATCTTCTTTGAGAAATTCGCAAAGATCCATCCACCAGAGCCAAAGTTAATCCAAATAGAATGTTGAGGATTTCCTATGGAAACTAGGTCCTAACTATAACTACCTACTGGCGACCGCCAGTAGGTAATATATATATATATATATATTACCTACTGGCGGTCGCCAGTAGGTATATATAGTTAGGATTTTTTCTCTATGGGTTTTTAGAAAATTCTATGTCTAATAACTTTGGCGTTTGTGGACGGAATTGGCTGAAATTTTCAGGAAAATGCCACATTTTGTTTCTGAGCAGCCCTTGAAAATTTGGGGGGGGTTCGTCAAGGGGGGGCCGAGAAAAAAGGGGGGTCCCAAAACGTGTTTTTAACATTGAGTTTTCCATAGGGCGGTTGGCCTCACTTTTAGCCCGAACGGCTGAATGGATTTGCACGAAACTTGGCAAAATTGTAGGGACTGGTAGCCCGATGTGCCTTTTGTAGGTCTCAATATATGTGCTACAGTGGATTTTGAGAAATTAACGTTTAAAAAAAGATATATATCTGTAACAGCGGACCGGGCAGCGCTCCAGGACGCGTACTTTTCGCGCAACGGAGCTTTGTGAAGCGAAGCTGATTGGTTCTCCGGCGTCTGTCAACATTCCAAACAGTCCGTAGCGGCCGCCATCTTGTCTCTCGGTAGGATCGAGAGACAAGAGGAGGCGAAAGCGAAGGGGCAAATTACCATAAGGGGGAATAGTAGATCCTCGCTGACCCCCTAGGTTTGATGTGGAGGTTTTAAAAGGGCCCCGCGGGGCAAAAAAAAAAAATAATAATAATAATCGAACGGCTGAATGGATTTGCACGAAACTTGGTAAAATATTAGGGACTGGTAGCCCGATGTGCCTTTGCTAGGTCTCAATATATGTGCTCCAGTGGATTTTGAGAAATTAACGTTCAAAAAAAGATATATATCTGTAACAGCGCTCCGCTTCGCGTACTTTTCGCGTTACGGAGCTTTGCGAAGCTGATTGGTTCTCCGGCGTCTGTCAACATTCCAAACAGTCCGTAGCGGCCGCCATCTTGTCTCTCGGTAGGATTGAGAGACAAGAGGAGGCCAAAGCGAAGGGGGAAATGACCATAAGGGGGCATAGTAGATCCTTCCTGATCTCTTAGGTTTGATGTACCATTTTGCCAAGTTTGGTGTAATTCCGTTCAGCCATTCAGGCTGTAGACGTATGTAAATGTCCTATGGAAAATTGCATGGGGAAAACACATTTGAAAGTGTTGAAATTTAGAACCAATTAAAATGTTACTTTGGTTTTGTATTTGTGTGTGATGAAAGTTAATTGGTTATGTATATATGTCAAATGAGAGGAAACCACAGCCATTTTGTGATACTACTGTCTGAGGTACATTTGTGAGGAATTTTTGGTGGTGAATTTCTGGTGTTTGATTTACACAGTACTAACACTTCTCCTACTTTTAAAAAGGTGAGTTGTTAATTTGTAAGGGGAACTATGTTGTACACTTGAAGATAATTTGAAAAATGTTTTCTGTTATTTATTTGCAGTCCTTCTGTTATACTAAATACTTGATAAAGTTAGTTTTATATTATGTATTACTAAAAACGATAAATGAAAGTGATTATTTTTTTCTGCAATTTACAGCAAGCAATTTCAAAATAAAATGGCTCACAATGAAGAGACCGTGGCAATTTCTTTTGAATTGTCCACTACATTGATTGAAATTGAGAGCACCAATAATGAAATATTGTCACAAGGAGGACATGACTTGTATGATTCCATTAGATTGATTGAAATGGACAGCACCAAGAATGAAATATTGTCACAAGGAGATGACTTGAATGATTCCACTACGTTGATTGAAATTGAGAGCAGCAATAATGAAATATTGTCACAAGGAGGAGATGACTTGTATGATTCCATTAGATTGATTGAAATGGACAGCACCAATAATGAAATATTGTCACAAGGAGGAGATGACTTGAATGATTCCACTACATTGATTGAAATTCAGAGCACCAATAATGAAATATTGTCACGAGGAGATGACTTGAATGATTCCACTACATTGATTGAAATTGACAGCACCAATAATGAAATATTGTCACAAGGAGGAGATGACTTGAATGATTTTTTTGATCAATCTCTTGATGGCGAATTTATCGAGTGTTTGGAGACCATAGAGTTACAAGAATCATTATTGCAGACTTTTCATGAGGACATTGCTGATGAGGACATGTTACTAGTTCTTTAAAATTTAGAAAATTCTGAAGAATAAATTTATATTTAGAAATCAAAAATTGTTTGAGACATTATTCATTTTTATTTTTAATTTATGAGGTTGTAGCGAAGTGATTGTAGTATAAAATGAGACTTATAGTATAGAGTGCAACATTTTTATGTTACATGGTAAGTTTACTCATATTTACTTCCCTACTGCCACTATATTATCTCCAATGTGTATTTGACATCTCTTCTTCATCTCCGGCCTCCTTTCTCTCACTGTGTGTCTCCGATGCATCTTATCGCTGCTATTTTGTGTAATTACAGAAGAGAGTAAAATAAAATAGTTCGGAACGTGAAAAGGGGGCAAAGTAGAGTACTCCTCACCCCCTAGGCCTTTTTAGGCGGTCCCAAAAGGATCAGTTTCTGCTTTCCTGAGAGATTATGGTATGAGTTCCATATACCACAATAACTTGCATTACAACATGCAAGATATCTATCTCCTATTACCAACATTTGGAGATATTCGCGCTAAGCGCGAATATCTCCAAAAAGTAACACCTGCCCTGAGCAGTTCTTAGCCATGTTATCCAATGGGAGGTGGATAACATGGCTAAGAGCATTAGCTCGGTAATGTATGAATATCGCTGAGTTTTTAGCGATATTCATGCATTGCGGCCGTTTATTATCGCATTTGCGATAAACCTTGCTAATAGCAAGGTTTATCTTCGATAATTTCTGACGATGCTTAGCGGTAAAAAATTCGTTGGTAAGCATCGTTAGCGATAAATATCGCTTAACTTTGGTAATATGCCCCAACGTCTGTTAACGTTCGATTCGAAGGAAATGAGGAAGTGTTGAAAAACATTGTCTGCGCCATCTTGCCTTTTTTGAAATGCCACACTTTTGTCGTGCACGGCAGCCATTTTAGATGTCTTGACCAGACCCACTCTCTGCACGCTGTCGATTCGTAGCATGGCTCCTCACCCTCGCAAGCATCTTCCCCAGGCACTGGTCACCACCGCTCTCTGTCTTATGCATGGGCAATAAACCTCCCCCCATCTGCGCTGCTCTTCCCTGAGAATCACACTCTGTGCCCGCCCGACACCTCCCTTTCGCCCTATTTACTACCGCACCCTCTGACACTTCTCTTCCTCTGTGTCCGATTGTCCAGGCTATCAGCTAGCCCTGCAGATGTAGTTTATGGCCCCAGCTGTAAAGAATCACCCCTCTTCAAAGGAGTTATAGTAGATCAAGGCCCACACCCGATGAGATCCGTCACACCACACGTGTTCCTACTATCTGAAAACCATCCTGTATTGTGATTGGGGAGGGGACCGAGCCTGAAGCGGAAGATTCCAGGAATGACTCTTTGTACATCAAAGTTTTTACAATTATGTGTCACATTAAAAATATATAGCACTCCAACAAAGTAGTAGGAATATAAAACTTTAATAACATATAAATATATACAACAAAACAAAAACAGTAAAAACATTTAAACAACGAAGAGACCGTGGCAATTTCTTTTGAATTATCCAATAGATTTATTGAAATTGACAGCACCAATAATGAAATATTCTTGTCAGTAGCGGTCTGTTGTGCGAATAGTTCCAAGGCAGCAGAACGCGCTGAAATCTAGATGGCACGAAAGTGATGTCTAGCAAGTTGCCGCCCAGCAAATAACGGCGTGGGGCGCCGCGGGCGTGAGTGAGTCCAGTAGGCCCCACAGCTATTCTTACCGGCATTGCAGAATTACTGCTGGGGACAATGCCTGTGCTGTAGCAGGGTCACAGCAGAAACAAAAAGGATTCTGTTGAAGATGTTGTTGGTTTTCAATTTGAAAACAGTTCTGGTGTCAACTGCTATGCTAATGTAGTGGTTAATGTTTTGTTTTCTCTAGAAAATGTAAAAGAGGGGGAGGCAGTCCAAAGTTCCGTTAAAAGGGCAAAGGAAAGGATCGGTGGTTTGAACTATCAGTCAAAAAGGGGAGGGGGTGCAACAATTTTTCCTACCGGGTCACACTGTGCTTTCACTGGAAGTGAGGTCTGCAGGATTCTAGTAATTCAAAGTGAGGCTGGTGCCGACGTCCCGCGGATACAGTTTCGTCACTCCACGGGTGATCATGGCAGTCATTCCCCATCGGGGGTCGGAGACTCCCGCGGCTCCTCTAGAATCTTCAAGGTCGTGGAGGACTACGGTGGTGGAGTCAACCAGTGACCGGGCCATTTCTTTATGCTGGGCCCGCTCTTGCCAGGTCGACCGCCATTTTGAGAGTTCGGTAGCTACTGGCGATCGCGGGGTCAAATGAGCGGACGGGCTCCACCCTGCCGGGCGAGACGTTGCAGCATGGCCACAGTGGAAGAACCCTTTTCCGGGCGCCTGGGGCGCTGAGGGTGCAGCTGGGAAGCCTCCACCTGGGGAGGCGGGAGAGGCCTGTTCGCACCGTCTCTCCCTCCCAGTGCACCCCACGGCGTCTCGCTTGAGATTTGTTATGGCCGGACCAGGCGATGAGGACGAGGGGGGGGGTCGGAGGCATGTGCAAGACATCCCCCCCCAGTGTTGTCGCAGCCATTATTCATGAAAGAAGAAGTGTCCCGTCCGTCTTCGGGCCGGCTTCCGGTAGATGTCGGCCGGACGCCCCTGGCTCTGGCCCCATGAACGGGTTTCTAGGTTTATCGGCTGCAGCCGGATCCCGTCGGCCTCGGCCCCCCGACCGGACTGGGAGAGAGAGGGGAGGGTCGAGGAGACATTCCCCCCCCTGCAACTGTTCAGCGTTGTAAAGGCAATCCCCTGGCCGGGTCCCGCTGGCCTCGGCCTCTCCTCCGGCTACACCCTACGTTAGGATCTCCTGGCCGAGGCGTGGCAGCAGGACCTGCCTTATCTGGGCTGCTCCCGGCTGGGCGTAGCCGGAACCCTGCCCCACCTTGGAAGTTTCCAGAGTGGGGGCGGATGTTCTACTGACTTGCATTTTCCCTAGTCTATTGATTTTTTGGCGTGGCAGGCGGTGGGACAGCGAGGGGTGATTTGGTTTCTCTTACTGTTTTTCTGGTCTCTCACCACTGGCATATTTTAACGTTTTCTTGTTTCTAGGACATTAATAGGTTTTATCATTACGTTATGTTATCGTTTCTTTGTTCGTTGTTTAATAAAAGTTCATGTTCATCAGTGGCCTACTGATTTTCGTTTTCCTATTCTTTTCTTTCCAGGTTGTTTCATGCTAAAGTTTCTGTTAACAGGATACAGTGATCACTTCGTTATTATTGCATATGTCCTTTTCACTAGGGGTGCTCTCTGGTCGGGCCAGATGACGTATGTCTAGTAAATGGTCCGGGTGAAACAGGTGCATCAATCAGTGGGGAGTAGATAGGCATGACAGATTACAACGGGGGAGAAAGGTCCGCATTACGTACTCTTTCACTACTTGCAAAGATTTTCCTACGTTTATTTGCAAACAGGGAATACCTCCAAACAGAACTAATTCCCAAACAGTCAATGTTCGGACAATCAATCAATCAATGAGGAATGAAATAGGTACGACGTGTTAAAGGCTTGCGTTACCTACCCTTCACTATCTGCAAAGGGAGAGAGAATATTCCTATTCTTCCTCGTTTGCAGGCAGAGAAGATCCTTAAGAGAACCAACTTCGAACAATTCAATGCTCGATTCAAACAATCAACAAGGGGTACTGTGAACACAAATGAACGCCGCTTATGTACATACGCATTGCTATTTTCAACAGGTTGTTCCTAATGTTTCTATTTTAGCGAGGTCAAAAAGAGATCCCATGAGTGGCCTACTGATTTTGCTCGATTCCTTTTGTTTTTTTACACGATTTTTCGCTATCTGCAAAGACTAAACAGAGTATTGCGACTCTGTGCTTGTTTGTAAATAGAGAATGAACCAAAGAGAACAATCAATCAAATGGAGAGAGAAGCAGGCACGACGGATTACAAAGGGGGCAAAGGGCTGCGTTAACTACCCTTCACTATCTGCAAAGAGAGAGTACTCCTAATAGAAATGAGGGGTGGGGGGCAGCATTCAAAGCAGATCAGTGTGCATAAACACGAAAATGTTTTTACTTACCACGTACTTGACATTCGACAGCTTATGATATTTGCTATTAAAAAACCATTGAAATTCACTGAAAAAACCATAGGTTATAGACCATATATAGTTAGGAATTAGCATTTACAAAACTTTGAAAATTCACTGAAAAAACCATAGGTTATAGACCATATATAGTTAGGAATTAGCATTTACAAAACCTTGAAAATTCACTGCAAAAACCATAGGTTAGAGACCATATATAGTTAGCTGGACATTTTATTGACATAAAACCAATGAAATTCCATATATAGTTAGTTGCACTAACTATATATCGCGCACCCGCAATCCACTGCTGATGATGTCACATATTACATCATTCATGACATGGTCAGTGACATCACTGATGACATCACTGATGACATCTCAAATGACATCACTGATGACATCACTGATGACATCTCATTTGACATCAATGACCACATCACTGATGATATCATTCATGTGACAATACAATGCATCTCCTCACATTTTAATATAACCTCTGTTTCACCCAGTGTTAAAAAGAGTATAATTTTTGAAACCATTGACACACCAATACTAGTTACTACATAAGCACTCACTGATTGCTACGTCTACACACACCTTCACTCATTCACCCATACAATCATTCATACATACAATCACTCATCTTTACAACACTATCATATGCACTCATACACCTATACAGACACTCACAGTCTGCCACTCATCCATGGAGTCACTCACACACCTAGTCAGTCCTGTAAAGAATCAATGAGACTTCCATTTTCTTGTCTATACAGTTAAACATAGAGCACCTTACATTTTCAAACATATACTAACACATACTTACCTTCTTATACAATCATTGATACAAGTACAGATTGATCTGCACAGAGTCACACACCTCCCAGCTAGCCACACACACACTCAGTCTCCCATACAAATACTTGGGCAATCAATCAATAACCCATATAGTTACTCATATAGCTACTGATCAACACATGCAGCAGTTTACAGAACAACAGACATAATGATGCACAAATTAAGACAGTTTAGTCACTAACCCATGAACTCAGTGAGACACATTTAATCACTCACTCATACAGTCAGTCATGCACCTACTAAATCCTTCGTCCAGACACTTACACATCCACTCATTCTTCAATATGTAAGACATATTTAAACTTTATAGAAACAAAAAATCACTGGATGTTGTTATCAGTGATGTCATCAGTGATGTCATTTGAGATGTCATCAGTGATGTCATCAGTGATGTCACTGACCATGTCATGAATGATGTAATATGTGACATCATCAGCAGTGGATTGCGGGTGCGCGATATATAGTTAGTGCAACTAACTATATATGGAATTTCATTGGTTTTATGTCAATAAAATGTCCAGCTAACTATATATGTCTCTAACCTATGGTTTTTGCAGTGAATTTTCAAGGTTTTGTAAATGCTAATTCCTAACTATATATGGTCTATAACCTATGGTTTTTTCAGTGAATTTTCAAGGTTTTGTAAATGCTAATTCCTAACTATATATGGTCTATAACCTATGGTTTTTTCAGTGAATATATATATATATATATATATATATATATATATATATATATATATGTGTATGTATATATATATATATATATATATATATATATATATATATATATATATATATATATATATATATATATATATTACCTACTGGCAGTCGCCAGTAGGTATAGTTAGGATTGTTTTCAATAAGAAATCCGCAACATTCTATTGGGAATAACTTTGCCGCCGATTGAGGGATCTGCCTGCAATTTTCCTCAAATTTGCCTCGCTGCGCCCCGCTCCAGTCCTGAAAGTTTGGGGGGGATTCATCAAGCGGGGGTTGAGATAAAAGGGGGGTCCCAAAACGTGTTTTCCCCATGTTAATTTCCATAGGGCGGTTGGACTCACTTTTAGCCCGAACGGCTGAATGGATTTCCACCAAACTTGGCAAAATTGTAGGGACTGGTAGCCCGAAGTGCCTTTGCTATGTCTCAATATATGTGCTCCAGTGGATTTTGAGTAATTTAGGTTTAAAAAAATATATATATCTATAAGCGCGCCCCGGTACGCGCACCGGTGAGCGCACCCGGCGCGCACCGCGAGTTCGCGCGCGGAAAGCTGATTGGCTTTCGGGTGTCTGTCAACATTCCAAACAGTCCGGAGCGGCCGCCATCTTGTGTCTCGGTAGGATCGAGACACAAGAGGTGGCAAAAACAAAGGGGGAAATGACCAAAAGGGGGCAGGGTAGAGCCCCGCTGACCCCCTAGGTTTGATGTGGGGGCCATAAAAGGGCCCCGTGGGCAAAAAAAAAAATTCCAATTTTCGCGGGGGGAGCGTACCAAGGGGAAAACCCAGTGAAACAGTAAAATAATAATTTAAAGTGCTTAGAGGTAGGGTAGCTTTGCATAGAGTTGTTGTGTTGTGTGGGTGATTTAAGTACCAGCATGTAGGTACCAATACAGAGTGTTAAATTCAATGTACACCGTCTCCTCTGTAGATATCTTGCATGTTGTTACAGAAGTTATTGTGGTATATGGAATCCATAGCATAGTCTGTCAGGAAAGCAGAAACAACATGGAGGCAGGAGATGAAAAAGAGATGTCAAATACACATTGGAGATAATATAGTGGGAGAAAGGAAGTAACTATGAGCAAAATTACTATGTAACAAAAAAAAGTTGGACAGTATACTGTAAGTCTCACTTTATATTATATTCATTTTGGTACTATTTCATGAATTACATATAAAAATGAATAATGTCTCGAACAATTTTTAATTATTAAATAAAAATGTATTGCTCTGATTTTTCCAAATTTAATAACACTTCCAACATTATATCGTCAGGAATGTCCTCATTTGCCGTCCATGATTCCATTTCTTCCACACAATTAACTAACTCTTCATCTAGAGACTGATCCATAAAGTCAAAGTCTTCCTCAGGATTGTTTTGAAGAACTATTTCGATAGAAATATTTGCTTCTCCTTCCATTTTCTTGCTGTAAATTGCATTAAAAATAAATATATCAGTAGAGTTAGGGCAGTGTTGGGTTTAAGTCTAGACAGGTACTTCTGAGTTTTTAACAGTGAAGGTATCTTTGGGCAGTGTATGGTATCAGGCAGGAAGTAGAATATCAAAATGTGAAGAAGCCTAAGTAATTTCATAATTATACCAGAGAAGCCTAACTCAATCCATAACTATAACAGAGAAGCCTATCTCAATCTATAACTATAACAGAGGGACAGTAAATAACTATCAGAAAACGTTTTTGTAAATTAACTTAAAGTGCCCCTTACAAATTAACAACTTACCTTATTAAAAGGTGATGAAGATAAATGGAGAAAATGTTTTCAAGATGTACCTCAGGTAGGTGTAGTCAAAAATTGCCGTGTTTCCATCTCATTTTTCATTTATATTCATGTACATAACCAATCAAATGTCAGGAAAAAAAAGTAGAAAATTAAAGTAACATTTTAATTGGTTGTAAATCCTAACACTTCATATGTGTTTTTGTCATGTAATTTACCTCAGGATATTTAGACAGGGCTACAGCTCAAATGGCTCAATGGAATTCCACCAAATTTGGGAAAATGGTAGGGACTGGTATGTAGTAGGGCCTATTCTATATTTGGTGGAAGTCTCTCCAGTGGTTGTTATGTAAATTAACTTTTAAAATCTTTTGGTGCACTCCCCGGTGCGCGTACCCTAAGGGAAAAAAATGACAGAGTTTTTAAAAAATGTAGCATTTTTTATAAATTGGAGGTAGTTCTAAAAAGAACTGTTTTTTTATTCTTTTTGTTGCTTTATAATTTTTTATTATTTTTTGAACATTTTTTACTTTTTTGGGGTTTTCTGAACAGTTTAATATTTTTTTTGTATTTTTAGGGGGAGAAACAAAAAACAGGGAATTGTAAACGGCTCAACTGGAGCAAGGAAAAAATTAGGGTTTTTTGGGGCAATTGTGGTTGTCACCAGCAAGGACGATAAGCTTTACGCTCTGCTCACCATAGCTGATTGTCTTACCACAAAAAATACAAGTGACCCTGAATTCACCAAACCGTGGTTGTATAATTGGCATCATCTCTCTTGTCTCTGGTCCCGATGGAGTGGGTTGCTTTCTTTTGGAGGTGCTGGGTGAAGATTGGGGAGGGTTACTGGCCAGTTCTCTGATCTCTGCAGCAGAATAGTTGTTGGGATGCTTGCGCTGCATATGCCGAATCATGGTGTAATTACCAAATGAATATTTTTTATTAGGGTTCCCCCTTGAAAGTTCTGAGCCACAGATTCGACAAGTCACCTTGGGCGCATTCACTTTCTTCTTGCCCTCTGGGATGGAAAAAAACTCCCATACAATGTGCTCCTTTGGCCTATATGGGGTATTGTCTTCTGGCAGGAATGTCCTTCTTCCCTCCTCCTCCTCCTCCTCCTCTTCTTCTTCTTGACCACCAATGTAATGTTGTGGTGGTCCTCTTGGTGGTGGTGCAGATGCTCCAGCTGCTGCTGCTACTGTAGCCATTTTAAAGTACAAAAGATTAGGGACAGATCTCCAAACAGGTCTTCCTCAGTCAAAGGACAAAGTCAGAATAAGGAAAAAGGTGGGGGCTTTCATCATTTGGAAAACAAAACTGTTCTGGACCAATGAAAAGTGTTATTTTCAAGTCACATGATCCGGACTTTCATCATTTGGAAACCAAAACTGATCTGCACCAATGAAAAGTGTTATTTTCAGATCACATGACCCGACGCGCTTACACTACGCGCCCCGGAGCGCGCCCGTAGTCACGCACCGGGGCGCGCCCGGGGCGCGTTGTGTGAGCACGTCAGGACGTTGTGCGATCGTATGCGCTCGCGTGCTTCCGGGTGCGCCTACGCTGTGCGTCATATGGCGCATCACGCGGCTACGCGATACGCCACGATGTTGTTTTCGTTCGCTGCAATAGCGCTAATGGGACGCTCCCCGGTACGCGCCCCGGGGCATGCCGTAACATTGCGCTCACCGGTGAGCGCATCGGTACGCGCACCGGGAGCGCTCCGGGGCACAAAAATAAAAATAAAACCAATGAAATTCCCATGTTATAGTTAGTTGGACTCACTATAACTTGCGCGTGCAATGCACTGCTGATGACGTCACATATTACATCACTCATGACATGGTCAGTGACATCACTCATGACATCACTGATGACACCATCCTTGTGACAGAGTGACAGACCTCTTTTCACTGTAATGTAACCCTTGAAACACATATTCAAAAATAGAAACTAAAATTTTCAAAAAAATGGAGATATCCATACCAGTTACAACAACCAATTGAATAATCCCACCATCTATATACACATCCACTCATTCACCAACAGTTCTATATAGTCACTCATACATATACTCACTCATCATATGTAGTGATACACCTATACATCCTCTTACACACCAACAGTCATCCAAAAGATACTCTCACACATACTCACACATGCAAATAAACTATTGAACATCCATTTATTTGCATATACAGCTATACACACACTACCACTTTACTTC
This sequence comes from Lissotriton helveticus, assembly GCF_964261635.1. Taxonomy (NCBI): domain Eukaryota; kingdom Metazoa; phylum Chordata; class Amphibia; order Caudata; family Salamandridae; genus Lissotriton; species Lissotriton helveticus. Next base: position 641,224,801 of record NC_136071.1, on the reverse strand, counting down.
TAAGGAAACTTACACATACTTACTCTCTTAAACAATCACTTATAGAAACACATACTAATTTAAACAGGAACTCTTACAATCCCTCACTCTCACATATACTCAGTTATATACATCAATATTCACATATACTAGATTAAAACATATGTAGTTACTGATAAAGACACTAGTGAGACAGTCATTCACTCACTAACACACACATATACACACTCATCCACCCATACAGTCCTGCACATATGCTGTCTTCAAAACACATACAAAGAAAGAGTCAGTCATTCATGCATCTATGTGTTAAGTAATACCCCCACCAAACCATACATACACTCATACTGATACTAAGAAAAACATCTAATAACCCATATACATACACATGTAGCTACTCACCAACCCATGCAACCACTTATACACAAAGTGAAACACTAATACATATATTTAAATATTTAAACATTACTCTCTAATATATGTATTCACTAAGATACACTTAATAAACCAGTTAACCAATCAATTTAAAAAAAAAAAAAACATCCAAGTAAACACTTATTTAAACATTTATTCTTCCATCAACTTTTACATATACATATATAACACATATTTATTTTATAAAAAGACACACATTCACTGGATGGTGTCATCAGTGATGTCATGAGTGATGTCACTGACCATGTCATGAGTGATGTAATATGTGACGTCATCAGCAGTGCATTGCACACGCAAGTTATAGTGAGTCCAACTAACTATAACGTGGGAATTTCATTGGTTTTATGCAAGCAAAATTTCTAGCTTACTATAACTGGTGTCAAACCTATGGTTTTTTCAGTGAATTTGATAGGTTTTTTAAATACTAATTCCTAACTATAACTGATGTGAAACCTATGTTTTTTTCAGTGAATATATATATATATATATGTGATTCACAGAAAAAACCATAGGTTATAGACCATATATAGTTAGGAATTAGCATTTACAAAACCTTGAAAATTCACTGAAAAAACCATAGGTTATAGACCATATATAGTTAGGAATTAGCATTTAGAAAACCTTATTTTACACACACAAAACCATTGAAATTCCATATATAGTTAGTTGCACTAACTATATATCGCGCACCCGCAATCCACTGCTGATGATGTCACATATTACATCATTCATGACATGGTCAGTGACATCACTGATGACATCACTGATGACATCTCAAATGACATCACTGATGACATCACTGATGACATCTCAAATGACATCACTGATGACATCATGACACACCAATACCAGTTACTACATACGCACTCACTGATTCCTACGTCTACACACACATTCACTCATTCACCCATACAATCACTCATACATACAGTCACTCATTATTACAACACTATCATATGCACTCATACACCTATGCAGACAGTCACACACTGCCACTCATCCATGGAGTTACTCACACACCAAGTCAGTCCTGTAAAGAATCAATCACACTTCCATTTCTTCATCTATACAGTTAAACACAGAACACCATACTTCAGTGACATCACTGATGACATCACTAATGACATCTGAAATGACATCACTGATGACATCTCAAATGACATCACTGATGACATTATGACACACCAATACTAGTTACTACATACGCACTCACTGATTCGTACGTCTACACACACATTCACTCATTCACCCATACAATTACTCATACATACAGTCAGTTATTATTAGAACACTATCATATGCACTCATACACCTAGTCAGTCCTGTGAAGAATCAATCACACTTCGATTTCCTCATCTATAGTTAAACACAGAACACCATACTTTTCACACATATACTAACACATACTTACTCTCTTATACAATCACTGATACAAGTACACATTGATATGCACAGAGTCACACACCTCCCAGCCAGCCACACACACACTCAGTCTTCCATACATCCACTCATTCTTCAATATGTAAAACGTATTTAAACTTTACAAAAACACACAGACACTAGATGATGTCATCAGTGATGTCATTTGAGATGTCATCAGTGATGTCATCAGTGATGTCACTGACCATGTCATGAATGATGTAATATGTGACATCATCAGCAGTGGATTGCGGGTGCGCGATATATAGTTAGTGCAACTAACTATATATGGAATTTCAATGGTTTTGTGTGAGTAAAATAAGGTTTTCTAAATGCTAATTCCTAACTATATATGGTCTATAACCTATGGTTTTTTCAGTGAATTTTCAAGGTTTTGTAAATGCTAATTCCTAACTATATATGGTCTATAACCTATGGTTTTTTCTGTGAATTTCATTGGTTTTTTAACAGCTAATATCTGTAGCTGTAAAATGTATTCTTCTTTAAATCCAAAAATATATTTTATATGTTTATGAATAATTTTTTTTTAAAATATTTTTTTTTCTTCGTTCCCGCTTCGCGAATCGGGAAGCTTCCCGTTAGCTGACCTTGATGCCGCGAAATAGACCGCGAGCCGGTAAACGTTTCTTTACCGCAAGTGCCGCGTTAGAAAACAACATCGTGACGCCTCCCGTCCGCATGACGTTTCACGTTCTCGCGTGATACGTCATATGACGTGCTACGTTAGCGAACTGGTACGCGAAGCGAGTCGCAAAGCGCAGGTTTCTGGAAGCAAACCGGGAGGCCCTGCAAAGCGCTTAACGTAAACACAGCAAGTCATGTGACTTGGTAATAACACTTTTCATTGGTTCATTTCACTTTTGGTTTCCTAATGATGTAAGACTAGGTCATATAATCTAAAATGAACACTTTTGATTGGTTGAGAACTCTTGTTTTTCCCAAATGATGAAAATCCCTCCTTCTTTCCTCACTCTGACTTTCATCATTGTGAGAGAAAGACCCTTTGTGATCACTGAGCAATGGCTTCTTTAGTAGCTTCAGCTGGTGCTTCCCCACCACCTCCACCACATCCAAGGAAGAGTGGACCACCTGCTCAAGTTATAATTCAACAAGAAGAGGAAGAAGAGGAACAGGACGACGAGCACGAAGAGAGGCAGTTTTTGCCTGAGCAGCCCAGGACGTCTCACCGGAAAGAAAACTTCATTTGGCAATTTTTTAAAATTCCCAAAGGTCAGAAAAAAGTAAATGCAAGATACGTAACTTGCCTTATATGTCAAGATAGACTGTCCAGAGGAACCGAGAAAAAATACAGTTTCGGAAACTACACAATGCATCGCCATATGACTAGGTGGCATCCTAACAACTACAGTGCTGCACAGTTTCGGAACGACCTAGATAATCTCCCTATTATGGCCAGAAGATCTGTTGTACCGGAAGTAACGGGACCAGAGGGCAGGGAGATGGTGCCAAATATACAAATGAGATTTGGTGAAGTAAAACACATCTGCGTATTTTGCGATGGATTCATTTGCTACGGAGAAAGAAGCATCACTCTGATCAACAGAGCTATTGACTATCATATGCAAGTTTGTACGAAACGCCCAAAATAATAAATACTTCTTTTTTTGTTTTGTTGCTCCTGTTGAGCCCTTTACAATGAATCGTTTTCATTGCCCCCTCCAAGAAAAACCCAAAAAAATATAAAACTGTTCAGAAAAATTCCAAAAAAGTAAAAAAATGTTCCGAAAAATAATAAAAAAAATATAAAACAACAAAAACAATAAAAAAAAAAGTTCTTTTCAGAACTACCTCCCCGTTATTAAAAAATTGGTACAATATTTGGAACTGTGCCAACCTCTATTTCTCTTAGTTCGCTTCCCAGTTCGCTCGCCGGTACGCGAACCGGAAGCGAATCAAAAACAGTAAGTATAAGGGAAGGAAACAGACACTTATGTTAAAAGAAAGACAGCTATAGGGGAGTAAACTAGAGATACTATTACCCGTAATCCACTGCTGATGATGTCACATATTACATCATTCATGACATGCTCAGTGACATCATCAGCAGAGGATTGCGGGTTTTTTGGCAACGTGCCTTATCCACGGTTTAATAACGCTGCCTTTTGCTTTATATAAGTTTTCAAATTGTATGAAATATATACCAATAGGTCGTTATGAACCTTTAGGTAGTGCTTTTCTTCATGAGGTCTGGTCGCTTCCATACACATACAGATGTTTCAAAGATAATCAAGAAGTTTATCTGAATGGAGAGGAATGCACTGAGACGCCAGATCATTCACTAATGTGTAGGCACATACAGTTACACGGTTCATGCAACAAACACCGACCAAATATGGCTTGCGTGTTGCAAGGCACGCCAGTTCCTGCTATCATCCCCACGTTCAAGTTGTTGGAAAATGGTAGTTATTTGATGCTCAATAATGAAGATTGTTCTGAGTTAATTAAAAGTATTCCTTTTATCGTAACAGTAAGTGAACGGGTTATTTGCTGCAGAAATGTTCTATTTCCTCCCACACATGAACATAGGGAGTTTTCAATCTGGCCACAAATACCAACCTTGGGACAGATTTCAACGGCATGGCAAGAATAAGAGCTCTTTTGTCTCAGAGAGAGGTGGCCTTGAGTTCGGCCCGTGAAACTTTCGTGCTTCACATAGCGAACACCCGTACAGAGGTGCAGACCCTTTTCAATTCAGATTTGCCTTTCAATTTCAGCAAGATGGTTCCGACTATCTTTAACGCATCCTCCACAAAGACCCTGGCGCACTTTTTTAAAGTTGTTACCAGTGGTCTCGTGACTTCATTTGAGAAAATCTTTGGAGTCATCCCTGCTTCCTTTCATTCTATTTTCTCCACTCTGGTTCGTGGATTGGCATTTTTACTTGCATTACCAGCGGACGCTCTTGTGCTTTTTTACATTTTTAAATATGGATGTCCCTCCTATGCAACCTCCCACCCTGCAGCTGCTGACACTGTTCCGCAATCGCATGCTAGAATATTATGGCACAATGCCGTTGGCGATATTAAGCACGGCATATGGATTATCTTTTCGATTCTCCTACTTCACCTGTGTCCAGCCTGTATTTCACTGCCTGACCTGTGATTTCGATTGGGCCATTGATTTGTGTCTCTGCGGACCGGTTTCTCCTGACGTCGACTTTAATCAGCTGATGACTCCTATCATTACTCACGAGTTGGTTTGTCCTGGCGAAAGGATTATGGCTGTGGCATTGATGCATGGACTACTTGGTCCCTGGAATTTACTGGCGGCAGCACAGTCTTTCTTGGAACAGAGCTTTCTTGAAAACCCACCGAGCTGTCCTCTGATGGTGATAGAGGATCCGGTGCTGGGAGAGCACGTATGTTCTTTTCCGCTTTTAAATTGGATGGCTGAACTGTTTTCGGATGAAGACGGTGACTTCCTATTGGAGGCTGTTGCAGCTTATTTTGCATACACAGTTATGTCATAGACCTTTTTCATGTTTGATATGCTGAGTACTAGCATTTCATTGACAATTCATTGACTTATTTGTCAAGTTTTTATTATTTACCTTGCCTATTGGCTTAAGACTCGATAAAGTACTTGGCTGTTTTATTTTTCTTTAGCATTAAATTTTCCTAGTTTTTAATGCTTTACCTTGCGGACCGTCCACATATAAACTTGCAATCTGCTCTCATGAGATGGCACTTCTATTATCTTATTCAGTTCGTTTCCGGATCATGGGGAGGTGTCATCTAGGTCCTGGATATCTTTACACCGTGTTAAGTTAGCATGGGCTCATTACCGGTTTAAACGCCATTTTTCCTTTTTTGCAACTTCTGCACACAACACTTAGTTGTTGCTTTAGCTTTCCACCTAGTAGTTCATCGTGTTTTACATGAGAATAATATGTTATTGCTCTACTATCTGCTTTGCTTGTTAAACTATATCTGTACAGCGAGTGCTAAAGTTTCAAGAACAACACGATACAGAATTGTTATGAGGTCTGATCTCCACGACTTCATACTCATAACATAAGTGCAACTTCTGCCAATTCTGGGCATGAGGCGGGTTTTATATTGCTTTGCCGAACACACATACACAACAGTTGATGCGGTTCACATGAAGAGAGAGCTGGTGTATGCTGATGTGATTCCTTCAAATCTAAGACACTAAAGTATGGGCACGCCCTAAACCAACACAAAGAGACCTTCTTAGCAAATAATATAATATGTGTATTAGGGAGGGTGAGATATAAGCAGCCGCGGGCCGTGGAGGGAGTTACGGTGAGGCAGGGAGGCGGGGATGGGGAGAAGCAGGGTGGAGCCCTCTCTACCTTGCCCCTCCCCCTCCCCGCCTCCCTGCCCCACCGTAACTCCCTCCACGGCCCGCGGCTGCTTATAAGTGTTGCTAACTCTTATTCATTTACAGCATGTTAACATACTGTCACCATTCGCTTTTTATGTACTAGTAACTATGCTGGTAATTTTGCTACTGATAATATGTGTACTTGTATTCTCCACCCTGCTTCTCCCCCTCCCCGCCTCCCTGCCTCACCGTAACTCCCTCCACGGCCCGCGGCTGCTTATAAGTGTTGCTAACTCTTATTCATTTACAGCATGTTAACATACTATCACCATTCGCTTTTTATGTACTAGTAACTATGCTGGTAATTTTGCTACTGATAATATGTGTACTTGTATTATCTAAGATACTACGCCTGAGAAGACGGCATTAGTAAATAAACATTTCAAATACACATGTGTTCTTCTTAACTCCATGTTCTGGTTTCTAAGAAATATATAACGGCCGACTGTTCATGAGTTCCACGTATCCTGAGGTACTATAAGTTCATATTCTGGATTGTCTAAACATTGAGAGTTTGTTATATCCAATGTGACACTGTACCTAGCTTGCTAAGGAGTTTTTGATTACTAACGTGAGTTTTGGGACACCCTAATTCGCCGAGGTTCCAATCCTCTGTCCACAGTTCTGTGTGAGAACAGAAACCCTGCGACAGGGGCACCCCCGACCCTTGCTGGAGCTTCATCACACTTGCGATACAACTCCAGCAATGCGCCACCTTTACGGCACAGATACATCACGCATCTGTGCTGTTTTTGCCCCATGATGCGCCGCATTGTAAATGCAGCACACCATAGGTGACGGAACAGCGGCACAGAATGACTAACACATCCCTGGTGATGCGCCAGTCATCATAAATGTATCCCTATGCTTCTTATCTTGTTAGAGATGAACCGCCATATGTATCATCAAAGTTTTTTGCATTTCCTAAATAGCGAACTTTAAGGAATAAATAGCGATTCTTTACCATTCCTAGTTTGCGATTAGCTATTTGCTAATTACAAATTACCCATTCATTTCCTTCATTTCCATAGGGCGGTTGGACTCACTTTTAGCTCGAACGGCTGAATGGATTTCCACGAAACTTGGCAAAATTGTAGGGACTGGTAGCCCGATGTGCCTTTGCTATGTCTCAAGATATATGCTCCAGTGGTTTTTACGAAAATTAACTTTGAAAAATATATATTGGGCTACATTGGCCTATATATATGTTGGAGCCCAAATGTAGCCCAATGAAGCCCAATGTAGCCCAATGTAGCCCAAAGATGGCCGCCAGACACACAAAAAAACAAATGTAGCCCAAATATCAGCCAGATGTAGCCCAACTATAGCCCAGTGACAGAATGACCAATCAGCTTCGCAAACCTCCGTTACGCGAAGCGGAGCGCTGTTACAGATATATATCTTTTTTTGAACGTTAATTTCTCAAAATCCACTGGAGCACATATATTGAGACCTAGCAAAGGCACATCGGGCTACCAGTCCCTAATATTTTGCCAAGTTTCGTGCAAATCCATTCAGCCGTTCGATTATTATTATTATTATTTTTTTTTGCCCCGCGGGGCCCTTTTAAAACCTCCACATCAAACCTAGGGGGTCAGCGAGGATCTACTATGCCCCCTTATAGTTATTTCCCCCTTTGTTTTGACCTCCTCTTGTCTCTCGATCCTACCGAGAGACAAGATGGCGGCCGCTACGGACTTTTTGGAATGTTGACAGACGCCGGAGAACCAATCAGCTTCGCTTCACAAAGCTCCGTTGCGCAAAAGGTACGCGTCCTGGGACGCTGCCAGGTCCGCTGTTACAGATATATATCTTTTTTTAAACGTTAATTTCTCAAAATCCACTGGAGCACATATATTGAGACCTACAAAAGGCACATCGGGCTACCAGTCCCTACAATTTTGCCAAGTTTCGTGCAAATCCATTCAGCCGTTCGGGCTAAAAGTGAGGCCAACCGCCCTATGGAAAACTCAATGTTAAAAACACGTTTTGGGACCCCCCCTTTTTTCTCGGCCCCCCCTTGACGAACCCCCCCCAAATTTTCAAGGGCTGCTCAGAAACAGAATGTGCCATTTTCCTGAAAATTTCAGCCAATTCCGTCCACAAACGCCAAAGTTATTAGACATAGAATTTTCAAAAATCCCATAGAGAAAAAATCCTAACTATATATACCTACTGGCGACCGCCAGTAGGTAATATATATCCTCCAGGGAATCAAGGTCTCCTGGAGGATCGAAACGCGTAATGGCCGACATTAAACCGCTATTCTAAAGCACCGAATTTTGGGTACGTGTCTGCTTGCTGAATGGCAACTCTGTGGAGTGGCGAAAGCAGCTTTCCTGATATATATATATATATTTTGCTGGCTTCGTCTCCTCAACATCCATATTGGCCCACAAAAAGACGAACAAGGACCCAAGGTTTCTGGTGCAAAGGTGAGTTTATTTGTTGCCCTTTACCGCTGCCATTATGCGTTTAGGACTCTCAAAGTCCTTGATCATATATATACAATCTTTGACAAAGACCATGCTCTTAAAATGCGTCAGGTCAATACATACATTCCTGCAACCAAGAAATCCTCTGTGCGACTTTCCTTGCACCTCAGCAGCGCAAGACATTTGCATATATATATATATATATATATATATATATATATATATAAATGTATATATTCCAAATGCCTGTGATGCTATGAGTATGCCCTGCCTGGTGGATCGGGGCTCTTAGAGGGGTGTCGTCCGTATCATACATTCCAAAAGAGAAAGCCTCTGCTCCTACCAGAGGCAAATGGAGTCCACCAGCTGGTGTAGTAGTTTAAAATTCTTTATTCGTTCATTGGAAGGGTCGGCATAACGCGTTTCAGCCACCTCTAGTCTTTAATCATATGCATCATGTGATGTGGTCAGTTGATCTGTTTTTAAACCCCACAGGTCAATCAACACTGAAGATGGACAAAGAGTAAAGTTACATTCATTTGTTAAAATACTGAAGTAGTAGCTTTAGCGGTCCTATGGTACAATTTTGACAAGTAAGAATATTTGTATCTTATATCCAAGCCAAAAGTTGGCACATAAATCAAGGTTTATTAGCAAACCATATGTCAGTTCCTTTTGTCAAAACCACACAACCCGTAATGCATTAAAACAGAAAATTCTGCTTGTTTTTTTGTGTACATCAAAACTCGGCCACTTATGTTGTAAATTACAGTCAAATAACTGCATCTATTGTTTCCATAGATCACATTTCCTCTTTTTGCCTTTACTGAAGTAAATTTCATATTGTGCAAGAGTGGTGCAGTCTATTTACCGACAGAGGCGTCATCCCCCCCTCTCACATATAGTTCCAGAAATTCTTTTCATTTCTGCACGTACCTTCCAAACTGCTTGCTTTGCAACTTCCGACATGTATGAAGGATCACCTCCATAAATCCTGGGTGTCTGTAAGTACTACACGAATGGTGTGTTCCAAAACGGGCCTCCCATCACACTGGCTGATTGTGTTATTTACATATAACACAATCAATTACATCAACGTCATAATCTTGTGTGACCACCCTAACTTAAACATAAAAACGTAATCGATGGATAAAGTGGAGGGGCCCTTATACTATTTACATGGAAGACCTTCCAAGCAAGACTGCTCAATTTAAGGAACACAGTGAGCCTCAAGCAGGTCTTGCATTTCAGTTTGAGTATAATTAATTCAACACACTTAATTCCCCCACATCAATTCCTAACGTAGACTTTATTCTTTTCTTTTTATGCAGGCATCACACAATTTGGTCCTTAGTCCTGATGAAGACCCCGTAGCGATGGTTACCAATTACACACGTCTTTAAGGGGTCGAACCGTCGACGTGTATGGAAATCAAACGTTATAGTCCAATTAAACTTTAGTGCCATCGATTACATTTTTATGTTTAAGTTAGGATGGTCACACAAGATTATGACATTGATGTAATTGATTGTGTTAGATGTAAATATTTTTTGTTGATTCAATTGTATTGTGATTTATGTGTATAATTGTTTGTATTCATGTACTGTAATTCCACTGTGTTTTTTTGTGTAATAACCTCTGAATAGTCCTTTGTGTGTTTATGTGTCATGCCTTTTATAAATATGACGCTGATGTAATTGATTGTGTTAGATGTAAACAATTTTTGTTGATTCAATTGTATTGTGATTTAGGTATGTAATTGTTTGTATGCACGTACTGAAATTCCACTGTGTTTTTTTGTGTAATAACCTCTGAATAGTCCTTTGTGTGTTTATATGTCATTCCTTTTATAGTTTAATATAAATTATTTATTCACAGTTCATAATTTGGTAGTGGTTTGTTTCGTATCTACTTGATGTGTTTGGAGAAATATATATATATATTTTTTCATTAAATGATAATCCCACGCAGGTGGGCATAAAATAAGATTTTTTTTGATAAACCATGTACCAGAACCATTGTTCGCTTAATGCAAAAAAAATTAGCAGTCAACAATTAGAGCTAGTTCTTCAAAGGGAGCATCATTGAGACAGATTCAAGTGGAAAGTTGTAAATAGAACATCAAACATAAAATCCCCAAAAAAGCAAACATTATGTTAAAAAGGGTTGAGAAATAGCCTGCATAATGTATGCATGCATATGCCCCATTAAATTACTACCACACCAGAATGCAGAAAATGGCAGCCCAGAGGCTGTTCAATATTGAAATATTTGATCAAAACAACAGCCTTCATGCATACAAGTATGCCCCTCCATTCCCTATTATCTGGGTAAACAGCTAGCAGTTAATTATCCTAATTAAATGTCTTTTAAAGTTGTTTGACACATTCTGAAAAAGAAATTAAAATCAGTAATTTCTAGTCATTTTCAGTGAAAACAACATACGGAAAATGTATAATCTGCATTATGCTATCTACCATTCTGTCATTAGAGTACGCATCGTTATTCATTCCCAAATCTAAATTGCTTTTCTAGTCTATAGAAACTAAAAAAAAGCGGAGCTGTAACTGAAGCGCCATCTAATACTCGGAAGCTTTGTTCTGAGCACCAATCCATAAAACTTATCATAATGGCCTGTCAATTCAGTCTGCGGTCTGCTCAGGTTAGAGCAATCTTTAAATCAGCATCTCATCGTTGTTGTGACAAACCAAGGGCACTGCACAGCTGCCTTGTTCTGCTTAACAGCTACAATCCCTTCCTGCGAAACTTTCTTTCTTTGGTAATTAATCAGATCTATATTCTGACGCTACAGGATTGATTTATTATTCCTCGTATAATTCATGGGATTCTGTAATCCCTGTAAAAAAAAACAAGTCTCTAATTTCTTTACAGACAGTGACTTGTGATACATTCAGTCTCCAATGACAAAAATATGACACCAGATTCTCAACTGTAGTAAATTATTACAGTTGGGTTCTGGTGACAGTGCCTATCAAGCAGCAGATGGGAAGACAGGCCAGGTCATTGAACAAAATAAAGAAGTTGTTTAAGGAGCTAATTACAATTCAATTGTATGATAGAGGCTTGTATGGCTAAACTACACGAGTCTCTACCATGCAGCGCAAACCACAAATGTGTATTAACCACGCATTCCTTTACCACGCAATGCTGTGGTAAAGACATGAATGGTAAAGGGGTATGGATGGCTAAGGTCGCCACTATTCTGACCCCCCTTCTCCCATCCTAAACTACAAACCCCCTACCTGCCCCCCACCTTGAGGCCCGAATAACCAACCCCCCCAACCCAGTGCTGCCCCTAACCCTTAACATACACTACCCCGACCCCCCTCCCACCCCACGCTATCCCTAAAACAACCCCAAACCCTTCCAATGCCCTTAGGCCTAAAACCCTAATCCCTAATTTAAAAACGACCCCGCCCCAGACCCCTTAAAAACTACCCGCACTCCCCTAAGCCCAAAAACGTCCACAACTACCCATTCCCCTCCCCCTGCCTGAAGCCTAAAACCCTGCCCCTTAACATATACTACCCTGACCCCGTCCCACCCCTGCACTGTCCCTAACACTACCCCAACCTCTTCCACTGCCCTTAGACCGCACACCCTAACCCCTAATAAACAAAATGACCCCAGCCCTAAAAACTACCCAGAACCAACCCCAACCCTGAAACTAACACAACCCCACAGCCCTGACAACTATACCCCCCGCCAAGCCCCACTTACCTCACCACGTTCACTGGCTCTCTTCTTGGCGAAGTCTTCCTGCTTCCGCCCAGCAGCAGCTAAACCGTGCACTGCCTTAACCACGCATACGCTTGGTTGAGGCATATGCGTTGTTAAGGTAAGCATGGTTACACTTGTGATGTTGCAACACGCGTGGCTGAGGCTCTGGTGTCCCGACTGTTTCCCATACAAATCCCAACAAATCATTCCCATCATTCACCACAGGAACTTTCATGGAGCTCTTAATTTCTTTACTATTTCATCCTTGGTAACATCCACCTCATACTGATTGCAAATCTGACACACCTTGCCAAAATGTCACATCCCTCCATGCATTCTGCACACTTAGGGCCCCATTAGGATGGCGGGCGGACTTTGCCCGCCCGCCATCCTCACGGTACTAGGGACCAGCCGCCATGAGGGCGGGGGTCCCGTTGGCAGCATTAGGATGCGCCCGCCACAGTGGCGGGCGCATCCTGTATTCCCATCATTGTGGCGGGCGGTGCAGAGTGCACCGCCCGCCACAATGCTGAAAAGGCTTTGCAGCATTTGCATGACGAAAGCGGCAGGCACCGCGCGGTGCCTGCCGCTTTCATTATGCAAATGCAGGGGGGTACCATAGGTACCCCCCTGTGTGCACCCCCCTACTGTGCTTCACTCTGGGGGCCCGCAGGGGGCCCCCAGAGTGAAGTCCGCCTGCCTTTCCGTGGCGGCATTGCCGCCACGGAAAGGCATTGTCAGATGCCTATTCTAATATGGCTGGCGGTGTCTGATAGACACCGCCACCATGTTATCACTTATCCGCCCCGGCCGCCAGGCGACCGGGGCGGAAAACAGGCGGGCGGTGTTTCCCACCGCTGCGGTTCCCTCCGCCATCGTAATATGGCGGGAGGGAATGCAGGGAAGGATGTCGGGCGGATTGCCTCCGCCAGGGTGGCGGTGGCCACCGCCACCCTGGCGGAGGCAATCCGCCCGACATCCTAATGGGGCCCTTAATTCCTTGGTGGAAACAGCCTGTCTGTCACCCTGGGCTTGGGATAAATACTAAAAAAGCAAATGTTTTAATATAAAAACACATTTCTGCTGCCCTTTTGAAAACACTTCCTCCTCCTATGTAAACTGACACACTGCAATGGTTGAGAGTATCACATGTGCACATATTGGAAATACTGCCTCCATACCCAAAGCACAGTGTTAACATTGCCTGCTCTCCATTCTGTTGAACTTAATATCCCAAGATCTGAAGATAGCTGCACCTCTGGCGCATGTTTCATCATATGGGTGCTTTCTGCCATAAATACAACTTCTGGAAACTCAAAAAAATCCAATATATCTGTCTAGCTGTGCAGTTATGTTCTGCAAATGCATCATTACAACAGCCAATGTCCACTGGCGCCTTGGAATACAGATGCGTTTCTGCACTAGTCAAGCAAAACATAGGGACAATCTGACCAAGAAATGCTACAGGGCAGTGGCAAATAATCTTTGACTTACAGCTTTGAAGGTACTTGTGGCGCTGGCACAAATCAGAGGAACTAAAGGGCATATGTAGAACAAGCCCTTTTGCGATTCCTTAATAGCGATTTGTAGCAATTTGCTATCAAGGTATCCCAAAATGCTCCGTATGGAGAGTCGCAATCATAATTGTGATTCCTTAATATTCCTTAATTGTGAATTGCAAATCGCAATTCTCAATTAAGGAATACCTTCCCATTCATTCGGATCACTGAAATAATATCGAGGGACAGAATATCGACCAACAAAAATATCGTTGACAAAATATCGAGAGACAAAATATCGAGTTTCTATCTACAAACAGGTAAGTACAAAAATATTGAGTTAAAAATATCGTTTACAAAAATATAGTTGTAAAAAATATCGACTTTAATAAAAACAATGTTTAATTACATTAATATAAAAAATTAATTACTAAAATATACTTAACAATACTTAAAATAACTTTTAATGATTAAATAATTAATGAAAGTAAAAAAATTATATTTTTTTAATCATATTACTTAAAACATATGTATATATAGTAACAAAATTTAATTAAATAATAGCCAATATTATTAACGTACAAATACAAAAGAGTAAAGATTACTATTCCCACTCCAGTGGGTGCAACAGTAGGGAAAGCGTTGGATAGCGTAGGGGTTAAAATTACTATTCCCACTCCAAAGAGTGCAACAGTGGGTATATGACGTTACAACGCAACTTTTACAATGCACTACCATTACAACGTAAGTATTGGTAAGTATATAATAATTTTTTTAATTTAAATTATTTAAAATTAATTTAACATAATTTAATTTAATTTAATTTCATTAAATTAATTTAATGTAAATTTAATTTTACTTTATTTTTACACTGTACCCCTGTACCCCAAAAACCCAAAACTGACCCTGAACCCTAAAAAAAACCCTTTACCCAAAAACCCAAAACTGACCCTGAACCCTAAAAATACCCCTTTACCCAAAAACTAAAAACTGACCCTGAACCCTAAAAATACCCCTTTACCCAAAAACTAAAAACTGACCCTGAACCCTAAAAATACCCCTTTACCCAAAAACTAAAAACTGACCCTGAACACTAAAAATACCCCTTTACCCAAAAACTAAAAACTGACCCTGAACCCTAAAAATACCCCTTTACCCAAAAACTAAAAACTGACCCTGAACCCTAAAAATACCCCTTTACCCAAAAATTAAAAACTGACCCTGAACCCTAAAAATACCCCTTTACCCAAAAACCAAAAACTGACCCTGAACCCTAAAAATACCCCATTAATTTAACATAATTAGCAATTAATAAATTAAATTAAATTAATTACCAATTACATTTTAAATAATTAACAAATATTTTTTAATGAACAATTAATTAAATATTACTACCAATTATTAAATTTACATATTTAATTAATTATAATTAAATTACTTCCCACCCTATTCCCCTATAAACCCACAACCCGCTACAGGAAATAAATTATTTAAATTTACACAATTAGCAATTGATGAATTCAATTAAATTAATTACCAATTACATTTTAAATAATTAACAAATATTATTTAATTACCAATTAATTAAATATTACTACCAATTAATACATTTACATATTTAATTAATTATAATTAAATTACTTCCCACCCTATTCCCCGGTAAACCCACAACCTGCTACAGGAAATAAATTATTTTAATTTACATAATTAGCAATTAATCAATTAAATTAAATTAATTACCAATTAAATTTTAAATAATTAACAAATATTATTTAATTACCAATTAATTAATTATTACTACCAATTAATAAATTTACATATTTAATTAATTATAATTAAATTACTTCCCACCCTATTCCCCTATAAACCCACAACCCGCTACAGAATAAAATTACACAATAATAAAAAAAAAACTCAGTAATTAAAAATAATTATAACATAAAATGACACTTTTCACACATATTATAACATAAAAAACACTATAAATAATTAAATATTATTTAAAAAACGATATTTTTTACTATCTAGATTATATACTTGGATATTTTCACTTTCTATATTATTTACAGTCGATATTACTTCACTTACCTTAAAAACGATATTTTGGCTGTCTATATTCTGTCCTGTCGATATTTTGTCCAAACGATATTTCAAACTCGATATTCTGTCCAAACGATATTTTGGAGTCGATATTATGTCTGTGCACCCATTCATTCCTATGTGCTAGGAGACCCGTAGGAATGAATAGGAAGACATTCTCAATTTGCAATTCGCAATTAGAGAATCGTAAATTGAGAGTGCAATTTCAAGGGTGCCAGGGTGTCAAAAGGACACCCTGTTGCACCCTTGAAATATGTATGTGTACACATGTGGTGCACATACATGCCCCGAGGGCATGTATGTGCGCCACATGGCACTTTGAAAAATGCAAAAAAGTGAATTTTCAAAGAAATCCCAAATTACCACCAACTTGAAGTTGGTGGTAATTTTGCGATTTCCTAAGGCCAAAACACACTTTTTCTGTACTTCATACATTGCATTTAAGGAATCGCAATTTGCAATTCCTTAAATGCAATCCCAAAATAGAGAATTACAAATTTTGCGATTCTCTAATTTGCGATTGCCCTTTTGGGATGATACATCCCATAAGGCCTTTTCCCGTTCGCAAACGGCCAGATTCTGAGAATCGGCGTGTTTGCGAACCGGAAAAGGGCTTGATACATATGCCTCAAAGTCTTTTTGTACTGATTTTTTTTTATTCTGCTGCACAATTAGGAAGAGGGAAATGCATCAGTGGTTTGTTGTTGTGCAGTAAGGTGTCCCTGCCTGCACAAAATCAATCCTGTTTACAATGCAGGCACCCTTGCACCATGGTGGAAGGGTGCCTGTGTTAATGCTAGACTGTACAATGTGTGCCAGCGCTGGGAAAAGACAGGAATGCACTGTGTTGTGTTAAATACGATGCATTCATGTCCTTTCATTATCATGGAGTGTAGCTCAGCAAGGTGACTTGCTGCGCTGTACTGTGCTGCGTGACGTTTCGGTATATATGCCCCGCAGAATATACAATACCTTAAACGTATACATCTTTGAACTGCACACTGGCACTAGGCTTCACATTCAACAAAACACGATCGAGGTAAAGAACATTCTGCATTCAAAAACTGACAGAACAAAGCAAGTTCTCTTGTATTTTGGGCACAATGGGTCACTGTGATTTAACATCAGATCTTCCATGAAATACCTGCGTCTTAATTTCGTTTCACAGTCTTTGGAAAATCCTTTGATTGAATTATTGAGTATGGACTAACTCTCTTTCTTTCACTGTTCTTTTCTTTGCATAATTCTATTTTTCAGTGACATACTCATTTAGGGGTGCATTAACAGTTACTACTGGAGAGAACTATTTTCCAAAAATGTGTAGAGAGGAAAAACCCACCAGACTTTCAAGACCATGATGTCCGAAAGTGGGGTTGCCACCTTTCCAGCAAAAACATTAGTGAGAGGTCCAGTTGCAAATAGGTTTGGGTACTTGGCTGTTTGACATGAAAACAGGTTTATCTTTGTGCTGTAAATTTTAGAGACCAGTAATTCTCCTGGAAAGTATTGTATCTTGAACCAGTGACTTGGCTGGTTTTTATGTGTGTGAAGATACCTGTGCGTGACAGCCGAAACTGAACATATTAACATTGCTAATATAGAATTCTTACTATACAGTATTACATTTCCTTATTTGGACAATCATGAACATTCCTAATTTTTTTCTCTGAGTTTTTATTTAATGTCGTGAACGTATGCAAGAAAGGGAATTTTTTACAAGTATGTTTGCAGTTTATTATATTGACCATTATTCCTGAGCACAAAGGCACCTCACCATGGCTAATCTCATCACATTTATGTTTTTTTTAGGAATACAGGGCTTTAATAAAAAAAAAAAAGTAAACCTTAGACTCTTTTTAGTTACCTCTACGTCTCTTCATAATGTATGCCTACTGAGAGTGTTTACTAACTGCCCTCTCCCAAACAGGCATCATTGAAAACTGCCTTAATGAACAAACATAACAGTAAAATAATCATACTTCTGAAAGAAAGATACTTGTGATTGTTTTTCTAGTCCTACTTTTGCATATATAATAGTGTGAGAAGAATACGGTAATTTAGGTGCAGGAAATTTATCACATTATTTATAAGTAACTATAGAAATCTCCTCTTAAATATTTCTCGAACATGTTGATCAACCGCCAACTTGTTGATCAAACGCCAAATATCTGCATATTTGCAGCAGGTTAATCTTGTACATCCAACTCAATCTGGTTTCCGTCCTTGCCATAACAGGGAAACGGCATTGGTGGAGGTGGCTGATGCTATCAAGTGGGCCCAGGATCAAGGAAACAGGCTGCCTTGCTCCTATTAGACCTATCATCAGCCTTCAATACAGAGTTGCATTCCCTTTTCCTTCAAACTTTTCAGAATATGGGAGTCGGAGACTTGGTATTTTCTTAGATTTGCTCCTTTTTTTTTACTGAATAGGAGTCAACCTATTTGGATATCCGCGTGCTCTTCTGATTTTAAAACCCTCCAATATGGAGCTCCACCGGGCTCAACCTTAATCCCCACTCGTTTTTAACATTTATATGACCCCTTGAGAATCCCTGGTAGAATCCTTAGGGGTGAATATTGTTCCCTACGAGGATGACAAACAGTTATATTCATCATTGGACAATGGCTCCACTGATGTACAGGAAGTTTTTTAAGAACTGTGTGTGGGCAGTGTCTGAATGGATGGACAGTAATTTTCAATATAATGAATACAAGACAGAAATTTTGCTTATTAGCTCATTCAAAACTCAATGGGGATTGAAGTGTTGGCCCAATCATATATCCACCTACCCTTCCTGCCACGGTTGTTTGCTATCTGAGAGTCAAGATAGATAACCAACTCACAATTGTTCCTGAGATTGCATCATTAGTTGGATCCTGCTTTGCTGAGGTCTCTTTAAAAAAAAGTCTATTTTGCTTCCTTCCTCCGCACAGAAAACGGTGATACATGCACTTATTACTGCACGCCTGGATTATGTCAATACTCTGTACTTGGGTTTGCCAGCTTGGTGACCAAGAGGCTACAAATTGTACAAAATGCAGCAGTCAGACTACTATGTAAGGTTCTTCACTAGGCATCTATCTCCCCTCGTTTGAAAGAGCTGCACTGGAAGCCAATTAGTGGGAGAATTCAGTTCAAAGCCCTGGTTCTGGCATATAGAGCGATCCAAGGCACTGGCCATTCCTATCTGTCACATAGATTAACCCAACACTGCCCTGCTAGGACACTTCAATCCACAGATACTGGACTGCTGTGGGTTCCTAAGGCTAGGCACAAACAAATGGAGAGGCATCCACTTCTCCTTCCTTGCTACTCAGTCCTGGAACCACCGCCCATTTCAGCTCCGCAAGATAAAAGGGACGGCCACTTTCGGAAGGCCTTAACAACCTGGCTGTTTGAGATTGCTTATTAGGGTTGGATGCCTGGGTTGTTTGGGGTGGATTATGCTGAGATCTGCTCTACCAGAGTTGCAACAGTCTCTGAGTAGCTGCACACTTTGGAAATGTATGATTTGTTGAATGATTGATTATTCTTTCTTCCTGCTGGACCCTTCCACTGTGAACACCAGGTTCATTGGTGCTCCTTGAGACAAAGCAGAATAACGTCACTTGGTGGGATTGATGGACATGGTGGAATCAGGTGAACGTTGATCCCATCTGTGAACGTGGTTCAAAATATCTCATCATTTTCTAGTGACTGTTATTAGTTGTTTTTGTTGGTGATGTATATGTAAAGCCATATGTTGTAATCTTAGGAGTGGTGGATGAGATTAGGTCTACAGCAGAAATCAGAAAGAGACAGTAGTAGACTCTAGGATTGTATTACATGTAGGGGACAGAGCCCTGGACTGCACTATAGCACACCCTTACCTGGGTGGGCTGGACACAGACTAAGACAATGCATTCTGTAACAGTGAAAGCACTGGTCTTAGTGCAGGTGCAGCTTTACGCTGACAACAATCATTTGTAAAAGGCTGTTTGAAGTCGTGGGTTTGCCTTTCACTGTGCAGTTGGCAACCTGACCTTCATTTAAAAGGGTACAGAGAGCCCCTTTGCAGCCAGGGGCAGTAAATTACCTCAGCTACCTGCAGCAGGAAGCCTTAGGGGTCCTGGGAATCCACTTTTAAGGTACACCCTCGGGGATCACTGACTGCTCTACCTCTGTGGAGCACAGTGAGCGCCCCTCCTGATTTTCTCTTTGCCTCTGCAGCCACATCTGTAATACAGAATGTTAGAAATGGGAATTTCTGGTTGGCTGAGGCTTGCGCCAAAGCCAGGCAAAAACGACCACTCTAGTCAGGGCAAAGCAGTTACCCGCCAAGATAACCCCTGCTCACCCCCTTGGTAGCTTGGCACGAGCAGACAGGCTTATCTCAGAGGCGATGTGTAAAGCGTTTGCGCGCACACCCAGCAACAACACCCAAGGCCTACCAAAAAGGAAACTCCACACAAGGGTATATATAAAAAAAAGTCTTTGTATTATACCACAAACATTAGATAATAAACATATACTTTACAAGGTGCCATGGGCAGGGGCAGAATGTAGAGGGGATTATTTACATGGGACAAGGCCACCTGGACCGCTGTCAGGAGTAATCACTTTTAGAACTAGCACGTAGAACATCTCATAACTGTAGTACCAAAACACATGTAGCACACAACCAGTACTCACTGGTAACAGGTAAACACCACCTACGTAATCCTAAAACACCATAGGTAAATATCACGCAGGGCACCATGACCTCACTAGCATCCTTCTTCTAGGGCAAACAACCTCCTAGGCATAAAAACACATATAGGGGTAGTGGCATAAAAGAATTGCATATGACATTACAATCACATTGGGCAGGAAATCACATCTGGGCAAAACATCACATGAAGCAAAAACAGGTAACCCATGCCAGGGCACAACACCAGAACTGTCCCCCAGGCCAACTGGCCTCTCAGGGGCTCAAACGCCCTTTGTCCACAATGTCAGGGCTGACTGCCCAGGCAGCCAAAGAGATTGCGCAAAGCCTAAACGTAGCAGCTGCCCACTAAGTGCTGGGCAGCTGGGGATCTCCCCTGGTTTCTCTGTAGCTCCGTGAATAAACTGCGCCACGTTGGAGCCCTCTGGCTCAAGAAACAAATGCCCTCTGGAACCCCGTGGGCTCTGTAGCAAAAATGTGCCCCACACTGGGGGAGCGGCCCTCTGCCAACTGGGGCCATTCTACCCTCTCGTCGGAGTCCCTCTTGGGGACTCAGAATTACAAATGCCCCCTGAGACTCTCAGGCTCGAAAACAATACTGTGCCTTCGCGTTGGAGTCCCTCCCTGGGGGGACTCGAGGACAATGGCCCCTGGAGCCCTCGTGGGCTCTACTTCAACAAGAACTCTCGTTGGGGGTGACTGAAGGGGGAGCGGCCCGCTGCCTTCCGGGTCCGCTCCAGGAATGTGCTTGAGCCCCCACGGGGCTTTTAAAGAACAATGGTGCCCCCGCTTCCAGACGCCCGCACTCACCGGAGGTCTTCTGCAGCACTCCTCCGGTCTGCTGGACATACATGCGGGGCTTCACCAGTCTCCACTGGGCTCTGTGCACTCGTCGGCGGCACTTCGGGGCTCCTCTTCACTTTTGGGAGCTTCGGGGGAAAAGGCGCCGGCTTCTTCTTCCCGCGTCGGGTGGAGGCGGGGTGAGCTCCCGTCCTCTCGGGCACTAAGGACGCCTCTCCTCACCTCCTTGCACCGGAGCACGGGGTGGGCTCCCGTCGACTTCCGGTTTCGGCCCAAAGTACTTCCGGGTCGTTGCAGGCAGTGCGGCGGCCCGGAGGGGGAGGAAGCAGCTCACGATCGCAATCCAGGGTAGGCCCCCGGTGTAGATAAATAATAAAACGGGGTAGACACCCGTCTTAAAGTATAAAAAGTGCACAAAGACGCAGGGTGGGCACCTGCGCACGGGGGATAATTAAAAATATAAAACCAGCAACAAAGCGCAGCACTCGGTGCCCAGCCCAGGGTTACTAGGAGGAGAAGCGCTTCTCAGGCACAAACACCGCTCCCCAGGATGCAAAATAAAGCGCTCCCAGGCGCTAGGGGAAGCAAAAGAAGTCCAGGGGTTCCTTTTTGAGGAAATGCACCCCATCTCCCTCTTGTAGAAAATAAAGCGCTCCCAGGCGCTGCAGAACAGAGTCACAAGTCCAGGCAAAGGTCTTGTATGCAGGCAGGGGGGCAAAGGCTGGGCCCAGGATCCAGGTCACAGGGCCCTCCAGGCAGGAAGGCAGTCCCAGTGGCGGTCCTCCTGGTGCCCAGCAGCAGCAGCCCCCCTCAAGAAAGGATCCAGGAAGAGAACATTTTGCAAGGGGACACAGACCCTTTTTATACAGTAAATCCCTTTGTCTACAAGGGTGCAGGCGAGGGGCGTACCCGATACAACTGGTTCCTGAGCACTTTGTTTTGCTCAGCCCCTCTGCCTATTCACAGGATGGGTAGGGTCATCAGTCGCACCCCAGGGGGTGGAGCCAGCATTGTGTGGGGGAAAGCCCAGCCCTATTCAGGTCCCAGGTGCACTCCTCCCCAGCCATCAACATGCAGATCTCCCATTCACCACCGGGGCATACCCATCCTGACTCCTGGAGCCTGGCACACCAGCCAGCTCCAGCCAATCACAAGCAAGCACATTCACTGCACAGGCACACCAACTTCTAGAAGTGGCACTTCCACACTAGACACATTCCCGCCACACACATCATCGCGCAGCATTCAATCACACGAGTCCGTACATACCAAACTCAAGCCTGCACTCCCCACACATCAGGAACTAACATGGACACAAGCATTCCCCATGCATTCCTATGGGAGGGCAGGCCAATCTCACCACACACACGCACTTTACCTTGGGACACAGTGGTAAAGTGCGCAGAAACCAAAAATCACTAACACTGGGTCACCATAAAAAAAGCAAAAAGTTTAGGGGTGAACCTGCCAGAAGGGCCAAGTCCAACACAGAGCTTGTGCAAAGACACTGGATGTCCTGTTTTGCATATGGCCACCCTCCCATTGAATTTGGGGCACACACTCTTGTGATTGCGCCGGCACACATTTACCAATGATGCACTCTGTGTTACGGAAGTATCTGCACAAGCATCTGCAGACCCTTTTGCAGGTTGAAACTATTTACATAGTTGTGAGCCCATTGTTTTGAATAGATTAGCTTTGAGACCTTGATGATGTTTCCTGTTCATAAAGATGGCTTTGTGGGATTCTGTATGTTAGACCTTGCATCCTTGGCGTGGTTTCCCCAGTCTTTTTGCATCTACTTCCTGTACTTTTGTGTTATGTTGGACTTAGTTTTTGATGGTTTATGTACTCTGGGTACTTTACTACTGCTGATCAGTGCTACAGTGCAAGTGCACTCTGTGTAAATTATAATTCTAATTGGTTATCCATGATTTTCATATTTGATTTACTGGTAAGTCTTTAGTAAAGTTTACTATGTGTGCCTATGGCCTGTAAATCAAATGCTTCTAGTGGACTAGTAAAAGTGGTTGTGCCACCCACATGAGTAGCCTGTAAACCTGTCTCAGAACTGCCATTGCAGTGTCAGCAAGTGCAGTATTAAGCTGCCAGGTCGACCTGGCAAGCACAAACACTTGTCAGGCCCTAATCCTCCCTTTTTCTACATGTAAGACACCCCTAAGATAGGCCCAAGGTACACCCATGGGCAGTATACAGTGTATGTGAAAGGTCGGTAATGTACTGGTGTGTTTTGCATGTCCAGATAATGAAATACTGCCAATTTAACTTTTCATTATTGCAAGGACTAGCTCTCCGACAGGCTATAATTGGAGCTGCCTTGTAACATTTTGCAAGTGTAACTTTCAATTGGGAACCGCTAGATATTTGGAGTCCTGGGATCTCTCGGCTCAGAATTTAAAAACACATCTTTTAGTGAAGGTGGTTTTTAAATTGCGTGTTTGAACATGCCATTATTAGAAAGTGGGTATTTTTGTGTTTTACCATCCTGTGCCTCTGCCTGCCTGTGAAATCAATGTCTGATTTAGACTGACAGCTGAGTTGTTTTTGCATTTTCTCTAGACAGTCACACAAAGGGAGTTAAGGCGGGCCCTGAATATCCTGATGGCCAATCACCAGACTGATGGGCCTTCCTGAGCTAGAGTGGTGGGAGGGGTTGCAACTGACTCCTGGATAGGGCTGTGCCTGGCCTCTCACAATGCTATCTCCACCCCCCTGGAGTGTGTCTGGAGCCAAGGCAGGGCAAGGGAAGAGCTTGTGCACTACATAGACTATCCTTTGAAGTATTCCTATTTCAAAGGCCAAAAGGGGGATTAGTATTGGACTCAAAACCCCAAACTTTTAGAAAGCTTCTGGATCAAAAGGAGACTCTGCCAAGGAGAAAAGTTGAAGACCTGTAAGGTGGACTACTGCCCCTTTGCCGTGTGTTGCTTTGCTAGGCCAGCCTGCAGTTACTGCTGCTGATTTGGAGAGGAAAATAACTGGACTTTTATGTGTATCCTCCAATGGTTTGCGTGTGCTTGCCTCCTGTTAAGAAGTCTCAGGCAATCAAATACTTCACCTGCAGCAGCGCATCCCTGAACTCCACTGTTGGGACTTCTGACCTGCCAAGTGGTAACAATTCCAGTTCTGGGCCCTTGGAGGTTGTTCCTGTCACAAAAAGCTGCAAAAAACATACAAATTGATGCATCGCCCTTCTAACACCAGTTTTTCTGATGCAACCCACCGTGTGTGAAATTTTTTGACTCAGTAGAAATCGACACACTGCCTGCCCGCAGAGCGAATAAAACCGCCGCAGCCTGAGTTCAGTGCACTTTCTCTCTGAAGTCTGAGACCACCGCACTGACTCCAACGCACACCGTTGGAATACGGCAGAAGAAATTGATGCAGGGCCTGTTTGTCACCGCCGCATCGACCTTTAGCGCGTCCCGATTTCCACGCATCGCACCTGTGCTCCAATTTTCTATTGCATTATCTGCAGACCAGAGCTGGTTCGAATTTTGATGCATCGCTTCCCCTTACAGTCTGGATTTGACGCAACACTCCTCCTGCGTGCAGCAGAACTGATGCATCGCCTCGCCAGGGACTCAAGAATCAACGCATCACTGTGTTTTCCAATGCTTCCCTCCTCTGCGGCTGTTTTACTTTGTGGATTTTGATGCATCTAGGGTGCTTTGTGTAAAATCACTGCATACACAGAGTTCTATGGACAGAATTGCATGAAACCTTTAAAAAATCATATTTTGAGTTCTGTACGTTGGATGTTTGTGGCATTGGTCTTGTTTGGTTTAGATAAAGATACTTTATGTTTCTAAACTGGTGTGGTGTTCATTTATAGTGTTTTCATTGTGTTACTGTGTGTGTTATTCACAAATACTTTACACATTGCCTCTGAGATAAGCCTGACTGCGCATGCTAAGCTATCAAGTGGGTGAGCAGGGGTTATCTTAACTGTATTATCCCCTCACCCTGACTAGAAGGAAGGGTCCTTACTTGGACTTACTGTCTACCACTGCCAACTAGATACCCCCAATACTAACATAGTGACAATGGTTTTGTAGAGCGTGCAGTTTGTGTTGATTGATGATTGAATCATTTCATCTAGACTTACTCATTCATTCAGCACTTACGGTCTGATTTAGAGATCAGCTGATAGACTATCTGTCACAAACATGATAGATGTCCCATACGCTGCATTACAAGTGCATTATATCCAGAGGACGAGATATCCATCATAGTTCAGGCCCTTAGGCTTGCAGGATTTGAGTGTGCCATTTTTTTGTGGAAGAGAGAGCTCATGTCTTGGACGACTGAACCGGAACTAAGGTAATTATTTGGTCCAGTGATTTTTATGTCAGTTCTGTTATTTTGTTTGAGAGGATTTCAGTAGAGTGTTGTCTGAAACTGGATGTGTGTGTGTTTGTGTATATATGTTTGTGTTCATTGTTGTGAGCCACCTCCACCCATCCTTCAGACCTGGTAGGTTTCCTTAGCCTCCCCCCAAGATCATGTTCATAGTCTTGGCTTCTGTGGAGATAAAGAAAGTAGGAAGGTGAGTATCACCAACTTGTTTGGTCTAATAGTGAGATGAGTGTGAGGGCTATGGAAATCCAACACATCTTTCCTAGAAGCTCTTGCAAGGTGTAAATGAGGAATCTTATCCCAGATGTCCCAAATCAGAACACAGGAAAATCTTGATTTTTTTTAAATGAATGGACAGCCCAGTAATAATACATATTAAGAGAACGATTAGAATAAAAACCTCAAACATTGTATATCACATATTAGCTAGTGGAAAACTCCCTGACTGCCTTGTGGACTTCTGTTATTGTGCTCTCTTGTTGCTGAGTAACACAAATCCCCACTAATATCAGCTGTAGATCTCATGGTCTTTCTGAATATTGAATTGAGAAGAAGCATATGCTCTGTAGATCTGATGGTCTTTCTGAATATTGTCCTGAGAAGAAGCATATCCTCTCTCCCTCTCAGTACCCTTACAAAATGAGTCTCCCCCAGGCAAGGATCATTCAACTGACCCTATCTGAAGCTGATCTTTTCATGATTCAACTCTGTGGCCTTGATTATATTTACCATCACATACAGATATTGGTGCAGCAAGCAGCAAACTCCACATGTTATTCCTCAAAACAGTGGAATGTGTGCAAATTGCTACACCTGATGAATTCCGAACGCCGAGGATTCGATTTATATTGGGTGTATTAAGTGCCCGTGCTCTCATAATTAAGACCTAAGTCAATTCCAAGTACCCTTTGAGTTTCGTTGCAATCTTCAAAAAACACCTTCACTATTGAAAACATCTAACTTCTCAGAGAAACAGGCTGCATGCTGAAGAACTGCAGGAACTCAACTATTGCAAGTCATGGAAGCATGAATGGCGCTAGTTTACTTACAATGGGCCTCATTGCAAGTGCCCACTTTAATTGAGATACGTGTGGTAACTTCTGCTATCATACATATCACAATTAGGAGTTTGGCTGCTAATACGGCATTCCAGCTGTTTGTGGATTTCATTGGCTCTGATAAATATCACCCCAAACACCAGGACACTTTTAATAATGGTCAGCTATATATAAGATGGTCAAAGGGTATTCTGAAAAGAGACGGCATAATGTAATATTCTCAACAAAACTCACAATTCCCAAAATAATGCTAATATCCCACATTGTGTAATTATGTGCATTTTGTGCCAAAAATAGAGCAAGTGAACTGGAACAATAGAAACAAACAGAACACCAACAGCTGTTGTTTGTTGGCACTTATGTTTATGACGCATTTTTTTAAGAGGGAATCGCATCTACATTTGATGCTTAGATATAGTGCAAATGCTATTTTTTCATTGTGTTTAATATTTTCTCAACCAAATCATAATTGCTTCGTGTGAACGTCTGATGAAAGTGCAATTCAGAATGGGAGCCGCAGAATTATTCAAGCTCAGTCAACACTTACCTTCTTAATACACTTCTCACTATATCAGCCACATACAAGTACACGCATACATACATGCATTCACTATGACAGAAGCTTACTGATATACAAGCAAAGAAAGAAAAACTGGTGAAAGCCAATGACAGAAAACGGTTGCATCTTGAAGATGGTAAATTGGGTCTGAATAGGGACACAGTATAGTTGGGTCGAACATAGTGCTGTAGTGAAATGTAAGCAAATCTCCCCAATTTAATTTACAAAACGGAGCATTTGTCTATAATAAATATTGTGGATCTTATCTCCACATTTCTGACAGTATCCAGGTTGCATAAATCCCAGACTTATTAGCGCAGAACAGCTATTATATTTAAGAAAGAGAATAACAGACTTTTATTTCTTTGGAATGCTACATTTTCGGCCGCCATTGTTGTGGATGCGTACATTTAAAAGAGTATACTGTGTTCATAAAGTCCTGATATAGGGTGATAGTGTTCACTGGCTTGAGTGTGCTTTTTGAAAACACGAAAACATTACTAATCAGTGCATTTTTTGGTCCATTTAGCTTTAGATGTTTGCAATGTAGCAGCTATGTCAAAGACGCCCTGATATTTTATTGTCCCTTTCTCATTAGGGGAAGACTGTTAAAGGTCAGGGTGTCACATATACCAGGGAAAGCTGGTGGGGTGATATACTTTTAAAATTCCTGAACTATTAAAGTTGCTATAACGTAATTCACCATTCGCGACAAAGACACAACTGTCTAAATCCTCACCTTTCCATTTTTGATGAGCGATAGAGACAGTCAAAATGTGTTCTATTGATTAATTAAAATCTCATACCTTTTCTATGTAATTAAAAAGAAATTGCAGGGTGCAGGGAACCTATTTAAAAAGAAACAAAAAAAAATAAAAAATAAGACCGTCTACTGCTGCAGGGCACCAGGCAGCAGCTAAAAACAGAACATTCTAGCACTTCGTTTAACAAAAAATGCCAAAGAATTGTGACCCCAGCGTATTATATTTGCAAACCGTAATGCAATCTCACAACCTGTTATTGCTTGCTTATCCCTTATGACAATTTGGATTGCAGCCCGACAGAAACCCTTCATCCAAGATTGCTGTGAAATCCTGAAATATTTTTAAAATCATGAAACGAGATCACATGCTTTTACCCGGCAGAGTTACCTGTAAGGAAACAGTCATTAAATAGGCTAAATATACAAATATATACATGATAGAGCAAGAGTCGCAGCGCGACTTGCTCGAGTCATGAACCTCGCCCGTGTGTAATCAATTAATAATTTGTACGTCTTACTAATCTTTTATTTTTATATTTGAACGAGGTAGATGAAGCTTGTCTATGTGTTTTCTAATACGATTAATCAATGTCTTTAAAATGGCCGCCGCTTAGTAAATGGCTTCTGCGCATGCGTCAGTCACACTCACGTGTCCTGACGTAGTTATAAGTTTGGAGGGAAAAGGTGCGCATGCGTAATACACAGCTTACGTGAATAACGTGGTGATGCTCTTGTGAGAGTGTATGTGTTGCTAACATTTAAACTGCATAGTATATTTTCATAATGATAAGTTCAAAGTACAAAACGAATGATGTTGTTTACATACGTTTATTTCTATGTTCTAATTTGTTTTCGCTTACTTTTCATGTATCCTCGATTCGGAGGGGTGCTGGGATGGGGAGTCCATCTTGGAGGGTACTACTGCGCAAACTCGCCAGAAACTGCTGTGGCATTGAACAGGGGCCAAAGAAGGTGGATGCCAGAGCCACCCTGGGAAAGGGACACCTCACCCAGCAGAAATATCGTGATTGTGTGAAAATGTAACAAAAATGTATTTCTTCATTGTATTCTGTGCGGCTTTCTCATGGGAACCCCAATCTCGCTAGGCGGTACCCAGAGATGTAAATTAGGCCTCCAAATAGTCTATTCTGATTGGTGTGTTACCCAAAGCCTACCTTAGGACCAATCCAAATTGAGGGATTCTGACACTTTGCAACATTGGGGGGTGGTACACCATCCCAAAACAGTATATCTACCCTGGGTCCACCTAGGGAATTTGTCCGACTTGTCTGGTTTAGCTGACCTGTCACTGACCCAACGCACTCAATAGGTGACTGAAGAAACAGAGCACTGCGGAGTACTCTGTCCGAAATTGACCATAGACTAAGGTTTTACTAAACCTTAAAGTGCTGGCGGAGCACTTTGCTGGGAGTTCGCTGACCCAATCGGGGTCGTGATCGATAGCTGCAGAGAGGGTGGAGCGCAGGCGTTGCTTCCAAACTGCGGGTGCGGTCCTGTCCTGAGCGGTCCTGTCCTGAGGGTTTCCTGTCCTGAGGGTCCTGTCCTGATCCTAATCTGGTCTTCCTATCCTGTCCTGGGTGTCCATTCTGCACCTGCTGTCCATTGAGGGGTATCCTTCCTTGAGGGTTTCCTGTTCTTAACTGACCCGTGGCCAGGGTTTGGTTTCCACACCAGTCTAGGTAAATATCACTCTGAACATCTTGAAATCCTGCACCTTTCTATTTTCTGTCTTTTGCTTTAATAAAGACATACCTTTGCACATGTTAATTTTCCATGCTTTTTCCGCAACCATTGAATCATAAAGTCGATTGCATATTTTCATAACGTGTTCCTATGTTACCCTACCTGTTAGAAACCATATTTTGCATTGCAGTTTGTCATTTCCTGATATGGTCTAGGACTTCCTTACTTAAATTGTCTAAAGAACTTTTGCCTTAAATCATAGCGTGTCTCTCTCCATAGACTCTCCTAGTTGTATAAATGTCCCGAACTCCTGTCTCATTGTTCTGAGATAATTCTAGAATACCAGTCCTAATCGAAGCCTGTCCCATCTCTAGTGATTCATCTTAAACGTTCTAAATTCCTGATCCTTCATTTGAACTGTGTCCTGATTCCCTTAGATTATAAATGGTTGCTCTGACTTATTTGCTATTTAGCTATGTTCTTTATGTTATTCTGATTATCGATTGCTTACTTACTGTGAATTTGATGTTTTCTGAATTTTACTAAATTAGATAAAGACTTTAAAACTTCCAGTTGTCCGTGGTCATTTTACAAAAGTATTGAATGTCATTTGGGTTTGTATTTTGCTGCCTTTCCTTTTACAGCTAGCTCTCTGATCCATTGTGGTCATAGGTACCCGTGTCGGTGGATGGTAAGTCGGGTACTTCGAGGAATAACGAAAGGAAACTCACACATATCTGATAGCAGAGCGTGAGGTCATCTGATCAATGTATATGGTGATTTGAAATATATGGGCTCGAAGCCAGAAGTGGCGAAATTATTGGTCGGGTGACCCCGCGCGCTCTATCAGTATTTCTGGTAGCAGAGCTATGGTTAGGGACTAGTTAAAGGTTAGGCAGGATTAGTTAGACTAGTCAAGTCGGTAGCTGCTAGTATATTAATGCTGCTATAAGAGCGGCCATTCCGAGGGACCTGATCAATCTCTTGAGATGCGTTGCTTTTGAAATTTATGAATTGTTTTACTATTGTTATTCTTGTTCTTATATTGTTATATGTATTAATCCAAGCATATGTAAAACGTACTGTTCAGTGTTGTCGGAACTCCCCGGGGAATTGAATAGGCAAGTGGTGAATAGAATCCATTGCCTTGAGGTCGCAGGCTCAAGGAAAGTTAGGTGCAGGTTAGGTACAACCAGGAAGCACTAACTAGGGTTTTTCCTAAATACGTGTGTGAATAAATGTCAGTAACGAGGTTCATTGGCAAAATTCCAATAGTGGCGTAACCTAGTAAGAGTCACATCGGAAGAGTAGCGGGTTCATCGGAGCTTGGGTGAAAGCAAAGGGGTCCGCTGGGAAACCTTAGACTCGGATATATCCCGGAAAGAGTGGATGAGTCTAGG
The DNA here is from genome assembly GCF_964261635.1 of Lissotriton helveticus. Taxonomy (NCBI): domain Eukaryota; kingdom Metazoa; phylum Chordata; class Amphibia; order Caudata; family Salamandridae; genus Lissotriton; species Lissotriton helveticus. Next base: position 641,193,451 of record NC_136071.1, on the reverse strand, counting down.
GAAGTAACAGGTTCACTGATGCTAGAGTGAAGGGTAGGCGGAAGAGATCTACCCGCAGCGTGTGAAAAGTAAATGGAAGTAGTTTACTTGCAGTAAAATAGCTCTTTCTCTGTCTAGATACTTGAGCACTGTGGCGAATGTGTATTCGTTGTAAAATAACCAAGCACTAGCACTTTAGAAAGAAAGAAAGTTTCCGTTACCTTGTGAAGGGAGGGAGTCAGTCGCGAAGCGTCTCTGACGTCACTCTGTGCCGCGCTGGGATTGGTAGAAGCAGCGGGCGGGTAGCGGGGCTGGAATTGTGAAGGAGGGGTGAGTGCCGAAGCGTGAGAACTGTCTTGCGAAAAGGCCGCTCACCCATTGGCCGAAAATATTTGAAACGCGTGCACCCATTGGTCGCACGGAATTGCAAGACGCATTCTGATTGGAGGTAATTTGTAAACAAAGTTAAGCGTAGAAATCGCATGTGGCACTCGTATTCTCCAGAGACTAGACCCGATCCAAGAAACCAAGGGTTTGAAAGGGATCAGTGGAAAGCTAATAGATACGATATTATGTACGGAACTAAGAGAAAAATGTCCCTTGTAAATAAGATGAAGAATTACTTCAAAAAGGACAAGCCGATTAAAACTAGAGAGGGCATTGTTATTCCACCACCTAATACTCCCGCCTCTTTCATGATGTTTGACAGAGGGTACAATACCTGTGTGTGGTTAGAAAATTGGGTGAAATACACAAAAGACGACGGAATAATGGCCTTTCCGTTAGAAGGTACCTTTAATGGCAGGATCTTATTTAACTTAAGAACCCGAATGAATGAATTACATCCCAGACCGAGACTAACGCAGTATGAGGCATTAGAGGAATGGGAGATCGAGGCTTTCCAACGAGAAAAGCCGCGAATGGATAAAGGGCTGACAAAGTATTACCTAAAACTAAGACAAGAATCCCGAGATAAAAAAATTAAACAATGGAGACAGAGCATGATTGTTGAGGGACTGTTCCCCATGATGCCAGCCGAAGATCCTCCCGGGGGGGGGGAAAGAACAGAAAAGACCAAACATTGGGGACCCCTGGGAGAATCAGATGACGAATTGTTAGATGACATGTGCTTGAGAAGTCCGCCTCCTTATAATGAGGGACACCGACCTTCGAGTGCAGGAGATATTCCCCGGAGACCCCTACAGAGGGAGGAGGTCAGGTCCGTAAGTGTGGGAGGGGATTATCTAATTCCTCCTTATACCGAGAATCTGGGACCCATAGAAACCCGAAGTATTTACCCCAGGAGACCCGTGGGTGGGGAAACGGGTTATTCCCGCGAAGGAGATTTTTTCCCTCGTCCCCCTTATGGAGGAGAGGAGAGGTCCGTCGGTTCAGGAATGCCACGATTACAGTCCCGGGAGGAGGAAGATCAGAGAATTCTAGGCACCGGAAGTTTATTTCAGAAACCTAATTATGGTGGAGGGCCGAGTGAAACTCATCCCACTGCCCCGACTTATGCTCCCATTCTGACCCCGCAGGTGTTACATGGAAACACACTGGACAGGTTGTTGGAAGAAAAGGAACGCGAAGCATTAGGAAATCAGAGAACTGAGATAATACAGAAAATGTCACAGCTAAATGCAAGTCCCGAAGCCTTGACGATCCCAGTAACAATCGGACCGGTGGTCCCGTTGTATGGGGACCGTCAAGGAAGTCCAAAACCTCCTGTAATTACTCCTGTCATTGCACCGACCAGACCAGAGCCCTTAATTATAGACGACCAAACCAGTGAGTGCGAGTCGGAGGTCTCGCTGCTAGATCTGCCCATTAGAAAGACTGGAAAAAGGATACCGAAGCCACACACGTTTAGTGCGAGGGAAATTCAGATGGAATCGACCTCAGGTACTAGGAGTGTCACATTGGTGACTCCTGAAGAAATCGAAAGATGGAGTCAAGAATTGGAAAAACAAGCGTCCCCAACGAAGCCTTTAGATCTTTACAAGCTGAGAGTAGAAATAGAGGAATTGATGGCAGGAAACGTAGGATTAGACAGATTAAATACCTACTCTGAAGACGAAATGCTGTTCATCTGCAAAAGTCTCACTCGAAATACCAGAGTACTTCATGAAAAACTGACAGACACAGCTGCCAGCATGGGAATAGATATTTCTAGATCGAAACCGCTGCGAAAATCATACAGGGCGGATTTCTCAGACAAAGATTTGGAAAACTTGAATATGTCGGGGAAGAAAGCACAGGTCAAAGAACTATTGACAGTATTGGAGAAATGGGGAGATGTGGACAGGTGGAAAGCCAGATGGTCCAAGAAAAAGGATGAGGCCAGGGCTAGGCAGGCAACTCCCGAATTCTTACTAAAAGAAGCTGAAAAACCCGAACAGTTATGCCCCATGCGCGAAGTACCAGGTGGAAGGTATGTGCACGTTCCATGGTCCAGACAGGATATTGTGTCCTTTACTAACGATTTCCCCAAATTACGCGAAAAGCCAGTGGACTGGTACCGGCAGGTGGAAAGGTTTGTAAAGGTGCAAAAATGCCTGTGGAAAGACCTGGATGGGTTTTTCGACATTGTGGTCCCGGTAGATCTATGGACTGAGTGTAAAATAGCCATAGCTTGGCCTAGTGAGGAATACCCGAGAGATGGCAACACAGGGGAACCATCGATAGAAGTGATGAAAAAATATGAGCAAGTAATTCAGCATCTGAAACTAAAAGTGCCAGCAAAGGAAACTGATTGGACCAAGATAGATAGAACCACGCAGGAAAGAGACGAGACAGTGCATTCCTTTTATGAAAGGCTGTTGCAGGTGTTCAAAACATACAGCGGTATAGACAACATCGAGATGAAGGATATGACACATTTTATTTACAGGTTTGTAAATGGTTTAAGACCCGAAATTTGTCAGTGGATAAAAGATAACAAAATCTGTTGGCATACTAAAAAGATGGATGAGGTCCTGCGGTATGCAAAGTACTGCGAGGACGAGATGGCAGAAAAGAAAAAGGCTCTCAAGGAGAAGGTTATGTGGGCTCAAGTGAAGCTCGCAGAACAGCAGGAAAAACAGTTGAATAAAATGGCCAAATCCAATGAGAACAAAAGTCCTGGGGGTGGGGGAGGAGGAAAGCCCCGGCCCAAAATGAGCAGGGAGGAGACAATGAAGAAATTTCCATGCCACCAGTGCGGGGAAATTGGACACTGGCGAAACGAGTGTCCTTATCTGCAGGATGATAACTCCCAAACACCTGATTTAATTCCACAGACGCAGAAAGAAAGACCAAGAAAGACACAACAACAGGTAAAAACGATTCAGTTGCCCAGAGCACCAAAGCAAGTATTTAAAGGAAAATCACCACAGGGTGATGACATAGAAGTCTGGGGATGCAATGAGAACAGAAATACAGCAACTTCGCAGTATTTACTCAATGATACCTTCCTTTGTGATGACCAGTACTGACGGGGCCTGAGAGGGGAGGACAAGGAGTGCGTACTTGGCGCCTCCTTGCCGGTAGACCAGTCCGGACCATATATTGAAGGAAAGGTTGACGGAAATGATGTCACTTTTCTGTTGGACACTGGCGCTACCCGTTCTACTGTAAGGACAGTGGACGTTCCAAACTTACCCCTCTCGGGAGAAGCCATCCAAGTAGTGGGTGTATCTAATCAATTGATTAGTACTCCTGTTACTGAACCCATGGAGATCTCAATTGGAAATTTTAAACAAATGCATAGATTTGTCGTTTGTGACACCAGCCCAGTGAACCTACTGGGACGTGATTTGCTGTGCAAAATGAACTGTACCATCTTTTGCACATCAAAGGGTGTTGAAATTCAGACCCCAGATGAAGATGGCATTTATAAATTAATGTTAATCAGACCTGACTCAGAAATTAAACAAATGACTATGCAGGATTTGCCCAAAGAACTCCAAGAAACAGTGAAGCCAGAGGTATGGGACTTTACCGGAAAAGATGTAGGATTAATGAAAAACGTAGACCCCATACAGATAGCCATCAAGGACAATGCAGTGTATCCTAATACTAAACCCTACAGAATGAATGCAGAAGTGAGAGCAGGTGTTGCCCTGGAAATACAGAAATTGCTAGAAGGAAACATCATACAGGAAGTAATGAGTAGCCCATGCAACTCACCGATTATGGGCATCAAAAAGCCTAGTGGCAAGTACAGAGTAGTTCAGGACCTAAGAAAGGTAAACAAAATAGTGGTTCCTTGCCTCCCTATTGTCCCGAACCCAGCAGTGATTCTGTACCAGATTCCCTGGGATGCTGAGTGGTTCACTGTGATAGACCTGTGTCATGCATTCTTTTCCATTCCCTTGCATCCAGACAGCAAATTTCTTTTCTCATTTGCCTTCAACAGTCACGTGTATGTCTGGAACAGGGTCCCCCAGGGGTACACAGAGAGCCCCTCTATCTTTAATCAGATCTTGAAAAAATGTTTGGAAACTTTGGTCTTACCTCGAAATTCTGTCTTGGTGCAATACATTGACGACCTCTTGGTGGCGTCCAAAAGTCATAGGGACTGTGTGATTGACACCATTGCCCTACTGAATCACCTGGGTGAGAAGGGCCATAAAGTGGCCCCTGAGAAATTGCAGTTCTGTACAAAATCAGTGAAATATCTGGGGCACCAGATAGAGAAAGGCGTCAGGAAAGTAACGTCAGAAAGAGTAAGGATAATTCAAAAGATGCAGTTACCCCGTACTCAGAAAGAAATCAGAATGTTCCTTGGAGTGATAGGATACTACAGGCAATGGATTGTGGGATTTGCAGTCCTAGCTAGACCCTTGATAAAAATGACCAAAAGAGGAGCACCAGATATTGTAGAATGGGATGATGAAAGCTTAATGGCCTTCACAAAACTGCGAGATTGTCTGTGTACAGCCCCTGCATTGGGAATGCCAGACTATTATAAGGAATTTGCCCTATTCTGTGACACTCGCGATAATTGCGCGTTGTCAGTCCTAACTCAAGAACATGGCACAACCAGAAGGCCAGTGGCATATTTCTCTGCCACCCTGGATCCAGTGGCTGCTGGATTACCAGGATACCTGAAAGCAGTAGCTGCTACTTGCACAAGTTTAGAGCAGAGCGAATCCATTGTCATGGGACATCCTGTAACTGTGTATGTTCCACATGGAGTGGTAATTTTGTTAACAAGAACGAAAACTCAGTATCTCACCCCTAGTCGGCTGACTAAATACGAGAGGATTCTCGTGGGTGCTGCGAATGTAAACATTGTCAGGTGCAACATTCTGAACCCCGCCACTCTGCTTCCAGACTCAATGGATATGGAAGGTGGGGAGGAAGAGGAACATAACTGCATTGATTTGACAGAATTTTGCACAAAACCACGCCCAGACATTAAAGAAACACCTTTGCCTAAACATGACATGGAATTGTTTGTGGATGGTTCATGCCTAAGACATGAACAAGGAGGCCTGAGTGCTGCCTATGCGGTAGTCTCCATAACGAAAATTATAGAAGCAGGTTATCTATTTGAAGTAAAGTCTGCACAAGTAGCCGAATTGATCGCTATGATAAAAGCTTGCAAAATTGGGAAAAACGTACGCCTAACAGTGTATACTGACAGTCAGTACTGTTTTGGGGTTGTGCATGACTTTGGCCAATTATGGCTACAAAGGGAGTTCCTGACTTCATCAGGTACCCCTATTCAAAATGGAAAAGTTGTTCAAGACCTTTTAGAGGCAATCCAATTACCAAAGGAATTGGCAGTGGTCAAGTGTACTGCCCATAAGAGGGACTTTGACCCTGTATCATTGGGAAATGGTTTTGCTGATCAAGTGGCACAATTATGCGCCAGGGACCGATATATCATAAATCCAAAACGGGGAGGGCCCGGAACCAGCTGCCAACTTCAGGTGTTTGAAGAAGTGCCTACATGGGATGAAGTGAGAGAATGGCAGCAGGCGGCACCGTGGCAAGAGAGACAGTAGTGGAAGGAAGAAGGGTGTAGACCAAGACGTGAGGATGGTGTCATCTTGGGCCCAAATGGTATGCCTGTGTTACCCAGACACTTGCTTGGCACAATGGCGAGATTGATACATGAGGGATCACACATTGGTAGGGACGCCATGATTCTGGTATTCCAACAGACTTGGTACAGTAAAAAGTTCAGGAAAGTAGCAGAATCCCTCTGCCAGAGGTGCCTGTCATGTCAAAAGATGAACCCAGGCAAGAGAACAATGGTGGAACTAGGGAAAATAGGGAGGTCAGCGGGTCCCTTTGTGAGAATACAGGTTGATTTCATTACCATGCCACGTTGTGAAGGGAAGCGTTATGTCCTTGTCATTGTCTGCCTATTTTCAAAGTGGGTGGAAGCTTACCCTACTCCCCAAAGTGACGCACTGACAGTAGCAAAGTGTTTACTGAAGGAACTGATACCTAGATTCGGGGTTCCAGTCACTATTGAATCAGATAGAGGCCGACATTTTCAAAATGATGTGATCGACCAACTCTGTAAGGCATTTGGGATCTCGCAAAAACTCCACTGTGCATATCATCCAGAGGCTTCTGGAGTGGTGGAACAAATGAACGGGACTATCAAGACGAGACTAGCGAAACTGTGTGATGCATCTGGCATGACCTGGGTAAAAGCCCTGCCTCTGGTTCTGATGGGACTCCGAAGTATTCCAGACCGGAAGACAGGCCTGAGCCCCCATGAAATCCTGATGGGAAGAGTAATGAGACAAGCATGGGTGCCAGGAAGCAAATTGTTGAGTATTACTGATGATTTGGTGCTTGAATACTGCAAGAGATTAGGTGACCAAGTGCGTTATATCTCTCGCCAGATCGGAGAAGACGCCGTCGCCAATCCAACGACTCCTCTCCACAAACTGGTTCCCGGGGACTGGGTCAAAATAAAGAAGCATACTCGGTCGAGCTGCCTGGAGCCGAGGTGGGGAGAGAAGCGCCAAGTGATCCTGGTGACGACCACAGCAGTGAAGTGTGCAGGTGTTCCCCATTGGATCCACGCCAGCCACACCCAGAAGGTAGAACCCGACAAGGAGCCTGGTGAAGAAGACGGTCCAGCGGGGGGGCCTGCAGAAGCAAGGCCAGAAGTAACTGACGACGCACAGCCCAGTACCAGTCGAGCTGAGGGGTCTGCAGACGTTGGTCCAGGAGTGGTTGATGACGAGCTGCCCAGAGTCCAGCCTGCTGAAGGGTTCCCAAAAGTTGGTCCAGAAGTAGCTGATGACGAGCTGACAAACATATGGCCAGATGAGTGGATACCCTTGATTGACCTCACCGAAGACCCGATCAGAACAAGCGAACGAATTTGGAAAGGTAGAGAGTGGAATAGAGAGGAAAAGCAAGGCACAGGCGAAGAACCTCAGACTCTTGAGATTCACATCAAAACTGAGGAAGGAGAAGGTCAGACAGGGACTGAGCAAATAATTGATACACCTCCCCAAACTCCAGAAGGGGGAAAACAACAGATTAGACCTAGTAAAGAGATTCGAGCGGAAGAAAGTCAAGAGATCGAAGTGCTCGAACAGGATCAGACAGGGTTAGGAGAATTGTTCAGGAAACAGAAACAGAGACATTTGAAAAGCAAACTCAAGACTCTCCTGAACCAGGCCAGATTAGTAACCAGGCAGAAGAAATAGATGCAAGTCCTGGAACTAGTGAGATAGGAAGGGACGAAGTAGCAGAATTGCCACAAACTAATGAAAAGAAAAGGGCAAGAGAAGAGAACAAGGTCTCAGTGCCAACCAAAAGACTTAAGAAAAGAAAGCACATTGAGCCCGGATTCATAAAGAAATTGAGGCTGAGGATAAAAACGGTAGAAGAAAAACGTGCAGAAGAGAGGAGAAGTGCTCGCATAGCAGAGCAGCCAGAAGACACTTCCAGAAGAAGGAGCGATCGAATAAAAAGACAAAACAAAAAGTACAAGTCTCCTGAATGGACGCTCGTTTTGGAAGAATTTGAAGATCTTGATATAACTGACGAAAGCGACGGAGAACCCGTCCCTGAGTACTCTGCCGAAGAAGAAGACGAGCCACCGTGAATTTGCACAAAGTAAGCTACTCGTGTAAAGTCACAAAGAGGGGTCGAGAAAACTTCTTCTGAGCCAAAATGTCTGATTCAAGCGTGAGTGGTAGACCTAGTCGCAGTTGTTGCAAAACATGCTGCAAGGTATGTGTATGTAGTATAGTTATACTGATATTAGTTTGGATAGGACTAACAGTTTTCATTCCCTTTGCGGTGAGCAAAAATACTAACGTTGACCCTACTGAGATTGTAAATACTGACAATGAGGAGCTGACAACACAGAGTGTAGCAAGACATGAGAGAGCACTTAGACAAACAAAACGAGACTTAGAAGCATCAGATGAGTGAGGACTACATTATCATGGAGTTAAGAATAAGACACATTTAAATGTTTTCGCAAACTTGTTAATACACTATGTAGAGACTATGGAAATTGAAGATTGCTATGTCTGCATGAAGCTACCTACCTCTGTAGCTGAAGGCGTGACATACCATCACCTGCCCCTGACATATGGAATCTCCTGTAGCATTTTAGCAAGCTTATTTTACAAAAGAGGACCGTTACAGTACTATTACTCTAACAATGACGTGATCTTTTCTGAACTTCCTATACGTGGGAACTTGAATCCTGTACATACCAAAAGTGACGTTACTCGCTACATGGGCGAATACTTTCTGACTATAGGTAATATCGACATAGGTGACGCACACAGAGATAACTTGACTTGTTCTTTGCGTGAGCAGGAAAAGATGTTCCTGAACATGGCAGAGAAAAGGAGAATAAAAATACAAAGAAAGGCAGATGACGAGAGACAGAAAACGCCAAAATGGGCTGAGAACATGGAAGGCACCTCAAATGGTGGGGCGGGTCCTGCTCTGTTGCTGGATTTTGAAAAGAAAGGCAAGCTATGTCTTCACCGCGAGAAGACTAGCTATTATAATAACATTTTCATTGGTTCCAGTGAATGTGAACATAATTACAAGGTAATTGGAGGATGGGGTTTCAAAAATGGGTCAGAGCCTGTGTTTCCTGGAATTTATTATATTTGTGGGGACAAGGCCTATTTCAAATTGCCGGATCACTGGTATGGAAGTTGCTACTTTGGCATTGTCTTCCCGAAAATATACCATGTGAACAAAGTTGCTGGAAGCAGTGAAAATACTAATGGCTTAGTGCGTAGTAAAAGAGAAAGCGTAGGTGAAATAATGGGTAGTATTTTCAGTGCACTGATACCTGGAGTGGGAGTGGTTCTGAACACTCACAGAATTTGCAAATTGTCCACTATAGTGGATGTGTTGTCTACTGACACAGCTCATGGATTTCTGCTGGTCAATACCGAGATGGTTGCGATCAGATCAATGGTTTTGCAGAACAGACTTGCTCTTGACACTTTAGCAAAAGAGGGCGGAGTCTGCCGGATGTTGAAGGCGCAACATTGTTGCACTTATATTCCGGATAAAAGTGTGCAGCTCAAAAGATACGTGAAAAACATTACTAATTTGGAAAGGGAACTCAAACCACTCGAGGTTGACAGTGCCTGGAAGAGACTGGTAGATGGTCTCTCAAATGTAGGTCATTGGCTTGCTAGTTTAGGTAAAAGCTTATTGTTCAAGGTACTGATGCCAATTGGAATTATAGGTCTTATCCTATTTTTCATATTTGTCTGTTGCAAATGTCGTAAGCACACCAGAAAGCATCAAGTGAATGCCAGAGGAGTGAAACGAAGTGTGGATGAGCTTGAACTAGAGGAAATGAATAATCAGATATACAAAAGGGTGAAAAATTCTCACCCTACCAAAAATGAGAAAGAAAAACTAAATTGCTTGTTGGAAGAAATAGAGCTGTATAAAGTGTGAAGAAGTTGGCATCTGGTTCCATTATTTTTGTGATGATAGTAAATATCATCAAAGAGGGGATTGATAGAGCAAGAGTCGCATCGCGACTTGCTCGAGTCATGAACCTCGCCCGTGTGTAATCAATTAATAATTTGTACGTCTTACTAATCTTTTATTTTTATATTTGAACGAGGTAGATGAAGCTTGTCTATGTGTTTTCTAATACGATTAATCAATGTCTTTAAAATGGCCGCCGCTTAGTAAATGGCTTCTGCGCATGCGTCAGTCACACTCACGTGTCCTGACGTAGTTATAAGTTTGGAGGGAAAAGGTGCGCATGCGTAATACACAGCTTTCGTGAATAACGTGGTGATGCTCTTGTGAGAGTGTATGTGTTGCTAACATTTAAACTGCATAGTATATTTTCATAATGATAAGTTCAAAGTAAAAAACGAATGATGTTGTTTACATACGTTTATTTCTATGTTCTAATTTGTTTTCGCTTACTTTTCATGTATCCTCGATTCGGAGGGGTGCTGGGATGGGGAGTCCATCTTGGAGGGTACTACTGCGCAAACTCGCCAGAAACTGCTGTGGCATTGAACAGGGGCCAAAGAAGGTGGATGCCAGAGCCACCCTGGGAAAGGGACACCTCACCCAGCAGAAATATCGTGATTGTGTGAAAATGTAACAAAAATGTATTTCTTCATTGTATTCTGTGCGGCTTTCTCATGGGAACCCCAATCTCGCTAGGCGGTACCCAGAGATGTAAATTACGCCTCCAAATAGTCTATTCTGATTGGTGTGTTACCCAAAGCCTACCCTAGGACCAATCCAAATTGAGGGATTCTGACACTTTGCAAAATTGGGGGGTGGTACACCGTCCCAAAACAGTATATCTACCCTGGGTCCACCTAGGGAATTTGTCCGACTTGTCTGGTTTAGCTGACCTGTCACTGACCCAACGCACTCAATAGGTGACTGAAGAAACAGAGCACTGCGGAGTACTCTGTCCGAAATTGACCATAGACTAAGGTTTTACTAAACCTTAAAGTGCTGGCGGAGCACTTTGCTGGGAGTTCGCTGACCCAATCGGGGTCGTGATCGATAGCTGCAGAGAGGGTGGAGCGCAGGCGTTGCTTCCAAACTGCGGGTGCGGTCCTGTCCTGAGCGGTCCTGTCCTGAGAGTTTCCTGTCCTGAGGGTCCTGTCCTGATCCTAATCTGGTCTTCCTATCCTGTCCTGGGTGTCCATTCTGCACCTGCTGTCCATTGAGGGGTATCCTTCCTTGAGGGTTTCCTGTTCTTAACTGACCCGTGGCCAGGGTTTGGTTTCCACACCAGTCTAGGTAAATATCACTCTGAACATCTTGAAATCTTGCACCTTTCTATTTTCTGTCTTTTGCTTTAATAAAGACATACCTTTGCACATGTTAATTTTCCATGCTTTTTCCGCAACCATTGAATCATAAAGTTGATTGCATATTTTCATAACGTTTTCCTATGTTACCCTACCTGTTAGAAACCATATTTTGCATTGCAGTTTGTCATTTCCTGATATGGTCTAGGACTTCCTTACTTAAATTGTCTAAAGAACTTTTGCCTTAAATCATAGCGTGTCTCTCTCCATAGACTCTCCTAGTTGTATAAATGTCCCGAACTCCTGTCTCATTGTTCTGAGATAATTCTAGAATACCAGTCCTAATCGAAGCCTGTCCCATCTCTAGTGATTCATCTTAAACGTTCTAAATTCCTGATCCTTCATTTGAACTGTGTCCTGATTCCCTTAGATTATAAATGGTTGCTCTGACTTATTTGCTATTTAGCTACGTTCTTTATGTTATTCTGATTATCGATTGCTTACTTACTGTGAATTTGATGTTTTCTGAATTTTACTAAATTAGATAAGGACTTTAAAACTTCCAGTTGTCCGTGGTCATTTTACAAAAGTATTGAATGTCATTTGGGTTTGTATTTTGCTGCCTTTCCTTTTACAGCTAGCTCTCTGATCCATTGTGGTCATAGGTACCCGTGTCGGTGGATGGTAAGTCGGGTACTTCGAGGAATAACGAAAGGAAACTCACACATATCTGATAGCAGAGCGTGAGGTCATCTGATCAATGTATATGGTGATTTGAAATATATGGGCCCGAAGCCAGAAGTGGCGAAATTATTGGTCGGGTGACCCCGCGCGCTCTATCATACACAATATCTTAAATGATTAGCAAATGTGTTGAACAGACTTCAAATGCATGTAATTAACCATAGATATAATCTGCAGACCAAACAACTGCAGACATGCACCTTTCAAGCTATTATAATGAGATGTCATTAGTAATGTCAGCAATAATGTCATTTAGCATGTTATCCGTGATGTATTATCAATCAATCAAGAATTTGTATAGCGCGCTACTCACCCGGAGGGTCTCAAGGCGCTTGGGGAGGGGGGTCGGCTACTGCTCGAACAGCCAGTTCTTGAGTTGCTTCCTGAAGGCGAGGTGGTCTTGGGTAAGACGGAGGTGGATGGGGAGGGAATTCCAGGTCTTTGCTGCCAGATAGGTGAAGGATCTTCCTCCCATGGTGGCTCTTCGAATGCGTGGAACGGCGGCGAGGGCGTGGCTGGTTGATCGTAGTTGGCGGGTCGGAGTGTAGAAGGTCAGGCAGTTGTTGAGGTACCTTGGGCCTAGGTCATGGAGCGCTTTGTGTGCGTGCGTGAGGAGGCAGAACGTGATTCTTTTGCTGACGGGGAGCCAATGCAGGTCTTTCAGGTGTCCGGAGATGCGGCTGTGACGGGGGATGTCCAGGATGAGTCGTGCGGAGGCGTTCTGGTCTCTTCTGCAGTTTGGCTGTGGTTCCGGTGTAGAGGGTGTTTCCATAATCCAGTTGGTTGGTGACGAGTGCCTGGGTGACTGTCTTCCTGATTTCGGTGGGGATCCATCGGAAGATCTTACGGAGCATGCGTAGGATGTTGAAACATGATGACGAGACGGCGTTGACTTGTCTGGTCATCGATAGGGAGGAGTCCAGGATGAAGCCCAGGTTGCGTGCGTGGTCCGTTGGTTTGGGTGCACTGCCTAGGGCCGGGGGCCACCAGGAGTCGTACCAGGCAGATGGTGAGGATCTCAGGATGAGGACTTCCGTCTTGTCTTAAGCGAGGTCGTAAGCTTTAACGGCTGAATTTCAAAGGATTTTGTTTTTTTAAACATGAGTTGTTTTGTTATTTTAACACCTAACTCCAATTCCACTTTATTCTTTGCTTATTTTTAAGTGAAATGCTAGGATTTTGTAATGTAAGTGTGCATCTCATTTTCATAATTAACTTTAACATCACTTTCACCTCTGGCTTTTCAGTGAATTTCTGAGGTTGATTTATAGTAAGGTAAGATCTTAACCAAACCTCATCGAGCTATAATACCACTTAAAAAAAGTTTTTGAGTGAATTTCTCAGGCCTTCTACTATGATTTCTTGACACATCATCAGCAGCAATTTTGCGGTGCATTTTAAGGGAATCTACGCTGCCCCTCTGTTATAATTGATTTGTGTCTTTGGCTGTGTCCTCCTTGCTGCTCAACTAGTATGAGTGTTAGAATCCCTGATGACCTCATGGAATGTTTGAGTGCCCGGCTTGTGTGTGGAGTGTCAGTTGAGAGGCAGGCTGAGCGGTAGGGAGGCTGCTCCTGGTGGGGTTATTTCCATCTACCTATCTTCTTCTAATGAACTTAGCCTGGAACTAAGCATTAATAAATCCAACCTATTTTATACACCTGGCTCCAAGGACTTTCAAGTATTACATTTGGCAACAATTTAAAGAACTTACGCCTGGAGGAAAGAGACTGTGCTTAAAGGAGCCAAGGAATTACTGGAACTAAGGAACCTACTAAAAACATTGGAACTACAGAAACCTTAGTTAAAGGAAACACCTTGGTCAGCTCCACCAGTGACCTTCTACTGCTGTTTTGGTGTAACTACTGTGGAGATTGCAGCTGGCCTTACTACAGTCATGAGTCACCCTGCTGAGTTGAGTTGCCAGCAACAACTGGTGCTTGGAAAATGGCACCAGCGACGTATGTTGATGGACACCGGCACTCATGTGAAGAGTTACATTTCAAAAAATAAGCACAGATTGGTAGGCAGCTTAGCGAATTGTCAGAAGCTAATCAACTTTATGTGGAGGGTACCGGTTGCATTCTGCACATTCGTGGTGTGTTTCGTAAAGCAAAGTTTTACACCCTTCAAACTGAGAAGCCAACAGTCATTCGAGAGAACTGTCATTTTAAGTGCGCAGCGATCTGCAGTGAATAAATTACTGTGCGGAGCATCGTGACATCTTGAGGTGAGCAATTTATGTTTAACTTGTGAGGAAATCAGCAGTTACTGTGTTTGCTTGGCCTCACGGAGAGCTGCACGCAACGCAAGCCATTGCATCAGTGACTTCGCTTTTGGTGTTTCCGTGCTGCTGGGGCCGGCGATGAAAGGGACCACACGCCCCAGGAGCGAGCGGGGCCGATATCGGACTTGCAGCCCCTCCCCCCACGTCATCGGGGAGGTTTAACCAACTGGTTTTTCCCGCAGCGCGGGACGCGCACAGGCAGACGCCAGGCTAAGCCCAGGCGTCCGTGGCCGTCAGGGGCCGAAGGAGGCCAGGCAGGGCAACAGAGTCAACATCCTCCTCTCGGACTATGTAAGATATTGTTTGATTATTGCAAAGCGGGACTGGAAAAATTCTGTATACTCTCTGGTGCAGGTTGCAGCTTGTTGAGTGTTACATGTGCATATGTTACCGTTTGTAGGGTTTTAATTTTTCTGTTTATTAGGGCGACAATTCACTGTCTTGTGGGGGCACACCTAGAATGGAAAAACAAAAAAATGGTAAAGGGAAAGGGGTAGTTGGCACCCTAGATGCCTTCCTAATAAGAGCCGAATCTGCTATAATCCATGAAATTAAATTAACAGAACGTAGATTGCCCCTAGATTCCCAAATGCTGCAGAGTCGTTATACGACTACCAGCCCAACCCCAAATGAGGAAATGGCTGATGGAGGACTACAAAGTAATGGGTATCCTGTATCATCGGCTAAATCCCCCAGTATCCAGGAGATCTTACACTCTCCTGTTTTCAGTGACAAACCTAATGTAGTCACGAGGGCACAAAAATCCAAGCAAATAAATGGAAGTTGTTTTGTTCCGCCTGCTAAAAAACGAAGGGGACAAGCAATAAATAAATCACGTAAACAGACTCAGCATACATCTAAGCCCCCGGTAAGGAAGTATACACAAGAGGTTATAGAATTCACACCCGAGCCTGTATCCAAGGCAAGTAAAGATATAGCTTCGGTAGATATAGCACCTACATCAATCATACCAACTATAGAACAGGGCCTGGAGGAAAGTTTTTGGTTTAAGATGAAGTGGCAATTATCGCTCATTTAAAACCTGTCCTCCACAAATTGACGGCCATTGAAAGCAGGTTATCGCGCTTAGAGAACCAACATTCTAGTGTTTGTGTTTCACACCCTGAAATAAGACCCAGTTTGAATAAGCCCAAAGGAAATTCTAGTAGCGGGGGCACATATAAATCAGATTATTTGGGGAAAAGTATAATACATGATGGGAACCCAAGGGGAATACAAGTGATGCTGGTCTCCACTTAAATGCCATCTCAATGGACACGGATGGCCCTACCCAGTATGGTTTTCAGGTCACAAACCCTCCAAGTATCAACAAAGCTTTAGGGGTGTAAAATATTCATAATGAAGGTACATTAAATACGGCTACTGCTGTGGAACGCCATTCACGCCATCTGCCCTACAGTGGCCCAGATTCAACCCTTAATCTGCCTCCACAAACTACACCCTATATTGTTGTTTTAGCAAATGTCCACCCTCTAGCCCTTGGAGAAGGTGAAGATTGGTCCTCTTTGAGGAACAAATCTTTACATCTTGTAAATGCCAAGACGGGCATAAATTATAATCTCTTGTTCTCAGAACTTAAGATGGCACGTAGGGTTAGATGGGTTGGACCAACTGAGAAATCCTTGGAGGGAGATTGTATTGTCTTGATGTTTAGGCCCCGGGGTCTGGTAAGAGCTATAATTGAAAGGGTGACCGACCAAATCATGGATAAGTCTGGTCTTGATACTACCCTTGGGCTTTTTCTATCGTCCTCCTATATGGCGACCTAGTCTAACAGAAATAGAGCGCCAAACAGGACCAAAACCGCAGCCACAGTTTCCACCGTGGTACCATGTACATCGTTTTGAGCCCCTGAGTACCTTGGCTGAGGTTGATTGACTACAGTTAGAGAGTTTAATGGAAAATAATGCTAGAGACATTGTATTAACTCCAACTTTCTCTAGGAAGACTGGTGAGCACACACTCTCTGCTGACCCCTTGGGCAACCATAGTGATTTGCAGTTGTCCTATAATAATAATAATAATAAAACGCCGGGCCCAATAAAAGAGAATGAGGGCAAACAGAACATTACACGAGCCAATCATATAGTAGAAGAGAACAGGCCTAGTAAACATTTTGGTTTAGCAAATAGCCAACCTGATAGTTGTACTCTCCGCCTAATTTCGTGGAATGTGGCAGGCATCTCGCGAAGGTTGTCAGATGAGGTGTGGATAGAGTATATTAAATCCTTTGACATTATCTGTCTCCAAGAAACTTTGAGTAGAAAGTATCTTTTTTTAGATGGATATAATTCATTAGTCGCCCAGGCTGAACCATCCCTGGCTGGGAGGGCAAAGGGTGGCTTAATGACCTCAATTTCGGTACGGAATATATCCCTAAAGATAGAAAAAATATTGGCTTCTCCATGGTACCAACTTACTTTGTGTACTAATCTGATTGTTATACCCTTGCTTCTAATTAATTGGTACTATAATATTTTTGATACGCAGACGTCAGTTATTATTGATTCTTTGCAGGCGGAAATTACTAAAGTGACCGAAAAAATCTCTCCCTTGTGTATCATGTGGTTGGGGGATTTTAACTGTACTTTATGTCAATATAGTGGGAGTCAGGCCTGTGGGCTATTTGACACCAATGAACAACCCAGGCACATTTTAAGCATACGATACAGGGTGATGCATTAAATAATATCATTGTGGTAAATGATCTTTGTATACTTGACACTTTGACCAACATACCAACGGTACCTATTCCAACTTTTCAGGGGGCCGGGGGTGTATGAGTGTAATACATTTTACGTTAATTTCTAATAGATATGTTCACCTTGTTGATGACTTCAGGGTAGAACCAAGTCCTGCCAGCGATCTTAACCCCCTTGTTCTATCATTGAGTACTGTGTTATCAAGGGAAAAGTCCCTTGAACAACCAATAATATATAACCATAATCAAGGGATAAGGATAAAATAGAACAAGATTGATCCTAAAATATTGGAGGAAACGATTTTCAAAGCCAATTTATCGCAAGTGATGACCTGTTTGACGGTCACCTCTGACCCAGAGTTGATATTACAGAACTTTGAAGCTCTCTGTAAGAGTGTGGCCATAAACTTGCTTAAACCTGCTAGGAAGGGTAGCATCCCGGATATGACATGGTTTAATGTTGAATGCTCCGCAGTGCAAACAGCTTTGAGGAAGGCACTACATGTAGTCCCTCGGGATAAAGTAACGGTTAAGAATGCAATACAAATCTATAAACAGGCTATTGAAAAAAGGAAAATAAAATTGAAGAAGCAGGTTTGGGATGACCTTGAGAAAGCTAGTGACCTGAGAGATAGCAGGATATTTTGGGAGGTCATAAATTGCCAGCTTTTTAGTAACGAAGATAGGACTATGGTTTCGCATATAACTGGGGAGGTTTGGGAGGCCCATTATTCTAATATATTTAACCCAAAGGGCATCTTATTATGAAATGAATTTGAGGATGACGCCCCTTTTAATATCCAGACCGCACGGCAGCTTAGTTTATCGCTCTTGTTGGGAGAAGTGGAGGAGGCTTTGAGAAAAGGTATTGCTCTCAAGGCACAAGGGCCTGATGCTGTACCCCTGGATTTGTTTAAAAATAATCCCCAAGTCTGGGCACCTCTGCTGCTAAACGTTTTTAAGGCGACTATTGTGGGACGCATTCCATCATCCTGGAAAGAGGCGGTAGGTTTGCCCATTTTTAAAAATGGAAATAAAAGCGATCCCTGTTGCTATAGACAAATCTCCTTAATAGATGCCTCCGGCAAACTATTGGGGACAGTGATATTAGCACGCCTGGAGACATGGGCGAATGCCTCCGGCATAATCGTTGACACCCAATATGGTTTTAGGAGAGGCAGGGGAACCACGAAACAGTATCTCAATTTGGCCATGATTATGGGTAAGTACATAAAGGCCAAGGGTGTGTCAATTCACCAGGCCTTTATGGACTTATTGATTGCATTTGACACTGTGTTTAGGGGAAAGCTGTGGCTGCTAATGGAGTCTATGGGATTCGAGGAGCCGCTTGTCACTTTGTTGCGTAGATTGTATGCTGTTACTTCTGTAGCCATACAATATGGTCCAGGTGGTGAAAAAAATGGGCCAATTGCCTCAACTGAAGGTGTCCGCCAGGGCTGTATTCTAGCCCCCTTTCTGTTTTTAGTATACACAAATGGTTTAGAACACTTTTTATTGCAACAGGTTTAGATTTTCCCAAAATAAATGGCAAATACATACCTTTATTGTCATATGCGGACGATACTGTGCTGATGACACTAACAGCAAATAGTATGCAAAAATGTCTGAATGCTTTTAACGAATTCATGTTGGGACTAGATCTTAGGGTTAACTTTACTAAATCATTCGCAATGGTTTGCGGTTCAAATAGAACTAAAACTTGTAAATATATTGCGGACAATATGGTCATTGAGAAATTTCCACATTTTAATTATTTAGGAAATCTTGTTAATAAAACATTGAACTTGGATCATTTGATAACAACCCGGCTTCAAAAGACAAGTAGATCAATAGAGGCCCTTTTCCGTTTTGCCAGGAAACTGGGTCAAAAACCTATAGCGGAACTTATGACCCTGTATAAATCCATATGTTTGCCAGTAGCGACTTACCGGGCAGGGGTATGGGGATACCATAAAAGTGCGCAAATACAAATTATGGAGAACACATTTTTAAAATGTCTTTTATCTATCCCTAATAGTTCTCCAAACACTTTCTGTCACTCCAAGGTGGGTTTAGATTTCGTGAGTGATAGAATTCATGTGTCCCCCCTGCTCCTTTGGGGGAAAATATGGATCTCAGAAGATTTGTTGTTTTCAAAAGAAATTTTAAAAGACTGTATGAATTTTGATAAGGCCATGATGATACCATGGTTACGTTATGTGAAGGAAACTATTTATAAAATAGGTCTGAAAATCTTTTATGAAAACCCTGATTCTATTAATTTAGATATGAAGATGGTCATCAAGAATGCTTATTATACTGCTTTAGGTCTGTCCAGACAAGATAAACATACATCTGACCAAGTAGTTCTATTACAGCAACAGTTTTACTTGTCTTTCACCACACATATACAATGGTGTTTTTTTTTACTAGACTCCGGTTAAAAGCACTGCACTCTCTGGTTGCCTTTCCTAACAAGGGGGTTGGTGTGAGAGGCTGCCCCCTTGCCCATGTAATAATGTAGCCCAACAATGCACAGTGCACTTTGTGCTCTTTTGTTCGCTTTATAAAGCCACAAGAGATCGCTTTATTAAACCTCTCTTGAGGGATATTCGACCTTGCACATATAAGGAAGGTTTTGAGTACTTGAGGTCATTATCAACTGCTGCTATATGTAGTTCTATGGTTAGTTTTATCAGATCTGCTTTTTTAATTTGGAATCGCTATGAATTATGAATATGTTTTACTGATGTTATGCTCTTGATATGATATATTGTGTATTGTTTCTTTGTCCATGATTTCTTTTTTGAATATGAAATACCATTTGTGATTTGTATATATGAAATTCAGTTTAATGCACTGCACTTTGTAGTTGTCCTTTTTAAGCATGGGGGTTGGTGTGAGAGGCTACCCCCTGCTTATGTAATAATTTAGCTGAACAATGCACAGTGCTATGATACCCTGAGAATGTTTTCGCCTGTGAACCTTGAAATTTGAAATACCATGTGTGATCTGTATGTATGAAATTTTTTAATTGTATACTTTTATGATTCTTTTTTTAATCGAATAAAGTTATTTGAACTGAACTGAACTGACTGTGTTTGTTTGAATTTACTGGGAGCCGCGTGCAGCACAAAGCATACTGTACTTAAGTGACTGTCATTCATTGAAGCTGCGTGTAAACCTGACTAGCTCTGCTGAAGAGGTTTTATTTCTCTTCGTTCTGAACCACGATGTCTGAGGTGAGTTTGTTGGTTGGCGCGCAATTTATGAATGTTTGAATGTGCGCCATGAGCTAATTCAAAATTTGCAAACATTCGTGACAAGAATTTTCAATTCTATTAAGGACTAGGAGGCGAGGATTATGCTTTCTCATTTCTTTAATGAAATGCTCAGCAGCCAATAAAACAAAACTACAAATCCCATGAATACTTGGGAATGACCATAGAGATTACACTATATAAGGTCCAAACACTAGTCCTTCTTCCTCTTTCTTTGGGGAAACAGTTCAACATCGAAAAACAATCCCAGGTAGAGCAACAACAACAGTTCCAAGCACGCTGCCGAAATCCAAAGGATCCTGAAGCAGAGGATGGAGGAACCTTGGTCCCGAGAACTAGGAGACATAGGAGACTCTCGAGGAAGATCAACCACATCATTTCTGGTCTGAACCTGAAAAAGATATAGAGCCGTAATATCCCAATAAAGGAGAAAAAGCAAAGCAAGTCAGGGGGGGGAAAAGAACAAGGAAAAAGAGATCTGCAACAATATGCAAATATAATACAGTACATGACAATGCAACATAGTCATAATAAGGGTGGGATAATCCTCGCCTCCTAGTCCTTAATAGAATTGAAAATTCTTGTCACGAATGTTTGCAAATTTTGAATTCTATGTCAGGACAGGAGGCTCCGATTATGCTTGTTTAAAGCTCTTCCACCACAACAGAAGCAACACTAACAATTGGTTTATAATAAAACTTCTTGAAAACAGAGTCTGAAGACCAATCTGCAGCTTTCATAATGTCAAATAAAGTAACACCCAGAGAATAAGCTTTAGAGGCCATCGCCCCTCTTGCAGAATGTGCTCCAAACACAGAAACATCAATGCCCGCTTCAGACATGAGCCATCGCACCCAGCGAGCCAGAGTAGCCGGTGCAACAGGACGGAAAGGCTTCTGCAAGGCAATCAACAATTGACCTTGCACGTCCGTACGCAAAGAAGCGGTACTCACCTCATAATCCTTCAAACACTGGACAACACAAAGATTGGGATGATCAGGAAAAGAAGGATACGTTATGGAGGAAGTGTTGGATTTAGTCCTCCTAGAGAGAGTGAATGTAACACCCTCGGGGGTGAAACTGCGACTCGCAAGGTCTAAAGCGCGAATATCAGAAACGCGCTTGCAGGATACCAGACACAGTAACATGGTCAATTTTGCAGACAACTGTTTACGGGATAATAAAAGGTTAGAAGGCCAAGCCTCCAAAAACCTCAGGACAATCGAAACATCCCACAAAGAAACATATTTAGGAGTGGGAGGTTTTGCAAGACGAATCCCCTTAAGCAGTTTGGAAAGCAAATGATGTTCACCAACAGGCTTACCATCAATGTGGACGTGGCCCGCAGAAATCGCAGACCGAAAACTATTAACAGTCCGATAGGCCAGACCAGAGGTAGCCAGAGAAGTCAAAAAATTAATGACTAGACTGACATCCGCTGAAACGGGATCGACTTCCCGTTGAACACACCAATCACACCAGCGTTTCCAAGCCCCTCGATATCGCTTGTGAGTATTGGGAGACCAGGCGTTACTAATGAACTGGGCAGCGTCGCTAGAAATGCCCGGGATCGACCAACGATCCCCGAGATTCGCCATGCCAGCAGCTGGAGAGAGCCTGACAGAATGAGGGGATGCGGACTCCCGAGAGGATCCTGCAACAGATTCCACTTCAGGGGAAGAAGGAGCGGAGGTGCGCAACACATCTCTAGAAGAACCGGGAACCACGCCTGAGCCCTCCAGAGAGGAGCAATCAGAATCAGTTCCGCACGAAACCTCTTGGCGTAAGCCAGCACTCTGGGAAGCATCATGAAAGGGGGAAACGCATAACAAAGAGTCGATGGCCACTGTTGAAGAAAAGCATCCGTGGCCAGAGCTAAGGGATCCGGTCTCCAACTGTAAAACCGGGGAAGTTGCGCGTTGAGGCGAGAGGCAAACAGATCCAGGTGACACTGGCCCCACTGCCGAAGAATGGCACGGAAGACTCGAGGATGAAGTCTCCAGTCGCTGAAATCCCGAAGGTGTCGGGAGTGCCAATCCGCAACCAGATTGTCGCGGCCCGGAAGATACTCTGCAATAACCGTGATCTTCCGTCGCAGGCAAAAATGCCAAAAATCCTTGGCTATCTCCGCCAAGACCTTGGACCGAGTCCCGCCCAGCTTGTTGACATAGCGGACTGCGGACACATTGTCCATTCGGAGAAGAATGCAACAACTCGTCTGTAGGGGAGAAAAACACCGTATCGCAAAGGAACCCGCTAGGAGTTCCAGACAATTTATGTGGAGAGCCAACTCCTGGGGTGACCAACGACCCCCCGTCGAGACAGACCCGCAACGGGCTCCCCAACCCCACTGACTGGCATCCGATTCGATCACCAGTTCCGGAGATGAACCGAACAGGGCTCGACCGTTCCAGGCCTCCATGTGGTCCAGCCACCACTGCATCTCCTCCCGCACTTCCTCCGAAAGAGGAATCTGATCCGAATAGCGGAGGCCTTTCCGGAGATGCTGAATCTTCAGGCGTTGCATCGCCCTGTAATGTAGAGGACCCGGAAAGATCGCCTGAATGGAGGACGCTAGAAGACCGACCACACGTGCCAACGACCTCAACGACACAGTCTGTTTGGAAATAACAGACGTCAATTCCCTCCTGATGTAGCGCAGCTTCTGATTGGGCAAGAGAAGTTGGCAAGTCACCGAATCTATCTGAAAGCCCAGAAAATCGATGGATTGAGAGGGGACCAAAACCGATTTCGGCACATTGACTAGAAAACCTAGAGACTGCAAGAGTGTGATGGACCACTCCAGATGCTGCAGAAGCCGGAGAGGACAATCCGCCATAAAAAGGATGTCGTCCAGATATATTATCAGCCTGACTCCCCTGGAACGAAGATGTTCTACAACTGGCCTCAGTAATTTCGTGAAGCACCATGGTGCCGACGAAAGGCCGAATGGGAGAACCTGATACTCGTACCAACTCCCCAGCCATTGGAATTGGAGAAATCGCCGATGGGGCCTGTAAATCGGGATCGACAGATACGCGTCCTTCAGGTCCAGACGGACCATCCAATCTCCCTCCCGAAGGAGATCCCGCAAAAGATGGATGCCCTCCATTTTGAAGTGTCTGTACACCACCCCGCTGTTGAAGTCTTTCAGGTTGAGAACCAGGCGAGACCCGCCCCCTTTCTTCTCGACCAGAAAGACTGTGCTGACAAAGCCCTTTGGATGGCGTTCGGTAGGAACAATCGCACCTTTTTTGAGGAGAACCTCGATTTCGTCTGATAGACAAGCTTGAGAGTGACGGGAAAAAAGCATAGGAGGGGGAAGACGGGTCTGATGTATTGGGTGATAGAATTCTATCTTGAAACCCTGAACGGTCTCTAGCACCCAAGCATCGGTGGAGATCATACGCCAATTGTTTAGGAAAAATTGCACTCTGCCCCCCAACATCACATCGCATGCTTGAATGAGGCTCACCTGTAGCGCCGGAATCTTGGTAATGGCCTTGTTGACCACCAGATCGTCCTTTGCCGTATTGACCTTTTCCTTTTCGGGACGGATAGAAATTGGCACGAGAGGAGTATCCTGAATCATACTGTCCACCACGCTGCTGCGAGGCACCTCTCTGGGACTGCTGCTGCAACCCACGGCCGAACGAGCGTCCCCGTTGTCGTCCGGCCTTGGCAAAAACCGGACGCATGGCCCGGCGCAAGGATGCCTGTGCCTTATCAATCCCGCTGAAGGTGGACACAAATCTCGTCAGTTCCTTTAAGAACGGTTGACCAAATAAGAGGCCCTGCGCCTCTGGACCAGCTTCTGAAGTCGCCAATTCAGCCAATTTCGGATCCAACTTGAGCAAAATGGATCTACGCCTTTCCGCAGAAATGGCGCAATTAACGTTACCCAGCTGGCAGACAGCCCTCTGTGCCCACTGAATGAGCTCGTCAGGGTCCACGAGAGCCGAAGCCTCCTTAGCCCGGAAGCCTAGATCAAGCATCTTGGAAAGGGGAGCAAGCATGTCCAGCAACTTATCCTGGCACGATCTCCAGGATCGGTCCAGGCCCTTCTTAGGATCCTTCGAATACTTTTTAAGGTATGTTACCATCATAGGATCCACCTCCGGAGTATCTGCCAGATGGTCAGCAAGATCAGGCCTCGGGCACTCGGAACGGAGCCTAGCCCGAACGGAAGCGTCAAATGGCTGACGAATGTGCGCCTCTATATAAGCCGCCACCGCTGGGGAGGGCAACCAGGAGGATGAATTTGGGTGGACCATATCCTCCGGTTCAAAAGTCAACAGAGACGGACACTCAGGCGCGTCAACAAAATGCGCCTTTCGGACACGCTTCTTGGGCGGAGAATCATGTGCAGAAAAATCTTGAGCATCATCAGAGTCATCAGTAAATTGTGGCGCAGAAGACTTTGAAGCCTCCGAGGTCAAAGCTTTCGCCAACTTCTTGAAGTCAGACTTATGAGGGTTCAGAGGGGATTTGGTGGATTTCTGCGAGGCAGGCAACCAGCCCTGCTGCTGCGCATACTGGTTTAAATGACGCTTTAAAGGGTTAATGGCACGAACAAGCGCCTTATTCACCGAGTGCTGGACACCCTTATCCAGCTCCTCCACCAAATCATATTCAAGAGTATCATCACCCTCATCACCATAAAAGCAGTCATCATCTGCGTCATAGTAGTCAGCCATAGCACTGCAGTGCAACAATACAAAGCCCACAAGATGACTGGACCAATATACAGTATCAAGGATACAATGCAGGGGGAGTGATAACCCCAGAGCAGGCTAAATAGAGTAGGCGCAAACCAAACTCCAAAGAAACAATTAAACGTGGAGGGAGTGAAGCCTGCCGATCAATAAACACTCTAGGCAGAGCCTATGCACATGAAAATTACAACCGCAGCACTTTCCTGTGCTCCGGCGTCGAACGGGGTCAAAAGTTCGTAGGCTGTGGGCGTGAGCGTTGAATAAACGGTCCTTCACTCAACCGGCGTGAGGTAAACAGAGCCTCAAGCCGGAAATACTGCAGCGCGCATGCGCGAGACTGCCGCCGTACAAACACCGGCTCGAGAGCGCTCGCGCTCCCCTGTTGAGCCGCCGACCCCTACTCCCGCTCCACCAAGGCAACCGGGCACAAGCGGCCAGGCGCAGGGAGGTGCACACACGCCCCCAAGAAAACGCCGCCAACGGACGGAAAGCAAAGAACCGGCAAACAACACGGAGCCGGAGCGCACTAATTAGCATAAACACCGCGCACTAGCAAGGCAGAGCAGCGGAACACAAGGCAAGTGCAAGAATAACAGTATTAAAACAGTATCAAATCAGCACAAGCACTAGATAAGAGATAAAGAGACTTAACTGGCTGCGGAGCAGCAAAGAAAGAGGAAGAAGGACTAGTGTTTGGACCTTATATAGTGTAATCTCTATGGTCATTCCCAAGTATTCATGGGATTTGTAGTTTTGTTTTATTGGCTGCTGAGCATTTCATTAAAGAAATGAGAAAGCATAATCGGAGCCTCCTGTCCTGACATAGAATTGAAGGCACCGGTACGCGCTCCTTACCACTTCATGTAGGACAGCTGGGCGTCCTCTGTGACGATATCTTTCTTTGCGTCAAAGTCAGCTGCTGCACAATGTTGGGCTGCACGCATATACCGCAAGCCACCTGGCATGGCTGTGATAACGTGCCGCCATCTTGTTCTTGGTAGTAGCACAAGAGCAGATCTCATACTGTTCTGTGTATCTGTGATACTGCTCTTTGTTGCCAACCGAATTGTTTTCTCTTGCAACCAGTGGCGGTTGGTCCATAGGGGCGGAAGAGCAGCGACCTCATATCACTAGCACGCAGGAGGAGAGAAAAGCTACTCTCTGCATATCCAGCCTCCAGAAATGCAAACAGACGAACTGACAAATTTGTCTGTTCGTTTTGATTTTATTTCTGTGTAGGTGTCAACGGAAGGGCACAGAGGAGCAACACAGGGCAGGGGGTCTTTCAGGTCCATATTTTGCGCATGTGTGAAGAGCGCTTTCCATTTCGGCCCTCTTCACATATTCGCAACCCATAGACTTGCTGCGCATGCACTTTGCAGCGCAGTAAGTCTAAGAATGGATGCATGCACGGGCAGTGAGACTAAATCGCCCCAGGCCCTATCAGGAGTCCGGATGGAGCAGGGGTGAAAGGAGGGTTAAAGCTCAGCTCTAACCTAATTCCTGATATGGCTGTGATATGCACGTTCCTGGCGCTGCAATTGAAAGACCGAATGGAGCCATTCAAGACGTGCAGAAACACCAAGGTAAGTAAACAATAGAAAGGAATCCTTCAATTTGATTTAAAAACATTTCCAATAACTTTGAAGACCACACGCAATGGTTAAGCACTTTCCTCGGATAACAGCTTCGCAATGGTGGCCGAAGGTCAGGGGGGACTTGTATGCTTCCTTACATCGTAAAAAGGCAGGGAAGTGTGCATTCTCATGAGTGGACTTTTGTTTTGGTTTAAAACACGTGTTGGAATTAGTTAATTTAAGCTTTTCTTCAAGTGGACGCCAAAAACTATCATTGCACTCAGTAGTTTTGTTTAATCAACTGTTCAGTCTTAGGCAACCATTGCTTTCACGAGATCATCTCAGAATCCCCAAAATGCGCAGAACGAATTTCAGGTGGTGCTGCTCTTGAATTGTGTGCATTGCGCAGCTACTGTGGGTATGTGGTGAAAAGGCACATGTTTAGTGTGTAGGGATTGATATCAATGTGGGTTAGCCTATTTCAAAGCCTTCTTATTATTTTTTTAGTAGATAGGAAAAGTGCGAGTCATGGTGAGGAGTTGATTTACCCAAGATCACACAATTTAAGTAGTGAAACTATGACTGTTGACTACCTACATGCTGAATTGTATGTTTTTCTTTAGTCTTCGCATAACCTGTAAAGTGCTTTGATACCTGTAGGTCTAGCTCAAATAAAAATAATTATTATAATGAAATGTTTAGGTCTACCTTCGAAAAATTCCAGGCAGTGAATGGCATTTCATATCATGTGATGGCCCCTCCAGTGCATGAAATGTGATGAAATCACACTGTCAGATTTGACCATCTGAAATTTATATTTTGATAGCCAGTTAACTGGTGCAAAGTGTGCATTTTGTCCTTGTTGTACTCCATTGAAAGGGTCTCATTACTGATAAAATGTCACTTTATATTCTGGCACACGTCTTTCATGTTCTTTTAAACGACTTTCCTTGTGTTGGTATACTATAGCCATTGTTATTTACGACATTATAAATGCTAGCATTTTACCAACAACTGTAATGTGGCAGAAGGAGTCAATAATATTGCAATAAATATGTTCACGCTTTTTTCCTTTGCAGAGCTTTAACAAAGGAGATTCCCAACTCCAACATTAACCATTTTTATGATTAATTAAAGGAACTTCTTTAATTGCCTTATTAACTTTTTGCTTTCTCAAATTTACTTGAAAATTCACCATTTGCGACTCTTTTTTTCAAAATGTTCTTGGGGGGAGAACTTCACAGAACCCCCTGACAAAAGTTGAGCTCACGCACTACGCCCACTCACCACAGGTCACCCATCTCAAACTTTTACATCTCACCACTTTCAAATGTAACCAGCCGCCACTGCCCGCAACACCTGTTCAATAAAGTTTGCAGCGTACAAGTGATGATCTATGACGTTGTGCGATCAAAGTGAAGTCTTCAACTCTCTTGTGGATTTTGGAGGTACTGTGATGAATTTAAATTATCTTGTCCTTGGTACAACTCCCGAGGTGCTTCACATGCTGGCTTCTTCATCCAACTCGAGTGAGACTTCGTTCACTGGTGGCATTATAAGACTTTCAGTTGTTCATGATGGGCAAAAGACCGCGGGTGAGAGATCACTCACCGGAGTAAGAGATTTCATTCTTTTAGCTGTTTCATTGCTGTAATATTGTTTTGTGGGGTTGTTTGCAGGGTGGTGAGTTTTGAGGTGTTGTGTTCCCCAGTTCAGTGTGTTTTTAGGAGGTTTTGGGAGCTAAGTGCCACAGTTATGTTCCACAGGGTGGACTGTACCCTGTTACGTGAAGTTGTGGGGTGGTGAGTGCCTCAATTTTGTTCCACAGGGTGGTGTGTAAACTGTTACATGTTGGTTGTGGGGTGATAAGTGCTCTAGTTCTGTTCCACAGGGTGGTGTGTATTTCCCTATTACGTGGAGATTGTGGGAGCTGTGTTCCCCAGTTTAGTTTGTTTTAAGAGGTTTTGGGAGCTAAGTGCCCCAGTTATGTTCCACAGGGGGGACTGTAACCTGTTACGTGAGATTGTGGGGTGGTGAGTGCCCACATTTTGTTCCACAGGATTGTGTGTACCCTGTTATGTGTTCGTTGTGGGGTGATAAGTGCTCTATTTCTGTTCCACAGGGTGGTGTGTACCCTGTTACGTGTTGGTTATGGGGCGGTGTGTGCCTCAGTTCTGTTCCACCGCTCTGTGCACTCTCGTGTGTTGTGGGTTATTCCCAAGGGATGGGAATGGTATTAATCTCAATGTCTTTATTGAGAATGCTATGTAAATGCTTTTCTGTATGTTTTTATTGAGAATGCTATGTAAATGCTTTTCTTTCAGAATGCATTGTATTTATTAATGTTTACGTGTTCTTCCTTCACTTCTGCATTGTTGTTTCCCTACGGAAGGGGGTTATGTTATAATTGACTTCGGATGCAACCCACCGTGTGTGAAAGTTTTTGACTCAGTAGAAATCTACGCAATGCCTGCCTGCAGAGCGAATAAAACCACTGCAACCTGAGTTCAGTGCACTTTGTCTCCAAAGTCGGAGACCATCGCACTGACTCCAACACAGGCCGTGCGGCTGAAAGAATTGACACATCGTTGGAATACGGCAGAAGAAATTGATGCAGGGCCTGTTTGTCACCACTGCATCGACCTCTAGCGCGTCCAGATTTCCACGTATCGCATCTGTGCTCCAATTTTCTATTGCATTACCTGCAGACCAGAATTGGCTTGGATTTTGATGCATCGCTTCCCCTTACAGTCTGGATTTGACGCAACACTCCTCCTGCGTGCAGCAGAACTGATGCACCGCCTCGCCAGGGACTCAAGAATCAACGCATCTCTGTGTTTTCCAATGCTTCCCTCCTCTGCGGCTGTTTTACTTTGTGGATTTGATGCATCTAGGGTACTTTGTGTAAAATCACTGCATACACAGGATTCAATGGACAGAATTGCTTAAAACCTTTAAAAAGTAATATTTTGAGTTCTGTACGTTGGATTTTTGTGGCTTTTGTCTTGTTTGGTTTAGATAAAGATAATTTGTGTTTCTAAACTGGTGTGGTGTTCATTTGTAGTGTTTTCATTGTGTTACTGTGTGTGTTATGCACAAATACTTTACACATTGCCTCTGAGATAAGCCTGACTGCGCATGCTAAGCTATCAAGGGGGTGAGCAGGAGTTATCTTAGCTGTGTGATCCCCTCACCCTGACTAGAAGGAAGGGTCCTTACTTGGACTTACTGTCTACCACTGCCAACTAGAGACCCCCATTACTAACACAGTGACAATGGTTTTGTAGAGCGTGCAGTTTGTGATGGTTGATGATTGAATCATTTCATCTAGACTTAGTCATTCAGCACTTACGGTGTGATTTAGAGATCAGCTGATAGGCTACTCTGTCACAAACATGACAGATGCCCCATACGATGAATTACAAAGGCATTATATCCAGAGGACGAGATATCCATCATATTTCAGGCCCTCAAGCTTGCAGGATTTGAGTGTGTCATTGTTTTGTGGAAGAGATAGCTCATGTCTTGGACGAGCAAACCGGAAATAAGGTAATTATGTGGTTGGGTGATTTTTATGTCAGTTCTGTTATTTTGTTTGAGAGAATTTCAGTAGAGTGTTGTCTGAAACTGTGTGTGTGTATGTGTGTGTGCTTGTGTATATATGTTTGTGTTCATTGTTGAGAGCCACCTCCCCCCACCCTTCAGACCTGGTAGGTTTCCTTAGCCCCTCTCCCCCCCTCAAGATCATGTGCATAGTCTTGGCCTCTGTGGAGATAAAGAAAGTAGGAAGGTGAGTCTCACCAACTTGTTTGGACTAATAGTGAGATGAGATTAAAAGCTCTGGAAATCCCACACATCTTTCAGAAAAGCTCTTGCAATGTGTACACGAGGAATCTTATCCCAGGTGTCTCAAATCAGAACACAGGAAAATCTTGATTTTTTTAAATGAATGGACACAGCCCAGTAATAATACATATTATTAGAATGAATAGAATAAAAACAGCAAACATTGTATATCACATATTAGCTAGTTGAAAACTCCCTGTCTGCCTTGTGGATTTATGGTATTGTGCTCTCTTGTTGCTGAGTAACACAAATCCCCACTAATACCAGCTGTAGATCTCATGGTCTTTCTAAATATTGTCTTGACAAAAAGCATATGCTCTGTAGATCTGATGGTCTTTCTGAATATTGTCCTGAGAAAAAGCATATCCTCTCTCCCTCTCAGTACCCTTACAAAATTAGTCTCTCACAGGCAAGGATCATTCAACTGACCATCTCTGAAGCTGATCTTTTCATGATTCAACTCTGTCACCGTGATTATAATTACCGTCACATACAGATATTGGTGCAGCAAGCAGCAAACTCCACATGTTATTCCTCAAAACAGTGGAATGTGTTCAAATTGCTACACCTGATGAATTCCGAACGCTGAGGATTCGATTTATATTTGGTGTGTTAATTGCACGTGCTCTCATAATTAAGACCTAAGTCAATTCCAAGTAACTTTTGAGTTTCGTTGCAATCTTCAAAAAACACCTTCACTATTGAAAACATCTAACTTCTCAGAGAAACAGGCTGCATGCTGAAGAACTGCAGGAACTCAACTATTGAAAGTCATGAATGGCGCTAGTTTACTTACAATGGGCCTCATTGCGAGTGCCCATTTTAATTGAGATACGTGTGGTAACTCCTGCTGTCATACATATCACAATTAGGAGTTTAGCTGCTAATACGGCATTCCAGCTGTTTGTGGATTTCATTGGGTCTGATAAATATCACCCCAAACACCAGGACACTTTTAATAATGGTCAGCTATATATAAGATGTTCAAAGGGTATTCTGAAAAGAGACGCCATAATGTAATATTCTCAACAAAACTCACAATTCCCAAAATATTGCTAATATCCCACATTGTGTAATTATGTGCCTTTTGTGCCAAAAATAGAGCAAGTGAACTGGAACAATGCGAACAACCAGAACACCAACAGCTGTTGTTTGTTGGCACTAATGTTTATGACGCATTTTTTGAAGAGCGAATTGCATCATCATTTGAGGCTAAGATATAGTGCCAAATCCTATTTTTTCATTATTTTTAATATTTTCTCAACCAAATCATAATTGCTTCGTGTGAACGTCTGATGAAAGTGCAATTCAGAATGGGAGCCGCAGAATTATTCAAGCTCAGTCAACACTTACCTTCTTAATACACTTCTCACTATTTCCGCCACATACAAGTACACGCATACATACATGCATTCACTATGACAGAAGCTTACTGATATACAAGCAAAGAAAGAAAAACTGGTGAAAGCCAATGACAGAGAAACGGTTGCATCTTGAAGATGGTAAATTGGGTCTGAATAGGGACACAGTATAGTTGGGTTGAACATAGTGCTGTAGTGAAATGTAAGCAAATCTCCCCAATTTAATTTACAAAACGGAGCATTTGTCTATAATAAATGTTGTGGATTTAGGGGCATATTACCAACAACTAGTGATAATTTTTGTCTCTAACTTGTTTAGAGACAAAAATTATCTACGCACATCGGCGATTTTTATCGCAGATAAACCTTGCTATTAGCAAGGTTTATCGCAAATGCGATAAAAAACGGCCGCAATGCATGAATATCGCTGTAAAGTCAGCGATATTCATGCATTATCGAGCAAATGCTCTTAGCCATGTTATCCACCTCCCATTGGATAACATGGTGAAGAACTGCTCAGGGCAGGTGTTAGCTTTTGGAGATAGTCGCGCTTAGCGCGAATATCTCCAAAAGTTGGTAATAGGAGATAGCGATGTTAGCGACTGTTTCCAGTCGCTAACATCTTGGCACGCCCACTTTGCATGTCATTAGTGATAAATATCACTGACATGCAAAGCGGGGCCCAAGATGGTCGCTATCTCCTATTAGCTGTCACTAACTGGTGTTAGCGACAGCTTGGTAATAGGGAGAAAATTTTATCTCCGCTTTCTTGGCTTTTAAAGCCAAAAAAGCGGAGATAAACCCTCTTGATAATATGCCCCCTTATCTCCACATTTCTGACAGTATCCACGTTGCATAAATCCCAGACTTATTAGCGCAGAACAGCTATTGTATTTAAGGAAGAGAATAACAGGCTTTTATTTCTTTGGAATGCTACATTTTCGGCCGCCATTGTTGTGGATGCGTGCATTTCAAAGAGTATGCTGTGTTCACCTGATGTGGGGTGATAGTGTTCACTGACTTGAGCGTGCTTTTTGAAAACACGAAAACATTACTAAACAGTGCATTTTTTGGTCGATTTAGCCTTAAATGTTTGCAATGTAGCAGCTATGTCAAAGATGCCCTCATATTTTACTGTCCCGGTCTCATTAGGGGAAGACAGTTAAAAGTCAGGGTGTCAAATAGACCAGGGAATGCTGGGGGTCTGACATACGTTTAAAATTCCTAACAATTAAAGTTGCTATGACGTAATTCATCATTCGTGACATTGACGCAAATGTCTAAATCCTCACCTGTCCATTTAGGATGAGAGATAAAGACAGTCAAAGTGTGTTCTATCGATTAATTAAAATCTCCTACATTTTCTATGTAAGTAAAAAGAAATTGCCGGGTGCATGGAACCTGTTGAAAAAGAAACCAAAAAAAAACACAAACAAGACCGTCTACTGCTGCATGGCACCAGACAGGCTTTAAAATTAGAACATTTTAGCACTTCGTTTAACAAAAAACTGCTAATGTAACTGTGACCCCCGCGGATTAGATTTGCAAACGGTAATGCAAGCTCACAACCTGTTATTACTTGCTTATCCCTTATGCCAATCTGGATTGCAGCCTGGCAGAAACCCTTCATCCAAGATTTCTGTAAAATCCTGAAATATTTTTTAAATCATGAAAACAGATCACTCGGCAAAGTTACCTTTAAGGAAAGTCATTAAACCTACATATACAAATATATACAATATCTTAAATGATTGGCAAATGAATTGAACACACCTCAAATGTATGTAATCGACTATAGATATAATCTGCAGACCAAACAATTGCATACACGCACCTTTCAATCTATTATGCAATGAGATGTCATTAGTAATTTCATCAATCATGTCATTTAACATGTCATCCGTGATGTATTATTCGTAAGCTTTAATGGCTGAATTTCAAAGGATTTTGTTTTTTTTAAACATTCGTTTTTTTGTTATTTTAATACCTAACTGCAATGTTACTTTATACTTTGCTTATTTTTAAGTGAATGTATAGGGTTTTGTAATGTAAGTCTACATCTTATTTTCATACTTAACTGTCCCATCACTTTCACCTCTGGCTTTTCAATGAATTTCTGAGGTTTATTTATAGTAAGATAAGATCTTAACCTAACCTCATCGAGCTATAATATCACTTAAAACATTTTTGGGAGTGAATTTCTCAGGCCTTCTATCATGATTTCTTGACACATCACCAGCAGCAATTTTGAGGAACATTTTAAGGAAATCTATGCTGCCCCTCATTCAGGAGTCTGTTTTCAAGTTGACCAAATGTTAGTGGCATATGTTCACACAACTCTGCCTGAGATCAAGGCTGCGATTCATCAGAACTCGTGTGACAAACTACTGGGTCATGACAGTGTCCCCATCAATTTAATGAAACGTAATGTATACTTTTGGGCCTCACTGTCATCTTTAATGGGGACTCATTGCCTGAAGAAAATATTGTTGTGCAATGAGAGATGTTAAAAAACCAGGATCCTTGGGAGGAGAAAAAAATACCCTGATAAGCAGGGCTCGAGTCGGGGTACCACGCTGGTGGACGGCGTCCACCCACTTATTTTACTGGGGGGGCACCGTCCCCCCTGCGAAACTGCTGGACTTCACTCTTTGGCCTCTCTGGGACGAGGAGCTCAGCACCTTTTGTGATGTCACTTCCTGTGGTGACGTCACTTACAGTGACAGCGTCCCCCCACTTCTTTTTTTAGGACTTGTGCCCTGCTGAGAAGGGAAGGTGCTTGTACTGGTTAGAGCGTTGGGACCAACTGACAGGGTTGATAGGGTCTTACACTTAGAGCCGCATGACATGATGTGGGACTTGGCAAAATTAGTTCGCAGGCCATGAAGTTGGTAAAGATGTGTACTAGGAGAAGCAGTGCCCAAGGTGTTCGTGCTGTGAGCACTGTCTCATCCGTGTGC
Organism: Lissotriton helveticus; assembly: GCF_964261635.1. Taxonomy (NCBI): domain Eukaryota; kingdom Metazoa; phylum Chordata; class Amphibia; order Caudata; family Salamandridae; genus Lissotriton; species Lissotriton helveticus. The sequence continues at coordinate 641,158,733 of NC_136071.1, read as the reverse complement.
AAGAGGGCTGGGAAGTGATACTCGCTGGCTCCGATCCCGATGAACTACAAACATGGCCGGTCCCGCTACTGCACATGCACAGGGATTGACAACAGAGCTTAAAATCTCTATGATCCCGAGCTGAGACGCTTCGCGTTCCAGCTTCGGGATTCAGGGCATTTCTGTTCTGGCTCCTCGCCCTACCTTCTGGGTTTCCAGTTCTCCTGCTTCCCTCATTGATGTTTCCAGCTTGGGCATTCTGCTTCCATCGTTGGTGTCCTCAGCACTGGCGTCCAGCTTTCCTTGTCATTCAAATCAGCAGCGTCCCCTCCGACTTCTGGGCCGCAGCTTCTGCTCATGTTCTCTGGCTCTCCAATTCGGCTCTCCTGGCTCCCATACCTGCATATCTCCTGACAGTCCTAAAAAGAAAAATAGAAACTGAGATAGCTGCATAAACTCTCTACGGTAACAGCGCTTTCAGCACTGAGCATACTACCTGTCTTGTATTGACATGCAGGTCAGCGGGGGGGGGAAGGGAGACCCCCCGTGACAGGATACCGCTTCCGCTCACTGCCGTGAGTGTAGGGCCACGTCTCTCTCCTCAGTACGGGGTCCCGCAGGTCTTAGCTCCAGCTGGCGCAGATGTGGGGACGGCCGCAGCGGCAATCGAGGCCGTGGTCTCACAGGCCCGTCCTCCGCTGCCTCACCGTTAGGCAGTACCTTGTCTTCCAGGCAACGAGACCCCACCACTCCACTTCAAACTTGGCCCCAGCAGTCGCGGTCACCTCCGGGCACAAATCCGTCGATATATGGGTCCCAAATCAGCAGGATATATGCAGGATTGCGGTTCAGAGCGGAGGAGCTCCGGACTCAGGCAGCCATCTCGGTTGCCGGCTAGCTCTTCCCCCCCGAACATTGTCATATTTGTCAACATTCCATTCGAATTGATGGCCTGCAGATGTCTGTCTTGGAAATAACATATTTTGTAGTGGTCTTACTTATTTTCATATTTTAGGTCGAAGCCTGCATTGCAGGGCATGCCCTGCTGCAGGCAAAGAGATATTGTGAGCAGGGGATTTCAGTATGGCGTGAAGCCACGCCCCTTTTTTCCATTGGCAGCCCTCTGGAAACGGAGGCCTGCCATTGGAAAAAGCTCCTGTTTAGCAGATTTGTCGGCTCTGGATCCCGCCTCTCGAGGACTCCATGACCATGACCAAGTCGCTTCCTCCCAACACTCTCCACTGCTACTCAATTATGTGCCTCAGCAGTACCTCTAGCAACGAGGACCACGCCCGGGGTAAACAGGTGTCGTTTGACTTTTCTATTGCACCCACGAGGATTGAGTTATCCTGCGTACCTTTTACCACTTGCTCAAAAACTGACAGTATATATATGCCGAGAGGTTTACTAGAAGACCAACACTTGTCAAATGCCGCAAAATTGTGTTAGGTCGCTGCGTGTGAAAACACGACGAAAGTCAGCGATTAACTTTACAGCTGAATTTATAAATCCATATGATTGTGTAGTCGTAAAGCCAGTAAACCAAACTCTAGGATGGTTACAACACAGCGAAGAGGGTAATCCAGCTGCAGATCGTGGTGCAAACAGATACTTCAGCTTATGGCCCACTACTTTCCATATAGGGCGAGGCATTATTGGGGGGCGGCGGCACACTAGCCCTGCAAGCAGACCACTTTGGTCTCGTTTCCATAAAAAGAAGGCATGTCAATTCATGCCGCACGGTTTCCCCGATTCAGTAATTATGCTAGCATCTTTCCTGCTTTGGGGATAGGAAGATGACACAGTAAGAACACGAACAACCACCATCGGCTGTTGCAAAGAATACACGTCCAAGCGTTGCATATTCGCAGCACGAAAATTCAAAGGGGGCATCCGAGGTCACAGTATAGCCCATCACCGAGTGCAGAAGCGGCAAGGACCTGGAAGTCCCAATGAAGAATTCAGGAAGCTGTTGGACCTGCATGGGGACCATGATGTTAGTACTTTGGTGCTGCCGTGTTTGATGGAGCTACTGCAGAACCAAGGTGTTGCTAATAACACGGGTAGGTGTCATCTCATCCCTTCCTGTGGAGGTCACTGATTGACAAGCCTGGCACTGCATCAGGAGCCATTTAATGTCGTGGGGGTCATGTGAAGCATATATGATCCAACAACATCTCTCGTCACCTTGATCTGTGAGTGCTGGCAGATGAGAGATCGCGTCCTGGATTTTCCATGCTGCCTACTCCCTGGAGTGCAGAACTTGAGGTAGGAGCAATCATATATCACACAACACAAAGCATTCACACATGGGCTAAACCCCATTTACACTGGCAGGCTCATTTCCATGTACCTACCCAACCCTGTGACAAGGTGGACCCGACAACAGGGGTGCATTGTGCAGACACAAGGCTTGGTATAGCGACACATGGCAAGGCACATTGGCGTTTCAACCCCCTCCCCCCCACACCCCACCCCTCCAATTTGTCCTTGATCCCTCGATGGACATAGGGGCATCAATCAATCAATCAATAATAATTTTATTTGATTCAGACCCCCAACTCAGGTCAACGAATACCATTACATAAAAAAGATGTTAGATTATATTTTTAAAAGCGATTTTAGAAAACTTTTTATAACAAAAAACAGGTTAAAATAGTTTGTGGCTCTGTGTGTGTGTGTGTGTGGCTCAGTGTGGCTGTGTGTGTGTGTATGGCTCTATGTTTGGCTCTGTGTGTGTGTCTGTGTGTGTGTGTGGCTCTGTGTGTGTAGCTCTGTGTGTATGTGTGTGTGTGTGGCTCTGTGGCTCTGTGTGTGTGTGTGGCTCTGTGTGTGTGTGTGTGTGTTGGGCTGTGTGTGTGTGTGTTGGGCTCTGTGTGTGTGTGTGTGTTGGGCTGTGTGTGTGTGTGTTGGGCTCTCTGTGTGTGTGTGTCTGTTGGGCTCTGTGTGTGTGTGTGGCTGTGTGTGTGTGTGGATCTGTGTGTGTGTGTGTGTGGCTCTGTGTGTGTGTGTGGCTCTCTGTGTGTGTGTGTGTGGCTCTGTGTGTGTGTGGCTCTGTGTGTGTGTGTGGCTCTGTGTGTGTCTCTGTGTGTGTGTGTGTGGGTCTGTGTGTGTGGCTCTGTGTGTGTGGCTCTGTGTGTGTGTGTGTGTGGCTCTGTGTGTGTGTGGCTGTGTGTGTGTGTGCGGCTCTGTGTGTGGGTGCATGTGGCTCTGTCTCTGTGTGTGTGTGGCTCTGTGTGTGTGTGTGGCTCTGTGTGTGGCTCTGTGTGTGTGTGTGTGGCTCTGTGTGTGTGGCTCTGTGTGTGTGGCTCTGTGTGTGTGTGTGTGTGGCTCTGTGTGTGTGTGGCTCTGTGTGTGTGTGCGGCTCTGTGTGTGGGTGCATGTGGCTTTGTCTCTGTGTGTCTGGCTCTGTGTGTGTGGGTGCGTGTGGCTCTGTCTCTGTGTGTCTGGCTCTGTGTGTGTGGGTGCGTGTGGCTCTTTCTCTGTGTGTCTGGCTCTGTGTGTGTGGGTGCGTGTGGCTCTGTCTCTGTGTGTCTGGCTCTGTGTGTATGGGTGCGTGTGGCTCTGTGTGTGTGTGTGGGTGCAAATGCAATAGGTCTCACATTTGCGAGAGGTTAAGCATTTATTTTTTTATTAAGCATTTAGCATTTATTTATTTTGATTATGCATTTATTTATGTTTTAAAAACAAAAATGTCATGAGCAATGCCAATAGTTCTAACTTTAACAAGGATGAGGCCATTGCATTATAAATGCATGTTATATTTTATGTTTTCCGGATCCTTTATTTACACTTATTTTCTTTTTCTATTTTTCAGACTGCAAACGTTCCACCCAACCCATTGAACAAATTATCAGAAAACTAAGAAGAAGGGAACTTTCCAGGTAGTTAGAATTCCACACATGCCCCTGCATAGGCTTATAGGACTAGTACTTCCCTGTACACTTGCATTCTCTTTCTTTTACTCAACAGACATATATCCTGGCTGCTTGGTTCTATCTTAGAGTGAGGGATCGTCCTGGGACACATCTCCTCTCCCTCTTTTGTTTTCCCTTCTTCCTCTGGTCTCTGTGGACACTTTGACACTGTTGGGTGCGATACGTGATCAGGAGAGGTTGGGACCTTTCGTCTTTTGCATAGCGTTCCTGCGGAAATGTGAGTACAGATTTTGACATGGGAGTAGGTTGCCCCTGATTACTGGTACGTCCTGCATAGTGACGGATGGAGATTGTTCACATATAAAATAAATGAAAGCAGGGCAAACAGGCATCCCTACTTATGCCACACTGAATTTTGATTTCTCCTGTAACTTCTCCCATGTTGACTGATGCGGACTCTAGCCTTTGTTCCGTCGTGTAAATGGGCCAGAAAGTGGACCAAAATGATGTCAAGCCTATAGGAAATAAGAATGTGCCATTATTTCTGGATCACTGTCAGAATATTGACATTAAAAATATCGAGGTAGGGGAGGAGCTACGCTACGAAGCAAGATGGCCGCATAAGCTCCTGGCTCCGCCGACCTCCGCCGACCTCCGCCGGCAGCTCGTATATCCTGTCTATTATCCCTCAATCGTGCCGGACTCCCATGCGCATGAAGTCTTTCTGACTCCTGAGGTGCAAGTCTGGTTTTTCTAACTTACCGGGGGACGAAGTTACGTCGAGCTCTATCCTCGGCCTGCTCCAGGGCTTCTGCCGGGACCTCGATTTCTGGCCCATTCGGGCTGGAAGTGAACAACAGCGGCTGTGGGACCAGGGGTGCATCCGGTCTCCCGATCTCGGATCACTTTTCCGCTTCCGGCTGATAATAAAGCAACCAGCTTCTCGAAGGACATGGTACGGTGACGCAAGTAATGTCGGTGGCCACGGTCGGGGGTCCGACGCCCGGAGACCCTTCTGGGAGGCCGGGGTTGACGGGCTGGCCCCCGCGGGTGACGAAGGTGCCGTCTCTTGCTGCTGTGAAAGCGCCCGCTGTTATTGCCAGCTCAGTGTGTGCCTGTGCCTCGACGGTGTTCCGTGACCCGTGTCCTGCTTCGTCTCGGGGGACGGAGATGGAGGGGACGGACGGCGCACCATCGTTGAGGTCCATAATGGCCGCCATTGGGGCGCTCCACTCTCACTTTGTCGTCACGTACCAACGGATGTCTGTAACGCTGGATACTGTTTGCTTGAGACCGGACAACGATGTTCCGACCAGTTATCAGCGAGCTATGGTTCCCGAGGAATATCCTGCATGTCCTTCCGAGGTCCTCGAGCGGAAACCTGCCTTATCCCAATTTTATGACTCTGGCCTCGTAGATGGCGCACCCACAAACGTTGTTGGCTTTCCATACCAGACTCCTGTTTGGCGAAACATCGTCGCTAAAGGCTGTGAGCGACATGGACAGTTTTTCAGTGACTTTCGGAGAGAATCGCCCTTCCCTTTCATCATCCTTTGTTGTCGTATTTTCGGATGTCGCCATTTTGTTTCCTATCTTCAACCCGATTCTGCGGCCCCAAATTGTTCTGGACGCTTCGACTACCTTGATGTCACCGTGGCTCGGGCCACTTGGGCGTTTGTAAAGAACCGTACTGGTCAGGGTTGATTTTTTACTTTTTTGGAGTTAGCCGTGCTTTGTGATTTATGCCGGAAATGTACCTTTTATTCTAATGGGAGTCGGGCAGTTTTTTGATGATGTCCTCCCCTTGTATGGGGTCAATACTTGCTCTTAATAGTGGATAATATGTCCTGGGGAGGTCGCTATTGGCGGGGGGTTAAGGAGACGGGGAGTGTGTTTTATTGTTCTCCTCTCTTTCTTTATCTTTTATTTTCCTTTCTTTAGGGTAATTCTGGGGTGACAGGCACGCTGTTAGTGGGGTAGGCCATAGCCATTACGGTGATGTAGGGTGGCGGGTGTTGGAAGGGTTTTGTTATTTTAGTTTGTTTTGTTCTATGGTCCCTTTCTCTCTTCCTTTCTTAGTAGGGTTGGCTGTATCTCCTTCTTTCATCCTTTTCTCTGTCGGGTATCTGCACTTGCCTCTACTTTATTGTCTCGGAAGGGTAGGTTTTTCGGATGATGCTTTCGCTAAATTGCTTGCCATTGTTTGACCTTTACTCCTGGCCTGCCTTCGGCGGGCGTAGTGTGTTTTAGGCCGTATTGCTCATCACCGATTCCCGATTGCGTGGAGGGATACGCCCCTCCCGTCTCTTCTTGTTTATCGTGTAGTGTGATGCCTTCGATGATATAGCCACAGCTACTTCTTCAAAACTATAAAAAATGAAACCTCTTCCATCCTTGTACTTCGTGGTGCCTACAACCATGTATTATGATTACACTGTGATTACTCCTTGAGCCGTAAACATGTGCAATGCTTCTGCTTATATTTCCTGAGTTTGCGGCCGGCCCCTGTGGTTGTAGGCCTGCGCTTGTACTGCTTTGATCGAATCAATAAAGGTTTTTAAAAAAAATAAAAAAATATCGAGGTACAAAAATATTGATGCAAAAATATTGTTCTCCAGAATATCGAAGTCCTAGCTACATGATGGTAAGTACAAAAATATCCCCCCAAAAAATCGTTGTCTAAAATATCGTTTTTTCAATGTTTAAAAAATAATGTAAAATAAACAAAAAAAGACATATAATTGAAAAAACATAGTTAGAATTATTATTTTTTTTTAAAAATTGTAAGTATTACATGTAATGTACAAAAACATACATATATATAAAATATATATATACGTACTTAATAATATTAATACATAATTATTTTATTACATTATAAATTGTTAGAATTATATTAAAAATTATGAATACATATATATACAGATACACCAATAACATAAAAATAACAACAAAATATATGTATAATAAATTAAAATATTAAAATATTTTTAATATTTTTAAAATACATTTTACACTACATTAACTGAAACAGTAGAGAAAATATTGCATAGCTGAAGGGTAAAAATTACTATTCCCACTCCAGTGAATGCAACAGTAGGGAAAGTATTGTATAGCGTTGGGGTAAAAAATACTATTTCCACTCCAGAGAGTGCAACAGTAGGGAAAGTGTTGGATAGCGTTGGGGTAGAAATTACTATTCCCACTCCAGTGAGTGCAACAATAGGGAAAGTGTGGATAGTGGAAGGGTAAAAATCACTATTCCCACTCCAGTGAGTGCAACAGTAGGGAACGTTTTGGATAGCGTAGGGGTAAAAATTACTATTCCCACTCCAGTGAGTGCAACAGTAGGGAAAGTGTTGGCTAGCGTACGGGTAAAAATTACTATTCCCACTCCAGTGAATGCAACAGTAGAGAAAGTGTTGGATAGCGTATGGGTTAAAATTACTATTCACACTCCAAAGAGTGCAACAGTAGGGAAAGTGTTGGATAGCGAAGGGGTAAAAATACTATTCCCACTCAAGTGAGTGCAACAGTAGGGAAAGTGTTGGATAGCGTACGGGTAAAAATTACTATTCCCACTCCAGTGAATGCAACAGTAGAGAAAGTGTTGGATAGCGTATGGGTTAAAATTACTATTCCCACTCCAAAGAGTGCAACAGTAGGGAAAGTGTTGGATAGCGAAGGGGTAAAAATGACTATTCCCACTCCAGAGAATGCAACAGTAGGGAAAGTGTTGGATAGCGTAGAGGTACAAATTTCTATCCCCACTCCAGAGAGTGCAACAGAGGAGAAAGTGTTGGATAGCAGAGAGGAATAATTTACTATTCCCACTCCATTAAAATAATTAAAAATAATTAACAAACAATTAATAATTTAATATTTTTTACCTCCCACCATATTCCCCTATAAATGACACCACCAATGTTGGAAAACAGAGCACTATTAACATATTTAATTAATTATTTAAAATTCAAAAACAATTTAAAAACAATGAATAATAATTTAATACACACAATTAACAGTATAACTCAATTTAAAATATATGTTATAATACATTTAAAAAATATATAAAGAAATTAAGGGGCTCATTAGGATGGCGGGTGGAGGCACAACTGCGGTGCTGGCGGAAAATGACATTTTCGGCCCTCCTGCAACGGTACTCGCGTCCGCCATATTACAATGAGCAAACATAGCCCATTTCCCATCTGCTGCCGAGTGACGTGAACTGCTAGAAATTTGCACCCGCCACCGTGGTGGAGGAAGCCAATAGACACCCACCGCCGTGCGGAATGATGTCCCATCCGCCGTTCAAATCACTATGCCTTAACCAGCCCTTCACACCGCAGCAGAGAATTCACTAACCTGGAGATGGCGGAAGCACTACTGTGGAGAGCTTAACCAGACTCCCGGTCCTGACTGCAATGGATCCAGCTCTGCAAGCCTTACGCTGTTCCTCATCCACTACAAGCAAATAATTCACCGTCGCGGACACCGCCACAGGTACGCAAATACACATCTACGCACACTACCACAACACACAACCCCTGTGCTGACATACGGTTCCTGCCACATCAGACACTCTGGTGGGGACAGGAACATATACCCCAGTGTACCCACACATGTCCCACCTGTCAGAAACTCACCCCTCTGCATCCAGGTCACCCGTCAACTTCAAAATCACTGCATTCTACCGGCCACGTCACCGCAGCGGTGAAGACACAGGAAAACCTGCACACAATGTAGTTGGCAGGGCCTGCGCCAGGCATGGGCAGACTGGTCAGAGTCACAGGGCTCCACCTTCACCCTTCAAACACTACGCTTCCCACACCCATTTGGGAACATGCTGCATGCACTTCCTGTGCCCCCTGCACAATTAATCTGCCAGGTGTATCCAGACCTGGCACCTTACACATCAAAAGATAAGGGAGATTGGCTGGGAAGGTGGGAGTGAAGAGGAACAACCTGCAGAGAAGCTCAGGGGCTGGAAAACCCTCCTGCTCGTACCAACAGAGTATGATCACAAAATGAAGACTCACACTGCATATGAACATACACTGAATGTTCACACTGCCTGTCAAGTCACTCACAAACACCCAACAGTGACACCCAACCACATACTCATACCATAGCTCAGCAGCAATGGAGGACAATAAATGGCACAGCCAAAAGTGAAGTTGACAGTGCTGGAAAACCATGGAGCAAGCCACATAGCATCTATACATCACATGCAAGAGAAGGAACATATAACACCACCCTTAGGTTATTTAATCAGACATCAATCAATCAATCATAGCATTTATAAAGCGTGCTACATACCCGTGAGGGTCTCAAGGCGCTGGGGGGCAGGGGGCAGTTACTGATTGAAGAGCCAGGTCTTGAGGAGTTTTCTGAAGGCCAGCAGGTCCCGAGTCTGTGGTAGGCTGGTGGGGAGAGCGTTCCAGGTCTTGGCGGCGAGGTAGGAGAAGGATCTTCTGCCGCCGGTGGTTTTTCAGATACGAGGAACGGTGGCGAGGGCAAGGTTGGCTGAGCGGAGGCTTCGGGTGGGGGTGTGGAAGCTGAGTCGGTTGTTGAGGTATGTAGGTCCGGTGTTGTGTAGGGCTTTGTGTGCGTGGATGAGGAGTTTGAAGGTGATCCTCTTATTGACGGGGAGCCAGTGCAGGACTCTCAGGTGGGGAGTGATGTGGCTGCGTCGGGGGACGTTGAGGATCAGTCGTGCCGAGGCGTTCTGGATTCGTTGTAGTCGTCTCAGGAGCTTGGTTGTTGATCCTGAGTAGAGGGCGTTCCCGTAGTCGAGTCTACTGGTGATGAGGGCCTGGGTGACGGTTTTTCTCATGTCGGGAGGGATCCATTTGAAGATCCTGCGGAGCATGCGGAGGGTGTTGAAGTATGACGCGGAGACGGCGTTGACGTGACTGGTTATGGAGAGGGTGGAGTCGAGGAGGACCCCCAGGTTGTGTGCGTGGTCTGTGGGTTCTGGGGCTGTGCCCAACGATGTGGGCCACCAAGAGTCCCAGGCTGATGGGGTGGGTCCGAGAATGAGGACCTCCGTCTTGTCTGAGTTCAGGTTCAGCCTGCTGTCCTTCATCCAGTCGGCTACGGCCTTCATTCCTCTGTGGAGGTTGGCTTTGGCGGTATGGGGGTCTTGGTGAGGGATATGATCAGCTGGGTGTCTTCGGCGTAGGAGATGATGTTGAGGTTATGTTGTCGTGCGACGTGGGCGAGCGGTGCCATGTAGATATTGAACAGCGTCGGGCTGAGGGAGGATCCCTGTGGGATGCCGCAGATGATCTTGGTGGATTTTGAGCGGAAGGGTGGGAGGCGGACTCTGTGGCTTCTGCCGGAGAGGAAGGATGTGGTCCAGGCCACGGCCTTCTCGTGAATTCCGGCGTCATGGAGGCATGCTGATAGGGTGCGGTGGCAGACTGTGTCAAAGGCTGCTGATAGGTCCAGGAGGATGAGGGTGGCAGTTTCTCCTTTGTCCATCAGGATCCTGATGTCGTCAGTGGCGGCGATGAGAGCGGTCTCTATGCTGTGTTTGCTGCGAAAACCGGATTGGCAAGGGTCTAGGATGTTGTTGTCTTCGAGGTAGCGGGTTAGCTGTTTGTTGACAATCTTCTCTGTCACTTTTACCGGGAACGGGAGCAGGGAGATGGGCCGGAAGTTCTTGAGGTCCTTGGGGTCCACCTTGGGCTTCTTCAGAAGGGCGTTGATCTCGGCGTGCTTCCAGCTTTCCGGGAAGGTTGCTGTCTCGAAGGAACTGTTGATTGTTTTCCGGAGGTGGGGTGCGATGGTTGTGTTGGCTTTGTTGAAGACGTGGTGAGGGCAGGGGTCAGATGGGGATCCGGAGTGGATGGAGTTCATGGTTTTGATGGTCTCTCCGTCGCTGACGTTGGACCAGGCGGTCAGGCGGCTAGTTCGGGTGGTGGTCGCAGGGGTGGTGGGCTCGGTGGTGGGTGCGGGGTGTTGGAGTTGAAGCTGTCGTGGATGTCGGTGATCTTGCGGTGAAAGAAGGTAGCCAGGGAGTCGCACAGGTCTTGTGATGGTGGGATGTCGTTGGTGTTGGAGCTGGGGTTGGCGAGTTCTTTCACGATGCTGAAGAGCTCTTTGGTGGTGTGTGCGTTGTTGTCTAAGCGGTCCTTGAAGGCGGTCCTCTTGGTGGCCCTGATGAGTTGGTGATGTCTGCGGGTGGCGCTCTTGTGGGCTGTGTGGCTGTCAGGTGTTCGGTCATGGAACCATTTCTTTTCCAGCTTCCGACAGGTGCGCTTGAAGATCCGGAGGTCTTCGGTGAACCAGGCGGCTTTCTTGTTGGTGTGGTTGGTTGTGGAGGTCTTGAGAGGGGCGAGGGTGTTGGCGCAGTCGTTGATCCACTGTTTGAGGTTGGTCGCGGCGGTGTCTGGGTTGGTGGGGTCGGCGGGTGGTTTCAGGGCGAGGGTGGTAGTCAGTTGGTCCTTGGTGACCTTGCCCCAGCAGTGGCATGGCAGCTGTTGGGTGTGGTGGGTTTCCTGAAGGTGAAGTTGACGCATCTGTGGTTGGTCCAGTGGGGTTCGGTGGTGTGGTTAAAGGATATGTGGGGGCTTGTGGAGAAGATGGGGTCCAGTGTGTGTCCAGCGGCGTGGGTGGGTGTCGTCACGAGCTGTTTGAGTCCGAGGTTGGGGAGGTTGTCAATCAGGGCGGTGGAGTTGGCGTTGTTGTTGTTCTCGAGGTGGAAGTTCAGGTCCCCGAGGAGGATGTAGTCCGTGGAGGCGAGGGCGTGGGTACTGACGAGATCGGCGATGGTGTCGCTGAACTGTGGTCATGGTCCGGGAGGTCTGTAGACGAGTGTTCCTCTAAGGGTGGTGTTGGGGTCGGTGTGGATCTGGAAGTGCATGTGGTCGGCGGTGGTGAGGGTGTCGTCCTTGTTAGTCGAGACTCTGAGGGTGTCCTTGTGGATGATGGCGATTCCCCCTCCCACTCCGTTGGTGCGGTCTCTGCGGGAGATCTTGTAGCCCTGTGGGATGGCTATGGCAATGTCTGGTGCTGAGGTGGCGTTCAGCCAGGTCTCCGTCAGGAAGGCGACGTCGGGGGCGGTGGAGTCTAGGAGGTCCCAGAGTTCGATGGCGTGTTTGCGAGCGGAGCGTGTGTTGAGGAGGATGCAGCGGAGGTGGTTGGGTTCTCTTGTTGGTGGTTTGGTGGGCTGGATGCTGGTGAATCTGCAGTTCCGGCATGGGAAGGGCCCTTGGGTGCGCTTCGGGGTGGCCCAGTAGCAGGAGTGGTCTCTTCCGGTGTTGAGTGCATGGAGGGTGCTGGAGTCGTAGTGCAGTCTAGCGTTGCGGGGGGCGCCGGGTCCAGGGGTTCAGACGCTGGGCACGGTCCAGGTGCGGACGGGCGCAGACTGGCTTGCATTTGGCGCGCGGCCTCCATAAGAGGCCAAGTGAGAGGGAGGAGCAGCTGGGAGGCGGGGCGGCCAATGGGCGAGGGCACGGGATACAGAAGGAAAAAGGGGGCGGGCCACGGGGGAGCAGCGGCGGAAAGCGGGGAGAGGGGGTGACACAGAGGGCAGGGGCGCAAAAAGGAGTGCCTAACAAAATACAGTAAACAGTAAACAAACTACAAGTTACAAGAACAAATGCACAGTTAGGGAGAGAAAAAGGTTAGCAGTGCAGAGGGGAAAAAACAGTTATCAGGGGCACACCAGCGGCGAACCCTTGGCAGCAGCGGCAGAGTGGGGCAGAGACTCGTTCCCCAAGCAGGAGCCGTGCGGCATGGGGAGTGACCTGGGGTCAGGTCACACTCACCTGCGCTGCGCGGCCTCCATAAGAGGCCAAGTGGGAGGGAGGAGCAGCTGCGAGGCGGGAGCAGGGCGGCCAATGGGCGAGGGCACGGGGTACAGAAGGAAAAAGGGCGTTGCCGCAGTGGAGCAGCGACAGGAAGCGGGGAGCGGGGGGCACAGAGGGCAGGGGCGCAAAAAGGAGCACCTAACAAAATACAGTAAACAGTACACAAACTACAAGTTACAAGAACAAATGCACAGTTGGGGAGAGAAAAAGGTTAGCAGTGCAGAGGGGAAAAAACAGTTACCAGGGGCACACCAGCGGCGAACCCTTGGCAGCAGCGGCAGAGTGGGGCAGAGACTCGGTCCCCCCAGGAGGAACCGTGCGGCGGTGGGAGTGACCTGGGGTCAGGTCACAATTATCTGCGCTGCACAGCCTCCATAAGAGGCCAAGTAAGACGGAGGAGCAGCTGGGAGGCGGGAGCGGGGCGGCCAATGGGCGAGGGCACGGGGTACAGAAGGAACAAGGGGGCAGGGCCGCGGGGGAGCAGCGGCAGGAAGCGGGGAGCGGGGGGGGCACAGAGGGCAGGGGCGGAAAAAAGGAGCGCCTAACAAAATACAGTACAGTAAACAAATGCACAGTTGAGGAGAGAAAATGGTTAGCAGTGCAGAGGGGAAAAAACAGTTACCAGGGGCACACCAGCGGCGAACCCTCAGCGGCGGCGGCAGAGTGGGGCAGAGACTCAGTCCCCCAGGAGGAGCCGTGCGGCGTGGGGTGTGACCTGGGGTCAGGTCGCACTCACCTGCACTGCGCGGCCTCCATAAGAGACAAGTGGGAGGGAGGAGCAGCTGGGAGGCGGGAGCGGGGCGGCCAATGGGCGAGGCCACGGGGTACAGAAGGAAAAAGGGGGCACGGCCATGGGGGAGCAAAAGCGGGAAGCGGGGGGCACTGAGGGCAGGGGCGCAAAAAGAGCGCCTAACAAAATACAGTAAACAGTAAACAAACTACAAGTTACAAGAACAAATGCACAGTTGGGGAGAGAAAAAGGTTAGCAGTGCAGAGGGGAAAAAACAGTTACCAGGGGCACACCAGCGGCGAACCCTCTGCAGCGGCGGCAGAGTGGGGCAGAGACTCGGTCCCCCAGGAGGAGCCATGCGGCATGGGGAGTGACCTGGGGTGGCACAGTGAGTGAAATTAACCAAAGTGACCTCTGTGCAACAACTCAGGGAGACATCAAGGCAAGCTGTGCAAGGGCACAGGATTGATAGGTAGTGCCAGAAGTCATACAGTGACCAGCCACACATTTGTGTTAACTACCTTGACATGTGTATGTCAGCAGCACAACAAACATGGCTCATTGTCACACTCCCTGATTGTAGAACACAAGTAGGACCTTCACACATACCCCTCCACTACCCACCTCATACCTTAAACACTCAACACCTGTGAGAAACACACAGAATGGTCAAAATGATGTCCTGTGATTTCAAAACAAACAATCACACTCCCTGTGGTGCATCCACAAACATCCCATTCACACTCAGGGATGCCTGAACCAATACCAATGCTGACACAAACACTATAACACAAAGCTCACAAACAACATTCACATACGTTTAACAAGCCCAGCCATGTGCAGCCAAACAGTGGAAAGGCAATGTGACCCTAGACAGAACAGTAGTACACACCATTGTCACTCAGTGCCAGTGCACAGACGCCATACCACAACACAAACAAGAATTACATAATCTCAAAACAATTGTGAACACTAACTGGGATCAATGGGACAATCAGCTAAAACAGAGATACCACACCACTCATCAAATGAACATGGTGTCTTAGTGTACCACAAGCATGCACATGCACAGTCCTGACAAGTAACAGGTCAAACATAGTGGGACAAACCACCATAGTGCACTCAAAACAAGCTCAGGAACAAGAATCCACATTGCTGCATGTGACATTCACACAAGTAATGCATACTACATTTGAAAACACACATCTGAATGTATCACACAGCAACAACTACTCACACACACTGCCATGCAAATAGAACATCACACACACATAGCATATGTCAGTAGAAAGAGCCAACAGTGGCCAAACACTGCATACGTCCGCAACAAATAAACAACAGATGCACATACCAATCCATCACATTTCAAACTCAGCTGCACATCAGGGGATGCACACCTGGAAAGTCCAATGCAACATACACTCACAGCACTGAATGCACACCAAGCAGTGTGTGCACACCAACTAAACCAGTAGCACACACATATAAGTGCACACCATGAACTCCCACAACACAAATCATAACAGTGCACAGAGAAGATCACACTCGGTAAGGGTAGCAGTACCTCAGCAAACACACATACAGCTTACCCATCACCCACAAATGCATAACTCAGGGACACCCAGGTTCAAACAACATGACTAGAGGACTGCGCTG
Organism: Lissotriton helveticus; assembly: GCF_964261635.1. Classification (NCBI taxonomy): domain Eukaryota; kingdom Metazoa; phylum Chordata; class Amphibia; order Caudata; family Salamandridae; genus Lissotriton; species Lissotriton helveticus. The sequence goes on along the minus strand of NC_136071.1, from coordinate 641,143,671 downwards.
CTCAAACATTTCCACTGCACATGAGGAATCATGACAGCAAACAAGTAGAAGAAAAAACACATAACTAATTGGGAAACTGTCCGGAGTGTCAAATTGGTCCTATGCACAGTTCAGCATCACACAGAATAGTGTCACACTATTAAGGGGTGGGGAGGCTAACACACTGGCAAGCTATGGGAAGACATGAGCTTGATGTGGTGTGTAATTCAGTAATGGACATGTGAGGAGTGTACAGTACACAAACACAAAAAGGAGTCACTCACAACGTGGAGGCATCAGAAGCTCACATAAAGGGATGGCAGGACTCCACATACCACAGACCATACTGGAGCCAAAAATGCGTCAAGTGACCGCATTGCATGAGAAAGCTCACAAATAATGGCAGTGTGGCTGAGCAGGTCAGCACAGTGAGCACAAAAAGTAACAAGAGACATGGCTGATCAACAAAACACAACATAGACTTGACAGTCACACTCAGCATACTCACAACTGGCAGCAACAACAAGTAGGTGTCCTCCAGGAGTGCAAGGACATACCAACACACTGCACAGTGCCCAATATACAACTCCTACATGTGCCCACAATCTCAAGCACATGCAAGACAATTGATACAAACAGGAGCTCATTACCTGGATCATACATGTGTGCAGTTGGCATTGCAGGGGCACCCACACATCAAACACCATTGACAATGACAGACCATTCACATTGTATGACCACTCAAGTTCACATAGTCAAATGTACCCATGTGACTAGGAAGACATGCCTACACCAGGTGACCAGACATCAACACTATTGTTAAAAAATCAAGAAAGATCACACAGATATGATGGGCCCTAGCCAGCCCGCCGTAATCCTGTGGATAGAATTCACCTCTGTTCTGGTATTGCATTCTAACATGACATGTGTACAATTTAGTAAACCTGACCATAGAATGATTAGGATAAAAGTAGATCATCACTAACAACCATCATTGCACCCTCAAGCCTCAGAGTCAAAAAGAACTAAAGGGCCTGTCACCTCTGGCAAACTCTGAAAAAGTAAAACAAGCAATTGGCAATGTTAAAGTGGCATACAGAGCATGTGTCACATAAAACCATACCCATACATTAAACATTTTATATAGCAAGGACATAGACAAAGCAGACAACAGGAGTAAGTGTCTTTATTACATATCACCCAGATAGGCATCCAAAGTGACAAACAGCAAGGCCGTTGGCCAGTCCATGGTTCAAATTATGTACATGTGTGCATGAGAAACTACATGGGGAATGGGCATCCAAAGTGACAAACAGCAAGGCCATTGGCCAGTACAAAATAGTAAAAGGTACATGTGTGTATGAGAAACTGCACAGGGAATGGGCATCCAAAGTGACATACAGCAAGTCCATAGGCCAGTCCATAGTTCAAAGCATGTACATGTGTGCATGAGAAGCTGCACAGGGAATGGGCATCCAAAGTGACATACAGCAAGGCCATTTTCCAGTCCATAGTTCAAAGTCTGTACATGTGTGCATGAGAAACTGCTCAGGGAATGGGCATCCAAAATGACTAACAGCAAGGCCATTGGCCAGTACAAAGTAGAAGAAAGTACATGTGTGCATGAGAAACTGCACAGGGAATGGGAATCCAAAGTGAGAAACAGCAAGGCCATTGGCCAGTCCGTAGTTCAAAGTATGTACATGTGTGCATTAGAAACTGCACAGGGAATGGGCATCCAAAGTAACAGACAGCAAGGCCATTGGCCAGTACAAAGTAGAAAAAAGTACATGTGTGCATGAGAAACTGCACAGGGAATGGGAATCCAAAGTGACAAACAGCAAGGCCATTGGCCAGTCCATATTTCAAAGTATGTACATATGCGCATGAGAAACTACACAGGGAATGGGCATCCAAAGTGACAAACAGCAAGGCCATTGGCCAGTACAAAGCAGAAAAAAGTACAGGTGTGCATGAGAAACTGCACAGGGAATAGGCATCTAAAGTGACATACAGCAAGGCCATTGGCCAGTCCATAGTTCAAAGCATGTACATGTGTGCGTGAGAAACTGCACAGAGAATGGGCATCCAAAGTGACATACAGCAAGGCCATTGACCAGTCCATAGTTCAAAGTATGTACATGTGTGCATTAGAAACTGCACAGGGAATGAGCGTCCATAGTGACAGACAGCAAGGCCATTAACCAGTACAAAGTCGAAAAAAGTACATGTGTGCATGAGAAACTGCACAGGGAATGGGCATCCAAAGTGACAAACAGCAAGGCCATTGGCCAGTCCATAGTTCAAAGTATGTACATATGCGCATGAGAAACTACACAGGGAATGGGCATCCAAAGTGACAAACAGCAAGGCCATTGGCCAGTAAAAAGTAGAAAAAAGTACAGGTGTGCTTGAGAAACTGCACAGGGAATAGGAATCCAAAGTGACAAACAGCAAGGCCATTGGCCAGTCCATAGTTCAAAGCAAGTACTTGTATGCATGAGAAGCTGCACAGGGAATGGGCATCCAAAGTGACAAACAGCAAGGCCATTGTCCAGTCCATAGTTCAAAGTCTGTACATGTGGGCATGAGAAACTGCACAGGGAATGAGCGTCCAAAGTGACAGACAGCAAGGCCATTAACCAGTACAAAGTAGAAGAAAGTACATGTGTGCATGAGAAACTGCACAGGGAATGGGCATCCAAAGTGACAAACAGCAAGGCCATTGGCCAGTACAAAGTAGAAAAAAGTACATGTGTGCATGAGAAACTGCACAGGGAATGGGAATCCAAAGTGACAAACAGCAAGGCCATTGGCCACTCCATAGTTCAAAGTATGTACATATGCACATGAGAAACTACACAGGGAATGGGCATCCAAAGTGACAAACAGCAAGGCCATTGGCCAGTACAAAGTAGAAAAAAGTGCAGGTGTGCATGAGAAACTGCACAGGGAATAGGCATCTAAAGTGACATACAGCAAGTCCATTGGCCAGTCCATAGTTCAAAGCATGTACACGTGTGCGTGAGAAACTGCACAGGGAATGGGCATCCAAAGTTACATACAGCAAGGCCATTGACCAGTCCATAGTTCAAATTATGTACATGTGTGCATTAGAAACTGCACAGGGAATGAGCGTCCAAAGTGAAAGACAGCAAGGCCATTGGCCAGTACAAAGTAGAAAAAAGTACATGTGTGCATGAGAAACTGCACAGGGAATGGGCATCCAAAGTGACAAACAGCAAGGCCATTGGCCAGTCCATAGTTCAAAGCAAGTACTTGTATGCATGAGAAACTACACCGGGAATGGGCATCCAAAGTGACAAACAGCAAGGCCATTGGCCAGTACAAAGTAGAAAAAAGTACAGGTGTGCATGAGAAACTGCACAGGGAATAGGCATCCAAAGTGACAAAGAGCAAGGCCATTGGGCAGTCCATAGTTCAAAGTATGTACATGTGTGCATGTGAAACTGCACAGGAAATGGGTAACACCGTACACTTCCACAGTAATTACCACAGTTCCGGGGATACCAATAGGCAGTACAGGCACCGCTGTGGGAGAGATGTGTTTGGAAGGGGGACTGTGCATCAGACTTGGCTGTCAGTTGAACTGGGAGGTGGCTGAATGTCAGGGCCAGTTGTTGGACTGGACCTGGGAGAGAGAGTACAAGCTGAGGTAGAGGCATCAGTGGCTATGTGTGCCAGAGAGTTGTTTGGACCGGGTGGCATGGTGGCACAGGGAGGAGGAGACATGCTGCCGTGACATACAGTGTTTGAGTGTAAATGTGGAGGTCTGCCTCTCCACTTCTTGGGGATTTAATAGGCAAGAATTGTCTTGTTAGGAGTGGGAAGTGGGGCGGGCACAACAGCCTCACTTTCCACCAAAGGTGCATCAGGTGCAGGTGGTGGCCCTTCCTGTGGGTATTTGCTGAAACTTGTGGTATGCTTGGCATGGCCTTGCCTTTTCCCCTCCATCCCCTTTTGACCAGTTGAACCCCCCACATTGCTCTCTTGTCCCATCTTCACAGGGGTGTGGGTGGGAGTTGAGGTTGTGTGTGAATCTGCCTTAAAGAGCTGTTTCTGGAAACTCCTTGCAGGCACCAGCTTCACAGTAGGCAGGACAACTGTTTGTTTGTATTTAGGAGCAGGTTTGGGGACGGGAGTGTCCTTGGTTGGGGCTGATTTGGATGCATGTGAGCCTGACGTCTGCTTCTTGGCCTAATGCCCCTGAGTGTCACCTGAAGGGCTTTTGCCTTTGCGCTCCTGTCTGCCTGTTTTTTGTATTGGGGATGGTGTCTGCGCTCTGGGCCGCTCAGAGTGTTGCTGTTGTGTGCTGCTTGTTGAGTACTTGGAGCCTGAGGGCTGTGGTGTGTGGTTACTCTCGTCAGATGTTGCCACTGGCAGGGTGGTGACTGAAGGGATTGGAGCTGGACTCTGAGCCAGTGACAGCTTAATGGCTGCCGTCACTGTAGAGGACAAAGACTGGCAGTTCTGTGTAGCCCACCCATGTCAGAATGAATCTCCTCCATGAAGGCAACTACCTGTGTCAAATTCTTGTCATGATCCAGGCGCAAAAGGTCCACCCCCTCAACACTGAGGGCAGCAGGGGAGACAGCGGCAGGTGCAGCGGTACCTGGGGGGAAGGACACTCTACCCTTCTTAATGCTGTGGGCATGGGCAGCACTAGTGGTAATGGCCCGGAGGGTGGGCACTGGACGATGTGTGGTGGAAGAAGAGGTAGCATTCTCACTCCCTGTGCCCACCAACATTAAGGTGTCACCGCTGGAGTCAGATGATGTTGAGGTTGTTGTTTCTGGGCGTGAGTCTTCAAGGGCACTCCTGTCCCCCTCCGAGGCGCTGGTCACATCAGTCTCAGCAAGCTTGTGTGTAGCAGTCGTACCCGAAGCTTTACCACTGGTGTCCGTCCCCTGTCCTTCGGTGCCCTTGGTAGATGCTTCAATGGACAGAGATGTTCAGTATAGTGACATACTCACAGACATCATATGCAAGCAAAGTACACAACTAGAATATGATACCCCCATGTTGCACACCACCCTGTGCAGTCTGTATGTGCACCCTTAATGTAAAACTCAGAAAATGCATGAAAACATGCATTGTTGACATCAATGACCTATGTGATGTTCACACAGCCAAATAGTTGGCCTGTGCCTCATTGTAATCTAACATACTGATCTCTGTAAGCATACCTACGTGCCTGTAGGTGAGAGAGATATACACCTCAACATGTTGTCTCAGTCACTTTAAGGGGACAACACAGATACTGACTCAAAAATGTCATTTTACAATGGCCATGAGCTACTGATGTCCACCATGTTGTGCGTTGAAGCACAACGACCGTTGCACATTGGTGTCAGATGTGTAGTACTCACAGTTTCCAAGTTAAGCACTGCACACATCTCCAAAAACACATTAAGATGATGCACACTGCTGTTCACTTCCCGGTGATGGCTATGACACCCACAATGTAGCAGATGCCAGACGGCCACATCTCATCTTGCAATGTAAAGTGCCATTGTATTAAACACATGAGGGAGTACATGTAGCAAAAATGCATGACAGCTGCTCTCAACACAGAGACCACTTACAAGCCATTTCATCACACTAGAAACATCACAGAGCTCCGCACTGGCTCAGGGTTGGGATACATGCAGTCCCTTCACACCCAAAGGCACCCTTCACAGAATTCTCATCCCCAACTTGCTGATGATGGGCCCTCAAATGTCCTTCCAGCTCTTGCAGTGTCACTGCCAAGATGCGGGCCATTGGTTGTGTCATGCTCCTGTGCACCAACCTGCCACTCCGAGGGAGCAGCCCCTGCACCATCTCTGCCACGTTTTTGCTTGACCGGTAGATGTCACCCCACCTCTTGTAACAGTGTGTGTGTCCTCGGTTGGAGACACCAAGAGCCCTTACCTTGCATGCAGTGGCCCTCCATAAGGCCTTATGCTGGTGGACTTTAAGCTGCATGAATGGGAGATAAGAAGAGGAAATTTCAGTGACACTATGTTATGTACCACTGTGTCTCAGTACAGGAGCATGCACAAACTTAGCACAGATTTACAGAAATGCAGAGCCGGGGCCATACAGCATGACATGTAGTACATTTGCTTCAGATAATCGCATAGACATGTATGTAGGTATGAGGATAGACACAGTACCTGGCCATCTCATACACATGCAGAATGCCAGCACAGAAAGCAATGTGAAGAATGCCCTTGTCTGTGATGCAGTATGTGAAGGAGCAAGACATGCATTACATTGTAAATTATGTGTCGGGTCACACTCACTGTGTCCAACACTACACACCCCTCAATGTCCTTGGCCTGTGAATGGCTCACTGTGTCATGGAGGTCACATTTAGGGCCATGATCTTACGTTATCACACCCTTATCACAAAGTCTGTCTTGTGCAATCCTCATGCCTAAGATACCTCATTGATGAATAGGGTGGCAGACAACACATATGTTTCAATCTGTCCATTTACTGATGGGTCCATGTCGAATTGTACAGTATTTGTACAGGACAGGAGTACTCACACTGAGGTAAAATGTGGGCCATCAGAACATTCACATGCCTGTACAATATGAGAGGGCACACAGTGCATGGAAGGAGGATGTTTCAGAAGTACATCAATCTGATGTGTCATAGGTGAATTTCCACCAAGAGTGTTACCCTCAGGCATTTAAATAATGGGCATGATGGTTACATATCCATGTTGGCAACATTGAAAGTGTACACACATCCTTCAGTACCCTTTGGACGAAACATATTTGTAATGTAATGTGTCCGTTAGGACACGCAATGTCTGTTCTGACTTCCACTTTCCAAATATGCTGTGTTACTGCATGGCTGCAAACGCACTGCATGTCCCTCCCATCCTGAAATGCAGTCAGGGATCTGTGGAAATTAGGCTACAAACCCCATTTACCTGAGGTCAGCATGCTAGGCAGTGTATCACACAAACGTGCACTCAGAGGCACATACTACATCTGATCAACTTCAGGTGTGCACTCTTTGTACTCTCCAACCTTCACTCTGAAACACTTACCACTACATCAGGAGCACCATATAGCCTCCCATACTGTGAAAGCACCTCATCTACCAGGACCTCAAGCTCCTCTCTGGTGAAGGGACAGGCCCTGATGTTCTCAGTTCTCACCATCACTGGGTCCAGGAGACAGGAACAGCAGCAGTTGGTGGTGAAGAATGTCAGGTAGCAGTGTCTGGATGCAGTGGAAATGTGTGGCTCTCTCCCACACATAAATAGCCCCCTGGGGTTGTTTCAGTCTTACACAGCTGCTGCAATTGGTGTTCCAGGTCAACTATTTTCAAATGTGACCAATGACCGGCCCCGCGGTAGCGGAGCACGCCTACCGCAATTTACAAATGTGTATTTCACTACCACGATCGCGGTTGCCATTGGCTGAAAGGGCATGGGCATTGGCAGCATCACACCACAGGTACCAGGTGGTCTCTACTGCAAATTGGCATCTTTCAATTGGTGCCAATGGGCGTGATTGCGGTGGCGGAGTATTCCTACCGCAATTTACAAATGTGTATTTCACTACCGCGATCGCTGTTGCCATTGACTGATGGAGTATGGGCAGTGGCGGTGTTACACCACAGGGGCCAGGCAGTCGCTACCGCACATTGGCATCTTTTAGTTGGTGACAATGGCCGTGATTGCTGTGGCAGAGCATGCCTACCGTGATTTTCAATGTGTGTTTTACTATCGAGGTTGCCTTTGGCTGATGGGGCATGGGCATTGGCGGTGTCACACCGCAGGGACCAGTCGGTCGCTACTGCGAATTGGCATCTTTCAATTGGTGCCAATGGCCATGATTGCGGTGGCGGAGCATGCCTACTGCGATTTTCAAATATTCGCAGTTGCCATTGGCTGGTGGGGCATGGGCATTGGCGGTGTCACACCGCATGGGCCATGCGGTCGCTACCGTGAATTGGCATGTTTCAATTAGTGCCAATGTCTGTGATTGCAGTGGCGGTGCACACTTATAGCACCTATTTACACATCATGCTGTGGCAATGTCCACTTCTCAGCATTGAGTAGTAGACACTCAGAATCATGCCACCAGATAGTTCAATTCAATGCTAGTGTGACATTTCACTCACTGATGACTATACATGCCGTGTCAGTACACAGGATTGCATGCATTGGCATGTACACCCTCACATGTCACTTATGGTGGTGTTGTGCATGTATACAGATCTGTTGTGTATCCACAGTAATGAAGGACTGGCTATGTAATGTGCCTATTTCACTGTGTAGATTACTGACTCATGTTTATGCTTGATATTCATGCACACACTGTGTTCATTGTGTTGGTAATGGGTGCCCTGTCCAAATCACACAAGAAGGTGTGGCAGGCACAGCAGCTACGTAGAAGCCAGCAGTGGTGCAGTTTCAGAAATGTGCTGTGTCAACCACTGTCAGGGCTGGTAACACAAGGAATGTACCATTTGGCATTCACATAGTCTGAATCTGTTTTAGGGGTGCTCACTATGTACATACAGGACACGTGTACAACTACTTTAGATCAATGTGTCTATACATGTGACTTGTGATGTAACTTGTAGTTTCAGGCCAGTCATTTTTGGCGCTGTGTCAGTCAAAACATACGATGTAAGATACATATTATAGGGGAAGTGAATTGACATGTGTCCCGTTTTATCTAATGTAGGAGGCGGCCAAATGTGCATCGTCCATTCACATTGCTTGCGGACATGGAGGATGAGGACACCATACTGAAATTCCGTTTGAATCGACCTACCCTTCAAAACCTATGTGCTCAGATGGGGCCCCATCTGAGGCCTCGCCGGACCTATCCGGCTGCTTTGACACCAACATGTAAGTTGATGGCGGCCCTGCATTTTTTTGCAACTGGCTCGTTCCAGTACACTGTGTCCAGCGCAGGTGGGAAGTCCCAACCAATATTCAGCATGGTGCTACATGATATCCTGTTCACTATGATGACCTACAAGGACAGCTACATCCATTTTCCCAAAATACATGATTTGGCAGCTGTGAAGGGTGATTTTTATGACCTTGCCCACATCCCTAATGTTGTTGGTGCCATTGACTGCACACATGTTGGCCTGGTTCTACCACAGGCACGTGAGTACATCTACAGGAACAGGAAGCATTTCCATTCCATTAATGTTCAAGCGGTATGCCAAGCCGATATGATAATCTCCCATGTCTGTGCCAACTTTCCAGGATCAGCATATGACAACTACATACTGCGTAACAGCATCGTGTCACAGCTAATGGCAAACCTGCATCTGGAGCGTATGTGGATTGTGGGTGAGTATGCAGAGTCAAGTAGCGTGCTGTATGTGACATGCTGTCCTCAGGCACAGTCATATAACAAAATTGATCTGTGTATCTCACACCTAGGTGAATCTGCATATCCAACCGGCCTTGGTTGCTGACCCTGCTGAGGAATCCCAGAAGCCCCGGGTGAAGTCCGCTTCAATGCGGCCCATGGGAGGACACGTCGTGTGGTGGAGCGTACATTTGGACTTCTGAAGTCTAGATTCCGGTGTCTGGACAAGAGCAGAGGTGCACTACTCTACTCTCCCCAAAAGGTGTGTCATATCGTAGTTGCATGCTGCATTCTCCACAACTTGGCCTTGCGCAAAGAGATCCCCCTCCTCCTGGACGATGATGAGCAGCAGATGCCCCAGCCTGCAAACCCACATATGTCCAGTGACGAAGATAGTGGAGCGGGGGAAGGTGTTGACCTGCGTCAACAGCTCATCAACCGCTACTTCCCTTGAGTGTGAGTGACATTGTACAACAGTGCCATTGTCTGCCATCTTTGATGGTAGTGAAAAGGCCTAGAGTAGCTTTTTGACTGCTGCTTGTTGTTAGCTCTGTGCTGTAGTCATGAGCTGCCACATGATGTCCATGCTGATATAGTTTCTCATTGTAATTTGTGCTGGTTTGTGTACTTTGATGACTAGTGTTGTGTACTGGCTGTGGTGCCATCACCTTACAAGTAAATGCTGTTCTCTTGTGTCTTTCTAGGTCCCTTCAGCCTCTCAATGCCTTGTCACAATCAGAGTTTCTGGTACATTGGAATCAGAGTCAACATTGTACATCCTGTGATAAACATGGAGCTGACACAAAGACATAGGTGTGTAAAGAGTGTTTATTTACAAAAAGTATTTGTGACAGACAAGTGATGTTTAAGAAAAAGGTGCAAAGTGAATCAATGGGTTGTCAGTGATGGTAGACGAGACAATAGAGTAGTCACCACATTGATTTGGTGACACAGTTCAACAGACACCAGCCATCAACATGGCAGTGTGGGTAAGGATAGTCAACAAAGTCAATGTCAAGGTGAAGAGAGGTGCCATCATGGCTGGCTCTTTGGTGCTTTGCCACGTGATCCTCCCATGGTGTTTCTCAGATGGCGCTTTTGCGTTTTCCAGGGGGGGCCTCTGCTGCGGGCTCAGCGGTGTCTGAGGAGTCATCCTGTTCCAGCTCAGCCCGCTCTGTGGCCGCAGCTAATGTGGTGGGAGTATCAACCTGCGGGCCACTGAAGGGAGGTGAGCTGTCCTTTGGGCCTCATGTGTGTCCCTCAGAACACCCACAAGCTGGCCCATGAGGTCCACGATTTTTCCCATACGCATGTCCATGGACCTCAGCAGCAGGCGGGGCTCACACACTTCTTCCAGAACCTGGCTCTATTGTCCCTGGGTTTGTTTGTATGCCCCAAGGACTCTGGCGATGTTGACCAGAGCTTCAGACCCAGTATCCTGTTGATTTTGTCCCCCAATTGCCCTTCTATCTGCCCTGCTGTCCCGTACCTGTGAGGTTGCCACTCGACACCCCCACAGATTGTGGGGTGGGGTTGGTATCCTCTGAGACAGAAAGAGTGTTGCAGGCAGCACTGGTGGTGGTGGTGGTGGTTCAGGCCACACAGGTCGTTGTATCAGGGGTCAGCATGGTAGTTGTTGCTGAGGTGGTGGTGGTGAAGACAGTGGGGGCCTGGGACATGCTGCGTCCTGGCAGTCCTGATGGGCCAGGTTCCGCCTCCGCATCCGGTAAACTTAGGGAGTCTGCATCCGAGAGTCCAGGGAAGGGGGGGAGACTTGCTCTGCAGGTCGGTGTTGTCATCTGCAGCAGTCAATTGTAGATCTCAGTTAGACAGAGGTGAAATGGTTATTGAAGAGCACCCACAAGCTTGGTGTTAGATGTTTGGATGTTACATGTGATACACCACACAGTATACATTGCAATCACTGTGTATGGCTGCAAGATACTGAGCATCATGACATGATGTTAAGGTACATACATTACTTGTCCATGTTATGACATGTCAATAGATACCATGTTCTAGGTACAGATTGTGTGATTGCAAGGACATGTCGTCATCTAACGACTAGCAGCACAACAACTTTATGTGAAGTGTCTTTTTTGTTTACTCTGCATGGAAGATATTACATCTCAGCATGAACTAGCCATTGTAATCGTAAGCATACCTTGGTCATATCATGTACTTTACTTTCTTTTTAGAACTGACCATGCATGTTTTGTGTTCATATGGGCCTTTATGCTCTGACACCATGGCACTCGCACATAGCATTCTGTACTGTGCATGATTGGGCCCTGAATTTCTTCAACATGTGACTTGGTGAGTCAAAGTTTAATTTCAGTGACAGTTATGTACGCTTAGCTGTCTGCACACGGGAAGTGGCTTTTGGATCTATGGCAAGTTGGATGACATGTGAGGGCTGGTATGGTCATATGGCTACCTGCTTTTTGAGAGGGATGGCAGGGTGCATGCAATGTCTACCTACCTGTTCTGTGACACAGTTGAGCTATATGCTGCCTGCCACATGAATCTGTGTGTGGGGGGTGTACCATCCTGCTGAGCTGTGGGACAAGGGTGCCTGGTGGGAGATGTAGTGCTGGCTTCCCACCCACAACACCTCTCCCTGTTAGGATGGCTACCTCCCTGTGAAGTGGAGCAGAGGAAGGGAATATGTTACACATGGCTCTTGGATGGGGAGTGTTCCATCCTGCTCAGGGGTGGGACAAGAGAGCAAAAGATGGCTACCTACCTGTAAGTTTGAAGAGAGCAATGCAATGTCTGCCACATGGTTCTGGCTATGAGGGGAGTGTTCCATCCTGCTCAGGGGTGGGACAAGAGAGCAAAATATGGCTAACTACCTGTAAGTTTGAAGAGAGCAATGCAATGTTTGCCACATGTTTCTGACTGGGGGGGGGTGGGGAGTCTTCCATCCTGCTCAGGGGTGGGACAAGGGAGCAAAAGATGGCTACCTACCTGTAAGTTTGAAGAGAGCAATGCAATGTCTGTCACATGCTTCTGGGGGCTGGGGGAGTGTGCCATCCTGCTGAGCCTTGGGACAGGGTGCCTGTTGGGAGTTGTAGTGCTAGTTTCCCACCCAGAAACAACCCTTCCTGGTAAGATGACTGCCTACCTGTTAGGTGAAAGCGAGCAATGCAATGGCTCCCACATGCTGCTGGGAGAGTGCTCCATCCTGCTGAGCTTTGGGACAGGGTGCCTGTTGGGAGTTGTAGTGCTGGCTTCCCACTCAGAAACACCCCTACCTGGTAAGATGGCTACCTACCTGGTAGGTGAAGGTGAGCAATGCAATGGCTGACACATGCTTCTGGGGGTGGGGGAGTACTCCATACTGCTGAGCTTTGGGTCAGGGTGCCTGTTGGGAGTTGTAGTGCTGGCTTCCCACTCAGAAACACCCCTCCCTGGTAAGATGCCTACCTAGCTGTTAGGTGAAGGTGAGCAATGCAATACATGCCACATGGTTCCGGCTGGTGGGGAGTGTTCCATCCTGCTGAGCCTTGGGACAGGATGCTTGTTTAGAGTTGTAGTGCTGGCTTCCCACCCAGAAGCACCCCTCCCTAGTAAGATGACTACCTACCTGTTAGGTGAAGGTGAGCAATGCAATGGCTGACACATTCTTCTGGGGGTGGGGGGAGAGTGCTCCGTCCTGCTGAGCTTTGGTCCAGGGGGCCTGTTTGGAGTTATAAGGCTGGCTTTCCACCCAGAAACACCCCTACCTGGTAAGATGGATACCTACCTGTTAGTTTGATGATTGAAATGCAATGGCTGACACATGGATGTGGGTGTGGAGTGTTACATTCTGATACGCTTTGGGACTGGGGTGCATGGTGGGAGTTGTAGTGCTGGCTGCCTGTACCCATGCCCCATGGGAATATTGCTAGCTACCTTTAGGGTGAATCAGAGGGAGTGAATGTTGGATCTGTGGGACACGTGTTGGGGAGAGTGTGGTGCACATGAATGCTTTTGGGCCTAGGAGGTGTCAATTTGTAGTTGTGTAAGACAGTACATAGTAGTGTTATATGAGACATTTGTTGGTACTTACCAGGCTCCACACCCCTGGGTATTCCTGTGAGTCTCTCTGGATGCAGTGTGCCAAGCACTTCATCCTCCCATTCAGTGAATGTTCGTAGTGGAAAGGGAGGGCCACCACCAGTCATCTGAGCCAGTTTAAGGTACTTGTTGTTCTTCTCATTCACCTTGGTCTTGAAGTCATTTCACCTCTTCCTGATCTCCTTATGGGAGCGTGGGACGGTCCCTATTGCATTGACCTTGTTGACTATCCTTGCACTCATTTGAGTTTTAGTGGCTTGTGGTGCCTCTTGGACCAGGCTTCCAAACAAATTTGGTTCTACTCTGATTACATCATCTACTATCGCCACCAACTCATTGTCACTGAATTTGGGCATTTTCTTCTGTGAGATGGTGTGTGATGTGCAAATAGATTAATGGTGCAGGTGTGAAAGTAGTAGTGGTGATGTGTGTGTGATGGTGGGATGTGTGCAGATTTTCCTTTCCTTTGTGCTGTGGGGTTGGTTACTTCAGCAGTGGATTGGTGCAGAGGATTCTGGTCAGGGAAGGGGTTGTTTTTTTACTCAGCTATGTGGGTGGGTCAAAATGGTGTATTCCTGTCAGGTTTGTTGTGTGGGTTGACCTGGGATTTGTGTTTTTTAGTTGCCATGGAGGTGTGTCATTGGGTTGTGTTGGGTGTTTTTTCAGGCTGAGCCTGGTTAATGGCCACACTTGGTAGCCTTATTGTGTGTTTTTTTGGCATCCCCCATTACTGTCCCGGAGCGACCACGGTGGTCGGACTACAAAAACCCTTCCGCCGGCTCGCCCATTCATAAGTAGTTGCGATTGCGGCGGTGTAAAACAGCGTATCGTTCCACTGTCACCGCAATGGTATCCTAATTTAACGTGCGGTGAATCGACTGGCCGGGCGCCAGTTTTGGGTCTTTCCACAGCTAATCCGACCACCGTGGATGGATTTTCACCTGCTCCGCACGCTCCCAGCGGTCTTTTTAGATTCCGTCCGCCTGGGTCAATTTTTGTGGCGGTTAATCCTAATCTGGCCGGCGGTTTTGCCGCGATACATGCGGACTGTTAATTTCCGCTACTATGGCTATCGGACTGGTTTTCTGCCCGCCATCCTAATCGACCCCTAAATTACTTCCCAGCCTACTCCCCTATCAACACACGACCCGCTCTTAAAAAATTCACACAAATAACATAATTAATCATTAATAATGATTAATTACCAATTAATACATAATTAACAATATATTATTTACCACAATTTGCTATATATATGTTTAAATACATAAATATTAAATAATTGAAAATATAAATATATCAATTATTATTAAATTACTTCCCACCCTACTCCCCTATAAACCCACAACACGCTCCTAAAAAATACCACAATTTACATATTTACCAATTAATTATTAAAAATGAACAAATAATGAATAACTAATTAATAATAAATTATTTACCACCATTAACAATATAAAATAATAAATACGTAATTATTAATTAATAGCATTTATGAATTAATTAATTATAATTAAGTTACTTCCCACCCTATTCCCTTATAAACCCACAACCTGCTCCTAAAAAAACAGCACAATTAAGATATTTACAAAATAACCAATTATAATTAACAACCAATTAATAACTAATTGATAATACATTAATTACCACAATTACAATATAAAATATTAAATATATCAATATAAACTATTTAAAAATAGCAGTTCAGTAATTATAATTAAATTACTTACCACCCTATTCCCCTATGAACCCACAACCCGCTACAGAATAAAAAGGCAAAATTTAATTAGCAATAATTAATAATTTCTAAAAAGTATTATTACATTTACTATAATTAAATTACTTCCCACCCTATTCCCCTATAAACCCTCAACCTACTACGGAACTAAAACGCAAAAGTTACTTAACTTTTTTAAAATAATTAAATATCCAACAATATTTTTACAAACGATATTACTGACTTCAATATTAACAAAAATGATATTTCTTTCCTTCATGTCGATATTCTGGTCAACGATATTCTTGATGTTGATATTTTGTCTATTCAATAATTTCAACTCAATATTTTTGTACTTCGAAAATAAAAACTCGATGTTGTATCCGTGCAGCATTATTTCTCCCTGTTTACGGAGTTAAATGCTGAGGTCAGGTCCATGAATGCTAGGTAAAGTGGAGATCTTTTAGCCACTGTGTATTTACCTAGTACCCGGTTGAGATTAAGGCATTGCTCGATTGTCCGTAGTTTGCATCTGAAATGAAGATAACAGCTGAAACAGCTATAAAGAATAGATTTGGTGTCCATCCACTCAGTGATTTGTTATATATATAACCCAGCCCATTATTTTAGCAGTGCTTTCCAGGAGGGAAATTCGCCTGTAGCATGCAGGAAATGAGCGGTCCCCTTTTTTGAATATAGGGACGATGACAGTGGAGATCATTGAGGTGGATAGGGCAGTATGTGCACGATGACAAAGGGAGTGGATGAACATTGTTTTGGAAACTTTCATGCACATTTATAAAGAGGTGCCAAAGTTATTAGTAAACAAAAATTGCTATTCCTATGGACACTCTGACTTAACCATAACAACACAGTGGTGACCGCTACTGTGTAATGTAATATGCAATATTAATAAGGGCACAAGGTCTTTCCCATCAAATTATCATCCTATTAGCCTTATTCATAGCGCACAGAGAACTTTTAGCTGAATTGTGCTGAGTAGATTGCAATGTGTTGACACCACTCCAAGTAGACTTTAGGGACAGGGCAAGCACCACTGATCAAGTGTTACAACTACAACTAATTTAGTCGAAATATGTCACTTTGGGGGTTGTGTGCCTTTACGTAATTTTTGTCGATCTACAATTGGCTTTTGATTTAGTTCCCAGGGAGGGCCTGTGTGCAGTTCTAACTAGCCTGGGGGTCCCTAATTACGTAATTTACATGTTTAGGAGACTACACTTGGATAACTATGCCCAAGTCAGGTACGGCATCGCGGGGGAATAGACAGGTCCCAATCCAGTGCCTTGAGAGTGAGGCAAGGGTGTGTATTAGCCCCCACTTTGTTATTGTTATATATTAACAAGTTGTTTATTATGATAAAAACATTGTCATCATGAAGCACAGCGTCTGGCCAACAGTATAGTCCCGGTCCTCCTGTTCGCAGATGGCACCTTACTGGTCTTGAGATTCCCAATTAGTATCTAAAATCTTCTGGATCTGTTCAGTGTCTTCTGCAAACAGAGAGGGCTGGAGACCAATACAAGCAAAACAAATACATGGTACTGAACTCCTGCAATATGACCTGATCACAACCGATCCTTAATGGTACCCATTTGGAGAGGGTATGCACCTTTGAATACCTGGGACTTACTCTTAACAAGCAATTTGGCTGGTCACACCAGATTCACAAGTCCAAACTCAGACTAGAACATTATAGTGGTGGCCTTCTGAGAGGCCAGAAGGGATCCAGATTTGCCCAATAACACCTGCATTGCAAATGTACAACTTGCATGCCTTGGGGGGGGGGGGTTCTATATGGTGGGGAGCTCTGGGGGCATGCTAATGTAAAACAAACTGGATGGCAAATTGCTTCCTCCTAATCCTCATTAAACTTCCCCCTCGCGCTCCACTGGTGTCACTTTGCCTAGTTCTAGGTAGTCGCTCACTTACCCATGAAGTAAAACTCAGACCTTTGTTGAATTGGAGGAGGATCTTGTCCTCAATAGACCTATTACCTTATTGGCTGGGTTTGGAAGAGATTAAAAAACGTTCTAGGGCCATCAGAACTCTTTTGTTAGGGCATATGAACAATTCACTTGAGGAGAACAGGTGTGGCGACATGTGGGATCCCCCGGAAATGTCCAGTAGCATTTCTAAGTCTATGCACAAGTAGCGGTATTGGAGACGCGTAGATGGTAGATTGCACCAGAATTGGGAAGCAGATAATCTAACTTCTATCTTTTATTAATTTAAAGACACATATCTTCTGGAAAAGTTTATGGACATAATTGAGCCTCTGGTGCTAAAAAACTTTGGGGCTGATTACGATGAGAAAGATGAAATGGAAGCTCTTAGATGTAACAAACCAGCCGCCATTAGTTTTCATTAATTATGTGTGCAAATTGTGTTGTCAGTTATCATTACTTATATATCAGAGAAAGTCACAGTATCTACATTGATTATAATACCTACTAAAATGGAGATTCAAATCATTAACATTTATTAAGTTTACAAACTCCTGAGCTGAGGTTTTTGAGACATTCCATACAATGAAGTGATCTTAAACGTATCAAAGACAATTAATAGAATAATATGACTGGACCAATTTTTTATTTTATAGCTTTGGATCACCTTTTTCTCCCACAAGCTAATATGCAAATTAGCATAGCTGAGGGCGAAACAGTTTCCCGTTACAGTCCCTTGTCACTGTCTAAAACATTCTTGATAGAATCTGGAAATGTTCTCATACTAGCAGAGCACAATAATCCCAATAATCATTTGTGTGAGTTGATATTATATGATGGTTTTTATGTTAGATAGTGCTTGGCTGCTCCTAGACCATCAGGGTATGCAATACTTGTGTACAAACATGACACATCTAGTGTCATAAGTAGGATGTTCCTCTCCCAAGATACATCAAAGTAGGGTTTAAAAAAAATCAGTTTTTTCATGCAGATGTGACAGCAGACAATTGACGTGTGGCCTCAGAAAACTATCTGTTTTCTAAAAGCCTCCCATGTGCTGATATGACCGGTCTACCAGGGGGATTTATTCTATTTTTGTGAATTTTAGGAATGAGATATACTACTGATGCCATTGGATGATTAATCTTCAAAAAGCAGTATTTATCAGTACTTCATAGATCTTTCTCTTTCCATACACCAAGTTTCCTCTCATACTTCTCTATTGCTGATAGGTACTCCTTTTCCTAATGTTCACCTAATACTGCTTATCAGAGAGCTGACTATAGGCTTCCTTCAGATACATATCCCTTTGCCATAACATAAGGTAACCACCTTCATCTGATACGTTCATAAAACAATTCTTCCTCTGAGAGAAATTTTTTATCACTTTCTTATACTCACTTTTGTATGTGAGTCTTCTTTCTTTCCCGTTCATACCAATAAGATCTGATCTTTTCAGATCATTTATAACACATTCAGAAAAGTCCTCAATGGCGTTGTATGGTAATTGTGGAACAAAGTTCGATTGAGGTCTGAATAAACTGCTTAAGTTATCACTAAACCATCTAAATCCAATTCAGTTATCACTCTTTCTTCATTATATACATCAAATATAGGTTCTGGATGTTTTTCCAAAATCCAGAAAAATACTCAACAAATCAATGTCCTCCATCTGCAGATTGCTAGATTGACTAGATATCTGCCCATACTACAACGTCAAATATTAGTTCTTTTTCATTTAATTGATTTTAATTAATTTCAGTTGTATGTCTATATATGTTTACATCTATCTTTATTTGAGAATAATCAAGCAATGTTTCCGAGCAGTTGGACAATTCTAAAGACAAGCTCTGTAGTTCAGCTTTAGACAAGTGTTCATCAGTTTGATGATTTATTAGCATTTTCTCTATCTCTTATCTGGTCATTTCTTCTTTTTGCTGTTACTGATCATTTTTTATGTGTTCTCTCCCTGCTCGTTTCCTGTTCCTACAGCCCCTCCTACCCCTACCTAGGACCCCGTCCTACCAGGTCTTCCAGAAGAGTGCAGTCCGGGAGGAGGCATCCACGACAGCCCGACTCGGAAACACAGCCCCAGCCACAGGAGGACCGACCAACAACCCTGCGGCTTCCTGAGCCACCGCTCCGCCCCATACCACGAGGAAGACAAGGAGAGGAGGCACAGTCAGGAGAACGCTGCTGAGGGCGCCGCCGCCGCAGAGAACCAACACGAAGACTCCCCGGCACTGCCACAGGGAGTAACTGAAGGTAAGTCTCATTAGGAATACAGAGCAAACACAGGTGGAGGTGGGGCGGGCAGAGTTTTTATGTTGGGGTGGGTCTGGGTGGGAGGCGGGGCCTCACTTGTACGGAAGGAAGGCGAGGGAGGGACGGCAGATAATTCTTAATCCTCTTAGTAATCTTTCTACTTCTATATAACAGTGTAATAAAGCACTTCCCACCACTTGGATAGTTAATTTTTTGATAGTACCTCAAGTTTGGAAAGCGCCAGGTGTAGTCCAAGGGATTCACCTCCCAGATTCATGAATATGATTGCTTTAATTGTTGCACAGCTAATCTAATCTCTGAATCAAATCTCACTCTCTGTGAGTATACAATAGCATACACTATTTAAACATCCAAATCAATGTACAGCAATAACAGGACATACCGCCTCTCACATAGTTCATTTTACTCACCTGGGAAGCTTACCATGAAACCAAGCGACCGCCAACACCACTTATTCCATTCTCAACCTCTGGTTAGTATCTGGTGAATGAGGGGCCTGGAGACTGCAAATGGCACTTCTCAATTCATGGCAAAATGTCCCTAGGCACCTGAGCAGAGGCAGTGCATAGCTTCTCCAAGAATCACCACCCTCTGTAATCTCTCCAAATACTCCTCTCCTCTGAGTAAAAGAAAGGCGCTGGCATACTTCAAAATGATAAGTGCAAAATGTATCTTTTGCCCTGTGCCATGACAGAAGCTCAACATGTTTTGACTAATGTATCGCCTTGATCATGATGAAAAGCACTATGTTCAGAATCTCTTAAATATAACCCTGAAAGAAATACTGCCAACTTTTAGCAATGTTTTCACACACTAGTTTGTCATCAATTGAAATTACATCTTATTTCTATTACTGGGAGAAACAAAAAGCTAAAGTACATTTCAGAGGTCTCAATAACTTCAATATGCATTCTGAAAAAAATCAGAGTTCAGTTTGTAATATTCACAATAACATGGTGATTGCCGATTAATAATAATCCCATGTTGGCGTCACATAATTCATTTTTAAGAACTCATAGAAATTAATCTAAGACAATTGAAATCAGTAATGCAAAAACATAAATATGTGGTATAATACATATTAAAATGATATATTTGCTAATAACTTTTTTGTCAACCATCTTTGTCTCCTAGACTTTTCAATTGTACCTCGAACTATGGTTATTCCTAACACAACACACAAAGTATGTCAATAAATCATCCCATTTTAGTCATTAACAGGTTCATTTTTACTATAACATGTATAGATCAACATATAAATGTTGGCACACACAAGGTTAGACATCTAGACATCAAAAAGCAATTGTAACTACTTATGTAGAGTAGGGTGTCATTGCTTACTTAAATAACATCAAGACATTTATTGAAATTTGAAGCATACACATATTGAAATAAATCCCTTTGACCTGTGTATCCTATGAAAAGCAAAAATAAATCACTAACATTACAAAAGTGCAATTGCAAATGTATATGTTGAAGCCACACCCTTTAGCTTTGTGATAGTCATATGAAGCCCTTGCATCTGACTTAGGAGGGACACCTAGTAACTACTTGAGGCACCGCAGCTACATGAAAGAAATTCCAAGCTTTGATATCTAGCTTGAAAGTAACTCTAGTAACAACTTGAGGTAATGTAGGTTTGTAGGAACTTCAGTTACAGCTGACTCAAGTGGTACACCTAGTTACCACTTGAAGTACTGAAGCTTTGTGAAATAATTATGAGGATTTTTGCATCGGACTCAATAGAGACCTCTAGAAACAACTTGACATACTGCAGGTTTGTGAACATCTTAACAGCCACAAGAAAAACCCATGGTACAATACAGAGTTATACATGACAAATTCTCATTTCTTTATCTACCACTTCTCTCAACTCCTATTGACATTGTGCTTCTTCTTACCAGAGTATCCAGTATTGGGCTGTGGGATTTAATATAGGCAATTGCAATTTTTGACAAACAAGAACAGTGCCACTGAAAAATGCAGTTTACAAGAATAAGGTTGAAGTCCCTTCAATTTATCAGTGACTGCTAATACATTTGTATTTTAGGATGTGATCATAAGTGTTCTTTAGTAATCATAACATTTATTACAATTTTCAGCGTTGACTCATCATCATAAACCAGCTTTGATATATTTACTTACCCTGCAGAAAACATTCACAATTCATTATAGCAGCAAAAGTATGAAAGTAATTTTTATTTGAAAGCCACATCCCCTCAGCTTAGTTAAGGACATTTAAAAAGGTTACATCCAACTCAAACAGGTCATCTAGTAATGACTTGAGGTACTGCAGCTTGATGTAGACTTAAGCTGCATCTTAACTTAGAGGAACATCTAGTACCAACTTGTGGTACTGCAGCTTTGTGAAAGACATTTTAAGCAGTTGCATTTGAACCAATTGGGGCAACTTGTAATGTCCTGAAGGACTAGCTGAGTTCAAGACCTAAAGCTATTGCTTTTGAATCATGAGGAACATCTAGTAATAACCTGAGGTAGCAGCTATAAAAAAGCCTAAAAAGATTGCCTTTGCTGATGCCTATTTAAACTTTGCCATGCTTAAGGTGCATACATTTAATTTGGAATAATTTTTAGTTAGTGCATGAGCTGCAAACAGCAAGGGCAGGATGACAAAACATTTTAGCTGGTTTTGATGCATGTAGTAAATGAACACTGTGGTCCCTAAGTACATGATATTAGGAAGTAATAAAGATCAAATGGTATACAAATTATATACAATAAAATGTATGATGATGCATTGGTCGCCAGTGACAAATGGGCTGGGTGCTCTTTTATTTTTGATACACACATGTGATAAGGTGATCAAGTGTCTATCACTGTGTCAAGACTAGCACAGCTTGTTAAGTAAACATACACAATATTTAGGGTCTACAATGTGATCATCAATATTTTTATCCCTTTAAAGATGTGGGAGGGGAGGCATAGCCAAGATTACAGCGAGGTAGGATGCATCTCGCTACCTTTCCGCTGACCGCGAGATACTAGCACTGGCTTTCGGCCACTTTCAGACCGGAGATCCCTGAGCGGCGGCTCCCACACTTCGCGTACCACCTGTGAAGTCCAGAGAGGTGGAAATCTGCCCACTGTAGCCGCGGATAGAGCTTCCAGAGCCGGTACAATAAGTCAGCATTGCGGACCTGTGGCCTGGAAACGGCCTGGACACCCATCGTGGACCTGAGGACGGTCTTGCTGCAGTCAGGGCAGCACTGACACACTGGAGTCCCCGGGGCAGCAGCAGACACAGGCGCTCCTAACTGAGTCGACAACACCCGCAACACCGAGGCCAGTCAATTGTCGCGGGCTGGGGAACCCGGCCCGCCATCTTGTTGAGGGGGAATCAGCCTGATGTAGCCTGGGCCAGGAGGTGAGCGGACGCACAAGCGGGTCTTGGAGGCCCTGCAATTGCACACAAGATCAGGGGAGATCCACACCAGCCAGCGATTGCCCCCTTCCCAGCGCTGGCGAGAGCAAGAGGAGAGCGTGTCACGCCGGGCCCGGCCACTGCCGGGGGCGATCTTAGGAAAGGCCCAGGCTCGCCTGGGGACTGGCTTGAAATGGCTGCGGCCTAGTCCTTGGCACAGCAGTAGCCCCGTCCCACTTTGGGATACCAGATTGACGTTGCTCCCAGCCTACACCCGGGACCCGAGAGGGCCAGCACCATATTGGGGGCGGTAGACCTTGGCGGACCCCCCAGAGGATCATATTGGATTTTGGCCTGCACCCTTAGGAGCAGCAAAGCCAGTTTACTGATACAGGCTGAGGTGCCGCCCCTGCCACTTTGTCGAGCTGTGCCTGGGCCAGCACGATACAAGCCTACAGGTGAGTGCGAGAGGGAGTGAGGTGGGGGCCCAACACAACTTGCAACTAGCGCCTGCGGGATCAGCGCCGTAGCGGTCATGCTCAACCACAGGTGACAGCGAGATCAGGAGAAAGCGTGCACAGCGGGCCCAGCCACCTTTTGAGACAGATTTCAGAGGCGATCCGGGCCTTGACTTGGGCCTCGACTGGTGTAACTGTGACATGGTCCTGGTTCGTCCCGGTTTGGGACACTGACCTGATAACTGGGCGCCTTCCATCACGCACACAGGACGTGAGAGTGCCCAGCACCTTCCTGGAGGCGACACTGGGTGGGCCCCCCAGATGACCACATCAGGTGCAGACAGGCGCCCCAGTATTGCCTGTCGTTCCCAGTGGGGTGCACCGCAACCGGAATACAAGACTCTACGGGGGCCCGAGTGTGGCTACAGTTAGAGGTAGTCGCCATGGCTGGGACCCGGCTCCTTGCTGTGGCGGCCCAGCTAGGTCTGGGTGCAGCTTCTGGGTGAGCAATGAGGTCCTCTACTTGACCACCAGATGTCCTATTTCTCCAGAGGGCCCCAGCCCCCTTGATCTGTGTGCGCTGCAAAACCTAGAGGCACTAGCACATCCAGATCATAACAGCGAACAAAGGTGGCAGTAGTCTATTGGATGAGCCAAGTCCCTATCCGACTCAACTTGGCGGTCCCAATAAACAGCACTCAACACGATTGCTTCAGCTTGCGGCCCTTGGAAGACTGGAGCATCTGACGTGACAGGCCTATTCCACTTGCTTCTAAGCACTATTAGCCTAGGCTAGGGCCTCCACTCATTGAAAGAAAGACAAGACACTGAAGGAGCTCTTTGCACGCGCTCCAGGGGCCACCACCATGGACCCCCCCTCCTCTGTGTGCCCCCGCTACGCCGCAGATGGTGCAAAGGAAGAACCGGTAACACGTGCCTTCCTCGAATTACTCTTCATGATGCTTCATTATGATCTGCAAATGGTAAAACAGGATCTCACCTCCGAAATCAAAGACATTCGTAGGGATGTCGACAGCACCGGCGAGTGGGTGGCCGCTCTAGAGGAAATGGGGGATAACAGGGACGCAGAAATGACGTCTCTACAGCAGGAGGTCATCCGCATTCATGACCAGCAAGTGGACCTGCAAACGCACCTAGAAGACCTTGAAAACCGTTCTCGCAGGAAACAACATCCGAATCTGAGGAGTAGAAACTAATGAAGAAGCTGACAACATATTTAGTTATGCAAGGGAGCTCTTTAATCACATTCTGGGTAACCCTCCCAATATATACAATAAAATGGACAGTGCCCACAGGGTGGGTCCCCATCCTGCTGATAAAGCTTTGCTTGCCGACATACTGGTCTGCATTCAGGACTTTTGCACAAAAGAAGACATCCTCTGCAAGGCTAGATCCATGCACCCGATCACCTTTCATGACCAGTCTCCAGTCCTGGTTCAGGACCTCGCGGCGCTTACTCTGCAGAAGCGCAAGGTTTTCCGGCCTATCACTTCCTACCTGCGCCAATGTGCTATATCATACTCTTGGGTCCACCTGTTTCAACTCATTTTTGGCCTACATGGCAAATTGTATCAGCTTTGCTCCGTTTCAGAGGCCATCCGGCTGCTAGGAGTCACGATCCCGGAGGACGAGGATGGGGACCGTGGTTCAGGCCCGCTACAGGAGATACACAGCAAGGATGGTGACAGCAAGGACGGCGGCGGCGCACTAAATGGCCAGACCGAGCAGAGATTACACAAGGACAGCAGGCAGTGCTGGAGTTCCTCCCGGAGGCCTTGGTGAAGACTCACACCCCGTGAATGCAGTGGGGACCACCTGCTCACTTCTCCCTTCATTGCGGTGGGCGGCGGGGAGACACACTTGACCACACTACTGACCCACGGAAGACCTTTTGCCACTCGTCCTTGGATGACGGACTGGCACTTTGATCATTTTTCTTCTCTTTCGTCGTTTGTTAAGTCTGTTCTTGTTGGGTTTTATTTTTTTGGGTTCCCAGTCCACTGCTTCCTGGCACACACTGAGTTGGAGTCTCTATGGGCTCTCCTTCACATTTACATGCTAGTCCAACGAACGGCCTATGCCCTGGTCCAGCAAGGCAGTCCAGTCCCCCAGAGCATTACATGCCTCTTAACAATCTCAAAGTCCTCACACTTAATGTGAGGGGACTGAATAACCCTATTAAGCGCAGGGCAGTCCTTTCCTATCTGGAGAGCACCGGCGCTGACATATGCCTCCTGCAGGAGACGCACCTACTCTCCACGGACTGCCACCGCCTCAGGTCCCGTAAATGTCCCACTAAATTCTTCTCATCTAGCCCTTCTAAAACAGCTGGGGTTGCAATATTGGTCTCCTGGGCCTTTAGCGAGAGGGTTGTACACAAAGTGGCCGAAATCAAGGGCAGGTTACTCTCCTATCAATTTATGATTGGAGGCACACGATGGTGGTTGGTTCTATATACGCACCTAATGAAGGGCAGGAGTGGTTCTTCCATGAGGCACTGACTGAGGCCACCGCTACCAACGCATGCATGATCTTCCTCGGGGAGACCTTAACCTCATATTTGATGACACATTAGATAGGTCGGTTCAGCGCTTCAGCCAGGTTGGCGCACTTTCCCACGTAGGTCTGACCCGTTTATCGGAACTTGGCCTAGTTGATCTTTGGCGGGACCAACATTCACACCTTAGAGAATATACATACTATTACAGTGCCCACTTGACTATTTGCTGGGCTCTTCGGAGCTACGTGATATCACGTCGGGGTTGACATTCTCATGGCATCTCTCTCAGATCATGCTTCAGTAGTGGCCGCTTTGACCCTGCCTCCTGTCCGGCGACCAACCCAACACTGGCACCTTATGGATACTCTCCTGCAGAGCAAGGACGTGGTAGACCAGGTAAAACGAGCGATAGATGACTATTTACTGCATCATGACAATTCAGAAACCCACCTTTCCACCCAATGGGAAGCACACAAAGCGATGATTAGAGGTGATCTTATCGCTATCACCACGGCAGATAATGCAGAACGCAGGCGCAAACGTGATGATCTGACGCAAAAGGTGAGGGAACTTGAGCAAATACACCATTGTACAGGGGCACCTCGCACCTGGCACCAGGTAACGGCTACTAGGGCCCAATTAGCAGCTATAGACCGGGACAAGGCGGAATATGCTGCGCTGCGTCTGCGCCATGTTTTTTATGTGGGGGGCGATAGATGTGGACGCCTATTGGCCCACAAACTATGCAAAGATACACTTCAACGGGGGGTCCAGGAACTCTGAGATACCACGGGGAGGGTGACAACAGATGATGCGACTATCGCCGAGACCTTTCGGGACTTGTACACCCACTTATACTCTGAACAGCGGTTAGACACTGATGACATAGACACTTACCTGTCACAGACACATCTTCCTACGTTGACTCCTTAACAGGCAGAGTGCTTGGAGGGTGACATCCAGGTAGAAGAGGTCATAACGGCCATATCTCGACTCAAATTAGCCAAGTCCGCTGGCCCGACGAATATACTGCAGCTTTTTATAAGCAGTTTTGCTCCACCCTAGCTCCCCTCCTCACAAGACTATATAACTCCTTCTCATCTCCAGGGACGATCCCCCGCTCTATGCTTCAGGCGGCTATTGTGATTATCCCCTAGCCAGGGAAAGACAAAACCAGCTGCGGATAATATCGTCTCATTTCCCTTTTGATTCAGAAAAGGGGGTGGTGATGAACAGAGTGCCTGAATCAAGCAGACCACTCTTACCCAGTCCAAAGATCAGGGCTTGATCCATCACCGTTTTTTAGCTCACTGCACCATCCCAGCTCAGAACTTGGCTATATGCAAATTAGTCTGTTCCTGTCCCAGTGCATGATGGGAACAGGGCAAACCAAACTACCAAGCCAATTCTTGTACTGGGAAGGAAACAAGCTTCCGGGGACCGGTTTCTGCCATTTCAGGCGTCTTCGGCCCGGCTTGCTTGAATCCTGATGGTGCAATGAGCAAGGGACTCACATCTGAGTATACCCTTCCACGCTTATGGTGGACAAAATGATTCAGAAAAGGGGGTGGTGATGAACAGAGTGCCTGAATCAAGCAGACCACTCTTACCCAGTCCAAAGATCAGGGCTTGATCCATCACCGTTTTTTAGCTCACTGCACCATCCCAGCTCAGAACTTGGCTATATGCAAATTAGTCTGTTCCTGTCCCAGTGCATGATGGGAACAGGGCAAACCAAACTACCAAGCCAATTCTTGTACTGGGAAGGAAACAAGCTTCCGGGGACCGGTTTCTGCCATTTCAGGCGTCTTCGGCCCGGCTTGCTTGAATCCTGATGGTGCAATGAGCAAGGGACTCACATCTGAGTATACCCTTCCACGCTTATGGTGGACAAAATGATTCAGAAAAGGGGGTGGTGATGAACAGAGTGCCTGAATCAAGCAGACCACTCTTACCCAGTCCAAAGATCAGGGCTTGATCCATCACCGTTTTTTAGCTCACTGCACCATCCCAGCTCAGAACTTGGCTATATGCAAATTAGTCTGTTCCTGTCCCAGTGCATGATGGGAACAGGGCAAACCAAACTACTGGGTAAGAGTGGTCTGCTTAATTCAGACACTCTGTTCATCACCACCCCCTTTTCTGTATCGTTTTTGGCCACTATAGGTGTGGCAGCGTATACTCAGACATGAGTCCCTTTCTCACTGCTCCATCAGGATTCAAGCAAGCCGGGCCGAAGAGGCTGAAATGCCAGAAACCGGTCCCCGGTAGCTTGTCTCCTTTCTGGTGAAGAATTGGCTTGGTAGTTTGGTCTGCCCTGTTCCCATGATGCACTGGGCCAGGGACAGACTGATTTGCATATAGCCAGGTTCTGAGCTGGGATGGGGCAGTGAGATAAATAACGGTGATGGATCAAGCCCTGATCTTTGGACTGGGTAAGAGTGGTCTGCTTAATTCAGACACTCTGTTCATCACCACCCCCTTTTCTGTATCGTTTTTGGCCACTATAGGTGTGGCAGGGTATACTCAGACATGAGTCCCTTTCTCACTGCTCCATCAGGATTCAAGCAAGCCGGGCCGAAGAGGCTGAAATGCCAGAAACCGGTCCCCGGTAGCTTGTCTCCTTTCTGGTGAAGAATTGGCTTGGTAGTTTGGTCTGCCCTGTTCCCATGATGCACTGGGCCAGGGACAGACTGATTTGCATATAGCCAGGTTCTGAGCTGGGATGGGGCAGTGAGATAAATAACGGTGATGGATCAAGCCCTGATCTTTGGACTGGGTAAGAGTGGTCTGCTTAATTCAGACACTCTGTTCATCACCACCCCCTTTTCTGTATCGTTTTTGGCCACTATAGGTGTGGCAGGGTATACTCAGACATGAGTCCCTTTCTCACTGCTCCATCAGGATTCAAGCAAGCCGGGCCGAAGAGGCTGAAATGCCAGAAACCGGTCCCCGGTAGCTTGTCTCCTTTCTGGTGAAGAATTGGCTTGGTAGTTTGGTCTGCCCTGTTCCCATGATGCACTGGGCCAGGGACAGACTGATTTGCATATAGCCAGGTTCTGAGCTGGGATGGGGCAGTGAGATAAATAACGGTGATGGATCAAGCCCTGATCTTTGGACTGGGTAAGAGTGGTCTGCTTAATTCAGACACTCTGTTCATCACCACCCCCTTTTCTGTATCGTTTTTGGCCACTATAGGTGTGGCAGGGTATACTCAGACATGAGTCCCTTTCTCACTGCTCCATCAGGATTCAAGCAAGCCGGGCCGAAGAGGCTGAAATGCCAGAAACCGGTCCCCGGTAGCTTGTCTCCTTTCTGGTGAAGAATTGGCTTGGTAGTTTGGTCTGCCCTGTTCCCATGATGCACTGGGCCAGGGACAGACTGATTTGCATATAGCCAGGTTCTGAGCTGGGATGGGGCAGTGAGATAAATAACGGTGATGGATCAAGCCCTGATCTTTGGACTGGGTAAGAGTGGTCTGCTTAATTCAGACACTCTGTTCATCACCACCCCCTTTTCTGTATCATTTCCCTTTTGAACATTGATTTGAAATTATACACAGGAATTCTAGCAAGCAGGCTCGCTTCCCACATGCCTGGCTTGGTCGATCCTGACTACGCGGGCTTCCTCCCCCAAATGCACACAAGTGATAACACCAAGAGGGCTTACACCTTATAGCAAAAGCTTCAAGAATTCCCGGGGAATACATACTACTTACCATAGATCCCAAAAAGGCCTTTCACCGGGTCCACTGGCCATATTTGGAGCAGGGCTTAGGTGAAAAGAGGAGGACACTAGTCCTGAATTGCTATCACACCCCTACAGCATCTGTATGTGTCAACAGACACACTTCGGCCACCTTTCCCATTAGCAGGGGCACAAGACAGGGGTGGCCTATGTCACCCTGGGTCTTTGCACTGTATATGAACCCCTGGCACAGAGAGTCAGGGCTCATTCGGCTATACCGGTTATTCGATTCGGGGGTGACATGAACACCATTAGCCTATACGCATACGATTTTCTTGTGATGCTGGCGGCCCTGCGGTAGCTTTAGGAGCCTTTTTCTCTTAGCTGAACTCCTTTACAAAGGCTTCTGGCTTTAAAGTTAATATTGCAAAATTGACCGCTCTTAATCTTTCCCTATCTTCGCCCGCGCTCGAAAGTCTCCAACGTCAACATCTGATCATATGGTCTGGGGACATGGTTCCCTATCTGGGAAATCTCTTGGTGCCCACTTTGCAAACTACGGTGTCAGTTAATTATGCCAAGCTGCAGTCCCAGGTCCGCTCTGACTTACAGCGGTGAGAGAATTTTCCAATTTCATGGCTTGGACGGATAGCCGCTATCAACATGACAGTCCTACCCAAAATATTATATTTTTTTCAAACCCTTCCTCTATGGCTACCCACTGGCTGGCTACATCGCGTACAAGCGGAGCTCTCCTCCTTTATCTGGCAATATCGCAAACCGTGAATGAAGAAACTAGTTAGCACCCTCCCACCTGGCAAAGGCGGGTTTGGGATCCCAGACATCCAACTCTATTACAAAGCTGTACAGCTGAGTCACCTGGTCGAGTGGAACTGCACTGAATCGGAGAAACATTGGTTGTTTCAGTACCGGGCAGTAGCAGGAACCTCCCTTCAGGAAAATTCCTTTCCTTGAGAGGCCGCACAGACGCACAGACTCCCTAACCTTTATGCTTCCCAGGTTACACGCACTACCATGACAACATAGGATCAGACTAACAGGAGACATAGACTGACAACCTTCCCCTCCCCTTTCACCCCATTGTTGGACAATCCAGATTTTAGCCCGGGGATGGCTGAGACCTCCTTTCCACTTTAGAGGGCCACGGAATGCCGAGCACTGGGCCATTTATTTGACATACAGGGGGTGATTCCCTTTCTCCAGCTTAGGTCTGATTATGCCCTCCTGAGTCCGAGTGACTCTGCTGCCTGCAGCTACGACATTGGGCACTTCACCCTGACATTAGGCCACAGGCACAGAGACACCTCACCCCCTGTGAAAAATGGCTAATCATGCGCTCATCCAACAAGAAACCGACCTCGGATCTTTATAAGATGCTACTCACACGTTATAAGCACACATACAACGCTGATCGCGCAAGGTGGGTGAGGGATCTGGGGCGTACACTCAGCGGTAAAGTGTGGGAGGCAGTATACTACAGGGCCAGGGACACGTTTAGCAAACATGGGTCTCACCGAAACCCTAACCAAACTGGTCACTTATTGGTACTTATTGGAATACCCCGGAATGCATACATCTCGCTGTCCCTACACAGAGCATGGATTGCTGGAGTGGCTGGTGGCACCAGGCCCTCTGCTACATCTACTTTGGGAATGTCCACACCTGCAGCAGTATTGGTCTCAAATTTTGGATCAAATAGATAAGCACCTAGACATGGAACTTCCCAGACTGCCTGAATATGTCCTTTTGGGTGTGCCAAACCCCTTGATCTACCCCCTCAAGTCTACAAGGGGCCGCCAGACTGCAATAGCACTGGGCTCAGCTATTCGAAACATCATACTCCACTGGAAGACTTCCCGGATACCCATTCACTGGCTGGCTCCAACGTCTTTGGCACATGATGCTGATGGAAAAGATATCTCTTACCCTAGCAGGGAAAGGCTCAAAGTTCGGGGAGCTCTGGCAACCACTCCTGGCCATCCTAAGTCGAGTTTCGGGAACTCACATGTCCCAGATTTTGCGCATTTGCGCCTAACTACACCTGACATTACAACCCCAGAAGCTTTGTTGTTGTTATCAGCGCCATACTTAGGCCGCAATTCTTATCTGGCAATGGACAGGGAGGGGGGAGCTTGAAGGGTGGGAGGTATTTGTTTGTCTTTATTAGTTTGGTTGTGTCTGTTTAAATGCAAAGCCATATCCTATGGCTCTGCGTAGCCCATGTACCGCTTTTCAGTGCTTTGCACTTGATCCTTTGACTGTATTTCTAATAAAAAAGAGTTAAACCTAAAGATGTGGGATCATGCTCAGGATTCATAGTTATATAGAGCCTGAGAAAAAGATTACAATGAAAATAAAGGCACTCAAGACAAAAGTAGTCACCACAATTGCTGATTTAGGGAACAGCAAGGCATGGTGACCTCAAGGACCCAGGAGTAATATTGTGCCTTAGTTCTGAGTTAAAAGGGGACCATAGGATCAGGGCTGCGGTTGCTGCATGGCACAGTGGAGTATACAGACAGGTAAGGGGCAAGGTAGACCAATTTCGCCAGAGTCAACAATTTGAAAGAAGAGCAGCCAGACAAACACAGTGAAATTGGTAGCTGAGCATGAGTTCCTGATGGTGTTATTACACGTCCTTGGTGGTAAGTAAGGCAATACTCTTTGTAAACACCCTTAACATGATAATATGAAAGCAGTTTTGTGGAGATGGTAATGTGTGACAAGAATGTTTTTGCACATTTTTATTGTGCTGCACTTGATGTGCTGGTGATGTTCCATTTTTTTGTGCTGTAGTGTTATTGTTCTGATGTACTGGGGTAGTTCTGTTCCATTCTTTTTTTTAATGTTTTCCTGTCTTGTACCCATTTATGTTTTTGCTGTGTTGTTATTTTCTTGTTTGTATTTTTTTTATTTTTTTCTGTTTTATATAGCGCAAACTCGACCTGGTGGTTTCAGAGCACTTTACATGAGCACCAGTTACGTAACAGAAATGAACCTTCATTTTTGATAGGCATGGGGAGATTCAGTGATTTGTCCATGTCTACCAAAATGAATCACGGGATGTTGAACCGACGCCGTGGCCCGAACCTGATTCCCCAGCTCCAAAGTGCCTTATTCCGCCCGTTTTCTCCCGCTGCCACATCCCCTGCGGCCTTGCCCCCTGCACTCCCATTCGCTGCCCCGCTTCTGCCTCCCAGCTGCTCCTCTCTCCCACCTCCCCTTATATGGTGGCTGCGCGCCAAAGGCAAGCCCGTCTGGGCCCGTCCACGCCTGGACTGCGCCCTGCCAGGACCCCTGGTCCCTAGACCGCCACGACGACCGACGCCACTACAACGCCAGCACCCTCCTCGCTCTCAACTCTGGATGATCACACACCTGCTTCCTGGCTGCCCCGAAGCGCACCCAAGGACACTTCACTTACCCAAACTGCACCTTCACCAGCCTCCAAGCCGCCAAACCACCCACCGAGAAAGAACTCAACCACCTCCGATGCATCCTACTAAACACCTGCTCCACAGGCAAGCACGCCATCGAACTCTGGGACCTGCTCGACACTTCCTCCTCGGACATCGCCTTCCTGACAGAGACCTGGATGAACGCCTCCTCAGCTCCAGACATCTCGATAGCATTCCCGGACTGCTAAAAGATCACCTGCAAGGATCGCACCAACGGAGCTGGGGGTGGAATTGCCATCATCCACAAGAAAACCCTCAGGGTCTCGACCGGCACCGACGACACACTCAGCACTGCTGAACACCTGCACTTCTAGATCCACACTGACCTCAACACCACTCTCAGAGGAACTCTCATCTACAGACCCCACGGACCACGGCCTCAGTTCAACGACTCCATCGCCGACTTCACCAGCACGCACAGCCTGGCCTCCACAGACTACATCCTCCTCGGAGACCTGAACTTCCACCTCGAGAACAACAACGACAGCAACACCACCACCCTGATTGACAACCTCGCCAACCTCTGACACAAACAGCTCATCACAACGCCCACCCACTATACCGGACACACAATTGACGCCATCTTCTCTGCAAGCTTCCACGTCACCGTCAGCCACACCACCGAACTCCACTGGACCGACCATCGCTGCATCCACTTTATCTTCCGGAAACCCACCACGCACCACCGCACTCAACAGATCCCCTGCTGCAGCTGGAGCAAAGTCACCGAAGACCAGCTAAACACCAGCCCTGCCTGAAGCCCACCTGCCACCCCCACCGACACCGCCGCCCGCAACCTCAGGCGTTGGTTCGACCACTGCGCCTAGATTCTCGCCCTGATCAAGAAACCCTCCAACAGACGCACCAACAAGAAAGCCAGCTGGTTCATCACGGTCCTCCAGGCCTCCAAGCAAACCTGCCGGAAACTTGAGAAGAAATGGCACAGCGAACAGACAATGGACAGCTATGCGGCCCATAAGAATGCCATCCACAGGCACCATCACCTCATCAGATCCGCCAAGAGGACCTCCTTCAAGGACCGCTTCGACAATTACACGCACAACAGCAAAGAGCTCTTCAATATCGTGAAGGAACTCACCAACTCCAGCTGTAACACCAACGACATCCCACCATCGCATGACCTGTGCGACTCCCCAGCCACCTTCTTCCATTGCAAGTCGCAGACATCTACGTCAGCTTTAACAACCAGACCTCCCCGGCAGCCACCGACTCCTCAGACCAGATGTCCACCATCCACTTCCACCCCCTGCTCGCCTGGGCCAATGTGAACGGTGACAACACCATCAAAATCATGAACCTTGTCCACTCCGGCTCTCCGTCTGACCCATGCCCGCACCACATCTTCAACAAAGCCAGTGCCACCATCGCACCACATCTCCGCAAGGTCATCAACACCTCCGTCAAGACCGCGACCTTCCCGGCGAGCTGGAAGCACACTGAGTACAACTGCCTAATCAAGAAACCTAAGGCGGATCCGAGACACCTCAAGAATTTCTGGCCCATCTCCCTGCTCCTGTTCCCTGCGAAGGTCATCGAGAAGATCTCCAACAGACAACTGACACGCTGCCTGGAGGAGAACAATATCCTGGACCCGTCTCAGTCCAGGTTCCCCAGTAACCACAGTACCGAAACTGCCCTCATCACCGCCACTGATGACATCAGGGCCCTGCTGGACAACAGTGAAACCGCGACCCTCATCCTCCTGGACCTCTCAGCCACCTTTGACACTGTCTGCCACCGCACCCTACACGCACGCCTCCACATCACAGGGATTCAAGACAAGGCTCTGGAATAGACCACCTCCTCCTCTCTGGCAGAACCCAGAGCGTCCACCTTCCCCCATTCCGCTCGGAAGCCTCTGAGATTATCTGCGGTGTACCCCAATGATCATCCCTCAGCCGGACACCGTTCAACATCTACATGGCACCGCTCACCCACATCGCCCGACTGCATGACCCCAACATCATCTCTTACGCCGACGACACCCAGCTGATCCTCTCCCTCACCAAGGACCCCCTAACCACCAAATTCAATCTCCATGAAGGAAAGAAGGCCGTTGCTGAATGGATGAAGAACAGCCGACTGATGCTGAACTCAGACAAGGCAGAGGTACTCATCCTTGACTCCATCCCCTCAGCCTGGGATGACTCCTGGTGAGCGACAGCACTGGGAGTAGCCCTGACACCCACCGACCATGCACGCAACCTGGGGTTTACCCTCGACTCAACACTCTCCATGTCCAAGCAAGTCAACGCTGTTTCTTCCTCATGTTTCAACACCCTCCACAAGCTCCACAAGATCTACAGATGGATCCCCACCAAAACAAGAAGAACAGTCACCCAGGCCCTCGTCAGCAGAAGGCTGGACTACGGAAAAGCCCTCTACGCGGGAGCCTCTGCCATCTCCTGAAATGACTGCAGCGTATACAGAATGCCTCTGCATGCCTGATCCTCGACGTCCCTCGCCACAGCCACATCACACTCCACCTGAGAGTCCTGCACTGGCTCCCGGCCAACAAGAAGATCACCTTCAAGCTCCTCACCCACGCACACAAGGCACTCCACAACACCGGATCGGCTTACCTCAACAGACAACTCACCTTCTACATCCCAAACCGCCAGCTCCGCTCAGCCGACCCCGCCCTCGCCACCGTCCTCCGCAACCGAAGAGCGACCATCGGCGGCAGTTCATTCTCCCACCTCCCCATCAAGACCTGGAACACCCTCCCCATTCTCCTACGACAGACCCAGGACCTGCTAACCTTCAGGAGGCTACTCAAGACCTGGTTATTTGAGTAGTAGCAGCACCCACCCTCCGCAAGCACCTTGAGACCCTCATGGGTGATTAGTGTGCTTTACAAATGTATTGACTGATTGATTGACTGAACCTGTTTTACTGATATTGTTTCTGTGTATGCAAATCGCTCGGTAGGAGATATACCAGAGTAGGTTAGAGTTGGTGTGTATTAAATACTACAGTATTTTTATAACATTGATGTGGTTCTTTCCTGTCTGATTCTCACTGACTGACTTGTGTGGTAAATGCACCAGATTTACTTTGTCCTAGATAAGCTTTAGCTGCTCTGCACAGCTACCCTTTGAGGACTTTGCTTATAAGGGGCCTCTTACACTATCACTAAGGGTTGCTTGGACTAAGTGCAGGGTGTATCACTAATAGGTGTACACCATATACCGAGCCAGCCTCCTACAGGGCATTTAGCCTTTTCACATGTGCACATCCACCTAAAAAGAAGAGCACTGCAGTGCCATGTCTAGTGGGCCAATAGTTTACTTTGCCATTGTTTTTTTATTTTATATTAATTATTCTTTTTTATTTTATTTGTGCTCATTTTTCTATGTTTAAACTATGAGGTTGGTTTAGATCATAAGGTCTCAGAATCAGATTCTGCTTTCAATAAACCGATCCGGATCCCTTGTTTCTGACCCAATCGTTCCCTGTTCTGAATAACCAAGTATGATGCCTAGAAACTGTTAGTGCTGAACGATTCAGTTCCGAAAGGCATTCAGAGAGATCAAGCCTTTCTGGAGCCGATTCGTACAGCTCCATGGACTTGGTTTCCGAGTGAGCAAGTACGATGAAAGATTCGGACAGCCTTTCCAAGTCGGTTTGCCTGGAACAAAAAGGCTACCGGAATCTGTCTTTGGGGGCCTGTAACAGGCCCCCCTTCACCCAAGGCCCTCCGGATCGGGCCTATGGGGGTACCCATGGGACCCCCCTTTCCAGCCATGCACAATGAGGCAGGCACCATGGGGGGCCCGCCACAGTGTACAAGGTTTTCCCCAGCCACCCCTTTCTTCAATTGGAGCCAGCATTCTCTTTTGGAACACAGGCTCCCATTGAAGCCAATGGGAGCCCGACCGAATCGTATATGGATGCATACAGATGCATCGTACTAGTTTGATCAGACTCCCCTGAACCGAGTCATACAGAAAGCATTCCGGAACTGAGTCATTCGGTATGCTTTCCGAACAAGATTGGAATTGAGCACTATGTCTTCAGGTTACAGAACTACAAAGTGATTAGCTCTGTGCAATAACAAGACTCCTATCTCTTGCATCTGAATTAAGAACTATCAGCCAGTAGCTTTCTCTGAATCCACTCGTGTGATACCCAAGAATATAATTCCTCATTGATTATAGTCAACAGGTGTCTTCTCTTCCATTCTTTTAGACATGTTAGTCTTAGGGTGGTCTTTCCCAAACATTTTGCTTTTACCCTACTATTTTTGCTGGAATTATTTTTGGTGGCTTTACCACTGCTAGCTAGCATGAAAATGCTTGTTCTCTCTCCTTAAAATGTTATAAAATTAGCTTACACCTGATTGACATATTTAATTTACTTATAAGTCCATGTAAAGGTGATTACTATATACCCAGGCCCTGTAAATTAATGCCACTAGTGGACAGGAAGCATTTATTTTGCCACCCACTTAAGTAGCCCCTTAAAACCTGCCCCACATTAGCCATTGCAGCCTGTATGCAGTTTTAAACTGCCAATTGGTCTTGGCAATGTAAGCCCCTTGCCAAGCCTTAAACACTTCTATTATTGCATATGTCACCCCTAAGGTAGGTCCTAAGTGCCCATAGACCCAGGACATGTAGCGCCCAGGACATGTATTTTTAGGTTTTACATGTCCTGGTAGTTAAAGACTCCTAAATGTGTTTATTACTACTGTGAGGCCTACCTCTCCATTGGGATAATATTAGGTTGATTTATTACATTTGATTGGAAACAGGTAAGCATTTCATGTTTGGGCTATATCATCAATATTTTTCAAGACTTGGATCCTAAGATATTTAATTTTACTTCTGGGAACAATTTGTGGAGTTAATATATTCCTGTGTATTACCTCGGTTTTATGATGATTTATTTGATAACCAGATACATACTTCCCCGAAACTTATCAATTTATCAGTTATACTGTTAAGTGACTCGTTAAGACTGTTGGAATAAATCATCAAATCGTCCGCATATAATGCCACTTTTAAATCCCAACTATTAAAGCTAAAAGGAATAATCTCATCCGAAGTCCTAATCACATTGGCTAGGTGTGGGGAAAGGGGACACCCCTGCCTGGTGCCTCTTTTAATTTGAAAACTGTTTAAGGTGCTTCCATTAATAAGTATTTTCCTTGTCGGGGCTGAATAAATATTAGTTATTACCCGTGAAAAATTCTGACCTAAGTTGCTATGTATAATGACATTTTGTAGATATGCCCAATTGACGCGGTCGAAGGCTTCGGCCACGTCAAAAGTGAAAATTGGTAGGGGGACCTTCTCCTGTGTTGCTATATCAATGGCTCCAAGCAGTTGGTGTGTGAGATCATTTTAACTGCCTCCCTTTAATAAATCCCTTCTGGTCCTTATGAATAAGCTTAACAGATAAGGAGCCTAGTCTTTTTGCTAAAACCTGAGTGAAGATTTTATAGTCTGGGTTAAGAAGTGAAATTGGACTCCAGGACTCACAGCAAAGGGGATCTTTTCCAGGTTTTAGTATCAAGCTGATTTTTGCCTCATTCCAAGATTTAGGCATTAGAAGGCCATCCATAAAAATAGCATTAAAAAGGTCAGTTAACCTAGGTGCTAGGAAATCTTTCAGACTTACATAAAGCTCACTAGTTATGGAGTCAGTCCCTGCATCTTTACATTTTTAAGATTGGTGATTACCCCAGGACTCTTTTAAGGTTATGTCTGCATTTAAACTTTTATATGAATCTGCATCTAACCTGATAACCCGTGAGTTATCTAAGTATCTATTGCTATAGGAGAAAGTGATAAATCTTCCTCATATAAGGCCTGAAAAAAATGTTCAAAAGCTTCTTCAATGCCTGCCTTATCTTCTATTATTTTTCCACCGTTCTCTTTATGAATAGCCATTATCTTATTTCTGTTTAGGTCAGTTTTAAGCTTCCAGGCTACCAATTTGCCACTATTTTTCCCAAATTCATAATTTGAGAGAGTACAAGCTCGCCATCTCTTCCTTATTCTTTCCTCTAGATCTAAGACCAGTTCCTGCTTCAGGTTCAATATTTCGCTTTTTAGACTATTCTGGTCCTCTACCATGGTTGAAGTTTCTAGAAAGGCTTGCCTCTTTAATATATCAGCTTCAATTTGTGTTATTTTTAGTTTCTTTAATTTATTTTTACCTATCGCTATGCCTGCCAATGTACCTCGAATTACAGCTTTATAGGCGTCCCAGACTACCGTTTTAGACACTTCCCTTCCACCATTTTCCCTAAATTAGTATTCCGTTATAGATCCTATTTCACTAATGAGTTCTTGATCTAAGAGGAGTGTTTGGTCTAAAGTCCATCTTCTCTCGTCCTGAACTGCCTCAAGCTTAACTTTTAGGAGAACCGGCAAATGATCCGAGACGTGTGCAGGCCGATGTTGAACTGTTTTGACATTATTACTTAGAAGTTTATCTATTAAGAAAAAATCTGTTCTTGAGGCATGGCCATATTTGTAATTTCTAAAGGTAAACTTATTTGTTTGGTCCCCTTTTAAATGTCAAATATCAATTAAACCTAGATCATCTTTAAGCCTAACCAAGCACTCTCGCATCCTGGGTAAATTTAGGACTCTAACAGGGGGATGCCTATCTTTTTTTAGGATCTAGTAAAATATTATAGTCTCCTCCTAATATAATTGGTGTAGACTGTAGTATTAACTGTGTATATAGCAATTGAAGAGGCAGTGGATCGTCTAGGTTAGGGCCATAGTATCCCACCACAGTTAAAGCGGTATCTCTGATTTTTATATTAGCTATTGCCCACCTTCCTCTTGAGTCTACCAATTGTCCTACCAACATCAGGAACTGTGATTTTCTAATGATAATGGCAACACTCTTAACATTACATGCTTGATTTGTGCAAACAGATTCACCGATCCAATTCTCGTATTTTATAGCTTCAAGCCATTCATCTCTTAGAAGATGTGTTTCTTGTAATATCATAACATCACAGTTCTGCAATTTAAGGTATTCGAAAAAATGTTGACGCCTCCCCCTCATTCTTAGCCCATTCAGATTCCAAGTCATTATACTCAAATCGCCCATTAAGTCTGAGATCTTTTATGCTGCTTATAATTCCTACCCTGTTTACTTTTCAACTTGCATGTAGGACACATTTTTTTTTGCTTTTTTCTACCAAATGCTCCCCACCCAAAACCATAACCAATGATGTGCATAACAAACAAAAAAATGTGTGCTTACCTCCACCCTGGAGAACCCTCCCCATTACCATTGGGCAATCCTAGTTGCCCAGAATGAGGACCGCAGTCGAATGGGTGATATTTTAAAACAATGAGGTTCACTAAGTTATTGATGATGTAGCCCAGACAAATTTAGAAATAAAATCTAAAGAAATGAGGAAATTACTGAAGTCCTGGAGCTGTTTATCTCTTACCTTTATGGGGAGAGCCAATGTTATAAAAATGGCCATCCTTCCGAAATTCACGTTTCTTTTCAACACGATTCCTTTGGAGTTTGATTTACCAGGTTTGAAAAAAATTCAGGGTAAAATAAATTCTTTCATTTGGGCATCCAAAAGTGTCAGGATAGCTTGGAGGAAACTGAGCCAGAAGAAGAATTGGGGGGATAGCTAGCCCAGACCTAATATCTTACTACAAAGCCTTCCAGTTTAGGAACTTAAGACATCTTTTCCAAAACTATCAGTCATACCCTCCCTATTGGAAAGCAGTGACTAAACACTGTTAATGTTTATAAAAGTTTGGCCACCAAAAGTTTTAAAAATAAATTAGGCTAAAGAGTCCAAGAGCTGCTTTCAAACTTTGGACAGATATAAGGAGAATGTAGAAATCAATGAAGTCTAGTAGACAGCTCTTGTAGTTGTAGTTTATTCTTCAAGTTACATCTTGGTAAATTCCATTGTAAGTTTCAATATAAGCCCCACCAGGAGCAGCCTCCTGGCTGCTCAGCCCATCTTCTTCAACTGCCTGGTGGGGCTTATATTACAACTTATAATGGAATTTACCAAGATGTAACTTGAAGAATAAACTACAACTATGAGAGCTGTCTACTAGACTTCATTGATTTCTACATAAACTATCCCCAAGCTCCGATATGGAACTCTCCTGGAACTCCCAAATGTTTGAGAGACTCTTTAGCACTTCCATTGAAAAGTGCAGGAATCACCAGGTGGGGAGAGTTATTGGATCTTGGTGAATTAAAACCATGGGACAAGCTAGTGTAGATGACAAAGGACGGAATATCCAGGTTCAAATGTTATCAGTTGACGAGCTGAGCTAAAGATCAAGCGTCATGGCCAGACATGGGGGGTCATTATGATGGCGGATTTCCCGCATACTCCGGGCCGGCGGAAGCCACCGCCGGCCCGGAGTATGCGGGAAATCCGCCGAGGAGGCCTGAAAGACCCACCGCCAAATCAGGATGGCTGGTGGGTCTCACAATCTGTCCGCCGCTTTTCCGCCGCGGTCGGAAGGCGACCACGGCGGAAAAGCACTAACATGGCTGGCGGTGTCTATCAGACACCCCCAGCCATATTAGGATGCAATGATAGTAATGCTTTTCCGCGGCGGGTTTTCCGCCGTGGAAAAGCATACGGACAATCACTTTGGGGGCCCGTTGCGGTCCCCCTGGGAGAAGGTTGCGTGGGGGGTGCACATGGGGGGTACCTATGGTACCCCCTGCCTTTGCGTGCACGAAGCGGCAGGCACCGCGGGGTGCCTGCCGCTTTGTGCATGCAAATGCACAGCTTTCGTTTTTTACATTGCGGCGGGTGCTGCTTCAAGCAGCAGCCGCCGCAATGTAAAACATACAGGATGTGACCGCCAGGGTGGCGGTCACATCCTAATTGCCATGGAGAGACCGCCGCTGCCCCTGCGGACGGTCCCTCCTACTCAGGGGTGGCGGACGGACGCAAGTCCGTCCGCCATCCTAATCGGCCCCTATGTTGGGTTTTTAGACCACGAATTTCATAAGGCTCCCGGGAAGAAAGAAGTCTCAAAGTGGTATTGGCATTTGGTGGAAAAGATGGAATCCGAAAATGATACCCCGGATCTTAAGTGGAAGAAGTTCTTTCCAGCTCAAGACTTGTAACAAGCATGGCAAGTATCCAGCACTTTTTTATGGCACATTATAATTTCTACACCTCTTAGGAAAAATCATTTGTTTACTTTGCACAGATCTTATTGGACCCCCAAAAGGCTATCCAAAATGAATACCAAGATGATTAAGAATTGTCCAAAATGGGGAGAGAGGGAGGCCAACGATATCCACATGTTTTACTTATGTCATCAATTAGGCATATTCTGGAGTGAAGTCGGTAAGATTATTGATGGAAGTTTAAAAACGTCTATTAAGGTAAGAAACTTTGATGTTATGTTTGGCATATTAGATACCAATGAACCTAACATTATTTTAACAACGATTCAGAAATACCTCTTGTTTACACTAATATTAATTGCTAGACGCGAGATCTGCATAAATTGGATTCTTCCCTCTCCCCTGAAGGTAGAAGACTGGGTTAGGTCAGTAGACAAATTCAGGAACTTGGATAGACTCAGAAGGGAAAGTAAGCGTACAAAGTACTGGGGTCTGTGGGACATTTATAGAGGGTAGGATAGGAAGGGATGTCCAATGATTTAAACTAATGCGATCAGGAGCCGCATGAGGTTTACAGGGGCTGGGAT
Source organism: Lissotriton helveticus (assembly GCF_964261635.1). Classification (NCBI taxonomy): domain Eukaryota; kingdom Metazoa; phylum Chordata; class Amphibia; order Caudata; family Salamandridae; genus Lissotriton; species Lissotriton helveticus. The sequence continues at coordinate 641,101,055 of NC_136071.1, read as the reverse complement.
AGCAATGTATAAACTCATGTAAAGATGGAAATCTGTTGGCATCACGGCATGGTCTTTCTACCTCTCCCCCAGGGGCGCATAGTAAGAGGTGAACCCTGTTGCTTTTCACAATAAGATCGCACAAAAGAGGACAAAAAAATAAGCATTTCATGTTTGGTGTCTCCATGATCAAGGTCTGAGAGGAGACCGATACGCATTGGGACTTGCCATATGTGCAAAATAAAGTGAATTAGCACTTGAAACTTCCTTGGAAGAGTGCATTCCTTTTTGGTGCATCAGGTTTGGGAATTGTTACCGGCGTGGTTCTGCCTGAGGAGAAAATGCACCTCCGACAGTGTGAGCTCTGTTTGCCCAACCAGTACCACACAGTGCAGGATTTTACAGGAGGGTACCCTAGGTACCCCTTTGACTACCGACCGCAGGGTGTGGAGGCCAGGGGGCATTAACCCCTTCCATGCATTCATCAGCGAACGGCCGTCGCAAGCACTACATCTGTAGTGCTGTGCATGTCCGTTGTCCTACGCGGCCCCGCCCACTCTGCTAAACTGCCGCACCACGGCGGAATTACCCCCGCGGTTAAGTGGTTAAAAACAAACACATTCTCTGCACAACATTAACATAATAAAAAAATATATATCAATATTTAAAAAAAACAAATATTTCATTCAAAATTATTTCAAATAAATACACATTATAATGTTAAATATATATAATAAATAATTACAAACATTATTAACATTTGAATGCAAAAATAATTTTCCTATAGAAAATGTTTTTATTTAAAATGTATCTATTAACAAAAACATTTTTATATAATTTTTATTTTAGTTACCACCCACCATGTACCCACACCAAAACTTACAAGTAACACGTTAAAGTTAACTTCAAATAGCTAATTATTTACACTATTATCAAACTAATTACCGATAAATAAAAAGTAATTATTATTTAATTACATTTAATTTACTTTCTACAATATACCCCCATAAAATATACATCACACTCCTAAAATGTAATAAAAAATTAATTGCACAATTCAATCAATCAATCAAGAGATTGTTAAGCGCGAATGCTCACCTGTAAGGGTCTCAAGGCGCTAGGGGTAGGGGCGTTGCAGGATCCGAACCATCAAGGAGAGGGTATGTCGAAGAGCCAGGTTTTGAGGTTCTTTGCGAAGATGGGGAGCGATGTTGTCTGTCTTAGGTGGAGCAGAAGGGCATACCATGCTTTTGCTGCGAGGAAGGAGAAGGTGTGTCCTCCCGATCTGGTCTTTCTGGTGCGAGCGACCATGGCGTAGGAGAGTTGGGCTGATCGTAGGGTCCTTTGGCGTGCGTGGAAATTGAGTAGGTGTATTGACTGCATTGTTTTCAGTGTGTCTTCGGTGGTGAGGGCCGTCCAGTTGTGGATCGCTGGGTTCCCGGTGGCAGGGGTGGTTGGTGAGAGTCCAGTGTGTTGGTTGCCTTTGTCGAAGTTGTCGTAGATGCTCTTGATTTTGAGGTGGAAAAAGGTGCTGAGTTTCTCGCAGAGGTCTTGTGAGGGCGGGATGTCAGTAGACTCGCTGGTGGGTTGGGCGAACTTGATGATGTTGAATAGTTCCTTACTGTTGTACATGTGGATGGAGATTCTGTCTTCGATTGCTTTTTATTAACATAATCATTTTTAATTTTTAATTTTCATAATTAAATGAAATATAAAATATAATTCTAACCTAATTAAAATGTAATTTGCAACCTACCATATAACCAAACAAAACTCAAACTCACAGCTAAAATATTAGTTAAAAAATGTAATTACACAATTAGCATAACTAATTATTTATAAATTAATTAATCATAAAAAAATCAAAATATGAATATTACATTCTTAAGGGCACATAAGTAAGGCGGACGGCCAGTAGGAAATAGGACCGCCCGCTAAGGGTGCGGAGGTCCTGTACATCCCATTGGGAAGCGCCCGCCCCACACGGGCGGGTGCAGCCCACATTTTTAACATTGCGGTGGGCGGTGCTGAAAGTACCGCCTGCGGCAATGCCAAAAATGCATGTTGTGCTTTTCAATGCACAACGTGACAGGCACCACGTGGTGCCTGCCACGTTGTACATTGAAATGTATGCGACACCCCATGTGCTCCCCTCACCCCCCTCGGAGTCCCTGGGGGCCCGCAACAGGCCCCCCAAGCAGACTCCGCATGCCTTTGCCGCCACGGAAAGGTATTTCAAATCCCACATTCTAATATGGCTGGCGGTGTCTTTTAGACACCCCCACCATATTGAACCCTTTTCCGCCCGGTCGACATGTCAACCGGGCGGAAAAGCAGCAGAGGGTCTTTCTGTCCACTGCAGACTCCCCAGCCATTGTAATATGGCGCGGGGTCATTTCTGCAAGGATGGCGGGCGGGTCACCCCCACAGGCTGGCGGTGACTACGCCAGCCCGGCGGGGTGATCCACCCGCCATGCTAATGGGGCCCTTATAATTAAATACTTCCCACCCTGTACCCCTATAAACCCCACTACACACAGCTACAATAAAAAAATTACACAATTAATATAATTAACATAATAAATTAACAATTAAATAATTAATACTAATTAGCAGTGCATTTTTGTTTAATTAATATTAAATTAATTCCCTCCCTATACCCCACAACCCGCACATAAAAGGGATATATAACTATTATTAAATAATTAAAATAGAAATACTTCCCACCATGTACCTCTATAAACACAGCAACCCACACATAACATTTAAATTTAAAGAAATGAATTACAATATTAACATAACTATTGATTAAAATAAATAATATTAATTGAAAATTAATCATCAATTTATTATAATTAAATTACTTCTCACCCTTTGCCCCTAAATACCCACAACCCTCGACGGTACAGAAATGAACACAAATCACTTTCATTTAATTTAATAGTGACTAGAAAATGTACATATACTTTGAAAAACATAAACAATAATTATACATAAAAATAACATCATGTAATTAAAATATACACCAAAATACAAAACAATAATTAAAAAAAAATATTATAAACATCTATGTTTTAGTAATCAATATCAATGATTTAGATATTTGAACAATCAATATTACTTACTTTAAAATCTATATTCTTGACACCGATGTTCTTACTGATGACATTTCCATGTAACAATATTTTTGGCTTAATATTTCTGCAAGAGGATATTTCCAACTCAATATTTTGTCTCAGCACCGTGCTGGGCAACAGAATGTTCCTCTGTTTGTGTATTGAGATGTGTTGCAGCAGTTGTTGTTGATGCGCCTGGGATGTGATGTAGCTGCACGTGGTGGGAGAGCCAGGGTTCCTGGCGCTGAGCACGGTCCAGGTGCAGATGGGTGCAGACAGACTTCATTTTGGTGAGCTTTTGGTGCACCAGCGGCACATCTGCACTGAGGCTTCCATATTTAGTCCTCGTGGTGCGTCGGGCTGTCAGGAGGCTGGCAGCAGGAGGGAAAGGGGCAGGGGAAAAAACAGCAGGAGCGGGGCCAATCTATGAAAAAATAGAACTGACTATTACAGAAAAAGCATACTACAAATATGGAAAACAGAAAAGTTGCACCATACTATAAAGACTTTAGGTAGAGTCATGTAGCCAGCAAGCAATACCATAGCAGCTGGGGAGGAGGCACACTGACCAGGAGGTCCAGAGCTGCTCACTGGATCCTGGGAGGTTGGACGACTGTCCGGAGGCCAGAAGCAACAGGGGAAGGAGCAGGGAGAAACAGCAGGTGCTGCTCAAAACAATAACAAACTATTGAAAACAATGAAAAAACAGAACTGACCATTACAGCAAAAGCACACTAGAAATAGGGAAAACCGAAAAGTTGCACCACAAAATAATAATGACTTTTGGCAGAGTCAGGTAGCCAACAAGCGATACTGTAGCAGCGGGAAGAAAGCATGGTGACCAGGATGTTGGGAACTTCTTGAACCCAGGACTACCAGAGTGATGGCAAGAGCTAGTTTTCTGGCCTCCTGATCAGAACCTCAGGGACAGAAAAGGTTCCAACCATCTTGAACTCCAGCATGGATTCAGCCTGAGTAAATCCTAACCCGCCCAGGAGTTGCCTCTCCAGTCATAGAACATTGGTGGTGGTTGTAAACCTGTTCTGATAGCTAAAAACCCAAAGTTTTGACTTAAAAGTGCTCTGAGAACTTAGAGGAGGATGGGTCCAACATGCTCGTCTATCCGCTCAAGGTGAATCACCGGTCATCCAGACTTTGCGGCAACTTCTGCAACATTCTTCTCTACAGCAGCAAATGCTGTTCAGCGGTCCTTCGCCAAGGCACTTGTGGAACTCTTGTTGGCTCTTGCTTCCAGTCGCTGAAGATTTTTGACTTCCAAAAATGAGACTTGGGGCGTGAATATGAGATTTTGGTGGAACTGTGGTGCGGCTGTGCAAACCGTCGCGCCTCTTCTCCACCAAAGTCTGTCCTGCCCGCTCGCCAGAGTATTTTTGTAGTATGGCAGGCGGATAGCGTAGCAGTCCCATTGCAGTGCCTCTTTTGAAGGCGGCAGTGCCTTTAAAAAAGTCACTGCAATGGGTCTGCACGACAAGGTTCCTGCCCCTCATGGACTCGAAAATCGCACCACCATGAGTCTGGCGATTCGAGGCCGCCAGACTCATAATAGGGCCTTTAATAGGAATGTAGAAATATTCATTGTGACTTCCCCCATTGGCTTCCAGACAATAAAGCCTTCTCCTCTGAGCCTTGCCCCGCTAAGCTTTATTCGCTTGGACAACATTTTGCTTAATTTTCTTCTAAGTCAAAATGTAAGTACAACCAACTGGGGCCAATCCAGTTCTGCATCCAATGTTTTGTGCAGGACGGTGACCCCTCCTGCTTATAAACAGTCCTGGGTGTAACCCAGGCACCCTTGGATCATGACATAAGGGTGCCTGCTTTGGCACTTGGCAGCTACAAGTGCGCCAGTGCAGAGAGAGGGAGCAGGAATGCACCATATGTTAGTAATTACGGCACATTTCTGCTCTCTCCATTTGATGCAGCACAACAAGTTGTCTTGCTACGTTGCATTGCTTCAAATGATGATAAGTCTGGTATTAGCTCAACTGCACAACTGCACCAAGAAGTATCCTGGCATACATTGAACTATACAAAGACTATAAATGCTATAAGCGATGGCTAGTGTACCATTGGATAAAGGGCTGTGCATTAGAGAAATATAGGCATGTCATGCTGTGCATGTTTCTCTATTGGTAGGCAACTTCCAGCACATGAAGGGAAAGGGAAGCACACTGTCACAAAAATGTATATTGGAGGAGGAAATGGGCAGACATCTCAGGAGAAGCAGATGTCCTATATTGCATATTTTGAAGGAACGTCAACCAAGGTTCATTTGTTTTATAGTTGACTCCAAGGCTTGATAGGATTAGGATATGGATTCTCTCAACTCTTCAAACAGCACACAGGGTGTCATTTGTAGCAATATGGTGATCCCTGAAATTGAATTTCTATTTTGTGCTGCATAAATGGCGTCCTCACAGTGGACACCATTCATTTTTGTGTACACACAAACATGAACACATCACACAGATCAGGGTAAATCAAAGGGCCACTGCTATTGGAGCTGAATGTACTTATAACATCCACAATACTCCATCAGTCTCCACTTAATCAAGTAAGGGGACTGCGGTGACTTTTGCAAGCTTTACACAGCAGCTTTTAGTTCTCAACAATCTTGTCAAGAGTTCAGATCTAAGGAGATGCAAAGTTATAATGTTGCCTCTAAATTTGTAAAAATTCACACGTTTGATAGGTTGCTGTTTTTCCAAGTTAGTTTTACTCAATTGCACTCTGCCCTAAAATACTAGCAGTTCAATTGCTTTCTTGCAATTTTCTTAGGCAAGCCTACATACTCTGTAAGCCTTGCAACTGAAGACTACTGGCTCAATTTAATGCAATGTGCGCCTCCTGCCTCCACATCTTATGCATGTTGCAAAAGATCTTCAAATAGTTTCCTCTGATGGACCGTCACTCAACCACTCATCATCAGCTGGCTGGACAACTGCAACACTTTCTCCAAACAACTCCTACACAGACTCATACTTGACCTCTCACGCCACCTCCACATCACTCCGCACCTGAGGAAGCTTCACTACCTTTCCATTTCCCAAGCACAGCATGTAAACTTCTCATGCACCCCTAAAAAGCCCTACACAACACAGGACCAGAATACCTGACTAGCCGCACTCACTTTCACCAACCCACCTGACACTCCGCCGTACTCGGACACACTTCCCACTTCCATAAAAGCAAAGTTGGAGGTAACTCATTTTCCTACATCACACCCAAGACATGGAATGACCTCTCTCAACACATCAGAGACTCCTCCTCACTTCTTGAGTTCCACAAGAAGCTGAAGACCTAGGTCTTTGTATAAGCACCTTAGGGGCCACACATGTACACACCTGCCTAAGCGCTCAGACACTCAGCATTGTCAAGTTTTACTAAATACCAGGTCAAACATTTGACAACTTTGCTCACCTCTTCTCAGTTTTCACTTTCTGTACAAACTGATCAATAAAACAGCCTGTCTTATCCCCCCTCTCTCTATGTCTCCATTGTCATGTTTTCAATAACATAATTAAAGCAACCTTGCACAAAATAATCTTCACATGTTTTTTAGGTAGACACTATTCAAAGTATTTGTCTAGCTATAACACAAGTTACAAAGAATGGAGCGCACCTGCCTTCCCCACCAGCTATAAGTATCAACGTTTATTTTATGCATTTGAGACCCCCTGCCTTCCATATTCAAATATGTTTTTCTTTAACTCGTTTTGCTGGGAGACTTCACATCCTGGTGTGAAAATTACCTGAGGAAACTCAACCCCCTCCTCTTCTCACCCTATCATTTGGTGTCCTTGGCTGTCTTCTCCTTGCCAAGCTCCAAAGCTTGCTGGGTTTAACATTGGTTGAGCTGCATTCAAGGAACACAATTTCCGCTATAAGTAAGGGTCACTCATCTCCTTGAGAATTGCTATACAGTCATTATGCCACCTGTCCCTATTTGGTTCCTGGCATAATGGCAGCCTGATTCTATCCTTCCTGTTACCTAGTTTCGATATGGCCCTGGGTCTTCCTAGTGTGGCTTCTTCTTACATTCTCTCTATCACCATCAAGTATCCTGGGGGCTTTGCCTCTATCTATTCCTTCAAACACTTTGCCAGTCAATTGGGCTGCTGATCAAGGTATAGTACTCACACTCTCTTTTTATGCCCCTCTCTAGCAGCAAACAGCTCTATATAGGATAGTAGGGTGTCCATCCTTTCAGAGTCTGTGTGTAACGAGATACATCTCACCATCCAGTGAGAAAACCATACTTCCCACTTTCAGGCCCCTGTAAGTTACCAATGCCTCCATCCAAGAGTAGCATTGCTTAGTTAGATTCTCAAACCTCACTCATGGGCTATGCCCTTGGAGCCCTACTCTCACCAGAGATGATACACTATACTGAGAGACAAAACTGAGTCGGGTGTGATTCTAGGAGTTTGTGGCACTTCCCAGCTCTGCCATTAGAGTTTTATATAGTGCTTCAAACAATCCCTAACCTATGCTTTCTTTTATAATATGTCACCTTCCTTCAGTTCCTCCTAGCTCTTCTGCTAGGGAGCTAGTTGAAACCAGCCTGGACATTTCTATCTACTTTGACATTACTTGAACCCAGACCTGCATGTCTGTGCCAGTTCATCAGCTCACTGAAAGTCTAAACATTTGTGCACTCATCCAGCACATACATGTGCAAAGCATTACTCCATATCGAAAATGTTATTAGTAGGCTCACTCCTGGGAACTTCTTTGAATACAACATCATGAATAAATCATGTTCCGTTGCCATGATGCATTGCCTTTCTTGATGTTTACCTTGTGTCTTCTAGTTGTGAGAAAGGGTGAATGTTATGGCTGCTAACTCTTGGTTGCACTACTGGAGCCGGTCTGAAGTGTACATGGGACATCTGGGTAGAAGACATCAGGGGCTTGATATCATTACCAATAGTTGTGGTTCTTGGAACCGAATGTCCATGCTCAGCCCAAGCTAAGGTTACACTTTCCATTCCAATCTGTTTTAGATTCCTAACCTAAGATGGCAGGGTACTGCATCTATTAACCAGATGATCTTCCAGGAATAATTTAGGAGAGGGTCCATCTATGTACCATGCAATGCAATTTAATCAGTTCAGTTTTGATGGGCTCAGTACCTCTGGCCTATTGATTTTTAGTCAGTTTGTTCCTGTGGGTCTGCTGTCTCTTTAACTCTCTTCCTATTTCCTGCTGCTTGCTTCCCTTATGATGTAGTCATCTGTAATTTGAGCTCTTTGGTATTCATCTTATTGAAAATTCTTATGCCTGTGGAGATTTTCTTTATGTTATTCCTTTCACGCTTCCACTATTTAAAAGAAGATACTACATGTTCTCCAAGATCGCTACTACCAGAAGTGAATCCCCATACCTTGAAACTTCCAAGAAAGACTTCACATTATTGGTCTATATACATGTGACTGATTGCTGTATTTAAATTGCAATGACAAGTAGATATTCATGCATGATTAGATACTGTTATAATAAAGAAACTGTTGCCCCACTTATGCAAGGCGTATGACTTTAGAACTTGGTCTTGAGATGGCACACAACCGTAAACTCTAGGACAGAGGTAGCTCTCAGTATAGGTGAGAGACTATATTTTAGCAGCCACCCTACATTGCCAAACCTCAGCAAGTCTATAACTTGTGGCTTGTCAAGGGAGAACATCAATGAAAAGAAGTCCGAGAGTGATACACAATATATTTGTTATGCATGGCTCCTATAGGAAACCTCTATCGTGAGGAGGCAAGATGGCCGCGGACAGTCTGTAGCGACCAGTCGCATTTTTCCCGACTCCCTCTCAGATGGATTGAAGCCCATGCACAGTAGCTGAGTGAGTGATGTTAAACACCCTCAATAACGGCAGAAGTGCCAGCAACACTCCAGGGGAGCATCATCCTGTACCTGCACTACGGAGATTCCCGAACCTGCTATTCGGCCGAGTGCAAACCGGTCTGACAAGTCTCCAGGCCTTGATGGCCAAGGGGTCGCTCAGTATGTCTCTCCGATCTGCCAAACTGTCCAAAGAGGCTAAGGAACAGAAGGATGACGCACCAAACAAAGATGATACGAAAATGGCTTTAGTCACCAGCACCGGACAACGTGCAAGTACCAGCGTTAGCATCCGCGCAACCAGAAGAATTCAAGCAAAGAGGGGCGATGAGCAGAAGGGCAGAAACAGCGAGGCCCCTACCCCTGCCCCGGGTGCAGCCTCTGGGAACTCTGGCGATGCCCTCACCCTGAAGGCGCTGGGGGCTAAGCTAAAGAATAAGGACAACCTGTGCCAGCCTACCTTGGTAGAAGCCTTCGCCGGGAAGCCTTCAGAAATACCAGAAGTCGTGGAGCCCTTAAGCATCGGCTCGGGTGAAAACGAAACAGGCAGCCGCACAGAAGCTGAAGGCGTCCTCGTGGACGCAGAAGCAGCGGTCGCTAGGCAACGATAGGAGCTGCCAGAGCAAGCACATTGGCGCGCGGCCCCTGAGCCGCGGGTGAGTGAGAATGGAGGCAGATGGCAAGCGGTGGGCGATGCTGACCCTATGGCAGACGGTCACAGGCAGAGCGGGGCGATCCTAACAACGCTGGTCGAGGGGCATGCTCCCTCATTAAATCCACACGGTGAACACGGTGAGTTGGGGCAGCCAGGCAAACGAGTGATGGAAATGAACTCGGTGGAAGCGCTCAATGAAAAAGTCGCAGGAGCTACCGGCCCAATGTTCACCTTACAAAAGAACCCCAACCCTAGCTATAATGACTTCAGATGTGAGGGGGCGCAGGGGAGAGCGGGAGGTGGTTCACCAGAAGGCGATAAATTCTACTCTGTGAATGAAGACTCCAAATCTTTCCTGTCTAGTGAAATTGACACAGGTAGTGATACGGACACTGGTAGTAGCTCCCTTCCCCAGAAGACCATGCAGAAAAAACGCAGATCCAGAAGGAAAGCGAACTCATCTGGAAGTCCTACAGATCCCACTAAAAAACTAACCTGGGACTATTCAGCCACATCTTTGGTTTACCAGGAACATGCTAGCCCACAGTCACAACTAGAAAAACACTCGCCTTCGCACCTTTAAACCTCTCAAACCCCTACCCACCCAGCTTCATTGGATTTACTCTTTAGCACCCTGAAGCAAATGCAAAATGAAGCAAGGGTTGAGAGTCGTAGGGCTAGGCACGGGACAAAGAAAATTCAGAGCTCCCTACGAAAAATGAATAAACTATATGAAGAAGTGTCGGAGAGAGTAACCAAAGTTGAAGAAAGAACAGGTAAATTGGAGGACGATCTTAACAGCCTTCAATCTTTTAAGCAGGAACAACAGAAGATGGCCGTAGACATCCAGTGGAAAGTGGAGGACTATGAAAATCGGCAGCGAAGGAACAACATAAGACTTCTAGGGGTGGCGGAGGGACTCAAAGGGCAAGACCAAAGGGCAAGACACAAGACTATTTGTTGTAAACTTATTGAGGGGAGCCTTCCCCGAATTAACATCTTGGCAGTGGGAGAGGGAGATTCAAAGGGCGCACAGGTTCTCATTGGTAAATAAGAATGGGCATAGGGCAGGCAAGGATGACAGACCTAGGGCAATCTTGGTTTACGTAGGCAACTACCTACTGCGCCAGGAAATCCTTGACAAACTAAACCAGAGGCCAAGCGTTCAGTCACCAATAATACTTTCTTTGCCAGACCAGATTTCTGTCATGTTACGGTTGAAAGAAGATGGAGGCTGAGACAGTTAATAGCTCCCATTCAGGCACTGGGCTCAGAGGCTTACCTACTTTACCCTGCTAAGTTAAAAGTGGTTACTAGAGGGCAGGTGAAAATGTTATTTTCCGAAATAAAAGCAAAGGAGTATATGGAGGAACTACGGGGCTGCAAAGGGGGGGCGATAAGGGGGTCATCATACAGTTAGATTGGGTAGAGGGCCTTACGGATGGACACACTTAGCAATGCGTTAGATTAGGTAAACCAACGAGGGTATGGGGGCATGGGCTAAGGGGCAAACAGAGTAGCAGTTGGTTCGAGGAAGTGGGAGGAGGATGCGACAGCTGCAGTCCGAAGCGGACACACATAGGTCATGACTGACCTATTTGCCAGTAGAGGGGGTCAAGGGAGGGGGGGAGAGGGAGGGAGGGGGGAGGGAGTGAGGGGCATATACAGCACATACAGCACAGCACTGTTCTTTTTTGTTTAATTAAAAAACTCGTAAGGAAGCTAGAACAACCTTTTGAGGTATTTTAATTACTTGTCGAATTGCTTCAATCAATGTTTGCGGGCTGAATGATCCCCAGAAAAGGCACCGGGTGTCTGCACTGGTGAGGACAATGAGTTTGGATGTTTTCTGTTTGCAGGAAACACATATAGAGGGGGGAAAGGGATTCCAGTTGGAGCAGCTAGGATTTTCACTACTAGCCCATACAAAGCAAGGGTCCAAGATGAGGGGAGTGGCTATACTGAGCAAAGGGAGGGATAGCGCGGTAATCAAGAAGGAAGAGGATCAATGGAGTAGGTGGGTTATAGCTGAAATAGTGTGCAGGGGCGAGAAGTTTACAGTGGTCTCGGTATATGGCTCCACAGAGGATGACCCTGAGTTATTTGAATATCTAGATACGGAATTGGCCCGCTGTCCTGAACCAATCATATGCTGTGGGGATTTCAACCTTAATAGACCCTCAGGTGCCGAACTGCAAGCAGGGTGGGGGTACACCGCAGGAAGAAGAGATCATATCGAGCTATAGCAGCTATGGCGCAACATAATTCTTTGTCAGATTTATGGGCAAGGATGCATCCGCAGCTGGATGGTAGTACATTTTATTCAGCACCCCACAAAATTCTTGTTAGATTAGACTACTTTTTAATATCTAATTCCATACTATCTAGATCCCAAGTTGAGAAACATCCCTGAATAATATCGGATCATAATCCCTTGCTTATAACGATTAAATTAGTAGGGGCAACTGTCAAGGAAAACACCTGGACTTTTGAAAGAGCTTTACTTATAGCCATCGGATATATTAAACATATGAATAACTGGATAAGAGAATTCTGGGAAATCAATAGAGGGAGCACAGCATTAGGTATTGCCGGGAATGCATTTAAGGCGGGAGCCCGAAGGGAGACACTGAGCTATTCAATTCATAAGCATAAATTCGAGAGAGTCAGAGTGGAGGAAATAGTTAGAATATTAGCTAAGGCAGAGGAGGAATTAAATGTATTAATTCAACAGAGTATGCCCCTGGAACAGCAATTATTTAAAATTCTCTCATTAAAAACCGAAGCAATAGATGGCATTGCTAGTAAAACTGCTGCCAAATATCTAGCTAAGAAGGAACGATCGTTCGAATTGAGCGAGCGAGTTGGACACATCTTGGCAATCCAAACCAGACAGCAATTAGCATCAGGGGATATTAGGGATATCTTGGACAGCCAAGGTAATATGGTATCCGAGCCGGAGGGCATAAGGGAGGTTTTTAGGCAATTCTATACAGATCTCTATGGCCTTGAGGATGGTGGTGGGGATGTAGATATAAACGAATATCTTAATTACAGCTTAGCTCAGAATTTGCCAAATTTTCCCGAAGATGAGAAGCTAATTCTAGAATCCCCAATTAATTTAGAGGAGGTGGCCTCAGCACTGGTGGATCTTCCATCGGGAAAAGCAGCAGGCCCGGACCAGATCCCTGTTAAATTTTATAATGTGTTTCAAGAGGTGCTTATCGGTGAGATGTTAAATGTGGTACTACAGGCCCAGCAGAGGAATTCAATTCCAAGGTCATGGGGGGGGGGGGGCAGATGTTATAGTCATTTTAAAGAAAGGTAAGGCACCTACAGCACCGGGTTGCTACAGGCCTATCACCTTAATGAACTCAGATGCAAAGGTTTATTCAAAAATTTTAGCCAAAAGATTGGCGAGAGTAATCAAGGGCATGGTCAGTCCCACACAACAGGGGTTTATTCCAGGGAAGGGTATCACCCAGCACATTAGACAGGTAATTACCTTGTTCGACGCCTCGGGAGTCCCTGGGGACTCTGTCGCAGCTTTACACTTAGATGCAGAGAAGGCGTTCGACAGGGTCTCTTGGGACTACCTTTGGGCAGTAATGAGACGGTATGGCTTAGGTGAAGGGTATGTCCGAGCTGTTCAAGCACTATACAGGGAACCGACTGCCCGGATTAGGATTAATAGGGGACATACTGCTTTGGTGCAGATTAACAGGGGACCAGGCAGGGTTGCCTATCGTCACCGTTGTTATTTGCGCTATACATGGACCCCTTACTGCGAAGGTTAGAAGCTAACTTAAACATCCCCGCTGTAAGCATAAACGGCAAGCAATTTAAAATGCTTGCTTACGCAGACGATGTGGCAATAGTCACTCCCAATCCCGTCCTAGCCATATGCGAGGTAGAATTGGAAGCTCAGTGATTTGGAGAGGTCTCATGATATAGGCTTAATAAGAGCAAGACCCAGATAGTTAAAAACTCTTATACTGTGTGTAATGATTGCCGTGTAGTTAACTCTGCAGTTTATTTGGGGGTTGAAATTTCCGCAGATTTGAATGTGGTAGTAGAACAGAACATGGCACCCCTAATGTCCAAAGTAAGCTCGGACCTAGTGAGAATGAATAATCTCCATTCATCTTTGGTAGGTCGTACCAATATAATTAAAATGGTAATCTTACCTACATTTTTATATTTCTTCAGGGCAATACCTTTATGTTTTGAGGCCAAATGGTTTAATAAGTTAGAGTTAGTTTTGAATGGATTAATTGGGCACATGGGATAACTAGGAGGGCATATAGGTTCATCACTCTTCCAAGGGCTAGAGGCGGCTGGGGGGGCCCAGACTTTAGACTTTACGATTGGACAGCGGCTCTGCAGTATATGCAGGGTCTGATTGGAGGCGGCGGATTGGATCCTAAATACACGTCCAATTCTACAGAAGTTTACGCAACTGTTCTCGGGATCGAGATGGAGAACTCTTTTCTTAGCTGCACTGACTACTCCTATTTTAAAAGGACAAGATTTAAGACAGTTTGGGCTGCCCATAAAATCTGGGATGCTTTTTTGAAGAAATTTGGCTTGGGTAGGTTCAATAGATATACGCGGTTGTATAAAAACAGATCCCTACCACCAACAATATCCTCAGATTCAGTTATGGCAGATTGGGCAGAAAAAGGGTTCGTGAAGATAGGGGATCTGATGGGCCCTGATTGGATTCTCCAATTTTCGAATCTAGAGGCTAAATTTCACATAAACAGGAGGAGCTTTTTTAAGTACCTACAGGTTCGGAGTTTTTTTAGTAACAGGCAGGGAGGGGCTGTAGGCTTCACCAATTATGACATCTTGGATGGCATAGAAAGTGGCGGGGAGTGCACAATCCTCAATTTTTATGCAGCTCTGGCAGCTGCAAAACCAGATGTCATGGAAAAACATGGAGCAAAGTGGGCCAATAAATTAGATATCGGGATAGGCTGCTTTCAAGATTCCGTAGAACTAGGGTGCTCAGTACTATGCTCAGCCTCTTTACAAAGTCAGCATTATAAGGCACTATTCTAGCTTTATTTTACCCCAACAAGAATTGCTCAGTGGGGAGGAACTTCAGGGACCACTTGCTCACGCTGCAATGCTCCAGAGGCTGACATCATACACATATTTGCTACCTGCCCACAACTTTATACACTTATTAAAGATATCGAAGTTTTTTTAGCAGAGTCGTTAGGGATTAGTATTACCCTTACCCCACCTTTGATCCTACTTGGAGTTACGTCAGATCTGGACAACACGTATGGGGAATTCCTATTTGTTGCCATGGCAGTTCTGAGACTCTCGATAGCTAGGACCTGGCTGGATAAACTACCACCGGTAATGCAACAGTGGCTGGCTAGCCTTCTGGCTGTTTACAACTTAGAAAAAGGCATATATGCTAGGAAGGGCAGGAGGGCGAGGGGGTTAGGGAAGAAAATTTGGGAACCAATACGGTTATGGAAGGAGGGTATGTCGGAGAGCTGAATACATGTATTATTATTGTCTGGTAATTAGTTTGTGTTTTGTATAAAAACCCACAAATAAGTAGTTCTTAATTCTTTTTAGCTGTATTTTGTTTTATGTGTTTTTGTTTCTCATCATTGTTTAATATTGTTATATTTTGTTGTGCTGTGCGGCATGTGGAAAAATCAATAAAATATATATATATAAATAAGGAAACCTCTATCGTTTACACCTGATACTAAATCTAGTAACTCACTTCTATTACCCTCGTCTATGATGAAGCAGCAGTTGATAACAAAACTCAATACCCACTGTTGCAATGTCACCATGGCCCTCCAGGCCAGCTGGGCAGAGTCTGTCACTGCAATGCTGCTTATATGCTTTCACTGAAAACAGAAATCAGAGCTTCAGAAGAGAGAAGGATGGAAGAGTAGGCGTGGGGATTGGTTAAGGATGGCAGGTAAGATATTTTATTTCACATTTGGACCATGGAAGAGATGCATGGCTTCCCATTACTCCTCTGCCTCAATGTAGTAGTTCAAATAAGGGGCAGCCACACATATGCTAAAATTATCACCAGCACATGTTCTCTGCATGTCACAGAATGATGTGCACATCTTGAGACTAGCAACCTTTCTGTGTCAAGGTCCTCAATTCCATGCATTGTATTGTGTTGTAGTGCATATTACTGCCAGATTGTTGCTCGCATTGTTTTCTCTTATTTTTTAGATTTTTTTTTCTCTTTCACTCTGTTTTAAATTTCACGCAACAACAAGGAAGGTGTTACAACATGCAGAATGTCACATCACCGCCTTTTTTACCCTCTCCTTGTGAACCTGTGATTGGATGGGCTAAGTGGAAAAATGTTTTTGGGAACTATGCACGTATGTGTGGCTAAAACTTGAGAGCGGAGAGGAAACATGCCTTACTATTGCTTTGTTAGGGCTAGAGGGGCAAAAAGTTTTAGAAAATTTGCAAGAGCACCCACAAACAGAAGCGTGAGATTTAGATGAATTTGAAATATCTATAGCCAAATTAGATCACCATTACTTACCATGCGTAAGTACAATTCTAGAGAGGTATCATTTTGGATTGAAGTGTCAGGGTCAGAATGAGTCTGTAGAAGTGTATGCGACGGCTTTGAGAAAATTGGCCTCAAATTGCAAGTTTGGAGGTGTGGTTGAGGAAAGGATTGGAGACCAGTTTTTATTACGCTGTAACAGCGATAACATTTGTTAGGAGTTATGGATGAAGGAAGTACCCCCACTTGAGGAGGTACTCATTGTGGCAAAACAGGTGGAGCATATGATGAAATTCATAGAGGAACTCAAGGCAGGGAATGATGTGAGAGTGACAGAGAAAGAAAATGTGGCTGAAGTATGTGTTGTAAAGACTCATCATGCTCCTGGAATAAAAGAGAGTTCTGAATCCAAAGGACCTAAGAGAGTAGAGCCAAACTTCAGAGGTACATGTTTCAGATGTGGGCTTGAGGGTCATCGGGCCAATGATAGGTCATGTCTAGCATGGTCTCAAGTGTGCAACTTCTGTGGGATCAGGGGACACTTTAGTAAATGTTGCAGGAACAAGCTCAAAAAAACTAACAAAAACAAGAGTCAGGAGACTTGTCAAGAGGTGGTTTTGCAGTTTGATGACTCAAATAAAAAATGTCTTTCAGAGTTAGTAAGAATTGATGGGCGTGACATTCAGATGAAATGTGATTCATATTCACGAATTATGATAATTGCTAAACAAACATTTTTAACATTGTTTGCCAACGGGAGGACACTCAATAGGATGGACATACAACTTGGTGGCTATGGTGGCGCAAAGATTGAGATGTTGGGATATTTTGAATCATGCACTGGTGTGAGTGGGAAGAATGCTTTTGGGAAAGTCTATGTTTCATGTCATGGTGATGGTGATGGTTTGTTGGGGTGAAGTCATCAGAAAGAATTGGGGGTCAGTTTGCATCCCAACAAGATACCCCAGGTACAAATAGATGAAATTGTATAGCAAAGCAATGTTGTAATAGAATTTAAGGAGTTGTTTCAAAACAAACTAGGGAAATTAGTTGGGTACAAACACACGATTAAATTAAGACCACATGGTAGTCCAGTAGTGGACAAGGTGAGAAGGATCCCCATACATTTTCAGAAAGCAGTGGGGAATGAATTAGAGTGATTGGTTGAGTGTGGAGTCATTGAGGTTGTAGAGGCAATGGAGTTTTTGGCTCCCATAGATGTTGCATGTAAAAGTAATGGCAACATTCGTCTTTGTGTGGATTTGAGGGCACTAAACAAGGAAGTGGTAGTTGGTAGATTCCGCTTACCTAATATTGAGGAAATGGTCACCAGTTTTTTGGGTGCCAAAGTTTTTAGCACACTAGACCTCATGTCCGCAGAACACCAAGTGGAATTTGATGAAAGTTCTCTGGACCTTATAGCTTTTGTAAATCCTTTTGGAATTTATCACTTCAAAAAGATGCCATTTGGTCTTATTTCAGCTGCAGCAGTATTTCAAAGGATCATGGCGAGGATTTTGAAGGGTCAAGCTGGTGTAAAATGTTATCAGGATGACATTCTCATTTTTGGTGCAGGAAATGAGGAGCGTGACCAGCGGGAAGTCTTGTGCAAACTACAAGAAGTGGGTCTGACTCTTAAGGCTGACTAGTGTAAATTTGGAATTAGTGAAGTCAGTAATTTAGGATACAGAATTGCAGCAACAGGAATCAGACCTCGGAATGAACTAGTGGACACAATCAAAACATTGAAGGACCCCAACTCGGTGATGTAGCGTGCGCAAAGTAAATAGTTTTATTTATTTATTCATTTACATACTTTACTCCTTTCCGTCATATGTCCAACTGCACTACCCCCCACCCTGCCCCACCCCTACCCCGCCTCACCACCCCGCAGCAGTCCCTCTGCGAGCCGCCACTACCCTGGTGAGAAGACGACTGATGGAGTGCCGTCGTTGGTGAAGTTGCATGAATAAACGTTATCTGACTTCTCTTCTGGTCATCGTAATTGAAGACACTACATAGGGCTAAATGGCTGGCCACGTGCAGCACAGAGTGCGTTATATGCTTCCACCATTACTGCCCTGTTCATCAAGTGCTGCTGCTTGGTCGTTGTCATCACAATCTTGTCCCTCTTAATGCAGAGTCCCTGGTCCTCAGAGAGCAGAGGCACAAGTGCAGTCAAAAAAAAAACACCTTCTTTGCACACAGGCCAAAAGATGAGGCACAATGTATGGAAATTATACTCGTACAAAGTTGGGTGAAGAGCTTCTTAATTAAGTTACACCAATACAAACTGCGCTGAGGCGTGGAGCTACGGAGATACAGCCGCTCCACCAGTCATCAGCTGACAACTGTCAACATTCTAGAACTCTCAGCTGGTGACAGGGAACACGATATATACAGTGTCTGTGGGTGGACAAAGGTACACAGATCGCAACACATCTTCCCCCTTGAAAAAGAAAAAGAATGAATGGGGAGAGAGAGAGAGAGATAGACATATTGGTAACATATCATACATGGCATGAACATTGAACAGTGAAGAGTTGCATGTAAGTACTATTCACAAACGTAATCCGAGAGTTTCAATGGAGGCACCAATCTACTTGTACCACTGGGACAAGGAGTCTCTTGCAAAGGAGTAGCGCTGGACTCAGAGGAAGAGGACTGCACCTCAATATTGGTTGGAGAAGAATCGCAGTCACCTTCCTCATCTGACACATCACTAAGTGCCCTACCCTGGGTAGGTGTTCGCGTATCAGTGTTGAAGTGGTTTTCTCGGGAGGGACTGCCTAGGCCAAAGCTAGTATGTTCTAAAGGAGTTTGTTTGCATAAAGAGAGCGCAGAGAAAGGCCACAACTTACCATCACTAAGGAGTGCAGCGTTGCAAAACACCTTGCGCACAGATGAGGGTTGCGAAAATGTGTTCATCCCTTTGCTTGTGTGTCCGCTCTTCTTTACTCTGATCATGTCTCCAGTGGTTCGTTTGACAGGTCTGCAACCATGTTTCTTGTCATAACGGTCCTTGCAAGTGGATTGTGCCTTTACCAACCTACTCTTCACTTGATCAGCTGACCACTGAACTCTTTTAGAAGCCTATATTGTTCTTTGACAATGGGGTCCTCCCTCTCATGAATTCAAAGGGGTTGTGGCCTGTACTGCTGCACGGTGTAATGCAATAGGTCCAGAGTGTTTTGAGTATTTCCTGTCTCCACACAAGGCTGTTATTGTTGGCCTTAATGACCCTATTGAAGTGTTCAACGGCACAGTTGCCCATAGGATGGTAGACTGATGTGTTTTATGGATTACCTTGTTTCTGTCAAGATAGGTCTTGAATACATCTGAGATAAATTGGGGTCCATTATCGCTAATTATGTACTTGGGTAGGCCTTCACGAGTGAAAACGTCATCTAGGAAACTGACGACACTGTGTGTGGCGGGCTTGGTGACGAACTTTATCTCAGGCCACTTTCAGAAATGGTCAATGAGGACAATTGTGTACACCTGCTCACCCTGTTCAGGAATGGGTCCCATAATGTCCACCCCAATTCTTTCCCAAGGCAGCGTGGGACATGTGATGGGATGAATAGGAGGTCTGAAGGTGACTTGGGTTTTTTTCAGAATTGAGACATAAAGCGCAGTCTCTGACTACACTTTCAACTGCCCTGCTGATACCAGGCCACTAATTTCAGTTTTTAACACTGCTCTTCGTCTTCCCAACGCCCAAATACCCTTCATGGCAAATTTCAAGTATTTTCTTTCTAAGGCTGGAGGGAGGGACAACCCTACCACCTCTCAACAGCAGTCCATTTTCTTCTGACAATTTATGTTTGACCTCCCAAAAAGTGCATAGTGAATCTGGCATTTTACTTTTGCTAGACCAGCCTCTAGACAGCATATCTAATACCTCACATACAAATGAGTCTTTGGTTTGCTCAAGCATCCATTCATTCATTGAAACCCCGTGTAACTCTTCATGTATATTGGCAATGCATAACTCTTCTACATCATCTTGGCTTTTGGGATCCGAAGTACGAACAGGCATGGCTCAGGAAATCAGCAACTACATTTTTAACACCCGGTACATACTGAACCACATAATTAAAATCAAATAGGCGGACAGTTGTGCGAGCCTAGAAGAAGCTGCATATAAGCCTCTCATAGTGAACACTTTTGTCAGTGGTTTGTGGTTGCTGCATAGGATAACCTTATTCCCCCAGACAAACTGGTGGAAATGTTCAATCCCCCAGACACATGCTAGTGCCTCCAGCTCAATGACGGAGTATTTTTATTCCGTAGGAGTCAGGGAGCGGGAAGCAAAAGCAATGGTACACTCTGCGCCTTTGACATCCTTCTGGGTAAGAACAGCACCCAGACCCTTGCAATTGGCATCAGTTGTGATGATGTTTTCTAACATGGGATCAAAGCCTTGCAATGGTAAGACAGAACACATTTCTTTCTTTAAGGCACAAAATAAGTCTTGACATGTATCAGTCCACACAAACTTATTCTTAAGCTTGAGCAATTGCCTTAGTTCATAGGTTTTACATGAGAAATATTTATTAAACTTCGCATAAAATTTGACAAGGCCAAGAAAAGAACGTAACTCTTCCTTGTTGCATGGTAAGTTGCGTCTAGAATGGCATCTAGCAGTTCTTTTTTGGGCCTGATGCCGTCACCTGTAATTTCGTGTTCAAAGTAGTTTACTTTTGTGCTTGCGAATTTACATTTGTTATGCTAAGCCGTTAAACCTTTAGCATCAAGGATACCGAGGACCTGGTTCACTTTCATGTCATGCTCCTCCCTTGCTCTTCCCATCACAAGAATGTCATTCTGGAACATTTAAATGTCTGTTACGCCCGTGAAAATGTGGTGCATCAGTCTTTGAAACATAACGGCCGCAGAGCCAATCCGAAAGGTACTCTTGTGAACCGATAGCATCCAAAAGGTGTAATGAATGTAGTAGGGTCCTTGCTGTCGTGGTGCAGGGGAACCTGGTGGTAAGCGAATTTAAGGTCTGTAGTGGAAAACTATGTTATCCCTTTAGTGTGTGCCAACAGTTTGTTTATTCTTGGAAGAGGGGATTGCTCAACCACGATGTTCTCAATGAGGTCGCGTAAGTCTAAGCATAGTCTCAGTTGTCCATCAGGCCCCTGGGCCATGACCAATGGAGCCATCCACTCTGAGGTTTCTACTTGCTTCTACGATGACTTCTTCTTTTACTGCAAAGGGTAAATTCCGAACTTTATGCACCACAGGGATGGCATTAGATTTAACGTGTATTTTGTGTTTATACCTACTCAAGGCACCGATCCTACCAGAAAAGTCATTAGGGAACCTGTTTAATAAGCCTTTGTTTTATTCCTCATCATGTTGGATGACCAGGACTGGATCAGATCTACTGGGATCAAGTATAATTTCCAGGCTGCCCTGGACCATCCATCCCAAGACAGAAGGGCCCACAGTTGATACGTATAGTATACCTGGGGACTCCCTTCCCTTGAAGGAAAAAAACAGAGTTTTCTAAAACCACAAACCTCTATGGGATCCCCTGTAAAAGTCATGATGGTGATGTCAGCTCTTTGCAAATGTTTTCCAAGGTGTGGCACAAACTTTTTCTCCCAAACTTGTTAACTATGCTGTAACTATTGTGTAGGAGGATCTATAGTCTGCAACTATGCTTATGTCTACTCCCCCAATGGACATGTCGCACAAGGGTTTCCTAGTTTTGGTGGTGTGAGCATCATTAATTTGCAAGACACACTTGTCTTCCATGTTGAGGACATTCATGTTCACATCGTCATCATCTGATGTGTTATCGTTTGCATCCTCCTCCACATCGACCAGTTTGACTGAGTCTGCAGGTTTTCTCCTGCATACTTTTTGGAAGTGCCCTATTGTACCACAAAATGAGCATTTGACATTTCTAGCTGGGCATTTCTTATTGTTTGCCAAATGGGTGGAGCTACCACACCTGTAGCAACGCCACTTATTGCTGCTTTGCATTCTACTAGTAGCAGGTCTTGATCTGCTGTTTTTCCTGTTCAGTTTTGAAGACGATTTGGAGTCAACCACCCTGTTCACAGTACCATCCTCTTTCTTTTTTTTGGTTTCAGACAGAACAGCCTTGGCACAGCGACCAGTGAGTTCTGCCATCCTTGCAATGTCCATAACGGTTTGTAAAGGGGATTCACCCTTGGCCCCCAAACTGTCCTGGATATTGGTGTAAGAGCCCCACTATCTGATCTTTGATGAATTTGTCATGAAAATTTCCAAAACGACAATTAATGGCTAGATTTTTCAACGTGGAGACATAATCATCAATTGATTCTTCCTTGCCCTGTTTCCTGTGGAAAAACTTGTATCTATCCACAGTGACACAGACTGTGGGTTTGTAGTAAGTGTTAAGGTCATCTATAGCATTAGCAAATATATCACCTTCATTTTCCCCTCTAACTTTCTAATTTATACTATTGTATACGTTTATACCTCCAGCGCCCAAACAATGTAACAGAATTTTGTATTTTTTTCTGCAGTAAAGTCTTCATTGTCATCAAACGTGGAGATATAGTTCTTGAAGTATTCTCTCCACTCCTCCCATTTGACTACAGGCTCACCTCCCGCTGGTAGGAATGTCTGGGGAATAGATAGGTTCCACAGATACCAAGAGGACATGTTAGTTGGGGAGGGTTGAGCCAAGCTAATGGAAGGGCTGTACATTGTTAGAGAGAAGTATGGGGGGGAGAAGTAGCCTGGTCACCTTGCATAAACTTGCGCTCGACACAGGGTATGAGAATCAACACAAACAGTAATGCAGTAGAAGCAATGATGTGCTGAATCAGGAGGTGCACATGAATATCAGTTATGATATGCCCATCAGCACGAACGAGCACGAGTGAAAGGGATGTGGTGAAAGTGAAGGTGAGCAAAGGCCGTTAAAGTTACTCTCAAAGCAGCAGATGTACTGGTGAAGCAATAACGTTGTGCTCATCAACGTGAGCGAGCACTTGAGAAAATACCTCTTTCTGTTGTGTAGTTCGCTGGATTCCTTCTCCCGAGGAATTTATGATGAGGCGAGCCGGTTCATGTAATGAATGACCGATGAGTGATGAGCCGTTTTCAAGATGGCGTCACGCAAGCTGCATAACGCATAGGTAGTAACAGCTGGAGCTCCTGCCTTGAACAGATCAAATATGGTGGCGTACGACATGCTGGAGCGTGCGTCGTTCCCTGGCAACTTGAAGACAATACTTCAGCAGGGCGATGACGTTGGGGAGACGCGCAAGCAGCTGACAGTTGGAGAAGTTTATTGGCCCACTGTTAAACTGTCACTATTGTGATGACAGGAATTTGTTGCACAGAAGCCGCACAGTGTAAACACACCACCATGCGCTGCTATCAGAAAAGTGACGCTGGCGACACGCATTAAACCATTTTTTCTTAAATACACACACGGTTGGTAAACCCATGGGTCAATCAGAGGGCTGTCCGTGTTTAGCGGACTAAATTGTAGCAGCACTGCCACCACTGCGTATATGCACCACTGAAGACTTCCAATGGAAGCGTAGGTACTAGAAGTGAAAATATGCTAAGGAGACGTAATGGCAATCTTCCCCGAGGACAACTGGGCGTGATCGACCCAGTGTTGTATCTTAACCCTGTCCTCCCCTGTGCCCTTGTTACCTCTCTGACGCGAGAGCTCCCTCTGTCACCTCTCCCCTTCCCATTGGTTCCCCAACGTTCCAACTCTTCTCGCTATTCCAAGTACTGCCAAACTGTCACTTGACAGATGATCTTCCTGACCACGCACTGACCTGGTGTGGGGCTGTTGTATGAATAAACTTGATTGCAGTTTAACTTCCTGCTTCCAGTATCCTACTTTCAACAGTGGCGACGAGGTAAACCTACAGCCCCTCACCACAGATTAATTGGTTTCTGCTAAAATCGGAACCTTGAAAGGAATTTCCTGGGCGTACTGAATTTCCTCCGCGAAGTGCTCATCCTGAACGAAATGTGGATGCCTTCGAGACTGCCCTGCTGAGACACTGGAGATCGGAGCATCTGCGTGCCATCACTGCTTCTCCTTGTGGGTCTGCTGTCCTCCACGTTGATTTGCGCTGTTGCCTTCCAGCATTGGCCGTGGATGACGACCCGTCAGTGAACCTTGCCCCGAGGTCGTGTGAAAAGTGCCAAGCGGGTGCAATCTTGAACTGCCGTTCCGCTGGTAAGGGCCAAGTCGGACAAGTGTGGGTGCCTGAGCACGCTTTGCACGGCGCGTGTGTAGTGATTCCGTCAGCAGCGTCTGTGACTTTTGAGACACGCTGTGTCAATTTCTTCGTGAGCATTTGGTTGCGTGAGGCAGTCTGTAGTTCTGTGAGGCGCGCAGCGACATTCCCAGTCAGCTGCCTTCGTGCATCAATTTCCTGTCAGCCAGGTTCTCCTGCGCATGCTCCTGCACGTTCCACGTTACTGGAACGCAGCGTCTGGCGCCATCTTGTGGCAATTTCCTTCAGAGATCGCACACCATCGTTTTTCACCAGGCACACACACGGTGATGTGCACACCTATGTAATTTAAATGGATATATTTTCCTCTCATGCAACCGTGTATTTGGAATGGATTTAGATACAAATGACCTTGTTTTTACACAAGTGTACAACTGAGTTGACAAAACTGATACCCCAGCCTGTGGAACATTCCTGTTCTAACTGAAACTTACAATTGGGCAATTAGACATCTTTCATGTTTCAGCACATCTCAAGTTCTTGAATTAACTCTTCTAAGGCAAGTGGCATGTGTTAACACCCTAGGAACAACTGCAACGTAGAATTCCGATTGCGCTTTCAAACCTGAACCTTGTTTTTCTTCCTTCTTCAACTTATTCACAATGTGTGCCCTCTGTTCGTTAAATCTTGCGCAACCCCAAGCCTTCCTACCTCTTAAAGGTGCTCCTTGTATGCCATGGAAGGAGTGGAAAGAGTATTTCACTAATTACATAGAAACTGTTGAAGATGAAGATTTCACTGCTGAAAAGAAAAAAAAGGTTTTATTGTACTGCATAGGTCCCGGGGGTGTCAAGACCTATAATAACATTGAAAAAAAAACAAGAGAAGGAAATGATGTTTATCAACATGCGTTAGATGACTTGGATGCTCATTTTTCACCTATTGTTTGTGTTGCCGTCGACCGGTATAAATTTTCAAGAAGAAAACAGGGCAAAGATGAGAGCATTGATGATTATGTTGCGGCCTTGAACAACTTGGCTTTAACCTGTAGATTTGGTCAATTGCAAGAAGAATTTGTTCGTGATCAAATTCTCCTTCTTCAACTTATTCACAATGTGTGCCCTCAGTTCGTTAAATCTTGCGCAACCCCAAGCCTTCCTACCTCTTAAAGGTGCTCCTTGTATGCCATGGAAGGAGTGGAAAGAGTATTTCACTAATTACATAGAAACTGTTGAAGATGAAGATTTCACTGCTGAAAAGAAAAAAAAGGTTTTATTGTACTGCTTAGGTCCCGGGGGTGTCAAGACCTATAATAACATTGAAAAAAAAAACAAGAGAAGGAAATGATGTTTATCAACATGCGTTAGATGACTTGGATGCTCATTTTTCACCTATTGTTTGTGTTGCCGTTGACCGGTATAAATATTCAAGAAGAAAAGAGGGCAAAGATGAGAGCATTGATGATTATGTTGCGGCCTTGAACAACTTGGCTTTAACCTGTAGATTTGGTCAATTGCAAGAAGAATTTGTTCGTGATCAAATTATCATGCATGCGAGTAACCCCAACATCCAAGACAAACTTTGGGTTAATGGAGAATCTTCCTTAAAAGAAGTTGTTGCTCTAGTTAAAAAAGCTGAACTTACTGGCAGATGTGCCAAAGCAGTTTTAGATGAGCCTATTGTAGTTAAAGCAATTAATTCTTCTAACGCAAACAAACTAAGACAAAAGGTCAGCAATAAAGAAGTTGCGCATGAGTATCATAAGAAAAGTGAACCTTACAAATCTAGGCACAAAAGTGGAAAAAATCACAGCAGTAAATACAAAAATCCACCTGAACTCAAATGCTATCGATGTGGTTCTCCTAGCCATTTAGCAGATTCCACAAAGTGCCCTGCTAGATATCAGAAATGATTGTCATGCGGTTTGACAGGTCACATCGCTAAGGCCTGCAATAGAGTATCCTTTAAGCAAAGTAGACAGGTCAGACACATTCAAGATGAGAGTGACTCTTCAGAAGAAAATTCTGAGTACTCGGATTCAGATAGCATCAACTACGTGTTCTCCATTGAATATGATGTATTGGAGCTTACACCCACTAAAAAAAATAAACCTATGTGCGACGTGAAATTGGGAGGGGTAACTGTAAACTTAATGGCTGATTCTGGCTCCCCTTTCACAATTATCAATGAGAATGTATGGAAACAATTACTCACTGATAAAATCGGAACATCTCTAGAGAAGTCGAACATCGTTGCCAGAAGTTACACTGGCAACAACATCGAATTTCTAGGAACACGTGAATTAGAATTCGAGTTCAAGAACAGGAAAGCTTGTTGTAAACTCTTCATTGCAAAAAAAGGACCGTCTGTACTTGGCTGGAGTGATCAAGCCGATCTGGGAATAATCCTCAACCCAAACAGCGCTGACCCTGTTTTGTCAGTTGATGAGTCTTGCAAGAATACCATTCATAAAGATTTTCCTGAAGTGTTCTCTGGAAAGGTTGGTCTTCTTAACAGTTTTGAACACAAAATTGAACTTAAAGACTCAGCCGTTCCATGTATTCACAAAGTTAGACACTTACCTGTGTCAGTAAGGAGTGATGTTCAAACAGAATTGAATAGACTGGTCAAAGAGGGAATAATTGAGGAGGGGGAATCCGCGGAATGGGTTTCTCCCTTAGTTGTGGTCAAACGTCCCAATGGAAAAATTAGACTATGCATTGACCTTAGGGATCTTAACAAAAACATTATTGTTGACCAGTATCCCCTACCACGTATTTGTGAAATGTTTAATGCCACTAATGATATGTGTATTTTTTTCATAATAGATTTAAAATCCGCGTATCACCAGATACCCCTACACGTGGACAGCAAGAAATACACCACATTCATCACCCCTTTTGGTTGTTACCGTTTCACTAGGGTACCGTTTGGGTTGGCCTCTGCCGCAGCGCTTTTTCAAAGGGTCATGACTTCCATCTTGGAGGGCGTTGCAGGCATCAGGTTCTTCCAGGACGATATTTTAGTCATGGGTGGCAATCAACTGGAACATGACACACGCTTAAAGCAAGTCTTCAACAAACTCAAAATGCATGGTCTTACTGTCGAATTAGATAAATGTAAAATATCTCAGGACATGGTGGTTTATTTGGGGCACACCATTAGCCACGAGGGCATCAAACCAAAACAAGGCTTAGTAGATGCCATTCTCAATGCTCCCTGCCCATCCAGTAAAGAGGACATCAGAGCCTTTCTCGGATTAACAGAGTATTACTCCAAATTCATAAGGAACTTTTCAGAAAAAATGTCCAGTCTAAGACAGCTACTGAAAAATAAAACAAAATTTGAATGGTCCCCAGAATGTCAGAACACCTTTGAAACAATCAAAAAAGAAATAGCTGAAGCACCATTCCTCAAGGGATTTGATCCCAAAGCAGAAATCTATGTCACAACCGACGCAAGCAACAAAGGTTTGGGTGCGGTGTTAGCACAGAAGGATAATTCAAACCAGGAATGGGTTGTGGCTTTCGCATCCAGATCACTCACCCCAGCTGAGGAGAAGTACTCTGTAATAGAACGTGAGATGCTGACCTGTTCATGGGCGCTCAACCACTTCAGAGCATACATATGGGGATACAATATACATCTTCGCACAGACCACAAGCCATTGATCAAAAATCTTATCTGCTTCTGGTTTGCAAAATGCCTCACCACGGCTAAGTAAAATGTCAATAAAATTATTGGACTACAACTACACAGCAGAATATTGGCCAGGTATCAAGAACAAAGTCGCTGATTTTCTCAGCAGATTACCCCTGCCACATAATGAGAATATGAATGCTTCTGAGGATGATGAAAGAGTGGCTCTACTCTTCAACACAAATTTTGAGGGAATCTCTACTGGAGAATGGGAGAATCACATGTCTCAGGATTCAACATTAAAAGACGTATGTAAATTTGTCAACACCTCTTGGCCAGAGAAACGCCATCTTCAGGACAACATTAAGGTGTATTGGGAAATAAGGAATGAAATCAGTTTGGAAAATGGTGTGTTATATAGAGTCGGAAAGGCCATAGCCCCCATCACTCTCAGAGAGAAAATCCTGAAACTTTGCCACATGGGTCACCTTGGCATTACCAAAACAAAGCAAAGAGTCAGAACCTAATATTGGTGGCCCGGTATTGACAAACAAATTGAAATCCTCATAAGAAACTGTGTCGAATGCTGTGACTCAGATAAAACTCTCAAGACTTCCAAAGTGTCTCTCTCTCCACTTCACCCTCCCCAGATGGCCTGGGAAAAATTAGGCCTGGACATTGCTGGACCAATTGAAGGACACGATGGAGGAATCAAGTACATCATAGTGGTCATTGATCATTTCTCCAAATGGCCGGAAATAGAAATTGTATCTGAAATAGACAGTTCAACAATCATATCCTTCCTGGATAAACTGTTCCTAAGTGAAGGTCTTCAAACAGATAATGCCTCACCCATGTCAACATCCATATATTACGTGGACCGGGTAGAGATATAAATTTTCAATACTACCTGGAATATGTCCAATAACATCAACCAAAAGGTCTGGATGTTTTCTTTACAAATACAAAATCACACAGGACCAGATCATTCACCCAAAGAAAAGTGTGAAAGATAGAGAGAGTACCTCACGGTAGAACAACCCGAGGGGATTCCCGGTTAATGATTCCCGGTATACCCACTTCTCATCATTGGCGACTCTCTCTATTGTGAAAAGACAAACGTGCACCCAACAGAAGAGTAGTGCGGACGTGAGAATAGTGAAGGAAAAACACAAATAGTGACCAACGTATCAGCACATTGATACCTGTTGAAAGTGTTCAACGACACGTAACAGAACCCCAAACAAACCACACCAAAAAAATGAATAAATTGTGTAGTGGTGCTTTGCTTGCTGATACCGTTTTATTCTGATGCAGCAAAGCACTACTGATTAAAAATGGTTACTTATATACCATCGAAGTTTATCTCCTCAAGGCGTGATTGTTTTATTTATCACACAGGTCCAGTATAACGTGAAAAGTTTGAGAATAGTAAACCCCTCATATGCCCTGATGAAATCGCCACAAGAAGGAGCGATGAAACATGTCGGCTTGAGGAGATAAACTTCGATGGTATATAAGTAACCATTTTTAATCAGTAGTGCTTTGCTGCATCAGAATAAAACGGTATCAGCAAGCAAAGCACCACTACACAATTTATTCGTTTTTTTGGTGTGGTTTGTTTGGGGTTCTGTTACGTGTCGTTGAACACTTTCAACAGGTTTCAATGTGCTGATACGTTGGTCACTATTTGTGTTTTTCCTTCACTATTCTCACGTCCGCACTACTCTTCTGTTGGGTGCACGTTTGTCTTTTCACAATAGAGAGAGTCGCCAATGATGAGAAGTGGGTATACCGGGAATCATTAACCGGGAACCCCCTCGGGTTGTTCTACCGTGAGGTACTCTCTCTATCTTTCACACTTTTCTTTGGGTGAATGATCTGGTCCTGTGTGATTTTGTATTTGTAAAGAAAACATCCAGACCTTTTGGTTTATGTTATTGGACATATTCCAGGTAGTATTGAAAATTTATATCTCTACCCGGTCCACGTAATATATGGATGTTGACATGGGTGAGGCATTATCTGTTTGAATACTGTTTGAGTGGGGGGCTGCCTCGCCCATCCCCATCCCCCTCTACCCCTTCTGATTGTGCAGCCTAAGTGAAGGTCTACCAAAATTTATTCTCACAGACAATGGTCCACAGTTTTGCTCAATGATGTTCAAATCATTCCTTGAAAGGAACTGTATCACCCACCACACTACTTCTTTATACCATCCAGAAGGTAATGGTCTTACAGAACGCTTCAACCGTGTCCTGAAGGGACACATACAATTGTCAAGGAATGCCAACCTTAACTGGGAAGAAGAAGTGTTCAAGCTCATCTGGGCTTTCAGAATATCTCCTTGTACCAGCACCCGCAATGCACCTTTTGTGCTCATGAGAAGCAGACAGCCCCTGAGCATTGACCTAGGATGGATGCCTGTTTCAAAGCAACTTGAATGGTCGCCAGATGTCATTAGGAATAACATAATCAAGGCGCAGAAATACTACAAAGAGTGGTATGACTCTAAACATAGTGCAAAAGAACACTCTTTTAAGGTAGGGGATCTTGTGAAAGTTCGTTTAGAAAAAAAAGTAAGGAAAGGAGAAAGCAGATTCACCTCTTCTCTTCGCATCAATGAACTGTATAACAACGCCGCTAGGCTCAGCGATGGGAAAGTGTGGCACATGAGTAGATTGGCTAAATGCCACCTTGAAAGCAAAGCTCCAAGTCAAATGCAACCTAATGTGCATAGCAAAGATTTGTGGGTTGATTATGATATGTCTAGCTCTGAACATAGTTTCAAGCCCAGCAATGAGACTTCACATGTTCTCCCACCTGTCTCTGACTTTGCTGATTGTCATTCATCAGACCGGTCTGTTGATGTCAGCCCTCACACTCCGATACCAATGCGGGGTTGTCAAGGCGACTCACACTCTGACTCTGAAGTCATGTCTGACAGTCATAGCTTCAGTGGTAGGTCTGGCAGAACCAGTAATGATCCTCACTCTGACACCGATTGTGTTCCTGATCCTCACCGTGTCATGGGAAGGTTTGGTCGAACCATTTGCAAGCCAAAGCGTTATGAAGACTTTGTATATGATTAATGTTCACTGTTCCTTCCGCATGACTATATGTTTCACTGCTAAGTGTTTAATCCTTTAAAAACTCTCAAGAGAGGAAGATGTGTTGTATCTTAACCCTGTCCTCCCCTGTGCCCTTGTTACCTCTCTGACGCGAGAGCTCCCTCTGTCACCTCTCCCCTTCCCATTGGTTCCCCAACGTTCCAACTCTTCTCGCTATTCCAAGTACTGCCAAACTGTCACTTGACAGATGATCTTCCTGACCGCGCACTGACCTGGTGTGGGGCTGTTGTATGAATAAACTTGATTGCAGTTTAACTTCCTGCTTCCAGTATCCTACTTTCAACACCCAGAGCGGCTGATAGCGTCTAAGCGCGCTGAAAGACCTGTTGCCTAAGTAATAGTTAAGGCACTTGGAACTTCGCAATGAAGTGCTTTGTGTCCATAGAGCGATGCCTGGTATGGAATCCTTGACCATAAGATAGTGATCGATATGGAGGTCGAATTCACGTGGGTTCCTATGTTGGTGATCGTCGACAAAATTGTACAGAAATTATACTCATACAAAGTTGGGTGAAGAGATTCTTTATTAAGTTACACCAACACAAACTCCGCTGAGGCGCGGAGCTACGGAGATACAACTGCTTCGCCGGTCACCAGCTGACAACTGTTAACATTCTAGAACAGTCTGCTGGTGACAAGGAATGCGATACATATGGTGTCCGTGGGTGGACAAAGGTATACAGATCGCAACACACAAATTCTCATGGAGCTATCTTGTTCACACATTTAGTCATTCAGCTTATCTGTTGCTGGCCAGACAAACATTGTGACTGTTTGTTCCAGGGCTGGGCTCAGATGGAGACTGGCCTGGGAAGAGGGTTGCTGATGAATAATCTGACCACAGTTGCTGCGGCCATAAAGAGCTGAAAGTGGATAATACATTCTGAGATTAAGATGTACCTCCTTAAAAAAACAGTCACCTCAATATATCGAAGGACCAGAGAAAAGACAGGAGAATACAAGTAATGGAAGCTTACTGCACATATTTGTGCATTTTTTGCAGGTTTTATGAACGTTTTTTACTGATACATTTGGGGAGCTTTGACATGCTGAAATTTGTCATGGGAAAATTGTGGGGTTGCTCTGCTTACAACACAACTCAGAATTCTAATATCAAACAGAAGTGTGCTCAAAATTCAACACCCCATTTGGAATCATATCCTAAAGTCACAAATGAAAGTGCCCCCGTGGGATATTCGCTATTTCTTCTACCTGCTAAAATCCAATATCCAGGTTTCAGAACTGATATGGTGGCACAAATTCAGATTTTTTTTATAGGTTTTGCCCTACAAATAGGGCATAACATGCAAACGTCCTTTCCCACAAAAAGACACGTGTACCAGTATTTACTGTTTTTTACCCTCGAATATTACCTACTGGCGGTCGCCAGTAGGTATATATAGTTAGGATTTTTTCTCTATGGGATTTTTGAAAATTCTATGTCTAATAACTTTGGCGTTTGTCGACGGAATTGGCTGAAATTTTCAGGAAAATGGAACATTTTGTTTCTGAGCAGACCCTGAAAATTTGGGGGGGGGGTTCGTCAAGGGGGGGCCGAGAAAAAAGGGGGGTCCCAAAACGTGTTTTTAACATTGAGTTTTCCATAGGGCGGTTGGCCTCACTTTTAGCCCGAACGGCTGAATGGATTTGCACGAAACTTGGCAAAATTGTAGGGACTGGTAGCCCGATGTGCCTTTTGTAGGTCTCAATATATGTGCTACAGTGGATTTTGAGACATTAACGTTTAAAAAAAGATATATATCTGTAACAGCGGACCGGGCAGCGCTCCGGTTCGCGGACTTTTCGCACAACGGAGCTTTGTGAAGCGAAGCTGATTGGTTCTCCGGCGTCTGTCAACATTCCAAACAGTCCGTAGCGGCCGCCATCTTGTCTCTCGGTAGGATCGAGAGACAAGAGGAGGCCAAAGCGAAGGGGCAAATGACCATAAGGGGGCATAGTAGATCCTCGCTGACCCCCTAGGTTTGATGTGGAGGTTTTAAAAGGGCCCCGCGGGGCAAAAAAAAAAATAATAATAATAATCGAACGGCTGAATGGATTTGCACGAAACTTGGTAAAATATTAGGGACTGGTAGCCCGATGT
This sequence comes from Lissotriton helveticus, assembly GCF_964261635.1. NCBI lineage: Eukaryota > Metazoa > Chordata > Amphibia > Caudata > Salamandridae > Lissotriton > Lissotriton helveticus. The sequence continues at coordinate 641,067,824 of NC_136071.1, read as the reverse complement.
GCCTTTGCTAGGTCTCAATATGTGTGCTCCAGTGGATTTTGAGAAATTAACGTTCAAAAAAAGATATATATCTGTAACAGCGCTCCGCTTCGCGTACTTTTCGCGTTACGGAGCTTTGCGAAGCTGATTGGTTCTCCGGCGTCTGTCAACATTCCAAACAGTCCGTAGCGGCCGCCATCTTGTCTCTCGGTAGGATTGAGAGACAAGAGGAGGCCAAAGCGAAGGGGGAAATGAGCATAAGGGGGCATAGTAGATCCTTCCTGACCTCTTAGGTTTGATGTACCATTTTGCCAAGTTTGGTGTAATTCCGTTCAGCCATTCAGGCTGTAGACGTATGTAAATGTCCTATGGAAAATTGCATGGGGAAAACACATTTGAAAGTGTTGAAATTTAGAACCAATTAAAATGTTACTTTGGTTTTGTATTTGTGTGTGATGAAAGTTAATTGGTTATGTATATATGTCAAATGAGAGGAAACCACAGCCATTTTGTGATACTACTGTCTGAGGTACATTTGTGAGGAATTTTTGGTGGTGAATTTCTGGTGTTTGATTTACACAGTACTAACACTTCTCCTACTTTTAAAAAGGTGAGTTGTTAATTTGTAAGGGGAACTATGTTGTACACTTGAAGATAATTTGAAAAATGTTTTCTGTTATTTATTTGCAGTCCTTCTGTTATACTAAATACTTGATAAAGTTAGTTTTATATTATGTATTACTAAAAACGATAAATGAAAGTGATTATTTTTTTCTGCAATTTACAGCAAGCAATTTCAAAATAAAATGGCTCACAATGAAGAGACCGTGGCAATTTCTTTTGAATTGTCCACTACATTGATTGAAATTGAGAGCACCAATAATGAAATATTGTCACAAGGAGGAGATGACTTGTATGATTCCATTAGATTGATTGAAATGGACAGCACCAATAATGAAATATTGTCACAAGGAGATGACTTGAATGATTCCACTACATTGATTGAAATTGAGAGCACCAATAATGAAATGTTGTCACAAGGAGGAGATGGCTTGTATGATTCCATTAGATTGATTGAAATGGACAGCACCAATAATGAAATATTGTCACAAGGAGGAGATGACTTGAATGATTCCACTACATTGATTGAAATTGAGAGCACCAATAATGAAATATTGTCACGAGGAGATGACTTGAATGATTCCACTACATTGATTGAAATTGACAGCACCAATAATGAAATATTGTCACAAGGAGGAGATGACTTGAATGATTTTTTTGATCAATCTGTTGATGGCGAATTTATCGAATGTTTGGAGACCATAGAGTTACAAGAATCATCATTGCAGACTTTTCATGAGGAAATTGCTGATGAGGACATGTTACTAGTTCTTTCAAATTTAAAAAAATTCTGAAGAATAAATTTATATTTAGAAATCAAAAATTGTTTGAGACATTATTCATTTTTATTTTTAATTTATGAGGTTGTAGCGAAGTGATTGTAGTATAAAATGAGAGTTATAGTATAGAGTGCAACATTTTTATGTTACATGGTAAGTTTACTCATATTTACTTCCCTTCTGCCACTATATTATCTCCAATGTGTATTTGACATCTCTTCTTCATCTCCGGCCTCCTTTCTCTCACTGTGTGTCTCCGATGCATCTTATCGCTGCTATTTTGTGTAATTACAGAAGAGAGTAAAGTAAAATAGTTCGGAACGTGAAAAGGGGGCAAAGTAGAGTACCCCTCACCCCCTAGGCCTTTTTAGGCGGTCCCAAAAGGATCAGTTTCTGCTTTCCTGAGAGATTATGGTATGAGTTCCATATACCACAATAATTTGCATTACAACATGCAAGATATCTATCTCCTATTACCAACTTTGAGATATTCGCGCTAAGCGCGAATATCTCCAAAAAGTAACACCTGCCCTGAGCAGTTCTTAGCCATGTTATCCAATGGGAGGTGGATAACATGGCTAAGAGCATTAGCTCGGTAATGCATGAATATTGCTGACTTTTTAGCGATATTCATGCATTGCGGCCGTTTATTATCGCATTTGCGATAAACCTTGATAATAGCAAGGTTTATCTTCGATAATTTCTGACGATGCTTAGCGGTAAAAAATTCGTTGGTAAGCATCGTTAGCGATAAATATCGCTTAACTTTGGTAATATGCACCAACGTCTGTTAACGTTCGATTCGAAGGAAATGAGGAAGTGTTGAAAAACATTGTCTGCGCCATCTTGCCTTTTTTGAAATGCCACACTTTTGTCGTGCACGGCAGCCATTTTAGATGCCTTGACCAGACCCACTCTCTGCACGCTGTCGATTCGTAGCATGGCTCCCCACCCTCGCAAGCATCTTCCCCAGGCACTGGTCACCCGCGCTCTCTGTCTTATGCATCGGCAATAAACCTCCCCCCATCTGCCCTGCTCTTCCCTGAAAATCACACTCTGTGCCCGCCCGACACCTCCCTTTCGCCCTATTCACTACCGCACCCTCTGACACTCCTCTTCCTCTGTGTCCGATTGTCCAGGCTATCACCTAGCCCTGCAGATGTAGTTTATGGCCCCAGCTGTAAAGAATCACCCCTCTTCAAAGGAGTTATAGTAGATCAAGGCCCACACCCGATGAGATCCGTCACACCACACGTGTTCCTACTATCTGAAAACCATCCTGTATTGTGATTGGGGAGGGGACCGAGCCTGAAGCGGAAGATTCCAGGAATGACTCTTTGTACATCAAAGTTTTTACAATTATGTGTCACATTAAAAATATATAGCACTCCAACAAAGTAGTAGGAATATAAAACTTTAATAACATATAAATATATACAACAAAACAAAAACAGTAAAAACATTTAAACAACGAAGAGACCGTGGCAATTTCTTTTGAATTCCTGATGAGGACATGTTACTAGTTCTTTCAAATTATGAAAATTCAGAAGATGTTGCCTGGGGGTGGGTCGTCAGTAGCAGTCTGTTGTGCGAATAGTTCCAAGGCAGCAGAACGCGCTGAAATCTAGATGGCACGAAAGTGATGTCTAGTAAGTTGCCGCCCAGCAAATAACGGCGTGGGGCGCCGCGGGGGTGAGTGAGTCCAGTAGGCACCACAGCTATTCTTACCGGCATTGCAGAATTACTGCTGGGGACAATGCCTGTGCTGTAGCAGGGTCACAGCAGAAACAAAAAGGATTCTGTTGAAGATGTTGTTGGTTTTCAATTTGAATACAGTTCTGGTGTCAACTGCTATGCTAATGTAGTGGTTAATGTTTTGTTTTCTCTAGAAAATGTAAAAGAGGGGGAGGCAGTCCAAAGTTCCGTTAAAAGGGCAAAGGAAAGGATCGGTGGTTTGAACTATCAGTCAAAAAGGGGAGGGGGTGCAACAATTTTTCCTACCGGGTCACACTGTGCTTTCACCGGAATTGAGGTCTGCAGGATTCTAGTAATTCAAAGTGAGGCTGGCGCCAGCATGGGAGCGCCGACGTCCCGCGGATACAGTTTCGTCACTCCACGGGCGATCATGGCAGTCATTCCCCATCGGGGGTCGGAGACTCCCGCGGCTCCTCTAGAATCTTCAAGGTCGTGGAGGACTACGGTGGTGGAGTCAACCAGTGACCGGGCCATTTCTTTATGCTGGGCCCGCTCTTGCCAGGTCGACCGCCATTTTGAGAGTTCGGTAGCTACTGGCGATCGCGGGGTCAAATGAGCGGACGGGCTCCACCCTGCCGGGCGAGACGTTGCAGCATGGCCACAGTGGAAGAACCCTTTTCCGGGCGCCTGGAGCGCTGAGGGTGCAGCTGGGAAGCCTCCACCTGGGGAGGCGGGAGAGGCCTGTTCGCACCGTCTCTCCCTCCCAGTGCACCCCACGGCGTCTCGCTTGAGATTTGTTATGGCCGGACCAGGCGATGAGGACGAGGGGGGGGGGTCGGAGGCATGTGCAAGACATCCCCCCCCAGTGTTGTCGCAGCCATTATTCAAGAAAGAAGAAGTGTCCCGTCCGTCTTCGGGCCGGGCTTCCGGTAGATGTCGGCCGGACGCCCCTGGCTCTGGCCCCATGAACGGGTTTCTTGGTTTATCGGCTGCAGCCGGATCCCGTCGGCCTCGGCCCCCCGACCGTTGGTGGCCGGACCGGAAGAGCATGTGGCGGGACTACCTGAAACTGTCAAGGGCCACCGCGGCCGGACTGGGAGAGAGAGGGGAGGGTCGAGGAGACATTCCCCCCCCTGCAACTGTTCAGCGTTGTAAAGGCAATCCCCTGGCCGGGTCCCGCTGGCCTCGGCCTCTCCTCCGGCTACACCCTACGTTAGGATCTCCTGGCTGAGGCGTGGCAGCAGGACCCGCCTTATATGGGCTGCTCCCGGCTGGGCGTAGCCGCAACCCTGCCCCACCTTGGAAGTTTCCAGAGTGGGGGCGGATGTTCTACTGACTTGCATTTTCCCTACTCTATCGATTTTTTTGGCGTGGCAGGCGGTGGGACAGCGAGGGGTGATTTGGTTTCTCTTACTGTTTTTCTGGTCTCTCACCACTGGCATATTTTAACGTTTTCTTGTTTCTAGGACATTAATAGGTTTTATCATTACGTTATGTTATCGTTTCTTTGTTCGTTGTTTAATAAAAGTTCATGTTCATCAGTGGCCTACTGATTTTCGTTTTCGTATTCTTTTCTTTCCAGGTTGTTTCATGCTAAAGTTTCTGTTAACAGGATACAGTGATCACTTCGTTATTATTGCATATGTCCTTTTCACTAGGGGTGCTCTCTGGTCGGGCCAGATGACGTATCTCTAGTAAATGGTCCGGGTGAAACAGGTGCATCAATCAGTGGGGAGTAGATAGGCATGACAGATTACAACGGGGGAGAAAGGTCCGCATTACGTACCCTTTCACTATTTGCAAAGATTTTCCTACGTATATTTGCAAACAGGGAATACCTCCAAAAAGAACCAATTCCCAAACAGTCAATGTTTGGGGAAACAATCAATCAATGAGGAACGAAATAGGCACGACGTGTTAAAGGTTTGCGTTACCTACCCTTCACTATCTGCAAAGGGAGAGAGAATATTCCTATTCTTCCTCGTTTGCAGGCAGGGAAGATTCTTAAGAGAATCAACTTCGAACAATTCAATGCTCGATTCAAACAATCAACAAGGGGTACTGTGAACACAAATGAACGCCGCTTATGTACATACACATTGGTATTATCAACAGGTTGTTCCTAATGTTTCTATTTTAGGGAGGTCAAAAAGAGATCCCATTAGTGGCCTACTGATTTTGCTCGATTCCTTTTGTTTTTTTACACGATTTTTCGCTATCTGCAAAGACTAAACAGAGTATTGCGACTCTGTGCTTGTTTGTAAATAGAGAATGAACCAAAGAGAACAATCAATCAAATGGAGAGAGAAGCAGGCACGACGGATTACAACGGGGGCAACGGGGGCAAAGGCCTGCGTTAACTACCCTTCACTATCTGCAAAGAGAGAGTACTCCTAATAGAAATGAGGGGTGGGGGGCAGCATTCAAAGCAGATCAGTGTGCATAAACACGAAAATGTTTTTACTTACCACGTACTTGACATTCGACAGCTTATGATATTTGCTATTAAAAAACCATTGAAATTCACTGAAAAAACCATAGGTTATAGACCATATATAGTTAGGAATTAGCATTTAAAAAACCTTATTTTACTCACACAAAACCATTGAAATTCCATATATAGTTAGTTGCACTAACTATATATCGCGCACCCGCAATCCACTGCTGATCATGTCACATATTACATCATTCATGACATGGTCAGTGACATCACTGATGACATCACTGATGACATCTCAAATGACATCACTGATGACATCACTGATGACATCTCATTTGACATCATTCTTGTGCTAATACGATAAACCTCTTCAGACTCTAATATAACCTTAGATACACTCAGTGTATACAGACACTCACACACTGCCACTCATCCATGGAGTTACTCACACACCCAGTCAGTCATGCAAAGAAACAATCTCACCTCCATTTCTTCAACTATACAGTTAAACACACCTTACTTATTGAAACATATACTAACACATATTTACTCTCTTATACAATCCCTGATACAAGTTCACAATGATCGATACAACCACTCTCTCATTCAGTGGCTCTCATGCACAGTTATTTATATATGCCATCTCTCACATGTACTGTGTTTAACATATGTACTTACTATGACATGTAGCATTGAGATATCCATTCACTCATCAATACACTCATGCACACAGTCAACTGCCCATGTAGCTGTTTCCACATGCAGTCTTGAACTCATACACCTAGTGAATAAACTGCTCACACATCTATGCATAGAGTCACACACCTTCCAGCCACCCCCACACAAACTCAATCTCCCATAGAAATACTTGGGCAACCAATTAATAACACATATAGCCTCTCGTATAGCTAATGATCAACACATGCAGCAGTTTACATCACAACAGACATAATGATGCACAAATTAAGACAGTTTAGTCACTAACCCATGCATTCAGTGAGACACATTTAATCACTCACTCATACAGTCAGTCACGCACCTACTAAATCCTTCATCCAGACACTTATACATCCACTCATTCTTCAATATGTAAGACATATTTTAACTTTACAGAAACATATAGTCACTGGATGTTGTCATCAGTGATGTCATCAGTGATGTCATTTGAGATGTCATCAGTGATGTCATCAGTGATGTCACTGACCATGTCATGAATGATGTAATATGTGACATGATCAGCAGTGGATTGCGGGTGCGCGATATATAGTTAGTGCAACTAACTATATATGGAATTTCAATGGTTTTGTGTGAGTAAAATAAGGTTTTTTAAATGCTAATTCCTAACTATGTATGGTCTATAACCTATGGTTTTTTCAGTGAATATTATCATGTATGACCTGCCGAAATTGCGTCAGGTCGGTGTTTATCGCATACAGTAATTGTCAGGTGCGTCAAACTCTGTATTTCTTGTAGTTCCGACCCCTCAACAAAAACATTTTGTGCAGGAATCGTGAAAAACTGGTTAGTCTGAATGACCTCCTTTGTGGAATAAATAGTGAAAATGAGCTTCAGAGCTCACAGCTAGCAAAAACGGTAATTCTATCAGTAAAATGAGAAGTATTCTTAACTGGCCAGTCGCACTTCATAGTCTTATCTTGGTAGTTAGAAAAGGACGTGTCATGCCCTCATTATATATATATTTTTGCTGTCTATTTGAAATGTTTGCTCCAACACAGCATCCCAAGGTCTTGAATAAAATGTACTATCTGCGCAATATTCTCTAATGTGTGCTTCTTGTGTATAATAAACATCTGTCGGTGTATGGAAGTGACATTTATTGAAAAGATAGCTGTAATCCTCTGTGATTAGATGCTGTTTATAGACTGTACACGCCATTAAAACAGAAAAGGCATATTTTCCAGCCTTGTGTATGTTTCCCACTGGCCCTTTTATGGAAGTACAACGCAGTTAAGATTTCATTTAGATGACAGCGTAGGTTATTAAAAAGAACAAAGTAAAACTGTTTGATGACGGTTGCAATGTGGTGCTTATATGTGGCAAGTGTAATGTTCTGTTTAATGAGCGAGGTACCAATATTGACCTTGCAAAGAAAATAAAAAATATTGAGCTATTGATAATATATAAAAAGGGATGTTATGCATAGGTTTTAAAAGAGAATTTAAATGGCCCTGGATATTCCGTGGTCCTTACTGTGAATAATTCTGAATTTACTATCATTTTTGGCAAGCACGTGTGTTACAGAAGGCACAGCCCAATGAGCTCACTAGATTTTGGCATAAAACTAGAAAACTCCCTTTCCACCAAGGGATATATGAAATAGGAAACAGAAAGCCGCTGTAATAAGCTTACTTGTGTTCAGTGTTGCTTGAGCTGAGCACTGGGGGTTGAATGCTTTTCATTGGTATTAGTAAGTGAGCTTTATGGAAATTTCTTTTAGTTATTCTGATAAAATCGCTCAGCTGGTTAAGAGTGAGCTGCTGAAGAGTGTGTGTGTTTCCTTTAGGATGCAGGTTTGAATCCGGTGAAGCTCTGCACAGTATTTAGTCCTTCTGACAACAAGACTTGGGTGAATAAAATTTTATAAAACTGTTTTATATGTTAGACACTTTTAGAGTAACAGACTATCTAAATAATAAGTACTCCTGAGACAAACATTCGGGCAGAGGAGTTATCAGCCAAAATAAAGTTTGCAACCTCCAGGGGTCAGGCAGACACTCCCTTTACAATGTAATGCAAAGACAGACATGGAAAAAATAATCATGCCAGATTCTAAGACTTAATGGAATCTGTATTCATATGATATACTGAAAAAAGCTCGCTGGCGGGTTCACCGCCATCGGATGCCATTTACTGCCTGCCATAATATGGCAGGCGGTACCATGGCGGTCGGAAACTGCAACTGCCAAACATCCGACGGGCTCCTGGAATCTGCCGGTGCAGCGGAGGCCATCAGCATATAATACAAGCCGGCAGTGCCTGGGAGGCACCGCCAGTCATATCACAATGCTGGCTCCCCACCAGCCTTTGCTTGGCGGTTCTGGTTATTATGCGACGGGCGGCACATCCTCCCTTGCTGAAGCTTTGACAACTATAGGGGGTCATTATGATGACGGGCGGACTTTGTCCGCCCGTCACCATAGTGGGGAACGGGACCGCCCGCCATAGGGGCGGGGGTCCCGTGGGGGGAATTAGGATGTGCCCGCCACAGTGGCGGGCACATCCTGTAGTTTTAGCATTGTGGCGGGCGGTGCACTCTGCACCGCCCGCCACAATGCTAAAAAAGCTTTTTTGCATTTGCATATGCAAAGCGGCAGGCACCGCGTGGTGCCTGCTGCTTTGCCTATGCAAATGTGGGGGGGTACCATGGGTACCCCCCTTGTGCCCCCTGACAGTGGTGTGAACCTTGTGGCCCTGCAGGGGGCCCCCGCAGCAATCCCCGCCTGCCTTTCTGCCGCGGAAAGGCCTCTACTTTGTGCCATTGTAATATGGCTGGCGGTGTCCATTGGACACCGCCACCATATTAAACCATTACCGCCGCGGTCGCCTTGCGAACGCGGTGGTAAAGCGGCGGACGGTCTTTCCGTCCACCGCTGTGCCCTCCGCCATCCTAATCTGGCGGAGGGGAAAACGGGAGTGCTTGTCGGGCGGATTGCCTCCGCCAGGGTGGCGGTGGCCACCGCCACCCTGGCGGAGGCAATCCGCCCGACATCCTAATGGACCCCATGTGTCACCTCACCACTCTTGAAAAAATAAGGAATACATTTTGATGTCATTTGTGATACCGGACCTTCCTACATTTATTATAACTGGAATGCTGAGTTTTGACAACTATGTGTCACCTCACCACTGTTGAAGAATTAAGGAATAAGTTTTGATGCCATTTGTGATACCGGACCTTCCTACGTTAATTATAACTGGATTGGCGAGATTCTTTACACATCAGATAAAAAGGGAGGTGCATTGCAGTGCCACATAGAATGTATGACAATTATCTGCTTCTTTAAGATATTTTATTATACACACTACATTTTGAGGCCTAATATATGCCCATTGTGCTTGGATTTTTTCAATATAGGATCCCTGACGAAGTTCCCTCTGGCAAAGTTTTGGGAACGAAATGTGTTGGCTGTGTGCCAGTTTTAAGAAATATACTGAATAAAAGGACTTAATTTTGGAATTACCCTTCATGCTGCTTCCTTGACTTCAGAAAGAGTGCACCTTCTAAAAATGTACAAGTGTAAGTTACTATTAAAAAAAGTAGTAATCCCAACACCGCACATTAAACAATTACCAGCTTCTCTTTTTCTGGGCAAATGATTTTCAAAGCCCTCACATGGCACAGGAATTTTTAATAAAAAATTGAATTCTGCCAACATCAAGCATATTAGTGCATCAGAACTCAAATTGTGATTCCTTTTAAAAAGTTGCAAATGCAGGGATGGAATCAAGAGGAGATAGCCGACATTCATCCCTGCATTCACATTCATTCATAATGCAGCGGCATTATGGTCACTATCAAGACACAAACATTTGTACATTATGAATGTGACATCAGGAAATACATGCAGAGGTCCGTGTGGCCACTGTCTGCCCCTTTCAAAGTCTGCAGCAAGATCAAATTAAACCCCTTCAGTGCAGGTGTCAGCCAATGGGCAACACACGTACTCCCTCTCTAGTGTATTTGTAGGCCATTGGCTGACACTGGGAAGTCATATTTATGCCCCTCTGCTGCAGAGCATTAAAGGGAGGCTTTTATAATATTTTAAACTCAAGCTGCTCAGGAAGAGCTTCCAGAGCAGCCTGGGTGTTTTTTTGCATTTATTACAATAATGATCAGCATACAGGGAGCGCTGACTTCATTATGCTAAAGTGAAAGTAAAACCAGCTGATGGGCTTGTTATACTTTCACTGCATTAGTGCTCAGGGGGCCTATTACAGCCCCAGAGCACTAATTTAGATGGGAGGGGTATCATTGGAAAGGGGAGAATCGCCCCTTTACAATGATATCTCTGCTCAGTGGATCCCTACTTGCGGATCGCCACATGAGCAGTCCCCAAGCAGAGATCCAACCACTATATACTGGGGATGGGGGAGCGGCCCTTAAGCAAAGGCGTGTAATCCACCCAGCACATCTGATAGCTGCAGGGTTTCTGCCCCCCCCCGTGGCAGATGGGGTAATTACCCCTGACATGCCCCCCATGGGGGTCAGAAAGCCCACTAACACCAGGGCTTAAAAAGAAATGAGTGTGGGGCTGACCATTATGGGCATGACCATGCCCCCACACTCCAACAATATATACTGGTAGTCTTTCTGCCCCCGCAGGGTACAGATGGTGGTGATTTCCCCCAAATTGCCTCTCCATGGCTGCCAAAAAGCCCACCAGACACCAGGGCTTAATTAAAAAAAGGTATAGGGGTGCGGGCTGCCCATTATGTGTTATCAAAATCAGGGTAGTTCCTTCTCTGCCAAGTGGACACAAAGAGTTGAACTAGATGGCTAAGCTAGGTGTCACTGAAAGATTTGAAAATCAGATCTTGGTGCCCTCACACGCCCGTTAGGGTGTCATGCTTCATCATTGGGCACTGCTCGTCTGGCCGGCACTGCAATGCCTGATGGGCCTGGGGGCTTCTTTATCAGAGATCTTTTGATCTGGAGATGCCTTGTAGATGAATGCAAGTAAGGGAATTGACTGAGTTTGGTGAGTGAGTGGTGACTAAAATTGGCTCTGGTAACCTAAAAAAATATTCATAAGGAAAGGGTACCAGGATTAAGTAAAAACAGTGGTGCTATTATGTGGTTTTCTGGTACCAGGATAGCTACTAGTCAGAAGTGGTCACTAGTTCGGTGTGGTCAACATGTTTCGTGCCTTGGGAGTCCCATGGTTGGGCGGCACTTCGCAGGACCAAGAAAGAATCAATTAATGCCCTATCTGGGGCGTCTCCTCTTTAATAAAGGATGACCTTTTAGTGTTAACCGGTGTCCCCTGTATCGGTGCCGGTCAACGATTCCACCTAAATGAAGGAAATACAAAGTGGAAAGGTATAAACAACACAACATTTTAGATAAAGATCAAGGTATATCATACAGGTGCAGTAGTTAATTTACAGGTGCAATAGTCTCTTTACAAGTTCTTCTGTAAAAGGTGAAGTGTGTCTGATCGGTTTTACAGTGAGGTAACCAATCCTCACCTATGTAAAGTTCAGCAGAAATTCAATTAAAATTAGTATGCGCAACACATACCAAGAGGACATCAATATATGGTATAAGAGTCAATGGGCTTGCACATGCAACGTAAGGGAGACCGTGTTTAACATTGTACTGATTGACCTCAAAAGAGGCAGGGTAGGGGTCCTTAGGCAAAATAGAGGGTCCCGAACACAATGAGGGACACCTTCATTAGAAAGAAAAAGAAAAAGAAAAAGAAGCATCCTAGTCATATGATTGAAATGTCATCTCATCAGTCCATTACGAGCGTCATCATTAGCGAGAAAGCACGAATATTTGTCATTCTGCTAAGTGAAATGAGTTGTAAATGTAGTGTAATATCACTGTTGTAAATGAGAATGTTCTCAATTGCTGATATATAAGGATGTCTTAAACAGGGCTAGTGTCTCATGCAATATTATCGCCGGACATGTTTACAAGTGATACCAGGTAGGATGTGCTGACATCCTGTAAGATCCTGGCCTCGGGTACTGTAGCTCTTTAAATATTAAGGTAATTTTGTTGCACTGTAGAGTGCTGCACTGTGAGTGATATCGGGGTAAGAGGTGAATAATGTGAAGATAAAATGTTCCCACATGCTATCCATGCAGCAGTTCAGTAGAAAATGGTAAGTGCAGTCTTATCTGATACACTTGTCATTATATCAGTTCATCAACCGAAGGAGTATGGCAACCCCATACAACCTCCTGAACTCAGCCCAGTGGAGTTATACATTTGAAGTTGCCTTTAACAGTAGCGAAATTGCCCCATCGAGTCATGCGGCTTGTAACATCATGACCCGTGGAGAAATTACGTGGGCGAGGTAAGCCCTGAGACCAGTTATATGCGGCCCAGAGTGTGTATACTTAAGTGCAGTTAATGTCTCAATCCCCGGCCACTTACTTAGTGGGTGATCGGGACACTGTCATCTAACCTACCCTCCTCCATCCAACCTGGAATGCTGGAGCAGCATAGCGGTGTCTGTCTCATAGTGATGTGGGTCATGTGGCTTGTGTCACATACAGGTGGGGCTTGGTGTGCATGGACTGGATGGATGACGCAGTGGCCATCTTGGAGAAGGGGCTGAGAATGACTTCTGGTCTTGAGGAATGGTGTTTAGGTGAGGCGCCATGGCCAAGATACGAATGGTTACGGAAAATGGTACACAATAGTATGCCTAGTCTTATCCATAAAACCTGCATTTGGAGCTGGTGGTCTTGTATTAAGGACCATGGTATGTGGAACAGCGGCTATATGGATATCAGCTAGAGTGACGGACATCTTTAGCGTGGTGATAGTGTTGTACATATAGGGGAAGTGACAACCAAAAATTGTGCATGACCCCTTCCCCTTGAATATTGTCATGTGGGTTGGAGTAAATCTATGTATTGTGGTGAATGGTCTGTTGAGTCCCCCTTGGCGTCCCAATAAGTGATCTCTGTGGCGGTAAAAGGGCTGGCCGAAGAAAATGTATATAAACTGATAGGGACATGATGAGTGTCTGATATTCCTACTGGTCTAGCCATGGTCAATAAATGAGTTTATTGAACAGACATAGTTCTATACACAGTGGTCATAAGTTACGTATTGAGTTCATGCCAAAGGATATCATCAATCATTCTGGTCTGTACACTGGGATGAGATGCGGAAGATCCAGCGCTGCTCCATATCAAAGAGTTTTTGCTTATTCCAGGAGGTATTAGTTTCAAGGACTGTCCAGCACATTTCCTCTGCTGTGTGCTGAGGATCAATGAAGGGTGCACTCATTTTAGTGGTTTTTTTGACAACAGATATTGCTCAGATGTTCGATAATGCTAGTTTTCACTGCTCAGGTGGTCATACAGTCATATTTTAATGGGCACCGGCACTCAATCAAGTAGATGTAGTTCTTGGTATCGCAGTTGGTGAGTGCATGTTGAGTCCAGATCTGGTTGTTTTTGAGAGTTACTTCTTTTGTATGTTTTGTCATGTGGCACACTCCACATTGGCCCCAGGGATAATGTCCTTTTACAGGAGGCAAAGTCCAAAGTGTGCTTTGCGTTTGTTTTTGCTTGGTAGGTGGGTGAGTGTGAACCAACATATCCTGTTGGTTAGTCGAGTGTGGATGTATGACATTACAACGTATGCTTTTACCACGCATGCCTTTACAACACGGTTTTTACAACGCATGCCTTTACAACGCATAGTGCTTTGGGGCGCTGGATAGAAAATAGTTTAATTTACTATTCCAACTCCAGTCGCCGTGGATAGTAGGGAAGGTGTTGGATAGTAAATTAAACCTATTCCTTATCCTAGAGCGCCCCCCAGCGCAATGCGTTGTTATGGTTTGCGTTGTAAAAGTTGTGTCGTAAAGGCACTGCGTGGTAAAAGTTGCGTTGTAAAGGATGTTTCCCGTCGAGTGTTTCACAGCGAAGCGTGGCATTGGTAGGTTTAGGTTGGCAGATTCAATAATCCTCCAGTGTTTTCTTATCACCCTCTGTATCCAGTTGGAATTAGGTGTGTATGTCATTACACAGGTGATGATATCTTCCTCCTCTTTGTGGTTAGGTTCCAGCAGTGTCTCTCGGTTGGTGTTAAGTGCTCTCTTGTGGGATTTCTTTATGATAGATGTAGGGTAGTTGCGGGCTTCCAGGTTCTTGCTCAGGGAGGAAGCTAGAGATGGAGTTTGTAGAAATTGTCAGAAGGGAAGGTTGTCCTGAAGTGCTTTTGGGTGGTGAATCTCATAGTACAGTTAATTATTATAATCCGTGGGCTTCTTGAAAGTGTTAGTCAAAAGCTCACCGTTCCCCAATGTGAGGGTGGGGTCCAGGAAATAGATCTCTGTAGAGAAGACTGTGCGTGGGTGATCCAGCGGGCTATAGAAAATATATCATAAACTACGCTACCCAATTTCATAACCTATAAACAAAATTCTAAACTATACATGGACCCATTTATGAACCTGATATATTTTGGGCCTACTGAATCAGGTGGTCAAATAAATCTATATACACATTATTTACAAACTATAAACAATTTATATATTTGCAGAAAGAATATTGTCATTAGAATAAAACTCAACCATTTAAACGACCACCATAGGCGACATGATCTAGCTTAAAGGTAACCTATACTTCTAAATAACCAAGACCAGCTTGTTTGTCAAAAGTAAGATTTTATTTTCTAAATTATGGTATATAAGTTGTAAGTTTTATAATTGAAATTTATTTGCAATAAAGCAAGCATGATGGTAAAGAAATTGAGAAAAATACAATTTAAGCAATTGAATCAGTTTAAAGAAATTATATAAAGTTTAGCATTTCTAAAACCTATTTCCCTAACTGAGCTAAATAGACAGAAATTAAAGTAAAGTTCTTTGAGGATTCTTACGTGCTCCACGCAAAGTCCAGCAGCACATCACCCTCATCGGAAAGTCAGAAAGCAGCAGCCAGCCCAACCCTAAGGGCATGACTTTTTATACCTTTCTACGCTAACTAAACTAGCAAAGGAAAGTTTTCAGAAATACTCGACGTCCCATTGGCTGAAAGTGACAAGTGACATGTCACCCGATTCTTAAAAAGTTCCACAAAATCATGTCTTACAAAGACCATTGTCTCTTCCACGTGAAGCCAGAGGCTTCCTGCGATTGCAACTTTGTAACAGGTCATCCTCGCAGCTTCCATAGCTTTACAGAACAACTTCCGCGGATGCCAAGTTAAGGACTGACAAAAAGTTCACTTTCGACCTTGGCCATGTCCGACAGAATGATGTCAGCTCATCAGTTTTTGCTTTGTGAATGCAGCTTCAATAAACGTTTTAATTCAGAATGGGCGTCTCGTGACTTTCTGCAGAATTACAGATCAGCTTTTATTTTGCGGCTCAAATAGCTAGGCCTCAAAGCAGGCAACTTATGATTTCTAGTATAAAACAAACACAAGAAAAGTATTAATGTAAGAAATAAAGTATATTCTGTATCCACCCCATGGTTTACTAATTAATTAACCCACCCGATTAATCAAAATGTTACCTAGCCATTGCAAACAAATAAAGCAGCGTTTATATTTACCAGTCTCCGTTTTTCAATGAGACCCATATGCACCTAGAATAGTAGAAATGACATCACACAGACAAGAAAAAGCAAAACAAGCACATGCTTATTTTAAGTATGCAGCAGTTAGTAATGACAAAAACGAAAACAATAAATTATTTTATTATTTTGCACGAACAAAAAGATGCAACAAATATGCACGTTTATGAGCACACATGTTAGTCCCCCCACGTGTAAAGTTTAATCTAGGTTGTATTAGCACGACATATCACAAATCATTAATAATTTTATTCATGTTATGGAAATGTGACTTTGCGAGTTTAAACAAAATTTTGTTTTCTATCTCGCTCCATCAACTCCCTCATCTGGTGATTAACAAATCACCACACCAGCACTCAAAATTTTTGTAAATTTAATTTATAAGAAATCGATTCAAATTCATTGTATTAGTAAACCTAAAAGTCTGTTTCAGCATAATCCTTGCAATTAACATGACGCTCTCTATGTAACTCCTGCAACTCAATCTCCCTTTCCTCTTCTTTTCTCAGTTTATAAATTCTCTTCTTTTCTCTCAAATGCTTCTTTCTTTTATGTAACAAACAACCTACTTTAGTCAAAATAAAAATGAATATAATTATTATCAAAGGTGCCAGAATCTTGCCAAGAATTGAACTTCCGATATTATGAAACCAGTTTTTAATTGCTTGAAACCTATTTGAAAGTTTCCCAGTAAAATCTTCTTCTTCTAAAGGAATTATTTCAGAATGCATTTGTGTAATATTCTTAATATACATTTCAATATTTTTACTTTCATCCGGTATATATGTACAGCAATGTTGGACATGTAAAATGCCACAGACTCCTCCCTCTTTTGCTAGGAGTATGTCTAAAGCAAGACGATCTTGAATTACCATGGATCTAATTGCAATAACTTCAACATTCACTAATTGAAATCCATCAGCAGTGTCAGTTGATAATCTATCAACTATAGTGGACAATTTTCTGATTCTCCCTGCATTTAAGGTTATACCAACAAAAGGTATTACAGCTTGAAAAATATCTCCCAGAACTTCAGTAAAAGTTTCTCTTTTAGCTCTATTTACATAATTATGGATTTTAAATAATCCTTCTGAATCTCTGTCAACATGAAACACTTTAGGAAAAACAATTCCCACATAACAAGTTCCATACCAATGGTCTGGAAGGTTGTAGTAGGCTTTGTCACCACAAACAAAATAAATTCCAGGAAAGATAGGATCTTTTCCACCTTTAAATCCCCAACCTCCCATAATCTGATAAGTATCTTCACAGTTGCTTGCACCTACAAAATAATTATCAAAAAGTGTGTTATCTCTTCTAATGCAAAGCTTTCCACTAATAGGTTTGTCTATGTGAATTGCAATATTTTCAAGCATTTTGCCATTTAGTTTCTCATCCTCTTTTTGCCAGAATGATGACTTAGTCTGCTTGACTAATTCATTTCTCTTATAAATTGCTCTTCTCTCCTCAACCATATTCAGAAATTTCTTCCCTTCAGCACTTAATTTACATGTTAGATTATTCTTGTAAGCATACTCATAAGTGAGTTCATTAGTAACAAGGAAATATTCTCTCAATTGTTTAGCTTTCTTATGCTTATTTAAAGCATTATCAATCTTGATATTAGCAAAAATCTCATCATAATTTGAATAGTAATATTCTAAACGACCAGTTTGATAAAATAAACTAGTTAATACACTACATGTAACAGCATAAGTGAGAGGAAGCATATTATATGTTACTCCCTCAGAAACAGAAGCCGGTAACTTAACGCACACATAACAATCCTTTGCATCCATTACCTTTACATATTCACTCAAAAGCTTTGTGAAAGTATTGCTTGAAAAATCACCTATTGATTTATCTTGATGAATGTTAGGCTGATGATCAATTACTTTAGCAGATGCACTATGTTTAGTTTGACTAACCAGAGCTTTGCTTGTTATGTTAACTTTATGTAATTCTCTATTCATTTCTAAAGGTATGATCACAGCTAGTACCAACCAGAGCAGAACTAAAATGAGCAGACACACCAGAGTCATCTTACAGCATCTTTTAAAAACAGAGCATTTTGAAGTGCTCTTCTTAATGTAAGGCATTTTTAGGTTAGTTTTAGCCTCAAAAAAAATTAAAAATAAATTTTAAAATTTATATACACCCCCCTTTTAAAATATATTTTTCTTTTATAACCCTAAACAAGATTTCTTCGACCTTATGTCATACATAAGTTTTCTTTTACTAGACAGTTTTTCTTCGACCTTGTGTCAACTAACAGGATTTCTTCAGCCTTATGCCAATTTAATAATTTTGTACTTCAATCATTGTCACTAATTTCTTGGATTTCGTTTTCTTCTTCACTACTATCATATATGTCTATAACAGGTGGAATTACTAAGTAAGTCCACTCAGGAGACTTGTATTTCTGGTTTGGTCTAATTATTCTCTTCCCTTTTCTTGATATCACTTCTATTTTCCTCCCAACTCCAACTTCTTTTCCAGGACTCTTTTGACTACTTATTTCTTCAACTTGTTCTATTGGCTTTTTGATTAATCTCACTCTCAACCTTCCACCAGGCCAGAAGTCTGCTTTTCTCACGTACTTTTTCTTTGGTTCAGAATTATTTGATTCTGATTTCCAAGTCCTTTTCTTTCTGTTTTCACTTCCACCTTCCACGTCACTTTCTTCAGTTTCGTAGTCTGAAATTTCAATTGACTCAGGAACTTCTCTATACGGCAATTTCACTCCTTCAGGAACTTCACTTTGTCTTCCATCACTGGTACTTGGTAATTCGTTCTCTTCCTCTTCCTCAATTACCTCTAGCTTCCCAGTTTTCGGATTTTTGTTCCTTACTTCAGAGCTTGTTCTCTGCCTTTCGATACTCTCCTGGTCTGAAACTTCTTTTGGTTCAGCTTCTTTGTCTTCAATATAGACAACCGAATCCTCAGTTATCTTTCCTTTTAACAGATTCTCTTCACCTTCAGAATCTATTTCAATTATTTCTAAATCTTTTCTTGTCAGATTTCCATTCACTGGCACAGTTTCCAGATGTCGACTTTCTTGTCGATCTTCAGAATCTGGAATTACTTCACCTTCTGTTCTGTCTTCTGCTTCAGAATCAGAGTCATCTGTGGTATCACTTTCAACATCAGAATTCTCAGGAGTTGGTATTGGAATAGTATGACTTGGATGAATCCAGCGCTTCAATCCTCTGCACTTTACAGCATTAGTAGTGATCAAGATTACCTGCCTAGGTTTCTGCCATCTAGGAGATAGACAATTCCTCCTCCGATGTACTTTCGTTCTGACCCAGTCTCCAGGTCTCAGATCATGTGTCAAAACTTTGTCATTTGATTGTGCTTCAGTTCCCACCTGATTAGATACAGAAGTTACCATATCAGATAACCTTTTACAGTAATCCAAAATTGCACTGTCATTTATGCTTAACAGTTTACCTACAGGTACAAAAGCTTGCCTCATAACTCTTCCCATCAAAATTTCATGAGGACTCAAACCTGTCTTTTTATCTGGTGTACTTCTTATTGACATCAAAACAAGTGGAAGAGCATCAGTCCACTTCACTCCTGTCTCTAGACACATTTTTCCAATTCTGTTTTTGATAGTTCCATTAATTTGTTCAACTACACCTGATGCCTCTGGTCTGTATGCACAGTGTATTTTCTGCTCAATACTCATAGCTTCGCAAATTAACTTCAACAGTTTGTTATCAAAATGACTTCCTCCATCACTCTCAATAGTAACTGGAAAACCGTACCTTGGGATGATTTCTCTAAGCATTAGTTTTGCTACTGTAATTGAATCACAATGTCTTGTAGGAAAAGCCTCTACCCACCTTGAGAACAAGCATACAATTACAAGTACATATTTCAAACAGTTGTGTAAGGGCATTTCAATGAAATCTATTTGTAACCTGGTAAAGGGACCACCTTCTCGACCAATTATTCCTGTCCCCACCACTGATTTTCTGTTTGGATTCATTTGTTGGCATGACAAACACCTTTGACAAAAAGATTCTGCAATTGTTCTGAATTTGGTATTGAACCATGTTTCTCTAAAAAGTCTGACCATGGAATCTCTTCCTAAATGTGCAGGACCATGATATAATCTGGCCATGTCAGAAATCAAACAATTTGGTAAAACTACTCTGCCATCTTTGTAAACCCACACTCCATCTTCATCACGTGGTCTACAATCTGATCTTAACCACTGGTCTTTTTCTTCATCATCTGCTTCGTTTTGTAAATCTCTAATCTCATTCCATGTTTCTACAACAGTTGTTAGCATTAATGAATTTGAATCAGTTTCTGTACTTCTATTCCGATTGTAAGAATAATTTTTCCTTGCGCAGTACTTTGCTGTCTCGTCTGCGAAGGCATTTCCTTTGGAAATATAATCAGTTCCTCTAGTGTGTGCTGCACACTTGACAATGGCAATTTCTTTTGGCAATTGTATTGCTTCAATTAATCTTCTAATGAAAACTGCATTTTTAATTGGTGACCCTGTTGATGTCATGTATCCTCTCTGTGACCAGAGTTGTCCATAATCATGCACAACTCCGTACCCATACTGACTATCAGTAATGATGGTAACTCTTATATCTTTTGATATTTCACATGCACGAATTAAAGCAATCAATTCAGCCACTTGTGCTGAACGAACTCCTTCAAGACATGATGCTTCTTCAACATCTTCGACTGTACAAACTGAGTATGAAGCTTTCAAGACACCACCTTCGGATCTTAAGCATGAGCCATCTACAAAGTAGACAAAATCCGATTCAGGCAAAGGTCTGTCTTTGATGTCTTTTCTTGGTTTCGTGCAGAATTCCATGACATCTAAACATTCATGTTCTGTCTCGATGTCATCAACAATTTCAGAATCAGGCAGTAATGTAGAAGGATTCAGATTCAAACATCTTGAAATCGAAACATTATCTGCTCCCAGTATGATTTTCTCATACTTTGTTAATCTGCTACTCGTTAAATGTTGAGTCTTACCTCTTGTCAGTAATATTTCAACTGAATGAGGCACAAAAACTTTTACAGGAAATCCCATAATGATTCCTTCACTTTGTTCAAGACTGATACTTGTAGCTGCCACTGCTTTTAAACAACCTGGTAATGCTTTTGCAATTGGATCAAGAACTGCAGAGAAATATGCAATAGGTTTCTTTAGGTTCCCATGTCTCTGAATTAACACAGATAATGCACATCCTTCTCTCTCACTGCAATACAGTTCAAAATCTTTCTCATAATTTGGCATACCCAAAGCAGGAGCTTGGCATAAGCTCTTTTTCAAGTTTTCAAAAGATTCCATCTCAACATCATTGAGAATAATTGGATCTTTTACATCTGATTTGGTCAGTCTTTGTAGTGGTTTCGCAATTACTGAAAATCCACTTATCCATTGTCGACAATAACCTACCATTCCCAGGAACATTCTGACCTGTCTTTGTGTTCTTGGCGGTAACATTGCTTGAATCATTTTTATTCTCTCTATTGTTACTTGTCTTTTTCCTTTTGCAATTCTGTGACCAAGATATTTTACTTCCTGTTTGCAAAACTGTAGTTTTGCTGGGGACACTTTATGTCCTTCTTCTGCAAGGCGATTTAACAGAATTATTGTGTCTGTTACACAATTTTCTCTTGTCTTTGCAGCTATTAACAAATCATCAATATACTGCACCAACGTAGACCTACCTGGTAAGTCTAAATCTTCTAATGATCTTTTTAACAGTTCGTTAAAGATTGAAGGACTTTCTGTATAGCCCTGAGGGATTCTTGTCCATCCAAGGGTCTTACCTTGGAATCTGAAAGCAAAGATTTCATAACTGTCTGGGTGTAGAGGAACAGTAAAGAATGCATTGCAAAGGTCAATGACTGTGTACCATTCAGCATCATATGGAATCTGAAATAGAATTACTGCTGGATTTGGAACCACAGGACAACATGGAATAACAATTTGATTAACCTTTCTCAGATCTTGTACGATCCTAAATGTTCCGTTAGCCTTTTTAACTCCCATAATTGGTGAATTACAAGAGCTACTCTTCATTTCTTTCAATACACCTTGCTTGATTAATTTTTCAATTACAGGTGTAATACCTTCAATTGTCTTTGTTTTCATTTTATATTGTGGAGTGTTTGGAAATTCTATTCCCTGCTTTAATGCAATTTTAACAGGATCTACGTTTTTCATCAGACCCATCTCATTCCCAGTAAAATCCCATATTTCAGATTTCACTGTTTCTTTTAGCTCTTCAGGTAAATCTTTTTCTTCAAATGCAGGAAACAATTTTGTTTCTTCTGCTTCCATCATCATCATTGTCATTCTGTACAAACCATCTTCTTCCATTGTTTGTAATTCAACTCCTTCAGGAGAACAATATATTCTGCAATTCATTTTACATAGGATGTCCCTACCTAATAGATTTACTGGACTACTATTACAAACCACAAATCTGTGTTTGTCTCTGTAATTTCCAATTTCAACTGGTACTGGATCAGTTAAGTCTGTTTTAATTTGCTGATTACTTACTCCGACAACTTGGATGGTATCCCCAGAGAGAGGTAGGTTTTCAATTTCCACTGATCTAACAGTAGAACGGGTAGCACCAGTGTCCACTAGAAAAGTGATGTCTACATCATTAACTTTCCCGTTTACATAAGGACCAGACTGGTCAACCTCAAGAGTGGCTCCAACAACACACTCTTCCTCCTCTCTCGGGCACCGTCAGCAATAATCATCAGAATCACTGTCTTGGCTTTCTGTTAATAAAAATTGTTGTGAAGCATTTTGCATTTGAACCCTTTGCTGCTTTTGCTGTTTTTGTGGTTTTATTACCTGTTCACATCCCTGAAATCCCACGTTTGGATTATATTTTTGAACTCCCCCACAATTCGGAAAAGGTGGTTGTGGCAACTGGTCCTGACGATTATTCACCTGTTGTTGTTGCTGTTGTTGTAATTGTCGCTGAATATTAAATTCATTTAACCCCTGTTGCATCTGTAGCTGTTGCTGCACGTTAACACCATTCTGCATCTGTGGATTCAATAAGGGATTCTTTAAGTTTCTAGGAGGATGAGGACACTCGTCCCTCCAATGTCCAATTTCGCCACAATTAAAACAAGGTAATCTTTGTTTCAGCTCTTCTATCTTTGGGCTAAATTTCTTTTGGAAATTATTACCTTTAAACTTTCCTTGTATCTGGTTCGTATTTCCAGTTTGAACAAAATTAGTGTTCTTATTTCCCATGCTGGCAATCTGTTGCTCAGCTACCTTTACTTGTGCCCACATGGCTTTCTCCTTTAGCTTTTTCTGTTTTACTTCTAATTCATCGCTACAATATTTTGCTTTTCTCAGAATATCATCTATAGATAGTGCTTGCCATCCGACAATACTAGTTCTGATCATTTCTCCAATTTCAGGTTTTAGTCCATAAACAAATCTATAGATAAAATGACTCATGTCTTTCTCATCTAATTTTTCATAACCACTGTATTGTTTAAAGATTAACAGTAGTCTTTCATAAAAAGAATGAACTGATTCTTTTGTTTCCTGCTCTGTTCTTTCTATTTTAACCCAATCAACTTCTTTGGGTGGAATTTTGTTTTTCATCCAAACAATTACTTTCTCATAAAAATCCATTACGAGTGGATTTGGGGCACCTGTTTCTTTAATTCTCTCAGGTTCTGTTTTTGGCCAACTAATAGATATTTTACATTCTGTCCAAAGATCAGATGGAACAACAATGTCAAAAAATCCATCCAAATCAATCCACAGAACTTTTGACACTTTGATAAATCTATCGACTTGCCTGTACCACTCAACAGGTTTCTCTCTTAATTTTGGAAAGTCATTTGTGAATAACAGAATGTCCTGTCTTGACCATGGGACATGAACATATCCTCCACCTGCAACTTCCCTCATTGGAAATTGTTTTGACAATTTTTCTAATCTTTCATCTTCCTTCCTTTTGGTCCATTTCACTCTCCATTTGTTCAGTTCTCCTAGCTTTTTGATATAGACAATCAAATCTTTAATGTGAACTATTCTTCCCATTGAGTTCAAACTCTCAATGTCGCTTTCTGAGAAATCTAACCTATAATGTTTTGCAAAATTCTTTTGTTTACTCACATCGATTTCAAGTTCTGCAGCTAGATCCTCTAATTGATCATATTTATTTTTCGTTTTCCATTGAATACTTTTGCAAATGAATAATAGTTCATCATCCCGATAGTAATTTAAACTATCTGGGCCAATTGTTCCAATTATTAATTCTTCTATATTCGCTTTTAATTTGGCCACATCAAGCTTTGGTGTAGTTACCCTGACTTCAGGACTTCCTACATCTGACATAGCACCCATTGGTGTTTTTGGAGATAAATCCTCATTAAAGGTTAAATCAGGCATTCTTGATCTAGAAGTGTTTAATTCAGTCAATTCTGAATAAGATTTTTCAGCAGGCTTTTGAATTTCTGTATTTAAAGGAATAGTTAATCCAGTTTTGTTTGTATTTCTTTGATCAAATACAGGCTGAACAGGACCTATTGTTACTGGAACTGTAACAGCTTCCATGCCTTTTGTCATTCTTTTGATTAATTCTTCTTTAGACCTTAAGTATTCATTATAATCATCATCCTCAACATTTCTTGTCTCTCTTGTATAATCTTTTGGAGGTTCCCTTGCTCTTGGAGTCATTGAAAAATGTCTACCCTCATTTCGAGCATTCTCGAATTCTGATCTTCTAGGAGTTTCAGTGATTTCACAATTATTTGGATAAAGTTTAGGAGCTTCATTAATTGGAGGTGCACTCGGTGAAGTTTCAGTAGAAACCACCGGAGTAGACCATGATCTAGGAGGTCTCAAAGGCTGATTAGGCTGTTTCTTTCTAGCAGTTGTATATATTTCTTCCATGATTGCATCCTCAGATTCACTTTCCATAGATTTCCTTGTAGGAGAACCCATTACCATTTCATGAATTAAATACAATCCTTCACTCATGTTTCCCTGTCTCCACATTCGTAATCTATCTTCATGAGTTTCTCTTTTCCATGATGGATTTTTAGAAGGTCTTTTAATTCCACTAGCTTCTCTTTGTAACTGATACATTTCATCTTCCCACTCAACTAAAGCTTCAAATTGAGTTGGTCTCGGTTTTGGAACAAGAGCATTCATTTTCTCTCGTAAGTTTCTTAAAACTCTTACATTAAATGAACCATCATCAGGCCAAGCCAAAACACCATCGTTTTTAGTATAACGTTTCCAACTGTCGAACCATAAGACAGTATGATATCCGTATTCACCTTCCATGTACGCTGCAGGTGTTTTATACTTATGAAGTAGTTTACCACCTCGCGTTTCGATTTTCTTGTCAGGTGAAAATAAATTCTTAAATTTCTGAAATAATGTTGTCTTTTTCTCAACATGTTTAAAATGATAACTCATTTTTAAAAGTAAAATTTAATTCACAAAATTGTTCGTAAAATATTTCCGGGATGTTCCGCAAAACAACCAATCCGTGCGCGAAACACACCAACAACCCAATGGCGGTTGAGCTACGTCAGTTTTCTGCTCAACCAATAAATTTGGAGAATTTCTGAAGGACCAATCAGCTCACAGGCCGTCAGAGACTCAGGAGCCAATCAGAATACAGCTTGTGACGTAGGTCACCCAATCCTAGCGCGGCTCTGTGACGTACACAGCAGCTGCGGTTTCTCGTTTCTCACTCCTGGCGCTTACCCCTCCTTCACAAAATCTTTTCACAGCGCCATTTTAAGAACACTTTTCAGTGTAAATTAATTCTTAACAATGACTTATAAAGACAACATCTGTTCGTTTCACTAATTAGGATAGTTTACATACATTCAAGTATCCACACTTCGGAATAGACGGCGCTATTCACACTAAGGATAATATTCAATTGTCAGTAGAGTAACCTTACCCCACCCTTCTAACACGTATAATTATGAACTCGCTTTGCTCTGAACCCACCGCGAAGTGAAAGTTCTAAGAGTTCCACTTGAACATAAAATACAACTCAAACTCGCACTTTTACACGGAAAATTCCCTAAATTCAAACACACACGAAATCCGTACAGGACTCTCACCTGTTTATAGAAATCATGCACCGTTAGCAAAATAACGACGTTATCCGTACAGGGCTCTCACCTGTTTATAGATATGAAACATGTACCCGTACAGGACTCTAACCTGTTTATAGATAATCATGCACCGACATTAAATTTTACCCTTCACTCAAGCTCGGATATAACTAATACTCTCATCACAGTGAGTTTTATGGAAGGCGCTTTGTCCCTATTCTCATGCTGCTTTGATTTCTTAGAAAATCCTCACTATACAAGATTCAGACCTAGCCCTAAAACTGTGCTGCTCGGCGACAACACTATGGTACACGGCGATACCTCTTGTGATACTCGGCGATATCACTACAAACGAACAGATGGCTTGCGTGACTAATTTCTCGCCACACAATCTATACCGGTATAGCTTACAGATAGGCACGAAAAACGAACTTAACAAGTGTTAAAACATTAATCCTATTTGCATACCATGACGTAATCCTTAGCAACCAACATGTTACCTTGGTTACCCCTTAGCAACCATCAATTTCTGCTACCAGATAATTGATCCAGCGGGCTATAGAAAATATATCATAAACTACGCTACCCAATTTCATAACCTATAAACAAAATTCTAAACTATACATGGACCCATTTATGAACCTGATATATTTTGGGCCTACTGAATCAGGTGGTCAAATAAATCTATATACACATTATTTACAAACTATAAACAATTTATATATTTGCAGAAAGAATATTGTCATTAGAATAAAACTCAACCATTTAAACGACCACCATAGGCGACATGATCTAGCTTAAAGGTAACCTATACTTCTAAATAACCAAGACCAGCTTGTTTGTCAAAAGTAAGATTTTATTTTCTAAATTATGGTATATAAGTTGTAAGTTTTATAATTGAAATTTATTTGCAATAAAGCAAGCATGATGGTAAAGAAATTGAGAAAAATACAATTTAAGCAATTGAATCAGTTTAAAGAAATTATATAAAGTTTAGCATTTCTAAAACCTATTTCCCTAACTGAGCTAAATAGACAGAAATTAAAGTAAAGTTCTTTGAGGATTCTTACGTGCTCCACGCAAAGTCCAGCAGCACATCACCCTCATCGGAAAGTCAGAAAGCAGCAGCCAGCCCAACCCTAAGGGCATGACTTTTTATACCTTTCTACGCTAACTAAACTAGCAAAGGAAAGTTTTCAGAAATACTCGACGTCCCATTGGCTGAAAGTGACAAGTGACATGTCACCCGATTCTTAAAAAGTTCCACAAAATCATGTCTTACAAAGACCATTGTCTCTTCCACGTGAAGCCAGAGGCTTCCTGCGATTGCAACTTTGTAACAGGTCATCCTCGCAGCTTCCATAGCTTTACAGAACAACTTCCGCGGATGCCAAGTTAAGGACTGACAAAAAGTTCACTTTCGACCTTGGCCATGTCCGACAGAATGATGTCAGCTCATCAGTTTTTGCTTTGTGAATGCAGCTTCAATAAACGTTTTAATTCAGAATGGGCGTCTCGTGACTTTCTGCAGAATTACAGATCAGCTTTTATTTTGCGGCTCAAATAGCTAGGCCTCAAAGCAGGCAACTTATGATTTCTAGTATAAAACAAACACAAGAAAAGTATTAATGTAAGAAATAAAGTATATTCTGTATCCACCCCATGGTTTACTAATTAATTAACCCACCCGATTAATCAAAATGTTACCTAGCCATTGCAAACAAATAAAGCAGCGTTTATATTTACCAGTCTCCGTTTTTCAATGAGACCCATATGCACCTAGAATAGTAGAAATGACATCACACAGACAAGAAAAAGCAAAACAAGCACATGCTTATTTTAAGTATGCAGCAGTTAGTAATGACAAAAACGAAAACAATAAATTATTTTATTATTTTGCACGAACAAAAAGATGCAACAAATATGCACGTTTATGAGCACACATGTTAGTCCCCCCACGTGTAAAGTTTAATCTAGGTTGTATTAGCACGACATATCACAAATCATTAATAATTTTATTCATGTTATGGAAATGTGACTTTGCGAGTTTAAACAAAATTTTGTTTTCTATCTCGCTCCATCAGTGGGAACCTCAAGAAAGGGTTCAGAGTGTTTATCCACTCAAAGAAGGAGTTGCAGGTTGCTTCGTCTCCCCTCCAGGAGAAGAGATTGTCATCTATGTAGCGATGCCATATCAGGATGTTAGTGGAATATGGGTTGTTGTTGGGGATGTTGGTATGTTCAAATTCCACCACGTACAGGCATGTCAGGCTGGGGTCACAGGTACTTCCCATTGAAGTACCCTAGATCTGGTGATACATGGTGTTTTGAAACAAGTAGAAGTTCTCTCGCATTGCTATGGTGGCAAAATCCATGATGAAGCTAATCCGGGTCTGTGAGGTCCAGTTGTCAGCTAGCAAATACGTATCCATACCAGTTAGAGTTGCTTCTGTGGGATGTTGGTGTATAACTCTTCCACATCTAAGGTCATCACAGAGTCCATCTCGTCACGGAGGCATAGGGTTAAGACTGATTTACATATGGCTGGGTCTAAACTGGGGTGGCATGGTGAGCAAAAGAACAATGGATTTAACCCAGATCTCTTGACTGGGGTGAATGTATGATTTACTCAGCATTCCATCCATCATTTGTTTGCATAGCGCTTTTTACCTTAAGTGGGATGGGTATGCCCAGTCCATCATTTGTCGGGGTGGGCGGAATTTGCGTAATCGGGCTACGAAAATCTCAGCAAAACGGTAAAAAATCTCCGAACATGCAGAAATTCCGCAAACACGCGGAATTGCTTGTTCGCTATGCTCTTTTCCTGTTCGCAATTGCTGTTTGCGTGCTCGGGGGGAAATATCTTGCAAACACGCATTTTGAGAACGCGAACAAGCAAAACATTTTGCGAAGTCACGTGAGGCAGAATTTTGGACAATTTTGCGTTCTACGCGGAACGCGAAATTACCCCAATTCCGCAAATTCCGCGAGCGGAACGGAATTTACCACCCAGGCCTAATCATTTGTTTGCGTAGCACTTTTCAACCTAAGTGGGATGGGTATGCCCAGACGTGGATCCCTTGCTCACTGTGCCACTGGATACAAGCTAGCCTGGCTGATGAAGGATAATACCCAGAAACCGGTCCCAGGATGCTTGTTTCCAGTCCAGGGAGGACCTGGCTTGGCAGTTTGGTCTAGGCTGTTCCCATGGGGCACAGGGTCAAGACTGATTTGCATATGGCTGGGTTCAAACTGGAATGGCATGGTGAGCAAAAAAAATGGATTTGAGCCCAGATCTCTGTACTGGGGTGAATGTATGACATTGTTCTGCATTCTGTCCATCAACTGTTGTTTTTGCATTGGTCACCCTGAGTGTGACGGGTATGCTCAGACGTGAGTCCCGTGCTCTCCATGCCACTGAAATCAAGCTGTCCTGGCTGATGAGAGCTGAAAGCCCGAAACCGGTCCTAGGATGCTGGTTTCCAGTCCAGGGAGGACCTGGCTTGGCAGTTCGGACTGGACTCTTCCCATGGGGTCAAGACTGATTTGCATATGGCTTGGTTCAAACTGGAATGGCATGGTGAGCAAAAAATGATGGATTTAGGCCCAGATCTTTGTACTAGGGTGAATGTATGACATTGTTCTGCATTCTGTCCATCAACTGTTGTTTTTGCATTGGTCACCCCGAGTGGGACGGATATGCTCAGACGTGCATCCTGAGATCAGCCGGTACAGGACTGGTCTGCATTCCTAAATTCAATCGGAAACATTTCGGAGGTACCTCTTTCAGGTACGTGGCAGTAAAGAGGTGGAACTCTCTACCAATTTACCTCAGACAGGAGCCATTAGAAGCAGCATTTAGGAAGCAACTCAAAACTTGGTTATTTAGAAAAAGCTTTGCTCCCAAGAGACTCACCATCCATTTGTGCTCAATCATGATCTCAGCCTCTGAATGGAATTCAGTGCGGGGACACTCTGTAAAGGAGTAACCATGGTGCTATACAAACTGCCATAACATAACAACACATGCTGGGTGGAAGGAAGTTTGTGGCTGTCCACAGATTGCAAACATTTCCATCACAGAAATGTTTTTTTGGAGAAGGTTTGAGGTTTGCAGGGGATTCTGGGTAAAAAACCTGGTGAGAGCCACACAAGCCATCCCACTCTGGATTTTCCTAGGTCACTAGTTTTAAAAAATGTGCAAGTTTGCTAGGTTTCCTGTTAGATTTGGGGGTCTCTAGTTTGCACAGGTAGGTTCTTGTGACAAATAGGGACCCTTGCCTCTAGTCAGGATAAGGGGATTACACTCCTAAAATAACCCCTGCTCACCCTCTTGGTAGCTTGGCACGAACAGACAGGCTTATCTCAGAGGCAGTGTGTAAAGCATTTGTGACAACATACAGTAACCCAGTGACAACACTACAGATGGACACTACACAAGGTTTTTTATCAAAAAGAAGCATACTTTATATAGATTTACCACAAGACCATAAACGACAAAAATACACAATACTACTACTTTAGGATGGTAGATTTAGCTTACTTTAGATCAGTTCTTAAGATGTGACACTTTGTGTCAATGTACCTTACGATGCGTTGCGCTTCCACGACAAGCAATGTCGCAGCGAGGGAAATGCGGCAAAGTTAAGGTGCAACGAAATAAAGACGTGAAGATCTTCCAGATGAGGCACGCTTCTCCGGGGATGCAAGAAGCTCTCGGTTTGATGTGTGGACTGCAGCGGCAACACCCTTGTTCAGAAGTGCGTCGGCAACAGCTTCAACTGCGACACTCTTCTCCCATGATACATGAAGCATCCGTGCAATGCGACAACTACAGCGGCGACTTCCTTGTTCAGAAATGCAATGGCAGCAGCTCCGACAGCAGCGCGCTTCTCGGGGATGCGAGTTGCTTTCCTCGATGCGGTGCGATACGACAGTTCCAGCAGCGACACCATTGCTCAGAAGTGCGACGGCAGGCCTAGCGACGGCGACGCGGTTCTACCTCGTTGCGAGACTCTTCTCTCGATGCGGTACAGTGCGACAACTCCGTCAGTGACACCCTTGTTCAGAAGTGCGATGGCAGGCAGCAGCGCCGGCGACACATTTCCTCTTCGTTGCGGCACGCTTCTCTCGATGCGGTACAGTGCGACAACTCCAGCAGTGACACACTTGTTCAGAAGTGCGACAGCAGCGACGGCGACACGCTTCGATCTTGTTGCGTGGCGCTTCCAGCTACTTGCGTCAAGCAGTTCCTCAGAAGGCCCAAAACAGCAGCAGGCACTTCCAAAAGAACCCTGGGGAGCTGGGGGTGAAGTCTGTTGTCCCTGAGACTTCAGCAGGAGTCAAGCTCTTTTCCAAACTCTTGGAGATCCTTCACAAGCTGAAAGCAAAATACACAAAGTCCTTTCTCCTTCCTTTGGCAGTAAGGCAACCCCAGCAGGCCAATTCCCCAAGCAGCACTTCAGCTTGGGAATAGTCTCTCCTCAGTTTCTTCAGGTCCCTCTCCTCAGTCAAGGTTTCTTCTTGTACCCCTAAATCATTTGTTCTCTGAGGGGAGAGGGGCCTTTGTCCAGTCCAAACCAGTTCTGAAGTACTGTGTTTACCAGACTTCTCCTTTCCTTTCACAGTGCAGGGCAGAAACATCAGACGCCCCACAGGAGGTTGAGCCAGCATTGTGGAAGGCAAGTACAGTCCTGGAGCACTTTGTTTACAGGACTCCTTCTCTTCTTTCAGCGTGCAGCGCAGAGACATCAGCTGCTCCCCAGGAGGTGGCGCCAGCATTGTGGAAGGCAGGCACAGCCCTGTTCAAGGTTCAGGTGCAACTCCTCCCTCCCATCTAGATGCAGATCTCTCTATTCACCACTGGGCTGACTCATCCTGTCTCTTGGAATCCCTCAGCCCTGTCACTCACAAAACCAGACAAAGGAACACACAGCCTAGCAGGGGTAGGCTTGAAAGGTTAGGCAAGCAAATACCGACTTTCTAAAAGTGGTATTTGCAAACACAGAATGTTAAAACCAACTTCACTAAAAGATGTATTTTATCATTCTGAGTTCAGGCATACTAATCTCGAATTTCTACCATGATCTCTGAGTCAGTTAGGATTATAAAATGTAATAATTCTAACAGCCCATTCTTGCCTATGGAGAACAGGTAGCCTTGCAATAGTGAAAAATGAAAATGGGTGTAATTCACTATTAGGACATGCCACACACATCAGGGCTTGTCCTACCTTAAACTTACAATGCACCCTGCCCTTGGGCCTACTATAGGGGTGACTGATATGAGGAAAAGGGAAGGTTTAGGGACTGGCAAGTGGGTGCACTTGCCCAGTCAGCATGACAGTACCAGCCTGCACGCAGGCTCTGCAATGGCAGATCCTAGACACATTTTACAAGGCTGCTTCTGTGGGTGGCACAACCAGTGCTGCAAGCCCACCAGCAGCATTTGGTTTTACAAGCACTGGGCACACTCAATGCACTGTACTAGGGTCTGACAAGTAAACCAAACAAGCCAATCATGGAATCACTAACCCATAAATTAATTTACAATAGGGAGAGCATATGCACTTTAGCACTGATCAACAGTGGTAAAGTGCCCAGAGTCATAAAACAGCCAACAACAGGTCAGAAAAAATAGAGGAGGAAGGCAAAAAGTTCAGGGATGACCCTGCAAAAAGGGCCAAGTCCAACATTTCCCTAAGTGCTGGCAGAGCTAGGGCCTAAGATCCACAATTAACCAATTTGCAAAAAAAAGGGTCAATTGTGAGTGGAGAAATGTGATGTATCCATGTTGTGCTTGGGGCCGTTTCCTTTCGTGGGTATTGGGTCTACCCACTACAAGTGAAGTACCATTTTATAAGAAGACGTGTGGGAGCATGGAATAGTAGACCATTTGTTATTATCAATTGAATTTTGCTGTATTTGTGCCTTCCAAATGTAACCCAGTGGGTAAGAAATAAGATATTTTGAATAATACCCTCTAAACCATGTTAGTATGGGTCCCCACAAATTCCGAGAAGTACAAATAACCAGTGTTCCTAAACTCCACATCTTGTGTCCATTTCTGAAATACAAGTTTCCTAGCTACCCATTTTTCACTCTTCACATTTCATCAAGTGAATTGGTCTATACTTGGTACACAATGAAAAAACATTGTATGGTGCAGCTCAGTTGTTGGCTCTGGGTACCTTGGTTTCTTGGAAAACCTACAACCCTATAAATCCCCACCACCAGAAGGGTCAAGCCGACATAATGACATATTGTGTTTGTAAATTGTCCTTGGGATAAAAAGTTATGAAGGAAAATATTGTCACAAACGGTTGCTTTTCCTACTCATTTTCAATATTTCTTTATTTCAACAGTGAGGAGCTATTTATGAGAGGCTTGTGCCACCGAAGCGTCACTTTTTTTCACACTGTGGTGGTATAAACCTCTCAATCATATCTATGAGGCTATGCAAAGCCACTCTGCATGGCTTTGCATGGCCACATAGACTTAGAGTAAGACAAAGCAGCGCAAGTCACTGTCTTGCCTTACTCTGTGCCAAGGAGGCATTCCATGAGCATTGCAGTGGGTTTTCCCACGCAACACCCGTGGATTTAGACGTTGCCCCAGATTTACATACTCATGTAAACCTGGGGCAGTGCCAAAACCTTAGGCCTCATTTTTTCCTCTTTCCATGCGAGCTGCATTCTGCAGCACACATAGAAAGAGGAAAAAAAAACTCAGAATTGTTTTTTGCAGGAAAGTGCCCTTCCTGCACAAACGAATCCTGCCTGCAATGGAGGCGCCATTGCACCGTGGTGCAACAGTGCTCCCATTGGCGCTAGGCAGCAAACTGTGCACCAGTGCAGGGGGAAAAGACAGCAATGCACTTTATTTCATAAATATGGTTCATTCCTTCCCTTTCACATTGGGTGCCGCTCGTTCCGAGGAGTCCCTCTGTTAAAACTCTGATCGTGCTACAGGAGTAGCTATCAACTGTTCCTATCAACTGTTCCAGCTCATTATCTTGCCGGCGTGAGGAGGTGTCAGCTGCGAGGCCGCAGAGGAGGCGAGAGGTGCGGCCCCGGGACTGCGAGGACCAGCATACAACATCCACAGCTGTGTCTTCTTCCCGGGTGAGCCGCGACCCCTCCCAGTGCCCGCCCCCACCAAAGCGCTCTTCACTCCTCGCGGCCCCCGCTTCACGGGAGCCGCTCGTTCCGAGGAGTCCCTCTGTTAAAACTCTGATCGTGCTACAGGAGTAGCTATCAACTGTTCCTATCAACTGTTCCAGCTCATTATCTTGCCGGCGGGAGGAGGTGTCAGCTGCGAGGCCGCAGAGGAGGCGAGAGGTGCGGCCCCGGGACTGCGAGGACCAGCATACAACATCCACAGCTGTGTCCTCTTC
This sequence comes from Lissotriton helveticus, assembly GCF_964261635.1. Taxonomy (NCBI): domain Eukaryota; kingdom Metazoa; phylum Chordata; class Amphibia; order Caudata; family Salamandridae; genus Lissotriton; species Lissotriton helveticus. The sequence goes on along the minus strand of NC_136071.1, from coordinate 641,033,502 downwards.
CCGGGTGAGCCGCGCCCCCTTCCAGTGCCCGCCCCCACCAAAGCGCTCTTCACTCCTCGCGGCCCCCGCTTCGCGGGAGCCGCTCGTTCCGAGGAGTCCCTCTGTTAAAACTCTGATCGTGCTACAGGAGTAGCTATCAACTGTTCCAATCAACTGTTCCAGCTCATTATCTTGCCGGCGTGAGGAGGTGTCAGCTGCGAGGCCGCAGAGGAGGCGAGAGGTGCGGCCTCGGGACTGCGAGGACCAGCATACAACATCCACAGCTGTGTCCTCTTCCCGGGTGAGCCGCGCCCCCTCCCAGTGCCACGCCCCCTCTCCACTCTAGACTATATCACCAAGCACAGTGACGCGCACCGCCGGACGCGCGCGGGACTCACCCCGGGGCTAAGACCGGGCAAAGAGCGGGCCGTTTTAGGCCGTTAGAGGCCGGACAGAGCCGGGCCGGGCTACCCCCCTAACTCCTAGCTCAAAAAACTTTTCGGAAATATCCCCACTTGTATAAACATGTCTCCAAGGGGAAGCAGAAGTAAGACTGCAGCAAAAAAAGGACAATTAACTGGCCCCATAGACAGTTTCATAACAAAGGCTAACACCTTCATAGATCAGAGTATCTCACTCATAGAACGGAGAGTATCCCAAGACCTCCTGGAGGCCCGACGATCCTCACTGGGTCATCTAGCAACCGCTAGAACGCCAGTCCCGACCAAAGGTCAAAGACATAGTGAGGGCGGGACTAACAACAGGCAGAGCCTCCCAAATATAGTTGATCTATCGGTGTCACAACTCTCAGAATCTCAACTAATAGCTGACTCTGACCTAGAAAAAACTCCTGACTTAAATCTACACCCTACACCAGAAGAGGTAAGACAGGCAAGAGGAAGGAGGGAGGGAGCTATAAAAAAGAAAAAGAATCATGTAGCGACAAATGAAACACCAATGAGAAAACAAACTCCATCCGCCACAGAGGAAATAGGAAATACACTTAGTCCCCCCCTGCTGGGAAACCAGAGTAGGCACACTGTGAGTATACATCATGACGCTTCACCTACCACGAACTTAGTGATAGTATCTGAGGGCTCCCCAACAAATAAAATTGACTGTAATCACAATCTAGACCTGCTGGAAAAAATTGGAAATCTCCTACATAAATCCCTTTCACCCATTCAAGACACCCTGGCAAAACTAGAAAAAGCCGTAGTCGAACTCTCAGCGTCGATGAAAGCTAACTCTGCCTCAAGTCGTGTACAAGACTCACAAAAAGTACAAAAACCCGGGGCACCAAAACCGGTAAATATAATCCCCGCGGCCCAAGTAAAAAACTCGATACCTGTACCCACCATAGCCCCGAAACCCCCAGCTACAATACCAACTAAGAACAAAGCACCAGACACTTTAGCTTCAACAATCCCACCAGGAAAAAATAGCACCCCTTGTAATGGCACCATCATACCTACAAAAAACAAACAACCATCAATCAAGCAATCCCAAACATATTGACCGAGGGAAAGACAACAACAGGGCGAAACACGACCAGTAATACGACCAGTAACACTTCCACCAGAAGCGAGTCCCTTTGTTGCTATATTGACTGGTGTACCAGAGCTGACAGACCAAAAATACGAACCAAACTGGTCATTAAAAAACAAGATACAACACTGGCTCAGCATAAATCGTCCACCACCACCCCCCTACTGCTCCACTAGAATTCTGATGATTAGAAGAGCCCCTTGGGTCGGCCATGGCAAAAAAACTATACAGGGGGACTGCGTCCTAATTACCTTTGAGGACCCCAGAATAGTAGAACACATCTGCTCAGGAGAGGACCAAACTCTAAATGGGGGGGTAGGAATAAAACGTCTTTCCTTCTTTTACCCACCCACCCTTCAAGATGGTCCCTTGCAAATAGAGGGACCCTGGTACACAGTAGGCCCTCGTTATCGAGGCAGAGAAAGGGATGAATGGAGAGGGCAAGAACAGTGGAGAAAATATAGAGAACCCCCACGCTGGGACGGCTGGAATGGATTACCACTAACAAATATGTATAGTGGCCTAGAGTGTGTCGACTGACCACCACAGCCAGAAGAACAGACCTCTAAAACTCCAGCTATCCCGCCAATTCCAGATAACCTTTTAATCCCTGAAGACCTAGCCATTCCCAACAATCTACAAACAGACAATACCCTCAAAAATAATCCTCCAACTTTGAGCGTGATCTCCTGGAACATCGCGGGATTACGACCAAAGCTGGAGGATGGGACCATCATGCACCATGTACACAGACATCAAATAGTCTGTCTGCAGGAGACAAGGTCACAATCAGAACTTCACTTGCAGGGGTATAAGACATATTTTTCCCCTGCACTGGGCGGACAAAAGGGTAGACCAAAGGGAGGACTAAATATTTACATAGCTAACACCATCCAAAACATAAAAATAAATATCATCGAACTGGAGCCTAACTTCCAGATCATTGGTCTCTCTTTACCTAAAAATGAGTTTGTAGTCCTCATCAATTTTTATAACAACCTCGAGGAAATACAGCTCCAGAGAGTTTTGTCCCACCTTTATGAAAAATTAACTACCCTTAGACAGAAACAAGGAGCAAGGGGTGTATTGTCTATAATATGGGCAGGAGATTTCAATCTACATCAATGTACCCAACCAGAGCAAAAATGTCCTGGTATGGTGACAGAGGAAGGTGATTCCCTTATCCATTTTTCTCACAATAATGCGGGTGGAATAATGAACGATCTCTATCAGATCTGGACCTTCAAATAGCAAACATCCCGGATCACAGAACTAGTTCATTTGAACCGACCTATATAGGAAGAGGTTTCAGCACTACGGTTGATTACATTATAATATCAGCTAGTCTACAACCCAGAGTAAACAGCTTTGAAGTCATACCCAACATTCAAAGTGACCACACTATCCTTAAAATGGAAATGATTACAAATCATCAACAATCTCTCCCTATGACGATAGCTAGTGCACTGACCCAGGATAATATAAACCTGGGCCAACTGAATGAGTACTCAATAAAGTGGGGGAAGATAAACCCAGAGGAAATCACCAAAGACTTGATAAAATCAGTATACCCCCAAATTAAGAAATGTTTAGATACACTGATAGAAGATGAGGAACTTCTTAATAGCTTCGCTCAAATTATGGAAAAAACAAAGTCCCTACTCACAGCAAAACATAAAGCTGGACCACGCCGTTTAAAAGGATGGTTTAATCAAGAATGTACTCAGGCTCATTCAAAACTCAAAGTAGCACTAAACAAAGATGAAAGGGATCCTCATACCATATCCGCTTTAAGAAAGGAATACCTTACAATCAGAAAAAAGAGAAAAGCGGAATTAAAGCAAGCTTTATGGGATGAACTCCACGTTAGTGCATGGGAAAAAAATAGTCAGGCCTTCTGGAGAATAATAAGAACCCCTTTTTTGGCTGACGACACAAACCCAAAAATTGAAGTTGCGATAGATGAGTCAGAATGGGTATCACACTTCTCAAAAATCTTCCAAAAACCATCCTCTGAGCAAGAAACTGAAGATGAGAATTTAAAAGCTCCGCTTTACCCTATTCAAATATACTTTGAAATCTCCGAGATCCTCCTGGCCCTGAACTCAAGCAAAAATGGAAAAGCACCAGGCCCGGACGGAGTCCCGGCTGACTTCTTCAAGTATAACACAGATCTTTGGGCCCCGATCATTACCAGGGTGTGTACGGCAGCGGCAAAGAAAGGAATCCTGGAGTCCTGGACAAGGTCCGTCATGGTACCGATATTCAAGAAGGGTAACTGCCAGGACCCTGCTTGCTACCGCCCAATATCTTTGTTGGACTCATTGGGAAAGATGGCAGGTAGGGTGATCCTGGAGCGACTTCAGGACTGGGTGGGGGAGAGAGGCATACTGTCTGAACTACAATTTGGATTTAGAGAGGGCTTTGGAACTGTGGAGCAAGCCCTAAACCTTTCCGTGATCATTGGAAAACATATACATGCCAAAAAAGATAAACTTTATATGATTTACGTGGACTTGTCCGCGGCGTTTGACTGTGTTTCTCACACCAAATTGTGGTCCCTCTTAGCCCAAATGGAGGTAGATCCGCCGCTCCTGAATTTTCTAAGGGAAATGTACTCCAAGCCCTCTGCTAGAGTCCGTTTTGGCACAAAGGGAGAGCTGACAATGTCCTTCAGAGTGGAGCCTGGAGTCAGACAAGGATGTGTCCTGGCGCCTTTCCTTTTCTCCCTCTACACTAACAACTTGGAGGTTGAGCTCTTGAAGGGCGCCCGGGACCTCCCACAGGCAAAACAACGCCCGAATCCCGCTCTGCTCTACGCGGACGACGCTGTCCTCCTGGCACGGACTCCCTGTGAACTCCAAAAGACCCTTAACAGGTACTCTCAGTTTATGGGTACCCTAGACCTTCACATAAACGTGAAAAAGACTTTTGTGATGACGGCAGGTGCTGGGAGAAAACATCTGAAAACATTACCCTTAATAATCAAAAAATAGACTCTGCAACTGAATACTGCTATCTGGGAATTACAATAGACAACAAATTGTCCTGGAAAAAGGCAGTGGAAGCGAGGAAACACTGCTTTAAAAGAGCGCTAGTGGCATTGGTGACGTTTTCACAAAAACTGGGAAAACGACCGCCCGTGGAACTGTTAGCGATATATAGGGCCAAATGCCTACCGACAGCCCTGTATGGAGCAAGTTTATGGGGTCACACGGACGTCACTTCCTTGCAAATAGCAGAAAATAACTTTTTAAGGTTCCTTCTGATGGCCCCAAAGCGATCCTCAACCTATGCTTGCCACGCTGAACTAGGTGTCCCACATATTGAGGACCTTGCAAAAATTCAACCGCTACTTTTATGGCGCCGTATCTGGACTTCGGAAAAAAATGACCTTACCAAGATGATAGTGGCAGACGCTATGACATTAGATCATGCCCTAAAAATCAAATGGTTAGCCTATATCAGGAACTTTTGCATTGACCTTGGGGCAGAGCAATATTATTCAAATCCTGAAAAAAACAGAGAACTTACAAAGAAACAACTAAAAGCATTAGCCCTGGGACATTTGGAAAACCTGAGATTACAATCTGAAGCAGGCAAACCGTCCGTTCAACACGCGATAATGGTCCAATCTACTCTCTTAATTCAGCCCTATCTAAACCTTAATATTGGTATTTTTGACCGCTTCCTACTGACAAGATTTAGACTAAACATGTTTCACAGACTGGTAGCTTTTCCAACAGCAAATGTTTGGGATCCGAATCCACCCTTATGCCCTTGTGACGAAAAGTCAATACAAACTACCTTGCATACTGTCATGTTTTGCAAGTTTTATCACGAACATCGCAAGATCTGGCTACTGACTTTATTAAAATCCTGGGGTCTCAGACAATGTCGCCCTGCCATGCTGTGTCTACAGCTTTTGGACACTGAAGCTACTTGTTACCATGTTCTTAATTTTCTGAAGTGTATACATAGACACAGAAAAAATCTTTAAAGTAATTTCCTCAAACAAATTAACGTTTTCATAAGTCAGATGTGGAACTTATCTGTTATATGCAACCACTTTGCACTTTTTTTTATACAACTGTTTTATTATGTATTATTATGCTTTTATGGATTTCTAATTCTGAAATTCCGAATAAAGATTATTATCATTATTATTATTGGCATCTGGCAGCACAGCATGAATACTTGTTGCGCAGCCCTCTTCCAATTTCTCAGAAATGAGGCCCTTAAGGTCTTTGGGAAAACCCTCAGAAATCTGCAAATATGACCCCTATCTGATTTTGGAATTTTGTCCACTTTCCAAAAATCTATAGCTGTCGTAGATCTTCCATGGTTGGTTTCACACAGGTTTTCACCACAAAGTGGGAGTAGGTTGAGAGCATCAGAAATAGGAAAAATAATCTAACTCTTTGAAAAATGCTCAAACCATGGTAAAAAAAATGTTTTTAAAAAATTCAGCTCTGCAAGTTCCTGAAAGCTGGACTGATGGTGACTTTAGCACAGCAAACCGTTTGTTGATGCTCTTTTAGGAGAAAAAACAGACACTTTTATCCAGAATACTTTTTAAAAGAAATTCCCCCAAAACTCCACATTTAGCTATATTGTACCTAGTTTGTCAGTCCCCTCTAGGAGAATCCACAAACCTTGGATACCTTTAGAATTCCCAGGATGCTGGAAAAGGGGTCACAAATTTGGTGTGAATAGTACTTAATGTGGCAACAAAGTTATATAACCCTAAGCAAAAACTACTCCAAGTATCTAAAAAGAGCTCACCCCTGGTGGGGGGGGGGATCAGCAGATTTCAACACTTGGAAATGGAATAAATACCCAATTAATGTATCAATAACTAAAGAAAATGTCATAGGAGTGCCAATTAAGCTTTTTTTTCTAACAGGTTAGCAGTTCATGTGTGTAAATCAAGAGGTTTACGAGGTGAATCTTCAGGTTCACATCAGTTATACATGTATTTTTACACATACTTATAGATATTAATGTATTGGTTTTATATAGCGCTAGCTAGACCTGAAGGTATCAGAGTGATTTACATATAATACAAGATTGTTTAATTGAAGTGCATATATATATATATATATATATATGAATTCAAACACTTCTCCAGTTTGGCAGAAGAAACGAAGGACACAAACAGGGTTTCCACTGTGGTTCAAAAAACTGCTTTATTGCATGTAATTCGGCAGACCGGTTTCAGCGTCTTTGCTTTCTTCAGTGCCAGCAGTCAGCAGTCTTTGCTAGCGCTCTCTCACAAACGATCTTATGCGGTGCAGCCCCGCCTCCCTTTTGGAATGAGGCTCACCTGCTCCTGACATCACTCCACGTCGCTTCAATACCGGGGACTACCAGTTACACAATGCTCCATGAAGATGTCCTGTACTTGTGGGTAGCTCTGGTCATAATTTTTCACTCACCATGCGTCCCCTTCTCTCGCCCACTGAATTCCTGCCAACATCAGTCGGAGACGCCACATTTTCAATAGCGTCTCATTGGTAAGTTCCAACCCGCCGTATATATATATATATATTGACAAAGAAAATCATTAAGCAGCGAAGGTAGTTACAATATTGTCAGGGGGTCCCTACCTGCCACGAGTCTGAAGCTGACCAAGACCAATGTCCCTCTTCCTTTCCGCCTCGGTGAGTGCAGGATGACCACACCCCCTCTACGGCCGCCTGGGTTTACCCGGAAGCGAGAACAACGTCTACGACATCATCCCCGAATAGCCAATCAGTGACCTCGACGGCGCTGATAACGCGAGAGCTGGAGCGGAACAGCGCGAACGCAGGAACAGAGGAGGAAGCGTCTGAGGAGTTCGCCGTTGCACGGGAGAATACCGGAGCCGGATGGCCATCATCGGAGACCGGAGTAGGACCAGCCAGCAGAGCGCCGCAGGACAAGCCGGGAGGCCAACGGAACCACGCTCCGCCCAGCCACACTTCAACAGGAGAAGTGTGGCTCCGCAAGGTACGGGCACGCATACAGGGAGTGTTTTTCACGGAGGGAGGGAGCGGGTATAGGGCAGCTAGGTGGTCACGGGACGGGAGTGCCTCTGAAAGCGCTACCACTTTCACGGATAGAAAAGAGCACCGAACGGTGGTGGTCCCTGGTGATCCCCTTCACGTCCTTTCCCCCCTCATGCATATGATTGTTATCGGTCACGCCAGTAACCCGGCGTATTCTTTCTTTCTTTCTATTTTTGGGGAAACGTCTCTGCAAGTAAGAAGACCTTCCGCTGGACCCAACCCGGGGAGTTCTATAAAGGAAGAAGAAAGGAGCCACAGATAGACTTTCTTTTGTTGTCAGCCCTATGAGACTTTTGGTTATTTTCAGCCCTGTGAGACTGTACCAATAAACCCCCAACTATCGCACAGTACATTCGTTTTGACTTTGCCTCATTCCTCCTACGACGTATCACCCCCTACCCCACGACAATCTTTACAAATATGCAGACATCATAACAGCAAATGTCCATGGAGTAAATGACATAGTAGACAGCTGAAGAAATTAATTGACCACCACAATGCGTCTAGTTGATTTGGGTGTGAACTTTGGGAACGTATCTCAGTTTGTGTGCTTGGTGAAGTATTTCTTGAGCATTAGGTATTTAAGGACCAATTTGAAGCAGGAAAAGGAGGGGTTCCAGCAGAGATCTCTAGGGGGTGAGTTCCAGATCCTAGGTGCATTTCCGGAGAATGAGAGTGTCTGGGAGGATTTCTTGTCAGTTTGGGAGGTATGAGAGAAAGTGAGTAGGAACTTCTCAGAGTCCTGGCTCTTACTGCTTTCAAAAGTTTGGGTTATGTGTATGTAGGGTTTTGTGGGTGATGCAAGCAGTCTTGTAGATACATCTTCCTTCCATGGGGAGCCAATTGAGGTTCGTGAGGGCTGGTGAGATGTTCTCAAACCGTTTAAAACCTGTTAGGAGCTGGGCAGTCATTTTGAGAACTGTCCTTAGTTCCTGTAAAGATGGCATTGCCGTAATCCAGTTTTGAGAGGCTAGAGATTGCACTACTGTCTTAAAATCATCAGGGAGTATGAACACTTGATTTTCTCTGAAAACATGTAGTGTGTATAGCGCTTCTTTGGCTGTGTTGTTGATGTTTTGCCTTCGAAAAAGAGTTCAGGGATGTGTGGAAATCTGCAGGATGGGCACTGCCTGGACGACGAGGTGCCCAGCTGGGGACGTGGACACTGCAGCACATCCCGCCTCCCGCAGCAGCGCGGGCACAGAAACGGGCGAGACATGCAGGACAATGTTTTATACTAACTGAGCCTGAACTCTGAAATCGGCGCCGCCTAACTCTAAAATGGCGCCTGTGGAGGACATAAGGCCTCGTGATAACTCCGGACCATCTCAACAGCCAGTTCCTCGCCAGGAAATCCTGTCCCATGCTTCGTCCCCCCTCTGAATCCAGGGGCACTCCTATAAGACGCATCGGAGAGTCGGATGACCATATTTACAGACCCCGGTACGGGATACACTTGAGGCACTGCATTTGTGGACCACAGACTCTTGGACTCCCTCACTTTTCCTTCTGTCCTGCCCGCCATTTTGCTGCTGTTCTCGGCGTTTTTTTCCCTGGTCCCCGGCCTGTCTTCTTGTCCATTCCTTCGTCTTTTACCCTTTTCCCTTGTTTCCCCCTTGATGTTCCTCAAATGTTTCTTCCCTTTTCTGCATTGCCTTCTCTCCTTACCCTTGATTCCCTCCCACCCTCCCTTGGTGTTGTGACCACGTCCCCCCTACGACCCCACTTAAGGGAACTCTGCCTGAGGATATCTACTACGTGTGTATATATTTGTATATAGAGATAACTCTAATCACTAGTATATGCAGCAGACCTTTATACTATCTACCCTTCCTATGTGACTCTTAGAGTATATCCATTCGTATCCCTTCCCTATGTATATAGAGATAACTCTAATCACTAGTATATGCAGTAGACCTTTATACTACCTACCATTCCTATGTGACTCTTAGAGTATATCCATTCGTATCCCTTCCCTATGTATATAGAGATAACTCTGATCACTAGTATATGCAGTAGACCGTTGTGCTCTCTTCCATTTCTATGTGACTCTTAGAGTATATCCATTCGCATCCCTTCCCTATGTATATAGAGATAACTCTAATCACTAGTTTATGCAGTAGACCTTTGTACCATCTACCGTTCCTATGTGACTCTTAGAGTATATCCAGTCATATCCCTTCCCTATGTATATAGAGATAACTCTAATCACTAGTATATGCAGTAGACCTTTATACTATCTACCATTCCTATGTGACTCTTAGAGTATATCCACGTGTATCTCCTCCTTGTGTGACTTTACATCTTGTACATTTGCAATGTTTTTTCCGTGTGTATCCTTTTTGTAACGCATGTAATCCTAAGTCCTTATGTTTTTCAAATGGTGCTCATGTAAAGCGCTCTGACACCTTCGGGTAAAGTTCGCGCTATAGAAAATCGCATAAATAAATACATAAATGAACAAATGTTGTGCCTTCATTGACTTTTGTTGTCCGGGTAATGCCCAAGGACTTTACGGAGTTGGATAGTGTGAGTGAACAATTTTGGGCATCAAAATTCTTGAGCCAGTCTTGGATTGGTAGAGGGTTGTTTTTAGTAGAGAAATGTGGTAGTTCAGTTTTGTTGGGGTTTAACTTTAAGTGGTTGGTGTTAAGCTAAGTTTGTATCCTAATTAGTGTGGGGTACACTATGTGGAACTACTGTAGGTTTCTCGAGAGTTAGTTTTGATTTGTATATGTTGCAAAGTACATTACATGAACCAACTTAGGACTGTGCTGTTGATACCAGTGGGATTCTTGAGTGTTTTGAGTGATGCTGGGTGATTTACGGTATCAAAAGCCACAGATAAATCATGTTGGATTAGGAGGCATAAGTCACCTTCATCTAAGGATCTGTGAATGTCATCCGAGATATTGAGCAAAACAGTTTCTGAGCTACAGCCTTTCCTGAATCCTTATTTTAAGGTGTCACAGAGGTTGAATTCATCTATATGTTGGTTGAGTTGTAGTAGGACACACTTCTCCATTGTTTTGTCTAGGAACAGGAGGTTGGTGATAGGTATGAGGTTATTAGGGTCATTGGAGTCTGCCCTTAGTTTTTTGAGCAAGGGAGTGATTTGGCCTACTTGGAGGGAGTCAAGTTCATGGCCTGAGCAGAGATATGTGTTAATGATTTTTGTCCAGAAGGGCGATTACATGGTTGAGGTTTTGTATTATTGTGGATTGGAGGGGATCGGTAGTGTGGGATATGGGCTTCAAGTTTGCATTTATATTGAAGACTTCACTTCATAGGTTTGAAGTCAGACTAATTAGCATTGTTTTTCAGTTGAAGGAGCTCATAGTTGACATTAGTTTTTCTTGGGACTATTAGGTCATTAGTTAAGTCTGGATGGGGGGCAAGCGTGGTGGGATGTGAGTCAGTGGGGAAAGTTGGTGGAGATGTCAGATTTGTGACTTTGATGAGGGATTGCTCAATTGCAATTTCTTTACAGCGTTCATTGGTGGCTGTTGTTTTGTATGGGGAGGCTGGGGTCGTTTGTCGTTTAATTATGTTGAGCAGCTCCTGGGTCTATTCTTTGCGCAGTCTAGTTGATTGCGAAAGAAAGTGGCTTTTTTTCTAAAGTTTTGTTTCTTATAGGAACGCCATGCAGGTCTTAGGAGTGAGAGGTGACCTATAGAGGGGATCTGTCTCCATATCCTTTCTGACTGTCCTAGTTCTCTCCTCGTTAAGATCTGAGTTGAACCAGAATTTTGATTTAATTTTTCTAGATCGTTTTAGTTTGAGCAGTGCCAATTTGTCAAGAACATCAGTCATTGCCGTATTATAGTGGGCAGTGAGGTAATCAACTGTGTGAGTGAAAGATTGATATTATAGTTGGGCACAGATCCTGGATTCCAATTCTGTTATTGGGATTTATTTGATGTCTAGCCCAGTGTGTAGGTTTGTTGGCTGGGCTGGTTGGGATCTGAGGTGGGTCTTGCTATTAAACAGTATGGGATGGTGATATGAACAGTTGATGGGTGTGACGGATCGAAGTGATTATTGCATCTAGAGTGGAGCCTTTATTATGAGCCGGTTTGTTGCAGAGTTTTTTTGAGTTTGTTTACTTCAAGAAAGTTTGTAAGGTTATGGACTGTGGTGTCTTCTGAGTTGTTTCAGTGAATATTGAAGTCACCAAGGAACAGGTCCTTTCAGTCAGTTTCTTCTTTGTGGATGATTGCTAGTCTGCTACATATTCTCCCTGACCTGTCCTGTCTAATGATGATTTAGCGAGGTGGGATGAGCAGGTCTAGTCTAGGGGTAGAGTGTTTGTTAAGCCAGGTTTCGTAAGGAATGCAAAATCTAGTTCTTCATCAAGTATTATTTTGCTGATTTCTGTGGAGTGTTTAAGTGCTGATCTGCAGTTGAGGAGCATGAATGTTAGGCGGCTAGGACTATTGTTTGTGATATGTAGTTTCTGAATGTTGGTGTACTGAGCAGGAGGCCTAGGCGAGGTGATCATTCGAGGGATTCTATTTGGGCCTATGATTACTGGAACTGTGGAAGGAGGCTTGTGGACCATTTTCTGGGTCATTGTGATGTAAGATTTGCTGAGAGCATCCGCTTCCAGAGTAGAATGAGGCTAAGAGCTCAGTGGGGTCGGTGGAACAAATTACTCAAGGGAATAGAGGTCCAATGGGTGTGTTGGCAGACAGTTGGTGAACCTATAAGGGGAGACAACTTCTCAATACCAGGAGTGCGATAGCAGGTTACTTAACCTGGATCGAGATGTCCTTTTTTACATGTGAGATGTCTTTAACTAGAGAATTACGTTTTAGTTCTATTCAGTTCAGGGGTTGGGTAAGCATGTCACATGAGGCTTCCTGCCCTGAAAGTGGGTGGATAAGGAGCATGTCTCTTGTTTAAGGAAGGCGAGTGAGCTTCGCTATAGGGGAGGCCAGTGTCATTGAGGGGCGACAGTTTGTCAGGGCTGAGTCGGGACTACATTAGGAGAGAGGGTTAAGTCCATAGGGGAATCAGTGGTGGATGATCTTGGAACCATCGGCCTAGGAGTGTCAGTCAGTGAATTTTGTTACTATGTGGTCACTGGTTAGGGTGGGTAAATTGGAAGCCATTCTAGTCATTACTTGGCATAGGTGTGTGTCAAAGGGGGCAGCAAGGTTGCTTAGTGTGTCAGGGGGTGCAGAAAGTTGCCCAAGTTGAATTTTATGTAACTTTTAAGTAAATGGCAACTTTAGAAAGTTATTCAGTGGCCATTTAGATTTGGTAACCATGAATTAGCCTTCTACCCCTGGGGAGATGTGTGAACGGCTCCCAGGAAAGGCCACAGTAGGAGCCTAGCAGTTGGAAGAGGTGTTATTTCTCCCTGATAGTAAGTCCAAACAGAGTGTTAAGCCAAAAGACAGCTTCAAAAGGGGAAGCCATCTTTGAAGAGCAAATGGTGGTCATACACAAAAGGGGCTGCTATTTTATTCTGGTATACAGGTTGGCGTTGTGGATAGAGCGAGGTAGAAACAGTTGCCAAACCAGTTTTCCTTTGGATGTATAGTCACATCTCCAGGGTTGGGTACTAAGTTCACACACCGAGAGAAGTGTTCTGCCATCTTAGGAGTTGGTAGAATATTGCAATCTGGGATAGCTCAATGCAACACTTTGTAGGAAGTCATCATCAGGCGGGAGAGGACCGGGGAGCCCATTGGCTAGTATTCGCTGCTTATCCTGAGGGAAAGTCAAGGGCAAAAAAAGTGGCCTCCCTGGCTCAGAAGCCAGATCACTTATGTACTGGAGAAAGGATTGAAGAAGGACTGCCCTAATGTTCTCCAGATCCAGCAAAAAAAGGCTGCACTAATGGCTGGACTGAACCTGCACCTGGGTTAGCAAAGAAAAGACTGTACCGTGGTGCCCTGCTCATGGAAAGTCATCCCCAAGCCTCAGACCGATGAGGTGTACTCCAAGAGTTAGCTGGCTGACTTTCTGCTAAACATCTAGGGACATAAATGCTGAAGAAGCTTGCCTTGGCAAGTGGGTTGCTATATTTCTTGGATTGCCACTGACCACTGAAGTACAGCCTGGGAAACTGAGTCTTGTCACTCAAAAGTTGCACCTGTGTCTACTGGACCCAGGAGAGTTGCCAGAGTGCAGTTTGGTTGTCGAAGATGGACATTAGCTTCAGTTAAAGGAAACTGCTGATTTCAATGTAACTTGAGACCAGTAGACCAGTGTAAGCTTGATTTTGACTGGACTTCACTAGGACTTCGAGGAACATTAACCTCTGTCACCAAAGTCGCCACACGATGTTTGAGGACCAAGGGCTGACTCCCTAAAACCTTCCATTGACTGAATCAGCATCACGGTACAAAAGGGGTCGGTGATGGACGGAGCATCTGAACCAATCAAACACTCACAGCCAGTCAACAGATCTGGGTTTAATCCATCACCGTTCTTTAGCCCACTCTGCCACCCTAGTTCAGACATGGCCATATGCAAATCAGTCTGACCCTGTGCCTCATGGGAACAGTCCAGCCCAAACTGCCTAGCCATGCCTTCCCTGGACCGGAATCAAGCTTCATAGGCCTGGTTTCTGGCATTTCAGCCGTCTTCAGCCAGGCTTGCTTGAATCCAGTGGCAAAGTGAGCAAGGGACTCACGTCTGAGCATACCCTTCTAACTTATGGCAACAAAGCGGTACAAAAGGGGGTGGTGATGGACAGTGCATCTGAACCAATCAAACACTCACACCCAGTCAACAGATCTGGGTTTAATCCATCACCGTTCTTTAGCCCACTATGCCACCCCAGTTCAGACATGGCCATATGCAAATCAGTCTGACCCTGTGCCTCATGGGAACAGTCTAGCCGAACTGCCAAGCCATGCCTTCCCTGGACCGGAATCAAGCTTTCCTAGGACCGGTTTCTGGCATTTCAGCCATCTTCAGCCAGGCTTGCTTGAATCCAGTGGCAAAGTGAGCGAGGGACTCACGTCTGAGCATACCCTGCCAACTTATGGCGAACAAAGCGGTACAAAAGGGGGTGGTGATGAACGGAGCATCTGAACCAATCAAACATTCACACCCAGTCAACAGATCTGGGTTTAATCCATCACCGTTCTTTAGCCCACTCTGCCACCCCAGTTCAGACAAGGTCATATGCAAATCAGTCTGACCCTGTGCCTCATGGGAACAGTCCAGTCCGAACTGCCAAGCCTTGCGTTCCCTGGACCGGAATCAAGCTTCTAGAACCGGTTTCTGGCATTTCAGCCGTCTTCAGCCAGGCTTGCTTGAATCCAGTGGCAAAGTGAGCAAGGGACTCACATCTGAGCATACCCTGCCAACTTGTGGCGAACAAAGCGGTACAAAAGGGGGTGGTGATGGACGGAGCATCTGAACCAATCAAACACTCACACCCAGTCAACAGATCTGGGTTTAATCCTCCTTCACCGTTCTTTAGCCCACTCTGCCACCCCAATTCAGACATGGCCATATGCAAATCAGTCTGACCCTGTGCCTCATGGGAACAGTCCAGCCCGAACTGCCAAGCCATGCCTTCCCTGGACTGGAATCAAGCTTCCTAGGACCGGTTTCTGGCATTTCAGCCTTCTTCAGCCAGGCTTGCTTGAATCCAGTGGCAAAGTGAGCAAGGGACTCACGTCTGAGCATACACCACCAACCTATGGCGAACAAAGCGGTACAAAAGGGGGTGGTGATGGACGGAGCATCTGAACTAATCAAACACTCACACCCAGTCAACAGATCTGGGTTTAATCCATCACCGTTCTTTAGCCCACTCTGCACCCAAGTTCAGACATGGCCATATGCAAATCAGTTTGACCCTGTGCCTCATGGGAACAGTCCAGCCCGAACTGCCAAGCCATGCCTTCCCTGGACCGGAATCAAGCTTCCTAGGACCGGTTTCTAGCATTTCAGCCGTCTTCAGCCAGGTTTGCTTGAATCCAGTGGCAAAGTGAGCAAGGGACTCACGTCTGAGCATACCCTACTAACTTATGGCGCACAAAGAGGCACAAAAGGGGGTGGTGATGGACAGAGCATCTGAATCAATAAAACACTCACAACCAGTCAACAGATCTGGGTTTAATCCATCACCGTTCTTTAGCCCACTATGTCACCCCAGTTCAGACATGGCCATATGCAAATCAGTCTGACCCTGTGCCTCATGGGAACAGTCCAGCCCGAACTGCCAGGCCATGCCTTATGTATAAAGTGTACAAACATGAAATACGACAATTATGCAAACTTTATATACCTGGAAAAATTTGAATTTCTCAAGATTATGCTTGGATAAAAAAAAATCATATGGTCCTTCTGTATATAATTACGTTTATTTTCATATATATTGATTTACAGAATGTTCTACAAATGTTGGAAGGAAAATGTGAAGCTCAAACAAATGCCTCATCTGATGAGAGTCCATGTAAGCATATAATGTGTTCAAAAACTATTGTGCCTGACCACTGACAGATGAATTGTTTTTATAGGGACGAAATAACCGAGTTTGGTGGTATGGTCCATTGTAATGAAGACTGTGAAATTTGCCTAAAAAGATTATGCTGCATATAAGTTAAGAAATACAGCCCCCACCCCCAATGAGGAAATGCAGTTGGTAGACAATACACAAATGTTTGGCGGTTTGGCCTACCAGTTCAGCATTCTCATTGTTGTACTGGCAGGGTGACCCAGTGACAGTCACCCCATCCTAACTAGAGAGGAGCCACCACTACTGTGACCCAGCAGCACAGTGTTTCGCTCTAATTAGAGCTCTTCAGAGAGGTATAGCTTTGTCCAGACACAAGGGAGCACCCAGTATTAAGTCAAAAGAAAACCCTTTCAGGCATAGAGTGATGCATAAATTATGCAAAAAAGAAGGCGAGAACTATGGGTAGTTCTCAAGTTTAGGTGGAAAGCAGTTACTGTTAGAGAACTCTCAACACCAGCGACACTCTAGATCTGCTCACCTTAAATGTCTGTTTTTCTATCAAAGTTTTAAGCATAGGATTAGCACAGTGCTATCCACGCCGAGATAGAAAAGGACAAAGTCTTTTGCCATTTATACAGCAAAGTCTTTAAGCATAGGACTAGTACAGTGCTGTCTTTGCCGAGCTGTAAAATGACAAAAGCCATTTATCACTCCAGGAACAATATTACAGCTTTGAATTGGTAAAATACCAATTCAAGCCAACC
Organism: Lissotriton helveticus; assembly: GCF_964261635.1. Classification (NCBI taxonomy): domain Eukaryota; kingdom Metazoa; phylum Chordata; class Amphibia; order Caudata; family Salamandridae; genus Lissotriton; species Lissotriton helveticus. The sequence continues at coordinate 641,016,733 of NC_136071.1, read as the reverse complement.
TGAAATTACTAAAAGCAACCCCTGACACAGTGTTTTGCTCTAATTAGAGCTCTTCAGAGAGGTATAGCTTTGTCGAGACACAAGGGAGCACCCAGTATTAAGTCAAAACAAAACCCTTTCAGGCATAGAGTGATGCATAAATTATGCAAAAAAGGAGAGAAATCTGGGTAGATCTCAAGTTTAGGTGGAATGCAGCTCCTGTTAGAGCACTCTCAACACCAGCGACACTCTAGATCTGCTCACCTCAAATGTCTGTTTTTCTTTCAAAGTTTTTATGCATAGGATAAGCACAGTGCTATCCACGCCGAGATAGAAAAGGACAACGTTTTTTGCCATCTATACAGCAAAGTCTTTAAGCATAGGACTAGTACAGTGCTGTCCTTGCCGAGCTGTAAAATGACAAAAGCCATTTATCACTGCAGGCACAATATTACAGCTTTGAATTGGTAAAATACCAACTCAAGCCAACCTGAAATTAGTAAAAACAACCCCTGACACAGTGTTTTGCTCTAATCAGAGCTCTTCAGAGAGGTATAGCTTTGTCCAGACAGAAGGGAGCACCCAGTATTAAGTCAAAACAAAACCCTTTCAGGCATAGAGTGACGCATCATCAATTTTGCAAAAAAGAAGGAGAGAACTCTGGGTAGTTCTCAAGTTTAGGTGGAAAGCAGCTCCTGTTAGAGCACTCTCAACACCAGCGACACTCTAGATCTGCTCACCTCAAATGTCTGTTTTTCTATCAAAGATTTTAAGCATAGGATTAGCACAGTGCTATCCACGCCGAGATAGAAAAGGACAACAGATTTTGCCATTTATACTAAGCATGGGCGTAAAATCCGTTACGCTCGCGGATTTTTCGTATTTTCAGAGAATCCGCAATCCGCGAACTCTCGCGGATGCGGCGAGAATACGCAAAATCCGCGCGAAGCGGATTTTTTGTTTGTGTTCGCACTGCTCGCGCTGCTCGCGGTCCGCGGCGCGGGCAGGAACAATCTCGCACTAGCGAAAGTTCAAAAATTAGTAAAGGAAGTGGCCCAGTCTCCAACTTCCTGTTCCTGTCCAGCAAGCTCCTCCCATAGGGGTGGGGTGAAGGAAGTGCCCCAGTCTCCAACTTCCTGTTCCTGTCCAGCAAGCTCCTCCATTTCCTAGCCACTTTGATTTCGATCTTGACTGGGAAGGATTACTTTTTGTGGTTGCTGCTGGATATTTGGATTTGAGGCCTTTTGGATTACTTTTGGATTCGAAATTTGATTTCACAAAGAAGTAAGTTGATGTTGTTTGTTTGTGGTGATTTTTGTGTGTGTTGCTTTTTTTTCGACTTTTTTGGGGGAAAATCTGCAAGTTCGCGAGCTGAGGATGTTTTTGCTTGTGTTCGCACTGCTCGTGTCCCGCGCAGCAACAATCTCGCACTCGCGAAATTGTAAAAATTACAATTCTGCTGCACATGAATTGAAAACCACCAGGCTTATTTATGGGTGCATGCATGATACAACTGTTTTGTTGAATTTTTTTTTAACATGATTCTGGCCAGGGCATGGATGGCATTGGATTGTGCTGATTTTTGTGTGTTTTAGGACTTTTTGGGGTGGTGTTGGGGGCTTGCTATGTGGGTGGGGGCCATTTTATTGTCTGGTCCCGTGTGGGTGGGGGTCTAGGGGCCATTTGTAAGCCAGTTTGTGTGCTTTGTGCCATAGGCCTGCACCCACTGTGCTCTGATGTCATCCATTATGCCCAGGGGGGCCCAGAATCGGTCTGTTCGCGGTTTTTGCGGGTTTTTGCCACGTTCGCACCGTGAAGCAACAATCTCGCACTCGCGAAATTGTAAAAATTGCAATTTTGCACCGGAAAACCACCAGCAGGCAGCATAAGCCTTCTGAAAATGGATGGATGGCATTGGATTGTGGTGATTTGATTTGTGTTGTGTTTTTTGACTTTTTGGAGTAGGGGTTGGGTGCTGGCTATGTTGGTGGTGGCCATTTTGAGGCATGGTCCTGGCCATGTGGATGGGGGGGTCATGCGGCCATTTTGAAGGCAGGCAGTGAGCTTTGAGACATAGGCCTGCACCCATTGTGCCTTGCTTTCACCCATTGTGCCCAGGCGGAGTCAGGGGTACATGAAAGTACAACCCTCTGTGTGTGTGCTCTCTTGGATCAATGTTAAATTCCTGTTTCCCAAAAATTTAGCAAATCCTAATTTTGAAATTTCCATATTGTGTGGTGTGCAGTGTGCACGTGTGTATTCATAAATGCCTACTTGCAAACTGTTTATTCAAGCGCTACATATGCAACATTTATATTTACTGATGTTCCTCTGTCTCCGTTTGCGTTTAGGTGCACAAAACTCCGCATCATCGTTGAGCATCAGTGCCAGGAAGAAGTGCTGCTGCGGCCTGTTGTTCCGACATCTGAAGAAGATGGCTCCAAATAGAGGTGCCCGTAGGTCCTCTTGCAATAAAGATGTCTCTACTAAGGAGAAGAAGAAGCAAGTGGCACCACTGTTTGCCACCGCAGGAAAAAAATGGGTTATAAGCTGTAACCGAGTTTCTTTCATCTATGGACTTGAATTATGGACTAGAAATTGTTTTTATTAGCACCGCTTAACTGAAATTGCTCCTAAAAATTATTGAAATGTCCTCCAGTCTTATATGATTTTTAATGTCATGCTCCAAGAGTCTTTCTACATCTGTTGCACAGTTATATAGTGTGTTTTAAAAAAAAAAAAAAAAATTCTATTGAATGCCGTTATATATTTTTCTTTTTTTTCTTTTATTGAATTGTAATGTTTAAATCGTTCTTTTATGGCGCCAAGCCGAAATAAAGATATTGAAGTGGCACCACTTACCAAGGAGACTGGTGGCTCAACCAATACATTTTTTGGGCAACAACAACAAAAAAAACAAAGGCCCACCATGAGTGCTGCACAGGTAGCCTGTTTAGTTGTTGAATCACCAACGACCAGTGATGTTGGTTCATCGCAAGAAAGTAGCAGCACACCATCAACACAGGTTGTAACTCATCTCACAAGTACTATTCAACAACCAAAGCCGCAACAACAACTGCATGGGCTACTAGTACAAGCAGAAGTACATGCGCAAGGAGCTGTCCGAGAAGGAGCTGTCCGAGAAGGAGCTGTCCGAGAAGGAGCTGTCCGAGAAGGAGCTGTCCGAGAAGGAGAAGGCCGAGAAGGAGAAGGCCGAGAAGGAGCTGGCCGAGAAGGAGAAGGCCGAGAAGGAGAAGGCCGAGAAGGAGAAGGCCGAGAAGGAGAGGTCCATGGAGACTTGCAAGTAGAGGTCAGTGAAGATGCCCATGTAGCGGCGCATGGAGCGGTGCAAGTGCCCACAATGGTTGTTCTTCCAGAAGTAGGGGCACAGGAGGAAATTGACTTTGGAGCCGGGGTATCATGTCAGGAAGACGAAGCCACTCCTCCTGATGATTCATTTTCTCCCAGCTCCACAGCAAGGAAAAGATCAAGGAGGGTGTGTAGAAGTTCCTCTTCAAGCCCCGCTCCATCAGATGATGATCTGGATCTAGATTGGCAACCATCTCTGACGTCTGAGAGGGAGGCACACCATGAGCTGCGAAAGGTATCACATGTTAAAAGGAAGGGCCCCGGAAAGCTCATACTTATGGATCCGAACGTCCGACTTGATGAAGTGGTGCATTCTGATGTTGTTGAAGAGGATGACAGCAATGACCTAGTCATCACACATGTCAGTCCAGCCACTCCGGCCATGCAGCAGACAGACATTTACACCCTATCCCGACGTCATGCTGAGCGTGACCCTGGCGACGTGCCACTGGTAGCACCACCAACGCAGTCAAGTAGTACCACAAGTTCAACAAAACCTACAGCTCCCATATTTTCTCCCCAGAGGGGGACTCCATCCAGCTCGACTCCCTCAAATAAGGGTGCTGCAATAATTGCACAACCCAGTAGATGTCTGCAAGGCTCATCCACCACTGCTTCATCTGGCATTGGCAGCAGTATCACCTCGTGCGGCAAAACCAGAAGTTTCCAGTCCCCAGTTTGGAACTTTTTTAGTGTCCATGAAAAATATGATAACATAGCCGTTTGTTGCATTTGTAAGACTAGAGTTAGCCGTGGTAAGACTGGTACCAACTATGGAACCGGAGGCCAGATAGGTCATCTTGAAAGAAAGCACGCTGTCGAATGGTTTCCGCACCTAGCAAACGTCAAGGGAAAGCGATCCCAAAGGGCAAGTGGCCAAAATATACCCATAGTAGGTGTTTCATCTGAAGATGATGGGGAGGTAGAAGAAGCGTCAGACATGTGTCCGGTTGCACCCAGTACCCCTGGCAGCACCACACCCTCCGTAACACATAGCAGGCACACTGAGAGTCTGGGAGACACACCAATGCGGAAAATGTCAACACTGATCAGAAGTGGGTCGAAGAAGGCATCAGCATCATCCCGTAAATTTGTCCAGCGCACCATTTCAGCCATGTTCTCCTCAGATGCGCAATTTCAACGCAACCACCCAACTGTACGCCTCTATAACACTAAGCTGGCAAAAATGCTAGCGGTGGACCTTCTCCCTTTTTTGTTTGTCGAAGGTGTGGGTTTCCTTGAACTCGTGGCAACATTGGCCCCTAAATGGAAGGTTCCTAGCCGGTACTATTTTGCCAGGGTTGCTGTTCCAGCACTACACAAAGAGGTGCTTGAGTTGGTGGGGGCAGCTTTGCAGAAGAGTGCTGTTCACACTATAAACCTGACAACAGACATGTGGACCAGTTGCCAAGCCCTTGATTACATGTGCATCACTGCACACTGGGTCTCTTTTTCAGGGGTTATAAAACAGATAAATGCAGGTGGTGACTTGATCTAGATTTTTAAGGGTGCTCGTAAACATGCAACATTAGCCATGCTTGGCATGGAGAAAAGTCATACTGCAGTCAACATTTTGGCTGACTTTAACAAAAAGGTCTTGCAATGGCTGCGCCCAAGACATTGCAAGGTTGGTTATGTTTCTACAGATAATGGCAGTAATGTAGTTAAGGCCATGGCGGACGGTTTCTATTTCAGAGTGCCGTGTTTGGCGCACTGTATCAACCTTGTTGTGCAAAATTTTTTGAAAAAAGAACTTGCAGTCGACAAAACACTGACCATCTGCAGAAGAATATGCACACATTTCAACCATTCTTTTAAGGCCCGGAAGGAGCTGAGGCGCAAGCAAAATGAACGTAGAATGCCAGTGAAAGCACTTATCCAGGAGGTGGCAACACGTTGGAACTCAACCTTCTACATGCTTGAGCGTCTGCATGAGCTGTTTCCAGTAGTCAATGAGTATTTCTACAACCTGGGTGGTGATACGACAGAAATGATGCTAGCGGTGGAGCAATGGCAGCTAGTTAAAAGCCTGACAGACATGCTTCGGCCTTTTGAGGTCTTCACGCGTGACGTCAGCAGGGAGAACTGTTCTTTGAGCAAAGCTATCCCACTGTTGCTGAAGCTCGAGCACCAAGTCAAGGTGGTGTCTTCACAATTAGAGGACGTTGGAAAGAACGAAGCACATGAGTTGGCGCAGAGATTATTACAAAGCCTAGTTAGCAATGAACGGCTTGTAAATATCAAGAAACAACAGCACTACATTTGTGCTACTATTCTGGATCCACGTTACAAAAAGCCATTGTTTGGCAAAGTAATAATTCCTTTTGAAACATCGGATGTTACAGAGTACAAAGATTGGATAGCTCAGTCAGCCATTCGTTTTGAAAGAGAGCGGAAGGAAACTGTAGGAGAAGACAGTACTACTAGTGAATCAGCAGGCCATCAGGCGTCCCAAAAAAGCCCTTCTGCATCTGTGCCTGTGGCAGAAGTGAGTGACTTTCCCTCTGAGCCGTTAACCACACCAGCAACCGTATCATCTGCACCAGGCGCATGCGATATGTCTGAAGCGAGTTGGCTAACTCAGCTAGGGTTTCCTGGTCCTAGAAAGGACACAGAAGTGCAAAGTACAGGAATCCGGGAGGACATTCTTTCAATGGTGCAGGCCTATCTGGATGACTCAACAGAGGTCAATATTACTGAGGACCCATTGGCGTATTGGCATGGGAAAAGAAAAATATGGCGAGAGCTCACCAACCTGGCTATCAATTACTTGTCTTTCCCACTCGCAAGCGTGTCCTCAGAACGTGTTTTTAGTTCTGCTGGTGGCATTGTGACTTCCAAAAGGTCCCGCCTCTTGCCCGCAAATGTGGAGCGGCTCACCTTGATAAAGATGAACCAGCACTTCATACCACCAGATTACAGAGTACGAGAATGCACGCAGGAAGAAGAGGACACCGCCCTACCTGAGGAAAGTTCTCCTCAGTTACCAGAAGTAACCCCGACTGATGATTTAGCAGAGTATGAGGACGAGTTCTGCTTCCCTGACAGCGAGTTCTGAAAATGACTCAATCATTCATTAATTGTAAATAGTCCTCCTTATTCACTTTTATTCCTGTGTGTCTGTCTTTCTTTAGCAAGTGCTTCATCACATTCCCAACAAAACTGTAATCAACCAATAAAACAACAAGCCCATCAACAGAACTGTCTTGATTTTGATGCCGCAGCATTCCTCAGGTTCACAACAGTTAGTTGACAAGAACTCAGTCCTGGTCGTCTATCCTGAGTCCTCCTCCTCCAGACTCACCCTATCCATTACCCATAATGCTGATGCCTGGATTCTGCACAATGAAGAAACTTACTTAACGTTGATGAGTCCCCCACTGTGAATTCCAGGTGGAGCCAGCCCTCAAACACAAATTACAGGTAAGATAAGCGTTTGGATGGGAGGTAGTATAATGGAGTATTCGGAGAGGCGAGAGAGTGACAGTGGTACTAGCAGCAAAGTCCTAGGGCTCTTGAATTAACAAACTCTGTGACAGGCATTTACTTAGGAAAACATTTGGCCTATTGCACGTGAACGTGTAGGCGTTATTATTGCTCGCTTGCCTGTCTCAGGGGTGCTGTCTGTGGGGCTTCTAGGTTTTAGGGTTGTGTGAGCACCGCTGCCACATTTCTAATGTTGATTGCTTTTGATTTGCAGAAAATCCACGCCGGGAAACTCCAGTTGTGGCCCTGCTGCAGAACGCTTTAGGACTCTGTGAATTCCAGGTGGAGCCAGCCCTCAAACACAAATTACAGGTAAGATAAGCGTTTGGATGGGAGGTAGTATAATGGAGTATTCGGAGAGGCGAGAGAGTGACAGTGGTACTAGCAGCAAAGTCCTAGGGCTCTTGAATTAACAAACTCTGTGACAGGCATTTACTTAGGAAAACATTTGGCCTATTGCACGTGAACGTGTAGGCGTTATTATTGCTCGCTTGCCTGTCTCAGGGGTGCTGTCTGTGGGGCTTCTAGGTTTTAGGGTTGTGTGAGCACCGCTGCCACATTTCTAATGTTGATTGCTTTTGATTTGCAGAAAATCCACGCCGGGAAACTCCAGTTGTGGCCCTGCTGCAGAACGCTTTAGGACTCTGTGAATTCCAGGTGGAGCCAGCCCTCAAACACAAATTACAGGTAAGATAAGCGTTTGGATGGGAGGTAGTATAATGGAGTATTCGGAGAGGCGAGAGAGTGACAGTGGTACTAGCAGCAAAGTCCTACGGCTCTTGAATTAACAAACTCTGTGACAGGCATTTACTTAGGAAAACATTTGGCCTATTGCACGTGAACGTGTAGGCGTTATTATTGCTCGCTTGCCTGTCTCAGGGGTGCTGTCTGTGGGGCTTCTAGGTTTTAGGGTTGTGTGAGCACCGCTGCCACATTTCTAATGTTGATTGCTTTTGATTTGCAGAAAATCCACGCCGGGAAACTCCAGTTGTGGCCCTGCTGCAGAACGCTTTAGGACTCTGTGAATTCCAGGTGGAGCCAGCCCTCAAACACAAATTACAGGTAAGATAAGCGTTTGGATGGGAGGTAGTATAATGGAGTATTCGGAGAGGCGTGAGAGTGACAGTTGTACTAGCAGTAAAGTCCTAGGGCTCTTGAATTAACAAACTCTGTGACAGGCATTTACTTAGGAAAACATTTGGCCTATTGCACGTGAACCAACACGATGACAGTGTTCAGTTAAATGAAATTACTGCAAAACCACCACCCACCCAGCTCAAAAGTAGTAAAAAAACAGGTATGCTCAGATAAAGTTTGAAAAAGTATATTTATATCCCTAACAAAATAATCTCCCGCAAGACCCTCCCTAACCCCAACAAATAAATGGTCCTCAAAAGTCCCCAAAAAACCCAACTCCCAATTCCCACCCCCCAAAAGTCTCAAAAAAAGGGGCAAGGGACACTCTAGGGATGCAAGCTGTTAAGTTTGGCCTCCAGGGCATCATGCCTTAGGGCCAGGGCATCATACTTCTCCTGGAGGATGGCTTGATCTAGGCGGAGGCCCTCCACCACATTCTGATATTTGTTCCATTTCTGGACCTCCGCCTCTAGGTCGGACACTCTGCGGAGTGCACGGCGCAAGCGACCCTTAACAGTACTGCGAGGTGCAGCTTTTGCTGCTCGGCGGTGGCGTCTTCCAGCACGGCTCCGGTTCGCTGGAGCACTATGCTTACCGGCAGAACGTGGGGTAACGGAGGAGGATGTAGATGATGTTAGATTTGATGCACTGGAGTGCGTGTCGTCCCCCTCCAGTTCCACCAGCCGCCGATATTCGGCAACAGTTGCTTCCAGCGTCTGTTGCCGGGCCAGTACAGCCAGCATACTCCTCGTTGGTTTGGAGGTTTTAGTATTGCCAACTATATGAAGAAAGAAAGACATAATCTGTAACCAATGCTCTTTAAGAATATGATTAACACAAAATGATTCAGCAGGAAGTTGTGTCACAGTACAACTAGCAACTAGCCAGGGCAGTACAAAACTATTCAGGCCAGTATCATGGGCGTCCGCAGGGAGGGGCAAGGGGGGGCGCTTGAATCACCATTTCCCTTCCCACAACTCACTTGTATCCTTGGTTTGGTGCTCTTTCATATGAAAGAGATCTGGCAGAAGTGAGTGATTTTTCCTCTGAGCCGTTAACCACACCAGCAACCGTATCATCTGCACCAGGCCCAGGCGATATGTCTGTTTCCCTCCCTCTCTCTCTCTCTCTCTCCCTCTCTGTCTCCCTCTTTCTGTCTCCCTTTGTCTCCCTCTACCTCGCTGTCTCTCTCTCTCTGTCTCCCTCCCTCACCCTCCCTCTGGCTCCCTCCCTCTCTCTCTCTCCTTCTGTCTTCCTCTCTCTCTGTCTCTGCCTCTATCTGTCTGTCGGTCCCAGCCTGCTGTAATTACCATATTGTAATTTGTCACTGGGCCACCACTGGATACACATCATATCCTATCTAAGAGTCAGATAGTACCATGATCCAGCTTACCTGTACTCGCCACCGCCACCGTCTCCTTCCTCACAGTCTGTACTTCTTGCTCTTGGTCCGACTCCTCTAGCGCCGCCTCCTCCCCAGATTGACCCTCGGACTCCGAGTCAATGATGACCACCACATCCGAGCTGGCCCCGCCACCAGATGTTCCACCTACAAAGTAGATTTAAGAATGTTAGATTACACCACTCCACTAGTATTTGGTCTATGAATGAAAAAATGTGAAAACAACAGAAAAATTAATTGACTGTCTACTCTAGTCTAAAGTAAAAATGTCCCTCCTTCCAGGGAAAGCTGTTGTCTTGCTTCATTTTTTTGTCACAATTGTTGAATGCTTGCTTAATTTTAACACACACTATTTTTCTCTGAACAGACAGAAACTGGACTTCTAAGGACAAGAGGAACATCAACTTCAAACCAGGTGAAAGCTCGGCTCGACCACAAGAAATGTGTTCCAATCCATTACTCATCAACTCAGCACCAAGCACTTTTCCATTTCCAACTAACTTTATTTTAATATATGTGTTTACTTAAACTTTTAATAAAGCTTTTAAACTTGAATAGACTCTGTGGTTTTTAGTCCTCCAGACTAGAGTGACTGAGCGAAAAGTTTTGCAATTTTTGCAAGGAGGAGTCTGTGCTGCTGACACTACCAGGTTTATTTATACAGTGTGCCAAACACGCCACTCTGAAATATTATTACTCTGGTCTTTGGTGTCCATAGTTCGGTTTGTGGAGAATTGTCCCTGCAACAGTAGTATTATTGATTTTGCTCCTATCTAAACACTATTTCGAAACAATTAAATTAGGAATGCTTGGACAACAATAGGTCCTCTATATTTAAATGAAAACTTACTGGGGCCAGCAAAGGAGCACTCGCCGCCCTGGCCTGCATCCTCCTCCTTTGGAGCCACTGCTGCATCCGATTTTTCGGTCCGCTTGCCCCTGGGCGGACCTGACGTACAACATGAAAGAAATAACAGAAAACATTGATGATTGCTGCTTGCCGATGTCCTTGTCAACCAAATCAAACATTTAGAAAGAACAAGAACCTACTATTTCATCCAAAAAGAGGGCTACAAAGGAAGGACTGCACCTGAGCCTCTACTCTAGGGGCAGATTTACAAGCCCCTTGCAGCTCTTTTGCTCCATTCTTGCGTCAATTTTGTGACGCAGCGCCACAACAAGAGAGGCGCCATGGTGTGGCGTATATTAACAACGTGACGCATATGGGAGATGCATCCCATTCTAAAACCCTGCGCCATTAGGGAGCATTCCATCGCAAGGGAGGGCGTTCCAGCGCAGGAACGCATGCTAAAAGTGGCTATGGGGAATATATAAAATTTCAATCAGTCATTTAGGACAATGATGCGTCACTGAAACCCTGCGCCTGCATGAAGCAGACTTACGGCTTGACGCAGCATTGCTGGAGCTGCGCCATCGTTGCAACGCAACTCCATCAATGAGCCGCCTTTACGGCACCGATGCGTAACGCTTCGGTGACGTTTTGGGACCATGGTGTGCCGCATTGTAAATACGGCGCACCATGGGTGGTGCTGGCGTGCCGCACACTTTGCAGGGATGCGCAGGTAATTGCTAATCTGACACTTAGGGGCATACTTACGAGTTCTGAGCTGGACACCTCCAGATGTGCACCAGAACAAATGCGTAACGCAAAACTAACCTTGCGTCACGGCAGATGCGCCGCTATTACAATGCGGCAAACCCTGGCGCAAGGGTAGGCAGATGCGTGACGCATCTCGTGACGAAATAGGGGCGCATCTCTAGAGTCGCGTCGCGGGCGCGATGCAACTATAGCAGTGCTCAGGGCTGCCCAATACTCAACATACCGCATCAGTCCTTACGCCTGCTTCAAGCAAGCAGGCATAAAGAATTGACATAGCAGCGTCGCGGAAGTGCCTGCGTTAAATCTTGTAGATTTCACGCAGGCACTTTTGCGAGGCACACATCTGCCTGACCGGCACCCCCCACCCCCCACCCCCCCCCCCTGCGTGGGAACGCACCCATTGTGGCGCAGGCCCAGGCCTTCACGTGGCGCATCTCCTTAGATGCATCACGTTGTACATGACTCGCAGGGATGCGCCACGTTTACGTCGCTGTGCGTCAGGTAAGGCAGTGTAAACGTGGAACAAGGGGCTTGTAAATCTGCCCCTTTGTGTCTAGCATTACGCAGTTCTGTAAAATACACTCATACATTACTCAGCCCAATTAAATGAACACAAAATAGAAAACAAATAAGCAGTGGCACCGGCACAGAGAAGGAGAACAGTGCACCTGAAATGCACAGAAGATTTTGAAATAGTAATTTACCTCTCCTATCAATGTAATCACCAGCAGCATTATTGCTCTTTGTAAAAAAGTTAAAGCAAACATTTGCAATATAACACAGTCACATAGAGCAGGAGAAAAAACAGAGTAGTGAGTAATGAAAAAATTGCTACTACTACTCACCAAGCCCGGGGACCTCCACTCCCAGCACGTCTAGCAGGTCACGCTCTCGGTCCAGGATGTCGGTCCAGCGGTGGGTGACTTGATTGTAGGTGCGCTGGACCCCCGTGATCTTAAAAAGGGCCCGGCACACCTGCCCCCACCGCTTCCGTTGCTCCTGGCTGTTGGTGTAACTAGCAGCGATCCTGCCGCCTGCCGCGATGGTCCTGGGGAGACGGCGCTGCACATAAAAAACAAGTGCGCCCACCTCCTCAGGGCTGAAGATCTCCCGGGGCACCACCATTTCCGCCCTCAAGCGACCACACGGGAGCCGGGCACGGGCTGCGGTGCCCGTCTTGGGCAGCTTGACAGCTGTCTTGACCATGTTCTGGGCAGGTGTTAGCAGTAAAGAAGAGAAAAAATGAAAAAGAATAAGAGTAGGGAAGAAGGAAATAAAAGTTTAAAAAAGTAGTTCAAAAGTAAACAAAAGTAGCCTAAAACACAAAAATATAGATCTAGAAAAATAGAGGGATAGAAAATAAGTTAAATAGATCAAAAAAATATTAAAACAAGCAAAGGATGGCAGAGATATACAGAGGATAGAAACACCATACCCAGACACATAGGAATGAATGAAAAACAAGATGGCTGCCCGATCACGTGCGCGTAAGTAAGTTCACACGCGATTTCTCTCGCGAACTCGTGCGAACTTGTATTCGCAAGGCGCTCATCGCGCGAGATTACACATAGCGGGCGGAAACGGAAATACGTCACGCAAACAAAATGGCGGCGCCCATACTCAACCTTGGGGTAACTCGCACGAGTTCGCGGCTTCCACGGGCGAGTTCGCACTACGACGCGCCTCGCGAATAGGGCGAAATTACCGAAAAACGAGTTTTGCAAAAGCAAAACGAACGAGCAGGTGCAAAAGTTCGAGCTCATCATTTGTAACCATTTACCTGTAGTGCTTCCTGAAGGGGCCCTCCAGAATCCGGTTGCCTACTTGCAACTATTGTGTGACCCTGCTCTGACAGTCACAGAATAGTTACAAGTATGCCATTGCATCCTGTTAAAAAAAATTATTTACATTGCATTTGCAACAAAAAGGAAAGGGAGCAGACAAGCAGGTGCCAGCCTTCATTAATGTCAGTTGGGGCAGGGCAGGTGTTGTTGTTTGCAAAACTTAAAGCACTTAGCAGGTGTTTGTTCACTCAGTGGTCAATCAGAGGGTGTTGTGATGACACTGAGGGTGGCATGGGTGTGCCAGCCAGAGGGTGGCATGGGTGAACCAGAGTGCCAGTGTTGACAGAGGATGGCAGTGCTTTGCTTTGCCCCAATAATGTACACTGGTGAACTAGAGGGTGATGTGATGACACAGAGGGTGACATGGGTGAGCCAGAGGGTGGCATGGGTGACCAAAGAGAGTGCCAGTGGTGACAGAGGGTGGCAGTGATGAAGAAAGCTTAGCAAACAGGCTGGGCACGTAGAAACAACAAGTTCGCAAAACTGGCGACCCGACAAGTAAGTTCGCAATTTGCGAAATTGTACAAAACCCTCGCGAACTTGCAGAAACCCGTGCGAACACACACACACCCAAAAAATACGCAAATCCGCGAGAACTCGCGGATTTCGCGTATTTTCGCAATCCGCGAATACGCAAATCTGCAAATTCGCGGATTGCGAATCCGCATATCCGCCCATGCTTAATTTATACAGCAAAGTCTTTAAGCATAGGACTAGTGCAGTGCTGTCCTTGCCGAGCTGTAAAATGACAAAAGCCATTTATCACTCCAAGCACAATATTACAGCTTTGAATTGGTAAAATACCAACCCAAGCCAACCTGAAATGAGTAAAAGCAACCCCTGACACAGTGTTTCGCTTTAATTAGAGCTCTTCATAGAGGTGCAGCTTTGTCCAGACACAAGGGAGCACCCAGTATTAAGTCAAAACGAAACCCTTTCAGGCATAGAGTCACGCATAAATTATGCAAAAAAAGGAGAGAATTCTGGTTAGTTCTCAAGTTTTGGTGGAAAGCAGCTCCTGTTAGAGCACTCTCAACACCAGCGACACTCTAGATCTCCTCACCTCAAATGTCTGTTTTTCTATCAAAGTTTTTAAGCATAGGATTACCACAGTGCTATCCACGCCGAGATAGAAAAGGACAACGTCTTTTGCCATTTATACAGCAAAGTCTTTAAGCATAGGACTAGTACAGTGCTGTCCTTGCCGAGCTGTAAAATGACAAAAGCCATTTATCACTCCAGGCACAATATTACAGCTTTGAATTGTAAAAATACCAACCCAAGCCAACCTGAAATGAGTAAAAGCAACCCCTGACACAGTGTTTCGCTCTAATTAGAGCTCTTCAGAGAGGTATAGCTTTGTCCAGATACAAGGGAGCACTCAGTATTAAGTCAAAACAAAACCCTTTCAGGCATAGAGTGACGCATAAATTATGCACAAAAGGAGGGAACTCTGGGTAGTTCTCAAGTTTAGGTGGAATGCAGCTCCTGTTAGAGCACTCTCAACACCAGCGACACTCTAGATCTCCTCACCTCAAATGTCTGTTTTTCTATCAAAGTTTTTAAGCATAGGATTACCACAGTGCTATCCACGCTGAGATAGAAAAGGACAAAGTATTTTGCAATTTATACAACAAAGTCTTTAAGCATAGGACTAGTACAGTGCTGTCCTTGCCGAGCTGTAAAATGACAAAAGCCATTTATCACTCCAGGCACAATATTACAGCTTTGAATTGGTAAAATACCAACTCAAGCCAACCTGAAATGAGTAAAAGCAGTATGGGCGAATTTTGCGAATTGGCAATCCGTGAAATTGCGTATTTACGGATTCGCAATCCGCAAAATCCGCGAACTCTCGCGAATTTGGCGGATTTTTTTTTTTTGGGGTTCGCAAGTGTTTCTGCCCTTTCGCGAGGGTTTATTACCAGTTCGCAAACGCGAACTTACTTGTCGGGTAGCAACGGTCGCGACCATGTTGTTTCTACGTCTGGTTCATCACAGCACCCTCTTTTTCACCACTGCCACCCTCTGTTTCACCACTGCCACCCTCTGGCTCACCCATACCACCCTCTGTTTCATCACTGTAGATTATGGGGGGAAAAGCACACCTGCCCTGCCTCAACTGACATGAATGAATTAGGGGCTGATTGATTAATGTGTCACTGAATTTGAACTTCCAGTCTGGCACCTGCTTCCTTCTCTGTAATTGCTTTCTGTTGCAGTCTAATTTTTTTTAGCAGGACCTTTGGCATACTTGTAGCTATTCTCTGAGCCTGCTGTGAGGGTCAGAGCAGGGTCATAGAATAGTTGCAAGTAGGTAACTGAACTGTGGAGGGGCCCTTCAGGAAGCACTAGAGGGAATGGTTACTAATGTTAAAATTGAACTTTTGCACCTGCTGAGTGCTTTCAGTTTTGCAAAAATCGTTTTCTGCAATTTCACGCGATTCGCGGGGTGCGAATTCGTGCGAGATCGATTTCGGAAGCCGCGAATTTGTGCGAATACACGAATTGTTTTTTTTGCGGCGTGTTTGTTCGCGTGATTTTTTGCGTAGTCGCAAGCCGCTTGTAGCGCAACGTTTGCGAAGTTACCTTAGCGGTCGTACATGGGCGCGGCCATCTTGTTTGCGTGACGTAATTCCGTTTCCGGGCGCTATGTGTAAACTCGCAAAGTGTGCGGCTCGCTAGTACATGTTCGCATGTGATCGCGGGGAAAATCTCAAGCGAACTTACCCACGCGGTCGTCAACGGGCGTGGCCATCTTGTTTTTCATTCATTGCTATGGTTCTGGGCATGCTTTCTGTATCCTCTGTCAACCTCTGCCATCCTTTGCTTGTTTGAAGTTTTTTTTGTTCTATTTTACTTATTATCTATCCCTCTATATTTCTAGCTCTATATTTTTGTGTTTTCTGCTACTTTGGGTTAATTTTAAACTACTTTTTTAAACTCTTTTCTTTTCTTCTTCCCTATTCTATTTCTTCTTTATTATTTACCTTCCTTTCTGCCCAGACAATGGTAAAGGGAGCCGGGAAGCAGCCCGCGAAGGGGAAGGGTCCCGCACCCCGTGCCCGGCTCCCGTGCGGGCGTTTGAGGGGGGAGCAAGTTATAGCTCAGGAGATTTTTAGTGTGGAGGAGGTGGCCGCACTAGTCTTTCATGTCCAGCGCCGCCTTCCCAAGACCATCATGGGAGGCGGCAAGATTGCTACCGGCTACGTGATCCGGGAGCACCGGAAGCGGTGGGAGAAGGTGTGCCGGGCCATGTTTGAACACTCTGGGGTCCGGCGCACCTACAACCAGGCCACCCACCGCTGGACGGATCTCATGGACCGGGAACGCAACTTGCTGGACGTGCTCGGCATCAAGATCTCCGGGCTTGGTGAGTAGTAGCAGCTATTTCTAGCTATTTCATCACTACTCTGTTTTCTCCCGCTCTGTGTGTTATTATATTGCAAATTTTTGTTTTTTACCAAGAGCAATAATGCTGCCGATTACATTGTAGGTAAATTATATTTCAAAATCTTCTGTGCATTTCAGGTGCACTGCTCTCCTTCTCAGTAGCCTTGCTACTATGCTTATTTGTTTTCTATTTTGTGTTCATTTCATTGGCCTGAGAAAATATGTATGAGTGTAGTGTAAAGAACTGCGTAATGCTAGACACTAAGGGTCAGATTTTCAATTACCGGCACATCCCTGCAAAGTAGCAATGATGCGCCAGTAATTGTGCGCCACGCCACCACCACCCATGGTGCGCCGTATTTACAATGCGGCACACCATGGCCCAAAACCTCACAGAAGCCTTACGCATCTGTGCCGTAAAGGCGGCGCAATGCTGGAGTTGCGTCACAACGATGGCGCAGCTCCAGCAATGCTCTGGGGTGCCCTATCTCCCCAAAGCTGCATCAAGCCGTACGTCTGCTTCAAGCAGGCGCAGGGTTTGAGTCACGCATCATTGTCCTAAAAGTGACTGATTGACATCTTGTAGATTTCCCTCAGCCACTTTTAGGATGCGTTCCTGCGCAGGAACGCCCTCCCTTGCGCCGGAAGGCCCCCTGATGACGCAGGGCTTTACAACATGATGCATCTCCCATATGCGTCACGGTGTTAATATACGCCGCACCATGGCGCCCCTTTTGTTATGCCTCTGCGTCACAAAAGTCACGCAACAATGGAGCAAAAGAGCAGCAAGGGGCTTGTAAATCTGCACCTACAGACTCAAGTCCAGTCCTTCCTTTGTACACCTGGCAATAAGAAGAAATAGTGGTGGTAGATTGATAGTTTGAGTATTTTAATGACTGGTTAATGTAGTAGGAAACTTTTTAGTGTTGTTGCTGATCTGCAATCACGATGGAGTTTGTTTGTCACTTCGCGTGCTGCGGACTGCTGCCTGCCAGTCCTAGGCGAACCTTTTTAGTAGTTTGTTTAGTGAGTTGCATAACTTTCCAAGTCGACGGTCCACAAATCAAGCAATACTAATATCGTAGTAGACCACATGAGATAGGTCAATATATCCCGTTGAATAGTTGTCTACTTGCTATTTCGCCAAAAGATTTTGTTATTGTTCTTTTGAAATGTTTGATTTGGTTGACAACAATCATCCATGTTTTTGGGTCTTTCTTTCTTTCATGTTGTACATCAGCTCCCCCCAGGGGCAAGAGGACGTTGGAGGAGGCTGCTGCTGCAGAACAAGGCCAGGATCGGTCAGGCGAGGGCTCCTTTGCTGGCCCCGGTAAGTTTTAATTTTAATATAGAGTACCTATGTTTTCCTAGCGTTCCTCATTCGATTTTTTCTAAATCGTCTTTGATCTTCTAGTAGACTGTATCTAAATTCTTATCCTGCCTCGACTATGACTCCCTGTGGTATTACTAGATTATTCTTATTAGTCTGTCTGTGTAGCTAACTAAGATTGAACATTTGGCAACAGGTGTAAAACGAAACTCCCATTCTAGTCAGCAATAGCTCTATGCACTGTGTGCAGTCCTCTGGGATTGTCCATAATGTCTTTTCAAGTCTTCAAAATGTTTATGCTTTGACAATTACCAACAATAAAAAGGTGAATGACCACCAAGAAAGAATAAGATACTACTTTACTTTTGGTTTGGATAGGAGGACAATCCATACAACTACTGTTGCAGGGATAAATCTGTACAAACAGAACTATGGATACTAAATAGTGCATTGTTTATCAATTATAATGGGCGCAGGTAGACTTTCCACATACCTCAGTGATTTCAGACTTTGAAGAACCCCCAATCTCCTTACTGACTAGATAGTGTGGCAGAGGTATTTAGCTCCCGAATTCATCGATGATTGATCCCCAATAATGATTATCCAACGCAGGACAAGAATACGGAGTCAGAGTCCAGAAGTGTCAGAGGCACGGGCTAATGCATTGCAAATTGCAAAACCTTTTGCTCATTCACTCATGACCAAAAACCACAGAGTCTATTTAAGTTTTAAAGCTTTATTAAAAGTAAAAATATTTATTAAAATCAAGCTTGTCATGAAACATAAACGGTTGATTAAAAATGGAAAAGTGCTTATAGTGATTTATTTCACACATTTATTGTGGGCGAGCCAAGCCCTCACCTGGTTTGAACTTTAATTTTCTTTTTTGGTGCTGAATCGTTGGTCCCTCCGTTCTAGTGATGATGATTTGCTCTTAGAAGTGAAGCTTCTGTCTGTTATGAGACAAATGGTGCGTGTTAAAAAGCAAGCATTCATCAGTTGTGCCAAAAAGTGCAGCAAGACAACACCCTTCCCTGGAGGAAAAAGGGACATTTTTAATTTAGAGTAGACATTCAAAAATTATTAGATTGTTTTCTGTATACACATTTCTTCATTCCTAGACAATTAGTCTAAAACTAGTGATTGGTGTATGTCTATGACATCTAACATTCTTAAATGTACTTTGTAGGTGGAACATCTGGTGCTGGGCCCAGCGCGGACGTGGAGGAGGAAAGTTCTGGGGAGGAGGCGGTGCAAGTGCCGGACCAAACTGCTGTGGGGGTTGCCACGGTAGTGGCGGGCAGTGGTAAGCTCTTATATTCCTTACTTATTGAGATTGCAGACTGCATAGTGTGCTCCCCGTGAGAAAACGTAAGGTTTGTCCAGATGAGAGACATGAAGAAGAATGATTGACATATAGTTTGAATGGATGGATGCCTGGATCATGGTACTTTCTGACTCTTAGATAGCATATGTGTATCTCGAGAGAGTAGACGGTCACTGGATGAACTAAGTGTTACTTTGAAGAGCATGTAACACCGCACCCGCACGTCCATCCCAGTGTAGGAAAGGCAAGGAAAAGAAGTTGTAATTTTGTCAGAATACTACCATGAATAGTAGCAGTAGTTTGTATTGCAAGCACAGCATATATCCGGCTATTACGATGGCCACTCACTACCTCTGTTAATAAGTTTAGTAGAACTCGGTCATTCTTGTGTGGATGTGTCACTGTTCACTCAATAAAAAGCAAAGCACCTAAAGTCATCCCATATGTAAGGAAATACATAACATGTGCAGTGATAGATAATCAGATTATTTATCTTCTTCATTTTCCTTTTCTAGTATCTATTCATTGGCACTATAGGGTGAAAGTTAAATTAATTAAGCAGTAGCCCTTGTAACAGAGTATTCTCAGCGCCACCAGTAATAGAAAAGTAAGAGCATCACCACCTGCATGTACTGGACTGGTATAGTAACGCAAGTCTGTCTCACTCATCATGGCGGGCGTCTGTTTTTCTTGGGTGCAAGTTGACTGCGCTGGCATTATGCCGGCTTGCAGAAGTTAACGTACCAATTTTGCTAAACAAGAGAGAAGAAGAAGAATAAGACTGGTGTACTGTCATAGTCGACTCTAATGGAGTGAGTTCATAGTGCTCGTAGAATTGATTCCTTAAACTCCCACTAATGTTAGAGCAAGGATGAAGAAGTGGGAGGTTAGATCGATACTGGCCACAATAGTTATGTACTGCGCTTGCAAGTTGCTAGTTCTACTGTGACACAACTTTCTGCTGAATCATTTTGTGTTAATCTTAAAGAGCATTGATTACAGACTATGTCTTTCTTTCTTCATATAGATGCTCCTTCCAAACCAACAAGGAAGGAGCTGGCTGAAAGGGCCCGGCAACGGAGGCTGGAGGCCACTGTCGCCGAATATCGGCGGCTGGTGGCCCAGGAGGAGGAGGACACGCAGAGTACGTCAACAACATCCACGGCGACACCTGCATCCTCCTCCGCGCTCCCTGGGTCAGCCAGTCAGCGCAGCAGGTCTCCAGCGGTACGGAGCCGGGGTACCGCAGCCACCCGCCACCGCCGAGCAGCAAAGAAATCGGCTGCCCCCCACAGCAGTTGCAAAAAAAGGATGCACCGCCTTTCCCTGAGGGTTTCCTACCTCGAGCAGGAGCTCCTCAACACCAAAACCCTGCTCGAGACCCTCCGCAAGGAGCATGCTGACCTGGCCCGAAAAGTCAACAGCAGCCAGTAGGAGGAGACTGTCCCTTGCCCCTTTTTTAAAGACTTCTAGGGGGTGGGAATGGGGAGTTGGGTTTTCTACTTTTTTGGACTTAGTTTTCAGGGACATTCGTTGGGGTTCGGGAGGGGGGTGGGTTGGGTCTTGCGGGAGATTTTTTTATGTTACTGGATATATAAATATACTTTAAACTTAATCTTAGCATACGTGTTTTTTACTGCTTTTGAGGCTTGTGGGTGGGGGTTTAACAGTCCTGAAACTTAAGTGGCATCTTGATTCAAGTTGTGTAAGTACTAATGGCACAAATGTTTTCAAAACTAAGTGCCTCTCACAGAGTAAGTGAATTCAATAGTCCTAGGACCGTCACTCTCTCGTCTCTCCTAATACTCCATTATACTACCTCCCCCCAAACGCTTATCTTACCTGTAATTTGTGTTTGGAAATAGGGCTAGGCACAGGGCTGGCTGCACGCGAAATGGCGATTAAGGTTGGCAATCCTGGGCGGATGAAATGTCATCATTGCGGTGGTACTGGTGGTGTTACACAGTGGAAGTTGCAGCATCTGAAAAAAAAGAAAATGAAACCTTGTTTGTCCTTACCCTAGCATTAGAACGGTACGATAGAGAATATAGCAGGTGACAGTACACTAGAACAGTGCCACAATGTAGCCTAACAAATGGTAAAGTATTGAAAGTATAACTACTACTTGTGTTGAATTTCTTTGACATTGGCTACTATTACAAGAAATAGTACTGAAGGTGAAGGACAGAGCAGCGTAATAATTTCATTTGCCACGTCTAGGAGGAGGATGTTCTTGATGACCAATCAAGTTGATGGGGCACATGAAAATCTGCTTTCATTTGCCAATAGTGACTCAGTGTCAAGCTGAGTAAGAATATATCCACGGATTCCTTCACCAGCCTGTTGCTATGACCTTATCCTCCCCAGCAAGTGTGTGGAATTATTGCTGTCATTTAGTCACTCATCAATCAAAACCACACAGCCCGGGGGAAGAGGGTTAGGGTTTGGAAAATGGATGGGAATGGGGGTTTTTGGGAAAGTTTTGTTGAGAGAAGAAAAACAATAATTGAAGATAAACAAATCTTTGGGTACAAAGCTAACCATGAATTGTTTAAGTGACATAAAGGGAGTGCATGCACTACTGCATGCATGGTTACTGAAAAGTAAGTAGTACTTTCGACAACCGTGAATGAAAGAATGCGACAGTACAGGGCTGCAGTAATAATTATGCGTTTTCACTTGCCTATCTCTGCACTCAGAGAAACACTTCGTACATTAAATTAGGTTTGAAAAATAGCAGAAGTAAAACTTATCCAATGGCTGTAGGGATGAATTTAGAAGCAGAGATCATAGAAATGCAGAGTCACACTCATAGAAGTTCACAGCAATAACATTACTTAAAAGATAATTAGAAAAGAACGGATACTGTATCTGTATGTTGTTGTAGTTGTCCTGTTGAATTTGGGAAGTTGTAAGATGCATCCAACCATTCCTCTTATTAGCGGGACTCCTCCATTCCATCTGGCGCTCCGTCCATCAATGTTGGTGACCAGAAGACACCCTGTCCACTGCCTGCCTGGCGGATGCTGAATTGCGGCTCGCTAATGTGAAGCCTGACTTCATCCTTTTCCCATTGCACAGGCTGAAACCCGACCTGTAATTATTGATGGAAAAACAGGAAGTGATATTAGAACACCACTGACAAATAAATATAAGGTATGTACGCTGTGTAGTGCAAAAAGTCACACTTTGAGTTTCCTAATAGACAGTACAATATTTTTGAAAGTGCGTACTCTGTCTGAGTCTCCTTTTGAAGGATAAATAAGTATGGGCAAATTAATTTAGCGGATCTTTCCCCTCAAGCTAGGTGTACTGTAAACTGTGTTTTAGAACACAATTAGAACTTCCCAGCAGTGCTCCCAGACCCTTACTAAACCCAGTCGCAAAAATGTAGAAGACCCCCAATCAGATCTCAAAAAACGAGGCCTAGTAGAAAATGGTGACAAAACGTACTTTGAAAGTAAGGTAGGCCCAAATCCCCCCTTACCCACCGTGGATTGTATTCAAACCACTTGCAAGCAAGCAAAAGTATCCATACACCGCATCGCTCCGAGACTCGCAAACCCCCCCACAAACAGCCCCCCACCCAAACACATGCAATACAATACTGCTAACCCTAACGAGCCCTAAGTTAAGAATAGTGGCAAACGCTTTCTTTAACTAGGCCAAATCCCCCCTTTCCCACCATGGATTTTCTTCAAACCACTTGCAACCAAAATTACACATTCCCACGAGTGCTCTAAGACCCCAGAACTCAGTTGCAAAAATCTAGAACACCCCGAAACACATGCAATCCTGCTGCTAGTGCTAACCCTAACAAGCCCTAAGTTAATGTGCAAAAATGCTTTTCCTCATGGATTTTCTCCAAAACACTTTTATCCGGTATTAGACCTTCCCAGCAATGCCCCAAGACCCGCCAACCCACCCGCAAAAAAGCACAACACCCCCAAACAGGCAAAAAGCAAAAATGGAAAATCTCACTTAGAATATTTTTCGGCCTTCTTTCAATTCTGTGCAAACGTGCTGTGCAGCAAGGTCATAACTCCACTTTTCCACCATGGATGTCCTGGAAAACAAATGAAATCAACATTAGACTGTGCCAGCGTTGTTCCCAGACCCCAAAACCCACCCCCAAACACCAGGAACCCCCCCAAACAGGCCACCGAAAACATGATAGTGAGCAAAAACGCAAAAACTTTTTCGGCTCCGATTTTCATCAAACCACTTTTCTCTGGTATTAGACCTTCCCAGCAATGGCCCCAGAGCCGTCAACCCAGGCGGAAACAAGTAGAAGACCCCCAAACAGCCAAAAAGCAAAACTACAAAAATGGGGACTTAGTAATTTTCCTGGCAAATTCCCAACATCACTCCACGCGCGCTCTGCAGCTAGGCCCTAACTCCCCTTTGCCACCACGGATTTTCTTCAAACCACTTGCAATGAAAAGTATCCATACCCAGCGTTGCTCAAAGACCCCAAAACCCACCCACAAACACCAGGAAGCCCCCCAAACAGGCCCCCGAAAATGCTGTAGTGAGCGAAATGTCAGAAAATGCAAATAGTTTTCCTCATGGATTTTCTCCAAAACACTTTTATCCGGTACTGGACCTTCCCAGCAATGCCCCAAGACCCGCCATCCCACCCACAAAAAAGCACAACACTCCCAAACAGGCAAAAAGCAAAAATGGAAAATCTCATACTTAGAATATTTTTCGGCCTTCTTTCAATTCTGTCCAAACGCGCTGTGCAGCTAGGTCATAACTCCACTTTTCCACCATGGATGTCCTGTAAAACAAATGCAATCAACATTAGACTGTGCCAGCGTTGCACCCAGACCCCAAAACCCACCCACAAACACCAGGAAGCCCCCAAACAGGCCCCCGAAAACGCTGTAGTGAGCGAAATGTCAGAAAATGCAAACACGTTTTTCTCATGGATTTTCTCCAAAACACTTTTATCCGGTACTAGACCTTCCCAGCAATGGCCCCAGACCCCTCAACTCACCCGCAAAGAATTAGAACACCCCCACAAGTGCAGAGTCTTTCTTCATTGGGCGTAAGCCAGCCATCTGCTTCGAGGGAAATAGGAGTTTGGAGGAGGAGGATAGAGGAGCATGTTCTTGTGAACCTGAGGAATAGACTGCGGCACCTTCAGATCAATAAGCAAATAAGTGAAGACAGTTCTGCTGATGGGCTTGTTTTTGTGATTAGGTGATTACATTTTTTTTTATTTAGATTTTGCAAAACAAAGAAAGACAGACACACAGGAATAAAAGTGAATAAGGACGAAAAAGAAAGTTATTGATTCATTGGCTCATTTGCAGGGCTCGGTGTCAGGGAATAAGAGTTCGTCCTCATACTCTGCGAATTCAGGCGGGAGTATGTCACCTAACAGAGAATAAATTCACTCATCTAAGTTGGTGTACTCCTCGTCTTCTTCCTGCGTGTATTCTCGTACTTTGTAATCTGGTGGTATGAGGTGCTGTTTCATCTTGATCATTGTTAACCTCTCCACATTTTTGGGCGAGAGGCGGGTCCTTTTGCAAGTTACAATTCCACCAGCAGCACTGAAAACACATTCAGAAGACACGCTTGCGAGTGGGCAAGACAAATAATTTATAGCCAGGTTGGTGATCTCTGGCCACAATTCTTTTTTCCCATGCCAATACACCAATGGGTCATCATGAAGAGAGACCTCTGTTGAGTCATTCAGATAGTCCTGCACCATCGACTCAAGGTTCTCCACGGTTCCTCTACTTTGCTTACTTTTTCCTGGGACCTTTTCAGAAGCAAACCCACGCTCAGTTAGCCAATCCTCTTCTCCACACAAGGTTACTGTTGTGTCTGGTGCAGATGATCCAGTTGCTGGTATCTTTAACGGCTGAGAGGGAAAATCACTCAATTCTGCCACAGCCACAGATGGAGAAGGGGATTTCATTTCTTTTGACTCCGGATGGCCTGCTGATGCTGATGCTGATGTACTGCCTTTTCCTTCAATTTCCTGCCGTTCTCTTTCAAACCGAGTGGCTGACATAGCTAGCCAATGTTTGTACTTTGTAACTTCTGCGTCATCAAAAGGAAAGAATACTCTGCCTGCCAGTGCCTTTTTGTACCGTGGATCCAGAGTAGTAGCACAAATGTAATGCTGTTCTGTGTGGATCTTTTGAAGACGTTCATCGCAAAGTAGGCGCTCTAATAATTTCTCCGCCAAATCAAAAGCTTCTTGCTTTTCTTCATCTTTTTGAAACCTAGAAGACACCCCCTTCAGTTTGTGCTCTAGCATGCGCAACAATGGGATAGGTTTTCCCAAATTACAGTCCTCCCTGCTGACTGCACGCGTGAAGACCTCAAAAGGACAAAGCATGTCTGTCACGCTTTGAACTAGCTTCCATTGCTCCGCATGTATCCTCAGGTCCTTCATAGCTGCACCCTGCGTAAAGAAATACTGATCGACTACCGCACACTGCTCAAACAGACGCTCAAGCATGTAGAAGGTTGAGTTCCAATGTGTTGCCACCTCCTGGATGAGTGCTTTCACTGGCAGGTTACGATCATATAGCAGGCGCCTCAGATGCTTCTGGGCCTTAAAAGAATAGTTGAAATGTGTGCACATTCTTCGGCAGGTGGTCAGTAACTCGCACACTGGACTTTCTTCACTCAAGAATTTTTTGACAACCAGGTTTATACAGTGCGCCAAACACGACCCTCTGAAATAGTTACCCATATCGATGGCCTTAACTACATTGGCGCTATTATCCGTGGAAACATAACCAATCTTGCGTTTTATTGTGGACAGCCATTGAACCACCTTGTGTTAAACTCCTTCAAAATGTTTTCTCCTGTATGACTTGTCTCCATGCCAAACATGGCTAGTGTTGCATGTTTCCGAGCAGCTTTAAAAACGTTGTCCGGGTCAACACCTGCCCTTAGCTTTGCTGTAACCCCTGAAAAAGAGAGACCCAGTGTGCAGTGATGCACATGTAATCAGTGCCTGCGGAACTGGTCCACATGTCTGTTGTCAAATGTATAGTGTGAACAGCACTCTTCTGCAAAGCTGCCCCAATCACCTGCAGCACATCTTCATATAGTGCTGGAACCGCAACTCTGGCAAAATAGAACCGGCTAGGAACCTTCCATTTAGGGCAGAGCAGTGCCACTAATTCAAGAAAAACAACCCTTTCCACAAAAGAAAAAGGGAGAAGGTCCAGCGCTAGCATTTTAGCCAGCTTAGTGTTATACAGACGCACCATTGGGTGGTTGCGTTCAAATGGCGCATCTGAAAACAACATGCTTCTAATGGTGGTCTGGACCATTTTTTTACGGGAAGATGATGACTTCTTCGACCCAGTTACGCTCTGTGATGATGAACTTTTTTGCATTGGTGTCTCACTCTCTCCCACACTCTTAGTGTGGCTCATATATCTTGCAGGGGGTGTGCTGCTGACAGGGGTACTGGGTGTAAGTGAAGAAATGTTTGACGCTTCTTCCTCCTCGTCATCATCAGATGAAACATCAACGGATACAGTTTGTTGACTTGCAATTCGGGCTTCCTTGATCTCCTTTAGGTGCGCATGCCATTTGACAGTGTGCTGTCTCTCAAGATGACCTCTCTGGCCTCCGGTACCATAGTTGGTACCAAGCTTACCACGACTATCTCCAAGCTTACAAATGGTACAAATGGCTATGTTTTCCCTTGTTGTGCTAACACTAAAGAAGTCCCAAACTGCGGACTTCAAATGTCTGTGGGGGGCAAAGGAGGCGATACTGGTCATGCCAATGCCAGATGAAGTGGAGGATGTGTGTTGCCGAACTTTACTACGTTGTGCACTTGCAGCACTAATAATTGAGGAAATGGAGGTCGAGGTGGATGGAGGTCCCTTCTGGCGAGAAAATATGGAAGCGGTAGGTGGTGGTGTACTAGTAGTTAACTGCAATGGTGGTGGTCCCACTCCCATTGCCTCATCGACAACTTCACGCTCAGCAGCCTTTCGGCCTAGGGTAAAAATGTCTGTTTGCTGCATGCCCGCTGGGGCTTCAGTGACGTTTGTGATGACTGCGTCGTCGTCGTGAGAGTCTTCACCATCAGTAGTATACGCCACTTCTTGTTCAGCGTCATCATCACACTCCTTAAGTTCGAGAGTTTCGGGGACCTTCCTTTTACGCTTAGCTACCTTTGTTAGATCATGGTGTGCCTCACTCTCAGACGGCAGTGGTGGTTCCCAACTTGGATCCATATCATCAGAAGGAAGGGGGCTTGAAGAAGATGTAGACACCATCCTTGATCTTTTACTTGCTAGGGATCTGGAAGACAATGAATAATCAGGAGGAGTGGCTTCCTCAAATGATACCTCGGCTTCAATGTCGATTTCCTGATGTGCCCCTACTTCGGGAGGAACAACTATTGTGGGCACTTGTGCCGCTCCATGCACCTCTGCTTGCGCATCTCCTTGCGCTGCCTCTCCTTCCACATGTACTTGGGCTTGTACTACTTGCACAGGTGGTTGGTGTTGCGGCTGTGTTTGTTGAACACTCGTCAGATGAGTTACAACAACCTGTGTTGATTGAGGGATGCTGCTACTTTCTTGCGATGAGCCAACATCACTGGTCGATGGTGATTGAAGAACTATACTGGCTGCCTCTGCAGCACTCAAGGGCTTGGACTTAAGTTGGCGTGGTGGTGGTGGCACTGAGCCCAATGGAGCGGGGGTGCTGCTCCCAGCTTGGTCCCCAGCAGACCCCGCTGCTGCTGCAGGCGTACTTTTTTCCCCAAAAAATGTGGCGGGCGGCACACCCGTCCCCTTGGTAAGTGGCGCCACTTGCTTCTTCTGCTCCTTTCTGGCAACTTTCTTGCTAGAGGAGCTACGGGGAACTTTTTTTGGGGCCATCTTCTTCAGATGTCAGAACCGCAGGCCGCAGTTGCACAAGTTGCAGAGTTGTCTTGTCTGTGGCCACACGTGACGTCGCGTGACGTTATGCTGCACACACCGCTTCTGGACTTCTTCCTGGCACTGGTGGTTCTCTTGTGCACCTAAAAGCAATGGAAGACAGAGGAACATCAGTTATACACCCCCAAAAATCGAAAAACACACAAAAATCAGCACAATCCCATGCCATCCATGCCCTCAATGATGTTTAAATTCAAGACACCCCACAGAAAGACTAGGCCCATGCACCACTCACTACCCCTAGGCATAATGGTTGAAAGCTAGGCAAAATGGGTGCAGGCCTGAGAACACTGCCTGCCTTCAAAATGGCCACTTGCACCCCAAGCACATGGCCAGGCCCTGCCTGTACCTGCACTCAAAATGGCCCCCACCCACATGGCCAGTCCCCATCAACAGTACACCCCAAAAAAACGAAAAACACACAAAAATCACCACAATCCAATGGCATCCATGCCCTCCATGATGTTTACATTAAAGAGACCCCACAGAAAGACTCAGTCCATGCACCACTCACTACCCCTGGGCAAAAGGCCCCAACAGCAGCCCCAAAAATCGAAAAACACACAAAAATCAGCACAATCCCATGCCATCCATGCCCTCAATGATGTTTAAATTCAAGACATCCCACAGAAAGACTAGGCCCATGCACCACTCACTACCCGTGGGCATAATGGATGAAAGCTAGGCAAAATGGGTGCAGGCCTGAGAACACTGTCTGCCATCAAAATGGCCACTTGCACCCCAAGCACATGGCCAGGGCCTGCCTGTACTGGCACTTGAAATGGCCCCCACCCACATGGCCAGTCCCCATCAACAGTACACCCCAAAAAAACAAAAAACACACAAAGATCACCACATTCCAATGCCATCCATGCCCTCCATGATGTTTACATTAAAGAGACCCCACAGAAAGACTCAGTCCATGCACCACTCACTACCCCTGGGCAAAAGGCCCCAACAGCAGCCCCAAAAATCGAAAAACACACAAAAATCAGCACAATCCCATGCCATCCATGCCCTCAATGATGTTTAAATTCAAGACACACCACAGAAAGACTAGGCCCATGCACCACTCACTACCCCTGGGCATAATAATTGAAAGCTAGGCAAAATGGGTGCAGGCCTGAGAACACTGCCTGCCTTCAAAATGGCCACTTGCACCCCAAGCACAAGGCCAGGGCCTGCCTGTACCTGCACTCAAAATGGCCCCCACCCACATGGCCAGTCCCCATTAACAGTACACCCCAAAAAAACAAAAAACACACAAAGATCACCACATTCCACTGCCATCCATGCCCTCCATGATGTTTACATTAAAGAGACCCCACAGAAAGACTCAGTCCATGCACCACTCACTACCCCTGGGCAAAAGGCCCCAACAGCAGCCCCAAAAATCGAAAAACACACAAAAATCAGCACAATCCCATGCCATCCATGCCCTCAATGATGTTTAAATTCAAGACACCCCACAGAAAGACTGGGCCCATGCACCACTCACTACTCCTGGGCATAATGGATGAAAGCTAGGCAAAATGGGTGCAAGCCTGAGAACACTGCCTGCCTTCAAAATGGCCACTTGCACCCCAAGCACATGGCCAGGGCCTGCCTGTACCGGCACTCTAAATGGCCCCCACCCACATGGCCAGTCCCCATCAACAGTACACCCCAAAAAAACGAAAAACACACAAAAATCACCACAATCCAATGCCATCCATGCCCTCCATGATGTTTACATTAAAGAGACCCCACAGAAAGACTCAGTCCATGCACCACTCACTACCCCTGGGCAAAAGGCCCCAACAGCAGCCCCAAAAATCGAAAAACACACAAAAATCAGCACAATCCCAAGCCATCCATGCCCTCAATGATGTTTAAATTCAACAAAACGGTTGTATCATGCACCCATAACTAACCCTGGTCCTACTGGATACTGTGGCTACCCACAATATATTATATTTAATGTTCTGAAAAAGTTCCAAAATTGTAGTTGCAGGAACTGTAATGCCCCAAACAAACTTCCTTGTAAAGTTGATTTCTAATCCAAAAGTGATCCAAAGAAAGTCAAAAAGGCCTCAAATCCAAATATCCAGCACCATCCACAAAAAGTAATCATTCCAGGTCAAGATCCAAATGAAAGTGACCAGCACATGAAGAAAGCACTGGGAGGAGCCTGCTGGACAGGAACAGGAAGTTGGAGACTGTGGGGCACTTCCTTCCCCCCCCCCCCCAAAATGGACTCCTTGCAAAAAAAGTGCAGGCAAATGACAACCTTAGGAGTTATTCTGATAAAAATCATCATTTTTAGAAGGTTTATGCTGCTTGCTGGTGGATTCTTGTGCAAAATTGCAAATTTTGAAATGTCGCGAGTGCGAGATTGTTGCTGCTCGCCGCATCTACGTGTTCGCAATTGCGAACTCTCACGATGCGTGCTGTGCAAGGTGGCAAGCCGCGATGACATAATCGGGGTCGCCAAACTCCCGCGGGATCCCGCAGCAAGATCCAAAATGGCGCAGCACACGCAAAATATGGAGAAAAACAGCTCTGCAAACGCTGAATGACGGTAAGTGAACGCCGCGCGCCGCAAAATTGTATCACCAAGCAAAAAAATCCGCTGCGTGCGAATTTGCCGATTTTCGGCAAATTCGCGAGAGTTCGCGGATTGCGAATTTGCCGAAAATCCTCAAAATCCGCGAGCGGAACTGATTTTACGCCCAGTGCAGAATTCTTCCCTAAGGATCCGATGGAGACAGACGGAAGCTGCCTTCTCGCCCGAGTAAATCACCGCGGCACCCCAGACTGAAATATCCTCCATCGGCTGGTGCACAGCAATCATCATGAAATAAAGAACCAGACAACAACACAGAGCTACATGTGCTAGTCGGCTGACTAGCACCGTCCCCAATAGAAGACCAGACAAATCATGCACCTAACAAGGCTGTCTAACATTTATCCAGTCCTGATGAAGACCCGATTTTGATGCACATAAATCAACGCATCGCCCCAAGGGTCGAAACGTCAACGTTTTATGATACATATCCATCTGCACAAAGTCCCATTGAACAAAAGAAATAATTCTATTCTCCAGAGACTATTGTGCTTCGCAGTGGAATTTTTGAAAAAAGTTTTCTTCTTTTATGTATATATGTTCTATCACATATAAACACCCAGTCACCAGTCACGACTTCTTTTGTATTCACAGTCCATGTGTTTTGTGTATTCTGGACAGCATATTTGATTCAATGCATAATTCAAATCTCTGGAAAAGTTAAATACAAAAAAAAAAGTTTTGACCTTTTTTCCTTTTTGCTTCTGGCCAGTGTTCAATATTAAGTATCGTGTTCAAATGAAATGTTCACTCATTTAAGAGAAAGCAATTTTGTTTGTAGTTAGGTGGCTTTTTAGCTTTGCTTTTATTAGTGTTTTTCAAACTTTCATGTACATAACATGCATATATATGCATATATGTATATGTATGCATGCAATTATATTTGTATTTATATAGATATGCAGATTATATTTATGTTTATATATGTATGTATGTATATATACACACATACATTTATATAAATGCATATATATGCATATATATATGTGCATATGTGTGCGCGTAGAGAGAGGTAGAGAGGCTAGAAGTATAGAGGTAGAGAGGTAGAGACTAGTAGAGAGAGAGGTAGAGAGGTAGAAAGTAGAGAGGTAGAGAGTAGTAGAGAGAGAGGTAGAGAGGTAGAAAGTAGAGCGTGAGTAATAGAGAGTAGAGAGTAGAGAGTGAATAGTAGAGATTAGTAGAGAGAGTCGCAGAGAGTGAGTAGTAGAGAGTAGTAGAGTGAGTAGTAGAGAGTGAGTAGTAGAGAGTGCGTAGTAGGGAGTAGTAGAGAGTGAGTAATAGAGAGTAGTAGAGAGAGTAGCAGAGAGAGTAGTAGAGAGTGAGTAGTAGAGAGTGAATAGTAGAGAGTAGTAGAGACTGAGTAATAGAGAGTGAGTAGCAGAGAGAGTAGTAGAGAGTGCGTAGTAGAGAGTGAATAGTAGAGAGTAGTAGAGACTGAGTAATAGAGAGTGAGTAGCAGAGAGTAGTAGAGAGTGAGTAGTAGAGTGATATTAGAGAGTAGTAGAGAGTGAGTACTAGAGAGTAGTAGAGAGTGAGTATTAAAGTGAGTAGTAGAAAGTGAGTAGGAGAGAGTGAGTAGTAGAATGACTAGAGGGTGAGTAGTAGAGTGAGTAGTAAAGTGAGTAGTAGAAAGTGAGTAGTAGAGAGTGAGTAGTAGAGTGAGTAGTAGAGTGAGTAGTAAAGAGTGAGTAGTAGAGAGTAGTAGGGAGAGAGTAGTAGAGAGAGAGTAGTAGAGATTGAGTAGTAGAGAGTAGTTGAAAGTGAGTAGTAGAGAGATGGTAGTAGAGAGTGAGTAGTAGAGAGTGAGTAGTAGAAAGAGAGTAGTAGAGAGCAGTAGAGTAGTAGAGAGTGAGTAGTAGAGACCAGTGGAGTAGTGGAGAGTGAGTAGTAGAGTGAGAAGAAGAGAGAGAGTAGTAGAAAGTAATAGAGAGTGAGTAGTAGAATAGTAGAGAGCGAGTGATAGAAAGTAGTAGAGTGAATAGTAGAGAGTAGTAGAGAGTGAGTAGTAGAGAGTGAGTAGTAGAGGGTAATAGTAGAGAGTAGTAGAAGTGAGTAGTAGAGAGTAGTAGCGAGTGAGTAGTAGAGAGATAGTAGTAGAGAGTAAGTAGTAGAGAGTGAGTAGTAGAGAGTAGTAGAGAGTAAGTAGTAGAGAGTGAGTAGTAGAGAGTAGAGAGTAGAAGAGAGTGAGTAGTAGAGAGTGAGTGGTAAAGAGTAGTAAATAGTGAGTAGTAGAGTAGTAGAGAGTGAGTGGTAGTGAGTAGTAGAGAGTAGTAGAGTGAGTAGTAGAGAGTGAGTAGTAGAGACAGTAGTAGAGAGTGAGTAGTAGAGAGTGAGAAGTAGAGAGAGTAGAAGAGAGTGAGTAGTAGAGAGTAAATTGTAGAGAGTAGTAGAGAGTAGTAGAGTGAGTAGTAGAGAGAGTAGTAGAGTAGTAGAGAGTGAGTAGTAGAGAGTGAGTAGTAGAGAGTAGTGTAGAGACAGAGTAGCAGAGAGTGAGTAGTGGAGAGTGAGTAGTGGAGAGTAGTAGAGAGCGAGTAGTAGAGAGTGAGTAGTGGAGAAAGAGTAGTAGAGAGTACATGATAGAGAGTGAGTAGTAGAGAGCGAGTAGTAGAGAGAGTGTAGTAGAGTGAGTAGTAGAGATAAGTAGAGAGTGAGTAGAAAAGAGTGAGTAGTAGAGAGTGATTAGTAGAGAGTAATAGAGAGTGAGTAGTAGAGTAGTAGAGAGTGAGTGGTAGAGAGCAGTAGAGAGTAGTAGAGAGTGAGTAGTAGAGAGTGACTAGTAGAGAGTGAGTAGTAGAGAGTAGTAGAGAATGAGTAGTAGTGAACAAGGGCTTCCTAGGACCGGTTTCTGGCATTTCAGCCATCTTCAGCCAGGCTTGCTTGAATCCAGTGGCAAAGTGAGCGAGGGACTCACATCGGAGCATACCCTGCCAACTTATGGAGAACAAAGCGGGACAAAAGGGGGTGGTGATGGACGGAGCATCTGAACCAATCAAACACTCACACCCAGTCAACAGATCTTGGTTTAATCCATCACCGTTCTTTAGCCCACTCTGCCACCCCAGTTAAGACAAGGCCATATGCAAATCAGTCTGACCCTGTGCCTCATGGGAACAGTCCAGTCCGAACTGCCAAGCCTTGCGTTCCCTGGACCGGAATCAAGCTTCCTAGAACCGGTTTCTGGCATTTCAGCCGTCTTCAGCCAGGCTTGCTTGAATCCAGTGGCAAAGTGAGCAAGAGACTCACGTCTGAGCATACCCTGCCAACTTGTGGCAAACAAAGCGGTACAAAAGGGGGTGGTGATGGACGGAGCATCTGTACCAATCAAACACTCACACTCAGTTAACAGATCTGGGTTTAATCCTCCTTCACCGTTCTTTAGCCCACTCTGCCACCCCAGTTAAGACAAGGCCATATGCAAATCAGTCTGACCATGTGCCTCATGGGAACAGTCAGCCCGAACTGCCAAGCCATGCCTTCCCTGGACCGGAATCAAGCTTCATAGAACGGTTTCTGGCATTTCAGCCGTCTTCAGCCAGGCTTGCTTTGAATCCAGTGGCAAAGTGAGCAAGGGACTCACGTCTGAGCATACCCCGCCAACTTATGGTGAACAAAGCGTTACAAAAGGGGGTGGTGATGGACGGAGCATCTGAACCAATCAAACACTCACACCCAGTCAACAGATCTGGGTTTAATCCTCCTTCACCGTTCTTTAGCCCACTCTGCCACCCCAGTTCAGACATGGCCATATGCAAATCAGTCTGACCCTGTGCCTCATGGGAACAGTCCA
The DNA here is from genome assembly GCF_964261635.1 of Lissotriton helveticus. Lineage (NCBI taxonomy): Eukaryota > Metazoa > Chordata > Amphibia > Caudata > Salamandridae > Lissotriton > Lissotriton helveticus. The sequence goes on along the minus strand of NC_136071.1, from coordinate 640,982,511 downwards.
GTTCGAACTGCCAAGCCTTGCGTTCCCTGGACCGGAATCAAGCTTCCTAGAACCGGTTTCTGGCATTTCAGCCATCTTTAGCCAGGCTTGCTTGAATCCAGTGGCAAAGTGAGCAAGGGACTTACGTCTGAGAATACCCTGCCAACGTATGGTGAACAAAGCGGAACAAAAGGGGGTGGTGATGGACGGAGCATCTGAACCAATCAAACACTCACACCCAGTCAACAGATCTGGGTTTAATCCATCACCGTTCTTTAGCCCACTCTGCCACCCCAGTTCAGACATGGCCATATGCAAATCTGTCTGACCCTGTTCCTCATGGGAACAGTCCAGCCCGAACTGCCAAGCCATGACTTCCCAGGACCGGAATCAAGCTTCCTGAATCCGCATCACAGCATCATTCAGCATCTTCAGAATTCTGTACCCATTACATTAGGACCACTTCATTGATGGCTTTGGTGGTTCACCCATAGAACCTGGAACTAGGCTGCTTTGACTACAAGTTAACTGTCTTGACAAGCCTTACTGTCACTTGCTCCCTGCTGAAGTTAGCGAACACAACTTAACATGCTTCCTAAGTATCCTAAATTTCCAAAGTTTTCAAAGTAACCCCTAAACACTGTGCGCCTTATCTACAAGAAAGTGACTCAGCACGGTACTGCAAGCCATTTGGTGGCACCACACTGAGTCACTTTCAAAGCACAGGGATTCGTCATATTCAGAATGATATATCGCATCTCTGTGCTTTCCCCAGCGCTGGCGCACTAGTGGCTGCCATGCACCTACGCAGACACCCTTACACCATTGTGCAATGGTGTAAGTGTTTTAGGGGACATTGTTTTTGTGCAGGAAGGGACACCTTCCTGCACAAACACAATCACAAGAGGTGTTTTCCAATTTCAATGCGTGCTGCAGAATGCAACAGGCATAGAAGGAAGAACATAAGGAGGAGAAATGAAAATGTTTCTCCACGTTGCACCACCCTACTTCTCCTTTGCATTCTGACGCATTTCAAGGTTTACAAAAGGATGTAAATCTGGGAATGCGACAGAAGGCATGGGTTTTGCGTGGGAACATCCACATCACACCAACACACCCGTGGCACGCCACTTTCACACAAAGTGCTGCATGAAAAGGGGACGTATTTACAAGGATAATAACAACCATGGAGGGTGGCTTTACATGTCCTTGTAAATATGAGGCAGCAAAATGCGCTGTCAGTGCGTGAAGAAAAGTGACGCACCGGCAGCGCAATGGGCTTGTAAATAAGACCCTGTATTTGCAAATACTTGTTTGCATTTTATATGAAAAGCTGTGATTTACAATTTGCTTAATAATGTACATCTCTGGAACTCTCTGGTGGATTTTGTTCATTTCGGTTAATTTTCTTTGCATTATGTTTCTTTCTTGTTCAACTGTTTTGGTACTTGTAAATGCTTTCCACTTTTTCCTTTGACAAATGCCTGACTGCTCAAAGCTGAAAGTCACAGCTACCCATGGTTGAGCTAAGGTCTTGCAAATGAACCTGATTGGGCCTAAGACAGGTTTGTGAATTTATTACACAGTGAGGTCACACAACCACATAATGTAAGACACAGCATTTCATCACACAATAAAATTTCTAAAATTACATGATGGACATGATTAACATTGCTAGGGCATCTCATGCAGCTGTGGCAGACATCCAGTTTCACAAGTGTTGACTAGAAATGTCCTGCTTGCTCGAACAATTCTCCCATGAATGAAAATTATGTATCAAGTGTACAAACATGAAATACGACAATTATGCAAACTTTAAATACCTGGAAAAATTTGAATTTCTCAAGATTATGCTTGGATAAAAAACAAATCATATGGTCCTTCTGTAAAAAATTACGTTTATTTTCATATATAGTGATTTACAGAATGTTCTACAAATGTTGGAAGGAAAATGTGAAGCTCAAACAAATGCCTCATCTGATGAGAGTCCATGTAAGCATATAATGTGTTCAAAAACAATTGTGCCTGACCACTGACGGATGAATTGTTTTTATAGGGATGAAATAACCGAGTTTGGTGGTATGGTCCATTGTAATGAAGACTGTAAAATGTGCCTAAAAAGATTATGCTGCATATAAATTAACAAATACAGCCCCCACCCCCAATGAGGAAATGCAGTTGGTAGACAATACACAAATGTTTGGCGGTTTGGCCTACCAGTTCAGCATTCTCATCGTTGTACTGGCAGGGTGACCCAGTGACAGTCACCCCGTTCTAACTAGAGAGGAGCCACCACTACTGTGACCCAGCAGCACAGTGTTTCGCTCTAATTAGAGCTCTTCAGAGAGGTATAGCTTTGTCCAGACACAAGGGAGCACCCAGTATTAAGTCAAAAGAAAACCCTTTCAGGCATAGAGTGATGCATAAATTATGCAAAAAAGAAGGAGAGAACTCTGGGTAGTTCTCAAGTTTAGGTGGAAAGTAGCTCCTGTTTGAGCACTCTCAACACCAGCAACACTCTAGATCTGCTCACCTCAAATGTCTGTTTTTCTATCAAGGTTTTTAAGCATAGGACTAGCACAGTGATATCCACGCAGAGATAGAAAAGGACAAAGTCTTTTGCCATTTATACAGCAAAGTCTGTAATCATAGGACTAGTACAGTGCTGTCCTTGCCGAGCTGTAAAATGACAAAAGCCATTTATCACTCCAGGCACAATATTACAGCTTTGAATTGGTAAAATACCAACTCAAGCCAACCTGAAATGAGTAAAACCAACCCCTGACACAGTATTTCGCTCTAATTAGAGCTCTTCAGAGAGGTATAGCTTTGTCCAGACACAAGGGAGCACCCGTAATAAGTCAAAACAAAACCCTTTCAGGATTAGAGTGATGCATAAATTATGCAAAAAAGAAGGAGAGAACCCTGGGTAGTTCTCAAGTTTAGGTGGAAAGCAGCTCCTGTTAAAGCACTCTCAACACCAGCGACACTCTAGATCTTCTCACCTCAAATGTCTTTTTTTTTTTTCTGTCAAAGTTTTTAAGCATAGGATTACCACAGTGCTATCCACACTGAGATAGAAAAGGACAAAGTATTTTGCCATTTATACAACAAAGTCTTTAAGCATAGGACTAGTACAGTGCTGTCCTTGCCGAGCTGTAAAATGACAAAAGCCATTCATCACTCCAGGCACAATATTACAGCTTTGAATTGGTAAAATACCAACTCAAGCCAACCTGAAATGAGTGAAAGCAACCCCTTAGTGCAGAATTCTTCATTAAGGATCCGATGGAGACAGACGGACACTGCCTTCTCGCCCGAGTAAATCACCGCGGCACCCCAGACTGAAATATCCTCCATCGGCTGGTGCACAGCAATCATCATGAAATAAAGAACCAGACAACAACACAGAGCTACATGTGCTAGTCGGCTGACTAGCACCATCCCCAATAGAAGACCAGGCAAATCATGCACCTAACAAGGCTGTCTAACCTTCATCCAGTCCTGATGAAGACCCGCTTTTGATGCACATAAATCAGCGCATCACCCCAAGGGTCAAAACGTTGACCTTTTATGATACATATCCATCTGCACAAAGTCCCATTGAACAAAAGAAATAATTCTATTCTCCAGAGACTATTGTGCTTCGCAGTGGAATTTTTGGAAAAAGTTTTCGTCTTTTATGTATATATGTTCTATCATTTATAAACACCCAGTCACCAGTCACAACTTCTTTTGTATTCACAGTCCATGTGTTTTGTGTATTCTGGACAGCATATTTGATTCAATGCATAACTCAAATCTCTGAAAAAGTTAAATACAAAAAAAATGTTGTGACCTTTTTTCCTTTTTGCTTGTGGTCAGTGTTCAAGATTAAGTACCGTGTTCAAATGAAATGTTCACTAGTTTAAGATAAAGCAATTTTGTTTGTAATTAGGTGGCTTTTTAGCTTTGCTTTTATTAGTGTTTTTCAAACTTTCATGTACATAACATGCATGTATATACGCATATATGTATATGTATGCATGCAATTATATTTGTATTTATATAGATATGCAGATTATATTTATGTTTATATATGTATATATGTATATACACACATACATTTATATAAATGCATATATATGCATATATATATGTGCATATGTGTGCGTGTAGAGAGAGGTAGAGAGAGGTAGAGAGGCTAGAAGTGTAGAGGTAGAGAGGTAGAGACTAGTAGAGAGAGAGGTAGAGAGGTAGAGAGTAAAGAGGTAGAGAGTAGTAGAGAGAGAGGTAGAGAGGTAGAAAGTAGAGAGTGAGTAATAGAGAGTAGAGAGTAGAGAGTGAATAGTAGAGAGTAGTAGAGAGAGTCGCAGAGTGAGTAGTAGAGAGTAGTAGAGTGAGTAGTAGAGAGTGAGTAGTAGAGAGTGAGTAGTAGGGAGTAGTAGAGAGTGAGTAATAGAGAGCAGTAGAGAGAGTAGCAGAGAGAGTAGTAGAGAGTGAGTAGTAGAGAGTAAATAGTAGAGAGTAGTAGAGACTAAGTAATAGAGAGTGGGTAGCAGAGAGAGTAGTAGAGAGTGAGTAGTAGAGAGTGAATAGTAGAGAGTAGTAGAGACTGAGTAATAGAGAGTGAGTAGCAGAGAGTAGTAGAGAGTGAGTAGTAGAGTGAGATTATAGAGTAGTAGAGAGTGAGTACTAGAGAGTAGTAGAGCGTGAGTATTAGAGTGAGTAGTAGAAAGTGAGTAGTAGAGAGTGAGTAGTAGAATGACTAGAGAGTGAGTAGTAGAGTGAGTAGTAAAGTGAGTAGTGGAAAGTGAGTAGTAGCGAGTGAGTAGTAGAGTGAGTAGTAGAGTGAGTAGTAGAGAGTGAGTAGTAGAGAGTAGTAGGGAGAGAGTAGTAGAGAGAGAGTAGTAGAGATTGAGTGGTAGAGAGTAGTAGAACGTGATTGGTAGAGAGATGGTAGTAGAGAGTGAGTAGTAGAGAGTGAGTAATAGAGAGAGAGTAGTAAAGAGCTGTAGAGTAGTAGAGAGTGAATAGTAGAGAGTAGTGGAGTAGTAGAGAGTGAGTAGTAGAGTCAGTAGAAGAGAGAGAGTAGTAGAAAGTAGTACAGAGTGAGTAGTAGAATAGTAGAGAGCGAGTGGTAAAGAGTAGTAGAGTGAATAGTAGAGAGTAGTAGAGAGTGAGTAGTAGAGAGTGAGTAGTAGAGAGTAGTAGAGAGTAAATAGTAGAGAGTGAGTAGTAGAGAGTGAGTGGTAGAGAGTAGTAAAGAGTGAGTAGTAGAGTAGTAGAGAGTGAGTGGTAGTGAGTAGTAGAGAGTAGTAGAGTGAGTAGTAGAGAGTGAGTAGTAGAGACAGTAGTAGAGAGTGAGTAGTAGAGAGTGAGTAGTAGAGAGAGTAGAAGAGAGTGAGTAGTAGAGAGTAAATGGTAGAGAGTAGTAGAGTGAGTAGTAGAGAGAGTAGTAGAGTAGTAGAGAGAGAGTAGAAGAGAGTAGAAGAGTAGTAGAGAGGGAGTAGTAGAGAGGGAGTAGTAGAGTAGTAGAGAGTAGTAGAGAGTGAGTAGTAGAGAGTGAGTAGTAGAGAGTGAGTAGTAGAGAGTAGTGTAGAGACAGAGTAGCAGAGAGGGAGTAGTGGAGAGTGAGTAGTGGAGAGTAGTAGAGAGCGAGTAGTAGAGAGTGAGTAGTAGAGAAAGAGTAGTAGAGAGTAAATGGGAGAGTAATAGAGTGAGTAGCAGAGTAGTAGAGAGTGAGTGGTAGAGAGCAGTAGAGAGTAGTAGAGAGTGAGTAGTAGAGAGTGACTAGTAGAGAGAGTAGTAGAGAGTAGTAGAGAGTAGTAGAGAATGAGTAGTAGACAGTGAGTAGTAGAGAGTAGTAGCGAGTGAGGAGTAGAGACATAGTAGTGGAGAGTAGTAGAGAGAGAGTAGTAGAGAGTGAGTAGTAGGGAGTAGTAGTGAGTGAGTAGTAGAGAGTGAGTAGTAGAGAGTGAGTAGTAGAGAGTAGTAGAGAGTGAGTAGTAGAGAGTGAGTAGTAGAGTGAGACTAGTAGAGAGTGAGTAGTAGAGAGTAGTAGAGTACATAGTAGAGGGTGAGTAGTAGAGAGAGTGTAGTAGAGAGTGAGTAGTAGAGTAGTAGGTAGTGAGTCGTAGAGAGTAGTAGAGAGTAGTGGAGTGAGTAGTAGAGAGAGAGTAGTAGAGAGTAGTAGAGAGTAGTAGAGAGTGAGTAGTAGAGAGTGAGTAGAAGAGAGTGAGTAGTAGAGAGTGAGTAGTAGAGAGAGTAGTAGAGAGTAGTAGAGTAGTAGAGAGTGAGTAGTAGAGAGTAGTTTAGAGCGAGTAGTAGAGAGTGAGTAGTGGAGAGTGACTACTAGAGAGTAGTAGAGAGCGAGTAGTAGAGAGTGAATAATAGAGAGTAGTGGAGTGAGTAGTAGAGAGTAAGTAGTAGAAATAGAGTAGTAGAAAGTAGTAGAGAGAGAGTAGTAGAGAGCCAGTGATAGAGAGTAGAAGAGAGTAGTAGAGTAAGTAGTAGAGAGTAGTAGAGAGTGAGTAGTAGAGGGTAGTAGTAGAGAGTAGTAGGGAGTGAGTAGTAGAGAGTAGTAGCGAGTGAGTAGCAGAGAGATAGTAGTAGAGAGTAGTAGAGAATGAGTAGTAGAGAGTAGTAGAGAGTAAGTAGTAGAGAGTGAGTAGTAGAGAGTAGTAGAGAGTGAATAGTAGAGAGTAGGAGAGTAGTAGACAGTTAGTAGTAGAGAGTAGTAGAGAGTGACTAGTAGAGAGAGAGTAGTAGAGAGTGAGTAGTAGAGTAGTAAAGAGTAGTCAGTCAGTGTCAGTCAGTGTCAGTCAGTCAGTCAGTGTCAGTCAGTGTCAGTCTATCAGTGTCAGTCAGCGTCAGTCAATCAGTGTCAGTCATTCAGTGTCAATCAGTGTCAGTCAGTGTCAGTCAGTCAGTGTCAGTCAATCAGTGTCAGCCAGTGTCAATCAGTCAGTGTCAGTCAGTCACTGTCAGTCAGTCAGTGTCAGCTAGAGCACATGAAAAACCATAGGTTTCAGAGACGTTATAGTTAGAAATTCGCATTTAAAAAATCCTTTGAAATTCACTGAAAAAGCCATAAGTTTCAGAGACGTTATAGTTAGGAATTAGCATTTAAAAAACCTTTGAAATTCACTGAAAAAAACCATAGGTTTCATGAGTGTTATAGTATAGCGGGACATTTCACTCGTACAAAACCATAGAAATTCCTCCGTTATAGTTAGTTGTGCTAACTATAACTCGCTTGCCCGCAATGCACTGCTGATGATGTCACATATTGAAAAAAGAAGGGGACCTCTGAAAAACTAGTATGAAGTACACCTAGACAGGGAAATACAGAAAAGTAAGCTTTTTAGGGCTACTTCAACTTAAAACACTCCTTTACAATTAATTAAAGGAAAACATTAAAGTGACACTCTACAAAGATGCTGATGTTTTAGAAAAATACATTTACTTTATTCATATGATATTCTGATTATAAATGTGTAAAACACAATAAATTTACATACAGAGACAATCACAATAACCACGCAAAAATGATAGAGACTTTTACAAGCACACAACATACATACCACATTCATACTATCCCACATAGAACTCAATTCATACACTAAAAATGACAAAATTATGACAAAATGTGCATATATTAATGATATACAAACTATATAGATGGATTGATAAAAGTTTTTTGGGGGAAACGGGTACAAGTCTAACTCGACACACGCTTTGACTGAAACAGTCTTCATCAGGAGTTTCAGATTATAGATGTTGTGCAAGAAGTCTCAAGGAATTGTCTCTAAAAAAACTTTCTATGTGGGATGGTTTGAATGTTTTACACATTTATAATCAGAATATCATATGAATAAAGTAAATGTATTTTTGTAAAACATCATCATCTTTGTAGAGTGTCACTTTAATGTTTTCCTTTAATTAATTGTAAAGGAGTGTTTTAAGTTGAAGTAGCCCTAGAAAGCTTAAATTAGATGATATCACATATTAATTCATTTATGACATGGTCAGTGGCATCACTGATGACATCACTGAGGAAATCTCAGATGACATCACTGATGACATCGCTGATGACATCATCCACGTGACAATATGATACACCTCATCACACACTAGTATAACCTTTGATCACTCACTGTAAAATACAGAGTACCAAATTTGAAAGCATTGCAAACACATACCAGTTACTACATACGCACTCACTGATTCCTAAGTCTACACACACAACTGTCCATTCACCCACAAAATCACTTATACATGCAGTCACTGATCAATGGTAACACTGTCAAATGTACTCATGCATCTCAATAGACATTGACACATCAGCAATCATCCTAGACGGTTATGCAGTGATGCTACTCACTCATGAAAAGAATCAATCACACTTATATTTACTCACCTACACAGTTATACACACAACACCTGATTTATACATACACATAATAAATCATAGTTTCTATGTTAAAAAATCACTATTACAATTATACACTCATTCATACAGTTACTCTCAAATCACTGACTCTTACTTATACGTATACTTATTTATATACACCAACTCTCATATACAATGCCTTTTATTTTTTCTACTTTATTGGAGATGTACCACTGACACATATATTCACTTATCAACACACAAATAAACACACTCAGACACCCAAACAACTGTTTCCATAAACACTCCTAACCCCATATGCCTAGACAATCAACCACTCACACATCTATGCATAGTTACAACTCCCCCACCCAACCACAGATACACTCAGTCTCCCTTACAAATACTCAGCCAACTAATCAATAACTAATATAGACACTCATGTAGTTAGTGACCAATTGATGCCGCAGGTTATACAACAACAGATACAGTGATATACACATTCACATAGTTTGGTTACTAACCCATATATTTAGTGAGACACATTTAATTACTCACTTAAACAAACAGTCAGACAGCTAATAAATCTCCCATCCAGACAGTTATATATCCACTCAATCTTCAATACAGATTGGTATATATTTATATGATAGATATTTAAATTTCAAACAAAACCACATTCACTGGATGATGTCATCAGTGATGTCATCAGTGATGTCGTTTGAGATATCATCAGTGATGTAACTGACCATGTCATGAATTATGTAACATGTGACATCATCAGCAGTGCGTTGCGGGCGCGCAAGTTATAGTTAGCACAACTAACTATAACGGAGGAATTTCTATCGTTTTGTACAAGTGAAATGCCCAACTAACTATAACACTCATGAAACCTATGGTTTTTTTCAGTGAACAAGGGCTTCCGGGCCCGAAACGCGTTGTTGCTGTTTTTTACCTGAAATAAACAACTTTACCAAATTCTGTGGTCCGTCTCCTGCTTCGCCGGTCCGTGTGATTGGAATTGGCTTTGGTGTTTGTCCTGCATACATATATATATATATATATATATCCAGCTCCAAGTTCCTGCCGTTTCTGAGAGCACTCTCAGACGGGTGCGTGATGCGGTAGCAGGATCCGCATATGTATTCAGCTCGCAGTTTCCAAAAAAGGAGACAGTCTAAGTCAAAGAAACCACGCACTCCGGGGTAGCTCGTTAAATTTTAATCTCGCAACAGACGCGTTTCGGCGCTCCGCCTTTATCAATGTTACAAACATTGATGGTTGGAGCCATGTTTTAAAACAGCGTGCACGTGATCCTGGGCAACACAAACAAGGGACCAAAGATTTTTTAACTCCATATTGGATGTTGTTCATAGGTATCATCGCGGCTTTTGAACAATCACATAGCGCCAGGGTATATAATTCCCCACAGATCTTACGCGCGCATTGCAATATTTACAAAAATACATGAAAAGAAATAATGCAATTTCATTATTTGCAGAAAAAGAAGAGTTATTAATGCCTCTTTTATCTCTTCCTCTCGCCTGTTCATGTAACTAAACCTATATGTGAATGCCAAATCTAGCCGTGTATCGGCTTTAGAATCACAACAACTTTTTCATAGGTAAAAGTGTTAATTCAAAAACCTCGCGATGAATAAAAGACTAATACCGCCGTGGATCGGCAATTCTCCCTTGATTTTCACTTGCTATGCCCAAACACTAAATGCTAGTTTCAATTACTAAATTAAATTAAAAAATTCAAATTATAACACTAAGGAAGGAATATATGAGTTAACATTGCACAAATATTCACCATTCTTCATATGTGACCTTTCAGTAGAAATTAAAATTTCAAAGTCTCCTTTAATTAATAAAGAATCAAGAAGTCATTGGCAATTATAATTGCATTACCCTACAATCTCATGCAATAGAATACACATACACACTAGGGGCATTTCATAAACTAAATTCAGAAACCTATATGAGAAGCCAATTCTTCCCCCGCATTCAGCCCATTCGGTTGTTTAGTCATTAAGTCGATGATGTATCGAGACTCAAGCCTTCTAAGTCCATGTAGCCTGTCTCCTCCTCTCGGATTCTCCGGTATGTAATCAATGCCAAAGTATTGTAAATGATGCCTGCTGCTGGAGTGTTTTTCCTGAAAATGTCTCGCAACAGGATAGGATTGATCATTTTTATCAATCGCCCTCATGTGTTCGAGGATCCGTAATTTTAGGGGTTTGATCGTACTCCCAATATACATCAGTCCACACGGACACTTGAGGCAATACACTGCGTAGGGGGTTCCACAGGAAAGGTACTTATTGATAGTTTTCACTATGCCTGTGTTAGGGATCTCATAGGTTTTCACTCTTCTGCTGTATGCACAAGCTTTGCAATGATGGCACGGATGGAAGCCTTTTAGATCTGCCAGTGTGTTAGACTTTTTCTCAATTCTCTTCAAATGGCTTTGGACCAACATGTCCTTAAGAGACCTTGATTTCTTAAATGTTACTAATGGATGATCTGGAATATCATCCTTGATGCAACTGTCGGTTTTCAATATGTGCCAATTCTTTTTTAGCATCTTTTTCAAATGGTTAGCTTCCGCCGAATAGGGAGTTACCAGCCGGAATTTCCCCTCTTCATTGTCAGCCTTGGTGGAACTACAACTCTTGTCAGTTAGTAAGTTAGACCTCTGTAAGGCATTCACCTTATGCAGTGCATTTTGTAGTGTGGACATCGCGTAGCCTCTTTTCTGGAAACGACTGATACAGGCTGAAGCTGCAAGTTGAAAATCTGAGTCCCTTGAACTATTCCGTTTGAGCCTTAGTAGCTCTCCATAGGGAATACTCTGGATCAGTGCTGTTGGATGGTTACTTGTGGCATATAGTACCGAGTTTCCCGCTGTACTTTTGCGGAAAAGAGCTGTTTCTATCTCATTGTTAACTATAAATACCTTCAAGTCCAGATATTCCACACTGACATTGCTTATTGTTCCACTAAAATGCAGGTTCAGCTCATTCATATTGAGGACGTCAATGTAGGCCTTGGCTGTATGTTCTGATCCCTGCCAAATTATGAACAAGTCGTCTATATAGCGACACCACTTGATTACCCTGCCTTGTTCACCATCCACCTCCAGCGACCTGGGCACCTGCTCCTCCCACCAGCCTACGAATAAATTCGCATAGCTGGGGGCAAAAAAAAAAAAAAATTAAAAAAAAAAAAATATGAAGAATGGTGAATATTTGTGCAATGTTAACTCATATATTCCTTCCTTAGTGTTATAATTTGAATTTTTTAATTTAATTTAGTAATTGAAACTAGCATTTAGTGTTTGGGCATAGCAAGTGAAAATCAAGGGAGAATTGCCGATCCACGGCGGTATTAGTCTTTTATTCATCGCGAGGTTTTTGAATTAACACTTTTACCTATGAAAAAGTTGTTGTGATTCTAAAGCCGATACACGGCTAGATTTGGCATTCACATATAGGTTTAGTTACATGAACAGGCGAGAGGAAGAGATAAAAGAGGCATTAATAACTCTTCTTTTTCTGCAAATAATGAAATTGCATTATTTCTTTTCATGTATTTTTGTAAATATTGCAATGCGCGCGTAAGATCTGTGGGGAATTATATACCCTGGCGCTATGTGATTGTTCAAAAGCCGCGATGATACCTATGAACAACATCCAATATGGAGTTAAAAAATCTTTGGTCCCTTGTTTGTGTTGCCCAGGATCACGTGCACGCTGTTTTAAAACATGGCTCCAACCATCAATGTTTGTAACATTGATAAAGGCGGAGCGCCGAAACGCGTCTGTTGCGAGATTAAAATTTAACGAGCTACCCCGGAGTGCGTGGTTTCTTTGACTTAGACTGTCTCCTTTTTTGGAAACTGCGAGCTGAATATATATATATATATATACACTGCGGAGTGGTGTGTGTCCTGACGTGCGCGGCTCCTCATTTTGGGCAACCTGTGTTCTGCATCTTACAGCGGCTAGTCCGGTCGCGAGGAGCCCCGACGCTGCAAGGCGGATCCGAAGCACGGGTAAACACCAGCGCTTCTTGGGCGTGAGGAGCCTCACCCGCAGAGGTATTGGCAGTGGGAAGCCGGGCATACACTGCTGTTCACCCTACAGGGATTTTTATTGCTGGAGTGGCAGGAGGCAAGCCACTTGGGGAGAGAACTTTTAGTCCAATTGCGGCAGGATTATGGACTACAATAACCAGCATGCCTGCAGCGCCCACTGGGGCGGGACTTCACATTGTTTAATAAATAGCAGTTCTTCTATCTCGCTTCCTGCCTCTTCAATTGCCAGTGATCAAGAGCGTCCTGCTCGAAACGCGTATGGCTGTTTGAAACGCGTGATGCATGTCAACCATACTGCCGCCTGCGGAGTGGTGTGTGTCCTGACGTGCGCGGCTCCTCATTTTGGGCAACCTGTGTTCTGCATATATATATATATATATATATATCCAAACAAGTGCAACCTCCCAGGCTCCAACCGTAGCGACCCAGGAAAATCACGCGGATCCAACACAGCTTTGTTGTAGGCACAAGTTTATTTACGAGCTGAACCAAACAATCTGATGCGTTTCGGGCATCGGCCCTTGCTCACAGACAGTCAGTGTTGGGAATGGCCACATTTAAATATCCTATGCCCCACAGTGAAAGTGCATTTTTTTCTCATTATATATATATATATATAACGAAACCTGCAACACGCCAACATTCCTCAGCGCGACCAGAACAGGTACAGACCACTCGATGGACTGAGTTGAAGTTTCTCAGTGCTTTATTGATTTAATAGATGGCATCCAGTCAGTCCTGGCCAGTGCCCCAGCATGGCGCATTTCATCAGACAAGGTCATATATCATTTTGTCCAAAAACTACTTTTAAGTACATTCAATCTCGTATTGATGTTTTCAAATTTATTAGAAAGTTAAAACTAGTAAAATGTCATAAGCTTAAAAATGTGAATTCTAGAGCTATGTCTATTAACGCAGGTAATCAACCAAGTGCTCAATTCAAAGTATCTGATGTTCCTGTACTAAGAATGGTGAATGAACTTGCTGATATAAACGATACTGTACCTCAAAGTACCCAGGATTATCTGTTGGATATGGGAATCTCTACTGCTAGAGCAGCCTCTACTCATTTCCGTTACCCCTCCACTTTCGTTCCTATAATGGCAAAAGATGCTATTGACATCTTTGGGGACTGTATTATTGGGGATTTAAAGAATCTACTCAAAACTTGTTTGTTGAAAAATAAACGCAGGCAATATACAGAACAGCAATATTCAGGCCTTATGGAAAAAATCAGTAGCGATAAAAATATTATCGTGAATAAAGCTGATAAAGGCGGAAATATGGTTCTTTGGCCACGATCAATGTATATAGAGGAGGCTATGAAACAACTAAATGATGTTGGTTGTTATAAGAAAGTAGCCTTCCCTCTCTTGATCCGGGTCAAAGAACTAATTTTCAAGGAATTAGCACAGTGGCAAAGGGAGAGTTTTATCAATAAGGATGAGCATAATTTTTTGAAAACTGAATTTCCAATTACTCCCACCCTGTATTTATTGCCCAAAATTCACAAACAAGTTACCTCTGTTCCAGGGCATCCAATATTTTCTGCTTAGGGTAGTTAATTGGAGGCCATGTCCAAATATGTGGATTTTTTTCTCCATGAATACGTTGAGAACCTCCCCTCATTCATTAGGGACACCGGCCATTTCCTGGAAAAACTAAAAGATCTTAAATGGGAAGATGGGTATTGCTTTTTAGTGATGGACATCTATTCCCTATATACTAGTATTGACCACCAGGATGGTTTGAATGCCATCAGACATTTCTTGTCAGATAGGGATGTTTGTTTCTATGAACATAACAAAATGTTGTTAAGAATGACAGAACTTTGCCTGACCAATCATTTTTTTCTTTTTAACAAAGATTTATATCAGCAATTGCGTGGTGTGGCAATGGGGGCGTGTTTCTCCCCCAGCTATGCATGCTTGCATATTGGCTGGTGGGAGAAACGCGTCCTCGCGCACACTCATGCAGAAGAGGTCTCCAGGCATGTCATTAAATGGTGGAGGTTTATTGATGAGGTTTGTGTTGTGTGGAAAGGTTCAAAAGAATCTGCAATGGAATTTGTCACTAACTTCAATGGCAATTCCTTGGACCTCCAATTTACAGCCCAAATTAGCAGTCTTAAAGTGGAGTTTTTAGATGTGGAGATTTATGTGGAAGATAATTGCATCTGCACCAAACTACATAGAAAGGCTACTGCTGGAAATTTAATACTACATGCCAGCAGTGCCCATCCTAGGCACCTTATTAAAAGCATCCCCTATGGGGAGTTTTGGCGTATTAAGAGAATATGCAGCAAAAAGGAAGATCTGGAAAAATGTCTATCAGAATCTATGTGTAGGTTACTTGCCCGGGGATATGACCCTAGGGACTTACAATCAGCATTGGCTAGGATACAAGAATGAGCGATAGTTGATGATGTTAGTAATGAGGATTATAACATCGAGCAATCTGCCGAACCTAAACCAGTGGTAAAACTTATCACCACTTTTAGTAGCCAAGAGAAGCAAATAGGAAAGATTGTAAGTAAACATTGGCCTATTTTAAAGACCGATATGACTTTGGCTCCAGAATTAGAAGCACAACCTACTATCACTTTCAGACGAGCTCCCTCTATGAGGGATGCTTTAGTAAGAATTAGCCCTGAAGGTATCAATTCTGCGAATTGGCTAAGTAATAGGAAAGGTTTTTTTAAGTGCAGTTCATGTAGATCCTGCAAGTTTGGTGATAACAAACAGACGTTTGAGGATCCTTTTTCAAATATGCCTTATAAAATTCTTGGCTATTATACATGAAAAACTGATATTGCAGTGTATATACTCAAATGTACCTGTCAACTTCAATATGTTGGCAGCACCAAGCTCCCTGTTTTTAACCGTATTTTGCAGCACCTGCGAGCAATCGTAAATTCGGATCCCGCATATCCGGTTGCCCGCCATTTTAAATTGGTGCCTCAAAATAACTTCAAGATCTAAGTTATTTTGTAATTGACGCAGTTCCAAAATCTATTAGAGGCGGGAACAGAGAGAAAAAATTGCGCCAATTGGAGAGTCAATACATAATACGGTGAGACACTGAGATGCCAAATGGGCTTAATACAGGGGAAGACCTTGTAAACTTTCTATAACAAATATCAGGTGTGTTGTCAGTATAACTGATGGGCTAATATAAGGTAGCATATTGCACAAAGTGATGACATTTTTATGGTAATTTGTGCTTTCTGCCTGTAAATAGTAACACACTATATGTTCTCCTAATTTTTGCTGCTATTTAGATGAAATACATTTATTATAAATATTTTTCATAATGACCCTTGTAGTACTGTAACAATTGCGGTGTTTTATATTTATTTATTGATGAATTTAAAGTGTAAGTCAATATGATAATTATGAGATTTTTTAACCACATTTTATACTGTGATTTTTATTGGTTTAACTAGGTTCCTATTTTTACTAGTTTTTATCTGGTATTGGTGTAGTTGTTTACTTAATGAATGAATTTCATGTTGGCATACTGTTCATTTCTATATAAATGTATGAATTCCCACAATCTCCACTTTTATGGGTTCTTGTTTGAGTCATGCATAACATATTTGAAGTATCCAATCTCTGTTTCTGTACCTATATTTAATTATGTTATGGGACATCCTTTCTGTAAATAGTTATTATTTTGTTTGCATCCGTTAAGATCATGAAAATTGAATTTATTTGAGTACTATTTATCCTAACAGTACTTTGTATATTGTTTGCACTTGGGTGTACCTATTTTATTCCTCATCGCCCTTATAGGAGTATGACATTAATTTGTCTGTTTCAGCTGGGGGGTTTGATTTTGGGCACTTGCCCTTAATTGTATATTTATTTATACATATTTTGCATGTTATTACTTACAACACAATTGTTGTTAGAATATTAAGTGTCTTCATGCATTTAGCCCGACAGTCTTTCTTTTACTTCTATAAAAGTGATTGGGAGGGATTATGATGAGGTAATGTGGTATTTAAAGGACGCGGGAGTTCTAGCATGTCATGTGATCAAGACCGTGGTAACCCGGTCGAAACGCGTCATGTTGGTGAGAAGAAAATAAATTTGCACTAATTGAAACTAACCCGAGTTGTGGTCAGTTCCTGCTTTGGAAAACGCCGTGGTTGATGAAACTCCATATTGGTGTTTTCACTGGACTTTGGATTTTCATATATGTATATATATATATATATATATATATATATATATATATATATATATATATATATATATATATATATAAAATAACTTTTCCCCCTCCACTGGAAAGGAACTTTGAGCCACACACAGAGCTTTCAATTTGCCGATTTATTGAGGAGTTCAAACAGCATGTGGCAATGTCCTGACGCGTTTCGTTCGCCGTGGAACTTTTTCGAACGTTTGCCGTTCACCTGGTCATGCCGTCTCCACTTACAAGTTCGATGTTATTCAAATCCATTTCCTCTAATGGTCTTTTATTGGGGAATCACTTCCTTTGATAAAAAGGTGCCTTGTGGGACTTGTAGTGCAGATGGCAATCAAACTTAATTCCGTCCAGTGGGTGGTGTAACTTACATGCTTTTGGGGGTTGATAATGTTCTCTGGCAGAAAGTTCTCCCGTGTTAGTCCGCTTTTAGAACTGACACAAGTCCAGTACCGAGGCCAATCCTCGGTGGCACCGCATTCTCCTTAGTCGTTTTGAACGATTCCAACAGTTAGGTTCGAGTCGGAGAATGATGGCGCTCTTGTGGTGGCGCTGGGCTCTTCGGCAGAACCAAGCCGATAATTATAATAACTTTTCCCCCTCCACTGGAAAGGAACTTTGAGCCGCACACAGAACTTTCACTTTGCTGATTTATTGAGGAGTTCAAACAGCATGTGGCAATGTCCTGATGCGTTTCGTTCGCCGTGGAACTTTTTCGAAGGTTTGCCGTTCACCTGGCCATGCCGTCTCCACTTACAAGTTCGATGTTATTCAAATCCATTTCCTCTAATGGTCTTTTATTGGGGAATCACTTCCTTTGATAAAAAGGTGCCTTGTGGGACTTGTAGTGCAGATGGCAATCAAACTTACTTCCCTCCAGTGGGTGGTGTAACTTACATGCTTTTGTGGGTTGATAATGTTCTCTGGCAGAAAGTTCTCCCGTGTTAGTCCGCTTTTAGAACTGACACAGGTCCAGTACCGAGGCCAATCCTCGGCGGCACCGCATTCTCCTTAGTCGTTTTGAACGATTCCAACAGTTAGGTTCGAGTCGGAGAATGATGGCGCTCTTGTGGTGGCGCTGGGCTCTTCGGCAGAACCAAGCCGATAATTATAATAACTTTTCCCCCTCCACTGGAAAGGAACTTTGAGCTGCACACAGAGCTTTCAAAGACCCGATTTATTGAGGAGTTTAAACAGCATGTGGCAATCTCCTGACGCGTTTCGTTCGCCGTGGAACTTTTTCGAAGGTTTGTCGTTCACCTGGTCATGCCGTCTCCACTTACAAGTTCGATGTTATTCAAATCCATTTCCTCTAATGGTCTTTTATTGGGGAATCACTTCCTTTGATAAAAAGGTGCCTTGTGGGACTTGTAGTGCAGATGGCAATCAAACTTACTTCCCTCCAGTGGGTGGTGTAACTTACATGCTTTTGGGGGTTGATAATGTTCTCTGGCGGAAAGTTCTCCCGTGTTAGTCCGCTTTTAGAACTGACACGGGTCCAGTACCGAGGCCAATCCTCGGCGGCACCGCATTCTCCTTAGTCGTTTTGAACGATTCCAACAGTTAGGTTCGAGTCGGAGAATGATGGCGCTCTTGTGGTGGCGCTGGGCTCTTCGGCAGAACCAAGCCGATAATTATAATATCTTTTACCCCTCCACTGGAAAGAACTTTGAGCCGCACACAGAGCTTTCAATTTGCCGATTTATTGAGGAGTTCAAACAGCATGTGGCAATGTCCTGACGCGTTTCGTTCGCCGTGGAACTTTTTCGAAGTTTTGCCGTTCACCGGGTCATGCCGTCTCCACTTA
Source organism: Lissotriton helveticus (assembly GCF_964261635.1). Taxonomy (NCBI): domain Eukaryota; kingdom Metazoa; phylum Chordata; class Amphibia; order Caudata; family Salamandridae; genus Lissotriton; species Lissotriton helveticus. Next base: position 640,964,038 of record NC_136071.1, on the reverse strand, counting down.
CAAGTTCGATGTTATTCAAATCCATTTCCTCTAATGGTTTTTTATTGGGGAATCACTTCCTTTGATAAAACGGTGCCTTCTGGGACTTGTAGTGCAGATGGCAATCAAACTTACTTCCCTCCAGTGGGTGGTGTAACTTACATGCTTTTGGGGGTTGATAATGTTCTCTGGCATAAAGTTCTCCTGTGTTAGTCCGCTTTTAGAACTGACACAGGTCCAGTACCGAGGCCAATCCTCGGCGGCACCGCATTCTCCTTAGTCGCTTTGAATGATTCCAACAGTTAGGTTCGAGTCGGAGAATGATGGCTCTCTTGTGGTGGTGCTAGGCTCTTCGGCAGAACCAAGACGATAATTATAATAACTTTCCCCCCCCCACTGGAAAGGAACTTTGAGCCGCACACAGAGCTTTTAATTTGCCGATTTATTGAGGAGTTCAAACCGCATGTGGCAATGTCCTGACGCGTTTCGTTCGTCGTGGAACTTTTTCGAAGGTTTGCCGTTCACCTGGCCATGCCGTCTCCACTTACAAGTTCGATGTTATTCAAATCCATTTCCTCTAATGGTCTTTTATTGGGGAATCACTTCCTTTGATAAAAAGGTGCCTTGTGGGACTTGTAGTGCAGATGGCAATCAAACTTACTTCCCTCCAGTGGGTGGTGTAACTTACATGCTTTTGGGGGTTGATAATGTTCTCTGGCAGAAAGTTCTCCCGTGTTAGTCCGCTTTTAGAACTGACACAGGTCCAGTACCGAGGCCAATCCTCGGCGGCACCGCATTCTCCTTAGTCGTTTTGAACGATTCCAACAGTTAGGTTCGAGTCGGAGAATGATGGCGCTCTTGTGGTGGCGCTGGGCTCTTCGGCAGAACCAAGCCGATAATTATAATAACTTTTCCCCCTCCACTGGAAAGGAACTTTGAGCCGCACACAGAGCTTTCAATTTGCCGATTTATTGAGGAGTTCAAACAGCATGTGGCAATGTCCTGACGCTTTTCGCTCGCCGTGGAACTTTTTCGAAGGTTTGCCGTTCACCTGGTCATGCCGTCTCCACTTACAAGTTCGATGTTATTCAAATCCATTTCCTCTAATGGTCTTTTATTGGGGAATCACTTCCTTTGATAAAAAGGTGCCTTGTGGGACTTGTAGTGCAGATGGCAATCAAACTTACTTCCCTCCAGTGGGTGGTGTAACTTACATGCTTTTGGGGGTTGATAATGTTCTCTGGCGGAAAGTTCTCCCGTGTTAGTCCGCTTTTAGAACTGACACGGGTCCAGTACCGAGGCCAATCCTCGGCGGCACCGCATTCTCCTTAGTCGTTTTGAACGATTCCAACAGTTAGGTTCGAGTCGGAGAATGATGGCGCTCTTGTGGTGGCGCTGGGCTCTTCGGCAGAACCAAGCCGATAATTATAATATCTTTTACCCCTCCACTGGAAAGAACTTTGAGCCGCACACAGAGCTTTCAATTTGCCGATTTATTGAGGAGTTCAAACAGCATGTGGCAATGTCCTGACGCGTTTCGTTCGCCGTGGAACTTTTTCGAAGTTTTGCCGTTCACCGGGTCATGCCGTCTCCACTTACAAGTTCGATGTTATTCAAATCCATTTCCTCTAATGGTTTTTTATTGGGGAATCACTTCCTTTGATAAAAAGGTGCCTTCTGGGACTTGTAGTGCAGATGGCAATCAAACTTACTTCCCTCCAGTGGGTGGTGTAACTTACATGCTTTTGGGGGTTGATAATGTTCTCTGGCATAAAGTTCTCCTGTGTTAGTCCGCTTTTAGAACTGACACAGGTCCAGTACCGAGGCCAATCCTCGGCGGCACCGCATTCTCCTTAGTCGCTTTGAATGATTCCAACAGTTAGGTTCGAGTCGGAGAATGATGGCTCTCTTGTGGTGGTGCTAGGCTCTTCGGCAGAACCAAGACGATAATTATAATAACTTTCCCCCCCCCACTGGAAAGGAACTTTGAGCCGCACACAGAGCTTTTAATTTGCCGATTTATTGAGGAGTTCAAACCGCATGTGGCAATGTCCTGACGCGTTTCGTTCGTCGTGGAACTTTTTCGAAGGTTTGCCGTTCACCTGGCCATGCCGTCTCCACTTACAAGTTCGATGTTATTCAAATCCATTTCCTCTAATGGTCTTTTATTGGGGAATCACTTCCTTTGATAAAAAGGTGCCTTGTGGGACTTGTAGTGCAGATGGCAATCAAACTTACTTCCCTCCAGTGGGTGGTGTAACTTACATGCTTTTGGGGGTTGATAATGTTCTCTGGCAGAAAGTTCTCCCGTGTTAGTCCGCTTTTAGAACTGACACAGGTCCAGTACCGAGGCCAATCCTCGGCGGCACCGCATTCTCCTTAGTCGTTTTGAACGATTCCAACAGTTAGGTTCGAGTCGGAGAATGATGGCGCTCTTGTGGTGGCGCTGGGCTCTTCGGCAGAACCAAGCCGATAATTATAATAACTTTTCCCCCTCCACTGGAAAGGAACTTTGAGCCGCACACAGAGCTTTCAATTTGCCGATTTATTGAGGAGTTCAAACAGCATGTGGCAATGTCCTGACGCTTTTCGCTCGCCGTGGAACTTTTTCGAAGGTTTGCCGTTCACCTGGTCATGCCGTCTCCACTTACAAGTTCGATGTTATTCAAATCCATTTCCTCTAATGGTCTTTTATTGGGGAATCACTTCCTTTTAATAAAAAGGTGCCTTGTGGGACTTGTAGTGCAGATGGCAATCAAACTTACTTCCCTCCAGTGGGTGGTGTAACTTACATGCTTTTGGGGGTTGATAATGTTCTCTGGCAGAAATTTCTCCCGTGTTAGTCCGCTTTTAGAACTGACACAGGTCCAGTACCGAGGCCAATCCTCGGTGGTACCGCATTCTCCTTAGTCGTTTTGAACGATTCCAACAGTTAGGTTCAAGTCGGAGAATGATGGCGCTCTTGTGGTGGCGCTGGGCTCTTCGGCAGAACCAAGCCGATAATTATAATAACTTTTCCCCCTCCACTGGAAAGGAACTTTGAGCCGCACACAGAGCTTTCAATTTGCTGATTTATTGAGGAGTTCAAACAGAATGTGGCAATGTCCTGACGAGTTTCGTTCGCCGTGGAACTTTTTCGAAGGTTTGCCGTTCACCTGGTCATGCCGTCTCCACTTACAAGTTCGATGTTATTCAAATCCATTTCCTCTAATGGTCTTTTATTGGGGAATCACTTCCTTTGATAAAAAGGTGCCTTGTGGGACTTGTAGTGCAGATGGCAATCAAACTTACTTCCCTCCAGTGGGTGGTGTAACTTACATGCTTTTGGGGGTTGATAATGTTCTCTGGCAGAAAGTTCTCCCGTGTTAGTCCGCTTTTAGAACTGACACAGGTCCAGTACCGAGGCCAATCCTCGGCGGCACCGCATTCTCCTTAGTCGTTTTGAACGATTCCAACAGTTAGGTTCGAGTCGGAGAATGATGGCGCTCTTGTGGTGGCGCTGGGCTCTTCGGCAGAACCAAGCCGATAATTATAATATCTTTTCCCCCTCCACTGGAAAGAACTTTGAGCCGCACACAGAGCTTTCAATTTGCCGATTTATTGAGGAGTTCAAACAGCATGTGGCAATGTCCTGACGCGTTTCGTTCGCCGTGGAACTTTTTCGAAGGTTTGCCGTTCACCTGGTCATGCCGTCTCCACTTACAAGTTCGATGTTATTCAAATCCATTTCCTCTAATGGTTTTTTATTGGGGAATCACTTCCTTTGATAAAAAGGTGCCTTGTGGGACTTGTAGTGCAGATGGCAATCAAACTTACTTCCCTCCAGTGGGTGGTGTAACTTTCATGCTTTTGGGGGTTGATAATGTTCTCTGGCAGAAAGTTCTCCCGTGTTAGTCCGCTTTTAGAACTGACACAGGTCCAGTACCGAAGCCAATCCTCGGCGGCACCGCATTCTCCTTAGTCGTTTTGAACGATTCCAACAGTTAGGTTTGAGTCGGAGAATGATGGCGCTCTTGTGGTGGCGCTGGGCTCTTCGGCACAACCAAGCCGATAATTATAATAACTTTTCCCCCTCCACTGGAAAGGAACTTTGAGCCGCACACAGAGCTTTCAATTTGCCGATTTATTGAGGAGTTCAAACAGCATGTGGCAATGTCCTGACGCGTTTCGTTCGCCGTGGAACTTTTTCGAAGGTTTGCCGTTCACCTGGTCATGCCGTCTCCACTTACAAGTTCGATGTTATTCAAATCCATTTCCTCTAATGGTTTTTTATTGGGGAATCACTTCCTTTGATAAAAAGGTGCCTTGTGGGACTTGTAGTGCAGATGGCAATCAAACTTACTTCCCTCCAGTGGGTGGTGTAACTTACATGCTTTTGGGGGTTGATAATGTTCTCTGGCATAAAGTTCTCCCGTGTTAGTCCACTTTTAGAACTGACACAGGTCCAGTACCGAGGCCAATCCTCGGCGGCACCGCATTCTCCTTAGTCGCTTTGAATGATTCCAACAGTTAGGTTCGAGTCGGAGAATGATGGCGCTCTTGTGGTGGCGCTGGGCTCTTCGGCACAACCAAGCCGATAATTATAATAACTTTTCCCCCTCCACTGGAAAGAAACTTTGAGCCGCACACAGAGCTTTCAATTTGCCGATTGATTGAGGAGTTCAAACAGCATGTGGCAATGTCCTGACGCGTTTCGTTCGCCGTGGAACTTTTTCGAAGGTTTGCCGTTCACCTGGTCATGCCGTCTCCACTTACAAGTTCGATGTTATTCAAATCCATTTCCTCTAATGGTCTTTTATTGGGGAATCACTTCCTTTGATGAAAAGGTGCCTTGTGGGACTTGTAGTGCAGATGGCAATCAAACTTACTTCCCTCCAGTGGGTGGTGTAACTTACATGCTTTTGGGGGTTGATAATGTTCTCTGGCAGAAAGTTCTCCCGTGTTAGTCCGCTTTTAGAACTGACACAGGTCCAGTACCGAGGCCAATCCTCGGCGGCACCGCATTCTCCTTAGTCGTTTTGAACGATTCCAACAGTTAGGTTGGAGTCGGAGAATGATGGCGCTCTTGTGGTGGCGCTGGGCTCTTCGGCACAACCAAGCCGATAATTATAATAACTTTTCCCCCTCCACTGGAAAGGAACTTTGAGCCGCACACAGAGCTTTCAATTTGCCGATTTATTGAGGAGTTCAAACAGCATGTGGCAATGTCCTGACGCATTTCGTTCGCCGTGGAACTTTTTCGAAGGTTTGCCGTTCACCTGGTCATGCCGTCTCCACTTACAAGTTCGATGTTATTCAAATCCATTTCCTCTAATGGTCTTTTATTGGGGAATCACTTCCTTTGATAAAAAGGTGCCTTGTGGGACTTGTCGTGCAAATGGCAATCAAACTTACTTCCCTCCAGTGGGTGGTGTAACTTACATGCTTTTGGGGGTTGATAATGTTCTCTGGCAGAAAGTTCTCCCATGTTAGTCCGCTTTTAGAACTGACACAGGTCCAGTACCGAGGCCAATCCTCGGCGGCACCGCATTCTCCTTAGTCATTTTGAACGATTCCAACAGTTAGGTTCGAGTCGGAGAATGATGGCGCTCTTGTGGTGGCGCTGGGCTCTTTGGCAGAACCAAGCCGATAATTATAATAACTTTTCCCCCTCCACTGGAAAGGAACTTTGAGCCGCACACAGAGCTTTCAATTTGCCGATTTATTGAGGAGTTCAAACAGCATGTGGCAATGTCCTGACGCGTTTCGTTCGCCTTGGAACTTTTTCAAAGGTTTGCCGTTCACCTGGTCATGCCGTCTCCACTTACAAGTTCAATGTTATTCAAATCCATTTCCTCTAATGGTCTTTTATTGGGGAATCACTTCCTTTGATAAAAAGGTGCCTTGTGGGACTTGTAGTGCAGATGGCAATCAAACGTACTTCCCTCCAGTGGGTGGTGTAACTTACATGCTTTTGGGGGTTGATAATGTTCTCTGGCAGAAAGTCCTCCCGTCTTAGTCCGCTTTTAGAACTGACACAGGTCCAGTACCGAGGCCAATCCTCGGTGGCACCGCATTCTCCTTAGTCGTTTTGAACGATTCCAACAGTTAGGTTCAAGTCGGAGAATGATGGCGCTCTTGTGGTGGCGCTGGGCTCTTTGGCAGAACCAAGCCGATAATTATAATAACTTTTCCCCCTCCACTGGAAAGGAACTTTGAGCCGCACACAGAGCTTTCAATTTGCCGATTTATTGAGGAGTCCAAACAGCATGTGGCAATGTCCTGACGCGTTTTGTTCGCCGTGGAACTTTTTCGAAGGTTTGCCATTCACCTGGTCATGCCGTCTCCACTTACAAGTTCGATGTTATTCAAATCCATTTCCTCTAATGGTCTTTTATTGGGGAATCACTTCCTTTGATAAAAAGGTGCCTTGTGGGATATATATATATGACGTACAAGTTGCCTCGCAAAGAAGAACTCAGAGGCTAGAGGGAGTTCAGGGATAACAATTCATTTATTTCACAGGTTCCCAGTGGCGGCGAATGCATTTCGGCTCATTTAGCCTTCTTCAGTGCCCAATCACTGTGGCATGTCCTCCCCCAAGTAACTCCTCCCTGCAGAAATGCTTTGCAGCACCTGGATCTCCTCCCCCTTAGTAGTCGACACACCCTATGCAGTTCGTGTAGATTGAAGAACCACAAGTCCCAGAATGCACAGTCTCGGTCAATCCAGGAGGGTGGCGTGGAGGAGTGAGTTGAACAATAGGTTCGTGCTGACGAGCAGGTAGGTGGTGGTAGGCGCGCAGTCATGGAACCGGAGAAAGTCCACTGCCGTTTCCCTTGGTCCCTCGTATATATATATATATATATATATATATATATATATGGTTTTTTTTCATTGAAAAAATACAAGGGTTACAGGTACGTTATAGTTATGCTGACATTTAATTCCTACAAAACCAGAGAAATTCAGCAGTCATAGTTACCTGATCTAACTATACGTCACGCCCCGCAATGCACTGCTTATGACCTCACATATTACATAACTCATGGCATGGTCAGTGACATCACTGATGACACCTCAACCTGAACTTTCTGTTCAGGTTGCGTCCAGCCAATCAATGCATTCTCAATTTACCGCAGAGTCATTGCAAACTATCTGCAACCACCACAAAATCACTGCGAAATATCCGCGGCCAGAGATATCACTATATTGTTTGTTTTCATTTCTCAAAAACTACTGAATGGATATGCACCAAATAACAAGAATTACAATCTGCGTAACAACATCTACCTTTCTGCCAAATCTGGTGTAATTCCGTCCAGTGGTTCGGACTGTAGGTTTGACAATGCGTTCCTATTGAATTAACATTACAAAAGCACTCTTAGTTTGCGCCCCTATTTCTTGGTCCCCACTGCATGGATCACCTCCAAACTTTCTATGACACACAGAACCTATTTTGACTTTTTGGAAAATTTCATGAAGGTTGGTCAAACAATGCCAAAGTTATAAGCAAGTGAAAAAATTACTTTCCTATGGAAACTAGTTCCTAACTATAACTACGTACTAGCGACCGCCAGTAGGTAATATATATCTAGCTATATTACCTACTGGCGGTCGCCAGTAGGTATATATAGTTAGGATTTTTTCTCTATGGGATTTTTGAAAATTCTATGTCTAATAACTTTGGCGTTTGTGGACGGAATTGGCTGACATTTTCAGGAAAATGGCACATTTTGTTTCTGAGCAGCCCCTGAAAATTGGGGGGGGTTCGTCCAGGGGGGGTTGAGAAAAAAGGGGGGTCCCAAAACGTGTTTTTAACATTGAGTTTTCCATAGGGCGGTTGGCCTCACTTTTAGCCCGAACGGCTGAATGGATTTGCACGAAACTTGGCAAAATTGTAGGGACTGGTAGCCCGATGTGCCTTTTGTAGGTCTCAATATATGTGCTCCAGTGGATTTTGAGAAATTAACGTTTAAAAAAAGATATATATCTGTAACAGCGGACCGGGCAGCGCTCCAGTTCGCTTACTTTTCGCGCAACGGAGCTTTGTGAAGCGAAGCTGATTGGTTCTCCGGCGTCTGTAAACATTCCAAACAGTCCGTAGCGGCCGCCATCTTGTCTCTCGGTAGGATCGAGAGACAAGAGGAGGCCAAAGCGAAGGGGCAAATGACCATAAGGGGGCATAGTAGATTGTCGCTGCCCCCTAGGTTTGATGTGGAGGTTTTAAAAGGGCCCCGCGGGGCAAAAAAAAAAAAAATTAATAATAATCGAACGGCTGAATGGATTTGCACGAAACTTGGCAAAATTGTAGGGACTGGTAGCCCGATGTGCCTTTGCTAGGTCTCAATATATGTGCTCCAGTGGATTTTCAGAAATTAACGTTCAAAAAAAGATATATATCTGTAACAGCGCTCTGCTTCGCGTACTTTTCGCGTTACGGAGGTTTGCGAAGCTGATTGGTTCTTCGGCGTCTGTAAACATTCCAAACAGTCCGTAGCGGCCGCCATCTTGTCTCTCGGTAGGATCGAGAGACAAGAGGAGGCCAAAGCGAAGGGGCAAATGACCATAAGGGGGCATAGTAGATCGTCCCTGACCCCCTAGGTTTGATGTGGAGGCTTTAAAAGGGTCTCGCAGGGCAAAAAAAAAATATACCGTTTTTTTAGTTTTTTTGCGTGGAGTGCGCCCGGTTCGCGAACCGGGAAGCGTTCTGGGGAGCGTACTTTCTTGAAAATTTGTGAAAAAAGTTAGAGTAAAATAATAATTGTGAGTGATCAGATGTAGGGTAGCTCTGAGAAGAGCTTTTGGGTTTATGGTACATTTAGGTACTTATAAGTAGGTACCAATGCACAGTCTTAAATTCAGAATGAAAACTCTGTTGCCCTCATCTGAGAAGTGAACTCCATCTCCTCTGTAGATATCTTGCATGTAGTAACGCAAGTTATTGTTGTACAGGGAGCCCATTCCATGGTCTCTCATGTAAGCTGAAACAGATTTGTTTACATGCTTCCTCGACTTCTCAATTTGTGGACAAAATTGGTTTGACCACCTCCATTTCTGTCTTTGGCATATATTTGAATATACCAAGGCAGTCTGAGGAAAAAGTGCCATCAATTGCTCAAAGGTGTCCTTTAAAAGCATTTCCAGACCTACCCCAGTCAAAGTGCCCAAATCATTACCTCCACAGTGCACAATTAACAGGTCAGGTTTGGGCAAATGCATAAAGGTTTTCACCAATGGTATCAATTGGTGACATTTTAATCCTCTGTGGCCAAACCACTTAATTTCCACATCTTGTAAATTGAGGTTATGTAATTTTCTGTTCTCAGCATACCTGTGAGCCCAGTGGATATAACTATGTCCAACAATCCAGACAGAAAACATGATGAGAGAAGGTTCTGCTGCAGTCAGATGAAGTGTGGCAATGAAATGGCAGTTGAAAAAATTAGAGTTTAAAATGAAAAAAACTGTGGAGTTTCTGTGTTAATGAAGCAGTAACAGTGATTGGTGGATTTTGATTGCTGAAAACAGAAAGTTAGGGTGCATGGATGAGTTCTTTGAAAGATGTATTTTGAATGGTCAATAAATAATCATTAAATGAAAGATTGCAGTGGATACGCAGGTGCACTGAGAGTTCAGAGTTCAATTGCAACATTGTTGTGTGAACTTGCAAACACCAGAGGTCTTGCAAGAGGTGGTTGCTATGCAGAAAAGGCATGAAATGGCAGAGGGGGGAAGGGTTTTCATTTGAAAAAAAGTGAGGGAAGAGTTTTGATTGGGTGACATGAGAGATATGTGTGAAGAATTACAGCATTTCTGTGCTTTTGATAGCTGCAGACTCTGGAGTGCATACCTTTTGCTCTGCTGAAGACAAATTGGTGTGTTTCTGAGACTGTTTTCAAACTCAAAGTATTTGCTAAGGTGAGAAAATATTTCTTTAATTTAGATAGAGAATAGTGTGCTTTAAGGAGAAAATTATGAAGAAAGTTGTGTTTTTCAAATGTTGCTTTGTCTCAAGTGTTTTACAAATAGATTTTGTTTCTTTGAGAAAATGTAATTGGAGAAAATGTGAAGTATTAGTACTGACAGGGTGTTTTTCTGCATAGGAGCTGTGGAGTCTTTTCAAATTATGACTTGAGAATCGTTTTTGAGGAAGATGAATGGTTATAATATTTCTGACAAGGACATAATGGTGTATGCTTCTTTATAATGCAATTGAATGTCTCTGATGTTATTTTTCCCATTTTAATGTAAGACCTTTCTCTGTGGCGCAAATTGCTTGTAAATATGCTCCCACCTGTGCATGGTAAATTTAGATTTTGAATGTTTGTGTCACATAGCCATGTTAAAAGTGAAACAAACATGCTGCAAAGGCAATCAAAAAACGCTTTTATGTGTCTTAAGGACATTTAAAGTAATTTTCCCATGTGCAGTGTTTTGAAATTATGATTTGAAAATCGTTTTTGGGGAAAAGGAATTGTTTTTAAAATTAATAACAAGGACATAATGGTGTATGCTTTTTTATAAGGCAATTGACTGTCTCTGATGTTATTTTTCCCATTTTAATGTAAGACCTTTCTCTGTGGCGCAAATTGCTTGTAAATATGCTCCCACCTGTGCATGGCAAATTTAGATTTTGAATGTTTGTGTTACATAGCCATGTTAAAAGTGATACAAACATGCTGCAAAGGCAATCAAAAAACGCTTTTATGTGTCTTAAGGACATTTAAAGTAATTTTCCCATGTGCAGTGTTTTGAAATTATGATTTGAAAATCGTTTTTGGGGAAAAGGAATTGTTTTTAAAATTAATAACAAGGACATAATGGTGTATGCTTTTTTATAAGGCAATTGACTGTCTCTGATGTTATTTTTCCCATTTTAATGTAAGACCTTTCTCTGTGGCGCAAATTGCTTGTAAATATGCTCCCACCTGTGCATGGCAAATTTAGATTTTGAATGTTTGTGTTAAATAGCCATGTTAAAAGTGACCCAACCATGCTGGAAAGGCAATCAAAAAACACTTTCATGTGTCTTAAGGACATTTTAAGTCATTTCCTCATGTGCAGTGTTTTCAAATTATGATTTGAAAATCGTTTTTGGGGAAAAGGAATGGTTTGTAAATTTATGACAAGGATATAATGGTGTATGCTTCTTTATAAGGCATTTCTGTGTCTCTGATGTAATTTTTCCCATATTATATTAAAAGACCTTTCTCCGTGGGCCACATTCATTGTAAATATGGTCACACTTGTGCATGTTAATTTTGGTTTTTACTGTTTGAGTTACATAACCATGTTAAAAGTGACCCAAAAAAATTGCAAAGGCTTTCAAAAAACACTTTCATGTGTCTTAAGAACATTTTAAGTAATTTCCCTGTGGGCAGTGTTTTCAAATTATGAATTGAAAATCGTTTTTGAGGTAATGGAATGTTGTTAAAATTTATGTGCGCCATATGCCCCCAAATTTCTTTTTCAGGGGTGCAGCAGGGTGTTCTTGAGACACACATGCACCCTTGGAAAAATTCCTAATTTGCGATGAGCTAATTGCTAATCGCAAATTGCACCTTCATTCCTATGAGCCTCCTAGCCCATGGAAATGAATGGGTAATTTGCAATTAGCAATTTGCTCATTGCAAATTAGGAATGGTAAAGAATTGCTATTTATTCCTTAAAATTTGCTATTTTGGAAATGCAAAATAGTTATATGATACATATGCCGGTTGATGTCTAACAAGATAAGAAGCTTAGGGATACATTTATGATGACTGGCGCAATGAAGTGGACATTACTTACTTCATTGGTAGAGCTTTACATGTATTATGTCCTCTGTATTCTTCATCAAGCGTAACTTTAATCTGCAATCCTGAGTAGGCCTCACCTTAAACAAACCTCTGGATAGGCCACACCTTATCGTCATCATGAATTAATCATTTAAAATGCTAGGGACAGATTTATGATAGGTGTATGCCTCTTTTGCGCCACTGTGCGTCACTTTTATGATGCAGTGGCGGTGCAAAAGATTTGCTATGAGGCGAGAAAATTACAAATTGATGCATTTAGGCAGATGTGTCATGGTGTAAAAAAAACGTGCCACATGAAACCGATGCAGCAGTGATGCAAAAGATGCACCATGTTGCAAGACAGGCCTCACTTGGGGTCATATGTATCAAGCTAATTACCATTCGCAAAGATCAAAATTCTGCAAATTTAAGCCTTTGCGAATGCTAATTAGACAAATGGTATGTATCAAACAAGTTTGATGCAAAATAAGGAATAGCAAAATTTGCTATTCCTTATTTTGCGATTGCACTGAAGGATTTGCAAATTTTGTGATTCCTTAAATGCAATGTATCAAACTAAAAATATGTAAAAAATGACATTAAGGATTTGGAAACTACCACCAACTTCTAGTTGGTGGTAATTTGCGAATTCTTTTCAAAAATAATTTTTTTAAAAAAAACAAAAGGTGCCACATGACGCCAATACATGCCCTTAGGGCATGTATGTGCGCCATATGCCCCCAAATTTCTTTTTCAGGGGTGCAGCAGGGTGTTCTTGAGACACCCATGCACCCTTGGAAAAATTCCTAATTTGCGATGAGCTAATTGCTAATCGCAAATTGCACCTTCATTCCTATGAGCCTCCTAGCCCATGGAAATGAATGGGTAATTTGCAATTAGCAATTTGCTCATTGCAAATTAGGAATGGTAAAGAATTGCTATTTATTCCTTAAAATTCGCTATTTAGGAAATGCAAAATAGTTTGATGGTACATATGGCGGTTCATCTGTAACAAGATAAGAAGCTTAGGGATAGATTTATGATGACTGGCGCATCACCAGGGATGTGCCAGTCATCTTGCGCCGCTGTGCCGCCACCCATTGTGTGCTGCATTTACAATGCGGCGCAGCATGGGGCAAAAATGGCACAGATGCGTGACGTATCTGTGCTGTAAAGGTGGCGCATTGCTGGAATTGTATCGCAAGTGCGATGCAGCTCAAGCAAGGCTCAGGGGTGCCCCATCTCCACAATGTTGCGTCAAGACCTATGCCTGCTTAAAGCAGGCGCAGGGTTTTGACGCAGCTTTCTCCTATCTGATTGTAAATACGGCACACCATGGGTGGCAGAGCAGCGGTGCACGTTAACTGGTGCATGCCTGGGGATGTGCCATTTAACATAAATCTGCCCCTTTACATTTAAGTATGTGCAGGGGACACAGAGTTGGTGAGGCTTATCCAAGGTTAAGAAGAGATGAGTCCTGTTCACTGAAAAATTAGACATAGGCTTCACCTGCTCAGCATCGCTGGACATGGCTAAATAATAGCTGCAAAATGTTACTCTTGTTAAACAATTTTACTATTATAATCTCTGAGATTTGTCTCTTACTCTGCAACATCTCATTGTTGTTATCTTTCTTTAAAGATAAAGACAACATCAACATGAGCGACAATCTGCAATCAGTTGATTTTGACCTCATCATTGAACTTGTAATTGAAACATCAGTGGATGTTGATCCCTTGGATGATTTAAATCCTGAGGATGAAGAAGAGCGTGATGAGGATGCAGATTTGTCCGAATTATATGACATAGGGTGGGAAGCTGACCTGCTTGAGCCTATGGAACTATAAACATTTATTTTTAAAATTTATAATAAATAAAAAGTAAAAGTGTAAACCGTTTAATTTAAAAATAAAGACACCTTCAAAAACAGGTTATGTGTAGTGTCTTCAATAAAATATTAAAATATGCTCATAAAATTAGATCAGATTCACATATAAAATAGCACAGGTAACATGAATATAAATTCCATTTCTTTTCTGCTATTTCTGTATTGTAAATTTGCCAAGGACTAAAAAATCTTCTATTTAAAATGTCAAGTAGTGTGTTAAGTTTTTGATCACTGTTATTGATTTACTGTTTGGTAATAGTGGTTAATAACATTTTTTAATATATTTTACCACAGATTCAACTGCAGATCATTTCAACATTTCACCATGCCAACGAAAGAAAGAGAGAGAAAGGCTGCAAAACGTCAAAGACAGCAGGCCAATCAAAAGAAGCAGCAGTCCTCTAACAAAAAGATTTGTCAAGTCACGAAGAAAGCACCGGGTAAGAGTACGAAAACATTCATAAGAAATATGTGTAGTAAAAAAAAATATTACTACAGAAAATGTTTCAGTCCATAAAAAGAGAAGCAATTCAAATGGAAAGGAAAGGCCAATCAAAAATGTTACTGCTAGAGCAAGAGATAACTCTGTGCATGATAGTAGAAGGAAACAACAGTTTAGGGACATTCGTAAACGAATGTTCCGCAACAGGATAATTGGCAATTTGTTAAAAAATATTAAGAAAGGTCAACAGAAAGTGGTTTTTTATAAGAGAAAAAAAAAAGTTGAGAAAGTTATTGATCAGGCATTTGAAATTAAATGTAAGTTATTTATTTTGATAATCAATAGAATTAGGAAGCTAAACAAGGCAATTTATGATTTCAAAAGAAATAGTAGATGGAAGAGAATAGTTAATCGTAGTAATTTTTGTGAAGTTTTTTCTGGAGAATGGATGCATAGTTCAAGCTCTGAGGCATTTTTTAATGAGGAGAGTTATTTCCAGGATAATGATTTGGTGCATGCAGTTGACACCAGTGGTCGTGCTTATGAAGTGAAAGATGGTTGTCCAGTTGAAAAAGAAAAACTTGTGACAATAGAGGCAGAAGAGGTGTTAGGTAATGAGGTTTTAGGAAGACGTGCTAAGGGTCCTGTGTACACCTGGAAGTGTAGTAGTATTTGTAGTGTGCGACAGGATTCCATCAATTTGCTTTGTGATTTTGTACGGTCATTTAATAAGAAAAGTTTGAAGCAGAAAATGATGTTGTTGCAAGAATTAGATCCTTGCAGAGTGAGGGAAGTGACAGGTTTGCATGGTCATTCACTGGCTTGTCTTTCCAGGAGAGTATGCCAGAGTGTTTTTCATCATTTCAGGATGCTAGCAGTGCATCATAATAAAGTGAGGAAATTAGTTAGAATGTTGTATTATGCTAAGAGTCCAGCAATTATGCTTAAACAATTATGCGCTGCTCTTTTGCATGGTTCTGAAATAGATGTGAAGAATATATGAGAAGAAATTGAGTTTTGTTACTTTGGAAGTAAAGAGGAGAATGTTGAAATTGACCAAGAAGAAGCGGGTAATGTGGAAGATAGTGTACAGGTTTCCAGTACAGATAATTTCCAGAGGGAAATTGCGACGTTTCAGGTCAAATCAAGTGAGAGGCCAAATTTCACTTGTGTGTGTTGTCGACGCACTTATTATAAGAATCAGACTAAGTTAGTGGATTTATATGCAAAAAGTGAAAGGGAAAATAATAGTGAATGGAAGGATTTCACAACATACTTGATGGTAGAAAATTGTTTTGATTTGGGATTGGATCAACGTGTGTGTACTTATTGTTGTAACAAATTAAATCAAAACCAGATGCCTGCTAGAGCAGTTCATAATAATCTGGAATTGATTGAGATTCCTTCTGAATTGAAGGATTTAAATACTTATGAATCTATTTTGATTCAAAGTATCCATCCCTTTCAGGCTATTGTAAGAATGGAGCCAAAGACAGGGAAATTGCCTCCATCAGATTTACAGAGAGGATTAAAGGGAAGAGTTGTTTATTTGCCTCTAGATTTGAAGAAAAACATTAACACAATTGGAGTAGAAAAAGTGGACGAGGAACCTCTGGTTATCTTAGTTAATGGGGTTCCGACAAAGAATAAGAAAATATGGCAAGATTTAGTAGATGTTAGGAAAGTTAAAAAGGCAACATTGTATTTGAAAAAAAATAATAAATTCTATAAGAATGTATATGTTGCAGAAGAGGAAGTAAGTGAGGAAGAGGATAGCGATTTGTGTGCTGGTCAAATTGAGAAAGTAGAACCCTCTACTAGTAAAGAAATATATGAACATTATAGTGTTCATCCTTTGCATTCCAAGGAAGTCATGGGGAATGCTATTGAGTTGTTTCAAATGAAACAAGCCAAAGGGAGTCCCATTAGTGTTTGGGAGGAAAGTTTGGAAGCTCGGTGTTTTCCACAGCTTTTTCCAACAGGTCAGGGAGGAAGATATGATGAGCGACCTCATCAAATTCCTGCTTCTGAATACCGGACTTTGCGATTGTATGCAGGAGATGCTAGGTTTCGACAATGCATTCCTTATTTGTTTCATCTCCTGTTTGAAAGCGATCTGTCTGGACTGTCATATGCAGTGAACCACATCTTGAAAAGTGGTATACACATGCAAAACATCTCGGCAAGTGACTTTATGGATAAAGTCAATGTCCAAGACAGTATTTTGGATTCTCACCTGATTAATCTCATGGCGTGTCAGCGTGGTACTAATGAGTACTGGTACCGTCGTCATGGTGATTTAAAATGTATGCTGAGGAACTTAGGTACTCCCACATGGTTCCTCACTCTGAGCTGTGCCGAGTATGGCTGGGAAGACTTACTTGAATTTCTACGAGAGGCAAATGCTAACGTAGATAACATCGAATTCAAGACACCCGGAGAACTGTGCTCTTTGGATCCAGTCAATGTATGTAGGTACTTCAATCATAGATTTGAAGCTATGATGTCTTTCATCATGAATAAGAAGAATCCACCTCTTGGAGAGGTGTTGGATTTCTTCTGGAGAAAGGAGTACCAAGCAAGAGGTGCTCCTCATATACATATGTTGCTGTGGATCAAGGATGCACCTAAATTTGGAACGGATCCAGAAGACTCAGTGATGAGTTTCATCCAACAGTATTCTACGTGTGCTGTTCCAAACGCAAAGGAGAAGAAAAGCCTAAGAGAAAAAGTTCTGCGTTTCCAAAGCCATCGATGTGGAAAGTACTGCCGTCGTAAATTCCGAAACAAGGACAAGTTCTACACCAAATGTCGTTTCGGCTTTCCACGACCGGTGATTTCTAAAGGAAGAGTAAACAGTTTGATGTCTTCGCTGCGACATAATGTGATGAAGAAATCACCTAAAAACACATACAATTTGAAGAGGAACGAAGAGTCCAAGTACATCAACGACTACAACCCGGTGATTTTGTCCATGTGGAATGCTAACATGGATATACAGTTTGTGGCTGATAACTGTATGGCTGTGGCTCGGTATGTGACATCTTACATCACCAAAAAAGAGAAGACAGAATTGAAGGATATGTGGGAGGACATTTCCCATGAAAAGAGCCTCAGCAAGAAGTTGTACAGTTTCAGTCTGAAGATGTTGTCGCATCGAGAAATCGGAGCTTACGAATGTTCTGACCGGTTGTCTTCAGCAAGTCTCTATGCCAAGTCCAGGAGTATCGTTTGGGCGAGTGTTGGTCTTGCAGCAACGCGTAATCGAGTTCTGAAACCTGTGCGGGAAATTGAGTATTTTGCGGAAAAGGAGCCAAACAGTACCGACATTTTGAAGAGCAACATGTTGGATACATATTATCCAAATCGAAGCAGTCACCTCGAGAATGTTTGTCTGTATGAGGTTCTGCAAAATTACATATTCAAGAGGAACATCAAAGAAGATACTGAGAAAGGAGTGTATGCTGTAATAGGAAGTGAGGGATGTCTGGTCTATTTAGCACTTTTGCAACTTTTTAAGCCATGGCGTGCAGAAGAGGAACTGCTTGGAGATTTCCTTTGTTACGAAGACTCATTCAATGCTGCCAAGGAGACCATAGAATGTCCTGCTTTTCCCAAATATGTAGAAATGTTGAATGTGGAAATTGAGCAGGAAGCAACGATTGCAGCCGAGATTGCCAGAGACAGTTCTCAGGACAGTCAGAGTTCTGCTTCATTGAGTCAGGATCCACTAGGAGGACCTCTTATCGAAAATGAAGCTGCCACTGCTATGAATGAAGTGGAAAGAGCCATGGCACATGCTCAGGAGGATGCGGTTAACTTAGAAGAGTTGGAAAGACAACTCAACGTTGAGCAGAGGAAAATATATGACGAACTTACCATGCAAATTGATCATGGATTAAGTCATGACAAGAAAGAGTGCTCATGTACGTCGTTGAAGCCTGTCCGACTGTATGTGAGTGGAGAAGCAGGAACTGGAAAAAGTTTCCTTATTAAAGCAATTTCATGTTATTTGCAGGAAAGGACAGAGTCATCGCTGTCTTGTGTTGTCACCGCTCCAACTGGACTGGCAGCACATAACATTAAAGGGATTACTTTACATCGTTTACTGATGCTGCTAGTGGAGCATGACAACAAATTAGAATATCACAAGCTATCTGGAGATGCTTGTTTTGAAGTTTCAAGAGTCTTGAGGAAAATGAAACTTCTTATCATTGACGAAGTAAGCATGGTTTCCAATGTCATGCTTGCCTTTGTGCATTTGAGAATGCAAGAAGTTCTCAAAACAGAGTATGATGTGTTATTTTGTGGCAAACACATCATTGTTTTCGGAGATCTTCTGCAGCTGACACCAGTGAAAGGGCAACCTGTGTTCAAAATGCTCACGCATGAAGATACCAGGAAGTGCTTAGGGAGCATTGGCAACGTCAATATATGGTTAAACTTCAATTATGCTGAACTGCATGAAAATATGCGTCAGGCAAAGGATGAAGTTTACAAGACTATTCTACAAGATGTTAGAATTGGAAAAGTGACCGAGCATGGGAAAGAAGCTTTACATGCACGATTACTGACAAATTTATATCCAGACGAAGATGTTGTGCCTGAGAATATTTTTCAGAAAGTTACTGAGAAAAAATCTGGAATATGTTTGATGCCAACTCTTGCAGAATGTGCCAAATTCAACAACAAAATGTTGCATTTAGAAAAGCAAGAGATTGTGAAACTGGAAGCTATTGACAGAGTAGAGCATATGGGATCAACAATTATTTTGTCTGAGAATCTGAAAACAAAATTGGATTCATTAGAGAAGAGTATATCTAAAACTGCGGGTTTTGAAAAGACTCTGAATGTGTGCTTGAACTGCCGTATAATTTTAAGAAGGAATTTACATGTTGAAAGAGGTCTGGTAAATGGATCAATGGGTAATGTTGTTGATTTTGTGAAATACAGAAATAGAGATGGAATTGAATTTTTAAAAATTAAATTTGATGGCCTTGAGGAAGTACAGCTAATTGCTCGTTGTTCTGCTAGATTTTTGCTTGTAAAAGACTTATATGTTCGTCGTAAGCAGTTTCCTGTTTGCTTGGCATATGCGGTGACAATCCATAAATCGCAAGGTTTAAGTGTAGACTGTGCATTGGTGAATATTGGCAGTTCTGTGTTCAAGGAGGGTATGGCATATGTGGCATTGTCACGAGTTAGAACTTTATCGGGATTGTACTTGATTGAGTGTGATGTCACAAACATTTGTGCGGATCTAGATTGTGTTAAGGAATACAATAGGTTAAGAGGAGAGTATGCGCCACATTTGCCTCAGTATCCTTTGTTTGAGAAACGTGTGGTAGGCCGGAAACGAAGAAATGTGACCAATACTGGGGAGGTTGTAGCAAAAAGACGAAAAGTCGATGAACCTGAAATTATAAGCAGAAACAAAAAGGATTCTGTTGAAGATGTTGTTGGTTTTCAATTTGAAAACAGTTCTGGTGTCAACTGCTATGCTAATGTAGTGGTTAATGTTTTGTTTTCTCTAGAAAATGTAAAAGAAGAGATTGTGGTCAATTCTGATCAAAGATTTTGCAGTTTGTTAAATTCTGTGTTAGAGAAATGTAGCACTGATAGAACAAACATAGAAAGTGTGTCTGAAATTCGAAATCTGTTAGACAGATGTTCAGGCCAAACACAATTCTCTCAAAATAGTCAGCAAGATTGTCAGGAGTTTTTAATGTATATCCTTGATGTATTGCATGATGAAGGTGTGAATGTAGATCACCTGTTTGGGCTTTCTTATCAATGGCAGCATGACTGCGAGAACTGTAGGGTATCAAGTACTACTAGTGTAGACTCAGAAAGATTTATATATTTAACTTTGCCAGACAGTAAATCAGTCTCTTTTAATAAGCTAGTAAAAGCAGCTGATCACAACATGGAGTGTAGCCAATGTAAATCTGAAATGATGTCCACATTATTTATACGAACATATGGCCAGTATGTCATTTTAATGTTCCAACGATGTAGGCCTGATGGAACAAAATTGACAACTTTAATTAAAAAATTTGTGGCTTCACAGTTGTCAATATCAGGAAGGACTTTTGTAACTGTAGCAATTATATATCATGATGGTCCTTTAATAACATCAGGACATTATACAGCTTATTTAAAGTGTAGAAATGGCTGGTCATTCTGCAATGATTCTGTTTTAATTTTCAAAAAAAAATTGCCGTATGACCTTAAAAACTCTTACCTGGTGTTTTTAAAACCAAAATTTTAGGGAAAGAATCTCGGGATGTGCTCTGAGGAATTTCAAGAAGTTCTAATGGCTCCTACACGATTTGGCCTTGAGGATAAGTGTAGTACAGAGACATAACTTCTTACCATAACACTGGACGTCATGGAGAAATACGTGCACTTTGAATGAGTTCAGAAAAACTGTTTCTTTTTATAAGCTAATTGAAGCAGCCAATCAAAACATGGAGTAGAGGGAATGTAAGTCTGCAATGCTGTCTACTGTTTTACATTGCTTTGTCATTAAAAGTGATGTAGAGAATTAAATAATTGTACTAGTCATAAAGGTAGTGTAAGTCTGCTTCATAGTAAGCAGTATCAGTGTGATAGGAAATGTAGAACATGATTGAGCAAGAAGGGGAAGATATTACTAGTCCAGGATTGTGAAAATGATCTTCAACATTTTAATTGTGAAAGTTGCGGAAATACAACATGACGGGATTGGCTTAAAAGAATTCTAAGAGTTATAAATGGCTCAGACACGATTTGGCCTTGTGGAAACGTGTGGTAGAGAGCGAGAAGTCATTTATTGTATGTAACATGTTTTTGAAAACGATGGAGGTTTTCTTTCAGAAAGTGGCGGGTTGAAAGTAATAACAGCACAACAGAGTGTAAGCTGTTTATAGGACATCCTTGGCCGTCATGGAAAGTAAGTTAACTTTAAGGAGTTCTGAATTCTGATTTGTTATGTTGTATGGGTTTTGATTGTGTTTTTTTCTCCCCGCTGTTATATGATGAATACCTTCAAGTCACTGTTTTAGTGAAATTTGATACATTCTGAGAACAGCAAAAATAAACCATTTAACATGTATAATTAATTCTGTTCTGTTTGCATTTATGATGTACATGTAGAACTGTGTAGGAGGCATGGAGAAGGTGAGGCTTCTGTAAGTGTCAAAGTTGTTGCGTACAGTGCTCATATTCTACGTAGTCTTTTATATTTCATTACTTTCACTGTTTCTGACTGATCTAAAAAATTTTTTTTAAAAAGAACAGTAAGTATAAGGGAAGGAAACAGACAGTTATGTTAAAAGAAACACAGCTATAGGGAATAAACTAGGGATACTGTTACCCGCAATCCTCTGCTGATGATGTCACTGAGCATGTCATGAATGATGTAATATGTGACATCATCAGCAGTGGATTACGGGTAATAGTATCTCTAGTTTACTCCCCTATAGCTGTCTTTCTTTTAACATAACTGTCTGTTTCCTTCCCTTATACTTACTGTTCTTTTTAAAAAAAAAAATTTTTGGTTCGCTTCCGGTTCGCGTACCGGGGAGCGAACTGGGAAGCGAACTAAGAGAAATAGAGGTTGGCACAGTTCCAAATATTGTACCAATTTTTTAATAACGGGGAGGTAGTTCTGAAAAGAACTTTTTTTTAAATTGTTTTTGTTGTTTTATATTTGTTTTATTATTTTTCTGAATTTTTTTTTACTTTATTTGAATTTTTCTGAACAGTTTTATATTTTTTTGTTTTTTTTTCGGAGGGGGCAACGAAAACGATTCATTGTAAAGGGCTCAACAGGAGCAACAAAACAAAAAAAAAGAATTTATTGTTTGGGGCGTTTCGGACAAACATGAGCATGATTGTCAATAGCTCTGTTGATCAGAGTGATGCTACTTTCTCCGTAGCAAATGAATCCACTGCAATGTACGCAGACTTGTTTTACTTCACGAAATCTCGTTTGTATATTTGGCACCATCTCCCTGCCCTCTGGTCCCGTTACTTCCGGTACAACAGATCTTCTGGCCATAATAGGGAGATTATCTAGGTCGTTACGAAACTGTGCAGCACTGTAGTTGTTAGGATGCCACCTAGTCATATGGCGATGCATTGTGTAGTTTCCGAAACTGTATTTTTTGTCGGTCCCTCTGGACAGTCTATCTTGACATATAAGGCAAGTTACGTATCTTGCATTTACTTTTTTCTGACCTTTGGGAATTTAAAAAAATTGCCAAATGAAGTTTTCTTTCCGGTGAGACGTCCTGGGCTCCTCAGGCAAAAAGTGCCTCTCTTCGTGCTCGTCGTCCTGTTCCTCTTCTTCCTCTTCTTGCTGAATTATAACTTTAGCAGGTGGTCCACTCTTCCTTGGATGTGGTGGAGGTGGTGGGGAAGCACCAGCTGAAGCTACTAAAGAAGCCATTGCTCACTGGTAACAAAGGGTCTTTCTCTCACAATGATGAAAGTCAGAGTGAGGAAAGAAGGAGGGATTTTCATCATTTGGGAAAAACAATAGTTCTCAACCAATGAAAAGTGTTCATTTTAGATTATATGACCTAGTCTTACATCATTAGGAAACCAAAAGTGAAATGAACCAATGAAAAGTGTTATTACCAAGTCACATGACCTGCTGTGTTTACGTTACGCGCTTTGCAGGGCCTCCCGGTTTGCTTCCAGAAACCTGTGCTTTGCGACTCGGTAAGCGTACCAGTTCGCTAACGTAGCACGTCATATGACGTATCACGCGACAACGCGAAACGTCATGCGGACGGGAGGCGTCACGATGTTGTTTTCTAACGCGGCAGTTGCGGTAAAGAAACGTTTACCGGATCGCGGTCTATTTCGCGGCATCAAGGTCAGCTAACGGGAAGCTTCCCGATTCGCGAAGCGGGAACGAAGAAAAAAAAATATTTAAAAAAAAAGTTATTAATAAACATATAAAATATATTTTTGGATTTAAAGAAGAATACATTTTACAGCTACAGATATTAGCTGTTAAAAAACCAATGAAATTCACTGAAAAAAACCATAGGTTATAGACCATATATAGTTAGGAATTAGCATTTACAAAACGTTGAAAATTCACTGAAAAAACCATAGGTTATAGACCATATATAGTTAGGAATTAGCATTTAGAAAACCTTATTTTACTCACACAAAACCATTGAAATTCCATATATAGTTAGTTGCACTAACTATATATCGCGCACCCGCAATCCACTGCTGATGATGTCACATATTACATCATTCATGACATGGTCAGTGACATCACTGATGACATCACTGATGACATCTCAAATGACATCACTGATGACATCACTGATGACATCTCAAATGACATCACTGATGACATCATGACACACCAATACCAGTTACTACATACGCACTCACTGATTCCTACGTCTACACACACATTCACTCATTCACCCATACAATCACTCATACATACAGTCACTTATTATTACAACACTATCATATGCACTCATACACCTATGCAGACAGTCACACACTGCCACTCATCCATGGAGTTACTCACACACCAAGTCAGTCCTGTAAAGAATCAATCACACTTCCATTTCTTCATCTATACAGTTAAACACAGAACACCATACGTCAGTGACATCACTGATGACATCACTAATGACATCTGAAATGACATCACTGATGACATCTCAAATGACATCACTGATGACATCATGACACACCAATACCAGTTACTACATACGCACTCACTGATTCGTACGTCTACACACACATTCATTTATTCACCCATACAATTACTCATACATACAGTCACTTATTATTAGAACACTATCATATGCACTCATACACCTAGTCAGTCCTGTGAAGAATCAATCACACTTCGATTTCCTCATCTATAGTTAAACACAGAACACCATACTTTTCACACATATACTAACACATACTTACTCTCTTATACAATCACTGATACAAGTACACATTGATATGCACAGAGTCACGCACCTCCCAGCCAGCCACACACACACTCAGTCTTCCATACATCCAGTCATTCTTCAATATGTAAAACGTATTTAAACTTTACAAAAACACACAGACACTAGATGATGTCATCAGTGATGTCATTTGAGATGTCATCAGTGATGTCATCAGTGATGTCACTGACCATGTCATGAATGATGTAATATGTGACATCATCAGCAGTGGATTGCGGGTGCGCGATATATAGTTAGTGCAACTAACTATATATGGAATTTCAATGGTTTTGTGTGAGTAAAATAAGGTTTTCTAAATGCTAATTCCTAACTATATATGGTCTATAACCTATGGTTTTTTCAGTGAATTTTCAAGGTTTTGTAAATGCTAATTCCTAACTATATATGGTCTATAACCTATGGTTTTTTCAGTGAATACATATATATATATATTCACTGAAAAAACCATAGGTTTAACACTGGTTATAGTTAGGAATTAGCATTTAAAAAACCTTTGAAATTCACTAAAAAAAACATAGGTTTCACACCAGTTATAGTTAGCTGGACATTTTACTCATACAAAACCATTGAAATTCCCACGTTATAGTTAGTTGGACTCACTATAACTCGCGCGCCCGCAATACACTGCTGATGATGTCACATATTACATCATTCATGACATGGTCAGTGACATCACTGATGACATCACTGATGACATATCAAATGACATCACTGATGACATCACTGATGACATCTCAAATGATATTACTGATGATATCACTGATTACATCATCCAATAAATGTGTGTTCCTGTAAGTTTAACATTTAAAATGTGTTTAACATATTGTAGAATGAGTGTATATATGAGTGTTTGGATAATGGATTTAGTAGGTGCGTGACTGACTGTATGAGTGGGAGATTAAATGTGTCTTACTGAATGCATGGGTTAATGACTAAAGTGTTAGAATGTGTGCATCATTATGTCTGTTGTTGTGTAACCTGCTGAATGTATTGATTAGTAGCTATATGACTGGCTATATGGGTTAAAGATTGACAACCCAAGTATTTGTATGCGAGGGTGAGTGTGAGTGGAGGTGGCTGGGAGGTGTGTGACTCTGTGGATAGATGTGTGAGCAGTTGATTCACTTGGTGTATGGGTTCAAGAGTGCATGAGGAAACAGCTGTATAGGCGGTTTACTGTTTGCATGGGTGTGTTGGTGACTGAATGGATATCTCAGTGCTACATGTCCAAGTAAGTACATATGTAAAACACAGTGCATGTGAGAGTTGTCATATATAAATGACTATATATAACAACCTGTGATTGCATGAGTGACTGTATCTATCAATATGTACTTGTATCAGTGATTGTAAAAGACAGTAAGTATGTGTTAGTCTATGTTTAAATAAGCAAGGTTTTGTGTGTATAACTGTATAGTTGTGGAAATGGGAGTGTGATTGATTCTTTACATGACTGACTAGGTGTGTGAGTAACTCCATGGATGAGTGGCAGTGTGTCAGTGTCTGTATAGGTGTATGAGTGCATATGATAGTGTTGTATTGATGAGTGACTGTATGTATGAAAGATTGTATGGGTGAATGAGTGGATGTGTGTGAAGACCTAGAAATCAGTGAGTGTGTATGTGGTAAGTGGTTTTACTGTATCAATGGTTTCAGGAATGGTAGTTTGTATTTAACACTAGGTGTATCATAGGTTAGATAAGAGTGTGAGGAGGTGTATTGTATTATCACATGGATGATGTAATCAGTGATGTCATCAGTGATGTCATTTGAGATGTCATCAGTGATGTCATCAGTGATGTCACTGACCATGTCATGAATGATGTAATATGTGACATCATCAGCAGTGGATTGCGGGCGCACGAGTTATAGTGAGTCCAACTAACTATAACGTGGGAATCTCAATGGTTTTGTATGAGTACAATGTCCAGCTAACTATAACTGGTGTGAAACTTATGGTTTTTTCAGTGAATTTCAAAGGTTTTTTAAAAGCTAATTCCTAACTATAACGAGTGTTAAACCTATGGTTTTTTTAGTGAATTTCAAAGGTTTTTTAAAAGCTAATTCCTAACTATAACGATTGTGAAACCTATGGGTTTTTTCAGTGAATTTCAAAGGTTTTTTAAAAACTAATTCCTTTATATATTGAGTTTGTAACATACGATTTTTAAACAGTTTTTTATTAGCTGTTTTTTATAACTATTAATTATTATTTTAAAAAAATATATATATTTTTTCAATGTATTTTTCATGTTTTTTTTAATCATTTTGTCCGCGGGCGCTCAGGGTGTGCACACCGGTAAGCTTACCCGTATCATTTTGACTTGGAGCGCTCAGGGTGCGCGCACCGGTAAGCTCTCCTGAGAGCGCAGCGAGAGTGCTATTTCTGCGTTCGTAAAAAAAATATGTATGAAAACTAAATAATAATACAAGACATTCAGTACCATACTTATAAAAGTAGTATTTTAGATTTTCCGAATGAAAATGTTTTGCATTTCCGTAAAGCTACAAAAACGTCATTCAGGCGCGCCGCGTAAGCGCCCCCGGAATTGCCTATGTTCGCCCCGCGTAAGCGCCCCCGGAAGCGCTCCGGTGCGCGCAGCGTAAGTGCGTCAAGTCATGTGACCTTAAAATAACTCTTTTCATTGGTTGTTAACAGTTTTTTTTACAACTAATGAAAACCCCACCCTTTTCCTTCACTTCTTCTTTCACTTTGGAGACAGCAAGACCTGTTTTTTTTTGTCCTACCATTTTGTGGAAAGAATGGCTGCCAGAGCACCCAGCAGCAGTGAGGAGTCAGATGGTTTCATTGATGAAGAGCTTCCTCAGCCCAAGGTCAAGGAACATTTTATTTGGAAGTTTTTTTCGATACCTGAAGGATTAAAAAAGGTGAATGCTCACAAAGTTGAATGTAAAATCTGCCAAACTGTGCTTTGCCGAGGAGACCTCAGAAGGAAGTACAGTTTTGGAAATTCAACAATGATTCGCCACGTTCAATGCAGGCATCCTCAGAACTATGCCCGGGAGAGTGTTCGAGACCTGGCACGTAATCCCCCAAGGGATGGTGCCTCTACATCAACAGGAGGAGCCACAACATCAGGGAGAGGACGTGCAGCGGAATTAGAGATGATTCCGAACATTCAACCTGTTTTTAATGACATTACTATAAAATGCAAGCAATTCGATGAATTGCTTTGCTGTGGTGAGCAGAGCATCAAGCTCATTACACGCTAGAGGCAAGAACACCGCTGCACTCCCCAGCCCTAATTTTTCCCCTTTTCTTTGCTCCTGTTGAGCAGTTTTGCATTCCCTGTTGTTGTTTTTGTTGAGAAAAAAACGAAAAAAGAGAAAAAAAACAGTTCTTTTTAGAACTACCTCCAATTGTCAAAAAAGAGCTGTATTCTTAACAAATTCAAAAGGAGTCATTGAAGTGGAGTGCAGTGAGAGAGGAAAGGAAAATGAGTGAGAAAGCAAAGAAAGGGACGAGAGGGGAAGGGAAGTGAAGTAGGGGGACTGAAAGAAGGTGAGTGTGGGAGGTGAGTGAGGAGAAGGAGAGTGAAGAAGGGGAATGAGGATAAGTGAAGAAAATGTAGTAAAGGAACGGGGGTGTGGAAGGGTAAGAAAAGAGCAGTGATGTTGAGGAAAGAGTGGAGATACAGACTGGATAAAGGCAAGTGAGTGTGAGACAAGGGGAGTAAGGGAGTGAAGAGACAGAGAAAGTGAAAGAAAAAGTGAGAGTAGGGGTTGAGTGAAGGAGGAAAGAAACATAAGTGAGGGAGTGTGGCTGTGTTATAGGAAGCGAGCGTGATAGAAGAGGAGTGACAAACTAAGGGGTCAGAGAGAATGAGGCTAACAGAGAGAGAATGAGGGAAGGGGAGTATAGAAGTAAGAGGACAGAGGGAGTAAGAGAAGGAGTTAGTGAAGTGGAGTAAGGAGAGTAAGGGAAGAGAAAAGAATGAAGGAGCAAAAGAAGGAGAGAGAGAGGAAGGAAAGTAAAGGAGAAGGTTTGAAAAAAGCTGAGTGTGGGAGTATGGCTGAGTTATAGGGAGTGAGTGTGATAGAAGAGGTGTGAGATACTAAGGGGATGCAGAGAATGAGGCTAACAGAGAGAGAAACAGGGAAGGAGAGTGTAGAAGTAAGAGGACAGAGGGAGTAAGAGAAGGAGTTAATGAAGTGGAGTAAGAAGAGTAAGGGAAAGGAAAAGAGTGAAGGAGCAAAAGAAGGGAAGAGACAGAAAAGGAAGTAAAGGAGAAAGTTTAAAAGAAGGTGAGTGTGGGAGTGTAGTTGAGTTATAGGGAGTGAGTGTGACAGAAGAGGTGTGAGAGACTAAGGGGACGGAGACAATGAGGCTAACAGAGAGAGAATGAGGGAAGGGGAGTGTAGAAGTAAGAGGACAGAGGTAAGGAGTTAGTGAAGTAGAGTAAGGAGAGTAAGTGAAGGGAAAAGAGTAAAGGAATGAAGTAAGTGAAGAGAGAGGAAGGAAACTAAAGGAGAGAGTCTGAAAGAAGGTGAGTGTGGGAGTGTGGCTGAGTTGTAGAGAGTGAGCGTGACAGAAGAGGAGTGACAGACTAAGGTGATGGAGACAATAAGGTTGACAGAGAGAGAATGAGGGAAGGAGAGTGTAGAACTAAGAAGACAGACGGAGTAAGAGAAGAAGTTAGTGAAGTGGAGTAAGCAGAGTAGGGAAAGGGAAAAAAGTTAAGAAGCGAAAGAAGGGAAGAGAGTGGTAGAAAAGTAAAGGAGAAGGTTTGAAAGAAGGTGAGTGTGGGAGCATGGCTGAGTTATAAGGAGTGAGCGTGATACAAGAGGAGTGAGAGACTAAGGGAATGGAGAGAATGAGGCTAACAGAGATAAATTGAGGGAAGAGGAGTGTAGAAGTAAAAGGACAGAGGTAGGTAAAGAAGGAGTTAGTGAAGTGGACTAAGGAGAGTAGGGTAAGTGAAATGAGTAAAGGAATGAAGTAAGGGAAGGGAGAGGAAGGAAAGTAAAGGAGAAGGTTAGAAAAAAAGTGAGTGTGGGAGTATGGCTGAGTTAAACGGAGTGAGCGTGATAGAAGGGGAGGGAGAGACTAAGGGGACGGAGAGAATGAGGCTAACAGAGAGAGAATGAGGGAAGGGGAGTGTAGAAGTAAGAGGACAGAGGGCGTAAGAGAAGGAGTTAATGAAGTGGAGCAAGCAGAGTAAGGGAAGGGAAAAGAGTGAAGGAGCAAAAGAAGGAAGGAGACAGGAAGGAAAATAAAAGAGAAGCTTTGAAAGAAGATGAGTGTGGGAGTATGGCTGTGTTATAGGGAGTGAGCGTGATAGAAGAGGAGTGAGAGACTAAAGGGACGGAGAGAATGAGGCTAACAGAGGGAAATTGAGGGAAGAGGAGTGTAGAAGTAAAAGGACAGAGGTAGGTAAAGAAGGAGTTAGTGAAGTGGACTAAGGAGAGTAGGGTAAGTGAAATGAGTAAAGGAATGAAGTAAGGGAAGGGAGAGGAAGGAAAGTAAAGGAGAAGGTTAGAAAAAAGTGAGTGTGGGAGTATGGCTGAGTTAAACGGAGTGAGCGTGATAGAAGGGGAGGGAGAGACTAAGGGGACGGAGAGAATGAGGCTAACAGACAGAGAATGAGGGAAGGGGAGTGTAGAACTAACAGGACAGAGGGAGTAAGTGAAGGAGTTAGTGATGTGGAGTAAAGAGAGTAAGGGAAGGGAAAAGTGTGAAGGAGCGAAAGAAGGGAAGAGACAGGAAGGAAAGTAAAGGAGAAGGTTTGAAAGAAGGTGAGTGTTGGATTGTAGCTGAGTTATAGGGAGTGAGTGTGACAGAAGAGGTGTGAGAGACTAAGGGAATGGAGAGAATGAGGCTAACAGAGAGAGAATGAGGGAAGAGGAGTGTAGAACTAACAGGACAGAGGGAGTAAGAGAAGGAGTTAGTAAAGTGGAGTTAGGAGAGTAAGGAGAGGGAAAAGAGTGAAAGAGCGAAACAACGGAAGAGAGAGGAAGGGAAGTAAAGGAGAAGGTCTGTAAGAAGGTGAGTGTGGGAGTATTGCTGTGTTATAGGGAGTGAGCGTGATAGAAGAGGAGTGAGAGACTAAAGGGACGGAGAGCATGAGGGTAACAGAAAGAGAATGAGGGAAGGGGAGTGTAGAAGCAAGAGGTCAGAGGGAGTAAGAGAAGGAGTTAGTGAAGTGGAGTAACGAGAGTAAGGGAAGGGAAAAGAGTAAAGGAATGAAGTAAGAGAAGAGAGAGTAAGGAAAGTAAAGGATAAGGTCTGAAATAAGGTGAGTGTGGCAGTATGGCTGAGTTATAGGGAGTGAGTGTGACAGAAGAGGAGTGAGAGACTAAGGGGACGGAGAGAATGAGGCTAACAGAGAAAGAATGAGGAGAAGGGAAGTGTAGAAGTAAGAGCACAGAGGGAGTAAGAGAAGGAGTTAGTGAAATGGAGTTAGGAGAGTAAGGGAAGGGAAAAGAGTGAAGGAGCGAAAGAAGGGAAGAGACAGGATGGAAAGTAAAGGAGAAGGTTTGAAAGAAGGTGAGTGTGGGAGTGTAGCTGAGTTATAGGGAATGAGTGTGACAGAAGAGGAATCAATCAATCAATCAAGAAATTTATATAGCGTGCTACTCACCCGGAGGGTCTCAAGGCGCTTGGGGGAGGGGGGTCTGCTACTGCTCGAACAGCCAGGTCTTGAGTTTCTTCCTTAAGGAGAGGTGGTCTTGGGTCTGACGGAGGTGGATGGGGAGGGAGTTCCATGTCTTGGCTGCCAGGTAGGAGAAGGATCTTCCTCCCATGGTGGCTCTTCGGATGCGGCGAGGGCATGGCTGGTCGAACGAAGTTGGCGGGTGGGAGTGTAGAAGGTCAGGCGGTTGTTGAGGTACCTGGGACCCAGGTCGTGGAGGGACTTGTGTGCATGGGTGAGGAGTCGGAACGTGATTCTCTTGTTGACGGGGAGCCAGTGCAGGTCTCTCAGGTGTCCGGAGATGTGGCTGTGACGGGGGATGTCCAGGATGAGTCGTGCGGAGGCGTTCTGGATGCGTTGGAGTCTCTTCTGTAGTTTGGCTGTGGTTCCGGTGTAGACGGTGTTTCCGTAGTCCAGTCAGCTGATGACGAGTGCCTGTGTGACCGTCTTCCTGGTTTCGGTGGGGATCCTTCGGAAGATCTTCCGGAGCATGCGTAGGATGTTGAAGCACGAGGATAAGACGGCGTTGACTTGTCTGGTCATCGAGAGGGAGGAGTCTAGGATGAAGCCCAGGTTGCGTGCGTGGTCCGTTGGTTTGGGTGCGCCGCCCAGGGTAGGGGGCCACCAAGAGTCGTCCCAGGCAGAGGAAGATGGTCCCAGGATGAGGACTTCCATCATGTCTGAGTTGAGTTTCAAACAGCTGTTCTTCATCCACTCGGCTACTTCTTTCATCCCTTCGTGAAGGTTGGTTCTGGCGGTGGCTGGGTCGTTGGTGAGGGAGAGGATCAGCTGAGTGTCGTCGGCGTAGGAGATGATGTTTAGGTTGTGTTGGCGTGCGATAGCTGCGAGGGGGCTCATGTAGATGTTGAAGAGGGTGGGGCTGAGTGATGATCCTTGTGGTACGCCGCAGATGACTTCGGTGGCCTCGGATATGAACGGGGGCAGACGGACTCTCTGGGTTCTTCCGTCGAGGAACGAGATGATCCACTCCAGTGCCTTTTCTTGGATTCCGATGTTGCTGAGGCGTTGTACTAGGGTGCGGTGACAGACAGTGTCGAACGCTGCGGAGAGGTCCAGGAGGATGAGGGCCGCTGTTTCCCCGTTGTCGAACAGGGCTCGGATGTCGTCAGTGGCTGCGATGAGGGCGGTCTCCTTGCTGTGGTTGGCTCGGAAGCCGGACTGCGAGGGGTCGAGGGATCCGTTCGTCTCGAGGAAGGCGGCAAGCTGTCGGTTGACGGTCTTCTCGATGACTTTAGCAGGAAACTGGAGGAGCGAGATGGGGCGGTAGTTCTTGAGGTCGGTGGGGTCTGCTGATGGTTTCTTCAGGAGGGCGCTGAGTTCGGCATGCTTCCAGCTCTCCAGGAAGGTGGCAGTGTTGAAGGAGCAGTTGATGATGTCTCGGAGTTGGGGTGCGATGAGGGAGACGGCCTTGTTGGAGACGTGGTGGGGGCATGGGTCTGTTGGTGATCCGGCGTGGATGGTGCTCATTGTGTGGATGGTGTCTTCGGTGCTGACCGGGGTCCAGGCGTGGAGGGTGGTGGTGGGGGGCCTCAGTTCGGTGGTTAGGTGCGTGGGCTGTGTGCCGAAGCTGTTGTGTATGTCAGCGATCTTGCTGTGGAAGAACGAGGCGAGTGAGTCGCAGAGTTCTTGCGAGGGGGTGATGTCGTTGGTTCCGGCGCTGGGGTTCGAGAGCTCTTTGACGATGCTGAAGAGTTCTTTGCTGTTGTGTGCATTGTAGTCTAGTCGTTCCTTGAATGCTGTCTTCTTGGTGGCGTGGATCAGCTGCTGGTGTTTGCGGGTGGCGTGCTTGAGGGCAGTCATGGTGTCTGGAGTCGGGTCTTTGCGCCAGGCTTTCTCGAGGGTGCAGCAGTTCTTCTTGGAGTTCATGAGATCGTCGTTGAACCAGGAAGCCTTCTTGCTGCCGGGTCTGCTGGGATGGTTTTTCAGGGGTGCAAGGTCGTCAGCGCAGTTGGTGATCCACTGTGTGAGGTTGTTGGTGGCCTGGTTCGGGTCCGTTGAGCTGGC
Source organism: Lissotriton helveticus (assembly GCF_964261635.1). Classification (NCBI taxonomy): domain Eukaryota; kingdom Metazoa; phylum Chordata; class Amphibia; order Caudata; family Salamandridae; genus Lissotriton; species Lissotriton helveticus. The sequence goes on along the minus strand of NC_136071.1, from coordinate 640,931,306 downwards.
GGGAGGATTCAGGTTCAGGGATGTGGAGAGCTAGTCGGAGGTGATCTTGTTCCAGCTCCTGCGGGGGACCTGTTGCGGGTGGTGGTGGGTCGTGGTCCTTCTGAAGCTGAAGTGGACGCAGCTGTGGTCTGTCCAGTGGAGTCCGGTGGCGTGGCTCAAGGAGACGTCCTTGCTGGAGGAGAAGACGGGGTCAAGCGTGTGTCCGGCGTAGTGGGTGGGGGTGTTCACCAGTTGCTTGAGTCCGAGGTTGGCGAGGTTGTCCAGCAGGGTGGTGGTGTTGCTGTCCTTGTTGTTCTCTAGGTGGAAGTTGAGGTCCCCTAGGAGGATGTAGTCAGTGGAGGAGAGGGCGTGTGGGCTGATGAAGTCTGTGATGTCTTCGCTGAATTGTGAAAGAGGTCCTGGGGGTCTGTAGATGAGGGTGCCTCTGAGTGTGGTCTTGGGGTCGGTGTGTATCTGGAAGTGGAGATGTTCGACGGCTGTGAGGGTGTCGTCGGAGTTGGTCGTGGTGCGGATGGTGTTCTTGTGGACGATGGCGATGCCTCCTCCTGTCTGGTTGACGCGGTCCCTCCGGGTGATCTTGTATCCGTCCGGGATGGCGATGGCGATGTTGGGCGCTGAGGAGGCGTTCATCCATGTTTCTGTGAGGAAGGCGACGTCTGGAGAGTGACAGACTAAGGGGACGAAGAGAATGAGGCTAACAGAGAGAATGAGGGAAGGGGAGTGTAGAAGTAAGAGGACAGAGGGAGTTAATGAAGTGCAGTAAGGAGAATAAGGGAAGGGAAAAGAGTGAAGATGCGAAAGAAGGGAAGTGAGAGGAAGGAAAGTAAAGGAGAAAGTCTGAAAGAAGGTGAGTGTGGGAGTTTGACTGAGTTATACGGAGTGAGCGTGACAGAAGATGAGTGAGAGACTAAAGGGATGGAGAGAATGAGGGTAACAGAGAGAGAATGAGGGAAGGGGAGTGTAGAACTAAGAGGACAGAGGAAGAAAGCGAAGGAGTTAGTGAAGTGGAGTAAGGAGAGTAAGGGAAGGGAAAAGAGTAAAGGAGTGAAGTAAGAGAAGAGAGAGGAAAGAAAGTAAAGGAGAAGGTCTGAAAGAAGGTGAGTGTGAGAGAGGAGTGAGGAAAAGGGGAGTAAACGTGGGGATTCAGAATGAGTGAGGCAAGCGCAATAAGGGAACAGAGGTGTGGGAGCATCAGAGAAGAGTAGTGAGGTTAAGGAAAAGAGTATAGGGAAAGTAAATTTTGTACATCAAACTTACCTTATAAGTAATGCAAACTTCAATACATATTTTCATTAACATTTATATCTGTGAAAGATAAAAAAAATAAGTTTGAATATTTATAATATATATTTTACAATACAAGAGACAAAGTAGGAGATTAAAAGTCATAAAAGGTTAGTGAGAGATAAAGTAGAAGTGAAGGACTCAGAAAGAAAAACAAAGGAATGGTGAAGGTCAGAGAGAGTTAAAAAGAAATAGAGAGAGAGCAAATTACTAATAGGATAATGACATGGATACATTCAGTGACAGTGAACAAGAGCAGGAGAGAGAAATAAACTGAAGGTGAGTAAGATCCTACAGGAATATGCATTAGGAAAACTAAAGGCAGAAAGGGGAGTAAAGAAAGGGGAGTGAGTGACAGAGAAGCAGGAGTGAATAACGATGGAATAATGACAATGAGGCATGGAAGGTGAGTGAGGGTGATTGTAGGGTTGTAAGACAGTGAGGAGACAATGGGAGTGAAGGTAACAGAGAGGGAGTGAGGGAAGACAAGTGAGAATATGAGAGAACAGAGGTGAGTCAGAGAAAGAGTGACTAAACGGCAGTAAGGTGAGTGAAGGAAGGAGAATGACTGAGGGAGCAAAGGAAGGAAAGAAAGGGAAGAAAACTGAAAAAAAGGAACTGGGAAAAGGTGAGTGTGTGATGAGAGAAAGAAGAAGGGTAGTTAAAGATGATGAATGAGGATAACTGTAGGAACTGAAGTAAGGGAACAAGGGTGAGGGAGGGTGAGTGAAGGAGAGTGAGGTTGATGAAAAAGGGAAAATAAAAAGAGGATAAAAGCAAGTGAGCTTGAGACAAAGAAAGTGAAGGAGTGAGAACATAAAGGTAGTGCAGGAAAGAGTGGCAGAAAGGAACTGAGTAAGAGAGCAAAGAAAGGTAAGTAAGGGAGTATGGGTGAGTTTTAGGGAGTAAGCATGACGGAAGAGGAGTGAGAGAGTGAGAGGATCGAGAGACTGAAGATAAGAGACAGGGAGTGAGGGAAAGGGAGTGAGGATGTGAGAGGACAGAGGAAGTGAGAGAAGGAGTGAGTGAAGTGTAATAAGGTGAGTGAGAGAAGGGGAATTATTGAGGGAACAAAGAAAGGAAACAAGGGGAAGGGGAGTGAAGTAGAGTGACTGACAGCTGGAAAGTAGTGGATGGGAGAGAGGGAAAGGGCCGTGTAGGATTGGAGAATGAGGATAATGAGGAAAGTGGAATAAGGGAAGGGAGGTGAGGGAGAGTGAAAAAAGGCCAATGCGGGTGAGTTAAGAGGAGTGATAGAGGGTGGAAATAGGTAAGTGACCATAACAGAATGGAAAAATAATATATATTTAATAATAGAAAATACAAAATATTTTCAACAACATGTTACATGGTTTATTTTTGCTGTTCTCAGAATATATTGAATTTCACTTAAAACAGTGTCTTCAATAGTACTCATCCTATAACAGCGGGCAAAAAAAAAACCACAATCAAAATGATTGTGTTTAAAAAACCCATACAATCTTTTCTTAAATAATGTAAAAATTTGAAAAAACATATCTAAACTCACTTTTGATCCATCCGCTTTTCCACGAGGCCAAATAGTATATGGAAAGTCCTTTTCTTTGGAAATTAGTCAAGAGTCTTCTTAATCTCTCATTTACCCGAGTTTCTGAAAGAAAAGCTCCAACATCTTTTACATTATGAAACAATAGTTTTATTTCCACCTCTAGCTTACTTTTTACTAATATTTTCTATAATACTCACAGCACATACTATGTGAAATACATATACTACCTCTATCAGAACTACATGTTTTTGATTATCTTCATCACTGTCACTTTGAAAGTAACTTTGAACAGCAAATTAAATTTTAATAACTGCTGTAATATTCATAGGCCAAATACCCTTCCCTAAAATTTCAGTTGTAAGAACACTAGGTAAGAATTTTGTAAGTCAGAAGGCAAACGTTGTTTGAAAGTCAATTGAGTATCATTACAGTGAATCCATCCTTTATGACACTTTAAATAGGCTGTGTAATGTCCTGATGTTGTTGAAGGACCATCATGGTAAATAATTGCTGCAGTTGTAAAGGTTCTTCCTGAAATTGATAATTGAGAAGCCACAACATTTTTCATTAAAGTTGTCAATTTAGTTCCATCAGGTCTCCATCGTTGGAACATTAAAATTACATACTGTCCATATCTTTGTATGAATAATGTTGATAGCATTGCAGATTTACATTGAGTACAGACCATGCTTTGATTTGCTTGTCTAAGTAGATTATTAAATGACACTGATTTGCAGTCTGGTAAAGTCAAACATATAAATCTTTCAGTGTTTATTGTAGTACTACTTGAAAAGGAGCAATTGTCGCAGTCATGCTGCCATTTATAAGAAAGGCCAAAAAGATTTTCTACATCTACACCTTCATCTTGTAAAACAACCAGCATATACATTAGAAATTCCTGACAATCTTGCTGAATATTCTGTGAAAATTGTTTTTGACCAGAACATATGTCTAAAACATTTAGAATTTCAGAAACACTTTGTATTTTTGTTCTATCACTGCTACATTTGTCAAACACAGAATTTAATAAACAACAAAATGTTTGATCAGAATTCTCAGCAATCTGTTCTTGAACAGTTTGAAGAAAAAAAACAACGTTAACCACTACATTAGCATAGCAGTTGACACCCGAACTGTTTTCAAACTGAAATCCAACAACATCTTTACCTGAATCCTTTTCATTTCTGCTTACAATTACTGGTTCATCTACTTTTTTTCTTTTTGCTACAACTTCACTACAAATCATTTCTTCTTTTTCGGCCTACCACAGGCTTTTCAAATAGAGAATATTGAGGAAAATTTGGAGCATACTCTCTTCTTAACCTATTATATTCTTTTACACAATTTAGATCTGCATTTATCTTTGTCTCATCAGAATCAATCAAGTACAATCCAGATAAAGTTCTGACTTGAGATAAAGCAACATATGCCATACCCTCCTTGAACACAGAACTTCCAATATTCACCAAAGCAGTATCCACACTTAAACCTTGATATTTATGAATAGTCACTGCACATGCCAAAGAAACAGGAAACTCTTTTCGGCGGACATATAAATCTTTCACAAGCAAAAATCGAGCAGAACTACAACTGATTTGTTGTACTTCTTCAATACCATCAAATTACATTTTTATAAATTCAATTCCATCTCTATTTCGGTAATTCACAAAATCAACAACATGACCCATTGGTCCATTTACTAAACCTCTTTCCACATGTAAATTATGTCGTAAAATTATACGACAATTTAAAGATGCATATAGAGTCTTTTCTAATCCAGCAGTTTTAGATATTGTCTTCTCTAAAGAATCCAATTTTTATTTCAACTTTTCAGACAAAACAATAGTTGCTCCTTCATGTTCTATTTTATCAATAGCTTCCAGTTTCACAATCTCTTGATTTTCCTACTTTAACATTTTGTTGTTGAAGATTGAACATTCTTTGAGAGTTGGCATCAAGCATATAACAGATTTGTTTTCCGGAATTTTCATAAAAATATTCTCTGGGAGAATGTTTTCTTTTGGAAACAAATTTGAAATTAATCGTCCATGTAAAGCTTCTTTGCCATGCTCAGTTAGTTTTCCAATTCTTACATCTTGTAGAATATTTTTATAATCTTCATCCTTTGCCTGTCGCATATTTTGAAGCAGTTCTGCATATTTGAAATTTAACCATATGTTAACATTTCCAATGCTTCCTAGGCACTTCCTGGTATCTTCATGCGTAAGCATTTTAAACACTGGCTGTCCTTTCACTGGAGTTAGTTGCAATAGATCTCCAAAAACGATGATGTGTTTGCCTCCGAATAACACATGATACTCTGTTTTAGGAATTTCTTGCATTCTTAAATGCACAAAAGCAAGCATTACATTTGATACCATGCCTACTTCATCAATGATAAGAAGTTTCATTTTCTTTAGGACTCTTGAAACTTCATAACAAGCTTCTCCAGATAGCATGTGGTATTGTAACTTGTTATCCTGCTCCACTGGCAGCATCAATAAGCGATGTAAAGTAATCCCTTTAATGTTGTGTGCTGCCAACCCAGTTGGAGCAGTAACAACACAAGAGAGCGGTGACTCCGTTGTTTTCTGCAGATAAGTTGCAATTGCTTTAATCAGGAAACTTTTTCCAGTTCCTGCTTCTCCACTCACATACAGTCGGACAGGTATAAATGATGTACATGAGCACTCTTTTTTGTCATGAGAAAAACCATGCTCAATGTGTTCTGTGACTTTGTCATATATTTGTCTCTGCTCAACATTTAGTTCTTTTTCCAAATCTTCTAAGTGAACTCCATCCTCCTGAGCTTGTTCCATGGCTCTTTCAACTTCATCCATGGCAGTGGCAGCTTCATTTTGTATAATTGGTCCTCCTAGTGGATCCTGACTCAATGAAGCAGAACTCTGACTATCTTGAGAACTGTCTCTAGCAATCTCTGCTGCAATTGTAGCTTCTTGCTGTATTTCCTCGTTCAACATTTGCAGATAATTTGAAAAAACAGGACATTCTATGGTATCCTTGGTTGCATTGAACGAATCTTCATAAGTAAGAAAATCTCCAAGTAGTTCCTCTTCTGTACGCCAAGGCTTAAAGAGTTGCAAAAGAGCTAAGTAATAAAATTCTCTTTTGTCTGGAGATTCACAACTCAATTTTCGATGATTAATCAAATGGCCTTTTCTTTGTTTCACTAGACAGCCTTCACAACCAATTACTGCATATACACCTTTATTGATGTCTTCTGTGACGTTCTTTTTAAAAATGTAGGTTTGCAAAACTTCATAGAGACAAACGTTCTCAAGGTGAGTACTTCTATTTGGATAGTATGTATCCAACATTTTTGTCTTCAAAATATCTGTACTATCTGGTTCTTTCTCCGCCAAATACTCTATTTCTTGTACAGATTTCAAAACTCGGTTTCGTGTTGCAGCAAGACCTAGACTCACCCAAATGATGGTTCTAGATTTGGCATATAGACTTGCTGATGATAACCGATCAGACCATTCATATGCTCCAATTTCTCGATGCGACAACATCTTCAGACTGTAACTGTATAATTTCTTACTTAGACTCTTTTCATGTGTAATTTCCTCCCACATTTCTTTCAGTTCCGTCTTTTCTGATTTTGTGATGTAAGACGTCACATATCGAGCCACAGCAATAGAGTTGTCAGCCACATATTGAATATCCATGTTAGCATTCCACATGGACAAAATGACTGGGTTGTAGTCATTTATGTATTTGGATTCCTCATTTCTTCTTGGGTTGTATGTATTTGTGGGTGATTTTCTTGTCACAGTATGTCGCAGAGAAGACATAAAATTGTTGACTCTTCCTTTCGATTTTACTGGACGTGGAAATGCAAAACGACATTTCGTGTAGAACTTGTCCTTGGATTTGTATTTTCGACAACAGTATTTCCCACAACGATGGGTTTGAAAGCGTAAAACTTGATGTCTTAAATTATTTTCTTCTGTACTTTTCGGAACAGCACATGTAGAATACTGCTCAATGAAACTCATTACTTTCTCATCTGAATCTGTTCCAAATTTTGGTGCATCTTTAATCCATAGCAGCAATGTATGTGAGGAGCACCTCTTGCTTGATACTCCTTTCTCCAAAAGAAATCCAACACCTCTCCAAGCGGAGGATTTTTTTTGTTTGTAATAAAAGACATCATAGCTTCAAACCTATGATTGAAATATCTGCATACATTAACTGGATCCAAAGAGCACAGTTCTCCAGGTGTCTTGTATTCAATATTTTAAATTTTTTTATTTGCCTCTCGTAGAAATTCAAGTAAGTCTTCCCAAGCATACTCAGCACAGCTAAGAGTGAGGAACCATGTAGGAGTTCCTACGTTTCTTAGCATACATTTCAATTCCCCATGACGATGGTACCAATACTCGTTAGTACCACGCTGACATGCCATGAGATTAATTAGCTGAGATTCCAAAACACTGTCTTGCACTTTCACTTTATCCATAAAATCCCTTGCCGAAACATTTTGAAGATGTGTTCCACTTTTCAGTATATGGTTTACTGCATAGGAAAGTCCAGACAAATCACTCTCAAACAGTAGATAGAACAAATATGGAATGCATTGACGAAACCTTGGATCTTCTGCATATAATCTTGAAGTCCGGTATTCAGATGCAGGAATTTGAACAGGTCGGTCGTCATATCGTCCACCTTCACCTGTTGGAAAGAACTGTGGAAAACAACAAGCTTCCAAACTTTCTTCCCATACACTAATGGGACTTCCTTTGGGTTTTTTCATCTGAAACAAGTCAATAGCATTCCCCACTACTTCTTTGAAATGCAATGGATGAACACTATAATGTTCATAAATTTCTTCACTTCTAGAGACATCAACTTTTTCTATTTGCCCAGCAGAGACATCAGTGTTGTCTTGTACAGTTGTTTCCTCTTCTCCCACATACACATTTTTATAGTACTGATTATTTTTTACCAGATACAACGTTGCCTTTTTGACTTTCCTAATATCCACTAATTCTTGCCAGATTTTCTTACTTTTTGTCGGAACACCATTAACTAGAATAACCAGAGGTTCCTCTTCTACTTTTTGGACACCAATTATATCAATATTTTTCCTAAAATCTAGAGGCAAATAAACATCTCTTCCCTTAATCCTCTCTGTAAATCTGAAGGAGGCTATTTCCCTGTCTTAGGCTCCATGCGAACAATAGCCTGAAAAGGATGCACACATTGAATCAGAATAGACTCATAGGTATTTAAATTCATCAATTCAGAAGGAATGTCTACCAACTCCAGATTATTATGAACAGCTCTAGCAGGCATTTTGTTTTCATTTAATTTATTATAACAATATTTACAAATACGTTGCTCAGAACCCAAATCAAAAATATTTTCAACCAACAAATAAGTTGCAAAATCCTTCCACTCATTATTTTGCTTTTTACATATAAATCAACTAATCTAGTCTGATGCTTATAATGAGTTCGTCGACAACACACACAAGTAAAATTAGGCCTTTCACTTGAATTAACCTTAAACTTTGTAATTTCATTTTCAAATGTTTCTGTACTTAAAATCTCTACATTCTCTTCTACATTACCTTCTATTACTGTATCAATTTCTGGACTGACCTCTTTTTCACCAAAGTAACAAAACTCAAATTCATCACAAATGTTTTTCACATCTAATTCAGTTCCATGCAAAAAAGCACTGTTTAACTGTTTTAGTTTAAGTGCTGGACTTTCTGCATAATACAACCTTCTCACTAATTTCCTCACTTTATTATGATGCACTGCTAACATCCTAAAATGGTGAAAAACACTCTGACATACATTTCTTGAAAGACAAGCCAGTGAATGCCCTTGCAAACCTGTTTTTCTCTCACTCTACAAGGATCTAACTCTGGTAAAATTTTCATTTTTTCTTTCACACTTTTCTTAGTATATGTCCATAAGAAAGTGCGAAACAAATCAATTGAATCCTGTCGCACACTACAAATACTACTACAATTCCAAATATACACTGGAGCCTTAGGACATCTCCCTAAAACTTCATCAGCTTTTTCAACCGGACAACCATCCTTCACCTCACATGCTCGACCACTGGTGTCAACTGCATGAAGCTTGATTCACCCATCAGTGTGATCTTAGGCACATGACCAGCATGTAAAATGTAATCTACCATATCTTTAAAAAACATGTACTTCCATATTTGTAAAGACAACAACTAAGCACATTATTCACCCACATCCATTTAAAATCAAGCTTGACTCACAGTGTGATCTTAGGCACATGACCAGCATGTTACATATAATCTACCATGTCTGTCTCTGCAAGCAGTATATGTGTTTCTGGTCATATTATTTCCCTGTCTCTACAGGCCAAACACAGGCCACCTATACATAGGCAAGACATAACATTAATTACTCATTACATGTAACATCCTGGTCATGTGCCTAAGATCACACTGTAAGTGAAGCTAGATTCACCCATCAGTGTGATCTTAGGCACATGACCAGGATGTAAAATGTAATGTACCATATCTTTAAAAAACATGTACTTCCATATTTTTAAAGACATCAACTAATCACATTATTCACCCACATCTATTTAAAATCAAGCTTAACGCACAGTGTGATCTTAGGCAGATGACCAGGATGTTACATGTAATCTACCATGTCTGTCTCTACAAGCAGTATGTGTGTTTTAACTCATACAATTTCACAGTCTCTACAGGCCAAACACAGGCCACCTATATATAAGCAAGACATAACATTAAATACTCATTACATGTAACATCCTGGGCATGTGCCTAAGATCACACTGTGAGTCAAGCTTGATTCACCCATCACTGTGATCTAAGGCACATGACCAGCATGTTACATGTAATCTACCATGTCTTTCTCTGCAAGCAGTATATGTGTCTCTGGTCCTGTTATTTCTCTGTCTCTACAGGCCAAACACAGGCCACCTATATATAAGCAAGACATAACATTAATTATTCATTACATGTAATCTACCATGTCTGTCTCTGCAAGCAATATATGTGTTTTAACTCATACAATTTCACAGTCTCTACAGGCCAAAAACAGTCCACCTATATATAAGCAAGACATAACATTAATTACTCATTACATGTAACATCCTAGTCATGTGCCTAAGATCACACTGTAAGTGAAGCTAGATTCACCCATCAGTGTGATCTTAGGCACATGACCAGGATGTAAAATGTAATCCACCATATCTTGTTATTTCCCTGTCTCTACAAGCCAAACACAGGCCACCTATTTATAAGCAAGATATAACATTAATTACTCATTACATGTAACATCCTGGGCATGTGCCTAAGATCACACTGTGAGTCAAGCTTGATTCACCCATCAGTGTGATCTTAGGCACATGACCAGCATGTTACGTGTAATCTACCACGTCTGTCTCTGCAAGCAGTATATGTGTCTCTGGTCATGTTATTTCCCTGTCTCTACAGGCCAAACACAGGCCACCTATATATAAGCAAGACATAACATTAATTATTCATTACATGTAATCTACCATGTATGTCTCTGCAAGCAGTATATGTGGTTTAACTCATACAATTTCACAGTCTCTACAGGGCAAAAACAGTTCACCTATATATAAGCAAGACATAACATTAATTACTCATTACATGTAAAATCCTGGTCATGTGCCTAAGATCACACTGTAAGTGAAGCTAGATTCACCCATCAGTGTGATCTTAGGCACATGACCAGGATGTAAAATGTAATCTACCATATCTTTAAAAAACATGTACTTCCATATTTTTAAAGACAACAACTAAGCACATTATTCACCCACATCCATTTAAAATCAAGCTTGACTCACAGTGCGATCTTAGGCAGATGGCCAGCATGTTACTTGTAATCTACCATGTCTGTCTCTGCAAGCAGTATATGTGTTTTAACTCATACAATTTCCCTGTCTCTACAGGCCAAACACAGGCCACCTATATATAAGCAAGACATAACATTAATTACTCATTACATGTAACATCCTGGGCATGTGCCTAAGATCACACTGTAAGTGAAGCTAGATTCACCCATCAGTGTGATCTTAGGCACATGACCAGGATGTAAAATGTAATCTACCATATCTTTAAAAAACATGTATTACCATATTTTTAAAGACATCAACTAATCACATTATTCTGCATACTAAATCGTTTTTGACACAAAGCACAGCTCATTTAAATGACCACCACAGAAACAAAGCAGAAACCTAACTCATTTTCAAAATACATTGCCAATATGCACCATTTTTATTTTTAAACAACATTACAAAAAAACATGACACAAAATGCAAGAATAAAGAAGCACAATATGCTTCTTAATCTTCCCCATAGTGCATACAGCACTCTATCTTTATTAAAAGAATCATTACTCACCTTTAAAAATGCTTTGAAAGATGTAAAACAGTGTCAGTCACACTCAACAGATTTTCTTAAGCAGAATCTCTGAACAATGCTTCTTTCACTGGAGCCTGAGAATAATGGCACATAATCTTACTCATTTCAGACCCATATTCTTGTACATAACCAATCAAAATTGTTCCCACGCAAATTCAAAACCAAACTGCACATTTTAATTGGTTGTACATTTGAAGACTTTGAAACTCACATAACATTCACCCATCCCCCCAGTGCTCATTCAACTTGTAACCATGGTAACTCCCTCCTAACCCAGCACACAGTTCAGAAGTTCATCATACTATGTTGCAAAAGAATACAGCAAGGGTGTTTGACCTCTCAATGTACTAGCTAATCAAATGCAATCCTTCTTTAAATGACTTTTTCTCAACCATTGAAATGACTTCTTTAAAAAAAAAGCATGCACCCTAATTTTCAGTGAATATTTTTAAGAAAGCACCAATCATTTCTGGGTTTTCAAGTGCACTGAATCTCAACCACTTTTTTTTTTAATAATTCCTACTTTCAAACTGCCATTTCATTTCCACAACTCATCTGAATAGAAGCACATCTACCTACAAGATGCCAAAAGTCTGGTTTGTGGGTCATAGCTATGTCTTCTGGAGTGAAAAATGTGCAAGCAACAGAGGGTTTTACAACCTTGATTTACCAAATGTGTACATTGTGTGGATTGGACAGAGAGGATTAAGAAGTCACCAATTAATACCATTGATAAAATCCTTTATGCATCTTCCACACCCTGACCTTATAATTGTGCACTGTGGTGGCAATGACATGGGCACTTTGACAGGGGTAGGTCTGGAAATGCTTTTAAAGGACATCTTTGAGCAATTGATGTCACTTTTTTCAAAAACTGCCTTGGTATTTTCTAATATATGCCAAAGGCAAAAATGGAACTGGTCCAACCAATTTTGTCCACAGATTGAGAAAGCAAGGACACATGTAAATAAATCTGTTTCTGCTTTCCTCAGAAACTATGGTATGGGTTCCATTTACCACAACAACTTGCGTTACAACATGCAAGGCATCTATAGGAGAGATGGTGTCCATTTTACAGATGAGGGGAATAGAGTCTTCCTCTTGAATTTGAGACTCTGCATTGGTACCTACTTGTAGGTACAAAAAACACCCACATAACACAACAGCTCTTTTCAGAGCTAACTTACCTCTAAACACTCTACATTATTTTTTTACTCTATTTTCTTACACTGTTTTTCCCCGTGGTGCGCGTACCGGAGAGCATACCCGGGAACGCACCCAGCGCTTACCCAGTGAAAATGTAAAAAAAAAATAGTTTTTGGGCCCTTCAGGGTCCTTCTAAGCCTCCCTAAAAAAACCTAGGGGGTCAGGGGGTGTCTACCCTACCCCCTTTTAATCATTTCCCCCTTTCTTTTCACCTCAGGTGTCTCGATTTTCCCGAGACACAAGATGGCGGACTCTCCAGACTGTTAAGAATGTTGACAGACATTATACAGCCAATCAGCTTTCCGCTCGCGCACTCCCGTAGCGTGCCGGATGCGCTCCCCGGTACGCGTACCGGAGAGCGCTCGGAGCGCGCCTATTGATATATATGTTTTTTTGAAGTTGCTTTTCATAAAAGCCACTGGAGCAATTTCAAAGAAATATAGAAAAGGCCCTACTACATACCAGTACCTATAATTTTCCCAACTTTGGTGTAATTACATTCATCCGTTCAGGCTGTGCCCTTGTCTAAATGTCCTATGGAAAATTGCATGGGGAAAACACATTTGAAAGTATTGAAATTTAGAACCAATCAAAATATTACTCTAGTTTTGAATTTGTGTGTGATGAAGTTTGATTGGTTATGCATATATCTTAACTGAGAGGAAAACACGGCCATTTTGTGATACTCCTGTCTGAGGTACTTTTGAGAGGAATTTTGGCTGCTCAATTTCTGGACTTTCAATTACACACTACTTACTCTTCCCCTTTCAAAAAGGTGAGTTGTTAATATCTAAAGGGAACTATGTTGGACACTTTAAGATAATTTGGAAAATGTTTTCTGTTAGTTATTTACAGTCCTTCTGTTATAATTATGGATTAAGATAGCCTTCATCACATGCATTGCTTTATATTTCTAGTTCCTACCTGATACTATACACTGCCCAATTAATTTTAAAGAACTAAATACTTGATTAAGCTACTTTTATGTTATGTTTTACTAAAAACGATATTTGAAAGTGATTACTTTTTTCTGCAATTTACAGCAAGAAATTTGAAATTAAAATGAATCAAAATGAGGAGACCAAGGAAATTTCATTTGAAATTTCAACGATATTTATTGAAATTCAAGATGACACGGAAAATTTTTCGGATGAATTTCTTGACGAAGAATTAATCTAATGTTTGGATACAATAGAAACATCATGGCACACTTATAATGAGGACATTCCTGATCATATGATTGAAGAGGAAATTCCAGATGAGTACATGCTACAAGTTCTATTAAATTATGAAAATTCTGAACAATAAATTAATATTTACAAATTCAAAATTAGTTGACATATTATTCATTTGTATATCTAAATTATGAAGTAGTAGCGAAGTGATTGTATTGAAGTGAATTATAGACTCTGCATCGGTACCTACTTGTAGGTACTTAAATCACCCACATAACACAACAGCTCTTTTTAGAGCTACCTTAGCTCTAAGCACTCCAAATTCTTATTTAACACTATTTTCTTTCAATATTTTTCTCAGTGGTACGCTCTGGGTGCGCGTACCGGTGAGCGTACATAGGAACGCACACAGCGCTTACCCCGTGAATTAAAAAAAAATATATTACTTGTTTTGCCCTTCAGGGTCCTTCTAGGCCCCCCTCAGAAAACCTAGGGGGTCAGGGGGCGTCTACCCTGCCCCCTTTTAATCATTTTCCCCTTTTTTTTAACCTCTTGTGTCTCGATTCTACCGAGACACAAGATGGCGGACTCACCGGACTGTTAAAGAATGTTGACAGACATCATACAGCCAATCAGCTATCCGCTCGCGCACTCCCATAGCGCGCCGGGTGCGCTCCCCGGTACGCGTACCGGTGAGCGCTCGGAGCATGCCTATAGATATATATGTGTTTTTGAAGTTAATTTTCAAAAAAAACACTGGAGCAATTTTCACCAAATATAGCAAAGGCACATCTGCATACCAGTCCCTACAATTTTGCAAAGTTTGGCGTAATTCCGTTCAGCGGTTCGGGCTGTAGACTTGTCAGACCGTCCTATGGAAAATAACGTGGGGAAAACATTTTTTGGGACCCCCTTTTTTTCTCAGCCCCCACTTCACGAATCCCCCCGAAACTTTTAGGAAGGGAGTGGAGCGGAGCTGGCCAAAATTTTGGAAATTTACACACAAATTTCTCAACCGGAGCCAGAGTTATTCCCAATAGAATTTTGCGGATTTCCTATGGTAACTAGGTCCTAACTATAACTACCTACTGGCGACCGCCAGTAGGTAATATATATATATATATATATACTCACTGTTCGCTTTCCATTCCTAGATTGTGTGTCTATCTATCTATCTATCTATCTATCTATCTATCTATCTATCTATCTATCTATCTATCTATCTATCTATCTATCTATCTATCTATCTATCTATCTATCTATCTATCTATCTATCTATCTATCTATCTATCTATCTATCTATCTATCTATCTATCTATCTATCTATCTATCTATCTATCTATCTATCTATCTTTCTATCTATCTATCTATCGATCTATCTATCTATTTATCTGTCTATATATATAGACAGATAAATAGATAGATAGATCGATAGATAGATAGATAGAAAGATAGATAGATAGATAGATAGATAGATAGATAGATAGATAGATAGATAGATAGATAGATAGATAGATAGATAGATAGATAGATAGATAGATAGATAGATAGATAGATAGATAGATAGATAGATAGATAGATAGATAGATAGATAGATAGATAGATAGATAGATAGATAGATAGATAGATAGATAGATAGATAGATAGATAGATAGATAGATAGATAGATAGATAGATAGATAGATAGATAGATAGATAGACACACAATCTAGGAATGGAAAGCGAACAGTGATGCAAATAACAGTAATTTTGTGTAATTGAAGGACTAGAACAAGGAGCTGATTTGGCAGGATTGTCATAGTTCTGGAGGATGTGGTTTTCTTTCCTTGCTGCTGTCCCCGCATACCTTCAAAGGAGAACGCAAGCAACAATGCAAGGGATAATTGACTCCTGTTCCTCTGATGGGGGACTCAGAAAGCTTGCAATTCCTTGATAGACTTCAGGAGATGCTTCTGTAACCAATGAACACTGAGAACATGGAGTGATGATATTTTAGGAGTGTGTGGACAGCTGACAGGAGTAGCCCTCTCCTGCCCTGAGATATTGATTAGCAACAATGTGTGGTGATGATAAGTTGTAGTGAGTGCATCAGTGCATCCTTTGCTGTTGTAGCAGTTGACAGAGTGAATATCCATGGATCACAAAGCGGCAGGATGCACAACGCTATATGCACAGATATTTCACATAGGAACTGCTGGTCCGACTTGAGCCATGCAACTTGCAGGCAACAACACATGCTTAGGTGAGCTGTGACCGCATCAAGTAATAAAAATGTTGCACTCACATTCCCAGTAAGTCCTAATTGTTTATGCTCTACAATCTACACAATGAAGATACTGGGCTTTTTTGCTTCAACTATGGACATTTGATTTGTCTCTGTAGGACCTACAATTGTTGTCCTCACTGTGTGTCTAACACTGCTCAGTAATATGTGGAAGTGCAGACTGAGGCACGTGTTGGGTTCCACATAGACATGTATGCGTGCTCTGTTAAGAACATATTTTAAAACAGTGTTGCATATGAGCTACAGGTTTGAGGGATTTGTAGTAACATTTCATGACTATTGTAATTAAGATTTTTTTGTGATGCAGTCAAGTGCAGAAGCAATGTTTTGTTCAGATTATTTGGTTTGCCTACAGGTGCTCGTACATTACATTCACTTGCAACATTCCTCTGTGTGCTGATGTTTTGTGGAAGAGTGCTTTCAGTATGCAACTATTCATTAATGTACTGTAACAAGGTGCATGTTTATACATATAGTGACGTGTCCTAATTTGTATTTACTTTCCCTAGTGAATGCTTGCTACAGAGTGGATAAATGTCTTCCAAGTCGCTCTCCATGCTCAAAAACAAGGCCACTTTATGCAGAAGAACCTACGCATTGCTGGCCCTGAATAAATACAAATTGCCTATTCCCCAAGAATATCTTCACATAGGGTACAGCAACAGCAAAAATAGAAATTCCTTAAAATATCGCTTTGGTTTGTTCCCATCACAGCCACACTTACCTCAGTGGCAGATAAACGTAGGCCCAAACAGGTGCTGATTAAGCAATGAAGGAGTAGGGGACCTACCTAATCTAATATGCACCTGCAAAGAACTGATAAGGGACTGGCAACTACTCTTACAAGGATTTTTTAATCAACCAGAAATCTGCACACGAAGGCAGGCCACGCTTTGCCCCATTGGATCTGCAAATGTATTGTACCTTAGTGAATTTCCTCAGAAGGGTGGAAAGGAAAATGGCGGCATTACCAACACTTAGGGGTCCATTAGGATGACGGGCGGATTTTGTCCGCCCGCCATCCCATCGTGGACAGGGACCGCCCTCCATAAGGGCGGGGGTCCCGTGGGCAGCATTAGGATGCGCCCGCCACAGTGGCGGGCGCATCCTGCATTCCTACCATTGTGGCGGGCGGTGCACTCAGCACCTGCCGCCACAAAGGCAGGAAGGCATGCTGTGCACTTCCATGCACAACATGGCAGACACCGCACGGTGCAGGGATTCTCCGCATGCCTAGGCATTCACATTTGCCCATCATAATATGGCTGGCGGTGTCTGATAGACACCGCCACCATATTATACCTTTTCCACCCCGGTCGCCTTGCGACCGGAGCGGAAAAGCGGCGGACGGTATTTCCGTCTGCTGCGGTCCCCCCACCATACTAATATGGTGGGGGGTCTTTAGAGCAAGGATGGCGGGCGGATCATCCCCCGCCAGGCCGGCAGTGGCTACCGCCAGCCTGGCGGGGGCGATCCGCCCGCCTTCCTAATGTATAAGGTCCTTATATTGGCAGGACTATGCGTCCTGACAGTCTAGGCCCCTTTGCCCAATAAACGATTGCTTACGAACAGCAGTTTAATTAATTTAGCACCTAAGATTGCACTACTAGCAGGAACCTGCCAGGAAGAGCTTTGTTCATTTCTCGCTTCTCTTGCACTTCTCGTCCAACAGGCAACACTTGCACATCCCGCTCACCTACCTGCCAATCTTTGTGAATTCGTACAACTGCTTACATGGAAAAGGGGCTGGCATCCACTGAAAAAACTTTTGCTAATAAGCATTTAATTTGGCCGACAGGCAAGAACTGCACACCACACTTACCTCTACCTGCCAATCCTTGTGAATGTGCATAAGTGTCCAGCGGTTTACCGAGGCAAGGGGCTGGCATCCACTGAAAAAACTGCTGCTAATAAGCATTAATTAAGCGACAGGCAACAATTGCACATCCCGCTCACCTACCTGTCAATCCTTGGGTTGGCATTCACTGATTAAAATGGCCTGACTAAACCTTGCTGCTAAAAACCAGTACTTTGACACCTGGACACACCAGTCTTGAGCCCTACTTAGCCCATTGAACGTAGGCATTCGGTGAAAGAACTTACTGCTGCAGGGGTATGTAATGCTAGAGGGGCCAGCTCTAGCATACACTTCATTTGGACTTTGGTAACCGTTTGGGCACTCCGTGCACCTAAGAATCACTGCACTTTTTGTAAATGTATTTTAAATTTTTGAGTTCCAAAATAACGCCATTATGTACACTAGGAACTCAATCTAAAAAAATCTGACATAACCTCAAAAGTGCCAAAAGTTAATCTGTGCAGGGTATGCTGTATAAGTATGAATTGGCACTGCACATATGGTAAATTGTGAACATGGCGTATTTGACATTGTACCGCTATTCATGCATCTTAGTGCTTTAATTGTATATGGCATTCTACTGTCACTTCGTGCTTTTTAAAAACGTTTTATTTGTTGCAATGGTTTTAAATAAATGTGCAATAATAACAGCAAATTTAAAGTTACATGGATTTTAGGTGCAGAATTATTCATACAGTTGTACGCTTCTCTAAAATGGTAGACCTGGATTCTAACATAAGACTCCCTGAATGAATTCAGTGATGATAAAATCCCACACAGCCTATTCTGCTTAATTGGGCTTCCCTTGTGATCATATATTATTATTAAGGTAGAACACAAAAATGAACCTGCCAGAATAAATATTGACCCCTCCCAGGTACACACATAATTAAACGTAATAATAAAGGTTACAAATCTCGGGATCTAAGTTGGCATAGAAAATGATGCATTAAGTACAATAACATTTATAACATGCATCTAATAACCATATTGGCTCAAATAAAGTCTCTCGAAGCAAGTTAAACTTGACTCTACGGTAAATGACAAAAGATTGTATGCAATGAAGTTATGTTTGTACAGTTTCATGATACATCTGTCAACCCTCAGCGAAGTAGCATCCTGTTCTTTTGTTACTCGGAGATTGCTGAGAATGAAAACCAGGGCATTGTTTAATAACTGTTTTCAGTTTACTGCTTCGGAAGTTCAGATATAGCAGGTCAGGAGTATTAAACAGAAAAGGGGGTCACACTTACGACCCCGACTAGCCATCATTGAATTTTTTCTTGGTGAAATGTTGGGGAAGTTGTTATTATTGGAACTGAGTAATTGCACCATGTGCCGTCAATTGAATCCTTCAAAATCCCTCTATCAGAGTGAATTCTATTTTTATATTTTTAGACATTGTCAGTTTTCTTGTATTTTTCATGTAGGACAGTCCTCATAAACAATCGCCTCTTCTCTAGTGTTAGAAGCGGTGTCTATGTTATAACATGTGAAGGGCCAATTTCCAGAGTTGCTCTTGTAGAAGACCTATTGGATGCACTGACAATTTCAGCACGTTAGACTCTTTCCAGAGCTTGTCTACGAAATAGCTCGGTAAGACTCTCTTTGCAGAACATCCAACTGTGGGACCACATTGAAGCTATTAGTTAGGAGCAGAAGACACTACCAAACTTCCTCTTAATAATAACAAGATGTCTCCTCCCACTAACAAGGACCCAGATTTCACTCCAATAACACATACAGCTAGATTCATGAAGCCAAATTGCGATCGCAATTGCTGCAAATTCGCAATTGCCATTGCAATTGGACGAAAAGGAATTCATGATACAGAAAAGTGCAAAAAAGCGAAATCGCTAAAAAATAATTGCGACTTCGCAAATAAATTCGCAGAATCCTGGAGGATGGGCATTAGCGAATCTGAAATTGCGAGAAACCATGGAATCTGCTAATTAAATTGCGAAGTCGCAAAACATTCGCAATCGACATTCATGAAAATTCGCTAAATGCGAAATACCTGGAAATCGCTATTTGCGACGCGCAAAATAAGAAGAACAGAAATCAGGTGGTAACCAGTAAGGACATTTTTTTTCTTCAAAAAACGGTTAACAAACTACCAACAGGTGCAGGGCTGACCAAACACATTTAAGAACATTCAGCTGGAGCCTGAGGATTCTCACAATGCTTGGACTCTACATGTTGGTGAGGCGGCGAAGGCTACAGCGAGCAGCACAGAACAGACGGAGGATCCAGGAGCGGATATTCCGCCAGCGGGTCTCCCTCCTGGGCCAAACCAGGGAGCAAATTTATGCAAAGTACCACCTGAGTGGGGCTATGATCATCAAGCTCATCCAGGACCTGGACCCCCTGATGCAGCACCCAACAAGGAGGACCAATGCCGTGCCCACACATGTGCAGGTATTGTGCAGCCTGCACCTAGTGGCCTCCGGAAGCTTCCAGGGGATAGTTGCTGTTGCAGGGGGGATATCCCAGCCCACCATGTCCCGCTGCCTAAGGAGTTTCCTGGATGCAATGCTGACCCGGCTACACCACTACATATCATTCCCCACCACCCAACAGGACTTGAATGACACCAAGCTGCAATTCTACAACATAGCACATTTCCCGCATGTAATTGGATGCATTGACTGTACCCACATCCACATCTGCCCACCAGCACAACCGGAATATTTGTACCGCAACCGCAAGTCCTACCACTCCCTCAATATCCAGATGGTGTGCAACGCCAAAAATTAAATCTCGGACATAGTGGCACAATATCCGGGCAGCACACATGACTCCTTCATCTTCCAGCACAGCGGCATTCACACACGACTGGCCAGGGGAGACTTTGGCGAAGGACACCTACTGGGTAAGTACACATGCCCCCATATAGTACACTGTGATCATGTATCAGCGCAGAACAGGCACTCACCCTGTGCTTATCACCCTCAGGTGACAGCGCCTACGGTCTACGGGAGTACCTCCTCACCCCATACCTCAACCCTGCCACACCACAACAACGGCGTTACAATGCAGCACACATAAGAACAAGAAATTGCATTGAGAGGACATTTGGCCTATTGAAGAGCCATTTCCGCATACTGCACAAGACTGGTGGGGCCATCAAATACACACCTGAGGTCTGCTGCCGCCTCCTGGCCGCGTGTGCATACTCCACAACATTGCAACCAAGCGCAGGATACCAGTGGAGATATCAGGCAGTGAGTCGGAAGGGAACATCCGCCCGCCTCCACATGTGCGTCATGCACGCGGGGAAAATCCTGCTGAAGGACACAGGCGCTGCAACCACATCACTATTAACTGTTTCTAGTGCACCCATTCCCCTCACAAAACACTGCACTCATGCATGACTAATGTAATAATGACATAAGTGTGAATCAAGTCAGACCATTAATCTTTATTGTTCACGCACAATAAATTGGCCTTTACTTATACTGGTGTCTCATGAAGAGAGTATTACTCCATACCTCCCCATGCTGGGGTAGTGGGCTTGCAGGGGTGTACTGCATGGCCTCCCTGAGAGAGTCGGAGTTTTCAGTGTCGGTTATGACGAGACGCCCCAAGTCGTCTATCTGTGTCCTGAGGGACGGTGTTGGCCCTAGTTGGTGCTGTTGCCCTGCTGCTGTGGCGTCGTACAGGCATCGGTGGCAAGGATGCGCTGCTGTTAGTTGACGCTACCTCGCTCACGTCGTCAGGCCCCTCTGCTTCTCCATGGGCAGTGGACTGGCTGCCGAGCACTGCTGCTGTAAGCAGATCCAGTGACCTGGCCACATCCTGCAACACTGCACCATCTAGCCCTGCATGGCAAGTGACCTGTGTGCCTGCTGTGATGTTGCATTCCCAACTACATGGTTTGACCTGGTGTAGGCCGTTAGGCGGGCCAGTAGTTGGCGGTGGCGGCGGCGGGTCATGTCCTGCTGGGCTACCAGCAGCTGGCTGTTCTCTCTGACAGCAGCGGTCATCTGGGCAATATTTTCGCTTGTGGTCTGCAGCTGGGTGTGAATTGCTGCCAGGTGACGCGCCTGTCTACGGTGCACCGCCAGCATGCAGCGTTCAATGGGCAGCCCAGGATCAGGTAGTAGGAGCGCCCTGCCCGTGCCTGCTGAGCCCTGATGCTGCTGGCGCCTCAGTGTGCTGGTGTGTGATCTGGCTCCAGCTGTGCGCCTCGTCTGCCTCCTAGGCGCGGGTGGTGGGGCCTGTACCACTGCTGTGGCTGTTTGTGGGGGTGTGGGCTGCACACCTGTGGCTGCAGGGGTGGCCCTGTCCGCACGGGGTGGTGGTGGTGGAATAACTGCTGGTGGATGTGATGGGCCGGGTCGTTGGTTGGACTGGCCCTCACCCTCAGTATCGTCCTGGGTCTCAGCAATGTGAAGAGCCTCGCTATCAGTGCAGGGCTGCTCAACTGCACCTGTAATGTGAGAGGGTGCATGATTAATGTTATGTATCTTGCACAAGCTATGTTGATACATGCATGCAGGCTTGCTTTCCCTGACTGGCTTTTGGATTTACTTTGAATTTACAGCTCTGGCTGTGTTCAGCTAACTGGGGTATATGATTTCACTACGACTACCACAATGTATTGGGGCATTTCAGGTGTGCATGGGCTGCATTGTTGGGGATGTCATATTGCTAGCTCAGGAGTCATGGGCATTGTTGGGGACAGGGTTGAAGTCGCATGGCACTTACCTTCAGATTGTTGGCTGGGTCGAGACGAGTCCAGCTGCATGACCCCCACGCAGGCTGCTGGTGCAATAGTGTCCTCTATAAGGTCCTCCAATGGGGTGTTCGGTGTAGCTACAGGTTCCCATCCACCGGTGGCCAGTCGCTCCCCAAGCCTCTCTGCAATACGCTCCTTAGACCGACCTCTCAGGTCGTACCAGCGCTTTTTAAGCTCATCAATTGACCGCTGGGTCACCCCAACCGAATTGACCTTAGCGCGGATGCGCTGCCAGATCCTGCGCTTGTCTGCCTCTGGCACCCTCCGGGAGTCTTTGCCAAAGAGCCGTGCATAGTCCTTGGTGACCCCCTCAAACAGATGTTCCAGTTCATCTTCTGAAAACTTTAGTTTTCACTTCCTCTCCTGCCCACTGCTCCCTGCTGCATCCTGGGACATCTTGGTGAATTTTGTCCTGCTGGGTTGCAGCACAGTCTAAGGTTTGCAGCTCTTCAGTATCCTGCTCCCAATCTCTGGCTCTGTGTTCTGTTTGTGGGTGGGGTAAGCCTACTTCCTGGTTGTGATGTCATCAGTGGGCTCGAAATGCGACTTCCCGATTTTGCGATCTCGCAGTTAGCGAGATCGCAAAATGCGATATCGCTAATTGCGAGGTCGCAATTTCTACATGGAAAAATGCCGATTCTGCGATTAATTAGCGATTGTGGCAAGATCGCAATCGGCAATTGCGATCGATTGCGATTCGCATATTTGCATCGCATTTCTACATGAATGCCATTGTGCGATTTTCAAATTGCGATTCGCAATTTTTCGCAATTTGCTAATCTCAGAATGGCACCTTCATGAATCTGGCTGATAGCACTTTCAATTGTCATCTGTGCTACTGTATCGATTTGTTGTGTCAGGTAATAGCCAATTTTCTGCACTGATCTCACCAGGGGGCTGTCTTTCCTCCCATGCAAATATTGTGAGGCTTCCATGAAAGATGGTTTGATGCTTTTCAGCAAGATGTCTCCCTTTTCGTGGTTGCTCACGAAGGGCCATCACCTTAGACTGAGTTACACTGACTTTATTGTTGTTATTCCTGTTGTAGGATTTTACCACATTTAATTGCAGTTGAAGCACAATTTCTTTTCTGGTTAGAACTATGGAATTATTTGCATATAACAACAGGGAGATGTGGAAGACACTGAATCCTCTTAAGAGCTTGGTATATTTTTGCATCTCATCAAACATATCACTAATGTACAAACAGATGAGTATGGGGCTATTACGCACCACTTTGTCGACCCTCCATCTAGTATTAAAATGCTGTCAAAGTTTTCCATTCTAAGGAGCCTTACACGAAGCTTTTAAGCCAGTCTGGGACTTCTATGATGTGGGGACTTCTCCGGACCTCCCCAACAGACAGCAACTCCCAGCAGTCTCGCTAATGGGAGGTGATCCACTGCCATTTTTCCACCGCCGGTTCCCTCATTGCAGGTTGCCTCCTCCAACATCACAAGACTTCTCTGGACGTCACTCCACAGACCACAACTCCCAGCAGTGTTCGCTACTGGGAGGAGACCTGATGCTGTTTTCCCACCACTAGCTCCCTCATTACAGGTAGCCTCCTCCTGTATTGTGGGACTTCTCTGGACCTCACCCCGCAGATCACAAATACCAGAAGCCTGTTATTGGGAGGAGACCCATTGCCATTTTCCAACCCCCTCTTATAGGCCGTCTCCTCCAGCATCACAGGGCGTGCACAGGTGGCTCCCGGATGTAACCCAGGCCAAGGGCGGGCCTGTCCACGCACGTCAGGCTGGGCCAACCCTTTTTCACCACTTTTTCAGGTAAGCCCCCACCTGCATCAGCACCACGTTCTCCCCATGTATGTGCCCGTGCTCAATGTCTGCCTCTCTGCCTTTCCCGCAACAGTTTTTCCTTAGCAGTTTGCCCTCCCTGCAGCACTTCCCCCGGTCCCTGGCAACCCTGTTCCACTATGCAAGCCCTTTATTTGCCCTTCAGTGTCTGTCTGCCTACCCATCCCCTGGGCAGGCCCAGACAGCTTCTTCCCCCGGTCCCGCCTCTTGCCCACAGCACTGCCGGTGCCCTCTCTTTGCTACCCTATGGGTAAGCTGTCCCCGAGATTTGCCTCCTGCTCCACCCTCCACTGTGTCTGGTTACTCCTCCTGTGGAAGCCTCCACCACTTCCTCCCTCAATCCGCCCTCAGCATCCCATATCCCTATGAAATGGGGACCTCTTCATGACCATGTAGCAGATGCACACAGAGGGAATGCTGCGCATGCCTGGACCACACCCGGCACCAGGACCACAACCCCGACAGACCGCCACCACTTCACATTGGACGAACTTCGAGCCCTGGATGACAGGATAATAACAACTGTGCCCATGACTCCCTCAGGTTCACCAAAGGCCCTTTGTCCTGCTGGAACTGCTGCTTCACCTGCACCACAGAGGATGCCACCCATGCCTCTCAAATCAGCCACACCATGTCAAACCCACCCAGCAACACCCAGCAACAAGCCCAACGCTAACACCTACGAAAATATTAACTGCTTGCTAATCAACGCACACTCACAAGGAAAACATGCCATGGAAATCTGGAACACCATCACGGCCCACGCTCCGGAGGCCACTTCATCACAAAAACCTTGCTGAACCCCGCATCCACTCTGGACATTGCCACAGCCACCCCTGATGGGTACAAGATTGTGCACCAGGACTGAGCCAACAGAAATGGTGGCGGCATCACCATAATTCACAAAGAGAACCACAAATGCTCAGTCATCACAGGCAACTACTCTCCCTTCGTGGAACACTTCCAACTCCTAACATACAGCAAAACTACCATCAGAGGCACCTTCGACAACAGACCGCTGGGACCCCACCCTACCTTCTGCAACACAATCCCCATTTTCATTCCCCCTATTGTCATGGACTCAAATCTGCATATATTCCAAGGAGAGCTCACCTTTCACCTTTCACCTTGAGAACACAAACACCACCACCACCTCTGACCTCCTAGAAAGCATGGCTAGCCTCAGACTCAAGCAGCTAGTCACCTACCCCACTCACACAGCAGGACACACGCTTGACCCTATCTTCTCAACAGCAACAGAGTAAAATATACCCACACCGAGGAGCTCACCTTGACGGATCACCACTGCCTCCATTTCGTCATCTCGGAAACCCCCAAAACCCCCACCTCTATGGTCAGTGAGACACAGCACAGCTCGTCAAAGGTATCATAGCATAGATGGACAAACGATGTCAACTCCTGCCTACCCACCACCATCGAAGACACAGAACAGGTGGTGGAAATCTTCTGAACTGTATCACGGCACGTGCTGATGAAGTCACACCAAGGAAACCCACCAACCCCAAGAAATGAACACAACACCCCAACTGGATCACAGCAGAACTGAAACCCCAGCAAAGCAACTGCAGACAGAAGGAAAGAACATGGTGTGTCAGTAAGACTCTTGAGGAGGCAAAACGACTCAAAGATGCCCTCAACCGAGAAGACCGCACTCGACACCCGCATCAATGACAGCTCCAACAATAGCAAGGAATTGTTCAACATAGCCAAGGAGTTCACCAATCCCTTGGCAACAGAAAACATAATCACACCCTCGCAACCAAGCAACCTGCAACACCTTCATGGTCTTCTTCCACAACAAAATCAACACCATCTACCAAGACTTCGCACTCCAACCTCCACAGAGGAGGACATCAACGTCCTCACACCAGCCAATGCCTACCCGCACCAGCTCATCTTGTGGAACACGCTCATCAAGAAGGAAACAGCATCCATCATGAGATCTATCCACTCCCGATACACTTTTATCAAGTAACAATAACTCGTGCCCTAAGGTAACTATAACTCTCACCCTTGCCATGCACTGCTTATTACTCCACATATTACATCACTTATGGCATCTTATATGACATCATTAATAATACTATTGCAACATTTGCAGTGAATGTATTGACAAGAAAACTGTACATGGTGGGGAGGTGTATTATACTTACCTTATGGAATGAGTTATAGTTATTTGAGTTAACTATAACTCTAACTGGTGAATTTGTGTGTTTTTTCTGTTTAAAAGTTTACGTTATTACTGAACATTTCACCTAACTATAATGTTACTTTAACCTTTGGATAGTGTCATAGAGTTTAGTTTCATAGAGTGTAGTGTTGTACAGTGGAATAGAGTGGAGTGCATTAGAGTAGAATGGCATAGTGTATCATGGAGTAAAGAGTTATACAGTGGAGAATCTAGCTGTGTCATATATTGGTGTGGAGTATTGATGAGTGGTGTGGTGTGTCATATAGTGGAGAGGCATGTCGCACAGTGGAGTGGCTTCAACTGGAGTGTCAGGGAGTCAAGTATTTTGGAGTGGCTGGTCGTCGAGTAGAGTGTTGTACAGTGGCATAGAGTGTAATCAAAGGTTATACAATGTAGTTGAATAGAGTGGTGTTCAGCGGAGTACAGTGTTGTGTAGGTCAGTTTTGTTGGATGCGCTGCAGCACAGTAGAGTGGCGGAGATTCTTGTACACTGTAGTGTCGTATAGTGGAGTGTCATAGAGTGGGGTGTTGCACAGTGGACTGTGGTACAGTATCATACAGGGTCATCATACAGTGGAGGGGAGTGTCGTACAGTGGAGTGCTGTGTTAATAAATGGAGTGGAATGTCGTAGAGAGAAGTGGACAGGTGTCTCCTGTAGTGTTGTACAGTATAGTACAGTGGTGTCGAGTAGATTGGCATAGAGTGGAGTAGAGTGGAATACAGTGGCATACAGTGTAGTAGAGTCTTGAATATTGGAGCTGCATAGAGTCGGGTGTGGTGTTGTGCATTGGAGCGGCATAGAGTAGATTGTTATACTGAGATGCAGAGAGAGATAAAGTGTTGTGCTGTGGAATAAGCCGGAGTGGAGTCGAGGGGAGTAGCATGATAAAGTGGAGTGAAGTATAATAGAGTGAATTTGTGTGTCAAAGAGTAGAGTGGCATGTAGTGGAGTCGAGTAGAGTGTTCTAGCATAGAGTTGATTAAAGTGTCATGAACTGGAGTGTCATCTTGTACAGTAGAGTGGAGTGCAGCATCATAGACTGCTGCTGGAAAAGCCAGTAGAGTGTTGTACTGTTGAGGGTACAGGCATGGAGTGGAGTCTAGTGTCATTCAGTGTAGTGGAGTATTGTAGAGTGGAATTGTATAGAGTAGAGTGGAGTATTGTAGAGTGGCATAGATTGGGGTAAAATATCATACAGTGGAGCCGAGTGGAGTGACATAGCGTAGAGTGAAGTAAAGTATCATAAAGTGGGGTGATGTATCATATAGTACAGTGCCATGGAGTGTAGTGGAGTGGTGTAGCATACACAGGAGTAAAGTGTCCTAGAGTGCAATGGCGTATAATACAGTGGAGTGGTATGGCATGTCATAGAGTGTAGGAAACTTGTATTGCGGAGTAGAGCAGAATGGCATAGAGTGAAGTGAATACATTTGAGGGATGTATAGTGTAGTGCCATACAGTGGAAACGCATAAAGTGGTGTGGCATAGAGTAGAGTGGCATACACTGGAGTGGCATGGAGTTGAGTGGTGTAGAGTGGAATAGCATAGAGTGGAGTAAGATATAGTGTAGTGGTGTACAGAGGAATAGCATTCACTGAAGTGGCATAGAGTTTAGGGGTGTACAGTGGAATGGCGAGGCATAGAATAGCATACAGAAGAGATGCAAGAGTGGAGTGGTGCAGAGTGGAATACCATAGAGTGGAGTGGGACAGAGTGTATTGGGTTAGACTGTAGTGGCGTACAGTGTAATAGTGTACAGTGGAGTGGTGCACACTGGAGCTACAAAGAGTGAATTAGTGTAGAGTGTAGTGACGTATGGTGAAGTACCGTAGACGGGAGTACCATACAGTGGAGTAGCATACAGTGGAGTGAGGTAGAGTAAAATAACATTGAGTGTAGTGGCATACAGTGCAGAGAAGAAGAGTGGAGCGCCATATAGTGGAATAGCGTAGAGTGTTGTAGTGTAGAGTGGAGCTGCGTACATTGGAGTGGCATAGATTGGATGGCACAGAGTGGAGTAGTGTACAGTGTAATTCCAAACGGTGGAGTGACTAATAGTCAAGTGCCATACATTGGACTGGCATACAGTGGAGTGACGTACTGTGGAAAAGCATAAAATGTAGAGTCGTACAGTGGAGCTGCATGCAGTGATTAGCGTAGAGTGGAGTGGCATAAAGTGGAGGGGTGTACAGTGGAGTAGCATAGGCTAGAGTGTTACAGAATGAAATGGCTTAGAGTGTAATAGCTGACAGTAAAGTGGTGAAGAGTCCAGTGGTGTAGAGTGGAGTAGGGTAGAGTGGAGTGCTGTACAGGGAATTAGCATAGAGTGGAGTGGCATATAGTGGAGTCACATCGAGTGGAGTGAGATATAGTGTAATTGTGTTTATGGGAGTGGCATATAGTGGAGTGGTGTAGAATGGAGTGTGGTCCTTGAAACAGATGTAGCATGAAAGCAGGTGAACGGATGTAGATGTAATGTGGCAAGAATATATATCATGCAGTTTGAAGGGTAATTTTTGGTAATCTGATAGTAGGTGGTATTGTGTACGTGTTTGTAAGGAAAGTCATCTTTTTGCATGTTCACCCCCACTTTTTAGGACTGATACTTTTTTGATTCTTGGAGTGCACTGAGGCCTGCCAATGAGACCTCAGTGCCAGTGTTTAACCCTATACAAAAGATATGTTTAAATGGATACAGTCAATTGGCAGGTACTGACTCACTTATAAGGCCCTAGTATATGGTACCTGGGGCATGTAAGGCAGAGTGTGCTCACAGGACTGCAGCAATGTTTGTGACATCCTGCATGTGACAGAAGTAAAATGGACCCCGCTGCCACTGGGCAGTGCATCATACTGCTAACTCTACTTTGTCAATAAACCTAATAACAATGGAAAAACATCCCTTCTTTGCCCTACAGAAGGCCTATAGAGTCACGTGGCACGGAGCTATATATTGTAAGTAAGACATATGCTTAATATGTTTTAACAGCAACCCTTCCAAATTGTAATTTTGCTGGGGAAGGGTAGGAGTCCAATTGGCTAATAAAGGGTTAAATAGTTGGCACTCCAACCCCTATAACTCCTGAAGGGGACTACCTACCACTAAAAAGTAAGGTATCAAATTAATATGGCCAGGTCCAGGGGAGACCTTGAATATAGCTGTTACCTGCATTTGGGACCCTTTTTCGCCACCAGGACCACGACGCTGCCCCCTGTTCCGCACTGTGAGTGCATGCTGCCTGTGGTTGTTGTTCCCCCCCGCCGCCGCTAACAGCCATCAAGCGGGCGCAGAGCGGGGGGACTACAACCCCCAGAATCCTCAGCGAAATTTACCGCCCACACACGCCCACTTCCGCGCCCGGAGGCGCTAAAACACCGCGGCTCCCTCGGTGGAGCGGGAGACCTTAATATCGCTGTTAGCTGCATTTGGAACCCTTTTTTGCCGCCAGGACCACGACACTGCCCCCAGTTCCGCGCTGTGAGCGCATGTTGCCTGTGGTTGTTGTTCCCCCCGCCGCCGCTAACAGCCATCAAGCGGCCGCAGAGCGGGGGGACTACAACCCCCAGAATCCTCGGCGGGATTCACCGCCCACACACGCCCACTTCCGCGCCCAGAGGCGCTAAAACACCGTGGCTCCCTCCGCATCGCGGGACGCGCGCGCGCGATGCCGGGCTAAGCCCGGGCATAGGGCGGGCCATCTGTGGCCGTCCGGGGCTGGCCAGGCTGGGCTGGGCCACCTCCCTTGGTTGTTCTGAACTGAACAGACTTGCCTCATCTGGATAATTATTGTGAACCAAAGGTACATTTTATTCTTGAACTGTTTATCGCCTGAATAATGGGTAAAACTACTCCCGTTGCAACACGGTCCAGCACAAGACAGAAAAAGTGCACTGCTACTCCATTACCTAGTCTGACTGCTACAGACAGGATGCTACAAAAAACAATGGGGTAGTTGTAACTGCCATTGAAAGTACCGAGAGACGCCTCTCGCTCCCTCCAAATATGGGTTTGCCCCTACTACACACTAACACCACTGTAGCACAGGCTAACTCTACTGACTCTATACTTTTGGATTCATATGTAGAATTACCAAGGGTGGAAAGTAACTACACTACTTTGCCACCACAAGACTTACCTCCTGCATCGCTCCCTATTGCCAGCAGGCTTTCACAAACACCGACTTTGCAGCCTGATGACTTAACGGTGGAATCCTCCTCTTTACCAGATAACTCCTTTCTGGGGCTTCTAATGCATGCTAATCCCCAAGATGCACCAGCTGGGTCACCTAGTAGGTTAATTAACGAGGAAGCTAGCCATCTAAGTAACACTGATCTAATACTAGGTCAGGAAACATCTTCAATTGACAATGCTCCTCCTTCAAAAATGGCTAATAGACAGCCTCAAACCCGAGCTAATACAAAAGCCACTATAAAAAGGAAAAAGGTAGAAACCACACAGAAAAGGCGGAAACCAAGAGCATCGAAAATGGTGGACTCCGCTAATCTCGAATCAGGGTCAGTTACAGTTTTAGCTGGGTCTGACGGTGTCCAAGGGGGACCTATCCCAATTACTAGGGGTAACTGTCCAGGATTCTCCCTATCGGTCCCCGCAGAGAATGTTGGAGGGTCAGTTGCACATATAGAGCACATTGTAAAATCTCTGATCCTCCCCCTCCTTTAAAGAATAAAACTGGTAAATGACAAGCTGGAGAGATTCGAACAGCTAACCCTAGATAATTTTACCTCCCTAAAAAATTTGATAAAACTTGAAGTTAGAGGGATATTGGTGAATACAGTCCCCCCTGCCAAGGACCCTCTTGTTAGTACTACAGGGTCCACAACTAGTGTAGTTATCTCTCAGCCCATAGAGGCAGGAATTTAAAAGGATCCCACTATTAATAAGCAGATAAAAAAGCCCCTGGTAAGACTGCACAACACCCAGCAACCAATACATGTAAAAGTGTATTGGAGAAGGTCGCTTGTTCAGAAGGTACAGAGAATCCAACAAACAATCATGACAGTAATCCGTCAGCTCCATTAGTTACGGTTGACCTACCGCCAGAGTCACTACCTAATGTAATTGTGCTTACTGGCGTTCCAGAAATAAAGAGTAGGAAACCTGAATCTTATCAAGAATGAAAAAAGAAAGTGATATTCTGGTTGAATAACAACAGGCCAATTCCCAGACACTTGAATGGAGAAGTATTGTTTGCAAGAAGGGTTAACTGGATAGGAAGAAGACCAAAAGATATACAGGGAGACTCAATATTTGTTAATTTTAGGGATAGCAATGTTGTGAGATTAATTTGTAATGAACACCGTTTCCTGGATAGGGGCCATATTCAAATGAAAAACCTCACCTATTTTTATAGTCTGGATGCCATGCGA
This sequence comes from Lissotriton helveticus, assembly GCF_964261635.1. Classification (NCBI taxonomy): domain Eukaryota; kingdom Metazoa; phylum Chordata; class Amphibia; order Caudata; family Salamandridae; genus Lissotriton; species Lissotriton helveticus. Next base: position 640,899,366 of record NC_136071.1, on the reverse strand, counting down.
CCATTTGGCTACCAGCAAATTATGATCCATGAAGAAATGTTGGGAGGTTATAATGCCTATCCTCCAGTAGCCGTAGAAAACCGCTTTTCAGGATTATATGGGCTAGAAGAGGTTGACTGACTGGGAGTAATCAATGGAAAGGGAACAAGAGTCACAACACCTAACCGTACCCAGGGGAATGAGGCTGGGCGTAACATAAGGGATGTAGCCAATCAAAGCTGCAACCCCGATCCGATGGATAAGTTAGGAAACACTAATTTGTTAAAATCGATAGCCAAAGGGGACTCAAGTCAAGTCAAGTCAAAGTTATGTTTATTTAGATCGTAATCTTTAAACAAGTGCAGAGAAATGATTCAATTTTAAAATGTTCTATAACAATACAAAGAAATAATTACAGGTTAAAATACTCTACCACAATATTTATACCATTCACACAGTTAATACATATTTTAAAAAGGTACCAATAAAATCATCACTTTCTTTGGGTGGTCCTTACCCTTTAAAAATTATTATTATTTATTATTTATTTAGGGATTTGTAGAGCGCGTAGTCACCCAGTGGGTATCCCAGCGCTAAAACCATTTTACTCACGAGGGGGTGTAGTCCGGGAAAGTGACAGTTTTAGGGGAAGAGAAGAGTTTTGAGGGCTTTTCTGAACCGGAGGAGGTTAGGTTCTGTTCTGAGGCTCAGAGGGAGTGCATTCCACTTGTTTCCAGTGTTTACTGAGAAGCGGCGGCCACCTATGCGGGCCTTTTTCACCTTAGGGATCGTAATAAGGTTTCCGTGCTCCGAGCGAAGCGCTCTAGTGGGTCTATAGGGGGTGATCCAGTTGTTTAGTATAGGAGGGCCGGTGTTATGAAGAGTCTTGTGAGCAAGGCAGAGGGCCTTGAAAATGACCCTTTCCCTAATCGGGAGCCAGTGCAGCTTCCTGAGAGCAGGCTTGGCAGATGATCTGGCCGGGGTGTTTGTGAGGAGTCGGGCGGCGGCATTTTGAGCCTTCTGAAGAGTTTGAAGGGTGGATTCTGGGGCGCCCAGGTAGATAGCATTGCTGTAGTCCAGCCTAGATAGAATTAAGCCCTGGATCAGCATGAGACGCGACTGAAAAGGTAGAAGTGGGATTACCTTCCTGCAAGATTTAAGTAAACCGTAGCAGGTGCCGGCCGTCTTTCTAGCCTGGGTCCTGAAGGTGAGGTCGGTCTCCAGCCACACTCCAAGACTTTTGACCTCCTTCTTGGGAGTGGGGGGTTCGCCCATGCAGGCGGGCCAGATGTAAGAGGGGAGGTTCGTGGTTTTTTGTCCAAGGAGCAGGATCTCTGTTTTGGAGCCATTTAGCTTCAAAGCAGAGTCACTCATCCACTGATATACGTTGGTAAGGCAGTCGTGGAGATTGGAGGGCTCAAGCTTGGGGTGGGAGAGTGTCACCACCAGTTGTGTATCGTCGGCGTAGCTGACGATAGTGACTCCAAAGGGTGAGACGAGTTCCTCCAGTGGGGCCATGTAAACGTTAAACAACGTAGGGCTCAGGGAGGAGCCCTGAGGCATGCCGCACTGGAGGGGGATGGAGGGGGAGCGGCTTTCGCCTTCCCAAACTTGGTAGGAGCGACGGGAGAGAAAGGACGCAAGCCACTTCCGAGCTCTGCCTTTAACCCCAACAGTCCCGAGACGGTGGATTAGGACCTGGTGACTGACCGTGTCAAAGGCCGCACTAAGGTCTAGGAGGACCACTGCCACTGATCCTCCTGTATCGATGATTTCCCTGGTTCTTTCTACTGCCACGAGGAGGGCGGTGTCCGTGCCCTGACCTGGTCTAAAGCCTGTCTGTGAGTCGTTGAGAAGATGGTTTGACTCGGGGTAGTGTGACAGCTTTTTATTTACCAGTTTTTCGGCGACTTTACCTATCCAAGGTAGAAGTGAGATAGGTCTATAGTTGGAGAGGTCTGTGGGGTCAAGCGACGGTTTTTTGAGCAGCGCTTTGACGACAGCTTCCTTCCAGTTAGATGGAACCTCTCCCTGTTCCAGTGAGATATTGATCAGGGCTGTCAGTTGGGGCACTATAGTATGCGTGATGTTTTTAGCGAAACGTATGGGAACTGGGTCGCTAGGGGCACCGCTCTTGGTTGAGGTAAGTATGACTCTTACTTCTTCTTCTGAGACTGGGCCAAGTGACTCCAGGGAGGGTTTGTCGGCGGGGGTATCTGCTCTTTGGCTCTCACCAAGGAGTCAGAGTTAGGAGGTGGGAGGGAGGTGAGAATTTTTTTATTTTGTCGTCAAAGAAGGTGGCCAGCTTGACGCATTTTTCCTCGGCTTCTTTGGGGTCCATAGGTTTCTGTGGGGGTTCCGGGACGTGGAGGAGTTCTTTGAGAATGGAGAAAGTCTCCTTGGATGAGCAGGCGGAAATTTTTATCTTTTCCTCATAATAAGTCCTTTTGGCGTCGTGTAAAGCTAGTTTGTAGGCTTTCATGGAGCGGTGGTAGGCGCTTTTCTCTTCTGTTGACTTATTTTTCCTCCACGAGCGTTCTGTCTTTTTACATTGTTTTTTAAGGGCTGTAAGGGCAGGTGTGTACCAAGGGGAGGGGCCGATTCTTTTCACGTGTTTTAGCGTACTGGTCAGTGGAATGGAGCTATCTAGGGGTCGGACTAGCCAATTCATGAATTCTCTGTCTGCGCTGTTTGGGTCCGTGGACAAGGGGGCGATGGTATCGCGTAGTTTGGCCTCCCATTCCTCTGGTGCTAACTTGTGCCATCGTCTGGCTTGTACCCTTGTTTTTTGTTTGGGCGCTGGTGTCGTGTCGAGTGACCAGTGCATAGGAATCAGCATATGGTCTGTCCAAGGCAAGGGGGTGGGGTCCTGGGCATACAGGTTCCCAATGTTGGAGAAGATAGGGTCTAGGAGTTGACCTTTCTCATGGGTTGCTTTGGGGTTTTGCAGAAGGAGGTCAGCTGTGGTAAGATCCGCGAGCAAGTTTGCTGCGGTATTGTCCATAGGATCCAGAAAGTGCATATTAAAATCCCCTAAGAGGAGAAAGTTAGAGACCGAGATAGTCTTAAGTAGGATGTGGTCCATCAGTGTACTGGTGAATTCGCCTAGAGGGCCTGGAGGACGATACACGAGCAGTCCCGAAAGGGAAGTAGATGGCGTGATCTGAATTGAGAAGTGGCAGTTCTCACAGTTTTTAGCAGTTCCGGTCTCGATTCTACATTTGAGGTGATCTTTGTAGATTATAGCTAGGCCACCGCCTCTACCGATTGGCCTATTTAGGAAGCATATTTGGAAACCGGGGGGGGGGTAGCATTGGCAACATCGAAGTCGCTGTGCGGGGTCAGCCAAGTTTCCGTAAGAAACAAAAGATCTAGCAGCGAATCTTGGACGAGGATGTTGATTTCGTGGGCATGCTTTACTAAGGATCTGCAATTCAGAAGGCCAAGCCGTAGTCCTAGGTGGCGTTCCGATTCCTCGGATTTATTGCAGAGGCTACATCCTGCATAGGGGGTGTCCTCCTTGTGGATGTATTTGCACTGGGGGTGTTTTTCCGGGTTCCAGGCAAGCAGTAAGTCTCTGGAGTATGAGATGCGCTTTTGCAGAACGGGCATAGTGGCTAGGCCTACGGCCGTCTGGGCCCGGACGGGCCCAGACGGGCTTGCCTTTGGCGCGCCTTCGGCGCGCAATCGTCGCGCCCGCTGCGCTCGTCCGCTGCGCTTCCGGCTGGTGCTCATGTTTTATAGGATGAAGTATGGAGTGGGAGAGGGGGGGCGTGGCCACCCGAGGTGGGCGTGTCCCTCACGCAGGGAATGGCGGCAAGACTCGGGTCAGGGCGGGGAAAGCAAGCAATCTGCTTCCCTGCGCCGACCAGGAAGAGACCAAGGAGTTTGTGCAAATAGGCTTTTTTAAAGTGCAGAGTACAGAGTAAAAACACAGTATCAATCACAGTTTTAAAAATCAAAGTGCTCCCGGCTACTTTGCCTCAGGAGTGTTTACGAGTAAGTGGGAGCGGCGCTTGCAGTCAGCGCGTAGTTATAGCGACCTGGGAGGGGGGGGCGTGGCCACCCGAGGTGGGCGTGTCCCTCACGCAGGGAATGGCGGCAAGACTCGGGTCAGGGCGGGGAAAGCAAGCAATCTGCTTCCCTGCGCCGACCAGGAAGAGACCAAGGAGTTTGTGCAAATAGGCTTTTTTAAAGTGCAGAGTACAGAGTAAAAACACAGTATCAATCACAGTTTTAAAAATCAAAGTGCTCCCGGCTACTTTGCCTCAGGAGTGTTTACGAGTAAGTGGGAGCGGCGCTTGCAGTCAGCGCGTAGTTATAGCGACCTGGGAGGGGGGGGCGTGGCCACCCGAGGTGGGCGTGTCCCTCACGCAGGGAATGGCGGCAAGACTCGGGTCAGGGCGGGGAAAGCAAGCAATCTGCTTCCCTGCGCCGACCAGGAAGAGACCAAGGAGTTTGTGCAAATAGGCTTTTTTAAAGTGCAGAGTACAGAGTAAAAACACAGTATCAATCACAGTTTTAAAAATCAAAGTGCTCCCGGCTACTTTGCCTCAGGAGTGTTTACGAGTAAGTGGGAGCGGCGCTTGCAGTCAGCACGTAGTTATAGCGACCTGGGAGGGGGGGGCGTGGCCACCCGAGGTGGGCGTGTCCCTCACGCAGGGAATGGCGGCAAGACTCGGGTCAGGGCGGGGAAAGCAAGCAATCTGCTTCCCTGCGCCGACCAGGAAGAGACCAAGGAGTTTGTGCAAATAGGCTTTTTTAAAGTGCAGAGTACAGAGTAAAAACACAGTATCAATCACAGTTTTAAAAATCAAAGTGCTCCCGGCTACTTTGCCTCAGGAGTGTTTACGAGTAAGTCAAATTATCAATTATACCCAACCTTTTCTCTTCGACAAGCTCTATAATTCATTTATTGGGCAGTTTCTAAAGTTGTTACTCATGGGTTGTTAGGAATCTTTGCAATACCTTTAAGTAATTCCCTAGCGCAATCGCAATTTCAATGGTGGCCATTTCCATCAGGAGATTTATCGCCTGTGTCCGTGATCTTATGTCATATTTTAGAAATATTGGATGGAGACATAGTTTACGCTGTTCTATAATAGTTGTACAATCTAACAGGATGTGCACTATGTTACCTTTAGTGCTCAGCCTGCACTTGCAACACCCTTCGTTGTTCAACATTTTTAGGTCTCGGCAACGAGAACTATTGTCGCCATGTAAGCTCGCAAGGGAGTACAGAGCGGTGCACGAGCCGACCAGGGTCTGTGGACGCGCACACACAAAGGCAGGCAGGCAGGCACACACCAGACAGACACAGACAGACACACGCACGCACACACACACACACACACACACACACACACACACCCTCCCTCTCTGCCCACTCCCTCTCTGCCGCCCCCCCCTTCCCCCACTCACCGGGCTCTTTCCCTCTGCAGCGTGTCAGTCACGGCAGCAGGCAGGCTTGGTGTCTTCTCCGGCGATCTTCAGCTGATGTGCACGCTCACGCTGCGTCTCCTGCGCGCCCACCACGCTGTTTCGTGCCCGTTGATCCTCAGCTTGTGATTACTACTCCTTCTAACCCGGATTCTAAATTACTATTTCTTGGTTCTCTAACTCCACTCTGTTGATTCATAACAAACTGATATTCAGCACATTTCACAGTCTCGCTTTTGCTTCTCTTAAATACAATAAGATTATTTTAAGCAATGTCTACCCTTCTTTTGGTTCTGTGCCTATTATGCTTCGGACTATAGAGTTTTAGAAAGTGTGGTGGAAGATTCCATGATATCAGCGGCGTGCACAGTGCAGAGTGAGTGTGCAGAGTGCAGAGTAGTGAGTGCAGAGTAGTGAGTGCAGAGTAGTGAGTGTGCAGAGTGAGTGTGCAGAGTGAGTGTGCAGAGAGAGTGTGCAGAGAGAGTGTGCAGAGAGAGTGTGCAGAGAGAGTGTGCAGAGAGAGTGTGCAGAGAGAGTGTGCAGAGAAGTGAGTGCAGAGTAGTGAGTGCAGAGTAGTGAGTGCAGAGTAGTGAGTGCAGAGTGAGTGTGCAGAGTGAGTGTGCAGAGTAGTGAGTGCAGAGTAGTGAGTGCGCAGAGTAGTGAGTGCGCAGAGTAGTGAGTGCGCACAGTAGTGAGTGCAGAGTGCAGAGTAGTGAGTGCAGAGTGCAGAGGAGTGAGTGCGCAGAGTAGTGAGTAGTGAGTGCAGAGTAGTGAGTAGTGAGTGCAGAGTAGTGAGTAGTGAGTGCAGAGTAGTGAGTGCAGAGTAGTGAGTAGTGAGTGCAGAGTAGTGAGTAGTGAGTGCAGAGTAGTGAGTAGTGAGTGCAGAGTAGTGAGTAGTGAGTGCAGAGTAGTGAGTGCAGAGTAGTGAGTGCAGAGTAGCGAGTGCGCAGAGTAGTGAGTGCAGAGTAGTGAGTGCAGAGTAGTGAGTGCAGAGTAGTGAGTGAGTGCAGAGTAGTGAGTGCAGAGTAGTGAGTGCAGAGTAGTGAGTGCAGAGTAGTGAGTAGTGAGTGCAGAGTAGTGAGTGCAGAGTGCAGAGTAGTGACTAGTGAGTGTAGAGTAGTGAGTAGTGAGTGCAGAGTAGTGAGTAGTGAGTGCAGAGTAGTGAGTGCAGAGTAGTGAGTAGTGAGTGCAGAGTAGTGAGTAGTGAGTGCAGAGTAGTGAGTAGTGAGTGCAGAGTAGTGAGTGCAGAGTAGTGAGTGCAGAGTAGTGAGTGCAGAGTAGTGAGTAGTGAGTAGTGAGTGCAGAGTAGAGAGTGCAGAGTAGTGAGTAGTGAGTGCAGAGTAGTGAGTAGTGAGTGCAGAGTAGTGAGTGCAGAGTAGTGAGTAGTGAGTGCAGAGTAGTGAGTGCAGAGTAGTGAGTGCAGAGTAGTGAGTGCAGAGTAGTGAGTGCAGAGTAGTGAGTAGTGAGTGCAGAGTAGTGAGTGCAGAGTAGTGAGTAGTGAGTGCAGAGTAGTGAGTAGTGAGTGCAGAGTAGTGAGTGCAGAGTAGTGAGTAGTGAGTGCAGAGTGCAGAGTAGTGAGTGCAGAGTGCAGAGTAGTGGGTGCAGAGTAGTGAGTAGTGAGTGCAGAGTAGTGAGTGCAGAGTAGTGAGTAGTGAGTGCAGAGTAGTGAGTAGTGAGTGCAGAGTAGTGAGTGCAGAGTAGTGAGTGCAGAGTAGTGAGTGCAGAGTGCAGAGTGCAGAGTAGTGAGTGCAGAGTGCAGTGCAGGTATGTGCAGTGCAGTGCAGGTGAGTGCAGGTGAGTGCAGTGCAGTGCAGGTGAGTGCAGTGCAGGTGAGTGCAGTACAGGTGAGTGCAGTGCAGTGCAGGTGAGTGAAGTGCAGTGCAGGTGAGTGCAGTGCAGTGCAGGTGAGTGCAGTGCAGGTGAGTGCAGGTGAGTGCAGTGCAGGTGAGTGCAGTGCAGGTGAGTGCAGTGCAGGTGAGTGCAGTGCAGTGGAGTGCAGTGCAGTGCAGGTGAGTGCAGGTGAGTGCAGTGCAGTGCAGGTGAGTGCAGTGCAGTGCAATGCAGGTGAGTGCAGTGCAGTGCATGTGAGTGCAGGGCAGGTGAGTGCAGTGCAGTGCAGTGCAGGTGAGTGCAGTGCGGTGCAGTGCAGTGCAGGTGAGTGCAGTGCAGTGGAGTGCAGTGCAGGTATGTGCAGTGCAGTGCAGGTGAGTGCAGGTGAGTGCAGTGCAGTGCAGGTGAGTGCAGTGCAGGTGAGTGCAGTACAGGTGAGTGCAGTGCAGTGCAGGTGGGTGAAGTGCAGTGCAGGTGAGTGCAGTGCAGTGCAGGTGAGTGCAGTGCAGGTGAGTGCAGGTGAGTGCAGTGCAGTGGAGTGCAGTGCAGTGCAGGTGAGTGCAGTGCAGGTGAGTGCAGTGGAGTGCAGTGCAGGTGAGTTCAGTGCAGTGCAGGTGAGTGCAGTGCAGTGCAATGCAGGTGAGTGCAGTGCAGTGCATGTGAGTGCAGTGCAGGTGAGTGCAGTGCAGTGCAGTGCAGGTGAGTGCAGTGCGGTGCAGTGCAGTGCAGGTGAGTGCAGTGCAGTGGAGTGCAGTGCAGTGGAGTGCAGTGCAGGTGAGTGCAGTGCAGGTGAGTGCAGTGCAGTGCAGGTGAGTGCAGTGCAGGTGAGTGCAGTGCAGGTGAGTGCAGTGCAGGTGAGTGCAGTGCAGTGCAGGTGAGTGCAGTGCAGGTGAGTGCAGTGCAGGTGAGTGCAGTACAGTGCAGGTGAGTGCAGTGCAGTGCAGGTGAGTGCAGTGCAGGTGAGTGCAGTGCAGGTGAGTGCAGTGCAGGTGAGTGCAGTGCAGTGCAGGTGAGTGCAGTGCAGGTGAGTGCAGTGCAGTGCAGGTGAGTGCAGTGCAGGTGAGTGCAGTGCAGGTGAGTGCAGTGCAGGTGAGTGCAGTGCAGTGCAGGTGAGTGCAGTGCAGTTTAGGTGAGTGCAGTGCAGTGCAGGTGAGTGCAGTGCAGTGCAGGTGAGTGCAGGTGAGTGCAGTGCAGGTGAGTGCAGTGCAGGTGAGTGCAGTGCAGGTGAGTGCAGTGCAGTGCAGGTGAGTGCAGTGCAGGTGAGTGCAGTGCAGGTGAGTGCAGTGCAGTGCAGGTGAGTGCAGTGCAGGTGAGTGCAGTGCAGTGCAGGTGAGTGCAGTGCAGGTGAGTGCAGTGCAGGTGAGTGCAGTGCAGGTGAGTGCAGTGCAGGTGAGTGCAGTGCAGTGGAGTGCAGTGCAGTGCAGGTGAGTGCAGTGCAGGTGAGTGCAGTGCAGTGTAGGTGGGTGCAGTGCAGTGGAGTGCAGTGCAGGTGAGTGCAGGTGAGTGCAGTGCAGGTGAGTGCAGTGCGTGCAGTGCAGGTGAGTGCAGTGCAGTGCAGGTGAGTGCAGTGCAGTGCAGGTGAGTGCAGTGCAGGTGAGTGCAGTGCAGGTGAGTGCAGTGCAGGTGAGTGCAGTGCAGGTGAGTGCAGTGCAGTGCAGGTGAGAGCAGTGCAGGTGAGTGCAGTGCAGGTGAGTGCAGTGCGTGCAGTGCAGATGAGTGCAGTGCAGGTGAGTGCAGTGCAGTGCAGGTGAGTGCAGTGCAGTGCAGGTGAGTGCAGTGCAGTGCAGGTGAGTGCAGTGCAGTGCAGGTGAGTGCAGTGGAGTGCAGGTGAGTGCAGTGCAGGTGAGTGCAGTGCAGTGGAGTGCAGGTGAGTGCAGTGCAGTGCAGGTGAGTGCAGTGCAGTAGCATGCAGGTGAGTGCAGTGCAGGTGAGTGCAGTGCAGTGGCGTGCAGGTGAGTGCAGTGCAGGTGAGTGCAGTGCAGGTGAGTGCAGTGCAGGTGAGTGCAGTGCAGTGCAGGTGAGTGCAGTGCAGGTGAGAGCAGTGCAGTGCAGGTGAGTGCAGTGCAGGTGAGTGCAGTGCAGGTGAGTGCAGTGCAGGTGAGTGCAGTGCAGGTGAGTGCAGTGCAGGTGAGTGCAGTGCAGGTGAGTGCAGTGCAGTGCAGGTGAGTGCAGTGCAGGTTAGTGCAGTGCAGGTGAGTGCAGTGCAGTGCATGTGAATGCAGTGCAGTGCAGGTGAGTGCAGGTGAGTGCAGTGCAGTGCAGGTGAGTGCAGTGCAGTGCAGGTGAGTGCAGTGCAGGTGAGTGCAGTGCAGTGCAGGTGAGTGCAGTGCAGGTGAGTGCAGTGCAGGTGAGTGCAGTGCAGTGCAGGTGAGTGCAGTGCAGTGCAGGTGAGTGCAGTGCAGGTGAGTGCAGTGCAGGTGAGTGCAGTGCAGGTGAGTGCAGTGCAGGTGAGTGCAGTTGAGTGCAGTGCAGTGCAGGTGAGTGCAGTGCAGGTGAGTGCAGTGCAGGTGAGTGCAGTTGAGTGCAGAGTGGTGTGTATTGACAATGTAAATGACAATGCCATTTATTTATGATTTAAAGAAAAAAAAGAAATGTCATGAGCAATGCCAATAGCTCTACCTTTAATGATGCCGAGACCATTGCATTGTAAATGCTTGTTGATTTTAGATCTTTGAATTCCAATTCGCATTCTTAGTATCTCCCGTCTATACCAGTAATTCGGTAGGATATCGAGGTAAGGAAACCAATTATCCTTAGACCAAGAACTCCTCATATTCTCTACCGATTTTTTCTTAGCCAGGTATTCCATATCAGTTCTTCTGGACAGTTCGTGCCCATTAAACTTCAGCTCACTTTTAGTGCATTCTACCCGTAGGGATTCACGGCAAATGACCACTTTTATATGCTCACAAGCCTGTGTCAGTTTCTTACGGCTTGCTTTTGCCCATTTTAGATTACTGTATTGGATCTCTTTTCTACACCATTGTGCTACTTTCTGGCCTTTTTCCTTTTCCAAACGTTTCCAGAATCTAATCACTGCTATTTGTGATTGAACCCCCCAAGCTATTGTTCCTAATTCTATTCTTATTGCTTGGACCATTGTTGATGCTGGGAGGGACAAAAGGGATTTCAGGCATTTTCCTTACTCCTGGTCCCAGACTCCTTTACCGCTCAAATAAAGGATCTCTGCACCATAGAGTACTTGTGGTGGTAACATTGCACTGAATGCTTTTAGCAGCGGACGATGGGACATATCCCCATAGTCTCGCTTAAAGATTTTTAGTCCAGAGATTGATGTATGTGGCTTAGCTTTCTGAGCTTCCAAGTGCATTTGCCACTTTAGGGACTTATCAAACCACATTCCTAGGTAGCGATATTCATTTACAGATTCCAATGTAAGATCTTCTACAAACCAGTTAAACCTAGTTACCTTTTTTCCGAAGCATAACATTTTTGTCTTATCCAAATTTACAGTTAAAAATTTCTTTCCACAATATTCACTAAAAGATTTCAACTTTCTTTGGAGGCCCAATTCGGTCTGGTCTAGTATTACCAAGTTATCCGTGTATAAAAGGCATGGTACCTTGTTGCCATCCATTCTTGGGCTTGCACTACCCTCTACTTCTACACAAGCAGGTAAATCAGATAGGAAAATAGAGAATAGCTGCGGGGCAAGTACGCAGCCCTGTCTCAGGCCGTTTTAAATTGGAATTTTTGGCGTCAATGACCCCTCTGTGTCCATATTTACTTGTGCCCAATTACCCCGGTGTAATTCTTTTATTATAGCCAGCAGGTCTTGCGGTATGTTTTTATTTATTAGGGTTTCCCAGAGACAGTTCCGATCCACTGAATTAAACGCTGCCCGAAAGTCGACGAAACAACAGCAGAGTTTACCGTTTTGTTCCGTTGACTTTCGCGCCATTGCCCATAATGCAAAGCAATGGTCTATCGTGGAATGCCCATCTCTGAAGCCTCCCTGTTCAGTGGGTATGATTGCGAACTCATCGACCCACGCATTTAGCATATTTAATACTATTTTTGAAAATACCTTTTCTCCTATGTCTAGGAGATTAATCAGTCTATAGTTTTGTGGTGCCTCCTTGCTACCTTTCTTATGGATTGGCCTGATTACTGCGCCCTTCCAATTCATTGGCATGGAGCCATCTGCTAATATTAATTTGAACATTTGGGAAAAAAAACTTGGCCACCACTTTAACTGTGACTTAAAGATTATTGCTGGGAGATTGTCTGGCCCTGCTGCTCGGGTTAATTTCAAATTCCTTATTATGCTTTCTACCTTCTGTTCGGTAAAGTCTAATTTGAATTGTTCTGATATTTCCTGCCAGTGCTGTGGCTCTATACCTCCTAGGTAATCTCGCGGACCATACAGTTCCCTTATATATTTCTCCCAGGCCTCCTCGCTTACGACACATATCATTTCTCCTGCTGCGCTGGGCGCGGATGCTGCTTTTACCATATTCCAAAATTGTCTTAGGTTTTTTGCTTCGATAGATTCTAGCAAGTTTAACCAACATTTCTCTTTATAAGACCTGTTTGCATCAGTAACCATCTGTTTAAACTCCTTTTTAAACTTACTAAGATAGTTTTACCTCTCTAGGTTGAACTTTTTCTTTAGACTTCTTGAAACTGACCTTATCTCCCTTTTTTTAGTTTGACAGTCGATGGAAAACCATTTCAGTCGGCTGACCGGGTTTATTGTACCCTTTCTTTTACCTTTTTTTAATTCTACCCGTATGCATTGTACTACTTGGGCTATCTTCTCCTCGTACCATTCCAGATTGTTTCCCTAAGAGTCTTCCAATTGAACCTTGTGTTAAAAGGATTTAATTTTTTCCAGATACTCCTCTGTCAGTCTTGTTGTCACTCGCTTGGGGTAATCAACCTCCTGAGGTATCACTTTCTCTCTGTGTTCCCTCCTTCCCCCGTATATGTTTAATAGCAACGGATTGTGGTCGCTGCTTTCGCTTTGGGATATCGTAAATTCCCAAACTAGTGGGAAATTCCAGGCTGGCATAAAGGCATAATTGATTGGGCAGTTTTGTGAGCCTATTTTAAAGGTCTTCTTTGCCGGGCAATCTGTTCTAAATCTGCCGTTAAAGCTAAAGAGACCCTTCGTTCCTAGGTAATTTACCAATTCTATGTCTTGTTTCTGGAGTTCACACACAGGGAAGCTGGCATGTTTTATTCCATAGGCATCCAACAGTTCCCTGTGCCAGATATCGATCTTCTGTGGGTTCAGCTTATGGTTGAAATCCCCCAAAATGAGAAACACATTTAAAGCATATTTTTCTAATAAAGACTCTATGTCTTCTTTAAAGTTCCCCATCTCATTTCCATACTCTGCCACATCATCCCACTTCATGTATACATTTATGAGGATTACATTTTCATAATTCTTATCCTGGGTCAGGCGAACTAATCTGCATACCAATAACCATTTGCACTTCACATTCAGCAAGGTTGCATTTCTTATTACTTTTGTCGATATGAGGGTCATAAGTCCCCCCGATGGACGTCCAAATCTTTTTTTATTAGCAGCTCGGTTAAATTGTAAGTAACCCTCAAAAATTGGGGTTTCGTCGCATAGCCAAGTCTCTTGTAGGCCGGCAATTTCCACTTTATTTACTAATTTCTTTACCTGTTCTTGTTTTATTTCGTTGCCTAAGCCATTTATATTCCATGACAAAAGACTTAGGCTATGTGACTCCCCTTCATCCTATTCCACCTCGCTTAGACTACCATCTTCAACCCTTTACTCCATATACCTCTCGGGCGATTCTCCCATGTTACTTCTTTGACTCCAATTACCCCAGGAGTCCTCCATTCCTGAGTTATTTACCACTATCTTTATGCGGCTACCCTCTTCTTCGTTATCCCTCAGTAACCTCACCTGTCTCCTACCAAGACCTGCATGACACTTCAGGAAACTGCTTCCTAATTGGGCATTTCTCTTTAGTTCCCTTTCAGGGATTAACCTTATTCCCACCTGGAGTATCTCATTTGCCGCTTTCTCAATGGATTTTATTACCAGGTCAGAATACAATAATACTTTTGTTATTTCCTTACCATTCATATTTTCTATGAAGCCCACTAGTTTCAGATCCTTAGTGCAGATCCCACTCAGGCTTGGGCAATTAGAGAAGGAGATCAGGATTTGCGCCCTGTTTAGTGGGTTCATTTTCCTCACTTTCTTCCCCCTTTGGCCTGACTGCGTTGGTTCCAGGTACACCCATTTATTACTACCCCCCTCTAACTCTTTCTTTGGAGGTTCTAAATTTGGCTGTCTATCCTTTACCCATCCAGAGAGCCCTATTGTATTTCCCACTTCTGCTTTTCTTTGGGGCTGAGGTACTTCTTTGACCTCCCTCTGATGGTTTCTGGGTTGTCCCCCTGAGAGAGGGTTTACTCTCTGATTTACGGGTTTGATTTTCGATGACTTCTCCTTCGGGCCTTTACTGCTCTGACCCTTTGTTTGTACACTAGTGACATTTCTTTCGTTCTCGACTGTCGGGGACCTAATGGGCATGAAAGTCAGGGCGGAGGTATTTAAACTTAACTCTTCCTCTGCCTCCCTTTCCTTCCCTTTTTCCTTTCTTGCTGTTTTTGGTGCCCGCTTATTTGTCCTACCTCTAGTATGTACCCTTGCATAATCCCTTCTTCTTTTTATCAGCATTGGGCGCTTAGATATGTATACGTTATCTTGTGCTTCCATAGTCTCTCTAGCTACACTTTGTTCTGTGGGCAGGGGAGCATCTACGGGTCTTAACATAAGGGGCATTTGCCCTTTAATTTCTACCAGCTCCTCTTCGATCTTTTTTAGGGAAAACTTTTGTGACTTCAAGACACCATTATTCAGCATTGTTACTTCTGGAATCCCCTGGAGGGTTTTCTGTAACATCAATAAAATGTACATCATAGATAATGAGGGTGTTGCTGAGATGTCCGAGTCCTGTAGACTGTTTTTCTCAGGAACTGCTTGGCTTCCTGTTCTTGAAACATCCTGCTGGTTTAAGTTTTTTAGCCCATTTAGATGTTGCAATAATTGTCTCGGTGAGGCCCCCCAGGCATAACTTGCGCCTTGGCTTTCGTTTCCTAGTGGCCCTGCGTTCTCCAGCTCTGCAGCTTGTAATGAAAAATGTTTTGGTGATGATGAGAGACGTGGTGCTGCTATTTGCATATGTTGACTCAGGAGAGAATAGCTTATTAATAAGGGATCCTCCATTTCCTCCTCTGGAGAGACTGCCATGCCACTCTCTATCCGATGTTCCTCCTCAGCTTCCAAGTTTATTACAGGTTGTTCTATAACTTTATAATGTTTACCTACAAAGTCCTTTATGGATTTAATTGTGGTGGAGCTGCCTTTACAATTAGTGGTTGAGGTACTACCATTTTGGAGTTGCAGGGATTTTTTGGCGACTCTTTTATTTTTCCTCTTCTTACGTACTCCCTTGTTAGTCTCCTTAGTGGAGGCCTGGCTTTCCTGACTCTCTTCCAGAGCCATAGAGCCCTCCAATAACTCGCTCCTCCCTGGGCTTTCCTCTGATGCCTCCTTGCGCGATTTTTGCCTCCTTTTTGGGGCCATCGTCCTTTACTTCGGGGCTACTCCCTTTTGTTGATACCCCTTTGTCTCTGGGATTACAGTGGGGCGTAATTCTGACTTTCCCCCACCTATTCACAATTAAAAGATCCTTTCCGGCTATTAGGTATTGAGTTTCTGCATTTATTCTCGCACTGGCACACTCACTTACCTCTGTTGTTCTTTGCCCACCAGGCCTGCCAGCTATTTTCTTTCTCCGCAGTGCTCTCTGTCGATTCTCTATTCCGGTGCCTCCTCCTTTTACTCCTTTCTCCTTTCTCCTTTCCAATTTACTGCTGGGACTTGATCAAGCTGCTACTTCAAAGACTGCGCCGCTCTCCGGCTCTTATTCCTGCTCCCTTCAGGGTTCTCGTTGTTTGTTTTCCCCCTCGGGGTTCCCAGCTTAAGTCGCCCTCCTCTGCTTTGCTAAACCGAGACTGAGGGGCGATTTACAGTCTACTACGCCCGCTGCCGGTCTGCTTCGCCTTTCCTGGGGCAGGACAAAGCAGGCAGGACAGAGGGCTCTGTAATACCTTCGTCTGGCTTAAGGAGGGGTCCCAGTGGGTCTCCTGACGGCCCGTAGTCCCGCGGACCGCTCCGATCCTGGGCCGCGGTCTGTGACCTGGGCTGCGCACTTCCGCGTTCGTCACTGCGACGTCGATTCTGGTGGACGGCTGGCTGGCTGGCTGGCTGGCTTGTAGGCGGCAACAACAGAGAAGTAGTTCTGACTGCTAAATGACTGACTGACCCCCAAAGGGGACTCAAACATGGACCACAAACAATTGTATGGCAAGGACATTGTTGAAGCTAAAATAATTTCTTGGAATATTGCCGGAATAAGGAAAAATATGTCTGACCCAGTATGGCATGATTATATTAACACTGGGGGCCTTATTCTATTCCAGGAAACATGGGGAGTAGACAACTATTTTAAAGTAGGATACAGGTCATTTTATATACCGGCCTCAAATACAAACAAAGGTAGACCATCCGGTGGTTTGATAATTTGGACAAGGATTACACTGGGCATAGTTTTTAAACAGATAGATTTTAACAGTCCTGACATCTTGGTTATAAAATCTCAAGACATCAAAGGACGGGTAGTCTGCATTATTAATATTTATAATAGACAACATTCTTCAAATAAAGAATCTGAGACAATAGCCCAGTTAGACAGTATTATTTCTACCCCAGATCATGAAACCATGTTAATTATAGGAGGTGATTTTAGCAGGAAGTTTGAACCAGTCATGGGCCTAGAAGATATCTACGGGGAAGAAGATAATGCTAATAATATTCCCTGTATTTATGCAAGCCATAAGATAGCTTGCACAAAAGGTGCCCTACAACTGTTAAAAATGACATTGGAATATGGGCTACGTGCCTGCAACGAGCGCTTACCAGCAGACTGCCCAAGCAAACCCACCTTTAAGAGAGGCTGTTGTGACAGCCATCTAGATTATATATTGGTTTCTAAGTGTCTATGGCCAATGCTTCTGGACCTGAAGGTAGATGATTGCATCGAAAGCGATCATTTCCCCCTTATCCTAACTATTCATAGCTCACCATTTGTGCGCTCCACTGAGTTGGGTTCTTGTGACTATAAATTATCTGACGACCCCCTAGAGTCTAATAACCGCAGGTCCTTAAAATGGCCTGCCGTTATGGGCAATGAGGGTATCATTAAGAAAATCTATGATCTTTATGTAACATTAATGTCACCACTAGTTGATACCAATACTGAGGGGTCCTCTCTAACAGAAGTCCATGGAAACCTGACACTGCAGCTTAGTGAGATCCTCTCAAAAGGGATTAAAAGAGCACAACCCGACCGTAAAAACTGCCCGAAGCAAGGACTCTGGTATAACAGAGCCTGTCGCCTGGCCAAATCAGAGTTAATAAAAGCTGTAAAAGGGAACGAAATTAATAATATCAGAGACAAGAGAAAGCATTACAAAAAAAACAATCTGCTAGCAAAAAAGGGATGGGACGAAAAAGTCTGGTCAGATTTGCTTTTAGCATGCAAACTGAAAGACCAATCCTCGTTTTGGAAGCTTATCGCTGGGGGCACTAAAGATGGTGCCCGATCAAGGGATAGGTTCCTCGAGGAAAGTGTCTTGGTAAAACATTTCTCAACACTGTATTCATGTGGTGGGGATGATGAAGAGTGGATATACGAAAGCACAGAACTAGACACTTGTGATATGTCCTTAAAATTCAGTTTAACTGATACTATATTAGCCATCAATGCAGTTAAACAGGACAAAGCCCAAGGACCGGATAGAATACCCGGCGATCTTTGGAAACATGAGAACCTTTTTGTGAGCTCCGTACATTAATTTGCTCAGTAACGAGATCTTAAGAGGAGCTAACATTCCGGAGACCTGGTGGTGTGCAGAAATTGTGACTATCTTCAAAAAGGGAGACAGACTCAATCCATCGCACTACAGACCTATTATAAAATGTTTGCCCGCCAACTTTTAAATAAATTGAATATGTGGATCGAGGAAAATTCTATTTTTACAAAATACCAGGCAGGGTTTAGAGCCAGAATTAGCACAGTGGACCAGGTGTTTAGATTCTTATGCTTAATCTGGAAATATATTGATATAAGGAACTTTCACCTATATGTTGCCTTTGTGGACCTCAGGGCAGCCTTTGATTTGGTCCCGAGGGGGAAACTATGGAAATCACTAAGGGACATGGGCGTCCCTAGGGATATCCTCCATCAATTGATAAGGCTGCATGAGGGAAACTATGCAAGAGTGAGGTGGGGACCCAATGGAGAGTTAACAGAGAGAATATATATAAAGAGAGGTGTTAGGCAAGGCTGCGTTATGGCGCCAACTCTCTTCTCTCTTTATATAAATGACATCCCAGACACCCTCTTGGGCTGCGAGCATGACTCTCCCAAGATGTGTGGTCAAGCCGATCCGGCACTATTATTTGCAGATGATACGATTTTAATCTCACAGACCCCAAAAGGCCTACAGAATCTGTTGAATAAATTTCGGTCTTATTGCTTAGATAAAAGCCTTGAAATTAATTCTTCTAAAACTAAGGTTATGGCGATCAGTCCCCACAAAGGTTTTAAAAAAACTTTTAGTGTAAATAGTGAAAAGATTGAACAATATTTGGGTATCTCCCTCAACACTAAAATGAACTGGAAGTCACAAATAGAAAAATCGAGGTTATCACTAATACAAAATCAAGCGCCCATAATTAGGAAGCACAAGAACAGCTTCGCTCGAGCAGTCTCACCAGCTATTGAGCTATTTAAGTATAAAGCTCAATCGGCTGCTTTATATGGGGCAGAATTATGGGGGCATGCAGGAAGAGATGCTCTCTCTGCACAAGAAAATACTTTCTTCAGACAACTTTTAGCTGTTCCAGGTTGAACCCCCTAATTCCCTTGCTCTGGGATTTGAATGTACATTGTTCTGATGATTATGCTTCTTTACGTCCATTGTTATACTGGGTCCGCCTGTGGTCCACTGATGAACTAGTGGAGTATAGAGAAGCACTAGAGGAAATAATGCAAATAAAGAATGTTACCCGGTTGGCATGGCTAGTGCACATCGAGAATTGGTTTTTAAAACTGGGCCTATACAGCTTTTGGACAGATCCTGATTCCCTTACTCACCTTTCAAAAAAACTGCTGAAAACAAGGTATTGGGAATATATCAATTGCTGTATATTACAAAATTCTAAAGCTGGAAAGCTGACCCTCCAATTCTTTGATGTTAAGATTGAAAGTAAATTCGAATGCTTCATGGATGAAATCTTGCCTGCAATGGCAAAATCTTTGTATTTAAAGTATCGCTATGGCATTCTACAAATCAAATCTAGAACATCTAAGTGGGCGTGCAATAAGGGGCTTACAGTAAACATCTAACTTGATGTGTGCGAACTGTGTGACACTGGTGCTAGGGAAGATGAGCCCCATGTCCTATTCCTTTGTCCTGCATATTTGCAAGCTAGGAAAAAGTGGATTAAACCCATTTGCCTCCTTTTAGGCTTCCGCAAAATCAAGGATGGAGAAAGAGTGTTCAAGGGGGATACGTCACAGACTATAGTATTTAGCCTGAGCCGCTTTCTCCTTGCTGTGGCAATAGTCAGGAAAAGATATGGACTAAAAATGTAATTGTATGATTAGAATGTGAATCAATAAAATATGAATTGGTTTTAAAATTCAACCCACAGAATGACAATATGCCAAGCTAAAGGAGGTCACGCACTAAAAGCCACTTTATATATCTAAGTCTTAATTGCTTCTTGTATAGTGTTTTTCAGACTGCTATGATTTATATACTTATCCACTGTACCTTTTAATGTACCAGCTCCTGGTAGCTTTTAAGTTTAAAAAAAATACTGTTGTACTAATTTATTTTTTAAATATGTATTACCT
Source organism: Lissotriton helveticus (assembly GCF_964261635.1). Classification (NCBI taxonomy): domain Eukaryota; kingdom Metazoa; phylum Chordata; class Amphibia; order Caudata; family Salamandridae; genus Lissotriton; species Lissotriton helveticus. Next base: position 640,880,113 of record NC_136071.1, on the reverse strand, counting down.
CGATCGATGAAATTACATGTGTCTGTAAGACTTTCTAATATCCCGATTAATCTAAAGCCCTATGTAGCCAAATTTTTATTGTGTAGATATTCCATCTATGGTTGTACCAAGCTCCATTTTCTAATCTGGTATTTTAATTCATGAGGAATGTATAAACATTGTACTGTATTCTTTTATGGTTTATCTAACCGAAATAAAGATTTAATGAATATGGCCAGGTCAGATTTAAAGTCATTTTTAAAGTTAAGCAACTTTTAGAAAGTTGCTACCCTACACTCCAACTAGCAGAATGAACTCACAAAGCCCCTGACACGTAGATGGGTTTTTGACTGCCTGGGAAGCAACTGAATGACTTCTAGGCCTGGGAACAAAGCTGTTGCCGCAGAGCAAGGTGTGACCTCCTCTCCCAGGAATGGACACACCAGGGCGTTACCCAAAAAGGCATGCTTCAAAGGTGAAGGCGCTTTTGAAGGGCTGCTAGTAAAAACATCCCTGAGCAGGATGCCTTTTGTTCCTGCAGAAAATTAGGAGAGAGGGCCAAGAGAGGGAAACCAGTGCCAAAACTTGCTTTCCCATGGGTGTGTAGCCCACTGGTAGTCACACCTCTAGCAGAGCTACTCTGTTCCTCACAATTAAGGAAATGGTGTGCCATCTTGAAAGAAGCAACAGTGGGATACACTGGGAGAGCCAAGTGCCACACATCACAGGAACTTTGTCACTGGAGAGGAGGGTCCCAGGATCCCAATGGCTAGTGACTGTACGGTCCCCTCAGATGCTCATTTCTGGGATCAATACGGCACCTCTGACACCATACATCTTAGTTCACTTCAGAGAAGAAGAGAGGAACGGAGAAGGTTTGCCCTACTGCCCCTGAGCTGAGCAAAGAGAGGCTGCATCATCGAGAGGACTGCACATGATGCACTTTTAGGCTAGTGAGATTGGGATTGAGGCTGTGGCTCCTGACCTCAGGAAAAGTCAATTTCCCAGGTGCACCAAAACCAGTGACTCCAAAGCCAAAGATCAGAAAGCTGATCCCCTGGAACCAGTTCCAGGAACACAAGAGGTGAAAGAGCCAAACCGACAAAGCAGTAGCCCTTGCAGAAGAATTGATGCTACCAGTCGCTGGGCACAGCAAAGTGAGAATCTGAGATAGACAAAGCCTGCACCCAAGTCCGGTGGACCCGGGAGGTGCTCAAAGTCAGATTCATTGTAATTTGTACAGTCTCCGGATTTAGCGCCTGGGTGAGACAGCTCGCAGGGAAAAGAGATACGGAAGCCCTGGGAAAGGTGGATGACATCAGGCACATTGAGGTTCCATCAGTAAAGCAGCTAATTACAGCTCTCTCCTGTGAGATTAAGAGCAGGTTTAAGACCTCAGAAGTTAATCAGAGGGAGATCAGGAGATCAGGACAGCCTGTGAGAACCTAGAAAAAAAGATTGATTATCTCGCTACTAGAACCATGACTTTAGAGAAGACGATAGAAGAGCTCAGGAATACGGTGCAAATTAATAAAAAGGACATCAAGGCCCTAAGAATGAGGGAACAGGGACAGCAGGAGTGGGTGGAGAGAATGGGAAACAATCAGAGAAGGAAAAACACTTAGATCTTGAATGTGCCGGAAGGAGCAGAAGGGGAAGATCTGAAATCTTTTGTAGTAAGGCTGATTAAGAATGGGTTACAAATAGAAGAATCAGACCAAGAAAGTCTTAGAGACAGAGAGTTCATAGGGACCCTTTTACACTTAATCTAAACAGATGCAAGCTGAGGAAGAGCCTAATAAATGTTCTTACTTACACGCTGAAAGAAAAAATATTTACAAGAGCTCTGAGGCTCAAAGTAGCAAAGGTAGATGGGGTCTCATGTGAGATCAGGTCTGATATCTCTCAAATCAAGTCAAATAGGCAATGGGAATTGGGGGCAACAGTGCAAATGAAATTCCCTGCAGTTCTGAAAGTAATGGTGAATAACTAAATGCACAATTTGGTTTGGCAAGTAAAGTGGACGATTTTATAGGAAATCTGGAGAAGGCAGTGTGAGTTGGCTTAATGGAAAAAACAAGCTGACATGCAAAATAATGTATTTTATAAAGGCACCCACAATGCTGAGGCCATGGTGAGAGGGGGTAGGTTCTCCACGGGGGGAGTTGAGCACTGGGGGGCATGTGAGAAAAATACTAAAAAAAGTAACCTCAGGCACTTCTGATTTGCTGGATGTTAATTTCAATATCAGAGGGAATGGCTGAGGATCAGGGGCTACGATTACAGATCCTGTCTTGGAATGTAAAGGGGAAGGGAAAGGAGGGAAAGGCTATTGCACTACATCAAAGATTACCCCGCCCTGGTCATAATATTTACAAGAGACACACCTAACAGAGAAAGAGTGTATGGAGGGATTCAAATCTGGGAGGTGGGTGCAACAATTGGTGTGCTCAAAACATACCAATTACAAAGGGGATAGCTATTTTGTTAAAACAGGATGCTAAGATTAGGATAACAGAGAGGATCTCAGACAGTTCAGTAAGATGGAGTATAGCAAAATTGAGGGTAGATGGACAAGGTTTGACATTGATAGGGTACTATGGGCCTAAAAAGAACAAAATAGCACCTCTAAAAGAAATGCTAGCAGAGTTACAGAATTTCCCAGAACCTATTATCACTGGAGATTTTAATGCAGTCCTAGATAGTACCTTAGATGTATCAACTAAAAGTAGGGCAATAGTTAACCAAAAGATGGTGGCGCAGATGAAGCGGATAATGGAACAAATGGGGTTATGTGACATATGGAGGCGGAGAGCGGGAACCTGGAGAGGTTACACCTATAATAATAGAAATATAGGAATCATTCTAGGATTGACTATTTCTTAATAGACCTAGGATTAAAAGATCTGGTCCAAGACGCTAAACATATTGGGGCCCATTTGTCAGATCACTCGGCCAGAAAGAACACTATGTTCAGAAATAGGTAGGTTGTTTTCAGTTATGCTAAAGGAAGCAAAAGGAGGTAATATTGGATATATGCAAAAATGTGCTGATTCCAAATACTTCAAAAAGAGAAGGCTGAATAGGTACATGGCGGTAGCATGATCTCATATTAGAAGGAATATAAAATTACCATACTACAGTAATTTGGCTCCAAATTGGGACTCCCCTGGAGCCCCAGAATGGGCGAAGGACAAGCTGGCATGTCCTCTGAAAGAAGCTGGTATTTTAAGATGGGAAGATCTAATAGATGAAGGACAAATAATACCATGGGAGTAGTGTTGAGAGAGAACAAGTAACATGGTGTCAAGATTTAAATTCGTACAAATTCAAAGCTCGTTCCAGTCCTCTAACTCTAAGATAGGTGGCCCTAATGAGCTAGAGGAAAAACTGTTGCTGGACACACCAAAGAAGAAAGAAATCTCAATTTGGTCCGGTTGATGTTTGAGGAGGCAGATGGGAAATTAACACTGCCACAAGAGCTAATGGGAGAACACTTGCCAGAGTCCTCACTGGAAAGTTTATGGCAAGCATTTGTTTTCAAAGCATAGGGCATATTGGACACCCCTAAGGTTGTCGAAGTTTGGGAAAGGTGGAGATGTAGCATGCCCCAAATGTGGACAAAGTAAGGCAGACGATGCACACATGTTTGTGGGAATTCAGTCATGTTGGGAAGACATGAGTAAGGCCTTATCTGATATTCTTAAGACTCAAATTGAGGTAAGCCTCTCTCTTTTTTGGATTACTTGCTGAACAACAATAAATTGATAGAGAAAAGTCAAAATTACTATTTTATTTAATATTGTTGGCACAAAGAGAGACTTGTAGGAAATGGGTGAATGCAAATCCCCCTATGGGAAGTAAAGATATGATTGTTGGCTACCTCTGACTAGTTGGATAGAGACAGTGGGGTAAGGGACAGGAGATATGTCCGATGATTACACCTTGAAGCTTCAGTTTTGGCATTTATTCAGCCAGGCAAAATTGGCTTGGTGGATGATATAAGTCCACACATAAAATCTTGATCACAGGGCAGAACCGGAAACCTGAAACCTTTCTTCCAGCATAAGGGCAAGGTATCGGAAAGTTATGCTATGGTAGTCGAATCCTAGGCAAACGAGGACAAAAAAAGAGTGAACTTGAATGTGAATCAGATTTTTTAATTTTTTTTAATTTTTTATATATGCAGTACGTTAGAATACAAAATCAGAGTAATTCATTACGACGTCCTCCCCAAACCCCTCGATGCAACCGGTGAATATTACAAGCAGTGAAGGTTCTAGCGTAAAACAGGAAGAAAAAACAATTTAAACATACATAGGCATTAATTCCTGCATTAAGAAAAAACATATCTAATTAAACAAATCTTAACATGACAAATACAAGTGTACAAGAAAAATAAAGAGAAAAGAAAAAAAGGAGAAAAAATGAAAAAGGAAGAAAGAGAAATAGAGAAAACACAGAAAAAAGAAAAACAGAGAAGAAAAAAAATAATAAAAAAATGAATCAAAAAAAGGAGGGAAGAAGTGAAGAGAAAGCGGTAGGAGGAAAGAAGAAGCACCATTAAAACTTTCTAAATGTCCTGTGCATTCATAGTGCTATACTACCTGGTTAAAGCTTCCGATATCTCTAGTCCTTTTTTTTTTTTTGCAAGTCTGCCTTTTTTAGCATAGATAGCACTCTCCAATTTACATGTAGCCAACAACCGGGCCTGCCATTGTGCAAATGAGGGAGGATTTGGATCTTTCCAATGTGAGGCAATACAAATCCTGAGGATAGTCATTGCAACAAATATTAAAGCACCCCCAGTCTTTCAATTAATCGTTTCGTATAGCCCAGCAGGATAATAGTTGGGGTGAGTTCGGTGTCTAATAATAGGACTCCATCCAGGAACTGCTGCACTTTGTCCAATAAAGATTCTAATTTTGGGCATGTAGCAAACATGTGCACTGAGTCTGCAGAAAACTTGGAGCATCTAGGACACATTGTTCCACTACCAGTTCCCCGTTTAGCGATCTTACTGGGAGTTATATACAGGACGAATCCTGTCTCATAAAATTGCACCTGTAATTTGGCTGACAGCAGATGGCTTTGTGCAAGACTCAATGTAAGACAGAAGGTGTTAGGGGGGCAGTCAGTTTCTGCTGCCACTTTTCGTCTATCTTTCTGAGATCATCGGGCATTTGGTTGTTTAATATTGTGAAGATGTATCTGATCCGGGGTGGTCTTAACCCCCACAGGTTGTCTATAAGGTCCATCTTTGCAAAAACTGCTAGTCCTCCCAATGTATGTATCAGATAGTCTTTAATGGTGTGATACAAGAAGGCCTGATTATTATTCAGATTGTAGCAGGCTTTGAGGTCACTAAAAGGCCAAACACCTTCTGGTCACCAGATCCCCAATGTATATCAATTTTGGAGGTATGTTTTTTCAAAAATGAGTGGTAGATTAGTATTGTTATTTATGGGGGTGTAATGGTTTAGTCTGCCCAGTCCAAATAATCGACGTGTATTGGAAAAAATCCTGTATGCATTCGTCAGAGTCTTAATTCTGACCCGCTTGTAGTAGCCAAATTCCAACTGCATCCAGAGACATCCTCTAGCACTTTCCCCTAGTAGTGATATATAGGCAGATGGAAGTCCCATGGGATTCACATCAGGGTATTTATGTAATAATTCAGAACAGTATTCTAGGACTGTTGCCCAATAGTATAATTTTAGATTGGGGAGAGCTCACCCACATCTATCTCTAGGAAGAGAGAGTCATTTAAAAGCCCTTCTCGGCTGCGAATAGGCCCAAATTAATTGGGAGAAGGTGTGTTCAAACATATAAAGCATGCTGTTATTAAACTCTAAAAATTAAGTAATTTAGAGAAAAAAGTCATCTTTAAAATGTTGCACCTTCCTACTATAGTCAGATGTAGATTATTTATTCTTTCAAGTGACTTCTTGGTATCAGATGCCAGAGGAATCAGGTTTTCCTTTACTATTAAATCGATTTCAGCAACTATATTAACCCCTAGGTATTTGGCTTTTTGGACTATTCTATTATCCACCCAATTTATTTTTTTCGTTTAGGATAATCTGTGTTTTTGTTTTATTAAGGGCGTATCCAGATAACTTTCCAAATTCTTGGGCCTCTTGCTCCAGTGCCTTAATGGCAGCTTTGGGCTCCGGGGTCACTACAGCGAGGTCGTCGGCATAGGCCACGATCTTAGTGTCTATGCCAAACCTGCTCACTGCCATTATTTCAGGATTAAGTTTGATTTTATTAATAAGAGGGTTGATATATAGGGCAAAGAGCAAAGGGAAACAAGGAGACCCCTGTCTCGTCCCTCGTGAGATTTCTATTTCTTCCGTCAAGTGCCCATTGATTGAGATTCTGGTGGTTGGGTTCTGACATAAGCCTTGAAGGGCCTGCACTATCTTAGGGCCAACGCCCATCCGCCTCATGACATCCCATAGGAATTGCCAGGTGACCCGATCAAAAGCTTTTTCAGCATTGAGTAGAATTAATGCGACCGGATCTCCCGACACCTTAGGAAATTTTGGTTAGACGTTTTAGGGAAAAATGTATTTAATTATTGGTACTACAAATCCATCTAGGTATGGTTATGCTTCATAAGGGTAGCTTGTTAATTGAATAGCAAACTGACTGACCGACTGACTGAATAGCAAACTCAAGTTAAAAGGAAATTATTTACTTGCTTATTGCCATTGGAATTCAACAGGTTGCTATGAACCGGAAATATAATACAAAAATGTCACAAATTGCGTTATCAAATGATTTTTGCTTCAACCACAAAATTGATAGTGAGAAACTAGGTGAGTGGAATACTTTATACAGAGGAGAATTGGTGTGGTAATAATTCACTTCTTTTCTGTTAAAAATATGCACAATTTGAATGAATATGTAGATATTTCTAAACCTCCATAGATTTAATACGTAACTTTAAAAACATGTATCTTTCTCTTTTTTACATTGCTATAATTAATATTTCTATCAATCTGTCTATTACGTTGGGCCTCATTATGATGTCGGGTGGACACCATCGCGGTCTCTGGACTGACGGACCTCTGTTCAGCGGTCCCAACACCGTTATTACAATACAACCACACAAGGTGTGGTGGTATACTCCCATTTCTCTATGGGAGCTTGTGCTGCAGCTGTAGATCCACCGCAGCACCAGCTCCCATGGAGAAATTAGTTTTTTTGTCAATCCCTGCACCGCGGGCAGGCACCACACGTTGCAGGGATTGACAAAGGGCACCATATGTGCCTCCCAGGCCACCAACTGTAGGCCTCTTTTGCAAGGGGGCCCTGCGGTCCCCCAAAGTCACTTCGGGTGGGTATTTCATGTTGGAAAGCCTGACATGGAAAACCTGTTGGAAATCGACATTGTAATCCCAACGACGGAAACGCCGTCCTCAGGGATTACTTTGGGGCTTTTGACTTGCCAATGGGCTCCTTGAGCCCGTCGGAATCCAGCTGGAATGACTGCTGCTTAAAATTCTGACCGCCTACATTGTTATTAGACAGTCGGAATTACAACCAGAGATGTTGGTCGGAAAGCCTCCGAACTGCGGTTGGAGGCTTTCCGACTGACATCATAATCGGTCCCATTATGTCAAACTTGTCACTTGAGGATTCTAAATATTTTTAACAATGGATCTAGTCTTCCGATATACAGACTTGTAAGACACCCCTGCTAGAGCCTTGGGGTTTCCAAAGGTGTCATAAGCTGTAGTTGAAGGCCATTGTCCTGGGCACCTATGATGAAAGGTGAGTCGACTGATTAGTAGCACATGCTTAAAATATTTAACAAGTAATTCTTTCATTACAGAGACAGATTTCCTAATTAAATCATAGGTGGATTTTCTCTGTAACATGTTTGTGACTTTGAAAATTACCCCAAAATAAGGAACTAGGGGCCATATGTAGGTAGCTGAATACCGGTCCGTAACGGCCGAAATTCGGTAAGTTTGCCCTTACCGACCGGTATTCAGGCCATCGAGATGTAGTAATTACCGAATTCTAATTTACCGAATCTGTAAATATGAAACGGTAAAACGAGAAAAGATATGTAAGTAAAATCTTAAATACCGAATTTCATGAAATTCGGCATCTAAGAGTCGGTAAATAACACCAAGTGGAAGCAGGTGGTAATCATCCACATGGTTTATAAGCAATCCCAAAATGCAACAGTGATCACTATGGCGGCTTTCTAATTCATTGCAAGGCGGCTACGGCTACAAGCAGCAGGAGAGAGGATCTGGAGATGGGAGGAGCCAGTCTACAGACAGCGGATCATACTCTTCCAACTTACTGAGGCAGAGATCCATGAGAGGTTAAGGCTACACCCCCACACCATCCTGTACTTGATAAGGGACCTGCACCCACTACTGGAGCACCCAACACCAAGGGCGCACGCCATACCACCACATGTGCAGGTGCTCTGTAGCCTACATCTCCTTGTATCTGGCAGTTACCTGGGGATGATAGCTGCGTTAGACGAGGTGTCCCAGAGTTGCCTGTCCCGGTTCTTTAGAAAGTTCCCGGATGCCATGATGCAGAGAATGCACCACTACATCAGCTTCCCAAACACACAAGCGGAACTGCAGAAATCCAAGACAGACTTTTACCAAATGGCACAGTTCCCGCACGTCATAGGCTTTATTGATGGGACACACATTCCAATCTGCCCTCCAGCAGCCACAGAATACATCTACAGGAACAGAAAGTCCACCCACTCAATAAATGTGCAGGTGATCTGCGACGCTGGCAACATAATTACTGACATTGTAGCCAAATTTTCTTGGAGCACCCACGACTCGCACATATTCCAGAACAGTGGGATCTACACATGCCTGGCTGATGGAGAATTTGGGGAAGGGTACCTGCTAGGTAAATCACTGTGACACACCCTGATAGATACTGCAGCTGAACGTTTTTTAGTATATAACTAATGGCACTCTCTTTCCCACCTAGGCGATAGCGCTTATGCTGTGCGGTCCTTCGTCCTCACTACCTACCTGAACCCATCAACCCAGAGTGAGAGATGTTACAATGTGGCGCACAGATTAACACACAACGTTGTGGAGCGCACCATTGGACTATTGAAAAGCAGGTTCCGCTGCCTCCACAAAAGTGGAGGTTCACGTCAGTACACCCCCATCATCTGCTGTAAAATCATTGCAACCTGTGCTATGCTGCACAACCTTGCCACAAAGAGAGGAACAGAAGTTGAAATAACTTATCATGGGACATTTATGATGGCCTTGAACAGCCAGAGCCCTACACAGCAGGTGCAGCGCCAGCAACAGATGGGAGACTGAGACGGGCAGAGGTCACACGTAACTCTTTTTAAGTAAGTAAGGAGACACAGCCAGGCGTTGCATGTGCATGACGTCGTTTAATAACTGGGCACTATGTCAATCCGCAAATGGCACACCATGCCAGTCAAAATGGTCTCAACCTTACTTGGTAATCAGGGGTTACTTCACCCAAATATTGTTCATGTTGGTGTGGGCAGCATTAATGTCTGCGCCCACGCACTACAGTGCTGGATGCCCGCAGCTGGCTTTCCACACTGGCTGTTGCTCCAGGGCCCGCAGAATGGCGCCTGCTGCTCCTCCGGGTTTCTGGTACAGGTGTGCTATTGCTGCTCCTGCTGGTGGTCTCTTCGCTCTCCCCCACACCTAGAGCACCAGCTTTGGCTGACTGGGTGGTCAGCAGCAGTTCCAATGCGGATGTCACCTGCCCCATCCGCCTGGAGACATCAGTGCAGCAGTGCATAAGCCCCTCCTGCATTGCCACAGAGCGCCTGCATAGCAGGGAAGTGGCCGTTGCCAGAAGGTTCACCGCCTGGGTGTGCTGCTGCATGTACTGCCTCTCCCTGCGCCTTCTTGCCCTGTTATCATCAAGTTTGTCGCAGAGTGCCATCATGGACTGGGACATGTCCCGCATTCCCTCTGCCATTTCCCTCATGCTCTGCGCCATGGAGCTGATGCCCCGGTCTATATTGCCCATGTTTTGATTTAAGTGCTGCATCTGTCTTTGCACTGATTGTATGGCCTTCCCCTGCAGGCGCTGCACTTTAACCATGGTGGCCTCCAGCCCGCCAAAGACCCAGTCACTCTGCCAAGTTGTGCTGCTCTCCCTGACCCTACGGCGTCTTGCACCTGTGTGCACACACTCGGAGGTGGACTGCAGGCCAGCATTGGTTGCCTCCAGTGGAGCAGTTGTGGTGTCACCCACCCTTTTGTCCTCAGAGGACGTCTCCATGGCATGGAGAGTGGGTACAGCATGCCTCCTGGGCCTTACCACTACTGATGAATTTGAGGCTGGTGAGGCTGTGCTGTTGTGGCTGGCTCTGGTGGTGTAGCTGCCTGTGGTGTTGGTGTGGTGGTGTTTCAGTGCTGTGGCCTGCACTTGTGCTGGCATCCTAAGTCCTTCCCTTATGTGGTGCCCTTCCCTCCTTCTCCTGCGCTGTCCTGTGCGATGACTCTCCTGTGGACAGATATGGACATTAGCTCAGTGGTGCTGCAACCCTGTATTTCAATATTAAATTACAATCCTATCACACTATCTCAATGTCCTTAACGCTTCTGAATGATGTGTATGGCATGCCTTGTTGTTTTGTGTGATGACTGTCTTGATGGGTGTTTCAATGACTACCTCTCCCATGATGCATTGCTGGTGTATCCCAATATCTGTACTGGAGTGTGAGTCACAGAGCCACATTGGGGAAAGGGGACAGGGAAGGGGGGAGGATTGCTGGGCATGCTCCTTACCTTGTTTTGTTGCAGCTCTGGCTGTGCTGTCTGCATCCCTGATCCCAAACACACTCTCGGGCTCCAGGGTCAACTCCACCAGCTGCTCCAGGTCAGTGAGGGCAGGTGCCTTGCTCCTTCCTCCCCCTGTGACACTGGCCTCTTCTGTGCAGACAGTTTCTTTTTGGTAATAATCCTGAGATCATACCAGCGTTTTTTTAAGTCATCTATCTCTCGTGGGCTCACCCCTATGGCGTTCACCTTCGCCTGGATTTCCAGCCTCTGCTAACTGCAGGGACTGTTTCCCAAAAAGCTGGGTGTAGTGTTTGACCACCTCCTCCACGAGCACCTGAAGCTCACTTGTGCTGAACTTCAACTTTCTTTTTCTGTCTGCTCCTTCCCTCTGTGATTCCTGGGATGCCATCCTGCAGTTCTGCTCAGCTCAGTGCAGCCAGTGGCTCAGTTGCTCACAGCTCTCGAGAAGGTTGTGATTGTCTGCACCTGCATGGGTGTGGCCACTTCCTGGTTGTGGGGTGGGGTGGATGCACAGGATTGGTTGGTTCCTCAGTTGCTTGGTTGTGGGGTGGGGTGGATGCACTTGATTGGTTGAATCCTCAATTGCTTATATTTTGAATCTCCGAATCGGTAAATACCGAATCTGTAAAATTTACCGAATTTTTCCGATTCTGTAAATGTTACCGACTTTTTTCCTACATCTCATTTACCGATTCCGGAATACCGAATTGGTAAAATCCGGTATTTAGGAGTCGGTAAAAAATATTTACCTACATATGGCCCTAGATATATCTTCATATTCTGTATTCGGAACATAGTGTCATAAAAGTATACATAAATTTCATGTGCAGACATTAAAACAATAAAATCGATAAAATCCTTGAAAACCTTAATAAAAATCATTGATAAACATTACTCATATAACAGCTTCATCAAAAAACATCGCTAGTCATAAAATTCCACAGTATGGCTAAAGCCATTGACTTATACTCTTGGGTATAAAAAAATGTAATATGTTTAATCGACGGCTGCATGCGTGAAATCACATTTTACCCTTTCACGCATCTTGCTGTTGTACATTTTCTTAGTGAACAGAAAATTCCCATCACGCAATGAGAGTAGAGCTGACGATAGAAAATATAAAATTTAGGATGCAATTTATGCATGCATCAGGGGTTCCATGTCACTCGTCTAGATCAGCATTCGTCCCATGGTAATGATTTTGTTGCCAAAGTGTATGAATGCCGGGGTGTAACTATTATTCTTGCTGATATTAATCAAGTCTCGCGACAATATATACAGAAGTGGATCACCTGCCAAGCACAGGATTAATCTCAGCTGGATATGAAGGAGAATTGAAAACAGATTGTGATGAAGCTATTCAAATGGCATGAAAATTATAGAAAACCAGGATTTTTCAACTTGGTCAATGGCATTATTACTGTTTCTCAATTCTAACACTTAGGTGAAGCCTCAACCAAATTTTACCTCTCAGCTGTGGCCTATGTCAATGCGGTAAAAGGTACCATAAGTGAATAATCATTGAAAAAGCTTAAGACATGCAACACCAAATATCTTTTGAAAGAACGTTCAGTATTACACTATAAAAATACATCAATTCCTTACTCATTTCCAAAGCTGCCTCGAGCAAAGTGTGCAAACGTATTACGCCTTTCACATCTGGGGTGTTTGCGCACCTTTATGCCAGGGCTTTTGTTAAAAAAATAGGTCTTAGGTTGTCCTAACCACGTATCTCTTTGGGTCTTGTGCAAACATCCAAACTGTCAGATTTACTATGCAGTTGGGCCCAATTTGTGTCATGGAAACCTGCGCAGTAGACACATAGATATTTACAAAAAGTGGTAAGGTATGTTTTTGTTGATGTTTTACTCTTGCTTGGAGCAAAAACTTTCTTATGACGTGCCAAATTAAAATACATTTTTTAATGTAATCAAGGTAGTCGTGTAAGGGCTGAGATGTCGCAAAATCCACAAATAAGCCGTACATAGCCATCTACAGTAAATTCAAGTTTGTGTTGAAAAATAATTCAAGCTCAGAGCTACCGTAAAATGTAAGCTAACATCATCAGCACTATAAAATGGAGCAAAAGACACCAATCCTCACACTAGTATACAACCATGGAGACTGTAGTCCAGTGACACAGCCAGTGCCTGTGTTAACTTGCTAAAAGATGGTAAAGAAAGGAGAGGATCTCAGACAGAAGGTACATTGCTTGACCATAAAGATGAAGATATTCTAAAATTGTATAGACATTAGCTGGACCAAATTGGACTCACATTTGAGCTCCTCTCATACAGCCCACATGCCATAAAAACTCGTGGTACTCTTGGCAGCAGCCCACCTACTACCCTCTGGGCTATATTAGATCATATGTGTCAAAGTGGCCGGCATCCCACAGAGTTCACTCTCTCTGTATTGGTGCGGAAAAAGAATATCGAGGAAAAAATATCGAATTCTATAAATATTGTGGTAAAAATATCGTGGGTCAGGAATATCAACAGAAAAATCCTCGTGGTCAAGAATGTCGATTTTAGGTAAGTAGTATTGTTCTAAAAAAATATTGAAGTGTTTAATATCGTTTGTAAAAATGTGGTTGTTAAAAAGATCAATTTTTTAATAATGTTATGTATTTTAGTATATATTTTTTATGTGTGTGATGTATGTTTTATTGTATAACAATTGTTTGTATTTTTATGATATAGTTATTACATTTTTTTACATTTAATTTTGCATCTTTAGTTCCGTAGCGGGTTGTGGGTTTATAGGGAAATAGGGTGGAAGTAATTTAATTATATGAAATGTATTGAATAGTTTGTATTTATTAATAATCGTTTAGTTGTGATGTTATAGTGTTAAATGTGTAAATTACTTTGTTATTAATTGTTTAGTAATTAGTTTTTAATTTTGCATCTTTAGTTCCGTAGCGGGTTGTGGGTTTATAGGGAAATAGGGTGAGAAGTAATTTAATTATATGAAATGTATTGAATAGTTTGTATTTATTAATAATCGTTTAATTGTGATGTTATAGTGTTAAATGTGTAAATTACTTTTTTATTAATTGTTTAGTTATTAGTTTTTAATTAGGTTACATTAATTAATTAGTAATTAATTATAGTAATTGTGTAATTAATTTCAGGTGTGTGTTGTGGTGTTTATAGGTGTAAATGGTGGGAAGGTGGGAAGTAAATTATTTGTTATTGATGAATTACTAATTGGTAGTTTTTTCTAACGTTTTTTTAAGTTTTATGCGATTTTAAATTGTAAAATCATAAAAGCACATATTAAAACAATATTAAAAGAAATCTATACAATTAAAAATACAACAATATTAAAAATACTATAATACAGTTCATGATACAGTTTATACAACCCCATAAATTATTAAGAAGATCACTCTATACAATTCATTTCATTTGGCCAATATCAGGGTAGGGATGAAGGAGCATTTGTATGTACATGTTCTAATTAGAGTATTTACAATTAGATTATACACTATATACATTCATTCTGGTGGCTTTCCAATACGGGAGAATAGACATGCACGTACATTATATGGTATTCCGATAACTGATAAGTAGTTTTAAAAAGGAGGATACTGCCTTAATAACATATTCATTCCCTAGCTGTTTTAACTTAAGAAATGCCACTCTACAGCTCCTTAGCCCCCAGACCTTTAATATAGGTTTCAGGAACCTTTTCCTCGGAATCAGGTCAAATTTGCAAAACTGGGTGCAGTGGATGTTTGATTGGTAGGAAGTATCATCACATGGGCAAATTGCCAAATCCTTTGACCAATCATTACATTCAGGAAAAGTTACCAATCTAAAGAATGTGTCAGTGCGGAAACGGGTCAACAACATACGAGTGTAACAACTTGGATCTAGTAACAAGTAAGGTTGGATCCCTTCGCTGAAGGTAAGTAACTGATTTTCCACGACTGTGCATTTGCCCTTTTCGAAGAGCCACCTTTTGTTGTCTAGATGTTCCAAGACCAAACTTTTCAGTGTACTTCTAGGCACTACTTCCATACTTGCAGGAGTATCAAACAATTCTGGGTGCCCAATCTCATTCATCATGTATTTAACATAATTAATCCATTTTATGTTGGCTACTCTATCTAGATTAAGGCAGTCGATAATGACGTCTCTATTTAAACTTATTTCAGGCATTACCCAGATTTTATGCCATAATAATAAAGGGGAAATTTTGATGGTGTCTGAAATGTATGGTAGGCCCACTTCGCTATGGCAGATGTAAGTAGCCGTGGATTTGGGGGCCGCTAATAAGTAGCAGATAAAGTGGTTCTCACAGCGTTGGATCTGCTCCACCTTTTCAATCCCCCAAATACTTGCCCCGTAGGTACCGGCTGAGAATGCATTTAGATTTATAAATTTGTAAGAGTTCTCGTACTGGTCTCCCACCCAGTTTTTTTGCTAAGTTTGTCAAAGCTCCTGTGGCCCTGGAAAAAGCTAGTTTCCTTGTGATCACTGCTGCCTGCCATGTTCCCTTTCTGTCAAAATTGATTCCTAGATAGGAAAACTATTGGTGCTCTCAATCTTATTCCTATCCAGAAAGATCGCTCGGGTGGTCTTTTTCCTGTTTCCACAGGTCATGGAATAAGTTTTGGAAACATTGACTTTTAACCCTCTACGATTCATGTATTCTGCAAATTTGGTTACCGCCCTTTGGAGGCCAATCAAGGTCCGTGACATAATTGCGGCGTCATCCGCGTACAGAAGGATTGGTGCAGGGGCACCTCTCACAGTTGGGTAATCATACTGGGATTCACTGAGATGTTGACCTATGCTGTTTATATACAAGGTGAAGAGGAGGGGTGCTTAGATGCACCCCTGTCTCACACCTCTCCTTATTTCAAACTTTGCTGAGCACTCGCCCTTCTTACCGTACCGTACCCTATCACCCGCCCCCCTGTACAATTCCTTAATGAATAAAAGAATCTGTCGGTCTACGCCAATGTCACTAAGTGTCTTCCATAGTTTTCCATGATCCACACAATCAAAAGCGGAACTTAAATCAACAAAAGTAACAAAAAGCTTTCCTTTCTTAGCCTGCGTGTATTTGGCTATTAACAATGCTAGATTGGGGCCCTGTTCTGTCGTTCCTCTCCCTGCCCGAAACCCTTACTGATAATTAAAGATAACATCCCTCTCCTTCGCCCACTCGTGTAGCCTATTTAAAATTATCATACCTGCCACCTTCATTAGAGCGTCTAATAGAGATATGGGGCGGTAACAGGTAGGATCATTCCTGTCCCCTTTTTTAAAAATCGGGATCACAATAGCAGCTGGCCAAGTTGAAATAAATCCGAGGCTGTTAGAACAGTTTTACACGTTAGTTAGCAGAGGTGCCCATGAATCTATTTCAAATTTATAAACGTTAATCGGGACACCATCTGGGCCTGGTGCTTTTCCTGGGGCACTTTCCTTAATTGCCCTTATGACCTCCTTGCAGTCAAATGAAATCCCCAAAGGGAACATACTAGGTGAATCACTATCATCAGATGTACCGGTTAAATTGTCAATTACTTTTTTACAATCATCTGTGTTAACCTTGTCATAAAGGCCCTTAAAATGTGTCACCCTGGTTTCACCTGTGATTGCTAGGTCAATTACATCTGTATCCTTATCTTGTAAAAAAGGAGCGTTAACCGCTTTCCAAAAAGCTATGTTATCATTTCTTTGGCATGCTTCATGTAATGCGTGCCAAGCTTCCCTTTTTAGTTGTTTTTTCCTGCTAGCTATAGCGACATGATAGGATTTTCTGGCATGCCGTACTAGTTCTAACGATGTGGGGATTCATGTAAAGCACCTTTCAACTTATGTGCCTTAGTACAATCCTTATCGAACCATCTGTGGGCTTTGTTAGTATTATGACGATGTTCCCTTGTTAATGATTTTCTAATTTCCTCTGTGATTTTACTAAAGGAATCAAGAACTGTATGGCTTTCCTCTGTTTCCCAAAGACACATTTCCATATGGTCATGAGTATTTATAACTAACTTTTGGAGAAAAGCCTCAGGTTCGATCATATCCCAATTGATGGAGTATCCATTCGAACTTGTCAAGCTAATAGGAAAATTATAAGAAGCCTTTCCAATCGAATTTTGTTCCGCCCGTTTGATTTTTATTCCAAAGGAAATAGGGTAGTGATTGCTCAACAGGGTATCAAGTATTCCCCACGATGACACAAGTCCAGAATATCTCAATGATAATAGTGCAAAATGGATAATCAAATTGCACCCTCTCCCATTGAAAGTAGGCTGAAAGGGCATCGTGGTAAACATAATTTGTTAACATATGACAATTCAAAATGGAAAATCGGATTATTTAGCAAGTCCCCTAATTTTGAATGAATAAAATGAGTGGGGGCATCCTCCTTATTATCCCCTAAGCCACAGGTACCAGACACACTGCGTGGGGATAGAGTGCAATTAAAATCGCCCACCCAAAGTAGGGCCATGTCTCCAATCACCTGCTCCTCCAGACTGGATAGATTACTCATAAGGTTATTTATGACATTTTCCAGTAAGGGTGTTGGAATATTGTTATAAAAATGTATTATTGCCATATTTTTTACGCCTTCCCAGGTGACTAATAGGATCTGATAATACTCCATTGAAATAAATTTAACAACTGTAATCCCTCCTGAAGTTGAGACATAGGTGCACAGCCCCCTTTTGTTTCTACCTTGTATACTGATGGTAGCTGGTGTATTGAAAGTTTGGTACCCATTAATATGTATTTCTTGGATAGACCATGTTTCCTGGAGACATAGTATACTATGAATAATTGCTATATCCAGCCATGGGGGGTAGGTTACTTTATTTGAGAGCCCCGCAATATTCCAACATACATTTTTTTGCCTATTAGGTGTTGTCTCTTCGAGGGATACCCTTTCGGGGTTCACTTTATTTGTGTCATTTTTCCCTCCCTTAATAAATGTTGGTCCTATCCTTGTTAAGGGGTGTGCTTGATGCCGATATGCTTTAGATTTTTCTAAAGTTGACCTCTTTCGGGTGTCATTAGCATCTACATCTGATTTGTCTATGTCCTCCTGTTTGATCTCATAGCTTTCCACCCTTCCCTGATTCTCATTTGGTTGTATCAATAGTGGGCTGGTCGCCTCAGCGGATAGCTCCCCCCTTCTATTCTCCCCTTGTCAGTCTTGATCATCCATGCCTGATAACGCTTCATAATGATTGTACAAAGGTATACTCCACCTTGGTGTGTGGCTAGCCTGATGCATTCTGCCATGGTAGTATATAGGGGACCTACGTACAAGTAAACGTGGGGGATAGAATGCCCGCAGTGGTCTAATGCTTATAGATTTGTAGTGTGTGGGATTGTTTCTAGATCTTAGTAAAATTTCACGTACAAGTCTGGGGTCAATCAAGGTCAGGACTATGCAATCTCCGAGTGAAGTCTTGTTTTGCCCACCCATGCTACCCTTCTAGCCATTTTAAAACAGTTGAACAATTTGTTGCTTAGCCCAGTTTGATTTCCCAGCCAGTGTAGTGACTTATTCCTGAGTTCTCTCCAGGTTTCGTGCTTTGCTGGCAGTAGTGTAGGTACATTAGCCAGCACCACCACATATGGCGTAGCCGCGGGAGGTAGATCGAGATGGTCCCTCGTGTGTGGGTTATTTAAATTAATTGGATCTTTTAAAATGGTAACGGGACATCCAGTCTCATTGGTGCCACTGGCCTTGGTTGGAGGGTTTATTAAATCAGAATGAACTGATAGTATATTTCTAATTTTCGTTGGTCTAGGATTCAATTGCATGTTGTCTGCTAATGAAGGTATTGCCTTTACTATAGGTGGATCAGCTGTAGTCTGTAAATTAATTATAGCTTTGTCTTGAATGCCTAACCGTGTCAGCCTATCATTATCTCCTCTCTCCAAGAAGTGTTTCTCATTAAGGACCACCTCCAGGTTGGTCATTCTATTAGAGAGGGACTGCAACGCCTCAACCAGAGTACAGCGAAGGGTGCCTATGCCCTTTGTGAGATTTTCAATGGCAATTATATTGAGTTCAGTTTGAGTGTGCAAATTCGCTTTGCTTGGATTTTTATTGGTCTTACGAGTATATATTTTGGTGGCGAGTTGTTTCCCTTTGGACTTTTTCCTGATAGGATGCTCCTTGAGTGGGCTTATGTGGATAATACTTGCATTTATCATAGAATTATTATTGCCCCCTACCGTACTAGCAGGGTTCTTAGGACGTTTATTCAGGGGTTGAGCCTCTTCTTCTAAGAAGCTCACTTCAATGTCCTCTGATAGCTGTTGTATACATCCATTATGTGCTTTAGCCTGCGGGTAATTCTCTCTTATGGAGCTATCCAAAGGTTGTGTAGGTGCTATGGGTTCTAAATCCAAGTTACCTATCCCTTTCCCCAAGGTCTCTTCAACATTGTTAATCTGTTTTTCTTTAACGCCCATGGCTCCCACTAGGTACGAAAGCAATGACGATTGGCCGCCTGTTTGTGTCTCTTGGAGGCCCTTTGCGTCAACTTGGGTCTTCTTTCTTTTGCTCATGATGTTTCCCGTATGTTATCCTCCCAATGTCCCAATGACACCAATAGACACTAAGTTGAACAAATGCAGACAAAAATGCAAAGCATATGCTAATATTGTACCCATTCTGGAGCTGATGTTAGAGAGTGGGCCCAGCCCAGCCTCCTTCAGGCTCCCGTTTTGATGTGTTCAGTGGCTCCGCCCCTCTCGCGAGACCGCACTGCCTTATGGTTGTTGTTGTAGGCAGCGCGCGGTCCGCGGCTGAGAAGTAGAGGAGAAGAGGAGACCTGGGGCGGCAAGGACAAACAGTAGGCAAGGTTCAATCCTGGCAAGGCAGCGCACAACAGTCTTAATTAATTAATTAGTAATTATTTATGGTAATTGTGTAATTCATTTTAGAGGTGTGTTGTGGATATTATAGTGTTAAAGAATGTGTACTCAATGAATGTTTATTAATATTTTATTAATAATATATTTTAACTTCATTATTGATTATGTTATGTTGATGTCTTTTTTTATTTATGTGGTGTTATAGGGTAGGAAATAAAATAAATACATTTATGTTTTAAATAATTTGTTTGTTAATATTTGCTCCTTGTAAATAAATATTGTTTATAAATATATTTATGAATTTATTTTATATAATATTTGTACTTTTTTGTTATATATAATAAACATTATAATGTGTGTTCTTTTTATATGTTGAATATATGTATATATTTTTAAAATATTGTTTATTTATTTTTAAGATTATTAAATATTTTATTTTTTAAATGTTATTGGTATTTTTTGTAGCTCTGCTATACAACACTTTCTGTACTGTTGCAAACACTGGAGTGGGCATAGTAATTTTCACCCCACCGCTATCCAATACTCTCCCTACTGTTCTACTCACTGGAGTGGGAACAGTAATTTTTACCCCTCTGCTATTCAATATTTTTCCTACTGTTCCACTCACTGGAGTGGGAATAGTAATTTTTACACTTTCGCTATCCAGCTCTTTCCCTACTGTTGCACTCACTGGGGTGGAAATATTAATGTTTACCCTTCCACAATCCAGCACTTTCCCTACTGTTGCACTCACTGGAGTGGGAATTGTAATTTTTACCCCACTGCTATCCAATACTTTCCATACTGTTGCACTCACTGGAGTCGGAATAGTAATTTTTACCCCTCTGTTATCCAACACTTTCCCTACTGTTGCACTCTTTAAATTGGGAATAGTAATTTTGAGCCCTTCGCTATCCAAGCACTTTTCCTACTGTTGCAATCATTGGAGTGGGAATAGTAATTTTTACCCCTCCACTATCCAATACTTTCCCTGCGTTGCACTCACTGGAGTGGGAAAAATAATTTTAACCACTCCGTGAGACAAAACCTTCTCTACTGTTGCACTCTTTGTAGTGGGCATAGTAATTTTTACCCCTTAGCTTTCCAGCACTTTCCCTACTGTTACAATCACTGGAATAGGAATAGGATGTTTTACCCCTCTGCTATCTAACACTTTCCCTACTGTTGCACTCACTGGAGTGGGAATAGTAATTTTTACCCCTCCGCTATCCAGCACTTTCCCTACTGTTGCACTCACTGGAGTGGGAATAGTAATTTATACCCCTCTGCTATCCAACACTTTACCTATTGTTGCACTCTTTGAATTGGGATTAGTAATTTTTAGCCCTTCGCTATGCAGCACTTTCCCTACTGTTGCAATCATTGGAGTGGCAACAGTAATTTTTACCCCTCCGCTATCCAGCACTTTCCCTATTGTTGCAATCACTGGAGTGGGCATAGTCATTTTTCCCCGTCTGCTATCTAACCCTTTTCCTAGTGTTGCACTCACTGGAGTCAGAATAGTAATTTTTACCCCTCTGCTATCCAACACTTTACCTATTGTTACACTCTTTGAAGTAGGAATTGTAATTTTTAGCGCAAGGCTATCCAGCACTTTCTCTACTGTTACAATCATTGGAGTGTGAATAGTAATTTTACCCCTCCGCTATCCAGCAGTTTCCCTACTGTTGCAATTACTGGAGTGGGAATAGGAATTTTTACCCCTTCGCTATCCAACACTTTCTCTACTGCTGCACTCTTTGTAGTGGGAATAGTAATTTTTACCCCTTCGCTATCCAGCATTTTCCCTACTGTTGCAATCACTGGAGTAGGAATAGTAAATTTTACCCCTCTGCTAGGAGTGCAACTTGTAATTTTTACCCCTCTGCTATCCAATACTTTCCCTACTTTTGCACTCACTGGAGTCGGAATCGTATTTTTACCCCTCTGCTATCCAACACTTTCCCTACTGTTGCAATCATTGGAGTGGGAATGGTAATTTTTCCCCTCCGCTATCAAACAATTTCCCTACTGTTGCACTCACTGAAGTGGGAATAGTAATTTTAACCCCTCTGCTATCTAACACTTTCCGTACTGTGGCACTCACTGGAGTGGGAATAGTAATTTTTACACCTCCGCTATCCAGCACTTTCCCTAATGTTGCACTCACTGGAGTGGGAATTGTAATTTTTACCCCACCGCTATCCAATACTTTTCCTACTGTTGCACTCACTGGAGTTGGAATAGTAATTTTTACCCCTATGCTATCCAACACTTTCCCTACTGTTGCATTCTTTAAAGTGGGAATAGTAATTGTTAGCCCTTCGCTATCCAAGCATGTTCCCTACTGTTGCAATCATTGGAGTGGGAATAGTAATTTTTACCCCTCTGCTATCCAATACTTTCCCTGCGTTCCACTCACTGGAGTGGGAAAAATAATGTTAACCACTCCGCGAGCCAAAACTTTCTCTACTGTTGCACTCTTTGTAGTGGGCATAGTAATTGTTACACCTTAGCTATCCAGCACTTTCCCTACTGTTGCAATCACTGGAATAGGAATAGGAATTGTTACCCCTCTGCTATCTAACACTTTCCCTACTGTTGCACTCACTGGAGTGGGAATAGTAATTTTTACCCCTCCGCTATTCAGCACTTTCCCTACTGTTGCCCTCACTGGAGTGGGAATTGTAATTTTTACCCCTCCGCTATCCAATACTTTCCTTACTGTTGCACTCACTGGAGTCAGAATAGTAATTTTTACCCCTCTGCTATCCAACACTTTATCTATTGTTGCGCTCTTTGAATTTGGATTAGTAATTTTTAGCCCTTCGCTATGCAGCACTTTCCCTACTGTTGCAATCATTGGAGTGGGAATAGTAATTTTTACCCCTCCGCTATCCAGCACTTTCCCTACTGTTGCAATCACTGGAGTGGGCATAGTCATTTTTCCCCCTCTGCTATCTAACACTTTTCCTACTGTAGCACTCACTGGAATCAGAATAGTAATTTTTACCCCTCAGCTATCCAACACTTTACCTATTGTTGCACTCTTTGAAGTGGGAAGTGTAATTTTTAGCCCTTCGCTATCCAGCACTTTCTCTACTGTTACAATCATTGGAGTGTGAATAGTAATTTTTACCCCTCCGCTATCCAGCACTTTTCCTACTGTTGCAATTACTGGAGTGGGAATAGTAATTTTTACCCCTTCGCTATCCAACACTTTCTCTACTGCTGCACTCTTTGTAGTGGGAATAGTAATTTTTACCCCTTCGCTATCCAGCATTTTCCCTACTTTTGCAATCACTGGAGTAGGAATAGTAAATTTTACCCCTCTGCTAAGAGTGGAAATTGTAATTTTTACCCCTCTGCTATCCAATACTTTCCTTACTGTTGCACTCACTGGAGTCGGAATTGTATTTTTACCCCTCTGCTATCCAACACTTTCCCTACTGTTGCAATCATTGGAGTGGGAAGAATAATTTTTCACCTCCGCTATCCAACATTTTCCCTACTGTTGCACTCACTGAAGTGGGAATAGTAATTTTAACCCCTCTGCTATCTAACACTTTCCGTACTGTGGCACTCACTGGAGTGGGAATAGTAATTTTTACACCTCCGCTATCCAGCACTTTCCCGACTGTTGCACTCACTGGAGTGGGAATTGCAATTTTGAACCCTCCGCTATCCAATACTTTCCTTACTGTTGCACTCACTGGAGTCAGAATAGTAATTTTTACCCCTTTGCTATCCAACACTTTACCTATTGTTGCACTCTTTGAAATGGGTATAGTAATTTTTAGCCCTTCGCTATCCAGCACTTTCCCTACTGTTACAATCATTGCAGTGGGAATAGTAATTTTTACCCCTCTGCTATCCAGCACTTTCCCTACTGTTGCAATCACTGGAGTAGGAATAGTGCATTTTTCCCCTCTGCTAGGAGTGGGAATAGTAATTTTTTCCCTCTGCTATCCAACTTGTTCCCTACTGTTGCACTCACTGAAGTGGGAATAGTAATTTTTACCCTTCCGCTATCAAACATTTTCCCTACTGTTGCACTCATTGCAGTTTGAATAGTAAATTTAATTATTTCGCTATCCAACATTTTCCCTACAGTTGTATTTATTGTATTGTGAAATGTATATTTTAATTTTGTTTAATAATTTAATTCTTCAAATAATAATGAATGTTTATTTTTATTTTAAATGATTGATATATGTATATATTTTATGTTTATATAATTTACAAGTTTAAAAATGAAATAAAGATAATAGTTAATACATTATTTATAGTTAATATATGTATATGTGTAACTTATTATAGTTGAATTGTATATTTAGTTTATATTTAGTTAAAATGGATATTAAATGTAATTAATTTTGTTCATGATAATATTATATTTTATATAATTAATATATAATATTTTATGTAATGTATATTTTTGATTGAATATTTTCTACATCTATATTTTTAACTTTGATATTTTTGATTTGATATTTTTTAACTTACCTGTTTAAGTATAGAGAGTCAATATTTTTACAATCTGTGTTTTTCCGATTATTTTACCATCGATATTCTATCAGTGAACCCTCTGTATCACTGCCCTCTGTCGTGGATCCCATCATGAAATGACTCAACTATACCTACACTTCCCAAAACCTGGACATGAACAGGCACTGACAAGCTAAGACTTCTATCAAATAGCTCATTGTTCCCATATGCTGTGTGCAGTGGACTGCACCCTTGTGACTTTGCAGTAGTCACCGCTATTCAATTCTAAAATCCCAAGCACACCTACTCTCTCAATGTTCAAGCCACATGCTAGGCAAGGTAGTGATTCACCAGTGTTTTAGCAATGAACCCTGGGAGTGCACACAAATCCTCCATCTTCAGACACGCCAACATGACTCACAGGTTTGAGGGTGGTATTTAAGGAACTGACCGTTGCTTGGAAAGTGGCTATTGAATGTCAAGCTCCCACTGACACTTCATGATGTGGATCTGTCCTGCTTCTGTAGGTGAGTCAATAGTTGTGTTAAGAGATGAGTAGAGAAGCATATCTCATCATCCATATAAGGCATAGGTTATATGACTACCGTGAAGCCCTGCCACTTAAGTGACATTAACATTATAAACATCCTAAAATAGTAGGCCACCAGCACCAATTCAATAAAAAATGAGAATCTAGACATTTTAATTTGATTATTCAAACACATTTCTATGTGGAATTGGGTTTTGTGCATACGTCACACCTTAATTTGCAGGAGAAAGTCCAGCTTGAATACTCTATAAATATTAATAATAATAATAATTGGCTTGGGATGTGTAATCATTCACATATATCATATTTCAGGGTGCCATTCAGACCTCCAGTCAGAGAATTTAGTACAAAACTAATTCGAGAGGAAGAAGTTGTACAATGAATAATCTGATAATGCAGAAAAAGGATATCTAGTTCCTGCCCTTTCTATCCTCAGGTGAATAAATGCATTAATCCCATATTATTTTTCTGTCAGCGTTACTCAAATAGTAGAAAGAAGTGGATACTTCCACTTAGGGGCTGATTATGATGCAGTTAGGAAAGCATTCCCACCCAGGGCCTGATTCTGATGCGGTTAGGAAGGCCTCCTAATGGCATTTGCTCCTTACAAATCGAAATGGGAACATGTCTTCCCGACCGAGGGCCCAATTATGATGCGGTTAGGAACATATGTTCCCCATTGAAGTCAATGGGAGTCCAACCAAATCGTATCTGGAAGCATCCTGAAGCATCGTCCTCTGTCGGTCAGACTTTCCCGATCCAAGTGGGTCGGAAACCATTTGCAAACCGATTCAGTTGGGAAGCTGTCCAACCTGCATCAGAATCGGGGCCTTAGTCGAAGAATGTGGATTAGGGACTTTAGGGTTGCTTCCAGAGTTCTTAGATCCAACACAACACTCTTGACTCAGTGCTTAATTTGAGACGGTGCTTTCCGGTGCTGAGCACCGACACTTAGATGTCAACACCAGCACTTAGACAAACAGCGCAAACATGTTTCAGGTTTATTTTTATTATGCAGAGGTATTAAAAACCGTTGCACAGTTGTATGCTGTCAGGGTAAAAAGTAATTATGATTCAGCAGTAAAAACATTGATACACACGGTAAAAGTCCTGTGCAGTGCTTACATACAAATATACAAAAAGACTGATAAAACCATTTGAAGAGTGCAAAAAATAAGTAAATAAATACATTAAAAAAGTGACAGAAAGGACAATAAAAAACAGGGGCCCTAAACAGTGTGCACTGCAGTACTCCGTGGCTGTGATAATAATAAATTAGTGTGGCCTACGGTGGGCATCTGTTGTATAAAGCAATGGTGCCAGACAGCCACAGGGCAGAGTGTTAAAGTACGTTCATTGAGGCTCCTGATGGCTGAGCAGCAGGATGGAATTTCCCATCTTAGTGGCTCTTTTTTTAGTTGTTGAAATTAAGGTTAAGGAGGCAGCTTCCGGTTGGCATGTCGGGTTCTTCATTGTCCACTTAAAGCTGGAGTGGTTTGTGTGCTCCTATGATGTTGATTCATTTTTTGTTTCACCTGTGTGAGAAATATGACCACTCTGCAGTTCAGTTGAGTGGCCCGTGAATCGAAACATACCAGCACCACTTGTCGCATCGTGCAGATCCCTGACTGCTTGAGCGGGATCTTTGGTAGCTGCATCCTCTCTTGCTGCAGCGCTGTGCATGTGCAGATTAAGTGCAAAATGTCTCCTGGGCCTGTGTCGCACAGACTGCAAGTGCTTGGTGTGCATGGTCTCTGCCATAGTAGAAGGTGTTCAGCAAACAGTAGAGAGCCCAGGTGGTGCTTTAAAAACTTTATCCTGCGAGTTTAGGGATAACTCTGATTGAAGTATTTTTGGGATGCAGATGATTTGTAGGAGTTCAGGGTCATCCAGGCATGATATCTGACTGAGAACAGAGCCTTGTCTGTCAGCAGTGAGATTTGTTTTACTGACTTTCAGACCAATTTTTTGAAGGATGTGTGTTGTAGCTGAGTGTTCCAGAGATTAGTGAGCTTTGTGATTTTGAGCGATTCTTGTAGGTAGCGTCTGCCCAGGGAGGTATCCCTATGCTTGAGGCAGAGCATCTTATCTTGTCCCAGCAGATGATGTAAGCGCCATGCCTGGCCAGCGACTGCTTCACTAAGCTGAACTCCAGCCTAATTTGAGCCGGTGAAGTATATTTTCGGAGGCTAAACGTGGTTCTGTATGCCAGTGTCAGGGAGCTGTCCAGTTGCTTGGTATCTCTCCCCCGCATTGCTTCACTGCCATAGGTTAGCGTGGGGAGCAGCCTGGTCTGTGCTACCTTCAGGAGGGGGCTTAGTGAGGGCCCCATCAGTGTTGAAGACATGTTTTTCAACGTTATTGCTACGACCAGGCCTCTCCTTCTGATTTCTTCTTTCTGCCACGTGAAGGACACTTCATTTTTTTTCCCCCTCATTTTCCACCTTGGTAACAGTGGTATAACAGGCCTACCGTTCCAATCTCGCTGTCTCAGTATATTACTGGAAGGGATTATATAATGGTTTGGGCGCCCAAAACCCCACAACGAAGATTGACAAACTTCAAAACCTGCGCACCAAGACCAGACATACGTGGAGCCTGCCTTTGTCCAAACAAGAAGGAAAGCCGGCAAAATTGGAGACCAAGGCATCGTAATCATTGGACCCGGGGAATAAATAAATAAATAAATAAATAAAAATAAAAAAAAACGGACCATTAATTCCACTTAAGCAAATGCCAAAAAGCTCTTTTGTTCCGGTTCCCAGATCTTACCAAACCAAGTTTGGAGACCGGTAAAAGACAGAAGCGTGCCAGTTCAGGCATGTAGGAGGCCTTTGATCTTTCCACCTCTTGCCTATCTCTCTTCTGGCCAATAAGATGGAATAAAAGAGAAGGTTATTTGCCGGTGACCGAGCTCCATCTACCACTCCAAAAACCACAAGAGGAAGATCTATTGAAATGTGGGCACTCAAAGACAAGGATAAAAAATTGCTTATAGAGGCCCGGAAGGCTAACATGGAGGGACATTCAAAAAACATATGGGCATCTGTTGCTGCTAGTAGTCCACACCTAGCACATGCTATGGAGGAATGTTGTACAAATTTTGCCAGCCTTTGAGGTGAGTAGTATGCTCTGTGGAGCGTGAAGAGGTGGTTCCTACGCAACCAAGCAGACTTCACAATGTCCCACAGAACCTTAAAGGAAGCACACCAGCGATCCCTTAAGTTGCAACCCACTAGAGAAGAGCCCCATAATAGATCAGGGAGCTTGAAATCACCATCGGACTCCTCTAATATCCGATTGTACCATAGGGACACCTCTTTCTTGCCAGATTGTTTGTCCAAAAGTAAAGACTCCAACTGGTTGCCACACCCAATTGGAGACAAATTTCGAGAAGAGGCCCCCAAGGCATAGGAACTTGACCAATTAGTCAATTAGTCATTTGGATATATTTAAATTTAGAGAAGTTGGACCCAATCTTAGATCTTAAGACATCCCAGGGCAGTAAATTTCCTTCCATAAATAAATCCCCCCATACCTCCATCCCTGCATACTGCAAAGGGGCAGCTAATCTATCTTCCAGCCATCCCGGGTTCCCAGGAGAGCTCCACAGCGGAGCCCTACTCGAGAAATATCCAAGCTTTGTTACGGCCCTCACCTTAGCCCACATTTTGGCCATCCCTTGTAAATAAAAAACCTGGCGGTGCTACTCCTTCAGCCTTGAGCAAAGCTGAAAACAGACTGCCTACCCCATAGTCTGAGGGCATCTTTAGCAGCATTCGTGTGTGTGACAACTGAAAAGCCCAAGCGTAGATTTGTCGGTCAGGAGCTGCCAAACCACCCTTCTCCCTTCGTCTCCTAAGCTTTTTCCACGCAATCCTTGGGGTTTGCTTATTCCAGATGAAAGATGTAATATCTCCCTGTAACTTAGTTATAGCTGATGGGTCAAAAAAAGAGGGATAGTGTTAAATAAAAATGAGATCTTAGGCAAAATGGTCATCTTAACAAGATTAACTCTCCCCAGGAGAGACAAGGGGAGGTGTAACCAGGATTGCATCAATCTTCGACAATCCTTACCTATTGACTCGAAGTTGGTTATTGCAATTTTATTAATATCTTGGATAATATTCAGACCCAGGTATCGCAAGGATAATGAAGGCTGAAAGTCTGGGCTGATCTCCGAATTATTCCAGACCATTACCTTGATCTTAGAGATGTTGACTTCATATCCAGATATTTTCCCAAACTCTACAGCCAACTTAATAGCAGCTGGAAACGCTGTATGTATGTCTGAGGAAAATATCAAAATGTCGTCAGCATAAAGAGCGACTTTCCTTTCCCATCCCTTGTACATGAACGACTTAATAGATTTTTCCTCCCTCAAAAGCTGGGCAAAGGGTTCTATGTACAGGTCGAAAAGTAAAGGGGAAAGAGGACAGCTTTGACGGGCTCTCCTTGTAATAGAAAAGGGGTCAGATAGTTCCCCATTCACCAATATTCTAGCCGAAGGGTTAGAATACAAGAGGCTGATAGCACGTGAAAAATGCTCCCCAATATTAGCTTTTACCAAGACCTCCAAAAGGTATACCCAATTCACCCTGTCGAAGGTCTTGGTTGTGTCAAGTGTCAAGATTGCCAAAGGGAGAGAATCGGTTGTCGCCATATCTATGGCTCCAATCAAGTCATAGGTAAGCTCATGAAGTTGCCGGCCCATCACAAATCTCTTCTGATCAGTGTGTAAAAGAACTGAGCTACTAGACTTAACCTCTTTGCTAAAACAGTGGCAAAGATTTTATAATCCGCGTTTAATATTGAAATCGGCCTATACGAGCCGCATGACAGAGCAGATTTCCCTGGTTTTAAGATCAACATAATAGAGGCACTATCCCAGGAGACTGGAGGTGATATGCCGTCCTGCAGGATATGGTTAAATAGCTCCGTTTAAATTGGAACAATAGATTGTACCAAGGCCCTATAGATCTCAGCAGGGAGACCATCTGGTCCTGCCGCCTTCCCTTTCTTACTGTTAAGTATAGCTTCCCTCACCTCCTCCTCCGAGATTGTAATATCCAGGGAGGCCTGTTGCTCCGAAGATAGGGATGGGGGTGCCACTCCCTTCAGCCAATCTACGATTTGGGATCGATCTAAACTTTTGTCTTCTTGGTAGATGTTTTGAAAGAAGTCTTTAAAGATTTTCCTTATCTCCCCATCACGTGAGTAAGATACATTATTAAGATATATAGAATCAATGTTGTTCCGGACCCGATCTGTTTTGGCTGTCCACGGCAGAAGTTTTCCTGCGCCTTCACCAAACTCAAAATGGGCTAACTTACTTGCTTCACATTTCTCAAGCAGACGCTGGTTCAGTACTGAGCCCAATTGACCCTTAAGTGATGTTAGTTTATTTTCAAGTGCCTGCAAAGAAGTTCCAGGCGGTGTATGGTCAATCTCAGCCTGAGTTTCCAACAACTGCCCTTCTATGGAGGCCACTTGCTCCCTATACTGCTTCCTACGATAAGAGACCTTATTGGTAATGAGGCCTCTTAAGAAGGCCTTATAACAGTCCCACACAGTCCCCGGAGCAGTAGAACCCAGATTGGTTTGCATAAAGTTCTGGGTTTCCAAGCTAAGAAATGAGATGTCGTCCGCTGACGATAAAAGCGAGGGGTCGAATGACCAAGACTTAACCACCTTAGGAAGACCACTAAGCTCCAGAAGGACAGCTTAATGATCTGATAGGTGAGAAGGGAGGTAAATTATATTTTTTACAGCATCTACCAGACCATGATTTATTAAAACCAAGTTGATTCTAGACTGGTGATGATATTTCTGATTATAGAAGGAGACACCCGGCTTCTTTCCTGCTCTATCCCTCCATATATCCCTTAGCCAAAACTGTTTCATACATCTTAACAGGAGAACCCTGGTCTTGGAAAAAACTGAGGGGCGACTATTTGGAGTTTTGTACAGAACAGGGTCTAACACTATATTAAAATCCCCCGCCAGGATAATGGATTCTGGGAAAGATAATAAATGTGAAAATATGGAAGTTAGTACAGTCGGGTCATCCACATTGGGCCCGTAATAGCCCACTATAGTTGTTTGGACTCCAGCAACAACTACTACGACAATGACCCATCTACCACCTGGGTCGACCAGTTTAGAAATTAATCTAGCTCTAATTGGCCTTTTAAAAAGGACTGAAACCCCTCTAGAGGCTTGTGAAGTAGATATGGATAAATCAATCCATCTATTATTTTTTACTACGGAGAGAACCTCTGCCTCCAACAAGTGAGTCTCCCAGAGGATAATGATCTGCGCATCAGAATCTTTTAAGTATTGCATGATCTTATCTGCCCTGGGCCTGGTGCGAAGACCATTCACATTCCAGGAGATAATTTTCAAACTATTCATAGAGACTTGGGTCTCCCACCCCAACCCTCTCAAGCCCACTAAGAAAACAAAACTCTAACCTAAAGATGTTGACAACCTTAGTACTTTTGGACCTGAAATGAACCTGTTTAAAACAGAAAATGAGGATTTTTTTATATTACCCCCTGCCCCCACTCCCCCCTGTACCCAGAACACCCCCCCCGGGAAACCCTTGCCCTATAGGACCCTTCATTATCAATAATGACAACTAGGTATTTGTAATCAGCGAATGTTCAATAGGAGCACCTCCCTGATGCCACGTCTTCTGCCGCCTTCTTCTGTTGTTTCACGTCATAGTCAAAGTTTTCATGAAATTGAGTTTTAGACTTTTTTCTGCGGCTTAATTCTGCATTGCATCGAGTAGAGGATGGAGACCGACATATGTATGGCTGAGCAGCACCACGTCATCAGCAAACATAAGGTTTGTCCGTGTTTTTCCACTAAGCCTGGGTGCATGTGCATTGCTGATGCTGAGAGCTTGAGGGTGGTTGCCATATAGAGGTTGAACAGAGTGGATGCTAGCATGCAGCAGTGCTTCAGGCCTTTTGTTGTAGGGACTTTTCTAGAGAGTTGAGTTCCCCCTCTCAGTCCCACCTGGACCCAAGTGTCAGTGTGTAGAAGCAGCCGGATATCCAAGATGTCCTTAGGGACTCCCAGCATGCCATCTTCCCCCAGAGTTTCCCCCTCTCAACATTATTGAATGCTGCACTGAAGTCAATGAAGCATAGATGTAGTTGCAGATTGGCTATTTTGGTTGCATCGATAAGAAAAGAGAGTGCGGGATGTTTGTTGTTGTACCAGTCATTTTGCAAAAGCCGGTCTTGTTTGGATTATTTTGT
Source organism: Lissotriton helveticus (assembly GCF_964261635.1). NCBI lineage: Eukaryota > Metazoa > Chordata > Amphibia > Caudata > Salamandridae > Lissotriton > Lissotriton helveticus. Next base: position 640,848,153 of record NC_136071.1, on the reverse strand, counting down.
TAGCGTCTGCCTTGGCTGTGAGATCCTCCAAGATGGTGCCTGCAAAATACTTTGCCTCATTGTCAATCAGGGCCACTAAGCAATAGTTGCCAGGCCGGGTCTGGTTGCCACTCTTCTAGATTGGCGCGATCGTTGAGCCTTTCCATGATTCCGGTATTCTGCCTTGTGACCGGATTTCCAAAAATAGAGGTTATAGGAACTTAGCCCAGTCAGTCGGATTTTGTTTGAACAGGGCTCGTGGGATTCTCTTTGGGCCAGACCCTCCTCTCTTCTCCCTTTTTGCGATTTGCTTCTTGATTACCAATGGGGGTGGGTCCCCTGGCTCGAGCCCTGATGATTTTGCTGGATCAGGCTTGTTCAGCGCCAGCCTCTCCTCAGGGCCTGCTCCTGGGCGATCGCATGGCATCCATCCATTTTGGGTCCATTGAGCAGATATCCCGGCACTGTTGTTAAAGTGCTCAGATAGAAATTTCAGCCACATTTCCTCTGAAGATTCCCTCATGGTGTGGGTGGATTATGGCATTCACCTTTTTCCAGAACCGGGCGCTGGCATTGTGATCAGCATCATGTAGCAGCAGTGCCCAGATATCATCTTCTTGCTCTTTCATGATTTCCCAGTTCAGTTTCTTCAAAAGCTTTTGTCAGTCCTGCACAAGTGTGCGAGAATTTAAATCACCTGGAAGTCTCCTCCGGCGCCTTAGGGTGGAGTTTATTGATTTCTTCAGCGTTTTTATTTGGTCCCTTTGAGCTTCGGGGATCCTTTTTCCCTGGCCGGTTGTCCGGCAAAGGTCTGCTTTCGACTGTGTTGTGCTCCGGAGGCTTAAGAGCTTTGCAGTAAAGTGTTCCCAGTGTTCTATTTGGTCAGTTGTGCCTGTTACGACCTCATCTTCACCGCCAGCAACCACGTCTCCTTTAGCCACTCCACCGTAGTACACTGGACCGACCACAGATGCATCCACTTCACCTTCGAAAAGAATACATCGCACCACTGCACACGACAAATCCCCTGAAGATGCTGAAGCAAAATCACCACAGACCAGCTCCTCTCATCACTTAACCATAACCCGCCAGCCGACACCACGGACACCAACGAAGCAGCCCACAACCTCGCACGGTGGATCACCTACTGCGCCGATGACCTCGCCCCACTGAAGAACCCCACAAACAAGACCGGCAACAGGAAAACATCATGGTTCACAGACGCCCTCAAAGAATCAAAGAAATCCTGCCGAACCCTCGAAAAAACCTGGCACCACGAACGGACAACAGAAAACCTGACAGCCCTCAAGAACGCCACTAGCGAACACCACCAGCTGATCCGCATCACCAAAAGGGCATCGTTCAAAGCGCGGCTAGACAACAACACCCACAACAGTAAGGAACTCTTCAGCATCGTCAAAGAGCTCTCCAACCCCAGCGCCAGCAACAGCGACATCACACCATCACAAGACCTCTGCAACTCCCTCGCCACATTCTTCCACCGCAAGATCACAGTTATACACGACAGCTTCGGACCCTGAACTCCACCTCCAGTCACCGAACCAACGACCCCCACCACCACCCTCAACACCTGGACCCCCATCAGCACCAAAGACACCACTCACGTCATGAACACCATCCACTCCGGCTCCCCCTCGGACCAATGCCCCATCATATCTTCAACAAAGCCGACATCATCATCGCACCCCACCTCCGGAACGTCATTAACAACTCCTTCACGTCAGCCACCTTCCCGGATAGCTGGAAGCACGCAGAAATCAGCCCCCTTCTGAAGAAACCCACGGCAGACCCACGGCAGACCTCAAAAACTTCCACCCCATTACTCTTCTTCCCCTCCCGGCTAAAGTCATCGAGAAGACCGTCAATAAACATCTGACTGCATTCCTCGAGGCAAACAACTCGCTCGACCCGTCCCAGTCTGGATTTCGAGCCAACCACAGCACCGAGACTGCCCTCATCGCGGCCACCGATGACATCAGGACCATGATGGACAACGGAGAAACAACCGCTCTCATCCTCCTGGACCACTCGGCAGCCTTTGATACCGTATGCCACCGCACCCCAATAACCCACCTCTTCAACACTGGGATCCAAGGAAAGGCCCTGGACTGGATCACTTCATTCCTCTCCGGCAGAACCCAGAGAGTCCGCCTCCCTCCCTTCTGCTCAGCGGCCACCGAGATCATCTGCGGAGTCCCCCAAGGCTCCTCGCTCAGCCCAACCCTCTTCAATATCTACATAACACCCTGCGCATGCTCCGAAAAATCTTCAAGTGGATCCCCACCGAAACCAGAAAAACCGCCACCCAGGCCCTCGTCACCAGCCGACTGGACTACGGAAGCGCCATATACGCAGGAACCACCACTAAACTCCAGAAACGACTACAACACATACAGAACGCCTCCGCACAACTCATCCTCGGCATCCCTCGCCACAGCCACATATCCGCCCATCTGAGAAACCTGCACTGGCTCCCCGTCAGCAAGAGGATCACGTTCAGGCTACCCACGCACACCAAGCGCTCCACGACATGGGCCCTGAATACCTCAACAACCGCCTCTCGTTCCACACTCCTACCCGCCAGCTCCGCTCCGCCAGCCACGCCCTCGCCACCGTCCCACGGATTCGCAGATCCACCACCGGAGGAAGATCGTTCTCCTACCTGGCAGCCAAAACATGGAACTCCCTCCCTGCACACCTACGACTGACCCAGGACCACCTCACCTTCAGGAAACACCTCAAGACCTGGCTATTTGTGCAGTAGCAGCACCCCCCCATTAGCGCCTTGAGACCCTCACAGGTGAGTAGCGCGCTCTATAAATGCACTGATTGATTGATTGTTACTGTAAACTGAAAAAGCTTAGTTGCTGTTTTTGACAGAGACTCCATAGTTGTTGCTGCGCATTTGATCCTCCTTAAGTTTGAGGTGTATGTAGGCACCAGAGCTAAAGATCTTATTGGATGGCGAAGGTTGCTGTGGTTGACAGTAGGATTTCCTGGGGACGATGGTTGCTGTCGCCCTTGTCCCTCTTGTCCCCCATTCTGATCCCATGAATGAAGGGGAACAGTGAGAGGCTTGCGAACATGTAATCTTAAATTGAACATGATGAGTTAGTGTAATGCGTTGGAACGGGGGAGAATCCTCAAGCAATCTACAGTTGAGAGCCCTGAGGTTTAGATGTTTTAGTTCTTCCAGGAGGGTTTTTTTGGGCTTTTACTTGCTGTTAATGGAGCGCATTGTGGCGGGATGTTGCAGAGTGAAGTGAGGATGGCAGTCTCTTCCCCCTCAATGTGCCAAGGAGATATTGATATAAGTCCCTGGTTACGATGAAATATGGCGTTTCCATTTCAGTTATGAGACGGGATACTTTGGCTATCAAGTTCTCTGAATCTTTGGCTTTCCGTTTTGGGTTGACGTCGTCTTGCCCTCCATGGAGAGGGAGGGCGATCATCACTGCGAAGGTTAAAGGGGGCCGCTGAGGTGACTCTCGTTCTGGAGATGTAAGTTGCCAACGCTCCTCAGTGGTGTCCATATTTGTTGCTCATTGTGGCCGGTGTGGACAAACACATATAGCCTTGGATATGATGCGGTAGTGTGAGCCATGTTTCCTGCAACATGAATATATCCAAGCGTTTGAGGTATTGTAAAAAGTTCTGATCCCTGAATTTAGTCGAAAAGCCATTTATATTCCACGAGCATAAGCGGCGATGGTTGGCATCTGCTCTATCCTTAAGACCATTTTGTGTTGGTCGTCATTGACTTCCTTTGGAGATGTTCATTGTCCGGTGATTGACCTGAAGGCATACAGCCCTAAATTAGAGAACAGCACAACAACAATTGTTTGTTGATTCAATATACATTAAAAGAACTAATACCCATGGCAAAAGGCTTTCTTATAGCTATGGGGGGCCTAGAATAGTCTTAATGGTCACACTGCTAAGGAATATATGTCATTAATATGCATGCTTTACATAGCATGCCATTACAACAACCACGTTGTTACATCATGAACAATTACATCGCAAGTCGTTACAAAGACTTGCTGTAAGTGGCGTGCTGGACTTAGGAATAGTATAATTTACTATTCCAACTCCAGTTTGTGCAACAGCAAGGAAAGTGTTGGATTGTAAATTCAACACCTTCTGCCCCCACAATAAGTTGTTGTAACGACATGCGATGTAATGGTTTGCGATGTAACAATGCAGTCATTGTAACAACCGCATTGTAATGACATGCGATGTAAAGCATGCAATGTAAACGCTGTTTACCACTACTAAGTGTGTGGTGGATGGTAGCTGTGCTGATACTGTTATTGGCAGCGTGATTAGGAGAAATGAGTGGACAACAGGATGTGAGAGCACACCGCTGACCTCTCAGGCAAGCTTCGCCCCTGGCATTTTGAGAAATGCAGTCTCTTGTAGCTTGCGCCGATAGTTTTGAGTGTTTCGCCAAGGTTGACATATCCACTGCCTGCAATATCCAACCATTCCCAAAAAGATTCAAACCTCTTTCGGTGTTTTTGGCAGATTCATTTGCATAATAGCATTGATCTGATCCTGAAAACCTTTCTGAATTCCCTTTTCAATGATATGACCTAGATAAAGAAATTTCGCCTGTGTCACTTTATGCCCACCTACCTCTCATTTTTGATGCCACCAAAAGGTAATCAATATATTGGACCAGAACTGAGTCTGTAGGTATTACCAATGACTCCAAACATTTCTTCTGATTGAAGATTGAGGGGCTTTCTGTGTACCCTTGAGGAACTCGGCACCATGGCAAAACACGGTTTCCAAACCGGAATGTGAATAAATATTGGTTATCCGGATGAAAGGGTATTGGAAAAAATGCTTGACACAGATCGATTACTGAAAACCATTCTGCATCACATGGGATTTGATATAAGGTTAGCTGGATTAGGTACAATTGGACAACAAGGTATAACAATTTGGTTCACTTTTCTCAGGTCCTGTACAATCCTATATTTCCCATTCGGTTTCCGAATTCCCATTATAGGTGAATTGCATGGACTTCCAAGGATTTCTCTTAGTATTCCTTGTGCAATCAGCATATCAATCACAGGTGTTACTCCTGCAATCGTCTCAGGACTCATTATGTACTGTCGTATCTTTCGGAAATCTGCATCTGGCTTTACTGGTATTTGAATCCATGCAACTCCTTTCATTAATCCAATATCTTTCCCAGTAAAATCCCATACATCAGATGACATGGTATCTCTCAACTCAACAGGCAAATCATTTGTTGTAAGAAAGGGATACATCTCATTCACTTCTGTTCCCTGCCTTAACATTTTAAAAATCACATCCTCGTCTTTTGTGTGAAAGGCTATTCCATCTGGGGTACAATAAATGGAACAGTTCATTTTAGATAGTAAGTTCCTTCCTAACAGATTAACTGGACTAGTATCACGCACAACAAATTTGTGTAATTCTTGAAAATTGCCAATTTGAACTTTCATTGGTTTTGTCACTGGTGTTTAATACATTTATTTAGGACTCCTATAACTTGAATACTTTCTCCAGAGAGGGGTAGGTTTGGTATTTCCACAGTTCTCACAGGGGCACAAGTAGCACCAGTATCTATGAGGAATGTAATGAAATTACCATCAACCTCGCCATCCACATAGGGACCTGACTGATCTTCCGCTAGAGATGTGCCAAGAACGCACCCTTCCTCCCCCCTCAGGCACCATCATTGTGATGTATCTGAGTCATACTCTTCTGACTGCATCAAATATTGTGAAGCCACCTGCACATTTGAGTTCCTGTGACCATTGGCATGAAAACCCACATTCGCATTATACTTGTGTGCTTGACCATTCACATGCTAGTTTGGCATTGGAGCTTGTGGTATTTGTAAACTCTGTCCTCTGTTATTTGATACCTGCATTTGTGAATTCTCATTTTGCACCTGATTCATCTGTACCTGATTCATCTGTACCTGATAATCCTGATTCTGCATTTGCATTTGGTTACCATTTCCACGCTGTCCTGTATTATTTACTAAACGTTTACACTCACGTCGCCAGTGTCAAAATTTACCATAAATTTTCCAGATGTCTACTCCATACCTTTGTGCAACTTCAGCAAAAGGTTCATGCAAACTTCTTGCTTTTCTCGTAATATGTTTACACAAGAATAACAATTCATCCTCCTGATATTTACTCAGTCTCTCTGGACTAATTGTACCTGCAATCGTTTCTTCCAGGTCCCCTTTCAATTTATTCACATCTAAGTATGTATCTTTATACTGACCACTACAACCAGGAGTTATTTCTCTAATTCAATCATCTAATTCTTCTGGCGATGGTGCTAAAGATCTCTGTACATTTTCACTCATTTCTCTATTAGGTGTCTGTATATTCGTTCTCCTTTCAACTTGCATCAATTTCTTATGGTCAATATTTATGTCTCTTTTCTTTCTGAAACATCAATCAATTGTTCCTCTGATCCTGTAGCTACATTCACATTCATACCACCATTTTTTCTTAGCACCTTTCTATAGTCTGTGTGATAATATTCATTATTCTTTCCTGGAACAGTTAAAGCATGTACTCGAGTAAGTCCTTGCTCATTATACATCGGGATTATAGGTCCAATTGTTACTGAAACCGACAAAACATCTGGGTTCATCATTGATTTCATTCTCACTAATTCTTCTCAATTTACATTTTGAATCTTACTTACAACTTCAGGTGGTCTATTTACTGGTTCTTCAAGCTGAATTAAAGGAGCACTTGGTAAAGCACTTGAAACTCTTGCGCTCGTATCTGTATCATTCTGTTCCTCTTGATATGGCAGAGGTCTATCATCAATAATTAATTCAGAAAATCTTCAGCAAACTCATCTGTACTATTATTTATATTAACCCGTTGGCTGCTTCCGCTTTTTTGCGGCAGTGCGGCCGTTTTAAAAAACGGGCATGGTCGCGTCGGCCATTGCCCGACGGCAGCACCAGCGAGGTAGTGCTGCTGTCGGCCAATGGCCCGACGGCAGCAGCCAACGGGTTAATATCCTTCTCTTGTGGTTCAGTATTTTTCTTTTTCCCCTGATTTTTCCCCCCTTCAGTCAACTCAACCTCTCTAACTAGAAACATCCTTGTTCCTTCAACAGTGCCTCTTCTCCACAATTTAATCCGAGCATCCCACTTTGCTTCAGAATACCTACTCACTGCATTTTTGTATATATTCTGTTGTCTGTCTCTTTCTCTTTTATATGCTTCATAATCCCACTCTTTAAGAGCTTCATAATGCATAGGTCTTGGATTTGGACTCAAATTATTAATTTGTCTCCTCACATTTTCTAAAATCTTAGTATTAAAAGTACCATTCGCTGGAAATGACAAATTACCATCTTGTTTCGCATATTTCATGCAATTTTCTAACTAAGTTCAAGTTAGATGAATGATGCAGGCGTACCTTCGGGAGCTATAGAAACCCCTTCTCTAATCACTATTGACTGATCTTTGCTAAACAATGTTTTTAACAATTTAATTATCTTCATGCTTCAGCTTGATTATGCTCTCTTACAATGGGATAATTCTCGGGACTTCCCCAGTTGTTCTTTCTGAAGTGACCCAAATAAACCTTTCCTACTTCATTCAACAAAGTTACCTGTGTAGTAACTTTCAGTTTGACAACCGCCTAGTACCGCATCAACAGCAGACAACGCACATAAAGCTTAGTGTATGCCATACGAAGACAGCCCTTAGGCTTATCCTGGGATCTCAGGCATACGACGGACACGCTAATTCAATTGAGATTCAACAAAGCTGAACGTGACATAAAGGTACAAACACACATATAATAAACTGTTTAAGTCTGTCCTGTCTTTTCAACTCCGTCTCTTTATTACCAATTATTTTAGTCTAAACTAACCATCCGAGGCAACTAACAAAAACTGATGCAGCAGCAGCGTTGGAGGATTTTGTCTGCTCACTTATCCTCACCAACCATTATATAAAAATCTGCAGCATAACTCTAATGACCTGCCCATAAGTCACTATCACTCGATTAGCAATCAAAGGTCCTCTGATGAATCTTTGGTAGAGCTAAAAGGGATTAAATAATAAAAGACGGAATGCTATTTCCCCACAAGGACCTACAATGAAGAAATACGCCAAACATTGATCATTACAATCATTATCCAAATACCTTGGTAACCCAATAATAAGGACATATACAATTCTTTTCTATTAGTTTTTCTTGCTATTTCATAAGTGAATGGTCAAGTACAATATACAAATTAGAATGTCATTATTCAGTTATAAAGCCCAAAATACATTTACAATAATCAATATCATTCATTCATGAAACATCAGAACGTTAGGTAAAGAGGAGTGAGAGAGTGAGAAAGAGAAAACATCAGTGAAAAATTTCTTCACTTACGAAAATAGAAAATACAAATGCACAGCGTGCAATTAGTCTGAAAAGCTAACTCCACGGCCATTAGGGAATAGCGAGAGCAACACCATCAGCCAACGATGCACAAGGTCTCTAGAAAGTCTCTTAGGTTCAGGTATTGCCAGCTTGAGAATCAGGTATCAGCATGGTATGCAGCAACTCAAATGCAAGGCAGGTCACCATTCATGTGAACAAGCTGAGGAACACTCTCCCACAGGAATATTTATAGTACCCTACTTCCTTTCTTCTGCTAAAATGTTGCATTCTCTACTCTCTACAAACATTTTCATTGACTAAACCGGATGGTGTGGCTGTCTACTGACAATGACCTTCTATCTCAAGTGAACACGATACTCAACCTCCGTGCACTGTTGCTGGTGTGGTTCTCAAACTAGAACATCACCCTCTTTTTACTGGACCTTATCCACTTCAATGTTATTAATATTTAACACTTCTAAAAAATATACAAACAATATTTTTTTCACATAGACTTTTATATCTTCAAAAAAGCATTTTCAATTTCTTCAAATAAAGCACAAACAATATTTCTAAAGAAAATCTTCAATATTGATACTCTTCACAATACAATCATTCTTTTATTATGATACTTTAATGATGATTCCCAATAGTGCCCAATGCATTTCGAGCCTTGAGGGCTCTTCTTCAGGGGCCTGCAAACTGAACATGTACATAACTTTAGTTGAAACCTTAATAGTAGTCAAGCATCCAATTTGCAAAAGAAACTTAATGACCTAACTAATATTTTCTAAACATTTGTCTGAATCACTACACAACTTCGTTCAAGGAAGAGGAAAAAATCTAGCTACTAATGTATTCAATTTCTGTTACAGTTAAATTCATGTGATCTTCACTCCTCGCCTAGACAGGAAAGAAATCTAAAATTTTATTCAGAAATAGGCTAATAATCTGCAATGTAAGAAAGCATGTGAAACATTTTGGAGGACAGGATCTTTAAGGAAACACTTGATACATTTTTAGGAATGGGAGAACAGGAGCATGGAAGGACATCCCTTAACGTTTCTTAAGGTCTACATTTATTTTAGCAAAAGAGAAAATAATTTCATAAAAACCTACGCTACTTTCATGAGAAATAAAGCAGTTTAACAGAATAACATTTATTTAGCAATATTCACAATATTTTAGCTAAGAAAAATCAACTATTGTGCCTTGCGCACATTTCTCATGTTATACTCTCTTCTGTTATATTAGTAGTTTTGCGTATATAATTAAAATACATGCCTCTGAGTGGATTTCATCGAGCAGATTTTATTTTCAAAAACCGTGCTCCATCAGAGGCAATCACTGCATACTAACTGTGACAATGATGACTGACCATGCACTTCTTGTTGCATCTTGGTGTCGGTGCTCTCTGTGCTCTGATGGTCATTTTCCCACAAGGAATATGTGCAGTAATGGTGTGTTTCCCTTCACTCTCTCATGTTTGCATATTCTTGCCTGTACGTGTTACAATGTGTGTGCCTGTGCATATTGAATAATTGTGATATTAGCCTTTCCGGGCCTTTTTTACAACAAAATGACGCAGCTAGGCGCTGCAAGCCATTTTGCTGTGCAGAGCTGCGCCATTTTAAAAACAGAGGGATGCGTCATATTTACAACAATGTGACACAGCCCTGTGCTTTCCCTGCATGGAGCTCAATTGGCTGCCATGCACCAGTGCAGGCACCCTTGCGTCATGTTTCAAAGCTGCCTGCATTGCAGGGATGATTGTTTTTGTGCAGGAAGGGACACCTTCCTGCACAAAACAATCGTTGATGCTGCTTTCCTCTTTCTATGTGTGCTGCAGAATGCAGCGCACATATAAAGAGGAAAATCGAAGAGAAATAAAAGTATTTCTTCTTGTTGCGCCACCTTATGCCTCCCCTGGGGAGGAATAGGATTCTGACGCATTCCCAGGTTTACAAAATGTCGTAAATCTGGGAATGCAGCATAATCTATTGGGGTTGCATGAGAACACCCACAGCAACACCCATGGCATGCCCCTCTCACACAAAGTGATGCGTAAAAAGGTGCCATATTTATGAGGCCGTGAAAAGCCTTGCAGGTTGGCTTTGCGTGGTCTTGTAAATATGGGACAGCACACTGCGCCCTGGTGCATCAAAAAATTGATGTGGTGCAAGGGGCTTGTAAATAAGCCCCTCCATTTGTTGCCTGAATCTCAAGGCTGGATTGAAAGTCAGAAAATCAGGCACAACAATATCTTACTACTTAAATATTGTATCCAAAATATAAACTTCCATAACATTATGAAGGTAGGTGTAAGAAACGAGACTGTTAATTGAAAGGGGTGGAGGTCCCACTCAAGCTACAATCACAATCCCCATCAGGGTAACCACAAAAGTCACTAAATCAACCCATGCTTACCCCTCTGCGAACATGGTACAAAATTAGTTATGCATAATTTAGAGGTGGTGTGTAAAGTTTTTATGTAGCTCACAAAACAGTAATGAAGTGAAAACACAACACAAGAAAAATCCCAGGAAAAATAAAAAATAAAATATCAGAACAAAAAAATCTAATAAATTGAACTGGTGATTTTGAATGACAAATCTTTTAGTGAAAACAGTGTCAAGAAGCAGAAAATGGCACTTCTTTTATCTGGTTGCATTAGACCTGGGGAAAGTCACAAGTTCAGGTCAGCCACTGTGGAGCACGGCCAGATATTGGGACCAGGTTAGTCCAGCTGAAGAGTTCCCTTCTGAAGTCTTGCATGAATAGTTCTGTTGGCATTGGGGGAGGCCATGAGGAGAAGGATTTCAGTGTAAAGACAGGTCAAGCGTCGCAGATTGTCGTTGCTGTATCACAAAAAGCCAGTCATTCCTGGAGCTTCACATTGGTGGTCCCAGGGGCTGTCATTGCTGTAGCCTAAAGTTCAGGTCTCACATTGCCAGTTATCACAGATGGTCACTCGACATAAAGAGCAGATCTCATCAGGCTTGGCATGTACGGGCCCATTCGTGGTCACTAGAAGCTCAAATTTCAGGATTTTCACCTTTAACATTAAGAGGAGCTCTCACTGATACCAGCCAAAGGTACAGGATCTGGGTGGGAAACTTTTCTGGGACCAGGATTCACTCCAGCAGAGGAAAGCAATAGGGCTCAGACAGGTTCAGTTAGGTCCAGTTGATGCTTCGCAGCTGTGACGTTACAGGGAGGCTCCTGGGTGCTTGTTGTGTCCCTGCAACTCAAACAGTAGGCCAGCCAAGGCAATCAGGCACAATCTTCCTTCATCAGACAGCAATGCAGTAGTCTGTCTTCTGAATCTTCAACACTTCTAGGAATGTTCTTTTGAGTGGTTATAAAGGCCCCATTTTTATACCTGTGCCAGCCTTTGTGTGGCAGAATTCCTTGACCTACACCCAAAACTGCTTACGGTTAGTTTGTTCCCTTCCTTTGGTACTGGCAGGACAGTCCTGGTGTGAGGTTCCTTTGTGTGTGTGGGATGCTAAGTTCTTTGAAATGTAATCAGGGAAGGGTACAGCTCCTCCCCTGCCATCGTGCCCGGAATAACCTCTCCCAGCAACACCCAGGTATATTGCCTGGGCCTAATAAACATTCTTGATGGGAGTACCATTCTCAGGCCAAGGCAGCTGGAAATTCCTAAAAAGGCTTCAAGAAACTTTTGACAGGAAAATGTCAACTTTCTAAAAGTAGAATTTTCAGAACTATATTCTAAAATATGATGACTCTAAATGACCATTTAATTGAGTATAAACATAGGGGCATATTTACAAGCCCCTTGCGCTGCTTTTGCATCACCATTGCGTCACTTTTGTGACGCAGCGGCGGCGCAAAAGATGCACCAAGGTGCGGGGTATTTACAATGTGACGCATCTGGGAGATGCGTCACGTTGTAAAGCTATGCGCCAGAAGGAGGCGTTCCTGCGCGGGGGGGGGGGGCGTTCCGGCGCAGGAACAACTCCTGAAAGTGGCTGAGGGAAATCTACAAGATTTCACTCAGTCATTTTGGTGCCCATGCTGCGTCAAAACCCTGCACCTGCTTGAAGCAGGCGTAAGGATTGACGCAGTATTGGAATAATAGGGTCCCCCGAGCGTTCCTGGAGCTGCGTCGTGCTTGCAACGCAACTCCAGCAATGCAACACTTTTACGGCACAGATGCGTGACGCATCTGTGCCGTTTTTTTCCCCATGGTGCGCTGCATTGTAAATGCAGCGCAGCCATGTTGGCGTAGGCATGGCGCACAAAAAGTGGCGCATCCCTGCTGATATGCAGGGGTGCGCCACTTATTGTAAATATGCCCCTCAATGTCTCTGTCTGTTCCCACTATGAGATTAGCACATTATTTGAAAGTCTCAGCCCATGGGAGAATGACTTTAGGAGTTTTTCACTGTCAGGATATGTACAACATAAACACACCTGGCCTACTTTTTACATTTAAATGCAATGCATCTAATAGCGTAACAATAGCCCCCGCAGTTCCCACAGTGCGGGGGGGCCCTGAGCTCCAGGGGGCAATTCCTGCACTATGCACAGGCAGGCCCCTGGCCTAAGAGCTCCTGACTGGGTCTGGAGCTTGGGAGGCCCCTTCCCTGTACTTTGCAGGGGGAGCCTCTCAAGTTTCATTATATCACTGCTTTAGGGATTACCATAGGGTGACCTATACATATTAAAACGGAAGGTTTAGGCCTGGCAAAAGGTTTCTTTTGCCAGTTGACCATGGCAGTTCAAAACTGCTCTACAGGCTGCACTGGCAGCCTGAGAAATGTTTTAAAATACTTCTTTAGTGGGTGACACAATGAGTGCTGCAGCTGACCTGTAACATTTGTTTTACAGGGCCTGGATACAAGTAGCGCCATTCACTAGGGACTTATAAGTAAATTAAAAGTGCTAATTAGGTGTAGGCCAATCTTAACATTTTTTGCAAGGGGGAGCACATTATCACTGGTTAGCAGGGAAAAACTTCATGGAGTTCTAAAAGCCAACAAAAACGAGTTCAACATAGGAAGCAAGAAGAATGCTAAATCTGAGATGACCCTGCAGATAGGGAGGGGTCCAACAGTAAGTAAATATAGGTAAGTATAAACTTACTTATCTTAGCTCACACCACATACCTCGAAGACATTTAAATCATCAAGGTAAACATATGTAGGGTAATGTATATTAAATTGACATTTACCTATAAACATTTCGCAATATTTTGCAAGACCCCTTCTAAGATTGTACAATAATATGCAAGATTAATGTTTTTTTCAAATGTATTGTGCTATTTGTCATCTTCCAAAAAAAAACAGCTTGCTATCACACATTTTTATTTGTCAGCATGTAACTGCATATTCAACATTCTAAAACAGCCTTCACTGGTATTCCCTCTATTTATTATAGCCTTATAGCCCGCCGTAGAGGGCTATACTGGCTATTAAAGGCCCGCTGCAGCGTTAAAGGCCCGAGCCGAAGGTGAGGGACTTTAACAAAGCAGGGGGACTTTAAAAGCCGGCTTAGCACGCTACGAAGGGCTATAAGGCTATTAGAACATTCTGCCACTAGAGGGCAGAATGTTCTAACAAAGAAAATAAAGCCTTCAGGGAGCGCGAGGGGATTAAAATCCCCTCAGGCTCCCTGAAGCCTTTGTTCACAGCCAGAACTGTGAACAAAGAAACATTAGAATGTTGGAGCTCCTGGCTTATGGTGACCTGCTGGACTCGCTCCGTGGAGGTCGCTCCCACACGCTCCCTGCCTCAGCCCCTTCTCTGCCTGCACCCCTCCTCCAGCTACATCGGATTGCCTGCCTCAGCGACATCGCCTGCATTCTGAGAGCGCTGCAACGCGAACATAGTGCCTGGTATCGTTATCTGCCTCGCATCATAGCCAAGTGTCCTGTATTAATATTTAAATTAATAGCGCTGCACTGATGTGTAATTTCTGCGCTTTGAATAGCATTTTGGTCTTTGTGCCCCAGTTTAGTTTCCTGCCATTTGGTTGTTTGTTGTCCTCGTGGCCCTCGTCTCCTCCCCGCTCCCGCCTCCCAGCTGACCCGCCCACCCACTGGTAGAGGAAGCTCTCTCCTCCTTCTTCCAACTTGTGACCTGCTGGACTCGCTCCTTGGAGGTCGCTCCCACACGCTCCCTGCCTCAGCCCCTTCTCTGCCTGCACCCCTCCTCCAGCTACATCGGATTGCCTGCCTCAGCGACATCGCCTGCATTCTGAGAGCACTGCAACGCGAACATAGCGCCTGGTATCGTTATCTGCCTCGCATCATAGCCACGTGTCCTGTATTAATATTTAAATTAATAGCGCTGCACTGCTGTGTAATTTCTGCGCTTTGAATAGCATTTTGGTCTTTGTGCCCCAATTTCGTTTCCTGCCATTTGGTTGTTTGTTGTCCTCGTGGCCCTCGTCTCCTCCCCGCTCCCGCCTCCCAGCTGACCCGCCCACCCACTGGTAGAGGAAGCTCTCTCCTCCTTCTTCCAACTTGTGACCTGCTGGACTCGCTCCGTGGAGGTCGCTCCCACACGCTCCCTGCCTCAGCCCCTTCTCTGCCTGCACCCCTCCTCCAGCTACATCGGATTGCCTGCCTCAGCGACATCGCATGCATTCTGAGAGCGCTGCAACACGAACATAGCGCCTGGTATCGTTATCTGCCTCGCATCATAGCCAAGTGTCCGCGCCCAGCGCCAGACCCCCTGGTCCCCGCTCCACCCATCCTCCCCGCATTACATACGACGCCTCCTCCCTCTTTGCACTCAACCCCGGCCGACTCACTAACTGCGCCCAAGCAGCACCAGGACACACCCATGGACCCTTCACCTGCCACTCCTGCAAATTCACCTGCGTCAAGTCCCAAACCAAATCCACAAACACCAAACAGAGAGCCAACACCAACCACCTCAAATGCATCCTTCTCAACACCCGCTCGGTTCACAAACACACCATCGACCTTTGGAATCTACTCGACACCATTTCTCCGGATATCGCCTTCCTAACAGAAACGTAGATGAATGCCTCGTCAGCTCCAGACATCACCATAGCCATCCCGGACGGCTACAAGATCATCCGCAAGGACCGCCCCATCCAAACAGGAGGAGGCATCGCCATCGTCCACAAGAACATCCGCGTCTCAACCAGCTCAGATGACAACCTCGCTATCGCCGAACACCTTCACTTCCAGATCCACACCGACCCCAAGACAACACTTAGGGGCACCCTCCTCTACAGGCCACCAGGACCCCGTACAAAATTCAGTGAAGACATCACTGACTTTATCACCCCACACGCCCTCCCTTCGGAAGAATACATTCTACTTGGAGACCTCAAATTCCATCTGGAAAAGAGCAACGACAATAACACCACCACCCTTCTGGACAACCTCTCCAATGCCGGACTCAAACAACTTGTTAACACCCCCACACACTATGCAGGACACACACCCGACCCGATCTTCACTTCCAGCAAGCATATCTCCTTCACTCATACCACACCCCTCCACTGGACGGACCACAGCTGCATCCACTTTATTTACAATAAGACCTCGATCCACAACCACCCTCAACCAACTCTGCGAAGAAATTGGAACAAAATCACCATCGACCAGATCTCAACATCGCTTCTTCAAAAAACCCCTGCCTATTGAACGAACCCTAACCAAGCCGCCATCAACCTCACACAATGGTTAACCCAAACTGCCAACAAACTAGCACCCTTGAAAAAACATCAAATCAAGCAAGGAAGCAAGAACGCCCCCTGGTTCAACGACGACCTTAAGAAATCCAAGAAGCTCTGTCGTTCCCTTGAGAAAACTTGGAAAACAGACCCAAACACTATCACCCAAGCCGCCTTCAAAAATGCCACCCGCAAACACAACCAACTAATCCGGACAGCCAAGAAATCAGCACTCAAAGACCGACTAGACAACAACGCCCACAACAGCAAGGAACTTTTCAACATCATCAAAGAATTGGAGCCAGCTCTAACGACATCACCCCCTCTCAAATCCTCTGCGACTCCCTTGCCTCATTCTTTCATGACAAAATCGCCGACATCCATAACAGCTTTGACAACCAACCTGTAAACCAGTCCACCCCACTCACCTCCGAACCGTTACCTCCTCCGAATATCCTTTTAGAATGGAACCCAATCACCACAGAAGAGACCATTCGCCTGATGAACTCCATCCACTCAGGATCCCCTACAGACCCATGTCCCCATCACATCTTCAACAAAGCAGATTCCATTATCGCACCCCATCTCCGAGATGTCATCAACTACTCCCTTAACTCCACCACATTCCCAGAAAGCTGGAAACACGCCGAACTCAGCGCCCTTCTGAAAAAACCCACAGCCGACCCCACCGAACTCAAAAACTACCGCCCCATCTCGCTCCTCCCATTCCCTGCCAAAGTCATTGAAAAAGCCATCAACAATCAGCTGGCCACCTTCCTCGAAACCAACAAATCACTTGACTCCTCACAGTCCGGCTTCCGAGCCAAACACAGCACCGAGACCGCCCTCATCGCAGCAACAGACGACATTCGAACACTACTGGACAACGGAGACACAGTCGCCCTTATCCTCCTTGACCTCTCCGCAGCCTTCGACACAGTCTGCCATAGCACCCTGATACAACGCCTCAGAAACATCGGAATTCATGGAAAAGCATTGGACTGGATCATTTCGTTCCTCGCTGGAAGAACTCAGAGAGTCCGCCTCCCCCCTTTTAAGTCAGAGGCCACCGAAGTCATCTGCGGCGTCCCGCAAGGATCATCTCTCAGCCCCACCCTCTTCAACGTCTACATGAGCCCCCTCGCAACCATTGCACGTCAACACAACCTCAACATCATCTCCTACGCTGATGACACTCAGCTGATCCTCTCACTCACCAAAGACCCAACCACCGCCAAAACCAACCTACAAGAAGGGATGAAAGAAGTAGCCGAGTGGATGAAGCACAGCCGTCTGAAACTGAACTCGGACAAAATGGAAGTCCTCATCCTAGGCTCATCCCCTTCCGCCTGGGACGACTCTTGGTGGCCAATGGCCCTAGGAAAAGCCCCCATACCGACGGACCACGCACGGAACCTGGGCATCATGCTGGACTCCTCACTCTCGATGACCAGACAAGTCTCATCTTCATGCTTCAACATCCTACGCATGCTCAAAAAAACATTTCACTGGATCCCCACCGAAACAAGAAAAACGGTCACCCACGCACTGGTTACAAGCCGTCTGGACTACGGAAACACCCTTTACGCCGGTTCCACCGCGAAACTACAGAAAAAACTCCAACGCATCCAAAATGCTTCAGCCAGACTCATACTAGACATCCCTCGCACAGACCACATCTCTGCTCACCTGAAAGACCTTCACTGGCTCCCCGTCAACAAGAGAATAACGTTCCGTCTCCTCACCCACGCACACAAAGCCCTATACGAACTTGGACCTGATTGTCTCAACACGCGCCTTTCCTTTTACACCCCCACCCGCCAGCTGCGTTCGTCCAACCAAGCCCTCGCCGCTGTTCCGCGCATCCACAAAGCCACCATGGGAGGAAGATCCTTCTCCTACCTAGCGGCCAAGACCTGGAATTCCCTTCCCATCCACCTCCGCCTCACTCAAAACCACCTAGCCTTCAGAAAACAACTTAAAACATGGATATTCGCTAAGTAAACCTCCCCCCCTTCCTCAAGCGCCTTGAGACCCTATGGGTATGTAGTGCGCTATATAAATTCTAACTTGACTTGACTTGACTTGGCTTATAACAGCCATTAAAAGCCCGGAGCACTCCATTGTTTTCAATGGAGCTACCAACATTCTAATATGTCATAGCTCTACAGAGTTCATCAGAAGTCAAAAAGGTTACGTCATTGTTAACTCTCAAGACACTACATCAGCCCCTCTTTTAAATGAAAACTTTGCAGTTTTACAAAAGATATACACATTTAAATCGCTTCAATTAATATATTTGGCACTGTAATTGTTCGACCTGAACTTGTTGTGTGAAATTGAGACCTGTCATCATCAGGATCTAAGAGACGATTGAATGGTGAAACGTGCTTCAGAGCCATTCTCTCCTTCACCATGGACATCTGGTGAACTATGAATCAAATGCAGAAAGGGAGAAGAGTCTCTGGTGATAGATTTCCTAGGACACTGGGCAGTCATCATGTGTCCTTTAGTCAACAGTACGTGGAAATGTTCTGCATCAAAGGGAGCATCAGATTTTCTTTTCTGCATCTGCTGTCCGAGCACTCAGTCTCCTTTCTGGAAGACAATGTTTTTCGCATGTCGTCTTCAGTCAGCATATGCTTTCATCTTCTGTTTCCAAACAAAGTCCCTCATATGAGTTGCATTATCATCTCTTTCTCTCAGATGGTCCACTTAGGTACCACTCGGGTATCTTGGTTGTCAATGCTCTCCTGAACATCGATGTTGCTGGACGTTTACCAGTGGTCAAGCGAGTGGTTGAAAGGAAAGCTTGCAATGTAGAGTTAAACAGTTTTCAAATTGAACTTTTCAACTGTAGTATGCTGCACAACTTTCTTTAGCTCAATCATGATTCTCTCAACTAGTCCGTTGGCCTGCAGCCACAGAGAAGTACTCTTTTGATGCTTTATACTCAGATGCTCTAAGAAGTCTTTGAACTCTTGACTATTAAAAGGTGGGTCATTGTGAGATTTTAGTATGGCTTGAACACCCCATGTCGCAAAGATGCTATCCAGTTCCTAATGACTCTCTCTTGAGTGGTTGATGATTATGGATTAATGGAAATCGTGAGTATCCATCCACAAACAAAATCAGGTGATGTTCACAGTCAAGTGTCAAATGGCTATTCTCTCCCAGGCATGCTTCAGGAGTTCTGACATGTTTAGGGTGTGGTGAGTGACATTTATAGATAGGTAATCATAGATGACAGGCCTTTAATTCTTTCTTAACTCGCTTGTCGAGATATGGAAACCAGACTCTGTCTTGGGGAGCTTTGTTGCAACGATTTCCCTATGCCAAGATTCAAGATTCTCGACCCTCACAATATAACTACCTCATCTACCTTGTTGACAGTTCATCTTTGACATTTCTGTATTTTTGATATTCACCCTCACTAGTGAGAGGTTGAGTGTGCTGGTTCCACAACTGATGTGTAATTATATCTTTCAACTTTAGCACGTCATTATCATAACTTGTGGCCGCGATAATCTGGGCTACTGAAATGTCAGTGGGGCTGTTTGATTTTATGATGAAGTTGATATAAACTGCAAATGACTTAGATGGAGTGCCTTCACCTGAATGTGCACTCTGGAAAAGTAGTCAGCAGGGTGCTGATCCTTTCCTGGCTGATGCACAATGTTATAATTGTACTCTTGTAGCCGTAATCTCCATTGTTTGATGCGAGTAGGCCTCTTTATTTTATTTATTTTGGAAGTTTTATATAGCGCGAACATGACCACCGAGGGTATCAGAGCGCTTTACAAACTGTGCAGAAGGACGAGTTCAAGGAAACACAAATAATCAGCATATCGACAGGTACATAGACTTAGAATGTCCAACATTCTCAAGAGCCTAGCATCTAGGGCACGAAACAGCATCGAATGGTCCAGGAGTCAAGTGGGGAAGGAAGACTGAGGCAGATATTTCTTCATCAAGAGTACTTTAACTTTTTATTTGAGGAGGGCAGAGGTAGGGATCACCCTGACTTCGGGGGGAAGAGAGTTCCAAATCCTTGGCGCCATACCTGAAAATATTCAATTATAGGTCTTTTTTTCTTGAATTTATGTGGTTTGAGTAATAGGGTGCTGGCACTTCTAGAGGCTCTTGAAGCACATGAGAGCTCCAGTTTCTGAGCAAGGTACATTGGGGTCTTGAGGTGGATGGCTTTGTGTGTCATGCATGCCAGTCAGTCAGTCAGGAAAACTGTATTCGACAACTTAATGTCATAAAAGTAAATATAACATACAATACTAAATTTCATTAATAAAAAAGCCTTCCTGATTTTAGCTGAGTAACCAACTCATAAAAATCCATACAAACTGAAATCTTTTTTAGCACAACTCAGTGTAAATGGACAAAACATATTAAAATACAAAACTTCAGTTTCTTTTCCTATAATCCATCTTGCAGAGCTAAAGTTTGCTATACGTACAGTACAGAATCATTATATAAAGTGCAAAGTGCGATCGGGCATAATCATATATTAGGATAATCCCTATTTATAGCTCATGTTTGGCCTCGGGAACGGTACACATTTACAACTTTTGGATAAGATTCAAAGTGCAAATTGGCAAACATATTAAAATATTAAACTTCAATTACTTTCCCTATAATCCATCTTACAGTGCAAAACTTTTATAAAGTGTGAGATGCTAAAGGATATGCTCCAAACAGGGTAAACCACAGTCATATTTTTCCTGACGACCATACAGAGTACCAGGTCTTGCCCCACATACAGAAAAAAACATTACATAAAGTGCTAAGTGCAATAGGGCAAACTCACATGTTCGGTCGATCCCCAATTATAACACATAATGGGCTTCCAGATAAAAACATGTTAAGAACCATAATAACATATAAAAAAGCATTGTTTTCCTATGCCTAATGGCTCCAGTTAAGAAACTTGCCACCCCAAAACAGACCATAGGGGATGCTAGCATCAGAAGGTATAGTAGGGCCGGCCTGACTTGCACAAAGTGACAATCTCTGAGCAGTAGTAATTTATTTATTTATTTTTATTTATTTTTATTTATTTTAGGAGTTGTATATAGCGCTAGCCAGACCCGAGGGTATTGGAGCACTTTACATCAATTATAGTACAGGAATCTCAAATAGTCAAGTACAGGAATCTTAAATAGTCGTCGGTATACATATCTGTTCGGAAATCCCGGCCTGTAGTGCAACATAGAGGCAGGGCAGTCCTGAGAACCGGGCAGAGTGCACGATTGTCTTGCGCAGAACCATTTCAAGGGAGGGGGGGGCGCATGGAGGGGAGAAAGGAAGCTGGGAGGAGGTAGATTATGGTGACAAGTGACATGGTGCTGTGGAATGCAGGCATGAGCCCTTTAGCGCTGGTTACCTCTCCGGGAAGTCACGGTTGAGGTAGAGGTCTTTTAGGAGTTTTTTTAAATTTTACAAAGGACAGGATAGTCCTAATATCTGATGGTATGGAGTTCCAGATTCTGGGTGCGTTTCCGGAGAAGGATCCTGCAGTGGGTTTTTGTTTACGTGTTTTCATAGGAATGAGCAAAATGGAGTTGGAGCTCCTGAGATTGCTAGTCTGGCATGCCTGTTTGAGTTTGGAGGCCAGGTATTCAGGTTTCCCTGTGTGAAGGGCTTTATGCGTGAGGCAGGCAGTTCTGAAGCTGGCACGCATCTCTATTGGGAGCCATTTTAGATCTTTGAGGGTGGGTGCAATGTGCTCAAATTTTCTGATTCCGGTGACCATTCTGGCTGCTGCTTTTAGAGTTGTTTTGAGGGGGCTAGGTGGGAATTCGCTGTACGAGTGAGGATAGCATTTCCGTAGTCGAGTCTGGATAACACTAGGGATTGGGTGGCTTGTTTGAGGTCGTTGGGCGGGCTGAAGGGTTTTATTTTGTTGAGAAGCTTCAGATTGAGGAAGGCACTATTCGCTGAGTTCTTGATGTGACTGGCCATGTCAAGATTGGGGTCTAGGGTAAATCCTAATGATTTGGTGGAGTTAGCCAGAGTGAGATTACAGCTAAGAGCATCGATTTCTTTAAGCCATTCCATGATTTGGGGGCTTTTTGTCTTTGTTTGAGAAGAGGAGAATTTCAGTTATGTCTTGGTTGAGTTTGTGGTGGTTCATGGAGAGCCAATGCTGGACTTCTTTAAGAGTTTTGTTTAGTCTCTGAATATCTTCAAATGAGGACGTCCAGATAGATCTAGGTGTCGTCTGCATAGAGGTGAAAGGTGATGTTGGCTTTTTGGAGAATGGAGGTGAGGGGTTCCATATAAATGTTGAATAGTTGAGGGCAGAGCACTGATCCTTGGGGGACCCCTCTATTGACAGGATGAGAGTCAGACATGAAGGTTTAGAATTTTATCCTTTGGGAGCGGTTGTGTAAGAAGGAAGAGAACCACTGTATGACCACCTTGTCTGCTCCTACCCTGTCTTGGAGAGCCTTGATGAGAAGATTGTGATCCACCATGTCAAAGGCTGCCGACAAGTCCAGGAGGATGAGTAGGCAGCATTTGTCGGTATATAGGGATTTGTGAATGTCATCCAGGATGTTAAGGATCATGGTCTCAGTGCTACAACCTTTTCTGAAACCCGATTGGTGGGGATGTAGAAGGTTGATGCTGTCCATGTGCTGAGTCAATTGAGAAAGAACGCACTTTTCAAGATCTTTGGCAAGAAGCGGTAGATTGGAAACAGGTCTGAAGTTGTTGAGATTGTTGAGTCAAGGCCATGTTTTTTCGGGAGTGGGGTAACTTGGCCGGCTTTGAGGCAGTCAGGAATGACGCCGGTTCTCAGGGAGCTGTTTATGATCTTGCACCAGTATGGAGCTATGGAGAGTTTCAGTTTTTTGGTCAATTGAGTGGGTAGAGGATCTAATGCGTGAGCTGCGGGTTTGGAGGTGGAGATCAGATTGAGAATCTCGGTTTCTGGTATGGGGTTGTAAGATTTCCAGACTTTCATGGGGTGTTTGAGTGCATTGGCTTCGGTTTCTGGGGGAGATATTGTGCAAGAGGTGTTGGGGTTGATGTCTAGAGAGGGCTCAATCTTGGTGATTTTGATAGATAGAATTCCCCGGGGAGTTCGGACAACACAATACGAGACGGTTTACAAATGCATGGATTAATACATATAACAATATAAGAACAAGAATAATAACAATACAACAATTCATTTAATTTCAGCAGCGTATTCACAAGAGAGTGATCGGTTCCCTTGGAGCAGCCGCTCTTATAGCAGCATTAAAGGACTAGCAGCTACCGACTTAACTAGTCTAACTAGTCTACCTAACTTTTAGCTAGTCCCTAACCATCCTCTGATCTACCAGAAAACTGATAGAGCGCGCGAGGTCACCCAGCCAATGATTCCGCCGTTTCCGGCTTCAGGGCCCATATACTTTCAATTCACACTACTCATTGACAGGGCGACTTCACGGGCTGCTACCAATTGTGTGTGTGTTCCCTACCGTTATTACTCAGAGTACCCGACTTACCATCCACCGACACGGGTACCTATGACCTCAACGGATCAGGGGCCTAGCTGTAAAAGGAAAGGCAGCAAATGCAATTTCAAATGACAGTCAATACTTTTGTAAATGACCACGGACAACTGGAAGTTTTAAAATGTTTATCTAAAGTTCGTTATCATCAAGCATTAAACTTACAAGAATAAGGCAATCAATAACCAAGATAATGAAAAGTACATAACTATAGAGAAATAAAGTCAGGGTAATCATTTAAATGCAATTATGAGATGCAAAGGAAATATGCTATGCATTCAAGGCAAGAAATCTTTAGAAAATTGAAGTAAGGCCGTTCTAGACCATACCAGAAAATGACAAACTGCAATGCAAAAATAAGATTTCTAAAAGGTAGGGTAACATGGGAACATATTAAGATATATGCAAATGACTTTACGTTTCAATAGTTTGCGGCAAAAGCATGGAAAAATCAACATGTGCAAGATGTGTCTTTATTAAAGCAAAAGACAGAAATATAGAAAGGTGCAAGTTTAAAGAATTTAGAGCAGTATTTACCTAGACTGGTGTGGAAACCAAACCCTGGCCACGGGTCAGTTAAGGACAAGAAACCCTCAAGGAAGGATACCCTTCAAAGGACAGCAGGTGCAGAATGGACACCCCGGACAGGACAGGATACCCTCAGATTAGGAATCAGGACAGGACCTCAGGACAGGACAGCAAACCCTCAGGACAGGACCGCTCAGCACAGGACCGCTCAGGACAGGACCGCACCCGCAGTTTGGAAGCAACGCCTGCGCTCCACCCTCTCTGCAGCTATCGATCAAGACCCCGATTGGGTCAGCGAACTCCCAGCAAAGTGCTTCACCAGCACTTTAAGGTTCAGTAGAACCTTAGTCTATGGTCAATTTCGGACAGAGTGCTCCGCAGCGCTCTGTATCTTCAGTCACCTATTGAGTACGATGGGTCAGTGACAGGTCAGCTAAACCAGACAAGTCGGACAAATTCCCTAGGCAAACCCAGGATAGATATACTGTTTTGGGACAGGGTACCACCCCCCAAATGTTGCAAAGTGTCAGAATCCCCAATTTCGATTGGTTCTAAGGTAGGATTTGGGTAACACAGCAATCATAACACACTATTTGGATGCTTCATTTACATATCTGGGTACCGCCTAGCGAGATTGGGGTTCCCATGAGAAACTGCAAGGAAATACAATGACAATTTAACAATGTAGCATAGCAGGGACATGTGACTCCGTTCAGCCGAGTTTGCAGGTCAGTTCTCAGGAGCATCTTGCCCATCACTGCCAGCTGGCTAAGTTCCATCAGCCAAGGTTGTCAGGTCCCCGGAAAGTCGCATATGCGCAGAAGGGACCTCCAAGATGGCTTTCGGTACCGACAGACCCCCATTCCCCGCGGTACATGAAAAGCAAGCGAAAACAAATTAATACATGGAAATAACAGTATGAAAACACATCACAGGGTTTATACTTTCAACTTATCACTAAGAAATATACTTATGCAGTTTAAATGTTAGCTACATATCAACAGTCACAAGAGCAGTGGCACGAGCAGTACCACATGATTGGCAAAGCTATGTATTACGCATGCGCATAAATTTCCCTCCACTTCTGCAGACCCGTCAGGACACGTGAGTGTGACTGACGCATGCGCAGTAACTAAATACAAGCGGCGGCCATATTTTACGGACACGGATTAAATGCATTAGGAATACACATAGGCAAGCTTCTTAATCCTTATTCAAACTTAATATAAACGTTAGTAAGACTCACATTTATTACCTTGTTATACATAAACGAGGTTCATGAATACAGCAAGTCGCAAAATATGCGAAGCTTTGCTTCATCAATCCCCTCTTTGATGATATTTACTATCATCAGAAAATATAATGGAACCAGATGCCAACTTTCTCTCATACTTTATACAGCTCTATCTCTTCCAGCAATCGTTCCAGCTTTTCTCTTTCAGTTTTGGTAGGGTGAGAACTCTTCACCTTTTTATAAATCTGATTATTCACTTCTTCTAATTCGAGCTCATCCACACTTCGTTTCACTCCTCTTGCATTCACTTCATGCTTTCGGGTGCGCTTGCGGCATTTGCAACAGACAAATATGAAAAATAGGATGAGACCTATAATTCCAATTGGCATCAGTACTTTAAACAATAAGCTTTTACCTACGCTAGCAAGCCAATGACCTATATTTGAGAGACCATCTACCAGTCTCTTCCAGGCACTATCAACCTCGAGTGGTTTGAGTTCCTTTGCCAAATTAGTAATGTTTTTCACGTATCTTTTAAGCTGTACACTTTTATCCGGAATATAAGTGCAACAATGTTGCGCCTTCAACATCCGGCAGACTCCGCCCTCTTTTGCCAATAAGGTATCAAGAGCAAGTCGATTCTGCAAAACCATTGATCTGATCGCAACCATTTCGGTATTGACCAGCAGAAATCCATGAGCTGTCTCAGTAGACAATACATCCACTATAGTGGACAATTTACAAATTCTGTGAGTGTTCAGAACCACTCCCACTCCAGGTATCAGTGCACTGAAAATACTACCCATAATTTCACCTATACTTTCTCTTTTACTACGCACTAAGCCATTAGTATTTTCACTGCTTCCAGCGACTCCATTCACATGGTATATTTTCGGGAAGACAATGCCAAAATAGCAGCTTCCATACCAGTGATCCGGCAATTTGAAATAAGCCTTGTCCCCACAAATATAATAAATTCCAGGAAACACAGGCTCTGACCCATTTTTGAAACCCCAACCTCCAATTACCTTGTAATTATGTTCGCATTCACTGGAACCAATGAAAATGTTATTATAATAGCTAGTCTTCTCGCGGTGAAGACATAGCTTGCCTTTCTTTTCAAAATCCAGCAACAGAGCAGGACCCGCCCCACCAGTTGAGGTGCCTTCCATGTTCTCTGCCCATCTTGGCCTTTTCTGACTTTCGTCATTTGCCTTCTTTTGTATTTTAATTCTCCTTTTCTCTGCCATGTTCAGGAACATCTTTTCCTGCTCATGCAAAGAACAAGTCAAGTTATCTCTGTGTGCGTCTGCTATGTCAATGTTACCTATAGTCAGAAAGTAGTCTCCCATGTATCGTATTACGTCACTTTTTGTATGTACAGGATTCAAGTTCCCACGTATAGGAAGCTCAGAAAAGATCACGTCATTGTTAGAGTAATAGTACTGTAACGGTCCTCTTTTGTAAAATAAACTAGCTAAAATACTACAGGAGATTCCATATGTCAACGGCAGGTGATGGTATGTCACGCCTTCAGCTACAGAGGTAGGTAGCTTCATGCAGACATAGCAATCCTCAATTTTCATAGTCTGTACATAGTGTATTAACAAGTTTGCGAAAACATTTAAGTGTGTCTTATTCTTAATTCCGTGATAATGTAGTCCTCCCTCATCTGATGCTTCTAAGTCTTGTTTTGTTTGTCTCAGTGCTCTTTCATGTCTTGCTACACTCTGTGTTGTCAGCTCCTCATTGTCAGTATTTACAATTTCAGTAGGGACAATATTAGTATCTTTACTTACAGCAAAGGGTATAAAGATTGTTAGTCCTATCCAAACTAATATCAGGACAACTACACTACAGACACATACCTTGCAGCATGTTTTGCAACAGCTGCGACTAGGTCTACCACTCACGTTTGAATCAGACATTTTAGGCTTCAGAAGAAGTTTCTCGATCCCTCTTTGTGACTTTACACGAGTAGCTTACTTTGTGCAAATTCACGGTGGCTCGTCTTCTTCTTCGTCAGAGTACTCAGGGACGGGCTCTCCGTCGCTTACGTCAGTTATATCAAGATCTCCAAGTTCTTCCAACACAAGTGTCCATTCAGGTGACTTGCACTTTTTGTTTTGTCTTTTTATTCGATCACTCCTTCTGTTGGAAGTATCCTCTTGTTGTTTAGCTATTCGAGCACTTCTCTTTTCTTCGGCACGTTTTTCTTCTACTGTTTTTATCCTCAGTCTCAATTTCTTTACGAATCTGGGCTCAAGATGCTTTCTTTTCTTAAGTCTTTTAGTGGGTACTTGAACTTCGTTTTCTTCTCTTGCCCTTTTGTTCTCATTTACTGTTGGTAATTCTGTTTCAGTTTCTTCTTCTTCTATCTGACTAATTCCAGGGCTCACATCTATTTCTTCTACCTGGTTACTAATCTGGCCTTGTTCAGGTAACTCGTGTGTTTGCTCTTCAAGTGTCTCTGATTCTGTTTCCTGAACACGTTCTTCTAATTCTATCTGATCCTGTTCAGCACTTCGATCTCTGGACTTTCTTCTGCTCGAACTATTACACTATGTCTAGTCTGTCCCTTCCCGATATCAGGAGTCAGTGGAGGTGTATCAAACACTTGCTCTGTATCCTTCACTTGTTCAGTATCGGGCACTTGTTCAGTCTTATTCACTTGTTCTGTATTAATCACGTGCTCTGTCCCTGTCTGACCTTCTCCTTCCTCAGTTTTGATGTGAATCTCAAGATTCTGAGGTTCTTCGCCTGTGCCTTGCTTTTCCTCACTAGTCCACTCTCTACCTTCCTGTAATCGTTCACTTGTTCGAATTGGGTCTTCAGTGAGATCAATCAGTGGAATCCACTCTTCTGGCCATATACTTGGCAGCTCGTCTTCAGCTACTTCTGGCTCAGCTTCTTGGACCCCTTCAGCAGGCTGGACTCTTGGTAGTTCGTCATCAACTATTCTTGGGCCAACGTCTGCTGATTCTGCAGCTCGACTGGTACTGGGCTGTACGTCGTCAGCTACTTCCAGTCTGGCTCCTGCAGAGTCCTCTGCTGGACGTACTTCTGCTTCAGGCACCTCGTCTGGTGGTACCTTCTGGGTGTGGCTGGCGTGTACCCAGCGTGGAACTCCTGCACACTTTACTGCTGTGGTAGTTACCAAGATCACCTGACGTTTTTCTCCCCACCTTGGCTCCAGGCAGCTCTTCCGAGTATGCTTCTTTATCTTCACCCAGTCCCCCGGGACCAGTTTGTGGAGAGGAGTCGTTGGATTGAGGATGGCGTCCTCTCCGATCTGGCGAGAGATAGAACGCACTTGGTCACCCAATCTCTTGCAGTATTCAAGCACCAAATCATCAGTAATACTCAACAGTTTGCTTCCTGGTACCCATGCTTGTCTCATCACTCTTCCCATAATGATTTCATGGGGACTTAGGCCTGTCTTGCGATCAGGAATACTTCTGAGTCCCATCAGGACCAGGGGCAGGGCCTTCACCCAGGTCAATTTAGTTGCATCACACAGTTTTGCTAGTCTGTTCTTGATAGTTCCATTTATTTGTTCCACTACTCCAGAAGCCTCTGGACGGTAGGCACAGTGAAGCTTTTGTGAAATTCCAAAGGCCTTACAGAGTTCGTCGATCACTGCATTCTGAAAATGTGAGCCTTGATCTGATTCAATAGTGACTGGAACCCCGAACCTAGGTATCAGTTCTTTTAATAAACACTTAGCTACTGTTTTTGCGTCATTTTGGGGAGTAGGGAAAGCTTCCACCCACTTTGAAAATAAACAGACCATGACAAGGACATATCGTTTCCCTTTACAACGGGGCATGGTGATGAAATCAACCTGTATCCTTACAAAGGGACCCCCGGACCTCCCAATTTTCCCCAGTTCCACCACAGTCCTCTTCCCTGGGTTCATCTTTTGACATGACAGGCACCTCTGGCAGAGGGACTCTGCTACCTTCCTGAACTTTTTACTGTACCAAGTCTGTTGGAACACTAGAATCATGGCGTCCCTACCCATGTGTGATCCTTCATGTATCAACCTCGCCATTGTGCTAAGTAGGTGTCTAGGTAACACAGGCATACCAGTTGGACCTATAATGACACCATCCACACGTCTTGGTCGACACCCATCTTCCTTCCACTTCTCTCTTTCTTGCCAAGGTGCCGCCTGCTGCCACTCTTTCACTTCATCCCATGTAGGCACTTCTTCAAACACCTGAAGTTGGCAGCTGGTTCCTGGCCCCCCTCGTTTTGGATTCACGATATACCGATCTCTTGCGCACCATTGGGCCACTCGATCAGCATAATCGTTTCCCAGTGATACCTTGTCCATGCTCTTCTTATGAGCAGCACATTTTACCACTGCCAGTTCCTTTGGTAACTGGATTGCCTCTAAAAGGTCTTGAATAACTTTTCCATTTCGAATAGGGGTACCTGATGAAGTCAGGAACTCCCTTTGTAGCCACAATTGGCCAAAGTCATGCACGACCCCATAACAGTACTGACTGTCAGTATACACTGTTATGCGTAGGTTCTTCCCAATTTGGCAAGCTTTTATCATAGCAATCAATTCGGCTACTTGTGCAGACTTTATGTGATACAGGTAACCTGCTTCTTCAATTTTCTCTAAGGAGACTATTGCATAGGCAGCACTCAGGCCTCCTTGTTCATGCCTTAGACATGAACCATCCACAAAAAGTTCTTTATCATGCACAGGCAATGGCGTTTCTTTTATGTCTGGGCGTGGCTTGGTGTTGAATTCTGTTAGATCTATACAATCATGTTCATCATCCAACCCCCTTCCATATCCTTTGGGTCGGGGAGCAAGGTGGCTGGGTTCAGAATACTGCACCTAACAATGTTTACATTTGCAGCACCCACAAGAATCCTCTCGTATTTAGTCAGCCGACTAGGGGTGAGATACTGAGTTTTTGTTCTGGTCAACAAAATTACCACTCCATGTGGGACATAGACAGTTACCGGATGTCCCATGACAATTGACTCACTCTGTTCTAAACTGGCACAGGTAGCAGCTACTGCTTTCAGACAACCTGGTAATCCAGCAGCCACCGGATCCAGGGTGGCAGAGAAATATGCCACAGGCCTTCTCGTTGTGCCATGATTTTGTGTCAGGACTGACAACGCGCAATTATCGCAAGTGTCACAGAATAGGGCAAATTCTTTGGAATAATCTGGCATTCCCAATGCAGGGGCTGTACACAGACAATCTCGCAGTTTGGTGAAGGCTGTTAAGCTTTCATCATTCCATTCTACAATATCGGGTGCTCCTCTCTTGGTCATTTTTATCAAGGGCTTGGCTAGGACTGCAAATCCCAGAATCCACTGCCTGCAGTATCCTATCACACCCAGGAACATTCTGATCTCTTTCTGAGTACGGGGTAACTGCATCTTTTGCATTATTCTCACTCTTTCGGATGTCACTTTTCGGACACCTTTTTCTATCTGGTGCCCCAGATATTTCACCGATTTTGCACAAAACTGTAACTTGTCAGGGGCCACTTTATGTCCCTTTTCACACAGGTGATTCAGTAGGGCAAAGGTGTCAATCACACAATCCTTATGACTTTTAGACGCCACCAAGAGGTCGTCTATGTATTGCACTAAGACAGAGTTCCCAGGTAAGACCAAAGTTTCCAAACATTTTTTCAAGATCTGATTAAAGATAGAGGGGCTCTCTGTGTACCCTTGAGGGACCCGGTTCCAGCAGTACACGTGACCATTGAAGGCAAATGAGAAAAGAAATTTGCTATCTGGATGCAAGGGAATGGAAAAGAATGCATGACACAGGTCTATCACCGTGAACCACTCTGCATCCCAGGGAATCTGATACAGAATCACTGCTGGGTTCGGGACAACAGAGCAACAGGGAACTACTATCTTGTTGACTTTTCGTAGATCCTGCACTACTCTGTACTTGCCACTAGGCTTCTTGATGCCCATAATCGGGGAGTTACATGGGCTACTCATTACCTCCTGTATGATGTTTCCTTCTAGCAATTTCTGTATTTCCACAGTAACACCAGCTTTCACTTCTGCATTCATTCTGTAGGGTTTAGTATTGGGGTATACTGCATTGTCCTTGATGGCTATCTGTATGGGGTCCACATTTTTCATTAACCCTACATCTTTCCCAGTAAAGTCCCACACCTCTGGCTTCACTGCTTCTTGGAGTTCTTTGGGTAAATCCTGCATGGTCATTCGTTTAATTTCTGAGTCAGGGCGGACTAACATTAATTTATAAATGCCGTCTTCATCTGGGGTCTGAATTTCAACCCCCTTTGGTGTGCAAAAGATGGTACAATTCATTTTGCACAGCAAATCACGTCCCAGCAAGTTCACTGGACTGGTGTCGCAAACGACAAATCTATGCATTTCCTTAAAGTTTCCAATTGATATTTCCATGGGCTTGGTAACAGGAGTACTAATCAATTGATTAGATACACCCACTACTTGGATGGCTTCTCCCGAGAGGGGTAGGTTTGGAACGTCCACTGTTCTCACAGTAGAACGGGTAGCGCCAGTGTCCAACAGAAAGGTGACATCATTTCCGTCAACTTTTCCTTCAATGTATGGTCCGGACTGGTCTACCGGCAAGGAGGCGCCAAGCACGCACTCCTCGTCCTCCCCTCTCAGGCCCCGTCAGTACTGGTCATCACAAAGGAAGGTATCATTTAAAAGATACTGCGAAGTTGCTGCATTTCTGTTCTCATTGCTTTCCCAGACTTCTATCTCATCTCCCTCTGCCTGTTTACCCTTATATACTTGCTTAGGAGCTCGGGGCACCTGCACCGTTTTTACCTGTGGTTGAGTCTTTCTTGGTCTCTCTTTCTGCGTCTGTGGAGTTAAATCAGGAGTTTTGGGGTTATCTTCGGGCAAGTAAGGACACTCGTTACGCCAGTGTCCAATTTCGCCGCACTGATGGCAAGGAAATTTCTTCATAGCCTCCTCCCTGCTCATTTTGGGCCGGGGCTTGCCTCCTCCCCCTCCCCCAGGACCTTCGTTCTTAGCATTTTTGACCATGTTACTCAACTGCTTTTCCTGCTGTTCTGCGAGCTTCACCTGAGCCCACATCACTTTCTCTTTGAGAGCCTTTTTCTTTTCTGCCATCTCGTCCTCGCAGTACTTTGCGTACCGCAGGACCTCGTCTATCTTTTTGGACTGCCAACAGATTTTGTTATCCTTTATCCACTGACAAATTTCGGGTCTTAAACCGTTTACAAACCTGTAAATGAAATGCGTCATGTCCTTCATCTCGATGTTATCTATACCACTGTATGTTTTAAACACCTGCAACAGCCTTTCATAATAGGAGTGGACTGTCTCCTCTCTCTCCTGCGTTGTTCTATCTATCCTGGTCCAATCCGTTTCCTTTGCTGGCACCTTATTTTTCAAATGCTGAATTACTTGCTCATATTTTTTCATCACTTCAATCGATGGTTCCCCTGTGTTAGAGTCCCTCGGGTACTCCTCACTAGGCCAGGCTATGGCTATCTTACACTCGGTCCATAGATCGACCGGGACCACAATGTCGAAAAACCCATCTAGCTCTTTCCACAGGCATTTCTGCACCTTTACGAACCTTTCCACTTGCCGGTACCAGTCAACTGGCTTTTCGCGCAATTTCGGGAAATCGTTAGTAAAGGACACAATATCCTGTCTGGACCATGGAACGTGCACATACCTCCCACCTGGTACTTCACGCATGGGGCATAATGTTTCGGGCTTGTCTACCTCTCTCAGAGGGAACTCAGGGGTAGCTTGTCTCGATCGGGCCTCATCTTTCTTACGTGCCCACCTCGTTTTCCACCTTTCCACGTCTCCCCATTTTTGCAAAACTGCAAGCAACTCTTTAATCTGCAACTTCCTCTCTGACACATTCAAGTTCTCTAAATCCTTGTCTGAGAACTCAGCTCGGTATGGTTTCTGCAAGGGCTTCGATCTGGATATATCTATCCCCATACTAGCTGCGGTGTCGGTCAGTTTTTCGTGGAGCACCCTAGTACTCCGGGTAAGGCTTTTACACATAAACAGCAATTCTTCTTCAGAATAAGTATTCAACCTGTCTAATCCCACATTTCCTGCCATTAATTCTTCTATTTCTACTCTCAGTTTGTAGAGGTCTAAAGGTTTCGTTTGCGGAACCTGTTTTTCTAAGTCACAACTCCAATTTTCAATTTCTTCCGGAGTTACCAGAGACACACTCCTGGTACCTGTTGCTGATTCTAATTTAATTTCTTTCGCATCAAAAGGGTTATGCCGCTTTGGCACTCCCTTTCCGGTCTGTTTGTTGGGCAGGTCCAAGAACACAACTTCGGACTCGCACTCACTGGACTGATCGTCTATCAGTAGGGGCTCTTGCCTCGGCGGGGCCATTATTGGGTTCATAACTGGAGGGTTCGGACCTCCTTGACTATTCCCGTACAACGGAACTACGGGTCCGATTGTTACCGGAATAGTCAAAGCTTCAGGACTGGTATTTAACTGGGAGATTTTCTGAATTATTTCTGACCTCTGTCTAGCTATGGCCTCTTGCTCCCTTTCATCTAATACTCTTCCTAAGGTTCGGTCAGGTATCATCTGTGGGGTCAGGTGAGGCGCAAAACTCGGGGCAGTAGGATGCGTCTCACTTGGCCCCCCACCATAATTCGGTTTTGGGAACAAGGATCCTGTGCCAAATGACCTACGCTCTTCCCCATATGGAGGCTGCAAAAAGGGCACTCCTGAACCTACTGGTTTTTCTTCGTTCTCATAAAGTGGTCTGGGGAAAAAGAGCTTTTCACAGGAATATTTTTCCTCCGGGCTCACGGGCATACTGGGGTATATATTTCGTACCTCCGCGGGTCCGGGATTCTCAAAATAGGGCAGTACCTGGCCACCTCCCCCCCTACATAGGGATCTGTCCTCCTCCTTAATAGATGGACGCTGGGGATTTTCTCCTGCACTGGAAGGTCGTGCTCCCTCATTATAAGGGGGCGGACTTCTCGTAAAGATGTCATCTAACAATTCATCGTCTGACTCCCCATGGGCTCCCCAATGCTTACTCTTTTCTGTCCTTTTCTCTCCCACAGAAGCGTTACCTGCTGGCATCATGGGAAACAGACCCTCAACAATCATGCTCTGCCTCCACTGTTTCATCCTTTTATCCCTGGTCTCTTGTTTCAGCCTGGGGTACCATTTGGTCAGACCTTTGTCCATTCGGGGTTCTCTCTTTCGAAAGCCTCAATTTCCCATTCCTCTAGTGCCTCATACTGTGTTAATCTCGGTCTGGGATGTAATTCATTCATTCGGGTTCTCAAATTAAATAAAATTCTGCCATTGAAAGTACCATCTAACGGAAAAGCCAATACTCCGTCATCTTTTGTGTACTTTACCCAATTCTCCAACCACACACAAGTATTGTACCCTCGGTCAAACATCATGAATGAGGCGGGAGTATTCGGTGGCGGGACAATAACGCCCTCTCTAGACTTAATTGGTTTGTCCGTTTTGAAATAATTATTTACCCTATTTACAAGGGACATCTTTCTCTTTACTCCGTACATAATATCGTATCTATTGGCTTTCCACTGATCCCTTTCAAACCCTTGGTTTCTCGGATCCGGTCTAGTCTCTGGACAATACGAGTGCCACATACGATTTCTGCACTTAACTTCGTTTACAAAGCTACTTCCAATCAAAATGCGCCTTGCTACGCCGTGCGACCAATGGGGTGCACGCGTTCAAATAGTTTCGGCCAATGGGTGCGCGGCCCCTTCGTGAGACAGTTCTCACTCCTCGGCGCCTCACCCCTCCTTTACAATGTAAATGTAAATGTAAATGTATTGCGACTTATATAGCGCACGTATCACCCGAAGGTATCAAGGCGCTTGCCTAGGGAACCCGTCCTGGTATTCCCCTGTGAGATACCCCGGCAGGGTATCCCCAAGGTGAAAGCCAGGCATCCCGCCGCGAGGGGCTGTAGTGGAGATTAAGCAAGCTATTGCCCAGAGTCGCAGAGTGTGACCCCGTGAGTCGAGTAGGCACCGGAGCGAGAATTGTCGAGTCCGTGGAATTTTGAGCCCGAGACCCGCCGAGGCGGGGAATCGAACCCTGGTCCACAGCCGATCTCAGCTTCCGGGTCTGCCGCCTCTAACCACTGAGCCATGCTTCTCCAGCCCCGCTACCCGCCCGCTGTTTCTACCAATCCCAGCGCGGCACGGAGTGACGTCAGAGACGCTGCGCGGCTGACTCCCTCCCTTCACAACTTAACGGAAACTTTCTTTCTTTCCAAAGTGCTCAGTGCTTGGTTATTTAACAACGAATACACATTCGCCACAGTGCTCAAGTTTCTAGACAGAAAGATTTCTTTTACTGCAAGTAAACTACTTCCATTTACTTTTCACGCGCTGCGGGTAGATCTCTTCCGCCTACCCTTCACTCTAGCATCGGTGCACCTGTTATTCCCCTAAACTCATCCACTTCTCCGGGATATATCCCAGTCTAAGGTTTCCCAGCGGACCCCTCTGCTTTCACCCAAGCTCCGAGGAACCTGCTACTCTTCCGATGTGACCCTTACCAGGTTACGCCACTATGGGAATTTTGCCAATGAACCTCGTTACTGACATTTATTCACACATGTATTCAGAAAAACCCTAGTTAGTGCTTCCCGGTTATCCTAACCTGCACCTAACTTTCCTTAAGCCTGTGACCTCTGGACAATGGATTCTATTCACCACTTGCCCTTTCAATTCCCCGGGGAGTTCGGACAACACAATACGAGACGGTTTACAAATGCATGGATTAATACATATAACAATATAAGAACAAGAATAATAACAATACAACAATTCATTTAATTTCAGCAGCGTATTCACAAGAGAGTGATCGGTTCCCTTGGAGCAGCCGCTCTTATAGCAGCATTAAAGGACTAGCAGCTACCGACTTAACTAGTCTAACTAGTCTACCTAACTTTTAGCTAGTCCCTAACCATCCTCTGATCTACCAGAAAACTGATAGAGCGCGCGAGGTCACCCAGCCAATGATTCCGCCGTTTCCGGCTTCAGGGCCCATATACTTTCAATTCACACTACTCATTGACAGGGCGACTTCACGGGCTGCTACCAATTGTGTGTGTGTTCCCTACCGTTATTACTCAGAGTACCCGACTTACCATCCACCGACACGGGTACCTATGACCTCAACGGATCAGGGGCCTAGCTGTAAAAGGAAAGGCAGCAAATGCAATTTCAAATGACATTCAATACTGTTGTAAATGACCACGGACAACTGGAAGTTTTAAAATGTTTATCTAAAGTTCGTTATCATCAAGCATTAAACTTACAAGAATAAGGCAATCAATAACCAAGATAATGAAAAGTACATAACTATAGAGAAATAAAGTCAGGGTAATCATTTAAATGCAATTATGAGATGCAAAGGAAATATGCTATGCATTCAAGGCAAGAAATCTTTAGAAAATTGAAGTAAGGCCGTTCTAGACCATACCAGAAAATGACACACTGCAATGCAAAAATAAGATTTCTAAAAGGTAGGGTAACATGGGAACATATTAAGATATATGCAAATGACTTTACGTTTCAATAGTTTGCGGCAAAAGCATGGAAAAATCAACATGTGCAAGATGTGTCTTTATTAAAGCAAAAGACAGAAATATAGAAAGGTGCAAGTTTAAAGAATTTAGAGCAGTATTTACCTAGACTGGTGTGGAACCAAACCCTGGCCACAGGTCAGTTAAGGACAAGAAACCCTCAAGGAAGGATACCCTTCAAAGGACAGCAGGTGCAGAATGGACACCCCGGACAGGACAGGATACCCTCAGATTAGGAATCAGGACAGGACCTCAGGACAGGACAGCAAACCCTCAGGACAGGACCGCTCAGGACAGGACCGCTCAGGACAGGACCGCACCCGCAGTTTGGAAGCAACGCCTGCGCTCCACCCTCTCTGCAGCTATCGATCAAGACCCCGATTGGGTCAGCGAACTCCCAGCAAAGTGCTTCACCAGCACTTTAAGGTTCAGTAGAACCTTAGTCTATGGTCAATTTCGGACAGAGTGCTCCGCAGTGCTCTGTATCTTCAGTCACCTATTGAGTACGATGGGTCAGTGACAGGTCAGCTAAACCAGACAAGTCGGACAAATTCCCTAGGCAAACCCAGGATAGATATACTGTTTTGGGACAGTGTACCACCCCCCAAATGTTGCAAAGTGTCAGAATCCCCAATTTCGATTGGTTCTAAGGTAGGATTTGGGTAACACACCAATCATAACACACTATTTGGATGCTTCATTTACATATCTGGGTACCGCCTAGCAAGATTGGGGTTCCCATGAGAAACTGCAAGGAAATACAATGACAATTTAACAATGTAGCATAGCAGGGACATGTGACTCCGTTCAGCCGAGTTTGCAGGTCAGTTCTCAGGAGCATCTTGCCCATCACTGCCAGCTGGCTAAGTTCCATCAGCCAAGGTTGTCAGGTCCCCGGAAAGTCGCATATGCGCAGAAGGGACCTCCAAGATGGCTTTCGGTACCGACAGACCCCCATTCCCCGCGGTACATGAAAAGCAAGCGAAAACAAATTAATACATGGAAATAACAGTATGAAAACACATCACAGGGTTTATACTTTCAACTTATCACTAAGAAATATACTTATGCAGTTTAAATGTTAGCTACATATCAACAGTCACAAGAGCAGTGGCACGAGCAGTACCACATGATTGGCAAAGCTATGTATTACGCATGCGCATAAATTTCCCTCCACTTCTGCAGACCCGTCAGGACACGTGAGTGTGACTGACGCATGCGCAGTAACTAAATACAAGCGGCGGCCATATTTTACGGACACGGATTAAATGCATTAGGAATACACATAGGCAAGCTTCTTAATCCTTATTCAAACTTAATATAAACGTTAGTAAGACGTACATTTATTACCTTGTTATACATAAACGAGGTTCATGAATACAGCAAGTCGCAAAATATGCGAAGCTTTGCTTCATCAATTTTGTCTATGAAGAAGTTGGTGAAGTTGTCACACAGGTCTTTGGAGGCCTGGCCTGTGGCAGCAGAGGTTTTAGATGTTTCTTTTCTGATGATATTAAATAGTTCTTTGGGTCTATTTTTGGCCTTGTGAAAAAGTTGTTTTTTTCATTGATAATGTGTTTTTTGTACATCCTTCGGGTTACTTTGAGTTGCTCGTGGAGGCTTGTAGAGGGGTTGTTCCTCCATCTTCGTTCTGCACCTCTTCGTTGTCTTCTTTCAGCATTGATGTCTGAGTTGAAACAGGATCTAGACAGAGTGTTCCTGGTTTTTTTTAGTTTCAGAGGGGCTAATTTATCTAGGTTGAAAGTCTCAGTAGAGTTATAGTGAGTGGTGAGTTCCGTTGTAGAGAGATCATCTGTGGAGGTAGGCAGGAGTGAGTCTACGCTTTTTTTCAAAGTCGGTCATGGAGCTCTGTCTAAGATTTCTTGTCTATTTGAGGGGGTCTTGGGTGGGAGGTTGATGAGAGATTGGTTGGGTAATGTGAAATAGGATAAGGTGATGGTCAGACCAGTCCACAGGTAGGATATGGTCGATCATGATGGTGTCCTGTGGGGAGATGATGGTATCCAGGGTCGCTCCTTTGTTGTGAGTGCCCTCTGAACAATGCTGGGTGAGGTTGTTGTGTGCAGCAGCTCATTCAGGTTCTGGATTGCTGGGTGGATGTTTTCATTCCAGTGTAGGTTCAGGTGTCCCAGAATTAGGCTGTTGGCATCTCGGAGTGAGCAACGAACAATGAGGTCGGACAGCTTATCGGTGAATGTGGTGGTGTTTCCTGGGGGATGATATAGGAGATGGCACTGGAATGTCTTATTGTCACTTGTGTTGATGTTAGCTGAGAGGCATTCACATGTGTTATAATTAAAGGTGTCAATTTTTGTCACAGATATATTGTTGTTATGAATGATTACTATACCTCTGCCTTTTTTGTCTTTTCGGTCTTTGTTGATGATTGTAAAGCCTGGTGGCACGAGAGTGTCCAAGATTGGTGTTGAGCATTCATTTAGCCATGTCTCTGTGATGAAGGCTATCTCTATGTCATGGGTGAGGATGGCTTCTGCTAGCTCAGTTGCATGCTTAGAGGCTGATCTGCAGTTTATGAGCATGCAGTTGGTGAAGATTGCCTCTTTAGTGGGGTTCATCTTAAAGGGGGCCCTGGGGATGTTGGGAAGGTAGGCTGGGGGTCTGTGGTGTTTAGGAGGGGAGAGGGCCCTTCTAAAAACGGTGATCACCTGGATTATGGATAGAGGGGTGGCAGTAGCTGGGGTGTTGTATGAGGAGGCAAGATCTGCTGCTTCACTCAGGGACATCGCTGCACTAGTTCTGCTGGTACGTTCTGGGTTCCAAATATGATGCAAGGGGAGATTGGGAACCCCCTGTGATGTGGAGTCGTGGTAAACCCTTGGTGGGTGGGGTTGCTGATGGTGGGGGTTTTGGGACGATCATGGTAAGGTTTATTGAGCAAGGCGAGGTTGGTTAGAATTTCGTTGAAGCCCTGGATTACGATGGATAGCTGGCTTTCAAGCAAGGTGAGACGTAGATCAGTCTCTTCTAAGGTGGGGGTAAGGTGGTTCTGAATTGGGGCTTCTTGAGAGGGAGGTGTACTAACGCTGCTGTCATGTCGTCTAATAGATAGTGGAGAAGCGTGGCTCAGTGGTTAGAGGCGGCAGACCCGGAAGCTGAGATCGACCGTGGACCAGGGTTCGATTCCCCGCCTCAGCGGGTCTCGGGCTCAAAATTCCACGGACTCGACAATTCTCGCTCCGGTGCCTACTCGAATCACGGGGTCACACTCTGCAACTCTGGGCAATAGCTTGCTTAATCTCCACTACGGCCCCTCGCGGCGGGATGCCTGGCTTTCACCTTGTGGACACCCTGCCGGGGTTTCTCACAGGGGAATACCAGGACGGGTTCCCTAAGCAAGCGCCAGGATGCCCTTTGGGTGACAGGTTTGCGCTATATAAGTACACCTACATTTACATTTACATAGTGTGTTGTCTGTGTTGTCGTTGGGTGGGGCAAAGGTGCAGCGAGTGGAGGGCCGTGTTGTGGCAGCTGCGTTCTTAATAGTGTGTAGTTATATAAATTTCTTACGTAAGGGGACATAATAATCACAAAAAAAGACAAAATGAAGAATGTCCTGTTCAGAAAAATTATAAAGTAGTGCCTTCCTCAGACGAGGTGTAGGCATCCCTTGTTGCACTGCTATATAATCCTACTGGGGATTGCCCAGTGTTCCTCACAAGATTCACTCATAGGCTTGAAAGTTCATATCATCAGTTTAATTCCTGTTATTTCCTTTTCTCTCAATGTAAACGTTCTGATGGTGCATATCTTTACATTAAATCAGTCCAATGCATTTCGGTCGTTATGACCTTCATCTGGGACCATGTGAAGCTGAAAACAAGGCATGATAATGTTCTGTGTCAATAAATGTCATAATAATATAACGAATACAATAAAAACATGATTGTCTATGTTTACACAGTGATATGCAAAACGACGTGCTCAACTGTTTAATATCCCCCTGGATAAAATAACATACTGTGTGCTTAAATCAAACCAAAGAACGCCATTGCGACTGCACGTTTAACAATGTCCTCATGCTGTTCATTTGGACCAACATACCACTGTTCAAAAAAACGAGGAGTAACCCTCAATGACAACAAACGCTTAAGCTTAATACCTTTTAAAGCTCTAACTCCTACTGACTATTCTTCATATGCCCCGTTACTCACTTTATGCACGTTATCCGTGTCTTCTTCTGACTACTCACTCTTCTGTGGTTAATGGTACCGGCATCAGCGCGATACCTGTCATCTTACTGCTTATTTGACAACCTTTCTGGTGAGCGTTTGTATGTCTACCGCTCTCATTGGCTGCACTCCCGATCACGTGGTCGGGGCCACAGCCAATGGGCGCGACCGAATCCTCGCTATTGCTGTTCAAACCTATGCGTATGTTCGTGTATGCGGCAATACAATTAATAAAGTCTTCAAGCTGGCTTCTGAGAAAAAAGTGTGTGAAACAATAGCAATAAAAATAAAAAGATAGCAAAACAGTACCCATTTTGTACGAATTGTGACACATAATAAAGTATGACAATATTAGAAAACGTGCAAATAAAACGTGCAAATTAAACGTAACTGAGCAGTAACCCTGCTCTTTATCTGTGTAGTAACCATGGATGACTTATGCATCCCATCCTGCAGGAAATGCGAAATGCGTATGTCTGTGTTGTTGCCCAAAGTTCACAAATAGCATGTGAATTCAACACGATCATTCAGTCCAAAAGGCTTATGCGAGTTCAACAAATACATCCAGCTATTTTCGCGTTGAAGAAGGAATCTGTTATTGTCCCTTCCTTCAATTTTGTCAATCACTTCCAAAATCGTAAACTGCAGTTGGGACACGTTGTGTTTTGCTTCCTTAAAATGAGCTGCTACTGCTGACTTGATGTTGCCTGTCCTGATGTTCGATTTGTGCTCATTTAGTCTGGTTTTTATCTTGCGGGTGGTTTTACCTACGTAAACCTTGCCGCAAGGACATTTCAGCATGTAGATAGCGTTAGCTGTGTCGCAGGTCGCGTTTACACGGAGCTTGATCTGATATCCTTTCATGGGATGTGTAATTGAGTTACCTCTGATGATGTTGTTGCAATGCCCACATTGCAGACAAGGTCTAGTGCCACGGTATGTCTCTGCTTCGGTTTCTTTTCTTTCAGCATTTCCCCTAGATTCTGTAAATCTGTAACACATATGGTGGTGTGATTTAATGCACTTCTGATATATTTGTTATACGCTTCCCTGAAGTGTACTGTTGTAAAGAGTTTGTATTCTGCAAATTATGGTTCTTAATGGTTCTAATGTTGAAACGCCTCTGTAAAGCGCTCTGATACCCCTCGCAGGGTCATGTTCGCACTATAAAAAACACGAAATAAATAAAATAAAATAAATTTTTAAAAAAAATCCCTACTGCCCTTTTTAAAAACAGGGACAATGACTGCGTTCCCCCAAGATATTGGATGTCCCTGTGAGCACCCGGCATAATAAACATCAGTTAAAATGCTTGGCCATGCATTTGGATCAGATTTGTATAAATTGGCCGGTACCCCATCGGGGTCTGGGGCGTTTCCACCGGCTGTAGTTA
Organism: Lissotriton helveticus; assembly: GCF_964261635.1. Classification (NCBI taxonomy): domain Eukaryota; kingdom Metazoa; phylum Chordata; class Amphibia; order Caudata; family Salamandridae; genus Lissotriton; species Lissotriton helveticus. The sequence continues at coordinate 640,805,577 of NC_136071.1, read as the reverse complement.
CAATGGCATCATAAACCTCCTCCACCCTGACATGAAGTAAAGTACTAGGTTGTCCTCCTTCCCTTAGCTCTTCTATAAGTACTAGATTTGCATCGCTAAAAATATTTCCGAAATGCGATACCCATTTATCTGCTGGGACTAGATAGTCGATATTAGAATTTTCAATATGCTAGCTTGTTGTAAAGCATTCCAGGCTTGTTCTTTTAGCTCCTTCCTTTAAATTATTTCCTATCTTACTTATAACCGCCGGGTTCCCTGAATTTTGTGGTATTTGCCATTTCCCTTGCATAAAACCACCACACTGTCTTTGGGGGTAGAAGTATTGTAATGGAACTACACTTGGTTGAGAATTTAAATTATTCTGGTATGCACTGTCTATCAAGATCTTAGCTTTCTCTGGATCCTTAAAATTAACGACTATGCAATCTCCTACACCGATCTTTTTAGTTTGTTGGCCTATCCACCCCACTCTTTTGGCCATTATAATGTCAGATGATATATACTGGCCACGTATTAAATTTTTGGTGCACCAGTAGGTCACTTTATGAATGAAGTCCTGGGTGGTTTCCCTAGTTTCTTGACAGAGAGGGGGGACCTCTAGTAGGACTGCTACTAATGGTGCAGTTGCAGGGGGTATGTCAAGAATATTTCAGTTCACGGCTTTAGGTACACCATGATTAGGCTGACTATATGTGGATGAGGATACCCTAGGATAATCCCGGGGGTCCTCCGTCCAGAGCTGGCTCAGCGTTTTGAGCTACGAGTCCCATAGCTTCAGCTTTAACTGACTTGGTCCACTGGATATACCACTTCCACTACTTCTTGAAGCAATGGGGCCACCTAAGCTTCGACCGCGTAGGTCAGGTTGGGTTTGAGTTTGTGTCTTATTTTGCAATACAGTTCCACCCCCTGCCCCTAATAGGTTTGGCACAAAGGACGTAGAGCATTTATTACAGTTGGTAACCAAATTATGCACCAATTCCTCTACTTTATAATTTGTTTGTGTTATAGGTACTAAGAGTGTCTTTATCATTACTTCCCACTTTATGGTAAGGAATCCGATAACTGCCCTTGGCCCAGATCAGATTGTGAAAATAACTGTGTCCGCGTTTGTAGCTGGAGGGACTTCCTTATAGGCTTATTATAGACAGTTTGTTTTCTCTTCGGTGGTGGTAAGTCCGAGGCCACTTCAATTCCCTCTGTTGTTTTATAGATTTTGGAGCACACATCTGACTTGCCAGAGATGAGTATCTCGTTTGGAGGTGCAGAGGTTGTTGGAATTGCTGTGCATTCAGGAGGGGCCATATTGGCCGCCGGGTTCCCTTGTTCAACCTCCTCGCTAGTGATTTGGCTTTGGCTTTGGAGACATTTACTAGCCTCTATGGATAACCTCCGCTCAGTCAGGGCTATTGCCTTCGTAATTGCGAGTGCAGCTTTGGTCAGAAAGGAATCGATTTTACCCCCCTGAGCACCCCCCTGTGTAGCGAGTGTTTTCCTTTTGCCCATATCGGTGTTTGTCACCAAATGTCCACTGTCTCTGTTCAAAGTCTTTTGTGGGGGTACTTGAAAGCTCAAAGAAACAGGGGGCATAATACCAAGCAATAGCGATAATTACCGCTATTGCTTGGTTAGAGACAAAAATTTACCGCTGTGCTGCGGCGATTTTTATCGCAGATAAACCTTGGTATTACCAAGGTTTATCGCAAATGCGATAAAAAACGCACGCAATGCATGAATATTGCTGAAAAGTCAGTGATATTCATGCATTACCGAGCTAATGCTCTTAGCCATGTTTTCCACCTCCCATTGGATAACATGGCTAAGAACTGCTCAGGGCAGGTGTTAGCTTTTGGAGATATTCGCGCTTAGCGCGAAAATCTCCAAAAGTTGGTAATAGGAGATAGCGATGTTAGCGACTGTTTCCAGTCGCTAACATCTTGGCACGCCCACTTTGCATGTCATTAGTGATAAATATCACTGACATGCAAAGTGGGGCCCAAGATGATCGCTATCTCCTACTAGCTGTTGCTAACTGGTGTTAGCGACAGCTAGGTAATAGGGAGATAATTTTATCTCCGCTTTCTTGGCTTTTAAAGCAAAAAAAGCGGAGATAAACCCCCTTGATAATACACCCCAAAGTTATTAAAAAGTTACCTTGCTACTTTTGGATGAATGTGATACTGGAAGTTAGACTTCAAGACGTTAAAACAATCTTTATGAGTTTCGATCTAAAATGGCCAGAGTGTCTGGCCCAGCCCAGCCTCCTCCAGTCGCTGACGGGCACAGATGGGCCCGCCCTTGGCCCGGGCACGAAAGTGTGCGTTCCTCGCTGTGGGAGCCCGCTCTCCTTCTTAAGCGCCTCCGGGCACTGACTGCATGACGGTCTGTGGTGGCGGCAATGGCAACGGCTGCATGGGGGGCTGGGACAGGTAGTCCCATGCTCCTCGCCCCCCACAACTCCAGGCTGAAGAAAAGCAAATCACCAAATGCGGGCTTCCCGTGCTGCAGGAGCCCGCTCTCCTTCTTAAGCGGCTCCGGGCACTGACTGCGTGACGATGGTGGTTGGTTGCGGCAACAGCCGCACGGGGGCTGGGACAGGTAGTCCCGTGCTCCTCTGCCCCCACAACGCCAGGCTGAAGAATTGTGAATCACCAATACAGTCACATAGACACCAGAAATATTGTAGGTTTGACCCCCAGTGACCCTGCCTTGTCCGTTCAGGGTGGGGACCAAGAACCAACACTCCCTACCTTGTCTCAGTTACATCCTGAGAGGGGCAGGCGGTGAAAGGAAGGAGACTGTGAGGAGACAGGCACAGGGGGCCTTGCTCTGCCGTTGGAATTATATGACCCTGCCTGCAATTTTCAGCTGTATCCGAGCTTCATAGGGGAGCCACTTCAGAGCTAGCAGGTCCAGAGAGATGTGGTAGAATTTTGTTGTGCCTGTAACGGGCCTGGCCGCAGCATTGAAGGTCACCCTAAGGGGAGCTGTTTTCACTCTGGACACGCCACACAGCGTAGCACTGCCATAGTCCAGCTTTGCGATCACCATGATCAGGGAGATAAGGTTTGAGCTTCCTAAGGATGCTAAGTTGGAAGTTCGTTCCTTTGGTGAGGGAACTGATGTGTTTTTGCATGTTCACACTCATGTCTAGCATGATACCAAGTGAGGATTCCGAGTCCACGAGGTGAGGTCTGCAGTTAAGAGCCGTAAGCTGATTCAACCATTGTTCAATGTCCGGTGATTGCTTATGGGGTGAGATAAGGAGAAATTCTGGTTTTAGAGCATTTTGTTTTAGGTGGTTACATGCCAGCCAGCTTTGTGTTTCCTGCAGGACAGAGTTGAAGGACCAGGGGAGGCGATCTTCAGGTATAGTTGAGTATCATCTGCATACATGTGATAGTGAATGCTGGATGTTTTCTGCTCCATGAACAGGTTAAAGAGCGTGGGAGAGAGTGCAGAGCCTTGGGAACCCCAGCTAAACCAGTGCAGGATGGGACAGTGATTGGTTCACCTTGAAGCGTTGGGATCTATTCAGGAGAAATGAAGAGAACCAATTAAGCACAGGCCCAGGTAACCCCATCCTGTGTTCCAGGAGGTAAATTAGTGTATCATGTTTGACAGTGTCAAATGCTGACGAAAGATCAAGAAGGACAGTAGGCACGACTCATTGTGGTCCATCATTCTTAACTTGTCATCGACAATGTGCGTTAGGGCCGACTCTGTGCTATGGCCCAAGCGGAAACCAGATTGGCATTGGTCCAGGAGTTGGGAATGGTCGATATGGTCGCAGAGTTGGGCAAGCACACATTTTTCCAGGAGCTTTGACCACCCTATCGTTTACATCATTCCAATGGAGGTTGAAATCTCCACGGAAGATTTGGGAGCTTGGACTTCTACATTGGCTGAAATAATGTCCATGCTCTGTTCTGTGAAGGGAAGGTTGTCGCGAGGGGGGTGGTAAAAGGTGTGCAGTTTGCAGGAGTGATTGTTGCCCCCAGTCACTTTAATGCATAGGTATTCACAGGACAGCACAAGGTCAGTCTGAAGTACCTTCACTGTAAGATTGGTCCTATGTAAGCATACAATGCCTCCACCTTGCCCTAAGGATCTGTCCGGCCTAATTATATCATAGTTGGGAGGTATTAAGAGGTCCAAGAAGGGGGTAGCTGAGTCATTAAGCCAGGTTTCCGTCAGCATTACAAGGTCAAGATCCTGGGCCAGGGTGAGATCTGCAATGTCCGCAGCATGTTTAGCTACTGCTCTACAATTTAGGAGCACGTATTTGAGACTAATAATGGCGTCTGTTGGAGCGGGAAGCGTGGTGGTGACTCGCAGGAGGTTGTTCTCATTTAGGGCTCTAGTGTTAGGCCTAAGTTCTGTGGGGATGGATTCAATTTGTTGCAAGTTTGCTATGGAGGGTGGGTGAGCTGCAACATAAGAATGTAGGAGAGAAATCATATCTGTATCGGATAGGGGGACTCTGCATCAGGAGGGGTGCGCCGGGTCATTATGAAGTGGAGCGGAGGCCCACTTATGAGGTATGTGGGAGACATGAGACAGTGACCTCCATGCGCCAAGGGGGGAGGGGAGCCCAGAAAGCGGACATGGTGATTTTTTGTGGTGGGCAGCTAGGACTGGGGTTTGCAAACAAGGCCTTAGTGATATGTAGTAGACTGCGTACCTCTGTCTTAAGTTGTTGTAGGCAGAGTACAATCCCGCTCAGGCAGATTTCCAGTGAGTTGTGTGGAAGGGATTGGGAGGCACGGTCCCCGGGATCCTGGAGCGGGAGAGAGCTAGTGAAGTTGGGGGAAGGTAGGGCGGGTGGAGACTGCATGTGCCCAGCGGGAAGAGATTCGGGACACTGGAGCTGCCCACTCAGAATAGATAGGCTAGGGGAGGAGCTAGTGAGGTCAGGGGAAAGAAGAGCGGTAGACAACTGGATGAGCCCAGTGGGACAAGGTTCTTGGCAGTGGAGCAGCACGCTTGGAATGTGTAAGGAAGGGAAGGAGCTAGTGAGGTCGGGGGAAGGTAGGGCAGTAGGTGACTGAATGTGCCCCAAGGGGAGGGATTCTGGGAGGTAGCGCTGCAAGCTCTGGAGGATGGGTAGGATAGGAGAGGAGGGGAATGATGGATAAAGACCACTGGAGGCTGATGGGGCCTAGTGGGATTGTGAATTGGGCTGGAGGAAGGTGACTTGGGGGGAATCGGGGCAGTGTTGTACGCAATGGGGCTAGGGGGGTAAGGACTAGCTAACCATAAGGGGGGAGCAGGAGTGTTCACAAGATGACTGTACTGGCGCAGCTCATACAATGTGGGCATTGCGAGGGAGTTATTAGGAGTTAGGGTAGTAAGTTGCCTTTGGATTGCCAAATATTGTTAGTAAAGCTTGATAATCAATTCCCAGCATAAAAGGCTTACCATACAGGAATACATGGAAGTGTTCACATGCCCATACCACGGCTAAACTTTCTTTTCCAGGTTGTGAGTAAGCACGTTCTGCTTGAGACAATCTCCTGCTCGCATATGCCACAATATACCTTCAGGCATTCAGGTGTCCGCTGTGCTGTGCAAGGATAGCACCTAACCTCACTGGGTTAGCATTTACAATAACCTCTGTAAGAAGTTTCGGATGATAGTAAGCCCCTCTTAAGAACATCAGGAAATGGGTAAGACCCTCTGCTCCATGGTATATTGATGTATCAAGGAACCATAAGCTGGACTGCAAGCAGGCAGAAAGACAGCTAATTACAAAGAATATATAGCTACTGCTAAAGCTGAAGATTTTGCGGATTCTATCTTGAAGTCACCCAACAACACCAAATGTATTTTTTAAATAGTGAGAGACATGACCACCCCTGAATGTACAAATAATAAGATTTTGCCTTCACAAGAGCTATGTGATGGACTGTCATCCTGCTTTCAGGAGAAGATAAGCAAGATTGTGGAAGGACTGAATTCAGAGGTCTTACCCAGCAGTAGTGAAAGGGATGAAAGAGAAACATCAAAAACTAATGGAGCTAGTGACAATAGGTTCGGGCATTGAACAAGGTGACCACCCTTGACCACTTCAAGTTGCCCTCGGAAGAAGAGTTTGTCAGGGTGGCCTTGGGAGTCTCCTTAGGCTCACCACTGGATCCCATTCCCCAAAAAATATGGAAAGAGGTAGGCCCTGAGGTCTTTCCAGTTCTACACCAGTTGTGTGGTCAGTCCCCAGTAGTGGGGTGGTACCACCCTGCTGGAAGCAAGCAATAATAACACCCCTCCTGAAAAAACCTTCACTAGACCCAAACTGCCCTAAAAACTAGAGACCAATCTCCCTCTTACCATACCCAGTAAAGATAGTGGAACGCCTGGTGAGTCAGGCACTTTCCCTTTTTCTGGAGGCCAACAACAAGCTGGAGGATGAGCAATTTGGTTTCCGCCCAGGTCATGGGACAGAGACAGCGCTGGTAACAGTGTTGGATAATCTTCGAATGCGTGCGAACAGGGGACAATCAGCAATCCTAATTCTTCTGGACCTGTCTCCCGCATTCAACACAGTGAACCATGGCATCCTAATTGCAAGGCTGGAAGAAATGGAGATGGTGGATATGGCCTTGAGTTGGGTTCAATCCTATTTGGCTGAAAGACGGCAGGCAGTAACCCTCCCCCCTTGCCAATCTGAATTTGTCAACAATGAGCATCGGGTACCCCAGGGGTCTTCAATCAGCACCATTTTATTTAATGCCTATATGCGGCCGCTCATGGATGTCTTAAAAGCTCATAATATTAGTGTGGTTAATTATGTTGATGACACCCAACTTATTGTGTCCATGGATGGCGACCACGCTGATTCCCAAGAAACATTCCATAAATGTATGCCGGAAATGGTGAATTGGTTGAGAGACAATTTACTGCAATTTAATAATGACAGAACAGAGATTCTGCACTGTGGGGTGGGCAGAGTGCCTCCAGTTCTACCAACTGACTTCTGGCCTATCCCCACAGACGTCCCTTTGGTACCCGTGAGTACGGTACGCAATCTGGGGGTCAGCTTCAATGATAAGCTGAACCTGGAATCTCATGTCAATAATCTGGTAGGAACCTGCTACACACTCGGAGGACTCCGGAAGGTGCTGCCTTTGCTACCTTCTCAGGCCAGAGCTACAGTGGTTAGGAGTGTCATCCTGAGCTGCTTGGATGATTGGAATGCCTTGCTACTGGAGTCCCCGAAATATTTAATCACGAGGCTCCAGAGAATTCAGGCAGCAGCAGCGAAGCTTACATTGACAAGAACACGTTGGTCATCAACTTACCAGGCAATAGCAGAGCTGCACTGGCTCTGGGTGACCCAAAGAATACTGTTCAAGTCTCTGTGTATTGTGTTTAAAGCACTTCATGGACTTGGGCCTAAACTGCTTCAGGGCAGATTCGGATGGTATGCACTACAGTCCTCGTCAGCCAATCTTGCAATTACCCTGAGGATAAAGAGATCTACAATTGGGGAAGAGCATTCGGCATGGCAGCTGCCCACCCCTGGAATAGTCTCCCATTGGAACTGAGGCAAATACAGGACTTATTGTTGTTTCGCAAGAAAGTCAAGAGACTTGGCTCTTCCCCAGAGCATATTCATTCGGTCCAGCTCCCCAGCTTACCCGCTAACATCTTACTCGTATTTTTGCCCCAGGATGCCCGTAGGGTTGCAGCACGCTTTATAAATGCTGATACACTACAATACAAGCCATTTCAGTAGCATTCTCAATGGCTTGTTTGATTTTCTTAAAACTGTTCTCACATTCATGGGACTACTGAAATGAAACATTCTTTTTCGTCATCTCTCTCAATGAAGCACTTACAGTGACAAAGTCTTGTATATATCTAGAACAGAAGCTGGTCATGCCAACAAATGAACGGCCATGGAAACATCTGGTGGAGGATCAGCATTTGACAGCTCTTGTTCCTTAGCAGAATCCCATGTCATACCCCTTCAGAAAAGACATGACCAAAGAATTTTAGCTTTGTCTTATGGAATTCACAGTTGTCTGCATTCAAAGTAAAACCAGCATCGTCAAGTAAAGGACATACCTGTGTAAGAGCTTTATCATGTTCTTTTTGTGTAGATCTGAAAGCCATTATGCTATTGCTGTTATTGAATACATTCATGACAGGCTGTAGGATAAGTCGAATGACGAGTTCTGCAGTGGATGAATCATCAAAGCTTAGTCTTTTGTATTGAAACAGACCAAAAAGTGTAGAAAAGGTTGTTCCATCTGCTGATAACCTTTATTAAAATCAAGGTGAAAGAAGACTTTTACATCATTCAGTTGCATTATGCCAGCAATGTGTGGCCCTGGATGTCGCTCTCATTCAATTGCCTTGTTTGCCTGGTACATGTCAACGAATATGCGTACTGCTCCTTTACTGTCCTTTCTGGGCACCACCAGGATAGGAGAAGCCGATGGCGTTGGACCAGTAGAACACTCTATGATATCATGCTTAAGTAACGATTCAAGTTCCTTTTCAACCGCATCCTATAAGTGAAAAGCAATTCACCTATGTCTCTGAGCAACAGGACAGACGTCCTCATTATTATGCAACTTTACATTCATAGTCTTAAATTTTCCCAAACCATGAAACACTGAAGCGAACTAACTTACTATTACAAGGTGAGCATTTAGGTTGTAGTTCATGGAAATCAGTCCCATATCAGCAGCTGTGCTGAAACTGAGAAAAAAAGCCACTTGACGCTGTCCCTTGAAGCACATGGAAGGGAGCTTGCACTTTTGTGTTCTTATGTTTCATCGTCGCTACAAATGAACCTTGACTTTTTAGGTGTGTTGATGCACCCCATGTATACACATTGGTTTTCAAATGCATAAGGTATATTAAGGGATGCAATCCGTAAAATCTTTCCTCAGGCATAATATTTATCAGCACACCACTGTTGATGATGAGAGGTATCAAACAACCATTTACTTCCAGTGTCATTTTTAGACAGTGTTTGAATGCATTTGGTGCTTTCTATTTTTTTATTCGATTGGCATTTTTTCTTTGCATGACGCATGTGTATGCTTTTCGGAACTAAACATCTACATGGCACAACCGTCTTCTTCACTTTCACTTGATACTGATAAGGAGGAACTGTTTGACGATGATTTAGATGACCGTCTAATTCATTTCATGTCAATTTGTGGCACCTGAAATCTTCACTGGGACTTGTGGGTGCACGTTGAACATTGCTTCTGGAATGTTCCGGCGACCATTTTGTATTCATGCCATGATGCACTTGTTTTTCCCTTTGCTTTGCACCCCATTACAAAATGATTCTCCTTCCCACAGCCCTTACACATTTGTACAATGGCGGTATATTTGTCTTTGTGTGGAAATGAAAATCCACCGCTAAAACATAACTTATTTTTACATAGGGACATCCCCTTTTGTCTTTCAGTCTTTTGCTTTGACTTGCTTTTAACATTCATGACTGATTTATTTGAGGCACCTCTGGCCTCCATGTCAGCAGTTTGATGATCGACACGCTCCTCAGCTCTAGCAGCCATCAACACTCATTCAAAACCAAAAGTTTCTCTCAGCATTCGCCTGACACTGTGACATATGGCCTCTTCACCATGAAATTAATTAAACGTACATTGCTAGATGAGAGAGTCAAGTCTCTCTACAACTTTATCAATGTTTTTTCCAACTTTCTCTCATTCCTGACTGAAAAGATATCTTTGATAGTCAAGATTTGGCATTGGATTGAACGTGAGATTCAAGGTTTCTTTAATCTGACGATATGTTATTTCTTCGTCTTCGTTTGTGGCATTTTCTTTAGAACTTCCTTAATTCCATCACCTGCAGGATTTTTGCGGTATTTGGTAATCTTTCTGTTATCAGTTTCTTTTTTAATCAAATGATGATGGTTGTTTTAGAAAAGTGACAGCATTGTAATCAGTTACGGGAGTGGCTGACGCTGAGGGTGAAGTTCTCTCCGACAATGCCTGCTGTTGGTTAGGACTTAGATCATCTGCAGAATCTCTAAGGCCCTGTCATGTGCTGGTCACTCATTCATCATGGATGGTCAGTGGAATACTGACCTCTTCCTTGGTCTCCATTGGAGCCCTTCACTTTGTTGAGATCTTTGGCATTGTTCTAAGCCACCACCCAGTAGCTTTGGTGGTATGCCATTACAGATATTGGACTGTTCCGTAAGCACAAACCCAGTGCTTCTCCTTCGGACTCTTTGCCCACTGCTGAGGTCGTAGAGCTCTTTGGTTTTTAAGACTGTAGTAAGTGCATTGATAGTATGTTTTAGACTTGGCATCTTTGATGTGGTTTGCCCTGACTTTTTGCCTCCACCTCCTATATTGTTTGATGCTGTGCTGGATTTCGTTTTTGCTGGCCTAGATTCTTTGGGCACTTTGGCCCTTCTGATCAGTATCAGACTGCAAGTGCTCCCTGTGTAAATTATTACAATTGATTCTCGTTAATTGGCATATTTGATTTAATGGTAAGTCCCTAGTAAAGTGCACTGAGTGTGCCAGGGCTTGTAAATTGTGTCACCCCCAGGACTAGCTCTGAAAAGGTATTTTAGGCCTGCCACTGCAGTGTTTGTGTGCAGTTTTAAACTGCCAGGTCGACCTGGCCAGGGCATCCACTTGCCAGGCCCTAACCTTCCCTTTTCTTACATGTAAGGCACCCTTATGGTAGGTCCAAGGTACTGCAAAACACACAAGGTGATGGACGGAATGTTGCACATTGGCAAAACATTCCCCCCAGTCACAGATCTGGGTTTAATCCATCATTATTTTTCTCACCACGCCACCCCAGATCAGACATGGCCAAATGCAAATCCTTCTTGACCCTGTGCCTCATGGAAACATTTCAGACCGGTTTCTGGCTATCAGCAGTCTTCAGCCAGGATAGCTTGACTCCAGTGGCGCAGTGAGCACGGGACTTACGTCTGGGCATACCCTTCCCACATAGGATGAACAGCAAAACACACAAGGTGATCGATGGAATGTTGCACATTGGCAAAACATTTACCCCCAGTCACAGATCTGGGTTTAATCCATCGTTATTTTGCTCACCACAGCACCACAGTTCAGACGGACTGAAGATGGCTGATAGCCAGAAACCAGTCCTAGGATGCTTGATTCCGGTCCAGGGAAGACATGGCTTGGCAGTTCGGGCTGGACTGTTCCCATGAGGCACAGGGTCAAGACTGATTTGCATATGGCCATGTCTGAACTGGGGTGGCTTGGTGAGCAAAATAACGATGGATTAAACCCAGATCTGTGACTGGGGATGAATGTTTTGCCGTTGTGCAACATTCCGTCCATCATCTTGTGTGTTTTGCTGTTCACCCTATGTGGGAAGGGTATGCCCAGACGTAGTTAACTACAGCCAATTTCATGTTTGCACTATTTAAAGGCTATCTGCCCCATAGGATAGATTGGGGGATATTTTGTAACATCTTGCAAGTATAAGTTCCCAGTGGGACAACATAGAGGAATAAAGTGTTGGCTCTCTGATCTGAGAATTTAATAACACATCTTTTAGTTAAGATGGTTTTTAAATTGTGTTTGAAAATGCCACTTTTAGAAAACAGGCATTTTCTTGTTTAGCCATTCTGTGTGTCTCTGCCTGGTTGAGGATTGACTGCCTGGTTTTGGAGTGACAGGAGCTGGGGATGTGCATTCACTGTAGACAGCCACTTTGGGTTGAGATGTGCCTGGTCCTACCTGGATGACTCAGAGCTGAGCTGAATAGGGCTTTGCTGCATTTAGAGTAGTGGGATGGATTTTCCTTACCGTGCCTGCCTCCCTTGCACAATGCTGTCTCCACCCTCTGTGGTCATACTGCACCTGTGAGGACAGAACTGGTTTGGACTCGGCTAAGAGACCCTTGCACAAAGAGAACAAAGACAAAATTGGGTATAAGTAGTGGACCTTAAACCCAGAACTTTTGATCACTTCTGGACTCAAGAGGAACCTTTGCCATGGAGAAGAGCTGGAGAGCTGGGAGGAGGAGTACTGCCCATTTGCTGTGTGCTGTGTGGGGTTGGCCTGCAGTTGCTGTTTCTGCCAAGGAAAGGACAAAGACTGGAACTTGGCTGTGAACCTGCTTGAAGAAGAATCACCAAGGGTCTGTGTGCTGGCTTCTTGTTCTGAAGTCTCAGGGACACAAAGACTCCACCCCCAGCTCCCCTGAACTCTTCTGCTGAGAGTTATGACCTGCCACGAGGTGCCTGTTGCAGTTTTGGGCCTCTGGAGGTTGTTCCTGCTGTTGGGAGCTGGAAGAAACCTGAAGAAATGAGAAAATCGACGCATGACCCTTCTTGTGGCTGTTTTTCCGATGCAGCACTGCCGTGTGAGAAGAATCTCCACACACCGCCACAGGGATGATGCTGCACCTGTTGCAGCTGCAAGAACCGACACATCGCGGGATCGCAGCTGAAGAAACCGACGCAGCTTTGCTTACCGCATCGATCGCCCACGCATCCCAGGTTCCCACGCATCGCACCTATGTAGCAAGTTTTTCTGACGCATCACCCACAGACCAGAACTGTCTTGGAGTTGACGCTTCACTTCCCAATACAGGCTGGATTTGAAGCATCACTTTTCATGCGTGCTGCAGAACTGTTGCATCGTCTCCCCAAGGACTCAGGAACTGACGCATCTCTTTGTTTCGCAATGCTTCCCTTCTCTGCAGCTGTTTGGCCTTGTGAATTTTGACCCATCTACAGGTACTTTGTGTAGAATCATGCATCCATAGGTTTCTATGGACCAAGTTGCTTGAAACCTTTTGAAAGTCATATTCTTATTACATATATGTCATTTTTTTGTCACTTTGGTCTTGTTGGGTTTAGATAAAGATACTTTATTTTTCTAAACTTGTGTGGTGTCTATTTGTGGTGTTATCACTGTATTACTGTGTGTTTTGAGTACAAACACTTTACACATTGCCTTTGGGATAAGCCTGTCTGCTCGTGCCATGCTACCTATTTTCCGATATCTGAGTGCAGTAACACAGTAACAATGTCAATATTAATGTCAATATCAATGTTAGCAGACGGAAAGTGGAGAGGAGTTTCTGCACTTAAAAAATATTCAAAAGGTACACAATAAAAAAAGGCCATGCTTATTCCTTTCTTTTCAGGGGTCATTTGTATCAGCTAATGAAAGCTTCTTTCAACCAGAAAATATGGCTCTATTTTTTGCATGCATTCATGACCTAATTGTAGGATTTCTACCATTGACTGATTTATTGCCCGGTGAATTGGGACAAAACATTTACTGGACTCTTATGGGAACGCAGATCCTTAACGATAACATAAACACTGTCCAGTTGCTGGAAAGAAATTGCTTGATCTTGTGTTGCCCCCGAATGTACTTTCTTTCCGAGCATAATGTGAGACGATTGCAGTCATTTGCTGAGGAAATTGACACTTACAGTTATTCCCCAGGCTTGTTTTCAACTGTAAACAGTTTCATTGTCCTTAATTTGTTTTCCAGGCACGTCACTGCACAACAAATGAACACATGATAACACTCAAATGCATACCTTACCTCTCAAAAGCATACACTTATGAAAGCCTTATCTATCTATCTATCTATCTATCTATCTATCTATCTATCTATCTATCTATCTATCTATCTATCTATCTATCTATCTATCTATCTATCTAGCTATTTATCTAGATAGCTACCTAGCTAGCATGCTACACACAGATAGATAGATAGATAGATAGATAGATAGATAGATAGATAGATAGATAGATAGATAGATAGATAGATAGATAGATGGATGTATGGATAAATAGATAGATAGATAGATAGATAGATAGATAGATAGATAGATAGATAGATAGATAGATAGATAGATAGATAGATAGATAGATAGATAGATAGATAGATAGATAGATAGATAGATAGATAGATAGATAGATAGATAGATAGATAGATAGATAGATAGACAGATAGACAGATAGACAGATAGATGACAGACAGGTAGATAGATAGATAGATAGATAGATAGACAGACAGACAGATAGATAGATAGATAGATAGATAGATAGATAGATAGATAGATAGATAGATAGATAGACAGATAGAACATGCGAGTGAAAATAAAAGTAAATACATGTAACATAATGAGTCATATTATCCAGAGTACAGGTACTATTAAACACACATTCTCACATTTCTTACCACAGTGAAAACATCAACTAGGATATTTTTAACAGAGTACCAGGAAATTGACACGAGGAAAGCACCTTTGATTTCCTCAAAGGTTTCTTGCTACAATGATTTTATAAAGGGAATAATTCAGCGAATTGTCAGGAGGCCTCTTTCATGTGATTTTATTTTGCTGCTTTATTTTAACCCCTTGTATCCTGTATTTACTGATACATCCTTTATTTTAAAAAAAGTACACATAAAGCCATTCCTTGACCTAAACCATAGGTGTAGATGTGCAGAGTGCAGTATGCTATTTATTACTATTGTTGAGAGGGAGAAGGGGCATAATGACACATTTGAGGGTTACACTTTTGTGAATCATAGCCCCCCATAGTCAATACTCTTCACATTTTCTTATATACTGTACATTATATTGTCAGCATTAGGGATGTGAAACTGTGGTAAGGTTTGAGATTCCATTGAAAGGGTTATTTTTGGTGTACGAATACATTTGGTGCTGTTTGATGAATCTCCATCAAACTTTTCAATCAAATTGAAAAATTGGCAATATTTTGGCATGTTACGTATCGTTCATAGTTTTTTTTGGAGACATCATAAAAGGGAGATGCAAAAAATGGGTGGTTTCATTTTTAAATCCAGCAAGGGAACATTTGCCTCTGCTACAGCATAAACCCCTTAATATTTATGTATTGGCCCCAGCAAATGGGATTCCTGGTGCCCGAAGGCCAACCTTACACTGAGCACGCCAAACGCTGTGCACATTGTGGGCTTGGCAGTCTGCTGGGGGTTTGGCCACAGGGCCTGGTGGCAGGCCAAGCCCTATGATCAAGCAATCGCTGTGCACAGCCAAAGGCTGTGTGCAGCATGGGGTTGGCTGCCTGTGGGAAGTTGGAAGCAGGGCCTGGCTGCAACACAGGTCCTGCAGCTAACTTCACACACAAGCAAAGACTGTGCACGGTTGGCTGCTTCTGAGCTGCTGCCTGGGGGGAGTTGGATGCAGTGCCTGGCTGCAAGCCAGGACCTGCAGCCAGCACCACGCAGGGCGCAATGAAAGGACATGCACAGAGTGAGGTTGGGCTGCCTGCAGGAGGGTTGGTTGCCACCGAGTGGGTTGGTCAATATATCTGGCCACAGAACTGGCCCTTTTGCCAAATTCCTACTTTGCATGGCTGAAGGCCGTGTGCAGTGTGTAGCTGTATGCCTGCTGTGGATTTGACACCATGCCAGTCAGGGAGTTGGATTAAAGTATGGTAATAAAAAGAGACCTTAGGAACTCACTGAAAGAAACAACAGTTAAAGTAAGGAGGTGAAAATATCAGTGGCAACATTAATGTTTTGAATTTAAAAAACACAGATATTCAACAGCTTCAACAAGTAGAGCACAATATAACTTGTGCCCCACCATGCCCTACTTATGACCTCACATATTACATCGCTCCTGATATCATTGTATAACATAACTAGCAGCCCGCCCCAGCGTTGCCTGGGGCAGAAGGGGGCTGGGGGCAGCATTTCAGGCTTGCGTGCACCTTACCTCAGCGCTTGCTCCCAGTCGCACAAACCCAGGCCCCCGGTCCAGTCCGCCTCACTTCACAACCCCTCACTACTCTCACTTAAATGTCTGCACCAAATGTGAAAGGCGTTTTAAAACCTATCATTTATTTTGCTATCCCGCTCCAGTCCGCCTCACTTCACCGCCTCCCACTACACCAAGCCAGTGTACACGCCCCGCTGCAGTCCGCTATCCCGCTCCATTCCGCCTCACTTACCGTTCCTCCCCGCGTACTTCACCGCTCCTCCCCGCGTTTCAAATACCTCATGGCGCTGCAGTCTTGCTACGTTCTCCGCTCCTCCATGCGCTGTTGTCCTCCATCCCGCTCCAGTCAGCCTTACTTCACCGCTCTTTCCCGCGGTTCACGTACCTCATTCCCTCCAGTCTGGCAAAGTTTTCCGCTCCTCCCCGCGCTGTTGTCCGCTCCTCCTCGCGTTCCTGTCCTCCGATGATGTCAGCACGCACGTTGTTAGCACACACGGCCAGCGCTACTTCTTAGGGACTACTTTTTTTATTGTTTATTTTTTAAATAACGTTTATTTTTATTTTTTTTATAGCCTATGTCCATCTACTGGACCCCCCTTTCCAACGCTGTA
Source organism: Lissotriton helveticus (assembly GCF_964261635.1). Classification (NCBI taxonomy): domain Eukaryota; kingdom Metazoa; phylum Chordata; class Amphibia; order Caudata; family Salamandridae; genus Lissotriton; species Lissotriton helveticus. The sequence continues at coordinate 640,789,246 of NC_136071.1, read as the reverse complement.
TTGGGTGTTGCGATTGGTGGTGTACTTTTCGAGTTTACCTGGCTCAAAGGACACAGTTCTCTCTTTATAATAGTAGTGTAGATAGATGGCATCACTGATGGCATCTCAATTGACACTATTGATGACATCACTGATGACATATCCAATGAGTGTGTTATTTTGTTTTATAGTTTACATAGTGGCGGCTAGCTAACAAATGATTTCTCTACCTAATTTTGTACAGCCTGTGTCCAGCTAATGAGTGTAATTGTGTTCACAAAATGTGTGTGCTTCTAATGCATCATAGGTGTGTAGAGGTATTGAACACTTTATTTTTCATGTTTGTATTGAAGAGTAGCTCTGTTTCAGTTGATAACTTGTGTCTGGTATGTTCCACACAAGTTTTTGGGTTCTGCAGAAAAAGTTTCCAACTGGGCAAAGATTCTACATAGTAGATATTATGGGACTTTAGATCTGAAGTCTAAGTTTAGAGATAAAGTCTAAGTTCAGTCTTGAAGTTTAATTTTTAAATTCTAAAGTTATAGTTGCACACTCTTTTCAGCTCAATAACCAGACAACACTAACTATAACTCGCCACACTACCATGCCCTGTGCTATGACAAATAATGATACTCCACTATACAACACTATACTGTAAAAGACTCTCTGGCACTCCACTGTACGACACTACACTCAACAACGCATAACTATACTTTAGAATTTTGAAAGTTTGTGTAGTTTAAACTTGGTTTGTATAGGGAAAAAAGTTTTGCTAACTATAACTAAGCTTTACCTTTGGTTATTTCATTGAATTTAAATTTTTTTATTTAAAAAGAAAAATGTGTTACAAATTGTAAAATCCAGTGCCACAAGTGTAGTGCCCTAAAGTATAGAGGAGGAGAGTATTCTAGATTGAAATCGAGTGGAGTAGAGTATCATACAATGCAGTAAACTGTTACATAGTGTAGTGCCATGGGGTCTTAAATAGTAGAGTCAAGTATCGTAGACTGGAGCATCGAGTTGTACAGTGGAATAGTGTGTCAAACAGTAGAGTAGGGTGTCATAGGCTGTCATCGATTGGAGTAGAGTGTTTTAGAGTGGAGTAGGGTGAAGTAAAGTGTCAAAGAGTTGAGTGTCGAAGAGTGCAGTGAAGGAGTAGCGGACTTCCTGTCGTGTCACTCAGCAGACCCAGCGGAAATGGACTCAGACCAAGAAAAATTTGTCAACATTATCTGCCAGTGGACATGTCCACGAGCTCTCTCGATAGAAGAGATCAAGGCCCACATGGACACTGACATGATCCTGAAGCGATTAGCTGATGCTCTAAGGGATGGATCATGGGAAGGATTCCTCAAGAACATCCAGGGGTGGAGTGAACCCGACAGGATCCAACTGGGAAAGTTCTGGAAAATTCGAGATGAACTCAGCACAGCAGAGAACGGCGTTGTACTGAGAGGATCGCGCATCATCATCCCACAAAGTCTCCAAGAGCGAGCAACAAGTCTTGCCCATGAGGGTCATCAAGGCACCGGTCTAATGAAGTTGAGAATGAGGGAGAAGGTATGGTTCCCAAATCTAGAAGAAAGTGTGGACAACGTCGTGCGCAACTGCAGTTCCTGTCAGCTTACAAGCAGCTCAGAAGCCCCAGCGCCTGTGATAACTGAAGATCCTTCCTCATCGCCGTGGTCATGGGTGAGCCTTGATTTTGGAAGTTTCCCGGACGGGCAGGTGACGGCCGTCTTAATCGATAGCTACTCCAAGTATCCCATCGTGGAAGTCCTACCATCCAGGGCATTCATTCATCTGCAGCCTGTCCTAGAAAGATCATTTACACTATTTGACCTGCCACACGTCCTCAAGACAGATAATGGTCCCCCATTCCAGGGTAGTGATTTCAAAGACTTCCTGACACAACTTGGAATCAAACATCACCGGATCACCCCTCAGTGGCCACAGGCCAATGGGGAAGTGGAACGGTGCATACGAACCACAAACAAAGTTTTACGCATAGCGGTGGCTGAACAAACCGACCCGGAAGTCGCTCTACAGCAATTTCTGAGAGAATACCGCAGCACACCTCATTGCACGACACAAAGGTCCCCATGGTCCTTCATGCTGACAGGACCCTGGTGTGACTCGCTGCCAATTGCCGACAACTGGAGGCAAGAACCATACGACCCAACCTACACCCAAGTAAGGAGGCGAATAACCAACGACAAAGCGAGTCATCGACGGAAGGCACGAGACCGAGTGTTAATGCCAGGGTGTTCTGTATTGATAAGAAATCGTCAGAGTGGAGGAAAATTCCGCACTCCCTATGAACCGGGATTGTGGATTGTAAGGTCAACCAGAGGGACAGCTGTCACTGTGGAACAAGAAGGAGAGGTAATAACAACAAACATCTCGTGGTTCAAAAGAGTTCCCCCACCAGATAATGCAAGGCAAGAAGTCAGAGAGCCTCTGACCGAAGTGGCCGAGCCCAACTCTGGTGAGAACCCAACTCAAAGCCCTGCGACGTCCACATCATCTAGGACCCTCAGTCCAAGGACATTGGGTGGCGACAAAGAACCAGTGAGTCCCATGCGAGAGCAAGAGAGCCGCCAGCACCAATACAACCTCAGGCTGAATCCCAGACCCAATCGGAGGCTGGCTGACTTTGTATGTTAGTAGCCTTTGACTCTCTAGGTTGAAGAACTAACTTGGGATGGGATGTAGCAGTCTAGTTATTGTCCTCTATAGATGAAGTCCCAGAAGCACCCACAAACACTGTATCACTCTCTAGCCAGGCGTGGCCAGAGAGCTTAAATAAAGGGTCCGGGGTCGCTCGTGACTTCCGGCCGAGATGAGCATCAAGAGTGTCTGTGTGTTCATTGATTTGCGCTACACGGTGTGAGTCCCCTACCTAGACTAACGTGGCCCTACCGGGCCCTGACACAACCGACCTCTTTAACCAGGACAATGAGCAAAACAAACTCTACTTTGGATTGCACATTCTTTCACGTAGAGCCATTCCACACGATCACCCATTTTCACATTCCAGCTAGAGTGGAATTTGACCAATTCCCCCAGCATGTGGAGTTCACCACTCATTCAACAAGAGCACTCGGGGCCAAAGATCTGCTGGTGGGACCCATTGCTTACAATTCCAAATGCCTTGCTTGAAATGGAACAGTGGTAGGAACAATAATAGACTACTTCATCACGTTTGCATCCCTAAAGAACCGCACCCAGAGGTCAGCGCTGCGGGAACACCGGGAGCCCTTGACAGCGGCTCTTACAGCCACCTTTTCCCTGAAACCCTCGCAACACCTCAATTCCTCTAGCAATGGCGCACCTTGGTTCACCAAATCCTTGCTACTGGAGAAACGAGATCTAAACAAGGCAATCAGAAAACTCCAGAAACAGGACCCAAAGCTCACCTACACCACCAGGAACCAAATTACAACCAAAAGACAAACTTACAAAAAGGGTATCTGGACAGCAAAAAAAATTCACTAGAATAACACTTGGCTAAAGCTTTTACACACTTGCAAAATGAAAAACTGCAAGCAATTCTGTGCTAAAATAAATGCTCTTGCAAATGGCAGCATCTGTCACCACAATACTGACAATTAGGAAGCTGATTGGATAACCTACATAAAAGTGGCCTACACGGCACAAGAGGCCGCCAAAGCAAGACAGACAGTAACAGTATCCTTGGCAACCACCCCACTTGGAATGCCACCAACAACACCAACATCTCAGGAAAGCCATTGGCTGAATGACGTGCAACTCCAGAAAACCATCAAGTGGCTGAGATCAGACAGGGCTCCAGTATCAAACCGGCTCCTAAATGCCTTGTTCAAGCACGATCAAGCATTTTGGGCCTCCTATTTAGTTCCACTGTTTATCAAAGCCTTCTCTTACAAATCCATCCCGGAATTGTGGAGGGGCAGAATCTTACATCCTATCTTCAAATCCGGGTCACGCTCCAATGCAGCGAATTAAAGATTATTAGCCCTTATCGATGTCAAAGCCAAACTCTATGCTTCCAACTTCCTAATTAATCTAGAAGAATGGCCTTCAACAAAAAACATAATTCTGAAAATTCAGGTGGGAATTAGAGCTGGCGTGTACACAATCACCAACTTACTTGCACTCAGTCTCTAGGTCAAAAAAGCCAAAACAAGCACACAAAACTGTATACCTGCTTCATCGATCTAAAACCATTGTTCAACAAAATCCCAAGAGATCGCCTTTGGGAAAAGATGGTGAGATGGGGTGTACCCCCAAGAATATTGGAGGTCATCATTAATCTCTACGCAGATACATGGGGCAGAGTGAAAATAGGCAAAGGCGACAGAGCAACAGGCAAGATCTACAACCATACCGTCCTAAAGCAAGGGTGCGTCTTAGTCCCGTGCTTATTTAACAATTTTATGGCAGACCTGGATGCCCAGCTAACAGAAGTCACAGGAAACCTCCCAAAATAGCCAACAATCCAATGCAGTGTCTGCAATATGCAGACAACATTGTTTTATGCAGCCAGACACCGATTGGCCTCCAGCACCTAATTACAAGCCTCGTGGAATGCTTCAAGTTGCTGGGTCTGGAATTAAATGACTCCAAAACTAAGGTCATTAGCTTTTCAGCAAAACTCACCCCTTAGCGCGCCTCACTCAAGTGGAAAGCAGCCGGAAAGAATTTAGACCAAGGTAAATCCTACAATTACTTAGGAGTAGTAATGGACTCCAGATTATCCTTCAAGGAGCATTTGCAAAAAAGGAGGGCCTCAAACAAAAAGCTATGCTTCACCTTTAACTTCCTGAAAAAAAGAATGGGGAGCACATCGCAGTCCTACCTCCTACAGGTCATTGGAGCCATGTTCCTTCCCTCACTCACTTATGGCTCAGAACTACTAAAGGGGAGCAAAGCTACTACGCTCAATCAATTGCAATCCCTCCTCTTTAAATGCATTTTCTGACTTCTGCAATGCATCTCACAGGCTCAGGTGCGATTGAAGTTTGAGTTATTTAATCAATTCTCAATTAGGATGGCAGCAATCATCAAACTGTGCTGGAACACGAGGTCAGCCCTACCAGGCTGATCTGTGTTGATTGTAAATAGAGAACCAGCCAACCCACAAAAATAACTGGTCAACTATGCTCCAGCAAGCATTAACCACATTAAATCTGCTCAGTGCTTTGAACTCAAACATTATCTTTACCATCTTCAAGAAACTCACCAACAAGGCGGTCAAACTACACTCTGGGCACTTGATAAAGTGAAGATGGCTTGCAAGAAGCACGATTGGTCAGTCTTGCATATCTTTGCCAACTGGAGTGGGCAACCCTAGCTACCAAATCATATCTCACGTGCCTTTCAAAGTTCATTTCTCTTAAACTGCATCAAAAGATCAGATCCCTGCCTTGAAACAAGTTTGGTCGGACTCTTACTGCTGACTTTGCGGCTCCTTCAAGGAGAGTGTACTACATTTGTTGTGCATCTGCCTAGCCATCATCCATATAAGATGGAAATGGTTATGACCAGCCCTGAGGGCTGCCCAGATCACAACCTGCTGTGTGGCCAAGTGACCGTGATGGCGCTCCTAAATGGCCACAACATCCAGGCCTTCTGCAGGGCTACAAAATTCCTATTACAAGTAAAAAGATTGCTACAAGTCCAAGAGATGACCGCTGGTGTCACATCGTTTTTCTCTTCGCAACATTTTATGATCTGTATTGACTGTCCGTGTTATTCTTGGGCACAGAGCTTTCATTATACTTCCCGTACCCACTGCAATTTCTAAAGAATTAACAACCATAAAGTTTTATTACAAGTCAAAAGACTATTACTAGTTCGGGAGGTATCCTGTGGTTAATCAAAAACACCCTCCACTTGACTCAGATCTACTTTTACATGCCTTTTAGAGCTCTCCCTCCAACCGGCGGAGCACTGAACATTTGTACTTTATTCCACCCACAACAGTGTCTTGTAGGCCCCACTACCTTCTAATACTTTTTTTTTACTTTTTAGGTAAATCGTATATCTGCTACACAAAGCGCAAGTTTAAAAAAATTCTTTGTACTGTATTCTTTGCAATGATTTTTATTAGTCTGCAAAATAAATATATACAGATTCATATAGCTATACTTAGACTCTGACATCCTTTTGGATAATCATTCAATCAATCAGTCAGGGGATTGTAAGCGTGCTACTCACCCGTGAGAGTCTCAAGGCACTGAGGGGGGATGCAGATCTGCTTGGCCGAAGAGCCAGGTCTTGAGGGTCTTCCTGAAGGTGTTCAGGGAGGGGGCACATCTGATGTCTGCCGGTAGCTCGTTCCAAGTCTTGGCTGCGATGTGAGAGAAGGATCTTCCATTTGCTCTGACTCTGTGGATGCACAGGGTTTCAGTCAGTGTGAGGTTGGTAGATCGGAGGTTTCTTATGGGTACGTGGAAGTTGATTCTGTCATTAAGGTATTTTGGCCCGTTGTTGTGTATTCATTTGTAGGCGTGAGTGAGGATTTTGAAGGTGACTCTATTCTCCACGGGGAGCCAGTGGAATCTTCGTAGGTGTTGGCTGATGTGTTTGTGCCGGGGGATGCCTAGGATGAGTCCGGTCAGTGTTCAGTATTGTCTGGAGTTTTTGCAGTAGCGACCCCTGACCCTTTACAGGCAGGTCACTCCCCCACGCCGCAACAGCACCACCTGCTCGCTGTGTCTCCCAGCCCACTGCTGCTGCACTGAGTAGTGTTCGAGGCCCATAGGTTTCTCTTATTATTATTTTGCAATTGTTTGCTCCCTATTGTACTGTTATTTGTTCTCTTGCATTCCCCCATTCCCACTTGTGCCATCTCTGTCCCATGTGCCCCTCTGCCTGCTTGCCTTTCCTCCCGTGGTTCTACCACTGTTGCGTCCCCTGCAGCCCGCCCGCCGCTCGCTAAACTTCACCTAGTGCATTTGCTTTGCATTTCGTGTACTAGTTTATTAGTTTTGCTTTCTTTGCTCCTTTCCCTCTTACGCCACTTCTGTGCCCTGTGCCCTTTTGCCTTCTTACCCTCGCTGTTCCTCACCCCGTTTTTCCTGCTGCTGAGCCCCCTGCGGCTCACCCCCCGCTGGCCCATTCGTCCGCTCCCACCTCCCAGCTGCTCCTCCCTCCCACTCCCCTTCTTAAGGCGGCCGCTGCGTGGTAAGGAGAGCAACCCTTGACCCTTTACAGGCAAGTCGCCCCCCCATGCCGCAATAGCACAACCTGCTCACCGTGTCTCCAAGCCCGCTGCTGCTGCACTGACTAGTGTTTGAGGCCCGTAGGTTGCTCATGTAAATATTTGTTCTCTTGCATTCCCCTGTTCCCCCTTGTGCCATCTCTGTCCCCTGTGCCCTTCTGCCTGCTCGATGTTCCTCACTTGGTTCTCCGCCACGTCCCCTGTGCCCCCGCCACCCCTACTCGCTGCACTTCACCTAGTGCATTTGCTTTGCATTTCATGTATTAGTTTATTAGTTTTGCTTTTCTTTGCTCCTTTCCCTCACTCGCCACTTCTGTGCCCTCTGCCCTTTTTCCTTCTTACCATCGTCGTTCTTCACGCTGTTTTCCAGCCCCTGCGGCCCCTGTGACCCCCCCCCCACTAGCCCATTCGTCCACTCCCACCTCCCAGCTGCTCCTCCCTCCGACTTCCCCTTCTTATGGCGGGCGCACGCAGTGGGTGCGCAGCTGGCGCGCATAAGGCAAGCCTGTCTGCGCCTGCACCGCGCCCAGCGCCAGTCCCCCTGGCCCCCACAAATGCCATGATGCCCGAAACCGCTACGATGCCAGCACCCTCCACGCACTCAACGCCGGTCGATCACACATCTGCTTCCTGGCCGCCCGAACTGCCGGAACTGCAGCTTCACCAGCATGTGATCTGTCAAGCCACCCACCGTGAAGGAACGCAACCACCTCAGATGCGTCCTTCTCAACACCCGCTCCGCCCGCAAACACGCCGTTGAACTCAGGGACCTACTCGACTCAACCTCCCCAGACGTCGCCTTCCCGGCAGAGGCCTGGCTGAACCCCTCCTCGGCCCCTCACATCGCCTTAGCCATCCCGGATAGCTACAAGATTACCCGCAGGGACCGCACCAATGGTGCAGGATGAGGAATCGCCATGGTCCACAGGAACACTCTCAGAGTCTCAACCAACTCGACAACACCCTCAGCACTGCCGAACACCTGCACTTCCACACCGAACCCAACACCACCCTAAGTGGAATTCTTGTCTACAGACCCCCCAGTCCCTGACCACAGTTCAGCGACCCCATGCCCACCTTTGTCAGTACTCAAGCCCTCGCCTCCACAGACTACATCCCTCTCGGGGACCTGAACTTCCACCTCGAGAACAACAATGACAGCAACTCCACCACCCTAATCGACAACCTCGCCAACCTCAGACTCAGACAACGCATCACAACACCTACTCACTCCGCCGGCCACACGCTTGACCCCATCTTCACTGCAAGCTTCCACATCTCCTTCAACCACACCGAACTCCACTGGACCGACCATCGCTGCATCCACTTCACCTTCCGGAAACCCACCACACACCACCGCCCCAAACAGATCCCCCGCCGTTGCTGGAGCAAAGTCCCAAAGAGCAGCTAACCACCACCCTCACCCGGAGCCCACCCACCTACCCCACCGACCTCGACACCGCTGGCCACAACCTCAGACAATAGATCGATGACTGCGCCATCACCCTCGCCCGATCAAGAAACCCTCCAACAGGCACACCAGCAAGTAAGCCAGCTGGTTCACTGAAAACCTCCAGGCCTCCAAGCAAACCTGCAGTAAGCTAGAGAAGAAATGGCACCATGAACAGACAACGGACAGCTACGCAGCCCACAAGAAAGCCACCCGCAGACACCACCACCTCATCAGAAACGCCAATAGGGTCTCCTTCAAAGACCGCCTAAACAACAACGCACACAACAGCAAAGAGCTCTTTAACATAGTGTAGGAACTCTCCAACCCCAGCTTCAACACCAACGACATCCCACCTTCGCAAGACCTGTCCGACTCCCTTGCCCCCTTCTTCCATCGCAAGATCGCAGACATCCACGACAGCTTCAACGTTGCGACCACCCTGATAACCACTGAGACCTCCGTCCCCACGGCTACCATCTGCACTGATCCCCTGCTCTCCTGGACCAACATAAGCGCCGATGACACCATCCAAAACATGAGCACCGCCCACTCTGGATCTCCATCAGACCCAAGCCCACACCACATCTTCAACAAAGCCGGCACCACCATCGCACCCCATCTTCGGAAAGCCATCAACATCTCCTTCGAGACAGCAACCTTCCTGGACAGCTGGAAGCATGTTGAGTTCAACGCCTTACTCAAAAAACCCAAGGCCGACCCAAGGACCTCAAGAACTTCTCTCCCATCTCTCTGCTCCCTTTTCCAGCGAAGGTCATGGAGAAGACCGTCAACAGACAACTGACCCGCTACCTTAAGGAGAACAGCATCCTGGACCCTTCCCAGTCCGGATTCCGCAGCAACCACAGCACTGAAACTGCCCTCATCGCCGCCACCGATGACATCAGGGCCCTGCTAGACAACCGGGAAACCCCGGCCCTCATCCTCCTGGACCTGTCAGCCACCTTCAACACTGTCTACCTCTGCACCCTATACACACGCCTCCATGACACTGGGATCTGAGACTAGCTCTGGACTGAACGACCACCTTCCTCTCTGGCAAAACCCAGAGTGTCCGCCTCACTCCTTTCTGCTCCGGAACCATCGAGATCATCTGTGGCGTACCCCAGGGCTCAAGCCCTCAGCCCAACATTGTTCAACATCTACATGGCACCGCTCACCCACGTCGCCTGACTGCATGAACTCAACATCATCTCCTACACCAACGACACCCAGCTGATCCTCTCCCTCACCGCCAAAACCAACCTCCACGAAGGAATGAAAGCCGTCGCCGAGTGGATGAAGAACAGCCGATTGAAGCTAAACTCGGACACAGCGGAAGTCCTCATCCTCGGCTCCACCCCCTTGGCCTGGGACGACTCCTGGTGGCCGACCGCACTGGGAACAGCTCCAACACCCAACGACCATGCACGCAACCTAGGGTTCATCCTCGACCCTACTCTCTCCATGACAAAGCAGGTCAGCGCCGTCTCGTCCTTGTGCTTCAACACCCTCTGCATGCTCCGCAAGATCTACAGGTGGATCTCCACCAAAACAAGAAGAACGGTCACCAAGGTCCTCGTCAGTAGTAGGCTTGACTACGGTAACGCCCTCTATGCAGGAGCCTCGGCCAAATTCCTGAAACGACTTCAACGCATTCAAAACGCCTCGGCACGCCTGATCCTCGACATCCCTCGCCGCAGCCACATCACACCCCACCTAAGAGACCTGCACTAGCTCCCCATCAACAAGAGGATCACCTTCAAGCTCCTCACCCATGCACACAAGGCACTCCACAACACCGGACCAGCATACCTCAACAGACGACTCAGCTTCTACACCCCCAACCACGAGCTCCACTCCTCCGACCTCGCCCTCGCCACAGTCCCCCGCACCTTCGGCGGCAGATCGTTCTCCCACCTCGCCGCCAAAACCTGAAACACCCTCCCCATCCTTCTATGGCGGACCCATGACCTGCTAACCTTCAGAAGACTCCTCAAGACCTGGCTTTTGGAGCAGTAGCAGCATCCCCCCAGCGCCCTGAGACCCTCACAGGTATGTAGTGAGCTTTACAAATGCTCTGATTGATTGACTTGATGCCGGCGTAGAGTGAGTTTCCTAAGTCCAGCCTGTGGTGATGAATGTGTGGATTACTGTCTTTTTTGACTAAGGGGGGTTCCATTTGAAGGTCTTGCGGAAGATGCTGACTGTTTTGAAGCAGCTGGAGGTGACGGCGTTGACCTGTCGGTTCATGTTGAGTGATGAATCGAGTACAATGCCAAGGTTTTTGCTGTGGTCTGAGGGCGATGATGGGCTTTCGAGGGCGATCAACCACCAGGTGTTGTTCCATGCCGATGGGGTGGTACCAAGAATGAGGACTTCTGTCTTCTTGGCGTTGACCTCAGGCAGCTGTTGGTCATCTAGACTGCAATGTCTTGCAATCCTTTCTGGAAGTTGAGTTTGGCATTGGTGGGGTCTTTGGTGAGGGAGTGGATGAGCTGGGTGTTGCCAGTGTAGCATATGATGTTGAGGCCGTGTTGTCGGACGATGGCAGCGAGGGGGGTCATGTAGATGTTGAAGAGGGTTGGGCTCAGAGACGACCCCTGTGAGACTACGCAGGTAATTTTCGTGGGATCGGAGAGGAAAGGTGGCCGGCTATTCCTTTGACTTCTTCCAGTGAGGAATGATGGGATCCAGTACAAGGCTGTTACTTGTATGCCAGCACGTGTAGTCTGGCGACTAGTGTGCGGTGGGAGACGGTGTTGAAGGCTGCTGATAGGTGGAGGAGGATGAGGGTTGTGGAATGGCCTTGGTCCAGACGGTACAGATGTCATCTATGGCGGCGTGTAGGGTGGTCAGGGTGCTGTGGTTGCTTCGGAATCCAGATTGGGACGGGTCGAGGATGGCGTTCCCTTTGATGAATCATGTCAATTCCCTGTTGACTGTTTTCTCTGCCACTTTGGCTGCGAAGGGGTGGAGCAGGATAAGCTGGTAGTTCTTGAGGTTGGTGGGGTCCGCTGTGGGCTTCTTGAGCAGGGGCCTGACTTCTGTGCGTTTCTAGTCATCTAAGAGGGTGCCTGTTTTGAAGGTGATGTTGATGGTGTGTTGTAGTTTGTGTGCAAATGCTGCTGTGGCTCTGTGGTAAATGTTAAGAAGGGCAGGGGTCAGTGGGGGCCCCCAAGTGGATGCCTTTCATGGTCGAGGCGGTGTCTTCATTCGTGATCGGTGTTCAGTTGAAGATGGTGGGCTGGCTGGTGTCTCTGGGGGGTGGGGATCTGACTGTGGTGTCTGATGGATGGGCGTCAACGTTGTCATTGAGGTTTTTGATTTTGAGGTGGAAGTAGGTTCCGAGTTTGCGGCAGAGGTCTTGGGATGGGGTGATGTCTGTGGCTTTGCTGCATGGGTTGGTGAATTCCTGAATGACACTGAAGAGTTCCATGGAGTTGGTGGAGTTGACGAGGATTTTGTTGTGGATAAATTTCCTCTTGGTGGTTATAATTTGGTTGTGGTAGTCTGTCATGGCGTCCTTGTAGGTGGAGTAGTTTTCTGTTGTCTTGGTGTTTCTCCAGTTCTTCTCCGGGCATCTGCAGGTGCGCCTGGCTTCTTGGAGATCGGTGGTGAACCAGGCGCTTTCCTGGGGTGCTGTTTGCCGGGTTTGCATAGCGGGCAAGCTCGTCTGCGCAGTTGGAGATCCAAGTGTGGAGTCTTCTGGCTGCGCAGTTTGCGTCTGACGCCCAGGTGTGGTTGTCTCGGTTGGGGGTGGAGTTAAGTTGCTTGTCAGTAACTTGCTTCAGTTCTTTCGTGGGGGGCTTGGGGCAGGTTTGGGTGTCTTGCGTTTGTTGACAGTGAAGCGTACGCAGTGGTGGACGGCCCATGGTGGTTGGTTTGTGTGGCTGAAGTGAACGCTGTTTCCTGCAGCGAGGATGGAGTCGAGGGTGAGTCCTGCTCTATTAGCTGGTGTGGTGATGAGTTGTTTAAGTCCGATGTTGGTGAGGTTGTCACAGAGGATGGTGGAGTGGTGGTCTCTGGAGTTGTCGGGGTGGAAGTTCAGGTTCAAAATGAGTATGTAGTTCATTGAGGCGATGGCGTGGAGTGTGATGAAATCAGTGATGGCGGTTGCGAAGGGTGTCTTGGGACCGGGAGGCCTGTAGATGAGTGCCCCTTGGAGTGTGGCATTGGGGCTGATCTGGATCTGGACATGCAGGTGTTCGGCAGCGAGGAAGGTTTTGCTGGAGGTGGTGAGGCGGAGGGTGCTCTTGTGGGCGATGGCGAGGCCGCCTCCCAGGTGGTTTAGGTGGTCCTTCCTCTGGATCTAGTATCCGTCCGTGATGGCGTTGTTGAGGGCGGGGGTGGAGGAGGCGTTAGTCCAGGTCTCCGTGAAGAAGGCAATGTCGAGCGAGAGAGAGTCGAGCAGGCTCCAGATTTCCGTGGCGTATTTGTGTACGGAGCGCACGTTGAGGAGGATGCATGTTAGGGTGTCGCCAGTGCTGGCATCGGGGGTGTTGGAGGCCGGGGTGGTGAAGTTCTGGCGGCAGTGGAGGCAGGGGAACTGGCCATGGGTCGTGTTCGGTGCGGCCTGTTGGCAGTCTCTGAGTCTTCTGGGGTTGAGTGCGAGGAGGGTGGTAGTGTCATATCGGTGGATGGTAGGAGGTCTAGGGTTCCTCGCGCTGGTTGTGGTCGGGTCACGGACAGGCACAGACAGGTCTGCCTTAGGCGTGCCTGCAGCCCGTGGCCGCCATTAAGTATCTCCTTAATTTCAATTCATTTTCTTATACAGAGTATAACACCTATTGACATAGTCATAGAGAGACTCTTACACTTTCTCAATTAGCCATACAGATAGTGTAATACCTATTCACATTCTGATACCTTGACTCCTATATCCTGCCAAATATCTATAACCAGACTGTCACACTCAGTTATCAATCAATCAACATAACTTTATATGATTTTTTACAAAGAAAACCATAAAACCCAAGCAAACACAATTAAAAATGTATTTCACAGGCTTAAAGGAGGCAATGCTGTGTATTCATCATATCCCCAAAAAATATGTACAAAACGTAAACAAATTCAGACATAGAATTACATAATCACAGCCCCAAAAGATGCAGAATGAACAAAATATTATATCAAGCACAGTGAGACCATTCATCAAGGCACTATAAAATACAAGATGGATTACAGGGACTATGTTAAAAACAATCTCATCATTTCAGGATGTTACCTGTTCACCACTCTAAAATACGAACTTTCGTTTAAAGACTTTACTAGTTAGGGAAAACTAAGAGTTGGTGGCTGGAGGTATAGAGAAACAAGATGCAGAAATTACAACTGAAAACTTTTTTCAATACATTAAAAAGTTTAACACAGTTTCCTCAGAAAGACCAAACAGTGTTTGTATTTGTTGTTGGCGCACTTACTACAAAACACAAACTCGGAACTTAGTTGTTTACTCTAAATTTGAAAAAGAGAACAATGATAAGTGGCGAGAATTTCGTGCATATTTATTTGTTGATGAAATATTTGATTTGTCTACAGTGCAGATTGTCTGTATGTACTGTTATGTTAAATTAGAGAATACTAAAATTCCAGCTAGAAGTATTCATAACAAGTTAGAATTGGTATCCATTCCACATGAGCTCAAATTATTTCATGTTTATGAATCAATTCTTGTACAACACATACATCCTTTTCAAGCAGTAGTTTGTATGGAGACAAAGACAGGGAAATTACCTCCAACTGAGCTCCAGAGAGGGCTTAAAGGAAGAGTTGTATATTTAACTTTAGATTTTAAGAAGAATATTGAAACTGTAGGATTAGATAGAGCGATAGAAGAACCATCATCATTTTAATAACTGAGTTTCCAACAAGGAATTGGAAAATGTGGCAAGAGTTAGTAGATGTTAATAAAGTTAAACAAGCAACATTATACCTTGTTGAAAATAATATTTACTATAGAAATGTTGATGTTGCTGAAAATGAAATTTGTACACAAGACAAAACATTAGCATCATGCAGACAGATTGAAAAAGTGGATCAATCCATATCAGAATAAATTTATGAATAGTATAGCATCTACCCACTCCATTCTAAAGAAGTCAGTGGTAATGCTATTGAATTGTTTCAAATGAAGCAAACAAAAGGAAGTCCATTAGGTGTCTGGGGAAAAAGCTGAGAGGCTTGTTGCTTTCTGCAACTGTTTCCTACTGGAGTAGGTGGACGGTATGATCACCGGACTGTACAGATACTATCAGCTGAATACTGCTCAACATGATTATACTCAGAGGATCCAAGATTTTGTCAGTGTATCCATATATAGTACATCTTCTGTTTGAAAGTGATTTGTCTGGACTTTCTTATACTGCGAATCATATATTGAAAGCAGGAGCGAATCTTAAAAATTTGTCTGCTAGGGAATTTGTTGTTAAGGTTCAAGAAAAAGATGAAAACTTGGAATATAACTTAATACATTTGATGGCATGCCAATGGAGAGCAAATGAGAATTGGTATGGTTGTCAAGGAGAACTCAAATGTATGCTGAGAAACATAGGAGCCCCTACTTGGTTTGCTACACTTAGTTATGCTGAATATGCATAGGATGATCTCCCTAACATTTTGAGAGGCAAATTCAAATATTGAGGACATTTAAGTAAAAACAGCAGCAGAACTTTGCTCCTTGGATCCTGCTAATGTTTGTAGATATTTTAATCACAGATTCCAAGCTCGTCTGGCTGTCATCTGTAACAAAGGTAATCCTCACCTTGGTAAAGTAACTGATTTTATTGGGTGTAAAGAGTACCAAGCAAGAGGTGCTCCTCATATTCACATGCTGTCATGGATAAAAGATGCTCCAACATTTTGAACAGAAAGTGATGAGTGCATGCTCTCTTTCATAGAACAGTATGTAACAAGCGACATCCCGAAACAGACTAGGGCCTGAGACAATACGTTCTGCAGTTTCAAACACATGGATATGGGGAATACTCCCAAACAAGATACAGATCTAAAGGAAAATTTCACACAAGATGTCCTGTTGGATTCCCAGAACTTATTATTTCACAAGGAAGAGTAAACAGCTTTTTGTCTGCTGTGAGACATACAGCAACACGAAAGTCACCAAAAACACATACAATCTGATAAGATTGGAGGCATCCAAATACATTAATGACCACAATTAATAGTCTGAAAATTTGTATTTGGAATGCAAATATGGGCATACAATTTGTTGCAGACAATTCTATTGCTGTTGCTCGATATGTCACTTCATACATTACAAAAATCGGAAAAGACTGAGATGAAAGATATGTAGCAAGTGATTCGGGCATATAGGAGTCTACAATAAACTTGTACAGGAAACAAGTTTGGTCGGACTCTTACTGCTGACTTTGAAGCTCCTTCAAGGAGAGTGTACTACATTTGTTGTGCATCTGCCTAGCCATCATCCATCTAAGATGGAAATGGTTATGACCAGCCCTGAGGGCTGCCCAGATCACAACCTGCTGTGTGGCCAAGTGGCCGTGATGGCGCTCCTAAATGGCCACAACATCCAGGCCTTCTGCAGGGCTACAAAATTCCTATTGCAAGTAAAAAGATTGCTACAAGTCCAAGAGATGACTGCTGGTGTCACATCGTTTTTCTCTTCGCAACATTTTATCATCTGTATAGACTGTCCGTGTTATTCTTGGGCACAGAGCTTTCATTATACTTCCCGTACCCACTGCAATTTCTAAAGAATTAACAGCCATAAAGTTTCATTACAAGTCAAAAGACTATTACTAGTTCGGGAGGTATCCTGTGGAGCATCAAAAACACCCTCCACTTGACTCAGATCTACTTTTACATGCCTTTTAGAGCTCTCCCTCCAACTTGCGGAGCACTGAACATTTGTACTTTATTCCACCCACAACAGTGTCTTGTAGGCCCCACTACCTTTTAATACTTTTTTTTACTTTTTAGGTAAATCGTATATCTGCTACACAAAAAGCAAGTTAAAAAAAATTCCTTGTACTGTATTCTTTGCAATGATTTTTATAAGTCTGCAAAATAAAGATTATACAGATTCATATAGCTATACTTAGACTCTGACATCCTTTTGGATAATCATTCAATCAATCAGTCAGGGGATTGTAAGCGTGCTACTCACCCGTGAGGGTCTCAAGGCACTGAGGGGGGATGCAGATCTGCTTGGCCGAAGAGCCAGGTCTTGAGGGTCTTCCTGAAGGTGTTCAGGGAGGGGGCGCGTCTGATATCTGCCGGTAGCTCGTTCCAAGTCTTGGCTGCGATGTGAGAGAAGGATCTTCCATTTGCTCTGACTCTGTGGATGCACGGGGTTTCAGTCAGTGTGAGGTTGGTAGATCGGAGGTTTCTTAAGGGTACGTGGAAGTTGATTCTGTCATTAAGGTATTTTGGCCCGTTGTTGTGTATTCATTTGTAGGCGTGAGTGAGGATTTTGAAGATGACTCTTTTCTCCACGGGGAGCCAGTGGATTCTTCGTAGGTGTTGGCTGATGTGTTCGTGCCGGGGGATGCCTAGGATGAGACCGGTCAGTGTTCAGTATTGTCTGGAGTTTTTGAAGTAGCGACCCTTGACCCTTTACAGGCAGGTCACTCCTCCACGCCACAACAGCACCACCTGCTTGCTGTGTCTCCCAGCCCGCTGCTGCTGCACTGACTAGTGTTCGAGGCCCGTAGGTTGCTCTTATTATTGTTTTGTAATTGTTTGCTCCCTATTGTACTGTTATTTGTTCTCTTGCATTCCCCCATTCCCACTTGTGCCACCTCTGATCCCTGTGCCCCTCTGCCTGCTTGCCTTTCCTCCCGTGGTTCTCCCACCGTTGCGTCCCCTGCAGCCCGCCCCCCGCTCGCTAAACTTCACCTAATGCATTTGCTTTGCATTTCGTGTACTAGTTTATTAGTTTTGCTTTCTTTGCTCCTTTCCCTCTTGCGCCACTTCTGTGCCCTGTGCCCTTTTGCCTTCTTACCCTTGCTGTTCCTCACCCCGTTTTTCCTGCTGCTGAGCCCCTTGCGGCCCTGCCCCCCGCTCGCCCATTCATCCGCTCCCCCCTCCCAGCTGTTCCTCTCTGCCACTCCCCTTCTTAAGACTGCCGCTGCGTGGTAAGGAGAGTGACCCTTGACCCTTTACAGGCAAGTCGCCCCCCCATGCCGCAATAGCACCACCTGCTCACCGTGTCTCCAAGCCCGCTGCTGCTGCATTGACTAGTGTTCGAGGCCCGTAGGTTGCTCAGGTAATTATTTTGTAATTGTTTGCTCCCTATTGTACTGTTATTTGTTCTCTTGCATTCCCCCTGTTCCCCCTCGTGCCATCTCTGTCCCCTGTGCCCTTCTGCCTGCTCGATGTTCCTCCCGTGGTTCTCCCGCCGCCGCGTCCCCTGTGCCCCCGCCACCCCCACTCCCTGCACTTCACCTAGTGCATTTGCTTTGCATTTTGTGTATTAGTTTTGCTTTTCTTTGCTCCTTTCCCTCACTCGCCACTTCTGTGCCCTCTGCCCTTTTTCCTTCTTACCATTGCCGTTCCTCACCCTGTTTTCCCGCCGCTGCGGCCCTTGTGACCCCACCCCCCCCTCCCGCTAGCCCATTCGTCCACTCCCACCTCCCAGCTGCTCCTCCCTCCGACTTCCCCTTCTTATGGCGGGCGCACGCAGTGGGTGCGGCGCTGGGGCGCATAAGGCAAGCCCGTCTGCGCCTGGACCGCGCCCAGCGCCAGTACCCCTGGCCCCCACAAATGCCATGACGCCCAAAACCGCTACGATGCCAGCACCCTCCACGCACTCAACACCGGACGATCACACATCTGCTTCCTGGCTGCCCCGAACTGCCGGAACTGCAGCTTCACCAGCATGTGATCCGTCAAGCCACCCACCGTAAAGGAACGTAACCACCTCAGATGCATCCTTCTCAACACCCGCTCCGCCCGCAAACACGCCGTTGAACACAGGGACCTACTCAACTCAACCTCCCTAGACATTGCCTTCCTGACAGAGACCTGGCTGAACCCCTCCTTGGCACCTCACATCGCCATAGCCATCCCGGACAGCTCAAAGATTACCCGCAGGGACCGCACCATTGGTGCAGGATGAGGAATCGCCATTGTCCACAGGAACACTCTCAGAGTCTCAACCAACTCAACGACACCCTCAGCACTACCAAACACCTGCACTTCCACACCGAACCCAACACCACCCTAAGAGGAATTCTTGTCTACAGACCCCCCAGTCCCTGACCACATGTCAGCGACCCCATCGCCACCTTTGTAAGTACTCAAGCCCTTGCCTCCACAGACTACATCCCTCTCGGGGACCTGAACTTCCACCCCGAGAACAACAATGACAGCAACTCCACCACCCTGATCGACAACCTCGCCAAACTCAGACTCAGACAACCCATCACAACACGTACTCACTCCACCGGCCACACGCTTGACCCCATCTTCACTGCAAGCTTCCACATCTCCTTCAACCACACCGAACTCCATTGGACTGAGCATCGCTGCATCCACTTCACCTTCCAGAAACCCACCACACACCACCGCACCCAACAGATCCCCCGTCGTTGCTGGAGCACAGTCACCAAAGACCAGCTAACCACCACCCTCACCCAGAGCCCACCCGCCTACCCCACTGACCCCGACTCCGCCGCCCACATCCTCAGACATGGATCGATGACTGCGCCATCACCCTCGCCCCGATCAAGAAACCCTCCAACAGGCACACCAGCAAGAAAGCCAGCTGGTTCACTGAAAACCTCCAGGCCTCCAAGCAAACCTGCAGTAAGCTAGAGAAGAAATGGCACCATGAACAGACAACGGACAGCTACGCAGCCCACAAGAAAGCCACCCGCAGACACCACCACCTCATCAGATACGCCAAAAGGGTCTCCTTCAAAGACCGCCTAAACAACAATGCACACAACAGCAAAGAGCTCTTTAACATAGTGAAGGAACTCTCCAACCCCAGCTTCAACACCAACGACATCCCACCTTCGCAAGACCTGTCCGACTCCCTTGCCACCTTATTCCATCGCAATAGCGCAGACATCCACCACAGCTACAACGTGCGACTACCCCGATAACCACTGAGACCTCCGTCCCCACGGCTACCATCCACACCGATCCCCTGCTCTCCTGGACCAACATAAGCGACAACGACACCATCCAAATCATGAGCACCATCCACTCTGGATCTTCATCAGACCCAAGCCCACACCACATCTTCAACAAAGCCGGCACCACCATCGCACCCCATCTTCGGAAAGCCATCAACATCTCCTTCGAGAAAGCGACCTTCCTGGAGAGCTGGAAGCATGCCGAGTTCAACGCCTTACTCAAAAAACCCAAGGCCGACCCCAAGGACCTCAAGAACTTCTGTCCCATCTCTCTGCTCCCTTTCCCAGCGAAGGTCATGGAGAAGACCGTCAACAGACAACTGACCCGAGACGGACCTAGATATCCCGGGAGACCAAGTGGGGTAAAACTCTTACATATAGCGGAGGGTGGATGGGGCTCACGAGCATCAGCACCTTTACATGCCTAGCCCATCCATCTATTTCAGGATAGTTTGAGACACATTGATCCGTAATGTAGAGTGTGCAAGAGAGGACGACCAGGAGACGGAAAGTGGGAGGGTGGGACAAAGGGGTAGTTGGGGATTAGAAGTTATGTAACTCAAGATCTTGATGGTTAAAGCTTATAAATGAGATTAATCAGAGCCTGGATGAGAAAACAACACAAACTGGAACAGATACGGAATGTATAAACATTAAGGATGAAAACGGAAAAGACTGATATGTAAACTGCTGTGACAATGTACAGTAATGTATAACACTATGTGCCAGTCAAGAATAAAGAGTTAAAAAAAAAAAAACAGACAACTGACCCGCTACCTCAAGGAGAACAGCATCCTGGACCCTTCCCAGTCCGGGTTCCGCAGCAACCACAGCACTGAAACTGCCCTCATCGCCGCCACCGATGACATCAGGGCCCTGCTAGACAACCGAGAAACCGCGGCCCTCATCCTCCTGGACCTGTCAGCCGCCTTCGACACTGTCTGCCACTGCACCCTATACACACGCCTCCACAACCCTGGGATCTGAGACAAGGCTCTGGACTGAACGACCACCTTCCTCTCTGGCAGAACCCAGAGTGTCCGCCTCCCTCCTTTCTGCTCCGGAACCATCGAGATCATCTGAGGCGTACCCCAGGGGTCAATCCCTCAGCCCAACATTGTTCAACATCTACATGGCACCGCTCGCCCACGTCGCCCGACTGCATGAACTCAACATCATCTCCTACGCCAACGACACCCAGCTGATCCTCTCCCTCACCGCCAAAACCAACCTCCACGAAGGAATGAAAGCCGTCGCCGAGTGGATGAAGAACAGCCGATTGAAACTAAACTCGGACACAACGGAAGTCCTCATCCTCCGCTCCACCCCCTTGGCCTGGGACGACTCCTGGTGGCCGACCAAACTGGGAACAGCTCCAACAACCAACGACCATGCACGCAACCTAGGGTTCATCCTCGACCCTACTCTCTCCATGACAAAGCAGGTCAGCGCTGTCTCGTCCTTCTGCTTCAACACCCTCTGCATGCTCTGCAAGATCTACAGGTGCATCTCCACCAAACAAGAAGAACGGTCACCAAGGTCCTCATCAGCAGTAGGCTGGACTCCGGTAACGCCCTCTATGCAGGAGCCTCGGCCAAATTCCTGAAACGACTTCAACGCATTCAAAACGCCTCGGCACGCCTGATCCTCGACATCCCTCGCCGCAGCCACATCACACCCCACCTAAGAGACCTGCACCAGCTCCCCATCAACAAGAGGATCACCTTCAAGCTCCTCACCCACGCACACAAGGCACTCCACAACACTGGACCAGCATACCTCAACAGACGGCTCAGCTTCTACACCCCCAACCACCAGCTCCATTCCTCCGACCTCGTCCTCGCCACATTCACCCGCATCCGAAGAGTGACCTTCGGCGGCAGATCGTTCTCCCACCTTGCCGCCAAAACCTGGAACACCCTCCCCATCCTCCTACGGCAGACCCAGGACCTGCTAACCTTCAGAAGACTTCTCAAGACCTGGCTATTTGAGCAGTAGCAGCACCCCCCCCAGCGCCTTGAGACCCTCACAGGTATGTAGTGCGCTTTACAAATGCTCTGATTGACTGATTGATTCACTTGATGCCGGCATAGAGTGAGTTTCCTTAGTCAGGCCTGTGGTGATGAATGTGTGGATGACTGTCTTTTTTGACTAAGGGGGGATCCATTTGAAGGTCTTGCGGAAGATGCTGACTGTTTTGAAGCAGCTGGAGGTGACGGCGTTGACCTGTCGGTTCATGTTGAGTGATGAATCGAGTACAATGCCAAGGTTTTTGCTGTGGTCTGAGGGCGACGGTGGGCTTCCGAGGGCGGTCAATCACCAGGTGTTGTCCCATGCCGAGGAGGTGGTACCAAGAATGAGGACTTCTGTCTTCTTGGCGTTGACCTCAGGCAGCTGTTGGTCATCTAGACTGCAATGTCTTGCATTCCTTTCTGGAAGTTGAGTTTGGCATTGGTGGGGTCTTTGGTGAGGGAGTGGATGAGCTGGGTGTCGCCAGTGTAGCATATGATGTTGAGGCCGTGTTGTCGGACGATGGCAGCGAGGGGGGCCATGTAGATGTTGAAGAGGGTCGGGCTCAGAGACGACCCCTGTGAGACTACGCAGGTAATTTTCGTGGGATCGGAGAGGAAAGGTGGCCAGCTGATCATTTGACTTTTTCCGGTGAGGAATGATCGGATCCAGTACAAGGCTGTTCCTTGTATGCCAGCACGTGTAGTCTGGCGACTAGTGTGCGGTGGGAGACGGTGTTGAAGGATGCTGATAGGTGGAGGAGGATGAGGGCTGTGGAGTGGCCTTGGTCCAGACGGTACAGATGTCATCTATGGCGGCGTGTAGGGTGGTCAGGATGCTGTGGTTGCTTCGGAATCCGGATTGGGACGGGTTGAGGATGGCGTTCCCTTTGATTAATCATGTCAATTCCCTGTTGACTGTTTTCTCTGCCACTTTGGCTGCTGCGAAGGGGAGGAGCAGGATGAGCTGGTAGTTCTTGAGGTCGGTGGGGTCCGCTGTGGGCTTCTTGAGCAGGGGCCTGACTTCTGTGCGTTTCTAGTCGTCTAAGAGGGTGCCTGTTTTGAAGGTGGTGTTGATGGTATGTTGTAGTTTGTGTGCAAGTGCTGCTGTGGCTCTGTGGTAAATGTGAGGAGGGCAGGGGTCAGTGGGGGCCCCCAAGTGGATGCCTTTCATGGTCGAGGCGGTGTCTTCATTCGTGATCGGTGTTCAGTTGAAGATGGTGGGCTGGCTGGTGTCTCTGTGGGGACGGGGATCTGACTGTGGTGTCTGGTGGATGGTCGTCAAAGTTGTCATTGAGGTTTTTGATTTTGAGGGGGAAGTAGGTTCCGAGTTTGCGGCAGAGGTCTTGGGATGGGGTGATGTCTGTGGCTTTGCTGCATGGGTTGGTGAATTCCTGAAATACACTGAAGAGTTCCTTGGAGTTGGTGGAGTTGACGAGGATTTTGTTGTGGATAAATGTCCTCTTGGTGGTTGCAATTTGGTTGTGGTACTCTGTCATGGCGTCCTTGTAGGGGGAGTAGTTTTCTGTTGTCTTGGTGTTTCTCCAGTTCTTCTCCAGGCATCTGCAGGTGCGCCTGGCTTCTTGGAGATCGGTGCTAAACCAGGCGCTTTCCTGTGGTGCTGTTTGCCGGGTTTGCATAGCGGGCAAGCTCTTCTGCGCAGTTGGAGATCCAAGTTTGGAGTCCTCTGGCTGCGCAGTTTGCTTCTGACGCCCAGGTTTGGTTGTCTCGGTTGGGAGTGGAGTTAAGTTGCTCGTCAGTAACATGCTCCAGTTCTTTTGTGGGGGGCTTGGGGCAGGTTGGGTGTCTTGCGTTTGTTGACAGTGAAGTGTACGCAGTGGTGGTTGGTCCATGGTGGTTGGTTTGTGTGGCTGAAGTGAATGCTGTTTCCTTCAACGAGGATGGGGTCGAGGGTGAGTCCTGCTCTATGAGCTGGTGTGGTGATGAGTTGTTTAAGTCCGATGTTGGTGAGGTTGTCACAGAGGGTGGTGGAGTGGTGGTCGCTGGAGTTGTCGAGGTGGAAGTTCAGGTCCAAAATGAGTATGTAGTTCATTGAGGCGATGGCGTGGAGTGCAATGAAATCAGTGATGGCGGTTGCGAAGGGTGTCTTGGGACCGGGAGGCCTGTAGATGAGTGCCCCTTGGAGTGTGGCATTGGGGCTGATCTGGATCTGGACATGCAGGTGTTCGGCGGAGAGGAAGGTTTTGCTGGAGGTGGTGAGCGGAGGGTGCTCTTGTGGGCGATGGCGAGGCCGCCACCCAGGTGGTTTGGGTGTTCCTTCCTCTGGATCTGGTATCCGTCCGGCATGGCGTTGTTGATGTCGGGGGTGGAGGAGGCGTTAGTCCAGATCTCCGTGAAAAAGGCAATGTCGAGCGAGAGAGAGTCGAGTAGGCTCCAGATTTCCATGGCGTATTTGTGTACGGAGCGCACGTTGAGGAGGATGCATGTTAGGGTGTCGCCGGTGCTGGCATCGGGGGTATTGGAGGCCGTGGTGGTGAAGTTCTGGCGGCAGAAGGCAGGAGAACTGGCTATGGGTCGTGTTCGGTGAGGCCTGTTGGCAGTCTCTGAGTCTTCTGGGGTTGAGTGCGAGGAGGGTGGTAGTGTCATATCGGTGGATGGTCGGAGGTCTAGGGTTCCTCGCGCTGGTTGTGGTCGGGTCACGGACAGGCGCAGACAGGTTTGCCTTAGGCATGCCTGCAGCCCGTGGCCGCCATTAAGTATCTCCTTAATTTCAATTCATTTTCTTATACCGAGTGTAACACCTATTGACATAGTCATAGAGAGACTCTTACACTTTCTCAATTAGCCATACAGATAGTGTAATACCTATTCACATTATGATACCTTGACTCCTACATCCTGACACATATCTATAACCAGACTGTCACACTCTGTCAGTTATCAATCAATCAACAACACTTTATTTGATTTTTACAAAGAAAACCATAAAACCCAAGCAAACACAATTAAACATGTATATCACAGGCTTTAAGGAGGCAATGCTGTGTAGGGAAAACTAAGAGTTGGTAGCTGGAGGTATAGAGGAACAAGATGCAGAAATTACAACTGAAAACTTTTTTCAATACATTAGAAAGTTTAACACAGTTTCCTCAGAAAGACCAAACAGTGTTTGTATTTGTTGTTGGCGCACTTACTACAAAACACAAACTCGGAACTTAGTTGTTTACTCTAAATTTGAAAAAGAGAACAATAATAAGTGGCAAGAATTTGGTGCATATTTATTTGTTGATGAAATATTTGATTTGTCTACAGTGCAGATTGTCTGTATGTACTGTTATGATACATTAGAGAATACTAAAATTCCAGCTAGAAGTATTCATAACAAGTTAGAATTTGTATCCATTCCACATGAGCTCAAATTATTGAATGTTTATGAATCAATTCTTGTACAACACATACATCCTTTACAAGCAGTAGTTTGTATGGAGACAAAGACAGGGAAATTACCTCCAACTGAGCTCCAGAGAGGGCTTAAAGGAAGAGTTGTATATTTAACTTTCGATTTTAAGAAGAATATTGAAACTGTAGGATTAGATAGAGCGATAGAAGAACCATCATCATTTTAATAACTGAGGTTCCAACAACAAATCGTAAAATGTGGCAAGAGTTAGTAGATGTTGATAAAGTTAAACAAGCAACATTATACCTTGTTGAAAATAATATTTACTATAGAAATGTTGATGTTGCTGAAAATGAAATTTGTACACAAGACGATACATTAGCATCATGCAGACAGATTGAAAAAGTGGATCAATCCATGTCAGAATACATTTATGAACAGTATAGCATCTACCCACTCCATTCTAAAGAAGTCAGTGGTGATGCTATTGAATTGTTTCAAATGAAGCAAATAAAAGGAAGTCCTTTAGGTGTCTGGGGAAAAAGCTGAGAGGCTTGTTGCTTTCTGCAACTGTTTCCCACTGGAGTAGGTGGACGGTATGTACCGATACTATCAGCTGAATACTGCTCAACATAATTATACTCAGAGGATCCAAGATTTTGTCAGTGTATCCATATATAGTTCATCTTCTGTTTGAAAGTGATTTGTCTGGACTTTCTTATACTGCGAATCATATATTGAAAGCAGGAGCAAATCTTTAAAATTTGTCTGCAAGGGAATTTGTTGTTAAGGTTCAAGAAAAAGATGAAAACCTGGAATATAACTTAATAAATTTGATGGCATGCCAATGGAGAACAAATGACAATTGGTATGGTTGTAAAGGAGAACTCAAATGTATGCTGAGAAACATAGGAGCACCTACCTGGTTTGCTACACTTAGTTATGCTGAATATGCACAGGATGATCTCCCTAACATTTTGAGAGGCAAATTCAAATATTGAGGACATTTAAGTAAAAACAGCAGCAGAACTTTGCTCCTTGGATCCTGCTAATGTTTGTAGATATTTTAATCACAGATTCCAAGCTCTGCTGGCTGTCATCTGTAACAAAGGTAATCCTCACCTTGGTAAAGTAACTGATTTTATTGAGTGTAAAGAGTACCAAGCAAGAGGTGCTCCTCATATTCACATGCTGTTATGGATAAAAGATGCTCCAACATTTTGAACAGAAAGTGATGAGTGCATGCTCTCTTTCATAGAACAGTTTGTAACAAGCGACATCCCAAAACAGACTAGGGCCTGAGACAATAAGTTCTTCAGTTTCAAACACATGGATATGGGGAATACTCCCAAACAAGATACAGATCTAAAGGAAAATTTCACACAAGATGTCCTGTTGGATTCCCAGGACTTATTATTTCACAAGGAAGAGTGAACAGCTTTTTGTCTGCAGTGAGACATACAGCAACACGAAAGTCACCCAAAACACATACAATCTGATAAGATTGGAGGCATCCAAATACATTAATGACCACAGTTAATAGTCTGAAACGTTTTTATTTGGAATGCAAATATGGGCATACAATTTGTTGTCGACAATTCTATTGCTGTTACTCGATATATCACTTCATACATTACAAAAATCGGAAAAGACTGAGAAGAAAGAGATGTAGCAAGTGATTAGGGCAGATAGGAGTCTACAATAAACTTGTACAGCTTCAGCTTAAAAATGTTATCGTATAGGAAGATTGGTTCTTATTAAGACTCTGACAAGTTGAGCTCAGCAAGTTTATATTCTACGTCTAGGGGAATAGTTTGGGTAGTTTTAGGGCTTGCAAGTACATAAAATCGAGTGTTAGAGTCTTTACCGTAAATTCAGGGTATTATTTATAAGCCCCTTCTAGTGCCGCAGTGCGAAAAGGGAGGTGGGGCACGAGAAACCCCATCCTAATCCTTTAAAAACCCTATCTATCTATCTATCTATCTATCTATCTATCTATCTATCTAAAAAACATGAAGAAAAAATCAAGGCTAGAAAGGCGCATAAGTTTGCCAGGGATCTGGCGGACTATGAGAATTGCCAGATTTTTACGTTCTCCTGCAAATACGATTTAAACAAACGAAAGCAATACAGTCAAGATAAGAACATCAATGCCAATAATAGCGCAGAGCCATCTATGAGCATCAATGATGATTCTTCAAATACTGACACGATATCTGTCACAAGTGGCTCAAGCGGCAGCACAGAGTTTATCAACACTAAAAAGCCTATTCTAAATATGAGTGAGGAACTTGATTTTTTACTGGCAGAGAGACTCAAAACATTGCGCCCGAGACAATTAAGACAGCCACAAGAAGACACAGGAACAAACGCCGGAGGGAACAGCTCAAAAGGCGCAAAAACTGCCACAAAGAAGAAAACCTTTTGGCAGAGGAACCACCGTTAAATGACAACAGTATTGTAAACTTATCTAATGTGGTCCTAACGAAGGCTGAACAACAACTCCTGCCATTAGGGCTGAATTTCTGCCCTGGTGAGGACTTTAATTATGTGAGGACTCGCATAGACGTATATTGCTTTATTCGCAAGCTCAAGCTAAAAAAATATTTTGCATTAAAAATGATAAAAATAAAGACATGGCTTGTCGAATCATGTGAGAACAGCTGAGGAGGGGAGAGTGATTTTACCAACTCTAAGAGCATCTGATGTTGCTGGTGTAATTACTATGCATGATTTACTTGAGGGAGAACAGGAAATGTCAGAGGAGGGGTCGGCTGACCCAGTTGACATCTCCACACAAGAGAGACTACTCAAAATAGATTTTGTCCAGCGAGGGGCAGGAATTAGTCCATTCAAGAATAAGTCTAGTTTTTTGCCCCCAATGCCAAAAGATGCTATAGACACTTACCACGACATGATTGTAAATGATTTGAAAAAATTAAACACTAATGTCAGGAAACACAAACAACAACGAGGTATCTTTTTTAGAAAAAGAGCATATGATAAATTGGTTAAAAAGTTGGGAGACAACTGTGAGGTGATCATAAAAAAGTCTGATAAAGGCGGTAATCTAGTACTATGGCCCAAAAAGGATTACATAGCTGAGGCACAGAAGCAGCTAAGCGATGTAACATGCTATCAGAAAAGCTCAATGAAAGAATATGAAAGAGCGAGGGAAACCCTACAAAAATATTTAATGCAATGGAGAAGGGAAGGGCTTCTCTCTAATGAGGAAAGCAAGATCCTCAACAAGGAACACCCGGTGTTGCCCATCTTGTATCTTATTCCCAAGATACATAATGGGGTAACACTGGTACCGGGAAGACCAATTATTTCTGCTATCAACAGCGCCGGTGAGAATATTGGTCAATATATTGACCATTTCTTACAAGATTCAGTTAAATCACTCCCCAGCTACATTAAAGATACAGGTGATTTCCTGACTAAAATGAATGATGTGACATGGTCAAAGGATTCTTATCTGATAACATTGGATATAGAATCCCTATACACGAGCATAGACCACACGCAAGGCCTGGAAGCAGTCAAATATTTTCTATCATCATGACCAATAGAGCTCTATGGCCACAAAAAAGTCATTATTGAACTTATTGGTTGGTGCCTCAATAATAATTTCTTCCTCTTTAACAATGTCCTGTTTAAACAACTTAGAGGTGTTGCCATGGGGGCCTGTTTTTCCCCCAGCTACGCGTGTGTACACGTCGGCTGGTGGGAGGAGCAGGTCCTCAGGCGCAAACACCTTGCACAGTTAGAGGAGAATGTATCCACATATTATAGATACATTGACAATGTCTTTTTGATATGGCGAGGTGACTTAGCATCAGCAAAGAAATTTATTGAAGACATCAACATTAATGACTTAGATTTAAAGTTCACTTTACACATTCATACAACACAAATTGATTTTTTAGATGTTAGACTCCATGTCGAGAACTCCAGACTTGAAAGCACGATGTTTAGGAAACCTAGGGCAGGAATTATAACGCTTTTATGCAAATAGTTCACATCCTAGGCATTTGTTGGCCAACATACCCTATGGAGAAATCCTCAGACTAAAACGCATATGTAGCAATGATGAGGATTTCAAGACCTGTCAAGAAGAAATGCGGGTTAGACTCAGCAAGAGGGGGTACAGTGATCAAATCATCAATGACGCTATAAGAAAAGCTCAAGAGCGCCCAAGATCTAGTATGTTTAAGACGGAAACCAACATAGTAACAGATAAGAATGAAAATTCAGATAGCCCTAGGTTAGGTTCAAACGATGCACAACATGTCAAGCGTGTAAATTTGGGTGCAATAAAACATCATATACGACTCCATTTGATGCATCTCCAGTAGCTATTAAGGGCAGTTATAACTGCAAAACAAATTTTGCCGTATAAGTCCTGACGTGTACCTGTGGCCTGAGATATGTGGGAAGCACAAGGCTACAGGTACACGTCAGGATACTACAACATCTGAGAGCTATCCTCCACCATGATTTAGCTTACCCAGTGGCACGACACTTTAACAAATGTCACAACAAGGATATAAATTCCCTGTCTTATTTTGTTATTGGGGCAGTACCAGCTAGCAAAAGAGGGGGCAATTGAGACAGACAATTGAGACAGTTGGAAACTAAGTTTATCCTCGAACTTGACAATAAATGGCCACGGGGTTTAAATAACGCGGAAAACATGCATACATATTTATAAGTACGGCATATAACTGTAAACTGGGAATATCATAGGCCACTGTAAGAATGATGAGATACTACCGGTCGTTGCTCATAGAACATAAAAGTATAAAAGAATATCTGTAAAACATGCCAGAATTAGGTATTCTCTCTCAGAATTTCAACAAACAATGATGGTATTATATTTTTAAGCAATTTTACAAATCTTTTATATATATTTTTAATAGTGGTTTTTTTTATCCGGCTGGGTTTAAAATTTTACACTGTTGAGATTGTAAGAAATGAATTTTGCTTTTTAAAGATATAAATCTATCTATCATGTTTGTTAATGTACATTTTTATGAAAATGCACTTTATATTTATTGTTGGCTTAATTTTGCACATATCTCGTAGCACTTTATTTATGATATTTGCACTAGATATATGAAGGAGGCACTAGAGCACTTTTTGCGTATTTACACAAGATAATTTTGGGATCAATAAGTTGATCAACATAACATGATGAGTTTAGAAATATTAAGACATGATAAATATTCAACTCTACAGTGGACAAATAGAGATGTGATTACAACATCCTGGATTTATCCAGCTAAAAAATGGTTTAATTAGATAACATTATTTAAATAGCAGCATTTATACTGCAAGATGTTCTAATA
Organism: Lissotriton helveticus; assembly: GCF_964261635.1. Taxonomy (NCBI): domain Eukaryota; kingdom Metazoa; phylum Chordata; class Amphibia; order Caudata; family Salamandridae; genus Lissotriton; species Lissotriton helveticus. The sequence goes on along the minus strand of NC_136071.1, from coordinate 640,758,763 downwards.
ATGTAACTGCACGTTTATATTAAGTACTATATTTGTCAATATATATCATTGCATTCAGGCAGAAATAATAACTCATACAGCAGGTACGTGCCATAGTCTGTTGTTACTGTTTAGGACCACATGACCCAAATGATCACCTGTGAGGGGGCTTGCACTGTGTTAAGCACAAAATAAAAAGTGAAAAAAAGCATACGGATAGCTGAATGTGATCAAGGGCTCTTGAAGCCCGAAACGCGTCTTGCTGGCTGTGGTGTAAGAACATGAATAAAACTTTACCTTGCCTGAAAAGCTGTGGTCGGTCTGAGTTCCTGCTTCGCCGCACGACGGAAGTGGTTGGAATTGCTGGTGCATATATATATATATATATATATATATATATCTTCACTTTGAAATTCACTGAAAAAAACATAGGTTTCACACCAGTTATAGTTAGCTGAACATTTTACTCATACAAAACCATTGAAATTCCCACGTTATAGTTAGTTGGACTCACTATAACTCGCGCGCCCGCAATCCACTGCTGATGATATTACATCATTCATGACATGGTCAGTGACATCACTGATGACATCTCAAATGACATCACTGATGACATCACTGATGACATCTCATTTGACATCACTGATCACATCACTGATGACATCATTCATGTGACAATACGATGCACCTCCTCACACTCTAATCTAACCTTTGATACATCCAGTGTTAAATACAGACTACCATTCCAGAAACCATTGACACACCAATACCAGTTACTACATACACACTCACTGATTCCTAAGTCTACACACATATCCACTCATTCACACATACAATCACTCATACATACAGTCAGTCATCAATGCATCACTATTATATGGACTCATACACCTATGCAGACACTCACACACTGTCACTCATTCATAGAGTTACTCACACACCTAGTTAGTCATGCAAAGAATCAATCACACTCCCATTTCCTCATCTATACAGTTATACACACTAAACCTTACTTATTCAAACATAGATTAACACATACTTACTCTCTTTTACAATCACTGATAGAACTACACATTAATCCATACAGTCACTTACGCAATCACAGGCTTTCATGTATAGTCATTTATATATGCCAACTCTCACATGCACTGTGTTTTATATATGTACTTACTTGGACATGTAGCACTGAGAAATCCATTCACTCACCAACACACCCATGCACACAGTCAACCGCCCATACAGCTCTTTCCTCATGCACCCTTGAACCCATTTACCAAGTGAATCAACTGCTCACACATCTATGCACAGAGTCACACACCTCCCAGGCACCCACACACACTCAGCCTCACATACATATACTTGGGCAACCAATCAATAACCCATATAGCCACTCATATAGCTACTGATCAACACGTGCAGCAGCTTACACAACAACAGACATAATGATGCACACATTCAGACAGTTTAGTGACTAACCCATGCATTCAGTAAGACACATTTAATCCCCCACTCATACAGTCAGTCACGCACCTACTAAATCCATTATCCAGACACTCATACATACAATCATTCTTCAATATGTTAAACACATTTTAACTTTACAGGAACACACAGACACTGGATGATGTCATCAGTGATGTCATCAGTGATGTCATTTGAGATGTCATCAGTGATGTCATCAGTGATGTCACTGACCATGTCATGAATGATGTAATATGTGACATCCTCAGCAGTGGATTGCGGGCGCGCGAGTTATAGTGAGTCCAACTAACTATAACGTGGGAATTTCAATGGTTTTGTATGAGTAAAATGTTCAGCGAACTATAACTGGTGTGAAACCTATGGTTTTTTCAGTGAATTTCAAAGGTTTTTTAAATGCTAATTCCTAACTATAACAAATGTGAAACCTATGGTTTTTTCAGTGAATTTCAAAGGTTTTTTAAATGCTAATTCCTAACTACAACGATTGTGAAACCTCTGGTTTTTTCAGTGAATTTCAAAGGTTTGTTAAAAGCTAATTCCTTTGTATATCGAGTTTGTAACATACGATTTTTAGGTTTTTTTACTAGCTGTTTTGTATAAGTATTAATTATTATTAATTTATTTAAAAAAATATTTTTTTCAATGTATTTTTCGTTTTTTATCATTTTTCCCTGGTGCGCTCATGGTGCGCGCACCGGTAAGCTTACCCGTATCATTTCGACTTGGAGCACTCAGGGTGCGCGCTCCGGTAAGCTCTCCCGAGAGCGCAGCGAGAGTGCTAGTTCTGCGTTCGTAAAAAAAAAAAAATGTATGAAAAGTAAATAATAATGCAAGACATTCAGTACCATGCTTATGAAAGTAGGATTTTTGATTTTCCGAATGAAAATGGTTTTGCATTTCCGTAAAGCTACCAAAACGTCACTCAGGCGCGCCGCGAATGTTTATGAATCAATTCTTGTACAACACATACATCCTTTACAAGCAGTAGTTTGTATGGAGACAAAGACAGGGAAATTACCTCCAACTGAGCTCCAGAGAGGGCTTAAAGGAAGAGTTGTATATTTAACTTTCGATTTTAAGAAGAATATTGAAACTGTAGGATTAGATAGAGCGATAGAAGAACCATCATCATTTTAATAACTGAGGTTCCAACAACGAATCGGAAAATGTGGCAAGAGTTAGTAGATGTTGATAAAGTTAAACAAGCAACATTATACCTTGTTGAAAATAATATTTACTATAGAAATGTTGATGTTGCTGAAAATGAAATTTGTACACAAGACGATACATTAGCATCATGCAGACAGATTGAAAAAGTGGATCAATCCATGTCAGAATACATTTATGAACAGTATAGCATCTACCCACTCTATTCTAAAGAAGTCAGTGGTGATGCTATTGAATTGTTTCAAATGAAGCAAATAAAAGGAAGTCCATTAGGTGTCTGGGGAAAAAGCTGAGAGGCTTGTTGCTTTCTGCAACTGTTTCCCACTGGAGTAGGTGGACAGTATGTACAGATACTATCAGCTGAATACTGCTCAACATAATTATACTCAGAGGATCCAAGATTTTGTCAGTGTATCCATATATAGTTCATCTTCTGTTTGAAAGTGATTTGTCTGGACTTTCTTATACTGCGAATCATATATTGAAAGCAGGAGCAAATCTTAAAAATGTGTCTGCAAGGGAATTTGTTGTTAAGGTTCAAGAAAAAGATGAAAACCTGGAATATAACTGAATAAATTTGATGGCATGCCAATTGAGAACAAATGACAATTGGTATGGTTGTAAAGGAGAACTCAAATGTATGCTGAGAAACATAGGAGCACCTACCTGGTTTGCTACACTTAGTTATGCTGAATATGCACAGGATGATCTCCCTAACATTTTGAGAGGCAAATTCAAATATTGAGGACATTTAAGTAAAAACAGCAGCAGAACTTTGCTCCTTGGATCCTGCTAATGTTTGTAGATATTTTAATCACATATTCCAAGCTCTGCTGGCTGTCATCTGTAACAAAGGTAATCCTCACCTTGGTAAAGTAACTGATGTTATTGAGTGTAAAGAGTACCAAGCAAGAGGTGCTCCTCATATTCACATGCTGTTATGGACAAAAGATGCTCCAACATTTTGAACAGAAAGTGATGAGTGCATGCTCTCTTTCATAGAACAGTTTGTAACAAGCGACATCCCAAAACAGACTAGGGCCTGAGACAATAAGTTCTGCAGTTTCAAACACATGGATATGGGGAATACTCCCAAACAAGATACAGATCTAAAGGAAAATTTCACACAAGATGTCCTGTTGGATTCCCAGGACTTATTATTTCACAAGGAAGAGTGAACAGCTTTTTGTCTGCAGTGAGACATACAGCAACACGAAAGTCACCCAAAACACATACAATCTGATAAGATTGAAGGCATCCAAATACATTAATGACCACAGTTAATAGTCTGAAACGTTTTTATTTGGAATGCAAATATGGGCATACAATTTGTTGTCGACAATTCTATTGCTGTTACTCGATATATCACTTCATACATTACAAAAATCGGAAAAGACTGAGAAGAAAGAGATGTAGCAAGTGATTAGGGCAGATAGGAGTCTACAATAAACTTGTACAGCTTCAGCTTAAAAATGTTATCGTATAGGAAGATTGGTTCTTATTAAGACTCTGACAGGTTGAGCTCAGCAAGTTTATATTCTACGTCTAGGGGAATAGTTTGGGTAGTTTTAGGGCTTGCAAGAACACAAAATCAAGTGTTAGGGTCTTTACCGTAAATTCAGGGTATTATTTATAAGCCCCTTCTAGTGCCGCAGTGCAAAAAGGGAGGTGGGGCACGAGAAACCCCATCCTAATCCTTTAAAAACCCTGGGGCCCAAGTGATGTAATTAAGGAGACGGAGCATGCATCCCCCCTCATCGAGCCTTTCAAGGACACAGAGACCCCATCCCTGGGCCCAGTACTGTAATTAAGGGCGAGGGGCACCAGTCCCACTCTCTGATCCATAAAAGACTCCAAACTAAACTTTAAAGGGATGGGGCAGTATGGCCCTCCTCCCTGAGTCGGTGAAGGCCCCGGGGACACTGTAGACTGGGCCGTTCTATTACTGCGTCCCTGTCCACAAGAGCCTGGGCAGGGAAACATATGTTTGGTCCAGCCTTGCAGGAGCATTTTTAAATCTCTCGCTGGGTGGGAGAAGACATGGCTTTCCTGGCCCCCAATGTATTGTTTGATGGGTGTCCTGGGTGAGCACCAGGGCACCCAACTAAAAGAAACAGATGAGGTCCCCAGGGCCTATTACCACTCGGTGGATGGGGGCAGTGCACCTTCCTTTCCTTTATAAGCAAATTCAGCCACAGTGGACGGGTCACTGGGGCCAATCAAGGCATGGAGAGGGTGACCGCACTCCCCCCCCCATAATAATGAAATTTGGCCCAAAGATAGGGGCTCATTAAGACTCCATATATGTTTTGGCCCTGGGTGATGGGATCCAGGAGCCAATATTGGCTATCGGAAAGGGGCAGTATCCTGAAGGCCATGCACTGTGTGGAGTTGGCCAGGCCGTGCATCCAACCCATTGCCATAGCACATTGTGGGGTCGGCTGTCCGCTGGGTGGTTAGCAGAAGGGCCTATCCTTGCAGCCAACACAACACTGCACACAACGGGAGGCCGTGTATGGCATGTAGTTGGCTGCCCGCCGGAGGTAAAAACAATTGAAATTCACCTGTTATAGGTTTCTAAAGTAATTATAACTAGAGCCCTAAGGAAACTATAACTCGTGCTGCTCCCATGCACTCCTAAATATCCCACATATTACATCACTCATGACATCTTCTATGACATTATTGATAATATCACTGCAACATTTGCAATCAAATTGTTGGTGGGAAAACTGTGCATGGTGGGGGAGCAGGTTTTAGTGCCCATAGGGCATAAGTCATAGTTACATTGTCACAGAAACTTTTACCTAACTTTAACATTGTTTTTCATTGAATATATTATATATAGAGTAGAGAGAGAGAGAGAGATAGATAGATAGATAGATAGATAGATAGATAGATAGATAGATAGATAGATAGATAGATAGATAGATAGATAGATAGATAGATAGATAGATAGATATATAGTTAGGTAGATATTTTATATATATATATATATATATATATATATATATATATATATATATATATATATATATATATATATATATATTGGCGGCTACCCCCTGCGTTCGACTGTGAAAAACTCAGAGAAACCGGCACAAGTTTGGATTCTACCGGGTCGGAGGGCTCACAAAGAAAACAACGAGAACGAAGTTGAGTGAGACAAATCGAAAGCGGCAGGAAGGGAGAGGCAGCATCAGGTGAGGCAAGAAACAGAATTGACTTTGTTCGTCTGTGTGATAATTGTTCAAACAGCAGCCAGCGATGTCAGCGGAAGTTGAGAGAGAACGGGAGCTGGCAGCAGAAGGAATGTGTGACAGTAAGACTTAAACAGTGTGCAGCGCTACACAAACGCTGCCTAATGAGTCTGAGAAAGACAAAGACATTAAAGTGCTATTAAAAAATCTGGAGGCAAAATCAAAATTGGAGGTAACGAAATGGTGGGAGAACAAGTCTCTGTCTAAATACATGTAAGTGGGGTGGATACCGCACGGCTTACGAATTCTACTGGCCCCTAGCTTTAATAAACCAAATCCCGAGATGCTCCGTGAATGGGGAGAGAGCAATCTTGGGGCATCAATGAATTTGGTCAGAATTCTGACAGTGTACGCCCAGATAGACCGCCAAGAAATACTCAAGGAACTGGAGGCAATAAATGAAGAACTGGACAAAACACCCATAACTGATTACATCACAAAATCAAAGGCAGACATCAAAGAATGGGTTAAAAAACATGAAGAAAAAATCAAGGCTACAAAGGCGCATAAGTTTGCCAGGGATCTGGCGGACTATGAGAATGGCCAGATTTTTACGTTCTCCCGCAAATATTATTTAAACAAATGAAAGCAATACAGTCAAGATAAGAACATCATTGCCAATATTAGCGCAGAGCCATCTATCAGCATCAATGATGATTCTTCAAATACTGACACGATATCTGTCACAAGTGGCTCAAGCGGCAGCACAGAGTTTATCAACACTAAAAAGCCTATTCTAAATATGAGTGAGGAACTTGATTTTTTACTGGCAGAGAGACTCAAAACATTGCGCCCGAGACAATTAAGACAGCCACAAGAAGACACAGGAACAAACGCCGGAGGGAACAGCTCAAAAGGCGCAAAAACTGCCACAAAGAAGAAAACCTTTTGGCAGAGGAACCGCCGTTAAATGACAACAGTATTGTAAACTTATCTAATGTGGCCCTAACGAAGGCTGAACAACAACTCCTGCCATTAGGGCTGAATTTCTGCCCTGGTGAGGACTTTAATTATGCGAGGACTCGCATAGACGTATATTGCTTTATTCGCAAGCTCAAGCTAAAAAAATATTTTGCATTAAAAATGATAAAAATAAAGACATGGCTTGTCGAATCATGTGAGAACAGCTGAGGAGGGGAGAGTGATTTTACCAACTCTAAGAGCATCTGATGTTGCTGGTGTAATTACTATGCTTGATTTACTTGAGGGAGAACAGGAAATGTCAGAGGAGGGGTCGGCTGACCCAGTTGACATCTCCACACAAGAGAGACTACTCAAAATAGATTTTGTCCAGCGAGGGGCAGGAATTAGTCCATTCAAGAATAAGTCTATTTTTTTGCCCCCAATGCCAAAAGATGCTATAGACACTTACCACGACATGATTGTAAATGATTTGAAAAAATTAAACACTAATGTCAGGAAACACAAACAACAACGAGGTATCTTTTTTAGAAAAAGAGCATCTGATAAATTCGTTAAAAAGTTGGGAGACAACTGTGAGGTGATCATAGAAAAGTCTGATAAAGGCGGTAATCTAGTACTATGGCCCAAAAAGGATTACATAGCTGAGGCACAGAAGCAGCTAAGCGATGTAACATGCTATCAGAAAAGCTCAATGAAAGAATATGAAAGAGCTAGGGAAACCCTACAAAAATATTTAATGCAATGGAGAGGGGAAGGGCTTCTCTCTAATGAGGAAAGCAAGATCCTCAACAAGGAACACCCGGTGTTGCCCATCTTGTATCTTATTCCCAAGATACATAATGGGGTAACACTGGTACCGGGAAGACCAATTATTTCTGCTATCAACAGCGCCGGTGAGAATATTGGTCAATATATTGACCATTTCTTACAAGATTCAGTTAAATCACTCCCCAGCTACATTAAAGATACAGGTGATTTCCTGACTAAAATGAATGATGTGACATGGTCAAAGGATTCTTATCTGATAACATTGGATATAGAATCCCTATACACGAGCATAGACCACACGCAAGGCCTGGAAGCAGTCAAATATTTTCTATCATCATGACCAATAGAGCTCTATGGCCACAAAAAAGTCAGTATTGAACTTATTGGTTGGTGCCTCAATAATAATTTCTTCCTCTTTAACAATGTCCTTAGAGGTGTTGCCATGGGGGCCTGTTTTTCCCCCAGCTACGCGTGTGTACACGTCAGCTGGTGGGAGGAGCAGGTCCTCAGGCGCAAACACCTTGCACAGTTAGAGGAGAATGTATCCACATATTATAGATACATTGACGATGTCTTTTTGATATGGCGAGGTGACTTAGCATCAGCAAAGAAATTTATTGAAGACATCAACATTAATGACTTAAATTTTAAGTTCACTTTACACATTCATACAACACAAATTGATTTTTTAGATGTTAGACTCCATGTCGAGAACTCCAGACTTGAAAGCACGATGTTTAGGAAACCTAGGGCAGGAAATATAACGCTTTATGCAAATAGTTCACATCCTAGGCATTTGTTGGCCAACATACCCTATGGAGAAATCCTCAGACTAAAACGCATATGTAGCAATGATGAGGATTTCAATACCTGTCAAGAAGAAATGCGGGTTAGACTCAGCAAGAGGGGGTACAGTGATCAAATCATCAATGACGCTATTAGAAAAGCTCAAGAGCGCCCAAGATCTAGTCTGTTTAAGACGGAAACCAACATAGTAACAGATAAGAATGAAAATTCAGATAGCCCTAGGTTAGGTTCAAACGATGCACAACATGTCGAGCGTGTAAATTTGGGTGCAATAAAACATCATATACGACTCCATTTGATGCATCTCCAGTGGCTATTAAGGGCAGTTATAACTGCAAAACAAATTTTGCCGTATATGTCCCGATGTGTACCTGTGGCCTGAGATATGTGGGAAGCACAAGGCTACAGGTACACGTCAGGATACTACAACATCTGAGAGCTATCCTCCACCATGATTTAGCTTACCCCGTGGCACGACACTTTAACAAATGTCACAACAAGGATATAAATTGCCTGTCTTATTTTGTTATTGGGGCAGTACCAGCTAGCAAAAGAGGGGGCAATCGAGACAGACAATTGAGACAGTTGGAAACTAAGTTTATCCTCGAACTTGACAATAAATAGCCACGGGGTTTAAATAACGCGGAAAACATGCATACATATTTATAAGTACGGCATATAACTCTAAACTGGGAATATCATAGGCCACTGTAAAAATGATGAGATACTACCGGTCGTTGCTCATAGAACATAAAAGTATAAAAGAATATCTGTAAAACATGCCAGAATTAGGTATTCTCTCTCTGAATTTCAACAAACAATGATGGTATTATATTTTTAAGCAATTTTACAAATCTTTTATATATATTTTTAATAGTGGTTTTTTTATCCGGCTGGGTTTAAAATTTTACACTGTTGAGATTGTAAGAAATGAATTTTGCTTTTTAAAGATATAAATCTATCTATCATGTTTGTTAATGTACATTTTTATGAATATGCACTTTATATTTATTGTTGGCTTAATTTTGCACAAATCTCGTAGCACTTTATTTATGATATTTGCACTAGATATATGAAGGAGGCACTAGAGCACTTTTTGCGTATTTACACAAGATAATTTTGGGATCAATAAGTTGATCAACATAACATGATGAGTTTAGAAATATTAAGACATGATAAATATTCAACTCTACAGTGGACAAATAGAGATGTGATTACAACATCCTGGATTTATCCAGCTAAAAAATTGTTTTATTAGATAACATTATTTAAATAGCAGCATTTATACTGCAAGATGTTCTAATAATGTAACTGCACGTTTATATTAAGTACTATATTTGTCAATATATATCATTGCATTCAGGCAGAAATAATAACTCATACAGCAGGTACGTGCCATAGTCTGTTGTTACTGTTTAGGACCACATGACCCAAATGATCACCTGTGAGGGGGCGTGCACTGTGTTAAGCACAAAATAAAAAGTGAAAAAAAGCATACGGATAGCTGAATGTGATCAAGGGCTCTTGAAGCCCGAAACGCGTCTTGCTGGCTGTGGTGTAAGAACATGAATAAAACTTTACCTTGCCTGAAAAGCTGTGGTCGGTCTGAGTTCCTGCTTCGCAGCACGACGGAAGTGGTTGGAATTGCTGGTGCATATATATATATATATATATATATATTCACTTTGAAATTCACTGAAAAAAACATAGGTTTCACACCAGTTATAGTTAGCTGAACATTTTACTCATACAAAACCATTGAAATTCCCACGTTATAGTTAGTTGGACCGCAATCCACTGCTGATGATATTACATCATTCATGACATGGTCAGTGACATCACTGATGACATCTCAAATGACATCACTGATGACATCACTGATGACATCTCATTCGACATCACTGATCACATCACTGATGACATCATTCATGTGACAATACGATGCACCTCCTCACACCCTAATCTAACCTTTGATACATCCAGTGTTAAATACAGACTACCATTCCAGAAACCATTGACACACCAATACCAGTTACTACATACACACTCACTGATTCCTAAGTCTACACACATATCCACTCATTCACACATACAATCACTCATACATACAGTCAGTCATCAATACATCACTATTATATGGACTCATACACCTATACAGACACTCACACACTGTCACTCATTCATAGAGTTACTCACACACCTAGTTAGTCATGCAAAGAATCAATCACACTCCCATTTCCTCATCTATACAGTTATACACACTAAACCTTACTTATTCAAACATAGATTAACACATACTTACTCTCTTTTACAATCACTGATAGAACTACACATTAATCCATACAGTCACTTACGCAATCACAGGCTTTCATGTATAGTCATTTATATATGCCAACTCTCACATGCACTGTGTTTTATATATGTACTTACTTGGACATGTAGCACTGAGAAATCCATTCACTCACCAACACACCCATGCACACAGTCAACCGCCCATACAGCTCTTTCCACATGCACTCTTGAACCCATTTACCAAGTGAATCAACTTCTCACACATCTATGCGCAGAGTCACACACCTCCCAGGCACCCCCACACACACTCAGCCTCACATACATATACTTGGGCAACCAATCAATAACCCATATAGCCACTCATATAGCTACTGATCAACACGTGCAGCAGCTTACACAACAACAGACATAATGATGCACACATTCAGACAGTTTAGTGACTAACCCATGCATTCAGTAAGACACATTTAATCCCCCACTCATACAATCAGTCACGCACCTACTAAATCCATTATCCAGACACTCATACATACAATCATTCTTCAATATGTTAAACACATTTTAACTTTACAGGAACACACAGACCCTGGATGATGTCATCAGTGATGTCATCAGTGATGTCATTTGAGATGTCATCAGTGATGTCACTGACCATGTCATGAATGATGTAATATGTGACATCATCAGCAGTGGATTGCGGGCGCGCGAGTTATAGTGAGTCCAACTAACTATAACGTGGGAATTTCAATGGTTTTGTATGAGTAAAATGTTCAGCTAACTATAACTGGTGTGAAACCTATGGTTTTTTCAGTGAATTTCAAAGGTTTTTTAAATGCTAATTCCTAACTATAACAAATGTCAAACCTATGGTTTTTTCAGTGAATTTCAAAGGTTTTTTAAATGCTAATTCCTAACTATAACGATTGTGAAACCTCTGGTTTTTTCAGTGGATTTCAAAGGTTTGTTAAAAGCTAATTCCTTTGTATATCGAGTTTGTAACCTACGATTTTTAGGTTTTTTTTTTTTGCTGTTTTGTATAAGTATTAATTATTATTAATTTATTTTAAAAAATATTTTTTCAATGTATTTTTCTTTTTTTAATCATTTTTCCCTGGTGCGCTTATGGTGCGCACACCGGCAAGCTTACCCGTATCATTTCGACTTGGAGCACTCAGGGTGCGCGCTCCGGTAAGCTCTCCCGAGAGCGCAGCGAGAGCGCTAGTTCTGCGTTCGTAAAAAAAAAATGTATGAAAAGTAAATAATAATGCAAGACATTCAGTACCATGCTTATGAAAGTAGGATTTTTGATTTTCCGAATGAAAATGGTTTTGCATTTCCGTAAAGCTACCAAAACGTCACTCAGGCGCGCCGCGTAAGCGCCCCCGGAAGCGCCTATGTTCGCGCCGCGTAAACGCCCCCGGAAGCGCTCCGGTGCGCGCAGCCTAAGCGCGCCAAGTCATGTGACCTTAAAATAACTCTTTTCATTGGTTGTTAACAGTTTTTTTTTACAACTAATGAAAACCCCACCCTTTTCCTTCACTTCCTTTTTCACTTTTGTGACTGCAAGACCTGTCTTTTTCCTGCTCCATCTTTTTTGGATTATAATGGCGGCTAGACCCACCAGTAGCAGTGAGGACTCGGATGGGTTCATAGAAGAAGAGGCTCCTCAGCCCAGGGTAAAAGAACACTTCATTTGGAAGTTTTTCTCAATACCAGCAGATTAAAAAAAAGTGAATGCTCCAAAGGTGGAGTGCCGAATTTGTCATACTATCCTTTCACGGGGTGACCCTACCAGGAAATACTCTTTTGAAAATTCGACCATGATTCGGCACATTCAGAGGAGGCACCCCCAGAACTATGCCCGGGAGAATGTCAGAGCTCTGGCACGAGATGCTCCAAGGGATGGTGCTTCTACTTCAACTGGAGGAGCAACTGTATCGGTGAGGGGGCGACCAGAACAGCTGATTCCAAATATTCAGCCTGTTTTTGATGGCATCACAATCAAATGCAAAGATTGTGATGAACTACTTTGTTATGGTGAACAAAGTATTATGAACATTGTCCTAACCAGAGAAAATCACCGCTGCCGTCCCCAGCCCTAATTTTGATTCTTTTTTTTTGCTCCTGTTGAGCAGTTTGACATTCCCTGTTTTTTTTGTTGAGAAAAAAACGGAAAAAAAGTTATTTTTAGAACTACCTCCAATTCTCAAAAAAGAGCTGTATTCTTAAAAAAATCAAAAAGAGTAACTGAAGTGGAGTAGAGTGAGAGAGGAGAGGAAAATGAGTGAGAAAGCAAAGAAAGGGACGAGAGGGGAAGGGAAGTGAAGTAGGGGGACTGAAAGAAGGTGAGTGTGGGAGGTGAGTGAGGAGAAGGAGAGTGAAGATGGGGAATGAGGATAAGTGAAGAAAATGTAGTAAAGGAACGGGGGTGTGGAAGGGTAAGAAAAGAGCAGTGATGTTGAGGAAAGAGTGGAGATACAGACTGGATAAAGGCAAGTGAGTGTGAGACAAGGTGAGTAAGGGAGTGAAGAGATAGAGAAAGTGAAAGAAAAAGTGAGAGTAGAAGACTGAGTGAGGGAGGAAAGAAACATAAGTGAGGGAGTGTGGCTGTGTTATAGGGAGTGAGCGTGATAGAAGAGGAGTGACAGACTAAGGGGTCAGAGAGAATGAGGCTAACAGAGAGAGAATGAGGGAAGGGGAGTGTAGAGTAAGAGAAGGAATTAGTGAAGTAGAGTAAGGAGAGTAAGGCAAGGGAAAACCGTGAAGGAGTAAAGGAAGGGAAGTGAGAGGAAGGAAAGTAAAGGAGAAGGTCTGAAAGAAGGTGAGTGTGGGAGTATGGCTGAGTTATAGGGAGTGAGCGTGATAGAAAAGGAGTGAGAGACTAAGAGGACGGAGAGAATGTGGGTAACAGAGAGAGAGTGAGAAAAGGGGAGTGAGTAAGTTAGAGGACAGAGGGAGAAACAGAAGGAGTTAGTGAAGTGGAGTTAGGAGAGTAAGGGAAGAGAAAAGAGTGAAGGAGCAAAAGAAGGAAAGAGACAGGAAGGAAAGTAAAGGTTAAGGTCTGAAAGAAGGTGAGTGTGGGAGTATGGCTGAGTTATAGGGAGTGAACGTGACAGAAGAGGAGTGAGAGACTAAAGGGACGGAGAGAATGAGGCTAACAGAGACAGAATGAGGGAAGGGTAGTGCAGAAGTAAGAGGACAGAGGGAGTAAGAGAAGGAATTAGTGAAGTAGAGTAAGGAGAGTAACGGAAGGGAAAACAGTGAAGGAGTAAAGGAAGGGAAGTGAGAAGAAGGAAAGTAAAGGAGAAGGTCTGAAAGAAGGTGAGTGTGGGAGTATGGCTGAGTTATAGGCAGTGAGCGTGACAGAAGAGGAGTGAGAGACTAAGGGGATGGAGAGAATGAGGGTAACAGAGAGAGAGTGAGAGAAGGGGAGTGTAGAAGTAAGAGTACACAGGGAGTAAGAGAAGGAATTAGTGAAGTGGAGTAAGGAGAGTAAGGGAAGGGAAAACAGTGAAGGAGTGAAGGAAGGGAAGAGAGAGGAAGGAAAGTAAAGGAGAAAGTCTGAAAGAAGGTGAGTGTGGGAGTGTGGCTGAGTTATAGGGTGTGAGCGTGACAGAAGAGGAGTGAGAGACTAACGGGACAGAGAGAATGAGGCTAACAGAAAGAGATTGAGGGAAGGGGAGTGTAGAACTAAGAGGACAGAGGGAGAAAGAGAAGGAGTTAGTGAAGTGGAGTAAAGAGAGTAAGGGAAGGGAAAAGAGTAAAGGAGTGAAGTAAGAGAAGAGAGAGGAAAGAAAGTAAAGGAGAAGGTCTGAAAGAAGGTGAGTGTAAGAGAGGAGTGTGGAAAAGGGGAGTAAACGTGGGAATTCAGAATAAGTGAGGCAAGCACAATAAAGGAAAAGAGGTGTGGGAGCATCAGAGAAGAGTAGTGAGGTTAAGGAAAAGAGTAAAGGGAAAGTACATTTTGTACATCAAACTTACCTTATAAGTAATGTAAACTTAGTTTCATATTTTCATTTAAATTTATATCTGTGAAAGACAAAACAAAATAAGTTACAATATTTATAATATATATTTCACAATACAAGAGACAAAGTAGGAGATTAACAAGGGTGAGGGAGGGTGAGTGAAGGACAGGAAGGTTGATGAAAAAGGGAAAATAAAGAGAGGATAAAAGTAAGTGAGCTTGAGACAAAGGAAGTGAAGGAGTGAGAATATAGAGGTAGTGAAGGAAAGAGTGGCAGAAAGGAACTGAGTAAGAGAGCAAAGAAAGGTAAGTAAGGGAGTGTTGGTGAGTTTTAGGGAGTAAGCATGACGGAAGAGGAGTGAGACAGTGAGAGGATCCAGAGACTGAAGCTAAGAGACAGGGTGTGAGGGAAAGGGAGTGAGGATGTGAGAGGACAGAGGAAGTGAGAGAAGGAGTGAGTGAAGTGTAATAAGGTGAGTGAGAGAAGGGGAATTGTTGAGGGAACAAAGAAAGGAAACAAGGGGAAGGGGAGTGAAGTAGAGTGACTGACAGCTGGGAAGTAGTGGATAGGAGAGAGGGAAAAGGCCGTGAAGGAGTGGTCAATGAGAATAAGTGAGGAAAATGGAATAAGGGAAGGGAGGTGAGGGAGAGTGAAAAAAGGCCAGTGAGGGTGAGTTAAGAGGAGTGATAGAGGGTGGAAATAGGTAAGTGAGCATAAGAGAATGGGAAAATAATATATATTTAATAATAGAAAATACAAAATAATTTCAACAACATGTTATATGGTTTATTTTTGTTGTTCTCAAAATATATTAAATTTCACTTAAAACAGTGACTTCAATAGTACTCATCATATAACAGCGGGCAAAAAAAACAAAATCAAAATGATTGTGTTTAAAAAACCCATGAAATCTTTTCTTAAATAATGAAAAATTTTGAAAAAACATATCTAAAATCACTTTTGATCCATCCACTTTTCCACGAGGCCAAATAGTATATGGAAAGTCCTTTTCTTTGGAAATTAGTCCAGAGTATTCTTTATTTGTCATTTACCCAACGTTCTGAAAGAAAAGCTCCAACATATTTTACATTATGAAACAAGAGTTTTATATCCACCTCTAGCTTACTTTTTATAAATAATTTCTATAATACTCACAGCACACACTATATGATATACAAATACTATCTCTATGACAACTACATGTTTTTTATTATCTCCATCACTCTCATTCAGAAAGTAATTTTGAACACGAAACTAAGTTATATTAACTGCTGAAACCTTCATAGGCCAATTACCTACCCTAAAATTTCGGGTGTAAGAACACTAGGTAAGAATTTAGTAGGTCAGAAGGCAAACATTGTTTGAAAGTCAATTGAGTATCATTACAGTGTTTCCAGTCTTTTTGACATTTTAAATAAGCTGTGTAATGTCCTGATGTTGTTGAAGGACCATCATGGTAAATAATTGCTGCAGTTGTAAAGGTTTTTCCTGAAATTGATAATTGAGAAGCCACAACATTTTTAATTAATGTTGTCAATTTAGTTCCATCAGGTCTACATCGTTGGAACATTAAAATAATATACTGTCCATTTCTTCGTAAAAATATAGTTGATAGCATTTCAGATTTACATTTAGTACAGACCATGTTTTGATTTGCTTCTCTAACTAGATTATTAAAAGGCACTGATTTGCAATCTGGTAAAATCAAATATATAGAAATCTTTCAGTGTCTACTGTAGTACTACTTGAAAAGGAGCAATTGTCGCAGTGATGTTGCCATTCATAAGCAAGGCCAAAAAGATTTTCTACATCTACACCTTCATCTTGCAATACAACACGCATATACATTAGAAATTCCTGACAATCTTGCTGAATAATCTGTGAAAATTGATTTAGACCAGAACATATGTCTAAAACCTTTTGAATTTCAGAAACACTTTGTATTTTTGTTCTATCACTGCTACATTTCTCTAATACAGAATTTAATAACCAACAAAATGTTTGATCACGATTTTCAGCAATCTATTCTTGTACAGTTTGGAGAAAGAAAACAACATTAACCACTACATTAGCATAGCAGTTGACACCAGAACTATTTTCAAACTGAAATCCACCAAAATCTTTAACTGAATCCATTTTGTTTCTGCTTACAATCACTGGTTCATCTACCTTTTTTCTTTTTGCTACAACTTCACTACAATGTTTCTCATTTCTTCTTTTTCGGCCTACCACACGCTTTTCAAATAGAGGATATTGAGGTAAATTTGGAGCATACTCTCTTCTTAACCTATTATATTCTTTACACAATTTAGATCTGCATTACTCTTTGTCTCATCAAAATCAATCAAGTACAATCCTGATAAAGTTCTGACTCGCGATAAAGCTACATATGCCATACCCTCCTTGAACACAGAATTTCCAATATTCACCAAAGCACTATCAACACTTAAACCTTGAAATTTATGAATAGTTACTGCATATGCCAAAGAAACAGGAAACTGTTTTCTGCGAACATATAAATCTTTCACTAGCAAAAAACGGGCAGAACAACGACTGATTTGTTGTACTTCTTCAATACCATCAAATTTAATTTTTATCATTTCAATTCCATCTCTATTTCGGTAATTCACAAAAATCCACAACATGACCCATTGCTCCATTAACTAAACCTCTTTCCACATGTAAATTACGTCATTTGGAAACAAATTTGAAATTAATCATCCATGTAAAGCTTCTTTGACATGCTCGGTTAGTTTTCCAATTCTTACATCTTGAAGAATATTTTTATAATCTTCATCCTTTGCCTGTCGCATATTCTGAAGCAGTTCTGCATATTTAAAATATAACCAGATATTCACATTTCCAATGCTTCCTAAGCACTTCCTGGTATCTTCATGCGTAAGCATTTTAAACACTGGCTGTCCTTTCACTGGAGTTAGTTGCAGTAAATCGCCAAAAACAATGATGTGTTTGCCTCCAAATAACACATCATACTCAGTTTTAAGAATTTCTTGCATTCTTAAATGCACAAAAGCAAGCATTACATTTGATACCATGCTTACTTCATCAATGATAAGAAGTTTCATTTTCTTTAGGACTCTTGAAACTTCACAACAAGCTTCTCCAGATAGCTTGTGGTATTGTAATTTGTTATCATGCTCCACTGGCAGCATCAATAAGCGATGTAAAGTAATCCCTTTAATGTTGTGTGCTGCCAACCCAGTTGGAGCAGTAACAACACAAGAGAGCGATGACTCCGTAGTTTTCTGCAAATATGTTGCAATCGCTTTAATCAGGAAGCTTTTTCCAGTTCCTGCTTCTCCACTCACGTACAGTCGGACAGGTACAAATGATGTACATGAGCACTCTTTTTCTCATGAGATAAACCATGCTCAATGTGTTTTGTGACTTCGTCATACATTTGTTTCTGCTCAACGTTTAGTTCTTTTTCCAAATCTTCTAAGTTAACTCCATCCTCCTGAGCTTGTTCCATGGCACTTTCAACTTCATCCTCGGCAGTGGCAGCTTCATTTTGTATAATTGGTCCTCCTAGTGGATCCTGACTCAATGAAGCAGAACTCTGACTGTCTTTAGAACTGTCTCTAGCAATCTCTGCTGCAATTGTAGCTTCTTGCTGTATTTCCTCGTTCAACATTTGCAGATAATTTGAAAAAACAGGACATTCTATCGTATCCTTGGTTGCATTGAACAAATCTTCATAAGTAAGAAAATCTCCAAGTAGTTCCTCTTATGCACACCAAGGCTTAAAGAGTTGCAAAAGAGCTAAGTAATAAAATTCCCTTTTGTCTGGAGAATCACAACTCAATTTTCGATGATTAATCAAATGGCCTTTTCTTTGTTTCACTAGACAGCCTTCACAACCAATTACAGCATATACACCTTTATTGATGTCTTTTGTGACGTTGTTTTTAAAAATATAGGTTTGCAGAACTTCATAAAGACCAACTTTCTCAAGATGAGTACTTCTATTTGGATAGTATGTATCCAACATGTTTGTCTTCAGAATATCTGTACTGTCTGGTTCTTTCTCCGCCAAATACTCTATTTCTTGTACAGATTTCAAAACTCGGTTTCGTGTTGCAGCAAGACCTAGACTCACCCAAATGATGGTTCTAGATTTGGCATATAGACTTGCTGATGATAACCGATCAGGACATTCATATGCTCCAATTTCTCGATGCGACAACATCTTCAGACTGTAACTGTATAATTTCTTGCTTAGACTGTTTTCATGTGAAATTTCCTCCCACATTTCCTTCAGTTACGTCTTTTCTGATTTTGTGATGTAAGACGTCACATATCCAGCCACAGCAATAGAGTTGTCAGCCACATATTGAATATCCATGTTAGCATTCCACATGGATAAAATGACTGGGCTGTAGTCATTTATGAATTAGGATTCCTCATTTCTTCTTAGGTTGTATGTATTTTTGGGTGATTTTCTTGTCACAGTATGTCGCAGAGAAGACATAAAATTGTTGACTCTTCCTTTCGATGTTACTGGACGTGGGAATGCAAAACGACATTTCGTGTAGAACTTGTCCTTGGATTTGTATTTTCGACGACAGTATTTCCCACAACGATGGCTTTGAAAGTGTAAAACTTGATGTCTTAAATTGTTTTCTTCTGTACTTTTCAGAACAGCACATATAGAATACTGCTCAATGAAACTCATCACTTTCTCATCTGAATCTGTTCCAAATGTTGGTGCATCTTTTATCCATAGCAGCATATGTATATGAGGAGCACCTCTTGCTTGATACTCCTTTCTCCAAAAGAAATCCAATACCTCTCCAAGCGGAGGAATTTTTTTGTTTGTAATAAAATACATCATAGCTTCAAACCTATGATTGAAATAGCTGCATACATTAACTGGATCCATAGAGCACAGTTCTCCGGGTGTCTTGTATTCAATATTTTCAATGTTTTTATTTGCCTCTCGTTGAAATTCAAGTAAGTCTTCCCAAGCATACTCAGCACAGCTAAGAGTGAGGAACCATGTAGGAGTTCCTAAGTTTCTTAGCATACATTTCAATTCCCCACGATGACGGTACCAATACCCGTTAGTACCACGCTGACATGCCATGAGATTAATTAGCTGAGATTCCAAAACACTGTCTTGCAGTTTCACTTTATCCATAAAATCCCTTGCCGAAACATTTTGTAGATGTGTTCCACTTTTCAGTATATGGTTTACTGCATAGGAAAGTCCAGACAAGTCACTCTCAAACAGTAGATGGAACAAATATGGACTGCATTGACGAAACCTTGGATCTTCTGCATATAATCTTGAAGTACGGTATTTAGATGCAGGAATTTGAACAGGTCGGTCGTCATATCGTCCACCTTCACCTGTTGGAAATAACTGTGGAAAACAACAAGCTTCCAAACTTTCTTCCCATACACTAATGGGACTTCCTTCGGCTTTTTTCATCTGAAACAAGTCAATGGCATTCCCCATTACTTCTTTGGAATGCAATGGATGAACACTGTAATGTTCATAAATTTCTTCACTTCTAGAGACATCAACTTTTTCTCTTTGCCCAGCAGAGACATCAGTGTCCTCTTCTACAGTTGTTTCTTCTTCTCCCACATACACATTTCTATAGTACTGATTATTTTTTACCAAATACAACGTTGCCTTCTTGACTTTCCTAACATCCACTAATTCTTGCCAGATTTTCTTACTTTTTGTCGGAACACCATTAACTAGAATAACCAGAGGTTCCTATACAATTTTTTGACACCAATTGTATCAATATTTTTCTTAAAATCTAGAGGCAAATAAACAACTCTTCCCTTTAATCCTCTCTGTAAATCTGAAGGAGGCAATTTCCCTGTCTTAGGCTCCATGCGAACAATAGCCTGAAAAGGATGTACACATTGAATCAGAATAGACTCATAGGTATTTAAATCCATCAATTCAGAAGGAATGTCTACCAACTCCAGATTATTATGAACAGCTCTAGCAGGCATTCTGTTTTCATTTAATTTATTATAGCAATATTTACAAATACGTTGATCAGAGCCCAAAGCAAAACAATTTTCAACCAACAAATAAGTTGCAAAATCCTTCCACTCATTATTATTTTATTTATCTTTTCGCTTTTTACATATAAATCAGCTAATCTAGTCTGATGCTTATAATGAGTTCGTCGACTACAAACACAAGTAAAATTAGGCCTTTCACTTGAATTGACCTTAAACTTTGTAATTTCACTTACAAAATGTTCTGTACTTAAAATCTCTACATTCTCTTCTACATTACCTTCTATTACTGTATCAATTTCTGCACTGACCTCTTTTTCACCAAAGTAACAAAACTCAATTTCCTCACAAATGTTTTTGACATCTAATTCAGTTCCATGCAAAAGAGCACTGTTTAACTGTTTTAGTTTACGTGCTGGACTTTTTACATAATACAACCTTCTCACTAATTTCCTCACTTTATTATGATGCACTGCTAACATCCTAAAATGGTGAAAAACACTCTGACATACTTTTCTTGAAAGACAAGCCAGTGAATGCCCTTGCAAACCAGTTTTTTCTCTCACTCTACAAGGGTTTCACACTTTTCTTAGTATATGTCCATAAGAAAGTGCGAAACAAATCAATTGATTCCTGTCGGACACTACAAATACTACTACAATTCCATGTATATATTGGAGCCTTAGGACATCTCCCTAAAACTTCATCAGCTAACACCTCTTCTGTATTTCTAGGCACAATCACTTCCTTTTCAACCGGACAACCGTCCTTCACCTCATATGCTTGACCGCTGGTGTCAACTGCATGCACCAAATCATTATCCTGAAAGTAACTTTCTTCATTAAAAAATGGCTCACAACTTGAACTATGCTTCCATTCTCCAGAAAAAACATCACAGAAATGAGTTTGATTAATTACTCTCCTCCACTTACATTTTGATTTGAACACATTGATTACCTTATCAAGTGTACGAATTCTATTCATTACTAAATTAAACAATTTATTTTTCACTTTAAATGCTTTATCCACAATCTTAACTATGTTTTTTTTCTTGTAAAAAGCGGTCTTTTTTTATACCTCTTTACATTTTTTAATAAATTTGATACTATTCTGTTGTAAAACATTCGTCTACGAATTTCAGTAAATTGGTTTCTCCTTCTTTTCTTATACAAAATATTTTCTCCTTGTACAGGTCTAACATTTTTAGAAGGACATCCTGTCTTCTTTCTAATTACAGGTCTTTCATTCTTGTTTGCAAAAAAACTTGTTTTTTCTTGACATTTCAATAAGTTCCTGAGAAAATTTTTAGTTTGATTACCAGGAACATTTTTCTTTTTCTCTGAAGATTTTATTTTGGTTGGTTCTTGATTTTCTTTTTCTTAGACCTTAATTTTCTTTTATAAACTTTTCACGTCTTGCTTTCGAAGGCATCTTTTTGTTTGTTTGTATAGATGATTATAATCTGTGGTAAAGAAAAAATAACATATTATAGACCACTACAAACATATTACATAGCAATTACAATACGTAAATGATATAAACACTAGTATACAACAAAAGGCTGATTTACATTACATCTGCTTTGCTTTGTGTCAAAAACGATTTACTAATTAATGTTATGTCTTGCTTATATATAGGAGGCCTGTTTTTAGCCTGTAGATACAGTGAAATAATATGAGCAGAGACACATATACTGCTTGCAGAGACAGAGATGGTAGATTACATGTAATATCGTGGACATGTGCCTAACATCACACTGTGACTGAAGCTTGATTCACCTGTGGAAAAGTAAATTTTGCCATGTTGTATGTGCCTACGTGTTCCCTATGTTATGTTATATGTGCATGATCGATATGCATGTATTCCCTTCTGATCGATTAAAGACGCAATTACAGTTGTGTCCATCTCTAGTATGCCAGTTTCCAGTCTTCGTGAAAACAACGAATATCAGGCCTATGTAAACCTACGTTGCCACATTTTATAGTGTGCACGTTAATTCATTGAATTGTCCCCGTTTTTAGGCCTCAAAAGGGCCCGGACTCAGATTCAGCTCCAGTCTCCTGAACCCTCTCCGAGGAGCGATACAGCCCCCACCTGCATCCCTGACCCTTAGCTTACTTCTTGCCACGCAGTGCCCGGCCCGGCCTGGCTCTGCCTCTCAGTCTGCCAAGAATATGTTATGTTTCTAGTTATCAGTTCAGCCCTCCTTCTCTGCATTCCTAAGCTACTGAGTCGCATCAATAGTTTCCGTCATGGTCTAGCCTTTATCTCTCCATGTAAGAGAAATACTGTATTAATGTTATGTTATGTTAATAACATTTATTGGGCGCAACAGCTGCCCCAGCGAAGGGGCGTCCTGGCGCCTGATCATGTACACAACACAACAGATCAGAGCTGAAAAGAAGAAAGTTCAGATAGCAGAAGTGAACAGGTGGGTTTTGATGGCGCGTCTGAAAAGAGTCAGGCTGTTGAGGGCCCGAATGTGTACAGGAAGGGAATTCCATAAGTCCGCCGCCAAAACACGGAAGGAACGTCCTCCCATCCTGCTCAGCCTAAACCTAGGCTTAGTCGCCAGATGGTGAGTTTCGGATCTGAGGGACCGCGTAGGAACATACAGCGAGATGAGACTCGCCAGGGCCGGTGGAGAGGAAAGCTTCAGAATCTTAAATGTCAGACAGAGAGCCTTAAATTTGACTCTCTGTCTGACCGGAAGCCAGTGAAGAGAGGCCAGGACAGGGGAGACCGAACAACGTCTCGGACAACCTACAATGGCCCGTGCAGCAGCATTCTGCACCCTCTGAAGCCTAGTCGCCTCAGCCTGGTTGACTCCAAGAAGCAAGGCACTCCCGTAGTCTATCCGGGAAAGGATAGAGGACTGCACCACCATTTGCCGAGTGGGAGGGTCGAAGAATTTGAGGACTGGTCTCAGTCCTCGCAGAATGCCATAGCAGGTGGCTGCTATCTTCTTTGTATGGCTGGTAAAAGAAAGGTTGGAATCCAGCCAGACCCCCAGATTTTTAACTTCGGCCGCTGGGATGGGGGCCATCCCTAATTCGAGAGGCCACCACTGATCTCCCCAGAGTTCCGCCTGCTTCCCTACAATCAGGACCTCGGTCTTCTTGGCATTAAGCTGTAGGCAGTTGTTACGCATCCAGTTAGCCACAGCTATAAGTCCTGCCCGGAATCTGGGCGCCGTCACCTCAGGGTCCCCACTGAGTGTCACCGCCAGCTGCGTGTCGTCTGCATACGATGTCATGGTAAGGCCACATTGCCTGACGACAGCAGCCAGCGGTTTCACATACAAGTTAAACAATGTGGGGCTAAGGGCAGAGCCCTGAGGGACTCCCAGTTCCAAAGAGTGGTACAAGGACTGGCCAGGTGGAATGGCTACTTTAAAAGACCGGTCCGAGAGGAATGAGCGGAACCACTGAAGAGCCTTCCCCACAATACCCACTTCCTCCAAACGCCGCATCAGAATGTCATGAGACACCGTGTCAAACGCGGCGCTCAGATCTAACAATAAGAGCGCCGCAGTCTGCCCCGCATCTAGCACTGACCGTAAATGCTCGATCATAAAGAGCAGGGCGGTTTCAGTGCTATGTTGAGCGCGGAACCCATTTTGACTCTCGTCAAGAATATTATTACGAGAGAGGTGGGCAGACAGAATGGTATTCACGTGCGCCTCAGTGACCTTGGCGGTCCAAGGTAGGAGGGAGATGGGCCTATAATTCTCCGGGAGCAAGGGGTCAGCGTTAGGTTTTTTCAAAATGGGCTTGACCACAGCTTGCTTCCAGGAAGGCGGAACCACGCCCTCACTAAGGGATAGATTGATCAGCTCCAGAATGGGCTCACGACAAAGAGGCGGGAGACGGGTGAAAAGCTCCGGCTTCAGAGGGTCTAAGGGGGAGCCCGATTTAATTTTGAGGCTCAGAGTGTCGAATACCTCATTAGACATGGCCGGCAAGGTGGACAAGGTTTCGGACACCAAAGCCTTTACATCACCAAGAGCATCCCCGGGAGCAGATGGTATAAATCCTCGATAGATTTTCTGCACTTTCTCCACAAAGAAGGATGCCAAGCTTTCACAGTGCGAGTCAGTGCAGATTTCTTGTGAGGTGGCCCGTTTCCCCATCAGGTCTTTAAGTACCTTAAAGATTAACTTGGAGGGGTTAGGGCTGTTGGAAAACTCAGCTGCATAGTATGCAGCCCGGGTTTGACAAATCGCTCTGTGGTAAGACTTAAGCTGAGCAAAGTACAGCGATTTTAACGTGGGATAGAATATTCCTCACACACGCAATACATGTAGAATTATGCATGCACCAGTCTTAATGTCTGTTAGCCTTTGCCCTGATAACTTTTGGATTCTATCAACATGTACTCTAAACACTAGATACTAGATATGCCTGGGTACATGTCGCTCTGACACTCCAGACTTTAGTCTCCTCTTCTAGCGCAGAAGTCATAGCCCCCCAGTTCTCCCTGGTAACACGTCATTGCCCGTTTGCGCGCACCACTAGGTTAGAGGTCCCAGCTGCTCAGGTAGCCCCCTCCATGTTTCCGCCCCGTTTATGACATATTCTGTTACGTTTGCATCACATGTCTATGTATACGCCCTGTACACGCCTTCTTGTTACCTCATTTTGTCCTTATCTTTCGCGACTGCTACGAAACCACGCCTACTGCTACGCCTACTGTATTGAATGTAATGTATTTGTTTAACTATAAATATTGTGCACTGTTATTAAAAGTTACCCCTTATCCCTTATGCTCCCAGATCCTGCCCCCGGCAGCTGCCATCCTATTCTCATGCAGGCTGTCCTGTTCCTGTCCTTTATGCCTGATTAAAGCCTGTAAACTCCAGCTACCTCGAATCTTGACTCTTATTTATTGAGCTATCTGTTTATATGAGTATCCTGAAAAATAGATCCGGTAATGAATTATTTATTTACCACATAATGGCGCCCGAACAGGGACTTGCCCTTTCCCCACGCGCCGGAGAAGCCACGCAGGCCCCCTGATCCTCTGCAGCCGTGACGGAACCATACCGTGCACGTGCAGATATTTCTGCTTCAAGTATCCCTCAGGCCCACGGAGGAGACGGAGGTTGCGGTCCAGCGTCCAGACGAGGCGGTGGAGGAACGCGGCGAGTCCCGACCAGAGCCCAAGCCGAGAGTCCAAGGTCCGAGGTATCCAGAGGCCCACCTGTAACTGAAGTCCGAAGTTCGTCCGTCCGTCGTCGTAGCAGTCCAGTCCAGTCTGAGGCCTTCCGTTCTTGCTGCCCGGTGAGTACCGTTGCTGGGGTAGTATCTAGACAGGGTCAATTAATTTGTCTCTGGTCCGTGGGTTTGGGTACACAGATCCAACACGAAGTGTTCACCTAGGTGGGCGCGGGTCCTGACGTGTCTCTTTATGGGACCGGTAAGTTTCGTGCTGTTTTAGCAGTGCATCTAGTCATTCTAGTAAGTTTCTGTTCCAGTAAGTTCTGTTCTCGAGAAAATTCATGTATTCTGTCCGAACTGTTATTATAAATGTTATTTCATGTGTTTTTCAATGTCGTGGTATGAGTGATTTGTTTTCTTAGTTATTATTGTGTTTATCGTGTATTGTATTGTGTCCAGACTCCAGCCTAAATTATGCCTTTGTTCTCGAAATTACGTCAGTTAAGAACTAGAAATGGTCTGCTAGAGGAAGCAGTTACTGTCCCGCCTAGGGACAGTCCAGGTCATTTTATGTATCATAAGCATGGCATAAGTGCCATATTATATCTAGACTTATGGGTGGAGTACACCAAGGAATTAGAAGAGAAATATAGATGGCCCGTATCAGGTACGTGGGATGCCGAGTGCATCAATCAATCAATCAATCAATCAGGTCATTTGTAGAGCGCACTACTCACCCGTAGGGTCTCAAGGCGCTGGGAGGGGGGGGGGTGCCGCTACTGCTCGAACAGCCAGGTCTTGAGCTTCCTCCTGAAGGAGAGGTGGTCTTGGGTCAGGCGCAGATTGGTCGGAAGTGAGTTCCAGGTCTTGGCGGCCAGGTAGGAAAAGGATCTTCCTCCTGTTGTCGCTCTTCGGATGCGGGGGACGGCGGCGAGGGCGTGGTTGGTTGATCTGAGGAGGCGCTTGGGAGTGTAGAAGTTGATCCGGTTGTTGAGGTAGCTCGGGCCTTGGTCGTGTAGGGCTTTGTGCGCGTGGGTGAGGAGCCGGAAGGTGATTCTCTTGTTGACCGGGAGCCAGTGCAGATCTCTCAGGTGTCCGGAGATGTGGCTGCGTCGGGGGATGTCGAGGATGAGTCTCGCCGAGGCGTTCTGGATCCGCTGGAGTCTCTTCTGGAGTTTGGCCGTGGTTCCGGCGTAGAGGGCGTTGCCGTAGTCCAGTCGGCTGGTGACGAGGGCTTGGGTGACCGTCTTCCTCGTCTCGGTGGGGATCCACCGGAAGATCTTACGTAGCATGCGCAGGATGTTGAAGCATGACGAGGAGACGGCGTTGACTTGTCTGGTCATGGAGAGGGAGGAGTCCAGGATGAAGCCCAGGTTGCGTGCGTGGTCCGTCGGTTTGGGTGCGGTGCCCAGGGCGGGGGGCCACCAGGAGTCGTCCCAGGCGGAGGGCGTGGAGCCCAGGATGAGGACCTCCGTCTTGTCTGAGTTCAGTTTCAGGCGGCTGGTCGTCATCCATTCGGCTACGTCTCTCATCCCTTCGTGCAGGTTGGCTCTGGCGGTGGCGGGGTCGTTGGTCAGGGAGAGGATCAGCTGGGTGTCGTCGGCGTAGGAGATGATGTTCAGGTTGTGTTGGCGTGCGATGGCCGCGAGGGGGCTCATGTAGACGTTGAAGAGGGTTGGGCTCAGCGAGGATCCTTGGGGTACGCCGCAGATGACTTTGGTGGCCTCTGACTTGTACGGTGGTAGGCGGACTCTTTGTGTTCTTCCGTCGAGGAAGGAGGTGATCCATTCCAGTGCCTTCTCCTGGATTCCGATGTTGCTGAGGCGCTGTACTAGGGTGCGGTGGCAGACAGTGTCGAAAGCCGCGGAGAGGTCCAGGAGGATGAGGGCCGCTGTTTCTCCGTTGTCCATCAGAGTTCGAAGGTCGTCGGTGGCGGCGATGAGGGCGGTCTCGGTGCTGTGGTTCGCTCGGAAGCCGGACTGTGAGGGGTCGAGGGATCCATTCGTCTCGAGGAAGGCGGCCAGCTGTTTGTTGACGGTCTTCTCGATGACTTTGGCCGGGAACGGGAGGAGCGAGATGGGACGGTAGTTCTTGAGGTCGGTGGGGTCTGCTGTGGGTTTCTTGAGGAGAGCGCTGAGTTCGGCGTGCTTCCAGCTCTCAGGGAAGGTGGCGGAGTCGAAGGAGGTGTTGATGATGTCCCGCAGGTGGGGTGCGAGGACAGCGTCGGCCTTGTTGAAGACGTGGTGAGGGCAGGGGTCAGTCGGAGATCCTGAATGGATGGAGTTCATGGTGCGGATGGTGTCTTCGGTGCTGATCGGAGTCCAGGTGCGGAGGGTGGTGGTGGGTGGCGTCGTTGCGGTTGTGGCTTGCGTTGGTTGGTTGTTGAAGCTGTTGTGTATGTCCGTGATCTTGTTGTGGAAGTAGGACGCGAGGGAGTTGCAGAGGTCTTGCGACGGTGTGATGTCGTTGTTTCCGGCGTTGGGGTTGGAGAGCTCTTTCACGATGTTGAAGAGTTCCTTGCAGTTGTGTGCGTTGTTGTCCAGCCGGTCCTTGTATTCATTTTTCTTGGTGGCGCGGATCAGTTGGTGGTGTTTCCGGGTGGCGAGCTTGAGGGTGGTCATGTTGTCCGTCGTGGGTTCCCTTCTCCAGGCTTTCTCGAGGGCTCGACAGTTCTTCTTGGAGCTCTTGAGTTCGTCGGTGAACCATGGTGTTTTTCTGCTGCAGGATCTGCTGGGCGGGGTCCTTAGAGGGGCGAGTTCGTCCGCGCAGTTGCTGATCCACTTCGTGAGGTTGTCGGCGGCCTGGCTGGGGTTCGCTGAGTTGGCGGGAGGGTGCTGGCTCAGGGAGGCGGTGAGCTGGTCGGCTGTGATCTTGTTCCAGCTTCTTCGAGCAACCTGTTGCTGGCGGTGGTGGATCGTCGTTCTTCTGAAGGTGAAGTGGACGCAGCTGTGGTCCGTCCAGTGGAGTCCTGTTGCGTGGCTGAAGGTGACGTCTTTGCTGGATGAGAAGACGGCGTCGAGTGTGTGTCCGGCGAGGTGGGTGGGGGTGGTCACCAGTTGCTTGAGTCCGAGGTTGTCGAGGTTGTCGAGCAGGGTGATGGTGTTGCGGTCGTTGTTGTTCTCCAGGTGGAAGTTGAGGTCCCCCAGGAGGATGTAGTCGGCGGAGGGGAGAGCGTGCGGGCTGACGAGGTCGGCGATGTCCTCGCTGAATCGTGTGCGCGGTCCCGGGGGTCGGTAGATCAGGGTGCCTCTGAGGGTGGTCTTCGGGTTGGTGTGGATCTGGAAGTGCAGGTGTTCAGCGGTGGTGAGGGTGTCGTCGGTGTTGGTCGTGATGCGGATGGTGTCTCTGTGGATGATGGCGATGCCTCCTCCGGTCTGGTTGTCGCGGTCCCTCCGGGTGATCTTGTATCCCTCTGGGACGGCGATGGCGATGTCTGGGGCTGAGGAGGCGTTCATCCAGGTCTCGGTGATGAAGGCAACGTCGGGGGCGGTGGTGTCGAGCAGGTTCCAGAGTTCTACGGCATGTCTGTGGACGGAGCGGGTGTTGAGTAGGATGCACTTGAGGTGGGTGCTGCTGGAGTTCGGCTTGTCGGGTGCAGGGAAGGTCATGCGAGTAGAAGAAGCATTATGGAAAAAGAAAGCCAGACAGTCCCAGAAAGATGCCATCGAGTTATGGCGCAAAGAATCTCATAAAAGAACCGAAAAAGAAATCAGAAAAACAGAATTAAGTAGGGAATCCTCAGAAAGAGCCCAAGAAAGGGAATTAATCGAAATAGGTGAACGAGTTAAAGCCGAACAGTCAGACAGACAGAGAAATGCTCTTATTAAGGGTACGTATCCTCTTCTTGCCGAGGGCTTGCCGAAAGCAACCCCGGAAGCACCATGTAATTTTCCGCCGCCATTAGTTCCGATTAAGCTACGTCACAAACCGACCGCAGCTGATATTTTTCTCTCGTCCTATTTGGACGACACAGTCCCAGAATATGCAAATCCTGTTCTGCCAGCTCCTGTAAATAATGTAATTCCTGTTCCTCCAGCCACCGGGGCACCTGTTACAGCACCTGTTACGGTACCCCCGGTTCAGCCCACAGTACAAGTACCCGCTACATCAGTCACTCTGCCAGCCTGTACGATACCCGTCGACGATTCCAGTTTAGGAGCCGCGGGGGGGGAAGTCCTCCTTGTACCCCGCCGCAACACAAACGTCCGTCATTTCTCGAGTTACATGAACGTGCGTTACAGCGTACGCCCAGACCCCAGTCCGTTGCAGATATCAAGCGAACTCTTACCGAATGCCGTTATGATCCAGTCCCAGGTGATGATGATATGGTTATGTATTCATTACGTGTAAGGCGAGTAACCGAGTATTTGGACACCCTACCGAATATGAAAGAAGATCTAGACAGAATATATCGTTTCATCCGTACAGGAGTAGATCCAGAAAGTATTGGCGAAGCCATGTCTCAAAGGAAAGCTGAGACTCAGCTCATGCTTTTAAAGTTTCTAATTAATTGTTTAATAAGGGAACAAGATTATCCAGATAAAAATCCGACCGAAATGAAAGTCCTGACCAGGTGGAGTGACCATATAGCCGAAGGAAGACACAAGACACTAAGTAGTATAGACAGTATGTACAAGAAAATTCGTAAGGAAATAATAAGGTTACACGAGAAACGCAAAGCAGCACAAGTGTCCGAGAAAGAAGACGACTCTCCTACCAAAGAGGTAGACGACGAGAATCCCAACAGAATAGCGTATGTAGGTAAAACTAGACTTCCCGACCGACATTCACGCCTAGAACACAAGAAAGTTTTTCCTCTTCCAGCACCAGAACAAGGTTCTCTTGAGCAAGTATTTCAAGCTACCGATCACATTCTGAAATCACGAATCGGTTATAGTGAACTTAGTACCATGCATGAACAAGAACTAGTCCGATCAGCGGTCCGATGGGCTACTGATTCTACCACTTTTCCTGACGAAATAGTGGCACAAATGTTTCTGAAACTGCCCCCAGCCGAGCAGCGACTGGTGGGTATGTATATGATCCAGCACCTCATTACATTGTATGAGGGTCAACATTCTGATCCAGGTCCGTTACATGATGTTCTGAACGAGTTACTCCAGTATAGATGGAGAGGTTTAGGTACCGATTTAATTAGTGTTATTCTAGAACAGCGCCACAAATATAGAACGTTTCTGAATCCGCATTTTGTTCATGTCTCACCTCCAGAAAGTAAATCATTCTACATAGATAGACAGCATCCGTTACGAGAAGTACATCCAGTTAGGACAGCGGGTGGTGAAATGCAACGAGTATTTGTTTACACCCCTATCACAAAGATGGAACTCTTAGAGATGAAGAAATTAATTCCCTGTCACGACAAAGATCCAGCAGGGTTCCATCGAGAACTAAAAGACATGCTCCGTATGGGAGAATACACGTATCCAGATATCATTAAAATGCTAAAGGTCCTGTTGCCCGCAGGGGTATATGAAAAACTCAAGGAAAAAGAATGGGAGGTGGGAGAGAAAAAGATTGATTAGACAGCTCTAGAAGCTGAAGATAATATACGAGTACCAGGTACCGGTCTTGGGGACAAATGTAAAGAATTGCCCGAGTTATTAATTCAGGTTTTGCCAAGGTTACTAGCCACGAAAAAGGAAGATTGGGATGCAATCTCAGCATGTAAACAGAAACAGGATGAAGATACTAGTGATTTTTATTCTAGATTTGAAAAATGTTTTATTATTAACAGTGGTTTGAAGACAAGTAGCGAGTCGTACCCTCATCTTTTTGTTACCAAACTAGTCGAGAATTCAAGTCCACAAGTTAAAAATCGAGTATTGAAAGTCGAAAGTACCTGGCAAGCTAATACCCCGTCACAAATGCTCCAGATGCTCCAGTATCACCAGAATAGAATCAGGGAAGAGCAAGAACACGAAAGGAGACGTATGAAAGACACGAAAATGAAAGTATTAGTTGCACAATCTGTTCCACAAGACAGTCAGAAGAGGGGTCCGAATCAAGCCAGTCATCCTGCAGCTCCCGTTAAAGGGACATGCAATTACTGTAAACAGCCAGGTCATTTTATAAACGAGTGTGCAGTTCTGAAACACAACATAGCTACTGGTAAGACTAAAGAAAGACCACGTCCGCCTAGACAAGAACAAGTTTCACAGACTTCTCAGTCACCACAGAATGCACAACAGACAGTTCCAGCACCGCAGCCTATCGCTGCAACACAGCACGTTACACAGCAGATGTACCAGTATGCCCAGTCAGAGTATCCAGAGTATCAACAGTATTCATGAAACAGCCTAGAGAGGGAGGTAGGCTTGCCTCTCATCGAGATACCTGTAGATCAAGAGGGTCCCTATGTACACAGTCAAGTATTAGGGAAAGATAGAAAGTTTCTGATTGATACAGGGGCAAGTAGGACTACTATCAGTCATGACGAGGTTCCAGGGGCTCCGCTCTCAGGCTCTAAAAATGTTTCCCTTGGATTTTCAGGAAAGCCTATTGTTAATGAAATTTCAAAACCAGTTTCTCTAGAAGTTGGTCCATTGTCCCGAACTACTGATTTGTTACTAACGAAATCATGTCCAGAAAATTTGTTAGGCATTAAAACACTGAAAGAATTAGGTGCAGTAATTTGCTGCTCCCCAGAAGGAGTCCGATTGTTTTTACGCGACTTTAAAGGTCACTATGTATTACGTGATTTTGATCCAAGACTCTTGAATGTACCGCAGCATTTATGGGCGCAAGGTCCAACTGATGTAGGATGTATGCACATCACACCCCATCGTGTGACTCTCAAACAAGGTATAGTTTTGCCACGAATCAGACAATACAGATTGCCACCTGAGGCTGTAGCAGCCTTATCCAAAATTATTGACGAGCTTATTGCTCAAGGAGTGGTTGTAGAAACTGACTCCAATGTATGTAATTCTCCTATCATTCCAGTCTTGAAACGTACTGATCCAAATGCACCTCCAGTATATCGATTAGTGATTGACCTTCGAGAACTTAATAAATGTATCATACCCCAGTATCCAGTAGTCCCGGATATTTCTTCCCTATTGACAGCCATTGATTCTGAAGCTACATTTTTCACTGTTATCGACCTCAAGAATGCATTTTTCAGTGTCCCCATTCATCCAGACAGCCAGTACCTTTTTGGTTTTTGTTTAAATGGAAGGAGCTATAAATTTACACGAGCTCCTCAAGGTTTCACAGAAAGTCCTAGTATTTACAGTCAAGCACTTAAGAGACAACTAGACAATATTCACATGCCAACTGACACTGCCCTGCTCCAGTATGTCGATGATCTACTGATCACAGCCCATTCTGAACGTGACTGCGAGCGTGCGTCACTTACAGTTCTGTATTTTCTGGCTGAGCAGGGGCACAAGGTGTCCCCTTCCAAATTACAATTCTGTGTCCAGCAAGTGATCTACTTAGGCCACTTACTGTCCAAGTGGGGTAGGCAGTTGACACCAGACCGTATCCAGTTGATAGCGAGTCTTCCACAGCCCAAGACACAGAAGGAGGTACGAGCTTTTATTGGCCTCACTTCTTACTGCAGACAATGGATTCCTCAGTATGCATTTCTAGCCAAGCCACTGATACAGTTAACGACACAGGAGGCAGCCATATCGACTGTCCTCCCTTGGACCCAGGAACATACACTTGTTTTTAATGAATTAAAGAAAGCCCTATGCCAAGCACCTGTTCTAGCTACACCGAACTACAGTAAGCCTTTTACACTTTTTGTCACAGAACGTGATGGTACTGCATTATCTGTTCTCACACAAGATCAAGCAGGACAGTACAAGCCCTGTGCTTATTTTTCGAGCACATTAGATCCAGTAGCCCAGGCTCTGCCTGCGTGCCTCAAGTCAGTTGCAGCCACAGCTCTAGCCATCAGACAAAGTGATTCCATAGTATTAGGACACTCCCTGACAGTACAAGTTCCACACTCCGTGGAAGTTCTTTTAAACCGAACACAGACTCAGCACTTGACCATTGCACGTTTAACAGGTTATGAACTGACACTGTTCCAGCCACACATAGAAATCAGACGCTGCAACATTCTAAATCCTGCTACACTGTTACCGTCAGTTACTTCAAATCCTGCCATACATGACTGTGTGGAAGTTGTTAACACTATGACTAAGCCAAGACAAGACCTGACAGACATTGCATTACCTAATCCCGACCTGACACTTTATGTGGATGGTTCATGTATGAGAACAAGTACAGGAGAACTAGTAGCCGCGTATGCAGTAACTACTGAAACCGAAGTTATAGAAACACACCGTATTGACACCCTGTCTGCTCAAGCAGCAGAGCTAGTGGCTCTGACCCAAGCCTGCATACGTGCTAAGAACCTGAAAGTAAACATATACACAGATTCACGTTACGCATTCGGAGTCGTACACGACTTCGGAGTACTCTGGCAGGAGAGAGGTTTCATGACTTCTCATGGAACCAAGATTCAGCATGGTCTCCTCATTCAGGCTCTGTTAGATGCAATACATTTGCCGACAGCTATCGCTATCATGAAGTGCAAGGCACATACGAAAGTTACTGACATCATTTCCCAAGGTAACGATCTAGCAGATCGATCAGCCAAGCTTACAGCTCAGACCCCAGACATTCCAGTTAACACGACACAGACATTCATTCCAGAACAGACTACTTGTATGACAGTTAAGGACCCTACACAAGATGTCATAGACATACAGTTACATGCTACTCCCCAAGAAATAAAGAAATGGTCCGAACAAGGAGGGGTCCAGACCGATCAAGGATGGGTGACGAAGGGAAAAGCCACATGGTTTCTCCCCGACTCTATGGTTCAAGTCATTATCAGTACCGCACATAGTCCAGCACATCTAGGAGAAAAAGCTATGTTAGACAGTATTCAGAACCTATGGTTCAACAAGCACTTACGAGCTGCAGCCAAGCAGAAAGTCCGTACCTGTATGATATGTTGCCAGTTCAATCCAGGTAAAAGTGTCCCGGTGGAACAAGGGGGATTCCAACCTCCTGACCACCCTTTTGACGTCCTCCAGATGGATTATATTCAGATGGAGCGATGTCGAGGTTTCAAGTATGTCCTCGTAGTTGTATGCGCTTTGTCCAGGTGGACAGAAGCATATCCAGTTCCAGATTACACAGCCGCGACCACTGCCAAGCAGTTGGTTCGTGAATTCTTTCCCCGCTATGGACTCCCTAGGGTCGTGTATTCTGATAACGGCCAGCCATTCTCATCTGTGCTCATGAAACATGTTTCCCTTCTGTTAGGGTACCAGTGGAAGTTCCATTGTGTGCGTCATCCTGAAGCAGCCGGTCTCGTAGAGAGACATAATCAGACCCTGAAAATCCGTATTGCCAAAGTATGCAAAGAGAACGGTGTAGACTGGCTAGTTGCCCTGCCAGTAGCTCTATTTTATATGCGGATGGTTGCACATTCCAGATCAGGTCTATCCCCGTATGAGGTCGTATTCGGCCGCCCCCCAAATATGTGGGGTACACCTAGACCCCGCAGTATTACAGATGTTTCCAGTAATATGCTGACAGATTACCTAGCTTCCTTGATGTCTGCCCTACACTCTTGTCGTTCACAGGTTGCCGCCGCTTTTCCAGACAACACCGAGGTGAAACCACATGAGGTCATTCCAGGCGACCTAGTATTGGTCAGGAATTTTGATCGTTCAAGTCCGCTGGAACCCCGTTGGAAGGAGCCTCGCCTAGTCTTGTTGACCACCCGCACGGCCGTGAAGTTGGAAGGCAGGAAGGGATGGGTCCACCTGTCCCACGTAAAAAAATTTCATGGACTTCGTGAAAAATATTTTGCAAAGGACTGTTCCATTTCTAAAGACTGCCTAAAAACAGACTCTGAACTTGACTCTGAACTCAAGCCTCCTCTGTTAGAGAAAACTCCGCAACAGGAGTATAAAAAGAAACTCCGGTCTAGTAAAATAAGTCAGCCAGTTTAATTGTCTAAGTCCCTCTCGGGTGAAACGGTTAGACAGGTTTCTGCCATGTATGAGATAGACCCCCATAGTGAGAGCGTTAGTCAAAACTCTATACGATGTATCGTTTTTCTAAGTTTTATATTGTTTTTAAGTCTTATGGTTACCTGCACAAGTTATGCATTACATTTATGTTTTCCAGTTTCTCATGTAAATAAGTTTTCCAATGCTACAGTAGAGCACACATTTAGTGATCTGCCTCCTCACGAGCTATCCTATCGTCTTGCTATGAGAAATAATACATTCATTAGAATGTTACACTATTCACACCAGACCAGCAATGCTACTAATTGTTGGGTGTGTGGTCGACTCCCCCCTTTCCAGACACCGAAGGGAGTTCTGCCACTCTTTCCTTATCCGTTTTCACATAATGGTTCGTGTGGAGCATGGTCCACTTTAACGTCATCCTCCAATGATATGTCCCTTCTGAACAGAACATGTTTTCCAGACAAGCAAGGTCTCCCCCATAGAACAGGGTTAGATCTAGAAAATGAAGTATATGATTTAGGTAATTATTCTTCGAATTTCATGGTCTTGAATGTTCAGTCTGATACTACTCCAGATTTACCTGCTATTTCAGTACTACCAGTCAAAGGCGAATTATGTGTCAGAAAGAATGGTTCCGCACATGTAGGACATAGTGATTGTACTACTACTGTCGAGTATAGTGACAGTGGGAAATCTATTTTCAAAGCCTCACGTCATTCTTATTTTGTTTGTGGTCAGACCGCATATGTTCGTCTGCCCCTCGATTGGGATGGAACATGTTACATTGCCTTCCTACTGCCACCAGTTTTTCTAGCCCCATCTGATTATCACAGAAACACACATCTAGTACACGTCAGACATAAAAGGGAGATCGAGTCCCCAATTGTCAATCAAACTGAAACTACTCTAGAACAGTATCAAGACTTCAATAAAGGTTTCTTCTTCTTTATAGGACCTGTCCAGAATAGTAAGTTAATACGTAGGTTAACCAGAACCCTTGAAGCAGTAGTGAATGAGACTACTTCTGCTCTAGGTAACTTAACTGAAGAGCAATCTGCTATGAGATTTGTCGTGCTCCAAAATCGTCTCGTTCTTGATGTCATACTGGCCGATAGAGGAGGAGCATGTAGAGTCATCGGATCTAGTTGCTGCATTTTCATTCCTAATAACGCGCCGTCTGTTTATTCAGCTATAACCAGACTTCATAAAATTGCCCATCAGTTACACCAGAATCCAGGCACCTGGACATGGTCCGGTTGGCTCTGGAGTATCATATCTGCCTGGGGATGGAAAGTATTAT
The DNA here is from genome assembly GCF_964261635.1 of Lissotriton helveticus. NCBI lineage: Eukaryota > Metazoa > Chordata > Amphibia > Caudata > Salamandridae > Lissotriton > Lissotriton helveticus. Next base: position 640,721,620 of record NC_136071.1, on the reverse strand, counting down.
CATTTCTAGGTATTGCAGTAATGATCATATTCAGTTGCTGCCTCTGTATACAATGTGGCCCTGCGATTTGCGGCATTTGTGCTACCTCTTGTATTCCTAGTCCTAAATCCCGTTCCAAGACAATTCGAGACGAGCAAATGATGCTATATGAAATGATAGATGGTATCATGAATATAGATGTTTCCTGATGGAAACGTAGGGCACAAGGAGGGAATGTGGAAAAGTAAATTTTGCCATGTTGTATGTGCCTACGTGTTCCCCATGTTATGTTATATGTGCATGATCGATATGCATGTATTCCCTTCTGATCGATTAAAGACGCAATTACAGTTGTGTCCATCTCTAGTATGCCAGTTTCCAGTCTTCGTGAAAACAACGAATATCAGGCCTATGTAAACCTACGTTGCCACATTTTATAGTGTGCACGTTAATTCATTGAATTGTCCCCGTTTCTAGGCCTCAAAAGGGCCCGGACTCAGATTCAGCTCCTGTCTCCTGAACCCTCTCCGAGGAGCGATACAGCCCCCACCTGCATCCCTGACCCTTAGCTTACTTCTTGCCACGCAGTGCCCGGCCCGGCCTGGCTCTGCCTCCCAGTCTGCCAAGAATATGTTATGTTTCTAGTTATCAGTTCAGCCCTCCTTCTCTGCATTCCTAAGCTACTGAGTCGCATCAATAGTTTCCGTCATGGTCTAGCCTTTATGTCTCCATGTAAGAGAAATACTGTATTAATATTCATAGAATATTCCTCACACACGCAATACATGTAGAATTATGCATGCACCAGTCTTAATGTCTGTTAGCCTTTGCCCTGATAACTTTTGGATTCTATCAACATGTACTCTAAACACTAGATACTAGATATGCCTGGGTACATGTCGCTCTGACACTCCAGACTTTAGTCTCCTCTTCTAGCGCAGAAGTCATAGCCCCCCAGTTCTCCCTGGTAACACGTCATTGCCCGTTTGCGCGCACCACTAGGTTAGAGGTCCCAGCTGCTCAGGTAGCCCCCTCCATGTTTCCGCCCCGTTTATGACATATTCTGTTACGTTTGCATCACATGTCTATGTATACGCCCTGTACACGCCTTCTTGTTACCTCATTTTGTCCTTATCTTTCGCGACTGCTACGAAACCACGCCTACTGCTACGCCTACTGTATTGAATGTAATGTATTTGTTTAACTATAAATATTGTGCACTGTTATTAAAAGTTACCCCTTATCCCTTATGCTCCCAGATCCTGCCCCCGGCAGCTGCCATCCTATTCCCATGCAGGCTGTCCTGTTCCTGTCCTTTATGCCTGATTAAAGCCTGTAAACTCCAGCTACCTCGAATCTTGACTCTTATTTATTGAGCTATCTGTTTATATGAGTATCCTGAAAAATAGATCCGGTAATAAATTATTTATTTACCACACACCCATCACTGTGATCTTAGGCAGAGTCACACATACTGTTGGCAGAGACAGGCATGGTACATTATATCTAACATCCTACTAATCTGCCTAAGATCACACTGTGAGTGAAGCTTGATTCACCCATCAGTGTAATCTTAGGCAGAGTCACACATACTGTTGGCAGAGACAGACATGGTACATTATATGTAACATTCTGATCATGTGCCTAAGATCACACTGTGACTGAAGCTTGATTCACCCATCACTGTGATCTTAGGCAGAGTCAAACATACTGTTGGCAAAGACAGACATGGTACATTATATGTAACATTCTGATCATGTGCCTAAGATCACACAGTAACTGAAGCTTGATTCACCCATCACTGTGATCTTAGACAGAGTCACACGTACATTACACTATCTGTATACCAGCATTAATGTCAAACATTGCGCAAGCGGCTTGTAAATATGCCAATGAAACCATTACACTATCTCTGCACCAGCATTAGTGTCCAACTTTGCACAAGGGGCTTGTAAATATGCCAATGAAACCATTACACTACCTCTATACCAGCATTAATGTCAAACCATGCGCAAGCGGCTTGTAAATATGCCAATGAAACCATTACACTATCTCTGTACCAGCATTAATGTCAAACATTGCACAAGGGGCTTGTAAATATGCCAATGAAACCATTACACTATCTCTATACCAGCATTAATGCCAAACATTGCGCAAGCGGCATGTAAATATGCCAATGAAACCATTACACTATCTCTATACCAGCATTAATGTCAAACATTGCACAAGCGGCTTGTAAATATGCCAATGAAACCATTACACAATCTCTGTACCAGCATTAATGTCAAACATTACACAAGCGGCTTGTAAATATGCCAATGAAACCATTACACTATCTCTGTACCAGCATTAATGTCAAACATTGCACAAGGGGCTTGTAAATATGCCAATGAAACCATTACACTATATCTATAGCAGCATTAATGTCAAACATTGCGCAAGCGGCTTGTAAATATGCCAATGAAACCATTACACTATCGCTGTACCAGCATTAATGTCAAACATTGCGCAAGAGGCTTGTAAATATGCCAATGAAACCATTACACTAGCTCTATACCAGCATTAATGTCAAACATTGCGCAAGCGGCTTGTAAATATGCCAATGAAACCATTACACTATCTCTATACCAGCATTAATGTCAAACATTGCACAAGGGGCTTGTAAATATGCCTCTCTTTTTTGGTATATTCTATCTCAATTTATGCCATTAGAAAAACCCTTTAAGCATCTCTCACGGCATTTCATATTCTTGTCTGGGTGCCAATTTTATTACTCTGCATGCATTTTCTGCCTGCACCCATGTCAAACATCGTGCAAGGGGCTTGTAAATATGCCCCTCTTTATCTTATATTCCATTTCAATTGATGACATTACTGAAATACTTTATACATCTCCCACACCATTTCATATGGTTTTCTATCTGCTATCCCTATCCCTCTCCATACATTCACTGCTTCCACCCATGATAAAGGTTACACAAGGCACTTCTAAAAAAGGAGCATATTTACAAGTCCAATGAAACCATTACACTATCTCTATACCAACATTGAATCCAAGCATAAAAAACTATTTAAAAAGAAGTCTACCTTATAAACTAAAAAATACAAACTGTAAGCACACACAGCTAACATTATGGAAAAAGGTAAAAAAAATAATTCCTTAATTCACACAGACACTCACTGTGATACTTGTCAAAAATCTTCAAGCTCTCTATCTTTTTTAAAAGAATCATTACTCACCTTTAAAAATGCTTTGCAAGATGTAAAACAGTGTCAGTCACAGTCAACAGATATTCTTTAGCAGAATCTCTGAATAATGCTTCTTTCACTTGAGCCTGAGAATAATGGCACAAATTCTTTCTCATTTCAGACCCATATTCTTGTACCTAACTAATCAAAATTGTTCCCACACAAATTCAAAACCAAACTGCACATTTTAATTGGTTGTACATTTCAAGACTTTGAAACTCACATAACATTCACCCATCCCCCCAGTGCTCATTCACCCTGTAACCATGGTAACTCCCTCCTAACCCAGCACACAGTTCACAAGTTCATCATACTATGTTGCAAAAGAATCCATTAAGGGTGACCTCTCAATCTACTAGCTAATCAACTGCAATGTTTCTTTAAATGACTTTTTCTCAACCATTGAAATGACTTAAAAAAAAAAAGCATGCACCCTAATTTTCAGTGGAGATTTTTAGGAAAGCACCAATCATTTCTGGTTTTTCAACTGCACTGATTCTCAACCACTGTTTTTTCATAATCAAACTGCCATTTCATTTCCACAACTCATCTGACTAGAAGCACATCTACCTTCAAAATGCCAAAAGTCTGGTTTGTGTGTCATAGCTATGTTCACTGGAGTCAAAAATACGCAGCTAACAGAGGTATTTACAACCTTGATTTACCAAATGTGGACATTGTATGGACTGGACAGAGAGGATTGAGAAGTCACCAATTAATACCATTGGTAAAATCCTTTATGCATTTACCACACCCTGACCTTATAATTGTGCACTGTGGTGGCAATGACTTGGGCACTTTGACTGGGGTAGGTCTGGAAATGCTTTTAAAGGACATCTTTGGGCAATTGATGTCACTTTTTCCAAAAACTGCCTTGGTATTTTCTAATATATGCCAAAGGCAAAAATGGAACTGGTCCAACCAATTTTGTCCACAGATTGAGAAAGCAAGGAAACATGTGAATAAATCTGTTTCTGCTTTCCTCAGAGACTATGGTATGGGTTCCATTTATCACAACAACTTGCGTTACAACATGCAAGGCATGTATAGGAGGGATGGTGTGCATTTTACAGATGAGGGGAATAGAGTTTTTCTCTTGAATATAAGACTCTGCATTGGTACCTACTTGTAGGTACAAAAAACATCCACATAACACAACAGCTCTTTTCAGAGCTAACTTACCTCTAAACACTCTACATTATTTTTTTACTCTATTTTTTTACGCTGTTTTTCCCCGTGGTGCGCGTACTGGAGAGCGCACCTGGGAGCGCACCCAGCGCTTACCCCGCGAAAAAAAAAAAAAAAAGTTTTTGGGCCCTTCAGGGTCCTTCTAAGCCTCCCTCAAAAAACCTAGGGGGTCAGGGGGTGTCTACCCTGCCCCCTTTTAATCTTTTCCCCCTTTCTTTTTTACCTCAGCTGTCTCGATTTTCCCGAGACACAAGATGGCGGACTGTCCGGACTGTTAAGAATGTTGACATACATCATACAGCCAATTAGCTTTCCGCTCGCGCACTCCCGTAGCGCGCCGGGTGGGCTTCCCGGTACGCGTACCGGTGAACGCTCGAAGCGCGCTTATTGATATATATATTTTTTTTAAGTTGCCTTTCATAAAAACCACAGGAGCAATTTCAAAGAAATATAGAAAAGGCCCTACTACATACCAGTACCTATCATTTTGCCAACTTTGGTGTAATTCCATTCATCCGTTCAGGCTGTAGGCGTGTCTAAATGTCCTATGGAAAATTGCATGGGGAAAACACATTTGAAAGTATTGAAATTTAGAACCAATCAAAATATTACTTTAGTTTGGAATTTGTGTATGATGAAGTTTGATTGGTTATGTATATATCTCAAATGAGAGGAAAACACGGCCATTTTGTAATACCCCAGTCTGAGGTACTTTTGAGAGAAAATTTGGGTGCTCAATTGCTGGACTTAGAATAACACACTACTAACTCCTCTATTTTCAAAAAGGTGAGTTGTTAATATGTAAGCGGAACTATGTTGTACACTTTAAGATGATATGGAAAATGTTTTCCATTAGTTATTTACAATCCTTCTGTTAAAATTATTGTTTAAGATTGGCTTCATCACATGCAGTGCTTTATATTTCTAGTTCCTGTCTGATACTATACACTGCCCAATTAATTAAAAAAAACTAAATACTTGATTAAGCTACTTTTATGTTATGTATTACTAAAAACGATAATTGAAAGTGATTACTTTTTTCTGCAATTTACAGCAAGAAATTTGAAATTAAAATGGAGGACAGCAAGGAAATTTCTTTTGAAATTACAACAACACATCTTGAAAATGAAAATGTCATGGATATTGAAAAAACCATTTCATCACAAACAGAAGATGACTTAAAAGATTTTTTTAATCAATCGCTAGATGAAGAATTAATTGAATGTTTGGATGAAATAGAATGCCAACAAACATCAATGAACAATTTTCATGAGGAGATTAAATATATGAATGAAGATGAAATACCAGATGAGGACATGCTACAAGTTCTATTAAATTATGAGAAATCTGAGCAATAAATTATTAATTACAAATTCAAAATTAGTTGACATATTATTCATTTTTATTTCTAATTTATGAGGTAAAATCGAAGTGATTGTAGTATAATGAAATACTTATAGTATAGAGTGTACAATTTTTATGTTACATAGTAAGTTTACTCATATTTACTGCCCTTCTCCCACTGTATTTTTACCAATGTATATTTTATATCTCTTCTTCATCTCCTGCCTCCTTTCTCTCACTATCTGTCTCTGATACACCTTATCGCCGCCATTTTGTGTAGTTTCAGAAAAGAGTGAAATGTAATACTTCAAAACTTGAAAAGAGAGCAGGGTAGAGTGACCCTCACCCCAATTCTTTTTTAAAACTATTTTCTTTCACTGTTTTCCCCTTGGTGCGCTCAGGGTGCGCATACCAGAGAGCGCACCTGGGAACGCACCCAGCGCTTATCCCGCGAAAATTTCAACAAAAAAAAATAATTGTTTTGCCCTTCAGGGTCTTTCTAGGCCCCCTCAGAAAACCTAGGGGGTCAGGGGGTGTCTACTCTGCCTCCTTTTAATTATTTCCCCCTTTCTTTTTCACCTCTTGTGTCTTGATTCTACCGAGACACAAGATGGCGGACTCTCCGGACTGTTTAGAATGTTGACAGACACCCGACAGCCAATCAGCTTTCCGCTCGCGCACTCCCGTAGCGCGCCGGGTGCGCTCCCCGGTACGTTTACCTGTGAGCGCTCGGAGCAGCCTATAGATATATATGTGTTTTTGAAGTTAATTTTCAAAAGAACCTCTGGAGCAATTTCCACCAAATATAGCAAAGGCACATCTGCGTACCAGTCCCTACAATTTTGCCAAGTTTGGCGTAATTCCATTCAGCGGTTCGGGCTGTAGACTTGTCAGACTGTCCTATGGAAATTAACATGGGGAAAACACGTTTTGGGACCCCCCTTTTTTCTCAGCCCCCACTTCACGAATCCCCCCGAAACTTCCAGGGAAGGAGCGGAGCGGAGCTGGGCAAAATTTTGGAAAATTACACACAAAGGCCTCAACCGGCGCCAGAGTTATTCCCAATAGAATGTTGCGGATTTCCTATGGTAGTTAGGTCCTAACCATAATTACCTACTGGCGACCGCCAGTAGGTAATATATATATATATATATATATATATATATATATATATATATATATATATATTCACTGAAAAAACCATAGGTTATAGACCATATATAGTTAGGAATTAGCATTTAGAAAACCTTATTTTACTCACACAAAACCATTGAAATTCCATATATAGTTAGTTGCACTAACTATATATCGCGCACCCGCAATCCACTGCTGATGATGTCACATATTACATCATTCATGACATGGTCAGTGACATCACTGATGACATCACTGATGACATCTCAAATGACATCACTGATGACATCACTGATGACAACATCCAGTGACTGTATGTTTCTGTAAAGTTAAAATATGTCTTACATATTGAAGAATGAGTGGATGTATAAGTGTCTGGATGAAGGATTTAGTAGGTGCATGACTGACTGTATAAGTGAGTGATTAAATGTGTCTCACTGAGTGCATGGGTTAGTGACTAAACTGTTTTAAATTGTGCATTATTGTGTCTGTTGTTCTGTAATCTGATGCATGTGTTGATCAGTAGCTAAATGAGTAACTATATGGGTTATTGATTGGTTGCCCAAGTATTTGTATGGGAGACTGAGTGTGTGTGTGTGGGTGGCTGGGAGGTGTATGACTCTGTGCATAGATGTGTGAGCAGTTGATTCACTAGATGTATGGGTTCAAAAGTGCATGTGGAAACAGCTGTATGGGCGATTGACTGTGTGCATGAGTGTATTGGTGAGTGAATGGATATCTCAGTGCTACATGTCAAAGTAAGTACATATGTAAAACACAGTACATGTGATAGTTGACATATATAAATAACTGTGCATAAGAGCCAGTGAATGTGTGAGTGGCTGTATGGATTATTGTGAACTTGTATCAGGGATTGTATAACAGAGTAAATATGTGTTATTATATGTTTCAATAAGTAAGGTGTGTATAACTATATAGTTGAGGAAATGGAGGTGTGATTGATTCTTTGCAAGACTGACTAGGTGTGTGAGTAACTCCATGGATGAGTGACAGTCTGTGAGTGTCTGTTTACACTGAGTGTATCTAAGGTTATATTAGAGTCTGGAGAGGTTCATCGTATCATCACATGAATGATGTCATCAGTGATGTGATCAGTAATGTCAAATGAGATGTCATCAGTGATGTCATCAGTGATGTCATTTGAGATGTCATCAGTGATGTCATCAGTGATGTCACTGACCATGTCATGAATTATGTAATATGTGACATCATCAGCAGTGGATTGCGGGTGCGCGATATATAGTTAGTGCAACTAACTATATATGGAATTTCAATGGTTTTGTGTGAGTAAAATAAGGTTTTCTAAATGCTAATTCCTAACTATATATGGTCTATAACCTATGGTTTTTTCAGTGAATTTTCAAGGTTTTGTAAATGCTAATTCCTAACTATATATGGTCTATAACCTATGGTTTTTTCAGTGAATTTCATTGGTTTTTTAACAGCTAATATCTGTAGCTGTAAAATGTATTCTTCTTTAAATCCAAAAATATATTTTATATGTTTATTAATAATTTTTTTTTAAATATTTTTTTTTCTTCGTTCCCGCTTCGCGAATCGGGAAACTTCCCGTTAGCTGACCTTGATGCCGCGAAATAGACCGCGAGCCGGTAAACGTTTCTTTACCGCAACTGCCGCGTTAGAAAACAACATCGTGACGCCTCCCGTCCGCATGACGTTTCGCGTTGTCGCGCGATACGTCATATGACGTGCTACGTTAGCGAACTGGTACGCTTACCGAGTCGCAAAGCACAGGTTTCTGTAAGCAAACCGGGAGGCCCTGCAAAGCGCTTAACGTAAACACAGCAGGTCATGTGACTTGGTAATAACACTTTTCATTGGTTCATTTCACTTTTGGTTTCCTAATGATGTAAGACTAGGTCATATAATCTAAAATGAACACTTTTCATTGGTTGAGAACTATTGTTTTTCCCAAATGATGAAAATCCCTCCTTCTTTCCTCACTCTGACTTTCATCATGGTGAGAGAAAGACCCTTTGTTACCAGTGAGCAATGGCTTCTTTAGTAGCTTCAGCTGGTGCTTCCCCACCACCTCCACCACATCCAAGGAAGAGTGGACCACCTGCTGAAGTTATAATTCAGCAAGAAGAGGAAGAAGAGGAACAGGACGACGAGCACGAAGAGAGGCACTTTTTGCCTGAGGAGCCCAGGACGTCTCACCGGAAAGAAAACTTCATTTGGCAATTTTTTTAAATTCCCAAAGGTCAGAAAAAAGTAAATGCAACATACGTAACTTGCCTTATATGTCAAGATAGACTGTCCAGAGGGACCGACAAAAAATACAGTTTCGGAAACTACACAATGCATCGCCATATGACTAGGTGGCATCCTAACAACTACAGTGCTGCACAGTTTCGTAACGACCTAGATAATCTCCCTATTATGGCCAGAAGATCTGTTGTACCGGAAGTAACGGGACCAGAGGGCAGGGAGATGGTGCCAATTATACAAACGAGATTTCATGAAGTAAAACAAGTCTGCGTATATTGCAGTGGATTCATTTGCTACGGAGAAAGAAGCATCACTCTGATCAACAGAGCTATTGACTATCATATGCAAGTTTGTACGAAACGCCCCAAATAATAAATTCTTTTTTTTTGTTTTGTTGCTCCTGTTGAGCCCTTTGCAATGAATCGTTTTCATTGCCCCCTCCAAGAAAAACCAAAAAAAATATAAAACTGTTCAGAAAAATTCAAAAAAAGTAAAAAAATGTTCAGAAAAATAATAAAAAAAATATAAAACAACAAAAACAATAAAAAAAAAAGTTCTTTTCAGAACTACCTCCCCGTTATTAAAAAATTGGTACAATATTTGAAACTGTGCCAACCTCTATTTCTCGTAGTTCGCTTCCCAGTTCGCTCGCCGGTACGCGAACCGGAAGTGAACCAAAGATTTTTTTTAAAAAAAAGAACAGTATAAGGGAAGGAAACAGACACTTATGTTAAAAGAAAGACAGCTATAGGGGAGGAAACTAGAGATACTATTACCCGTAATCCACTGCTGATGATGTCACATATTACATCATTCATGACATGCTCAGTGACATCATCAGCAGAGGATTGCGGGTTTTTTGGCAACGTGCCTTATCCACGGTTTAATAACGCTGCCTTTTGCTTTATATAAGTTTTCAAATTGTATGAAATATATACCAATAGGTCGTTATGAACCTTTAGGTAGTGCTTTTCTTCATGAGGTCTGGTCGCTTCCATACACATACAGATGTTTCAAAGATGATCAAGAAGTTTATCTGAATGGAGAGGAATGCACTGAGACGCCAGATCATTCACTAATGTGTAGGCACATACAGTTACACGGTTAATGCAACAAACACCGACCAAATATGGCTTGCGTGTTGCAAGGCACGCCAGTTCCTGCTATCATCCCCACGTTCAAGTTGTTGGAAAATGGTAGTTATTTGATGCTCAATAATGAAGATTGTTCTGGGTTAATTAAAAGTATTCCTTTTATCGTAACAGTAAGTGAACGGGTTATTTGCTGCAGAAATGTTCTATTTCCTCCCACACATGAACATAGGGAGTTTTCAATCTGGCCACAAATACCAACCTTGGGAGCAGATTTCAACGGCATGGCAAGAATAAGAGCTCTTTTGTCTCAGAGAGAGGTGGCCTTGAGTTCGGCCCGTGAAACTTTCGTGCTTCACATAGCGAACACCCGTACAGAGGTGCAGACCCTTTTCAATACTGATTCGCCTTTCCATTTCAGCAAGATGGTTCGGACTATCTTTAACGCGTCCTCCACAAAGGCCCTGGCGCACTTTTTTAAAGTTGTTACCAGTGGTCTCGTGACTTCATTTGAGAAAATCTTTGGAGTCATCCCTGCTTTCTTTCATTCTATTTATTCCACTGTGCTTCGTGGATTCCCATTTTTACTTGCATTACCAGCGGACGCTCTTGTTCTTTTTTACATTTTTAAATATGGATGTCCCTCCTGTGCAAGCTCCCGCCCTGCAGCTGCTGACGCTGTTCGGCAATCGCATGCTTGAATATTATGGCACAATGCCGTTGGCGATATTAAGCACGGCATATGGATTATCTTTTCGATTCTCCTACTTCACCTGTGTCCAGCCTGTATTTCACTGCCTGACCTGTGATTTCGATTGGGCCATTGATTTGTGTCTCTGCGGACCGGTTTCTCCTGACGTCGACTTTAATCAGCTGATGACTCCTATCATTACTCACGAGTTGGTTTGTCCTGGCGAAAGGATTATGGCTGTGGCATTGATGCATGGACTAATTGGTCCCTGGAATTTACTGGCGGCAACACAGTCTTTCTTGGAACAGAGCTTTCTTGAAAACCCACCGAGCTGTCCTCTGATGGTGATAGAGGATCCGGTGCTGGGAGAGCACGTATGTTCTTTTCCGCTTTTAAATTGGATGGCTGAACTCTTTTCGGATGAAGACGGTGACTTCCTATTGGAGGCTGTTGCAGCTTATTTTGCATACACAGTTATGTCATAGACCTTTTTCATGTTTGATATGCTGAGTACTAGCATTTCATTGACAATTCATTGACTTATTTGTCAAGTTTTTATTATTTAGCTTGCCTATTGGCTTAAGACTCGATAAAGTACTTGGCTGTTTTATTTTTTTTTAGCATTACATTTTCCTAGTTTTTAATGTTTTACCTTGCGGACCGTCCACATATAAAGTTGCAATCTGCTCTCATGAGATGGCACTTCTATTATCTTATTCAGTTCGTTTCCGGATCATGGGGAGGTGTCATCTAGGTCCTGGATATCTTTACACCGTGTTAAGTTAGCATGGGCTCATTACCGGTTTAAACGCCATTTTTCCTTTTTTGCAACTTCTGCACACGACACTTAGTTGTTGCTTTAGCTTTCAACCTAGTAGTTCATCGTGGTTTACATGAGAATAATATGTTATTGCTCTACTATCTGCTTTGCTTGTTAAACTATATCTGTACAGCGAGTGCTGAAGTTTCAAGAACAACACGATACAGAATTGTTATGAGGTCTGATCTCCACGACTTCATACTCATAACATAAGTGCAGCTTCTGCCAATTCTGGGCATGAGGCGGGTTTTATATTGCTTTGCCGAACACACATACACAACAGTTGATGCGGTTCACATGAAGAGAGAGCTGGTGTATGCTGATGTGATTCCTTCAAATCTAAGACACTAAAGTATGGGCACGCCCTAAACCAACACAAACAGACCTTCTTAGCAAATAATATAATATGTGTATTAGGGAGGGTGAGATATAAGCAGCCGCGGGCCGTGGAGGGAGTTACGGTGGGGCAGGGAGGCGGGGAGGGGGAGGGGCAGGGTGGAGCCCTCTCCACCCTGCCCCTCCCCCTCCCCGCCTCCCTGCCCCACCGTAACTCCCTCCACGGCCCGCGGCTGCTTATAAGTGTTGCTAACTCTTATTCATTTACAGCATGTTAACATACTGTCACCATTCGCTTTTTATGTACTAGTAACTATGCTGGTAATCTTGCTACTGATAATATGTGTACTTGTATTATCTAAGATACTACGCCTGAGAAGACGGCATTAGTAAATAAACATTTCAAATACACATGTGTTCTTCTTAACTCCATGTTCTGGTTTCTAAGAAATATATAACGACCGACTGTTCATGAGTTCCACGTATCCTGAGGTACTATAAGTTCATATTCTGGATTGTCTAAACATTGAGAGTTTGTTATATCCAATGTGACACTGTACTTAGCTTGCTAAGGGGTTTTTGATTACTAAGGTGAGTTTTGGGGCACCCTAATTCGCCGAGGTTCCAATCCTCTGTCCACAGTTCTGTGTGAGAACAGAAACCCTGCGACAGGGGCACCCCCGACCCTTGCTGGAGCTTCATCACACTTGCGATACAACTCCAGCAATGCGCCACCTTTACGGCACAGATACATCACGCATCTGTTCTGTTTTTGCCCCATGATGCGCCGCATTGTAAATGTAGCACACCATAGGTGACGGAACAGCGGCACAGAATGACTAACACATCCCTGGTGATGCGCCAGTCATCATAAATCTATCCCTATGCTTCTTATCTTGTTAGAGATGAACCACCATATGTATCATCAAAGTTTTTTGCATTTCCTAAATAGCGAACTTTAAGGAATAAATAGCGATTCTTTACCATTCCTAGTTTGCGATGAGCTATTTGCTAATTACAAATTACCCATTCATTTCCTTCATTTCCATAGGGCGGTTGGACTCACTTTTAGCTCGAACGGCTGAATGGATTTCCACGAAACTTGGCAAAATTGTAGGGACTGGTAGCCCGATGTGCCTTTGCTATGTCTCAAGATATATGCTCCAGTGGTTTTTACGAAAATTAACTTTGAAAAATATATATTGGGCTACATTGGCCTATATATATGTTGGAGCCCAAATGTAGCCCAATGTAGCCCAATGAAGCCCAATGAAGCCCAATGTAGCCCAATGTAGCCCAAAGATGGCCGCCAGAGACAAAAAAAACAAATGTAGCCCAAATATCAGCCAGATGTAGCCCAACTATAGCCCAGTGACAGAATGACCAATCAGCTTCGCAAACCTCCGTTACGCGAAGCGGGGCGCTGTTACAGATATATATCTTTTTTTTGAACGTTAATTTCTCAAAATCCACTGGAGCACATATATTGAGACCTAGCAAAGGCACATCGGGCTACCAGTCCCTAATATTTTACCAAGTTTCGTGCAAATCCATTCAGCCGTTCGATTATTATTATTATTTTTTTTTTTGCCCCGCGGGGCCCTTTTAAAACCTCCACATCAAACCTAGGGGGTCAGCGAGGATCTACTATGCCCCCTTATGGTCATTTGCCCCTTCGCTTTGGCCTCCACTTGTCTCTCGATCCTACCGAGAGACAAGATGGCGGCCGCTACGGACTGTTTGGAATGTTTACAGACGCCGGAGAACCAATCAGCTTCGCTTCACAAAGCTCCGTTGCGCGAAAAGTACGCGTACTGGAGCGCTGCCCGGTCCGCTGTTACAGATATATATCTTTTTTTAAACGTTAATTTCTCAAAATCCACTGTAGCACATATATTGAGACCTACAAAAGGCACATCGGGCTACCAGTCCCTACAATTTTGCCAAGTTTCGTGCAAATCCATTCAGCCGTTCGGGCTAAAAGTGAGGCCAACCGCCCTATGGAAAACTCAATGTTAAAAACACGTTTTGGGACCCCCCTTTTTTCTCGACCCCCCCTGGACGAACCCCCCCAATTTTCAGGGGCTGCTCAGAAACAAAATGTGCCATTTTCCTGAAAATTTCAGCCAATTCCGTCCACAAACGCCAAAGTTATTTGACATAGAATTTTCAAAAATCCCATAGGAAAAAAATCCTAACTATATATACCAGTAGGTAATATATATATATATATATATATATATATATATATATATATATATATATATATATATATATATATATATATATATATATATATATATATATATATATTACCTACTGGCGAAAATTAACTTTGAAAAATATATATTGGGCTACATTGGGCTATATATATGTTGGAGCCCAAATGTAGCCCAATGTAGCCCAATGTAGCCCAATGTAGCCCAAAGATGGCCACCAGAGACAAAAAAAAACAAATGTAGCCCAAATATCAGCCAGATGTAGCCTAACTATAGCCCAATGACAGAATGTCCCAGAGTGTTCTAAAGAACAACTAGAGTGCTAACAGTCCTACTTATTTCAAAGGTATGGCACACCTGAAGCCATCTTGATTGGAATAAAGTGGTAACTCTTAAAACATTAATTTAAAAAGGAACAAAATGAGGGGGTTCATTTTGCCATAGAAAGTATGATTAGCGAATATATGACGAAATCCCGCATACCATCAGTCCGCCAAAAAAATCCCGCATGTACTATTAGGACGCAAATTAAAATAACGAAAACTTTTAGAACGAATATGCCTTTAGCATACACTAAACAACTAAACTACCCTAAACCCTAAAACACTACCCCCAGCATGACCCTACACTACACAAACAGTACAACACTACCCTAAACCCTAAAACACTACCCCCAGCATGACCCTACACTACGCAAACACTACAGCACTACCCAAAACCCTAAAACACTACCCCCAGCATGACCCTACACTACGCAAACACTACAACACTACCCTAAACCCTAAAATACTACACCCCAGCATGACCCTACACTACGCAAACACTACAACGCTACCCAAAACCCTAAAACACTACCCCCAGAATGACCCTACACTACGCAAACACTACAACGCTATCCTAAACCCTAAAACACTACGCCCAGCATGACCCTACACTACGCAAACACTACATTGCTACCCTAAACCCTAAAACACTAGCCCCAGCATGACCCTACACTACGCTAACACTACAACACAACCCTAAACCCTAAAACACTACCCCCAGCATGACCCTACACTACGCAAACACTACAACACTACCCTAAACCCTAAAACACTACCCCCAGCATGACCCTACACTAAACAACCACCACAACTCTACACTACACTAACACAACACTACACTACACAACACTACACTACACTACACAATCACTAACCCACGAAAAAATTAACACAAACCCACTTACCTCTCTCGTCATCGTGGTTTTCACAACGCAAATGCATTTACCATACATGCCTTTAAAACGTAATTCTTTGTAAAGGCATGCGCGATAAATGCACATGCGTTTTGAAAAAATGCGGGATAATGGTATGCGAGGTCAATGACCTTGCGGGATAATGGTATGCGGACTGAAAGTCTGCGGGATAAAAAATGCGGGAAAATGGCTGCAAACCATGATTAGCAGCAGACTTCCCTGGTGAGCACTAGCTTTACTACAGTGATCTAATGAGCAACTAGAGTGCTAACATTCAGAATTTATGGCAAATGTGTGACACATCTGAATGCCTTCTTGATAGAACCAAAGTAAACAAGCATTGAAAATGCAATAGATCTCGCCCTCGTTTAAGTTAAAGCCATTCTGTTTGTAATGAGGTGGCTTTTTAGCTTTGCTTTTATTAGTGTTTTTAAAACTTTCATGTAAATAACATGCATATGTCATGTGATCAAGGCTTTTCAGCCGAAACGTTATGGCGACAGCTGAATAAACGAAATTAACCAGCATCCAAGTGTGGTCCGTGTCTGTTTCCAGCGCGATCAGGTCAGAGGTGATTGTGGCAGGAGAACGGAGGTTTTTATACATGTATGCATATATGTATATGTATGCATGCATTTATATTTATATAGATATGCAGATTATATATGTTTATATATGTATATTACCTACTGGCGATAGCCAGTGGGTATATATAGTTAGGATTTTTTCTCTATGGGATTTCTGAAAATTCTATGTCTAATAACTTTGGCGTTTGTGGACGGAATTGGCTGAAAATTTCAGGAAAATGGCACATTTTGTTTCTGAGCTGCCCCTGAAAATTTGGGGGGGTTTCGCCAAGGGGGGGCCGAGGAAAAAGGGGGGTCCCAAAACGCATTTTTCCCATTCATTTTTCCATAGGGCGGTTGGACTCACTTTTAGCTCGAACGGCTGAATAGATTTACATGAAACTTGGCAAAATTGTAGATATGGTTTGCCCGACGTGCCTTTGCTATGTCTCAATATATGTGCTCCAGTGGATTTTGAGAAATTAACGTTTAAAAAAATATATATATCTGTGACAGCGCTCCGGTCAGCGCCCCGGTTCGCGTACCTGATGCGTAACGGAACTTCGCGAAGCGAAGCTGATTGGCTCTCCGGTGTCTGTCAACATTCTAAACAGTCCGGAGCGGCCGCCATCTTGTCTCTCGGTACGATCGAGAGACAAGATGTGGTGAAAAACGAAGGGGGAAATGAAGGAAAGGGGGAAAGGTAGACCACTCCTGACCCCCTAGGATTTATGAGGGGGATATTAAAGTGCCCCGCGGGGCAAAAAATAAAAAATAAATTGTTTTTGCGATTTTACGCCGTAGAGGCGCGTCCCGGTACGCGAACCGGGCAGCTCACCGGGCAGCTCACCGGGCAGCTAACCGTGCAGCTAACCGGCAGCGTAGCTGTCAACATTGTAAACAGTCCGGAGCGGCCGCCATCTTGTCTCTCGGTAGGTTCGAGGTAAGGTAAACCCCTCCTGACCCCCTAGGATTGATGAGGGGGATATTAAAGTCCCCCGCGATTTTTCGCGGTAGAGGCGCTTCCCGGTACGGGAAACCGGGCAGCTAACCGGCAGCGTAACGGTAGTCCGCCATCTTGTGTTTTTGGAGCGTCCGGTTCGAGTACCGGGTAGCGTCCCGGTAAGCGTAACAAGGGGAAAACCAAGAGAAACAGTAAAAAAAATGAAGGGAATAGATTTCCAGCAAACTTGGCAAAATTGTAGGGACTGTTTGTTTGATGTGCCTTTGCAAGGCCTCAAGATATGTGCACGTGTGGATTTTGTCTAATTAAGGTTAAAAAAAATATATATATCTGTAAGCGTGCTCCGGCACGCTTACGTTACGGGTTTTGTTTGCGCTGCAGAGCCGATACGTCACGGTTATGCGACGCGTCATGAGGCGTCTCACGTGGCTACGTGATACGTCACGTAATAAAGAATATATTTTACAGCTATAGATATTAGCTTTTAAAAAACCAATGAAATTCACTGAAAAAACCATAGGTTATAGACCATATATAGTTAGGAATTAGCATTTACAAAACCTTGAAAATTCACTGAAAAAACCATAGGTTAGAGACCATATATAGTTAGCTGGACATTTTATTGACATAAAACCAATGAAATTCCATATATAGTTAGTTGCACTAACTATATATCGCGCACCCGCAATCCACTGCTGATGATGTCACATATTACATCATTCATGACATGGTCAGTGACATCACTGATGACATCACTGATGACATCTCAAATGACATCACTGATGACATCACTGATGACATCTCAAATGACATCACTGATGACATCATGACACACCAATACCAGTTACTACATACGCACTCACTGATTCCTACGTCTACACACACATTCACTCATTCACCCATACAATCACTCATACATACAGTCACTCATTATTGCAACACTATCATATGCACTCATACACCTATGCGGACACTCACACACTGCCACTCATCCATGGAGTTACTCACACACCTAGTCACTCCTGTAAAGAATCAATCACACTTCCATTTCCTCATCTATACAGTTAAACACAGTTAAACACAGAACACCATACTTCAGTGACATCACTGATGACATCACTGATGACATCTCAAATGACATCACTGATGACATCTCAAATGACATCACTGATGACATCATGACACACCAATACCAGTTACTACATACGCACTCAGTGATTCCTACGTCTACACACACATTCACTCATTCACCCATACAATCACTCATACATACAGTCACTCATTATTACAACACTATCATATGCACTCATACACCTAGTCAGTCCTGTGAAGAATCAATCACACTTCGATTTCCTCATCTATACAGTTAAACACAGAACACCATACTTTTCACACATATACTAACACATACTTACTCTCTTATACAAATACTGATACAAGTACACATTGATATGCACATCAACGTCGTAGAGGATACGTTGTGAACGCGCGTTGACTTATTTGCCAGGGCTCCTTGAGAAAGGGCAATTCTGGCCCGAAATGCATCGGAGCATCGTTTCAAACAAATATATATTGTTAAAACAATGAATTAAGCAATCAAATGAAAAAAAGAGAGAATTTGATGAGCATTTCAATAAATATGATTTAAAACAAAGTGGAGTCTGTCTTCGACGAACCTCAGTTGAGTGCCCACAGCAAGGATGTGCACATAACTTATGTACACACTCATCTTTAATGCTTTACATTTGCTACATTTTTTAAACCTCTTGCTTTCGGCAAACCAACTCTTTTTTCTCAAACATTCAGGACTGCTCTTAGCTAGATCATTCCTCATTGATCTTGCTCTTCTAAAATCACTTCTGGCTTCATAGGAGGTAATTTACTAATCACTGGATCATTCTTTATTAGATGCCAGTATTTGTTTTAATATTTTAGGTATTTGTCCTTCTTGTTTACTATTCCTAGTTAATAACCTAAATTGAGAGGTTGTGTTAGTGTCTATTTTCTTTCTTCTTTTAAATAGCATTTGCTCTCTTGTGCCTGCTTTTACTTTTCTACTTGCTTCCTCTATATACTTATGAGAATAATCGCTTTGATAAAAACTTTCAGAGTTCAACTTGTGCTCTATCTAACTCCTGTTATTCGCCACAGTTCCTTTTTACTTTGAGCAATTCCCATAAAGCAATTCCCACATGTATTTCTCATCCATGTCAGTAAAATATTTTGACATGCAGACTGAAATAAATAGTTTCAACACAAGCAGCAGTCAGTTAACATCCCACAGTCCTCTAATAAACAACTAAAGCACTAACATTTGTATTTATGACAATAGTGTTGCCCCCCAAAGCAATCTTGATGGACTCACAGCTGTACAACCTAAAGCATTCGATTTATGACTCAATAAAATGAGAGGTTTCTTTCTGTGATATAAATTATGGTTAGAGCTCTACAAAGCTAAAATGAGCACACACAGGTAGCAGGCAGTGGCTGCAGAATAGGCCACGGAGAGTAGGAGGTAGGGAGCAAGGGCAGGCACATGGACAATGTAGGGCAAGGGAGGCAGGGGCTGGGATAGCAAGGAGACCAGGCAGGGCAGTTGGCAGAGGCAGTGGCAGCAAAACAGACTGCAGAGGGCTGGAGAGAGGGGCAGTGGCAAGCACAAGGACAATGGAGGGAGATGGAAGGCAGGCAGGGGCAGCAAGCTGGCCAAGTAGGGGTGGCAGTTAAGGCAGTGGCAGCACAACAGTCGTTAGAGATCAGGAGGAATAGAAGGGGGCAACCTACAGACAATTAGGGGCAGGGTGTAGGGGCAAGGCAGGGTCAGCAAGATTACCAGGCAGGGCAGGCAGCAGGGGCAGTGAAAGCAAACTAAATGACAGTGAAATAGAGGGAGGATCAGGGGGGTTGGAGTGGACAGTGCAGGGGCAGCAAACTGAGCAGACAGGGCACATGACCGTGGGAACACAATCGGTCACATTGGGCAGTAGGATAGGGGAAGTGGCACACTCACAGACAGGTGTAAGGGGACTGAGGCAACTTGCTGACTGGGCAGGATGCATAGTCTGTGGCAGACACTTGTGTGGGTAGGCCTAGTGTCCGTGACAGGAAACGGCCCAAAACGCAACATGGACACACCATATTTTACAGTGAAATCTTATATTATTTTTTTTATAGGCCTGGGTGAAGGCTGCCAAGAATGGGCATGTAAATGCCCCCACCCTACCCCAAAGAAAACAAAAGACTTTCTGCCCACCCATAGGAGGCAGCTGGGAGCAATAGCCCCTGATCTTCCCCCGGCAGAAAGCCCACTAAGCGCCAGATTTTTTTTTATATAGGTACGGGTGGGAGCTGATCAGAATGGGCATGTCAATGATCCACCCAAATACAATATGCTACAGTCTTTCTGCACCCCCCATGGGAGGCAGATGGGGCAGTAGCACCTTATCTGCAACCCCTGGGGGGGGGGGGCAAAAAGCCCACCAGGCACCAGGGATTTTGTTTCTCTAAATTTTGGGGTAGGGGCTGCAAGAATGGACATGCCAATGCCCCCACCCACCCCAAAAAAGATGCCACAGTCTTTTTGCCCCTCCCAGGAGGCAGATGGGGGCAGTAGCCCCTGATCTGCCCCCGGGGGGGGGGCAGAAAGCCCACCATGCAATAGCGAATATACTGGCTTTTTTATAAACAGGGATGGGGGTGACCAGAATGGGCATCCCAATGCCCCCAACCCCCCAAAAGAATAGCCACAGTTTTTCTGCCCCCTCTGGGTCATATCGGGCAATACCCCCTGATTACCCCCCTCCCCAGGACGGCAGAAAGCCCACTAGGTACAGACTTTTTTTTCGGAATGTGCCTACCTGTGGATTTTGGGTGCTAGCACAGCTGGCACCTAGGGAAACATGGCAAACCGATATATCGTTCAAAACTAGACACTGATGGGAATCCAGGACGGGTGACTTGTGTGGCTCTCACTAGGTTCTGTGTCCCAGAATCCCTTGCAAACCTAAAAAATTGACCAAAAAAACAAATTTTCCTCACATTTCTGTGGTGGAAAGTTCTGGAATCTGCGTTGATCCACACAATTCCACCCACCTAGCATTCCCCAAAAGCTTCCGAGATAAATGGCACCTCACTTGTGTGGGTAGGCCTTGTGCCCGCAACAGTAAACAGCCCAAAACACAATGTGGACACGCCATATTTTCACAGTGAAAACTGACCCTTTTTTGGCAAAGCACCTAGCTGTAGATTTTGAACCCTAGATCTGCCAGCACCTAGGGAAACCTAGAAAACCTATACAGTTTTTTAAAACTAGACACCCAGGGGAATACAGGATGGGGTGACTTGAATGGCTCTCACCTGGTTCTGTTACCCAGAATCCCTTGCAAACCTAAAAAATTGACCAAAAACACATTTTCCTCACAATTCTGTGGTGGAAAGTTCTGTAATCTAGTGTCCGTGACAGGAAACGGCCCAAACGAACATGGATGCACCACATTTTACAGTGAAATCTGACACTATTTTGCAAAGATTTGGAACTCTAGCTCTGCCGGCACCTAGGGAAACCTAGAAAACCTATACATTTCTGAAAACTAGACACCTAGTGGAATCCAGGATGGGGTGACTTGTCTGGTTCTGACCAGGTTCTGTTACCTAGAACCCCTTGCAAACCTCAAAATTTGTAAAAAGAATTCACATTTTCCTCACATTTCTCTGGTGGAAAGTTCTGGAATCTGCATGGATCCACACAATTCCACTCAACCCACATTCCCCGAAGTCTTCCGAGAAAAATGGTACCTCACTTGTGTGGGTAGGCCTAGTGTCCGAGAAAGGAAACGGCCCAAACGCAACATGGACACACCACATTTTCACAGTGAAAACTGACACTTTTTTGCAAAGTGCCTAGCTGTAGATTTTGAACCCTAGCTCTGCCGGCACCTAGGTAAACCTAGCAAAACTATACATTTTTGAAAACTAGACACAAAGGGTAATCCAGGATGGGGTGACTTGTCTGGCTCTCACCAGGTTCTGTTACCCAGAATCCCTTGCAAATTCTGGAATGTGTGTGGATCCACAAAAAACCCACCCCGCATTCCCCAAAGTCTTCTCAGACAAATTGTACCTCACATGTGTGGGCGGGTCAAGTACCGGCGACAGGAAGGGCCCCAAACCTATTGAGGCGACATCAAAATTACCTATCACAAAACAACCAGTTGTTTTTTTAAGAGGGGTCCCATGAGTTTTTGGCCCCGGGCTCGGCGGCCATCAAGGGAAACGTACCAAACCCACACATTTCTGGAAACTAGACACCGGGGAGAGTCTAGCAAGGTATGGCTTGCGTGGGTCCCCCAACATTCTCTTACCCACAGTCCCCTGCAAACCTCACATTTCACTGACAAAAATCACTTTTTTCTCAAATATCTGTGTTGGAAAGTTATGGAATCTGTGAGGATCCACAAATTTCCTCCCACCCAGCATTCCCTGAGGTCTGCCGATAAAAATGCTGCCTCACCTGTGTGGCTAGGCATAGTGGCTGCAACAGGAAATGGCCCAAATCGTACTTGACTTCAAAATGACCTATAACAAAACTACCTGGTTTTGGAGAGGGCACCTGGGGTTTTGGCCCCGGGCTCGCCCCCATCTAGAGAAACCTACCAAACCCACACATTTCTGAAAACTAGACACCCTGGGGAGTCCAATGAGGTATGGCTTGCTTGGATCCCTCATCGTTTCCCTACCCAGAATCCCCTGCAAACCTCAAATGTAGCTGAAAAAAATAAATGTTCTATATATTTTTGTGTGGAATCACCGTAGCGGCACACATGTCCTACCCCACAGCATTCTCCTTAGTGTCCCGAGTAAAATTATACCTCACTTGTGTGGGGTCCAATGCAAAATTGTCTAAAAACGTATTTAAAAAAAATGTAGCGCCTAGACTTCTCGGTGCTATACCCTTATTCCCGATGTTTTGGGCTCTTCCCAGTCACAGGCCCTTGTCCCACTCACACAAGGGAGGTATAGTTTTACTGGGGAGACTGAGGGGAATATTGTTGAGTAGGACATTTGTGCCGGCATGGTGATTCCACCCAAAAAAATGTGGAAAATGTGGGGTTTTTTCAGCTAAATTTGAGGTTTGCAGGGCATTCTCGGTAGGAAAACGTTGGGGAATTCACGCAAGCCATATCTCGCTGGACTCCCTTTCCCACCCATGCAAGTAAGGTACCATTGTGTTTTTTGTTATACTTTTTTTAGGTTTGCAAGGGATTCTGGGTAACAGAACCTGGTGAGAGCCAGTCAAGTCACCCCATACTGGATTTCCCTGGGTGTCTAGTTTTCAAAAATGTATAGGTTTGCTAGATTTCCCTAGGTGCTGGCAGAGCTAGGGTTCAAAAACTACTGCTAGGCACTTTGCAAAAAAAGGGTCATTTTTCACAGTGAGAATGTGGTGTGTCCAAGCTGCGTTTTGCACCGTTTCCTGTTGCGGGCACTAGGCCTACCCCTACAAGTAAGGTACCATTTTTCGCAGAAGACTTTAAGAAATGCGGGCTGAGTGGAATTTTATGGATCCATGCAGATTCCAGAACTTTCCACCACAGAAATGAGAGGAAAATGTGTTTTTTAGATAATGTTTTAGGTTTGCAAGGGATTCTGGGTAACAGAACCTGGTGAGAGCCAGTCAAGTCATCCCATACTGGATTTCCCTGTTTCTAGTTGTCTAGTTTTAAAAAATGTATAGGCTTGCTAGGTTTCTCTAGGTGCCGGCAGAGCTAGGGTTAAAAAACTACAGCTAGGCACTTTGCAAAAAAAGGGTCATTTTTCACTGTGAAAATGTGGTGAGTCCACGTTGCGTTTTGGGCCGTTTCCTGTCACAGGCACTAGGCCTACCCACACAAGTGAGGTACCCTTTTTTCACAGAAGACTTTGGGGAACGCGGGGTGGGTGGAATTTTGGTGATCTTCACAGATTCCAGAACTTCCTATCACAGAAATGTAAGAAAAATTAGTTTTTTTGACAATTTTTTAGGTTTGCAAGGGATTCTGTGTAACACAACCTGGTGAGAGCCAGTCAAGTCACCTTATCCTAGATTTCCCTGGTTGTCTAGTTTTCAAAAATGTATAGTTTTGCTAGATTTCCCCAGGTACCGGTAGAGCTAGGGTTAAAAAAATACAGCTAGGCACTTTTGGGCCGTTTCCTGTCACGAGCACTAAGTCTAACCACACAAGTGAGGTACCATTTTTCCCGGAAGACTTTGGGGAATGCGGAGTGGGTGGAATTTTGTAGATCCACGCAGATTCCAGAACTTTCCACCACAGAAATGTGAGGAAAATGTGTTTTTATTTACAATTTTTTAGATTTGCACGGAATTCTGGGTAACAGGACTTGGTGAGAGCCAGTCCAGTCACCCCGTCCTAGTTTCCCCTGGGTGTCTTGTTTTTAAAAATGTATAGGTTTGGTAGGTTTCTCTAGGTGCTGGCAGAGCTGGGGTTCAAAAACTAAAGTTAGGCACTTTGCAAAAAAAGGCTAATTTTTCATGGTGAAAATGTGGTGTGTCCACGTTGCGTTTTGAGCAGTTTCCTGTCGTGGGCACTAGGCCTACCCACAAAAGTGAGGTACCATTTTTATTGGGAGACTTAGAGTAACACAGAATTGTAAAGCAACTGTTATTACCTATTGACTTTCAGTGCATTTCTGCCTTCCAAATGAAAGAAAAAGTGTAAAAAAGAAATCATTTTGAAAAATGACATAATTCACATGCTAGTATGGGTAATCCATATTTCGGAAATGTGCAAATATCTACTGTTTCCAACCTCTAAATTGTGTTCCCATTTCAGTAATACAGGGGTGTTTTTCATACCGATTTTCCTATGTATACATTGTTCCCAGAATAATTGCTATATACCCGGTACATAATAAAAAACCATTGCAAGTTGCTGCTCAGTTATTGGCTCTGGGTTCGTTGGGTTCTTGGTGAACCTACAAGTCGTATATATCTCCACAACCAGGAACGTCCAGTAAATGTAACGTTATATTGCTTTCAACCAGCTGTCATTATTAGAAAAAGTTACAGGTGAAAACGTTGACACAAATGGCTATTTTTTTCAACTAATTTCCAATTTTTCCTATATTGAATGGTTAGTTTCTATAAAGAAACCTTGAAGGATCTACACAATAATAATAATAATAAGCCATTTGTTGAGCGCCTGGTTACACAGAGAACAGTGTGTCCCCGCGCTAATTGCTGCTAGGATTTCAGGAGGCAGATGTTAGTAGAGCCATTGGAGGGAAAAGTTACATAGTGGGGAACAGGAATGTCTTTAGTTTACCCCTGAATCTAGATTCCGAAGGTTCCATTCGAAGATGGAGCGGGAGTTCGTTCCACTGTTTGGAGGCTAAATACCTGAATGAGCGGCCACCCATCCTGGCCCTCTTGACTCGGGGAAGTTTGAGCAACATCGTGCCAGAAGATCTAAAATTCCGGATGGGCCGATGTATACTAAGGAGGTTCTTTAGATAATCTGGGCCTTTACCTTGCGCGATACGATGTGCAAAACAGAGGACTTTAAATTTAATCCGTTCCCTGACTGAGAGACGATGAAGCTTGGCCAGCGCGGTCTTCCCAGAGGCTCTACGAGGAAGCCCAAGCACAAGGCGTGCAGCAGCGTTCTGAACACACTGAAGATGGTGGAGGCCTTTCACACTCAAGCCTACTAGCAGGGCATTCCCATAGTCAAGGTGGGGGGTCACCAAGGCATGGACGATAGTCCTTCTGGCACCAATAGGGAGGAGATCTAAAACCTTCCGAAGGACCCTCAGTACGCTGAGACACATACCAGTCACCTTGTTGACGTGTGACTTAAAAGAAAGATCCGAATCAAGCAATACGCCAAGATTTCTTACCGAATCCACAGGAGTAGGAGGGCAGCCCAATTCAGTGGGCCACCACTCATGAGGCCAGGCAGATACTGCTTTCCCAACCACTAGCAGTTCTGTTTTTTCGCCATTTAGGCACAGGCAGTTGTTGTTCATCCATGATGCCACTGATGACAGACAGTTGGTGAAATTAGTGGCATCATCACTGTGGTCGGGCGTAAGCTTGAATATCAGTTGGGTGTCATCAGCGTAACTGACAATGGCCACCCCAAACGCTTCCACTACGTGAGCCAGGGGTTCCATTTAGATGTTGAACAAAGTAGGGCTCAAACTAGAGCCCTGAGGAACCCCATGGCTCACCTTACTAATGGAAGACTTGAAGGGTGGGCAGTGAATCTGGAAGCTCCTATCGGCCAGAAAGGAACGTATTCATGCCAGTGCTGATTCTTCCACCCCCATCTCAGAAAGTCGGGACAGCAGCGTTGTGTGCAGCACGGTGTCAAACGCTGCACTTAGGTCTAATAACACCAACGCTGCTGTCTCACCTTCATCTACTAACTTTCTGAGGCACTCGGTGGAATAGAGGACGGCTGATTCCGTGGAGTAGCCAGATCTAAATCCTGACTGTGAGGAATGGAGGAGGACTTCCTCCTCAAGATATGCCATGAGCTGCTTATTCACAACCTTTTCTACAACTTTAGAGCAGAAAGGGAGAAGGGAGATGGGGCGGAGATTTTGGAGATGAGAGATATGGATGTTGGGTTTCTATTTAAGAGGGATAACCTGAGCAGTTTTCCATGCCTCCGGTACATAGCATTCCTGAAAGGACAATGTCACCATGTGGCTAATATGGTCAATTAGCATACTTTCCAAAACTTCTTTGCAACGTGCCGGTGGGCATACGTCGCTGGGAGAGCCGGATTGTATGCTATTGACGATGCATAGTAAATCATGTCTTTCAGGTGTTTTGAAGCATGTAAGATGGGGTTTCCTGATAGAACTAGAACTGTCTCTCGTGCCCCTTTGGTGGCCTGAAAGATCGACACTAGATTTAAAGGTGGCATGGATTTTGTCGACTTTTTCTAAAAAGAAATCCGCAACAGAATCACATATCTCATTAGAATACGTGTCTTGAGCTTCCAGTCTAGATGGAACCGTAAGCTCCTTATAAATAGCAAAGAGTTCTTTAGTGGGATTGTTTGCCAGCTCAATCCTGTTTTTGAGATAAGTACTTTTCTCAGATCTTACAAGTTTTTGATATTTTTTTAACTCCATTCTATAAAGAGCTTTATGTTCTGGAGCATAGTTTTTTCTCCAACTCCGTTCCATGGTTTTGCATTTGGTTTTAGCCATTTTAAGTTTTTCTGAGAACCATGGTGCAGTTTTGGACTGCCTTGCCGGGGGTTTGGTAGTCCAAGGTGCTACTTTATCCAAAGCGTTGGACATCCAGCTTTCATAATTACTCCATACCCTCATGTAAGGTGTCACCTGGGGGTAAGGAATGTTCTGATAGGGTGTTTCCAAACATTTCTGAGGTAAATTTCTTCCATTCCCTACGTTTCTCAGATCTTACAAGTTTTTGATATTTTTTTAACTCCATTCTATAAAGAGCTTTATGTTCTGGAGCATAGTTTTTTCTCCAACTCCGTTCCATGGTTTTGCATTTGGTTTTAGCCATTTTAAGTTTTTCTGAGAACCATGGTGCAGTTTTGGACTGCCTTGCCGGGGGTTTGGTAGTCCAGGGTGCTACTTTATCCAAAGCGTTGGACATCCAGCTTTCATAATTACTCCATACCCTCATGTAAGGTGTCACCTGGGGGTAAGGAATGTTCTGATAGGGTGTTTCCAAACATTTCTGAGGTAAATTTCTTCCATTCCCTACGTTTCTGAGGAAGGGATATCCTAGGTCTAGTTTCTAAGGGCACGTTCTTAATTTCGAACGGGACGATGCTGTGGTCCGACCAGACCGTTTGAATTGGGGATAAGACTTTAATACCCTCCCAATTAGCGAAAATAGGGTCCAAAAGGTGGCCAAGTTGGTGTGTGGGGGCTGTAGATAACAAATTAACCCCCAAGGGTTTCAATGCTTTAACCACAGCTTGTGCCTCTCTACACTCTTTATCATCGAAGTGGATGTTTAGATCGCCCAGGATAAGGAACTTTTTATATCTGAGCACTGATTGAGTTTGTCAGTTCCAGAAGTTGGTCCCCAAAGTGTGCTGCACTACCTGGCGGGCGGTATACCAGTAAGCCATTGATGACATTCTTAGGTCCCACTCTTATAGTAAAAAGACCACTCTCACTATTAGGTAGTGAGGTCTTAACTAGGGTGCATACCAAATCTGATTTATAGATAATGGCCAACCCCCCTCCTCGTTGTTTTTCTCTATCCAGCCTAAGTAGACTGTGTCCAGGGGGGATAGCTTCGAGAGCATCAGGAGATGAATCGTCATCCATCCATGTCTCTGTGAGAAACATTGCATCCGGACTTCTGTCTCTTAGCAGCTCATAGATCTCGGTTTTGTGCTTAGCCATGGATCTGCAATTTTGTAATATCATATTTAATTTAGCTTCTTCCATCTCGTCCCTTCTCAGAGACGGAAGGGTCTGGTTACACGCCTCGCAGTAAGGGGGCAGTGAATCAGCCCATAAAGTATGGTGGCAACTATTATCCAGACTCTGGCGTAAGGAAAGCAAATCCTGCTTAGAATAGTAATGTGATGTATTCCTGTGTGTACCTGTAGGGTCGATAGGCGCAGAAGAACCAGAGAGACCCGCCCCGCGCCCCGATCGATCGCGGACGGGCGCAGACGGGCAGGACTCTGGCTTGACTCCGGCGCGAGTCCGGGGCGCCCGCTGTACGCGTCCGCTGCGCGGAGTCATAGCCGTTTGTTTTTATACCGGCGACTCGAGCGCCAGAAGAGGAGATCCCTATCGAAGATGCCCGCCACTGAGATCTCAGCCCGAGCCCCAAGGGATGACGACCTTGCAGTCAGCCGGTCATTGAGGGGAAAGGCAAGCAAGTAAATCTGCCGCCACTAACCTGATTGCGCTGGAAATGTAATTTAAAATAGGCTGGTTCCTTCACCCTGAAATCGGTGACTAAATCAGCAGCGCTACGGTGAAATCTTCGAGCGCCAAGCGCCAAGCGCTAATGCCAGGGGCAATTGCTAGGGGGGAAAGGACACAAGGGAAAAGCACACAATAATGTTTAAGAACACTTAAAATAAGTAACCGCCCGGCTCACGCCTCAGGGGTCAAAACAGCAATCACCCCTTGCTGAATTCAGAATTTTGTATACTTTTCTGAAATGTATAGCTTTTCAGGATCCATTATTGCTTTCATACACAATTCTACCAGTAACTGGAAAGAGGTTGAAAGCACACAAAATAGCAAAAATAGGCTTGGTCCCAGAAAAATGCCAAAACTGTGCAACATATTTTGGTTTTCTGACAAAAGTCAGCTTGTCCCTGAAAGCTGGGAAGATGGTGATTTAAGCACCACAACCCCTTTTTTGATACCATCTGCAGGGAAAAAAACAGATGCTTTCATCTGTAGCCATTTCTTCCCATTTAAAAAAAAAAGTAGCTGTATTTTGAATAGTTTCTGGGTCCCCTCCAGGGGACTCCACAAACTCTGGCTACCTTTAGAATCCCCATGATGTTGGGGAAAAAGGACGCAAATTTGGCGTGGAGACCTTATGTGGTCAAAAAGTTACAGGGGTCTAAGCATGAACTTCCCCAAATAGCCAAAAAAGGTTTAGCACTTTTTTTGGGGGGGAGGCCTAGCAGCGAAGGGGTTAAATACATGAAATAAAATAAAAATATCAGTATTTGTAAAGCTTGAACAATTACCCCAAAGGGTGTCAAGGCACTGGGGGCCATCGGGAAGATTAAGCGAGCTATTGCCGAGAGCCACATGGTCACTGGGCTAACCTGCCGCCGCCGATTGAACTGTGAGCCCTTGTGTTCCAGAGTCAGCCACCCTGGCCACACATCTTGCATCAAAGAATCAACAAAAAAGTATTTGTAATAACTACGAACACGTATGTATATATATATATATATATATATATGTTCACTTAAAAAAATCAAAGTTTACAGGGACGTTATAGTTGGTAAATCTAATTTAAAAAACCTTCGAAATTCACTAAAAAAACAAAGGTTACAGGGGCGTTATAGTTAGGCTCAGATTTCACTCATACAAAACTATAGAAATTCAGCAGTTATAGTTACCTGAGCTAACTCTAACTTATGCCTTGAAATGCTCTGCTTATGACTTCACATATTACATCATTCATGACATTGTCAGTGACATCACTGATGACATCTCAAATTACATCACAGATGACATCATCCAGTGAGTTTAAGTGTTTTCTAAGAATTATGTGAGTGTTAAACATTTATGCTAAGCTACTACAAAGGTTTAATTAGTATACTAAGTGTACTACTAATGAGTGATACTACTTTTCAAAATATAATATGTGAGTCGCTGTGTTTGTATCTGTGAGTGAGTGGGTGCCTGAGAGACTATATGGGCGTGTGAGTGGGTGTTTGAGTGGCTGTATGGGATATAAGTGGATGTAAGAAGCTGTTTGGATGAGTGAGTGGCTGTATGAGTGAGTGAGTGGATGTGCAAGTGTGCTGTATGAGTGAGTGAGAGGCTCATTGAGTGGGAGTTGGGTTAAGTGAGTTGGTGTGTTAGTGAAGGTATTAGAGAATATGTGTCTGTGTAAATGGCTGTATGGGTGAGTGAGTAGATGTGTGAATTGGTATGTAAGTAGTTGAGTGGATGTGTGAGTGAATATGTGATTGGTTGTATGAGTGATCTTCTGTGTTGAGAGGATGTATGGGTGAGTGAGTGGGAATGTGAGAGGTGTTAAAGGTGAATATGTTGGTGTGTATTAGCTGTATGGGTGAGTGTGTGGCTGTATTGGTGAGAGACTAGTTATATGAGTAGATGTATGGGTGAGTGAGTGAGTGAGTGAGTGAGTGAGTGAGTGAGTGAGTGAGCGAGTGAGCGAGTGAGTGAGTGAGCGAGTGAGTGGCCATATGAGTGGCTGTATGAGTGATTGTTTTAGTTATATGAGTGGCTTGATGGATGATTAAGTGGGCGTATAAGTACTTGTATGGGTCATTAAATGGGTATGTAACTGATTGTGTGGTTGTGTCATTGGGTGTAAAAGATGTTGTATGGAAGTGGGAGTGGGTGTGTCAGTGGTTCTGCAGATGATGTCATCAGTGATGTCAATTGAGATGCCATCAGTGATGTCACTGACCTAGAGTGATGTAATATGTGAGATCATAAGCACTGCATTCAGAGGGTCTAAATTATAGTTAGCTCAGGTAACTATAACTGCTGAATTAGCCTGGTTTGCACAAGTGCAATCTTAGCCTAACTATAACATTGTCTTTTCAGTGAATGTCTACGTTTTTTATAATTCTACTTCCTAACTATAGGCTCCATGTAACCTTTGTTTTTTTTAAAAGTGAATTTCTAAGGTTTTTCAAATTCTATTTCCTAACTATAACGTCCCTGTAACCTTTGGTGTCTTAAGTGAATTTCAATGGCTTTTTAACTAGTAGTCACATTTGCAGAGTGGTGGAGAAAGGGGCGCGGGCCCTGACGAGCTCTCAGGAATCCAGCTGTATGGGACTTACTAGAGGTAACAGGAGGGCTTCTTGGCCCCTAAGGTCCCTCAGCATCCAAGAGAACTTCATCCCACAACCATTAGTGTGCCAGAAGGCACATTTATAGAGTGGTGGAGAAAGAGAGCATGGGCTCTGAATACCTCTCAGTAATCCCACTGTGTGGGACTTACTGGAGGGAACAGGAGGGACAGTCGGCCCCAAAGGACCAACAGCAGCCAAGGGGAGGTAATCCCCCAACCAGTTGCATGCCAGGAGGCATGTTTGCAGAGTTATTGAGAAAGTGGGTGTGGCCTCTGACAACGTCTCACCAATCCTGCTGTTCAGGACATATTGGAGGTAACAGGAAGTGTTCCTGGCTCCCAAGGATCCTCAGCATCCAAGGGGACTTCATCCCCCAACCACTACTGTGCCACAGGGTGTGTTTTATGAGTGGTGGAGAAA
Organism: Lissotriton helveticus; assembly: GCF_964261635.1. Classification (NCBI taxonomy): domain Eukaryota; kingdom Metazoa; phylum Chordata; class Amphibia; order Caudata; family Salamandridae; genus Lissotriton; species Lissotriton helveticus. Next base: position 640,689,589 of record NC_136071.1, on the reverse strand, counting down.
GGGGCGGGGCCTCCGATGACCTCTCACAATCCCACTGTGTGGGAGTAACTGGAGGTAACAGACGGGGTTTCTTGACCCAAAGGACACTCAGGAGTAAAGTAGACTTCATCCCCCAACCAGTAGTGCTTTAAAAGGCACGTCTGCAGAGTGGTGGAGAGGATGTGGCTTAACAGCTAGAGCTGCCGACTTTGACGTTGGAAAACCAGGTTCGGATCTGGCGGGAGGCTCAAGAATCCTGTGATTCTGCACAAATATCTTAATCTCCCCATGCCTGAAAATGAATGTGTCTGTCTGTAATGCAACTGGTGCTCATGTAAAGCACTCTGATATCTTGGTTTCAAGTTTGTGCTATATAAAACTGCATAAAAGGAGGGGCATGGCCTACATAGACCTCTCAGCAATTTTGCTGTGTTGGGCTTAATGGAGGTAACAGGAGGGGTAGTTGGCCCCCAAGGACCCTCAGGAGCCAAGCGGACTTCATCCCCAGACTAGTAGTGCACCAGGAGGCGTGCTTGCAGAGAGGTGGTGAAAGGGGGCAGGAAGGTACACGTGCCCCCTGATTTATTTTTAGTACTACAGTCCCAGGGGCTGGTGGTCTCCAGGGCCCTTAGGAGACCGAGAATCCCCCCATTTAACGAAGAATAAGTCACGGGGAGGTGGTGGTCCCAGGGGCATTAATAAACACCAGGAGGTGGCGAAGCCCCCCCTCCTTTATTTTCAAAATGACCTGGCCTACCTGGAGTCCAATTAGTAAAGAAGAGCAGAAGCCCACACTTCTTTTTTTATTTTCGGTGCAAACCACCAATCCAAAGCAGCTCAAACTGAAAATTAACCAAGAAAAATGCTTTTTGGCCCTGCAGGTTCCCTGTGCGCCCTCCCCCCCGAAGAGGCCCACGTGTCAGGGTATTCCTACACTGCCCTCTTTTCTTCTTTTTAAAACATTTTTTCTGGAACTCAGTTCAGGATGAGTCCCAAGATGCCTGCCAACATTTCCTGATCTGAAGTGTTGGCAGCCAATCAGAACTCACCACGAGATTAGGAGGGGTCGAGGACTAGTGAATGCTGAGTCGGGAAAAACCAGACTGTGATGCTAGATAACATGCACATGATAGTAGTGTGAGACATCCACAAGGCACCATTACTACATGCATCATGATGTTATACATGCTCTTTGTACGATTGCATTGCTGCAGATCGCACAAGGCAGTTTCACAGAGGTTTTTAGTGCAAGACAATTTGGAGATGTCTGATTTACTTTGACCATTTGTTCCTATGAAATACATTGTCACAAAGCAACTATGTTCACAAGGCAGCGTAGGTAAGGTACCATAATTCATGATGACAGCATTTTAACACTACCTTTTGGCCAGCACACAGCTCACATGAACAATTCCTTGGATAGTTCATGTACAGTCACCCCTGCCGTACACAAACGATACGCTGCATGCATGCATTTTTTGCGCAGATGTGCCAGCTATGGCAATACAGTGCTGAGTTTTGCCCCAGCGCAGTGGTTAACATAGACTAGCACCCTAGGCTTGTCAATATGGTGCAGCATGAGTCTCAGGCGTGCCAATATTACGCGTGAGTGCATTACGTCTCCCACCTCACTCAGCAACCTTCACTGTGACACCAGTGTCACACACGTCCTCACTTTTTTTCCTTAAAGCAATCACAATTAAATGTGGAGTTTGTACTTACCACCCTGTAGATCAATCATGACTCCCATGTAGTCCAGAAAGGTCAGCTTCATTGGCCAGCAAATCCTGCCAGAGATGCTTCCACTGGCGCATGGTATGGTCCACTTCAAAGAACCGGAGCATCTGCACCTGCACACGTTCCCACCTCACCTGCTGCGCACTTACATTGTATCCTTGGAGGATACGGCCTCCCCTCTCCAACATCAAGGGCAGGTAGAATTGTATCATCCACAGGAAGCCTCCCAATGCCCCCTCGGACATCCTGCCCTCCCTGCCCCTATCCGGCATCGCTCTGCACACCTGTGAGCCCACAGCCCCCCAAAAAAAACTTTAAAATATCCCCAACAACAACAAAGAAAGTTAACTACCCCAGACAAACACCGACAAAATTGAGTACAAGAGACAAATAAACACTGAAAATAAGTACACAACACTTCACAGACACTATCAACAGTACACAGGACACAGCAACAGTCTCCAAATCTCAGAACTGCAGCACACACCACCAAACACCACCAGCACACTCCACAATCACCAGCAATGTGCTCAAAAGAGACAGTGAAAGCGCAAAACACTACTCCAGTAGACAGGAAGCTTGCAGACATTACTTCCTACCTATTTGCGGCTCGTTTTTGAGAAAGCGGTGAAAAACTGCACGTAAATAGGCTCATGAGTAATAATTTGTATTGTACAATGTGTTGAGCGATGTATATTTCCATCAGGCGTATGAAAAAAGCATTGCGTTATCGTTTTAGCGGCTAGATCTTCACACTAACAGCAAGTTCCTACACAGAAGTACAGTCTTGTAGCAAAATTCATTTCAGAGACATCTAACAACATGAAATGCTTGATTAGCACATAAATGACACCATAAATATGATGTTTCATGACACATGACAGCCTAAATTACATCTTTCACCCCAGGTGACACCATAATTGCATGTTCCACAACAAATCAATCAATCAATCAGGAGAATTGTAAGTGTGCTAGTCACCCGTGGGGGTCACGAGGCGCTGGCAGATATGTTGGCCAAAGAGCAAGCTCTTGAGGAGCTTCATGAAGGTGTTCAGGAAGGGAACGTGTCTGATGTCTATCAGTAGCTTGGTCCAGGTCTTGGCTATAATGTTAGAGAAGAATCTTTCGCATGCTCTGGCTCTGTGGATGCGAGGGCTTTCGGCCAGTGATCGTTTTGTAAATTGTAGTTTTCTTTCGGGTGCGTGTAAGTTGATTCTGTAATTGAGGTATTTGTGCCCATTGTTCTGTAGGCATTTGTAGGCGTGAGATGAGGATGTTGAAGCTGACTGTTTTCTCCTCTGTGAGCCAGTAGAGTCATGGTAGGTGTTGGCTGATGTGTTTGTGCCAGGGGATGACGAGGACGAGTCTGGCAGTGGTGTTCTATATTGTCTTGAGTTTGCAGAGTATGGACTTGCTGATGGCGGCATCGAGTGCGTTTCCGTAGTACAATCTTCTGGTGAATAGTGCACGGGTGATTGTCTTCCTTGACTCAGGGGGAATTCATTTGAAGGACTTGCAGAGGATGCGGAGTGTAGTGAAGCAGGTGTAGGTGACGGCATTGACCTATTGGTTCATGTTGAGTGATGAGTCGAGTAAGATTCAGAGGTTTTTAGCATGGTCTGCTTGGGGAGGTGGTCTTCTGAGGGCCGTCAGCCACCAGGTGTTGTCCCATGCTGAAAGGGTGGTTACAAGGATGAGGTCTTCTGTCTTCTCGGGGTTGAGCTTCAAGCAGCTGTTGATCATCCATACTGCGCTGTGTTACATTACTTACTGGAAGTTGATTTAGGCGGTGGTGTGGTCTTTGGTGGGTTAGAGGATGAGCGGTGTTGGCAGCGTGGGATAGGATGTTGAGGCTGTGTTGTTGGACAATGTCTGCGAGGGGGGCCTTGTATATTTTGAAGAGGCTCAGTGATGACCCCTGTGGGACTCTGCAGGTGATTGTCGAGGGATCAGAGATGAAGTGTGGTAGTCTGATCATTTGCCTTCTTATGGTGAGGAATGATCAGATCCTGTCCAGGGCTGTACCTTGGATGCCTGCACCCTGTAGTTTGGTGACTAGTGTGCAAAGGGAGACGTTGTTGAAGGCTGCTTAAAGGTGGAGTCGGATGAGGTCTGCGTAGTGTCCTTGGTCCAGGAGGGTGTTGATGTTGTCTGTGGCGGTAAGTTGGGCGGTCTCAGTGCTGTGTTTGCTTCAGAATCCTGATTGTGACGGGTTGAGGATGGCGTTCTCTTTGATGAATCCTGTCAGTTCCCTGTTGACTGTTTTCTCTGCGACTTTGGCTGTGAAGGTAAGGAGCGAGATGGTCCGATAGTTCTTGAGGCCTGTGGGGTCAGCTGTGTGCTTCTTGAGCAGGGCCATGACTTCTGCACACTTCCAGTTGTCTGTGAAGGTGCATGTTTTGAAGGTGGTATTGATGTTGCGTAGTGGTTCGTGTGCAATGGCAGATGTGGCTCTGTAGTAGTTGTGAGGGGTCCATGGGTCTGTGTGGGCCCCCGAGTGGGTGCCTTTCATGGTGTAGGTGGTGTCTTCATCCGTGTCTGGTGTCCATTTGGCGATGGTGGTCTGGTTAGTGTGTCAGGGCTGCGGGTGTTCAAGCTGCTGCATCCAGTGTGTGGTCCACAAATTTGTCTTAGTGGTTTATGCATTTGAGGTGGAAGTGGGTTCCAAGCTAATTGCAGATGACACCCTAAAAGCATCTTCTCCCCCATTTCACACCCATTTTCTATCTTTTTCCATTTCACGCCCATTTTTCATCTTTTACCCCATTTCATGCCCATTTTTCATCTTTTACCCCATTTCTCATCTTTTACCCCATTTCACACCCTAAATTACGTTAATTATCACAATCGACATACTCTTATAACTTGTTGCCCCAAAACGACCCTACAATTTGGATTTTTGCACAGAGGGCAACCTATATTTCATGATTTACACAAAAGGACACTCCAAATATATGAGTTTGGTATCACAATTTACACCATGAAAAGTCTACTTTTGCATATTTGACACACTGAAGAGCATCTCTTTACTGAGAAGACATTCCCACCATTAATTGAGTATTGTGATGCTATTTGCACTCATTGTGCAATGTACTCTTTTCAGAGTGATGTACTTATGCGGGACAGTAACATACAGACAGGGTATGTTCGTAGTGTTTATTTATTGAGACAAACTGTAATTGGGCTAATTTTGCACTGATGCACATTTGATGTGGTCTGTCACAATGTGACGTGCTCAGTTGAAGAACTTGTTTATTATTCGGTTCCTTTGGGCAGTTCCTGCTGCATTAACTGTGGGGTGTGCCCCACCTGCCTCATCTTCATCTTCATCCTGGCCATCGTCCGGTGCTGCAGGCACTTAGATCCATGGAGCACTGGTGTGCACACATATATTGTGCAATACACAACATGCTAGGATGATTTTGTTCACCATTTCGGGGCTGTACAGTAGCCTGCCACCTGTGAGGTCCAGGCTATGGAAACGTGACTTTAGCACACCAGATGTGTGCTCCACAATGGACCGGTTGCGTCATTGGGCCGCATTATATTGCCTCTGTGCCTTGGTGTTGGGGTTTAGGAGGGGTGTCATCATCCACGGGCAGAGTGCATATCCTTGATCACCTGAAACATGTGATGGAGAGATGTTATCATTATTGGTTATGCATGCTGTGTTGTTAGTGTTGATGGTTTTGTGTTGTGTGATTTATGCTATATTGGATTTCATGTCAGCATTTGGCTTCTGACTGATTGCCTGCATCAATGCTAATTACGTTGCCTCACAGTTGATCCTCCCTCCTCCGAGCAAATTTGATTGTGCGCGCTGCGCGGTTGCATCACTGGCACTCCCACTGTGCAATAATGTTAAGGCCATCTGCGCATATCAGCAGGGCTAACACACACCAACAGGCACCCTGGCTCTCCTACTGGCTATAGCACTCATCCCCCCTCCTCAAAGTCAATGCCATGAGACCTTTTTAATGGCAATAGGGCACACCAGACACGGATCACGTTCAGGTCTGATGCTGCCGCAGCTGCCAGACCTGGCCCACCGCACAACACATGCTGTTTCATGTCCAGAGCTGCCACAAAGCAACACTCAGCAGCCCCCTCACCTGCAGGGCCCACTGAGGGCAGGAACGCTTCACCCACACCATCAACATCATCAGACGCCACACCGTCCACTCCCTGGACTACAAACTCATTCACCAACTCACATTACAATCTGAGAAACGTTTGCTGACATCAGACTGTCCCAAATCTTTACCACACTGAGCCACAAGGCAGGGCACACATTTGATGCATTATTTGCATGTGTAAACTTTGACTAGTTCATCACCCCACTAAACGCACATGTAGGGACCACAAACGCATACACTTCGTCGTTGGTCTACCCCAAGCCACCCTAGGCCACATGCAGACCCACACAAAGTTAGAGGAGCTCAGTCAACGAGGAGATGCTACACATCACCATCAACAGTAACACTCACAGCCCTGCAGTAGTCACCAATGGTGTTAGATCACATTTTACTGACATGTTTCTCCAACTGCACATACACACTTGCACCACTATGCAATTGCAACATGCAGCGTGCAATAAATGCCACCTCGGTCACCAACAACCTCAAAGATGGCAGATGCATCTGCTAACACATGGAGAAGAACTGTTGCAAGATTGTGGATACCATTAAACATCACCACCTACAAGGAAACAAAGCTCATATTCTCCATCAACAATACACCCACACACCAAACTTGGCTTTCAGAAATGATTGATGTCAGTTGCAACCTGGATGATCAACATCTGGGGGTACTATACGCAGAGGAGACATGAGTCCTCATCCTCATAACACAACCAACAGCATATGGCATCACCTGATGGGACAACAGCTTCAGACGCCCCCCCAAGCCTAGGCACCGTATTTGAGTTCTCCTCGCCATGATCCAACAGGTCTACGCAGTGGCCTGCAGCCGCTTCAACTGCCTCTGTGTCTCCCATGCAACCTCCAAATGGATTCCCCCATTGTCAGGTAAGACAGTCTCCCACACAGTCATTGCCATCAGGCTGGACTATGGAAACACACTATATGCCCACATGGGCAGGTCTGCATTCAGCTTAGTCCCGACTGTACAGCACAATTCCGACACATTGGGCCTTGTGTACATACTTTCCTTATGGATGGAGTCCCTCCGTTACACATACTTGGTTTTCACCTCTCTCCACATTTGCAAATGAGTGGCAGAGGGGCTAAGCCTTTGGGGATGGTTTGTCTACCTAGCTAGCCACAGTTCCAACAGTTCTTTGTGTTGTTGGGTCTGGTAAGTGGGCATGTTGATTGCCATCTTGTATGAGAGATTGTAACATGTACATTCTAACAATTGTGAGTTGCTTGTATGTGGAGTTGAGGCGTGTGGTGTGTTCAGTTAGTACTTACCAACAAGAACTGCATTTCCGTATGTGTCATCCTGGAAGCGCTGGTTTATGATGGACTGTCGGAAGATGTAGGAATCATGCACACTCCCTGGAAACTTGGCTATGACATTGGTGAACAGTCCCCGGTGGTCCACTGTTGCCTGCACATTCATAGAATGTGTGTGCTTTCTGTTGCGGTATATGTGTGCACTGTCCACAGGGGGCACAAATAGGACATGTGTACAGTCAATTGCACCCAAAACCTGTGGGAATCTGGCTATGGCGTGAAAAACTTGCTTGGTCGCAATCTGTTCCTGCACAGAGTTGGGGAAATTAAGGTGCTGGGGTATCAGGCTGAGTATGCCATCCAAGACAGTTGGGAGGAAGATTGATAAGCCAGCCTGTGAAACTCCGCCGACTCTAGCCGTTGTTGGTTGAAAGGTCCCAGAGGCCAACATGTGCAGCACAGCGAGCAGCTTTATCTGCAGAGGAATATTGGTTATCCGCTGTGTTGGTGGCGTCAGCCTGTGGGCTATCAGGTTCAGGATGTGTTGGATGGATGTCCTTTTGAGCCTGTAGTTGGCAATGACATCCTCTGACGTTAGGTCTGCAAGGCTGAGACATCTGCGCAGAGCCTGATGTCTTCTTCGGCGCTGCCTCAGTGGTGATCCTGGGAAAGGTGGCAGTGGTGGTTGTTGCCTCGTAGGGCTTCAAGCTGAATGATTAGTAATCCCATGGCATCAGCGGGTCTTAAGATGTGGCTCTGGGCTACTCTCCCTTTTACACCTCCCTTTATCACCATTTTTAGACCAGCTTTTTTCTGGTCTGAAGTTCCTGCAGCTAAAGGGCCTTAGCATGCCTTTTTGGGCCATCATTGCTAATAGTGCAATGTGGTGTTAGCGACATTTTTCATGAACTTTTAAGAAGGAATGCCTACTTTGCATATGATTAGCAAAAACTATTGCTGGCAGGCAAGGCGATAAAAAAAGCGGCCGCAATCGCCAGAAAGCTGCCGCTAATGCTTGTCAGCGAAAGCTTTATAATAGGGCGCGAAAAAAAACGCGTTAGCAGCAAGAAAGTGCCACTAATGCGACGATAAATGGCTTGATAATATGCCCCTTGGTTTGTAATCTAAGCCCATTTATTTGCTCAAATTGTCTCCTCTTTTTGAACTTCTTTTGCTCATATTTATCGCAAAAATGGGCATCTTTAATAGAACCTAAAGACTTTTATTCAGTGTGTGGTAAAAATAACAAACATACTTGACTGGATACTGGGGTTGGGGAAGCTTTCAGCAGAGTCCAGTCATGTAGTCTATTAACAAAAAGGTAATAGGTTGATAAAGTCATAGCCACTGGAGCATGCAGTACTGTGTTGCAATTTCGAGTCTCCTACTTTTTCAATGAGTTTGAACTTGGGCATATCATCCTCTCCATGTGCCTCTATCTCCTAATCTGACAAATGTGGTCACACCAACAAGGTTCCATGTACACGTTTAGGGCCTTTAAACCAAGTTCCCACATTCAGTATTAGCATCTCGAAAGGTGACTTCATCCCCGAATGTTCATTGTGCTGCACAGCTCCTGTGCTGTAGCTCCCCCTTCTCAGCTTTGCAGTAAACAAAACCAGCACCTTTTTTTATAGCCCATAGAGTGTTGAAAAACGGACAATGGTCTCCTGCCAGGCCTCTCAATTGCTCCCAATGAGTCTTTCCTATGTTGGGTCTGAGAACAGCAAAGTGCAGGACTTTGGTGTACCACACTAGCTCAGTGCAGGCAGCCAGACACCTTACCAAAAAGTGGGATAAACCGTAGAACACTGGATTAGCATTTTGAGAAGGTGCAGCACTGAGGCCCAGTGTCTGGTGTGTATGCATTTAACACCTTTTAGAAGAGGTTGCAGCTGTGTACCTGTATAGATCACAGTTACGTAGGCTGTGGCTGGGCTCCTCCAAAATCAAGGGCCTACTAGTTTGTGGATTTTTCAGCAAGCAACAAAAACAAGTTGTCTCCCAGTGCCAGCAGCACGATTTTCAAGCTTCTAACATAGAACATCACCAAGTGAGAATGGTGTCAAAACTTCCATATTTACTTACTCATCCACCTATACATTCCTTTCAGTGACTTTAGAAACTGCCTCAGAGAACTGTCTGTAATGTACATGTAGGTCTTGCTGGTTCTGTTCTATGGGAAAGGGAAGACTGCACTTACTATCTTCTGTGAGAGAGGGAAGCTTGCTCTGCTTGTTTAATGTTATACCAGTTCTATCAAGATGCAAAGCTTGCACTGCTGCTGTACTATTTTTACCTGTCCCGTGGTGAGAAAAGCTTGCACTGTTTGTGCCCAAAGTGCACCTGCCTTATGAAGAAGAGGCGTCTACACTATTGTTGACCCATCTTATGAAAAAACAAAGGTTATATTAAGTACACAACTGCATAAAATATGCCCCATGAACTAGAGAGTGCTTCAAAATATTTGATGTGAGGTACCTGTAGTTCTGAGGAAGGCACCTAATCCCATAGGAACAATATTCAAGTGTTGAAAAATGTAGACTGCAATAAAAGAAGATGCTGTTGCTTTACTCCCTTGTTCCTGTGGTAGGGAGTCAAGAGTAAGCAAAATTAGCTCACTCACAGATAATATAACAGAAGGTTTAACAAATGGCATGCATAACTGTCAACATAAGGGGCATAACCTCACTCAAACTAAGGAACCCATAACCAGGAGACTGTACAACCATGAACAGTAGCACTCTCTGAAGCTTCCCTGTGAGTATTTGAATCTATAGTAATTCTATATGGTTTGAATGTTCCAGGAGTGTTGAACCGATTGTAGGCTTGTATCTGTTTACAGACAGCATACAACAGTTCTTTAACTCCCACCTTGATGTGTTATATTCCTTCTGGGTCTGCCACCCATCTTTACTTATACTTTATGTCAGGGAATATTGAGCTACTGCTCTCTACGCTGCATCTTTGTTGTGTTCCTAAAGCTTGATAAAAAGATTCTTCCTACTACGCAAACGGCAAAACAAAATTCATTTTTAATACTAGTGTTTTAGTCTTTAATCCCAATAGCTGCGATGTAGACAGTGTGGGCAGCTGGCGGGTGCCATTGAGCGCAATCACGTTTAAAGTACATGACTCCCGAGGTGGTATCACTTCTTCCCTTATCCTATACAAAACCAAGTTAATAAGTAAACCCAAAACAACATTTGGAAAGGCTCTTACAGGACTATCATCCCAAGCACACAATCTCACTTTGTTCTCCTCTCATCCTTGTAGACTGACTAATATGTATTTTATAAAGGGATGTGTAATGGGCTGTCGACCCTCAGCAAACTACCCCCCACGGGGCCTTCCTCCCCAGCATTTTAGATCTACTTTAGACATATGCAGATGTTTTAGATCTACTTTGGAGTCAGGTTCTCACTTGGTTCTCCCCAGCTGTCATACCTTGATCCTTGTTATGGTTTGTCATATCTTGGATAGGCTGTGGCCAGGCAGAATGTGTTAGGTCACTCTCATTGCTTGTCACAATCGCTTCTTTGCTGGGCTTTGAGTGTTGAGGCTTCTTTACACCTTTGTCCTAATATCTCTTGCTTTCCACATGTTTGGGGTGACAGCCTGTGATGGTGTAGCAGCATCCGTCTCACTCAGTCACAAAAGAGCTCTTGCTTCTTCCAGGGAGGCTAGGGTGCATCATATCCCTTCATTGGAAGAAGATTCGGAAAGGAGGCCTCTTGCAATTGATTCTGCTCATTCAGTACGCTCAGACTTTTTGCTATTCGAATCACCTGGTTTTGGACTTTTTACTGTGAATGAGTCTCACTACTGGCATCTCACCCACGGTAATCACTTGGCATAAGGACAGTCTGTGTTTACCACCAGTGTCTGTTTTTTAAGATAAGGCTGCTGCAACGCAGCAAGCATAAAGGGCCCTTGGCTGGTTACACTTGAACATGTGTGTGTACACTTGTGAGGGCTGCATTTGGGAGACTACTGTAGTGCACAACCCGGTAACAGCACACAGGTAGCCTGATGCAATGGGGTCTCTGCAGGATTGGGTATTCACCTGGGATAGGCCTTATAAGGGCAGTGTACCCTCATAGGAAAGATCAGAGTGATCTACTGTGGTGTCTGTAGTGGCACCCTATTATATACATAAAGTTTAGTTTCACTCTCTGTTGGCCTACATAGACCATTGGTGTCTGGAATTTGAGTAAAACCTTTGCAGGAACAAAGACCGCCCCACACAAAAGGAGCAATTACCAGTACTTCTCCCAGCTCCTGAGGAGTAAAGGGTTGGGGCGGACTGATCTGCATCAGTAACCTAGCTGTCACACTGTACTAGTGATGGGCCTGCTCAAGCCCTCTAAACAAAGGAGAGTACCCAGACAACTGGAGTCTTTGCACTGGGGGGGCTCCCTTTGACATTCTAGTGTGCAACTCCCTAGTAGTGAATTCAGCAAGGCATGGAGCTGAGACCCCAGGAGCTGGGGTCACAGCTCAGCTTCCCGCTTCCTCCCTCTATTTATATCTTTACTTCTCTCCTCTCTCAATGTATTGAGACTGAACTATTTTGTCTGATGTCCGATGGAGCTACCTGGTTTAGCTATAGGGGAGATGGGCCGTGGATTGCCTCCTTGGTCGTCACCTACCCAGTCGGCCTTTAGACAGATTTATTTTCGTCTCTCCTTGTTGTCTCCTCCCCTATCCTCCCTTTCTCACCTGCCCTGTTCCCTCCCTTCTATGCTCCATTTATTTTGCCCCCCATGTTATTTAAATGTGTCCCATTGAGACCTAGCTATTTGGCCAAAGCCCGGTGGAGCTACCTGATAGCTATAGAGGAGATGGGTTTTGGGACCTCCCCCTCGACCGTCACCTACCCAGCCGGCCTTTGGGCAGACTTTCCTTCGTCTTTCTGCCGTATCTCCCTCCCATCCTGTTTTTCCTGTGAACCTCTTCCCCAGACACCTGAGACCGAACTTCTTTGTCTGATGCCCGATGGAGCTACCTGGTTTAGCTATAGGGGAGATGGACCGTGGATTCCCTCCTTGGTCGTCACCTACCCAGTCGGTCTTTAGACAGACTTCCTCTCGTCTCTACGGTTGTCTCTTCCCTTACCCTCACTTTCTCACCTCACCTACCCCCCACTTCTTTTCTCTCTCCTTTCTCTCCTCTCCTACTGTATTGCTGATTGTTTGAGGTATTGTGTAATTGTTGATCTTTTTCTGTTATACTGTTAAACCACATTGTTTCACTTCCTTTCGTCCCTCCTGTTGTCTCCTCCCGCATCCTCCCTCTATTTATGTCTCTCCTTCTCCCCTCTCTCAATGTACTGAGACTGAACTTTTTTGTCTGATGCCCGATGGAGCTACCTGGTTTAGATATAGGTGAGATGGGCCGTGAATTCCCTCCTTGGTCTTCACCTACCCAGTCAGTCTTTAGACAGACTTCTTTCCGTCTCTCTGTATTGTCTCTTCCCTTTTCCTCCCTTTCTCACCTCCCCTGCCCCCTCCACTACTTTTTCTCTCTCCTTTCTCTCCTCTCCTAATTGTATTGCCTTTTTTTTGGGATTTATTGTGTAATTGTTGAACTTTTTATGTTGCATTGTTGATTCTCATGTAAAGCGCTCTGATACCTCCGGGTCTAGCCAGCGCTATATAAAACTCTTTAAATAAATAAAATAAAATAAATAGCTGGTGTGACCAGTGCCTCCTGGATAACATAATTTTGGACTGTCCGAGCATTCTCTGCAGGGGGGTTGAGACAGGGGGGGCAAGGTGATGTGGCACCCTATTATTGGCCATGGGTGCCTGACTTCTGGAACATTCCTCTCCCTTTAAAAACTCTTGCACAAGGGAGAGAATCTTGCTTGCCTGTCAATTTTACTATGCTTTGCTGCTGAATCCTTATACCACAATTGAGAACTGGAAGGAGGAATGCTCTGGCTCGTACTCAGGACCAAAGACTCTGCCCAGTTGACCTCAGGACCAGTGGGTCTCCCCAAGGGCAGTGAGGCTGGCTCCCTTACACCCCTGAGAACCCGCTGGGGAAAGTCCTGGACCTTTCTGCACCCAAAAACAAAGAAATAGAGGAGAACTGGCACATGGAACCATGAAGACCAGAGTTTTGAGCTTTTGGCTGCATAGCTTTGGCGGTGAGGAGGGTAGCTGTAACTGCCCCTGGTGGATAGAGTTCACTATCAGGAGTAGGAGCAGCTCAGGATTGCCCAAATTGGCCCAACAAGGCCTGAGTATGGCATTTTTAAGTTTTGCGACCATTAACCTTTTCTTCTCCTCCGAGAGCATGAAGCTCTGCTGCCAGGTTGGTGAAATTCGCCGGGGTGGGCCTGGGTCCTGCGCAAAGAAGCTGCATGATTTACTGCAGGGGAGAGGGATCACGTGGGGCCCCTCCTGTTCCTGCATATTGCCGGGGGACCCATCCCAGAGTGCCGCCTAATGCGGAGGAGCATCATTGCTCTTCTCCAAAGCTGGAAGTAGTGGGGAGCTGAGTCACACACCAGCGAATGCGGAAGGGGCACAGGATCCCATCCCTTGATCCCGTGACTAGAAGAGAAGAGGGGGAGCGCCGACACACTACCCCATGTGGCTGGCCCACCATGCTCCCCATGCCTGTGACTGGGGGGAGTCGGAGGACAGCCACACAGTGCCGATGTGCCTGCAGGAGCAGGCAGACAAGACTGAAGTTGCCTGCTCCCATGGCAGCACATGGGATTGCTTCCGGCCTAGGGAATGGGCGAGGGGATCCGGGGCTCAACAAGCTATCCTCCAATGAAGATGACTCCATGGGGGGCCCAACTGGGACCGGGCACCCCCAGAAAGTACTCAAACTGTGCAAGGTTGCTACAAAGACAAATTAAAAACATGAGTAACCTAACACGTCTCTCCCCAGAGCAGCGGGAGTGCTGCTGCTACAATATGCACAATCCCTAGAAAAAATCCCCCCATAGGCGTTTTCGGGCCCTGCTATTTTACAAGTCTTTTTGCCCATATTTCCCTTTGTGGTAGGCCCAGGACGATGAGACCACCACCAACCAACTCAGGAGGATGATGCCTTTTCTCTGCATGGATCTCCCGAGTCCCCAACTTCATTTGGGGGCACTCCAAATTATCACTTTCCCTAGATTCCCTTCATGTTTTCGAGCCGTTCCATGGCTGGAGCTTTTGCGCTGCAGCGGAAGTGTTATGCCGTCAAGGGGCCAGGTGAATAGTGTCATTCTGGAGGGCCCGGGAGGCCTGAAAATGCATAAATATAATTCTGATGTTGTAAAGCCGTCTACGCACTGACTGTATGGTTGCAATAAAATGTCTTCATAATGTGATGCCCTCTGGTGCCTGTCTTTATAATTGCAGTTCTTTTACAAATGCGTGATCACTTTGAACGTTTCAGCGGTAGCACGCTGTACTGCTGGCACCGGCTCATCTCCGTGATTCCTTTCTCTTTGTCTCAGATTCCACATATCATACTGCTACTGAGGCTAACTGTGGCCTTTGAGGTCCAATTCCATCAAAAATACTTCTCACTGCTACTGACCAGCTGAATATAGAGGACGTGAGATATAGTCTGCTATCTTTATGTGAATTTAATTGTAGTTTTTCCCTAGCTGACAAGAGTTATCCACCAGATCACAATATGTCTCCTTGTTTTTTTTATTTCAAAAAAGTTTTTTATTTAGAAGTTTCCAATACAGTACAGTAGTAATGCAGGGGAGGGGGGGAATGTTTACAGCGGGGGGGGGGGGGGGGGGGGTTCTTGGTATTCCCTGGTTACATGTTTGCCCCGAGTATACATAGTTGAGCGGCTGATTTCCCCCTGGAGAAGGTGAAAGAAAAAGAAAAAAGAGAAAGGTGGAGAGGGGGGGGAGGGGGGGTTACCCTTAGTCTAGGCTGCGTGCTTGTGGTGTGCATTGGTGGGTTGTGCGCTTACGAGTTTACGGGGGTTTGTGTGACCCCAGGTGTGCGTCTAGGGCCGCCCACATCTCATTCTTGGCGTTGTGGTTTGGTGAGAAGTTACCCGTGATGTTATCTGCTCCTCTGAGGAAAGTGACCCAGTTTATCCAGCTCTTGAATGTTGCTTTGGATGTGTCTTTCCAATTCGCCAATACGGTTTTAACTGCTGCTGTAAGTAGGATGTCTACTAGGTCTCTCTCTTCCTTACTTTCTAAGTTTGGTGCCATGAATGCGGTGGCTAGCCCTACGAAGCCTGGTTGTATGCTTCTCCCTATGACAGTGTTGATCAGGTTGCTCACTCTTGTCCAGTAAGGACCTCAAAACAACCCTGGAGCACAACGAAGAAGCGATCCTAAAGACAATAAAGGAAAGACTGGACCTATGGTCCCCCAAATACAATATGTCTCCTTAATTCTGTAAAATAGGGCATGCATTGCAGACAAGTAAAACCACCTATTTTCTAACAGGGTTACTGACTCTAACAGGGTTTTTTTTACCAATAATGACTACATGAATGGTCCTTTCTACTTCATGTAGTGGAAGTGTTATTTTATTGAACAGATTTGTTTATTTCACATTCTTTGAGACATGGTGTTGTTCCACGTCTTGCTATTTTAAAGCAAAAATGTTTTTTTTCACCTTACGCTAAAAGTGGAATATGTGTTTGTGAAATGTTTGTATTTTTATTTTCAAATGTGCGTATAGTTTTGGGTATGTTATATAATTAATTTGTCCCCATCTTGTGAGTTCTGTGAATGTCTTCCTAATGTTCACTAGATATATGTATTATTAATGTGAGGTTTCGTTATATGAATTTGTGCGCCGTCTCTAATTATTAATGTTTTTAAATGTTTGTTAATGTATTATTGATGTTCTATCTTGTCTATAATGTTTCAGCCCTTACGAAGTTCCCACTGGCAAAAATCGGGAACAAAACGCATGGGCTGTGTGCCAGTTTTAAAGACTGATTGAATAAAAAGAAGTAATATTGGAACAGATCCTAATTCGTGTGTATTGACTTCACAACGAGTGCACCTTCCATTTTTTCTTGAAAACTGGTTAGAAATTTATGAAAATACACAAACACTGGGTTTTTCCCTCATGGTTGCTTTATTAATTCTCCATAATGATTGAACATATTGTATTGGTTCATCATAATGATTTTAAATGTTTTATTGATTGCTGCAATAATGACAATGACTTCTACAAAAGGTATCTTAAGTGTTTATTACAACATGCCATGATTGAACTCACTTGATATATTTGGGTGACTCTTCTAGGGCTCAGCAGCAGTTACACAATGGCGCTTATGGTATGTTCCATCTACCCATGTACATATTTGTAAATTATTGCCTAGTGTTAAGTACTGTGTGTATAAATGTACTTCTCCTTTCTCTAAAGAAAAAGTACTGACTATACAATAATTTATTGAGTGTTCTTATTGATTGATAATTATTAGCCCACATCACCTCCCTTGAGTAGACCTTGGACTGCTCTGCTCCGCTACCCTGTGAGAGTCAAATGCTACAATGGGCTGTTGGTTTCCAGTAAGGACAACTGCGGATCTATCACTTGTGCTGGTCAAGCAACTAATAACCCAATTTCCTGCAATGCTCCACCTTTATTTAATGTCTTTTGGACTTCAGCACTTCCATGACTTGTTTAAACAATCATTTTTGGCTAATGTGATAGGGGACAAGTTTTGAAAGAGTTGTAATGTTGCACCTTTGAACGAGATGGGGTCCCTTCCTGGTCCCATTCATGACAGATTATTTTTCCTAGTAAAAATTCCCTCTCGCTACAACATCCGAACGAGAACCTCTGGAGGACTGCCACTGGAAAGCCCTATGTAGTATATCCAGTCTAATTGACAACTGGCCCAATCTTTCCAATACAGCTTTGAAGAGACCCTGTACGTATTCCAGCAAAGAACCACTTAACATTTCTGTGGGTATTCCCACAAATGTGGATGTTATTTTGGCACAATATATTCCCAAGATCTTGACAATTCTCTTGTAAGATGATGCATAGCTCTTCTTAAGCTATCCTACATGGCCAAAGATGGTTGCAGTCATAAAAGTGTTCATGGTTCCCCAGGTTTAAAATATCTCTCTGCACATCCTCTTTGGGTTGCTGCAGAGGTTCGTCTTGCGTGGCGGGATGTCATCCTTGACTCCTTTGAAGGTGTGTAGCAAGGAGTTTTTAGTGGCGCTGTGATCAAGACGTGAAGTCTCCATATGGCTGAAAATGATACCTGGTCCCTTTCCTCCACCAATATCCATTGCCAGCTCCGCAATGATGGGATTTGTATATAAGGTCTTTAATGGATTGATTGATCTTTCTTCTTCTGACACCTGTTAAGGCTATGGCACTCTGTTGCAGCATTGTATTTGCCATGGTACTGCAAACGCAGCCAGTCGAGGTCAGAGATACCAGCCTTGATGGGTGACTGTCTCCTGCCGGCTCTACCAGCTCCTATCCCAGCAGCCAAAATTGTAATGCCTAGTATGTTATCAGGTAACTCCCAGTCACCTTGCTGCGCTACACTTCATGACAGGGAAAGAGCAGGAATGCTCTGTATTTAAGGCAATTCAGCGTCTTTTTGCCTGTTCCCCTGCCCTGGTTCTTTTTGGGCAGCCTAGCACCAACGCAGGCACGCTCGCACCATGGAGCAAGGGAGCCTGAGTAGCATTGTTTTTTATGCAGGACTGTGGCGCCTCCTGCACAAAAACAATCCTGAGAGGCATATTCCTCTTTCTATATGTGCTGCAAAATGCTGCACACATAGAAAGAGAATGTAATGAGGAGAAATAAAGATATTTCTCCTTGTTATGCCTCACCCGAGCAAGTGTATCTTTTTTGCGAATTCTCAGTTCTACCAGTTCTGGTCTGTCCGGGAATGCTTCAAAACCATGGAAGTTGCATGGGAAACCCCACACAATGCCCATGGAATGACTTTGCAGAGTAAGGCAAAGCAGCGATTTGCACTGCATTGCCTTACTCTAGATTTATTGAGCCACTCAGGCCCAGGCAAAGTGGCCTTGCGGGGCTCGAGAAATCACAGGTAAGGTATGTATCGCTCTTGCACTATGTTGTATGACTAACATAGAAAGACTAAATGCCATGATTGGCATATATAGATATAGAGCACTTCAGCTAGAACTAATTGGGTCCCAGAGTCAAATATATGTGTGTAAATTTGAACAATCATCATATGTAATTACGAATCATAATACAATTCATAAGCCAGATCAGATATTTCAAACACTTAATAGTATCTAGCAAACATTCTTAGCTCTGAAAAACAGCTCCATGGTCTGACACAGTGAAGTCATTCATGTGTACTTAAGTAAAAACAAATGATAGCATTAAAATGAATACAGTAGAACCTTAACAGCTAGGAGGAAAGGTCAACCATCATAAGCATTAGCTAGACATAAAGCTGGTAACATGCCTCCCAAATAGACAGCCATTTCTTCATCCGAGTTAAGGCCGTCGGGCACAAGGAACAAAGTGAAGAATAGATTTGGATTCTAAACTCAGCAATTTAACAGCTCTGTTGTCACCCCTGGCATTGGGTTCGATCCTCTCTAGTACAAAAAATTGCAATATGTCATTGTTCTGGTAATGTTTTTCACACATATACATGGAAACAGGTTATTGTTTGTCATTGTGGTGGACTGCACTAATTCCTTTTTAGTAAAATAATTTTTATTGGGGTTTTGCATACTTAAAAACATATCGATGACAACAGACATAAAGATGTAAAGAGCATCTGGTCATTGCATGACATTTAGGATAGTGGATACGCACAGCCTGTGATCGTGGGGTGAAACTTTAGTGAAAGGTTGTCGCGTGCAAACAAGCCTTCACTGTCCAAACCAAACAGTGTTAGAGAAAATTTACCAAATGTTGCAACCCCTGAACAGGAGTTGTCCCTTGGTGCACAGCGTATAGAAACAAAACAATGTTTTAGTCAAATATTTTCACCAGATTGGAATGGCAAAGTCTTTTGATACTGATAAGTTTTTATTCGAAGATCACTTATTTTCAATGATCCATTTTTTTCATTGTTGAATGTTCTCACAACTTTTAACATTTGAGTAACTCATGATATGAATAAGTCCAACTTTATATAGCCATCATCCCAATGCATTTCGGGCATTGATATTGCCCTTCGTCAGGCGGACAACTCCTATTCAGGGGTTGCAACATTTGGAAAATTTTCTCTAACACTGCTTGGTTTGGACAGTGAAGCCTTGTTTGCACGCGACAACCTTCCACTAAAGTTTCACCCCACGATCACAGGCTATGCGTATCCACTATCCTTATTGTTCATATACTTCTGACCCAGGACGCGGCACGCCTCTTTTTGCAAAATGAATTTTGACACTATCACCAACCTTACTGATTCTAAAGCTGAAACATTCGCATTTTCAACTGATGATGCTGCAAAGATTTGCGAGCTCATACAGGAAGATACCTCGACTCCGGCCAACACAAGAAGCAAGGAGAGTAACATCAAGCAATTACTATACCTACTTAAAAAAGAGTCTAATCAGAAACTACATGCAACCACGCTCGTGAGATACCATCGTGCACAGCGGATACCGAGGGGCCTGAGGGTCCCGCTCAAACCTTTACTATGCAAAAACAACTCTCGCTTTGTTGAGAAATGGTATGCGATTCTCAACAAGTGCTCGTTAGACTTGATTCTTTTAATCATAGAGGAGCTATTTAAAGCACTAGAAGAATTATTCACAGAGATAACTACCATTAAGTCGGAGTTAGCTAGGAACATGGAAGCCATTGATTTCACTACAGTTCTAGAGGACATCAACACCCAACTCAATAAATATACCCAAGAAATTCAAGAACGCAAGATACGCAAATTTAAACGGGACACAATTGACTACAAACTCAGCGAGGTCTACACTTGAGCAGAAGTATGCCCGCCGACGCCAACATCGTCCCTATAACCCATACTCATAAACGGACACCTCATCTTCGGATGGAGATGCCAGATCACAAGCTGCATAAAGACCGGAACGCACAACCTCACAAACAACAACACCGTCAACAGCTGCGGTTCATTTTTTAGAGGAAGACCAAGGCAAGCAGGCCCACCCAGGCGGGGCAAAATCCGCAGACACATCAAAAACTCCACTGGAGGTCATGTAAAAGAGCAAGCGGAGAAAATAATGGATTTCAATAATCTTGTAATCAACATTTCGTCTTAACAACTAACGCAACATGAGGTTTGGACTCTACAAACGGGACAAACTTTAGTACCCACTACCACGACCAATACTCTAGAATTGGAAGTAAGTTTCTTCAAACTAATGAGAAACATTAGATTGAGACATTATTTTGAATATATAATGCAAACCACTACACCAGAGGATGACATCGTTTTAGGATTATGTCCTCCGGGCACTTTCATGGCTCCTATGAGCCACAAAGTCATTGACACTTTTGAACAACAAGTTAAACATGAGATTTCCACACTGCTTTTTCAAGCCACCACTACACATCACAACCTTACCATGAAGGATCGAAACATCTTGAGAAAACTGGCAAACAATCCATCTATCACGTGTCAAAATGCGGATAAGGGCGGCGCCCTAGTCATTATGGACAGTGCTTATTATCAAGAACAAGTTACCTTACATGTATCAGATATGAACACGTATGTGGAACTGAATGGAGACACCACTAAAGAGTACGCATCTATACTTTTGACCATCGTGCAAAGAGCAGCAGACAATGGCACTATAAATGAGATAGCCAAGAAGTTCCTAATCAAAGAGAATCCCAAAGCACCTTTCCTCTATATGCTGCCGAAGATCCATAAAGATGCCCGAAAACCTCCCTTTAGACCAATGTGTCAACCAGGGGCAGCATCCACGAGCCTGTCGGGAAATTCCTAGACAAATATTTACAAACACATGTGACAACCAGTGGATGTCAAATCCTTATACACATCCATACCCACCAACCTTGGAATTGAAGCTATCGATCAAATTTTACTCAATTCAACCACTGACGCGGATCTTCAAATCTTCCGGATGGAATTACTTATGTTTACGTTGTACCACAGCTACTTCATGTGGAATGACAAATGGCACCTACAACTATGTGGTACTTCCATGGGCAATTGCGCCGCTCCGGCGTACGCTAACCTGTTCATGAGACACTATGAAGAGCAACACATACTAAACCAACATATCTGGCAACAACACGGAAAGCTGTTCCTAAGATTCATAGATTACATTTTTATCCTATGGTCAGGTCCAGGTCAAACTCTGGTCGAATTTTTACATCACCTCAACACAATAGACGATCGTATACAATTTACGTGGGAAATGAACCAAAGACTTATACATTTTTTGGATGTTGAGATTCAATTCAATGAAGGCAAACTCTCCACTACCTTGGTTCGTAAAAACACAGACCGCAATAGCATATTGCATTACAACAGTTTCCCTCAAAAGGGCCTTAAAAATAACTTACTTTTTTCACAGTTACTCAGAGTAAAGCGCATAGTATCTTCCCCAGAACAGTGTGATCAACAAATAGATGCTATGTTAACTAGATTTAAAGACAGAGGATACCCGGAAGAGATCTTGAGATCGGCTAAAACTAGATGCGAATCATTAAATAGAGAAGATCTACTGACCGTTAAGAAAAAGGAGAGTAACAAGAGAATAGTAGTGGTTTCTAAATACTCCACTTCAAGCCATCGTTTTCGCAACATGAAACTGAAACATTGGCCTTTACTCAGCAATGAAGCTGATTTCATGGGAATATTTGAAAATAACCCATTTTTGCTTACACTCGGGGTAGTAACCTCAAATAACTACTCACTAAACCTATTGAACTCGACACGCCTCGCCAATACACAAGTTTATTACCATGTCATAACTGCAGAAATTTCCACAATGTTATAAGAGGCAACACTTTCAACCATCCTATGAAAGGGACAACAATCAAACTTAGAGTGAACGCCACATGCAATACTTCTAATGTCCTATACATGTTAAAGTGTCCATGTGGATCTTGCTACGTGGGACATACAGAAAGAAAAATTTGCATCAGAATATTGGAACACAAAAGCAACATCAGGACTGGTAATCTTCAATCTACTGTTGCCAGTCACTTTTTGGAAAAGAGACACAATGTTGCCCAACTAAAATTTCTGATATTGGAGACCATTAAACCCATTGCGGGCATGAACATCAAAAACAGACTACTCCAGAGAGAGAACTACTGGATTCGCTATTTACGCACCATGCAACCTCACGGCCTTAATGACAGGATGGAGTTTTCATGTTACCTATAACTGTTTAATATGATTCTGTGCTTTAACAATCTTATTGTTTTTCAGGTTTTTTACAGACTTATTATTTACACTTTTTTTGGTACATTTCCACACATGGACTTTGCCATGTTCTTTCTTGTTATATTGAGTGTTTCCCTCTCTACATAATTTTTTCCCTTGTGAGTACCCCTCAGGGCCCCCCACCATTCGTCATCTTTCTGCTCCACACCATTTCAAGAAGGCGCCCGCGCTTTTCTGCCGAGCAGCCTCTTTTCTATGTTTACCACTTTCCACTATTAACTCTGCACAGCTAACTTGATCACACGCCGTTCGTGAGCTCCCCACCAGCTGATCGGACTAACTATTGAGGAACCCTTTTCCTCCTGTAACACGCTTCACAACCGTAAGTACCGCTTTCCGCGGACTTGTAGACTATGATTACGCGTCCCGCGCGTTGTTTGTGAATCTCTTAAATGGGGTTCTTGTTCATTTTTCAGACAGAACGCTGAGTTCTCTACGCATATGCCCACACGTGAGAACTTTGTTTCTTTATTTCAGTAACATCACGTCTTGATAATTGCACTATTTATGTCCTACGTCGCGCTTCTCTACAAACACCGGGACTGTCCCCTTCTCACCCGCTTCGTATTGTTTGGCACCTATTTATGTTTCTTACACGGGTTCCCGTCTACTCTGTAAACACATCGAAGATTGTCACGAGATTTGTCAGTTTTAATTTTCCATTTATAATGGATACATCGTGTTCCTCACCTCTGTTCACTAATTTTTTATTACGTGGCATGATTGTTAATCTGCACCTCCATTCTTACTCAGTCACGTCGCGTACGCTTCTTTTCACCCGCATGAACATTTTCAAGCTGATTTTTAAGCCCATTCGAGATTCTCCCCTTTAAGAGCCCTCCATTTTCGTTTTCCCCCTACATTGATCCCCTGACGAAGGGCAACATCAATGCCCGAAATGCATTGGGATGATGGCTATATGATGTTGGACTTATTCACATCATGAGTTACTCAAATGTTAAAAGTTGTGAGAACATTCAACAATGAAAAAAATGGATCATTGAAAATAAGTGATCTTCGAATAAAAACTTTTCAGTATCAAAAGACTTTGCCATTCAAATCTGGTGAAAATATTTGACTAAAACATTGTTTTGTTTCTATACGCTGTGCACCTGGGGACAACTCCTATTCAGGGGTTGCAACATTTGGTACATTGCATGACATTCACAGTAAAAGGAATCCAAGATCACATTAGGGAATCATAAATCAAAGGTTAAAGAGAGAAGTCATGTAAGATTTGAAGGTAAGACAGTGATATGATTGGTCCTTGTTGTGGAACTGAACTAAGTGAGGAGAGGCCGACTTATTAGAGCCATGCATAAGCACCAGATAATAATGCCTAAGGTTGTATAACTCACTGCTATAGTATGGCTTATGCTGTGTGGACGTAGCAAGGGTCATGAACTCGTGGAGCCGGATAATGGACCCCAATTATTAAACCCTCAAAGAATCCAGAGGAGGTACATCAAGACGAACAGGTCAGAGTAAGAGGCAGGAGGGTGAGTAGAAGTGGTGGGGGGAGAACTGTGGGACTAGAGAGTGAAAAGAGGAGGTAAACCAGTAAAGAGCACAAGCAAAAGGAGTGAAGCATTGTCAAGCGACAGCAATAGGGTAGTGGTGGGCTGGGAGGAGGCTGACCGGGATGCCAAAATCCGACCTGTAAAATCAAGGAGGCGGGGAGGTTGAGAATCATCTGCTATAAGATGCAGATTGCCCTGATATGTTCTGAAATCCGTTTTTGCTTTATGAATGGTACTGCCAATGAAGCTTTTGTTATATGTAGATAAAATAGAATATATGCAGTAATCTAAAGTATAAATCAAGTATTTTGTGATCCTGAATTCCCAGTTAGTATTGGGAATTAAGAATTTGCATACATTTTACTATTTTTACAAGTTTTACATCTGGTACAGCAAATAATGCCCTAAACTTCACTGAAACGAATATTCTGACTACTGTTCTCAAATGAGATTATGATTTTAAATGTCGCTCAATTTTTACATCTGGTACAGCAAATAATGCCCTAAACTTCACTGAAACGAATATTCTGACTACCGTTCTCAAACGAGATTATGATTTTAAATGTCGCTCAATGATTTATTTTATCGGTAAGTGATCCTGGGATGGTCACCTACATATTTGGTCAAGACGTGATCTGTAATTAATATATGCCAGTATTTTCAAGGATGCCATTGACCTGCTTGGCTCTGTTAGAGAAGGTTGTGATGAACCTTACCACGTCTTCCTGTCTGGAGCAAGTCCTGTCTCTAAACAGAAGTGGTTTTCTAGAATTTTCTTAATAGTCTTCTGGCTGTATCCTCTCTTTTTGAAACGTAACACCAATTTCTACTCTCAGCCTTAAATCTATAACATGTACTACAATTCTTCTTCATTTTTTAAAGTCCCCCATATGGGATACTACAGACAAGGCTTGTAGGTAGGCCCTTGAGGCATGTAAAAGGCTGTTGACCTCAGTGGCTTTACGAACCTATGGACTGTGATGTATAAATATAGAACCTCAATGGGTATCTTACCAGTACACCTTAAATTCTAGCTGTTGTTATTTAAACTGTTGATGAATGCCTGAGCAGATTTTTCACATCCTGGCCAAATTACAAACATGTGCTCAATGTATCTAACTCAAAGCACTACCTGATCATTGTATCCCTCAATGTTGCTAGCCACCTTCACCTCCCACCTGCCAACACATTCATTTGCATTGCTGGGGGCAAAGCAGGTGCTCATTGCTATGCCTTGGGTTTGATTGTAAATTATTTGTTGAAAATAAAGTTGTTGACACCACATTCTTTTCTAGCACTGGGCTCATTTGTGGGTCCTTCATTCATTTGTGGGTCAATTGTTCGTGTTTATTTCACATTCTTTGTATATGTAGTGGTTTTGGACCATGCCACTTCTGACCTGTAAGAACAGTTTCAGCCATAACACGTCAACTGGGGAGTCGTTGCTTGAATTAAACCATGCTTGACAGCTTGTAATATTTGTCAGTGACTGTTCTTTATTGTTAAAGGATGAGGATTGGAAATTGTGGGTTCACCTGAGCCTGTCCTAGACCACTGCCATGATTTACCAGGGGTTTCGGGATTACATTTTGTGTATATTATATAGATTCACTGGAAGAATCAAAGGTTACAGAGACCATAGTCAGTCTCATATTTCACTTGTACATAACCAGCGAAATTCAGCAGTTGTAGTTACCTGTGCTAATTATAACTTACGCCCCCTCAATGCACTGCTATGACATTACATATTACATCACTCATGACATGGTCAGTGACATCACTGATGACATTTCAAATTACATCACTCATTACATCATCCACAGAAGCACTGACATTAACTCACACCCCTACACAACCTCCCACACACCAACTCACACACCCACACAATCACTCATATACCGATTTACAGACCCATACAAGTATTCACAAAACCTCTCACTCATCCATAGAACCACTGAGACACCCACTTACTCACTGATACAGGCACTCACGCAACCACTTACTTACCCATAAAGCTACTCATACCACCAGTAACTTACTCGTTGCCACTCTCACACCCATGAATATGTGAGTGAGTGCAAAAGTGTCTCAATGTGTCTGTGAGTGGGTGTGTGAGTGTCTGTGTGGGTCTATGAATGGGTCTTTGAATGGGTAAGTGGGTCTATGAGTGTGAGTGGCCAAGCCACAATTGGGGAGCCATGTGGCACCCTCCCTAGGCAAATTTAGGCCCCAGGGACTACATTCCCTAGGGTCCAGGCACAATAAAATTGGGGAGAGTGGCGAAGCAACCCCCTTCCCTGGGGTGATTTCGGGCCCATGACCCCAACCCCCAGGCCTGGCTGTTATACTATGGGGTGGGGGCCATGCGCCGTTCAGAGGTTTAGTCTGCAACTGATTTCAAAAGTCCCTATAGGAAACTGCATGGGAAAAATACTTTTTGAGACCCCTCTTGTGTTTCTCGGCCCCCGCTTGACGGATTACCCCAAAACTATCAAGACAGCAGCTGAAGTGAGTGTAATACTAGTTTTGAGCATTTCTTGAGAATTCGTCAAGCAGCGCTAAAGTTATTGGTAAAACAAAACATTCTCTTCCTATTGAAACTAGGTCCAAACTATAACTACCTACTGCCGACTGCTTTTGATGAATTGTGGTGTGAGCTAAAATGAAATAAAAATAACCCTGTATATATATATATATCTATCTCCACCCAGAAAACGTCAGAGAAAGAGTGGCTAAGGCATTGACAGGCACTGAGCATCCTGTGCATTACTCACCAGACAAGAAGAAATGCCAAAGCCCAGTTCCTTAGATACACATTGCATTTATTTTCAACAGGCGACCTGTTCTCATTTCCCTAATGGTTCGGCTCCACAATGAGCCTTGCTCACAGGTGAGGCAGATTGTCAAGACTGACTACGTGCTTCCTTTAAAATCATGCCACCACGTGACTCTCTTAGTTCGTCAGCATACACGTCCCACTGCGCATCACTGATGTTACATTCTTCTCTCACAACTGCGATGTAGATTCTAATAAACCATAATTGTGTTTCACATTGCGCAGTTGAAATAATAAAGTTCTTTAATTCCACAGTGCACTAGTACCATAAAAAATCCAGAGGGAAGGAGTCACGTATAATTTCACCTCAGCTTGGCATGATAGATTGTATTTTCTTAAGCACAGCCTTGAACATAGTTGTAAAGTCATACCTTCAACAGTGCATTGTATCCGGAAAAGTCAACAGGAGAATGGTATCCCACTCTTGTATCCCTTTCTCACCATCGCCTCTGTATCAGGGTAAATCTTTTTCTGGTGTGACGGCGAGTGGGTCATGCTCTCTAATTAAATCCACACACAAAATCTCAGAGAAAGAGAGCCTCCGACCCTGCAGGACGGCTAAGGCGTTGACAGGCACGGAGCATCCTGTACATTAATCATCAAACAAGAAGAAATGCCAAAGCCCAGTTCCTTAGATACGCATTGCATTTATTTTCAACAGGCGACCTGCTCTCATTTCCCTAACATTTTGGCTCCACTATGATCCTTGCTCACAGGTGAGGCAGATTGTCAAGACTGACTTTTTGCTTCCTTTAACACCTTGGGTGCTTGAGAGGATCCGTTGCTGTGCTGGGCCATAATAGAAACGGGTGTGGTCATGACGAGCTCAGCTCGTCATGAGCACACAAGAGGTGTACCTCATGACGAGCTGAGCTCGTCATGAGCATCGAAGGGGTTAAAGCCATGCCATCACGTGACTCTCCTAGTTTGTCAGCATACAAGTCCCTCAGTGCATCACTGATGTTACATTCTTCTCTCACAACTGCAATGTAGATTCTAATAAACCATAATTGTGTTTCACATTGCACAGTTGAAATAATAAAGTTCTTTAATTCCACAGTGCACTGGTACCATAAAATATCCAAAGGGAAGAAGTCACGTATAATTTCACCTCAGCTTGGCATGATAGATCGCATTTTTTTTAAGCACAGCCTTGAACATAGTTGTAAATTCATACCTTCAACAGTGCATTGTATCTGGAAAAGTCAACAGGAGTAAGGTGTCCCCCCTCTTGTATCCCTTTCTTTTAAGCACATATGTATATATGTATATATTTATATATATATTGCACATACATTTGTAATAACAAGAGAATACCTCACAGTTAACAAAGAAAAATGAAAAAAGGAACATCTTGAGGGATAGAATAAGAATAATTTCTTGTATGATGGCCTCTCATAGTATAAATGGACAACCGAGGAGTCTGGTTAAAGGGGGCGAGACAAGAGACATATGAAAGAAAGGAATAAAGAATACAATAAAGGGCGTGAAGGATGAGACATGGTCGGAGTTAAATTGACAGAGCACTTAATAGACTCTTTATTGACCAATAATCCATTAGTAACAAAACAAATGAAATTCTACTTTAGAAAGTTCAAGATTCATGTGGAGAGATATCTGGAATTATATTTTGCACAATGCGCTTGGCACTTTCTCTCTAAAAAATGTATTGTTATTTATTTTAAAAAATTCTTGATGGTATGATATTGATCAAATATTTTAACAATTTCCTGACCAAATCAGTCTCTTCCATAGAACTAAAGTGAATCTAGATTTTAAAGATCATATGCACTATGTACTTTACAGATGTAGAATGATCATTTACTTCTAGTTGTGAAAAAATTTTCTTTCCCCCTTTTCTTCTTTCCCTTTTCCCTTTTCCCTTTTCTCCCCTCCCCCTTTCTCCTAACCCTTCCCCCCATCCGTTCCATACACAACCTTCCCCTTCCTTTCCCCAATTCCCCCTCTCCCCTCCTCTTCTCCCTACTTCCCTCCTCTCAAACCCACAAACAGAATCAACCCTCCTTCTATTTTACACACAAAAAAGAGATATGTAAATTATTGCAGTCTTTTTTATTCGTGAATATAATATTAGATTGTTACAGCCTTTTTATTGGCCATGGTCCTTTACCATTAGTGTTGCAATTGAAAGAGAAAAAATGGCAACCGCCAATAGCCAATGTCTATATTATGGAATGGGGATTAACAGTCAAGTCTATTTTAATTGAAATAAACAAGGGATTAATGCACTATGTCACTTTAAATAGATGTTTTAGACGGCAGGACTCTATGGTCCAGTTAAAGACAATCGCCGAAACGCGTTGACCGTCCATACACGCTCGCACCTATGGTTTACAAGAAAATAAAGCACTTTTGAAAGAAGAATAAAATACCTGTGGACTCTCTCTTTGCTGTGGAGACTCTGGTTCAATGGTGGGAACCGCGAGGAGTTTTGTCCGAAGAGATATATATTTATAAATGTATATTCACTGAAAAAGGATAAAGGGTTGTTATAGTTAGGTGGGAAAAAAAGGAAAACTAGTCTTTAGCAAACAAACAAAACCTACTGAACATTTCCATTTACAGTTCACTGAAATACCTATAACTTGTGACCCCACCATGCACTGCTTATGACCTCCCTTATTACATCAGTCATGAAATGCTCAATTATATTATTGATTACATCACAGATGACATTATTGATAACATCACTGATAACACAACTAATATCAACCTAGACACCATAGCATGGAAATAGTGTAGGTCCTTAACGTAGTTGTGATTGGGCATGTTGAAAGCTATTTGGTGCACTCTTTAGGAACCACTAAAGGTGCAAGTGTTACTGCATGTTAAACAAAGAAAATGCTGGGTAGTCCTAATGTGGGTTTGAAAAGGGTATGTTTGAAAGTACGTTGAGGCTTGAAGCCAAAGCGAATTCTAAGAAATTGGGGCAAAGGCCAAAGGTTCTATTAACAATAGATTATTCCCCAGAAATCTGGGTATGTACCTGTATAAAAATGTTGTAATAGAGAAGCATACATACATTCTGTGTAATGTGGACATTTTTAAGATGTGGATGTTTATTTCAGATCTTTGCTGAATATTTTGTGGCATTGTATATTGTTGAATAATGGAGAATGTAGGAGAGTCCCACTTAGAGGAGCTTTATCTCCCACTGTTGTTATAAGCAAGGCTCTAAGGTTCTATGCCATTTTGCCTATCTCAGGAACATGTGCATGGTATTTAATTAAACTACAGAAGGTTGTTGTTGGAACTGGGGTCACCAGTCCCCTAGGGTAGCATGGCACGAGCGGGTAGGCATCCGAAAGCACACGTGTTAAGCGACCATGCAGCACACGCAACCACTGAATCAGAAACATGTGCACGCAAGTAGTGACACCACTCCAGTGAGCTTGTGTAAAAACTCAAGTCAACTTTATTAAGATAGAGCAGGATCAGGGTATTAGGAATTCATCATAAAATTAGCTTATTAGCTTTCCACTAAAATACATGTGTGAGAACACTTAGCATTAAATACTGGATGAATAACTCATAAATATTAAATATTCCATAAATATTAAATATTGAATAAATACATTTTTAGTATAGCACAGGCCTGACCTATGCCTTGCTCCTGGTCAGCACCTGCATCAAAATACCTTAAGGAGTTATAACAGAAAGCATTTCAATAGATAACAGTAGGTTTCTATTTTTTTACTCCCCAAACAAGGCTGAGCGTTTCAGAACAGCAACATGTAAATAGATCACTATAAGTTTCTAATAAATATAGCCCTATGTGGAAGAAAACATTTCATTTAACCAACATTACCCATGTCATCAGGTAAGAATAAGCCTTTCTTTTAATGGGAGTAACCATATCCTTATATACCTAGAGGTCTTTGGGAACCATTGCATTAGGCAGGAGTATGCATGACATATGACCCAGGAACCATGTAATTATGTAGTATAAACATTTCCTGAGGTAGCAACAGCATTCAGATAACAGTGCCTTAGGCAGTAATATACCTGTCATGAGAGTAAAGGCAGAACATTTCATTAGTCATAAACTAACCAGACAGTTAATTACCAGTTTCACTTGGGAGGAATAACCATTCCTTTACCTAGAGCATTACTCAAAGCATATTTGAATGAACCTTTCATTGGGCAAACTACACATCGGCTGGTGCATAAATGAGCAGTAAAATGCTCCTATTAATCAGGGAACATTCCCATAAGGCAAGGGAAAAACATTCATCAACAATGCAGCCCAATTTAATAATTATCTCACTGCAGGAGTACAAGGTTCCTACTGCAGAGGACCCACAGTGACCTTCGTGGGCCCAGTCCCCATGCCTGAAGGGCTTCTGTAATTAATTAGGGCCAAGAGGACCCAGTCACCAGTTCTCAGCAATTAATGAGGGCCAACGGGGCCTTCCGCCCTCCTCCCCTGGGGGATTACCTTTTGCTTCGGCCCTCCGGGGCCCTTGCGCCGGTTCTGGAGCCTCACACGTCCGGGCGCGGTGCAGGGAGCAGCTACAGAGCACCAGCGCCGGTCGCGAGGCAAGTCCAAGACGTTGTGGGGCAAATCGGAGGGGGCTCTCAGGCTTCACGGCCCCCTCCCGATGAGTGCTGGGCCCGGCCAGGCTTTCCCCCGAGGTCTCCTACACGTAGGTTTCCTCAATGCAGTGCCGGCCGCCGATCAAATGGTGGAGCGACTTCCGGCGGGGGCGCGGCCTATGACGAGGCGCCCCCATCACGTGAGAGGGGTAGGCTTGCTTCAGGCCTAACGCGGCCCGACTGGAATGCGCGGAGGCCCCCTCAATGATTTACAATGCGGCGGCCCTCTCCTGGCACATGGGGGCCGCCGAGGGGGGTCACGATGATGACGCTGGCTCTGCTAGGGCTCAGGGCTCAGTGCGGTGGCGGCAACGACGCCGGACGACCAACAGCGCCTCAGGGATCGTGAGCAGCTCCGGGCTTGTAGCGGTGAGTGGCGCCGGTAGCGCGTCTTGGGCTCAGCGCTTTGGGCAATTCAGCAATAGCGCCTGGAAGTGACAGCGCTTCAAGGAGCATGCAGCACTTGGTGGGCCCCGCAGTTTGATAACAGAATAGCGCTTGGGAGACATGTATAGCGCTCCTCAGATAGCAGGATGCCGGGGTCCAACACTCCTCCGAGGGGCCTTTACAGCAGCTCTGTCAGATTGCAGCGCTGGGCAGTCTCTACAATAGCGCTTGGGAGACATGTATAGCGCTCCTCAGGGGCAGTACCTCACAACAGGTGAGCGCTTCTCAGGGGCAACAGTTCACAGCGCTTACAAGCAGCTTGACAGGCCAGGCAGTCTCTGATACAGCGCTTCATCCATAGTGGGTTTAAAATAAAAGCAGCTCACAGGACAACAATCCAGGCAGATATAGCGCTTCAGGATTCTAGCGCTTCAGGATCACTATAGCCTCAAGAATCACAGCGCACTCTGGCAATATCAGCAGGCTCAGTGCTTCTCACAGGGACACGGTAGATAAGCGCCTGGAGGGCAATGTAGCGCTTAGGCAGTTTCTAGGAGGCTAGCGCTTCAGCAGTAGCTGTCTTCAAACAAGGGCAGTTCACAGGTCAAGCCACACAGCAGTGGCAGGTTAGCGCAGGAACCCCCGGTGGCGTCAGGGGGGCACAGGGAGCGACACAGCGCCAATACCTGGTGGGTTCCTCAAAAGTCCTGTGGTGATTTAGTTTTCTTCTTGGCGTGATGTTTCTTGCGCCCTTAGTTTAGTTACTTGGTTTCTGGTTCCTTGATTTCTTCTTGGCGCAGCTGTTTCTGGCGCCCTTGTAAATAGCAGTTGGGTTCTTGTTTCCTTGAAGGGGGTTAAGTTGGTGGCTGGTGTTGGATCTCCTCAGCCACTCCCCTCAAGTGGTCCCTGGGGGTTCCCTTCCGCTGGGCTAGGTCAGGGGGGATTTACAGGTGTGCTCAATACTTGAAAGGCAGCACTCAAAGTACTGTCACTTCCAGTATCATAGTCCCTGACTAGGCCCCTCTGCCTAAACTCCTGTGTAGGTTCCTCCCCTCAGCTTCTCTCCTTCTTCTCCTTCCTCTCCTCAGGAAAGTTCCCTCCCTTTCCTTTTATAGAGCCAGTTGACAGTTGGTAGTGTCAGTTGGTGTCAGTTGGTGTCACCTCACCTCTCCCAGAAGGTTCCAGAGGCTTCCAGGAGGTTCCACCATTCTACCTGTGGACAGGCTGGCAGGCTAAGATGGATACATTGCCTGAGGGTTCCAGCCTGCCCCTGGCTACTAGAATGCGCCCTCTAAACCACGCTGCTGCAGCAGAGGTCTGTGGCGGCCATGTTAGGTGTAGAAGGTACCTGCATTTTAACACTAGTTTTAAACTAAACAGGGCATTCTCCACCACCCAAGGCCTATACACTGTTGTTTCCATAGGGGCATCCTAACTTAACAGGGGATAAAAAACGAAAAATTTCTGGGGAAAGGGCCAAGTCTCACAGTTGTCCATAGAGCCTGACAGAAGGTGTCTTTTCGGTGGCAAATATATACATGTCAAACTCTTGACTTAAGATTGTTGGTCATGTTAAGTCTCCATGAGGGTAGGCCCATTAAGTTCAGTAGAAAATTCTCCACAGGTATAGTTTTTTTAATCGCTTTGAGTTCATAAATCCTACATGATGGTGTCACAATTATTTTAAGATGTCATCAGTGATGTTAT
Organism: Lissotriton helveticus; assembly: GCF_964261635.1. Classification (NCBI taxonomy): domain Eukaryota; kingdom Metazoa; phylum Chordata; class Amphibia; order Caudata; family Salamandridae; genus Lissotriton; species Lissotriton helveticus. The sequence continues at coordinate 640,656,020 of NC_136071.1, read as the reverse complement.
AGATGGTGTTGTTTGAGATGTCATCAGTGATGTAATATGGAATGCCATAAACAGTGCATCTCTGGGTGCAAGTTATAGTTATGAATTTAAATGAAATGAAATATGGGTTGTAGAGCACTCTACTACCAGAAGGTGTATAGGTGCTGAGATTCAAAAGGAGTAAAACAGGAATAATACAGAAAAACTGAAAGAGGATGAGCAACACAGAAAAGACCTGAGAAAAATAACACAGGCACAGATTTGGCAGAGCCTATTTGTTGAATAGCCAGGTTTTAAAAGCTTTAAGAAAAGCCAGTACATTTATTTTTTTCCTCAGCTCCATGGGCAGGGAGTTCCACAGTCTGGCAGTTCCAACTATGAAACATCTACCACCCAAGGTTGCTCTTTTGACCTTTGGAATAACAAGTTTGTCAGAGGAAGCAGATATTAATGATCTTTTTAGCACATACCAGTAAAAGTACTGTCTAAGAGATTTAGGGCTGTCATTGTGCAAAGCCTTAAAAGCAATGTATAAAGATTTGAACTCCACCCGTGTTTTGACCGGGAGAGAGTGGAGTGTGGAAAGAACATGAGAAAATTGGTGCTTGGGGATCTCCAGGAGCAACTGTGCCGCAACATTTGGAATAATCTGCAGTTATATAGTGATAGCTTCTACAGATTGACCAGTAGCACACTGCTGTAATCAATTTTAGAAAAGAGGAGGGCAGTAATCACTGAATTACTTAGGTCCAAAGAAATAAAAGGAAAGATTTTTCTGAGACTCCTAAACATCAGGAATCAGGTGAAAGTAATGGAGCTTACATGCCCTTTGAAGCAGAGCTTGCGGTCTGTAACTTTGGTAACCGGGGTCGGTAGTGCCCCTGGTTCCTGCGGCCACCTCATGCCAGACAGGAAAGATGACTACCAAATAACAAGACCTCGGGTTTATTCGAGTTAAGTTTTAAACAATTACTTTTCATCCGCCTCCCTATCTGTTGCATGCAGGTATGGAAGGATCAGGCAGTAGTAGTAGAAAAGCTTTATTCGATTTTAGAACAGGATAAAATCATAAAAGCAACGATCATAGTATACATTTTCATATGCAATTTGTATATACACAGTAAAAATAGTATTAAACGAGGGGGCGTGGCCAAGGCGGCGAGCATGGCGGACGCAGCTTAAACGAGCTCCGTCCCGCCGGCACAATATCCTGTTGAATATCCTGCGTTGCCCCGACCCAGGGACACCCAGACTAGGTGGCTGCTCACGGACAGCGGAGGGGAAGCCCCGATAGAGAGTTGGGCGCCCTCGCTGCCTTTCTTCTACCGTACTGAGCCCTGACCGCGGTGCGGCCTGCGCCACACGCTGAAGCCAGGAGCTGGCGTGGCGAGCAGTCCGCCCGGAAGTGCGGTGGCGCCGGGGGCGACAGAGTGAGGCGTGCCGACCCTGATCTTGGCCACAGCTGCACTGGCACCGGAGATCCCGGTCGAGAGTCGGCGCCCGGAGGAGGAGCAGCAGCGGGGCCTCGGCGACGGAGATTGTGGGGTAAGAGGCCGTAGCTTGGAGGCGGCCTTGCGGGGGAGGGGATGCTCCTGTGGTGGTGAGCTGTCCCCGCTCGGCGGTTGGATCAGACCGCGGGGGTTCAGAGGCCTCGGAGCCTTGGGGGGCTGCTGCCTTCCCGTTTCTCCCCCCTCCCCCCCACGATATCTTGCATCTGCCTCCTCTGGGTGCTGCGGCGAGAAACGTGTTGGCTGGCAGCTGAGTCCGTGCATCACGGAATTAATTGAGCGGGACCCTCCGTTCGGCGGCTACATCGGGCCGCGGAGAGGGGACACATACGAGGAGACCCCCCCTCGAAATTGGGCAGCGCTTGGCTGGCAGCGGGGCCCCGAAAGTGACTTGGAGATTACACGGGGCGATAGGAGGGAGGCCCGAGCTGCCTCCAGTGGGCCATGAAGGAGGCGGAGTGGACCCCTGCTGAGACGTCGCAATTGCCACGACGACTATAAACTCCTCACTTAAGGTGGGGTGTGTGGGGACAAGGTGCCGGTACCAATTCGGTGGGACTTCGGTTGGATGAGAGTGAGGGCGCCGACCCCCCCCCCAGAACATCGTGTGTGCTTCCCCCCAGACTTCGAGAGGACGGCGGAGGTTGGATCGGGGTTCCCGTGTTCCCCACGGCAGGCCATTGTGCCCTAAGCGCAACATGACGAGAGGCGGAAACAACGGCGGAACCACGAAGCAAGGCCCGATGGACAAATTCGCGGGGCCGAGTGGGGGTGCAGGGGCACCCGGTGGTCAACAAGGCTCGGGACCGGATAACGCGGCGCTGATGGCAGCGATTACGCAATCAAGGGACATGCTGGATGCGAAAATTGGAGCGGTCGGGGCTGATGTGACCTTGCTCCGACAAGATTTACGCAACGCTGTCGCCCGCATCACCCAAACAGAAACCAGAATCACGGAGGTGGAAGATGATGTGGTGATCCTCAAGAAAAAGATGGCCGCCATGGAGGGGATCCAAAAGGGTCTAGTGCTCCGGGTCGAGGATGCGGAAGGACGGGCCAGGAGGAACAACTGCGGTTTGTGGGATTTCTGGAGGACAGCGAGAAAGGTAACATGGAGGCCTTCCTGACCCAGTGGCTGGAGGGGTGGCTTCCCCCGGAGTCCCTCTCACGCTGCTTTGTCGTGGAGCGGGCACATCATGCACTTCTTCCAAAGCCGCCAGTGGGGGCTCGCCCCCGATGAGTGATCGCCAAACTGCTTAATTACCATGATCGGGACACTATCTTACGACAAGCCCGCGCCAAAGACCCTCTAATGTACGAGAACCACAAAATTCAGATATTTCCAGACTATACTAAACTAGTACAGCAGCAACGACAGTCCTTTACTGCAGCGAAAGCGCGACTGCGAGAACTCAAGATTCAGTATGCCCTGCTTTATCCGGCCCGCCTACGGGTGGTGTTCCAGTCCTGGACCCAGTTCTTTAACTCTCCGGAAGAGGTTTTTGCATGGACAGATGAAACGGTGCGCGTTAAAGTACACACCCCTCCGAGGCGTGATTCTGATTCATCATCCACGGCGGGACATCCGAGGACACCACGACAATCACGTAGTAGGAGCAACTGGAGATCGCGCTCACAGAAGCGCCCACCTCCTCGGGAGGAAGCGGCTGAGGATGCGGAGGTGACGGACTCTCAAACCCTGAAGCTATGAGGCCTTATGTTAATTTGAGTCCGACTGACACTGAGGCCCCCGGTGGTCGATGAGGGACCGTGGTAGCGTAAGGAACGATAATGCTTACTGCAGGCATGCCACCTGAACTTTTGCTTCACAAGTAAATGTATGTAGGTGGAACATGGGTCGGGAGACGCTTGAGAGAGGGCGGGTCTACTCCCGAAGTTCGTTTTGTGAGTTGGGTAGGGGGTTGTTTAAGACCAGGTGGGTAGTTGGGTGGGATCCATTGGCGTAGTGGGTCTCTGACCTCCCGTTGGAGGGCGGGAATCGCCTGCACCGCGACAGGTACTTCAATGTTGCTGAGGTATGGGGTGGGGGCTGGAGGGGGAGTTGTAGGCACAGTTTAGGGCAGGGGTGGAAGTGGAGGGAGGTTGGGGGGACCGGGGTGGTGGGGGGCTCTGGGGGGGAGTTGGGGGGGTTGGGGTAGTTAGCAATAGCACAGTGTGTACGAGAGCATGGTCGGTCTTATGTGTCTGTGTGTGGCCTCTGACGCCCAGCACCCTGAAACTCTGGCCTGTGGATGGCGGCTGATGTGCTTGAAACGGGCCTCCCATGGGCCTCGCTGCGAATTATGAGCTGGAATGTGAGGGGGATGCTCGACAAAGTTAAAAGAGGTGCGGTCTTGCGACTAGGGAAAAGGGAAAAGGCGGATGTGATGCTCTTACAGGAGACACACCTCCTGGGAACCAAAACCCTTAGCTTACGAAGATATGGCTATGATCAGGTATTTCACGCTGGCTTTGCGAGAGGGTCCCGGGGGTCGCAGTTTTGATACACCGTAGGGTGTCCTATACACATTAGACGCAATGGATAGATGCCCATGGCAGATTTGCATTCGTTAAGGGGATGGTGGGAGATGAGCCCATGGTGTTTGGCAGTGTGTATGCTCCACCCCCGCTGCAGGAGGCTCTTATAGAACGGCTGTTTGATATTTGGGTTGAAATCCCGAGTGTGTTGACGGTAGTGGGCGGTGACTGGAATGACGTGATCAATGGGAGGTTGGATCGATGTAAGCCCGGAGGGGGCCTGGTTGCGGACACTCCTACTAAATTGAGCAGCTTGGTGCAGGGGATGGGTTGGATAGACGCATGGCGATACCAACATACACATAGCCGCAAATTCACTTATGTCTCTGCAGTCCATAAATCCTTCTCTAGACTCGATTACCTGTTCATTTCTCAACCCTCGATTGGGAGGGTGGACTCTACTTCCATACTTCCGCGGGGTCTGTCAGATCATTCCCCGATAACAATGGACTTACTCTTAGATAGGAGGCGGCAGCCATTTCGATGGCGCATTTCCACGTGGCACTTGCAGCAAGACGACTACCAGTCGCACATGAGAGAGGCAATAGCACACTACTGGGACGACAACGATAGGCCGGACACCGGTGCCATGACCTTGTGGGAGGCCCTGAAACCAGTGCTCCGTGGTGTGGACATCGCTTGGTGTGCAGCGAACTGTAGGACCCGTAGGGGGGCCATTGAGGAGGCAGCGAACCAGGCCCGCAGCCTGGAGGCGGAGTGTGCCTCGGGGGGGAATAATGATGCGGTAGGGCAATTGCTCTGCCTTCAGCAGTCGTACACTTCCTTATTACTAGATGAGGCCCGTCAGCTATGGCTGGCTACGCAGAGTAGGATATATCAATGGGGTGACAAATCCAGCACGATGTTGTATAGGCTCTGCCAAGGCAGGCGCTTTCCAGGCTCAGTCCCTGCCGGGACTCCGGGATGGGGCGGGGGACCCTGTAACTGCCCCTGAGGTCCTGGCCGCTACCTTTGCGCAATACTATGCGGCTCAGTACACCCCCCGGGAAACTCTCCTGGCGGAGGAGGTGGATAAATTCCTTGCGGACCTTCCACCCCGGACACTTTCGGATGAAGGTCGTGCTCGGCTTGAACTCCCACTGTCGGCGGGGGAGCTGGAAGCGACGCTGGGGGAACTGAATACTGGTAAGCCCCCTGGGCGCAATGACTTCCCATGCGAATTTATGAAAACGTTTCATCTCCAGCCGGGGATGTGCTACAGGAAGGCGCTGGAGGCGGCCGGAGACTGTGGGCGCCTACCGGCGGACTGGCGACATGCGGAGGTTGTGGTTTTCTGTAAACCTGGGAGGCCCCGGAACGCCCTGAATCGTACCGACCGATCTCGCTGCTTAATGTCGAGGCAAAAATCCTGGCAAAGGCCTTGGCTAATCGCCTCCTCCCCTATATCACGGACTTGGTCCACCCGGATCAGGCTGGGTTTATGCCCCACAGGGCGACGAGACACAACATCAGACGAGCGCAGTTAGTGGTGGACGCAGCGCGGGCGGCGGGAATTCCGGCGGCGCTTCTACTAGCCGATATCGATAGAGCTTTCGATTCGCTGAGCTGGACATATCTCCGAGCGCTCCTACTTCGCCTCAATTTGGGTCCGCATTTCCTGTCGTATATACAGCTACTGTATACTGACCTGACGGCAGCTGTGAGAGTGGAGGGGGCAGTCTCCAGCCCCTTCCCTATAGGCCGAGGCACCCGTCAGGGTTGCCCTCTTTCACCTTATTTATTTGCCCTAGCCATGGAGCCGCTGGCGGCATGGGTGCGGATGGACGCACAGCTGCGCGGCGTTGAGTGGGAGGCGGGGCCGTCGGATAGAATCGCGCTCTATGCCGATGATGTTCTTTTCTTCCTTACAGACCTGAATAGATCAGGGCCCAGGGTCCTTGAAATAATGCGAATATTTGGCGAAGTGTGTGGTCTCAATTTGAATGTACAGAAATCGAAGCTGTGGGTGCTGGGGAGGAGTGGTGGCCTGGGTTCCTGGGCATCAGCCCTACAAGAGGCAGCGGGTGGCATTAAGTACCTGGGTGTTTTTCGGACGGATGTGCCCGGAGTCTCCTAGTTACGCAATGTACTCCCTGTGTGGGACAAAATACGGTCTGATATGAAAATATGGTCTAGGATGCCTTTGAATATTTATGGCCGCTCGGCCATATTCAAGATGGTAGCTCTCCCCCGTATTCGATATCAATTACAAAACCATCCGTATCCTATATCGCCGCAGTGGTTTCGGCAGGTAAACTCGGCGCTGAGTCAGTTCTTGTGGGCCGGGGGGCGGCAAGGGTAGCGCTCCGCACCTGCTTCCTCTCTACCTATTGTGGGGGCTGGCCACGTCCGACGTCCTGTCTTACTACCAAGCATCACATCTTTTGGTCCTCAACGAGTGGTGGTATGGGGACCGGGGTGACCCGGCCTATGCCCTGGAGAGATACCTGATGGATCCAGACACGCTGCATACTATCTTGTACTCGGCGGCCATCAGAAAGAGGCTCCCGATGGTCACCCAGGTGGTCTTTCAGGTGTGGCGTGGCACTCTCCGTCGCATGGGGTGGTGGAACACGCTGACAAGGGAAACCCCTCTATGGCACAATGGGAGGTTTCCGCCACTGGCGTCCCTGCGGGGATTCAGTGGCTGGGATGCGATTGGCATTTCGACGCTGGGCCACGTCATGAATGGCACGACCCTTAAGTCCTTTCAGGCTCTACGAGACTAATATGATATGCCCCATACTCAATTCTTCAGATACCTGCAGCTCCGACACGCCCTGTCCCCCGCATTGGTTGGCTTGGACTCTTTGCCAGAGTTCAGCCCCCTGGAGGCAAAGGTCTTCATGGGGGACTTGGAAACTAAGAAAATATCTAATATATATCAAACACTCGTTACACACTGCTCCTCTTCCCTTGATAAATTGCGGTCGGTTTGGGAGGGAGATGTAGGAGGCCTGGAAGAGAAGGATTGGAGAGAAGCCCTGGAGGCCCCAAGAGAGGCAGCAGGTGTGGTGCGCTTGCGCTTTATTCAATTTAAGTACCTGCATAGGGCATACTATACTAGGGATCGCCTGTGTCGGGCGGGTCTGATACCCTCCCCTGACTGCCTGCGTTGTGGATGTTCAGTTGGCTCCTTTATACATACGGTGTGGGCGTGTGCGGGGTTGCAGAGATTCTAACCCGGTGTGTGGGATTGTCTGACAGAGGTGTTGGGCTGGGACCTCCCCCGCTCGCCGAAGCTGGGCCTTCTCCATGTCATGGAACAAGTGGGAGGAAATATGTATAAACGTCATCTGCTTCTGCTGGGCTTTGCGGTGGCTAAAAGAGACATTGCTCGGGCTTGGAACGATCCTAGGGCCCCCTTGGTGGAGGTGTGGAAGAGGGGCATGGACTTTAACATGGGGCTGGAACGCCCGGTGTTTGAGGCCAGGGGCTGCCCCAGAAAACATTTTCAGATCTGGAATAGATGGGCGGACTACAGAGGTCTGTTGCTGGACCCTCCGGCGCCGCGAGACACTGATGCAGAACGTTTACTAGTTGATTCTGGGTGAAATGATACACGCGTAGATACTGAGTTCACTATGCTCTATCTCATGGACCATGTAGACACTGTGCATGGTTGAGGGTGGGTACCGGGCGGGGAGTTCTGGGGTGGGAGTTTTGGGGCGGGGGGATCAGGGTAAGGCAATAATATCGGAATGTTGATTGAATAACTGGTTTGCGAAGATACTTATATGCACACTGCCTTTCTGACTTATAGGGAGCAGTGCCTCATTGTATTCTGTCAACAGCAAAACCCCAATAAAATTTTGTTCTGAAAAAAAAAATAGTATTAAACATTATTTTTGTTTGTACACATAATAAGGCCTTTCATCACTACTCATAGATTGTATAAAAAGTTTGGATTCCATCTGCTAATTATATGAACTCAGACATGACAACCCACAATGGTTCATTTTTCACTGTAAATCTCCATATGTCAATCGAATTTTCAAGCAGGTCTTAAGAAACATGGCTATACATTTGGCATTTGATAATGTATCTAAATATTGTAAGGCCATAAAAGCAGGGCGGCATCTTCTCATTCCCAGGGATAACAGGATTGGAATGATCCAGCGTTTGCGTGGTACGTCATACAGTTTACAGAACAGCCATACGTGAATATTGGACTGTTCTGAGGTACCATCGCAAGGACACCTGATGATAGAGGTTGACCAAGCCTGTCTCCTTGGGAAAGTAACCAAGCGAAAAAACAAATTAAGCCTGAGCCGAGTTAGCAAATATTTTTCATAGCTGGTCAAACAAAAGGTAAGGTACGGCTGGATGCCCAAAGTACATTGGATAGTTAAAATATGGCGATTAGTAACTTTGTTGATTTCTTGAGCCATACGTAATTCTCCCAAATGGGATAGACAAAGCGATCTCAGGGCCTTTCTTGTAACATTAGTTAAGGTTGCAGGTTCTTCAAAATATTTGGAAAGACCCAGATCATTGAAAAAATTATGTACATGGGACAGCCACGGAACGTCTAGCCAATTGTCTAAAGCCAAGCAATCTACAATTAGTGCATGGGTTAAGCTACACTGTTCCGTTGACCAAATACGATGCCACAATAATATTGGCTGGATTTTTATATAATCAGCAATATAATCCATGCCCAGTTCAATATGGCAAGCGAACGTTGGAGAGCACTGTGGAACGGCCAAAAGATAGCGGATAAAATTATTCTCTGCCCTCTGCAAGGTGACCACAGGAGCATATCCCCACACCCCAGCACCATAAACAGCTACGCTATGGCACTTAGCATAGTATATTTGCATGAGTTCTTTTGGGGGAGGCTTCCCTATTTTACGAGAAAAAGCAATCAGGGCAGAGGTAGCTCTTAAAAATAAAAGATGTCTACTATCGATGGCCGATTTCCAGGAGGAGATGTTATCAAATAATATGCCTAAATAGGGATACGTCCTAGTGCAATCCAGCTTAGCTTGTTCAATACAAATTGTTTTTTTTCTTAGATGTCTTTTTGCCTAAGTGCATAACTAATGTTTTTTAATATTGACCATTAGATCCAATGAAGCCATGAATTTACAATATGAGTTTAGCTGAATCTGAAGTTGTACTGGGGTTCGCGCCATAATTACTGCGTCGTCCGCGTAGGGTAACGCGGGGATTGGACGACGGCCAATTGTTGGCAGATCCTTACTCCCCTCTAGCATGGCCTTCTCGAGGCCGTTTGTATACAAATTAAATAAAAAGGGAGCCAGGACATACCCTTGTCTGACTCCCTTAGTTACTGCAAAAGGGCGGGTGAGCTCCCCATTCACCCCAAATCTCACCCTTGCCGATGCTCCCGAGTACAGCTCTCGTAAAAAGGATATTATTGGAGGGTCTACTCCCATTTCATTTAGGATTGACCACAGCCTAGAGTGTGAGACACAGTCAGAGTCTGCGGTCAAATCCACATAGAAGAGGTGAAGATTGCCTTTCTTCGCCTGCACATACTTTCCAATTAGAGGGGAGAGATTCAAAGCCTGCTCTACAGTGCCCAAACCCTCCCGGAAACCGTATTGCAGGTCTGTCAGGATGTTGTTGTCCTCAGACCAGACCCGCAATCTCTCCAGGATCAGGCGACCTGCAACTTTGCCAAGAGAATCCAGGAGGGAAATGGGCCTGTAGCATGCTGGGTTGTTGCGATCTCCCTTCTTAAAAATAGGGAGCAGAATAGATGTTGACCAGGTTTTTACGTGACCACCTCTTAATGCTGCTTCAATTACTCTGGTTAGTACTGGCGACCAAAGCTCCTGAGTATGCGTATAAATGTCCAACGGAACACCGTCTGGCCCTTGGAGCTTTGCCAGACTTTGAGGAAGACAAAGCGTTAATTACTTCCTCGTGGCTAAAAGATAATTCAAGGGGATAAGGGGATATGTATGGGCTTTCATTAAGGTCAACAACATTGGCTAGAAATATCCTTGAGAAGTGGGAAACCCAACCCTCTGCGGTAATCGCTACTTCCACGCTGGGACCAGTATTCACATCTTTCAAAAAGGGTGAGTTAACCACTTTCCAAAACATTAGGCTGTCCTTCCTTTTGCAGCTCTCATGCAGCTTCTCCCAGAGATCTCTGTAGTAAATAGGTCCACGCTTGAAGGTAGTTTTCAAGTAGTTTTATTGAGCAGATAAGTTAAGCCAGGTACAAGCTCAATAGGAGACTTAAGGGACCTAGGGGAGACTTAGTAGAGACCTAAGAAGAGACCCCACCAGGAGCTCCTATCCAGGTGCTCAGCCCATCCAACTGTCACTATCCAGTCAGAGTACTAACATTCTGACTGCTGCATTTATGAACATTCTAAAGATGGTAGAAATGCATCACATTGGGAATGACAGGATATTACATATCCCCCTTTCTTATATAAAATGTAAAAGTTAGAAACATCATATTAGAAACAGAGAAATAAAATCAAGAAAAGTGAGCACAAGAAAGAAAGAATTAGCGAAATAGGAATATTCGTCAGGAGTAACAACAAGAGTAAAGTAATAAGAGAATTGAAGAAATATGTGAGAATAGAAATTAAACAAAGGAATTAATAAGAAATCCAGAAATAGGAATAGAAGAATGGAATTAAAATTAGAAATCAAAGAATGGAATTAAATATACAAACCATCCTCCTTTCTTAAATAGCAGAAAAGAAAAGAAAAGATTAAATATGAAAAGCAACTCCATGCACACTTACTGGCCAGAATAGGAATGAATGGAGATTGAAAATTGTTGAAATTATAGAATTCAGAAAAGCAGAAAAGAAGAATAAGTAGAAAAGAAGATGAGGAACAAAAAGAAGAAACCTCATCTGAACACCATTAACCTAAAACAAAATACAAATTAGTAATGTAAAGGTAATAGTGCAAGAACATTTTTCAAAACACGATAAAACAGAACATATCTAGCAATAAGTGCATGGGAGCACCTAAATAGAACTAAACTCAAGCTAAATATGATATTAATACAAAAATCTCATTTGCACAGTGCATCAGACTATGAAAAGAACTTACAGGCGTTGCAAGTGTGCACAAAATTAAAACTGGGCAACCAGCAGATATGAGAAAACTTAAAACAAGAGAAGTAAAAAAAAACTTTCAGTATCCCAAGTATAACTCCTTGTAAGTAAACGAATTTGGCACCTACAAACTCTAATGTGGTGCTGTTAGAAACTAAAAGGACAATGATACTTAACAAAACACAGATAAACAACATTTTTAAGGGATCTGCGTATAGACACAAGATGAGCACAATTACAATCTAAAGGGAGTATGACCCTATATGAATCACATACAAACTACTAGTGTGATCTGTGTATGGATAACTGACGTGCACTGAAGAAAACTAAAGGGTGAAAAACCCTACGAAACACAGAAAGAGTCTGTGTATGGACAATTGATGTGCAGCACAAAACTAAAGGGACTAAAACCCTAAGCAAATACAGCCAAAATAGTAGAGGAAAAACACATAGCTGTAATAAGATAAAGGTTGGATACCAATTAAAGTGTAAAGAAAATTAAGTCACTGCAATATAGAAAATATAAGCCACACTGTAAAATGCATAAACAACAAAGACCAGGCACATAAAGGAGGGACCAGTGAAAGAGTGTGCGCACCACCCAACACTGAGAATAGACCAAGAAAAGGAGACCAGCTCCCATACATAACTACCCACACCATAAATGTGCCTAAACAACACCAACATATGACATCTCACCAAACTACCACATACAGAGGCAAATAATATAGCAGTGAACATAATAACAGACACATCACCAACCAGAAAATAATAAATCAACGCTAAAAGGATGTCAAATGGCAAGAAAATTAATTCAAAGAAGATAATATGGAAGCTATAATTGTGCACACGAAAACTAAGACATGTCTGTGCCTATAAATTGTACACACCAAAACTAAGCCATGTCAGTAATGTAACTGCAACACAAAGAAGTAAATAAATATCATTGGCTCCGGTGAGCGATATCTCACCCGAGATTTCGTGTATACTGTTCCTTGTAGATGTAGATGAGTACACAGAAGCCGACGTGGACTTTGTTGAGCCAAGTATAAAGAAATTATAACTATGAGTGAAGACTTCTCCTCTCCACCGTTCATCAAAAAATGTATGTGAAACTTCATAGTTAGTATTTTTGAAGATATACACTGGTGTGTATATCACCGAAAGAAAAGCAAATGTCCTTTGATTCACGTGTAGATTGTAAATGTGACGAGTATGTTGTTGTTATGACGACTTAAACATACACAAGATGGCTGCCACGTTGGTCGTAGCAGCGTGAGATGCGTGAATGACGAGTCTGTCAAGATCGGCGTTACAGGCGTCACAGGAGAATCTCGCTTCACCAACTCCCCTAATTATTCCACAGACGTCATCAAACGGGCGGCAGGCGGGAAGGAGTGAAGATCTCCCGTGATCAACCGTCGACCAACGGACATCCAGGAAGGTGAGCAAACAAACTACGAGTGGCGCTGGAAACCGAGACCATTCAGAGTCCAAACTCAGCTGTAATAGCGCAGCGCCCTCCCGAATGCGCTAACAAGCATTCAAGACTCACTGTCTCACTCACTCGTTGCTTAGCGCTTGTCATTTGAAATCAATAAGCAGCATTTCAAAAAAACGTGTCAGTAATGGAGTTTTCTTTCTTTCAATTGTGACTTTTAATATCAGTCTTTTAAAAGCAGGAGTATTGTATAAACGGATAGTCAATAATCTTCCCACTTAGTCACTCATTTTTTTGCATGTTTGGTCGAGGGCTGTTTTGTAAACCATAGACAGTTTCATTTCTACTCAGCTGCTCATTCTTTAGACATTCGACCGTTTATTTTACAAATATTTCACTTATGTTGGAAAATGCTGTGAGGTATTATCGAGAGCAAAGGCTTGTTGCTGGAAGGGTTTAATCTCACAGAGTATATCTATTGTCAGAGAATAGACTCACCAGAAGCTTGAATAACTGGCAGGCTGCTGTGGGCGACCGATGTCAGGTCACTGGTGGGGTCTCGGTGCCAGTTGGGGTGTGTTGAGTGAAATTCAGATTAATTTGTTCTTGTAACTTGCTTGTAGTATTCTGTAACTTGCTTGTAGTAACTTGCTTGTAGGTTCTTTCAGGATCGTCGCCAAAATAATGTAGTAAATAGGTCCACGCTTGAAGGTAGTTTTCATGTAGTTTTATTGAGCAGATAAGTTAAGCCAGGTACAAGCTCAATAGGAGACTTAAGGGACCTAGGGGAGACTTAGTAGAGACCTAAGAAGAGACCCCACCAGGAGCTCCTGTCCAGGTGCTCAGCCCATCCAACTGTCACTATCCAGTCAGAGTACTAACATTCTGACTGCTGCATTTATGAACATTCTAAAGATGGTAGAAATGCATCACATTGGGAATGACAGGATATTACAATCTCTTTTCCTGTCTTTTTTACAGTCTTTTTGCGCCTTATTATAGAGTTTTCTCAGCCTCCTGATTTCTGGCTGATCCCTCTCAGATTTATGTAGGGCTGTTTTTAGAGCTGATAGGGCTTTACGACTTTCAGAATTAAACCATCCTTTTTCCTGTTGGCCATTTTGTTTTTGTTTACGGAGGAGCTCCTTACTAATCACTTTGGTAATGTTAATAAAATTGTTCAATATTTCGTCTGTAGTGGACAGAGGGTTTAAACATATTTCTAACAGGGATAGATTTCGTGATGACATTTTGTGTGATAACATCTGGGTCAACTTTAGCCTATTTGACCGAGTACCCATTAGTTTTATCCAAATTAAGGGCTCTTTGATTCAGCAGGCCCAATTTATCAGTTGGATAGCTTCCAGACGGCGCTGTAATAGTCACACTATTTGGGAAATGATCACTGCTGGCGTCATCTCCTGTGCAAAAGGTTAACAGGTCATACCTCATTTGATTAGAGATCAAAATAAAATCAATTAAGGTGCTACAACCCCTGCCATGAAAAGTAGGGGAAAAATCGATTGGAGGTTCAACTAACTCATTTGCGAACCCCAGTCCTTATAATTCTCCGTAACGACACCACAATTTGGGTGTCGTCAGCATATGAAACCACTCCGAACACGAAGGTTTTAATCATATTGGTGTATGACTTAAGGAGTTTTGGACTGAAGACTGAGTCCTGAGGAAACCACGTGCAAAGGAAAAAGAGGAAGATCTGTGGCCATTTAGCTCTACAAATTGTTCCCTATGAGAAAACAAGACTTGTGAATATTAAGGGCCTTATTCCTAATGCCTAATGAAAAAGCAATCGATAAGATAGCTGTGATTTGCTGTGTCAAACGCTGCCAAGAGGTCTAATAAAATCAAAGTAGCGTTACCTCCAACATCAAGAGTTTTTCTGATTTGTTCTGAGGCAGTGATAAAAGCAGAGATCAAAGCTAGCTCAGTGTTATTTCAATAAACTATAACTGGTGAATTTCAATGGGTTCCTTTTTACCTTATTTCAACACCTAACTATAAGGTCACTTTAACCTTTTACTTAGTGAATTTCAAGGGTTTTTAATATGAATTAAGGTCTTACAAGGTCTTACAACCACACCTAACTATAAGGTTTCTTTAACTTTTGTTTTCTTCAGTGAATTTTGCGAGTTTTGTGATTATATTAAGCCAACTCCCCCAATGCGCACAGCCTTCAACTGTGTGCTGGGCACTGGGGGGTTGGCTGCAGGTCATGGTCTCTGGCCAGGCCCGGCGCCCAACTCTGCTCTAGATGGCCAATCCCCCACTTCACACCTCTTCTAAACCAACCTGACCCTATCTACACACAACCTATGTTTGTCTGTAGAAGAAATTAAATGCATACTTTTTTTTTTAAACTATTTTAACAGTTTCAAACTACTGTTTTATTTTTAAAAATAGCATTTTTTTAAATATTATTCTTAATATTTTTTTAATTCTTTTGTTTTTACCACAAACCTTTATGTTGTGTGTGGAGTTGCTCTTTCATGGCCTTTGGAAATATTATTTGATACATTTTCCCACAGGCCACCACTTTCAGACAATGCCTCCAGTATGCTTCAAAGTGCTGTATCTTCCCATCAATTTCCATTGCTTGTTGACCCAGAACTTCCTGTGCAGCAGTCTGTTGTCCTTCAGCTGCTCAACCTTTCTCCATCTCTGTGTGAGCTATGCTTTTGAGATGCATATCCCTCAAGTGCTTCCACATAACATTGATTTCGTTGAAATATTGTGCAGCGTTTTCTCAATGCAGCACCTGGTTTCACACAAATCTTCTGCCCATTATTTTTTTTTTGCCCAGTTGGAAGCTTGAAAACGTGCCACACCACTAATTCACACTCAGTCCTCGTTGTTGTTATGTTGCAGAAGTGGATGGAATTACAATAAAGTAGTCATCTTCTGATTCGGCTCCTGTGATAGGCTTGGTGGATGATGTGCTTGGTGTTTCCTGGTGTGCAGTTCTGGGCGAGGCCATTATGGACTCGGATTACATGTACACCAAACCACCTCTCTTAAACACCAATCTGGTAATCATGATTAGAATGGCTACTTTCATTTAAATTTTTTCTTACCTCTTATAGGTACCATCGTACTCCTGCAGGACCCATAAAGTCAATGAGGGAGTATCGCAGGATTCCATTGAGGCTTTTACTTCCTGTTCTGGGTCCCACAGGAGGGTGCCTGACTCAGTACTTGTGTTTACTATGAAGGAGTTATTTTATTTAAACTTGGAGTCGAGAGGTTTCCTCACAGGCAAAAGGAGCAAGATGTGTTGCATTTTTTTTAAAAAGTCTGAGGGCCTCATTTATGAAAAGTGACGCATCGCTGCATGAAAACAGCGATGCGTCACTACTCAGTGCGGCCTCCTTGCGACATGATGGATGCGTCATATTTACTGTATGACGCATCATGTCACAAGGAGTTACAGATACGTCAGTATTTCTGACGTATCTGTAGGCGCAAAAGTGACACATTGCTGGAGTGTGTCACAAATGTGACGCAACTCCAGCAATGTGTCCTTTCACATGGGGCAAGACCCATGTGAAAGGGCCTGCGTCAGTCTTATGCCTGCTGTGAGGCAGGCATAAGATATTGACGCATTTGCACTCTAGAAGTGGCGCAGTGAAATCTTGTAGATTTCACTGCGTCACTTCTACAAGGCATACTTATGCGGGAACGTCCACCCTGCATACATTATACCTGATGCAGGTGTAATGTAGCGCAGGGGTTTACAAAGTGACGCATCTGCTTGTATGCGTCACTTTGTAAATAGGGTGTAACAAGGGGCATGTTTTACGCTGCCGATGCGTCATAAAACGTGACGCAACAGAAGCGCAAAATTGTTGCAAGGCCTCATAAATAAGGCCTTGAGTTTTTAGATGTTGTATTACTGCTGTACCTGGAATTAATACCACAGAACCTGTAATTTGCAGTAAAGCTTTTTTCGTGTGGTTGCTAACACTGTACTCAACCAGAAGTAGTAATCACCTAATGACTTATATTTTTGATCTGGTTTGGATAGAGTTCTCATCGAGTACACTCTGCTTTATTTTTTCTGAGATGATCTCATTTTTGTTGGTATGAATGGTACTCAGAACTTACTATGACATCAAGAAGAGACTAAGGTGAACATCAGGCGTCTCAGGAAGAAGATGAAGCAGAAGAGAGATCCACTTCTCAGTGCATAGTGTGGCAGTTCTTCTCTATCTACGGAGGAGAGATGAAGGCATCCACGAAAATCATGACTTGCAAATTATGCAAGAGAGAACTGTGCCATGAGATCAGCAAAAAATATTCATTGGTGCCTCTGGAATACTCAGTCATCTAAGAGCATGATTTTCATGTCAGTTGAACACAGCAAAATGGTAGGCGCAATGAAGAAAAGGGACCCACTCATATCTTCTGCTCCTCTCCATAGTCTTCAATCTGAAGATACTGCAGCTAAAGATGTTCCTGGGGCACAAATAAGGGACAAACTCCTCCGCAAGGATGGAACTGTTGTGCATGGAATGTGGAAAACTATTTTCTGTGGGCGAACATATTGCCACTGTTCATGACAAGCTGATGGTTGATTATGAAAATATTTGCAAAAAAACATGTTTTACCCAAGTTATGAAACCCTGCTTTTTTCTTATTTTCTAGTTAATCCCCCCAAAAAAGTAAATTACAGAAAAAATGTAAAACATTGAGAGAAATTACAAAAACAAACAAAGGTTCTTCTTAGAACCAGCTTTCTTCGTTAAAAGCTAGATACCATTATTTCCTTTGTCTTAGCTGTCTCTTAATGTTATGTAGCTGTACAGCTTGCCATAACAGACTATTCTCTCCATAAACAGCCCACTCTAGTGTTATTGACCCGACCTACAGGCAACGGTTAGTAACAAAGTAATTTAACTTTAATCGCCACCATAGCCAACCATAGCACACTATCAGGCTTCTACAGCATTCAGCCCTAGAAGGACGGAATTTCCTAATTGCCTGCTGGAAAACGCAGGGGGTTTACAAGCACTCACACCTTTGAGATTTGAGTGCCTTAAATATTTTTTTCTATGTATGCTTAGCAGTTGCGAGCAAGCTAACACACAACAAGACTTTTACAACTAGGCATCAATCAGCCCTTATCTCTGCCATACTGTTTTCCATCATTTAGCAGACCTAAGGATAATGGCAGCTAATCAGAATTCCTCTCTGCAATTTCTCCCACAACCACCATACAGAGCAAGGGATTGACCACAAGGACTGGCCTCTGGGTAGGCTATTTGCCCATCTCTTCTGCCCGTGGCCAATTCCCACTCCACACGGCCAATAGGGGTTGGGGGCAGGGCGCAGCGGGTGGTTGAACAGTGGGACTGGCCTCCAGTGAGGCCATATGTCTAAATCTTCTGTGGGCAACCTAACCCACTATGAGCAGCCAACCCTCCCCCTGCTGGGCATGGCCTTTGGCTGTGCCCAGCAGTGTGTGGCTCACAAGGCCTCTGGAGTTTGCTACTACAACATGCGCCTTCTGCGCAGAATTTTCCCTTACCTCCCTACCTCTGCCCATAACACCTTGGTACAAGCCTTGGTAATAAGTAGATTGGACTATGGCAATGCTCTTTTTGCAGATGTCAATGAAACCCTAGTGGCTAAACTCCAGGTAGTCCAAAATACTGCTGCAAGGCTTGTCCTTAAAAGCCCATCAGGCACGTCCTCAGCACCATTGCTGAAAGAGCTGGACTGGCTTCCAATGGAGAAAAGGTCTTGTTTTAAGATCTGTTACCTTATCCATAACGCTCTAAACGGAAAGGGCCCACTATATCTGCAAATAAAAATTAACATTTACAACCCAGGATGCTGTCTTAGATCCTGTGACAAAGTCTTACTTTGCGTACCCCGCATTTATTGGTCGCATAGTGGAGGGAACGTTTTCTCCTATCTTGCTCCTCATTACTGGAACAAGTTGCAACTCTACGTTCATACTTGTTCAAACTACTGTAAGTTCAGGAAACTCCTCAAATCCCACCTATTCTAACTTTATCCTCTCTGTCCTGATCCCTATTTCCGCACAGCACCGAGATGCCCCCAGGTGAGTTGAGCACTATATTAAATGATTAAAAAAATAATGATGAAAAAAAGCATGGCCTCTGGCCAGGTTCTGCGCACAACCCCTCTGTGGGTGGAGAACTCACTGCTGTGCATCAGGGTTGGCTGCAAGGCCTGATTTCTGGTCACTCTCTGATCCCTAACTCCCCACTGTCAGTCAACTCCCCTGATGCACATTGCCTTTCAGCTGGCCAACCTCCCAGCGTACACTCAACCCACATTTGCCAGCCAATCAGATCGCTTGGCACCAAGGGACGCATACTGGCCCCACTGTACCAAAATGGCCTACGGGAGAGGAAGCTTCTTCGATCAATCAGAGGAGCCTATTTATTTTAATTTTCACAGAACTCCTGTGGTACTAACCATACAGAATCCAGGCATACCTATGTTTTAACACCTACCGAAGAAGCTTCCTCTCCCGTATTTGCTTATTTTCACCCCTGAGGCGGAAGCCGGGGGACCTCTGCGCTCTCTTGTGCTTCTATTCTGATAGCGCATTTGTTATTGACTTAATAATAACGTTTTTTAATAACTGTATATATTTTAGCTTGCAGTTTTTAATACATTAGTCCCCACCTGGTGCGAGATTTGCGTCGCCCGAGGTTGCTTCCCGACCTGCCTGACACAGCGCCGCCGTTACGAGGCGCTGGTAACTCAGTCCACCCACCTCAGCCGCCATCTTGGTCAGGGGAAGGCTGGCGGTCTAGCTGATCGTTCCTCCTGCCCTCCCAGGATACTTAAGGGTGTTCCTAACTATCCCCGTGGTATTTGCTTATTTTCACCCCTGAGGTGGAAGCCGGGGGACCTCTGCGCTCTCTTGTGCTTCTATTCTGATAGCGCGTTTGTTATTGACTTCATAATAACGTTTTTTAATAACTGTATATATTTTAGCTTGCAGTTTTTAATACATTAGTCCCCACCTGGTGCGAGATTTGCGTCGCCCGAGGTTGCTTCCCGACCTGCCTGACACAGCTCCGCCGTTACGAGGCGCTGGTAACTCAGTCCACCCACCTCAGCCGCCATCTTGGTCAGGGGAAGGCTGGCGGTCTAGCTGATCGTTCCTCCCACCCTCCTCCCACCCACCCCAACTACGGATAAAAACAATAGACCCGCCCGTCCGCGCAGCGGGCGGGCGCAGCGGGCGCGCCGGCGGCTTGCCGATGGCGCGCCAAAGGCAAGCCCGTCTGCGCCCGTCCGCGCCTGGACCGGGCCAAGGGCCACTCCCGTTGATCCAGATCCCCCGGCCCCACGAGGAACATACACATCGAACATGCTCCTGCAGTTGCGTCCCCCTTATCATCAGTCATGTCTCATACTTGACCCACTGCTCCTTGTTGGAAACTCTGCCCAATTCTGTCCCCGCTGTAATTCTTCGATACCCCTTTACCTGAATCCTCCTCTCATTACCAAGGTTAAATCACTTAAGTCCTACTCAATGGCCCTTATCAATGTCTGCTCGCTCGGCAAACACCGACAGGACATAGCTGATTTGATAGAGGACAAAAAACTAGATATGTTATTTATGACCGAAACCTGGATGGACAATTCGTCCGATCCAGATTTAGTGATTGCAGTTCCCAGAGGCTTTACTATCCATAGATTGGATAGACAGCGTAAGAAAGGCGGTGGAATTGCAGTCATTTTACGCGACGCATTCACTGTCAGAACTAACATGATATCGCTACCTTCCTGTGAAGCCTTACAATTCTCCATCAAGTTGACTCCCTCTTATAATTTCAAAGGGATCCTTTTGTATCGACCACCGGGGTCAAGGACTGGATTCATCTCTGATCTTAGGTCCATCCTGGAATCGTCAGCCCTTGATAGCTCCCTTACTGTCCTCGGTGATTTCAATTTTCATTTCGACAAAACCGAGGATAAAGACACCGCTGCTTTTTTAGCGGATATGACAACCTTTGGTCTCCCACTGTTGGTCAAATCACCCACACATGATGGGGGCCACACACTGGATGGCATTTTCACTAATTTAATGGATTTACATGTTTTTCAAATCCTTCCCCTTACTTGGTCAGACCACCATGTTATCCTGGCTTCACTGACCATTCATGACTCTGGGGCCTCTACACTATCCTCTACTCCCCGTCAGTCTTTCCTGGCGTGGAACGACATTGATTGTTCCAGCCTGGAAACACTCTTGACTAAATCTAATCCCTCGCTATCAGCCGACCCCAACATTGCCACTACGCAATTTTACGAGTGGGTGGGTCCTGCGGCCACCTCTCTGGCCCCGGTTAAACAACGGTCTCGTAACAGATCTGCCCCGTCGGCTCCCTGGTATTCGGAGGTCTTAAGAACACAGAAACAACAGTGCAGAAACAAAGAGAGGCACTGGTGAAAAGACTACTCTGTAGAGGCCAAAACTAAATATAAAGAAACGGTGGCTAAATACAAAACCATGATTGGTGAGGCCAAGAAAAAATTCTTTAGCGATAGAATTGAACGAGCCAAAAACTCCAACAAGGCACTATATGAAACCACTAAACAGTTAGCTGGTTACTCCCCCAATTTGACTCCACCTCCCTCCCAATCTCTCAATCTCTCTGCGACGCCCCGGCCAACTTTTTTTTAGTAAGGTCAATGACATTTACTCTGCCTTTGCCAATAACACCAATACCCCCTTTAATTCGTCGACCGCCTCCCGTATCGGTCCCATTCTCTCTCAGTTTGCAGACATTTCCAGTTCCCAGATCGCGGACATTATATCCACTATTAGATCGGGCTCTGCACTGGATCCATGTCCTCTTAAAGTATTACTACCTGTTATTGAAGTGGTTCTTCCTGCCATTACTTGCAATTCCATGTTCAGAACAGGCATTTATCCAGTTACCTTAAAAAAGACTCTCATCAAACCACTGTTAAAGAAGCCACATCTTGACATGGAAGATCTAAAGAGCTACCGTCCAATCGCTAGCCTTCCAGTTCTGGCAAAAATAGCCGAAAAAGCACTTAATTTACAACTCTCGGCCTTCATAGAGGAACATCATCTACTGGACGATTCCCAGTTTGGCTTCCGCCAATTCCATGGGATGGAGACGGCTTTGATTAAAGCCGCGGATGATGTTAGATCCATCCGTGACGCCGGGGGGACAGCAGTCTTAATACAGCTTGATTTATCGGCGGCTTTCGACACGGTCGATCATGCCATTTTGATCGATCGTGTCGAAAACATGGGTGTCCAACATAATGCCAAGAAACTTTTGGCCTCCTTTCTGGCTGATAGGACTCAGGTGGTCACAATGGGATCTTTCCACTCTTCCACCCTGTCTCTGCCATGCGGAGTACCTCAAGGCTCATCCCTAAGTCCGACACTTTTTAACATCTATGTGTCTGACCTAGCCAACATCATTCGTGCATATGGGATGAGCCTTACCTCCTATGCAGACGACACTCAGTTGGTCCTTGCCATTAAGAATGATGGCTATAAAAGAGCTGATGATCTCAATCTGGGCATGCTGGCAATTGGGAACTGGATGGCTTCCAATTGCCTAAAATTAAATTCCGATAAGACGGAAGTAGTTATCTTCGGACATCTGACCCCGGAATGGTCCTCCCGCTGGTGGCCCTCGTCATTAGGCCCTCCCCCTGAGCCTGTTAGCAAGGTGAGGAATCTGGGAGTCATTTTCGATGACCGCCTTACTTTTCTCCCACATGCCAACCAGATTACCTCCTCCGCCTTTCACAAATTGAGGCTCATCAAGAAAATCCTTCCCTTTCTTCCCGATACAGCTGGCAAAACCTTGGTTACCTCCCCGGTATTGTCCACTCTGGATTATTGTAACGCATTGTTCCTAAATGCACAAGAAAGAGTCTTGAACAAAATGCAAATTATTCAAAACTCAGCCGCCAGGCTACTGGGAAGAATTCCCAAATATCAATCTGCTTCGAATACCATCAGAGACTTACACTGGTTACCTATCAGAAATAGGATAAAGTTTAAAACTCTCTGCATAGTATACAAGGCCTTGCATAATCTGGGACCAGCTTTTCTCACCCAAAATCTAACCCCTTACTGTCCCTCCAGAACACTACGTTCCTCCAGTCTAAATGACCTTGTGATTCCTCGCACCAAATCTGTTTCATGGGGAGACAGAAGATTCCTGGTGTCAGCCCCCAAGCTATGGAATACTCTGCCTCATTCGATTAAAACAAGCCCTTCACTATGGTCCTTTCGCAAACAACTCAAGACCTGGCTTTTTAATCAGTAAACTCAGATTCCCCCTCTCGGGTTAAATATTGCAGATATCTTAGCGCCGAGACGCCCATGGGCCATTGTTCGCGCTTTAGAAATATTATTAATAATAATAATAATAATAATAATAATAATAATAATACATGAGAACCTCTTTAAAGACACATTTCTTGAAAACAGCTGAAAAGATTTTACACCAAATCACAAATACCCCCCACTTGAATAAGATATTGGCTGATATCCAACACTTCAACTTGGGCAATACTGTGAGATAAGCAAACTACTAAGCCACTGCTCTTGACAGGGTGTAGGGCGGCATCAATCTCCTTCCTCTCCGTAACTTGGACCAGTTGGATCCTGTAAGACTTTGTTTCCCAGCTGCTCAGCAAGATCTGGAATACTGAAATTAATTTACACTTCAGTCTGTTGAGGCTGTGGTTTGACTGCCCACAAATCAGTCTTGGCCTGGCCAATTGGGAATAGTGGTTAAGGCATTTTATGGTTGAACTCTACTTGACCTCTGTGACAGTAGAGCAGAGATCTGTATAAGTGAGAAGGCCCATCAACTTATGCATCATGTAGCATTAGATCTCTTGTTAGGCTGCTTTATTTTCTTCTTACCAATTGTCATGAACATTGGGAGGCTATACAAATCCTGGTGTATCATAACCTGAAAATATGGACAGTCATGGCTTATTTTATTTTATTTTATTTGAAAGGTTTTATTTAGCGCTGGCTAGACCCGGAGGTATCAGAGCGCTTTCCATGAGTATCAGACCATATTTCCAGGTTACATAGTTACAAAGGCTACACAGGTATTACAGCATAGCTATATAGTTCCATGTTAGGTCGAGACAAACAATAAGGACATATGCGTAAGGGAAACAAAAGCAGGCACAGGGAGAGATTCAGGGGAGAGGGGGAAGTAGCAGGGGAAGTAGACAGCGAATTAAGGAGAGAAAGAGGTGGGGGAGGGTCATAGAGACAACATGAACGAAGAGGGGGAGGGTGACATGGGTACAAACCGGTAGACGAGTAATAGATGCGTCCAAAGTCCAGTAAGCTGTGATCCCAGGGAAAGTGGTAGAATGCCCCCAAGTCCATTGCGAGAGGCTCCCTTTACGCAGTGGACTCTCTCAGAGGGGTCTCTGAGATTCCAAGGCCTATCTACTGGATCCTTCCCCAAAAAGGGGAGAGGGAGTGCTTTGGCAAGGGGCGCCATACCATACCTCAACTGTGAGCGGCTCCCTTGGCACTGTAGACTCTCTCAGAGAGATCACTGAGACTCCAAAGTATAAGTAATTGGATCTTTCCCCAACAAGGGGAGAAGGCGTGCTTAGTTAAAAGGCACAAGGGACAGGGGCTAGGAGGCGTAGCGGGCAAGAAGAGAGATTAAGGGGAGAGGGGATAGGAGCAAAGGAAGTAGACAAGGAATGAAAGAGGGAAAGCAGTAGGGGAGGGTGAGAGAGAGCATGAAAGAGGGGGGGTGAAGGGGGCACAAACCAGTAAGCGGGTAAAACCCTCGTCCAAGGTCCGGTAAGCTGTGATCCCAGGGGAAGTGGTATCATTCCCACATCTCCTCTGCGTGAGGCTCCCTTTATGCAGTTGACTCTCTCAGAGGGGTCTCTGAGACTCCAAGGCCTACCTACTGGATCCTTCCCCAAAAAGGGGAGAGGGAGTGCTTTGGCAAGGGGCCCCATACCATACCTCAACTGCGAGTGGCTCCCTTGGCGCTGTGGACTCTCTCAGAGGGATCACTGAGACTCCAAAGTATAAGTAATTGGATCTTTCCCCAACAAGGAGAGAAGGAGTGCTTAGTTAAAGGGCACAAGGGACAGGGGGCTAGGAGGCGTAGCAGGCAAGGGGAGAGAATAAATGATTGTATATTACTTTTCAACAGAGGGAACAGAGAAATAATATATCCAAGGAGGTAGAGAGAGGGAGAAGAGGGAGATGAGATGAAATAGGTGATAGGAGAGACGGGGGCCTAGGGGTGGAGAAAGAGATAAGTCCTTCCAGCCAAGGAGCAATGTCTGAGGGTCAGCAGGATGAAGTCCAACGGACTGAGGGAGAGGACAAGAAACGGCAAAATGATGGTTCTGTTCGCGACTCGCCATTATGTGCCAGCAGTTCCCAGACACATCACTGAACCGTCACTCTGAGGCAACTCCAACTATGCAGTGATAGGGTAAACAATGCAGTCACATGTGTGGGATAAATGCAGAAAAACAAACTCCAAGGAGGCAAACTGTGTCTTTAAATCCTAAGAGGGAAAGCAGTTCAGGCAGGCCGGTTCATACAAAGCCATATAGGAGATATTCACCATCAACAATGCGGAAATGGGGCAAACAAAGCAGGCCATCAGTGTGATAAATAGGAAGAACACACTCCAAGATGGCCGCCAGTATTGGGAAGGAAGTACACAGCAAGCCCATTTCTGTTTCCATGTCTGGCAGTACCTAGTTCTTATGGCGGGGGGCGCCTTCATCAGCTCTCATGGGAGGAGGCCAAAATGGATGCCAAACCTCCACCAAAACACTATTAGAGGCTAACAAAATGGGTGCCCTTTATGTAAACCTCTGAACTTAAGGGTCACCTAACGTGCCAGGACAAACCCCCCCTCCTCCTGAGAATTCAGGCCAAATTGGATCATAGGAGCAATGGTGCTGGAGTCCATTCTACAGCCATTGCATACGGATATAATCCGCCACGTTTGCCCTGCAAATGCATTGAGGCGAATATTTAAAATGAAGGCTCTCCTCCTACTACCATAGTAATTAGTAGCTTTATTTTGTGTTTATTTGATGCTTCGAGTTTGCCTATGCAGTTGAGAGAATGGCTTAAACGGATTAGGGAAAAAGTGGGGTAGTGAAAAGTAATATGTGTGAGGGAGGCATGGAGGAATGAATAGGAGAAGGGTACATACATTAATTTACTAAGACTTCCAAGAGATCGGGGTGGTAATATGGCTGTGATGGTTCCTAGGATCTTGGTAGACCTTTGGAAGTGATGCAGAAAAGAAGAGTTTTTATGTTCTGGTGAAATGGCAATAGAACTCTTCATTGTATAGCATAGTAAGAAGATAGTTCCAGAGGGTAATGACATGTACTGTGATAGCTCTGCCACAACTATTTTGTTCCTGAATCTTTTCTGCTGACAGATTACCTAAATTCCAATATTGAAAGGACTGTGAGGAATATTCTCTGCATGTAAAACCGGTTGGTTCCCTTGTCCTGCATAACCCAACAGCATGTTATATCTAGTAAGCTGACTCTGTAGCCACTCACTGTTGTTCACAGAGCTGCTTACTTGTTTCCTTGCTGGAGTTTACTGCTCTTTGATCCGCCTGTCTCCACTGGCCTCCCCTTGACGAGGAGTCGCTGGTGTGAGCGAGCCCCGCATTCGGCAGGGCTGGTGACACGCTCCCAGCTGGAGTCTTGCGGGTTGAGGCTAGGGCTATCAGCTTTCAGCGCTCCGGGGGACTGCGAGGACCAGCAACCTTCAGGCTGATCAGCTGGTTCCTCTTCCCCCGGCGCTCCGCCCTCAGACATGCCCACCAACCTCCGGATTAACTTTCGTGACACCCGCTCCACGGGTGCCACTCACTGTTGTTCACAGAGCTGCTTACTTGTTTCCTTGCTGGAGTTTACTGCTCTTTGATCCGCCTGTCTCCCCTGGCCTCCTCTTGACAAGGACTCGCTGGTGTGAGCGAGCCCCGCATTCGGCAGGGCTGGTGACACGCTCCCAGCTGGAGTCTTGCGGGTTGAGGCTAGGGCTATCAGCTTTCAGCGCTCCGGGGGACTGCGAGGACCAGCAACCTTCAGGCTGATCAGCTGATTCCTCTTCCCCCGGCGCTCCGCCCTCAGACACGCCCACTAACCTCTAGTATATAAAGTCACCATCTTCCCCGCGACGCGGGACGCGAACGGGGAGCCGGGCGAAGCCCGGGCAAAGGGCGGGCCGCCTGTGGCCGTCCGTGGACGAACGAGGATGGGACGGGCCCCCCCCCTTTGACCCTGTGCTCTATCTCTGAAATTTCTGTAGCTGCAGGAGACTTAATTCTTCTCTCGTAAGTATACTGGGGAAACCCAAGAACCCCCTAAACACAGCATTATTTTCTATAAAATTTGTGGCGATTCTCGAGAAACACAAATCAAATATTAACGCCTACCGGAAAATAAATGGGTTTTAAAAAACTGCGATCTCGCACTATACACATGAAAAGAATGGGCACCGAAAATGCAGTACGGAAATCCTCCGATAAAGCCATAAAACAAGGTCGCATAACTCATACGCCAGCAATCAGTACCTACTTCTCTGCACTTACACCTAAAGAGAACCAAGAATTACACATATTAGGCAAAGAAATGACTCTCAATTCATCATTCACCGCTAGGGAAATTGAAAGTACCTCAATGATACCCAGTTCACAATCCAAAGTGGGACGTTTGGAATCGGACCCAAGTAACAAATTATCCAGTACCCCAAAAGACCTTCAACTCTCGGATCACGAAATGACCAATCTAATAACTTCAACTCCTATAAAAACCAGAGGGAGCTCAATGTTACTTGATGATTCAAATATCAACAAACAAAATTCAGCGACACAAAAGGCAGAATCTGGAACAAACTATAGTATTCAGCCAAAAACATCTCCTCCAATCGCCTTACTTGATCTTTCGATGGACCCCTTCAATTTCAAAAATAACAATAATACTGTCGACACAGCCCCACCTGTATCTAAAGCCTTATTTTCGTTACAAGAGATATTGGAATCAGTTCTTTCATTTCTGGGAAACATTCTAGAAAACTCTGACCAAACGTTGGACGTTCAAATAGGGATATTAAAACATTTAGTAGAAGAAAAAAAGAAAAAAGACTCCTCTGCAGTAGAGAAAATCAATACGCTATCTAAAACTAAACTTAAGCAAAATGATATTCTAAAAGACCATAACAAAGCTCAGGAGAAAAGAATACGTGACTTTGGTACTCAAACAACAGATACCCAAATACAACAAAAACAGAACTCTGATAACCTAAATGACTCAGTGATATACTCTTTGAAAAAACTATTTAAAGAAAAACATCAACAAAAAGCAAAACACTTTCCAATATTTACAAAAGCCAATGTAATAAATAAACTTACAAATGAACATGCATCAGATACTCTGGATACAAGAATAAATACTAATAATATACCAAGCAAAGGAAATGGAGAAATGATGATCACCAAGAAACAAGAAAAAAATATAGAAGTAGGGAAAAGAAGGAGGAAAAAACCAGCAAAAAGGATCCAAAAAAAGAAAAACCGTAAACTAAAATTTCAAAAATCAGTTCCTATATATAAATCTGAAGAGGAACAATGCGACGACATAACAGAGTCTCTAAATGCTGAAAAGTTTGTAATCAGTAAAAACCTTGAAGAAATGATGCCACATTTGGATCCTACAGCAAAAGAGTATGTCCCAATTAGACTTTCTATACAACCAGATCAAAGCAATAAAAATTTAAGGGACGATAATAATAGGTACAAGCAAAAGGGAGAAGAGTCCTCTTCTAAAATTCTACAATTTGAGGAACTTTTCCCCACCGATTCAGCTCCACTTAACAGAGGAAGGATTTTAAATTTATTACGCCACATAAGGTCTCTACACACAATGACCAGCAATGAAATCGATCTAGTGATCTTCCCTAAAAAAGACAATATCAAACTAGCAACGGTAACATTCTGGTCAACAGTTCTTCCAGGTATAATACTTAACGAGAAAGAGACACTACATAAACATGGATATGACGTAGTGGAAAAAGTGGAATCAAAGGTTAATAAAACTCCAACCTGGTATAACGCCCAAATACGAGTTATCTCCAACTCACATGTCAAAAAATACCAGCGAAATAATGACATGACAGAAGACCAAGAAATTACGTACTCAGGAACACATTCTATAGGGCATGAAAATCTAAAAATCCTGGTAGATAAAGGTCAAAGGGCAGTTTGGTACAATGTTGCTAAGGAACCCGTAAATAGTAATAGCATAAAGTCTTGGGCTTGGGTCTCTGAGACTCTGAATAGCAACAAAAATACTAATACTCAACAACAATCTGTTTAGCACCGGTTTAAAAATCATATCTTGGAACATCGCAGGCAGTAATAAGAATAAACTGTCCATGGCCACGAGTAACTTGCCAGATATATTGTTCCTACAAGAAACATGGGAAACTGCATTTGTCACTCTTAAAGGTTATTATGTATATGAAATCCCAGCAATTCCTACCAAACGAGGACATGCCAAAGGTGGTTTGGCCATTTTTCTGAGGGAAGAACATCTGTGGGCACAGGAAATAGTAGATACGAAATTAGAAAACTTACAGTGTATACAAATCTTTGCAAAAATACATAGTACTGCTCCACTACAGGCAATCCTCCTTTTTAACGTATATGCCCCTCCAGGCAAAAAACATGATATTACATTTTTAGATACCATGGAAAAGATCATGCAGATAACAGAAAATCATCCTCACTCATCTTTTTTAATCGTGGGCGATTTTAATAGCAAAATTTCCAATTCCGAAATTAACAGATGGGCAAAATTGTTCATAGAAGAAGGTATGGAAACTATAATTCCACAATTTCCTGAGGGCATACTAACAGACAAAAGAGGCAAATTGTTAACATCGGCGTTAACTAACCTAAATGGATTAATATTGAACGGCAATACTGAGGGGGACATTCCAGCAAATTACACCAGACGGGGTAATGGGACTTTATCCATTATAGATTACATTATAAGCAGTATGGATCTGATAGACACAGTTTCGTATTTGCTCAACCAGTTTTGCCAAGAGAGCGATCATGCACTAATGCACTTAACTACAGATTGGATACCTAATTCCTCTCAAGCCAGTCATATTATCTATCACAAAAGTACTACAATGATAAACAGCGAACAGAGACACATCTTCTGGAATTCTTCGACTCTAGATAAAATCACAACAATGATTGATCACTCTCAGCTTTTAGCAAAAAGATTCTCCGAAAATCCTATTGAAAACTTCGAATTTATAATTAAGGATTTTAAAAACCTTATTTTATAAATGGTAACAACGGGTCCAAGAGGTAATAAAAAGAAGAAAGAAGAAAAAAACAAACGTACCTCTAAGAACTCTGAAGTAAAGAAAAAGTTAAATAAACTTATACGCGCTCAATATAAGAATTCTTCGCCAACTACGAAGAAGGAAATAAATAAACTGAAAAACCAACTGAGACGTGAGAATCAAAGACAAAAAAAAGCTCTACAAGATCGCAATTGGGTCGACATTCAGATAGCTGCAAGTAAATATAACCAACGCAAATATTGGTTTCTAATCGCAAAAATAACTGGATCAAAAAAGAAATTGCAATCAATACCGGTCCCTCCGAATGACTGGGAATCTTATCTATCAGATCTCTACAAAGCAAATTTAATAATACCATATGAAAATAGTGAGGTCATGAACAAAGAAAAAGATAAGACTCCACTATCTAAAACCACAGCCATTTCGGTTGAACTCAATATACGTAAAGCAAGAACTACGGGTGCCTCTGGCCCGGATCAGATTCCGATTAAGGTGTTACAAGTCGCCCCGAAGGAATGGAGTAAGTTGTTATACCCTCTCTTTAATTATATTTTTGAGACTGGGCGGGTACCAAAATCATGGCAGTGGAGCATTATTATCCCTATTCACAAGAAGGGAAGTAGAACTCAAGCAGGGAATTATCGTCAAATTGCACTCATGGACGCTGTGGGAAAAGTATTTGCAGCAGAGGTACTAGATCGCTTGAAAGAATGGGCCTTCTCGTTGGGTGTGATACCTATGTTCCAAGCAGGCTTCAGACCTAAACATTCGGTAACAGACAATATTGCAGTTATCCAGGTTATTTTCGATAAATATATTACCCGAAAAACCCAGGTCGTTTACGCGGCATTCATAGACTATTCTACGGCGTTCGATCGGGTAGATCGACCAACATTATGGAGAAAA
Organism: Lissotriton helveticus; assembly: GCF_964261635.1. Taxonomy (NCBI): domain Eukaryota; kingdom Metazoa; phylum Chordata; class Amphibia; order Caudata; family Salamandridae; genus Lissotriton; species Lissotriton helveticus. The sequence goes on along the minus strand of NC_136071.1, from coordinate 640,625,162 downwards.
TTGAGGAGGCTTGGAATACACGAACAACTGCTACAAGTTATAGTATGCTTACATACCAATACTTGGTGTCAAGTCCAAATGGGGGGAGAAAAAGGACTAACAAGAAGAATTAAAACAGAGAACGGATTAAAACAAGGGTGCCTCTTAGCCCCGATCCTATTCTCCCTCTACTTAAGCAAACTGCCTCACCACTTGCAACTAGGCTCCAGTTTACCTCCTAAAATAGCTACACAAAGCATACATTCATTGCTTTATGCTGATGACATTGTGCTGTTAGACCTCACTCCCTTCGGATTACAAGTATCACTGGATATTCTGCATAACTACTCTAAAGAAAATTACTTAGTACCGAACATAAAGAAAACAAAAGTGATAGCCTTTTCGGGGAGAAAACAAAGCGGCAAATATATCTGGAAGATAGGAGGAGATAAGATTGAAGAGGTTGATAATTATCCCTATCTTGGTAGGATCCTTTCGAAAAATTTAACAAGTACTATACAGGTATCAAACTTACAAAAGAAAACTGATATACATGCCTCGGCCCTCCAGAGACTTTATAGCGCAACAGGGAACAGACATTTTTCCTCATTGTTAAACACTTACAGAGTAAAAATACCACCTGTATTATCCTATGCGACGGAGTACATTCCCATAAAGCAATGGGTCTTTATGGATCGCAAAGAAGGAAAAATCTTAAGAAGGATTATGAAAGTCTCAGACGCTGTACCTGTTCAAGCACTGAGATTAGAACTATCAATCACAAGCTCTTACGCTATAGCTATTGCCAATGTAATTAGGTGGGCCTATAATTTGTTACACGCGAAAGAGAACACTTTAAGGTCATTGCTGCAGAAAGAGACTTTTGGGACTGATGCTAAAAAACACATTTTTTTAGAGAACATGACTGTAGCATTTCGCATGGCAAATATTAATACAGAATTGCTGCTTACTTGGTCACCGGCACAACTAAAATTGTTCTTAAAGTGTTTCACCCCAAAACTGAGTTACGAATTGGACTCCCTACACTGTAACAAATTAGCCACCTACAAACCCTTCGTAGACTTACTAGAATACAAGCAAAGCCAGCCTTACATTGGGTTTACCTTGACACATGGCGTAAGGAGGACGATCACCATGATTCGATTGGGCATCTTACCTGTATTAGCATACACCTCAAGATGGCTTCCGGGAGGATCTCCAATATGTACATTGTGCGCAGGGGGTGATCAGACTTTAGAGCATGTACTATTCGTATGTCCAAATCATAAAGTAACCCTAGCTCGTACAAGATACCTTGACCCTATACTCCGCTCCTGTAGAATTACAATGGGGAGAGAACTCTTAGCTCTATGTAATCAACCTCTGAATGAATTTGTTTGTTACAATCTGTATACATTTTTAAAATCTTTTTTATCTTGATATTGACAAAATGTAATTCTTTTTAAACATGTAAAATGTAAACATTTTTGTGGTCCTCTGTCGAGAACCAATACAAATAAACCTTTTTGACTTGACTTGACTCTGTAGCCAGATTGCACGGTAACTCAGCATGCGCACTGTGGCCTAAATATGTCTTTTGACTTTGAGGTCACAAACCTCGTTCTAAGAGACCTGGAGGGTTGAATCAAGAGTGCCCTTCAGCTGACATAGGGCTACTGTGCATGTCCTGGGTTGTTGACATTAAACAGGGGTGGAATCGAACACTATATCTCTCTCAGCTCTCCCAGTAACCTGATTACCAAGTATAGTCACCCAGTACAGCACTGATTAGAGCGGAAGTCCTCGGGTAGCCATGCACTCTACAAATCCTAAACATAAACATCTCAATCCTATGACTGGAGAGACCCTTTTCTCTGATTCATCAGTGAGGTGCCTACTGGCCCCACTTGTGTAAAGGTCCACTTGTGTAAGGCACCCACATTCGTACACTGGCATCCTGTGTGATTCCTGAGGCCATTTAGTTTAAGGCATGTGTGATAGCACAAATCTGTGCAGATGTGAGCGTAATATTTCTGAGACCAGCGGAATCCTTTAGGACTTCCTCTGGTTTTACATGGGACGAAGTGAAGATTGTGGTACGGCTTTCACAGGCAGGTTCAGAGGTTCCCATGTCATTATGCTCCCGTTTTGGATACTCCTGTCCAAATTCTGCATCATCACTATCTGCTGTGAAAGTTGTCATCTTTTAAGAATTCTGTGACTTCATAGAAGAAACATCATGAATGTGAAAACATGTTCCTGCGCATTGTCAGTGGGATTAACATTCGCAGTCTGGGAAAGGTGGAACTCAAACTACTCTTCAAGTTCGATCCAGGGAATGCCAATAGCAGAAGACAATTAACTTCGACTGACCCTTACTTCTGCTCACCGAGACTGGTTAGCGGGACCACAGACCAGTAAATGAAAGCCACCCACTGGGAGTGGCTCACATGCACAATCAAAGCCACTTCCTAGAGCCACTGTATCTGTACTGGCCCTTCACAGTTAGAAAGAGGTAGGGCTATTGTTAGATCTGGGTGTCTCTAGTTGGCAGAGGTAGGTACTAATGTCCAAATAGGGACCCTTGCTTCTAGTCAAGGTAAGGGGGATACACTCTTTAGATAACCCCTGCTCACCCCCTTGGTAGCTTGTCACCAGCAGACAGGCTTATCAATGGCAATGTGTGAAGTATTTGTCCCAATACAGTGAAAACACCACAAATGGACTCCACACCAGTTTAGAAAAATAAAGTTATTTAATCTAAACTACACAAGACCAAAACGAACAAAAATCCAACATACACAGTTCAAGAATAAGATTTTAAAAGAGTTCTAGGGTTTGCGTCAAAATAATCCACAGTTGCGTCATGTTTAGCCAAAAGTACCTTTAGATGCGACAAAAGTTCCAAAGTGAAATCTGCAGCTTTGAAAAACAAGCGAGGCGTCACTCCTGAGACCCTGGGGAGGCGATGCAACAGCCCCGCTGGATGCAGCGGGCGTGTTGCGATCAATCCGGTCTGTATGGGGAGGGAGGCGATACCTTGTATGGATTCCAGGGTGCAGGTTTCATAGGAAGCGTCTCGCAAAGGTACGATGCAATGATCTTTGGGACAGGGACGATCTCAGGTGCGGTGGAGATGCGCAGCGCAGTGTCGATCTTCTCCTCTCACGGCCCCTCGATGTGATGGCTCTGCGACGACACTCGCAGCGACGTGATGCGGTCTGCAAGCAAGCGGTGCAGCGATCTCACCCAGCGACAGCAGGCTCTGCCACGATACTCGCAGCGATGGTAATCTTCCCGCACCGGAGCGATGCGTTCCGCAAGCGAAGGATGCATCGGTTCTTGCAGTGGCAGCAGGCGCTGCGACGATCTCGATCTTCGCGGCAGCGGGAATTTCCTCGCACTGTCGTGGATGCGCTCCGCAAGCGAACGATGTATGAAAATTTGCAGATTGTCTTAGTTTCTCCTTGTCCAGCTTTCCAAACAACAGGTACAACTTCCAGAGGCACCACAACTGGACCAAGCACTCTAGGAAGGACAGAACTCTCTCAGTCAAGCTCAGGGGGGAAGCTGGGGGTGAAGTCCTTTTGTTCCTGGGACTTCTTAACAGGGAGCCAGCTCTACTTAGGCCCTTGGAGATCTCTTTAAGCAAGGGGACACAGCACAAAGCAAAGTCCTTCTCTTCTCCTTGGCAGCAAAGCAAATGTAGGTAGGCCCACAAGTACACAGCAGGACAGTCCTTCCTCTTCAATTCTCCAGCTTTCTCCTTGGTAGAGGTTCCTTCTTGATTCCAGGATGATCTAATTTTCTATAGCCTGGGTTCCTGTACTTATACCCCAAAAAGTCTTTTTTACCTTTGTGCAGAAGGGCTCTGAGCCCGGTCTGAGCCCGTTCTGGGTGTTCCTTGAGCACTTTGTTTTCTTGGCTTCTCCTTTCCTTTCAGAGAGAGGGGCAGGATCGTCAGTCGCCAAGCAGGAGGTGGAGCCAGCATTGTGGAAGGCATGACCAGCCCTATTCAGGCCCATGTGCTATCCCCTCCCATCACTCTAGATGCAGATGGAGCTTTTCAGCCCAGGGATGGCCCACTCAGCCTCTGGGAGCCACCCAGCCTCTGTCACCGACAAACCAGACAGTCAATTCACAAACAGGCCAAGTCACACAGAAGGGTCAGACAAGAAAACAGCCACCTTCTAAAAGTGTTGTTTTCAAACACAGGATTTAAAAAACATCTTTTCTAAAAGATGTGTTATTCAATTCTGAATTCAGGGATACCAGACTTGTATGTCCTATCTTGCTCCTATGGGAATATATGCAGGTAACCACTGTACACAGCATTCCCCATTATAGCCTATGGGCAAGATATCCTTACAATAGTGAAAAAACGAAAATGGCTGTAATTCACTACCAGAGCATGTCACCCACACTAGTACATGCTCTACCTCTCACACACAGGAGGTACTACTCTTACATGTGTGACAATTTTCCTATTCAGTAAAAAGCACAAGGATTTTTGTTGTGTAACCCTCACCCACCAGGGCTATTCCCTGGTGGGGTACTTAATCATTGGGTTCTTCCCGTTCCGCTGGACACTTGCATCAAAGTCTCGTCTTGTCTAGTAACCTGAGATCGCATCACCAATGCCTGCATATTACCAACTCCTATCCCCCATCATTTTGTGTAGACTATACAGTGCTCCTGTGTAAGTTACAGAGAGCAGCACTCCACGTTACGCAGTGGAATGGGAAGAACCCAATGATGAATCATGCCACCAAATCTTAACCCTGATTGGTGAGGGTTAAACAATGAAAAGCCTTGTGCTTTTTTACAAATAGGAGAATTGGCCGACATGTCTGAGTAGGGCTCCAGTTTTTTGGGTGTACTTGCAAATGAGGAGGATGAGCCCCCCTCTGTAAATACCTTTTGTCTCCCCCTTCTTTTTTTTATAAAAGAAAAGGAAATATACACTAACCTACTGGCCACAGAAACCAGGCACGTTGCTCATTTACACACATACTGAGCTTGCCCCTCTGCTTGAATCTAGTCTACTAATTTCTGTGTAGGTAATCCTCGTAGCACCTGTAGTACACAACATTGTGGTGCTCAACATTTATTGTGTTTAGTATCTTGTGTTGGCATTATTAAGATTCTTCTCTTTTAATTAAAAGAAAAGTATTGTACAAGACAATGAATTATTGTGCCTGTTGTTTAACTGAAATTGATGGAGGCAAGTCTGTTGGCCATTGTTGAACGTTTTCCAGTGATTCTCTGGTTTCCACTAAATATGCCTTTTGCTTGTTATATAACTGGGCGGTGAGAAGTGTTTTTAAAATGTTGTGTTAGTGTTCCTGAGTTATAATACTCCATGGGTTTCCTTCATACAGAAACCTCAAGGGATGTGGAGCCGTCTCCTCTCTGTTGGCAGAGTCTGTGTCGACCATGACTGCAGGCCATGGACACCGGTCCATGGTAGCAACCATTGCAACAGATCATTTGCCAGCATACCCCAAGGTCCATTTACTTTAGCATTGTGGTGTAATATAGTACATCAACAACATGCTCGCAACATGTTATCATACAAAACACTCGAAAAGTATCACCAGTGAGATAACTGGATGAAGAATGGGTGATGGGAACCAGAAATGTTGGCTAAAGTATGTTTGAGGTCAAGAAGTACATATTTCAGTGATGTAAGTGCCTTTTCATCTATAATAATGCAAAGGAAAAGGAAGTAACATGAGATGAAAATCTTCAAATTAAAACTACAAGTGATTGTAAAAGCTCAGTTGCCTTCATCCTTAGATAAACCAGTTTGGTTTGTTGGTTGGTTTCAGCAGTGCAGAAAGCAAAGGCCTTAACTGGTTATGATACAAAACCTAGAAGTTTAAGTTTTAAAATGAACGAATATGCCACAAAATGTTCACTTGTGAATTAATGAAAAATGTTGTCACGTCCCAGTGCTACTTTTGATATGGCCCAGGATCTAGGGAAAGCCCAGGGGACGTAACAAACAAAAGATGCACGAATAGCCAAACGTGAACCAGCCAATAAACTGGATAGCACCAGTATATGGGAAGATTCGATTTCCTATTTTTCAATATTTGCTTAAAAAATGTTGATACATAGGGGGCGTGGCTTGCGCGCCGCTTCAGTGTGGCGGGTCGCGCTTGAGCTACGAGGCGAGTTCGGCCCGTTCAGCGAATTTCTCAGTTTCTAGCTGCCCCTATCGGCGGAAAAGACACCCTTCAGCGCCGGAACATGCTGCGAGATGTATGACGGTGTTTTCATGTCGTTCTGGTCACCGGCTGAATGACTTCTGCTTCACGCTTCAAAGACGCTCGTTTACCTCACGAGCGGCCGCCATTTTCCCACTACTGACGCTGATTTATCTTCTCCTCAGAAGCGCCGCCTGGATACATAATTGCAGTTTGTCGTTGCTGTCCATTTCATCTTATCTACGATGCCTGCAATTGGTAACGTTTATTGGGTTTTTTTTTCTGGTATTTCTTTGCTGCTTGGCTGGTGATTAAGCTGTCCACACGCTGTTTCTTTCAGTGCAGCTCTCTCATGTAGGTGTAAATCTTTGTCCTACGAGCTCATTACTGTGCTCCCCTGCGTTATTGTAGCTATATTATTTTTTGCTACCTGTCTGCCTTGCATATAAGTCCGCCGCTGTTACTATCTTAGCGCCCATTGAACTCCGTGTGCTATATATTTTTTGGTATAGTCTGCGCAGTTTTTCCTCTCCTTTTTTCCTCAAGTGGTTGTCTTTTTTCTTTTTCCTGGAGGCTGCTCCTTCATGGCTGCAAATATGGGTCGCTCTTCGACCAACAAAGACTCAAAGGATGTTGGCACGTCGTTGAAAAGTCAGTGTCTCCTACGCCTGAACCTCCTCAGTCAGACACCACTTCAACGCTGGACATAATATTAGCGCGCCTCAATGAAGTACATGATATTGCGCAGTCCACGAAAACTAACACGGATTTATTACAAGTGGAGGTGTCTGCTATCAGGAATGACTTTAAAGCCCTCTCTCTTCGTGTCTCTGCTGCGGAATCACGAATCAGTTGTGCAGAGGATGGTATGCATAAGCAATCCAGATCCCTCAACCACTTGGAGCGCTCAATGGCGGCATTGCGCAGAGACCTAACTGAGCAGGAGGACCGTAATCGTAGATCTAACCTACGCATTTTTGGTCTGCCGGAGGACTCAGAGAAAGCATCTTCATCTATGATAGAGTTCTTATCCCAATGGATTCCGGATACCTTACAAATCTCTTTCCACAGAGACTTTGAGATAGAAAGAGCACACCGTGTTCCAACGTTTCGGTCTAAGACAGCTACCCAGCCAAGAGCAATCATTTTTAAACCATTGCGACATCAGCATACTGAACTGATTCTCTCTCATATGCGGAAAGCTAAACAAGTCATCTGGGACGGTCATCGGATCTCCATTTCTCAGGACTTTGCCAGAGATACGGTTATACGGAGAAAAGGCTTCCTGAATCTTCGAAAACGTCTTTCTGAGATGGGTATTCCCTTCTCGTTTTCTGGTCCATCGAATTTCCGCATTACTTATAAAGGTCGTTCTAGAATTTTCGAGGAGCCGGCTGATCTAAATACCTTCCTGGACAACCAGCTGGAGATAGAGATGGAGATACAAAAAGCGACTTCACTGACTCCTGGTGCCTCGTGCACTTGAACTGTCTCCTTTTTTTTCTGGATATATTTTTTCTGTATGACTGGTTCTCTTTTCTCTCCTGTTGAGCTTATAGGCCGACCTTAACTTCCATAGATGTTAATGATATTTTTCTGTTCTTCTTGTGTTCACACTCATTTCTGTTCTATCCTTTTTTTTCTGGCATCCACACTTGTTCGTTCCTTTTATAGCTCTCTTTCTAATAGTACCTCTTAGTTTTTCTTTAATGTTTTCTTCTTCTACTATTTTACTCCGCTTCATCACCTTTCGTTCTTTATTCTTACTCTTTTCCTCATTTCTTTTACTCTGTTTATTTCACTTGTCTTCAACTATTCTTATATCTCCTCTCTGTCATCTTTTCTTTTGACTTACTTCTCTATTTTTTTGATGCTTATCTCTTAATAGTTACATTGCTTTTTCTGATGTGGGACATTTTCTATCCTTCTTTTTTCTTTTTTCTCCTCCTATTCTGATATTTTCCTACCTTTCTTCTCTCACATATATAATGTTATTATATACAGTTATAGTGTATTCATTGAATATGTAGTTATTTTTTTAGGATATACATATTGATTGTCATGCATTAATCTACTGTTCATGGTTTTCCTCATGCTTTTCTTTTTCTTATCAGTTTTTCTAATAATATTTAGTAATATAGATATGTTTTCTCGCCATTGACTGCTTTAAATGTGATTATACAAATATCTTAGTTAGCGTATGATTATTTACGTTATTAAGCTGCTTTGCGGTACTGTTTTTGATTTTTTCCTGCTATCCGGCTCTTATAGTTTTTGGGGCTGTTGCTATCAACTATTATTTCGACTAGTACGGGCCCCTTACTTGCCTTTCCACGTTCTCCCTAGTATGCTGTTGGTCTTCTGTTTTGTCTTTATAACTTAACTCTACCTTTTTTTATTTCTGTCTCTTGCCATTTTTTCCTTCGTATCACTTTTCTTCTCTCTTGCCCTTTATATCTTAAGTGTTATATGACTTTTTCTGCTGTGCATCATTTTCTTTCTTTCTTTTTTTCTTCCTTCTGGCTGTTATATTACCTTTTCTTTTCTCACTTTTCTCTATATTCCTCTTTTTTCCGCGTCGAAGTCATAGTGTTAATATATACAGTTATAAATTGTTTATTAACTATACAGTTATTTTTTCAAGGATTTACATTTTGTTTGTTATGCTGTAATCTAGTGCTCATGATTTACCTCATGCTGATTGTTTCTTTAGAATTTGTTCTATTATATCTGGTACTATAACTATGTTTCTCTTCATTAGACTGTTAGCTAAATGTGTTTATGTATTTTCTTAGCTATAGTTTAATTAATTACATTATTAAGTTGTTGTGCGCTGCTACTTTTGTTTCTTACCAGTTCCCCTATGCCTGCTATCTGGTTACCATATTTCTTTGGGGCTATTGCTATTAATTATTTCTTCGCCTAGTACGGGTCCCTTACTCGCCTTTCCACGTTCTCCCTAGTATGATGTTGGTCTCTTTTAGGCCTTCCCTCCTGCTTCTTCTCTCCCTCCTTTCATTTCTCTTTTCTTCTCTTCTCCCTTTCTCTTTTTCTTGGATTCCCCAAATGAACCCTCCTACAGTGTTTCTTTTGTTTGATGATTGGCTCCTTGCAGTTCAGTCGTTGGTCTTGTTTCTGTCACCCATGTTGTCGTCTTTCGATTTTTATGTTTTTCCATGCCGGGTTTAAATGTATTATCCCTTAATGTTAAGGGGTTAAATCATCCGGTGAAGAGGTCAAAAATTTTAGATTATTGTAAATCCCTGTCGTCTGATTTGGTTCTTTTTCAAGAGACCAAGGTCACTACCAAAGAAGCGTTGTTTTTAAGGAAGGAATGGGTTTCGGATGTTTGCTGCTCTGATGCCCTGGGTAAACGAAATGGAGTTATTACATTAGTCTCAAAGAATTCTGGTTTATCGCTACTTTCTTCTGAGCATGACTCTGAGGGTCGTTGGTTGTTATCTAAATTGTCGGATGGTCAGCATGATTTGTATGTGATGAATATTTATGCACCTAATATTGATGATCCGTCCTTTTGGAAATCAGTTACCAAAAAATTAAATGACACCCCGCACTCTGGCAATCTTATTGTTGGTGGTGATTTTAATTTACCAATGGACCCTTTTTTAGACAGGAATTCTGCCTTCCAGTTTCGTCCTCCTAAATCCCACAAACAAATGCTTAACATGTGCTCCATTACTCATCTTCAAGACATTTGGCGTCTTCATAACCCCACTGGTAGTGATTTCTCTTTCTTCTCTTCGCCTCACTCTTCCTTCTCTCGTATTGACTATCTCTTAGTTCATTCTTCTCTTGTTTCATCTTCTTCTTCTCTGCTTATACATCCTATTTTAATCTCTGATCATGCTGCGGTCACTTTTACTTTGTCATCGTTTGCCCCTAAATCACGCGCTCGCTCGTGGAGATTGAATACCGAAGTTTTACATGATTCTACTCAGGTTGCTGAATTCTCTAAAGCTATAGATACCTTTTTTCATGAGAACGAAGGCTCTGTCTCTTCCCCAATTGTTCTATGGGATTCCTTTAAATGTACTTTCCGTGGTCAGGTCATTAAATGTATGTCCAAACGTAACTCGGCTATTAAAAAAGAACTTACGGATTTGTCATCTGAAATAAAGTCTTTGGAAGCTTCCTTCAGGCATTCTAAGGATCCAACTTGCTTACAACAAATAAAGTTACTTAAATACAAATATAATACCATTGTTACTAGAAGAGCCTATATTGGGGTACAAGCTCAAAAATCGAAGAAATTGCTGTTAAAAAATCGTGCTGGCAAAATCTTGGCTGCTACATTTAAATCCTCGCAGATCTCTTCTATTACTGACAGCGCCGGTTCTAAAAAATTCCAAACGCATGAAATACTTGAAGTTTTTCGTGACTTTTATAATAAGTTGTATACTCCTTCTAATCAGGCATCTTTTGACCAGTGTCAAGCTTTTTTAAAATCGGTTCCGATTCAGTCGGTCTCTGATGTTGATCGCTCTTTTTTAAATAAACCTATTTCCCCCGACGAAATTGAGTCTGCGATTAAAGCTACTCGATCTGGTAAAGCTCCAGGCCCTGATGGGTATCCGATCTTATTTTATAAAACTTTTCTCCCTACACTTGTCCCCAAATTAAAATCTGTCTTTGACTCTTTTATTAAAGGTGGGTCTGTATCTGGTACGGCTGCTGAAGCTACTATTGTAGTGATCCCGAAAGAGGGGAAAGATCATTCGGATCCTAAAAACTTCCGACCTATCTCTCTCCTTAACATGGAAGCAAAGATTTTTGCTAAAATCCTGGCCAAAAGGCTAGAATCCTTTGTCCCTCTTCTTGTTCATCCTTCCCAAACTGGTTTTGTGAAAGGCCGTCTTGCGCGAGACAATATACGCACTTTCTGTCATGTTCTCGGTGTTGCCAAACGCTCTCCACTTCCTGCCGTGGCCTTGGCCCTTGATGCGGAAAAGGCTTTCGACAAGGTCTCTTGGCCGTTTCTTCGTGCTGTTTTATGCGCGCACAATCTTGGCGACTCTTTCATTAATATGATTATGTCCTTATATTCTCAACCCAAAGCTAACATTAGAGTTAATGGTGCTACGTCCTCTTTTTTCAATCTTAGTCAGGGCACTCGACAGGGTTGTCCCCTATCCCCGCTCTTATTTTTATTATCCATTGATCCTCTTCTTCGTTTGATTGACCTACATCCTGATATCAAGGGTTTCTCTTTTGGCCCTCACTGTATTAAAACTGCTGCTTACGCAGATGATGTTCTTATTTTTTCAGATGACATCGCTCTGGCAATCCCGGCTATTTCTAACATCATTTCCCTATTCTCTTCGGTTTCAGGATATACCCTGAATAAAGACAAGACGGAAATGTTCCCTTTGAATGCCTATTGTTTCCCCTCGCATATGGGATCAGCGGGTTTTAAGTGGCAGTCTACACACTTGAAATACTTGGGAATTTATTTTTGTTCTACTTTATCTGCCACTATTGCCTATAATGAATCTCAAACTATACTTAAAGTGCGTCGTCTTTTGGATACATGGTCTCCGAAACATATTTCTTGGTGGGGTTGCCTCCAAACTCTCAAAATGATGATCACGCCGATTATTAATTTTGTTTCATCCATGCTGCCGATTAAATTGTCGGATTCCTTTTTTCGCGAAATCGATATTCTGACTTCTAAATTATTGTGGAATGACAAACGGGCTCGACTTGCATACAAATTTTTGCGTCGTCCTTGTGATATGGGAGGTTGTAATTTTCCTGATTGGGAGAAATATCAGACTGCTTTTTTGGCGTCTCAAGGTGCTTTATGGTTTTCTCCGCCATCTCTGTATGTTCCTTCTTGGCTGCTCATAGAACAGCATTTGGCATCTCCTTTGCCTACTGCCTCTTTTTGCACTGCATCCACTTTACATATCCTATTTTCCCGATCTATCATTCTTGATACAATTCCGGCGGTCAGGAAAATAGACAAGAAGGTGGCAATTCCGTTGCATAAAACCAGGTGGACATCTATTTGGCGGAATTCCAAATTTAAGCTTATCATTTCTCCCACCCTCATCTCCTATTGGGCAGACAAGGGAATCTCTCTTGTTAAACATCTCTATGGTGCTTCTGACGAACCATTACCCTTCTCTACCTTGGCTCAGAAGCATTCCTTAACAAATCTTGATTTTTATACTTAATTAAGGTGGCCATTGCCAAAGTTCGTCTTCATCCTACTTCTTCTACCATCTCACTTTTTCATATTTGGTTCAAATCTGGTCATGTTGCCTCCAAAATTTATACATTTTTGTCCTCTGCTTCACTCCCTGAACAGACGGTTGCTCATCAAAAATGGTTACATCATTTTGATCATGCCATTACAGACCATATTTCCTCTGAAACTTGGAAATCAATTGGTAAATTCTCTCTTCGTAATAAAATCGCACCTTCTTTAATGCAGTCTAAGTTTTTTTCTATTAATCTCCTCCATTGGACGCCTGTACGTCTTCACTCACTTAACCTTAAAGAGGACAACTTATGCTGGAGCTGTGGCCTGATGGCAGGCGACTTTCCTCATATGTTTTTTCATTGTTCCTTGCTTCAACCTTTTTGGACCCTCATTCAGAAACATCTCTCTCTTATTTTTGGTATTGATCTCCAACTTTCCTTCCCAGTAATTTTATTAGGCCCACTGGCTGCCCCTACTCCTCTCCCTTTAGATCCATTGGAGTTACAGTTGTTGGATCTTCTACTGACTGTAGCGGTGAAAATTATTCTTATGGAGTGGAAATCCTTTTCATCGGTTTCCTATCATACGTGGTGGGCTTGGGTCTCCTTTTTACGCAGTGCACACACTTCGGTTGATCAAGCTCACCTCTCTCCATCTATTTCTAGTGGGGTTTGGAAAGCTTTGGATGATTATATGGAATTGTCTTCCAAAGGGTTGGTTCCTCAGTTTCCTTTTGATTTGTTTGTCTAATTGTTGTCTGCTATTTGGTCTCTAGGCTGGGTTTGTCCTGTGGGAATCCTTCTTTTTCTCTTTTATCTCTTCTCTCTTTCCTGTCTTCTTTTCCTAATCATCCTCTCTTTATTCTTTCCCTTTTCTCCTCTCTTCTTCTTTTCTGTTTCCTCCCCTATCCCCTTCTCCACATTTGATAGTGATACATTTGTTTTATTGCCTTGATAGAGGCTTCTACTTGAATGACATCTATATCTCTCACAGGCTAATGTTCATTTTCTATATATATTCTCTTGGTTTACCTATTATTTTAGCCCTTTTTGCATACCTCTATTGCATCGATTGTATCACTTGTATTTGTATTTTATATTCATTATTCTTACCATTATTCTCATCAATAAAATTTTCTTGAACACGAAAAAATGTTGATACATAAGTAAAGGCAGGACATAAATCAAAGGGGGATTTCATCCTTATTCTAGAAATGGAATTTCACTGGAACAAACAAAATGGAAAGATTGACAATATGAATAAGAAAGAAACACGAAATATTAAGACCCCTATATTTAAGAAGATTCATAATATAATCATGGAAGAAGATCAGAGATCATTGAGGAATCAAAGGAAGATGTCAGTTCACAACTACAAGATATATAATACAGCATAGAAAATATCAGGTCTGAGAAGAATATTTGCATCTCTGAGCATACAATATTAGCACAAGATCTCCTGTAAACGTGAGACTGGGAAAGAAGGAGGACTTCAAAGACAGTTTTGAGAACATATTTCAGTTGCCTAGTTAACACTAAGATATTACTCAACCTTATCTCCTGGCAAAAGATGGGATCACTTGTTTAATGTTGCATACTGAATTTGTGACAAGAATCAATGCTAAAATGGCTTGCAACACCGAGGGCACTGCTGCGTGTTGCCAGTAATGGTTATATCCTTTTAGTATTCCTTATTTCAAGAAAACAGCTCATTTTTGTCAACAACTACAAAACTAAGGGATTTGGTTCACAGACCCTGGCTCCTTGACACAACTGGACTCTTCTGCACTCCAATCCATTTCTCTGATTGGGAGCAGCAAATTAGTGGAATTGGCTTTGAGGTTAAATCTCCAAACTGTATGGTCCTGCATTCAGTAGTAATTCAAAAGGTTTCGACTAAGGTGCAGTCAATAGCAATTGCACAGGTGGAAACAGCAGATTCTGTCTCAAGATTGTATCTGCTGGAAGATGTTTATGATGGCATTTTGGAAACGTTCGGAAAACATGGTAAAGGACATCAAAAAGAAACTGGCAACAACATTCCCACCTGGAAGGGGATCTGCCTCAGATCCTAGCTAGAGCAAATATTCGACCATTTCCAAGGCCGCTACAGATCTAAGAGGAGTTTGTGAATGCCCACAAACAAATTTGTAGGTTTACACACACTCTGAAGGCAAACCATACCCTGCTTCACCCACTCCTCACCACTTTCTTGGGGCTTACTACTGCACAATTGCATGCATAATTAAACACAGTTGTTGTATATAATATCTCAATAGTAAAGGCATGTATGCACACTAGGTCGACCATACTCCAGTGATACTGCTGTCCACCACCATCTGATTTTCAGCCAGCAAACACCACACATCAATATAGCAACCTTAGTGCTCTGGGGTGTGATGCAGGGCCGAACTGGGATACCAAAAGCAGCCCAGGCAAAAAATGCTCAAACCAGCCTCGCTCCCTTCCTCTTCTCGCTGTGACTCTCTCTGCTTATCCATCCTCACTCTCTCTCCCTTTCTTCTCTCTCCGATCACTCGCTTTCACTCCATCACTCTCTTCTCCCTCTTGCTCTCTCTTTGTAGTATCTCCCTGTGTCTACTGCAGTTAATCTCGGGGAGCTGGGGTGAGACAGAGGCACCAGCAGTGGCCCTGGGCTTTAAAACCCGGACCCAATGGCTCCAGCCCACCTGGGAAATGCCCGATGGAAAATAAGGCCAGTCCTGCCCTGGTGGGAAGCTCCCAGCACAGGCAGAAATACATCTATTTATATGGTGAATCCCTTCCATATCGAAACCTGCTTTGTGCTGTGAATCAGACTGTTCCTACTTCTCACCTTTTGTTTTAAAAGGAGGTTGTTTTATTATCAAGTTTTCTGTTTCATTTATCTCGGAGCATTTAACCTTGGGAAATACTGTAATCTTCTGCTTTGTTAGGCCCAAAGTATCCGAGCAGAATATCTATAAATCCTCTGTAGCTGGAAAGCATTTCCTGCAGACTATAATCAAGCATGAAACGTACCGACTTTTTGGGGGGTTTGTTTGTTTTTTCTGTCAGGCAATTAGTGGAATTCAAAGGAAATGAAAGGTCTGGGCAAGGGGATGGCTTTTTAATAACTCTAGGTTTCTGGCCAGGCTTCTAAAACGAAGAATGGAAAATCGATACAATGCAGAGAGAGCGAAGGAAAGGGCTGCAGGGCTCAAAGTGCTGTTTTATCAGAAACCGTGTGGCACTACAAATATTTGTGAGGAAAACATGATAAATGCATTCATCGATTATCTGTTCGGAGTGCCAGAGATAAGCAAACCCACAGAGACCAGTATCTTCACAGATAATCGGTTTCTAATTCCTATTTCTAGCTTTCTGTTCGATGTTTGTTTAGGAAACTGGATGGTTGTGTAACACACCAGGAATGCACATTAATAAAGGTAAAACTGAATCACAGATACGGATCTGCAAGAATTGAAGATGTGGTTTAGGTTGTGCGTTACCAAATTTGTATTCATTCTGAAACTTGCACGCCAATCACAGGCTAAGGGTACTACTTTCATGGTTCTGTCATTACTAATGTCTGCTTATTCCACAATAAGGATTTAATTGTGATAATTAAGGCTTGTAATCATTGGAATTCATGCCATTGTTTAAGAGCAAACGGGAAGGAGTAACTAGGGGTTAAAGCTGGTGTGAGTGGTCTGCCTTCAGCTGCTGGCAGCTTTATTTCAAAATTAAAGTGTACTCCAATTCTAAGGGCCTCATTTATGAAAAGTGACGCATCGCTGCGTGAAAAAAGCGATGTGTCACTTTTCATTGCGCACTCCTTGCGTCATGATTGACGCGTCATATTTATAATATGACGCATCATGTGGCAAGGAGTTACAGATACGTCAGTATTTCTGACGTATCTGTAGGCCCAAAAGTGACGTTTTGCTGGAGTGTGACACAAAAGTGACGCAACTCCAGCAATGTGTACTTTCACATGGGCAAGTCCCATGTTGTTAGTGCCTGCGTCAGTCTTACGCCTGCCATGAAGCAGGCGTAATATTTTAACGCATTAGCGGCCAAGAAATGGCGCAGTGAAATCTTGTAGATTTCACTGCGTCACTTCCATGACCCTTTCTTGCGTCAAAATGCCCCCCTTGCATACATTATACCTGGCGCAGGTATAATGTGGCGCAGGGGTTTACAAAGTGATGCATCTACCTAGATGCATCACTTTGTGTAAATATGGCACAACAAGGGGCATTTTTTACGTCACTGGTGCGTCACAAAGAGTGACGCACCGGCGGCGTAAAAGTGACGCAAGGGCTCATAAATGAGGCCCTAAGTGTTTACGAGTCAGTGCCAGTCAAGTCTCGAAGCTTGTCTAAAATTCTTTAAAGACTCGACAGTGGTGTGCATCTTAATCATTAAGCATCTCAAAACTTTTGAATAAGTGAACATTTTACATGTGTGGCTGTATTAAGCGGTTAAAGTGGGAATGAGTTGATAGGTGGATGAATGTATGAATGGAAGGATAAATCTGTGAATGCATAGATAGACAAACCGGTGAGTTAGTCAACGGATGGACAAATAGATGATTGAGTGTCTGGATAGATGCATGAGTAAAAGATTAATGGGGAAGGACTCGATAAACAGGTGTGTGAGTGGATGAATGAGTGAGTGAGTACATGAATGGAGGAATAAATCAAAAAAGAGTGTTCCTGCATTTCCTCTACCCACTGCAGTTCAGAGTGTGCTTTGAACCATCACTCAATATCATGCCCCTTGCCCTCTGTGAGAAAGTGGATTATTAGTATCGGTGGATGGTAGTCCACCACAAGTAATAATGGCATTATTTCTGTTGGGTCCAGAAAAGGTTGCAGTAATTTCCGCATAAGCTCAACTCCTGGTAGCTATGACACAGAGCAGACAGGCTTAACTTAGGAAAATGTTTAAAGCCTTTAGCAGTAACAAAACAGTTAAAAAGTCTAAAACACGACACAATAAAAATCTCACTGCAATTTATAAACATAGAGGATATTTTAAAGAAAAAAATGGCACCAACCAGAAATATGAATGTTTAAAGTTTTAAATAAGAATAGCGCTAAAAAGCTCAAAGCAGCAACGCAACAACTGGGCCTGCTTGACCAGGATGGTGGTCAGGTTTGAGGTCAACCGCGATGGAGCGTGGGCTGAATGCAAATACCAGGTTGTTCCCAGTCAAAGAGTTACATTCAGGCTTCAAAACCTCAATGGAGAAAACGTGTTTGGCAATGAGTCATTGGTGGAGTAAGCTGCATGCTGGATTCAAAGAGTGGCTTGATGATGGTGGGTTAATGAAATATTGGGATCCCAGTGTGGTCTTAGCTAAGGTGGGAAAGCTCTCAGAGGACAAAGTCTAAAGTCTGAGCCAATGAAGGCCTCAACAATGATTGGATGCTCCTTGGTGTTGGTCCCAGGGAAGCCTTCTATGTTCGCAATTCCCTCAGCAGAGCGAGGCTGCAGGCTGGAGATAGCGAACAGTTCGATGTGGGAAGATGTAGCATCAATGCCAAAATTTGTGTGAGAAAAAGTTGCCAAACTGTTTGTAAGTGCCCACCAATAGTATTCCCTCGCTCATTTTTTTCTATACTTTAGTGCATCGACCTAAGTGGGATGGGTGTACCCAGATGTAGGGCCTGTGCACTCTAAGTTGCTGGAACCAAGCTGTCCACAGCTGATGAGCCCTAACTAGGGACAAACAAGTCCTGGGTTGCTTGTGTTCCGGTTCAGGGAGGACTGAGCCTGGCAGTTTGGGCTGGACTATTCCCATTGAAGCAAAGTCAAGTCTGCTTTGCATATGGCTGGGTCCAAATTGAGGTGGAATGGTCTGCAAATTAACGACGGTCTGGGTTGTGGCTCCAAGTAATTTACTAGTGACTGAGATTAATTCAGGGATTCCATCCATAACTGATTGGCATATTTAAGTGTATTGCCCTAAGAGGGACAGGTGTGCCCAGGCATGGTTCCTAAGAACACTGTGTCACTGGAAGCAAGTTATATCTGGCTGATGAGCCCTAACTGGTGCAAACGTATTCCTAGGTTGCTTGTGTTCTGGTTCAGGGAGGACCTTGCCTGGCAGTTCAGGCTGGACCATTCCCAATGCAGCAAGGTGAAGACTGATTTGCATATGACTGAGTCGAAGCTGGGTTGGCATGTTGTTCAAGCATATCATGCTTTATTAGGAGTAGATGAAGGAAGCCAACTATGCCAAGTGGTACGGATTTTAATTACTGAAGACATTGGACAGGAAGTGCAGCAATGTTTTGGTCAAGCAACTTTGGAGAGTCAATATTACAGCCTTACAGTTATATATGTATATGCATATACATATATATATTTATTACAGTGTGATGGCAGACCTATAGCTTTTTCTACATTGGCAGACAATTCAAAGTTTTGTGGAGATTTGATAAGGGGATGCAAAGAAAAAAAGGGGGCGTCCTAAAATGTGTTTTGGCACCAATGCAATGCCCATAGAAATTGTACTCATACGTAGCAGCCGAACTGTTAGATTGATTTCTATGGAATTTAGCAGGATTACACATTATGGTGTGTGGGTGATCCTTTTGGGAAGTAGAGGTAAGTACTTTAAGTATTTCTAAAGTTATAAGGCATCTGTGGCCACATTAATTTCATGAAATTTCAAAGATTTTCACAAAAGTACAGCACTACATGACATTATGTGATTGGCTAATGACTGCCTTTACTAAAGTTACAGGCAGCTATGTTGTTTAAACACCACTTTTTTTCTCTGTCTTCTTGGTTAGAGGCTTAAATATTGGTATATTTTTTCACTAAAAAAACAAAGGTTACAGGGATGTTATAGTTAGGAAATAAAAAAATTTAAACATAGAAATGTACTGAAAAAACAAAGGTCACAGGGACATTATAGTGAGGAAATAGAATTATAAAATCCATAGAAATTCACTGGAAAAAAACAAAGGTTACAGGGACCTTTCAGTTAGGCTAAGATTTCACTCATACAAAACCATTGAGATTCAGCAGTTATAGTTACCTGAGCTAACTATAACTTATCCCCCCACATTCCAGAGGAGGTTAAAGCGCTATTGATGTTCAAATTCGTGTCCTAGAACCCCCCACCTGACAAGTACTCTAAGACTCGCCCTCCTCACCCTTGTTTATTATCAGACTTTTTATGACTGTATCTTGATTTGTGGGTTTTAGAGAATTACTTCTGTTTGTACTTTTCGTATTTACATTGTTGTTAGATCCTCAAGCTTTTTTCTCTGGGACAATTGTAATGTGCTTCACTTATTCTTGATCCTCTAATCTATAGGTTGATTGATTGATAGGTTTTATTTCGATATAAAAATACCATAAATGCTTGTGCAACAAATACAAAATACAGCATAAATAACAATCACATTCTATTTACACGAAACATTTTAATAGAAAGGAAATATTTAAAACAGTTAAGACCGAATTAAATTGACAAAGAAAGCCTTCTTATACGAATCAACCACATCCATTTTAAAAATGTAGACACAGCACAAACGATCACAGTGGATGTGTCAGACAATAAAATGCGCAGCGCCACTATGTGCTGGCGGGTGCCTAAGAGTCTACATAAGGGTTTTAACCAGCGGCTCCTAGGTGCACGGTAATCCGGACATTCAAAAAGAATGTGGGCTACCGACTCTACTCTGGTGGGACAACGCGCGCAGAACAGGGAAGACTTGTAAGGCGAATTCCAACGGGCAACTAGTTCACCTACTGGGAGAGTCCCCACTCTAAACTTGAAGTACAGGGTACGGTCAAAAGGGGTGGAAATAATGTTGAGATAAGGTTCATAGACCACCACATCTTTAATCCTAACAAAGGCTACCGTGGCGTTGCAATGTCGTGATTCTGAGTGTAGTTTGGAGGAGACCCAATTCCAGTACAGCTTTTTAATCGTAGCTTTGGGTGGGGCGGTTCTTAATGCCCATGCGTCTGCTAACCCTATCTCCGCTAGTAGCCATTTGACATCCCTCAGCCCTTTGATCCTAGACCAGCCTACCATGGCCATAACCTCTGATAACGCTTCCGCATAAGAGGCTAGTTCAGGCACCCGCCACAGCCTGGCCCAAAGAAGCAAGGGGCGGAGTTGTGCTTGGTCCTTGATAGATCTGCAACCTAGATCCAATAGCACTGGTACAGTTGGTGTGCTCCACGGGAGAGCCATCAGGTCTTTCAAAAATTTGCTCTCCGATTTGGCTAGTGCGTCCAGGTTGCAGGTGCCCCACAGCTCCGCCCCATATAGGGCGGCCCTGACCCCTCTGGCTTTGTATATTTCCACAACTGGGGCTATAGGTTTACTTGTGGAGGAGCGTTGTTCCTTGAGTAAAGTTCATCCCACCCTTTTGTGGCTGAGGAGCATTTTTTGAATGTGTGGGTTCCAGGTAAGGGAGTCGTTGAGGCGAATGCCCAGGTAATCAAACTCGGAAACCCTCTCCAATGGAACAGAGTTCAGAGCCGGAGGTCACCCAGGTTTCTTGGGGGGATTCATAATCAAGAACTTGGTTTTGTCGGTATTAATTACCAACCCCCTCAACAAACAAAACTCCTGAAAACTATTCAGAAGACTCTGAAGGCCCATGGGAGACTTTGAAATGAGAAGAGTGTTGTCTGCAAAAAGCAGTGTTGGGATCCGTTTGCCTGCCAGGGATGGAGCGTCCGAGGGGTTTCTTAGCAGATGCTCAACCACACCGTTTACATAAGGGGAAAACAGGGTGGGGGCTAACACACATCCCTGACGGACGCCCCTTCCCACAGGGATCCTGTCAGTTTTTTCACCCTTCGTACCCCAGCGAACCTGCACAAAATTGCCAGCATGTAGTTTTAACAAGAGCGAAAGGATATACGCAGGTAGCCCCAGATCTAGCAGAACCTTCCCCAGCTCCTCCCTAGGAACTAGGTCAAAGGCAGTCTTAAGGTCTATAAAGGCCAAGTACAGACTGCCCTTGCCCAGCACCACCACCTTCCAATATCGGACAGCCAATCTGAAGGCCTGTTCAATAGTCCCAGTGCCAGAGCGGAAACCGGCTTGGAGATCCGACAAGATGTTATTGTCGTCCACCCACTGGAGCACCCTTCCCAGAATCACCTTCCCTGCCACTTTTTGGGAAGAGTCGATAAGACTTATTGGCCTGTAGTTGGCAGGGTTGTCCCGACACCCCTTTTTGAATAGCGGGACAACCTCTGCCCCCTTCCAGGATTCGGGTACGGGCGCACCTTTGCTAATGGCACTTAACAGTGATGAAACTAACTTCCCCCACTCCTTGGGATTTGCCCGTAGTAGGTCGCCCGGTATCCCATCAGGCCCTGCTGCTTTCAAAGGCACCAATGTTTTAATTACATCTTCCACCTCTCTAGTAGTCAAGGGAACATACTCAGATCCCGCTGGACAAACAGCCTGAGAGAGGAGGGTGAGGGTGATCGACTCAGTAGAGGTATAGAGAGACGCGAAATGGTTGAACCAGCTCTGGGCAGTGATGTTACACGTCATCAAGGTGCTAACCGGCCTATCCCTAGATCTTATAATGTTCCAGAAGCTTGTAGCATCCCTATCTGTGCTTGCTTTCATGAGATCCGCCCAGAACCTATCCTCCCATTCTCTCTTAGCTGCAGACGTAGTCTGGGATTACTCTTTACTTGCCAGTCTTATGGCAGCCAAAGATTTACATCTGACAGCACCAATCAGGGAATTTTCGATTTCCCCGTCCACAAAGGACGGAGGTCAAAAGAGAGGGGATTATGATCACTCTCGACTGAAGGGAGTACCTCCATGTCCTGTAAGAAGCCCCAGAGTTTTACGTCGTGGAGGATATAGTCTATCCTGGATGTATGATCCACCCTGTTATAGGTATGGGCTACAGATGGATCCGAGGTCGTCCTTCCATTCACAGCCCTAAGGCCAAATTCCATGTTTAGGGAGTAAATTTAGACCACCACTTGAGACCACCTTCTAATGGGAGGAATAGTTAGAATTGGTATTCCTCTCCTAGTATCTTCATCAACAGTCCCCAGAGTGTCCTGCAATCCAAGGGGCTCAAACGTACAGTTAAAGTCCCCTGCAACCAGGACATGAGACCTATTAGTGCCCTGCCTAAGCAAAGATTCCAGCTCTGATACTATGGGCGAGTGTAAACCTCCCTTCGTGCCCCTGGCGTAGATATTAAAGAAGTCTAGAGTCAGCCCTCTCCTAGGTCCCTTGAGTGATATGCTCAGAAGGTCAAGTGAGTTTGACACTTGCTGAGAAACTTGGCAGCCAAGTGAAATGGCGACCCAAATAAGAAGGCCTCCTGAGGGGCGGTCCTTCCCGGAAAAGGGGTGGCACTGCTGGTAAGAAAAAGGATGAGTAACCTACCTTGTGGCAGAGCTCCCTACTCCAAGTTTCTTGGAAGATGCAAATAGAGTAGCCCTCCACAAGGGTGTTCCGTTCCGGTACAGCCAGCTTCCTCAGAATACCCGCAACGTTCCAGCTGAGAATCCTTAAATCTGGATCCGCCACAGCAGGCTCGCCGCGAGGTACAAGGTTGGGGACCCGCTCCCCCTTAGAGGGAATCCGAGGTGCACTTGCTGCTTGCTTGATCCCAACACCCAGATTTGGGACCTGTGCTTGAGGACTACATACAACTAGAGAGGGTGTTGGACTGGTATTAATATTCTCTAAGACGTAAGGCTCCGTCCAAAGACCCGAACACGGGGACAAGGGAGCCACCCCGGGGGAAGTATCGTTTCAATATCCAGTCATCCTCCCATATGACCCCAGCCATGCAACTGGCTGGTAAGGCATAGGGAAGAAGTCATTCCCGGGAAGGGTAAAATTGCGCCTCCCTCTTCCATCCAAATTGTTACCACATTGATTTCCGCAAATCTCGGATAAAAGTAGGTCAGATCTACTACCTCAATACCAACACCTCCAATCCCCAGATTCTGATTGCAAATTATCTGGGCAACCCTAGCATCCTT
This sequence comes from Lissotriton helveticus, assembly GCF_964261635.1. Classification (NCBI taxonomy): domain Eukaryota; kingdom Metazoa; phylum Chordata; class Amphibia; order Caudata; family Salamandridae; genus Lissotriton; species Lissotriton helveticus. The sequence goes on along the minus strand of NC_136071.1, from coordinate 640,601,751 downwards.
AAAGTTGACCACCACAAAGTCACACTCAAAGCGCTTATGCCCATGACCCACCCACCCTACCCTTCTAACGCCCAGAATCAAACCATCTAGTTCTCTGGGCAGGGGTCTATTTATCCTTAACCAGTGCATGGTTATGGTATAGGTAAGCTCTGACACATTTCCCTCACCCTCTGTACATTTCTCAACTGTTTATGATTATGCCTTGTTCTGTTGGCCCACAGTTTTTCTCCTCCTGTACCTTTCGAATACCTAGTTTTCAGATCCATATGCCGCCCCTTTATCGCTCAGTTATAAAGTAATCTGATACCCCCATGGGTCTTGCTCATGCTATATAAAACATTTTAAATAAATAAATACAATTCAATAAATTAAATTAAATGCACTGCTTCTGGCTTTTCATATTATGTCACTCATGCCTGGTCAGTGACATCACTGATGACATTCTATATGACATCACTGATGATATCATCAAGTGAGTGTAAGTGTTTTTATGAGTTTATGGGTGTTAAACATATCTACTAACCTACTACAAAAGTTAGATCAGTATTCTAGTTGTAATACTAATGAGTGATACTAGCTCTAACATGTGTGTTCTGAGTGGGTGTGTTACTGTATCAGTGTGTGCGTGGGTGTGTGAGTGGCTATATGGGTGTGTGAGAGCATGCATGAGTGACTGTATGAGGGAGCGACTGGTTTTCCGATTAGGTATGTAGGTGTGTAATTGGTTGTGTCAGTGGTTGTATGGGTGTGTGAGTGGGTATCTGAGTGGTTGTATGGGTATGTGAGTGAGTGTGCAAGTGGTTTTGTGGGTGTGTGAGTGGGTATATGGATGTGTGAGTGGGTGTGTGAGTGGCTCTATGGGTGAGTGAGTGGATGTGTGAGTGACTATGTTGGTGGGCCATTGGATGTGTCAGTGGATGTATGGGGGAGTGAGTGGCTGTGTGAGTGAGTGTTTGGTTAAGTGAGTTGGTGTGTGAATGGTTGTATTGAAGAGTGAGTGTCTGTGTTAATGACTGTATGGGTGAGAGCAGATATGGGAGTGCTTGTATGAATGTGTGAATGGGTATGTAAGTGGTTCTATGGGTATGTTAGTGAGTCTGTGAGTGCTCACATGGGTGAATGAGTGGCTTTGTTGAGAGGGTATTGGGTGTGTGAGTGGCTGTATAGGTTAGTAAGTCTGTGTGTTAGAGGCTGTATGGGAGAGTGTTCGGCTGTGTGAGTGGCATTGTGGGTGAGTGCCTGGTTGTATGAGTAGGTGTATGGGTGAATGAAGGGTTGGTGAGTGCCTGTATGAGTGAGTGAGTAGGTATGTAAGTATTGGTATGGTGTTTGTATCCAGCGTAATCATGCGCGAGGACCGTGTTCTTTGAGCCTGCTTTGACATATGGACATTACATTCCACGGTGCGTGACCTCTTGTTGCTATTAGGAACGTTATTGCTTCAGGAGGTTCGTTGTAAGGCTCTTACAGCTTACTTGATTGTTTTCTTTGGACTTCGGAACGACGCATATTGGAAGCATTACAGACCCAACAGGGGTTCACTAACACGGTTCCGGAAGGTTTTTTATATTGAAACACACACATTGGAGCACGTACCTTAGTGTGGAACTGACTCACTGCATCTACACTTTGTCGGCAGTGAGGATTACCTGAGTTTAGTCCTTACATTTTTGGAGATTCTTCACTGACTTTATAGTTCATCGGTCATATCTATTTGATTTGTGATATTATTCAAAACCGATCACTAGCCTTGAGAAAGTCATTGTACTTACTAGGTTTACACGAAACACGTGTTGTATGTGTTGGAGGAACAATAAAAACAACATCATGCAGTGAAGCTTTTTGGACTGTTCATCTCATCCTTTGGAAACTCTGGATACTCTGTATTGTATAAGGACTCTGGGGAATGGTTTTATTCAGCGACATCGGTCCTTGAATTTTGGCTTGTGTTTAGGACCTATTACATTGTCTATGGGTGTACTGCATCAGCTGATTTTTTTGTGAATTTTCCAGCAGATTGTGCTTTCAATCTGCTTACGGCACTTATGGGTAGTAAGTGCTTATAGCCCACCTAGCACCCCGCTGTACTTACAGCCATTGCTTACTTATCATGCCATTTATTTGACTTGTTGAAATTTATCTCCTGTTTGATGTGCAGTCCTTTCACAAGTTGGGAACACGACTACCTTCTTGTATAATTAAGTATTGGTATGGGTCTGTGAATGGGTATGTGAGTAGATGTATGAGAGGTTTTATGGTGTGAGAGGGTGTGAGAGTCATTCTGTGGATGATGTCATCAGTAATGTCATTTGTGAGGTCATCAGTGATGTCGCTGACCATGTCATGAGTGGTGTAATATGTGGGGTCATAAACAGTGCATTGCGTGGGTGTATTTGATAGTTAGCTCAGGTAACCATAACTGCTGAATTTCAATGATTTTTCTATGAGTGAAATTTGAACCTAACTATAACGTCTCTGTAGCCTTTGGTTTTTCCTAACTGTGACATCTCTGTAACATTTGTTTCTTTCAGTGAATTTCTACTTTTATCATTCTGTTAAATATTTTTACAATTGTGACACCTAATCGGAGACATCTAGGCACTGCAGTGATACAGAGGGATGCATACTTTTTTAGTTATTAAAGAGCCAGCTTTTCAGAGCCTTTCTGAAAGATAAAAGATTCAGCAGTGATTTAATATGCGGGGGAAGGGAGCTTTAGAGTTTTGAGGCCCCAGCTATAAAGCTTCTACTGCCCCAAGAAGAGAGCCTGAACTCACAAACAATTTCATTACATTCCTGGTGTTACTTGAGCATAGTGTTCTCTCAAGCTGGTACCATCTGAGCCTGTCTTTGAGAAATTTGGGGCAGGAGATGTGTAATACCCTAAATGTGATAGACAGAGCCTTAAAACGCACTCTTTGTTTTACTGGAAGCCAGTGAAACTTCCGTAAGGCAGGTTTACCCAGTTGAAATTTCAAAATCTTCAGCAACAACCCAGCCCTTGCATTTTGGAGGGCCTGGAGCATATTGGCATCCTGCATTCACATGTTGAGATATAGACTGTTGAAGTAATCAAGTTTTGCTAAAACTAGGGCTGTGACCACAGTTGTTTGTTAGGTGGGATAAATCCTTTTGATAATCTTGAGTGTGTAAAAGGATGCAGATATGGCCGCATTCACTTGTTCACAAAATGTCAGTTTATAGTCTGTAAGGATCCGTAAGGACTCCCAAGTTCTTTACTTTGCTGGCTGGAGATGGTAGTGCATCTAGCTCAGAAGGCCTACAAGATGGAGTCCAGAAAGAAGTATCCCTCTTAGAAAGAAGGACCTCTGTCTACTGGAATTTAATTTGAGACATTTAAGGTACATCCAGTCAGTAATAGCCAGCATACAGTTGTAAAAGGTCTCACAGGTATTATTGCGAAGGTATTATTGCGAAGATCGGAGAAGGATACAACTATTTGTGTATCACCGGTGTAAGATGTTAAAGAGAAGCTGAATGATTTATTCAGAGAAGCCAGGTTGTGACATACATATTAGGGACATTTGGGCTTAATGAAGACACCTGGGGAAACTCCATACAACAGGACAAAAGGTTTAGACACAAAATCCTTTAGAGCTACAAACTACCCTTTCACTATGCCTGCCATTTTCCAAGATGTACCTAAATTCCCTCTTGGCTGCAATCAGCGCGGTCTCAGTGCTGTGACAGCTTGTAAAACCAAATTGAGTGTGCTCCTGGAGCTCCTGCATCTCAGTTGCTGATTTAGGACCTTTTCAATGAATTTTGCAAGAAAAGGCAACCTGGAAAGGTGCCGATAAGATTTAGGGTCACTCGAGTCTAGGCTAGGTTTCTTTATCAGGGGTGGATAGATGCCTTTTTCCATATTGTCAGAAACTGTCCTATCTTTATCTCTGATTGAAGGTTGCAGAGAGGTGCTTGCCAATGATTTCGAGGGCCAGGTGCACAATGGTGGCAGGGCAAGGATCAAGGGGCGAGCCTGACTTCGTGATTCTATTCAGGTCAGTTACTTGCTCTTCCATCATGGAGGTAAACTCAGAGAGAATGCAGTGAGCCTTCTTATGGCTACAAGCCCTATGCTCTTCAGCAGGCAAGGAAGGAGATTGCAAGACTTTGCTAAAGATTTGTTAAACTTTATTTTGAAAGTGAAAAGCCAAGGTGCTACACAGAGAAGAAATGCCTTCTTTAGTATTGTTAGAGGACAAATTAGAGAGGTTCTTTACTGTCATAATTATTTATTTGCCTCAACTTTTAGATGACTCTATTTACTGGATGAAATAAAGGGATTTTTCTTCCCTTATCATGGTCTTGTAGGCTGCAATCTCCTGTTTGAATTTCTCTTTTTATGTCGACTATATTCTTTCCTACAGATTCTTTCTTGCTTCCTGCATGTTTGTTCTTGCTGTTTAAATCTTTCAATGAACCATGGAGCCAAACGGTTGCATCATGGGGGGGCGGGGGTAAACATCTTAACAAGGGCTGGTGAGTGGACCAATGAGCTAAGTCATTTATGGAAGTTAGAAGTAAGGGTCTCAAGATCATCTGCCTGTTCTTGCTATGAGTCTCGAAGAAGCAGGTTGAGCTGGACAGGGTCTATTTTGGACCATTGGCAGTGAGTTTGTGAGAGGGAAAGATCTGGGGGGGACTGGTCAAAAATCCATTTCCAACTATAACATCCCTGTAACCTTTGTTGTTAAAGTGAATTTCTAAGGTTTTTAAAGTCTATTTCGTAACTGTAATGACCCTGTAACCTTTGTTTTTTTAAGTGAATTTCGATGTTTTTATAACTACTAGGCATGTTTGCACAGAGGTGGAGTAAGGGGGTGAGGCCTCCGACCAGCTGTCAGCAATCCACTCTGTGGGACTTGCTGCTGGAGAGAGGAGGGCTTCCTGGCCTCCAAAGACCCTCAGCATCCAAAGGGACCTCATCCCCCAACAAGTAGTGCATGAGGAGGCATGTTTGCAAAGTGGTGGAGAAAGGGGGCAGGACCTCTGACAATCTCTTAGCAATCCCACTGTGTTGGACTTATTGGAGGTAACAGGAGGGGTTAATGGTCCCCAGGGACCCTCAGCAACCAAGGAGACTTCATCCCTGAAGCAGTAGTGCACCAGGAGGCGTGTTTGCAGAGTGACCGAGTAAAGTGGTTTGGCCTCCCTGGAGCTCTCAGTAATCCCGCTGTGTGGGAACTACTGGATGTAACAGGAGGGGTTGTTGGCCCCAAGGATCCTCAGCATCTAAGGGGACTTCATGGTTTGAAGTGTTGGCAGCTAAATAGATCTCAGCATGAGATTGAGAGGGTTCGCGGAGCCTTCGTGTCCCTATATATACAAATTTGAATTTACCTTAATATTTCAAAACCTACTGAATGGATTTATGCCAATTTACAAAAAGGTTACTTTCTAGACCAACAGCTACCTCTCTGCCAAATTTGGTGTAATTCCGACCAGCAGTTCCGTCTGTAGTCGTGTCTAAAATCTCTATGGGATTTAAACTGTGGAAAATATGTTTTGGAACGCGCCTCTTTTTCTCAGACCCCCCTTGATGGATTACCAGTTTCAAGACAGCAACTGGAGTGAGCATATACTAGTTTTTGAAATTTCACAAGGATTCGTGAAATGACGCCAAAGTTATTGGCAAATGAAAAAACACTTTTCCTATGGAAACAAGGTACTAACTATAACTACCTACTGGTGACCACCATTAGGGTTGGTAGATATAGTTAGATCAATATTTCCATGGGATAAGAATTTTTTTACTTGCATATATCTTTAGCACCGTTTGAAGAATCATAACAAATATTCCCCCAAAAAAGTGTGCTGGTGATTCTAGTTGTGCATGGAAAGTTTCAGGTTGATCAATCAAGCAGGGACTAAGAAAAAGGGGTTGGTCCAAAAAAGTGTGTTTCTGATGTTAATTCCCTTAGGGGCTTAGAACACGACTACAGCCCAACCCACTGGACGGAATTACTCCAAATTTGACCAAAAGGTAGCTTTTAGTTCGCAAATTGCATTTGGTGTAAATCCTCTCAGTGTTTTTTGAGAAATTGAAGGAAATACAAATTTGTGGGGTCCTTGGGGCCGTTCTGGTCCTGATGTTCATTTCACAGAAATTAAACCTCAATGGGAAGTACTTACAAATATAAATATAGCAGATGCCCCCGTGGAAGGGCCACGTCTGTAAAGGACAAATAATCCTAACTCCTGGGCTTGGGAAGGCAAAGCAGGTGTGTTTTCTCTGCAATTTCATATTGATAACGATCCGAAATCCTTTGTGGAGATGAATGCATAGATCTATTGGAGCACAATCCGTGACAAGCGGATTCTTTGTTGTCCTGTTCCGGTCCATGGTTCTCTCTTTAAATTGCGAGGAGTATGCAAATGTGTAAATCACCTCGAGGCTTCCCCGTTTGGCCCCGCTCACCTTAATAGTATACAAAGGTCTTCCTGTCTTTTGCCAGTATGATGAACAGCTTAACAAGTGGCCCAAGTGCATTTCCTGCCAATTTGGTAATGAGTTCTTGATGCTGAGGAATATGAGGACATCTCCACCAAACAAAGAAGCACTTACTTCTTATAGTTAAGAGGAAGGACCCTTATTTATTGGATATTTACCTCTTTGTAGTCTTGTTGTCTTCTCTATAGGTGGATTCATGACACATATTTCTGGATGAAGACGCGCCATGAACAATCTCATTGCCAAAAAGCAACACAATGTCACTGTTGACATTTAATTGTGCTCTTATTACCAGCTGTAGTGTAGAATATGTACTAGACTATCACTTAGAAATTAACCAGTAGAAAGAATTCCACTTGGGTAGATATTTTTTGCAAAATGTTGGACTCTTTTTGGATAAAAGGGTAGGTGCAGTTGTGGCCCAGCTATTGACACACTCACATAGATTTTTAGATACCCACTCACACACTCATACACTCACACACCTAATGACAGACCCACTCAGACACTGATACACCCATTTACAGACCCACTCAGACACTCACACACCCACTCACAGACCTATTCAGACACTTTCAATCGAACTTATAGACCCACTCTGACACTCGTGCACCCACTCACAGATGCACTCAGACACTCTCACACCCACTCCCAAACCCACTCAGGCACTAATGCACCCACTCACAGAGCCACTATAACTTTGATATGCCCTTCATGAACATCTCTTACCCCATTTTATAATTGTTTAATAAGTTTGCAATGGGAGCCAGCTATTGGTGTAGCTCGCCCCTCATGGTGTACACTAATATGTTTATTTCTCTAGTTGGGATTTTTATTTCTGGTTTGTTTATTGCTGGAATGTCCTCAGGCATTGTTTTGCCCGGGATGGGTGGGTGGAGGGGTTTGGGTAGGGATTCATTTCTCTGTCTTTGAAATTATGCCACCTTGTGAGAGTCTTTGTGATATCGCAATCAGAAGTTCCTGCTGAATATGCCTAGAGCTGATTTCACAACGACCCGGGATCTTGAGGGGCCCTTCATGACTTGGAATATCAGAGGCATTAATTATCTCCCCAAAGGCAAGTTAGTACTGCAATATTTGGTCAGGCATGGGGATAAAATAGCTTTTTTTACAGGAACCACACCTATCCACGGGCACCTTCCTGACCTTTGCCTCAGCATGAGACCCACATAGCTTCTTCTCTAACTACAGCTTGTGTTCCCGCAGTCTGTATATTGATTCACAGCTCAGTCCACTTTACACTCATTGATAGTTTCTCTGACACTCAGGGGAGGTAAGTGGCCACAGAATGCCGCCTAACGGCCCAGTCAGTGCTACTGTTGAATATCAATGTGCCCAATGTTGATTCTTTCAAACTTTGAAGGCACTCTTTTACAGGATGGATACGGCAACATTATGATTTGGGGCAACTTCAACCTATGTATCAATCCAGGACTGGACTCCTCAGCTGCAGTCCCGACCGGTAGGCCATTTTGCATGACACTTGCACCTCGTACTCCCTCAGAGTGGCACCACCGACAAACTCAGCTTCCAGGTATACTTTTTATCCACTCCCCATGGCACTTGTTCACATCTAGATTATTGGTTCCTCTCTCCCTCCACTCTCCCATGGCTTGGTGAGGTGATGTGCCAACCCCGCACGTTATCAGATCATGCTCTAGTGTGCGTGCTTCTTAATTTCCCAATCCCCAGTTGCTCAATGAGGGTGTGGCGCTTTCCCAGTCAGTCCCTTATGGACTCAGTTTCCTGCATGGACCTCCACACTGCCGTCACAGATTACTTTGATTAAAATTAGGGCACAGTTGCCACACAGGTCACCCTTTGAGAGTCCTTTAAGGCATATATCCATGGAATGGCGATCGCCCCACACAGCAGTATAGTACATGACATATGGCGGTCTTTGGTACGTGTGGAGGATATCCTTCGGCATCTGAACTCTGTGGCCTGGGGGGATATAGCCAATGATGGTTTACGTCTCTGAGCTGAAGCACTGGAGGAATTTTGGGACCTCGTGGACCGCAAGGTGCAGTTAATGGGGAAGTACGCGAGAGCTCGGCAGTATGGTAAGGTGAGCACCCAGGCCGCACCTTGGTGAAACTGCTCCGGCCGCAACGGGGAAGCGACTACATATCAGAGCTCGCCTTTGAGGACGGCACATGATCTATAGACAGAGGGAGATCCTGGTGGACTTGCTTTGGGATTATACACAGCTCTATGGCTCTAGATATGTCTAGAAGGGTAGTGGTCTGGCAGAATATCTTTCTGAAATCACCAGGGTTTGGCTGTCACTCTGCAGCAACAGTTTCTCAGGGGGCCAATTTCAGTAGAGGATATTGTATCCACAATGGATTCCATGTATGGGTTGAGAGCTCCTGGTTTGGCCGGCCTTTTCGCGTATTCTATAGGATTAACAATCATTTGCTTGCTCCCCGCCTCTGGAACTTTATGCTGAATCCCTAGAAGCGGGAGAGCTCCCCCCACATTACATGAGGGTATCATGGTCCTGCTATTAAAGCCTGGAAAGGACCCACAGCATTTTCAGTCCTACAGACGACTGTCCTAACTGAATTTGGATAATAAAATTCTAGTGAAGGTATTGGCAACTTGATTGTTGCTTCTTCTCAAAACCATTATCTCTCTACCCCAGTCAGGGTTTGTTCCCCACTGCTCTAACTATATAAATTTGCGCACGTTGTTCTCCATGTTCAGTAGATTTTCCCCGGATGATTCGGCTGCCATGGCCCTGCTTGACATGGAGTAGGCCTTTGATTCACTTGAGTGACCTTTTCTGTGGCTAACGCTGCGAAATCATGGTCTCCCACACGGCTTTACATCTCTAATTCAGCTTCCTTACTCTCATCCAATGATCCACATTCTTGCCAACAGCTCTCTAACTGAACCGTTCACGCTAGCTAGGGGCAAGAGACAAGGGTGCCCACTCTCCCTGCTCCTATTCATTATGGCGGTGCACCCAGTTGTCCGACACCTACAGGAGAAGCATATCTAGCGTGGGTTGCAGTTTTACACCAGCCCGCTGTTACTATCGTTCTGAGCGAATGACATCCTGCTTTTCCTTTGACGCCCTACCTGGAACCTGAGACCGGTATGTGAGAGATGCAAAGATTTGGACTATTCTCGAGCCTCCAGATTAACTGAAATAAGTACTTATTTTATTTTAAGAATTTGTAAAGTGCGGCTGTCACCATTGCAGGCATCCTGGCGCTAACAGAACCCCAAATAGAAGCAGAAACAGCAAAAATTCCGGGGGAGAAAAGGCTAGCCAGGGAAAAGCCAAGTTTTCACCTTTTTCCTAAACTGCAGAAGTTCGTTGGTGGCCCTAATCTCGATGGGGAGAGTATTCCAGAGTCTGGCGGCAGTCACCTGGAAGGATCTACCACCATTTCGGACCTTCCTAAATCTGGGAACGACTACCAGTTTGGCATCAGATGAGCGAAGCTGTCTGGTAGGTGCATACCAAACAAACTTGGATCTTAAAGGGGCTGGACCGCACCCGTGGAGAGCCCTAAAAACTATACAGAGGGCCTTAAATTGGATCCTCTGTCTAAGAGGAAGCCAGTGTAGTTTTGCCAGGGCAGAAGGTCCATTAGATCTCCTAGGCAGCCCCAAAGCCAATTTAGCCGCCGCAGATTGGACCCTTTGGAGTCTGTCCAGTAGATACTCAGGGGACCCGAGCAGGAGGGCGTTACAGTAGTCCAACCTGCTCAGGATGGTACATCTAACCACTTGGGCACGGGCGTGGAGGGGTAAAAGGGGCAGAACCTTCCTAAGTGAGCGAAGGATGGCAAAACACCCGGCCGATGTTTTCTGTACATGGGTGTCCATACTAAGCCCGTGGTTCAACATGACCCCTAGGTTGCGGACAGTGTCCGCAGGCCGTACGGTGGAGCCGGATTCCGGGGGCCAGAAATTGTTAGGAAACGGTCGAGGGATCCTCGTTCCAGCGTTGAAAAGCACTTCAGTTTTCCCGGCATTAAACTGAAGCGAGTTTGCCTTTAACCAGCTTGACGTGTTCCTTAAGCAGTTATGTAGGACCTCTGCAGAGATGGACTCCTCTCCTTCCAAGGAGAGAATCATCTGCGTGTCATCGGCATAATTAACAATTCGAATGCCGAATCCTTTAATAAGCGAGATTAGTGGCCTGAGGTATACATTAAAAAGAATAGGGCTGATGGCCGAGCCCTGAGGCACTCCATGCAAGACCGGGGAAAAGGATGATTGAAAAGGAGGCACTGACCCCCTGCTGCCTGTCCTGCAGGAAAGAATGGAACCAACGCAGTGCCGAGTCTCTCACTCCTGCCTCAAACAGCCACCTCAGCAAGATCTTATGATTTACTGTGTCAAAGGCGGCAGACATATCGAGCAGGATCAAAAAAGATGCCTGACTTCTGTCTGCACGCCTTTGAAGTTCATCCATAGCGGTGATGAGGGCTGTTTCGGTTCCATGGGCAGGCCGAAAGCCGAATTGATCCTCGTCAAGTAGTAGAAGTTGTTCCAAGTGGGTGGAAAGAGTGTTGCTAACCACCCGCTCAACTATCTTGGCGGGGAATGGCAGCAGTGAGATGGGCCGATAGTTTTTTGAGCACTCAGGATCCAAGGAGGGTTTTTTTAGCAGGGGGGAGACTAACGCCCGTTTCCAGTGAGCAGGGACGGTACCGGTCACCAAGGATTGATTGCAGATAAGATAGAGTGGAGGAAAAAACTCATCTGCAAATTCCTTCCAGATTTTGGGGGGGACCGGGTCCAAAGGGGAGCCGGAAGCAATCCCACTCGCTATATTGGAGAAATTTTCAAAAGTAAGCGGCAGGAACCTGAGCAATGACCTTTCCAAAGCCAGAGCCGAGTACAAACTATTTCAACTGACTGAGGCTGCTCAGCAATTCTACGGTGACTTCCCACTATGTTGGTGTTCTGACACGGTTAAATATCACGGTGTCCACCATGATAAGGAGAAGGTTCTCCGCCTTAACTATGGCCCGGCGTTGGAAAAATTAACATTGCAAATCGAACGATGGATCAAATTGCCATTATCAACAGCGGGGCACATCGTGATAATTAAAATGGTCGTCCTGCCTATATTTCTATATCTGTTTCTTAACATACCCATCCCTCTTACCAATGCTTTGTTCGCCACCTTGGGGGGCTACTGTTGAGATTGATTTGGGCCGGTCACAGACCATGTGTAGGTTGGTGTATGCTGACCCTCCCTTCTGCGTGGGGTGGATTTATTATTATCTTTAATATTTAGCAGCCCAGTGCCAGTATGCGTACCATTGGTACGACAGGGATGCTAGACTTCCTTACAGCTGGATCGGAAGAGACCTGGCCCGCTCCACGCCCCTCAATGTTATTCTTACCATGAGTCTACCCCTGGACCCCTGAGACATTAAGCCACTCTCTATCACTTGTTGGGCGTGCCGCTGATTGCAACGGTTCTTGGAAGCAGAGCACCTGTACTCACCTGCACTCCCACTTGCAGGCAACCGATGGCTCCCCACAATGGTAGACTCCCCTGTCAAGCACATGCTCTGTAGATGTACATTATACACTCTTGGAGATCTGTTCCCTGAGGGCCATGCTATCTCCTCATCAGAGGATGCCCGTTTTACTGACGCCACACCGTTGGACAGATTTATTCTACATCATGTGCAGAGCACCCTGAGGACTGACGTCCTCACCTAACCCATTGCTCCTGACGATTTTACTCCCTTCACCATCCTCATCGTGGATGACACTGGTGAACACCTAGTTTCCAAACTGTACCATACCTACCTAGAATTGCTGCCCACTGTGAATGGCCGACTGGGGGAGGCCTGGTCAGAGGACCTTCAGTGCCCCATACCAGATGACATTTGGTATTATTATAGTGCACAGACCAAGCTGGTCTCCACCAACCATAGACACAAACTGCTACATTTTAAATTCTTAAAATGTACATGCATGACACTTAGCCTCCAGGCCAGGATTGACCCATCCCATCCATCGACCTTCCCCAAAAGCCATGCCACTGCTGCAGATTTTCTACATTTGGCTTGGTTGTGCCCCCATATAGGTAGTTACTGTATTTACATATTTGCGTACATCTCCTAAATGGTGGATATAGCACTATCACCCAACCCCATGCTTGCGCTACTGGGCTATGTGCACGACAACCCAATGGTTTTTTGTATTTGCACTCCTTCTTGCAAAGTGTGAGTATTCTATGCACTGGGGAAGTACATGAAACCCCACTATAGTGTAATAGCTCAGGAGTCTTGTTTTTTGTGACACAACCAGTGAACTATATGCCCCGATGCAACCACCAATGTTCCGTCCTCGAGATGTCTGGCAGCCCCTGCACAAGTATCTACTACACTCTAATATGACTGACATCGACTGACATCTTGGGACATAAGTCTTTGCATTGTGTAACTGTCAGCAATGCCACTGCTGTGCACTCAAACAACCGGTGCAATGTTGATAAAACTCCCCCTCTGGGTCCACTAAGGTCGTTGCCACCCTTAGATACCTAAAAACATTACACGCAAACTCAGCCCACGGGCATCTCCCCATAGATAGGACCTGGACCATGTTGCCTGTTATGATTTTTGTATTAGTGTATACAAGTACAAATATCCCTGTTCATTTTTTGCCACAGTTACGATATGTATGAATTGCCAATATATGTGGCGTGCATATTGTACTGAAAACGATAAATAAAGTTTTAAAAAATAAAACATATTACATCACTCATGACAGAAATGGTCAGTGACATTACTGAGGACAACGCTGATGACATCGCTGATGGCCCTGACCCTCTATGCCTCCCTGCCTAGAGTGTCAAGGTATTCCGTTTGGGTTTTTTGTCTTTTGTCCTTGGAATTGGGCCAAGTCCTAAGATGGCCACCATTCCTGTTTGAAGTGGTGGTAGCCCCAATAAAGAATACAAAAAATATCCTGCATGTATAATAGTTTAGTAGGCATAATTTCTCGCCCTCTCTAGGAGTCCAAAGGAAGTCAAGAGACAACAAGGACTATCAACACAGCTGAGGTACATGCACATATATTAAACAGAGATCCAAAAATGGGAAAACTCAATAAATGTTATAATTTTTATTGTCAATATTAGGTATAACATAATTCAAATATTGTGTAGTCACATCTGTGAATGCTTACATATAGATAGATAAAGACAAAACATAGAAAAACGACACCAAGGATGAAAATGTCACAACCTCTAATCAAAACTTCCACACATACCACATTCTTATAACATCCAATAAACATATTCTAAAAACAACAACAAAATATATAATGGTCAAGAGAACCAGAATCTATGCAGTATTCAGAAGGGCCTAAGATAGTAATAAATCCTTCTGTTGGAATAATTATGATATCATTAATCTCTATGTAATGAGTTTGAGCTCTCTCCAATAGCTTTTTCGATTATTAACAAAACAATGACTATATACAGGGGTCTCCAGAGCTTGTGCTGATGTGCATTTCAGTGATGACCCGAGTATTCAGGTTGCACCTTCTTCAGGGCACTAAAAAAATAAGGTGATCAGAGGGTCTTGGGGCCAACAGTAGACAGATACTGAAATAGTGAAAAAGTATACATATTCTTAGATATGTTTATTAGCTCCAAAAATGGAAATAGCTAAATAAAATAACAATAACTGAGGTGTAGAAAGAGGCATATAGTGCTTAGAACCTGGAAAGAGAGGCAAGGAGAAGAAAAAGATTGTGCGACAAAGACAGATGAACCGTATTGTCAGGGGTATGAATCTCAGAAAGCAAAAAGTGACTTGCCATACAATCCCCAAGATAAAGAGAAGACATAGAAATACCCGGTGGATATAATGAAAAATTGTATGTGCTATAATAAAGTCAAAGATTAGACCAGTAGACCCTTCCTCAAAAATGGAAATGAAACCTCCATGTGGGCTTGCGATCGGACACAAAAGTGGACTAACGGATCCCAGAATCGAAATGAATACTTGCCTGTCCAGTAAAGAGGACTAACCAAATCAAGGAGCTGATGCAACGGGATGCACAGGGAATTAATAGAAACCCTGCATGTGAAAAGTCTTCCTGTATTTGCCTAATAAGAATTAATATAGATTAGCCCAAAATTGTTGAAGGAGACATATAAAAACAAAAAGGCATCCATAAGATCACGCTTGGGGATCAACATAGAATACCTTGGTAGTGATAACAGGGCAGCATGATGCAGAAATATAAGGTGGCTTCAGTGAACGTAACAGTTTGTCAATTAAGAGATGGCCTGGATCTGTGTATCTTTGAGCACACAATAACTCACATACACGGATGTCAGCTCCAAATCAAAACACTTGCGAATTTATCTGGGGAACAAATCAAGACATGAACCGAAGAAAGGCATGCTTAAATATGACAGAAGGATCTAAGAATTAAATAAGAATCAGGATGGGAATCCTCAGAAAGCCTATAGAGATGGGCAGAGGTGGGCGTGTAGATCAATTATTTCAAACAAACATATAAGAATGAGCAGGTGCCGAATTAAGCCAAATCAACCCAACAGGTATTAAAAAATATGCCTCACGGCCATTCAAAAGGATCAAGCATACAGCGTGCCAAAGTATAAAATGGGTGGCCAGTAGATAGGCCCTATGCAGAACCAAGAGGTATGAAAGAACCGGGTCTCACAGAGTGAGAAGTCCAGTAAGGTTAGAAAAGTAGAGAAAGACTTCCCAACCATCCCTAACCAGAGTTTAAAGCTTACCAATAATGGCAGGTGGGAACGCCAGTCCAGATCCTCCAACACATCACTCTACTAAAAGGATCTCCACAAGAAATGACCGCCTGCTGTATGCGGAATAAGTGACATATTATCTGGAAGTACTCGGAATCAGCTGACTGCGATGGAACAAAAAAAGCAGACAAAGGTATGAAATGTGAAGAAAGAGGAAGAAAAGCGCAGAAAGAAGCAAGAAAGATGCAGAAAGAGGCAACAGATGTCTAGAAAGACGAAGAAAACTGCAGGAAGAAGCAAAAGATGTTCAGAAAAAACCAACAGAGGAGCAGAAAGTCCTCCTGTGTCCCCAACTTTTTGCTGACGGGTACTGGTGGTAACTGACTCTGCCTAACCAGGCCTAGAGCCAGTACTATGCAAAAAGGCAGTTAGAATACAGTGAAAACACCTACATACACTAGGGAACGCTATGCGTTGCGTACCCCTGTTATTAGCATGACCTCCTCTGCATTTGCCATGAGTTAGTGCCTGGGTCATTGCATGAGTACATGTGAAGTGACTGGATGATTAGAGTGCTGCAAGGACAGTGCATAGTGATTTTATAATTGCTTGGGTTTTGGTGGAGTAATTGGAAAAGTTCATGATGCTGGATGGGTGATTGGAGGAGTGCATGGGTAGTAACAGGCGGGATGCTGGAGTGCATGGGTACTACCTGGGTAATTGTAGGAGTGAATTAGTACTATGTAGGTGGTTAGAGGTCTGCAAGGGTAGTGCATAGGGGATTGTAGCAGTGATCAGTTAGTGCCTGGATCATTTCATGAGTACATAGCTACTGACTGAAACATTAGAATACCGCAAGGAGAGTGCCTTAGTGAATTTATAACTCCAGGGCTAACCAGAGGCAATGTGTAAAGTATTTGTACCAACACTCACAGTAACACAGTGAAAACACCACAAACTGACTCCACAACAGTTTAGAAAAATAAAGGTATTTAATCTAAACTACACAAGACCAAAACGACAAAAATCCAACATACACAGTTCAAGAATATGGTTTCAAAAGAGTTCTTAAGATTGCGATAAAATTCTTCAAGTTACGATAAAATAATCCACAGATGCGTGAAAAGTTCACAGTTGCGTCACATTTACTCACAGTACCTTTTAGTTGCAACTAAGTTCCAAAAGCAGGAGCTGGTGCGGTGGAAAACAAGCAATGCGTTGCTCCTGAGACCCTGGGGAGGCGTTTGCAACAGCCCCGCTGCAGCAGCGGTCGTGTTGCGACGAATCCGGTCTGTATGGGGAGGAAGGCCACTTGTATGGATTCCGGTGCGGAGGTTCCGTAGGAAGTTTGTTCTCGCAAAAGGCACGATGCGACGATCTTTGGAGTTGCGACGATCTCCGGGGCGACGATGTGCGGACCAGCGGTGATCTTCTCTCTCGCAGCTCCTCGACGCGATGGTTTCTGCGACGACACTCCCAGCGACGTGATGCAGTCCGCAAGCAAGCGGTGCGGCGATCTCACCTAGCGACGGCAGGCTCTGCGACGACACTCGCAGGGATGTTAGACTTTCCCGCACCGGTCTGGTGCGTTCCACAAACGAAGGATGCGATGGCTCTGGCAGCGGCAGCAGGTGTTGCGACGATCTCGGCCTTCGTAGAGGCGGGAATTTCCTCACACTGTCGGGGATGCGCTCCGCAGCGAGCAATGCGATAACATTTTAATTGCAAAAGTCTCTCAAGCTTAGTTTCAAGCGTCCCAGCACAGGTACAACTTCTAGAGCCCCCACAACTGGATCAAGCACTCTAGGAAGGACAGAACTCTCTCAGCAGAGTTCAGAGAAGCTGGGTGTTAAGTCCTTTTGTTCCTGGGACTTCAGAACAGGGAGCCAGCTCTTCTTAGGCCCTTGGAGATTCCTTCAAGACAGGGGACACAGCACAACAGCAACGTCCTTCCCCTCTCCTTGGCACCAAAGCAACAGGTCAGTCCAGCAGAGCAACAGCAGGACAGTCTTCCTTCTTCAGTTTCAGCTTTCTCCTTGACAGACGTTCCTTCTTGATTCCAGGATGATCTAATTTTCTGTTGTCAGGGGTCCTGTACTTATACCCCTAAAAGTCTTTGTTCTCTTTGTGCAAGTGGGCCCTGAGCCCGGTCTGAACCAGTTCTGGGTGTTGCTTGAGCACTTTGTTTGCCTGGCTTCTCCTTTCCTTTCAGAGTGAGGGGCAGGGTCGTCAGCCACCCAGCAGGAGGTGGAGCCAGCATTGTGGAAGGCAGGCACAGCCCTATTCAGGCCCAGATGCTATCTCCTCCCACCACTCAAGTTGCAAATGCAGTCATTCAGCCTAGGGTTGACTCAGCCAGTCTCCTGGGGAATCCCCAGCCCCTGTCACTCTCAAACCAGACAGTCAATACACAAACAGGCCAAGGCACACAGTCAGTGCTGCAGGCCCACTAGTAGCATTTGTCATCACCAGCCCTGGCACACCCAGTGCACTTTACTAGGGACTTCATGGTGATACAAATATGCCAATCATGTATATCCAATTACAATACAATTTACACAGAGAGCATATGCACTTTAGCACTGATCAGCAGTGGTAAAGTGCGCAGAGTCCTATTGCCAACAGCCACGGGTCAGGGAAAATAAGGGAGGAAGAAGCAAAAAGTTTGAGGATGACCCTGCAAGAAGGGCCAGTTCCAACAGCGGAGTAATTGGAAAAGTTCATGATGCTGGATGGGTGATTGGAGGAGTGCATGGGTAGTGACAGACGGGATGCTGGAGTGAATGGGTACTACCTGGGTAATTGTAGGAGTGAATTAGTACTGTGTAAGTGGTTAGAGGTCTGCTAGGGTAGTGCATAGGGGATTGTAGCAGTGATCAGTTAGTGCCTGGATCATTTCATGGGTACATAGCTACTGACTGAAACATTAGAATACTGCAAGGAGAGTGCCTTAGTGAATTTATAAGTGCTTGGGTATTGGCAGAGTGCTTGGATTAGTACATAGTAGTGGCTGACTGACTGGAGGAGTGCACGGGGAATGACTGGGTAATTGCATGAGAACATGGGTCCTGATTGGATGATTAGAGTACTGCAAGGAGAGTGTATGGTGAAATTATAAGTGCTTGGGTTTTGGCAGAGTGATTGGATAAGTACATGGTGCTCGCTGGGTGATTGGAGGAGTGCATGGGCAGTGACAGGGTGATGGCTGGACAGCATCGGTAGTCTCATGGTATTATAGCAGTGCATGAGTTAGTGCATGGGTCATGGTATGAGTGCATGGGTAGTGACTGGATGATTAGATTGCTGCAAGGAGAGTGAACGGTGAATTTATAAATGCTTGGGTCTTGGCGGAGAGATTGGATAAGTACACACGTGTCACATCAGGCCCTGCCCTCTCCCTTCACCACTGTGAAAACGAGCCTCCTGGCGGGTTTTAAGTTGGGGGATTAATTACCCTTGAATCCTGAGGGTCCCTGGAGGGCAACTAGCCCACCAGGTACCTCCAGTAAGCACCACAGAGCTGCGTTGCAGAGAGGTGGTCTGAGGCCAAGCCTCTTTTTACACCTCTCTACAACGCAACTCTGTGGCGCTTACTGGACGTACCTGGTGGGCTAGTTGACCCCCAGGGTTCCTCAGGTTTCAATGGGGCTTAATCCCCCATCTTAAAATGCGCCACAGGGTGCATTTGCACACTTGTCACATCAGGTACATGGTGGGCTAGTTGGCATCAGGGACCCTCAGGATTCAAAGGGACTTAATCCCCCAACTTACAATGCACCACCGGGTGCGTTTGCACAGTGGTAAAGGGAATGGGCGGGGCCTGATGTGACAAGTGTGCAAACGAGCCCTGTGGCGCGTTTTAAGTTGGGGGATTAAGTTCCCTTGAATCCTGAGGGTCCCTGGGGTCCAACTAGCCCACTAGGTACCTCCAGTAAGCGCCGCAGAGCTGCGTTGCAGGGAGCTGTAAAAAGGTGCGTTGCCTAGGACCACCTCTCTGAAACGCAGCCCTGTGGCGCATACTGAAGGTGCCTGGTGGGCTAGTGTGCCCCAAGGGACCCTCAGGATTGAAGGGGAATTACTTCCCAACTTAAAACGCACCACCGGGCGCATTTGCAGAGTGTCCTTGTGTGACCCACTGAGCAGGCCTAGGGGGTCAGGGTGTTTCTACCCTACCCCTTTTTCGTGTTTTTAACGTTTTTTCACTGTTTTCTTGTGACTCGGTTCGAGTCACAAGATGGCTGCCAACACTTCCTGGTTTGGAGTGTTGGCAGCCAAGGGAAGATCGTGGTTAGGAGGGTTCGCAAACCCACAGCTGCCCTAGATATCAAAACTTTAATTTTTTTTAATTTCTCAGCAACTACTGAACGGATTTACACTATTTAAAAAAAAAAAAAGGTTGCTTTCTGAACCAAGCACTACCTTTTTGCCAAATTTGGTGTAATAATGTTCAGCAGTTCGGGCTGTAGCCTTGGCTAAAGTTTCCTAAGGGAAATTGATTTTCAGACTTTTATTTTTTTTAATTTCTCAGCAACTACTGAACGGATTTACACCATTTATTCAAAGGTCACTTTCTGAACCAATGGCTACCTTTTTGCCAAATTTGGTGTAATTCCGTTCAGCAGTTCCGACTGTAGCCGTGTCTAAATAACATGGGGAAAACACGTTTTGGGACCCCCCTTTTTTTCTCAGCCCCCGCTTGGCGAATCACCCCAAAACTTTCAAGACAGGAGCTGACCAGAGCTGATCACTAGTTTTGAAAATTCCGCAAAGAATTGTCAACCGGCGCCAAAATTATTGGGAGAATAAAAAACGTTTTTCCTATGGAAAGTAGGTCCTAACTATAACTACCTACTGGGGACCGCCAGTAGGTAATATATACATTATACAGTATATTATATATACAGTAGTAAATTAAAAAAACAAAATTTAATATAATGTAAAATATATTTTTGAAATAGTAGTGTTATCTTATATATATGAATATAGAGACATACACTCACATATTTCTATGTGTATGTTGATATAAGTATATATTTATATATGGTATTAATTGTTACTTAAATGTATTTCATTTACAATATACTACTGTTATGTATTCAAATATTTATGATTTGCTATTTAAAGTCTATATATATATATATAAATATATATGTATTTATTACAAAATGATACTTTTGCATATTTTTTCTAAATTTTTGGACTTACCATTATAAGTAGGAGGAAACAATATTTTTGTAATCAATATTTTTTACACAATATTTCTGTACCGCAATATTGTATAGATTGATATTATGTCAGTGATCCGGTGGGGACTTGTTAGTATGGCACAGATGTTTACTGCTGTCTTATATACCTATTTTGACCCTGCAGTAGATCTCAATGGAGACCCAAGAGGGTTGGGAGGCTCAGGCTTGGACAATCCATTACTGATTTCTATGGCAGACTTTTGAGAGTCGAAGGGCAAAATCTATATGATGCTACAGCTTTTGCTAAAAGAAGTGCAAGAGAGGAAACCTGATTAATACTCCCTGGCTCAAAAATTGGAAGTGAAACTGGAGGCCATGGCAATAAGGACATTAGGATGTTTGAGCGCGCGTCACTCGGAAGTTGAGCAGAGAATATCAAATCTGAATGTCACCACAGCTAAACATACTAAGGGCCTAATTGCAACTTTTGGTGGAGAGGTGGCATGGTGATGCCAAACACCAATTCACTGCTCAACTGAAGGTCTCTGCCAGCCACCTGCCCGATTACAACAATTTTGTGATCTGGCGGGCAGGCGGTGTGACAGTCCCTCTGCAGTGTGTCTTTCAAAGGCGGTGCAATGGGAAGCCACACTGGGTTCCTGCACGCCATGGACTCGAAGGTCAGTTACCTGATGTCTTAAACAATTTCCTGAACTTGGCTGGGATTAAGGGCCTAATTCAATTTTGTCAGATGTGTTATTCTGTCACAACAGTGGCGAATATGCTGTCCGCCGAAATATAAATCCTATTATGTCCTATGGGATTTATATTTCGGCGGTCAGGGCATCCGTCACCATTGTGACGGAATAACCCTTTTGACTAAATCAGGCTCTAAGTTACTTGCAGGGTGAGGCCTTATTTGGTGGAGATTTTAACTCTGTACCTGATTTGAGTTTGGATCCTTGAAGACGTGCAGGTTGCAATAGAAGAGACACATTGGAAAGATCTTTAAAGATATTTCCTTGTGATAGATATGTGGCGAGCAAAGATGGGAGGAGCTAGGTCCCACATGTAATATTCGAAACAGTTTAATACTGCTTTTTGGATTTATATTTTTTGGGGACCTCCTTCCTTTCCTATTGATGATATCTCACACTAATCATGTGGTTTGACGGACCATCTTGTATTTTTTTTTAATGTGCCATCCCAGTACCAAGTAGGTTGAGAGATGGCTGATGGATTAAACAAACATTTTTGAAGAAGACATGATAGATTTGATTGTATAAGTGAAAGTAATCTCCTGCACAACCAATGAGGCCGCAGCAGATATATTTATTATCTGGGAGGCCTCTAAATGTACTATTATGGGGACCCTTATTAATATACAAGCATTCCGGAATAAGAAAAAGAAGGAAGAACTAGCCAAACTGCAAGCCGAAACAGGCAGAGCGTGTCAGACTCCAGGGTCACACAGAACGGATGCCAGGGTGGAGAGGTAAACTGCAACAAAGGAAAGGATAAAAGATTTCTTCCTAAAAAAGGCATTGATCATTAATCAGACATTCTTACAATATGTTTATGAGGTCAGGAAATGTATAGGTTATTTTTAGCCTCGAAGATAAACGAAAGGGCCAACCAAAATCTGATCACTAGAATGAGGAATTCTGAAACTGAGCAGTGCACGTAAAAGTTAGAAGTAATTAAGCATATCTGTTTATTATTATGCCAGTTTGCATTCAAATGAGCAGGTGTAAAGGAGAAGCAGGACGGAGGAGGCAGCATCAATCTTAATAAATGCGACCCGTACTTGGTGCCTGGCAAACAAATGATTGAAAAGGATAGCTATGGGGCCTGTTAAAATTGTTACAGATGTTATATAAAACTCTGAGCCTAACTCATCCTCACCATGGGCTTTTGAATCGGGATCTGACTTTTGGACCTGATTATGAGTTTGGTGGTTGAGATACTCCTTCACAAAAATGACGGCTATCCCATCTGCTAAATTATAAGTTCCATAGGATATAATGCAATTGTAATTTGGCAGAAGGGATATCTGTCACATTTGTGACAGAGTAACCCTGTTATCCAAACTCGTAATCAGGCCCATAGTCTTTCCCGCCTCCCTCTCCAAGATAAGGTTTAATAATATTAAGGCTGCCTTCTCCACTAGGGTGGGTCATTTTAAACTGTTAAAAAAATAATCTAGTTGCTGCTCCAGCGCCCCTTTCAATCCTGCTCATCTGAATAGAAACTGGCATAATAATCAAAAAAGATATTCCTAGTTTCCTCTAACTTTTTAATGCACTGGAGATTTAATGACCTGTACCTAACATTTTAGATGATTTGAGCACACCACCTAAGGTCAGACACCACCAAATTCATTAGCATAAGTTCAAGAATTGAATTATAAAAGTTGGAAGGCAGAATCAAGAAATGATGTGGTTGAAAACTAAATGCTGTCATGTAGAATTTCTGAAAACAAGGAGTTTCTAAGCTTCCTCACACTTAGGTGGCTGTAATACCTTCAACTTTCACTTGTTGGCATTTCTGTATCCACAAAAATGTTGAAATGGCTTCATTCAATATTTTTAAAAAGGAGGCCTATAGCTTACAACGAATGGCTAAAAATAGCAAGGTGAGCATTGGTAAAATTGACATTTTAATCAGAGCTGTCCCACCAATGATGGATGAGGGCAAACCTCTCCATATTTCCAATACATTAGAAACCTTTCTCATTAAGGGTTTAAAATTATTGTTAAACACTCCAGCTCTTCTGAATAAAAAGCTCCCCAAGTACCATTTTGGGCTACTCTGTGATTGTCATTTAACACTAAAGGGAGGGCATCCAAGGTGGTGTTAAACAATAAATATTCCTTTTTTCTTAGTTAATGTTATTGCTGGCTACTTTTGTAAAAATCCTAATCAACTGCAGGGCCCTAATATTATTGAGAATGGTCAGGGTTACAAATAAGACCAGGTCATCCATTTACAGCTTTATTTTTGGGCAAGAGGTAAAGGGAAATGCAATATCTGAGTCCTGTCGAATAAACTGAGCCAAGGGTTCGATAAAAAAGGCAAATAATAGTGGGAAAGATGATAGCATTAACAGGTGCCCCGCTTCAAAGTGATATGATTTGCTGTAAAATATTTTATGATTACCTGTGCTGACACCCCTTGATATAATAGCTGAATAGATCTCGTGAACGGTGGAGGGAACTAAAACTTCCCTATGATATAAAAGAGACACTCTTAATTTACCACATCAAAAACCTTCTCGGCGCCTAGTAGGACGATCATTTTCAGGGTGGTATCTGCTCTCACGATATCTATAAATTATAACATAAAATGAGTATTATAGTATAGGTTTCGGCCACTTATGATGGCATTCTGTTCCCCTGCTATAAGTAATGCGCTACCATATCAATCTGATTGGCTAAACGTTTAGTGTAGACCTTATAATCCGAATTTAAAAATGGTCTTGGTCTATAGGATTTTGGATCTTCAGTCTCTTTCCCATCCTTTAAAAGTTGACTTGAAGCCCCTTCATTAAATGAGCTTGGTTTCTTCTGCCCGGCAAGTAAATGAATTTAAAGGATAGCTATGGGGCCTGCTAAAACTGTTACAAATGTTTTATAAAACTCTGGGCCAAACCCCTCCTCTCTAGGGGCTTTTCCATTGGGGATCTGACTTAAAGTCTCTACCACCTCCCTCTCTGAGATAGGGTTTAATATAATTGAGGCTGCCTCCTCCGTCAGGGTGGGTCATTTCACACTGTTAAAAAAATCATCTATATGCTGCTCCAGCCTACCTTTCAATCCTGCTTGTCTGAATACAAACTGGCATAATAATCAAAAATGATATGCCTTATTTCCCCTAACTTTCCTATGCACTGGAGATTTAATGACCTATACCTCACTTTTTTTAATCATTTGGTGGTTTGAACACACCACCTGAAGTCAAGCACTGCCAATTTCTTCAGCATAAGTTGAAGAATGGATTTAATACAAGTTGGAATTCAGCATTGAGAAATAATGCAGTTATAAAATAAAGGCTGCCATGTAGCATATCTGAACAACAGGGAGTACCATGCCTTTCTCATTCTTAGGCAGCTGTAATACCTTCAACTTCACTTGTGGGCATTTCTGCATCCACCAAAAGGATGATATGGCTTGATTCCATTTTTGTTTTAAAAAAAGAAGCCTCTAGCTTAGAAGGAATGGCTGAAAATAGCAAGAGGAGCATTAGTAACATTGAAATGTCAATCAGAGCTGTCTGCCCAATAATTGATAAGGGCAAGCGCTCAATATTTTCAATACATTAGACACCTTTCTCATCAAGGGTTTAAAAATATTGTTAAACACTTCCACCTGCTCTTCATAATAAAAAAAAACAAGTACCATTTTTCACCTACTCTATTGTTCTACTTTTATACAAAAGGGGGAGCAGCTAGGTGGTGTTAATAAATCTTCAATTTTTTCTTTGGTAATTTTATAGCCGCCTACTTTCGTAAAGATCTTAATCAACTGCAGGGTCCTATTGACATTGAGAATGGTCGGGTTTAAAAATAAGGGCAGGTCATTCGTGTGGAGCTTTATTTTTGGGCAAGAGCGAAAGGGAGATGTAATATCTGAGTTCTGATAAGCCAGGGGTTAAAAAAATGGGCAGATAATAGTAAGTGAGAGAGGACAAGCTTGACGGGTGATCCGCTTAAAATTGGTATAAATTATTTCTTATTTCCTGTGCCTATGCCCCTTGAAATATTAGTTGAATAGATCTCATAAACTGTGGAGGGAACTGAAACTTCCCTACGATTGAAATAAATACTCCCAATTTACGAGATCAAAGACCTTTTTGGTATCTAGTAGGATGAAGACCACCGCGATTGTATCTGCTCTCACCATATCTATAAATTCAAACAGAAAAGGAGAATTATAGTATAGGTTCTTGCCACTTATGATGCCATTTTGTGCCCTGCAATAAGTAATCGGGCTATATTATCAATCGGATTGGCTACAAATTAACTGTAGACCTTATTATCCAAATTTAAAAGCGTGCTTGGTCTATAAGATATCAGATCTTCAGCCTCTTTCCCAGCCTTTAGAATGTTTACTGAAACCCCTTTCTGAAATTAGTCCAGTACCTGCCACCCCGGCAATCCAATGATTAAAAATGATAGTTACGTGGCCTGCTAAAATAGGTAAATCTTTTTATAATACTCTGAGCCGAACCCATCCTCTCTAGGGGATTTTCCATTGGGGATCTGACTTATAGTCTCTACCAACTCCCTCATCAATTATTAGGCACACAGCTAGGATTAAAATGTCAATTTTACCGATGCTCCTTTTGCTTTTTTAGCCATTCCTTGTAACAAAGAGGCCTCCTTTTTTAAAAGGTGGATCAAGCCATATCATGCTTTTTGTGGATGCAGAAATCCCCACAAGTGAACCTGAAGGTATTACAGCTGCCTATGAGTGAGGAAGGCTTGGGACTCCCTGTTTTTCAGAAATACTACATGGCAGCCTTACAACTGGATTGTTTCTCGATTCTGACTTCCAGCTTTGATAATTCCATTCCTCAGCTTATGCTGAAGGACTTGGCAGTGCCTGCCCTTCAGTGATGTGCTCAAGTCCCCAAATCATCTAAAAAATGTGGGTAAGGGTCATACACCCTGCATAGCATGGAAAAGTTATAGAAAATGAGGCATATCTTTTTGATTATTATGCCAGTTTGTATTCAGACAAGCAGGTCTTATGGGGGCGGGAGCAGCAAACAATGTTTTTTAAGAGGTTAAAATGACCTGCCTTGATGGAAGAATCAGCTTCAATCTTACTAAACCCCATCTCTGAGAGGTGAGTGGTAGAGACTATAAGTCAGATCCCCAATAGTTATCCTTTTTAATAATTTGCTTGCTGTGCACCAGGTACCAGACATAAAAGGGTTATGATAAACTTTTTAAAGGCTGGGAAAGAGGCTAAAAATCTGAAATCTTACAGACCAATAACGTTTTTAAATTTGGAATATAGATTCTACATTAAACGATTAGCCAATCGGATTGATAAGGTAGCCATTTTACTTATATTGGGGAATCAGAATGGATTCATAAGGTGTCATAACCTATATTATAATACTCCTTTTATGTTTAAATTTATAGAAATGGTGACAGCAGATACCATTCAGGCAGTGATCGTCCTCCTAGATGCCAAGAAGGTCTTTGATCTTGCAAATGGTGAGTGTCTATATCAAATCATGGGGAAGTTTCAGTTACCTCCCTAGTTTACAAAATGTATTCAACTGTTATATCAAGGCTCATAGGCACAGATAATATTAAAAAATTTCCGGCAAATCATATCACTTTGAAGCCGGGCACCCATCAATGCTGTCCTCACTCCCACTATAATTTGCTCTGTTTTATCAACCCCCAGGATCAGTTTATTCTGCATGACACAGATATCACATCTCCCTTTCCCTCTTGCTAAAAAATAAAGCTGTAGTGTATCACACAGCCTCATTATTAACCTTGATCATTCTTAATTTTAATGCAGTCAATTAAGATTTTTACAAATATAGGAGGATATAAAAGTACAATTCGCGAAGAAAAACATTTATATTTATTTTTGTAACACCACCATGGGTGCCTGGTCTTCAGTATTGAGGGAGAATTATAGAGTAGATCCAAAAGAGCACTTGGGGGTTTTATTCAGAAGACCTGGAGGAAGTGTTTAACAATAATTGAAAACCTTTGATGATAAAGGGTTCTAATTTACTGAAGATATGCAGAGGCTTGCTCCTATCACTTATTGGGGTACAGGCTTTTGTTACAGATGCTACTCTTCCTATTTTTACCCATTCCTTGTAAGTTAGAGACCTCCTTTTTTAAAAAATTTGATGAAGCCATATCATCCTTTTTGTTGATGCTGAAACAGCCATGTGTAAAGCTAAAAGTCTTACAGCTGCCTAAGAGTGAGGGAGGCTCTGGAATCCCTGGAGCATATTTACAAGCCCCTATCACCAACACAACATCACTTTTCTCGATGTTGTGGTGGCGATAGGGGCTCCGCCTTATTCACGCCTCCTTCTGGCACAGGGCTTTACAAAGTGACGCATCTAGGAGATGCATCACGTTGTAAATACCCGCACCATGGCCTATTTTTTGCGCCGCCGCTGCGTCACAAAAGTGACGCAATGGCGGCGTAAAAGAGGCGCAAGGGGCTTGTAAATCTCCCCCACCTGTTCAGCCTCTCCCAGACTCAGAGCATGTGTTGAAGGAGAGCTCTAGTGTTGTCAGGCGACAACAACAATACCTGGGGGCTCAGACTCGGACACAGGCTGAGGGTGGTGGATATCCTGATATCCTGCTATAATGCACTTTCGTCAAGGGCCAGAGTGCCTTTCAAGTTTAACAGCAAATGATGTCTGTTTAGTAGTGTGTACAACTAAAGTTTGTATTATATTCATTGATGCATTCAAACATAAATATTTTAAAGTTATTTGTTACCACTTATTTATGGTAATTTGTACAACACTGTTTGGCTCCATGAGCAGAATAGCTTATAAACATGTTTTTTTAATAAAGACATGCTCGCAAAACATCAACATCTTACAAAGGAAAGCGGGAAAAAAATTATATTATGAAACACGCTGTAATGCGGGAAGAGAACAGCTGCTTAATCATAGCCGAAATGTGCACTACAATTAACACCGACCTTTGTAAACAGATCTCCAAATCACAAATTCAGCTGTCATGATTTAAAAACCAGGAGGAAGACAGACACGTTTCTCAAAAAAGCACACTGACACATTAATTTCCATTGATGCACAGAGTCGATAAACCTCACTCTAACGGACTTCGAAATACAAACTTTTCCAAAAATCACGCCTCAAGCTATGGAACCCATCAACATGCATTTACACATTTCGACCGCGCCGCACCAACACTAATTACAGTGTGAATGGCACTCTAGGTTGAATTTCACTGTCTGTCTACTTTACCGTTTACTATGACGTCATTTTAAGTTAGGCGCCACGTGTGTCGGCCAGGGGCCGTGTGTCTCCACAACACTTGCATTCAATGTAGCACTGCAGTACTTGCAGAGCTGCGAGCACCTCTTAACCTCTGCATGCTGGGAGAAGTGCCACTATGCTCACAGCTTGCTTAGTCGATCATGCGCAGTTTAGCAGCACTCCACGTGGCAGTTGAAGAGGTGCCATAATGCGTGACAATGCATTTCAGTGCGGTGGTGCGGACCACCACACTGAAATGCGCTAGTGTCACGCCTGATGCGTGGCACTTGGCAGGGCCGTTCATCCTCTCCCATGTCATTTCTCTCTCTATGACTCAGTCTCTATCCCTGTCTGGCTTCCCTTCCTCCATCCTTCCTTGCATGTCTCTCTGTAGTAACTCCAAACCCAAAAGGAACTTTTATTCTACAGGTGAAATAAAGCATGCAGCTCCAGTAAAGGTACATCAAGAATGACACAAGATCCACCAGTTACTGTTGCCCAGCACCCAAACATTCCAATTACATATATAACATTCTAATTAAAGGAACATTCCATTACTACACATCCTCCTTCTTAACAAAAGAAACAAAAAGAACATTAAAAAAACCAAAATAAAAAAACAACATAAAAATCATTAACAAACTATAATGAATTCATAACACTCTGAACCCATCAATTTGCACACTAAAATTAATTTAGTAAATTCTGCATCTTCCTAAGTGAACAGAGCAGAAACAAGTGAACTCACCCACAACCATCCCCCCTTTCCAAAATGCAAAAGAAAAAAAAACACCAAATCATCAATAAATATGTCACCAACATTTGATCATTAATAATTAAATGTCAATGTTCCGAACACAATTAACTTGAACATCACTATCATCAGACTCAGAAACAGATGAATCATCTTCATATTGAACATAAGTAACTTTTTTCTTTGAAAATTTCTTATTTTTCCGGTTGCAAACCCTTGAGAAATGACCCACCAATCCGCACTCTATACACTTTGCATGCTTAGCAGGGCATCTCTCAAAAGAAGTGGCATGTGAGTAACTCCCACACCTAAAACACACCACATCACTAAATTTCTCCCTTTCACTACCCTCACTAAATTTCTTCCTTTCACTAC
This sequence comes from Lissotriton helveticus, assembly GCF_964261635.1. Classification (NCBI taxonomy): domain Eukaryota; kingdom Metazoa; phylum Chordata; class Amphibia; order Caudata; family Salamandridae; genus Lissotriton; species Lissotriton helveticus. The sequence continues at coordinate 640,572,208 of NC_136071.1, read as the reverse complement.
CCTCCCACTCCTTCCTATCACGAAAATCACCATTTCCTCCCTCCAATTTATCTTTATACCTTGCTTTCTTCTCAATTACCTTGGCCACTACCTCCTCCTCCACCTTGTTATCCTGTGACAAAGTGACTTTTGCACATCGGTCAGACAGTTCCGCCTTTTTAACCAAAGCCACTATTTCTTGAAGACACTTGTCTCTCTCTACCCACAATTTGTCCTGTAATACCTTATTCTTAGTATACATCACTACCTGGTCATGTATAAGGTCATCATGTAACTGAGCAAACTCACATTTCCTTGCTAACTTTTTCAAAGCCGAAACAAATTCCTCTACCGTCTCATTTTTCCCTTGCTTCCTATGGAAAAATGCATGCCTAGTCACAGCAATCGATACTGAGGGAGAGAAATGATCATCCAAATCCATCAAAGCACGTTCAAAAACACCAGAAACACCTTCCACACTTTTATGTGAGTGCATATTCTGAAAAATACGCAAACCCTCCGGACCAAGCGAATGCGACAACATCCTCTTCTTCCTTTCCGGCGAGAACGTACCATTTACGTCCTCTAAATTCGCTATATAGTTAAAAAAATAAGCCTTCCAATCCAACCAAGCAATCAACGGTTCTCCAGGAATAGCTAGAAATTCTTTGGGGGAATTGATTTGTAAATTTGAAGTCAAACGTACACCCAACGACTCCTTGTCCCCAGTACCTGAACTCCCGGCTACCAAAGACATACTCAAAAATTCACACACCAGAAAAGATTTTTAAAAAACACACTCAAATCAAACACTCAACTAACCACTACGTGAAAGATAAGTTAGTGAATAAAACCACTTCGTGAATGATGAACCGGCAAATATAACCACTTCGTGAATGAAAAGTCAGTAAATAAACTAATACCTCTTGAAATTAAAACACCTCATGAAATTAAGACACTCAAATAACCACCACGTGAATGATAATATTAGTAACTAAACTAACACCTCAAGAACCTTCTAAACCTCATGAAACCTCTGCTGCATGTATACTCCAAGAAATCTCTACTGCATGTATGATATGACAATCAAAATACACTTCATGAATCATTCACAGCATACTACAGGCATGAAAGTAAATACCACTAAAACTGTTTGACATGTCACTAGTAATCGAAAACCTCTCTTGCACACTCGATATGAAGAGAGTACATGACACACAGTGTGCGTGTCACCAGCAACACAGTAAAACGATTCTCATCCAAATGCTTTCAATGTTGCTTTACTCCGTGTATTTCCAAACAAGTTCCTCCCAGCTCCTTTCTTTTTAACTTCAATAGCCCCGAATGCCGAATAACGCTCCGTTTACTGCAAAATTCAAAGTCGTGAATTCAAAGTCGTGAAAAAAAAACGAAGATAATGCTTCCCGACTCGTTCCTACGTGGTTACTATGGGAACAATCAACAAAGAAGATGGCCGCCGAGCGCGACAAGCAGCGTGATGACGTGATGACACTACCCAAGATGCAACGCTCCTTCCGCGATGACGCGTAGAAGTTCACAAAAAAGGAATTATGGACGCGCTGCTCCCACCGACGACAAGAGCACTCCAACGCTCCAGAGAAGAATCATGAGCGCGCTGCACTGCTTCGTGAGAATGTTCCGTTGCCAAACGTTGGTAAGTTCGTAATTTGAAATTAAACACCACGTAATCCTTCGGCAAAGAATAACACAATCCAAAACGCGATTAAATCGGCAATCCTTCGGCAAAGAACAACACACACTTCCTCTTCACGTTGCAAATTGTGGCATATTAATGGAGTAAAGAATCATAACCACACTCCTTTTCCCAGAGAAATGTCGAAATCAGCGTCGCTCTCCGGTCCCCAAACGAAATTTCCTCTCCTTACTCTTTGAAATATCGTAACACATTCCTTTTCCCAGCGAAAGTCGAAATCACAGCTGGCCTTCCTGGATAAAGTCAACCCTCCGTTTTCTTAGGCACTTCTGTACTTCCCAACAGGTTCTCTTCTTTTTTTTTTTTTTTTTAAAGACCATCCATGTCGCCAAAATTGTAGTAACTCCAAACCCAAAAGGAACAGAGGAAGTAAGAGTAGTTGAATGATAATAAGTAGAACTTTTATTCTACAGGTGAAATAAAGCATGCAGCTCCAGTAAAGGTACATCAAGAATGACACAAGATCCACCAGTTACTGTTGCCCAGCACCCAAACATTCCAATTACATATATAACATTCTAATGAAAGGAACATGCCATTACTACACTCTCCTCTACTTTCTTTCCTTCCTCCATGCCTCTACCATTCTCTTCCATCACTCTAATGCCTCTACCTCACGCTCTTCCCTTTTCTCCCTCCATTCCTCTCTCTCTCCATTTCTTTTTTCCCCCACATGCCTCTTCCCCTCGCTTCAATACTCTCTTCTTTCGTCCCTCATCTCTTGTTTACTCAGTTTCCTTTAATACCCCTCCTTTCTCTCTAATCCACTTCATACCAGCTCAACCTCCTCCTTCCATCGCTTGTTCCTGTACTCCCATGTGCAAGACAAGGCTGCTAGCCCCTTTCTACGAGTTCAGATAGTTCACCTGGTCTCTGAGTTCAGGCATTGGAATGAAACATATGTCTAGATGATCATATTTCTAATTCTCCTGAACAAGGCGTGAAACATCTTGGAGGCTACATTTTAAGGATACTCTCGTTGTTACCCTGTGACACAGGGTACTACTCATCAGCATTAGTCAGGACTTCCAGTGGGTTTGCAGTAGAGCACTGTTATCTCAAGACCACAAGACCATTATAAAGTTCTTTAATTACAGAATGGAGCAGCTGTCATTATCGTGAAATGTCTTTATTAACATTGTTAACGCGGGATTTCTGGTTTCTAGTTACCTTACCAGATCCCAAACCAAGTCGACTGGATCGTTGGTACCTGTCATTGAGTAAAAGGCAATCTAATAATAGGTCAATCAATTAAGAACTTACACCACTCTAAATGACCACTGACCATGGATAAGTTTCAAAGATTTAATATAAAGTCAAAGATAACTGAAGATACAAACTTCTCAAGATGAGATTCAAAAGGTATACTGGTATCACTATGAACATAAATTCTTTGAATAATCTGAGTCTACAAAACAGAATAATGAGTACAAGTTCAAAAATCATTAGGTTTGCAAGAATCGATATAAGTTGCAACCTAAGAGTCATTACAGAAAAGAAAATTCAGGTTAGTCTGTCCCTACACTAGACTAAGTGACATCCCTACTTAACAAGATCTTTACCCCAAAAGGTGTCAGCCGTGGTGACTTCCTAAGAAGATCACGCACTTCTCTTTGTCTCTTCTGTAAATCGGTCTCTTGTGATCAGCCTATCTGCCTACCCAACCGCTCTCTTAGGCTTCCAAAATCATCTGCTCTACCCTCCTCCCGGGTCGCTTTCCCTAATACAAAATCACATTTCCAATAGGAACGCCCCTCGGGACGCCCCTCACGTGGTATCAAATTTGGCGGTAGACTCCATGATCGTACTCTTCAAGACCCTCATTAAAGTTGACCTTGGTTCCCAGGCTTCTTCTCCAGCGTGCCGGTACCCCCTGAAATTCCTGAAGACTCCTACAGGCCTGCGCCAAGCGCCACTGAACAAAGCTCCATTCATTTCGACTGATTAAGACCCCTCGCACCTGCATACAGGCCGTCCTACAGTGGGCCTCAAATTCCAGGCTCCACCATATCTATAGGTCGTAAAACATATGTAAAGCTCTGTACTTGGCGCCTCTCGACTTCTTCTCTAACGAGCACATTGCAGATCAAAGGAACAACATTATCAGTTCGGGCCTACTTGATTTACATGAAGCGGGTCCCTGCACTCTGAAAACATCTAACTTGCATTTAAACAGTATTCTTAACTAACACACGTTTCTATAATGTTATGCATCTATAAGACATATATTTCAGTACTAAGTCCAATAATACATTTAGAAGAACAATGTTAACCCCACCTCACATTATTTTAGCAGCACGTTTAGATTTACTGTGAATTGCCATGAGGCCTACACATTTTAACTGGTTTGCAAGGTTTCCACTTAACTCTTACATGATCACTTTAACATGAGAACGTGAGGTTTTCATATTCATTCTAACATTTCTATATTAGTCTTCACATTGCTATGATTATTGTTACCCTACTTGAACACTCTATACATTTCACTACTGAATATAAGACACTCTGGTGCAAAGTATATATTAACTAACTACGTGCTTGTAAATATGGTGCACTTATACATTTTTTCAGATTTGTGCTCTCTCAGTCCCCCCTTTGATGACCTTCAGGAGTCATCACCATCAAGACACCATCTCTAAAATGTAGGACCCTTCAAAGTGAAGTCATGGCAGTACCACTTCTTTTCATCGTCTCCAATGCCTTCAGACTCTTATATTGCGTATCTTGCATCGCTGTCAACCTTCTCTCCTGTTCTCTCATAGATCTCTGCAACCTGTTTGCTCTATACCATTGATACAAACGCACCAATTCCCACAAAGTCATTACACAAATCACAGTTATAATGATGGGTTTCAGTATGTACCAAACGATACCCTTTCCTAGGTTGGCAAACCAACCTCCAACTTTACCCATTCCATGACCTACTTTTTCCCACACGTTTACTTTTGTCAGATCCTCAATTTCGTGGTGAATTGCAGTGATGTTTCGTATGTATTTCTCTAGAGGTTTTGAATTGTCCGGAATGTAAGTGCAGCATTCCTGGACCTTCAAAGCCTTGCAAACTCCTCCCTCTTTGGCTAACAGAACGTCTAGAGCAAGTTGGTTCTGAAGAACCATTGCCCTAATCGATTGCATCTCACCCTCCACCAGCATTAATGATCTAGCAGTGCTGGCAGATAGCCTATCTACGACTGTAGCCAATCTCCTAAGCTTGATGTCATTCAATATCAACCCCAAAAAGGGAAATACCACACCAAAGACATCTCCAACCACTTCTTCAGTGCCTAGATCTCTTCTCCCTCTAGTTTGTTTTCCTCTCTTTGTTGTCTCTAAATTCTCGGCATGGTATATTTTGGGAAAGACAATCGCTAAATAGCATGATCCGTACCAATTATCTGGTAACCTCACATAGGCATTTCTTCCACATACAAAATATACATTTGGTATGGCTTGCATTCCTTTCAAGAAATCTTTGGAGTAATACTCCAACTGGAAAGCATGTTCACAACTGACTTCCCCTACAAACAAATTCTCATAATAGGAGTAACTTCTGTGTATACATAGTTTCCCCCTTTTCTCTTTATCTAAGGCAATTGGACCCTTGCTACCCTTCCTTTGGTGTTCCCTTTCTTCCTTGGTCCAATCTGTTTCCCATTGTCCTGAAGCTTTCTGAATCTTTTGCCTTCTGTATCGAGTATCCACCTGCCCTATAAACTTCTTTTCAATTTCTGATACGTGACAAGTCAAATTATTTCTTCGGGCATGTGATGTGTCTAACGTTCTCCATGGAAGAAACCATTTCTGTAACCTGTCTTCGCTCTTGTAATAGTCCCATTTATTTAAATGCTTGTAATTTGGGACCTCTGGCAATGTCGAGTCGAAATTCGAGAAATAATACTCGAATCCTTCTCGTCCATAGAATATGCTCAACAACAAACTGCATGTGATTCCATATGTCAATGGAAGATGATGATATCTGATACCCTCATCCACAGAAGCTGGTAACTGCATACAAACGTAGCAATTCTTCGCCTCCATGACATCAATGTACTCATAAAGTAATTTGGCATAAGCATTTGACCTGAAATTTCCCTGTGATTCATCTGTGTGTAATCTTTTTATTTCCGCATCTAACAACGCTTTGTCTTTATCATTGTTGTTTCCCTTATAATGAACAGTAGTGGTTCTCTGTGTTGACACTCCCTTTATTTCCTTATCTGTAGTTGCATCTCTCTCGTGTCCCACTATATATGAAACAGTAACCACTAAAGCTATAAGAGAAATCACTACTCCTAAAAGTGTGCCCACTATGCATTTTGCCCTGCGGTTCGGGTTGCCGGCCTCCATGTTCTCAAACAGTGTAGCTCTGGATGTTCTTCCAGCATCAACTTCTCCTTCTCTCCGAACAAAGACTTTCTTTCAAACAACGTCTCTCTTTTGAACACTTGGAAGCTGACAATTTACTCCGCAAAACAGTTTAAAGTCCTGTAGAAAACAGACAACCCTAGCCCTTCTCCATCCTCTAAAAGGGAGACCCTATCATTTTCTTCTTCCACTCGGCGCTAGGTTATCTTGCAGCAATATTTACAAGTTCTTTTCAAAAGTCTTTTATCAATCAGAAGCTATGAGTGTTGCAAGGAGTGACACTACGTCTTCATAAATGTCCATCCGAAGAAACATTCCCTCAAGTATTGGGCATTCCTTGCAGCAACATGGAAATTCGACTGTCTCTAGGATTATTCTTCTTATTTCGCTCTGGACAAGAGGACGAACAAAATGAAGAGTTAATGTTTTTTCAATCTCCACTCCTGGTACTATCAGTTCTACATCCACAGTTACAAAGGGGTCCGTTCTGACCAAGATCACTTTCTTCACCTTCCCAGTTCTGCGCCCCTTTGAAGACATTAGCAATAAGATGTTAATCCAAGACAATGAGTGTTCCAAGAACTTCCACTACTCGTTCAAGCATTTCCAAACGAAGAAGAGTTCCCTCCAATATTGGATATCGTGAACAGCAAACCGGAAAGTCAACTGTCTCTAAAATCAATTTTCTTATCCCGCTCAGGAGAGGAGGGTAGACGATGTTGAGTGTCAGCAACCTTTCGGCCTCCACCCCTGGTAGCAGGAACCGTATTTGCACTGTGATGATCGGGTCAGTTCTGATCAGGTTCACTTCCCTGACCCTCCCGGTTCTGTGACCCACGGACATCTGCAACGAGGTAGGTCCAATCAGGAGTAGAGTATCTTCTACTAGGCACTCGCACCCTCCTTGATCTTCTAGGACCTTCCTGGGCTTGATCCTGGGTAGCTTCTTCTGGATCCGAGTCTTCGGATATAGGAGCAAGCGTTTCTTCCTGAGCCGACCTTAAACTTAGCCTCCTTCTTCTTTCCGGCCAAGTGGCAGCTTCACACCTTGTTCTCCTATTTCTCGTCCTCACACTCGGTTCTTGATCGCTCTGGTACTGATCTGTGTCTGAGTCGTATTCACTGCAGCTCTCTCCTTCAGTTGCGTCTTCAGTCTCACTGCCGTCCTGTCTTCTCTCTTCTTCTGGATCCGAGGCGTTCCCAACTTCTTCCGACACCCCCGCAGCTGCTTCGATCCCCTCTTGTGACTCTTCTTCCACGACTGAACTTTCGTCTGGGAGAGGAGCTGTTCCTTCTAGAGGTGCTGGAACTCTTCGAGTATGGGATGCATGGATCCAATTTGGCAGCCCTCCGCACTTCACCGCGGTGTTCGTGCTCAGGATTACCTGAAAGGGCCCACGCCAGCGTACATCTAGGCAGTTCTTCTGGACGTGCTTCTTGACCAACACCCAGTCCCCTGGACACAGATCATGACACAGGTTCCTTGATGATGGAGCTTCAGCCGCATGCACCTGAAGGGACACAGAATGGATGGCGTCAGTCAGTCCCTTACAATAATCCAAGATCAGATCATCAGTGATATTCAATAGGGCAGCAGTTGGAACCGTAGGAAGTCTCATGGCCCTCCCCATCAGAATCTCGTGTGGAGAGAGACCTGTCCTCCTGTCAGGTGTGCTGCGCATGCTCATGAGCACTAAAGGAAGAGCATCTGGCCAACTCAAAGATGTGGATGCACAAACTTTAGCCAATCTGTTCTTCAGAGTGCCGTTTACTTGTTCCACAATCCCTGAAGCTTCTGGTCGATAACTACAATGCAGGTTTTGATCGATCTTTAATGTGGAGCACAACATCTTCACAATTTCGCTGTTAAAATGTTTTCCTCTGTCCGATTCCAGAGAGGCAGGCACCCCGAAGCGCGGTATCAGCTCCCTGAGCAACAATTTAGCTACTGTGAGTGTATCGCACCTACGTGTAGGGTATGCTTCAACCCATCTGGAAAATATACATACAACTACCAACACATACCTAAGTCGGTTAACTTTTGGCATTTCAATAAAGTCTAATTGCATTCTATTGAAAGGCCCCCCCGACCTCCCAATGTGACTCAGTGTGACTGGTGTTCTTTTGCCTACGTTCAGTTGTTGGCAGGTAACACATCGCTTGCATACTGATTCTGCTGCTATTCTAAATTTAGGGCAATACCAAGTCTGCCTAAACACTCTCATCATAGCGTCTCTTCCTAGATGTACTGGACCATGTATTTCTCTTGCCATGGGATTAGCTAATTCCTCAGGTAACACAGCCCTCCCATCTGCTGAAATCCAAAAATCCATTTCACTTCGCACACAACCTGCTATTTCCCATGCCTTTTTCTCAGTTTCTGGTGCGTTCTCCTGCATTACCCTTAAATCTTCCCAGGTATCCACGGTCTCTAACATCATGCCTAATTCTGTCTTCTCCTCCGCACCATCAATTTCTACTTTTGAAACAGAATAATCTTGTTCCGCACAATAGCGTGCAACCTCATCAGCGTACCGTTTACCTTGTGACACAAAATCTGTATTCTTAGTGTGAGCTACACATTTTACTATCGCAATGGCGACTGGACCTTGCAATGCTTCCAACAACAGCCGCACAAATTCTCCATTTCGAATGGGCGAACCAGAAGAGGTCATGTAACCTCTCTGAGACCACAACTGCCCGAAATCATGAACCACACCGAAACCATATTGGCTGTCAGTGTATATGGTGACTCTCTTTCCGTTTCCTGCTATGCAGGCACGAGTTAGGGCAATGATTTCTGCTACCTGTGCGGAATGTACTCCTTCCAGGCAAGCGGCTTCCACAACTCCAGTAATGGTACAAACAGCATAAGCTGCTCTCAACCGACCAGTATCGTCTCTTAAACATGAGCCATCGACAAAGTAAATCTCTTCAGGGTCAGACAACGGCTCATCCACAATATCTGGTCTGGGTTTCGTGCATAGTTCAGTCACATCAAGGCAATCGTGGTCTTCACATCCTTCGCCTTCTATTACAGTAGGTAGTGGCATCAATGTAGCAGGATTCAAGACAGAGCATCTCTTGAGGGTCACGTTCGCCGCGGCAAGGATAACTTGCTCGTAGCGCGTGAGCCTGCTATTGGTCAGATGCTGCGTCTTCGTCCTGGTCATTAATAATTCTACAGAATGCGGTACATACACCACTAACGGGTGTCCCATCACAATACTCTCACACCTTTCAATGCTGACACCCGTTGCAGCAACGGATTTGAGACATCCGGGCAACGCTGCGGCTACCGGATCTAATGTAGCCGAAAAGTATGCAACTGGTCAACGGGCATTTCCGTGGGTCTGTGCCAAGACTGACAAAGCACATCCCTCCCTCTCACAGCAATAGAGTGAAAATAATTTCTCATAGTCGGGCATCCCCAGAGCCGGAGCACGACACAAGTCGTCTCTCAGCTGCAAGAACGCCACTAGGCATTCGTCGTCCCATGGTACCGGATCACTCACCTCCTTGTGCGTCAGTTTCTGTAGGGGTTTTGCTTTCAGTGAAAAGTTAACTATCCACTGTCGACAATAACCCACCATTCCTAGGAACATCCTAACTTCTCTCTGTGTCCTAGGCGCATTCATCTTCATTATCGCCTCAATCCTCTCTGGGGACACCTTGCGTTTTCCTTTTTCTAACCGGTGTCCCAAATACTGCACTTCGGTCAGACAGTACTGTAACTTGCTCGGAGATACCTTGTGTCCATTTTCAGCTAAATGGTTCAATAAGGCAATGGAATCTGTTTTACAAGCTTCCTCGGTCTCTGACGCAACAAGTAGGTCATCTATGTACTGGACCAGAACTGAATTCTGCGGCAGTACTAGATTTTCGAGATTCTTCTTCAACAACTGGTTGAAGATGGATGGGCTGTCTGTGAATCCTTGTGGGATTCGACACCATGTTAAAACGCGATCTTCCATTTTAAAAGCGAAAAGATATCTGCTCTCTTCATCCAATGGGATTGAAAAGAAGGCCTGGCAAAGATCTATCACTGTGAACCATTCTGCTTGACATGGTATTTGAAACAGTATCACTGATGGATTCGGTACCACGGGACAACATGAAACGACTATATTGTTAATTTTTCGTAAATCCTGAACTATCCTGAATTTCCCGCTAGGTTTCTGCAAACCCATAATCGGGGAGTTACAAGGACTACCCACGATTTCTTTCAGTATTCCCTGTTGAATCATTGACTCGATCACAGGTTTTATTCCTGCAATCGTTTCCTGGGACAATTTGTATTGAGGCGTTCTTGGAAACTCGGCATTTGGTTTTACCAGTATTTTTACTGGTTCTACCCCTTTAATCAATCCTATTTCTTCTCCTGTGAAATCCCATACCTCTGACGCCACTGCATCTCGTAAGTCTTGGGGAAGATCTCCTACTGTCAGAGTAGGATATAGTTCTATGCACGATTTTGAATTGGCTACCTTGAAAGTAGCGTCATCATCTGTAGTCTGTACCTCCACACCTTGTGGTGTGCAGTATATTGTACAATTCAATTTGCACAACAAATCCCTGGACCGGACTTGAATCGCATACTACAAACTGATGTTCATTCATATGGTTTCCTATTTTCACTGACACTGGTTCTGTCAAGGGACTAGTCAGCCTTTTGTTTGCGACTCCTACCACCTGAATTGTTTCCCCTGACATCGGCAAGTCTGGAACCACCGCTGATCTCAGAGTTGATCGAGTAGCTCCAGTATCCACTAAGAACGTTGTAGGACACCCTGCCACTTCTGCCTCAACAAACGGCCCTCTCTGATCCACCTCTAGGACTGCCCCGAGGGTACAGTCCTCTTCTCTACTCACACGTTGTCCTGTCAATGGATCAATATAATAACACTTTTCTTCCTCAATAAAAAGAGGCATTTGTTTGAAGACCTTTCCCCCTGTCGCTATTTTCGGTGGCTGTGGGAACTGGGCTCGTGGAGCCGAAGTCCCCCCTTTGGCCACCTTGCTTCCTGGAACTGTCACCTTTGGAGCTGGAACCTCTTGAACTTGCTCTTCTACTTCTAGCTCTCCATTTTCAGGGTTAAAGGGACACTCGCGTCTCCAATGTCCCACCTGGTGACATTGGTGACACTTTGTCGTTTTCTTTAAAGTGGCAAAGTCTATTCTAGGTTTTTGACTTTCTTCACTATCTTTATTTTGTCCATTTGACTTTCGTCCCATTCCCTGTTTCTGTTGTCCTCCCTTTCCTGCCGACTGCATCTGTACTACCATCAATTTCTCCTTCAGATTCTTTGCTTTGGAATCTATTTCGTCACTGCAGTATCTCGCATATCGCAGGATCTCATCTAGTGGTTTGTTTTGCCAGCAAATTAGATGTTGCTGAATCATCAAACAAATATCAGGTCTCAACCCCAAAACAAACTTTGACACAAACTGTCCTATATCTTTGGGATCCATTACATCGAGTCCGCTGTATTGTTTGAACGTTTTCAACAATCTTTCATAGAACTCATGAACTGTCTCCTTTGGTTCTTGTCTTGTTCGGTCTATTTTTACCCAATCTATGTCCTGTGGTGGTACCTTATCTTTCAGCCAAGCTATTACCCTTTCATACTTTTGCATGACAATTTCTGACGGTCCGTTTGTCAGAGCATCCCTCACTGGTTCAGTATTTGGCCATTAAACACTAGTCTTGCATGATGTCCACAAATCAGATGGGACCACGATGTCAAACAACGTGTTCAAATCAATCCACAATACTTTCGATATCTTTACAAACCTTTCTACCTGCTTATACCACTCTACTGGATTGTCCCTTAACTTCGGAAATGAGTTGGTAAATGCAGCTAAATCTCCTCTACTCCAGGGCACATGTACATAATTTCCGTTCGATATTTCTCGCAAAGGGAATGCCTCCATCTGCATTACCCTTCCCTCTGGGGTCATCACACTTGTACTCCGCCTAACAGTGCCCTTTTTCGACCACCTCTCTTCCCATTTGTCCAGTTCTCTCCACACCCTTATTCCTGATACCAATTCTCTTATGTGTGTTTTTAATCCGGTAGTTCTCTTCTCATCTAGGTCTTGGTCTGAGTACTGTAATCTGTGGTTACTCTGCAATGCCCTTGTCCTGGATAAATCTACGGCGTACCTGTCTGCCAAATTGGTCAGTTTCTCATGAAACGCTCTAGCTTTCCTGGTAACATCCTTTGCCATGAACAACAGCTCATCTTGTTCATACAATTCTATCCTTTCTAAAGGCAGTGTACCATCTATTATCTCATCGACATCAGATTTTAAGCTGGTGACATCAAGTCTCTTCGCCTTAATTGCAGCTTTCAACACACTAGATTTAGGAACTCCATCCACATCTCTCCCATCCCAGCTCCGAGTTCTACGTTTAGGCTCCGGTGAGTTATGCGGAGTCTTCCCATGCTCCCACCTCTCCAGATCCCATGCTTTTCCATCCTCTCGGGGTGGATGGTGAAATACTCCATTGCTTCTCATATTCCCACCTTCCCCGTTCTGCCTGTTTTCTCTGGATGTATAGTAAGGCATTCCATTGCTCCCCCTTTCCTCACTATTTCCCTGTGATTCTTGATTACTCGAGGCATGGCGGGACCTATCACTGTTCTCCTTTCTCCAATGTTGGACGTCTTCTCCGAGTGCATGATGAAGACACCTAAACCGGTTCTGAAATGCATGTACCATTTGATCTCCACCTTTCTCCCAGAGACGGGACATCTCCTCACACTCTACACTCCTACTATTTTGCTCCTGCTGTTCCCTCTCATCCGTAGGACGTGTAACTCCTCTATTCTCCTGACTTTGGCCTTCCCGCCCCTGACTGCTTTCGCTGGCCCCACAATGAGATACAGTCCCGTTACCTCTGCTTTCCCACTCTGATTCTGTTCTTGACCTGTTACTCGGAGTTACTACGGACCCATCCCATTCCCTCAAATCAGCTCTTAATTCTGTATAGGACTTTGGCCGCGGTCCCCTCAGGTCCTCTGTCCTCTCTGACCTCCCTGTCCTGAGTTGGGACCCACAGTTGTATCTAATGGGGTGTTCCACGTTACCAAACCTGGCAATTGCTTCCATGCATTTGTCACGTTATTCCTCCTTTCCATCTCAATCCTTTCTCTATCCATTTGCCTCAGTTCTTCCTCTCTATCTCTCTCAGGGTTATAGATCGATACTATAGGTCCTATGGTAACAGGCACTTGAAGAGCGTCTGGCAATCCAAAAGACTCGACCCTTTCGGTGGTTGGTGTCTTCTGTACCACAAACCTTCCCACTACACTCTGTACAGTGTTGTTGTGAGGTGTCTCCTCGCCTTTGATAGGTGTCCATTCCGATACGGGGAGTGGTGTATACCCCTCTATGGCCGTCCCACCTTCCCTTGCGAGTCCCCTATCTTCAATCTCCCCAACTCTCGGAGGTGGTCTATCTAACAGCAACCTGTTTATCAGGTTGTCTTCCGACTCACTTTCTTCGTCCCCTTCCATGAGGTTTCCTCCTCCTCCCACCTCCCTCATGGGATACAATTTCTCTACTTCAATAGCCTGTACCCTCCATCTCTTTGCCTCCTCGTCCCATTTGGAGTCTCGCACTGCTCTTACCGATCGCGTCAGTCTTTGTTGACGCCTGTTCAAATTCCTGTCGTGTCCAGCCCTAATCCATGCATTAAGGGCCTCAAACTGTGTTGGCCTAGGTGAGGGTTTCAATGAGGACATGGTTGCTTTTAGTCGATGCAACACCTCTAACTTAAACATCCCATACTTCGGGAACTGCATTTCCTCATTCCCTTCCGTAAGCTTATTCCAAGCCCCAATCCATAATATTGTATGCAGCCCCACATTCGTTGCCATATAATGAGCTGGTGTACCCTCCGGCGGTGCCTCTTCCCCGTAATAATGTTCACTTCTTTTTCTTTTAAAAATCCCTTTCAAACACTCAAAGCACTTCATGATTTCTCTTTTCTCCGCGTTTGTTTACTTTCTGATGACAATCTACCAATCACCGTGCTGTTCTCGCTAACTGGCCTATCCGAGCGCGGCTTTCCTCCTACGTCACTCTAGCCGCCCAACCAGAGCGCGGCTCTAGCTAACGTCACACCAACCGCTCAATCACAGCGCGGCTCTAACCGACGTCACCCGTCCCCCTTCGCAGCAGTTCCCCTCCTTTCTCAGCTCGTCTCCTCGGTCATGCATGCGTCCCATTCATACTCTGAAAAATGATTACTTCCGTCCAAGCGATCACCTTTCTTGACTGTACGCCCACAGTCTTTTCTGTAGTTGTCACCTTAACTTGACGAAATGTCTTTCCGTTTACTTCCAGACAATCGCCTTCTCTGATAGGTTACTCACACGCAGTAACTTTCGACCAGCGTCCGTTACTCATACACTCGCTCTGACACTCCCCCTATCTTGGTCCCACGGCAGTCAATGGTACCTCGTGACCTCCGTACTATGGTCGACAACTACTCTGGATGTTCGATACACCCAAAACCACTTAAGCTCTGGCCTGAACTTAAGATTTGCCAGTTCACCCGTTTACCAGGTAACCAGTTCACCAGGTTGCGCGCGCTCACAACCTTCTCACAATCACGCTACAGGCATTCAACTCCGCAAGACATTACTCTACAAATACAACACAAAACACCGCAATCTGTTCACGCATGACCCTTGTTATACTCACTCTCCTCCGATACTGCTGCTTTTCTCGCACCGTCTGCACCTTCGGCTCACGATTCTTCCGCTGCTCTTCTCTCGATGTCTAGGGGCCTTGGGGTAAACTAACATCTCTAGATTACCTTCCTCAAGAAGATAACCATCCTAACTGCTACCAACTGTTAACGCGGGATTTCTGGTTTCTAGTTACCTTACCAGATCCCAAACCAAGTCGACTGGATCGTTGGTACCTGTCATTGAGTAAAAGGCAATCTAATAACAGGTCAATCAATTAAGAACTTACACCACTCTAAATGACCACTGACCATGGATAAGTTTCAAAGATTTAATATAAAGTCAAAGATAACTGAAGATACAAACTTCTCAAGATGAGATTCAAAAGGTATACTGGTATCACTATGAACATAAATTCTTTGAATAATCTGAGTCTACAAAACAGAATAATGAGTACAAGTTCAAAAATCATTAGGTTTGCAAGAATCGATATAAGTTGCAACCTAAGAGTCATTACAGAAAAGAAAATTCAGGTTAGTCTGTCCCTACACTAGACTAAGTGACATCCCTACTTAACAAGATCTTTACCCCAAAAGGTGTCAGCCGTGGTGACTTCCTAAGAAGATCACGCACTTCTCTTTGTCTCTTCTGTAAATCGGTCTCTTGTGATCAGCCTATCTGCCTACCCAACCGCTCTCTTAGGCTTCCAAAATCATCTGCTCTACCCTCCTCCCGGGTCGCTTTCCCTAATACAAAATCACATTTCCAATAGGAACGCCCCTCGGGACGCCCCTCACGTGGTATCAAATTTGGCGGTAGACTCCATGATGGTACTCTTCAAGACCCTCGTTAAAGTTGACCTTGGTTCCCAGGCTTCTTCTCCTGCGTGCCGGTACCCCCTGAAATTCCTGAAGACTCCTACAGGCCTGCGCCAAGCGCCACTGAACAAAGCTCCATTCATTTCGACTGATTAAGACCCCTCGCACCTGCATACAGGCCGTCCTACAGTGGGCCTCAAATTCCAGGCTCCACCATATCTATAGGTCGTAAAACATATGTAAAGCTCTGTACTTGGCGCCTCTCGACTTCTTCTCTAACGAGCACATTGCAGATCAAAGGAACAACATTATCAGTTCGGGCCTACTTGATTTACATGAAGCGGGTCCCTGCACTCTGAAAACATCTAACTTGCATTTAAACAGTATTCTTAACTAACACACGTTTCTATAATGTTATGCATCTATAAGACATATATTTCAGTACTAAGTCCAATAATACATTTAGAAGAACAATGTTAACCCCACCTCACATTATTTTAGCAGCACGTTTAGATTTACTGTGAATTGCCATGAGGCCTACACATTTTAACTGGTTTGCAAGGTTTCCACTTAACTCTTACATGATCACTTTAACATGAGAACGTGAGGTTTTCATATTCATTCTAACATTTCTATATTAGTCTTCACATTGCTATGATTATTGTTACCCTACTCTAACACTCTATACATTTCACTACTGAATATAAGACACTCTGGTGCAAAGTATATATTAACTAACTACGTGCTTGTAAATATGGTGCACTTATAAATTTTTTCAGATTTGTGCTCTCTCAACATCATAACAAGACTGTAAGAAGAAATGCCAGACAGTGCACTGCAGACAATAGACAGACAAGACAACCATGTTGGCAGGTAACATTATTACAAACCTTGCTTGTTGCATTGTAAAATGTGTACACTACAGTAACTAAACAATTATTATTCTGTAAAATATGGAATATTTTTCCTGTGTTTAAATAATTCAAGTCTACACAAAAAAATCTTCGGGGCTCCCCGAAGCTCACTTATGATACCTGTGCTCACTCGCTTCGCTCACGACATTTTTTTCGCCACACCACTTTCAAATCTCACCAGCCGCCACTGACATTGTCCCATATTTTCAAGGGTGGAGTTATTATGAGCCAGTACCAAAATGAAGACCAGGGAAAACCTGGTCTTACCCTGGCGCAATGAGGAGGAATGTTTAATTTCTCCTCACATCTTGCTGTTTCCATATGTGCTGCGTTGTGCACAACAGATAGAAACAGCAAAACGCCATTGATTGTTTATGTGCAGGAAGGTGTCACTTTCTGCACATAAACAATCATTTTTAAAAAGAAACATTTTGCCACTTAAGCAGCATTAAGCAGCACACATAGAAGTTTCAAAACAATATTTCAGATTGTTTATCTACAAGAAGGGACACCTTCCTGCACATAAACAATCATTACCCTCAACGCAGGCACCCTTGCACTATGGTGCCAGGGTGGCACGTTGGGGCTAGGAAGCTAAATAAGCATCAGTGCATGGGGAAAAGCAACGCTGCACCATATTCTTGTAAATATGATGCAGCTGTGCTTTTCAGAAGTGGCAGAGTGCAGCGTTATGCCGAGGAGGCTACCGCCACGCTCCGTCACTTCCTTGTAAATATGGCCCTCTGTTTTTTTAGAAATGCTACATGGCAGCCTTTATTTTATAACTGCCGCACTTCTCGATGCTGACTTCAAACTTTGATAGTTCCATTCTTCAACTTATGCTGAAGAACTTGACAGTGCCTGGCCCTAGGTGGTGTTCTCAAATCCCCAAGTCAGCTAAACAAGTTAGGTGTAGATCATGAAATCACCTCTTGATTTACTAATTACAGAATCTGTTGGGTTAATGCACTCACATCACTGCAATACTTCCAGTTTCACTCTCTTGCCCTCCACAGAAGGAGTAATTAAAAAATGGGCAGATTTATCAATCAAAAAGGTAAGGAATTTTTTTGACTGGGGCTAAGCTGAAATCCCCGCAGGCTCTTTTTTTGGGCAAGGCCTCTCATGTACATTATAATTTTTTCATGTACAACCAAATAAGGGCAATTTTTTGTACATTTTCTTGTGTGGATGTGAACTCCTCAAGAAGCAAGGGTTAACACCTATTCAGGAACGATAAAGTTGATGCTACACTTAGTTACAGGTATAAAGAGCTCTAGACAGGACTGGACGACATGGTTGAGAAGATTAGATGAAAGTGGGAAAGCCACACTGGAACAAGGGGGGCGCCTCTGCTAAGAGCAGGAAAAATACAATGATAATGATGTAATTATTCTCTTTTTTTTCACAGGTTCAGGGCTGGGTTAGGGCGGGGAGGGGCTGAAGGCACAGGGAGAGGAGTGGTTTGCATTCCCTAAGTGGACATGACTGTTTGGCCGGTTCTCTTGGGTCATGCATAATTTGCATGTCCCCCACCAGGCTGCATTACGCAACCTGGTGGGGGGCAAGCCAAGGCCCCATCCTCCAGTCCTCATCTGACCGACAATCCACGGCATTCAGAACAACCACAATGCTGCATTGCAGCATTGTGATTAGCTTAGGGGAAGGTATCACAACTCTGCATTGCAGCGTTGTTATGGCTATGGGGAGCCTGGGTGCTTCCTGGTTCAGGGATTCCAGAAGCGGGGGAGAGACGAAGCTGCGGAACAGGTAAGTTGTATTTTTTATTTTCTCCCCCATCCCCCCCTCTCCCTCCCGCCCCTCTACCCTCATTTCCTGCTAGCCTCTACTCACTGTAATAAAATTAAAAGAAATGCAATGGGTAAGTTATTTCGATCTTAGCTACTCAGGCCTCAGAGGGGCTCATTTTCACTGCATGGCCTTTTTTAATGGTGGAATGTTGTATCGTACTCCATGTATAGTCAATATGACATTCTCTACTTCATCTAGAAATTGCCCGAAATTTAATCAGATAGGGGTTTGGTTTCACATGTTTTGGTCCTGCGGACACTTGGAGAAGTTCTGGAGGGGCGTACTTCAGGCAGTAGGCAGGACAATTGAACAGGATATTCTCCCTATTCGACAATTGACCATTTGGATCTCTGGGAGGGGGAGAGGATAGGTCAATGTGATATGGAGCACTTTATATTTAGCAATATTGTTTGCCCATTCCCTAAATACCATTCACAGGAAATCCTCTACCGCTCCCAGACTGCTAGAACGGGAAGAGAAAATGCAGAACGTTAGTAAGAGGGAAGCCTTTTATCATGCCAGAGTTAACCGCCCCACTCAATATTATAGGTGAATAAGGAAATGGGCTTGGGCCATATTATTATATGCTGCTAGATGGACTAGAATTTTAAAGAACCGATGACACTTTTAGATGCTCAGCACTTTAGGGTATAAAGATTGGGGATTTAATGAAGCACTGTCACTTTAAGAGCTGTGAGTTTGATAGAAGCAATTTAGATTTAGTTGGACCTATATTAAATTGTCTTCTCTAGATGTGAAAAGTATTTTATCACATGATCCACAAGTTTGTGATTGTGTATTTTGTTTTGAATTTAACTTCACCGGTATACTTACAAAGTAAAAAATTTAAAAAGAGAGATAATGTGACAATAAACTCGTTCAATATCAGTAGTTCGTCATTAGAATTGTTAGATAAAAAGCATACATGAGAAAAAATAAGGGCCTGATTACGGTGGAAATGAGACCGCCGTCTCACCGTCATCGGAACCACCTTCACCGTCTGCCACATTAGGGTAGGGGAGAGTGTAATGGCGATCAGAAACACCGACTGCCACACATCCGACTGGCACCTTGAGCCCGCCTGTGTGTCAGAGGGCCTCGCAATCCCTAAAATAGTGGCAGTGCCTACCAGGCACCGCCGTAGAGATTACGATGTCCCTTCCCTCCAGCCTTTCCATGGCGGTACACCTGCTATAGCAAGGCTGTCTGGAAGGGACATTGGGACCCGTAGGGGGCACCCCTTCTCCCCTGGCCTTCCGATGTGAGCACTGGGGAGCACAGTGCCCCCCTACCTGTCCCTGCACCATGTGACAGGCACCGCATGGTGCAGGTTAGTGGTTGCATGCACTCCTGACACTATGTAGCTCTAAGAATATGTTAAAACTTTGCACAATCCCTCATAAATCTTGACTCTGTAGCCAGATTTTCTGCTTCTTGTATTGCTTAGTTCATGGCCAGTTTGACCCCATCACTCAGCAAACCTTATTTGATATTGCGATTTGCACTGTTACTTATTAATCCTACATACATGTTCATATTTTTATCATCACTCAGAAATTCTGACTGCAATTCCAAGTGGTCATCCTCACTTAATTACCCTTACTGTATGTGCAAATTTGCCCTCCAGTCACTAATAAATTACCAGGGACAACCTGACCCTGAGCAAATCAGGAACTATTGTTCTTTCAAAGTTCAGAGGTTTTTGGCACAGAGCCATCAAAGTCTGATTTACAAAATGATTCAACATACAGTAATTTTACAATGGTGTTGATTGGTCTAGTGGATATTCGAAATACCCAATTATCTAGCCATTTAACTAGTCTGCATTTTCACAAGACATGTTCACATGACTCCTGCTTACCAGAGCCTTAGGAGCTACCTACACCAGAAGTCATAATTTCGGTCTCAGAAGGTGGGTAGAAAGTCAAACCAGTGAAGCAGCTTTACATACAATTATATTGCCCTCTGCTGGCTCGAGTTATTACATTACCTTCCATGATTCCCACCCAGATATTAACAAAACCAAAACACATAAAAACTGCAACACTTCAACAAAGTGAAAAGCAATGTATATAACCCGAGTCTCTGGGGTGCAATGACCATGTAACATCTGAAATATTAATAGCTGTAAATTATTGACCCTACTTTTACATTCAATGACATTTAAGACAGTTCACCTTTTCATTTACATGCACCACTACATTTTACTAAGTGTGTGCATTGTATCTGTAGTTCATCTCAGAACGATGGAATGCCATGCAGGATTAATCGCTCTATGTGGATAGGTACCACTGAAATACCAGTGGGATTTACACAGCCTCTAGGCCACCTAAATAATGGTGGAACAAAGCGAGACAACATGGTTGGGTGTATGCCAATGGGCAGAGAAACATCCAGCATCATAATCATGGTGGGGGGTTCAGCTGTAGGACAAAGGAGAAGAAGTGGGCCCTAACAAAGTTGCATTGCAACAGAGGTACACAGGGAGTCACAGAAGATGCTGTGGACAGTTCTCTTATGAAGGCATGTTAATTTAAATCCAGCATCTCCTCTGCGGTCTTGCTAGAGGATAAAACCTTTGTGAATCATGTAATACATTTGCAGCTTCATTTAAATTATCCAATAAAACTCCTATGGCATCCTTTATAGTATGGTGAATAACCTTCAGGCTAATCAGATAAGCAGGAGATTTGCCCCAGCTCCCGTGGCCAAGGGATGCCCCCATATTTAGACATTTCCATCAGCTACATAGACATCTCTTACCTTTAGTAGAGCCAACCACTGCAGTGGCTGTGTTGAAGGAACTGAAGCTTTGTCAAGCTGCCATATTTGATACCACCCAATCCCAAAATTATTTTCTCAAAATAAAAAAAGACAATCGTCTAATACGCAGGGAGTTATCTTCATGTGCTTGGGGCTGTTGTACATTTCTCTACCAAGTATCAGCATGTTTTGCAGGGAAAAATATAGAAAGAAATGATAGTCACCGTGCTCTAAATTTGGATGGGGCCCTCCTGGCTCTCAGAATCCACTGATACCCCTGGGCCTCTGACCACCTCCCTGGGTGAACAATTATAAACAGCAGAAAAAAGCTAGTACGATTGCAACTAATGATACGCCTATGAACAGAATATCTTTGTGCAAAAATAATCCCTGTAGGGCTACAAGTTCATAACATCCCAGGTGTTTTTACTGATAATCCGAAATACACCACTGGATTCAACTATATTAGCACCAAGTGTTCAAGGCAATGGTTGGTGTTGGGCATAGATATTGCGCCAGAGGAACTAAAAAAACTCACTACTGAAATAGAAGACCTAGAAAAACAAATTAGAGGACAGAGCCCAACAAGTGAAGGCAAGAAACTTCTAGAAGAAATACAAAAAACAGTTGAGGAATTCTAAAGAGTAGAACAAAATAAAAAAACTAACAAAGTGAGGAAGGATATCAAAGCCTTCTCCCAGGAATGTGCGTATCCTTATCTAGCAAAAGACTACTACACCAACAGATCTTACGGTGGAGCCCAAAATACCAGACCTTGGGGCCGTTTCAATAGAAGACAAAACCTGGTTGGATTCTTCAACACTTCAGCGAAATTATCTGATAATTCAGACCAGAGTGATGGACAAAATACCCCACACAGAATTCCTTTTTTAGGCAGAAGCCAAACAGAGCAACCCAAGACAGGCAGAGGGAAACAGCCACAACGTTGGCCCAACCCCCCAGGGGAACGCTACACACGAAGACAACACTACCAATGGTAGCAGAATCCCTGATTTATGTATTTATTTTATTTATTTAATTTATAGAGCGCCTTATCACCCAGGGGTCTCTAAGCGCTTTCCAGAGGGAGTACATTTGACAATGAGGAGAGAGCGATAGCAGGACCACTAGGCCATACTCCATGCCTCCGAGAAAAGCACAGTTTTAAGCATTTTTCTGAATGGCAGCAGGCGCGTTTCCTTGCGCAGGCTAATCGGCAAGCTGTTCCAATCCGACGGTTTTGCATTGGAGAAGGCTCGCCCGCCTAATGAGGATAATTTAAAGCGTGGACATACCAAGAGGGCGGCCTCTGCTGATCGCAGTGTTCTGTTTGGAACATAAGGGATCAGTCGCTCCCTGATGTACTTAGGGGCTTGTCCATATAGAGCTTTATGTGTGATGCAGAGGTCTTTAAACTTAACTCTCTGCTTAATTGGGAGCCAAAGAAGCTCCCGTAAAAGTGGCGTGGCATGCGTCCTTCTTGGTTGTTTTTGAATGAGTCTGGCTGCATCATTCATGACTACTTGAAGTCTGGCCAGCTGTTGTTGAGGGAGACCGGCATATAATGAATTGCCATAGTCCAGACGCGCCATAATCATAGCAGAAACGCCCCTCTGAGTGTGGTCGATGTTAAAAGTGGGGACATTTTTCGCAGTTGTCTTAATAGGCCCGTACAGGTGCCAACCACTGACGAAACTTGTTTCGACATAGAGAGTTTGGCATCAATATAGATGCCAAAACTTTTTACCGCCACCGCTTGTTCCGGGGCAGGACCCAGTTCTATTGGCCACAGAAAGTCATTCCAGGGGCTGGCTGCTGTAGTAATTGCCGGCACCTCTGTTTTATCCGGGTTTATCTTAAGCGAATTATCTGTCATCCAGTTTATTGTAAATTTTAGTATATTTTGTAGTCTCAAATGAGCTGTGGGTGAGTTGTCGATTTGTATGACGATCTGAGAATCGTCAGCATAGTTGTAGAGCCGGCACTCCATGAAGTTAAGCGCCGCAACCAAGGGCTGCAGGTAGGCATTAAACAGGAGAGGTGAGAGTGCCGAGCCCTGGGGTACTCCACAGGTAAGACCTGTTGGTTCAGACACCAAGTCCATCAGTTGGACTCTCTGCGAGCGATTGTTCAGAAAAGAAGCCAGCCAGCCATGGGCAGTGCCCCGGATGCCGAAGTCCCTCAACCGCGACACAATTGTTGGTCATGATTGACCGTGTCAAATGCCGCGGAGAGGTCTAACAGCACATGGGCACATGGATCTTTTTTATCTGCCCTAAGTCTCAGGTCGTCCAGCACGGAAAGCATGACCAATTCCGTGCTGTGATGGGCCCTGAAACTAGCCTGATTGGGTTCTAGGAGGTGATTATTTTCGAAGTGGCTCAAGAGTTGAGGTAGGACGTGTTGTTCGATTATCTTAGCCAAGAATGGCAGTTGTGAGATAGGCCTGAAATTTTTCAGGACCTTGACATCAGCCCCAGGTTTCTTTAACAGCGGGATCAGATGGGCCTCCTTAAAAACATACAGAACCTGTCCTATTTCAAGGGACTTATTATGGATAGAGCGTACATCATCCTCTATTCCTGGCAAGGCTAGCTTGAAGATCCTAAGTGGACAGGGGTCCGCTGGCGATCCAGACTTCACTCGGCCCATCAGTAGTGTCAGAGACTCCCTGGTGAGCGGTACTAGTGTTGTTAACGGATGGACAGCCCGAGGTGGCGATGGTGGGGAGTTGCTAGGACCACTGAGGCTGGAAGTATGCTCGATTTCCATCAGAAGATCCGATATTTTGTTTATAAAGAAAGACTGGAATTTGTTACAGTCTTCTTGGGTAAAGGAAGGGATATGTTCTTTTGTTTTCCTAAGCTCCGTTAGGACCTTACAGATTTCTTTCTGGGGGTTATGGGCCGTGGCAATACGGTCTTCATAGAATTCGGCCTTCCTGAGTATAATAGATTGTTTGTAGGCGGCAAAGGCCCTAACGTATGTGACACGTGTGCTGGCGTCTTACTCCTTGCGCCAGGCTCTCTCGCTCTGGTGCAGAGACCGTTTTAGTGACCTCATGTCTTCGTTAAACAATAGGGCCCGTTTTCCCCTATCCACTATTTTCATCCTACGTACGGGTGCCACTACATCAAAGGCTACTGTAAGCGTTTGTGATAGATTTAAACTCACAGACTCTAAGTCACCTTTGTGGCGAGTATGTGAGTGAGTAGCTTTTAGCGTGGATACTAAATCATCCACTCTGATTTTGTCCTAGCTTCTTAGTGATTTCCAACCTGGTGGTAGATTTGCCAATCGCCCTTGGAGTGTCAGCTGCCCCTGCAATAGGTGGTGGTCTGACCATGAGCAGGGGGAAATCGTGATCGGGCTAGGCATTGGAAGCGTGGACCAAATCAGGTCCAGTGTGTGGCCTTGCTGGTGTGTCGCGCCCACCACCATTTGATCGAGTTCAAGTGCTATCATGGCCTCTTCTAGCTGCTTTGCCTGGCATTCCTTGGGGGTCCTCTCACGGTGGAAGTTAAAATCTCCCATTATCACCAATCCTTCATAACGTGAACGGAGTTTGTGGACTAGTTCCAATAAGGCTTCGATGAAACCAGGTGGGGTGCGTGGGGGACGGTAGACTAGGAGTATGACCACACAGTCAGTGGCAGAGCAGAACTTAACCCCAAGCGCATCCGCGCCCTCCAGGCTTTCTGAGCAGATGATTTCTGTTTTGAAAGAACTATTGTAGAGGAAAGCTACCCCTCCTCCCTTCACATTTCCACCTCTATTTTTGTGAATGGCCATGAAGTTGGGTGGAAGTGATGAAACTAGATCAGGGATGGAGGACTCTTCTAACCAAGTTTCCGTAACCCCCAGGATTTCCATGCTGCCCTCCTGAAGTAATGTAAAGAATTCGAGGTTATGTTTTTTTTTTTTTGTAAAACCTTTATTAAAGCAGTCAGAGCGATACAAGCGCGGGCCTACAACCACAGGTGCCGGCCGCAAAATCAGGAGATCAAGACAGAGCAGTTTAAATGCGTACGATAAAAGGAAGAAGCACATTGTAATCGTAAGACGTGGTCGTACCACAGGAAAGCACAAGGATAAAAGAGGTTTAATTTTTACAATATTGAGCGGAGGCAGCGGCTATGTCAACAGAGGCATCACACATCACAATCAGACAAAAAGAGATGGGAGAGGTATACCCCTCCATGCAATCTAAAATCAATCATAAGTAACGGGGTCAAATACACCCAATGCCCGCCTAAGGCAGGCCAGGAATAAAGGTCAAACAATAGCAAGCAATTTAGCAAGATGTCGCGTAGAAAGCCCACCCGTACCAGACAGTAAGAAAGGCAAGTGCAGACGCCGGATAAGTAAAGGACGGAAAAAGATGACACAGCCAACGCCCTAAAGAAAAAGGGGAAAGAAAGGGACCATAGAACAAAACATTAAAATAACAAACCCCCCCCATCACCCGCCACCCTACATCACCGTAATGGCTATGGCCTACCCCTGTAACAGCGTGCCTGTCGCCCCAGAGTCACCCGAAAGAAAGGAAATAAAAAGAAAAGGAGGAGGACTAAAACGAAAAAGAGTGAGGAGAGGAGCCGGCGATGTAAACACCCGGTCCCCCCCATCCCCGCAGCTAAAAGCATAGAGACCGAGGCCATAGAAAAATACAGAGAACAGCCAACGCACAGGATGCAATCAATAACAGTCCTACAAGATGTGTCCCGGAGTCGCCATTAACTAGGAAGAAGTCCCGTCAGGGCCCAAGCGAGGTCACCCCTGGCCACTTCTGTGAATAGTAGAATTGCTAAACAGCCTTGCAGTCAGGAGACAGTACGATACTAAAAGTCCACCCCATCCAGGTGAGGCAGGCGGCACCTTCGCCCAACATTGTCCCAGCCGCCATGAAGCAGCCAACGATGCATGGCGGCAGCCAGAGCGCAACAATACGCCGATCACCAGCGAGGCCAAGTCCAAAAACAGGTCTGCCAAGCACGGATAGGAAAACACAAGATGTGGGAGGCATTGCAGCACAGGCGCCAGATCCATTCGCTCCCTCAAAATCGTAGATTCATCCGGGGGCCCCGGCACAGCAACCGGAGGAGATTCAACGGCACCAACTCGGGGGGAAGCCACTACGCCACAAAATGGCGGATCGACAATGGCAGCGATCCGTACCTCTAAGTCCCGGGACTTCCGAAGCAGAGCAGTCCGCAGGGTAACCAGTGCAACCAGCACATGATTACGTGTAAGCGCCGCCCCATGTAACCGAGGTCCGGGGGCCTCAAATGCAGCAGTGTCTCAGTCTCCAGGAGGGATGCACTCCAAGGGGTCGTCCGCCATCTTAAGCGCTTCGTTCTCCGCCACTTCCCCCTCCACCTCCGAGTCTAGTCCGACCGCCAGAGGCAACAGGTCTCACAGCTGATCGGCGGCGGTCGGCGCCTGGCACGGAAAGGAGAGTCACCAGAAGGCCGGGTGCGCTCCCCGCAGCTCTCCGGGAGCCAAGCACCGGTTCCCGGACGGGACTAGTAACATGAGTGGGCGTCACACCCAAGGGGAACCGGGCAACACGGCTTCTCTCCGGCTCACCAACTGCTTGGGTATACGGGACAATCCACTATTGGGAGTGGGTCAGCTCCATCTCTCCTGGCTCGCGGCTCCCAGGCTCCCATCGACAGGCTTCTCATCCGAACCAGGGCCGCCAACACTCCGAACACTGCCGGGCGGGCGCTGTACTCGAGGCCCCGGCGTCAGGGCCGGGAAGGCCAGCAAGCAGACAGGGGCAGATCTCAGGAGCTACTGCACGAAGGAGCCCCAAAATCAGATGGTAAGCGAGCGTTTTCCTCTAACAACAGAAATCATAAAGCCTCGATCAGGATTATCGACAGGATAGGCAAGTGGGGAGGAAGGGACCTCAGAGCGAAGCGTTCATGCGACTGTTCCGATCGCCATCTTGGCTCCTCCCCTCGAGGTTATGTTTTTGCAGCGAACGTGTGTTAAGAGGTGCGAGATTGCAAAATTGTAGCAACCGTGCTTTCTTAATTTCCCTTGAAGTGCCCTTTCCTTTAGTTGTGATCCCCGGGGTTTTAGCAGTCCCTCCTGTCGTAGCGCCTCCGAAATTGAAGGAGTTAGCTGCAGGGTGTCCTGATTTAATGACAGGAGTGTTTGCCTAGAGTATTGGGAGCGTGGGCCAGACTTCCTGGCCCCTTGACCCGGCCGGACGCGGACGGGCGCAGACGAGCTTGCCTTAGGCACTCCTTCGGCGCGCCCTCGGCGCGCCCGCTGCGCGCTTGCTCCAGCCTTGACTTTTTTCCCCATAGCTCCTCCCACCCACCACTCAGCCCTGCTGTGCAGCGGCTGTCTAAGGAACAACTAGCCCGGGATTAGCCCGGAGGTGAGGACCGGAAGTGCGGGAACAGGGAGTGCAATGCGGGGAGATCAGTGGCACAGGTACAATTTGACAAGTAATCTTTTAAATGAGCTAAAAAGAATTCCTTCAATTCTCGGCGATTATACCAGCAAGTATCAGTTTTACTGTCAGCATTCAAAGCACGCAGCGATCTTTTGCTCGGCACACCACAAGTCTGATGTGACCCTCTGACACAGCGCACTCGCACCCACCTCGCCTTTTCAACCCGTAACTCCTCCCACCCACCACTCAGCCCTGCTGTGCAGCGGCTGTCTAAGGAACAACTAGACCGGGATTAGCCCGGAGGTGAGGACTGGAAGTGCGGGAACAGGGAGTGCAATGCGGGGAGATCAGTGGCGCAGGTACAATTTGACAAGTAATTTTTAAAATGAGCTAAAAAGAATTCCTTCAATTCTCGGCGATTATAACAGCAAGTATCAGTTTTACTGTCGGCATTCAAAGCACACAGCGATCATCTGCTCGGCACACCACAAGTCTGGTGTGACCCTTTGACACAGCGCGTTCGCACCCACCTCGCCTTTTCAACTCGTAACTCCTCCCACCCACCACTCAGCCCTGCTGTGCAGCGGCTGTCTAAGGAACAACTAGACCGGGGTTAGCCCGGAGGTGAGGACCGGAAGTGCTGATAACACCACTATGTGCATCGCCACCAATAATACTGAGGTCATGCCAGGCAATATACTACCCATCTTCAACCTGACTAACTATCATCTTTCCAGCAGTGAGCAGTCGATACTAAGCAAATGCCTCTCCTTTGTACCCACTGCCCGCCCCAACTTCCTTGACATCCAGACAGAACTCCTAAGATTCTTTAGGAAAATAAGATTACATAGTTACTTTCTCCTCAATCCCCCTACAGTAATGAACACCAACACCCCTTTTCGCCTTCCCTCTACTTTCTCACCTTCAGGATGCATTATCCCTGCTGAAATCCTGACTTTTGAAAAACTAGTATTAAAAGATCTATTTGAACTAGAATGTCAAAGGATGTTCATTCCATACAACATCACAATTGCAGAAAAAAAAGCATTAACATATCTGAAATTGATTAGCTGCATCGTTATTAAACCAGTGGACAAGGGTGGTGGGATTGTATTACAAGAAAAAGATAAATACAAGACTGAGATTCTACGACAGCTTAGCAACACAGCCCACTACTGTAGGCTACCTACCAACCCGACAAAAGAAATACAGAACATGATAGCCCAGGTTACCATGCAAGGCCTTAATGCTGGCTTTCTGAGCAGAAAAGAACATCAATTTCTGAATACCAAATCCCAGAGAACAGCTGTAATATACACCTTGCCAAAGATCCACAAAAACCCTGAAAGTCCGCCAGGTAGACCAATCGTTTCTGGCTGTGGTTCCATTTTGGAACCACTGGGGCAGTATGTGGATCATTTTATTAAAGAATTCGTGCCCACCACAGAGTGCTACATACGTGACAGTATGGCGATGATTAACATCATTGAGGAATACCCATTCAACCCCACATCCAAAACAATGTGCACTTTGGACGTGGAGTCGCTCTACACTAACATCCTTCAGACTGACTCACTGCTGGTCATTGAATAAATTCTCAACACACGTCCCAGCCCGCACGCAGTACCAACACTGTTTATACTGCAGCTGCTGTAAATCTGCTTATCAAAACACTTTTTTCTGTTTGACGATCAGTATTATGGCCAAGTCAAGGGCACATTAATAGGAGCAGATTTTGCCCCGAACCTGGCAATCCTCTATATGGATAATGTTGAATCAAAACGCATCCTTACATCTCTGAACCCCTTCTACATTGGCATTGTCCTGTGGAAGATGTACATAGATGATATATTCTTGATCTGGCAGGAATCCCATAACCTTTTACTGCAGTTTCTGCACTGGCTGAATAATAATTGTAGTGGCCTTATATTTACCCTATCTGAGAATAAACAAACCATTCAATTTCTTGACCTAAAAATTCAGCACCAAGACGGAAAATTGTTTAGCAGCTTATATAGGAAACCAACTGAGCGTAATACCTATTGAGCTACAAAAGCCACCAACCCCGGCGCTACGTGATTCACTTCCCTACTCCCAGTTCCTCCGTATATGGAGAAACAGTTATCTAAAAGAAGACTACTTTCGGGAGGCCCAGACTTTGAGTGACAAACTGCACATCCGAGGGTACCCGCGTAAACTGGTTCGCAGCTCCTTAAAAAGGGCATTGTACTGCTCTAGGAACATACTTCTGGAACCAAAAGAAAAAAAGACACAGAGCCTACTGGAGTGTGTCACAACTTTTTCACCTGCCTCTAATACCATCAAGAAAAGCATTAAAAAACATTGGAATACCATTAACGCAGGCACCCTGAATCTAGAGCGCCCGCTATTTGCTCTCAAAAAATCAAAAAACATAAAAGACCACCTGGGACGCGCTGCATTGCCCATACCAAATGAACTGTGGGGGATCCCGCAGTTAACAGGTCATGTTTAATGTGGCTCCTGCATCGTCTGCGAGTCTACTCTAGAAGGGAAAGACTTCACCTATGAGCAAATGACATTTAAGAGAAAACACCTCACGAATTGTAACAGTGTAAATGTCATTAATCAATTTTCTGCCCGTGTACCAAAATATATGTAGGGCAGACGACACAAAAAGCACGGATCCGGATCTGCCAGCATCGCAGCAGGATTCGCTGCAAAACGCCAAATGCGCCACTGGTGGATCATTTCAACGACATTGGCCATACTGAACTTGATTTAAAATGGACAATAATTGACGCTATAAAAGTTCTCCCAAGAGGTGGAAATGTACACCAACTCATGATTAAGGAGGAACTGAAATGGATACTGAAGACCAAGAGCATCCACAATGGCCTCAACCGCCTTGAAGATTGGACTTCATTACTGTGAATTGTGTATTTTTTCTGTAAATATAAACCAACCATTTCAGTAAGACATTGCAACACCAACCTACTCGCTAATGAGAACTGAACAACTGTTTCACAATGATTTTATATTAATTGCACTTTCTGCACCTGCGCGCGCTGCTATGTTTTATCATCTACTCTACACCCTTACAAAATGGCTGCCACATTAGCTCACCCCCTCACTGCACTAGCACCAGATCTATCCAACGTCATGTGCCTCATACCACATGACCTGTAGAGACTTAATGGCGGCTCACAACTATCACAAAACACAGTCATTCAGAGCATCGCCTCGACTGCCCGCATGGACCCAATTCCAGGCCCATAGAACACCGAGTACACGGTAACACTGGACGAATCAGCCCATTCGCTTTGGAAAAGCTAATCGTGTAAAGCAAACTCTTCCCTGATCTACTTTCCCCCCTTTCCCTCAGGTCGGAATTGCCGCCGATCTACTAACAAGCAGCAATTCTCCGAATTTTAGTTAAGCGGCGCCACAGGTCACTTCACGCATGTACTGGTCCCACTGACACCCGCACTCACTCCTTTATCCCTCCCTATTTTGTCTCCCCAGTTGATAAAAACGCATTCTTCCCAAGCTGTGGAGTTCAGTCCGGAACCCCAGCCAGCAATTCACGCGGTAAGAGCATAACTTGCAAACCGTGCTCACCCGGCTTTCTAAAAATCACTGTCTTCCTCACTTCTACCCTTTTTTACTTACAGGACACAACTACTGTCAAACCCACCACAGCCGTAGGTAAGATTCTCCACCGCTTCCATGTGACTTAACCCGCCAGGTATTATCTAAAACCAATTCCTTTACTTTAAATGACCTGCCAACCTAGAATATCCTCCACTGAACACGCATGCTAATCGGACTAAGAATAGCCACAAACCGCTGATGCCGACGTTCAGAATCTAAATAGTTTCACTGCCAACCATGAATACGCATGCCACTCGAACTAAGAATAGCCATAAACCGCTGATTCCGACGTTCAGCATCTAAATAGTTTCACTTCCCCCACCACGCACTGAAACGGACCTGCAGTGTTGACCTGAGAGCAGGCAACCCGGTCGCCATCTTGGGAGTGGCGAGCACAGGACGTGCCACTGGTCAGAGCGCTCTAGCGCTCCTCACGAGCCAGGTGAGCCAAGATTTAAGGCGAGCAGATTACTTGCTCAGCCTTGGACAGGTGAAGCTCGCACGCGCGCTACGCTGCTGTGTTTTCTGCATAGCGCTGCATAATTTTAAAAATCACCGTTTTTTGTATTTCTGTTATTTTAATTTGTATTCTCCCCTGATTTTACTATTGCGCCGTGCCCACACACTCGCACTCTAATTGTGCCCCCACCACGCACTGAAACGGACCTGCAGTGTTGACCTGAGAGCAGGCAACCCGGTCGCCATCTTGGGAGTGGCGAGCACAGGACGTGCCACTGGTCAGAGCGCTCTAGTGCTCCTCACGAGCCAGGTGAGCCAAGATTTAAGGCGAGCAGATTACTTGCTCAGCCTTGGACAGGTGAAGCTCGCACGCGCGCTACACTGCTGTGTTTCCTGCATAGCGCTGCATAATTTTAAAAATCACCGTTTTTTGTATTTCTGTTATTTTAATTTGTATTCTCCCCTGATTTTACTATTGCGCCGTGCCCACACACTCGCACTCTAATTGTGCCCCCACCACGCACTGAAACGGACCTGCAGTGTTGACCTGAGAGCAGGCAACCCGGTTGCCATCTTGGGAGTGGGGAGCACAGGACGTGCCACTGGTCAGAGCGCTCTAGCGCTCCTCACGAGCCAGGTGAGCCAAGATTTAAAGCTCACTACAGTCGCGCAGCGGTGACGCGCAGCGGTGGCGCCCGACTCGCGCCTGAGTCAAGCCAGAGTCCTGCCCGTCTGCGCCCGTCAGCGCTAAGGCAGGGCTATGGCAGGGGACTCTGGCGCTCGTAAGATGATATCGGCCGCTACCCTGCGCTCACTGCGCTTTAAGGTAAGAGACTGTTTACACGGTTCTCTGGACCCTTTATGTGGGCCCTTTCATTGTCCCACCTGTTGTTTTAGTATCCCTAAACCGCAGCCTATTTTTAGTCTCCAACCTAATTCCCTCTGTGTCCACAAGCCAGACTCTGTGGTTGACGCTGTCACCCAAACAAATCTTAAAATATTTCATCTGAATGTCAGATCTCTGGCATGTCATTACCAAGATGTACTCACCCTGGTTACAGATGACAAGCCGGACATATTTTTTTTCTCCGAAACGTGGTTGCATGACCAATCTATGGCTGCTATGAACCTAGCCCTCCCATTGGGATATACTATGCACTCCCTACACCGTAATGCTAGAGGTGGAGGTATCGCACTCGCGGTAAAATCCTGTTACCCATGTATATGGAAGCCCACCACCATAGCTGGGTGTGAGAGCGCGCATTTTAATATTTCAGTTAATCCCCATTTCACACTATCGGGACTATTAATATATAGGCCACCCGGCCCTGAGGGCGCTTTTCGCCATAGTCTTTTAGAGGTTGTCTCTTCTTTGATTTTAAAAACAGTCAATTTCACGATCATCGGCGACCTTAACTTACATATGGATGCTCCACTTTCCAATTCGGTTTTTAGTCTGCTGGCTGATCTGGAAGCATTTCAAATAAATCAATTGGTGCAATCACCGACTCACACCGGCGGACATTTGTTAGACCCGGTTTTGACGAATCTTGCTACCAACATTTTAGTGCTTCAGCCCAGGCCTATGGCCTGGACAGACCATCATCTGATCGAAGCCCATGTCACCATTCCTACTCCCCCCCATAGAAACAATATTCCGGATCTTTTTAAACGCCCTTGGAGAAAACTTAATCTTGAGCATTTTCATCAGTTGCTGAAGGAACATCATCCCCTTCCTCCCTCTGAGGTCTCTTGGCTACGACAACTTTTGTGAATGGCTTAATCACTCCCTAGATAAGTTAATACCAGCTAGGTGGACTAGGACCAGATCTAGCCCTGCCAGCCCTTGGTATGATGAATCTCTTAGACTGCTCAAATCTACCTGTAAAAAAGCGGAACGTGCATGGCGCAAAACCTATGACGCTGACTTCAAGTCGGCTTATAGAGCCTGCACTAGAGTGTACCACCGGGCCATCTGTTCTGCTAGGGCGGCCTTTCACTCTCGGGAGATAAAAAATAGTACGAATCCCACAAAGGTTATCTTTAGGGTCTGTAAGGACCTTACAAGTAAAAAAAAACAGTCTACTACTCTAGTAGCCTCCCTAGAGCATTGTGAGGACTTGGCGTCATTTTTTGTCGAAAAGGTTGAGGCCATTTATAGGTCCTTCTCCCAGCTTTCCATCGAGCAGAATAACATCGTACCTAAGGCCTCCATACCATTGCTGACTATTCCCAGTCCTACTCTAGAGGAGTTTAAAACCCTGACAATGAAGGTTAAATCCGGCTCACCTGATGACCCCATGAGACCCATTCAATTTCAGGAACTTGCTGAGTGCTGCTATCCGGTCATGCACAGTCTTATTGAGTTGTCCTTTAACACCGGCTGTGTTCCTAGTGCTTGGAAGCAGGCTACCATCATTCCTATTCTTAAAAAGCCGGCTCTTGATCCCACCAAATCGGAACACTACCGGCCTATTTCCCTGCTGCCCTGGCTAGCCAAATTAGCAGAATCTCATGCTAACCGCATCCTGTCACTCCATCTGCAGGAAGCTAAGATACTGGACAACTCGCAGAATGGGTTCCGTGCGGGTCACAGTACAGAGACGGCTCTTCTAGCAGTGGTGGAGAACATCAGGAGGATGTTGGACCAGGGTCAAACGGCGGCACTGATCCTATTGGATCTCAGTGCCGCCTTTGACACGGTGTCCCATCAGATCATCCTACATCGCCTGGAGGAGGCCGGAGTTGGAGAGAGAGCGCTGGAGTGGTTTCGATCCTTCCTCACTGATCGAACTTTTAAGGTGTCCACTCCCCCTTTTGTTTCTGCTCCTCGTCCGATCTCACAGGGTGTCCCGCAGGGTTCGTCCCTAAGCCCTACCTTATTTAATTTATATGTTCAACCGTTGGCAGAGGTTGCCCATAGCTTTGGTCTCTCCATGGTGTCATACGCCGATGACACGCAGCTGGCGGTGGCACTTAATGGGGAGTCCAACATGGATGCTGCTACTTTTCAGTCCGCGCTAAAAGCTGTGGCGGGCTGGATGGGGAACAATCGACTCCAACTTAATGCCTCTAAAACCGAGGTCATTATTTTTGGTAGGGAAAGCGAGCTCTGGGGCGATCAGTGGTGGCCACCTGAACTGGGCCCTGTCCCTACCCCGGTGGCCGAAGTCAGGAACCTTGGGGTGTGGCTGGATGATAAGCTCTCATTCACCACCCACACTAAGCGGGTTGCCGGTACTTGTTTCGGTGCCCTGCGGTGTCTCCGACCTATTTTTAGGTTCTTTGATGCTGACACGAGACAGATTATTGTTCAAGCTACGGTCCTGGCTAGATTAGATTATGCCAGCTCGCTGCTTCTGGGCGTTAACCAAGCAGAATTGGTTCGCCTGCAGAGGGTGCAAAATGCGGCCGCTAGGATGCTGGTCGGCCTCCCGAAGTTTGTTTCTGCACGTCGCACTATTCAGGATCTTCACTGGCTGCCTGTTGGGCAAAGAATCAAATTTAAGGCTCTTTGTTTAACTTTTAAAATCCTGAAGCTAGTTTCTCCCCCTATTCTTTCACAAACAATCTGCCACTATGTGCCTTCTAGAGCCCTTCGCTCCTCAGGGACTAATCTTGCTGTAGTGCCACGTTTTAAAAGAGCAAGGATGGGCGGACGCTCTTTTTCTGTGATGGCGGCAGCTCTCTGGAACTCCCTGCCTGCCCCTATTCGTTCCATCCCTGATCTGCTTTCTTTTAGAAAGGCCTTGAAGACCTTCTTATTTACCACTGTCTAGTTTTTCCTTTTGGTTTTTAATTTCCATGTTGTGTTTTTACCATTCCTTAAGCGCCGGGACGCCTCTTGGCTGCGGCATCTGTGCGCTTTATAAAATAAAATAACATAACATAACATAACATAACTTCAAAAGAGCATGGTTTCTTTTCACTTATTGCTCTCACATTAAATATGACCTAAGTCAGAACGCTCTCTTCTGGAGCACCTTAGTAATGACTATGTAATGAATTATGAACCAAAAACGTGAGTTAGGAAATGTTAGCCTACAGCTTGTCACTGATTGTTCTTAATTGCCTGAATTTCTCTTTTTTTCCCCCTTTGTTCCCATTATGTTTATATTGTGTGCTTTTAATTTACAATTGGGCTTGAAATTATCAATGCAACGTAATACAGGCATGAATGAAATGTCCTGAGGATGATCCCTCTACCTTCACATAGGGATCGAAACGCCATCGACACTCTCTACACTATATGCCTATGACTGTATTATGTAACATGTCACAATAGTGTATTTATGCATTATCAGTCTGCAGGATTACATTGTACGCAGACCTCTTCTCCTTGCCTGATACTCTCCCTTCTTATATGTCAAACTTTTCTATATGTGGTAGTAGGACACAGGCTGTGTCCCACTTGAATTTGTATAGATAATTGACTACTAATCAATATATTGTATATTAAATTCTGTCCGGCTGGACAAAGAATATAGAAACTATTTTATCTATATTTATTTTTCCCTTTCACTCTACATTGTCTAAGGACCACTGTCTTTAGAAATACTAAATTTGGGTGGGGCATCCATTAAAATGACCTAACAGTCATTTAGTGGATGAATAATCAGGTCAGCGGTTTCTAACACTGAGAAAGCTGAGGACATTCAGTGCCTCCCCCAACTCTATACAGAGCAGAACAACCGGGAGTTTGCGAGTCAGAAACCCCACCAATTTGTGAGTATTTAGACATGTAATTCACTCTTATACCTTTAAGTAAATATACTACTTCTGGCTGCTCACAAAATCCAAATGTAAAATAATTCAGAAGTGTAGACTTACACATATACTTAATTACTTGAAAAAGGGTGTGAAGACAAAAGTGCAAGTGTAAGTTACTACTGACAAAAAAACATTAGTAAGTCTAGTACCACACATCTGCCCAACCACTGATACTGCAATACTCCTCCAAAGAAAGTAATGGAGACAGTAACTATAAATAAAACCCAACAGGAAATAATACTAAATGTTGTTGGGTTTTATTTATAGTTACTGAATGGGGCAAGATGGCGCCCACGCGAGTGGACGCGTAAGCTGACCTCTCCAGCCGTTCAGCCGTCCTGCAGGGATACATAGAGAAAACACAGCAAAAAGATCTGTGATTAAGATACTCTTGCGCCCTCTAACCTGGAAACGAGTGATGGAGTGAAAAGTTCAGAAATATCACGGCTTTGTCTTTCATTGTGTGTTTGACGGCTCGGCGACGAGGCAATTGAGTAGCCGATGCTAGGTGCTTTTGGAGCAGTTCACTGGTTCCCGGCACGTTATCGCTGTGTGTGGTCGTTGGCAGTTAGCACAGCTGTCCGCGGTCTACAGAGACTGAGGAGCCTGAGGCGTTTGCTGAGCGGGGCTCACGTAGCAACCAGCGAGTATTGGGATCAGAGGATGGCTCCCAAAGGATTACGAGGAAAACTGGCTCAGGAGACGCCCGTGGCTGCTGCCGGGGCTGGTGCCGATGGTGAGAGTGCGGTGGAGGAAGGCCCCAAATCGGGTAAAACAACAGCCACCGCGGTGGTCGAGAAGAAAACTGAGGCTGGTAAGAATAAGAATAAGACTGTTACAATACCAGCGATATTCAATGCGACGGAGGAGAAACGTAAGGGAAAACTAGATGCCGCTTCAGTTAGTACTCAACCTCACATACAATTACACCTGAGCGTGGCTAATGCCGCTAATGACGATATTTTGGAAATGGGTGAACACGGGTAAAATGTGGAAAATGCTGTAGCTATTGAAAATGCGGCGACTGAGGCTGCAGACAGATCAGGCTCAACAGGGAGCGCGGCTAATGGCAACATAGATGCAATGCTGAATAAAGATACAGATACAGTTTCAGCGGCGACTTCTAATATGAGTAAAACTCAAGATGTGGTACAACCCCAGTCAACACAATTAATACCATCTTCACAAACTTTGTTAGAGTATCCCGTTGCAACAGATGGTGAATCAGGGGATTTTTACTCTTTACCTGAAGTCTCAATTTCATCCTGTGATGATTTAACTGCGCAATATTCCAGGCAAATGAGCATGGTAGATGATAGCGAGGGTGAATTAGAGGACTCCGCTGATTTAGGGGAGGACAGCCCTGCGACCATACAAGAAAGAGGTCAATCAGTGAATGAGAGACCGATAGATAATAGTTCATCATCAGAAGCACACATTGGGAAAATAGCAATGGTGGCAGAGGAAGATATCACCTTACGCACTATCTATCAAACTATCCTTTAACATATGGATAAGACGGAGCAGGACAGTATAAGGATACAAAATTCTTGTCGTAGACCCCAGAATTCAATAAGAAGGCTGACGAAATCCCAAACTGACTTTGGGGAGAGGATTGGTGAAGTTGAAACTCGGATCTCCAATATCGAGGATCAATTAGTACAACAGAAGACTACCACTGAGTTACTGAGTGCGAATAAAGATGATGTCCAATGGAAATTGGCGGATTTTGAAAACTGCGCTCGGCGCAATAACTTGAGAATCATGCAAATTCCAGAAGGAAAAGAGGGACAAGACACACGGAAATTTATTGTACAATTATTTCAACAGGCTTTCCCTGAGATTACCAAGTGGGACTGGGACAGAGAAATAGAACGGGCACATAGGTTTCCATTTAATATACATCTACAAGCCGGCGTATCTAATACCAGACCTAGGCCCATTTTGGTAGCTTTTAATAGCTTTCTAGCTAGGGAGGATGTGTACACGTCCGAACAAGAAAAGAAAGGGGGAAGGCTTTGAGTTTTTTACAACGCCCGTTTTTTCCAAATATACTGTGGATACCAGATGGCAGCTACGACAGATGGTTATACAGTTCCAGAGCAAGGGAGCGCAAGCTTATATAATGAATCCCGCTAAACTCAAAGTGATTTATAAAGAAAATTTTAACTATTTCACTAAAGTGGAGGCAGCTAAGGAGTATTTGCATGCTATAAAGGGAAAAGAGGGACCATAGCGTTCCAGTGGGTAAACCAGGACTACAATTTATTTGCGGTGGAGGCTGCAAAGGAGTATTTGCATGCTATAAAGGGTATAGAGGGGCCATAGTGCTCCATTGGGTAAACCAGGATTATAATTTAATTGTGGTGGTTTTCTCTTTTTTATTATTGGTCAGGGATGAGTATATTGTTTGGAAAATGGTATCCCTGTGGGGGGCAGGCTGGAGGTTTGGGAAGCTCCACAACCAAGGATCATAAGTCCTAAAGTCTCTGTAAGAGGGTGGGGAAGGAGGGACATGGGGAGGGGCAGTGGGGGGGGAGGGATGCACAGGGAGGTGGGAAGTTGAAGGGGTCGGTAGCACGGTGGGGGTAAAAAGGGATAAAAACCCAGATGGGGGCAAAAAACTGCAAAGGAAGGAAAAGATGTTTGATTTAAGAATCATGTATATAAGGAGCTTTTTGCGCGTAAGAAAGATTTGCATTACAGGTTGGAATGTTAGCAATAACCTCAATGGCTCGAAATATTAAAATATGCTCTTTAAATGTGTCTGGCCTTAACAATGTGAAAAAAAGGAATAGGGTTGCTTTTGAGCTTCGTTATATTCAACCATATATTGTTTGTCTCCAGGAGACACACTTAGCGTGGCGCAATCGCTCTTTAGTATGTGACTTGGGTTACTATTTAATTTGTGCATCACAACAGACCACTATGACTCGAGGGGTTATGATTTTAGCAAAACCACGACTCTGTACAACAATTCGTACCCTAACTGATAAATGGGGAAGATGGGCTATTGCTGAGATACAATTTTAATCATCTCATATAACTTTGTGCTCAGTCTATGGGTCAAATTTAGATGACCCTGAGGTGTTAGTTAACTTGAATATGGAATTAGCAAACTGGGCAACTCCGCTGATAATATGTGGAGACATGAATATTAATTTGAAAAATATGGAGCTTGCAGGAGGTCCTGACAATTATGTCGGACATAAACCACAGGTTTTTAAGGCTTTATATAATTTGGTAAAGGATCATGGCCTGGTAGATACGTGGAGTAATCTGAATTCAACATCGCCCGGTTATACTTATTATTCGGATCCACATAAAAAATGGGTTCGACTAGATTACTTCTTTTCTCCTTTAGCGATATTAGCGGACGCTCATGTGGAATTATTCCCCAAAGTAACATCTGATCATGCACCTCTGGTGCTAAGTATACCGGATTCTTCAACGGATTTTGGTACAAGAGTTTTTTCTTCTGATAGGAAACTATGTGTAGACGTTGAGTTTAAGACTACTATGGCAAAATGGATTATGGAATTCGTTAATTTTAATGTAAATACTGCCAGTATGGATATACTGTGGGAAACACTGAAAGCATGTTTTAGAGGGGGGGTTATGAGCTATGGTAACTTTCGCCAGAAGAAATTAAGGGGGGAAATGCAAGATCTGTATATGTTATTAAGAATTTCTGAGGAGAATTTACTTAGAGAAATTCAAAAAAACAGCTCTCAACAGAGTATTGCAGATGTGGAGGACAAGGTTGCTAGATGTCGAGCCAAGATAACGGGGGTGTGGAGCAATGAAAATGCGAGAAAATACCTGGTACACAAATGACACGTACATGAATATGGGGAGGCAATTGGGAGGTCATTAGCCCTATGGTTAAAGATGCAATCAACTTCCAGGTCTATAACTAGTATGCAGGATCAACATGGTAACTTGCAACAGGACCCAGATAAAATTCTTGATAATCTTCAGAAGTATTAAGTGGAATTGTATACACAACAAAAAGTTGATAGAACAAGCGCAGGATTCGATTTAGGGGGTTTTGTGCAACTGAATGATAATGAGAAGGAATGGCTGGCTAGTCCATTTACTATGGAAGAGTTGGATCTAGCGGTAGCAAGCTTGGCGAATGGTAAAGCAGCCGGACCAGATTTCATTCCTGGGGAGGTTTATACATTATTTTTCGAAAAATTAAAATATATTATGTTGGACACTTTTAGAGCTGCTCAGAAAGGTAAATTCCCAAAATCTTGGAATGATGCCTTTATTGTTGTGTTTAGCAAAAAGGGCAAGACTCCAGAATTTACAGGATCATCTCGCCCTATTTCTCTCCTTAATTGAGATTGTAAATTATATTCAAAAATAGTAGCTAATCGAATTTCAAAAGTTATAACTCATTCCTAAACAAGGCACCGTGACACATATAAATAAAGTTATTACTCTGATGGAATTTGCTCAGGCTGAGAAGCGCGCATTATCTTTAATATTACTTGATGCTGAGAAAGCGTTCGACTGTGTCAAATGGCATTATTTATTGGAGGTCATGAGAAAATCAGGTTTTGGTGATAATTTTATAACAGCAATCCAGGTGCTATACTCTGCTCCAAATGCGAGAATTGCTGCAATGGGGAGGAAATCTGACGTGGTTAGTATTACAAGAGGTACAAGGCAGGGGTGCCCCTGCTCCCCATTATTATTTGCGTTATTTATTAATCCTTTATTAAGCAGATTATCTAATAATCCTTTAATTAAGCCATTCATAGTGCAAAATATTGCACACACGGATGACGTTGCAGTTATGACGGTCAATCCTTGTGAAGCATTAATAGAGATCGAACGGTTGGCCTCAGAATTCGGTACAATATCAGGCTATAAACTAAACTCCGGGAAGACTCAAGTATTATGTACGGAGGAAATGCGATTTAGTGATCCCAGAGTTGTATCCGAGGTAACATATCTTGGTATAATAATCAAGACCTCTATGAATGGTATTGTGGAAGTCAACTGGACCAGCACATTCCAACACATTAAGCAGTCGCTAGAAAGGTGGGGACGACTCCAATTAACAATTATAGGAAGAGGCAATATTATTAAGATGAGTATTTTGTCAAAAGTTTTGTATATGTTTAGAGCAATACCATTAGAGATTCCAGCTCAATATATACAACAGCTACAATCTATATGTGCAAGATTCCTATGGTCTCCTGGGAAACCCCGTAGGGCAATGAAACTGATGACTCTCCCGATTGAGAGAGGGGGTTGTGCTATTCCTGATTTCTTGCTATATTTTTATGTTTGTTTTTTACAACAAATGCGATTGTTATTAACAGGTGAATCAGTTGAGAATAAGGCAGAATTACTCTCTATATACTATTTATTGCTGGGAATTCACACAAAACATAGTTTATTTAAAGAGCTAGAGGGGAATTACTATAAGAGAACACGCTATAAGATATTGGATTCAGCTTTTACAGTATGGCGAAAGATGGCTAGAATGATCAAAATTGGGACAGTGTCATATTATACACCATCCAATGCAGAGAAAATATTACCTTTTGTTTTTGAGGACAGGGCAGCGTTAGAGTGGACACACCGGGGGATAGTGCAAATTGGGGATAGGTTTGAATTAAATGGGCTTTTGGCTACTTACGAGAGACTGACAGTAAAATATCAATTGCCTAAATCGTCTTTTTTTAAATATCTCCAATTAAGAGATTTTATTAATAGAAGACACATTAATGTTGTGATAAGCCCGGTAGTAGAGGCGATTCGCAAAGGCGAGAAAATTGGGCTTTTGTATAATTTGTTAATGGAATATAGACTTGATGATTTGCAGAAGTTTAATCTGTATTGCCAGAATCAGCTGGGGGAACCTTCTTTATCAATAGAAGATGGAATAATTATGTCTAAGGAGGCTTTCCTATATGCCAATTTGAAGGCGCATTTTTTTAAGACTGTTTTTTGTTTATACTATACTCCAGAGCGTATGATGAAGTGGGGTTCACATTATGATGGGAAATGTTTCCGATGCAAATCTGATAATGCGGATAGTATTCATATTTTTTTTAGCTGTTGTAAATTGCGTCAATTTTTGATTCATATTAAAAATGTTCTATCTATGA
This sequence comes from Lissotriton helveticus, assembly GCF_964261635.1. Taxonomy (NCBI): domain Eukaryota; kingdom Metazoa; phylum Chordata; class Amphibia; order Caudata; family Salamandridae; genus Lissotriton; species Lissotriton helveticus. Next base: position 640,529,715 of record NC_136071.1, on the reverse strand, counting down.
TTACACAATCTACTGTGAAGATCTCTCCAGCATTGATGCTTTTAGGTATAGGAGAAAATGTGAAGCAGGGTACCCCTTTATTTAAATTTTGATATTTGTTATTTGTGGCTATGACTGCCGCTCGCCTCTGTATCGCCTCTGATTGGTTACAAGAAGAATCCCCTGCATTCGAATTTTGGCGCTCGAAATTGTATAATCTCTTTGAATTGGAATGGAGTTTGTACGCCCTGAAGGGGGCTAGGAAACGGCAATTGGGAATGTTAATTTGGGGGACTATCCATGAACATTTGGAGATGTGAAAAGCTAATTAGTATGAGATATGTATGTATATATTGTTTTTCACTGTGCAGATGACTTGTCCCTACGGGGGAGTAATAACAAAAAAAAAAGGAAATAATACTAAATGAAATTATTTAAAACACTTACAACATAGCTATAGGTATTGCAACCCTGGGACCTACACGCCCCATTGTACCCTTGTGGGTGCTGTCTTGTGTATGTGAAATGGTTTAATGCTTAATAAAAAATTATATAAAATACTTACAACTATAAATAAATATAATGTAATGTTAAAAAATATTTAAACCTAACTCATTTTTGTTACTTAATTATAAAATACTTTAACAACCTTTTTGAATTAAAAAATGTATGTGTTAATACAATATATTAGCATTATTTTTCTTAATTCTATACATAACTTTTATTAATTATTACTGCACAGTATTTTTTTACTTCATGTGGAAATTTATTTTTTGTTTAAACTTCAGAAAAAGAATTGTATTTGATTTAATAGATTTAAATCATTTAAAGATTTAAGTCAAAATACAGAGATCTCTGCCACGACTATGAACTGGTAAAGAATAGGGAAAAATAAGAAAGTTTACTTAACTCCAAAAAAGATTAGTAAACATATGTTGTGTTAAATATTATTGTAAATGATTTTTATATTTTTATGTGGAATGTGGAACAAAAAAACAAATGCTAAAAGCACTATTATCTTGATTTTAAAATAAATATTTACATAAAGAAATTAAATAAAAATTACTTAAATATACATAATTGTACAGCTAAATGAACTCAATTATTTTTTATCACACATCAATAATTGTTATAAGTGAATTATATAATTATTCAAGAGTAAATTCATTATATTTCATTAAAAGGTAATTTTAAATTCAAGAAAAGTTGTTAAAAAATATGTTGTAATGAAATATTAAATACGATATTTGAATGTTAAAATATATTTATTTAGATGTTTAACTATTTAAAATGAATTTATTTATTATTGTTTTCAATCTGGTTTTAAGTTCCTACCTTGATTAGTTTCTTTAGAAGAGTGTTGCAGTATGAGTGGTTGGCCATTTGTTGAACTGGACTTACTTCAGCTCTGAGCTCAAGTGATTTACTACTGTTTTGGGTTCCTTATGTCTGTAACTTCAGAAGTGCAGAATGTGAATAGAAAAAGGCTTACTCTTTTGTGGCAAGTGTGCATGTCCCTCCCTAAACCTGTCCCTAACCCTCTGCTAACCCCTCTTTACTACTTCCTAAACCCCTGCCGTCTAATTTTATCAACTAGTCCCCTAATATGCACCACAAGTAAAATTGTGAATCATAGTATTATAAATGCAGTTCACAGTAGCCTTGATAGTTGTTAATCCTTAATGGTGTTGTGTCACAATGTAACACTACTTCCAAGTTCTGAAGTATGCTGTCAAACCTGCGCTCCAGTGGCGAAACATAGGTCCAGATGTACAACCATCAGGTTTAGTTTTGCGACTCACAACTTGTGATTTTTAGTGATGCGCAATTTGAGAGTTGCAAAACCTCATGTACAACAGTGTCTGAGACACTGTTTGTGATTCCCAAACGGGTCATAAGGGACCCACCTCCTTATTATTCATGAGGCAGGTCGCAATTTGCCACCCATTGTAAATGTCCGGCACTCACAGGGATGGTGCTTCTACCATTTCTGTGACTGCTTTTAAAATAAAGAAGTTTTTTTAAATACATCTTGTTTTTCTTACAGGAAAACAGGATGTTTTTCAAAAATAAAAATGAAACGTTTCCTTTATATTTTTTCAGGTTGGGCTCTGAAAAATTTGTAGCGTTGTGGTGTAAAATTGCATTACACTATATCTACTATATAAAAAGTTCATCTATAACCATGTAATTCGCTAAAAATGCTCAAAGTCATTTTGGTAACTTTTTGATTTCATAAATGTTTTCAACTTCAACTTCAAAGCCAGGAGCTTCATCAAATTGTTTGGAAAAATGTCTTCTTTTCAAAGATTTAATTGAGTAGCTGAACAAAACAATAAGATTTAATTGAGTAGCCGAACATAAGAATAATTTTGTTAAAAGTGAAACCCTTTAGAGACTCATGCATAAATGCTCCCCAAATAAATTTGTTATGCTCATTTTCAGGGTTAGGAAAAAGCCTATTGGCCTGCAGTGAGATTTTTCTCAATATGCTCTAAAATTAATGCTCGTTAAGTGACTCATCTCAAGACGACTACCCCAAGCCTAGGTAGGATTTCCTTTATGTAGATTCAATACTAAAATGTACCCTTCGGGCAGCAATTGAGTGAAATTTTGCAGTATAAAGAGCTACTGACAGGATTTTTGCCACATACACTTGTAGTAAAGGGGGGATATCTCCACCCCCCACACAATAAAAAACATTTCTGAAGACCAAACCCTATTGCAGTTGCTGTGGTAATTTGCCCCATAATGTGAATCGACCAAATTAGCTTTTTGGATATATTCATCTGTAGATAGTAATAGGCCTTTACAGTTTCTAATTTGGAACCTTTATAGAATCACTGATTTCGAGATTTCAAACCCAATGCCCCAATATTCATAATTTTTCTCTTTCCTTTGTTCGTAGTTAAATCAGTTAAGTTATGGATTTCAGAATAGCTGTCTAGAGCCTCTAGCTGTCTTTAGAGGCCAATTGGGCTAAGGGGCATCAGGTTTAAATCATCAGCATACATTCACAATGAGATTGTCTGGAGCCTAACGTCAGAGGTTGGCCATTAGCCAATTCACAAAAATCTGTCAAATATAAAGAAAATAACTCAAGAGATAAAATAAGTACCAGTTTTAAATCATTTAAAACTGTAATACTGGAAGTATATTCTATCCCCAAGCCTAATAAAACCTAGCAAATTTTCAGAGTACAAATTAATCACTGGATGCAATAAAAAAACTAGGTTTACTATAATGTATTAGTGTTTGTCATAATAAAGGATAATCAACTTTATCAAAGGCATTACCGAAATCAGTAAATGCCACATATAGATTTAACTTTCTTACCTTCACATAGTAGTCAACAATAATGCCCCATATAGTTTTAACTTTCTTACCATCATATAGTATTCCACAATAATGCCACATATAGTTTTAACTTTCTTACCTTCACATAGTATTCAGCAACAATGCCACATATAGTTTTAACTTTCTTACCATCACATAGTATTCAGCAATAAGGCCACACAGTTTTAACTTTCTTACCAACACATAGTATTCAGCAATAATGTAACATATAGTTTTAACTGTCTTACCATCACATAGTAGTCAGTAATAATGCCACATATAGTTTTAGCTTTCTTACCTTCATATAGCATTCAGCAATAATGCAACATATAGTTTTAACTTTCTTACCATCACATAGTATTCATCAATAATGCCACTTAAAATGTTAACTCTCTTACCTTCACATAGTAGTCAGCAAGCATTATCCTTCGCTAGAAGCAATGTGTTTGGCAGCAATTGTTTGGGATGATCTATCAATAGAAGAAATGAATAAAGTACCAAAGAAGCTGAAAAAAATCAAGTGCAGCAGGCCTAGATGAAATCAGTGTAAAGATATAAAAATCCTGTGCCAGCTCCTGGGAAACATAGCTTAAAAACGTATTTGACTGCTGCTTAGAATCCGGTTCAATTCCTAATTAATGGTAGGGGAGTAATTCATTCCACTTTATAAAACAAAGTGACAGAAATTACCATACAAGTTATCGTCTGAGTGCCATCTTGGATATAATGGGTAATATTTTTGCAAAATGTCTTTTAGCAAGACTTTCTAATTGGGGAAATATACATCAGTTTCTCCAGTTTGAACAGTGTAGCTTCTCAACAGTGGAAAATATCTTAGCTTTAGAAAAGTTCACCATAGCTGCATACAGTTATTCCATATGTACCCGCCAGCTTTTCTTCAACTGGAATAGGTTTTTTTGAAACTATCTTTATCCAAATATTTTGAAATAATACACGAGAGATTACAGTTGGAAGGCACTTTGTAAGGACCACCATCATTTTGTAGTATTACCTTCTTTGTTTTGCTTTTTAATCCTTTTAGAAAGAGGAGTTACCTTGCATGGCTTAGAACTGAGTGCTGCAAAAGGAAGGTGTAGGCTTAGTTAATAATTTATGAATATGAGAAATTAAGGGGTATATTCGCAAGAACGTGCGATAATCTTCGCCAAAATAGGTTAACGCAATTTCACATATCGCCGTCTATCACGGGAAAATAACTGTCTGCGATAACATTACCGCGACGGCTATATAAATCCAAAACCGAACGCGAAAAAAATTGTGTTGGGCTCACCGGCAATAAAAAAGTCAGCGATAAGCAACGCCAGGCCTGCAAGTCTCGCAAGTCAGGGTGCAAAAATCAGTATAAAAGCAGCAACAAAAAACACAAACAGAACACAAAAAACTGCCAAGCACCATGGAGGTAGCCGGAGCAAATACAGAGGACAACCAGAACCCCTCAAGTCCCACGAGGACCAACCTGGGACCCCGGGGTCATAGAAGGGCAAGGTAAAGAAGAAGAGGAAGACGCAGTTCAGTCTGCAGGAAAACAGAATCCCGATAACGAAGGTGACACTGATGGAGCAAGGATTTGCACGTAACGCGACTTGCTTGTTCTAAACCCTCTCAACATAATGTTAATAAATTAATCAATATGTTCGTATTACTAACATTGCATTACATATCATACGAGGGAAGCTTGCATATGTGCTTTTACTAACTGTAATCCGCTTGCATTAATATGGCCGCTGCTACGCAGGATTTTCTACTGCGCATGCGTCTGTCATTTTCACGTGACATGATGTACTCTTTGCTTTGGAGGGAATCTTTTGCTTCTGCGCACTAGAATTAAAATGGCTGCTATGTGTTACAGCATGCATGAAGCTTGTACTGCTGCTTTTGCTAAGCTGTTCGTTCTGCTTAACCTTAACGCAATAGTTAAAAGTAAATTAATGGGAATAGAGTAGAGATAAGTGGTATACAGTGCATTCATTTATTCTGTGTTCTAAAATTGTTTCTTTTCTACTTTTCATATATCGTAATCTTTGGGCCGGAGAGGCTCTATTACTCCATCTTGAAAAGCTACACTGCGCATGTCAAACTCCAGATGGAGCTATGTCATTTGTCATAAAGCCAAGGATCTCCCAATTGCCTCACCAATATGGTGAGACAATTGGGAGATCCTTGGCTTTACACTTAAAAATACAGGAAACATCAAGATCCATTGTTAAATTACAGGATCAGCATGGTAATCTACAGCACGACCCAGATAAAATTCTGGATATTTTGTACCAATTTTACACTGAATTATACACGCAACAAAAAGTAGATGGAGTAGATTTAACATTTGATCTAGGGAACTTTATACGATCAAGTGAAAATGACAAGGAGTGGCTGGATAGCCCTTTTACTATGGAAGAATTAGATTTGGCCATAAAAAGTTTGGCGAATGGGAAGGCTGCAGGACCAGATTACATTCCTGGAGAAGTCTATAAACTTTTTTTTGAGCAATTAAAATATATCATGCTTGATACCTTTAGAGCGGCGCAACTAGGTAAAGCACCAAAATCATGGGATGATGCCACTATAGTTGTTTTTAGTAAAAAGGGTAAGCCTCCTGAGATGCCGGGTTCATATCGCCCGATTTCCTTACTCAACTGCGATAGCAAACTTTATTCAAAAATCTTAGCTATCCGTATTTCTAAAGTTATTACTCCGCTATTTTCTCTAAATCTACATGGATTTATTCCTAATAGAGGAACTGTTACACATATAAATAAAGTCATCACTCTTTTTGATATCGCTCAAGCACAAAAGCGAGAATTAGCTTTAATTTTATTAGACGTTGAGAAAGCGTTTGATCGTGTAGAATGGCATTATTTATGGGAGATCATGCATAGATCAGGTTTTGGAGAATTTTTTTTAACTGCAATCCAAGCGTTATACTCTGCTTCGAATGCAAGAATAGCAGCTATGGGTAGGAAATCATTGAATCAATGGGGTTAACCCAATTAGTCACAGGACCTGGGTAGCAATTTGTATATCGAAAATGGTCCCGGATTTCAATCAAGACACAATAAATGTACAACCTGCAGTTATTTGTAGCAAATTCAATCTTAGGCAAAGTCAATTTGCCCCATAGGAGATGTGTAACTTACAACCAGCAATATTCAATGCATTAAACCCAACACATAAATTTTCAAAAACAAAATTGTTATATATCACAAATTTATTTACATACTAAAAAGAATTTTTGGCGATCCAGAACAATTATAAATGACAATGAATAAGTGATAGATTCAGAAAAAAGGGGGTGCTCAAGTGAAATGAAACGAGACAGTTGAAAGAATAAATGCAAAATAAATTGATACAATCAAAGGGCAAAATTTGCCATTTAGAACACAAGAAAGCCTACCCATACATTATTATATACATAATTTACAATTGAAATAAGACGGTAGGTGTAGGCTGGGATGGGGGGGTAGTCGTCGACGTTTCGACCCTAACGCAATACGGGCGATTTCTAGGCCTCTGCTACGGGTCTTCTTCAGGACAAAGGATAAGGGGCAGATAGGACTGGATCGATAACCATGAACGGTTAATAGCGGGCGTCTGGCCAATGTTGGAAACCTAAACAAATTAGGAGAGACGTCTGGCCAATGTTGGAAACCAATATTCAATGCTTCATGTGTTCCAATTAATGGAGTATATACTTCTGATGCCTTCAGAGATAGTCCCCGCTTTGAGAATGAGACGTCTGGACAAGGGTATTAATCCCCTACAGGTCAACGTGGGAGGTTCAAATGGAGGGTTGACCAAAATTAATTTCGTCAGTGATGGCAAACCTCAGCTTTTCACTGAATAGGAAAGGTGTCTTGCGAATCCAATTCAGGGCAGAGGAGGTGCTTCTCTTAGTCGAAGTATGAGCCCGCCTAACATCCACGTTTGGCAAAAATGAGCCGCGTCTGGGTAGGAAATCGGCAATAATTAAAATTACAAGAGGGACCAGGCAAGGATGTCCTTGCTCCCCGTTGCTTTTTGCTTTGTTTATTAATCCTTTTTTAAACAGATTATCCAATAGCCCATATATTAAACCATTTATTGCCCAAAATATTTCGCATACAGTATTCGCTTACGCGGATGATGTCGCGGTGGCGAAGGTTAATCCGGTGAGGCTTTAGTGGAGATTGAGCGGTTATCCCATGAATTCGGTTTAGTATCAGGATACAAATTAAATTCCTCGAAAACGCAAGTTCTATGTACGGGTAATAATCAATTCACGGATCCTAGAGTTGTATCGGAAGTGATGTATCTTGGTATAATAATAAAGACATCTGTGGAAGATATAGTGGATGTTAATTGGGCCTCCACATTACAACATATCAAGCAATCGTTAGACAGATGGGGACGCTTACAATTAACAATAATTGGAAGAGGGAACCTCATTAAAATGAGTATTTTATCAAAAGCCTTATATTTGTTCAGAGCCATACCTTTGGAGATTCCTTTAAACTACCTTCAACAGCTACAATCTATATGTGCGAGATTTCTTTGGGCCCCCGGGGAAATCACGCCGGGCAATGAGACTAATGACACTTCCGGTTGAAAGAGGCGGCCGCGCTATTCATGATTTTTTTGTTATATTTTTATGTTTGTTTTTTACAAAGATTGGGACTATTATTGACTGGGGAGCAGGTAGAGGACTTGGCTGAAGCACCATCGATATTCTATCTACTTTTAGGGACTCAAGCCAGACCCAGTTTATTTAAAGAATTTGAAGGCAATTATTATAAAAGAACACGCTTCAAAGTCTTGGAATCAGCTTTTAAAGTGTGGAGGAAGGTATCTAGAATGATAAAATTAGGGAAGCTTTCATACTATACACCATTTAGTGCAGATAAAATACTTCCTTCTGTGTTTTGGGACCGGGTGGCTAGAGATTGGTCGCATAGGGGGATAACGCAAATCAGGGATTTGTTTGAATCAAATGGGTTAATAGCAACATATGAAAGGTTAACACTAAAATACCAATTAACTAGTATTTATTTTTTTTAATATCTTCAAGTTTGGGATTTTTTAACCCGAAAGCATATTCAACCAATCCCTAATCCCCTAGTTGAGGCTATCGGATCTCGGAAAAAAATTGGTTTTCTATATAATATATTAATGGATTATAGATCTGATGACTTACAGAAGCATAATATGTATTGGCAGGCTCAGTTGGGGGAATCTGACCTTTTAATAGAGGATGCGATTCTCCTTTATAAGGAAGCTTTTCTGTCTGCTAATTTAAAGGCTCAATTCTTTAAGACTTTATTTAGATTATATTACACATCAGAGTGGATGATTAAATGGGGCTCACAATATGATGGTAAATGCTTCCGATGTGGGTCTGATAGTGCTGACAGCATCCATATATCTTTTAGTTGTAGTAAATTGCATCAGTTTTTGATTAATATAGAAAATGTTCTTACTATGATTACTCATACCACTGTGAAGATTTCCCCTGCACTTATGCTATTAGGTATAGGGCAAAACATGGAAAAGGGAACTGCTTTATATAAATATAGGTACTTTTTATTTGTGGCTATGACTGCAGCTCGTTTGTTTATCGCATCAGATTGGTTACAAGAGGAACCTCCAGTTTTTTAATTTTGTCGAGCTAAATTATATAATCTTTATGAATTAGAATGGAGTCTTTATGCCTTAAAAGGGGTAAAAAAACTGAGACTTGGCATGTTAATCTGGGGGGTAATTCATGAACATTTAGAGTTGTGACTTATTGAACTGTTATTAGCACAAACTGTGTTAACTTGATTCATATGATTTGTGAAATATGTGTTATGCTTGTGATGTTGACTTGCTCCTCCTGTGGAATAAAAAAATATAAAAAAAAGAAAAAAAAGAAACCCGGCCAAGGCACGACTTGCTAGAAGATGTTCCTGGGAAAGTCAACTCCTGACCTCTGTGAAGGAAACTGAACTAAAATATGGACTACATTGTAATATTTATTGGTGCATTCACTGCCGGTTGGAATAAAACATACGTGAGAAAAATAAAATTGATGGGCAGGAACGTTAAACAGAATATTCAAGGGGCAAGATGGCGCCCACGAGAGTGGACGTGTAGGCTGACCGCTACTCGTATACCCGCAAGCCACGTTAGCGGAGAGACCTGGCGGCGAAAAGGTGCAGCACTACGGTGAACCGCGATACCGGATTCTGCGAGCCTCGAATTGTTAATGCCGGATAGTGAACCACTGATTAAAATCTTGCAGGTATCGACAGGACTTGTATCTAAGGTCCGGTGTTCGGCGCCTGGTTTTGTTAATGGCACTTGCAGACTCGCGGCCCCAGTGAGCAGAGTGGAACACTCACCAGTACCTGCGCGGCTGTGTCTGTTTGGCGTTCGGCCTTTTCCATACCTCAACCAGGCTGCCGCCTCACCTGTTCCTGATTGTGGCTCAACGTGGTTCCGCGGCACTGCGGGCTCCGGGGAGAGCGACGAAGAAGAACAAGGGACGAAGGCGGAGAGGATTCTTCGCTTTTTTTGGAGCACTCTAATCCAGCTGGCGAGTGCTCCATAACATCAGGCGGACTGTTCAGACCCGCGGAGCCGTAGCGGTGAGTGTTTCTTACAAGGGTCAGAGAGCAAGTTTGTGCAGCGCGAGATAGCTGCTGTATCATATCAGTTATCTGGATGGTAAAAGCCAGGAAAAGCGACGGCATGGCTCCCAAGCGAACAAGGGAGAAGCAGAAGGTTTTGGAAGATCAGGGGGACAACGGTGCTCCCAAAGAAGTGGGCAAAACAGTTATGGGCAAAAATATTCAGCCCAAAACACCAGTGGAACCAGCGAAAATAAAGGGAGCACAGTCAAGGGCTAACGTTAATGCAACCGGATTGGGGACAGATAAGAATGTAGTAATCCCCTCTATCTTCGCAGCCGCGGCAGCACTAGAAAAAGATAGAGCTAAAGGAACACTTGCAAAAGGTATAACTGAGGGCTCTTCTTCTAAAACCTCCATTAATGTCGAGGAGAGTCAAGAACTTGGGGAGAACCCTCCAGAAGGTGATGGTTTACCCCCTGTACTAGGAGCAGTTGGAGGAGAGGAAGAGCAGCTTGTTCAACCGGATGGTGAGTCTGGGGATTTCTACTCATTGTCCGAAACGTTGCTACTTTTATCTTGTGAGGATTTAGTATCACAATATGCTCTGCATATGAGTCTTGAAGGAGCGAGCCCGGCCAGCAGTTTGTGCCAGGATGACTCTATTGATATTACCGAAGATAGCCCTTCCACTGTTCGCGATTTAGACATCGAAGCCTCAGCCCATATAAGCAATGACGCTAGGGTAGATCGATCACAAGAGGAGTCAGCTGCTGGAGCAAACACTGACATTTCATTGACTTTGATTTATCAGTCTATAATGTCGCTGCGGGATGAGACAAAGGAGGAGAGCCGAAGAGTGCAAAGTTTGTGTCGCAAGCTTCAAAACTCAGTTCGAAGGCTTGCGAAATCGCAGGCAGACTCCACTAACAGGTTCAACGAGGCTGAGACTCGTATTTCCAATCTGGAGGATGCATTTGAGCAGCAGAAAGGTGCAACAGAGGTTTTACAGGGGTTAAAGGCGGACACTCTGTGGAAACTTGCAGACTTTGAAAACAGGGCTCGTCGCAATAATCTCAGGGTCCTCCAAGTGCCTGAAGGCAAAGAAGGTCAAGACCCTCGCAAGTTTATAGTAAATTTGTTTAAGGAAGCCTTCTCGGAACTTACAAAGTGGGATTGGGACAGGGAGGTCGAAAGAGCGCAACGCTTTACATTTAACTTGAAGGGGACTACGGGTCAAGGAACTGAGAAAGCGATTGAGAGAAATATGGGTAGGCCTAGGGCTCTTTTGATCTCCTTTAATAGTTTTCTTGCTCGGGAAGATGTTTTCAAACTTGCAAGACCTGACAAGCGACGGCCTGGCCCCGGGTCTGAGTTTTTTGTAACCCCTGATTTTTGCAAATATACAGTGGACAACCGATGGCAAATTCGAGAATTAATTACCCCGCTGCAGGCAAGGAAGCTCAAGTTTATCTCCTTAACCCTGCGAAGTTGAAGATTGTTTATAAAAAACTGACACAATTTTTTACTAATGTGGGACTGGTTAAGGAATTTCTAAACAAGATCACTGGTTAAACAACATCTAGGGCGGGGTAGAAAGGATGAATTGGGGGGGTACTTCAACTTTAGAGTTAAGGGAGATTGGCAATTTGTGACAATCAAAAATTCTTTGTTGCTTTTCAAGGTGGTTATGGTAGCTGTATGTCTCTTTTTTAGAGAGGAGTTAATTTGGTAAACACAACATCTTCAGTCAAGAAAAGGTTTCTCCAGATAGGAAGCAATGACTAGTATACCAGGGGTCTTGCGGGGGGGATACGGGGATATTTTCAGCTACATCTGCAGGACCATAAGTCCTAATGCCTCGTTATTGGGAAGGGTGGGGGGTGGACAAGGGGGATGGTGGGAAGAGGGAGGGATGGCCACGTGGAGGGACTTGGTGGTGGGGTTAAAAAGGGGGAAAAAATCCACACTTGCATTTAAAAATGACATGGAACTCTAAAGAGAGCCAAAGAAAAGTATGATGGGCAGTTTGACAAAAGGTTCTTGTATGGCATTTGTAGGGTTAAATGGGGTCAATTGGGCGGGATATTTAGCTGAATCATATGGCTACCGCTAGAGATCTTTGAATATGCTCGCTAAATGTTTCTGGGTTAAACAATTTCAATAAACAAAGAAGAGTAGCGGCTGAGTTACGCCATGCTGCTCCGGATGTGGTATGTTTACAAGAAACCCATCTCCCTTGGAATAAACACTGGGTATTAGTAGAATTGGGGTTCTCTATTTTAGTTTCATCTCAACAATCCGGCATGACTCGGGGGTAGCTATCTTAGCAAAAAGGAATTTGGTTATGGTACGATGGAAATTAGTGGATACAAATGGGAGGTGGGCTATGGTTGAATGTGGGGGGCAGCACGGGAATTTCACAATGTGTAATATTTATGGTTCCAATGTAGATGACCCAGGGGTTATGGAACAATTACATGCTGAACTCGCTGCTTGGGCCACCCCCTTGATTATCTGTGGGGATATGAATATCAATTTAACAGTGCAAGATATTGTTGGGGGTGTGAAGGCTTATGAAGGTCGGAAACCGCAGATGTGTAGGGCTCTCTTTAATATGTTAAAAGATTATGGTTTGGTGGATGTTTGGAGCACCCTGTTTCCGACGGACCCTGGTTATACTTTGTATTCCCATCCCCATAAAAAGAAGGTTAGGCTTGATTATTTTTTCATGGAAGTGCCTCACTTAGCTAAAGTTAAAATGCAGGTTTATCCAAGCATCTCATCTGATCATACACCTATTGTCTTGTCAATAGCTGGGTGGGGGGCACCGGGTATGGTGAGGAAATTTACCTTTGACCGAAAACTATGTTTCAATGAGGAGTTTACAGTTTGTATGAAGAAGTGGATAAGAGAATTTCTTAACAATAATAGAAACACAGCCCTAATCAATATCGTTTGGGATACACTTGAAGTCTGTTATAGGGGGGAGGTCCTAAGTTTTGGGTTCGCTCGGCAAAGAAAATTAAAAGTAGAGATGGAGAGGTTATATCAGGGATTACAGCTGGCAGAGGAGAAGTTAACAGCGGGGTTAGCTACTCAGGGGAATGTGAAAGCATTAGAGGTTGAGGTTGCAAAGAAAAGGGCAAAAATTTTGGGAGTATGGGACAGTGAAAATGCAAGAAAATACTTAGCACAGCAGAAGATCTGTCACAAGTATGGTGAAACAGTAGGACGTCCCTTAGCTTTAAAGCTGCGTATGAAAGACGCTAGTCGCAACATACCATCTATGAAAGATAAGGCTGGGATCTTAAAGACCGAACCCAAAGACATACTGGCCATTTTTCATGAATTCTACTCTACATTGTATAAGACTGAACAAAACAACTTGGAGGAGCTAGACCTCAATGTATTAGAAACACTTGTCAAACTAGATCCATTAGTGGCTGATTTATTGGAGGCACCTCTATCAATGGACGAGTTAGTTATTGCAGTAAAAACGCCAGCAATGGGGAAAGCAGCGGGCCCGGACCAATTACCAGGGGAAATATAGAAATTGTTTTTTGAGGAACTTAAAAAGATAATGTTAGACACATTTAGGGCTGCTCAAATGGGGGTAGCGCCAATATCATGGGACGGGGCAATTATAGTTGTCTTCAGCAAGAAGGGAAAAGAGACCGATCTCCCGGGGTCATATCGCCCCATTTCACTCTTAAACTGTGATGGGAAGATATATTATAAAATTCTCGCAAACCGTATATCAAAAGTTATTACTTCACTAGTATCTAATGATCAACATGGCTTCATTCCTGGTCGAGGAACGGTGGCACATATAAACAAAGTCATTACTTTGTTTGATATAGCTGAGCTAGAGAAACGTAACTTAGGGCTGATACTACTTGACGCTGAAAAAACGTTCGATCGCGTGGAATGGAAGTATTTATGGCTACTAATGGAGAATATGGGATTTCCTAGGCAATTTATGACGGCATTACAAATTTTATATGAGGCACCAACAGCTGGAATAGCGTCTATGGGCGCAACTTCAGACATAGTCCAGATCACCAGAGGCACAAGGCAGGGATGCCCCTGCTCTCCCCTGCTTTTTGCATTGTAAATAAATCCCTTCATTGGTATGCTCTCTAGTAGTAAGGCTATTAAACCTTTTTGGGTACGTAAAATACCCCACATAGTTTTTGCCTTCGCAGATGATATTGCGGTGACTACAGAAGATCTGGCCCTCGCTTTGATAGAAATTGAGCGCCTAGCCTAATTGTCAATTGTCTGGCTACAAGTTAAATGCTGCGAAAACACAGCTGGTTTGCTCTGAAATGGCGAAAGTTAATGACTCTAGAGTAGTTGTAGAAGCAACTTATCTGGGGGTCAAGATAATGTGGAACTTCACTGCGGGGGGCCGTTGCGGGCCCCCTGGGTGAAGGGGGGTGGGAGGTGCACATGGGGGGTTCCTATGGTACCCCCCTTCATTTGTATGCAGAAATTGGCAGGCACCGCACGGTGCCTGCCGCTTTCTGCATACAAATGCAATGTATGCATTTTTACCATTGCGGCGGGTGCAGCTTGAAGCCGCACCCGCCGCAATGGTAAAAATAGAGGATGTGACCGCCAGGGTGGCGGTCACATCCTAGTTGGACAGGAGGGAACTCCGCAGGCCATGCGGAGGTTCCCTCCTCCTCTATGGTCGCGGACGGACTCAAGTCCGTCCGCGATCATAATGGGCCCCAAAGGATGCGCATTTTATTGCTGGGCGGTGAAGAGGACGATAATCCAATAACACCAAGTTCTAACATCTCTATATATCATTTAACCCTAGGAATGGAAGCTAATCGGAGTTTATTCACAGAGATAGAATGGAGCTACTACAAAAGAACTAGGTTTAAGACGGTAGTAGCAGCCAGTAAAATTTGTAAGAAAATACGTAAATTAATTAACTTAGGAACTTTGACTTATTATACCCCATTAAGGGGCTCAGGATTGCGGATTTCCCGCATCCTCCGGGCCGGCGGAAGCCACCGCCGGCCCGGAGGATGCGGGAAATCCGCTGCGGACTGAAAAAGACCCCCTGCCAGATTAGGATGACTGGGAGATCGTTTTTCAGTCCGCAGCTTTTCCGCCGCGGTCGCCTTCCGACCGCGGTGGAAAAGGAATAACATGGCTGGCGGTGTCTATCAGAGAGCGCCAGCCATATTATGATCGCGTAGAAAGTATGCTTCTCCGGGCCCCCTGGGTGAAGGGGGGGTGGGGGGTGCACATGGGGGGTACCTATGGTACCCCCCTGCATTTGCGTGAACAAAGCGGCAGGCACCGAGCGGTGCCTGCCGCTTTGTGCACGCAAATGCTGTGCATGCATTTTTAACATTGCGGCGGGTGCAGCTTGAAGCTCCACCCGCCGCAATGTTAAAAATAGAGGATGTGACCGCCACCCTGGCGGTCACATCCTAATCTGTATGGAGGGACCGCCGCTGCCCCTGCGGACGGTCCCTCCTACTCTATGGTGGTGGACGGACTCAAGTCCGTCCGCCATCATAATCGGCCCCTAAATGCAGTAAAATTGCTCCCATCCATTTGTGGGGACAGTGTGGCGAGGGCCTGGCAGGTAAACGGGATAAAGACACTAGGTGACTTATATGACCAAAGTGGAACGTTCAAACAATTCTCAAGACTAGCACAGGATCATGGGTTACCACAAGCACAGTTTTTCAAGTTCTTGAAAATTAGGGACTTTGTAGTCAAACATAATTTGAAACTGATTTCTAACCCTTTGATGGAGGCTGTAAAGGCTTATAGTAGAATTGGTAGGTTGTATAAAATTTTAAGTTTGGGTAAGAATGATGATTTGGCAAAGCATAAGGCATATTGGGTGGAAACTCTTGGTGAAAACGAAATAGATATTTCAATGGAAGAAGCAATTATGAGAGCTAGGGAAGTCCTTATGTCAGCAAATCTACAAATACAATTTTTTAAAACTTTATTTAGGTTTTACTATACACCCGCGCGGATGAAAACATGGGGTAGTTGCTATGATGGCAAATGTTTTCGATGCGCTACATCCGAAGCTGATATAGATCATATTTTTTTAACTTGTTTTAAATTGCATCCCTTTATACAAGATATGGAACGATTCTTATCTGACATATTAGGGAGACCTGTTCGCATAACTCCTGCCTTGATGCTTTTAGGGATGGGACAGGCTGTTTCAAAGGGGGGGTGCTTATATAAATATAGACTCTTTTTATTTGTAGCAATGACTATAGCCCGTTTATGTATAGCGGGGGATTGGCTATGTCCTGAGCCTCCAAGATTTGAGGTGTGAAGGCTAAGCTACATAGAATAGCTAGCTTGGAATTTAGTTTATAGTCATTAAAAGGGGCAAGAAAACGGAAATTGGGTCTTATGATTTGGGAATCTTTTTTGGCCCATATGAATAACTGAGAGTATCAGTATGCAAATAGCAAGGAGGTATGGAGTGTATCATAAGACTAACAGTAGTCCAAAACATAATATGTCAATTACAATGGTTAAGCTAAAGTTCAAATGGAGATATTTGCAATTTTAAGGGAAATTCATTTTTTTGTCAGGCTATTGTAATTTATGTTTTATCTTGATTACCTTTACTGAGAAGGCTCAGCTACAGAATGTACGAACTTCATGCAAGAATTATACTGTGAAATAGTGTATTGTTTAATGTCTACCATGCATTGGAAGTGTGGAATCAAAATAAAAAAAATAACATTAAAAAAAAAAAAAAAGAATATTCAACAGAAAAGTGTCATTTTGGTATGGTGTGATGACCTCTCCTCATCTTTCTGTCCAATCAAATTTTTGGATCCCTACACTTGCAACATTGGGGGGTGGTACACTGACCTGAAAATAGTATAACTAGAGAAGGTTTAGCTAGAGAAATTGTCTGACTTGTCCGAATAGCTGACCTGTCACTGACCCAACGCACTCAATAGGTGACCAAGAGCAGAGGGCTGCAGAGCACTCTGTCAGAAGATTCGATAACCCAATCGGGGTTCTGGGTAGCTGAAGTGCTGGCGAAGCACTTTTGTTGGGAAAATCGATAACCCAATCGGGGTTCTGGCTGTTAGCTGCAGAGAGGGAGTAGCGCAGGCGTTGCAACTTAACTGCGGGTGCCAGTCTTTACCTTTACCTTTACCTGTCCTGATCCAATTTGGTTTTACCTGTCCTGATTCTGATCTGCACCTGCTAGCCTACTGGGGTTCTGTCCTTCAAACTGACCTGTGGCCAGGGTTAGTTCTTCACACCATTCCTAGGTAAATATACATTTATGTGGGTTCGTCATTAACTTGTTTCCTTCTCTTCCCCTCCCTAAATGTTACATATTGGATAATAGTGCTTGCATATCGATGTTCCTTTTCTCTTTACCCTTCCTATTGATAAACTTTGACATACGTTCCTTATTGCCCTCCCTTTTGATAAATGCTTAGACGTTTTGATCGTATTTTATGTTCCCTTCTCTTTACCTTCCCTATTTGCTAAATGATCGTAATTGGTTTAATACATCTTCTGCATAGTTACATTTTGATTCTGATCTTCATAATTGAAAGTCTTTTGGTTTTTAATCTTTGGATCATGACCATTTAAGAAACTAAGATAAAGAATTTAAAACTTCCCGAGTTTGTGGTTATTATATGAGTGCAAATGTTATTATTCCTATTATGCCAACGCCCTTTATCCCTTAGGACTTTAGGTACCAGTGACGTGGATTGGTAAGTCAAGGTATAGATAGGTCAAAAGTCCTGAATGAATAAAATACTCTGGTAGTAGAGCAAATGTTACCTGCATAATTTGTGAGTTTTATTGATTATGGGCCCTGGTGAATATTGTTAAAAGACTAGTCGGGTGACCTGCGCGCTCTATCAGTATATTCTTTTGGTAGCAGAATGATCGTTAGAGTTTAGTTAAGATAGGTAGGTAGTTAGTTAGTTGGTTAGGAAAAATATTTTGCATATTTGAAATGTATTATTGATTGTATTGATTTTATGTATTAACCAAAATTGTTCGTACCTGTTATATGTTTTGTCTGGAATCCCCGGGGGCAGAATAGCGGGCGGTAAATGGAAGCTACACTGCAGTGAGGTCACTTACCTAGAGGAAATTAGTGCATGGTTAGGTAGAACGGGAAGCACTGAGTTCCTTGTAGTAAGTTCCCTATCCTTTTCTCCCCCTATTACTTGTCTCCTAA
The DNA here is from genome assembly GCF_964261635.1 of Lissotriton helveticus. Taxonomy (NCBI): domain Eukaryota; kingdom Metazoa; phylum Chordata; class Amphibia; order Caudata; family Salamandridae; genus Lissotriton; species Lissotriton helveticus. The sequence goes on along the minus strand of NC_136071.1, from coordinate 640,511,571 downwards.
TGTATCGCCCACCCCAGTCTTCGTCTCTGTTCCTACCGGCATTTCAAGACCTGCTGGCCAATTTGGCGGTCAATTACGCCTCGGTCTTGGTGCTAGGGGATTTTATTTATTGGCCTTCGGATCCCTCTGAGTGCACTGCTTCGAAAGAGTTTACAGAATCTCTTTCTTCTTTGAACTTTGTCTCGCACATAACTGTCCCCACTCACTCTCACGGTCATTTACTTGACCAGGTTTGGTCCCTCAATCTTCAAATATCTTCGGTGACTGTATCCCCCTGCTTTTGGTCCGACCATGCCCTTATTTCCTTTTCCATCTCCCACAACCGTGCTTCCAAAGTCCCACACGCCAAAAATACCTGGGCGCGGAATTGGAACAGAGTCGACCTCCCTTCCTTGTCCTCCCTGCTTCGGAACTCCACTCCGACTCTCTCCGGTCTTTGCTTCCAACTCTCAAGCCAACGCCATTAACACCTGGCTGACTGGAGGCTGCGACTCAGTGGCTCCCCTGCGCCGCATTTCCATCCGGCGACCAAAGGACTCCAACAGGTGGTTTAACGACCACCTAAAAGAACTAAAACTGACCGCTCGACAGGCAGAGAGACAGTGGAGAAAAAACTATTGCCCCTCATTAAAAACCCTCTATCTTAAATCACTTGCCGATTACAAAACTGCAATTCTCTCCGCCAAAACCACCTATTTTTCTACAAAAATAATGGCAGCTGAAAATAAATCCAGAGAAATATTCGGTATAGTGAACGACCTGGCCTATTCCGATAGAGTTTCACCTCAAATCCCTCCATCCCAGTCACTATGCGACCAACTCAATATTTACTTCTTGGAGAAGATCGCCACCATCAAGGCTAATATCCCCCCCCTTCATCTGTTTTTGTGGATCCCTCCCCTCCCACTGTTCGTTGTCATCTTACCTCTATCCCTCCCCTTACTGAGGCTAGATTCCGGGAGATACTCCCCAAAGTAAAGTCGGGTTCTCCGGCAGACATCTGTCCGGCTCGAATCCTGCAACATATCTACTCCTCCTGCCCTGAATCCCCCATTACTTTCCTCAACAACTCCCTTGCGCAGGGAGTAGTGACCCCGGAGCTCAAAGCAGCCACTATAGTGCCCATTTTAAAAAAGCCTGGCGCTGACCCGTCCATCTCAGCCAACTACCGCCCCATTTCCCTGCTGCCCTACCTGGGCAAGGTGCTGGAACGCCATGCCACCGCGGTTTTCAGCGCCCACGTAGAGGCTAATGGGGGATTGGCCCCCCGCCAGGCTGGCTTTCGCCCCAGGCACTCGACCGAATCAGTTGTGGTCTCAGTCTTGGATAACCTCAGGAAGGGTATGGACAATAACAATCATCAGGCGCTGGTACTCCTCGATCTCTCCGCCGCCTTTGACACGGTGGACCACACCATCTTACTGTCCCGTGTCAAGGCGGCTGGAATTGAGGGTTCAGCCCTGATTTGGCTGTCCTCCTTCCTGAGGGACCGCACTCAGGGGGTCCGGCTAGGAGACTTTACGACCACTCCACTTCCTGTCACGTGTGGTGTTCCCCAGGGCTCCTCTCTTTCCCCTTTATTATTCAACCTTTATATCTCTCCCCTTATTTTCGCTCTTCAGCAGCTGGAGGTCACCGTGTACAATTATGCCGACGACCTCCAGCTCATCTTTGATCTGTCCTCTTCTCCTCTCTCTGTCTCTAACTTTCAGTCTACCATGACCTTCATCAGGGACTGGATGAACCACAACCATCTTAAATTGAACCCGGACAAAACCGAGTTGGTTCTCACTGGTGGTTCGTCCAGTCCCTGGAACTCCCTCTTCTGGCCCTCCTCTCTTGGTCCCTCCCCCACTCCCTCAACCACAGTTAAAACACTGGGGGTTACAATGAACAACCAGCTCACCCTTCATTCACAAATCAGCACTGTAGTCTCCTCCTGTTTCCTCACCCTCCGAACCATCCGCACGGTTTCCCGTTTCTTTTCCCCACAGGCACTCAAGATGATCATGGTCGCACTGGTGATATCGCGGCTAGATTATGCCAATGCCATCTACAACGGCATCCCAGCATACAGCCTGCGGAGACTCCAGATGGTCCAGAACCAGGCGGCCCGGCTGGTATATGGTCTCCCACGCTATCATCATTCCACACCCCTCCTCAGGGAGCTCCATTGGCTCCCTGTTAAGGAACGTTCCTTGTTCAAGACCGGCTGCATGGTCTTTCAGGCCCGTCAAGGCACTGCCCCCGCTTTCATCTCCTCGCTAATAAATGAATATGTCCCTACCAGAGAGCTTCGCTCTTCTTCCAAATCCCTCCTCCAAATCCCACGTTTCAAACGTAAAAAGTGGGGTGGAACTAACTTCGCTACCCTGGCCCCCACGTTCTGGAACTCCCTCCCTGATCACCTCCGCTCTGCCACTCATTATCTTTCCTTCCGTAAAGATCTAAAAACGTTTCTCTTCAAACAGGCCTTTTCCGTGTAATTTCTACGACAGGTTTTACTTTGCCTCAGCTGTCGAACTCCCCTCTAGCGCCAAGAAACCGTACGGTGCACGCTGCGCTTTATAAATGTTTTAAATTAGAAATTAGGGATTTTTCTGTATGGATGTATGAATAAATGATAGCAAAGAGTTCGCTAGCAAAACTTTTGGTGTGATATCACCTAGAAAGGGTCACACGGAAGAAGTAGCAGGTTCCGCAAAACTTTGGTCTTAGTATATTCCAGTAAGGGATAAGTCTAAAGAAGTAGCATGTTCCCCAATGCTTGTGTGAAGGGTAGACGGAAGGGATCTACTCGTAGTATATGATGAGTAAGCGGAAGGGATTTACTCGCAGTGAAATTTATCTTTTCTTTGAACTAGTCACTCAGGTACAGTGGCGAATGTTTTTACGTTGTTAGTTAATAAAATTTGCACTTTAAAATAAGAAGGAATTAGATTTCCGTATTACCTTGCAAAGGAGGGAGTCAGTTGCGGAGCTGCGCTGACGTCACCCAGAGCCGCGCTGGTATTTGTTGAAACAGCGTGTGTGTAGCTGAGGTAATAGATTGTAAAGGAAGGGTGAGTACAGGAGCGTGAGAACTAGTCTCACAAGAAAAGTCGCGCAACCATTGGCTGGATTTATTTGAATTCAAAATTTCGATTGGTCGCATGAAAATAAAAGACATGCTGGTATTGGAAGTATTTTGTAAACAATTGAGTGTTATCGTAAAGATTTAAATTTATAAATTATATGTGGCATTTAGATCCCGGAATTATAGCAAATCGACCTGATAGAAGATACTTAGGTTTTGCTAGAGAACAGATGATAAGGGGCAGACCTTACATTATGTACGGAGGAAAAATGTCATTCCTGAAGAGAGTTAAAAATTTCTTTAAGAAAGATAAACCAATTAAAACCAGAGAAGGAATTATTATTCCACCCTCAAATACGCCCGCATCATACATGATGTTTGACAGGGGCTACTACACTTGTGTATGGTTAGAGAATTGGGTGGAATATACTAAAGATGACAGAGTTTTGGCATTTCCCGAATATGGTACTTTCAATGGCAGAGTTCTATTTAATTTGAGGACACGTATGAATGACATAAATCCCAGACCTAGACTTACACAGTATGAGGCACTAGAAGAGTGGGAGATTAAAGCTTTTGAACGAGACAGACCCAGAAGTGACAAAGGGTTAAATAAGTTCTACCCTAAGTTTCCAAGAGAAACTAGAGACAAGCAGATTAAACAATGGAGACAGTCTATGATGGTGGAAGGATTTTATCCTGTATTTACGCAAGAAAAACCGTCAGGAAGTAAAAGTACAGACAAGACAGGAAACCTAATGATTAATGATAATCCGGAAGATGATTACTTGGAGGATTTGTTAATGAAAAATCCACCACCGTATAATGATGAGCCAAGCACTAGTAAGCCTAGTGCTCCGTTTTTGAAGCCACCTCTGATTCTGCAACTGGTACATGAGACTTTTTAAAACTTTATTTTCAGGTTTTTCCAGTTACATTACAATATGACAGCACAATTAGCACTTAGACATCTCAATACAATATCCGTTATTTTCACATCTTATTGTGAGCAGTGTTTTGACCTTTTATACATGGTACTAGCAGTCTAGGCAGAGTCCTTGAATCTGAGATACAATACAATTAGTGTTACAATATATATAGTGGAGTGGTCCATCTTGTTCCAGCACTAGAGCTTTACAGATCACATCCCTCACTACTATCCTTATTTTAAACAATCAGGGCGTAATCCAGGTGCATTTCAGTGTTAATTACGAGCATTCCCAGCCCCCCCCTTCCCCACCCTCATCCTCTCCATCAGTGTGTCCCTGTTGTAATATATAGGGCTGTAGTGGTCCCCATATGTCTTTGGGCCTCGAGGTCACTGGTTGTGTTTCAGCATATATTCCAACCTGTTCCTGATAATATGTCATATCTCGTAACCAGTCCTTGAACTTAGGGGCCCTCCCTCTCCCCCATCTGCATGCAATTTTTCGTTTAGCCAACAGTAAAGCAATATCCATGAACTTCCTGCTACCTTTAGGTATATGTGCCGTGTATCCCAGGAGCATAGTGAGCGGGCTCTTCTCAAAACTCAAATTCAACATGCTCTCCAATGCATCATGCACCTGCTCCCAATATTGCCATATCTGTGGACACTCCCAGGCCAGATGGTAAAATCCGGCCCCCGGACATTTGCATCTTTCACAGTGGTCTGTGTCAGATAGCTTGAATCTATACTTCCTGGCAGGGTTCCGTTCAAGAAATTATAGTGTATAATCTTAAATCTACAACTGGATGTAATGTATCCCGTTATCTCACAGCAATACTCCCATTGGTCATCCGTTATTTCTTGCCCTAGGTCTTCACTCCAGTGTCGTCTGGCCGAGCCCGTCACCTCTGGGGCGTGAGTACGAAGGCTGCCGTATATTCCCGACACCAGGTGCGTGCCGTCAGTGCTACCTAATAGAACGTTCAGTGGCGGTATAGCTTCCAGCTCCCGTGTATATTTGGAAATGAGAACCTTCATACCCTCCCATAGCCGTATATAATAAAAGATGTCTAGGGGACTATGGACAGTATGTCCAAAAAATTGTTCCTTAGTTCGAAATGCTCCATTTACAAACAAGTCTCCCCATGTTGCCAAACGAAGATGTTTGCATAATTTCTGGAAACCAGTTTCTTGTATCACAGTCACTATGGGGTGATACGTCAAGGGCAGCATCGGCGCATACAGGAGGGGATACCGCAATTTGTGCAATATCCTCTGCCAAGCATCGATAGTGCACAATACCGTGGTTGGCGGTGTCTCAAGGACAGTGGCGGGTCCATGGACGACCCCGTTTAGGGGTAGAGCCTGCACAATCTAGTCTTCAGCTGCTATCTGCGGCATATACCTTGTCGGCTTGACCCAATGATAAAGATAATGCGCCTGAGCGCTCAGATAATATGCTTCGAAGTCAGGGATATCGAAGCCACCTTTGCTATACGGTTGTGCCATAACAGCCCATCGTAGCCTCGGTTGCTTCCCTCCCCAGACCAGTCTGATCAGTTCCGATTTCATTATTTTGAAAAAGAAAGCCCGGGATGATACGGTATATTAAGGAAGAAGTACAAGAACCTAGGTAGCACAACCATTTTAATTAGCGAGGCTCTTCCTGCCATAGATAAGGGCAGCGCAAGCCAGTGGGTAATGGTGTCCTTGAGTTTCATCACAGCCGTGCCATAGTTCATCCCTAACAACTCGTCCTTGTCTCTCGACACCCGGATCCCCAGGTATTTTAGATCGGAATAGCACCACTCAATAGGATAATCTAATGGGAACTCGTACACTGCTTGGGTCAGTGGGAAAATCTGCGACTTGCTCCAATTTACAGTGATGCCCGACAATCTGCCAAAAAACAAAAATTCCCTCAACAAGGCGTTTAGCCTGTGCTGCGGGTCAGTAACATACAGCGTCACGTCATCCGCGTAAAGCGAAATCGAGATCTGTTGTTGGAGGCATCTGAACTCACTGTCCCTATGTAATTGTCGTATACTGCAGGCTAGAGGTTCTATTGCAATGGCAAAGAGAAGGGGGGATAGTGGGCACCCCTGCCGTGTGCCTCTGGTTATAGACACAGCAGTTGAGAGTCAGCCATTTACCAGTATTCTTGCAGTAGGTTTATTATATAATAGTTGCACCCACGCAAGAAATATGGGTGGGAAGCCCATCTTCTGCAATACAGTAAAAAGGTAACACCATTCCACAGAGTCAAACGCCTTAGCGGTGTCCAAAAACACAGCAGCTAGTGGCAATTCCGGTGATACAGTTTGTGTAGGAGACAACAGGGTGCAGAGGTTATGACTAGTCGCTCTGGATGGGACAAACCCCAATTGGTCCGGTAGTACTATTTGAGTCATCAGCAACGATAGCCTTGTAGCTAATACTTTGGCCAAAATCTTCGTGTCAGTATTTATTAGGGACAGGGGGCGGTAAGAATCGCATTCCTTGGGGTCTTTCCCTGGTTTTAGAAGGGAAGTGATCACCACCTCCCACATGGAGTGTGGTAGTATACCCACTTCCATTGAATCTTCTAATACTTCGCGTAGCACCGGAGCCATAAAGTCTATATAGCATTTGTAGAATTCAGCCGGTATACCGTCTAATCCCGGTGCCTTACCATTTTTCAAAGACATAATCGCTTCCCTAATCTCGTCTACCTCCAGTGGAGCACTCAGAATCTGCCTGTGTACATCGCTTATCCAACATAAGGCCACATCTCCCAGAAAGCCATCAAAGTCCAAATTGCCCGAGCCTCGTGTAGTGTATAAGCCCTGATAATGTCCGGTGAGTATTTCCATGATGCGTGCATTGTCCCTACAGGCCTCCCCATTATTGTCAGAGAGTTCAAGTAAAGTGTTAGTGCCTCGTGTATTCCTTATGATTCCAGATAAGGCCTTCCCTGGTAGGTCCCCCTCCCCATATTTTCGAGCAACCCAGTATTTACTTCAGAATTTCGACTCCCGATGTGCTTCCCCCTCATATTCCGACAGCTTGGATCGAAACTCTTTTTGCGCATCTCACCTCTGTATTCTCTTCTTTAAGTCTTTTAGGTATACCGCCAATTTTTGTATAGTGCATTGGATGTCGCGCAGCACCCCAAATCCCTTTGCTATGCACCATCCACGCACCGTGACTTTAAAGGCCAGCCAGACCATTTCAACGCTGTCGACAGTACCCTTGTTGCGTGGGAAGAAGTCCTGTATATCCTCACGCAGCTCCTCTCTAAAGGCCGTATCAAGCAAGGCAGTGGGCTGTAGCCGCCAGGTCGGCCTAGGGCAGTCAAATCCAGGCACCGTCAGTGTGACTAATACAGGACAGTGATCAGAGTAAGAGCAGGCAGGATGTTTTGCAGCAGTCATCCCAGCCGCTAAACCCCGTGTCAAGAAATAATAATCCAGACGTGCCCATATACCTGTATATGATGTGAAGTGCGTGCCCTCCTGCTTTGTCGGATGTTTATGTCTCCAGCTGTCCACCAAGGAACCCTCCTCCAATATACCCTGTATGGCTTCCCTTGTTTTAGGGTGATAGTGTGCCAACCCGTCCGCTCTGTCCAGTGTAGGTGTTAATGCCACATTAAAGTCCCCCCCCAGATGAAGTGGGTGGAGCCAATAGCGAGGATCTTACCCCATAACATTGTGAAAAATTCCGGAGTGTCAGTATTGGGAGCATAGCAATTTACAATGGTAACAGTCCCGTCTCCCAATTTCCCCCACACTATCACATAACGTCCGGCTGCATCGACCTGGTGGCCAAGGGATGTGAATGGAACAGTCCGTTTAATTAATATTGCAACACCCCTGGCGTAGGAGGAATAGGATGAAAAATATCTACTACCAGCCCATCTGTTGGCAAAGGAGGGACCAATCTGCTTGGAAATGTGCGTTTCTTGCAGTAACACCACTTGTGCTTTGTGCCGATCTAGGTAAGACAATACTTGCCTACATTTACGAGCGTCTTTAAGGCCCCTAATATTCCAGGACAGGACCACTAGGGATTTGTTAGGTGGTTCGCCAGTACCAAATAATAGCCATAATGTGCAGGCAGTACCATCTAGACTGCATAACATCACCCCCTGCCTACCTGTCGACATCTTGTATAGTGTCTTTTCATGCATCTGTGCTGTCTTGAACTAAGCTAACATGTCCCCCCTTCTCCCCCATCCAGCCCCAACCCGACCCTCCACCCACTGAAGCAGCCCCAACGTGCCAGACCAGCCTACCCACCCACTACCCCTCTCCCCAACCAAAAACGTAGTCCCTCCCCAACAAACGCAATTCAAATCAGGGGAATACCCGTAGGGGGTCATTCCAGAGGGTTACACCACCGCTTTTCCCGCCTCGAGCCCCTGGACCTGTACAACCTCTAGGCTCCAATTGAGGGGGGGGTAGGGGGTCCCGGAATACATTACCACCGGAACATCTGCAGTCCTCCTGAGATATATGTCCACACTCCGATTTCAGTTACAGTTTCACAACAGGCTTCAGCATTGCCAACAGCCGTATTTAGGAAGTGAAAGCAATTGGCAGTTGTCACAGTTCAGGCTTCCTCGTCCGTGCCTTGTTCCTGCTCTTGTTGGCCTGCAACGCGTCCATTGCCTCCCTGCTGCGTCCATTTCAGCGACCGCAGGTAGTCCTCAGCTTGTTGCGGTTTTGTGAAGAAGTGTTGTTTCCCTTGATGAGTCACTCGAAGACACGCTGGATATAGTAAGGCATAATCTATTTGTGCTGCACGCAGTTTCTTTTTTACCTCAATGAACTTGCGCCGCTCCTCCTGTACCATTGGAGTAAAGTCTGGAAAAATAGAGAAGGACACCCCATTATACACCATATTCTGCCTGGTGCGTGCGGCGTGCAATGCCACATCTCGGTCGAGGTAGTTCAATAGACGTGCAATAATGGGCTTCGGAGGAGCTCCTGGTTTGGGCCTCGGCCCAAGGGATCTATGTGCGCGTTCCACGATAAGATGTGCGGAGAATGCCTCAGCCCCTATGGCAGTTATGGCCAGCTTTTCAACGAAATCTTCCATACGCCAAGTGTCTGTGGATTCCAGAATGCCCTTTACGCGGATGTTGTTGCGTCTACTGCGGGCCTCCAAATCCTCATTCTTCGCAGCGATGATACGTAGCAAGTTATCCATTCTCGTCAATTGCATCGCATGACTAGCGGTGGTGTCATCATTGTCCGATATGCGCCTCTCGGTCTCCTTTATTCTCTCTTCATGCTTGTCTACCTTATGTACAATAGCGTCCATTGTAGAGGACATGCGATCCACCTTGTCAACGATTGTGGCAAATCCTTGTCGCATTTCCTGTAATATCTGCCGCCTGTCCAGGTCTTGAGATGTTGCAATGCCACCCGATGTGTTCGCATTATCCAAGTCAGCGGCCGGCATATTCTGTTTTGCCCCTTTTTTGCCGGCCTCAAAGTTAAGTTTCGGCTGGCAAGTGTCCGGCTTGCCCATATCGCCGCCTGCACCTGGTGATCTGGTATTATGCAGCACCTCTCAGGACCAGTACTGCGTTGAGGTCTCGCCGTCCGTCCTTTGCATCGCCAAACTGAGGCAACAATGGTAATATCAGTCACAGTGGCACTTCTCTCGTTCTCGATGTTGCCAACAGGTCACTCCTCACTGCCAGGCCTTTCGCCCAAAACGTCCACTGTTGTGCGTTGTGGGCGAGCGCAATTGCTAGCTGGCATTCAACTGTCTACACCCCAGCAACGTAGCCACTAGTCTTGTAAGTAGCGCCACCCTGTCTATGGGTAGAATGTTCTATCACTGCCGCAATCAGCGCCAAGCGCCTGGTCCTGTCGCACAAGTTTGCAGTTTGTGTCGCGCTTCAAGGTCCCCGCGCTCAATGAATGCCTTTTAGGTGTAGCAGGATCGGCATCAGTGTCTGCAGTTTGCCCCTGTATGCACCACCACCTTCACAGCTACCACTCCGTATCTCTCAATGCCTCAAGTAGCGCTATATTTCCTTGATGCAATGTTCCACCTCGTAGGAGTGGGGGTTAGGGGCCAGAGCCAGATCGCTGCACTGTGAGGCAGAGCCAGGACCGGCTTTTTGTTGCGTCCTGCCGGCTTAGATGCCAACCATTAGTTAATTTATGCCCGTAGTTCTTGCAACAGGTCGCGGGGGGTTGCACTCTGTAAATTGGAGCAGCGTGTGCAGAGGCAAGTGTCTTAACCCTCAATTACAAGCACACCGGCATTATTAGTCTCTGCTATCTCGTCCCAGGACAATGAGGCCTGCTCACCTCGTGGCGATCCCCGGCCTTTCCTGTCGCCGGCCGCCGCCGGCAGTAGCTCCGCCTGCACCAAGGCAGCTCCCGGCAGGGAGAACAGTGCCGCTTTTCTCAGCCTACGAGGCTCCGATCGCCTCCAGAGTTTCACCGAGTGTGGAGCTAGTGGTGATAAGCACGCAGGTTACAGGAGGGTAATTTCCGTTCCGATTGTGCAGGATAAATATCGGATAATTATTCCGGGTAGCCGGAGCCTCACCTCACGGCGGCCATTCTGCTTGTGCGCCCTCTAGCGCCCTCCGTGGTACATGAGACTTCATTAGAAAAAGTACTGCAAGACAGGGAAAGAGAAGCACTAAACAAACAAAGGAATGAGTTAATTCAGAAAATTTCCCAATTAAACACAATTCCTGAAGCCTTAACAATTCGGTTGACTATTGGCCCAGTTGTTCCTTTGTACGGAGATAAGCAAGCTAGTCCTAAAACTCCTGTTATGGCTACACCTGTAGTTCAGCCAAGAAAAGAACCATTAATAGTCGATGATCAGGCAAGTGAATGTGAGTCAGTGATTTCCCTGATGGACTTACCAATAAGGGAACCAGTAAGTGACTCGGCTAGGAAAACTACCCCTACAAATTCTAGAGAGGTACAGATTGAGACATCCTCAGGTACAAGAAGTGCCACAGTAGTAACTCCAGAAGAAATAGAGAGATGGTCACGAGAAATAGAGAAACCCAAGTCAAAGCCAAAAGTATTGGATATATATAAATTAAGAATCGAATCAGAAGAATTGATGGCTGGAAATGTGGGAGTGGACAGGTTAAATATACTCAGTGAAGATGAATTATTATTCATATGTAAAAGCATTACTAGAAACACCAGAGTGGTGCACGAAAAACTAACAGATATGGCTGCTAATATGGAAATTGACATTGGCAAGTCTAAAGTGTTACAGAAACCATATTGAGCTGACTTTTCTGACAAAGATTTGGAAAACATGAATGTGTCAGGAAGAAAAGTACAAATTAGGGAGCTGTTGACCTTATTGCAAAAATGGGGTGATATAGAAAAATGAAGAACTAGATGGGCAAAGAAAAAAGAAGAGGCTCGATCAAAAGTTGCATCTGAATATGTTCTAAAAGAAACAGAAAAGGTGGAAAGGTTGTGTCCCATGAGAGAAGTACCAGGTGGAGGGTATGTACATGTCCCATGGTCCCGACAGGATATTTTGTCATTTACAAATGATTTCCCAAAACTTAGAGAAAAACCTGTAGAATGGTACAGACAAGTCGAGAGATTTGTGAAGGGTTCAAAATGTCTATTGAAGGACTTAGATGGATTATTTGACATTGTTGCACATGTAGATCTGTGGACAGAATGCAAAATAACTATTGATTGGCCTAGTGATGAGTACCCTAGAGACCCAAAGACAGGAGCACCCTCTGAGGAGGTAATGAAAAAATACAACCAGGTAATACTCAACCTCAAAGGGAAGGTGCCTGCTAAGGAAACTGACTGGACTAGAATAGATAGAGCCACTCAGAATTAATTAATTAATTATGTGCTTATATAGCGCTGGAATCACTCCCGAAGGGGTACCTCCGCGCTTCGACCGCTGCGAAACCCTTCCTGGCTTCCCTGAGAGATGGTCCCTTAATGGGTATCTCCAGGGTGAGACCAGGCATCCCCGGCGGTCTGGTGGGGCCGTTAGTGAAGATGAGGCAAGCTAGTGCCCAGAGTTGCCGAGTGTGATCGCTGATCAGAGTGGGCACCGAGGCGAGAGAATTATCGAGTCCGCTGACCCTGGTCCAGAAACCTGCCGCGTCGGGAATCGAACCCTGGTCCCGGGCCGTCCTCTGCTCACAGGTCTGCCGCCTCTAACCAGTGAGCCACACTACTCCAGCCACATTCCTCCAGAATAAAGATGAATCCGTACATGCGTATTATGAACGTTTATTACAGGTTTTTAAACAGTACAGTGGATTGGATAACATTGATATGAAGGATATGACGCATTTTATCTATCAGTTTGTGACGGGATTAAGGTCAGAAATCCCACAATGGATAAAGGACCATAAGATTTGCTGGCAGGCCAAACCGATCAATGAAATCCTTAAATACGCAAAGTAATGTGAGGATGAACTTGACAATAAACGAAAAGAGCTAAAAGAAAAAGTAATGTGGGCACAAGTGAAATTAACAGAGCAACAAGAGCTTCAGTTGAGTCAAATAAACAATAATCAGAATCAAAGTGATGGAAGTGGGGGTAAGCCCAGGGGAAAATTCAATAGAGAGGAAGCAAAGAAGAAGTTTCCTTGTCATGGGTATGGCAAGTTGGGGCACTGGAAGAACAAGTTTGAGGCTGTGCAAAATGGTAATATGCAAACTAATGATTTGAATCCGCAGACGCAGAATGAGGTGCCACGGAAGACAGAGCAGCAGGTAATACAAAACCAGTTACCCCTAGCACCTATGCCAAATTATAGGAGCAAAGCACAACGGAGTGTAGACACCACAAATTGGGAGGGAAGTGAAAAGAGAGACATAGTGACATCACAATTTCTCTTGAGTGACACGTTTTTCAGTGAGGACACCTACTGACAGTGCCTGAGAGGGGAGGACGAGGAGTGCGTACTTGGCGCCTCCTTACCGGTAAATCAATCAGGTCCATACATTGAAGGAAAAGTTGAAGGAAATGATGTCACCTTTCTGTTGGACACTGGTGCTACCCGCTCTACTGTGAGAACATAATTAACAACAAGGGGTGGTGATGGACAGAGTCTCTGAATTAAGCAGAAAACTCTCACCCAGTCAAGAGATCAGGGCTAGATCCAACACCGTTTTTTAGCTCACTGCATCATCCCAGTTTCAGAACCTGGCTGTATGCAAATTAGTCTGTTCCTGTCCCAGTGCATGATGGGAACAGGGCAAACCAAACTACAAAGCCAATTCTTACACTGGAAAGGAAACAAGCTACCGGGGACCGGTTTCTGGCATTTCGGCCTCTTCGGCCCGGCTTGCTTGAATCCTGATGGTGCAGTGAGCAAGGGACTCATGTCTGAGCATACCCTTCCACGCTTAGGGTGGACAAAATAATTGACAACAAGGGGTGGTGATGGACAGAGTCTCTGAATTAAGCAGAAAACTCTCACCCAGTCAAGAGATCAGGGCTAGATCCAACACCGTTTTTTAGCTCACTGCATCATCCCAGTTTCAGAACCTGGCTGTATGCAAATTAGTCTGTTCCTGTCCCAGTGCATAATGGGAACAGGGCAAACCAAACTACAAAGCCAATTCTTACACTGGAAAGGAAACAAGCTACCGGGGACCGGTGTCTGGCATTTCAGCCTCTTCGGCCCGGCTTGCTTGAATCCTGATGGTGCAGTGAGCAAGGGACTCATGTCTGAGCATACCCTTCCACGCTTAGGGTGGACAAATTAATTTCAAAAGGGGGTGGTGATGGACAGAGTATCTGAGTTAATCAGAACACTCTTACCCAGTCAACAGATCAGGGCTTGATCCATCACCGTTTTTTAGCTCACTGCACCATCCCAGTTCAGAACCTGGCTATATGCAAATTAGTTTGTCCCTGGCCCAGTGCATCATGGGAACAGGGCAGACCAAACTACCAAGCCAATTCTTCACTGGAAAGGAAACAAGCTTCCGGAGACCGGTTTCTGGCATTACAGCCGTCTTCAACCCGGCTTGCTTGAATCCTGATGGTGCAGTGAGCAAGGGACTCACGTCTGAGCATACCCTTCCACACTTGTGGTGGCCAAAATAATTTCAAAAGGGGGTGGTGATGGACAGAGTATCTGAGTTAATCAGAACACTCCTACCCAGTCAACAGATCAGGGCTTGATCCATCACCGTTTTTTAGCTCACTGCACCATCCCAGTTCAGAACCTGGCTATATGCAAATTAGTCTGTCCCTGGCCCAGTGCATCATGGGAACAGGGCAGACCAAACTACCAAGCCAATTCTTCACTGGAAAGGAAACAAGCTTCCGGGGACCGGTTTCTGGCATTACAGCCATCTTCAGCCCGGAAGCTTGTTTCCTTTCCAGTAAAGAATTGGCTTGGTAGTTTGGTCTGCCCTGTTCCCATGATGCACTGGGCCAGGGACAGACTAATTTGCATGTAGCCAGGTTCTGAACTGGGATGGTGCAGTGAGCTAAAAAACGGTGATGGATCAAGCCCTGATCTGTTGACTGGGTAGGAGTGTTCTGATTAACTCAGATACTCTGTCCATCACCACCCCCTTTTTGAAATTATTTTGGCCACCATAAGTGTGGAAGGGTATGCTCAGATGTGAGTCCCTTGCTCACTGCACCATCAGGATTCAAGCAAGCCGGGCCGAAGACGGCTGTAATGCCAGAAACCGGTCCCCGGAAGCTTGTTTCCTTTCCAGTAAAGAATTGGCTTGGTAGTTTGGTCTGCCCTGTTCCCATGATGCACTGGGCCAGGGACAGACTAATTTGCATGTAGCCAGGTTCTGAACTGGGATGGTGCAGTGAGCTAAAAAACGGTGATGGATCAAGCCCTGATCTGTTGACTGGGTAGGAGTGTTCTGATTAACTCAGATACTCTGTCCATCACCACCCCCTTTTTGAAACTACTGTGAGAACAGCAGATGTTCCAAACCTACCCCTCTCGGGAGAAGAGATCCAAGTAGTGGGCGTTTCTAATAAACAAATTAGTACCCCAGTTACAGAACCAATGGAAGTTAGAATAGGCAATTTTAAAGAAATACATAGATTTGTTGTATGTGATTCAAGTCCAGTAAATCTGTTGGGCCGAGACTTGTTGTGCAAAATGAATTGCACTATCTTTTGCTCACCAAGTGGTGTTGAAATTCAAACCCCAGACGAAGATGGAGTTTATAAACTAATGTTAGCAAAACAGGAAACTGAAAATAAAAAGTTAACTATAAAAGACTTACCAGAAGAATTACGACAGACTGTAGATCCTAAAGTGTGGGATTTTACTAGAAAAGATGTAGGTTTAATGGCAAATGTCGATCCAATAAAAGTGACAGTGAAGGAATGTGCAGTTTGCCCAAATACTCGACAGTACAAAATGAGCCCAGAAATAAAAGCAGGTGTTGCAGCAGAAATAAAACGTTTGGTTAAAACAGGCCTTTTACATGAAATAATGAGCAGTCCATGTAATTTACCCATAATTGGAATCAAGAAACCGAGTGGCAAGTACAGGGTCGTACAAGACCTCAGAAAGATTAATAAGATTGTTGTCCCATGTTGTCCAGTTGTGCCAAATCCTGCAGTAATTCTGTATCAGATACCGTGGGAGGCTGGATGGTTCCCCGTAATTGATTTGTGTCACGCATTTTTCTCGATTCCATTGCATCCAGATAGCAAATTTCTTTTTTCTTTTGAATTCGACAGTCATATGTATGTCTGGAATTGCGTTCCTCAAGGGTATACAGAGAGTCCATCGATTTTTAATCAGATTCTGAAAAAGTGCCTTGAGTCTTTGGTGCTGCCAGGACAGTCAGTCCTAGTCCAGTATATAGACGACCTATTGGTGGCATCTAAAAATCGAAATGACTGTGTTGTTGATACCATTGCCTTACTGAACCGCCTAGGTGAAGGGGGGCATAAAGTGTCACCTGAAAAACTACTGTTTTGTACCACATCAGTAAGATATCTGGGGCACCAGATAGAAAGAGGTGTCAGAAGGGTTACCTCAGAGAGAATCAGAATAATTAGAAACATGAATTTACCCCAAACTCAGAAAGAGATTAGAATGTTCCTTGGAGTAGTAGGTTACTGCAGGCAATGGATTGTGGGATATTCAGTCCTAGCAAAACCATTGATACAAATGACAAAGAAAAGAGCAAAGGACCCAGTAGAATGGGATGATGAAACCATGACTGCTTTTCTGAAATTACGAGAATGTCTGTGTACAGCTCCAGCATTAGGGATGCCTGACTATTCGAAAGATTTTGCATTATTCTGTGACACACGAGATAATTGTGCACTTTCAG
Organism: Lissotriton helveticus; assembly: GCF_964261635.1. Taxonomy (NCBI): domain Eukaryota; kingdom Metazoa; phylum Chordata; class Amphibia; order Caudata; family Salamandridae; genus Lissotriton; species Lissotriton helveticus. The sequence continues at coordinate 640,495,265 of NC_136071.1, read as the reverse complement.
TTCTGACCCAAACTCATGGTCTGATGAGACGTCCTGTGGCATATTTTTCTTCCACACTAGACCCAGTAGCATCTGCATTACCAGGTTGCCTGAAAGCAGTAGCTGCAACTTGCATGAGTCTTGAGCAAAGTGAGGCAATCATTATGGGACATCCTGTAACAGTGTATGTTCCACATGCAGTCATGATATTATTGACCAGAACAAAAACCCAGTATCTCACTCCTAGTCGACTGACTAAGTACGAGCGTATTCTTGTAGGTGCAGGAAATGTAACCATTGCCAGGTGTAATATTTTCAACCCAGCAACATTGCTACCTAATTCACATTTTACAGAGGTGAAGGAAGAAGTCGAACATTATTGTATCGACTTGACTGAAGACAGTACAAAACCACGTCCTGACATAAGAGAAGAGACACTAATTGATTCTGAATATGAGCTATATGTAGATGGCTCATGCATGAGACATGAGGAAGGTGGTTTAAGTGTTGCCTATGTGGTGTGTACGTTGGGGGGTCCAATTGAAGCATCCTATTTACCTGGAGTCAGTCTGCACAAATAGCCGAATTGATTGCATTGACAAAAGCTTGCAAATTTGGGAAAAATTGGAAAGTAACCATATGCACTGATAACCATTATGGTTATGGGGTTGTGCATGACTATGGCCAATTATAGAAGCAAAGAGAGTTTCTGACTTCTTCAGGTACTCCAATCAAAAATGGTCATTATGTAAAAGATTTACTCGAAGCAGTCCAACTGCCAAAAGAAGTGGCTGTGGTCAAGTGTGCTGCTCACAAATCTGGTATGACAAAGTGACAGCTGGTAACCGATATGCAGACCAGTTAGCCCACCATTGTGCCAAATTTAAAATGGCTATAAACAAGAAAATTGAAGTAGGTGAAAACAGATGCCAACTTATGTTGCTTGAAGGTGTGAGAACGTGGGAAGAAGTGAGAGACTTGCAAAATGAATCATAACTAAAGGAAAAGGAAGAGTGGAGAAAGATAGGTTGTCAGAGAAGGGTTGAAGATGGTGTCATTGTTTACCTTGATGGTAGGCCTGTGTTACCAGACTGTATGCTTGCTACTATGGCTAGGATGTTCCACGGAGATACCCACTTGGGAAGAGATGCTTTGATAAGGTTGTTCAGACAGAGTTGGTTCAATGCGAAATTCAGGAACATAGCAGAAGCACTTTTCCAAAGATGTTTAATTTGTCAACAGATGAATTCTGGAAAGAAAACTATAGTGCTACCAGGAAAGATTAAAAAGGCAGAGGGTCCCTTCATATGATTACAGATTGATTTCATTCAGTTACCCCCTTGTCGAGGACTAAAATACATTCTTGTCATTGTCTGTCTGTTTTCGAAATGGGTAGAAGCTTACCCTACACGTAGGAATGATAGCATCACTGTAGCCAAACTCTTACTCGGAGAACTGATACCACGTTTCGGTTTTCCAGTAACAATTGAATCAGACCGAGGCTGCCATTTTAATAATGAAATAATTGGCCTAATCTGTGAAGCGTTCAATGTTAAACAAAAATTGCACTGTGCATACCGCCCAGAGGCTTCTGGAGTGGTAGACCAACTGAATGGCACAATCAAGTCAAGATTTGAAAAGATGTATGAGTCTACCCAATTAGAGTGGCCAGATGCTTTGCCTCTTATGCTGATGGAACTCAGAAGTATTCCAGATCGGAACACAGGCTTGAGTCCTCATGAAATACTAATGGGAAGAGCAATGAGTCAAGCATGGGTACCAGGACCCAAGCTGATAAATATATCTGATGAGTTGGTACTGGAGTACTGCAAAGAACTGGCTGACCAAGTGCATTCTATCTCTCACCAGGTTGGGGAAGACGCTGTCGCCAGACAAGCCACTCCAGCACATGACCTGAACCCAGGTGTTTGGGTCGAGCTAAATAAACATACTCGAAAATCTTGCTTGCACCGAGGTGGGGAAACCACGTCAAGTAATTTTAGTTACCACCACAGCTGTAAAGTGCGAAGGAGTTCCACACTGGATCCATGCCAGTCACACAAAAAGAGTGACTGTACCTGAAGAAACTGAAGCTGAAGGTTGTGCAGCTGAGGGGTCTCAAGATGTCGATCCTGAAGTAGCTGAATAAGAACAACCAAGCACCAGCCAAGATGATTGGATTCCAGTAGTCGAGATACCTGCAGAATACGTGAGAACCAGAAGTCAAACTTATTTAGACAGCCAGAGTGATAGTGAGGACGAGAGAGGAATAAAAGAAGGAACTCAGATCATAGAAATACAAGTCAAAAGTGATTCTGAGGAGGATTAGATAGGGACTGATCAGAGTACTCAGATAATTGACACCCCACCAAGAACTCCAGAATCTGAGGAGGGGCAGAAAGGTAATAGGGCAAAAGCTCAGGCGGAAGAAAATCAAGAGTTCGAAGACCCTGAGCAGAACCAGATAGGTGTAGAAAAAAGTGTTCAGGAAGAAGGAGGTGAATCAAAACAAAGTCAAAGTCTAATTCAGCAAACACCTGAACAAGGCCAGATAAGTAACCAGGCAGAAGAAACTGTAATAAGATCTGGACCTAGTCAGATAGAGAGGGACACAAAAGACAGCATTGAAATAGATGTGCCACAACTGAATGAAAATAAAAGAGCATTGGAAGAAGGCCAGAGCACAGTGCCAGCTAAGAGACTCAGAAAAGGAGATACATGGCCTAGGTTTGTCAAAAGACTGAAATTCCGTTTAAAGACCATAAACGAAGAACCTGAGCAAGTAAATGAGATAACAAGCCAGACTGAACAGTCTGTAATACAACCACGACTGAAAAGGCTGAATAATAAATTCAGAGGCCCTGAATGGACTTACATCGCTCTTGAAGATTTTGAAAATCTAGAAATAAGTGATGAAAGTGATGACGAATTGATTACTGAGCAGACTGACGGAGAAGTGAGACCCACCTGAAATTTCACAGGGTAAAAGACTGTGTAAAAGCTACAAAGAGGGGTTAAATCTCCTTGGTCAGAAATGGCTGATCGTAATGTTAATGGAAGACCGAAAAGAAACTGTCTAAAAACATGCTGTAGAATATGCGCATGTAGTATAGCGATAGTACCCATAGTATGGTTAGGACTGACAATAGCCATTCCTTACATAATGAGTAGAGACGTAAAGAATGATACTAATAAGCCACAAATGATAGATACACCTAGAAGGATAGATACACAAGAAAAGGCACTTAGCATTAAACAAAAGAAGTTAGATTTAGAAGCATCAGATGAAGAAGCAGTGCATTATACCGGGATTAGTAACAAAACTCACTTAAATGTATTTGCAAACTAACTAGTACACTATGTAGAAGCTATGGAAATAGAAGATTGCTATGTTTGTATGAAGTTACCTACTTCAGTAGCCGAAGGTGTTACCTATCACCATTTACCACTAACATATGGAATTTCATGTAGTGTTTTAGCTAGTTTATTCTATAAGAAAGGACCTTTGCAGTATTACTATTCTAATTCAGATGTGATATTTTCTGAACTTCCTATACGTAGTAAACTAAATCCTGTACATACTAAAAGTGATGTAACACGTTATATGGGTGAATACTTTCTAACTATAGGTACAATAGATTTAGCTGAAGCACACAAGAATAATTGAACATGCTTACTACAAGAAAAAGAGAAAATATTTTTGAATATGGTTGAGAAAAGGAGAGAGAGTTTCCAAAGAAAAGCAAATGACAATAATCATAAAATTCCTAAATGGGTTGAGAATATAGGGTTCACCCCAAATGGCAAAACTCATGCTGCTATGTTGCTAGATTTTGAAAAGAAAGGGAAACTCTGTCTCCATAGAGAAAGAACTAGTTCTTATAACAATATATTCATTGGTTCCAGTGAATGTGAACACAAGTATAAGGTAATTGGGGGTTGGGGTTTCAAGGATGGAACTGAACCTGTGTTTCCTGGAATGTATTTTATATGTGGAAACAAGGCTTATTACAAATTGCCAGATCATTGGTATGGAAGCTGTCATTTTGGAATAGTTTTCAAAAAGATATATCATGTAAATAAAATCACTGGAAGCAATGAAGAAACTAATGGATTAATACGTTGCAAAAAAGCTAGTTTTGGAGAAATAGTAGATGATATATTTAGTGCATTGATACCTACAGTGGGAGTGGCTCTGAATACACAAAGAATTTGCAAATTGTCAACAGTAGTGGATCTGTTATCAACTGACACTGCTGGTGGGTTCTTGATGGTCAATAAAGTATTGGTTGCGATCAGATCAATGGTTTTACAAAATCGACTTGCTCTTGATACATTATTAGCAAAAGAGGATGGAGTCTGTAGAATGTTGAAAGCGCAACATTGTTGCACTTACATACCTGACAAGAGTGTGGAAATTAAAGGGTATGTAAGAAATATTACACATTTGGGAAAAGAGCTCAAACCACTGGAGGTTGATAGTGCATGGAAGAGACTGACTAATGCTCTCTCCTCAATAGGTAGCTGGATTTCTAATGTAGGGAAACGTTTTGTATGTAGAATACTGATGCCAATGGTGGGAATAGGCCTACTGATTTTAGGGTTAGAATTTTTGATGCAAATGTCATAAACACAGGAAGAGATATACAGTAAATGAAAGAAAGAAGAAAAGAAACTGCAATGAAATGGAGCTTGAAGAATTAAATGGCAATTGAAAACTTTTCATTTAAATGATGAAAGGAATCCTAGAAGAAAGATTGTAGCAATTGAGTTGGGTGAATTGTGAAAAGTTGGCATCTGTTTTATTAATTGGTGATGATATAAAATATCATCAAAGAGGGGATTGATGGAGCAAGGATTCACACGCAACGCGACTTGCTTGTACTCAACCCTCTCAACATAAAGTTAATAAATTAATCAACATGTTCGTATTACTAACATTGCATTACATATCATACGAGGGAAGCTTGCATATGTGCTTTTACTAACCGTAATCTGCTTGCATTAATATGACCGCTGCAACGCGGGATTTTCTACTGCGCATGCATCTGTCATATTCACGTGACATGTCGTACTCTTTGCTTTGGGGGGAATCTTTCACTTCTACGCACTAGAATTAAAATGGCTGCTATGTGTTACAGCATGCATGAAGTTTGCACTGCTTCTTTTACTAAGCTGTTCGTTCTGCTTAACCTTAACGCAATAGTTAAAAATAAATAAATGGGAATAGAGTACAGATAAGTGGTATACAGTGCATTCATTTATTCTGTGTTCTAAAATTGTTTCTTTTCTACTTTTCATATATCGTAATCTTTGGGCCCGAGAGCTTCTATTACTCCATCTTGAAAAGCTACACTGCGCATGTCAAACTCCAGATGGAGCTATGTCATTTGTCATTGAAACCTGGCCAAGGCACGACTTGCTAGAAGATGTTCCTGGGAAAGTCAACTCCTGACCTCTGCGAAGGAAACTGAACTAAAATATGGACTACATTGTAATCATTATTGATACATTCACTGCCGGGTGGAATAAAACATACGGGAGACAAATAAAATTGATGGGCGGGAACGTTAAACAGAATATTCAAGAGAAAAGTGTCATTTTGGTATGGTGTGATGACCTCTCCTCATCTTTCTGTCCAATCAAATTTGAGGATCCCTACACTTGCAACATTGGGGGGTGGTACACTGACCTGAAAAATAGTATAACTAGCATAGGTTTAGCTAGAGAAATTGTCCGACTTGTCCGAATAGCTGACCTGTCACTGACCCAACGCACTCAATAGGTGACCAAGAGCAGAGGGCTGCGGAGCACTCTGTCAGAAGATTCGATAACCCAATTGGGGTTCTGGGAAGCTGAAGTGCTGGTGAAGCACTTTCGTCGGGGAAATCGATAACCCAATCGGGCTTCTGGCTGTTAACTGCAGAGAGGGAGTAGTGCAGGCGTTGCAACTTAACTGCAGGTGCCAGTCTTTTCCTTTGGTGGTCCTGTCCTGATCCAATTTGGTTTTACCTGTCCTGATTCTGATCTGCACCTGCTAGCCTACTGGCGACTGCAACTTTCGGGGTTCTGTCCTTCAAACTGACCTGTGGCCAGGGTTAGTTCTTCACACCATTCCTAGGTAAATATGTGGGTTCGTCATTAACTTGTTTCCTTCTCTTCCCCTCCCTAAATGTTACATATTTGATAATAGTGCTTGCATATCGATGTTCCTTTTCTCTTTACCCTTCCAATTAATAAAGTTTGACATATGTTCCTTTTTCCCCTCCCTTTTGATAAATGCTTAGATGTTTTGATCATATTTTATGTTCCCTTTCTTTACCTTCCCTATTTGCTAAATGATCGAAATTAGTTTAATACATCCTCTGCATAGTTACATTTTGATTCTGATCTTCATAATTGAAAGTTTGTTGGTGTTTAATCTTTGGATCATGACCATTTAAGAAACTTAGATAAAGAATTTAAAACTTCCCGATTTTGTGGGTATTATATGAGTGCAAATGTTATTATTCCTATTATGATAACACCCTTGATCCCTTAGGACTTTAGGTACCAGTGACGTGAATTGGTAAGTCAAGGTATAGATAGGTCAAAAGTCCTAAATGAATAAAATACACCGGTAGTAGAGCGAAGGTTACCTGCATAATATGTGAGTTTTATTGATTATGGGCCCAGGTGAATATTGATAAAAGACTAGCCGGGTGACCTGCGCGCTCTATCAACACTGCCACCATCTAATTACCATTGGTGAAATTGTCAGCAATAAATGTTGCACTTACACTTGTCAGAGTGATGTGCTAATGCAGAGGAGTGACATTCACACTGGGAATGTGTCTTAGAATTAATGTAATCGTACATGCTGTGCCTGTGGTCATTTTGTCCTGTCCCAGGATTGCTAAGGAGAGTCCCAATGTGACGTGCTTATGTGAAGAAATTGTTAATGATCTGGCACATGGACCCATGGGGCATTGGTGCATACACATATGTTGTGTAACACACAACATGCAATGATCATCTTGCACACTATTTTCGGCCTGTACAGGAGTCTTCCACCTGTGATGTCCAGGCACCTGAAACGTGACTTCAACACGCCAAATGAGCGCTCCACTATGCCCCTGGTGCGTTTGTGGGACGCATTGTACTGACTCTGGGCCTGAGTGCTCATGGCTCGGAGGGGTGTCATCATCCACGGGCAGAGTGCATATCCTTGATCACCTGTGACAAAGAAAAGAGAGATGTGTCAATCAGTGGTTCTTCATTCTTTGTTAGCAGGCATATTAGAATATTGGTGTGTGATGTGTGGGACTTTGGGATTCATGTTTGGCCTGTCTTGCATGTGGCAAATGAGCGGCATCCATGTGTATTACGTTGCCTCACAGCTGCTCCTAAATCCCCGAAGCCCAGTTACTTGGGTGCGCTGAGTGGTTGCATCACTTGCACTCCTAAGACACACCATTGTCATGACTTTCTGCGCTTGTCCACAAGCCTTACAACAACACTGTGATATTGGCCGTTGAAGGTGGTCGGCCACATATGTGTAGGCCTATGCTGAGGATATGGCAGACAAAGAGACACACACAGTAGTTGCTTTGGTGGCCATCCCGGAAGTGAACCATAGCCTGAGCACTGGGCTATTAATTTCCACTCCTACGCTGGCCCAGCCCACTTCGCTTATACTTACAGGGGGAGACGACATAGCTACATGTCCAAGGTCTACCCCAATGCCTGAGGTAACATGGTTGCATCCACTGCCTACAACACTACAAACACCAGCAGTATATGTCCAAATGGACATGTCTGTGCTCTCCATACTTGAGTCTGTCCTGTTGAAAATTAGTACGTTTTGGTGAACATTATCTGCGCCATCTTGCCTCTTCCCCTGATGCCACACTTTTGTCGTGCGCGCCCGCCATTTTTTTAAGATGCCCCGATCAGAGCGAACCCTTTTGCATGCTGCTGGCCCCTGACATAGCCCTTCGCCTTCACTAAGCCTGCACGCTGACCACCCCCTGCTTGCACCTGCCTTGAGTCATAAACCCCTCTTCGGCGCTGCTCTGCCCCAGGCCCTCATCCTGTTCCCAGCGCGACACCACCCTGCCTCCCTTTCATGATCTCCGGCCCTTAGATGCAAACCCCTTTTTCCCCGTGTGCCCGTTTTGTCTTCCCCGTTCCCAGGCCGACACCCAGCTCTGCCGATACCATCCCTTGCCCCTCCCCGTACAATAGAAAGCTTCCCCCATCAAAGGATCCCCGGGTTGATCAAAGCCCCCACTCCATGAGATCCGATCGAACCCCCTACGTTCCGTGAATCGGCGGAATATCCAGCTGCGTGATACTCACCACCTGTTGTGACTAGGGTGGGGACTTCGACTGTAAATGTGTGTGGGAACGGGCTCAAAGGGAGTTCCGGGAATGTCTTTTTCATACCTCAAAGCTTTAACATGAATGTGTAATGTACAATAAAGTCATAAACCTGTGTATAAGAGGCCAGGCCTCAGGGATGCAGTTAGAGCACCTCAGAACGATACCTTCTGTCCGTTTCGTTGTGTTCTCCTCCGGAGAGAATAAAAAACCTTGTTTCCTGCTTTCCAGTCTCCAGCGCCTGCCTCTTCATTTGATTAAATAACTAGAGGGTCACAGAGGCAATACCGCCGGGCAAATACCGATTGTCCCCGACCCGCCTCAGGTTTTTACAATTGGCGTCCCAAGCGTGGGGCCCATCAGCGACTCGTGGATCCAGTGGGAGAGGTCCCGACGACAGAGTGAACGACTGCAACGATCGGGAGAGCTCTTGCCCAATAGACCCTCGTCTGGCAGCCGATCATCCGAACTTCACTAGTTCCGAACAGACCTCTCTCGAGTGATCTACGGTCCTGACTGGGGACCATCAGGAGTGCCGTGAGAAATACGAGAAAAAGAGGACGATCGGGCGCTGGATTCGGAAGACAAGAAACTGTCCATATGGTCCGGGTAAGGTCGTAATAATTGCTTGATTGCTTGATTGTTTAAAAATACTAGTATTGCTCTTTTTATTTTATTTGGAGATTCACTGTCTACAAACGGAGAAACAACAGGCTCTCTCTTTGCAAGCAGTGGAGGATAGGTAGGGCAACAGCCGTGCTTATTTTTTCTCCCCCACTCAATAATCACTTGAAACTGAACTGTTGTTCGCAAACTATTGTTTCCTGGAGATTCCCTGTCTGCAAACAGGGAAGAGACCACCCTTTTTGCAGATAGTGAAAAGGGTAGGTAACGCAGATCTTTGCGGACCTACTCATTCTCCCCATTGTTATTTATTGGTCTTTTGTTATTTTGATCCATGAGGTATTCACTGCCTGCAAACAACGTAGAATAGAAATATTCTGTCCGGTCTTTGCACCTAGTGATAAGATAGGCAGTGCTGACTTTTTAGTCCCTCGTTACGAGCCGTCATGTCTGTCTTCTCCCCACTGATGAATAGCCTGTTTAGCCCGGACCGTGTATTAGAGGTGGACCATATAGCTCCACTAGAAGGCACCCCTAATAAGGACATGTTCATAAACTATGGATTAGTCACCATAGCCTATAATAAATTGTGGCACAGGTATACCGAAAATAGTCAAGACAAACAGTGGCCACTGACAGGATCCTTTGACCTTGATAAAATAGAAACGTTAGAAATAGCCCTTCGAAATAATAAGACAACGCCAATTATGCTCGACAGTCTGGGTATGTGGCGCAGAGAGGCTATGCAACGACAGAGAAAAGACGAGGACAAACCAAGTAGAGAAATATACCGACAGGACAACCCCAGGACATCGCTACCCACAACTTATCCCCCGACACTATGCAAAAGACGACCAGACTTAGGGCCAGCCCAATGCGCTTTTTGTAGGTATGTCGGACACTGGAAAGCCCAATGCCCGACTCTACTGAGCGTGAGTAAAGGCAAAGGGCCGACAGGAACGACAGACCGGCAGTACAAGAAAAAGCGCGAGACAAAGAAGAACCCGACTTACATAGACAGACCAGACAGAACCACCACGTTTGATTATGCCCGATGGCACAGATTTCGCCAGGACAATTTCAGCGGCATGCTCAAGTTTTCCTAGGTCGGGCAACGTCAAGACGGGAACCCAGCCTTGTTTCAAATTCACTGACGGAAAGAGATAATTATGACCAATAACTGTTTTATATTCGTCTTGGGTCTTTGTATGTCGTATTTGTACTGTCCCCCCGTCTGAGTTTGTGTGTATGTAATGTACGAATCTGCGTCATCCCTCTACACGTGTTTCCGTGTTACTCAACCTCTGTTAGCAGAAACTTAGCATAAAAGCAACCTGAAAAGAAAGAAATGGTAAAACAAAATCCGTAGACCATTAATGAACTTGAACTTTTAATTTAACACAACAAACAAGGAATAATAACGGTAAACTGTAGAAAATGAAAGTCAAACAGAACATTCGCCCCCCCCCATACTGGAACCTTCCAAAGTAGGGCAGGGTTACGGCTACGCCCAACCAACGGCAACCCATATAAGGCGGGCCCGACCGCCAACTCTTGGTCAGGAAATCTTAACGTATGGGGGAGCCGGAGGAGAGGCAGGAGCCAGCGGCCCGGGCAGTTGTAGGTAGTCCCGCCACATGTCTCTTCAGCCAGCCGCAACGGGCCTGGATAGACTTAAGCAGTCCCGCCACATGTCCAGAGAAGAACGAGGCACCTCTTCCTTTTCTCTTCCGTCACAGCCGCAGCAGCCCTGGACGGCGGGATGTCCTGCACGTACCTCCACAACAATTTGTCCAAGTTGGGCTGGGAGGGAGAGGCGACGCGGACGAGCCTCTCCCACCTCCACCGATAGGAGGTTTCCCAGCCCCCGGCCCGACGCCGAACACCCCCAGTCAGGCGATGGTGCCAATACTTCCACAGCACCGAACACACCATGGTGGCACCCCAGTACTTGCGCAGCACCGAACGTGCAATGGTGGCCATACTCCCACAGCACCGAGCACAGGTCTTGGGGAACACCGGATGTGGAGAAACCTTCATGCGGGGCGATGAAAAGGAGCGGCCTGGAGTGCACCGGGAGAAGGAGACGATGCGAACCAGTCTCCCTCGCCCCCCAGGTGGGGGCATCACAGCTGCACCCCAGCCGAACGTCCCGCTTTCACAAAACAGAGACCTCTTCCTTTCACTCCGAAGGATCTCTCCCACTCTTGCAAACTCGACGAGAGTGGCCCCTGTAGGGCCTCAAAATGGCGTCTGGGTCCGCTGGAAGGCGGGCCCCGGCCACTAGAGTAACTTTGACCAGCAACATAACTCGAACATTTGCCCCCTGGAGCACGAGCCCCCATCTCCGACAGCATCTCCACAGCCTTGAAGATCCTACAAAGGTCCCCGGCGGAACCTTCGGCCTTTGCAGGCTTCCGGTAAGGGACGGCTGCCTTGATCGCCAACGAAACAAACATGACATTGCCACTCCTTCTGTTAGCATGAATTCTAGAACTGCCGAAAAGGACTCTGGTCCAAACTGCCAGTAATGGGAAACATTTCCCCCTGATGCTGCTTCCGGACTGAGCCGGCCCCGCCCAAAATGGCGCTGGTATCAATCGGAACTTACGAACACCTCGTGGTGTTCCTTCGCACTAATATAAACTTGATGTTCTGAGATTTTATATGATCCTTTGTACACTTGGCTAGAAAAGACAAGGAGAACTCACTCGACGAACAGTATGAAAGGATCCCCGTTACAAATGTTGATTACAAATGTACAAATGTATTATATTTTTTTATAACTAATGTAAACCTCATTTACGACGTACACGTACGGTATGCATATAGGAAATCTGATTACAACCATTATGATTATGCTTCTAAATTATGAAAATAAATGCCCCCGAACCCCCAGCCAATTAGTAGACGTTTTAGTCTCTTACAAATGAATGAGTAAAACTTTCCGATGTTTTTATTGCCGCAAACGACACCCCCCACTGTACGCACTTTAGCCATTGCCACGACCGGCCAAATACGACCGCACCCTCATAATCCACATGATGAAATGATTTTGCAAAATAAAGTTTTTGAAACTATGGACGGGTATTGCATGCTTTATTTTAAAAATGTGGGATCGGTGGGAAAGTTCTTTTCTGTGCACCCTACTCTGCTCTCTCTTTAAGGTTAAAAGAAGATGGTTGCCCAGCCCTGGAGGACGGATCGGATCGACAACACGACACTCCGCCTTCAAAGTACGCGACTGACTCATGACCTCTCGCGTAGAGGAAGACCGTGACTTCCAAGGATGGGTAAAACGAACGGTGTAAATGAAGGAATGTAAAGGGAGGGTGAAATGAAATAATGTAAATGTTATAAAGTACAACGTTCCAAAGTACCAGGGAACGGAGCTGACCCAAGAACCGAAGAACCTTAGAACGCCACAGCGTTGAAAGAGGTTTAAGGATCCCGATAGTGAGATACATCCTTTTGACTAGATACCTCGCACTAAGCACCTCTGGTTTCCTTTTTACGTTTCCCCGCACACGACCTATATGGACACACTACCCCCCCCGACTCCAGAAACCATATCCCCGGGGACCCTGCCCCGAGGAGGAAAGACGAGTAAGAGGTAAGTAAAGGACTTATGAATCCATGTATTTGAATGTGCGCGAACGCTGTCTCCCCCACCCCCTTTTTTTCCTCCCTCTGCAGGTTACATCAGAAATTACAGCCGAGGTGTGGCGAAGATCCGAAGCCTTGCCATGTCTAATACACGAAGCGGACTAGCGCCGCAAGGTGGTGTCTAAGCACGCCTGCAGACTACTCACGTATCGAACAAACCCGAAAAATTAGCACAACCTGATAAAAAAAAGTGATCACCCTTAAACCAGACTGGACGAGTGAACCCATGTCACGTATGATGCGAAACTATGAGGGAATGTGTGTGTGTGACTGAGGCGTCGACCCAACTGGTCGAAGGACCGAGAATGCGAGAAGTGCGACAACATGGTACCTCCTTTCTTCTTTCCTTTTTCTCAAAGCACGTCCCCTCTACCCTGTCTAATGCTCAAACTGCATGATTACAAGATCCTAACGCAGACCCGTGAATGCCCTTTACTGCGTAATGCACTAAATAGCCTTTCTTGAATACACTGCCACCCTCTCTGTTGCACGTGTACTATTTAGCCTGCCGTTACGCTCTCTCTCTCTCTCTCTCTCTCTCTCTCTCTCTCTCTCTCTCTCTCTCTCTCTCTCTCTCTCTCTCTCTCTCTCTCTCTCCCTCTATTTTTTTACTCCCACTCTTCCGAGTGATTAGCCCCGAAATTGGCAGATTGCCACCCCTAGCACACCTCCTAATTGGCTTCAAATACCGTCAGTATTTGCACAAAAACATGTCTTTAATACAATCACCCTGAGGCCGCGTCATTACCTCTCCTTTTCCGCTAGAAGTCAATGAACCGAGGTTGGGCCGTAAGGGAAAGGACAGGTAAGACGACAGAGGTTCCCTAATCTGGCCCGAAATAAGGGGACTACATGTCGACGGCTCCTATGGTATAAAACAAGGACCTCAGAATACGCGACCCTCCCCTCCCCGATTTGTCGCAATACCCAGACCGGAAAAATGATCACCCCTGTTACCTCCCCTGTATCAGCCGCCCAAAAACTGGAATTATGAAACTACCCCTCATTTCCGGTTGTGAGAGATGGGTCGATTTATGCCCTTACCACAAGTTTCCTATGTCCCTGGTTGTTTCCCATAAAACCCCTGTCCTTCCTAATTAAGTAATCGGGCTGTAAAAGGTTACGTAGGAACCAGAATGATGTTTTACAAGGTTAACAGACTAGTCCAAGGTAAAGAAATCATCAAAATGAACCCCGTAGTAGTTGAAAAGCAGGATGCATCAATAGAAAGGAAATGTTTAGCCATGTTCGTCTCCCGGCAAAATACCTGCGTAGTAACTAATTGTAAAGGAAAGTCATAGTAAATCCAACAAGCCCGTCTCCGGTCATTCATATGCCAGTTGTGAACACCAATATAACGGGCATTTTCATTCTTTGCCTGGAGCTGGGAGAGAAATAGACTTTTTTGATTATCTTCATCTGCAAATTCTCTAAAGACTGTCTTTTCAAACTTGTTTAAGGGTACTGCTGTTGGAGGAGAGAAGGACCGGATGTGGGAGCACGAGGCCTGACTGCAGACTAAGGAACACCTGCGACATTAGCCAAGGCGAGACCACGACAGAAAAGAGCTGCAGGACGAGACACTGTTTTCGACAACATGAGAAGAAAGGGTCGACCTGATGCCCCTGCTCAATGTCCAGTGTCTGTCGACAAGTCCCCGCTCTCTGAATTCGGTCACACGCCCGCCTGTTTGAAGTCTCTCGTTCCCCTAGTTTGTTCCTAATTTGGCCTTGCTCCATCCCCCTTTTCCTCTGACCTACCCTATGGACTGTTTTGAACGCTCTTCTTCCATCTGAACTTTCTGACAATCACCTCAAAGGACACAGGGCGAAAGGAACCTTTCCGACCAGGAACGCGAGGAAAGGGTCGTGCCCTGCAACGCAGAACTTAGAACCGAGCTGGACTCGTAGCTTCACCGCCGGTGCTCAACAGCGCCAACGAAAGGCAACAAAGAATGATGAGAACTCGTTAAACTTCGAACATTTGACATCCCCAATCGCCGTTTCTGCTAGACCTCATTTCTCTCCCAGCCGCCATTGTATTGATCATGCTCCAATCCGAACCTGATATATATGTAATAACCTGCCAGTATGAAATATGCTTGCTGCTTTCGCTACAGAATCGTTTTTGTATTACATTCCTATGACTTTCCTGCTAAACAAATTGATCAAAGTTTATCAAATAGGCCCACCTCCTAAAAACTAGAAATGTTAAAATGTATTGTTTACAACTCTTTTCCTCTAGGGTTCCTACCGTTTCCTTTCTCATGCCCACCACAATAGAACCGAGTAGAAAATGAACCAGCAAGATGTCTTGAATATGTTAAAGGGAGGACTGTTGAAAATTAGTACGTTTTGGTGAACATTATCTGCGCCATCTTGCCTCTTCCCCTGATGCCACACTTTTGTCGTGCGCGCCCGCCATTTTTTTAAGATGCCCCGATCAGAGCGAACCCTTTTGCATGCTGCTGGCCCCTGACATAGCCCTTCGCCTTCACTAAGCCTGCACGCTGACCACCCCCTGCTTGCACCTGCCTTGAGTCATAAACCCCTCTTCGGCGCTGCTCTGCCCCAGGCCCTCATCCTGTTCCCAGCGCGACACCACCCTGCCTCCCTTTCATGATCTCCGGCCCTTAGATGCAAACCCCTTTTTCCCCGTGTGCCCGTTTTGTCTTCCCCGTTCCCAGGCCGACACCCAGCTCTGCCGATACCATCCCTTGCCCCTCCCCGTACAATAGAAAGCTTCCCCCATCAAAGGATCCCCGGGTTGATCAAAGCCCCCACTCCATGAGATCCGATCGAACCCCCTACGTTCCGTGAATCGGCGGAATATCCAGCTGCGTGATACTCACCACCTGTTGTGACTAGGGTGGGGACTTCGACTGTAAATGTGTGTGGGAACGGGCTCAAAGGGAGTTCCGGGAATGTCTTTTTCATACCTCAAAGCTTTAACATGAATGTGTAATGTACAATAAAGTCATAAACCTGTGTATAAGAGGCCAGGCCTCAGGGATGCAGTTAGAGCACCTCAGAACGATACCTTCTGTCCGTTTCGTTGTGTTCTCCTCCGGAGAGAATAAAAAACCTTGTTTCCTGCTTTCCAGTCTCCAGCGCCTGCCTCTTCATTTGATTAAATAACTAGAGGGTCACAGAGGCAATACCGCCGGGCAAATACCGATTGTCCCCGACCCGCCTCAGGTTTTTACAGTCCACCACATCATCGCCACACTTGGCATCGTGTACATTCTGATTCATGGGTCACTTGCCTCCTTTGCACATACTTGGTTCCCACCTCTCACTACATACTGCTATTGTGTGGCAGAGGTGCCATGACGTGGATGGTTTGTCTACATGGCTGGCCCCTGTTCCTTGTGTTGTCATGTCTGGTAGGTGGGCATGTTGTTTGGCATGTCGTATGTGATGTGGTAATGTGTGCATTCCAACAGTTGTGAGTTGCATGATTGTGGAGTTGAGGTGTGTGGTGTATTCATTTGGTATTTACCAACGAGTAGTGCATTTCCGTAGGTGCCATCCTCGAAGCGCTGATTGATGTTGAACAGTGGCGGTGGATGTTGTGGGCCTCATGGGTCTCAGAGATGCATGATCAATAGCTCCATGACATGTGTTGGGCTGCAGATGTGGCTCTGGGCTGGGCTCCCTTTTATACTGCAGGTTGTTGTCCTGCTTAACACCAGTAAAATGCAGGTGTTCATTCCCTGCTGCTAACGCTAACGGTGGAGAAGCGTGGCTCAGTGGTTAGAGGCGGCAGACCCGGAAGCTGAGATCGACCGTGGACCAGGGTTCGATTCCCCGCCTCGGCGGGTCTCGCGCTCAAAAATTCCACGGACTAGACAATTCTCGCTCTGGTGCCTACTCAACTCACGGGGTCACACTCTGCGACTCTGGACAATAGCTTGCTTAATCTCCACTATGGCCCCTCGCGGCGGGATGCCTGGCTTTCACCTTGTGGACACCCTGCCGGGGTTTCTCACAGGGGAATACCAGGATGGGTTCCCTAAGCAAGCACCGGGACGCTTACGGGCAGCTGTGCGCTTTACAAGTCCAGCACATTTACATTTACATTTACAACGCGTCTTATCGCCTGTTTTTGGATCACTTTGCCGATCTGGCTGATTGTTGAGAATATCGCGAAGTGGTGTTTTTGCATGGGAACGCTTACTCTGCATATCATTGGCGTTAGTTGTCGCTCTCATCCGTGGCGATGTTTGTTGCGGAAGCTATCGCTGGAAAACTGGCAATTTCGGCAGTTTGCACCAGCTTGAGAATGGGACGAGGAATATTTTGCCACTTTTGCGGCGATAACTCGGCGATAAATCCTTGAGAATATGCCCCTAAGTTTCATAAGAAGATATATTTAAGGTACCTAAAGAGGATTCTATAGCTAGTTGTTTTTGTACCCATTTTGCTTCATCTAAAATTTTCCACTCTGAATAGATTCAAATTGAATCTACTTTCAATAACTCACCCCTCTACACCCCCACCTTACTGCGCCCCATCCCGCCCCTCCTGTGACAGTAATGCCCCCTCCTTTTCTCCCTACACCTCAATCACCAGGACACTCACCTGGTTCCACTTCCTCCTCCCGAGTTGCCTGTGCACCCTATCCTTCAACCCCCACTCCATGCATTCATCAGCTGCCTTGTGGAATGGAATTTGTTGTATGGCAGGGAGAGCGATATTTTCTCATTTTAATCTGAACTCTTTGTCTTCAGGCACCCTCTAGTTCCGAGACACGGTGCTGCGGGACACGCTGAGGGGTCACAGGCTGTGACTTGGCAGAGTCTCCAGCAGTGACAGACCAAGGACGGAGAGTTATTTTTGGAACAGGCACAATTCTGCTTGCCACAAAAATACTGCAAATTTTGGGGTTTGGGATTGCAATTTTTGCTTTTTTGTGCCGCTAAATTTGTAATCCGTGACCACAAAATCCAGGGAAGGGTCTGTCTTTTTAGTAAGTGCTTCCATTGCATGAGGGAATACTTTCCATCTGACACAAACAGTCAATCACCACCCCGTAGCATTCAGTTATTTAGCCGCTCTGTGCATCCTACACAGAAAACAATCATTTTTACTCCTTTTTTTCCCGTGATTGGCAGTCAGTAGGAATTTAATGTTCCAAACAGCATTTGTACATAAAGCGCAGGCAAACAGCATTTGTGCATTTGATTGTGTTAGAACATCAACGTTAGATGTATTGGCTTTGCCAATCCGTATTTCCCAAACCAATCTGTTCAGCAGGGACCTAGCTGTCAATGGTGCAGCAGGTGCAGCGGCACCGGGGTCCAACGGTTTGTGCGACCCATTGAACACTGTATTGCTGTATTTTACTTCCCATACAGCAGTGAGGGAGTCCTAACTTACACGTTCCTGCAGAAGATATACAATCAGGTGAAAATGTTCTTACTCTTGGTAAATTGACAGGGAGATTTATGTATCACAGTGAAGACATGGGGAGATTTTATGGATCACTTTGGAAGACATGAGACGGCTGGTTCTAGTTAAAATTGCCCTTCCGACACCTTTAAAGCCATTCACTTTGTGTGCCCGATTTCGAATTCCATTTAACTGTATGAGCCAATTTATGAGTCCGTTTTCAACTATATCTGTTATTTTCATTTTGTATCAGCACAGTTCACCTTCTGACCATCAGAGTAGGGACTAGGAGTGAGTTTTGCCTCTGCACCGGATTCTTTACATTCTGTTGAAGACATTATTCGCCAAGGTTAGATTTGGCGCTTCCGTGTTCCTGGTCGCTGACCTTCTGAGCACCGTGCGCCTTGCTGCGTGATGGCATATGTAACCTTTAATCATTTAATAATTCTCCACTGCGCATTTTTCTCCCTTTCTTTCTTTCATTCATTTCCATCCGGCACTTCTCGTCTTTTTTCAACCAATGCTCTCTGGAGAGGTTCGCTGTTCTTATTTCCCAAAATGTTCCTAATTGCTTCTGCTTCCTCTGAGGTCGGGCAGTGAGTCCAACGAAGAAAAGCAATACCACAAATACATTTGAGAATAATAGAACCTGGGGGCATTCACTTCAACTTCAAAGATGAAGGATAATAATAGACGGCGGAAAATAGACCTTCGCTTACACATGCTGGCAGAATCCCGCTGCTCCTCGCGGGCGGAAGTGGAGCTCCCTCTCTGACCTTCTTAAGATTTTTCTATGAACCTGGTGCGTACGTACATTAAGAAACTGCAAGCTTTTTCAGTAAGACGGAGATAGGTAGACAGACAGATAAATAGATAGATAGATAGATAGATAGATAGATAGATAGATAGATAGATAGATAGATAGATAGATAGATAGATAGATAGATAGATAGATAGATAGATAGATAGATAGATAGATAGATAGACAGACAGACAGACAGACAGATAGACAGATAGATAGAGAGAGAGAGAGAGAGAGAGAGAGAGAGAGAGAGGTAGGGAGGTAACAAAGCTATGTACATTCGAGATGACAGATTTAAACATGTAAAGTGTGGGAGGCAGTTCTAACATAAGGGGCGGGTATTCTGCTAAATTAAATCCCCCATCTTTAATATCAGAAGAGAATTTTGCAGGTAAAACAAATTAAAAATCACTTGCTGTACGGAGGCTTTTGTTAGGACGAGTCTGCCCCAAATAAAAATTTACCACTGGTCCACTGTTACGCAAGGGTACATCCGTGGCTGTATTAACAAAGGTGTGCAGGGCCCCACTTTTTGCCACGGTGCAGGAAGTACAGCAGGCAGCTAAGACACTTTTGTTAATCACAGAGGCAGCCCGTCTAGAATCAGGTCAGCTAAAATCAAGACCAGCTCTCTGAAGCACAAGCACTTTATTACCCTCGAAATGGACTGCACGACAGAGAAATTGTGTCCGATATGATTTTTAACTTAAGAGTTAACCACTTTTAAATGTAACTGTACAAAGATAAGGCTGTACACAATTTTAACTTCAACGTTCCATTTTTTTTTATATTGTGAGCTTTAATTAACTGTACAATAAATTCAAATTCACTATTTGCCATTGCTCCCCATCACTGAGGACCCCCAGTCCTGACCAGACCATTAACAAAATACGGTCTTGCTGACAAGTATAACAACGATGCACCCTCGGCTCCATTTATCAATGCAGGTAGCAGTGCTTAATTTGTAAAATAAGAAGGGCTGGTGCCCAAGGACCTGCTCAGACGGCCATGGCCTGCACTATTAAGTGTCAGCATGCTGAATATCAAGGCAGCGTAGTCCTCAATCCACCTCGGGCCTCTTTATACCACTGCCAGAGACTCCCTGCAGGATCTCGCTCTTTCAGGCTTCTGCTTTTGCCCAAGGTAACAGATTCTGCGTCTCTCTTCCTCCCTCTTACCCCTTTGTTTGATTTTCCCTCTCTTGTTCTCAGGAAAGTCTAATGAGGAAAATTAAGTGTCGATCCCAAAAATGAGTGCCAGTGGCCACCACCAGTAACCACTAACTCAAATTAAGCGCTGTGTAGCTCTATATAATTATTTCGGTAAAGTGAAACACTGCTCACACCATTGTAGGGCCCTTCTTAAATGCCAGTGTGAATGGTGCCAACGTAGTGACACACAGCACGGCTCTGGATCTTAGTGGGGGTGTATGCAGAGTCACCTCTACTTTCCAATAGACAAAGAGACCGTGACTGATATCCATTCTCCAGGCTGTGGAGAGGCTAACTTTGATGGCAGAAGGGTGCTGGTCTAGTTTACAAGCCAATCAATCAATCAAAATACTTTATTCGACTCTAAAAGCCATAAAAGATTACATACACATATTTTTGTATTAAAAACAGCTAATAGGTCGATTCTGAATCATTGCAGGTAGCAATCTGGCAAACCTCATGAATATTCATGAGATAGGTCACAAATTGTGACTCACTATGGTTAGAGGTGACCACAGGGATGATGGCCTGCTGGGGTCAGCATGTGGAAAAGTAAATTTTGCCATGTTCGGTGTCCCTACGTGTTCCCCATCCTATGTTATATGTGCATGATTAATATGCATATGTATTCCCCATGATCGATTAAAGACGCAATTACAGTTGTGTCCATCTCTAGTATGCCAGTTTCCAGTTCTCGTGAAAGCTACGAGTATTAGGCCTATGTAAAGCTACGTTGCCACGTTTCTCAGTGTGCACGTTATTTCATTGTAAAGTCCCCGTTTCTAGGCCTCAAAAGGGCCCGGACTCAGATTCAGCTCCTGTCTCCTGAACCCTCGCTGAGGAGCGATACAGCCCCCACCTGTATCCCTGACCCTTCACTCACTTCCTGCCCCACAGTGCCCGGCTCGGCCTGGCTCTGCCTGCCAGTCTGCCAAGAGTATGTTATGATTCCAGTTATCAGTCCAGCCCTCCTTCTCTGCATTCCTAAGCTACTGAATCGCATCAATAGTTTCAGTCATCGTCTAGCCTTTACGTCTCCATGTAAGAGAAATACTGTATTTATGGTCATTTAATATTCCTCAACACACACTACATGTAGAATAATGCATGCACCAGTCTTAGTATCTGTTAGCCTTTGCCCTGATAACTTTTGGATTCTATCAACATGTTCTCTAAACATCAGATACTAGATAGTGTTTAGGTACATGTTGCTCTGACTCTCCAGACTTTCGTCTCTCCTTCTAGCTCAGAAGTCATAGCCCCCAGCTTCTCCCTAGTTACACGTCATTGTCAGCTTGCGCGCACCACTAGGTTAGAGGTCCCGGCTCCTTAGGTAGCCCCCTCCATGTTTCCGCCCCATTTATGACATATTCTGTTACGTCTACATCACATGTCTATGTATACGCCTCCTGTTACACCCACTTTCATCCTTATCTTTCGCGACTGTTGCTAACTCCACCCACTGTCACACCTACTGTATGTACTGTAATGCAATTGTTTTAGTATATATACTTGTGTATTGTTATTAAAAGCCAGCGCGCTCATTCCAGCTCCTGCCCGACAGCTGTCGGGGCCCCCCCGTTGGCTAGCCATCCCAGATCTTGCCCGTGCAGGTTGTCCTGTTCCTGTCCTTTATGCTGTATTAAACCTGCAAACTCCTACTACCTCGAATCTTGACTCTTATTTATTGAGCTATCTGTTATTGTTATATCTAGTCAAAAATAGAGGTATTATTTATTTATTTACCACATAATGGCGCCCGAATAGGGACTTGCCCTTTCCCCACGCGCCGGAGAAGCCACGCAAGCCCCCTGATCCTCTGCAGCCGTGACGGAACCATACCGTGCACGTGCAGATATTTCTGCTTCAAGTATCCCTCAGGCCCACGGAGGAGACGGAAGTTGCGGTCCAGCATCCAGACGAGGCGGTGTAGGAACGCGGCGAGTCCCGACCAGAGCCCAAGCCGAGAGTCCAAGGTCCGAGGTATCCGGAGGCCCACCCGTAACCGAAGTCCGAAGTTTGTCCGTCCGTCGTCGTAGCAGTCCAGTCCAGTCCGAGGCCTTCCGTTCTTGCTGCCCGGTGAGTACCGTTGCTGGGGTAGTATCTAGACAGGGTCAATTGCATTGTCTCTGGTCCGTGGGTTTGGGGTACACAGATCCAACACGAAGTGTCCACTTAGGTGGATGCGGGTCCTGACGTGTCTCTTTATGAGACCGGTAAGTTTCGTACTGTTTTAGCAGTGCATCTAGTTTCTGTTCTAGTCCGTTCTGTTCTCGAGAAATTCATGTATTCTGTTTTCAGTATTCCAGGTAGTATTTTGTCAAAACTATTATTTTAAATGTCATTCATGTATTTCAATGTCGTGGTATGAAAGTGGTGTAATTATCGTGTTCATTGTGTATTGTGTCTAGACTACAGTTCAGTCATGCCGCTGCTCTCAAAACTACGTCAGTTAAAAACTAGAAAAGGTCTGTTAGAAGAAGCAGTTCCTGTCCCGCCTAGGGACAGTCCAGGTCATTTTATGTATCAGAAGCATGGCATAAGTGCCATATTATATCTAGATTTATGGGTGGAGTACACCAAACAGTTAGAAGAAAAGTACAGATGGCCCGTATCGGGTACATGGGATGCCGAGTGCATCATGCGAGTAGAAGAAGTATTATGGAAAAAGAAAGCCAGACAGTCACAGAAAGATGCCATCGAGTTATGGCGCAAAGAATCTCATAAAAGAACCGAAAAAGAAATCAGAAAGTCAGAATTAAGTAGAGAATCCTTAGAAAGAGCCCAAGAAAGGGAATTAATCGAAATAGGTGAACGAGTTAAAACCGAACAGTCAGACAGGCAGAGAAATGCCCTTATTAAGGGTATGTATCCTCTTCTTGCCGAGGGCTTGCCAAAAGCAACCCCGGAAGCACCATGTAATTTTCCGCCACCCTTAGTTCCGACCAAGCTACGTCACAAACCGACCGCAGCTGATATTTTTCTCTCGTCCTATTTGGACGACACAGTCCCAGAATATGCAAATCCTGTTCTGCCAGCTCCTGTAAATAATGTAATTCATGATCCTCCAGACACCGGGGCACCTGTGACAGTACCTGTTACGGTACCCCCGGTCCAGCCCGTAGTACAAATTCCCGCCACATCAGTCACTCTGCCAGCACGAAGAGTATCAGTCGACGATTCCAGTTTAGGGGCCGCGGGAGGAGGTCCTCCTGGTACCCCGCCGCCAAATAGACGTCTAGGAGCAGTCGAGTTACATGAACGTGCGTTACAGCGTACGCCCAAATATAAGACTATTGCAGAAATCAGGCGACTTCTTACTGAATGCTGTTATGATCCAGTCCCAGGCGAGGATAGTATGGTTATATATTCCGTACGTATAAGACAGGTGTCCGAGTATTTGGTCACCCTACCGAATATGAAAGAAGATCTAGACAGAATGTATCGTTTCATTCGTACAGGAGAAGATCCAGAAAGTATTGCTGAAGTCATGTCTCTCAGAAAAGCTGAGATCCAGTTCATGTTATTAAAGTTTCTGATCAATTGTTTAATACGGGAACAAGATTCCCCGACTAAAGATCCGACCGAAATGAAAGTTCTGACAAGGTGGAGTGATAATATAGCCGAGGGTAAGCACAATACACTCAATAGTATTGAGAATATGTACAAGAAAATACGTAAAGAAATAATAAGGTTACACGAACAACGCAAAGAAGCACAAGTAAGCGAGAAAGAAAATGACTCTTCTACTGAAGAGGTAGACGACGAGAATCCCGCCAGAATAGCGTATGTGGGTAAATCTAGAATTCCAGACCGACATTTACGCCTAGAACACAAGAAAGTCTTTCATCTTCCAGCACCGGAACAAGGTTCTCTAGAACAAGTATTTCAAGCTACCGATCAAATTCTGAAATCACGAATCGGTTATAGTGAATTGAGTACTATGCATGAACAAGAACTAGCCCGATCAGCAGTCCGATGGATTACTGATTCTACCACTTTTCCAGACGAAATAGTGGCACAAATGTTTCTGAAATTGCCCCCAGCCGAGCAGCGACTGGTGGGTATGTATATGATCCAGCACCTCATTACGCTGTATGAGGGTCAACATTCTGATCCAGGTCCGTTACATGATATCCTGAACGAGTTACTCCAGTATAGATGGAAAGGTTTAGGTACCGATTTAATTAGTGTCATTCTAGAACAGCGCCATAAATACAGAACGTTTTTGAACCCGCATTTTGTTCATGTCTCACCTCCAGAAAGTAAACCGTTTTATATAGATAGACAGCATCCGCTACGAGAAGTACACCCAGTTAGGACAACGGGTGGTGAAATGCAACGAGTATTTGTTTACACCCCAGTTACAAAGATGGAACTCTTAGAGATGAAGAAATTAATTCCCTGTCACGACAAAGATCCAGCAGGGTTCCACCGAGAATTAAAAGACATGCTCCGTATGGGAGAATACACGTATCCAGATATTATTAAAATGTTAAAAGTCCTGTTGCCTGCGGGCATATATGAAAAACTCAAGGAAAAGGATTGGGAGGTGGGAGAGAAAATTAATACAAGTTTTGCCTAGATTATTAGCCACTAAAAAGGAAGACTGGGATGCAATCTCAGCCTGTAAACAGAAACAAGACGAAGACACTAGTGATTTTTATTCCAGATTTGAGAAATGTTTTATAATAAACAGTGGTTTGAAGACGAGTAGCGAGTCATACCCTCATCTTTTTGTTACTAAATTAGTCGAGAATTCAAGTCCACAAGTTAAAAATCGAGTTTTGAAAGTCGAAAGTACTTGGCAAGCTAGTACCCCGTCCCAAATGCTCCAGATGCTCCAGTATCACCAGAACAGAATCAGAGAAGAGCAAGAACACGAGAGAAGACGTATGAAAGACACGAAAATGAAAGTACTAGTTGCACAATCTGTTCCTCAAGACAGTCAGAAGAGGGGTCCGAATCAAGCCAGTCATCCTGCAGCTCCCGTTAAAGGGACATGCAATTATTGTAAACAGCCAGGTCATTTTATAAACGAGTGTGCAGTTCTGAAACACAACATAGCCACTGGTAAAACTAAAGAAAGACCACGTCCGCCTAGACAAGAACAAGTTTCACAGACTTCTCAGCCACAGAATGCACAACAGACAGTTCCAGCACCGCAGCCTATCGCTGCAACACAGCATGTTACACAGCAGATGTACCAGTATGCACAGACAGAGTATCCAGAGTATCAAGCGTATTCATGAAACAGCCTAGAGAGGGAGGTAGGCTTGCCTCTCATCGAGATTCCTGTAGATCAAGAAGGTCCCTATGTTCATAGTCAAGTATTAGGGAAAGACAGAAAGTTTCTGATTGATACAGGGGCAAGTAGGACGACTATTAGTCACGACGAGGTTCCAGGGGCTCCGCTCTCAGGCTCTAGAAATGTTTCCCTTGGATTTTCAGGAAAGCCTATTGTAAACAAGATTTCCAAACCAGTTACTCTAGAAGTAGGTCCATTGTCCCGAACTACTGATCTATTGCTTACGAAGTCATGTCCAGAAAATTTGTTAGGTATTAAGACACTGAAAGAATTAGGTGCAGTTATTTGCTGTTCCCCAGAGGGAATACGTTTGTTTTTACGTGACTTCAAGGGTCACTATGTTTTGCGTGATTTTGATCCAAGATTGTCTAATGTTCCGCAGCATCTATGGGCGCAAGGTCCAACTGATGTTGGTTTTATGCAAATCACACCCCATCGTGTGACTCTCAAGCAAGGTATAGTCCTGCCAAGAATCAGACAGTACAGATTGCCACCTGAGGCTGTAGCAGCCTTATCCAAAATTATTGACGAGCTCATTGCTCAAGGAGTAGTTGTAGAAACTGACTCCAATGTATGTAATTCTCCTATCATTCCAGTCATGAAACGTACCGATCCAAATGCACCTCCAGTATATCGATTAGTGATTGATCTTCGAGAACTCAATAAATGTATCATTCCCCAGTACCCAGTTGTTCCAGATATTTCTTCCCTATTGACAGCCATTGATTCTGAGGCTACATTTTTCACAGTCATAGACCTCAAAAACGCATTTTTCAGTGTCCCCATTCATCCAGACAGTCAGTTTCTTTTCGGATTCTGTTTAAATGGAAGGAGCTATAAATTTACACGAGCTCCTCAAGGTTTCACAGAAAGTCCTAGTATTTACAGTCAAGCACTTAAGAGACAACTAGACAATATTCACATGCCAACTGACACTGCCCTGCTCCAATATGTCGATGATCTACTGATCACAGCCCGTTCTGAACATGCTTGCGAGCGAGCATCGCTTACAGTCCTGTATTTCCTAGCCGAGATGGGGCACAAGGTGTCTCCTTCAAAGCTTCAATTCTGTGTCCAGCAAGTGATCTACTTAGGCCACTTACTGTCCAAGTGGGGTAGGCAGTTGACACCTGACCGTATCCAGTTAATAGCGAGTCTTCCACAGCCCAAGACACAGAAGGAGGTACGTGCTTTTATCGGCCTCACTTCTTATTGCAGACAATGGATTCCTCAGTATGCATTTCTAGCCAAGCCACTGATACAGTTAACGACACAGGAGGCAGCCGTATCGACTGTCCTCCCTTGGACATCTGAACATACACTTAGTTTTAATGAGTTAAAGAAAGCTTTATGCCAAGCACCCGTTCTAGCTACACCGAACTACAGTAAGCCTTTTACACTTTTTGTCACAGAACGTAATGGTACAGCATTATCTGTTCTCACACAAGATCAAGCCGGACAGTACAAGCCCTGTGCTTATTTTTCGAGCACACTAGATCCAGTAGCCCAGGCTCTGCCTGCGTGCCTCAAGTCAGTTGCAGCCACAGCATTAGCTATCAGACAAAGTGATTCCATAGTATTAGGACACTCCCTGACAGTACAAGTTCCACACTCCGTGGAAGTTCTTTTAAACCGAACACAGACTCAGCACTTGACAATTGCACGTTTAACAGGTTATGAACTGACACTGTTCCAGCCACACATAGAAATCAGACGCTGCAACGTTCTAAATCCTGCTACACTGTTACCGTCAGTTACTTCAAATCCTGCCACACATGATTGTGTGGAAGTTGTTAACACTATGACTAAACCAAGACAAGACCTGACAGATATTCCATTACCAGACCCCGACCTGACACTTTATGTGGATGGTTCATGTATGAGAACGAGTACAGGAGAACTAGTAGCCGCGTATGCAGTGACTACTGACACTGAAGTTATTGAAACACACCGTATTGACACCCTGTGTGCTCAAGCAGCAGAGCTAGTTGCTCTGACTCAAGCCTGCATACGTGCCAAGAACCTGAAAGTTAATATTTACACAGATTCACGCTACGCATTCGGAGTCGTACACGACTTTGGAGTGCTCTGGCAAGAGAGAGGTTTCATGACTTCTCATGGAACCAAGATTCAGCATGGTTTCCTTATTCAAGCTCTGTTAGATGCAATACATTTACCGACATCTATCGCTATCATGAAGTGCAAAGCACATACTAAAGTTACTGACATTATTTCCCAAGGAAATGATCTAGCAGATCGAACAGCCAAGCTTACAGCACAGACACCAGACATACCAGTTAACAAGACACCGACATCCACTCTAGAACAGACTACTTGTATGACAGTTAAGGACCCTACTCAAGATGTCATAGATATCCAGTTACATGCTACCCCCGAGGAAATTAAGAAATGGTCCGAACAAGGAGGGTTCCAGACAGATCAGGGATGGGTGACGAAGGGAAAAGCCACATGGTTTCTCCCCGACTCTATGGTTCAAGTCGTTATCAATACCGCACATAGTCCTGCACATTTAGGAGAAAAAGCCATGATAGACAGTATCCAGAACATCTGGTTTAACAAGCATTTACGAGCTGCAGCCAAGCAGAAAGTCCGTACTTGTATGATATGTTGTCAATTCAATCCAGGTAAAAGTGTCCCGGTGGAACAAGGTGGATTCCAACCCCCTGACCACCCTTTTGAAGTCCTCCAGATGGATTAAATTCAGATGGAGCGATGTCGAGGTTTCAAGTATGTCCTTGTAGTTGTATGCGCTTTGTCCAGGTGGACAGAAGCATATCCAGTCCCAGATTACACAGCCGCGACCACTGCCAAGCAGTTGGTTCGTGAATATTTCCCCCGTTATGGACTCCCAAGGGTCGTATATTCTGATAACGGCCAGCCCTTTTCATCTGAGTTAATGAAGCACGTTTCCCTTTTGTTAGGGTACCAGTGGAAGTTCCATTGTGTACGCCATCCAGAAGCAGCCGGTCTCGTAGAGAGACATAATCAAACCTTGAAAATCCGCATTGCCAAAATCTGTCAAGAAAAAGGTGTAGACTGGTTAGTTGCCCTGCCAGTCGCTCTGTTCTATATGCGCATGGTCGCACATTCCAGATCAGGTCTGTCCCCTTATGAGGTCGTATTCGGCCGCCCCCCGAATGTATGGGGTACACCTAGACCCCGAAGTATTACAGATGTTTCCAGTAATATGCTGACAGATTACCTAGCTTCCTTGATGTCTGCCCTACACTCTTGTCGTTCACAGGTTGCTGCTGCATTTCCTGACAATACTGAAGTCAAGCCACACGAGATCGTTCCAGGAACCCTGGTCCTCGTCCGCAATTTTGATCGTTCAAGTCCGCTGGAGCCTCGCTGGAAGGAGCCGAAGTTAGTCCTTCTAACCACCCGTACTGCCGTCAAGTTGGAAGGCAGGAAGGGGTGGGTGCATCTGTCACACGTCAAGAAATTTCACGGACTAAAAACTGTTTCCAAGAACTTTTCCAAGGATTGTCAAGATTTTAAAGACTGCCAAGAAACTATTCTTAAGGACTGTCCCGCAAATGACATTGATATCAAGCCTTCCCTGTTAGAGAAAACTCCACAGCAGGAGTATAAAAGTAAGCTCCGGTCTAGTAAAATAAGTCAGCCAGTTTAATTGTCTAAGTCCTCCCCTAGGTGAAACGGTTAGACAGGTATCTGACATGTATGAAATAGACCCCCATAGCGAGAGAGTTAGTCAAAACTCAATCCGATGTATCGTTTTTCTAAGTTTCATATTATTTTTAAGCCTGATGGTTACCTGCACGAGTTATGCATTTCATTTATGTTTTCCAATTTCTCATGTAAATAAGTCTTCTAATGCTACAGTAGAGCACACGTTTAGTGATCTGCCTCCTCACGAACTATCTTATCGTCTTGCTATGCGCAACAATTCCTTTATCCGTATGTTACATTATTCACACCAGACCAGCAATGCCACTAATTGTTGGGTGTGTGGTCGACTCCCCCCTTTCCAGACACCGAAGGGAGTTCTGCCACTCTTTCCTTATCCGTTTTCACATAATGGTTCATGTGGAGCATGGTCCACGTTAACGTCATCCTCAACTGATATGTCCCTTCTGAACAGTACATGTTTTCCAGACAAGCAAGGTCTTCCCCACAGAACAGGGTTAGATCTAGAAAATGAAGTTTATAATTTAGGTAATTATTCTTCGAATTTCATGGTCCTGAATGTTCAGTCTGATCCTACTCCAGACTTACCTGCTATTTCAGTATTACCAGTCAAAGGCGAATTATGTGTCCGAAATAACGGATCCGTACATGTAGGACATAGTGATTGTACTACTATTGTCAAGTATAGTGACAGTGGGAAATCTATTTTCAAAGCTTCACGTCATTCTTATTTTGTTTGTGGTCAGACCGCATATGTTCGTCTGCCCCTCAATTGGGAGGGAACCTGTTACATTGCCTTCCTACTGCCACCAGTTTTCCTAGCCCCATCTGATTATCACAGAAACACACATCTAGTACACATTAGACATAAAAGGGAAATCGAGTCCCCGATTGTCGACCAAACTGAAACTGCTCTAGAACAGTATACAGATTTCAATAGAGGATTCTTTTTCTTTATAGGACCTATCCAGAATAGTAAGTTAATCCGTAGATTAACCAGAACCCTTGAGGCAGTAGTGAATGAGACTGCTTCTGCCCTAGGTAACTTAACCGAAGAGCAATCTGCTATGAGATTTGTCGTGCTCCAAAATCGTCTCGTTCTTGACGTCATACTGGCCGATAGAGGAGGAGCATGTAGAGTCATCGGATCTAGTTGCTGCATTTTCATTCCTAATAACGCGCCGTCTGTTTATTCAGCTATAACCAGACTTCATAAAATTGCCCATCAGTTACACCAGAATCCAGGCACCTGGACATGGTCCGGTTGGTTCTGGAGTATAATTTCTGCCTGGGGATGGAAAGTATTGCCTTTTCTAGGTATTGCAGTAGCGATCATATTCAGTTGCTGCCTCTGTATACAATGTGGCCCTGCGATTTGCGGCATTTGTGCTACCTCTTGTATTCCTAGTCCCAAGTCCCGTCCTAGATCCCGTTCCAAGAAGATTCGAGACGAGCAAATGATACTGTATGAAATGATAGATGGTATCATGAATATTGATGTTTCCTGATGGAAACGTAGTGACAAGGAGGGAATGTGGAAAAGTAAATTTTGCCATGTTCGGTAGCCCTACGTGTTCCCCATCCTATGTTATATGTGCATGATTAATATGCATATGTATTCCCCATGATCGATTAAAGACGCAATTACAGTTGTGTCCATCTCTAGTATGCCAGTTTCCAGTTCTCGTGAAAGCTACGAGTATTAGGCCTATGTAAAGCTACGTTGCCACGTTTCTCAGTGTGCACGTTATTTCATTGTAAAGTCCCCGTTTCTAGGCCTCAAAAGGGCCCGGACTCAGATTCAGCTCCTGTCTCCTGAACCCTCGCTGAGGAGCGATACAGCCCCCACCTGTATCCCTGACCCTTCACTCACTTCCTGCCCCACAGTGCCCGGCTCGGCCTGGCTCTGCCTGCCAGTCTGCCAAGAGTATGTTATGATTCCAGTTATCAGTCCAGCCCTCCTTCTCTGCATTCCTAAGCTACTGAATCGCATCAATAGTTTCAGTCATCGTCTAGCCTTTACGTCTCCATGTAAGAGAAATACTGTATTTATGGTCATTTAATATTCCTCAACACACACTACATGTAGAATAATGCATGCACCAGTCTTAGTATCTGTTAGCCTTTGCCCTGATAACTTTTGGATTCTATCAACATGTTCTCTAAACATCAGATACTAGATAGTGTTTAGGTACATGTTGCTCTGACTCTCCAGACTTTTGTCTCTCCTTCTAGCTCAGAAGTCATAGCCCCCAGCTTCTCCCTAGTTACACGTCATTGTCAGCTTGCGCGCACCACTAGGTTAGAGGTCCCGGCTCCTTAGGTAGCCCCCTCCATGTTTCCGCCCCATTTATGACATATTCTGTTACGTCTACATCACATGTCTATGTATACGCCTCCTGTTACACCCACTTTCATCCTTATCTTTCGCGACTGTTGCTAACTCCACCCACTGTCACACCTACTGTATGTACTGTAATGCAATTGTTTTAGTATATATACTTGTGTATTGTTATTAAAATCCAGCGCGCTCATTCCAGCTCCTGCCCGACAGCTGTCGGGGCCCCCCCGTTGGCTAGCCATCCCAGATCTTGCCCGTGCAGGTTGTCCTGTTCCTGTCCTTTATGCTGTATTAAACCTGCAAACTCCTACTACCTCGAATCTTGACTCTTATTTATTGAGCTATCTGTTATTGTTATATCTAGTCAAAAATAGAGGTATTATTTATTTATTTACCACAAGCAGAACACCATGTACGTGGTTGCTTTTCAATAAAACACATTTTTTATTGCATCCTGTTTTCCTTAAAGTTTACTTAATTGAAGAGTTCCTTCACAGTGCTTTGAAATATTAAAACATATGTTTTACGTCACATATTCCTTTCACAACAACTCAGAATCATTTAATGCATGCTTCCTCATTAAAGCACATCTTCAAAACACTATCATCATCTTCAGTGCAATTCACCCAGTTAAAACACCAGCAACCTTTATAACAAGCCTTTCACTTATATCATCCACTTTTTTAAACACATTTTTCTTTATAGCACTGCTACTTCAGTGCACATGACCTCTTTATACCTCATCTAACCTGTAAAGCACCCCTCCTTAGATGAACTATCTCTCTCTCTCTCTGTCTCTCTCTCTGTCTCTCTCTCTCTCTTGCTCTCTCTCTTTCTCTCTCTCTCTCTCTCTCTCGCAAAGCACTACTGTTATCTAACATGCCTTTCTGCTGTAAAACACCTGCTCTGGTATAACACATCTGTCATGTATACCACATTTTTCCTATAAAGCACACCTCTTTTCTAAAGTGCCCCCCTGCTCTAAAGCGCCTCACACCCCCTGAAGCACTCCTCTTCAGTGTCGGACTGGGACCAAAAATAGGCTTAGGCACTATGAGAAGTTGGCCTGGTATATGCAGTCCACTAATTAAAGTGGGCGCCTTGCTCCAGTCCAAACAACCCTTATGGTGATTTAACAGGACAAAGATAACCTTAGAAAGCTATCCAAGTGGAAGATGTGGTGAGCAGCCATCAGTGTTAGTCTTGAAGGATTGTTAAGCAGCTTGTTTTACCAGAATGCAACCTTATAGTATTGGTTAAATGAAAGGAGAACCACACAGTAGTTGTGTGGTTAATTAAAAATTAATATATTTCATTTCATGAAGCTTTATTCGGTTCAAATAGATGACCATAAAAGCACAGACAAAATACAAACAGATATGGTTATTTACATTAAAATAGACATATCAAACCAATTGATCAAATTTCAGTTAAAAATCATACTTTTCCTAGCGTTGATGCACTGATTTAGGAACGTTGCAGTATAAAAACAAATATCTGCCGATTCCAAATTAAAAATTAAAGTCATAGCATGTGTAACTGTACGTACTCCTTATTTAACAAACATAGGTTTCAAAAAAGCAATTCGAAAGTGTGTGTGTACAGTTTACATAACAACAGAAAGTGTACAGTGGATACATCATCACACCTTCCGCTATATTATACCTATTATAAAAAAGAACAGTAGACAGGGATCCGGCTGTAATTGCCCGCTTTCTCCCCATATATGTCAAAAAAGTATTTTTCATTTAGGATTTGGAGATCATAGATGCTGCACCGGGGTTATCTAAAAGATTAAAATTGAAAATGGCTGAAAAACAGACAACAACATATTTTAACCAGGGAATATCTTGGTATTTATCCAAGCACAAACAATCCTCAACAATAGATCTATTAAATTGCTTATCATCCTTTAGCCAAATAGACCGCCAAGTCATCAATGGCCTAGACATAATAGATTGGCTAAGTGATTGACTGCTAGCTCTCGGTGATTTAGTTCAGTTGAAGCTGACATGGGCAGACAAAGGAGCCTTTTTAAATATAAATTTTCCTCCAACTGAAGTTCCGAGACACAGCTGTGCCCCCACACTCCTGCCCCATACAGTGCTATAGTAGCACATCTAGCCTGGTAAATTTTGAGCATATCCCTGGTACGACGATCCCCAACCTTAGCAGCAAATCTGTAAATGGCATGGGCATTTTTTGCCATTTTATTCCAGATGTTAATAAATTCATTTTTCCATTTCCTATCATTAGAAAAAGTAATACCTAAGTAACAAAATGTATCCACCTGTTGCACCCTCTCTCTATCTACAAAAAAGTATTTAAAACTCTAGCTTTAGCTCCACAGGTCATGGTGTGAGTTTTCCCTTTATTAATTACCAATTTTCTATCTTTAATAAAAGAGGAAAAACTATCCATTAGTCGCTGTAATCCCACCGGGGTCCTAGAAAGTAAAACAGCGTCATCGGAGTATAATAACACCGGCACTGGTACACCTTTGATCTGAGGGGCATCGGCGGTAACTTTTTTTTAAATGGCATCAATTTTGTTAATAAATAAAATAAATAGAGGGGAGCCAGAACACAGCCCTGTCTAATTCCTCTTCTGACACTAAATTTGGGGGTACATTCTCCTCTAGTTCCAAAGCGCACGCTAGTTTTCAACTTCTCATATAACCTGGCGAGGAAGAAGATTATACCTTCGGGTGCGCCTAGCTTCAACAGCGTTGGCCACAAAATGACATGATCTACCATATCGAAAGCACTACTCAGGTCTGCAAAGCAGAGGTACATTGAACCAGGTTTAGCTTCAGTGTACTTCCCGATCAATAGATCAAGATTAATACACTGATCAAGCGTACCCCGGCCTTTTCTAAAACCAAACTGACTATCAGTCAGTATACCATTCTGCTTGGCCCAATCTTCTAATCTCACAAGCATAACTCTACTCATCACCATGACTGATGAGTCAAGGAGAGAGATTGGGCGGTAATTTTTTGCGTCAGACCTACTCCCCTTTTTATAAATTGGTACTATAATCGATTCGCCCCAGGTTGCAGGGGACTCGGTACACACAGCTGTATTAAAAACAGTTGTTAGAAGAGGTCCCCACACCTCTGGTGCTGTCTTATAAACATCTATAGGTACCCCATCAGGGCCCTGGGCTTTCCCTCCTTTACTATTACGTATTCCACATTCAACCTCCTGAACAGAAATATCAAGCGGCAAACCAGCCCACTGATTTGGACAGGTCTCTAAAATTCTATTTGTATCAAAAATATAAGAGAAATGGGCAATCCACCCTTCACTCGATACATTAGATGTTAACTCTGGACTTTTTTCTTCTCTTAGGAAGGGGGAATTAACAGTGGCCCAAAATAGTGTGCAGTTAGAAAGTTCTGCTGCTTGGTTAAGAGAATCCCAGGCTAGTTGCTGCAGTTCACACTTCCTCTGTTTGAGCACACGTTTATACTCCCTTCTCAAATTAATTATTACGTTTTTGTCCCTGGGCTTATCTACTAATACCTGCTTGAGTTTAGTTAATGCGGCGGTGCAAAGATGGTTGAACCAACCCGGTCCACTCCTACATTGCCTACTGTTACGTCCCATAAATTTGGCATCAATCGCTTTATTAATTACGTTAAAAAGTAATAAAACTTTTTCGGAATCAGATCTGTTTTCTAAAATAAAAACAATGTCCAGCAGGCTCTCCTTAATTATGGAACTGGATAATTCATTAGCCTTTTCTCCTACCCATCTTAACCTTACCCCATTGGTCCTGTGTGGTTCCACATTTGTAATTATATTACCTACATCAATCGAGCTACCTGCCCAAAGGCTAGTATTCAGAATAATTAGATTATGATCACCTAATGTAGTAACTTCAATTGGTGGGGGGACACAGTAAGGGATAATGTTCGATGACACAATCACATGATCGATGACAGAAGGGGCATGCCAATTTTTAAATGTAGGTATGGACAATCCATCAGCATCTTTACAGCACTCCACTATTTCCAAATCATAACAACCCATGAGCTTATGCAATGCTTCGCCATACCCACTGTGACCAAAATGCAAAATATCCCACCCCGCATTATTGGTGACCCCACAAACCTTCTGTGATGAAATTTCGCACAATGCAATATTGAAATCTCCCACCCAAATGAAATCAAATACAACATTCGCTTCCTGGCACAAGTTATCAATAGCGGCAGCCAAATCTATTACTAATTTAGCCCTAGTACCATCGAAGATATTGTTGTAATAATTAATCAATAACATATTGCGCTCTTTGTCCTCTATTAGCCAAAGGATCTGTACAAGATCATTTACAGGTATATACCTATTAACCACGATAGGACGTGAAATGGTTACAAGTGTAAGGAGACCCCCTTTAGGTCTACCTGGACCCCCACTCAACGCCAATAAATTATAGGAAACAAAACCATCATAATTAACTTCACTCATACACCATGTTTCCTGAAAACTTAATATATCATGGGCATTAATGAACTTTGTCCAACCCGGGTCCCTCTCCTTTGATTTCAACCCTGCCACATTCCAGCAGACGATTGTAGTGCCTTTACCCCTGGCACTATCACTGTCATACACCAGGCTGTTATTTCTCCCCCCACTCTCATTCTGGATTATTTTACTTAGGTCCCCACATTCAGATAAGGCACTTTCACCCATCCCCTGATCAGTATCTATACTAATTGTAGTCTCTGGAGCCACAATATTGCCCTCACAAACAGCCACAAAAGGGCTAATAGACTCCTGAAGTCGGGGCTTCCCTATCTGCTCAGGTCAATCGTTAGCATCCATAGAATTTAAAATCTGGTATCGATTTTGCATCACAAGATCAGGGTATGGCCTCTGGATAACCGGCCAGGGTTTACCTCTTCTACCATCACGAAGGGAAATACCAGGAGGGCTATAAATAAACCCAAGTGAGCGGGCACACACATTACTATCAGTAATCTGTAGGGATGCAGCTCTCAAAAGTACAGTGGCAACATGTTGTGGGTGCTTAAAGTTTATTATAACACAATCTCCCCTAAAACATTTCCTAGAACTCCCAATCCAATTCACCCTTCTGGTAGTCAAAACTTGGTCTGAGAATGCAGTTGGAAAACCACAATATCTGTGTAACCAGGACACCGGTGTATTTTTTAGGGTCTCATGTGTTTCCTGGTGTTTGCCATTCTCAGCTGGGGGGACATTAGTTACAACTACCACATACAGGCACAATCAGGAGGGAGATTAGTAGTGCGCCTATGTCTTACCTCAGTCCAGTCTTTATTGCTGTCGGCTTTTATTACAGCCTGACTAGTCAAATTAGTCTTTATTTCGACTTTTAGTCATAAAAGACACACAGTTACATATTAAAAATCACATTTCATTGACATTACATTCTGTTTGAAATTTACAGGGGAGTACATCCTAAGATCTTCAAATGAAGATTACCACGAACATGGTATTTCAACTCGACCAGTTAAAAAAATAAATACTATGTTTTGATAAAAAACATTTATAATTGATAAAAATGATATTCCACAAATATACCACAGTAAATTTATAGGGGCTGCAATACTTTCAGTTTACCACTTCGGATTATCCACATCCATTTTAAAAATGTTGCGAGCGCAATCACCATAGTGTCAGAACAGTCGGTTTGAAGTATCCTCAATGCTACTGTCCCAGTCTGGATCCCCTTTTGGATACAGATCGACCTGATCCATTTGTGGCGAGGAGCTTTGTACTCTGGGCATGCAAACAGGACATGAGCTATACTTTCCGAGTGTGTTATACAGAAAGGGCACATGTGATCATATTTACTAGTTGACCATTTGCAAGTAACCGTGTTAAGTGGGAGAGTTCCTACCCTAAACTGATGAAACAGTTTCCTATCGTATGGCGTTGTGATGAGATCCCAATACCTCTCATACGAGGGAGTATGTTTCAGCTCCAAAAAAGCCTTAGTAAGCGATGGAGCAGTATGTGACTGAAACTCCTCTTGGGATATCAGTGCCCAGTAGGCTTCTTTTAGCTTAAGTTTTGAGGGGAAGATGCTCTCCTGGGGATTTTCCCAAAGATCCCCCATACCTAAGGCCTTAAGTAGGGATTTACCCTTCCTGAACCATAAAAGTTTACCCCCAGAGTCCATATTTCGCGTTTCCAAGAGTGCTGACGCGTAATGAGAAAGTTCAGGCGTCACCCACAGTCTCCTCCAATATACAATTGGCCTGAACCTACAAATGTCCTGTATGCTATGACTCCCCAAATTCATGCGTAATGGTACAAGTGGTGTTGAATGTGGGAGCCCTGTTATACAGCGGAGAAATTTGTTATGTGCATTTTGTAAGCCCGTTATATCAGTAACCCCCCACAGTTCTGCTCCATACAACATGGAAGATCTAACTTTAGTGTCATAAATTTTAAGTACTGGGGCCATTGGTTTGGTAGCTGAGGACTTAAACTCTCTTAGTAGAACACCAGCCAACTGTGCATGCTTGGAAGTTAAATATGACATGTGTGGCTTCCACTGAAGCCTGGAGCCTAATGTTATGCCCAGGTAACTAAAGCTGTCCGTCTGTTCTAAGAGTTCCCCGTTCATGAAAACTCTGTCCCTGATGTTCCTATGCTTATGCATCACCATACAGCCTGACTATCATTACAGACTGGAGGCGGGGTGGTTGATAGATTACATGTACCGTTGTCACTAGGACCTACATCTCTCCCAGGGGAAACATCCTGACTATCACGATTACCCACTACTTCTACAGACTTTTTAAGTATTCCACCTAATCTATTAACTTCAGCAGTTAGCTGGTCAATTTTAGTCATGAGGAGTTTAACAATGCCCTTAATCTTAGAGTCAATAATACCCACTAAATTCTTAATTAATTCAGCATCCAATATAACAGCATCTTCTTTAACCGCGCTGTTATCATCCTTGTCCAGAGTATTAGGGGGGTAACTGCTCTTTTCCTTGCAGGGCGTGTCCCTCCACGTTTAGTCTGAGCTTTTCTGCATGCCCTTACCACTCTAGGGGCTGGAGTACGCGGATGCTGTGCTATGGTATCAGTAGAGTCGTCCAAGTTGACTAAGTTAGAAATGTCCTACCCGGGTATTTCTTTAACAGAGGCATCAGGATAATTAGTGCTACTACTTTCATCCAATACCAATGAAACCGGCACAGCTTCCGCGGTGGTTGGCGGGGGGGAACTGCCTAAACCCAGCGACTGGCGCCTCTCATTATTGATCTTGCTCACAACCTTCACTAAGTAATTGTCTAGGGTATGAGGCACCTGGGGAGCCTTTAATTTAGACATAATTCACAATTAAAAGAACCGAAAAGGAGCTTCTTCAGATTAACACAGAAATAAAACCAGTAATAACAAACCATCAACTGGTATAGTAACTCATTAAAATGAAAAATAATAGAATCTCATTGCATATAGTGCCAGCTAAAATATATCAGGGTTTCTGGCCCAGCCCAGTCTCTTTCTGTCTCGGACTGTCGACGACTGTCCGCCCTTTGTCCGGGCTTCGTCCCGCGCTGCGACCCGCGCTGCATGTCCCAGATTCAACTTAAATAGCCGGCGGTGTTAATTGAGGGGGAGCTCTGCGCAGGTGAGCTCACGCATGGGCTCCTGGTCCACGGAGTCCGTGCGATACTGCCAGCAAGCCCCCACAGGTGTTGCGATGTCCGGCTACACCCAGCAACTCTCCCCGCAGTCAGGCAGGTCTGTGAACGCTGTCTCCACACAGCGGAGCAGGACCCGCGCCATCGGGTCCGGCGAGGGGTAAAGTAGGCCGGTGTTAATTGAGGCGGAGCTCTGCGCAGGTGAGCTCACGCACGGGCTCCTGGTCCACGGAGTCCGTGCGATACCCCCACAGGTGTTGCGATGTCCGGCTACACCCAGCAACTCTCCCCGCAGTCAGGCAGGTCTGTAAACGCTGTCTCCACACAGTATGAGACAGTATCTCCTACATGGAGATAATCACAAAGCATACAATACTTAAGCACATAAATGATAGTAAATAGCACTAATACACAGTGGGCCCCAGGGAGGGACCAAACCATATACTAAAATAGTGGTATAAGGACCACGACTTGAGTCAAGACAGTGTTGAGAAGTTGTAGAATCGCTGGGACCCAAAGGAACCACCCAAGGTGAGTAAGTAGGGACCCCACGGAGGACAGGTGCAGAGTGGGAGCACAACCACGTGCTCAGTACACCTCCATGGGGAAGTCGTGGTTGAAGTTTTATAGTTTAAGAACCCTTCCCAGTGGCCTTCGAAGAAACCCTGTGGAAGTTAGGAGGTTGGAGAGCCACCCAACCCAAGGATACCAAAGTACCTAAGTTACCTATCCCAGGGTAGCCGGGTGCATAGGTCTGAAGTGGCGTCGGAAACCGCAGTCAAACCCCAATGGAGGAGTTCGAAGAAGAGCCACTGCTAGAAGGAAGAAAAGTTTCAGTTGGAATGCAAAGGTGGATTCTTGTTGAAGAGTACCAGAAAGCAGGGGGAACTTCAAAAGTACAACAGAGGGTCCATGAAAACTTATACTTGGAGAGGGAGGCAGGGAATTAGGCCACAACAGGAACAAAAACCACTCACTAGTATGCAATTTGATATTGGTAATATATCCTACATAAATTCAAATAATAACATTGTCCCAAAACAGAGATTATTGAAAAAGCATTTTCTTTTTTATTTACTCAGTTTTCTAATAGTTTAGAACATTACAATAGCACAACATCATAGTCAGGGTACCAGTTTTTTATGCATATTCTATGTACACATATTTATAATATACAATAACCCCAGAAAGCAAAAAATCACACATAAAGGCCCAATCAACTCAAACACACAACTCGTTCAGAAACACAGTCTTACCAATCTCACAGACTCAACACAATAAATTAAATAACAAGAAAAACTATTTCATACAATAAAAAGACTACACAAAACATATAATATATATACAACACAACAAGAACAGAGGAACAGCGCCGACACGCGTTTCCGAAAAGGAATATTGTTCTAGCTTCCTTCGTCAGGGCGCATTAAATCATTATTTCCATATTCGCCAATCCTTTCCTTGATTCTATTTTCCAATGTTATCCATCCAACAATATAATCACAGGGGGGCAAAACAATGCAGTCAGTATAAATATCTGACAAAATTATCTGTAGGTGACAATGAAACAAACATTACATATCCATAGTCAAATAATACATTGCTTCATAATGTTGCTGTGGGAATCAAAACCCAGGTGCAAAGAGAAGAATCAAAGAAAATTACAGAAAATACTCAGACACCCATAAGTGCTCATCAGATAGGAATAAGAGCCAAATCCAGAGCGTGATAGAGTTGAATACAGGAACCTAGATAACATGGAAAAAGCTGGATAAACACCCCAATCCTAAAGGTTGCTCAGAGGTCAAAAACCACAAACAACATGCAGAAAAGCGGAAAAGATACAGCTATATCTCAATATCCACACCGGGCAGACTTTAAAAGAGACTTCAACATACCCTCATGTCTCTGTAAATACAGTGAGACCAATACGGGGCGAATATCTAGTCTGTAACTCGGCGGAATGTTTAGGGAGATCCCACACTAATCTCTGGATAGAGACCTCTGAAAATAAAGATGGAAACCATGTGATTCCAGTAAGGGAATCTCCCGGGCGAGCTATCCAATCTAAAAACACGAATTCCTACAGGCGAAGAATTCTGCTGTTAAAGAGTAACCGTCCCGTCCACTGTTCCCAGTCGCTACAGGTCTGTGTGAGTTAACTTACCTCGAGTACACTCGTGTGATTTTTTGCTTTCTGGGGGTATTGTATATATTATAAATATGTGTACATAGAATATGCATAAAAACTGTACAATGCCTATGATATTGTGCTATTGTAATGTTCTAAACTACTAGAAAACTGAGTAAATAAAAAAGAAAATGCTTTTTCAATAATCTCTGTTTTGGGCCATGTTATTATTTGAACCTGAAAGCAGGGGGAACAGAGTCGGTAGGGGTTATTTTGGTTGAGGATTTTGTGATCCTCCAGACGGTGCACATAGAGCCCGGCCATACTAGGAGCAAAAGTGCTCACCATGCTGTTCCCATGGCTCTGTAAGTAGAGCGTTGTTTCGTACTGGAAGAAATTTTTAGTGAGTGCCAAAGTGATGCACTTCATCACAAGGTTCCTGGGGGTCTGGTATTCCCATAGTGTAGAGAAAAGGACCTCCTCTATGAAGTTCAGTGTTTCGTCATGGGGTAGGCTAGTGTAAAGTCTTTCAACATTCAAGCTCAGTAGTAGTTGATTTGAGGGGTTGAAAGGTAGATTCTGTAAAAGCTGGAATATTGCTTTTGTGTCTTTCGGATAGGTATCTGTACCCTGAACCAGAGGGCGTAGGAAAGCGTCAGCAAATCTAGCTAGAGGTTCCAAAATGGAACCAATGCCCGAGACTATTGGTCTCCCCGGTGGGTGTGCCAGGTCCTTGTGTATCATGGGAATGGTGTAAAAGTATGGAGTCCTTGGTGATTTCTGGACTAGAACATAAAAACCTGGAGGCGCTACATAGATGATGTGTTGGTCATCTGGGAAGGGAATCTTCAATCCATTGAACAATTCATGGTATGGCTGAACGCACAGAATCCCTTTCTTAAATTCCTCAGCTCCGCATCACGTGACAAGATGGTATTCCTGGATCTTAACATCTACCCGGAAGAGGGGCTAATAAAGACAACCACTCACTTTAAACCCACATAAAAAAATTGCCTATTAATATTCAACAGCTTATGCCCACGTCAGCTACGTGATAATCTCCCTTACGGCCAGTTCCTCCTCCTGAGACGGAACTGCTCCAACTTGAGCGATTACAAGATTCAAGCAGTGGATCTCCAAAAAAAGCTGGCAAACCGTAAATACCCAACACCAGTCATAAGCAGAGCTATGAAAAGGGCACGCAATAACAACAGGGATGCACTCCTGGAGGACAGGGTACAAAAAGAACCCAACAAAAGATCTATCTGTGTAACCACCAATAATACTCACTCCAAGGAGATTCCCAAAATCGCGAATAGACACTGGAGGACTCTTGTGTGTGGCGATCTTAACCTGTAAAAACCTCTTTTCGCTCACAAGAGGGGAAGGAACCTAAAAGACATCCTGGTCCATACCCGCCCACGTACTAACCAAACTGAGCAAGCCACTGTGCAATGGGTCCAGGGACACCAACCCTGTGGCAACTGTAGCAACTGCCACCTAACTAAGAAAAGTAGATGACTGAATTTCTGCAATGGAAGCGAATGGGAACAAAAGAAATTCATCAACTGCAATAGCCGGAATGTCGTGTACATGATCACATGCCTGTGCGGCCTTAAATACATTGGCATGACATCAAGACTAGCCAAGATCAAAATTGGAGAACACAAAAGCAACATCAGGTGTAAAAAGAGCACAACAAAAGTGGCATCCCATTTTTTAGCTGAAATGCACACAGTAAATGATCTGAAGTGGACAATAATAGAACAGCTACCTACAGAGAATTGCCTCTTTAAGAAGGAGCAACGCTGGGTGTTTCGCCTAGGGACCAATACCGCTGAACTGAATGATGACATCCCGTGGAATCAATTTAGTTAGCTGCATCTAGGGGGTATGTGTATCAACTCCAACACCTATCCCTGTTTATCCATCTAGGGTAGTGTTGAGTATCCTCAAATGGAACTTCTTTCATCTATACAGTACGCCCACTAACTGGGGGCACAAGTATGTATTGCAGTGGCATAACCATTTGGATTATATATTCCATCCACATACCCTCCACCCCGGGGCAGTGCCCCACTGTTTTTTTTCTTTATTATTTTTATCAACACAAACACATCAGTGTTTTTTGTATGCCCCATAAGAAAAAACTTGGCTTAATCTGTAGAAAATCTGGGTTCTCTCTCTCTCTCCCAACCTTCTGGTGTGCCAACATGCGTTTTTTTCAGATACTGGCACTCTCCTTAGGAATAAAGCTGTATTTTCTAAAGGGAAACACTGAACAACGGGACTACGCGCATGCGCGCAACACTTAACAGCTACTAGCCGCCAGAACGCATGGGCCAAGGAGCGCCTTTCCCATTGACTGCCACTGCCACTCTTACAATGAAGAGTCCTTTAGATTGAGTGCGCATGTGTGAAGAAGCACCGTTCCACATATGGAACAGACGCAAGAGGTACCATGACCTTACACCACACCCGGATATACCTTAAATGGTATTGAGCTTCATCGAGCAGGTCCGTGAGATTCTCCCAATTATTCAATTAAAAAGGGTTTTTAAGCCTGTCCCTGCGCGCTCCACATTCAACCACGGAGCCGCAGACGGGACAGTTGGACCAAGGGAAACCTCTTGATTTGTAAGAATGGCATAGCTGAGGCAACAACCACAAGACCACGGCTGGATTTTAACTAAGTGAGTACCAATACAAATGCCACTACAAAGACT
Organism: Lissotriton helveticus; assembly: GCF_964261635.1. Taxonomy (NCBI): domain Eukaryota; kingdom Metazoa; phylum Chordata; class Amphibia; order Caudata; family Salamandridae; genus Lissotriton; species Lissotriton helveticus. The sequence continues at coordinate 640,451,398 of NC_136071.1, read as the reverse complement.
GTATTTTTTTTTCTTGCCTCGATGTGTAGATTGCTAATATGGAAATGGAAATGGAAATGGATGTAGATTTATAGAGCGCGAATTGCTGCCCAAGGATCCCTCCATTTTCAGGCTCATGTCGCCATTCAACATATGGTAGCAAGTATGCATCTCTCTTACCATCTTTTTTACCTCAGTAATAGTACTTATATGAATCCAAGACCAGCATTACAACCAATGGCCTTCTGAATAGAGTGTGTGATGTATGTTATGTGTCTGTCTGTATTGTACTTGTATATTTTTTACAGGGCACTGCACCGGAATAGAATGACCTTATGTGTCTAGAGAGAGTGTTATTTTCACTTTATTAGTTCACTATCCCACCATGCTGGATATTACAACTAAAATACCACATGTGTTTTTCTTTCCCTGTGTTCTCTCTGTTTGTTTATTCTAGGTCCTCATTGCAGGTACTTTTGATAGAAATCTAATGAATAGGCACTTTTAGCGCATCTCTTACTTATTAGTAGATATAGTATAGGAAATGTAATCCTTTTCCAGACGTGAGTAAGGTGGGGATCTGTGCACCCCGTCCTGAAGAAGAAGCCTGTGCTTCGAAACATGTCGACGCACAAGAGAGGTATTGTACATTAAATACAATAATACCTCCACCACACCCCTTTTAACAATACCAGCATGGAGGCCCAATAAAACATTGTTTAGACCTCACATGCCAGGTATTTTTTAACACTCACACGTTAAATCACTCCTGACACCACCACTCACATATTATCCAATACCCTCACGTACCACACAAAGGGGCCGATTATGATGGCGGACGGACCTGAGTCCGTCTGCCACCATAGAGCAGGAGGGAACCTCCGCATTGCCTGCAGAGTTCCCTCCTGTGCAATTAGGATGTGACCGCCACCCTGACGGTCACATCCTCTATTTTTACCATTGCGGCGGTGCGGCTTCAAGCTGCACCCGCCGCAATGGTAAAAATGCATACATTGCATTTGTATGCAGAAAGCGGCAGGCACCGTGCGGTGCCTGCCGATTTCTGCATACAAATGCAGGGGGGTACCATAGGTACCCCCCATGTGCACCCCCCACCCCCCCTTCACCTAGGGGGCCCGCAACGGGCCACCGCAGTGAAGTTACACATGCTTTTCCACGGCGGAAAACCCGCCGCGGAAAAGCATTTTTCAAAGTCCTTCCTAATATGGCGGACGGTGTCTGAGAGACACCGCCACCATATTAGAGCTTTTCCGCCGCGGTTGTAAGCCAACCGCGGCGGAAAACCTGCGGACGGAAACCAGGACCCACCAGCCATTCTAATATGGCGGTGGGTCTTTGGTAGGGCCGCTGCGGTTTTTCCGCATCCTCCGGGCCGGCGGTGGCTTCCGCCGGCCCGGAGGATGCGGAAAAACAGCAATCATAATAGGCCCCATAGTGTTTACATTAGTGCTCCCGCGTAGTCGCTGGTTAGTAGCATGCCGCATTCCGTAGAGAGATGTGAAGACCCCTATGATGAAGCATGACACCAAGGGCCTTTTTGGGGTGTTAGGGGTATTTAAAGAACACAGTGTGCTCCCCACCATTGTAGTGACCATACCAAACACATCTCTCTGGGTACATGGGTACCATATACTAGAGACTGACACGGGTGCCCCAGTATCCAATCTTGAGTGTACCTAAGTACATAGAATAACAGTTTAGGGAGACAGCAGATAGACTGGGGTCCTGATTAGCAGGAGCCCATTCAGACTAGTCAAAAACAGTATCACATTTAGCAAAAAGTGGGGGCAGCCATAAGAAGCAGATCCTACTTTCCTACACAATCCCCCAAACATAAGAAGATTAGACTAACCTTGCCCACTTGAGTCTTCATTTTATAAGTAGAAATAGCTGGAGAGTACATCTTCGATGGCATGGTTACTCCCAGGTCTATGATCCACTGTATAGTCCATCCCCTGCAGGGAAATGGACCACCTCAGAAGTTTGGGGTTTTCACCCGTCATCTGTTTTAGCCATAGGAGGGATTGTGGTCTGTCTGAACAATGAAGTGAGTGGCACACAGGTATGGCCTCAACTTCTTCAGGGTAGAGACCACAGCAAAGGTTTCCCTCTCTATAGCTGACCAACTTTTCTCTCTGGGTGTCAACCTTCTGCTGATAAAAGCTACTGGTTGATCCTGACCCTCTGCATTAAGTTGTGATAACACAGGCCCTATCCACAACTCAGGTGTATCTGTTTGACAATAAATTGCTTGGAGTAACCAGGACTCTGCAGAATGGGAGCAGTTCACATGGCCTGCTCAAAATCATCAAATGCCTTCTGACAGCTAACTGCTCACTGAACCTTCCTGGGTATTCTTTTTGATCTAAGACCATTCAAGGGAGTCACTATGGGCCCATATCCTTTTACAAATCTTCTGTAGTACCCAGTCAGGCCCAATAAAGCTCTGACCTGAGGCTGGGTAGTTGGAGCAACCAAGTCCATTATGGTCTGGATTTTGCACTGTAATGGTTAAACCTGACCTCCACCCATAAGGTGGCCAGGGTACACAACCTTGCTCTGCCCTTTCTGGCACTTAGTAGCCTTGATAGTAAGGCCTGCTTTCTGCAGAGCCTCCAAAAGATTCTTCAATTGGACCAGGTGATCCTCCCAGGTGGAGCTAAAGACAGCTGTATCATCAAGACATGCTGCACTATAGGCTTCCAGGCCTGTACGGACTTTATTCACCAGCCTTTGGAATGTGGCAGGTGCATTCTTCAAACCAAAGGGCATTACAATAAATTGATAATGCCCACTAGAGGTTGAAAATCCTTTCTTTGGTTTAACATCCTCAGCTAGTCTGATTTGCCAATAGCCAGCAGGGAGGTCAAATGTGATCCAGAACTTGGCTGAGGTCAAAGTATCAATAATCTCATCTGCCCTAGGAATTAGATGAGCATCAGTCCTAGTGACTGCATTGAGTACCCTGTAGTCAATACAAAAACCTTATCTCTCTTTTACCACCCTGTGTGTGAGGTTTTAGTACCAAGACCACTGGGCTAACCCAAGAGCTATCTGAGGGCTCAATAACTCCCAACTCTAGCATCTTTTGTCCCTCAGTCCTGATGGAATCTCTGACATGGTCAAGCTGCCTGTAAATCTTATTTGTAAGAGGTAGACTCTTACCTCTGTCCACTTCATGGGTACACCAGATGGTTTGACTAGGAGTCAGAGAGAACATGTGTCTGTATTGATTGAGGACCTTCCCGCAATCAATCTGCTGTTGGTCAGTGAGGCAGCCTGCCAAGGCTACACAACCAATTGACCCATCGTCAGGAGTCTGAGAGAGGAGATCAGGGAGAGGGTCACTCTCTTCCTCCTGTTCCTCATCAGTTGCCATGAGCAGGCTGATGTCAGCCCTGTCCACAAAAGGTGTGAGCCTGTTTACATAGAACACCCTGTGGGGTCTCCTAGGAGTGCCAAGGTCCACCAAGTAGGTGACCTCACATTTCTGCTCAATGATAGCATGGGGTCCACTCCACTTGTCTTGGAGAGCTGCTGGGGCCACAGGCTCCAACACCCATACCTTCTGCCCTGGCTGATAAACAGCCAGAACAGCCTTTTGGTCATGCCAAGCTTTCTGTAATTCTTGACTTGCTTCAAGGTTTTTGCTGGCCTTATTCATGTACTCAGCCATCCTGGAGTGGAGACCAAGTACATAGTCCACAATGTCTTGTTTAGGAGGTTTGAGAGGTAACTTCTATCCCTTCGTAACCAAACACAGGGGACCCCTAACTAGGTGCACAAACAGAAGCTTAAACGGACTGTAGCCAACCCCCTTCTGTGGGACCTCTCTGTAGGCAAAGAGAAGGCAGGGCAATAGGACATCCTATTTTCACTCAAGCTTTTCTGGGAGGCCCATTATCATGCCCTTCAGGGTTTTGTTGAACCTTTCAATTAACTCAATGCATTGTGGGTGATAGGGTGTGGTGAACTTATAATTCACTGCACACTCCTTCCTTATTGCAGTGATATAACTTGACATGAAGTTGGCCACCAGAGGGGCTGTGGTGGTTCTAAAGGGTATTGCTTCTGGATACCTAGTGGCATGGTCCACCACCCCTAGTATGTGACTGTGCCCAGAGGCTGTTGGAGGGTTCATGGGACCAATGATATCAATCCCAACCCTTTCAAAGGGAACCCCCACCGCAGGTAGTGGTATGAGGGGGGCCTTTTTGGTACCACCTGACTTACCACTGGCTTGATAGGTGGTACAGGAGTGACAAAACTACTTGATGTCCTCAGACATGTGATACCAGTGAAAGTGAGGGGCAAGCCTGTACCTAGTCTTGCTTTGGCCTAGGTGTCCTGCTAAGGGAATATCATGTGCCAAGGTGAGTAGGAAGCCCCTAAACCTCAAAGGTATGACCAACCTCCTGGTGGCACCAGGCTTGGGGTCTCTACCCTGTGAGTAAAGGAGTCCCTCATCCCAATAGATCCTGTTGGATCCACTGACACTCCCAGCAGTCTCAGCAACAGCTTGCCGTCTGAGGGGTTCAAGAGAGGGTCAGGTTTGCTTCTCCAAGCTCAGTTCTGCCCTGGAAGGGCCCCCTGTCCCCAAGAACTCAACCTCATCAGGTTCAAGTTCATCTGAGACAGTTCCTTCACAGGGACTAAGATCATCTCCCTCAAGAGACTGATCCTCAATCTGAGCCTGGGGGGAAGACACAGCCTTACCCCTCCTACTCCTTCTCATGGAAGGCCCTTGGTTCATTGTTTCAGGATCCAGGGCCTGTTAAGTGTTTGTCAGTTTGTACTGTGACCTGGTCACAACAAACACAACTACAGAGATGCTCAGCATTGCAGCATGAGTCCCAAGTTCTGCTTCAGCCCAAGCTGAAGTCTCCAAAGCATTGCCCATCAAACATTCTACTGGTAGGTCTGAGATAACCACAACTTTCTTAAGGCCAGTTACCCCTCCCCAGCTGAAATTAACAACTGCCAAGGAATGGTCAGTCCTGACATTGTGAGCATTGGTCACTTGGTACATTTCTCCAAGTATGGTTTGCTCATGGGCCACAAGATCCTCTTTCACCATAGGGACACTTGCACCTGTGTCCCTGTATGCCATGTCCTCCTTATCATTTTTCAAAGGCTGCTGTCTGTAATTGCCCAGATTACTGGGACTGACAAATAGGGTGGCAATATCCATGCCACAATCACAGACCATCACAGCCTGAGCTGGAGTCCTGACTAGGCCAGAACCCATCTCAGAGGCCAAGGTTAACGCTACTAATCTCTTGTTCCCTGTACCACCACTTGTACTTGTGATAGGGGGTGTAGTTGCCTAGGGGCAGTAGTTGTAAGACGATTTTCCTTGGCTTTTGGACAATCAGCATTTTTTGTCCAATGGGTTTTCACTTTACAAAAATAACATCAAGGTTTATTTTTGCTTTACCTTTGTTGGATTGTGACCCTCCTCCCAACTGCAGGTTCTTGGGGCCCTGATGAGGACTGTATTTGATCTTTACCCTTGTCCCCAATCTTATCTGGAGTTTTAGAATCTTGCTTCTTCTGGTCACCCTCAGAGTTCTGGGTTTTCAGCTTCACCCTGGTTCTGACCCACTTATCTGCTTTCTTTACCAATTCTCGGGGAGAAGTCAGATCAGAGTCCATTAGGTACTGATGCAATAATTAATTTTGGCAATTATTAAGGATCTGCTCCCTCATAATCAAATTATACAATCCAATAAAATCGTGTGCCTTGCTGCCAAGGAACCAGCCTTCCAGAGCCTTAATAGCACTAGCCACAAAGTCTTCCCAGTCCTGATTCTCTGTCTTCCGGGTATCTCTGAACTTAATCCTGTACTGTTCAGTGGTTAAGTCAAACCCAGCAATGAGAGCGCTCTTCAAAACTGAGTAATTGTCAGCATCCTCTTCTCTAACAGTGAGGAGCGCTTCTATACCTTTGTCAACAAAGAAGAGCCACACGATAGCTGCCCACTGCTCTTGGTGGACCCTCTGTACTTTACAGGCACTCTCTAAAGCAGCTATCCATTTATGGATGTCATCCCCAACATGGTAGGGAGGGACAATCTTGCCCAGGTTCCTATTATCAAAGGAATGTTCCTTGACCCTACGGACACTGTTGCTGCACCATTGGACTCTAGTCCCAACTTTGTTCTAGCTCTCTGGACTTCTAGGGACTCCTTATCAAGGGCCAACTGTTCTTGCCTGAGCCTAAGCCTCACTTTATCAAGTTCAAGAAGTTGGCACTCCCTATCAAAAGAATGGTCCCTCTTGCTAGATACAGAGGTCCCTACAGGCTGTCCTGAGTGATTAGACTCTGCAGAGGGAGATCTAGATCTCCTTGGTAAACTCTGCACTCTTCCAGGATGTGTGAAGATAGGGCCCTCATGGCCTCCTCCACTCTCCTCTTGAAGATCTGAGTTATCCAGGCTTCAACCATCAGGTTCTCCCTGGTCAGGGTTAGAGTGTAAGTCATAAAAGGTGTCACCTCCCGACCTGTCTACATTCCCTGCCCACCCAATCTGTCCAGTCTGTTCGGAAGCGTGGGTTTGAATCCCAACATTGCCACCAATGTGAGCAGTTGGCCTGGTATATGCGGTCCACTAATTAAAGTGGGCACCTTGCACCAGTCCAAAAATCCTTATGGTGATTTAGGAGGTCAAAGATAACCTTAGAAAGCTATTCAAGTGGTAGCTGTGAAGAGCAGCCATCAGGCTTACTCTTGAAGGAATGTTAAGCAGCATGTTTTACCAGAATGCAACCTCATAGTATTGGAGAACCACACAGTAGTTATAAAAATATGTATTTATTAATATAACACTACCTTGTACGATACAGTATCGCCTACATGGAGATAATCACAAAGCACACAATACTTAAGCACATAAATTATAGTAAACAGCCCTAATACACAATGGGCCCCAGGGGGGGACCAAACCATATACTAAAATAGTAGTATAAGAACCCCGACTTGAGTCAAGACAGTGTCGAGAGGTTGTAGAGGTGAGTAAGTAGGGACCCCACGGAGTACAGGTGCAGTGTGGTAACATAACCGCGTGCTCCGTACAATCCTATGGGGAAGCCGCTGTTGAAGTTTTATATTTAAGGACCCTTCCCAGTGGACTTCAAAGAAACCCCGTGGACGTTAGAAGGTTGGAAAGCCACCCCACCCGTGGATACTGGTGTACCCGAGTTACCTGTCCAAGGGGAGCCGAGTGCACAGGTCTGAAGTGGCATCGGAAACCATCGCCAAACCTAATGTAGGACTTTGAAGAAGAGCCGCTGCTGGAAGGAAGAAAAATGTCAGTTGGAATCCAAAGGTGATTCTTGTTGAAGAGTACCTGAGGGCAGAGGGGACAGAGTTTGGGTCACTCAGAAGTGACCGGGCCTCAGTAGACGAATGTCCACTAATGACAGGTGCTTCAGGTGCGTTGATGGAGGGTTTGACTCTGCAGCTACGGGGACCAGGAGATGTTGAGGACAACCAGGAGCCAGATATGAGCTGCCCCACAAAGAATGTCGAGTACTCAGGAGTCGGTGTCCAGCGGGAGCACCAACAAGCCTTGGCAATGGCAACACATGCAGAAGGACAAGAAGGGGTATGGTTTAGATCAGCAAGGTCCAGGAGACTCAGCACAGCAAGGGGAGTCAGGGCAGGATTGGAGCAACCAGGGGAGCCCAAGAAAAGCAAAGTTGACCCTCAAGTGGACCCACAGGCCAAAGGCACATGAGTTGCAAGAGGACCTTGAGCAATTTCACCATATAGCAGCCCACGTACCACTCGGTGCAAGGAGGCTAGAGTTCTTGGTAGGAAATGGTGCCAGAGATTAAGGCTACTCAGAACCCAATACACTTGTTCAGGAAATGCCAACAAGCGTATACACTGGCAAATATACGCGATGCACAGGGGTTCAAGTATGCAGCTTCCACGATGGATTCTGACCTCAAACTTGGTGAGAGGGCTGCTCAGGCCTTGAGGGACGTAAAAACCCACCTCCTGTGTTGCTAAAGCCTTCAGAGTCCGTAGGAGCTCTGGGTCAGCAGACCAGAGAGCAGTGTTACGGTGCCTGCGAAAGCAGGGGAGTGATTCCTTCACTCCAAGGGAGATATGTTTTGTGGTCCTTGATGCTCCACAGGTCCTGCACAGACCCTGTATGATGCACGGGCACAGACGATGCTTCAGACTGAGAAGGAGAGGAAGTCGGTCCCAAACTAAGTCCAGTGAAGTTGAGATGGTCGAAGTTCAGGGGTTTCTGTTTCAGAATCTTGTCCACCTCGAATCTAAGGTCCTACAGCCAGGTAAGCCCTTTTTTACCCACGGGAGAGGGTTGGGCAGATTCAGGAGACCCTCCCAGGGGAGGGTCTGGACAGTGGGGAGGTTACTCCCATGTCCTTTGTCCAGTTTCGCACCAGAGCAAGAGCCTGACTGCTCCCAGGACTGGTTTGAACTGGACTATCCACAGGGACACCAAATGCGCCCCTCATGCAGACTTTTGGTCACTGGCAAGCACACCCACCTGGCCCTAATACACTAAATCCTGTCTGGGAGGTAGTCACACATCCCTGTGACAGGATGCCTATTGGTCTGCCTTCCCCTGCTCGAGCTTGGCTCAGCAGCAGGAGGGCAGAAATGTGTCTCTGGTCAGCAGCAACCATTTTGTGCTGCCCAGGACTAGAAGGCTGGTACCAGGACCTCCAGGGACAACCCAACAAAGCTTGCTTTTTTTTTTTTTCTTTTTCTTTTTTTGAACGCCTTTTCCAAATCCAATTTTGTATTAGAAAGCAAATTTGCACATAAACAATTCAGGCTCCATCAGGAGTCCTCACAACCACGACATCAAAAACAAAGTTCTCTCTTTGTTTTTTTGAACAATTTTCTCCCCCGCTACCCCCCACCCCAACCAACAATCCAAAAAAAGAAATCGCATTGCCTGATGATTTTTTTCCCAACCTAAACTCTATGACACCTTTATCCAAGTTCTCAGCCTAATTTGGTGGTTCCTTAACGAGGTCTCTCTTCTAGACACAATTCATACATTCTTAATAAAATTATGTTATGTCTTCCATAGTGTTTTCCCACACTAACAAATCTTAGATAAATGATTCTAGCAATATACCAGTGGATAAATCTGTTATAAACCCATTGCACTTATTTATAATACGGTTATTAAAATGCATACATCCTTTATCCTTTATCTTGTGTTTATACTTTACTACAAACATCACTATTGTGTACATATTTGATCCGACATCAAAAAGAGTCAAAAGAAAGAACAGAACTACATAAATCTCGGTTATCATACATCCTATCTTTCTTCTTGCACTGCAAGGTCCGTGTTTGTTACTCCTCATATTGCATTCATTTTCATTTTCGTTTTATACAATCCCCCTAATTTATACAATAGCCACTTACTTTGATAAAGTGCAAAGTGCCGTGTTCATAGGTACGAATGTGCAAGTGTGCAAAAACAGAAAAAGAGAATATTTTACTCCATCATTCCTAATAGCAGCAATATTATGAAGGTGCATTGTTTAGATATAAATACATAATTAAATTCTTAGAAAATGTAATATAGTTCACAGAAATGCAAGTGAATCCGAGCGTCATTTTCCTGGCAGCAGTTTAGTCATAGTGTGCTTATAGTGCAAATACAATTTCTAACCTGACAGTATTTAATTTGGAAAAAGATAAAGAGCCAAAAGTGAAGACGATCCTAATCCTCCCCATGCTCTCTCCAGGTAGAAAAAGGTTTCCAGATTCTCCCACCTCTCCTTCTAGCTTTATTACCCCGCCGGGTGTATATGGCTTTCTCCAGACAATAGGTTTTCAATAGCTGGGCCAACCACTGGTGAAAAATCAGTGGGTTGGGATCTATTCAAGCCGATGCAATGATAATTCGATAGACCGCCATAGCTATACATAGCAGAGCCCCACCATCTTCTAACCCCAGATTATGTATTCCTAGCATTATTACCTGAGGGGTGATTTCCACCTCTATCATTAGCCTTGCCTGTAAAAAATGCTCAATTTCGTGAATGAGAGGAGAAAATTCCTGGAAAGTGGTGAACTTATGTAGCAGGTCTGCTTTGTATTTTGCACACCTTGGACAGTAAGTACCTATTCCCTCTCACCATTTAGCGATCCTATATGGCTTATTGTATAGTTCAAAACAGGTTTTATAAAATTGCGCCTGGAGGTTGGCTGGCATTAAAATCTCTAATGAATTAAGATATGCTTCCTGAAAGTCGCCTACTGTTATTCCCAACAACTCTTGCCATTTTCCTGAACATTTCCCCAAATCATCTTTCATAACGTTATTTAATAATATATATACTTGTCCAATCTTCGGTACTTCTGATTTTTTTAGTTTCTCCACTAGTTCGCACTTTTCATATTTCGGCGTCCCTCCAGCCTTTTTTGACGAAAAGACCCTCACCTGTAGGTATTTAAAAAAGTCCCTATTAGATAGTGCAAATTCCTCTTTTATTGTCCCAAATGCTTTTAAACCCTCAGAGGAAAATAGGGATCCAACCTGTGTAATTCGGAGTTTATCCATTTCTGAAAGTATTGGTCTTTTAAAATCCCGGGTAATTCTACATTCTGAATAAATGGTGTATAGTAATTTATTTTTGCTAGCGCTGCCAACTGTCGTATAGCCGCCCATAACCTAAAAGCCACCAGGAGAGTCTTGAACCGAACCCGCTTATAGTATCCATAATTCAACTGGCGCAATAGGCACCCTCTTACATCATTTGAATTAATATATGCGTATGGATAGCTCCCGTTTGAGTTTTCGCCCCAGGAGGGTCATTCAGCAGAGGTGTAAAATGGATAATAGAAGCAGACCACCAATATAGTCTGAGGTTGGGTAGAGCAAGCCCTCCACGTTCTTTAGATAAGTAGAGAAATGTTATTGCCCTTCTGGGTCTTGCATAGTTTCATATAAAACGTTAGAAGATACTCTCAAATTTCTTAAACCAAACACTAGAAAACATCAGGGGAATTGTCCTTAATAAGTATAAAACCTTAGGAAAGTAGATCATCTTAATTATATTTACTCATCTGATCAGGGTGAGGTGTAGAATGTCCATTTTCTTAAGTGATTTTTTCATTTCAGCTGCGCATGGTTCAAGATTTTCATTGACTATCTCGTCAATCTTTGCGTTTATTGTAACTCCCAGATACGTTGTTTTTTTGACCCCTCTTTTATCAGTACTTGGGGCAAAACTATTCAAAATTATTTGTATTTTGTCCCTATTCAGGGCATATCCAGAAATCACGCCAAACCTTTGGGCCCGAGTTCAATTGCATTTATAGCCATAGCAGGTTGTGTAGTAACTACCGCAACATCATCTGCGTAGGCTAAAACTTTTTCTACAGGGCCAGAATCAAATAGAGGGGGGATATTCGGTGAGTGTTCCAGATGTTTCAGGAAGGGGTCGATATAGATTGCGAACAGTAACAGTGAACAGGGGCAACCCTGCCTCATTCCTCTCGTTATTTTAAATGCTTCCTATAGACCCCCGTTCACTAGCACCTTTGCTTCTGGGTTTTTATACAGATCTTTTACTGCTCGGATAAACTGCTCGCCAATTCCTTTCCAGTTATTTTTTGGGGGGGGAATTACGATCTTTGCCATCCCCCAGGAGGCCGGCGGATCTGTTGCTTTTATAATTTGTCGGAACAGAGCCATTATGATGTCCCTTAACTGCTCATAAAAGACTTTATAGAATTCGGTGGGTATTAAGTCTGGTCCCGTTGCTTTACCCTTTGGTAGGTCAGCAAGGGCATTTACAATTTCCTCCCATTCGAGTGGTCAATTTAACTGATCCCTGTATTCTCTTGTCAGGGGAGCCTTTGTCGGGGGTTTAGGTTATTGTTCTATCTGTTCTGCCCTCGTTCCACTCGCCCCTGGTTTTCAGTATAAAGGGTCCGGTAAAAATTACAGAATGTAGTTCGAAATACTCCTGTATTTGTTCTCAGTCCCTCAACAGGATCTCCAATAGCCTTAATTTCACTCTGGGTAACCTCCTGCCTTGTTCTTACCGCAAGGAAGTGTCCTATCCTTTCACTGCATTTGTACATCTCTTCGCAGTAGACTATAGCCTTATCTACTGCTTTTTCTAGTAATTTATCCCCCATTAAAGCTTTACTTTTTGCCATCTCTAGGCTAGCTAATTCTATATCCCCCTTCTGTTGTATGGCCTTAATTAAATTACATTCAGCTTTCCTCATTCCGTTTTGCAAGTTCTGTAGTTCAACCTTTTCAATTTTTTTTTTCCTCCACGCGTATTGCATTGTTTCCCCTCTCACCCCAGCTTTTAATGTGTCCCATACCATACTCAGGGTAGCCGATCCGAGGTTCTTTTCCAAGAGCTCTGGGTTCCGCTTCCCATATGCTCAAGGTAGGCTTCATCAACCAATAAAGCTCTTTCAAATGTCCATGATGAGCTTGAATTTACTTGATGCTCAACACCTTGTATCTCCAACACTAATGGATTATGGTCTGAGAGATATCTAGGGGCTTTTTCAACTGTGCTTTTCTGTCTTATCAAATGGGAAACAAAAAAATAGTCCAGTCTTACATGTTTCCTATAGGGGCGGAATAGTATGTGTACCCGTTGTCTTGCGGTCTTTGTTTTCCCCAGATGTCGCACAACCCATGCGCCTGACACAAATTACATAGAGCCTGGTAAACCTTGGGTTTCTTGCCAGTGTATAGTTCCCCCACTTTCCAGTCACTATAAAGATTAATGTTAAAGTCACCACACACCACTAAAGGTAAATCCCAGTGCTCTAGCTCATTTGAAATCCACCCCAATAAGGTTGGGTCACCAATATTGCTCCCGTATGGGGACCATAACATAAATCTGAGAGAGTCAGGAGTATTACACCTGGCTATGACCCACCGCCCTGCTGTATCTACCTTAACTGTTGAAAACTGCAAATTTTTATTCTGAACTAAAATTGCAACCCCCCTGCTACATGTACCCTGCGATGTTGCTCCGACAACGCTGTACCCAATTGCTTTAACCCCTTGGCTGCGGGGCACATTCCCCTGCTGTGCTGGGGAGGGGGGCACGCACAGCGCCCTGGTGATCATGACGAGCTCAGCTCGTCATGAGCCACGGTTCTCGTGTACTCTCGTCATGACCACACCCGTTTAATGGAACGCTCAGCACAGCAGGGGAATTAGCCCCGTGTGTGAGCGTTCCAACGGTCATGACGAGCTCAGCTTGTCATGAGCAAAAGGGAACCATGGCTCATGGCGAGCTGAGCTCATCATGAGCATGGGAGGGGTAAAAAAATCTTTTTGGCTTCCTTCCACATGAGTCTCTTGAAGACAGACAATATCGGCTTGTAGCAATCTCAGCCCTTGGGAAACCATTTGACTTTTCTTGCTATCATTAAGACCACAGATATTTATTGATCCAATCCTTAGCGTATTCATGTATAAATATTAATGTTGGTACCTTACAATAGAGCCTCATTTGTTTCATCTTCTCTCTAACAGTGTCCTCGTGTGTCTCGTCTAACCCAAGTGATCATCCCTCCTTCAGATTTGTGTCTTCTCCTTCCCTCCCCTCTTCCATCCCCCAGTCCCCGATCCCTGAGCTCCCCTCCCCCTCCCTCCCCACAAACCTATGCAATCAGGCAATACCTGAGTGATGTACACTTGATGACCTGCCCCGCCACCCCGTGTCAAAAATACAAAACCACAATTAACAAGTCATGCAGCTTTTTCGTCCCTTCTCATAACTTTGGCTTCAGAGGCCTAGTGTCCACCCGTGCTAATAGTCGTACTTTCTGCACCTTTACCTGATTTAATAATCTCGTTTAAGTGCCCCTGGGCTAGAATTCCGGAAGTAAACACTCGGGTGGTACCCTGATATTTTACTTTAAGTCTGACAGGGTTCTGCAAGAACATCTCAGCCCCTTCTTTCTGGGAAGGTGTTAACAATTTTCTGAGACTCTACCGTCATTCCAAGGTCGCGTGGGCGAAGTCCGGTTTAGTGAAAAATGAGACTCCATCATGCGTTTTTGGGGTATTAGGTCGGGCTTGATCGTAAACCAGTTAACGTAATAAAAAATTGCCAAAAAACACTAAAAAAGCTCTTGGTCGATCTTGGGACTGCTTCCTCATCACTAGAGGTACTCGGTGGGCTCTTTGAATCTCATTGTTCCAGTCCAGTTGGATTTGATCCGGGAAGGTATTCTTCAACATGTTCATGATGTAAAGCCTCGGGTTGCTGCCTTCCACCCCCTCTGGTATCCCCAAAAATCGCAAGTTATTTCTCCGCTGTCTATTTTCTTGCTCCTCAAGCTTGACCATAACGATGGGCAGAGTTCCATTTTGTGCTGCATTCTGCTCTTTCAATATCTCGACTTCCCCTTCTGGGACCTCCGTCCGAGTTTCCACCATTGTCAGTCTTTCTGCAAAGTCCCCACATTTTTTTATTCATTTTCCAGATTCCTGCTTGTACTTGTTTATTGCCAATTCTAGCCCTGCTCCCATCTGCCCTTATTTCCTCCTGTATCTGTTGAATTGAGCTTAATATTGTAGATAGTGAAGGCTCAGTCAAGTCGTTTGCTGTCTCATTTACACCCTTCATCTCCTCTTCGGTCCTTATTACTCACATGTCTGAATAGTCCCACTTGAGTTGTCTCTCCACTTGCCATTTCTGACCTTCTTTCCTTTTGTGACCTGAGTTTTTTTTCCTCTGGGTTGCTTGTAGATGGTCCCCAGAAGTAGAGTCATCCGTTTCCAGGCCCCCTTTGCTGCTATTTGATGATATGCCATCTTGCCCAGAGGGATCTGATTCATGGGTGAGAGAGTAAAATTTCTCCCCGATCACATCAGGTGAAAATTCCTCTAACCCAGCTCTAACAGTGTCTCTTTTCACCAGGCTCTCTTTCTTTCTTTTTTCGCTTGAGGGATTTTGGAGCTGACTTGCTCTTTTAGTGGAGACTATTTTTTCTTCTTTTTTATTTGTCATATTGATACCCTCTAAATTTCTAGCTGCGCCTACATCTGTGCCTAGATCTGCTCCTTCACCCTCCTTTGAGTCCTGGGGAGATTATTCAGTGTTCGCTTTAGTTCTTGTCGGGTTTAACTCTTCTGCTCCTGCTCCCCCACTAAGCCCACTATGCCCATGCTCTGTCCCAGATATTGGTTCTGTCTGAATATTCAATTGTGCCTTACTTGAAGTCTCCGGTGCGGGCAGGATGCCACACATCATTGTGAGAGTGGGCTGTGCCGGGTCATCGTCCGTCCGTCGCCCTGGTTTCCCCAGTAGCTTCTTTGCTCCTTGATCTTGTTTTGCTTCTCTGCCTGTCGTGGTCAGCTGCCTTGTTTCGGCGATATTCCTGCTCCCATTTGCCTCATTTGTGTTGAATCGTGCAGCGGGTGCGGGCCGATAGAGTTTCCGACTCCCAAAAGAGCCTTAAAGACTTCCACTCCTCGCTGCCATTATACGTGAGAACTACCTCTGTATCTGTCGGGAGAGCCCAGCTTCACGGCACACACACTTCTCAGCTAACCGCGGATCAATTACGAGCAGCCGGAGAAGGATGTCAACTACTTCACACACGGCCTCCTTCCTCCAGGTGACCAGTCCACTCAGCCGCTGACCAATACACAGATCCATTCAGCGAGGATCACAGGAGTGGAGCAGCTAACCAAATGCCATCTTGACTCAACCAAATGCATCTATCCTCAGAACAGTAACCTGCTGCAAAACCCCAACAAAGCTCGCTTCTGAGAGGTTAAATCATACCTCTCACACCTGTTACTGGTGTGGGTGTTTGATTCCAACATGTTTGACACCAAACACAATAGGGTTTGTTTCAGCCGTTTTAGAGCTGGTCATCACGTGGTGGCATAATGCCACTCTATATGTCGTAAATGGCTGCTTCACTAACACCCCAGGAGAATGGACTCCGTAGGCTGCTGGGCTTTTCTGTTCATGCACTGGCACCCTCTCACTGGCACCCTCTCACTTAGAACCAAGCACCCTGCCTTCAGGATTGTTAAGGCCTGCTATAGGGGTGACTTATAGGTTTTAAGTGTAGTGACCCTTTTATATAGTAAACCTATATCTCAAGTAACAGGTGCATACACCAACGTACATAGGTTGCAATGGCAGGCCTGTAATTCCATTTTGCATGGCATAATACATGCTTTAGCCCATAGAAGGCCTCTGGGGTACCTATGCCCTGGGTACATGGGTACCATATACTAGGGACTGACAAGGGTGCACCAATTTCCAATCTGGAGTGTACCTAAGTACAAAGCATAACAGTTCAGGAGAAAAGCAGATAGACTGATTAGCAGGATCCTAGTCAAACTAGTCGAAAACAGTATCACATTTAGCAAAAAGTGGGGGTAACCATAAGAAGCAGATCCTAATTTTCTACAGGCACCAATAAAAGTGGCCCTCATTAGTGAATCAGAGGTAAAAAAGTTACTCATGTTTGGAAATCAGTCCGCTTTTGAACTTGCAGAGACATGATATATAAGTGTTTTGGAAGGCATGGGAGACTGCATGCACCTGCATTTGTCAAAGGCAGAAACCGGTCCACCAAACCATAAAACAGCCCACAAACAGCAAAACAACCAAGCCTGCACACTGCCCTGCCAGACCAACCCATCTGGCGCTGCTAGACTGCCTTATAGGCCAATCCCTTCCCCTCCTCTGTAAAGCACTCCTCTCTAAAGCATCTATAGCCTTTACATTATCCCTCTTGTACAGCTTCTCCTCTAGTGCATCTGACTCCTTTAACAAACTCTAATCCCATGACAGTGCATGGGTTCCCCACGCAGAACAGATTTAAAACATCAGTTGTATAGATTTAGAAGCCCAAGAAAGAAAATAAGGCAGTCTCCCTGGCATGCTGTGTAGCGTGTGTAGGAGTAATTGAGGCCACACAGGACTAAACCACTGAGGTTCCAGGCCACATATGCCTACCAGCTACCAGTGTTTTGAAGTCCTGACACCCTTCCTAACATGGCCCTTTATTTACCTAGGTTCAAGTTCAAGGCAGTGCCCATTGTCTTACTGAGCAACAGTTGTGGGCGCAATGAGAAGGCACAGGGTAGACTGGTGCACGGCTGCTTCCACATTATCCCTTGTATGACTCTCTCTAGCTAGCCGGTACAGAGACACAGTACAGCCTTTCATTCAGGTGAGCCTTCCATCATTAAACAGAGTTACATGACAGCAGGAAGACAGCACCACACGCCCACCGTCAGAGTCTTCTTAGGTTATTACAATTTTGCAACTAATGCACTTGTGCCGCGCGTAGAACCGAACAGCAGCAGATTTGCAAAGTGGCCTTGGAAGCAATGTTCTCGTGCTATCATTGTGCACGACTTTACAAGTTAAATGGTTAGCAGCCCAACAAACGCTGCTTTCATATTTTGATTATAGCTATGATAAAAGCACAAATTAAAAGCATGCTTATTGCATTTCCCTACCTAGTGTTTTTCTGCTAGTGCTCATGTTGTTTCTTCTCCTCCAACAGGGCTCAGAAACAGTGTCAAAGAAATGCTTTAATGAGCACAAGTGGAGCTGTTTTCATAAAATACATTTCAGAGCAGACTTCCCCCACCCTACATCCCCATGGGATTCCCCATCCCTTCTAAGGAGAAAGACAAAATATGCACACTGCCTTTTGAGTTGAGCAGCAAAGGTATATTTTTCTGGGGGCTTGCATTCATGCATTAATTTCCTGTTGCTACATGAACAGGACTGCAAGACCCGTTTCCATTTTATATGTAATGCGCTGTTCCACGTTCCTCTGAGGCTAGGGGAGCAAGGGCTGTCACAGGGATAGCATGGGGCAAGCCAGGGGTCACAGTTGTGACCCCAGGGGACCCCTAAATGATGTTCATTGTTATCTTGCAGCAGTTAAAAACATACATAATATACACGGGAACTGGCTACATAATATATGAGCCACTTCAGGCACGAAAGAGCCTAATGGCGTCTATCAGAAATAGGGGTGGGGCAGTTGAATAGAGTCTCATGAGGGAGTGGGTAGAAAGGAAAAAGGGATTTTGGGATAAATGGTTTGAAAATGTATGATAGTAAATGAAGCACAACATGACATTTTCAACAGTCTTGTTTTTCCTATCTGCTGTCTATAGATGGGCAGAGATCAACAAGTTTACAAATGGTCTTTGCTCTATTTTAACCCTGGGTGGTAAACTCCGCTCGCTCGTGGAGTTTGCGGAGTTTTCTGCACTCCACGTTATGCGGACCTGGCGGAGTTCCGCTGAGCGTTCGTCAATGTCAAGTTGGCGACCGCGAACGAAAAACATGAACCTCCAAGCAAAATTTTTCTTCGTTTGTGATCATCAACATCAAGTTGGTGAGCGTGAAAAATCAACATCCCGGTGAGATTTCTTAACACAGGACGGTCTGGTTTCTCAGTGTGAGTGGTTGTGTATGCTTGAGACAGTTCGTGTTGAGAAACTGCCCGTTCGCGTTGAGAAAGCCGCCGTTCGAGTAAAAATCTACTCAAAGTAGGGACCGCTTGCGCTGTGCATGGTACCGTTCTTTATACTTTATACTTTACATGCTTGCAGTGCACATCCGAAACATGTGATTAATAATATTCCATATTAAGAAGTTGTGCATGTTAGACTTCATGGTTTATATGACTACTATGCACATGGTGGCTAATGGTTTTTCCTTCATTTGGGCACTCACTATTTTCCGGGTTCCAACTCGTGGGGTCTGTTTGGACACCTGATTTTGCTCATGCATGGAGCACGTTTCTGTTCATGCTTTGGTCTTTTCCAACCGTGGGTGAAAACACGCTGGTTTCTCTATTTACTTTTATTGTAAGAGCCCATTATGTTTCTACCTTTCTTAAATAACATTCTCGGTGCAATTTTAATCTGATTTTGGTGCTCCACTCTCTTCTTGAGTCTTCTCAAGACACTATATGAAGCAGAAGGTAGACAGTGTCTATTGTTTTTGATAATGTTATGTATGTGACTTTGGATGTTGGTCTATATCTATTTCATATGTGATGTCTTGGAGGTTCTCTTTTTGTCCTATCGCATTGGACAAGATTGGTCTGAAGTATGTTTTTATTAATAAATGTATATATTGTTGGTATTATCACAGTGTTTTTATGTCTGTATGTCACACTGTAAGTCCTGTTTCTAAATGTATTTATATATGTATATATTTGTTATTCTACATTTGCATGTCACGCTCAAATCAATAGTGATTTATAATAAAAAGGAAGATTTGGAGAATACAACTCTGGACACAGACCTTGTTCTTTGTTTAATTGGTTATGTGGCGGTGCAGCGATTGCTCTTAATGTTTAACATTGTCAAGTCATGTTGAGGGCTGCACCTTGACATTGGGTGCTTAGATCATGTGCCCATACACTTGGGATATTTCCCGCTATAATTGCTTTGGGGATAGCAGGTTAGGTGCTAGGTTCTGCAGGGTTTCACTGTCAAATTGTTGTATCTTTCGGGAGGAACTAACCATAACCATTTTCAGAGTTATACAAAGAGGAGTCCCCACTGACAGACTAGCACTGGGTATACATGTGGCAAGCCCAGAATCTGAAATTAGAACCTTCCTGGGCCAGTGAAGACTCAGAGGAAGGACTGTCCTGCTGTCTGAAGCCCAACAGAAGACTGAACCTGTTTGCCTTGAACTTAGGGCCCTAGAAGTGACACCAAATGTCAGCTGGCTGACCTCCTGCGTGAACTACAAGGATACAACAATCGATCAATCAATCATGGGTTTGTGGAGCGCTAGCTATTCACCCGGAATGGGTCTCAAGGCGCTTAGTGAAGGGGAGGAGAAGGGGTGGGGCGTTCCCACACTTCCCGAGGAGGTCAAGGAGTTCCATCAAAGAGCCAAGTCGAGGTCCTTTAGAAACTTAGGAAGTGATGGAGTCGGTCTGTCGAACAAGTTCCAGAGGCCTTTCCTGCTTCCCATCTGACCAAATGTAACTGGACCTCACTTGATCTCTTATGCTGGCCTCTGTGTGAGTGAGACCTGACTCCCAAGTGCTGACCTCAATGTCTTGGACCCTTTGCTAGAGTCAGACTGTATTTCCTCCTAGCTTAGCTGAAGTATTCACCAACCTAAAGCAATGCTAAGCTGCACAGCTGCTACCCAAAATCTACACTGGAACCAACTCTGAGTGTCACAGAACCTCGCAGAGCCACTCAGATCCTGACAGGAAGCCTCACCAGATTCAACACAGAACAATGCAGAGCTTTGCAGATGTTATGTTATTTACATTTTTTGTTAGATCTGTATCACATAGCCTCCTTGCCAAAGTCTGCACTGGATTCAGTTCCAAGCGACACACAACCCTGCAGAACTGTGCAGCTCCAGACTGAAAGCCCCACCGGATCCTACTCTGAGCAATGCAGAACCTTGTAAAGTCATGCCACACAGTTCTCACATCTAAGTCAGAATGTAACACTTTCAGCAGGCCAAGCAACGTGCTGTATCTGGACTGCACTCTATCGCAGTTGGCCTGAACTTGTGACTTTGTCGCAGTTCGGTGCAACAAGATACCCACAGTTGACATTTTGCGCATCTTGGAGCTACTTTTTTCCAAAAACCTAAAATACTCATAACTCCGGTTCTACTGATTGGATTTGACACTGTGTATTAAACCGAAATAAAGTTGATTGAATGAATGAATGAATGAATGATTGGATTTTTATCATTTTGGTGTCATTTTATTTAATGAACGTACCTTTATTGTGCTCAATAGGTTTGGGATTTTTCTTGTATTATGTTTTCACTTTATTACAGCTTGCGGGCTGCATTAATACTTTAGACATTACCTCTAAGTTAAGCCTGGCTGATTTTGTGCCAATCTGCCAGAGGGTTAAGCACCGGTTAATTTAGTGTATTTTGTGGTTCACCCTGACAAGGATACAATGATTGTGATTATTATTTGAAGTGGGTTCTCATCCCCTTCAACCAATTATCCAATTTCTTGCATTTTCAATTTCTTACACCACACTATTTACAATGGACCATGTAATGACTTTTATATTTTGGGTTGAACGAAAAAACAATAATAACCCCCACAACCATGATAAAAAAACTCCAAGAGTGTAGGACTCATTATTTTTTTTTGGGGGGGGGGAAGAAACAAACATAATTTAGAACTTTTCTTCTTCTTCTGAAAAAAACAGAAAAATGTTAAAAGTTTGGTGAACGGCCGTGAAAACTGACAGTCGCCGTCCACCAAATGTTTTGTAACATCACCGTGGTTTCTTTCAATATACAAAGCAAACACAACGAGATAATGGAAGGACCACTGAAACTTTTCAGCCACTCACACCAAATCACAGATCTGGGTTGAATCAAAATCGTTCTTTAGCCCACTTCGCCACCCCAGTTCAGACCCAGCAATGTGCAAATCAGTCTTGACCCTGTGCTTCATGGGAACAGTCCAGCCCAAACTCCCAAGCCAGGTCTTTTAATATACAGACATGACCACTAAACCGGTAGTCAGCCCGAACTGCCAAGCGGGTCTTTTAATATAAAGACATGACCACTGAACCGGTGGTCAGGCCGAACTGCCAAGCCGGGTCCACTGAACCGGTGGTCAGGCCGAACTGCCAAGCCGGGTCTTTTAATATATACAGCCATGACCACTGAACCAGTGGTCATCTCTAACAGAGACAGACAGTAGTTCACTAGGATGGTGAATGTAATGTCCTGCGCCACCCTAACAGTCTCATCCGTCAAAGAGTAACTCAGGCTCTTTGTCATCTTTCAAAAATATTGTCAAATCCACCAAAGTATGTTTTTCAGGTAAACATACCACAGGCATAAATAAAGTCGCGGTCAAGGGCTTCATCCACACGTATCTTAATACATTACAAATAAAACTGCTAAGCGTTTTTTCGAAATTTCTGTCGGTTGAAGATGTCACGCATTAAATGGAGCAATAGGTAGCCAACAGTTTACCTTTTTCATCAGTATGGATTACTGCATTCACCCGACCATCACAGTCATTTGCTTTTCTTAAAATTGCATAACTTTTAAAGAAAAATAATTTATATTCTTTGTTTACACAGTTTAAAGGTTTGATGACATTTTCTTTTTGTGTCTCACAAAATGTATTATTTATTATCAAACATTTTGTCTGTGAAGCTTCACAGAGGTCGCTTCAAGCTCATCAATAAATGATGATGTATGGGGAGTGCATACCCAGGGCTGGGTGGGTGTGGAGAAGTTTGAACTCTGCAGCCCAACCACTGTGCGAGCTTGTGAGGTCAGCATTCCCTCATCTGTCACTGGGAAAATCTTGCTAAATTCAGTGTTCTTCAGCCTCGCCCATCCCTATGGAAACAAACTGGGTCAGGGTGAGGTTTGAGCGCAGTGTGGAGTGATAACAAACATTAGATTCTCACTGCAGTCACTCTTGGCATTAAAACCACAGCAAAGGATAATAGAATTGTTAGTATTGGCAGGGGAACACGGGATTGGTGCAGTTCATTCTGATTTGTATAGGAGATTATCAGTGTGGAGCAGGCGACATGCCCTGTTTAGTTTGTGCACTAAATATGCCTGCCATCTTACCTTCAATGCCACTTTATTTCAATGTCAACGATTGCTAATTCTTAACTAAGCAAACACTCTGCTGTACCCCCCTTTGTTAACCATCATGTTCTCAGTCATTTGTACAGAGATAAACATCTGTTGAGCACACCTATACACTGTTTTGCACTGTGCCCTTTTTGATGAGAAAACAAATACTTTGTGTTGCCTCACGACTTCCATATTTTCATGCACCACCTATGCTACTTATGTGGTGTGGCTGTTACTATGGTATGTGCCTAATTGACCAACCCATAGAGGTATTAAAGTATTTGCCTAGTGCTCAAACTCACAATGGGAAGTAAAGTATTTTCTGTAGTTGAGGCTACGTTCTGAAACAAATGTCCTGACTTACTGATATTGGAACCATCTTTAATGAGATTTCGGAAAGATCTGAGATTTTCTGTTTCAGTTTTGTCTGAGTGTGACAGTGGTAAGTGGCCACTCCAGCGATTTGATATATTTAAGGTTAATGCACTTTATAAATCCTACATAGACTGCAGTGCAGAAAAATAGGAACTGCCAGTGGTGTGTGTGTAACATAGAGTGTGAAGACTCATTTACACTCAGAGAGATGTGCTGAGGGGACATTTTCAAATATCAAAACTATTGCATTTTTTTTTTAAAGAGATCTTTTCATGCAATGCTTACTATGGAAAGCAAGCTGACTTGAGGTTATATGTAAAAATATTAAGGGCCTGATTATAGGCCGGCCAGTGTATTTCGGCTCATGCGTAAAGTCCTGTTTACTCACTGCTGAGAATTAAGAGTTGGAAGGTATCTAGTAACTATTGGATGTGCTAAATACCTCAACCTTCATAACATTTTGGCAGGTCAAAAAAGCCTACGGTTTTTCCTCTATCATCCAGATTTCGTTGCATTAAACACCAAAATCTACATGATTTTCCCCAGCGTGGTCCCCTTGTGTTGACTGATGGGACAGTCGCAGGAGTCCTGCTGGAGAACGCCGGACTCAAAAACAAAATTTTGAAAGTAGTAAAATGTGGGGTTGTGGTCTGTAGCACGTTGGCTGGTTGGAGCATTACTGACCACCCATGGGATGGACGCAGTGCAAATAAAAATGAACTATAACAATACCTACACTCTACTAACCAAAACAGGGAAGTTTACATCTTAATTCTAGCATTTTAACATGATCACAGACGGGTGTTTTGGGAGAAATGTTGTTGAATCACGCCTGTATTCTTTCCACTGACTTTGTGCCATGTCTCATAGTTTAAAAGACACATAGATGATGGGCAGAAAGCAGAACAAATCAAACCTTCACCCCCAGTCAAGAGATTTGTATGAAATCCATTGTTCTTGTGCTCACCAGGCCACCCCAATTTAGAGCCAGCCATATGCAAATCAGCCTGGACCCTGTACCTTAAGGGAACAGTCCAACCCGAACTGCAAAGCCAGGTCCTCTAAGGACCAGAAACAAGCATTGTGGGACGGGTTTCGGAGCTTCACCCCTCATCAGTAAGGTTAGCTTAAATCTAGTGGCAAAGTGAGCAAGGGACCCACATCTGGATATATAGGGCAAGAAAGAAAAAGACACACAGATGATGGACAGAATGCAGAGCAAATCAAACATTCCCCTTTAAAAATGTTGTTGAATCATGCCAGTATTCTTACAATGACTTTGTGGCATGTCTCATAATTTCGCATTCAAAGATTGGCATTATCAAGGCACTCATTTCAACTGAATGCATCTTATAACACAACTACTATAACTTTGGTTTGTGATTTTTTTAAAGGTTGCATGGACCCCTATTATGTAATTCATTGTGCTTTACAGAAAAGTATAACTATCTCAAGTAGATCAACCCGCAAATTCCAATGGGCCTGGTAACAGATTTTACCAAGTCCATCACAATCTCAGTTACAATATTTCACACAGAGATATCAGCTGGTGAAAGGAGCGAAAATCTCCATGTGTAACTCTGGGGTAAAACATGTAGGAATTGGCACAAAACCACCAACTGCTGCATGTTATTCCCAAAAATATTGTAATCCCAGTACTTTTCCAGGCCCAAAATTATCGGGACCTCATTTTGAGGAGTGCAGTAATGGATAGCCTGCCAAAAAAATTCAAAATTAGAAAGATTTGATTGGGTAGTTTATAAAAACCATTGCAGAAAAAAATACATAACAATATGCAAAATATACAAACCAATCTAGTAAAATACCCATATAAAACTATAATTCTACATAATTAAGACAGCATTAACTTTGCAACGCCGTAGTAAGACTACACAAATGATTGTTCTGCTGCTGTAAGAAATGTAATTATCCTTATTAAAAGTGATTTTTTCCAAATTGGCAACTTAAGGCTAATGCTAAAATATATGTGATCTTTAAGATTTCACTAATCGCAAATCGATTCGCATATTTTTAAAATGTTACTTTTTAACAAATATTCGCGTTACTGGCTTTGTGGATTGCGAACACCACCAAAGAGTCAAATGTAAAATGTATAAACAAATCTCTAGACCCTATCACCAATTCAGCCTTTTGTACAACTTTTATATTATCAACTTTTGAACATCTTGGCATTTCCCAATGCTTATAACCATGTGTTACATTCTGTAAAAAAATAGTATGAACTATACAAAACATTTATTGTTTGCCAAAACATTGCAATCGTCACAATCACAGCAAAGATTGACAACTGTTTTACAAGATCGAAAGGTGGACTCGAGCCAGGGCTTCTTTTCATTAACCAACACATTTAAAATATATATAATATGTGGTATGGACTCCAAAGACTTGGAACATAAATTGCACAGACCTAACTTCACCTGGAAATGACTCCAGTGTCGTCTATATTCCCCTAATGGAATGAGCAGGGATTGCAGCAAGATTATTTTGTGTGTCATTGTATGTCCATCGGACGGATGTACGGCATTACGACGCGTACTTTTACAACGCGTGCCGTTACAACGCGGTTTTTTCAACGCAAGCCGTTACCACGACTTGCGTTGGAGGGGGTGCGGACTTAGGAATTTTTTAATTTACTATTCCAACACCAGCCTACGTACAGTAGGGAAGGTGTTGGATAGTAAATTAAAAAATTCCTTGTCCTGCAGCGCCCTCCAGCGCAAGTCGTGGTAATGACTTGCGTTGAAAAGAGCGCGTTGTAACGGCACGGCGGTGTAACAGCCGCGCCGTAAAGGCTGTTCACCCCATCGGATACTCCCAAATATTCCTTGACCATCATGTTCTGGCAAGAGGCTATAATATAGCAGGAGTTCTTTCTCGAATTGAATTCCTGATAATCCGCCAATCTGTGAATTACAATGACTTGATCAGCTGTGCATACTTCAAAGCAAGAGAAAGATTGTGGGCTATTTCAAGCCGCTCCAGCCTCCTCAACGTCTGTTGTTTTCTTGATGTATTTAAGTCATTGACTATGTCTGTGGCCTATTCGTGACATAGATAATTCCAGATGAGAGACTTCAACGACTCAGGTACAGGACTTTTTATGCCGTGCCGTGCTAAAGATTCATTAATGGCTTTATTACTGGTCAGTAGCGGCTGCTACCAAACAGGGTAGCGGGGCGGAGGGACGGTGGGATGGATTGAGGAGGGTGGGAAATAATGAAATTAAAACAATAGAACCTACCTTTTACCACTGGCCGCCACCTCTTCTTCCTCTGCCCTCCTGTCTGAACTCGCCAAGAAGCACACCGCCTCCAAGAATTCCCTGACCAATCACAACGCTGCCTTAGCATCATTGTGATTGTTCTGAGTGCCGATCGCTCAGATAGGGGCTTGCGGGCTGTGCCTATTCTCCACGCAGGCTGTGATGCAGCCTGCATGGAAAACATGAACAGTGCGAATAACACTTTGGACGGCCCGAGACGGCCGGCCAAAGCGTCATGCGCACTTTAGGTGCTGCCACCACTCCTCCCCCTGTGACGCAGGGAGCCCATTCCCAACCGTCTACTTCAACTGGAAGCTGAATAAAAAAAACAAAATAATAATAACAAACGTGGGGCGACGCTCCTCCGCATTAGCAAATGAGCGACCACTGTTACTGGTACTTGTTGTCTCAGAACACTAAATACTAGCCTCAATTTGGAGTGACGCATTGCGTTTAGGAGACTAAAGACTTTCCTGAACAATTCATACTAAATTAAATCTAGCTACGTACTAAGCTTTTTAGGGAAGGCCTGTACTTTGGAAAATGCAGGAATTTTACCTTCATGGTGTGAGTTGCAGAGGGGTGTTGATGATAAGTATACCCCATACAGGACTACAATCAGTGAGGAGCTTTTCCACTTGAGCTTGACAAGATGGTACCTTGGTGAGCAAAAATCACTAAGCCAGGTCCTGAAGTAATTGAGGTTATAGTATTTTACAGTTGATCCACCTTACCCAGCTGCCATGTAACGCAAATGTTGTGAGTTCCAGCAAGCACCATTGTTTTTGCTTTCCATCTACTGACCACTTTCCTATTTCTACAATTGTATCTGTCCAGGACAGAGTATTTTCTGCAGGGTGACTAAACCAACCACAGCATCTGTGTACTCCATCACTTGTGTGTAATGACAAGACAAGTTAAAAGGAAAGGAGTTGTAGATGGTCAGTAGAGTAGAGCCTGGAAAGCAGAAGAGTTAGTAGGCAACACTGTTTCAGCCCCCTATGCTGACAACAGTACACCTTTTACCTGAACCCATGTGCCATCACATTATTCCTTTATTGCTCTAAGTAGACTCTAGTCAGTTCCCTACTCCTAGAGATTCCTTGGTAGCAATGTGATCACAGATAGCACGATTATTTCGAATACATGCCAATAGTCTTGCCCCGATGGTGCATACATAGTGGGTGCCAGCAGTCATCGAGTTTGGTATTGTGTATGGTGCTGCACTAAGGCCGAAACAGTATTTAATAGAATAAAGGGATGTATCTTTCAGCTCTTGAGGGGTTAGCCACTGTTTATTGTTTTATGATGATGTTGGTGCAAATTAAGCCAATCCCTTCTAACCTTAAGCTTCTGTGAGACTCACCCAAAATCGAGTCAATATATAAAAAGTATATGTGAGTGACCCAACAGTTTGGTTTGACACTGATAGCATTACAAGGTACAACCACTCATTCATTTACAAACACCCAAGTCATCTTTGATCATAGGACTTGACAATGTCCTTAACATGCACCTAATGTGCCTTAATATGTTTTTTTTGCAACCCACGTGCTGAGTAATGCAGTGGTGATTTCTGTCCAAGGGCGCAAGGGTTCCGGCCCCTTTACATTCTGTAAAAACAAATCAATCATAGCAATGCTCTTATGTTGTTTTTAATAAAAAAGAATACCCGATGTAAGTTTCCATAATGCGGGACACTGTCTGCCCCGCTCACCGATACCTGCGTTGTTGCAGGACATGTAGCGTGATTCTCACTGCATGCATTAACTAAGTTGCGTCCCTGGGAGTGCCCAAAGTTTAAATATTTGCTGGGCTGAAAATCTCACAGCCCTGAGACCTGTGAGGTCATCAGCTCGGCTAAGATCTACCATCAATGCCCAGTCTCAACCCCCTGATGGCTTGGAGATAAAGTTAACTCCGGGCATTTTAGATACAAGCCTCCATATCAGTCAGGAAGTGGAGAGCATTGTCACCCCACCATTTTACAGGGTGTTGGGTGCGACCTCAGGGTGGGACCCCACCCTGTGAAAAGTTGGGAAAGGGTGTGATAGGCGGGAAGCCAAGAAATGAATGGAGCCTGCGTGGACTCGACTTATAGTGAGGCTGCTTCCCACGCATGAATCTGTTAATCCTGGAGTGGACACCATTTTAAGAAGACTGCGTGTATGTCTCTGTTGAGCCAGCCACATGATTTACAACAGTGCTGGCCGCTTTCTCCTAATGGCTGCTTGCGCACAGTACTGCGGGTTGATGTCAGGACTTGTGGGCGCCATGTGTGGTGTGTTCCCCTGGCCAGGTAAGGTTAAAAAGAAATTGACAGCTGCTGGTCCTGGGCTAGGACAATTTTGTTTGTAGTATCGTTTAGTCAATGGACTGATGCCAGGATACATTTTTGATCTTGGCAAGGCCTGAATGTGGGGGGAGCGAGGTGTTCTGTAGGCCTTGGGAGAGAGCACAGCATGTTTCCTCAGGACTATGAATGTATGGGACTTAGTAAGTGTAGCGCGAGGCGTGGTGCCAGGCTGGTCAGGGCGGAGCTACTTAACAAACACTTAACATATATGCGTTCTTGCATAACCCTTGTCATAGTTACTTTGCATGACGTACTTGCAGAGGTACGTGTAAGACAGTGTGGTTTGTTTGCCTATAAAATGGGAAGAAGGGGCTCACTGTCAACAGCTCTTTCAGTGATGTCTTCCAGCTGCCTATGAATAATTATTTGTAAAGCCAAGTTGTCAGCATTTGGTTTGCAACATGCTCTTTGTCAGTATTGTAATTGTGTGCTACTGCTGCAATGGAGGCCAACCATGCTGACTTGGCAGTATTCACCTTCTGTCCTCTTTCTATGTCCGTTAGTCAGTGCTGCTCGTCAGTTAGCTCCAAGGCCCCTCCGCACTCGCAGCTCCCCTTTCTGAATCTTGTTGTTTCGCCTGCCTCCTGGGCCTACCAATGAGTACCATTTCAGTTGCTCCGGTCTGTGCAGCTCAGTAAATAGCAGGCCACACTGCGCACTTGCTCAAGGTGCACTTTCACTGAGATAGTCAAAGTGCGCCTTCGGGAGTGCTAAAAAGATAACGTCCTGTTTCTTCAGACATTATTTACTTTCAGTCATTTTTAAACTTGTTTATAATCTTGTGTGTCATTTACAATAGGTGAACATGGCATATACACCCAGTTTGCATATTTCTCCATAGAGGAGTGTTCAATGTATTGCTCGCCTTTACATAGTACTCAGGTTCTTAGGGGGTTGCTTCAGGGTGCTTAGAAATTATGTGTTCACCACAAGCCTCTGAAATTCCATGTTTGTCTTTAATGTCTCCTTGCCATCACTTTGGTGAGTTTGAATTTCAAATGACAACAAAAAAGTCTAGTTTCTTAAAGGAACTGCTCCATTTCTGAAGCTGTATGGTGGGTGATCAGGGCACAGGGTGATGATTCTGTCTTCTGAGATAGGTTTACACGTATGGAGTCAGATGCACCTTGCAACGCATGAGATCACCACATATATGTAAAATAAGTCATTACTTCGTGTGCGCACGCTAGAGAGGGGACTGTCAGTTGGAGCTCACTGGGGCACTTTTGTCAAAAGCAGCAAAACCCTTAGGACCGCTGACCGTCGGGTCCCACACGCCAGCTGTGGTGTCTGCGCCTCACTTCAGTTTCTTGTCTGGGCTGGCCTGTTGCTGAAGGCCTCTGTAGTTGTGCTAACTTAGCCCTGTCTCCTTGTGTTTGACCCTGAGCTATCCTCTCACCGTAGTCTCTCTTCCTCTTGAGAGGAGGCCCTTGAAACACAGTCTTGTGCTCCAGAGACACTGTCACTCTCCCACTCGTTTTTGTGTCTTCCTTTTTCCATCCCCCTACCTTTCTCCCCCCGTTCCTTCCCGCTCTGGTTAATGTTGTTGACAGATTTAGTTACAGTTTGGCAGAGGGGATACTCAGTCACAACATGGTGAATAGATCTGTCGCATTACAAGCGCATTATAGCTAAAGGCACAGAAATGTTGTACAAAAAAAGGCACAGAATATTGTATCAGTTAATTTGCTGTCACATAACCCCTTTGAGAGTGCCTCCATGTGTTTGTGCTACTGAATATTGACATAAAGAATATCGGTGTACAAGAATATTGATGACAGAGTATCGAGTGACAAAATATCGAAGGGTAAGTGCATATGTAGGCAAGTATAGATTTACTATTCCTAATGCCACATCTATGTACCTTGAAACTATATGTACCACGTAGAAACATAAAGGTGGAGTTAGGTACACAAAATTTCAACTCACGTGTCCATATTTTTTCAATATCATATCTTTTTTTCAATATTTTGTCCTTGATATGGATAACCCTCTTTATTTTGACGTCAATATTTAGTGTACACCCTCCATCCCAATATCATTCAACTTTTATAACAGATTTGGTCAACCCAGAAAAGACCATTTAAATAAATCTAATAAATATTTGTAAGTCATCTCGCAGAAAGGTTGATTTGATATTAAAATGTAGGCAGCGCGCACATCCTCCTCCCTCTTTTCCAGACCCATGAACTCTAATTTATTTTTCTTGTCAGTCACTTTTTTCCATCTCATCACTATCCCCTGAGAGAAGTAATATGTAATCTGAAAACAACTGTGCCTCTTCCCATATTATTCTGTCATATTGCTTCGATGTTATGCATAGTAATATTTAGCATTACATCAAGCCTGATTTTTGTTTATGTTGAAGATCTGTCTGGTGACCAGAGTGCATTTCTTTCCCTCCCTAGAAAGACAGAATTTGCTTTTCATTAAGACAAATAACGCTTGAAAGCTCATTTGACCTGCGTGGGTAGTAGGGGTGTTGTGCTTCTCTTTAATTTTTTTAGATTAACTGTTGACTATGTGAAACACAGTGACCAGCAAAACTGAAAATAAGAAGAAAATCTGCATAGAAAACCAACAGACCCAAATGTAATCCTCTCTGTAGCTGATAGCGGTTTTTGACATCATGTCTTTGGCAAGGTGTAATATGTTATTATCTGTTTGGAAAATATGTGAGGCAACCGTTACAAAACTTTAATATTTGTATTTTTTTATTTACATAACATGTAACTTTGAACTCTAGGTACACTAGCACTGGGAATCATTGGAAAGCAGAAAACTAAGACAAATAAAATAATGTGAAGCAATAAACAGAGAGCAAGCAGACCAGGATGCTTACAGAAAGGGTTTGTCTTTAAAGCTTCCAAAAGGCTAGAAATGGAGAGGAGATGTAGAGGCATACTAATCCGGGGTGTGAATGCTCTACTGTCACGAGAGCGCCAGAAATGGATTTCAGAGGTATCCTGGGTTTCATTAGAGACAACACTTGTAGGGGTCTTTTGCAGGGCCTGATCGCCCATAAAATCGATTTAAAGAAAATACATTGCATTCCTGGGAGGTAAAACAGAGAGAGGAGACCCTCTGAATCACAGCAAAACTTGTGCAGAACGCAATCATTAGCCATGTTTTCCATTTTCTGGAGCTTGGTTACCCAGGACCCTGCTTGCCCCAGATATAAGACGTCACTATAGTCTAAAGTGTTACCAATGACGATAGCATGATGGTCAGCTGAAGGAAACAATAGGATGTTTTGGCGCAAGCTGAGCGGCAAATGCATGGGGCTCAAACTGTTTCTACCTGAGCGTCAAATGAGAGATCTTACTCAAGATGACACCCAGTTTTTTGCCTTGGCGATCCAAAGGCTAGTGCAACAGGAATAACCATTCTATAAATCAAGACCCCTGTCTTCTCAACATTTCACCATAAATCAAGACCCCTGTCTTCTCAACATTTCACCATCTATTCATGGATGTCGAGCACACAGTCTCTGAAACAGTCAATTGTATTGTAAGTTCATGGTGAAACTTCACCAGGAACTAGGTATCATACAAATGGTACATTTGTTGATCCTCTGTGCACTCAAAATATGACCAGCAATTGATCACCCAGGAAAGCATGAAAAACTATAAACCAGCAAGACCCACTGTCCTTGACCATCCTTTACATGGACACAGTCGGCAATGTCAAAGGCCGTGGAGAGAGCAAGTAAAACTGTGTTGTCTGTTTGGCCTTATCTCTAGTTGCCTGCATTGTTCCATCACTGCCAACAACACCGTTTCTGTGCCAAAGTTTGATTTGAAACTGGGACCAGATAAGGGCATCCTGGGTCAGGAGGTTAGATGTTTTTCCATAATCTCATATATGAGGAGAAGAAGTCTGGTGGGCCTATAACTGTTCAGGACAATTTGGTCCACACGTTTTATGTGGGAATGAGTGGCTACCCCCCTTTTTCAGACTTTGGGTACAATAATAAAGGCCAGATATTAAGTTGAAAAGGGCTCTCTTCTAGTCAATGCTGGTGAAAGGTGAAATTGAAGTAATGACATTTATGACCACATTAAGAGTCTATTAGAGCTTGTCCCGAGAAGGATACCATCCCTCCATTTTATGAGTTGCCTGGTGATCCTGAACCCACAATTCCCAGGTGGGGGAACAGAGGGCCTGGTTTTTGCCCAAGGCAAAAATGCACAGGGGGCTGGACCAACACATCTAACACCACTGAGGGCGTCATGCAAACATGCTTCCAACAGCTCCAAATAATCCTGCCTGTCCTTGACGCCATCCCCTCGCCCACCCCATGAATCGCATTGCCTCCACCTCCCATTTACCACCTGCTTTGAGCAGGTGGCTAATGAGAGTGAGAGCGGGCCCACTGTTAGGATTTGAATAAGAGCTGGCATGTATATATTGATCAAGGACCAAATCTTCATGCCATTGCCCATTCCAGATCCATTAACTTGTGGAGCTTGATAGATATACCATTTCTTAATTCCTGCTCCAGTATCTCCAAACGTCAGGATCTCGTAAAAAGGTTGTAGGTGTCCAGCAGTATGTAAGGATGAGGACATGCACAATTCCTGAAAAATACGTAGCTTTAATCAAGGATAAATCTCCGGCTTCAGTTTTTCGTTCCTCTCAACTCAGCTTCCTTCCTCTCAACCCTTCCACGAGGATGTCACATTCGATTTTCCCCCACATCATCAGCATTATAGCATCACCACACATCTCCCCTTTAATATACTTCACGAACAATTTGTTAATACAAATTTATATACTACATTCAGACAAGTTCCACTTTTACCTCCTGGCATACTATTTAACAACATAAATACCCCCAACATGTAATCTATTAACCTTGCACACATTTCTCAAACTCCAGGTAGACCCATCCTCTAAAACAGCTACACTAAATTTGACTTATCTAACCTTACACAGCATAGAAAACTTACTGTTACCCTTACGAACTAAACCTTTTTTCTCGACTACCCAATCACTATTCTCCACACAGGTCTTCTTTCCTAGGCCTGGGCGGAGTTTGCAGAGTTTCACACAGCAGAACTCTGCGAAGAGGCAGAAAAACTCTGCCCGCTCCGTGTCTCTGGCCAGTGGTATTCTGTTAAGTTGCGCTACTCGCACTGATTTTTATGCAGCAGGAGTTTGTCTTGTGCTGTGAAATCAGCGTGAATGGCACTATGCATCGCGCCAGAGAGTGCTGCTGCTTTCTGCCACACAAGTAGACATTCTGCTCAAGCTACAGCTTCCTCAAAGCAAGCTGTGGATTTTCTCAACGCAAGCAGTGGCAACCTGCTGTGACCAACCGCATTGAGGAAGCTCGCCGGGAGGAGTCCTAGCATGATTTGTTCTTGCAAGTGCTCGCCAACTTAATGAGCGCAGAGTGGGCAAAACTCTGCGTACTCAGCCGGCAGAGCAGAATTCTTAGCCCACCCATATTCTTTACACTTTTCATCTTTTTAAAATATTGTTCACTTTTTATCTGCATTTCCCTGATTCTTCTTAATGTCCTCACAATCAACCCACACATTCTTTTTCCCACTCAACCACCCAATACATTCCTTCCTTCTAGGATCTCTTCCTTCCAAGGATACAAATGGTGATAAACCAATTACTGAATGCAGAGCTGTCCTTTGTGCTCAAATCATCTTTCTCAGCTCCTTTCTACATGGAAGCCGATTGGCTAAGGACAGCTGAATATTCTCAATCACTAGATGATTTACTCTTTGTAATAACCCATTAGCCTGGGATCTAAAGAGAGCTATACTTTACTGAACTATTCCAATTCTGACAAAATAACTGGTCAATTCCTTAGAGACAAATTGCACTCCATTGTATCCCTCCTTCCATAAAAACGTCCTGTATAAATTCAATCACACCAGCAGTATTTACCTGCCTCATTGTTTTCATAATAAACAACTTAGCATGGTAACCCGCAAGCAGGGTCGGACTGGCCGTAGCGGGCACCAGGCATTTCCCCGGTGGGCCGCTAAGGCTGGCCGATTTTGGGCCCCGGGGGGCCGTTTTTGTTACAGGGTTGTTTTGGCACCAAAGCTGCAAAATCGGCCCCTGTAACAAAATCGGCCCTGGCAAACAGTTCGGCTGCTCTCAGGGGGGGCCAGCTGAGCACTTTGCCACGGCCAATTTTTTTTCCCAGTCCGGCCCTGCCCACAAGTACCAACATGTATTTATTCCTTGATCTTAATCTTGCTATAGGCCCAAGAAAATCACTAGCTAATCTTTATTACGGTCTCTCGGACAAACTGTTCACTCCAGCGGCAGTTGTCTTACTACCTTAGCTTAATCACTGTTAGCACACGCAAAACAATTCTTCACCATCTCCTCAATATCTTTATCCACGCCATTCCCACCAGAATGACTGTCTTACTTTTCTTTTTGTCACACCAAGCCCCAGTGTTAATAATGTGCCTGTGGACTCCACTAGGAGGGGCAATTTGATTCCTCCTCATCAACCTCCCTCCCAGTAGACTCAACTCATCTCTTATATTGAAAAAGTCACTTAGGGGCATATTATCAAGGGGGTTTATCTCCGCTTTTTTGGCTTTAAAAGCCAAGAAAGCGGAGATAAAATTATCTCCCTATTACCAAGCTGTCGCTAACACCAGTTAGTGACAGCTAATAGGAGATAGCGACCATCTTGGGCCCCGCTTTGCATGTCAGTGATATTTATCACTAATGACATGCAAAGTGGGCGTGCCAAGATGTTAGCGACTGGAAACAGTCGCTAACATCGCTATCTCCTATTACCAACTTTTGGAGATATTCGCGCTAAGCGCGAATATCTCCAAAAGCTAACACCTGCCCTGAGCAGTTCTTCACCATGTTATCCAATGGGAGGTGGATAACATGGCTAAGAGCATTTGCTCGATAATGCATGAATATCGCTGACTTTTCAGCGATATTCATGCATTGCGGCCGTTTTTTATCGCATTTGCGATAAACCTTGCTAATAGCAAGGTTTATCTGCGATAAAAATCGCCGATGTGCGGCGATAATTTTTGTCTCTAAACAAGTTAGAGACAAAAATTATCGCTAGTTGTTGGTAATATGCCCCAACGTTCTTTAAGAAGTTGGCACCGTACAAGACCGCAAGGTTAAAAGAAACAAAATATCGAGAAAAGCATTATTGCAAGCAGATTCTGACCGTGCACAATCCCCTAACAGTGGTATGAGTGGAAGTAACAAAAAGAAGACACTCAGATTCACCAAAACCTTATGATGTGGAGTTCGAAAAATCAGAAGAACTTCAGAAATAATATGAAATAAGGACGTTTTACTACAAGGCAACTACCCAGTGCCGTCTAATAGGAGAAATCTTATATTTAGTCTTGATAAAGATGGTATACTATTGAAAGACAAGCCATCGAAACGCATCGACGCCAAACAAATTGCACAATCAAGTAATCAAGCTTATCCTGTGTATAGCAAGAATCAAATGTGTCCAGGATTGGGTTTTTGAATTTCTGACACTTGATGTGCAAATTTTGATGACAAACTACACTGTCTTTTGTTAGTCTCTCCCACTCTTTGTGTTTTTATAATTGATAAATTGTATGGTACTGTTTTATTTAGGTTGGTATCTTTTGTTCATAATTTTTTTTTGATGATTTAGAACTGTGACAATTTTAGTATAATATGCCAATGGAATGTTAAATTGTTTTACTGTGCATTGTTTATGTTTTTAATATACAAATAAATTTGGTATAATTTTTATACATACATATATGTTTTGTCATACTTGTCTAATAGTAATGTCCAATATTAACATTTGGGCCTGATTTGTTAGTAATCTTGCCTGGGATTTTTTTGATTTTACTGTTGAAAAGTAGCCTATTCCCCTGGTGCAGGGGGGTCTCTCTGTGTTATATTTAACACTTCTGTACCACACATACATAGATACATAGAGGAATAATGCTCTAAGAATAGTTTTTGTGCAGGAAGGTGTGTTATCCAAAAACGATTCTGACCACACAGCAGACACCCTTGCATTGTGGCACAAGGGTGAATGGTTTGACTCTAAACAGGCAGAAGTGAAGCAGCGATACGAGATGCAACGCAACACTGCAACTTCCATTGATGCCGTGCTTTGTGTCAAAGTTTAGTAAATCTGGCTCTCAGTTTCTTCTGTAAGTCAATTTACAACGTGTTACTTTTCTGATATCTTTTACCCTCAGCATTGCAGTCCTCATAGACATCAGAATAATTAGTTAAATACATAAGGATCTCTCAGGTTTCATTAGAATGAATTATAACTAGAGTGCACTCCCTCAATTAAATTTTGAGAATTAGGCAATGTCATACTATATCAGCTATGATGTTTTAATCGCATTTTCATTCTGCAAGCCTGAAAAGTTAATCTCAGAAGGGTATGTGTCTAGCACTGTTAGGCTATCAGAAGAAAATTTGTTTAGACATGTAGCAGAAAATATTACAGAGCAAGAATACTTCTCATTAGGAACACAATGTACACTCATGTACAACCTTTCCTCTGAACATGATTTTAATTTCCTAAATGGATTATAATACTAAATCAACTTTTCAGGTTACTATAGTGACCATAAAAGTATTTTAAAATACAAATATATATTAA
This sequence comes from Lissotriton helveticus, assembly GCF_964261635.1. NCBI lineage: Eukaryota > Metazoa > Chordata > Amphibia > Caudata > Salamandridae > Lissotriton > Lissotriton helveticus. The sequence continues at coordinate 640,414,147 of NC_136071.1, read as the reverse complement.
TTAAAATATAAATGTAGATATAAATATATATATATATATATATATATATATATATATATATATATATATATATATATATATATATATATATATATATATATTCACTGAAAAAACCATAGGTTATAGACCATATATAGTTAGGAATTAGCATTTAAAAAACCTTATTTTACTCACACAAAACCATTGAAATTCCATATATAGTTAGTTGCACTAACTATATATTGCGCACCCGCAATCCACTGCTGATGATGTCACATATTACATCATTCATGACATGGTCAGTGACATCACTGATGACATCACTGATGACATCTCAAATGACATCACTGATGACAACATCCAGTGACTATGTTTCTGTAAAGTTAAAATATGTCTTACATATTGAAGAATGAGTGGATGTATAAGTGTCTGGACGAAGGATTTAGTAGGTGCATGACTGAATGTATGAGTGAGTGATTAAATGTGTCTCACTGAGTGCATGGGTTAGTGACTAAACTGTCTTAATTTGTGCATCATTATGTCTGTTGTTCTGTAAACTGCTGCATGTGTTGATCAGTAGCTATATGAGTAACTATATGGGTTATTGATTGATTGCCCAAGTATTTGCATGGGAGACTGAGTGTGTGTGTGGCTGGATGGGAGGTGTGTGACTCTGTACAGATCAATGTGTACTTGTATCAATGATTGTATAAGAGAGTAAGTATGTGTTAGTATATGGTTGAAAACGTAAGGTGCTCTATGTTTAACTGTATAGAGTAGAAAATGGAAGTGTGATTGATTCTTTACAGGACTGACTAGGTGTGTGAGTAACTCCATGGATGAGTGGCAGAGTGTGAGTGTCTGTATAGGTGTATGAGTGCATATGATTGTGTTGTAAACATGAGTGATTGTATGTATGAATGATTGTATGGGTGAATGAGTGAATGTGTGTGTAGACGTAGGAATCAGTGAGTACGTATGTAGTAACTAGTATTGGTGTGTCAATGGTTTCAAAAATTACACTCTGTTTTTAACACTGGGTGAAACAGAGGTTATATTAAAATGTGAGGAGATGCATTGTATTGTCACATGAATGATATCATCAGTGATGTGATCATTGATGTCAAGTGAGATGTCATCAGTGATGTCATTTGAGATGTCATCAGTGATGTCATCAGTGATGTCACTGACCATGTCATGAATGATGTAATATGTGACATCATCAGCAGTGGATTGCGGGTGCGCAATATATAGTTAGTGCAACTAACTATATATGGAATTTCAATGGTTTTGTGTGAGTAAAATAAGGTTTTTTAAATGCTAATTCCTAACTATATATGGTCTATAACCTATGGTTTTTTCAGTGAATTTTCAAGGTTTTGTAAATGCTAATTCCTAACTATATATGGTCTATAACCTATGGTTTTTTCAGTGAATTTCAATGGTTTTTTAATAGCAAATATCATAAGCTGTCGAATGTCAAGTACGTGGTAAGAATTTTTTTTTTCGTGTTTATGCACACTGATCTGCTTTGATTGCTGCCCCCCACCCCTCATTTCTATTAGGAGTACTCTCTCTTTGCAGATAGTGAAGGGTAGTTAACGCAGCCCTTTCCCCCTTTGTAATCCGTCGTGCCTGCTTCTCTCTCCATTTGATTGATTGTTCTCTTTGGTTCATTCTCTATTTACAAACAAGCACAGAGTCGCAATACTCTGTTTAGTCTTTGCAGATAGCGAAAAATCGTGTAAAAAAACAAAAGGAATCGAGCAAAATCAGTAGGCCACTAATGGGATCTCTTTTGACCTCGCTAAAATAGAAACATTAGGAACAACCTGTTGAAAATAGCAATGCGTATGTATATAAGCGGCGTTCATTTGTGTTCACAGTACCCCTTGTTGATTGTTTCAATCGAGCATTGAATTGTTCGAAGTTAATTCTCTTAACGATCTTCTCTACCTGCAAACGAGGAAGAATAGGAATATTCTATCTCCCTTTGCAGATAGTGAAGGGTAGGTAACGCAAGCCTTTAACACGTCGTACCTATTTCATTCCTCATTGATTGATTGATTGTCCGAACATTGACTGTTTGGGAATTAGTTCTTTTTGGAGGTATTCCCTGTTTGCAAATAAACGTAGGAAAATCTTTGCAAGTAGTGAAAGGGTACGTAATGCGGACCGTTCTCCCCCGTTGTAATCTGTCATGCCTATCTACTCCCCACTGATTGATGCACCTTTTTCACCCGGACCATTTACTAGAGATACGTCATCTGGCCCGACCAGAGAGCACCCCTAGTGAAAAGGACATATGCAATAATAACGAAGTGATCACTGTATCCTGTTAACAGAAACTTTACCATGAAACAACCTGGAAAGAAAAAAATAGGAAAACGAAAATCAGTAGGCCACTGATGAACATGAACTTTTATTAAACAACGAACAAAGAAACGATAACATAACGTAATGATAAAACCTATTAATGTCCTAGAAACAAGAAAACGTTAAAATATGCCAGTGGTGAGAGACCAGAAAAACAGTAAGAGAAACCAAATCACCCCTCGCTGTCCCACCGCCTGCCACGCCAAAAAAATCGATAGACTAGGGAGTAGAACATCCACCCCCACTCTGGAAACTTCCAAGGTGGGGCAGGGTTCCGGCTACGCCCAGCCGGGAGCAGCCCATATAAGGCAGGTCCTGCTGCCACGCCTCGGCCAGGAGATCCTAACGTAGGGTGTAGCCGGAGGAGAGGCCGAGACCAGCGGGACCCGGCCAGGGGATTGCCTTTACAACGCTGAACAGTTGCAGGGGGGGGGAATGTCTCCTCGACCCTCCCCTCTCTCTCCCAGTCCGGCCGCGGTGGCCCTTGAGAGTTGCAGGTAGTCCCGCCACATGCTCTTCCGGTCCGACCACCAACGGTCGGGGGGCCGAGGCCGACGGGATCCGGCTGCAGCCGATAAACCAAGAAACCCGTTCATGGGGCCAGAGCCAGGGGCGTCCGGCCGACATCCACCGGAAGCCCGGCCCGAAGACGGACGGGACACTTCTTTCTTTTATAATGGCTGCGACAACACTGGAGGGGGATGTCTTGCACATGCCTCCGACCCCCCCCTCGTCCTCATCGCCTGGTCCGGCCATAACAAATCTCAAGCGAGACGCCGTGGGGTGCACTGGGAGGGAGAGACGGTGCGAACAGGCCTCTCCCGCCTCCCCAGGTGGAGGCTTCCCAGCTGCACCCTCAGCGCTCCAGGCGGTGGCATCCTAACAACTCCAGTGCTGCACAGTTTCGGAACGACCTAGATAACGGTTCTTCCACTGTGGCCATGCTGCAACGTCTCGCCCGGCAGGGTGGAGCCCGTCCGCTCATGTGACCCCGCGATCGCCGGTAGCTGCCGAACTCTCAAAATGGCGGTCGACCTGGCAAGAGCGGGCCCAACATAAAGAAATGGCCCGGTCACTGGTTGACTCCACCACCGTAGTCCTCCACGACCTTGAAGATTCTAGAGGAGCCGCGGGAGTCTCCGACCCCCGATGGGGAATGACTGCCATGATCGCCCGTGGAGTGACGAAACTGTATCCGCGGGACGTCGGCGCTCCCATGCTGGCGCCAGCCTCACTTTGAATTACTACAATCCTGCAGACCTCACTTCCGGTGAAAGCACAGTGTGACCCGGTAGGAAAAATTATTGCACCCCCTCCCCTTTTTGACTGATAGTTCAAACCACCGATCCTTTCCTTTGCCCTTTTAACGGAACTTTGGACTGCCTCCCCCTCTTTTACATTTTCTAGAGAAAACAAAACATTAACCACTACATTAGCATAGCAGTTGACACCAGAACTGTTTTCAAATTGAAAACCAACAACATCTTCAACAGAATCCTTTTTGTTTCTGCTGTGACCCTGCTACAGCACAGGCATTGTCCCCAGCAGTAATTCTGCAATGCCGGTAAGAATAGCTGTGGTGCCTACTGGACTCACTCACCCCCGCGGCGCCCCACGCCGTTATTTGCTGGTCGGCAACTTGCTAGACATCACTTTCGTGCCATCTAGATTTCAGCGCGTTCTGCTGCCTTGGAACTATTCGCACAACAGACCGCTACTGACAAGAATATTTCATTATTGGTCCTGTCAATTTCAATAAATCTATTGGATAATTAAAAAGAAATTGCCACGGTCTCTTCGTTGTTTAAATGTTTTTACTGTTTTTGTTTTGTTGTATATATTTATATGTTATTAAAGTTTTATATTCCTACTACTTTGTTGGAGTGCTATATATTTTTAATGTGACACATAATTGTAAAAACTTTGATGTACAAAGAGTCATTCCTGGAATCTTCCGCTTCAGGCTCGGTCCTCTCCCCAATCACAATACAGGATGGTTTTCAGATAGTAGGAACGCGTGTGCTGTGACGGATCACATCGGGTGTGGGCCTTGATCTACTATAACTCCTTTGAAGAGGGGTGATTCTTTACAGCTGGGGCCATAAACTACATCTGCAGGGCTAGCTGATAGCCTAGGACCGGCCTGGACATTCGGACACAGAGGAAGAGGAGTGTCAGAGGGTGCGGTAGTGAATAGGGCGAAAGGGAGGTGTCGGGCGGGCACAGAGTGTGATTCTCAGGGAAGAGCAGCGCAGATGGGGGAAGGTTTATTGCCCATGCATAAGACAGAGAGCGGTGGTGACCAGTGCCTGGGGGAGATGCTTACGAGGGTGAGGAGCCATGCTACGAATCGACAGCGTGCAGAGAGTGGGTCTGGTCAAGACATCTAAAATGGCTGCCGTGCACGACAAAAGTGTGGCATTTCAAAAAAGGCAAGATGGCGCAGACAATGTTTTTCAACACTTCCTCATTTCCTTCGAATCGAACGTTAACAGACGTTGGGGCATATTACCAAAGTTAAGCGATATTTATCGCTAACGATGCTTACCAACCAATTTTTTACCACTAAGCATCGTCAGAAATTATCGAAGATAAACCTTACTATTATCAAGGTTTATCGCAAATGCGATAATAAACGGCCGCAATGCATGAATATCGCTAAAAACTCAGCGATATTCATGCATTACCGAGCTAATGCTCTTAGCCATGTTATCCACCTCCCATTGGATAACATGGCTAAGAACTGCTCAGGGCAGGTGTTACTTTTTGGAGATATTCGCGCTTAGCGCGAATATCTCCAAAAGTTGGTAATAGGAGATAGATATCTTGCATGTTGTAATGCAAGTTATTGTGGTATATGGAACTCATACCATAATCTCTCAGGAAAGCAGAAACTGATCCTTTTGGAACCGCCTAAAAAGGCCTAGGGGGTGAGGAGTACTCTACTTTGCCCCCTTTTCACGTTCCGAACTATTTTATTTTACTCTCTTCTGTAATTACACAAAATAGCAGCGATAAGATGCATCGGAGACACACAGTGAGAGAAAGGAGGCCGGAGATGAAGAAGACATGTCAAATACACATTGGAGATAATATAGTGGCAGAAGGGAAGTAAATATGAGTAAACTTACCATGTAACATAAAAATGTTGCACTCTATACTATAAGTCTCATTTTATACTACAATCACTTCGCTACAACCTCATAAATTAAAAATAAAAATAAATAATGTCTCAAACAATTTTTGATTTCTAAATATAAATTTATTCTTCAGAATTTTCTAAATTTGAAACAACTACTAACATGTCCTCATCAGTAATTTCCTCTTCAATCATCTCATCTGGAATCTCCTCATTAAAAGTCTGCAATGATGATTCTTGTAACTCTATGGTCTCCAAACACTCGATAAATTCGCCATCAAGAGATTGATCAAAAAAATCATTCAAGTCATCTCCTCCTTCTGACAATATTTCATTATTGGTGCTGTCAATTTCAATCAATGTAGTGGAATCATTCAAGTCATCTCCTCGTGACAATATTTCATTATTGGTGCTCTCAATTTCAATCAATGTAGTGGAATCATTCAAGTCATCTCCTCCTTGTGACAATATTTCATTATTGGTGCTGTCCATTTCAATCAATCTAATGGAATCATACAAGCCATCTCCTCCTTGTGACAATATTTCATTATTGGTGCTCTCAATTTCAATCAATGTAGTGGAATCATTCAAGTCATCTCCTTGTGACAATATTTCATTCTTGGTGCTGTCCATTTCAATCAATCTAATGGAATCATACAAGTCATGTCCTCCTTGTGACAATATTTCATTATTGGTGCTCTCAATTTCAATCAATGTAGTGGACAATTCAAAAGAAATTGCCACGGTCTCTTCATTGTGAGCCATTTTATTTTGAAATTGCTTGCTGTAAATTGCAGAAAAAAATAATCACTTTCATTTATCGTTTTTAGTAATACATAATATAAAACTAACTTCATCAAGTATTTAGTATAACAGAAGGACAGCAAATAAATAACAGAAAACATTTTTCAAATTATCTTCAAGTGTACAACATAGTTCCCCTTACAAATTAACAACTCACCTTTTTAAAAGTAGCAGAAGTGTTAGTACTGTGTAAATCAAACACCAGAAATTCACCACCAAAAATTCCTCACAAATGTACCTCAGACAGTAGTATCACAAAATGGCTGTGGTTTCCTCTCATTTGACATATATACATAACCAATTAACTTTCATCACACACAAATACAAAACCAAAGTAACATTTTAATTGGTTCTAAATTTCAACACTTTCAAATGTGTTTTCCCCATGCAATTTTCCATAGGACATTTACATACGTCTACAGCCTGAATGGCTGAACGGAATTACACCAAACTTGGCAAAATGGTACATCAAACCTAAGAGGTCAGGAAGGATCTACTATGCCCCCTTATGGTCATTTCCCCCTTCGCTTTGGCCTCCTCTTGTCTCTCAATCCTACCGAGGGACAAGATGGCGGCCGCTACGGACTGTTTGGAATGTTGACAGACGCCGGAGAACCAATCAGCTTCGCAAAGCTCCGTAACGCGAAAAGTACGCGAAGCGGAGCGCTGTTACAGATATATATCTTTTTTTCAACGTTAATTTCTCAAAATCCACTGGAGCACATATATTGAGACCTAGCAAAGGCACATCGGGCTACCAGTCCCTAATATTTTGCCAAGTTTCGTGCAAATCCATTCAGCCGTTCGATTATTATTATTTTGGTTTTTTTTTGCCCCGCGGGGCCCTTTTAAAACCTCCACATCAAACCTAGGGGGTCAGCGAGGATCTACTATGCCCCCTTATAGTTATTTCCCCCTTTGTTTTGACCTCCTCTTGTCTCTCGATCCTACCGAGAGACAAGATGGCGGCCGCTACGGACTGTTTGGAATGTTGACAGACGCCGGAGAACCAATCAGCTTCGCTTCACAAAGCTCCGTTGCGCGAAAAGTCCGCGAACCAGAGCGCTAACCGGTCCGCTGTTACAGATATATATCTTTTTTTAAACGTTAATTTCTCAAAATCCACTGGAGCACATATATTGAGACCTACAAAAGGCACATCGGGCTACCAGTCCCTACAATTTTGCCAAGTTTCGTGCAAATCCATTCAGCCGTTCGGGCTAAAAGTGAGGCCAACCGCCCTATGGAAAACTCAATGTTAAAAACACGTTTTGGGACCCCCCTTTTTTCTCGGCCCCCACTGGACGAACCCCCCCCAAATTTTCAAGGGCTGCTCAGAAACAAAATGTGCCATTTTCCTGAAAATTTCAGCCGATTCCGTCCACAAACGCCAAAGTTATTAGACATAGAATTTTCAAAAAACCCATAGAGAAAAAATCCTAACTATATATACCTACTGGCGACCGCCAGTAGGTAATATATATATATATATATATGTGTGTGTGTGTGTGTGTGTGTGTAGATGTATAGCTGGATATAGATGGAGGGGCATATTATCAAGGGGGTTTATCTCCGCTTTTTTGGCTTTAAAAGCAAAGAAAGCGGAGATAAAATTATCTCCCTATTACCAAGCTGTCGCTAACACCAGTTAGCGACAGCTAATAGGAGATAGCGACCATCTTGGGCCCCGCTTTGCATGTCAGTGATATTTATCACTAATGACATGCAAAGTGGGCGTGCCAAGATGTTAGCGACTGGAAACAGTCGCTAACATCGCTATCTCCTATTACCAACTTTTGGAGATATTCGCGCTAAGCGCGAATATCTCCAAAAGCTAACACCTGCCCTGAGCAGTTCTTAGCCATGTTAACCAATGGGAGGAGAATAACATGGCTAAGAGCATTTGCTCGATAATGCATGAATATCGCTGACTTTTCAGCGATATTGATGCATTGCGGCCGTTTTTTATCGCATTTGCGATAAACCTTGCTAATAGCAAGGTTTATCTGCGATAAAAATCGCCGATTTGCGGTGATAATATTTGTCTCTAAACAAGTTAGAGACAAAAATTATCTCTATTGGTTGGTAATATGCCCCGTAGAGTCTACATGAGAGCTAACTGTGTAGTATGGGCCAGTAATTTCATTGATGGGTTCTGGTGACAATATAAATCAGAAGGTCCGAAGCGCATATGTTTTGTAAATGACACCAGAAATCGGAATGACAATATAAAATTAAATAATACAAGTTACTAATTCTTTTATTCTATATTGCATGTTTATTTTTGTGTAATCATCAAGACAACAATGATTTCTTTTCAAATAGGGAAGACTTGATTAAAACAGTAAGTGAAATCATGGACCATATTGTTTGTAGGAAAATAGAAGAAACTTAGGGCCATTTTATCAAGGAACGGCGATAAGGGGCTTGATAATATGCCCTTGAAAATTCCCATAGAAGCCCAGGTTCACACTAGAACATGTGCTTCTATGGGAATTCACATGGGCGTATTATCAAGCCCATTATCGCCGCTTTAGCAGCAGTTTCCTGCCGCTAAAGCGGCGATAATCTTAACTCTGTTTCTTGATAATATGCCCCCAAATAACATAGGTACGAATACATTTCAGATAAAATACTATACAATCTTAAAAAGAATCAAAATCAAAACAGAGCTCATGAAGTGCACAGACACTCAATGGAGTGTCCCGGCGCTGCAGGTAAGTAGACCACTTATCTTGGATGTAAATAAACACATTTTAGCTATACAAATTCGACATTGTTGAAGTTACTGCCAGTAAGGGACAACAGTTCTCTGTAAAAAGATGCAGCAGACAATGGAACTAATTGCAATTAGAATGTTCAGATTTATTAATTAGACTGTTGATTTAACTTTACACAGTGGTTTGCTCAGAGGATGTTTTTCAACCAAAGCAGAGCTATCAATATGCACTGATTGAATTTGGAATGTTGAGGTATAGCTCTATTATTACTTATCTTTAGTGGCTGTTCTTAGTAGGGACATAATGGAACCAAATAATACTAATGGACCTGCAATCACTCAAAGCCCATCCACCAAAGACTAAACTCAACCTTTACATAATTATATTGTATTCTATTTTAGGACCCTAGGGAGGGTTCTGCAGTTTTAGGGAAGATTGTTTGATGCTAAGAATGTATTAATTTGTATTAATTTAAACTGATTAAACTTATTTTAACAACATTTCTGATTCTTATTATTTAAAAATCATATTAGGAAATTCCTATAACAATTTATTACAAAAATCTTCAGAGAAAAAATATTTTACAAGCATATTTGACAAAATCAGTACATAAATTACAACACGAGCACAAAGCAACTACTTGATACAATCCATTTACATCAATTGCCTAGTCCATAGATTGGCACAAAACTCCAAATCTTCCTAATGATCGACAACATCCAACTCATATTTCGGTGTATGGCAACATGACAAACAGCTTCTTTAGGGGAAAAGAATCAATGACTGGGTGTGTTTCCATTCTGGGCAGATTTGTAAAGTTAGGATCCCAACATTAGCGCTACTGCAGTGCTCCGAAGGTGTTTTCAAGCAGTAAACTATGATCAGAAATCGTTTTCTAAATCCATCAGTTCAGTAAAGGTACATTTATGATGCTCCCTTTTATCCAACTGTCAATAACTCATAAATATTGGGTTTTAACCGCCTCCTTCGCCTTCACACTAATGCAAGCCATTTCCACAGAGTTGTAGTGCTCTTTAGAAAAGTCTGTTTTGGGTTGCAATTTGGCAAGCAGAAATTACTGAGCCTCAACTGAGGACATTGAGGTCATTTGCCTCTCTCTGATGTCCCAGTGTCAGTCCTAATATGACTCTGTAAATGGACACTTGACTCTCAGTGATAGCGATGGCAGGCCATCACAGCCGTCTCATGTAAATGATATTGTTATATGCATACATATTATACATATACAATTTCAATTGTAGCATGAATAAAGTCTCAGATGCAGGCTAACCCCCTCAAGAATGCTCAGTGCTCTAAGTCTATCACAATTCGGGGGGTACTAGAGTGCCTGGCTCCATAATGGCCATACTTTTATGAGGCTCCTTAGGCCAGTAGTATCATCCAACATAATCCGAGCGGCATCCTTCAATAACTTCACTTGAACTTTTATATCAGTTGTGTCCTCCTGCAGTCTTGGGGCAGCAAAACTAGGCTTGGCTATGGTGGCCTATGAGAGGTAGGACAGCGCCGTGCCAGAGGGCCACTTGAGCGGGCTCAGCTGGGTCTGGCATTGTGGCGCATGCGACGCAGCTCTGAGTGTTCGGCAGTGGTCTGCTGAGTGTTTGGGCCCGCCACTGGGACCATGCCTGCACATCTAATTTAGCCCCAGCACAGGAGGGATATCTCAGGGGTGCTGCGAGTGGGGTTGGATGTCCCTCCAGCACAAGACATCAGGCATCTGCCCGAGGCTCCTGGAAACCATAAGACCCTCATTGCCACAGTGCTGGTAGGGATAACTGGCCCGCATTGACACCCTGAATGAAAGTGGGGCACATGCCATTTGGACACGAGCCACAGTGACTGCCCCTTCTATCACCAATGCACCCCAGGAAGGTGGGGTACAGCCAGATGTCAATGTGAGTGTGGCCCGAGTGTGGGACCCAGGAGCCCCCCCATACATCACATCAACAGGATCCCTCCGGCAGACCCCAGCCTCACTAACGATTTCCACTGATTTGACCCTTTTTGGGTGCCCAGACCTGTAGGAGGCTGTGGGAGGGAGTGCTTGATTGTGGGGCGCACCCCTCTGAACCTGTGTGGCAACCATCTGGTGCATGCCTGGCTGCCTGCTTACTTTTTTGAGGGCCAGCCTGCCAGCTGTATGTGGCTCATTCGATATCTACACCATGCAAGAACACTCGTTTTTGCCACAATGTGGTAATCTGAAGTTCAGCACAAGCATGGCAGAATCCACAGGCAAAGAAGAAGTAGACATGCGCACACTGATGCTTCATATACAAAAAAGCCTCACCTCAAGGGACTCTAAGATAGATTAACTCATGACTAGACTGTCTTGATAAACAAGAAAAGTGCATCACCACAGCGAAGACTGTATTTCCCAACTAGCGGATGACACATCCAGCTACAATGAAAAACTACTGGACATGAGTGAGGCGCTCCTATGTCCTAGTCTGTTAATCCTCCTGAGGCGTGAGCCGGGAGAGATCAGGCAGGAAGACGAAGCGCTGTCAATTTTGCAAGTGATTGTTGAAAACTGATAATTAACTGTGAATCTTTATTTTAAATTAACTACTTTGATGATTTTAAAAATAACTCTTTACCAGAATTTTAACATTAATAGTAATTGCAAATCGAGCTTGCATTGTGTGGACGCCTCGAAGGGCTTTCCACAGTCAGGGGATGCTCTCAGCTGCGGCACCGCCATTTTCGGTGGAGTCAGGTGAGCGCGCTAGTCGTCCAGGCGGGGGGATAAAGGCGGGGAAGTCATGAGCGGGCTAGCCTAGTCTGTTAATCCTCCTGAGGCGTGAGCCGGGAGAGATCAGGCAGGAAGACGAAGCGCTATCAATTTTGCGAGTGATTGTTGAAAACTGATAATTAACTGTAAATCTTTATTTTAAATTAACTACTTTGATGTTTTTAAAAATAACTCTTTACCAGAATTTTAACATTAATAGTAATTCCAAATCGAGCATGCATTGTGTGGACGCCTCGAAGGGCTTTCCACAGTCAGGGGACGCTCTCTGCCGCGGCACCGCCATTTTCGGTGGAGTCGGGTGAGCGCGCTAGTCGTCCAGGCGGGGGGATAAAGGCGGGAAAGTCATGAGCGGGCTTGCCTAGTCTGTTAATCCTCCTGAGGCGTGAGGCGGGAGAGATCAGGCAGGAAGACGAAGTGCTGTTAATTTTGTGAGTGATTGTTGAAAACCGATAATTAACTGTGAATCTTTATTTTAAATTAACTACTTTGATGTTTTTAAAAATAACTCTTTACCAGAATTTTAACATTAGAGTAATTGCAAATCGTGCTTGCATTGTGAGGACGCCTCGAAGCGCTTTCCAGAGTCAGGGGACGCTCTCAGCCGCGGCACCGCTATTTTCGGTGGAGTCGGGTGAGCGCGCTAGTCGTCCAGGCGGGGGGATAAAAGATGGCAGTCAATCGACCGCGCAGGGGGCGCCCAAGGCAAGCCCGTCTGCGCCCGTCCACGCCGGATTCGCTCCAGGTGCCCTATGCCCTGCCATTTTCCCAAAAAACACACAGGGCACAATAGTGTATGCCCCGGAGGAACTGCTGATGCTGGGAATGGGAGCCGGGAGGTGTAGACATAGATTCCCGGATTTAAGGTCAGAGCCTAAAGCCTGCGATTACTGTAAGCTTGAATTCTGCTACAAACTACCGATAATTTGGAACTCAGACAGTAAAAACAATAAGCAGGTTGGGAAGGGGAAGGGGAGGGAGGGGGTCAAAGCGTTACTAATTAACGCACGTTCACTTGTGAAGCATGGGGTCGAGGCAGCGGAACTGATAGAGCCGCTGCATGTTGACATTGCCTTTATAACGGAGACCTGGGGAGACGCAAATTCAGAGCCGGATTTGCTCTCGGCACTTCCGTCTCAGTACAAAATGATCAGGGTAGACAGAAGGAATAAAATAGGAGGAGGACTCGCTACATCGCTAGAGATGGTATGAAAATAATTGGGGGGCAGATAAAGGTTCGCACACATGTGAAACACTGCCTTTCTCAATAAAAATTAATAACAACTATACCTTTAGAGGGCTTTTAGTATACTGTCCGTCTGAAGCCCAGGCCTCCCTATTGGAAAATATTAGTCCTTTCCTGGAGGATAGTGTGAATAGTACAGACTACACAGTTCTTGGGGACTTTAACTATCATTTAGAAAAGCTAGAAGACACGAACACAGCTACCTTCATTGAAGGAATGTCCAGTTTCTCCTTAAAACAGTTGGTCAACCAAAGCACGCATAAAGCAGGACATACATTAGACGGAATATTTACGTCTAACAACAATTTAAGTGTACAGGAAGTCATCCCAGTGACCTGGACTGACCATAAAGCTATTGTATTTAATATATCAGGGGCTCCGGTATCAACAACTGTATCAGCCAGTCAGGGTGAAGTCAGATATCAGGATTGGAGTAAAATAAATCACACAGAATTTAGATCCCAATTGAACATAACTAAACCTGCACTAGCATGTGACGCCAATAATATGGTCAATAACGTAAATCTATGGATCAGAGATGCGGTGGACATCAATGTTCCCATTAAACGGCTAAGGTCAAAACGGAAGAAGCCATCTGAACCGTGGATTTCGGACAGTCTAAGAGCCCAGAAAAAAGTATGCAGAAAACCTGAAAGAACCTGGAGAGTCGGCTATTCGGAGGTAGGGAAAGGAGAGTATGCCAGGAGTCTACTAGATTATAAAAAGTTGATCATCAGGGAAAAGAGTAATTATTTCACCCAAAAGATATCAGAGTCAAAAAACTCGAGCAAGGAGATCTTCATCATGGTGAAAAAACTTGCTAAACTGCCAGAAATGTCCCAAAGAATAGAAAATCCTGAATTCTGTAACATGATAGGAGAATTCTTTGTCAACAAGGTAGAAGAGGTTTATAACACTGTTAGAGAACAGTCCAACAAACAAACAGGAATAACAACATCATCACATTTAAACCAGTTATTTAATGCACCAACATTCTGTTTTCTCCCTCCATCAGAAGAACAGGTTATACAAGCAATTAAATCTACAAAGTCAGGGGCTCCGTCAGATCCCTGTCCTCCAAAAATCATTCATCTTCATTCAGAGATTATTGGAGAGCAATTTAGGAAAGTCTTCACAGAAATTATCCAAGAAGGTACTTTTTTTTTTAAACACTTTATTGAGGCAGATGTTGCAAACCACAGTTTCATATTAAGAAAACAATGCCATGTTACAGAGTCTGTACGTAAGATTGTCAAGTAGCTTAATCCGCAAAGTGATGAGTACGTAAGACAGACATCTGGGTTGCGCCATGCAGCATGAAAATTGTTACAGTAGAAAACATTTTCTAATAAAGCAACTTAAACACAAATTACACAGTACCAATAGGTCAGAAAACAAAGAAAGAATAAAAAAAGGACAACAAAATGATAAATAGAGTGCAAGACTAGTACAGTAAAGCTATCAGTATCACATTAAGTGGCATCCTAGCCAATGACCACATCCCCATGAACGTATACCCGGAACCTTTCCACCCAGGAAGGAGTTGGACCAGCAGCATGAGTTCGTATAGTGCTGAGTCTTCGGAAAGAGCTGAAAGGTGGGCTGCGTGAGCGTGGAGGGGACATACCCCTGCATAGGCCCGAAGACCCCTAGTATCGGGAACAGCATCGGCTCCCCGCCCAGCAGGCCCCGTCTCCACACCAAGAGGGTAGTGGCCAACAGTCGCAGAGGCACAGCCAGTGTGGAAGTGTGGAATGCGGGACCCAAGGTCTAACCCACTCCGGTCGGATTGTTGGGATGCAGGGACTGGGAGGGAGCCTCTAGCGTTTTCCGTGAAATGTATTGGCGGTACGGACCCCAGATGTCTGTAGGGCGGGAGGAGGCCGGGAGTTGGTCAGAATACTCCACACTATTTACATTGCAGAATGCCACGCTCATAAGCCAAGTGGCAACTGAGGGAGCGCGTTTCGAGCACCATAGCAGCGCGATCTCTCTCTTGGCCAGAAGGAAGCAGATAGACGCCAATTTGCGGAGCGTGCGGGGGAATTTGGACATGTATCCCATCAGGGCAATTTCTGGAAGGCCCGATAGGGACAGACCCAAGATCGCACCCAGTGTGTCGTGTATGTCAACCCAATAAGAGTGCAGCTTCGGGCAAGTCCAGGCAAGATGAGCGAAGTCGGCCTGGGGGGCATTACATTTAGGACAAGTATGGGGACGACTCGGGTCGATTCTGTGAGCCAGCGCGGGGGTGTGATACAGCCTACGAAGGAATTTAAAATGTATAAGTTTGTGCCTGCTGTTCAGAGAAACTTCCCTGGTCATGGCACAACATGCGCCCCACTGGTCGTCAGTTATCTGGATGCCCAGGTCCAGTTCCCAGGCGGCTTGCACCGCCTCGTCTGACACTGGAAGGGAGGACAGGCAGAGTTTGTAGAGTTTGGACACAACGTGGGCCCCTGAAGAGGTCTGGATGATGTATGTGAGAGCCAGAGTGTCTGTGGGCGGCAACGGGAAAGTGGGGAATGTAGCCCGCAACAGTGCCCTCAGTCTTGCAAACACAAACGTGTCCATAAAAGTGCGGTCGGTGAAGCGGGGGTCTTCGGAAATAGAAAGAGCGTGGCCGTCAGGGAATAAGTCACCCATAGTGTGCAGTTGGTACTTAGCAAGTGTTCGACTAATCAGTGTCTCGCCCGTAATGGGGAGCCAATGTGGGCTGGGAAGTGGAAGGGCTGGGGAGTATAGTATGTCTACACGCAGCAAGCGTCTGAGTTTGTCCCAAGCCCAAGTCGTAGTAGTGAGAGGGAATATGTCGTGAGGGTCGCGGGGGAGGCCTTTGGGAAGCACGGCATCCAGCGACACAGGGAGCGCTGCGTCTGCTTCAGGTTTTAAATGTTGAATCCTGGCATCTGGGTGGTACCAGGGGTGGGAGTAAGAGCATTGGGCCACCAGGTAGTATATGTGGAAGTCCGGCACCCCAAATCCGCCCCTCTCGTAAGGCAGTGTCAGCGTGCTCCAGGCGAGGCGAGGGCGTTTCCCCCCCCAAACCAGTCTGAGTAGGGCTGTGCGCAATTGGGTGAAAAACACCTGCTTTAAAGGGATGGGGATGTTATTGAACAGATATAAAAACCGGGGCAGAACCACCATCTTTACTATTGCTATGCGCCCAGCCATCGATAACGGAAGGCGGAGCCAGCGATCAGTGTTGTCTTCTAAAAAATCAAGGGCATGGCCATAGTTCAGGCGGAGAATGGACGTAGTACCTAAGTGGATATGTATCCCTAAGTATTTGACTGAGTCCTCGCACCACTCCAGCGGGTGGGAGCAAGGCCATCTCGCCGTGGCGTTGGTGAGAGGGAACAGCTGCGATTTGTGCCAATTAACCTTTAGACCAGAATAATCCCCAAATCGCGTGATTTCCGAAAGCAAAGGTTGCAGGTTGGACTCAGGGGTACGGACATAGAGAACCATGTCATCTGCGTAGAGTGACACCAGCAGAGGCCCAGTGCGGAACTGGAGCCCCCTGTGCAGATGCTGCTCTTGAAAGTGACGGACCAGGGGGTCCATGGCCAGTATAAAAAGTAAGGGGGACAGGGGGCATCCCTGTCGCGTACCCCTGGATAGAGTAAACCTATCGGTGACGGTGCCATTAAGGCGAATGCGAGCCGCGGGAGCTGTGTACAGCAATTCAACAGTCGCCACAAACATTGCAGGCATGCCCATCCTACGCATAACATCTAAAAAAAAAGGCCACTCCAGAGTGTCAAAAGCTTTCTCGGTGTCCAGAAAGACCGCAGCAGCCGGGACGTCAGGGTCAATTCTATGCAGAACCGAGAAAAGAGTGCGAAGATTAAGGGAAGTGGATCTCTGAGGGACGAAGCCAGACTGTACCGGCGAAATAATAGAGTTCACCAGCAGCGCAAGCCGCAGCGCAAGCACTTTGGCCAGGATTTTATAATCCAAGTTCAGGAGGGACAGCGGGCGATAAGAGCTGCAAACCGTTGGGTCGCGGCCCGGCTTGGGTAACAGTACTATAACCGCCTCACGGAGCGTGGGAGGGAGAATACCGGACTCCAAAGATTCGGCATAAACCTCAACCAGAATGGGCACCAATTCCTCTTTGTACGTCTGATAGAAATCGGCCGTAAAGCCATCCAGGCCCGGCGCTGAAGACCCCTTCAGTGAGTCTATCGCTTCCTCTATCAACTCGGGTGTGATGGGATGTGCCAAGAAATCCTGCGTATACCTCTCCAAGAAGACCATAGCTATTTCATCAATATAGGTGCGCGCGCAGCGTTCGCGCGCAGTGGAGCCGAAGAGTAGCCAAAGAGTAGCCCGTCTGCGCCCGTCCGCGACAGGACGGGGCCAGGGGCCCTCCACTCTGCCTCTTTCCGGGTATAATGGCCATGCCACTACCTGCTCCTCTAACAAGGTACACAGCACAGGATCTTCTTTCCTTACAGCCCCAGGACAATTATATATGTACCAACAGATTACCTACATGCCCTGAAGGACCTTTTTCTTGTATTTCTTGTGGTTTTCAAGCTACCCATACCCACATTGTAATCGGGTTACCTTGTGATAACCCTTCTATTGCTAAAGGTTGGAAAAGTTTTTTGTTAAATGTAAGGTCCCTCCCCAAACACCATGTACAACTCTGGGATACCATACACAGCACTAATCCTGAGATGTGCTTTATTACCGAAACCTGGCTCAAACCCCATACTATCCCCACCATCACCTTAGGATTACCTATGGGATACAAAATTCTTCGCCAGGACCGAATTGGAAAGGTAGGAGGCGGCATCGCTATTATTTACAAAGATACTTTGAACATCAGAATTCTAGAACAAGTACTGCTGCCTACTATGGAAGTAATCATCTTCCACCTCAAAATTAGCCCCACAGTATACTGGAAAGGCGCACTAGTATACCGTCCACCTGGACCCAATGCTGGGTTCTCTTTAGCCCTAACTGAGCTTCTAGCTCCATACATTAAAGCCAATGAAAATTTTATTTTACTCAGTGATTTTAATTTCCATATTGACATTACAGATCGCTCTGATACAATAGCACTTGTAACTGATCTCGCTTTACTAGGCCTCCACCTCCGTAATAATGGTCCCACCCACACTGGTGGACACACCTTGGATTTCATTTTCACTTCCCTTCCTAAAGTTTATTGTCATCCTCCCAAGTACATCCATTGGTCTGACCATAAAATGTTAGATTTCTCTTTCCTGCATCCCCTTGAACCCACTACTTACCCTACCACTCAGTCCATTAAACGCAGACCATGGCACAAAGTCACTCCTGCCAGATTTATTCAAATCTGGAAAGAACCAGTGCTTTTGAGCTCGGATGACATACAAACATCTCTTTCCAAATTTAACGCCTCTCTGACATCAGCCATTAATACTCTAGCCCCTCAGAAAACTGTTAAACAGCCAATCATGGCTAAAAGGGAAATATGGTACACTGAGGCCCTCAAAATAGAAAAACAACGATGTAGGAAACTAGAGAAGTGTTGGAGACGGACACGTAAGAAGGAAGATAAGGAACAATATCTGGTAGCTATGAACTCCTATTATAAAAACATCAAAAAGGCGAGGAAAATCAGCCTCACCTCTCAAATCACTGAGGCAGGCAACTCCACTCGAGAGCTATTTAGGGTCATAAAGGCCTTCACCAATCCAGCAATTTGTGAGAGACCAGACACTTTCTCCCAAGACCTCTGCAATAATATCTCCCAGTTTTTTGAAGACAAAATTGAGGGGATATATAAGAAAATCATGCAAGTTGCAGGTCCCCCAAAGAATGTAGTCTCTGAAACCCCCCTTATGACGACCCCTGGGAATACTTTACATGTAATTCCAGAAATAACCTTACAGCAACTGAACATGCTCATTACTAACATGAAGACCGGTTCCCCTAACGACTTGATCCCTGCTAAAGTGATTCCTTCCTTGACAGAATCCTTAGGCCCATCCATTCATAAACTAATAAACCTCTCCTTTGCCGAAGGAAAACTCCCACAACATTGGAAAGAAGCGGTTGTGAACCCCATTCGTAAAAACACCACTCTACCCTGGTCAGAGCTCTCTAACCTTCGCCCTATCTCCCTCCTCCCTTTCATTAGCAAACTGGCTGAGAAACACGCTAACACCATCATTTCCAGCTTTATCGAGGCGACAGGGGGCCTGGACCAATCACAATCTGGGTTCAGGCCCAACCACAGCACTGAATCAGCCCTCCTCTCGGTGACTGACAAGATCAAAATGTCACAGGATAGAGGGGGCTCCATGATTCTAGTGCTGTTGGACCTGTCTGCGGCCTTTGATACCGTGTCCCACAACATCCTTCTCAGTCGCTTGCAGGGAGTGGGGATAGGAGGCTTAGCACTATCCTGGCTGGAGAGTTTCCTCTCCGGAAGATCGCAATCAATCAGCCTTGGCCCCTACAGTTCCATCTTGAGGGTGCTCACAAAAGGGGTGCCACAGGGCTCTTGTCTTAGCCCCACATTGTTTAATGTTTATGTGGCCCCCCTCGCTGAGATTGTACGAAAATACGGGTTCACACCAGTCTCCTACGCTGATGACACTCAGCTCCTCTACCCTTTCAGCTCCCTTGGCCCCAAAGTGAAGGAAAACTTTGCTGAGGGTATGAGGGCAGTGTCACATTGGATGGCAGCAAACTGCCTCCAATGCAACGTGGCAAAAACAGAGATTATGCTCTTCGGCAAAGCGAATCTTCTGTGGTCTCCCGATTGGTGGCCGCTGGACCTGGGTCCAGTTCCAACATCAAAGCCACATGTCAAAAATTTAGGGGTAAAAATTGACCAAAAACTAACCTTCAAGGAGCACACTAACCATATTGCAGGATTGTGCTTTCACACCATTGGCCTTTTAAGACGTGTCTTCCCATACCTTCCTGATACCCACAGGAAGACTCTCGTACAGGCCTTGGTTACTAGCCGCCTGGACTACTGCAACGCCCTGCTGACACTTGCTAATGCGGATGCAGTGGGACGTGTGCAGGTAGTCCAGAATACGGCAGCTAGACTGGTCATGAGTGTACCACCTAGGACTCCATCCAAGCCCCTGTTGGAAGAGCTGCATTGGCTTCCTATACGGCAGCGAATCAGTTTTAAAATTTGTTGCACGGTACATAAAAGCTTATATGGAGATAGTCCCAAATATCTTTCCCAATCACTAGAACTGTATCAACCCTGTCGGTCACTTCGCTCCTGTAATCAAGCCCTTTTGAAACCACCAGTTACAAAAAAATCCAGACAGGGAGACCGAGCATTCTCTTCAATCGGCCCCGCTCTATGGAACAAACTTCCCACTGATCTGAGACTGACTACTAACCATCTGTCTTTTAGAAAGTCCCTAAAAACTCTACTCTTCCGAGAAGCATTCCAATCGTAATAACTACCCTCACCATATCTGTTAATGTAACGCTATTGCCTTGATGAGCAAAGCGCGGAGATACCCTTACGGGATTTATTCCTGCGCGATATGAGAATTTAAATAAATAAATGAATAGGGACCCGGGTCACGGTGTTCGTCGGAAAGGCCAGATTTGTAAAGGCGTTTGTAGTAGGTCAGGAATGTATTGCATATGGCAGGAGTAGTGTAGTGCAGCATGCCATCGTCATCAGTTATTTGTGTAATGTACGCAGCTTGTCGAGGTGGGCGCAGCAATTGGGCCAATAGTTTGCCAGGTCTGTCTCCCTCACCGTATTGGCGCGCTGTGTGATACTTGCCTAGATACTTCAGCTCTCTGTCCGCCTCGTCCCTGAACTGCAAAAGGAGCTCAATGCGTTTCGCCTCAGTAACAGGGGAGGGATCAGCAAGAATTTGGGATTCGATGGCCAACAGGTCAGCCTCTAAGCGGGTCAGGGAAGTTCGGATTTCACGCAGCGCACCGACATGTTTGGTAATGCAGACTCCCCTTATAGTAGCCTTGAACCCCTCCCACAGAGTGGCCCATGTGGCCACCGAGCCAGTGTTGAGGTCGAAGTAGTCCTCGATCGCAGAGCGGATCCCCTCAGTGAAAACTGGATCCGCAAGTGCGCGCCCAGGGAATCGCCACTGCCGTTCGTACCCACCCAACCTTGGGATCGCAAGCGCCAGTACCACAGGAGAATGGTCAGAGAGTGTGCGCGGTAGGGTGCGGAGATCAGTGACCCAGCCCGCCAGGCCCGGAGAAAGGAGCCAGTAGTCTATCCTGGTGCTCATGTTGTGGAAGCCGGAGTGGTGCGTGAAGGAAGGGGAGGCAGTGTGACGCGTCGCCTCTATGTCCTGAAGTGAAAAGTGGGAGCAAATATCAGCCATCACAGCGCGGGATAGCGGTTTGCGGTCAGGGGAGATGGATGTGCTATCTCTGCCTGGGTTCATCAGCAAATTAAAATCTCCCCCCATCACCAGCAGGTCAATGTCAGCGTGTAGCAGAGATAGGTGCAACTCCTCAAGATGGGCCGTAGAGTCGACATTAGGACCATATACCCCCACAATTGCAATCTTATAGCCAAAGAGCACCCCCTGGAGAATCGCATATCACCCCTCCCCATCCACCTTGCTACCCGTCAAAACAAAAGGTATACGTTTGTGCACCAAGACCGCCACACCCCGTGCATATCGACTAAAGCACAAAAACACTCTATGGGCACCCCAACCACGCGCAAAGGAAGGTGTGTCAGACTTAGCCATATGCGTCTCCTGCAAAACAAGCACATCAACATTATGTCTCGTTGCATACTGTAAAACCAGTTTCCGCTTCAAGCCTCGGACATTCCATGTCATTAACGTTAAACTAGAAGGGCCAGTCTGTAATCCTATCCGGGCCATAGAGTCAAATCAAGAATCGTGGGCGTGAAGAGGCCATTCAGCAAACCTTTGTCTTGCGTCTCACAATCAGATACCAAAAACAGGAAAAAACAAGGAAAAAACACAACCCCCCCTCCCAACCCACCACCCAGCCTCCCAGCACCCCACGAGAGGCAGAACCCCATTAGTTGCAAATCAATAATGCAGAAGAATAAATGCAAAATGGGGAAAACATGCGAAATCAGCTGCAGATTGCGATCTAGCAAAACCAAGAAAAGGAAACAAAACAGTACGGCACGCGCCATGGGGGGAGGCAACGCAAGCCCCCGAGCGGGCAACCCAACGGAACGGTGGGAAAGTCAAGGACGAATGTTAGTAGAAGAACTGGAAGTCATCCCTGCAAAGAAGAAGAATGCAACAGAACTAGAGCGATAGGGGCATTCAGCCCTGTCCAGCGTCAGTAAATAAATCTTCACTCGCCTGTGTGTCAGGAATTACAGGAAAAGTGGATACGGAGCCCGTGGCCGACCCAGGCCCCTTTTTGTACGAGTGGCAGAAGTCCTGAGCCTCAGCTGGAGAGTCAAAGATACGGAACCGGCCAAGGGCCTCCACTTTCAGCCGGGCCGGGTAGAGCATACTGTACTTGAGGCCCAGGTTTCGGAGCGCTGCCTTGACGCTGGTGTATTTCCTCCGAGCCTCCTGCACCATAACAGTATAGTCAGGAAAAAAGGACAGTTTGCTCCCTTGCCACCTCACCTCACCCATCTCACGTTCCGCCCAAAGCGCGGCGTCGCGGTCACGAAAGTTCATTATTCTGGCAATGATGGGTCGGGGCAGCTGACCAGAACGTGGTTTGGGTCCCAGGGACCTGTGTGCTCTTTCCACAACAAAACCAGCCATAAAGGTGTCTTTGCCAAACAGTTCAAGAAGTAGGTTCTCCACGAAAGTGTCAAATCGGCCAGTGGCTGTAGTCTCCGCCACGCCAAGGATCCTGATGTTATTCCTCCGGCTGCGCGCCTCCAAATCCTCGTTCTTAATGGCGACATCCTTCAAAATCTTTTCCACCCTCTCCAGGCGTTTCAAAGCTTTGGAAGACCCATCCTCCAGGTCGGATATTCTAGACTCCGCAAGATCCAGGCGCCGATCGTGGGCTTGCACCGTAGAGTTGATGGCAGAGAGTTTCTGCTCCAGACTGTCGAACCTAGTATCCAGCGCCTTGAAGCCTGCACGCATCTCCCCCATCATGGCGGCCATCATTGTCGCGGCGTCACCTGTATCCAGCGCCACAGAGGCTCCCGATGTAGCACCCGGAGGGAGGTCAGCAGCCGGGGGAGGAGGCTTGTCGAACTGTAGAGTTCTCTGAGCAGGGTCCTTCTTCACCATTGTGGAGGATGGCTGACAAGGTCGCAGACGCTGCGACAATGGCGGGGAGCAGGGATCAATTGTAGCGCAGTCCAAGCAACAGACCACCAAGGCCAGGAATCGCTGGGCAGCACGACGGGCAAGTGGCCAGCCTGCAGCCAGAGGAGCAGAAGCAGGGGAGACCAGGCAGTGGCAGGCAGCGCTATAGGAAGCTCTGGTGTGCAGGCGGGAGCCACCCCCGTCGTAGTGCAGCAGGTAAGGCCTTATGACCGCAAGGTAGGGCGGCACCTCGCCCAGACTCTCAGCGGGGCTGTAACGTGGACTCGGGAGCGCCCCCAAACCGTCCAACAGGCACACAGCTCACCCCACCCCCGCCCCCCCCTCGCGCCCGCAGCAAGTCTCCCTGCTCCGCCCGAGCCCAAAATCTAGTCCCCGGCTCCCGGGCCCCAACAGGCCCACGGCCGCAGCCGCACCCAAGAGCCCGGAAAAAACGGGGAAAGAGCGGGAGCGAGCGGAAGCAGCGAGGCAATGCGCGAGGCAGTGAAGGGCAGGAGAAGAGGGACTAAGCCGCGGCCGCGATCGGCCGAGCGGCACTCACCCGGAGCACCAGGGTCGCAGGTAAAATGGCGCCGAGGTCCGGAGTACTCAGCTTCCCTCCGCCGCGTCTGAAGCGATCAGCCGTCCCCACAGCCCAACAATCTTTCGCGGGCCGCCAGTGATCATCCGGAGGCTGGACACGGCCGGCAGTAGCAGCGGGGATGCAGTTTACATTCCTTTTTCGTCCGTTTCGGGCACCCGCCCGGAGGAGCCTCACAGCGATGCGGCCATTACGGTTGCCGCCGTGGCCACGCCCCATCCAAGAAGGTACTTATCCTGAGGTATGGAAGTCATCCTCAATCGGACCACTACTAAAGAAGGCAAATTTAGACCCAACAGCACCAAAGAGCTATAGGCCAATATCGAGGATCCCTTTCGGGGCCAAGGTATGGGAAAGACTGATCAATGGACAGATTACGTCCTTCAATGCTCAGGGTGAACTTCTAGACCACTCTCAGTATGGTTTCAGGGAGGGTCATGGAACTGAGACGGCACTGGTAATGGCTGCTGAAGAGTTAAGAATAACTCTTGATGAGGGTAAGAAGGCCGCCTTGATTTTACTAGACCTATCGGCGGCCTTCGATACGGTCAACCACCAAATGTTGCTTAAAAGATTGGCCGACTTAGGATTTCAGGGGAGTGCCATTAAGGTCATGACTTCATTCCTGGAAAATAGGACGTTCAAGGTGGCGCTGGATGGGTATACTTCCCAAGCCTTTAACCTGCCATGCGGAGTTCCCCAGGGCTCATCTATGAGCCCTACCCTTTTTAACATTTATGTAGCCCCGCTGGCAGAAATTATCAGAGAATGTGGATTCTCGGTTATATCTTACGCGACGACACACAAGTGGAGATCTCTGTGTCAGACAACGTCGAGGAGATGGCAGAACGCTTTAATAACTGTATGTTACAGATTAACAGCTGGATGCGGAACAACTGCCTTAAATTGAACAGTGAGAAGACTGAAGTCTTGTTACTGGGTAACCACACACCCTTCTGGTCCCCAAGTTGGTGGCCGGATTAATTGGGTGACTGCCCACTACCAGTGTCAGAGGTAAGAAATTTAGGGGTCATATTCGATCAAAGCCTGACCTTTAAACGTCAAATTAATAAACTTACTTCCACATTTTGGGGAATCCTTAAAGTTATAAGAAAGGTCTGCCCATTTCTACCCATCGACTCGCTAAAAACAATGGTAACAGCGTTAGCCATGTCCAGGCTGGACTATGGAAATGCGCTATACATAGGTCTGCAGAAGCAACTTTTACTGAGACTCCAGGGAATGCAGAATGCAGCAGCTAGGTTGATCCTGGACATCCCAAAATTTGAGCCAATAAAGGATCGTCTAAAGGAGCTCCATTGGCTGCCGGTACATAAGAGAATCATTTTTAAATCACAGTGTCTGGCCTTTAAGGCATTGCAGGGGAAAGGACCCCTCTTTCTTAGAACTCACCTTAAGAAATACGTACCAGCTAGAAATTTAAGATCAGGACAATCCCACCTATTGGTAGTACCAAGGTACAAGCAGTTCCGTTGGAGGGGACGGAGTTTCGTAGTGGGGACAGCTAAGATATGGAACTCCCTACCGTTACAGATTAAAACCAGCGACTCATTGATGAAATTTAGAGGCCAACTCAAGACCTGGCTATTTATAAACTAACCATTCATTCGATAGGACATTAGTTGGCACGTGAGCCTTCCCAGACTAGGATTAGCGCCAAGACGCCTTAGGGCATACGTCGCGCTCTATAAAATGCAGAATCAAATCAAATCAAATCATATGTCATGAGAGCACAAAATGAGGACTTCGAGGGCTTGCAGGACAACATCTCCCTCTATGCGGATGACATCCTCCTGTACATGGCATCCCCTGATCGTTCACTACCCGGGATTCTGGATATCTGTGACTCCTACGGGAAACACTCTGGTTATACGATTAACTGGACAAAATCAACATTATGGGGTCGATTCTGATTCGGGGAAAACACGCTCTGAATAGCCGTACGGAGCATTTTTCCCATACGAATTGTACCCTGCAACGTCCCCCGTACGTACGACGAAGTACGATTCGTACCAGGAGCTGGACTCCGTACGAATCGTACAGAGACCGTACGAATCAAACACCCGTACGAATCACCCTCGGAACCCGCTGTATGCGACATCCATACGGTTCGCGGCTGGTTTCTCTGACCCAGAAAGTACGATTTGTGGCGGGTACCCACCGTACAACGCTTTTTCTACGGGAGCCAAAAACATCTTGAGAAGCAGAGTTCGCCTCAGAACAGGTACGGAACGCAGCCCCCCCCCGGGTATGGTGCATATACCCCATGATCGCAGGGGTACAGTGTGAACCCCTGCGAGCATGGGGTCCACGCACCGTACCCCGTGATCATGGGGAGTACGCACCGTACCCCATGTTCGCTGGGTGTACGGTGCGTACACCCTGCGATCACGGGGTACGGTGCGTATACCCCATGATCGCAGGGGTACGCACCGTACCCCCACGATCATGGGGTGTACGGACTGTACGGTGTGTATGTGATTGTGTGCTTTTCCGTACGAACAGCCCTTACCTGATGTGGACCATACGAATCGCGTCCTCATACCCCGGTCCGGATCATACTCGTTGGGTCGTACGGCATGTTTGCGATTCGTACGGAGAGGGCTCCGGATACAAATCGTACGGACGTTTTTTTTTCCAGGATCTGAACCGACGCCTATATGTATTGGTAGGCCCACCACTGAAACTACCTAGGGGATGTGCAGTGAAAATGGTTGAGAATAATTTCAAATACTTAGGAATTCATGTAACTACAACCCCAGAAGAATTCATGACTCTAAACCTACTAGAACCCCTAAAAAGATTAAAAATCAATACCAAGCATTGGCAAGCTTTACCATTGACCCTGCTGGGGAGAGCTGCGCTCTTTGAAATGATGGCATTCCCTTGGTTCCTCCTTGCTCTGCATAACACCCCATTCCTAGTCCCCCGTCCTATTTCCGCTCAATCGAAACAGAAGTGACCAAACTCCTTCGGGATGGGAAACCAGCCAGAATAGCGATGACAAAATTAGTCAGGACCTGGTACGGCGGAGGCATAGCGCTCTCTAATATCCAAATGTACTACTAGGCATCCCAGCTAGCAGTAATAAATCAGTGGGTTCATGCTCCACAAACAGACCCTGCCTTTTGCTTGGATAGGTGGGTCCTGGGTCCGGAAGGGCTCAATCGGGCACTGTACAACACTAATCATAAGTTGGCTTTACTGGGCCCAACCAAACACACAATCCAACTTTGGCATATAGTGCAAAAAAGGATGGGGTGGAATAATGTACTCACGCAGGCAACACCCCTCTGGGAAATGGGGAAGTTAGGTAAATTGCGCAACACAGAAGGATTCCACCAATGGGACAATATAGGAACATTATGATAGGCGATCTCTAGGACAAAAGGAAAGTACTCCCGTTCACTCACCTCCAAGACCACTATGATATGGCGCCTACGGA
This sequence comes from Lissotriton helveticus, assembly GCF_964261635.1. NCBI lineage: Eukaryota > Metazoa > Chordata > Amphibia > Caudata > Salamandridae > Lissotriton > Lissotriton helveticus. Next base: position 640,386,814 of record NC_136071.1, on the reverse strand, counting down.
ACGGTTCCGTTATTTTCAAAGCAAGTACGCACCTAAAGCGGCTATCCATCCAGCCACTACCCTCCCTGAAGCCTCCCCTCTGGAAGTCAGGCTGCTTACTGACCATATGGCCAAAAAAGCCATGTCCTTAATACACCGTAAGATAATAAATAATCATCCTGACCCCACACAGTCTCTCTGCGGAAAATGGCAGACAGACGTAGGGGACCTAGACGAGACAGACTGGCAGGAGGCATTAGCATCCCCAAGGAAGGTAGCGATCCCCTCAAAACTCTGTTTAGTGCAATTGAAGGTGCTCCATAGGATATACTACACAAGACCAACACTGTGTAATATAGGCAAGACAGATAGTCCACATTGCCTTCAACAGTGTGGAAAAATAGGGACATTTTTTCACACAATGTTCAAATGCTCAGCAATAGCGGTGTGCTGGGCGAATGTAATGTCCACCATAGCTTGGCTCATCGATGCCCCTGTACTAACAGAACCCAAGTGCTGCCTGTTGAACATATGGGAAGCAACAGACTTTAACACCACAGCACAAACATGGGCAATGCTGGGTATGATAATGGCGAAACGCAACATAGCCAAATTGGGGAGGGGCTCGGAACACTCATACGATTGAAGACTGGAGCTCTGACATGGACATGGCCATGGTGGCGGAACGAGTGGTGTACGTAAATAGGGGATGTCCCAAGAAATGGTTTGTTTGTGGGGAAAATGGAATGCATTTAGAGGAGGGATATGTACAACACCCACTGTAGACTTCTCACAGGAAGACGGTTAGTTGTCGCATAATGGGGCAATGATTATGTTCTGTAAATTCGTCCAGATATGTTTATAAACTGTTCAGATACTATGAGAAGAGTGCTGTATAAGTAGCAGTTCCACTGATTCCAGATTGTAATGCTATATGTTATTTATTCCTCAATAAAACTAAGTTAAAAAAAAGGAGGAAATGGACGCAAAGTTGCGATGCGAAAACGTACGCCCAATATGTCCCTGAGTAGACAGATAACTGGCAACATCGCTCACTATGTGAAATCTCATCTAAAAACCTGCTGGGTGCTGCAAAATATCTCCCTACTATTTGCTGTGGAACAAGCAAACCCTCACTGGGCCCTTTAACCCCAACGGGGCTCCTACACACCTGATAATAGCTAGAGTTTTTAATTATGGAGAGAGATGTGGCAATACGGCTCACCCAAGAAAAATGTGCGCTGATGTGCAGGGGGTCAGCGATTTGAGTCTTTCCAGATTTCACCCTGGTGGTGCAGAAAGCTCAATGTGAATACTTGCATGTCAAATAAAAGCTACAATAAATCTGAGTGTAATATGTGATGCTATACTCAGTGCACATGAAGGTCACATACAGAGAGATGGTTCACATCTTCGCTACAGCCCAGAAAACTGAATCATTCATAAAACAGCTCATCAAAGATTCCAAAGGACCAATGTGCAATAAATCGAGGTCATCAGAGAAGGGGGCAAGCAGCATAGAATAATTAAATCATATTCACCACCACAGGTAGCTGGAGACCATGTCACGTCAACCTCCAGATCAGCACAAGTCCATTAGACACCAAAACTCTGTCGACCTGATGCTGAGGTATTGACACTCCTACCGTTTGGATGCTGGCCATTCTTTCTACTTGTAACACATGGACTGGCAGGTGCTCCTATAATGATAGTGTTGATAGGCCATCATGCTGGAATCCACCAAAGGATGACCCCAAACTAGAGTACATCAAGACTGAACATATTGAATGTTATACATGCGTCACAATGCATGTGCCTACATTTTTTGATGTGGGTACTTTTACTGGGAGGTTGGGTGGTTGGTGTAGGAGGGCTAAAGAGGTTTTATACAGCTACTACATTTGCTGACCAATTACCACATGTATGCAGGGCTCACACAAGCTCTAATGGTAGCGCGCAAGCAGATTGATTTCAGCAAGCACACGGCCTGGAGGAGGCATATTGCTGTTAAGTCTACTGTCATCACACAGCTTAGATGAGTGGCCCACCTGTGAATTACTCTCCATCTGCTCATGTGGAATGTGAGAGGCATTAATAACCCTCACACAAGTCGACAGGTCATGGCATATCTCAATCATAACAAAATAGACATTGCTCTTCTACAAGATTCGAACATCCCAACATAGTCGCAACCCCATCTAATTAATCCACCTACTCATATTCATCATGCACCCATGAGACAGCCATGCTTGTGTGCAGAGGACTACCCTTTAGACTACTTCATGAGGTAATTTATACCCAGGTTAGATGCAACATTCTACAGATGGTGGTGGGGGTAAGCATGTCACCTTACTCAGCTCCTACAGCCCTAACACCCTGAGTTTGTCCAAAACCTATGGAATAAATGCCATGTCTTGGCACCCAAAATTATACTCTGGGGGGGCGACTTTAACCTTGTGCTGGACAGACTCCTCGACTGCTTCAACTATTCCACTTACTCTCATTACTTAGCGGCGACAACGCTCACCCCATCATGACCGAACATTGTTTAGAAGACCTCTGGAGAACTTCGTTTCCCACGTGAACAGAGGGCACATACATCTCAACAGCCCATGCGTCTTCGGCACGTCTGGACTTTTGGCTAGGTATAGCAGATGCTACAGGGATAGAACATCTGCCACGCACTTTGTCAGATTACTCACCAGTTGAACTGACCATCACCACACCTCCCTCTAGACACCCTTCCTACTTGCCAAAGCATTTACAGAAGAGCTGAGAACCAAATCCTCATTTGGTTCCAAAACAACGAAGATTCTGGACAATCAGCTGAAATTATGTGGTAGGCAGTCAAGGCATAAATGTGGGGCATCTGCATAGCAAAGCAGCATGGAAATGCAATCTACTTTGTGGCAGTCTAGACTGGCTTGAAAAGGATCTTAAAGACCTAGAGGAGACATACTCTAATGTCCGGTCCTCTGCAATCATAGAAGAGCTGAGTCAGAAACACTTGGAAGGGAGACACTTGGAATTTATAGAGATGACTAAACTACAGGTCAAGCACCTCCATAAATATGGACAAGCCAGGGTATATGGAGAGGTGGAGAGGCAAAGCAGAACCTTAGCCGTACTCTTGAGACCCGACAGGCACATTCAGGCTAATGCTCATTTACAAACGGAAGACTGTACCAATTATTATGATACAGGTGACATATTAATGGAGCTGGTTGAGGACTTCCCTGCTTTATATATCTCACAGGTCTCCAGACAGAGCGCAACTATTCTCAATACTATGACCTTGTAGCTCTGACCTGGATTGGAGGGCCATAGAGTTAGTTCCTGGAGAAACCCCTCACCCTGGAGGATGTTCAGGCGGCGATTGCAGTAATGCACCCGAGGGCCAGACCCCGATGTGTAAATAAATGGAGAGAGAGAGACAGTAGTCAACATACAACTAGTTTGGCTAAAGATCCAGAAACAACTATGTTCCCCAATTCCCAATTCACCTAAACAACCACTTCTCTGTTATATCACTCACATGCAACAAAACACTTTCCCAGCGAATGCATAAGTGGGGAATAGTGGCTCTGGACGACTTCTTCAATGGGAGTCAATTTATGGACTGCCTGACTGAAGTAGATGACAAAGTGCCATCCCCATTAGACATATTCACATATCATTGCCTTCCCGACTTGTGTACAGAGAATTACCCCACCTTCCTCTAGGAACAGCCAGGATCTTCCACACTGCGGATATTCCTTATCCCCACAACCGTCAGGCCTCTGGTGAGTCATCTATACTATTCTATTCAGAGAGCACGATACCCATACCAAGCACCAGAGCACAATGAAACACCAATGAGGAAGCTTCCGTAATGGATGCAGATTGGGCGTACTGCTGTGGATAAAGAGGGTAACTCTCTCTAAACAGCAGACTGCACTATATCCATTTAAAATAACTCCATAGGACTTACCACCCCCCAAAAAGTACTCTCACGCAAACTTTGAAAACACTTCCTCTGTGTATGATACAGTGTGTCAGAGACAAACTTTCTACACCTTACATGGAACTGCCAGAGGGTATGCGAATACTGGAATGAAGAGGGCAGGGCAATTTTAGATATGGTTTCGGAGGAGGAGCTTCGCGTGCATCCAATATGGCCACGTGAGCAAGGGGCTCCAGAGACCCTCGTACCCTCCCGCATATATCCTGTCACTGATCCTGTCTGCTGTTGACATCTCCGAGTAGATGAACCACGGGAGCAGTGAAAGCTAAAAACCGCGTCCCGATCGGACCCCGGGGGCCGGAGTTGTGGTGTGGAGAAGACTGCGGCCCACGTCTCCTGGATGCCCGGCACTTGAGTTGGCAGGGTGTCCGAGGTGTAATTGAACAACATCGGCACAGGTTCGCGAAGGGCGGCCAGTCCAGTCTTACTTTCACTTTCAGTTTTGGCACTTGGACTGATCTTTGAATCGGAAGACGCCTCATTGTGGAGACGGCTTATACCCCGGATGGTGTTTGAGCGATTTGGACAATATACGATGTGTCGGACTCTAGCCTAGGGGGCACGCCGTCCTTTTTCGGGCTAATTGGAGTGCGTAGCCCAAGGGCCGTTTTGTACTCTCCATTTTCCCCCTTTTTTTTTTTTTACATCTGAGCTGATAAGAGACATTGGGCGAATATCCTGCTAGGCCGGAGACTTGTTCCCCCCTCTCTCGACTTGGGATTGTCCTGAAATAGCGAGCAAACCGGAGGGGGGCAAGCAGAAGTTGAAAACCACTAGAAGTGGTGGATATACCCAGTCCAATGTCATGGATCGATATGCCCAAGTTAAAGGGTCGCCCAGTGGACTGGGTAGGTCGCAGGAGGAGGCGAAGGATTCCTTGGCACCGGCAACAGAACCGACGTTGCAGGACGTTCTGGCCGCCATTGACGGCATTAGGTCATCCCTCGGGAAGCAGGTGGAGACCCTGGCACATAAGTTGGACACGGTGGCTATTGATGTGAATCTGATTCGCACGGACCTTACAAAGACAAATGAGAAGGTCAAATCGTTAGATATTAAGACATCGAGTCTAACGGATGACGTCATCGAGTTGCAAACCGAGGTCCGAAATCTGAGGGCCTCGAATGACATTGTTGTCCGTCGCCTGGAGGACTTTTTTAGGGAGGACCCGAAGGAATAATGTCCGTATAATTGGAGTTCCGGAAAAGGCGGAGGATCAAGCGGCTGACCTTTTTGTTGAAGACCTTATCATCAACCAGCTAAAGCCAGAGGGACTGAGTAAGTTCTTTAACGTGGAGCGAGCCCACAGAGTCCCTGGTGGAAGACCGAAAGTGGGCGCACCGCCGAGGCCTATTATAGGGCGGATCTTTAACTTTCGAGACAGAGACTCTATTTTTCCGACCTCCCGAGCGGGTGGGCCCTTGAAGTTCGAGAACTCATCTATCAGTTTTTATCCGGACTTCAATCAAGCGGTTCAAAAACAAAGACTCAGTTTTCTGGGGGTGAAGAGGCGACTTAGGGACATGGGTCTCAAATATGCCATGCTTTTCCCGGCCAAGTTGAGGATCGAGCATAACGAACGGACCTATTTCTTTGACAAGCCCGAAGTGGTAGCCGATTGGTTGGACACTTTGCCGGCCCAGCAAGATCTGGAGAGACAATCTGGTGGGGCTGAGGGTGGAAATATGGAACAGGAATAAGTATCAATTGTCTGGTTCCTGGGGTCGCTAGGGATTTCCTATTGTGGTGGTTCTCTAATCTCTATGTGAAGTTTCACGCAGATGGAATGGGAGGGTCACTGGGCTACCGGAGGGTCTCTCTCCTCCTCAGCTTAACTTTTTTGTAGTTTAGTTTGGAGGTGGGGGCGACAGGCACACTGCAAGTTGGGGTGGCTCTATAGTCGGAAGCAGGGGTGCAGGGTGGGGGGTATTGCAACGGGTTGTTTGGGAGGGGGTGGTGGGGGGGCGTTGGTTTTCAGTTTCAGTGGTGTTGCAACTCCTGAAACGGCACTCTCCGGACGTGGTTTTACTACAAAAAACCCACTTAGTTTGTAATACATGTCACGCCATGAATAGAAAGGGATATCGTTTGGTGGCTCATGCTGGGTTTTCATCCGGATCCCGGGGGGTTGGAATCCTCCTTAGGAACTCTCTTCCGTTCGGAGTGGAGTCCACGATCCTTGATGAGAAAGGGCGCTATGTAGCTTTATCGGGACGATGGGAGGGTCGCATACTTTCCCTGGTGTCTGTTTATGTTCCTCCTGGCTTGCAGTCTACTACCCTTGCTGACCTGGGACGGGTTCTAATCGATCTCCCTGGGGGGTTACTGATTCTGGGTGGTGATTTTAATTCAGGGGTATCTGGTGTGTTGGATAGGCACCCACCTAGGGATCTCAGACGGGGTCATGGCTGGCTGCCTGACTTCATTGACACGATGGGCCTGGTGGACTGCTAGAGGTTGCTTCACACCACTCAACAGCAGTATACTTTTCATTCTGGCGCCCATGGTAGTCTCTCCAGGATAGACTATGTGTTACTGCCGGCTGCACATGCATCCTATGTTGCGGAGGTCAGACATATGGCTCGGGGTATCTCCGATCACTCCCCACTTTGGTTTCGGTTTGAACTGGCGCCGGGTTCTGAGGAGAGGATAGCCCCTATTAACCCTTGGTATCTTCGTAATCCCAAGACTCGCAGTGCACTAGTTAAGGCATTGGAACATTATTTCCGGGAGAATGAGGGTTCGGTTTCTTCCTCTATATCGCTGTGGGAGGCTTTCAGGACAGTAATTAGGGGTCAGGCTCTCTCTGTAATTGCTGGTGTTAAAAAACAGAAGGAAGAGGATGTGGTGAGGATAGAGACAGAGATAGCTGATTTGGAATTGGAATTAGAGCGAGAGGTTACCCGCTCTAGACTGCATGTCCTGCACCTGAAGCAGCTGGACTATAGAACGTTGGTAATGGATGGTGCGAAGGCTCTTAGTCGGGAACAACAGGGGCGTCTCTATGACGTTGGGGACAAGGCTGGCAAATTAATTGCATGGCTGGACAAAAAAGACAGGGCTAGTCTTGTGGTACCAGACCAGAAATCGAGATAGAGGGTGGGGCTCTGGTCACCGACCCGCAAGAGATAGTGGCATGCTTCGCTGATCATTTTCGCTCTGTGTACTCTTCCATTTCGGATAAACCAGAGGAGGACTCATGCTTGTTGTTGCGAGATATTGCCCTCCCGTGCCTGTCTGAGGCGGACCGGGACCTTATGGATGGTAACATCACTGCAGATGAGGTAGCGTTAGCAATGCGCTCCCTGAACTCTGGTAAGGCGATGGGTCCCAACGGTCTCCCGATTGTACTTTACAAGCTTCGCCCGGATAGGATTGCTCCGTATTTGAGACACATGTTCCTGGAGTCCCGGGATCGTGGTCTCCTCCCCCGTGATCTGAGATTGGCATCGATCGTAGTAATCCATAAGGAAGGAAAACCGAGGAATAGGTGCGCTTCGTATCGGCCGATCTCATTGTTAAATTCTGAACCTAAGATTCTTGCTAAGTTGTTGGCTAATATACTGATAAAGGTTATTAGCGATCTGGCTCACCCAGATCAATCTGGCTTTATCCCGCACAGGAATGCGGCGTTGAACCTTAGGCGCTTGCACGGGGCACTTGCGAGGGCCTCGACGCTGCGTGAACCGGCCATTTTGGCGTCATTAGATGCCACGATGGTGTTTGATACTGTTGAATGGCCGTATTTGTGGGCGGCTCTGGCTAAATTTGGTGTCGGTTCAGATTTCATTAGCTGGGTGTGTCTTCTTTATGCAGACCCTCTTGCCCAGATTGTGGTGAATGGTCGCGTCTCAGAGCCATTTTGTCTTGGGCGGGGTACTCGCCAGGGTTGCCCGATGTCTCCTCTTTTATTCGCGTTGGCCCTCGAGCCTCTCGCGGCTTGGATCCGCCGGGAGCCTTCGATGAAGGGTATTAATTGGTCTCCGCAGTTTGAAGATCGTATCTCATTATATGCAGACGACATTTTGTTGTATTTGACCTCCCCCAGGAAATCTTTAATAGTGCTCTGTGATGTTCTGACTTCCTTTGGTAGAAACTCTGGCTTGGTCATTAACTGGGCGCAATCCTATCTGTACGTTCTTAGTTGCGAGATACCGATCCTACCGCGTAACTGCCCTATCCAAATAGCACAAGAGCGGTTGAAATATCTCGGAATTTATGTTTCGATGGACCCCGTGGTTCGATACGAGAGGAACCTTCTCCCTCCTTTGACTCGGCTAAGGCTGGATGTTGCGGGCTGGCGGAAACTCCCCTTGTCAATGCATGAGCGGGCGGCCCTCTTCAAAATGATGTCACTCCCTCGTTTTCTGTATGCCCTTCAGAACACGCTTGATATCGTCCCAGTTAGTTACTTTTGTTTGGTGGAGGATATACAGCGGAAGCAGTTGTGGGATGGAAGACCGCGTATTGCGTTGGCTAAATTAACGCTCCCGTGTTATGATGGGGGCATCGCTCTGCCTGATATTAAGAGATATTATTGGGCTTCGCAGTTGGGAGCCATCAATCACGGTATGTACGGCCCTGAGTTAAACCCTGGTTTCGCCATGGATAGGTGGATACTTCCTGGTGGCACTTATTATAGAGCGTTGTCCTCTAAATCTGTAGTGAAGACTTTGACGGGGCCAACCAAGACGGCTGTGCGGATCTGGCTCGACGCTACCAGTCGTTAGGGTGGAAGGACCGTCTGACTTTGGCTACCCCGCTTTTCGGCTCTGACAAGTTTGGTAAACTGTGGAACACTAAAGGGTTCGACAAGTGGGATCTCATTGGCATCTCCAAGGTGGGAGACCTATGGGTGAAGGGACAGGTGAAATCGTTGACGGCCTTGCAAACTGAGTTTGAATTGGGAGGGACGGAGTACTTCCGTTATGCTCAGGTTCGGCATGCGCTAACGTCCGTTTTCCCGGAGGGGGAGGTGATACTGGAGTCTACCCCGTTAGAGGATCTTATCTTGGATGGCCATATGCCTGATAGTACCATTTCCCTAGTGTATAAGAAACTGATTAATCACAGGGCGGACCTTCTATTGCAACTGCGTGATCAGTGGACCTGTGACAGCCTTGAGCTTGACGAAGAAGACTGTCAGTCTGCGATCTCCTCACCGAAGGAGGTCGCGATTCCAGCACAACTGAGATTAGTCCAGCTCAAAATATTACATAGGGTATATGTCACGGGTCCCCGTCTGGTCCGGATGGGCTTTTCTGAGGAGGGTTTGTGTCAGCGGGGTTGCAGTCATTTGGGGACGTTCATTCATTTCATCTGGGAATGTCGGGAAGTGTTTGACTATTGGAGTAGGGTCCATGAGGTGATGCAGGAGGTCACGGGCGTGGCTCTCTTACCGGAGGCCAGACGCTGCTTGTTGAATGTTTGGGAGCCCTCTGATCATAATGCGGCACAGACTCAATGGGTGACTCTAGGGGCCATGATTGCCAAATGGAACATCGCACAGTTGTGGGGGTCCCAGAGGCCTCCTACTCTTGATGTGTGGGTAGAAAACATGGATTGGTGCATGTTCCGGGAGAAAACGGTGTACTTGGCTCAGGGTCGCCCCCGGAAATGGCATAAGGTTTGGGGCCCTTGGAACCGATATAGAGGGGACATATGCGTACCACCTGTAGCTGCGGTCCTTGATGTCCCGCTTTCCCCCTGACCCCTTCTTGTTATGGATAATTTTCATAGGATTACTGTGTTCTCTTCTCCCCCACTTCCCCGTCAATGTATTGATTTATTGTAATGTTTGATGATATGATGCTCAGCCCTCGTTGCATTCCTATGTTTTGTACATGCCTTGCTTTGTTTTCAATAAAACGAAATATAAAAAAAAAAGATATGGTTTCAATAGACAGTGAGTGGTCACCGAAGATTGCATTACTGGGATATACAAAAGGATTGCCATTTGATGTTAGATGCTTCACATCAGTGGCACTCCTGCTGGCCAAAAGGCTAGTGTCCTGTGTGGGGAGGCACCCATTCTGTTAGGGAGTGGGGCTGGCTGCAACACCTGTTGTACTGTAATGGCCACCTGGAAGTCTACTACACTATGATACCATTAACACATCACTCTGAAAACCTTTGGGCCGCTCTGCAGACAAAGCTGTTAAGTCATGATATGGAGCGGGACTAGAGAGCCAGGATGGACAGCAGGAGTAGAAACTAATATATGATACACCTGCAAGTTCTATATGGTGGGCCTATAAGAGATAGGATGCTGACAGAGTACATGACTGAGCCAGGAGAACTTGATCAGCCTTGTGAGCCACATATCTTTTTGTGATTTGGATGCGATGGCCCCACTTTTGGACAGGCTAAGAAACTGCTATCAGATCAAACACATACTTACTGTGCATTGTATACATCTTCATGTTCTATTGTAGTGCTATGCCTTTTTTTCTTGTTTTATCTTGTTTAAGCTGTATGATTACAAAATGCCAATAAAAAAAAGAAAGAATATCACAATTTAAAAGTAGTCTCTGGAGTCTCACCCATTGTGTGCCCAGTAAGCTTATTGCTTAAGCCAGCAGCCAGCCAGAAGCAGGGTACAGCCTTTCTAAGACTTGTGAAAAAGAGCACACACTTAGAATCAGACACGGCCTCCTCCTACTGCACCTAGGGGCATATTTACAAGCCGCTATCGCCATCAGAACATCACTTTTTGGACATTGTGGTGGCAATGAGGGCTGTGCCTTATTTACAAGGCAGTGTTAAGCCACTTAACTTGACTTAATGGTGCCTTGTAAATAAGGAACACGTTCACGTTATACTTAGCATGAAAGGGGTGGGCAATGGGTGTTGCGGTGGGCATTCCGCTGCAACACCCATTGATTTTGAAGCTGCCCCATATTTACAATGGTGGTGTAAATATGGTACAGCACCACAATTAAGACTAGGGAAAACCTGGTCTTAACAGGGAACAATGAGGAGAAATGCTTTATTTCTCATTGTTTTTGCTGTGTTTATGTGTGCTGCATTGAACAGCACACAAAGAAATTACAAATCGCCATTTAAGATTGATTATGTGCAGGAAGTGACACCGTACTGTACATAAACAATCAATCCACACAACACATGGAACCCTTGTAAATAGTGCAAGGATGCCTGCGTTGAACTAGGCAGCTGACTATAGCACAGGGGGAAACTCACAGCTGCACCATATTGTTGTAAATATAGTGCAGGCTTGCGTTTTTAAAGTGGCAGAGCGTGGCATTAGCCTTCTTGGCTTAAATTCATGCTCCACCACTGTAGTAGTAAATATGCTCCCTAGTTTGCAATCCACTGCAGAGGAGGGAGCTGACATCAGATGTACTCCAGGTCGAAGAGCCAGGCTATCTGGAGTAGAGGTTGCCTAATGGGGCCGACCTCATCACAGCAATACCCCCACACATTTCTGGGTTCTAGGCTTTCACTTCAGGGTGCTAAGTAATGGTGTACTAGTGAATGGGAGCCATGCTAGTCTCTAGGCCACAGTCACCATGGGGTGAGTTGTTATTGTACTTCTCTGGGTCACAGGTGCATGGGAGGAGCTGTAGTCACATTTCATTGAGTCACAGTGGCACAGAATGAGCTAGCTGTAGTTGTGCTTATTTGGGCCACGGCTGCACAAGTTCAGCTGTGGTTGCAGTTATTCGCATAGCTGCAACTGAGCAGCTGTAATTCTGTGGTTCCTACCTGGAACTACTACCAGGAGAGTCTGATGTCTACCCACATCTGGGGCATGCTGATCACTCTCCTCTGACCTCCTTCCTCTGGCAGATCCCACCAGCACTGTGCCATTGCTGCTGATTCTTACAAGACAGTCACAGTTCCTGCATAGGTGGCTAGCTGCTTCCGTCTCACTACAGGCAGGCTGCCTTTAGGCATCCCAGCTTATGCAAACGTTTGGGTGATGTCACCTCATTCCTGGGTAGATGGCTGTTAGGCGGGCACCAGCTCCGGTTACACACCAGTCCTGTGACTACTTTCCCCGAGATGGATTTGCACAAAGCTTGACATGCCAAAACGAATAAAGTTTTGCTTTTGGGGCTGGAAAGTTATGTGCAGATTTGTTAAACGGAGCTACAGTTATGAGCAAAGTAAAAATATCATTTTCAGCCGAAAGTCCGCCAACATTTATGTGTATATTTGTCTCTCTCTCTCTCTCTCTCTCTCTCACACACACACACGTACGCACACATACCTTTATATGGTCCAATACCCCCACATGACAACATAGGACTCTTTTACACATGTTATCCCTGATGTATTTTTTATAATGCAAGTTTAATTTGGGGTAGTTCGCTTGAAGAAGCTGTAGTTTGTTTAATGTCCATTTAACAATGCGTTTTGAATTTAAATGTATTTGTTCGATATATTGCAGACTTGGCAAAGCAAACATTGCAATCAACACATGCAATTAAAAATTAAAAAATATGTCAAAGAAATTAATAGTATTCTACATCTAAAAAAGCTGTACGCTCAAATTACAGAATTACAAGTTGATCGAATTTCAGCTTTAGGGAAGTTATACTGGAAAGAGAAAACGAACAGCTAACCCAACTTACTCTTTAGGATCACAAAGATAACAGGCTTCAGGATGTCATTCCCGCCAGCTACACACTGTATAACATTGTATTTATCGTTTAAGACAAAGAGGGCTCCGTATTAAAGTTCATATTAGACATCGAATTGGTTTCAAAAGAGCTCCTTCTACAATCTCCCTTCTCCCATTCTTATCGGTTAAGCAAAAATGGAAACACCAAAGTTCTGTAATTATACCACAGTAATTACGGGTAAAGTGCAGGGTGCAGATATTTATAACATTAGCTTCCGTACATGTTCTTTTTTAGGTTTTGCTTGGTGCGCTAGCAAAATCCTTATGTTTCTCTGTGGGGTCGGGTATCCGCCCCCTCCTCGCCTCCTCCTCCCATTGGCTAGCTCCATAAATGGAGGCTAGCCATTGGGAGCCGGATCTGTCCGTCAAGGCCGGACCAGATTCGGGGGCGTTCCCGACATTTTTTCCCTCTCCACCCACTTCGGATGGTCATCGCGGCGGTGGGTGTGTGTAATTTTTTTCTTTTGAGTCGGCCCGTTTTCGTCTTTTTACAAGTGTTTGTTGTTGGAGTTGGCTGCAAGATTCGAGTTCCCACGAGGCGATCAATCAGGTAAGGAGCATTTTGTTTATAAAAGTGCGTGCGCCGTGATCCTCCGCCCCCCCTGTCCGTGTCTTTCCCGCCCCCCCTGCCGCTTCCGTGTCTTTCCCGCCCCCCCCTCCCGCTTCCGTGTCTTTCCCGCCCCCCCAAAGGTGAGCGGCACCGTCTGGTCAGAGGGCCGCTCCCACAGGAGGCCCCTTTTCTTCCTGAGTCCCCCGAGCGGGACTCCATCGTAACGGCAGCAGACTAGTTACATATTTTAACGAAGGGCGTGAAAGCAGAGTGCCCATCGTTTTCACATTAGGGAAGTAAAGAGCTTTATTTTAATTTTAATGTTGTTGGCTGGTCAGGTACTTCAGTTGAGCCTGTACTGCCAGAAGGCAGTGCACAGACATGAATGTTGCGCAAGTCAGAGTCCTCTCCTGGACTGCCTGCGGCCCATGCCCTGCCGCAGCAGGCCCAGGGAAAGTAGTCGCGGCTGGCTGGCCCATTCATGCTGCTAGTAAGCGCCACTTGTTCATTACTTTTGTCTACCGCCTCTCAGCCTCACTCTGTCTCTGAGGCGTTGTGACCGGTGCTGCGGCAGCTGCGCTGCGGGGTAAACAACATTTACAACGCAACTTTTACAACGCACTACCATTACAACGCATTTTTTACAACGCAAAAACTTTTACAACGCATACCATTACAACGCATGTTTTTACAACGCAAGTACTTTTACAACGCATGCCATTACAACGTAAGTATTGGTAAGTATATAATTATATTTAATATTTTAAATGATTGTTTTTTTTTTTACGTTTTCAGCTTTTGGGTAAAGGGGTATTTTTAGGGTTTAGGGTTAGTTTTCAGTTTTTGGGTAAAGGGGTATTTTTAGGGTTTAGGGTCAGTTTTCAGTTTTTGGGTAAAGGGGTATTTTTAGGGTTCAGGGTCAGTTTTCAGTTTTTGGGTAAAGGGGTATTTTTAGGGTTCAGGGTCAGTTTTCAGTTTTTGGGTAAAGGGGTATTTTTAGGGTTCAGGGTCAGTTTTCAGTTTTTGGGTAAAGGGTTATTTTTAGGGTTCAGGGTCAGTTTTCAGTTTTTGGGTAAAAGGGTATTTTTAGGGTTCAGGGTCAGTTTTCAGTTTTTGGGTAAAAGGGTATTTTTAGTGTTCAGGGTCAGTTTTCAGTTTTTGGGTAAAAGGGTATTTTTAGGGTTCAGGGTCAGTTTTCAGTTTTTGGGTAAAGGGGTATTTTTAGGGTTCAGGGTCAGTTTTCAGTTTTTGGGTACAGGGGTATTTTTAGGGTTCAGGGTCAGTTTTCAGTTTTTGGGTACAGGGGTATTTTTAGGGTTCAGGGACACTTTTGGGTTTATGGGATACAGGGGTATTTTTTGGGTTCAGGGACAGTTTTGGGTTTTGGGGGTACAGGGGTATTTTTAGGTTTCTGGGTTAATTTGGGTTTTGGGGGTACAGGGGTACAGGGTAAAAAAATTAAATTAAATAAATTAAATTAAATTAAATTATATTAATTACAATTAATTTAAAAAAAATATATTATATACTTACCAATACTTACGTTGTAATGGTATGCGTTGTAAAAGTACTTGCGTTGTAAAAACATGCGTTGTAATGGTATGCGTTGTAAAAGTTTTTGCGTTGTAAAAAATGCGTTGTAACGGTAAGCGTTGTAAAAGTATGCGTTGTAACATCATATATCCGCGCTGCGGTATTGCGGACACTGTTCTGGCTTACTGGGCAAGGCTCACTTGAGCCGAGGCACCTCTGTGGGGTGCAGTTCCTTGGGACTGTAGGGCAGAGGGCACCGTACAGTAAAGGCGATCCTGCAGCTAAGGGTGGATGCTTCGTCCCCTCCGCCCCAATGCAGCGCATGACTGCCGCCAAGGTCCACTTGCTGGTATTTTCATGCACTTTAGCACCACCTGCCAGCCGCTTCCCATAGCAAGCTTGGTGTCCACGTCTGGCAGCCCAACCGGGTGACCACCACTACCATATACAGCCCTGAGTTATGATGGACTAGGGCAAGCCCCTTCAGTGCTCTAGGATATTGCACGCCTAGGGCGGGTACTTCACCAAGCCTGATGCATAGCACTCGTGCAACGAGGACCACAATGTGAGTTTGCACGAACCTTGGTATGTATGATAATGGCCGCTCACCTCTTTTCAGTATTTACACTGAGATTCTCATGGTTCCGACCCGGAGATAATAGTGTTGACGCTTCTCAAAGGGATCTGATTTTTTTTTATATATCCCCATTGCAGTGCAGGTCAGTGAGCAACATTTTTGTTTTCGTGAAATAAGTGCCCTCAGATTTACTGTTATGTAGCAAATTTACCACTTGTGGACTGGGTCTATCTAGAATGTCCATACAATCTGCAAGATATTACCATTGTTTTGCTTTGTGTCACCCCAAGAAAATGTTATGCTTCGATGTGCAGAATCCCATTTTATAACTTTCGTAGGTCAAAATGCTTAAAGTGTGGGAACTATCCTCAGTACAATGGGAGCAGGGTCAGTGAATATGGGACTAGTGCAGTGTGATATTTGGTATTCCACAGAAAACGTGCTCTCTTCAGAACTCTGACCTATAGGACAACACAACGGCTCTTCTATATTCCGCCCACTAAAGGAGAAGTGCACATCAGCCTGCCTTAGTAGGGGCAGATGAAGCAGGCACACTGAGTCCGTCAGTGATGAATGTGCATCCTCTGTCTCCTGAGGCCTGCCCAGTGCTGCAGCCCTGCTCCGAGTCCGCGAGATCGAGTCCGCTTGTGACTAGTAATGATCATAATTTATTAGCAGACTGAGATCCGAGTGCTTGGGCCTCTCTCACATCGTGCTTAAGTTTGGTTACAGTCAGGTCCCCTGTGGAGAGCCTGGAACGGCTGTGTGTGGCATGACAGTTAGTGCCCTTCCATTTCTGGTGCTTTGCAGCAGTTTTAAAATCTCCTTAAGTTTCTTGCTGCTCAAATGGGTGTAATTTGTGATAGTTTTGTGTTTTCATCGTTTTCATGGCTTGATTTTTACCTACCGGAAACTGTCACTCCTAGTCGTTGAATGTCATTCATGATTGCACTGAAATTATGAAAATGTCACACATAAGCAGTCTGAAACCACCTTAGGAGAGAAGACTCTTTTAAATATCTCTCTATCCACAACTCTCTCTCCCGTAAGGCTGGGGGCCCCTTAGGATTTGCAGAGGTGGAATTTCTTAAGGAGCTGCGGAAACCATTGACTCCGCGTATTGGCTTTCTGTATAATATTCTAAATAACTGGATGCCAGATGACCTCTTAAATGGCTGACAAGTGGCACGACAAACTTGGCGCCCCCCGAAATGTCTTTTTTAATTCTATTACCCTGTCCCAAAATATCTTGCTTTCCTCTAAACTTCAAGCACAACATTTTAAAAAAATTTCTTTCTTTATTACACTCCAAACAAAATTGCTAAGTGGGGGACAGGCCGAGGTACTCCCTGCCCCAGATGCACTATATTTGAGTATCAGTGTGAGAGTGTGTATTGTGTGTGTGTGTCCGTCTGAGTGTGAAAAAATGTGCGTGCAGTGGGGCGGGCACACATTGCACAAGGGCTGTCGTGACGCCGTCGTGCCCCGAGAGGAGTGCACTATCCCAGGACACATTCTGTGTGTGTGGGGCTCGCAGTGTTTGGGGGGGGGCTCGCAGTGTGTGGGGGGCTCTGTGTGGGGGGGCTCTGTGTGTGGGGGGCTCTGTGTGGCTGTGTGTGTGGGGGGCTATGTGTGGGTGTGTCTGTGGAGGGCTCTGTGTGTGTGTGGGGGGCTCTCTGGGTGTTTGTGTGTGGCATTTGCGAGAGATTAAGCTATTGGCATTGTAAATGGCAATGCCATTTATTTATGTTAAAAAACAAACATAAATAAAAATAATGTCAAGAGCAATGCCAATAGCTCTAACTTTAACAAAGGCAAAACCATTGCATTGTAAATGCTTGTTTATTAATGATATGCGTCGTTGAATTTCTATAAAACATAATTATATTATAGCTGCTCTTTCTTCTTTAACAATCCCCATCATCCAAACATTTATCAGTCCAAAAACCCTTAAAACTACCCTCAGAAAAAATTAAAAACATTGTGTTGTAAAGAAGAAAGATGCGTAGACCAGGTGATGCAGTTCAGGATCACAGCTTTATTAGATATTAGTCAGATCCTTTAAAGTGACCCACCAGGAGCAGCCTCCTCGCTGCTCAGCCCATCCACACCAACTGATTGTCCCTTCCAATCCAAACACACTCAACATTCTATCTGACCTCATCATAGGCTGAACAGCAAGGCAGAGAACTTCTGTAGGGAGAGTGCATTGAATACAAAGTACAGGACAACACATTGCATTCTAGAAAAAAAAAGGCTTTATAATAAAGTACAAATTATCAGATGCTAACTCCGTATATTCTTTAACTAACAACTCTTTCACTCGTTTGTCAAACACACTAACCTCTATCCAGTTCAGTTTTAGGATGTAAAAAAAATGTACAGACCGATTTATTTCAAGGAAACACAAACGTACCTAGTGCAAATGCCTTATATATATGAACGTCATCCTCCATACATATCAATTTAGTAGTTTAAAAATTGATTGTTATAAAAACAAGACTCTACAGGAAAACACAAAGGGCCTCATTTATGAAAAGTGACACATCGCTGCGTGAAAACAGCAATGCGTCGCTTTTCATTGCGCCCTCCTTGCGACATGATGGATGCATCATATTTTCTGTATGACGCATCATTTTGCAAGGAATGACAGATACTTCAGTTTTACTGATGTATCTGTTGGCGCAAAAATGACGCATTGCTGGAGTTTTGTCTAAAGCATGACACAACTCCAGCAATGCAGGTGAAGGCCTATGGATATAGCACTGCGTCAACCTTATGCCTGCCATAAGGCAGGCGTAAGGTTTTGACACATTTGCGTCCTAGAAGTGACGCAGTGAAATCCCATAGATTTCACTGCGCCACTTCTATGAGGCTTACTTGCGTGGGAATGCCCCCCCTGCATACATTATACCTGGCGCAGGTATAATGTGGCGCAGGGGTTTACAAAGTGACGCATCTGCTTAGTTGGGTCACTTTGTAAATAGGGCGCAACAGGGGGCATGTTTTACGCCACCGATGCATCACAAAAAGTGACGCAACGGCAGTACAAAACTGATGCAAGGCCTCATAAATAAGGTCCAATGTGCCTAGTGCAAACTCCTTCAGATTGAAGGTAAGCTCTAATTCGCTAACTGATACATAGCTTTTGTAATTTGAAAGGCTTTATAAGGCCAACATACAATTTGAGATATACCAGTTTCTCTATTACATTCTCAAAAACTGTACAGTAACAGAGTCTTATATTATCACATCTCTGCACTAGGATCATCAGTTGTTTACTTGAGGAATCATTCGATTTCTAAAAACTGGAAGCAATATATTTGTTTTATCAAATGTGGTGCAAAATATAATCAAGTGTGCAAGTGTCAGCGTATTCAATTGGCAGAAAAGACACATACTTAGGGGGTTATTATTATGAAGGCAGCCGGAAAGCCTCCGAACTTCCTTGCACCCTTTGGCAGGCGCAGCAGGGATTAACACCACTTTCACTGTGGGAGCATGTACTACAGCCAGTTTACGGCCGTAAGACATGCTCCCAGAGGGAAATGTTGGAATGGGACTGATCAGTGTTCAGTCGCATCCAAATCAGGTGGCCGGGAGTGCCGACCGGAGGTCGGTCAGTCCCGTTTATGAAATGGTCTGCCCTACATCGTAATCGGCCCCTTAGTGCTCCAATCATAGTTAAATGATTTCCAACCATCGACCTCCATACTATAAAAGCAAGAACTTGGCCCAGTCTGAGCTTCAGCATCCATCTACTTACTGTACACCTTTCAATGTTTTTATTATGTGGCTGTAGAGCAAATGTGAAGTATGTGTCTAAAAGTGGAGAGAGTTGAGGCTTGGCTCTACTATCATGTAAGCCTTTGATCTACACTATTTTTATAGCTTCCTTCCTCTTTTGAATGAATTCCTCACCCAATTCTGATTTATACCAGCATCCAAGTCTGAATATATTTTTTTTAGATTTCCCGTCCATGGGATTTGGTCTATTAACTGGAGATTCTCTTTAATCAGTCGTCTAAGCGAGCCCTTCTGGTTTCAGGATGCTGTGCAAGTAGGTCAATACTCTCTGTCGGTATCTGAAACTGATATTCATTAGACTAAGCTCAAGTCTTAATGCACTATTCACAGAAGCTCTTGGTAAACCAAGCCATTTTCCCAAATATCAGTTTCTATTCTTTCAATTCATTTAATACATGGTTCATGGAGAATCTCACATCCGTTTAATAGTAAGCTAGGTATATCAGCTTTGTAGGCGTCCTGGAGAACAAATGACTTGTGACCAACTGAAAATCCAACTTCTTTAATGTTTCAGTGACTACTTTTGCTCGCTGTTCTTGCTGGTAAAATGTGTGAATTAAAATGTAAGTTATACTTAAAGGTCATGTCTAAATCTCTGTATTCAGACACAATTTTCAATTGTTCAAGCCTAAGCAACTAGTGCATTTTTGATTTCCGATTCATTTGATTTAGAAGTTTCATTATTTTAGTTTTTGAAACATTAATAATTAAATCAATCTGTTCACAATATTCTGCGAAGGACAGTTGCATTTGAAGATCATCTAGGATCAGGTCCAATACAACTGTATCATCAGCATTAAAAATTGACAAGATAGGTTCATCAACCAAATATGGGGGGGAAGTGCATTTGATAAAAAACTTCAGGTGCATCTACGATATACATATAGGAGAGGTGCCAACATAGAGCCTTGATGTAACTCACGTGGCACAGATATTTTTTGGGTCACTGAGCAATTTTTTCCAACTATCACTCTTGCCCATGTGGCATCATGTAGTTGCTTTAGAAATTTTAATAGGGCTGTTGAAATGTTTCGATTTAGCATTTTCTCCTACAAGCAGTCACGATTTATGGTATTGAATGCTGTACATAGATCAACATACGTGGCATAGATTGGTACCCTCTTCTTCACAGTATAGCTCGCCACAATTGATTGTTGGGCAAAACACCCAATCACCATGGAGAAACCTTTCCTAAAGGCCAGCGGTGTCATCAATAAGACTGTTTCTTCTCTCACCCATTCTTCTAAGTAGTGTAGCAAATGTTTAACATATATTTTACTGAGTGTAAACTTGACAGACGCTGAATAATGCACGACGCCTTTTGGACTTTCTGCCCTTTCTGCAGCCTTCCTACCTCCTACCTACGCCTCGCGGCCCCCGCTTCGCGGGGGTCGCTCGAGGCTGCCAAGTGCCGGTTTGCCTGAACAACAAGGATACCGCCGAGGGATTTCCAAGGACTAAGGGACTGCGAGGACCAGCGGGCGCTGCTTCACCAAACTCGCCGCAGCTGGTCCTCTTCCCGCCCCCTCCCGCCTCGCATTGAAGAGCGTAGGGCTGAGAGCGTTCTGAGTGAACTTGACAGACGCTGAATATTGCACGACGCCTTTTGGACTTTCTTCCCTTTCTGCAGCCTTCCTACCTACGCCTCGCGGCCCCCGCTTCGCGGGAGCCGCTCGAGGCTGCCAAGTGCCGGTTTGCCTGAACAACAAGGATACCGCCGAGGGATTTCCAAGGACTAAGGGACTGCGAGGACCAGCGGGCGCTGCTTCACCAAACTCGCCGCAGCTGGTCCTCTTCCCGCCCCCTCCCGCTACTTAAAGTGAGCTACTGACGCGCTAGCGGGACGCGCGCGGAGCGAAGCCCGGGCAAAGGGCGGGCCCTCTGTGGCCCTCCGGGGACCGAGGAGCCGGGTCGGGGCCATAATCTCTTCATCGTTGACCCTTGCCTGATAACTACAAAGCATGTGAGTGAGAAAACATTCTTCTGTAAGCCACGTTTGTTCGCCTTTTTAGCCAGGAACTATCTTCCATTATGTCCACCAAATTGGTAACCATGGACAATTTTTTAATCAAGAAGGTAGCGCTAATCAATAGCAACAGAAGAGTGTCCCTGGGATTGGAACATTCGCCCACAATTACTATTACACCGGAGCTCCCAGTCACTATCTCTGACACACCCTTGGAAAAGGAACATCCTGCCCCTGCTGGCAAAGTAACTACTGTAACTGCCATGGTCCATGCGGGTCAGCATGATGAGGACTCCCATGCTTTAGCCCCCATAGGATCAGGCACAGCGGTTTCCTCAGAAACACATGTCCCCGTAACAAGAGAATCCCCTAGAAAATATAAGAAAGCTCGAGTGAGACGAAGGGGGAAGCAAAGGAAGACAACCCATAAAATTACACAAGGAGAGGGGAGTGAGTGTGGAACTTTACCATTATTCTCAGAAATGAGATCTTCTAACTTAGGGGGAATAGGGGATGCCACTTTGCCCAAGTGCCCTAGAGATTCTGTGTTACTTATTGATCTGTCAAATTCAGGGATCATAGATAACATTGACAGCCATCCTGCTGACCGCGTTGTGACAAGCGAAAACCTTTTGTCTAGTACACCAACTAGCTCATCCTTAGTGGACTTACCTATAGGGAATGATAGTGTCAGATTATCGGGCACCCCAAAACTCTATATTGAACCGTCTCCTGGGTCCCCTACTTCTCCACTTACTATGAGAAACAGTAAAAAAAGGGGGGGTGAGCCACTGGGTACTCGAGCACAGAAAATAAGTAAAGGGGTAGTTCATTCTTCACCGCCACAATTTGGTAAAATTTTAGTAAATGAGGAGGCCACGGTGGTCAAGATTGTAGAACTTATTAGGGGTGTGATGCAACCACTTCTTGATAAGACTTTTACAATGTGTACACAGCTAGATAAAATAGAGAAGAAGGTCGAACAAAATTCTCTGCTTATACTTGATCTGGTAAAGGGGCTAGAAAAAGTTAAGATGAACAACACAGTAACAACGAACCCTCCTGTAAAATCTAAAGTAACAGTTCCCCCTCCATCACTTGCTCCTATAACATCAGCACCTGTGCAAAAAAAGAAATCTGGGCAAGAAGGGATAAGACCAGATAGCCCCGCAATTACGTTATTAACTCCTACCACACAATTGGCTATACCCCAATTGACGGCTTTTGTAAGTAAGGGGCAAACATCCAAACCAGGGGGAATCCAAAACCAAGATGGTAGTAAGCATCCATCAACAGCTAACTTGAGAAATGGGAATGTCTTGGCCATTGTTCCTGAAAAAATGAGTCGTACTGTAGACTTAACCCCAGATTCGGCCCCTTATGTCATCGTAATGGCAGGGGTCCCAGAACTGCCTACAGGTAAATGGGAAGATCACGGATCATTACGGAACAAGGTCACCTTCTGGCTCCGAGATAACAGACCATTACCTGCATCTATAAATGGTGAAATCATAAGCGTAAGGCGTGCCAATTGGGTGGGCACTAGGCCAAAGGATAGAAATGGTGACGTTATAATCATCAACTTCAAGGATTATAGGGCCGTGAGGCATATCGGGGATTGGTTTAATGCTGATAACAGCACTTCCATCTCTACGCACCTTTTATTTTATTTCTATCCATATGCGCCGTCAAAAAGCTTTAATAACTGGGGCAGGGACAGGCAGCTATTTAAGAAGCCAGTCCATCAACATCAGGGGTTTGGAAATGTAAGACCTTGGGACAAGGTTGGTCCAAGGGGGGTCCCACCAACGTCGGGTAGTTCTGCTCTTTTTATTGCCCAAGATCCCTCTATTTATACCCAGAGGCCGGAGGACTCCTATCCCAGATTTCAGCATCAAGCCTGTCATTACCCTCCCTCCAATAATCAATATCCACCATATTTGGAGCCCAACCTCACTCGAGGTAGATTATGGAATAATAGAGGATTGCTCCCACATACGTACAACCTACCAATTCAAAATCGCTTCCAGATTTTCTCTGGCCTGGAAGGGGTGGATTGACAGCAAGCTCAGTTACCCATGGAAAATGTGGTTGGGAAAAACCCCCTTCCACTAGTTCGTCAATTTCCAACTGGGGGTGGGGTTCCCCCTAATAGTACTGAGGTCCCTATTGAGTTACCTCAAGAATTGACCACAATATCTGAGTCCATCACTTCCGATAGAATGGCATCCTGTGATATTGATACCCTGGACCAGATGCAATCCACCGTAGGTGACAATAGTGGGAGTGGGGAAAAGACAGGAAAAGATCCGATACAGGCGAAGAGCGACCTCTGTACACTGCTGTTCTGGAATGTAGCAGGGCTGAGGCAAAAAATTACTAACCCAGCCTGGGAGTCGGTAATAAGCGGTCAGGATATAGTGGCCCTGCAAGAAACATGGACTCAGGACCCAATCCATGTAAATGGCTATAGAACCTTCTTTACTCCAGCTGTGGGAGGCCACTTTGGAAGGGCTAAGGGTGGTTTGACTACGTTTGTCTCAAACCAACTTAAAATTAAACAAGCTCACTGCCATTTACAATCCAATTATTTTCAGCTCATAATTTTAAGAAACTTTAAAGGAGCAAAGGTGATGATCATTAACTTTTATAATAATGTCCCGAGGGAAGAAATTGTGGTTGCAATGAAGCAACTTAAGGAAGAAGTTCAGTTTGAGGTTGATAAAAATGACAAAGAATTGGTAATTTTATGGGGGGGGGATTTTAATTGTTCACTCTGTACCAAAGGGAGTCAGGGCCTTTGTGGCCTGATGACAGAGAGAGACACGCATTTGACCCACTTCGATCACACTCTGATGGGGGACTTGCTTAATGAATTATTATTCATGCTTGATTTAGGGTTTGCTAATGAATTAGCCCTAAAACCTACACCCTTTGCCCCGACCTTCGTTGGTAGAGGCTTGGAGTCAACTATAGACTTTATTATTTCCTCCAGTAATCTTAATCATAGAGTGGTGGGGGTTACAAATATTAAACTGCCCATAAGTGACCATCTTCCCCAATGCCTTAAGGTAGCAGTTTTGTTCCCAGACCCATCTACGGCCGCGCCACCTCTAGGGGCAGCGGTTGATGTTGTTCTTGGGAGACAAAATGGGTATACACTTAATTGGAGCAAAGTAATCCCCGCAACCTTCTTTAAGGAACTCTGGGAGGCGTGCTCTAATAGTTTTATGATTTGCTTGGGTGATAACTCTAACCACGACCAAATAATTGAGCACTTTTGTATAATAGCTACAAGCATAAAAAGTAGCCTAAGGGTGGAGGCGAAACGTAGAGGTAAAGGATCCAAAAGCTGGTTTAATAACGCATGTACTAGGGCGTTGAAAAATCTAAAACAGGCAGTACACAGAAGTCCCAGGGATATAGGTGAAATAAGAGCATGCAGGTTCGCTTATAATCAGGCCCTGAAACTAAGGAAATCTGTGCTAAATAAGGAGGCATTAGACTCACTCTGCGAGGCCTCAAAAACAAAAAATCCCGCTGTATTTTGGAAGGTAATTAATACCCCTTTCCCTTATGAAACCCATACGGCGCGAATTGAGATCGCAATAAATGAGGATAATTGGGTAGATCATTTCCCCGATCTCTATAAGGCACAGGATGACACCCATAGCGGAGGCTCCCACATTAGTCCGGATTTATATCCAAACTCTAATTTGGTTGTGACACTCGAAGAGGTATTGCTTGCCTTGAGAGCAGCTAAAGGTGGCAAGGCAGCCGGGCCCGATGGGATCCCTGCGGACCTATTTAAAGCAAACACTGAAATCTGGGGCCCAATGCTGGTCCAACTTTTTAATGCGGCTCTATCTAGGGGCCTAAAAGAATCCTGGTTTAACTCCGTTATCGTCCCAATTTACAAGAAGGGGGACAGAAACAGCTGTGCCTGTTACAGGCCAATCTCCCTTCTTGATTCATCAATAAAAATTCTGGGACGTATAGTGTTGGCAAGACTCCAAAGCTGGGCGGAGGAAAATGAAATTATGAGTGATTTGCTATTTGGTTTTCAAAAAGGGATTGGCACAATCGAGCAAGGCCTAAATTTAATGTTACTGCAGCATAAATACATAAGGATAAAGTCGGAACGCTTGTATTTTACTTTTGTAGATCTTTCATCTGCGTTCGACTGCGTATCACACACTAAACTGTGGGCAATAATGAAAGGACTGGGTGTGGACAACACCATAATCTGTTTTTTGAGGGATCTTTATAGTGGAGCCACAGCTTCTGTCCGCTACGGTAGGGGGGGCGAATGCTCCAGACAATTCAGCGTGGGCCGGGGAGTGCGGCAAGGTTGCGTTCTAGCACCTTTTTTATTTCTTCTTTACATCAACGGGCTTGAGCATCACCTGCTGCATGAGTGCGGAGATATGCCCAGGGTGGGGAGGAGGGCAATCCCTGCACTCATGTATGCAGATGATGCCGTACTCATGGCACGCACTCCTCGGGCTCTGCAAAAACTAGTAGTTAGTTTCGAGAATTTTATGCTGAATTTAGACTTACGAGTAAACTGTAGCAAAACTTTTACAATGAACTGTGGTCCAAAATCAGGTAAACCCATGAAACGGATGTTTTTAAACAATGTGCCGCTAGATAATACCCCAACCTTTTCTTATTTGGGTATTTTATTCCATGAGTCAGGTTCTTGGACAAGCGCAATTAAGGCTAGAACGCTTTTAATTATGAAAACGATCATGGCTTTAAAGAATTTTGTTAGAAAACTGGGCATGAAGCCGATAAAATAAATGCTGACTATATATAGAGCAACATGTATATCTGTGGCTATCTATGGCTCAGGCTTGTGGGGGTACGCAAATGTTGATCCAATCCAGGTGGTGGAAAATAAATTTTTGAGGGAAGTCCTTGCAGTCCCACAGTGTGCAGCAACATTTAACTGTCACGCAGAACTTGGCCAACCTTACATAACAGACACTATCAAAATTCAACCTATCCTATTGTGGCACAGGGTATGGACCACAAATGAATGCGTTATGAACCGGGCCCTGTTACAGGACATCCTCAGTTTGGATCATGTGGACAGAGTGGAATGGTTGGGATATGTAAAATGTTTCCTGTCTGAGATCGGACGCTACTCTTACTATTTGGATCCATCTTCAATGGGTAGCATTCCTAGGAAGACACTAAAAACCCTCTGCCTGGACCATCTTGAGGCTAAGAGGAAGAGAGTTGAAACCCTGAAACATTCAGTACATTCCCACCTTTCTATTCTTTGTGAGACTAACTCTGTACAGCCATATCTATCTCTGCCCATGTCAAACTATGATCGCTTTCTTTTAACTCGTTTTAGATTTTGTATGTTCTTTAGATTGGTGTCCTTCCCTAGCATGAACTCATGGATGCGCATGTTGCCCACTTGTCCACGTGATGGTATATCAAATCAATCAGATATCCATATTCTCTTTTTCTGCAGACTTTATGGTGCCCCTCGTAGAAAAATTATCGTCCCTTTTTTAAAAGAATTGAATTTAACCAGATGCCGCCCAGCTTTTTTAGAAGTACAGAGAATGGATACGGTTTTAACTGTAACTGTGGTTTTAAATTTTTTAAAGAGTGTTTTTAAATCACGAAAACAAATAATAACTGAAATGGTTTAAATTTTACCTCGCTGGATAACTTTCTATTTGATCTCCCTCTCTGAACTAACAATTATGAGCTGTAATTATTGTAATTTGTTTGTATGTCTGTTACTTTTATGGTTATTTGTTTTTAACCGAATAAAGTTCTTTGAAACTGAGTGTATACAATAATGTAATCATATGATAATGTTAAACAAAGAGCGTACACCTTTCTTATATATTGGCCTCTTTATGCTGCCCTTCCAAGACTCAGGGGGTATTGTGACCCTGTATTATAGCTACAAAGACTGGAATTGAAATTTCAGCCAGTGATATATCAGCACATAGCCCATCAGATCCTTGTGTCTGTGAACCTTGGAAGCTTTTAATGATTAGTTCAACTTCCTTGATAGATGGTTTTAAATCTTCCAAATCAGCTTGGGTGATAAGACACTGTAAGTTTTGTATTAATAGCATTGTGTGTTGGTTATCATTACTCCTATTTTTTACACTATAGAACTCTGTTATGTAATTGTACCATTCCTCTTCAGTGACTGGGGGGCTTCAATATCCTTCCGTCCCCCATTGTTTTACTTACAATATTCCAAAACATTTAGTATTCTGAGTCTAAGAGCTGTTATCACCTCGATCCACACTTTCTCTTTTTTTCCAGGCAATCTTTTTAAAGTGTGTTCATATAGTCCTTTCTATGTTGTTTAATAAGATGTTCTCTCCTTTTTGCCTCACTTTTAAAAGACTCCTTTAAATTCTCTTTCAGATGCATTCTTTTCAAGACCTCTTTCGCTCCATTACGCAATCTTCTTCGTTATTCGAAGGAGACGCTATTTGTCTAATAAGACATATTTGCTTTCTGTATCCCTCTGGGAAAGTTTTTGGGTTCTTCTCTCTACAAGAGATTACATGGTCACCTATCAATGTGGCTTTTGCCATTTCCACTGGCGAAGACCCATACAATCCTTTGATTATTCTTACAATACATTTGCTCTCTATTGCTCCATTTTCTCCTCAATTGCAGGGTTAGACTCACATACTTAGAATCACTTCCTAACAAGTCTCCAGTCTCCAGGTCGTATATAACATGGAAACGTTCTGTAGAAATAGAACTGGAATTAGAATGTTTTGGTTTTGGTTATGTTTCATTAATATATTTTTGATAAGCCAATGATGAAGGTCAGTGGAATTATGCAATTATGTGGCTGCTGTGTTGCTACATAATTATAAATGTCCTCATAATTCGCATATTTCACCCAAAATGTAGTTTCCAGCTCAAAAGTATAAATAATACTGCGTGGAAATGCTTAATCCTAGTAGCGTTGACAGTGGTGAAGCTCTACAGTGCAGTTTAGGTGGTGGATATTGTGCTTCTGATACTCATATTTCATAGGAAACTGTGAAATATTTTCCACATTTATCAATTCTCTGTAAAAAGTGGGTTTTGATTCCGCAACATTTTGGGGCCGATTCTGATCTCGCTCGGACAGCCCTCCGAAAGCTGTCTGTAGCTTTACCTTGCGACTGAGGCGTTCCAGGAGCCGGTCCGTTTGGGCGATGAAGTACGATGCGCAAATGTGTAAAAACCCCTATCGGCACGTAGGCTCCGATTCCAGCAACATTTCTAGTATAAGCCGGATCCGTAAAAGCCGATTTGAGTCGCCCGGAAGCAGTTTCACAGCAGTTTCCGGCCAGACAAGTACGATGCGTACTTCATATGCCCTGAATGGGTCGCCACTTCCAGCACGTCACAGCATCTTGGAGAGCTGTATCGCAGGTCCGATTCGTGCCACAACACGATCCATGGCTACGAGATGGACCAACTACCAATGTGTACGAGACAGAGCAACAATCAGCAAGTACGAAACAAACCAATGATGAATTCCATGGCGCAGGTCATCCCAGTATTGAATATCTATGACCGGATCAGGAACAGACGTGTACATCGCAGACGGTAAGTCAGACATCCACCACACAAACGCCACAAACCTGCAAAATACTACACACACATAGGGGGTGGATATCCCTTTCACCAGCAACAGCCAAACCATAGAAGTTGTATGGTCATCACTACCAGCAGTTCCCACACATAGGGGGGGGTGCTCATCACTACCAGCAGCCCCTACTCATAGGGGGTTGGATGCCCATCACTACCAGTACCCCCTACTCATAGGGCGCACAATGCCCTTCACTACCAGTACCCCCTACTCATAGGTGGCTGGATGCCCAACACTACCAGTACCCCTTACACATAAGGGGCACAATACCCATCCATACTAGTATCCCCTACTCATAGGGGGCTGGATGCCCATCACTACGAGTACCCCCTACTCATATGGGGCACAATGCCCATCACTACCAGTACCTCCTACTCATAGGGGGCACAATGCCCATCACAACCAGTACCTCCTACACATAGGGGGCTGGATGCTCATCACTACTACCATCCCCACTTATAGGGGGCTGTATGCCCATCACTACCAGCACCCCCTACACATTGGGGGCACAATGCCCATCACTACCAGTATCCCCTACACATCGGGGCCTGGATGCCTAGCACTACCAGCATTCACACACATAGGGTGATTAAGCAAACCCTGCTCCCACCATCTTGGCAAGATTGTATGTTTTTGTGTGTAAAAAGCTCACAACACAGATTCTGACAGTGAAAATACAATGTGACTACCATCACATGTGAGCCTAAAAGGTGATTACAGTGACCAAAAGGTGATTGTGGGGTTCAAAAATCCAGCTTTTTAGGATCATTGTGGTAATGGGGTCTAAGCCCCCCATCACTACAGTGACCAAAAGGTGATTGCGAGGTTCAAAACACCAACATTTCTGGAACATTGTGGTGATGGGGTCTAAACCCCACATCGCTACAGTGACCAGAAGGTGAATGTGGACATAAAAATAGCAGCATCTTCAAACCAGCCTGTATGATTCCTGGTCCCAACACCACAAGCAATGTTGTGGCAATGTAGTGGTTGTATTTAAATCAGGGAAGGGGGGAGGTAGAAGGAGCTATGATCCATTCAGCTTCCTATCCTAGTCCACCGCACTATCCTAGACCAATTCGATGGTCAGAATGTTTCAGCCATTATAGGTGCCCCTAAGGGGTCGTTGGGCTTTCTTCAGGACCTAAAAACAGTGTGAGAATTGGGTGTTGTAGTGGGTGTAGATGTGGCAGAGTTAGGAGGGGTGAAGGACTGTTGGAGGAGGGACACCGCAGCCGTCTGTGTGTAGGCCATGGCCTGAATGGTCCGATGTAGGGCAGACATGTTTGATGAGATGCCCTCCATGAAGGACACCAGTTGTGTCAACAGACTGGTGTGAGAATGGAGGACACTCAGCATCGTTGTCTGCCCTACATGGATCTGCTTAAGTAAGTCCACAGACTCCACACTCAGGGCAGCAGGGCAGACAAGGGCAGGGAGTGGGGTGCCTGGAACAAAGGAGACATGCTCCCTTACAAATAAGCCTCCACACACATCTGGGATGGGAGCAGATGGGAGATTTGAGGCGGTGGCTGGGACAGACTCGCTAGGTGTTGTCTGGGGTCTGCTGACACCCGCCTCCACAAGGGAGTCATCACTCAAGCTGATGTGTTCCTCAGCTGAGGTTGTTGTAACTGAGGTCTCCTCAGTGTGGCTCCCCTCACCCTCCGTGCCACTGGATCCCTCCGACCCCTCTGCAGCAGACCCAGTCAGGCTCTGCGGCGCCCCTTGGTCCCTGGAGCTGTCTCTTCCAATAGCCGTAGATGTAAATGCAAACAATCAGGATAAACAGATCCACATCAGTCACCTGTATTGCCCTCACACATCATAGTCAGTACAGCTCATTACAGAGCACGCCTTTGCATCATTTGCAAAATATTGCAATAAGTGCTGACAGTGACACATATTTGAACAAGACACTTGTCAGTCTGCCAGTCAACCATGCCACTCATATCGTTCTTGTACATGGACCCATCTGTCTGGGGCATGTAGTATGCCACTACTCATATGGGCACACATGCATCACATAGACAGTTGTGTGAACTGCAGGATTTGTGATAGAAATCTATCAGTACACACATATCCCATCTCCTGCCACTGACTCAGTACATGTGTCAGGATAAGGGATGGGCCAAAGTCATTGTCAGTAATATGGATGTGCTTCCTTCACCAGACACCATAATGTGCTCATGTATTGATGGTCGATGCCACAATTGCATGCATGCAGGACAACTGACATTACTGCAGGATACACATTTGCAAGTGGTATACCATGCTACAGGCCAGTCTGGCTAATCAGTCATTACTGGCTTCAGTCACAGGGGCAGTGCATCCAAAAACAAAGAGCCTGCACTCTGTCACAATTATGTATTTGTGGGGAATGTAAGCCATGCATCTGTCAAGTGCACATGTTCCCCCACTGCTCCCCACATCTAAAGGTATCTGATGATCCCACGTTATACAAATGCTACAGTTGAGTGACTGCAAGCACAAATCTGTAAACATCATCACATCACAGTCTGGTGAGAATGAATTACAGCTGCCTGAACTTCAATGTAGAATACACCATTAGGCACAGACAAGTACTGATCCAAAAGCCACATCTCAGCTGGCTGCCCACCCCAAACTGTTTGACACCCCAGGAGTCTAAAAAGCTAGGCCAATCCACAATGACACAGAGGCAGACACCTGGTATTTCACAATGCACTAAATGTAGGTTGACACACAGGAGTAGGAGAACAGAGTGTACTTCATTTCCGGAGAAGGCATACCTGTCCTGGTCCATGTGCAACATGGGATTACCCTGAACACTAGCCATGTGTCTATGCATGTGTGACACACGTGATGTACATACTTCTGAGGCCCCAACATTGTCTCACCTGCTGCATGGGTGTGTGGTAAATACCCCAGACACATGTGGTGAGGCAGAGCAACAATTAGAACACATATTAATGGCCCACACTGAGTACATGTCAGATATCTGGCAATGTGCAAACACATGTCAATCAATTGCCTCACTCATGAAGCCCAGAACAATGCACCAATAGCAGATGCTGTTGCCAACCTCAACCTTGGACAACAGCAGAGACACACAACCCAAGTGACACAAGTCACAGAGTGAAAGGGCCACACCTGTGTATCAGATGAGCATGGGCCATAACCTAATTTAGGCATATGACTCTTGTTCAAGCAGACAGAAGAACTGTGGGAGTGTAACCAGGCTGAAGGAGTGCAAAGAGCATGTGAGACACAGTTCACAGAAAAGGCATGCACTTACACCCTCCTTGATTCTGTCTGACCTTTAACTGCCCATCCAGGTCAGGGAAGACCAATGTCAGAATTCGGAGCATGATGATGGTCAGGGTCCTTCATCTGCCCCTTTTGCGAGGAGGTGACAGCTTCAGCTGAACTCTTGCAATCCGACAGGTCCAGCCAAGTAGGTCCTGCCACCTCTTCTGGGAGTTGCAGCACCTGTGGGCCCCCACAGATCGAACTGCCCGGGCAATGGTCAGCCAGAACTCCTGTTTCTGATGGGCATCAACCTGTGAGGATGACAAATTTGAAAGACCAGTACTACACATGCAACATGTTTGTGCATCACACAGTTGGGTATACATGTTGTTATCACAAGGGCATATGATGTACACAGGTAGTGCAACTCTGGTGATGGACATTTGTCTTGCATCAACAACAAAGAAAGATTGCCTGGGTATTATAACCGTGTAAAAATGCACTTTCCCAGCACAGTACCTGTTCACTACAGGTACCCACATTTTGGAGGTTACAACTACTCAGTGAGCATGCTAGCCACTGGTGTGCACAATGCAATTAGCACTTGTCAAAGAACATGCACAATGAGAAAGGATGTGGACTTCACACTCACCTGCTCTCCTGCTTTCCCATACAGCTTGCTGTACTGTGGAAGGAGGCTGCTCAGCAGGGCCTTGTTCTCATCCTCTGTGAAGGCTGGGCCCTCTGCATCCAAAGCGATAGGGCCAACACGTTTGCATCCTATTAATCTGGCCAATCCATTGCATTGCATGCCTCATACATGCCTTCCGCATCGTTCAAAAGTTTCAGCCTCTTGACACCAATGAGTTTGATACATTGCTGTAGGGAGCCAACAGATTTTTCAGCCTACAAATCGTACAAGTATCAAATCGGCGTCCGTCTCCATGATAGTCAATATCCAATGCGTGCGCACGGATCGGTCCCTAGGTGTACGACGCGTCTTTTGAAAACTCACACGCACTGGTCTCCTCTCCATGATAGTCAATAGCCAATGCGTGTGCACGGAACGGTCCCTAGGTGTATGATGTGTCTTTTGAAAACTCACACGCACCCGTCTCCATGATAGTCAAAAGCCAATGCATGTGCACGGATCAGTCCCTAGGTGTACAACACGTCTTTAGCAAACTCACACCCACCCGTCTCCCTGATAGTCAATAGCCAATGTGTGCGCACGGATCGGTCCCTAGGTATAGGACGCGTCTTTGAGAAAGTCACTGCATCTGTCCCCATTGCAGTCAATGGCAAGGCTTGCACACGGATCGGTCTCCTAGATGTACGACGCGTCTTTGAAAAAG
The DNA here is from genome assembly GCF_964261635.1 of Lissotriton helveticus. Taxonomy (NCBI): domain Eukaryota; kingdom Metazoa; phylum Chordata; class Amphibia; order Caudata; family Salamandridae; genus Lissotriton; species Lissotriton helveticus. The sequence continues at coordinate 640,353,524 of NC_136071.1, read as the reverse complement.
TCACCCACGTCTTTCACCATTGTAGTCAATGGGCAAAAGGATGCCACCCACCATAGCTTGCCAGGGACCCATGTGCACACCAACAACAATACAGCCTGTGCCTTACACACTTTGGTGGCACTTTCATCAGGATTTAGGGTCAGCATCCTCACTGCACCTCGTTTCTCCGTTTATTGTACCAGGTAGTTGCCATTCATTGGCATACCAGCACCCCCGTAAGAGAAACTGATATATTCCCTGTAGATTTGTTACAGGGCTCGTTACAGTCGCTGCATTCAGTCAGTCGACTGCTTGCAAATTTGACTGAAATTGCCACCAAAGTGTGTAAGGCAATGAAACATGTTGATTTTAACTGAGCAGGCGCACATCAAGGAATAAAATAGAACAGCCAGTGTTGCTGAGCTCATTTTTAAATGAGGGAATACCGTATTTCTAAATTAGATTTTGGTATCCCTGTAGGGTCACTCATAGAATACACAATACACTTTTTGGTTTCTCCTTATTCTTGCACTATCCACTCTTTAGTTCTGACAGCAGGCAGATGCTGATGATGAGAACCTGAGGATGCAGGCGAGTACCAGCTTGTAAACCTTCCTTGGTGTTACTCCAGTGAGGCTCTGCCTACTTTTCCTCGCCTTTTTCCTTTTCTTCCTCCTTTTCTGATGTCTTGTGTACACTGATGGGAGGGGGGACCACAGTGTCAGCTATATAGGTGTGTCCATTCTAGTCAGTGTCAGGTGTCTGCTGTCAATAATGTATAGGTGACATTATGTGTGCTTGGAGCTATGTACTAGGTCTGCATCTCCCCAATAGTCATTTACAAGACGCACCTTCACAGCCAGGTCAGGGGACACCCCAGGGACACTGCATCCCCAGACAGTGAGAGGATACCTACAGTTCCAATGGCTGTGAGTGTAAATGTGTTTGAGTTGGCCAGGGCGTAGCTGTGACTTGCAGCAAATTAATACATCAGGACCATGTGTCAGCCATCTTGACAAGACATTTACTTTCGGAGTGACTGGTCCCATGGGTGCTAGTTGTTCTGGCCAAGAAGGTGTGTTTTGAGCCAGCCTTGATAGCATTTGGAGTCATTGCAGGACCTCCTTCAACCACAGAGGACAGGTAATTGAGTGAGACAGCAATGGCAAGATGACTGACAGTGATGTCTTCTTGTTTGTGTGAGCACAATTCCCATCAGGGCCTTCTACTCCCCACAGCAGAGCCCATTGTCAGAGATCTAGGGAGGGGCTTTTCACTCACTCTGTTGTGGGGCATGGTCCCAGGTGTGTATTTTTGTGTTGGTGGGAGGGGTGTGTGTGACAAGGGCTGCTGGTAGATGTAGTCAGAGCTGTGGTCCCCCCCCGCAGACCAGATATCCTACCATGCAGCATGCTTCCATTGCAGGTAGTAGAAGTTAACACTCGGGATGTGAGGCTGTGGTGTCCTGTTGTTTGTTTGAGCCCAAGTACCAGAAGGGCCTTGTGCTCCCCACAGCCGGGCCTGGTGTCAGCCATCTTGTCAGTACTTTAGCACTCCCTGTGAGGTAAGCATGGTTCAGTGTGAGCTCGCTGGGACATGTGGGTGGGGGACTGTTGGCTGTGACTGCAACTCCCATCATGCGTTTTGCTACACCCACCTTCCCACAATACCTAACCTTCCTTCCTGTGATTCATGTTCCCTGTGTGGTGGTGTACCTGTGCTGACAACATGGCAGACAGTGGTGTCCTGGTGTTTGTTTGAACTCAAGTCCCAACAAGCCCATGTGCTTCACACAGCAGAACCCAGTGTGGTAAATCTTTTGTCAGATATTTTACTTGAGTATGAGGAAATGCATTATCCCAGGTGAGTTGTGTGGAGTTTGTGTTAAGGGGCGTGTGTGTGCAAGAACCTGCTGGTAGATGTAGTCAGAGCTGGCAGTACTCCTTCCCACTAGGCAAGATATCTCTCCATGATGCATGCTTCTATTGCAGGGAGTGCAAGTGACCTTTGAGGCTGTCAGGCATTAGGGTCCTGATGTTTGTTTGAGCACAGGTCCCAGCAGGGCTTTGTGCTCCCCACAGCAGGGCCTGCTGTCAGCCATCTTGTCAGTACTTTAGCACTCCCTGTGAGGTGAGCATGGTTCAGTGTGAGCTTGCTGGGACATGTGGGTGGGGGACTATTGGCTGTGACTGCATCTCCCATCATTCTTTTGGCTACACCTCCCCTTCCCAGAAAACCTATCCTACCTTCCTTTTGACTCTGATTCCCTGTGAGTGAGTGAGACAGCAATGGCAAGATGTCTGGCAGTGGTGTCCTCCAGTCTCACCAGGGCCTTGTGCTCCCCACAGCAGAGCCTATTCTCAGCCATCTTGTCATTTTATTTCAACTCCCTGTGGGATGTGCATGGTTTGGGGTCGAACTTATGGGACCATGTGTGAGGGAGGCTGTTGGCTGTGACTGCAACTGCCATTGTGCTTTCTTCTACAAGCACATTCTCAGCAGACCCAACCTTCCTTCCTTTAGACTCAGCTTCCCTGTGAGGTAGTGTGACAGTGGTGGCAGAATGGATGACAGTATGTGTTGGTGATTTATGCCAATGCCTTGCAGTATTTGTTGTTAGGTTTGTACATGTTATGACATAGTTCCATATTACTATGGGATGGCAGGTATTGTGTCTGTGTAACTGGCATATATGTCACAGGATACTTGCCTTTCTGTTGCTATGGCTTTGCTAACAGTACTTGGTTTCACTGTCCCCTTGACAGTGATATATATGTATTGCTGGCACAGAGACCCTACACCTGACAACATGACCACCCTCAAGCTCGCAACCCGAAAACACCACCAACTGATCCATACCACCAAGAGAACCGCATTCAAGGAACGACTGGACAACAACGCACACAACAGCAAGGAACTCTTCAACATCGTCAAAGAGCTCTCCAATCCCAACGCCGGAAACAACAACATCACCCCATCACAAGACCTCTGCAACTCCCTCGCCTCCTACTTCCACAACAAGATCACAGACATACACAACAGCTTCAGCACACAACCGACGCACCCTATGACCGCACCAACGACCCCCACCACCACCCTCCGCGCCTGGACCCCGATCACCACCGAAGACACCATCCGCACGATGAACTCCATCCACTCCGGATCCCCAACCGACCCCTGCCCTCACCACGTCTTCAACAAAGCCGACGCTGTCATCGCACCCCACCTGCGGGACATCATCAACACCTCCTTCGACACCGCCACCTTCCCAGAGAGCTGGAAGCACGCCGAACTCAGCGCTCTACTGAAGAAACCATCAGCAGACCCCACCGAACTCAAAAACTACCGCCCCATCTCGCTCCTCCCGTTTCCGGCCAAAGTCATCGAGAAGACCGTCAACAAGCAGCTGGCCGCCTTCCTCGAGATGAATGGATCCCTCGACCTCTCGCAGTCCGGCTTCCGGGCCAACCACAGCACCGAGACCGCCCTCATCGCAGCCACCGATGACATCCGAGCCCTGCTCTACAACGGGGAAACTGCGGCCCTCATCCTCCTGGACCTCTCCGCGGCATTCGACACTGTCTGCCACCGCACCCTAGTGCAGCGCCTCAGCAACGTCGGAATCCAAGAAAAGGCACTAGAATGGATCATCTCCTTCCTCGCCGGAAGGACACAGAGAGTCCGCCTCCCCCCGCTCAGATCAGAAGCCACCGAAGTCATCTGCGGCGTCCCTCAAGGCTCCTCGCTCAGCCCCACCCTCTTCAACGTCTACATGAGCCCCCTCGCGGCCGTCGCACGCCAACACAACCTCAACATCATCTCTTACGCCGACGACACCCAGCTGATCCTCTCCCTCACCAACGACCCCGCCACCGCCAGAGCCAACCTACACGAAGGGATGACAGACGTAGCCGAGTGGATGATGAACAGCCGCCTGAAACTGAACTCAGACAAGACGGAAGTCCTCATCCTGGCCTCCTCACCCTCCGCATGGGATGACTCCTGGTGGCCCACCGCCCTGGGCCCCGCACCCAAACCCGCAGACCACGCACGCAACCTGGGCTTCATCCTGGACCCCTCCCTCTCCATGACCAGACAAGTCAACGCCGTCTCCTCGTCGTGCTTCAACATCCTGCGCATGCTACGTAAGATTTTCCGGTGGATCCCCACCGAGACCAGGAAGACGGTCACCCAGGCCCTCGTCACCAGCCACCTGGACTACGGCAACTCCCTCTATGCCGGAACCACCGCCAAACTCCAGAGGAGACTCCAGCGGATCCAGAACACCTCGGCAAGACTCATCCTCGACATCCCCCGACACAGCCACATCTCCGGACACCTGAGAGACCTGCACTGGCTCCCGGTCAACAAGAGAATCACGTTCCGACTCCTCACCCATGCACACAAAGCCCTACACAACCAAGGCCCGAGATACCTCAACAGCCGCCTCAACTTCTACACCCCCACACGACAGCTTCGATCGACCAACAACGCCCTCGCCGCCGTCCCCCGCATCCGAAGAGCCACCACTGGAGGAAGGTCCTTCTCCTACCTGGCCGCCAAGACCTGGAACTCCCTCCCTACCCACCTCCGCCTGACCCAGGACCACCTCGCCTTCAGGAAGCAGCTCAAGACCTGGCTGTTCGAGCAGTAGCAGACCCCCCCACCCCAAGCGCCTTGAGACCCTCCGGGTGAGTAGTGCGCTATATAAATGCTTTGATTTGATTTGATTTGATTGCTGTACAATATTGAATATATTGGTTGTGGTATTGGCTCTGGTATTCCTGTTAATCCCTGGATGTTCTCCGGTGGTAGGATGGCCCGCACCTTCTCCTCCCAGGACCTGAAGTGTATTGGTTTGGCAGGCGGGCAACCACCAGTCTGCTTGCTCAAGGCGTACTCCCTGTTGATGAGGTTCTAGCCCCTCCTGCGCACATCATAGTACGTGTTCTGAATATCGTCCTTTGTGCGCAAACAAGGTGCTTTTGCATTGACCTTGTCGACAATCTCTCCCACATCTTTGTTTTCTGTGACATGGGGGTCTGTTGGACCAATGTGCCAAACAACTGTGGCTCTACTCTGAGGATTTCATCAGTCATGACTTTCAACTCACTATCTGTGAACTTTGGATTCTTCTTGGGGGGCATGGTGCTGGGTGGTTGTGGGGATTTATGTGTGTGAGGGTGTAAGTGAGTGTGCTGGGTTTCAGTTTATCTGTGAATGTGTGACTGATTTTTTTAGAGGTGCAATTGGTGTAGATGTTGTGTGGTGTGTGAGTTGTGGTGTGTCTCTGCAGTGTGGTGGTGCTGTCCTATGTCTGTAGTTTGCAAAGGATCATGGTAGGGATTTCTGGACTTTTGTAGGTGGAGTTGTGGGTGTGTCTTTGTTCCATTTTATAATTTTTATTTATTGGCTTTGTCACTGCTTGTTTGGTCCTTTTTTGTCCTTTTCCTTTGGTGTTGTTGGGCATGATGGAGACGTTCATTTGACCGGGACGGACCCTGCCAGTGGCTCTTGCGGGTTAATCTGAGTCACTCATGGCATACGCGTTGGTCGCAAAGGAGTCTATTGTTTGCTAGTCACTGTTTTCTGTACGTCTCAGTCTTCCGGATTGTGCTCAGCGCGGGTACGTGTTGGTCGGGTCCATTCCTGATGCTTGTTAGTCGTACGATTCCTGGTCCATTTACCGGAGAATCACAGATTTCTGTACGGTTCGGTTGTGCGGCTTGTGTTCCATACAAGTGGGTTGTAATTCACACGCATTGCATCGGCACACCGCGGGTCGTATGGCGCCGGTACGTGTAGGTAGGTCGCCATTCCCGGTCCGTGTCGGTCGGTACGTTTTACAACCGGAATCGAAATCGGCCCTTTAGTGTAATAAAACACTCAAAAATAATTTGCAATGAAATATTACAATTACAAATGGGGTAATTCATCATACAGATGAGATTACATTCCACATTACCATTACTAATTTGACACAGACATTTACATTTATGAATGTAGTATCATTAATTGGTTTCATTATGTGATGTTTATCACATTTCAACTTTAGGTGTTGTCATTTATTTTGAATATATATTGTACGGTCATAGGCATTGCATTTGATGTGTGAGGTACAGTTTGCATGGCTGTTGTGTGCGTTACAGATCATGCTTTTTGTTTGGATTTCCTAGGTTTTATTTAAATATACAATGAGGTGTTATAACTAACACTAACCCTAACTTCACTTTCAACATTGTTTTGTTAAATGTTCTTTGGGATGTTTTGACCATGTAAAACATCCAAGAGCTACCTGTTTCTAACTCTCTGAGGCGACAACACCCACCTACGCCATGCCCAGAGGGAGGTTGGCCACAGGGTCTGCTCTTCAGTTTAAGTTTACATAGTGCAAACATTTCACTAGAGCCATTCTTTAAAAACAGCCATAGCAGTTTTTAAAGCTCAAGACAAGACTCATGATTACACCTGATCTTTCCATATTTTTTTCTCTTATTCACCCCGGCTATGGTTAAGAAACTCAAGACAGTAAATATCAACCTTTCAAGCAATTCAGTGTCATTATATATACTATAACGGAGCATCGCAGAGTCATTGCTTCTTGATCCCAATGTCCAACATTCTCACTAGAATATTGAATTGCTCTCCTTCACCTGGCAACACTAGTGTTTTTACAGGTTTGGTTATCCAAATGTTTAAACCTTTCAATATTTCAAGACACAACTGCCAAGTTAATCATTTTCCTTGTAGTTCAGGCCTGATGCCTCTATTCTAAATTTCTATTTCCGTTTTCCAAAAATGGTTAGACATACTAATACTTTTGTTAAAATAATGTATGTTTACTCTACTTTAATCACTATAAGCCAGTAGGAATGAATACCATATATTCCCCAGAGCTCAGGGGGATCTTAGGGCCAGATGTAGGTAATCCCAGATTACCGATTCTTAAATACCGAATCATACCGATTCGGTATTTAAGAACTGGCAATCGGGATGTAGGTATTTTTACCGAGTCAATTACCGAATTGGTAAGATTCGGTAATTATCGAATCGGTATTTACCGATTCGGTAATTGCCATTGATTCCTATGGGAATTGCCATTGATTCCTATGACACCCTGTTGCACCCCTGATTCTGGCTTGTGTGCAATGTGACACACATACATGCCCTTAGGGCATGTATGTGTGCAACATGGCACCGGTGTGCATGCACAGATGTGCATGTACACAGAAATTCATTATTTACCACCAAGTATTATTTGGTGGTAAATAACGAATTCCTAAGGGCATGTGGCACTGTTTTCAGTGCCACCTACATCTGGATTTACAGAATCGGTAAATTTACCGATTCGGTATTTTACCAAATCGGTAAATATACCGAATCTGTAACTTTACCGATTCTGTAAATTTAGGCCCCCTACATATCAAACTCCAAATACCGGTCGGTAACGGCCGAAATCGGCCGTTACCGACCGGTATTTGGCGACCTACATCTGGCCCTAAGTTTCTTAAACCCTTTTTTTCCAAGAGCTCTAATTTGGGGTTTAGGGTTAGCCCACTCCATCCTGGCATCTGGCCACACCCCAAACCACATCCCTAAAGCCCCAACAGTCTTCCTGCCTGCCGTGGTATAAGATTTATGAATTTACCCAAAGTCTAGAGGGAAAGAAAGCACATGAGAGAAGAAGCAGTATTACAGAAAGTAATACAGGCTCACACTATGCATTTGTGCCCGATCCTTGCACCCCTGAGCATTTGACATTGTGGAAGGGGCCACAGATGCTTGAGTGGCCCCTTGTAAATTATGGATGTCATGACACACATGTTACACCGGTAAGATCAACACGGGGTGTTCCCTCATTTGAATGGTGTGTGCCTTCATGCAAATGAGGGAACCATTGGCCTTTGCACTTGTACGATAATACAGATGTTGCCGCAAGACACCTTTTGGCTTGTAAACTGACTGTATACCACATAAATGTGGTGCATGCAGAAAATTATGCTTGCCCTTGAGGGGAGGTACACGATCCCAAGATCCCAGGGTGCTCCCAGACATCCTTCTCTTTAAAGAGTGATGATCGATCTATAGTGAAAGGCAGAGTCACAGTTCTACACTGCAGCCATCAATAAGGTCCTCCACTCAGCATTGGTGCAAATACATTGACCAGGTCTGAGCTGGGCCTAACTAACTAAGGGTTCACCAAGACAATTACAAAGACACTGTACCGAATCCTTAATTCTGGCTCATGTTTTTTTTTTTTTAAATAGGGTGGGATCTATCCTTTCGAACATTGGGCCATAACCCACTGGGAGAAGCTTGAAAACACTAGGTGATAGGACTTATGTGTATTCCTACAGATTCCAGAACTTTCCCTTTCAGAAATGTGAGGAAAATATATAATTGTAGCCAAAGTTTGATATTTGTAGGACATTCTGGGCAAGAAAAGTTGGTGGGATCCATGTAAGCCAGTCTATCTTTCCATAATGTCTGGATTTTGTAGACCAACTAGGATAGCTACCCACATCAACACAAAAACTGTAATTCAAAGAAAAAACGTTGATGTCGCATTTGGATGCATTTCCTATCATGGAGTACTGTTTTAATTGGAAGCAGTGTGAAGCACAGAGTAGTTGAACATTTGTTAGTATGCATTTCATTTCAATCCTTTTTTGGCTTCCAAGTGTATGTCAGTGTGGACAAAAGAACACTTTTTCATATCAACCTCTGAACAAGATTATACCTATTCTAGGTCACATTCCAACAATGCATAGCTTTCCTTCACTCTAATTTTTCATGCATTAGAGTTTACATTATAAATTGATGCACGTCTCTACAGAATTAAAAATAATTATAAGCTGCAGCTTGGTTGATGGCTCTAGAAATCCCATGTTCCTGGACAAGCAATAAAGTCTGCAATCAAAACAGTCTGATGGACACAATGATATGTTATGTTTGCCTTTTGACCATTAGGGCAAAACGTTTCTGATTAAAATATTGACACCTATTTCTGTTTGTTGCCTTTTTTACTTTTATTAGTTTTCAAACTCAGTGATAATTTCTTTAGGAAAACCATGAGCAAGAAGCACAAAATAACCCTTGCTGAATTTAAAATATCATCTACTTTTCAGAAATATACTGCTTACTGGTTTTACCTTTGGGTTTCACACCACTTTTCCCCTACAAACTGCGAGTAGCCATAAAATGCAAAGTTAGAAAATATTGACTATCAATTTGAACATTGCAAAAAACCGTGACGAAAAAATGATTCTTGTTCCTGAAAGATGGGAAGAGGGTGAATTTAGCCTTGCAAGCCATTTGTTATTACCATTTTTAGAAAAAAAAAAAACTTTCTTACATATCACTTTATTCCCCACTTTTCAAAAATAAACCAAACTTTGCTACATTTTGGCTATTTTCTTGGCTCCTTCCAGGGGAATTCCTAAACACTGCATACCCTTGGAATACCCCACATATGGGAAAAAGGGTTCAAATTTGACTTGTATAACTTTTGTCGAAAAAGCTATGAAGGCTTCGGCATAAACTCTCCCAAATACAAAATAAAGAACCCAGCACATGAAAGAGCAGGATAAATCTCAGCCCCTAAGGGATTAACTCAGTGATAGACACCTTCCAGTTTTCAAGTATTTATCTTCACCGTTTGAGGCTTAGGGGATCTACCAGGTGTCACCACAATAAATTAAGCCTAACATGACCCATAAAGCATGAGATCAAGCATGAATACTGAGGGTTGAGGATTATGGGCTGCTTTGCAGCACAGGACACCTACTGGCCATTGAAACCTCAGAATGAGTGCATCCACATATGAATTCCTCTCTAGATTTACATATTTTAGAGGAAAATACAAAACTACCTGTTCAACACCTAAAAGTAACATGAAAGTGGATTATGCAACGGGACTGTAATCCAAAACACAATGAAAAATATTTGACTAAATGACTGAAAAAGAAAAGAATTATGACTTTGGAACAGGCAACTCAATGTCCAGGTCTCAGCCCTATTGAAGCAATTTAGCAGAATTCTGCATTCACGCATCACCATGCTTAAGGAGTTCTGTACGTATGAGTGGGCCAGAATTTCACCAAGGTGATGTCATTTACTGATGAACTCTTGGAGGACATTTTTAAAGGGGATCCTCCGTGTTACTGAATCACAGGGTGATAGCAGATTTTCTATTGTTTAATAAATAACAATAAGCAAAATCTGTGTGTGTTACTTGCTATATGAGATTAGCATCATCTAGACATAGGACTTGGTGATGACCAGATGAAGGTCCAAGAGATCTTTATGTGCAACATCATAGAATGTTTAGATCAGGCACTTTTGTGAGAAAGTACATTATTAGGTGGAGTGGATGGTAGTCCACCTCAGGTAATAATGACACTATATCTGTTGGGTCCAATAAAGGTTCCAGGAATTTAAAACTGAGCTCAACCCCTGGTAGCTATGGCACAGAGCAAGCAGGCTTAATTTAAGAAAATCTGCAAAGCATTTAGAAGTACCAAAACAGCTAAAATGTCAAAAACACAACACAATAAAAATCCCACAAAAATAGGGAAGATTTTAATGAGCAAAAAGATACCAAAACAACAAAAATCCAATAAGGGAACCAGAGAGTTTTTAACGTTTCAGATGAAAATAGTGCCAAAAAGTACAAAGCGGCAGCCACTGGGAAATGATTGTGCTTGACTGGGGCAAATTTAAAGTTAAGGCTGACTGAGGTCGATTACCAGTTGGATACAAGGATTGAGTTTGCCCGGGTCAGGGGTTACAATCTTTCTTAGAAACAAGTCTGGATGCCGACAGGCTGCCAATGGGATCTACTGCGTTGATGGCAACAGGTGGAAGCTGAAGCAGGCTTAAAAGCAATGAGTTGCAGTAAAATGAGGTCTGTTAGAACTGGCTATTTCTGGTAGGCTAAGGCTGACGCCAAAGCCAGGCAGAAACCACCATTCTAGTCAGGGCAAGGGAGTCACACGCCAAGATAACCCCTGCTCACCCCCTTGGTAGCTTGGCACGAGCAGACAGGCTTATCCCGGAGGCAATGTGTATAGCATTTGCGACCGCACACAACAGCAACAACATCCTAGGCACACCACAAAAGGAACTCCACACAAGGTTATATAAAAATAACTTTTGTATTGTCAAAACACATCAGATAGAAGTCACACATGTACATTGTGCCAACTGGCACGGGCAATATTCGCAAGGGATTATGTACAAGACAGGGCCACATGGGCCACTGTCAGAATCAACACTTTTAGAAATAGCACTTTTAGAACTTAGAATATAGGATATAAAATCACTGTAACACAAATTAGCAAGTATAGCACACAACCAGTAACTACTGGTAACAGGTAAGTACCACCTACGCAACCCTAACCACCTTAGGAGAATATCACACAGGGAACCAGGACCTCACTAGGACCACCTGTACTGGAAAGAACAACCACCTAAGAATAAAATACATTTAGGGGTATAAGCAAGAACACATTACACATGATGCATCACAACATTCAGAGGTGTAGGGAAGGAAAACACATGATGCATAAAAACACATTCAGAGGTGTAAGGAAAGAAAACACATGATGCCCAACACATTCAGAGGTGTAAGAACAAGGAAGACACATGATGCCTAAAACATTCAGAGGTGCAGGAAAAACCACACAATTGCGCAAAACTACATACGCCACCACCTGTGGCAGTCCCTAGGCCAACTGGCCTTGTTGGGGCTAGGACGCACTGTGTACAAAAGTCAGGGGCCTAAACGTGGTAGCTGGCACTAAGTGCTGCGCAGCTGTAGAAGGCCTGGCACCTCTGTGCCATCTCGGTCCCACACAGGGACTCACTCTCTCATATTGCGCCTAAACGGTGCAGCTGCACACTAATTGCTGCGCTGCTGAGAATCAGCCAAACTTCGACCAAAACTGTGCCTGTCGCTGGAGCCACCAAGGCTCTGGAAACCACTTAGGTAAGGGCTGAAGCTCAAAATAACATAGGGTGGGCTCTAGGAACCATGATGCCCCACGTGGGCAGGAGCCGGGCCTCTCTGGCTCTCAAAACGACAATGGTGCCTTCACTGGCACTAGAACTACACTGGCCCAGAAGGGGACGGGCATCGACACTATGCCCCGAGGTGCCCCGGGAGCCACCAGGCTCTGAAAGAAATAATAAGTGCCCCCATCACTGGAGCCTCTCGTGGGCTCAAAAGGAATGCTCCTGGGCTGCTGGAGTCCCTCTCTGGGGACTCAAAATGCCAAAATGCTCAGGAGCCTCTCGTGGGCTCTAATTAACACAATGCCCCACTTAGCAGAGGAGCGACCCGCTGCCATCCGGGGCCGCTCTTCAATCGGAGCCCCCTCCCGCACTCACCGGTCTGTTCTCTTTCGGCGGGGCTCCTCCGAGTAAGCGGCCAGACATCTGCTGCTCGCGGTGGGGGCAGCCTCGCGCCCCCTCCGCCTCTGCTCACCACAGCTGCGGGGCTCTCCCCGGCTCCCGGGAGCCCCGCAATGGCCGCCTCGCTGGTCCTCTTCCTTCTCTCAGTCTGTGCTGCCTGCGGCGGATCCCGCGGGGACCCGCGGGCTAGCCCCCACCTATTTTCGGGTACTCTTCACTCTCGGCGCGGCGGGCAGCATCTCCGGTCTCCCTCTTCACACAGGAGACCGGCAAAATGGGCACAGGCTTCCCCCAGGCAAGGGGGAAGCGGAAATCACGCTCGCCAGGCCCTGCCCCTAGTCAGGCGGGCGTGGGCCGGACTTCCGGGTTGGGCGGCATTCTCCTCGGTGCCGCGGCGGTGATTTCTCGGTGATAATAATGAGGGGTGGGCACCCTCGAAGGATAAAATAATTAAATGAACGGGGTGGAGAAAACGCTCCAAAATAAAGCAGAAAGCGCTCCCAGCGCTATGGGCAATAAAGCGCTCCCAGCGCTAAAGGCAGATAAAGCGCTCCCAGGCACTTTAGGGGAGAAATGAAGCGCTACTAAGAGCTTAGGGGCCAAATCAGCACTCCCCATTGCTATAAGTAAAACCAAGCGCTTCCAGCTACAACAGGTCCTTGGGGGGGCTGCAAGGAAAGGCAAAAGGGGTCCCAGGACTAAGGCAGAGTCCTCTATCAATCCAGGGGCTGGGCAGGGCCCAGGGAGGCAAGCCTTCCCCTGGGCCCAAGCAGCAGCACGCCCCTGGCAGGATTCAAGTCAAAAACAAGAACATTTTGTAAGGGGACACAGCCCCTTTTTGTACCATAAAATCCTTTGTCTAGCAGGGTGCAGGCAGGGTGAGAACCAGCTACAACTGGTTATAGGGAACTCCTTTCAGTGTGAGGGGCAGAGGCGACAGCCGCCCAGCAGGAGGCGGAGCCAGCATTGTGGCAGGCAGGCACAGCCCTATTCACTCCCAGGTGCTATCTCCTCCCACCACTCTAGTTGCAGATGCAGTCATTCAACCAAGGGCTGACTCAGACAACCTCCTGGGGGCTCCCCAGCCCCTGTCACCCTCAAACCAGACAGTCAATCCACAAGCAGGCCCAGGCACACTCCTGGAGCCAGGCTCCAGCCAATCACGTGCCAGCAGACTCACTACACACGCACACCCATGTCTAGAAGTGGCACTTCCACACTATACACATTCATGCCACATACATCATTACGCAGCATTCAATCTCACGAGTTCGCACATACCAAACTCGACCCTGCACTCCCCACACATCAGGAACTACCATGGTCACACATATTCCCCATGCATTCCTATGGGAGGGCAGGTCACTCACCACACATACACAGAGAGCTCACGCACTTTACACTGTACCACAGTGAAAAAGTGCGCAGAAACAGGCTAGTCAAAAGCAAAAGGTTTCGGGATGAACCTGCCAAAAAGGGCCAGGTCCAACAAGGTCCCAATGCCATCAGTGATCAAGGCAGGAAATGTTTGAGTTTTTGCACCTTGGCCGTCTTTGGCTTGGATCATTTCCTCATTGACAGGGGAATTAAGGAAGCTGTGGGATGGCAATGAAGTGTCTTCATTGCTGACAAATCTCTGTGTTTAGCTGAAAAAGTAGCAGCAGCTGCAGGGAAGTCAGACACACTGGGGAGGGACCTTCAGCAGATCAGCTGTAGGGTTGATGCACTCCGTCTTACTCCCCACTTAAGTCTTGATTGACCTCATCTTCAAACTCACTTCTTCCTAGGAACATTCCAATTTCACTTACTCTCTTGATCTTGCATCACTAATAGGATGTGTATTCCAATCACTGCTTGAAACTCCAAGTTGATATAATTGTATCACATTACTAGACACTGACGACCCACCACCCTGTCCACACCTAACATGTTGATTCTTGCTTGGTTTAAGGGTGGTGTTTGTGTGCATCCACTTAATATGTTTTCTTCGCACTTCCCACCGTTTGGATTCACCCCTCACCATCACACCATTTAAAGTCACTATTACAGTAAGTCATGTTATAGTACTATATACCCCATCTGATCTTTTGTATCCTCCCCAGCCCTGAGGAGTCGTGGAAATATTGTGATTTCTTGCGACGAAACACGTGTCGGCTGGCTTATGTATGAACAATAAAAGAAAGAATAACACTATGATGGACCACTTCTTCGCGTATGAACTTTGAACTATATGTCCATTGAGACATCTCCTGCATTTAAATAACTTTTTCTATAAGTGTGCTGCAGAACTTTGTTTTTCTGTTACTTAATGTGTCCTCAAAACACATTTTGAGGGGTTACAGGGTGTTGCCTCTCATCTGCGCGCACCTTTTGCTTGAAGCATTCACTTGTACGTTAACCGAGTAGTGCGCCTAGAATTTCCCTCACGCCTGAAACCCTGTTCTTTTGAATCACATTTACGAGTGAGGGGGGCTGCCACCGTACATACACATTGTGTTAAAAGTCTTGAGGAGTGTCACTCATCCTCAACATGAATCGAGACAAGGCTGCTGCAGAACTGTTCGATAACCTCGCCAAGGGCATGTCTACATATAGGGCAACCACTAGTGGCACTCCAAGTGTCATTAAGGAGGAAGGTCTCAGAGATAAATTCATCAAACTAGAAAGGCTGAAAAAACAAGAAAATTCCAAATGGTGGGATGGCACTACCTTGAAACAGTATGCTAGACTCAAACGTGTACCATGGGGTCTAAGGGCACAGATCTTCCCTACCTATGATGATCTTGACAACGATCTTCTAGGCAAATGGGAAGAGGCTCTAACCAACAATTCTCACACCCTCATGGACATTCTCATAGAGAGTTCAGACCGAAAGGTGGCCAAATTACAAGCCGAAATTGCCACTCTAGAACAAGAGATAGAAGATCTAAATCGTCCAGAATCCACTGTAAAAAACTACAACAAGTTAGACGAAATCCTATTGAAACATCAGAATGAGATTAAAAGTCGAAAAGCGAGACAGCTTAAGAGAGACAAGGCTGACTATACCGAGGGTAGAATATTCACCTACGACAGAAAATACGACTTCATGATCAAAAACAATTTCCAGAAAAGTAAGGACCAATCATACGATGCCAGTTCAGCTTCTTCTAGCACTACATCCCTTAGCATAGCCAGTGTAAGTGAAGATGATGCCAACCGCACAGACAGTGAGACCACACCTTTTTTATGCGAGATTCAACGGATCAGGAGAGGCAATCGCATACTAGACCCAAAACCCGTAGGGGCAGGAGGGGGAAACGTAGAAGACTACAGAAAGAAACTCAGATCAGGGAACAACAGGAAATAATAGATAAAGAACATGGGGAAGTCCAAGTAATCAATTTATCATCCAAAACACTATCCCCCACCATGATCTCCCTATTCAGCAAAGGTCTCAACTTTAACCCTTACACTCGCACAGATGTTTGTAAATTGAACATTGACCTGTTTAAATTTGTGCGTAACTTGAAATTAAAAAAACACTTTTCTAATTGTATCACTTCCAATAAAACTTCTACGAACATTCCAACTGAGTTTGAACCTGGTGTTTTAACCATCAATGATATTCACAATACTCAGCTTCTACTCTCTTTGACAGACAATGAACAATCTCCCTGTGACACCGAAAAACTACTAGATGAACTCAATGTAGAGTCTGATTTCAGTATTGTCAGTGGGCTTAGATCTAAATCCAAATGGATCCCCACCTTACCAGGTGGGAACGCAATAGACAACTTCCACAAAAGGGTTTTGGAAGACATAGACAAAATTGACAATTTAAAAGATCTCAACACATTCAGGTACAAAGACAACTTGACTCCAGAGGAAAGGGCAGCCCTTAACGCTCTGACCAAGGACCATGACATTATCATCAGGGAGGCAGACAAGGGCGGAAATATAGTGGTTATGAATAAAAAAGACTACAATAACGAAATACTGGGCCAATTAAAAGATGCTACGTGCTATGAATCACTAAACTACAACCCTATTGCCTCTCTTTCCACTTTAATCAACACAGCACTTCTGAAATGGAAAGAAGAGGGTCTTCTTAACGAAGATGAATACCTCTATCTGAGAGTCTTCAAACCTGCGTACCCATGGCTATATACTTTGCCTAAGGTACATAAAAATCTCCCTTTTCCACCTGGCAGACCAATCATATCCGGTATAGGGGGGCCTACCGAAAGATTATCAGAGTATGTGGACTTATTCTTAGGACCCCTAGTACGTAATCTCCCTTCCTTCATCCAAGACACAAAACATATTCTGAGTCTTCTCTCTGACCTACAGTGGCAACCAGGCAACACTTTAGTAACCATGGATGTGGTGTCTCTGTACACGAGCATTAAACCAGAACTAGGGCTGGAAACAATAACTAAAATCCTACATAACCGACCTGCGACCATGTGGCAACACACAAACATGTTAGTCTCCATGATGAAACTCATTCTTGAGAACAATGTCTTCCTGTTCAACAACTCTTGGTATAAACAGATAAAAGGTGTAGCCATGGGCTCAAAATTTTCCCCTTCTTTTGCCAATCTTTTTATGGGTGCACTTGAAAAAGATATGATCTGGGGACCGAAGGGTGTGTCATTTGTAGACTCAATAGTGTTCTGGGGAAGATACATAGATGACTGTTTTATGATCTGGTCTGGCACACCCGAACACTTGAAAGACTTTCACTCATACTTGAATCACAACACGTGGGACATGGGTTTTACCATTGAGTCCAGTCTGGAAAGAGTAGAATTTCTGGACTTGGAAATCTACATCACCAACAACAAACTGAACAGTAGGCTTTTTAGAAAAAGCACGGCCTGCAATTCAACCCTTCGTGCAGACAGCGCCCATCCACCTCATCAAATCAACACCATTCCTTATGGTGAATTTTTAAGAGCACGCAGAAATTGCAGCAAAGATGAAGACTTCATCCTTAACTTGAGGGAAATGACCACCCGCTTCAAGAAAAGAGGATACACTGATGAGCTATTACACAAAGCTACCACCCGTGTCAAGAAAATCAAAAGAGCAGACACACTCACAAGCAAACGTACTAACAAAGATTCTGATTCTTCAAAAATCCGTTTGATCACAGATTACACTAGCCAACACGGAACACTCCGTAGAAGCCTAGTTAAACATTGGAACATTTTGAAAACTGACAAAAGCATTCAAGAATACATAGGAGAACACCCATTGATGACATACAGAAGAGGAAGAACATTACGAAACAGACTTAGTCCTACCATCCCAAGGGATACAACCACTGACATATGGCTAACATCACGAAATACGGGTTTTTTCAAATGTGGATTTTGTTCAATGTGCCGTTGGGCAAAACACAAAACTAAAGGATTTCATGACACCAAAGGAACCAAATACACGATCAAAACGAATATCAATTGTACCACACGTTTTGTGGTTTACATTATTGAGTGTGCCTGCAAAAAAATTTATGTGGGCAGCACCATCCGCCCTCTGAAAGACAGAATAGCAGAACATATCAGGGCTATTCACAAACAAGATCCAAGATATCCTGTGGCTTTGCATGCGGCTGCATGCTCTGATCAGAGTATTGATAAAACAGTATTCTTTTATGGGATTGACACAGTACCACCAGGAGTGAGGGGTGGTAATCGAGAACTGAATCTCAGACGCCTAGAAGCTACGTGGATTCTCCGTCTTCGGAGCGTCGATCACGGACTTAATTTCGATCATGAGATGCAATATTTTTTGGGTGACTAAAAGTTATATGTGCCTTGCACTAGTCCCCCATTCCCTCAAATTAAGTACTGTACTTTTCGAGTCAAATGACCAAACCACTTATCCTCTTGTTTGGTGAGTTACAGATAGGTAACCTCCACACAGTGTAACAGAGGTTGAATAATACTCTCTTTGAGTTTTCCATGAGGATTCAATAAGGCATACACTATGCTCTTTTGAGAATGTCCCTTAGCTCTTACTTTTCAAAATCCAATAACGACAAGATCTTCCACAAAGAGGCAAGATTAGGTTAAGAACACAACTAATGTATAAAAATGTATACTATGTTATGAAACATTTTTTCACTCTATTAGACAATTTTGTAAGTTTGGACTCTGCTTCAATATGTATACGGTTCTTGACTGTCCATAATTTTTATTCAAAATATTTCAGTTGTATCTTGGAATAATGTGCATGCATTGACCTGTGCACCATATATCTTTCATGGCGCTTTTACATCACTTTCACTCACGTTCTTGTTTTTTACCTTCTTTTTATTTACATATTGTCCCTTATTTCAATTACTGAACTCAATAACCACTTTGCGCACAGGGCTCAACATTCACGATCGAATGTTGACACCCAGGTTCAGCGCTCTAGCCTTTCTCATCCGGGTTTTTTTCGGATCGAGCTTTTGACCCACTTCCGGGTGCTGAGACACGTGACCGCACCCGGAACTGAAACGCTAGCACTGGAAAGTAGTGCACGTCGTATTTTTCCCGCACTTCGGGTAAGTTTTTTATCCTCGATTCGGTGCCCCTGTTTAAGATATATATATATTTTTTGTGGTCAGGACCGTTTTAGGTTCTAAGACATTTCCATTTATAGTAATTTTGAAGCAGAAATGCACTGTGGCCGTTAAGAAATCGAATTGATTGTATCGACCCCACACAGCGGTGGTATGGTCGATAATGCGTAAATAGTATTCCACTGCATCTCAGGGTTTTCATTAGGAATGCGTACCCTCGTTTTTGCCTTCATGCAACGTGTTACTTCTTCTTTTTAACTCTAAACTAAGCTAGATAATTTTTATGGATATAATATGCTACCCATTCATGTCCTATGAAGGCACTCAAATTATATATATATTTTTTATCTTGTTTCCCCATCGACCATATTCCCTCTATGGCTGCTTTGATGTGGTTGGTCTACCCTGAACCAATATCATTCTCTACAGGGACTCATCTCCAGGCAAGTCTATAATATTACCACGATCTACACACAACTACCAAGTGACCATCACCATTATCCGAAGAAAAATACCTGTAGTTGCTATTTTTTCTACAACGGTGAGCTATACACTTAGCCTTTCTTTGATACTTGACAAATTCCCATTAGATACTAGCCTACTGTGTCAACTATGTGCTCTCCACCACCTATGATACATTTTTCCCATCCCCCCCCTTTTTTACAGTATTCTGGAGATATTCAAGATCTACACTGGCACAATCCTTTTTAAACTTACATCATTACCCGGTCTTGAGCGGAGCCGGGTCGGAATTATCACCGGCACCGCGGTAAGATTTTCTTCATTTCTTTTTTTCCCCTAACCGGGTCAGCCGCTCCCACGTAAATTTCAACCCTTACTACATTGTAAGTCACAATATCCCGTGACTTATATGGTTTTTTATCTCTCCCCCTTTTTTTCATCGTTCTCCCTTATTGGCAACACAGACCTGTAGTTATATACCATCCACCTACAGGTAGGATGCACTCCGTCATACTCCCCACTTAAGTCTTGATTGACCTCATCTTCAAACTCACTTCTTCCTAGGAACATTCCAATTTCACTTACTCTCTTGATCTTGCGTCACTAATAGGATGTGTTTTCCAATCACTGCTTGAAACTTCAAGTTGATATAATTGTATCACATTACTAGACACTGACGACCCACCACCCTGTCCACACCTAACATGTTGATTCTTGCTTGGTTTAAGGGTGGTGTTTGTGTGCATCCACTTAATATGTTTTCTTCGCACTTCCCACCGTTTGGATTCACCCCTCACCATCACACCATTTAAAGTCACTATTACAGTAAGTCATGTTATAGTACTATATACCCCATCTGATCTTTTGTATCCTCCCCAGCCCTGAGGAGTCGCGGAAATATTGTGATTTCTTGCGACGAAACACGTGTCGGCTGGCTTATGTATGAACAATAAAAGAAAGAATAACACTATGATGGACCACTTCTTCGCGTATGAACTTTGAACTATATGTCCATTGAGACATCTCCTGCATTTAAATAACTTTTTCTATAAGTGTGCTGCAGAACTTTGTTTTTATGATGTTGGCGTATGGCATTCTTGTAGGCTGCTTGGTTCTCTGGTGTTTGTTCGTGGGGCCATTTCTTCTCCAGCTTTCTGCAGTTTTGTTTGGAGGTCTGGAGGTCTGCGGTGAACCAGCCGGTAGTCTTGTTGGTGCGGCTGTTGGAGGGATTCTTGATGTGGGCGAGGGTCTTGACGCAGTCTTCGATCCAGTGTCTGAGTTTGCAGGCAGCGGCGTCTGGGTCAGTGGGGCCTGTGGGTGGGCTGTGGGTGAGGGAGGTGTGTAGCTGGTCTTCGGTGATTTTGCTCCAACGGCGGCGGGGGATCTGTGCAGTGCAGTGGTGCGTGGTGGGCTTCTCGAAGGTGAAGTGGACGCAGTGGTAATCGTCCAGTGGAGTTCGGTGGTGTGGCTGAAGGAGACGTGGGAGCTTGCGCAGAAGATGGGATCAAGCATGTATCCGTCAGAGTGGGTAGGAGTCGTGATGAGCTATTTGAGTCCGAGGTTGGCGAGGTGGGCGAGCAGGGTGGTGGCGTTGGTATTGTTGTTTTCTCGAGGTGGAAGTTCAAGTCCCCGAGGAGGATGTAGTCCGTGGGTGCAAGAGGATACGTGCTGATGAATTCGGCGATAGAGTCGCTGAACTGTTGCTGGGTTCCGGGGGGCCTGTAGATCAGAGTTCCTCTGAGGGTGGTGTTGGGATCAGTGTGGATCTGGAAGTGCAGGTGTTCGGCGGTGTTGAGGGTGTTGTCGGAGTTGGTTGAGACTTTGAGGGTGGATTTGTGGATGATGGCGATTCCACCTCCTACTCAGTTGGTGCGGTCTCTGCGGGTGATCTTGTAGCCGTCCAGGATGGCTATGGCGATGTCGGGTGCCAAGGAGTCGTTCATCCAGGTTTCAGTCAGGAAAGCGATGTCCGGGAAGGATGTGTCGAGCAGGTCCCAGAGTTCGATGGCTGTTTGCGTGCGGAGCGGGTGTTCAGGAGTATACATCTGAGTGGGTTGCGTCCTGTCCTGGTGGGTGGATTTGCGGGTCTGTTGCTGGTGAAGCTGCAGTTCCGGCAGGAGAAGGGTCCTTGGGTGCGTTTCGGGCGGCCTGAAAGCAGGAGTGTGTTTGTCCGGTGTTGAGTGCGTGGAGGGTAGCGGAGTCAGGCGTCGTGGTGTTCGTTTGGGCCAGGGGTTCTGGTGCTGGGCGCTGTCCAGGCGCAGACGGGCGCAGATGGGCTTGCCTTAGGCGTGCCATCAGCGCGCCTGCACAGATGCCGCCATAAGAAGGGGAGGTGGGAGGGAGGAGCAGCTGGGAGGGGGAGCGGACAAATGGGAGCGGGGCGGGGCCGCAGGGGACGCAGCGGCGGGAGAGCGGGACCGGCGAGGAACAGAAGGAAAAAACTGGCACAACAATCAGGGGGAATGAAAGGAGGAGGAAAATTTGGAAGTACAAAAAATAAACAGTACAGAGCAGGCAATGACATTAAAAACAACAGTGAAACGGTCAAAAGTAAACCTAAGGCCTACCACTGGCCACTAGGGATGAGGTGCAGGTGGTAACCTGAGGGTGGAAGTGGGCCTCGAACTCGTAGCAGCAGCTGGGCTAAAGACACGGCGCAGTCAGGTGGAGCTGCGCGGCGTGGGGAGCGATGTGCCTGGAACCGGAAATCGCTGTGCCACCTTAATCTGCACCTGAGAGGCATCCATGAGCTTTGCGGTGGGTTTTCCCTCACAACACTCATAAAGTTCGAAGCTGCGATGTAAACCTGGGGAAGCATCAAATCCATACGCCTCCCGAGGCGAGACGTAACGAGGAGAAATATGTAAATTTTTCCTTGTTGCTTCCTCGTTCCATGCGTCCTGCGTAGAAAGAGGAAAACGCCTTATAGGATTGTTTTGGTGCATAAACAATCCTTCCTGCAATAGATGCACCTTTTCATCATGGTGCAAGGGTGCCTGCGTTGGCGCACGGTGGCCAAAACGGCGCCAGCACCGGCAGAAATGGCATGAATGACCCGTATTGCATACAGTGCATTCCTGCCCTTTACCTTTGGCGTAGGGCAGCACAGCAAGATGCCTTGCTGTGCTGCCCTATGCCAAAATCCCGCAAAGGAGGCCCTGTGTATCCCCACAACATACAATGTTCATGTAACATAAATATTACCTGTCAACTGCTCAGACATATTTTCTAGTTTTCCTTGCTGTCACTTTACAGCGAGAGGCTGACAGCTCAGTCATTAAAAACAACAATCTTTTGAAGACAAAGAAATCGTTCAGACGTGGGACATGACGTTTTGCAAAAACAAGTGCCATGTTTCTCCTTTATCTTGTTTTACACACCCTACTGAGATGGAGTGGTTTTTAATCTTTTTTTCCATTTTAAAACCTCTCATCTTTCGTTGAGTGAGTGAGAATGCCGTGATCTTGAAGCTTTTTCGTTTCTACAAATGAAACATTTATTATTCAGTTTTATCTTTCTGACTAATGCAGGGAAACCGCAATGAAATATCTATACGCCCTACCTTGTAGTGAACAAAGGGTTATTTTGCTGCTTGCATCACATTCTCCTTGACATTTGGGCCCTCTTCAATCGCTCACATGGAACTAACATTGTCTCTCCCTCTCCTTCCAGTAGTCAATCAGTCGAACTGGCAACTGCATATTTGATGAACATTTACTGAGCATTTTAATTGTAATGTAACACTGAAATATGTTTTCTGACATGCATTTTATTGGATAAATGGCTTGCTAATGCAAAGGGATGAGTCACACTGTTAGCACAATGGTACAATTTGACAGAAGTATAGCTGTGTGAAGCAAATACTTACAGCTGCTTCCTTGAAGTCTGCGGCTGAATACAACCTTTTTTCCATTTATTGTACGTGGAGCTTAATGTACTTTGGCCAATAACTGGTTGAGAGTAAAAAGAGAAACAGCGACCCTTAGAATGGTTCAAGTGCCACATCATTACGACGCTTGCAATTTTAACTAGTGATATTGGGCACTGACGTAATCTATGAATGGGCGAAGATTAGGCACAGAAGATCATGAAAAAACAGACTATTTGTGAAAAAATAACATTTCAAAAACGTAACTGTAGGTGTAGATACAGACTTTAGGGTTGTTCGTTTGTGCTTAGAAGCAGTTCAATATTTATCTGCTGACACGATCATGTTGAAAAACAAAGGGCCTGATTTCCATGATAAATGAACAAACTATCATGTACATTGACAATTATGTTTTTTTTTTTTTTTTTTTTTGCAGAGTTTTATATAGCGCAAACTAGAACCGAACCGAATCAGTTATCAGAGCGCTTTACATAGCACCAGTTACGTTACATGAGGATACACTTTCATTTTAGGCACGGGGAGATTAACAGCCTGATTCATCAAGCCGAATTGCGCTCGCAAAGGGCCAGATTCTGAGAATCTGGCCCATTGCGAGCGCAATTTTTGCATTTGGGATTCATCATCCCAAATGCAAAATTCGGTAATTGCTAATTCGCTAAATTGCGAGGAATTACATTTAAGGAATCTCTATTTGAGATTCCTTAAATGCAATTCATCAACCATTTTTAAATTGCTAATTCGCAATTTCGGGCCGCTATTTACCGAGAGGTCAGACCTCTCGGTAAATAGCAAAAACTTAGAAAAATGCTTTTAAAAGCATTTTTCTAAGTTGCATGTTGCACACACACATGTCCTTTGGACATGTGTGTGCGCAACACCAGTTTCAATTTGCATTTAAGGGGTGCTACAGGGTGTCCTTTGGACACCCCTGGCACCCTTTAAATCGCTATCTTATTTGCGAGTAGCAAATTGCTAATCGCAAATAAGGAATACTCCCCATTCATTCCTATGGGCCTTTTGGCCCATAGGAATGAATGGGGAATTATTCCTTATTTGCGATTAGCAATTTGCTACTCGCAAATAAGGAATGTGTAGGAATCGCTATTTATTTAGCAATTCCTACATGAATACCGTTTTGCGAGTCCTTAATAGCGATTCGCTATGAATCGCTATTAGTGGCTCGCAAAACGGCCCGTTGATGATTAAGGCTGTAAGTGATTTGCCCAGAATCACAGGGGGTTTTTGGCGTCGTTACCGAGACTCGAACCAAGTTCCCCAGGTCCGAGGTCGGGCGCTTTAGCCGTTAGGCCAACCCCTGTATAAAATGAATGTCACACCGAGGAAACCCAGGTCTGGGTGATGTTGAGGCATGTTCCTCCCTTGCCCCACCCACCGACAGCATCCTAAAACAGTTATGAAAAAGTTAACACAAATTGAGCATACATGTAAAAACATTCCCCAACCTCCAGCCTACCAGATGGCGTTATTGCTTGAACATCAAATGATGCTCGGGTATTGAGGAATCAATTAGAGCAGTCATTGCCATCCGGAACTCCGTGTCAGAGCACTTTACACAAAAACACACATTGCACAGAGACAATCGTGTGTAAATCAGTGTATAGGAAATGTTACATCAGACAGTAGCGCAAAGGTGTAGTGTAGGAGTGACATGTCATCGATACTGGTAGGCAATATAGTTTAAGAGTCCTTATTCTGGTAAAGCGCAAATTCAGAATGTACAACATAACATCATTGTTAGGGGTTCTCTTCAATAATAACAATTGTTTTGTAACCAAATGAGCCCTTTTGGCAAAATTAGAATAATGAAAGACTGGGCAAAAAACATATAGCTTTAACATATACCTTGCAGTTTGCATGCAGCTCTTTGATGACAATGAATAGCTTAACCCAGAGACGTTTTAAGGCATGGGCAAAGTGGGCCCTGAACCAGGACCCCAGGCTTTTAGGGGGCCCCCTGATAGAGGCAGCTGGGTTCTGCAGAGAGGCTTGCCCTGATGACATTTAATAATGTTTAGCTTGTTTAAAATACTGTTTTTAGTTAATTTATTTTTAAAATGTGTGTGCTGTATGAGAGGCTGCTGCAGACAGTTTGTATAAACTATTGTGTTTACGTTTCATGCAACATCCATAAAACAAGTTTCTTTGAGATTAAAACAGGACCTCAAATATTAGAAATGGGAGGAAGTCACAGATTTTATTTCACAGAAACTATTTGCAATATGCTGCTGGTGCATCTCAGTATCTTAGATGTAAATGCATATACCAAGTTGGACGAGTGCTACTGTACACTGCCTGTGACCTGGTCAGAGAGGCCGCGAAAGAGCTGCAATTGGTTTATAAATTAAAACCTAATCTAAACAAGGGCCCCCAAAATACGTTTGACACAGGGCCCCCACAATCCTTAAGATGTCCCTGGCTCAATGTTCTATATTAGAATTTTGACTTATAAATGACAAGTAACAAAATGAGCTCTCTTACAAAAGCAGTAACCCACAGACCTATTTACATTATATACACTTTGTTATCTGCATGGTACACGTTCTTAGCAGCAGACAATGTAACCCCGGTGCTACCTCAGGACGTGTTCCCATGACATTTCAATTGATGCCTGAAAATTGCTGGAGGCCAGGAGGCGGCAGCAGGTTCTCTTAAAAAGGTAGTTTACTTGGGAAAATGATGCCCCCACCCCAAGTCAGCGCCCGGTTCGGTGGCACCGATCACACCGCCCTAGAGCCGATCCTGTAGCCTCATAGCACTGACAGTATATATTGTACAAAAATCAATTATAAAACTTAAAGCATCACAAAGCTAAAACAAATTGAGAGTGCAATTAGAAGCAGCTCCTATCCTATATTGTGATTAATCAATCCGATCACACTTTTGACCGTGACAAAGTGTGGAACTAATTTGGATATAAATAATTCCTCAAAAAATATAGTTTGTATGAGATAATTCTCTACCTAGTTCCTTGGGGAAATTTGGGTTGCCATATTGTGTTAACTGGGGGTGAAACTTTGCATCGTTTAGCATTCTGCCCATCATCTATTCTTTTTTTTGTGTCACCCTAAGTAGAAAGGGTATGCCCAGATGTGGGCTTCGTGCTCACTGTGCCACTGGATTCAAACTAGCCTGGTTGATGAGGGATGATATCCCAAAACCAGTCCCAGGATGCTTGTCTCCAGCAAATAAATGATGGAATAAACCCAGATCTCTGACTTGGGTAAAAGTTTGCTTTTTCAGCATTCCGGCCATTATCTGTTCTTTTTGCTTAGATCAGTAAGTAATCTTCCTACTGTAGGGATTTATGTGCAACTGATACATCACATAACTCCAGTCACAGTTAAATAGTACTGCATGAACAGAGAGTTTCTATATTAGCACCGTGCAATTATTAAAATGCTGAATTTTAAAAGGCTAAGAAAATTGGCAGATTTACGCCTAACATTCACCAATGCAGAACCATAAGCCATCTCAAACTCTAACTACCCTAAGTCCACCCTACCCAAGCCTGGGACTGTTGTTGGATCTTGCCTAATGTGTCCTTTGTTGTATTCTGTCAGTGGACAGAAATGAGCATTGTCTCATTGGAAGATATGCAACACTGTGCTGCTTCCTATATGGGGCAAGTGTTGTTAGTGCAAGACAGGCAGCATTCAACCATGCTGTGGTAAAGAACCCAAAAACTGATCCCAAGTTCTTGCAAGTCAGAGACCATAGGACAGTACATGTTTGTGGTGTTTGTCGATACTGGTTTGAGTATGGAGCTTTACATACTGGTGTACTGCAGACACTGGTGTGGGTGGTTAGAAGAGGCATCACTCCATGATAGATTATTAAATACTGGACAGACCGTCCTACTAAACTTCCACTGATGATCTGTACTACAGTTGCACTTTATGAGGTTAGTGCCTTTATGAGAATGCTGTAGTGTGAGGACGTGTGTCATCATGGAGATCACCAGCCTTACAGTAATCCACTGACTGAACTCCATATGCAATTGCAGTAGTCCCAACACCAGGGCCCCAAAAAACTGAATCATTGCCTGACATTAAATTGTCTTTTAGCAGTGCTGATCTCCTCTGAATACTGTGGCTTTGGGTCTAGCTTGGGGCCCATTGGGATATCGATGAAGTGTTGCCACCCTACCCCTCCTTTTACTGCATTCCTGAAGGTGGTGCTGGTGTTTGGTGCAGGTAAGGGGGCTGCACAGTGAGCTGGTGACAGATTTAAATGGTCCCTAAGTGTCCCTGTGTTGGCCAACTCAAGGGGGCAGCCTGGGTCGCTGGTACCTCAAATAAAGGCTTTAGTGATCTGTGGTGCAGAATAAAATGGGTGCTCAGGCAGGCAGAAGTGCCCCGTCTTTTCCCTGCTGCCACCCTAGTGCTAGATCATGAGGCAGACTTCTCCTGAGTGTCTTTTGTGGTTCATTTGTACATGTCCACCTTTGAGTACTGCTGGTGCAGATCGCTTCATATGTCGTAATGGAGATAGACAAAAGGAAACAAAACACAGAATACAAACAGGATGGACAAATATGTGATGGGTGTTAAGACTCAGTATGGCACTGTGGGGGCCAATGGCCCTGGATCTTAAATATTTCCTATAGTAAGATAAATCTGCAGAGTATTGGCCTGCATAAAGGTATTGGGGGAGTGGTTGAAAAGGGGAATACAACACTCTGTAGAAGAGGTAAATAAGTTTGAATCCAAAATGGATCATCTGATCAATGAATCACAGAGGATGAGCACCAAGATGAATGTCACTGAGAGACCTTCCTTGTCACAGGCAGATGTAGCTAACACAAGGGCATGCCCCTTCCGTTTGGCCCCCATACAATGATAAGCAGACACTAATTCCGGGGGAAGTGAGCTGCCCTCAGAACTGGTTTACATTAGCCACAGAGGAGGGGCTGCTCATTTTCATGTCCAAATTTCTGGAATGGACACAGGAGCTCTACACAGGGAACGAACATGTCTGCCACCTTGTTGTAGGTAGAGAGGGACACTTTGAAATTGTTTACAGTAGGGTACAAAGAAAATGCTTTGAAAGTGGGTAGAGTTACCCCATGGAACATTTTATTCCATTGGTTAGAGAGTGACCAGGGATTTCCCCCAACTACCAGCTGGTTGCAGGCATAAATGTGTCATCCAGAGTACCCTTTCCCCCAGAAAACTTTCTGGATCTATGGAAGAATAGAAGAGGACTGGACCTGCTGTCTGTGCCTGGGAAAAGCATAGAAGATGGACCTCCTCTTCCTCTTGTAGTTAGGACAAAGAAGTGGACTCCAAAGGTGATACAGTTGATCTCCTGTACAAGCTGCAGGGACACAATAAGCTACAGGAGGCCTTTCCTAAAATGTCTAAGCTGGCAATTTTCAATTTGGACCTTCCTTGGACCATGCAGTATTTCTCTTCAGGAGTGTGTCTTGGCCAGCAGGTGCTGACCCTAGGGTCCTACACTCTAGGAGTACCAGGGACAACCTGTCAAGCCGATTGGAAGGAGATGTGTCACCGTTGGGCCAAAGATTCAGGTTGCTCCCGTTCAGATCATGTAATCATCGGTAAATCCAATTTGGTGGAACCTCCATCATGGCGCAGGCTGTGGGTAATTCAATATATGGATGATCTGGTCATTTTGGACAAGACAAAAATAAAAATGCAATGTGCATAGGATGAACTGAACAAGTGCAACACAGCCACCAAGCTATCAGTCAATGTTAATAACAACTAAAGTCACCGTGTTTGGAAGGAACAATAGTAAGCATAAGCACTCTTGGTCACTGAAGCAGCTAAAGATCTCCTATGCTAGATTGCACAACTGCCTTGGAGTCTGGATATAAACTTCTGGCAGTCCCAGTACACACATAAACGACCTCCAGAATAATGCAAGAACCTTAGCATTTGCACTATGCAAATGAAACACACATCTATAAAGTCCATTCACTGAGGCAATTATCTGAGTCATCAAAGCAAAATTTATACCAACAATTTCTTAGGGGCATCAAGCTTTCCCTGCTCATCTTGCAGATGTTTTGGAAGAGCTGCAATGCATCACCTACCAATGAATATTCCACCTTCCTTAGTACACCCAATGTTCTTTGATTCACTTAGAGTTTGGCCATTCTGTACAGAGATTACAATGCATGTAAGCAAACAATTAAATATTATTCTCTTGTGACAAAGGCAAACCCTGATATAATGAAAATGGTGATTCAAGCTATTTATATTTCTGTGATCAATCCTTGGTTCACAAATTTAGCAGCAGCCTTTCAAGATCTCAACCTATTCAGGAGCAACTTTAATAACATTCCTTCTTACTGTGGGCTAAAACCAATAATGAAAAAGCAAACCTTTGTACTTTCGAGGTATCTAAGAAAATGAATAGCTGCTGCTACATTTGACCTGATTTGCATTCAGTAATATCTGAAGACTACTCAAAGCAGGCCATACAGAGAAAATATTCTACGGACAAGATTTTTGGTTCTCCCATCGAGGAATACAGAACTTTTTGGAGGGAAAGGCCAACCCTCACTCTGCATTTCAGATTTTGTGACTATTGCCAAACGTCTTTTCTGCACCTTCTTTGCTGTTGCCCCACATTTTTACAGACACGTTGCACTTTATTGTTGCAAGAGGTATTACTTGCATGGAAGCCTCACTTTTGTACTTTAAGACCAGGGACATAACAGAACTCGCACAGTCGTTGTTTTTATGTTACTTGTATGTCTGCATTGTTTTTATGTGTTTTATTTTTATTGCTTTTAATTGTATCAGTTTTAATTAACTGAATCAATAAATATTTCCTAACAGTGCGACATCATGGAGAAGGTGTCCAGCCTTGTGGAGCCTTCTTTGGCTGCTACCTGCAGCCTTACTCCATTGGAAGAATCAGAGCCCCTAAAAGTGGCTAAGTCTGGAGGTAGAAATCTTTGCTGGGTGTAGATGCAAAAAGTATCCAGTTGGCGAGGGACCTTCTTTGGGCACAAAATTCAAATTTCTCCTGCTCGGAGCATTCCAGCCAAAAGTCAGTCGCTTCACCAAGACCTCCTCCAGCTGCTATTCTAGGTAGGGCATGGAGCCCTCTTCAGCCACAGCCTGCAGCATTGCCTTGCTGAGAATTTTGACTTTCCTTTCAGAGACTAAAACCGATAGTAAAACTTTCCACCGGGTAGAATCTTTTTTCCATATCCAACCATGCTCCATTGTGGTGGACATTAACTTACACCTAGGTTTCAGTCAAGCGTTTAATGCTTTTTAGCACTATTTTAATATTTAAAGTTTAAAAATTCATTACTTCGGTTTCCGAATTGGATTTGTGTTGTTTTATTGTCTTCTTATTTATTAAAATATTATCTATTTTCTAAATAGGCTTGGGAATGTAGTTTCACTTTATTGCTGTTTTGGTACTGCATAATTACTTTACACATAGCCTCTAAGTTAAGCCGTCTGCCCTGTGCCATAGCTGCCAGGATGTTGAGCTCTGACTTGCATTATAAACATGATGGTTACTTGTATGCATATTTGATTGTTTAAACAACTGTAATATTTATTTAAATTATTGTTGTTAATGAATAGTTGTAATTATGTTGTGTTTCTGTTTATTAGGTTTGAAATATTATAATAAATGTAATTATTTAATTTTATGTTAGTGTGTTACTTTTCTATGGAAATAGGGTTGCTACAGTATATAAATATATTTGTATTAATTTGAGAATGCAATTAATAGATAATCATTTGTGAAATATTTGATTAATTGGATTATTAAATACATACATTATATGCATATTTGATTGTTTTAAACAATTGTAATTTGTATTGATTTTATTGTTGTTAATGAATAATTGTAATTATGTTGTGTTTCTGTTTATTAGGATTGAAATATTATAATACATTTTAATATTTTATTTCATTTTGGTGTGTTGTTTTTATATGGAAGTAGGGTTGCTAGAGTATATAAATATATTTGTATGAATTTGAGAATATATTTCATAAAATAATAATTTGTTAAATATCCATTAGTTATATGAAGTGCTTAGAAAAATATTATTGAGTTTATATATATTTTGGTTGCAGTTTTTAATTTAATTAAAAGTATGTTTTACTTCCGTGTTTTTTTAATATGTTGTGTATTTTCTCATTATATATTTATTTCTTTTTTACTCTTTATGATGTTTATTATTTTTTATGTTGTACATTTATATGTTAATTGTGCTGGATATGATTTTAGAAGTAATAAATGCCTTTCTTTTATATTTAGTTAGTTGCAATTTATGTACTTATAATTAATGTTTTTTCTGTTGCTTAGGATTGAAAATAGTGAATGTTTATATGGAAGTAGGGTTGCTAGGGTATATAAATATATTTGTATGAATTTGAGAATATATTTAATAAAGTAATCATTTGTTAAATATCCATTAATTATATAAAGTGTTAAAAAAAATATTATTGAGTTTATATATTTTTGGTTGTAGTTTTTAATTTAATTAAAAGCATGTTTTACTTCAGTGTTTTTTTATATGTTGAGTATTTTCTCATTATATATTTATTTCTTTTTTCTCTTTGTGATGTTTATTATTTTTTATGTTGTACATTTACATGTTAATTGTGCTGGATATGATTTTAGAAGTAATAAATGCCTTTCTTTTATATTTAGTTAGTTGCAATTTATGTACTTGTAATTAATGTTTTTTTCTATTGCTTAGGATTGAAAATAGTGAATGTTTCTTTTTCTAAAGTTCTCAGTTTGTCTTCTACTGGTCATGATCAATTGGGAACCGTAACAATCATCCCTACAAAATACTACACATTCCCTAGTGTTGCTAAGTTTCGAGTGAGAATAGTAGATTTGATCTTCCCAAGGTACAGCACTTTCCCAAAATCTAACTTCTTCAAAAGTCCAACACTTTCCCTTCTGCTGCTCAGGTTCAAGTGGGAATAGTAAATCTGACCCCTTCAAATATTAAAACGTTGCTCAGCTTGGAGTAGGAATATTAAAGCTCACTATTCTGAAGTCCAATATTTTCCGATCTGTTATTTGCACTGGAGTGTGACTAGTACTTCCAGACTCTCTAATATGCAAAGTTTTTCGTACTATTGCTTAGGTTGGTTTAGGAACAGTAATTGTGACCCCCCCTCAAAAGTCCAACACATTCTCTACTGCTGCTCAGTTTGGAGTGGCAATACTAGATTTGACCTCTCAAATGTCAAACACTTTCCATACTGTTGCTCATGTTAGACAGGGAATAACAATTGTGGCCCCTTCCAAAGTTCGACACATTTTATCTACTGTTGCTCAGGTTGGGCTGGGAAAAGTAAACTTTGCCTCTCCAAAGTAAATAAAGATTATTCATTTTTGGTCAGTTTGTAGTAGAAATAGTAAATCTGGCCTCTCCAAAGTACAACACTTTGTTTTACTGTTCTTCAAGTTGGGCTGTGAATTATAAATGTAATTTTCTTTGATGTATGTTTTTTTCATGTTTTGTGTGAATGGAATTAGAGTGGCATGTTATTTGTATATATGTTTATAGTTTACTAGATTGGAGTTAGGATTGTAAATATTATCCCTTCTCTCAAAGACTTTTTTGTTTTCATTTGATGGTAGTACTGTTTGTAAATATTGTTTATTTTTTATCTGATGTTCTTTTTTTGCATTTTAGATTGGTTTGTAATTTATTTTTAAAGTATATATTTATTTTTAATTTTGCATTTTTATTTGGCACATTTAAAATATATTTGTGTTTAATTCTTTGTTATACATTTTTAATGTTAAAGGTGTAATAATTGTGGGAGGAGCAAAATGGTTCCTGTGTGATACCCTGCCTTACCGCCGCCTGCGCCACAGGATTTGTCGGCCATCAGCTATGCGGCCTGACCTTGTGCCATGTTGCATGAATGGTCAGCATTGGCGCTGGCGTCTGGCTGCCACTCCCAGCGCTCCTGCGGATTTCCCTTGCAACACTAGGACCTACCACGAATACCGCGACCGCGGACACCTCTGAGGTCACGAAGAAAACAGACAACCTTGAGGTGTGAAAATCCTGAAGCCCGGATTGTGTTGATAGTGTTCCTGGAGCGACTGGTCTGGCGTCCTCTGTGGTTTCCTCTTTGTTTGGCTGTTTTCTTTGGTGGCACGGCGTAGTCCCCTGCAAAACCCATTGGACCCGGAGATATATACCGCTGACCTTGGCGACCCTGACCCTGACTTTTGTGCCGGTGAGTGGGGTATGGCTTCTCGCGGGGTCAGAGGGGCTAAAGGCAAGCCATCAGTTAATCCCGGCTCCGGTTCTAATGCTGTGACTATTCCTTCCGAAGTAGAACCCACTCCCAAAAATAAAAGAGAGACAGTGGGCACTAAAAAGGAGTTAAATAAATCTACCAACGGGGTCCCTCAAAAGAAGCAAGCTCCTCACAATCTTCTGTCGCTAAACTGTTTTCTACTGCAGCGATGGGCCCCGGTAACGGGATAAGTTGAACAAACAATCCCCGCAAATAAAGTGACTTGACAAATTTAGGCACGGCTTTTCAAAATGAACTCCCAGAATTACAACCGACCCCTCCTTTATCGCCAACTGATATCCGTGAGCTTGAAGCCAACCAACCAGTTCAAATTCAAGGGACCATGATAATTGATAAAATTACTCCTAATTTGAATATGGACATTTTTGTCCGTTTTATACAGACTGACACCAATTTGATCCCAACCGTAAGTGCCACCCAGGACCAAAATATCTATGGTCCTATTTCCATCGATTCCAATGACATAAAAAATACCAGCACACAATGGTTATCAAAACCAGGCTCCAGAGACCCCATGGGGAGCATTTTTTCTTGGTGTCAGATGGGTCAAACTCTCCAGGTAAAGCAAGCTCTTTGTCTTCCAGCGATAGCGACCTTTCGGAATCTAATTATAGCAACGCCTCCAAAGGGAAAAACACGGTTCGCAAGCAGAGATGCCAGGGGGCAAAAAGTAAAGGAAAGAAACATGATAATAAGGATCATCTTAAATGGGACTATTCTGGGACTCAACTCTCTTTTTCTCATAATGATGAATCCATCAAAACGAATTGCGTCTCACAAGTTTCACAAGATCAATCTGATGAGCCAACATTAGCTGCTAGCTTGGCCTCTATTAAACAATTTAAGGAGGAGGCCCGGGCAGATAATCAACAGGCCAAATGTGCTGCCAAAAAACTTCAAGGGAGTATACGAAAACTTAACATAACTTGCTCTGACATTTGTGAAAGAGTGACGATGGTAGAAGGTCGTACCGAAAATCTTGAATCGGACGTTGTGCTGCTCAAAAACCAAGGTGCTTCACAAAGCGATCGTATGTCTGATGTTGTATGGAAGCTGGAAGAACAAGAAAACAGGCAACGCCGAAACAATCTCCTCCTTCTGGGGATTCCCGAAGGAGTTCAGGGGG
Source organism: Lissotriton helveticus (assembly GCF_964261635.1). Lineage (NCBI taxonomy): Eukaryota > Metazoa > Chordata > Amphibia > Caudata > Salamandridae > Lissotriton > Lissotriton helveticus. Next base: position 640,318,782 of record NC_136071.1, on the reverse strand, counting down.
AAGATCCGGCGCTACATCATAAAGCTTCTAAGGGGGGAATTTCCCGATCAGTCTGAGTGGTGTTGGGAGCACGAAATCCGACTAGCTCATCGTTTCCCCCTTATGCTTAAAAGACAGTCAGGCAGTACCAATGATTCTACAACACCACAAGCGTTTCTATTTATTTGGGGATATTTCATATTAAGGCAGCTAATTTTTGATCAAGCCAGACAGTACTCCAAGAAATCTTTTGACGGGGTATCCTTTTTTGCTAAACCAGATTTTTGCCACATCACCGTGGAGCGAAGATGGCAACTTCGACAACTAATAACCCCATTCCAACAGCTGGGAACCGAGGTCTTCCTCATGAACCCTGCCAAACTGAAGGTTATCTTGAATGGTTCATCACGAATGTTCACGTCGGAAATCAAGGCACAAGAGTTCCTTACTGAACTTAAAACTAAGAAAACATCAAAGTAAATAAAATAGGCATCATGATGGTTATAGCTAAATCTTTAAAAAGCACTTAGTCTACTTTAAAGTATAGAACTATGCGACCAAGAAGATTTTCCTCCATACATTTTTTTTTTCCTTTTTTCTCTTTTTTTTGTCGGTTTCTGTCTGTGATGATACACATAAGCCACATACCTACATCTGAAAGTATTTTTCTTAGCAAGGCAAAGGTGGTGGGGTGTTACGACAGGGTCTATCATTCAGGAATTTCCTGATTGCTCATGTTCGGGGAGAGGGTAGGTGGGATGGTCGGGGGCAAGGGTTGGGCTGGATGGGGGGCTGCTCAGGAGTGTAAGGCTGAATTTAATATACTTGTTTTTACGCTATCAATGTGCCTAATTCCTAACTGTTCTTTGCAACCTTACACTAAGTGTACATATAGAGTGTCTCACAATTTGACATATGCATCCCAAGGGTCCATTCTGAGCGGCGGCTTTTGTTTTTTGATGTGTTTTTTTCACACAGGCTTTTGACTTATGAGTCTAACAAGTTAATAGGGTCTTTTCACACACAACTTATGTATTTTATGTGCACTCATTTATAATGTTATCTACGAGGAGAATCCCTTTCCAAAACACTGATGAATACAACAAATCTTAAGATCCTATCTTTGAACATTTGTGGGCTAAATGATATTCGAAAAAGGAAAAAGGTAGCTCAGAGTTTACAACTATTAGGGGCTAATATACTTTGTCTCCAAGAGACACACATAGAAGGCTCTCAATTGTAACTTTTAAATAGCTTAGGACAGTGTTTCCCAAACTGTGGTCCGCGGACCCCCAGGGGTCCGTGACACATTCCCAGGGGGTCCCTAGGCAACAGTTTTTAAAACACAGAAACGTTTCCAGTATATTTAGCAGCTTTTCAGCGACAATAAAAGTGTCAAGGGAATGCCAGTGATTAATGTACCTGCTGGAGAGCGAGGAGAGTTTTGTTCAGTGGCAGCATTGATTTAACTAATGTAGCACAGAGGGCTAATGTACCTACTGCAAAGCACGTGTAACATGCATCTTAAAAAGCAGTATTTTATGTGCCTAGGTTTGTGGTTACTGCTTTTGTCACCGAGTTTCTTTTGTTACTGTGAACTTCATAAATGACAATCATACGCTAGCAGAGGGGCCTATAAACTGTCATCAAAGAGCTGCTTGCAAACTGCATGGTACCAGTTAGTAACTTATATTTTGTCCCAGTTATTCATTATCCTGATGCTGCTAAAAAGATATATTTGGGTGGAAATACATTTTTAATGTTAAAGTCAATGCTAGCCACTGTGTAATGTTCTGAATCCTGAGTTTGTGCTTTTCCAGACCAAGCAATCTTTAAACATTTTATATACACACTGTTTTACATGTATGATTCAATGTCTCTGTATGTGTGTGATGTAAAGTGCTCTGACATCCTACAATGGTATGAGAGATGCTGTAAAACAAATGAAATACAAGTGACAGAGGGCTATTACTTCAATATAAAATACTAAGGGCCAGATGTACGATCTGTTTTTATATGCGCGAACGGGTTCGCGAACCCGGTTGCGCATGCAAAAACCTATTGGGCCATGTACATAGCCTATTTAGAGAGACGCAATTTGTTTGCGACTCTCTAAATAAGTTTTGCAGCTTGCTATTTGGAAGGGGTATTCCCTTCCAAATAGCGAGTCTCAAAACCATGTACAAATGTTTTGCGGTCGCAAAACAGTCACAATTACCACCTACTTCAAGTAGATGGTAATGCATTCGCAAATGGGAAGGGGTCCTCAGGGGACAAATTCCCTTTTGCAAATGCATGCAAAATTATTTTTTAAGGGCAGTCAGTGGTCCCAGGGACCTCTGCCTGCCCTTAGAAAATGAAACGAAAAAGTTTCATTCTCTTTTTTTTTTTAAATGCATGGTAAACAGGCTGCATTCTTTTTTTTAAAACTGCTTTATTTAAAAGCAGTCCGAGACACAGTGGCCTGCAGAGCCCAGCAAGCCACCATCGCTGGGAGGGCTGGCATTCCCAATGGGCTCGCAAATTGCAAGAGGCTCATTATTATTAATGAACCTCGCAATTTGCGACCCAATTGGGAATCCCAAACAGTGTTAAACACACTGTTGTATATTTCATTTAGCGACTCACAATTTGCCACTCGCAATGTGTCGCCAATTGCGAGGCGCTAAATGAAATGGTCGTCCATCTGGCCCCAAAATCCTTAGTACTTTGAGTATTTGTTTTGTGTGCACACGTGTGTATTTTTTTCGAATTACTGTTTTAATGTTTGAAATTTAACTCATACAAATTGCTTGGGGGTCCCCGGCTTCCAGTGGTGACTCAATGGGGGTCCTCAGGAGTCAAAAGTTTGGGAACCACTGGCTTAGGATATAAAGGTATTGGGGATACTACACAAGGGACTCACACCAGCGGTGTTGCTATCTTAGCACGTTATAATTATCTCCCTCAATCTACTCGAATTAAATCTGACACCCAAGGAAGATGAAGGCTTACCGAATGGCGAATAGCCCCTGCATTCTCATTTACCTTGTGCTTTATATATGGGAGTGTCTTGTATGACCCTAGTGTGATTGACCAGTTTTGAGCTGAATTGGCTCACTGGCCCCTGCCTGTTATCCTATGCTGGGATCTTATTATTAATTTACCATGTAATTGGGGGTCTAATTCTCAATGCCATCAGACCACCCGCACCCCAAAGTGTTTCGAGCACTCAAGAATCTCCTATGTACTCATGGGTAGGTGGATGTTTGGTCCTATTTATACCCAAATTTACCTGGATATACATTTTTTCTGCACCTTACAAATCTCTTGCACACTTAGATTTTTTATGTTTTCTTCTTCTTTAATTCAGTACAGCAAAATTGAATTACTTTCCCGTATTCTCGCTGACCGTAATCCCTTAAGCCTCAATATTCGGGGGTTCATAACACGCAAAGAAATCTCATCCTGGAGCTTTGAAACTGAGGAAAACCTTATCTCAGTAATTCAGTCCAAGGGTGAGGTTGATATGGCACAACTGGCTGTGGCTGCCGCTAGGGCAGAGATCTGTTCGGTACTGGCTGATAAAGCCGCCTCAAAATGGGTTGAAGCACGAGAAAAAACATATAAATGCAGCGAAAAAAACGGCCATCAGCTGGCTGTAAGAACCAGGCTACAGGTATCGGCTAACGAAATTCAAAAAAATAAAATCATCTGCAGGACTTATAACCAGCGACCCCGAAGAAATTTGCACAGCCTTTTGTGGATTCTTCCGGGATTTATATTCTGAGGATGCGTGTGAGCAATCTGACTGTAGTAACCATCTAGATACCTATCTAGATTCAATAACGCTGGCAACACTTAGCAGAGAAGAGAGAGAGCTACTTGAAACCATTCCATCATGGGAAGAAATTGCTAGAGCTCTGCACAGTCTACCAGATTGGAAAGCTGCCGGGCCCGACTGCATCCCAGTTGAATTTTATAAGGTTTTTCTCCCACACATCAAAGATATCCTTAATGCTGTAGTGACTCAAATCTTCTAGGTTGTTTCCCTGCCTCAATCATGGTCTACTGCCAAAATTATAGTTTTTCCTAAAAACGATAAACCCCCAACGAAACTGGGCTCATATCATCCAATCACCCTTATTAATGGTGATTTGAAAGCATATTCTAAAGTCTTTGCCTCACGGCCTTCGGCTAGAATTGAAGGTCTAGTATCTAGGTGTCAGTATGAATTTATCCCTGCTAAGGGTACCACAGAACACATCCGCAGGCACATTACTCTGTTTGATGCAGCAAATTTTGGGAGGCCCGATTGCTTCAATATTCTTAGATGCCGAAAAAGCATTTGATCGGGTCTCCTGGAATTTTCTCTGGGGCGTCATGCAGAGAATGAACTTTGGGTCCAAAGCCATTCAGGCCATTAAGGCATTATATATCACCCCCATGGCCAGGGTATCTATCAACGGGGGATTGACTGAACAAATTAAAATCACTCGGGGGAAGTCAAGGTTGTCCCTGTTCCCCATTACTTTTTGCCATCTATATTGACCCGCTCATTAAAAAGCTAGAAGGAAACCAGGCTATACCAGCAGTGAGTATTTTCAGCCTAGAATCCAAAATCATGGCCTATGCCGATGATCTGGCCCTGGTCACACCGGATCCAAAGAAAGCCAACCCAGAAATCGAAGCGGAGGCTCATCTATTCAGCTCCCTATCTGGATATAAATTAAATTAAGGAAAAACCAAAATTATAATCAACAGCAAAATTGCCTGGAATGATGCAAGAGTAGTGGTCAAAGCCAAATACCTGGGTATTGATATCTTAGCAGATACCGGCCTTACAGTCAGTCAGAACATACACCCTCTTATTCTATAGTTGGATGATGCAATCTGCTGAAAAAGATATTTTTTCAAGAATACTATACCTATTCAGGGCTATACCTTTAGAGTTTAATAAGCCGACACTCTCAAGGTTTGAAAAGTTATTCTCCCAATTGGTATGGACATTTTCCCAACCTATAAGGGCATTTACATATTTGTCTTTACCCCGGGAAAGAGGGGGATGGGCTTTGCCCAACCTCAAACTATATTACTGGGCTACTTTCTTACATTCATGCCCTACACTGTTACAAGACTCCCCCCCCAACGCCCGCTGTCGGTTTGCCCTCACCCTTTGAACTCTTGCTCGGCCCGATGCTTGGGGCTGTTTGTGGCGACAGCTGGAACTAGGATACTACAAAAGAGTCAAATTTAAGACCTTTCTAGGTGTCTATAAAGTTTTTACAGCTATACGTAAATTTCTTGGTATCTGCAGATTGAACTTCTATACTCCTACCTTAAATAATCCTAACTTACCAGATATTTTTAGTACATCTTATTTCCAAACTTGGATAGATAAAGGAGTAAAGCAATTAGGAGATCTCATCCTTCGAGGTCTTGACCTTTAAAGATCTTCAATGTCTCTATACATTAGATAACAGGGAACCTTTTAAATATTTAGCTATCAAATCTGTTTTTTCACGAACGACAGGGGGCCCTTCAGGCTTTATCAATTGTGATCTGATCAAGAAGCTTTGAGGAAATACACCTTCACGCATCAGAATTATTTATAACTTTTTTAACAGCTTAATGCCCGATGATCTGTCTATAGTATCCTCCTAGTGGTAACAGAAACTGAACAGCACTAATAATGTTTTCCGTTTTGCACTTAAGTCCGCCCATAGCGATTTGTTATCCTCCAACCTTCAGGCACAGTTTTATAAAACTTGTTTTTTTAAATATTTTACTCCCTGTAAGATTGAAAAATGGCGTTCCAGTAAAGGAACATACTGTCCTTGTTGTGCTGAATATAAGGCTGACTCAATTCACAAGTTTGCTACATGCGCCAAACTAGGACCATTAATAAATAACATACAACACTTCTTGGGACAGGTGCTGTCTCACAACTTATTATAAGACCCTCCACTATAATGTTGGGCACATTAGACTCGATAGAGAGAAGGAATGGAGGAGCCCTAATATTCATTGCTATGGCTGTCCTTAGGCTGTGCATCGCGCCTGCCTGGTTGGAGCCTAATACCCCACTGTATACGCATTGGTTAGCCTGGTTCTATTCAATTCATTCACTAGAGAAGGCAATATATGCTAAAAAGGGATTCAGATTAAAAAAAAGGATTAATCATCTTTGGTAATCTTTCTCACTGGCTTAATTTACCAACTCTGGAAACAGGCGAGATTAGCGAATAAATTACCCTTCTCTACAAACATGCACAAGTTACTTTCCTCTCTTATAACCAGTCACTATTGTACATATCTTTTTAACAATATTCTATCATTTCTAACCCGCATGGATGCTTTATCATTTTAGTGATGTACTGTTGCACTGGTCACTTTATCTACTGTCTTTTAGGAAAATTAATCAAACTAATTTTTTTCTCTTTAACAATTAGCAGTAATGTGATACATTTGTTTATTCATGCTATAGATTTTGATATTGATATTTTTATATAAGATACTATCACAGCCATTTTTAAGAATTGGGACTCGGCATACACTCCCAGCCTCTGGGGGAGGATGAGGGGGACTGCTAAATTCTGTATAAATAACTCCATTGTATTGTATTTTTTTTTACCACTGCAATTGAAAAATAAAAAATATTATTTAAAAAAATAGTGTAATAATTGTATTGTACATATGTTTTATAATTATCAATATAGTGCATTTAAAAAATATATTACATATACATTTTTTAATGAATTATTATGTGTTGAGTTAACATTAGTTTTTCTTTCTAAATTATTTTGTTATTATTTTATATTGTTTTTTAAATATATTTTAATGTAATATATTTATAATATTTTCAAGCTATTACATTTATTGTTACATTTCCGTTCATCAACTCACTTTATTCGGCCTCCAGGGCCATAAAATATATATTTATATATAAAGATAGTAACATTTTAAATATGTAGACAAAAAGATGTCCCATACAATAGAGGTTGTTTTACAACCAAATTTCGTACATAGTAATAAATAATTAAACGGAGGAAAAGTTCCGCTTTTAAAATTTACATACAACAAATAGAACCATTGTATGATAAGGCATTCCATTGTTAAGAGAGCAATAAAGATTTCCTATGAAAAATGCACATCACCCCAAGGAACTTGGCAAGAGGTATGGTGTAATTAGACGTACACTCTGATCTTACCATACGAAGGACAGCAAGATGGTTGCTGGGATAGTTGTTTGCGGATTGGGGCTAGCCAAAACGCTGTGGGATGGCATTATCTGGGAAGGCAAAAAAGATGTGTGAGACACTTCCGTTCATATATAAACTTATATATACATTTAAATGTAATATTATTTAGTAAGTTTAGATTTTGAAAGTTATTATAATGTTAAAACTACTTGTAAACACAAACACACACACATATATATATATATAACAAGCCTCAGGCTGAGGTGAAACGCGTTGGGCTTTGGTCACAAAACTAAAAAATAAAGTTGCTGTAATCTTAAAAGAAGACTCGAGTGAGTGATTTTTTATTATGCCGAGTGAAAGATTGTCTGTTGCTGAATGTATATATATATATATATATATATATATATTTCGAAAGGGCTGACAGCTAACATCCGCGCTGCAGTCACACAAGAAGACTCGCACTCCAGGGTCTGTGTTTTTAAAGATGTTTAATGGCGACGCGTTTCGACCAAACGGTCTTCTTCCAAAGCCAACCAAAATCAAATGTGTTCACCATTTTATGCATAAAGTGTTTCACATAATTACCAAGAAATAGAGGTAGGACTGCTCTATTTACAAGAACTACAAATGATAAGAACTACCATGAGGGTAGAAGACAGACTTTACCAAAGTTTACAAAACATGGGTTAAGTACTGTTTTTGACATGTTCGCCGTATACATATGCAAATTCATAAAATTTAAATTAAATTAGATTCAATCATTGTAATATAAATTATAGTTATGCACTGTACAGTGTAGAGTGGAAATCCTATTCAAAAATTTTTGCAAACAGGATCTTCAAGATTTTACATAATACCTTGTCATGTTATCACGGCCAAGTGGCCACATTCTCCACAATGTAAAAGAATTTTGAGAATTTTTATGAATTAAACGTCACGGCCAAGTGGCCAAATCATAATGTCAATATTCCTCATTTGACTGCCTGGGTAGTTCTTAACATATTAGGCAGCACGACCTACTCCCTAGCTAAGGTAAGAACAGGCAATGTCTCAATAATATAACCGGAGTATCCGACACTATATAAGAGAAGAATGCCACCTCAACTTAACAAGCGAACCAAAATAAAGGGTGAAGGACTGAAATACCTCTTTCAGCCCTGTGGTGATAGTGAAAGTGAACCCTGTGTTGTCTAAAATCTACCTAGCCAGGTATGACATGAACAAGCACAATGGTGTGAGTGTGAGAAAAATTAAAATCATTGGTATTATCATCAGTACCCACATTTGGAAAAGGGACAGATCAATATATATAATGGGTTCGTAACATAATACAGAACCAGACATTTCAGACAGATTGGGATTGGTAAAGGGGCTTTGCGCCCATGAGTTCTAGGGGTACAGATGTTGTTTACCGACCTGTGTCAGAGAGAGCCCTCTCTGAACAGGTTTAGTGAGGGAGGGGAAGACAAACACATGTACCAGAGAAGGGGGAAAAAGACATGGTAACAGGAGGGGGAACAGGATCATTCAAGAACTTGTGCATAGTAGAAAATGGGCTCAACATATGGTCTTAGCCAATATGCACATGCAGTTCTTCGTCTTCGTTCAGACCAAAGGGGTTCATAGAGTCGAGGTGAATGATATATCGGGATTCCAGGATACGTAGCTGTTTAAGGCGGTTTCCCCCTCTGGGGTTTGCTGGGATCCTGTCAATGCCAAAAAAGGAAAACTGGTTAACATCACTGTTATGAACTCGAAGCCAGTGTCTAGCAGTTGCATAGGATAGATCTACATTTCTGATAGCACGCATGTGCTCAAGGATCCTCTTCTTTATAGGAAAGATGGTACTGCCTACATAGAATTTCGAGCAAGGACACATAATTACATACACACAGTGATCAGTGTTACAGTTCATAAATTTCGTGATACTCTCCGTTCTACCCGTGGGCAGTACATAGGTTTTCACATTGCGACTGGTTGCACAGGCTTTGCATTTTCCACATTTATAAAAGCCTTTTTGCTCTTTGAGCCAGTGTTTACTCTTCCCTGGGCTCTCAAAGTTACTTCTGACCAGCATATTTTGCAGGGAACGTGCCTTCCTGTAAGTAACCTGCGGTGAACTGTTAGTCAATTTCCCAATTACTGGATCACTTTGTACTATGTGCCAATGTTTCTTTAGGATACCTCGTATGCTAGCTGCCTCAACATTGAAAGATGTTATCATCCTGACATTGCTAGAGCCAGAAGACTCAGGTGGTTTGCTAACCTTTTTGGTTAAAAGTGACGCCCTGTTTCTAGTTTTCACCTGATTTTTGGCTTTTATGAGTGTCTGTTCTGAATAGCCCCTGGCTCTGAACCTCTGGATCATGCTCCCTTGTGCCTTTTCAAAGTTTTCATCATTGCTACAATTTCTCCTGGCCCTTAGGATCTCGCCATATGGGATGCTATCCTTTAAACTGTTAGGGTGGTGGCTCTTCGCATGCAAGATGCTATTTCCTGAGGTGGGTTTCCTGTATAGGTCTGTAACGATTTCCCCTTCTTTCACCCTGACTGTGACATCTAGGAAGTCCATCTCCACAGGATCTATCTTGCTCGTAAATCTAAGATTCACGTCATTCTTGTTGTTGTCTAGGAGAAATCTGTTCAGGTCTGTTCTTGACCCATCCCAGATCATAAAGATATCATCTATATATCTGGTGTAGAACACAATGTGACGGGTTGTGTCAACATTGTGTTCAGACCACAGGATCTGTTCCCATATATATATATATATATATATTTGCAACACACTCCTAGAAATCGGTTCCAGGATAAAAACGGCCAGCACTCCAGTGTCGGTGTTCTTAGTTCATTTTATTTCCAAACCCCCCAGCACCCTCGACAGACGCGTTTCGCACAAGGCTTCGTCAGTGTCTGGCGGTCGCCAGTAGGTATATATAGTTAGGATTTTTTCTCTATGGGATTTTTGAAAATTCTATGTCTAATAACTTTGGCGTTTGTGGACGGAATTGGCTGAAATTTTCTGGAAAATGGAACATTTTGTTTCTGAGCAGCCCCTGGAAAATTGGGGGGGTTCGTCAAGGGGGGGCCGAGAAAAAAGGGGGGTCCCAAAACGTGTTTTTAACATTGAGTTTTCCATAGGGCGGTTGGCCTCACTTTTAGCCCGAACGGCTGAATGGATTTGCACGAAACTTGGCAAAATTGTAGGGACTGGTAGCCCGATGTGCCTTTTGTAGGTCTCAATATATGTGCTACAGTGGATTTTGAGAAATTAACGTTTAAAAAAAGATATATATCTGTAACAGCGGACCGGGCAGCGCCCCGGTTCGCGGACCGGGGCGCCTACCGGAACTTCGCGTAGCGAAGCTGATTGGCTCTCCGGTGTCTGTCAACATTCTAAACAGTCCGGAGCGGCCGCCATCTTGTCTCTCGGTAGGATTGAGAGACAAGAGGAGGCCAAAACAAAGGGGGAAATAACCATAAGGGGGCATAGTAGATCCTCCCTGACCCCCTAGGTTTAATGTGGAGGCTTTAAAAGGGCCCCGCGAACCGGGAAGCGTTCTGGGCAGCGTACTGCAATGAAAAATGAATGATAGACTTTTCAAATGCTGTATGTTAATTGATTGTTGGTTTTGTTGATTATTTTTTATTTTCTTTATTTTTTAAGCATTTTTTTTATTGTGATTGTGTTTCATAATTTATTAAACTTTCTAACATTTCATTGTCAGAAATTTCATATTTATCATTGAATATACATTGTAGTCTCTGAGGGTGTAAAATGTCCTCATTTTCAAGGAGGTTATCTACTGCTTGTACACATTGCAGTAGTTCTTTGTCCCAAGTTTCATCGAAAAATTCAATATAATTTTCATCAATGATTTCTTGGCTGCTCTCTTGCAGGACAATTTGAAATTCAACTTTCTGTTCGCCTTCCATTTTGCCTGAAATTTAGATTAAAAAAATATATATTAGTAGAGATAGGGCACTGTTGGGATTAATTTTAGATAGGCAGTTTTTATCAGTGAATTTATCTTTGGGCAGTGTATAGTATCAGAGTGGAAGTAGGAATATAAAAAAGTGTATGTGATTTAACGTAAGTAAATTCATAATTATACAAGAGAAGCCTAACTCCATCCATAACTATAACAGAGAAGTCTATCTAAATCTATAACTACTACAGAGGGATAGTATATAACTATCAGAAAAAGTTTACCATATTAACTTATAGTGCACAATATACTTCAGTTTTAAAAATAGAAACTTACCTTTAGAAAGAAGTTGAAGGAATTAGTGAAAATACTATTGAAATGTACACCAAGAAGTAGTAGTCAAAATGGCTGTGTTTTCTTCTCTTCCTTTATATATATTCAGGTATATAACCAATGAAATGTCAGGTAAAAATAGTAGAAAATGAAAGTAACATATTAATTGGTTGTCAATTCCAACACTTCAGATGTGTTTTGTGAAGTAATTTACCTCAGGGTATTTAGAGAGGTCTACAGGCTAAATGGCTAAATGGAATTCCAATCAAATTTGTGAAAATGGTAGGGATTGGTATGTAGTATGAGCTAATCTATATTTGGTGAAATTGTCTCCAGTAACTTTTCTGTAAACTACTTTCCCACCTTTTTTGATGGTGCGCTTCCCAGGGAGCGACCCGGTACGCGAACCGTTGAGCGCCCGGTTCGCGTACCTTAAGCGTTACGGGAGTCCACCATTTTGTGTTTCGGTCGAATTAAGATACAAAATGGAGGGCAAATAATGTTCAGAATGGGTAGAAGGGGGCACGGTAGACTTATCTTGACCCCCTAGGTTTTGTGAGGGTGGCTGAGGAGGCTTATATGTGCGAAAAAAAACCATTTAAAAAAAGAAATTTCGCGAGGTTAGCTCCCGGTTCGCGTACCGGGTAGCGCCCCAGGGAGCGTACTTTGTTGAAAATTAGTGAAAAATGTTAGAGTAAAATAATAATTGTGAGTGATCAGATGTAGGGTAGCTCTGAGAAGAGCTTTTGGGTTTATGGTACATTTAGGTACTTATAAGTAGGTACCAATGCACAGTCTTAAATTCAGAGTGAAAATTCTGTTGCCCTCATCTGAGAAGTGAACTCCATCTCCTCTGTAGATATCTTGCATGTAGTAACGCAAGTTATTGTTGTACAGGGAGCCCATTCCATGGTCTCTCATGTAAGCTGAAACAGATTTGTTTACATGCTTCCTCGACTTCTCAATTTGTGGACAAAATTGGTTTGACCACCTCCATTTCTGTCTTTGGCATATATTTGAATATACCAAGGCAGTCTGAGGAAAAAGTGCCATCAATTGCTCAAAGGTGTCCTTTAAAAGCATTTCCAGACCTACCCCAGTCAAAGTGCCTAAATCATTACCTCCACAGTGCACAATTAACAGGTCAGGTTTGGGCAAATGCATAAAGGTTTTCACCAATGGTATCAATTGGTGACATTTTAATCCTCTGTGGCCAAACCACTTAATTTCCACATCTTGTAAATTGAGGTTAGGTAAATTTCTGTTCTCAGAGTACCTGTGAGCCCAGTGAATATAACTATGTCCAACAATCCAGACAGAAAACATGGTGAGAGGAGGTTCTCCTGCAGTCAGATGAAGTGTGGCAATGAAATGGCAGTTGAAAAAATGAGAGTTTAAAATGAAAAAACCTGTGGAGTTTCTGTGTTCATGAAGCAGTAACAGTGATTGGTGGATTTTGGTTGCTGAAAACAGAAAGTTAGGGTGCATGGATGTGTTCTTTGAAAGATGTATTTTGAGTGGTCAATAAAAAAGTTCAATTGCAACATTGTTGTGTGAACTTGCAAACACCAGAAGTCTTCCAAGAGGTGGTTGCTATGCAGAAAAGGCATGAAATGGCAGAGGGGGGAAGGGTTTTCATTTGAAAAAAAGTGAGGGAAGAGTTTTGATTGGGTGACATGAGAGATATGTGTGAAGAATTACAGCATTTCTGTGCTTTTGATAGCTGCAGACTCTGGAGTGCATACCTTTTGCTCTGCTGAAGACAAATTGGTGTGTTTCTGAGACTGTTTTCAAACTCAAAGTATTTGCTAAGATGAGAAAATATTTCTTTAATTTAGATAGAGAATAGTGTGCTTTAAGGAAAAAATTATGAATTATGTGGCGCAAATTGCTTGTAAATATGCTCCCACCTGTGCATGGAAAATTTAGATTTTGAATGTTTGTGTTACATAGCCATGTTAAAAGTGATACAAACATGCTGCAAAGGCAATTAAAAAACGCTTTTATGTGTCTTAAGGACATTTTAAGTAATTTTCCCATGTGCAGTGTTTTGAAATTATGATTTGAAAATCGTTTTTGGGGAAAAGGAATTGTTTTTAAATATATGACAAGGACATAATGGTGTATGCTTCTTTATACGGCAATTGACTGTCCCTGATGTTATTTTTCCCATTTTAATGTAAGACCTTTCTCTGTGGCGCAAATTGCTTGTAAATATGGTCCCACCTGTGCATGGCAAATTTAGATTTTAAATGTTTGTGTTACATAGCCATGTTAAAAGTGACCCAACCATGCTGGAAAGGCAATCAAAAAACACGTTCATGTGTCTTAAGGACATTTTAAGTCATTTCCTCATGTGCAGTGTTTTCAAATTATGATTTGAAAATCGTTTTTGGGGAAAAGGAATGGTTTGTAAATTTATGACAAGGACATAATGGTGTATGATTCTTTATAAGGCATTTCAGTGTCTCTGATGTCATTTTTCACATATTACATTAAAAGACCTTTCCCTGTGGAGCACATTCCTTGTAAATATGCTCCCACCTGTGCATGGTAAATTTAGATTTTGACTGTTTGAGTTACATAGCCATGTTAAAAGTGACCCAAAAACTTGCAAAGGCTTTTAAAAAAACTTTCATGTGTCTTAAGGACATTTTAAGTAATTTCCCTGTGGGCAGTGTTTTCAAATTATGAATTGAAAATCGTTTTTGAGGTAATGGAATGTTGTTAAAATTTATGTGCGCCATAAACCCCCAAATTTCTTTTTCAGGGGTGCAGCAGGGTGTTCTTGAGACACCCCTGCACCCTTGGAAAAATTCCTAATTTGCGATGAGCTAATTGCTAATCGCAAATTGCACCTTCATTCCTATGAGCCTCCTAGCCCATGGAAATGAATGGGTAATTTGCAATTAGCAATTTGCTCATCGCAAATTAGGAATGGTAAAGAATCGCTATTTATTCCTTAAAATTCGCTATTTAGGAAATGCAAAATAGTTTGATGATACATATGGCGGTTCATCTCTAACAAGATAAGAAGCTTAGGGATACATTTATGATGACTGGCGCAATGAAGTGGACATCACTTACTTCATTGGTAGACCTTTACATGTATTATCTCCTCTGTATTCTTCATCAAGCGTAACTTTGATCTGCAATCCTGAGTAGGCCTCACCTTAAACAAACCTCTGGATAGGCCACACCTTATCGTCATCCTGAATTAATCATTTAAAATGCTAGGGACAGATTTATGATAGGTGTATGCCTCTTTTGCGCCACTGTGCGTCACTTTTCTGATGCAGCGGCGGTGCAAAAGATTTGCTATGAGGCGACAAAATTACAAATTGATGCATTTAGGCAGATATGTCATGGTGTAAAAAAAACGTACCACATGAAACCGATGCAGCAGTGATACAAAAGATGCACCATGTTGCAAGACAGGCCTCACTTGGGGCCATATGTATCAAGCTAATTAGCATTCGCAAAGATCAAAATTCTGCGAATTTCGGCCTTTGCGAATGTTAATTAGACAAATGGTATGTATCAAACAAGTTTGATGCAAAATAAGGAGTAGCAAAATTTGCTATTCCTTATTTTGCGATTGCACTGAAGGATTTGCAAATTTTGCGATTACTTAAATGCAATGTATCAAACAAAAAATATGTAAAAAATGACATTAAGGATTTGGAAACTACCACCAACTTCTAGTTGGTGGTAATTTGTGAATTCTTTTCAAAAAGCTTTTTTTCCCAAAAACAAAAGGTCCCATATGACGCCCACACATGCCCTTAGGGCATGTATGTGCGCCATATGCCCCCAAATTTCTTTTTCAGGGGTGCAGCAGGGTGTTTTTGAGACACCCCTGCACCCTTGGAAAAATTCCTAATTTGTGATGAGCAAATTGCTAATCGCAAATTAAACCTTCATTCCTATGAGCCTCCTAGCCCATGGAAATGAATGGGTAACTTGCAATTAGCAATTTGCTCATTGCAAATTAGGAATGGTAAAGAATTGCTATTTATCCCTTAAAATTCGCTATTTAGGAAATGCAAAATAGTTTGATGGTACATATGGCGGTTCATCTGTAACAAGATAAGAAGCTTAGGGATAGATTTATGATGACTGGTGCATCACCAGGGATGTGTCAGTCATCCTGCGCCGCTGTTCCGCCACCCATGGTGTGCTGCATTTACAATGCGGGGCATCATGGGGCAAAAATGGCACAGATGCGTGACGTATCTGTGCTGTAAAGGTAGTGATTGCTGGAGTTGTATCGCAAGTGCGATGCAGCTCAAGCAAGGCTCAGGGGTGCCCCATCTCCACAATGTTGCGTCAAGACCTATGCCTGCTTAAAGCAGGCGCAGGGTTTTGACGCAGCTTTCTCCTATCTGATTGTAAATACGGCACACCATGGGTGGCAGAGCAGCGGTGCACGTTAACTGGTGCATGCCTGGGGATGTGCCATTTAACATAAATCTGCCCCTTTACATTTAAGTATGTGCAGGGGACACAGAGTCAGTGAGGCTTATCCAAGGTTAAGAAGAGATGAGTCCTGTTCACTGAAAAATTAGACATAGTCTTCACCTGCTCAGCATCGCTGGACATGGCTAAATAATAGCTGCAAAATATTACTCTTGTTAAACAATTTTACTATTATAATCTCTGAGATTTGTCTCTTACTCTGCAACATCTCATTGTTGTTATCTTTCTTTAAAGATAAAGACAACATCAAAATGAGCGACAATCTGCAATCAGTTGATTTTGACCTCATCATTGAACTCGTAATTGAAACATCAGTGGATGTTGATCCCTTGGATGATTTAAATCCTGAGGATGAAGAAGAGCGTGATGAGGATGCAGATTTGTCCGAATTATATGACATAGGGTGGGAAGCTGACCTGCTTGAGCCTATGGAACTATAAACATTTATTTTTAAAATTTATAATAAATAAAAAGTAAAAGTGTAAACCGTTTAATTTAAAAATAAAGACACCTTCAAAAACAGGTTATGTGTAGTGTCTTCAATAAAATATTAAAATATGCTCATAAAATTAGATCAGATTCACATATAAGATAGCACAGGTAACATGATTATAAATTCCATTTCTTTTCTGCTATTTCTGTATTGTAAATTTGCCAAGGACTAAAAAATCTTATATTTAAAATGTCAAGTAGTGTGTTAAGTTTTTGATCACTGTTATTGATTTACTGTTTGGTAATAGTGGTTAATAAAAATGTTTAATATATTTTACAACAGATTCAACTGCAGATCATTTCAACATTTCACCATGCCAACGAAAGAAAGAGAGAGAAAGGCTGCAAAACGTCAAAGACAGCAGGCCAATCAAAATAAGCAGCAGTCCTCTAACAAAAAGATTTGTCAAGTCACGAAGAAAGCACCGGGTAAGAGCACAAAATATTTCATAAGAAATATGTGTAGTAAAAAAAAATTACTACAGAAAATGTTTCAGTCCAGAAAAATAGAAGTAATTCAAATGGAAAGGAAAGGCCAATCAAAAATGTTACTGCTAGAGCAAGAGATAACTCTGTGCATGATAGTAGAAGGAAACAACAGTTTAGGGACATTCATAAACGAATGTTCCGCAACAGGATAATTGGCAATTTGTTAAAAAATATTAAGAAAGGTCAACAGAAAGTTGTTTTTTATAAGAGAAAAAAAAAAGTTGAGAAAGTTATTGATCAGGCATTTGAAATTAAACGTAAGTTATTTATTTTGATAATCAATAGAATTAGGAAGCTAAACAAGACAATTTATGATTTCAAAAGAAATCGTAGATGGAAGAGAATAGTTAATCGTAGTAATTTTTGTGAAGTTTTTTCTGGAGAATGGATGCATAGTTCAAGCTGTGAGGCATTTTTTAATGAGGAGAGTTATTTCCAGGATAATGATTTGGTGCATGCAGTTGACACCAGTGGTCGTGCTTATGAAGTGAAAGATGGTTGTCCAGTTGAAAAAGAAAAACTTGTGACAACAGAGACAGAAGAGGTGTTAGGTAATGAGGTTTTAGGAAGACGTGCTAAGGGTCCTGTGTACACCTGGAAGTGTAGTAGTATTTGTAGTGTGCGACAGGATTCCATCAATTTGCTTTGTGATTTTGTACGGTCATTTAATAAGAAAAGTTTGAAGCAGAAAATAAGGTTGTTGCAAGAATTAGATCCTTGCAGAGTGAGAGAAGTGACAGGTTTGCATGGTCATTCACTGGCTTGTCTTTCCAGGAGAGTATGCCAGAGTGTTTTTCATCATTTCAGGATGCTAGCAGTGCATCATAATAAAGTGAGGAAATTAGTTAGAATGTTGTATTATGCTAAGAGTCCAGCAATTATGCTTAAACAATTATGCGCTGCTCTTTTGCATGGTTCTGAAATAGATGTGAAGAATATATGTGAAGAAATTGAGTTTTGTTACTTTGGAAGTAAAGAGGAGAATGTTGAAATTGACCAAGAAGAAGAGGGTAATGTGGAAGATAGTGTACAGGTTTCCAGTACAGATAATTTTCTGAAGGAAATTGCGACGTTTCAGGTGAAATCAAGTGAGAGGCCTAATTTCACTTGTGTGTGTTGTCGACGCACTTATTATAAGAATCAGACTAAGTTAGTGGATTTATATGCAAAAAGTGAAAGGGAAAATAATAGTGAATGGAAGGATTTTGCAACATACTTGATGGTAGAAAATTGTTTTGATTTGGGATTCGATCAACGTGTGTGTACTTATTGTTGTTGCAAATTAAATCAAAACCAGATGCCTGCTAGAGCAGTTCATAATAATCTGGAATTGGTTGAGATTCCTTCTGAATTGAAGGATTTAAATACTTATGAATCTATTTTGATTCAAAGTATCCATCCCTTTCAGGCTATTGTAAGAATGGAGCCAAAGACAGGGAAATTGCCTCCATCAGATTTACAGAGAGGATTAAAGGGAAGAGTTGTTTATTTGCCTCTAGATTTGAAGAAAAACATAAACACAATCGGAGTAGAAAAAGTGGACGAGGAACCTCTGGTTATCTTAGTTAATGGGGTTCCGACAAAGAATAAGAAAATATGGCAAGATTTAGTAGATGTTAGGAAAGTTAAAAAGGCAACATTGTATTTGAAAAAAAATAATAAATACTATAAGAATGTATATGTTGCAGAAGAGGAAGTAAGTGAGGAAGAGGATAGCGATTTGTGTGCTGGTCAAATTGAGAAAGTAGAACCCTCTACTAGTGAAGAAATATATGAACATTATAGTGTTCATCCTTTGCATTCCAAGGAAGTCATGGGGAATGCTATTGAGTTGTTTCAAATGAAACAAGCCAAAGGGAGTCCCATTAGTGTTTGGGAGGAAAGTTTGGAAGCTCGGTGTTTCCCACAGCTTTTTCCAACAGGTCAGGGAGGAAGATATGATGAGCGACCTCATCAAATTCCTGCTTCTGAATACCGGACTTTGTGATTGTATGCAGGAGATGCTAGGTTTCGACAATGCATTCCTTATTTGTTTCATCTCCTGTTTGAAAGCGATCTGTCTGGACTGTCATATGCAGTGAACCACATCTTGAAAAGTGGTATACACATGCAAAACATCTCGGCAAGTGACTTTATGGATAAAGTCAATGTCCAAGACAGTATTTTGGATTCTCACCTGATTAATCTCATGGCGTGTCAGCGTGGTACTAATGAGTACTGGTACCGTCGTCATGGTGATTTAAAATGTATGCTGAGGAACTTAGGTACTCCCACATGGTTCCTCACTCTGAGCTGTGCCGAGTATGGCTGGGAAGACTTACTTGAATTTCTACGAGAGGCAAATGCTAACGTAGATAACATCGAATTCAAGACACCCGGAGAACTGTGCTCTTTGGATCCAGTCAATGTATGTAGGTACTTCAATCATAGATTTGAAGCTATGATGTCTTTCATCATGAATAAGAAGAATCCACCTCTTGGAGAGGTGTTGGATTTCTTCTGGAGAAAGGAGTACCAAGCAAGAGGTGCTCCTCATATACATATGTTGCTGTGGATCAAGGATGCACCTAAATTTGGAACGGATCCAGAAGACTCAGTGATGAGTTTCATCCAACAGTATTCTACGTGTGCTGTTCCAAACGCAAAGGAGAAGAAAAGCCTAAGAGAAAAAGTTCTGCGTTTCCAAAGCCATCGATGTGGAAAGTACTGCCGTCGTAAATTCCGAAACAAGGACAAGTTCTACACCAAATGTCGTTTCGGCTTTCCACGACCGGTGATTTCTAAAGGAAGAGTAAACAGTTTGATGTCTTCGCTGCGACACAATGTCATGAAGAAATCACCTAAAAACACATACAATTTGAAGAGGAACGAAGAGTCCAAGTACATCAATGACTACAACCCGGTGATTTTGTCCATGTGGAATGCTAACATGGATATACAGTTTGTGGCTGATAACTGTATGGCTGTGGCTCGGTATGTGACGTCTTACATCACCAAAAAAGAGAAGACAGAATTGAAGGATATGTGGGAGGACATTTCCCATGAAAAGAGCCTCAGCAAGAAGTTGTACAGTTTCAGTCTGAAGATGTTGTCGCATCGAGAAATCGGAGCGTACGAATGTTCTGACCGGTTGTCTTCAGCAAGTCTCTATGCCAAGTCCAGGAGTATCGTTTGGGCGAGTCTTGGTCTTGCTGCAACGCGTAATCGAGTTCTCAAACCTGTCCGGGAAATTGAGTATTTGGCGGAAAAGGAGCCAAACAGTACCGACATTTTGAAGACCAACATGTTGGATACATATTATCCAAATCGAAGCATTCACCTCGAGAATGTTTGTCTGTATGAGGTTCTTCAAAATTACATATTCAAGAGGAACATCAAAGAAGATACTGAGAAAGGAGTGTATGCTGTAATAGGAAGTGAGGGATGTCTGGTCAAGCAAAGAAAATGCCACTTGGTAAACCATCGAAAATTGAGTGGCGAATCTCCTGAAAAAAAGGAGTTTTTCTATTTAGCACTTTTGCAACTTTTCAAGCCTTGGCGTGCAGAAGAGGAACTGCTTGGAGATTTCCTCTGTTACGAAGACTCTTTCAATGCCGCCAAGGAGACCATAGAATGTCCTGCTTTTCCCAAATATGTAGAAATGTTGAATGCGGAAATTGAGCAGGAAGCAACGATTGCAGCCGAGATTGCCAGAGACAGTTCTCAGGACAGTCAGAGTTCTGCTTCATTGAGTCAGGATCCACTAGGAGGACCTGTTATTGAAAATGAAGCTGCCACTGCTATGAATGAAGTGGAAAGAGCCATGGCACATGCTCAAGAGGATGCGGTTAACTTAGAAGAGTTGGAAAGACAACTCAACGTTGAGCAGAGGAAAATATATGACGAAGTTACCATGCAAATTGATCATGGATTAAGTCATGATAAGAAAGAGTGCTCATGTACGTCGTTGAAGCCTGTCCGACTGTACGTGAGTGGAGAAGCGGGAACTGGAAAAAGTTTCCTCATTAAAGCAATTTCATGCTATTTGCAGGAAAGGACAGAGTCATCGCTGTCTTGTGTTGTCACTGCTCCAACTGGACTGGCAGCACATAATATTAAAGGGATTACTTTACATCGTTTACTGATGCTGCCAGTGGAGCATGACAACAAATTACAATATCACAAGCTATCTGGAGATGCTTGTTTTGAAGTTTCAAGAATCTTGAGGAAAATGAAACTTCTTATCATTGACGAAGTAAGCATGGTTTCCAATGTCATGCTTGCCTTTGTGCATTTGAGAATGCAAGAAGTTCTCAAAACAGAGTATGATGTGTTATTTGGTGGCAAACACATCATTGTTTTCGGAGATCTTCTGCAGCTGACACCAGTGAAAGGGCAACCTGTGTTCAAAATGCTCACGCATGAAGATACCAGGAAGTGCCTAGGCAGCATTGGCAACGTCAATATATGGTTAAACTTCAATTATGCTGAACTGCATGAAAATATGCGTCAGGCGAAGGATGAAGTTTACAAGACTATTCTACAAGATGTTAGAATTGGAAAAGTGACCGAGCATGGGAAAGAAGCTTTACATGCACGATTACTGTCAAATTTATATCCAGAACAAGATGTTGTGCCTGAGAATATTTTTCAGAAAATTACTGAGAAGAAATCTGGATTATGTTTGATGCCAACTCTTGCAGAATGTGCCAAATTTAACAACAAAATGTTGCATTTAGAAAAGCAAGAGATTGTGAAACTGGAAGCTATTGACAGAGTAGAGCATATGGGATCAACAATTATTTTGTCTGAGAATTTGAAAACAAAATTGGATTCATTAGAGAAGAGTATATCTAAAACTGCAGGTTTTGAAAAGACTCTGAATGTGTGCTTGAACTGCCGTATAATTTTAAGAAGGAATTTACATGTTGAAAGAGGTCTGGTAAATGGATCAATGGGTAATGTTGTTGATTTTGTAAAATACAGAAATAGAGATGGAATTGAATTTTTAAAAATTAAATTTGATGGCATTGAGGAAGTACAGCTAATTGGTCGTTGCTCTGCTAGATTTTTGCTTGTAAAAGACTTATATGTTCGCCGTAAGCAGTTTCCTGTTTGCTTGGCATATGCGGTGACAATCCATAAATCGCAAGGTTTAAGTGTAGACAGTGCATTGGTGAATATTGGCAGTTCTGTGTTCAAGGAGGGTATGGCATATGTGGCATTGTCAAGAGTTAGAACTTTATCGGGATTGTACTTGATTGAGTGTGATGTCACAAACATTTGTGCGGATCTAGATTGTGTTAAGGAATACAATAGGTTAAGAAGAGAGTATGCGCCACATTTGCCTCAGTATCCTTTGTTTGAGAAACGTGTGGTAGGCCGGAAACGAAGAAATGTGACCAATACTGGGGAGGTTGTAGCAAAAAGACAAAAAGTCAATGAACCTAAAATTACAAGCAGAAACAAAAAGGATTCTGTTGAAGATGTTGTTGGTTTTCAGTTTGAAAACAGCTCTGGTGTCAACTGCTATGCTAATGTAGTGGTTAATGTTTTGTTTTCTCTAGAAAATGTAAAAGAAGAGATTGTGGTCAATTCTGATCAAACATTTTGCAGTTTGTTAAATTCTGTGTTAGAGAAATGTAGCACTGATAGAACAAACATAGAAAGTGTGTCTGAAATTCGAAATCTGTTAGACAGATGTTCAGGCCAAACACAATTCTCTCAAAATATTCAGCAAGATTGTCAGGAGTTTTTAATGTATATGCTTGATGTATTACATGCTGAAGGTGTAGATGTAGATCAGCTGTTTGGCCTTTCTTATCAATGGCAGCATGACTGCGAGAACTGTATGGTATCAAGTACTACTAGTGTAGACTCAGAATGATTTATATATTTAACTTTGCCAGACAGTAAATCAGTCTCCTTTAATAAGCTAGTAAAAGCAGCTGATCACAACATGGAGTGTAGCCAATGTAAATCTGAAATGATGTCCACATTATTTATACGAACATATGGCCAGTATGTCATTTTAATGTTCCAACGATGTAGGCCTGATGGAACAAAATTGACAACTTTAATTAAAAATTTTGTAGCTTCGCAGTTGTCAATATCAGGAAGGACTTTTGTAACTGCAGCAATTATATATCATGACGGTCCTTCAATAACATCAGGACATTACACAGCTTATTTAAAGTCTAGAAATGGCTGGTCATTCTGCAACGATTCTGTTTTAATTTTCAAAAAAAAATTGCCGTATGACCTTAAAAACTCTTACCTGGTGTTTTTAAAACCAAAATTTTAGGGAAATAATCTCGGGATGTGCTCTGTGGAATTTCAAGAAGTTCTAATGGCTCCTACACAATTTGGCCTTGAGGATAAGTGTAGTTCAGAGACATAACATCTAACCATAAGACTGGACGTGATGGAGAAATAAGTGCACTTTGAATGAGTTCAAAAAAACTATTTCTTTTTATAAGCTAATTGAAGCAGCCAATCATAACATAAAGTAAAGGGAATGTAAGTCTGCAACGCTGTCTACTGTTTTACATTGCTTTGTGATTGAAAGTGATGTAGAGAATTAAATAATTGTAGTAGTCATAGAGTTAGTGTAAGTCTGCTTCATAGTAAGCAGTATCAGTGTCATAGGAAATGTAGAACATGACTGAGCAAGAAGGGAAAATATTACTATTCCAGGATTGTGAAAATGATCTTCAACATTTTAATTCTGAAAGTTGCGGAAATGCCAAATGACGGGATTGGCTTACAAGAAATCCAAGAGTTATAAATGGGTCTGACAAGATTTGGCCTTGTGGAAACTTGTGGTAGAGAGCAAGAAGTCATTTATTGCATGTAACATGTTTTTAAAAACGATGGAGATTTTCTTTCAGAAAGTGGCGGGCTGAAAGTAATAACAGCACAAAAGAGTGTAAGCTGTTCATAGGACATCCTTTGACGTCATGGAAAGTAAGTTAACTTTAAGGAGTTCTGAATTCTGATTTCTTATGTTGTATGGGTTTTTTAAACACAATCATTTTGATTGTGTTTTTTTTCCCCCGCTGTTATATGATGAATACCTTCAAGTCACTGTTTTTAGTGAATTTTGATACATTCTGAGAACAGCAAAAATAAACCATGTAACATGTATAATTAATTCTGTACTGTTTGCATTTATGATGTATATGTAGAACTGTGTAGGAGGCATGGAGAAGGTGAGGCTTCTGTAAGTGTCAAAGTTGTTGCATGCAGTGCTGCACTTCTGCGTATTCTTTCATATGCTAGACTACATCTGCACAATGAGATACCTAAGCAAAGGAAACACAAGTGATGTGATTGTGAAATGAGCAAAATAAATTGCACGTATTTCAATTACATCACCTGTGTTTCCTATCATTACGAATCACATTGTGCAGATCAAGTTTAGGTCTGTCCAGGGAAACATAGGAGGTTTGGACTTTGTTCAAGAGTGCAGTGGACATGACTCACTTCATTGGTAGACCTTCACATGTATTATGTCCTCTATTCTCTTCAACAACTCGAAATTTCATCTGCAACCCTGAGTAGGCCTCACCTGAAACAAACCTCTGGATAGGACACATCTTATTGGCATCCTGAAGCAATTATTTAAAATTTTAGTGTCTTGCGACACTTTTCTGAGACAACAGCAATGCAAAAGATGCACCATGTTTTAAGATAGGCCTCACTTCATCTGCATCAAGATACTGTTAGTTTAAAATGTATATCTTTAGGACTGTGTAGGGGGCCTGGAGAAGCAGAAGCTTCTGTAAGTGTCAAAGTTGTTGAAAAACTGTTTGTCCTTCAATCTTTTCCCTTGTCTTTTGTAATTTTTAAATACATGTTTTAATATTTTTGAAATGTTTGTTCTCTCTTTCACAGATTGAAAGTATAAAAACAAAAAGTGAGTAATTTAACGACAATTATAAGGTAAATGCTTTGTACTCTTTTCGTTACATTTCTATCACATTCACCTACTATTAGTTCCACTGCTTCATTTCTTTAACCCTCAGTTTCCTGCCTTTGCTACTTCCCTCATTCCTTTCTCTATTA
Source organism: Lissotriton helveticus (assembly GCF_964261635.1). Taxonomy (NCBI): domain Eukaryota; kingdom Metazoa; phylum Chordata; class Amphibia; order Caudata; family Salamandridae; genus Lissotriton; species Lissotriton helveticus. The sequence continues at coordinate 640,293,851 of NC_136071.1, read as the reverse complement.
CCTACTTACTCAACTCCTTCCACTCTTTTTCTCAGTCCCTCTCTTCTCATAGTTCCTCACTCTTGTTCACTCACTCCGTCTCTATTACTCTTAGTGTCTTTGACTGATCACTCTATCACTACTTGTTCATAATGCTTTCTCTGTGTAGTTGAAGCACACTAAGGGGCATATTATGAACACAGCCAATAAAATTATTGCTCTTTTTATTGGCAGAAAACTGGTGCAAAAGTGGTTTTAGCGGCAGTTTTCTGCCGCAAAAGCAGCTTTAGCGACACATTTCTGCCAATAAAAGCTGCAAAACTTTTATTGCCTATGTTGATGATATGGCTCTATGTTACTTACATTTCTTTGCTGTTTCAATTAATCTTTTTCTGTTATTTTTTGTTTTCTGTTTTCTATTTTTTCTCTCTGTTATTCCTCATGTTTTAATCTTATTTTGAACATTCACTCACATTCTCCAAGAAACTCTTCTTTGTTAATGTTATACTCTCTTTTTTTTTCTTTCACTTCGTTATCTATTTTGTTTTTCACAATTATACCCTCTTCCGTCTTTTCTTCGGTAAATAGATCTATTAAACAGTATGTCTTCTTTACTCCCTATAGCTGTCTTTCTTTTAACATCACTCTCTGTTTACTTTCCTTATACTTACTCTTTTTTTTTTTTTTTTTTTTTTTTGGTTAGCTCCCGGTCCGCGTACCGGGAAGCTAACCGGGGAGCGAACCAAAAGAAATAGAGCTTGCCAGAGTGCTAAACATTCTAGCAATTTTTTTTGAAAGGGAAGGTAGTTCTGAAAATAACTTTTTTTAAAATATTTTTGTTGTTTTATATATTGTTTTTATTTTTTGAACATTTTTTGTTTTTTTTGTATTTTTTGAACGATTTTATATTTTTTGGGTTTTTTTTTGGGGGGGGGAAACAACAAAAAACAGGCGTTGAAAAGGGCTCAACAGGAGCAAAAAAAAAATTACTGGGGGCGGTTAGGGCAATTATGGTGTTCATACGCCAGGTTTATAGCATTTATGCTCATGTTGCCACATGCTAACAACGCACGACAGTGCATACAAGAGTGTATCATGTGGCCAAAATGTTCTTGTATATTTGGCACAGTTTCCCGTGCCTCTTCTGGTGTTAATGAAATTGGTATTCTTGGTCTGGCCACAGGAGTTGATCTTGGATTGTCCTGCAAATCCCTTATTTCCGCCCGGCTGTAATTGAGTGGATGCTTCCTTGTCATGTGCCTGTGCATTGTGTGATTTCCGTAACTATATTTCTTGTCCGTCCCTCTGGATAATTGTTCTTTGCATATGAGGCAGGTGACATACCTCGCATTGACTTTTTGTTGGCCACGAGGGATCGAATAAAACTGCCAGATGAAACTGGCTTTCTTTCTGGAAACCCGGGGCACCTCTTCTAAGAACTGTGGTTCTTCTCCCTCCTCATCCATTTCTTCCTCTTCCTCCTCAGTGTTGGTCATGACCTGGGGAGGTGGTCCTCTCTTCCCATGAGGAGGTGGAGGTGGTGGTGGGGGTGCACCAGCTGAAGCTACTAATGAAGCCATTTCTCATATAGTAGTAAAGGTCTTCCTCTCACAATGATGAAAGTCAGAGTGAGGAAAGAAGGAGGGGTTTTCATCATTTGGGAAAAACAATACTTCTCAACCAATGAAAAGTGTTATTTTTAGGTCACCTGACCTAGCCTTACATCATTATGAAACCAAAAGTGAAATGAACCAATGAAAAGTTTTATTAACAAGTCACATGACCTCTCACGCTCATGTTACGCGCTGCGGAACGCGCCCCGGTTAGCTTCCGGGTCGCTGAGCTTCGCGCCTCGGTCCGCGCCCCGGGACACTTCCGGGTGCGCTAACGCGGTACGTCACAAGACGCATTATGCGGCAACGCGATACGTCGCGCTTTCGCGACGCTCCGCGGATCGCTTCCAGGGAGCTGCGTTTCGCGCCTCGGTCCGCGCCCCGGGGCACTTCCGGGTGCGCTAACGCAGTACGTCATAAGACGCATTACGCGGCAACGCGATACCGTCACTATGTTGATTTCTTACCGGTTCGCGGACCGGGTCGCGGCATCAAATTGAGCTAACGGGAAGCTTCCCGGTTCGCGGACCGGGAGCGAAACAAAAAAAATATTTAAAAAAAATTATTAATAAACATATAAAATATATTTTTGGATTTAAAGAAGAATACATTTTACAGCTATAGATATTAGCTTTTAAAAAACCAATGAAATTCACTGAAAAAACCATAGGTTATAGACCATATATAGTTAGGAATTAGCATTTACAAAACCTTGAAAATTCACTGAAAAAACCATAGGTTATACACCATATATAGTTAGGAATTAGCATTTAAAAAACCTTATTTTACTCACACAAAACCATTGAAATTCCATATATAGTTAGTTGTACTAACTATATATCGCGCACCCGCAATCCACTGCTGATCATGTCACATATTACATCATTCATGACATGGTCAGTGACATCACTGATGACATCACTGATGACATCTCAAATGACATCACTGATGACATCACTGATGACATCTCAAATGACATCACTGATGACATCACTGATGACAACATCCAGTGACTGTATTTTTCTGTAAAGTTAAAATATGTCTTACATATTGAAGAATGAGTGGATGTATAAGTGTCTGGATGAAGGATTTAGTAGGGACATGACTGACTGTATGAGTGAGTGATTAAATGTGTCTCACTGAGTGCATGGGTTAGTGACTAAACTGTATTAATTTGGGCATCATTATGTCTGTTGTTCTGTAAACTGCTGCATGTGTTGATCAGTAGCTATATGAGTAACTATATGGGTTATTGATTGGTTGCCCAAGTATTTGTATGGGAGACTGAGTGTGTGTGTGGGTGGCTGGGAGGTGTATGACTCTGTGCATAGATGTGTGAGCAGTTGATTCACTAGATGTATGGGTTCAAAAGTGCATGTGGAAACAGCTGTATGGGCGGTTGACTGTGTGCATGAGTGTATTGGTGAGTGAATGGATATCTCAGTGCTACATGTCAAAGTAAGTACATATGTAAAATACAGTACATGTGAGAGTTGACATATATAAATAACTGTGCATAAGAGCCAGTGAATGTGTGAGTGGCTGTATAGATCATTGTGAACTTGTATCCAGGATTGTATAAGTGAGTAAATATGTTTTAGTATATGTTTGAATAAGTAAGGTGTGTATAACTGTATAGTTGAGGAAATGGAGGTCTGATTGATTCTTTGCATGACTGACTAGGTGTGTGAGTAACTCCATGGATGAGTGACAGTCTGTGAGTGTATGTTTATACTGAGTGTATCTAAGGTTATATTAGAGTCTGAAGAGGTTCATCGTATTATCACATGAATGATGTCATCAGTGATGTGATCAGTAATGTCAAATGAGATGTCATCAGTGATGTCATCAGTGATGTCATCAGTGATGTCTTCAGTGATGTCATTTGAGATGTCATCAGTGATGTCATTTGAGATGTCATCAGTGATGTCATCAGTGATGTCATTTGAGATGTCATCAGTGATGTCATCAGTGATGTCACTGACCATGTAATGAATGATGTAATATGTGACATGATCAGCAGTGGATTGCGGGTGCGCGATATATAGTTAGTGCAACTAACTATATATGCGAATTTCAATGGTTCTGTGTGAGTAAAATAAGGTTTTGTAAATGCTGTCTGAAGAGGTTCATCATAATATCACATGAATGATGTCATCAGTGATGTGATCAGTAATGTCAAATGAGATGTCATCAGTGATGTCATTTGAGATGTCATTTGAGATGTCATCAGTGATGTCATCAGTGATGTCATTAGTGATGTCATCAGTGATGTCATTTGAGATGTCATCAGTGATGTCATCAGTGATGTCATTTGAGATGTCATCAGTGATGTCATCAGTGATGTCATTTGAGATGTCATCAGTGATGTCATCAGTGATGTCACTGACCATGTCATGAATGATGTAATATGTGACATGATCAGCAGTGGATTGCGGGTGCGCGATATATAGTTAGTACAACTAACTATATATGGAATTTCAATGGTTTTGTGTGAGTAAAATAAGGTTTTTTAAATGCTAATTCCTAACTATATATGGTGTATAACCTATGGTTTTTTCAGTGAATTTTCAAGGTTTTGTAAATGCTAATTCCTAACTATATATGGTCTATAACCTATGGTTTTTTCAGTGAATATATATATATATATATATATATTCACTGAAAAAACCATAGGTTATAGACCATATATAGTTAGGAATTAGCATTTACAAAACCTTATTTTACTCACACAGAACCATTGAAATTCGCATATATAGTTAGTTGCACTAACTATATATCGCGCACCTGCAATCCACTGCTGATCATGTCACATATTACATCATTCATTACATGGTCAGTGACATCACTGATGACATCACTGATGACATCTCAAATGACATCACTGATGACATCACTGATGACATCTCAAATGACATCACTGATGACATCTCAAATGACATCACTGAAGACATCACTGATGACATCACTGATGACATCACTGATGACATCTCATTTGACATTACTGATCACATCACTGATGACATCATTCATGTGATAATACGATGAACCTCTTCAGACTCTAATATAACCTTAGATACCCTCAGTGTAAACAGACACTCACAGACTGTCACTCATCCATGGAGTTACTCACACACCTAGTCTGTCATGCAAAGAATCAATCACACCTCCATTTCCTCAACTATACAGTTATACACACCTTACTTATTCAAACATATACTAACACATATTTACTCTCTTATACAATCCCTGATACAAGTTCACAATGATCCATACAGCCACTCACACATTCACTGGCTCTTATGCACAGTTATTTATATATGTCAACTCCCACATGTACAGTGTTTTACATATGTACTTACTTTGACATGTAGCACTGAGATATCCATTCACTCACCAATACACTCATGCACACAGTCAACCGCCCATACAGCTGTTTCCACATGCACTTTTGAACCCATACATCTAGTGAATCAACTGCTCACACATCTTTGCACAGAGTCATACACCTCCCAGCCACCCACACACACACTCAGTCTCCCATACAAATACTTGGGCAACCAATCAATAACCCATATAGTTACTCATATAGCTACTGATCAACACATGCAGCAGTTTACAGAACAACAGCCATAATGATGCACAAATTAAGACAGTTTAGTCACTAACCCATGCACTCAGTGAGACACATTTAATCACTCACTCATACAGTCAGTCATGCACCTACTAAATCCTTCATCCAGACACTTATACATCCACTCATTCTTCAATATGTAATACATATTTTAACTTTACAGAAACATACAGTCACTGGATGTTGTCATCAGTGATGTCATCAGTGATGTCATTTGAGATGTCATCAGTGATGTCATCAGTGATGTCACTGACCATGTCATGAATGATGTAATATGTGACATGATCAGCAGTGGATTGCGGGTGCGCGATATATAGTTAGTGCACCTAACTATATATGCGAATTTCAATGGTTTTGTGTGAGTAAAATAAGGTTTTGTAAATGCTAATTCCTAACTATATATGGTCTATAACCTATGGTTTTTTCAGTGAATTTTCAAGGTTTTGTAAATGCTAATTCCTAACTATATATGGTCTATAACCTACGTTTTTTTCAGTGAATTTCAATGGTTTTTTAATAGCAAATATCAAAAGCTGTAAAATGTATTCTTCTTTTAAAGGAAAAATATATTTTATATGTATTTAATAAAAGTGAGTCCAACTGCCCTATGGAAAACTCAATGTTAAAAACACGTTTTGGGACCCCCTTTTTTCTCGGCCCCCGCTCGACGAAACCCCCCCCAAACTTTCAGGGGACGCTCAGAAACAAAATGTGCCAGTTTCCTGAAAATTTCAGCCAATTCCGTCCATCAATGCCAAAGTTATTCAACATAGAATTTTCAGAAATCCCTATTCAAAAAAATCCTAACTATATGTCCCTACTGGCGACCGCCAGTAGGTAATATATATATATATATATATATATTACCTACTGGCGGTCGCCAGTAGGGATATATAGTTAGGATTTTTTCTCTATGGGTTTTTTGAAAATTCTATGTCTAATAACTTTGCCGTTTGTGGACGGAATTGGCTGAAATTTTCAGGAAAATGGCACATTTTGTTTCTGAGCAGCCTTTGAAAATTTGGGGGGGGTTCGTCAAGGGGGGGCCGAGAAAAAAGGGGGGTCCCAAAACGCGTTTTTCCCATGTTAATTTCCATAGGGCGGTTGGCCTCCCTTTTAGCCCGAACGGCTGAATGGATTTGCACGAAACTTGGCAAAATTGTAGGGACTGGTAGCCCGATGTGCCTTTTGTAGGTCTCAATATATGTGCTCCAGTGGATTTTGAGAAATTAACGTTTAAAAAAAGATATATATCTGTAAGCGCGGACCAGGCAGCGGTCTGGTTCGCGGACTTTTCGCGCAACGGAGCTTTGTGAAGCGAAGCTGATTGGTTCTCCGGCGTCTGTCAACATTCCAAACAGTCCGTAGCGGCCACCATCTTGTCTCTCGGTAGGATCGAGAGACAAGAGGAGGCGAAAGCGAAGGGGCAAATGACCATAAGGGGGAATAGTAGATCCTCGCTGACCCCCTAGGTTTGATGTGGAGGTTTTAAAAGGACACCGCGGTGCAAAAAAAAAAATAATAATAATAATCGAACGGCTGAATGGATTTGCACGAAACTTGGCAAAATTGTAGGGACTGGTAGCCCGATGTGCCTTTGCTAGGTCTCAATATATGTGCTCCAGTGGATTTTGAGAAATTAACGTTCAAAAAAAGATATATATCTGTAACAGCGCTCCGCTTCGCGTACTTTTCGCGTTACGGAGGTTTGCGAAGCTGATTGGTTTTTCGGCGTCTGTAAACATTCCAAACAGTCCGTAGCGGCCGCCATCTTGTCTCTCGGTAGGATCGAGAGACAAGAGGAGGCCAAAGCGAAGGGGCAAATGACCATAAGGGGGCATAGTAGATCGTCCCTGACCCCCTAGGTTTGATGTGGAGGCTTTGAAAGGTTCTCGCAGGGCAAAAAAATATATACCGTTTTTTTAGTTTTTTTGCGTGGAGTGCGCTCGGTTCGCGAACCGGGAAGCGTTCTGGGGAGCGTACTTTCTTGAAAATTAGTGAAAAAAGTTAGAGTACAATAATAATTGTGAGTGATCAGATGTAGGGTAGCTCTGAGAAGAGCTTTTGGGTTTATGGTACATTTAGGTACTTATAAGTAGGTACCAATGCACATTCTTAAATTCAGAGTGAAAACTCTGTTGCCCTCATCTGAGAAGTGAACTCCATCTCCTCTGTAGATATCTTGCATGTAGTAACGCAAGTTATTGTTGTACAGGGAGCCCATTCCATGGTCTCTCATGTAAGCTGAAACAGATTTGTTTACATGCTTCCTCGATTTCTCAATTTGTGGACAAAATTGGTTCGACCACCTCCATTTCTGTCTTTGGCATATATTTGAATATACCAAGGCAGTCTGAGGAAAAAGTGCCATCAATTGCTCAAAGGTGTCCTTTAAAAGCATTTCCAGACCTACCCCAGTCAAAGTGCCCAAATCATTACCTCCACAGTGCACAATTAACAGGTCAGGTTTTGGCAAATGCATAAAGGTTTTCACCAATGGTATCAATTGGTGACATTTTAATCCTCTGTGGCCAAACCACTTAATTTCCACATCTTGTAAATTGAGGTTAGGTAAATTCATGTTTTCAGCGTACCTTTGAGCCCAATAGATGTAGCTATGTCCAACAATCCAGACAGAAAACATGGCGAGAGAAGGTTCTCCTGCAGTCAGATGAAGTGTGGCAATGAAATGGCAGTTGAAAAAATGAGAGTGTAAAATGAAAAAAACTGAGGAGTTTCTGTGTTAATGAAGCAGTAAGAGTGATTGGTGGATTTTGATTGCTAAAAACAGAAAGTTAGTGTGCATGGATGAGTTCGTTGAAAGATGTATTTTGAGTGGCGAAGAAAAAATCATTAAATGAAAGAATGCTTTGGATATGCAGGTGCACTGAGAGTTCAGAGTTCAATTGCAACATTGTTGTGTGAGAGGTCTTGCAAGAGGTGGTTGCTATGCAGAAAAAGCAGAGAGGGGGCAGAGGGGGGAAGGGTTTTGCTTTGAAAAAAAGTGAGGGAAGAGTTTTGATTGGGTGACATGAGAGATCTGTGTGAGGAATTACAGCATTTCTGTGCTTTTGATAGCTGCAGACTCTGGAGTGCATACCTTTTGCTCTGCTGAAGACAAATTGGTGTGTTTCTGAGACTGTTTTGAAACTCAAAGTACTTGCTAAGGTGAGAAAAAATTTCTTTAATTTAGATAGAAAATAGTGTGCTTTAAGGAGAAAATTATGAAGAAAGTTGTGTTTTTCAAATGTTGCTTTGTCTCAAGTGTTTCACAAATAGATTTTGTTTGTTTGAGAAATTGTAATTGGAGAAAATGTGAAGTATTAGTACTGACAGGGCTTTTATGTGCATAGGAGCTGTGGAGTGTTTTCAAATTATGACTTGTAAATCGTTTTTGAGAAAAAGCAATGGTTTTAATATTGATGAGAAGGACATAATGGTGTCTGCTTCTTTATAAGGTAATTGAGAGTCTTTCCCATTTCAATGTAAGAAGTTTGTCTGTGGAGCAAATTGCTTGTAAATATGCTCCCACCTGTGCATGGCAAATTTAGATTTTGAATGTTTCCGTTACATAGGCATGTTAAAGGTGACTGAAACATGCTGCAAAGGCAATCAAAAAATGCTTTTATGTGTCTTAAGGACATTTTAAGTCATTTCCCCATGTGCAGTGTTTTCAAATTATGAGTTGAAAATCGTTTTTGAGGTAAAGGAATGTTTTCAAAATTTATGTGCGCCATATGACCCCAAATTTTTTTTTCAGGGGTGCAGCAGGGTGTTCTTGAGATACCCCTGCACCGTCGGAAAAATTCGTAATTTGCGATGAGGTAATTGCTAATCGCAAATTGCACCTTCATTCCTATGGGCCTCCTGCTGCATGGAAATGAATGGGTAATCTTGCTGAAATGCAAAGTCGAATCTGTATTTAAAAGGGTCTGCACCTCTGTACGGGTGTTCGCTATGTGAAGCACGAAAGTTTCACGGGCCGAACTCAAGGCCACCTCTCTCTGAGACAAAAGAGCTCTTATTCTTGCCATGCTGTTGAAATGTGCTCCCAAGGTTGGTATTTGTGGCCAGATTGAAAACTCCCTATGTTCATGTGTGGGAGGAAATAGAACATTTCTGCAGCAAATAACCCGTTCATTTACTGTTACGATAAAATGAATACTTTTAATTAACCCAGAACAATCTTCATTATTGAGCATCAAATAACTACCATTTTCCAAGAACTTGAACGTGGGGATGATAGCAGGAACTGGCGTGCCTTGCAACACGCAAGCCATATTTGGTCGGTGTTTGTTGCATGAACCGTGTAACTGTCTGTGCCTACACATTAGTGAATGATCTGGCGTCTCAGTGCATTCCTCTCCATTCAGATAAAGTTCTTGATCATCTTTGAAAATCTGTATGTGTATGGAAGCGACCAGACTTGATGAAGAAAACCACTACCTAAAGGTTAATAACGACCTATTGGTATATATTTCATACAATTTGAAAACTTATATAAAGCAAAAGGCAGCGTTATTAAACCGTGGATAAGGCACGTTGCCAAAGCAGTCAACCTTTTGGATTTATACTGGAAATGTTAAAGGAAGAATTACGGAGTAGGGCCTGTAAATCTTTAATAGACAACGAGTAAAATTACTCCAACCATCGTATTCCTCTAACTCCGGGATAGTAGGGGTGTTTAATTTTTTAGAAGTAGCCAATCCAAAGCATTTGGTCTGGGAAATTGTTTCATTCACAAACAACATATGTTTTGGGATGAGACATGCACGGTGGAAAGCCTCAGTGCCTTGTACCTGCCAGGTTCGTGAACCCCAAACTGATGTAGATCCTGGATATTTTTACTCTGTATTACGTTAGCATGGTCTCATTACTGGTTTAAACGCCATTTTTCCTTTTTTGTAACTTCTGCACACGACACTTAGTTGTTGCTTTAGCTTTCAGCCTACCTGCGTCAAGATCTATGCCTGCTTCAAGCAGGCGCAGGGTTTTGATGTAGCTTTGTCCTATCTGATTGTAAATGCGGCACACCGTGGGTGGCAGAGCAGCGGTGCACGTTAACTGGTGCATCCCTGGGGATGTGCTAGTTAATATAAATCTGCCCCTTTACATTTAATTATGTGCAGGGGACACAGAGTAGGTGAGGTTTATCCAAGGTTAAGAAGAGATGAGTCCTGTTCAGTGAAAAATTGGAGATAGGCTTCAGTATATTATATACTTAAGTAGTGTGTTAAGTTTTTGATGACTGTTATTAATTTACTGTTGGGTAATAGTGGTTAATAACATTTTTTATTATATTTTACCACAGATTCAACTGCACATTATTTCAAGATTTTAGGATGCCTAGCAAAGAAAGAGTAAGAAAGGCTGGAAAACGTCAAAGACAGCAGGAGCATGGAATATTGCAGCAGTCCTCTAACAAAAAGATTTGTCAAGTCACCAAGAAAGCACCGGGTAAGAGTCGAAAAACAGTCATAAGAAATATGTGTAGTAAAAAAAATATTACTACAGAAAATGTTTCACTCCAGAAAAGGAGACCGAATTCAAATGGTAAGGAAAGGCCAATGAGAAATGTTACTGCTAGAGTAAGAGATAACTCTATGCATGAAAGTAGAAGGAAACAACAGTTTAGGGATATTCGTAAACGAATGTTCCGCAACAGGATAATTGGGAGTTTGTTAAAAAATATTAAGAAAGGTCAGCAGAAAGTGGTTTTTTATAAGAGAAAAAAAATAGTTGAGAAAGTTATTGATCAGGCATTTGAAATTAAACGTAAGTTATTTATTTTGACAATCAATAGAATTAGGAAGCTAAACAAGGTAATTTATGATTTCAAAAGAAATAGTAGATGGAAGAGAATAGTTAATCGTAGTAATTTTTGTGAAGTTTTTTCTGGAGAATGGATGCATAGTTCAAGCTCTGAGGCATTTTTTAATGAGGAGAGTTATTTCCAGGATAATGATTTGGTGCATGCAGTTGACACCAGTGGTCGAGCTTATGAAGTGAAAGATGGTTGTCCAGTTGAAAAAGAAAAACTTGTGAGAACAGAGATAGAAGAGGTGTTAGGTAATGAGGTTTTAGGGAGACGTCCTAAGGGTCCTGTGTACACCTGGAAGTGTAGTAGTATTTGCAGTGTACGACAGGATTCCATCAATTTGCTTTGTGATTTTATACGGTCATTTAGTAAGAAAAGTTTGAAGCAGAAAATGAAGTTGTTGCAAGAATTAGATCCTTGCAGAGTGAGAGAAGTGATAGGTTTGCATGGTCATTCACTGGCTTGTCTTTCCAGGAGAGTATGCCAGAGTGTTTTTCATCATTTCAGGATGCTAGCAGTGCATCATAATAAAGTGAGGAAATTAGTTAGAATGTTGTATTATGCTAAGAGTCCAGCAATTATGCTAAAACAATTATGCGCTGCTCTTTTGCATGGTTCTGAAATAGATGTGAAGAATATATGTGAAGAAATTGAGTTTTGTTACTTTGGAAGTAAAGAGGAGAATGTTGAAATTGACCAAGAAGAAGAGAGTAATGTGGAAGATAGTGTACAGGTTTCCAGTACAGATAATTTCCAGAGGGAAATTGCGACGTTTGAGGTGAAATCAAGTGAGAGGCCAAATTTCACTTGTGTGTGTTGTCGACGCACTTATTATAAGAATCAGACTAAGTTAGTGGATTTATATGGAAAAAGTGAAAGGGAAAATAATAGTGAATGGAAGGATTTTACAACATACTTGATGGTAGAAAATTGTTTTGATTTGGGATTGGATCAACGTGTGTGTACTTATTGTTGTAACAAATTAAATCAAAACCAGATGCCTGCTAGAGCAGTTCATAATAATCTGGAATTGGTTGAAATTCCTTCTGAATTGAAGGATTTAAATACTTATGAATCTATTTTGATTCAAAGTATCCATCCCTTTCAGGCTATTGTAAGAATGGAGCCAAAGACAGGGAAATTGCCTCCATCAGATTTACAGAGAGGATTAAAGGGAAGAGTTGTTTATTTGCCTCTAGATTTGAAGAAAAACATTAACACAATTGGAGTAGAAAAAGTGGAAGAGGAACCTCTGGTTATCTTAGTTAATGGGGTTCCGACAAAGAATAAGAAAATATGGCAAGATTTAGTAGATGTTAGGAAAGTCAAAAGGGCAACATTGTATTTGAAAAAATATAATAAATACTATAAAAATGTATATGTTGCAGAAGAGGAAGTAAGTGAGGAAGAGGATAGCGATTTGTGTGCTGGTCAAATTGAGAAAGTAGAACCCTGTACTAGTGAAGAAATATATGAACATTATAGTGTTCATCCTTTGCATTCCAAGGAAGTCATGGGGAATGCTATTGAGTTGTTTCAAATGAAACAAGCGAAAGGGAGTCCCATTAGTGTTTGGGAGGAAAGTTTGGAAGCTCGGTGTTTCCCACAGCTTTTTCCAACAGGTCAGGGAGGAAGATATGATGAGCGACCTCATCAAATTCCTGCTTCTGAATACCGGACTTTGCGATTGTATGCAGGAGATCCTAGGTTTCGACAATGCATTCCTTATTTGTTTCATCTCCTGTTTGAAAGCGATCTGTCTGGACTGTCATATGCAGTGAACCACATCTTGAAAAGTGGTATACACATGCAAAACATCTCGGCAAGTGACTTTATGGATAAAGTCAATGTCCAAGACAGTATTTTGGATTCTCACCTGATTAATCTCATGGCGTGTCAGCGTGGTACTAATGAGTACTGGTACCGTCGTCATGGTGATTTAAAATGTATGCTGAGGAACTTAGGAACTCCCACATGGTTCCTCACTTTGAGCTGTGCTGAGTATGGCTGGGAAGACTTACTTGAATTTCTACGAGAGGCAAATGCTAACGTAGAAAACATCGAATTCAAGACACCCGGAGAACTGTGCTCTTTGGATCCAGTCAATGTATGTAGGTACTTCAATCATAGATTTGAAGGTATGATGTCTTTCATCATGAATAAGAAGAATCCACCTCTTGGAGAGGTGTTGGATTTCTTCTGGAGGAAGGAGTACCAAGCAAGAGGTGCTCCTCATATACATATGTTGCTGTGGATCAAGGATGCACCTAAATTTGGAACGGATGCAGACGACTCAGTGATGAGTTTCATAGAACAGTATTCTACGTGTGCTGTTCCAAACGCAAAGGAGAAAAAAAGCCTAAGAGAAAAAGTTCTACGTTTCCAAAGCCATCGATGTGGAAAGTACTGTCGTCGTAAATTCCGGAACAAAGACAAGTTCTACACCAAATGTCGTTTCGGCTTTCCACGATCGGTGATTTCTAAAGGAAGAGTGAACAGTTTGATGTCTTCGCTGCGACATAATGTGATGAAGAAATCACCTAAAAACACATACAATTTGAAGAGGAACGAAGAGTCTAAGTACATCAACGACTACAACCCGGTGATTTTGTCCATGTGGAATGCTAACATGAATATACAGTTTGTGGCTGATAACTGTATGGCTGTGGCTAGGTATGTGACATCTTACATCACCAAAAAAGAGAAGACAGAATTGAAGGATATGTGGGAGGACATTTCCCATGAAAAGAGCCTCAGCAAGAAGTTGTACAGTTTCAGTCTGAAGATGTTGTCGCATCGAGAAATCGGAGCTTACGAATGTTCTGACCGGTTGTCTTCAGCAAGTCTCTATGCCAAGTCCAGGAGTATCGTTTGGGCGAGTGTTGGTCTTGCTGCAACGCGTAATCGAGTTCTGAAACCTGTGCGGGAAATTGAGTATTTGGCGGAAAAGGAGCCAAACAGTACCGACATTTTGAAGAGCAACATGTTGGATACATATTATCCAAATCGAAGCAGTCACCTCGAGAATGTTTGTCTGTATGAGGTTCTGCAAAATTACATATTCAAGAGGAACATCAAAGAAGATACTGAGAAAGGAGTGTATGCTGTAATAGGAAGTGAGGGATGTCTGGTCAAGCAAAGAAAATGCCACTTGATAAACCATCGAAAATTGAGTGGCGAATCTCCTGAAAAAAAGGAGTTTTTCTATTTAGCACTTTTGCAACTTTTTAAGCCTTGGCGTGCAGAAGAGGAACTGCTTGGAGATTTCCTCTGTTACGAAGACTCTTTCAATGCTGCCAAGGAGACCATAGAATGTCCTGCTTTTCCCAAATATGTAGAAATGTTGAATGTGGAAATTGAGCAGGAAGCAACGATTGCAGCCGAGATTGCCAGAGACAGTTCTCAGGACAGTCAGAGTTCTGCTTCATTGAGTCAGGATCCACTAGGAGGACCTCTTATCGAAAATGAAGCTGCCACTGCTATGAATGAAGTGGAAAGAGCCATGGCACATGCTCAGGAGGATGCGGTTAACTTAGAAGAGTTGGAAAGACAACTCAACGTTGAGCAGAGGAAAATATATGACGAACTTACCATGCAAATTGATCATGGATTAAGTCATGATAAGAAAGAGTGCTCATGTACGTCGTTGAAGCCTGTCCGACTGTACGTGAGTGGAGAAGCGGGAACTGGAAAAAGTTTCCTTATTAAAGCAATTTCATGTTATTTGCAGGAAAGGACAGAGTCATCGCTGTCTTGTGTTGTCACCGCTCCAACTGGACTGGCAGCACATAACATTAAAGGGATTACTTTACATCGTTTACTGATGCTGCCAGTGGAGCATGACAACAAATTAGAATATCACAAGCTATCTGGAGATGCTTGTTTTGAAGTTTCAAGAGTCTTGAGGAAAATGAAACTTCTTATCATTGACGAAGTAAGCATGGTTTCCAATGTTATGCTTGCCTTTGTGCATTTGAGAATGCAAGAAGTTATCAAAACAGAGTATGATGTGTTATTTGGTGGCAAACACATCATTGTTTTTGGAGATCTTCTGCAGCTGACACCAGTGAAAGGGCAACCTGTGTTCAAAATGCTCACGCATGAAGATACCAGGAAGTGCTTAGGGAGTATTGGCAACGTCAATATATGGTTAAACTTCAATTATGCTGAACTGCATGAAAATATGCGTCAGGCAAAGGATGAAGTTTACAAGACTATTCTACAAGATGTTAGAATTGGAAAAGTGACCGAGCATGGGAAAGAAGCTTTACATGCACGATTACTGACAAATTTATATCCAGACGAAGATGTTGTGCCTGAGAATATTTTTCAGAAAGTTACTGAGAAAAAATCTGGAATATGTTTGATGCCAACACTTGCAGAATGTGCCAAATTCAACAACAAAATGTTGCATTTAGAAAAGCAAGAGATTGTGAAATTGGAAGCTATTGACAGAGTAGAGCATATGGGATCAACAATTATTTTGTCTGAGAATCTGAAAACAAAATTGGATTCATTAGAGAAGAGTATATCTAAAACTGCGGGTTTTGAAAAGACTCTGAATGTGTGCTTGAACTGCCGTATAATTTTAAGAAGGAATTTACATGTTGAAAGAGGTCTGGTAAATGGATCAATGGGTAATGTTGTTGATTTTGTGAAATACAGAAATAGAGATGGAATTGAATTTTTAAAAATTAAATTTGATGGCATTGAGGAAGTACAGCTAATTGCTCGTTGTTCTGCTAGATTTTTGCTTGTAAAAGACTTATATGTTCGTCGTAAGCAGTTTCCTGTTTGCTTGGCATATGCGGTGACAATCCATAAATCGCAAGGTTTAAGTGTAGACTGTGCATTGGTGAATATTGGCAGTTCTGTGTTCAAGGAGGGTATGGCATATGTGGCATTGTCACGAGTTAGGACTTTATCGGGATTGTACTTGATTGAGTGTGATGTCACAAACATTTGTGCGGATCTAGATTGTGTTAAGGAATACAATAGGTTGAGAAGAGAGTATGCGCCACATTTGCCTCAGTATCCTTTGTTTGAGAAACGTGTGGTAGGCCGGAAACGAAGAAATGTGACCAATACTGGGGAGGTTGTAGCAAAAAGACGAAAAGTTGATGAACCTGAAATTATAAGCAGAAACAAAAAGGATTCTGTTGAAGATGTTGTTGGTTTTCAATTTGAAAACAGTTCTGGTGTCAACTGCTATGCTAATGTAGTGGTTAATGTTGTCTTTTCTCTAGAAACTTTAAAAGAACAGATTGTGGTCAATTCGGATCAAAGATTTTGCAGTTTGTTAAATTCTGTGTTAGAGAAATGTAGCACTGATAGAACAAACATAGAAAGTGTGTCTGAAATTCGAAATCTGTTAGACAGATGTTCAGGCCAAACACAATTCTCTCAAAATAGTCAGCAAGATTGTCAGGAGTTTTTAATGTATATGCTTGATGTATTGCATGATGAAGGTGTAGATGTAGATCACCTGTTTGGGCTTTCTTATCAATGGCAGCATGACTGCGAGAACTGTAGGGTATCAGCTACTACTAGTGTAGACTCAGAAAGATTTATATATTTAACTTTGCCAGACAGTAAATCAGTCTCTTTTAATAAGCTAGTAAAAGCAGCTGATCACAACATGGAGTGTAGCCAATGTAAATCTGAAATGATGTCCACTTTATTTATACGAACATATGGCCAGTATGTCATTTTAATGTTCCAACGATGTAGGCCTGATGGAACAAAATTGACAACTTTAATTAAAAATTTTGTGGCTTCACAGTTGTCAATATCAGGAAGGACTTTTGTAACTGTAGCAATTATATATCATGATGGTCCTTCAATAACATCAGGACATTATACAGCTTATTTAAAGTGTAGAAATGGCTGGTCATTCTGCAATGATTCTGTTTTAATTTTCAAAAAAAAAATTGCCATATGACCTTAAAAACTCTTACCTGGTGTTTTTAAAACCAAAATTTTAGGGAAAGAATCTCGGGATGTGCTCTGAGGAATTTCAAGAAGTTCTCATGGCTCCTACACTATTTGGCCTTGAGGATAAGTGTAGTACAGAGACATAACTTTTTACCATAACACTGGACGTTATTGAGAAATACGTGCACTTTGAATGAGTTCAGAAAAACTATTTCTTTTTATAAGCTAATTGAAGCAGCAAATCAAAACATGGAGTAGAGGGAATGTAAGTCTGCAATGCTGTCTACTGTTTTACATTGCTTTGTGATTAAAAGTGATGTAGAGAATTAAATAATTGTACTAGTCATAAAGGTAGTGTAAGTCTGCTTCATAGTAAGCAGTATCAGTGTGATAGGAAATGTAGAACATGATTGAGCAAGAAGGGGAAGATATTACTAGTCCAGGATTGTGTAAATGATCTTCAACATTTTAATTCTGAAAGTTGCGGAAATGCGAAAAGACGGGATTGGCTTACAAGAAATCCAAGAGTTATACATGGCTCTGACACGATTTGGCCTTGTGGAATCGTGTGGTAGAGAGCGAGAAGTCATTTATTGTATGTAACATGTTTTTGAAAACGATGGAGGTTTTCTTTCAGAAAGTGGCGGGTTGAAAGTAATAACAGCACAATAGAGTGTAAGCTGTTCATAGGACATCCTTGGCCGTCATGGAAAGTAAGTTAACTTTAAGGAGTTCTGAATTCTGATTTGTAATGTATGGGTTTTTTAAACACAATCATTTTGATTGTGTTTTTTTTTCCCCGCTGTTATATGATGAATACCTTCAAGTCACTGTTTTAGTGAAATTTGATACATTCTGAGAACAGCAAAAATAAACCATTTAACATGTATAATTAATTCTGTTCTGTTTGCATTTATGATGTACATGTAGAACTGTGTAGGAGGCATGGAGAAGGTGAGGCTTCTGTCAGTGTCAAAGTTGTTGCATACAGTGCTCATATTCTACGTAGTCTTTTATATTTCATTACTTTCACTGTTTCTGACAGATCTAAAAAATTTTTTTTTAAAAGAACAGTAAGTATAAGGGAAGGAAACAGACAGTTATGTTAAAAGAAACACAGCTATAGGGAATAAACTAGGGATACTGTTACCCGCAATCCTCTGCTGATGATGTCACTGAGCATGTCATGAATGTTGTAATATGTGACATCATCAGCAGTGGATTACGGGTAATAGTATCTCTAGTTTACTCCCCTATAGCTGTCTTTCTTTTAACATAACTGTTTCCTTCCCTTATACTTACTGTTCTTTTTTATAAAAAAATGTTTTTGGTTCGCTTCCGGTTCGCGTACCGGGGAGCGAACTGGGAAGCGAACTAAGAGAAATAGAGGTTGGCACAGTTGCAAATATTGTACCAATTTTTTTATAACGGGGAGGTAGTTCTGAAAATAACTTTTTTTAAAATTGTTTTTGTTGTTTTATATTTTTTTTATTATTTTTCTGAACATTTTTTTACTTTTTTTGAATTTTTCTGAACAGTTTTATATTTTTTTTGTTTTTTTTTCGGAGGGGGCAACGAAAACGATTCATTGTAAAGGGCTCAACAGGAGGAAGAAAACAAAAAAAAGAATTTATTGTTTGGGGAGTTTCGGACAAACATGAGCATGATTGTTAATAGCTCTGTTGATCAGAGTGATGCTACTTTCTGCGTAGCAAATGATTCCACTGCAATGTACGCAGACTTGTTTTACTTCACGAAATCTGGTTTGTATATTTGGCACCATCTCCCTGCCCTCTGGTCCCGTTACTTCCGGTACAACAGATCTTCTGGCCATAATAGGGAGATTATCTAGGTCGTCCTGTTCCTCTTCTTCCTCTTCTTGCTGAATTATAACTTTAGCAGGTGGTCCACTCTTCCTTGGATGTGGTGGAGGTGGTGGGGAAGCACCAGCTGAAGCTAGTAAAGAAGCCATTGCTCACTGGTAACAAAGGGTCTTTCTCTCACAATGATGAAAGTCAGAGTGAGGAAAGAAGGAGGGATTTTCACCATTTGGGAAAAGAAATAGTTCTCAACCAATGAAAAGTGTTCATTTTAGATCATATGACCTAGTCTTACATCATTAGGAAACCGAAAGTGAAATGAACCAATGAAAAGTGTTATTACCAAGTCACATGACCTGCTGTGTTTACGTTACGCGCTTTGCAGGGCCTCCCGGTTTGCTTCCAGAAACCTGTGCTTTGCGACTCGGTAAGCGTACGAGTTCGCTAACGTAGCACGTCATATGACGTATCACGCGACAACGCGAAACGTCATGCGGACGGGAGGCGTCACGATGTTGTTTTCTAACGCGGCAGTTGCGGTAAAGAAACGTTTACCGGCTCGCGGTCTATTTCGCGGCATCAAGGTCAGCTAACGGGAAGCTTCCCGATTCGCGAAGCGGGAACGAAGAAAAAAAAATATTTAAAAAAAAAAATTATTCATAAACATATAAAATATATTTTTGGATTTAAAGAAGAATACATTTTACAGCTACAGATATTAGCTGTTAAAAAACCAATGAAATTCACAGAAAAAACCATAGGTTATAGACCATATATAGTTAGGAATTAGCATTTACAAAACCTTGAAAATTCACTGAAAAAACCATAGGTTATAGACCATATATAGTTAGGAATTAGCATTTAAAAAACCTTATTTTACTCACACAAAACCATTGAAATTCCATATATAGTTAGTTGCACTAACTATATATCGCGCACCCGTAATCCACTGCTGATGATGTCACATATTACATCATTCATGACATGGTCAGTGACATCACTGATGACATCACTGATGACATCTCAAATGACATCACTGATGACAACATCCAGTGATTATGTGTTTCTGTAAAGTTTAAATATGTTTTACATATTGAAGAATGAGTGGATGTATAAGTGTCTCAATGAAGGTTTTAGTAGGTGCGTGATTGACTGTATGAGTGAGTGATTAAATGCGTCTTACTAAATGCACGGGTTAGTGACTAAACTGTCTGAAAGTGTGCATCAGCATGTCTGTTGTTGTGCAAGCTGCTGCATGTGTTGATCAGTAGCTATATAAGTAGCTATATGGGTTATTCATTGGTTGCACAAGTATTTGTATGGGAGACTGAGTGTGTGTATGACTGGCTGGGAGGTGTGTGACTCTGTGCAGATCAATGTGTACTTGTATCAGTGATTCTATAAGAGAGTAAGTATGTGTTAGTATATGTTTTAAAATGTAAGGTACTCTATGTTTAACTGTGTAGATTAGAAAATGGAACTGTGATTGATTCTTTACAGGACTGACTAGGTGTGTGAGTAACTCCATGGATGAGTGGCAGAGTGTGAGTGTCTGTATAGGTGTATGAGTGCATATGATAGTGTTGTAAAGATGAGTGATTGTATGTATGAATGATTGTATGGGTGAATGAGTGAATGTGTGTGTAGACGTAGGAATCAGTGAGTGGGTATGTAGTAACTAGTATTGGTGTGTCAATGGTTTCAAAAATTATACTCTGTATTTAACACTGGGTGTAACAGAGGTTATATTAAAGTGTGAGGAGATGCATTGTATTGTCACATGAATGATATCATCAGTGATGTGGTCATTGATGTCAAATGAGATGTCATCAGTGATGTCATCAGTGATGTCATTTGAGATGTCATCAGTGATGTCATCAGTGATGTCACTGACCATGTCATGAATGATGTAATATGTGACATCATCAGCAGTGGATTACGGGTGCGCGATATATAGTTAGTGCAACTAACTATATATGGAATTTCAATGGTTTTGTGTGAGTAAAATAAGGTTTTTTAAATGCTAATTCCTAACTATATATGGTCTATAACCTATGGTTTTTTCAGTGAATATATATATATATATATATATATATATATATATATATATATATATATATATATATATATATATAACATTTCTATGGCAAAATGAAACCCCTCATTTTGTTCCTTTTCAAATTAAATGTATTAAGTGTTACCACTTTATTCCAATCAAGATGACTTCAGGTGTGCCATACTTTTGTCATAAGTAAGACTGTTAGCGTTCTAGTTGTTCTTTAGAACACTCTGGGACATTCTGTCATTGGGCTATAGTTGGGCTACATCTGGCTGATATTTGGGATACATTTGGGCTCTTTTGTCTCTGGTGGCCATCTTGGGAGACTGCATATCAGAATTTTTTTTAATGAAATATAAGAGGATTTGAGAAGTCACTCAAAATGTGCCCTAATTTTTCTTTCTTCAGCACTAATCATAATTTCTATGGCAAAATGAACCCCCTCATTTTGTTCCTTTGCAAATTAAATGTTTTAAGTGTTAACACTTTATTCCAATCAAGATGACTTCAGGTGTGCCATACTTTTGTCATAAGTAAGACTGTTAGCGCTCTAGTTGTTCTTTAGAACACTCTGGGACATTCTGTCACTGGGCTATAGTTGGGCTACATCTGGCTGATATTTGGGCTACATTTCGTTTTTTTTTGTCTCTGGTGGCTATCTTTGGGCTACATTGGGCTACATTGGGCTACATTTGGGCTCTAACATATATATAGCCCAATGTAGCCCAATATATATTTTTCAAAGTTAATTTTCGTAAAAACCACTGGAGCATATATCTTGAGACATAGCAAAGGCACATCGGGCTACCAGTCCCTACAATTTTGCCAAGTTTTGTGGAAATCCATTCAGCCGTTCGAGCTAAAAGTGAGTCCAACCGCCCTATGGAAAACTCAATGTTAAAAACACGTTTTGGGACCCCCTTTTTTCTCGGCCCCCGCTTGACGAAACCCCCCCAAACTTTCAGGGGACGCTCAGAAACAAAATGTGCCATTTTCCTGACAATTTCAGCCAATTCCGTCCATCAACGCCAAAGTTATTCAACATAGAATTTTCAGAAATCCCTATTCAAAAAAATCCTAACTATATATACCTACTGGCGACTGCCAGTAGGTAATATATAAATATATATATATATATATATATATATATATATATATATATATATATATATATATATATATATATATATATATATATATATATATATATATATATATTCACTGAAAAAGCCATAGGTTATAGACCATATATAGTTAGGAATTAGCATTTACAAAACCTTATTTTACTCACACAAAACCATTGAAATTCCATATATAGTTAGTTGCACTAACTATATATCGCGCACCCGCAATCCACTGCTGATGATGTCACATATTAAATCATTCATGACATGGTCAGTGACATCACTGATGACATCACTGATGACATCTCAAATGACATCACTGATGACATCACTGATGACATCTCAAATGACATCACAGATGACATCACTGATGACAACATCCAATGACTGTATGTTTCTGTAAAGTTAAAATATGTCTTACATATTGAAGAATGAGTGGATTTATAAGTGTCTGGATGAAGGATTTAGTAGGTGCATGACTGACTGTATGAGTGAGTGATTAAATGTGTCTCACTGAGCGCATGGGTTAGTGACTAAACTGTCTTAATTTCTGCATCATTATATCTTTTGTTCTGTAAACTGATGCATGTGTTGATCAGTAGCTATATGAGTAACTATATGGGTTATTGATTGGTTGCCCATGTATTTGTATGGGAGACTGAGTGTGTGTGTGGGTGTCTGGTAGGTGTATGACTCTGTGCATAGATGTGTGAGCAGTTGATTCACTAGATGTATGGGTTCAAAAGTGCATGTGGAAACAGCTGTATGGGGGGTTGACTGTGTGCATGAGTGTATTGGTGAGTGAATGGATATCTCAGTGCTACATGTCAAAGTAAGTACATATGTAAAACACAGTACATGTGAGAGTTGACATATATAAATAACTGTGCATAAGAGCCAGTGAATGTGTGAGTGGCTGTATGGATCATTGTGAACTTGTATCCGGGATTGTATAAGAGAGTAAATATGTGTTAGTATGTGTTTGAATAAGTAAGGTGTGTATAACTGTATAGTTGAGAAAATGGAGGTGTGATTGATTCTTTGCATGACTGACTAGGTGTGTGTGTAACTTCATGGATGAGTGACAGTCTGTGAGTGTCTGTTTACACTGAGTGTATCTAAGGTTATATTAGAGTCTGAAGAAGTTCATCGTATTATCACATGAATGATGTCATCAGTGATGTGATCAGTAATGTCAAACCAGTGATGTCATCAGTGATGTCATTTGAGATGTCATCAGTGATGTCATCAGTGATGTCATTTGAGATGTCATCAGTGATGTCATCAGTGATGTCACTGACCATGTCATGACTGATGTAATATGTGACATCATCAGCAGTGGATTGCGGGTGCGCGATATATAGTTAGTGCAACTAACTATATATGGAATTTCAATGGTTTTGTGTGAGTAAAATAAGGTTTTGTAAATGCTAATTCCTAACTATATATGGTCTATAACCTATGGTTTTTTCAGTGAATTTTCAAGGTTTTGTAAATGCTAATTCCTAACTATATATGGTGTATAACCTATGGTTTTTTCAGTGAATTTCAATGGTTTTTTATTAGCAAATATCAAAAGCTTTAAAATGTATTCTTCTTTAAATCGAAAAATATATTTTATATGTTTTTAATACAATTTTTTAATGTATTTTTTTTAATATATTTTTTTGTTTCGCTTCCGGTCCGCGAACCGGGTAGCTTCCCGTTAGCTCAATTTCTTGCCGCGACCTGGTCCGCGAACCGGTAAACGTTCCGTTTGCGCAAATGCCACGTTAGAAAACAACATTGTGACGCATCGCGTAATCGCGAAGTATCGCGTTGTCGCGTAATGCGTCATATGACGCGCCGCGTCAGCGCACCCGGAAGCGCTCCGGTCCGCGAAGCGAAGCGCAGCTTCCCGGAAGCGATCCGGGGCGCGGCGCGGAGCGCGTAACGTAAGCATAACAGGTCATGTGATTTGTCATGTGACTTGTTAATAACACTTTTCATTGGTTCATTTCACTTTTGGTTTCCTAATGTTGTTAGGCTAGGTCATGTGACCTAAAAATAACACTTTTCATTGGTTTAGAACTAGTTTTTTTTTCCCAAATGATGAAAACCCCTCCTTGTTTTTACCTCATTCTTACTTTCCACTTCCAGAGAGCAAGACCTATTTTTCACAATGGCTTCTGTAATAGCTGCAGCTGGTGCTTCTCAGCAACCACCACCACCACCACCACCACCAAAAGGACCACCTCCAACACTGGACTTTGGTAGAGAGGAAGATAATGAGGACGAAGAGGAGGAGGAGGAGGAAGAGCAAGTAAGGCAGTTCCTGCCAGAAACACCAAGGCAGAGCCATATTAAAGAGCACTACATATGGCAATTTTTTAAAATTCCACCTGGACAAAATAAGGTCAATGCACCCCAGGTGTCTTGTTTGATATGTAAAAATATACTTTCTCGTGGCAACCCCAACAAGAAATACAGCTTTGGCAATCATACAATGATTTGCCACATGGAGCGATGGCACCCTAATAATCTTTCCCAAGCACAAGTAAGGGATCTTGCTGCCAATCCCCCAAATGTCATCCCCAGCACCTCCAGTGGACAAAGCTCATTCGCCGGACCAGAAAATATTCAAGCTCCTTTTGAACACTACAAAATAGTTTGTATATATTGTGGAGGAACTATTTGTTATAGAGAGAAGAGTATTACTTTGATTAACCGAGCTGGAGAAAATCATAAATGCAAAAAGATGAGAAAACAATGAATCCTTTTTATTTTTTTTTGCTCCTGTTGAGACATGTTCAAACCCTGCTTTTTTGTTATTTCCTCTAAAAAAACACTAAAAAAACACAAAATAGTTTTCAAAAATCAAAAAAAAATCAAAAAATTGTTCAGAAAATTAATTAAAAAAATAAAAAAAATAAAAAGAATAAAAAAACAGTTCTTTTCAGAACTTCCTTCCATTTATAACAAAATTGCCCAAATTTTTATACCCTGTCTTTCTTTTTTCCTCATAGTATGCTCCTCGGACCGCTTCCCGGTGCGCGTACCAGGCGCTCCCCACGCAAAAACAAAGAAAAAAAATATATATTTTTTTGCCCCGTGGGGCCCTTTTAAAGCCTCCACATCAAACCTAGGGGGTCAGGGAGGATCTACTATGCCCCCTTATGGTCATTTCCCCCTTTGTTTTGGCCTCCTCTTGTCTCTCGATCCTACCGAGAGACAAGATGGTGGCCGCTCCGGACTGTTTAGAATGTTGACAGACACCGGAGAGCCAATCAGCTTCGCTTCGCGAAGTTCCGTTACGCGTCAAGTACGCGAACCGGAGCGCTACCCGGAGCGCGCTTACAGATATATATCTTTTTTTGAACGTTAATTTCTCAAAATCCACTGGAGCACATATCTTGAGACCTAGCAAAGGCACATCAGGCTAACAGTCCCTACAATTTTGCCAAGTTTCGTGCAAATCCATTCAGCCGTTCGGGCTAAAAGTGAGGCCAACCGCCCTATGGAAATTAACATGGGAAAAACGCGTTTTGGGACCCCCCTTTTTTCTCGGCCCCCCCTTGACAAAACCCCCCCAAATTTTCAGTGGCTGCTCAGAAACAAAATGTTCCATTTTCCTGAAAATTTCAGCCAATTCCGTCCACAAACGCCAAAGTTATTAGACATAGAATTTTCAAAAATCCCATAGAGAAAAAATCCTAACTATATATACCTACTGGCGACCGCCAGTAGGTAATATATTTATATATTCTTTAGGCAAAGAACGGACCCAACCCAGCTCCAGTGCGCAGCCAGGAGGTCCGGATACACCACAGCACAAACAGGGCCCAATACTCGATTTTCAGGTAAATTAAATTTTTATTTTCATAACACCATCGTGCAGACAAGGCAAAAAAGAAGGAGAGAACTCTGATAGTTCTCTAGTTTAGGTGGAAAGCAGCTCCTGTTAGAGCACTCTCAACACCAGCGACACTCTAGATCTGCTCACCTCAAATGTCTGTTTTTCTATCAAAGTCTTTAAGCATAGGATTAGCACAGTGCCATCCACGCCGAGATAGAAAAGGACAAAGTCTTTTGCCATTTCTACAGCAAAGTCTTTAAGGATAGGACTAGCACAGTGCTGGTCTTGCCGAGCTGTAAAATGACAAAAGCCATTTATCACTCCAGGCACAGTATTACAGCTTTGAATTGGTAAAATACCAACTCAAGCCAACCTGAAATGAGTAAAAGCAACCCCTGACACAGTGTTTCGCTCTAATTAGAGCTCTTCAGAGAGGTATGGCTTTGTCCAGACACAAGGGACGTGATGTTACTTGTATGATCATGTGACACAAGGCGACATGAAATACTGCAGGTTTTGCACAGGGTAACTGACATTGAAAAAGCTAAAAGGCGAAACGTGTCTGTCAGAGGGGGTCTGCCTGAATAAAGCATTTTGCTAAAAACTGTTCCCGCGAGTGCTTTCCATTGGGTACAAGAAGGCTGCATCCCTTTTGTTGCATGTAATGCGGCTTACCACCGCAAGACTGAACAATCAGGGGTAGTTGGAGCGGCAGCGGTGATTTCCGGCATTTTGCGGAAGATCATCCATCCAGAAGTGACAAGTTGCGCTACTTCTGTCTCGATCAGGTCCCAGAAAAAGAGAGGGGAGGAGACAGAGTCAAACTGCTGCATCAGCTGGAGGCGAGATATATAGTCAAGCTTAGAACCTGCACCGCCTGGGGACTCAACAGTGAGGAGGAACTCTGGTCATTTGTGGGCTAAGAGAGGTGCAATCAACTAGTGACCCATTTAGGGTTCGATCTGTCCCTAGGTTCTTCTTCTTTTTCTGTGCCCATATGTATTTTTGGTGAAAGGTGGTACTTCGATTTGACCAAATGAAGATTCTTGTTTATGATAAGGGAGAAGTGTGGTGCAACGGCCAGGGCAGCTGACTTCGGAGCACAGGGCTCACGGTTTGATCCCCAGTTCTGGCGGCAGCTCAGCTGAGCACCATGTGACTCTGGGCAAAAGCTCACTCAATTTCCACGACGGCCCTCAGCGCCTTGAGACCCGTCAGGGTGAGTAGTTCGCGCTTTACAAATACTGATTTATTTATTAATGGAGACAGTAAGGTCTCAATGTACTTGATGACGTATGTATATAAATGTGAAAATCATGTTATTAGAAGAGACCCTTTGCCCATCAAGGGCGTAATCTATCCATGGATCTTACGCTTACATGTGTGGGACTTTTTGCAAAAGGTACCATTCATCGATCTCTTTCTCTTTTTTAATGTTTTTGGGAATTTTTCTCTCAAATCACTATGGATGTCAAACCAAGAGTTATATGATTGATGTAAGCATTTACTGTTGGTCAAGAAGGGTCTATTCAAGGCGTGATTTTGGGGATTGAGAACCAATGCTATGTAAATTGTAATGGTACTATGGGGTCCAATATTTGTTCGACCTTTTAATATTGAACCACGACATACAACAAACGAATTTAGCGATTGTTATTATTTTGTAGGGATTCATAATACCTCAATATGATTATTTGGAGTGTCCTCCGAATGTTTCAAAGATAAATCTCCCATTAGTTGTGTTGAAATGTTTCATGCTAAAATGGCCGACACAGTAACACCTTGAAAGACCACCCCTACTTTAGTCCTTTCTTTGTTTTTATAATGATTTTGCATCCAAGGATTTGTTTTCTTGTTAAAAGGCAAAAAAAATACATGTGATAACTAACATTGATGAAGGCCAGGTGGCTGAAACGCGTTTGTCCGTTTTTTTTACTTTCTGAAGGAGCTGGAATAAATTGATTTAATGAATCATGAGCCGGAGTGTGCAGTCTTGTGTCCTGTGACAACGTGTGGTAAAGATATTCCACGGAACTGCCTCCGTGTACTGCGGCACCTGTTGTTTTGAGAGTGGCAAACTAAAGGTGGCTTGCATAATTAGACTGATATAGATATATATTTATATAGTAACAAGAGCCTCCTGCCCCAGAGTCCAGGAGGCAGTGGTGCAAGTATGGGTGATAAGCCAGCCCACGTGTATTTTGCAAAAACTCCTCCTCCTCCTCCTCTTCCTCGTCTGTTCCAAAGGATAACGTGCACTCCCGCAATGTGCAATGGAAAAGAGATTTAATTCATACATTTAGTCACCAAGTACAGCATGTTGTAGGGAAACAAAACACCCTACGTATTTCTGCATATGTGATGCCTTGTTCACTGGTGATAAGCTCAAGTTTCCTTAGTGCATTTAAAACATATCATGTGACACCAAGTGTAAACACAAGTAAAGGATTGCAGGGCCATTTTAGAGTGGTGTATATTACATCTCAGTCACAAAGCTAACATTAAATATAGAAAGCAGTACAATTGTGATAACCAATATACATAGTCTCTGATTGAAGTGATTGCCTTTTGAGTGACATTCCATAAACTCTGTCATCCTACAAAGGTGCCCAAGTGGGCAATGATTCGGCATGGCTGGTGTAAGTATGATAATAGTTGGGAAATAACCAGGCTACCATACAGTGCCCATAATACTATGCATAGTGTTGTGAAGAACTTGGCAGTTATTACAGTCACCTGATCTTACTGGAATACGTCTGTCCAGAAAATAAGGTAAAATGAAACACAAAAGGGGATGTCACATGCTCATAACATCCAAGTGGGCAGTCTCATACATGTCCCATGAGCCACTTCTAATGGTCACAAAGGATATGAACCCCATATTAATCCCTGCAGTGTAAACTTACTTTCCAGATCTCTACATATCTAAATTGAGTGTCTACAAACCATACAAAGAATTATGGCCAAATGGGAAGAACAATCTTGTTCAATAGAGTATTGTAAAATAATCAACGACTTAGCTAAGTGATCACCATGGAATGACTGGTACTCATTCCCTGTATTCTGCAACCCTACAAGAAGAGAAGAAGAAAGAATATGAAAATTGAAAACAGTGGTATTAACAGAAAAAAGGAAACAAATGCCAAACTCTACATATGCTACAGAAAACAACAATAAAAACGGGGCATGGCTATGGCTACAATAGAGGTGGATGTGTTTGGGTAGAGCTCTGCAGAGGGCTCCCCTGAACCGGCTGATGACTCCGGACATGGTCGTGTAGGACGGCATTGACACTGCGGAGCACGCGTGGGGCGTTGTCCTGGTGTGGCAACATCGACTTGGACTCGCCTGCGCCCCGCTGAGCACCATCTGATTGATGTAGCCGCACATTACATGGGGTCTGACTCTGCCCACAATGCCGCAAGGAAGGGCACTGCTGCCATAAACAAGCTGGCGACTGGCTCTGACTGTGGCTCCTAACCTGATCCCCACCGCTGTGTGAAGTGCTGAGGCGAGGGACTTGATCGAGCTGCCTGCCTACCTTTGTGGGTGCAGGACAACTACTCCACGGTTACAGATCTTGCTTGACAGTTACGGATACAGACATACAGAATTTTCTGTCCACACTAACGTTGCCGCGGCTTACGGACTGTCAACGGGAAGACGTAGGTGCTCCTCTGTCACCGGAGGAAATATGGGATAGCATATACTCTCTATCGAATTGCAAGGCACCGGGTCCGGATGGCCTACCGGCAGAATTCTACAAGGCATATTTGGATCTATTTGTAACAGAGTTTTTGTAGATATACAAGGCAGCGCTGGAATATTCAGCGCTTACCCCCACACAGAATGAGGCAACACTGGTTTCTCTTTTAAAGCCAGGCAGGAACCCTGATCTCTTGGGATCTTATCGCTCACTGGCAAAATTCTTGCCTCGGCCCTCGCTAAACGTCTTGCCCCGTTTGTGCCCCCCCTGGTACATGCTGACCAAAATGGATTTGTACCCTCCAGAATCACCTCCCTAAATATTTGGTGATTATTGCGGGTCCAGAAATATGCCAGGGAGAGCTGGCCCAAATTTGGCTGTCTAGTACTGGGCCTGGAGAAGGCATTTGATTCACTGGAGTGGCCTTATCTTGCGGCGGTCTTACGTAAATATGAGCTATGGGATGATTATCTGCAGCTAGTGCAATTATTATACGAGCAACCCACAGTGCGGGCTCGCACGGGCAGGATCCTATCAGACTAAATCAGGGTAAGGCGAGGGACCACACAGGGGTGCCCCCTTTCTCCGTTACTTTTCTCCCTGGCCATGGAACCGCTGGTGGCTCTCCTCCGAGAGGGTGGCGTGGAATGAGGCATCCCCATAAGCGACGGAATACATACAGTGTCTCTATATGCGGACGACCTGTTATTATATATTCGAAATCTTCATGCTGTTCCACCGGAGATATTATCCCTGTTCTACAGATTTGAGGCAGTATCGGGCTTCAGGGTAAACTGGGCCAAATCAGGCGCTTACTCTTTCTGTGAGGGCGTGGCAGCAACTGATATAATCAGTAAGGGCACTGCGCTTACGTGGTATCCGAACATGTTCAGATACCTAGGAATATATGCTTACAGGTCCCAGTCAGACATATTGGAGGGTAATCTGGTTCGCGCCATCTCCTCGATCAGAGCACAGATGCAGTTTTGGAAGTCCTTGCCACTTAACGTGATGGGCCGTGTCACCTTAACCAAAATGATAGTACTACCCAGACTATTATATTACTTTGCGAATCTTCCGGTGTTTGTCCCAGTGAAACTCTTCAGAGACCTGGAGGGGATGCTTCGTGGCCTGATCTGGAATGCAGGGCGACCTAAGATAGCACTACAGAAATTATATGCAAACCCAGATCTGCGGATTGTTTCATCCACTAGGTAACGCTCCCCGCCCGTCACAAATACACGTCGAGTTGGCCCACAGATGTTTCAGAAGAAGCCTTCACCTCACTAAAGACATACTCCCATATTCCCAGGTATTACCGCTTCTTGGGACGCACAGAGGCAGAGTTCCTATAACAGACACGACATTGGCACAATGGGTTACAGCAGGTGTGGAGACACTTGGGGACTTGTACGTGGATGGTGCCTTACTACCTTTCGTGACACTGATGGTAGAAAATGGGCTACCAGCAGGCCAGTTTCTTCTACATGCGGCCATTATGCGAACTTTCACAAAATATCTTTATTGAATTTTTCTTTACAGGTACATTAGTCCACAATCAGGCGCTTACTCTTTCTGTGAGGGCGTGGCAGCAACTGATATAATCAGTAAGGGTACTGCGCTTATGTGGTATCCGAACATGTTCAGATACCTAGGAATATATACTTACAGGTACCTGTAAAGAAAAATGCAATAAAGATATTTTGAAAAGAAAACAATGATAAAAACGGTATACAACTACTTATACAGTACTAATAAACTCCAGAAAAGAAAGCCATTAATCATGTTTGCATAATTTAGCATTTTAACATATGTGTAACAAATTATCCTAAATGAAGGTGAATCTCTTTGTCCCCATTCAAGCCATTGGGGGTTTTGGTGTTGAGTTCAAGTATGTATTTGGATTCTAGTTGTCTCAGTGTATGTACCCTGTCCCCTCCTCTTTTCTGCACTGCTTCTTGGTCAATAATAAAGAACCTCAGTTTCAAAGTCTCCCTTTTGTGGAGGGTGTTGAAATGGCGATAGACAGGATACTGTTGATCCACATGTTTGATTGATCTTGAATTCTCCAGTATCCTTTACTTGGTGAGTGTGTGGTGCTGCCTACATAGCTGATTCCATAGGGACAGGTCAATAAATATCTAGTAAAATCTGAGGTACATGTGAAATGTTTGCAAGCTTTACAGTTGAGACAGGAGAAGAAACCCTTAACATCTTGTGTTTTATTGCCCAAATTAATGGTGACATCATTCTGGCTCAATTTATCTTTGAGTGTAGTTCCTTTTCTGAATGTTACCCTGTGGTTCTCATCTATACAGCATTTAAGCTGTTCTCAATATACAGAATGGGCCAGTGTATTTTTTTTTTCAGAACAATTTTATTGTTTATTTGACAATAAGATCGCAGATGGACCACAGTACTCCGAACACCGGAGGGGCTGTGAGAAGAAATGGTATAATGCAAGAAAATGCAATCAATACAGCAATCAGAATCATCAATATAGTCAAAAGAAAGGAACCTACCCCCATCCCTAGAAGAACCACCCCCACCCCGTGCCCACCCTAACCCTATGCACGACGACTACTCAGGTCCACAGAACAAGGAGTCCTTTTAAATTTGTGATGCACTACACCCTTGTCCCAGGCATCATAACACAAGTTGATCTTCAACATCCCGCTGTAGCGGCGGCTCAAGCCACAGCCCTCTGTACTCCGCCCATCTTTTCCATATTTTATAATGTTTTCGGGGGCAGCCCCGGGCCTCGTACACTGAACGCTCCAGACCCATGCAATAATCCAATCCTCGTTTCCACATTTCTATCGGGGGGGCCCTGGGGTTCTTCCAGGCTCGGGCCACATCTCGTTTGGCAACCGTGAGACCTAAGAGCAGCAAATGTCTCTTGTATATGTTCCCACCCACCTGTTCCATGATATGGAGGAGGCCCAGTTGTGATGTACGCGGAAGTTCCCAGCCTAGGACCTCGTCCAGGCAGTCCCACACTCGCATCCAGAATCTCTCCAGCACCCCACAAGACCACACAGTGTGCAGGAACGTGCCAACCTCCCGGCCACACCTCAGGCAATCAGGGGAAGCAATCAGTCCGGCCCGCCACAGTCTCTCCCTCGTAAAATAGGCTCTATGCAAGTATTTAAATTGGATGAAGCGCAAGCGCACAGCAATGGCCGCCTCCCTCGGGGCAGCAAGGGCCTCCCTCCAGCCCTCCTCATCAACATCTCCTACGTCTCTCTCCCAGGCGCGCCGAAGCTTGTCCAGAGAAGGGGAACAGTGAGTAACCAGTGTCTGGTAGATGCAGGATATTTTCTTCTCCTCTAAGTCACCCATGAATAACTTGGCTTCCAGCGGACTGAATTCCGGGAGGGAGTCTAGACCCTCCAGGGCAGGGGAAAGGGCATGCCTAAACTGTAAGTACTTAAAAAATTGAGTGTGGGGCATGTTATATTCGTCTTTCAGATCTTGAAATGACTTAAGAGTCGTGCCTCGCATGACATCGCCCAGCGCTGAAATCCCTATCGCGTCCCATCCACTGAATCCCTGCAAGGCCGCCAATGCCGGCAGCCGCCCATTCCGCCACAGCGGGGTCTCCCCCATTAGCTTGTTCCACCATCCCATACGACGGAGCGCTCCACGCCAGATCTTAAAAATTATCTGTGTAACCTCCGGGAGCCTCTTCCTCTTCCCCGCGGAGTATAGGAGCGTATGGATAGTGTCCGGGTCCATCAGATGTCTCTCTAGGGCGTACGCCGGGTCACCCCGATCCCCGTACCACCACTCATTCAGCACCAGCAAGTGGGAAGCTTGGTAGTAGGACTGGATATCCGACGATGCCAGACCGCCACAATAAGTAGAGAGGAAGCAGGTGCGAAGCGCCACCCGAGCGGTGCCCCCGGCCCAGAGGAAGCGTCCCAGTGCCGAACTCACCTGGCGGAACCACTGCGGCGAGACAGGGTATGGATGGTTCTGCAGCTGATAGAGCAGGCGGGGGAGGGCCACCATCTTGAAAATGGCAGAGCGGCCGTAAAGATTGAGGGGCATACGGGACCACGTTTTCATGTCCGACTTAACTCGGTCCCACACTGGAACCACATTGCGCTCCCATGAAACTCCCGGTATATCCGTCAAGAAGACTCCAAGGTATTTGATACCCCCGGTAGCCCTCTGCAGGGCCGTGGCCCAGTCTCCCAGGTCCACTCCACCTCCCACGGTCCACAAAGTGGATTTTCGCACATTAAGTTGGAGCCCCGATACCTCCCCGAAGATGCGCATGATGTCAAGTACCCTCGGTCCCGACTTGTTAAGATCTGTAAGAAAAAAGAGCACATCGTCCGCGTAGAGTGCGATCCTATCTGACGGCCCAGCTTCCCATTCAAAGCCTTTCATCTGTACATCAATGCGTACCCATGCTGCTAGCGGTTCCATGGCAAGGGCGAACAGGTATGGCGACAGGGGGCACCCCTGCCGGGTGCCACGACCGACAGGAAAGGCGCTCGAAACTGCGCCCGCCACCGTCACTGATGCTGTTAAATCCGTGTAAAGTAGCTGTATGCAGGAGAGGAAGGAAGGGCCCAGGTTTAAGCGAGGGAGAAGCACGCGTAGGTACACCCAGCTCAATGAATCAAATGCTCGATCTATGTCCGCTAACAATAGCGCCGCTGGGGTTCCGGCGGCACGCATCATTTCTAATATCACCTGGGCCCGCCTGATGTTGTGTCGTGTGGCTCGGTGCGGCATAAAGCCGGCCTGGTCCGGGTGGACCAGGTCTGTAATCAATGGGAGAAGACGATTAGCAAGGGCCTTAGCCAGTATCTTCGCCTCTATATTCAGCAGCGAAATAGGCCGATATGATTCAGGGCGGTCGGGTGGCCTCCCTGGCTTGCAGAAGACCACTATCTCCGCGTGGCGCCAGTCCCCTGGTAGGCGACCCAGTTCCCTAGCTGCATCTAGCGCCTTCTGATAGCGCCGCCCTAGCTGGAGGTGGTATTTCCGAAAGAACTCACACAGGAATCCATTGGGTCCCGTGGCTTTGCTTGTATTCAGTTCGCTGAGAGCCTTATCTAGCTCTTCCGCGGTCAGTGGAAGCTCGAGGCTAGCATGATCATCGTCCGAGATCCCTCTTGGTGTGAGATCCGCAAGGAATTTATCAATGTCCTCTGCCGGGAGGAGTTCCTTGGGGGCATATAGTGTCTCATAGTAGTTCGCAAAGCTGGCAGCAATCGCCATCGGGTCCGACATGGATGCTCCCGCCGCATCACGGAGCCCCGGAAGCTGCTGCACCTGAAATGTACTCTGGCACAGCCTATACAGCATCGTGCTGGATTTGTCCCCCCACTGGTAAATCCGGGTCTGTGTAGCGAGCCAGACTTGGCGTGACTCCTCCAGGTGCAAAGACGCAGAGTCCTGCTGGGCCTGTAGTAGCCGCCTGACGTCTTCCTCATCTCCCGCCTCGGTACATCGCTCCTCCAGGTCGCGGACCCGAGCCGCCGCACTTTCTAGGCCCTCTCTACGCTTCCTACACGCTGACGCACACCAGGCAATGTCTGTTCCATGAAGAGTGGGCTTCATGGCCTCCCAGAGGGTCACGTCATCTAATCCCGACACCTCATTATCGGTCCAGTAGTGGGCAATGGCCTCCCGCATATGAGACTGATAGTCGTCCTGTTGGAGGTGCCAGGTCGAGAGGCGCCATCGAAACTGCTGTCGCCTACTATCTAACAGGTAGGTAAGGGCAACGGGGGAGTGGTCAGAGAGCCCGCGCGGCAGTATGGCCGTCGATTCTACCCTCCCTATCCGAGTACCAGGCACAAATATGTAATCCAGTCTGGAGAAGGATTTATGGACCGCCAAGACAAATGTATATTCCCGGCCATATGTGTGTTGGTAGCGCCACGTATCCGTCCAGCCCATGCCTCTTACCATGTCATTCAATCTAGTGGGGGCGGAAATCTGCTGCCCGCCACCCTGTTTGAAACGGTCGACAGTGCCATCCATAACATCATTCCAGTCACCACCGATCACAGCCATCACATCCGGTATCTCCGCCCAAATGTTGAACAGTTTCTCTACCAGAGCCCCTTGCAGCGGAGGGGAGCATACACACTGCCAAATACCACTTGCTCGCCCTCGATCATCCCCTTGACCAGCACATACCTACCCTGGACATCCACCCACTGTGTGATGTGCTCATAGGGAACCCTACGGTGAATCAGTATCGCCACCCCCCGGGACCCCCTAGCAAAGCCAGCATGGAACACCTGTTGGTATCCGAATCTCTGCAAACTGAGGGTATTGGTACCCAGAAGGTGCGTTTCCTGCAGCAGTAGGACATCAGCTTTCTCTCTTTTTCCCTGTCTCAGCACAGCGCCCCGCTTGATCTTGTCAAACATTCCCCTCACATTCCAGCTCACTACGCGCAATACTGCCCTGGGGGGTCGCAAACCATGATCCCTAGCTGCCATCAACCGGGTAATTGACTAAATGCCCGGGTGCAGGGGGCTGCATCAGTGTCCATGTCTCCAACAGAACCTGGTGTATCGTCGTGCAATAAACGGTCCCCCCTAACAATCCCCAACTTTCACGTCCCCCCTCCCTCCAACCCCGACCCCAACTCAGAGCCCCCACAGACAGCCTCCCCCCACCCCTATACCTCAGAAACATTGAAGTATCTGTCGCGGTGCGGGAGCACCCCAACCCCCAACAGGAGGTCCGGGGCCACCCACTCCAATGGATCCCCATCAACCACACCCACAACTCCCAGGTAGCCCCTTAAGAGGGCACAGAACACCTACGGAGGACCCCAAGGCAATGTCTGCCGTACTGTCCATTCCCCCCCCACCCTCCCCCATCCCGCATCCCATATGTAGTCTCAGAGGACTGCAATCCAGTATGACAGTGTGTCCCCATAGTAGTCAACAGCACCAACCGGGCTGGGAATATCACGCACTGGACCCGTTTCTTGGCATAACAACAAATTGGTAGCAAAAGAGTTCATCACCATTCACGAGTCCGCCGTCTGAGTGTCCGGAGGGTCCGCCGTCTCCACATCACCTCTCCTGGCAGGGGACCGCCTGGTTGAGCGAGATCTCCAGTTGCTCCTGCTACGGGAGCGTCGGTTGTTCCGCCGCGGCGCCGTCGAGGAGGACGAGTCTGAGTCCCGGGCCGGCGAGGATCTCCGCCGAGCCCCGACCGTTTCATCGGTCCATGCGAAGACTTCTTCCGGCGTGTTGAAGAACAGAGTGTGCGACTGGTATACCACCCGCAGGCGGGCCGGGTACAGTAGCGCATATTGAATTTTTAGGTCTCTCAGGCGAGCCTTGGCCGCTGTGAAGGACTGTCGCTGCCGCTGCACTAGCCGCGTATAATCTGGAAAGATCATGATTTGCTGATTCTCATACATGAGGGGTTCTTTCAGGCGGGCTTGCTTCAGG
This sequence comes from Lissotriton helveticus, assembly GCF_964261635.1. NCBI lineage: Eukaryota > Metazoa > Chordata > Amphibia > Caudata > Salamandridae > Lissotriton > Lissotriton helveticus. The sequence continues at coordinate 640,256,887 of NC_136071.1, read as the reverse complement.
ATAATGTCCCGATAATGATAATTAAGCAGTTTGGCGATCACCGATCGCGGGCGCTCCCCCACCGGAGGTTTCGGGGCGAGCGCTCTGTGAGCCCGCTCGACAACAAAGCAGCGAGATAGAGTGTCAGGCGGCAGCCAGCTTTCCAACCATTGGGTCAGGAAGGATTCCATATTCCCTCGTTCACAATCCTCCGGAAAGCCAACAAAACGTAGATTGTTTCGCCGAGCTCGCCCCTCGGCATCCTCCACCCTGAGTGCCAGACCTTTCTGGATACCTTCCATGGTGGCCATCTTCTTCTTCAGGGTCGCCACGTCGTCCTCCACCCCGGTGATCCTGGTCTCCGCTTCTGTGATACGGACTACTGCGTTTCGTAGATCTTGGCGTAGAAGGGTTACGTCTGCTCCAACCGCCCCTATCTCGCCATCCAGGGTGTCTCTAGATTGGGTGATCGCTGCCAGAAGCGCCGCATTGTCCGGCCCCTGGGGCGGGGGGCTCCCAGAGACCCCGGCCGACACAGGCGGGCCAGTGAATTTGTCCAGGGTACCTTGCTTCGAGGTGTTGCCTCCGCTCCCGCCCCTGGTCATGGTCCGTGATCTATGGTCGGCGAGGCAGAGTATCGGAAAGTCCCGCTTGGATTCTTCGGGGCTCCTCCGCCGCACACTCCCTGCCGGGCGCCGAATCCAGGCGGCCGACCGCTATGGCCGCGCCACGTGGCTCTTCAAGCTCCAACCTCCAATGGCGGAATCCCCGAGATCACCGGCTCAGGCCGTTCACGGCAAGCCAGGCGGATGAGAGAAGGGGGGCCCCACGCCGCTCGGCACCGACAGTTAGTGGACTTAAGGATCTGCTTGGCGTCCCAGTGGCCCCCCTAACCGTTCACCGCCGGGCCTCGAGTAATGACTGGCCGAAATGGACGTCGTCCTCAGCACCCCTCTCCAAGGTCGGGCGCGGCTAAGTATGGGTGGATTTTGCGAATCTGGCGTACGCGAACTTGCGTATTTACGGATTCGCAATCCGCAAAATCCGCGAACTCTCGCGAATTTGCGAATTTTTGTGTTTTTTGTGTTCGCAAGGGTTTCTGCCAGTTCGCGAGGTTTGTGTACCAGTTAGCAATTGCGAACGTACTTGTCGGCTCGCAACGGCCGCGACTATGTTGTTTCTACGTCTGGTTCATCATCACAGGTTCACAGCACCCTCTGTTTCACCACTGCCACCCTCTGGTACACCCATGCCACCCTCTGGTACATCACTGCCACCCTCTGGTTGGTTTATCACTGTAGATTATGGGGGTGAAAAAAAGCAAGCACACCTGCCCTGCTTCAACTGCCATGAATTAATTTGGGGTTGATTAATGTGTCACTGATTTTTAAACTTCCAGTCTGGCTGGCACCTGCTTCCTTCCTTATCTGTAATTTGCTTTCTGTTGCAGTGCAATTTTTTTTTCACAGGACCTTTATTGCCTACTTGTAGCTATTCTATGACCCTGCTGTGAGGGTCAAAGCAGGGTCATAGAATAGTTGCTAATAGGCAACTGAACTCTGGAGGGGCCCCTCAGGAAGCACTAGAGTGAATGGTTACTAATGTTAAGATTGAACTTTTGCACCTGCTGAGTGCTTTCAGTTTTGCAAAAATTGTTTTTCTGCAATTTCGCGCAATTTGCGGGGCGCGAATCCGTGCGAGATCGATTTCGGAAGCCGCGAATTCGTGCAAATACACGATTTGTTTTTTTGCGGCGTGTTTGTTCGCGTGATTTTTTGCGTGTTCGCAAGCCGCTTGTAGCGCAACGTTTGCGAAGTTACCCTAGCGGTCGTACATGGGCGTGGCCATCTTGTTTGCGTGACGTAATTCCGTTTCCGGGCGCTATGTGTAATCTCGCAAAGTGTGCGGCTCGCTAGTACAATTTCGCGTGTGATCGCGAGGAAAATCTTGCGCGAACTTACCCACGCGGTCGTGAACGGGCGCGGCCATCTTGTTTCTCATTCATTGCTATGGTTCTGGGCATGCTCTCTGTATCCTCTCTGAATCTCTGCCATCCTTTGCTTGTTTGAAGTTTTTTTTAATCTATTTTTCTTATTATATATCCCTCTATTTTTCTAGCTCTATATTTTTGTGTTTTCTGCTACTTTTTGTTAATTTGAAACTACTTTTTTAAACGCTTTTCTTTTCTTCTTCCCTGTTCTATTTCTTCTTTATTATTTTGCTTCCTTTCTGCCCAGACCATGGCAAAGGGAGCCGGGAAGAAGCCCGCGAAGGGGAAGGGTCCCGCACCCCGTGCCCGGCTCCCGTGCGGGCGTTTGAGGGGGGAGACAGTTATAGCTCGGGAGATTTTTAGTGCGGAGGAGGTGGCCGCACTAGTCTTTCACGTCCAGCGCCGCCTCCCCAAGACCATCATGGGAGGCGGCAAGATCGCTACCGGCTACGTGATCCGGGAGCGCCGGAAGCGGTGGGAGAAGGTGTGCCGGGCCATGTTTGAACACTCTGGGGTCCGGCGCACCTATAACCAGGCCACCCACCGCTGAACTTTCCAAGTCGACGGTCCGCAAATCAAGCAATACTAATAACGTAGTAGACCACATGAGATCAGTCAATATATCCCGTGGAATAGTTGTCTATTTGCTATTTCGCCAAAATATTTTGTTATTGTTCTTTTGAAATGTTTGATTTGGTTGACAAATATCATCCATGTTTTCTGGTCTTTCTTTCTTTCATGTTGTACATCAGCTCCCCCCAGGGGCAAGAGGGCTTTGGAGGAGGCTGCTGCTGCTGCTGTAGAAGGCCAGGATCGGCCAGGCGAGGGCAGTGGCCCCAGTAAGTTTTCATTTTAATATAGAGTACCTATTTTTTCCTAGCGTTCCTCATTCGATTTTTTATAAATCGTCTTTGATCTTCTTCTAGACTGTATCTAAATTCTTATCCTGCCTTGACTATGACTCCCTGTGGTATTACTAGATTATTCTCATTAGTCTGTCTGTGTAGCTAACTAAGATTGCACATTTGGCAATTCCATTGGACTCCCATTCTAGTCAGCAATAGCTGTATGCACTGAGCCTTCCCTGGAAAAAGGAAATTTTTTACTTTAGATTAGACAGTCACAAATTATTACATTGTTTTCTGTTTTTTTTCACATTTCTTTATTCCTAGACCAAATATTATATAGTAGTGAGTGGTGTATTCTAACATTCTTAAATGTACTTTGTAGGTGGAACATCTGGTGGCGGGGCCAGCGCGGAGGTGGTGGTGGTGGATGAGGACTCGGAGGACATTTCTGGGGAGGAGGCGGTGCAAGTGCCGGACGACACCAATGTGCCTGTGAGGGTTCACACGGTGGTGGTAAGCTATATATTCCTTACTTATTGAGATTGAAGACTGCAGAGTGTGCTTTCTGCACGGGTGTATCAACCAGGTGGTAGCCTCCTCTAAATGTACTTCGACTTAGCTGTGAAGTTTTTGGCGAGAAGAATCCCAATCAGATCTGAGATGAACTTGATGGATGGGATGAACGAAAAGCAGTATTTTATGTGCATATGTCTGTGGTTACTGCTTTTGTCACAGAGATTATTTTGTTAGTGTGCACATAAAAAAACGAAAAGCGAAAGAAGGGTGTAAGTAAGTGTGGAAGGGCGAGAAATTTAATGATGACTGGCAAAGAAGAATGATATGTGTTTGCTTGGTCCCCAAGGTGGCTGAGAAGAATATGGTATGGTGCATGGCTGGGTGAATGATGAAGCAAGAATGGGTGGAAGGAGAACAGCCTTGGTGGGTGAAACAGAAACTGTATGTGTGCATATACTTTGAATGGATGGATGCCAGGATCATGGTACTATCTGACTCTTAGATAGCATATGTGTATCTAGAGAGAGTAGACGGTCACTGGATGAACTAAGTCAGGGGACTCCAAACCGGTCCTGGAGGGCCGGATACATGCCAGATTTTTAAAATAACTACATGTATCTCAATGGGGATATCCAAAAAATCTGGCATGGATCCGGCCCTCGAGGACCGGTTTGGAGACCGGTTTGGAGACCCCTGAACTAAGTGTTACTTTGAAGAGCATGTAACACCGCACCCGCACGTCCATTCCAGTGTAGGAAAGGCAAGGAAAAGAAGTTGTAATTTTGTCCAAATACTACCTTGAATAGTAGCAGTAGTTTGTATGCAACTGCAAGCACAGCATATATCCGGTTATTACGGTGGACCCTCCCTACCTCTCTTAATAATTTTAGTTTAATAGTAGTACGTCATTCATGTGTGGGTGTATCACTGTTCACTCAAAAATGCAAAGCACCTAAAGTCATCCCATGTGTAATCAAATACATTCCATGTGAAGTGATAGATACTCAGATTATTTAGTTTCTTCTTTTTCTTTCTCTAGTACTCATTTGCACTGCAGGGTGAAAGTTAAATTAATTAAGCAGTAGCCCTTTTAACAGAGTATTCTCAGTGCCACCTGTAATGGAAAAATATGAGCTTCACCACCTGCATGTACTGTACCGGTACAGTAACGCAAGTCTGTCTCACTCATCATGGTGTGCGTCTGTTTTTCTCGGGTGCAAGTTCACTGTGCTGGCATTATGCCGGCTTGCAGAAGATAACGTACCAATTTTCATAAACAAGAGAGAAGAAGAAGAATAAGACTGGTGTACTACTGTCATAGTCGACTGTAATGGAAGTCCATAGTGCTCGTAGAATTTGTTCCTTAAACTCACACTAATGTTAGAGCAAGCCAAGGATGAAGAAGTGGGAGGTTAGATAGATACTGGCCTCAATAGTTATGTACTGTGCTTTCAAGTTGCTAGTTGTATTGTGACACAACTTTCTGCTCAATCCTTTTGTGTTAATCTTAAGAGCATTGGTTACAGACTATGTCTTTCTTTCTTTATATAGTTGCTCCTTCCAAATCCCAAAAACCATCAAGGAAGGAGCAGGCTCGAATGGCCCGGCAACGGAGGCTGGATGCCACTGTCGCTGAATTTCGGCGGCTGCTGGCCCTGGAGGAGGAGTACACGCAGTCTACTACTACATCTACTGCGACAGCTGCATCCTCCTCTGGGCCCACACGGGCTGCAAGCCAGCGCAGTGCTCCAGCAGTACGGAACAGGGCTACCAAAGCCAACCGCCACCGCCGAGCAGCAAAGACATCAGCTGCCCCCCACAGGAGTTGCAAGGCACGCCAGCGCCTCAGAGTGTCCTACCTGGAGCAGGAGGTCTTAACCTATAAGAACTTGGTGGAGGGCCTCCGCTTTGACCATTCCACCCTCCGCAAGGAGTATGATGCCCTGGCCGCTACAGTGAACAGCATCCTGCCGTAGTGTCCCTTGCCCCTTTTTTAGAGACTTTTGGGGGGTGGGATTTGGGAGTTGGGCTCTTTTTGGGACTTTTGAAAGACAATCGTTGGGGTTAGGGAGGGTCTTGAGGGAGATTATTTTGTTAGGGCTATACAAATATACTTTTTGAAACTTTATCTGAGCATACCTGTTTTTACTGCTTTTGAGTCTGGTGGGTGGTGGTTTAACAGTAAGTTTGTTTTCCTGAAACTAAAGTCTGTGTCATTTTCTTCCTTTAAGTGTAAATGGCTAAATGTTTTCAACACTAAGTGCCTCTCACAGAGTAAGTGATCCCCCCTTTCCCACCATGGATTTTCTTCAAATCACTTGCAACAAAAATTACACATTCCCACGAGTGCTCTAAAACCCCAGAACTCAGTTGCAAAAATCAAGAACACCCCGAAACACATGCAATCCTGCTGCTAGGGCTAACCCTAACGAACCCTAAGTTACAAAAAGTGCCAAAACCTTTTTCCTCATGGATGTTGTTTAAACCAGTTTTATCCGGTATTAGACCTTCCCAGCAATGGCCCCAGAGCTGTCAACCCAGGCGAAAACAAGTAGAGGACCCCCAAACAGCCAAAAAGCAAAAGTACAAAAATGTGGACTTTTCTGAAAATTTGCAAAATCACTCAGCGCGCGCTCTGCAGCTAGGCCCTAACTCCCCTCTGCCTCCATGGATTTCCTTCAAACCTCTTGCTATCTAAACTATCCATACCCAGTAGTGCTCCCAGACCCCGAAACCCACCCACAAACATCAGGAAGCCCCCCAAACAGGCCCCCGAAAACACTACATTGAGCGAAAAGTCAGAAAATGCAAAACCTTTTTCCTCATGGATGTTGTTTAAACCAGATTTATCCGGTATTAGACCTTCCCAGCAATGGCCCCAGAGCTGTCAACCCAGGCAAAACAAGTAGAAGACCCCCCAAACAGCCAAAAAGCAAAAGTACAAAAATGTGGACAGTCACTTCTCTGAAAATTTGCAAAATCACTCAGCGCGCGCTCTGCAGCTAGGCCCTAACTCCCCTCTGCCTCCATGGATTTCCTTCAAACCTCTTGCAATCTAAACTATCCATACCCAGTAGTGCTCCCAGACCCCGAAACCCACCCACAAACACCAGGAAGCCCCCCAAACAGGCCCCCGAAAACGCTACATTGAGCGAAAAGTCAGAAAATGCAAAACCTTTTTCCTCATGGATGTTGTTTAAACCAGTTTTATCCGGTATTAGACCTTCCCAGCAATGGCCCCAGACCCGTCAACCCAGGCGGAAACAAGTAGAAGACCCCCAAACAGCCAAAAAGCAAAAGTACAAAAATGGGGACTTTGTCACTTTTCTGAAAATTTTCAAAATCACTCAGCGAGCGCTACGCAGCTAGGCCCTAACTCCCCTCTGCCTCCATGGATTTCCTTCAAACCTCTTGCTCTCAAAACTATCCATACCCAGCAGTGCTCCCAGACCCCGAAACCCACCCACAAACACCAGGAAGTCCCCCAAACAGGCCCCCGAAAACGCTACATTGAGCGAAATGTCAGAAAATGCAAAAACTTTTTCCTCATGGATTTTGTCCAAACCAGTTTTATCCGGTATTAGAGCTTCCCAGCAATGGCCCCAGACCGGTCAACCCAGGCGGAAACAAGTAGCGGCCCCCCAAACAGGCAAAAAGCAAATATACAAAAGTGTGGACTTAGAAATTTTCAGGAAAAATTCCAAAATCACTCAGCGTGCGCTCTGCAGCTAGGCCCTAACTCCCCTCTGCCTCCATGGATTTCCTTCAAACCTCTTGCTATAAAAACTATCCATACCCAGCAGTGCTCCCAGACCCCGAAACCCACCCACAAACACCAGGAAGCCCCACAAACAGGCCCCCGAAAACGCTACATTCAGCGAAATGTCAGAAAATGCAAAAACTTTTTCCTCATGGATTTTGTCCAAACCAGTTTTATCCGGTATTAGACCTTCCCAGCAATGGCCCCAGACCCGTCAACCCAGGCGGAAACAAGTAGAGGCCCCCCAAACAGGCAAAAAGCAAATATACAAAAGTGTGGACTTAGAAATTTTCAGGAAAAATTCCAAAATCACTCAGCGTGCGCTCTGCAGCTAGGACCTAACTCCCCTCTGCCTCCATGGATTTCCTTCAAACCTCTTGCTATCAAAACTATCCATACCCAGCAGTGCTCCCAGACCCCGAAACCCACCCACAAACACCAGGAAGCCCCACAAACAGGCCCCCGAAAACACTACATTGAGCGAAAAGTCAGAAAATGCAAAACCTTTTTCCTCATGGATGTTGTTTAAACCAGTTTTATCCGCTATTAGACCTTCCCAGCAATGGCCCCAGAGCCGTCAACCCAGGCGAAAACAAGTAGAAGGCCCCCAAACAGCCAAAAAGCAAAAGTACAGATGATTAAAGTTTTAATTATATTAACTTGTGCAAAACAAAGAAAGACAGAAACACAGGAATAAAAGTGAATAAGTACGCAAAGAAAATTTCTGAATTTATTGGCTCATTTTCAGGGCTCGGTGTCAGGGAAGAAGAGTTCGTCCTCATACTCTGCAAATTCAGACAGGAGTAGGTCAGTGTCACCTAACACAGAAGAAATTCCCTCATCTAAGTTGGTGTCCTCCTCGTCTTCTTCCTTCGTGCAATCTGGTACTTTGAAATCTGGTGGTATGAGGTGCTCATTCATCTTGATCATTGTCAATATCTCCACATTTTTGGGCGAGAGGCAGGTCCGTTTGCAAGTTACAATGCCACCAGCAGCACTGAAAACACGTTCAGAAGACACGCTTGCGAGTGGGCAAGACAAGTAATGTATAGCCAGGCGGGTGATCTCTGGCCACAATTCTTTTTTCCCATGCCAATACGCCAATGGGTCAGCATTAACATAGACCTCTGTTGAGTCATTCAGATAGTCCTGCACCATCGACTCAAAGTTCTCCATGGTTCCTCCACTTTGCAGAATTTTTGCTTGGACCTTTTGAGAACCATAACCAATCTCAGCTAGCCAATCCTCTTCATCACCCGATATTTCTGTTGTGTCTGGTGCAGATGATGCGGTTGCCGGTGTCTTTAACGGCTGAGAGGTCACTTCTGCCACAGCCACAGGTGCAGAAGTGGAGTCTTTTGACTGGGGATGGCCTGCTGATGCTGATGTACTGCCTTTTCCTTCAATTTGCTTCCGTTTTCTTTCAAACCTGATGGCTGACCAGGCTAGCCAACATTTGTACTTTGTAACATCTTCATCGCTAAAAGGAAATAATGCACCGCCTGCCAGAGCCTTTTTGTAGTGTGGATGCAGAATAGTAGCACAAATGTAATGCTGTTCTGAGTGGATCTTTTGAAGACGTTCATCGCCAAGTAGGCGCTCTAATAATTTCTCTGCCAAAACAAAAGCTTCTTGCTTTTCTTCATCTTTTTGAAACTTTGAAGACACCGCCTTCAGTTTGTGCATGCGCAACAATGGGATAGCTTTTCCCAAATTACAGTCCTCCCTGCTGACTGCACGCGTGAAGACCTCAAAAGGACGAAGCATGTCTGTCAGGCTTTTAACTAGCTCCCATTCCGCCGCATTTAACCTCAGGTCCTCCTTCACAGCTGTACCCATTGTTAAGAAATACTGATCGAGTACCGTAAACTGCTCATACAGACGCTCAAGCATGTAGAAGGTTGAGTTCCAACGTGTTGGCACCTCCTGGATGAGTGCTTTCACTGGCATTTGACGTTCATGTAGCAGGCGCCTCAGATGCTTCCGGGCCTTAAAAGAATGGCTGAAATGGTTGCACATTTTTCGGCAGGTGACCACTAACTGGCATGCTGGACTGTCTTTATCCAAGAATTTTTTAACAACCAAGTTTATACAGTGCGCCAAACACGGCACTCTGAAATTGTCACCCAGTTCCATGGCCTTAACCACATTGGCGCCATTATCCGTGGAAACATAACCAATGCCGCGTTTTTTTGGAGACAGCCAGTGAAAGACCTTTGTGTTGAACTCATTCAAAATGTTTTGTGCTGTATGACGTTTCTCCAAGCCAAACATGGCTAGTGTTGCATGTTTCCGAGCAGCTTTAAAAACTTGGTCCAGGTCAGCACCTGCGTTTAGCTTTGCTTTAACCCCCGAAAAAGAGACCCAGTGCGCCACTGGTCCACATGTCTGTTGTCAGATGTATAGTGTGAACAGCACTCTTCTGCAAAGCTGCCCCAATCACCTCCAGCACATCTTCATGTAGTGCTGGAACCGCAACTCGGGCAAAATAGTACCGGCTAGGAACCTTCCATTTAGGGCAGAGCGCTGCCACTAATTCTAGAAAACCAACCCCTTCTACAAAAGAAAAAGGGAGAAGATCCAGAGCTAGCATTTTAGCCAGCTTAGTGTTATACAGACGCACCATTGGGTGGTTGCGGTCATATGGCGCGTCTGAAAACAACATTGTTTTAATGTTGCCCTGGACCATTTTACGGGATGATGATGATGACTTCTTCGACCCAGATACGCTCGCTGATGAACTTTTTCGCATTGGTGTCTCACTCTGTCCCACACTCTTAGTGTGGCTCACAGGGGGTGTGCTGACAGGGGTACTGGGTGTAAGTGAAGTGTGTGACACTTCTTCCTCCTCGTCATCATCAGATGGAACATCAACGTTTTCTCGACTTGCAATTCGGGCTTCCTTGATCTCCTTTAGGTGCGCCAACCATTGGACAGTGTGCTGTCTCTTAAGATGACCTCTCTGGCCTCCAGTCCCATAGTTGATACCAAGTTTACCACGACTAACTGCAAGCTTACAAATGCTACAAATGGCTATGTGTTCCCTTTTTGGGCAAACACTAAAGAAGTCCAAACTGCAGACTTGAAATGTCTGTGGGGGCCGGAGGAGGCGATACTGGTGGTGGTCATGCTGCTAATGCCAGATGAAGTGGAGGATGTGTATTGCTGAACTTTACTTCGTTGTGCACTTTCACCACCACTAATTGAGGTCGAGGTGGATGGAGGTCCCTTCTGGCGAGTAAGAAATATGGAAGCGGTAGGTTGTGGTGTACTAGTTAACATCAATGATTGTGGTGTTCCCATTGCCTTCTCGTCGACTTCATCATCACGCTCAGCAGCTTGTCGGGCTAGGGTCAAAATGTCTGTTTGCTGCATGCCCGCTGGGGCTTCAGTGACGTTAGTGATGATGACTGTGTCGTCGTCGTGAGAGTCTTCAGCAGCAGGAGTATACGCCACTTCTTGTTGAGCGTCATCACACTCCATAACTATGAGAGTTTCGACGACCTTCCTTTTACGCTTAGCTACATTTGTCAGATCATGGTGTGCCTCCTCAACCTCACTCTCAGACGGCAGTGGTGCTGGTTCCCAAGTAAGATCCATATCATCAGACGGAGGTGGGCTTGAAGAAGATGTAGACACCAACACCCTTGATCTTTTCCTTGCTCGGGATGTGGAAGACAATGAATGATCATCGGGAGGAGTGGCTTCCTCGAATGATACCTCGGCTTGATTGTCGATTTCCAGATGTGCCCCTACTTCTGGAGGAACAACTATTGTGGCCACTTGTTGTGCCCCTCCATGCACCTCTGCTTGCTCCTCTCCTTGCGCCGTCTCTCCTTCCACATGTACTTGGGCTTGTACTTGCACATGTGATTGTTGTTGCGGCTGTGGTTGTTCAACACTCGTCAGATGAGTTACAACAACCTGTGTTGATTGAGGGACATTGCTGCTACTTTCTTGTGATGAGCCAACATCACTGGTCGATGGTGATTGAACAAGTAGACTGGCTGCCTCTGCAGCACTCAAGGGCTTGGACTTAAGTTGGTGTGGGGGTAGTGGCACTGAGCCCAATGGAGCGGGGGTGCTGCTCCCAGCTTGGTCCCCAGCAGATCCTGCTGCTGCTGCAGGCGTACTTTTTTTTCCCAAAAAATGTGGCCGGCGGCACACCAGTCTGCTTGGTAACTTGCTTCTTCTGCTCCTTTCTGGCATCTTTCTTGCTAGAGGAGCTACGGGGAACTTTTTTTGGGGCCATCTTCTTCAGATGTCACTCTGAACAGCAGGCCGCAGTTGCACAAGTTGCAAAGTTGTCTGTGGCCACACGTGACGTTGTGCTGCACACACCGCAGCAGGACTTCTTCCTGGCACTGGTGGTTCTCTTGTGCACCTACAAGCAATGGAAGACAGAGAAACATCAGTTATACACCCCAAAATGTCGACAAAAACCACAAAATTCAGCACAATCCCAGCCCATCCATGGCCTCAATGGTGTTTAAATTTAAGAAGACACACCACAGAAAGACTAGGCCCATGCACCACTCACTACCCCTAGGCAAAAGGCCCCACCAGCAGCCCCCAAAAAATGACAAAAAACACACAAAATTCTGCACAATCCCAGCCCATCCATGGCCTCAATGGTGTTTAAATTCAAGAAGACACCCCACAGAAAGACTAGGCCCATGCACCACTCACTACCCCTGGGCATAATGGATGAAAGCTAGGCAAAATGGGTGCAGGCCTCAGACACTGCCTCTCTTCAAAATGGCCCCTTGAACCCCAAGCACATGTTGCCTGTACCAGCACTCAACATGGCCACCACCACCACCCACATGGCCAGTCCACATCAACAGTACACCCCAAAAAAAACGAAAAACACACAAAAATCACCACAATCCAATGCCATCCAGGATGTTTACATTAAAGAGAGTGAGACCCCACAGGCAGACTCAGTCCATGCACCACTACCCCTGGGCAAAAGGCCCCACCAGCAGCCCCCAAAAAATCGACAAAAACCACAAAATTCAGCACAATCCCAGCCCATCCATGGCCTCAATGGTGTTTAAATTCAAGAAGACACCCCACAGAAAGACTAGGCCCATGCACCACTCACTACCCCTGGGCATAATGGATGAAAGCTAGGCAAAATGGGTGCAGGCCACAGACACTGCCTCTCTTCAAAATGGCCCCTTGAACCCCAAGCACATGTTGCCTGTACCAGCACTCAAGATGGCCACCACCACCACCCACATGGCCAGTCCACATCAACAGTACACCCCAAAAAAAACGAAAAACACACAAAAATCACCACAATCCAATGCCATCCAGGATGTTTACATTAAAGAGAGTGAGACCCCACAGGCAGACTCAGTCCATGCACCACTACCCCTGGGCAAAAGGCCCCACCAGCAGCCCCCAAAAAATCGACAAAAACCACAAAATTCAGCACAATCCCAGCCCATCCATGGCCTCAATGGTGTTTAAATTCAAGAAGACACCCCACAGAAAGACTAGGCCCATGCACCACTCACTACCCCTGGACAAAAGGCCCCACCAGCAGCCCAAAAAAACCGACAAAAAACACACAAAAATCTGCACAATCCCAGCCCATCCATGGCCTCAATGGTGTTTAAATTCAAGAAGACACCCCACAGAAAGACTAGGCCCATGCACCACTCACTACCCCTGGGCATAATGGATGAAAGCTAGGCAAAATGGGTGCAGGCCACAGACACTGCCTCTCTTCAAAATGGCCCCTTGAACCCCAAGCACATGTTGCCTGTACCAGCACTCAAGATGGCCACCACCACCACCCACATGGCCAGTCCACATCAACAGTACACCCCAAAAAAAACGAAAAACACACAAAAATCACCACAATCCAATGCCATCGAGGATGTTTACATTAAAGAGAGTGAGACCCCACAGGCAGACTCAGTCCATGCACCACTACCCCTGGGCAAAAGGCCCCAAAAGCAGCCCAAAAAAATCGACAAAAAGCACAAAAATCAGCACAATCCCAGCCCATCCATGGCCTCAATGATGTTTAAATTCAACAAAACAGTTGTATCATGCACCCATAACCAACCCTGGTCCTACTGGATACTGTGGCTACCCACAATATATTTTATTTAATGTTCTGAAAAAGTTCCAAAATTGTAGTTGCAGCAACTGTAATGCCCCAAACAAACTTACTAATGAAAGTTGATTTCTAATCCAAATGTGATCCAAAGAAAGTCTAAAAGGCCTCAAATCCAAATATCCAGCAGCACCCACAAAAAGTAATCTTTCCAGGTCAAGGTCCAAATGAAAGTGACCAGCACATGAAGAAAGCACTGGGAGGAGCCTGCTGGACAGGAACAGGAAGTTGGAGACTGTGGGGCACTTCCTTCCTCCCCCCCCCCAAATAATGGACTCCTTGCAAAAAAAAGTGCAGGCAAATGTGAACCTGAGGAGTGATTCTGATAAAAATCATCATTTTCTGAAGGTTTATGCTGTTTGCTGGTGGATTTCTTGTGCAGAATTGCAAAATCTCTATTTCGCGAGTGCGAGATTGTTCCTGCCCGCCGCACCTACATGTTCGCAATTGCGAACTCTCGCGATGCGTGCTGTGCAAGGTGGTGGCAAGCCGCGATTACGTATTCGCGGCCCCAAACTCCCGCGGGATTCCGCAGCAAGATCCAAAATGGCGCAGCACTTGCAAAATATCGAGAAAAACAACTCGGCAACGCTGAATGACGGAAAGTGAACGCCGCGCGCCACGCTGCGCGCCGCAATATTGTATCACCAAGCAAAAAAATCCGCCGCGTGCGGATTTTTGGCAAATTCGCGAGAGTTTGCGGATTGCGAATTTGCCAAAAATCCGCAAAATCCGTGAGCGGAACGGATTTTACGCCCAAGCTTAGGCGCTGCCCGATGTGACCGCCGGGTCCCCGGCGGTGTCGTCGCCGCTCTGCTGCTGCCTAGGGTTCCAACCGCGCACCCCTGCGTCGACTCACCACAGGGTCGCGTCTCCCGGTCCGGGGGCCTGCCGGGTCACCTCCGCCGCCGCCGGTATGACGGGTCACTTTCACCGGTATTGGCGACGACCCGGTCAGCCAGATTTCTAGAGCGCTACGCCGGCGCCAACCCTCCGTTTCAGTGGGAAACACTCGCCAGTCTTGCACTCCTTCGAGGGGTGGGCGACTTCCGTCTCCTCGTCGGACCGCCCGCCGGCGGTTGGCGTTCACCTCCGGATGCCTCCAAACTCGAGGCCCCGGCTCTGTTCTGCGGTATAGGCCTCACCGCCACCGGGAGCAACAGCTTGGGAACCACCTCTCCGACACGGCGCAAATTTCTCCAGCGTCCTCCTGACACCCCCGGCTACCCTCCTCCGTCGTGGAACAGGCTCAGACGGGGGGGAACAAGGATAATCTGGCGGATAGTCGATCGGCGGGACGGAGCTCACCTAAGCTGCGTCCGCCATGCTGGCTGCCTTGGCCACGCCCCGGGCCAGTGTATTTTAAGGATATTTTTCAAGTCACCTACTTGTTTTGTTTCTCTTCCACATGCTGTACTTGGTGGATGGACATATTAATTAAAGCTCTTTTCCATTGGACATTGCCTGAGTGCACATTTTCCTTGGGAGCAGACAAGAAGTAGGAGTGTTTGCAAAGTGAGTTCTCACCCAATAGTGGTGAAAAGCCACTCCAGATCCAGCGTAGTTTCAACATTTTACTATGGCAGGAAACAAATAATGCATTTTTACCTTGATCACATGATTTATATAGATAGATAGATACTTACCTGTGCAGTGTCAATAATTTGGTCTATTATATTTTTTTAGTTGATATTTCACATTTATAAACTCGTTTATTTACCTCAGATATTTTTGTCACAATATTTTTGTATCACAGTATTTTTTACCTCAATATTATGTCATTGAAGTGCAGGGACAGTACCCCCTGGCCTACCTGCAAGGCATCACCACCAGGGGTGAGCATAAGGTAGTTCTTGCTAATGTAAATGACTCGTAACTGCTGAAAAATTACTCTCAATTATGCATTATTGTATGAGAAGCGTAATCCAGTATTTAGCACGATTTTCCTAGTGGAAAACGCACCCTTGCATCCAAAATGGGCCAGATGAAGCATTTTGTGCTAGGAAAATAGGACTAAATGTTACAGGAGATGAACAGCAATAGCCGACAGCTGTTCGTACAATCTTAGTTCATTCTTCCTTTGCTTCTTCCCCAAATTACTCTTAATTACTCAAGCTGGAGTAATTGCACCATTTCTGTAATTTCAAATCACAAGAGTAATATCTAATTACTGAATTTCTCCAGTGAAGTTAAATGTTCATCCAAGCCTAATCACCACCCACTTCAGTCCAGACTGTCAGATCGCTAGGGGTTTTGATTTAAGGGGAAGCTTCCTTAAAGAAGCAAATTAGTCCCAAGTATGTACTTTCATCTCCTGCTTATTGTAAAGAAAGTGTTTCCCTTGCTCCCTAAAGAAGATCACTCATCCTTAGTTGTAATGTGCAATCATGCAAAACTGGGCTGCTGTAATTGCTTTTATTTAGGGCTCCTTAGGTTGAACCCCTACAATACGTCTAAATCTTGGTCAAGGTAATCAAATGATTGAGGAAGTTCAACTGTGCATCCATTACCTGCACAATTAGAATAGCTGACCTAAATGAACATTACAATGTAAATGTCCCAATGGCTCATCATATCTAATAAGGCCAAGTGACATCACATTGACTCAAAATGTAATGCAATGGGGATGTTCCTTTAACCGCATGCGTGCGGCATGATTTCCGCCCGCACGCTGACAATTTGTAAATCCCATTATTCATGACGAGCTGGGCTCGTCATGAGCGTGCGAGGAGGCTACCTCATGACGAGCCCAGCTCGTCATGAGCGTCGAAGGGGTTAATATTCAAGTCCTAAAACTGTGCAATTGAATGCTGCTAGGAACTTAACCTAACATTATTTTTTCTAGTAATCCCAGAATGGAACCGGGTTCTGGTAATATTTATATTGTGGGTCACTAGAAGCCATCTGGATGAATGTGTGCTTTTTTCATAATAAAATATATATAAAAATATATATTCACATACATTTAAAAACAGAAGATTTTCACTTGATAGACATTCCATTGGTTAGTTCCATAGGGGCCACAGATCCCAACCATTAGAGTTTCCTCTTGACCTATATATACATATAACAAACTGTTTTTTTCAGGACACTTTCTATGCATATGTAAGTCAGTTTTAAAGTATGCTTGCCTCTTAACTTGGCACCCATTTATCTTAAAAATTATTTTTGTCCCCTAATGGCAACAATCTACTAGTGATGGAGTGGTTATGGGGAGGAGTGAGCTAGCACCGGATTGCCTCCCGGGCACTACACAATGAGGCATCCATGTGCTCACTTACAGACCACCTCATTAACATGTGGGACATCATAAGCGATGGACCTGGAGGGATTCCCTCCCAGGAGGCGAAAAGGGAGATGGGATAAAAGCATGCCAACCACTCCAAACCCTCCCTCACATCATTCCTCCCACTCCAGCAAGAGACTAACTGAACCACGAAGTGAGGATTGAAAGGGGAGGGTCTTGGACTTTTTTCTTAGCCTAAATCAATCCCAACCGACACACATCTCTTACCTCTCATGCCATCACTTGGCAGAGGTGCTCGCCCTCACTCCCATCCAACTCATCCCAAAGGGTTGTGTGACGGAACCACCCATGTAATTAACACACTTGAAAGTTCCATGTGGTCTTCACCATGCAAATGGTCTTAACCACGGCTATGCCTTTACTACATATGCCTTTACAATGCAATATGTGTTGGCAAGGCATGTAGGGCAAAGACATATGCGTGGTTAAGATTTATCAGGTATTTGTAACCCCCTGACCTCTGCCCTTCGCCTTGAACCCTAAAGCACCCTCAGGCCAGAAATCTGCCCAACCCTAGCCCCCTCCTTGAGCCTCAAAACGGTTTTCAAAGCCCCAAAAAGTGCCCTGATCCCTGCCCCATACCTGAGTCCTAAATCGGCTCCCCAAACCCCACCCTGAGACCTAAAGCAACCCCCTTCCTCCTGAAAACCAACCCATCCCTCTACAAGCACTTAAAACATCCCTGCCCTAAGCCCTAAAAAGTACCTCCATCCGTGCCCCCTGCCCTGAGCTCTAAAACGGCCCCCCAAGTTCAAGCACTGAGACCTAAAACCACCCCCTCCCTCCTGAAAACCAACCCCCTCCCCCTGAGCCCTAAAATCTTCCCTGGTCCCCCAAGCCCCAAAAATTACCCACCCCCGCGAACCTGAAAAACTACCCAGAATCCCCCCCCCCGAGCCCGAAAAACTTCCCCAAACCCCCTAAGCCTTAAAAACATCCCCAAACCCCTGAGCCCTAAAAACTACCCCAACCCCTCAGCCCTGAAAACAACCCGATCCCCCAGCCTTGAACACTACCCCCACTCCCCCAAAAGGCAGCCTCAGCTCTAATGACCTCACAGCTTCCTCTCCCGAACCTTCTGCTTCCTGGGCCTGCCAGTTTCAGCAGCAATTCCGCGCACTGCCTTAACCTTGCATATGCCTGGTTAAGGCATATGGATGGTTAAGGCAAGCGTGGTTGCTCTTGCATTGATCGGACACGCATGGCTGAGCCCTCTTTGTTCGACTATTTCCTCCCCTAAAGTTATGATTGTATGCCATATCTGACGTTACAGAGGGATTTGAAAATCCACTGCAGAATTTATTAATCCTGAGATTTTTGGAGCTCAGATTTAGACAATCTACTTCAGGATTCAAAGATCCTACAGCCTATAAAAGTCGCATCCAGACTGTGGTCATTGCATGGTTTTCCTCCATGCTAATGACAGGAAGCCTCGGCTTGGACTCAAAAGTCCACCTTTGTTCCTGGCTCTGTAGATGAAAAAATCTTAAAGTAGGATGCTGATTTTTTCTTCTCAATGTTTTCTGCTTGTGGCACATCCTCAATCTTCTTAAGCAATGTCTCTTCAATGAACGTCCTCACATCTTTGGAGTTCTTCAAAAAATGTCCTTACATCCTAGGAACTCTTCAAACTCTTCCAGTGCTGTCATCACAATCCTCAGGTTAGTCATTAGAGTTAAATATATTTGTTTGAATTCTGAAACTATTGCTGGATTCTAAAACTGCCCCTTGCACCTACACACTGGAACACTGTCTCTCCTAAGTTGTACTGAAACAACTGTCTATTGGGCCTTCACAAATCTAGGGTTAGCCTTTGTTTCTGTTTTCTGCTGCATGTTATGGAGCATTGACCTTAACCAAAATAGTGTGCTCCGTTTTTAAATCAACGTGATGAGTAGAAAAAGAAACACCTATGCTCCATCACCCTTGGAGGCAAGAAAAGGAAAAAAATTGTTTTATACATAACCCTCACCCACTCTAGTAGTGGCATGCTTCACCATCAGGTTCACCCTGACTCCTAAAGAAGAGGGCGGTGCTCGACCATATTTCAGGGAGCTCTTTGGAGAAGTCTTGATTTGTAGATGTAAATATAAAAATTCCTCATTTACCCCAAGGCATCCCTTTATTTGCGAGGTGAGTGGGAATGGTTAAAAACTATGAGAAGGGGAAAACAGGATGTTATGGTCCTATGACCCTAACATAAAAGTGCTGACATGTTTCTGCCCTACTTGATTGGCCTAAATAGATACTAGGAATTCTTCAGGCCGATACTAAAGAGAAAGAGATCCCCTAGTGTTGCACCCATACAAATATTGTAGGGGGATATGTAGTGAGTTACAGATAAGCTTCAGCATGCAAAAAAGACAAATGTACTTGCTGTGTTTAGGAAGTACCTCAGCTCTTAATTAATTTTACTTATCAGGGGCGGTGAATGTAGGCCCTGAAGTTAAACTAGCATCAAGGGTCTCTATCCACAGCTAACCTAGTTGCTTGCCAGCTCTCCCTGGCTGGTGAATGGAGCATTATCAAAAGTGTGTAGGACATCGGAACAGGACCAGTCTCACAAAACTCCTTTGGCTGTAGAAAAAGGTGCTGTCTCATTGATATTTTGAGTGTTTAATAAATTGCATCTGTTGCTAAAGTGATTATTGGGTATTTTCAGGGCCATATCAGTTTATGTAGCATTCTGCCATTCATGCCAAATCATTTTAAAAGAAAAACTGCTTGCTATTGAAATTGAGCTTAACAGTAGCCTTGTGTTCTGCTTATAACAAAAGATCCATCACTTGTGAGAAGAGACTTCAGAGAACCCGAGAGAGCCTCCATGAATCACTGACAGAATATCCAAGGTCAGAATATCGGCCTACAGAAATATCAAAGCAAGAATATCGCAGTCAAGAATATTGACATTCTTTCTACATTATGGTAACTACACAAATAACCCCAAAATAATATCGATGTCAAAAATATTGTTGTTAAAAATATCGTTTCCTATTTAAGTTAAAAACATAGGGGCCCATTAGGATGTCGGGCGGATCGCCTCCGCCATGCGGGCGGTGGCGATCCGCCCGACATCCTTGTCCGCCCGCCACCCATTCCCCCCCGCCATATTACTTTGGCGGGGGGACCGCGGCGGACGGAAAGACCGTCCGCCGCTTTTCCGCCCCGGTCGCCTTGCGACCGGAGCGGAAAAGGTTTAATATGGTGGCGGTGTCTATCAGACACCGCCATCCATATTAGTATGGGCTTTGGGAGATGCCTTACCATGGCGGCAATGCTGCCACGGAAAGGCAGGGGGTCTTCACTTTGGGGGCCCCCTGTGGGCCCCCATGGTGAAGGCGAGGTGGGGGGTGCTCATGGGGGTACCTGTGGTACCCCCTGCATTTGCATACACAATGCGGCAGGCACCGCGCGGTGCCTGCCACTTTGTGTATGCAAATGCATTACATGCATTTTTAGCATTGTGGCGGGCGGTGCTGAGAGCACCGCCCGCCACAATGTTAAAAATGCTTCGGGCACATCCTAATACCCCCCACGGGACCCCCGCCTTTATGGCGGGCAGTCCCATAATCCGATAGGATGGCGGGCGGACTAAGTCCGCCCGTCATCCTAATGACCCCCATAATGTCAAATTAAGTAAATAATACATATAATTAAAAAAACTAATATTTCAAAATGTTTAACAATTATAAGTAATTTATATAATGTAAAAATAAATTACACATATATATATAATATATACTTAATATTTTTTTGTTTTTATTTTAATAACTTATAAATTGTTAAAAAATATCTTATACATTTTAAATACATCTATACACATAAAACAATAATATAAATAAAAATGTAAATAAATATATATAACAAATTAAAAAAATTAACATTATTTTTAATATTTTTTAAATTAATTATATACTACATTAACTAAAATAATACAAAAAATATTAGATAGCGGAGGGAATAAAATTAAATAGTCCGACTCCAAACAGTGCAACAGTTGGGAAAGTGTTGAATAGCGTAAGGATACAAATGAATATTCCTACTCCAAACAGTGGAACAGTAAGGGAAATGTTGGATAGCGTAGGGGTAACAATTACTATTCCCACTCCAGTGAGTGCAACAGTAGGGAAAGTGTTGGACAGTGTAGGGGTTAAAATTATCATTCCACCTCCAGTGAGTGTAGCAGTGTGGAAAATGTAGGATAAAGTAGGGGTTACATTTACATACTTATTAATTAAATATGTTTGTAAAATAAATAACATATTAATGATTACTTAACAAAAAATAATAATAAAGACCAATAACAATAAATTAATATTCACTTAAATAACATTAAATTACTTCCCACCCTATTCCACCATGAATACGCAAACCGCTGCACATTAAAAAAAACACAATTCATTTAATTATCAATTAATAAATGAGTAAAAAGTAATTACCAATTAATAATAAATGTACAATAAATTACTTATCAATAACAATAAATGAAAAAGTAATCAATTAATAAAAATTAATTGCCAATTAATAATTATTTAAAAAATAAATTAAAAATCAATAACAACAAATAAAAACATATTATTTAATAATAATTCAAATACTTCCCACCCTATTCCCCTATAAACCCACAGCCGGCTACATATAAAAAATAACATTATTAATTTAATTATCAATTAATCAATTAATACAAATTCTTTACCAATTAATAATTAGTATAAATCAATCAATTAATAACATCGATTACCAATAAATAATTAGTTAACAATAAATTAATAATCTATAACAATAAATAAAAACATATTAATTTAGTAATTAAAATTAAATTACTTCCCACCCTATTCCCCTATAAACCCACAAAATCTCTGATACTAAAACGCAAAATTTACATCTTTTTTGTTTACTAATTTCTAAACATTTAATACATATATTTAAAAATAATAAAAATACATTACAAAAAAAGTTAAACATACATATAAAATACATAACACTAATATAAATATCGATATTATTAACAACTATATTTTTGCTAATGATATTACTTACTTCGATATTACTTAATTCGATATTACTCACTTCGATCTAAAAAAACCGATATTACTTACCTTAAGGTCGATATTCTGGTCACCGATATTCTTGACATCGATATTCTGGCCCTACGATATTAAAAAATCGATATTAGTGTACGTCGATATAAAAAAAATCAATATTTTGACTGCGCACCAGCCTCCATTTGACAAGATGAGTGGTATGACTACAACTCACCAATATCTCTTAAGTGCCTTCTCTCATATCTCTACCTGGCCTCTCTCTTTCGCCAAGATTATTGAGCACAGGAGTGCATACTTTCAACACTGTCAATGGTAAAGGAGATGGGTGGGATTCATGTTGTTCCTGCAGCAACATTTGGATTTACAGGTTATTGATAACTTGTTTCTGACACTCATAATGCTTCTCTCATAGGGGTCCATTACAATGACAGGCAGATCGCCACCACCCTCATGGCGGTGGTGATCTGCCCGCCATTATACTCCGCCCACATGCAATTTACCCCTGCCTGATTATGTTGGCGGGGGTAACGCGGTTGATGGGAAGACCGTCCGCCACTTTTTCGCCCGGTCGATGAATCAGCCAAGCCGAAAAAGTTTGAATATGTAGGCGTTAACTGTTAGACACCGCCATCCATATTATAATGCATTTGGGGAGCAGCCTTTCCATGGCAGCGTTTTGGCCACAGAAAGGCATGCGGATGTCACAAATGGGGGCCCGTTGTGGGCCCCCAGGATGTTCTGCACATCGGGGGTACCTATGGTACCCCCCTGCATTGGCACGGACAATGTGGCAGGCACTCCACGGTGCCTGTCACCTAGTGCATGGCAAGGCACGACGTGCACTCCTCTATTCCCACCGCCCGCCACAATGCTGGGAATAGAGGAGGCATCCTAATTGCCAGTGGGGACCGCCTCACCACTGGCGGCCGGTCCCAACACTGCACCCGCCATCCTAATAGGCCCCATAGTGTGAAGCTTTGTGAGATGAAGGAGCTAAATATATATGACCTCAAAATTCTCTACATCTCTCAAATGTTAATTTCTTTTGTCATTTGGTAGACCCATCAATCAAACAAAAAGGGATAGGAGAATTGCTTGTGAATAGTCCTACCACTGGACAGCATTCAAACCCATCATTTTTCTGTTCACTATGCTGTGTCAGATGAGACCCAGCCATATGTAAATCAACCTTTATTTATATATATATATATGTAGATAAACCTTGGTTTTGCTCCAATAGTAGCAGTGGAGCTCCATATGCCACGCCAGGTCATCCAAACAGTGCAAAACCAGTTTTGGATTACTTGTGTTCTAGTTCCGGGAGGACCTACCTGGCAGTACATGCTAGACGGTTCCTATTGGAGCGCAGTCAAGACTGATTTGCATATGGCAGGGTCCAAACTGAAATGGCTTGGGGGTGATAACTGTTAAACTGGGATGTTGTCCGGAGGGACTGACAGTGTCTGAGATTAATTCACACAAACCATCCTTAACCTTGTTGTTGTTGCAGTTGATACCCTAAGTGTGACTGGTATGCCCAGGCATTGGTCCTGTGCTCAGTGTACCAATGGAACCAGCCTGCACCTGACTGATGTAGCCCAAATAGGACAAAACAATTCTTGAGTTGCTTGTGTTCTGGTTCACAAAGGTACTTGATTGGCAGTTTGACTGGACTGTTCTTATTGGATCAGGGCTAAAGCTGATTTGCAAATGGATTGGTCCATTGTGAGAACACAGATGTAGGTCAACTGGGGGAATTACCACATTTTGGAACAACCTGCTAAAATCAGACAAAAATAAAGTTCAGCATGTTCTCCTGAGCAGTCCACAAGGATGAAGGAGCTATGTAAGCTTAGAATATGTAGCTGTAAACAATGTATCATTGTATTATGTTTCCTTGTGGGCACCATGGTAATATCTTCCACCAATAGACATATAATCTAAGCTTGCATTTTGCTTTTAATTGGTTTTCAACATTACCAACTATACTGCACCCAGTTAATCACCTATTGGCACGACAAACGAATAGAAAACAAATACACGTGTAGTAACCCCATATTCAGGAGACCTATGCAAACACCGATGAGGGTCATGCTTTGACTGGTACATGTTCCTGCAGAAAGGCGACTGGGGGAAATTGCAGTGCTTTAGAAACAAAGGCTACATTTCTGACAAACACCTTGCTCAGCTCATTCTCATGACCAGGCAATCAGGGCAAGGGAGATATGTCCCTCAGCAAAAGAAAACTTCAGATGTGCAGATGTTGAAAATATGTGGCTGTCAATTTCTGATGCAGTCTGAAGGAGATAGGTGCAAAAAAAAAGACAAGTACCCTAAACTAGAATTTTGCTTAAAGATGCTTTCCATATTTCCTGGCTATGCTTTGCCCAGGTAATCTTGCACCCAGCAAAAGAAAGCTTAGGATGGGTGTCTTTTGAAACTGTATGTTTGTGATATGCTGGCATAGGTCCTAAGGATGATACCTGCAAAAAAATCACAGGTGTTCTAGACCAGTATGTTTTGACTTTGAGTTGCTTTCCAAACTTCCTGAGTGCACTACTTCCAGTTGATCGGATGTGGTCACCCAAAGCCCATTGAAAACCCCTATGGCTGGTGCTTCCATGCACATGTAAATGTAAATGTACAGGAATTTATATAGCGCAAATCACCAAGCGGTTTCTAAGCGCTTGCTTAGGGAACCCGTCCTGGTATTCCCCTGCGAGATAACCCCGGCAGGGTATCCGCAAGGTGAAAGCCAGGCATCCCGCCGCGAGGGGCCGTTGTGGAGATTAAGCAAGCTATTGCCCAGAGTCGCAGAGTGTGAACCCGTGAATCGAGTAGGCACCGGAGCAAGAATTGTCGAGTCCATGGACATTTTTTTAGGACTCAAGACCCCGCCGAGCCGGGAATTGAACCCTGGTCCCGGGCTGACCTCTGCTTCCAGGTCTGCCTCCTCTAACCAGTGAGCCACACTTCTCCACTCACACTTCACATGAGACCAAGGAGCGCACAGACGTGGGTCAGGTCATAGCAGGCATGTGTTCTTGTGTGAGATAAAGTAGAGAATTGTTTTCTGTGTTTTTTAAACAATTGCTAAATATCTGACAAATTTCACGAGCAGCACATTCTCCTGGCCAGTCAATCAGCACGAGGGAGGTTTGACAACCCCCCCCCCGCCTCCCGCCACTAGTAAAAGAACACTTAAGATGTCTAGATGTTGGTACACATATGTGTTAGACCAGGCCCTTTCTGAAGGGTCACACCAGATTTTTCCTTCCTTTGCTGAACCTGTTTTTGGCTTTTAGGACTTTGTGCAATTTTCTCCCGCTATCCAGTGGTAAAGGGCTTGTGATCTCCCTTGAAAATATGGTAAAATTGGCCTACATCTGATTGGTACATTTAATTAAACGTATACGTTCTTACTAAATGGTACTGAATGTACCCAGGTATTGTAAATTAAATTCAACTAGTGGGCTACATTTGCTACTCACTTAAATAGCCCTGTGTAACAAGTAAGGATTCAACCTTTTTTTTAATACTTGTAAGTCATCCCTAATGTAGGCCCTAACCACTCCTAGTGCAGGGAGCTTGGTATTTAAAAATTAGGACGTTTTTTAAATACATTTTACATGTCTTGGCAGTGAAAAACTCCTAAACTCCTTTTTTCACTGTTGTAAGTCTATCCTTCCCATGGACAAACACTGAGTTACCATATTACACTTAATACATGTTAACTTCAGTTTGGGCACAGATAAAGCTATGTTTCTGCAAATGAAGTGTAATCTTAAATCCTCTTTAATAGTAAAGTTGGATTTTAAGATTTTATTCTGAAAATTTCCCTTTTGGAAAGTTGCAATTTTTCTGCCTAAAACAAATGTGCCTTTCTGTCAGTGCACAGGTTCACGTGACAGTGAATGGATCTCCTGTGGTGTTATGTTTATTCCTTCCAGAAATGGAGAAATACGTGCCTTGGTGTGGGGCAGGGTATTCCTCTCCTGATACTCAAAGGAAAGGGTAGCCGCAGGCTATGCCCACAACCTTTGTCACTTCTAAGGACTGCCTGCCCTGCCATTGACAACTACAGCTTACACCTAGGCTGGCCTGCCATTGGTTACCCTGGACCGTTTGGAGCCAAACCCAGGACAGGGCAATGGTTAGACAAAGGAGGCATTCCCTACCAACACACTGAGGATATAAGTGTACCCTTCAGAACCTCTCATAAAAACACTCCTGGACCAGGGAAAGATTCAGAAGAAGGGCTGCCCTGCTGTCTGAAGAAGGAAAACTGGCTCTGCTTGCTTTGAACCCAGGCTCCCTCGAAGCGACTCCAAGGGTCAGTTGCCTGATCTGCTGATTGAAGTAAAGAGATACAACAAGCTTCCATAGGCCTCCCTGCAACTACCCAGCTGACCAGCAACAACTGGGCCTGCCTGGAACTGCCTGAGTCCTCCTGCTGGCCTCCGATCCCTGAGAGCTGGCCACCACATTTTGGACTCTTGGCTGACATCAGAGTGCACACCTCCTGAACTAAGATGTAAACCTAGAAGTTTTGGGATCCTCATGACCACAAAGTAGTCTCTTTTTGCTAAACAATTAGGGGCCCACTACGATGTCGGGCGGATCGCCACCGCCATGGTGGCAGTGGCGATCCACCCAACATTCCTTTCCGGCCGCCACCCATTGCCCCCCCGCGATATTACTATGACAGGGGGGACCGCGGCGGATGTAAACACCGTCCGCCGCTTTTCCGCCCCGGTCGCATTGCGGCCGGGGCGGAAAATGTTTAATATGGTGGAGGTGTCTATTAGACACCGCCAGACATATTATGATGGGCTTGCAGACATGCCTTTCCGTGGCGGCAATGCCGCCACGGAAAGGCATGCGGGGACTCCCTGCGGGGGTCCGTTGCAGGCCCTCTGGGACTCCGGGGGTGGGGGTGCACATGGGGCAAAGTGCAGCATGGCAGGCACCACGGGGTGCCTGTCATGTTGTGCTTTGAAATGCACAATGTGCATTTTTACCATTGCGGCGGGCCGTGCTTTCAGCACCGCCCGCCGCAATGGTAAAAATACAGGATTCGCCTGCCAGTATGGCGGGCACATCCTAATGGCCAAGGCGGGACCTCTCCTCCTATGGCGGGCGGTCCCGTTTTGCACGGGGATGGCGGGCGGGCAAAGTCCACCGCCATCCTAATGGACCCCTTAGTGTCTGCAACACCATCCAACATCGCCAGCAACAACCACTCTTTGCGTCATCAGAGACCATCAGCGTCGATTGCCAATGCAAAGCTCCAGCATCAACCAGCTCTTTGTGCCACAACAGTGAGTGTTGGCGACACCCAGCCTGCCCTTGTGCCAATAACCTTCTCGTGGCCCTCACCAATGCAAACCTCTACATGCAACTTGTTGTATGGACTTGTACTTGAGAAGGTACAGATCTACTAGAGGGTTAAGCACAGGTTTATTTAGTGACTTTTGCTGTTCACCCTGACAAGGATTGTGTTTATTATTTGAGTGTCAATGAATACAGCTATATTTGAAGCCAACAGCACCACGCCTTGAAAGTTTCTATTTTCTAAGTTGGTAAATAGCAGTGCCTCACCACTTAAGGCACCAGTCAGTCCAGTGCTGAAAATTAGGGGGATCTCGCTGGATCCAAGTTCCAGCAGTTACTTCTGGTCTGAGATCCAGCCGACCCACGGACACACGCTGATTTTGTCCTAGTGTCATTTTCCTACACAGACCTTAATTCAGCAATGCCTGCACATTGTCTACATTCTGTTCGGAGCAGCAACAAGCAGACGGCGAAAAGGCTTTCTTATTTTTACTAACCAGCAAGGGCCTATAACTAAGATCGGCACCGCCAGCAGTTTACTCCAGTTCTAGTGGGCGGTTCTTTGGCGTTCCCAGGGCGGTGCCTATGAAATAGGCACTGCAACGGAAAGGTTAAAGACAGTACCTGCACAGCATAGACTGCTGGAGTCCATGTCGTGCAGGTACTGGGGTGCCCCCCTGTGTGCATCCACATAGCGTTAGGCACCAGGGGGCCCTACGGCACCTCTCTGCTACGGTTTTCATGGTGGACTCACTGCCAGAAAAACTGTGGCAGAGAGGAAACTCGTAATTTGCTTGGCGGGACAGCTGCAGTCTCGCCAAGCATATTACAGCCTTAGTACTGCCACCCAACTGGCAGGGAAAGGTGGTTCCTTGGCAGTTTGCAGCAGTTGTGAGGGTTGGAGAGGCCCCAGAATGGCCTGACCACCCTAGTCATAATAGGGCAGCCGGGAGACCACCACTGTGGGCCTGCCAGTCTGTGGACCGCCAGACTCATAATAGGGGCCTTAGGCCTGATTTAAAGAACCATCAGCACTCCTTTAGTTCAAGAATCATCTTGACTGTGTGCCAGCTGGACACCTCTTTACTTGCTTCTGGGCATACCACTCGCCACCGGACTAAGCCTGCTGAAACCCAGTCCTGGGGGGACTGCAATGAACGTGCTCACCACAACACTCGTGCAGTGGGGTACTCCATCTCCCAGCAGCCCTAGCGGTCACAATCTCCCGCATCACAGCGTCAGTGCCAGGAGGTGCTTTAAGAGCGTGCCAGGGCTCCCGCGGCCCGGGAAGCCTCTTTACTTGCTTCTGGGCATACCACTCGCCACTGGACTAAGCCTGCTGAAAGCCAGTCCCGGGGGGGACTGCAACGAACGCGCTCACCACAACACGTGCGCAGTGGGGGACTCCATCTCCCAGCGGCTCTAGTGGTCACACTCTGCCGCGTCACAGCGTCAGCGCCAGGAGGCACTTTAAGAGCGCGCCAGGGCTCCCGTGGCGCGGGACGCCTCTTTGCTTTCTTCTGGGCATACCACTCGCCACCGGACTAAGCCTGCTGAAACCCAGTCCCAGGGGGGACTGCAACAAACGCGCTCACCACAACACGCACGCAGTGGGGGACTCCATCTCCCAGCGGCTCTAGCGGTCACACTCTCCCGCGTCACAGCATCAGCGCCAGAAGGCACTTTAAGAGCGCACCAGGGCTCCCGTGGCACGGGACGCGCACGGGCGTGCCCGGGCCCTGGCGGGCGCTGGCTTGCCCGTCTGCGCCCATCATAGCCAGGTGACGACAGGGCAGGGCCACCCCCTGTCACTTGCCGCCTGCCATTTACAGGAACGAACCGCACTGGACTGTGACTGCTTGCAAAGGTACTTTTAATCCTCTCCTTAATTTGTGTCATAATGGGCAAGCGGAAAACTGTGGAAGGGCCGGGGGGGGGGGGGCTCCAGGAACAAACTCTGTTCAGGGCCGCAGGAAAGCTAAGAAAGCAAAGAAGAATAGCAAGAAAACGCCTTGTTCCCATGTTATGGATAGAATTGAATCACTTGTAGAAGAATGTGAAGGCATTTTAATGGTGGACTCTGCCTTTAGGCACTGACGTCCTGACTGACCAATCCAGCAAAGTTAACGAAATCGAGATTCGTGCTCAGTCAACACGTCTACGCATACCCGAAATGTTCTCTAAACCGTCTCAGTTGAAGCCATCTAGTAGTAACATTGAGACACCTCCAAGTTGCCCTATCCCAGAGCTTGTAAACTCTTGTACTCTCAGAAGCCCCTGATGCCCCCAGCACAGTCCACCCCATGTCTCCTGGAACCCTCAGTTGCAGTTTGCTCTAAACGCTTTCTACCTACGAGTATTGACCCAGATACGGACACACTTGCTGATTCAGCTATTGTACTCCCACCAGAAGTACCGTCTCATTTTCAGATGGAGGGGATAATTGTACCTGGCGCCAGTGGCCCGATGTTAATATCATTGATAAGTCTTCTAACTACTCAGGTCAGAGACTTGAAATCCTTAGTCTTAGACCTAACAGCAACTGTCAAGAAATTGACCTTGCAACAGTTGCAATCTAATTTTTCTGTAAAATCGCACTCCCCAGAGGTGCCGCCAATTGGCACCAAGCCTGCAAGTGTCACAGGCCGCTCACAGCCCCGCCATACACATATTATTCCATCCCACCCACCCACGGGCCTTTCTACGACATCGCCTTTGCTCCAAAATAGTAGGCAAATAAGCACCCCAATCGATTCCAGCTGTAACAATCTGACTACTTCTATAGTAAAGCCTCCCTTCCATACACCCACAGCACCTGTACAATACTCCCCAGGGCCTTCTATTCATCTTAAGAAGCAGACGGTGTATATGGTGAACGTTCCCAAATGCTTGGGTCAAGAACAGGGGGACTCACTAACAAGGTCATTCGCTGGATCCGACATGTT
The DNA here is from genome assembly GCF_964261635.1 of Lissotriton helveticus. Taxonomy (NCBI): domain Eukaryota; kingdom Metazoa; phylum Chordata; class Amphibia; order Caudata; family Salamandridae; genus Lissotriton; species Lissotriton helveticus. The sequence goes on along the minus strand of NC_136071.1, from coordinate 640,227,030 downwards.
AGAGGGTGTCGATCACTAATAAGAGAGGACATCCTGAAAGCCAGGAGGATCTCTGTCTGCAACCAGCCACTAGATACAATTGAACTTACACTAACCTCCCCCCTATTGGTCGAGGGCCTGCTGGCTCTCGAGTTTAGGACCGGCCCTCCCAGTACATCGGACATCCAATTTAGATCATAGGCATAAACACGATGACCAAAACTTCAGGCTGTAATTCTCCAAGGGGGTCTGATTTAAATGAAATTGATTGACTAACAAATGCCTTGCAATCTCCCATCAGGAACTTCTCAACTCAGACTCGGGCCTTTACAGATGCCGAACCTACCAATCTTCAGAGTACATATGCCCAGGTGATAACATCAAATCCAGACCCACTATACAATCCTAACAGCGTCATTACTTCCGGGATCATAGTCCCAAGCATTAACATACACCTAGCAGTATGTAGCACAATGGGATCCAACCTTTCCCAGGTCACACTAGAAACTAAACCAGGAAGGTCCAGTTCTAAGATTCCAAACTTTAACATCTTGTCTTGGAATATAGCTGGCTTTTTAAAGAACTAAGGTCCAGATGTAGGTCGCCAATTACCGGTCGGTGTTACCGACCGGTATTTGGGAATTGGCATGTAGGGGGCATTTTATTTACAGAATCGGTATATTTACCGATTCGGTACATTTACAGAATCGGTAAAATACTGAATCGGTAAATATACCGATTCTGTAAATCAAGATGTAGGTGGCACTGTAATCGGTGCCACAGGCCCTTACCGAATCGTTATTTACCATGGAATACTATTCCATGGTAAATAACGAATTCCAGTGTACATGCACATCTGTGTATGTACACCTGTGCCATGTGGCACACAGACATGCCCTAAGGGCATGTATGTGTGTCACATGGCACACAAGCCAGAAACAGGGGTGCAACAATGTGTCAAAGTGACACCCTGTCCCCCTTGTCAATTCGGTAATTTTACCGATTTGGTAATTACCAAATCGGTATTTGCTATTGAATCCTATGGGCTTAAAGGCCCATAGGAATCAATGGCAAATACCGATTCAGTAATTTCCGAATCGGTAATTACCGAATATTACCGATTCTGTATTTTTACCGAATATTTTACCTACATAGCAATTACCGAATTGTAAATACCGAATCGGTAAAATTCGGTATTTACCATTCGGTAATTTGATATTACCTACATCTGGGCCTTAGCTCTTCCTGAATGGAATAATTTCATTGAGACCCATGATATTTGTATCTTTCAGGAGACCTGGAGTTTGGTACCCCATCGTAAAGTAGGTTTTTCTACCTACTATATCCCGGCAGTCTTAACAGCCTCAGGAAAGGGGCGGCCATCTGGTGGCCTACTGATCTGGGCCAATATTTCATTGGATTCCACACTCCACCAGATTGATTGCAAATGTCCTGACCTTCTAAGAGTAACCCTAAAAGACAACAAAAGGGGGAGGACACTAGAGATCTTCAACATCTACGTGCGTGGAACAAGAGGCGGTGCGCAATCTCCTATAATTGCGTGCCTGGAAGCTGAACTCTCCCGCTGCCCCCCAGATTCATACATCTTGGTAGCGGGAGACTTCAATTGCACATTAGAACCCCTTGCCGTAGATGACATGTTAAGCCTAGATGAGGACGATGCAAAGCAGGGAGTACCCCCATTGAATTTACCCCCTGTAAAAAAGTGGACCCAATTAGCGGTCCAGTTGAATTCCCTATGCCTAGAATATGGGCTAAGGGCAACTAACGGGAGGTCACAGTCCGATCTGATAGGAGCACACACATTTAATAGGGTAGGCCACTCCTCCAGGATCGATTATATCTTGTTAGACAGCAAGCTCTGGAGCCACTTAATAGATATGGTGGTATTGCCAACTACTGACAGTGACCACAACCCGCTATGCCTATCACTCAAACCACCATGGCCTCCAAAGCTCGGAAACTCAAACAAAACAGATTTAATGCAGACAAGGGAATTAATTCCCTCAAACTCTGGTAGGTACCTTAAATGGAATAAAGTGCCTTTGACGAGTCAAAACTATCGGGTATTAGAGCCATCTTAACTGACGTTGATGACTTAAAGAAGATACCCCTAATATACGAGAACACCACTAAAACTTTGGGTACCTTTTTCTACACAAATAGTAGGAGACACAATTTGCGTAGTAATTCCACCGACACATGGTACACGGCATCCTGTAGGTCCAAAAAATCTACACTGATAATGGCTGTCAAAAGCAAGTCTCCTTCTAGGATTTTGACAGCAAGAAGGGAATATAAGGCGGCAGTCCTTAAAGCAAAAAAAGAATGGGAGGAGCAGCATTGGCAGGCACTATCAGCTGCCAGCCAGGGAAAGGATGCCAACCTTTTCTGGAATCTGCTCAGAAAAAAAGACTCACCCAGATAGTGAGCTTATTACTAATAATATCTCAAGAAAAACTTGGTATGACCACTTCCAGAGCCTATATGGCGACGAAGAGGCAGTCACTCTAGACGGTCCACCAATTGACCCTAAGGCGGCCTCCGGGGACTCTACTAGATACCCTTTCACCGAACTGGAGGTAGAAACTGCCATTCGGCGAATAGTCCCGGCAAAAGCAGCAGGGCATGATGGTCTGCCAGGGGGCCTTCTTCGAGCAGATCCTGATATTTGGGCAAAATTCTTATCATACCTAATTAATGCCATTGATAGTGGCTTCCCGATCCTAGAATCCTGGAAGGGGGCCAAAGGGGTACCCATTTATAAGAAGGGGCCAGGGACAATCCTGCAAACTACCTCCCAATAAGCTTGATAGACTCGATCCAAAAGGTGGTAGGACGTGTCTTGTTGGAGGGAATCCTTGTATGGGCGGATGAAAACGAAGTCCTTTCGAATTACCAGGCGGGCTTTAGGGCAGGTATGGGGACAATTGAGCAGGCGTTCAGGCTACTCCTCCTGTATTGGAAGGTGGTCAGAATAGGCAAAGGCAGTCTTTATCTCGCTTTTATCGACCTAAGGACTGCCTTTGACCTGGTCCCACGTGAGCGCCTGTGGCAGGTCTTGGCAGAGCAAGGGGTTCCCAGGTACATCTTGAATATATTGATTTGCCTTCATGAGGACAATTATTCCCACGTGAGATGGGGGTACAAGGGGAAAAAACAGCTCGAATACCGGTGAACAGGGGAGTCCGCCAGGGATGTGTGCTAGCTCCCACCCTATTCTCTTTGTACGTGAATGGGGTGGTTGAATACTTACAGCAAACACCATCTGATGCCCCATCCCTGGCTGGCGAAAAAGTTCCAACACTCCTGTTCGCCTACGACACCCTCCTCATCTCAAAAACCCCGATTGGCCTGCAGACCCTTCTGGATAGCTTCCAACGGTTTTGGACTAGTAGAGGGCTGTCCATCAACACCCTGAAGACTAAGTTCCTCGTGATTTCATCATCATTCCCTTCTATTATGCTCAACATACAAAACTTAAAGTGCAGGGGTTGGCGTCGCACGTTATTAGCTTTGAATTAGCCTATCGGTTTGAAAAACGGTGAAATATATTCCATTTTCACTTGTGTTCTGTTAATTATGGTAACCACACGAGTCATCTGAATAATTGTTCTACAAGTTAATGAATGTCAGGAGTGGTGACATATTGCCCTGCGCTATAGACTTCACATGAAGCATTAAATACAAAAACATAGGCTAAGATGGCCGCCGTTTTCGTCCTGACTTTTCGCAGTCCTCTAACGGCACTCTTCGGCTTCTACCCCATGATTAGCCAAAAAATAAACTTCGCTCGTGATCTCATCATCATTCCCTTCTATTATGCTCTATATACAAACTTTAAAGTGCAGGGGTTGGCGTCGCACGTTATTAGCTTTGAATTAGCCTATCGGTTTGAAAAACTGTGAAATATATTCCATTTTCACTCGTGTTCTGTTAATTATGGTAACCACACAAGTCATTTGAATTATTGTTCTACAAGGCAATGTATGTCAGGAGTGGTGATATATTGCAATTATGCACTAAGGGATCAGTAAATACAGGGGTATGTAGCTACTTTAAACATATTACAAGATGGCCGCCGTTTACTCTTCGTAAGGCAATAGCGCAATGCCTTTACTTTCAGCTCGGTATTTTGGCGCGCAAATCACAGGTGTGATCGCTTAAACCAGATTAATACCTGTATATAAGGACATGCACAAATCGGGATGTTCGAACACAGCGACCTTGCGGGTGTTTCGGCGGGACGTAGGCTTTGTGGATGGGCGCCGGCTGTTTTGAATACGAACGGTAAGACTGATGGTCCAAAACCCCTATTGGCTTTTGATTATGCCCATGCGCCTATCTTTTTGATCAGCAGTTGTTTCATTAGTGGTCCTAGGTCTATCACTGTACACTGGGCATCTCTATTACCAAAGACCAAGGGGAAGGATTGCTTAATCTGATGAGCCTTAGATTAAATATTTTGTTAAAATAAGACTTTCCCCCAGATTTGTTCTTATGGTCTGTAGATCTAATTGTAGGTCTGAAGTAAAATCCCACAGAAAGGGGTTGCCATCACTGTTATGTTCCCCCAGATTTGTTTTTATGGTCTGTAGATCCAATTGTAGGTCCGAAGTAAAATCCCTCAGAAAGGGTTTGCCATCACTGTTGTGCGCCTACACTGTAGGTCTGTAGTAAAATCCCTCAGAAAGGGGTTGCCATCACTGTTGTGCGCCCACACTCCAACTAGGTGTTAGATCGCTTTTTTAGCGCTATACTATGGAACATGTTTTTTAAATCTCCTATACATGAAAAATACTAGCTGGTCATTTAAGAAGGGCTTGTTCATGCAAGTTAAGGGGATGGACACACTGTAGGGTATCTGAATATATATCTATGATCCCTCAAGTTTTCACTATATTAACAGCAAACACCCTCTCTGTTTATTCTCTACTTGGCAGGCCTACTGGAATACAGTGCCCACATCCTCTTCCCGGGGACCTATAGGACCTTTCTGTCCCCTGATATTCTGTTAATACTACAGGTAAACTTCTCTGTTGTAAAGCCCCTTTTACATCCCATCCTCAGTCTTTATCCACTTATGCCAATTCGCTTATACATATCCCTTATGTTTTTCAGAACATGTAAAAGAACTATAAACATATTAAGTTGTGAGAGCGATCTTTGCCTACATTCAGGAATTCCACTAATCCTAGTCCTGAACAAGTACATGAGTATATAGTAAGTTGAGATAATTCTTTGGCCAGACTCCTTAAGCGTAGGATCTCCCTACTCTCTCCGTCACTTTGTAAGTTATTGAATATGATCCCGTCTCTACTTTCCCTTGTGTCCCTGGAGGTACAACCCTGTCTGTTCCATATTGGATGAGAGAAAAAAAACAGAAAAAAAAAAAAATTATACACACCAGAGTGCACAATGGATGATTGAATCTGGGAAGACGTTGTCCGGACTCTCTGTTGCCTGCATATTTTCATTCTAAAGGGGACAGATCACATTTACAAAAGGTAACCAAGTCAACCGCTTATTTTCTGTTGAATGAAGGGTTTTAAATATTGCCAATTCTGTCTCCCTTTATCCATCAAAAGAGTAAAACCCACTGGGCAGTTCTCAGCAACAGTCGACTTTGGAAATACTCTCGAGCTAATCCCTCACACCATACTGTGTTCCACTTCTGGTCCGACCCTTGTGGTGCCCCCACGTTTTTATCTTCAGTTTCTCCTTGCCTTGAGAATCCCATTTACATGAAGTAATTGGTTCAGCGGATACACCTTGAGCTATGTTTGCTTATTGCCAATGAATTTCCAGTGATAATTCAAGTATCTACTAAGTTTTCCCTGTTAGCATAAAATGTAAAATATTCAGTGTCTGATTAAGGATTTACTCCTCTATAAATGTAAATATTGTATATATAATCACTTGTACATAACTGTCCATGTACATATAGGCCCCTTTCCATCATGCTTTCTGTGGGTAGATGTTGTTTGTTTGCACAAGCTCCAATGCCTATGTTTTAGCATTTTTTTAAAAATGGTTTGTAAATTGTGTATGTTGTTTAAGTGTTTGTTACCTTATGTATATATTAGAGTAATCATTTGCTTGTATGTTTTTACCGACAGCCCTGAAGAAGTCCCAGCTTGGGACGAAACGCGTCGGCTGTACATTGTATTGAATAATTGAAAATAAAGACTACTTGAAGAATAACAACATCTCGCTAACGAAAAACATTCTTTTTTGCTCATTAATAACATTTGAATCTGTTTATTGCTTTTTGTGGTGCACCTTTGCGGTTGTTTGACTTGTATTTGATTCCATAAGGAATAGGCACAGTGACGATGGGTGCCAGTCAGTGTGCACACATTTCCCTTTAGTTTCTTTAGGGTTATTTATTATTTGGGGTGAAAGGTAGTCAGGTGCTGGCACTAGGAAGGGTCCATCGTTATACCTTTGGTGTTTACTAAGTTCCTTACACTTAATCCACCTAGAACTTTCAGGAACCCTCCATTGCTAAACTCTGTCCCATTAGAAAGGGTAACCACCTTCGATTATTTCGGTATCCGTATTTCCGATTCTATGAACTGGTCACCACATACGCAGAAAATGCTTTTTTCCCACAAAAGGGTGGTGGGGTCAATATTAAAAGAGCACCACTCTTCTATGAGCAGACCAATTTCCCCCGCCCTCACAATTTATAAGGCCAAGGCAGTAAGTTTGGCCCTTTTATGGCGCCGAACTGTGGGGTTTTTCTAACATAGACCAAATTGTTAAATCAGAGAACAAGTTCTTAAAAGATCTAATGATGCTCCCTCAGAGGATACCCACCAAGCCTCTCTTATATGATTTAGGCTGTCATTCGGTCAGGGACACAGCAAGACTCCGCCCACTCGTGCTGTGGGTACGCTTGTGGCAGACTCCGGAGCTATAGAGATATACAGCAGGGCTAAGGGAGGTAATGGACATGGGCGGGTGGCACAAGGTCCATTGGCTCAAAAGCATTAGGAAACTTCTGCATGACTTGGATCTTGAAGAAGAGTGGGGAAATAGAACTGCCCCGCCCAAGGCAGAAGTTAAGAAGCTGTACTGGCAGTGGGTTGCTAAAAACGATCTGCTTAACGCAAGAATAGGTAGGCTCACAGAAGAGTTCACGCAGCACAAGCTTCTTATACGCTATCAGTCCTACCTAGATCTTATACAAAAGCCACATGATAGAGCCCTCTGCTTTGAGTTCAGGACAGGCACACTTCTAACGAGCGAGATGACTGCCCAGTGGAAGCCTCCCCACCAAACCACAGCTTTTTGCCCAAGCTGTGAGGTTCCCACTGAGTCGATTGCACACTTCATGTTTTTCTGTCCAGCATATAAAATCTCAAGGGGGTGTTGGCTGAAACTAATATGTAAAGAGCTGGGCACTGGCAGTCACCGAGTTGCACTGCGCATCCTAAAATCAGACACTCTGGATCTCTACACCTGTGGACTAGCCAAATATCTTAAATGGGCGTGGAGCATTAGGAGCAAAAAATGAAGGCTAACCTGAAGCATGAGATCTGAAAGTGGACTGTCTCCTATAATGTTCCTTTCCTTTGTATCATTGCGTAGTTGCACTTTTATAACTATTTATTGCTTACCGGTTTCCGAACTGCCCAATTTTAACACTTTTTTGTATATTATGTATTTTTTTAAATGTGTATATTACGGTATATTTTGTATACTTTTTATATTGGATTGTACAGCTTTCAAGATATTTATTTATCGAAATAAAGCTTAGGAACTGAACTGAAATATTACCTAGATGCCAATGCAATGGAAAGAAACAAAGGCACATATCTTATCACTTCACAAGTACTTAAAAGAGACACTATGATTTCAACCCCCTATGTACCAGATGTGTAATAAAGCTAGACTGATCTGTGTGTGTGAGTAATCAAGATAATAATGATTTAAATAACACCTATTCATTCTTTTATTCATTCTGTTATAATGCTACTCATCCCAATGTAGGTTGTCAGAGCGCTTTACATCACTCACAGAGGCAAAATAAGTAATAAAAGTGTGTAATTCAATGTACAGGAAATGTTACATAAGACAATGAGGCGTATAAGGTTTAGGAATCACATATTGTCCATACTTGTAGACATTAAGGGGCTGATTATAATGTTGGGAGGAAAGGCCCCTCCCGACAATTGGAATCTCTTACACGGCGTTGGAGCCCTTCTGACTGACTGGGTCTGTTTACATTCTGACCAACCCTTTATGATATTCGTGGTTGGAAAGTAAACTGCACGCTCATTCTGAATCAGTTCCGACCGACTTGTGGAGTACACTTGTCAGTTGGAATAGCATCGTACACCCCTATGGACAGCGTTTGTGACCTCGGGCTTTACAATGTCTATTTCCAACAGCTTTTCTCTGTCTGCCTGTCCGACACAAAAAGGCTGTCGGAAGTGACTTTGAGGGGCCCTGGCTTGGTCCATAGCTCCTCGCGGCCTCTGGTTGAGGCAGAGGCAGTACCTAAGGGACCCCCTGTAAAACCCTGCACTGTGTGGCAGGCACCGTGGGGGCGACAGGGTGCAGGGTTTCCCGCACACACCCCATTTTCCCGTAGGAGCCTGTTTTTGCTGCCGGTTCTCGGGCAGAACACACGCTCCCATAGGGAACAATGGGACAGAGACCGAATGGTGTTCGGGCGCATCGTAATCTGACGCTCAGAACCGCCAACCCCAAAACAGTCTGTCCCAATTCCGAGTCAGTGTCGGGCAGAAGCTTTCCACCTGACAACATAATGAGCCCCTATATTTTAATTGTGAATTTTTAGAAGAAACAAAAAATCAGGATGAACGATGTAATGCAGTGATTATGGTTGTCTGTATTGACTAGACTTTGTTACTTCCCATAGGAACCCCGCCTTGCAATCTTAGAATAACAAAATATTGAGAAAAAGAGCATAAAGGATTGAAACCCATAACTACAGTTTACATGCACCTCCTTAACGCCAGTAAATAGATCACTGTCCTATATTAGAAGGATTGCAATTTATGAACTTGACGTAACAAAATGATCTCAGTGTCTAAAGCAGTAGCCCACTTAGCTATCTACATAATATACAAATCTCTGCTCTACATGTTAAAGAAGTCACAACTGCGACTGGACAAAACACAGAACTCTCCCCGAACTGCGTTAACCGCTACAGTTATCTTACTGCTATTATAATCCCCTCAAAATTGCTTGGCAAACAAAGATCTCTGCAGAGGCATCAGGTGTCTTAACTCAATAAGACATTTTGTAATAAACCTTCGTTGTCACCAATTATATAAGCTAGAACACATTTGCTTTTTTCCAATTTCTTTACAGCAGTTTTTTTTTTAAAATAAATATTTAAGTTGACAGTCAGACGCCTCTTTTGATGCTCCGCCCCTTATGGCTCCAACCCCTTCCCTCGACCACACATTGACCCTCATGCTATAGGTCCCTGGAGTATTTTCATTACTATTCTAGTCCAAGGCTGTCCGAAACTGTGGCCCCACTGCTCACTTTATGTGACACAGCCCCGCTCTCACAAGGTGATCAGTACAAATGCCTGTTTAAGTATGGTGCAAAATTGCAAGGCACTATTGCACAATTGCCCAGCACCAAGTTAAACTTGCCTTTCATCTGTGCAATTTACGTGATCTGACCTTAGAAGTCAAATCCTGTGTAACGTGAAGGTCCCCAATTCAAATACAGATTAGTTTGCCAAAATCTTTATTTCTTGACAAATACATTTACAATAACATTAATACGTGAATACTCATAACATGTGGAACTTGTCAATAAAACGCTTTGAAATCCCAGCTGGAAATGAAGTATTGTCCAAGCTGGCTAATCAACGCCATTATACCTTGTGAACTTTGGAATTTGACAGCTAGTGTGTCACATAAAGTCAGTGTGATGATACACGGAACAATCGCTTCTTTGAAGAGCAATTGCAGGCTGAAACCGCAATTCGCCTCTTGTATGAAATTCTTAACCTTCGTATGGAAAAAGTGAGCATTTGTTAATTGCATTTTCAATATATTGATCTGACAGAGAACAAACGCAGCGCTTGAGTTGTTTCGCAATCCGCGGTCTGCCGGTCATTTCACCCCAGGCCATCTCTATGGAAACAGTGTGAAGTGAAGCGGACCATCCGGCTCTCGGCTGGACCCCGCGAGGCAGCGGAAGAGACGCGTATACCTCAAGTCGCCCTAAGCAGCAGGAGCACATTTACTTGGCTTTCCTGAGTGTCCCCTGCAAACAATATCAAATCCTATAAATAAGTCAGTTTTGGTTGATGTGGCTGGAACGAACCGCGCTTCCAGGGCACGCACCTAATGGAAAAGCTGCTTCTCTTGAGATGAGACCAGAGCCCCTGGATAAATAAAGATTAACTGTATTAATAACGTCATTTTTGTTGGTGGAAATGAACGTACACACAAGTGTGACTTCCTGAGGAAGCGCCGGGGCGTGCAGGCTTCACGCAACAGCTGGTGCAATCTCCAGTTTAGAAATTCGAAGGCTAGACTGTTGGTTTAGTCGCTTACACATAAGTGACCCTGTCAAAATATGGCAATAAAGTGAGCAATTATAAAATACATTATACTACAAAACAATACCCATCCGCAGAAACCGTGCAACGTCGGTACGTGTTTGATTTATCGTCAGCATTAAACACTTGTTAGGCAATTCACTAATTGGATTATAGTATGTATTATGTTAACAAGTTAATTATTTTATATGGGCATTTTAATGGCATGCTTGAGGTTTTACAACTCACTATTTTTCACTTGCCATCAGAACATGGGAAATAATAGGATGTGCCTCATATGCATCAGAAACAAAAAATAATATTTTATACGGAGATCACCAATTACAAATTAAGGCAGACTAATATGGCGAGAGACCATAAGATGAAGTTGAAGGTTGCTCCATTGTACTTTCTTTGCTTCGTCAGGGGATGTAACACAGGCGCCTGCACCCCAATAGTACAGGGGGGGCTCACTCTTCAAGAGAGCACCTTTAAGCCTCAGGCCTATGAATATGCAAAATATGTAGTAAACCTCACCATGTTATGTGGTGGCTAGCCCTACAAGCTACTGCGCGGTGGTTAGCATTTTGTGTTGCACCCAGCGATCGAAGTGCATTAAATAAAGTATGGAGACTGTAATTCTGCATGCAATGAGGCAGGGGTCAGTAAGTGTGGGGGTGGGGCCATCGTCCACAAGAACAGCATCAGGGTCTCGACTAGCACCGACGACGCGCTCAGCACCGCCAAACACATGCATTTCCAGATCCACACTGACCCCAACTCCACCCTCAGAGGCACCCTAATCTACCTACCCCCCCGGACCCCGCCCCCAGTTCAGCGACTCCATCAGCACCACGCCCTGACCTCCACCGACTACATCCTCCTCGGAGACCTGAACTTTCACCTTGAGAACAACAACGACAGCAACTCCACCACCCTGATCGACAACCTCGCCATCCTCGGACTGAGGCAACTCGTCACAACGCCCACCCACTCCGCCGGCCCTGCCTTCTCCTCAAGCCTGCACGTCTCCCTCAGCCACACCACCGAACTACTCTGGACCGACCACCGCTGCATCCACTTCACCTTGTAGAAACCCACCACACACCACCGCACCCAATGGATCCCCCGCCGCCGCTGGAGCAAAATCACCGAAGACCAACTACATGCAAACCTCACTCTCAGCCCACCCACCGAACCCTCCAACACCGACGTCGCTGCCCACAACCTCAGACGCTGGATCGAGGACTGCGCCAACCCTCACCTCGCTGAAGAAACCCCCCCCACAGAGACACCAGCAAGAGGGCCAGCTGGTTCACCCCGGAACTCCTTGATTCCAAACAAGCCTGCCAGAAACTAGAGAAGAAATGGCACAGTGAACAAACTCCGGACAGCCACGCAGAACACAAGGACGCCGTCCGCAACTACCACCACCCCATCAGGACTGCCAAGAAGACCTCCTTCAAAGACCGCCTCGACAACAATGCACACGACAACAAGGAGCTCTTCAACATCGTGAAGGAACTCTCCAACCCCAGCTCCAACACCAATGACATCCCGCCGTCGCAAGCCCTGTGAGACTCCCTCACCACCTTCTTCCACCACAAGATAGCTGACATCCACAACAGCTTCAACACCCAGACAGCCCCAACAGACAGAAACACAACAGACCCTCTGCACACCATCGACCACGTCCCCTTCCTAGCCTGGACCAGCGTGAGCGTCGATGACACCATCAAGACCATGAGCACAGTCCACTCCGGCTCTCCGTCAGACCCATTCCCGCACCACGTCTACAACAAAGCAAGCAGCTCCATCGCACCCCACCTACGCAATGTCATCAATATCTCCCTTGAGACCGCGACCTTCCCAGAGAGCTGGAAACACGCCAAGATCAACGCTCTAATCAAAAAACCCAAGGCAGACCCAAGAGACCTCAAGAACTTCTGACCCATCTCTCTGCTCCACATCCCGGCCAAGGTCATCGAGAAAATTGTTAACAGGCAGCTAACCCGATACCTCGAAGAAAACAGAATCCTGGACCCTTCTCAGTCAGGGTTCCGCAGCAACCACAGCACTGAGACCGCCCAATCACCCAGGCCTTCGTCAGTAGCAGACTTGACTATGGAAAAGCCCTCTACGCGGGAGCCCCGACCAAGCTCATCAATCGACTACAACTCATCCAAAACGCCTCGGCACGACTGATCCTCGATGTACCACGACACAGCCACATCACCCCCCACCTGAGAAACCTGCACTGGCACCCCATCAACAAGAGGATATCCTTCAAGCTCCTCATCCATGCACGCAAGGCACTCCACAAGACCGGACCAGCCTACCTCAACATACGGCTCTCCTTCTACACCCCCAACCGCCAGCTACGCTACGCCGACCTCTCACTCACCACCGTTCCGCGCATCCGAAGAACAACCACCGGCGGGATATCCTTGTCCCACCTCGCCACCAAGACATGGAACACCCTCCTACTGAGCCTACGACAGACCCAAGACCTGCTGACCTTCAGGAGTGTTAGACCTGGCACCTTGGCGTGAGTCTCCCTTCCACTTTTTTCTACTGTGCCTCATGTGTTTTGCTGGTGTTAGCTGCTCAGAGCACTGTGCCACTGCCAATCAGTGCCACAGTGCAATTGCTCCCTACTTACAAATGTGTGTATTGATTGACTCCCATGATTGGGTTATTTGGTTTACTATCAGACCCCAGTAAAGTGCACCAGGAGTGCCCAGGGCTTGTAAATCCAAATGCTGCTAGTGGGCCTGCAGCACTGGTTGCGCCACACACAGAAGCAGCCTTGTAAAATGTGTCTAAGGTCTGCCATTGCAGAACCTGCGTGCAGTCTGGTACTGTCATGCTGACTGCGCCAGTGCACCCACTTGCCAGTCCCTAAACCTTCCCTTAACTTCATATTAGCCACCCCTATGGTAGGCCCAAGGACAGGGTGCATTTTAAGCATAAGGTAGGACAAGCCCTGATGTGTGTGGCATGTCCTAATAGTGAATTACAGCCAATTTCGTTTTTCACTATTGTAAGGCTACCTGTTCTCGTAGGCCAGAATGGGCTGCTAGAATTATCACACCCCATAATCCTAGCAGACTCAGGGAACATGGTAGAAATTCGAGATTGATATGCCTGAACTCAGAATAATAAAATACATCTTTTAGCAACGTTTATTTTAATGTTCTGTGTTTGAAAATACCACTTTTAGAAAGTTAGTATTTGCTTGCCTAACCATTTCAGCCCGCCTCTGCTCTGATGTGTATCTGCTGTCTGGTTTCTGTGTGTGACAGGGCTGGGTAATTCCAGGAGACAGGCTGGGGCTGCCAGGTGGTGAATAGGGAGATTACACCAGGATGGGTGGGAGGAGTGACACTTGACTCTGAACAGGGCTGTGCTCTGCCACCTCAATGCTGGCTCCACCCCCTGGGGAGCGTCTGATGTCTCTGCCCTGCACCTTGTGCAGAGAGAAGGGAAGACTGTCAACAGAGTACTCCTGGACTGTACTTGTCACTACAATGCTGGCTCCACCTCCTGATGAGCGTCTGATGTCCCTGCCCTGCACCCTGAAAGAAAAGCCAGAGTCTCCAAAACAAAGTGCTCAGGGACTGGACTGGATTAGGCAAAGGCCCCCTTGGCCTTAAAGAACAAAGGATTTTGGTATAAAGATAGGAGCCCTGCTCCTTGGAAATCAGATCCTGTGTATGCCAAGAGGAACCTCTGCCCGACGAGAAGGACCTGGAAAAGCTGCATGGAGGAGTACTGTCTCTGACCTGGGAGACTGGTCTGTGGTGGGTGCCTTGCTGCAAGAAGGAGAGGAAAAGACTGCAGTGACTTTTGAATCGACGTGCTTTTAAAACAATCTCCAAGGGCTTGTGTGTGAGCTTGCCCCCTGAACTGAGCCCAGGACCATTGAGCTCTTCTCTTGCCTTCAACCCGAGCAGCTGGACTGCCTGTGTCTGTGCCCCACTGAAGCCGTCGCGAAGTGCGCCTCGCCAACCCTAAAGCCCATGCTGTGTCGGCCCTGCCCCGTGTGACTCCGCTCCTTTCTCAGCCGAGTTCGCACTGTGTCGCCTCTGGGCTGCCCCGCACCTTGCTTCACTTTCCCCCCCATTCGAGCCGCACCGCCACCGCCTGCAGCCACCACGGACCTAAACCGGCACGCCATCCAGCGAGGTACGGTTCGTATGTCCTAGTGTACACAACCGCACCGTGCTATCACTCTCTGGGGGCGCACCGCACTAACCAAGCATTGTGTACTGGCCGCTGCGTGCCTGGGAAACAGCCTGGGAAACAGCCTCTGAACCGAAGGTACGGCTCGTACTCCGTGACCGCACTAGCAACCCGCATCACCTGCCCCGCTCCTCGAGGTCCCCCCGCTCTACGCCTCGCACAAAGATGCCACTAGAGCCAGGGCCTGCCTCAGAGAGGAGCCGCCAGCATAGTGTCGTTGCCTCTACGTCTCGGACACCACCTGCGAGCCGGACTCTGCACCAACAGAAAGGTACTGTTCTTCTGACGCGCACCACAGTGCGTTTACCCGGGCCCAGGAGTCTGCAACGCTTTGTTTAACTACTTTACTGAGAGCATCTCCAACGGTGAGAGTCGGACAAGATTGCGCACAGCGCTCAGACCCTAAGAACTTCGCATTTTGCAACCAATATCTTATATAATTGCTAAACGAGTATTGTGGCCGGAGTGGAGAACGTTATCTGGGTCTTGTATTAAGTCTGCTTAAAGTATATATATAAAATACCTATTTTTATATAAAAACTCGCCTGGTGTCCATTTGTAGTGTGTCATCTGATTACTGTATATTGTCACAAATGCTTAACCCATAACGCCCTGAAGTTTAGCCTTGTCTGCTCGCGCCACACTGCCTAGAGGGTGAGCAGGTTTTATTTTTAGGAGTAACACATAGATTCATCAAACTCAAATTCTGCGATTCCTAAATTGCGAGAAATAGCGAATCGCAATTTAGAAATCGCAGAATGGGATTCAAGAATAATTGCGAGAAAAAAAAGCCAATCGCAATCGGCCGCAGTCGCCGATTGCGAGTTTCTGAAACTCGCATAAAATTCGCAGAATCGGCCAATCCCCTTGTTGAAATTGCGATCTCGCAAATTGCGAGATCGCAAAAACGGGAAGTCGCATTTTGAGCACAGTGATAGCATCACAACCAGGAAGTAGGCAGTTCCCACCCTCATTCTGCATTGTGAGCCTGAAGTGGATGCAGCATTGCTCAGAGCTTCACTCCAGAGTACCTCCAGCTGAAAACCAGGAGATACCCCTCTGCAGAACATGCCACAGGAAGCTGCAAGGGAAACTTCCTCAGGAAGGAAAAGGAAAATTAAATTTTCCGAACAAGAACTAGAATATCTGATAGATGGAGTGTGCAGGGACCACAACCGCCTCTTTGGCAAGGACTCCAGTAGGGTGCCAGAGGCGGACAAAAGGAGGATTTGGGTGCGCATCCGCGCAAGAGTAAATTCTGTGGGGGTGACCCAGCGCTCTGTGGACGATTTGAAAAAACGGTGGTACGACCTCAGAGGGCGGGCCAGGGAGAGGATCGCAGAGAGGCTGGGGGAGCGTGCAGCAACAGGAGGAGGAGAGCCCACTGTCCCACCCAACACCCCACTTGAGGACCGAGTAGAGGGCACCCTGCATCCCCAGGCATGTGTGGGGGTGACCCAGCTGGACTCCTCCCGACACACCCAAGATTCACAAGGTAAGTGTCATGCGACTGCGACCCTGTCCCCTAACAATGGCCATGACCCCAGATGATCCCATTAGAAACCCTAGTCGTACAGCCAAAGCACACCTATTGCATTGTGGGACATGTAGTCTGACCACAATTACCATGTAGCCCCATACAGCCAGACCTGTTCAGTGATAGTCAATCCTGCAGCGAGTCAGGGAATGGTAGCCTGTATGCATGTAGCAACCTTCAATGTGTAAGATACAGGTCATTAATCAACGTCCACTTTACATCACAGGTGGTGCTGAAGTACCCAGTACGGACAGCGATGCCCTACAAATAGAAGACATTACAGAGGACACAGAGGGAGACGGCCATCCATCCACACAACCAGGACCATCAGGGCAAGCAGCCGCACCAGCGGCAGTACGACCACCTGCCCCTGTGGCCAATGCCACCTCAGCACCAACAGGCACACCACAGCGTGTGACTGACACACCAGTGGGGCTGACAACAACAGCTGCAGCGCGAAGACAAACCCGCTGCACTGCCGCTGTGAGGAGCCAGTCCAGTGGACTGCTGAGAGAGTCGCGCAATACCACAACACGTGCTGGCAGGGGGGTGAATGTGCGTGCACCTGGGCTCTCCATTGAGCGCCGTATGCTCCACATCCATCAGACACAAGCCCGACATCTTGCTGCAATACATCTCCAGCTCAACAAGACCGCAAGGAATGTTGGGCAGCTGTCGGACTGGATAGAGAGGATGACGGCTGCAGTGGAGGCCAACACACAGGCCATGTGTAGCCAGCGGGACATCAACCGGCGCAGACACCGGCAGCTGCTGACCCGCCTGTCCGCGTACATGCGGTCCAATTATTTAAAAGGGAAGGCCATCTCCCAGCTTTCACGACGCTCCTTGGCCATGCAGGTGCAAATGGTCCAGTGCTGCCAGGACGTCGCAAGGGCACTGGAACAAGTGACCACTGCCGTGCAGGGTATGCAGGCAACTGGCAATGGCCCGGCGGGTGGGGGGATTACACTAGTGAGCCTAATTCAAGCCTCAGCAGCCAATCCGTACCACTGGTGGTAGCACCCCGCCACAGCACCAGGCCCTCTGCTGCCTCACGTACAATTCCGGAGGAAGAGCCAGAAAGAAGATTGGGAGCGTCCGCCCGGAGGCGCCAATGAACATTTGTACAGTGCCATGAAGGGCCATGCTGCTGCGACAAGCATGCCCTCCTCAAACACATGGGACATATGACGCAATATGGTTCTCATGTTACTGTGTGAGAAATTCCAACTTTATTGTGCAAATAACAATAACAAGTTATCTGTTCAAGTTAATCTGTCTCATGTCATTATTCCTATTGTCATGCATGAGTGTAGTGTTGGGTGAGGGCAGTGGGTGCACTAGAAACAGTTCATTGTGATTTGGTTGCGGCGCCTGTGTCCTTCTGCAGGATTCTCCCCGCGTGCATGATGCACATGTGCAGGTGGGCGGTTGTCCCCTTTCGACTCACTGCCAGAGATCTCGACAGGTATCCTGCGCTTGGTAGCAATGTTGTGGAGTATTACACACACGGCCACGATACGGCAGCAGACCTCAGGCTCGTATTTGATGGCCCCACCAGTCTTGTGAAGTATGCAGAATCTGCTCTTCAACAGGCCAAATGTTCTTTCAATGCAATTTCTTGTGCGTAAGTGTGCAGCATTGTAACGCCATTGCTGTGGTGTTGCAGGGTTGAGGTATGGGTTGAGGAGGTACTCACGGAGACCGTAGGCACTGTCACCTAAATGAAAGGAGCAGAGGGTGAGTGCCTGTTCTGCGCAGCTACATGATCACAGTGTACTATATGGGGGCATGTGTAGTTACCTAGTAGGTGTCCTTCGCCAAAGTCTCCCCTGGCCAGTCATGTGTGAATGCCGCTGTGCCGGAATATGAAGGAGTCATGTGTGCTCCCCGGGTATTGTGCCACTATGTCCGTGATGTAAGTCTTAGCATTGCACACCATCTGGATATTGAGGGAGTGGTAGTACTTGCGGTTGCGGTACATGTATTCCGTTTGTGCTGGTGGGCAGATTTGGATGTGGGTACAGTCAATGCATCCGATTACATGTGGAAATTGCGCAACGTTGTAGAAATGTAGCTTGGTCTCATTCAAGTCCTGTTGGGTGGTCAGGAATGAGATGTAGTGTGTAGCCGGCTCAGCATTGCCTCCAGGAAACTCCTTAGGCAGCAGGACATGGTGCTCTGGGATATCCCCCCTGCAACAACGACTATCCCCTGGAAGCTTCCGGAGGCCAGTAGATGCAGGCAGCACAAGACCTGGACATGGGTGGGCACGGCATTGGTCCTCCTTGTTGGGTGCTGCATCAGGGGGTCTAGGTCCCGGATCAGCTTTATGATCATTGGCCCATTCAGGCGGTACTTAGAGTAAATTTGCTTAGCAGTTTGGCCCAGCAGGGTGACCCGCAGGCGGAATATTCGCTCCTGGATCCTGCTTCTGTTTCGTGCTGCAGCCTGGAGCCTTTGCCGCCTGACCACCATGTAGAGTCCTGGCATTGTGAGAGTCCTCATGCTACTACTGTGTTTCCTTAAGTGTGTTTGTTCAGGACTGCACCTGTGGCTCGTTAGGTTTTTTTTTGTAATTTTTTTTTCCTTAATGGTTACCACCTGCTTTTGGTTCTCCTTAAATTGCGCCTCGCAAATAGCGATTTTTGGCTTTTTCGCTATTTGCGAGTTTTCATGAATAGCGTTTGCGGATATTTAGCGGAATCACAAAATAATTCGCAGAATCCATGGATTCTCGCTATTTCTGATTCGCTATTGGGGTTCCTCCAAAATTCTGCGAATTATTTTGCGATTTCGCAATTTTCTTTTTGCGGTTTCGCAAATTCTGTCTTTTTAACATGATGATTTGCTTTTCTGTAAATTGCGATCGCAATAGCTAATTCCCAGCTATTGCGATCGCAATTTTGCTTCATGAATCTGGCTGATAGTCCCTTGCCCTGACTAGAGGAGAGGGTCCCTGTTTGTCACAAGTACTCACCTGTGCTAACCAGAGACCCCCAAATCTAACATTGGATGCAGCGGTGAGGATTCCGAATTTGCATTTGTGATTTATGTACAGTGATTATTGAACACTACATAGTGAGTTCAGACCAATAGCGCAGCCACATACTGTTGATTTTTGTTTTGCTAAGAGGATCTCCATTTTTGAAAAGTCATGCCTGGCCCAAAGTCTGTAGAGAAGGCAACATCCATAGTCTCTGGTAGAAGTGAAATGGAAGAAGTGGATTGGGAAGAAGAGAGACTGGAGAGCTACTCCCTACATCAACTGAAGGGCTTCTATCAAAAATGTGGAGTTCCCAAAGCTGGGTTTAGAGTCAAGGCCCAATATCACAAGGCGCTGAGGGCCTGGATTGAGTCAAGGGCACCTGAGAATAGGGTGGAAGTTGAACCAACGGAAAGCATCCATGATTTTGTCAGAGTCTTGTCGCCAGAGGAGTTGGCAGACAGGAAGAAAGCCAGGATGCACGAAATAGAGATGGCGAAGCTTAAATTGAATGGGCAAATGGAGCTAGAAAGCAAAAAGATGGCTCTGGAGGAAAGAAAAATCCAAATGGATCATGAAGTAAAATTGAGGGAGATGGAGCTGAAAGCTAAAAGTATGGAAACTACTCCCTCTGGTGGCAGCGCATCGCCAGTGCAGGTAGAGTTAAGGGTGAACATGCCAAAGGATGTGGTGAAAGAATATTTTAAAAATGATGACATAGGGCAGTGGTTCAAGGCCTATGAGGTAGCCATGTCTTCCCACCGGGTCCCTGAGAGATATTGGGGAGTGGGGTTGTGGGGGCGTTTCCTTAGTGAGGGGCGGGACACACTGCTAGATTTGCCCTCTGAAGTTTATAATTCTTATACCCACATGAAGGAAGCTTTGATGACCAGGTATGGGTTAACTCCTGAATTGTACAGACAGAGGTTCAGGGGTTGTAAATAGATTCATGGGAGTACCTATGTTGAATATGTAACCTTTTTCTGCAGAGCACTGGATGGTTGAGTGAAGGGTAGCAAAGTGAATGATTTTCAAGGTCTCTTTGATTTAATTGCATGGGAGCACCTGTCTAGTAATTGTTTTCCTGAGCTACGCCAGCACCTGATTGATGGCAAGCTGACTAACTCTAGGAAGTTTGCTGAGGAGGCGGACCGCTGAGTCAGCACCAGGGTCCACAAGTGTCAAGTGGGAGACTCTGCCAAGGGTGGGCAGGGTCCCCAGCAGAAAAGTGGGGGGGACAAGGGTAAACAGAGGGAGTTTCAGAAGAGGCCCCAAAGTAATCCCCAAGGGAACCAAGGGAAAGGTTCTCAGCCTCTCCCCACCCAGAAACCGACCGGGGCCCTGATAGGTACCCCTGTTCAAAGAGGGCCCCCAAAGTGTTACAAGTGTGGTGAACTGGGTCATTTTGCCAATGACGTGAAATGTCGCCTGTTTGGTAAACCAGCACCCACTGGTGCTCCACCCCGGCAGATGGCTAGTGTAGCCTTTGGGGAGGAAGTAGAAGTCCAAGGTGGGTGGGATCCCGTTCAGATGACCCTGGTCTCTTTAGGAGACAGTGAGATGGTCCCTGAGAACCAACTGCCCTCTAACACTAAGAAATATGGGCAGGTGTGACCATCAATGGCAAAAGGGTAGAGGCTCTTAGAGATACAGGAGCCAGTGTGACTGCAGTCCGGCAGCGCCTGGTGTCTCAGGACCAGGTTGTACCCCATGCATACTGCCGTGTTGTCAATGCTGACAACACTGAGAGTCAGTGTCCAATGGCTCAGGTTTCCTTTGAGTGGGGGGGTCTCTGGTACTCTGCAGGTTGCTGTGAGAACTGCCATGCCTGTAGACTGTTTGCTAGGGAACGACCTGGAGAGCTTCCCTTGGGAAAAGGTGGAGAAGACAACTCACCTGAGGATGGTGGGTTTGCCTGACTGGGCGTGCGTGACCACCCGGTCCATGACAACCAGTAGGGGTGCTCAAGAGGTCCTGGAGCCTGATGGAGAGGCCCAGGAACCGGCCTTAGAGAGAAGGCCCAGGAGGCGCGGGAAACCGGCCCCTGAAGTTCCCACGGCCCAGGAGGAAGCAGACCTTGAGGGGGATGCCCTGGAGCCTACCGGGGAACAGATAGCTGAACTGGGGGACCTGCCTGAGCTGACCCATTGGCAGCAGGAAGGAGACCCCTCCAGGGAGGAATTCTGCAGGGAGCAGAAAGAATGCCCTTCTCTCGTGGGTCTGTGGGAGCAGGCTGCAGACCAGGCTAACGGTGATCAGTCTGGAACACATTTCATTTATTGGGAGAATGACCTCCTGTATTCAGAGCCTAAGGTTGCTGAACCTGGGTCAGCCCGTGCGCTGGTGGTACCCCAGAAGTTCAGAGCCTTCCTACGGGGCTGGCTCACGATGTGCCATTAGCAGGGCATTTGGGGCAGGACAAGACCTATGAAAGGCTCTTCACCCACTTCTATTGGCCTCAAATGCACAGAAACTCAGATGCTCACTGTAGGACCTGTCAGACTTGCCAGGCAAGTGGGAAAAGTGGGAGTAAGCAGAAGGCTCCTCTCCAGCCATTCCCTGTGGTCAGTACCCAATTCCAGCGAGTGGGGATTGACATTGAGGGGCCACTGGACCCCAGGACAGCCATGGGCAACAGGTTTATCCTGGTCCTGGTAGACCATGCCACCCGGTACCCCGAAGCCATCCCTCTGAGGACAGTGACGGCCCCCGTGGTGGGACGGGCACTGATGGGAATTTTCTCCAGAGTGGGATTCCCTCTAGAGGTGGTGTCTGACAGGGCTACCAATTTCATATCCAAGTATATCAAATCCCTTTGGCAAGAGTGTGATGTAACCTACAAATTCACCACACCTTACCACCCCAAGGAAACGGGTTGGTTGAGAGATTCAACCGTACCCTGAAGGGCATGATTATGGGTCTGGAAGAACCCATGAGGCGTAAGTGGGACGTCCTCTTGCCATGCCTTCTCTTTGCTTACTGTGAGGTGCCACGGAAGTCTCTAGGGTTCAGCCCCCTTGAGCTCCTGTATGGCCACCCAGTCAGAGGACCTCTAAGTCAGGTCAAAGAAGGCTGGGAGCAATATCCCAGGAAACCTCCTCAGAATGTATATAGCTACATGCTGTCCTTTAGGAACCAGACTCGGCGTTTCAGAAAACTTGCTGAGGCAAATCTGGAAGCCAGCCAAGAGGAAATGAAGCGGTGGTATGACCAGAATGCCACTCTGGTAGAGCTTCAGCCTGGACAGAAGGTGTGGGTCTTGGCCCCCATGGAGCCTTGTGTGCTCCAGGATAAGTGGACAGGCCCCTTTGAGGTTGTGGAGCGCAAAAGTCCAGTTACCTATTTGGTGGACTTGCAATCTCCCAGGAACCCCTTGAGGGTCCTGCATGACAACCGCCTTAAGCCCCACTTGGAGAGGTCTGAAGTGGGCCTGCTCTTGGCAACAGATGATGGAATGGAGGGGGAGACTGAGCCTCTTCCTGACCTCCTGGTAGCCACAGAGCAAGATGGGTCAGTGGATGGAGTAAATCTCTCACCCACCCTGACCCCTGAACAACAGAATGACTACTGTCAGTTGCTGGGAAAGTTCTCTGACCTGTTTTCCCTGGTTCCTAGTATCAATGATTGGTGTGTCCATGATGTGACTGACAGGGTCAGGGCCTGCATAAAAGAAGAGGTCTCAAAGATACTTGCTCTTGAGGTGATTCAGTCTTACAGCGGTCCTTGGGCCAGCCCAGTGGTCTTGGTCCTGAAGGCTGCAGCGCCGGGTGCCACACCCGAATTTCAGTTCTGTGTGGACTACCGAGGACTCAATTCAGTCACCAAGACTGACGCGCACCCCATCCCCAGAGCTGATGAGCTCATTGATCGGTTAGGGGCTACACGGTACCTCAGCACGTTTGATTTAACGTCTGGGTATTGGCAGATGGGGCCAAAGAGAGGTCAGCATTCTCCACACCAGATGGACATTTCAAGTTCCAGGTTATGCCATTTGGGATGAAGAATGCCCCTGCCACTTTCCAGAGGTTGGTCAACCAGTACATATCAAATAATGATAGTTTTGGGGAGCATCAAGTTATGGAAGGGGTTTGATTATTGCTGAATGAACTGCACACAAGAGAGAGTAGAATGGGGTTATATACTGTTTAAATTTGCGATGTTGTATATAATGAGTGCTAGTCCATATACTATGTGATGTTTTATATAATAGGTGCAACATTATCATTCTGTGATTTATGCAATACACATGATTTCTTATGGATATATAGGTGATTATATATTGTGTTCGTATACATGATATGTATAATGTCCTCACGTATATATATTCTTTTTTACCAAAAAAAAAGGTGTTTGTAACCATTTGACAATTAATGACGCACTGGGGGGGCCGCGATGATCGCCGTGCATCCAAACGTATCCAACGCACAATAAGAAAAATAGTTAAGCATTCTGCAGATAGTTGGTGATTTATTTCAAACAATTGCACACTAAGCGATGGCCGCCGTGGTAGGCTGAATGATAGGAGTTAAGAAGACGAAGTACCGCTTTCTATGTTGACAGACGTAGTGGCGGGGAAAATAAAACAAACGAAAGGCAAAGCGGAAGCTAATGCCGCCGTACTGCAGGGACGGTATTCGGGAAGGACCTCGACAAACGCTGAGGTAAGATCATGAGAAAAGGGCATGGATAAGGTATTATAACTAAGGGCTAGAGCTATGGCCAAGTGGGTCGCTATACGGGTGTATGATGTTGAAGAGGATTTACTGAATAGTCATCAATAAAGAGTTCTTACATAACGGTTACCGTCATGGGTCAGGAATAGTGCTAAAACAGATACTGACATATCAGTTATTATTGTCAAGTTAGAATGGGGGTAACGTTACACCAGTGGGTGTTTTTAATTGATCGGTAGGGATGACAATGCTAGTCAAAGTAAACACCTCATTATAGCGACTTGTTATTTAACCAACAGGAGGTGGGGCTTAATATGGTGCCACAAGAATAGTATTGCTGAGAAGACCGATTTGATATTTCACGTTTCTGACACTAATCAAGGGATCCTGCAGTAATACAACGACTAAAGAGTCTAAGGTATGAATTTGTGGTAATATTAAGCTGTAGCAATTAAGTGTTTTAACTAAAGGTTTACAAGGATACTCTGAAAAATTATGTATTGCTTGTGAATTGTTTTTTAGATTAACCAGACAAGGACACAAAAGTACATTTCACAGACTTTCAGTAGATACAGGAATTGGGACTTATGATTGCACTACAAATAGGTGAGCTGAAATGCACTATCCTTGTGAATAGCATGTGTGAGGTTTTACATAAGTCTCATGATATTTACTCACTGGAAAGCTTGGTTCTTTGTGGTTGACACTGGGCACTTATTCAAATGTGTGGCAGTGATTTGGCACGGGTTTTTAAATGATTGGACTACATTATAGAATCATACGTAATGGAGTGGCACTGAACTCAATAACACATATGGTTGGATTGTTTGGAGTGCATGGCTCTCGTCGGTGTCCCTGGTGGGGTCATCATGTGCAGTTTCCAACAATACCCAATATAAGGGGTGTTGGTGATAACTGCATGTGCTTTGTATATGGTGAGGGGTAAGGTGGTCACTACCCAAACTTGTCTTGCATGAGAAATATGTAAGAATTGTGAATTGAGTTTAATCGTCTAAACACTTGATTGGAATGTGCAAAACTCAGTACATGTATGTTTTCCTTTCTTTTTTGTTTTATGTATGGTATACAGCCTTGAGAAAGCCCGAAGAGGGCGAAACGCGCGTTGGCTTTGGATCATAACGTTTGCAAAATAAAAGCTTGAACTATCTACATTGTCTGATTTTGTGGAAGTGGCTTCTGACTAAGGATATGGACTGTATGTCAAACGCTATAATAGTGAAAGGATCAAAGTGACTATTGTGGAGGTGCACGGGTGTTTTCTCAACTTTGTGTTAACCTACAGCCCGAATTGAGGTTGGGGCAGTGGGTGACTGTTTGATGTTCTTGGTGGATGTGCATCCAATGCCAAAGTAGCACTCCGTACTGTTCATGGTGTGTATAATTGAATTGACTTCGACTAATGAGAACTCATGTTGATGTGCGAGTCAAAATAGCAAATCCACTGTTCTCTCGTGTTGTGTTGGTCAACCAGGTGTTGGTTGGGCTGTAGGAATTCAGTGCCACCTACCTGGAATACATAGCAGTGTTCAGTGTCACATGGGAAGAACATCTGCGCCACCTCTGGGAAGTATTGTTGGCACTGCGCAAGGCAGGCCTCACGATCAAGGCAAGTAAGTGCCAGATTGGGCAGGGTTCTGTGGTGTACTTGGGACACCAAGTTGGGAGTGGCCAGGTGGCACCCCTACAACCTAAGATTTAAACCATCCTGGCTTGGGAACCCCGCAAATCCCAGACAGAGGTAAGGGCCTTCCTATGACTCACTGGGTACTACAGGAGGTTTGTCAAGCGGTATGGCAGCATTGTTGCACCCTTGACAGAGCTGACTTCCAAGAAGCAGCCAAAGAAAGTGATCTGGACTGACACCTGTCAGAAAGCTTTTGACACCCTGAAAACTGCCATGTGCACGGCGCCCGTGCTCCTGGCCCCCGACTTCTCCAAAGAGTTCTTTGTGCAAACAGACGCTTCAGAGCATGATGTAGGGGCTGTTCTCTCACAGATGACTGAGGAGGGCTGGGACCAACCTGTAGCCTTCATCAGTAGGAGGTTACTTCCCCGGGAACAAAGGTGGAGTGAAATTGAGCATGAGGCATTTGCTGTGGTCTGGGCATTGAAGAAGCTAAGACCCTACTTGTTTGGGTCTCACTTCCGGGTTCAGACAGACCACAGGCCCCTCAGATGGTTGATGCAAATGAGGGGTGAGAATCCTAAGTTGTTGAGCTGGTCCATTTCCCTAAAGCGGATGGATTTCACGGTGGAACATCGCCCCGGTACAGATCACGCCAATGCTGATGGTCTGTCCAGATTTTTCCGCCTGAGTGATGAGCACTCCCTAGGGGAAGGGTAGTTCTTCCCACATTTCAGCTGGAGGGGACACATGTTAGACCTGGCACCTTGGCGTGAGTCTCCCTTCCACTTTTTGCTGTTGTGCCTGATGTATTTTGCTGGTGTTAGCTGCTCAGAGCACTGTGCCACTGCCAATCAGTGCCACAGTGCAAATGCTCCCTACATAAATATGTGTATATTGATTGACTTCCATGATTGGCTTATTTGGTTTACTATCAGACCCCAGTAAAGTGCACCAGGAGTGCCCAGGGCTTGTAAATCCAAATGCTGCTAGTGGGCACGCAGCACTGGTTGTGCCACCCACAGAAGCTGTCTTGTAAAATGTGTCTAAGGTCTGCCATTGCAGAACCTGCGTGCAGTCTAGTACTGTCATGCTGACTGCGCCAGTGCACCCACTTGCCAGTCCCTAAACCTTCCCTTAACTTCATATTAGTCACCCCTATGGTGGGCCCAAGGGCAGGGTGCATTGTAAGCATAAGGTAGGACAAGCCCTGATGTGTGTGGCATGTCCTAATAGTGAATTACAGCCAATTTCACGTTTCACTATTGTAAGGTTACCTGTTCTCATAGGCCAGAATGGGCTGCTAGAATTATTACACCCTATAATCCTAGCAGACTCGGGGAACAAGGTAGAAATTCGAGTTTGGTATGCCTGAACTCAGAATAATAAAATACATCTTTTAGCAAAGTTTATTTTAATGTTCTGTATTTGCAAATACCACTTTTAGAAAGTTGGTATTTGCTTGCCTAACCATTTCATTCCGCCTCTGCTCTGATGTGTATCTGCTGTCCGGTTTCAGTGTGTGACATGGCTGGGGAATTCCAGGAGACAGGCTGGGGCTGCCAGGTGGTGAATAGGGAGATTACACCAGGATGGGTGGGAGGAGTGGCCCTTGATTCTGAATAGGGCTGTGCTCTGCCACCTTAATGCTGACTCCACCTCCTGGGGAACGTGTGATTTCTCTGCCCTGCACCTTGTGAAGAGAGAAGGGAAGACTGTCAACAGAGTACTCCTGGATTGTACTTGTCACTACAATGCTGGCTCCACCTCCTGCGGAGCATCTGATGTCCCTGCCCTGCACCCTGAAAGAAAGTCCAGAGTCTCCAAAACAAAGTGCTGAGGAACTGGACTGGATTAGGCAAAGACCCCACTGGCCTGAAAGAACAAAGGATTTTGGGTATAAAGATAGGAGCCCTGCTCCTTAGAAATCAGATCCTGTTTACGCCAAGAAGAACCTCTGCCCGACGAGAAGGACCTGGAAAAGCTGCATGGGGGAGTACTGTCTCTGACCTGGGAGACTGGCCTGTGGTTGGTGCCATGCTGCAAGAAGGAGAGGAAAATACTGCAGTGACTTTTGAATCAACTTGTTCTTTTAAAACAATCTCCAAGGGCTTGTGTGTGAGCTTGGCCCCTGAACTGAGCCCCAGGACCATTGGGCTCTTCTCCTGCCTTCAACCCGAGCTGCTGGACTGCCTGTGTCTGTGCCCCGCTGAAGCCGTTGCGAAGTGCGCCTCGCCAACCCTAAAGCCCGTGCTGTGTTGGCCCTGCCCCGTGTGACTCCGCTCCTTTCTCAGCCGAGTTTGCACTGTGTCGCCTCTGGGCCACCCCGCACCTGGCTTCGCTTTCCCCCATCCGAGCCGCACCGCCACTGCCTGCAGCCACCACAGACCTAAACCGGCAAGTCATCCAGCGAGGTACGGTTCGTACGTCCTAGCGTACACAACTGCACCGTGCTATCACTCTCTGGGGCCACGCCGCGCTAACCAAGCCGCCCGGTACGTCGCGTACTGGCCGCTGCGTGACGCACAGCTGCCCCCGGGAAACAGCCTCTGAACCGAAGCTACGGCTCGTACGCTGTGACCGCAATAGCAAACCTGCATCGCCTGCCCCGCTCCTCGACGCCCCCCCGCTCTACGCCTCGCACGGAGACGCCACTAGAGCAAGGGCCCGCCTTGGAGAGGAGCCGCCAGCATCGTGTCGTTGCCTCTACGTCTCGGACGCCGCCTGCGAGCCGGACTCTGCACCAACAGAAAGGTACTGTTCTTCCGACGCGCACCACGGTGCATACACCCAGGCCCAGGAGCCCGCAGCGCTTTGTTTAACTTCCTTTCTGAGAGCATCTCCAACGGTGAGAGTCAGACAAGGTTGCGCACAGCGCACAGACCCTAAGAACTTTGCATTTTGCAACCAAAAATCTTATTTAATTACTAAACGAGTATTGTGGCCTGAGTGAAGAACGTTATCTGGGTCTTGTATTAAGTCTGCTTAAAGTATATATATAAAATACCTATTTTTATATAAAAACTCGCCTGGTGTCCATTTGTAGTGTGTCATTTGATTACTATATATTGTAACAAATGCTTAACCCATAACGCCCTGAAGGTTAGCCTTGTCTGCTCGCGCCACACTGCCTAGAGGGTGAGCCAGGGTTATTTTTAGGAGTAAGTCCCTTGCCCTGACTAGAGGAGAGGGTCCCTGTTTGTCACAAGTACTCACCTGTGCCAACCAGAAAACCCCAAATCTAACAAGGAGGATACTAAACACCTGACTGTTCGATCAGTAGCGGCCCTCACCTCGCCCCCCCAGTGCCTTGAGACCATCGCGGGTATGTAGTGCGCTTAACAAATGACTGATTGATTGATTGATAAGTGTGGCTAAAAAAACAAATACATCAAACAACAAAGGAGCGTCACTACTGAAGTGACTGTAGGAACAAACCGATTAGTTTGTCAGAAAGTGTGCAAGTACAGAAGAAACCATGTTAGGTTCTTAAAAAGGCCCTCACTCACCACTAGTTGGTGACATGCTTCATCATTGGGCCCCACCGGGAGTGGCCAAATGCCACCCCAGTGTGCTACAACACCAAAAATACTGCGGAGCTGGTTCGTGAAAGTGAAGTGAAGGGTTTAAAATGTCACAATTAGGTCAAAAAAAGTATTTTATTAGTTTGCCAATTGGACAGTATAAAAACAGTGAAGGATAAAGGACCAAAATTCAAAGTCCAAGTTTATCCCTATGTGTAGTGATTTAGGTCAACATGAACATGTTTCAGCCTATGTGATGTAGTTAATCAGGCATTCATCAGGACCAATGTGTAAGTGATTAATGGATGTATGACGTTACAACGCATACTTTTACTCCGCATACCATTACAACGCGGTATTTACAACGAATACCGTTACAACGCATAGCGCTTTGGGGTGCTGGATAGTGGTAAGTATAATTTACTATTCTAACTCCAGTCCCCGTGGACCCTAGGGAAGGTGTTGGATAGTAAATTAAACTTACCTCTTATCCTAGAGCGCCCCCCAGCGCAATGCGTTGTAATGTCATGCGTTGTAATGCCCGCGTTGTAATGGTAGTGCGGAGTAAAAGTTGCGTCGTAACGGGTGTATACCGTGATTAATGTCATGTAGGAACCCCGGCAGTATGGGCGCGCTAAGGTCCACCCTGACCAAGGGTTATTGGTGTGAAAAAAGGTTAAAAATTAATTACAAGGGTTTCTGAGATTCCAGCGTATTGGAGTGGAACCGAGTTTATTATTAGGCGCTACAGTTCTGAGCGCCATGGGAGGGTGGATAGCCAAATGGCACACCGCCTCCTTGGCTAGGCACCCGTTATTGCACCTGCATACCCCGGCGCCGGACCCCAAAGACTCCTCCTCCAATACGCTGGAATCTCAGAAACCCTTGTAATTAATTTTTAACCTTTTTTCACACCAATAACCCTTGGTCAGGGTGGACCTTAGCGCGCCCATACCGCCAGGGTTCCTACATGACATTAATCACTTACACATTGGTCCTGATGAATGCCTGATTAACTACATCACATAGGCTGAAACATGTTCATGTTGACCTAAATCACTACACATAGGGATAAACTTGGACTTAGAATTTTGGTCCTTTATCCTTCACTGTTTTTATACTGTCCAATTGGCAAACTAATAAAATACTTTTTTTGACCTAATTGTGACATTTTAAACCCTTCACTTCACTTTCACGAACCAGCTCCGCAGTATTTCTGGCGTTGTAGCACACTGGGGTGGCATTCGGCCACTCCCGGTGGGGCCCAATGATGAAGCATGTCACCAACTAGTGGTGAGTGAGGGCCTTTTTAAGATCCTAACATGGTTTCTTCTGTACTTGCACACTTGCTGACAAACTAATCGTTTTGTTCCTTCAGTCACTTCAGTAGTGATGCTCCTTTGTTGTTTGATGTATGATTATTCAAGGGGTATAGGAGCGTCTCTTTTCCTTCCCTGACTCTCTTGTTGTTACAAGTAAAAAAACAAATATTCTGTAATTTTTTTGGTCTTTCACCGTCAGGTTGCTACATATAAAATAACGTGCAGCTTAAATGAAAAATAAATAAAAAAAGATGTGACTTAGTGGGAAATGCACTATAGTACATTATGAACCTCTATTAGTTAATGCACTGCAGAGGTTTGTGCGCAACTAGAGAGCTTTTGGAATGTTGGAGGAAGCGCCACGGCCCGAGCAACGTACAAGGATAAAGTGTGAACAACTGCCATAAACCAATTTTGGGTGCTACTAATACTGGGGAGAACCAGTCCCGTGGTGATAGACCTTTCTGCCAGAGATACTGTACTTTTAAGTTAGGACTGAAGAAAGCCTGAGGAATATGAGGCCTTCCCCTAATCCATATGTGAATTTGGTGCGAGGAGACAGCCATACGTATGTGAGGAAAGTTAGTGGCTCTGTTTAGGGGCTGATGCCATGGGACTATGTGAGGCGATATCCCTGCCCTTTAAGGTCATATGAACCCTAGGTGGGAGTAAATACAAGTCAACGATTATAATAATAATAATAATACACACAACAACAATAATAACAATACCGTATCGCATCTTAAAGATATTGACAGAATAGTAATTTGTAATTTAAGGAGGTCTGTGCCCAAAACATTTGTCCTGAAATCAATCAATCAATCAATCCAGAAATTTGTATAGCGCGCTACTCACCCAGAGGGTCTCAAAGCGCTTGGGGGAGGGGGGTCCGCTACTGCTCGAACAGCCAGGTCTTGAGTTCCTTCCTGAAGGAGATGTGGTCTTGGGTATGACGGAGGTGGATGGGGAGGGAGTTCCAAGTCTTGTCTGCCAGGTAGGAGAAGGATCTTCCTCCCATGGTGGCTCTTCGGATGCGTAGAACTACGGCGAGGGCGTGGTTGGTCGATCGTAGCTGGCGGGTGGGAGTGTAGAAGGTCAGGCGGTTGTTGAGGTACCTGGGGCCCAGGTCGTGGAGGGCCTTGTGTGCATGGGTAAGGAGACGGAACGTGATTCTCTTGCTGACGGGGAGCCAGTGCAGGTCTCTCAGGTGTCCGGAGATGTGGCTGTGTCGGGGGATGTCCAGGATGAGTCGTGCGGAGGCGTTCTAGATGCGTTGGAGTCTTTTCTGCAGTTTGGTTGTGGTTCCGGTGTAGAGGGTGTTTCCGTAGTTCAGTCGACTGGTGACGAGTGCTTGGGTGACCGTCTTCCTTGTTTCGGTGGGGATCCATCGGAAAATCTTTCGGAGCATGCGTAGGATGTTGAAACACGATGATGAGACGGCGTTGACTTGTCTGGTCATCGAGAGGGAGGAGTCCAGGATGAAGCCCAGGTTGCGTGCATGGTCCATTGGTTTGGGTGCGCTGCCTAGGGCCTGGGGCCACCAGGAGTCGTCCCAGGCAGAGGGTGATGATCCAAGGATGAGGACTTCCATCTTGTCTGAGTTCAGTTTCAGGCGGTTGTTCTTCATCCACTCGGCTACTTCTTTCATCCCTTCGTGTAGGTTGGTTCTGGCAGTGGCAGGGTCGTTGGTGAGGGAGAGGATCAGCTGGGTGTCGTCGGCGTAGGAGATGATGTTGAGGTTGTGTTGGCGTGCAATGGCTGAGAGGGGGCTCATGTAGACGTTGAAGAGGGTGGGGCTGAGTGATGATCCTTGTGGTACGCCGCAGAGGACTTCGGTGGCCTTGGATCTGAATGGGGGGAGGCGGACTCTCTGGGTTCTTCTGGCGAGGAACGAGATGATCCACTCCAGTGCCTTCTCTTGGATTCCGATGTTGCTGAGGCGTTGTACTAGGGTGCGGTGGCAGACAGTATCGAACGCTGCGGAGAGGTCCAGGAGGATGAGGGCCGCTGTTTCCCCGTTGTCGAGCAGGGTTCGGATGTCGTCAGTAGCTGCGATGAGGGCGGTCGCAGTGCTGTGGTTGGCTCGGAAATCGGACTGTGAGTGGTCGAGGGATCCGTTCGTCTCGAGGAAGGCGGCAAGCTGACTGTTGACGGTCTTCTCGATGACTTTGGTGGGGAACGGGAGGAGCGAGATGGGGCGGTAGTTCTTGAGATCGGTGGGGTCTGCTGAGGGTTTCTTCAAGAGGGCGCTGAGTTCGGCATGCTTCCAGCTTTCCGGGAAGGTGGCAGTGTTGAAGGAGCAGTTGATGATGTCCCGGAGTTGGGGTGCGATGATGGAGTCGGCCTTGTTGAAGACGTAGTGGGGGCATGGGTCGGTTGGCGATACGGAGTGGATGGTGTTCATCGTGCGGATGGTGTCTTCGGTGTTGACAGGGGTCCAGGCGCGAAGGGTGGAGGTGGGGGGGGGGGGCGTTCGTTCTGTGGTTGGGTGCATAGTCTGTTCGCCGAAGCTGTTGTGTATGTCGGCGATCTTGCTGTGGAAGAACGAGGCGAGAGAGTCGCAGAGGTCTTGTGAGGGAGTGATGTCGTTGTTACCGGCGCTGGGGTTGGAGAGCTCTTTGACGATGCTGAAGAGTTCCTTGCTGTTGTGTGCATTGTTGTCTAGTCGGTCCTTGAATGCTGACTTCTTGGTGGTGTGGATCAGCAGGTGGTGTTTGCGGGTGGCGTGCTTGAGGGCGGTCATGTTGTCTGTTGTTGGGTTTTTTCGCCAGGCTTTCTCGAGGGTACGGCAGTTCTTCTTGGAGTTCTTGAGGTCATCGTTTAACCAGGGGGCTTTCTTGCTTCCGGGCCTGCTGGGATGGTTTTTCAGGGGTGCGAGGTCGTCAGCGCAGTTGGTGATCCACTGTGTGAGGTTGTTGGCTGCTTAGTTGGAGTCCGTTGATCTGGTGGGAGGGATCTGGTTCAGTGATGTGGTGAGCTGGTCGGTGGTGATCTTGTTCCAGCTCCTGCGGGGAACCTGTTGTGGGTGGTGGTGAGTCGTGGTCTTTCTGAAGCTGAAGTGGACGCAGCTGTGGTCTGTCCAGTGTAGTCCGGTGGAGTGGCTGAAGGAGATGTACTTGCTGGAGGAGAAGATTGGGTCGAGCGTGTGTCCGGCGTAGTGGGTGGGGGTGTTCACCAGTTGCTTGAGTCCAAGGTTGGCGACGTTGCCCAGCAGGGTGGTGGTGTTGTTGTCGTTGTTGTTCTCCAGGTGGAAGTTGAGGTCCCCTAGGAGATTGTAGTCAGCGGAGGGAAGGGCGTGTGGGCTGATGAAGTCTGCGATGTCTTCGCTGAATTGTGTGCAGGGTCCTGGGGGTCGGTAGATGAGGGTGCCTCTGAGTGTGGTCTTGGGGTCGGTGTGTATCTGGAAGTGAAGGTGTTCGGCGGTTGTGAGGGTGTCGTCGGAGCTGGTCGTGATGCGGATGGTGTTCTTGTGGACGATGGCGATGCCTCCTCCTGTCTGGTTGACGCGGTCCCTTCGGGTGATCTTGTATCCGTCGGGGATGGCTATGGCGATGTCGGGCGCTGAGGAGGCGTTCATCCAGGTTTCCGTGAGGAAGGCGACGTCCGGAGATGTGGTGTCGAGCAGGTTCCATAGTTCCACGGCGTGTCTGTGGACGGAGCGGGTGTTGAGCAGGATGCACTTCAGGTGGTTGTTGTTGGTGCTCGGCTTGGCGGGGGCGGGAGCAGTGCAGGTCCGGATGCAGGAGAACTTGCAGGATCGGCAGGTGAAGGGTCCGTGGGTGCGTCCTGGGGCGGTTCGGTGGCAGCCGGGGAGTCGGCCGGTGTTGAGAGAGCTGAGGGTGGCGGCGTCATACGTCTGGCGGGTGGGATGGCATCTGCAGGGGCCAGGGGGTCTGGCACTGGGCACGGTCCAGGCACGGACGGGCATAGAAGGGCTTGCCTTTGGCGCGCCTTCGGCGCACCATTGGCGCGCCCGCTGCGCGTACGTGCGGACTCTGCCATAAATGGAGAGTGGGGGGGCGGAGCGAGGGAGGAGCAGCTGGGAGGCGGGAGCGGGGTGGCGAGTGGGGAGGGGAGCGGTGATGCTGGAGGGAGCGGGGGTGGGGCCGCGGCAGAGCAGCGGCAGAAAATGGCGGTGGAGGCACAGAACGATCAGGGACACAACAATGCAAACGATAACAAAACAAATACAGGCACAATACTGAGGTCAGGGGGCAGGGGGCAGAAACAATACTGGCGCAACACTGGGAGCGAGAGCAGGGGCACAGGGGAACAGGGGTACAACAGTTGACGATGAAAATGAACAATTACAGGCATAATTCAGGGGGCGATGTAAATGAACAATTACAGGCACAATTCAGGGGCAGATACAAACTTGGCAGCGACAGGGGTGGTGGCAAGCGGGTCCCGGGCACACTCGGGGTGGGCCACGCGGCGGGGGGAGCTACCGGCTCTGACCAGATCAGGTCAGGTCACAGCTCCGCGCCTCGCGGACACCACCTTTTGTGTTCAGTGGGAGGGAGGAGCATCTGGGAGGTGGGAGCGGGGTGGCGAGCGAGTGGGGAGGGGAGCGGTGATGCTGGAGGGTGCGGGGGTGGGGTTGGGGCTGCGGGGGAGCAGCGGCAGAAAACGGCAGTGGAGGCACAGAACGATCAGGGGCACAACGATGCAAACGATAACAAAACAAATACAGGCACAATACTGAGGTCAGGGGGCAGAAACAATACTGGCACAACACTGGGAGCGAGAGCAGGGGCACAGGGGAACAGGGGTACAACAGTTGATGATGAAAATGAACAATTACAGGCACAATTCAGGGGGCGATGTAAATGAACAATTACAGGCACAATTCAGGGGGCAGATACAAACTTGGCAGCGGCGGCGGCAAGCGGGTCCCGGGCACACTTGGGGTGGGCCATGCGACGGGAGGAGCGACCAGCTCTGACCAGGTCAGGTCAGGTCACAGCTCCCCCCGCCTCGCGGACACCACCTTTTGTGTTCAGTGGGAGGGAGGAGCAGCTGGGAGGCGGGAGCGGGTTGGCGAGTGGGGAGGGGAGCGGTGATGCTGGAGGGAGCGGGTATGGGGCCGCGGGGGAGCAGCGGCAGAAAACGGCGGTGGAGGCACAGAACGATCAGGGGCACAACGATGCAAACGATAACAAAACAAATACAGGCACAATACTGAGGTCAGGGGGCAGGGGGCAGAAACAATACTGGCGCAACACTGGGAGCGAGAGCAGGGGCACAGGGGAACAGGGGTACAACAGTTGAAAATGAACAATTACAGGCACAATTCAGGGGGCGATGTAAATGAACAATTACAGGCACAATTCAGGGGGCAGATACAAACTGGGCAGCGGCGGCGGCAAGCATGTCCCGGGCACACTCGGGGTGGGCCACGCGGCGGGAGGAGCGACCGGCTCTGACCAGGTCAGGTCAGGTCACCAAGGTGGTTAACGTCTGTCTTAATCCACCGAAACGCATCGACGTATCACACACGCTGAATCCGGGCACAAGGGACCATAGATGAAGAATATTTACTTCATCAGGACTCATGTTTTCTAAGTGGTAATGGATCAGCACTTATAACAAACATGATAATACTGTTTACTAGGGTGCTCCCATTTGTTTACTGTTTTATTGAACATATTTGTGTCTGTGATCTATTGCGCAGATTTTGTGGGGGAGATCTGTTTTAGATGGCATTGGTTTAAACTGTTGTTTTAACTGTTCGAAAAATATATATTTTGGTGTTATGTATATGTACCATGAGTTCATGTTAAGAAATATTGGACATTTATGTGTGTACTTTTTATATTAAAGCTTGATATACATTTTATGCTTGGTGGTTAAAAGAGTATGATTCTAATTGGGACAGGGGAAAACTGATTGAGTCTTTTGAGTAGTGTCTGATTTTATTTACTGTACGGATCATTGTTCCCATGGGGAGTTACTTATTCTACTGAATTGTAGTGTCCTGTTCCCTTGGTGAGAGCTGCCCCTCTCATTTTCTTTGTGAACAGTGAGTTGATTGGTCTAGTGGAGAATAGTGTTTTGTGTATTTTTAGTGCTATGAGGTCACAACATGTGACAGAAAGCACTGTGAATGTTTTCATGCATTATTTTAAACCTGCATTACACACAGGATAAGCTAGACTGCTACTAAATGCGCAAAAAGGTTTACGATAAAATGGTGCTTTCAAAACATAGATTTTAATAATACCCAAACATCATTTAATATATTTGTGTACATACCTCTGCTTTCAACAGCTCTTCAGGGGTAGGAAGCGCTATATAAAAACAGTTACAATTAATAGCAAGCACTACGCAGCTCAGTTGTTAACTCTTTGCAATACCACCAAAAAGAATAAATCTTTGTAATCACAAAGCTTCCAGAGATTCCATCAATTAAAGCCAGTATTGGCTCCCAAGCATCCATTACATTTGCATATTTGTTGCGCACATATGTATTTCTTTCAGGCAAGCAGGCGCACTGGCAGGAAGGCTTGTCTAGCTGTCTTCCCGGCTTGGGTTTCACAGCACAGGTGATTCACAGAATAACACTTCAGCTGAAGCATTTAAACTATTGAAATTAACTGTCCTGGGAGAGCTGTCCTTTTGTAAAATGTAGGGGAATGGATTTTCATATATCAAAAAAGTATGGGCACATCATGCCCCTCAGATCCTGCTTACTTCGACCTCTGGTTACACTCCTCCTTTGTCATTTGAGATCTAGGGCCTGATTTACAATCCTTGTAAACAACACAACGCAGCATTGCATGAAACACAGAGAGCAGAGATGTGCCATATCTACTAAGATACATATATTTAAAAAATCGTTTTGCTGTATTTCTCAGAACATTCACCATACAATTCAATACAGGATAACAGCTTTTGTATATTCAACACCGTTTCATAGTATAAATTGGAAAGTTTTACACCTTGTTTAATTGCATACAAACAGAGTATTAGTCAAGTACTCACAAACTTATGAAACATATTGTTCAATTAATATAATGCTGCTCTTGCACATATAACATAAACTTGATGAACAGCAATCAACTCAGCAAGTTAAAGTAAACTTCTTTTATTGATAAGAAGAGAGGACATCACCAACATAGTGCTTTTCGATAAACATTTTTTAATCACTACTAGAGTAAAAGCCTTACCAGATAATATCTTATATCTACTAAGATATAGGTCACTTCTGCTCCCTCCTATTGCAGGCACACTGTGCTGCATAGCACCAGCACAGTCACCCTGTCAACGAGGTTCCCGGGTGCCTGCGTTACCGGCAGGATTATTTTTCTGCAGGTTGGAATTCCTTCCTGCACAAAAACAATCCTTAGAAGATTAGTCTTCTTTCTATGTGTGCTGCAGAATGTAAAAACCCTTGGAAATAGGGAAAAAATTGCATAAATAAGGATATTTCTTCTCAGTACACCTCTGTATGGTAGTGCAATCCCAGGTTTACTACCTTTAGTAAATCTGGAGTTGCGCCACATTCGATGGTTGGATGCACCAGAACACTCATGCTCCAGCCATGTAACATCTAGCACAATAAAATATACTGTGACTTAGCGCAAGCAGCTGTGTTGCATTAGATTTCTTTACAAAGTCATACAAGATGTTGTAAATTACCTCTTGCGTGGCTTTGTAAATCGAGTTGCCTTGTGTTTGATTAGATCGTTTCTACTTCCCTATCGGAAAACTAGAAAGGGCAAATGATCACAATACCATTGGATAGCCAATATTTTGTCCGTGAAAAGTGGTCAAGAAATGAACAGTCAACCATTCGTGAAATAGGTTTGAAGGACTCTTGCTTAAAACAAAAAGAACAAACATCGGACAAGCTGAGAAGTTTTGGCTGTGAAATCTATCGTCGTATGTATGACGTTACCACGCATATTTTAACAACGCACACAATTACAACGCAATTTTTACAATGCAGGATCCTTTACAACGAATGCCATAACAATGCAAGACATTACATCGCAGATGTTATTACAACGCATGCCATTACAACGTAAGTATAGGTAAGTATATAATTTTTAAACAAATGAAATTAATAAATATTTAATTAATTTTAATTATTACATTATTTTTTTTTAATGTATTTGTAAATATATATATATATTTTTAAAAAATAGTGTAGGTGTTTAAAATAATATTCTAACTTCAGGAGGGTGTAATAGTAGGGTAAGTGCAGGATAATGTAGAGGTAAAAATTACTTTTTATTTTATTTTATAAGAACTTTTTTTTATAAATATTAAAATTACTTAAAATTATTTATTTAATGTATTTAAAGTACTTTTTAAAAAAAAATAAAACCCTTAAAATACCCCTGTACCCCAAAACCCAAACCTATCCCTAAACCCTAAAGCTACCCCTGTACCCCATAACCCAAACCTAGCCTTGAACCCTAAAAATACCCCTGTACCCCATAACCCAAACCTAGCCCTGAACCCTAAAAATACCCCTGTACCCCAAAACCCAAACCTAGCCCTGAACCCTAAAAATACCCCTGTACCCCATAACCCAAACCTAGCCCTGAACCCTAAAAATACCCCTGAACCCCAAAACCCAAACCTAGCCCTGAACCCTAAAAATACCCCTGTACCCCAAAATCCAAACCTAGCCCTGAACCCTAAAAATACCCCTGTACCCCAAAACCCAAACCTAGCCCTGAACCCTAAAAATACCCCTGTACCCCAAAACCCAAACCTAGCCCTGAACCCTAAAAATACCCCTGTACCCCAAAACCCAAACCTAACCCTGAACCCTAAAAATACCCCTGTACCTCATAACCCAAACCTAGCCCTGAACCCTTAAAATACCCCTGTACCCCAAAACCCAAACCTAGCCCTGAACCCTAAAAATACCCAAACACCCCAAAACATATACCTCAGTACCCCAAAACATGTACTCATACTTACTTTTTGAAATTATTTAAATTAATGTATTTAATTTATTTTTAATATTTATTAAATTAATTATTCATTTAAAAAAAAAATTTACGATGTAATGGCATGCGTTGTAATAGCATCTGCGATGTAATGTCATGCATTGTAAAGGCATTCGTTGTAAAGGATCCTGCGTTGTAGTGGTTGCGTTGTAAAAGTAGTCCGTGGTAATAGTTGCATTGTAACGGTTGTTTCCCCTATCGTCTTTGTCAATGCTGTTTTCATCCTAGATATAGTGCTGCAAAAGCGTGTGCATTTGTACTAGCTATCTTACAAAAGGATTTGTTAAAATATTACAAAATGCATTAAACAATGGCCCGGCAAATGCACACGCATGAACAGTGGCCATATTTGAATCCTTTTTTTGTTATGTTTTAGCAAATCCTGTTCAATGAAGACCAATGTGAACGTGTGTGCATCTTCAGGAGATATCTTTGAATGCATTTTCTTTTTACTTTAAGAAATTCTGACCTAAGCTATCCACAATGGAGACACATGTAGAGGAGGTTGTCATCTTTAAATGTGATTTGTTAAAATTATACAAAAGCGATTCGGAGATGCCCATGCATGTAAGTGTGGCCATCTCAGAATGGTCAAAAACATTTTGGCTGCTGGACGATGTAATGATGGACATACACACACAGGGCACTAGGACCTGCTCGGGGGAGAACGAGGGCGGGCGGATAGGGAGGAGCCAGGGACTGGGGAGGGCAGTTAGCTGATGAACCAGGAGGAAGAAGGACGTGCAATAAATACGCTACCCCCTATACCCTGTGTCAGTGTCTCTGTGCCAGTAAGGACACTACATCTGGCGACGAGGGTACAAAGAACCTGTGGCGTGAGGAGGACGGCTAACTCTGTGCACGTCCCTGGAAGCTGAGCTTTTGGGAAGCATCCAGCATTGTGGGGCCGGTGACCGCGTGGTGGCCGAGTCACGGCGCGAGCGTCCTCGCGCCCTGGGAGCCTACCCCAGCCATCCGGAGGTGTGTTCACTAGCCCTGAGCTCGCCCTGCTGCACCGCGTGTGTGTCTGGGGGCTAGAACTCGAAGTCTGCCCGCTGGCCGGGAGCCCACCACGGTGGTAAAATAATTAAGGAAGGCTGCCTCACCTGGTGCTCCTGCAATGACGCCCGCCTGAGAAGAGAGTGCGGGCTGACACCGACGATGGGTGAGTGAGAGGGAGCTGCAATGAATGCATTCGTGTCTCCGGTAGAAGGCCAAATCTCGTTGTACACAAGATTCTCGCGGCGGCCATCTTAATATCAGGCGGCTCGTCCAATCCCCTGTCAGGGATCTTCGGCGGCCATCTTGGGGTCAGGCAGAGAGCCTGAAAGTAAACAAGCACTGGCGAGTGCAAACGAAAAATAAACAAGCACTGGCGAGTGCAAGGAAAAAGTAAACAAGCATTGGCGAGTGCAAGGAAAAAAGCAAACAAGCACTGGCGAGTGCAAAGAAAAAAGTAAACAAGCACTGGTGAGTGCAAGGAGAAAGTAAACAAGCACTGGCGAGTGCAAATCCAATCAAAGAACCGACAGAAAGGACTTTTGTCAGTACGCATTGGATTAACGGGATCGCGTGATGAGTGACCCCGGTCCCATGGGTGTGTTAGGAGTCTCGTTCCTGTGCCCTCTGGAGCCCCTCACTCTTGAATATGGCGGGGGTATGGGCTTGTGGTGGCAAGAATGGCTAGAAGATTTCACGGACTTCATGAAAGGGTCCCATGTAACTGATGCTGGACAGCAATTGATCGCTCTCAGGAATGTAGTAGGCAAAGAAGTTGGACAGATCATAAAAGAGTTGCCTGCTGAGTCCACTGCCTCATACAAAAAGGTCTGTGAAGCACTTAACCAAAAGTTCTTGAACAAAAAGAATGTTGATTATGAGCGATATGCATTCAACCTTGCATCACAAGAAAAAGCTGAGCAACGGAGTGTATTCATCACACGTCTGAGACGCTTAGCAAGATATTGTGACTTTGATAAGTTTTCCATGGAGGATGCCCTCTGATTAAGCATTATAGAAGGCTGTCTGTCAGAGCCCCTGAGACGCAAACTGCTCAAGAAAAGCTACCTGCTAGACGAGATTGAGGAGATGACAAGAGTCGAGGATCAAGCCGACGAGCATGCGAAGAAGATGTAGGCCGGGAGAAGCGAGAAACGTGAGCAGGCGTACAGGATGCAGTCTCGACAAGTGCATGGACGGTCCCCACCACAAGCAAGCTCCTCCAGATCCAAGAAGCAGTACCACCCGTCAATTCATCTGCGCAGAAGTACGAGTCACACGAAGAAAAGATCAGAACGACAACTAAAATGCTACCGATGCGGCTACGACTTCCCACATGCAGACACATGCCCAGCACTAGGTCAACGATGCCGGAAGTGTGGTAGAGACAACCACTTCGAAAGCATGTGTGGGACTTCCCACAAGGATGATCAACGAGAACCTACCAGGCAATATCGTCCCTCAAGCAGCCGTCACCATGTCAGAGCAGTACAGGACAGACGAGACTCATCCACTGGGTCGTCACAATCCAGCTGTCACTCCTGCCGACCACACCAATCCCAATGGTCGTCATCA
This sequence comes from Lissotriton helveticus, assembly GCF_964261635.1. Classification (NCBI taxonomy): domain Eukaryota; kingdom Metazoa; phylum Chordata; class Amphibia; order Caudata; family Salamandridae; genus Lissotriton; species Lissotriton helveticus. The sequence goes on along the minus strand of NC_136071.1, from coordinate 640,185,018 downwards.
AGAGGATCAAGATCCCTATCACCTATCTCACAGGACCGCAACAAATACATATGTTTTGTGGCAGATCCTCATCATCTAAAAGAATATCCACGGCTCAACATCAGAATTGGTTCTCACCATGCCAAGTTTTTGCTGGACAGTGGGGTGTCGCTAAATTATTTACCTGTAGCGGAATATCAAAGAATGAGAGCACCTCCCAAATTGATCAACGCACATGTGCGAGTATATACGTGGATGTCAAAGAAACCACTCCACTGTCTTAGGAAGTTCACGACCGATCTATCCTATCAAGATCGCAACATCCAAGCCTACATCCACATCATTGATGGGCCTGAGGCGGACTGCTTACTAAGCCTGCCCACCACAGAACGACTAAGGCTGGTGGGCATACTAGACAAAGTGGATGACAAACTAGACATTACTCAGAATTTCCCCAAGCTTTTCCAAGGCCTCGGGAAGATGAGAAACTGCCAAATTAGACTCCACATCAACGAGCAAATCGCACCAGTGGCACAACACCACCGGAAAATCCCATTTCATCTACAGGAAGCCGTGGAGAAGAAGCTTCAAGATTTACTCGAGGCTGACATCATAGAGAGAACTGATGGGCCAACACCCTGGGTCTCCCCGGTGGTAGTAGTCCCAAAGAAAGGAGAGACGGACCGAGTCCGTCTATGTGTGGACATGAGAGCGCCCAACACCGCGATAGAGAGGGAGAGGCCCCCAGGCCCCCACATCAGTGACATGATCACGTCACTCAATGGAGCAAAAATATTTTCAAAATTGGACCTCAACAAAGGATACCATCAACTGGAGCTGCATGAGCGATCCCGATACATCACAACATTCTCAACACATCTAGGGCTGTTCAGGTACAAAAGATTCAGTTTTGGGGTGTCCTCAGCTGCGGATATTTTCCAGGAAGCAATCCGGAGAACAATCCATCATGTTCCCCATGTACTGAACTACAGTGATGACATCCTGGTATATGGAGCCACCGCGCAAGAACATGACACTGCGCTAGATCGAGTCTGCCATGCCCTGATGGAAGCCAACCTCACGCTCAATCAGGACAAGTGTGAATTTCATAAGCCAACGTTGAAATTCTTCGGCCACGTCTTCTCTGGAAATGGCATGAAACCGGACCCCGAAAAGGTAGCGGCGCTAAATGATACACCGAGCCTCGGTGAAGTTGGAGATGTGCGCTCGTTCCTAGGCATGGCCAGCTACTGCTCCAGGTACATACAAGACTACGCCACAATAAGTCAACCCCTGAGAACTCACACCAAACTGGGGCAACCATTTCAGTGGTCCACTCAATGTGAACGTGCTTTCAGAGATATCAAGGAAGCTGTGGAGTCTGCTGAAAACATGGCCTACTTCAACCCAAAAAAGAAGACAGAAATAACAGTGGATGTCAGCCCTGTGGGTCTAGGGGCCATTCTAGCACAGTATGGCAGAGAGGAAGATCAACGTCACATCGTAGCATATGCCAGCAGGAGCCTCACAGATATGGAGAGGGCATACTCCCAGCCAGAAATAGAAAGCCTAGCTGTCGTCTGAGCCTGTGAACATTTCCACATTTTTATCTTCGGAAAGCATTTCACCTTGGTCACGGACCATCAAGCTCTGATTACAATTTTCGGAAATCCTCGAGCCAAAATGCCGCCACGAATAGAGAGATGGGGTCTCAGGTTACAAGAATACACGTACACCATTGTACACAAGCCAGGGAAAGCTGCAAACCCTGCCGACTACATGTCCAGACACCCCACCCGGACCAGAAAATTCAAACGATCGATTGCGGACGAGTACATCCATTTCATGGTAGATTAGGCCAGACCCCCTGCTGTTCCGCTGGAAGCAATCTGTGAGGCCACCCAGCTAGACGTCACACTGCAGGAAGTAAAACGGCGCATACAGACAATAGCTGGCGACAGTCAGAAAATAAGGGACAAGGTGACCAAGAGATGTCCGCGTTCAAACACGTCCATGATGAACTCTCAATAGCCACCAATGGTCTCATCCTAAGAGACACTCGGATTGTTATTCCAACGCAGCTAAGACAAGGAGTCATCAATATAGCACATGAAGGACAGAGGGGCATAGTAGCCATGAAAAGAGCCCTCCGAGAGCGGGTCTGGTTTCCAACACTGGATCTAATGGTGGAAACAGCGCTGAAGGACTGCCCACAGTGTCAGCTAGTGAGCCGTCCAGACCCCCCCCGCACCGCTGCAAATGTTTCCACTGCCAGATGGCGCCTGGCAACACATTGCCATTGATTTCTTTGGGCCGTTCAAGTCGGGATAATATGTCCTGGGCATCATGGATGAATATTCCAGATTCCCCATCGCATAACTGTGCACATCCACCAAAGCCTCCAGAGCCATACCAATTCTAGATGAAGTCTTCGCCACCTGTGGCATTCCTCAAGTGGTAAAATCTGACAATGGGCCCCCTTTCAACAGCCATGACTTCGCCGAGTTTGCTCAACACCTAAACTTCAAACACCGGAAAATCACACCACTCTGGCCACAAGCGAATGGAATGGTTGAACGCTTCATGGCCACGGTCAAGAAAGCCATTCAGCAGGTGGAGCTCACTCGAAAGAGAATTCAGACGGCGCTCAATGAATTACTACGTGCCTACCGAAACACACCCCACTCCACAACGGGCAAATGCCCGGCCACCCTCATGCTAGGCCAGTCAGTGCGCACCAGACTGCCCATGATGAATGTCCTGGTGAGTGAATTGTATCCAGATTCTGATCATGAGGAAATGGCGGCCCTGGATAAGCTGAAGAAGGAAAAAATTAAGGGATACGCGGATGAACGTCGACACGCCTCTCACAATGAAATTCGGGAAGGAGACTGGGTGTTGGCGAGGCAAGAGCAGCACCGAAAGACTGACTGCAAATACCACGAGACTCCGTTGAAAGTCGTGAAACAGAAAGGAACTATGATCACCGTGGAAACAGACGGAAGACGAATCACCAGGAATGTGACACACTTCAAGAAGTGCAGCCCTAGCGTAAAGGAACTATTGACTGAATCGCTAGTCGAGAACAATGAACATGAGACACCGCTCAGCAGCAGGCAGGTATTAATGGGGACTCCCGATGAGCACGAGCGAGATACCCCTGATCCTCAGTTGCGCCCCAGACGGACCATTAGAAAACCGTCTCGCCTCATTGAAGAACTTTAAGCGGTGACCTTCAGCGATGTGAAGGCAAAGGGTGTTGATACATTGCTGTATTTTGTTTTATTCACAGAGGGGGGAGATGTAACGATGGACATACACACACGGGGCACTAGGACCTGCCCGAGGGAGAACGAGGGCGGGCGGATAGGGAGGAGCCAGGGACTGGGGATGGCAGTTAACTGATGAACCAGGAGGAAGAAGGACGTGCAATAAATACGCTACCCCCTATACCCTGTGTCCGTGTCTCTGTGCCAGTAAGGACACTACAGACAACAAATTTCCTAGGGGTGAAAAATGGTCAAGTGGGCAAGGGGACATGTGTGGGGGAATGAGAGGCAGGAGGTAAAGAGAGAAGGAAGGAGAGGAGCGGTTGTGAAAAAAGAGAGGGAGAGAGAGAGAAAAGAACTCCTCCTTTACACTGCAAAGCAAGGTCAAATATCGGTGGTGAAAAGATACATTACCTAATCAAAATAGACCAAAATGCTTGTAGGTGGCACACTCAAGAATAGAGTAGAAAAGCATACGAAAGGAGCAGGGAAGTGAGATTGACAACAAATGAGCAACAACTAACCCTAAGGTCACGCTAAGCTATGTAATGTATTGAGAAGGTGTCCAACAAACAGTTAAGGTTATCTGTAGCGGAGACCCCAAAATGACCATGCTTACAGCTATGAAACTGCTAACCTACAGATCAAGGTGGTTATAAGCTTGGGCTAACATTAGCTGACAGCTAGGATGTTGAAGGGTTGGATCTCCTCCGCTAAGCTCTTCCCCATCACTACCATCACCTTGATTCCAAATCCCAGCCATCGACTCATGTGAATGGGACTGCTGGATCATTTGCCAAGCCATTGAAAGAGAAACATTATTCAGTCGAAGCTCACCTTTGGGAGGCTAATATGGCATGCACTTGTGGACCAGCAACAATGCGGCTGCACACAAAGTACTCCAAGGAGTATTACTCTGAACTGCTGACCACCTTATGCAAGAGAGTTCTTCCCTCTAGACCACACTCAGACTGATCATTCCTCTTGAGGCTTCATGAATGTACCTCTTGAGTCTTCTTGAATGTTTATTTCCACGTTTGCTGCCACTCGCACCCCTAATTAAAAGTGCACCAGGTATAATCCTGGCCCCACCCACTTTCAAACCTGTGCTTGTCTTATGCCAATGCCGGATGGCATATTGTTGTAGTACACCGTTGATGTAACACAACCACATTCTTCTAACTTACATGATAGCCCACAGACTTGAGGACTGTTGCTTCTTTCTATAGCCACACACCATTCCTGCTCCACTTCTGCACCTATTCTGCTTTGTTGCAAAGCTAGAACCAGCAGCCTCAGGCTACTTTAACCTCTTCTTTCTCTTGACCATCATTACTTTCAGCAAATATAATCTCAAGCCGTTCCTACCTGAATATATTTGCCCTCACTCAATATGACAACAGAAAACATAATGGGACGATAGAGAGAAAGGGTTCTATCCATGGTCTACACTAGCTAAAGCAACTGAATAGTGCATAGCAGTTTCACAACCATCATGGATTGGTATAGTATATAACCCCTCTCTTCTAGATAATCCAACTCTAAAAATCCCTTTGCCCACAGCATCTTGCTCAAAAGTAATTAAAAGTGAAACAATAAAAGCACACTTTTGTGATTTTACACATGAACATGGCTACATGTGTATATGTTTTAAGAATAACCAATCACACAAATCAATAGATGTATTCTAACTCCATCACATTCAAATCATGGACTAACACCGACAAACATCAATGTTTTTAGCATAGTCACACTTACTAGAAGAAATACCCCTTATTTCCCATTATGACAAGAAGTGTGCCCTTACTCCTTATTGGAGCTATCCCCTTCCTACCTTCCTTCTCTTACCTGGAATCTCCGCACCCATTGACCATCCAGACCATCTCCATAGGAACTGCATACCTCTTGTTTTACACCAAGAAGTGAGCTCTCACTCACTTGCACTCCCCGAAAAGAAAACATATGTGAATGCCTCCACAACACACAAGGTCACGAGCAAGGTGTTAATGCCAGCTCACAAGCCACTGGCACTACAGGAAAACTGATTAGTGCACCATCATTGTATGTATAAAAGTTCAAATTGTATTTTTACAGTTATTTTTACCTTGTTTCCTATCAGCATTCAACACAAAAATGTAGCCACTATAGTCATTAAAATTGCTTAGATACCCATTTCAGTTGCCTTAGATACCCTTCACACATTCCAGCCCACTCTTACTTACCCTACTGTTGCTAAGGAAGATATTTGTCTGCATGTTGGCTTGGGCTTACCAAAAACCCTTCTGACCAGAAGGAATCAGGGATCCTCCACCAATTTACACTGTATATACATTTGTAGAAGTCCTCAACCTCACACAAAAAATTAAATACAAAGATGGTCATAAACATTTTTAACAGGCACCTCCAGCATCCATCTAGCATTGTATGTTCTTTCTACCTCACCTTACCTTCAGCTGAACTATTTTCAGCTCTTTCTGCCAATAATGCTTCTACATATCTATCTGATTTTTTCTCAAAATTGCTTACTCTTTGTCTTTCTTAAACCTTTCAAACTTGTGCTTAAACCTCCTCAATTATAACTTACACATGCTTTTTCTGCTCTTCACTTTTCAGTTTGCCTTTTTGATTTTGCATGGGATAAACACAGGGCATCTTCTCGTTCTCATTTTCTGGATGCACACAGATGCTATCAGTCCATGCTCATGCTTCAGGTGGCCAAGAAAACACTGTTTTCAAATATTTACTTCTAGCCAAGCCCAGTTTTAATGCTGCTTTTTTCTTCGGTTGGTGGTTTTATGTCTTTGTCCCTTAATCCTTCTATCCACTTGTATTCTTGTGTTGAAGAGTTTGCTGTTTATTTTAATTCTAAGATTCATGCTGTCCATTTTCTTAACCTTCTACTGCTTCTTCAGGTTATCTTTTCCCTTTACTATCTCTATTTCCTCATCCCTATCTCTTCATTTAGATTTTGTTTTTACTTAAGTGAATTTGATGAAAACTGTTTACTCTTTTCTCCTGCCTTGTCTTACTTCTTACTTTAGTTAATCACTCTTCTCCATTACCTTTCAGAATTCCCCATAATCTTCCATATTTCTTCAGTTAAAAATCCTTCACTGGATCCTTCTGACTCATTTAATTTCTGTTGCTTTTCTCTTCCTTATCTTATCTTTCTAAAATTATGGTGTGTGTTTTTTTTAGTCAACTTTCTGCATATGATATGGTGGATTATTTTGTTCTTTGTAATCCTCTCACAACTTTAGGGATTTTGGGTGCATTGCTTGATTTGGTTCTCTCTTATCTTTTTGAATCCACTTCTTCAGTGCCTTACCCATCCAGCAACAGCACAAGAATGACATGCCCTGCCTTGTGAGGATCTCTGGGCTGTGAATTGAACAGGCACTGTGGGGACTCCTCTCACAGCACTGCAGAATCAGAACCAGAGTATATTTTATTGTTTAGTTAATTAAAACCATAACAATATACCAATAAATCCCAATACATAACCACCAATAAAATGTACGTTACAATTTGCATTTTAAAATGTTCTTATTGCTACAGTACCATAAACATTCAGTTAGGGTGCATAGAATCCAAATAGGTGAGCAATGCATAGGATAAGGATAATAATTTCTTCAGCAGTGTACAACGGTGTAGTCTGAGGGCTGGGCAGATACATAATAAATGAATGAAATCCTGTGTTGGTGATTCCACAAAGTCTACATGACTTTGGGCCCTGAGAGCATTCACAATTGTTTTGCTAACAACTTAGGGGCTTATTAGGATGGCGGACGGACTGGAGTCCGGCCGCGATCCTGTTGTGTACCGTGACCGTCCGCCATGCCGGCGGTGGTCCTACAACAGAAATTAGGATGCGACCGCCACCATGGCGGTTGCATTCTTCATTTGAACATTGCGGTGGGTGCAACTGACAGTGATGTAAACATTGCATGTGTTGCATTTCACTGCACTACATGGCAGGCACCACACAGGGCCTGCCACTTGTTGCACTGATATGTAGGGGGTTCCATAGGTACCCCCCAAGAGCACCCCACCTCCCCCCAACACAAGGAGGGCCCACTACGGGCCCCTGAATCCTTTTGCACCTGTCATTCGTGTTGGGATGAGTGCTACAAAAAGACAGGCGGAAAGGGATATCCTAATCCCTATGGCTTTGCCTGCAAGACACCGCCGCAATGCTGCCCTAAGTTTTGGTTCCACAAGGCGGGTGGAAAAAGACCACTTGCGGAACCGTGGCGGCGATCTTTGGGTCTGCCACGCTTCCCTGAGGATGCCCCGCCATCATAATCTGGCTGGGGGAAAACTGCTGTCAGATGGCGGAGCGCCCGTCACTGCACGGCTGGCAGTGGCAGTCCCTCCACCATCGTAATGAGCCCCTTAGTCTTTAAATAAGGAGAAAAGGACAGACCCAAACATCCTGCTGGTTGCGATTTTGTACACGATTGCAAGACCATCCATGCATAGGCTCACTTGCTTAGCCTGACTTTGTCCTCCATTAAAGAATGCTGCTTTGCCGCCTTACTTAGTATTTGCTCAAAAGAAATAAATGGTAGGTTTCGCTGCCAAAGGTTTGCCATGTTGGTAAGCTTTAAAGATGATTGTGGCTTCTCGGTGTAGGCGGACTGAGGATCGCCTTGTAATGCATTCCAGAAAGCATTATTATTCCAATTTTCTAGGTTGCACCAGACTTTATAACAGGTTTTTATTGTTGTATATCTTCTGTGTAGATGTTGCTGTTGCAGCCCAAATTCCAACTTGGATCTGTGTCGGTTACACAGTAAAGAAAATACAGTTTTGTATACCCGAGTTTGGAGGCTGTCCAGGATCGCTGCGCCTTTCCCGTGCTTAACTCCACTTCCGTAGGCTAAAGTTGGAAAAAGGTTTGCTTTAATAATCGCTAATAATGGAGTGAACAATGGGTCTTTTAGACTCATTGTTATTGAACAGAATGCAAATGTTAGGCCATTTCCCTTTTTTATTATAGCCTCATTCTTTGAAAAGTTAATCTTTTGTCCAAATATATCCCTAGGTATTTGTAACTACTAACCACTTCCAGTTTTGCATCACTGGTTTTGAATGGTGATTGTTTGTGGATGCAACAGCTTATAATCATGGCTTTTGTATTTGTGATGTTTATCTCTAACAAATTAGTCTTTGCAAAGTTCCCTAATTCATTGATCATACTTTGCAGGCCAATTCTTCTGTAACTTTGGAGCAGCATAAGATAGGTGTGTAAGAGGCAGTGTGCCAAAACGTGGGGGGATGCAAGTTGATCTCGTCTAGCCTTGGTGATAGGTCCGCCATGAATAAGTTGAGTAAGTGTGGCGCTAGGACACAGCCTTGCTTTAAGCCCTCATTCATCTAGATTTTTCTGGTGAGCCTCTTTCCATCGGCCATTTTAACTTGCATCCACGTATTGTGTATAGTTCCATTATTGGTCTCAGTATTGCTTCCGGAAGTCCCCACTGCTTCTACCTATGCCATAAGATGCCTTTGTTGACTCAATCGAATGCAGCTTTACAATCGATGAAGCACAGATACAGATTCTTTTGCTGTCGTAAGCTTTTGTCTGCCATTAGACCTAGTGCGAGGACATTAGTGATGGTGCCAGTGCCACGAAGGAAGCCGGACTGGTTAATGGGAATAATTATCTTACTCACAGACCAGCTTATTAAGTCTGCCAAAATCAATGAGGCGTACTATTTTGCTTCAGCATCTATTAAGGCGATCAGTCGATAATTAGCTGGGTTGGTTCGCTCCCCACCCTTAAATACTGGGTTGATTATTGAATCTCTCCAGCTCTCTGGAAAGTGGTTTGTAGTGCCCACCTCGTGGAACAGGCAGGACAATGGCGCCGCCCAGAAGTTCGGGTCTTGCTTATAAATTGCTTGAGGTATGCCATTCGGGCCTGGTGCCACATCTAGTCTGCCCATGGTTATGACCTTGGAAATTTTTTCTTCGGAGTATTGTGTGAATGATTGATCTATGTCCAAGTTGTCCTTCGAGGTTCTTCCCAACGCTTTGGGGGTCATAACAGTTTTGCGCGCTTGGTTGTTCTGTTTTTGTGAGCTTGCTAGTTCTATAGGTAATGTTTGGTCTATAGAGTAGTTGATCTCGACTGCGTTATTGTGGTTTGGTCATTAGCTAGAGGGAAGTTTGGAATTTCCTGCACCGCAATCTCCCTCTCAGCTGTTATTGAGAAAGTGTCATTAGGTGATGGGTCTAAGCTGGCTCTGTAACACTGGTCATGTTTATTACTTTTGACATTCTTACAAGGAAGTTTACTTGATCCCAAAAAGCTCTAGTGTTTGATCCTTTAGCATTATATAGGAGTTACCCTCCCAGATTTCTGTTTTATACCGCTTCTTAAGTTGTTGTATTTGTTCCCATGTCATTTTAGATGTATTGTGGCCCCTTGTGGATCTGATAGCGCCTCTTCGTTTTTTTCATTAAATTTCTAGCTGTTTGACTCCTCAGTAGGCTGGATGGGGTGGGGGCCAGTTCTGTTGTTGGGGCCGATTTGGACCGACCGTGAGTCATGTGCTTACATTAAACACACTCAGGCCACCTGTCTGACGAAGCCTGGTGTGAGCACGATTCTCATGCTGGCAGACTGTGGTGCTTCAATGCGCCGATTTCAAATCAATTATTTCATTTAAGGCAGGCTAGGCTACTTACTATAATCAGGCGGCAGCCAGGCCGCCGCGGCGCCGCCCTACTACATTATAATTTATTACACACCTACACCACCTGACCTGTGTCACCTGACCATGAGCATGTTGTTGTTGTAGATGCGTGCAGATGCCACCGCCTCCGCGTCGGCTCACCGCTGTTTAGTTTAGGGTGGGGTGTGGTCTGCTCTGCTGCCTGGAAGTGATGCTCATGCGCATTGGGAAAAAGTGTGCATGGCTCTGAAGCGAGGTCGAGGCAGGCATTCAGAGGCCAGAGAGGGAGACAGGGACAGCCAGGAAAGAGAGTGGCACCCCGTATTTTAATTTTCCCTGTCTGCCGACTGCCGCCCGCAGGTGAGTGCTATTTGTTTGCCGTGGCCAGGCCCAGAACTGATTTATGGGTAGTGGCAGGGCCTGGGCCTGGGTCCGGGGGGCGTCAGTCTCGGGTATGAGAGGCCTAGACCAGCTAACTAGCCCGGAAGCAGCCTGATGGCACATGAACGGAAGGTCTAAAGCTGTGCTTTAAATGGGCTGGTATAGTCAGGTACCTAGTACCCATACTACTTTAATTTAACCTGAGACCAAGGGCTCTCCTCGGCAGGGGTGTAATGCATTTAATGGGAGAGTACAGACACACACTTCTCAGGCGCAAGCAGATACTCTGGGTCAGGGACTAAGCTGCAGTTCTGTATCCCATCATGCGTTGCTATTATGTGTGATGTGGCACCAAGACTAGGGGAGCAGCAGGGAAAGACTCTAAAAATTCATCTAGAAGGCCTTGTTCCGATTACCCACTTCCCCAGTTCAATAAGAGCATTCTTGGGAATTCTGTGATAGTATACTGCAGCCTTGGACTGACTCCCTTTTGATCCACCCTTATGCATAGCTTCGAAGCTCAGCTGGTAAAATAGTTCATTTGGGTTGAGCGCTTGCTGCAAACACCTCCCTGTGGAACTCAGATTCAGGCTTGACCTTTCTCCTGAGGTTGACAAGCCCCCTAATATTTAAGTCTTATTGAGATATTAAGTGAAGAATGAGAGTCAAATAAATAATCAATTTGGGTTTTCAATTGATGCAGTTGTATATTGTGGAATGAGCCGACTTACTTCTTTAGCATCCTCGGGAAATGCTAGCTGCTCCGTCGCAACCGAATCAGAATCAAAAGCAAAAGGGGCCTTAGGAAGGGGCAAGGGCCTGGGCACCGGCCCCGTTCCGCAGCGCAGTGGCTTTTGTTTTATGTTTTGTGTGTCACTTGATTGAATGTGAGCAGGGAGCGAGGACGTGGTGGTGGCTGGGCTGTAGTGTCCACAGTGTGTGCACTGTGCAGGCCTGCGTGTGTGTCTCCGCGCGCTCAGCCTCTGCGTTGGAGTGGACAGCCTGCAGCTGAAGCAGGAAAAACAGGCAGCACAGCCTGATTGACCCGTGAGGTGCAACCCAATTTCAGGAGGAGGGGGAGGTGCCTGTGCGCAGCGCGCATAATAATGCACTGTCTCCTCCTTCGCCGCGTCTGCACACCTCTCTAAGGGTGCGGCTGATGTCATCATGTCGCATGCGCATTGGGCCTCGCGCAATTAAAAGTGCGCGTGACTGCCTGCAGCATCACAAATGAAATGACGACTGAGACAGAGGCACTGTGCGCACTTGACCGGAGCTTGTGGGCAGCCATAATATAATTATTCCAGCTGTAGCCCCTCCCCTGTCTGCCTCCAACAGCAGGTGAGTCTGTTTTTCAGGAACCAATTAATGATTCAAGGACATGGTGTGTGGCACAGTTGGCACTGGTGGGCGGGCGTGTATTTGATTGCATTGCTGTTGTGTGTGACTGAGTGACTTGTGAACAGGGCGAGGATGGAGGCAGTGCGGAACGAGGTGGCCTCACTGGCCTGAGTTGCAACTTGCGCACTGCCGCTCAGCCTATCACAGGACCGTCGTGGGTGGTGCATGGCAGGCAATAAAAAAAATGTGCAATTATGATGATGAATCAATCATCATCATGATTACAATTTTTGATTTGGTGCGCATGGTGCGGGGCTGGATCAGCACCCAGTGCACCACTTCCAGGGTGTAGGCCTCAGTGCCCAGGATCCTCTGTCCTGCCCCCCCCTCATTGCAAGCTAGCGGGAGTCAGAGCGCAGCACTGGAGAGTTGGGCAGCATGTCCTGCAGGTGTAGGTCCTCTGGGGAGAGTTGCCGGTCGGTGGTACTTGCTTGTGCCCGAGTAACGCCGCAAGAACTCCTTGAAGGCTAGTGTTTGTTATTGAATTTCTCCTGTTCTGAGAGTAGGATGTGCGGGGACCAGCAGGAGACGCACAGGCCTACGGGGTTTCCATTCAGGATGAAACTCTTGTCGCAGCTGCGGATAGCTCCTTCCTTCACAATGCTACGGAAACAGTCCAGTGTGGTGACTCACCACACTGGTGACATGTTTCAGCAAGGTCATGGGGAAGCGGGGGGCTGCCAGGCCCGAGCACACCTCCTGCATGTTGGACAACCAACAATAGGAGATGTAGAGGGCACGAGGTTGTTGAGGTTTGGGTGCATGGCATCTGCCCTTTCTCTAATTCAGAATTTTGACCCCATTTTGCTGGATGAAACTTGCTATACATTCAGCTGTTTATTTGAAATCCATGTGAATAAGAAGCAGCTGGGGACTGTGTGGACTCAGGCATAACACCTGCAAGTATTCAGTCAAATGCCTGCATGAAATTGAACCAACCCACATGAAAATGAGAGAAGTGGCATAGCAGGTTTGTAGGCCCTGCCCCCTCATCAGTCAGCTCCTTACTGGCTAGCACTGCAGCACTGCACTTCAAGCCAACCTCTGAGGCCAACTGGGTGAGATGTGCAGTTATTCTTAGTATCCCTGAGGCCCTGCTGGCCACTCAGTTATCTGACTGATCCAGTTTCTTTATCTTAGAAGTTGCTCCCTGAGATGGGAAATGTCATGCAAGAGCTCAGATGCTTACATGCGAGTTCGCCTCAGTAAATGGTCACAGTGGTCACTGATATCTGGAATACTTGCTGGTCCGTCTCAATTTCGTCATCTTTGAGGGATTTGAAATGCTGCCCAAACATATCACAACATCTATTCACTTTAATCTATTCATTTTAATGACTTTTGCATTAAATAGCAATACAGTAAACTGTCCACTTTCACATCAGCATCTTTGTTTTCCTATTGCTTAGGACTGCTTTAATAAGCGCAACTGGTCCTAGCCGTGCTCAAGGCAAGTGATAAAGAGGGGATCTGGTTGTAGCGCTCTATTGTTCCATTGGACTAGAAATACCACAATAATTCATATTTCGTCCTTGGTCATTCCCTTTAATGCAAGTCCTTCTCTCCTTTCTTTAAGTTGCTGCCTCAGGAGGCGGGATAAGGTACCATCTGCTTTCATCCATGCTGACCTCTCACATATTCAGGTCACTGCTAGTTATCTCACAGGTAAAGTCACTGGAGACCAAAGGCTCACAGCCCATCGGAAGCATTAAGGTATAGCGAGGTTTGCCCCACGATGGATGGGTCTTGGATGGGCTTAGGTGTACCACCAGAGCACTGCTGTCGGTGTATGATAATGGCAAAATACCTCGTGTCACACAGAATTCAGTTCAGAATATGTATACAAACAAAAAAAAAGCATATTTTCCACCAATTGCAATATGGAGGGCTTTCGACTGTTCTGAGCACAATGGATTTTGTTAACTAGTCTGTCCAGGAATCTGAAAGTTGTGTTTTTATAGCTATTTTGAAGTGAGATCATTGTGGAGACTAAAGGTTATATTTTCTTCATGATATTAACTGATTAATACTTCCTTTTAGTGTTTTCAAGACACCTAGCCTTAACATTACAATTTATATTAGACTGGCCTGAGTTTAGAATAATATACAGTTCAAATGTATGTGTTTTGTGTTTAACTGTTTTAATTCGCTTAAGGTATACTATGATCATGTGTCACTATTTAGCACATGGCACTTTTTGATTTTTTAAAAATCTTTCCCCTTTAAGAAAGTGAAAGCACGTTATTCATCTGTTTATCTGCAAGATGTGTTTAGCTGTGACTGAGCACTATAATGTTCACTAATTAAATTGCTCTTATGGTTAATATGTCATCTGAATTGTAGGTGCTCTTTAGTGATGATGCATTTAAATGAACTCTACTGATCTATGGACCAAAAGATGTCATTAGGGATGAAATGTGTTTATTGAAGAGTATCTATTTGTATACCACACACTGCTCAATAGAATAAATAAACCAATATTGAGAAACTACAATTGTCCCCTCAAGCTGTTGCCAATTGCACTGCTGAATAGGAAACATGTTTGGGCTCTGGAAGGGCAGAGCAGTATTAGTCAAAATCCCAAAGAACACACAGTGAAAAAAGGGAAGAGGGTTTCTATCTCTCTCTCTCTCTTTTTCTCTCTCTCTCTCTCTTCCCCCTCACTCCCTCCCTTCCTCCCTCCCTCTCTCTCGTCCCTCTCTCTCTCTCTCTCTCTCTCTCTCTCTTTCCATTCCTCTCCCCGTCTTTCTCTCATTCCTCTCCTTCCTCTATCTCTCATTCTCTTCCTCCTTTTCTCCCTCTTCTTCTCCATTTCTCTTCTTCTGTCTCCCTCTCCCCCCATCCTTCCCCCTCTCTCTCCTCCCCACGTAAAAACATAGCCAGACCTATTGCCGCAGTCAGTGCTTGTTCATGCTCCCAGCGTTTCTATACAATATTTTTTGTCAATGAATGTATTATGCAGACCTCTTCATTTGTTTTTCATGAGTGTTCAGACCTCTTGGCGGATCCGCCTGGGGGTTGGGGTAGAGGGGGCAGGGAGCCTCATCACTATTCAGAACACGTGTACCCTGAACAACTGATCTTGCACACACTGCTTAAATTCAGAGGAATAATTATAATCATTATTAAGAGATACACTTCATGGGTGTGATGTTACCATAGTTTATGGACTCTGTGCCCTAGGTGCAAGTTATCATATGCTTATGTGTTACATTTCCACAGTTTCTGCTCTCAGTGCCTAGGTGCTTATGAGTGACATTTCCACAGTTTCTGGCCTCGTTGGCCTGTGTGACATAATATCTCAGTGTTTAATGTGTGACAATGTGAGTGACAATTTATTGAAAATACAAAAAAAGAATATCAGAATATAGTTTTTATGCTGTAAAGTTATGACGTCGAACAAGCCTAAAACGCATAGCACTTTTTGTTGAAAAGACAAGAGTGGCCCAAAGGGTGTTGTGATCAGCACAGTACGGCCCCTTAAAGAGTCCTGGGCAGCATTGTCAATCAATCAATCAATCAGAATACTTGTAGAGCGCGCTACTTACCCGTGAGGGTCTCAAGGTGCTTAGGGGAAGGGGGTGCTGCTACTGCTCAAAGAGCCAGGTCTTGAAGAGTCTTCTGAAAGTGAGCAGGTCTAGGGTCTGACAAAGGTGGGTGGGGAGGGTGTTCCAGGTCTTGGCAGCGAGGTAGGAGAAGAATCTGCCGCCGTAGGTTGTTCGTTGGATGCGGGGGACGTCGGTGAGGGCGAGGCTGGTGGAGCGGAGCTGGCGGGTTGGGGTGTAGAAGTTGAGTCTGCTGTTCAGGTAGGCTGGTCCGGCATTGTTGAGTGCTTTGTGAGCGTGGGTGAGGAGCTTGAAGGTGATCTTCATGTCGACGGGGAGCCAGTGTAGGTCTCTCAGGTGGGCGGTGATATGGCTGCGGCGGAGGACGTTGACGATCAGTCGGGCGGAGGCGTTTTGGATGCGTTGTAGTCGTCCTAGGTGTTTGGCTGGGATTCCTGCATAGAGTGCGTGTCCGTAGTCCAGTTTGCTGCTGACGAGGGCCTGTGTCACCATTCTTCTTGTTTCGGTCGGGATCCACTTGTAGATCCTGCGGAGGGTGTTGTAGCAGGGAGGAGACGGCACTGACCTGTTTAGACATGAAGAGGGAGGAGTCGAGGATGAATCCTAGGTTGCGTGCATGGTCGGTGGGTGTCGGTGCTGTTCCCAGTGTGATCGGCCACCAGGAGTCGTCCCAGGCTGAGAGGGTGGGTCCGAGGATGAATACCTCCGTCTTGTCCGAGTTCAGTTTCAGATGGCTGTTCTGCATCCGGTCGGCGACGGCCTTCATTCCCTCGTGGAGGTTGTTTTGGCGGTGTGCGGGTCCTTGGTGAAGGAGAGGATGAGCTGGGTGTCGTCGGCATAGGAGATGATGTTGAGGTCGTGTTGGCGGGCCATTCATGTGAGGGGACCATGTAGACATTGAACAGCATCGGGCAATTTCACTCTCTTTTACACCTACCCAGGGAGTCTGTAGGTTGTGATTTCATCCTGTCTGTACTGTGCGATCTCTGAGCATGTCCTAGGGAGTGTTCCCCTGACTCTCTTCTTCGCTTGTCATCTTATTCTGTTTCACACCATGCCTCAGTCTGACTCTGTTCAATTAAGCAGTTTCTCCTTCTGTTTCGATTTTAGCTTCTATAGAGTTTCTCTGAGTCTGTCCTGGGAAACACTCTCTTGAAGACTTATGATCACTCAAAATTGTGCAGTCTATTTGTGAAACATGATCCCACACTATAGTATGCTATTTTTTAAACTGCACTGGAGAGAAGCCTCTCACTCTGTCTTGGACGCCACCACTCCTATCCTTTTACCACTTTATAGCTGCCTGAATCTGTAGGATTCCCTGTTTAGGAAATGAAATTGTGCAAAGCATGCTCTACGCACAGGACGTGACACAACAGTTTATGTATACGATATAACCAAGCCCCATGCATTAGGTGTGGGATGTCTTGTTTCAAATGTGTTATCAGTTTGCATCCGCTTTAAAAACCTTCTTGTCTATCATTTTAAATTTTCACTATGGATATGAAAGGTGCTGGGAAGAGAAAATCACACAAGTAAGGAAGAGCTGAGAAAGAACGTGAAAAGAAGAAAAAAATGCAAGAGAAAGAGGCAAGCAACTACAAAAAAGTGACTGATATGTGTACTCCCAAAAAAGATTTGATTTCTTTCTAAGGTGGCAGCATGTCCACCAGCCTCAGTACTGAAGGTGCTGAACAAACTGCTAAAGGCCAAATAATTGACATAAGCAGAGAAGGCACTGTAACTCAGGCCGCTTCCTTAGAAAGTGATGTAGATTCCTAAGAGAGGTGTGAAGAGGACCCTGTAGTTGAGAAATCAGCATGTGCTGATGTGACTTTAACTGATGCAGCTTTTTGAAAGAGGAAAGTGCACAAGAAAGGAGGAGCAGAGAAAGAATGAGAAAAGAAAAAAATGCAAGAGAAAGAAGCAAGCTGCTACAAAAAAGTGACTGATATTTTTACTACCAAAAAAGATTTGATTTCTTTAGAAGGTGACATCATGTCTACTAGGTTCAGAAGTGAAACTGTTGAACAAACTGCTGAAGGTCAAAAGACTAAAATGAGTAGTGGTTCCACAGTAAAGGAGGCAGCTCCCAAGTGTTTAGAAGGTGACATTGAAATAGAAAGTGGGGAAAATTCCAAAGAGAAGTGTCAAGAAGACACCATAGTTGAGAAGTCAGCATATGCTGATGTGACTTTGATTGACCCAGTGGAGGACCAATGGTTTTTGAGACCAACATCTGAAAATTTGAATGCCTTTTTTAAGTTTAATCCCTGTCAATCCTATGGTCTACGTTGGAATGCTAAAAGATTATATCAGCAAAAAAATGGAAACCAAGGCAATGGTTGACTTATTCACACAAAGCCGAAACCTTTTTCTGTGTTGTACATCTACCTTTTAGCAAACAGACAGATAGAAGTGCTTTCATTGATGGCTGTTGCGATGAAAGGCACATGTAGCAAAGAATCGATGAGCACGAAGACAGTATCTTTCATCACAGTACTTTGGAATCCTTCATGATGCGATCAAGAAACATAGATATATGTAGCCAACTTTTTAAAAAGCACACAACTGCAAAACGAGAGGAAGTCAAGCGAAAACGTACTGTTTTAGAAAGAGTAGTGGAAACAATAAAACTGATTGGCAAAAGAGGCGTGAGCTATCGAGCAACTACAGAAGCTAGCTACACCTTAGAAGATGAAACATTGAATAATGGACATTTTTGGGAACATCTTCAGTATCTTAAAAAATGTGATCCATTATTGAAAAGCCATCTTGAGGATGTCATTAAAAAGATTAAAAAGCATCATGAGGTTGCAAAGAGTGGTAAAGGGCGAGGCAGTTAGGTTACCCTGATTTCAAAAACAACTGTAAACTCTCTCATAGATATTATCTTCTAATTAAAAAAAGAGGGTATTGCTGAAGATATCAGGGAGGCCGAAATGTTCTCAATACAGCTGGATACAACACAGAACATACATGTTGTATACTAGTGCCCTATTATAGTCAGATATATGACCGATGTTGTCCACGAACGTCTTGTGTCTGTTGTTAATTGCACAATGACAACTGGAAAGGCATTTTGTGAGCTAGTTTGCACTGCATTTGAATCCATGAACATTAGAGTTGCAAATTGTGTTGGTATCTCAACAGATAGAGCCTCCAAAATGCAAGGACAGTATAATGGGTTCACAGCATGGCTGAGTAAAAAAGCACCTGATCAGATTCATGTGTGATGCTACGCACATGTGCTTAACTTTGTTATTTTATTTTATTGTATTTTATTTTAATTTCTTCTATAGCGCTGGAATCAATCCCGTGAGGGTATCTCCGCGCTGAGCCAGCTATAGAATTCTCAGTCAGTGCATCTAGGGGAATTAAGTGGACAGGAATGCTTCTTGATAAAGAAGGGTTTTTAATGTTTTCCTAAAAGATAGGTAATTAGTAGTAGATCTAACATCAGGTGGCAATTTGTTCCATAAGGCAGGTCCAACCGAGGAGAAGGCGCGGTCTCCTTGTCTGGATTTCTTTGTGGCCGGAGGTTTTAAAAGGGCTTGGTTGCTTGAACGAAGGGACCTGCTGGGCTGATATAGCACCAGGGATTGAGACAGGTATTTAGGACCTACACCATAGATGCATCTATGGACCGTGCAGCAGATCTTAAAATCAATGCGCTGTCGTATAGGGAGCCAATGTAGTTCCCTCAGTAAGGGTTTAGAGGGGGTCCTAGCTGGTGCGCCCATGACCAGTCTTGCTGCCGTGTTCTGGACCACCTGCAAACGACCTACTGCATCAGCATTCGCTAGTGTCAGCAGGCCGTTGCAGTAGTCCAGACGACTGGTCACTAGTGCCTGCACAAGTGTCTTTCTGTAGGTGGCAGGGAGATACGGGAAGACACGCCTAAGTAGGCCAATAGTATAAAAGCACAATCCTGCAATGTAATTGGTGTGCTCCTTCAGGGTTAGCTTTTGGTCCAACTTCACCCCAAGATTCTTTACATGATGTTTAGATGTAGGTGCAGGGCCAAGATCTATTGGCCACCAGTCAGGGGACCAGAGGATGCTTGCTTTACCAAAGAGCATGACCGCAGTTTTTGTGACATTGCATTGGAGGCAGTTCGTTGCCATCCAACGTGACACCGCCCTCATACCCTCAGCAAAATTCTCCTTGACTTTAGAGTCAAGGGAGTTGAAAGGGTAGAGGAGCTGGGTGTCGTCAGCGTAGGAGATCGGTGTGAACCCATACTTCCGCACAATCTCAGCAAGGGGGGCCACATATACATTGAACAATGTGGGGCTAAGACATGAGCCCTGTGGCACCCCCTTTGTGAGCCCCCTAGAAGTGGAACAGAAGGGGCCCAGGCTGACAGATTGTGATCTTCCGGAAAGGAAACTCTCCAACCATGATAGTGCTGAGCCTCCGATTCCTACTCCTTGCAAACGGCTGAGAAGGATGTTATGAGCCACGGTATCGAAGGCTGCAGACAGGTCCAGCAGCACTAGAATCATGGAGCCACCTCTATCCTGTGACATTTTGATCTGATCCGTCACAGAAAGGAGGGCTGATTCAGTGCTGTGGTTGGGCCTGAACCCAGATTGTGATTGGTCCAGGCCCCCTGTCGCTTCGATAAAGCTGGAAAGAGTGGTGTTTACATGCTTCTCTGCCAGTTTGCTGATGTAAGGAAGGAGAGAAATCGGACGGAGGTTGGAGAGTTCAGACCAGGGCAAGGTGGAATTTTTGCGTATGGGATTCACCACCGCTTCCTTCCAGGCTGATGGGAGCAAGCCCTCAGCATAGGAGAGATTAAGTAGTTTCTGGATGGGAGGTCCTACTATGTCAATAAGAGGGGAAATGAATTTGGCAGGTAGCAAGTCAGTGGGGGAGCCAGTCTTTACTTGGTTAATAAGTATGGTCAAGCCCTCAAAAGTTATTTCTGGGATTGCCTGAAGAGTCGTTATAACTGATGTCACTAAAATCTCGGTATCTGCAGTATCACTGTTTGGGCTGTTAAATTCTTGTGCCGTATTTCTCAGAGATTCATACCTTCGAATGAATGTATGATGAGACAAAAGTATTGAAGCACGGTTTTGGTTGATCTCTATAATTGGAGAAACAAGATGGTGGGCCCAAGATGTAGCACTCAAAAAAATCTTTGGTCTATACAATGACCCAAGGAAATCTGTGTACATTGAGGCTCTTCAAACTATGGCAGCGATATTCACATCAGATAACTTCAATGATGAGATCAGATACAAAGCAATTTCATTTCTAAAGTCACTAGTTACATTTGACACCATTTTGACTGCACAGATGTATCTGTTTATTTTTCAAAATACCACTCCTTTATCGCTGTACTTGCAAACAAAAGGTCTTGACATACTGCAGGCATATCGAATGATGACTAAAACCATTGACTCCCTACAGCAACAGGGTTGGGATTTCAGCAGCATAAAGGATTCTACAAATACATAAATCAATCAGGCAAAAGAAAAATTGGTTTAGTGTGATTGCACAATTTTTATTCAAGTTGACTTCCCAGAGGTTCGAGTACGCAGGAAGAAGAAGATGCCAAGAGAAACTGCGACTGATGAACCCATCAGGTCAGCTACTGATAAATACAGGATAGAAGTTTATAATGCTGCAATCGACAAAGTAGTTACTAGCCTGAAAAGTCGATTCACAACTCATGGCCAGGTGTTTGCAGATTTGGTATGCCTGGACCCCAGAAACTTGAGAGCCATCCTCCAGAACTTTCTCCAAAATGCTCCTCAACGACTAAGGGGCTTGTTTACTGGATTTGATCCGGAAGCATCTGTTGAAAAACTGCAGCATGAGTTGCTTTATTTTGCATCTAAGTGGAGCAAACTAAAACTCAGTATTGAGGAAGAGTACAGAATCATCCAAGAAGTTGAAGATGAGCAAGACTTAGACACCCATTATCTAAACTTTGATGGTGAGATAGTACAGTACGCTAATGTTGGGCAAAAAAAGTATAAGTGTAAGACTTGCAAGGACTGTAATGCTTGCTGCTTTAGTTTATTATTGCGTTATAACCTGTCCAGTAAATCCTACTCTTCTCTCTTTAATGCCTGTGAGTTGGCATTGACTCTTTCCTCCTCTCAGGTGGCTTGTGAAAGATCTTTTTCTAAGCTCAAGTACATCTTGAATAGGCTGCGTAATTCTCTCTCTCAGTCACGTTTGGAAGCCTTAATGCTTATGTCTGTGGAGAAAGATGCTTTAATGCGAATAAGCAATGAGAAAATCATTGATCTTTTTGTCTCCAAAAGCAAATCGATGCAAGAGATGGTAACACTTTAAAACGTGAGCTCAAGTTACCACATTTCTAAGCTGAGCACTTCTAATAAAATATTTTCTTTGATGGTTGCACTCTGGACATGAAAAGCATTTGACTTTTGCATGTTACCGTCAACATTTTGAGGGCCATTTAGGAATATAAAACAATGCAGTGCAATAACCAGAGTTGACCTCCTTGCATTGGCTCTCTTTGAGCCTGCTTTGCACCATGCACACACCTTTGTACCATAGTGAAAGGCTGTGAGCATTATGTCTAGCATAGGTTTTGCACTGAAACAACAAGTAATATCCATCCACTACAAAATCATATGCTTAGGAAAACTTTAAAATGTTTACTGTACTGTATTTATGCTGTACTTTAGAGCATACATGCATTCTTAGAAAACCTCAAGAAGACGTCAGCTTTTGTCTTAAATCCAGGTCTACCTTTGTTAGTAGGTAGGGCTTTACATCAAAATCCATGGGTGGTTGCTTGGGGTCTTGCTCCCACATCTCATCTGTGAAACACCCTCTTGACACAAATTAATGCAAAGTGCAAATGAATATAACACTTGTTTGAAAAGAAGTACGCTATTATGTTTTACAGTATATCATATTAAGGATTTGCTACTATAGGCAAGTCATGTCAGCTGTTTACAGTGTCAAAATGCCCACAATCATAATGTTGTGCACTGTTGCATTTTACATAAGATGCTTTATTTTAGCATTGATCACAAAACTCTAGATATAAAAATCATTTAATGTTTGCACATTGTCTTGTACACTTTTTACTCTGAACCTTTGCACAATTGTTTGAAGTTAAGTGAGTTTTTAAATGCCTTTATGCTATTTGATATGAAGAATAAATTGATAATATTTAAATTCATGTTTCATGCTCAACATTTCATTTTTTAGTGTCCTCTGTAGGAATGTCTGTGATTTATGACTGGGTATCCTGGTGCTCTATAAGGTAATCATTTACTATGCTTTAAAAGTTAATACAATCTAATATGTAATGAAATTTTTTTTGAAACATGCTTTGTTTTGGCCTTTCTGTCTCCCAAATTTTCTTGGGGGGGAGAAGTTCAACCCTCCAATCTTCCCCTAGTAGTGGTTGCTCACTCGCTTGCTCGCTACACACCATTTGGGGGCTGGTCTCACTTTTACTTTGTTCTCTCTGATTCACTACTTGTGTCTATTTTTGATGCTCTCTGAAAGAATGTCTATGGGTACATATGACTGGGTGGGTAACCTGATGTTCTTTAAGGTCATCATCTACAATTTACTGTGCTTTGAAAGTTGACACAATTTGAATATGTAATGAAAAATGTGCTGTAAAATTCACCATTTTGGTCTGTCGTTTTCCAAACATTTCTTGGGAGGAGAACCCCCCGAAACCCCCTAGTAGCAGTCGCGCTCGCTCGCTGCACTCGCTCACTACGCGTCAGACGGGGGCTGGTCCGGCAAAATTTGCCAAGGTCCTGTTGGCAGGTGCTCTGGTGTGCTGTGTATCATTATGGGTCATTCTCTTTGTGTATCTCGTCTTGATCTGCAAAGTTCTGTGTGTATTGTGTTTTTGGTGTTTGTGCCTTATTGCCCTCTTTATCTCTCGCACTTCATAGTACTGAATGAACTGGCTTTATGCTGGGATGTTTGAGATTAGTGCTATGCAGGTGCAGCAGGGGTAGGGGGTAACGCTGTTTTGTAGAAATAGATAGAGATATTCCCGAAGCCTCAAACTGTGGGGCAGTGTTTAGAATAGCTGAAACAATTTCTTCAGTCTTCCAGGTTGAGGGTTTTTTTCCATTCCTTTGTTGTCCTCCTGTTCGATGAAGTCTATTTCTTGTAGGTCTGTTGAAGATAGATGCTTTAATGTTGGGATGGCTGCCATTAGGCTCAGGACGTTTCCTATGTTTAAATAGTCTTGTGGTCCTTGTGATCTGTAGTGTGGAGTTAATAGTATCCGGTTGTTTAGATGTTGTGATGGGTCATTAATTTGTAAATGAGATGTAGGTGCTGGTCTAAGGCTTTGATTTCCAGGCTGCCAATTTGTTTCTTGGCCTCTTTATTTTTATCAATACCTGCTGATCAGTTCTCTGCCCGGTTGGTACCCTCTCTGTAATATGATTTCTCATTCTCTTCTACAGGGGTTGATTGTTTTGATGAGGGACCGTGGGTCATGTACTGGGCTTTTGTAAGTGGAACAGGCTTCTCTGGTATTATTGGCTGTTATCCGACAGAGGTTTGTCGATCCATTGCTGTTTTTATTCAATGTGTCCTCAGTGTAACTATATTGCTCGTGGAGGGCAATGTTTTGCTATCTATGGGGTTCGTTATTGCTGCTTGAGTTGTATTTTTCCCGGAGCTCTATATTTGAAGAACTCTTGTTTACTTTATTTGAGCCATTTGAGCTATTTCACACAAACGATTATCCAGCCTGACATCGCCAATGTCAGCAGTTGATCATTCGAGTACTTCTCCCCTTCCTCTTTATGACCTCGATTTGTTACAATGGCAATTAAGGACCGTTTTTTCCTCCTTCAAGTGGAAGATTGGGTACATTCCATTCACCTGTTGGTCCTTAGTATTATGAGGGTGCTCTCTGGCATTCCTAGCAAATTTCTTCTGTCTTTTCATTAGAGGTGCAGGCAGTGTATTTGAATGGTCAGTCAGGGAATTTGTTGGCTGGTCCGTTAAGCTTCGGTGCGCATCAACCTGAATAACAGGTGATGGTGGTGGTGGTTCTGTAGCGGACACCTTGTCGTCTTTTCCCAGTGAGTGTGTCCATTTATCAGTTGTTAAGAAGTTGTTGCTTTGAGTTTTTAGCGGAACCGAGGGTTTTGGTATTTGTCTCCCGCTTGACGAGTCACTCACTGCTATACTGTGAGACACTAGTGGCTGGACGGGCTGATTGCATTCTTTTAGGATATTTATTAGATTAATGGGTAGTTCACTTAGTTTTTCAACTATTGGACAACACTCACAGTTAGTTACCGGAACTGAAATAGGTATGTTGTTTTTAGCAATTATTAGGCCCGTCAATGAGTCAAGTTTGGTGTTTATACCGGAGATGTAGTCTGCTATAATGTTCATCAAATTGATTTGAATATCAAGTTTGTCTGAATGCATGTTGAGGGCACTTCTTGGAGTTTGCAGATTTTTTATTAAGGAGGTATGCAGGCTTGAGAGATCTTCCATTTTTACATCAGATTTACAATTCCTTCCTGTTGGTTGGTGACTTAATGTTCAATGCCCGGCAAATTTGGGCATGCTGTCTTTGTCAGATTTGTCATCCTGTTTGGACTGCTTATTGTTATTTGTTTTGTTTTTATTGTTATTATTATTTGCTGGACTAAAGACGTCTTTGTTTGGCCACTCAGGCTAACTTGGTATTTCTATTATTGATTGTTGTTGGTCTTCCAGTTGAAGTGTCAGTTTATTACTGGCTTGTGCATTAACTGGGTTTGTGGTGATAGTTCCTGTTGCCTGCATCAGATCTGTGTTATTTGTTACTGAGAGTGGCTCCATGCTGTCTTTGTCAGATTTGTCCTCCTGTTTGGTCTGCTGATAATTATTTGTTTTGTTTTTGTTTTTATAATTGTTTGCTGGACTTGTTATGCCTTTTTTGTCCACTCAAGCAAACTTGATATTTCTAATATTGATTGTGGTTGATCTTCCAGTTGGAGTGTCAGTTGAATACTGGATTGTACATACACTGGTTTCTTGGTGATAGTTCCTATTGCCTGCATTAAATCTGTGTTGCTTGTTATTGAGAGAGACTACATCCAGGAATCGCTAGGATGTTCTGGATTATGGGTGACTTCCTGGGTGTTGTTTTTCGCTATTTGTTGCCTAGGAGTGGAATGGTCATTGGGTTATTATCTGTCGCTAGTTCAAGCCTGGACATGGAATGGGCTGCATTGCCAAAATGCACTTGAGCTTGGATGACTTGCTTCATACTGCCACAGAAGTTTGGTTTTTCGGCCTCTGGTTGTGTATCAGCTGCCATTAAATTTAGATTTCTGGTGTGGCTTAAAACCATTCCCTTTGACAAATCTGACAAAGACAGCATGCTCAAATTTGCCTGGTTCACAATGGAGCGAAATGAACAAAGGCACTTGAACATTAAGTCACCAACCAACAGGAAGGAATTGTAAATCGATGTAAAAAATTTTGTTTGTTATTGGCTAGAACTTTGCTGGTAAATTTGGGACAAGAGGTACTACACCACAACGTGACACAGAGCTGTCATTCATTTTTGTTTTTAAACAAATTTTATTAGGTTTATCATTCCAATAAATAATACAATATGTATCGGAAGCACCCCCCCTCCCTCCAGCATGCCCAATTGCTTATGGATAATTAGTACATTCCTTCGTTCCCCCTCTGTCCCAGTCTGAGAAGGCAATATCTGAGGGACATGGGGAACATTGGCATATATCCAACACATCCCATAATATTCTACATCAATAATCCCAATAAAGTTAAACTAAACTAACTACCCCCTCTCCCTCCCTCCTGGCCTGTCACATCCACAATTCAAATCAAATCAAGTGTGTGCAGGACAGCATTCCGGTCTCATTCCGCCTCCACTAATAAAATATAGGCGAGCAAGTGCATCTGCAAACTGTAAGGAGCTCACCCCGTGTTGGGGACACCCCGTTCCACTTCATCATCACTCGTAACATCCAGATTCCTCAACAATCCCACCAAGTGTTCCCATGCTCTAGCCGCCTCCAGCGCTCTCTCGCTCCCAACCCTTCTAGCTAATTGTAATCTAACTGTGCCATCACATTCCGCCCATTTGACAAAGTCCCTTTTCCACCATTCTAAGCTCGGGGCCCAGTCGCCTTCCAATGCATTGTAATTTCTCTCTTTGCCAGCACCAGTCCCATGTCTATAAACTTGCTGGTGATCTTAGTTCTAGCTGTGGGGGGAACCAATGTAATATACAAGTCCCTAGCGATATATCCAACTCTCTTTCCGTCACCTCATTCAATAATGCTAATACATCAGACCAATAGCCAGTCAGTAGCGGGCATCCCCACAGCATGTGAGGGAAATCCGCCCCCTCCCCTCGACACCTTGGGCACTCATCAGAGTCAGTATTAAAGTATGCCTTAATTTTTACCGGCGTGAGGTAAGTGCGATGCAAAATGTAAAAGTGAAGCCACTGAAAGTGGGAGTTCCTGGTACTTTTCCACGCTCTCTCCACCACCTCGGCTCAGGCCCTGTCCAGAATCTCTTTAGCCACATCTATTTCCCACTTATGCTTAAGTTCATCCAGAGGGGCCAACTTCTCAGTAGTCAGGCACCTATACAGGCATGTGATCACCTTAAACTTCCCCGCTGCAGTTACTACATATTGATATCCCAACGGAACCCTAGGTAACACCTGGCCCTCTTTCCAGTGAGCACGAATAGCAGCAGTAAGCGCTCCATGGAGCAAAAAGTCTCCACCTCTCAGACCAAAACGCTCCTGCAATGTACAATAAGGTAGAAGGACCCCATCCTCATAAAAATCTCCAATGACAGTCAGCCCCTTCTCAGCCGAGTCACTCAGTTACCGCTTAGAACCTCCGTGAGGGAGTACCTCACACATTGAGAGCTGTATATCCGGGGTATACGGCACCTTCAAACCCGTTCTATTGAAACTGCACCTCCAGCATTGCTGCGCTGTTCGCAGTTCTTCCAAGAGAGCCCCCAGCCGGAGAGGAAGATCCAGGACTATTTGGGAGAGCTGGTGTGAGTCAGGAGCATCCTCTCCTCCCTCACGCGTGCCTCCCGGTCTCATTGCTACTCTCTGTGTCAACGAATGTAATTGAGCAGCCAGATAATAGGTTTCAAAGTCAGGTAATGCCCATCCACTCTCTAACCTGGGATGCATCATCACTTTCAATGCAACCCGCCACCTTCCAGCATCCCACAAAAACCCGGTTATCATAGATGTAAGTTGCCTAAATGTCTTCGCTGGTATCCAAATTGGTAAGGTTCCAAAATAATACAGCAATCTGGGAAGGGTTACCATTTTAAGTAAAGACACCTGCCCAGCAACCGATAATGGCAGCGTTCCCCCAAAATCAAAACTAGACCCTGCACCGCTCTGCCTATGTTGCCCTCCAGTATGTCCGATCTGGAATTATATATCTGGACCCCCAAATAGGGGAGGCACCGGCATTCCCACTTCACTCCTGCTACATCCTGCAAGTCTTGCCTATGATCGTCTATGGGGAATAAACAGGATTTAGCCCAGTTAACTCTAAGGCCAGACATCTCCCCTAACTCATGTAACACTGACTTTGCACCCAATAAATCCCTCTCTGTGTCCCCTAGGAACATAAGCAGGTCATCTGCATATAAAGCTATATGATGTATTTGACCTTGCACCTGTAGGCCGTGAAAATACCTCCCTGTTCTACGCAAATAGAAGAGGGAATAACGGACATCCCTGTCTTGTGCTCCGGGACACCTCACAAGCTTACGATATTACTCCTCCCGTCTGAACCCGTGCTGTAGAAGATTTATAAAGTAAAGCCATCCATGCTATGAAGTCGGCCCCCAATTACAAACCGGGCCATGAGGTGAAAAACGTAAGGCCATTCCAAACTATCAAAGGCCTTCTCTATATCGACGGCAAAGACCCGACTTCAATATAGGCAGCAACCGACGTACGTTTAAGTAGTATTCCTAGTCGGGATGAAACCAGATTGATCATAGTAGATTAAAGTAGTCATGTAGGGCGTCAGACGGGTGGGCAAGATACTACTTAATATCTTGTAGTCCATATTAAGCATAGACAACAGCCGATACACCGTTCTGTCCCAGGCCGGCTTACCAGGCTTCAAGAGCGGAACAATGACCGCCTCTCTTGTAGACCCAGGGAGGTGACCCAGGTGTCTCGCTCCATTATACAAAGTCACCAACCGCGGTGCTAACTGGTCAGAATAAGTGACATTTAACACAATCGGGAGGCCGTCTGTTCCCTGTGTTCTATTACATGCCATGTGCTTCATAGCCTCCCACACTTCCCGTAATTCGATATCCCCACCGAGCGCCTCATCCTGATCGTCCCTTAATTGCGGAAGTTGTAGCTTGCGTGAAGCCCTCCAGCTCATCTCCGGTCATGACTGCTCTGCTCCGATATAATTCCTGATAATAATCACAAAACAACCCATTTATGCCTTCCTGAGTGAAGCAAGCGTCCCCTTGGGCATCACGAAACTCCAATATCGGAAAGCCCCTGTGCGACGGGTTAGCAAGCCAGGCCAACAGGGCCCCCAACTTGTCCCCATCGACATGAGTGTGTGTTATATACGTCTTGTGATCAAAGCATCGCAGACGCTCCACCTGTCCTGCCAGTGCCTCCCTTGCCTCTTCCAGGTCTCGTTGTTTATCCGGCCTGCCAGGACGATCTTACTCAGCCACCCTTAGGTGTCGCTCAGCCTCATTTATCTCGCCCAATAGCACTTTACGCACCCCCACCATCTCGGCTATGTAGCGCCTCCGAAGCACTACTTTAAATGCATCCCACTCTACATTCGGCGTGGAGGCAGTTCCCACATTGTCTCCAAAATAGTGGGTGATAGCAGTGCCCACTGCTTCTCTAAACACCGGATCCTCCAAAGCCTATGGGGGGAGCTGCCAGGTAGGAATCTGGTTCGGAATTGCAACCAGAGCAGCAGGTGCAATACCGAGAACGTTCTGGCAAGATATTTACTACAGAGTACACCGGCGTGTACATCCGGTGAGCACAACAACGCGTCCAGGCGCACATGGAGATCGAGCAATGGAGAGAAATAAGAAAATCACGGTCAGTCGGACTTTGGGCCCTCCAAGTATCCACCAGGCCCCATTGGGCTTGCCCATTGCGCCTGGCTTCCACTATCTTATATGTGGGAGCATTAGGGAGCGGGAGGTGGGAACAATCCAAAGTCACATCAGTTAAACAATTAAAATCCCCCCATCAGCACTGACCCAGTAAGATAAGGTGCTAGCTTTGCAGATAACAGCGCATAAAAGGCCGGCTGCTCTGTATTGGGCACATAAATACTGCCCAGGGTAATGTCCCACCTGTCTAGCTTCCCAATGACCACTACAAATCTGCCCTCTGGATCGATAATCTTTTGTCTGCACTGAAAAGGGACACCCGCTCATACCCAGATCAACATTCCTCGAGCAAAGGCAGACTATGCAGTATAATATACTTGACCACACTAGCGCCGAGGTAAAGCTGCCCCTTCATGCACCTGCAAATGCATTTCCTGTAATAATGCAATATGAACTCCCCTTCGCACTAAATATGCATGCAACTTTTGTCTACGCCACATTGAATGCATACCCCGCACATTCCAAGATAAACATTTCAAATCACTGGTAGATCCCATCATGACAGCATCTGGACAGCACACCAGCAAACTAAAGTAATGACATGCCTGGCCCCCTGACCCCTTAAAACAAATAAACAACCCCAACTCCACCTCCCCAGGACAGCTACTATAAGACTAGTACCCATCCAAACCATATAAACAACACACTCGAAAACCTCCGATGAATTCAGAGGCATTGGGGACTGTGGCTAGCCGAAGGAACTCTTACTGAAACCCTACACCCCCCAATCATCTAAATCAGACCAGAACTTCCAGCCAGACTCCCGCTAACAGCAATGTTTCGTAAGTTTCAAGCTTGCTCCCATCTTGCATCTATCTTCATCAAGCTATGGTGTCCGCCGTCTGCGGTGTCACCCTGGGCATCTGGTCCTCGCCAGTCAAAGAGGACTCCGAATCCTGCCTGACCGAGACATCCGTGGAAGCGCCCTTCTCTTCATCAGATGCAGGGGCACTGCTCTGCGCCCACTCCACCACCGCCTGTAGCACTGCTGCTCATTCATGTGCTGACTGAGTGAGCGTGGGCTTTTTCTGGGTTCTGTTACGGACACGCCATCTCTGTTAGACATTTGATCCCAAAGTTCTCGTGGTGCCCCATCCCTCGGAGTCTCTTTCCTGTAGTTCTCCAGCCAGTCCCACGCTTCCTGAGAAGAATCCACATAATGCGTAGTACCATCCCGAATAATGCGCAGCCGGGCCGGAAACATTTAGGAGTATTGGAGCCCTTCTTCCCTGAAAGCCTTCTTTACCGCCATGTAAGAGGCACGCTACCTTTGCACCTCCATCATATCGTCCGGGAATAGAGTGACCTTGGCATTGTCCACTGGAAGGGCCATCCGCTCTTGCCTTCTGTAGCAACAAGTCCCTATCATGAAAATGGAGCACGAGGGCCACCATCGGTCTTGGGGGCCTCCCCGATCCGGGCCGATGGGCTGGGACTCTGTGGGCCCTCTCTAGTGTATAACAGGTTGTGAGCCCTTCCGGGGCTACTACATCGCGGAACCATGATTCCATGAAAGATACCATGTCTCCACCTTCCGCTTCCTCCGGCAGGCCAACAACCCTTACGTTATTCCTTCGATTGCGGCCTTCCGCATCTTTGGCCCTATCTTCCAGCATTGACACCCTGTCTGTTAAGGCCTGCACTTACTGCGCCACATCTTCATGTTCTGGTGCTATCTCTGCAATGTCGAGTTCTGTCTTCTTAACCCTCTCAGATAGTTTCTTGTGCTCGTCTCGCAACGGTCCCAGACCCACCGCGACCGTGCTAATGTCCTGATGAAGGATCACTTTCGTGTCAGCTATAGCGGCAAGGATCTTTTGCAGTTTCTGCTGCACTGGGTCATCCGAGGCGCTCTTCAACGTTTCCTGTACACCTTCTTCTTGGTCCCGTGGGACCTCCACTTGGCGACTTCTAGGCTTGCCCATGGCTGCAAAAGTACTTCCCGTTCCTGCCGCCACACTCCCCTCTTCCTGTCGGGGACCCCGCAGGTCCAGCTGCAGTGTCCCTCACCGTGCAATAGGGACTACCTTTCGGTATTGCACGGTAGGGATCCGGGCACAAGAGAGCAACCCCACGACTGGGGTAACAGTACAGGTCACAGGTCGTAGGTCATGCCCCTCACCTAACCCCTCTCAATTAGAGACCACCATTCAGGGGGCCGGTCCCCCCTGCAGGGCCCACACAAGCCTCTCTAGCAAGCCCAAGGGACCAGCAGGACTAGTATTACGCCTGCCAGGAGGGGGTTCTGTGCCTCTCAGCAGCTCAAGCGCTCTCCCAAATAGCAAAACTATTAGCACGCTGCCAGAAGTATGCAGGCGCAACAGAGTCTTCAGTGAGCGCTGGTTCTCACTACAACGTATGCTATTCACCCCCAGGACCCCTCCGGCCAGCACCGCAGCTTCACACTCCGTAAGTGTGCCCCAACAATGTTCAGATACATCCCCAACCAGGGGCCCGGCAGGAAGGCCAGTCACCGAAGCGGAGCTCCCCAACAAGGCCAGCACACAAGGCTAATTCCAGCATTGCCCAGGCAGCCGGCAGTCCTGAATGTCGCGTTGGTGGGGGTCGCACGAATCGGGAATCAGCCGCTCTTCCAAGTAACAAAGCGACAAACACGCAACCAGAAGTATGCAGGTGTAACAGGTTGATTAGTGTGGGTCCAACCACAATGATCGCCATTTGTCCCCAGGGCCCCTCCGTTCGGCAATGCTCAGAGACACCCCCAACTCAGGGGCCCAACAGGAAGGTCAGTCACAGAAGCAGAGCTCCCCAGCAAGGGTAGCCCACAAGGTTAATTCCAGCGCTCCCCAGGCAGCCGGCAATCCTCAATGACTTGTTAGGGGGATGCATGAATCGGGGGTCAGCCGTCCCACCCCACAATACCTCTGCTCCTTGGCAGGCTCCCAGAGTTCAGCGCACCAGCACAATCGCACCGGCAGGGGATACCACACCCATCATCCAGCGCTCAGATCTCCTCCAACAACACCACTGCTGACGCGGCCACCGGCATCACGGAGCCGCTTCAAGCATCCCGCTAAAGTCCAGCTGAACAGCTCTCCTTGCAGACAGTCAAGCATCAGCCCTCAGGCAAGGCGCTTCCCTTCCACCATCCACAGCCACTTGCACCTCGCAGTGCCCAGACAGCCGATGGTGCTACTTGACTCGTGGGGAAGAGGGGGAGGCAGGTCAGGCTCCAGCCGCACCCTGCACTCCCTCTAGAAGCCAATCGCCGCTATACAGACCGCGTCCCACCGGTCTACAATCTGTGCAGGGCTCCCCGCACACAAGTACTTCAAGCCCCACAGCTGGTCACGCACTCGCCTCCTTCCTCTGTGTGGCCATTTTGGGAAAGCTCAGCGATACAGACCCATGGCCCGTCTCTTCAGAGGAACCCGGCCGGACAGCTACCTACGCCTCCCCCAAAGCGTTCCGCTGGTGTTCAGCCCTCTGAGAGGGTCCGACAAAGCAAATTTCCACTCCGGTCCACCGTAGAAAGAGGATAAAGGCGAGGCTGCTGCGGAGCGCTCTGCTCACGCGTCCGTCATCGCTGCTGGCTAAGGTACGCCCCCTCAGAGCTGTCATTCATACACAGAGCTGTCATTCATACAGGACAACACCACTAAAGGCAGTGACAACCAAGTACAGAGATGCACTAAAAGCTGTGATAGCCGAGTGCAAGGAAGAGCTAAAAGCAGAGACATTTCTGATGCCAAGAAACGCTAAAGGTTGTGCCAACAAGGCACAGAAAATTCAATGAGTGGCGACAGTCAGGTGCAAGAAAACACTGTGAGCCTAAGCAGGTAAATGTAGAGAAACATTAGATGTGGCGATAATCCAGATAGCAAATACGATCACACTTACCAGAACCTCAGTAAAGAGAGCCATCTGACCTCAGCACCAGGTGCTGCAACCCAAGCAGAAGCATGGGGTGGTGCTTACATGGCTGGTGACTCGTTTGGCCACCTTGAAAGACCGTGAACGGAATAGTGGAATTTTTCAATGGCTGCTGAAAAGAGCTTAAAATATGGTGCAGCTGACTTCTGGAAACCACCACCTCCCTACAATAACGTCAAAAAGCGAATGTTTGACCACAGATGCACTGCCTGGGTTGAAGCCTTTGATCAATAAATCTAGCAACTAGACATTTTAGGCGCATGGCAAATTACTTGTGAGGGTCTCGAGGCACTGGAGATGTTGGTTTCTGTGAGCTGAGTTGGAATTTTTTGAGGTGAGGGTGATGTGGGTCCTTCTAGGGATCTCAAGGATGCGTCTAGCCACTGAGTTTTGAATTGTCTGGAGTCTCTTCAGGAGGCATGCAGTGATTCCAATGTAGAGTGTGTATCTGTAGTCCAGTCTGCTGGTGATGAGGGCCTGAATGACAGTCTTTCTGGTGGTGACGTGGAGTCACCTGAAGATCTTGCGTAGCATGCAACGGGTTTGAAAGCAGAAAGGTGAGACTGGGTTGACTTGTTTCTTCGTAGATAGCTTGCTGTCCAGGATGATGCCACGGTTGGGGTTAGGGTCTTTTGGATGGGGTGAGCCGAGTTCTGTGAGTCACCGTGTGTCATGGTAATCAGTTGTTCCCGAAGATTAGGACTTCCATCTTGTCAATGTATTGAGTTAGAGGCAGTTGTCCTTCATCCAGTCAGTTATGTTCATCATACATCTGTGGAATTTTGTCCTGGTGATGAATGGGTCTTCGGACAGTGAGAGGATGAGCTGGGTGTTATCAGCGTAGGAAATGATGTTGAATCCCTGTGATCTGATGGTGTCTGCCAGGGGGTTATGTAGGTGTTGAAGAGGGTGGGACTGAGAGGCAATTCTTTGGACATGCCGCAGATGCTCTTCTTAGACTCCGAGGTGAATGATAGGAGACTGACCATCTGGGTTCTACCAGTGAGGTCAGAGGTTATCCATTTGAGGGCATCTCCCTGGATTCTGATGTGGTAGAGTCTGTTGATCAGGATGTGATGGGAGACAGTGTCAAACATGGCTGACATGTCCTGGAGGATGAGAGCTGCTGCTTCTCCGTGGTCCATGAGAGCCCTAATGTCATAGGTGGCTGCAATCAGTGCCCTTTAAGTGCTGTGGTTGGCTCAGAATCCGGATTGGGAGGTGTCCAGGAGGTTGTGGTATTTGAGGTGTTGGGTGAGTTGCTGATTGATCACTTTCTTGAGGACCTTTGCAGGATATGGGAGAAGAAAGATGGGCCAGTGGTTCTACAGTTCGCTGGGTTGGTGGATTGGTTTTTGCAGGAGGGGTTTCATTTTGGCTTATTTCCAGTTATCAGGGAAAGTGCCCGAGTTGATGGAGGTGTTTGTGACTTTCCTGAGCTTGTCGCTGATTGTCTTGCTTCCGAGGTTGAAGACATGGTGGGGGCAGGGATCACTGGGTGCTCCCAAATACAGGGAGTGCATGATGGAGATAGTGTATTGCATGGTGAGGATGTTCTAGTGGGTGACCAGGTGTTTGGGGTTAGTGTTTGAGGGTGTAAGCTGGTTGACACTGTCGGCGGCAGAGGGTTGGTGTTTGAAGTTTTTCGTAGATGGCTGAGATCTTGTTGTGGAAGAATTCAGCTAGGTTGTCACACAGTTTCTGGGAGGGTTTAATGTCGTTTTCAATGGCAGAGAACTCTTTCACAATGCGGTTGACTAGGGCATTCTTGTTAGTTTCTTTCAGTAGGTGGAGGTACAAGTTGAGTGCTGTCTTGACAGCGGCGCGGTCTTCTGTCTTTTTGCTGATGTGCCACTTCCTTTTAGTTGTCGACAGTTGCACTTGGTGGATTGCATTTTCTTGGCGAACCAGCTGGCTATTTTGTTGGGTCCTTTGGCCTTGGCTGTCTTGGCGGGAGCAATAGTGTCATCGCATTTTGTGATCCACTGGGAGAAGTTTTTTGCTGTTTGTTCTGGGTTGGTGTAAGGTCTGGGAGGTGTGAGCAGAGAGTGTTATTCCACTGGTCTTCTGATATCTTTTTCCAGTCTATGCATGTGGACCTGGGGAGTTGGTGGGTCCTGAGATGGAGAAGGGGACGCTGAAGTGTTCAGATCTGGTTAGTTGCGTGTACTTGAACCTGTCACTCGAGGTGAAGATGGGGTTCAGCATGTGTCCTCTGGTGTGGGTAGGGTCAAAGACTAGCTGCTTAAGGCCAATGTTACTCATACTCTCCAGTAGGTCAGTGGTGTTGGCATCGCTGTGGTCATCGAGATGGAAGTTGAGGTCCCCTAGGATGATGTAGTGATGGGAGTCAATTATGATCAGGGCGATGATGTCTGGGATGGTGTTGCAGAAGATGGGGCATGGTCTGTAGGCAACGGTGCCTCTGATGCTGCTTTATCTGTCTATGTGAAGTTAGAAGGCGCAGTGTTCCATAATCGGGATTGGGTCGTCTGGGAAAGTCATGCAGCAGATAGTGTCTTTGTAGATGATAGCGATTCCACCTCCTTGGTTGTTGGTTCGGTCAGTCCCTGTGGGTTATTTTGTAGCCTTCGAGGATGGCAATGTCTGCTGAGGAGGCAGGGTTTAGCCATGTCTCTGTGAAAAAGGTGATGTCTGGGATGAGACTGCATCCCAAATCTCCATAGCCTGTTTGCCAAGTGAACATGCATTGAGTAGGATGCACTGGAGTTTTTCTTTGATGGTCTCAGACAATGTGATGGATGCAGTCATGTTTGCAGAGTCTCTGGTGTTGCTGGTTGTGCTGAAGGTGATGTGGCAGTGCTTGCAGGAGAACAACCCTCTGGTGGTGCGTGGGGAAGTGCTGCAGCAGTTGGTGTTGCTGCGGCCGGGGTCCAGGGCTTGGAGGTCTGCTGCTTCATAGGGTGGAAGAGCCAGGGGTCGTAGCACTGGGCATTGTCCAGGCACGCACAGGTGCAGACTGGCTTGCCTTTGGCACACCTTTACATGCTGGCAGCCCAGGCATGCTGTTGCCTCCATTAAGAAAGTTCTGGGAGAGGCCCTGGAGAGGCAGGCGGAGATAAGCGGGTGACAGAAAGTGGGTGGCTAGAAAAGCTGGAGGACAAATGGCTCTGAAATGCCAAGGGCTGGCAGGATCCCAAAAACAAAAGAAATGCGGGGGAAAAAAAAAATGAGCAGAAGCTCACTGACTTACTGGCAGGCTGCCTAGAACTGACAGGCACTGAGCAGAAACAGCCTTATCAGCAGTGTAGGAGGAGGAGGCATTGACTGCAGCTAGGAGGAGCTGGTGAGGGTCTTTTATCGATCCACTGGAAGAAGCAAATGACAAAAAAAACATTAAATATCTAAAGAATTTAGCAGGTGAAGGAGTAAAAGAAGTGATAAAGAAAATACCACAAGGTGATGTAGTGATGTACCATCAAATCAAAGAAGTGTTAAACACCAATTTCAATCCAATGTCTAATGTTGATTATGAAAGGTACAGTTTTAGTCAGGAAAGGTAGAAAGCTGGTGAAATTATGGATGAGTTTGTAGAACGACTTGATTCGCTCACCAAGAATTGCAAGTTCAATGAGTTCAATAATGAAGAGGCCAAGCATCTCAAAGTATTAGATGGTTGTCTCTCCAATTCCTTCAGACGACGCATGCTGATAAAGTCAATTAGGGCCTGATTATGATGGTGAGGGACCACCACTGTCAGGCAGTTGTTTGCAGTCCCACTGCCATCCAGCCCTTTGGTATGATCACCGCATAAGGATGCAGGCCGTCGGAGCTCAGCTATCAGGGAAAAGACCACCACATTCGACAGGATCAAGGATCACTCATCTTAACGTCAAGCATCAGAAAAGCACACCTCTCTGACCACAGGCAAATGTTGTGGTTCAAAATTTATGAGCACCCTCAGGAAGACCGTTCAGCTCGCTGTGTTGGAAAAGCTTAAACTCAAATCAATTAGTCTAAGCTTCGTGCATACTAGTCAACTCCCCATTCTAAAACGGGTGAAAGCCCTACCACCTTAATGTTTGGGAGAGCCATAGGCACCAAATTGCCACAATGAACCACTTATTTTATTTATTTATTTCCAGGTTTGTATGGCGCTATGAATCGATTCCCGAAGGAATATCTCCGCGCCTTTGGCACAACCAAAGAACAGAAAAGACTCGTCAACATTTTAATGAACTAGGCAGGAGATCAGTCAGTTAGGGATTTGAAGAGGAATGTTTTCAGCTTTTTCCTAAAAGGGAAATGTTCCCTACATACTCTGATTTCCTTTGGGAGTAGGTTCCACAGCTTTGGACCTGCTACCGATAGGGCTCTTTCCCCCTTTCTTGCCTTCATGGCCCTAGGAACACGTAATAGTTCCTGATCTCCCGATCTCAGGAGTCTGGACGGCACATAGGGGATAAATTTCTCAGTGAGGTAACCGGGACCAGTTCCAGTTAGGCATTTGTGGATGACGCAGCAGATCTTAAACATCACCCTCTGCCTAAGCGGAAGCCAGTGCAATTTGGCCAACAGTGGTTTTGAGGGAGTGCGGGGCGGGACATTCAGTACCAGTCGTGCAGCCGTGTTTTGCACAACCTGCAATCTAGCAAAGATGCCCTCATTGGCAGCTAGCATTAACCTGTTGCAGTAGTCCAGCCTGCTTAAAACTAGGGACTGGACCAACGTTCTCCTGGTGGTATATGGTAGCAGGGGGAATACTCTCCTGAGAAGCCCGATGACATGGAAGCATGAGCCCACCACTTGGTTAGTTTGTTGTGTGTAGGTGAGCTCATGGTCCAGTTTGACTCCCAGGTCTTTTACCACGGTTTTGGGCACAGGGACCGGGCCAAGGTCTTGAGGCCACCAGTCCGGGGTCCACAACCGTTTTGCCTCTCCGAATAGCATAACCTCCGTTTTGGAGACGTTGCACTGCAAATAGTTGGCTGCCATCCAGCGGGACACCTCCTTCATCCCTTGGGCGAAGGAGGCCCGCACCTCAGGAGTCATCGTTTTAAAAGGGAAGAGGAGTTGGGTATCATCCGCGTATGATACCGGAATGAACCCGTGGGATCTCATGATGTTCGCTAGGGGGGCCACATAGATGTTAAATAACGTGGGGCTCAAACAAGAGCCCTGTGGCACCCCCTTTGAGATCACCACCTCCTCTGATTGATATGGTCCCAAGATGACTCTCTGGGTGCGTTCGCTGAAAAAACTCCTGAGCCAAGCCAGGGCCTTGCCTTCCAGACCGATGTCAACTAGTCTGGAGGTCATGATGTCATGTGACACAGTGTCAAACGCCGCTGACAAGTCCAGAAGCACCAGAACAGCGGAATAACCCCTGTCCTGTAGCCTCTGGAGATTGTCAGCGACAGACAGCAAGGCAGTCTCAGTACTGTGTCTGGGTCTAAAGCCCGACTGGGAGGGGTCCAGTACACCTGCGTGTTCAATGAATTTCGACAAATGCTGATTCACGTGCCTCTCCGCAAGCTTCCCTAAAAAAGGGAGAAGGGAGATCGGTCTCAGATTCGTCAACTCAGACCACGGAATCGCGTTGTTTTTGCGCAGAGGCCTCACAAGTGCCTGTTTCCATTCCAGCGGTACTTCCCCAGTAAGCAAAGATATGTTAACTATCTGCCGTATTCCAGCCCCCAAAATCTCCAGCAAAGTTGGCATAATACGTGCTGGGATGATGTCAGACTGGCACCCACTCTTTGTTTGCATGACAAGGGCAGTCAGCTCTTCCATAGAGATAGGTGGGAAGGCAATAAGCGTCTTAGCCTCATTGTCTGGAGTCATGGTATATGACGGGATTTGACAGTCAGTTGTTGTCACTGGGTCGTAAGAGGGGGATTTGGATGTTAATATTTTATTATAAATGGCGTCAATTTTCCTTACGAAAAACTGTGAGATGTTATCACAGATTTCTTGGGATTCGACCCCATCAGTGTCACAGGCAGCGGGCTTGGTAAAAGTCTGCAGAATTGAGTACAGGAGTTTTGCATTGGAGCCAGCATCTGATAATTGGGCTGCTATGTGTTGTTTCCTGGCAGCTCGGATCGCCTTGTGATATTTTTTGGACGACCTCCTGAAATTCTCCTTATCGTCTGCCTTATGTGTGACTCTCCATTTTTTCTCCAACCCTCTCATGATCTTTTTTTGCTGCCTAAGATCTCCCGTAAACCAGACTTCTTGTTTGGGAGCCGGTCGTGGTTTATAGGTTCTCAGTGGGGCCACATGGTTGATAGTTGTTGATACAGCGTCACTGAAAGCCTTTAGAGCTAAGGTGGCGTCATCACCAAATGCTTCCCACTTAGGTTCCGAGTAGTTGGCCCTAAATTTGTCGGGGGTTAATCTATACCAAGGCCTTCTGACATTGGCCAACTTCTTATAGATAGTTTTGGCTTTGTTGTTGTCACGAGTGTAAAACACAATGACTGAATGATCAGTCCAAACAACTTGGTTGGGGGTAAGACAATTAATAGCTGCAGAGTTATAGAGCACTAAGTCGAGGGTATGGCCCGCAGAATGAGTCGGACCCTGATTCTTTTTAGTAAGTCCCAGTGTGGCCAGGTCTGCTAACACCGTCTGTGCATCAATGCACGTGGTGATCTCACTGTGAGAGATCTATTGACATTGATAAACTTCTCATTACTGATACGTCTCACAAATACGAAATAAAGACTTATGTGGCTAGACGCCGCTATGCTCGAAGCTCTGTGCTCAACAGACATTGTCAGGCAGAAAGGAAAATGCAAGTCTGATCCTCATTTTGATCCTGACTCTCTGAAAGTTGTGACTAGTAAAGGACACATGGTGACTGCTCACCATGCTGGAAACTCCATTACCTGAGATTCTTCACATTTCAAGCACCTGTCTCGACCATTGCCAAATCCAGATGTCAGGAGAGAGAGACTTGTCCACCTAAGAATCCAGAGTGCTCAATGACTGTATCAATGTCTCTGTGACTAAAGCCATTAATGGACATTTCTCCAGGATCTCCACAGCATCACTTGACCAATTTGAGACCCAAAATGAGTGATTGAAGAGTTGTGATGTCTTTATGGGTTATTGGTACTTTTTATTTTTACAAAGGGGAAGGTGTAGTGTCTTGTGAGTTAGAGATGATGGAATTCTTTTGGTTCTTGATGGACTCCATAGAACAGTTTTTTAAGTGCGTGGGTGATAGGATTCATGGTGTAGATTGTTCAGTTAATGGTCACACACTGAGGAATAAAGATGTGTATTACCAAGCTTTATGTGTGGCATGATTATTTGCATGTACCCAGGCTGGGGAGTATGCTACACCGGGGACCCCCACTGAATCATTATTGGAATCTGGGGAGCACAATGAGTCATTACTTGAAGTCGGGCTCCTAGCCTCAGCATTTTTGTTGATTTGAAGCACAAAACAATACACAAAAAGATACAGAAACAAGCACTCCTCAAACAAATGCAGAAATGATGTAATCTTCACAAACATATATTAAAAAGTGCAAATTTAAATCTGAAGAGTTAATCTTTTCTAAATTCAATTGAGGCCACTCATCTTCCATACTATATTCTGTTTGATGCATTTTCACTGCTGCCACAAACCACTATAAGGTTGTTCACAACCGGGCCATGTATTACCAGTTTTAGCTGTCGCTAACGGAGAATCGGCCATTAGCAACCACTACAACACCTTTTGAAATGTAACAACCCTATTTTGTGGGTCAGTAACCTATTACCGACTCGCAAAATAGGGTTTGCAAGTCAGTATTAGGAAGAGGCATGCAAGAGTGTCCCTTCCTAACAGTGAGTTGCAGGGACATGTAAGAATGTTTTGTGACAGGAATGTGGTCACAAAACATTCATATTTTATCGAGTTCTTCAAGGAGGTGGTAACCCATTCGCAACATGAAGGAGTTCCAAAGGGACCCCTTCCCCTTAGTGAATGTGGGCGCCAAAATTTTTTAAGAGCAGGCAATGGTCCCAGAGACCATTGCCTGCTCTAAAAAAATGAAAAGGTATATTTTCATTTTTATTTTTGAAGAGCATCCCATTTTCCTTTAGGGCAAATAGGATGCATTGCAGTGAAAAAAATAGCTTTATTCAAAAAGCAATCACAGACATGGTGGTCAGCTGACCCCAGCGGGTCACCATCCCTGTGAATACAGGCCATTCCCAATGGGTTGCAAATTGCGACCTTCCTCATGAATATTGACGAGGCAGGTTAATTGCGACCCCATTGGGATTTACATACAATGTCTGAGACACTGTTGTACATCGAGTTCCTAATTGTGAGTCAAACGAATTCACAATTAGGAACTGGCAAAATGCTTTGGTCGTAAATGTGGCGCTTAATTTTTAGCCTCCAAATTCAAATTCCTTAATATTAACTGAACGTTTAAAAAAACTTTTTTACATTTATCTTCTTCATTTGTATAAACGTTATGAATCTGTTATTATAATTTCATTTTTGAAGCGGTCGCGGACCCTTTGAGTAGGCTCTCAGATCCCCAAGGGTCCCTAGAGCACAGGCTAAGAACCATTGCTCTAAAGCAAAGAAATAGAAAAAAATTGTTATGTCTCTAGGTGTTATATGAAAACACATGTTTTAAAGTTTTTAAGGTTCCACAGTGCACACACTGAGCTAGGACGATCATTCATGGAGCAAAGAGTCTCTTTCTCTTTAAAGCATTGCTGTTTCAAAAACAATTCACAAAACAGATCTCATTGTCGACTGATGCACTCAAAGGCATCTGAGCTTCATGTGCTAATGTTTTATTTAGTAGCAGGGCCAGACTGGCTGTGGCGGGCACTGGGCACGTTCCAGGTGGGCCGGAAGGGCGGGCTAGTTTATGAGTGGTGGGGACGTTTTTGTTACTGGGGGGCGGTTTTGCAGCAATGCTGTAATATTTCCACCCTCTGACAAAAGAAGCAGCAGTGCATCTCACTAGCACCCTCCTGCCCCCATGCCCACCCTTCCCCACTGGAGCTGGTCCAACTGAATTGCCAGGGCTGGTTTGTGTTTTATGGTGTGGTCCTGTTTAGTAGTTAGCTTCTAAACAATTCTCCTAAAATTAATTTACCTCAATAAAACGCATTTCGTTCTTAAGGTCTATGAGAAGCTTTACAACTTTATGAACCTTATCTGAATTGTCACATTCACATGAAAATCACAACTTTTGTAACAATATCTGTTACATTTATTATAATTTAATACTAACAAAAGGGTTCTGCACAAAGTATACTTAACCATGCATTTGCTATTATGCATGGAAACGTTCAGCAAAATGTTAAAATATGTATTAAAATGTATTAAAAATTATGGTAATTGTGTAATTAATTTTAGGTGGTGTGCTGTGGTGTTGGTAGGTGAAACTGGATGGTGACCGGGTGGAAAGTAGTTTATTTTTAATTGATGAATTAATAGCTAGTTGTTAATTATTTTAATTAATTAATTAGTAATTAATGATGGTAATTGTGTAATTCATTTTAGGAGTGTATTGTGGTGTTTATAGGTGTAAATGGTGGGAAGTAATTTATTTTTTATTGATGAATTATGAATTAGTTGTTAATTAATTTACAATAATTGAATAGTAATTAATTATGTTAATTGTGTAATTAGTTGTAGGTGTGTGTTGTGGAAATTATAGTGTCAATGAATGGTTATTTAGTTTTTATCAATACTATTTTTTAAATTCATTATTAATGATGTTAATTATGGAAATAAATGTAAATAAAAATGTTAAAGTATTTTTTTATTGGTGTGGTGTTATAGGGTAGGAAATAAAATCCATACATTTATGTTTTAAATAATTTGTTTGTTAATATTTGCTCCTTTTAAATAAATATTGTTTATAAATGTATTTATTAATTAATTGTGTATAATATTTGTACTTTTTTGTTATAATATGTGTTTTTGTATGTTAAATATATTACATTGTATATTTTTTAAATATTGTTTATTTATTTTTAAGATTATTTACATTTTTTCAACTGTTTAAATGTTATTAGTATTTTTTGTTTCTCTGCTATCCAACACTTTCCCTTCTGTTGCACTCACTGGAGAGTGAATAGTAATTTTTACCCCTCTGCTATCCAGCACTTTCGCTACTGTTGCACTCATTGAAGAGGGAATAGTAATGTTTACCCCTTTGCCATCCAGCACTTTCCCTACTGTGGAACTTACTGGAGTGGGAATAGTCATTTTTACCCCTCCGCTATCCAATACTTTCCCTACTGTTGCACTCTTAAGTGGGAATAGGACTTTCTACCCCTTTGCATTCCAACACTTTCCCTACTGTTGCACTCACTGGAGTGGAAATAGTAATTTCTACCCCTCCGCTATCCAGCACTTTCTCTACTTTTGAACTCAGTGGAGTGGGAATAGTAATTTTTACCCCTCCGCTCTCAAGCACTTTCCCTATTGTTGCACTTGTAATTTTTACCCTTCTGTTAAATCATTTAAATTGTTTAAATGTTATTAGTATTTTTTGTTTCTCTGCTATCCAACACTTTCCCTACTGTTGCACTCACTGGAGTGGGAATGATCATTTTTACCCCTCCGCTATCCAGCACTTTCCCTACTGTTGCACTCATTGAAGTGGGAATAGTAATTGTTACCCCTCTGCTATCCAGCACTTTCCCTACTGTTGAACTCACTGGAGTGGGAATAGTAAGTTTTACCCCTCCGCTATCCAGCACTTTCCCTATTGGTGTACTCACTGGAGTGTGAATAGTAATTTTTACCCCTCCGCTATCCAGAACTTTCCCTACTGTTATACTCACTGTAGTGGGAATAGTAATTTATACCCCTCTGCTATCCAATACTTTCCCTACTGTTGCACTCTTTGGTGTAGGAATAGTATTTTTTACCCCTTCACTATCCAGCACTTTCCCTACTTTTGCAATCACTGGAGTGGGAATAGTAATTTTTATCCCTCCACTATCCAACACTTTCCCTACTGTTGCACTCTTTGGAGTGGGAATAGTAATGTTTGCACCTCCGCTATCCAACACTTTCCCTACTGTTGCACTTACTGGAGTTGGAATAGTACATTTAATTCTTTTGCCATCCAACATTTACCCTTCTTTTGCACTCAACGGAGGGGGAATAGTAATTTTTATCCCTCCGCTATCCAACACTTTACCCACTGCTGTATTTACCGGAGTTGGAATAGTAAATTTAATTATTCCGCTATCCAACATTTTCCCTACTGTTTTATTTATTTTATTGCGAAATGTATGTTTTAAGTTTT
Source organism: Lissotriton helveticus (assembly GCF_964261635.1). Classification (NCBI taxonomy): domain Eukaryota; kingdom Metazoa; phylum Chordata; class Amphibia; order Caudata; family Salamandridae; genus Lissotriton; species Lissotriton helveticus. The sequence continues at coordinate 640,140,412 of NC_136071.1, read as the reverse complement.
TTTAATAGTGTAATGTTTTATTAATTATAGATTTTTTTATTTTAAATTATTGATATATGTATATTATTTTTTAGTATTCAAACGTTTAAAAATTATATAAAGATTAAGTTAATAAATTACTTGAAAGTAAATATATGTGTATGCATACATGATTATATTTTAGTGTTTCTATTATTTTAAAATAGGTTTCTTTTTTATTTTTAGTTAAAATGTATATTACATTTCATTAATTTTGTTAAAGATAATATTCATATTTTACATATTTAATATTTATTATTTTATCTCATTTATATTTCAGAAATCAATATTTTTTACATCTACATTTTTAACTTTGATATTTTTGATTCAATGTTTTTGTACTTACCTGTTTAACTATAGGGAGTCAATATTTTTGCATTCTATATTTTATCATCGATATTTTTGTCATCAATATTTTGCCAGTGAACCCTTGGAAGGGTGTGATGTCCGTTGCTTCGCTTGGGGGGTTGCTGGATGATGCTGAAGTGTTCCTTCGAGTTCCTGGAGTGGGTGAAGATTTTGTTTCGGATGAAGGTCCTTGTGGTGAATCTTATGAATTGGTGGTATTCTGTCATGGTGTTCTTGTAGGTGGTCTGGTCTTCAGTCGTTTTGCTGTTCCTCCATAGTTTTTCGAGACGTCTTCAGGTGTGTCTGGATTCTTGGAGGTCGGTGGTGAACCAGATGGTCTTCAAAGGGCGTTGTCTGTTGGGGTTGCAGAGGGGTGCAAGCTTGTCTGTGCAGTTGGTGATCCATCGGTGTAGTTCCTTGGCAGCAGAGTTGGCGTCAGTGGAGGCGGGGGGATTGCTGATGAGGGTGGAGTTGAGGTGCTTCTCTGTGACCGTGCTCTAGTTCCTTCTTGGTGGGTGTGGAGTGGGTTTGTGAGCGGCAACAGTGTTGAAAGAGAAGTGTATGCAGTGGTGGTCTGTTCAGAGGGGCTGCGTGGTGTGGCTGAAGCGGATGTTGTTTCCTCCTGTGAAGTTGGGGTCGAGGGTGTGTCCGGCCATGTGGTGGGGGTTTGACAAGCTGTTTCAATCTGATGTTGGTGAGGTTGTCCAGGAGGGCGGTGGAGTTGGGGTCGCTGAGGTTGTCGAGGTGAAAGTTCAGGTCTCTAATGAGTATGTAGTCCATGGAGGCGATGGCATGAGGAGTTTGAATTGTACTTGTCTTTAAATTGCGAGCCAGTGGAGCTCCTTCTGGTGATTCTGGTCACTGAGTTCTGAATGGTCTCCAGTTTTTTGTTGATCCCAAAATAGAGTGTTTGCATAGTCCAGCTTGCTTATGACCAGGCCGTGCGTGATGGTTTTCCGGGTGCTGTATGGGAGCCATTTGAAAATCTTCCTCAGAATCTCCAGGGTATGGAAGCATGGGACGATGATGGAATTGACTTGGGCAGTCATGTCAAATTTGCTGTTGATGATGATCCTGAGGTTCTTGGTGTGTATAGTGGGTGTGTGAGTCGGACCTAGCTCTGTTGGCCACCAGGTGGATTCCCATGGTGATGTGCTCTTCCCAAAGATCACAATGTTGGTCTTGTTGGTATTCAGCTTTAGACAGTTGGTCTTCATACAGTGGACAATTTCGGTCATGCACACATTGAACTTGATCAGTGTACTGGACGTCCTGTCATGAGGGAGGGAATGAGTTGCATGTCATCAGTATAGGAGAGGACGTTGATGTTGTGAGAGTGGATGATGCTGGCTAGAGAGACCATGTGTGTGTTAAAGAGGGTCGAACTCTGGGAAAATCCGCAGATGAGGTTGCAAGTGTTTCAGATTTTTGGTGCGAAGATGACTGACTGTGTCATTCCAGTCAGGATGGAGCAGATCCGTTGGAGTGCATGTCTTTGGATTCCGATATTGTGTAGGCGTTGGTTAATGATGGAGTGGGAGACTGTCACATGCTTTGGAGAGACCCTTGTCTGTTGGATGGTATTTGAATACTATTTGCAACAGAGTTTTGCCCGAGGACCCTTCTTATAGTGTTAGATGCAATGTTATTGCCCAAGGTGTCCAAACAAAAGACCGTGGGATTATGGCCAGTCTGTTGGCATCGGATGTCTTTAAATGAGTTCTGAAAGATCAGAGATACTAAAGTGTGGTCAATTATTGAGAGTTGGCCCTTTCTCACAATTAGGAAACCAAGGTACATTAGGGCGAGAAATATCAGAGAGTGTATCAAAGTATGTGGACTTATTAAGTAATATGAAACACTTCCTTGGATGTCAATCATAGCATCATTAACAGCTGTCAACAGGAAAAATCATTAGACATTCTTGAACAACTCATTGCCAGCAAAGGATCCACACAGAACCATTTTAGGCATTAAAATTGCCCATAATGATCTGTTTAGTACCTTAGCTCCTAGTGCCTAATACATTAGAATGGGCATCCCAGGTATTTGAGATTTCTGCTTATCCTCCCAATATTCAGAGAAAGGTATTGTTCAAAATAATTATTGTAATAGCTATATAAAAGCACAATTCAGCCATTAAGAATGACCGGTTGCAATGCTAAGATAATTAAGAGAACAATTCTACAGGTGTGTGAACAATAAAAAGGTTCAGAAAGCCAGATAAGCAGAATTCCTAAAGGGGGCCCCCAGGATGAAGAGATCACTGCATTGCATTACTCTACCCTGGGAAGGCATTCCATAGGCTTTGCATGGGTATTTCCACACACCTCCTATGGATTTTGACACATTCCCAGGTTAACAAGAACCTATAAATACCTGGGAAATCGCCAAAATCTTACACCCTCCCATGGGAAGCATAACAAGAAAAAATATCTTATTTTCTCCTTGTTTCTTCCTCTGTCTATGTGTGCTGCATTCTGCACCATGCACTGTGATGCAAGGGTGCCTGCATTGTCGCTAGTCAGCTGAAAAGTCACCAGTGCGGGGTAAAGGACAGGAATGCACTGTATTGCCTTAAATACAGTACATTCCTGCCTTTTCCTTGTCATGCAGTGCCACACAGCAAGGTGAGTCACTGCACTGCATGACTCACCTATAAATTGGCCCATAAATCTCCTTGTTGGAAGTCAACAATCTCCAGCAGAACGAGGCAGAAGGCTGTAGCCAAATATAGTTCCAGGGGATCTAGTGCAGGACAATTGAACAGGATTTGCTGCCACAGTGTAGAACGTTGTGGCAGCCAAAAGTCAAAAGTCAATCTGACTGGCGATGCACCTCAGGGCGATAGGCGAGGTAGGTTGGTCCCAGTCTCCACCTGAGTCTCAGACAAGTTTTTGACACTAACATTTCTAAGACCTCAGTTTTGGATATGAGCCATCTGGTCACCTTTGGCTCCACTGCCAAGGGTCCAGGACTTGTGGGACACCATTTGGCGTTCAGGGCTCACTCAGGCTGGATCCAGGTGGAGGTGCAAGATTATGGGAGCCTTTTGTGTCCCCATGACTCTGAACAGGAGGCCAGCGAACTAGCCCTTGGAGTCAATCTAGTAGTCCTAGATTTAAGTGAGGAAGCAGTATACGGCAGAGATGGCCTCTAGGTTTTCAAGACAGGCTCCAGGCAACAAAGTAATTCTAGGTACAGCAAACAGTCTTGCAAAGTACACGCAGGTCACAGCAGTAGGCAGTCCTCTGAAAGTCCTTCCACAGGTCCAGGAGTGAACTGAACAGTGGGTTTTTGGGCCATATTTTTGTATCTGGTGCCCATCCTCTGGAAGGTGGATGAAACTTCTATAAAGTTTCTGTGACTACCTGCACTGGCACAAACCTGGCTGAGTTTTCTCAAGGACATTGTTTCTGGTCCTCTGTTCGCCTAGCCTTGCCTGAGACAACCCGCGCCACGCCACGCCCCGCTAGACCGAGTGCAGCGAGCACGGAGCACGGAGCAGCCGAGCAGCCAGGCGGGAGAGGAGCCTGAGCGAGCCAGTGCAAGGGAATTCAGGAGATTTACGGAGAGAGTGTTCCGTTCACGGGCGCGGGCGCAGACGACTGCCTTCATTCCTCAGCGGTGAGCGGTAAGCGGGAAGAATTAATTAATTAATACCGCATATCGTCACAACCCCCGTCCCCCGCCCGGATTTCAGCGGAGCCTGCGGGGGGGGGAGGTGCGAGCCGGTGAGCCGCCGAGAGTCACGAAGGACACGAAAAATACAAAAGGGGGACAAGGGGGACAAGGGACGTATTAGCGGAGGACGTCAACGTCCGCTAACGTCTGTGAACCCACCCAGCTGCCATTCAGCGCCAGCCAGCAAGTACTTAGCCCCAGCAGACTCGAACATTTAGCTGGAGCAACGAACCAGCAGAGACTGCAGGGAAAACAGGGAAATAGGGCACTAGCAGCGTAAGGGAGGCGCCAAAAGGCACCAAGGAAGAGCCTAATAATTTAAGCACCTGTCTAAAGAAGCCTTGGATTAACGGGAAAACAAGTGATTACCAAATACGACAGACAGAACAATCGTGGCAAGGAAAGCTGAAGGAAAGCTGGTGGCAGGCAACTAAGGCATTTAAGGCATTTAAGGCAGAACAGAGGTAAGTGATTATCTTTTAAGAAAGTAAAAATTAATAACTAAGTGTTACACCGACATTTATACAACAGTTTGGTACCAAGAAATGGTTCCTAAAAAACGGACAAATCTACGTACAGGGGATGAACAGGGGAGAAGTAAATTAATGGAGGGCTCAAAATCTCTGGAAGAGAGCCAAGAAAGTCAAGTATCATCCTTGGACAATAGTAAGGGTAAAAGAAAGAAAAGGAAAGTTAAAAAAGCAGCGAAGAATGCCCAGAAGGCAAAAAGAGGTGGCAATCAAACGAATAATAGACAGAAAGAGAACAAGGGAGTGACAAAGTCCATAAAGGAGTTTGTGGGCAAACACTATAAATCATTGAATCCAGCGATAACATCAGAGATAGATGAAGAAATAGTGGAAATTGGCGGAGAAATTGGTGAAAACCCAGGCAAGCCGGACGAAAGTCAAAATCAAAGACGGTCAGAAAAGGGAGAAAACCATGAAGAAGTCAACCTGGATAGCAAAGAGGAGGGGGAGAACCACAACACTATAAACCTGACTCTGCAAAGCCAAAATCACCAAATCTCGGCACCTCGATTATCATCATCGCCCAAATTGTTCTCGCAGTTGTCACCAGGAAACGAAGGTCATAGGGGAAATGAAGACCAGAACCAGAGTGTTATCTGGGGAGGCGCGCCAGACCAATTACAGCAGCTCTACCCACTGCAAAAAACATCAACGCATCAAGAGAGCATAAGGTCTAGCAACCCAGTAAACCCGGTCAGAAACACTATACAGGATTCGGTGATCTCTGAAACGCCTACATCTTCGCAGATAGAGTTAATCCTGTTACTTCAGAAGGCTCTACAAGGAATCCTGGAAGTGATTCTCTCTAATAACGGATTGATGAAAGCTGAGAAGCAACATCTAAAGAACATAGAAGAAGAACTAAGAGAAATAAAGAGCAAAATGCCAATCAAGGTAATGACAATGGAGACAACCACTTCAAGGGAGAAAAGTGACATGATAATATTAGAAGAGGAAAGTAGGGCATCTGTGGAAAGAGCTCCCCAACCCGCAGAACAAACAGCAAAGGAGGCAGAGGAGTCCGCAGATAATGTATACATATCAAGGAGACCGATGCTTATAAAAAAGCGCGGGGGGTATGTCACACGTGGGGCCGCGAACAGGTCTGGAAAAAACAGGCAATTGAAACAAGTAGAGAAGAGAAAAGGGAAGAAAACAACGACGAGGGTGGTACAGGCAGGCTTAAATGCGTCAGCACCGACCTTTACAACAAGTAGACCCCCGCATGTAGAGGCAAAAGCCCCAAAGACCCCAAGGACCCCGAGAGTATCAAGGAAAACGCAGAGATGCATGGAGGCAATTGAGATCCCCACTTCCATCCGTACGATGAAAAAGAAAGTAAGGCAAGGGGATGACCGAGTCACAGAACAAAGGACAGTAAGACCCCAGGTACATGAAGAATCCAACATGAGAAAGAACGGACGGCAAACAGGGAGACCAATCACCTATCAACAGGCGCTGGTAACAAACACGAATCTACATGAAAGAGATAAGAACAATTGGTTATTTCTGGACCTAGTACCAGCTGGGAGGAAAGAGAAGCCGACAGGAAATCCTAGACCCCTAAATAGGGCACTGATTTTGTCCGCATTTGAAAAATGCGGCAGCCTGAGAGGGATTGGGACCAAAGATCTACACTAGTTGGGTTTGTAGAAAATAGGAATGGAAAAGAGTTAACAAAAATTACCCTTCATTCAGATCTGGTAAAAAGGGCAATCCAGAAAGCCTCAAATGAGATAACTCAACAGGGAATAAGGATCATCCCAGAGAGGGAAATAAAAACCCCTAATGATAACAATTTCTTAAATCAGCATGCCGGGCTTCAGAAGAGACAAGTGATCCTCTACAGAGAAACAGAAAAGGATTTAGGTCGCCTGAACGTCGTAATAGACAACCAAAGGAATGACCTCTCATGGGGTAACTGGTCGCCACTTAGTAACCCAAGGGGCGAAGCCAATGTAAGTAACTCATTGGATATGGAGAAAGTAGGTGCCTTGAGTGACATTGAATAGGACGGAGGGGGGTCGCAAGATCTAGGTCTCTTATCCTGGAATATAAACGGGCTAGGCAATGAGCAAAAATGTGAGTATATAAAGGAAGTCATAAATAAAGCGGACATTGCCTGCCTGCAAGAGACCTGGCTATGCGACAACACCCCTACATTTGATGGATACGTCCACATACAGCAGCCAGCCATAAAGAAAAACCATGGACGGCCCTCGGGGGGGCTGCTGACATTGATATCAACAAAAGTTATGAGGGATATTGAACTGTTGAATACAAAATGTAAATGGGTACAATCATGCAGAATTGAACTGATGAAGGTGGAACCGAAGTATAAAATGATGATTGTAATGAATGTATATATGCAGTGGGATAACGGGGAGGAGTATGAAAGGGAGATGAAGTGTTTTAAAGAGGACGTAGACAGTACCCTAGAAAAATATCCCGCAGAGACAATAATAATAATGGGGGATTTTAACCATAAACTAAATCCAAAAAAGGCAGACCTTTGGAACAGGGAACAGTTAGAGGTTTATGGAATAAACCCGGCTAAGTTCCCAATTGGGGAAATCTCGAAACAAGATCTTGGCCTAGTACACACCCTAGGAGGTAGGGGCTTTCACTGCATAAATGGGGGAATAGAGACAGACTCCCCAGCAGGAAAGACATTCATCCAAGGGCAACAGAATTGCCCAATTGATTATATATTCTTGCAGGCCTGGAATTTCACCCAGATCAGGGATTTTAGGCTAGAACAAAAAGAAGTGAGTGATCACAAACTCCTGTATATAACTATAGCAGGGGGAAGGGAACAACAGAGAGAAAGGGTGATCACCCAGGAGGTCGAGTACCCCAAACGGGTGACGACTCGTCTCACCGATGAATATATGGAAAAGTTGAAGGCTATGCAAATAAAAACTGTTACGGAAAGCTGTGAGAATAAAAAATTGGAATGGTTTATAGGGAAATTAGAAGAGGTGGTCCAATGCCTAAAGATAAAACTAAAAGGGAACCAACTCACAAGGGTTAAACAAATAAACCGATGTAAAGGGTTTTCTGTGACGTGCCAAACTAAGAAAAAGGAGATACGTGCAGTACAAAGAAGACAAAAAAAGACATTTACACTAGAGAGACAGGACCAGCTAGTTAAGCTGAAAAGGGAATTTAAGTTAATGGTAACCAATGCAAAAAGGGTATATAAAGAAAAATGCTGGTTAGAATTATTAGAAGCCATAGAGAATAAAAATCTAAGGCAATTTTGGAGATTAGTAAAGTCTGTAGCGGGAACATCAGATGGTGAATTGAACTGTGTGGTGAGTGAGGCTGCATGGGAAGTGTACATAAGGGAATTGTACGGGGTAAGGACTCCTAGAGAGGAGGTGGAGTCTAAAATATGGCAAGAAATCTCAGATGACCTATTAACTCAATTCAATGAAGAACAAGTTGAGCTCACAATAAAAGAACTTAAGTTAACTCGGGAAGCAGGTCCGGACAATCTCCCTGCAATAATTTTGAAATCCGAGGTTAAATGGTGGGCAAGATTTCTTGCCAAGATGTTCCTGGTAGTCCTAAAAGAAGGGGTAATGCCACCAACCTGGAAGGGGGCCATAATTAGGCCAATTCACAAGAAAGGGAGCAAAGAGGAGCCACAAAACTACCGGCTAATCAATCTGCTAGATATAGGCGAGAAAGTGTTTTCTAAAATTGTGCTGAAACAATTGAATGCATGGGTAGACGAGTTTCAAATAATACCCATAGAACAGGGTGGATTTAGAGCAGGCCACTCTACAATAGATCACGGATTTGCTCTATGGGCGATGGCGATGAAGTCGACTGAACAGAACGGCAAGCTATGCTGCTGTTTCGTCGACTTCAGAGCAGCCTTTGACTCTGTGGATCGGGCCTGTCTATGGGAGTTATTAGAGAGGTTGAAGATCCCCAATGATTTATTCATTATAATAAAAGAACTCCACAGGGAAAACTGGGGGCAAGTAATTAAGGATAAGGCGGGCTCTTTGACACCAAAAATACCCATTGCTAATGGATTAAGACAGGGATGCGTGTTGGCCCCACAGCTTTTCTCGATCTTCCTGTCAGATCTTCCGGCACATTTAGAGGTGGAGGGTAGCGCCAGCCCCAAAATGGATGGCAATAAAATACCCTGCTTATTGTATGCTGACGACCTGGTGATAGTAGACCAGACCGAGAGGGGCCTCCAAAGGAAGCTTAATGCTTTCAATACATATTGTGCCAGTAAACACTTAACAATCAATCTGGATAAAACCAAAACCCTATGCTTCGGGAAAAAGAAAAGCAAATTTACTTGGTATGTAGGTGATCTCAAACTGGAGACAGTTAATGAATATCGCTATCTGGGCTTATGGTTCGATAGGGCGTTAAATTGGAACTCCCACCTGGATACCCAAAAAGCAAAGGCACTCTCTTCCATATGTGGTCTTAAAAGGTTCAATGGGGTCTATGGAGAGATGTCACACCAACCTATGCTGAGAGCTTTCGAAGCTATGATTCCTTCTCAAGTTTTGTATGGCGTTGAGATCCTTTATTTGAGCGGTAAGGGATCCTGGGACGTGATAGAGGGAAATTGCTTAAAAAGGCTCTTATCTCTTCCCCAATCTTCGATGATACAAGCCATCAGGATAGAAATAGGCACAAGATCGTGGAAAATACAAACCCAGTTGGCTGTGATTAGATTTTGGAAGAGATTGGAAGACCCCGAAAGCCAAAAAGTAGCACATTGGTGTCGCAATGAAATACTGAGAAGCGAGCTAAAATGGGCAAAGGCCTGCAGGGACAAACTGAAAGGAATCTGTAACTCATTAGAGTTAGATTGGGTCGAGGAAACGCTTCAGGTCCAAAATACCAAAGGGGAGCTGAAGCAAAGGGGGAAGGAAGTTTCTAAATCGATTGACATAGGATATCTAACAAAGAAAAAATCAGTGGCGCATATGATAAATGCTTGGTCCAACGAAAACTGGTTCCCCTACCTTGATAGATTACCTAACCGCGGGCTCCGGCAAGAGATCCTGAGGTGTCGAATTGGGATTAACCCGTGGATAATAAACAAAGAGCTTAAATTAAAATTGTTAGATCAAGAAGGTCGTTGCAGGTGTAAGTTGGGAACCAAGGGAGACTGGTCGCATATTCTATTGGACTGTCTGTTACTCCTTGAGCAGAGAAAACTATGGCTGCGCCCGGTTTTCCTAAAATATGGAATAAAAACAAGGTTGCAGGCAGCCAGCCTTCTAACAGAAATACCCTTTATTGATATTGTAATCGCCCTAGGGAAATTTTTAAAGGTAGCCCTGAGTGCATTGAGAACTAAGGAAAAAAGTAGTACTGTATGAATTCTAACGATTGAAACCGTTATGTGGTAAGAAAGTGAATAGGTTTTAACTTTTATAATCAAGTTTTAAGGTATTTGCAATTTTTTTATTGGTTGTTAGTATTTTATAGTGTGGATTTTGTATTTTTGAAAATGAAATGTAGAATTGCTTTTTAAAGAACAACATCTTTTTTAAAAATAACCAAATATTTACTGTAGACACCCCCTATTGCGTTATGCTCACTGCCTTGTTTAAAGACTACGGTCATAATAAACATACATTTTGACTTGACTTGACTGGCTGCAGTGATCATGTGAAGTGATTAGTACTTTGTAAGAAGGCAGAGCACAGCCTATTGAGTTGTAAGAGGGTCTGTGCTCAGCTCCTCCCTCCACCTTGCCAGCAAAAGGCCCATTCAGGCACATCTAATCCCTCTATTGTGTGACTGTCTTGGAGGAATTCATAAAGTCTGTCAGTTACACTCAGTCATGTGACTCAAGAGAGGCTGTAGTCACAAAATGGTAGGAATATGCAAATTCCCCAAAAGTGCCAATTTCAAAACTGTATTAAAAAAACCAGCTTTAACCTTAAAGAGGATTTTTCATTACAATTTCATAGATACCAAACATGGAACTGAATACCTCATCTCAATCAAAAGTTAGCACTTATTATATGTAATAAGTCAACCCAGTGTTATCGTATGGGACATGTAGGGCTCACAGTAATGAACAATGAATTTAGGAGTTTTTCATTACCAGGTCATGTTAAATTTAAAATAACATGCCCAACTTTTTAATTGCTTTTTTAGCTTTTAGTTTTTGTATCACCTTATAAACTTAAGCCATACAATATACTGTAAACAATTATAACATTTCTGAGATACGCATAAAACAGTAATGATAGATATAAACTAGGAATTAGTAACACACATGGTTATAGATGCAGGAAATGTCATGAATACTTGAGTATAGAAGTCTTCCTTGGCTATGCAATTGAATTTTTGTCAGGGGCCTAGGTAAAGTGCTCTGTGCATGAAATTGTGTGTTACATGTGGTACGTTTTTACAACCTGAAATAAACACAGTTAAAAATGATATAACAGCAATAAGTTATCGTCATAAAAGCACTTTACCATTGAAGCATTATACTAGCTAATGCATTAATACAATAAAAATAGAGAAAGAGTAAAAGTGAAAACAATAAGTTGGCATCATGCGAAAATGCAATAGATAACAAGGCCACCTAAAAAATATATGGCCTATGCCTGGACCGTGCACCTGAAATAACAGAGGTCCCACGTAAAGTGCTTTGTGCAGTAAACTACAGGTTAATCGAAATATGTTTTCAACTTTAGGGGGCCTTCAAAACTCAAACATTATTTTGTCTAATGCATAGCTGCATAACTTTCCAAGCTTTGTAGATGTATGAGGACACTGGGTAAAAAATGGTAATAGTGTCTGCTCTTAAGCATAAGTGCATGGCAGCATTGCAATGTCTGATGCCAACATTTTTAAAAAGGGGATGAAGGAATGTTCTCCTTGCTAACAAAGAAAGGGGGCATTGCTGTATAAAGTGCATGAGAGTTTCATTACCCACTAGCAAAAAGGGAGAGGTGAAATCACCGGTGGAGGTAAACCAGTTCCCAAGTGAAACCTGCAAAATTTAATGGAGGAACATGCCTGGAAATTACTTGGAGATGGAAAGTTTGGTGCAGAAAGTATTAAAATCTATATGTTATTTCCCATTTGAAAGGGAAATATTGCACCCGTTAAATTCTAGTCTCTGAGGTATTGGATTGTAACAGGTGAAATAAGTATTATACTCCGCTTCAGGCGACTCATAAGCAAGGCCTTAGACCATTCATCCACTTAAGCAACTGGAGTGTTTTGGTCTATGTGAAAGTATACAAAAAGTCAGTCCGCCGCTTTTCCCCTGGTTGGCAATCGTTCCAATTGCCGGCTGGGCGGTGCTGGGGCAGTAATATGGTGGTTGCACCAAGCAGGCACTACCAGTCATATTGTGATGTGGGTCCATACAGGCTGGCAGGGATTGGCTTTTGGGGGTCCACTGTGGGCCCCCGGGGGAGTGCACTTGAGGGGTACCCATGGTATCTTCCTGCACCCAGTGGCAGGCACTGTGTGGCAGGCACTGCGTGGTGCCTGCCACGTGGTGCAGGGAAATGCCAGACATGCGATTTTGACATCGCGCCGGGTGCTGCTGTGCTGCTGTGAATGTGGAATGCGACTGCCAGGGTGGCGGTCACATCCTAATTTGTGGTGCGGGACCACCGCATGTCTGGCGGTCGGTCCCAACACCAGCAGCTCAGATCAGCCCACCTTCCTAATAGACCCCCAGGTTCGAGACTTTGCATTCACACAACATCTTGTGATTCTGGGCAAATCCCTTAGAGCCATATGTAGGAACCTGTTTTGAGATTCCAAAGACTGTGATTCGCAAAAATCAGGGTTTATACGACCGTAAAAAAGACTGTTCCGATGTAGGAAAGTTTTCCGCAGCGCAAAAATGAGAATCGCCAATCTAGCGATTACCATTTTTGCGTACCAACGATTCTGTGAATAATATTGCGAATTCGCAGTCGGCGGCACAGTATTTGCGATAATCGCATATACTGTTCCCGCTAAATGCGAATTCACAAATTGAGATGTAGCAAAAAATCACAAATAGCGAATTTACGAAAATAGCAATTTTGCACTTCTCTATTAACACCAACTCTGGGCAGGTGGCAACCAGGTGCTACCTATTTAAACAGGCCCACAATGCCACTGGGACTTCCCACCTTGGCGGGCCTGTATGTGATAGTCAGGAGGCTGCGTATCAGAGATGCTGCACAGAGAAGGAGACGCCAGGAAAGGATCTACAAAGCACCCATCAACCTCTTCCAGCAGACCGAGGAGGACATCCAGGTACACTACAGGCTGCCCCAAGACAGCATCCTGGATTCGATAGAGGAGCTGACACCCATACTTGAACACCCCACACACAGGGCACACACCATTCCCACCCATTTTCAGGTTCTGTGCTCACTGCATCTCCTGGCATCAGGTAGTTTCCAGGGGGTGATAGCCTCAGCTGGAGGGGTCTCTCAGAGTGCCATTTCGTGCTTCTTCCACGCTTTCCTTGATGCAATGGTTCAGAGGCTCATCCAATTTCCCAGCACTAGATCAGACCAAGCAAGAATTCTACCAAATAGCCCAATTTCCCCACGTCATTGGCTGCGTGGATGGGACCCATGTCGCACTGTCACCCCATCACAGAATGAGTATGTGTTCAGGAACAGAAAGTCATATCATTCCCTGAACATCCAGGTAGTGTGCAACGCAAAACATATAATCACAGATATTGTGGCAAAATACCCAGGAAGCACACACGACTCATTCATTTTTCGCCACTGTGGATTAAATCGCAGACCCGCAAGTCTCGAGTTTGGAGAGGGCTACCTCCTAGGTAATGCATGGCTCACAAACACACAACCAGTAAAGGTTTGGACTGGCAGGACAGTATTTAACCTAAAGCTACTTTTACCCTGCAGGTGACAGTGCGTATGCTGTATGTGACTACATCCTCACACCCTACCTGAATCCAGCCACAGCAGCTGAGCGAAGGTACAAAAGAGCCCACAGAGCCACACGCTGCGCCATTGAGAAGACCTTTGGAATCCTCAATAGCCATTTCCGCTGCCTCCATAAGAGTAGAGGTGCGCTACAGTACAGCCCTGAGAGATGTTGCAAAATCGTGGTTGCCTGTGCAATGCTACACAACATCGCTACCAAGAAGGGCACCCCAGTGGACACATCAGATGAGGAGGAACCAGCTCCACAACGCAGGTGGTGCCGGTGCGGCTGCTGGGCGCCTGAGACATGATGAGATCACACTGAACTACTCTACTTCTGGGTGAGTAATGAGGATTCAATGCCACAGAATGGTGCTGAACTGTGATGTTTATTTACTTTACTGCAGGAATACATCTGTCACACAGCGTGACATTAATGTTAATGCTTGCACATGTCTGTGCCACAGTGATAGATTTGCCATCAGTCAATGAGTCCATGTTGCTTGACAGATACCCATGAGTATCTGCTGCCTCTTCACCTCCTACGTGCACGCCCTGTTGCCCCTCGCTCAGGCTGCACACTGACCTCACTGGAGTCATCACCTACTCCCCCCTGGTGCTCACTCCGGTGTGAGTCTGCTGGAAGGGGTGGTGTGATGCTGCTCCTGCTGGACTGTTTATCCGTATCCAATGTGCCATGTGTCCCTATGCCACCTGAGGCAGCTGCGCCCATCTGGTCCTGGTCCACGGCATGTGTCACCTGCACCAGGTCCCTACCCACATCCTGGCAGCAGTGGGCCATCTCATGCTGCATACTGACACACCTTCGGGCCAGCAGGGATGTGGCGGTTGACTGGCGGTTGACAGCTCTTGTGTACAAGTCCAGCCGGGTGCGTAGACGATGTTTCTCCCTGTTTCTCCCTGTGCGTGGCTGACCTGTCTCCTTAGCTCCCTGCGCAGTCCTTCCAAAGCACCTGTCATGGCCATTACACCAAGCCGCAACTCTGTCATGTTGTGATTGTGTGCTGCTAGTTGGCGCTGTATTGACCTTATGTCTTTCACTTGCAGGCGCTGTGCTTTCAGCATGCTGCCTTCAAGGCCAGAAAACACTGTGTCTTCATTGGAAGGAGCATTGCTGGTGGAGGGCCGTGCCCTGCGTCTTGACCCACTCCCATCTCTAGGTTGTACAGGGGACTGTGGTGTCTGCTGTCCTGAACGCTGCCTCTGGACTGGCTATGCCTCTTCTGCTGTATCTGTTGCCTCCAGCAGTGGTAGTGGTGACACTATGTTGCGCCGTCTGCCTGGCGCAGGGTCTGCCTGTCTTGCTGCACCCTGTTCCTCCTGCCCTGCCTCGTCCTCATTTTCTGGTGTGTCCACCCCTTCTGCCATGGTTTCCTGTGTTGTTGGTGGTGCTGTGAATTTAAATGCACACATTAATTGAGTGTCCTGTCTAGCATTTGTTATACATTAAAGTTTACAATTTTCAATTCACATTAGTACTATCTGTCTGTTTTAAACATTTCCTGAATGAGTCATCACTATTACCCCTTGCTATGTCGCACTGGGCCAGGAATCAGTGTATGTGACTACATCTCCCATAATGCAATTCTGGGTGTGCTTGTGGACATGTACTGGAGTTGCACTCTGGTTGGGTGTCTGGGGGTGTGAGTGGGCTGGTTATGTTTTGGGGTTTTGGCATGCATCTTACCTTCTCTGGTGTCTGTGTGTTCGGAGCTGTCCAGGTCAGCCACACCACTCACACTTTCAGGCTGAAGGGTGGCCTCCACCAGCTCCTCCAGGGGTGTTGGGTCTGGTGCTGTCGACGTCCCACCTCTGGTCTTTTTGGCCTCAGCCAATCTTGTGGCCACCCTCTCCTTCGACCTTTGCCGCATGTCATACCACCTTTTTCTTAGGTCTTCGACTGTGCGGTGTGTGCCGCCAATTGCATTCACTTTTTCCTGGATGTCACTCCATATTTTTCTTTTTCTTGCCTCTGGCACACATAGTGAATTTATGCCGATAAGGAGGTCGTGTTGGCTTACAATTTCTTGGATGAGGACCTCCAGCTCGCTCTCACTAAATATTTGTTTTCTCTTTCTTGGATTTTCTTCATGCTGCTTCTCACTCCCCTTGGACTCCATTACTCCTGCTTTCAGTTGCTGAGCAATAACCTCCAACCCTCCCAAGGCTCTCACTCTGCTTCTGGCTCTCACACAGCTGCTGGCAATCAGGTGCAGCATGGGCAGTCACACTTCCTGGTTGTGATGTCCTCATTCTGCACCTGAATTGCTGATTCCCAGAATTGCGATTCCTTAATAGCGATTACGCATTTAAGGAATCGCAATTTGAGTAATCACTATGTGATTCTGCGAATTTTTAGAAAGCACAATTTTTTTTGCGATATTTTACCTGCATCAGAATTTGCGATTATGAAAATGCGATCCGCGGAAAATCGCAATTTCAGAATCGCAAATTCTTTTTTACCTATATATGGCCCTCAATCTCCTCGTGCCTACCAAAAACGAATGTGTCCTTGTGTAATGTAACTAGTACTCATGTACGCTTCGGGTCAAGTTTGCGCTATATAAAACTGCTAAAAAATAAAAATGGAGGCATACTGTAAGTTATTATCAGAAATGTGATCAAATAAATGGTTTTATTTAGGGCAGGAGCTACAACTGCTGAATCTTCTAGGTTTACCTACACAGTAGTGTCAATTTGTTTCGTTTTGTACTGTAGCAAAAAATACATCATTCACATATTTTGGGGCGTGGCCACAGGGCCCAACCTGCTGAGGACGGCCATCCCCTATTGAGCACAGCTGTAGCCTGAATGCTACATGTGTTGCACGGTTGAGTTAATCACTGGACATGGCCTTTGCCCTGACCCTGTACCCTACCTGCTGAGGAGTGTGGCCACAGGGACTTGCCTTTGTCCAGTCCCTTCCATCATCCTGTGGTGGGCATCCATGCAATGCCTTATTGATAATAGAAACAGCTTATTTGTGAATTCTTTCTGGGTGGTTCTCAAAATAACATATCACCATTGAGGCACTCAATTTTATCTCACCATGGATATGGTAAAGAATTTACAAATGATGGAGTCCTTCGAAGACCTCTCCTGTTCCCCCACCTACCTGGCGCAGAACACCTCCTCATCTGTGTCAACTGCTGCTGATCCTGTATATAGTTGTGTCCCATCTTCCTGGTCGTTGTTGAATTTGTTCCCAGGGCAAACCTCAGTGGACCCTTTTATGTAGATAAAGTTTAGTTTATTTTTTATTTTAAATGACTCTCAAATGTGTCAGCAGTCTTCAGACGAGCTTTCGTTGCCATGTAATCACCCAAAATGGCATGGTAGTCTGCAGCTTTGCAGAACTAGGCCCAGGACTCTATATGCCTATGATGGTGCCTATAGTATGTGATCTAGTTGTCAGGGAGGTAGACTATGAGCACTTTCTTAGATGTATTGAGTTTGTTACCTAGTTTTCAGGCTGTGTAGTACCAGTTACAATATAGAAGTACTGAATCTATGACCTTGAAATTAGTACATAGGTTACAGCACCAGCACAATCTTTTACAGTTTTAGGGGGCCATTAAGGTCCCAATGCACTATGACCTGGCAGTCAATGTATGCTTACTTTGCCGTCTTATAAGGCTTATCTTTTTTTATGAATGGGAGGACTTATCCGGCCAGCTGGTCTGCCAATCGGTGTAGTTGTGTCAATCGCCAATTTGTTTTCCCACCGACCCGAAGAGGCTGACAGGAGTAGAAAGCCTCCTCAACCAATAGGATGCCTTTTTAAAAAAAAATGTATTCCGTGGGTGGACGAAGACTTAATCCTCACACCTCTGTCGACTAAAACAACCAAAACATATGAATGTGCTCCAGCCCATTGTGTGCCTTTTTTAAGCAGTTACATCTCAAAAACTACTGAAAGGATGTGCCCCAGGTCAACAAAAGCACACTTTCTGAATAATGTCCACTTTTATGCCACATTTGGAGCAAATCTGTTCAACAGTTTTTGATGTAGGTGCAAGCAAAATTTCCTGGAAGAGCTAAAATGGAAAAAACATGTTACTTTTCCATGGAACTGCACAGAAATTGGCATACAAACCTTAGCTTAACACTTTGTGTGATTGGAAAATGTATGCAGATCGGTTCATGGGGCCAATGGGCCAATGATGTAGACAAATCAACAAATTACTTTTCAATGAAAAGTGTGACTGAACTGTTACCATAGCTACACAGCAGTAACCTCTAATCGAAGGGAGAAGTGCAGTCATTTGAGTTACTAGTGAAATGTGTGGAGCTGCATTGTCAGATAATCACTCTCTGACAGTTGTTTAAACAAGTGTTTTAATCATGTGTCACCAATTTGTTTTTAGTGAGTGTAAGGAAGGCCTCCTTTTGCATGATCACTCCACTTTTTTTAACTGATGCTGTTGGTATTTTGATTCTGTACACTCGTACCCTGCTAACCAGCACTGGTGCATGTGCTCTGACCCTTAAAATCTTGCCGAATTTGTTAACAATCCTAATTTGCAGATTTAACTTTCCTGTAAGTTCCTAGTATATGGTTCCCCATGTCCAAGCCATCCAGCCAGTAGCTTACTGGCTCAGGAGACAAGAAGAAGTATATTTTTCCATCTGTCACCACTGTGTGATTAAGCCAGGAACAGACGCATATATTTCAAGCCATTGTCACTCACTATTTTACTGCTGCACACAATGTTTCCTCGCTCTTCAGGGCCTTTTTGTACTCTGGGAAGATCTGTATCAACAAGTCCCTCATATTGTACCTACCTTCCTTCACTTCTATTCTAGGGTATAGTGTCTCTGTTGGAAATGTGCCCTTTTCTACAGGGTCACCCTGAATATCTTTGCCCTTTTTGCTGAACCCTATTTTTCTGACTATAGACCTCTGCGCACTTTAGCCCTGCTGATCAGCGGTAGAGTGCATGCGCTTCTCCTTTCAAAATTATGAACTTGGCAAATCTCTGATTGCCATATTTAACTTACCTATACACCTCTAATAAACGGTAGCCACTGGGTACCCAAGGCCTGCTAGTTAAAAACTACCAGTGGGCTGCAGCGGTCATTGTGCCTCACACTGAGGTAAACATGCCTGCAGGCCTGCCACCAGTAGCATGGCTCCGCAGGTATAAACTGTAAATTCGACCTGTCAAAACAACCCCTTTTGACAGCCCTAAAACCCTCCATTTAAATATTTATAAGTCATGAGCCTTATTGTCCATTGAGGCAGGGTGCATGATATTTAAAAGTAGGATAGGTAAAGGTTAATGTTAAGCAGGTGTTTACAGTGACTAACACCTCAAAGCTATTTTTACCGAAGCAGTGTTGGCTGTTCCATAATAAAGAATTGGATTACAATATTAATGTTTATTAAATATTATTTCCACTGAGAAAACAGCTAGAGAAATATTTCAAAGAGTTTTTTATTTGGGTAAACAACATCCATCTCAATGGTAAAGTTCAATTTTATCTAACAATTACGGAAAAGGTACTTTAGAAAAGGTAATTTTACCTGCATAAAGGCAGGCACAGACGTGATAATATGCTGCCCCACAGACCACCACCCTTGTGATGTCGTCCAACTGTAGTGAGTTGCAATTTCAGACCAATCTCATTAATCTTATTAATATTCATGTGGTAGGTCAATTGTGACCCACTACGATTCCGATTTTGAAGAACCTATTAGTGCATACGCTGGTTCTTAGAAATCTTTGCTGATCGCAAAAAATATTCTTGAGGAATAGTGACCAGTATTTTGTGGCCAGATATTTGTCCATGTGGCACTATATTTTCTAAGGAGAACCAAAGAATTGAAGGTCTTGCCTCGTCCATCCTGGCCTTAAAGTTCAAGACTGTGTTCAAATGATATACAAAATCTGCCTCATGTGTAAACTAAGCAAAATTTGAGAACCCTGATCCTTTAAACTCAGATGATCCAATTAATCACCAGAATCACCAGTAGCTGTGGCGGGGGCAGTGGAAAGAAGGCCCAGTAGAAATCATCAGCCTCTGCCAGGTTGGTTTGTAATGTAGTGGGATCATATTAATGATTGCCAGAACATCAGTTTTCTCTAAAATTATGGCAGGTCAGTGCCTTCTCTCAGAATACAATCTAGTATGGGTTAATTGACATTTTTTTTGCTCTGGCTAGGTGGAAGATGTGTTCACTGCTATAGAAGTGAGAGAAATGAGAATTAAAAGCCAATAATTTACAATGGATGAGGCAGCTCACAGCCAGAGATCACAAACAGCGGGTTAATTAGAGGATGGGGAGCTGCACCTCAAAGGCTGTAAACACAAGACTATGCAGTGTATGCGGTAGCGACAATACACTATGCCTTGCTTTTAGGGTTAAGTTAGGGGTCAACACAGACCTGTTGCTTTACAGCCGTGGTTAACTCTCTTGCTAGGTATGAATTGAGCATTCTAAGCTTTGGAAACACGGCTGCATGTTGGAGGCTGTAATTGGGGGCCATTGTTGCCCAGACTGCAGGGGTATGCTATTTATGCGGACGCAAGATGTTGGCAGTAAACACTATTTCAATTTTGTATGCTTTTAGATCAAAACTCTTCTGCCTGAAACACAAGGCAGCAGCACTCATCAACCTACTGTGGATTCTGCGAAATTAGTCACTTTTTCAGGAATTAAAACATTTTGAATTTCACGCCAACTGTGCAGCACTGGTGTCATTGTGCAGCAATGGGCACAACTGGCAGCAAGGATTACTTATTGTAGCAATGTACAAATTATGCAGCAGAATATACATTTCTCAGCAGTGTCTAGCCAAACCCGCAGATGTTGTGCTCTGTGCATCTCCTACCTCAGAACACATTTTCAGAGGCATGTTTTATGGAAGCATTAGAACCCCAAAAATGTTAACTTGAGCACCTAGAATGTGCAGGAGAAATGTTTTTATGCTAGAAGAGAAGGCGTAGCTCCATGGAGCATATGTTCACCATGTAGCACAGATGGGTTTTTGGGACACCGTTAAGCATGCCTATGCCTTCCCTAAGCAGCACAGGTGTATTTTAACCACTTTTCTTTGCTAGGTGTGAATTGGAATTATTATTTTGCTTTTGATGCATAAACATGAATCGACTCGAGGCAGAGGGCAGCGGGGTTGAGAATGTAAAACAGCATTTGAGTTTCACATGCGGATGGATGTGTAGTGAAGCTGCAAATGAAAGTCTTTAGTCCTGCATTATATCCCACATACCAATGCGCCGGGCAGGGACAGCCTGATTATCAGCACTGCTGCTCCCTGCTAGAGAAAACATGAGTTTTGTGAAAGCAATTCTAAAACCTCAAGCTGACAAAACTGATTAGCACATGCCTTGTGCAGGTGTGAGGCGACTTGCAGAGTAAGAGTTATTGTGCCACTGCAGGCCTGCATCCTTGGGTGGAAGGGACAGCTACAGCCCATGCTGAGAAGAAACTAGCAGAGCTCACTGCTTCATGTAAATCATCCAATCATTGCTTTTGGTGGAATATTTAATATTGGGGGTGCAGTTAAAACGTTGCTAGAAATGCATATTTATGATACTTCACGCTTAATCTGTTGAGAAACAGCAAGTGTTCCAAGTGCACACAGGTTGCATGCTGTGTGTGACTGGATTGCTTATGCAGGTAGTCACTGATGTAAGTTTCTCACAGTGAGACTGGGTTAAGACCCACAGAAGACTGTCGACTTGAAAATTACAAAACCACAGTACACGAGCAGAGTAGATATGTGTGTAGCAAAATGTTGCTCAGAGAACTGACCATGCAGAAAAATGGAATCTTTAAAATTGTACCATATCTTCTACACACAACAAGGTAGCTATCTTGGAAATATAACAAATAACATTCAAAGAGCCATATTCGCTTTGAAAACGCCTGCACAGTTTTTCAAGTATTGGCAAAGCTGATAGCTGTGATAGCAACTCCGCTCTTCCCAAATCGCCCTGTCCTCCGTCCCATGGATCCACAAGACTAGAACCGGAGAAAGATCCTACTCCTACCTCGCCGCCGAGACCTGGAACACCCTGCCCCTCCACCTTAGGCATTCCACGTTGGTGACCTAGCTCAGGATGGATCTCAAGACCTGGCTCTTCGAATAAACCTCCACACCCAGACGGATCAGCAGCCCCCCCACCCTGCACTCAGCGCCTTGAGACCCTCACTGGAGAGTAGCCATGCTTTACAAACCCCTGATTGATTGATTGATTGATTGATTGATTGATTGAAGGCGAGCAGAACTAGAGGGTTGATAAGAGAGGACATATTGAGAGAATGCAGAGGAGAGGGAAAGAGCAGGACAAACAGACAGGAGTGTACCGAGAGAGAGGGTGAGCAGAATGAGGGGGATAAAGAAGAAGAAAGAGAGAGAGAGAGAGTACATGCAGTTCCTTCGAGTGCCACATCTGAACTGCCACCCAATATAAAAACTACACTACATTAAGGATACCCCAACAAACCAATCAAAATAAAGGGTGAAACCTAAATGCACTAGGGAAGGACGAATTCAAGAACAGGGATGAAAGCCACTGAAGCAGTAGCAACTGATTAAAACAGACAAAGAAGCCATCCAGTACTGAACAAGGGCTGACCCACAACACACTCTGGGGACCTCAATATGAGAGGCCCTGGAGTTACTGATACTGAGGCACTGCTAACTCTCCGGGTGGGGACAATCCATTGAATCCTGAGTTTGAACCTAAGGGTTGACCAGGAAATTGGGAAATATTGGGGGAATCAGTAACGCTGGGTCTGATTCCCCAGATACTTCCACATTTTCCCCCAGACTTCCATGGAGAAATTTCATCTGTTTTCAGCAACTGAAATATACATGTGAAAGTTAATGTGGCCGGTGACTGCTGTTAGTGTCTGCATTGGAATTAAATAGCCAGTAATAACGATGAATACGATGTCCTGAAAGAACTGGTTACAATGCTGCCTGCAACTGACAACTATCGGCCACATGCATCATTGTTGCCGTTTGCGATTTCTTAATTGCGTCAAGAAATCGCATTTTTTTTGCGATTTCTTCAATTTCCTCGCAATTAAGGAATCCCTTCCCATTGAGTCCTACGGGCCTGGAGGCCGATAGGAATGAATAGGAAGCCATTCTCATTTTGCGATTCGCAATTAAGGAATCGCAAAATGAGAATGCTATTTCAAGGGTGCAGGGGGCTTCCAAAGGACCCCCCCTGCACCCCTGAAATTTAAATTTAAGAACATTTTTCACACACACATGCCCAAGGGCATGTGTGTGTGTAAAATGAAACATTGAAAAATGCACTTTTGTGCATTTTTCAGTTTTCGCAAATTACCATGAAGGTGAACTTCATGGTAATTTACCTCTCCCTATTTGCTAATTCGCAATTTCTGAAGTGTGATGCATTGCATTTAAGAAATCTCAAATTGCGATTTCTTAAATGCAATCGCAATTTAAGAAATCACAACATAATTGCGATTCCTTAAATTGCGAAAAAATAAAAAAAAATGATGCATCCCAAAAAAGGAAATTGCATTCGCAAACGGCCGAATTTTGGGATTCGCACCGTTTGCGAATGCAATTTACCTTGATGCATTTGCCCCTAAAGTGACTGCAAAAATGTTACATTGAATTATCTCAAAAATAGGCCCATATGTATTAGCATTTGTAATATTGATTACCTAATTGCAATTTTCTGCGAATCGCAATCAGGTAATCACTATTACAAATGTATGAAACTCATAGGGTTTCATTTAGTGATTCCTAGGGGATTGCAAATCGTCCAACCTCATTAATATTAATTAGGTAAATCGCAATTTGTGACCCCTTAGGAAGCGCTAAAATCACGGGGATGGTGACCTGCTAGGGTCAGCGGACCACCATGTCTGTGATTGCTTTTCTGTAAAGCAATCATTTTTTTTTTTTCAAAAGCAGCCCGTTTCCCTCAAAGGAGGATGGTTTGCGTTTAAGAGAAAAAAAAAGAAAGGTTTTATTTTCATTTTTCAGGAGCAGGCAGTGGTCTGTGGGAATACTGCCTGCTCCTAAAAACCTTTTCCCTACCCTTCCCAAAGGGGAAGGGGTCCCTTTCCCATTTGCGAATGGGTTACCCCCAACTTGAAGTTGGTGGTAAAATGCAAATGGTTTGCAACCGCATTCACGGTCACAAAACATTCATACATACTGCTGCAATTCAGTATTTGGAAGGGACACCCTAAACACGCCCCTTCTAAATACCGAAACGCAAAACCATTTTGCTATTCGGTAACAGCTACCGAATCACAAAATAAGGTTTGATACATGGGAAAAGTCTTTTTTTGCATTTGCAAACGGGCCGATTCTGCAAATCGGCCTGTTTACGAACGTAAAATAGCTACATACATGTGTCTTATGGTTATTTATGAGATAAACATTCAGACATATTTTTTTTACAGACAATAAATATATATTTTGAAGTGAGTTTAATATATTTACTGAATCAAGAAACCTCATCCTTCTAACTCAGGTGATCAACTCAAACATTTCGTAGTTGTGTTGGTGGTGGGAGTGGCATGAGAATCTTGGTTTCCCAGTGGAAATAAATGTGTTGGTTTCTTCCAGGCAGATTTTTAATGAAATGGGATTATATTGATGATTGCCAGAACATAGGTCTTCTCTAAAATGATTATAGGTCAGTGTCTCCCGCTGGGATGCAATCAGGCATCCTTAATTGTAATGTTTTGCTCCGTCTAGCAGGAGGTTTGGTGCATTGTTAAGACAATGAGAATATATAGCCAATAATTTTCAATATATGAGACAGAAAACAAAAGCAATAATTTGTATATGGAGAGCTGCACCTCAAAGATTGTAAATCCAAGACTATGTAGTGTGGGTGGGAATATCACTACACAATGCCTTGTGTTTACAGGTTAGAGTAGAGGTCAAGACAGACCCTGTGCTTTTCTGCATTGGTCAACGCTCTTGATAGGCAAGCATTGAGCATTCTAAGTTTTGAAGACATGGCTTCCTATTGGAGGAAGCAATTGAGGATATTGTTACTCAGACTACAGGAGGCCAAGTTTTGCTAAAGCATGAGTTGGTACTAAAGAATCTTCCGGCCTTGTGTGCTGGTATATCGAACGACTTCTCCCTGAGAGACAAGGGAGTGGTCCTCATCAATCAATTGTGGGTTCTATGAAAGGGATACGTTTTTCAAAAATTAATCCATTCTGAACAATAAGTCAACTTTTCAGCACTGGGGTCATTTTACAGAAATGGGTGCATCCTGCAACAAGGACAAAATAATGCAGCACTGTACAGAAAATGCATCAGTATGTACATTTCTCACCAATGTGTAGTGTAGCTAAACCAGCAGTGCTTGCATTCTGTGGCATTTTCCAATCAAAATGATTCTGAATCCAGTGCACTTTCATGCAGGTAGATGCAAAAGAAAGGTGTAAAGCAAAATGAAATGGGAGATGTAAAAAGAATGACATGTTTTAACTTCATCACCTTAAATGTATACCGTAGAAGATACTTTCTGACCACTGAAACATATGCATTGATTAATCAAGAGGTTCAATACACTAATGCTGTTTGACATTTTAATTATGTTTTTTCTGTATTGATCCATGTTGCTTCTAATTGAAATGCTTCATCGTGATAATCTATATGCTATTCATTGGTAGGTTTAATTTCTTTATACATGCAATTTTTCTGAACCTATATTCAGGACTGTTCTGTTATCAATGTTTTATTGTTCGGTTAATGAAAACTACTACATTGTAAATCATAAAACACATCTTAAAAACCATTCTTCAATAGAACATCTTCTTTTGATATTAAAATATGAACTACGAAAGTATCTCAATAGATTAAAATATGGAAAAGAATTGAAACAATTAATCTAAAATCTAGACCCTAAAGCAATTAATACAATTAGTTCACATTGTGGATGTAATTTAGACATAAAGCTCCACAGGACTAAAAGTAACAAAAAGGGCACAAAATCGTCTAAAGTGCATACACTGACTTAACAATAAAAACAATTACCACATACCACATTCAGGACTGGACTAGAAACCAAAATCAGCACTGACATTAATTTGCAAACCGGCCACATTCTGCAGCATGCCACATCAAAAATGGAGCCATGGGGGCATGGTTAGGTCATGGAGATCTAAAAGCAGCCCTATACACTGCAGCAGGCTGGAAAATGGCGGAGTGGCACAATGGACAGTGCGGCCTGCTCATATTGTGTTGACTAGCTATGCTGCTGTTCAGCTTTAGTAATATACATTGCTTAGAGGCCAGTGGCCTTTATCAAGTCACTGCTTCAAAATAACAAGGCTGTGTAAAGCTCCCCTTAAAATTCTTTGTGTGAATACAGACAGCAACACCATCTTAACTATTGCCATCTTAATCATTTTTGGACCCTTCATTGACCTTGACAGCTACTTCCGATCACGCCTTGGTTCACTACATGGTTTCCAATAAAGGAAAGTGGAGACATAGGTATGTCACTAACAAAACACATTCAGATATCTGTTAGCGTGTCTCATTCAGCATGATAAAAAATATAGTAGCATTATTTTGATTCAATCTTGTATTCCATCAGCTGGTGGTCATTCAAAGCCTTGGTGTCGACTAATACCTCATAATTCCATACTAGTAAAATATATCCATAACACAAAAGAAAATGGAATCAGAGACTGCTTTCCATACGACCCAGAGATTTGAAGAGATCTACCCAAAGGAACTTAGTTATGAGAAGTGTTGCATTGCTGCGACAAAGCAGCAATGTGTCACTTCTCAGTGCGCCCTCTTTGCGACACCATAGATGCGCCGTATTTACAGTATGACCCATTGCTGAGGTGTGTCTGAAAACAGATGCAACTTCAGCAAGGTGTGCTTTCACATGGGGCAAGCCCCATGCAAAACGGCCTGCGTCAATCTTACACCTGCCTTGAGGCAGGCTAAAGGTTTTGACGCAATGGGGCCCTAAAAGTGGTACACTGAAATCTTATCAATTTCAATGCGCCTCTTCTAAGAGGCTTTGATGCGGGTGAACTCCCACCCAGCATACAATATACCTGATGCAGGTATAATGTAGCACACGTGTTTGCGAAGTGAGTATCTGCCTAGATGAGTCACTTCATAAATATGGCGCAACGTGGTGCATTATTTACACCGCCGCAGCATCACGAAAAACAACACAACGGTGGCGTGAATGTGACATAAGGCTTCATCAAATAGGCCCTTAATATTCACAGTTTAGTTATGAAGAACTTTAAATATGCACTTCTTGAAAACCAATGAAAGAATCTCTTGAGAACCTACAATGTTTTTCACTTTTGTGTAGTGAAGGTTAAACTGAAGAAGAAGATAGACCCACTGACCATCTCTTGGAAATCTCCAAGGTGACTGCTCACCTGCCAGTCGTGAGACACATTAGTGTCACTCTATAGATGGACCTTATTTATATTCGGGGTACAGAAATATGTAGAAACACAAAAATACAACTGTCAAAGAAGTGAAGTGCAGTTTTGAGGACTTTCAGAGCACTTCATAGAAATTACGATTTACTAGTTGAGGAAGTTATGTATACATTTCCAGGAATCCCTTGTATTTCTCAGAATTTCTCAGATAATTGCAACCTGTGCACAGCAGAAAGTACTTCTTCACCCTCGCCTTTTGATGAGCAAAACGCTGACAAGTTTAGGTCAGGTCTCCTGACAAAAACATAGAAAATCCCTAAAAAATAAGTAATTCACAAAACAGTAGCAGCAGGAGAGAAAACATTTCTTCCTTATTCCTCCAATTAGGGCAGCAATAGAACATTTGGGTGACGTGGGGTGTCTGACAATGTGCTGAAAGTAGAGCAGCTCTGCTACTTGAAAACTCGAACAACATTGATGCCTGTGTACACCACTGGACCAGTTAGCAAATGTATTTGACAGGATCAGTGGGGTTGTATGTGAAGCTAGAAGGTATATACAAGAATGTTTCAAATAGTCAGTGACTTTTAAACGTTGGTCACCACATCTTAAAATGTTTTTTTGATCATAACAAAAACAGCGTGTTGCAAATTGGACTGTGCATGGTAAATGCTTGCTTGTTCTCTTCAGATAAATATAACACATTCTAATTAATGCCAGTTGCAAGAAAAACTGTGGAAGAATGACATTCTTAAATTTGAATATTTGTTTAGTTGGTATTGAAAGTATGCAGTCATGCAACAGATGAAACCTGTGGAATCAAAGTTCTAGTGTCCTTTTTTATTTATATTGCATACTTGAGATGTGTATGCCACCCAGAAGTGCATATGTTCTCATGAACAGACTTCAAAGGAAAAAGTGTAATGCAAAGTAAGATGTTATCACCATACTTTACTATAACTACCTAACTGTAACATCACTTTAACCTTACATGTTTTCAGTGAATTTCTAGGGTTTCTATAACATAAAATAAAATCTTATTACCATTCTCAACTCCCAGCGGGAGGAATGGAGTTGGGTGCAGGTATGAACTGAGGCTAGAGCCTCCACCCACCTCTCGTTGGGGGCCACTCTCCCCATAGACACTCCACGGATACCATCCTACATATTGGTTTCTTTCGTAATTGATTTCCCCAGTCAATCTGCAACCTCCCCACCACTCAAGCACTAGGGGGCAGGTATCCCTACCCGGCCCCCTTATTTATTTAGAAAAAACCCTTTTCAGGACAGTGGACCAAGTCCCTGAGTTCTATAATGACCGCAACATTTGTTTACATGTTGGGGATAGCCAATCAGAAGGGGAAACATCCTTTACAACGAAACTTTTACAACGCGGTGCTTTTACAACACAGGTTTTACAACGAAAACCATTACAACGCATTGCGCTGGGGTGCGCTCTAGGATAGGGAATAGATTTCATTTACTATCCAACACCTTCCCTAGTGTCCACGAGGACTGGAGTTGGAATAGTAAATTAAACTATTCACTATCCAGCACCCCAAAGCGCTATGCGTTGTAAAGGTTTGCGTTGTGAAAACTGCGTTGTAACAGCATGCATGGTAAAAGCATGCGTTGTAACGTCATACATCCATCAGAAGTGTTGAAATGTTGAATTTCAGCCCAACGGTGCAAAGAATTATACATTCTGAACCTTAAATTCTCAGCAAAAGATTGAACAGATGTACACCAAATCACAAAAAGCATGCTTTCTAGATGAAGATCTAGCTTTCTGCCAAATTTGGTCTAATTCCTTTCAGCTATTTTGGCTGTATAACTCGCACTTTTGCCATTCACTGTGTTCCCACAAATGATATCATTTTAGATTTCACAAATGTTGTTATGACTAGTATGATTTCTCATGGTATAAGTAATGTAAAATTGAAGGGGATAACCAGTGCATGGAGAAGGTGCAACTTATAGTTAATGTAGTGTGGTGGGTGAGGTGACAACACTGGATACAGAAGTACGCGACTTATAGTAATTTAACGATGGTGCGTGAATTATAACTATTACTTTAGAATTTCTAATGTTTGTCAAGTTTAACATGAGTTTGTATAGAAAGAATAAATACAATTTTCCTCACCAGAATTTCAATGTTTTTATTATTTAACAAAGATGTGTTTCAATCCATAGCATAGTGTCAAGTTGCATTTATTAGTGTGCTGTTAATTGGTGTGATGTACAGTACAATGGAGAAGAGTGTTGTACAGTACAGTGGAGTAGAGTGGAGTGGGGTAGCTTACAGTGGAGTATAGTCTTATACAGTGAAGTGGTGTGGTGTGTCATATAGTGAAGTATAGAAGCGTAAAGTGGAGAGGCACATTATACAGTGGAGTGGCACATCATATAGTAGAGCAGGGTGTTGTAGACCATCCTACAGTAGAGTATAGTGTTGGAGAGGGGAGTGGCATAAAAAGGAGTAGGGTTCAGCAGAGTGCTGTTCAGTGGAGTCTCGTCAAGAAGAATGGCACACAGTACACTGGAAGAGAGAGTCCTAATGTGCAGTAACATATCATATAGTGGAGTGGCGTGTCATAGAGAGGAGTAGCATCTCACCAAGTGTTATACAGTGCACTACACTGGCATACAGTGGACTGCCACAGAGTGCAGTGGCATATAGTAGAATAGTGCAGGGTGGTGTGGCATACAGTGGAGTGGCATATAGTGGAATAGTGTATAGTGCAGTAGCATACTAGAGATAACTATAACTGGTGAATCTGAGGGTTTTTTTGTTTAAGCATTATGCGGTCACTGAAATTGCACCCAACTATAGCGTTACTTTAACCATTGTTTAATATATATACATATATATATATATATATATATATATTACCTACTGGCGGTCGCCAGTAGGTATATATAGTTAGGATTTTTTCTCTATGGGTTTTTTGAAAATTCTATGTCTAATAACTTTGGCGTTTGTGGACGGAATTGGCTGAAATTTTCAGGAAAATGGCACATTTTGTTTCTGAGCAGCCCCTGAAAATTTTGGGGGGGTTCGTCAAGGGGGGGCCGAGAAAAAAGGGGGGTCCCAAAACGCGTTTTTCCCATGTTAATTTCCATAGGGCGGTTGGCCTCACTTTTAGCCCGAACGGCTGAATGGATTTGCACGAAACTTGGCAAAATTGTAGGGACTGGTAGCCCGATGTGCCTTTTGTAGGTCTCAATATATGTGCTCCAGTGGATTTTGAGAAATTAACGTTTAAAAAAAGATATATATCTGTAACAGCGGACCGGTTAGCGCTCTGGTTCGCGGACTTTTCGCGCAACGGAGCTTTGTGAAGCGAAGCTGATTGGTTCTCCGGCGTCTGTCAACATTCCAAACAGTCCGTAGCGGCCGCCATCTTGTCTCTCGGTAGGATCGAGAGACAAGAGGAGGCCAAAGCGAAGGGGCAAATGACCATAAGGGGGCATAGTACATTGTCGCTCACCCCCTAGGTTTGATGTGGAGGTTTTAAAAGGGCCCCGCGGGGCAAAAAAAAATAAAAATAATAATAATCGAACAGCTGAATGGATTTGCACGAAACTTGGCAAAATTGTAGGGACTGGTAGCCCGATGTGCCTTTGCTAGATCTCAATATATGTGCTCCAGTGGATTTTGAGAAATTAACGTTCAAAAAAAGGTATATATCTGTAACAGCGCACCGCTTCGCGTACTTTTCGCGTTACGGAGCTTTGCGAAGCGAAGCTGATTGGCTCTCCGGTGTCTGTAAACATTCCAAACAGTCCGTAGCGGCCGCCATCTTGTCTCTCGGTAGGATCGAACAGCTGAATGGATTTGCACGAAACTTGGAAAAATTGTAGGGACTGGTAGCCCGATGTGCCTTTGCGAGGTCTCAAAATATGTGCTTCGGTGCATTTTGAGAAATTAACGTTCAGAAACAAGATATATATCTGTAACAGCGCTCCGCTTCACGGAGATAAAATTATATGTGTATTACCTAGCTGTTGCTTTTGTTGATTATTTTTTATTTTTTTTTATTTTTTAAGGATTGTTTATTGTGTTTCATAATTTATTAAACTTTCTAACGCGGCGCGTCATATGACGCATTACGCGACAACGCAGGTCCAGAATATAGTCAAAATGTCTCCACCAACCAGCGGACGGCACACAACCCCTTTCAGCAGGCTAAATAGTTCTGTTAAATGACAACAGAAGGGACAGGCAACAAGAACCATCAGTCAAAGAGGGGAGGGCAAGTTCTTCTCTACCGGGTCACGTTGGAGCGCTACCGGAACTGATCGAATTGGTAGTCTACAGTGTTTCTGGATGTTTCAGACTGAAGCTGGCGTTAGCATGAGAGCACCACCATTTCGTAGCTCCGTCGTGGCCATTCCACGAGCAATCATGCTAGGCGCTCCCCACCAGAAGCCTGCGGGAGTCGGGGGCCCCCAAGACTTTTGTAGAATCTTCAAGGATGAGGGGACGCTTTCGAGAATGGAGCCCAAGCTCTAGCAGACAAGCGTCCGAGTTCCAAGGTGTCGCAGGCCCATTTAGTGGACCACGCCCAAATCTGAAGAGATGGCCGCCATTTTGAGAGTCCTGTGGCAGCCGCCTATCGCTGCACCGCAAGAGCGGGAGCAACTCAAGTACATGGTGAGCGAGACGCTGTAGTCGAAAGAGCGGGCGGTAAACAGCTGAATAGCGGAAGAGGCACAGTGTAGCAAAAGTGGGCTGAATGGCAAATGAAACGGAAAAGGGGTGCCCCACTACAGCGTGTCTTTAGGTGAAACGGATTGTGGGACAAGGTGAAGAATGGAAGAGTCACCAAAAGGAAAAAAGTTCCGCTTGACCCCGGGAGCCGGCCACCTATGTCGGGGGCGATCTCAGGCCACACCAGGGCAACACGACTTGGGGAGGGGGCCGGAGCCAAGCGCCCCCTCCGAGTCCGCGACATGACACCGTCCCTCGGGGGCCTCCGTCAAGCGGTTCAGGGTGGCACCGCATCACAACAGCCCCCACTTACTTTAAGAATAGTGAAGATGAAGCAATTGCAAATAGGCTTCAGACAATGTTACAAGCACTCCTCAAAACTTTGAACTTTCAGAGTGCATGAGTTGGGACAGCGAGGGGTGATTTGGTTTCTCGGATTTGGTTTCTCGGACTGTTTTTCTGGTCTCTCACCACTGGCATACTTTAACGTTTTCTTGTTTCTAGGACATTAATAGGTTTTATCATTACGTTATGTTATCGTTTCTTTGTTTGTTGTTTAATAAAAGTTCATGTTCATCAGTGGCCTACTGATTTTCGTTTTCCTATTTTTTTCTTTCCAGGTTGTTTCATGGTAAAGTTTCTGTTAACAGGATACAGTGATCACTTCGTTATTATTGCATATGTCCTTTTCACTAGGGGTGCTCTCTGGTCGGGCCAGATGACGTATCTCTAGTAAATGGTCCGGGTGAAAAAGGTGCATCAATCAGTGGGGAGTAGATAGGCATGACAGATTACAACGGGGGAGAAAGGTCCGCATTACGTACCCTTTCACTACTTGCAAAGATTTTCCTACGTTTATTTGCAAACAGGGAATACCTCCAAAAAGAACTAATTCCCAAACAGTCAATGTTCGGACAATCAATCAATCAATGAGGAATGAAATAGGTACGACGTGTTAAAGGCTTGCGTTACCTACCCTTCACTATCTGCAAAGGGAGAGAGAATATTCCTATTCTTCCTCGTTTGCAGGTAGAGAAGATCCTTAAGAGAATTAACTTCGAACAATTCAATGCTCGATTGAAAAAATCAACAAGGGGTACTGTGAACACAAATGAACGCCGCTTATGTACATACGCATTGCTATTTTCAACAGGTTGTTCCTAATGTTTCTATTTTAGCGAGGTCAAAAAGAGATCCCATTAGTGGCCTACTGATTTTGCTCGATTCCTTTTGTTTTTTTACACGATTTTTCGCTATCTGCAAAGACTAAACAGAGTATTGCGACTCTGTGCTTGTTTGTAAATAGAGAATGAACCAAAGAGAACAATCAATCAAATGGAGAGAGAAGCAGGCACGACGTATTACAAAGGGGGCAAAGGGCTGCGTTAACTACCCTTCACTATCTGCAAAGAGAGAGTACTCCTAATAGAAATGAGGGGTGGGGGGCAGCATTCAAAGCAGATCAGTGTGCATAAACACAAAAATGTTTTTACTTACCACGTACTTGACATTCGACAGCTTATGATATTTGCTATTAAAAAACCATTGAAATTCACTGAAAAAACCATAGGTTATAGACCATATATAGTTAGGAATTAGCATTTACAAAACCTTGAAAATTCACTGAAAAAACCATAGGTTATAGACCATATATAGTTAGGAATTAGCATTTAAAAAACCTTATTTTACTCACACAAAACCATTGAAATTCCATATATAGTTAGTTGCACTAACTATATATCGCGCACCCGCAATCCACTGCTGATCATGTCACATATTACATCATTCATGACATGGTCAGTGACATCACTGATGACATCACTGATGACATCTCAAATGACATCACTGATGACATCTCATTTGACATCATTCTTGTGCTAATACGATAAACCTCTTCAGACTCTAATATAACCTTAGATACACTCAGTGTAAACAGACACTCACACACTGCCACTTATCCATGGAGTTACTCACACACCCAGTCAGTCATGCAAAGAAACAATCTCACCTCCATTTCTTCAACTATACAGTTAAACACACCTTACTTATTGAAACATATACTAACACATATTTACTCTCTTATACAATCCCTGATACAAGTTCACAATGATCGATACAACCACTCACTCATTCAGTGGCTCTCATGCACAGTTATTTATATATGCCAACTCTCACATGTACTGTGTTTTACATATGTACTTACTATGACATGTAGCATTGAGATATCCATTCACTCATCAATACACTCATGCACACAGTCAACTGCCCATGTAGCTGTTTCCACATGCACTCTTGAACTCATACACCTAGTGAATAAACTGCTCACACATCTATGCATAGAGTCACACACCTTCCAGCCACCCCCACACAAACTCAATCTCCCATAGAAATACTTGGGCAACCAATTAATAACACATATAGCCTCTCGTATAGCTAATGATCAACACATGCAGCAGTTTACAGAACAACAGACATAATGATGCACAAATTAAGACAGTTTAGTCACTAACCCATGCATTCAGTGAGACACATTTAATCACTCACTCATACAGTCAGTCATGCACCTACTAAATCCTTCATCCAGACACTTATACATCCACTCAAGACATATTTTAACTTTACAGAAAAGTACAGTCACTGGATGTTGTCATCAGTGATGTCATCAGTGATGTCATTTGAGATGTCATCAGTGATGTCATCAGTGATGTCACTGACCATGTCATGAATGATGTAATATGTGACATGATCAGCAGTGGATTGCGGGTGCGCGATATATAGTTAGTGCAACTAACTATATATGGAATTTCAATGGTTTTGTGTGAGTAAAATAAGGTTTTTTAAATGCTAATTCCTAACTATATATGGTCTATAACCTATGGTTTTTTCAGTGAATTTTCAAGGTTTTGTAAATGCTAATTCCTAACTATATATGGTCTATAACCTATGGTTTTTTCAGTGAATATATATATATATATATATATATATATATATATAAATTCACTGAAAAAAGCCATAGGTTTCACACACGTTATAGTTAACTGGACATTTCACTCATACAAAACCAGTGAAATTCCCCCGTTATAGTTAACTATAACTCGCGCGCCTGCAATGCACTGCTGATGACGTCACATAATACATTACTCATGACATGGTCAGTGACATCACTCATGGCATCACTGATGACATCTCAAATGACATCACTGATGACATCACTGATGACATCATCCTTGTGAAAAAGTGACAGACCTCCTCTCAGCGTAATAGCGTAATATAACCCTTGATACACACATTCAAAAATAGAAACTAACATTTTCAAAAAAAGGAAAATACCAATTCCAGTTAGAACAACCTATTCAGTAATTCTAAAATCTACATACACATTCAGTCATTGACTAACATTTCAATATAGGCACTCATACATGTACTCACTCATCATGTGTACTCATACACCTACACATCTTATTACACACCGACACTCATCTATAGAGTTACTCACACACAAACTGACACTTGCAAATAAACTATCAAACATCCATTTACTTGCATATACAGCTATACACCCACCACTACACTTACTTCTACAGAAACATATGCATACTTACTCTCTTAAACAATCACTGATAGAAACACACACTTATTTATACAGGAACTCTTACAATCTCTCACTCTCACATATACTCACTTATATATGTTATGTTATATTGGTATTTATAGCGCGCACAGCTACTCATGAGTATCCTGGCGCGACCACTCCAATATACTGATATACATCAATACTCACATATACTCGTTTAAAAAATATGTAGTTACTCATAAAGATACTATTGAGACAGTCATTCACTCACTAACACACCCATACACACACTCTTCTACCCATATAGTCCTGCACACATGCTGTCTTTAAAACACATACAAACAGTGAGTCACCCATTCATGCATCTATGCAGTAAGTAATACCCCCAAACCATACAGACACTCATACTGATACTCAAAAAAACAACTAATAACCCATATCGACACTCATGTAGCTCGTCACCAACCCATGCAGCCACTTATACACAAAGTGAGACACTGATACAGATATGTTACATATTTAAACATTACTCGCTAATACATGTATTCACTAAGATACACCTAATAAGTCACTTATGCAATCATTTTTATAAAAAAAACATCAAATTCGACACTTATTTACCCATTTATTCTTCCGTCGACCTTTAGATATACATATTTAAAAAATATGTATTTTTCAGAAAGACACACATTTACTTGATGATGTCATCAGTGATGTAATCAGTGATGTCATTTGAGATGTCATCAGTGATGTCATGAGTGATGTCAATGACCATGTCATGAGTGATGTAATATGTGATGTCATCAGCAGTGCATTGCGGGTCGCGCGAGTTATAGTTAACTATAACGGGGGAATTTCAATGGTTTTGTATGAGTGAAATGTCCAGTTAACTATAAGGTGTGTGAAACCTATGGTGTTTTCAGTGAATTTCTAAGGTTTTTTAAATGCTAATTTTTAACTATAACGCAGGTGAAAACTATGTTTTTTTCAGCGAATTTTTAAGGTTTTTTAAATGCTAATTTTTAACTATAACATGGCTGAAACCTATGGTTTTTTCAGTGAATTTCTAAGGTTTTTTAAATGCTAATTTTTAACTATAACATGGGTAAAACCTATGTTTTTTTTAGTGAATTTCTAAGGTTTTTTAAATTCTAATTCCTAACTATAATGGGTGTGAAACCTATTTTTTTTTCCGTGAATTTCTAAGGTTTTTTAAATGCTAATTTTTAACTATAACATGGCTGAAACCTATGGTTTTTTCAGTGAATTTCCAAGGTTTTGTAAATGCTAATTTTTAAATGTATTAATTGTTATATTTTTTTATACTGATTTACTACATTATTTTAAACTATTTGTTTTTAGATATTTTATTTTTTAAATTACATTACACATTTTTAATATAAATTGAAAAAAAATGTTTTTAAAAATATTGAAATTGTAATATTTTTTTAATTTATATATATTTTATATAGCAGGCAATTATATCCTATGGAAGGAAATTCAAGTTACTGGTAAGTACAGTTAAATTTACTTCTCAGAAATAGTAGTGAGCTAGATTGGGGAATTAATTCCTCTTCAATCCTGAGGTACCCTGTGAGCCAACTAGCCCGCCAGGTACCTCCAGTATGCGCCAGGCAGCTATGTTGCAGAGAGTCGTTCAAAAGGGCACGCCCCCTTTTTACAACACTCTGCAACACAGCTCCGTGGCGCTTACTGGAGATACCTGTTGGACTAGTTGCCCCCTAGGAGACCTCTGGATTGAACAGGAATTAATTCCCCAACTTAAAACGCGCCTCAGGGCATGTTTGCACTCACATCACCTCAAGCCCCGCCCCCTACCTTCACCACTGTGTTAACGCTCCCTGTAGAGTGTTCTAAGTTGGGGGATTAAGTCCTCTTGCATACTGGGGGTCCCTGGGGGCCAACTAGCCCACTGGGAACCTCCAGTATGCGCCAGGAGGCTGCGTTGCAAAGACGTGTAATGAGGCCACGCCCCTTTTTACACCTCTCTGCAACGCAGCCCCTGGGCACGTTTGCAGAGGGGGAACTAATTCCCCTTGCATACTGGGGGTCCCTGGGGGCCAACTAGCCCACCAGGAATCTTCAGTATGCGCCTGGGGGCTGCATTGCAGAGAGGTGTAATGAGGCCACGGCCCTTTTTACACCTCTCTGCAATGTAGCCCCCGGGCGCGTTTGCAGAGAGGGAACTAATTCCCCTTGCATACTGGAGGTCCATGGGGGCCAACTAGCCCACCAGGAACCTCCAGTATTCGCCAGCGGGCTGCATTGCAGAGAGGTGTAATGAGGCCACCCTTCTTTTTACACCTCTCTGCAACGCAGCCCCCTGGCGCGTTTGCAGAGGGGGAACCAATTCCCCTTGCATACTCTGGGTCCATGGGGGCCAACTAGCCCACCTGGAACCTACAGTATGCGCCAGGGGGTTGCGTTGCTTTGCCCCACGGGGTGGTGGTCCCTGGGGCAGTGTGGGGGGGATTGGGCCCCCCACACTTCTTTTTCACTATGCCCCTGGGATTTGGTCCCCCTGGGGAGTAAATTGAAAAAAAGCAGACCAGGTTTAAAAAAAAAATAATTTGGGGCCATGCGGGTCCTTGTGGGACCACCTGAGCAGGCCTAGGGGGTCAAGCTGTTTCTACCCTGCCCCCTTTTTGCTTTCTACACATTTGTTTTTCTGCTTTCTTGTGCCTCTACTGAGCACAAGATGGCTGCCAACACTTCCTGGTTTGGAGTGTTCACAGCCAATGAGCATGCAGCTCATACTCGGAAAGGTACACCTACGGTACTCGTACCCCGTGATTTTTGACAAAAAAAAGAACATTGGGGGGGCCTTGGGGGTCCTTGTGGGACCCCCTGAGCAGGCCTAGGGGGTCAGGGTGTTTCTACCCTGCCCCCTTTTTACGTTTTACACGTTTGTTTTTCTGCTTTCTTGTGCCTCAGTCTACCGAGGCACAAGATGGCTGCCAACACTTTCTGGTTTTGAGTGTTGACAGACAGTTGACAGCCAATTAGCATTCAGCTCGTGCTCGGGAAGGTACAGAGTACAGTAAGCTTACAGTAAGCTTACCGTACTCATACGGTACTCGTACCCCGCAATTTTTGTCAAAAAAAAATATTGTGGGGGGGTGCCTTGGGGGTCCTTGTGGGACCCCCTGAGCAGGCCTAGGGGGTCAGGGTGTTTCTACCCTGCCCCCTTGCATGTTTCCCACCTTTGTTTCCCTGCCCCCTTTTTGCGTTCTACACGTTCGTTTTTCTGCTTTATTGTGCCTCAGTCTACCGAGGCACAAGATGGCTGCCAACACTTTCTGGTTTAGAGTGTTGACAGACAGTTGACAGCCAATTAGCATTCAGCTCGTGCTCGGGAAGGTACAGAGTACAGTAAGCTTACAGTAAACTTACCGTAACACCTCCAATATATACTTATGATTTTACTTTTGATTTTCTCAGGAACTACTGAACGAATTTACACCATTTAATAAAAAAGCCCATCTGCGAACTGAACTCTACCTTTTTGCCAAGTTTGGTGTAATTCCGTTCAGCCGTTTGGGCTGTAGCCGGACTAAAGGTCCTATGGAAAACTGCATGGAGAAAACATGTTTTGGGCCCCCCCTTTTTTCTCAGCCCCCGCTTCACAAGTCACCCCCAAACTTTCAGGGAAGGAGCGGAGCAGGCCAGTTTCTTGGAGAAATTCGCGAAGATTTGTCCCCTGGCGCCAAAGTTATTCCAAATAGAATGTTGCGGATTTCCTATGGAAACTAGGTTTTAACTATAACTACCCACTGGTGACCGCCAGTAGGTAATATATATATATATATATATATATATATATATATATAGATAGATAGATAGATATATTTTCCAAGCTCCAAAGGTAAAAGCCAGCACTCACAGGGGGTTAAATCCAGATAGGATTTATTAAGGCACAAAAGAAAATGCACAACGCGTTTCAGCGGTACGCCTTCGTCAGTGTAAGGCGGCCGCCATGACGCATCTCATTATAAACATGAAAAACAACAACATCAAATCTCGTGGGATTTGTCCCTCTGAGGCGCCATCCTAGTGTCAGGCATGGCATGTATTTACCATTCACAATTAAATAAAGCGTTGCAGATAAAAAAAAATATAAATATATATATATATATATATATATATATATATATATATATATACAGCGTACTGTGTCAGCGTAAGTACATTAATGTAACCGGAATTAATGGCATGGTTAAAGGCTCGAAAAAGAATAATTACCAACTGGGAGATGATAGTTACCCATTTCAGTCTCATGATAGAATTAAGCTAAAAATAGCAAAAATTAATTATGTGCAAATACTTTTCAAGCTGAATCACAGCGTGGTTCCTAATCAGGACATGATGTAGCCCGTAGATGGGCACCTTCTCATAGTAAAATCTGATAGTCCCTCTCGATCGGACCACACAAGATAGAGCTCTTGGATGGGCAATATTGTGAAACAGAAAGGAAACCACATGATTATGCACATCATCCACTGAAACTGTCAAAATAAAATAAATTAAATATAAGCTTTACCGCTAACTAAGTTCATTACTCAGTGACCTCAGATCCCACTATCAGCTGTAAAACTCAAAATGTGATATATACAGTATTTACAAGTGTACCCTCAGTTCCTCCCCCATGTTCAGTCCCAAAGGAGTTTTCATTGCTAGATCTATAATGTAGCGAGACTCTAATCTCCTCAGGCGTTTCTCCCTATCACCGCCTCTTGGGTCTCGAGCCACATGATCTAAGCAAAAGTATCACAAAAGTCTGCGCTCTATAGCTGAGACTCCAGTGCCGCCTTGGGGCTGGTTGTGTGGTGTATTTTAAGTGGCCTAAAGAAATATCAAATAAAATATGAGTCTTTTATGTAGTTATTTTTAAGATTGCATTTTTGGGGGTATAAAATGTTAAAATGTAGACTAAGAGCCATGTTTGTTTTATTTTTTTCCATAAAGAATAAATAATATATTGCTGACTATTTATTTTCACAATTTTCTCCCCTGAGAATGTAACAATAAAAACTATGTTAAAAGGAAGAGTCAAAGAACTGTTGTTTAATAAAAACGTTTAAATATTTTTAAATAATAAATAATAATAAACATTTCATTGTGTGCATTATTAAAATATACTTTCTATTAGAATTAGCGGTAACTTTTTGAGAAAGATGATAGGTCTGCTTTATATATAGAGGGCAGGTTTATAAGGACTGGCACATCCCTGCATATTAGCAGGGATGCGCCAGTAAAGATGCAACATGCAGAACTACCCTTGCCCCACCACGGATGCGTCGTATTTACAATGCAATGCATCATGGCGCAAGGATGGTCAGATGCGTGTCGCATCTTATGTCATAAGGGCAGCGCATTGCTGGAGTCGTATACAAGCACGACGCAACTCCAACAATGCTCAGGGGCGCCCTATATCGTGCTGCGTCACTCCTTACGACGGAACTCCCACCCTGCATTCATTATACCTGACGAAGGTATAATGTAACGCACAGCTTTACAACGTGATGCATCTCACTAGATGTATCACATTGTAAATCTGTTGCATAGTGGCACATTGTTTACAACGCCTCTGCCTCACAAAAGTGACCCAACAGTGTTGTGAAAACTTCACAAGGGGATTGTAAATCTGTCCCAGGGTGTTGGGTGTGGAGTGCAGAGGGGGGAAGGGGGCAGGGGGAGAGTTTGGTGCCTGCGGGGGAGGGGTTGGCTTTGCTTATAGTAATAAAATGTTACTTTACGTTAAAAAACACTAAAAATTCACTGAAAAAACAAAGGTCAATGTAACATTATAGCTAGGTGTGTCGTGTATTTCTATAGGTTCTGATTCGATCCCCCTATTCCTGACCCTATTCTGGTTAAACTTACTAGCTAGTTAACTAACAGTCAGCCCATGAGGCAAGAAAACCCCCATGATGCAGATACCGTTATCTGACGCAGTCACACTACGGCACAGGAACGTGTTATCTGATTAGGTCATAACGCTTGAGATCTAATTAGACAAGCGACATTCCTCCAGCCCCTGATAAGGCATACGACGTTCTCATAACAAATCAAACCTATGACAACCTGGATAATCCGTGCGGCCATTGTTTTGATTTCACAGAGAACTTTAGTAAAGAATGTGCTAACGAGCAAGTCGTATGACATCTTTATTGACGTACCTATGTCCATCCTTACGTCAATCTCGGCACCTTTAAGGTATAAATATTGCCGACCTTGCCCTATGCAAACACACGCGTGGTGACAAGACGGAGCAGCCATACTTGCCGAAGCCGAGAGCAGAAGCAGACCCCGCAGGCAGCAGCCCCGCCTTCCTGACGCGCTGAGAGACGCGCTGCTATCTCAAGCCGAGAGACCCAGCACCGGCGCTTCTGGGCAGCCCTCGCAGGCAGCCTGGAATATCGAGAGCAGAGAAAGAGATACCATTCCTCATTCATCCTAAATTCCAGGTACAGAACTGAATAACCCCTCCTAGAGAATTCTTTAGTTATTCACTTGGCAAAAACAAACTTAACTTAAACTGTAACTTTCTATTCCCGCCCACGCATTAGACTTAGGTCAGGTACACGGGGTAGGCGTATTTAGAAACACCAGTTGAGTACGTTTAGTCAAATGTATATGTGTATGTAAATATATTTTAATCATTTTAAACATCATATGGCTCAGAAACCATATCAATGTTTTTACAGTATTATTTTATACTATTGCTTCTAATGTATGCACTTTACTTAACTATAAGTATTGCAATAATATCGATCCATTTCTCTTGTACGAGAAAAGAGACTGATCAATAAATAACATCTTTTATTGAACACGCCCGTCTCTTCCTTTTCTCTACATTCTGATGAGACTAAGAATGCACGTACTGACTGAGTAAAATAATTGCCTTGTGCTCACACGACTCTCGAGATTGACTCTTGATTAGGGGAGAGCAAAGTTGTCATGTTCTATGGTTGTCAGAAACTAAATCCCTTCTTGTCTAATCAGGGGAGTTAATCCTTCCTTGAACATTCGAGAAAGTTTCTAGCGAACTCTGAGCTTAGCTGGCAAACCCAAAAATTAAGTCTAGTATCGACAGTAGTAGACCTAGTTAACGTCTGGCCTAGGCCTTTACTGCTGTAGGTACTATTCCAATGCGCAGAGCCTATTGGGAAAATAGGAGCTACACTACATGGCGCCCAACGCGTTTGGAAAGGGCGATAAAACTAACGTAAGACATTTAGAGTAACTCAGTCGTGCTTTCTCACTCAGACCCCTTTTCCCAAATACTCCAAAGACGTCTGGAGTGGGTGAAAGGTTATAATATCCTCCAAAACCTCGCAGGAGGGAACTCCTATGTATGGTTCTTGGTCTAGTCAACGTTGAAGGATAAAACAGTTCCAGAATATTGTGCACCTAATCTCTGTTTCCATAAAGAAACCTGATCTGCAAACAAAAATAATACCATCCTGTCAGTAAAATGGGAGACAGCGATGGAGAAAGAGAGGCAATTAGATTAGCTACTGAAATAGCAGATGCTGATGCTACCATGCAAGCAGCAGACGCGGATATAATACTTATTCCGGTCATTAAAAGGAGATCTATAACCTTAAAACTTATAGAAAATGGACTGACACCTAGAGGTGGCACAGTCATATTCGTAATTGAGGCACACGAATATCGGCAGACAGAGGTATACTATCCATGGATACATTTTCCAGCAGCAAATGCTGTAACAAAGTACTTCCACTATTACAAAGTAGAGGAACCTCCTGAAACGTACACTCCTTTCGAGGAGGTGGAAGTACCACTCAAATTCCAAGAGCATTTGCTCTTATTTGATGGCGCCCTAATACATAACAATCACATTACAAGGCTCGGTCCTTTAGGAAGACCAGGAGCAACGTGGCCGGTCCTAGCCGGATACACACCACATCCAGACATCGAAAGAATGCCTGCAGCAGAGCTGTTAATACAGCTAAAACAACTACTAAAAATTCACAGACAATTAGTTCAGTATGTAATGCGGACTTCAACAATTCAGCCAGCGATTAAACTTCCACAGCTGACCCCTCACCAGGGGAACACAAATAAAATTACACCACAGAACATCCAATCCTGCCTAGGTAAAGTTCCAGCTAAACGGGAACAAATACCATTCTGGTTGGCACAGAAAATTACCCAAATAGAGGCGGTGTTTCCTGACACCACCCCGCTGGAAAAACACAGGATTCTGACTATATGTCTCCCAATGGGAATCGCACCACACATTGAGGACTGTGACACTTGGGGTACAGTCTTTGCTTCCATCTATACAAAAGCGCACGGTGTTCCATCCATTTCGGTAATACCAGATGTGCTAAAACAAATTCAAGATGAATACGGTCCAGAACCTGCTTTAACTCTTGGTATGAAATTACTGAAAGACTTCAAGCAAGTCTCGGCTATATTACTAGCCAACATAAAAGGTGAAGCAGCAAACGTGGCGATCCGCCAGAGGTTAAAAGAGACAGATATAGCAGACCAACCAGCTGAAATTGCCAGAATCATAGAAAAATCCTATGAAGAACTAGGCAGAGATAGTCTAGGTGGAATACCAGTAAAACCGCAACTGACTACAAGTCCAGAAAAAATATTTTTTAATAATAATTCACCAAAAAAGAACTGGGATGGAAATAAACAATCCAATCCTAAAGAAAAGAAATTCCAGTCCAGAGGAAGGTCTCCTAGGCGAAGAGAGAAATCTCCAAACCCGAGACAAATGTCACCTCAGAGTGAACCCTCTGGGAATAGATATAACCTTAGAAATAGGGATAATATTAAAAAACCTGATAGATATCAAGACATTGATACACGTCCCTCTCAATCTTTTCAGAATTCCTCGCAGAAATCGGAAAGAAGCGGACGATCAGAAGAGCACGCCAAGTCCAAAGACAAGGAACCTGCTCAACTGAAAAAGAAATCACAATTTCCAAAAAAGAAGGTAGCCAGTATCAAGGTAGTTAACAATGCCGAGAATACTGAGGACACAACTGAAAAACGGAGAATGGGCTCAGACAATGCTAGACAGCGCAGCAGAGGTGAGCATAGCTCGCAAAGTCCTTATGAATCATCTGGAGACAGTGGACACGAATGAATACCTTCAAGTGGAAACTGCAGATACCAGAGTTAGCAAGCCCCACAAAATATACGAGATAACATTACGTATAGAGGGAGATAAGACTAGGAAAATAAGGGGACTATTTTGGGATAACCTATCCAAGGGCTATGACATCCTTCTAGCTGAAAAAGACTGGCCACCGGAGTTTGTCAGGGAGTGCCCTCATGGCGAAGAAGTAATTATGCCTGCCTTCTCGAATCAAATACCGATTCATAAAAAATATACACTTGCTAGAAAGTGGGCAGTGGCCTTAGCACCTGCTTTATATAAAAATC
Organism: Lissotriton helveticus; assembly: GCF_964261635.1. NCBI lineage: Eukaryota > Metazoa > Chordata > Amphibia > Caudata > Salamandridae > Lissotriton > Lissotriton helveticus. The sequence continues at coordinate 640,095,747 of NC_136071.1, read as the reverse complement.
ATGTAGGATGGGATGAGGATTCTCCTCCTCACAAAGTCCAGTTAAAATCACAACCTACTGCACAAAGGCAGTACCCAATTAAGCAAGAAGCTAAAAAACAAGTAAATGAAATACTAGATCAGCTAGAATACCAAGGGGTGATTGAAACTTGCACCTCACAAATGAACAATCCTTTGTTTCCGGTCTCCAAACCAGACAATTCATATCGTCTAGTTTTGGATTACCGACACCTTAACACATGTTGCAAAACTTTTGCAGTGCAAAACTCACACAGTGCTGCACTAATGAATAACATAGTGCGCAAAAAATACAAAACTACCTTGGACATCTCCAACGGATTCTTTTGTCAAAACATAGCACCAGAGAGCAGATATTTAACAGCTTTCTCAGTAAATGGCACTCAAAAACAATTCTGTCGGTTAGCCCAGGGGTACAAGAATAGCCCGGGGGTATTCTCAGCGAGAGTAACAGAATTACTACAACAATATGATGATGAAGCATTATCTTATGTCGATGACATTTACTTAACAGATGATGACTTGGAGACTCACTTGAAAAGAGTGAACACCATAATACTTGGTTTCGCTGCAGAGGGTTACAAATTCAACTTCAAAAAGTCCAGAATTGCCCATCTGACGGTCCTATTCTTAGGATATGAGTTATCAAGTGAAGGCAAAAGCCTGGCAGACAATTTCCTAGAGAAATGTGCCGTAATCCAAGCTCCTAAAACACTAAAAAACCTACAGTCAATTCTAGGCTTCCTAAATTTCGGAAGAACATATATTGCAAATTACGCAGAAAGGGTCAAACCCCTTTACGATCTAATTAAACCAGACTTTAAAAGATCCAGTTGGACTCAAGCACACACAGAAATTTTGAGATCCTTACAAACAGACATGCTAATTAAAACAAAATTAGAAACCCGTGATAATACACGCAACCTTGTGATCCGAGTCATCCCAGGGAGATACGGATTCACATACCTAACCTCTAATGAGGGAGATAAGGTACCAATTGCATTCAAATCACATTTGTACACAAAAGCTGAACAGAGATTCAACAACAAAGGAAAAATTGTTCAAGCAGTTCAAACCGCAATAGCTAGAGAAAAAGACATAGCTGACGGTAGACATATCACAGTCAGAACAGCAGAATCAGCCTTTGAGGCATTAACAACACCGTGTAATTTACCAACAACAACATTGGATCCAGAATGGTTACAATGGGTAAATTCAATCACAACGGACAAAGTATATTACTTCTTTGATCCAGAACTAGAAGAATTAAAAAATCTAAAAAATGAAAAAACGTATCCTCTGCCAATCGACATTCTGCCTCTACGACATTACGCCTGTGTAATCTATACAGACGGACATGCTCAACCCTCCGTTTGGGGAGAACATGCATACAATCCCACATGTGAGATTACAAAAGAAGTGTGGCACGGAGGTAAACTAAGACCTCTATTAACAAAATCACACTCAGTAGAAACTAATTCAGAACTACAAACTGAAATAATAGCTTTGAAAATGGCGCTAGATAATGCGGATCGCGAATTCCCGACACTTATAGTGTCAGATTCATATTTCTGCGTCAAAGCATATAACAAGGATTTGCAGACATGGATTCAGAACGGTTACAAAGATGACACAGATGCACCAATAAAGCAGAGATTGCTCTGGGAACAGGTAGCTCTTTTGAAAAAAGAACTACCAAAGACTCACGTGACACACTCACTGAGTCATCAGCGTGATGGCGTTCACGTTGTAGGGAATTCATTGGCTGAAACAGCCGCAGCGGCAGCCAGTAAACCGGCTCCCGTAGATCGAAAAAAGCGTACATTAAAATACATTGACGGCGAAACATTGCTGGCAGTAAAAACGTCATCAAAAGGCGACTGCTCGGCGTTACCGATCAACTATCCACTCAATTACACATACATCATAGATGCAAACTCCATTCCTTTTGCTCGAATCCCTGGAGTGGAGGATAGAGTGATTCCAAACATGGACAGGAGAAACTTGTTAATCGCAGACGCACACATGGGCGAGGGTCTCAGACACCTTAAATTAAAAGATTCTCTGGAAGAATTACAATCACGGTACTGGTGGCCAGGCATGAGCCTGCACTACACCATGTTTGTAAAAAACTGCCCAAACTGCAACAGAGATCGCAGTGGGGAGAGAAGCAGTTTAATACCTCGTCGTATCAAGGCAGATAACATCACCACTAAAAAGAATGGCTTGCGATTAACATATACAGGTTAGTTCCCACTTATAATGTAGATCCACAGCACTCGGCTGACGTCCGGACTGTTATACAAGATTTGCGAGTCTAATTGGCATATACGCTAAGAGCATGCTACGTTCGACCATTTTTTTTTTCCTTTTCTCAGGCAATCCAGCCTGGGGGGGGAAAGAATGGCCAAATGAGCACAGCCCAGCGGGAATCTTCTCACTTCCTTCCTGAGGGTATGGGATGGTGTAAAGAAAAAACCAAGACAGAAAGCAATTTATAATAGAAAGGATATTAGGTTCGGGAGCTGGGTGGGTCAAACATCTAATAAGTGTCCAACGTAGTCTAAATAACTTGCCAAGAAATTCTCTGAAGGGATTCAGTCCGTACGAATTATTATTCGGAACTAGGATGTTGATCTCTGACCTTGATAGTCAGACTTCAGTGGTAACAGAAAAAAGCTTTGATGTCAAAGACCGTTTGGCTATTTTGCAGGACTTAAACAAAACAAGAAAAGACCTGAGCAACATACAGTTGAAAGAACAGCCAACGACCACTGAAGAATCACCACCTGTCCCAGCAAGACCTGTCTGGATTCCAAAAGTCGGGGATCTAGTCAGGGAGAAGATCGCGGTAAAGAAGGAATTTGGGCCTTCTTACAGAAAAGCAGTTCCTGTATTGTCTGTCAACGGGACAAGATCAGTTGTACTACCGCCACTTGCTGGAAAAAAGGAGAACCGAGTTGTATCCATCGACCTGGTAAAACCACAACATGTGGCCGATAACCAACAGTAGGCCAAGTGGACTCCCAATAAGTAGCAGAACACCAAGGTTTGCTACCAGTACAGAGGTCCTATCAAAGAGGCTCATCACATTCGAAACGCCTACAGAAGAACAACAAGGACTATGCAACAATGCAATAGAACTTAGACCTCTGAAAACCCAAATAAAGACATTTAGCAGAGACACACCAATCTATACAGAAGTACCAAGTGAAAATGCGAGAAACAAAAATCCTGAACCAATTGGAACAATTGACAGAACTGCATCCGGTTACTTCATCAACTTCGATGATTCCTCTGAAGGCTTCAGCGAACAAAAGACACAGCCATCATCAAAATCCTTTAAAGACAAAGCTAAGGAACTTTTGAAACAACTGAAAGAAACATATCTAGTTTCTCCATGGATTGAATTTTGGGTGGGTTTTGGTGCATTTATCCTCATACTTTGGCTCATCATGGTATTTACCTTGGGACGCTTCATTGAGGGAAAATATGCTAAAATGGACACAGCAAGTCAGAACATCAACTTGGTCCTCAAACCACACACATCTTCACACGTCGAGAAAAGAGAACTTTCTTCAGAACTTTCTTCAGCCAACTTCACAGCAATTCCAATATCTGGTGGGGTAGCCTGGGACAACACTGACTATGAAATTTATGGTCCGGTCGAGATCCTGAAATATCCACACCAAATCAAGATCTCCTTGAGTGACTTTGCAAAACCAAACTCATTTGCTGATGATTGGGACTTTGAAAGTATAAACAATATGATGTCTGACTTAGTAATGTCTGCTAAATTTACAAAACATGATTATTTGCAGGGTTCTACAAATTATGACAGCATGTACTGCTATAACCATTATGGTAACCATTTCTTGCATAAATCTGCACAACCTAGAAATGTTTTAAATTTTAATCAATGGGAACACTGTGCTGCCCTCAAAGGCTGCCAATTCTGATGACGGCATTCCTGGAATCTTCACCACTGCGATTGAAGAGTAGTGAAGTTCAAGATGAAAGCAGCATCGAACAGGTACGACCTTCTGTCAGCAATGCAAATCAGAATGTCAATGGAGACAATCATGCGCATGAATGCATGGTTACCCCTATTTCCGACTTAGAGGAACTTTCCCATGAAGCTGTTGACAGTTTTTTCGAAAGCCTGAATGATATGATGTTCTCTCCGGAACAGAAATAGAGACTTTTGAGTAAACTCGCACACGGCGTTCCCTGAATTCGGCCTTCAACTTTAAAAATAAAGTCACATGAACAATTACAATCCAGTTCACGGACAGCAACTTTTTTCAGCAAGCCCCTAAAATATTTTTCTATATATTTTTTCCCGGGACACTGATTTTCTGCTTAAAGTAAGAGACTATTCCTAGAGAACTAAGATTTCTATTTTAGATACTTTATAGACTTTATAGACTTTAGCTGCCCGCTGGTATGTTCGCAATAGATTTTATGTGATGAAATGGTTTCGACTTTTTTTTCTGTATAGCCATATTAAGAGCCATTTCATGTGTATTTCTCATATACCAACAAGCAATAATGCATAACAATGCGTGTTTACTTTTGCATTTAATTCATAGCTTAAGTGCATACAATATATATGACTGCAATTTTTCAGTATATTTGAAAATTTCGAAATGCATTTATGTATTTTGGGGTGGTAAGGTATACACTATACTCTATAGTATGTTGTACTATGTTATACTATGCATAGATTAGTAGATATGACCATAGTTAGCGTGGAGTGGGTGTCGTGTATTTCTATAGGTTCTGATTCGATCCCCCTATTCCTGACCCTATTCTGGTTAAACTTACTAGCTAGTTAACTAACAGTCAGCCCATGAGGCAAGAAAACCCCCATGATGCAGATACCGTTATCTGACGCAGTCACACTACGGCACAGGAACGTGTTATCTGATTAGGTCATAACGCTTGAGATCTAATTAGACAAGCGACATTCCTCCAGCCCCTGATAAGGCATACGACGTTCTCATAACAAATCAAACCTATGACAACCTGGATAATCCGTGCGGCCATTGTTTTGATTTCACAGAGAACTTTAGTAAAGAATGTGCTAACGAGCAAGTCGTATGACATCTTTATTGACGTACCTATGTCCATCCTTACGTCAATCTCGGCACCTTTAAGGTATAAATATTGCCGACCTTGCCCTATGCAAACACACGCGTGGTGACAAGACGGAGCAGCCATACTTGCCGAAGCCGAGAGCAGAAGCAGACCCCGCAGGCAGCAGCCCCGCCTTCCTGACGCGCTGAGAGACGCGCTGCTATCTCAAGCCGAGAGACCCAGCACCGGCGCTTCTGGGCAGCCCTCGCAGGCAGCCTGGAATATCGAGAGCAGAGAAAGAGATACCATTCCTCATTCATCCTAAATTCCAGGTACAGAACTGAATAACCCCTCCTAGAGAATTCTTTAGTTATTCACTTGGCAAAAACAAACTTAACTTAAACTGTAACTTTCTATTCCCGCCCACGCATTAGACTTAGGTCAGGTACACGGGGTAGGCGTATTTAGAAACACCAGTTGAGTACGTTTAGTCAAATGTATATGTGTATGTAAATATATTTTAATCATTTTAAACATCATATGGCTCAGAAACCATATCAATGTTTTTACAGTATTATTTTATACTATTGCTTCTAATGTATGCACTTTACTTAACTATAAGTATTGCAATAATATCGATCCATTTCTCTTGTACGAGAAAAGAGACTGATCAATAAATAACATCTTTTATTGAACACGCCTGTCTCTTCCTTTTCTCTACATTCTGATGAGACTAAGAATGCACGTACTGACTGAGTAAAATAATTGCCTTGTGCTCACACGACTCTCGAGATTGACTCTTGATTAGGGGAGAGCAAAGTTGTCATGTTCTATGGTTGTCAGAAACTAAATCCCTTCTTGTCTAATCAGGGGAGTTAATCCTTCCTTGAACATTCGAGAAAGTTTCTAGCGAACTCTGAGCTTAGCTGGCAAACCCAAAAATTAAGTCTAGTATCGACAGTAGTAGACCTAGTTAACGTCTGGCCTAGGCCTTTACTGCTGTAGGTACTATTCCAATGCGCAGAGCCTATTGGGAAAATAGGAGCTACACTACAGGTGAAATGTTCAGTAACACCTTGATGTTTTAAACTAAAAAAAACACAGAAATTCCCATGTTATAGTTATTTCAAGTAACTATAACTAGTGTCCCAAAGTAACTGTAGCTTGCGCCCTCGCCATGCACTGCTAATTATCCCACATACTAAATCACTCACAACATCTTCTATGAAATCATGGATAATGTCAATGTAACTTTTGCAATGAAATTATCGATGAGAAAACTGTGCATGGCGTGGCAAGAGTTATGGTTACCTTAGGGCGACAAGAAAGAATTAGTATCAACTAAAAGCCAAAGGCAGAACTTTGCCTTGATCCTTCTTGACTTGTCACATTGCACATCTGATGAACTCATTTGGTCTGCATTGAGCTACCCTTTAGTGGATCAGGTTGTTCCTCTCAAATCAGACTCAAAAGATCCTTCTCTAAAGGTTCCCATGTACCCTTCTCATTCACATGCCCTCTTAAAACCTTGGAACACTTACAACCATTTTTAATATTCACAGTGTCAGATGTGATATATGTTCTGAAGACAATCAGATTTACACCAATGTAGTAACACATCCAAATAAACATGACTACATCAAGAATTTCCTCTTCCACATGCCGCAAACGAAAGGTTACCATTGCCTCTACCTAAATGCAGATAAAACAGAGATCTTTGAATCTCTGACCCTCCTTCATAAGGCTGGGCATAACAATTCTCTTAAGAACCCCTCCAACTAATGTATGCTATGCTTCCAGGTAAGATGCTTGAGACGGCTTTTTCAATACAAACTTACTCTGCTGTATTTGAACTACAAACATCTCTGTGGAAGGTCATCACATTCATTTGGAACCCATTTCCTCTGATTCTCTACGTCGAATCACACCTCTGAGTAATCCAGAAGCACTTGAAGGTCCACCTTTTCTGGCAAGGATTTAATCACAAATGACTTTATTCTCTTAAACCTGATGTTGTGGTTCTCTGCTGTTTCCCTTCTCTCTTCTCTTCATTATTTGATTTATCTTATTAAATTATTTGTACAGCGCAGACGTAGCCATAATGGCAAGAGATCGTTGATACGAAACATGAAAAGTACAGTAACAGTTGTTAAAGGAGAGATTTCCTATTCATCCCTATCCAAATAGTAAACAAGGTAGATGAAGGAACAGAAAAGAAGAGAGGATGGATTTCATATACAAGCTGAAAGTCAATATAGGGCCAGATGTAGGTGGCCATTTACCGATCGGTAACGGCCGATTTCGGCCGTTACCGACTGGTAAATGGGTTTTTGGTATGTAGGGGGCTACATTTACCGATTCGGTAAATTTACCGAATCGGTAAATTTACCGAATCGGTAAATTTACCGAATCAGTAAAATACCGAATCGGTAATTTTACCGATTCGGTAATTTCGGGATGTAGGTGGGACTCTTCAGAGTCCCTAAGGGCTTACAGATTCGGTATTTTACCACCCAATTCAATTGGGTGGTAAAATACTGAATCCAGGTGTGCATGCACATGTGTGCATGCACACCTATGCCATGTGACAGACAGACATGCCCTTAGGGCATGTCTATCTGCCACATGGCACACATGCCAGTATTTGGGGTGCTAGAGGGTGTCAAAGTGACACCCCCTGCACCCTTGCTGGAATCGGTATTTACCGATTCGGTAAATACCGATTCGGTAATGGCCATTGATTCCTATGGGCTTCAATGCCATCCCATAGGAATTCAATTACCGATTCTTCCTACATCTCCCCCCTTCTATTTTACCGATTCATAAATACCGAATCGGTAAAATTCGGTATTTATGAATCGGTAAAATAGAATCACCTACATCTGGCCCAAAGTGTCTTACAATGAATCGAGTCGTCTGAACAGGCATGTTTTTAGATTGTTGTTGTGAATGCTAATAACTTGGGTTTGAGTCGTAGGTAGTCAGGAAGTTGAGTCAGTGTTTTTGGGGCTTGGAAGGAGAATTTCTGCTTCAACATCAGTGATTTAAAACAAATCTCAAATAGGAGGCTGGATTTCCATGTGATGCTTTTTGGAGATGCAGATTGTTGTTTATGTAGCTTGGAAGACTGGCATATGGTGCTTCATGGATAATGCATGCTATTTTAAGATGAATTCTGGGTCCTACAAAATTGTTGCTATGTGGTTGAAATTTTCCTCCCATGCTGAGGCAGGGTGCTGAAGATAAATGGCCTAAAACAGGGTGAGAGTGTAGCACCAGAAACATCTTTCAAAAGCCCAGGGCTTTGGCTGCAGAACATTCAGCTTCAGGCATGCAGGGCTTTCGTTTTGTTAGGAGGGTCAGTTTGTTTGAAGCAGACTTTGTGGATTTATTAATGTAAAGCATAATGGAGTAGTTCTGGTCGATAGAGACCCCATTGATCTTGCCAAAGAGAGACACCTAGGTGTAATATCAAGGTGAGACAGTTTCTAAAGCCAGTTTTGGGCTGGTGGGAATGTTTGATGGATGCGCCTTGAGACCCTCACGGGTGAGTAGTGCGCTTTACAAATGATATGATTGATTAATTGATTGATTGATGAAAGTGATAGAGCGCGCGAGGCCACCCGACCAATAATTTTCGCCGTTTGCGGCTTCAGGGCCCATATACTTTCAAATCACCATATACATTGACCAGGTGACTTCACGAGCTCTACCAATTTGTGTGTGTGTGTTCCCTACTATTATTTTTCAGTGCACCCGACTTACCATCCACCGATGCGGGTACCTAATGACCACAATGAATCAGGGAGCTAGCTGTAAAAGGAAAGGCAGCAAAATACAAACCCAACCAATAACATTCAAAATACTGATGAAATGACCACGGACAACGGGAAGTTTTAAAATGTTTATCTAAAGTTCAATTTGCTTCATGCATAAGGTACATCAGAATAAGGCAATCAATAACCAAGATAATGTAAATAATGTAACTATAGAGAAATAACGACAGAGTAATCATTGAAATACTGATATAAAATGTAACGAGAAGATACTATGCTATTCAGAAATATTTAAGCATGGGCAGACTATATGTATGTATAACTACAGGAGGGCCTATAAAGAGTAACACGCTTCACTTAAGGTGAACGGGCCTTTAAACAGTCTAGGCAATGAGGTTCTAGACCATATCAGAAAATGACAAACTGCAATGCAAAATATAATTTCTAACAAGTGAGAAGACATAGGAACAAACTTATGGAAAAATGCAAATGACTTTCAATAGTTGCGGAAAGACATGGAAAAATAACATATGCAATGGTAAACTTTATTGAAGCAAAAGTTAGAAATTCAGAAGGTGCAAGATTTTAAGAGGTTCAGAGCAATATTTACCTAGAATGGTGTGGAAACCAAACCCTGGCCACGGGTCAGTTAAGGACAGGAAACCCTCAAGGAAGGATACCCCTCAAAGGACAGCAGGTGCAGAATGGACACCCCGGACAGGACAGGATACCCTCGGATTGGAAATCAGGACAGGACCTCAGGACAGGACAGCAAACCCTCAGACAGGACCGCTCAGGACAGGACCGGAACCCACAGTTCGGAAGCAACGCCTGCGCTCCACCCGCTCTGCAGCTATCGATCAAGACCCCGATTGGGTCAGCGAACTCCCAGCAAAGTGCTTCGCCAGCACTTTTAAGGTTCAGTAGAACCTTAGTCTATGGTCAATTTCAGACAGAGTGCTCCGCAGCGCTCTGTATCTTCAGTCACCTATTGAGTACGATGGGTCAGTGACAGGTCAGCTAAACCAGACAAGTCGGACGGTTCCCTAGGTGAACCCAGGGTAGATATACAGTTTGGGGACAGTGTACCACCCCCCAATGTTGCAAAGTGTCAGAATCCCTCAATTTCGATTGGTCCTAAGGTAGGATTTGGGTAACACACCAATCACAATGCAATATTTCAAGCCTGTATTTGCATGTTTGGGCACCGCCTAGAAAGATTTGGGGTTCCCATGAGAAGCTACACGGCAAGCAGTAGCACAATATTACATTGTAACATATAAGGAGCCACATTCGCTGTTCTCGCAGGGCAGAGGTGACTTTCTCAGGAGCATCTCGCCCATTGCTGCCAACTGGCTATGTTCCATCAGTCAAGGTCTACTGTGCCACAGAGAGTTGCGCAGGCGCAGAAGGGACCTCCAATATGGCTCTCCTCTCTCTCAGACCCCCATTCCCCGCGGTACATGAAAAGTAAGCGAAAACAAATTAATACATAATAATGTCATCATGAAAACACATCACAGGGTTTGTACTTTCTACTTATCATCATAAAATATACTTATGCAGTTTAAATGTTAGCTACATGGATACAGGCACAAGAGCAGTGGCACGAGCAGTACCACATGATGGGCACAGCTATGCATTACGCATGCGCATACATTTCCCTCCACTTCTGCAGACGCGTCAGGACACGTGAGTGTGGCTGACGCATGCGCAGTAACTAAATACAAGCGGCGGCCATTTTTAAGTACACGGATTAAAATGCATTAGAAATACACATAGGCAAGCTTCGTACCTTTACTCAAAACTTAATATAAATGTTAGTAAGACATACATTTGTTACTTTATTACACATAAACGAGGTTCTTGACTTCAGCAAGTCCGCAAAATATGCGAAGCTTTGCTTCATCAATCCCCTCTTTGATGATATTTACTATCATCACAAACTAAATGGAACCAGATGCCAACTTTCTTTCACACTTTATACACCTCTATCTCTTCCAATAATCGTTCCAACTTCTCTCTTTCAGTTCTGGTAGGGTGAGAAGTCTTCACCTTCTTGTATATCTGATCATTCACTTCTTCCAATTCAATCTCATCCACACTCCGTTTCAACCCTCTTGCATTTACCTCGTGCTTCTTGGTGCGCTTGCGGCATTTACAACAGATAAAAATGAGAAATATGATAAGACCTATAATACCAATTGGCATCAGTATCTTGAACAATAAGCCTTTACCTACGCTAGCAAGCCAATGACCTACATTTGACAGACCATCTACCAGTCTCTTCCAGGCACTATCAACCTCGAGTGGTTTGAGTTCCTTTGTCAAATTAGTAATGTTTTTCACATATCCTTTGATCTGTACACTTTTATCCGGAATATAAGTGCAACAATGTTGCGCCTTCAACATCCGGCAGACTCCGCCCTCTTTCGCTAATAAGGTGTCAAGAGCAAGTCGATTCTGCAAAACCATTGATCTGATCGCAACCATTTCGGTATTGACCAGCAGAAATCCATGAGCTGTTTCAGTAGACAGCACATCCACTATAGTAGACAATTTGCAAATTCTGTGAGTGTTCAGAACCACTCCCACTCCAGGTATCAGTGCACTAAAAATACTACCCATAATTTCACCTATACTTTCTCTTTTACTACGCACTAAGCCATTAGTATTTTCATTGCTTCCAGCTTTTCCATTCACATGGTATATTTTCGGGAAGACAATGCCAAAATAGCAGCTTCCATACCAGTGATCCGGTAATTTGAAATAAGCCTTGTCCCCACAAATATAATAAATTCCAGGAAACACAGGCTCTGACCCATTTTTGAAACCCCAACCTCCAATTACCTTGTAATTATGTTCGCATTCACTGGAACCAATGAAAATGTTATTATAATAGCTAGTCTTCTCGCGGTGAAGACATAGCTTGCCTTTCTTTTCAAAATCCAGCAACAGAGCAGGTCCCGCCCCACCATTTGAGGTGCCTTCCATGTTCTCTGCCCACTTTGGCTTTTTCTGACTTTCGTCATTAGCCTTCTTTTGTATTTTAATTCTTCTTTTCTCTGCCATGTTCAGGAACATCTTTTCCTGTTCACGCAAAGAACAAGTCAAGTTATCTCTGTGTGCATCAGCTATGTCAATGTTACCTATAGTCAAGAAATAGTCTCCCATATATCTTATGGTGTCGCTTTTGGTATGTACAGGATTCAAGTTCCCACGTATAGGAAGTTCAGAAAAGATCACGTCATTATTAGAGTAATAGTACTGTAACGGTCCTCTTTTGTAAAATAAACTAGCTAAAATGCTACAGGATATTCCATATGTCAATGGCAAGTGATGGTATGTCACGCCTTCAGCCACAGAGGTAGGTAGCTTCATGCAGACATAGCAATCTTCAATTTCCATAGTCTCTACATAGTGTATTAACAAGTTCGCAAAAACATTTAAGTGTGTCCTGTTCTTAATTCCATGATAATGTAGTCCTCCCTCATCTGATGCTTCTAAGTTTTGCTTTGTTTGTCTCAGTGCTCTCTCATGTCTCGCTACACTCTGTGTTGTCAACTCCTCACTGTCAGTATTTATAATTTCAGTAGGGACAATGTTAGTATCTTTACTTACAGTAAAGGGTATAAAAATTGTTAGTCCTATCCAGATAACTATCAGTACTACTATACTACATATACACGCCTTGCAGCACGTCTTGCAACGACTGCAACTAGGTCTACCATTCACAGTTGAATCAGACATTTCGGCTCAGAAGAAGTTTCTTGACCCCTCTTTGTGTCTTTACACGACTAGCTTACTTTGTGCAAATTCACGGTGGTTCGTCTTCTTCTTCAGCAGAGTACTCAGGGACGGGCTCTCCGTCGCTTACGTCAGTTATATCAAGATCTTCAAGTTCTTCCAAAACGAGTGTCCATTCAGGAGACTTGTACCTTTTGTTTTGTCTTTTTATTCGTTCACTCCTTCTTTTGGAAGAGTTTTCTTCTTGCTCTGCTATCCGCGCACCTCTCCTTGCTTCTGCACATTTTTCTTCCACTGTCTTTATCCTTAGCCTTAATTTCTTTACGAACCTAGGCTCAAGGTTGTTTCTTTTCTTAAGTCTCTTAGTTGGCACTTGAACTTCACCTTCTTCTCTTATCCTCTTGTTCTCTTTCGCTTGTGGCAATTCTGCTTCACTTTCTTCTTCTTCTTCCCCTATCTGACTAGTTCCAGGGCTAGCATCAAATTCTTCTGCCTGGTTACTAATCTGGCCTTGTTCAGGAATATTTTGTTTTTGGCTTTCGATTGTCTCTGTTTCTGTTTCTGTTTCTGTTTCCTGAACCCGTTCTTCTAACCCTATCTGATCCTGTTCAAGCACTTCGATCTCTTGATTTTCTTCTGCTCGAACTATTACTCTATGTCTAGGCTGTCCATCATCCACATCAGGAGTTAGTGGAGGTGTATCGAACACCTGTTCTGTCCCTGTCTGACCTTCTCCTTCCTCGGTTTTGATGTGAATCTCAAGATGCTGAGGTTCTTCGCCTGTGCCTTGCTTTTCCTGACTAGTCCACTCCCTACCTTCACTAAGTCGCTCTCTTGTTCGGATGGGATCTTCGGTCAGATCAATCATCGGTATCCATTCTTCTGGCCATATGCTTGGCAGCTCGTCATCAGCTACTCCTGGCTCAGCTTCCTGGACCTCTTTAGCAGGCTGGATTCTCGGCAGTTCGTAGTCAACTACTCCTGGGCCAACGTCTGCTGTTCCTGCAGCCTGACTGGTGCTGGGCTGTTCGTTGTCAGCTGCTTCTGGTCTGGCTCCTGCAGAGTCCTCTGCTGGATGCCCTTCTTCTTCAAGTTCTTTGTCTGGTAATACCTTCTGGGTGTGGCCAGCGTGGATCCACTGGGGAATACCTGCGACCTTCACTGCAGTGGTTGTTACCAGGATTACTTGGCGTTTCTTTCCCCACCTTGGTGCCAGACAGCTTGATCGAGTGTGCTTCTTTATTTTGACCCAGTCTCCTGGAACCAAGTTGTGGAGAGGAGTCGTTGGATTGAGGATGCCGTCGTCTCCAATCTGGCGAGAGATAGAACGCACTTGGTCACCCAATCTTCTGCAGTATTCAAGCACTAAATCATCAGTAATACTCAACAGTTTGCTTCCTGGCACCCATGCTTGTCTCATCACTCTTCCCATAATGATTTCATGGGGACTTAGGCCTGTCTTGCGGTCAGGAACACTTCTCAGTCCCATCAGGACCAGGGGCAGGGCCTTCACCCAGGTCATGCCAGTTGCATCGGTCAACTTTGCTAGTCTGTTTTTGATAGTTCCATTTACTTGTTCCACTACTCCAGAAGCCTCTGGATGATATGCACAGTGAAGTTTCTGTCTTATTCCAAAGGCCTTACAGAGTTCAGCCAGTATTTCATTCTGAAAATGTCCACCTTTATCTGATTCAATAATGAATGGCACCCCGAATCTAGGTATCAGTTCTTTTAGTAAACACTTCGCTACTGTCAGTGCGTCACTTTGGGGAGTAGGGTAAGCTTCTACCCATTTTGAAAATACGCAAACAATGACAAGGACATATCGCTTCCCTTCACAACGGGGCATGGTGATGAAATCAATCTGTATCCTTACAAAGGGACCCCCTGATCTCCCAATTTTGCTCAGTTCAACCATTGTCCTCTTGCCTGGGTTCATCTGTTGACATGACAGGCACCTCTGGCAGAGGGACTCTGCTACTTTCCTGAACTTCTTACTGTACCAAGTCTGTTGAAATACCAGAATCATGGCATCCCTACCAATGTGTGATCCTTCGTGTATTAATCTTGCCATTGTGCCAAGCAAGTGTCGGGGTAACACAGGCATACCAGTTGGGCCCAAAATGACACCATCCACACGTCTCGGTCTACACCCATCCTCCTTCCATTTCTCTCTTTCTTGCCAAGGGGCCGACTCCTGCCACTCTCTCACTTCATCCCAAGTAGGCACTTCCTCAAACACTTGAAGTTGGCAGCTGGCTCCGATCCCCCCTCGTTTAGGATTAACGATATAGTGATCTCTGGCGCACCATTGGGCCACTCGATCAGCATAATCGTTTCCCAGTGATACTTTGTCCATGCTCTTCTTATGAGCAACGCATTTTACCACTGCCAGTTCCTTGGGTAACTGGATGGCCTCTAAAAGGTCATGAACAACTTTTCCATTTCGAATGGGAGTACCTGAGGAAGTCAGGAATTCCCTCTGTAGCCACAATTGACCAAAGTCATGCACAACTCCATAACAGTACTGACTGTCAGTATACACTGTTATGCGTAGGTTCTTCCCAATTTTGCAAGCTTTTATCATAGCAATCAATTCGGCTACTTGTGCAGACTTGATGTTATATAGGTAACCTGCTTCTTCAATTTTTGTTAAAGAGACTACTGCATAAGCAGCACTCAGGCCTCCTAGTTCATGTCTTAGACAGGAACCATCTACAAACAGTTCTTTATCATGCTCAGGCAATGGCGTTTCTTTTATGTCTGGGCGTGGTTTGGTGCTGAACTCTGTCAGATCAATGCAGTCATGTTCATCATCATCCCCACCTTCCATTTCCAGGGGGTCGGGGAGTAAAGTGGCAGGGTTCAGGATACCGCACCTAACAATGCTTACATTTGCTGCACCCACAAGAATCCGCTCGTATTTAGTCAGCCGACTAGGGGTGAGATACTGCGTTTTAGTTCTAGTCAGTAAAATTACCACTCCATGTGAAACATACACAGTCACAGGATGTCCCATGACAATGGACTCACTCTGTTCCAAACTTGCGCAGGTAGCAGCTACTGCTTTCAGACAGCCTGGTAACCCAGCAGCTACTGGGTCCAAGGTGGCAGAGAAATAGGCCACAGGCCTTCTGGTCGTGCCATGTTCTTGAGTCAGGACTGACAATGCGCAATTATCGCGAGTGTCACAGAATAGGGCAAACTCCTTGGAATAATCTGGCATTCCCAACGCAGGGGCTGTACACAGACAGTTTTTCAGTCTTGTGAAGGCCATTAGGCTTTCATCGTCCCATTCTACAATGTCTGGCATTCCTCTCGTGGTCATTTTTATCAAAGGCCTGGCTAAGACTGCAAATCCCAGAATCCATTGCCTGCAGTACCCTAGTACACCCAGGAACATTCTGATTTCTTTTTGAGTACGGGGCAACTGCATCTTTTGAATTATTCTCACTCTTTCTGATGTGACTTTTCTGACACCTTTTTCTATCTGGTGTCCTAGATATTTCACTGATTTGGCACAGAACTGTAGTTTGTCAGGGGCCACTTTATGCCCTTTCTCACACAGATGATTTAGTAGGGCAATGGTGTCAACTACACAGTCCCTATGACTTTTAGACGCCAATAGAAGGTCGTCTATGTACTGCACTAAGACAGAGTTCCCAGGTAAGGTCAAAGTCTCTAGACATTTCTTCAAGATCTGATTAAAGATAGAGGGGCTCTCTGTATACCCCTGAGGGACCCGGTTCCAGCAATACACGTGACCTTCGAAGGCAAATGA
Source organism: Lissotriton helveticus (assembly GCF_964261635.1). Lineage (NCBI taxonomy): Eukaryota > Metazoa > Chordata > Amphibia > Caudata > Salamandridae > Lissotriton > Lissotriton helveticus. The sequence goes on along the minus strand of NC_136071.1, from coordinate 640,079,347 downwards.
GAAAAGAAATTTGCTGTCGGGGTGCAGGGGTATCGAAAAGAATGCATGACATAAATCAATCACAGTGAACCACTCAGCATCCCAAGGAATCTGGTACAATATCACTGCTGGGTTCGGGACAATAGGGCAGCAAGGAACTACAATTTTGTTTACCTTTCTCAGGTCTTGCACTACCCTATACTTGCCACTAGGCTTCTTGATACCCATAATCGGTGAGTTGCATGGGCTACTCATCACTTCCTGTATGATGTTTCCTTCTAATAATTTTTGTATTTCCAGAGTGACACCGGCTTTCACTTCAGCATTCATTCGGTAGGGCTTAGTGTTAGGATATACTGCATTGTCCTTGATGGCTATCTGTATGGGGTCCACATCTTTCATCAATCCCACATCTTTTCCAGTGAAATCCCACACCTCTGGCTTTACTGCTTCCTGGAGTTCTTGGGGCAAGTCCTGTAGGGTCAATCTTTTAATTTCTGAGTCAGGTCTGAGTAACAATAGTTTATAAATGCCATCTTCATCTGGGGTCTGAATTTCAACACCCTTTGGTGTGCAAAAGATGGTACAGTTCATTTTGCACAGCAAATCACGACCCTGTAGATTCACTGGACTGGTGTCACAGACGACAAACCTATGCATTTGTTTAAAATTTCCAATTGAAATCTCCATTGGTTCGGTAACAGGAGTACTAATCAATTGATTAGATACACCCACTACTTGGATATTTTCTCCCGAGAGGGGTAGGTTTGGAACGTCCACTGTTCTTACAGTAGAACGGGTAGCGCCAGTGTCCAACAGAAAGGTGACATCATTTCCGTCAACCTTTCCTTCAATGTATGGTCCAGACTGGTCTACCGGCAAGGAAGCGCCAAGTACGCACTCCTCGTCCTCCCCTCTCAGGCCCCGTCAGTACTGATCATTACAAAGGAAGGTATCATTCAGCAGATACTGCGAAGTTGCTGTATTTCTGTTCTCACCGCTTTCCCAAACTTCTATCTCCTCACCCTCTGCCTGTTTTCCCCTGTATACCTGCTTTGGCGCCCGAGGCACCTGAACTGTTTTTACCTGTGGTTGCGTTTTTCTTGGTCTTTCTTTCTGCGTCTGTGGAGTTAAATCAGGTGTTTTGGGGTTATCATCGGCCAAATAGGGACACTCGTTTCGCCAGTGTCCAATTTCGCCGCACTGATGGCAGGGAAATTTCTTCATAGCCTCTTCCCTGCTAAATTTGGGCCGGGGCTTTCCTCCACCCCCTCCCCCAGGACTTTTGTTCTCAGCATTTTTAACCATGTTACTCAACTGTTTTTCCTGCTGTTCTGCGAGCTTTACTTGAGCCCACATCACCTTTTCCTTAAGGGCCTTTTTCTTTTCTGCCATCTCGTCCTCGCAGTACTTAGCGTACCGCAGGACCTCATCCATTTTTTTTGTATGCCAACAGATTTTATTATCTTTTATCCACTGACAAATTTCAGGTCTTAAACCATTTACAAACCTGTAAATAAAGTGCGTCATGTCTTTCAAATCGATGTTATCAATACCACTGTATGTTTTGAATACCTGCAATAACCTCTCATAGAAGGAGTGCACTGTCTCGTCCCTTTCCTGTGTTGTTCTATCTATTTTTGTCCAATCAGTTTCCTTTGCGGGCACCTTTTCTTTCAAATGCTGAATTACCTGCTCATATTTTCGCATGACATCCTTTGATGGCTCCCCTGTTTCCTTATTTTTTGGGTACTCTTCACTAGGCCAGTCTATGGCTATTTTACACTGGGTCCATAAATCTACCGGGACCACAATGTCGAAAAACCCATCCAGGTCTTTCCACAGACACTTCTGTACCTTCACGAACCTTTCCACCTGCCTGTACCAGTCTACTGGTTTCTCTCGTAATTTTGGAAAATCGTTCGTAAAGGACACAATATCCTGTCTGGACCAGGGGACATGCACATATTTCCCTCCAGGTACTTCGCGCATGGGGCATAACTGCTCAGGTTTTTCTACCTCCCTTAAAGCAAACTCAGGAGTCACTTGTCGGGAGCGAGCCTCTTCCCTCTTTTTCGCCCACCTGCTTCTCCATCTTTCCACGTCTCCCCATTTTTGCAGTACCCCCAATAATTCTTTAATCTGCAACTTTTTCCCTGCCACATTCAGGTGCTCTACATCTTTGTCTGAGAAGTCTGCTCTGTACGGTTTCTGCAAGGGCTTGGATTTTGAGATATCTACCCCCATACTAGCTGCGGTGTCTGCCAGTTTTTCGTGGAGCACTCTGGTGTTCCTTGTAAAACTTTTACACATAAACGACAATTCTTCTTCAGAGTAGGTATTTAATCGATCCAACCCCACATTTCCTGCCATTAATTCTTCTATTTCTACCCTCAGCTTGTAAAGGTCTAAAGGTTTCGTTTGCGGAGTCTGTTTCTCTAATTCGCGACTCCAACTCTCAATTTCATCCGGAGTTACCAGAGAGACACTCCTAGTACCTGTTGCTGACTCTAATTTAATTTCTTTCGCATTAAAAGGGTTATGCCTCTGCTGCATTCCCCTCCCGGTCTGTTTGTTTGGTAAGTCCAAGAACGCAACTTCAGACTCACACTCACTGGACTGATCGTCTATGATTATCGGTTCCTGTCTCGGGGGTGCCATGACTGGGGTCATGACTGGAGTAATCGGATTTCCCTGACCATTTCCATATAACGGAACCACTGGTCCAATAGTTACTGGAATAGTCAATGCCTCAGGACTGGTATTTAACTGGGAGATTTTCTGAATTATTTCTGTCCTTTGTCTAGCCAGAGCCTCTTGCTCCTTTTCCACTAGTATCTTTCTTAAAGTCGTATCATGTAATATCTGTGGGGTCAATGGAGGAGTAAAGCTCGGGGCAGTAGGATGCGTTTCACTTGGTCCCCCACCATAATTTGGTTTAGGGAATAAAGTTCCAGTGTTAAAGGACCTACGCTCTTCCTCATATGGAGGTTGAACAAAAGGTAGTCCTGAATTCGATGGTTTCTCTTCGTTTTCATACAGGGGTCTGGGAAAGAAAACTTTCGTACGTGAATATTTTTCTTCCTGGCTTGCGGGCACTTTGGGATATATATCCCTTGTTTCTGCCGGTTCGGGTTTCTCAAAATAAGGCAATACTTGACCACCCCCTCCCAGTCCTAGGGATCTGTCTTCTTCCTTGAGGAAGTGGCGTCGGGGAGCATCTCCTACACTGGAAGGTCGGGTTCCCTCATTATAAGGTGGCGGACTTCTGGTACAGATGTCATCTATCAATTCATCATCTGACTCCCCAGGGGCCCCCCAATGCTTACACTTTTCGGTACTTTTCTCACCCGCTGCAGGGTTATGACATGCCGGCATCTTGGGAAACAGACCCTCAACAATCATGCTCTGCCTCCACTGTTTCATCCTTTTATCCCTGGACTCCTGTTTCAGCCTGGGGTACCACTTGGTCAAACCCTTGTCCATTCGGGGTCTTTCTCTTTCAAAAGCCTCAATCTCCCATTCCTCTAATGCCTCATACTGCGTTAGTCTCGGTCTGGGATGCAGTTCATTCATCCGAGTTCTTAAATTAAATAAGATCCTACCATTGAAAGTACCATCTAACGGAAAAGCCAATACTCCGTCATCTTTTGTGTACTTCACCCAATTCTCCAACCACACACAGGTATTGTACCCTCGGTCAAACATCATGAATGAGGCAGGAGTATTGGGTGGTGGGACAAGAACACCTTCTCTAGATTTAATCGGTTTGTCCGTTTTAAAATAATTTTTCACCTTACTTACAAGGGACATTTTTCTCTTGCTTCCGTACATAATATCATATCTATTAGTCTTCCACTGATCCCTTTCAAACCCTAGGTGCCTTGGATCAGGTCGAGTTCCTGTAGTCTGCGAGTGCCACATACGACTTCTACGCTAAACTTTGTTTACAAAACTACCTCCAATCAGAACGCGCTTCAGAAATCCGTGCAACCAATGGGTGCGCGACTCTGAATAATCTCTGCCAATGGGTGCGCGGCCCCTTCGTGAGACAGTTCCCACGCTCTGGCGCTCACCCCTCCTTTACAATCTCAGCTCCGCTACCCGCCCGCTGCTTCTACCAATCCCAGCGCGGCACAGAGTGACGTCAGAGGCGCTTCGCGACTGACTCCCTCCCTTCACAAGGTAACGGAAACTTTCTTTCTTTTAAAGTGCTCAGTGCTTGGTTATTTTACAACAAATACACATTCGCCACAGTGCTCAAGTGTCTAGATAGGAACGCTTTGTTTTACTGCAAGTAAACTACTTCCATTTACTTTTCACACACTGCGAGTAGATCTCTTCCGCCTACCCTTCACTTTAGCATCGGTGAACCTGTTATTCCCCAAAACTCATCCACTTCTCCGGGATATATCTGAGTCTAAGGTTTCTCAGCGGACCCCTTTGCTTTCACCCAAGCTCCGAGGAACCTGCTACTCTTCCGATGTGACCCTTACTAGGTTACGCCACTATGGGAATTTTGCCAATGAACCCCGTTACTGACATTTATTCACACATGTATTCAGAAAACCCTAGTTAGTGCTTCCCGGTTATCTTAACCTGCACCTAACTTTCCTCGAACCTGTGACCTCAGGACAATGGATTCTATTCACCACTTGCCCTTTCAATTCCCCGGGGAGTTCGGACAACACAAAACTAAACGGTTTACGAGCGCATGGATTAATACATATAACAATATAAGAACAAGAATAATAACAATACAGCAATTCATGAATTCCAAAACAGCGTATTCACAAGAGAATGATCAGGTCTCTTAGAACAGCCGCTCTTCTAGCAGCATTAATGTACTAGCAGCTTCCGACTTGACTAGACCAACTAGTCCCTGCCTTACTCTCAACTAGTCCCTAACCATCCTCTGGCTACCAGTAAAACTGATAGAGCGCGCGAGGCCACCCGACCAATAATTTTCGCCGTTTGCGGCTTCAGGGCCCATATACTTTCAAATCACCATATACATTGACCAGGTGACTTCACGAGCTCTACCAATTTGTGTGTGTGTGTTCCCTACTATTATTTTTCAGTGCACCCGACTTACCATCCACCGATGCGGGTACCTAATGACCACAATGAATCAGGGAGCTAGCTGTAAAAGGAAAGGCAGCAAAATACAAACCCAACCAATAACATTCAAAATACTGATGAAATGACCACGGACAACGGGAAGTTTTAAAATGTTTATCTAAAGTTCAATTTGCTTCATGCATAAGGTACATCAGAATAAGGCAATCAATAACCAAGATAATGTAAATAATGTAACTATAGAGAAATAACGACAGAGTAATCATTGAAATACTGATATAAAATGTAACGAGAAGATACTATGCTATTCAGAAATATTTAAGCATGGGCAGACTATATGTATGTATAACTACAGGAGGGCCTATAAAGAGTAACACGCTTCACTTAAGGTGAACGGGCCTTTAAACAGTCTAGGCAATGAGGTTCTAGACCATATCAGAAAATGACAAACTGCAATGCAAAATATAATTTCTAACAAGTGAGAAGACATAGGAACAAACTTATGGAAAAATGCAAATGACTTTCAATAGTTGCGGAAAGACATGGAAAAATAACATATGCAATGGTAAACTTTATTGAAGCAAAAGTTAGAAATTCAGAAGGTGCAAGATTTTAAGAGGTTCAGAGCAATATTTACCTAGAATGGTGTGGAAACCAAACCCTGGCCACGGGTCAGTTAAGGACAGGAAACCCTCAAGGAAGGATACCCCTCAAAGGACAGCAGGTGCAGAATGGACACCCCGGACAGGACAGGATACCCTCGGATTGGAAATCAGGACAGGACCTCAGGACAGGACAGCAAACCCTCAGACAGGACCGCTCAGGACAGGACCGGAACCCACAGTTCGGAAGCAACGCCTGCGCTCCACCCGCTCTGCAGCTATCGATCAAGACCCCGATTGGGTCAGCGAACTCCCAGCAAAGTGCTTCGCCAGCACTTTTAAGGTTCAGTAGAACCTTAGTCTATGGTCAATTTCAGACAGAGTGCTCCGCAGCGCTCTGTATCTTCAGTCACCTATTGAGTACGATGGGTCAGTGACAGGTCAGCTAAACCAGACAAGTCGGACGGTTCCCTAGGTGAACCCAGGGTAGATATACAGTTTGGGGACAGTGTACCACCCCCCAATGTTGCAAAGTGTCAGAATCCCTCAATTTCGATTGGTCCTAAGGTAGGATTTGGGTAACACACCAATCACAATGCAATATTTCAAGCCTGTATTTGGATGTTTGGGCACCGCCTAGAAAGATTTGGGGTTCCCATGAGAAGCTACACGGCAAGCAGTAGCACAATATTACATTGTAACATATAAGGAGCCACATTCGCTGTTCTCGCAGGGCAGAGGTGACTTTCTCAGGAGCATCTCGCCCATCGCTGCCAACTGGCTATGTTCCATCAGTCAAGGTCTACTGTGCCACAGAGAGTTGCGCAGGCGCAGAAGGGACCTCCAATATGGCTCTCCTCTCTCTCAGACCCCCATTCCCCGCGGTACATGAAAAGTAAGCGAAAACAAATTAATACATAATAATGTCATCATGAAAACACATCACAGGGTTTGTACTTTCTACTTATCATCATAAAATATACTTATGCAGTTTAAATGTTAGCTACATGGATACAGGCACAAGAGCAGTGGCACGAGCAGTACCACATGATGGGCACAGCTATGCATTACGCATGCGCATAAATTTCCCTCCACTTCTGCAGACGCGTCAGGACACGTGAGTGTGGCTGACGCATGCGCAGTAACTAAATACAAGCGGCGGCCATTTTTAAGTACACGGATTAAAATGCATTAGAAATACACATAGGCAAGCTTCGTACCTTTACTCAAAACTTAATATAAATGTTAGTAAGACATACATTTGTTACTTTATTACACATAAACGAGGTTCTTGACTTCAGCAAGTCCGCAAAATATGCGAAGCTTTGCTTCATCAAAAGAAGCAGGGGTTTGGTTTGAGACAGATGATACAGCTCACCAAATGTATGTGTAAAGGTTTAAGATTCACCAAAAACAATTGGTTGGATACCTTGGGAGAGTTGTGTGTCATCTGTGTATTGGTGAATATGGGCTTTTTTTTGTCATGTTAAAACTGAAGAAAGGGTTCCATATAGAGATGAAGAGAAGTAGGCACCACAATTTATCTGAAGGGCCTAGTTTAACCAACTGTGATTTTGCAGGGAGGAAGATGGATGACCAGCTTAGAGCTTGCCCCTTAAATGCCATTCTGCCAAGTAATATGGAAAATATACTATCATGATCATTGGTGTTAGACGCTGCACACAAATCTATTAGCACTTTGTGCAGGCAACACTGTTGTCAATTGCGTGAAAAATATCATCTATAATTTAGAGAGTGTTTTTATGATGCATTTGGGATGGAACCCCAATTGGAAAGTGTTAAAATGCCTTTAGTGGAGCTGTGCAACAGTAGTTGCATTGTGGCTGCTTTCCAAACATTTTTTGTCAACAAAGAGGAGTTTAGAGATGGGTCATAATACCTAAAATTCTACTGGGTCCATGGGGCCTACCTGTTACATTTTCCCATGTTTATTTCCAAAGTTGTATTTACTCCTTGGTATGTTGGCATACATTCCACCTGGAGCTTAGATCGTTCGAGGATTCGGAACTGTAGACTCGGGGAGAGTGAAGCAGCAGTTGAGGCAGCAGCTGATTTATCTCTATTGTCTCAGGGGTTATATTACGAATAAACTACAAAAGAAGAACCTCATCCTGTGGAGTCATGTTTGTAAAACTACCCACAAAGGGATTTTTGGCCCTACATGTAACTTTACCGCTGACAATATATAATTTATTCCTGCCTCAGATATCCATTTACTACTGTGAATTGTTCCTCCACAAGTGCTGAGAAATCCGTAGTAGTAAATCCCACTCAAGCAGTAGGAAGGGGGTGTTTTTAGGCATGGTTTTCCCTGGAAGTTAAATCCCCACAAATATCTAAATATGTGGATATTCCCAAACTTCAATCCAGGCGTTTCCCAACATGGACATTTTCTGTCAAATATGTACTCGATCCAGGAACTGGAGTAACTGCATTTCCACTGAAGGCTTTGTTTCCCCAGTGTATAGAACTCTTAACAGGGAGTAAGGAGCCATTGTGACATGTCTGTAGACATTTTCAGAGGTATGCCTTTCACATTTGTCTAGCCATACTATGGGAAATGCTTGCAAAGATGAACCAAAATACACGTACAAGCTTAGATGTACATCTCCTCTCTCACCTTTATGTTTTTCTTCCTAAATAGGCTGCACTGTTCGGTTTCTTGGGTTAAGGGGTGATTTTGCCAAATTCAAGTGTAGAATGTTGAAGCATTCCTGATAAAAGACATCGAAACAGGAAGGCTGTTGAAGTAGGTTTATTCCTATATGAAGATCCCATCCAACGGGAACCAGGTTTCAGCTTCAACTGAAGCACATCTCAAGTCATAACAAGTTCTGCATGACATACATAAGATTCTAAGATGACATGAGTCCAACTTACCAGGAATAAGCATGACATCAAGTGATTCCAATATACAGATGTCATTTAAAGAGACACTCCACACATCTCCCTTTCTTAACAAATAACACAAAAACAAAATAAAGAAAAGTTAAACATAATCAGTAAGATAACTAGGACATTTAATTGTCCTGGAAGAGCAACAAGTGTTTCTTATTCCATTACTATTTTTAGCCATTTTCGTAGAACTTGTATTGTCTAAATTAGAATTACTCTTCTCATCCATTTTTCCTTTGATCACCACAACTCTGTTTAGATTCCAAATGCGATGATCCTACGTTTTAATTGCATTCTTGAAAACGTTGATGACCATAAGAGGTTTAATGAATTTCGAATTAGAATTACCACCCAGACCAGGCATTTTGATCATGACCCAATCACCAAGCTTCAATACATTTCTTTTGACCACATTTCTTGTATCAAAATCATTTTTTCTTTCAGTGGCTTTCTTTTCCTCCTTCTTTTGTATATCATTACCATCACATACACTTTCTTTTCCCTTGGCTATCTCATATTTGTTGACCCATGTAGGTTCTACAAATGTATTAGGTACTCTACCACGAAACAATATAAAAGGGTTTTTTCCAGTGGTACCATGAGGAGACATTCTGTACTCCTCCACTTTTTTCAGAACTTCATCTTTCCAATCCAAGGATAACGACTTTGCCAAAGTTATAGTTTCCTTAAGTTCTCTATTAAATCTCTTGACCATTCCTTTGGATTCTGGATAATAAAGAGCACAAGTTTTGTGTGCAATGCCTCTTGAAGATACACAATAAGCAATTGCATCTTTTATCTGGCAGGTCTGGCGAAAACCCTAATAAAAAATTCTATGGCACAGGGGTGTCTGTGGTGGCGCTTGGCTGCCAGAAGTGCACCAGCACAGGAAGAGAGCATAATTGTGCCACTTCGTAGTGGTATTGTAGCAGTTCTTCTCTCTCCCATCCAGGCAACACAGCACAGCGCACAAACTTTACTTGGTGCCCTGTGTTGCATGAGCACTTCGTAAATCTGGGACAAATTGTATACTTTTTTGCCAATGGAAGTTCAGTAAGCTCAATATAATCTTCAAATGTAGGTAAGCTCTTAAATCAAATGGTAATGAAAACTTCCATCAAACTACCTGCATGAGTGTGGTTTAATAACTGCAATTCAGACCATGCTTTATAAGCAGACTTTAACAGCCTAGCTGCATTAGTACTGATCAGCTTCTGCTGAAACCATATAGTTGCAAGGCCAATATCTTTGAGTACATCATGGACATGTTCAAACCATTCCAATTATCTTGCCCCATGCATGATACACCCTGAACAACGATTATAGATGGGTATAGTTCCTCTGTGCTCAAGATGCAAAGTCAATAAAGAAGTGGCTTTAACTTTGCCACATTTAATGTGTTCCTCAGCACTAAATCCAGGTGTAAGGGAATGTTGGGGATACTCGGATGAAGACCTAAAATGTATTTATGATACGATTTCAGTCTTAAACATGAAGTCTCATTGAATACCTATTTCTCAGAGCACCTATGTTTTTTAGGGTCTATTCGTCCTATGGCTGCATGGTCTAGTCAAATGAGGCTTTAAAGCATCTATCACATTTTCATAGAGGGCAGTATTCAAATTAAAATTCAGGTGTGTAGCACAATATCCCTCATGATTATGGAGAGCTTGCTTGGATATAGTGGGAAGGACATCCTCTGAAAAAACACAATCCCAGCTCAGTCTTTTTCTATTACTAGCTACTGTATGATTGATTGTGGTAATTGTAGACAGGGATGAAACAGAATGAGAGACAAAGAATAAAGGATCTAATGATAAAATCAGAGGCTCATGGTCACTCACATGCTTTTTAAGAACCTCCATATTCGACATAAGGTGCCGATTGGCCTGTTTGAGCAATATGTAGTCAGTAGGATTATATCAACAAACTGATTTATGTATAAGTTTAGGAGGAGTGTCAAAGGTCGATCTTTCATTACAAGCTCTTAAGCTTTTATACCATGATGTTGAGGTGGTCTTCTTCCCCCAAATGGTTTGCCTGCTTCCCTCCTCTTTTTGCTGTGAGGAAAATTGAATTTTGCCTTGTCATGTGTCCCTACGTGTTCCCCATTATATGTTATATGTGCATGATCGATATGCATATGTTCCCCCTTGCCCGAATAAAGACGCAATTATAGTTGTGTCCAACGTTAGTATGCCAGTTATCCAGTCCTCATGAAAGCAACGAGTATTAGGCCTATGTTGCCAACGTCTTACATTGTGCACGTTAATTCATCGAGTTGTCCCCGTTTCTAGGCCTCAAAGGGCCCGGACACCAGATTCAAGCTCCAGTCTCCTGAAAGCACTCCGAGGAGCGATGCAGCCCCTCCCGCATCCCTGACCCTTCGCTTACTTTCTGCCAAGCAGCGCGGTGCCCGGCCTGGCCTGCCTGCCTGTCTGCCAAGAATATGTTATGCCTCTAGTTATCAGTTCAGCTCCCCGGCTTCACATTCCTAAGCTAACGAACCGCATAAACATCTTCAGCTATAGTCTAGTCTTCCTGTCTCCATGCAAGAGAATTACTGAATTAGTATCCATAAAAGATTCATAGCACACGCAATACATGTAGAATATATGCATGCACCCGTCTTAGTGTCAAGTAGCCTTTGCCCTGATGACATTTAGATTCTATCAATATGTACTCCAAACACGAGATACCAGATATGCTATAGGTACATGTCGTCCTGACATCCCAGACTTTAGTCTCCTCTTCTAGTGCAGAAGTTAGAGCCCCCAGCTCTCCCTAGTTACACGTCATGGCCCATTTGCGCGCACCAGTAGGTTAAAGGTTCCAGCTGCCCAGGTAGCCCCCTCCATGTATCCACCCATTTATGACACTTCTGTGACGTTTTCATCACATGTCTCCGTGCACGCCCTGTGCACGCCTTCTTTGTACGCCCATATGTTCTTATCTTACGTTTGCCACTTGTTACGCCTACTGTATGCAATGCAATTATACTGTTTTACTATATATACTATGAAATGTTAATGAGACGGTGCAGCTGCCATTCCATTCCATTGCATGCCACTTCATGGTCTTTAGGCTCAAGCCATCCGATTAAAGCCATTCTGACTCAGATATCACGGATCCTGCCTCTTATTTATTGAGCTATCTGTTTTGATTAATGTATAGAAAAATAGTACCGGTAATTAATTATTTATTTACCACATAAAATGGCGCCCGAATAGGGACGAGCCCCTTCCCCACGCGCCGGCGATGTAACGCAGGCCCCCTGACCCTTCTACAGCCGTGACGGAACCTCTACCGTGCACGTGCAGATATTTCTGCTTCAAGTCTCCCTCAGGCCCACGGAGGAGACGGAGACTGCGGTCCGGCATCCAGACGAGGCGGTGAGGAAGGCGGGTCGTTCCGACCAGAGCCCAAGCCGAGAGAGCAAGGTCCGAGGTATCCGGAGGCCCACCTGTAACCAAAGCCCGAAGCCCGAAGCGCATGCGTAGTGCGTAGCAGTTACCAGACGTCGTAGCAGTCCAGTCCAGTCCAGTCCGAGGCCTTCAGTTTGCTTCCCGGTGAGTACCGTTGCTGGGGGTATCTAGACGGGTGTTCATTAATTTGTGCCCGGTCCGACGGGTTTGGGTACACAGATCCGGTCCGACGTGTTCACCTAGGTGGATACGGTATGACGTGTCTCTTTAGGAGACCGGTATGTTCTGTACTGTTTTAGCAGTGCATCCAGTAATTCTAGTAAGTCCGTTCTCGAGAAATTCAAGTATTGTGTTTTTCAATGTATCAGGTAGTATTCTGTTCGAACTGTTATTAATGTGTTCTTGATGTCGTGGTATGAATGATTGTTTTGCTAGTTATTACTGTGTTCATTGTGTATTGTGTATTGTGTTCAAGTTCAAGTACGGTTCAAATATGCCGCTGTTTTCGAAGTTACGTCAGATAAAAACCAGAAAAGGGTTACTCGAAGAATCCGTTCCTGTCCCTCCCAGGGACAGTCCTGGACATTTTATGTATCACAAGCATGGCTTAGATGCCATACTATATTTAGATTTATGGGTTGACTACACGAAACATCTCGAAGAGAAATATAGATGGCCTGTATCAGGAACATGGGATGCCGACTGCATCATGAGAGTAGAAGAAGCATTATGGAAAAAGAAAGCCAGACAATCCCAGAAAGATGCCATAGAGTTATGGCGTAAAGAATCTCATAAAAGAACCGAGAAAGAATTCAGAAAAGCAGAATTAAGTAGAGAATCCTCCGAAAAAGCCCAGGAAAGGGAATTACTAGAAGAAGGTAAACGAGTTAGAGCAGAACAGTCCGACAGACAAAGAAATGCCCTTATTAAAGGTATGTATCCTCTTCTCGCCGAGGGTTTGCCGAAGGCGACCCCGGAAGCACTCCATAATTTACCGCCACCCTTGGTTCCGACTAAGCTGCGTCATAAACCGACTGCAGCTGAAATTTTTCTTTCTTCCTATTTAGACGATACTGTTCCAGAATATGCTAACACAGATCCTACCCCGCCAGTCCAAGTTCAGGTCCAGCATCCTGTTAATAATGTAATTCCTGTGCCTCCAGTCGTTGGTCCTGTCCATGCGCCAGTCCCCCAGGATCAACCCACATTACGTACTCCTACTTTGCCAGTCACGTTACCAGCAGCCGCACACCCAGTATTAATTGACGATTCCAGTTCAGGAGGGGCAGGGGGAGGTGCTACTACTACCCCGCCTCAAACAAAGCGCCTGACGCTGAGAGATGCAGCATTACAGCGCACGCCAAAGGTGGCTACGTATGAAGCCCTCAAAAAGTTCCTTACTGATTGTAGATATGACCCAGTGCCAGGCGAAGATCACATGATATTATACTCCGTACGTTTACGACGAGTTGCAAACTTCTTGATCACCATATCAGATATGAAAGAACATTTAGACAGAATATATCATTTTGTCCGAACATGGGAGAACCCGGAAAGTATTCACGAAGCTATGGCACACAGGAAAGTCGAGACTCAAGGCATGATTTTGCAATTTCTGATAAATTGTTTAATAAGAGAACAGGATCGTCCTGATAAAAGTCCAGAAGAGATGAAAGTCCTGACAAAATGGAGTGACAATATAGCAGACGGAAATCACAAGACACAAAATAGTATAGAAACCATGTACAGAAAGATCCGGAAAGAAATTATAGGTATACACGAGAGAGAGAAAGCAAGAATAGTAGCAGACAAAGAAAATGATTCTTCAGACGAAGATGTAGACACCGAGAATCCCAGCAGAATAGCGTATGTAGGTAGAGCGAGACTTTCCGATAGACACACACGCCTAGACTACAAGAAAGCTTTTCCTCCTCCCGTACCAGAACAGTGTTCTCTTGAACAAGTATTCCAGGCTACCGATAAGTTTCTGAAACTACGAATAGGTTACCATGAGCTTAGTACCATGCATGAACAAGAACTAGCCCGATCAGCAGTCCGGTGGGTTAGTGATTCTGCCACGTTTCCAGGCGTAGTAGTGGCCCAAATGTTTCTGAAACTGCCCCCAGCCGAGCAGCGACTAGTGGGTATGTACATGATCCAGCACCTCATCACACTGTACGAGAGTCAGCATTCTGATCCAGGTCCCTTATATAATGTATTGAACGAGTTACTCCTAAACAGATGGAAAGGTCTAGGTACCGATCTAATTAGCGTCATTTTAGAACAGCGCCACAAATACAGAAAGTTCCTGACTCCGCATTTTGTTCCTGTTTCACCTCCGTTCTACATAGACAGACAGAACCCGTTACGAGAAGTACATCCAGTTAAGAGAGAGGGAGGTAATCTCGAACGAGTATTTGTTTACACCCCTATCACGAAAATAGAACTACTAGAAATGAAAAAGTTAATACCCTGTCACGATAAAGATCCAGCAGGGTTCCATCGAGAATTAAAGGACATGCTCCGTATGGGAGAATACACGTATCCTGATATCATCAAAATGTTAAAGGTCCTGTTGCCTGCGGGCATATATGAAAAACTTAAGGAAAAAGAATGGGAGGTGGGAGAGAAAAAGATAGACTGGACCGCGTTAGAGACCGAAGATAATGCACGAGTCCCAGGTACTGGTCTTGGGGATAAAGCCAAAGAGTTGCCCGAACTATTAATACAAGTCTTGCTAAGATTACTAGCTACGAAAAAGGAAGACTGGGATGCCATCTCAGCCTGTAAACAGAAACAAGACGAAGACACAAGTGATTTTTATTCCAGATTTGAGAAATGTTTCATTATTAATAGCGGTCTGAAAACAAGTAGTGAGTCGTATCCACATCTTTTTGTTACCAAACTAGTTGAGAATTCTTTACCGCAAGTTAAAAATAGAGTATTGAAAGTCGAAAGTACTTGGCAAGCTAATACCCCATCTCAAATGCTCCAGATGCTACAGTATCACCAGAACAGAATCAGGGAAGAGCAAGAACACGAAAGGAGACGTATGAAAGATACGAAAATGAAAGTGCTAGTTGCACAGTCCGTTCAACCAGATAGTCAAAAGAGGGGTCCGAATCAGACTAGTCATTCTGCAGCTCCTGTTAAAGGGACATGCAATTACTGTAAACAGCCAGGTCATTATATAAACGAATGTGCAGTTCTGAAACATAACATAGCTACAGGTAAAACGAAAGAGAGACCACGTCCTCCTAGACAAGAACATGTTCCGCAGAATGCCCAGCCCCCGCAGAACGCACAACAGACAGTAGCAGTACCGCAGCCTATAGCTGCCACACAACACGTTACACAACAGATGTACCAGTACGCACAGTCAGATTATCCAGAATATCAGCAGTATTCATGAAACAGCCTAGAGAGGGAGGTTGGCTTGCCTCTCATCGAGGTTCCTGTAGATCAAGAGGGTCCCTATGTACACAGTCAAGTATTAGGGAAAGACAGAAAGTTTCTGATTGATACAGGGGCAAGTAGGACTACCATCAGTCATGACGAGGTTCCAGGGGCTCCACTCTCAGGCTCAAGAAACGTTTCCCTGGGATATTCAGGAAAGCCTATTATTAATGAAATATCGAAACCAGTTTCCCTAGAAGTTGGTCCATTGTCCCGAACTACAGACTTGTTACTTACGAAATCATGTCCTGAAAATTTACTTGGTATTAAAACATTGAAAGAATTAGGAGCGGTAATATGCTGCTCTCCCGAAGGAGTGAGATTGTTTTTACGTGATTTTAAAGGTCATTATGTGTTACGAGATTTTGATCCGAGATTACTGAATGTACCACAGCATTTATGGGCGCAAGGTCCAACTGATGTAGGTTGTATGCACATTACACCCTATCGTGTCACTCTGAAACAAGGTGTTGTATTACCACGAATCAGACAGTACAAATTGCCACCTGAGGCTGTAGTAGCCTTATCGAAAATTATTGACGAACTCATTGCTCAAGGAGTGGTTGTAGAAACTGACTCCAATGTATGTAATTCTCCTATCATTCCGATTCTTAAACGTACTGATCCAAATGCACCTCCAGTTTATCGATTAGTGATTGATCTTCGAGAACTTAATAAATGCATCATTCCCCAGTACCCAGTGGTCCCAGATATCTCTTCCCTATTGACTGCCATTGATTCTGAAGCTACGTTCTTTACAGTTATTGATCTCAAGAACGCATTCTTTAGTGTCCCCATTCATCCAGACAGCCAGTTTCTTTTCGGATTCTGTTTAAATGGAAGAAGCTATAAATTCACACGAGCTCCTCAAGGTTTCACAGAAAGTCCTAGTATTTACAGTCAAGCACTTAAAAGACAACTAGACAGTATTCACATGCCAACTGACACTGCCCTGCTCCAGTATGTTGATGATCTATTAATCACAGCCCGTACAGAACGTGACTGCGAACGTGCGTCACTGACAGTCTTGTATTTCCTGGCAGAGATGGGGCACAAGGTGTCCCCTTCCAAACTACAATTCTGTGTCCAGCAAGTGGTATACCTAGGACACTTACTGTCCAAGAGAGGTAGACAGTTGACACCTGACCGTATCCAGTTAATAGCACATCTTCCGCAGCCCAAGACACAGAAGGAGGTACGAGCTTTTATCGGCCTCACTTCTTACTGCAGACAATGGATTCCTCAGTATGCATATCTAGCTAAACCACTGATACAGTTAACGACACAGGAGGCAGCGACATCGACTGTCCTCCCTTGGACCCAGGAACATACACTTGTTTTTAATGAATTAAAGAAAGCTTTATGTAATGCACCTGTATTAGCGACACCAAACTACAGTAAGCCTTTTACACTTTTTGTCACTGAACGTGATGGTACAGCATTATCTGTTCTCACGCAAGATCAAGCAGGACAACACAAGCCTTGTGCTTATTTTTCTAGCACATTAGATCCAGTAGCCCAGGCTCTGCCTGCGTGCCTCAAGTCAGTTGCAGCCACAGCTCTAGCTATCAGACAAAGTGATTCCATAGTGTTAGGACATTCCCTGACAGTACAAGTCCCACACTCCGTGGAAGTTCTTTTAAACCGAACACAGACTCAGCTCTTGACAATTGCACGATTGACAGGTTATGAACTGACACTGTTCCAGCCACACATAGAAATCAGACGCTGCAACATTTTAAATCCTGCTACACTGTTACCCTCGATTACATCGAATCCTGCCACACATGACTGCGTGGAAGTTATTGACATCATGACGAAGCCAAGACAAGACTTGACAGACATTGCATTACCTGATCCCGACCTGACACTTTATGTGGATGGTTCATGTATGAGAACAAGTACAGGAGAACTAGTAGCCGCGTATGCAGTGACTACTGAAACTGAAGTTATAGAAGCACATCGTATTGACACCCTGTCTGCTCAAGCAGCAGAGCTCATTGCTCTGACCCAAGCCTGCATACGAGCCAAGAACCTGAAAGTAAACATATACACAGATTCACGTTATGCATTCGGAGTCGTTCACGACTTTGGAGTACTCTGGCAAGAAAGAGGTTTCATGACCTCTCATGGAGCCAAGATTCAGCATGGCCCCCTCATTCAAGCTCTGTTAGAAGCAATACATTTTCCGAAAGCCATTGCCATTATGAAGTGCAAAGCACATACGAAAGCTACTGACACCATTTCTCAAGGTAACGATCTAGCAGATCGAACAGCCAAGCTTACAGCTCAGACTCCAGATATTCTAGTTAACACGACAAAGACAGATATTCTAGAACAGACTACTTGTATGACAGTTAAGGATCCTACACGAGATATACTAGACATACAGTCACATGCTACTCCCGATGAAATCAAGAAATGGTCTGAACAAGGAGGGGTCCAGACAGATCAAGGATGGTTGACGAAGGGAAAAGCCACATGGTTTCTCCCCGACTCTATGGTTCAAGTTATTATTAATACCGCACATAGCCCAGCACATTTAGGAGAGAAAGCCATGTTAGACAGCATCCAGAACATTTGGTTTAACAAGCATTTACGAGCAGCAGCCAAACAGAAAGTACGTACCTGTATGATATGTTGTCAGTTCAATCCAGGTAAAGGTGTTCCGGTGGAACAAGGTGGATTCCATCTTCCTGACCACCCTTTCGAAGTCCTCCAGATGGATTATATTCAGATGGATCGATGCCGAGGTTTCAAGTATGTCCTCGTAGTAGTTTGCGCTTTGTCCAGATGGACGGAAGCATATCCAGTCCCAGATTACACTGCCGCGACCACTGCCAGGCAGTTGGTTCGTGAGTTTTTTCCCCGCTATGGTTTACCTAGGGTCGTGTATTCAGATAACGGCCAGCCATTCTCATCTGAACTCATGAAACAAGTATCTCTCCTGTTAGGGTACCAGTGGAAGTTCCATTGTGTACGACACCCCGAGGCAGCTGGCCTCGTCGAGAGACATAATCAGACTCTGAAAATCCGCATTGCAAAGGTTTGCGCAGAAAAAGGCGTAGATTGGATGGTAGCTCTGCCAGTCGCCCTTTTTTACATGAGAATGGTCGCTCACTCCCGTTCAGGTCTGTCCCCTTTCGAGGTTGTTTTCAGTCGTCCCCCAAACATGTGGGGTACACCAATGCCACGTAAAATAACTGATGTTGACAGTAATATGCTGACAGATTACCTGGCTTCCTTGATGTCTGCACTACTCTCTTGTCGTTCACAGGTCGCTGCTGCCTTTCCAGACAACACGCAAGTGAAACCGCACGAGGTCGTTCCAGGTGATTTGGTGTTGATCCGGAATTTTGATCGTTCAAGCCCGCTGGAGCCCCGCTGGAAAGAGCCGAAGCTTGTTCTGATGACCACAAGGACCGCGATAAAGGTGGAGGGCCGCAAGGGCTGGCTCCACTCCAGTCACGTTAAACGATTTCATGGACTCCGTCCAAAGACTTTTTTCAAGGACTGCCCAGATACTGACTCTAAACTCCCCCTGGTAGAGAAAACTCCGCAGCAGGAGTATAAACTGAAACTGAGGTCTAGCAAGTCAGACAGTTTAATTGTTTAAGTCCCTCTCGGGTGAAGCGGTTAGACAGGTTCCTGACATGTATGAGATAGACCCCCATAGTGAGAGAGTTAGTCGAAACTCCAAGAAAATACGTTATTGTAAAAATTTGCGCAGCCGATGCGTAATCACGTTACTGTTTATGTTGTTTCTGAGTCTTATGGTTACATGCATAAGTTATGTTTTACATGTATATTTTCCTCCTATTGATTTACATGTACATTTGTCCTCTAATGATACAGTAGAGCACACCTTTAGTGAACTACCTCCTCACGAGTTATCCTACAGACTTGCCATGCGCAACAATACTTTTATCCGAATGTTACACTATTCACACCAGACTAGCAATGCCACTAATTGTTGGGTGTGTGGTCGACTCCCCCCTTTCCAGACACCGAAGGGAGTTCTGCCACTTTTTCCCTATCCGTTTTCACACAATGGTTCGTGTGGAGCATGGTTTACGATAACGTCATCCTCAGACGATAAGTCCCTTTTGAATAGAACATGTTTCCCAGACAAGGAAGGACTTTCCCATAGAACCGGGTTAGATCTAGAAAATGAAGTATATGATCTAGGTAATTATTCCTCGAATTTCCTGGTTTTGAATGTTCAGTCCGAGACTACTCCAGATTTGCCTGCTATTACAGTCCTACCAGTAAAAGGTGAATTATGTGTCAGAAAGAATGGTTCAATGCATCTAGGACACAGTGATTGTACTACTGTGGTCGAGTATAGTGACAGTGGGAAATCTAATTTTAAAGCCTCACGTCATTCATATTTTGTATGTGGTCAGACCGCATATGTACGCCTGCCCCTAGATTGGGATGGAACATGTTACATTGCCTTCCTACTGCCACCAGTTTTCCTAGCCCCATCTGACTATCACAGAAATACACATCTAGTACACATCAGACATAGAAGGGAGATCGAGTCCCCAATTGTCGATCAGACTGAAACTGCATTAGAACAGTATACAGACTTCAATAAAGGTTTCTTTTTCTTCATAGGTCCTGTTCAGAATAGTAAGCTAATACGTAGGTTAACCAGAACCCTTGAAGTAGTAGTGAATGAGACTACTTCCGCTCTAGGTAACTTAACCGAGGAACAATCTGCTATGAGATTTGTTGTCCTTCAAAACCGCCTTGTTCTTGACGTCATACTGGCCGATAGGGGCGGAGCTTGTAGAGTCATCGGATCCAGTTGTTGCATTTTCATTCCTAATAACGCACCGTCTGTTTATTCAGCTATAACCAGACTTCATAAAATAGCCCATCAGTTACACCAGAATCCAGGCACCTGGACATGGTCCGGTTGGCTCTGGAGTATAATATCTGCCTGGGGATGGAAAGTATTGTCATTCCTAGGAATAGTGGTAATGATCATATTCAGTTGTTGCCTATGTTTACAATGTGGCCCTGCGATTTGCGGCTTGTGCGCTACCTCTTGTATTCCAAGTCCTAAGTCCCGTCCCAAGAAGATTCGAGACGAGCAAATGATGCTCTATGAACAGATAGATGATATCATGAATATTGATGTTTCCTGAAGGAAACGTAGGGCACAAGGAGGGAATGAGGAAAATTTAATTTTGCCTTGTCATGTGTCCCTACGTGTTCCCCATTATATGTTATATGTGCATGATCGATATGCATATGTTCCCCCTTGCCCGAATAAAGACGCAATTATAGTTGTGTCCAACGTTAGTATGCCAGTTATCCAGTCCTCGTGAAAGCAACGAGTATTAGGCCTATGTTGCCAACGTCTTACATTGTGCACGTTAATTCATCGAGTTGTCCCCGTTTCTAGGCCTCAAAGGGCCTGGACACCTGATTCAAGCTCCAGTCTCCTGAAAGCACTCCGAGGAGCGATGCAGCCCCTCCCGCATCCCTGACCCTTCGCTTACTTTCTGCCAAGCAGCGCGGTGCCCGGCCTGGCCTGCCTGCCTGTCTGCCAAGAATATGTTATGCCTCTAGTTATCAGTTCAGCTCCCCGGCTTCACATTCCTAAGCTAACGAACCGCATAAACATCTTCAGCTATAGTCTAGTCTTCCTGTCTCCATGCAAGAGAATTACTGAATTAGTATCCATAAAAGATTCATAGCACAGGCAATACATGTAGAATATATGCATGCACCCGTCTTAGTGTCAAGTAGCCTTTGCCCTGATGACATTTAGATTCTATCAATATGTACTCCAAACACGAGATACCAGATATGCTATAGGTACATGTCGTCCTGACATCCCAGACTTTAGTCTCCTCTTCTAGTGCAGAAGTTAGAGCCCCCAGCTCTCCCTAGTTACACGTCATGGCCCATTTGCGCGCACCAGTAGGTTAAAGGTTCCAGCTGCCCAGGTAGCCCCCTCCATGTATCCACCCATTTATGACACTTCTGTGACGTTTTCATCACATGTCTCCGTGCACGCCCTGTGCACGCCTTCTTTGTACGCCCATATGTTCTTATCTTACGTTTGTCACTTGTTACGCCTACTGTATGCAATGCAATTATACTGTTTTACTATATATACTATGAAATGTTAATGAGACGGTGCAGCTGCCATTCCATTCCATTGCATGCCACTTCATGGTCTTTAGGCTCGAGCCATCCGATTAAAGCCATTCTGACTCAGATATCACGGATCCTGCCTCCTATTTATTGAGCTATCTGTTTTGATTAATGTATAGAAAAAATAGTACCGGTAATTAATTATTTATTTACCACAGCTGTATCTTTTTGTTGGCCTTAGGACTCTGAGCACTTTACAACTGCTAACCAGTTCTACAGTGCTTGTGCTTCTCCCCTAAACATGGTGACATTGGTGTATACATGGCTGGCATATTTAGGGTCATATTTACAAGGAGCTTGCGCCTCCGCTGCATCATTTTTATTGAGCAGCACTAGCGCTTTCTTTGCTCCATAATTACAAGGTGATGCATCTAGGCAAATGTATGACTTTTCGTTGATCTTTACCTTATTCAGAATCAGCAGCATTGCCTTAGTTTCAATATATGCAAGATAGGCATTCCCTCCTAAAATCCACTGACACACAGTGGTATTTATTACATTTTGCAAAAGTGATGCATCTTCGGGAAGTGGGCCACTGAGCTCATTGGCTGTGGCATAGATAGCTGACCCTACTATGTCTTTCTTTACTTGTGATAGTAGCTAATTCCTGTTTTCCCATTTAATTTATTCACTCGATTTAGTGTTTTAAGATGGTTTCACTTGTTCCTTCCTTTTATTTTGATCGACCATTCCAAGATGGCCCCCGTTTTCCGCTATCAGTGGATTGAGTTTGTTTTTACTTTACTTTTCACTTTTTACTTTTTTCTCCTATGTCACCACCCGTCATCGTAATTGTTGTCTTCGTGTTTGCATGGTGATTTGATTGATTAAGCGTTTTTGGTTTCTCTACAGTGCCCCACTTCTGGGACGCTTTCTATTTTTATTCCTTCATTTGCTTATGCTGCACACGCACTGGGCTTCCATCACGGGATACTGTTTGAATGTCGGAACCTCAGTAAGAATATTTGGTAACACCTACACGGTGTCATCGTTTGAATATTTCTATCTGCATTGACAGTTGCCGGAAAGCTAGATTTGCAATAAGATTGCCTGTACTTTGTTATTCTTTGCTTGTTTTATCAGCACTAACCGTTAGAACAACTCTTTACACGCACAATACATTCCTTGACAGTTTCGCGATCTAACATACTTGTTGGTCTCAGATAGCAGAATACTTGTTTTTTACATGCCCGTTGAAGGTTGTATATGCAGATTTCTCACTTCTATTTAGTCACGCCCTACTAGCCACTCTTGATTAATCTGTCACTGACACATCTTTATCTATGACTTATCCTCACTGGGTTCACTCGCTGCAGGTTAATCTATTCTTTTAATCTTCCATTCATTTTTAATATTACTATACACCACAACGAGGTGTTCCACAATATCACCACTAATTCTACTGATGCAATTATGAGCTTGTTTTACATCCACAGTATCTGTTTCATTGTTTTGTATACATAATATCCCCTGACGAAAGGTTTGTCGGAAATGCATTGGGTATGAACTACCATCTGGTTTGAACAACAATCCTTTTGAAGGAATTTGAATTGGATTTGAAGCAACAATGTTGAGTAAACATCACTCCAGTGATTACCTGTTGTCTATTCACTGAATAAGATTGGCTGTGCAATCGGGGAACGTTACCTGGCTGGATAACGCTTCCTATTTCCATTTAATCTATACGCTAGTTGACCAGACAGCGATACCCTGGTCGCATGCAAAAAATTCATTTAAACTATTGAACTACAGTCCACGTAATTGGTGTGCATCTTCTACCTTTACAGTAACTTTTAGAAAGTGGGCATTTCTCTGCTCTTACTGCTCTCTGTGCCTTGCAGCCTGTCTCCAATACATGTCTGGGATGGGTGACAACTACACTTTGTGCATTCCCTCTAGTAGGAAGGGTGGGTGTGAAAGAGAACTTATCTGCATTCATCTGACTTCTGATAGCATTCCTGGACAGGAAGAGGGAGGGGGAGATGAGACTTACACCTGAATAACCAGAGTCCTGTCCTCCACAGGTAGGCTGGAAGACAGGGTTTGGATAGAAAGGGGACCTGTGCACTTCAAGAGCCTGCTTTGAAGTCACACCCACTTCAAAGGCACATTTGAGTATAAGTACTGGGACTCTGACCCTCCCAAGACAGTATACTACAAGACCTATCAAGAACTCTGCGTAGTGACAATGTTGCACCGATCGGTACGGAAACATTGCCCTTTGACCCAAGAACTGATCGATTACATTGCTTTGATGGACTGTGCAACTTGACGATGATGGACAGCGTGGCTCAACGATGATGCAGTGGCTGCATCATAAAGGGGTTCTTCATCACCTGCACGAATTGGAACTGGCGCACCAATACTTCAATGTCGATGATTTGCTCCATCCAAGGTACTTTCTCACCAAGACCGGTGTAAGTCCTATAGCCAGCCTTCCCTCCATCATGGTTGGTTTGAACTTTAGATTAGCCCCGGTCCAGTGCGACCTCAAGTAACCCTTTAGTGCTATTGGCTTCTAAGCACTACTTTTTGACTTAATCTTTAAAAGTTCATAACTCCAGTTCTCCTTATTGGATTTGTGTTGTTTTGGTCTTGTTTAATTCATAAAAGTATTCTCTAGTGTTCTGCCTTGAAAAAGTTGCATGTATATATACACTGATGCAATGAAACACGTGTTCGCTGTCGATCTGGCTTACCAAACTGCATATGAAGATTCCACAAACAAGATTAAAAGAATGGAGACAGTACTATGAGCTGTCAATATATTTGTGCTGACATACTATAGCTACTGCTGTCATTTACTGTGTAAATAGAATGTTATGTGTGCTAGGGAGTTGAACGTACTAGAGCTGTAGCTTGGGCCGCAGGATTTAGGAAGGTAGGTGGTTCTCTCCACCTTTAAGCACCGCACCAATATAGATAGGGCTAAATATACTTAGTGAACATACCCCGTGGGCGCCAGCATCCTATAACAATACCACCATCTCTTTTTGTGTCGCAGTTCAAAAATAGTATTAAAATCCTGTACTAGGATAGTGGTGAACACAAATTATCAGTGCATTTAAGAAATGTATAAGCTAGTAGCCTATCAAATTGGACCAACATGGTGAACTTGTAAGTGGGCATCCATCCTTTGTTGTAGACCTCAAACAAAACCATCCTGCAAAATCCTTGAATATCAATACAGTTAGTAGCTACAACAGATATATTACAGTTTAAATAAACCCAGAACCAAAGAGCTAAACCTTCAGATGTACAATCTCTAGAATTAGCAGTAGCTTCCATGCTTTAGGATGTGAACCCCTGCATAGACCACTTTCTTGGAATCCCAAAAAAGCAACTATTGTGCTTGAAAACAAAATCACACCAGTTTCTATCAGACATTTCAATCCTGCAACATCCCAGGAAAGTAAACATAAGGCTACTCTCATAAAGGCAGTGATTTGCAGGACCCCGGTGTTCAAGTTGTCTTGCAAATGTGTGCGTAAGACAGACTTGCTGATGTCATTTGGAAGGGGCAGGACATTGTGGAGTGCCCCTGGCTACTTGTTAACCTGGGGTCACAGTTCCAAGACTTGAAGACACCAAAGGCTGTGTGACTGATCCACGGTACCTCCATTTTTTAAAGCTGTTCAAGTATTGGGATTGTGCAGATACCCGATAATTAACACACCTGAAACACTTAAACAAGGATTCAGCCTTTGACATGCGGACAATCACATTGCCCATCATTACGAAGAGCACCCGACCACTAAGCATGGCCCAGACATGCAGGGAGACATTGCGTAGCAGCAGCAAGATGTTTTTCTCTGAATACATTCCACGCTATACATACATGTATCATATGTAGACTATGAGACAATGACCATAACTGGGTTATAATTGTCTGAAGCTTACTTTCAAGCACCACAATTTGCTCCTATGGAACTTACACCACCAATGTTTATTACAGGTACATTGTTCAATAATTTACCTCAGATGTGATCCACTCTGAATTTCTCCTTCTTTATGAAGATGGAGCATCACTATAATGTATTCCCTCTTTTAATTTAACAGTCCAAGGGGAAAGCCTGCAATTACCCAACTAGGGTGAAAACATGTCGACAACCAAACCTAGTGGATACAGACTTACAAAATACACATATTCTTCATTTTTTGTGGTAAAGGAAAATCCAAGGACTCGATTTATTTCTACTTCCACACTGGCAAAGCTTCAGGGGTGGACTATAACATCCAAAGTGACTTTTGTACAAAGACATTTCACTCTCCATTGGTCGCTAATCTGACTTTTCAAGTTCCATATCATCCCAATGTGGGTCAAAAACTGTTGCTTTTAACTCTTTTTGCACACTGTCTTGGTCAACATCCATGTATAGAGGATGTTAGTGGTTACAATGAACTCCCTGATGATATATGAGTTTCCAAACAAAGGGAAATGTGTGCATGTCTTAAAAATTCTGTGGAAAAATGTGCTTTACTTAATATGTTTGTGAATAAATAAATGTTGCATGTAGAAAGAAACTCAAGGTCTAGTTAAAGTTGTATGCGAAATATATGCTCAAATTAATAGCATCTTCTCTGCTGATAAAGTGTAAACAGGTTTGAGGGGATTTAACATTAGAATCAGTACTACAAAGCGGTATTCATTAATATGTTCATGTAGAATAAAAGGCATTAATCAGGACCGAGGTCTAATTTGGTATGAGCACCTTGCTATTGTGGGTAATAAATATGAGCAATAGACCTGTCCCAACTGGTCACATGTACTCTTTGTGTTTGGTTTTATGACATCATGCCTGGTTCCGTGTGGAATCTTGCTGTGGGTTCTATGTAGAATCTCTGTGTGGGGGTTCTTAAGTTGTCAGTTATGATTTAGCTGTTGATGGCTGAGGTGAATAAACCCGACCTGATCTCTACTGTCTGTGTGGAACCTGTTTAATAATGCGAAAGATACCACATTAATTTGGCAACAGAGGTGGTTCTCACCTCAACATGCAGCGAAGCTTGCCTCTCATTTTCCTCATCATCGGATTCAGATCTGGTGATTCCACCTCCTCCAGCGGCAGTTCGATTTGCAGATGAGAAGGATATTGAAGTACTTCTCCAGTGGCAACTTGCGGCACTCTCGGCACATTGTCCTCGAGTGGAAAACCGGTGAGAAGGTTCGAGGGAGTGGTCTGTGGTGATCGGTCGGACATTTACAGGCCTTGGGAGCATTTGCGTTCCAGCTGAAGAACGTTGTTTGCGTGTCAATGTGCTTTGTCACGCAAGGGGGCCATTTTGTTTGCGGGCCACCTGAAAAAAATGTATAACGTGGCTACGTGAGTCATCACGCACATTGACCATTTTACAGCTTTGGGAGGCAGACCGGAGTTTCTTTAAAGTGTGCATCGTCAAGCATGGAGGACATTTTGTCTCGTTGGGATGGATTACATCGAGTATCACCGTTTTTATGCTTAACCTTTGCTCTGTATTGTTTTTTTCATCCGCATTGTTTATCAGAGCAGTTATACAATGAGCAGTTATTCACTTTATTAGTGACTGCCACACATTTGTGTTTTTGCCAGTTTTGGGAAGACTTGCACCTCATTGAAGGTTGGCAATTTACCTGTAACACTATTTTTGCAGTCACATTCAGGTGCAGCTGTTGTTAGGAAATTGTCTCAAACACTTAGGAGTAGTAAGTTAATTTGTCTTTTCCTTGCCTCAGAGGTCTTGTGTATGAAGGAAGAGGAGTCTACTCGTGCATATTTTGTGTGATTAATTCTATGAAAGTGTTTTTTGTTTAGCTGCTTTAAGTCAGGTATCTTTCATTTGCACTGTGAAAATTCACAGTTCAGTATTATTCATCTTTAAGTGTGTTTAGAATTAATTTATGATAAGGGTTTTACACTCATCCATTAATTATGCAGAATGTAACCCAGCCACCTGTTTTCTTAACAAGTCCAGGAGAACCCTCCATAAAGTGGCTAAAGTGGAAGAAGCTTTTTGTTAACTATGCACAAGTTTTTGGGACTAGTTTAAGAGCAGAGAGAAAACATTCTTTTTGTTACACTGTTTAGGTGTAGAAGGTCAGGAGGTTCTTGAGCACTTGCCTGGGCTCAGTGCTGTTGACCAGCGAACTTTAAATGAGTATGAAATGTGTATGCTACAGTTGGATCGACACTATCTCCCCCGACTGAGTACAATTATGGAGAGATATCATTTTGTCCTACGTGAGCAGAAGAAGGACGAATCTATTGAGGAGTTTGTCACAGCTTTAAGGAAGCTTGCTGCTTCATGCAAGTTTGGTGGTGCTATTGAGTAAAGGATTAGGGACCAGTTTGTCTTAAAATGTGCTCATGACGAAATAAGAGAGGAGTTATGGTTGAAGGACGAGCCTCCTTTGGATGAGGTTCTGGCTATTGCCAAATGTGTGGAGCATATGATTAAATGTGTAGAAGAGTTGAATACTGTAAAAAACAAACCTAATGCTTTGAGTGGTACTAACATTGAAGAAGTTGTTTGTCTTGTAAAAAACGAAATAGCTGTTGACAGTGATAGGGACAAGCTTTCTCGTATTGTGTGTCTCTTTGCTGGACAACAGCTCCACCTGTTTTAGATGTGGGCGAATAGGCACAGAGCTAATGCTCCATTTTGTCCTGCCCTGCATTTCAATTGCAGTACTTGTGGTAGAAAGGGTCATTTTGCCAAATGTTGCAAAAGCAAGCTGAAAAGGAGGGAACAACCTCAGGTAAAAGATCAACCACAGGTAAAAGAAATAATCTATCAGATGAGTGAGCGGGAAACCAAACATCCCTCTCATGTGATCACTATTGATGGTTTTGAGCTTGAGTTGAAATTTGATTCTGGCTCAAATCTCACCATGATTAGTAAGGACATCTATAAACAACATTTTAAAGATAGGGTTACTCTCATGAAAAGTGATGCCTAACCTGTTGGTTATGGAGGTTTTTAGCTTGCAATGAACTGAGTGAACATATGACTGTTGGTAATATTTATGTAGCCAAGCAAGGCATGCACTTTTAGGGTTGCCTCATTAACGTTTGCTTGTTGTTTTTCTGAATCCTAATACTGTGCCACAAGTCCAAGTTCAAGTAGTCGACGATTCTTTCTCTGCTATAGCTGAAAGATTTGCTGATGTTTTTAGTGACAAACTAGATTGTTTGAAAGGGTACAAACATGTTAAATTGAGAGAAGGTGCAGTTCCTGTTGTTGCAAAGGTTAGGAGAGTCCCTTTGAACGAACAAGCAGGGATCCAGAAAGAGATTGAGCGCTTGGTTGACATGGGAGTTATTGTGTCTGTTGAGGCGACAGAGTGGTTGGTTCCTATAGTCGTTGCCAAGAAGGCCAGTGGTGAGTTACGCCGCAGCATTGACTTACGCTCGCATAATAAAGGGTTAGTTCTGAATAGGTTCCCCCCTGTCCAATATTGACGAGATGATTAGCACTTGTGTGGGAGCTAAGTTCTTCACCACACTTGATCTTGCCTCAGCTTACCATCAGGTGGAGTTGGATGAATCTTCGTAGAACTTGACAGCCTTTGTGACACCTATGGGAACCTTTCAATTTTGTAGGCTGCCGTTTGGGCTTGTCTGCACTGCGTCTGTTTTTCAACGGATTATGTCTAACGCACTTAAGGGCATTTCAGGGGTGAAGTGCTATCAAGATGATTTGTTGATTTATGGTAGCACCAACGCACATCATTTTTCTAGGGTTTGTGTGGTTCTTGAATGTCTTAGGAAGGCTGGATTAACTCTCAAGAAGGAGAAATGCAAGTTTGAAATGGAAGAAGTGCATTATCTAGGTCATTGTATCACTGGATATGGCCTTTTTCCTCAAAAAAGATCTTGTCGAATCCATTGTAAAGATCTGTGTGCCTTCCAACAAAGAGGAGTTGCTCTCTTTTCTTGCTTTGGTGGAATTCTACAGTAAGTTCATACCGGGATATGCTGACAAGACAAGAAGTCTTAGGAGGCTTACAGGAAAGAGTATTTTTTTTTTTACTGGAGTAATGAGTGTGCCGGAGAGTTTGTCTCCATCAAGGCAGAATTAATGAAAGCTCCTTCCTTACAAGCTTTCGTGCCAGGTGAAGAAACTCTCATTTTCACAGTTGCTAGTTCAAAGGGTTTAGGAGTTGTGATGCTTCAAAAGAACCATGGAGTGGAACGTTTGATTGCTTGTGCGTCTAGGTGTTGAGGTGATCGGAGCTTAACTATTCCGTAATCGAGAAAGAGGCATTAGCCATCTGTGGGCACTGAGGAAGTTCAGAAACTTGATTTGGGGTACTAAGGTGAAGGTTCTGTTGGACCATAAACCTCTCAAGGAGGGTCTTGGAAAAAAAAGGTTTAGATTCTATCTCCTCAAGGATTAAGAAATGGATTATTTCACTTCAGGAGTTTGATTTTGATATAGACTATATTCCAGGTATTATCAACAAGTCTGCTGATCTTGGTAGTATTGTATTTAGGGGTCGATTCCGATCTCGGTCGGTCAGCCCTCCGAGACGTGATAGTAGACTTACCTTATGGCCGAACCGTACCAGGAGCGAGACCGTCCGGGCGAGGAAGTACGATGCGGAAAAGTGCCAAATTCCCGACCGATCCGCACGCTCCGTCTCGATCATCAATTTCCGTCCGAGTCTGTCCCGGAAATACTCAATTCGCGCCGCACGGTAACCTAAACACTGCTACTTCCGGCCGGTTAAGTACGATGCACAATTCATACGTTCCGGACGGGTCGCCACGAACAGCACGTCACAGCACCCGGAAGAGCTGCATATAAACTCCAATTCGCGCCATTAACCCATTCAACGGATTCGAAACGGAGCAGCCAGCAACGGATCGAGACGGAGCATGAATCCAATCGCGCAGGTCATACCAGTCCTGTACATATATGACTGGATCAGGAACAGACGCGGACGCGCAGACGGTAAGTCGGACACCCACCCCACAAATAAATCCAGGGGGTCCAGACCCTGTCCACCATTACCACGCCTCCTTAAGGAACCCATGGCATCCACTACTGCCACCCCACCCATAGGGGCATGTTACCTATCACTAATGCCACCCGACCCATAAGGGCATGTTGCTCACCACCACTGTCACCCCACCCATATGTGTCATGTTGCCCACCACCACTGCCACCCCACCCATAAGGGCATGTTACCCATCACTGATGCCACCCCACCCATAGGGGCATGTTACCCACCCCCACTGCCACCCCACCCATAGGGGCATGTTACCTAACACTGATGCCACCCTACCCATATGTGTCATGTTGACCACCACCACTGCCACCCCACCCATATGTGTCATGTTGCCTATCACTGATGCCACCCCATCCATATGTGTCATGTTGCCCAACACCACTGCCACTCCACCCATAGGGGCATGTTACCTATCACTGATGCCACCCAACCAATAGGGGCATTTTACCCACTCCCACTGCCACCCCACCCATAGGGGCATGTTATCTATCACTGATGCCACCCTATCCATATGTGTCATGTTGATCACCACCACTGCCACACCACCCATTTCCGTCCGAGTCTGTCCCGGAAATACTCAATTCGCGCCGCACGGTAACCTAAACACTGCTACTTCCGGCCGGTTAAGTACGATGCACAATTCATACGTTCCGGACGGGTCGCCACGAACAGCACGTCACAGCACCCGGAAGAGCTGCATATAAACTCCAATTCGCGCCATTAACCCATTCAACGGATTCGAAACGGAGCAGCCAGCAACGGATCGAGACGGAGCATGAATCCAATCGCGCAGGTCATACCAGTCCTGTACATATATGACTGGATCAGGAACAGACGCGGACGCGCAGACGGTAAGTCGGACACCCACCCCACAAATAAATCCAGGGGGTCCAGACCCTGTCCACCATTACCACGCCTCCTTAAGGAACCCATGGCATCCACTACTGCCACCCCACCCATAGGGGCATGTTACCTATCACTAATGCCACCCGACCCATAAGGGCATGTTGCTCACCACCACTGTCACCCCACCCATATGTGTCATGTTGCCCACCACCACTGCCACCCCACCCATAAGGGCATGTTACCCATCACTGATGCCACCCCACCCATAGGGGCATGTTACCCACCCCCACTGCCACCCCACCCATAGGGGCATGTTACCTAACACTGATGCCACCCTACCCATATGTGTCATGTTGACCACCACCACTGCCACCCCACCCATATGTGTCATGTTGCCTATCACTGATGCCACCCCATCCATATGTGTCATGTTGCCCAACACCACTGCCACTCCACCCATAGGGGCATGTTACCTATCACTGATGCCACCCAACCAATAGGGGCATTTTACCCACTCCCACTGCCACCCCACCCATAGGGGCATGTTATCTATCACTGATGCCACCCTATCCATATGTGTCATGTTGATCACCACCACTGCCACACCACCCATATGTGCCATGTTGCCTATCACTGATGCCACATCACCCATATGTGTTATGTTGCCCACCACCACTGCCACCCCACCCATAGGGGCATGTTACCTATCACTGATGCCACCCCACCCATATGTGTCATGTTGCCTATCACAGATACCACCCCACCCATATGTGTCATGTTGACTATCACTGATGTCACCCCACCCATATGTGTCTTGTTGCCCACCACCACTGCCACCCTACCCATAGGGGCATGTTACCTATCACTGAAGCCACCCCACCCATAGGCGGTACAAAAGGGGGTGGTGATGGACGGAGCATCTGAATCAATCAAACACTCACACCCAGTCAAAAGATCTGGGTTTAATCCATCACCG
The DNA here is from genome assembly GCF_964261635.1 of Lissotriton helveticus. Lineage (NCBI taxonomy): Eukaryota > Metazoa > Chordata > Amphibia > Caudata > Salamandridae > Lissotriton > Lissotriton helveticus. Next base: position 640,046,902 of record NC_136071.1, on the reverse strand, counting down.
TTCTTTAGCCCACTCTGCCACCCCAGTTCAGACATGGCTATATGCAAATCAGTCTGACCCTGTGCCTCATGGGAACAGTCCAGCCCGAACTGCCAAGCCATGTCTTCCCTGGACCGGAAACAAGCTTCCGAGGACCGGTTTCTGGCATTCCAGCCGTCTTCAGCCCGGCTTGCTTGAATCCAGTGGCAAAGTGAGCAAGGGACTCACGTCTGAGCATACCCTGCCACACTTATGGCGGCCAAAAGCGGTACAAAAGGGGGTGGTGATGGACGGAGCATCTGAATCAATCAAACACTCACACCCAGTCAAAAGATCTGGGTTTATTCCATCACCGTTCTTTAGCCCACTCTGCCTCCCCAGTTCAGACATGGCTATATGCAAATCAGTCTGACCCTGTGCCTCATGGGAACTGTCCAGCCCGAACTGCCAAGCCATGTCTTCCCTGGACCGGAAACAAGCTTCCGAGGACTGGTTTCTGGCATTCCAGCCGTCTTCAGCCCAGCTTGCTTGAATCCAGTGGCAAAGTGAGCAAGGGACTCACGTCTGAGCATACCCTGCCACACTTATGGCGGCCAAAAACGGTACAAAAGGGGGTGGTGATGGACGGAGCATCTGAATCAATCAAACACTCATACCCAGTCAAAAGATCTGGGTTTAATCCATCACCGTTCTTTAGCCCACTCTGCCACCCCAGTTCAGACATGGCTATATGCAAATCAGTCTGACCCTGTGCATCATGGGAACAGTCCAGCCCGAACTGCCAAGCCATGTCTTCCCTGGACCGGAAATAAGCTTCCGAGGACCGGTTTCTGGCATTCGAGCCGTCTTCAGCCCGGCTTGCTTGAATCCAGTGGCAAAGTGAGCAAGAGACTCACGTCTGAGCATACCCTGCCACACTTATGGCGGCCAAAAGCGGTACAAAAGGGGGTGGTAATGGACGGAGCATCTGAATCAATCAAACACTCACACCCAGTCAAAAGATCTGGGTTTAATCCATCACCGTTCTTTAGCCCACTCTGCCACCCCAGTTCAGACATGACTATATGCAAATCAGTCTGACCCTGTGCCTCATGGGAACAGTCCAGCCCGAACTGCCAAGCCATGTCTTCCCTGGACCGGAAACAAGCTTCCGAGGACCGGTTTCTGGCATTCCAGCCGTCTTCAGCCCGGCTTGCTTGAATCCAGTGGCAAAGTGAGCAAAGGACTCACGTCTGAGCATACCCTGCCACACTTATGGCGGCCAAAAGCGGTACAAAAGGGGGTGGTGATGGACGGAGCATCTGAATCAATCAAACACTCACACCCAGTCAAAAGATCTGGGTTTAATCCATCACCGTTCTTTAGCCCACTCTGCCACCCCAGTTCAGACATGGCTATATGCAAATCAGTCTGACCCTGTGCCTCATGGGAACAGTCCAGCCCGAACTGCCAAGCCATGTCTTCCCTGGACCGGAAACAAGCTTCCGAGGACCGGTTTCTGGCATTCCAGCCGTCTTCAGCCCGGCTTTCTTGAATCCAGTGGCAAAGTGAGCAAGGGACTTACGTCTGAGCATACCCTGCCAGGCTTATGGCGGCCAAAAGCGGTACAAAAGGGGGTGGTGATGGACGGAGCATCTGAATCAATCAAACACTCACACCCAGTCAAAAGATCTGGGTTTAATCCATCACCGTTCTTTAGCCCACTCTGCCACCCCAGTTCAGACATGGCTATATGCAAATCAGTCTGACCCTGTGCCTCATGGGAACAGTCCAGCCCGAACTGCCAAGCCATGTCTTCCCTGGACCGGAAACAAGCTTCCGAGGACCGGTTTCTGGCATTCTAGCCGTCTTCAGCCCGGCTTGCTTGAATCCAGTAGCAAAGTGAGCAAGGGACTCACGTCTGAGCATACCCTGCCACACTTATGGCGGCCAAAAGTGGTACATGTTGCCCACCACCACTGCCACCCCAACCATAGGGGCATGTTACCTATCACTGATGCCACTCCACCCATAGGGGCATGTTACCCACCCTCACTGCCACCCCAACCATAGGGGTATGTTACCTATCACTGATGCCACCCCACCCATATGTGTAATGTTGACCACCAACACTGCCACCCCACCCATATGTGTCATGTTGCCTATCACTGAGGACACCCCACCCATATGTGTCATGTTGCCCACCACCACTGCCACCCCACCCATAGGAGCATGTTACCTACCACTGATGCCACCCCACCCAAAGGGGCATGTTGCCCACCACCACTGCCACCCCACCCATAGGGGCATGTTACCTATCACTGATGCCACTCCACCCATAGGGGCATGTTACCCACCCTCACTGCCACCCCACCCATAGGGGCATGTTACCTATCACTAATGCCACCCTACCCATAAGGGCATGTTGCCCACCAACACTGCCACCCCACCCATAGGGGCATGTTACCTATCACTGATGCCACTCCACCCATAGGGGCATGTTACCCACACTCACTGCCACCCCACCCATAGGGGCATGTTACCCGTCACTGATGCCACCCCACCCATATGTGCCATGTTGACCACCACCAGTGTCACCCCACCCATATGTGTCATGTTGCCTATCACTGATGCCACCCCGCCCATATGTGTCATGTTGATCACCACCACTGTCACCCCACCCATAGGAGCATGTTACCTATCACTGACGCCCCCAACCCTAATGTGTCATGTTGCCTATCACTGATGGCACCCCACCCATAGGGGCATGTTGCCTACCACTGATGCCACCCCACCCATTTGTGTCATGTTGCCTATCACTTATGCCACCCCACCCATAGGGGCATGTTACCTATCACTGATGCCACCCCAACCATATGTGTCATGTTGCCTATCACTGATGCCACCCCACCCATATGTGTCATGTTGCCTATCACTGATGGCACCCCACCCATAGGGGCATGTTGCCTATCACTGATGCTACCCCACCCATTTGTGTCATGTTGCCTATCACTGATGCCACCCCACCCATAGGGGCATGCTACATATTACTGATGCCACCCCACCCATAGGGGCATGTTACCCACCCTCACTGCCACCCCACCCATAGGGGCATGTTGACCACCACCACTGCCACCCCACCCATATGTGTCATGTTGCCTATCACTGAGGCCACCCCACCCATATGTGTCATGTTGCCCACCACCACTGCCACCCCACCCATAGGGACATGTTACCTATCACTGATGCCAACCCACCCATATGTGTCATGTTGCCTATCACTGATGCCACCCCACCCATAAGTGTCATGTTGCCTATCACTGATGCCACCCCAACCATATGTGTCATGTTGCCCCCCACCACTGCCACCCCACCCATAGCGGCATGTTACCTATCACTGATGCCATCCCACCCATAGGGGCATGTTACCCACCCCCACTGCCACCCCAGCCATAGGGGCAAGTTACCTTTCACTGACGCCACCCAATCCATATGTGTCATGTTGCCTATCACTGATGCCACCCCACCCATATGTGTCATGTTGCCTATCACTGATGCCACCCCACCCATTTGTGTCATGTTGCCTATCACTGATGCCACCCCACCCATAGGGGCATGTTACCAATCACTGATGCCACACCACCCATAGGGGCATGTTACCCACCCTCACTGTCACCCCACCCATAGGGGCATGTTACCTATCACTTATGCCACCCCACCCATGTGTCAAGTTGACCACCACCACTGCCACCCCACCCATATGTGTCATGTTGCCCACCACCACTGCCACCCCACCTATAGGGGCATATTACCTATCACTGATGCCACCCAGCCCATATGTGTCATGTTGCCTATCACTGATAGCACCCCACCCATAGGGGCATGTTGCCCACCACCACTGCCAACCCACCCATAGTGTCATGGTACCTATCACTGATGCCAACCCACCCATGTGTCATGTTGACCACCACCACTGCCATCCCACCCATATGTGTCATGTTGCCCACCACCACTGCCACCCCACCTATAGGGGCATATTACCTATCACTGACGCCACCCAGCCCATATGTGTCATGTTGCCTATCACTGATAGCACCCCACCCATAGGGGCATGTTGCCTATCACTGATAGCACCCCACCCATAGGGGCATGTTACCTGTCACTGATGCCACCCCACCCATATGTGTCATGTTGACCACCACCACTTCCACCCCAACCATATGTGTCATGTTGCCTATCACTGAGGCCACCCCACCCATATGTGTCATGTTGCCCACCTCCACTGTCACCCCACCCATAGGGGCATGTTGCCTATCACTGATGCCACCCCACCCATATGTGTCATGTTGCCTACCACTGATGCCACCCCGCCTATATGTGTCATGTGGCCTAGCACTGATGCCACCCCATCCATATGTGTCATGTTGCCCACCTCCACTGTCACCCCACCCATAGGGGCATGTTGCCTATCACTGATGCCACCCCACCCATATGTGTCATGTTGCCTACCACTGATGCCACCCCGCCTATATGTGTCATGTGGCCTAGCACTGATGCCACCCCATCCATATGTGTCATGTTGCCTATCACTGATGCCACCCCACCCATATGTGTCATGTTACCTATCACTGATGCCACCCCACCCATATGTGTCATGTTGCCTATCACTAATGCCACCCCACCCATATGTGTCATGTTGGTCACCACCACTGCCACCCCACCCATAGGAGCATGTTACCTATCACTGACGCCACCAAACCCATATGTGTCATGTTGCCTATCATTGATGGCACCCCACCAATAGGGGCATGTTGCCTACCACTGATGCCACCCCACCCATTTGTGTCATGTTGCCCTTCACTGATGCCACCCCATCCATAGTGGCACGTTACCTATCACTGATGCCACCCCACCCATATGTGTCATGTTGCCTATCACTGATGGCACCCCACCCATAGGGGCATGTTGCCTATCATTGATGCTACCCCACCCATTTGTGTCATGTTGGCTATCACTGGTGCCACCCCACCCATAGGGGCATGCTACGTATTACTGATGCCACCCCACCCATAGGGGCATGTTACCCTCCCTCACTGCCACCCCATCCATAGGGGCATGTTGACCACCACCACTGCCACCCCACCCATATATGTCATGTTGCCTATCACTGAGGCCACCCCACCCATATGTGTTATGTTGCCTATCACTGATGCCACCCCACCCATATGTGTCATGTTGCCTATCACTGATGGCACCCCACCCATAGGGGCATGTTGCCTATCACTGATGCTACCCCACCCATTTGTGTCATGTTGCCTATCACTGATGCCAACCCACCCATAGGGGCATGCTACATATTACTGATGCCACCCCACCCATAGGGGCATGTTACCCACCCTCACTGTCACCCCACCCATAGGGGCATGTTGACCACCACCACTGCCACCCCACCCATATGTGTCATGTTGCCTATCACTGAGGTCACCCCACCCATATGTGTCATGTTGCCCACCACCACTGCCACCCCACCCATAGGGACATGTTACCTATCACTGATGCCACCCCACCCATATGTGTCATGTTGGTCACCACCACTGCCACCCCACCCATAGGAGCATGTTACCTATCACTGACGCCACCAAACCCATATGTGTCATGTTGCCTATCATTGATGGCACCCCACCAATAGGGGCATGTTGCCTACCACTGATGCCACCCCACCCATTTGTGTCATGTTGCCCTTCACTGATGCCACCCCATCCATAGTGGCACGTTACCTATCACTGATGCCACCCCACCCATATGTGTCATGTTGCCTATCACTGATGGCACCCCACCCATAGGGGCATGTTGCCTATTATTGATGCTACCCCACCCATTTGTGTCATGTTGCCTATCACTGGTGCCACCCCACCCATAGGGGCATGCTACGTATTACTGATGCCACCCCACCCATAGGGGCATGTTACCCTCTCTCACTGCCACCCCACCCATAGGAGCATGTTACCTATCACTGACGCCACCAAACCCATATGTGTCATGTTGCCTATCATTGATGGCACCCCACCAATAGGGGCATGTTGCCTACCACTGATGCCACCCCACCCATTTGTGTCATGTTGCCCTTCACTGATGCCACCCCATCCATAGTGGCACGTTACCTATCACTGATGCCACCCCACCCATATGTGTCATGTTGCCTATCACTGATGGCACCCCACCCATAGGGGCATGTTGCCTATTATTGATGCTACCCCACCCATTTGTGTCATGTTGCCTATCACTGGTGCCACCCCACCCATAGGGGCATGCTACGTATTACTGATGCCACCCCACCCATAGGGGCATGTTACCCTCCCTCACTGCCACCCCATCCATAGGGGCATGTTGCCCACCACCACTGCCACACCACCCATAGGGGCATGTTACCTATCACTGATGCCACCCCACCCATATGTGTCATGTTGCCTATCACTGATGCCACCCCACCCATATGTGTCATGTTGCCTATCACTGATGGCACCCCACCCATAGGGGCATGTTGCCTATCACTGATGCTACCCCACCCATTTGTGTCATGTTGCCTATCACTGATGCCAACCCACCCATAGGGGCATGCTACATATTACTGATGCCACCCCACCCATAGGGGCATGTTACCCACCCTCACTGCCACCCCACCCATAGGGGCATGTTGACCACCACCACTGCCACCCCACCCATATGTGTCATGTTGCCTATCACTGAGGCCACCCCACCCATATGTGTCATGTTGCCCACCACCACTGCCACCCCACCCATAGGGACATGTTACCTATGACTGATGCCTACCCCACCCATATGTGTCATGTTGCCGATCACTGATGCCACCCCACCCATAAGTGTCATGTTGCCTATCACTGATGCCACCCCAACCATATGTGTCATGTTGCCCCCCACCACTGCCACCCCACCCATAGCGGCATGTTACCTATCACTGATGCCACCCCACCCATAGGGGCATGTTACCCACCCCCACTGCCACCCCAGCCATAGGGGCATGTTACCTTTCACTGACGCCACCCAATCCATATGTGTCATGTTGCCTATCACTGATGCCACCCCACCCATATGTGTCATGTTGCCTATCACTGATGCCACCCCACCCATTTGTGTCATGTTGCCTATCACTGATGCCACCCCACCCATAGGGGCATGTTACCAATCACTGATGCCACACCACCCATAGGGGCATGTTACCCACCCTCACTGCCACCCCACCCATAGGGGCATGTTACCTATCACTGATGCCACCCCACCCATAGTGGCATGTTGCCCACCACCACTGCCAACCCACCCATAGTGTCATGGTACATATCACTGATGCCAACCCACCCATGTGTCATGTTGACCACCACCACTGCCACCCCACCCATATGTGTCATGTTGCCCACCACCACTGCCACCCCACCTATAGGGGCATATTACCTATCACTGACGCCACCCAGCACATATGTGTCATGTTGCCTATCACTGATAGCACCCCACCCATAGGGGCATGTTGCCTATCACTGATAGCACCCCACCCATAGGGGCATGTTACCTGTCACTGATGCCACCCCACCCATATGTGTCATGTTGACCACCACCACTTCCACCCTAACCATATGTGTCATGTTGCCTATCACTGAGGCCACCCCACCCATATGTGTCATGTTGCCCACCTCCACTGTCACCCCACCCATAGGGGCATGTTGCCTATCACTGATGCCACCCCACCCATATGTGTCATGTTGCCTACCACTGATGCCACCCCGCCTATATGTGTCATGTGGCCTAGCACTGATGCCACCCCATCCATATGTGTCATGTTGCCTATCACTGATGCCACCCCACCCATATGTGTCATGTTACCTATCACTTATGCCCCCCCACCCATATGTGTCATGTTGCCTATCACTGATGCCACCCCACCCATATGTGTCATGTTGGTCACCACCACTGCCACCCCACCCGTAGTAGCATGTTACCTATCACTGACGCCACCAAACCCATATGTGTCATGTTGCCTATCATTGATGGCACCCCACCAATAGGGGCATGTTGCCTACCACTGATGCCACCCCACCCATTTGTGTCATGTTGCCCTTGACTGATGCCACCCCATCCATAGTGGCGTTACCTATCACTGATGCCACCCCACCCATATGTGTCATGTTGCCTATCACTGATGGCACCCCACCCATAGGGGCATGTTGCCTATCATTGATGCTACCCCACCCATTTGTGTCATGTTGCCTATCACTGATGCCACCCCACCCATAGGGGCATGTTACCCTCCCTCACTGCCACCCCATCCATAGGGGCATGTTGACCACCACCACTGCCACCCCACCCATATATGTCATGTTGCCTATCACTGAGGCCACCCCACCCATATGTGTTATGTTGCCCACCACCACTGCCACACCACCCATAGGGGCATGTTACCTATCACTGATGCCACCCCACCCATATGTGTCATGTTGCCTATCACTGATGCCACCCCACCCATATGTGTCATGTTGCCTATCACTGATGGCACCCCACCCATAGGGGCATGTTGCCTACCACTGATGCCACCCCACCCATTTGTGTCATGTTGCCTATCACTTATGCCACCCCACCCATAGGGGCATGTTACCTATCACTGATGCCACCCCAACCATATGTGTCATGTTGCCTATCACTGATGCCACCCCACCCATATGTGTCATGTTGCCTATCACTGATGGCACCCCACCCATAGGGGCATGTTGCCTATCACTGATGCTACCCCACCCATTTGTGTCATGTTGCCTATCACTGATGCCACCCCACCCATAGGGGCATGCTACGTATTACTGATGCCACCCCACCCATAGGGGCATGTTACCCACCCTCACTGCCACCCCACCCATAGGGGCATGTTGACCACCACCACTGCCACCCCACCCATATGTGTCATGTTGCCTATCACTGAGGCCACCCCACCCATATGTGTCATGTTGCCCACCACCACTGCCACCCCACCCATAGGGACATGTTACCTATCACTGATGCCAACCCACCCATATGTGTCATGTTGCCTATCACTGATGCCACCCCACCCATAAGTGTCATGTTGCCTATCACTGATGCCACCCCAACCATATGTGTCATGTTGCCCCCCACCACTGCCACCCCACCCATAGCGGCATGTTACCTATCACTGATGCCATCCCACCCATAGGGGCATGTTACCCACCCCCACTGCCACCCCAGCCATAGGGGCAAGTTACCTTTCACTGACGCCACCCAATCCATATGTGTCATGTTGCCTATCACTGATGCCACCCCACCCATATGTGTCATGTTGCCTATCACTGATGCCACCCCACCCATTTGTGTCATGTTGCCTATCACTGATGCCACCCCACCCATAGGGGCATGTTACCAATCACTGATGCCACACCACCCATAGGGGCATGTTACCCACCCTCACTGTCACCCCACCCATAGGGGCATGTTACCTATCACTTATGCCACCCCACCCATGTGTCAAGTTGACCACCACCACTGCCACCCCACCCATATGTGTCATGTTGCCCACCACCACTGCCACCCCACCTATAGGGGCATATTACCTATCACTGATGCCACCCAGCCCATATGTGTCATGTTGCCTATCACTGATAGCACCCCACCCATAGGGGCATGTTGCCCACCACCACTGCCAACCCACCCATAGTGTCATGGTACCTATCACTGATGCCAACCCACCCATGTGTCATGTTGACCACCACCACTGCCATCCCACCCATATGTGTCATGTTGCCCACCACCACTGCCACCCCACCTATAGGGGCATATTACCTATCACTGACGCCACCCAGCCCATATGTGTCATGTTGCCTATCACTGATAGCACCCCACCCATAGGGGCATGTTGCCTATCACTGATAGCACCCCACCCATAGGGGCATGTTACCTGTCACTGATGCCACCCCACCCATATGTGTCATGTTGACCACCACCACTTCCACCCCAACCATATGTGTCATGTTGCCTATCACTGAGGCCACCCCACCCATATGTGTCATGTTGCCCACCTCCACTGTCACCCCACCCATAGGGGCATGTTGCCTATCACTGATGCCACCCCACCCATATGTGTCATGTTGCCTACCACTGATGCCACCCCGCCTATATGTGTCATGTGGCCTAGCACTGATGCCACCCCATCCATATGTGTCATGTTGCCTATCACTGATGCCACCCCACCCATATGTGTCATGTTACCTATCACTGATGCCACCCCACCCATATGTGTCATGTTGCCTATCACTAATGCCACCCCACCCATATGTGTCTGGTTGGTCACCACCACTGCCACCCCACCCATAGGAGCATGTTACCTATCACTGACGCCACCAAACCCATATGTGTCATGTTGCCTATCATTGATGGCACCCCACCAATAGGGGCATGTTGCCTACCACTGATGCCACCCCACCCATTTGTGTCATGTTGCCCTTCACTGATGCCACCCCATCCATAGTGGCACGTTACCTATCACTGATGCCACCCCACCCATATGTGTCATGTTGCCTATCACTGATGGCACCCCACCCATAGGGGCATGTTGCCTATCATTGATGCTACCCCACCCATTTGTGTCATGTTGCCTATCACTGGTGCCACCCCACCCATAGGGGCATGCTACGTATTACTGATGCCACCCCACCCATAGGGGCATGTTACCCTCCCTCACTGCCACCCCATCCATAGGGGCATGTTGACCACCACCACTGCCACCCCACCCATATATGTCATGTTGCCTATCACTGAGGCCACCCCACCCATATGTGTTATGTTGCCTATCACTGATGCCACCCCACCCATATGTGTCATGTTGCCTATCACTGATGGCACCCCACCCATAGGGGCATGTTGCCTATCACTGATGCTACCCCACCCATTTGTGTCATGTTGCCTATCACTGATGCCAACCCACCCATAGGGGCATGCTACATATTACTGATGCCACCCCACCCATAGGGGCATGTTACCCACCCTCACTGTCACCCCACCCATAGGGGCATGTTGACCACCACCACTGCCACCCCACCCATATGTGTCATGTTGCCTATCACTGAGGCCACCCCACCCATATGTGTCATGTTGCCCACCACCACTGCCACCCCACCCATAGGGACATGTTACCTATCACTGATGCCACCCCACCCATATGTGTCATGTTGGTCACCACCACTGCCACCCCACCCATAGGAGCATGTTACCTATCACTGACGCCACCAAACCCATATGTGTCATGTTGCCTATCATTGATGGCACCCCACCAATAGGGGCATGTTGCCTACCACTGATGCCACCCCACCCATTTGTGTCATGTTGCCCTTCACTGATGCCACCCCATTCATAGTGGCACGTTACCTATCACTGATGCCACCCCACCCATATGTGTCATGTTGCCTATCACTGATGGCACCCCACCCATAGGGGCATGTTGCCTATTATTGATGCTACCCCACCCATTTGTGTCATGTTGCCTATCACTGGTGCCACCCCACCCATAGGGGCATGCTACGTATTACTGATGCCACCCCACCCATAGGGGCATGTTACCCTCCCTCACTGCCACCCCATCCATAGGGGCATGTTGCCCACCACCACTGCCACACCACCCATAGGGGCATGTTACCTATCACTGATGCCACCCCACCCATATGTAAATGTAAATGTAAATGTGTTTCGATTTATATAGCGCACTAATCACCCAGGGGTCTCAAGGCGCTTGCTTAGGGAACCCGTCCTGGTATTCCCCTGTGAGATACCCCGGCAGGGTATTCACAAGGTGAAAGCCAGGCATCCCGCCGCGAGGGGCCGTAGTGGAGATTAAGTAAGCTATTGCCCAGAGTCGCAGAGTGTGACCCCGTGAGTCGAGTAGGCACCGGAGCGAGAATTGTCGAGTCTGTGGAATTTTTGTGCCCGAGACCCGCCGAGGCGGGGAATCGAACCCTGGTCCACAGCTGATCTCAGCTTCCGGGTCTGCCGCCTCTAACCACTGAGCCACGCTTCTCCACATGTGTCATGTTGCCTATCACTGATGCCACCCCACCCATATGTGTCATGTTGCCTATCACTGATGGCACCCCACCCATAGGGGCATGTTGCCTATCACTGATGCTACCCCACCCATTTGTGTCATGTTGCCTATCACTGATGCCAACCCACCCATAGGGGCATGCTACATATTACTGATGCCACCCCACCCATAGGGGCATGTTACCCACCCCCACTGCCACCCCACCCATAGGGGCATGTTGACCACCACCACTGCCACCCCACCCATATGTGTCATGTTGCCTATCACTGATGCCACCCCACCGATAAGTGTCATGTTGCCTATCACTGATGCCACCCCAACCATATGTGTCATGTTGCCCCCCACCACTGCCACCCCACCCATAGCGGCATGTTACCTATCACTGATGCCACCCCACCCATAGGGGCATGTTACCCACCCCCACTGCCACCCCAGCCATAGGGGCATGTTACCTTTCACTGACGCCACCCAATCCATATGTGTCATGTTGCCTATCACTGATGCCACCCCACCCATATGTGTCATGTTGCCTATCACTGATGCCACCCCACCCATTTGTGTCATGTTGCCTATCACTGATGCCACCCCACCCATAGGGGCATGTTACCAATCACTGATGCCACACCACCCATAGGAGCATGTTACCCACCCTCACTGCCACCCCACCCATAGGGGCATGTTACCTATCACTGATGCCACCCCACCCATAGTGGCATGTTGCCCACCACCACTGCCAACCCACCCATAGTGTCATGGTACATATCACTGATGCCAACCCACCCATGTGTCATGTTGACCACCACCACTGCCACCCCACCCATATGTGTCATGTTGCCCACCACCACTGCCACCCCACCTATAGGGGCATATTACCTATCACTGACGCCACCCAGCCCATATGTGTCATGTTGCCTATCACTGATAGCACCCCACCCATAGGGGCATGTTGCCTATCACTGATAGCACCCCACCCATAGGGGCATGTTACCTGTCACTGATGCCACCCCACCCATATGTGTCATGTTGACCACCACCACTTCCACCCCAACCATATGTGTCATGTTGCCTATCACTGAGGCCACCCCACCCATATGTGTCATGTTGCCCACCTCCACTGTCACCCCACCCATAGGGGCATGTTGCCTATCACTGATGCCACCCCACCCATATGTGTCATGTTGCCTACCACTGATGCCACCCCGCCTATATGTGTCATGTGGCCTAGCACTGATGCCACCCCATCCATATGTGTCATGTTGCCTATCACTGATGCCACCCCACCCATATGTGTCATGTTACCTATCACTTATGCCCCCCCACCCATATGTGTCATGTTGCCTATCACTGATGCCACCCCACCCATATGTGTCATGTTGGTCACCACCACTGCCACCCCACCCTTAGTAGCATGTTACCTATCACTGACGCCACCAAACCCATATGTGTCATGTTGCCTATCATTGATGGCACCCCACCAATAGGGGCATGTTGCCTACCACTGATGCCACCCCACCCATTTGTGTCATGTTGCCCTTGACTGATGCCACCCCATCCATAGTGGCACGTTACCTATCACTGATGCCACCCCACCCATATGTGTCATGTTGCCTATCACTGATGGCACCCCACCCATAGGGGCATGTTGCCTATCATTGATGCTACCCCACCCATTTGTGTCATGTTGCCTATCACTGATGCCACCCCACCCATAGGGGCATGTTACCCTCCCTCACTGCCACCCCATCCATAGGGGCATGTTGACCACCACCACTGCCACCCCACCCATATATGTCATGTTGCCTATCACTGAGGCCACCCCACCCATATGTGTTATGTTGCCCACCACCACTGCCACACCACCCATAGGGGCATGTTACCTATCACTGATGCCACCCCACCCATATGTGTCATGTTGCCTATCACTGATGCCACCCCACCCATATGTGTCATGTTGCCTATCACTGATGGCACCCCACCCATAGGGGGATGTTGCCTATCACTGATGCTACCCCACCCATTTGTGTCATGTTGCCTATCACTGATGCCAACCCACCCATAGGGGCATGCTACATATTACTGATGCCACCCCACCCATAGGGGCATGTTACCCACCCTCACTGCCACCCCACCCATAGGGGCATGTTGATCACCACCACTGCCACCCCACCCATATGTGTCATGTTGCCTATCACTGAGGCCACCCCACCCATATGTGTCATGTTGCCCACCACCACTGCCACCCCACCCATAGGGACATGTTACCTATCACTGATGCCACCCCACCCATATGGGTCATGTTGCCTATCACTGATGCCACCCCACCCATAAGTGTCATGTTGCCTATCACTGATGCCACCCCAACCATATGTGTCATGTTGCCCCCCACCACTGCCACCCCACCCATAGCGGCATGTTACCTATCACTGATGCCACCCCACCCATAGGGGCATGTTACCCACCCCCACTGCCACCCCAGCCATAGGGGCATGTTACCTTTCACTGACGCCACCCAATCCATATGTGTCATGTTGCCTATCACTGATGCCACCCCACCCATATGTGTCATGTTGCCTATCACTGATGCCTACCCACCCATTTGTGTCATGTTGCCTATCACTGATGCCACCCCACCCATAGGGGCATGTTACCAATCACTGATGCCACACCACCCATAGGGGCATGTTACCCACCCTCACTGCCACCCCACCCATAGGGGCATGTTACCTATCACTGATGCCACCCCACCCATAGTGGCTTGTTGCCCACCACCACTGCCAACCCACCCATAGTGTCATGGTACCTATCACTGATGCCAACCCACCCATGTGTCATGTTGACCACCACCACTGCCACCCCACCCATATGTGTCATGTTGCCCACCACCACTGCCACCCCACCTATAGGGGCATATTACCTATCACTGACGCCACCCAGCCCATATGTGTCATGTTGCCTATCACTGATAGCACCCCACCCATAGGGGCATGTTGCCTATCACTGATAGCACCCCACTCATAGGGGCATGTTACCTGTCACTGATGCCACCCCACCCATATGTGTCATGTTGACCACCACCACTTCCACCCCACCCATATGTGTCATGTTGCCTATCACTGAGGCCACCCCACCCATATGTGTCATGTTGCCCACCTCCACTGCCACCCCACCCATAGGGGCATGTTGCCTATCACTGATGCCACCCCACCCATTTGTGTCATGTTGCCTACCACTGATGCCACCCCGCCTATATGTGTCATGTGGCCTAGCACTGATGCCACCCGATCCATATGTGTCCTGTTGCCTATCACTGATGCCACCCCACCCATATGTGTCATGTTACCTATCACTGATGCCACCCCACCCATATGTGTCATGTTGCCTATCACTGATGCCACCCCACCCATATGTGTCATGTTGATCACCACCACTGCCACCCCACCCATAGGAGCATGTTACCTATCACTGACGCCACCAAACCCATATGTGTCATGTTGCCTATCATTGATGGCACCCCACCCATAGGGGCATGTTGCCTACCACTGATGCCACCCCACCCATTTGTGTCATGTTGCCCTTCACTGATGCCACCCCACCCATAGGGGCACGTTACCTATCACTGATGCCACCCCACCCATATGTGTCATGTTGCCTATCACTGATGCCACCCCACCCATATGTGTCATGTTGCCTATCACTGATGGCACCCGACCCATAGGGGCATGTTGCCTATCATTGATGCTACCCCACCCATTTGTGTCATGTTGCCTATCACTGGTGCCACCCCACCCATAGGGGCACTCTACATATTACTGATGCCACCCCACCCATAGGGGCATGTTACCCTCCCTCACTGCCACCCCATCCATAGGGGCATGTCGACCACCACCACTGCCACCCCACCCATATGTGTCATGTTGCCTATCACTGAGGCCACCCCACCCATATGTGTCATGTTGCCCACCACCACTGCCACACCACCCATAGGGGCATGTTACCTATCACTGATGCCACCCCACCCATATGTGTCATGTTGCCTATCACTGATGCCACCCCACCCATAAGTGTCATGTTACCTATCACTTATGCCACCCCACCCATAGTGGCATGTTGCCCACCACCACTGCCAACCCACCCATAGTGTCATGGTACCTATCACTGATGCCAACCCACCCATGTGTCATGTTGACCACCACCACTGCCACCCCACCCATATGTGTCATGTTGCCCACCACCACTGCCACCCCACCTATAGGGGCATATTACCTATCACTGACGCCACCCAGCCCATATGTGTCATGTTGCCTATCACTGATAGCACCCCACCCATAGGGGCATGTCGCCTATCACTGATAGCACCCCACCCATAGGGGCATGTTACCTGTCACTGATGCCACCCCACCCATATGTGTCATGTTGACCACCACCACTTCCACCCCAACCATATGTGTCATGTTGCCTATCACTGAGGCCACCCCACCCATATGTGTCATGTTGCCCACCTCCACTGTCACCCCACCCATAGGGGCATGTTGCCTATCACTGATGCCACCCCACCCATATGTGTCATGTTGCCTACCACTGATGCCACCCCGCCTATATGTGTCATGTGGCCTAGCACTGATGCCACCCCATCCATATGTGTCATGTTGCCTATCACTGATGCCACCCCACCCATATGTGTCATGTTACCTATCACTGATGCCACCCCACCCATATGTGTCATGTTGCCTATCACTGATGCCACCCCACCCATATGTGTCATGTTGGTCACCACCACTGCCACCCCACCCATAGGAGCATGTTACCTATCACTGACGCCACCAAACCCATATGTGTCATGTTGCCTATCATTGATGGCACCCCACCAATAGGGGCATGTTGCCTACCACTGATGCCACCCCACCCATTTGTGTCATGTTGCCCTTCACTGATGCCACCCCATCCATAGTGGCACGTTACCTATCACTGATGCCACCCCACCCATATGTGTCATGTTGCCTATCACTGATGGCACCCCACCCATAGGGGCATGTTTGAAGGACTGGACTTTTTAACAGTACCAGCGGTGCCAGGGAACAACACCTATAACCTTCATGGGATACCTGTTTCGGCGCACAAACTACAGAGACACGGGACACTTCCTTCGGCGTCAAAGATTCAAGGTTTATTACTGCAGGGAACACAGAAGTCACGACAAGTACAACACGTGTAACTTGGGGAGACTGCTTCAAATTGGTTCTGTGGGTCGCTCCTTTTATACAAAATTAACTCATAGGACAACATGGTACACAACAGTTTACAACCTGGTTCCCATAATTATCCCTCAGAGGGGTCGCTTTGGTCACTTTGGTACACATAAGGTCCGGAACATAAGTGCGGAAACATTTGGCGGTTCCCAACTGTAAAAACCCATCTTCCCAACATTAGTGAATTCCAATCGGCAGTAAAACAGATCGAAATAGGGACAAAGACAGGTGCAGAAGGAGATGGAGACAGTGGGGAAATCGAAAAGTGTGTAAAAGGGGAGGTATCGGGAAACACGAGATACAGGCATCAAAGGGACGTGCCTAATGAGATGCACGGCTGAGACAATAAACCGGACGGCAAGATGAGCCTCGAGCGGGGCCATCTGCCTTACAGTATCATCCCCCTCATCGTAAAAGATATTTACAAAGAACATGTGTCTTCCACTAATATCTTGAGAATCCCAGGGTAACGAAGCGGACAGTGTCCGTTCGCTGGCTACTTGAGGGCAAGAGACAAAATGGATGCCGTATCTAAGATGGAACCCGTGGGTATAGATGAAAAACCCACATATCAAATGAACGGTTTAAGTTAGCACAGCGAAACTGCGTACACTTACTAAACTCGTCATTTACGGTTCTTAGATACCAGACTCGACCATATTCGTGCGAATCAAAAACATCACTTAAAATTGTCACGGAACCTCAGACGCTCCTTTTGCCCTCATGTAGGCAAGCACTAGTCGGAATCATATTCGATATTCATCAGACCCTCGAGATGTTGCTGTAGCATAGCTCTGTCCAACCGAGACCCTTTGGTAACAGGTGGCTGTCTCATACACGTTGTAGCACAGAGGCCACATAAGGCAGGACCGCACTGCACGCAAAGGCAACAAGTGAACAGGAACACTACAACGACTCCAATGATCGTCAGAATTTTCCAACCCCAAGTCGACATTAGGCCCAAAAACCATCTAAGTAGCGTCCAATCCCCTACATCCACGTGTATGGATTCGGAGATCTTATGCAACTTCGAAATGGCTTGATAGACAGTCGGAGCGTTATCAGGAATGAAAATACAGCAGCTCGAATGGATCACCTTACATACCCCACCTCGATCTGCTAAGATCACATCTAAAACCATACGGTTTTGTAACGTCATAAGTCTATCCGCCTGAAGTTCTGTGGTGATATTACCAAGGGCACTGGCAGTAATATTAGCTGTCGATTCTACCACTCGAGTCAACTGTCTTAGGTTCCTACTATTAACCATAGGTCCCCAAAATGGGAGGAAACCCTTGAAAAAGTCTCCTGCCTCTTGACCGGCAGTATCCTCTTCGCTAATTACGCCTCTCACAACTCTAGTTTTGTGATAATCTGCATCTACAGTAAATGTCGGAGGCAACAAGTTTGCGATAAAACATGAGCCCATGAAGTCAGAGGGCAACCATGCATATGCACGGTCATGACAAATAAAGTATGTACCCTTGGCAGCCAAAAACACAGGGGACGAGACCATTGGCAATATATAATTTTCAGTGCAAGCACTCTCTCCAAGTCGGGCTTTCGATCTACGGCCGCGACCTATTAAACAAAAATTACCAATGTGGGATACGACCCATATCGGAGGCGAGCTTTTAAGCTGTTTTTCACCAGTGAACACACTATATTCGCCTCTACTTAGGACCCTATAGGCTTGTACCTCTTCTTCAGGGATAAGCGAGGGATCATAGATATCGCTATCTAAATCCTCTATAGCTATAGACAAAGATTTTTGGTACGAGGTAGGACCAGAGTAAGGGGAACGTGGTTCTTGAATGGGGTGAAAACCCAGTGCGCTTCGAAACATTGTTTGAAATGCTCGAGCAGACCCTTGGGAGCTATACGGTAACACCAGATATGGAATTCCCTTATCCGTAGTATGTGGCATCAACCCACACACCCAACAATTAGTAGTGTTAACCACTAACTGATGCTGATGAAGGAGTTGAATAAAGGAATTGTTGCGGAATTCTGCACGTCTAGCCTGCTCGTGTTCAGGTAAGATGTGAAAAGAATGAGGAGAGTCAGTGGAGATGAGTTTAAGGTCAGGGGTAGGAGTAGGTATAGTGGAAGGCAAGAAGTAAGTCATTGTGTAATACACCCCACCCGCAAATAACGCAGAAACAGTCACAAACAGTACAAATATTTGGAACACAAAACATTTAGTACGACTGAGTTGCTGCAGCTTGAATCTTTGTGCTTGAGCTTTTTCCAAGTCCATCAGCTTCAAAAATGCCATTCCCTATGACCGTCCGCAACGTTTCTTGACGCACTTCGTTCTGTGTAGCAATAGTCAATTCCTAGGAGTTCCCAGGAATCGACGGTCTTTAACCTAGCGTCAAGACCTACTAACCAGGAGGAAGTACACGCGCGGCCCTACGGCCTTTATTTCACAAATATATATATATATCAAAAACAAATGTCTCTCAGCTGTGGAAACAAAAAGTGTAAGGAACGAAGCTCAATGAATATATACAAAATAATTACAATAGTATGAGTGTTCAAACTGATCATGGAAAACGGGATAATGCACTTGTCAAGGGACAGAACGGGGTTTTTTTATTAGTCTTTAGTGCTGGATCTTAAAAAATATCGGGTTTTCCCAGGACGTGTCTGTTCGTTAAACAAAAGATCCGTTGAAGGGACAACGCCCTGTTGATCAGCTGAATGTTCTGGTCTTGAGTTTTCTGATGGCAAGTGTTCAATAATGCCTTTTTGCTGCACTGAGGATTCTCCGACAGGTTGTGCGTCGCTGAAAGGTACAAACGCCGGCAATCCTTCGGTTTCAGTTGATGCAATGCCTTTCCTTACCCACGAGTCTGCTGGCAACGGAATGGGGACTTTCTTGGTATGGGTGGCATGCACCCAATTTTTCCGCCCCTCCAGACGAACTGCAGTTCTCGTGGCAAGGAGGACCTGATAGGGTCCAGTGAACCTGGGATCCAAATTGTTCTTGCGCGAAAAATTGCGCGTTACCACCCAATCTCCGGGCTGGAGCTGGTGGCCTGGACCCTCCGTCTGTGTCGGCAATGCTTCGTGAACCTGTTGGTGAATTAACCTCAGTTTAGCAGTCAAGTCATAAAGATAATCGATTAACATTGGATACTCAAGTTCACAAAAGGCACCCGGTCTAGGGACCCCCCAAACATTGGCAGGACGACCGAACACTATTTCATAGGGACTGAGCCCTACTCGGGAGTGTACAGTTGCCCTTGTTGACAGCAATGCTAAGGGTAAAGCGTCAGGCCACGAAAGACCTGTCGTAGCCTGGATCTTTGCTAGTTTTAGTTTAAGGGTGCCATTGTACCCTTCAACCAAACCAGCTGACTGAGGATGATTGGCACTATGAAATTTCTGTACAATCCCTAACCCGCGACACACACTCTTCATCACGCTCCCAACAAACTCACTTCCGTTGTCTGACCACACAACCCGAGGCATTCCGTAGCGGGAAAAATACTCTTTGAGTAAAATTTTTGCCGTGGATAAAGCCGTATTATCCTTAAGGGGGTAGGCCTCAATCCACCTAGAAAATGCACACACCACAACCAGCACATACTTCAAATTATTACATCTCTCCATGTGGATAAAGTCTAACTGGATAACTTCGAAAGGGTACGCAGGAGGGGCAAAATGGCCAGGTGGAGTGGGAGTGCCCTTACCAGGATTGTGCATCAAACACACCATACAATTCTTAACCAAGCGTTCAGCACATTTTGTAATACCATCATTCTTCCACACAGGAAACAGCAATTTACAGATACCTTTCGCGCTAATATGTGCTAACCCGTGTGCCATAGTCACAATAGCCAGCACATACGCATCAGGCAACATCCATCTTTTCTGTTCCGATAAGTCAATCCAACAACCATTCGCATCCAACTTTCCCGTACTTTCTTTCCACTTCGCCTTTTCAGTCTCGGTGGCCTCATTCTGAATTGCTTTCACACTTCCGATAGTGTTTTCACACATACTTGATTCTGCAGGCCACCTAACCGAACTCGTCACATACATTCGAGTGCTAAGGTTCCGGGCAGTCTCCTTAGCAGTCTCATCCGCAAACGCATTTCCACGACCAACATCATCCGTTACTTTCTGATGTGCGCTACATTTGATTATGGCCACCTGTTTAGGCAATGTGAGTGCATCTAAAAGATCATTTACAAGCTGTCCATGTTGAATCTTCGTACCATGTGACGTAAGGAATCCTCTCTCTCTCCACAGTCGTCCAAAACTATGTGCCACACCAAACGCATACTGGCTATCTGTAAACACATTCACCCGTTTATCTTTAGACAACACACACGCTCTCGTCAAAGCAATTAACTCAGCAGCCTGAGCCGAATTTTGATTTAATCTTGCACTTTCCACAATCGTTCTCAATGTAACTACAGCATACGCAGTCGTCACATCACCATTCGGCAACTTGAAACAAGAACCATCCACATACAAAGTACCATCGGGATTTGTCAATGGAGTATCTTTTAGGTCAATACGACCCTTGGTTTCCTCTTCAGTTTTGAGATAGCAGTCATGTACTGCTTCATCACTTGATTCTGTGTTGATCGGCAGCAATGTTGCTGGATTCAACACATTACATCGTTTTATCCGTATATGACTGGCCAGCAACGTCAACTCATATCCGGACAATCTTGCACTTGTCAGATGTTGAGTTTTCGTTCGGTTCAATAGAGTGTCGACTGCATGCGGAACCATTACCGTGAGCATGTTATCCATGACTAGACCTGCGGACTGTCGAATGGACGCCGCAGCTGCCGCTGTTGCCCTTAAGCAACTTGGCAAGGCTCTTGCTACTGGGTCTAAAGTCGAAGAAAAGTAGGCACATGGGCGTTGCTTACCACCAAAAGGTTGTGTCAAAACACTCAACGCGCAACCATCCCTCTCGTGAACGTATAGTGTAAACGGCTTACTGTAGTCAGGGGTACCCAACACAGGAGCCGAACACAGCGCATCACGCAATTCAGAAAAACTTTTCTGACATTCTTCAGACCAAGGTACTGGGGATGAAACATCCTTGCACGTAAGGGCTATCAATGGTTTCGCCAACAATGAAAAATTTGGAATCCATTGTCTGCAGTAGGACGTAATACCTAAAAAGGCGCGAACATCTCTTTGGGTTTTTGGCACAGTCATTCGGGAAATCGCTGCAATTCTCTCTGGGGTCAACCTTCTCCCTTCTCTTGACAATAAGTGACCTAGATAGGTAACTTCTTGACAACAATACTGTAGCTTTGAAGGTGATACCTTGTGGTGCAATTCATATAGATAGTGTAACAATGATACTGTAGCCGTTTTGCAAATAACATCTGTATCAGCTGCCACTAAAAGATCGTCAACGTATTGAATCAAAGCTGCACCTTTAGGCAATACAAAGGCATCAAGCTGACCTTTAAGTGCTTGGCTGTAGATTGACGGACTCTCACAGTAGCCCTGTGGAGCGCGTTTTAGCCTAAAACTGCGACCTCCTAATGAGAATCCGAACAGGTCTCTGCTTTCCTCTGCAATCGGGATGCTAAAGAAAGCATTCTTTAAATCGATCACTGTGAACCAGGAGGCAGATGCTGGAATCATTGTTAGTAAAGCCGTAATGTCGGGGACCACAGGAAATTGCGGAACCACTATTTTGTTTACCTCTCTCAAATCTATAACAAAACGATACACAGGAGGTTTAGTTGGGTCAGTTCGTTTCAGAATTGGCAATACAGGGCTATTACATACATTTCCACGAGTTTCTTCAACAACACCCTTTCCAATGAGATCATGAATGATTGCTAATAGCGCTTGTTCACCTTCAAGAGAAATACGATATTGAGGTAAACGCGGTAATCGCGCATTTGGTTTCAATTGAATCACATAGGGTGGAATGTCTAACAGGCCCACGTCATTGGGACCTGTGGCCCATAAGGACGCAGGAAGGGAATTCAATTCCGGTGGGAATTTATCAACCGATAAATACATGGGAGAGACCACTCTCCTTCCCAATGTAAGCTCCACTCCTTCGGGGGAACAATACAATGTTGCATATAATCGTTTCAATAAATCCAGGCCCAAAAGATTTTCACCACAACCTGTAGATAGAATCAGTGGAGCCGTTAGCTCACGTGGTCCAATCATAAGAGGCAAAGGGTTAGAGACTGGGTTACTAACAGGGGCGCCAGAGAATCCAATGGAAACATTCGTTAAGCCAGACAAAGGTGCGCCAGGGAGTTTTGAATGCATGATGGAACTTTTCGTCGCACCAGTGTCTAACAGAAAAGGCTCAACTACACCCGATGTAGTCACTGCAACGTAAGGCCCACTCTGATCGACCGGAACTGACACTACTCCCTCTCTTTGTCGTTGGCTGTCCTAGTAGTGGTCATTTACAACAGTCTCGTGATCTATATAATAATCATCAACATTATACTGTGCAGATCGAACTGACCCCGCATTTCGCTGGTCAAAATAATTATTTGCATCCGATTGATTTTGATGAAGATCAATCTGATTGTGGGATGAACCACGACCTCTACCACGTGGTGCCTGCTGAGGACCACCGCCACGATTTCCTCGTGTCGACACACCATTCAGACGGTCCCGTAAAGCAAGACAATCATATTTTAGGTGTCCCTCTTTTCTACAATATGCGCACTGATTATACCCAAGTGAAGATCTGGAATCAAAGTTGTCAGAGCGCGGCTGTGTCCTATCGGGCTGTGCTCGTGGTCGATACTGCTGTTGTGAATCATTTTGGTTTGATCGTGGAGGGTATGCTTGCTGCAACAAAACCTTCGTTTTGAGTTCTTTCGTTTTCTTTTCTACACGATCACTTTCTTCCTTTTCCCTATTCTCATAATACTGAGCCGTTGCTAATATTTGCGCAGGGGTTGAAACTGCCCACGCACTCTCTGAATTCTTCAATTTGTTGCTTAGTTCAGGCAACAAATTTGACACGAATTTGTCAACGAATAACCGCTGGCCTCCCTCAGCGCCCATGTCCTGACCGCTGTGGTCGACAAACGCTTCCTCAAACCTAGTAAAGAAATCTGAGACACTCTCGTCTTTCTTTTGCTTACAAGCTGATAACTTATCCCAGTTCACCTTCATCGCTGGCATGAGAGTTTTCATGAGCGTAATGATTTTCTGAGGCAAATCCAAGATCAACTGTTCAGGTTTAGCCCCACCAACTTGTAATGCATCAGCTGCTAGCAGTGCAGCCCAATCACCCCCTAATTCAGCTGCGTGATTGGCTTGACGAATTTTAGCCCAAACTGGTTGCGGTACAACATTGCCAAACAACATGTCGATGTCGGCAATATTCATAATAGAAGCTTCTATCAGTTGTGATAACTCCTTATAATAACCAGCCGGATTTTTACGCGGATCGGGTAAGGATTGCTTCACTTGCAAAACTTCCGATCGTTTCCATGGAAGATGTATCCACACCCTTCGAAAATGCGGTAGCACCACAGGGTTCGCATTAGGATCACCAGGCACCCACAGTGGCGGAACTTCTCTCATGGGATACTGACCAGGAACCGCTTTCCAGTTCTCAGTGGTATCATCTAATGTCACCCGAGAATGTGCTGTGGGTCTGAATGCTAATAAGCGTTCCACGGCACGTCGTACATCGTCTCCTATAATCATACCGTTCGAAAAGTGACTCTGGAGTTCAATTATGTCGGACGGTACATCATCTACATCATTATTGTACCATTCTTCTCTCAAAAAGTTACACATCTCCTCAAATACGAATCTCTGCATAGGCTCATTAAACTGAGAAAACGTATCAAATACTACACGCGGAGTGTAATTAGCAGGATATCTTATCCACCTATGTGCCATTGTTACTAACGTCTCTTTCTCCCTACCACTAGGGATCTGACTCCGTCTCTGAGGAGTTTCAGATGAATCAGACGAAAATAACGGACCAGAAAGAGGTGAATAAAGGGTAGCAACAGAGTTAGGAACACGCTTACGAACAGAAGGAGAAAGAAAAACAGGAGCAACAACACTAGAGGTGAAGGAAGGCATAGTAGGAACGGACAAGATAGTCGGAGTAGCAGAAACAACAGTCTGCAAAGGTACAGGTACAGGAGCAGTAGGAACGAGGACAGGTGGTGTAACAAACGTAGGGTTAACAGCGGGCTGGCCCGCAGCCGCTGGAGCAACAAGAGGAACAACAGGAGGAGCTATAGGAGGAACTACAGGAGCAGTAGCACCCTGTACATAAGGAGGTGGTGATTTCATCAAGTATGATAACAAGGAATCCTCCTTTAAATCTTCTTCTTTCTTTTCTAGATTATTCGGTAAAACTGGGTAACATTTATCTATTTTCATGTGATGCAATCTAGTAGCGATTTCCATATCTTTTTCTTCTTTGTCTTGTCTACATTCTTTTATAGCTTGCATTATCGGAACAAACTCTTGCTTTTTATCCTTTTTAAGTTGTTTGATTTCTTTCTGTTTGGCCTCTTTACGCCATATCCGAAAGGAATCAAACATAGCTGGCCTAGCTTTCTTTAAAAATAATTTAGCCTCAAGATTATCTAAAATCGAAAGTTCAAAAGTTCCGTGTGGTGGCCATCTAAGGTCACCGTCTTTCTTTGTATAGCGGATCCAGTAATCATTATAGATTATAGGACCTACCCCATGTCGACTATATAGATCATGTATCGGAGTTCCAACTGGAGGTATCGGACACGAGTCCTCCAACCGGGAATCCATTGCGCAACATTTGAAAATACGAAACAAATCACTATGGCTAGGCATCGTGCACACTAACCTAGTATCAAACTTCAAGGATTACCGAAGCAATGAAACCTCGTGTAAGTCAAAACCCTTGGTTTTTGGCAATTGCAACTGTCAAATAATACTAAGAACCAATACTAAGAACCACAAATGCAATGGAACCATGCAATACAACAAAGCCTTAAGGCTATTACAAAGCTCGGAGAGCTATTACCACAAAGCCTTAAAGGCTAACCACAAAGCTTTCAGAAAGCTAGAACAACCACTAAGGACTGGGAGCGACCCACAAATACTTAACTCAGAACTTCAATGGCGTCACCAGGAAGGCCCGTCTATCGTCTCGCTTGTACATAAGGTCTACGCCGGGCGTCGAAGACAGGTCGACAGTCAGGGCATCGGTCCGTCGCAGCCGTCAGGAGGCGGGAATCTTCGCAGGGAAAAACTTCGGGCCACTTATTTCGACAACAGGATCGATGAAGCGGGGTGCACCTTCCCTCGGAGATTTCACACGAAGTTCCTCACGATCATCAGGCTTTGGACCGGACCGGTACCGCTGAAGTCGCCCCACGTTGGGCGCCAACTGAAGGACTGGACTTTTTAACAGTACCAGCGGTGCCAGGGAACAACACCTATAACCTTCATGGGATACCTGTTTCGGCGCACAAACTACAGAGACACGGGACACTTCCTTCGGCGTCAAAGATTCAAGGTTTATTACTGCAGGGAACACAGAAGTCACGACAAGTACAACACGTGTAACTTGGGGAGACTGCTTCAAATTGGTTCTGTGGGTCGCTCCTTTTATACAAAATTAACTCATAGGACAACATGGTACACAACAGTTTACAACCTGGTTCCCATAATTATCCCTCAGAGGGGTCGCTTTGGTCACTTTGGTACACATAAGGTCCGGAACATAAGTGCGGAAACATTTGGCGGTTCCCAACTGTAAAAACCCATCTTCCCAACATTAGTGAATTCCAATCGGCAGTAAAACAGATCGAAATAGGGACAAAGACAGGTGCAGAAGGAGATGGAGACAGTGGGGAAATCGAAAAGGGTGTAAAAGGGGAGGTATCGGGAAACACGAGATACAGGCATCAAAGGGACGTGCCTAATGAGATGCACGGCTGAGACAATAAACCGGACGGCAAGATGAGCCTCGAGCGGGGCCATCTGCCTTACAGTATCATCCCCCTCATCGTAAAAGATATTTACAAAGAACATGTGTCTTCCACTAATATCTTGAGAATCCCAGGGTAACGAAGCGGACAGTGTCCGTTCGCTGGCTACTTGAGGGCAAGAGACAAAATGGATGCCGTATCTAAGATGGAACCCGTGGGTATAGATGAAAAACCCACATATCAAATGAACGGTTTAAGTTAGCACAGCGAAACTGCGTACACTTACTAAACTCGTCATTTACGGTTCTTAGATACCAGACTCGACCATATTCGTGCGAATCAAAAACATCACTTAAAATTGTCACGGAACCTCATGTTGCCTATCATTGATGCTACCCCACCCATTTGTGTCATGTTGCCTATCACTGGTGCCACCCCACCCATAGGGGCATGCTACGTATTACTGATGCCACCCCACCCATAGGGGCATGTTACCCTACCTCACTGCCACCCCCTCCATAGGGGCATGTTGACCACCACCACTGCCACCCCACCCATATATGTCATGTTGCCTATCACTGAGACCACCCCACCCATATGTGTTATGTTGCCTATCACTGATGCCACCCCACCCATATGTGTCATGTTGCCTATCACTGATGCCACCCCACCCATATGTGTCATGTTGCCTATCACTGATGGCACCCCACCCATAGGGGCATGTTGCCTATCACTGATGCTACCCCACCCATTTGTGTCATGTTGCCTATCACTGATGCCAACCCACCCATATGTGTCATGTTGCCTATCACTGATGCCACCCCACCCATATGTGTCATGTTGCCTATCACTGATGGCACCCCACCCATATGTGTCATGTTGCCTATCACTGATGGCACCCCACCCATAGGGGCATGTTGCCTATCACTGATGCCACCCCACCCATTTGTGTCATGTTGCCTATCACTGATGCCAACCCACCCATAGGGGCATGCTACATATTACTGATGCCACCCCACCCATAGGGGCATGTTACCTACCCTCACTGCCACCCCACCCATAGGGGCATGTTGACCACCACCACTGCCACCCCACCCATATGTGTCATGTTGCCTATCACTGAGGCCACCCCACCCATATGTGTCATGTTGCCCACCACCACTGCCACCCCACCCATAGGGACATGTTACCTATGACTGATGCCTACCCCACCCATATGTGTCATGTTGACGATCACTGATGCCACCCCACCCATAAGTGTCATGTTGCCTATCACTGATGCCACCCCAACCATATGTGTCATGTTGCCCCCCACCACTGCCACCCCACCCATAGCGGCATGTTACCTATCACTGATGCCACCCCACCCATAGGGGCATGTTACCCACCCCCACTGCCACCCCAGCCATAGGGGCATGTTACCTTTCACTGACGCCACCCAATCCATATGTGTCATGTTGCCTATCACTGATGGCACCCCACCCATAGGGGCATGTTGCCTATCATTGATGCTACCCCACCCATTTGTGTCATGTTGCCTATCACTGATGCCACCCCACCCATAGGGGCATGTTACCCTCCCTCACTGCCACCCTATCCATAGGGGCATGTTGACCACCACCACTGCCACCCCACCCATATATGTCATGTTGCCTATCACTGAGGCCACCCCACCCATATGTGTTATGTTGCCCACCACCACTGCCACACCACCCATAGGGGCATGTTACCTATCACTGATGCCACCCCACCCATATGTGTCATGTTGCCTATCACTGATGCCACCCCACCCATATGTGTCATGTTGCCTATCACTGATGGCACCCCACCCATAGGGGCATGTTGCCTATCACTGATGCTACCCCACCCATTTGTGTCATGTTGCCTATCACTGATGCCAACCCACCCATAGGGGCATGCTACATATTACTGATGCCACCCCACCCATAGGGGCATGTTACC
Organism: Lissotriton helveticus; assembly: GCF_964261635.1. Classification (NCBI taxonomy): domain Eukaryota; kingdom Metazoa; phylum Chordata; class Amphibia; order Caudata; family Salamandridae; genus Lissotriton; species Lissotriton helveticus. Next base: position 640,017,716 of record NC_136071.1, on the reverse strand, counting down.
CACCCTCACTGCCACCCCACCCATAGGGGCATGTTGACCACCACCACTGCCACCCCACCCATATGTGTCATGTTGCCTATCACTGAGGCCACCCCACCCATATGTGTCATGTTGCCCACCACCACTGCCACCCCACCCATAGGGACATGTTACCTATCACTGATGCCACCCCACCCATATGTGTCATGTTGCCTATCACTGATGCCACCCCATCCATAAGTGTCATGTTGCCTATCACTGATGCCACCCCAACCATATGTGTCATGTTGCCCCCCACCACTGCCACCCCACCCATAGCGGCATGTTACCTATCACTGATGCCACCCCACCCATAGGGTCATGTTACCCACCCCCACTGCCACCCCAGCCATAGGGGCATGTTACCTTTCACTGACGCCACCCAATCCATATGGGTCATGTTGCCTATCACTAGTGGAGAAGTGTGGCTCAATGGTTAGAGAGTGGAGAAGTGTGGCTCAATGGTTAGAGCAGGCAGACCTTGATGCAGAGCTCTGGCCAGGGACCAGGGTTCGATTCCCGCCTCGGCGGGTCTCTGGCTCATTAATTCCCCTGACTGGATATTCTCGCCTCAGTGCCTGTTCTGATCATGGGTCCCACGCTGCAACTCTGGGCAATAGCTTGCTTAGTCTCCACAACGGCCCCAAAAGCGCTGGGATGCCTGGCTGCACCTGGGGGTGCCCAGGAGTGGACATTTCCCAGGAAAGCCAGGAAGGGTTCCTAAGCGGTATACGGACAGCGCCGGGACACCTCCGGTGGAGGTAGCTGTGCGCTTTACAAATTCCGACATTTACATTTTATTTTTACTGATGCCACCCCACCCATATGTGTCATGTTGCCTATCACTGATGCCACCCCACCCATTTGTGTCATGTTGCCTATCACTGATGCCACCCCACCCATAGGGGCATGTTACCAATCACTGATGCCACACCACCCATAGGGGCATGTTACCCACCCTCACTGCCACCCCACCCATAGGGGCATGTTACCTATCACTGATGCCACCCCACCCATAGTGGCATGTTGCCCACCACCACTGCCAACCCACCCATAGTGTCATGGTACCTATCACTGATGCCAACCCACCCATGTGTCATGTTGACCACCACCACTGCCACCCCACCCATATGTGTCATGTTGTCCACCACCACTGCCACCCCACCTATAAGGGCATATTACCTATCACTGACGCCACCCAGCCCATATGTGTCATGTTGCCTATCACTGATAGCACCCCACCCATAGGGGCATGTTGCCTATCACTGATAGCACCCCACCCATAGGGGCATGTTACCTGTCACTGATGCCACCCCACCCATATGTGTCATGTTGACCACCACCACTTCCACCCCACCCATATGTGTCATGTTGCCTATCACTGAGGCCACCCCACCCATATGTGTCATGTTGCCCACCTCCACTGCCACCCCACCCATAGGGGCATGTTGCCTATCACTGATGCCACCCCACCCATATGTGTCATGTTGCCTACCACTGATGCCACCCCGCCTATATGTGTCATGTGGCCTAGCACTGATGCCACCTAATCCATATGTGTCCTGTTGCCTATCACTGATGCCACCCCACCCATATGTGTCATGTTACCTATCACTGATGCCACCCCACCCATATGTGTCATGTTGCCTATCACTGATGCCACCCCACCCATATGTGTCATGTTGATCACCACCACTGCCACCCCACCCATAGGAGCATGTTACCTATCACTGACGCCACCAAACCCATATGTGTCATGTTGCCTATCATTGATGGCACCCCACCCATAGGGGCATGTTGCCTACCACTGATGCCACCCCACCCATTTGTGTCATGTTGCCCTTCACTGATGCCACCCCACCCATAGGGGCACGTTACCTATCACTGATGCCACCCCACCCATATGTGTCATGTTGCCTATCACTGATGCCACCCCACCCATATGTGTCATGTTGCCTATCACTGATGGCACCCCACCCATAGGGGCATGTTGCCTATCATTGATGCTACCCCACCCATTTGTGTCATGTTGCCTATCACTGGTGCCACCCCACCCATAGGGGCACTCTACATATTACTGATGCCACCCCACCCATAGGGGCATGTTACCCTCCCTCACTGCCACCCCATCCATAGGGGCATGTCGACCACCACCACTGCCACCCCACCCATATGTGTCATGTTGCCTATCACTGAGGCCACCCCACCCATATGTGTCATGTTACCCACCACCACTGCCACACCACCCATAGGGGCATGTTACCTATCACTGATGCCACCCCACCCATATGTGTCATGTTGCCTATCACTGATGCCACCCCACCCATAAGTGTCATGTTACCTATCACTTATGCCACCCCACCCATAGTGGCATGTTGCCCACCACCACTGCCAACCCACCCATAGTGTCATGGTACCTATCACTGATGCCAACCCACCCATGTGTCATGTTGACCACCACCACTGCCACCCCACCCATATGTGTCATGTTGCCCACCACCACTGCCACCCCACCTATAGGGGCATATTACCTATCACTGACGCCACCCAGCCCATATGTGTCATGTTGCCTATCACTGATAGCACCCCACCCATAGGGGCATGTTGCCTATCACTGATAGCACCCCACCCATAGGGGCATGTTACCTGTCACTGATGCCACCCCACCCATATGTGTCATGTTGACCACCACCACTTCCACCCCAACCATATGTGTCATGTTGCCTATCACTGAGGCCACCCCACCCATATGTGTCATGTTGCCCACCTCCACTGTCACCCCACCCATAGGGGCATGTTGCCTATCACTGATGCCACCCCACCCATATGTGTCATGTTACCTACCACTGATGCCACCCCGCCTATATGTGTCATGTGGCCTAGCACAGATGCCACCCCATCCATATGTGTCATGTTGCCTATCACTGATGCCACCCCACCCATATGTGTCATGTTACCTATCACTGATGCCACCCCACCCATATGTGTCATGTTGCCTATCACTGATGCCACCCCACCCATATGTGTCATGTTGGTCACCACCACTGCCACCCCACCCATAGGAGCATGTTACCTATCACTGACGCCACCAAACCCATATGTGTCATGTTGCCTATCATTGATGGCACCCCACCAATAGGGGCATGTTGCCTACCACTGATGCCACCCCACCCATTTGTGTCATGTTGCCCTTCACTGATGCCACCCCATCCATAGTGGCACGTTACCTATCACTGATGCCACCCCACCGATATGTGTCATGTTGACTATCACTGATGGCACCCCACCCATAGGGGCATGTTGCCTATCATTGATGCTACCCCACCCATTTGTGTCATGTTGCCTATCACTGGTGCCACCCCACCCATAGGGGCATGCTACGTATTACTGATGCCACGCCACCCATAGGGGCATGTTACCCTCCCTCACTGCCACCCCATCCATAGGGGCATGTTGACCACCACCACTGCCACCCCACCCATATATGTCATGTTGCCTATCACTGAGGCCACCCCACCCATATGTGTTATGTTGCCTATCACTGATGCCACCCCACCCATATGTGTCATGTTGCCTATCACTGATGGCACCCCACCCATAGGGGCATGTTGCCTATCACTGATGCTACCCCACCCATTTGTGTCATGTTGCCTATCACTGATGCCAACCCACCCATAGGGGCATGCTACATATTACTGATGCCACCCCACCCATAGGGGCATGTTACCCACCCTCACTGCCACCCCACCCATAGGGGCATGTTGACCACCACCACTGCCACCCCACCCATATGTGTCATGTTGCCTATCACTGAGGCCACCCCACCCATATGTGTCTCGTTGCCCACCACCACTGCCACCCCACCCATAGGGACATGTTACCTATCACTGATGCCACCCCACCCATATGTGTCATGTTGCCTATCACTGATGCCACCCCACCCATATGTGTCATGTTGGTCACCACCACTGCCACCCCACCCATAGGAGCATGTTACCTATCACTGACGCCACCAAACCCATATGTGTCATGTTGCCTATCATTGATGGCACCCCACCAATAGGGGCATGTTGCCTACCACTGATGCCACCCCACCCATTTGTGTCATGTTGCCCTTCACTGATGCCACCCCATCCATAGTGGCACGTTACCTATCACTGATGCCACCCCACCCATATGTGTCATGTTGCCTATCACTGATGGCACCCCACCCATAGGGGCATGTTGCCTATCATTGATGCTACCCCACCCATTTGTGTCATGTTGCCTATCACTGGTGCCACCCCACCCATAGGGGCATGCTACGTATTACTGATGCCACCCCACCCATAGGGGCATGTTACCCTCCCTCACTGCCACCCCATCCATAGGGGCATGTTGCCCACCACCACTGCCACACCACCCATAGGGGCATGTTACCTATCACTGATGCCACCCCACCCATATGTGTCATGTTGCCTATCACTGATGCCACCCCACCCATATGTGTCATGTTGCCTATCACTGATGGCACCCCACCCATAGGGGCATGTTGCCTATCACTGATGCTACCCCACCCATTTGTGTCATGTTGCCTATCACTGATGCCAACCCACCCATAGGGGCATGCTACATATTACTGATGCCACCCCACCCATAGGGGCATGTTACCCACCCTCACTGCCACCCCACCCATAGGGGCATGTTGACCACCACCACTGCCACCCCACCCATATGTGTCATGTTGCCTATCACTGAGGCCACCCCACCCATATGTGTCATGTTGCCCACCACCACTGCCACCCCACCCATAGGGACATGTTACCTATGACTGATGCCTACCCCACCCATATGTGTCATGTTGCCGATCACTGATGCCACCCCACCCATAAGTGTCATGTTGCCTATCACTGATGCCACCCCAACCATATGTGTCATGTTGCCCCCCACCACTGCCACCCCACCCATAGCGGCATGTTACCTATCACTGATGCCACCCCACCCATAGGGGCATGTTACCCACCCCCACTGCCACCCCAGCCATAGGGGCATGTTACCTTTCACTGACGCCACCCAATCCATATGTGTCATGTTGCCTATCACTAATGCCACCCCACCCATATGTGTCATGTTGCCTATCACTGATGCCACCCCACCCATTTGTGTCATGTTGCCTATCACTGATGCCACCCCACCCATAGGGGCATGTTACCAATCACTGATGCCACACCACCCATAGGGGCATGTTACCCACCCTCACTGCCACCCCACCCATAGGGGCATGTTACCTATCACTGATGCCACCCCACCCATAGTGGCATGTTGCCCACCACCACTGCCAACCCACCCATAGTGTCATGGTACCTATCACTGATGCCAACCCACCCATGTGTCATGTTGACCACCACCACTGCCACCCCACCCATATGTGTCATGTTGCCCACCACCACTGCCACCCCACCTATAGGGGCATATTACCTATCACTGACGCCACCCAGCCCATATGTGTCATGTTGCCTATCACTGATAGCACCCCACCCATAGGGGCATGTTGCCTATCACTGATAGCACCCCACCCATAGGGGCATGTTACCTGTCACTGATGCCACCCCACCCATTTGTGTCATGTTGACCACCACCACTTCCACCCCAACCATATGTGTCATGTTGCCTATCACTGAGGCCACCCCACCCATATGTGTCATGTTGCCCACCTCCACTGTCACCCCACCCATAGGGGCATGTTGCCTATCACTGATGCCACCCCACCCATATGTGTCATGTTGCCTACCACTGATGCCACCCCGCCTATATGTGTCATGTGGCCTAGCACTGATGCCACCCCATCCATATGTGTCATGTTGCCTATCACTGATGCCACCCCACCCATATGTGTCATGTTACCTATCACTGATGCCACCCCACCCATATGTGTCATGTTGCCTATCACTGATGCCACCCCACCCATATGTGTCATGTTACCTATCACTGATGCCACCCCACCCATATGTGTCATGTTGCCTATCACTGATGCCACCCCACCCATATGTGTCATGTTGGTCACCACCACTGCCACCCCACCCATAGGAGCATGTTACCTATCACTGACGCCACCAAACCCATATGTGTCATGTTGCCTATCATTGATGGCACCCCACCAAAGGGGCATGTTGCCTACCACTGATGCCACCCCACCCATTTGTGTCATGTTGCCCTTCACTGATGCCACCCCATCCATAGTGGCACGTTACCTATCACTGATGCCACCCCACCCATATGTGTCATGTTGCCTATCACTGATGGCACCCCACCCATAGGGGCATGTTGCCTATCATTGATGCTACCCCACCCATTTGTGTCATGTTGCCTATCACTGATGCCACCCCACCCATAGGGGCATGTTACCCTCCCTCACTGCCACCCTATCCATAGGGGCATGTTGACCACCACCACTGCCACCCCACCCATATATGTCATGTTGCCTATCACTGAGGCCACCCCACCCATATGTGTTATGTTGCCCACCACCACTGCCACACCACCCATAGGGGCATGTTACCTATCACTGATGCCACCCCACCCATATGTGTCATGTTGCCTATCACTGATGCCACCCCACCCATATGTGTCATGTTGCCTATCACTGATGGCACCCCACCCATAGGGGCATGTTGCCTATCACTGATGCTACCCCACCCATTTGCGTCATGTTGCCTATCACTGATGCCAACCCACCCATAGGGGCATGCTACATATTACTGATGCCACCCCACCCATAGGGGCATGTTACCCACCCTCACTGCCACCCCACCCATAGGGGCATGTTGACCACCACCACTGCCACCCCACCCATATGTGTCATGTTGCCTATCACTGAGGCCACCCCACCCATATGTGTCATGTTGCCCACCACCACTGCCACCCCACCCATAGGGACATGTTACCTATCACTGATGCCACCCCACCCATATGTGTCATGTTGCCTATCACTGATGCCACCCCACCCATAAGTGTCATGTTGCCTATCACTGATGCCACCCCAACCATATGTGTCATGTTGCCCCCCACCACTGCCACCCCACCCATAGCGGCATGTTACCTATCACTGATGCCACCCCACCCATAGGGGCATGTTACCCACCCCCACTGCCACCCCAGCCATAGGGGCATGTTACCTTTCACTGACGCCACCCAATCCATATGTGTCATGTTGCCTATCACTGATGCCACCCCACCCATATGTGTCATGTTGCCTATCACTGATGCCACCCCACCCATTTGTGTCATGTTGCCTATCACTGATGCCACCCCACCCATAGGGGCATGTTACCAATCACTGATGCCACACCACCCATAGGGGCATGTTACCCACCCTCACTGCCACCCCACCCATAGGGGCATGTTACCTATCACTGATGCCACCCCACCCATAGTGGCATGTTGCCCACCACCACTGCCAACCCACCCATAGTGTCATGGTACCTATCACTGATGTCAACCCACCCATGTGTCATGTTGACCACCACCACTGCCACCCCACCCATATGTGTCATGTTGTCCACCACCACTGCCACCCCACCTATAGGGGCATATTACCTATCACTGACGCCACCCAGCCCATATGTGTCATGTTGCCTATCACTGATAGCACCCCACCCATAGGGGCATGTTGCCTATCACTGATAGCACCCCACCCATAGGGGCATGTTACCTGTCACTGATGCCACCCCACCCATATGTGTCATGTTGACCACCACCACTTCCACCCCACCCATATGTGTCATGTTGCCTATCACTGAGGCCACCCCACCCATATGTGTCATGTTGCCCACCTCCACTGCCACCCCACCCATAGGGGCATGTTGCCTATCACTGATGCCACCCCACCCATATGTGTCATGTTGCCTACCACTGATGCCACCCCGCCTATATGTGTCATGTGGCCTAGCACTGATGCCACCCCATCCATATGTGTCCTGTTGCCTATCACTGATGCCACCCCACCCATATGTGTCATGTTACCTATCACTGATGCCACCCCACCCATATGTGTCATGTTGCCTATCACTGATGCCACCCCACCCATATGTGTCATGTTGATCACCACCACTGCCACCCCACCCATAGGAGCATGTTACCTATCACTGACGCCACCAAACCCATATGTGTCATGTTGCCTATCATTGATGGCACCCCACCCATAGGGGCATGTTGCCTACCACTGATGCCACCCCACCCATTTGTGTCATGTTGCCCTTCACTAATGCCACCCCACCCATAGGGGCACGTTACCTATCACTGATGCCACCCCACCCATATGTGTCATGTTGCCTATCACTGATGCCACCCCACCCATATGTGTCATGTTGCCTATCACTGATGGCACCCCACCCATAGGGGCATGTTGCCTATCATTGATGCTACCCCACCCATTTGTGTCATGTTGCCTATCACTGGTGCCACCCCACCCATAGGGGCACTCTACATATTACTGATGCCACCCCACCCATAGGGGCATGTTACCCTCCCTCACTGCCACCCCATCCATAGGGGCATGTCGACCACCACCACTGCCACCCCACCCATATGTGTCATGTTGCCTATCACTGAGGCCACCCCACCCATATGTGTCATGTTGCCCACCACCACTGCCACACCACCCATAGGGGCATGTTACCTATCACTGATGCCACCCCACCCATATGTGTCATGTTGCCTATCACTGATGCCACCCCACCCATAAGTGTCATGTTGCCTATCAATGATGCCACCCCAACCATATGTGTCATGTTGCCCCCCACCACTGCCACCCCACCCATAGGGGCATGTTACCCACCCCCACTGCCACCCCACCCATAGGGGCATGTTGCCTATCACTGATGCCACCCCGCCCATATGTGTCATGTTGACCACCACCACTGCCATCCCACCCATAGGGGCATGTTACCTATCACTGATGCCAGCCCACCCAGAGGGGCATGTTTGCCACCCCCACTGCCACCCCACCAATAGGGTCATGTTACCTATCACTGATGCCACCCCACCTATGTGTCTTGTTGTCCACCACCACTGACACACCACCAATATGTGTCATGTTTCCCACCACCACTGCCACCCCAGCCATAGGGGCATGTTACCTTTCACTGATGCCACCCAACCCATATTAGTCATGTTACCTATCACTGATGCCACCCCACCTATATGTATAATGTTGCCTATCACTGATGCCACCCCATCCATTAGTGTCATGTTGCCTATCACTGATGCCACCCCACCCATAGGGGCATGTTACCAATCACTGATGCCACACCACCCATAGGGGCATGTTACCCACCCTCACTGCCACCCTACCCATAGGGGCATGTTACCTATCACTGATGCCACCCCACCCATAGGAGCATGTTGCCCACCACCACTGCCCCCCCACCCATAGGGTCATGTTACCTATCACTGATGCCACCCCATCCATGTGTCATGTTGACCACCACCACTGCCATCCCACCCACATGTGTCATGTTGCCCACCACCATTGCCACCCCACCTATAGGGGCATGTGACCTATCACTGACGCCACCCAACCCATATGTGTCATGTTGCCTATCACTGATGGTACCCCACCCATAGGGTCATGTTGCCTATCACTGATGCCACCCCACCCATGTGTGTCATGTTGCCTATCACTGATGACACCCCACCCATAGGGGCATGTTACCTATCACTGATGCCATCCCACCCATAGGGGCATGTTACCCACCCTCACTGCCACCCCACCCATAGGGGCATGTTACCTATCACTGATGCCACCCCACCCATATGTGTCATGTTGTTCACCACCACTGTCATCCCACCCATATGTGTCATGTTGCCTATCACTGATGCCACCTCACCCACATGTGTCATGTTGACCACCACCACTGCCACCCCACCCATATGTGTCAAGTTGCCTATCACTGATGCCACCCCGCCCATATGTGTCATGTTGCCTATCACTGATGCCACCCCACCCATTTGTGTCATGTTGCCCTTCACTGATGCCACCCCATCCATAGTGGCACGTTACCTATCACTGATGCCACCCCACCCATATGTGTCATGTTGACTATCACTGATGGCACCCCACCCATAGGGGCATGTTGCCTATCATTGATGCTACCCCACCCATTTGTGTCATGTTGCCTATCACTGGTGCCACCCCACCCATAGGGGCATGCTACGTATTACTGATGCCACCCCACCCATAGGGGCATGTTACCCTCCCTCACTGCCACCCCATCCATAGGGGCATGTTGACCACCACCACTGCCACCCCACCCATATATGTCATGTTGCCTATCACTGAGGCCACCCCACCCATATGTGTTATGTTGCCTATCACTGATGCCACCCCACCCATATGTGTCATGTTGCCTATCACTGATGGCACCCCACCCATAGGGGCATGTTGCCTATCACTGATGCTACCCCACCCATTTGTGTCATGTTGCCTATCACTGATGCCAACCCACCCATAGGGGCATGCTACATATTACTGATGCCACCCCACCCATAGGGGCATGTTACCAACCCTCACTGCCACCCCACCCATAGGGGCATGTTGACCACCACCACTGCCACCCCACCCATATGTGTCATGTTGCCTATCACTGAGGCCACCCCACCCATATGTGTCATGTTGCCCACCACCACTGCCACCCCACCCATAGGGACATGTTACCTATCACTGATGCCACCCCACCCATATGTGTCATGTTGCCTATCACTGATGCCACCCCACCCATATGTGTCATGTTGGTCACCACCACTGCCACCCCACCCATAGGAGCATGTTACCTATCACTGACGCCACCAAACCCATATGTGTCATGTTGCCTATCATTGATGGCACCCCACCAATAGGGGCATGTTTCCTACCACTGATGCCACCCCACCCATTTGTGTCATGTTGCCCTTCACTGATGCCACCCCATCCATAGTGGCACGTTACCTATCACTGATGCCACCCCACCCATATGTGTCATGTTGCCTATCACTGATGGCACCCCACCCATAGGGGCATGTTGCCTATCATTGATGCTACCCCACCCATTTGTGTCATGTTGCCTATCACTGGTGCCACCCCACCCATAGGGGCATGCTACGTATTACTGATGCCACCCCACCCATTGGGGCATGTTACCCTCCCTCACTGCCACCCCATCCATAGGGGCATGTTGCCCACCACCACTGCCACACCACCCATAGGGGCATGTTACCTATCACTGATGCCACCCCACCCATATGTGTCATGTTGCCTATCACTGATGCCACCCCACCCATATGTGTCATGTTGCCTATCACTGATGGCACCCCACCCATAGGGGCATGTTGCCTATCACTGATGCTACCCCACCCATTTGTGTCATGTTGCCTATCACTGATGCCACCCCACCCATATGTGTCATGTTGGTCACCACCACTGCCACCCCACCCATAGGAGCATGTTACCTATCACTGACGCCACCAAACCCATATGTGTCATGTTGCCTATCATTGATGGCACCCCACCAATAGGGGCATGTTTCCTACCACTGATGCCACCCCACCCATTTGTGTCATGTTGCCCTTCACTGATGCCACCCCATCCATAGTGGCACGTTACCTATCACTGATGCCACCCCACCCATATGTGTCATGTTGCCTATCACTGATGGCACCCCACCCATAGGGGCATGTTGCCTATCATTGATGCTACCCCACCCATTTGTGTCATGTTGCCTATCACTGGTGCCACCCCACCCATAGGGGCATGCTACGTATTACTGATGCCACCCCACCCATTGGGGCATGTTACCCTCCCTCACTGCCACCCCATCCATAGGGGCATGTTGCCCACCACCACTGCCACACCACCCATAGGGGCATCTTACCTATCACTGATGCCACCCCACCCATATGTGTCATGTTGCCTATCACTGATGCCACCCCACCCATATGTGTCATGTTGCCTATCACTGATGGCACCCCACCCATAGGGGCATGTTGCCTATCACTGATGCTACCCCACCCATTTGTGTCATGTTGCCTATCACTGATGCCACCCCACCCATAAGTGTCATGTTGCCTATCAATGATGCCACCCCAACCATATGTGTCATGTTGCCCCCCACCACTGCCACCCCACCCATAGGGGCATGTTACCCACCCCCACTGCCACCCCACCCATAGGGGCATGTTGCCTATCACTGATGCCACCCCGCCCATATGTGTCATGTTGACCACCACCACTGCCATCCCACCCATAGGGGCATGTTACCTATCACTGATGCCAGCCCACCCAGAGGGGCATGTTTGCCACCCCCACTGCCACCCCACCAATAGGGTCATGTTACCTATCACTGATGCCACCCCACCTATGTGTCTTGTTGTCCACCACCACTGACACACCACCAATATGTGTCATGTTTCCCACCACCACTGCCACCCCAGCCATAGGGGCATGTTACCTTTCACTGATGCCACCCAACCCATATTAGTCATGTTACCTATCACTGATGCCACCCCACCTATATGTATAATGTTGCCTATCACTGATGCCACCCCATCCATTAGTGTCATGTTGCCTATCACTGATGTCACCCCACCCATAGGGGCATGTTACCAATCACTGATGCCACACCACCCATAGGGGCATGTTACCCACCCTCACTGCCACCCTACCCATAGGGGCATGTTACCTATCACTGATGCCACCCCACCCATAGGAGCATGTTGCCCACCACCACTGCCCCCCCACCCATAGGGTCATGTTACCTATCACTGATGCCACCCCATCCATGTGTCATGTTGACCACCACCACTGCCATCCCACCCACATGTGTCATGTTGCCCACCACCATTGCCACCCCACCTATAGGGGCATGTGACCTATCACTGACGCCACCCAACCCATATGTGTCATGTTGCCTATCACTGATGGTACCCCACCCATAGGGTCATGTTGCCTATCACTGATGCCACCCCACCCATGTGTGTCATGTTGCCTATCACTGATGACACCCCACCCATAGGGGCATGTTACCTATCACTGATGCCATCCCACCCATAGGGGCATGTTACCCACCCTCACTGCCACCCCACCCATAGGGGCATGTTACCTATCACTGATGCCACCCCACCCATATGTGTCATGTTGTTCACCACCACTGTCATCCCACCCATATGTGTCATGTTGCCTATCACTGATGCCACCTCACCCACATGTGTCATGTTGACCACCACCACTGCCACCCCATCCATATGTGTCAAGTTGCCTATCACTGATGCCACCCCGCCCATATGTGTCATGTTGCCTATCACTGATGCCACCCCACCCGTATGTGTCATGTTGCCCACCACCACTGCCACCCCACCCATAGGGGCATGTTACCTATCACTGATGCCACCCCACCCATAGGGGCATGTTGCCTATCAATACTACCTCACCCACCCATAGGGTCAGTGTGGCAGACAATATTGACACTCCCACCCATAGGGAGGATGATGCAACACACATCATCAAATATCAACCACAGGTATATAAACCAAATACATTTCACAACAACATCATGCCAACAGTTTGTAGTGCCTGAAAAATACCCCCAACAGTGATTTTGATTCATGACACACAAAGTAACTATCATCACATGTGTGAACAACACCAGAGTGTGGGCTACACAAGTCAAGCTTTCAAATAGCACTGGGCCAATGTGTGAAAACACCCCATCAGTGTGTACATCCAATGGACATAGCAGCACATGCCAAACAGTATGTATGATTCCTGGGCATGTCAGCACAACACCCGTACAGTCAACCTTCATCTACCACCCAATGTAGGCACTGGTGACATACGCCTGGGTACTGTATTGCCGCTTAAGTTACCTGCACATAGACAATACATATGTCTAAAAAGTTGCACAGAGGACACAGTTGACTTTACACCAATGATGGCCACATCTGCATGTACAGTGGAAATGGCACAACAGTCAGGAAAACTGTCAAATTGGACATTGTGAAGCACATCATATGTGCATGGGTGCAAGCCACAGATGTGGCTATGCCAATGATATGTTACCATCCCTGTGCTAAATTAGTTAATCATTAAACACCCACTCAGCTGCAAAGTATGACATGGATACCAACCTGAACAGGAAACACATCTCATGGGCCACATGGAGTACACCACATCAACACTTCAGCAACAGACATTTGTAAATCCTGCATCATCACACCAAGGTCAGGATCAACAAAATGTACAGCTAAATCAAATGCACAAGGAGAACAAAAAATGCTTTAATGAGCAATCTGCCATCTGGAAGTGGAAATCAACAATGAAACGTAGTCCAATGTCCTTTTGAAAATCCAAAGTCCAATGATGGTGTGAGTGACACCTGTCACCCATTGCTTGCCTGCACTGATAAGGACTGGGGAAATGCACTCTGAGGGGCATAGATGGGGCAGGCCAGGATCAGGGCTCAGCAGGAGGAGGTGCTAGGTGCCGGAGAGTCAGTGGCAACTGCAGTGGAGGGGTCTGACATGGGTTGTGCCGTCACAACTGTGGGGCACAAGTCTGATGAGGTGGGTGCTGGAACCACTGCAGTGGGCAGGTCAGGTGTAGTGGACATGGTCCCCACTGCAGTGCCCATGTCAGACTGGATGGGCGTGGACTCCACTGCAGTGCCTAACCCCATGGGAGTGGAAAGGGGTGCAGGTTGGCAGGACAGCTGGGGGGACACGCTCCCCACAGTAGTTGCAGCAACAGACTGACTGGTGGTGGTGTCAGTGGAAGAGCAAGTGGCAGGAGGGGAGGGCCTGAACATTTTGGGGATGATGTATCTGTGGGTGGAGAAACCTGGGACAGGGAGTGGCAGGGATCTGTGGTGTGCTGACCTGGGGGATGGAGGAAGGAGACGGTGCAGTGGAGCTGGGGTGTGGGGGTGGGGTCTTGCTGTTCCGGGTGCGGGGTGACTTGCGGGTGGGGGCCTCAGTCTGCCTGCACTTGGGGGAGGGTGTACGGATGTGAGGGGCACTCTTTTCTGAGTGTGGGGACTTCCCCTTACCCCTGTAGTCAGGATCTGATGGATCTGAGGGGAAGAGGCCTAGGTCACACAGGAAGACCTTCTTAGGAGATGGGGTTGCAGGTGAGGCAAGGGAAGGGCTCTTGGAGGGAGAGGGATCTGAGGACTGAGGAGTGGTTGGGGATGCCTGTGTGTGTGTATGTGACCCATCCCCTGTGTGTGTGGTATCAGTCCCATGACTTTGCTTGCGTGCACGTCTAGACTTATGGTTGGGTGATTGTGTGCTGTCTGTGTCTGTGTGTTTGGGTGACCGTGCAGGTGTGTGTGTGCTGGGGACAGGTAGGGTGCTAGGAGGAGTTGTTTGGGCTGAGGCTGAAGGGGACAGGCACTTCTGGAGGAGGGATACTGCTGCCGTCAGTGACTTATTGGTCCTCTGTAGGGGAGACATGCCAGATGAGATGCCCTCCATGAACGACACCAGTTGTGTCAACAGACTGGTATGTGCATGGAGGAGACTCAGCATTGATGTCTGCCCTACATGGATCTGTTTAAGCAGGTCCACATTCTCCACACTCAGGGTAGCAGGGGACACAGGGGCAGGGGGTGCAGTGCCTGACAGGAAGGAGACATGCTCCCGAACACAGGAGCTGCCACGGACCTCTGGGATGGGAGCCGAGGGGAGGGTGGTGGTGGTGGTGGCGGGGACAGCCTCACTATCCGTGGTTTCCTGGTTGCTGACACCCGACCCCACAAGGGAGTCATCCTCTGAGCTGCTGTGGTCCTCCGCTGAGGCTGATGGTGCTGAGGACTCCTCGGTGTGGCTCCCCTCAACCTCCGTGCCACTGGGTCCCTCAGACTCCTCAGTCGCTGGCCCAGGCTGGCTCTGCGGCTCCTCCTGTTCCATGGCACTGTCTCCTGTGTCCGTGGATGCATCTGCATATAAGTAGGAAAAGAACAACCACATTAGTTGCCTGCACTGACAGCACACACCACTGTAAATATAGCACATTACAGGGCATGCACTTGCATCCTTAGCTGATATTTGCTCAAAATGCCCTCACAGGTGTACATAGAGCAATAGCCATTCTGAACATCAACCATGGCACCCATATCTCTCCAGGACCTGTACCCATATGTCTGTTGCATGCTGGCTGATAATACCCTAAAGTGCACACATGCACCACATACACAGTTGTTGTACATGCAAATGACCATGTAGAAGTTCATTACTCTAAACATACATCACATCACATCACAATCACTCAGTACAGGTGTCAGGATGAATGTATGCCCAGAGTCACATTTCACAATCTTGTGATGCCTAGCAGCACAACACACAATGATGTCCTTACGTCCTGAATGTTAATGACACAATGGGGTGCATGGAGCACCTCTGACTCCAATGCAGGATCCCTCTTCTCAAGTCAATGCCCTGGCACAGACATGCATGGTAAGTCAGTCTTCACTGTCACGTGTCACGGGGCAATGTATCGGGACATCAGCCTGCAATGCGTCACATTCATAGGTCGGGCCCATACCAAACTCTGCAGCTGACAAGTGCTCCACTCTATCCCCTGCCACACACTGTTCTTGAACTATGATGAATCTACATCTCTCAAATCTTACATATGAGTGACTGCAAACACAACTACGTGAATATGAGCACCTCACAGTCTTCTGACAATGACACACAGCTGCGAGAAAGTCACTCTGGCATACAACATTGTGCACATTCAACTGACCACACCCCTATATGTTGCACAGGTACGATCACCATTGTCACAACTCAGATGTCCTGCTGACAATAAAATCCTCAACACACCAGTTGTTACAAAAAGGAAGCCCCAACACAATGACATTGTGTCAGACACCTGATGGCACATTTCAGGAAGCACAATCAGTAGGTCCATACACTTGAGTGTGAGTAGAGACACTCCCAATGCTGTGGAGTGGGCATGACTGACCAGGTAAACCTAAAACAGTGTATTGGCCTGGACAGTAGGCAGGTGTCTGGGCAAGTGTGACATACTACCTGATGCATATGCATGTTTTAAGAACCCCATCACACATGTTGTGACCCAGACCAGCAATCTGAACACATGAAAGGCACACACAGAACACATGTCAGAGACCAGGCATAGTGCAAAGAATAGACCCACCCACGATGCACACATCAGAGTCCCAGTAACATATGCTGTGCAGGACCCTCAGCATAGCTGAATGAAGGGACACAGTGCCCAAGTTAAAAAAGTCACAGACTGTAGGGGCCACAACTGTGGATCAGATGAGGAGTGTGACTTACACAATTGAGGGACATGAGTCCTGGACTCCAAGACCAACATCATGTGGGAGTATGACCAGGCCAAAAGACTGCAAATGGCATGTCAGACAAGTTTACAGATCAGGCATGGACTTACCCCCTCCTTGCTGCTGTCTGGCCTTCAGTTGCCCATCCATGTCCGGGAAGACCACCGCCAGAATCCTGAGCATGTGGGGGGTCAGGGTCCGGTGTCCACCCCTACTGCAAGGAGGCGACAGCTTCAGCTGGACCCTGGCGATCCTCCGGGTCCAGCCACGTAGGTCCTTCCACCTCTTCTGGCAGTTGCCGATCCGGCGCTTGTAGACCGCTACTGATCGCACTGCCCGGGCGATGGTCAGCCAGATTTGTTGCTTCTGGTGGGCATCAACCTGTGAGGATGACAAAGTGAAGAGGACATTACCACACATGCCACATAATTGTGCTGCATACAGTTGAGTATACATGTAGTCATCACAAAGCTAAAAGAGGTACACCGTGAGCTGCTGTGTTGTGTTTTTTTCCGCACTTCTCTTTGCCAAAGCGCCGGGACACCCCTAGGGGTAGCCGTGCGCTATAAAAGAGACCTAAACATAACATAACATAACATAACACAGGTAGTGCACCCATATGAATGTGCATTTGTGCTGTAGGTCAGACATGGCAACACTGGCTAGGAATTTAAGGCTAGCACTCCTGCACTACTGCAGCAGGACGCCTGCTCATCACATGTACCCACTTAAAAAGGTAGCTGAAAGTACTCAGTGCATATGCCTCACACTGCTGGGCACACTTCTATTACTTATTGTCAGATAACTTGTATAAAATGATAGGCAGTGGACTGCACACTCACCTGCTCCCCTGGTTTCCCATCCAGCTTGCTGTACTCTGGGAGGACCCCATCCAGCAGGGCCTGGTTCTCCTCCTCAGTTAATGTTGGGGCTCTCTCCAAAGTATGTGTAATTGCAGGATCCAGAGGAAGCACAGACAGCAGCAGCAGTGGATTTGGGAAAGTGGTCCTGTAGCATGTAGTGCAGGCAAGTGAGCTCCAGCCTTAAATCAGTGCTGCAGAGGCAGATTCTGTGACATTTCCCCTCACTGATAGGCCAGACACGGTTGCATTCTATGAATCTGTCCAATCCATAGAAATGTAGGACTCCTACACGTCTTCCGCCTCGTTCAAATCACTCACCTTCAGGATGCCCTAGGATTGCAACATTGTTGTACACATCCAACTGTATTTCCAGTGCACGACTCGAAAGTTCTTTCAATTTGTGTCCATCTCCATGACAGCCCATTGCCAATGAGTGCGCACGGCTCGGTAAACTGACTATCCGACGGGTATTTTTTTAACAAGACGCATCTGTCTGGATACAATTCTATGGGCTATGCATGCGCATAGCTCGGTCCATGCCTGTACGGCGTGTCTGCAAACAAGTCAGTCGTTTCGGATCACATTGGTGTGACTTGCGTACGGTTTAAACACAGATTTAAGTGCCATGGCCACACCTTCAACACCGCAGCATGTCCCACACTGCATCCCATGGCATGTAAGGCTGTATCACCTGTGTGTGTATGCAACATTTCTATCCTTCAACGGCACTTAGGTCAAGCCAGTCCCAGGCTGGGCAGGGCTTCATGGGGACAGATTAATTTTGGTGTGGTGCACCTCACAAATGTAATTTCAAAGTGTTGGCTTATGGCCATGAGTAATGGACACAGTACCAGTATGGAGATGTGTATGAGCTGTCACATACACCATGAGTACAGGGTTGCATGTCATGGACGTCACAGCCAGACCCATGGCTGCAATCATGATCTACCCACACAGTCTGTGTGCATGTTGTGTCTCTGATGTTTGTGGTTCAATGTGCCCAATGTGAGATGTCCACCATGTGCCTTGTGCATGCAATTCCATGCTGTGTGCGTGTGTAAGGGGCATCCATGTATGGCCTGCAGGGACCACAGGGGCCACTAACTGAGTGACTCATTATTGGTTGTGCGATGTCCATGATACAACATGTCATTCCAGTGCACATGTGGAAATACAGGGACCATGGCTATTTCCCTGACATGAAGTTGTGATGCCTGTGAAACATCAGTCCTCCCTTGTCACTGTGTTGTGTGTTTTGAACATGACAGCAGTCTATGGGTACTGTGTCACAGCCCAATGATTTGCCATTGCACCCCAAGTAACTCATGTACACATGTGTGATTTATATGTGAGATGATGGGCATGAAGGTGACATAGGTGTCCATAACTAAGCGGACACACCTTAGTTAATTGTAAATAGCTATGATGTATAATGTGATTTTTTGCAAGGTGAATGCCACATGGGTAGCTGAATATACGATGTTACTTTGCTCATCTCTGTACTGCAGGGCCCCAGCAGTCCATAGACCGTTCCCTGACCTCGAGACCATGGAGGAACGTGACAGCATCCGACGGTACCACTTCACCAGGAGCATGATCAATGAGTTGGCAGAGCAGTTGGCACCAAATCTGCTACCTGGCCGCACATACCCAACAGCACTGACAGCAAAGGTAAAGGTGATGGCAGCCCTCCAATTCTTTGCCAGCGGTACCTTCCAACACACTGTGGCTAGTGTTGGTGGTATGTCACAAACTATGTTCAGCAGTGTGCTACGAGATGTCTTGGAGGGGATGTTGACTCTGTATAAACACAAGAGAGAGTAAGGGAAGTAGGGGGAGAACACTCCCGGTCCCCTGGATCGATTATTTGAAAAACAATAAGGGAGTTTCACCAGGACTAAATGTCCCAGTGAGTGACACGGAGGAAGAAGCAATTTAGAAAGAAAACTTTTCTTTATTTTAGAAACCCCTCACTCACCACCCTGGGTGGTGACGTGCTTCATCATCGGGGTCCACCCAAGCGGCCGAGTGCCACTCGGGTGTGCTTCGACGCATGCAACTGCAGCAGAGCTGGTTTTTGTGTGACAGTGTGTTCAGTGAGTGAATTTAAAATTATCTTTGTGATGATCCCTAGCTTTATTTTGGAGTCACAAGATAGGTTAAAAACAGGTGTGATACTAAGTGTGTGGTTAAATTGACCAACGAGTATCAGTAAGTTAAAGTGAAGATTTTGGTCAACATGTTTCTACCTAGTGTTGCTTGACGCAAGGTATTCGTCAGGACCAAGTGCGAAATGGTAGGTCTACGCACGCTAAGGCATACCCTTTCCTGATTCGCTGAAAAACCCGATTGTATACTCACGATTGGGCACTCTTACAGCACTCTGTGTGCGTTTAGAAGCTTCTGAAAGAAACAAAACAGGGAGATTGCAGTATATGTATGTGCGTTCTTCAACTGGTTTCATACTCCCCTTTATTGCTTGAGCTTATGTCTACAAACCTCCGTGAATCATGCCATTTGTTGTCAACTAGTGGTGGATTGCTCGCAAATAATCATATTCATCGGACTAGTGGGTTAGTCCTATACAGTATTACAAGGAAGACAACAGAGTGTGGCATGCTGTCTAGGATGGCACCCGATGATGAGTGATTGAGCCGGGTACTTTCACTCGATTGGAGTATTTTGTTGCATACCCACAATTGTGCTTAGTAGCGTGTGGGTGTCATTCAAACCCGATTGACTCATTGGGCTGTGCTTGTAGTTTAGATCGTGGTGATTGTGGCATGCGTCATCACGATACATGTATACCCTGGACAGGCGTATTTACATAAACAGTATGAGTGAAACCAAGGCAAATCATATTATACGGCACTTACGACAAAATTGTTGTTTGTACAAAAGCCTCATGGATACATTGGAGGGGCTGACAGTTTGAACATTCTGGTAAAACAAATAACAAATGCTAGATCAGATTATTTGGTATGTAGTCTCCGTGAGGTTCAATAGAGACTATTGTCATCAGGTATAGGAACGGGGGTTGGGAAAGTGAAGGGCAGCCTGCAGCCTTCACTCGTACTCGCGTCATACAGCCACTGTGCCCACTGGACTACCTAAGTCGGAGCTCCAAAGGATACCGTAGATGCCGCGCACTGCTCCCTCGTTGTTTAAGAAGCAGTGTGTGGCCCAGAGTTTTTCCGCCCTCATAATCGGTCAAGGGGGCGTGGTCCCGTTTGTTAGGGATCGTGTATCAAGCGGAGACTGGGTTCGTCCACATTTAGGGATCTACTACAAAGTTATTAACTGCCCGTGGCATGACAAAAAAACTTTATTAGGTACTGTGATTGACATAAGGGTAGTGTTAGACTGCCTCATGTTTCCGGACTGGGTCCGGAAGATTGCTAAGATTGTTTTAAATATGTTCCATTAATCCATATCGTTCAGAGGTTAGAACAGCATTAGAAGAAACAGGCACATATTAGAACGGCACATGAGGGCAACAATCATTTGTTTGGTGCACCTGTACCTCTGTTACCCATTTTGTTAGTAGGGAATTGGGAGTGTCTTAAATAGCATGCCCCTCAAATAATGCTAATCATGCTCGAGATTAGTGGGAATTTACTAGTATGTACTTTCTGGGTATGGACTGACTATATACATGACAATGGCAATAGGAAATGCGCCCCTTATCTTTGTCTCACTGTGTTCCAAGGTATGTGGTCATTTAGGCCATTGGTGTTGTGGAAAGTCTATACACCCAGCGCTGCTCTTTTTCAAATAGGCGTTGTGTGTTCCTTTGACCTGGTGTTACCACTTCAATGATTGTCCATTTCATATAGTTTGGAGTGTGGTTGGGTTTTAGGAAATGATCAGTAAGTTTAGTGGTTGCTTTCTTGCACCTTATTGTGCTTCGGTATTCGCAGATTCTTTGCTTTACCTTCCTGGTGGTCATGCCCACATATCGTAGGCTACAAGGACAAGTTATTAAGTACACAACGTTGGTACTGGTACAGTTCGTATGTACCCTCTGTGTCCAAACTTTGTTGGCTTCCAAATCTAGTGTTTTTGTGGCTGACGTCAAGTGACAAACACTACAATTGCCACATGGATAATGGCCTGTGATTTTTGGTAGTCCCCACCCACTTAGTACTGTCAGTGTGTGTTCTTGGTCCTTATGTGGGGGGCGGGTGTTTACCAGGCTGTCTTTCCAGCTTCTTGCCCTTTTATAGGAGAACAGAGGTTTTTTCCATTCTAAATTTCCTTTTCTCAGGATACTCCAATGTTTGTTAATGGATTTTGTGTTGAACGTAGTTACACATGTGAGGGGTAAATCCTTTTCAGGCTCCTTTCGATCCTCTAGGAGGGCCTCTCGTGGTTGGTTCCTCGCACGTTTTTGACATTTCCTCAGGATATGGTCCGGATAGCCACGGTTGGAAAGTTTTTCAGTGAGTTCAGACGATTGGTTTTTGTAATCGTTCAGTTTGCTGCAGTTCCTCCTAAGCCTAAGGTACTGACCATAGGGTAGGTTCTCTTTTAATGGTCTCGGGTGGAAGCTTTCAAACCTTAATAGGTTATTCTTGGCATTGGGTTTATGGTATGTCCTTGTTTCCAGTTTATTATGCTCTTTAGTGATGATTATGTCTAAAAAGATCATAGTCATTTTATCCATGGTGTGTGTGAATCTTAAATTAGAATAACAAGTGTTAAGCCAGATAATGAACTCAGATAAGATGTTTTCCATTCCTTGCCAAATGGCAAGGACGTCATCAATATACCTTTTCCAGAACACGATGTGTGCTGAGAAAGGATTCCGTTGGTTCAAGATGAACTTCTTCTCAAATTCATGGACATACAGTCTCTCTACACTTGGATCAAAGGTACTCCCCATGGAAGTACCTCCTGTTTGTAAGTATAGTTTCCTCGAACTCAAAATAGTTCCGTTTTAAAGCTAGGGTGGCGCATTCCAGTACAAATTGTTTTGGGGTATTGTATGGCCATTCAGTGACCTCAAGTGCTCTACCCAATTCCTCCACCTTTTCATCTTGTGGAAGGCTGGTGTAAAGACTTTCTATGTCGAAGCTTACCAAGATAGTGGTACTATCTACCTGGATGTCTTTCAGTAGGATGAGTAAGTTCTTTGTATCCCGTAGGTAGGTGTCAGTCCTTTGTACCATGGGTTTCAGGAAACAATCACAGTATCTAGACAGCGGTTCCTGTAGGGAACCGATGCCCGACACAATCGGTCTCCCCGGCGGGGGCATTTTGTTTTTGTGCATTTTAGGGAGCACGTAGAAATTGGGGACTTTCTCCTCACTAGTTACAAGATATTCCGCTTCTTGTTGGGATATGAAACCACAGCTCTCAGCTGTTTCAACCAGAGATTTTATTTCAAGTTTCAGATCCTGTGTGGGGTCTGTAGTCAGAGGACAATAGTTCCTGCTGTCATTAACGTGAGTACGAGTGAAGGCTGCATGCTGCCCTTCACTTTTCCAACCCCCGTTCCTATACCTGATCACAATAGTCTCTATTGAACCTCACGGAGACTACATACCGAATAATCTGATCTAGCATTTGGTATTTGTTTTAGCAGAATGTTCAAACAGCCAGCCCCTCCAATGTATCCATGAGGCTTTTGTACAACAATTTTGTCGTAAGTGCCGTATAATATGATTTGCCTTGGTTTCACTCATACTGTTTATGTAAATACGTCCGTCCAGGGTATACATGTATCGTGATGACGCATGCCACAATCACCACGATCTAAACTACAAGCACAGCCCAATGAGTCAACCGGGCTTGAATGACACCCACACGCCACTAAGCACAATTGTGGGTATGCAACAAAAAACTTAAATCGAGTGAAAGTACCCGGCTCAATCACTCATCATTGGGTGCCCTCCTGGACAGCATGCCACACTCTGTTGTCTTCCTTGTAATACTGTATAGGACTAACCCACTAGTCCTATGAATATGATTATTTGCGAGCAGTCCACCACTAGTTGACAACAAATGGCATGATTCACGGAGGTTTGTAGATATAAGTTCAAGCAATAAAGGGGAGTATGAAACCACTTGGAGAACGTACATACAAATACTGCAATCTCCCTGTTTTGTTTCTTTCAGAAGCTTCTAAACGCACACAGAGTGCTGTAAGAGTGCCCAATCGTGAGTATACGATCGGGTTTTTCAGCGAATCAGGAAAGGGTACGCCTTAGCGTGCGTAGACCTACCGTTTCGCACTTGGTCCTGACGAATACCTTGCGACAAGCAACACTAGGTAGAAACATGTTGACCAAAATCTTCACTTTAACTTACTGATACTCGTTGGTCAATTTAACCACACACTTAGTATCACACCTGTTTTTAACCTGTCTTGTGACTCCAGAATAAAGCTAGGGATCATCACAAAGATAATTTTAAAATCACTCACTGAACACACTGTCACGCAAAAAACCAGCTCCGCTGCAGTTGCAGGCGTCGAAGCACACCCGAGTGGCACTCAGCCGCTTGGGTGGACCCCGATGGTGAAGCATGTCACCAGCCAGGGTGGTGAGTGAGGGGTTTCTTTCTTTCTAAATTGCTTCTTCCTCCATGTCACTCACGGGGATGTTGACTCACCTAGACTCCTACGTCAAGTTTCCTACACCGGGTGAACTCGCAGAGATCAAGGATGCCTTCTATGTACTGGGGAGGACCCCAAACGTGATTGGCTCAATCGATGGCACACATGTGGCCCTGATACCACCACGCGCACAGGAACAGACATACGCAACCGCAAACATCACCACTCAATAAATGCTCTTGTGGTGTGCCTGGAGGGAATGGTGATTACACATGTGTGTGTACGTCTCCTTGGTTCAGCCCACGATGCCTACATCTTGAGGAGGAGTCACATACCGTTGATGATGTCACAGATGCCAAACCAGCGTGCCTGGCTTGTTGGTGTGTACTGTTTACCATTGTGTGTGTTTTGCAATGTTGTCTCCCACCCCCCGACAATACTCAACTATTGTGTGATTCTTTGCATGTAGGTGACTCTGGATACCCGAACATGTCATGGTTGCTGACACCCCTTAAGAACCCCGTGACAGCATCTGAGATGCGCTACATTCAGGCACATGGCAGAACAAGGCGAGTCATCGAGCGTACCTTTGGTCTCCTGAAAATCCGCTTCCGCTGCCTGGACAAGACCGGAGGGGCCCTCCCATATGAGCCTGCAAAGGTGTGTAAAATGATCATCATCTGCTGCATGCTCCACAACATGGCAGTACAAAAGGAGGTGCCTCTCATCCAGGACGACGACGACCAACATCCACCACCTGTGGAGGATCCTGGCCTAGGCCACGAGGCCAGTGATGATGATGAGGATGACATCCGCACACAGCTCATCAACAACTTCTTCAGCTGAAGGTGAGTTCACAGGGTTGTCATGCCAATGCCCTGAGTGAGCCTGAGATGTGTTCTTACAGCTCAGTTGCTGTTAGAGTTTGTCCGTGTGGTACTTGACTTGAAGCGTGCAGTGATGTGTCCTGTCAGATGGTCTGTAGTCCACAATGGTGTTGACATGCTAAGTTGTTAGTGTGTAGGTTACTTGTGACATGTTTATTGCATTTGCATCCTGTTCTGGTGTGCATTTCTGTCCTTCCCGAGGTACTTTGCCAGTTGCTGGGGCAAGTCTGACACCGACAACCAGAATCCACCCTTAAAGCGCCATTTTACACTTGGTGACCATGTGCCCACTGCCATGTGGATTCACCTTTATATTGTTGTGTAATAAACTTGTTTCTGATTTGTAATGAACCTGTGCTTCACTTAGTTATGTGTGTTGTCTGTCTTCACACATCTGACTGACATTTGGTTACCTCACCTGTGGGCTTGTTGGCAGTGACTGTGGAAAGGTGTGGTGTCTGTGCATTCCACCGTATATCTGGCAACCATATTTGTAGGCAATTTGTCACATGTCCATGGTGAGTATGTGCTGTGGCGTCCTATTGGTGTGTCTCCCTCATAGGTGTCTCATCAACATGAGTCACATAACAGTAATGACATTGTAGTAGTAGTCGGCATGCACTGTGTACTTCGGCATTTCATCATCTCCATGACACATACCAAGTTCGAATCACAACATAGGCAAGTATAGTGTAATGGTGAGTTTATTTACATACATGTGTGGAGATAGTGCTGTACATGAGGTTTAGAATCCAAAGTTCACAGATGACTTTGAAGTATTGGTAGATGAAATGTCCAGAGTGAAGTCCACATTCATCTTCTACATTAGTACAACCTGGACCCTCCATGTCATGTTGGGGAGTTGTGTCATGTGCAACAAGGTGAACGCTTTGCACACAAAGACCAATATCCAAAACAGTTTCTGGGTTCCTGGGGGATGTGCAGGGACAACTGTGGCTAACTTGTCCTTCTTCGGACTACCC
This sequence comes from Lissotriton helveticus, assembly GCF_964261635.1. Taxonomy (NCBI): domain Eukaryota; kingdom Metazoa; phylum Chordata; class Amphibia; order Caudata; family Salamandridae; genus Lissotriton; species Lissotriton helveticus. Next base: position 639,991,088 of record NC_136071.1, on the reverse strand, counting down.
CTCCTCTTCTTCTGGGGGGGATCCTCAGGAGCAGGCGCCAACGTTGCATCGGATTCTCCACCAGATTCATCCTCCCTCCCTGTGGCATTTGCAGATGTTGTTGTAAGAGATGTTGTGGGCACACAGGGAGGTGTGGACATATTTGTGCTGATCTGGTGGAGACAGGTCAATATGTCCATATGCACTGCTGTAAGTTTGTCCCACTTGGCCTCCATGCATGCATGATGGCCAGCCTGCTCCTGTTGCATGTCCTTGAGGACCCCCACTACCTGGCTGAATCCTCCGGTGCTATCCTGGTACGCATCTATGATGCGTGCCAGTTGGGGGTCATCAGGCAGTCCAGGCCCCTCTGCAGACTGTGACCTCTGCCTAACACCACTCCCACCATCCCTAGACACACGGCCTGTACCTGTGGTGGCAGGCACAGTTGACCCGGGGGCCCCTTGGGTGTTGCTACTGGAGTCATTGTTCGGAGCATCCTGGGTGGCCCGGGCCCCTGTGCTGCTTGAACTTGGTCTCCTAGGTCTGTCCATGTTGGCGGGGGTGTTAGGTCTGTGGCCAGATGGTGTTGGTGTGGCTGCAGGGGGTGCAGGTGTTTCTGATGGTGGGGCTGTCTGATGACTCACACCGGAGGTGCCAGGTTGATGTTCATCATCCAAAGAGGACAGAGCCAGATCCACACCAGAGAGCTCATCCTCCACAGGAATCTGGGCCGGTGACTCATCCTCACTTGCTGCTGTTTCCCCAGTGGCAACTGTGTTTGGAAGAGACAGACATTGTCAGTTATGTTACTACAGACATCAATGGTTGAACTAGGTATGTTGCAACAGGGAGGGAGGAAGAGGTACTGATACATTCATCTTGGAATGGGTAGTACTAACAATGAAGGAGGGGGAAATGGATCACTCATCCTGTGCAGCCATGGTATGTACATGATTTCATTCCTTAGTGAATTCCCTCCTATACGTATACAGGAATGGGGCCGTGCTTCTTGGATTGCCGCCTCAGTGTACTGTAGCTGCTTTTTTTACTTTGGTTCCCCTTTACTGCAAATATGATGGGCCTCCACCTGGAGGTAGACTGGCTGCTTTCTCGATAGTGTCCGGAGGAGATATTAGCTCTAGGATTACATGGGGCTGCTACATTTTGACCAACAGTGACCAACCCTGGTGCGGTGGATCAGTAGCTGGATCCACACACACAACAACTTTGTTTGTAACTTCATACATCACAATGTTCACCATTTTACCTTTGCCTTTGGGTGTTGTGTGTGTTTTTGACTCACAGCACTTGAGCACAAACACACACTCTCAGTTTTCCCATCTGGGCACTACTGGGGTACCAGCCAGGTTACCTCCAGGTGGAGGCACAGCATATTTGCAACAAGGGGAAGCCAATGATGCTGCTGCTACAGTACACTGATGCGGAAAAGCATGATATCATGTGTACATATGTGAGGCTTTCAAAGGAGGCAACACAATCAGTGTCGAACCAGGTTGCACAGGAGGAGTAGACCATTCACCCCTCCTTGACCTTTGTAACTATGTTTGATATACATGCCATTTGCAACGTGACATCAGGATGCATGCCTGAACACTGTATTGTCTTCAGTCGTCACAGACAGAGATTGATGTTGTGGAAGCACATTGTCCTGCCAACATGACGCCTTTCAATGTGCATGTTGATGTGTGCACATACCCAGCTCATGTACGGATTTCCATGTTCATGGTCATTGTTACTCAAGGGCCAATAGGTGGCTGACACAGGAGTGTGATCCCTATTAACATTTGACTCTGCTTCCCTGTGAGGGTGTGTGCCTGTGCTGACAAGATGGCTGACAGTGGAGTTCTGTTGTTTGGTGGTGGCCAATTCCCAGCAGGGCCTTGTCCTGCCCACAACAGAGCCCAGTCTCAGAGTACTTGCCAGCCCATTTGCAGCCCTTCTGAGGGGAGCATGGTGCTGTGTGGGCTTACTGGGCCATTTGGGTGGGTGGGTATTGTGAGTGACTGCAAGTCCCAGCATGCTCTTGGCTATACCCCCTTCCCAGCATGCCCTCACTTCCCTCCTTCTGACTTTGCTTCCCTGTGAGGGGGTGTGCCTGTGCTGACAAGATGGCTGACAGTGGAGTGTTGGTGTTTGTTGGTGGCCAATTCCCAGTGAGCTTTGTGCTCCCCACACCAGTGCCCGTCCCAGAGTTATTGTCAGTTCCCCCCCACCCCCCGTGAGGGGAGCATGGTTCAGTGTGAGTTTGCTGGGCTATTTGGGTGGGTGGGTATTGTGAGTGACTGCAAGTCTCAGCATGCTCTTGGGTACACCCCCTTCCCATTATGCTCTCACTTCCCTCTTTCTGACTCTGCTTTCCTGTGAGAGGGTGTGGCTGTGCTGACAAGATGGCTGACAGTGGAGTTCTGTTGTTTAGTGAAGGCCAATTCCCAGCAGGGCCTTGTGCTGCCCACAACAGAGCCCAGTCCTAGAGTAATTGCCAGCACATTTCCAGCCCCTCTTAGGTGAGCATTTTTCAGAGAGGTGTTGATGGTTCAATTGTGAGGGGGTGCATTATCTGTGACAACAACACAATCATGCTTTGGTATACACTGACTTCACAAGCATATCCACTATTACTTCTTGTCAGTCAGCTTCACTGTGAGATATTCGTTGTGGTGTCAGGGATGTCTGACAGTGTTAACTCAGATTAGTGCCACTGCCTTGCCCTATTTGTTGTTAGGTTTGTACATGTCATGACACAGTTACAAATCACTATGATGTGGCCACTATTGTGTTTGTCTGACTAGCATACACTTCTTGGGCTCATTGACTTTTGTTTACTGGGCCTTTGCTATCAGTGCATTGTTTCACTGTCCCCTTAACAGTGATGTGTGTGTATTGCGACACAGTATTGGGTATATTGGTTGTGTACTAACCAGGCTCTGGTATGTCAGGTAGGCCATGGATGCCCTCTGGTAGTAGGATGTCCCGTACTTTCTCCTTCCAGGACCTGAAGTAGACTGGTTTGGCAGGAGGGCCACTGCCATTGATCTGGCTCAGGGCATATTCCTTCTGGAGGAGCTTCTTGACCCTCCTGCGCACCTCATACCACCTGTTCTGGATGTCGGTCTTTGTGCGATACGCTGGAGCTTGTGCATTTACCTTGTGTACGATCCTGTCCCACATCTTGGTTTTCTGTGACATGGGGGTCCTTAGTACCAATGTGCCAAACAAATGTGGCTCCACTCTGAGGATCTCATCTACCAATATTTCTAGCTCAGTGCCTGTGAACTGTGGATTCTTCTTAGGGGGCATGGTGAAGGGTGGTGGTGAGGAGTGATGTGGGTGGGTGCAAGTGAGGGTGGGTGGGTGGTTGTCTGTTTTGGATGGGTGTATGTGTGTGAGTTTTTGGAGGGGTGCTGATCGTGTGTGGGTTGTGTGATGGGTGAGTTGTGTATGTGTCAGTGGTTGGTGCATCAAGTTGTTGTGTGCTGGCTGCTCTTTTGTATTTGCAAAGGATCATGGTAGTGTATATTTGCCTTTTTATAGGTGGAGTTGTGGGTGTGTCTTTGTGATTTTTTTGTATTTATTGACTTTGTCATTGTTTGACTGGTCCTTTTTTTGTGTTTTTGCCATTGTTTTTGGTGGGCATGTAGGAGACGTTCTTCTGACCAAGTCAGACGCTCATGTTGGCTTGTGCGGGCTGCCCCATGTCTTTTACACTGATTTTGTTCTGTGTTGCATGCGAGTCGATCGCGGTGGTCTCTCTCGCTTCAGGTACGTTTTCGGTCCGTGTCAGTCGTGCGGCTTGGGCTCCGTGCAATTCGGACAGATTTCATGCGTTTAGCATTGTACTGTGCGGCTCGGACGTTGCAGGTACGTATCGGTCAGGTTCATTCCGGGTTTCGTTCGGTCGGTGCGGCTTGTGTCCGTTTTCCGGCTGGATGGCTGATTTTTGTACGGCTCGGTCGTACGGCTTGTTTTCCGTACGGCTCGGTTGTAGGTAACGGCCTTCACATCGTACTTCATGGGTCGTACGGTGCCTGTAGGTGTCGGTCGGACTCCGTTCTCGGTACGAGTGGGTCGGGCCGATTTACGACCCAAATCGGAATCGGCCCCTTAGTGTCACATTAGAAGTGGCCCATTAAAAAGGCACAATAATACTGCATGTAGTATCATTGATACAAGGTGATATTGCCATGCTGTTATTGGGCTATTACGAGCTGTGACATCTAGAATCAGGAATAACATGATTTTAGCAAGTGGGTTTGTGCCCTGAAAGACCGGGCCACATGTGATCTCATTTCAGTCAAAAACAGGATTTTTCAGACAAAAAATCGGAGTTACTAGACTACTAGCAATGGAGTCCTTAGAATTAGGTAGTTCTAGTCATGGGAGCTGATTACAAGGGACTCTGGGATACGGTGCGGTAATCCTGCTTAGGTTATTATGGATAATCTGCAGTATTCTGTGGGGTAACAAGGAGTTCTTAATTCTGGAATTGAGAATAAAATGGTAGGGGCAGAGTTGCTGCATGAACTTATCCCAAGTGGCCAATTTTCTTGGAAAATGTCTGCGAAATGTTTGCAGTTGCATACATGCCTGGAAATATTGGGACACTTGCAGTCCTGGTTTTGTAGGTTTTTTTTGCTAACATGAGGATAAGCAGCTTACTTGGAATCACTCAGTGTAATCTCAAGGGTTTTGGTGCTCCGGGCAAGAAATTATGAAAGTTATGGAATTGCATAGGTTGGGAACAAACAAGCATCTTGAGAAGTCTTGGTCTTTAGTTTGTGAGGAATTGTCGGTTGTGGATGGCATTCTTGTTGGGGTACCAAACTTGTTCCTCCTTTGGGTGTGCATACTTTGTCAGAATGCAGTTCTGGTGTCCAGGGATGGATAAGGAGGTTGAAATGATGGTTTGTGATTGCATGGGATGTTGTTCTAGTGATAAGATACTCAAAACTAAACAGATGTCTATGGTCTGCAGAAAGTTACCTTATTACCCTTGGGATGAGATAGACATCGACATTGTTGGATCCTTGCATGGTGTGTCTTACACCCCTTATTTGATTGTGCGTCTGGATTTGTATTCCAGATGGATCGAAGTAAGTTCAGCTAGGGATATCTCTTCAGCTTGTGTCAAGATGTTTCTGGAGGAAGTTTTCAAGAGAGAAAGCTTCCCCAATTGCATTCTCTTTGATAATGGACCTCAGTTTTGTTCCTCTGAATTCCAGTCTTTCTTGAAAGAGGGTGACATAAGACACAAGCACAGTTCTGTTTATCACCCTGAAACCAATGGGGCTGTAGAAAGGGTCAAAGAGACTCTTAAGGAGAGTATACAATTAGCCAGAGCGAGTAATTTGAACTGGAAAGTTGTTTTACAGGATAGGATCAGACCTTATCGTATGTCTCCTCACACGACCACTGGAAGATCACCCTTTGAGTTGTTCAAAGGAAGAGCCTCAAATTCTAAGCCAGGGTGGATGAGTCTTGACAAAGGTCTCAAAGACAATCAGTTATGCGATTGGAGACGTACAGAGAATGATAAGCAATCGTCAGGAAAAATGTACTTTGATGATAACAAATGTGTTCAAAATAATGATTTGGGTGTTGAGGACCATGTGAAAATTAGGGCACCTGTTGGGAGTCAGCCCTAGTCAAAGTTTACAAAAGTGAGAAGAGTTGTAAAGATTTTCAAAAATGCAGTGAAAACTGAAGATGGAAGGATTTGCAATAAAAGTTGTGTGGTGTTAGTTAATTCCAATCCTAATCATGGTTGTGCTCACTTCAGTTCTTCTTCTACTGATGCTGGTTTTTCTCTTACAAGGTTGGGTTCATTACTTGCTACAGACAGAAGGAGGAGTCAGAGGATGCACAGATGACCATTGTATATGAAAGACTATGTTACCTGAGTTTAATTTTCAGCATGGTCAACCCTTTTGAAATGTGCTATTTGTTTTTTGTTTTTTTTCTATTATCTTGTTCTCTTCTATTAGTTGTTAAACATTTCTTTGTTGTAAAGAGGGAAGATGTGTGACATCATGCCTGGTTCCGTGTTGAATCTTGCTGTGGGTTCTATGTAGAATCTCTGTCTGGGGGTTATCAAGTTGTCAGTTATGATTTAGCTGTTGATGGCTGAGGTGAATAAACCGGACCTGATCTCTACTGTCTTAGTGGAACCTGTTTATTAATGTGAAAGATACCACAGGTTTCTATAAGTCAGTATGATAGGAGGACCTCCGGTGTCATTTTGCCTGATCGTAAAAAAAGAATGACCTACCATGGCTTATTGAGTAGGCACATCTCCAATTGTCCACTCTCTGCATCAAAATCTCACAAGTACCTCAAAGGATTGGAGGAAACATATTGGTTTACTACAACAGAACCACATACAACACAAACAATAAACAAAACATATAGCATAAAGAGGACAAACAATATACTTAAGAAAACATTAATAACAGAAGCATGTTTTTTTTAAATAAAAAAGGGCACATAGTTAATCAATTAATGTATATATTACATTAATATTCACTAATGTAATTAACAAGTAAGATACATTTTAACCTATTGGCTTTGAGGTTCGCATCTTTAACCAGCAGATAAAAATTCTTTAAAATGTCCTAACCTCTAACAAACTTGATATTTTATGGTTTTCATAACTAGTACAATTTATTTTTGTTAAGATGAGTACTCTTCTTTGGCAATGCTCTTTATTGGCCCATAAACTATGATGAAGTAAAGTCATCTAATTTTCCTATTCCATTTTAATTTTATGTGTAAACCTGGCCGCCAGCGAATTTCGCATATTGTGTGCTTGCATTTCTTTTTTCCAGGGGTTGTTTCTTACTCGCTGGAAAAGGGATTAATCCCACGTTACACCGGGCTGGCGATTAAAAATAGAGTATGTGGCAGTACAATAAAGCACGCCTGTCTCAGAGGACTCTTCAAATAGCTGATGATAGGACATGACTGCCGGCTTGTTACTGTAAAGTCACTTGGGCAGCATTTGAGGATCTGAATATTTAAATGTGCTTGTGGCTAAATATATGCTTTTTGAGTAATGAATGCATCTAACCTTACATGACATCGTGCCCCTGCTTGACTTTATCCAGAGTTATACCATGTGACAACTGCATATTTCAGTACCATAAATATCAGAGTGGGATCTTTTACCTTCTGGTGTAATACCCATCTGCAAGAGGCTGTATTTGACCATAAACCGTATTGAAATCGATATAATTACATGAAAAACATAGAAAACATTACACTTACAACAATATCCCCACATGTTTGTTGGTAATGTATTACCTTTTAATATAGATGCATTAGTTAAGGAGAAAGCCATTTTGGGTTGTACCAATTATGTAAAATGTTATACGGTTTTTCTGGTGTACCTCTGACTATAACCTTGCAAACTAGGGTGTTAGAAAGAATTGTATTTATACGCAGAAAATAATTAAATATTCAAAATGTTTGAGGGTTTTTTACAATGTATTGTTTTTACTGCGTTTACATTTTTAATGAGTGCAAATATATGAGGACATGCAACATTGTTGTACAGTTCGTATCACTGTGTCAGTATGCTCTCATTTCTACTCAATACCTGATATTGTTTTTGACTTCACTAAACCAACATTTGACCAAAGCTCTGTGGTGGCATAATATGTCAAGAAAGAAAGAAAGAAAGAAAGAAAGAAAGAAAGAAAGAAAGAAAGAAATGCACTAAAGCAAATGTAGAAAATAAAAAAGAAATAATTAACGAGTGAATAAACACATGAAATAATGAACTGAATTAATGAATGAAGGAACTAATGAATGCAAGCCAAGTGAAGTCAAACTCGTTGCTCTGAAACGTAAAATCTGCAGATCCGGCTTAATCAAACATTAAAACGCAACTGAGGTTGCAGGACCTATCACTTATGAAATGAAAAACTACCAGCTTCCAGTGGACATGAAAATGGCAGGATTTTTGCCCTGTCGCATTTTTCTCAGAGTTGCTGCTCTAATGAGCCAATCTAGGATTTGTTAATCTGTCAGAGTGACACTTTTTTTTTTAAATACCACAAAAATTCGAAAGCAGCCCTCTTGGAATGCAGCTGTTGGGTGTCCGGTATAGAATGACAACTATTACTGTCTATAGCACAGTAGAGTACTGGTGGGTGGTAATCATGCTTAGCGCCCTTGGCACCACATTTCTTCTTGTTCAGATCATTAAAGTGACCAGATCTTCCCATCTGTCGAAAAACTTGGGCATGGCTACCCTCCCATGCCTTTAAACTTTCGTAATCTTGTAAGGCAATCTGATACCCTGATTAAGAAAGTTTGCAGGGTGATATTTCAATAACTTTTTCTGTGCAAATACCACTGCCCACGAATATATTTTTTTCCGGGTGTGGATCCAACCAAATATTTTACTGGGTGACTTCTGCACCTTGTAATGCTGCACCGGTATTACCACCTGCTTTTCTGACACATAATCCAACTGCTAAAAGCGCGTGGGCAATGTGGCCTGAAATGGTTTGGAACTCAGGAAAACGTGCTGAAAGGCCAGCAATTCTGAGTACTGCCTGTTATGTTCCATTGTGGGCCCAAAACTAATAATCACCTAATATTAAGGTGGTAATATCAGCTGGTAATAATAGCACCCGATTTTTACCAGGGGAGGCAAAATGAGCCCCTGAGTATGGCAAAAATACTGATTAGGGTCACTGAAAAATAATTATGCAGTGTTTGCTGTTGGTAAGTGATGCAAGTGTTTTAGGAAAAGCACTCAACATTATACATATCATGTTCCAAGCCTCTACTGTTGAAATTCCTGTTAATTCACAATTAACCTCTTTTGTTCAAATACAAAGAATGAATGAATGAATGAATTTAAAAGTATATAGAAAGTTATCTGCTTGCAAAGTCAACAAGCCATAGGTCTCGGCTCTAAAAGGCACATTCCCAATTATATTTTTATTAAAGAAAATCCATTCCAAGATGACCTCTGATACATACACATGTGTCACAACAAATATCATGATGCACGTGCATGCTGGAGCTGTGATGCAAGTGCCCATGTTCGCTATGATACACACATGTGTAGTGAGCATAACGGCCATTTTGTAGTGTATTGAACTAAGACTAGCACCGCTGCAAGAACGGTACATTAAAAGATAAAAAAAAGAAAAAAAGAAAATAAATTGTGCTTGAGAACCAAGGAAGGGGATGGGGCAGTGCAAATTTGCAGATAAAAAAGAAATAATTTCTTGAACATGGGAAGCGGTACCAGGGGGGTATCATGGAGGGACAGGGGAGTGAAAATAGAGGGTGTGGTGGTAGAGGTCACAAGAGAAAGTGAGAGAGGAAGGAAAGATTGGGACTCACATGGACCGCTGCATCTTTAATTTAATATAGTCAGCAGTTTAAGGATACAACTTAACCAGCAGCCAAGGAACAGGACCAGAGTGCATCCCACCTAATGGTCTAACACCTGCCACTTGTCATCTTATTAGTCTAGGTCTACGTAAAAATATATTGGGCCTCGAGTGTTGCTTTTAAAATAAAGTAGTTAGTGATGGGGTTAGAGAAAGCTTGTCAGTGAGTAATCGTTGTGATGGTGCACTCTGGGGTATGGAATTCTGTGAGGATTCGATGTAGTCATTCTTGATGGACTATTTGTAGATCCAGTGAGACATTGGAGGCTCATAATTACCGAACGTTGAAGAAAGGGGCTTCTCTGATCAACTGCTGATAGGAGTGAACCTTATGTTATGTACTTACTATTGTATAGAGCCAGCATCACCTGATTAATGAAAATTTCTGCTTCTATGTTTTCATTCCTGGGTCTCACCTTCACAAGAGGGGCCGTCCCCTAAAGTGAAAGGTCTCAGCTTCTTGGTTGACAGAGAGCTTTCTTGTGTCAAAAAATCAATGTGCTATCTCAGACATCTTACATCCTTGGCCCTTGAGGATGAACATTCCTTTCATTCCTCAACAGTCAGAGTTTGTGGTAGTGGGGACCTGAAAACTGTTCACTGTGGATTTTTTTAGAAACTTGCTGTTTCAGTCTCTCCGTGAATACTGTTGTCAAACTGCTATTTTTCCTAAATCTGTCAGTATGCTTGAATTTTGACTAGTGTACATTTGATCATGTCTCTGGAGTAGAATAGCCCCACTGTCTTTTCAATCAAATCAATCAATCGATCAATTTAGTTTTTTCCAAGAATTACATTCTCACAGAAATATTGCACAGTACCCAATTCATAAATAGACAATCCCAGATATCTTAAAATTAATATCATACATTTAGATCAATTTTAACCAAACACATAGCTTTAGGTAAGTCGAATAAACCCTTAAAGTTTCCAAAACTAAAAGACAGCAAATGGTCGACAAGACAACTGTCTTTTAATTGAGCTGCAAATCATCTTTAAAACCTTGTACCTGGTCTGAAAAGCCCACTAGAATACTCAAAGTGTCTTTCTGTATGATTCTGGCATTATGGTTTTTCACATCGTCTACACTCAGTCTCCCCAATTTTTTTCAGTTCTCAGTTTTCAGGGCACTACCCAGCACCCAAGAACTGGAATGGCCTTCCTCTCACCCCCTAGCATGTCACTAGTTATCACAACTTCTGGAAAGTTCATAAACACATTTTTTCAGTAATCTCATGTTTATTAAAGATTTTGTCATTGTGAATATAGATAGAAAGTGGTACATCATCTTAGAAAACACTATTAAAAGGCAGTAGGTGAATAACGTACGAATCACAAATTAGCTGTACATTATCATAGTCGCATATGTTAAATTTCCATGTATAAGCTTTACACATGACATATCCCATCCATCATATGACCTCCTCCCACCTTTCTGCATAATGCACCATCATATTATAATACAATAAGACTGGATCTAAACAATACTCTTCTATCACAAAAATTCGGTGCTTATGGCTTCACTCCACAAATTCACATTGATCCAGTTTGCACGCCAAACAATTGTATATAAACGAACCCCTAATGTGGGAAATAACGATCGGGAAAGGGGTGGGAAGGGAAAGATGGCCGCGAAGAGGCGTGGGAGGGAACACATATCCCAGTGAACCCAAAGTGGGTCTCAACGAGCATCCTATAGATGCACATCCTAATATTGAGTAGAAATGACCATCCAGTGTGGGGGCTGGAGGGACTCCTACCACACAATAAGTTGAAGCACAAGTCACAGACCCAACCAAAGAAACCGCTCTATGTATCTGTTGTGGGAACGCCTGTTTGGTCATCCAGTAGCATAGTACTCACAGCATAGTGTTCCATGCAGCGGAGATGCAGCGGAGATAGGATATTTACGCATATTTACCCATCGTGTCCTCTCGAACCAAAGAGACCGCTTCCGCCTTTGCCCAATTCAGCATGGAGAGAAAACAGGCCTTTGTCGACGGAGGCTCAGTTGCTTTCCAGCGGCGAGTGACCTGCCTCTTAGCCACAATGAAACCCAAATCCAAAAACCGGGTGGATGCTTTATGTTCTTTGGTTCTGGAGAAGACCCCAGTGATGCAGGTCTCCCATGTTTCCGATATTTCTTGTCCGTGCACAAGGCCAGTGCCCCGAACATACCCTCCCAGTAAGCCCATAAAGCGGAACAAGCCCAGAGCATATACAGGAAATCCGCATCCGCCATCTTGCAGCGCAGACAGCACGCATCCAGCCTGCGGAAATATCGGTTAATCTTGTCCGGGGAAAGATAAGACCAATGGACAATATAAAACTGGATCAGTTAAAAACGAGCATTTGGTGGGACCTGCTTGGGACTTTCTAGGACTACAGACCCTTTTTTCTTCGAGTAGGACCTCCCCCGTTCAGTCTCCTACTTGATTCGAAGCTGTGTTAAATCCGCTAGAGTATGTTTTCTGATCGACTCTGTGAACCACTTCACCAAGTGGTGCCCCATACCCATAACGTACATGTATTGCATCATAAGACGCATCGGGAGTTCCTGCCTAATGTTTCCCCACCAGCGTCTCATCGCGGCCGTCAAGAGGGCATGATTTCAAAATTGACCGGGGGAAACCCTGTACTTGTCCACCATAGCCAGGAAGGGCCGCAATACGCCCTTTTTCTAGAGGTTCCCCCATTGTGATAATGCCTGCATCCTCCCAATTGATAAGGTCCGCACTCCGCACACGTCCCTACATAGACGACTTACCCAATAAAGGTACTGCTGGCGCATACGGTGTAACGTGCCTAGTGAGATGTAGCACCCTGCAGAAACACTTCAACGCTGTCGATACTAGACATGTGAGAGGCTCATTCGAGCTATTGCAGGGGTGGAAGAGGGAAATAATCCTATCTAAAGAGAACCGGGGTCCTACTCAGCCGAGCTCGAAAGATGCCACCCCTCTACCCATTTCGAAACCCACAGTATTTGTGATGCTATAAAGTAGTGCTCTAAGTTAGGTAGAACCAGCCCCCCCTTTGAGCAAGGACGGTACAACTTCGCTAACGCCAACCTGCATCGCGAATTGTTCCAAACAAATTCATGGACGATCTTTTCCAGAGAGCGAAAGAAGGACACAGGTAAATGGAATGGCAAATTAGCAAAATAATAAAGAAGATGTGGCAGCATGACCATTTCTATTAACTCCACCCTGCCCATTACCGAAACATTAGGCGTCCTCCAAAATTCAATCTGGGACTTTAGCTCTGTAACTGCCCTCGTCACGTTACTGTCTAGGAGATCTAGATCGTTGTGGTAGATGTTGATCCCTAGATATCGAAATGCCACATGTTGCCACTGCCCTACCGTACCGTTGACCTCCCAGCCCGGGACTTCCGTAGCAGGATGGAAAGGATACAAACATGACTTACCTCAATGTACTCTCAGCCCAGATATGGACGCGAAAGACCAAAGTGTTGCAGGAATGACTTGAGGGATTGCAAGAATGTCCTTGACATATAGCAAAATGTCATCCAAGTAAAACAAAATTGCATGGATACCGTCTCCAAGACGTATCCCCCAGTCCAGCACCGAGGCCCATAGCGCCATTGCTAATAGTTTGATCACTAAAGCAAAAATTAAGGGGGAAAGTGGACACCCCTGGCGGGTCCCCCGCTCTATCATAACGGGTCAGAGAAGAGAGTACCGGATCGCAGTCGAACCGTGGGAGAGACATATAGGACAAGGCATAAAAAATAAGGCCCAAGCCTAAAATGACAAAGCACAGCAAACATGAAAGGCAATTCAACTGGGTCAAAGGCCATTACCAGGTCTAGCACAACATAGCCAGGAGTCGGCCACTCCTCCCTTGCACAACGCATCACCCTGAACAGCAGCCGTAAATTAAGAGATGTGTTGCAGGCTGGTACAAACCCATTTTGGTCTTGATGAGCCAATTGGGAAATCAATGGCGCTAATCTACCAGCCAGAATACCAGCTAGGATCTTGTAATCCCCGTTCAGGAATGCCAAGGGTCTATAAGACCCTATAGAAGTGGGGTCCCTACCTGGTTTAGGGAGCATGATCAGCGTGGCCTCTGACATCAAGGCCGGGAGGACAAGGGTATTGAGTGCCTCCATGTAAACTTTGAGCAGCCGAGGACTGAGAGAGTCTGCATACTATTTATAGAATTTGTGTGGAAAACCGTCAGGCCATGGACTTTCCCAGACAGCAGTGCCCCAATCGTGCCCCAGACTTCCTCCAAGGCCAGTGGGGAGTCTAATTCCGTTAGCTGTTTGCTCAATAAAACCGGGAAAGAGAGGCCATCCAAAAACTGATTGAGCACCCCCTCTGAGGCCTGTCAGCCCGCCTTCTACTGTTGCATGATATGCACAGGTATTTCATCATGGATTTCTAGCTTTGTATATCGAAGACCCCCTCCCAAAGTGTGAAGAGCCATGATTAAACCCCCTGATTGTTCTTGTTTAATCAACCACGCGAGGAGGGGGCCCGAGTGATCTGCCTTAGCGTGCACAGCTGCGGAGTGCGCAGTAAAATTAAGGCACTGCTGTCGGTCCAAGAGTTCAGCATGTTTCTTGCATACCTCCTCCAGATCAGCCAATCCCCTGTCAACCATAGCTGCCCTTGTTTCCAACGGCAGCAGACGTCGCTCTACCTCAAGCAAATCTGACGCCACCTGCTGTCACAGCCCACAGCCCAGCCCCAAACACTTCCCAGGGTGACCTTTATCGTCGCCCATTCTACTAACGCAGAGGTGGCAGTGTCCACGTTACGTGCAAAATAATCCCTGATAGCTTCCCCAATAGACTCTCGAAACACCGCATCTTCCAGCAAGGCCGGTTGCAGACTCCATGCTCAATGGAGGGATCCTCGGGATCCCACCCTCCCAGGCCAACACAATGCTATGAGGGTTGTGATCGGAGTGCGTGCGTCCCCAGTATTCCGAATTTGAGATGTATGGGAGGAGGCAGGTGAACTCAAAGAACCTATCAAGCTGGACATGCAGATTGTGAGGTGCTGAGAAAAATGAGTACACCCTCTTTCCTGGGTGATGATGTCTCCAGACATCTACCAGTCCCCAGCCCTGGGCCCACCCGTTCTGCGCCGTGGCCGCTGTACCTCGGAGTGGAGGAAAGGATCTATCAGTCCCCACATCTAAGACGCTATTAAAATCTCCACCCAGCAACCAAGGGATCCCACACCATCTTCCCAGAACAAGAGACAGTTGAGTGAAGAATTGACCCTGATCCACATTCGCTGCGTACACTTTACCCAATAGTACATGGCATCCATCTAGTTTACCCTTTTCCAACACATACCTGCCCTCCCAATCCATAAGAACCTCATCCAGAGCAAAGTGCGTTCCAGGCCGCACCCATATAAGGGCTCCCCTAGCGTACAGAGAATATTCGGTGGCATATATCTTACCCCTCCATCTACGTTGTAGTCGGGAAATCTCCAGAGCATTAAGGTGTGTCTCCTGCAGTAGCGCCACATGCACGTTATGACGCTTCAAATAGGAGTACACTGCATACCTACGGAAAGGCGTACAGAGACCCCGAACATTCCAGGTAAAGATCACGTGCCCCATGACAGAGGTAAAAGCAGCAAACACCACCTTCCCCAGTCCAAGCCACAGCAGTGCCCGTAGGCCTTGGACCAGAGTATAGGCCTATGTCTCCAGCCAGTCCAAGACACCCTGAGGTGTATCAAACAATCTGAATTTCCCAACCAAAATCACACGGAGCCGGGCCAGAAACAACAGAGAATAGGATAGATCGAGCTGTCGGAGCTGCCACTTGAGCAGCAGACAGGACCCTCTCTGACGCTGGACTTTCATGGTATAGTTCGGAAAGAACAACACCATGGCATTCTCATAATGGATGTCATCCAGCTTCCTCATCTCCCAGAGGATCACATCCCGATCCCTGAAATGTAAAAGTCTGAAAATGAGATGGCATGCCCTGTCGTCTGGAACTGGCTTCCTGCCCGGAACCCGTGAGCCTGCTCTATGGTGAAGAACGGGGAGAAGACAGAGTGTGGCAGAATGGTCTTGAGCCACGTTTCCAGGAAAGCGATTGCGCCCTGGCCCTCCGCACCTTCTGGCAGCCCAATCAGTCAAACATTGTTCCGCCACGATCGGCCCTCTGCATCCTCAATACTGTCCTCAAGATACCGATTCCGGGCTTCATGGGCAATCTTCTGTTTCTCCTGAAACTCCGTAGCCGGTTTCCAATCAGCAATCTCCAATTCCACTGACACGACTCGGTCCTTCAAGTTCCGGTGTTCTACGAGCAGCAAATTGAGGTCCGGCCCCACCTTGTCTAGCTTGGCTTCAATGGATGCGCTAGATCGTTCAATGGCCTGCAAAATGGCATCCAGCTGATCATCTGGAGCCGTTCGCTCACTCATCTATTGTGGCGGGTCAGCATCACTTGCAACCGGTGTTTGCAAGGAGGTCCTCGACACGGCCCCCTGGTGTGCCCCATTATAGTGGAAGCCCCAAGCTTGGTCTGTCATAGCACCAGATCGTCACACTGGGCACCACACAGCACTCATAGGCTCACCACCAGACCACACAGTCCACAACGGTAGGCCACAGCTTGCTGCGTCACTCATGCTTACTCTTATACATGCCCTTCTTGGCGATGGCACGCTTCCAGGTGGAGCACTAGCTGCGCTACGACCGAGGGTGAACCACACGAACACCCACCAGAGGCTTCCTTTATATTCTGGTCACAATGAGTAATGTCGAGGGTCTTTCCCTGCCATGTACGCCTATGGACAGTCACCAATACCTCTAGACCGTCTCCTGGGAAGCCCTCCTTCTGTCCCTGCAGGGGCCATGCGCCAACGGCGCAAGCTCCCATCCAGCCGTGAGCGCTCCTATGTCCTCTGCCAACACACAAGGGGGCCGCACCAAACCCCCACGGCCACAGCTCCAAAAAGGGCACCGTCCCCCAGCTCCTTACAGGTCTGGTCCCACACCGCACTCCATGGCCTGAAATCAAGCTTCCGTCATAGGCATCATCACCCCCACTGACTTGGGGGAACACAACTGGCACCAAAATCCCTGGGCCTTGAAGTTAGGCCTCTGCCCAAGTGTGGCTTGTGGTAGACGTGATGTGGCCCGTCCTTTGCTCACTGATGCTCCTCTTTCCACCGCCGGATCCTCTCCTGCCCCAGAAAGCAGCAGCGGCACCCTATGCCTCCACTGCACAGCGATATGGGCACTGCGCAGTCCTCCCTCAGGGACGGAGACCAGGCCCGATCACCAGTGCCCCGCCCCATCACTCAGCCAAGCCGGGCAGCAGTCTCTCCGGGGCACACCAGCGCTCCTCCATAGCCCGCATCTCACGTTCTCTGGGGCTTTTGTCCGCTCGTGCCGACCTTCTGGGGGTTCACCGATGCGACGCCACCGTCTTCTGGCAGGGGTTGTCGGCTGCCAGTTATAAAAATGCCAGATTATGGGGAAAATTGACGGAGCGTTCTCAGAGCTGGTCCGCCATGCTGTCCCTGTTGGCCACGCCCCCATTTGTTCAGTAATCTCATGTGGTGTTATAGTTCTTGACAGTTTTTTCTGTTTCTGCTCTTTGTCCTAGTGTCAATAGATTTGAGTGATTGTGTGAGTTATAAGAATGATAAATTATCCCATTTAAATCAATCATGAGAGTCCAGTGTTGTGCGGTGGAGACTGTACCACTAGCTGGAGGAGGTCTTGTTATCACTGTTGCTGTAGTGGTTGTTCTCTTGGGGAGGTTTACGTGGTAGTTGCTCCAAATGATGGGGAGATTTCCTGTTGTGTTTAGTTCAGTTGGCGAGATCATTGTGTGCCAGCTGTGTTGAGGTGAATGTCTTGGTCCTGCTCGGAGTAATTGGAGGCTTTGCATATCTTGGGTTGAAATGGATCGGTCAGCCATGCCAGATGTTCAGTTTTCTTGGGATGCAGAGGTTTGGGAGAATTTACAGTGCTGTCAAAGTATTTGAATGCTTTTTTGCATGGCAAAAGACCAAGAGATGGTAGGTGAGGGTAATCAGAGGTACATTCATGACAGCCTAGAAAGCTAGTGCACTGTAAGGAGTCCTTGAAGATGACTGCTAAACCTCCTCCTACCTCTATGGCCCAGTTTTGGGGGAAGCAGCCATATATTCAGTGGGAGGGGTGGAGGGCCCACGCAGAGGATTGGAAGTGTTTAATTTCATTGCTAGCTTTCATTTATGAGTGATAGTTCTGCTTTTCAGTCTGAAATCAGGTTGTATATTTTTAGTCAGTTGTTGGTAATCGAAGTATACATTGATAAGGCGATAGCTAAGCGCATTGAAGGATGAGGAATGGGAGGTGGAGGTAGTAGAAGAGATTACGGAAAGGAGAAGATGAAGAAAGGTGAGAAATTGTTGCCTGTTGGGATTGTACGGTCCATTCTCTTACTCAATGAAGTGTTGAAGAGATTTAACAGGGTTGGGTGTACAATAGAGGCAATGGGAGGGGTAGTTCACTGAGGTAAGAGGGAAGAGTAAAGAGGAGTTGGATGGTGTTAAAGGTACATGAAGCCCAAGATGGGATAAGGTGAGAGGAGGAGAAGAGGGAAAGGAGGCAGAAAAGATTTTTAGAGTAGGAGGAAAGGGAAGGTAGCAGGAGGTAGTTCGACAGATTCACTTGTGATTCTTATGTGAACATATGCTAATATTTATTGTACATCAATAAATATAAATCATAAATCGAAGGTGGCAGTGAAGGTATATACAATAGGAACGAAAACACCAGACATAGTGTGAAAAATAAAATTATGTTAATAGCAGCCATCTGCTAGCTTGCCGTCAGAGAAACCATAAAAGATTGCTGTCTAATTAGTCACATCAAAAAATGTTCTACGGTATTAGGAAATAATTAGAAAACATGTCAATATATGACTCACACAATAGCTAATCTCTAAACATTAAAGCATGTTTTGTCTCGTGTGTGATTTGCATAGACCTTTCATCGAGGATTGACTCCTGACTGGCGTTTTACTGGGCACATCAGCTGATTTTATTTTACCAACCTGTGCAAACAATAACATATTCTTGCTTACACGCTCTGGAGCCAATTCACATAAGCATGGGATGTGACCGGGGCTGATTTGCTAACATTTGAAGCAGCAAAACTCAGAAAGACAACTTACTGTTCTGTGTCAAATTGAGAGGGCAGGAATACACCATATCCACTAAGATATAGCGCATTCCTGCTCTCTCTCTGCGCTGGCGCACTAGTGACTGCCAAGCGCCACTGAAGGCAGATTTATATCATGGTGCAAGGGTGCCTTCATCGCAGGCAGAATTGGTTTTGTGCAGGAAGGGACATCTTCTTGCACAAAAACAATATTCTGAGACTTTTTCCTCAAAATGTAGCACACGTAGAAAGAAAACAAAGCTATGAGAAATGAGTATATTTCTCCTTGGTGCGCCTCCCCTGGGATGACGTAGCATGTTGATGCATTAACAGGTTTACTTTGGTTAGTACATTTGGGAAAGCTCCAAAAACCACGGATGGATGCGTGGGAACACCAACGCTTCACCCATGGAACACCTTCCTAGGGCATGGTAACTGAAGGCAGTGACTTGCGCTGCCTTGCATTTTTTCAGATTTATTATGCCACACAGAGACACACAAAGTGGCTCTGTGTGGTATAGGAAATCTCACCAGACGACTGTGTTGCCCTTATGCCACCTTGATTGATGCAAGGGAAATGCAAGCACTTCATAAATCTGGGCCTGTGTATTAGCCTCTTCTTGCCTTTTCTCTTCACCCTTTGAATATTTTCTAGAGAAAAGTCTGAGGGAAGCAAAAGAAGCAGACATAAAAGGGCAAGGAAAATTAATGATTATACAGAATGGAGGTCAGCCTAAATGAGAGAAGGCATTACTTTAAGAGAAACCCACTTGTTTTTTGTTATATTGGTTTTGAGGAGTAAAGATTGTAAGGCTAGTATTCCATGTCAGATCATGATGTGTGGACCTAGAGAAAAAATATGCTTAAAATAGTACAGCAAGAGTATTGAATGGTAGCTCCAAAGAATTGTCAGCTGTCAGCTAAGATCGCAATCAAATTTCACCAATCCGTTCACCAAAGGATAATCACAAAAATAGAGACCAGAGAAACATATCTAATTGTTTCTAGAGCCAATTGTTAGTCTTCTTTTATTGTTCTATGTCTAGGGCTGATAACATTATACATGATTAATTCATCTAATTTTCTGCAGGGGCTTTGCAGAATGTTAGCTATAACCTCTGTTTCACAGTAACTAGGCCCGCCAGCTCTAGAGCATTCACTTTGGGACATACAAAGTGTATTCCTCCTAGACAGCATCACAATAGCGGGTCTGGGTTAAGGCAGGATGGGCCGTCTCTGACTTGATAAGGGGCAGAGCTGTAACCTACCACACTTGCACTTGAAAGCCACTGCCTCAGCTCACACACAAAGGACTTCACACTAGCCTATTGTACCCCCAGACTGACTGGGACCAGGTCAGGAAAGCAGGAAATTCCAGATATCTCTGTAGGGAGAAACTCCAGAAGCATCTTCCACTTCAAAGTGTTAACAGGTATAGATACTGGAGCCTCAGGTCCACTCTACAGATCAACCCAAGACCTGTGGACTTCGTCTGAAATACAGACTGCCCAGCTGTGAATTCTGCCCTGTCGCCAAAGGTCTGCTTTGCTGCCAAGGACTGCGGTTGCTCCACCAGGATTCTTCTGTTGCTGTCAGTTGCCCTGCTGAATCTAGCTTGTCTGTTTGGACCCAGGACAGAGGCTTATTCAACATCGATGCAACTCCACGCATCTCGATGCAGCACGACATAGCTCACAACCGACACCGGCCCAGTGTAATGCATCTCATCCTCAGCACCGACACATCACAGCGCAGGTCCTCGCAAGCACCTGTCGATGACTTCCCGGACTACGACGCAGGGCCTTGCAATCTAAGCGCCCGTCAACGGCTTTACTGACACCAGCCCACACAGCTTGATACAAGGACTCCACATGATGACACCTGGGCCACAAGGTACTTTGTCAGCAGACTGAGATCAGTCCAGTGTCCATCCAGCATTTTTTTGCGGGCAGCAAGCTTCTGACTTGGCCTGACCTCCCATGACCAGATAACCGCGGTTGGTTCTTTTTGCTTCTTAGCACTTGATTTCTCAAAAATCTTTGAAATTCCATATCTCCAATGCTACTGATTGGATTTTTGTCATTTTGGTGACAAATCATTTATTAAAATGTAATGTATTTTTCAAAATTGGTATGCGATTTTTCTTGTTTTGTCTGTATTACTGTTTGTATGCTGCATAAATAATTTACACATGTCCTATAAGTCAAGTCTTACTGCTTCTATGCCGAGCTAACAGAGGGTTAAGCACAGGCTAATTAAGTGACTTTAGTTTAGTAGTTCACCCTGAGGGGGATTGTTTCTGTTTCACGAAGATGCTTTACACCCGCCTTAATCAACAACCCAATTTCTCAACCACTCTTTTATGTTCTTTTGGGCTCCTGTAGGTGGTGTGGGTGACCATATCTCAAATGTGTACCCGGCTTCTGTTATCCGCCTCCATTTTTCATTTTTCCTGTTTTCAGTTTTTTTTATTTCTGGAAGGATCTTCAGAATTTTTCTTTAACATGAGTGCCCACCCATATATTTGCTCCTTGCCTCTGGCCCCTGCCTCTTCCCTCAGACATTTTTCTGCCTATAACTGTCACATTGTTTATTACCTCAGTGCAGTGGAGGTGGAGAAATGTCCACCACAGCAGCGTACATGGTATGATGGCCACATTCCAATTAAATATATTGAGGTTATGAAACCAAATTTGAAAATATTTTTACTATTTTCTAATTTGTCTCCAGTTCTTGGGCAGCATTTTATATACTGTGTCAGTTTGACGAATTTCATACATTTCATTAGAAATCCTCTTTTAGTTAATGCTGCATATTAACTTGTCCATGAAAATGTGTTATTTTTAGGAAGATTTTTGTGACACTCAAGGGATCCTAGAAGAGTGGTAATTATCAAACCAGTTCTTGGTCCTCGATCTCCAGGTTTTAATTTGTTTTTTGGAAGCAATTCACACACACAAACAGTATACTGTGTTGGAATAAAACAATTCTAGACATCTTGGGAGCTTTTACGGGGCCTGGGCTAAAAACTTTAGGTTGGAGCCTCAATCTAATTTGTATACCCAGAGCACTTCATTCTACGAATGGCATAGGCACAGGCCTAACGTTTTATTCTATAAATAGATTTCGTAGTAGGTGCTTGGGGCCTAAAAATCATGGGGCCTTATTTATGAAAAGTGACGCATCGCTGCGTGAAAACAGAGATGCGTCACTTTTCACTGTGCTCTCCCTGCGACATGATTGATGCATCATATTTATAATATGACGCATCATGTCGCAAGGAGTTACAGATACGTCAGTATTTTTGCCGTATCTGTAAGCGCAAAAGTCACGCATTGCTGGGGTGTGTCACAAAAGTGACGCAACTCCAGCAATGCGTCCTTTCACATGGGGAAAGCCCCATGTGAAAGGGCTTGCGTCAGTCTTACGCCTGCTGTGAGGCAGGCGCAAGATTTTGACGCAACAGCATCCTAAAAGTGACGCAGTGAAATCTCATAGATTTCACTGCGTCACTATTACGAGGCTTTTTGCGTGTGAACGCCCCCTTTGCATACATTATACTTGACGCAGGTATAATGTAGCGCAGGGGTTTACAAAGTGACGCATCTGCTTAGATGCGTCACTTTGTAAATAGTGAGCATCAGGAGGCAAGTTTTACGCCGCCGATGCGTCACAAAAAGTGACGCATCGGAAGGCCTCATAAATGAGGCCCATGGCGCCCAAGGTAAAAAGCCAGCTGACCCTCATCCCACCCCTGTGGAAAGTCCTGCTTCAGTTATCAAAGCATTAATAATTTACCATCAGAACTGGAACTATGCACTATCCACTAGCTCAGATGGCACAGTCGGAGAACATTTCTTAACTTTTCAACATCTTCCATCTGCTTTGGGGGTTCTGTGAATACTCTTTTGAAACTGAGTCTTCTTCCGAGATTATTGAATCCGTTTGTTTTCTAAAAGTAGTGGGGCAGTACAAAATGAATATAAGCTTGAACATGATTCCAATCACAGTAACATTTCTCAGATTATACAAGGATTGTAGTTGTTTTTTAAACTGATTAACCCTAGCTTATATTTTCAGAAAATTACTTTTATTGGTAGTTTCTATTGAGGGCGTTGTTGAGGGCAGGATTCACGGAATCAGGAATGGTAACATTTTCGAATAGAAAAATTCTCTTGTACAATTCACAAAAAATGAGTAAATCGGCATTCACAAATTTACATCTGTGTGTGAGTGTAAATTTATTGCTTTCTGATTTTCACCAACATTCCAGGAAGATGTCTGGAAAGCTGTGCGTTGTGCAGTTTTCTTTCTGGGATGGTAATTTGACACTCACTGTGCAAATGCACATTTTTTGTATTTTTCTCCACTGGGAAAATATGTTTTCTCCTGGAAAAAACCTATTGCCCTATACTCCCACCAACCCTGGGAGTGTACAATTCCACTTCCCACCCTAGAAAGGAATATACACCATCCCTTGGCTGGAGTAAAAGCCTGATCCTTTCCAAGGTAGCAGGGGGAATAAAAGGATTTTGTGAAAGCCCATAAACATCCATGTGTATGGGCATGAACAAACGTCCACCCCCAACCATGCCTGGGAATTTACAGGTGCTGAGACCTTCACTCTCATGGTGGTAATGTCCAGAAATGTAAGTGGGCTAATGCCTGAGAGGAGTCACAGCCAGGAATCACATTCGCTGTTGTGGCCTCAGAAAGTGCATGATGTCACATAACTGCTGCTTTTAATGCTCTCAATGTTATGTTATGTTATGTTATGTTATGTTATGTTATGTTATGTTATGTTATGTTAATAAAACTTACAAAGCACGCTGCTACCCTAAGGTGTCCTGGCGCTGAAAAAGCTGCGTACTTGGATTGCTGGTTAAGTGACCGATTCAGGAAAAAAGACAAGTTTTCAGACCCTTTCGGAAAGAAATGAGCTCGGTTGCACTTCTGAGATGGAGGGTAAGGCAGCTTTAGCTGCAGAGCAGAAGAAATTCCTGCCCCCCCAGCTGTGTTTTTTTCTCGCAGAGTTTTTATTAGTTTTGCCTCAGCAGAGCGCAGTGCTCTGCCGGGAACATACCATTGGAGGTGTTGTCTCATGTAGGCCGGGCCCGAACCCCTTAGGGCCTTAAAAACTGTTCAAAGAGCCTTAAATTTCACCTGTTGTTTCACAGGAAGCCAGTGTAGGTTCCGAAGTCCCTTATTCACTGAGACGAACCTCGGAGTGCCCAAGGGGAACCTGGCTGCTGCATTTTGCATGACCTGAAGTTGGCTTAAGTGTCTTTTTTGAATGTTAAGATAAAGGCCATTACAGTAATCAAGTCGAGACAAGATAAGAGCAGTGACTACTGTCCTAAGGTTATTCCGCAGAAGAAGAAATGTAATATTCCTCTTGATCCTGAGAAGATGGAAATAAGAAGAGACCACTCAGCTGATCTGATCCCCAAAGGAGAGTGTAGAGTCCACCATCACCCCCAAGTTCTTCACCTTGGCGGTAGGGACTGGGGGCGGACCCATGGTTTCAGGCCACCAGTCAGGTTACCAGAGGTTCCAGAGATTACCGAAGATGATCACCTCAGTTTTCCCAGCATTCAGCTTGTGGCAGTTTGCTGACATCCAGCCTGCTATGGCTTGCATGCAATCATGACAGTCTTGATCCATCTCAACCTCTTTGCCCTTCTGTACCGACAACACTATTTGTGTGTCATCGGCGTAGGAGGTCAGCTGGAGCACAAAAGATCGTATAAGGGCTGCCAGCGTATACATTAAATAATGTAGGGCTGAGCGCAGAGCCCTGTGGAACCCCGCAAGGCAGGGAGAAAGGCCTTGATCGATCCTTGCCCAGATCCACTGTTTGGGATCTATCGGTGAAAAAAGATTTTAAAAGGGCGTGGGCCTTGCTTTGAACCCCCCTTTCGGCTAACCGGTCCAACAACACTTTGTGGTGGACCATGTCAAAGGCCGCCGACATATCGAGCATATTCAGGATAGCAGCACCTCCCTGATCTAATGCCTCTCTGCTTTCTTCAGTAGATTTAATCAAGGCCAGCTCTGTGCTGTGTTCAGCACGGAAGCTAAATTGCATTGGATCTAATAGGCCATTGGTCTTGAGAAAGGAGCTTAGTTGAAAGTTCGTTTCCTTTTCAATCATCTTAGCCGGCAGCGGAAGGCGGGAGATGGGTCTATAGTTTTTTGGGTCTTTCGGGTCTCGGCTGGCTTTCTTCAGGAGTGGAAGAATTAAAGCTTTCTTCCAAGCCTTGGTAAACAGACCCGACTTAAAGATAGTGTTGAAGACCGGGGTGAGGGCCAGACCAATAGTGTTTGGGACGAGTTTGACCACTGATTCTGGGCATGGGTCTAGAGGAGACCCCGATTGGATAGCAGACAGGAGCTTGGTAGCGTCTTGAGTCTCCAATGTCATGAAGCTGTCTAGGATGGGGATTAGCTTGGACTCATTTAACGGCCCCCAGGCACCCATCTTGGTGCCATCCTTTGGCAGATTGCTGAACGAGGAGAAAATAATGTCCACTTTATGCCTAAAAAAGGAGGCTACGGTTTCACAGATTTCAGGGCCACTCTGTGTTTTGGTGCTTAAGGGAGTTGTGAGTTTTGCATTCAAGTTTAAGCATTTTTAAGCTGTCCGAGCACCAAGTGGCTGATGGCAAAGCCCTCTTGGGAATGCACTTCCAGCAATATGAACCACCACCTGCACCACTTTATCTTGTGCCATCATTGCTTTCCATGAACTTGTGTTAATATTGATAACATTGATGCCACTGTTTAGAATGATACAAGCGCATATATGAGCAAAGTGCATCGCTATTAACAAGCTCGCTAGATTATGAACTCTACGTCAATCCCGAAATACGTGGTCAGGCAGGGTCTGTAACATAGGGCTGAGGTTATTGATTGACACATCAAAGGTGGGGTGGCACGTAGTCAGCAGACAAAAAATGTGCCAACAGGAAACTCAGGTCCATCCCCCAGATAAGCGCAGCAACACCACAATGGTCCAGGGAGATTGGCCCCAATAAAGTACAAATGGCCAAAGGGGTGCATGCACTCCCAAAAAATCATAAAGTCAGATGCCACATGAAGTTAGTAACATATAGGAATCAGGGCACAGCACACCCAGTACATGCAGTGATCATGCGCCTCTCATGCTGCACATCTGTACATGTTACCCATTGGCCCCCATTGTGTCCACGCAAGGTAGAGACCCACTGGGATTTGTTATCAGGGGCCTTATTTATGGCTCCACAGACAACGCCTGCATTATTTTACCAAACAAAAAATACCACAAGTATTTTTAGGATACCCCAAAACTGTATAAAAACTACTCGCTCAGCTTGAGACATGTTCCTGTAACTGTGCTCCCGGCTAAAGTGTTTAATGAAACTAACCATTTCTGTTTTACCAAACATCTCTTGTCTTTTGTTTTATCAAGGTAAATTCATATTCAAGCAACATTTTGGCGAGCCATATAGGAGAGATTGGTACCTTGGACCCAACTGCAGCCCAAGAAGGGGGGTCCACTGGGACAGATTCACATCTGATCAGCAAGGAACGTGGACAGACATTGCAATTGATCGGAAGTTCTGCTGAATTCACGGGGCTGGACACCTGTCCTGAAGCCGCTGTCAGAAGGTAAGAGACCACATCGGATCCTTAGTCCTTAGTATTTGGCGTATGGCAAACTAGGAAGATGTGCAAAAATGTAACTTGAGCTCTCTGCCAATGACAGAAATCTGCTGTGTTACCTATTTAATGTGTCTAAACTGAGTATTCACTCAGAGGCATTCCCGCGGATATCACCTTTTTTTTATAGTCAGCATGCTATGAAGGGTGAAATTGGTTATAGCTTAGACCGTTGGGCATGATACAGATAGTACACTTGCCCCCTGGATGTGATAGAGGCTTGAGGCCTCACCACTTGGACCACTAGGCATGATACAGATGGTACGCTTGGACCCTGGTTGTGATATAGAGCCGGAACCTCAATCTTATTTTTAGTCTAAAGGGTTTTCTCAGAGCTACAGGTTTTCTAACACTGTTGGTATCTGAAAGTAGTGAGCTTGGACCGCTGGGCGTAAGAAAGATGGTACGCTAAGGCCATGGGTGTGAAACAGGGTGCAATTCGGACATTAGGAAAAAATATCTGGATCTGGGAGATCACTCTTAGGGGGCCTACTCCGATGTCGGACGGACCTGAGTCCGTCCGACATCGGCCAGGAGCTGGAACCGACCGACCTGCTGTCGTCGGTTACAGCCCTGCTAGTACGATGCGACCGAACAGGGTTCAGTCGCATTCGTATACTTTACAATACAGGCATGCATTCCAAGCCGAATGCATGCCTGCATTGCTGAAAGCTGGGGTGCAGTTCATCCCTGCACCCTGTGGCTAGCACCCCAAGATGCCTGCCACCGGGTGCTGGGATCAACAGGGGGCACCTCCCAGGCCGCATTCCGGCAGCCTCACACCCATGGGGGCCCTGCTGGGGGGCCCCAGAGACAGCTTCCGACTGCCTTTTCATGCTGGACTGACCGGCACGAAAAGGCAGTGAAAAGCTGCTATCGTACTCCCTCGGTCGGAAAGAGGCGACCGGGGGAGTACTGAGTGATTTCCGGACTGTCCACAGGCTCCCCGAGCCTGTATCTGCAATCTGGAAATGCGAGTCGGATTCCTTTCCGACGGAGCCCATCGGAATGGCTCCGTTGGAAAGGAATCCCGCCGGCACTGACCGATTCGGTCAGAAGGGCTCCTAACATGATTCAGAGCCCTTCCGGCCGAAATCAAAATCGGCCCCTTAGCTGTGTTTAACCAAGATGGGCCTGTGGTTCTCGAGTTATTCCTTTTACTCCTTGGAAAAATTTGAATTTTCTTTGTCCTGGAGCTAATATTGACAGACTATCGGAAGCACTTAGTCCTGTGCACTACGCAGGGCTTCACTTGGTCATAGGATAGCATGTGCTAGTAGTGGGTATTTTTGACAACGTCATAATTTTTCCCCTGTCAACTTTTTTTATTGTTGTATTAAAATTGATGGAAGGTATATTTGATATTTTGGGTATTTGATGCTGTGGTCCTGGTAAATTGATGCAACTGTATTTTGTTTTGAGTGTTGTGTTTTGTCAATGTCTCAATGTGCTATATGAAGGTTGTGTCTGATATGTTTCTGCCAAATTTCATGATTTTTTAACAATTGCACTTTCTTCCAGGTTTTGAACCTTTATATGCATTGCTATTTGTGTTTGTGAATTGTACATATTGATGCATCAGTACATAGCGGTGATCTCATAGCAAGTAGTTAGAACCAGCAATCCCCATGTATAATATTTCCCCACAACCATAGTAGAACTTAAAGGTCACATAAACCAGAAAAACTAGGGTTCATCTTTCCCTTAAAAAGTACCCAATGTGTCATGAAGTCGCCACTAAAACACATGTAAACCAGGTTCCCCCCACATGCTAAAATACTTGACAAATATTGCCACGAATGGACCACACACGCATTAAAGCACATGCATTTTCCTGGCCAAAGGCGGGAACCTTGAACAAAAACATAATCGACTACATGAGGACACACATATGGACCAAATATGCAGGACAGAAGAAGAACAGGAGAGAGGCAGTATTAGAGCTGGGGGCCATCTTCAAGGAGGCCTACATGGATAATCCTATCCCACAGACAATAAGCAAAGTGTCCACATCTCCCCCGCTATATGCAGGTATGTAAGTGATCTTCCCGATGTCAGCTATGCCCGCATTAGGATACATCAACCCACCAGTTGAGGGAGCCGAAAGGTCCTCTACCGAACAATGAACTGTTAGACCCAGGCATGCAAATCCAACAGGACAGCAGGCCAGGCCAATATCAGCACCACCCCAGTCCAGTGCTAGAGCTCCCCAAAGTTCAACCCCCCTATCTGTCGCATTCAGCCCATCAAACCCCAGGTACACGAAGAATGCTCACTCCCACCGAGTCAGGTGAATACACCTGTGTGACAGGGAGATTGATAGTGGTTCTGGACAATAATACAACTAGCCGGGTTGAGGAAGCCACCGGGTTTGCTTAGGTAGCCAAAGAAACGACAGGAAGAAAGTTAGAAGGCAAGTTCTGACCAAAATAAACACAGCATAGCTCAGAGAGAAGGAGGCAATCTGGCTGGGATTTGGAGAAAAGAAACGACCTAAGGAGGGAGACACAGAGCGAGAGAGAGAGAGAGAGAGAGAGAGAGAGCACCCTGGAAGCATGGTAGGAACACAGAGCAGCGCCCCCGCCACCTAGGTACAGAGCACATTTCGGGGAAGAGTGTGCGGCAAAAATAGAGGAGAGGCTTCCAGTTGGTATCCGATCGTTAACAGATCGTCAACGCAGGAGAGGGGCTAACCAGGAAATAAGAGAACAAAGTAGCCTGGTGCAGACTAAAATCAGACGTCTGAGAAGTAAGATGGTACCTTTGCATGCGCACAAGGAGAGCAGTGGTGAAGACGTCCGCCGCTCCTCCCGAACATGCAGGACAGATAGAGTGACCACAAGGGAGATATTGGCCCAACAGGAAGGCGTGACCTTTGCACGGCCTTTTTGCCACCTGCTAGCTCTCTGGACTGAGGGGAAGGACCAATACAACAGACCTTGGCTGGTGGAGGGATCCTTCGAACCAGAGGACATGGCAGTTGCGGAAGACTGCATCCAGCACAAAGGGGGAGATCCTAAGTGGATCTTCCCCTACATGCAGGATTGTCTAAGAAGATGGGAACAATAAGTTAGGGAAAGACCAGTGGATCTCCCCCAAGCCAAAATGTAACCGCCACTATCAAAGGGTATGTCAGGGAATATAACGAAGGTCTAAGGACCAAATTGCCGCCCTTGCTAGATGGAGCAGCAAAATGGATCTCAAGATTTGAGAAGAAAACCACGGTAGTAAATCTAGCGATAGGCAATGTTAACAGCCTTCTAAGTAGCCTCATCGGAGAGCATGCTAAAATGACATTCACCCAAGCTCGCATCCCAACAGTCACTCTGACAAACACCTAGCATGATGGGGCTGCATTCAATTCGTACACCAAATCTGGACGGCCATGAGGCAAATGTTCCCGGACCGCCATGATGTAGGATGGTTAATGGCGAAAACTATGAAATCTGGGGAGACCATAACTTAAATTCTTGAAGAAGATTTTACTGCCAAACACCAGAGGGTTTCAACCTAACTATAACGGCAGAAGTCAGGGAGTTTGACAGCAGCTAGACCTTAAAGCATGTTCTATTGCCATAGAATGGGCCACATGCTGGCTAAAAGCATATCACAAACAGAGGTCAATAAACCTGGGACAGTCCACGCAAAAACCCCATCCACAAAAACCAAGCCCTGGGGAACCTTAATGCACCCTACAGACAGCCTCAGGGAAGTCACGCAGCTCCCCGCCACCGCAACAAGGATCAAGAAGTTGGGCAAACGTGTGGCAAGAGCAACAACAGACAGGAACCCCAGCCCAATAGGGACCGGATCCACAACTGAGGCAAGCAGGGGTAACTGTCTGGAGAGGCAATGCTTCCGTGCAAATACAGAACCCAAATGTGCAGTAAGTCAAAACCTCCAATGGGAAGCATCTTTTTCATACGGACCTCACAATTCACTCTACCAAAACTCAAACAAGGACCAATGAGACTACATTAGGAATTCAATCCTTTACTTGCGTTCGGGTGATTCCTGGCTGCTGGACTTTTTTTGTCGATCAGGTAGCCTCACTAGTGCACATACAGAATATCGAGTTTAAAATGTCGACATACACAAATATCGAGTTTTAAATATCGTGATACAGAAATATCGACAGGAAGAATATCGTGGTCAAGAATATTTACTTGCAGGTAAGAAATATCATTTTTGGAAATATCGAAGTTGTTAATATCATTTGCAAAAATAAAGTTGTTTATAATATCGATGTTTTAATTAGTGTCATGTATTTTAGTATGTATTTTAAAAGTATGTGATCTATGTTTTTGTATAAGAATTTGTTTTGTTTTTTCATACATGTGTAAAATTTGTAGTAGTTATTAATTTTTATTTAATCACATTTTGCATTTTTAAGTTCTGTAGCGGGTTGTGGGTTTATTGGGGTATGTGGTGGAAAGTAATTTGATTATCATAAATTAATAATTACTTTTCATGGATTAGTACTTATTTAATCTAGATTTTATAGTGTTAATTGTGGGAATACATTTATTATTAATTATGTATTAATTAGTTGTCAATTATTTTTAAATAATTAATTGGCAATTATGTTAATTGTGTAATTTTGTTTGGAGTGGGTAATCGGTTTATAGGAGAATAGGGTGGGAAGTAATTTAATTATAACAAATTAATTATAATTTTTGATTTATTAGTTTGTATTTAATTTTGATTTTATAGTGTTTATTGTTGCAATTAATTTATTATTATTATAAAATATTTAGCTGTTAATTATTATTAATTGACTAATTGGCAATTATGTCAATTGTGTCATTTTTCCAGGAGCGGGTTGTGAGTTTTAGGGAAATAGGGTGGGAAGTACTTTAATTATATTAAATGTATTAATAATTTTTTATTCTTATTATGTATTCAATTTATATTTGACAGTGTTAATTGTGGGAGTTATTTTATTATTACATATTTATTCATTGGTTGTTAATTAATATTAACTAATTAATTTGTAATTAATTATGTTAATTGTGTCACTTTTGTAGGAGTGGTTGGTGGGTTTATAGGAGAATAGGATGGATAGTAATTTATGTATAACTAAATAATAATTGTTTGTTAATTAATGCTAATTAATTAATAAAAATTAAAATATGGCAATTGTGTAATTAATTTTTGATGTAAGTTGTGGGGTTTATAGTGGTAAAGGGGGGGAAGTAAATTATTTTAAATGAATTGGTAAGTTGCTGTTAATTGATATTTATTTATTAGCATAAATAAGTTATGGTAATTGTGGTGTTTATTGGGGTAGAGGGTGCAAAATAATGTATGTTTATTAATTAATAATTAGTTGATTATTAAAATAATTTATCAATTAATAAATATTTAAGGTAAGTGTTTATTGTTATTTTGTGTGTGTGTTTTGTTTTTATAGAGGTAATGTTTGGGGCGTGAATTCATTTTTATTCTGTTTTTAAATCAATTAAGTTAATAATATTTGTTTAATTGATAATTAATTATGTTAATTATGGAAGTACACTTTAAAAAAATGTAAATGTTGGTTGTGAAATGTGTGGTGTTACAGTGAAGGAAATAAAAAATATTACATTTATGAACTAAGTAATGTTTTTGTTTATAAAAAATTCCATTAAAAATAGTTGTTTTTTTTATTATTTTTGAATTTTTAAAATCATCTTTCTAGGTATTTATTAGATCTTTTCAACATTCTAAACTATTTCTATGTTTTGTAATATTTAAAACTTTTATATATGTTTATTTTTTAGGTTTTTAAAATCTTTTGTGTTGTATTTGTTCATTTATTTGTTTTTAATTTATAAATGACTCCACATTATTTTTTACCCCTCCGCTATCCAACACTTTCCCTACTGTTGCACAAACTAGAGTGGGAATAGCAATTTTTACCCCTTCGCAATCCAACACTTTCCCTACTGTTGCACCCTCTGGAGTGGGAATAGTAATTTTTACCCATCCACTATCCAACACTTTCCCTACTGTTGCACCAACTGGAGGGGGAATAGTAATTATTGCCTCTCCGCTATCCAACACTTTCTACTACTGTAGCACCCACTGGAGTGGGAATAGTGGGGCATATTACCAACGTTAAGCGATATTTATCGCTAACGATGCTTAGCAACAAATTTTTTACCGCTAAGCATCGTCAGAAATTATCGCAGATAAACCTTGCTATTATCAAGGTTTATCACAAATGCGATAAAAAACGGCCGCAATGCATGAATATCGCTGAAAAGTCAGCGATATTCATGCATTACCGAGCTAATGCTCTTAGCCATGTTATCCACCTCCCATTGGATAACACGGCTAAGAACTGCTCAGGGCAGGTGTTAGTTTTTGGAGATATTCGCGCTTAGCGCGAATATCTCCAAAAGTTGGTAATAGGAGATAGCGATGTTAGCGACTGTTTCCAGTCGCTAACATCTTGGCACGCCCACTTTGCATGTCATTAGTGATAAATATCACTGACATGCAAAGTGGGGCCCAAGATGGTCGCTATCTCCTACTAGCTGTCGCTAACTGGTGTTAGCGACAGCTAGGTAATAGGGAGATAATTTTATCTCCGCTTTCTTGGCTTTTAAAGCCAAAAAAGCGGAGATAAACCCCCTTGATAATATGCCCCAGTATTTTTTACCCATCCGCTATCCAACACTGTCCCTACTTTTGCACCCAATGGAGTGGAAATAGTAATTTGTACCCATTCGCTATTGAACACTTTCCCTACTGTTGTACCCACTGGAGTGGGAATAGTAATTTTTACCCCTCCGCTATCCAACATTTTTCCTACTGTTGCACTCACTGGAGTGGGAATATTACATTTTACCCCTCTGCTCACCAACACTTTCCCTACTGTTGCACTCAATGGAGTGCAAGATTTAATTTTAAAGACTATCAAATATTTTAATGTTTTAATTTATAATATAATGTTTTATTTATTAGATTTTATGTTATAGGTTTATGTAAATATCTATATATTTATTTGTATATTTTTATATATTAATAAACTAAATGAAATTAATAGTTTATTCATTTTTTAAAGGAAATAGATATATATATTACATTTTATAAATGTATGTTTAAATATGCTTTAAATTAAATGTATGTTATTATATTTGTTAAAATGTATATTAAATCTAAATAATGTTTTATTTGATTGTATTATTTAATATATTTAACATTCATTTTTATTTAAATAAAATAATCAATATTTTGTACATCTATATTTTTACATCAATATTGTTATTTCTCTATTTTTGTACTTACAATTTTAAATATAGGATGTCAATATTTTTTACATTGATATTTGTGTATGAGGATATTTTGGGAATCGATATTCTATCAGTGAACTATCCTCACTAGAGTCCACAATTCAGGGTGCCTACGGGAGCCTGGGCCCCACTTTGCTGCTGATCCCCCAGGGTGGGGCTGGCTGACCACTCCCCGGGTGGAGGGCAGTCTGATGAGGGGGCAGGGCGGCCCGCCATCCTGTCCCTAAAGCAGGCACCTAGGTCCCTGCACCCACAAGTCAATTGTGATGGGTTCCAATCACCAAATTGCAAGGACCCCATTCTCGGCCTACCAGCCTGGGACCAAAATTACTTAATGGCATGAGGTTCCCATAGCAAACCCAAGAAGTAGCAACCTCAGGCAAATAGAGGCCCCCTTTAAGTTCCAAAACAAAGGTGTCCACCAGTGTCGGGAGCCAGGTTTCCTGTACACTCAGGAATGTGAAGACCCTATAACCTCCACCACACACAATCCAACAGGGTATGAAGTGCCACAATTGCACCCAGTCAGTCGTAGGGAAGATCCGCCTAAAATAACCACTGTCCCAGTCCATCAGATTCAATAGACGAATTTCAAAGAAGTTCTTAACCTTAAACTCTGGATTCAACATACAGCAATATTTTTTCTCACTTCTCCCTCAAAGTTTTACAACTGCCCAAAGCCTGCTTGCTGGTCCCTCCAGAGTGACAACAGAAGTGTGCCTTGTCACAGCTAGGAAGTGCAGGCCCAAATACCCAGGAAGAGACATGGTCCAAAGGAGAGAGGGGTACTGGGGAAGGAGTGCACAAAAATCCCTCGAAGCCCAGTGTCAGATAAGAAAATGGAAACATGCTCATACACAAACCAGCTGAAGGGAACAGTAAGCCCTCACACTCAGAAGTACACAGTGGCCACAGGACAGCTTTCCGACCACCATTTCCTGAGCCCAGTGGCTTCTGACCTCAAGACCCCTAAAACGCCCCCTAAATGTAGTATTTAGGGGGCAGCCCTGAACCAAGAAGACAGATTTCCGCAACCTACAAAGAAGAAGGACAAAAGAAGATGCCCAGCCAAGGAGACTGCCGAAAAGAACTCACATGGCCCCAGTCCTACGGCCCATCAGCAATTTCCAAAGATCCTGCGCCAAAATTCACCTTGTCCTGCAGTCAATGACCTCCAGAACCCCTGGAAGGACTGACTGCCTTGAACAAAGACTGGATCTCCTGTGAACAGCAGCTCTTTTCAGAAGAATCCCCAAAGAAGGACTCCGAGCCTGCTGAGGAGAAAGAAACCAGATGCCTGGAACCCCCATTGCACCTGACACCTACAGCCCGAGTCCGAGTGGCCCACCGGTCCCAGCGAGGTCCCCCAGAGTCCGATTACACAGTGGGTTGACCCCTCCATGACTCCCTGATGTTGCCTGCAGCCTCTGCACAGAGACCCTGCAACAACGAGTGGCCCGGTAAGGTGAA
Organism: Lissotriton helveticus; assembly: GCF_964261635.1. NCBI lineage: Eukaryota > Metazoa > Chordata > Amphibia > Caudata > Salamandridae > Lissotriton > Lissotriton helveticus. The sequence goes on along the minus strand of NC_136071.1, from coordinate 639,956,060 downwards.
ATCTAACCTCAAAAGGCACCCATGCATCCGGCCGCCCTGTGCCCTAGAGAAGAAGACCTGAGGTGCACCTACATCCCCAAGCCCTCCAACTTACCTGCCCAGCTGTTGGTTCTAATCAGAAGACTTCCTGGACTGAGCCTGCAGCAAACAACCACAACTGGCAATCCCCATTGAAAACAACAGGGCACGCGATGACAAATCATCACCCTGCACCCGGCCACCGCTGTGCTGCTGTGGGTGCACCTTGTGTGCTAAATCAGGTCCCCCTTAGCCCTGAGCTAAACCCTAGGAGCTTTGCTCCCACATCCAAGTGGCATTCCCCTGAGTAGCCACCAATTGGAGTCCCCCATCTCCCTTTGGATAACATTGGGCCTCAGCACTTTGCACCTGGATGCCCTAGTACCACTGAGGGTGCTTTTGGAGTGCCTCCTTGACCCTGGGGGAACGCTGCTTCTAACCCAGAAAACCAACTGCCAAAACTACTTACCCCCCTAAACTGATAACTTCATTTCCTCCCATAGGATTGCATTGACTGCTTTTTTGTGAAAAAAATTCTTGGGGGCCCCTTAGGATGGTGGGCGGACTTTGTCCGCCCGCCATCCCGACGTAAAACAGGACTGCCCGCCATAAGGGCGGCGGTCCCGTGGGGACCATTAGGATGCGCCCGCCACACTGGCGGGCGCATCCCGCATTTTTAACATTGCAGCGGGCGGTGCTCAAAGCACCGCCGGCCGGCATTTGCTAAAAATGCACATTGTGCACTTCAATTCACAACGTGACAGGCACCGTGCGGTGCCTGTCATGTTGTACAGTGAAGTGCTATGGTACCCCCCATGTGCATGGAGTCCCTGGGGGCCCGCATGCCTTTCCGTGGCAGCAAGCATGTCCCCGCCTTCACCCTAATATGGATGGCGGTGTCTAACAGACACCGCCACCATATGAAACCCTTTTCCGCCCGGTCAACTCCTTGACCGGGCGGAAAAGCGGCGGACGGTCTTTCCATCCGCCACGGTCCCCCCTGCCATAGTAATATGGCGGGGGGAAATGGGTGGCAGGCGGGGAAGGATGTCGGGCGGATCACCACCGCCTGCATGGCGGTGGCGATCCACCCGACATACTAATGGGGCCCAAGTGTGGAGTAGAAAAAGTAACTTAAATAGTAATCTGAAAAATAACTTACAAAGTAATCTCAATAGTAACTGAAAAGTAATTCCAACTGTTTTATGAACAAGTGACTTACCTGTAACTAGTCCAATTGCAATCAATTGCATTCAAATTGTATTAACTGCATTATTCTTGCAAAGTTTTATCGCACTTACCTGTGCCAGTCCTGGCTTGGCTCTAGAAATAAAATCCAACTAAATAATATTTTTACACAAAACAAATAGATCAGAGTTCAGTTTTTGAGTTTGTGACATTATTTCTTACCCGGGTGTATACAATAAATACTTAAGACCACGCTCTGATAAAGCCTTCCTGCTAGCCCACATTACAACAAATAGAGAGTAAGGTATTCCCTACTTTAGTCTCTGCCTACCTTAGTGGATCCACTGGAGTCTGTGTACACTATACCTTACTTTGGTATAGCATATACAGAGCCAGAATCCTACATTAACACATTTCAATGGAATTATGGTGGCTTGATCTCTATATTTAACTATTGTTTCCCATTATCCTTTTCCCAAAAAGTTTCTTTTAATTTAGACTTAGGGAAACTAGTAACACAGCAACTTGATAGCAAATAATTCATAAAGACCCAGAAATGTCAAGGTTGCTTCTACATAATTCAGCCAAGGAATCTTGTGCATGGTCCATTTTTTCTATCAAATTAACACGGTCTCTTTTCTATATTAAATGCCTGCCATAGTAATAAGGGGGCCAATTTGATCTGATCTGTAGATAGGATAAGCCCAATTCTTTGTTTAAGATAAATTTCGCATTGCTTTGGGGTACTGCTAATAATCTTTTGAAGATGGTGTCTTCTACATGCTGCAGGGAATCTACATCTGCCAGACCTCAAATCGCTGCCCTATATGTTGTAATCGCTTTCGCTTTAGCGAGGTAAATCTCTGTGATAGGTTTAGATCCAAGTTTGTTCGAGAAGCTAAAAATTGCAGCAATGCTTTTTTCTATGTGATTAACCCTATTTAACACCACGTCCTTCCAAGTAAGTTCACATGCAAGTCCAGGTTGGCCATATAACTTGCATAGTCCGCTATGAGTCTCTGCAGCGCCAGGGGTGTTCTGGCTAAGAGCACGGCATCGTCTACATAGAGGAGTATCCGGAGAGGTGAGGCCTCAACATAGGGCACATTGTAAGCCTTCTCTACCAAGGCAAATTCTAATTAATTAGTGTAGAGGGAAAACACAAATGGCGCAAGGACACAGCCTTGTCTCACACCTTTTTCTCTTTTAAAAGGCTTCATGCACCCCCCATCTCTTCCATATTCGACACGTGGTATTGCCTGTATATAGCTGCCTTATGAAGATGATAATACCTGGGTCCATACCCATGTTCTCCATTACAGGCCATAATTTACTGTGTACCAGAGATTCGAGTGAGGCAGGTAGGTCCGTAAAGGTCATATTAAATTGGCCTTTTTTACTATTGAATACTTGGCAGTCACCATCATTAGATTTAAACATTGATCAATTGTGCCTTTTCCCTTTCTGAAGCCATACTGTGCCTCAGAAAGGACATTCTTTTCCCCTACCCATTCTTCTAGCCTGATTAATAAAAGCTGTCCCATCAATTTAACTGTGCAGTCAATTAAGGATATTTTTCTGTAGATTTTTGGATTGGATCTATACCTCTTTTTAAATATTGGTATAATTATTGAGTGGTTCCATGGTGTAAGTGGGTCCCTTTTATTTATACTATTAAAAACATTCGGCAATACCGGACCCCATAGAAGCTTAATAGTTAAAAAGAAGTCAACAGGGACACCATCAGGCCCTAGAGCCTTCAGAGAGCACAACTGTGCGAAGGCTCGTTCTACTTCTACCACCTCGAATTTCAAGTGGGGAATTTCATCCTTTGTGGGGCTATCTGAGTGATTTATGGGGCCTACCTTATTTGGAAAGATGTCTTGAAAATATGTGGCTCATCCCTCCTCTTCAATGTGGACATCTAACGATGGCTACCCCACATCTTTTAGGATCGGGGCATTTACCACCCTCCAGAATAATCTACTATCATTGTTCTCAAATGCTTGCCGTAGGACTCCCCATGCTTTCTCGCTTAGATATTTTAACCGTTTATATCTTGCTGCCTTATAGCTAAAACGTAAGGCCCGTACAAACTGAATGTCTCTGGGGATCCGACGTAGGGCATCGCGCAAACTGGCTAAGGCCTTTGAGTAATTGCTATCAAACCACAATGCTTGTAAGCACTCTTTATTTGACGGTGGATGGGTAATGTGCTGGTTAATTCCCATTAGAAGTACCTCAAATGCCCCCATCAGTGACTCCAGGTTGGCACCATCATCTAAACAGATCATATCCTCAGGACGTTTACATCCAAGTATTGAGGTGACTATATCAGCCTTATCCACTTTGTCCCACTTTAATATATAGCTGTTTGTTCTAGTTACGATGGTCTTTTGGACTCTCCTCCCTGCAAATTTAAAATGTTGCTCCCATTTCAAATCGCAGACAAGTGCATGGTCAGTAAAATCTAAAAACATTACCTACATTTTATTTATGCCCCCTCAATGTTTCTGAGACTATTATGTAATCAATTGTCGACCCTTTCCCTGCACTTTTAATGGTCTTTTCTATTACTCCATTCAATAGGTCTATCCTATTGCCAATCCCCAAATGCAATGTTATCAGGAGCCTATTTAATGCATTTCCATAGGGTGAATAACTAAAATGAATATTTGGAGCGCCATCACTATCCGTTACCCCACAAATCTATTAAAAATGCAAAAGTTGGGTGTAAATATCAGGATAACATGGTTTGAAAGGGGAATATAAAACAGAATTAAACAAGTACAATCAAAGAGATAATAGATTAGATCAAAAGAATAAAGTGATGGTGCTAACATAAGTAAATTAAAAAATCACCAGAATAATCAAAGTCATGGAGGTTGTGAAACTTCTTGCTGAATAGGGGTTTGAGAGAAAGAGAGCCTAGCTTGGGCATCTATGTATATAGTGACAGGTGACCATAATTTCAGACGTCTTACAGCAATATGAGTAGGGTGGATGAAGGCCGTATCCAATCTGTGATTATGACAAACTGCATACCACCAGGCTTGGAAAGATAGTTCGGTGAAATCCTTTCAATTTGCAGTAATTGGCTGAAAGGCCACTGCAGGCAATAGGTCAATAATCTTTACAATTGTTCCAAGCAGGAGACAAACTTCCCAAAAATACCTGAGTATTTGAAAAGGGAATTTTGGAAGCAAAGATTGAATTTATTTTGAGACCAAACACTCTTCCAAAAGTTATGCACATGAGGACATGTAAAATGTAAGGGATGCAAGTCAGCGGTTGTGAAGGAGCATGTCCAACAAGTGTCCCGGAGATCTGAGTGTCTTTTATGTAAGTTACCAGGGATAATAAAAGTCTATTGTAGATAAAATAGAGTGTTTGTGTAGTGTTAGCTGCTCTGGATGACCCCTTTTTTTAGTCCATATTTTGTTCCACAAAAGGATCAGCCAATTAACCTATAGGTCCTGGTCCTTAGATATCTGTACTTTGGATTTATCTCTAACAGCATGGGAGGTACATAAATGAGTATAAATAATAGAGGTTCTGGGACATGTGCAAAGAAGAATGTGTATTCTATTAACAGAGGAGGAAACTGAAGGATTAGGGGTTAGGAACTGAGCATGAGCAGTGTGGATAGCTTGTGTCAGAAGAATATATTTGGATTGATAGGAGGTAGGGAGATCAAAAAGTTGGCTATCTTGTGGGAAAAGTATGACCCCATCTTGTACATAGAGTTGATGTACCAAAAGTAAACCTTTGTGTCTCCAAGCTTTTCAATAGAAAGGTTTACCACAAATCAGTATCAACTTATTATGCCGTATTGTGGAGTTAAGAAAGGAGTCCGAATCTGCAGGTAGTGGTAACGACCCGTATTCTAAGAATTAGCATTTATGTTTAAGGATAGGAGTTGATAAGGACTGTGGTTTGCGAGAAAAGGATGAATATTCTTGAAAAGAAAAGGCAATAAGTAAAAACAGCCAAATTTTACCCACAGGGAATTGTTTGAACAGGACTCGGAGAACCACTTTGAGGCTTGATGGAGTAAGAACGATTTGTGATATGTAGAAAAACCAGGAAAGTTGACACCACCCTCAGAATTTGGTGGTGTTCATTTTTGTAATACAATGAAACAACTCCCTCGTGACCTTCTAATTTTACGGGATTCAACCTCCAATTATCAGGGCATAAACATATTTCAATAACAACTTCTTTTTACTTTCTCATTTTTTATTGAAATTATTTTTTCATTTGGCACTGCTTTTCATAAATTATTTTTCAGTTTAAAATAATTTTTTTCACCACAGAGTACATTATTATCATCAATAAATCACAATACAAAATTCATTATTCACATTCTGATACACATATTCATACATATATCACCAGGTAGAGAACTAAACCAAACACAACACTCTCTCTGTCACTCATACACAATCACAACTTCATACATCTGGACACCTTAACACATTTAGTTGGTTTTCTGTCTATTGCCCAATATATAACCACTAAGGTCAGTGGGATTTTAAAAGGACTTGGGGCCAGATGTAGGTAGCCCTTTACCGGTCGGTAACGGCCGAAAATCGGTATTTTCGGCCGTTACCGACCGGTATTGAGCGATCGGTATGTAGGTGATAGAAATTTGGCCAAATCGGTAAATTTACCGAATCGGAAAATTTACCGAATCGGTAAAATACCGAATCGGAATATTTACCGAATCGGTAAATTTACCGAATCGCAAAGGTCTGCGAATCGGTAAATATTCTGAATCGGAAAATTTACCGATTCGGTAAATTTACCGAATCGGTAAAATACTGAATCGGTAATTAAGAATAGGTAAAATTGAAGATTGAGATGTAGGTAAGCTCTGAAATACCGAATTTGCTTCAAATTCGGTATTTAAGAGTCGGTATTTACCATGGATTCAAATCAGGTGGTAACCAGGTGCAGCCTATAAAAATGGACCTAAAATGCAATTCTGTTTGCACAATGGCAGCATTCTATGTCATCGCAAGATGGCTACGGCTACAGGAGGAAGGAGAGAGGGAATGGCTGAGACAGGAGCAGGTCTACAGGCAGAGGGTGACCCTGTTCATGCTCACAGAGGCAGAGATACTGCAGAGGTACAGGTTGGCTCCAGACACCATCTTGGACCTCATCAGGGACCTCCAGCCACTGTTGCAGCACACTACCCCAAGGGCACATGCAATTCCTCCCCATGTACAGGTGCTGTGCAGCCTCCACCTGCTCGCGTCTGGAAGCTACCAGAGCGTGGTTGCTGCGGTGGGTGGGGTGACCCAGAGCACCCTCTCAAGGTTTTTTCACAAATTCCTTGGCGCCATGTTGCAGAGGATGGAGCATTACATTTCTTTTCCAGCCACCCATGCTTAACTGGTTCAAACCAAATCTGACTTCTACCAGATGGCTAGATTTTCCCATATCATCGGCTGCATTGATGGCACGCACATCCCCATTTGTCCCCCTGCTGCCACAGAATACATCTACAGGAATAGGAAGTCCACCCACACCATCAATGTGCAGGTGATTTGCAATGCAAAGTTCGTCATCACTGACCTTGTGGCGAAATTCCCTGGGAGTACCCATGACTCCTATATTTTTCAGAACAGCGGCATCTATGCACGGCTGTCTGCAGGGGAATTTGGCGAAGGATACCTCCTAGGTATGATACAGTGTGCGACCCCTTCAACACCTATTGCAGTAAGAATTACAAGTATGCATGTGAGTAATGTATTCCCATTTCCCTTTTAGGAGACAGTGCATATGCCCTACGTTCATTTATCCTCACTCCCTACCTCAACCCCTCCACACCCAGCCAAAGGAGGTATAACCGGGCCCACAAAAGTACACGGAATGTGGTAGAACGGACCTTTGGCATCTGGAAGAGCAGATTTAGATGCCTTCACAAGAGTGGAGGTGCAAGGCAGTATACCTCCATCACCTGCTGCAAGATAATTGCTGCCTGTGCCATGTTGCACAACTTGGCTGTGAGGAAGGGTACTGAGGTGGAGTTGTCTGACTACGAGGATCATGACGACGACAATGCTGTGCCTGAAAGAGAACCTGCTGGAGTGACAACACCAAGTGATGGCAGATACAGACGTGAGGAAATAACAAGCAACTATTTCCGAGTAAGTAATGAGACACAGACAGGTTGTGTATGGGACCAATGTATTTTTATGTTGCCACAACGTTAAAGCACTTAAGTGCAACAAATTAAAGTAAAGAAAGGTGGGGACTACATGTCCTGGGTGACATCACCCACACCGGCAAAGTCATTTGCGCCCGCGCTTCCCAGAGCCACTGGGATGTTGCTCACTGCTTTCCTCATGGCCTGCAGGCTCAGTGGGCGCCTGCTGCTCCTACGTGGGTGAACCACAGCGCTTGCCAAGCTGCTGCGGCTACTGCTGTCGTCTCCCTCAGCCACATCCAGGGCTTGATCCTGTGCAGTGTTTGATATTATCATTGCCTCGAGGGCACTGGTGATCCTGGCCATGCCCCTGGTGACCTCAGCCGTGTTCTGAGTGAGGCTTTCCTGCATGTTAATGCCTCTACGGCATAGCTGTGATGTGGCAGTGGCCAGGCGATTCATGGCCCTATTGTTTACACGGGCGTCCCTGCGCCTTGTGTGCTCCAGGCTGTCCAGTTTTGAGCACAGCTGGGTTATTGCTGCATTCCTGCAGCTAGGTCCGCATTGGTTTTTGATATCTCCCTGTTGCTTTCTACCATGTCTCTGATGCCCTTCCCCATTTCTCCAATCTGTTGGTTTAGGACACGAAATTGGCGGTGGCAGGCCTGTATTGATTTCCCCTGCATGCGTTGGATGCGCACCATGCTCCCCTCCAGCCCCCGGAACACAGTGCCATCTCCAGGAACACCTGCACTGCTGGGCCTGCGTTGCCGTCTGCGCAAGGTGAAAGACTCTGTGGTGGGCTGCAGTGCAGCAGGACATACAGGTGGACTGGCTTGGGCCTCTCCCTCTGCTGCCTCATTCACTGGCAGTGGGGCCACGACTCGCCTCCTGGCTGGTGAGGTTGCAGGTGCAGGCTTTCACAGTGATGGGGAGGTCTCAGGAGAGAAAAGCAATGAAGGGGATTGTGAGAGGTGTGGGGAAACTCGTGTGTCTGGACTGTCTCCTCTTCCTGGGAGATGACAGTTGTGTGTTCTTCCTCCTGCGAGGCATGGACATGGCTTGGCCCTGCCTCGTCACTCTGCTCCCTCGCTGGTGCAATCCCTGCTGTAGCTGTGGCTTGAGTGGCTGATGTTGCCCCTAGGTATAAATAAGCGTATGTCAACTGAGTGCTACTGTGTCACAGTCACTAAAATAAATGCTTTACACATTTTACTGTCATTATTCAGCATTACTTTCACTGCCTTGCTGATGTCTGTGCAGTTACACATGGTCTTATGTTAGCTGACTACATTTCCCATAATGCATTGCTCCTGTATAGTGCTAGCAGTACTGGACTGGGGTTGGCCTGTGCACAAAGGGTTAAGGGAAGCAGGTTGGTATGGGGTGTCATGCTGCGCATGCGTCTTACCTTTTTTTTTCCAGATCTGGCTGAGCTGTCCACATCTCCCAGTCCCACAACACTGTCTGGCTCAATGGTTGACGCGACCAACTCCTCCAGGTCAGTCAGGGGGGGCGCTGGGTTCCTGCCTCCACCGATGACACCAGCCTGCTTATGTTGCTCTGCCATCTTTTTCTTGGTGAGGCTCCTGATGTCGTAGAAGCGTTTCTTGAGGTCATCATTGCTCCTGCTTGCAACTCCCACAGCATTGACCCTTTCTCCAATATCAAGCCACAGCTTGCGTTTTGCTGACTCAGCTACAGTGAGGGAGTGCCTGCCAAACAGTTGTTTGTGGACTCTCACCACCTCCTCCACTAGTACTTGCAGCTCCATGCTGCTGAACTTTACTTTCCTTTTCCTCTCTGCCTTCTGACTCTCACTGCTGCTAGCCATTTTCACTGAGGTAAACTCCAAAAAATCACTCCCTGCTGCTCTGTGTCGGTGCTCAGCTCTGACTGCCTCTCCAGAACCTTCTAATGAGTTGCAGCTGCCTGGGTAGCCACTTCCTGGTAGGGAGGGGAAGGGTGGTAGCACCTGATTGGCTGTTTTCATTAGTTTCACTTTTGCTTGCTTCCCGATTCGGTATTTACCGATTCGGTATTTACCGATTCGGTATTTGCCGATTCGGTATTTCCAATGCATTCCTATGGGCCTTTAGGCCCATAGGGATGAATGGGAAATACCGATTCGGGAAATACCGAATCGGGAAATACCGATTCGGTAAATACCGAATCAGGAAATACCGAATCGGGAAATTCCGGGAGTCCGATACCGACTTTTACCGATTCGGAAAAAATACTGATTTTTTACCTACATCTCATTTACCGATTTTTGAATACCGAATCGGTAAAATTCTCTATTTAAGAATTGGTAAATGACATTTACCTACATCTGGCCCTTAGTCTTCCAATAAAAAAATGAGAAAGTAAAAAGAAATTGTTATTGAAATATGTTTATGCCCTGATAATTGGAGGTTGAACCCCGTAAAATTAGAAGGTCACGAGGGAGTAGTTTCATTGTGTTTGTTGGCTTTTTTTCCCTCTACTCCCTGACCTGAAAGAGATTGTTTGAGAAGGGGTCCCATAAACTTTACTTGGTTCATTTTTTTAATGCCATGCAGGATCACTTTTTGTTCAAAAGAAATGTAGATAATATAGAGTTTATCCTTTTAAACATGTTTAAGGGAATGGGCACTGGAGTATTAGAAATGGCGTAAAGAATTATGGGGGTTAACATCATCTTAATGGTGTCTAAACGGCCCCAACAGGATAAGTATAGGGGGTGTCATTTGGTAGTTAATGTGGCAATTCTCTCAGTACACTCATCCATGCACATGGAAAGTGTAGTTGAGACAGAAGAAATAAAGTATAAACCTAAATATTTTATGCAGTGAGAGTTCCATATAAAATTTGAAGCAGCAAAATCATCTTTAAACGTGTATGTGGTTAGAGGTAGTATTTCACATTTGTCTTTGTTCAATTTGTAAGCAGAAACAGAAGCAAAGGATTTGGCCTCTTGTAAGAATTCAGGGATGGAAGACTTGGGTTGTGAGATGACTAATAGTACATCATCATCTTATGCTGCCAGTTTAGCTTGTTGTTTTTTAAAATCAAATCTGTATATATATTGATGTTGATGATTTCTGGATAAAAAAGGTTCCAAGGCTAAATTAAAAAGAAACAGGGATAAAAGGCAACCCTGACGAACCCCCTTACCAAGGTGGAAATATGAACCAAGTAAAGTTTATGGGACCCCTTCTCAAACAATCTCTTTCAGGTCAGGGAGTAGAGGGGAAAAAGCCAACAAACACAATGAAACTACTCCCTCGTGACCTTCTAATTTTACGGGGTTCAACCTCCAATTATCAGGGCATAAACATATTTCAATAACAACTTCTTTTTACTTTCTAATTTTTTTATTGGAAGACTATGGGCCAGATGTAGGTAAATGTCATTTACCAATTCTTAAATACAGAATTTTACCGATTCGATATTAAAAAATCGGTAAATGAGATGTAGGTAAAAAATCAGTATTTTTTACCGAATCGGTAAAAGTCGGTATCGGACTTCCAGAATTTCCCGATTCGGTATTTCCCGATTCGTGTTACCATTCACACATGCTGCTTCTTTTGGGTGCAAATAAAGAATCAAAATCAAAGATATGATTCTTGGACCAAAACCAAATCACTTAAGAGTTTGAAATAAATAAGGCCATTCTATTCGGTCAAACACCTTTTCGGCATCTAAAGCTACTGCTGCTAGTGAATGAGATAAGTGGGAGGATTTGGACAAAATGTGAAAAAACAAGCAAGTATTGTCCAAAATTAAACAGCCTTTAACAAATCCAGACTGTCCTGTGCCCAGTAATTGTGGGAGGTAAGATTCTAAACATATGACTAAAGACTTAGAAAAAATCTTATGGTCAATTTTGACTGGCGAGATGGGTCTATAGTTTTTGCAATGTTTTAAATCTTTCCCATCTTTAGGAATAAGACATATTAGGGTGGCCAGAAAAATAGAAAATTCACCAGAGTGTAAAAAAGAGTCTAAAAGGTCACATAACTTAGGGAGAAGGAGCTGTGCAAAGTTTATGAAAAACTCAACGGTGAACCCATCGGGCCTGGAGCTTTATCCTTGTTAAGTGTCTGTAAAACAGCAAGAAGTTCTCTTTGAGATAAATCTGATTCTAAGGAAGTGAAATCTAAGTGGGTATGGAAAGAGCGCTGAATGTCGGAGAGAAACTGAGAAATGTGATGTTCTGAGGGGTAGTTCTTTCATGTGTATAATGACTTGTAAAAGAGGAGAAACTCATTTAAGATTTTGGAGTCTTTAAACTTCAATGTTTGTTGCACATCCATAATGGACTCTACATTAAGATTATTATGTTTGACTTTCAAATAATTTGCCAATATTTTACCAGCCTTGTTCTGGCCACCATAAAACCTTGCACTAGACTTCAATAAAGAAAGTGAGACTTTATCAGTCGATTTCTTATTAAATTGAAACTTGGCATTGATAAGCTCAGATAAATACTCTTTCGATTTTGTTGAAAAGTAGGAATGCTACAAGTTCTTTATCCTGGTTAGGATTTCCTTGGTTTGTTTGCTTAAGGCATTACCTTTCTTGAAAACAAAACCAATAATAACATTCTTAGCAGCTCTTTCAATGAGTCCCAAACAATATAGAAAGGTAGGGTATCTGATTGATTAAAATAAAAATAGTCATTGAAAAAAGAGACAAAAGAGGAGGTAAATGTTGGATCCAGGAGAAGTGCGTTATTAAAATGCCATCTTCTCGGTGTATTAGGTTTTTGCAAAGTATCCAATTGAATAGTAATGGGGGCATGATCGGAAATTAGAATAGAACCAATATCCGCAGCTCTTAAGGACTGGGAGACAGTACGAGATATAAAGAAATAATCTATTCGTGATTGGGTTTAATGGGCTGGGGAGTAATAAGTATATTTTCTTGTGATGGTATTGCAAGGTCTCCAGGCATCCATGAGTCTATACTGTTGAATATTTTGGAGAAAATGTTTGTGAGCATTGTGTGCAGTAAAAGAAACCAATGAGCTATAATCAATGGATGGATCCACAACTTGATTACAATCCACTGCAAGGATAAAATTATCATTAATGCAATGTGCAATTTGTTGAGCAAGGGACGTCTAAAAAGAGAAGTCCCCAGCAGTGGGAGCATAAACATTAAGCAAAGAAATCAGAGCATTGCCTATCAGCAATTTAGTATATAACCATCTGCCTTTATCATCAGAACTCTGTGAAAGTAGTTTAGCACGAAGCGATTTGTGGCAGAGTCAACACTCCATTTTGTTTACCGTAACCTGGAGAGAAAAATACCTCCCAACCCATCCCCTTTGTAATTTTATGGATTCAGTTGTTGCAAGATGAGATTCCTGTATACCATTAAATATAATGGGGTGACCCTGTAACCCTCAGAGCCTGGGTGGGTATTAAAACAGATAATAATGGTTCTGTCGGACCGAAATACACAGTGATATTGTATTTCCTTTTTGTATTATTTACAATCATCCGTCCCTCTGAGGGTACAACGACAATGGTACTTATACCAATATGCACAAAACACACTGACCACAATGTAAGTTATAGCAGAGTTTTAGTCATGCTTTATCTGATTTGTATAAAAACTTTAGTCTTGCTGTCCAAACAAACATAAAACATATAAACCACATACATTGTGTGTAAGACTGATATACATTTAAAACAACATACAAAAATGTTAAATCACAAAATTATTTAGCGAAGTCAACTATATATACAAAAATCTAATCGGTACATCAATTGATTCTTGGGTCCTAGTAGATTTTGTATAGTTGATTCATAAAAGAAAGGATTGTGTCGACGTTTCGACCCTGGGGGGCGATGCGCTGGTTGTGCGCATCAGGGGCTGGTCTTCATCAGGACTGTGCAGATGTGGGACAGCCTATGAATATAATGAACATGTGTCAGTGGTTGGTCAATGGGGATGTGCAATTATAGGTGAGAGCACTATGTAAATGTAAATGTGGGTGTACTTGTAAAGCGCACTGCGACTCCATGGAGTATCCTGGCGCTGAAGACCGCTGGGGAACCCGTCCTGGTTTTCCCTGTGAGATGGTCCCTTTCTGGGTATCTCCAAGGTGAAACCAGGCATCCCTGGCGTCTGTGGGGGGCCGTTGTAGAGATGAGGCAAGCTTAATGCCCAGAGTTGCCGAGTGTGTTCCCTGGTTAGAGTAGGCACCGAGGCGAGAATTATCGAATCAGTTTTGACCCTGGTCCACGACCCTGCCGCGTCGGGAATTGAACCCTGGTCCCGGGCCGTTCTCTGCTTACGGGTCTGCCGCCTCTAACCAGTGAGCCACACCACTCCACTCCACTATGAATGCTCACCTTCTGCGAACCTCGGCTCCTCTTGGATACCTGGTCCTGTATAAGAAATACTTGCTGGTCCGTCGACTCAGCCAATATCTGGATAATCCTTAGATCTATAATCAAAGTGTGATGGTTACTCCTCACCCATTAATGAAGCTTAGTTCTAGCTACTCACAATTTCCTTGGTGCTGTCCTATGATGTGTACATACCTCTGTATTGATTAATCATACAGCTTGATTCAGACATTATTCATCCACGCCCAAACTGCAGTCAACCACACTCCACACTGGATGTAACACGGGCGCTCGCGGTACACAATCGTAGTAATTTAGGCTATATCCCCTGACTAACAGAGTACCTCACATCCTTTTTCAGATTGGAAAAACAACGCTATATCCATCTTAGCAAGCTGTATGATTAATCAATACAGAGGTATGTAAAAAAAAAAAAGGAGAGAAAGAAAAGCATCGCTAATTTTGTCACTCGAGCGGCATTACCTAAAACTAAGGAAGGAACATTACGAAGTCTACTGGGCCTACAACCAGTCCAGGGCCATCACAGATGTGGCACCTGTTCCTGCTGCGATCAGACATTGGAAGGAGACGTTTTTTCGCATGCAGGCATTTTTTGGAAGCATTCAACATTCACCAACTGTAAAACAAAGAATGTCGTATATGGAATTATATGCTCCTGTCCGAAATTGTATGTAGGTAAAACTTCACAAGAAATCAGACAAAGGATAACTCAACATAAATCCAGAATACGGAGGAATGTGGCAAATGCACCGTTGGTGAATCATTGGATGAATAAAGGCCATACAGAGGCAGATTTCAAATGGACTGTTTTAGCCAAAATAGAGACTGATGCGAGAGGTGGTGATATTGAGGCAAGACTGAGCCACCGTGAGGCCCATTTAATTATGAAATTTAATACAGCTACAAATGGCCTGAATGAACTGTCAGAAATTGCGAGGGTTTATTAACCACATCGCTGACTAGTTCATTTCTGCTTTGAGTTCCGTTCGAGTGCTCAGTATTTTTCTGCACGAGATGCCCCCTGAGCTTCAAATATCCCAGTGCTGTGGGGTTTCCGAGCACTTATCATGTATTCAATAGACGCTTCTACAACACCTCAGCGTTGTGGGCACTTTAAGAGATATTCAACCACGTGATGCACCACGTGGGCGCTGCCATCCATTCTTAGGCAGAAGCTGTACTTCCGGCATCCACACCAGGAACCACGGTGATTCTAACGCCGGCGTTCACGGAGCAACAGATTATGAAGATATCCCTTCTTTTGAATGGTAAGCTTTAGAACCAGGCTTTAGACAGATTATATTGTTCCCTCGAATCTGCGTAATGAGAGATTCATTCCGTGGTTACTCTTGCAGCAAAGGAGAAACCCGCGAAGTGCTGCCCACGTCTAAGTGTGTACTACCCGACGGGGGCATACATTCCCCACGTATCCGCCTCAACAATTTAGGAGACACCGTCTTTACTTTAAAGTAAGGGTCCAGCGTACATTTATTTAAATCGCTCGTGACAGGCTATGCCATGCTTAAGTCTAACTCGGTCTCCGTGTCTATTTCAAAGAACTACGAGTCCCACACAGCTCGGTTTTCCCGGTTGACCAACAGCTCATCTTCCTCACACCCCTTCGATTCAGTGGAGGTAAGCCCACACCAAAGGGGGTGATCGGCTCTTTAGATCAAAGCAGAGACTGACATAATTGGTTATATGTGTGGTCACTAACCTAGACTGTTGCTTGTGATTTATTTCAATAGAAATTCACGCTTCCTGAGAATTGACTGAAGCCACTTTTTAGAATAAGGTAGGAGGCATTTCTGTATGGCGAGGCGCCAACGTTGTTTGATTGATTTACTTTACGTGTGATGTTAAGGATCTTGTTTGTATCCTCTTTCAGGTTGTCTTCTGGTCCTGATGAGAACCGGACAAAAGGGTCCGGTTTGAAACGCGTCGACCTTGTTTTGGTTTGACCTACGTCACAAGCTAGTTGTATTTTCTAAAATTTCTTTTATAAAGATATAATTCAATTGTTAGAGGCAGGTCGATATTGTCAATCACTTTCAAGTCTGCCGTTTATCAGTTTCTAAATTATAACGTAACGATTGTTTCAATAGGACTACGTAGGTCCCATTACATTTTCTAAAAAAAAATTCTTTGTACCACCAAGTGTTTTTTGTGTTTGTGTATGTATGTAAGCTTGTGTGAAGAGGATTAGGTTTTGAGTGAGGTAGTGAATGTGAAAGAGGGTGTGTGTAGTGATTTTTATTGCACTGTGATTTGTTCATCCACGTCTGTTCTTGTTATTTTCAATATTGCTGTCGCACATATTTAATAAATGTCTTGTAGGTTCTTCTGTTCGAAAATTGATAAATAAAAATTTAATTTGACGGATTAACTCCATCACAGGACTAACAATTTAAGTTTCTAGTCTGTTGGTTAAGGTGTTTAGCTTATTTGGTCTCAGAACTGGCACTTGTTTTGGTTGATTAGCGGTTTTGTTGTGGCATGGCTTCACCCCTGGCTGTAAAAGTGCCGCCGGATACAACACCGTGGGCCGGCATCGCACGTATGAGCGTGAAGCAATCCCTATACGATGTCAGGATTTGTGGTTTGTTCCCTAGCGGTGCGGGTTGTTTTGTTATGGCATGGCTTCTCTCCTGGCCGTGTAAGGGCAAGTGCAGACGGGAATGTTAATATTGATAACATCAATGCCAATGTTTAGAATGATACACTCGCATATACGAGCGAAATTGCTTCACTATTAACAAACTTGCCCATCATGATCTCTCTGTGAACCCCAACTCAGAAATACAATGTCAGTCAGGCTCTGCGACAGAGGCCAGAGGTTACTGATTGACAAATCAAAGGTGGGGTGGCACGTAGCCGGCAGACAGACGCGCGATCAAAAACTCAGGTCCATCCCCATAGAAGACCAGCGACACTACAAAGGGCCAGGGTGATTGGTCACAATAAAACACACATGGCTGGAGGGGTGCGCGCATTCACAAAACATCATAAAGTCAGATGCCACACAAAGTTAGGAACACATAGCCAATCAGGACACAGCACAAACAGTTCACACCACTATCTGGACACATTATCCACTGACCCAGTTGTGTCCTCACAAGGTCAAGGCCCACATGGATTTGTTATCGGAGGCCTTATTTATGACTCCACATAAACGGCCCGCATTCTTTTACCAAGCGAGAGTCACCAGAAGTATTTTTCTGATACCCAAAAACTATATAAAAACTCGCTTAGATTGATTGTACTTTGAGACAATCGTTTGACCTGTTTCTGAAACTTTGCTCCCGGCTGAAGTGTTTAATTAAACCAACTGTTCCTGTTTTGTTTTTCCAAATGTCTTTTTTGTTTTTGCAAGGAAAATTCACATTTGAATAACACTTGCAGAGGCAGAGCTATCCATATCCAACTCTCCGAGGCTTAGCTCATGGTCCATCTGTCTTCTCTCCTTCAGAGCCTGTTCCTTCTCAAGCTTAGCAAGGGCTGGCTCCCTATCAATCTTGGCAAGCTCTTGTTTAAGTTTCCTCTCTTTCCTCTTGTCCTCCAGATCCTCTGAAGTCAGGCTCTTTGAAGAAACCCTGCTGCCTGCTCTAGAGTGGATTGCTAGTCCTGGAAGGAAATTGCTCCCCCCTCTGAAGGCTGCCTATCAAGACCCTCTTTGTAAAAATCAAAAGATGTCAGAACAGGGAGAATTAATAAAGGATCGAATTGAACTCAGTATAGAGTTGTAGTAAACAAAGAGTTACTTTATGGTATTGCACAAACACAAGTCCTATCCTTACCGCTAATCAACCAATGTTAGAAATGTGATTCCTGGTTGGTTTAGGTATGCACCCAGGCCAGGCAGGAACCATAACTCTAGTCAGCGTAAGCTAGAAAGACTATAAGATGACCTGTGCTCACCCTCTGGTAGGCTGGCACAAGCAGTCAGGCTTACCTACAAAGGCAATGTGTAAACAATGTGTGCAACACACACACACACAGCAACATAATGAATACACCACAAATAGACTCAACACAGGTTTAGAAAACGAGCTAATAATTATCTGATCAAAATGCGACCAAAATGACAAAAATCCATCAGTAGAAGTTGAGATATGAACTTTTAAAGATGAAATCACAAATAATGTTTAGAAATCAATAGCAATCAAAATGTTATGAGGGATTGGTGCAAATTTAAAGTTCACGCCCACCATAATGGTGGGCAGGCTGGCTACAAGACCCACGCAAAGCCCACTGAGAAAGTACCTTGGATGGAGCAAAGCGTTGACGTTGAGGGCTTGGTGTGTCAATCTTTTCTGCACATATGGGTCACTTCGTCGTCTCCAAGCTTTGTTGAAGTGAAGGCAATGTCTTGTCGACAAGCTGCGCAGAACACTGTCATTGAGCTACGCTGGCTGTGGAACTTTTATCATTGAGGAGCTGCTGTATTGGTGTCGAAGGGCGATGCATTGGATTTTCTCATGCAGTTGATGCAATGCGCTGGTTTTTGATGAAAAGAGCTGCAGAACCAACTTCTGAGGCCCAGAGATTGGAGAGGGCATCTCAGGTTAGGGTCAGACTTACAGAAGGCTGAGTCAAGCAGCACCAGGAAAATTGTAGGAAGACTTTTGTGTCTATAGGAAGTCTTTTGTATCTCTGGGATGCCTGAAGAATACAAGGCAAGCCAGCAAGCCCTAGGAGAGCACTTGGAGGGAATGCAGAGTTCTTCCAGCAGAGTCCGGAAGCAGCAGGCAGCAGGGAAACAAGCAGAAAAGCAGTCCTTCCAGAAAAGCAGACCAGTTAAATCCTTCAAACAGCACAACGGTCCTTCTGGCCGAAGTTCAGTTCAGCATCCAGAAGTGTCTGATTTTAGGGGGTCAGAGATCCAGTACTTATACCCAAAAGTGTCTTTGATGTAGGGGGTGACTTCAAAAGAACTCACTGATGTGCACAAGGATCCCTTTCAGCACAGTCCTGTCTGCCAAGCTAACCCTGAGGGGTAAATCAGTGCTTTGTGTGAGGATGGTACACAGCCTATTCATATATAAACATGAGCCACCTCTCTCCCTTCCTGCCCAGGAAGGCTATCAGAATGCAGATGAATGCAGATGAGTCCTCTGTCACTTGCAGCCCTTCTTGTATTTATGGCTGCCTGGAAGAAATGCACAAAGTGTAGCTGTCACCCAGCCCACACATGTATTGGAGACAGGCTGTCAGTGCGAAGTACAGAGAATGTCCACTTTCTAAAAGTGGCATCTCTAAAACAGTAATGTTAAAGCTTGACCAGTAGGGAGGCGTTGTTATTATCATTCCAAACATATCAAACATGAAAAATATACTTCTCTCTGGTCAGGAATTACAGTTTAAAATTATATTATGGAATTCCCAATGCTGGCCTATGAAAGGAGGAGGCCTCACAGTAGTGAGAATTAAATAGGGTGTTTGTCACGACCAGGACATGCAAAACATAAAGGTACATGCCCTACTGTTTACTAACATAGCACCCTGTACTTAGGGTTACTTAAGGCCTACCTTAGGGGTTACTTATATGTAATAAAAGGGGAGTTAAAGGCTTAGCAAGTAGTTTTAAATGCCAAGTCGATGAGTCAGTAAACTGCACACACAGTCACTGCAGTGATAGGCCTGAGACAGGTTTGGTAGGCTGCTCCTGTGGGTGGCACAATCAGTGCTGCAGCCCACTAGTAGCAATTGAAGTACAGGCCATGGGTATATGGTAAACCCCTTATCAAGGGACTTACCGGTACAACACATATGCCAATCAGGTATACACCAATGTCATCATGTTTAGAGGAGAAACACACACACTTTAGCACTGGTTAGCAGTGGGAACATGCTCAGAATCCCAAGGCCAACAAAATGAATCAGGAAAAGTGGGAGGCAAAAGGCAAAAGGTTGGGGGAAGACCACTCTAAGGATGACAGGTCTCAAACTCTTGTTGTACTGATTGGATTTTTGTTGTTTTGCTAACAAATAATGTATTAAAATGTTCTCTATCTTTCTAAATTGGTTTAGGATTTTCCTTGGGTTGTGTTTTCACATTATTACTCTTTTTGTGTGCTGCATAAATACTTTACACATGACCTCTCAGTAAAGTCTGACTACTTTTTGTGCCGACCTACTCAGGGTTAAGCACAGATTAATTTAGAGATTTTTGTGGTTTACCCTGCCAGGGATTGTGTCTGTTGCTTGACAAGGGTTAAAACACCAGTCAACCAATGACCATATTTATCACAATATTGATATGCAAATGGTTATAATAAGTGCGCTTAACCAGAAAGAAAGTTATATCTGACATTCCTATAGAGCATAAATAGACCTACCTATGTTATAGTTAGGCAGAACATGGGAAATTCTACAAATGCAAAGATCACATTTTGGCTCTCAGAAAATAGTGAAGTGAAAAACTGAATGCATCTTAGCTCCCCTGATGGACAACGTTGCAGTCTCTCACTGTGCAGAGTATGAGCTCCAACTGCTCACAGCTAGGACATACTCAACAAAAAGCGTTAGGAAAAAACAATGTGTAAACACCTACCAATCCTTGGATTCTTTCTGATGAAATCCTGCAAGGTGATAGAATACTTAAGTATCTATGCCAATTCAATCATTGTCCTCTTTGAAACGATAACCTCTTTTGACAATATATGTATCTAGGGACCTATTTATTGCAAACTCAGCTGGGAAAATGGAACACTGAACATAAGCACGAACGATCAAGGTATGATTTTAGAATGTTTAAAGTTAGTCCCAGAGATGGTGGGCACCCAATGGGAAAGGGGATAATGTTCTGAGAAAAGATGTCTAAATTCAGTTTCTTCTGAATTGCATGTGTGTCATAGTTGGTCAGAGGTCGGCTGGGATATTGTTCTAAATACTAGGCATGTAGAGTAAGAAGGAATTCATTCTGGTCCACTATTCTTTGCCTTTCCTTGTTTCCAGTCTGGAGATGTCTAGGATCCTAGTTTGACGTTATTTGCCCTATATTGCTAGTTTCGTGGCCAGGTATGCTTTGGTCTTGTTTCAGTTGGCCGTCATAGGAGATGCAGCTCGACTAGAAAATTATGCGGACAGCAGGGGAAATGTTATGTTATGTTATGTTAGTAACACTTCTATAGCGCACAGCTGCCCCAGCCAAGGGGCGTCCCGGCGCTTCAGGAAGAGTACCCAGACACAGCACAACAGTACAGGGCGGAGGCGCAGAAAGCAGGAACCTAAGAGCTATGAGGGAACAGATGCGTTTTGATAGCCCTCCTAAATTTCAGCAGATCATCAATTGCACGAATGTGAGGTGGAAGAGAGTTCCACAGCTTTGCAGCCAAGACCCGGAAGGAACGCCCTCCCGCTCTACATAGTCTAAATCGAGGGACCACAACCAAGTTTTAGCCCAGAGATCTCAGAGGTCGCGAAGGCACATAAGGCCTCACAAATTGTCAAGAATCTGGAGGGAGGCCATCTTGAGGATCTTGAAAGCGAGGCACAAGGTCTTAAAGTGAATCCTCTGTCTAATTTAAAATCCGATTACTGGAATAGAAATGTTAAACAAATTATAAGGTGGAACGATAACCTCCACCTCCTGTGGCCCAAGCCTTCTCTTCATGTGCCTTTGTCGGGGTTCATTCCCCCGTAACAAATATTCCTGGCTAAGGGCCTGATCATAGTGGATTGAGAGTGATTGGAATAAAATGGATTATCTTCCTCTGAGTCAATCAATATAGAGAAAATTATACGGATTGGACTGAGTTGACTTGTATAATGGAATACTCAGACTGGGATGCAGGGTGCTTGTCTGGTGTCGGTTTACTTTTTTTCACAAGACTAAACAGGCCAGGTGAGCGTCCGCCCAACCATTAGTAAATAACTTTAAGATGCAATTAAATTAGGATGAAAGTAAATTTGGTTATTTTTTACCATGATGGGAAATAACAAGGTGATTTTCGCCTCACTGGGAACTAACGAGGAGGGAATTTAGGAGCCTTGATACTACTTTGAATATTTTATCGAGTCCCACACTATACTTACTAGCATGGAACAACATTGCTGGCATTTTGTCTAAGCTGACTGACCAGGGCTGGACAGTTTTTATAGATCAACAGGTTATCTGCTTGTTACAGGAAACTTGGTACAAAAGGGGGTGGTGATGGACGGAGCATCTGAACAAATCAAACACTCACACCCAGTCAAAAGATCTGGGTTTGATCCATCACCGTTCTTTTGCCCACTCTGCCACCCCAGTTCAGACATGGCTATATGCAAATCAGTCTGACCCTGTGCCTCATGGGAACAGTCCTGCCCGAACTGCCAAGCCATGCCTTCCCTGGACCGGAAACAAGCTTCCGAGGACCGGTTTCTGGCATTACAGCCGTCTTCAGCCCGGCTTGCTTGAATCCAGTGGCAAAGTGAGCAAGGGACTCACGTATGAGCATACCCTGCCACACTTATGGCGGCCAAAGCGGTACAAAAGGGGGTGGTGATGGACGGAGCATCTGAACCAATCAAACACTCACACCCAGTCAAAAGATCTGGGTTTGATCCATCACCGTTCTTTAGCCCACTCTGCCACCCCAGTTCAGACATGGCTATATGCAAATCAGTCTGACCCTGTGCCTCATGGGAACAGTCCAGCCCGAACTGCCAAGCCATGCCTTCCCTGGACCGGAAACAAGCTTCCAAGGACCGGTTTCTGGCATTACAGCCATCTTCAGCCCGGCTTGCTTGAATCCAGTGGCAAAGTGAGCAAGGGACTCACGTCTGAGCATACCCTGCCACACTTATGGCGGCCAAAGCGGTACAAAAGGGGGTGGTGATGGACGGAGCATCTGAACCAATCAAACACTCACACCCAGTCAAAAGATCTGGGTTTAATCCATCACCCTTCTTTAGCCCACTCTGCCACCCCAGTTCAGACATGGCTATATGCAAATCAGTCAGAACCCTGTGCCTCAGGGGAACAGTGCAGCCCGAACTGCCACCCCCTTTTGTTACAGGAAACTTGGGCACTCAGGAGTTGGTATTCCTCATTCAGTTTAGATGCCTTGCCATTAAAAAAGCTGGTCGCCCATCAGGGCGTTTATTGATTTTGATCAAGAACTCTATTGGTGTTAAAATAAGAAGATTATATGTAGACTCCCAGACATCCTTGCTGAGGCAAACAACTTTCAAGGATGATTTGCAGTAAAAAATATTGAATTCGGTGATCACTCTACGCCAAGAAATAAGGATTACTCTACTAGTATTTAACTTTACCTCAATAATCAACCAGTAATAGTTGCTGGTGTTTTTATGTGACATATGAACCACTGGAATGTATGTCCTCCCTAGCAGAAGCAGAGGATGAACTCTAGGAAATCCCTGGCATATAGGCCAAGACATCAAAGAGCAATTGTAAAGCAGCCCTTCAGTTAACCTCGATGACTGTTACTTGTGTATGCAGGATAGCAATAGGTGTATAACACCTGATAGGATGAAAGAATGCACTCAACAGCGGTACTTGCAAAAAATAAGATCGACTATATAATCCTGGACACAGAACTGTCGCTACTATTGCATGATATGATTCTAGCCTCCTTTTTAGATAGGGACCATGATCCTTTGGTTCTATCTTTAAAAGACATTGTTTGAGGGCATGGCCAAGATCACAGAGTGATGGATGCGTTTCAGGACCTCTCTGCTCCCCGCGACTAACACCCTTAAACCACTGTGCCCCTCGGTTCCCAATGGTGGATCTCATGCTTAGCGGGCCTGGGACCCCGGGGGCCAGCTTGCTGGCCTGGTGATTGGCTTTGAGGTGGCGGGACTTGGTGACAGCCGAGGTCTACCCGGCCCAGCAGACGACGGCGCTGGGGTACGGACTCCGCTGCACCCTGCACCCTTTTGACACCCTTTTGACAGAAGATGACTGTGGACTCCTGGGCCCACTTTCAGCTGCCTCGTCCCTCGGGGGCAGCCCCCTGAGCCAGCGAGAAAGGTCCAGGCCAACCAGTCCCATGACACAAGGCGGTGTCTCGAGGACGGAGTGAGACCAAACGGAGGGGCAAACCATCCCCGGTCGATAGACTGAGGAGGAACTCAGGTGGAGCCAAGCAGAAGCTCCGAGTTAGAAGGCCCTGGGCCTTACATTGCTCACCCATGGAAGCAGCAGCGCTTAATACCACCTGCAGCACTCACAGAGGGGACTGGAACTGACAAGCCTGACCTCAGTGGAGGTCGGCGGCCAGGGAGCATCTTCGGTACTCGATTGGGTCCAGGTAGAGAAGAGGACCTAGGTCAAGGGCTATGCGAGTCCAGGGAGGACAGGCCCTAGACAGACGAAGTCACTGCATGAGGGGAGCCGGATTTACAAAAAGCAGAGCGGCGGTGAAGTGCCAGAGACAGTGCCCATGGAGCACAAAGGATATGGGGATGCACAGGAGGCAGTGCATAGCTTCATCTTGATACCCCCTTGCAAAGACATATTATCAGGCCTCTCCCATAAAGCAGACTGGGCGCAGGGGACTCTGACATGCTCGGGATCTGATCTTAACTACAGGAGGATCATCACTCCCTGGATTATTGGCAAGCAGAGAGCAGTGACCCGATATCGGCTCAGGCGACCTGTAGGCGAAAGCTTGCTATGACCGGAGCGCCCCGATAGACGCATCTTAGACCGGGCCCATCAAAGAGTGCTGTGCGGCATGGAGAGGATGACACCTGCGCTCCTGGTGCCAGTCCCAGAGGACAGAGAGTGTCTCATCACCCTCCTAGGATGCTCCCGGGGCTCCCTCCACACAAAAGAAAATTGTGACAGCCCAAGTCAAAAAGGGACACACCTTAAAGGACATGCTCACTAAAACCCCAGCTCAAGACCGCCTGGGCCTCTCGACAGCCTCATTACCCCCCGGAAGGCGAAGAGTCCCTATTCACCTCACTTAGGGAAGATTTGCAGTCTATTAAGGGGGACCTGACCTGAGACTTGCAAGGGGTTAGGAAGGAGATCTCTGACATAGGAGATAGAGTGGACACACTGGAATCAAACAAGATCACCAAAGGAGAAGAACTGGAGCAACTCTGGCAAGAGCTAATCCGCCTCTCGGACAGACAGATAGATCTCCAGGCTCACGCCAAGGACCTCGAGAACAGATCAAGGCGTAATAAGATACTGATCAGAAACGCCCCAACGGCTGCCAAGGCAGGGAGTGTGGAATAATACGTGAAGGCCCTCTTCGGCCTGATTCTGGGCGACACGCTGACATCCGCCTGGACAGGGTCCAAAGTTGGGCCCCCCACAGCCCCAAACATGCCGCCTCCAGATATTCTCGCATGAGTGCACAGTTTCTCTTGAAGGAACGTATTTTGCAAGCCGTCAGGGGCCTCCACCCGACTCTCTTTTGTGGTAGCTCGCTGAAATTATACCAGGACCTGTCTGCGATTGGGGATTTCGCCCAGTGACCATATTCCTGAGAGAACACAATACTTCGTATACTTGCAGCCACCCCATCCGCTTGATTTTCACATGGGAGGGGAAAACTCAACAGCTCAGATCCTTCAGTGCAGCTTGTGCCCTTCTCCAGATTATGCAACTGGAAACGTCTCCGAGGGGGGCGGCCAGAGATGAGGCCAGGTTTGGCCGCTGGGAACGGCAGAGACTGAGAGCACCGGGCAGGGGGAGCCCTGAACCCTGATCCCAAAGCAATGGCGCAAGATAGAAAGGCAGTCCTAGAGAGCCTGGTGGGCGACCTATCGCCCGGATGAGCCGACTGATCCAGTGCAATCCACCTTCCCTATGGCTGGGGCACACAATAGACACTATCTGGGGTCGCGAGAGAGGAGAGCTGTAAGAAGACTTCAGACCACCAAGGACGTTTATCTCAGGTTTTCGCTTTGATGGGTGGAGACTGCTTAAATGGTTCTCCTCCTTCCAGAGACTTTGATTATTACTTTGGAGAGTTGTATCTTTGGGTTTATTACTTATACATGTTGGTTTGAAATGTACCACTGTGTCGCACTGATGGCGGGTGTAACTCTAGGGGAGACGGGGACACTACCGAACAACTCTCTACACTCGGGCCTCCAGTGCTCTAACACATCACAGCTTGCTGGACGACAGGGCAGGCCACCACTTCTTAGCACAACCATTGGCTACCACTATGTCTGTGTGTGACACCTTAAAGATCGTCTCCCTAAATGTTAAAGGGCTAAACAACCCAGTCAAAAGCAAAGCTGTTATTTCTTACTTGGTCACACTGGGGTGGACATCTCTCTCCTTCAAGAGACCCACCTCCTCACGGGTGACTCTAGATTGTTGAAATCTAGATCCTTCCCACACAACTGTTCTCCTCCTCAAGGCGCAGGGCGGCAGAGGTGGCTATTCATTTCTCTTGCACCTTCCAAGGCTCGATAAGCCCTAAACTGATGGAACTTAAGGGTCGTCTCCTGGTTGACCAAATACAATTGGGCTCACAGACACTGACACTGGGTACAGACTAGTGCTGATTGGGGGAGACCTAAACATAGTCTTCTACTCAAGCTTGGACCGCTCTGTCCAAAACAAGGGAGGGACAGGGTCACTGACCACAGATGGGCTCGCTTGGATAAGGAAAGCTGGGTTAATAGATCTCTGGAGAGCCTCACACCCCACTACCAGGGACTATACATTTTATTTGCATGCTCACAAATCCTACACCTGACTAGACCACTTCTTAGGAATTCAAGATGTACACTAACTCCTTTTTGCGGTCGAGATAAAGCAGAGAACCCTATCTGACCACTCAGCGCTGATTCTGGAGCTACACAATCCCCAACACAGTCTAGCATGGCATCAATGGCGGCTCAGGGAATCGCTGTTGCAGAAACCCGAAGCAGTCATGCGACTCCAGAGGGTTAGAAGCGATTATCTAGAAATCAGTGACAAACCGGAAGTCC
Organism: Lissotriton helveticus; assembly: GCF_964261635.1. Taxonomy (NCBI): domain Eukaryota; kingdom Metazoa; phylum Chordata; class Amphibia; order Caudata; family Salamandridae; genus Lissotriton; species Lissotriton helveticus. Next base: position 639,929,417 of record NC_136071.1, on the reverse strand, counting down.
CACTCCGCCTAATCTGGGATGCACTGAAGGCGGTAATTTAGGGGGAACCGATTTCCCTCTTGGCTGCCAAGAATAGGCAGTGTAAGCTCAAACGAGCTGAACTTCAGGAACATGTGAGAGAACCCGAACTCATTCACCACTGTACTGGGGCCCCCAGGGTCTGGCGTCAGCTAGAGACAGCAAGAAAACAACTCGCAGGCTTAGACCTTGACCGAGCGGAATTTGCTTTGCTGCATCTCAAGCACTCATTTTATCTAAACTGGAACAAGTGCGTTAAGTTAATGGTCACTAGGCTCAGAGCCCAAAAGCAAGCCAACAGGGTTAGCTCCTTTCAGACAGAGAACGACAAAGAAATAGTAGAGGACAACTCCATAGCAGCCCATTTAAGGAATTTTCACGTGACACTGTACTCTGATCAATCAGTTCCCCCTGAGGCTCTGACCAGCTATCTCCAGGACGCACCAGTGACCAAACTGACGGCCTCCCAAGCGTCATCCCTGGATAACCCCATACGTATTGAAGAGGTCATATGCGCGATAGCGAAGCATAAGCCGTTGAAATCTCCAGGCCCGGGCGGATTCTCTTCCGGGTTCTATAAAACATTTTGCAAAGATCTCGCCCCAGTTCTCACCCGGCTCTTCAATATTATGGTAGGCTCTGACTCCCTCCTGGCTTCGATGAATGAGGCTACCATAGTTGTTTTTCCAAAACCTGGGAAGGATAAACGGTCCAGAGCTAATTACCCACCGATATCACTCTTAAACGCGGACACAAAGCTTTTCATGGGGATCCTGCAGGGTCTTGTACACCCCGACCAAGCGGGATTTATACCACAGAGACAATGCGCGGACAATACCCAAAGACTCTTGCATATAATCAACAAGGCACATTGCAGGGAAGGCTCTAGTGTGCTGCTCTCAGTTGATACTGAGAAGGCCTTCGATCCGGTCCACTGGCTCTTGCTATGGGAGACACTGATGCACTTTGAATTTGAGGAGAGATTCCGATCTTGGATCCTCAATGACTATGGGTCCCTGACCAGCCACTGTAAGAGTGAACGGGATAGGCTCGGAGAGCTTCTCAATAGGCAGAGGCACTCGACAGGGCTGCCCGCTCTCCCCTTTCCTCTCACTCTTTAAATGGAGCCCTTTACGCAGCGGGTGCAAGAAAATCCGTTAATCAGTGAGATTCCTTTAGGTGGGGAGGAACATCACAAAAGCTTATACACGGAAGAGGTCATGGTTATGCTTGACAACCCAGCTCAGAGCTTGGCTCCCCTGCTACGTGAACTGGAGGAGTTTGGCCAAGTGTCTGGATTCCGTATGAATCTACATAAATCTCATGCTCTTAACCACACAACACCCCCTAACAAGACAGAATCATTAAAGTGAGCGTATGAGGTAGGCAGGGTGGCCGACTCTATTCCTATCTTGGTATCCAACTTAGCCAGACATTAGAGAGGATGAACACCCTAAATTATGGAGCATTGCAGAGGCCAATAAGCGCTGAACTAGATCAATGGTGACACTACCGGCTTTCATTCCTTGGCATGGTCGCAGCAACAAAAATGACCACTCTCCCTAGAATTCTCTTTCTGTTCCAGACTCTACCACTAACCCCGCCAATTGGCACAATTGCGACCCTCCAGACCGCACTGAACTACTTCATATGGGCAGGCAAGCAGCTTAGAAAGAGCAGAGAAAGGAGTTGGCTGCCACCACTGGAGGGTGGATTGGAGGTTCCCTGTCTTATCCAGTATTATCAAGCAGCCCAGCTTTGTTACTTTGTCCAGGGCCTAGTCAGAGAAGCATTGGCTATACATGGATCGAGCCCTGGCGGGCACCTCACTGCCAAAGGTCCTGTTCTTACCACGAGCCGATAGAGCACCTACTCTGTATGTCTCGCCTATAACACGCTCCTTGTTAAATGTGTGGGACTATTGCGTCTGCAGAGGGAGATTGGCTACCCTGCTGTCCCCGCTGACCCCGACTGCCGATAATCCTGACTTTATGCCTGGGTTGGGTTCATCATGTCAAGTATGGAGGGAGGTGCATTGCAAAGTGATAGGCCACTTCTTCGACCAGGAAGGGGTTTGTCTTTTGATGCGCCACGGACAGACTACGCCTTCCTCGAAGCCGAACACTTCAGATACATCCAAATTAGACATTGGCTAACGCATTCTTCATTGTGCCAGGGAGCTGGGAGTTTACTGATACCTTACGAGATATGGCTTCTAGGTAGACAAACAGACAAATAACTAGTCTTGCAGCTATATGTTCTGCTCCAGCCTAACTTGTCTGGGGATAAATCCCCTTCCCAGAAACGGGGGAGGCTGAACTGGGCCGCCCACTCTCCACAAAAGAGTGGCACGACATATATCACCATGCCCCACACACCATCTATAATACGGCCAGCACCGAAACAGCTGTCAAACTCACTTCCTAGTGGTATCTCACACTGGTGCATCTTCACTGTGGTAACACAGCCCGTAGCGACACTTGTTGGAGGCAGAGTGGGGCGAAGGGCACGCTAAACCACATACTATGAAAATGTCCGGAATCACATCATTATGGGAGCTGGTTATGGACGATATTTACTCCCACTTCACTAGTCAGCTTCCCATATTCCCATCATACACTTTACTGGGCCTACCTATCCCCTCATGTATTTCCTTTAATCTCGCAGAGGGCGCCAGATTAGCATAGCGCTTGGGGCAGCACACCAACCCATCTTGCCCTATGGGGAACAACCACTGCTCCAACCCACGTTGCCTGGCTTTGGCATCTCTGAGACATACTGGGGATGGAGAAACTCACACTTACACTCACACCCCAAGGCGATACATTTAGAACCATTTGGCGCCCCTTCATAGCTTTATTGACCAAGGAATTTAGGAAGCTGACCTGCACTCGGTATTTACGGCTGCTACGACTCGCAGATTCTGCAGACACTTAGGGCATGGAAACACCCAGGAGAGCACCGCAATGGTCCCGTTACCATATATTACATACCTAGTGGTAAAAGAGTGGGGGTAGGGGTTTGGGGGGTGGGTCCGGGGGGGGGGGGTTACGTTAAATTTCCTTTTGCCCCCTTTTCTCTTTCCCTTCCCGTAACAGGGGTTAAAAGTTGCAATATTATAATATGTATTGAAGAGACTTACTTCATGCAGCTTATTTTTTATCTTAATATGCATTGGTGACAATAAAAAACAGATTTAAACCTAAAAGATATTGTTTTTTTCTACCCTCTGTGAACTAATTAAAATTAATTTCCCTAAGTTCACAGTTGCAAACAACCATAGGTCAGTCCAGTGGTGATATATCGAGGCTAACCCTGCCCTTTTGGGTAGAGGGTATAGCACCTTTGCTGCTGCATTTAGCTCTTATAGCAATACTGCTGCAACTGATATTCTGATTAATGAAGTACACAGTAACCTGTTGAGTACCTTGAAAGGAAGTTTTTAAGAGATTACTCTCATAAGCCTCAAATACGGCCCAAAGCCACCCCCTGGTACACTAAAGAATGTAAGATGGCTAAAAGTATTCTTCGGAATCCACTTAAAGCCTCCACACAACCAACTGTAGCAGAAGCAAGGAAATTTTTCAAAAGAACACTAGAGATTATTGGCAGGCAAGATGGCTGCCATGAGGTCGTGGTGAGCAGTCGCACCAAGCCACTCTCCCTCATATGGACTAGCTGATGGAATGCTGAGAAAGATGCTGTGCTGCCCCCGATGGCCTTAATACTCTGGATACAGGCAGGATTTGCGGCGTGTAAACCTGTGAAGAACCAACTACCGTTCAGGCTAGGCTTGATCCGGTTAAAAGAAAAACTTTCCAACTGGGCTATCGGTCTCGGTCTCGGTTTACGGGAAAAACACCAATCGGTAAAGATGGCCCCCCTGCCCCCATGGCCCGCGAGGCAAGAGAAGACGAAAACACAAACGGACTCTGGCACAGCAAGATCAAGTGCGGTTAACAGCGGAGGCAGCAAGGAGGTCGGTAGCGATGCAGCCAGACCCCCCACAGCGTGCACCGGGAGCAATTCGTAAAACTACAATTCTTTCAGGCAAAGGAAAGAAAACGGAGACGCAGGGAAAGAAAAAGCACAGGTTGAGCAACACAGCCCTGTCAAGGATCGGACCAGCTCTGCTGCTAAACAAAAACAATGGAAAGCGGGCGAAAAAAATACAAACAAAGACATCGGATTAAGACAGCCTACCTTGGTTGAGTCTTTTACTCCTAGACCTACCGCTCAAGCTGATGGAAAGCCGACCCAGATTCAGAACAGAGACGTCCTCGAGGACGCTATGGACGCTCAGAACGTAGAAGCTATGGTTGCCAGGCAACGCTCCATCTCAGACCCCGATCACAACAGATCCAGACTACGGTGAGAAAGCCACTGCTGCGGGAGGGGCAAACTCTGCTGAATCAGGAGCAAGAGTGGTGAATATCACGGCAGGGAATGTAGACATGTTGGAGACTCTTTTGCTGGTTGAGGCTGAGCTTAAATCACCACGGCAGGCTAGGGGCACCTGGGGCAGCAATGACAACCTGGCAAGGAGAGGCAATGGTGGTTCAGGTGAAGGGGAACGCTTCTTCTCCCCCTATGAGGATACAGACACAACCCAAACTAGCGAACTCAGCTCAGAGGAGGGGTCAGTATCTGGGTCTAGTACATCGGACAAACAAAGCACGCAAAAGAAGAGAAGGCCCAGGCTAAAGAGTCATGGCTCAGGTTCGGGCTTGGGCCCCCTATGGACCTTGGGAATAAGCTGGTATGGGACTACTCTGCTACTTCACAGTCTTACCAGGAAGACAATAAAACGCTCCTCGATCCCGCCCCCCCCCCTCCAGGCCCTCTTTGAATTATTATTCAACACGCTTAAGCAGATGCAGGGGGAGGCAAGGACGGAAAGTCGCAGGGCAAGGCAAGCCACAAAAAAAATTCATAATACACTGAGGAAAGTTAATAAATTATACGATGAGATTGCCGACAGAGTCACTGAGGTGGAGGAGAGAACAGGGAAATTGGAGGAGGACATGGGTGCCTGGCAGGAGTTCAAAGAAACACAATAAAAGCTAACGGAGGAGTTGCAGTGGAAACTTGAAGACTTTGAAAACCGCCAGAGGCGAAATATTATCCGTCTGCTGGGTGTGGCAGAGGGGTCAGAGGGCCAGGACATCATGAAATTGGTGGTGAATCTACTAAGGGGGGGCTTTTCCTGACTCTGAGTGGCAGTGGGAGAAGGAGGTTCAACGTGCCCATAGATTCCCCTTTACGCTAAGGAAAGAGAAGGGAGCAGGGGGAGGGGGACAGGCAGGTCTGCCCAGGGCAATTCTGATAAATGTTGGAAATTACCTCCTTAGACAAGAGATAATGGACAAGGCAAGACCGGATTCTATGCGGACATTTGAGGGCACCACCTTCTTTGCTAGGCCCGACTTCTGCCACGTTACGGTGGAAAGAAGGTAGAGGCTTAGGCAACTAATAAAGCCTTTCCAATCTGCTGGCTCAGAGGCATACCTCCTATTCCCGGCTAGGTTGAAGGTAGTTACAAAGGGGAAAGTGAGGATGTTTCTATCCGAGATTAAAGCCCAGCAATTTCTGGAGGAGCTCAAGTCCCAGAAGGGTGGTTAAGTAGCCTAGTACCAATCAAATACAAGGAAGTCTGAAGAAATAGTGGCTGTTCATGCAGGGATTTGGAAACAGGGTCTGAGGCCATGAATACAGTGGAAGGTGGGGGGCACAGGGCATAAGAACTAGGGGGAGCACAGGGTATTAGGTTGGTTGGAGGGAGAGGGGTGCGACATCCACAACCCAAAGCAGCCACACATAGGTCATTTTTGACCTATTTGCCAGTAGAGGGGAGGGAGGGGGTGGGGTAGCCTGGGGGGGGGGGAAATGGGGGCAAGGGAGGGAAAGGGGGGAAAGGGAGGAAGAGAGGGGAAAAAAACGAGTACGAAATGTTAAATGTTATATGTTGTAAGGAGCAGCACAGAACAGGAATCAGCAGTTTAAAGCCAACACAGCAAATGCAGTATGGTATGGTTCATTTATTCTCTGAAAGTCTAATTGATCTTCGGCACAAGTACCAAGCAATGTTATTTGAACGGTTTTTCATTTTGGGCAAGATCTTTGATGTCTGTGGTCTAAATGATACGAATAAAAGACTCAGGGTCACCGCACTACTTAGAACACTTCGATTGGATTTGGTTTGCATGCAGGAAACTCACATAGAGGCATCAAGAGGGCACCTGCTGGAACACCTGGGGTTTACAGTTCTGGCAAACTCTAAACAGACATCAAGAACTAGAGGGGTAGCAATATTAGGGAGAAGTAGAGACGTGATGGTGATAAGGAAGAAGGAGGACCAATGGGGCAGATGGGTGTTACTGGAGATAAGCTTTAAAGGAGAGAAGTTAACACTCGCCACAATTTATGGGTCAACGGAAGACGACCCTGAGGTTTTTCAATATTTGGATACAGAGCTGGCACAGTGGCCAGAGCCTATAGTATGCTGTGGCAATTTCAATATACATGATCCTAGTAGTATTTTTCTCCAGCCACACGGTCAGTACACAGGGAGGAAGAAGAGGTCACACAGAGCGCTATCAGATATGGTGCTACATAACTCCCTGGACGACCCATGGATTAAGGCCCACCCCTACATGGATGGAAGTACTTTTTACTCATTTCCCCATAAAGTTATGGTTAGGTTGGACTATTTTCTGATTACCAACTCCCTGATGTCTAATGTACAAATCGTAAGGAAACCCCGAATTGTCTCTGACCATAGCCCATTAATGCTAACGCTTAAACTAGGGCAGACACAAAGAAGGGCTACCCAATGGACATTTAAAAGAGCGCTATTGAAGGACGAGGCATATAGGAAACATATGGCGGGGTGGATCAAGAGTTATTGGGATATCAATAGAGAAACCGCGGCCACGGGAGTGGTATGGGAGGCCTTTAAGGCGGGGGTCAGGGGTGAGACATTGAGTTTTGTATTGTCCAGCCAGAAAAGAGAAAAAGAGAGGATAGAGGAACTATGCAGAAATCTACTTAGAGAAGAGGACGAATTAGCATTAGCTATACAGCAGCATCTAACCTTAGACCAACATCTGCTCAAAATTGTAGCTCTCAGGGCAGAAGCTACGGAAAATATCGCCAAAAAGGCAGCGGAGAACTACCTGATTAAAAAAGAAGCCACATATGAGCTAAGCGAGATGGTGGAACATATATTAGCCATAAGAACTAGGCAGAGACTAGCGGCGGCAGATATCAAGGAAGTAGAGGATGGGCAGGGTAGTACTGTTTCCGAAGCAGATTCAGTGAGGGAGGTCTTTAGGCAGTTTTATACGGAGTTATATGCTAGTGGCAATACAGGAGGATTAGAAGAGATAGAGAGCTACCTAAGGAATATTCTCCCGCCGCTTATCACAGAGGAACAAAAGGAGGGGTTAGACTGTTCATTTCATCTTGAAGAATTCATGTTAGCCCTGACTAGTCTCCCCTCGGGCAAAGCAGCTGGCCCGGACCAACTGCCGGTGGAGTTCTATAAGGTATTCCAAGGGGCGATGGCTGAAGAGATGTTTAATGTTATGCTTCAAGCACAGAAGGGAGAGTCGATACCTGAATCATGGGGGGGAGCAGACATTATTGTGATTTTAAAAAAGGGGAAACCAGCAACTACACCTGGCTCGTACAGACTGATCACACTAATGAATACTACCCAACATGTGAGGCAGATGATCACAATGTTCGATGCGGCAGATACCCTGGGAGACCCTATGACAGCGCTTTTTCTAGACGCTGAGAAGGCGTTTTATAGGGTCTTCTGGGACTACCTGTGGCAAACATTGAGATGGAGCGGCATAGGAGAGGGCTATATAAAAGCTATATGGACCCTATACAAAGATCCAACAGCAAGGATCAGAGTCAATAGGGGATACTCAGCAGCAGTTAAGATATGCAGAGGGACCAGGCAAGGTTGTCCATCATCCCCCCTGTTGTTTGCGCTGTATTTGGACCCCTTCTTGCAGAGATTGGAACGCAACCCTGGGATTCTCCCAATGAGAGAAAATGGGTGTGAGGTAAAGACGCTGGCTTATGCGGACGATGTGGCCATTTTGACACCTAACCCATCCGAAGCTATATGAGTAGTGGAAGCCGAGGCGCAGCGATTTGGGCAGATATCAGGTTATAGTTTAAATAGAAACAAGACCCACATAGTAGGCAATAGGTTAGTAGTTTGCAATGATCAAAGGGCGGTAAGCTCGGCTATACATTTGGGAGTGTCGATCTCAGCGGATTTAGATTCAGTGGTACAGAGTAATATGGCCCCTTTAATGGATAGGGTAAAGACGGACCTAGAAAGAATGAACAATTTGCATTTATCCTTAGTGGGCTGCACCAACGTTATTAAAATGCTAATACTGCCAAAAGTCTTATACTTTTTTATGCCGATCCTGCTATTTTTTTAAGGTAGTTGGTTCAATACACTCGAGATAATTCTTAACAGATTCATATGGGCACAGGGCAAGACGCGGAGGGCCTATAGGTTTATATCACTGCCAAGAGAGAGGGGTGGTTGGGGCGCACCAGATTTTAGACTGCATTACTGGGCAGCTGCCATACAATATATGCAGGGGTTGTTGGGCGGCAGTGGTACCGACCAAAGAATTATGAACTACTCCACTAAAATCTATACTGCGGTTTTAGTGGCGGAGGCGGAAAATTGCTTTTTAAACTGTACTGACTTCGGATACTATAGAAGGACACGATTTAAGACAGTAGGGGCAGCTATCAAAATCGGGAATGCTTTTCTAAAGAGAACCGGTCTGGGGAGATTCAATTGGTACACCAGGTTGTACAAAAACAGGTCCTTTCCATTAGCAGTCTTCTCAGATATGGTAATTGCAGGATGGGCAGAGAAGGGGATTATCCAAATTGGCGACGTGATGGATTTGGAGGGGCTTGTACAGTTTTCTGATTTAGTAAATAAATTTGGAGTAGATATGCGGGACTTTTTTAAATACTTACAAGTGATGAGTTTTTTAAACACTAAACGGGGAGGACCGACAGGCTTTGCCAAAATTGAAATACTGGAGAAAATTAGGCTAGGGGGGGATTGTACTATCCGCAGCTTCTACGCAAGCCTTGCAGATGGGAAACCCGACGATAGAGAGAAATACAGTAGGAAGTGGGCAGAGAAACTGGATGGGGATGTAGGCTGGTTTGAGGAGTCCTTGGACTTGGGACGTACAATACTCTGCTCTGCTTCCTTGCAATCACAACATTATAAAACCTTATACTCATTGTACTTTACACCAGCCAGAATAGCAAAATGGGGTGGCACCACGGGTACATCCTGCCCACGCTGTAATTCATCAGAGTCAGATATGATACATATATTTGCTACCTGTCCTCAATTACATACTCTCATTAGAGATATAGAGAAGTTCTTGGATATATCCTTAGATATACAAACAACGCTTAATCCTACGAGAATACTACTAGGGATAGGATCAGAGACAAATGCACCGCAGAGAGAATTCATGTTTATTGCAATGGCAGTTCATAGATTAAGTATAGCTAGGGCTTGGCTGGATAAACCCCCCCCCCAGTAATGCAAGTATGGCTGGCTAATCTTTGGGCAGCATATAATTTGGAAAAGCCCATCTATGCACGAAAAGGCAGGAAAGGGAGGCAACTGGGCCTAAGAATATGGGAGCCCATTAGTAGATGGAAGCAGCGGCTTGAGTTACTTTGAGGACACGGAATAACGATGGAGATAGATGCAGTAAGACCCTTCTATTTTGTGATTCCCCTATCCTATGTTTAGGGGTTTGTCTTTTTACATATTAGTTACTTTTTTTCTCTGTGTTGTTAGGTTTGTTTTTTGTTTTGTTTTTTGACTTTAGCCAAGAGGCGGGCCATGGCAAACAAAGCTGTTGTAATGAAATGTAATTGCAAACAAAATGGTACTGCTTATTAACTGCTGGCACAACTGGATGTTTAGTGTGTTATGATGTATAATCTGTGCAAATGGAAAAATAAAAAATATATAAAAAAAAAAAAAGAAGAACACTAGAGATTGTAGGAGGAAGGGGGAGTAAGGGAATTAGCAAGATCGTCTACATGCTGCAAATCAAAATGATAGTAAGATCATTTGGCATATTCTAGCGCACAGGAGTTTACATACTACCGCTAGTGTCACGGCTAAACTGAGAACAGCAACCAACCCTGGGGGATGCTAGTGTGTAGCACCGCTCTCGGTTTTGTTACAGGGGGCCGATATTGCAGCACTGCTGCAAAACTGACCCCCACAGGTCCAAAACCGTGACCACCCTTCCAGGCCACGTGAAAACGCCCTGTCCTCGCTCCGGCCAGTCCGACCCTGGCTAGTGTGCTTCGTTATAAACATCTACACAGTAGGGTTCAGAACTTTACCAGTCTTTACTACCCTCCCTCTCTAATAGAAAATCAAAACTTGACTATAGTCCAACAGGACTTTGTTGCTAGAATGTAAATGTAAATGTAGTATACTTGTAAAGCGCACAGCTGCCCCAGCAACGGGGCGTCCCGGCGCTGTATAACTCCGGGGAACCCGTCCTGGCTTTCCCTGTGGGATGGTCCCTTGCTGGGAGTCCCCAAGGTGGAGCCAGGCATCCCCGGAATTGGTGGGGCCGTTGTGGAGATTAGGCAAGTTAATGCCCAGAGTTGCCGAGTGGAACCCCTGATTAGAGTAAGCACCGAAGCGAGAATTATCGAGTCCGCTGACCAAGGTCCATGACCCTGCCACGTCGGGAATTGAACCCTGGTCCCAGGCTGACTTCTGCTCTCGGGCCTGCCGCCTCTAACCAGTGAGCCACACTACTCCACTAGAGCAAGTATTCTGATTCCTTGACCTTCTCACTCGCTGATACTGTAAAGGCGTCATATTGTTGAACGTGAGAAAGTCCACTGGACCAAATAATATACCTGGTGATTCATATCATGATGAACCTAAAGTCTGGGCACCATATATTAATTTACTATCTAATGCTATAACTTTTGGAGCTAATTCTCTTGAAAACTAGTAGGGGGCTGAGAACATTCTCATTTTAAAAAAGTGGGACAGGATGATCCATCTACTTATCGACCAATTAGTCTGATAGACAGGCTACAAAAGGTCTTTGCAGGGCATGTCCATGACAAGGCGCATGAATGGATGGAAGAGAATCAGATCCTGCCCCCTCTTCAAATACTAGCAAAGACGACCAAGCTTTTAACCTTGCCTTAATTTAATGAAGTGTACCTTCAAGGGATTTTGTTAGTTTTGTTTAAAAATTCAAACCAAAAATCAGTTAGTGACCCTAGACAATTTAGGTGAAATGTGCAAAGGTGCAACACAGGTTATTCATTCACTATAAGGCAGTCACAAAAGTGATCAAAAGAGAAAAAGCAGAAATGGCGGGTGTATATGAACAAAGTTTGTATTTAATACTCAGTGGAAATTAAAAAGGGTACAAAATCAATGTCAACAATGTTACAGGAGGTACATATTAAGTAATCTATCAAACACTTCCTTGCAACAATTGTATACGCTTTTCTTCCTTATTAAAAAAGTCCAGGCAAAGAGAAAGCGTGAGTCGACGTTTCGGTCTCTTATAAATTCATTGATGAGACCATCTTCAGGACAAAGGACAATTTATGAAGACCCTAAAAATAATATAGAATTATTATTAAAAAACATTCTATATGTTGTCCATTACATGAAACTTAACATTCTACATATAACACCCTGACCTCTTTCCTTGAAAATACATTTTGGCTAGCATTTACCAAAAAGTTAACTTAACCAAGTCTTAGTGGTTGATAGAAAGCATCAGTTAAGTCTGTTGATCTTTTCTGATAACTCAACACATTATCAAAACAACATGGAAAAACATATAGAATGTTTTTTAATAATAATTCTATATTATTTTTAGGGTCTTCGTAAATTGTCCTTTGTCCTGAAGATGGTCTCATCAATGAATTTATAAGAGACCGGAACGTCGACTCACGCTTTCTCTTTGCCTGGACTTTTTTAATAATGAAGAAAAGCGTATACAATTGTTGCAAGGAAGTGTTTGATAGATTACTTAATATGTACCTCCTGTAACATTGTTGACATTGATTTTGTACCCTTTTTAATTTCCACTGAGCATTACATACAAACTTTGTTCATATACACCCGCCATTTCTGCTTTTTCTCTTTTGATCACTTTTGTGACTGCCTTATAGTGAATGAATAACCTGTGTTGCACCTTTGCACATTTGACCTAAATTGTCTAGGGTCACTAACTGATTTTTGGTTTGAATTTTTAAACAAAACTAACAAAATCCCTTGATGGTACACTTACCTTTCCATATTCTTTTCCCGAACCCTCAAGGGTATATTGGGCTCACTTCTTTTGCTAGCTAGTAATTTATTGAAAGCGTGTGCCCATTAGAAAACAAATGTATATGTTGCCTTTGTCGATCTTAGGGCAGCATTCAATAAAGTCCAGAAAGATCCCTTACGGAAGGTAAAGAGGAACATGTGAGCTCCTTAAAATATAGTGTTAATCTTGAGTAGACTGCATGAAGGTACCTATGCACAGGAATGCTATGGGGCGAAGGTGAAAATGACTGAATGGATCCTTAAAAAGAGGAGTACACCAGGCCTGCATACCAGTGCCAAAATTAGTCTCCCTGTATATCAAGGATGTGAATATTCTTTGATGGATTTTAACAATGATTAACCAACACTGGATAGCAGCAAAATCCCAGTTCACTTGCCCATGGACCAACAAACCCTACTTAATAGATTTGTATAATTCTGTAAACAAACGGTCTTGGGTTTAACCCAAGAAAACCAAATACATGGTGCTTAAAGAGCATAATGAACGTAAGAGCAGACTGACTGTGGGAACTGAACTTCTTGAGCGTGTCAGCAACTTAAGTATCTGGGCATCAAGATAGCTGAACATTTTACATGGGGTCTTCAGGTCAAGAAGAGCAATTTGATTATCCAGCATAGATCAACGGCTATTCTGTGTATCTATAAAGCTACCAGGTTGAGATTGGAAACCCTAGCACTAGAGGTATATAGGGTGAAAGCGCAAAATAACACAAGTAAAATAGCCATAGCAGAAAATAGATTTGTAGGGTCTTTGATTAATGTGCCTGACAGTACCCCACTCCAACCTCTTTTTTATAAATATGAATTTCAAAAGAATGATGTGCCTAGTCACTTTGGAAATACTGCTTTACTGCCTCAGGATTTGGCCTACACAAGAATCAGTAGCTTACAGAAATGGCCTTAGGGCCCTTGTATCCCATAGCCGAGTTTGCATGACACCTTGGCCGAAACATGTTTGAACCTGACTCTGTTAATTAGGCTTAAAAGAATTATTGGACAACTCCAACCTTATCATTAGATCTAATGTAGCCCAATTAAAATGTGTTTATTGAATGAATGTTATTCGGAGCTGCCATTTAACAAAGGTGGGCTAATAAACACATTTTTGGATATTACGCCTGTCCCTAAATTTCAGAGTTTTTTATATGATCTATATCCCCTCCTTTTGCAAAAAGCTAATATATCAGACGTAGATTGGGGACCTTACCAGTAAGTGGAACCAGGGCAACGTGAATTCCACTACATGCCTAGCTTGTGGTGCAGCATCGGACCTAGACGTGGGATGGGGTATTTGAAAATGCATTATGCCAATTTAGTATTTTTTGGGAAATGCGACACTCTAACCTCTGTTTTTCTTTTCCAACCGGAGGAGATTTTGTCTCGTCCATCTGCTGATCTCTGTGTGACAGCCTTCATTGTTTACAGTTCATTGAAATTATCCAATGAGACACCCAGTTATATCACAACCTGAGTATAATTAGCACAATTCTGAAGTACCAAGGATTTGTTATGAATTACTTAATCAAATTCCAAAACTCTGTAGACAACCCCCTTCCGCTTGTCCCCACCCTTTACCATACTCAATAGTACACCTCTGTAGCTCACCCCTGATTATTTGAGGTCACCTTCACCTCCATTATCATCTCAAAACTCCATTTTGGCTTGCTCACCCTGGCCACTCAACGTCACTGACGCCATTTGTACAACATTTCCCCACTACACGAAATTGTCCAGGCTCCATACCATCCATTGTTACGGGATTACCAGCTCTTTCAATCTGTGTGCTTGGCAGATCCTTCAGCTTGGGCACAGCTCCTGGTTTGACTCACTATGTCACAAAGAACCACAAGTGGTTCTGTTAGATGAACACTTGTAGTTCTTTGTGTTAACGCCCATGTTCTGAGGGACACCCCATTACAATTCATGTTGACTCACTATGTGGCACTGATGGACTTGGCCCTTCTGGCAGGTTCACCCCTGAACTTTTTGCCTTTTAATGTTACATCAGTATAATGATTCTGGTCTTTGCGCACTTTTGCCCTGTGGGTGAGTGTAAAGTGCGTGCGCTCTCTGAGTGCGGTGTGAGATTGACCTGCCCTCCCATAGGAATGCATGGGGGAAATGTGTGTCCATGGTAATTCCTGATGCGTGGGGAGTGCAAGGTTGAGTTTGGTATGTGCGAACTCGTGAGATTGAATGCTGCGCGATGATGTGTGCGGTGTTCATGTGTCTATTGTGGAAGTGCCACTTCTAGAAGTTGGCCTGTCTGTGCAGTGACTGTCTGGCTTGTGATTGGCTGGAGCTGGCTGGTGTGCCTGGCTCCAGAAGTCAGGATGGGTCTGCCCCGGTGGTGAATGGGAGATCTGCATGTTGTTGGCTGGGGAGGAGTGCACCTGGGACCTGAATAGGGCTGGGCTTTCCCCTCAAAATGCTGGCTCCACCCCCGTGGTGTGTCTGATGTCCCTGACCCATCCTGTGAATAGGCAGAGGGGCTGAGCAAAACAAAGTGCTCAGGAACCAGTTGTATATGGTTTGCCCCTTGCCTGCACCTTTGTAGACAAAGGATTTCTCTGTATAAAAGAGAGGCTGTGACCCCATGAAAATGTTCTTGTTTCCTGACTAGAATCTACCAGGGGCGTGCTGCTGCTGGGGGCCAGGGGAAGGCTTGCCTCCCTGGGCCCTGCCCAGCCCCTGGATGCCCTGTGGACCTTGTGCTGGGACCCCTCTGCCTTGCCTGGGGGACTGGAGGACTTCCCTGTGCTGAGGAGCTGGTTGCTCCATGTCTTTATGCCCCGGGCTTTCCCTTGTTTTTCCCCCAGTTGCTCTGTTGAACTGAAGCTCTTTTTCCCCTAGCGCCTGGGAAGCGTGTTATCCTTATTTGTCCCTTTATTGGGGGCACCTAGCTCCTGAAGGCTGCATTTACTCGCAGCACGGGTGCCTACCCCGCTCATTTTGTTAGTTACAGGCAGGAGCCTACCCTGCAATATGCCCGGGGGAGGGGGAAGAATTGTTAATAACACGGAAGCCTACCCCGCTTGTTAGCCTTTATTGCGGGTGCCACCCCACTTATATAATTATTTAAGTGCACGGGTGCCTACCCCGCGACTTTGCCCGCTCTTTAATTTTGATCCTCAAGGGAGCCTACCCCTCGCTTTTGGCCCCTGAGAATCACCGCCGCGGCCGGGCCAGCAAACCGGAAGTCAGGCACCTTTGGCCGGGACGTAGGCGGGGCCTGCGATCCGGCAGGAAGTCCCACCCGCCGCCGCCGGCCGGAGGAAGAAGCAGCTGGCCGAGAGATGGCCTCTCGCGGCCCGGGTCTCCGGTGAGTTATGGAGAGCCCCGGGGCCGCCACCAAGGGAAAGAGAAGCTGGTGCTGCATGGGGAGGCCGGGAGCCTACCCTGCCTCCCCGAGTGGCCGCAGGAAGACTTGGGGCCTTGCGGGCTCCTCTTTAAGTCCCGGTCCCGAGATGGGGGACCGGGTGAAGACCAGAGCGAAGCGGGTACAATTTGAAGGCGGGGTTCTCAGGTGGTGAGAGAGCCCCCCAAAGCGCTACCGCCACACTGGAGAGAGGAGTCCCCCGCGAGCAGCCCGGTGAGTACAAAAGGGCTGGGGGGCTCCGTGGGGACTATCGGTGCTGCCAGGTCCAGGCACAGCATCATGGGAGGCAGTATTCGAGCGGCCCCATTTGGCAGCAGGCCGCTCCTCCGTTTTGCTCATTGTTTTTGCTAGATTCGCGAAGGCTCCAACGATGGCCCATATTTGTTAAAAAGTCCCTGTGAGGGGCTTGGGGGGCCATGTTTGTTTGAAAGGCCCCCAGAGGGGCCTGTGCTAAGTCCCGTGGCTCCGACCTTTTTATGTTTTGAGAGCCAGATGGATTCCAGGGGCCCCGTGATGCCGAAGCCTAGAGGGCTCCAGCAATTGGCGCAGTTTTCTCCAAGAGGGCCAGTGAGGGCCCATGTCGCAGTTTTATCCCAGCTGCCCAGCAAGTAGTGGGCAGCTGCACCATTTATGTTTTCTTCCTAGGGACATGTACTTTGGATTCAGGAGTGAGACGCACTCCTTCATCCCTACTTTGGCCTTCCCCAGCTGTGCAGCACTTAGTGCCAGCTGCAGCTTTTAGGCCCTGTTATTGTCCCTCAGCTGCCCAGCAAGTAGTGGGCAGCTGCTACGTTTAGGAATTGCCGCAGTGGCGCAGCCTGGACTTTGATGTGAGTTATGTGCTAGATGTGATTTCTGCTCTAATTGTGATTTATGTGCTTCTTAGGGTGCTAGGAAATGTACTGTGTGTAGAATGTTTTGCGCACCCTGTTCTGATACCTCTAGACATATGTTTATGCTTAGGAGGTTGTTTTATCTAGTATGGGTTATACTAGTGTGTTCATGGTTCCCTGCTTGATATTTGCCTAAAGTGTTTAGGATTGCGTAGGTGGTACTTACCTTTTGCCAGTGGTTACTGGTTGTGGTCTACAGTTGCTATTTGGCGCTATATTTATTATATGTGCTATGTGCTATTTCTACAAAGTGCTAATTCAACCAAGTGCTAGTTCTTCAAGTTCTTATTCCTGACAGTGGTCCATGTGGCCCTGTCCCATGTATATAATCCCCTGTAAATTCTGCCCGTGCCTATGGCACATTGTAAAGTGTGTGTTCATTATCTAATGTGTTTGGTATAATACAAAGGCTATTTTTATATAACCTTGTGTGGATTTCCTTTTGTGGGGGGCCTTGGATGTTGTTGCTGTGGGGGTGCGTGCGCAAATACTTAACTTACAGTGCCTCCGGGGTAAGCCTTACTGCTCTTGTCACGCTACCAAGGGGGTGAGCAGGGGTTATCTTGCCGTGTAACTCCCTTACCCTGACTAGAGTGGTGGTTTCTGCCTGGTTTTGGCGCCAGCCTTAGCCAACCGGAAATCCCATTTCTAACAGGCACCAAGTTGCATGTCCATCTACCTCGAGGTAAGCTTTATAGAGCCTACATCAACCTTAGGCCCTCTAGGCAGTGCATCTTCTATGTCTCTTCTTGTGAATCACCACTAGTTGCTATGGCTGTGTTTGTCCACATGGGTCCTGTTCTCTTCTCAGGTGTACATATGGATGTATTTGGGATTTTCATGGTTCAAGCCTCGCCAAAAGGCTACTGACTCAAAGACTAAGATAAAGTCAATGGATGATAAGAGACGTAACTGGCTTGAGGGCTGTTAATGCATGTTGATGCCGTGTAAAGAGTGGCATCTTCAACTCTTTCTTACATTGGAGCAGAGTTGGGGCAGTCCTGATGTATAATGGAATATTTTTCCAGATTCTGGTTGCATAGATGGAAAAGGCATGCTGCCTTGTTTTTTCTTTTTTACACTTCTTAGTCTGATACTGTAGTGAATGTGAAGCTCTGGGCTTCAGAAAAGGCAGTCTATGCCAGAGTCTACAGAATATGTCATCATTCTCATGGCGTATTGGTTTTGCTATCCAAGGGATGTACTGTTTTACTGTAAAAAGATAATATGATATATTGCACTGAGCTTTCAGTAACATATGCACTGCAACACTACATATGAGCATGTGTCAGGTACAGTTCCCAATATGAATCAGTAATTGCATATGTGGCCCACCAGCACTTAATATAGGGGGCCACCACTTATTTTTTCTCATCTGATCCATATCAACAGAGGAAAAAATACACTAGGGAGAAGGAAATAGGAAGATAAACACAGACAAACTGTGAAAAAGGTAAAAATCAAGAACCTGCATGAGTGAGCTAAAGGGGTAGGAAGTATCTCCTGGTGGTTTTTAGAGGCAAGTGTGGAATTAAGACTACGTAGATTAAGGGCCATATTTGCACGATCTGACCCATCGGCGGGGATGCGTTAAATTTATTGCACCTTCATCAGAGACCCCTATGACGCCATGGATGCGCTGTATTTACAATATATGGCTCCATGGCACAAGGATCCATGGATGTGTCAGAAATACTGATGCATCTGTGTGCCCAAAAGTTACGCATTGCTGTAGTTGGCCGTATGGCTTATGCAACTACAGCAATGTGCAAAAAAACAGAGGCGATTCCCATTGTAAAGCCACTGCGTCAATTCCTACGCCTGGTTAAAGAGGAATAGGAATTTCGATTCATTCAAGGCTTAGAGTGCTGCAGTGAAAACTTGTAAATTTACCTGCATCAGTTCTAAGTGGCTTTGTACGAGGGAACGGCTTCCCTGCATACATTATATACACAGCGCAGGTATAATGTGTTGCAGGCCTACACAAACTGACACATTGGGGCCAATGAGTCAGTTTGTAAATATGCGGCAATGTGGAGCACTGAATACACCCCTGCTGCATAAGAAAAATGGCGCAGCGGCGGCACAAGCGTCTTGTAAATATACCCCTTAGTATCTGGCATGCTTACATTTAATAGCGCTAGCCAGGGGCTTCTTAGCAAAAAATTGGGCTCCGCCACAAATTTTTTTATAAATTGCACGCAGATTACTTATCCTGACCTATACTTTTTGCACTGTCTTTATTGCTTACAACAAATTGCTTGTCTTGAAATAAATTAGTATTAACTCTCTGAAACATATGAAGACGTCATCCGAACCAGTGTTGTTACGCAAAAGTATGCCCCCCCCCCCTCCCCGTAGAATGTAAAGAGGGGCCCCTGAATCTCCCTTATCTCACAGATATTCATTGACCTTGGCCTGTATGAGAGCCCCTTGGATGGTTTGGGGGCCCCTAAAAGGGTCAGAGTCCCCCAAACAGCAGTGGCTTCTGGTATGCACCTGAACCGAACTACTGGATGATGGTAGTGGAAGCATACATCCAATTCAATCGTCCGAATAAATACTGTAAAAATTATGCTTAGATGTTTGATGGTTTTGTCACATATAGTGTAGCCTTCAGCAAGCCATTTAATCTCTGCTTATCCATAATTCTACAAGGCCACTCTAAAAACGAGACGTGTCTTTATGTGATATATAATTATGGCTGTAATAAAAAGCGAAATTCAAAATGTAAATTGGAAGGACCGCGGGCAGCATGAACTTTCAATCCGTTTCCAAGCTTTTTAATTTTTCCTTCCCATCCTTATTTCTGCTGTAATGAGCAGCACAGCACCGCGTGCCTTCTCTCACGTGCACCTGCCAATTCTTTTGTTTTCGCTTAAATATGATCCAGCTGCAATGGCACGACTCTAGCTTTCGGTAATATTTTGAAACTGTCTCCTCCCACGTTATTCTAATCTACAAGGCAAAGCAGTGTTTTGGACATTACGCTGTTTTGTGACTTCTCAAATAGCTGCGCCTGCTGAAGTAGTTACAGAATGGTGTGACGCATCTAGAGATGTTTTTGTGAAATGTAAATGTTTGTTTAAAAACAAATAACAATTTTACCCCTGTGCTAAATTTAAATACCACTCCTCTAGGTTTTCTTAACAGTTTGCAGCTCATTTCTAGCTTTTTTGCCTCACTTTGACGCAGAGTTATAGGGTAATAACGCAATTATGCCCGCCCACGTATTTAAGAATAATTTGGGGGGCAAAATTAACCTGTTGCATTTTAGCTCTATTTTCTAAGTGCAAAATGCATCCTTGTGTCAATTTTTAGGTAATTTTGCGTGATTATGCTATAGAGAATTACGCCAGCTTCATCGATTACTGCATTTTTGCTAGAGATGATGTGCTCAGCAGAGATTAAACACATAGAAGGCTAAAGACCCGCTGTGCATAGTCCAGAATTCAGTTAAAAAATTGCCTGCATGACACGCAAAGCCTTATCTGGCGTTAGAACCAAAGAAGCACCACGTCTTCACTATTGAAACTGCAGAAATTTAAGAAGAAGAAACCGTACAATCGGGCTTTCTCTGGCATTGCTCCCAGAATTTGGAATTTCCCTACCTTTGGAAATCCGAGTTAACCCTTCACCTGCGCTTTTCAAAAAGCAAGTAAAAGTGATATTGATGAGCAAATGCCTGCTCTAGCTCCCAGGATCTCAACTCCCTGGCACCGATAATGCACACCGGTTGCACTGGCAACTGTTTGCCTGACTCTGTGGCCTATTCTGTTTGTCTCCTTGGGACTAGAGGGTGTTCTTCATCCCACCTTGGTAATACTCCTTCCTGTACTGTTGTTGTGGCTGTTATTATTGCTTATTATTGAGTGTTTTACTTGTTTCTCTCACCCTGATCATTTGTAAAACTCTCTGATACCCTCTCGGGTCATGTTCATGCTATATAAAACGTGAAATAAATATAAAAAATATAAATAAAATGCAGAGCAAAGGTTGGCCAAAAACACCCAACCCTTGACTAACCTCCTACCCCAGCTCTGTGTGGCCTCCAGATATGCGCTGGGGCGAGTGGACCACAAGTACTGGACTGGCTGTGCTCCATCCATGCCACGTTTGACCACCACCCACATGTGGCCATTGGACAAGAGTAGCAGTAATGAATTAAAGGCCCAGGGAGGCCATAGATTTGTAAATTCAGCATAGGATTTCTGAATTCTGTAAAAATAACCCACTTTTTTATAAGAATTATATTGGTAGGGTCCCTTGGGTCCATGTAAGTTCACTTCCTTCCTTATGCCGTATCAAAAGTCAAAGTCAAAATTTATTATGTTTTGGCTCTCACTGAGGGCCACATAAAAATTAAACATAGCATGATACAATGATAACAAATAAAAGAAAAAGGATATATGAACATACATAATTAATAATGAACGAACAAAGCACTACAGTTATCGGCTCTTAAAGTGAACCACGGCAACATCCCAGCAACCTCAATAAATATTTAAGAACCCTTTAAAAAATTTAAAAATTCTACAACAAAACAGTTCATTAGGAGGGCAGTAAAGAGCATGTACAAACAATTTAGCATTTGAGATTCCCAATTGTAAACAAATAGGTTTAATCCACTTAAATCGCAAGGAACGTAAAGCAGGACAAATAAACAAGACGTGGTTACGATCTTGAACAGCGGCATTACAGAAGTTACATGTAGGGGAACCCCCGTACCATTTTGCTAAGAGTGAATTAAGAGGGAGCAAGTCATGTCGTAGGAGGTACCATAACCTACGGACGCCATGAGGAATATTCCAGGTCAAATATTGTTGGGCCAGCTTGGAGGTGTATGTCTCTAGCAGAGGTTCCCTGTCATATAGTCTGGGTTGGGCAAGGGTATCCAACTTGTAACATAACTCCCACGAAGCTCTTTTTAATGAAGCTTTAAGTTCAGAGGGAGTAAGTAAGAATAGGGTACTCTCATCCAACTCTAACAGGGCTACAGCTTTCCTGAAATTTTTTAGTAAAGAGGAAAAATCGTTAAGATTACCCAGTAACTCCTTTTTAATGAGCTCTCTTAGGGTACCAGGTTTTCCTCTAGCCAAGCATGCTACCCATCTTACCAGGGCCACCAATCCCTGTGTCCAGCAACTTCGGAGTCCAAATTCTAATCTGCATGAAGAGGTAGAACATGCGTTACTAAGTGATGTAATTTTCCGAAGTACCCGTCCTTCCATTTTTTGAAGGAATCCCCAATATTTCAGCTCCACTAATTCTATTCCATATAAAAGAGTAGCTGGCACTTTTGCTTTAAAAACTTCCAGAAAAAGTGAGAAGTGTCTCTTCCCAGTGGCATTATATAACGAACATAACCCCATACCATGGGTCAGTGCTTTACGAGAGCTATGTTCGATATGGGGAATCTCACTAAGATTCGCTGATATTATTTTGCCTAAAAAAGGATAAGATTTAACCACGTCGAGTTTTTGCCCCCCAATAAACCACTTATAATTGCTCGATCTGCATTTTCTTTTGCCAGAAATACACATGATTTTACTTTTTGATGTGTTAATTTTCATATGGTGTGCTACAGCAAATTCATTCAGTGCAAGCAGACGATTAGATAAACCCTTCGGGGTCAAATCCATAACAAGAATATCGTCTGCATACATTAGAATAGATATAGCAGACCCTCCAATTTTCGGTGCCACTCCCTCACAAGATGAAATAAAAATTGGGAGGTCGGCCACATATAAAGAAAATAATATAGGCGCCAGTATACACCCTTGTTTAAGGCCATTCTGGGAGGGAATAGATGAAGTGAGACCCTCTTCTCCGCCTTGTAGCACCTTACACCATGTGTTCATATGCAGAGAACGAACCAATGCAAGTAAGTATCCTGGCATACCCAATGCCGCCAATTTCCTCCACAGCAATGGACGGTCCACTTTGTCAAATGCCGTGGAGAAATCAATAAATGCGGCATATAAGCCACCATCACGGATACATACGTACTTATCACTGATCACCTGCAATAATGTCAGGTCATCTAGCGGTCCGTGTTCTTCACGGAAACCAGTTTGTTCCATTGGCAAAATCTTATTGGTTTTTGCCCATTCCATAATTAACATTAGTACACATTTAGCGAAAATTTTTCCTATGGCGTCTAACAAAGCTATTAGACGATAATTAGATGGCAGCTCCCGATCCCCCTTTTTAAATATAGGAATTAATATACTACCCTTCCAGGAGTCAGGGACAGTTCTTGTTAAAAAGCAAGCCTGAAATATAGGGAGAAGAATCCTACTCCAGGTAGCGATATCCTGCTTAATAATTGTCATGGGAAGTTCGTCTGGACCCATGGCTCCAGAAGAGCGCATACTCTTTATTGCAGCAACTATTGTTTTTTCTGTAGGGAGAATGCTTTTTTGCATATCATTTAACTCCAACATACCTATATCCATCCTTATGCCGTATTAACTTTTCTTTTTCCCAACACTGTGCTTCGCGCACCATGTTTTGTAATAGATTCCACAGCAGAGTTTTTCTGGCACAGCAAGTCAATTGGAGTGCACAACTATGCAGCTGGTTTCGTGAATCTGCCAAAGAAAACGAAAGCTAAACTCTGTGGTCCAATGGTACACCTATATTTTATTAATTGGTTTGTGACTCCTGCTTGGATTTATACATTTGTCATGGTTCCCTAGTTAACAGCCCAGCTATCTCTAAAATGTAACATCGTCATGCGCCACCCAAACACTGTCATAGAAGTTAATTTAATTTGTAGGAAATCCACACTTTTTTTGGGTAGAGAGGAGAAAAGTATCCTATGAGAATTAAACAAGGAAATCACATTACAGAACTCCTCCTTTTTCTTGGTCACGCTTAACAGATCAACAGGAAAGTTGCCATAAAGGACCCAAAGGGAATTTCCTTCATTTTTAGAAAGTTTTGTGCAGATTCGTCAAAAGGTGCCTAAATTGTTATGAAAACAAAGCATGTCTTTATAATGGAAACTCTGAACCAACCATAGCTATAGAGCGTTGACACCACCTCTACAATATAGATAATTATATAAGCAAAGCCCTGCAAACTCCACAGCCAGTTGCTAGTGCAGGGTTGGTTCATCTACCTCTAATGCATAGTCATGTACTGCAGGAGAACGCTTAGCATTTAAAAAAATGGCTTACTCCAATTAGTTATTGAATTTTCCAACATTTTAATGCATTTGCCATTCCATCAATGAATCTTCCACTGTGAGTTCACTGCCTCATGAAACAATGGGTGTTGGCTCACAGAGAGATAGAGTGCTAACCTAAAGAAACTACTAGGTTATGTGAAAGTATAGTTATACATTAGAAAGTTGAGTTTCGAGGATTTCCTGAACTTCCAAAGGCATGCTTGACTATGTAGTTGAGTAGGAGTTCCAAAGCTTTGCTGAAGCTTCTGAAAATGTTCTTTTTTCCAAAGATGTGAGTTCTTAATCTTAGGGCCTTATTATGAGATTGGTGGTGCAAGCAGCACTGCCAAACCCATGTTTGAACCGCCGCCAGATTAGGAGTTTTCTCCAGTCTGGCAGGTGATTCTTTGGTGTTCCCAGGGCGGTGCTATGAAATAGGTACCGCAATGGGAACGTCAAAGGCAGTACCTGCAGGGCATGGACTGCTGCAGTCCATGCCGTGCAGGTTCTGGTGTTGGTGTACACAGGGGAGCACATGGTGTGCCCCCCTGTGTGCATCCACACGGCGTGAGGCATCAAGGGGTCCTGTAGGACCACCTTTGTTTCCTCACTGCCACACTTTTCATGGCTGTCCCATCACCATGAAAAGTGTGGAGGTGAGGAAGCCAAGAATATTAGGGCCTTAAGACTGCTGCGCCACCGCCAAGGATCTCTAGTCCCTGGCGGTTGTCCCAGGACGGTCCGACCGCCCTGGTCATAATAGGGTGGTCGGAAGACCGCCACTACTGCGCTTCCACCACTATTAGAATAAAAAAAAAAACTGTTTTCAGAATGCAGGTGCCTAATAGGTTTGGTACCAGGTAAGTTTCATGATATTATTCTTTTAATCCACAGAGTTGACGCTCTGCTTTATTTTTAATCATCCGTAGGCGCCTGATTAGATTTTTTAGTGCTGCTAGAAAAATGACATTTCCATAATCCAATCTTGATTAGATCACATTAATAACTACTGAAGTTCTTAATTCATAGTTAAGATAAGGGGACATTTTGCTTATGGCTTTCATTTGAAAGAAGCAGGTGTTTGCCAATTTCAAAACCTTAGAATCTAAATCAAAATATGTGTCAATGTGGATCACCAGATTCCTAACAGACTTAGCTGTCTTGGGAATGGAATCTTGTGCAGGGGTGCAATACAAATCCCTCTTAAAAAGTTTTAGAAAGGCTTGCAGGAATTCCGTTTTGCTGGGGTTCAGTTTGAGAGATTCAACTGCCATCCACCAATGAGCCACTTATAGGGGCATATTATCATGGGGGTTTATCTCCGCTTTTTTGGCTTTAAAAGCCAAGAAAGCGGAGATAAAATTATCTCCCTATTACCTAGCTGTCGCTAACACCAGTTAGCGACAGCTAGTAGGAGATAGTGACCATCTTGGGCCCCACTTTGCATGTCAGTGATATTTATCACTAATGACATGCAAAGTGGGCGTGCCAAGATGTTAGCGATTGGAAACAGTCGCTAACATCGCTATCTCCTATTACCAACTTTTGGAGATATTCGCGCTAAGCGCGAATATCTCCAAAAGCTAACACCTGCCCCATAGCAGTTCTTAGCCATGTTATCCAATGGGAGGTGGATAACATGGCTAAGAGCATTAGCTCGATAATGCATGAATATCGCTGACTTTTCAGCGATATTCATGCATTGCGGCCGTTTTTTATCGCATTTGCGATAAACCTTGGTAATACCAAGGTTTATCTGCGGTAAAAATCGCCGCAGCTTAGCGGTAAAATTTTCCCTCTAACCAAGCAATAGCGATAATTATCGCTTTTGCTTGGTAATATGCCCCATAGTCTTTTTACAGACTGTCTGCGATGGAAATAGCCTTTGTGCCTGACAAAATACTAAAACTAAGCTGAGGGTCGTCAGTATACACATGTATACAAAAGTTGTTTTCATTTGATCGAAGAGCTTGGCCAGAGGATGCAAATAGATGTTAAAAAGTAGCAGAGAAAGCATCGACACGTTCGTCTTTCACAATCTGCAATAGCCACTGTGTAGTTATCGTTAGCTCGGAAATTCTATTGAAAAGCCTTTTTTTTTATAATTCGATCCACGAATGGAACCCAGTTTTGTCGACCATCTGCAGATTAGCAGTCTAGAAATATCTAACTTGTTGATGATTTCAAGCCCACCCTGAAAACCTTTTAAAATGCTAATTTCCCAAAAATTACTGAATTGATTTACAACAAATGCTGCGAAGGCACCCTGTTGAGTAACCTTCTACTGTCATGCATTCCAGTCATCCATTTTTCTGAATCGGATTTCAAAGATTCCTATGGGTGTTAAAATGCAATAAAGTTAGTTTTTGAGCAGATTAGTCAAAAGGCTCCAAAATTATTACGAAACTAAAAAATCCAACTTGTACTGAATCTGTGACCTAACCATTATTACACAGGCACTATCACTGCCTATTTCATACATATATTCTTTTGCTAATAAAATACTAATGTGCTTTTCAAAACCTGAGAAATTCCCTAAAAAAACTCACAAAGTAGTATTATGGTTAATGAAAAACCTGCATAGGATTGACTTGCCCAGTTTTTTAGATGTTCCAACCATAAATTGTCTGCAATGCACAGCTACTCACCTGACACATAATGCCACAGATGATGTCACAAAATAGGTAATTGATGACATCGCTGATGACTTACAGATACACTCATCATTGACATCATTGATGACACCACTATTTAAATGTATGATTATGTGTATTTGTACATGTTTTGGTATTAACTGACGTGTTTTATTTTTTTATCAAATACCATCTCACCTTTAGCCATGTACTAGACCCACTAAATGTGTTGAATTTAAATTTGCTTCTTCACTATAGATTCCAGCACGTTGATAGAGTAGGTTTAACATGGAACAGAAGTTCCTCGGTTCTGTGAGGTCCAAAGAGGGCTTGTTTGGAAGAGGTGAGACAATCATCATAAGTGGTAGAGGGACATAATTTAAGTTTAATTAAGAACTAATCAGTGGGTCAGGACAACATCATATAGTTTCATTAGTCTTTCCTTAGGACAAATCTCTGGTCGGAAGCCTGTACCCCATTTTAGTTGAATGAGGGAAATCTTATCATAAAACAGAGATGACCTAACTTACTAAGAGAGAATGAAGGGATCTTGGCAGTCAATGAGAAATAACCTTGATCTTTAAAATGTTGGCAAACCTAGTGTTAAGGCAGTTATTTAGTGAATAAAAAATGTTTGCAAGGGAATAAATGATAAGTCTTCTGCTGCCATCGCTTTAAGGATCATAAACATTTAGGGTCCAATTATAATGGTGGGCGGATGACCACCGCTGGTCTGGCGGTGGCGATCCGCCCGCCATCTGTACCTGATTTACCCCCGCCATATTAGCATGGCGGGGTGTACCGCAGCGGATGGAAAGACTGTCCGCCTCTTTTCCGCCGGCTGGCAATCATTACAATTGCCTGTCATGCGGATCTGGGGCACAATATGGTGGCGGTGCCGAGCAGGCACCGCGATCCATATTACGAAGTGCATTTTTCGTGGTATTTCCATAGCGGCAATGCTGCCATGGAAAGGCTGGCAGAAATTGCATTGGGATCCGTTACAGGCCCCCGGGGTGTTGGGAGCTGTACTTGGGAGGGTTACCTATTCCAATGCACAACATGCCTCTTTAACATTGCGGCGGGTGCTGTTTACAGCACTGCCCGCTGCAATGTTAAAGGCGGGCGGGCACATCCTAATTGGCCTAGTGGGACCGCCGCACCACTGGCGGTCGGTCCCATTTTCCGTTACTGTGGCGGGCCCTTAGTTACTAGTACTGGATGCAATATTATACTATCACTGGATGCAATATTCACTTTCTGTACTACAGTAGATTATTTGACAGCATCAAATATATATATATTACCTACCTGCGGTCGCCAGTAGGTATATATAGTTAGGATTTTTTCTCTATGGGATTTTTGAAAATTCTATGTCTAATAACTTTGGCGTTTGTGGACGGAATTGGCTGAAATTTTCAGGAAAATGGAACATTTTGTTTCTGAGCAGCAACTGAAAATTTGGGGGGTTTGTCAAGGGGGGGCTGAGAAAAAAGGGGGGTCCCAAAACGTGTTTTTCCCATGTTAATTTCCATAGGGCGGTTGGCCTCATTTTTAGCCCGAACGGCTGAATGGATTTGCACGAAACTTGGCAAAATTGTAGGGACTGGTAGCCCGATGTGCCTTTGCTAGGTCTCAATATATGTGATCCAGTGGATTTTGAGAAATTAACGTTAAAAAAAAGATATATATCTGTAAGCGCGTTCCGGGTAGCGCTCCGGTTCGCGTACTTGATGCGTAACGGAACTTCGCGAAGCGAAGCTGATTGGCTCTCCGGTGTCTGTCAACATTCTAAACAGTCCGGAGCGGCCGCCATCTTGTCTCTCGGTAGGATCGAGAGACAAGAGGAGGCCAAAACAAAGGGGGAAATGACCATAAGGGGGCATAGTAGATCCTCCCTGACCCCCTAGGTTTGATGTGGAGGCTTTAAAAGGGCCCCGCGGGGCAAAAAAAAAAAAAAAAAATGGTTTTTTTTGCGTGGGTAGCGCCCGGTTCGCAAACCGGGAAGCGGTCCGGGGAGCGTACTATAAGGAAAAAAGAATGATAGACTTTTCAAATATTGTATGTTAATTGATTGTTTGTTTTGTTGATTTTTTTTATTTCTTTATTTTTTAAGCAATTATTTATTATTGTGATTGTGTTTCAAAATTTAATAAAATGTCTAACATTTCACTGTCTGAAATGTCGTTATTTTCATTGAACATAGCTTGTAATGTTTGAGTGTGTAAAATGTCCTCATTTTCAAGGAGGACATCTACTGATTGCACACATTGCAGTAGTTGTTCGTCCCAAGTTTCATCCATAAAATCAATGTAATTTGGATCAATTATTTCTTCGTTGGTCTCTGGAAGGACAATTTCAAATGAAATTTTCTGTTTGCCTTCCATTTTGCCTGAAATTTGCATTAAAAAAAAATATATTAGTAGAGATAGGGCACTGTTGGGATTAATTTTAGATAGGCAGTTTTTAACAGTGAATTTATCTTTGGGCAGTGTATAGTATCAGAGTGGAAGTAGGAATATAAAAAAGTGTATGTGATTTAAGGTAAATAAATTCATAATTATACAAGACAAGCCTAACTCCATCCATAACTATAACAGAGAAGTCTATCTAAATGTATAACTACTACAGAGGGATAGTATATAACTATCAGGAAAAATTTACCATTTTAAGTTAAAGTGCACAATATACTTCAGTTTTTAAAATAACAACTTACCTTTATAAAGAAGTTGAAGTAATTACTGAAAATCCTATTGAAATGTACACCAGGAAGTAGTAGTCAAAATGGCTGTGTTTCTCTCTCTTTTTTTATATATATTCAGGTACATAACCAATCAAATGTCAGGTAAAAAAAGTAGAAAATGAAAGTAACATTTTAATTGGTTGTCAATTCCAACACTTCAGATGTGTTTTGTGAAGTAATTTACCTCAGGGTATTTAGAGAGGTCTACAGGCTAAATAACTAAATGGAATTCCAACCAAATTAGTGAAAATGGTAGGGATTGGTATGTACTATGAGCAATTCTATATTTGGTGAAAGTGTCTCCAGGGTTTCTTCCGTAAATTACTTTCCCATCTTTTTTAATAGAGCGCTTCCCGGTGAGCGCCCCGGTACGCGAACCTGCAGCGTTACGGGAGTCCACCATTTTGTGTTTCGGTCGAATTAAAATACAAGATGGAGGGCAAATAATGTTGAGAATGGGTAGAAGGGGCCACGGTAGACGTATCTTGACCCCCTAGGTTTTCTGAGGGTGGCTGAGGAGGCCCATATGTGCGGAAAAAAAACATTTTTTTTGAAAATTTCGCGCGGTTAGCTTCCGGTTCGCGTACCGGGTAGCGCTCCGGGGAGCGTACTTTGTTGAAAATTTGTGAAAAAAGTTAGAGTAAAATAATAATTGTGAGTGATCAGATGTAGGGTAGCTCTGAGAAGAGCTTTTGGGTTTATGGTACATTTAGGTACTTATAAGTAGGTACCAATGCATAGTCTTAAATTCAAAATGAAAACTCTGTTGCCCTCATCTGAGAAGTGAACTCCATCACCTCTGTAGATATCTTGCATGTAGTAACGCAAGTTATTGTTGTACATGGAGCCCATTCCATGGTCTCTCATGTAAGCTGAAACAGATTTGTTTACATGCTTCCTCGACTTCTCAATTTGTGGACAAAATTGGTTCGACCACCTCCATTTCTGTCTTTGGCATATATTTGAATATACCAAGGCAGTTTGAGGAAAAAGTGCCATCAATTGCTCAAAGGTGTCCTTTAAAAGCATTTCCAGACCTACCCCAGTCAAAGTGCCCAAGTCATTTCCTCCACAGTGCACAATTAACAGGTCAGGTTTAGGCAAATGCAAAAAGGTTTTCACCAATGGTATCAATTGGTGACATTTTAATCCTCTGTGGCCAAACCACTTAATTTCCACATCTTGTAAATTGAGGTTAGGTAAATTTCTGTTATCAGCATACCTCTGAGCCCAGTAGATGTAACTATGTCCAACAATCCAGACAGAAAACATGGTGAGAGAAGGTTCTGCTGCAGTCAGATGAAGTGTGGCAATGAAATGGCAATTGAAAAAATAAGAGTTTAAAATGAAAAAAACTGTGGAGTTTCTATGTTAATGAAGCAGTAGCAGTGATTGGTGGATTTTGATTGCTGAAAACAGAAAGTTAGGGTGCATGGATGAGTTCTTTGAAAGATGTAATTTGAATGGTCAAGAAAAAATCATTTTATGAAAGATTGCACTGGATACGCAGGTGTACTGAGAGTTCAGAGCTCAATTGAAACATTGTTGTGTGAACTTGCAAACATCAGAGGTCTTTCAGGAGGTGGTTGCTATGCAAAAAAGGCAGAAAGGGCAGAGGGGGGAAGGGTGTTGATTTGAAAAAAGTGAGGGAAGAGTTTTGATTGGGTGACATGAGAGATATGTGTGATGAATTACAGCTTTTCTGTGCTTTTTATAGCTGAAGACTCTGGAGTGCATACCTTTTGCTCTGCTAAAGACAATTTGGTGTGTTTCTGAGACTGTTTTGAAACTCATAAAGTATTTGCTAAGGTGAGAAAAGATTCATTTAATTTAGATAGAGAATAGTATGGTTTAGGGAGAAAATTATGAAGAAAGTTGTGTATTTAAAATGTTGCTTTGTGTCAAGTGTTTTACAAATAGATTTTGTTTCTTTGTGATACATAGCCATGTTAAAAATGACGCAAAAATAGTGCAAGGGTCTTACAAAAATGCTTTCATGTGTCTTAGGGTATTTTAAGTCACTTCTCCATGAATGTAGGTATATAATTGTTTTAGAAGATGTGTTTAAAAACGTTTTTTGAAATCAATTAGGTTTCTTGATATGTACTGCTAGAGTTTCATAGGTTGCTTGGGGCATATTTTCAAGGCTTTTGAGTTCCTTTTGATGTAATTTTTCCCATTTTCATTTAAGACCTTTCCCTGTGGTTAAGGTCCTTGTAAATATGCCCCCATCTGTGCTTGGCAAATTTAGATTTTAATTCTTTGACTAACATAGCCATGTCAAAAATGACCCAAAAATGTTGCAAGGGCCTTAAAAAAAACGCTTTCATGTGTCTTAGGCCTTTTTAAGTCATTTCCCCTTGAATGTAGGTATATAATTAATTTAGATGATGTGTTTAAAAACGATTTATAAAAAGAATTAGGTTTCTCGATATGTACTGCTAGAGCTTCATAGGTTGCTTGGGGCATATTTATAAGGCCTTTGAGTTTCTCTGATGTTATTTTTCCCATTTTAATTTAAGACCTTTCCCTGTGGTGCAAGGTCCTTGCAAATACGCCCCCATGTGTGCTTGGCAAATTTAGATTTTGATTATTTGACTTACATAGCCATGTTCCATACAGTTCTAACCTTCTGCGTAGTCTTTGATATGCTAGACTCCATCTGCACTATGAGATACCTAAGCAAAGGAAACATAGGTGATGTGATTGTGAAATGAGGAAAAGAAACTCCACATTTTTCAATTACATTACCTGTGTTTTCTAAGTTTCCGAATGAGATTGTGCAGATGAGGTTTAGGTCTGTCCACGGACACAGAAAAGGTCTGGCCTTTGTTCCAGAGTGAAGTGGATATGAGTTACTTCATTGGTAGGCCTTCACATTTACTATCTCCTCTGTACTCTTCAACAAGTGTAAATTTCATCTGCAACCCTGAGTAGGCCTCACCTCAAACAAACCTGTGGATAGGCTATACCTTCTCATCATCCTGAATCAATCATTTAAAATGTTAGGGACAGATTTATGATAGGTGTGTGACTCTTTTGCGCCGCTGTGCGTCACTTTTGTGACGCAGCTGTGGTGCAAAAGATTTCCTATGTGGTGACATATTTACAACTTGATGCATCTAGGCAGATGTGTCATGCTGTAAAGTCCCGTGCCACATGAAATTGATGCAGCAGTGATCCGAACATGCACCATGTTGCAAGACAGGCCTCATTTCATCTCCAACAAGATAAGAAGGTGAATCTTCTGTAAATGTGAAAATTGTTGTATACACTGCTCAACTTATGTGTAGTCTTTGATATGCTAGAGTCCATCTGCACTATGAGATACCTAAGCAAAGGAAACACAGGTGATGTGATTGTGAAATGAGGAAAAGAAACTACATATTTTTCAATTACATCACATGTGTTTCCTAAGTTTACAAATGACATTGTGTAGATGAGGTTTAGGTCTGTCCACAGACACAGAAGAGGTCTGGCCTTTCTTGAAGAGTGAAGTGGAAATAACTTACTTCATTGGTAGGCCTTCACATTTACTATCTCCTCTGTACTCTTCAACAAGTGTAAATTTCATCTGCAACCCTGAGTAGGCCTCACCTCAAACAAACCTGTGGATAGGCTATACCTTCTCATCATCCTGAATCAATCATTTAAAATGTTAGGGACAGATTTATGATAGGTGTGTGACTCTTTTGCGCCGCTGTGCGTCACTTTTGTGACGCAGCTGTGGTGCAAAAGATTTCCTATGTGGTGACATATTTACAACTTGATGCATCTAGGCAGATGTGTTATGCTGTAAAGTCCCGTGCCACATGAAACCGATGCAGCAGTGATGCAAAACATGCATCATGTTGCAAGACAGGCCTCATTTCATCTCCAACAAGATAAGAAGCTGAATCTTCTGTAAATGTGAAAATTGTTGTATACACTGCTCAACTTATGTGTAATCTTTGATATGTTAGAGTCCATCTGCACTATGAGATACCCAAGCAAAGGAAACACAGGTGATGTGATTGTGAAATGAGGAAAAGAAACTACATATTTTTCAATTACATCACATGTGTTTCCTAAGTTTACAAATGACATTGTGCAGATGAGGTTTAGGTCTGTCCACGGACACAGAAGAGGTATGGCCTTTGTTCAAGAGTGAAGTGGACATGACTTACTTCATTGGTAGGCCTGCACATGTATTATCTGCTCTATACTCTTCAACAAGTGTAAATCTCATCTGCAACCCTGAGTAGGCCTCACCTCAAACAAACCTCTGGATAGGTCACACCTTATCGTCATCCTGAATCAATCATTTAAAATGTTAGGGACAGATTTATGATAGGTGTATGCCTCTTTTGCGTCACTGTGCGTCACTGTTGTGACGCAGCGGCGGTGCAAAAGATTTCCTATGTGGTGACATATTTACAACTTGATGCATCTAGGCAGATGTGTCATGCTGTAAAGTCCCGTGCCACATGAAACCGATGCAGCAGTGATGCAAAACATGCACCATGTTGCAAGACAGGCCTCATTTCATCTCCAACAAGATAAGAAGCTGAATGTTTTGTAAATGTCAAAATTGTTGTATACACTGCTGAACTTCTGTGTACTCTTTGATATGCTAGAGTCCATCTGCACTATGAGATACCTAAGCAAAGGAAACACAGGTGATGTGATTGTGAAATGAGGAAAAGAAACTCCATATTTTTCAATTACATCACCTGTGTTTCCTAAGTTTCCGAATGACATTGTGCAGATGAGGTTTAGGTCTGTCCACGGACACAGAAGAGGTCTGGCCTTTGTTCAAGAGTGAAGTGGATATGACTTACTTCATTGGTAGGCCTGCACATGTATTATCTGCTCTATACTCTTCAACAAGTGTAAATCTCATCTGCAACCCTGAGTAGGCCTCACCTCAAACAAACCTCTGGATAGGTCACACCTTATCGTCATCCTGAATCAATCATTTAAAATGTTAGGGACAGATTTATGATAGGTGTGTGACTCTTTTGCGCCACTGTGCGTCACTTTTGTGACGCAGCGGTGGTGCAAAAGATTTCCTATGTGGTGACATATTTACAACTTGATGTATCTAGGTAGATGTGTCATGCTGTAAAGTCCCGTGCCACATGAAACCGATGCAGCAGTGATGCAAAAGATGCACCATGTTGCAAGACAGGCCTGATTTCATTTCCAACAAGATAAGATGCTGAATCTTCTGTAAATGTCAAAATTGTTGTATACAGTGCTCAACTTATGTGTACTCTTTGATATGCTAGAGTCCATCTGCACTATGAGATACCTAAGCAAAGGAAACACAGGTAATGTGATTGTGAAATGAGGAAAAGAAACTCCATATTTTTCAAATACATCACCTGTGTTTCCAAAATTTACAAATGACATTGTGCAGATGAGGTTTAGGTCTGTCCACGGACACAGAAGAGGTATGGCCTTTGTTCAAGAGTGAAGTGGATATGACTTACTTCATTGGTAGGTCTTCACATGTATTATCTCCTCTGTACTCTTCAACAAGTGTAAATCTCATCTGCAACCCTGAGTAGGCCTCACCTCAAACAAACCTCTGGATAGGCCACACCTTATCATCATCCTGAATCAATCATTTAAAATGTTAGGGACAGATTTATGATAGGTGTGTGACTCTTTTGCGCCGCTGTGCGTCACTTTTGTGACGCAGCGGTGGTGCAAAAGATTTCCTATGTGGTGACATATTTACAACTTGATGCATCTAGGCAGATGTGTCATGCTGTAAAGTCCCGTGCCACATTAAATTGATGCAGCAGTGATCCAAACATGCACCATGTTGCAAGACAGGCCTCATTTCATCTCCAACAAGATAAGAAGCTGAATCTTCTGTAAATGTGAAAATTGTTGTATACACTGCTCAACTTATGTGTAGTCTTTGATATGCTAGAGTCCATCTGCACTATGAGATACCTAAGCAAAGGAAACACAGGTGATGTGATTGTGAAATGAGGAAAAGAAACTACATATTTTTCAATTACATCACATGTGTTTCCTAAGTTTACAAATGACATTGTGTAGATGAGGTTTAGGTCTGTCCACAGACACAGAAGAGGTCTGGGCTTTCTTGAAGAGTGAAGTGGACATAACCTATTTCATTGGTAGGCCTTCACATGTATTATCTCCTCTGTACTCTTCAACAAGCGTAAATTTCATCTGCAACCCTGAGTAGGCCTCACCTTAAACAAACCTCTGGATAGGCCACACCTTATCGTCATCCTGAATCAATCATTTAAAATGTTAGGGACAGATTTATGATAGGTGTATGCCTCGTTTGCGTCACTGTGCGTCACTGTTGTGACGCAGCGGCGGTGCAAAAGATTTGCTATGTGGTGACATATTTACAACTTGAAGCATCTAGGCAGATGTGTTATGCTGTAAAGTCCTGTGCCACAGGAAAGTTGCATCAGGTTTCATATAGGTGTTTTGTTGCAGGGTGGGCATTCATTTGCATGAAAGCCCTGTAAAACTAACACAGTGAAATTTAGAAGATTTCACTGAGTCAGATTTATAGCATTGCTGAATCAAATCCTTATGCCTGTTTGAAACAGGCATAAGGAGTGAAGCACCATGCAATGTGTGGCTTCCTCCTGTGCATTGCAGTAGACATGTCGTGTTTACGACGTGATGCATGCAATGTGCTGCTTTTGCGGCACAGATGCATGACGCATCTGTGCTGTTTTTACTCAATGGTGCTCCACATTGTAAATGTGGCACACCATGGGTGGCAGAGCAGCGGTGCACGTTAACTGGTGCATCCCCGGGGATGCGCCAGTTAACATAAATCTGCCCCTTTACATTTAAGTATGAGCAGGGTAAAAAGAGTCGGTGGACATGGCTAAATAATAGCTGCAAAATGTTACTCTTGTTAAACAATTTTACTATTATAGTCTCTGACATTTGTGCCTTACTCTGCAACATCTCATTGTTGTTCTCTTTTTTTAAAGATAACAACAACATCAAGCATGAGTGATAATGAGGAATCAGTTGATCTTGATCTTATCGTTGAACTTGTGATTGAAACGTCAGTGGAAGTGGATCCCATAGATGATTTAAATCCTGAGGTTGAAGAAGACTATGATGAGGATGCTGATTTGTCAGAATTGTATGACATAGGTTGGGAAGCTGACCTGCTTGAGCCTATGGAACTATAAACATTTATTTTTAAAAGTTAGAAGAAATTAAAAGTAAAAATGTAAACGGTTTCAAAATTAAACACACCTTCAAAAACAGGTTATGTGTAGTGTCTTCAATAAAATATTAAAATATGCTCATTAAATTAGATCAGATTCACATAAAAACAGCACAGGTAAAATGAAGAAGAATTCCATTTCTTTTCTGCTATTTGTGTATTCTAAATTTGCCAAAGCACTAAAAAATATTCTATGTAAAAATGTCAAGTAGTGTGTTAAGTTTTTGATGACTGTTATTGATTTACTGTTTGGTAATAGTGGTTAATAAAAAAATTTATTATATTTTACCACAGATTCAACTGCAGATCATTTAAAAATTTGAGAATGCCAACCAAAGATAGAATTAGAAAGGCTGCAAAACGTCAAAGACAGCAGGTCCATGAAATAATGCAGCAGTCCTCTACAATAAAAAATCGTCAAGTCACCAAGAAAGCACCGGGTAAGACCACGAAAACATTCATAAGAAACATTTCTAGAAAAAAAAGTAGTACTACAGAAAATGTTTTTGTCCAGAAAAAGAGAAGCAATTTAAACGGAAAGGAAAGGCCAATCAAAAATGTTACTGCTAGAGCAAGAGATAACTCTGTGCATGATAGTAGAAGGAAACAACAGTTTAGGGACATTCGTAAACGAATGTTCCGCAACAGGATAATTGGCAATTTGCTAAAAAATATTAAGAAAGGTCAACAGAAAGTGGTTTTTTATAAGAGAAAAAAAAGTTGAGAAAGTTATTGATCAGGCGTTTGAAATTAAACGAAAGTTATTTATTTTGATAATCAATAGAATTAGGAAGCTAAAGAAGGCAATTTATGATTTCAAAAGAAATAGTAGATGGAAGAGAACAGTTAATCGTAGTAATTTTTGTGAAGTTTTTTCCGGAGAATGGATGCATAGTTCAAGTTGTGAGGCATTTTTCAATGAGGAGAGTTATTTCCAGGATAATGATTTGGTGCATGCAGTTGACACCAGCGGTCGAGCTTATGAGGTGAAAGATGGTTGTCCAGTTGAAAAAGAAAAACTTGTGACAACAGAGGGAGAGGATGTGTTAGGTAATGAGGTTTTAGGAAGACGTCCTAAGGGACCTGTGTACACCTGGAAGTGTAGTAGTATTTGCAGTGTGCGACAGGATTCTATCAATTTGCTTTGTGATTTTGTACGGACATTTAATAAGAAAAGTTTGAAGCAGAAAATGAAGTTGTTGCAAGAATTAGACCCTTGCAGAGTGAGAGAAGTGACAGGTTTGCATGGTCATTCACTGGCTTGTCTTTCCAGGAGAGTATGCCAGAGTGTTTTTCATCATTTCAGGATGCTAGCAGTGCATCATAATAAAGTGAGGAAATTAGTTAGAATGTTGTATTATGCTAAGAGTCCAGCAGTTATGCTTAAACAATTATGCGCTGCTCTTTTGCATGGTTCTGAAATAGATGTGAAGAATATGTGTGAAGAAATTGAGTTTTGTTACTTTGGAAGTAAAGAGGAGAATGTTGAAATTGACCCAGAAGAAGAGGGTAATGTGGAAGATAGTGTACAGGTTTCCAGTACAGATAATTCTCAGAAGGAAATTGCCACGTTTCAGGTGAAATCAAGTGAGAGGCCTAGTTTCACTTGTGTGTGTTGTCGACGCACTTATTATAAGAATCAGACTAAGTTAGTGGATTTATATGCAAAAAGTGAAAGGGAAAATAATAGTGAATGGAAGGATTTCGCTACATACTTGATGGTAGAAAATTGTTTTGATTTGGGATTGGATCAACGTGTATCCATCCCTTTCAGGCTATTGTAAGAATGGAGCCAAAGACAGGGAAATTGCCTCCATCAGATTTACAGAGAGGATTAAAGGGAAGAGTTGTTTATTTGCCTCTAGATTTGAAGAAAAACATTAACACAATTGGAGTAGAAAAAGTGGAAGAGGAACCTCTGGTTATCTTAGTTAATGGGGTTCCGACAAAGAATTAGAAAATATGGCAAGATTTAGTGGATGTTAGGAAAGTCAAAAAGGCAACATTGTATTTGAAAAAAAAAAATAAGTACTATAAGAATGTATATGTTGCAGAAGAGGAAGTAAGTGAGGAAGAGGATAGCGATTTGTGTGCTGGTCAAATTGAGAAAGTAGAACCCTCTAAAAGTGAAGAAATATATGAACATTATAGTGTTCATCTTTTGCATTCCAAGGAAGTCATGGGGAATGCTATTGAGTTGTTTCAAATGAAACAAGCCAAAGGGAGTCCCATTAGTGTTTGGGAGGAAAGTTTGGAAGCTCGGTGTTTCCCACAGCTATTTCCAACAGGTCAAGGAGGAAGATATGATGAGCGACCTCATCAAATTCCTGCTTCTGAATACCGGACTTTACGATTGTATGCAGAAGATGCTAGGTTTCGACAATGCATTCCCTATTTGTTTCATCTCCTGTTTGAAAGCGATCTGTCTGGACTGTCATATGCAGTGAACCACATCTTGAAAAGTGGTACACAGATGCAAAACATCTCGGCAAGTGACTTTATGGATAAAGTCAATGTCCAAGACAGTATTTTGGATTCTCACCTGATTAATCTCATGGCGTGTCAGCGTGGTACTAATGAGTACTGGTACCGTCGTCATGGTGATTTAAAATGTATGCTGAGGAACTTAGGAACTCCCACATGGTTCCTCACTCTCAGCTGTGCCGAGTATGGCTGGGAAGACTTACTTGAATTTCTACGAGAGGCAAATGGAAACATCGAAAACATCGAATTCAAGACACCTGGAGAACTGTGCTCTTTGGATCCAGTCAATGTATGCAGGTACTTCAATCATAGATTTGAAGCTATGATGTCTTTCATCATGAATAAGAAGAATCCACCTCTTGGAGAGGTGTTGGATTTCTTCTGGAGAAAGGAGTACCAAGCAAGAGGTGCTCCTCATATACATATGCTGCTGTGGATCAAGGATGCACCTAAATTTGGAACAGATCCAGAAGACTCAGTGATGAGTTTCATACAACAGTATTCTACGTGTGCTGTTCCAAACGCAAAGGAGAAGAAAAGCCTAAGAGAAAAAGTTCTACGTTTCCAAAGCCATCGTTGTGGAAAGTACTGTCGTCGTAAATTCAGAAACAAGGAAAAGTTCTACACCAAATGTCGTTTTGGCTTTCCACGACCGGTGATTTCTAAAGGAAGAGTAAACAGTTTGATGTCTTCGCTGCGACATAATGTGATGAAGAAATCACCTAAAAACACATACAATTTGAAGAGGAACGAAGAGTCCAAGTACATCAACGACTACAACCCAGTGATTTTGTCCATGTGGAATGCTAACATGGATATACAGTTTGTGGCTGATAACTGTATGGCTGTGGCTCGGTATGTGACATCTTACATCACCAAAAAAGAAAAGACAGAATTGAAGGATATGTGGGAGGACATTTCCCATGAAAAGAGCCTCAGTAAGAAGTTGTACAGTTTCAGTCTGAAGATGTTGTCGCATCGAGAAATCGGAGCTTACGAATGTTCTGACCGCTTGTCTTCAGCAAGTCTCTATGCCAAATCTAGGAGTATCGTTTGGGCGAGTCTTGGTCTTGCAGCAACGCGTAATCGAGTTCTGAAACCTGTGCGGGAAATTGAGTATTTGGCGGAAAAGGAGCCAAACAGTACCGACATTTTGAAGACCAACATGTTGGATACATATTATCCAAATCGAAGCAGTCACCTCGAGAATGTTTGTCTGTATGAGGTTCTACAAAATTATATATTCAAGAGGAACATCAAAGAAGATATTGATAAAGGAGTGTATGCTGTAATTGGAAGTGAGGGATGTCTGGTAAAGGAAAGAAAATGCCACTTGGTAAACCATCGAAAATTGAGTGGCGAATCTCCTGAAAAAAAGGAGTTTTTCTATTTAGCACTTTTGCAACTTTTCAAGCCTTGGCGTGCAGAAGAGGAACTGCTTGGAGATTTCCTCTGTTACGAAGACTCTTTCACTGCCGCCAAGGAGACCATAGAATGTCCTGCTTTTCCCAAATATGTAGAAATGTTGAATGCGGAAATCAAGCAGGAAGCAACGATTGCAGCCGAGATTGCCAGAGACAGTTCTCAGGACAGTCAGAGTTCTGTTTCATTGAGTCAGGATCCACTAGGAGGCCCTGTTATTGAAAATGAAGCTGCCACTGCCATGAATGAAGTGGAAAGAGCCATGGCACATGCTCAGGAGGATGCGGTTAACTTAGTAGACTTGGAAAGACAACTCAACGTTGAGCAGAAGAAAATATATGACGAAGTTACCAAGCAAAGTGATCACGGATTAAGTCATGAGAAGAAAGAGTGCTCATGTACGTCGTTGAAGCCTGTCCGACTGTACGTGAGTGGAGAAGCGGGAACTGGAAAGAGTTTCCTCATTAAAGCAATCTCATGTTATTTGAAGGAAAGGACTGAGTCATCGCTGTCTTGTGTTGTCACCGCTCCAACTGGACTGGCAGCACATAACATTAAAGGTATTACTTTGCATTGTCTACTGATGCTGCCAGTGGAGCATGATAACAAATTACAATACCACAAGTTATCTGGAGATGCTTGTTGTGAAGTTTCAAGAGTCTTGAGGAAAATGAAACTTCTTATCATTGACGAAGTAAGCATGGTTTCCAATGTCATGCTTGCCTTTGTGCATTTGAGAATGCAAGAAGTTCTTAAAACAGAGTATGATGTGTTATTTGGTGGCAAACACATCATTGTTTTTGGAGATCTTCTGCAGCTGACACCAGTGAAAGGACAACCTGTGTTCAAAATGCTCACGCATGAAGATACCAGGAAGTGCCTAGGGAGCATTGGCAACGTCAATATATGGTTAAACTTCAATTATGCTGAACTGCATGAAAATATGCGTCAGGCAAAGGATGAAGTTTACAAGAATATTCTACAAGATGTTAGAATTGGAAAAGTGACCGAGCATGGGAAAGAAGCTTTACATGCACGATTACTGTCAAATTTATATCCAGAACAAGACGTTGTGCCTGAGAATATTTTTCAGAAAATTACTGAGAAGAAATCTGGAATATGTTTGATGCCAACTCTTGCAGAATGTGCCATCTTCAACAACAAAATGTTGCATTTAGAAAACCAAGAGATTGTGAAACTGGAAGCTATTGACAGAGTAGAGCATATGGGATCTACAATTATTTTGTCTGAGAATTTGAAAACAAAATTGGATTCATTAGAGAAGACTATATCTAAAACTGCAGGTTTTGAAAAGACTCTGAATGTGTGCTTAAATTGCCGTATAATTTTAAGAAGGAATTTACATGTTGAAAGAGGTCTGGTAAATGGATCAATGGGTAATGTTGTTGATTTTGTGAAATACAGAAATAGAGATGGAATTGAATTTTTAAAAATTAAATTTGATGGCATTGAGGAAGTACAGCTAATTGGTCGTTGCTCTGCTAGGTTTTTGCTTGTAAAAGACTTATATGTTCACCGTAAACAGTTTCCTGTTTGCTTGGCATATGCGGTGACAATCCATAAATCGCAAGGTTTAAGTGTAGACAGTGCATTGGTGCATATTGGCAGTTCTGTGTTCAAGGAGGGTATGGCATATGTGGCATTGTCACGAGTCAGAACTTTATCGGGATTGTACTTGATTGAGTGTGATGTCACAAACATTTGTGCGGATCTAGATTGTGTTAAGGAATACAATAGGTTAAGAAGAGAGTATGCGCCACATTTGCCTCAATATCCTTTGTTTGAGAAACGTGTGGTAGGCCGTAAACGAAGAAATGTCACCAATACTATGGAGGTTGTAGCAAAAAGACGAAAAGTCGATGAACCTGAAATTATAAGCAGAAACAAAAAGGATTCTGTTGAAGATGTTGTTGGTTTTCAATTTGAAAACAGTTCTGGTGTCAACTGCTATGCTAATGTAGTGGTTAATGTTTTGTTTTCTCTAGAAAATGTAAAAGAAGAGATTGTGGTCAATTCTGATCAAAGATTTTGCAGTTTGTTAAATTCTGTGTTAGAGAAATGTAGCACTGATAAAACAAAAATAGAAAGTGTGTCTGAAATTCGAAATCTGTTAGGCAGATGTTCAGGTCAAACACAATTCTCTCAAAATATTCAG
Source organism: Lissotriton helveticus (assembly GCF_964261635.1). NCBI lineage: Eukaryota > Metazoa > Chordata > Amphibia > Caudata > Salamandridae > Lissotriton > Lissotriton helveticus. Next base: position 639,886,858 of record NC_136071.1, on the reverse strand, counting down.
CAAGATTGTCAGGAGTTTTTAATGTATATGCTTGATGTATTGCATGCTGAAGGTGTAGATGTAGATCACCTGTTTGGGCTTTCTTATCAATGGCAGCATGACTGCGAGAACTGTAGGGTATCAAGTACTACTAGTGTAGACTCAGAAAGATTTATATATTTAACTTTGCCAGACAGTAAATCAGTCTCCTTTAATAAGCTAGTAAAAGCAGCTGATCACAACATGGAGTGTAGCCAATGTAAATCTGAAATGATGTCAACATTATTTATACGGACATATGGCCAGTATGTCATTTTAATGTTCCAACGATGTAGGCCTGATGGAACAAAATTGACAACTTTAATTAAAAATTTTGTAGCTTCGCAGTTGTCAATATCAGGAAGGACTTTTGTAACTGCAGCAATTATATATCATGACGGTCCTTCAATAACATCAGGACATTACACAGCTTATTTAAAGTCTAGAAACGGCTGGTCATTCTGCAACGATTCTGTTTTAACTTAAAAAAAAAAATTGCCGTATGACCTTAAAAATTCTTACCTGGTGTTTTTAAAACCAAAATTTTAGGGAAAGAATCTCGGGATGTGCTCTGAGGAATTTCAAGAGGTTCTAATGGCTCCTACACGATTTGGCCTTGAGGATAAGTGTAGTACAGAGACAATAGTTCCTGGAAAAAAAGAAGATTTTCTTACAGAAAGTGATGGGCACAGATTAGTTGAAGGACAACAGAGTATTTCCCAAAGCAAACGGTCTTCTTACCATAACACTTGAAGTCATGGAAAAATAACTGCACTTTGAATGAGTTCAGAAAAACTGTTTCTTTTTATAAGCTAATTCAAGCAGCCAATCAAAACATGGAGTAGAGGGAATGTAAGTCTGCAATGCTGTCTAAATTATTGGTCCAAACTTTTGATTATAATGTCATTTTAAAAATCCAATTATATAAATCTGATGAAAGTAAGTCTTCAACTTTAATTACAAATGTTGTGGCTACACAGTCGTTGATTTTAGGAAGAACATTTGTAACTGCAGCTATTATATTGCATGATGGTCATTTGACTAGATCCGCTTATTAGACAGGTTATTGAAAATGTAAAAAAATTTGCTGTTTCGGAAATTATTGCCATTTGACTACGATACAATGTTGCCTTTTTACTAAAAAATATTCTTACTTTCTGTTTTCAGAAAAGAGAATTTAGGGTAGGTAACTGGCGTATAATGATTCTAGGGGTTGATATAATTTTATCTACTGTTTTATATTGCTTTGTGATTAAAAGTGATGTAGAGAATTAAATAATTGTAGTAGTCATAGAGGTAGTGTAAGTCTGCTTCATAGTAAGCAGTATCAGTGTCATAGGAAATGTAGAACATGAGTGAGCAAGAAGGGTAAGATATTACTAGTCCAGGATTGTGAAAGTGATCTTGAACGTTTTCTTTCTGAAAGTTGCGGAAATACAAAATGACAGGATTTGCTTACAAGAATTCCAAGAGTTATAAAGGGCTCTTACACGATTTGGCTTTGTGGAAATGTGTGGTAGAGAGCGAGAAGTCATTTATTGTATGTAACATATTTGTCAAAACGATGGAGGTTTTCTTTCAGAGAGTGACGGGCTGAAAAAACAGCACAACCGAGTGTAAGCTGTTCATAGGACATCCTTCGACGTCATGGAAAGTAAGTTACTTTTGAGGAGTTTTGATTTCTGATTGGTTATGTTATATGGGTTTTTTAAACACAATCATTTTGATTGTGTTTTTTTTCCCCGCTGTTATATGATGAATACCTTCAAGTCACTGTTTTTAGTGAAATTTGATACATTCTGAGAACAGCAAAAATAAACCATTTAACATGTATAGTTAATTCTGTACTGTTTGTATTTATGATGTACATTTACAACTGTTTAGGAGGCATGGAGAAGGTGAGGCTTCTGTAAGTGTCAAAGTTGTTGCATTCAGTGCGTACTCTTTCATATGCTGGACTACATCTGCACAATGAGATACCTAACCAAAGGAAACACAAGTGATGTGATTGTGAAATGAGCAAAAGAAATTGAATATTTTTCAAATACATTACCTGTGTTTCGTAACATTACAAATCAAATTGTGCAGATGAAGTTTAGGCCTCTCCAGGGAAACAGAGGAAGTCTGAACTTTATTGGTTGCCCTGCACATGTATTATCTCCTCTGCACTCTTCAACAAGGCTAAATTTGATCTGCAACCCTGAGTAGGCCTCACCTGAAACAAACGTCTGGATAGGACACACCTTATTGCCATCCTGAAACAATCATTTAAAATGTTAGGAACAGTTTTATGATGATTGTGCACCTCTTTTGCGCTGCCATTGTGTCACTTTTGTGAGACAACAGCAGTGCAAAAGATGCACCATGTTTCAAGATAGGCCTCAGTTCATCTGCATCAAGATACTGTTAGTTTAAAATGTATATCTTTAGGACTGTGAAGGGGGCCTGGAGAAGCAGAAGCTTCTGTAAGTGTCAAAGTTGTTGGAAAAGTGTTTGTCCTTCAATCTTTTCCCTTGTCTTTTCTAATTTTTAAATACATGTTTTAATATTTTTCAAATGTTTGTTCTCTCTTTCACAGATTGAAAGTATAAAAATAACAAGTGACTAAGTTAACGACAATTATAAGGTAAATGTTTTGTACTCTTTTCGTTACATTTCTATCACATTTAACTACTATTAGTTCCACTGCTTCATTTCTTTAACCCTCACTTTCCTGCCTTTGCTACTTCCCTCAATGCTTTCTCTATTACTTACTTACTCTACTCCTTCCACTCCTTTTCTCAGTCCCTCTCTTTCCATAGTTCCTCATTCTTGTTCACTCACTCCGTCTCTATTACTCTTAGTGTCTTTGACTGATCACTCTTTCACTACTTGTTCATTATGCTTTCTCTGTGTAATTGAAGCACACTAAGGGGCATATTATGAACACAGGCAATAAAACTTTTGCTGTTTTTATCGGCAGAAAACTGCTGCAAAAGTGGTTTTAGCGGCAGTTTTCTGCCGCTAAAGCGGCTTTAGCGACACATTTCTGCCGATAAAAGCTGCAAAAGTTTTATTGGCTATGTTGATAATATGGCCCTATGTTATTTATATTTCTTTGCTGTTTCAATTATTTTTTTTCTGTTACTTCTTTTTTTCTGCTTTCTGTTTTTTCTCTCTGTTATTCCACATGTTTTAATCTTATTTTGAACATTCACTCACATTCTCTAAGAAACTCTTCTTTGTTATTCTTCTACTCTCCTTTTTTTCTTTCACTTCCTTATCTATTTTGTTTTTCACAATTATATCCTCTTCCCTCTTTTCTTCGGTAAATACATCTATTAAACAGTATCTCTGATTTAGACCCTATAGCTGTCTTTGTTTTAACATTACTCTCTGTTTACTTCCCTTATACTTACTCTTCTTTTTTTTTTTTTTTTTTTTTTGGTTCGCTCCCGGTTCGCGTACCGGCGAGCGAACCAGGAAGCGAACCAAAAGAAATAGAGCTTGCCAGAGTGCTAAACATTCTAGCCATTTTTTTTGAAAGGGGAGGTAGTTCTGAAAAGAACTTTTTTTTTAATGTTTTTGTTGTTTTATATATATATTTTTTTTTTTCTGAACATTTTTTTTTTTTTTACAGTTTTATGTTTTTTTGTTTTTTTTGGAGGGGAAACAACAAAAAACAGGCATTGGAAAGGGCTCAACAGGAGCAAAAAAAAAATTTACTTTCTGGGGCGTTTAGAGCACTTGTGGTTTTCAAATGCACTGTTGATTAAGTTAATGCTCATATTGGCACATGAGATTAATGTACCGCAATATAAACAGGTAAACTTCATATGGACAAAGTTGTCCTGAATGTTTGGCACGGTTTCTCGTGCCTCTGGCCCTGACAGAGATACCTGTGCCGATGTCCTGGCCACAGGAGTTGGTGGATTGTCCTGAAGGTGACGCATCTCTGCCCGGCTGTAGTTTAGTGGATGCCACCTCTGCATGTGACGGTGCATGGTATAGTTGCCGAAGCTATACTTCTTTAAGGTGCCTCTAGATAAGTCCTCTTTACATATTAGGCACGTCACATATCGAGCATTAACTTTTTTCTGCCCTTCAGGGATTGAAAAAAACTGCCAAATGAAACTTGTTTTATGATGAGAAACCCGGGGCTCCTCTTGTAAAAACTGTGGTGCCTGTATCTCCCCTTCCTCTTGTTCATCCTCTTCCTCCTCTGTGTTGGTAATGAACTGTGGAGGTGGTCCTCTCTTCCCATGAGGAGGTGGTGGTGGTGGTGGGGGTGCACCAGCTGAAGCTACCAATGAAGCCATTGCTCAGTGATCACAAAGGGTCTTCCTCTCACAAAGATGAAAGTCAGAGTGAGGAAAGAAGGAGGGGTTTTCATCATTTTGGAAAAAAAATAGGTCTAAACCAATGAAAAGTGTTATTTTTAGGTCACATGACCTAGCCTTACATCATTAGGAAACCAAAAGTGAAATGAACCAATGAAAAGTTTTATTAACAAGTCACATGACCTGTTACGCTTATGTTACGCGCTGCGGAACGCGCCCCGGATCGCTTCCGGGGAGCTGCGCTTTGCGCCTCGGTTCGCGCTCCGGAGCACTTCCGGGTGCGCTAACGCGGCGCGTCATAAGACGCATTATGCGGCAACGCGATACGTCGCGCTTTCTCGACACGCCCCGGATCGCTTCCAGGGAGCTGCGCTTCGCGTCTCAGTTCGCGTACCGGAGCACTTCCGGGTGCGCTAACGCGGCGCGTCATAAGACGCATTACGCGACAACGTGATACGTCGCGCTTCCGCGACGCGTCACGATGTTGTTTTCTAACGCGGCAGTTGCGCAAACGGAATGTTTACCGGTTCGCGGACCGGGTCGCGGCACCATTTTGAGCTAACGGGAAGCGACCCGGTTCGCGGACCGGGAGCGAAACAAAAAAAAATAATAAAAAAAATTATTAATTAACATATAAAATATATTTTTTGATTTAAAGAAGAATACATTTTACAGCTATAGATATTAGCTTTTAAAAAACCAATGAAATTCACTGAAAAAACCATAGGTTATAGACCATATATAGTTAGGAATTAGCATTTACAAAACCTTGAAAATTCACTGAAAAAACCATAGGTTATAGACCATATATAGTTAGGGATTAGCATTTACAAAACCTTATTTTACTCACACAAAACCATTGAAATTCCATATATAGTTAGTTGTACTAACTATATATCGCGCACCCGCAATCCACTGCTGATCATGTCACATATTACATCATTCATGACATGGTCAGTGACATCACTGATGACATCACTGATGACATCTCAAATGACATCACTGATCACATCACTGATGACATCTCAAATGACATCACTGATGACATCACTGATGACTTCTCAAATGACATCACTGATGACATCACTGATGACATCTCAAATGACATCACTGATGACATCACTGATGACATCTCATTTGACATTACTGATCACATCACTGATGACATCATTCATGTGATAATACGATGAACCTCTTCAGACTCTAATATAACGTTAGATACACTCAGTGTAAACAGACACTCACAGACTGTCACTCATCCATGGAGTTACTTACACACCTAGTCAGTCATGCAAAATATCAATCACACCTCCATTTCCTCAACTATACAGTTATACACACCTTACTTATTCAAACATATACTAACACATATTTACTCTCTTATACAATCCCTGATACAAGTTCTCAATGATCCATACAGCCATTCACACATTCACTGGCTCTTATGCACAGTTATTTATATATGTCAACTCTCACATGTACTGTGTTTTACATATGTACTTACTTTGACATGTAGCACTGAGGTATCCATTCACTCACCAATACACTCATGCACACAGTCAACCGCCCATACAGCTGTTTCCACATGCACTTTTGAACCCATACATCTAGTGAATCAACTGCTCACACATCTATGCACAGAGTCATACACCTTCCAGCCACCCACACACACACTCAGTCTCCCATACAAATACTTGGGCAACCAATCAATAACCCATATAGTTACTCATATAGCTACTGATCAACACATGCAGCAGTTTACAGAACAACAGACATAATGATGCACAAATTAAGACAGTTTAGTCACTAACCCATGCACTCAGTGAGACACATTTAATCACTCACTCATACAGTCAGTCATGCACCAACTAAATCCTTCATCCAGACACTTATACATCCACTCATTCTTCAATATGTAAGACATATTTTAACTTTACAGAAACATACAGTCACTGGATGTTGTCATCAGTGATCTCATCAGTGATGTCATTTGAGATGTCATCAGTGATGTGATCAGTGATGTCATTTGAGATGTCATCAGTGATGTCATCAGTGATGTCACTGACCATGTCATGAATGATGTAATATGTGACATGATCAGCAGTGGATTGCGGGTGCGCGATATATAGTTAGTACAACTAACTATATATGGAATTTCAATGGTTTTGTGTGAGTAAAATAAGGTTTTGTAAATGCTAATTCCTAACTATATATGGTCTATAACCTATGGTTTTTTCAGTGAATTTTCAAGGTTTTGTAAATGCTAATTCCTAACTATATATGGTCTATAACCTATGGTTTTTTCAGTGAATATATATATATATATATATATATATATATATATATATATATATATATATATATATATATATATATATATATATATATATATATATATATATATATATATATTCTTCTCATTAAACTTCTAAACTGACTCTGTTCTCCTAACTATGGTCCTGATTCACAAATATTTCTTCTATCTCTAGGTATGAATCAAGCTTGTCTGAACTTTGCATTAGCCCTGTCATTAAAACTTGCAAGAGAAACAGCATCAGCACTTAGAACTGCTACCCTTGAAGGGGATACAGGAGATCTTATGCCCACAGGCAACATTTAAAAACAAGGTTTCCATTTTTCATCTCATCCTTCTGCTCTCCCTAGATAATTCTTTGTAGTCACTGGTGCAGGGTCTGATGCAAAAGGTAGATTAAATTGTCTACACAAGTCAATTACATTAGCTAACCAGCAATATAATGAAATTGAAGGAAATTCCCTTTTATAGTCATCCTACTTCACATCACACTAGGTAAACATGTTATTTTGTTTAAAAGACATTTGTATTAATTCTCTATTGTGTGTGGCATTATTTAAATATTTTGTAAAATAATTTTTCTCTCACTTCTGAAGATAAAGTTCATTGTGGTTACATATCAGGTGTAAAGAGTTCACTCTGTTGCCCTAAACCCTTATGTGGTGGTGTAAAGATACACCTGTTGGAGGAGTTGGATGAACCAAGGAAAGGGGCATTAGGGAAACACAGTACTGGATTCTCCAAGGGGGCTTCGGTGTACTTCCATCAGAGCATACAAGGAATGTCCAGGGATGCTCTGAGGTAAGTAGCATGACACTGTTTACAACACAAGCCACCAGTAAGCCAGAAGGAATATGCCAAATGATAGAATGAGGTTTATCATTCATAATAGCAGACAGCACAGCAATAAGCTCACCAGACCAGAATATCAGGTGGGAAATCCAGGACACTGAGAGACCCGCAGGATAAAAACTGTCAAAGGAGTATGCAAGGTACAAGGAGATATCTAAAAACATATACATATTTACAACGAAGGGAAATATTGGCGTGCCCTATCTGCAATGTTCCTAAAAAATATAAAACAACAAAGGTGCAGGGATAAAAGGTTGAGTGCAAACTAGTACAAAGCAGAAAAACATAACATGTTGATAGGCAACTGGCTCATATTTGATAGGCCTTATATACTGACTCTATAGCAGTGCTCATAATAAGTAAGAATGTCTATTGAAACTACGTTGTGTGGGCTAGTGTCTGCATGAGCCTAATCTTCACTGCCCTACCGTTCATAGTTTACTAACTTTCTAGCACTATTAAACACTTGATGTAAGTTTCAGTTCAGTTCCAAAATATGAGAATTGTTAAGAAATCTGCTTTACTGTTCACAAATAATATGGCTGTGATTCACGGAGGGCCTCTGCACTCGTGGCAGAGGCCCCGCAGTCGTGGGGGAGTCTCCACACTCAGGCGGAATCGCCGCAATGAGAATTCAGTGTTGTTGATTGGAATGGATTGTCGTAGAGTTGAGTGACATGGAGTGGCATACAGTGAAGTAAACTGTCATAGAGTGGAGGTGGTTGTCGTAGAGTGGAGTGATATAATCAATCAATTAATCAAACAGGGGTTTTATATAGCGAGCTACTCAGCCGTGAGGGTCTCAAGGCGCTGGGGGGGCAGCTCCGGATCAGTTGAAGAGCCAGGTCTTGTGGTCCTTTCTGAACGTGTGCAGGGTCGGGGAGCGTCTAATGTTCACTGGGAGCTCGTTCCAGGTCTTGTCTGCGATGTGGGAGAAGGCTCTCCTGCCTGTTCTGTTTCTTGTAACACATGCAACGTGGTTTATCTGATAGTGTGTCCCTGTATGCTACGTTACGTGGGAATGACCACGCGAAAAATTTAACTGCGCATAGGGGAACACCGTAGTAATATCAGATGTCAGAGAAACACAACCAAACTGACAGCGCATTTTTTGGAGAAAGGACATAGTCCTAATGATGTTAGATGGTCAATTATAGAGCATCTGGAATACGGTAATGAGAACACCCTGTTTGAAAAGGAGCAAAGGTGGGTACACCGTTTGGCAACCCACCGGCAAGGACTCAATGATGATGTACCGTGGGGGACAGTGATGAAGCGATAATCTGGCCCTCCATATCAACAAGCAAGATTAAAAAATATTTCCTTGCATCTTTGAGGACCCAGTTCTTATTACTCTTTGGTACCACATATATGGAACTTTGACATAACACTCTGATTTACTGAGAGGCTAGTTAATCCGATGGGAGAGACAATTATGGGCCTTTCATTGTTAATTCTGAATAACGATACTTTTCTACTTTTCTTCTTTCCGAATGGAGATGCAAGTGGTAAACACAGTCTCTGTTAAATTACACATCTTGTAGGGCTGGGAGTATACAGCGTGAATGCACCTTCAAATTAACTCGGCACTCTTATTTACTGTGAGGCTAATAAATTTGTGGGGAAAGATAAAAAATGCGTCTGGCCCTGCTCTGTTTTTTTAATAATGATACTATGTTTTTTTCGTAGTAAGACGCATTCGGTTAATTTAGACCCTGGTAAAATATACACCCCGTAGTACTGGGATAGCTTGACGTTACTACACCTTTAAATTTAGTGTTGGTGCTCCGATCACGTGGTTCTCTGACAGGATCGCCACGCCCATTCAGGAAGTAATAAGATATGACTCAACCGCGGCCCGAATCGTTTTCCGAGCCGTGGATGAGACGTTTCCTAGGTGGAAATACGAGGAGTCGCCAGCTTAATAGTGAGTATTTCCGTATATTGTGAACATTTAACTCCGGTTTTTAAATACCCGGCGAGGCATATTACATTGGAGTATTTAACCTCTCGACCGAGTGAAACTTTCACAGTACATATAACTGGCTCATTAGTATATTTCGTCGCTTTGGCCAATAGAGTGTTTACAAGACGTATTTGGTCATTTGTACTTGTGAAAAGTATGTAGCTTTCTAAAAGCCTCCACATTGGAAACGCTAGTGTCTCTTTATAGATAGTATCCTATGAAGTCTTAGACGGCTCTGAAGGGTCGTGTAGGTTCTTCTAACCCAACAGGTAGAGTGTGTGATACTGGGTTTAACTTACAACCTCGTTTAACTGTCAACAGGTGCTGCCGTGAAGATATCCATCTCCACGGACTTATGGAATCTTCATTTGGGAAGATTTAAAGTAAGTCTTCTTATATAGGGGAGATAAACTAACAACATACATTGCTATTCTTGAATTAGATATTTTTTAAGACTCCACCCGAGGAGGGAGTTTTGTAGTCAAATGGTCGTGCCCTCTGTTTTTCTGTTCTTTTCCCCTCTTCAATACAGCCTGCAAAGAAGAGTCTTAGACCTCAGTATATATGAGATTACCAAGGCATCACGTCTAAGTGAGTTGCCTACTTTTGCCATAACATACTGGGAATGTATGTGAGATTTCAGTCTCCAGCGTAAAGAGGAAGAATGTAGTTGTGTATATAGAATCTCTAGGCTGTGTGCATTTCTCGAAGGATTTCTGTGAATTTTTAACTTTTAATCTCTAAACATTAAGTCCATAAACCCGACCACTGACGAAATAAATTATCAGAGGTTTTGGATGAGACTTACACTGTTCACCTCTGAAATGAGTGTCCAGATCAATACCGTAAACTTCAATAAAGCGAGTGAATGCTAGCCACTTCAACAAAGCGAGTAAGGCTAACAACTACGGTAGAACTACGTCTCCTAAGCATAACAGCTATGGAAATGTGTGAAGTAAATTGTGGTGAGATTTCACATCACCTCATTCTTTTTACTGTGTCACTGGGTGAATGATGGGGTCAGAAAGTATCAATTGATTGGTTTTTTTTAAAGAAATGATGGTTAAACACACACGACAGTGGAGTGTCTGTTTTTTAAATGTGTCTTATGGTTTTTTTTACAGATTCCATACACCTCGCTGAATAGAGGTTTGCACAAGACATAGATCCTCAAGTGGGTATCAATGTTTCTTTTGCGAATATCCACCCACCGTGAGTAGGCACTTTAGGGTGTGTACTGCCCGGTTGGGTGAGTTTATTATTATTATTTTTTCTGGTCCTGAGGAATGCTGGGTCGAAATAGACCAGAGAGCTGAAACATGTCGACCGTATTTTAGGACAGGGAGTTCAAATTTGCTTAACTCTCGATGTCCTTTTTTGCACATTGTTTTTAATTGAGTTCGAATCACCCCTCTATTAAAAAGGTTGGTTGAGGGAGTGGTCTATACTCATTTTAATTTGCACCTTTCTTTGGTATAATGTTGTTCACATACACTAACTTATGAACCCAATGAAGATAAACGGCTACCCATCTGCGGAGGGTGCCTGAGGGTTCTTCTTTTCATCTGGGCTGCACATCATTTCTCCCCTGTTTGACACAGTAGATTTATTTACATGTAGCACTGGTATGCGCCGGTAGCCACTTTTTATTGCTATTCCCTGTAAATAGGACCTTCCTCCTTTTTTTGCTTATATAATTGTTGTTGTTGTACATACTCTCTTGTTGTTTAATCTGTTCTGTTTCTGATACATGTTTCTAACATGATAGAGTAGAATGAAGTGTTCTAGAGTGCTGTGGTGTGTTGTGTCATAGAATATTGTTTAAATAGAGGTAGCATGAAAGTGGCTGATGGCAGAACAGATTTAGATAAAATGTGTCAGAAATGTAGATTATGGAGTGTAAAGGGTCAATTTTGGTAACAGATATAATGTTTTTCAGTAGTCTTAAACGTATAAGGCTTGATTCACAAAGGTAAACTTGCACTTTTATGTAGGTTTACAATTGTTTGCTATTTACAATGTTATTTTACTAGTAGTATTTTTACAACTGGGGAGTTTCTGCACTTAAAATGATTGGCTAGTCCTATCTTTTATTGTGCGAAGATTCTATGGTCCTAAGGAAACTGTTAGTGAAATACCTTTATGAATAGCAAACAATTTAAACAAAAGTGCAAGTTTACCTTTGTGAATAAGGAGCTAAGGCAAAAATAGTTAGTGATATATTGGGCCATGATATACTGAAGTAACTTCACGGTGTACCGTGGTACATGCCGAGGACAAAACAGTATATGATTGGCTAATGACTGCCATACTCCAATATTGTTTAGACCACACTTACTTTGCACTATGGGTTTTAATCGTAAATATAGTATGGTACAGTGTTTTTTTTAATTACAAATTTAGATTTTTGAAATGTTAACTTATTGTTGCATATTTTAAAAAATGTTTAAACTACACTGTACTACACTATATTTCCTCCTAGAACCCTGAGTGCAGACTAAGTATGATGCAACCAACACTTTGTTTTTCTGAATTTGAAAGTGCAAAATAAAGTTTAAACCACTCTTAGGGGGTCATTAGGATCTCGGGCGGATCGCCACCGCTCACATGGCGGTGGTAATCCGCCCGAGATCCGTCCCCGCCCGCCACCCATTTCCCCTGCCATATTACTATGGTGGAGGGACCACGGCGGACGGAAAGACCGTCCGCCGCTTTTCCGCCCGGTCGACATGTCAACCGGGCAGAAAAGAGTTTAATATAGTGGCGCCGCCATCCATATTATGATGGATGCGGACACATGCCTTTCCGTGGCGGCGTTGCCGCCATGGAAAGGCATGCGGGAATCCGTTGCAGGCCCCCAGGAACTCTGGGGGTGGGGATGCACATGGGGGGTACCTATGGTACCCCCCTGCATTTCAATATACAACGTGGTATGTTTTGGTAGTGAGGTGGTCACCCGTCCGAGTGATTGTCACATCAAGGAATTCAATACTATCCCTACTATGATGGTGAGTGAACCTTAAATGAGGATCACACGTGTTGACCCAATCAAAGGAGGCCAGTAAGCTCTCCTCTGACCCTTTCCATATTAGTAGCACATCGTCAATGTACCTCTGCCACAGGATAACATTGGGAGTGTATGGGTTGGTGTTCGCCAATATGTGGGTCTTTTCAAAATTATGGACATAAAGACCAGCTATGCTTGGAGCAAAAGTGCTGCCCATAGATGTACCTGTCTTTTGTAAAAACAAATCGTTTTTATATTGAACAAAAATTCCGTTTTAATGCCAAAGTGGCACACTCAATGACAAATGTTTTAGAGGTGTTGTAATCCCAAGGGGTTTCATCCAAAACATCCGCCAAGACCTTCAAGGTGGCATCTTGGGGAATACAAGTGTACAGGCTCTCTATGTCTAGAGAGACTAAAAAACAGGGTTCCTCTGGAAGTTTGACAGTAAGGAGCATAGACAGTAAGCTTTTCGTATCCTTGATATAAGTACATGTGGACTGTATCAAGAGCTTGAAAAAGAAGTCACAATATTTGGACAAAGGTTCTAACAAGGACCCTTTACCCGCTTCTATAGGTCGTCCTGGTGGGGGAAACCGGTTCTTGTGTGTTTTGGGTAAACAGTAAAAATATGGGACCTTCCCTTCGGAATTTGTCAGAAAATCTGCTTCGTGCTTACTTATACAGTTATCATGCTCTGCAGTTATCACTAACTCCACTATCTCATCCTTGAGGGAGGCAGTTGGATCTTCCATCAGGACTGTGTAACTTGAAGTATCGCTGAGAAGACGTCTACACTCAGCTTCGTAAGCTGTAGTATCCTGTATAACAATTCCCCCGCCTTTGTCGGCACTCTTAATTGTTATGTCAGGATCATTTTTTAACGATTCGATTGCTTTGAATTGTGCTCCTGAAAGATTTTTGTACATTGTAGGTTCTTCCACTTGTTCAACCTCCCGGAACACTGCCTGTTCAAAGGCAATTAGTTCGGCAGGAACTAAGTGTGCAGGGGGGGTAAAAGAGGATCTATTTCTAAAGTTCGTATCGCTGTTATTTGTTTGGCTGTCTATTGATTCACGACTAGCAAAAAAAGCTTTCAAACGTAATTTTCTAAAGAACTCAGTAAGTTCACACAAGAGTTTGAAGCGATCTAGTCGTGCTGATGGTATAAAACCTAATCCTTTCTCCAAAACTGATTGTTCATCCGTGTTCAGAACCCTACTAGATAGGTTGGTCACTAGGCTTATGTGTTGCTGGGACCCGCTCTCTGTTCCTGTGTCTTGCTGCGCGTGTTGTCTCCCACCACCTCCGGTGTCTGCCAATGCACTTGATTCCCTCCCCGTCTCTTCCCCCGCCCTCTCTGGCCAAACCCTAAAAAATGAGGGGGATACATGTTGGTTTGATACTGAGGGGGTGGTGGAGGTGGTGCAAAATGCGGGTTCCAACCCATTTGTGGTGGAAAAGGTGTTGGAGGATACGGATAAGGCTGGAAATCACCATGTCCAAAATGTGGGTACGGGGACCAGGTAGAATAATTCTGTGCTCTTCTGCACCGTCCTCTTCCCCTTTGTTTATTGGGAAAGGCACCTGTGCTTGACCCACTGGAATTCGAATCATCGGAAGCATCAGAATTATAATTTGTACGGTCTAGAGGTTTTATAATCTGCACTAGCAGATGGGTACACTTTATCAAATGCCCACTTTTTCAAATCCTTTTGGAACTGTTGAACCTTAGACTGAGCTAAGTTGTCTTTGTATTCAACCAGTTCCTTGTTGAACTCGTCTAATTTTTTCTTGAAGCCTGTTATTGTGGTCTTGATATGGGCTTCCGTTGCCTGTATTTCAATGAGAAGGGCCTCCGAAAGCCGTAAGGCAGTTTTTATAATCAGGATAGCCCAGTCATGAGTACAGTGCCAAGCTATTTGGGCCCACTCCTTTCTAAATGTACTATCCTCTAAGAAGATACGTGGTGCATTATTCACTAGGAGACCATTAGGGGCAATTTTATTGGTCAAGTATTCCTTCATCATAGTGCCGTGCAATATAGTTCTAATCCTGTTCTTTTTTTGTTCACCTAATTTTTCCCAATCAGACGTTTGGGAAATTGTGCCGGCCACCAATGGGTCCGCAAACAAAGAGAGGTCACTGAGGATAGCATCTGCCTCTTCTCCCGAAAAAGAGAGACCTGAGTCCTCCATTCTGGCCAAAAGACTGCTGAAATTTCTCGAAGGAAAATCTGAAACTCAAAAGGGAGTACGTTTATGTAATACCCTTTCAAAATTATTTTCTCTCTCGCAGCTGCACGCTGCCAGACATGTATCAACAACTAGAGAGAGAGGGCTAATTCAAATACTCTCCCGCCCCCAGGGTAGACTAGATTAAACTAGAGAGTATGTACAACAACAACAATTATATAAGCAAAAAAAGGAGGAAGGTCCTATTTACAGGGAATTGCAATAAAAAGTGGCTACCGGTGCTACATGTAAATAAATCTACTGTGTCAAACAGGGGAGAAATGATGTGCAGCCCAGATGAAAAGAAGAACCCTCAGGCACCCTCCGCAGATGGGTAGCCGTTTATCTTCATTGGGTTCATAAGTTAGTGTATGTGAACAACATCATACCAAAGAAAGGTGCAAATTAAAATGAGTATAGACCACTCCCTCAACCAACCTTTTTAATAGAGGGGTGATTCGAACTCAATTAAAAACAATGTGCAAAAAAGGACATCAAGACATCAAGAGTTAAGCAAATTTGAACTCCCTGTCCTACAATACGGTCGACATGTTTCAGCTCTCTGGTCTATTTCGACCCAGCATTCCTCAGGACCAGAACAAATAATAATAATAAACTCACCCAACCGGGCAGTACACGCCCTAAAGTGCCTACTCACGGTGGGTGGATATTCGCAAAAGAAACATTGATACCCACTTGAGGATCTATGTCTTGTGCAAACCTCTATTCAGCGAGGTGTATGGAATCTGTAAAAAAAACCATAAGACACATTTAAAAAACAGACACTCCACTGTCGTGTGTGTTTAACCATCATTTCTTTTCAAAAAACCAATCAATTGATACTTTCTGACCCCATCATTCACCCAGTGACACAGTAAAAAGAATGAGGTGATGTGAAATCTCACCACAATTTACTTCACTCATTTCCATAGCTGTTATGCTTAGGAGACGTAGTTCTACCTTAGTTGTTAGCCTTACTCGCTTTGTTGAAGTGGCTAGCTTTCACTCGCTTTATTGAAGTTTACGGTATTGATCTGGACACTCATTTCAGAGGTGAACAGTGTAAGTCTCATCCTAAACCTCTGATAATTTATTTCGTCAGTGGTCGGGTTTATGGACTTAAGGTTTAGAGATTAAAAGTTAAAAATTCACAGAAATCCTTCGAGAAATGCACACAGCCTAGAGATTCTATATACACAACTACATTCTTCCTCTTTACGCTGGAGACTGAAATCTCACATACATTCCCATTATGTTATGGCAAAAGTAGGCAACTCACTTAGACGTAATGCCTTGGTAATCTCATATATACTGAGGTCTAAGACTCTTCTTTGCAGGCTGTATTGAAGAGGGGAAAAGAACAGAAAAACAGAGGGCACGACCATTAGACTACAAAACTCCCTCCACGGGTGGAGTCTTAAAAAATATCTAATTCAAGAATAGCAATGTATGTTGTTAGTTTATCTCCCCTATATAAGAAGACTTACTTTAAATCTTCCCAAATGAAGATTCCATAAGTCCGTGGAGATGGATATCTTCACGGCAGCACCTGTTGACAGTTAAACGAGGTTGTAAGTTAAACCCAGTATCACACACTCTACCTGTTGGGTTAGAAGAACCTACACGACCCTTCAGAGCCGTCTAAGACTTCATAGGATACTATCTATAAAGAGACACTAGCGTTTCCAATGTGGAGGCTTTTAGAAAGCTACATACTTTTCACAAGTACAAATTACCAAATACGTCTTGTAAACACTCTATTGGCCAAAGCGACGAAATATACTAATGAGCCAGTTATATGTACTGTGAAAGTTTCACTTGGTCGAGTGGTTAAATACTCCAATGTAATATGCCTCGCCGGGTATTTAAAAACCGGAGTTAAATGCTCACAATATACGAAAATACTCACTATTAAGCTGGCGACTCCCCGTATTTCCACCTAGGAAACGTCTCATCCACGGCTCGGAAAATGATTCGGGCCGCGGTTGAGTCATATCTTATTACTTCCTGAATGGGCGTGGTGATCCTGTCAGAGAACCACGTGATCGGAGCACCAACACTAAATTTAAAGGTGTAGTAACGTCAAGCTATCCCAGTACTACGGGGTGTATATTTTACCAGGGTCTAAATTAACCGAATGCGTCTTACTACGAAAAAAACATAGTATCATTATTAAAAAAACAGAGCAGGGCCAGACGCATTTTTTATCTTTCCCCACGAATTTATTAGCCTCACAGTAAATAAGAGTGCCGAGTTAATTTGAAGGTGCATTCACGCTGTATACTCCCAGCCCTACAAGATGTGTAATTTAACAGAGACTGTGTTTACCACTTGCATCTCCATTCGGAAAGAAGAAAAGTAGAAAAGTATCGTTATTCAGAATTAACAATGAAAGGCCCATAATTGTCTCTCCCAACGGATTAACTAGCCTCTCAGTAAATCAGAGTGTTATGTCAAAGTTCCATATATGTGGTGCCAAAGAGTAATAAGAACTGGGTCCTCAAAGATGCAAGGAAATATTTTTTAATCTTGCTTGTTGATATGGAGGGCCAGATTATCGCTTCATCACTGTCCCCCACGGTACATCATCATTGAGTCCTTGCCGGTGGGTTGCCAAACGGTGTACCCACCTTTGCTCCTTTTCAAACAGGGTGTTCTCATTACCGTATTCCAGATGCTCTATAATCGACCATCTAACATCATTAGGACTATGTCCTTTCTCATATATATATATATATATATGATGAAAAATGCCAAATTTAGTTGGATTATCAATATTAGTTTGTTTAATTTTTAACCTTATACTTCAGTATGTTACTGGTATACACATATGATATGCTTATTCAAGTCATACGTATAGTATGTTTTCTATGTCCTTGTTGCACTATTGACACGTGACATCATTACAATTATCACTGGCACTTTAAAAGGTTGCACCCGTCTAACAAACATTGTCATGTGAACAAGGCTCGTGGAGCCGAAACGTCTTTGACTAACCTGCACTGCAATAAATGGTAAAGGAAAACTTCATTGGTCCGTGTCCGTGAGCTTCTTTATGCCCTAGCTGGTGTCATCCCGGAGCAAGGCGAGACAGCGGAGTCCAGAATATATATATATATATATATATATATATATATATATATATATATATATATATATATATATTCACTGAAAAAAACATATGTTTCAGGCCTTATATAGTTAGGAATTATCCACTATATTTAGTGAGAGATTATAAATTGGTCAAGTAAACAGTCAATTACACTGCTACTAAATCCTCCATCCAATTATTTATTTATATATATCCACTCATTCTTCAATGCAAATTACTATATATATAATGCATATTTAAATAACGAAGCAAACCACATTCACTGGATGATGTCATCAGTGATGTCATCAGTGATGTCATTTGAGATGTCATCAGTGATGTCACTGACCATGTCATGAATGATCTAATATGTGACATCATCAGCAGTGGATTGCGGGTGCGCGAAATATAGTTAGTACAACTAACTATATAGGAGCAATTTCAATGGTTTTGTATGAGTGAAATGTCCAGCTAACTATAACACCCCTAAAACTTATAGTTTTTTGAGTGAATTTCAAAGGTTTTTTAAAAGCTAATTCCTAACTATATAAGGCCTCAAACGTATGATTTTTAAAGTGAATTTCAAAGGTTTTTTAAATGCTAATTCCTAACTATATAAGGCCTGAAACCTATGGTTTTTTCAGTGAATTTGCAAGGTTTTTTAAATGCTAATTCCTAACTATATAAGGCCTGAAACCTATGGTTTTGTCAGTGAATTTGCAAGGTTTTTTAAATGCTAATTCCTAACTATATATGGCCTGAAACCTATGGTTTTTTTCATTGAATTTCGAAGGTTTTTTTAAATGACAATTTTTAAATGTATTAATTGTTATTTTTTATACTGATTTAGCTACATTTTTGCAGGCAGGTGTTCAGAGGGCACGCCCCCTTTTTACAACGTTCTGCAGCGCAACCCCTGGCGCGTTTGCAGAGGAGGAACTAATTCCCCTTGCATACTGGGGGTCCCTGGGGGGCAACTAGCCCACCAGGAGACTCCAGTATAAGCCAGGGAGCTGCATTACAGAGAGGTGTAATGAGGCCACACCCTTTTTTACACCTCTTTGCAACGCAGCCCCTGGGCGTGTTTGCAGAGGGGGAACTAATTCCCCTTGCATACTGCGGGTGCCTGGGGGCCAACTAGCCCACCTGGAACCTGCAGTATGCGCCAGGGGGCTGCATTGCAGAGAGGTGTAATGAGGCCACAGCCTTTTTTACACCTCTCTGCAGCGCAACCCCTGGCGTGTTTGCAGAATAGGAACTAATTCCCCTTGCATACTGGAGGTCCCTGGGGGCCAAGTAGCCCACCAGGAGCCTCCAATATGCGCCAAGGGGCTGTGTTGCTTTGCCCCGGGGGCGGCGGTCCCTGGGGCAGTGTGGGGGGGATTGTGGACCCCCCACACTTCTTTATCACTATGCCGCCGTGATTTGGTCCCCCCGGGGGGTAATTTTTAAAAAAACAGACCAGGTTTTAAAAAAAAAATGTGGGCCTTTTTTGTCCTTGTGGGACCACCTGGGCAGGTCTAGGGGGTCAGGGTATATCTACCCTGCCCCCTTCTTGTCTTCTTCACGTTTGTTTTTCTGCTTTCTTGTGCCTCGGTCTATCTACACGCACACATATACACATATATATATATGCATATATATATGTATTTATATATGAAAAAAGCATGATTCCTACAGGAAGAACCAGAGAGACTCAGCGGGGCTTTCAGGAAAGGGATTTATTCAGCAAGTGTGGCATGACGCGTTTCGACAGCAATGTCTTCATCAGATGCCTAATACACCAATAAATCTGCCAGTTCGTTTTGATAGTTCAAAATAGCGTCCTGCCATTGGTGGCCATCCAGGTGGTTCAAGCTAATTGGAGGAGAGGCGTCATAGCGGCGTCGGCACACTACAACTCCCAGCATTCATCAGTCAAGAAAGCCAGGTAAGTAATTCCCCCTCGAACCACTGTTATCTCATGGAGTACTGGATGATTGTGGACGCTTGTGAGACGTATGGGCTGTGCAGTGGCTGAAGTCTTCCCCTCTCCTGGGTCCCCAAACGTCTAAGCCGCTAGTAGCTCCTGCAACGCCGATCCTGGAGCCAAGAATACAGTGATCCTGACTGCTCCGTGAGGTCACGGACTGCTGGGCTGCAGCGGAAGCCTTGCGAGTTAGGAGAGCGGCGGGCCGGAGTGCTTCCAATTCCTTGGACTATTGAGAAAGATGTGCCCTCGTGCCTCCGGCCGCTTCAGAAGACGGGTCTGCTCAAGCGCGCCCAAGGGCTGACGCGCAATCGAATGAAAAAAGCATGATTCCTACAGGAAGAACCAGAGAGACTCAGCGGGGCTTTCAGGAAAGGGATTTATTCAGCAAGTGTGGCATGACGCGTTTCGACAGCAATGTCTTCATCAGATGCCTAATACACCAATAAATCTGCCAGTTCGTTTTGATAGTTCAAAATAGCGTCCTGCCATTGGTGGCCATCCAGGTGGTTCAAGCTAATTGGAGGAGAGGCGTATTTATATATATGTATGTGTATATATATATATATTGTCACAACCTCCGTCTGGTGAAGCCGCCGCTCCACCACTACCAATTTCGTAGCAGCTCCTCGTCGAGGACGAAAAAGAACAAACCCTTCTTGGTTGAATTCAGTGGTTTTATTTCATAAAGTTAACCCAGCAAGTCCGCATGACGCGTTTCGCCTCTTACACGAGGCTTGGTCACATGATAGCGTCGCGGAAGAAAAGCAGGATATTTAAACATTTTCAACTGGCGGAACAGGAGGAGTCAAATGATCTCACTCCTATACTTTTTTGTTTTTGTTTAACTCTTAATATTCCGGTGGAGTGCAAATTGACAAGTGCAAATACGCAAGTGCAAAAAATAAAGGGCATAGTGCCCAGCATGCTTGGGTAAACACAATTCAAATTCAGTGCTCCGATCAAACTATAGTTCATACAAAGTTATTGAAACTCACAGTTCTGTACATTAAACAACTTAATATATATACACTCCTATCTGATTACATATACACATAAGACTAGTTGCTATCAAAAATATATACTCTATAATATAAAACTACAAAAATATGCATCTATGATAAATATTTACATTTTCAAATAATTTCATAATATATACATTTCCCAAATATCCAATGGAAAACATTAAAAATATATACTCTCATTCTGTTTGTACCTGTATATGTATGTTTATCTAATTGTTGATCAGAACCCTGTTAACATATCATATCGACCAGCAACCATAATACACTTTGGCTGGTCAACCAAGTATTCTACCCATTCTTATTATTCTTACTTGTTCTCATAGTCATTTGCCATAATCCTATCTCCACAGGAGAAATTCCCACTCAGTTGTATATCCTGTATATGACCCACACCTTACAGTGACTACCAACATAATCTGTAAAAAATCAAAAAATCTCCAAAAAGAAAAAACACTATTTCTTTTAAAATCTATTCAGTTTGATTGAGTCATTAGGGGGAAGGACCTGTTCTAAAAAACTCCTACCACCACGCCTGTGGGCCCACATGGCACCATTTTCCCACCTCTTACTGGACCTATTTCCAAAAATATCATTTAAGCTTTTATCAGAGAATTTCAAAGATTCGTTTTGCATGATAAACATAAGACACCGAAATGTAGATAGCAACAGCTAAAATTAGGACAGGTCCGAAGGCACTATAGGCAAGTGTATAAATCTTCACTCGCGTTCATGCCATTCGGAGTCTTACTGTCTAATTCCAGTATGTATCTCGTCTCCAGAACTCTCAACTTGGCATTTCTATCTCCCCCTCGCTTATATATATATATACGTACATATATAAACATATATAATCTGCATATCTATATAAATACAAATATAAATGCATGCATACATATACAATATATGCATACATATGCATGTTATTTACATGAAAGTTTGAAAAACACTATTAAAAGCAAAGCTAAAAAGCCACCTCATTACAATCAGAATGGCTTTAACTTAAACGAGGGCGAGATCTATTGCATTTTCAATGCTTGTTTACTTTGGTTCCATCAAGAAGGCATTCAGATGTGTCACACATTTGCCATAAATTCTGAATGTTAGCACTCTAGTTGCTCATTATATCACTGTAGTAAAGCTACTGCTCACCAGGGAAGTCTGCTGCTGGTATTCAAAGTGCATGTTTCAGTCTGAATGTCAGAATGTTTTTAATGAAATAAAAGAGGATTTGAGAAGTCACTCAAAATGTGCCCTAATTTTTCTTTCTGAAGCACTAATCATACTTTCTATGGCAAAATGAACCCCCTCATTTTGTTCCTTTTTAAATTAAATGTTTTCAGACTTACCACTTCATTCCATTCAAAATGGCTTCTGGTGTGCCATACTTTTGTCATAAGTAAGACTGTTAGCGCGCTAGTTGTTCTTTAGAACACTCTGGGACATTCTGTCATTGGGCTATACTTGGGCTACATCTGGGTGATATTTGGGCTACATTTGGGCTACATTTGGGCTCTTTTGTCTCTGGTGGCCATCTTGGGAGACTGCATGTCAGAATTTTTTAATGAAATGGAAGAGGCTTTGGGAAGTCACTCAAAATGTGCCCTAATTTTTCTTTCTGCAGCACTAATCATACTTTCTATGGCAAAATATACCCCCTCATTTTGTTCCTTTTTAAATTAAATGTTTTAAGAGTTACCACTTCATTCCAATCAAGATGGCTTCTGGTGTGCCATACTTTTGTCATAAGTAAGACTGTTAGCGCTCTAGTTGTTCTTTAGAACACTCTGGGACATTCTGTCATTGGGCTATACTTGGGCTACATCTGGGTGATATTTGGGCTACATTTGGGCTCTTTTGTCTCTGGTGGCCATCCTTGGAGACTGCATGTCAGAATTTTTTAATGAAATAGAATAGGATTTGAGAAGTCACTCAAAATGTGCCCTAATTTTTCTTTCTGCAGCACTAATCATACTTTCTATGGCAAAATGAACCCCCTCATTTTTTTCCTTTTTAAATTAAATGTTTTCAGGCTTACCACTTCATTCCAATCAAGATGGCTTCTGCTGTGCCATACTTTTGTCATAAGTAAGACTGTTAGCGCTCTAGTTGTTCTTTAGAACACTCTGGGAAGCTGCAGTAGAACACAAAGGAATCAACTGACAGTCGCTGCCCTTGTTGGATGTACATGTTTTACTGAGAATGTCAGACTTCATTCTCACATGACTGAGAAAGATAATGTGAATTTACAGAATTAAAAATACTTTCAGTTTAGCTTATAGATCCCCTTCCAAACCACTGTGGGAAAAGCATGAGATAATAGTTTTCTTTCAAACATGATTCATGATATCCCAGCAGAAGGCTTTTCACATGATAAAAACACCTTAGAACACACCACAATTCCTAAAATGAGTATGGTACCATCGACAAATGATTTATAATGTAACTAAAGTCCTAAAACCTTCTATTAACTGCAATGCTTTTTAATGAGGTGCTATCATGTATATTGGTCCCAAGATGGCTGCCAACACTTCTTGGATGAAGAATTTGTGTTTTGAAAACAATTTTTTTTTTGCCTTGGGGGTCCTTGTGGGACCCCCTGAGCATGCCTAGGGGGTCAGGGTGCTTCTACCCTGCCCCCTTTTTGAGTTCTACACGTTTGTTTTTCTGCTTTCCTGGGCCTCAGTCTACCGAGGCACAAGATGGCTGCCAACACTTTCTGGTTTGGAGTGTTGACAGACATTGGCAGCCAATCAGAATGCAGCTCGTGCTTACAGTAAGCTGACACGTAAGCTGCTATAGATATATATATTTTTTCTCTTTTGATTTTCTCAGGAACTACTGGAGGGATTTTCACCAAATATAGCAAAGGCACATCTGCGTACCAGTCCCTACAATTTTGCAAAGTTTGGCGTAATTCCGTTCAGCGGTTCGGGCTGTAGACTTGTCAGAACGTCCTATGGAAATTAACATGGGGAAAACACGTTTTGGGACCCCACTTTTTTCTCAGCCCCCACTTCACGAATCCCCCCGAAACTTTCAGGGAAGGAGCGCAGTGGAGCTGGCCAATATTTTGAAAATTATACGTAAATTCCTCAACCGGCGCAAAAGTTATTCCCAATAGAATGTTGCGGATTTCCTATGGTAGCCAATCCTAACTATATATACCTACTGGCTATCGCCAGTAGGTAATATATATATATATATATATATGTATATATATATATATTACCTACTGGCGGTCGCCAGTAGGTATATATAGTTAGGATTTTTTCTCTATGGGATTTTTGAAAATTCTATGTCTAATAACTTTGGAGATTGTGGACGGAATTGGCTTAAATTTTCAGGAAAATGGCACATTTTGTTTCTGAGCAGCCCTTGAAAATTTGGGGGGGGTTCGTCAAGGGGGGGCCGAGAAAAAAGGGGGGTCCCAAAACGTGTTTTTAACATTGAGTTTTCCATAGGGCGGTTGGCCTCACTTTTAGCCCGAACGGCTGAATGGATTTGCACGAAACTTGGCAAAATTGTAGGGACTGGTAGCCCGATGTGCCTTTTGTAGGTCTCAATATATGTGCTACAGTGGATTTTGAGAAATTAACGTTTAAAAAAAGATATATATCTGTAACAGCGGACCGGGCAGCGCTCCAGGACGCGTACTTTTCGCGCAACGGAGCTTTGTGAAGCGAAGCTGATTGGTTCTCCGGCGTCTGTCAACATTCCAAACAGTCCGTAGCGGCCGCCATCTTGTCTCTCGGTAGGATCGAGAGACAAGAGGAGGCTAAAGCGAAGGGGCAAATGACCATAAGGGGGAATAGTAGATCCTCGCTGACCCCCTAGGTTTGATGTGGAGGTTTTAAAAGGGCCCCGCGGGGCAAAAAAAAAAAATAATAATAATAATCGAACGGCTGAATGGATTTGCACGAAACTTGGTAAAATATTAGGGACTGGTAGCCCGATGTGCCTTTGCTAGGTCTCAATATATGTGCTCTAGTGGATTTTGAGAAATTAACGTTCAAAAAAAGATATATATCTGTAACAGCGCTCCGCTTCGCGTAACGGAGGTTTGCGAAGCTGATTGGTCATTCTGTCACTGGGCTATAGTTGGGCTACATCTGGCTGATATTTGGGCTACATTTGTTTTTTTTGTCTCTGGCGGCCATCTTTGGGCTACATTGGGCTACATTGGGCTTCATTGGGCTTCATAGGGCTACATTGGGCTACATTTGGGCTCCAACATATATATAGGCCAATGTAGCCCAATATATATTTTTCAAAGTTAATTTTCGTAAAAACCACTGGAGCATATATCTTGAGACATAGCAAAGGCACATCGGGCTACCAGTCCCTACAATTTTGCCAAGTTTCGTGGAAATCCATTCAGC
The DNA here is from genome assembly GCF_964261635.1 of Lissotriton helveticus. NCBI lineage: Eukaryota > Metazoa > Chordata > Amphibia > Caudata > Salamandridae > Lissotriton > Lissotriton helveticus. The sequence goes on along the minus strand of NC_136071.1, from coordinate 639,861,684 downwards.
CGTTCGAGCTAAAAGTGAGTCCAACCGCCCTATGGAAATGAAGGAAATGAATGGGTAATTTGTAATTAGCAAATAGCTAATCGCAAACTAGGAATGGTAAAGAATCGCTATTTATTCCTTAAAGTTCGCTATTTAGGAAATGCAAAAAACTTTGATGATACATATTGCGGTTCATCTCGAACAAGATAAGAAGCATAGGGATAGATTTATGATGACTGGCACATCACCAGGGATGTGTTAGTCATTCTGTGCCGCTGTTCCGTCACCTATGGTGTGCTGCATTTACAATGCGGCGCATCATGGGGCAAAAACAGCACATATGCGTGATGTAACTGTGCCGTAAAGGTGGCGCATTGCTGGAGTTGTATCGCAAGTGTGATGAAGCTCCAGGAAGGGTCGGGGGTGCCCCTGTCGCAGGGTTTCTGTTCTCACACAGAACTGTGGACAGAGGATTGGAACCTCGGCGAATTAGGGTGCCCCAAAAGTCACCTTAGTAATCAAAAACCCCTTAGCAAGCTAGGTACAGTGTCACATTGGATATAACAAACTCTCAATGTTTAGACAATCCAGAATATGAACTTATAGTACCTCAGGATACGTGGAACTCATGAACAGTCGGTCGTTATATATTTCTTAGAAACCAGAACATGGAGTTAAGAAGAACACATGTGTATTTGAAATGTTGATTTACTAATGCCGTCTTCTCAGGCGTAGTATCTTAGATAATACAAGTACACATATTATCAGTAGCAAAATTACCAGCATAGTTACTAGTACATAAAAAGCGAATGGTGACAGTATGTTAACATGCTGTAAATGAATAAGAGTTATCAACACTTATAAGCAGCCACGGGCTGTGGAGGGAGTTACGGTGGGGCAGGGAGGCGGGGAGGGGGAGGGGCAGGGTGGAGAGGGCTCCACCCTGCCCCTCCCCCTCCCCGCCTCCCTGCCCCATCGTAACTCCCTCCACGGCCCGCGGCTGCTTATATCTCACCCTCCCTAATACACGTATTATATTATTTGCTAAGAAGGTCTCTTTGTGTTGGTTTAGGGCGTGCCCATACTTTAGTGTCTTAGATTTGAAGGAATCACATCAGCATACACCAGCTCTCTCTTCATGTGAACCGCATCAAGTGTTGTGTATGTGTGTTCGGCAAAGCAATATAAAACCCGCCTCATGCCCAGAATTGGCAGAAGCTGCACTTATGTTATGAGTATGAAGTCGTGGAGATCAGACCTCATAACAATTCTGTATCGTGTTGTTCTTGAAACTTCAGCACTCGCTGTACAGATATAGTTTAACAAGTAAAGCAGATAGTAGAGCAATAACATATTATTCTCATGTAAATCACGATGAACTATTAGGTTGAAAGCTAAAGCAACAACTAAGTGTCGTGTGCAGAAGTTGCAAAAAAGGAAAAATGGCGTTTAAACCGGTAATGAGCCCATGCTAACTTAAGACGGTGTAAAGATATCCAGGACCTAGATGACACCTCCCCATGATCCGGAAACGAACTGAATAAGATAATAGAAGTGCCATCTCATGAGAGCAGATTGCAAGTTTATATGTGGACGGTCCGCAAGGTAAAATATTAAAAACTAGGAAAATTTAATGCTAAAGAAAAATAAAACAGCCAAGTACTTTATCGAGTCTTAAGCCAATAGGCAAGCTAAATAATAAAAACTTGAAAAATAAGTCAATGAATTGTCAATGAAATGCTAGTACTCAGCATATCAAAAATGAAAAAGGTCTATGACATAACTGTGTATGCAAAATAAGCTGCAACAGCCTCCAATAGGAAGTCACCGTCTTCATCCGAAAAGAGTTCAGCCATCCAATTTAAAAGCGGAAAAGAACATACGTGCTCTCCCAGCACCGGATCCTCTATCACCATCAGAGGACAGCTCGGTGGGTTTTCAAGAAAGCTCTGTTCCAAGAAAGACTGTGTTGCCGCCAGTAAATTCCAGGGACCAATTATTCCATGCATCAATGCCACAGCCATAATCCTTTCGCCAGGACAAACCAACTCGTGAGTAATGATAGGAGTAATCAGCTGATTAAAGTCGACGTCAGGAGAAACCGGTCCGCAGAGACACAAATCAATGGCCCAATCGAAATCACAGGTCAGGCAGTGAAATACAGGCTGGACACAGGTGAAGTAGGAGAATTGAAAAGATAATCCATATGCCGTGCTTAATATCGCCAACGGCATTGTGCCATAATATTCTAGCATGCGATTGCGGAACAGTGTCAGCAGCTGCAGGGCGGGAGGTTGCACAGGAGGGACATCCATATTTAAAAATGTAAAAAAGCACAAGAGCGTCCGCTGGTAATGCAAGTAAAAATGGCAATCCACGAAGCAGAGTGGAAAAAATAGAATGAAAGAAAGCAGGGATGACTCCAAAGATTTTCTCAAATGAAGTCACGAGACCACTGGTAACAACTTTAAAAAAGTGCGCCAGGGCCTTTGTGGAGGATGCGTTAAAGATAGTCCGAACCATGTCGCTGAAATGCAAAGGCGAATCAGTATTTAAAAGGGTCTGCACCTCTGTACGGGTGTTCGCTATGTGAAGCACGAAAGTTTCACGGGCCGAACTCAAGGCCACCTCTCTCTGAGACAAAAGAGCTCTTATTCTTGCCATGCCGTTGAAATCTGCTCCCAAGGTTGGTATTTGTGGCGAGATTGAAAACTCCCTATGTTCATGTGTGGGAGGAAATAGAACATTTCTGCAGCAAATAACCCGTTCACTTACTGTTGCTATAAAAGGAATACTTTTAATTAACCCAGAACAATCTTCATTATTGAGCATCAAATAACTACCATTTTCCAACAACTTGAACGTGGGGATGATAGCAGGAACTGGCGTGCCTTGCAACACGCAAGCCATATTTGGTCGGTGTTTGTTGCATGAACCGTGTAACTGTATGTGCCTACACATTAGTGAATGATCTGGCGTCTCAGTGCATTCCTCTCCATTCAGATAAACTTCTTGATCATCTTTGAAACATCTGTATGTGTATGGAAGCGACCAGACCTCATGAAGAAAAGCACTACCTAAAGGTTCATAACGACCTATTGGTATATATTTCATACAATTTGAAAACTTATATAAAGCAAAAGGCAGCGTTATTAAACCGTGGATAAGGCACGTTGCCAAAAAACCCGCAATCCTCTGCTGATGATGTCACTGAGCATGTCATGAATGATGTAATATGTGACATCATCAGCAGTGGATTACGGGTAATAGTATCTCTAGTTTACTCCCCTATAGCTGTCTTTCTTTTAACATAAGTGTCTGTTTCCTTCCCTTATACTTACTGTTTTTGGTTCGCTTCCGGTTCGCGTACCGGCGAGCGAACTGGGAAGCGAACTAAGAGAAATAGAGGTTGGCACAGTTCCAAATATTGTACCAATTTTTTAATAACGGGGAGGTAGTTCTGAAAAGAACTTTTTTTTTATTGTTTTTGTTGTTTTATATTTTTTTTATTTTTTTTCTGAACAATTTTTTACTTTTTTTGAATTTTTCTGAACAGTTTTATATTTTTTTGGGTTTTTCTTGGAGGGGGCAATGAAAACGATTCATTGTAAAGGGCTCAACAGGAGCAACAAAACAAAAAAAAAGTATTTATTATTTTGGGCGTTTCGTACAAACTTGCATATGATAGTCAATAGCTCTGTTGATCAGAGTGATGCTTCTTTCTCCGTAGCAAATGAATCCATCGCAATGTACGCAGACGTGTTTTACTTCACCAAATCTCATTTGTATATTTGGCACTATCTCCCTGCCCTCTGGTCCCGTTACTTCCGGTACAACAGATCTTCTGGCCATAATAGGGAGATTATCTAGGTCGTTCCGAAACTGTGCAGCACTGTAGTTGTTAGGATGCCACCTAGTCATATGGCGATGCATTGTGTAGTTTCCGAAACTGTATTTTTTCTCGGTCCCTCTGGACAGTCTATCTTGACATATAAGGCAAGTTACGTATCTTGCATTTACTTTTTTCTGACCTTTGGGAATTTAAAAAAATTGGCAAATGAAGTTTTCTTTCCGGTGAGACGTCCTGGGCTCCTCAGGCAAAAACTGCCTCTCTTCGTGCTCGTCGTCCTGTTCCTCTTCTTCCTCTTCTTGTTGAATTATAACTTGAGCAGGTGGTCCACTCTTCCTTGGATGTGGTGGAGGTGGTGGGGAAGCACCAGCTGAAGCTACTAAAGAAGCCATTGCTCAGTGATCACAAAGGGTCTTTCTCTCACAATGATGAAAGTCAGAGTGAGGAAAGAAGGAGGGATTTTCATCATTTGGGAAAAACAAGAGTTCTCAACCAATGAAAAGTGTTCATTTTAGATTATATGACCTAGTCTTACATCATTAGGAAACCAAAAGTGAAATGAACCAATGAAAAGTGTTATTACCAAGTCACATGACCTGCTGTGTTTACGTTAAGCGCTTTGCAGGGCCTCCCGGTTTGGTTCCAGAAACCTGCGCTTTGCGACTCGCTTTGCGTACCAGTTCGCTAACGTAGCACGTCATATGACGTATCACGCGACAACGTGAAACGTCATGCGGACGGGAGGCGTCACGATGTTGTTTTCTAACGCGGCAGTTGCGGTAAAGAAACGTTTACCGGCTCGCGGTCTATTTCGCGGCATCAAGGTCAGCTAACGGGAAGCTTCCCGATTCGCGAAGCGGGAACGAAGAAAAAAAAATATTTTAAAAAAAAATTATTCATAGACATATAAAATATATTTTTGGATTTAAAGAAGAATACATTTTACAGCTACAGATATTAGCTGTTAAAAACCAATGAAATTCACTGAAAAAACCATAGGTTATAGACCATATATAGTTAGGAATTAGCATTTACAAAACCTTGAAAATTCACTGAAAAAACCATAGGTTATAGACCATATATAGTTAGGAATTAGCATTTACAAAACCTTATTTTACTCACACAAAACCATTGAAATTCCATATATAGTTAGTTGCACTAACTATATATCGCGCACCCGCAATCCACTGCTGATGATGTCACATATTACATCATTCATGACATGGTCAGTGACATCACTGATGACATCACTGATGACATCTCAAATGACATCACTGATGACATCACTGATGACATCTCAAATGACATCACTGATAACATCTCAAATGATATCACTGATGACATCTCAAATGACATCACTGATGACATCACTGATGACATCTCATTTGACATCAATGACCACATCACTGATGATATCATTCATGTGACAATACAATGCATCTCCTCACACTTTAATATAACCTCTGTTACACCCAGTGTTAAATACAGAGTATAATTTTTGAAACCATTGACACACCAATACTAGTTACTACATACGCACTCAGTGATTCCTATGTTTACACACACATTCACTCATTTACCCATACAATCATTCATACATACAATCACTCATCTTTACAACACTATCATATGCACTCATACACCTATACAGACTCTCACACTCTGTCACTCATCCATGGAGTTACTCACACACCTAGTCAGTCCTGTAAATAATCAATCACACTTCCATTTTCTAATCTATACAGTTAAACATAGAGCACCTTACATTTTGAAACATATACTAACACATACTTACTCTCTTATAAAATCATTGATACAAGTACACATTGATCTGCACAGAGTCACACACCTCCCAGCCAGCCACACACACACTCAGTCTCCCATACAAATACTTGGGCAATCAATCAATAACCCATATAGTTACTCATATAGCTACTGACCAACACATGCAGCAAATTACAGAACAACAGACATAATGATGCACAAATTAAGACAGTTTAGTCACTAACCCATGCACTCAGTGAGACACATTTAATCACTCACTCATACAGTCAGTCACGCACCTACTAAATCCTTCATCCAGACACTTCTACATCTACTCATTCTTCAATATGTAAAACATATTTAAACTTTTCAGAAACACACAGTCACTGGATGATGTCATCAGTGATGTCATTTGAGATGTCATCAGTGATGTCATCAGTGATGTCACTGACCATGTCATGAATGATGTAATATGTGACATCATCAGCAGTGGATTGCGGGTGCGCGATATATAGTTAGTGCAACTAACTATATATCGGATTTCAATGGTTTTGTGTGAGTAAAATAAGGTTTTGTAAATGCTAATTCCTAACTATATATGGTCTATAACCTATGGTTTTTTCAGTGAATATATATATATATATATATATATATATAGCTAGCTGGATGGTTATTGTGGAAAGCGGTAATCTTATTGGGATATATATATATTACCTACTGGCGGTCGCCAGTAGGTATATATAGTTAGGATTTTTTCTCTATGGGTTTTTTGAAAATTCTATGTCTAATAACTTTGGCGTTTGTGGACGGAATTGGCTGAAATTTTCAGGAAAATGGCACATTTTGTTTCTGAGCAGCCTTTGAAAATTTGGGGGGGGTTCGTCAAGGGGGGGCCGAGAAAAAAGGGGGGTCCCAAAACGTGTTTTTAACATTGAGTTTTCCATAGGGCGGTTGGCCTCACTTTTAGCCCGAACGGCTGAATGGATTTGCACGAAACTTGGCAAAATTGTAGGGACTGGTAGCCCGATGTGCCTTTTGTAGGTCTCAATATATGTGCTCCAGTGGATTTTGAGAAATTAACGTTTAAAAAAAGATATATATCTGTAACAGCGGACCGGTTAGCGCTCTGGTTCGCGGACTTTTCGCGCAACGGAGCTTTGTGAAGCGAAGCTGATTGGTTCTCCGGCGTCTGTCAACATTCCAAACAGTCCGTAGCGGCCGCCATCTTGTCTCTCGGTAGGATCGAGAGACAAGAGGAGGTCAAAACAAAGGGGGAAATAACTATAAGGGGGCATAGTAGATCCTCGCTGACCCCCTAGGTTTGATGTGGAGGTTTTAAAAGGGCCCCGCGGGGCAAAAAAAAATAATAAAAATAATAATTGAACGGCTGAATGGATTTGCACGAAACTTGGCAAAATATTAGGGACTGGTAGCCCGATGTGCCTTTGCTAGGTCTCAATATATGTGCTCCAGTGGATTTTGAGAAATTAACGTTCAAAAAAAGATATATATCTGTAACAGCGCTCCGCTTCGCGTAACGGAGGTTTGCGAAGCTGATTGGTCATTCTGTCACTGGGCTATAGTTGGGCTACATCTGGCTGATATTTGGGCTACATTTGTTTTTTTGTGTGTCTGGCGGCCATCTTTGGGCTACATTGGGCTACATTGGGCTTCATTGGGCTACATTCGGCTAATTAGCAAATAGCTCATCGCAAACTAGGAATGGTAAAGAATCGCTATTTATTCCTTAAAGTTCGCTATTTAGGAAATGCAAATAACTTTGATGATACATATGGCGGTTCATCTCTAACAAGATAAGAAGCATAGGGATAGATTTATGATGACTGGCGCATCACCAGGGATGTGTTAGTCATTCTGTGCCGCTGTTCCGTCACCTATGGTGTGCTGCATTTACAATGCGGCGCATCACGGGGCAAAAACAGCACAGATGCGTGATGTATCTGTGCCGTAAAGGTGGCGCATTGCTGGAGTTGTATCGCAAGTGTGATGAAGGTCCAGCAAGGGTCGGGGGTGCCCCTGTCGCAGGGTTTCTGTTCTCACACAGAACTGTGGACAGAGGATTGGAACCTCGGCGAATTAGGGTGTCCCAAAACTCACGTTAGTAATCAAAAACTATTTAGCAAGCTAGGTACAGTGTCACATTGGATATAACAAACTCTCAATGTTTAGACAATCCAGAATATGAACTTATAGTACCTCAGGATACGTGGAACTCATGAACAGTCGGTCGTTATATATTTCTTAGAAACCAGAACATGGAGTTAAGAAGAACACATGTGTATTTGAAATGTTTATTTACTAATGCCGTCTTCTCAGGCGTAGTACCTTAGATAATAAAAGTACACATATTATCAGTAGCAAAATTACCAGCATAGTTACTAGTACATAAAAAGTGAATGGTGATAGTATGTTAACATGCTGTAAATGAATAAGAGTTAGCAACACTTATAAGCAGCCGCGGGCCGTGGAGGGAGTTACGGTGAGGCAGGGAGGCGGGGAGGGGGAGAAGCAGGGTGGAGAATACAAGTACACATATTATCAGTAGCAAAATTACCAGCATAGTTACTAGTACATAAAAAGCGAATGGTGACAGTATGTTAACATGCTGTAAATGAATAAGAGTTAGCAACACTTATAAGCAGCCGAGGGCCGTGGAGGGAGTTACGGTGGGGCAGGGAGGCGGGGAGGGGGAGGGGCAAAGTAGAGAGGGCTCCACCCTGCTTCTCCCCCTCCCCGCCTCCCTGCCCCATCGTAACTCCCTCCACGGCCCGCGGCTGCTTATATCTCACCCTCCCTAATACACATATTATATTATTTGCTAAGAAGGTCTCTTTGTGTTGGTTTAGGGCGTGTCCATACTTTAGTGTCTTAGATTTGAAGGAATCACATCAGCATACACCAGCTCTCTCTTCATGTGAACCGCATCAACTGTTGTGTATGTGTGTTCGGCAAAGCAATATAAAACCCGCCTCATGCCCAGAATTGGCAGAAGTTGCACTTATGTTATGAGTATGAAGTCGTGGAGATCAGACCTCATAACAATTCTGTATCGTGTTGTTCTTGAAACTTTAGCACTCGCTGTACAGATATAGTTTAACAAGTAAAGCAGATAGTAGACCAATAACATATTATTCTCATGTAAACCACGATGAACTACTAGGTGGAAAGCTAAAGCAACAACTAAGTGTCGTGTGCAGAAGTTGCAAAAAAGGAAAAATGGCGTTTAAACCGGTAATGAGCCCATGCTAACTTAACACGGTGTAAAGATATCCAGGACCTAGATGACACCTCCTCATGATCCGGAAACGAACTGAATAAGATAATAGAAGTGCCATCTCATGAGAGCAGATTGCAAGTTTATATGTGGACGGTCCGCAAGGTAAAGCATTAAAAACTAGGAAAATTCAATGCTAAAGAAAAATAAAACAGCCAAGTACTTTATCGAGTCTTAAGCCAATAGGCAAGGTAAATAATAAAAACTTGACAAATAAGTCAATGAATTGTCAATGAAATGCTAGTACTCAGCATATCAAACATGAAAAAGGTCTATGACATAACTGTGTATGCAAAATAAGCTGCAACAGCCTCCAATAGGAAGTCACCGTCTTCATCCGAAAACAGTTCAGCCATCCAATTTAAAAGCGGAAAAGAACATACGTGCTCTCCCAGCACCGGATCCTCTATCACCATCAGAGGACAGCTCGGTGGGTTTTCAAGAAAGCTGTGTTCCAAGAAAGACTGTGCTGCCGCCAGTAAATTCCAGGGACCAAGTAGTCCATGCATCAATGCCACAGCCATAATCCTTTCGCCAGGACAAATCAACTCGTGAGTAATGATAGGAGTCATCAGCTGATTAAAGTCGACGTCAGGAGAAACCGGTCCGCAGAGACACAAATCAATGGCCCAATCGAAATCACAGGTCAGGCAGTGAAATACAGGCTGGACACAGGTGAAGTAGGAGAACCGAAAAGATAATCCATATGCCGTGCTTAATATCGCCAACGGCATTGTGCCATAATATTCTAGCATGCGATTGCGGAACAGTGTCAGCAGCTGCAGGGTCGGAGGTTGCATAGGAGGGACATCCATATTTAAAAATGTAAAAAAGCACAAGAGCGTCCGCTGGTAATGCAAGTAAAAATGCCAATCCACGAACCAGAGTGCAGAAAATACAATGAAAGGGAGCAGGGATGACTCCAAAGATTTTCTCAAATGAAGTCACGAGACCACTGGTAACAACTTTAAAAAAGTGTGCCAGGGATTTTGTGGAGGATGCGTTAAAGATAGTCGGAAACATGTTGCTGAAATTGAAAGGCAAACCTGTGTACGGGTGTTCGCTATGTGAAGTACGAAAGTTTCACGGGCCGAACTCAAGGCCACCTCTCTCTGAGACAAAAGAGCTCTTATTCTTGCCATGCCGTTGAAACGTGTCCCAAGGTTGGTATTTGTGGCCAGATTGAAAACTCCCTATGTTCATGTGTGGGAGGAAATAGAACATTTCTGCAGCAAATAACCCGTTCACTTACTGTTACGATAAAAGGAATACTTTTAATTAACTCAGAACAATCTTCATTATTGAGCATCAAATAACTACCATTTTCCAACAACTTGAAGGTGGGGATGATAGCAGGAACTGGCGTGCCTTGCAACACGCAAGCCATATTTGGTCGGTGTTTGTTGCATGAATCGTGTAACTGTATGTGCCTACACATTAGTGAATGATCTGGCGTCTCAGTGCATTCCTCTCCATTCAGATAAACTTCTTGATCATCTTTGAAGCATCTGTATGTGTATGGAAGCGACCAGACCTCATGAACAAAAGCACTACCTAAAGGTTCATAAAGACCTATTGGTATATATTTCATACAATTTGAAAACTTATATAAAGCAAAAGGCAGCGTTATTAAACCGTGGATAAGGCATGTTGCCAAAAAACCCGCAATCCTCTGCTGATGATGTCACTGAGCATGTCATGAATGATGTAATATGTGACATCATCAGTAGTGGATTATGGGTAATAGTATCTCTAGTTTACTCCCCTATAGCTGTCTTTCTTTTAACATAAGTGTGTGTTTCCTTCCCTTATACTTACTGTTTTTGGTTCGCTTCCAGTTCGCGTACCAGCGAGCGAACTAGGAAGCGAACTAAGAGAAATAGAGGTTGGCACAGTTCCAAATATTGTACCAATTTTTTAATAACGGGGAGGTAGTTCTGAAAAGAACTTTTTTTTTTATTTTTCTGAACATTTTTTTACTGTTTTTGAATTTTTCGGAACAGTTTTATATTTTTTTGGGTTTTTCTTGGAGGGGGCAATGAAAACGATTCATTGTAAAGGGCTCAACAGGAGCAACAAAACAAAAAAAAGAAGTATTTATTATTTTGGGCGTTTCGGACAAACTTGCATATGATAGTCAATAGCTCTGTTGATCAGAGTGATGCTTCTTTCTCCGTAGGAAATGAATCCATCGCAAAATACGCAGGTGTGTTTTACTTCACCAAATCTCATTTGTATATTTGGCACCATCTCCCTGCCCTCTGGTCCCGTTACTTCCGGTACAACAGATCTTCTGGCCATAATAGGGAGATTATCTAGGTCGTTCCGAAACTGTGCAGCACTGTAGTTGTTAGGATGCCACCTAGTCATATGGCGATGCATTGTGTAGTTTCCGAAACTGTATTTTTTGTCGGTCCCTCTGGACAGTCTATCTTGACATATAAGGCAAGTTACGTATCTTGCATTTACTTTTTTCTGACCTTTGGGAATTTTAAAAAATTGCCAAATGAAGTTTTCTTTCCGGTGAGACGTCTTGGGCTGCTCAGGCAAAAACTGCCTCTCTTCGTGCTCGTCCTCCTGTTCCTCTTCTTCTTCTTCTTGTTGAATTACAACTTGAGCAGGTGGTCCACTCTTCCTTGGATGTGGTGGAGGTGGTGGGGAAGCACCAGCTGAAGCTACTAAAGAAGCCATTGCTCAGTGATCACAAAGGGTCTTTCTCTCACAATGATGAAAGTCAGAGTGAGGAAAGAAGGAGGGATTTTCATCATTTGGGAAAAACAAGAGTTCTCAACCAATCAAAAGTGTTCATTTTAGATTATATGACCTAGTCTTACATCATTAGGAAACCAAAAGTGAAATGAACCAATGAAAAGTGTTATTACCAAGTCACATGACTTGCTGTGTTTACGTTAAGCGCTTTGCAGGGCCTCCCGGTTTGCTTCCAGAAACCTGCGCTTTGGCACTCGCTTCGCGTACCAGTTCGCTAACGTAGCACGTCATATGACGTATCACGCGACAACGTGGAACGTCATGCGGACGGGAGGCGTCACGATGTTGTTTTCTAACGCGGCACTTGCGGTAAAGAAACGTTTACCGGCTCGCGGTCTATTTCGCGGCATCAAGGTCAGCTAACGGGAAGCTTCCCGATTCGCGAAGCGGGAACGAAGAAAAAAAAATATTTAAAAAAAAAATTATTCATAAACATATAAAATATATTTTTGGATTTAAAGAAGAATACATTTTACAGCTACAGATATTAGCTGTTAAAAAACCAATGAAATTCACAGAAAAAACCATAGGTTATAGACCATATATAGTTAGGAATTAGCATTTACAAAACCTTGAAAATTCACTGAAAAAACCATAGGTTATAGACCATATATAGTTAGGAATTAGCATTTAGAAAACCTTATTTTACTCACACAAAACCATTGAAATTCCATATATAGTTAGTTGCACTAACTATATATCGCGCACCCGCAATCCACTGCTGATGATGTCACATATTACATCATTCATGACATGGTCAGTGACATCACTGATGACATCACTGATGACATCTCAAATGACATCACTGATGACAACATCCAGTGACTGTATGTTTCTGTAAAGTTAAAATATGTCTTAGATATTGAAGAATGAGTGGATGTATAAGTGTCTGGATGAAGGATTTAGTAGGTGCGTGACTGACTGTATGAGTGAGTGATTAAATGTGTCTCACTGAATGCATGGGTTAGTGACTAAACTGTCTTAATTTGTGCATCATTATGTCTGTTGTGATGTAAACTGCTGCATGTGTTGATCATTAGCTATACGAGAGGCTATATGTGTTATTAATTGGTTGCCCAAGTATTTCTATGGGAGATTGAGTTTGTGTGGGGGTGGCTGGGAGGTGTGTGACTCTGTGCATAGATGTGTGAGCAGTTGATTCACTAGGTGTATGAGTTCAAGAGTGCATGTGGAAAAAGCTACATGGGCGGTTGACTGTGTGCATGAGTGTATTGATGAGTGAATGGATATCTCAATGCTACATGTCATAGTAAGTACATATGTAAAACACAGTACATGTGAGAGTTGGCATATATAAATAACTGTGCATGAGAGCCACTGAATGTGTGAGTGGCTGTATGGATCATTGTGAACTTGTATCAGGGATTGTATAAGAGAGTAAATATGTGTTAGTATATGTTTGAATAAGTAAGGTGTGTATAACTGTATAGTTGAGGAAATGGAGGTGAGATTGTTTCTTTGCATGACTGACTAGGTGTGTGAGTAACTCCATGGATGAGTGACAGTGTGTGAGTGTCTGTATACACTGAGTGTATCTAAGGTTATATTAGAGTCTGAAGAGGTTTATCGTATTAGCACAAGAATGATGTCAAATGAGATGTCATCAGTGATGTCATCAGTGATGTCATTTGAGATGTCATCAGTGATGTCATCAGTGATGTCACTGACCATGTCATGAATGATGTAATATGTGACATCATCAGCAGTGGATTGCGGGTGCGCGATATATAGTTAGTGCAACTAACTATATATGGAATTTCAATGGTTTTGTGTGAGTAAAATAAGGTTTTCTAAATGCTAATTCCTAACTATATATGGTCTATAACCTATGGTTTTTTCAGTGAATATATATATATGTATATATATATATATATATATTCACTGAAAAAACCATAGGTTATAGACCATATATAGTTAGGAATTAGCATTTACAAAACCTTATTTTACTCACACAAAACCATTGAAATTCCATATATAGTTAGTTGCACTAACTATATATCGCGCACCCGCAATCCACTGCTGATGATGTCACATATTACATCATTCATGACATGGTCAGTGACATCACTGATGACATCACTGATGACATCTCAAATGACATCACTGATGACATCACTGATGACATCACTGATGACAACATCCAGTGACTGTATGTTTCTGTAAAGTTAAAATGTGTCTTACATATTGAAGAATGAGTGGAAGTATAAGTGTCTGGACAAAGGATTTAGTAGGTGCATGACTGAATGTATGAGTGAGTGATTAAATGTGTCTCACTGAGTGCATGGGTTAGTGACTAAACTGTCTTAATTTGTGCATCATTATGTCTGTTGTTCTGTAAACTGCTGCATGTGTTGATCAGTAGCTATATGATTAACTATATGGGTTACTGATTGATTGTCCAAGTATTTGTATGGGAGACTGAGTGTGTGTGTGGCTGGCTGGGAGGTGTGTGACTCTGTGCAGATCAATGTGTACTTGTATCAATGATTGTATAAGAAGGTAAGTATGTGTTAGTATATGTTTGAAAATGTAAGGTGCTCTATGTTTAACTGTATAGACAAGAAAATGGAAGTGTCATTGATTCTTTACAGGACTGACTAGGTGTGTGAGTAACTCCATGGATGAGTGGCAGACTGTGAGTGTCTGTATAGGTGTATGAGTGCATATGATAGTGTTGTAAAGATGAGTGATTGTATGTATGAATGATTGTATGGGTGAATGAGTGAATGTGTGTGTAGACATAGGAATCAGTGAGTGCGTATGTAGTAACTAGTATTGGTGTGTCAATGGTTTCAAAAATTATACTCTGTATTTAACACTGGGTGAAACAGAGGTTATATTAAAATGTGAGGAGATGCATTGTATTGTCACATGAATGATATCATCAGTGATGTGGTCATTGATGTCAAATGAGATGTCATCAGTGATGTCATCAGTGATGTCATTTGAGATGTCATCAGTGATGTCATCAGTGATGTCACTGACCATGTCATGAATGATGTAATATGTGACATCATCAGCAGTGGATTGCGGGTGCGCGATATATAGTTAGTGCAACTAACTATATATGGAATTTCAATGGTTTTGTGTGAGTAAAATAGGGTTTTGTAAATGCTAATTCCTAACTATATATGGTCTATAACCTATGGTTTTTTCAGTGAATTTTCAAGGTTTTGTAAATGCTAATTCCTAACTATATATGGTCTATAACCTATGGTTTTTTCAGTGAATTTCATTGGTTTTTTAACAGCTAATATCTGTAGCTGTAAAATGTATTCTTCTTTAAATCCAAAAATATATTTTATATGTTTATGAATAATTTTTTTTTTTAATATTTTTTTTTCTTCGTTCCCGCTTCGCGAATCGGGAAGCTTCCCGTTAGCTGACCTTGATGCCGCGAAATAGACCGCGAGCCGGTAAACGTTTCTTTACCACAACTGCCGCGTTAGAAAACAACATCGTGACGCCTCCCGTCCGCATGACGTTTCACGTTGTCGCGTGATACGTCATATGACGTGCTACGTTAGCGAACTGGTACGCGAAGCGAGTCGCAAAGCGCAGGTTTCTGGAACCAAACCGGGAGGCCCTGCAAAGCGCTTAACGTAAACACAGCAGGTCATGTGACTTGGTAATAACACTTTTCATTGGTTCATTTCACTTTTGGTTTCCTAATGATGTAAGACTAGGTCATATAATCTAAAATGAACACTTTTCATTGGTTGAGAACTCTTGTTTTTCCCAAATGATGAAAATCCCTCCTTCTTTCCTCACTCTGACTTTCATCATTGTGAGAGAAAGACCCTTTGTTACCAGTGAGCAATGGCTTCTTTAGTAGCTTCAGCTGGTGCTTCCCCACCACCTCCACCACATCCAAGGAAGAGTGGACCACCTGCTCAAGTTATAATTCAACAAGAAGAGGAAGAAGAGGAACAGGACGACGAGCACGAAGAGAGGCAGTTTTTGCCTGAGGAGCCCAGGACGTCTCACCGGAAAGAAAACTTCATTTGGCAATTTTTTTAAATTCCCAAAGGTCAGAAAAAAGTAAATGCAAGATACGTAACTTGCCTTATATGTCAAGATAGACTGTCCAGAGGGACCGAGAAAAAATACAGTTTCGGAAACTACACAATGCATCGCCATATGACTAGGTGGCATCCTAACAACTACAGTGCTGCACAGTTTCGGAACGACCTAGATAATCTCCCTATTATGGCCAGAAGATCTGTTGTACCGGAAGTAACGGGACCAGAGGGCAGGGAGATGGTGCCAAATATACAAATGAGATTTGGTGAAGTAAAACACGTCTGCGTACATTGCAATGGATTCATTTGCTACGGAGAAAGAAGCATCACTCTGATCAACAGAGCTATTGACTATCATATGCAAGTTTGTACGAAACGCCCAAAATAATAAATACTTTTTTTTTGTTTTGTTGCTCCTGTTGAGCCCTTTACAATGAATCGTTTTCATTACCCCCTCCAAGAAAAACCCAAAAAAATATAAAACTGTTCAGAAAAATTCAAAAAAAGTAAAAAAATGTTCAGAAAAATAATAAAAAAAATATAAAACAACAAAAACAATAAAAAAAAAGTTCTTTTCAGAACTACCTCCCCGTTATTAAAAAATTGGTACAATATTTGGAACTGTGCCAACCTCTATTTCTCGTAGTTCGCTTCCCAGTTCGCTCGCCGGTACGCGAACCGGAAGTGAACCAAAATTTCTTTTTTTTTAAAAAGAACAGTAAGTATAAGTGAAGGAAACAGACACTTATGTTAAAAGAAAGACAGCTATAAGGGAGTAAACTAGAGATACTATTACCCGTAATCCACTGCTGATGATGTCACATATTACATCATTCATGACATGCTCAGTGACATCATCAGCAGAGGATTGCGGGTTTTTTGGCAACGTGCCTTATCCACGGTTTAATAACGCTGCCTTTTGCTTTATATAAGTTTTCAAATTGTATGAAATATATACCAATAGGTCGTTATGAACCTTTAGGTAGTGCTTTTCTTCATGAGGTCTGGTCGCTTCCATACACATACAGATGTTTCAAAGATGATCAAGAAGTTTATCTGAATGGAGAGGAATGCACTGAGACGCCACATCATTCACTAATGTGTAGGCACATACAGTTACACGGTTCATGCAACAAACACCGACCAAATATGGCTTGCGTGTTGCAAGGCACGCCAGTTCCTGCTATCATCCCCACGTTCAAGTTGTTGGAAAATGGTAGTTATTTGATGCTCAATAATGAAGATTGTTCTGGGTTAATTAAAAGTATTCCTTTTATCGTAACAGTAAGTGAACGGGTTATTTGCTGCAGAAATGTTCTATTTCCTCCCACACATGAACATAGGGAGTTTTCAATCTCGCCACAAATACCAACCTTGGGAGCAGATTTCAACGGCATGGCAAGAATAAGAGCTCTTTTGTCTCAGAGAGAGGTGGCCTTGAGTTCGGCCCGTGAAACTTTCGTGCTTCACATAGCGAACACCCGTACAGAGGTGCAGACCCTTTTCAATACAGATTTGCCTTTCCATTTCAGCAAGATGGTTCGGACTATCTTTAACGCGTCCTCCACAAAGGCCCTGGCGCACTTTTTTAAAGTTGTTACCAGTGGTCTCGTGACTTCATTTGAGAAAATCTTTGGAGTCATCCCTGCTTTCTTTCATTCTATTTTTTCCACTCTGCTTCGTGGATTCCCATTTTTACTTGCATTACCAGCGGACGCTCTTGTGCTTTTTTACATTTTTAAATATGGATGTCCCTCCTGTGCAAGCTCCCGCCCTGCAGCTGCTGACACTGTTCCGCAATCGCATGCTAGAATATTATGGCACAATGCCGTTGGCGATATTAAGCACGGCATATGGATTATCTTTTCGATTCTCCTACTTCACCTGTGTCCAGCCTGTATTTCACTGCCTGACCTGTGATTTCGATTGGGCCATTGATTTGTGTCTCTGCGGACCGGTTTCTCCTGACGTCGACTTTAATCAGCTGATGACTCCTATCATTACTCACGAGTTGGTTTGTCCTGGCGAAAGGATTATGGCTGTGGCATTGATGCATGGACTAATTGGTCCCTGGAATTTACTGGCGGCAACACAGTCTTTCTTGGAACAGAGCTTTCTTGAAAACCCACCGAGCTGTCCTCTGATGGTGATAGAGGATCCGGTGCTGGGAGAGCACGTATGTTCTTTTCCGCTTTTAAATTGGATGGCTGAACTCTTTTCGGATGAAGACGGTGACTTCCTATTGGAGGCTGTTGCAGCTTATTTTGCATACACAGTTATGTCATAGACCTTTTTCATGTTTGATATGCTGAGTACTAGCATTTCATTGACAATTCATTGACTTATTTGTCAAGTTTTTATTATTTAGCTTGCCTATTGGCTTAAGACTCGATAAAGTACTTGGCTGTTTTATTTTTCTTTAGCATTAAATTTTCCTAGATTTTAATGCTTTACCTTGCGGACCGTCCACATATAAACTTGCAATCTGCTCTCATGAGATGGCATTTCTATTATCTTATTCAGTTCGTTTCCGGATCATGGGGAGGTGTCATCTAGGTCCTGGATATCTTTACACCGTGTTAAGTTAGCATGGGCTCATTACCGGTTTAAACGCCATTTTTCGTTTTTTGCAACTTCTGCACACGACACTTAGTTGTTGCTTTAGCTTTCAACCTAGTAGTTCATCGTGGTTTACATGAGAATAATATGTTATTGCTCTACTATCTGCTTTGCTTGTTAAACTATATCTGTGCAGCGAGTGCTGAAGTTTCAAGAACAACACGATACAGAATTGTTATGAGGTCTGATCTCCACGACTTCATACTCATAACATAAGTGCAACTTCTGCCAATTCTGGGCATGAGGCGGGTTTTATATTGCTTTGCCGAACACACATACACAACAGTTGATGCGGTTCACATGAAGAGAGAGCTGGTGTATGCTGATGTGATTCCTTCAAATCTAAGACACTAAAGTATGGGCACGCCCTAAACCAACACAAAGAGACCTTCTTAGCAAATAATATAATATGTGTATTAGGGAGGGTGAGATATAAGCAGCCGCGGGCCGTGGAGGGAGTTACGGTGGGGCAGGGAGGCGGGGAGGGGGAGGGGCAGGGTGGAGCCCTCTCCACCCTGCCCCTCCCCCTCCCCGCCTCCCTGCCCCACCGTAACTCCCTCCACGGCCCGCGGCTGCTTATAAGTGTTGCTAACTCTTATTCATTTACAGCATGTTAACATACTGTCACCATTCGCTTTTTATGTACTAGTAACTATGCTGGTAATTTTGCTACTGATAATATGTGTACTTGTATTATCTAAGATACTACGCCTGAGAAGACGGCATTAGTAAATAAACATTTCAAATACACATGTGTTCTTCTTAACTCCATGTTCTGGTTTCTAAGAAATATATAACGACCGACTGTTCATGAGTTCCACGTATCCTGAGGTACTATAAGTTCATATTCTGGATTGTCCAAACATTGAGAGTTTGTTATATCCAATGTGACACTGTACCTAGCTTGCTAAGGGGTTTTTGATTACTAAGGTGAGTTTTGGGACACCCTAATTCGCCGAGGTTCCAATCCTCTGTTCACAGTTCTGTGTGAAAACAGAAACCCTGCGACAGGGGCACCCCCGACCCTTGCTGGAGCTTCATCACACTTGCGATACAACTCCAGCAATGCGCCACCTTTACGGCACAGATACATCACGCATCTGTGCTGTTTTTGCCCCATGATGCGCCGCATTGTAAATGCAGCACACCATAGGTGACGGAACAGCGGCACAGAATGACTAACACAGCCCTGGTGATGCGCCAGTCATCATAAATCTATCCCTATGCTTCTTATCTTGTTAGAGATGAACCGCCATATGTATCATCAAAGTTTTTTGCATTTCCTAAATAGCGAACTTTAAGGAATAAATAGCGATTCTTTACCATTCCTAGTTTGCGATGAGCTATTTGCTAATTACAAATTACCCATTCATTTCCTTCATTTCCATAGGGCGGTTGGACTCACTTTTAGCTCGAACGGCTGAATGGATTTCCACGAAACTTGGCAAAATTGTAGGGACTGGTAGCCCGATGTGCCTTTGCTATGTCTCAAGATATATGCTCCAGTGGTTTTTACGAAAATTAACTTTGAAAAATATATATTGGGCTACATTGGCCTATATATATGTTGGAGCCCAAATGTAGCCCAATGTAGCCCAATGAAGCCCAATGAAGCCCAATGTAGCCCAATGTAGCCCAAAGATGGCCGCCAGAGACAAAAAAAACAAATGTAGCCCAAATATCAGCCAGATGTAGCCCAACTATAGCCCAGTGACAGAATGACCAATCAGCTTCGCAAACCTCCATTACGCGAAGCGGAGCGCTGTTACAGATATATATCTTTTTTTGAACGTTAATTTCTCAAAATCCACTGGAGCACATATATTGAGACCTAGCAAAGGCACATCGGGCTACCAGTCCCTAATATTTTACCAAGTTTCGTGCAAATCCATTCAGCCGTTCGATTATTATTATTATTTTTTTTTTTTGCCCCGCGGGGCCCTTTTAAAACCTCCACATCAAACCTAGGGGGTCAGCGAGGATCTACTATGCCCCCTTATGGTCATTTGCCCCTTCGCTTTGGCCTCCTCTTCTCTCTCGATCCTACCGAGAGACAAGATGGCGGCCGCTACGGACTGTTTGGAATGTTTACAGACGCCGGAGAACCAATCAGCTTCGCTTCACAAAGCTCCGTTGCGCGAAAAGTACGCGTACTGGAGCGCTGCCCGGTCCGCTGTTACAGATATATATCTTTTTTTAAACGTTAATTTCTCAAAATCCACTGTAGCACATATATTGAGACCTACAAAAGGCACATCGGGCTACCAGTCCCTACAATTTTGCCAAGTTTCGTGCAAATCCATTCAGCCGTTTGGGCTAAAAGTGAGGCCAACCGCCCTATGGAAAACCCCATGTTAAAAACACGTTTTGGGACCCCCCTTTTTTCTCGGCCCCCCCTTGATGAACCCCCCCCCCAAATTTTCAAGGGCTGCTCAGAAACAAAATGTGCTATTTTCCTGAAAATTTCAGCCAATTCCGTCCACAAACGCCAAAGTTATTAGACATAGAATTTTCAAAAATCCCATAGAGAAAAAATCCTAACTATATATACCTACTGGCGACCGCCAGTAGGTAATATATATATATATATATATATATTCGTGATACAAATGCCCTTGAGCTTGCAGAGGGCTCACCGCGCTGACCTCACCATCCGGTTTTTCAGCCTCACGCTGTCTGCCTTTCAGGTCCCCCTCTGTTTCGCACCATGCCCGACGCGTTTCGAGGCTGTGGACGCCCCGTAATCATGGGTTGCTAGAAGTACACACAGGAAGCTTGCTGTTTCTTTCCCAACACTTTTATTTGTTGAAAAAACGCCCCCAGTGGGCGTGGCTCACAGGTGATGCCGGTAGGCATGATGGTCACTGTGGTCCTGGATACAGCAAGGTCGTCATCTCTACAGTAGAGTCCGTGTTGGTACAACAATGTTTATGTGCTTTGTAATATCCACAAGTGGGATGGGTTCATCTGTCAGGCAAGACGTTCAATGCAGGTCCGCGCTGCTTCTCATGAGTGAAGTCGTTTCTCTCCAAAGCCTCTCCCTGCCCTCAAAGCTTGCTGGAGATGGAGCCCCTCTGTCACGGCCAGAGCTGCCGCGTCGTGTATTCGTGATACAAATGCCCTTGAGCTTGCAGAGGGCTCACCGCGCTGACCTCACCATCCGGTTTTTCAGCCTCACGCTGTCTGCCTTTCAGGTCCCCCTCTGTTTCGCACCATGCCCGACGCGTTTCGAGGCTGTGGACGCCCCGTAATCATGGGTTGCTAGAAGTACACACAGGAAGCTTGCTGTTTCTTTCCCAACACTTTTATTTGTTGAAAAAACGCCCCCAGTGGGCGTGGCTCACAGGTGATGCCGGTAGGCATGATGGTCACTGTGGTCCTGGATACAGCAAGGTCGTCATCTCTACAGTAGAGTCCGTGTTGGTACAACAATGTTTATGTGCTTTGTAATATCCACAAGTGGGATGGGTTCATCTGTCAGGCAAGACGTTCAATGCAGGTCCGCGCTGCTTCTCATGAGTGAAGTCGTTTCTCTCCAAAGCCTCTCCCTGCCCTCAAAGCTTGCTGGAGATGGAGCCCCTCTGTCACGGCCAGAGCTGCCGCGTCGTGTATTCGTGATACAAATGCCCTTGAGCTTGCAGAGGGCTCACCGCGCTGACCTCACCATCCGGTTTTTCAGCCTCACGCTGTCTGCCTTTCAGGTCCCCCTCTGTTTCGCACCATGCCCGACGCGTTTCGAGGCTGTGGACGCCCCGTAATCATGGGTTGCTAGAAGTACACACAGGAAGCTTGCTGTTTCTTTCCCAACACTTTTATTTGTTGAAAAAACGCCCCCAGTGGGCGTGGCTCACAGGTGATGCCGGTAGGCATGATGGTCACTGTGGTCCTGGATACAGCAAGGTCGTCATCTCTACAGTAGAGTCCGTGTTGGTACAACAATGTTTATGTGCTTTGTAATATCCACAAGTGGGATGGGTTCATCTGTCAGGCAAGACGTTCAATGCAGGTCCGCGCTGCTTCTCATGAGTGAAGTCGTTTCTCTCCAAAGCCTCTCCCTGCCCTCAAAGCTTGCTGGAGATGGAGCCCCTCTGTCACGGCCAGAGCTGCCGCGTCGTGTATTCGTGATACAAATGCCCTTGAGCTTGCAGAGGGCTCACCGCGCTGACCTCACCATCCGGTTTTTCAGCCTCACGCTGTCTGCCTTTCAGGTCCCCCTCTGTTTCGCACCATGCCCGACGCGTTTCGAGGCTGTGGACGCCCCGTAATCATGGGTTGCTAGAAGTACACACAGGAAGCTTGCTGTTTCTTTCCCAACACTTTTATTTGTTGAAAAAACGCCCCCAGTGGGCGTGGCTCACAGGTGATGCCGGTAGGCATGATGGTCACTGTGGTCCTGGATACAGCAAGGTCGTCATCTCTACAGTAGAGTCCGTGTTGGTACAACAATGTTTATGTGCTTTGTAATATCCACAAGTGGGATGGGTTCATCTGTCAGGCAAGACGTTCAATGCAGGTCCGCGCTGCTTCTCATGAGTGAAGTCGTTTCTCTCCAAAGCCTCTCCCTGCCCTCAAAGCTTGCTGGAGATGGAGCCCCTCTGTCACGGCCAGAGCTGCCGCGTCGTGTATTCGTGATACAAATGCCCTTGAGCTTGCAGAGGGCTCACCGCGCTGACCTCACCATCCGGTTTTTCAGCCTCACGCTGTCTGCCTTTCAGGTCCCCCTCTGTTTCGCACCATGCCCGACGCGTTTCGAGGCTGTGGACGCCCCGTAATCATGGGTTGCTAGAAGTACACACAGGAAGCTTGCTGTTTCTTTCCCAACACTTTTATTTGTTGAAAAAACGCCCCCAGTGGGCGTGGCTCACAGGTGATGCCGGTAGGCATGATGGTCACTGTGGTCCTGGATACAGCAAGGTCGTCATCTCTACAGTAGAGTCCGTGTTGGTACAACAATGTTTATGTGCTTTGTAATATCCACAAGTGGGATGGGTTCATCTGTCAGGCAAGACGTTCAATGCAGGTCCGCGCTGCTTCTCATGAGTGAAGTCGTTTCTCTCCAAAGCCTCTCCCTGCCCTCAAAGCTTGCTGGAGATGGAGCCCCTCTGTCACGGCCAGAGCTGCCGCGTCGTGTATTCGTGATACAAATGCCCTTGAGCTTGCAGAGGGCTCACCGCGCTGACCTCACCATCCGGTTTTTCAGCCTCACGCTGTCTGCCTTTCAGGTCCCCCTCTGTTTCGCACCATGCCCGACGCGTTTCGAGGCTGTGGACGCCCCGTAATCATGGGTTGCTAGAAGTACACACAGGAAGCTTGCTGTTTCTTTCCCAACACTTTTATTTGTTGAAAAAACGCCCCCAGTGGGCGTGGCTCACAGGTGATGCCGGTAGGCATGATGGTCACTGTGGTCCTGGATACAGCAAGGTCGTCATCTCTACAGTAGAGTCCGTGTTGGTACAACAATGTTTATGTGCTTTGTAATATCCACAAGTGGGATGGGTTCATCTGTCAGGCAAGACGTTCAATGCAGGTCCGCGCTGCTTCTCATGAGTGAAGTCGTTTCTCTCCAAAGCCTCTCCCTGCCCTCAAAGCTTGCTGGAGATGGAGCCCCTCTGTCACGGCCAGAGCTGCCGCGTCGTGTATTCGTGATACAAATGCCCTTGAGCTTGCAGAGGGCTCACCGCGCTGACCTCACCATCCGGTTTTTCAGCCTCACGCTGTCTGCCTTTCAGGTCCCCCTCTGTTTCGCACCATGCCCGACGTGTTTCGAGGCTGTGGACGCCCCGTAATCATGGGTTGCTAGAAGTACACACAGGAAGCTTGCTGTTTCTTTCCCAACACTTTTATTTGTTGAAAAAACGCCCCCAGTGGGCGTGGCTCACAGGTGATGCCGGTAGGCATGATGGTCACTGTGGTCCTGGATACAGCAAGGTCGTCATCTCTACAGTAGAGTCCGTGTTGGTACAACAATGTTTATGTGCTTTGTAATATCCACAAGTGGGATGGGTTCATCTGTCAGGCAAGACGTTCAATGCAGGTCCGCGCTGCTTCTCATGAGTGAAGTCGTTTCTCTCCAAAGCCTCTCCCTGCCCTCAAAGCTTGCTGGAGATGGAGCCCCTCTGTCACGGCCAGAGCTGCCGCGTCGTGTATTCGTGATACAAATGCCCTTGAGCTTGCAGAGGGCTCACCGCGCTGACCTCACCATCCGGTTTTTCAGCCTCACGCTGTCTGCCTTTCAGGTCCCCCTCTGTTTCGCACCATGCCCGACGCGTTTCGAGGCTGTGGACGCCCCGTAATCATGGGTTGCTAGAAGTACACACAGGAAGCTTGCTGTTTCTTTCCCAACACTTTTATTTGTTGAAAAAACGCCCCCAGTGGGCGTGGCTCACAGGTGATGCCGGTAGGCATGATGGTCACTGTGGTCCTGGATACAGCAAGGTCGTCATCTCTACAGTAGAGTCCGTGTTGGTACAACAATGTTTATGTGCTTTGTAATATCCACAAGTGGGATGGGTTCATCTGTCAGGCAAGACGTTCAATGCAGGTCCGCGCTGCTTCTCATGAGTGAAGTCGTTTCTCTCCAAAGCCTCTCCCTGCCCTCAAAGCTTGCTGGAGATGGAGCCCCTCTGTCACGGCCAGAGCTGCCGCGTCGTGTATTCGTGATACAAATGCCCTTGAGCTTGCAGAGGGCTCACCGCGCTGACCTCACCATCCGGTTTTTCAGCCTCACGCTGTCTGCCTTTCAGGTCCCCCTCTGTTTCGCACCATGCCCGACGCGTTTCGAGGCTGTGGACGCCCCGTAATCATGGGTTGCTAGAAGTACACACAGGAAGCTTGCTGTTTCTTTCCCAACACTTTTATTTGTTGAAAAAACGCCCCCAGTGGGCGTGGCTCACAGGTGATGCCGGTAGGCATGATGGTCACTGTGGTCCTGGATACAGCAAGGTCGTCATCTCTACAGTAGAGTCCGTGTTGGTACAACAATGTTTATGTGCTTTGTAATATCCACAAGTGGGATGGGTTCATCTGTCAGGCAAGACGTTCAATGCAGGTCCGCGCTGCTTCTCATGAGTGAAGTCGTTTCTCTCCAAAGCCTCTCCCTGCCCTCAAAGCTTGCTGGAGATGGAGCCCCTCTGTCACGGCCAGAGCTGCCGCATCGTGTATTCGTGATACAAATGCCCTTGAGCTTGCAGAGGGCTCACCGCGCTGACCTCACCATCCGGTTTTTCAGCCTCACGCTGTCTGCCTTTCAGGTCCCCCTCTGTTTCGCACCATGCCCGACGCGTTTCGAGGCTGTGGACGCCCCGTAATCATGGGTTGCTAGAAGTACACACAGGAAGCTTGCTGTTTCTTTCCCAACACTTTTATTTGTTGAAAAAACGCCCCCAGTGGGCGTGGCTCACAGGTGATGCCGGTAGGCATGATGGTCACTGTGGTCCTGGATACAGCAAGGTCGTCATCTCTACAGTAGAGTCCGTGTTGGTACAACAATGTTTATGTGCTTTGTAATATCCACAAGTGGGATGGGTTCATCTGTCAGGCAAGACGTTCAATGCAGGTCCGCGCTGCTTCTCATGAGTGAAGTCGTTTCTCTCCAAAGCCTCTCCCTGCCCTCAAAGCTTGCTGGAGATGGAGCCCCTCTGTCACGGCCAGAGCTGCCGCGTCGTGTATTCGTGATACAAATGCCCTTGAGCTTGCAGAGGGCTCACCGCGCTGACCTCACCATCCGGTTTTTCAGCCTCACGCTGTCTGCCTTTCAGGTCCCCCTCTGTTTCGCACCATGCCCGACGCGTTTCGAGGCTGTGGACGCCCCGTAATCATGGGTTGCTAGAAGTACACACAGGAAGCTTGCTGTTTCTTTCCCAACACTTTTATTTGTTGAAAAAACGCCCCCAGTGGGCGTGGCTCACAGGTGATGCCGGTAGGCATGATGGTCACTGTGGTCCTGGATACAGCAAGGTCGTCATCTCTACAGTAGAGTCCGTGTTGGTACAACAATGTTTATGTGCTTTGTAATATCCACAAGTGGGATGGGTTCATCTGTCAGGCAAGACGTTCAATGCAGGTCCGCGCTGCTTCTCATGAGTGAAGTCGTTTCTCTCCAAAGCCTCTCCCTGCCCTCAAAGCTTGCTGGAGATGGAGCCCCTCTGTCACGGCCAGAGCTGCCGCGTCGTGTATTCGTGATACAAATGCCCTTGAGCTTGCAGAGGGCTCACCGCGCTGACCTCACCATCCGGTTTTTCAGCCTCACGCTGTCTGCCTTTCAGGTCCCCCTCTGTTTCGCACCATGCCCGACGCGTTTCGAGGCTGTGGACGCCCCGTAATCATGGGTTGCTAGAAGTACACACAGGAAGCTTGCTGTTTCTTTCCCAACACTTTTATTTGTTGAAAAAACGCCCCCAGTGGGCGTGGCTCACAGGTGATGCCGGTAGGCATGATGGTCACTGTGGTCCTGGATACAGCAAGGTCGTCATCTCTACAGTAGAGTCCGTGTTGGTACAACAATGTTTATGTGCTTTGTAATATCCACAAGTGGGATGGGTTCATCTGTCAGGCAAGACGTTCAATGCAGGTCCGCGCTGCTTCTCATGAGTGAAGTCGTTTCTCTCCAAAGCCTCTCCCTGCCCTCAAAGCTTGCTGGAGATGGAGCCCCTCTGTCACGGCCAGAGCTGCCGCGTCGTGTATTCGTGATACAAATGCCCTTGAGCTTGCAGAGGGCTCACCGCGCTGACCTCACCATCCGGTTTTTCAGCCTCACGCTGTCTGCCTTTCAGGTCCCCCTCTGTTTCGCACCATGCCCGACGCGTTTCGAGGCTGTGGACGCCCCGTAATCATGGGTTGCTAGATGTACACACAGGAAGCTTGCTGTTTCTTTCCCAACACTTTTATTTGTTGAAAAAACGCCCCCAGTGGGCGTGGCTCACAGGTGATGCCGGTAGGCATGATGGTCACTGTGGTCCTGGATACAGCAAGGTCGTCATCTCTACAGTAGAGTCCGTGTTGGTACAACAATGTTTATGTGCTTTGTAATATCCACAAGTGGGATGGGTTCATCTGTCAGGCAAGACGTTCAATGCAGGTCCGCGCTGCTTCTCATGAGTGAAGTCGTTTCTCTCCAAAGCCTCTCCCTGCCCTCAAAGCTTGCTGGAGATGGAGCCCCTCTGTCACGGCCAGAGCTGCCGCGTCGTGTATTCGTGATACAAATGCCCTTGAGCTTGCAGAGGGCTCACCGCGCTGACCTCACCATCCGGTTTTTCAGCCTCACGCTGTCTGCCTTTCAGGTCCCCCTCTGTTTCGCACCATGCCCGACGCGTTTCGAGGCTGTGGACGCCCCGTAATCATGGGTTGCTAGAAGTACACACAGGAAGCTTGCTGTTTCTTTCCCAACACTTTTATTTGTTGAAAAAACGCCCCCAGTGGGCGTGGCTCACAGGTGATGCCGGTAGGCATGATGGTCACTGTGGTCCTGGATACAGCAAGGTCGTCATCTCTACAGTAGAGTCCGTGTTGGTACAACAATGTTTATGTGCTTTGTAATATCCACAAGTGGGATGGGTTCATCTGTCAGGCAAGACGTTCAATGCAGGTCCGCGCTGCTTCTCATGAGTGAAGTCGTTT
Organism: Lissotriton helveticus; assembly: GCF_964261635.1. Lineage (NCBI taxonomy): Eukaryota > Metazoa > Chordata > Amphibia > Caudata > Salamandridae > Lissotriton > Lissotriton helveticus. The sequence goes on along the minus strand of NC_136071.1, from coordinate 639,833,750 downwards.
CTCTCCAAAGCCTCTCCCTGCCCTCAAAGCTTGCTGGAGATGGAGCCCCTCTGTCACGGCCAGAGCTGCCGCGTCGTGTATTCGTGATACAAATGCCCTTGAGCTTGCAGAGGGCTCACCGCGCTGACCTCACCATCCGGTTTTTCAGCCTCACGCTGTCTGCCTTTCAGGTCCCCCTCTGTTTCGCACCATGCCCGACGCGTTTCGAGGCTGTGGACGCCCCGTAATCATGGGTTGCTAGAAGTACACACAGGAAGCTTGCTGTTTCTTTCCCAACACTTTTATTTGTTGAAAAAACGCCCCCAGTGGGCGTGGCTCACAGGTGATGCCGGTAGGCATGATGGTCACTGTGGTCCTGGATACAGCAAGGTCGTCATCTCTACAGTAGAGTCCGTGTTGGTACAACAATGTTTATGTGCTTTGTAATATCCACAAGTGGGATGGGTTCATCTGTCAGGCAAGACGTTCAATGCAGGTCCGCGCTGCTTCTCATGAGTGAAGTCGTTTCTCTCCAAAGCCTCTCCCTGCCCTCAAAGCTTGCTGGAGATGGAGCCCCTCTGTCACGGCCAGAGCTGCCGCGTCGTGTATTCGTGATACAAATGCCCTTGAGCTTGCAGAGGGCTCACCGCGCTGACCTCACCATCCGGTTTTTCAGCCTCACGCTGTCTGCCTTTCAGGTCCCCCTCTGTTTCGCACCATGCCCGACGCGTTTCGAGGCTGTGGACGCCCCGTAATCATGGGTTGCTAGAAGTACACACAGGAAGCTTGCTGTTTCTTTCCCAACACTTTTATTTGTTGAAAAAACGCCCCCAGTGGGCGTGGCTCACAGGTGATGCCGGTAGGCATGATGGTCACTGTGGTCCTGGATACAGCAAGGTCGTCATCTCTACAGTAGAGTCCGTGTTGGTACAACAATGTTTATGTGCTTTGTAATATCCACAAGTGGGATGGGTTCATCTGTCAGGCAAGACGTTCAATGCAGGTCCGCGCTGCTTCTCATGAGTGAAGTCGTTTCTCTCCAAAGCCTCTCCCTGCCCTCAAAGCTTGCTGGAGATGGAGCCCCTCTGTCACGGCCAGAGCTGCCGCGTCGTGTATTCGTGATACAAATGCCCTTGAGCTTGCAGAGGGCTCACCGCGCTGACCTCACCATCCGGTTTTTCAGCCTCACGCTGTCTGCCTTTCAGGTCCCCCTCTGTTTCGCACCATGCCCGACGCGTTTCGAGGCTGTGGACGCCCCGTAATCATGGGTTGCTAGAAGTACACACAGGAAGCTTGCTGTTTCTTTCCCAACACTTTTATTTGTTGAAAAACCGGAATACACGACGCGGCAGCTCTGGCCGTGACAGAGGGGCTCCATCTCCAGCAAGCTTTGAGGGCAGGGAGAGGCTTTGGAGAGAAACGACTTCACTCATGAGAAGCAGCGCGGACCTGCATTGAACGTCTTGCCTGACAGATGAACCCATCCCACTTGTGGATATTACAAAGCACATAAACATTGTTGTACCAACACGGACTCTACTGTAGAGATGACGACCTTGCTGTATCCAGGACCACAGTGACCATCATGCCTACCGGCATCACCTGTGAGCCACGCCCACTGGGGGCGTTTTTTCAACAAATAAAAGTGTTGGGAAAGAAACAGCAAGCTTCCTGTGTGTACTTCTAGCAACCCATGATTACGGGGCGTCCACAGCCTCGAAACGCGTCGGGCATGGTGCGAAACAGAGGGGGACCTGAAAGGCAGACAGCGTGAGGCTGAAAAACCGGATGGTGAGGTCAGCGCGGTGAGCCCTCTGCAAGCTCAAGGGCATTTGTATCACGAATACACGACGCGGCAGCTCTGGCCGTGACAGAGGGGCTCCATCTCCAGCAAGCTTTGAGGGCAGGGAGAGGCTTTGGAGAGAAACGACTTCACTCATGAGAAGCAGCGCGGACCTGCATTGAACGTCTTGCCTGACAGATGAACCCATCCCACTTGTGGATATTACAAAGCACATAAACATTGTTGTACCAACACGGACTCTACTGTAGAGATGACGACCTTGCTGTATCCAGGACCACAGTGACCATCATGCCTACCGGCATCACCTGTGAGCCACGCCCACTGGGGGCGTTTTTTCAACAAATAAAAGTGTTGGGAAAGAAACAGCAAGCTTCCTGTGTGTACTTCTAGCAACCCATGATTACGGGGCGTCCACAGCCTCGAAACGCGTCGGGCATGGTGCGAAACAGAGGGGGACCTGAAAGGCAGACAGCGTGAGGCTGAAAAACCGGATGGTGAGGTCAGCGCGGTGAGCCCTCTGCAAGCTCAAGGGCATTTGTATCACGAATACACGACGCGGCAGCTCTGGCCGTGACAGAGGGGCTCCATCTCCAGCAAGCTTTGAGGGCAGGGAGAGGCTTTGGAGAGAAACGACTTCACTCATGAGAAGCAGCGCGGACCTGCATTGAACGTCTTGCCTGACAGATGAACCCATCCCACTTGTGGATATTACAAAGCACATAAACATTGTTGTACCAACACGGACTCTACTGTAGAGATGACGACCTTGCTGTATCCAGGACCACAGTGACCATCATGCCTACCGGCATCACCTGTGAGCCACGCCCACTGGGGGCGTTTTTTCAACAAATAAAAGTGTTGGGAAAGAAACAGCAAGCTTCCTGTGTGTACTTCTAGCAACCCATGATTACGGGGCGTCCACAGCCTCGAAACGCGTCGGGCATGGTGCGAAACAGAGGGGGACCTGAAAGGCAGACAGCGTGAGGCTGAAAAACCGGATGGTGAGGTCAGCGCGGTGAGCCCTCTGCAAGCTCAAGGGCATTTGTATCACGAATACACGACGCGGCAGCTCTGGCCGTGACAGAGGGGCTCCATCTCCAGCAAGCTTTGAGGGCAGGGAGAGGCTTTGGAGAGAAACGACTTCACTCATGAGAAGCAGCGCGGACCTGCATTGAACGTCTTGCCTGACAGATGAACCCATCCCACTTGTGGATATTACAAAGCACATAAACATTGTTGTACCAACACGGACTCTACTGTAGAGATGACGACCTTGCTGTATCCAGGACCACAGTGACCATCATGCCTACCGGCATCACCTGTGAGCCACGCCCACTGGGGGCGTTTTTTCAACAAATAAAAGTGTTGGGAAAGAAACAGCAAGCTTCCTGTGTGTACTTCTAGCAACCCATGATTACGGGGCGTCCACAGCCTCGAAACACGTCGGGCATGGTGCGAAACAGAGGGGGACCTGAAAGGCAGACAGCGTGAGGCTGAAAAACCGGATGGTGAGGTCAGCGCGGTGAGCCCTCTGCAAGCTCAAGGGCATTTGTATCACGAATACACGACGCGGCAGCTCTGGCCGTGACAGAGGGGCTCCATCTCCAGCAAGCTTTGAGGGCAGGGAGAGGCTTTGGAGAGAAACGACTTCACTCATGAGAAGCAGCGCGGACCTGCATTGAACGTCTTGCCTGACAGATGAACCCATCCCACTTGTGGATATTACAAAGCACATAAACATTGTTGTACCAACACGGACTCTACTGTAGAGATGACGACCTTGCTGTATCCAGGACCACAGTGACCATCATGCCTACCGGCATCACCTGTGAGCCACGCCCACTGGGGGCGTTTTTTCAACAAATAAAAGTGTTGGGAAAGAAACAGCAAGCTTCCTGTGTGTACTTCTAGCAACCCATGATTACGGGGCGTCCACAGCCTCGAAACGCGTCGGGCATGGTGCGAAACAGAGGGGGACCTGAAAGGCAGACAGCGTGAGGCTGAAAAACCGGATGGTGAGGTCAGCGCGGTGAGCCCTCTGCAAGCTCAAGGGCATTTGTATCACGAATACACGACGCGGCAGCTCTGGCCGTGACAGAGGGGCTCCATCTCCAGCAAGCTTTGAGGGCAGGGAGAGGCTTTGGAGAGAAACGACTTCACTCATGAGAAGCAGCGCGGACCTGCATTGAACGTCTTGCCTGACAGATGAACCCATCCCACTTGTGGATATTACAAAGCACATAAACATTGTTGTACCAACACGGACTCTACTGTAGAGATGACGACCTTGCTGTATCCAGGACCACAGTGACCATCATGCCTACCGGCATCACCTGTGAGCCACGCCCACTGGGGGCGTTTTTTCAACAAATAAAAGTGTTGGGAAAGAAACAGCAAGCTTCCTGTGTGTACTTCTAGCAACCCATGATTACGGGGCGTCCACAGCCTCGAAACGCGTCGGGCATGGTGCGAAACAGAGGGGGACCTGAAAGGCAGACAGCGTGAGGCTGAAAAACCGGATGGTGAGGTCAGCGCGGTGAGCCCTCTGCAAGCTCAAGGGCATTTGTATCACGAATACACGACGCGGCAGCTCTGGCCGTGACAGAGGGGCTCCATCTCCAGCAAGCTTTGAGGGCAGGGAGAGGCTTTGGAGAGAAACGACTTCACTCATGAGAAGCAGCGCGGACCTGCATTGAACGTCTTGCCTGACAGATGAACCCATCCCACTTGTGGATATTACAAAGCACATAAACATTGTTGTACCAACACGGACTCTACTGTAGAGATGACGACCTTGCTGTATCCAGGACCACAGTGACCATCATGCCTACCGGCATCACCTGTGAGCCACGCCCACTGGGGGCGTTTTTTCAACAAATAAAAGTGTTGGGAAAGAAACAGCAAGCTTCCTGTGTGTACTTCTAGCAACCCATGATTACGGGGCGTCCACAGCCTCGAAACGCGTCGGGCATGGTGCGAAACAGAGGGGGACCTGAAAGGCAGACAGCGTGAGGCTGAAAAACCGGATGGTGAGGTCAGCGCGGTGAGCCCTCTGCAAGCTCAAGGGCATTTGTATCACGAATACACGACGCGGCAGCTCTGGCCGTGACAGAGGGGCTCCATCTCCAGCAAGCTTTGAGGGCAGGGAGAGGCTTTGGAGAGAAACGACTTCACTCATGAGAAGCAGCGCGGACCTGCATTGAACGTCTTGCCTGACAGATGAACCCATCCCACTTGTGGATATTACAAAGCACATAAACATTGTTGTACCAACACGGACTCTACTGTAGAGATGACGACCTTGCTGTATCCAGGACCACAGTGACCATCATGCCTACCGGCATCACCTGTGAGCCACGCCCACTGGGGGCGTTTTTTCAACAAATAAAAGTGTTGGGAAAGAAACAGCAAGCTTCCTGTGTGTACTTCTAGCAACCCATGATTACGGGGCGTCCACAGCCTCGAAACGCGTCGGGCATGGTGCGAAACAGAGGGGGACCTGAAAGGCAGACAGCGTGAGGCTGAAAAACCGGATGGTGAGGTCAGCGCGGTGAGCCCTCTGCAAGCTCAAGGGCATTTGTATCACGAATACACGACGCGGCAGCTCTGGCCGTGACAGAGGGGCTCCATCTCCAGCAAGCTTTGAGGGCAGGGAGAGGCTTTGGAGAGAAACGACTTCACTCATGAGAAGCAGCGCGGACCTGCATTGAACGTCTTGCCTGACAGATGAACCCATCCCACTTGTGGATATTACAAAGCACATAAACATTGTTGTACCAACACGGACTCTACTGTAGAGATGACGACCTTGCTGTATCCAGGACCACAGTGACCATCATGCCTACCGGCATCACCTGTGAGCCACGCCCACTGGGGGCGTTTTTTCAACAAATAAAAGTGTTGGGAAAGAAACAGCAAGCTTCCTGTGTGTACTTCTAGCAACCCATGATTACGGGGCGTCCACAGCCTCGAAACGCGTCGGGCATGGTGCGAAACAGAGGGGGACCTGAAAGGCAGACAGCGTGAGGCTGAAAAACCGGATGGTGAGGTCAGCGCGGTGAGCCCTCTGCAAGCTCAAGGGCATTTGTATCACGAATACACGACGCGGCAGCTCTGGCCGTGACAGAGGGGCTCCATCTCCAGCAAGCTTTGAGGGCAGGGAGAGGCTTTGGAGAGAAACGACTTCACTCATGAGAAGCAGCGCGGACCTGCATTGAACGTCTTGCCTGACAGATGAACCCATCCCACTTGTGGATATTACAAAGCACATAAACATTGTTGTACCAACACGGACTCTACTGTAGAGATGACGACCTTGCTGTATCCAGGACCACAGTGACCATCATGCCTACCGGCATCACCTGTGAGCCACGCCCACTGGGGGCGTTTTTTCAACAAATAAAAGTGTTGGGAAAGAAACAGCAAGCTTCCTGTGTGTACTTCTAGCAACCCATGATTACGGGGCGTCCACAGCCTCGAAACGCGTCGGGCATGGTGCGAAACAGAGGGGGACCTGAAAGGCAGACAGCGTGAGGCTGAAAAACCGGATGGTGAGGTCAGCGCGGTGAGCCCTCTGCAAGCTCAAGGGCATTTGTATCACGAATACACGACGCGGCAGCTCTGGCCGTGACAGAGGGGCTCCATCTCCAGCAAGCTTTGAGGGCAGGGAGAGGCTTTGGAGAGAAACGACTTCACTCATGAGAAGCAGCGCGGACCTGCATTGAACGTCTTGCCTGACAGATGAACCCATCCCACTTGTGGATATTACAAAGCACATAAACATTGTTGTACCAACACGGACTCTACTGTAGAGATGACGACCTTGCTGTATCCAGGACCACAGTGACCATCATGCCTACCGGCATCACCTGTGAGCCACGCCCACTGGGGGCGTTTTTTCAACAAATAAAAGTGTTGGGAAAGAAACAGCAAGCTTCCTGTGTGTACTTCTAGCAACCCATGATTACGGGGCGTCCACAGCCTCGAAACGCGTCGGGCATGGTGCGAAACAGAGGGGGACCTGAAAGGCAGACAGCGTGAGGCTGAAAAACCGGATGGTGAGGTCAGCGCGGTGAGCCCTCTGCAAGCTCAAGGGCATTTGTATCACGAATACACGATGCGGCAGCTCTGGCCGTGACAGAGGGGCTCCATCTCCAGCAAGCTTTGAGGGCAGGGAGAGGCTTTGGAGAGAAACGACTTCACTCATGAGAAGCAGCGCGGACCTGCATTGAACGTCTTGCCTGACAGATGAACCCATCCCACTTGTGGATATTACAAAGCACATAAACATTGTTGTACCAACACGGACTCTACTGTAGAGATGACGACCTTGCTGTATCCAGGACCACAGTGACCATCATGCCTACCGGCATCACCTGTGAGCCACGCCCACTGGGGGCGTTTTTTCAACAAATAAAAGTGTTGGGAAAGAAACAGCAAGCTTCCTGTGTGTACTTCTAGCAACCCATGATTACGGGGCGTCCACAGCCTCGAAACGCGTCGGGCATGGTGCGAAACAGAGGGGGACCTGAAAGGCAGACAGCGTGAGGCTGAAAAACCGGATGGTGAGGTCAGCGCGGTGAGCCCTCTGCAAGCTCAAGGGCATTTGTATCACGAATACACGACGCGGCAGCTCTGGCCGTGACAGAGGGGCTCCATCTCCAGCAAGCTTTGAGGGCAGGGAGAGGCTTTGGAGAGAAACGACTTCACTCATGAGAAGCAGCGCGGACCTGCATTGAACGTCTTGCCTGACAGATGAACCCATCCCACTTGTGGATATTACAAAGCACATAAACATTGTTGTACCAACACGGACTCTACTGTAGAGATGACGACCTTGCTGTATCCAGGACCACAGTGACCATCATGCCTACCGGCATCACCTGTGAGCCACGCCCACTGGGGGCGTTTTTTCAACAAATAAAAGTGTTGGGAAAGAAACAGCAAGCTTCCTGTGTGTACTTCTAGCAACCCATGATTACGGGGCGTCCACAGCCTCGAAACGCGTCGGGCATGGTGCGAAACAGAGGGGGACCTGAAAGGCAGACAGCGTGAGGCTGAAAAACCGGATGGTGAGGTCAGCGCGGTGAGCCCTCTGCAAGCTCAAGGGCATTTGTATCACGAATATATATATATATATATATATATATATATATATCTTGCACGCAATCTTGTATATGGTGTGTAAAAAATAAAAAGTTTGTGAAAACGTACTTGCTGCTGCTGTGCCGTGACTTCTGCCAGAAGGGAACTGGAGGGCTAGAAGATTCAAAGTAATATATATATATATATATATATATATATATATATATATATATATATATATATATATATATATATATATATATATATATATATATATATATATAAATACAAACAGGAAGGGTCCTTCCGAGCTCCTTACTCCCTAAGTCGGGTGGCGCATAAATTCGGCGGACCTTACAGCCGAAAATGTAAATGAATCCACAAGTTGCTCGTAAGCAGGACGCGCACTCAGGAATTTGCAGCAAATTTTCTTTTATTCCAAGATTACGCTTTTTTCTTTTTTTTTCAGCAAACTTTCTTTTATTCCAAGATTACGCTACGCGTTTCGACACAAACTGTGCCTTGATCACACGTTTACCATACTGCCAAAGTTGACATGTTAAATACAAAAATAATAAACATCAATGAGGTCAAGGGAAAGGTCATGTGACATTCAACAGTAAAATACTCCGCCATCTTGGACTAGTATATTTATACAGGAACGACGGTGTTTATCATTCACTGTAAATAAATCATAGTCTTAGCATGCGGTAAATGTCTAAAGAAATAATAATTTTCTCATAGTAAATAAATCAACATGCATTTTGTTTATAAAACCTCAAAATGAGAAACAGATGCAAGTGCAACCCGATTAACTGTAGATACCATCGTTCTGATATGAGTGTTTGCATTCAATTTATCTCGGTCAAGTGCCCCCGATATAAACACTCAAAACTCGAAATTATCTATATATTCAGTCTAGTGCAGACACAGTCTGCAGGCCAATTAATGCATACCCCAGGAAGCTCCAAATATTAAATAAAACATCAGAGATGTCTATCAGTTAGATTCTCCCTAGGGCACCCAGTCTACGAATATGGCCACAAACAAGTCCATTGTTAGGAAAATTTTCTAAAAAAGTGAAGCCCAAGAAACCTCATATCCTAAAGGAATTTTGTGTGTAACATGCCGGGATTGGTCAGATACCAGTGCAGAAAAGTGATGTTTCTTATCTCACAAAAGTGAAATGGTGTCTTCCATCCAAATGAAGAAAAGGGTAGGGAAACCATGCAGTGTAGGTGAAAAAAAGGGAATTCTCCCTTCCTTTCCTCCTGAAAGAAACATAGAAAAACATAGATTTAAAATATTTACAAATAATTATTACAATAAAAATATTAATGTTATGCACAGATTAGCAGCGCTATTTCATAAACAATGATGCAAACAAATTACTGTGCCTACATCATGGTGATACTATTCTACAGACTTCCTACTTGACAGATTTTTTACAAATAATTCCATACATTATTCCTCATGGAGGTAAGTTGCAAGTTCCTCGTCTAGGTTGTGTCCTCCAGGGAATATAGTTTCAAGCTCCATAATCCATCTGGATTCTCTTTTTCAAAGGGCAAGTTCACGGTTGCCCCCCCGTCTCCCTATGTGGACTTGTTCGACTGCAAAGTATCTGAGGAGAGCGGTATTTGATTGATGGAACTCATGGAAGTGTCTTGCAATGGGGTACCGACTATCTACATGTGTAATGGCTCTAAGATGTTCTTGTATGCGTTTTTTAACCATGCAGATAGTACTACCCACATATCTATGTTTGCATGGACACTCAAGGACGTAGATGACATAGTTAGTGTTACATGTCAAAAACTGCTTTATTTTTCTACGTTCCGGATTCCCAGGGATTTTAACTTCCTTAACCATGAAACTAGCTTTGCACGCCCTGCAGTGTCCACAAGGATAGAAGCCTTTAAGACCTTGTATGTGCTCTTTTTTTTCGGATATGTCTCCCTTTATCAGAATGTCTCTCAAGTTTCTACCTCTTCTATAGGTAATTTGAGGTCTTCCTTTAAGGATTTTCCAGTTGTTAGCAAGAATGTTTGGTATTTTGCCTGATTTCTGATTGTAGGTGGTAATGACTCTGGTAGTAGTATTGTCAGAGTCAATATGGGGTTTAGGAATGAGAATTTCAGATCTTTTAACATTTGTAACTTTGTTTACAGCTTTCCTCAGGACCCATTCGGGGTAGCCCCTTTCTCTAAATCTTGCTAGCATGGTTTCCTGTTCAATAACGAAACCTTTATCACTGCTGCAGTTCCTTCTAGCCCTCAGTAGCTCACCATATGGAATACTCCATTTAAGTGGTTCAGGATGAGCACTGAGGGCATGAAGTAGGCTATTCCCGGCAGTGTCTTTTCTGTGAAGTTTGGAAACTAAGTTACCATTGAAATCTTCAATTTCAGTATCCAGATATTCTATACACTTGTTACTGATGTTATATGTAAGGTGTATATTGTACCCATTGGTATTCAGTTACTCAATGAACCTTATTGCTTCCTCTTCTGTCCCTAGCCAAACAACAAACAGATTGTCAATGTATCTGATCCAAGTTTCAACTCTAGAAAAATCATACATGAGATTAACATCCCTTCTGATTTCCTTTTCCCACTTCCCCAAGAAGAGATTCGCAAAACTAGGAGCAAATGCTGAACCCATGGCCGCGCCACAAACTTGTTTGTACATAGCTCCATCGAACATAAAGATAGTTTTTCTCAGACACAATTTCATCATTTCTATGAGCATACATGTGTGGTCTGTAAGGCATATTTCCCTATTCTTAAGGAAATAGTAACTGGATTCCATTCCCTGAATATGATCGATGATGGTGTACAGGGCGTTAACGTCCATTGTAATGAGCAGAGATACCTCCACCCATTTGATGTTGTCTATTTTGTTCAAAAAGTCTGTAGTATCTCTGATATATGAGGGTAGTGAACAGACAAAATCCCTCAGGAAATGATCGATGTAAATTGATAGATTTTCATTCATACTACCGATGGATGAAATAATAGGTCTACCCGGTGGATCACTGGGGTTTTTATGGACCTTTGGTAGAAGGTAGGAAATGGACAGTTTCGGATAATCTTTCTTAAGGAAGCAAAATTCATGCCATGAGAGTAAGCCTTCTGTACGCCATTCATTAAGCTTATCCCATGTCTCTATATTGCTTTCGTTGTATTCCCCCATGTTACATTTGCAATAGAAATTACTTCCATCCAGCTGTAATCTTGGAATAAAAGAAAGTTTGCTGCAAATTCCTGAGTGCGTGTCCTGCTTACGAGCAACTTGTGGATTCATATATATATATATATATATATATATATATATATATATATATATATATATCCAAGCTACGAACATCCCAGGATCCTTAGTCCATAAAGAAAGTAGCACACGCAGGGGGTAGTTCCACAAAAAGATTTATTACGGGAACTGACAGCAACGACGCGTTTCGCCTTAGGGCTTTTTCAGACGCATTTCGCCTTAGGGCTTTTCCAAATTGTGCAGAGAGCCGAGGCGCACGTCTGCTTAAAAAGACGTCATTCAATGTAAGCAAAAGCAAAGTAGGACTGTGATATCAGTAACACACATAGCCGCCATCAGGACGATGTGAAATACTACGTAGTGTTCGTATATGCCACTATAGCCTTTGCCATGTGCCTTTGCTAGGTCTCAATATATGTGCTTCAGTGGATTTTGAGAAATTAACGTTTAAAAAAAGATATATATCTGTAAGCGCGCTCTGGGCAGCGCTCCGGTTCGCGGACTTTACGCGTAACGGAACTTCGCGAAGCGAAGCTGATTGGCTCTCCGGTGTCTGTCAACATTCTAAACAGTCCGGAGCGGCCGCCATCTTGTCTCTCGGTAGGATCGAGAGACAAGAGGAGGCCAAAACAAAGGGGGAAATGACCATAAGGGGGCATAGTAGATCCTCCCTGACCCCCTAGGTTTAATGTGGAGGCTTTAAAAGGGCCCCGCGGGGCAAAAACAAATACATTTTTTTTTGTTTTTTTTGCGTGGGTAGCGCCCGGTTCGCGAACCGGGAAGCGTTCTGGGCAGCGTACTATAAGGAAAAAAGAATGATAGACTTTTCAAATACTGTATGTTAATTGATTGTTGGTTTTGTTGATTATTTTTTAATTTTTTTTATTTTTTTTATTTTTTAAGCAATTATTTATTATTGTGATTGTGTTTGAAAATTTAATAACATTTCTAACATTTAACTAGTTTATGAATTACATATAAAAATGATTAAAGACTCAAACAATTTTTTAATATTACATACAATTTTATTTTTCGGATTGTTTTTCAAAATTTAATAGAACGTCTAGCATTTGACTGTCCGATATGTCCTCTTGTTGAGTGAACATAAGTTCCCACATTTGACCGTCATCATAATGAAGTAAATGATCCACAGATTCTACACATTGAACTAATTCATGGTCCCGTGATTCATCCATGAAATCTGAGTCATCATTGTCCTCAATATCTTTTTCTGTGTTGTTCTCCAGAACAATTTCAAAGGAAACATTCTGCTCACCTTCCATTTTATTGCTGTAATTTGCATAAAAAATAAATATATCAGTAGAGATAGGGCACTGTTGGGTTTAAGTTCAGACAGGTACTTGTGAGTTTATAACAGAGAAGTAATCTATGGGCACTGTATGGTTTCAGGCGTGAAGTAGTACTATTAAAAAGTGCCTGTGAAGAAGCCTAAGTAAATTCATAATTATACCACAGAAACCTAAATCAATCCATAATTATAATAAAGAAGCCTTTCTCAATGTCTAACTCTTACAGAGGGATAGTATATAACTATCTGAAAATGTTTTCAAATTTATAAAATAATATCTCACCTTCTAAAAAGAAGTTTAAGTTGTGAGTGAAAATGATCTTGCAATGTAGTTCAGGAAGTAGTAGTCAAAATGGCTGTGTTTCTCTCTCTTCCTTTATATATATTCAGGTACATAGCCAATCAAATGTCAGGTAAAAAAAGTAGAAAATGAAAGTAACATTTTAATTGGTTGTCAATTCCAACACTTCAGATGTGTTTTGTGAAGTAATTGACCTCAGGGTATTTAGAGAGGTCTACAGGCTAAATGGTTAAATGGAATTTCAATCAAATTTGTGAAAATGGTAGGCATTGGTATGTAGTATGAGCTAATCTATATTTGGTGAAATTGTCTCCAGTCGCTTTTCTGTAAACTACTTTCCCACCTTTTTTGATGGTGCGCTTCCCAGGGAGCGACCCGGTACGCGAACTGGTGAGCGCCCCGGTTCGCGAACCTTAAGCGTTACGGGAGTCCACCATTTTGTGTTTCGGTCGAATTAAGATACAAGATGGAGGGCAAATAATGTTCAGAATGGGTAGAAGGGGGCACGGTAGACTTATCTTGACCCCCTAGGTTTTCTGAGGGTGGCTGAGGAGGCCCATATGTGCGGAAATTTTTATTTATTTTTTAAATTTAGCGAGGTTAGCTCCCGGTTCGCGTACCGGGTAGCGCCCCAGGGAGCGTACTTTGTTGAAAATTAGTGAAAAATGTTAGAGTAAAATAATAATTGTGAGTGATCAGATGTAGGGTAGCTCTGAGAAGAGCTTTTGGGTTTATGGTACATTTAGGTACTTATAAGTAGGTACCAATGCACAGTCTTAAATTCAGAATGAAAATTCTGTTGCCCTCATCTGAGAAGTGAACTCCATCTCCTCTGTAGATATCTTGCATGTAGTAACGCAAGTTATTGTTGTACAGGGAGCCCATTCCATGGTCTCTCATGTAAGCTGAAACAGATTTGTTTACATGCTTCCTCGACTTCTCAATTTGTGGACAAAATTGGTTTGACCACCTCCATTTCTGTCTTTGGCATGTATTTGAATATACCAAGGCAGTCTGAGGAAAAAGTGCCATCAATTGCTCAAAGGTGTCCTTTAAAAGCATTTCCAGACCTACCCCAGTCAAAGTGCCCAAATCATTACCTCCACAGTGCACAATTAACAGGTCAGGTTTTGGCAAATGCATAAAGGTTTTCACCAATGGTATCAATTGGTGACATTTTAATCCTCTGTGGCCAAACCACTTAATTTCCACATCTTGTAAATTGAGGTTAGGTAAATTCCTGTTCTCAGCATACCTCTGAGCCCAGTAGATGTAACTATGTCCAACAATCCAGACAGAAAACATGGTGAGAGAAGGTTCTCCTGCAGTCAGATGAAGTGTGGCAATGAAATGGCAGTTGAAAAAATAAGAGTTTAAAATGAAAAAAACTGTGGAGTTTCTGTGTTAATGAAGCAGTAACAGTGATTGGTGGATTTTGATTGCTGAAAACAGAAAGTTAGGGTGCATGGATGAGTTGTTTGAAAGATGTATTTTGAGTGGTCAAGAAAAAATCATTAAATGAAAGAATGCACTGGATATGACGTGCACTGAGAGTTCAGAGTTCAATTGCAACATTGTTGTGTGAACTTGCAAACACCAGAGGTCTTCCAAGAGGTGGTTGCCATGCAGAAAAGGCATGAAATGGCAGAGGGGGGAAGGGTTTTCATTTGAAAAAAAGTGAGGGAAGAGTTTTGATTGGGTGACATGAGAGATATGTGTGAAGAATTACAGCATTTCTGTGCTTTTGATAGCTGCAGACTCTGGAGTGCATACCTTTTGCTCTGCTGAAGACAAATTGGTGTGTTTCTGAGACTGTTTTGAAACTCAAAGTATTTGCTAAGGTGAGAAAAGATTTCTTTAATTTAGATAGAGAATAGTGTGCTTTAAGGAGAAAATTATGAAGAAAGTTGTGTTCTTCAAATGTTGCTTTGTCTCAAGTGTTTTACAAATAGATTTTGTTTCTTTGAGAAAATGTAATTGGAGAAAATGTGAAGTATTAGTACTGACAGGGTGTTATTGTGCATAGGAGCTGTGGAGTCTTTTCAAATTATGATTTGAAAATCGTTTTTGAGGAAAATGAATGGTTATAATATTTATGACAAGGACATAATGGTGTATGCTTCATTATAAGGCAATTGAGTGTCTCTGATGTTATTTTTCCCATTTTAATGTAAGACCTTTCTCTGTGGAGCAAATTGCTTGTAAATATGCTCCCACCTGTGCATGGCAAATTTAGATTTTGAATGTTTGTGTTACATAGCTATGTTAAAAGTGACCCAACCATGCTGCAAAGGCAATCAAAAAACGCTTTTATGTGTCTTAAGGACATTTTAAGTCATTTCCCTATGTGCAGTGTTTTCAAATTATGATTTGAAAATCGTTTTTGGGGAAAAGGAATGGTTTGTAAATTTATGACAAGGATATAATGGTGTATGCTTCTTTATAAGGCATTTCAGTGTCTCTGATGTCATTTTTCCCATATTACATTAAAAGACCTTTCCCCGTGGGGCACATTCCTTGTAAATATGCTCCCACCTGTGCATGGCAAATTGAGATTTTGAATGTTTGTGTTACATAGCTATGTTAAAAGTGACCCAACCATGCTGGAAAGGCAATCAAAAAACGCTTTCATGTGTCTTAAGGACATTTTAAGTCATTTCCCTATGTGCAGTGTTTTCAAATTATGATTTGAAAATCGTTTTTGGGGAAAAGGAATGGTTTGTAAATTTATGACAAGGATATAATGGTGTATGCTTCTTTATAAGGCATTTCAGTGTCTCTGATGTCATTTTTCCCATATTACATTAAAAGACTTTTCCCCGTGGGGCACATTCCTTGTAAATATGGTCCCACCTGTGCATGGTAAATTTAGATTTTGACTGTTTGAGTTACATAGCCATGTTAAAAGTGACCCAAAAACTTGCAAAGGCTTTAAAAAAACACTTTCATGTGTCTTAAGGACATTTTAAGTCATTTCCCCCCGGGTGCAGTGTTTTCAAATTATGACTTGAAAATCATTTTTGACGTAAAGGAATGTTGTTAAAATTTATGTGCGCCATATGCCCCCAAATTTCTTTTTCAGGGGTGCAGCAGGGTGTTCTTGAGACACCCCTGCACCTTTGGAAAAATTCCTAATTTGCGATGAGCTAATTGCTAATCGCAAATTGCACCTTCATTCCTATGGGCCTCCTGGCCCATGGAAATGAATGGGTAATTTGCAATTAGCAATTTGCTCATTGCAAATTAGGAATGGTAAAGAATCGCTATTTATTCCTTAAAATTCGCTATTTAGGAAATGCAAAATAGTTTGATGATACATATGGCGGTTCATCTCTAACAAGATAAGAAGCTTAGGGATAGATTTATGATGACTGGCGCAATGAGGTGGACATCACTTACTTCATTGGTAGGCCTTTACATGTATTATCTCCTCTGTATTCTTCAACAAGCGTAACTTTGATCTGCAACCCTGAGTAGGCCTCACCTTAAACAAACCTCTGGATAGGCCACACCTTATCGTCATCCTGAATTAATCATTTAAAATGCTAGGGACAGATTTATGATAGGTGTATGCCTCTTTTGCGCCACTGTGCGTCACTTTTGTGATGCAGCGGCGGTGCAAAAGATTTGCTATGAGGCGACAAAATTACAAATTGATGCATTTAGGCAGATGTGTCATGGTGTAAAAAACACCGTGCCACATGAAACTGATGCAGCAGTGATGCAAAAGATGCACCATGTTGCAAGACAGGCCTCACTTGGGGCCATATGTATGAAGCTAATTAGCATTTGCAAAGGTCGAAGTTCTGTGAATTTTGGCCTTTGCGAATGCTAATTAGACAAATGGTATGTATCAAACAAGTTTGATGCAAAATAAGGAATAGCAAAATTTGCTATTCTTTATTTTGCGATTGCACTGAAGGATTTGCAAATTTTGTGATTTCTTAAATGCAATGTATCAAACAAAAAATATGCAAAAAATGCCATTAAGGATTTGCAAATTACCACCAACTTCTAGTTGGTGGTATTTTGCGAATTCTTTTCAAAAAGCTTTTTTTCCAAAAAACAAAAGGTGCCATATGACTCCCATACATGCCCTTAGGGCATGTATGTGCGCAATATGCCCCCAAATTTCTTTTTCAGGGGGTGCAGCAGGGTGTTCTTGAGACACCCATGCACCCTTGGAAAAATTCCTAATTTGCGATGAGCTAATTGCTAATCGCAAATTGCACCTTCATTCCTATGGGCCTCCTGGCCCATGGAAATGAATGAGTAATTTGCAATTAGCAATTTGCTCATTGCAAATTAGGAATGGTAAAGAATCGCTATTTATTCCTTAAAATTCGCTATTTAGGAAATGCAAAATAGTTTGATGATACATATGGCAGTTCATCTCTAACAAGATAAGAAGCATAGGGATAGATTTATGATGACTGGCACAATGAAGTGGACATTACTTACTTCATTGGTAGGCCTTTACATGTATTATCTCCTCTGTATTGTTCATCAAGTGTAACTTTGATTTGAAATTCTGAGTAGGCCTCACCTTAAACAAACCTCTGGATAGGCCACACCTTATCGTCATCCTGAATTAATCATTTAAAATGCTAGGGTCAGATTTATGATAGGTGTATGCCTCTTTTGCGACACTGTGCGTCACTTTTCTGATGCAGCGGCGGTGCAAAAGATTTCCTATGAGGCGACAAAATTACAAATTGATGCATTTAGGCAGATGTGTCATGGTGTAAAAAAAACGTGCCACATGAAACCGATGCAGCAGTGATGCAAAAGATGCACCATGTTGCAAGACAGGCCTCACTTGGGGCTATATGTATCAAGCTAATTAGCATTCGCAAAGGCCTAAATTCTGCGAATTTCAGCCTTTGCGAATGCTAATTAGACAAATGGTATGTATCAAACAAGTTTGATGCAAAATAAGGAATAGCAAAATTTGCTATTCCTTATTTTGCGATTGCACTGAAGGATTTGCAAATTTTGCGATTCTTTAAATGCAATGTATCAAACAAAAAATATGCAAAAAATGCCATTAAGGATTTGCAAATTACCACCAACTTCTAGTTGGTGTTAATTTGCGAATTCTTTTCAAAAAGCTTTTTTTCCAAAAAACAAAAGGTGACATATGACGCCCATACATGCCCTTAGGGCATGTATGTGCGCCATATGCCCCCAAATTTCTTTTTCAGGGGTGCAGCAGGGTGTTCTTGAGACACCCCTGCACCCTTGGAAAAATTCCTAATTTGCGATGAGCTAATTGCTAATCGCAAATTGCACCTTCATTCCTATGGGCCTCCTGGCCCATGCAAATGAATGGGTAATTTGCAATTAGCAATTTGCTCATTGCAAATTAGGAATGGTAAAGAATCGCTATTTATTCCTTAAAATTCGCTATTTAGGAAATGCAAAATAGTTTGATGATACATATGGCGGTTCATCTGTAACAAGATAAGAAGCTTAGGGATACATTTATGATGACTGGCGCAATAAAGTGGACATTACTTACTTCATTGGTAGGCCTTTACATGTATTATCTCCTCTGTATTCTTCATCAAGCGTAACTTTAATCTGCAATCCTGAGTAGGCCTCACCTTAAACAAACCTCTGGATAGGCCACACCTTATCGTCATCCTGAATTAATCATTTAAAATGCTAGGGACAGATTTATGATAGGTGTATGCCTCTTTTGCGCCACTGTGCGTCACTTTTGTGATGCAGCGGTGGTGCAAAAGATTTGCCATGAGGCGACAAAATTACAAATTGATGCATTTAGGCAGATGTGTCATGGTGTAAAAAAAACGTGCCACATGAAACCGATGCAGCAGTGATGCAAAAGATGCACCATGTTGCAAGACAGGCCTCACTTGGGGCCATATGTATCAAGCTAATTACCATTCGGAAAGGTCAAAATTCTGCGAATTTCGGCCTTTGCGATTGCTAATTAGACAAATGGTATGTATCAAACAAGTTTGATGCAAAATAAGGAATAGCAAAATTTGCTATTACTTATTTTGCGAATGCACTGAAGGATTTGCAAATTTTGCGATTCCTTAAATGCAATGTATCAAACAAAAAATATGCAAAAAATGCCATTAAGGATTTGCAAACTACCACCAACTTCTAGTTGGTGGTAATTTGCGAATTCTTTTCAAAAAGCTTTTTTTCCAAAAAACAAAAGGTGCCATATGACGCCCATACATGCCCTTAGGGCATATATGTGCGCCATATGCCCCCAAATTTCTTTTTCAGGGGTGCAGCAGGGTGTTCTTGAGACACCCCTGCACCTTTGGAAAAATTCCTAATTTGCGATGAGCTAATTGCTAATCGCAAATTGCACCTTCATTCCTATGGGCCTCCTGGCCCATGGAAATGAATGGGTAATTTGCAATTAGCAATTTGCTCATCGCAAATTAGGAATGGTAAAGAATCGCTATTTATCCCTTAAAATTCGCTATTTAGGAAATGCAAAATAGTTTGATGATACATATGGCGGTTCATCTCTAACAAGATAAGAAGCTTAGGGATAGATTTATGATGACTGGCGCATCACCAGGGATGTGTCAGTCATCCTGCGCCACTGTTCCGCCACCCATGGTGTGCTGCATTTACAATGCGGCGCAGCATGGGGCAAAATTGGCACAGATGCGTGACGCATCTGTGCCGTAAAGGTGGCGCATTGCTGGAGTTGTATCGCAAGTGCGATGCAGCTCCAGCAAGGCTCAGGGGTGCCCCATCTCCACAATGTTGTGTCAAGACCTATGCCTGCTTAAAGCAGGCGCAGGGTTTTGACGCAGCTTTTTCCTATCTGATTGTAAATGCGGCACACCATGGGTGGCAGAGCAGTAGTGCACGTTAACTGGTGCATGTCTGGGGATGTGCCATTTAACATAAATCTGCCCCTTTACATTTAAGTATGTGCAGGGGACACAGAGTCGGTGAGGCTTATCCAAGGTTAAGAAGAGATGAGTCCTGTTCACTGAAAAATTAGACATAGGCTTCACCTGCTCAGCATCGCTGGACATGGCTAAATAATAGCTGCAAAATGTTACTCTTGTTAAACAATTTTACTATTATAATCTCTGAGATTTGTCTCTTACTCTGCAACATCTCATTGTTGTTATCTTTCTTTAAAGATAAAGACAACATCAACATGAGCGACAATCAGCAATCAGTTGATTTCGACCTCATCATTGAACTCGTAATTGAAACATCAGTGGATGTTGATCCCTTGGATGATTTAAATCCTGAGGATGAAGAAGAACGTGATGAGGATGCAGATTTGTCCGAATTATATGACATAGGGTGGGAAGCTGACCTGCTTGAGCCTATGGAACTATAAACATTTATTTTTAAAATTTACAATAAATGAAAAGTAAAAATGTAAACTGTTTAATTTTAAATTAAACACACCTTCAAAAACAGGTTATGTGTAGTGTCTTCAATAAAATATTAAAATATGCTCATAAAATTAGATCAGATTCCCATATAAAACAGGACAGGTAAATGAAGAAGAATTCCATTTCTTTTCTGCTATTTCTGTATTCTAAATTTGCCAAAGCACTAAAAAATAGTATATGTAAAAATGTTAAGTAGTGTGTTAAGTTTTTGTTGACTGTTATTGATTTACTGTTTGGTAATAGTGGTTAATAACATTTTTTATTATATTTTACCACAGATTCAACTGCAGATAATTTCAAATTTTGAGAATG
The DNA here is from genome assembly GCF_964261635.1 of Lissotriton helveticus. Classification (NCBI taxonomy): domain Eukaryota; kingdom Metazoa; phylum Chordata; class Amphibia; order Caudata; family Salamandridae; genus Lissotriton; species Lissotriton helveticus. Next base: position 639,813,276 of record NC_136071.1, on the reverse strand, counting down.
CCAACTAAGGAGAGAATGAGAAAGGCTACAAAACGTCAAAGACAGCAGGTCCATCATTTACAGCAGCAGTCCTCTACAAAAAAAAATCATCAAGTCACCAAGAAAGCACCGGGTAAGAGTACAAAAACATTCATAAGAAATATTTGTAGTAAAAAAAATATTACTACAGAAAATGTTTCAGTCCAGAAAAAGAGAAGCAATTCAAATGGAAAGGAAAGGCCAATCAAAAATGTTACTGCTAGAGCAAGAGATAACTCTGTGCATGATAGTAGAAGGAAACAACAGTTTAGGGACATTCGTAAACGAATGTTCCGCAACAGGATAATTGGCAATTTGTTAAAAAATATTAAGAAAGGTCAACAGAAAGTGCTTTTTTATAAGAGAAAAAAAAAAGTTGAGAAAGTTATTGATCAGGCATTTGAAATTAAACGTAAGTTATTTATTTTGATAATCAATAGAATTAGGAAGCTAAACAAGGCAATTTATGATTTCAAAAGAAATAGTAGATGGAAGAGAATAGTTAATCGTAGTAATTTTTGTGAAGTTTTTTCTGGAGAATGGATGCATAGTTCAAGCTGTGAGGCATTTTTTAATGAGGAGAGTTATTTCCAGGATAATGATTTGGTGCATGCAGTTGACACCAGTGGTCGTGCTTATGAAGTGAAAGATGGTTGTCCAGTTGAAAAAGAAAAACTTGTGACAACAGAGGCAGAAGAGGTGTTAGGTAATGAGGTTTTAGGAAGACGTGCTAAGGGTCCTGTGTACACCTGGAAGTGTAGTAGTATTTGCAGTGTGCGACAGGATTCCATCAATTTGCTTTGTGATTTTGTACGGTCATTTAATAAGAAAAGTTTGAAGCAGAAAATGAGGTTGTTGAAAGAATTAGATCCTTGCAGAGTGAGAGAAGTGACAGGTTTGCATGGTCATTCACTGGCTTGTCTTTCCAGGAGAGTATGCCAGAGTGTTTTTCATCATTTCAGGATGCTAGCAGTGCATCATAATAAAGTGAGGAAATTAGTTAGAATGTTGTATTATGCTAAGAGTCCAGCAATTATGCTTAAACAATTATGCGCTGCTCTTTTGCATGGTTCTGAAATAGATGTGAAGAATATATGTGAAGAAATTGAGTTTTGTTACTTTGGAAGTAAAGAGGAGAATGTTGAAATTGACCAAGAAGAAGTGGGTAATGTGGAAGATAGTGTACAGGTTTCCAGTACAGATAATTTCCAGAGGGAAATTGCGACGTTTCAGGTCAAATCAAGTGAGAGGCCAAATTTCACTTGTGTGTGTTGTCGACGCACTTATTATAAGAATCAGACTAAGTTAGTGGATTTATATGCAAAAAGTGAAAGGGAAAATAATAGTGAATGGAAGGATTTCACAACATACTTGATGGTAGAAAATTGTTTTGATTTGGGATTGGATCAACGTGTGTGTACTTATTGTTGTTGCAAATTAAATCAAAACCAGATGCCTGCTAGAGCAGTTCATAATAATCTGGAATTGGTTGAGATTCCTTCTGAATTGAAGGATTTAAATACTTATGAATCTATTTTGATTCAAAGTATCCATCCCTTTCAGGCTATTGTAAGAATGGAGCCAAAGACAGGGAAATTGCCTCCATCAGATTTACAGAGAGGATTAAAGGGAAGAGTTGTTTATTTGCCTTTAGATTTGAAGAAAAACATTAACACAATTGGAGTAGAAAAAGTGGAAGAGGAACCTCTGGTTATCTTAGTTAATGGGGTTCCGACAAAGAATAAGAAAATATGGCAAGATTTAGTGGATGTTAGGAAAGTTAAAAAGGCAACATTGTATTTGAAAAAAAATAATAAATACTATAAGAATGTATATGTTGCAGAAGAGGAAGTAAGTGAGGAAGAGGATAGCGATTAGAACCCTCTACTAGTGAAGAAATATATGAACATTATAGTGTTCATCCTTTGCATTCCAAGGAAGTCATGGGGAATGCTATTGAGTTGTTTCAAATGAAACAAGCCAAAGGGAGTCCCATTAGTGTTTGGGAGGAAAGTTTGGAAGCTCGGTGTTTCCCACAGCTTTTTCCAACAGGTCAGGGAGGAAGATATGATGAGCGACCTCATCAAATTCCTGCTTCTGAATACCGGACTTTGCGATTGTATGCAGGAGATGCTAGGTTTCGACAATGCATTCCCTATTTGTTTCATCTCCTGTTTGAAAGCGATCTGTCTGGACTGTCATATGCAGTGAACCACATCTTGAAAAGTGGTATACACATGCAAAACATCTCGGCAAGTGACTTTATGGATAAAGTCAATGTCCAAGACAGTATTTTGGATTCTCACCTGATTAATCTCATGGCGTGTCAGCGTGGTACTAATGAGTACTGGTACCGTCGTCATGGTGATTTAAAATGTATGCTGAGGAACTTAGGAACTCCCACATGGTTCCTCACTCTGAGCTGTGCCGAGTATGGCTGGGAAGACTTACTTGAATTTCTACGAGAGGCAAATGCTAACGTAGAAAACATCGAATTCAAGACACCCGGAGAACTGTGCTCTTTGGATCCAGTCAATGTATGTAGGTACTTCAATCATAGATTTGAAGCTATGATGTCTTTCATCATGAATAAGAAGAATCCACCTCTTGGAGAGGTGTTGGATTTCTTCTGGAGAAAGGAGTACCAAGCAAGAGGTGCTCCTCATATACATCTGTTGCTGTGGATCAAGGATGCACCTAAATTTGGAACGGATCCAGAAGACTCAGTGATGAGTTTTATACAAGAGTATTCTACGTGTGCTGTTCCAAACGCAAAGGAGAAGAAAAGCCTAAGAGAAAAAGTTCTGCGTTTCCAAAGCCATCGATGTGGAAAGTACTGTCGTCGTAAATTCCGAAACAAGGACAAGTTCTACACCAAATGTCGTTTCGGCTTTCCACGACCGGTGATTTCTAAAGGAAGAGTAAACAGTTTGATGTCTTCGCTGCGACATAATGTGATGAAGAAATCACCTAAAAACACATACAATTTGAAGAGGAACGAAGAGTCCAAGTACATCAACGACTACAACCCGGTGATTTTGTCCATGTGGAATGCTAACATGGATATACAGTTTGTGGCTGATAACTGTATGGCTGTGGCTCGGTATGTGACGTCTTACATCACCAAAAAAGAGAAGACAGAATTGAAGGATATGTGGGAGGACATTTCCCATGAAAAGAGCCTCAGCAAGAAGTTGTACAGTTTCAGTCTGAAGATGTTGTCGCATCGAGAAATTGGAGCGTACGAATGTTCTGACCGGTTGTCTTCAGCAAGTCTCTATGCCAAGTCCAGGAGTATCATTTGGGCGAGTCTTGGTCTTGCTGCAACGCGTAATCGAGTTCTCAAACCTGTGCAGGAAATTGAGTATTTGGCGGAAAAGGAGCCAAACAGTACCGACATTTTGAAGACCAACATGTTGGATACATATTATCCAAATCGAAGCATTCACCTCGAGAATGTTTGTTTATATGAGGTTCTTCAAAATTACATATTCAAGAGGAACATCAAAGAAGATACTGAGAAAGGAGTGTATGCTGTAATAGGAAGTGAGGGATGTCTGGTCAAGCAAAGAAAATGCCACTTGGTAAACCATCGAAAATTGAGTGGCGAATCTCCTGAAAAAAAGGAGTTTTTCTATTTAGCACATTTGCAACTTTTCAAGCCTTGGCGTGCAGAAGAGGAACTGCTTGTAGATTTTCTCTGTTACGAAGACTCTTTCAATGCCGCCAAGGAGACCATAGAATGTCCTGCTTTTCCCAAATATGTAGAAATGTTGAATGCGGAAATTGAGCAGGAAGCAATGATTGCAGCCGAGATTGCCAGAGACAGTTCTCAGGACAGTCAGAGTTCTGCTTCATTGAGTCAGGATCCACTAGGAGGACCTGTTATCGAAAATGAAGCTGCCACTGCTATGAATGAAGTGGAAAGAGCCATGGCACATGCTCAGGAGGATGCGGTTAACTTAGAAGAGTTGGAAAGACAACTCAACGTTGAGCAGAGGAAAATATATGACGAAGTTACCATGCAAATTGATCATGGATTAAGTCATGACAAGAAAGAGTGCTCATGTACGTCGTTGAAGCCTGTCCGACTGTACGTGAGTGGAGAAGCGGGGACTGGAAAAAGTTTCCTTATTAAAGTAATTTCATGTTATTTGCAGGAAAGGACAGAGTCATCGCTGTCTTGTGTTGTCACCGCTCCAACTGGACTGGCAGCACATAACATTAAAGGGATTACTTTACATCGTTTACTGATGCTGCCAGTGGAGCATGACAACAAATTACAATATCACAAGCTATCTGGAGATGCTTGTTTTGAAGTTTCAAGAATCTTGAGGAAAATGAAACTTCTTATCATTGACGAAGTAAGCATGGTTTCCAATGTCATGCTTGCCTTTGTGCATTTGAGAATGCAAGAAGTTCTCAAAACAGAGTATGATGTGTTATTTGGTGGCAAACACATCATTGTTTTCGGAGATCTTCTGCAGCTGACACCAGTGAAAGGGCAACCTGTGTTCAAAATGCTCACGCATGAAGATACCAGGAAGTGCCTAGGCAGCATTGGCAACGTCAATATATGGTTAAACTTCAATTATGCTGAACTGCATGAAAATATGCGTCAGGCGAAGGATGAAGTTTACAAGACTATTCTACAAGATGTTAGAATTGGAAAAGTGACCGAGCATGGGAAAGAAGCTTTACATGCACGATTACTGTCAAATTTATATCCAGAACAAGATGTTGTGCCTGAGAATATTTTTCAGAAAATTACTGAGAAGAAATCTGGAATATGTTTGATGCCAACTCTTGCAGAATGTGCCAAATTCAACAACAAAATGTTGCATTTAGAAAAGCAAGAGATTGTGAAACTGGAAGCTATTGACAGAGTAGAGCATATGGGATCAACAATTATTTTGTCTGAGAATCTGAAAACAAAATTGGATTCATTAGAGAAGAGTATATCTAAAACTGCAGGTTTTGAAAAGACTCTGAATGTGTGCTTGAACTGCCGTATAATTTTAAGAAGGAATTTACATGTTGAAAGAGGTCTGGTAAATGGATCAATGGGTAATGTTGTTGATTTTGTGAAATACAGAAATAGAGATGGAATTGAATTTTTAAAAATTAAATTTGATGGCATTGAGGAAGTACAGCTAATTGGTCGTTGTTCTGCTAGATTTTTGCTTGTAAAAGACTTATATGTTCGCCGTAAGCAGTTTCCTGTTTGCTTGGCATATGCGGTGACAATCCATAAATCGCAAGGTTTAAGTGTAGACAGTGCATTGGTGAATATTGGCAGTTCTGTGTTCAAGGAGGGTATGGCATATGTGGCATTGTCACGAGTTAGAACTTTATCGGGATTGTACTTGATTGAGTGTGATGTCACAAACATTTGTGCGGATCTAGATTGTGTTAAGGAATACAATAGGTTAAGAAGAGAGTATGCGCCACATTTGCCTCAATATCCTTTGTTTGAGAAACGTGTGGTAGGCCGGAAACGAAGAAATGTGGCCAATACTAGGGAGGTTGTAGCAAAAAGACGAAAAGTCGATGAACCTGAAATTATAAGCAGAAACAAAAAGGATTCTGTTGAAGATGTTGTTGGTTTTCAATTTGAAAACAGTTCTGGTGTCAACTGCTATGCTAATGTAGTGGTTAATGTTTTGTTTTCTCTAGAAAATGTAAAAGAAGAGATTGTGGTCAATTCTGATCAAAGATTTTGCAGTTTGTTAAATTCTGTCTTAGAAAAATGTAGCACTGATAGAACAAACATAGAAAGTGTGTCTGAAATTCGAAATCTGTTAGACAGATGTTCAGGCCAAACACAATTCTCTCAAAATATTCTGCAAGATTGTCAGGAGTTTTTAATGTATATGCTTGATGTATTGCATGCTGAAGGTGTAGATGTAGATCAGCTGTTTGGGCTTTCTTATCAATGGCAGCATGACTGCGAGAACTGTATGGTATCAAGTACTACTAGTGTAGACTCAGAAAGATTTATATATTTAACTTTGCCAGACAGTAAATCAGTCTCCTTTAATAAGCTAGTAAAAGCAGCTGATCACAACATGGAGTGTAGCCAATGTAAATCTGAAATGATGTCCACATTATTTATACAAACATATGGCCAGTATGTCATTTTAATGTTCCAACGATGTAGGCCTGATGGAACAAAATTGACAACTTTAATTAAAAATGTTGTGGCTTCGCAGTTGTCAATATCAGGAAGGACTTTTGTAACTGCAGCAATTATATATCATGACGGTCCTTCAATAACATCAGGACATTACACAGCTTATTTAAAGTCTAGAAATGGCTGGTCATTCTGCAATGATTCTGTTTTAATTTTCAAAAAAAAATTGCCGTATGACCTTAAAAACTCTTACCTGGTGTTTTTAAAACCAAAATTTTAGGGAAAGAATCTCGGGATGTGCTCTGAGGAATTTCAAGAAGTTCTAATGGCTCCTACACGATTTGGCCTTGAGGATAAGTGTAGTTCAGAGACATAACTTCTAACCATAAGACTGGACGTCATGGAGAAATAAGTGCACTTTGAATGAGTTCAGAAAAACTATTTCTTTTTATAAGCTAATTGAAGCAGCCAATCAAAACATAGAGTAGAGGGAATGTAAGTCTGCAATGCTGTCTACTGTTTTACATTGCTTTGTGATTAAAAGTGATGTAGAGAATTAAATAATTGTAGTAGTCATAGAGGTAGTGTAAGTCTGCTTCATAGTAAGCAGTATCAGTGTCATAGGAAATGTAGAACATGACTGAGGAAGAAGGGGAAGATATTACTAGTCCAGGATTGTGAAAATGATCTTCAACATTTTAATTCTGAAAGTTGCGGAAATGCCAAATGACGGGATTGGCTTACAAGAAATCCAAGAGTTATAAATGGCTCTGACAAGATTTGGCCTTGTGGAAACTTGTGGTAGAGAGCAAGAAGTCATTTATTGTATGTAACATGTTTTTCAAAACGATGGAGGTTTTCTTTCAGAAAGTGGCGGGCTGAAAGTAATAACAGCACAACAGAGTGTAAGCTGTTCATAGGACATCCTTTGACGTCATGGAAAGTAAGTTAACTTTAAGGAGTTCTGAATTCTGATTTGTTATGTTGTATGGGTTTTTTAAACACAATCATTTTGATTGTGGTTTTTTTCCCCGCTGTTATATGATGAATACCTTCAAGTCACTGTTTTTAGTGAAATTTGATACATTCTGAGAACAGCAAAAATAAACCATTTAACATGTATAATTAATTCTGTACTGTTTCCATTCATGATGTACATTTAGAACTGTGTAGGAGGGATGGAGAAGGAGAGGCTTCTGTAAGTGTCAAAGTTCTTGCATACAGTGCTCATATTCTACGTAGTCTTTCATATGATAGACTACATTTCCACAATGAGATACCTAAGCAAAGGAAACACAGGTCATATGATTGTGGAATGAGCAAAAAAATGTGCATGTTTTTCAATTATATTACCTGTGTTTCCTAACATTACACACCACATTGTGTAGATGAGGTTTAGGCCTGTTCCTGGAGACAGAGGAGGTCTGACATTTGTTCAAGAGTGCAGTGGACATTAATCACTTCATTGGTAGGCCTCCACATGTATTATGTCCTCTGTTCTCTTCAAACAACTCGAAATTTCATTTGGAACCCTGAGTAGGTCTCACCTCAAACAAACCTCTGGATAGGACACATCTTATTGGCATCCTGAAGCAATCATTTAAAATGTTAGTGTCTTGCGGCACTTTTCTGAGACAACAGCAGTGCAAAAGATGCACCATGTTTTAAGATAGGCCTCACTTCATCTGCATCAAGATACTGTTAGTTTAAAATGTATATCTTTAGGACTGTGTAGGGGGCCTGGAGAAGCAGAAGCTTCTGTCAGTGTCAAAGTTGTTGAAAAACTGTTTGTCCTTCAATCTTTCCCCTTGTCTTTTGTAATTTTTAAATACATGTTTTAATATTTTTCAAATGTCTGTTCTCTCTTTCACAGATTGAAAGTATAAAAACAAAAAGTGAGTAATTTAACGACAATTATAAGGTAAATGTTTTGTATTCTTTTCGTTACATTTCTATCACATTCACCTACTATTAGTTCCACAGCTTTATTTCTTTAACCCTCAGTTTCCTGCCTTTGCTACTTTCCTCATTCCTTTCTCTTTTACCTACTTACTCAACTCCTTCCACTCCTTTTCTCAGTCCCTCTCTTCTCATAGTTCCTCACTCTTGTTCACTCACTCCGTCTCTATTACTCTTAGTGTCTTTGACTGATCACTTTTTCACTACTTGTTCATAATGCTTTCTCTGTGTAGTTGAAGCACACTAAGGGGCATATTATGAACACATCCAATAAAATTATTGCTGTTTTTATTGGCAGAAAACTGGTGCAAAAGTGGTTTTAGCGGCAGTTTTCTGCCGCAAAAGCGGCTTTGGTGACATATTTCTGCCGATAAAAGCTGCAAAACTTTTATTGCCTATGTTGATGATATGGCTCTATGTTATTTACATTTCTTTGCTGTTTCAATTAATCTTTTTCTGTTATTTTTTGTTTTCTGTTTTCTATTTTCTCTCTCTGTTATTCCCCATGTTTTAATCTTATTTTGAACATTCACTCACATTCTCCAAGAAACTCTTCTTTGTTATTGTTCTATTCTCTTTTTTTTCTTTCACTTCCTTGTCTATTTTGTTTTCCACAATTATACCCTCTTCCGTCTTTTCTTCGGTAAATATATCTATTAAACAGTATCTCTGGTTTACTCCCTATAGCTGTCTTTCTTTTAACATCACTCTCTGTTTACTTTCCTTATACTTACTCTTCTTTTTTTTTTTTTTTTTAATTTTGGGTTCGCTCCCGGTTCGCGAACCGGGAAGCGAACTGGGAGCGAACTAAAAGAAATAGAGCTTGCTAGAGTGCTAAACATTCTAGCAATTTTTTTTGAAAGGGGAGGTAGTTCTGAAAAGAACTTTTTTTTTAATGTTTTTGTTGTTTTATATATATTTTTTTTTTGAACATTTTTTTTTTTTTTTTTATTTTTTGAACAATTTTATATTTTTTGGGTTTTTTTTGGGGGGGGGGAAACAACAAAAAACAGGCATTGAAAAGGGCTCAACAGGAGCAAAAAAAAAATTACTGTGTGGGGCGGTTAGGGCAATTATGATTGTTGTAAGCTAGGTTTATTGAATTGATACTCATGTTGCCACATGATATCAATGCACCGCAGTGCAGACAAGTAAACTTCATATGCCCAAAATTATCCTGGATGTTTGGCACGGTTTCCCGTGCCTCTGCTGCTGTCAAAGAAATCAACGAAGTTGACCTGGCCACAGGAGTTGCTGTTGGGTTCTGTTCCATGTCTCGTATTTCCGCCCGGCTGTAATTGAGTGGATGCCACCTGCTCATGTGCCTATGCATAGTATAGTTCCCATAACTATACTTTTTATCAGTCCCTCTTGATAATTTTTCTTTGCAAATGAGGCAGGTGACATACCTCGCATTCACTTTCTTCTGGCCTGGAGGCATTGAAAAAAACTGCCAAATGAAACTGGCTTTCCTATGGGAAACCCGGGGCACCTCTTCCAAGAACTTTGGTCCTTCTCTCTCCTCTTCCTCTATTTCTTCCTCTTCCTCCTCTGTGTTGGTGATGACCTGGGGAGGTGGTCCTCTCTTCCCATGAGGAGGTGGTGGTGGTGGTGGGGGTCCACCAGCTGAAGCTACCATTGAAGCCATTGCTCTAGTATGAAATAAGGTCTTCCTCTCACAAAGATAAAAGTCAGAGTGAGGAAAGAAGGAGGGGTTTTCATCATTTGGGAAAAACAATAGTTCTAAACCAATGAAAAGTGTTATTTTTAGGTCACCTGACCTAGCCTTACATGATTATGAAACCAAAAGTTAAATGAACCAATGAAAAGTTTTATTAACAAGTCACATGACCTCTCACGCTTATGTTACGCGCTGCGGAACGCGCCCCGGATCGCTTCCGGGTCGCTGCGCTTCGCGCCTCGGTTCGCGTACCGGAGCACTTCCGGGTGCGCTAATGCAGCGCGTCATAAGACGCATTACGCGACAACGTGATACGTCGCGCTTCCGCGACGCGTCACGATGTTGATTTCTAACGCGGCAGTTGCGCTAACGGAACGTTTACCGGTTCGCGGATTGGGTCGCGGCATCAAGATGAGCTAACGGGAAGCTTCCCGGTTCGCGAACCGGGAGCGAAACAAAAAAAATATTTAAAAAAAAATTCTTAATAAACATGTAAAATATATTTTTGGATTTAAAGAAGAATACATTTTACAGCTATAGATATTAGCTTTTAAAAACCCAATGAAATTCACTGAAAAAACCATAGGTTATAGACCATATATAGTTAGGAATTAGCATTTACAAAACCTTGAAAATTCACTGAAAAAACCATAGGTTATAGACCATATATAGTTAGGAATTAGCATTTACAAAACCTTGAAAATTCACTGAAAAAACCATAGGTTATAGACCATATATAGTTAGGAATTAGCATTTAAAAAACCTTATTTTACTCACACAAAACCATTGAAATTCCCTATATAGTTAGTTGTACTAACTATATATCGCGCACCCGCAATCCACTGCTGATCATGTCACATATTACATCATTCATGACATGGTCAGTGACATCACTGATGACATCACTGATGACATCTCAAATGACATCACTGATGACATCACTGATGACATCTCAAATGACATCACTGATGACATCACTGATGACAACATCCAGTGACTGTATTTTTCTGTAAAGTTAAAATATGTCTTGAGTGGATGTATAAGTGTCTGGATGAAGGATTTAGTAGGTGCATGACTGACTGTATGAGTGAGTGATTAAATGTGTCTCACTGAGTGCATGGGTTAGTGACTAAACTGTCTTAATTTGTGCATCATTATGTCTGTTGTTCTGAAAACTGCTGCATGTGTTGTTCAGTAGCTATATGAGTAACTATATGGGTTATTGATTGGTTGCCCAAGTATTTGTATGGGAGACTGAGTGTATGTGTGGGTGGCTGGGAGGTGTATGACTCTGTGCATAGATGTGTGAGCAGTTGATTCACTAGATGTATGGGTTCAAAAGTGCATGTGGAAACAGCTGTATGGGCGGTTGACTGTGTGCATCAGTGTATTGTTGAGTGAATGGATATCTCAGTGCTACATGTCAAAGTAAGTACATATGTAAAACACAGTACATGTGAGACTTGACATATATAAATAACTGTGCATAAGAGCCAGTGAATGTGTGAGTGGCTGTATGCATCATTGTGAACTTGTATCCAGGATTGTATAAGAGAGTAAATATGTTTTAGTATATGTTTGAATAAGTAAGGTGTGTATAACTGTATAGTTGGGAAAATGGAGGTGTGGTTGATTGTTTGCATGACTGACTAGGTGTGTGTGTGTAACTTCATGGATGAATGACAATCTGTGAGTCTGTGTTTACACTGAGTGTATCTAAGGTTATATTAGAGTCTGAAGAGGTTCATCGTATTATCACATGAATGATGTCATCAGTGATGTGATCAGTAATGTCAAATGAGATGTCATCAGTGATGTCATCAGTGATGTCATTTGAGATGTCATCAGTGATGTCATCAGTGATGTCAATTGAGATGTCATCAGTGATGTCATCAGTGATGTCATTTGAGATGTCATCAGTGATGTCATCAGTGATGTCACTGACCATGTCATGAATGATGTAATATGTGACATGATCAGCAGTGGATTGCGGGTGCGCGATATATAGTTAGTACAACTAACTATATATGGAATTTCAATGGTTTTGTGTGAGTAAAATAAGGTTTTTTAAATGCTAATTCCTAACTATATATGGTCTATAACCTATGGTTTTTTCAGTGAATATATATATATATATTCACTGAAAAAACCATAGGTTTCACACCAGTTATAGTTAGCTGGAAATTTTACTCGCATAAAACCATTGAAATTCCCACGTTATAGTTAGTTGGACTCACTATAACTTGCGCGTGCAATGCACTGCTGATGATGTCACATATTACATCACTTATGACATGGCCAGTGACATCACTCATGAGATCACTGATGACACCATCCAGTGAATGTGTGTCTTTCCGAAAAATAAATGTGTTATATATGTATATGTAAAAGTTGATGCGAGAATAAATGTTTAAATAAGTGTTTACATGGATGTTTTAAAAAAAAAATTGATTGGTTAACTGGTTTATTAAATGTATCTTAGTGAATACATATATTAGAGAGTAATGTTTAAATATTTAAATATATGTATTAGTGTTTCACTTTGTGTATAAGTGGTTGCATGGGTTGGTGAGTAGCTACATGTGTATGTATATGGGTTATTAGATGTTTTTCTTAGTATCAGTATGAGTGTTTGTATGGTTTGGGGGGGTATTACTTAGCACATACATGCATGAATGACTGACTCTCTCTTTGAATGTGTTTTGAAGACAGCATATGTGCAGGACTGTATGGGTGGATGAGTGTGTATATGTGTGTGTTAGTGAGTTAATGACTGTCTCACTAGTGTCTTTATCAGTAACTACATATGTTTTAATCTAGTATATGTGAATATTGATGTATATAAGTGAGTATATGTGAGAGTGAGGGATTGTAAGAGTTCCTGTTTAAATTAGTATGTGTTTCTATAAGTGATTGTTTAAGAGAGTAAGTATGTGTAAGTTTCCTTAGAAGTAAAGTGGTAGTGTGTGTATAGCTGTATATGCAAATAAATGGATGTTCAATAGTTTATTTACATGTGTGAGTATGTGTGAGAGTATCTTTTGGATGACTGTCGGTGTGTAACAGGATGTATAGGTGTATCACTACATATGATGAGTGAGTATATGTATGAGTGACTATATAGAACTGTTGGTGAATGAGTGGATGTGTATATAGATGGTGGAATTATTGAATTGGTTGTTGTAACTGGTATGGGTATCTCCATTTTCTTTTTAAATTTTAGTTTCTATTTTTGAATATGTGTTTCAAGGGTTACATTACAGTGAAAGGAGGTCTGTCACTCTGTCACAAGGATGGTGTCATCAGTGATGTCATGAGTGATGTCACTGACCATGTCATGAGTGATGTAATATGTGACGTCATCAGCAGTGCATTGCACGCGCAAGTTATAGTGAGTCCAACTAACTATAACGTGGGAATTTCAATGGTTTTATGCGAGTAAAATTTCCAGCTAACTATAACTGGTGTGAAACCTATGGTTTTTTCAGTGAATTTAATAGGTTTTTAAATGCTAATTCCTAACTATAACTGGTGTGAAACCTATGTTTTTTTCAGTGAATTTCATAGGTTTTTTAATAGCTAATTTCTATTTTATAATGAATCCTATATTGTATATTTATGTAATACTATTTTTTATATATTTTATTTTTTGCCCTGGAGCGCTCCCGGTGCGCGTATTGGTGAGCGCACCGGTGAGCGCCGTCTTGCGGCGCTCCCCGGTGTGCGTACCGGTGAGCGTCCCGTTAGCGCTATTGCCGCGAACGAAAACATCATCGTGACGTATCGCGTAGCCACGAGATGCGTCTTATGACGCACAGCGTAAGCGCACCCGGAAGCGCCTACATTCGCGTCGCGTGAGCGCCCCCGGAAGCGCCTACGTTCGTGCCACGTGAGCGCCCCCGGAAGCGCTCCGGAGCGCGCAGCGTAAGCGCGTCAAGTCATGTGACCTTAAAATAACTCTTTTCATTGGTTGCTAACAGTTTTTTTTACAAATAATGAAATCCCCACCCATTTCCTTCACTTCTTCTTTCACTTTTGTGACTGCAAGACCTGCCTTTTTGCTGTTGGATCTTTGTGGGAATAAAATCTTGGATTATCATGGCTGCCAGACCATCCAGCAGTGAAGATGACTCCAATGAATTTCTTGATGAAGAGGCTCCTCAGCCGAAAGTAAAAGAAAACTTTATTTGGAAGTTTTTTTCTATTCCTGATGACCAGAAGAAAGTAAATGCTCCAAAAGTGCAGTGCAGGATTTGTCACACTGTCCTGTCACGGGGTGACCCTCCACAATGATTCGCCATGTGGAGAGGAGGCATCCCCAGAATTTTGCCCTGGAAAGTGTCAGGGCTCTGGCACGAGAGGCTCCCAGTGATGGGTCCTCTACTTCAACCGGAGGACAAACTGCATCAGGGAGGGAGCAATCACAAGAGCAGATTCCCAACATCCAGCCTGCTTTTAATAAAGGCGTTATTAAATGCAGATATTGCGATAAGTTACTTTGCTATGGGGAACAAAGTTTTCTGCTCATGGTTCGAGCATTGGAGAACCATCGCTGCCATTTCCAGCCCTAATTTTGTTTTGGTTTTTTGCTCCTGTTGAGCAGTTTCCCATTCCCTGTTTTTGTTTTTGTTCTAAAAAAAGAAAAAAAGAAGAAAAAAAAAGTTCTTTTCAGAACTACCTCCAATTCTCCTCAAAGAACTGTGTTCTTAAAAAAATGAAAAAGAGTAAGTGAAGTGGAGTGCATTGATAAACGAGAAGAAAATGAGTGACAAAGCACAGAAAGGGACGAGAGGAGAAGGGAAGTGAAGTAGGGGGACTGAATGAAGGTGAGTGTCTGACCTCACCTCATCTGCACCCTGTTACCATCAATTATACCCAATACATTGAGGCCTGTCCAGGGGGCACAGAGGAGGTGAGTCTTGTCCAAGGGTCAGAGGAGGTGAGTCCTCTCCACTGCACTCATGGACACAGGCCTCACCTCCTTTGCACCCCTGGACATACCTCACCTCATCTGCACAATCTACTTCCTAATCTGAGGAAACACAGGTGACATGATTGTAAAAGGTTCAAATATATTTATTTAATCTTGCAGACACTATTTATTCCTTCTCAAAAATGTAAAAGCCATTCATTTGCTCCAAAATCGTGTTTCTAATAACATTTACAAAACAGAGCGCAGGTCATATGTACAAGCATTCCATTTCACTACTGAAACCTCACTATTTTTCAAAATACAATTCTTCTATCTACGAAATGTTGATACCAAACATTATCATTAAACTTAACAAAAAGCAAAAAGAAAAAAAGCTTAATCTGCTTCCTAATCTTAAGTAACACAGGTAACATCATTGTGAAAGCTTCAAATATATTTATTTAATCATGCAGACACTATTTATTCCTTCTCAAAAATGTAAAAGCCATTCATTTGCCCCAAAATCGTTTTTTAAATAACATTTAATAAACAGTGCGCAGATCCTATGTACAAGCATTCAATTTCACTAGTGAAACATTACTATTTTACAAAATACAATTCCTCTATCTTGCAAATGTTGATACCAAGCATTATCAAAAAACATGACACAAACCAACAAGAAAGAAGCTCAATCTACTTCCTAATCTGAGGTAACACAGGTGACATGATTGTGAAAGGTTCAAATATATTTATTTAAACATGCAGACCCATGGTACGCTCCCCGGTATGCTTCCCGGTGCGCGTACCAGTCACTCCCCCCGCGAAAATCGAAATTATTTATTTTTTTCCTCGCGGGCCATTTTATAGCCCCCACATCAAACCTAGGGGGTCAGGGGGGTCTACCCTGCCCCCTTATGGTCATTTCCCCCTTTGTTTTTGCCACCTCTTGTGTCTCGATCCTACCGAGACACAAGATGGCGGCCGCTCCGGACTGTTTGGAATGTTGACAGACACCCGACAGCCAATCAGCTTTCCGCTCGCATACTCGCGTAGCGGGCCGGGTGCGCTCCCCGGTGCGCGTACCGGGCGCGCTTATAGATATATATATATTTTTTAACCTAAATTACTCAAAATCCCCTGGAGCACATATCTTGAGACATAGCAAAGGCACATCGGGCTACCAGTCCCTACAATTTTGCCAAGTTTGGTGGGAATCCATTCAGCCGTTTGGGCTAAAAGAGAGTCCATCCGCCCTATGGAAATTAACATGGAGAAAACACGTTTTGGGACCCCCCTTTTATCTCGGCCCCCGCTTGGACGAATCCCCTCCAAACTTTCAGGGAAGGGGCAGAGCGGAGCGGGCCATCTAATTTGAGAAATTCGCGAAAATTCGTCCACCGGCGCCAAAGTTATTACCAATAGAATGTTGCGGATTTCCTATGGAAACTAGATCCTAACTATAACTACCTACTGGCGACTGCCAGTAGGTAATATATATATCAGCTCCGACTCCGATGGCAGCAGTGATGATTGGAACTACAATTGTGGTAGTCCTTTGTTGTCGCCAGATACTTTTTTCAAGGTTGCGCTTTTTCTGAACGCGCGAAGAAAGAGTGGAGTCTTGTTATACTGCAATGTTTATTCTTGCTCCCAAACAAATGCAGCAGCCAATACGCATTTCGTCCCACTCATGGGACTTGATCACATGTATATATAAACTCCTCATTCAACTCCAGCAGAGAGATCTTGCGTCATAAGGAGGTGGAATGTCTTGCAATGGAGCAAAACCGGTAGGAAATTCACCAACTTGAAAGACCTCCCAAAAAGGAAGCGCTGTCCACACACGGCAAGCTCAACAATAGAGCCTGCTATTCCAAAACAGATACAAAATCTTATATGAATTCCATCTTTGAACATTGAAACAGGTTGGAGGAATAGAGGGATATGGGTCTTCCAGAATTGGAAGAATACAGTTATCTTAAAACGGAATATCAGCGTAGCCCTATACTGTACATACTTCCCAAGATACATAAGAATAAGGCCAATTCTCCAGGAAGACTGATTGTTTCATCCTTGGGTGTGCTTTTGAGAATACTTCTAAAACTTCTAAATATGTGCATTTTCTCCTGAGAGATGTTTTTACTGTCCTCCCATCCTATATAAGGAACACTAAAGATTGTCTTAGCTACTTATAAGGTATAGAATGTACCGATGATTTGTTGCTGATGTCTCCGGATGCATGCTCCCTATATACTAGTATTGTGCAAAAACAAGAGATTAAGGCTTGTAGACATTTCCTAAGAACTAGACCCATGTATCTGTTTGCTCATACTAACATGCTCTGAGAGATGATTAAGATGAATTATAAAAAAAAGTCTCTAGGAATGTGATGGGAACTTGCTTCTTCCCATAGCTTTGTAAATCTCTTTACGGGCTGATGGGAGTAGCAGGTATCCATCAATCTTGATAATATGGAAGATATGGAGAGGGCCATCATGTGGCTTCATTACATTGACATTTTCATTATCTGGAGCAATATGGAACAATCAGGAAAGGATTTTGCAGGTGGATTGAAAAAGAACAATCTGAATATGGACTTTACCTACTCGATAAGTAAAAAAAACTGGATTTTTTATATATTCTAGTCACACTTACAGAAAACAGACTAAGAACCACATTGTACAGAAAATCCACAATAGAGAACAGTGTTCTGCATGCCCTCAGTGGCCACCCTGAAAAGGTTAAATGGAGCATTCCGTATGGGGAACTGTTGAGGAAAAAGAGAACTGTAACTCTATAGAAGCTTATTCCAAGGAGGAGACTAACATGATAGAGATATTTAGATAAAGGGGCTACCCAGAGTGGGCTCTTGAGAAATCCAATACCCATATTAAGACCTCCCTGAATGCCATTCTTTTTTTATAATAAGCCCTCAGTTGGTGAGGAAAAAGAGACAACTAGGTTTAGCAACACTTTTAACAACAAATCAAAAAGGTAGCTAGTATCATGTATAGAAACTTGAACATTCTCAAATGTGACTCTTCCATATATCTTTAATTGGATGACAGAACCAGCTTTACTTACAAGAGGGGTAGAAGTCTGAGAGCCCCGTTGATAAAGAATGAATAGACTTCCAATGACAATCACCTTAAGGGTTTTTTTCCCCTGTAAGAATTGTCAGCCATGTAGGACTAGTTGTGCCAACAAATGATTTAACTGTACCCTATGGTAAATGAATTAGAACTAGTAACTTAATTGTCTTTTGCTATTTCATGGAGTATCACACTCTCTTTCTTACAAGCAACCTCACAATGCATCCCGGCAGGCCAGCTTCTATCCTGACTCACCTCAGAGACCTATGTTGCCCAAGGAACTAGTAATCACTGCTATGACCTGGAATACCTGTGGTATCAACAATCCCAAAAAAGGTAAACAGGTGCTTTCTTACCTACAGAAACATACTATCAAAATTGCTTTCTGACAGTAAATGCACCTCTCCCCCCAAAAAGATCAAACCTTCCCCAAGCAATGGGGCTTCCACCGTTACTACTCCTGTTACAGCTCGTACTCTTGAGGCACATGTATACTCGTCCATAGGAGTATTCATTCATTCGACAGGCGCACCATGCAGACCCGAATGGGCGCTACACACTACTCCAAGATACCATAGAGGGCCAATGAGTCCTATTGGTTAATATCTATGCACCTAATATAGACGATACTGAACTCTTCCATGACTTATTGGCCTACATGGGCAGTTTTGACGCAAACCATGTACTGATGGGAGGAGACCTAAACATGCCACATTGTTTCAGGGCAGACTCAACCAGTACCCAACCCACTGTTAAACTTCGTGCCAGAGGAACACTCCAACACATAATAGATGCATATTCTTTAATAGATATCTGGCTCACGAATCATCAACACACATCCAGACACATATCAATCAATCAATCATAGACATTTATAGAGCGCTCTACTTACCCGGAGGGTCTCAAGGCGCTAGGGGGAGGGGGGTGCTGCTACTGCCCGAACAGCCAGGTCTTGAGCTTCTTCCTGAAGGCGAGGTGGTCTTGGGTCAGGCGCAGGTCGGTCGGGAGGGAGTTCCAGGTCTTGGCGGCCAGGTAGGAGAAGGACCTTCCTCCTGTTGTCGTTCTTCAGGTGCGGGGGACGGCGGCGAGGGCATGACTGGCTGATCGGAGGTGTCGTTTGGGATCGTAGAAGTTGATGCGGGTGTTGAGGTAGCTCGGGCCTTGATCGTGGAGGGCTTTGTGTGCGTGGGTGAGGAGACGGAAGGTGATTCTCTTGTTGACCGGGAGCCAGTGCAGGTCTCTTAGGTGTCCGGAGATGTGGCTGTGTCGTGGGACGTCGAGGATGAGTCTGGCTGAGGCGTTCTGGATCCGTTGGAGTCTCTTCTGGAGCTTGGCGGTGGTTCCGGCGTAGAGGGCGTTGCCGTAGTCCAGTCGGCTGGTGACGAGTGCCTGGGTGACAGTCTTCCTGGTCTCGGTGGGGATCCACCGGAAGATCTTCCGTAGCATGCGCAGGATGTTGAAGCACGACGAGGAGACGGCGTTGACTTGCCTGGTCATGGAGAGGGAGGAGTCCAGGATGAAGCCCAGGTTGCGTGCGTGGTCTGTCGGTTTGGGTGCGGTTCCCAGGGCGGGGGGCCACCAGGAGTCGTCCCAGGCGGAGGGCGAGGATCCCAGGATGAGGACTTCCGTCTTGTCCGAGTTCAGCTTCAGGCGGCTGGTCGACATCCACTCGGCTACCTCTTTCATTCCTTCGTGAAGGTTGGCTCTGGCGGCGGCGGGGTCGTTGGTCAGGGAGAGGATCAGCTGGGTGTCGTCGGCGTAGGAGATGATGTTCAGGTTGTGTTGGCGTGCGATGGCCGCGAGGGGGCTCATGTAGACGTTGAAGAGGGTTGGGATCAGCGAGGATCCTTGGGGTACGCCGCAGATGACTTCGGTGGCCTTTGATTTGTGCGGTGGTAGGCGGACTCTCTGGGTCCTTCCGTCGAGGAAGGAGATGATCCATTCCAGTGCCTTCTCCTGGATTCCGACGTTGTAGAGGCGCTGCACTAGGGTGCGGTGGCAGACGGTGTCGAAGGCCGCGGAGAGGTCTAGGAGGATGAGGGCCGCTGTTTCTCCGTTGTCCATTAGGGTTCGGATGTCATCGGTGGCAGCGATGAGAGCGGTCTCGGTGCTGTGATTGGCTCGGAAGCCAGACTGTGAGGGGTCGAGGGATCCGTTCGTCTCGAGGAATGCGGCCAGTTGCTTGTTGACGGTCTTCTCGATGACTTTGGCCGGAAACGGGAGCAGCGAGATGGGGCGGTAATTCTTGAGTTCGGTGGGGTCCGCTGTTGGTTTCTTGAGTAGAGCGCTGAGTTCGGCGTGCTTCCAGCTCTCCGGGAAGGTGGCGGTGGTGAAGGAGGTGTTGATGATGTCCCGTAGGTGGGGTGCGATGACAGCGTCGGCTTTGTTGAAGACGTGGTGAGGGCAGGGGTCGGTCGGTGATCCAGAGTGGATGGAGTTCATCATGCGGACGGTGTCTTCGGTGCTGATCGGGGTCCAGGCGCGGAGGGTGGTGGTGGGGGGCGTTGGTTCGGTCGTGTCGGACGTGGCGTTCGTCGGTTGGGTGTTGAAGCTGTTGTGTATGTCCGCGATCTTGTTGTGGAAGTAGGAGGCGAGGGAGTTGCAGAGTTCTTGCGATGGGGTGATGTCGTTGTTTCCGGCGTTGGGGTTGGAGAGCTCTTTCACGATGTTGAAGAGTTCCTTGCTGTTGTGTGCGTTGTTGTCCAGCCGGTCCTTGAATGCAGTTTTCTTGGTGGCGCGGATCAGTTGGTGGTGTTTTCGGGTGGCGAGCTTGAGGGCAGTCATGTTGTCCGGTGTTGGGTCTCTGCGCCAGGTTTTCTCGATAGCTCGGCAGTTCTTCTTGGAGCTCTTGAGTTCGTCGGTGAACCATGGGGCTTTTCTGCTGCCGGGTCTGCTGGGCGGGGTCCTCAGGGGGGCGAGTTCGTCCGCGCAGTTGCTGATCCACTCTGTGAGGTTGTCGGCGGCCTGGCTGGGGTTCGCTGAGCTGGCGGGAGGGTGCTGGCTCAGGGAAGCGGCGAGCTGGTCGGCTGTGATCTTGCTCCAGCTTCTGCGGGCAACCTGTTGCTGGTGGTGGTGGATCGTCGTTCTTCTGAAGGTGAAGTGGACGCAGCTGTGGTCCGTCCAGTGGAGTCCAGTGGCGTGGCTGAAGGTGATGTCTTTGCTGGATGAGAAGACGGCGTCGAGTGTGTGTCCGGCGAGGTGGGTGGGGGTGGTCACCAGCTGCTTGAGTCCGAGGTTGGCGAGGTTGTCGAGCAGGGTGGTGGTGTTGCGGTCGGTGTTGTTCTCCAGGTGGAAGTTGATGTCCCCCAGGAGGATGTAGTCAGCGGAGGGGAGGGCATGTGGGCTGACGAAGTCGGCGATGTCCTCGCTGAATCGTGTGCGTGGTCCCGGGGGTCGGTAGATCAGGGTGCCTCTGAGGGTGGTCTTCGGGTCGGTGTGGATCTGGAAGTGTAGGTGTTCGGCGGTGGTCAGGATGTCGTCTGTGCTGGTCGTGATGCGGATGGTGTCCCTGTGGATGATGGCGATGCCTCCTCCTGTCTGGTTGGCGGTGCGGTCCCTCCGGGTGATCTTGTAGCCCACTGGGATGGCGATGGCGATGTCGGGCGCTGAAGAGGCGTTCATCCAAGTTTCCGTGAGGAAGGCGACGTCAGGAGCTGTGGTGTCGAGGAGGTTCCAGAGTTCGATGGCGTGTCTGTGGACGGAGCGGGTGTTGAGCAGGATGCACTTGAGGTGGTTGCTGCTGTTGGGCGGCTTGGCGGGTGCAGGTGCGAGGCAGGTGAACTTGCAGGACTGGCAGATGAAGGGTCCGTGGGTGCGTCTCGGGGTGGCTCGGTAGCATCCTGGGACTCGTCCGTCGTTGAGTGCGTTGAGGGTGGCGGCGTCGTAGGTCCGGCGGGGGGGCAGGGGTCTGCGGGGGCCAGGGGTCCTGGCGCTGGGCGCGGTCCAGGCGCGGACGGGCGCAGACGGGCTTACCTTTGGCGCACCTTCGGCGCTCATTCGGTGCTCCCGCTGCGCGCGTCCGCTGCGCGGTCGCTGAGGGGGCGTCATAAGAAGGGAGCCGGGGGGGCGGGTCAGAAGGGAGGCGTGGAGCGCGTGGTCCTATCGGCAGGCGTGGGGGCGGGGTCGCGGCAAAACCGGCGCGAAAAACCAGGCGGGCGGCCCTGCTGCGGCTGGGCTCCGGACTGGATCGGCGTCAGCAGGTAGCAGGCAGGCAGGTACGAGGCAGGCAGCAGGCGGGGAGCGAGGGGGCAACCAGGCCAGGCCGATATCCTACTCATCCTACTCATCCCCCCATTCTATATGGACCCAATTGGACTATTGATTCCTATCTAAAAGTGCTGTCCTATGGGTAACCAAGATCTCAGTCCTCCTTCGTACACTATCAGACCACAGACCCATCACGCTCACATTAGAAATTCCAAATGGGTGCCCAGCTGCATTTAGCTGAAGATTCCAATGAGATACCCTGCAAGACCCCATATTTCGAAGCAAGCTACTGACAGCCATCACTGAATACTTTACACAGGTATGTTATCCACCCAAGTCACCCTATGGGAAGCTATTAAAGTATATATTTGAGGGGTGTGCATTTCGCAACACACCAGAGTTATACGCGACATCCGTAACCAATTGCAGCGTGTTGAGAACAAACTGCGAAATCTAGAATGCGCCATTGCAAACACAGTGCGAATCTACTAAGAGTATTCAGGGACCTAGCTAATTGAGAGATCTTATACATGGGTAGATATGTCAATGCCCGTCGATATGGGGAGGGTTAGTGGCCTGGAAGGACGCTGACATGTCTGCTATGCCCTGACAGCCAGCATGAGGACTACATAGCGGAGCTTCGCTCGGATGATGGTACAGACATCAGAGGGGAAAAAATATCCTGCAAGAGTTCACACTCTACTATCAGAATTTATACACAGGTCTCACCACTAGAGATCACTCTGAGATTGCCTCGTACCTTGAGGAGATCACAATGGTGCGGCTGTCGAAAGCCAAACAGGAGTTCTTGAGTGAACCTATCACGTTGGAGGAAGCAACTCAAGCCATTATGGCCCTGGATGGATCCAAGCAACCAAGATTGGATGGGAGCCTTTTACAAAGCTTACAAGCAACAGCTGGCTTTGCAACTCCTAACAGTATACAATGATGCACTGAGTACAGGTAAATTACTGCCTTTGATTCGGGAAGCGGTTACTGACAGTAATATTAAAGCCAAGCAAAGATCCTAGCCGCTGTACATTATATCGCCCTCTCTCATTGTTAAACCTAGAGAACAATATCCTAGCCAAAATATTAGATACCAGGCTTTCTTTGCTGATGGATCGGATCATCTCACCGGCTCAATCTGAATTCGTGCCACATCGGTCGCCCTCACCAAACCTCCGCACTACATTCTTGGTACTAAACAAAGTCTCCCCCACCACACCTACAGCAATTGCTCTACTGGATGCTGAAAAGGCAATCGACTCACTGGAATGGCTCTTTCTATTTGCAGTTTTACGTAAACTGGGCAGCCCCCCCCCTTTCTTGGCCTTGGTTAAGCTGTTATACACCGGGCCCGGTGCGCTCATGGGTGCCTTTCCTACATTCTGCGGCACCTGGTAAGGATGCCTCCTTTCCCCTCTCCTTTTCATAGCCATGATGGACCCACTGGTCCATATTCTGCAGGATAACCATGCGCATTGTGGACTACAATTAGCATATGGCCCCCTATTACTTTCCCTATATGCAGAAGATATATTACTTTTCATTCAGCATCCACTGGGAAATCTTCTCCTATTAAAGTGAAAAATCGCACAATACCAAGAACTATCAGGACTCCGTGTAAATTGGAATAAGTTTTAACACTTCCCACTGACGGACACCGTTCGTACATCACCTTCCAACCTCCTGCCAATTAGCTGCAGATGGCACTAAATATCTCGCTGTACACATACACAGGGACAAGGACGAAATTCTTCAAACCAAATTATGGCCCTGTCAGGGCCTCTCATGGCACAAGTGGACCGAAGGATCAAACAACCCCTCTCCATGGCAGGACGTATAGCCATATTCAAAATGGTGATGCTTTCCAAGTTCTTATATTTATTCACTACCATTCCTATCCCTCTCCCACAGACATTCTTCCACACCTTACGTAGCACTCTACAATGTTTGGTATGGGCAGGGGGTCACCCACGAATTTGCTGGGACACCCTCACACTCCCCTATGACCAAGAGCGATTCAGGGTGCCGGATTTCTGCTTCTACTACCTTGCAACCCAGTGCAATTACACTTGTTGGTGGTACCACCGCGATGCACGCATTCCGTACACTCGCCCCGAAAGCGCGCAACTTGAAGGACTACTCCACTCACAGATACTACCCAAGGGCATACCACTGGAGACCCAAGATATCCAGACTGTCTCCACGACATGCTGGGCTTGGTGCAGAATGCGATGATTAATGGGGGGCTTTTAGACTCTTGGGAACTTTCCCTTGCCAACAACCCATTTCTCCCCACTAAGGAGACACTGGTCAAATGCACACTAGACCATTATTCATTGCATACACTGGAGGACCTATTTCCAAATGGGCATGTTCTACACTTAACCGACACTGTACCAGCACAAGATATTCCCTATATGGATCTATTAGTCTTTAAAAGACTGCCCACGCATTGTGATCCCTCATGCCCACATACCAATTATCACCAGATAACTTTCCACCCCTGCACATGTTGATCACGACTGCAGACGAAAGCCATATGACATCTAGAATCTACTATTCTTGCATGGTACTGAGACCAGACACCACCGGATGATTGTGGAGCAAGTGGGAGGAAGAACTAGGGATGCAGCTCACGGACCAAATATGGAGCAACTGCTGCAAATGAACCAAGAAAATTTCCATTAACCAGAGGCATAAGCTACTTCACTTTATATACTTACATAGGTATTACCTTTCCCCAGCCAACATTGTTAATTTGACCCCTCCAGATCTGAACGATGTTAAAAATATGACGCCACCAATGCAGATTTTGCACACTTAACCTGTAAATGTCCAGTGGTGGCCACCTACTACATGGCTATATACTCCCACATTTCAGCTAACTCTGCCCATGCCATGTCACCCTACCCCTAACTGCTCTCCTGGGATACACCCAAAACGTATTGCATGCAATACAGCATAAACGTATTGCATGAAATACAGCATCTAGTTTCTATGGCGCTATTTCCGGGCAAAAGGGAGATAGCCCTACATTGGGGCAGCACCAGGTCACCCACTATACCAAACTGGCTGGAGAGCATGAGCCATTGAGAAGGCATGGTGGAAGACTATGCCAAGCAGCAACACCCTACATCCTGCCCTAGGGATATCTGCACACCCTTTTGACCATATCTCTAAACCTTAATACCAGATACCTCTACTCGATCATCTCCCCAAAACACCACACAAAGGGAACCCCCAGCATACCTATTAACAGACTCTCTGTGAGATGCCATGGCACGATATTAACCAGATTAATTGTATGGTTTATAGGGATGGCAAATATAGTATATATTAACCATTTGCTTATTCCCATGGGAGCTAATGTTGCTAATGGCTCAGATTATGCAACTATCAACTGTTTCACTGTCTAACTTCAAAATTAAATGAAGACAATATATAACTAATGCTTCTGCAATGCACTGCTTATGACCTCACATATTACATCACTCATCACATGGTCAGTGACATCACTGATGACGCCACTGAGGACATTTCAAATGATATCATTGATGACATCAGTGATGACATCATTCACAGAAGCACTGACACACCTACTCACACCCCTATGCAACCTTTCATATGCCCACTCATACATCAACACAACCACTCACATACCCTTCACAAACCCATACAAGTACTCACACAACCACTCACTCAATCATAGAGGCACTCAGACACCTACTCACTCACTCCTACTTGTACTCTTATAACCACTCGCTCACCTATAAAGCTACTCATACAACCAGTCACTTACCCATACAGCCACTCACAGAGCTACACACTCACCCATACAGTTACTCACACACCCACTTATTCACCGATAGATCCACTCACATACCCACATACTCACCCATGCAGCCTCTCAACACAGCAACTCACTCACCCATATGAGCACTCACACACCCACACAACCACTTGCATATCCATTCACATATCCATATAAACACTCACACATCTACACATTCATCCATTAACAGACACTTTCTCTACAATACAGTCACTCACACACCAACTCACTTCACTAAATACCCACTCTAACAGCCACTCACTCACCCCTACAGCCACTTGAGTGAGTGAGTGAGTGAAATACTTATAAAGCACATGAATGCCGCGGCGTCTTGGCGCTATAATGACAGAAAGAGCGGTGAGACAGATCATTAATGTGGCGAGAAAAGCAAGGTTTTCAATGCTTTTCTGAAGCATAGTTTAGATGTTTGTGAGCGCAGTATAGGGGGCAGAGAATTCCACAGTCTGGAAGCCTGGTAAGCAAAAGATCTGCCACCCCATCGCATTCTTTTTATTCTTGGCTGACATATCAAGTCAAGATTGGCTGATCTCAGCGTGCGCGCTGGCAGATACCGTGGAAGGAGTTTGGAAACGTCATCTGATCCCGTACCGTACAGGGACTTATGGACCAGGCAAAGGGCCTTAAACTGAATTCTGGACCTAATTGGGAGCCAATGGAGTTCCTTGATGACTTTGGAAGTTGGGTGACGATAAGGTAGATTCAACAGGACCCTAGCAGCGGCGTTTTGAATTGCCTGCAGTTTGTTCAGTTGTTTTTCTCCTGTACCCAAGTAGAGTGAATTGCAATAGTCCACTCGGGACATTACAAGAGCACTCATTACAGTTTTTTTTTAACGTTGTAGGGATATAGGGCAGGACTTTTCTGAGAATCTTGATGGTGTAAAAACAGGTAGAGGTCACCTGGTTAATTTGCGCTTTGCAAGAGAGATCTTTATCCACCAGGAAGCCAAGATTCCTAACCTTGTCTGCGGAATTGGGACAAGGGCCCGCCTCTGGAGGCCACCAAAGGTTGCTCCAAATGGACGGTTTCTGGCCGAACTCAATTATGTCGGTCTTATCCGTATTTAATTTAAAAAAATTACAGCTCATCCAGTTCTTTACCCCAAGCAGGCAGTTCTTAAAACGCTCAGCCGTGGCTTCAATAGACTGGGATATTGACACAACGATTTGAGTATCGTCGGCGTACGACACTAGTTGTAGGCCGTGAGATTGAATTAGGGCGGCTAACGGGGTGACATATAGATTAAACAGGGTAGGTGACAATGCCGAGCCCTGAGGGACCCCACCTGGAAGGGAAAATTCATCAGATTGAAGACCTTCCCAGTGCACTTGTTGAATACGGGAGTCCAGGAAAGATGTTAAAAGAGTTAGAGCAGTGCCGGAAAATCCTAAGGTTCTCAATCTATTTATCAAGATATCATGGTTCACGGTGTCGAACGCCGCTGTAAGATCTAATAAGATTAGGGCCGTTCTACCACCCTCATCCATTGTCCTTCGGATGTTTTCAGTTGCCATAATCAGGGCAGACTCTGTTGAGTGGAAGTGGCGAAAGCCATGTTGAGAGGGGTCAAGAAGCTTGTTATGGTCAACATAACACATCATTTCTTGATTTATGGCTTTCTCCAGAATCTTGGCTGGCAAGGGTAGGCAGGATATTGGCCGATAATGCTTAAGTTCGGTAGGGTCCAACGTATCTTTCTTAAGGATAGGCCTAATGCAGGCTTTCTTCCAACTGCTGGGGAAAACGCCAGAGGTGATGATGTTATTTATCAAGGGGATCAAAACAGCTGCCACCGTCTGTGAGACCATGTGCATTACACATGGCGGGCAAGGATCTAGCGGAGATCCTGACTTCATCTGAGTAATTAAATCTGTCACTTGAGTTTCCTCTAATAAGGGGAAACAGGAGTAACTAGGGCCAGTCAGGGAGGCAGAGTCCTTATTATCGATAGGTGTATTCAGCGCAGAAGAGCTAAGGTCATCATACACTGTCTGAACCTTTTGTTGAAAAAAGGTAGCAATGTTAGCTACAAAGTTCTGATCAGGGCTAAATATGGTATCACGGGGGCTCTTGGTCAGATGAGTGACAGTTTTAAACAATTCCCTGGCAGTGTTGGAGGCTGCCTGGATTTTATTTGTAAAGTAGGCTGATTTGGCCTGAACTATTGCTATCTTGTATTCCTGCAGGGCTTTAAGATATACTACTTTATTTTGAACACTATAATCAGAACACCACAACCGCTCAAGTCGTCGGCATTTCTGTTTAATGTGTTTCACCTCAACGGAATACCACAGCGCAGTCGCAGACCGCCTTCTGTCTTTTTTTATTTCAGCAGGGGCCAGTTGATCGACAGCCTGGCTGATCCAGTTATGGAACTCCTTCGCTCCCTGACAAGTAAGTCAGTCAGAAGGGCAGGTTCAAGTTTGCTCCAAAGGCGGGTTTTTTCAGGGAGAGTGAGGCCTCTACGATGATTCGGCAGATTACTCAGAGACAAGTCAAAGAAGATGGCACTGTGGTCAGACCAAGGAACTACTAGAGTTGAGATAACTTTGATATGGTCATTGTTTGTAAAGATGTCATCAAGAGTATGTCCTGCAATGTGTGTGGGATTTGAAATTAATTGAATCATGCCAAAGCTAAGAAAATTATCGATTAAATTGGCCGAATCAGAGTCATTATTTGCTTCTAGATGGAAGTTAAAATCACCCAGGATGGTGTATGTGGGGGAGTCAGATGTAGATTCTAGATACGTGTGAATTGCTCTGATGAACAGCGCTCTCGAGCCAGGGGGGCGATATACAATCAAATCAGCAAATATTAAGCAATTATTTTCTTTAATTTTAAAACTCATAGCTTCTGCTTCTAGACCTTGTGTCGGTAGTGAGAATACTTTTAAGTTAGATTTATAAATGATTCCAATACCTCTGCCCACTGTTCCTTGTCTATTCAAGAATTCTACAAGGTATCCTTCTGAGACTGCATCATTCCAATCTGGTCCTGAAGCATCAGATGCCCAAGTTTCTGTTAGAAACATTATGTCAGCAGCATGGTCTGTGATCAGAACTGAGATTTCATGTTTATGTTTGATCATGGATCTGGTGTTCAACAAAATACACTTCAAGAATCTTTTCCCATTCGTCGAGTAGCCTGATTCATACTTATGGATTTTATTAGCCATCGGAAGAGCGTTGGTAGTGGAACGCTTGTTCATATCTGGGAGTAAGTTAGGTGGTTTGAGGGATTGGGAAGAAGAATTGTTAAGTATCTGAAAGTCACAGGAGTCACAACGAAACAAAGAAGAGAGACCTGCTGGATCTTCTCTTAGCGTAGATTTACAGGGGCACTGGTTCAGCTCAAGCAGCTGCAAACTGGAGTAGTGAAGCTTTTGATTTTTGTGGAAAAGGCCATAATTTCCGGCGCTCGGCGTGGAACTGGCGCGGACGGGCGCAGACGGGCTTGCCTTTGGCGCGCCCGCTGCGCTCCCTAAAAGGGGGGGCCATTTTATAGTTGGAGGGTGAGGGAGGATCCAAGCACTGGACCGGTCACAAAATTCACCCCCAAGATGGCGGGCGCGAAAACGACTCACACCCCCAGGCAGCGTCTACTCAGCTGCAATGGGACTAGGATGCATAGCCAAGGTAAGCGTTTTGTGTTTGAAAGTATTTCCTAGTACTCAGGGCAATTTAAAAACACAGTGAGTGCAGAAAGAAATTACGTGCAATTTTATTTAAAATGCGGCGATTCTAGCAATTAACAATAGAAATACAGTCCCGGCTTTCGCCTCAAGACCGTCGGAAACACGCAGCGCTCTTAGTCAGCGACGCGGGTAGAAGCATACCCAGGCAATCACTTATACAGCCATTTCGATACCCACTCACTCACCCATAGTCACTCACACACCCACTCACCCATCCATGCTGCCACTCACACAGCCACTCACAACCCCATACATCCACTGGCACAGTGACTTACCAATACAGCCGCTCACACAGGCACTCACTCACCCACACAGCTGAACACACACACACTTATAAACCAATACAGCCACTCGCATCCCTTCTCACACACCCATACAGCCACTCAGATAGCCTGTCACACACGGATACACACAGTCACACAACCAGTCACATAATATGTTAGAAATAATATCACTCAGTAGTACAAATGGTATACTATTTTAACTTTTATAATGCCCTGATAGATATGTTTAACACTCATAAACCTTTAGAAAACACTCACACTCACTGGCTGATGTCATCAGTGATGTTACTTGAGATGTCATCAGTTATGTCTCTGAGCTTGACATAAGTGGTGTAATATGTGAGGTCATAAGCAGTGTATTGGGGAGGCGAAAGTTGTAGTTAGCTCAGGTAACTATAACTACTGAATTTCACTCTTTTGGTACAAGTGAAATGTAAGCCTAACTATAACGCCTCTGTAACCTTCGTTTTTTTCAGTAAATATATATATATATTTTTTTAAAGCACAGAAATCACCGCCGCCACACCTGGGTCCTGGCCACATGTTGACAACTACTCTGTGTCTCCCCCCCCCGCGTGCCTTTCTACATGTGCAACTATTAACGCGAAGTGCTTTGAATCATGTAGAGTGTGGCAGAATGGGAAGAGGCAGCAACTGACATGTTCAAACCCTGTGTGGGTGGAGCACAAAGAGTAACAACAAGTAAGAACTCCAACTTGCCTCCGAGCAGCAACTTGAAAAATATTGTATCAAACTTTGGAAAAGACTCAGGAAAAAGAAATAAGGAAATGGTGGGAGGCGACCTCCTTACAAAAATATTTAGATGTGGAACGCATTCCTCGGGGACTTAGAATTTTCACAGTACCCTCATATGAGAGTCCAGACCCCGAATTACTCAAAGACTGGGCGGAATATACCACCACTTCAGCCATAGGGATGGTGAAGATCCTGATTAAGTACGCCTGGAAAGACCGTGAAAAGCTGCTCTTAGAAAACAAAAAAATCGAAGACCAGATCTTAAAGGAAAAGGATAAAAAACAAAGTGAAGACCTGAGAGCAAGCATGACGAAACGACTTAAAGATTATGAGATGGTCATCGAAAAGACGAAGCAGTCTAAATTCCAGAGGGATGAACAAGACTACCTCTCTGGAAGAGTACTGACTTTTGCACGCAAATATGGTGCTCCAAGAAAGAAGATGGCATTACAAGGTAATACAACTGCAGCATCCAGAGATACCTCAGAATCAGAGGTAGAGAACTCAGAAAACTAACAATCTGGAGACATGGATGGAGCATCAGGAACCAACGAATCGAGTTATTTTCGGGATATAAACTGATGCGCGAAACCAAACAGAGACTGGCACCCAGGACACCCCCCCACAACAACATCAAGGAAAAACCGCAAAACAAGGAGGGGACAAAAACGAAGGGGGCGAAGAAACATACCAACGAGTAACACGCAGCCGGGGACGGAGAGGCAAATGGTAACTGAAGAAAATACCATGACCATAATCAACCTCTTCAAAAGATCTTTAAGCACAGATTAAATTTGAGTACTTCAATACGGACTTACCTTTTGCCCAACTATGGAACCTGACTATACCCAGATCAGAATGGATTTGTTTAAGTACATTCGGAAATTGAAACTACAAAAAATCCATCTGCTTCATCCTAACAGGAATGCTAACAATGAGGAAGCAGCGATGGAAGATCCGAATGCGATTGTGAGCAACGATCTGAAAACTCTAGGAGCATTACTAAGGCTCCAAGAAGAAGAAGAAACAACAGGAATAAGTACACAAGTAATTGTAGAGCAACATCTTAGAGAGATGAATATCACCCAGTGTGGTGGTAAAAGCCATCTAAAGCCGAAATCTAGAACAGTACCAAAAACTCAGCATGATGCGATTGATGTCTTCAGTGAGGCACTTATTGCGGATCTTAAGAAATTGATGACAGATAAGACTCCTATGAGAAATCAATACAATCTCACCAAGAAAGATTGGGATCTGCTGCAAGGTCTTAATAATGATGAAAGTTTGGTTTTTAAACCTTCAGATAAAGGAGGAAATATTGTTATCCTAGAAAAAGAACAATACCTGACGGAATCCCTGCGACAATTACAGGATCATGACTGAAACACTATCATTTCTAAAATAGAATATCAGAATTGTATCCAGACTTTCCACTTACTTCTCAAGCAATGGGAAACTGCTGGCATGATTGACCATGAAGAATTTCTCTTTTTGTACTGTGAAAATCCTACACTGCCTACCTTTTATCACTTGCCTAAAGTGCATAAAGACCTAACCAATCCCCCAGGGAGTCCAATAGTGGCTTCAATACAGAGTCTGTTAGAAAATTGTTCTATATATATATAGATTTATTTTTGACTCCTATGGTTAGGGATTTAGCTTCATATGTCCAGGATTCACAAGACTTTTTACGACTCATAGAGGGAATCACTATGGAGCCGGATATGATGTAAATAACATTGGACATTACGAGCCTTTACACGTCCATCCACCATACACAGGGGATACATGCTCTAAAATGGTTCCTAGGAAAAAGACCCCTTAAGTACAGAGAGCACAATGAAATGCTTGTCAGTATGATTAAATTCTGCCTAGAACATAACATCTTTATTTTTGCAGGGCAACTGTACAGGCAGCAAAGGGGGACTACGATGGGCACGTGCTTCGCCCCCAGCTACGCAAATCTTTTCATTGGCTGGTGGGAGAAGCACTTGGCCTGGGTAGGGAACAATGAGCCATAGGTGGATAGGATAGTACTTTAGGCGAGGTATATAGATGACCTCTTTGTCATCTGGCGAGGTGACCGCTCCTTGGCTGAGGAGTATGTTAATCGCCTGAATGACAATAACCTCAATTTGTTCTTCACAGCTAACATCAGTAGGAAGGCTGTCTGCTATTTAGACTTAACAGTGTATGTCGATAACAGCAGACTGCTCACAAAACTTTACCACAAACCGACTTCAGGAATGCGACCCTACACGCAGAGAGCCACCATCCTAAAAGCCTGATCTCCAACATACCATACCGAGAACCATTGCGCATTAACGCAATTGTACCCTGGATAGGGATTATCATCAGGCTAAAAAAGATGCATTAGAACGTTTCACAGCTAGGGGCTACTCTGCAAATAGTCTTAAAACAGTGGAAAGCAAAGTAGAAAAATTTCAGAGGAAAGATCTATTAGCACACAAAAGAGTCAGGGCAGATACTGAAAAAGAACCTAGTAACAAGAAAAGAGAACCAGTAAGAATGATTACGCAGTTTAACTGCAAATCTACTCAGATCATGCAAATCTTTCGAAAAAATTGGAGAATCTTACAGACAGATCAAGTCTTTTGGGGCAGTTTACCAACTAGACCGATGATCACCTACAGGCGTGGGAAATCTGTGGGTGAGCATCTAGTACATAGTCACTTCCAGTTGACACCGCCTAGGAATGACCCTGCCTTTGGTTTCTATCCTTGCATGTGCTCCAAAGCCTGCAAGTTTAGCAAAAAAGTTTCCGCATATAGAACTGATGTCAATGATCCGAAAAGTCTCTGGAAGATTAAGCTACTACTGAATTGTAATTCAGAGTATACCGTTTATTGCCTGGTTTGCCCGTGCAATAAGCGATATATTGGCAGTACTATTCATCCCTTGAACACATGCGAGCGATTCATAATAAGGATGTGAATTATCCTATCGCCCGCCACTTCGAGGAATGTCATAAAAGCAATAGGGATCTTTTGAGTTTTTTCAGCCTAGACCAAGTCCCCAAAAATGAGAGGGGAGGGGACAGAGTGAGACAACTGCGGATACTAGAATCTAAATATATTATAAAGCTCCAGACCATGACACCAGGAGGACATAATGGGGATGAAGAGATGTGGGTACATTTGGGTTAACAACTATAAAAATTCACCACTTCTCCCTATGATGACTTAGCTGCAACTCTTTCCACTATGATACAAATTTTCCTGTTTTAAGGGTAGCTCTCTGGTAGAAGAGATTAGAACTGTTACACTGTATATAGCAATTTTTGGAGGGCCCTCCAATCTACCATTAAGAGAGAGAAAATAGACCCTAACATGATGTAGGTTTAAAAATCAGGAAATCGACAAACAAATTAGCCACACTTTCAAAACGAAAATGGTTCATTGCCCATTCAGGGCACAATTGTGAGAAGTGCAATTGGGGTATGAAATCATGTTGTGTATGGTTGTCCAAATAATCTTAATGAATTGTTTCTAATTGTAGTGAAATTCTGAAACCATTCACAACTTTGAAAACTGAATTACCCGATAATTGCAACTCTGTTGAGTATACTGTCTAGTTTTTCACTGCCACTGCACTTATTTATTTTTTGCACTTTGAAAGATGGCCGCCATAGCTCCCTATGTGTAGTCACCTTTTCGATTACTAACATTTTGCTGTAAATGTCAAAGTCACATGCACCAATAACATGTATTTAAGTTTACTTTTAACTTTATGTAACTGACATTGAGAAAGGCGTCTTACGCCGAAACGCGTCTGTCAGCACCCGGGGGGGAGACCTCTAAAAATAAAAATTGACCGTGATTGACCCACGAGTGCACCTCTTTTGCTGGCTGGATCGCGCCGCTGTGGGGGAAAAAAAATAAATATATATATATATATATATATATATATATATATATATATATATATATATATATATATATATATATATATATATATTCACTGAAAAAACCATAGGTTGGAGACCATATATAGTTAGCTGGACATTTTATTGACATAAAACCAATGAAATTCCATATATAGTTAGTTGCACTAACTATATATCGCGCACCCGCAATCCACTGCTGATGATGTCACATATTACATCATTCATGACATGGTCAGTGACATCACTGATGACATCACTGATGACATCTCAAATGACATCACTGATGACAGCACTGATGACATCTCATATGACATCACTGATGACATCACTGATGACATCATCTAGTGTCTGTGTGTTTTTGTAAAGTTTAAATATGTTTTACATATTGAAGAATGAGTGGATGTATGGAAGACTGAGTGTGTGTGTGGCTGGCTGGGAGGTGTGTGACTCTGTGCATATCAATGTGTACTTGTATCAGTGATTGTATAAGAGAGTAAGTATGTGTTAGTATATGTGTGAAAAAGTATGGTGTTCTGTGTTTAACTGTATAGATGAGGAAATCGAAGTGTGATTGATTCTTCACAGGACTGACTAGGTGTATGAGTGCATATGATAGTGTTGTAATAATGAGTGACTGTATGCATGAGTGATTGTATGGGTGAATGAGTGAATGTGTGTGTAGACGTAGGAATCAGTGAGTGCGTATGTAGTAACTGGCATTGGTGTGTCATGATGTCATCAGTGATGTCATTTGAGATGTCATCAGTGATGTCATTTGAGATGTCATCAGTGATGTCATCAGTGATGTCACTGAAGTATGGTGTTCTGTGTTTAACTGTATAGATGAGGAAATGGAAGTGTGATTGATTCTTTACAGGACTGACTAGGTGTGTGAGTAACTCCATGGATGAGTGGCAGTGTGTGAGTGTCTGCATAGGTGTATGAGTGCATATGATAGTGTTGTAATAATGAGTGACTGTATGTATGAGTGATTGTATGGGTGAATGAGTGAATGTGTGTGTAGACGTAGGAATCAGTGAGTGCGTATGTAGTAACTGGTATTGGTGTGTCATGATGTCATCAGTGATGTCATTTGAGATGTCATCAGTGATGTCATTTGAGATGTCATCAGTGATGTCATCAGTGATGTCACTGACCATGTCATGAATGATGTAATATGTGACATCATCAGCAGTGGATTGCGGGTGCGCGATATATAGTTAGTGCAACTAACTATATATGGAATTTCATTGGTTTTATGTCAATAAAATGTCCAGCTAACTATATATGGTCTCTAACCTATGGTTTTTTCAGTGAATTTTCAAGGTTTTGTAAATGCAAATTCCTAACTATATATGGTCTATAACCTATGGTTTTTTCAGTGAATTTCATTGGTTTTTTAAAAGCTAATATCTATAGCTGTAAAATATATTCTTTATTACGTGACGTATCACGTAGCCACGTGAGACGCCTCATGACGCGTTGCATAACCGTGACGTATCGGCTCTGCAGCGCAAACAAAACCCGTAACGTAAGCGTGCCGGAGCACGCTTACAGATATATATATTTTTTTTAACCTTAATTAGACAAAATCCACACGTGCACATATCTTGAGGCCTTGCAAAGGCACATCAAACAAACAGTCCCTACAATTTTGCCGAATTTGCTGGAAATCTATTCCCTTAATTTTTTTCTTTACTGTTTCTCTTGGTTTTCCCCTTGTTACGCTTACCGGGACGCTACCCGGTACGCGAACCGGACGCTCCAAAAACACAAGATGGCGGACTCCCGTTACACTGCCGGTTAGCTGCCCGGTTCGCGTACCGGGAAGCGCCTCTACCGCGAAAAATCGCAACAATTTTTTTATTTTTTTTGCCCCGCGGGGGACTTTAATATCCCCCTCATCAATCCTAGGGGGTCAGGAGGGGTTTACCTTGCCCCCTTTCCTTCATTTCCCCCTTCTTTTTTCACCACATCTTGTCTCTCGAACCTACCGAGAGACAAGATGGCGGCCGCTCCCGACTGTTTACAATGTTGACAGCTACGCTGCCGGTTAGCTGCCCGGTTAGCTGCCCGGTGAGCTGCCCGGTTCGCGTACCGGGACGCGCCTCTACGGCGTAAAATCGCAAAAAAAAATATATTTTTTTTTTTGCCCCGCGGGGCACTTTAATATCCCCCTCATCAATCCTAGGGGGTCAGGAGGGGTCTACCTTGCCCCCTTTCCTTCATTTCCCCCTTCATTTTTCACCACATCTTGTCTCTCGATCCTACCGAGATTCAAGATGGCGGCCGCTCCGGACTGTTTAGAATGTTGACAGACACCGGAGAGCCAATCAGCTTCGCTTCGCGAAGTTCCGTTACGCGTCAGGTACGCGAACCAGGGCGCTAACCGGAGCGCTGTCACAGATATATATATTTTTTTAAACGTTAATTTCTCAAAATCCACTGGAGCACATATGTTGAGACATAGCAAAGGCACGTCGGGCAAACCATATCTACAATTTTGCCAAGTTTCATGTAAATCCATTCAGCCATTCGAGCTAAAAGTGAGTCCAACCGCCCTATGGAAAAATGAATGGGAAAAACGCGTTTTGGGACCCCCTTTTTTCTCGGCCCCCCATTGACGAAACCCCCCCAAATTTTCAGGGGCTGCTCAGAAACAAAATGTGCCATTTTCCTGAAAATTTCAGCCAATTCGGTCCACAAACGCCAAAGTTATTAGACATAGAATTTTCAGAAATCCCATAGAGAAAAAATCCTAACTATATATACCCACTGGCTATCGCCAGTAGGTAATATACATATATAAACATATATAATCTGCATATCTATATAAATATAAATGCATGCATACATATACATATATGCATACATATGCATGTTATTTACATGAAAGTTTTAAAAACACTAATAAAAGCAAAGCTAAAAAGCCACCTCATTACAAACAGAATGGCTTTAACTTAAACGAGGGCGAGATCTATTGCATTTTCAATGCTTGTTTACTTTGGTTCTATCAAGAAGGCATTCAGATGTGTCACACATTTGCCATAAATTCTGAATGTTAGCACTCTAGTTGCTCATTAGATCACTGTAGTAAAGCTAGTGCTCACCAGTGAAGTCTGCTGCTAATCATGATTTGCAGCCATTTTCCCGCATTTTTTATCCCGCGGACTTTCAGTCCGCATACCATTATCCCGCAAGGTCATTGACCTCGCATACCATTATCCCGCAAGGTCATTGACCTCGCATACCATTATCCCGCATTTTTTCAAAACGCATGTGCATTTATCACGCATGCCTTTACAAAGAATTACGTTTTAAAGGCATGTATGGTAAATGCATTTGCGTTGTGAAAACCACGATGACGAGAGAGGTAAGTGGGTTTGTGTTAATTTTTTCGTGGGTTAGTTATTGTGTAGTGTAGTGTTGTGTAATGTAGTGTTGTGTTAGTGTAGTGTAGAGTTGTGGTGGTTGTTTAGTGTAGGGTCATGCTGAGGGTAGTGTTTAGGGTTTAGGGTTGTGTTGTAGTGTTTGCGTAGTGTAGGGTCATGCTGGGGGTAGTGTTTTAGGGTTTAGGGTTGTGTTGTAGTGTTTGCGTAGTGTAGGGTCATGCTGGGGCTAGTGTTTTAGAGTTTTGGGTAGTGGTGTAGTGTTTGCGTAGTGTAGGGTCATGCTGGGGCTAGTGTTTTAGGGTTTAGGGTAGTGTTGTAGTGTTTGCGTAGTGTAGGGTCATGCTGGGGGTAGTGTTTTAGGGTTTAGGGTTGTGTTGTAGTGTTTGCGTAGTGTAGGGTCATGCTGGGGGTAGTGTTTTAGGGTTAAGGGTAGTGTTGTAGTGTTTGCGTAGTGTAGGGTCATGCTGGGGTGTAGTGTTTTAGGGTTTAGGGTTGTGTTGTAGTGTTTGCGTAGTGTAGGGTCATGCTGGGGGTAGTGTTTTAGGGTTTTGGGTAGTGTTGTAGTGTTTGCGTAGTGTAGGGTCATGCTGGGGGTAGTGTTTTAGGGTTTTGGGTAGTGTTGTAGTGTTTGCGTAGTGTAGGGTCATGCTGGGGGTAGTGTTTTAGGGTTTAGGGTAGTGTTGTAGTGTTTGCGTAGTGTAGGGTCATGCTGGGGGTAGTGTTTTAGGGTTTAGGGTTGTGTTGTAGTGTTTGCGTAGTGTAGGGTCATGCTGGGGCTAGTGTTTTAGGGTTTTGGGTAGTGGTGTAGTGTTTGCGTAGTGTAGGGTCATGCTGGGGCTAGTGTTTTAGGGTTTAGGGTAGTGTTGTAGTGTTTGCGTAGTGTAGGGTCATGTTGGGGGTAGTGTTTTAGGGTTTAGGGTTGTGTTGTAGTGTTTGCGTAGTGTAGGGTCATGCTGGGGGTAGTGTTTTAGGGTTAAGGGTAGTGTTGTAGTGTTTGCGTAGTGTAGGGTCATGCTGGGGTGTAGTGTTTTAGGGTTTAGGGTTGTGTTGTAGTGTTTGCGTAGTGTAGGGTCATGCTGGGGGGTAGTGTTTTAGGGTTTTGGGTAGTGTTGTAGTGTTTGCGTAGTGTAGGGTCATGCTGGGGGTAGTGTTTTAGGGTTTTGGGTAGTGTTGTAGTGTTTGCGTAGTGTAGGGTCATGCTGGGGGTAGTGTTTTAGGGTTTAGGGTAGTGTTGTAGTGTTTGCGTAGTGTAGGGTCATGCTGGGGGTAGTGTTTTAGGGTTTAGGATAGTGTTGTAGTGTTTGCGCAGTGTAGGGTCATGCTGGGGTGTAGTGTTTTAGGGTTTTGGGTAGTGTTGTAGTGTTTGCGCAGTGTAGGGTCATGCTGGGGGTAGTGTTTTAGGGTTTAGGGTAGTGATGTAGTGTTTGCGTGGTGTAGGGTCATGCTGGGGGTAGTGTTTTAGGGTTTAGGGTAGTGTTGTAGTGTTTGCGCAGTGTAGGGTCATGCTGGGGTGTAGTGTTTTAGGTAAGTAAGTAAATAGCTTTATTTCGAAATGTTTCATTTCATTAAAGCATTACAATAATACAAATACAGGATAAAAACAATTATTGAGTTTAAAATCACAAGAAAAAATCATTTAAAAAGTGCAATATACAACAGTGCTAAAAAACGACCATCTTAGGGCAAGCATAGGGACACATACTTAGTCGACCTTAGGGGATGGAATGAGACACAACAATAAGTAACTGGGCCGATGGATCCAAAAATGGAGCCATTTACTGGAGGATCATCATCCTTGCAGATCTTATCCTCCAGGCCCACCCCAAATATTTCGCCAGGCCACATGCGAGCAAGGGTTGGGAGTCTGATCTTAACAAATATAGTGCCTCCTCGTATGACCGTGTACCCAGCCTCAAGCAAAGCGGTTTCAACCACCTACGGCGAGGACTAGAATATGCGGGACATACAAACATTAAATGGGAAATGGATTCGACACTGTTTGAACAGAAAGGGCAAGTTGATACAGTTTGCCAGGGGGGTTTCCAATTTGCTGTCCATGATCCCACGGGCAGAACACCGACCCTGAATTTAAAATACAACGCCCTATCTGTTGGGTTAGAAATCACATCCAGATAGTGCTCTCTATAGGGACGGCCTTTAAATGACAAAAACTCCACCGCAGATCTACATAGGTTGGTTTGTTTAGATCTCTCGTTATCCACCCACGCCCAAAATAATTTCTTTAGTAAATGTTTGGGTGGTGAGGATCTGTTGGCCCAGGCGTCATCCAGGCCGAGTTCACAAAGCAGACGCTTTACTTCCAAGAGCCAACCGATCTTATACCAACCCGAGGTGGAGAGAAGCTCGCGGAGAGCATCCGCATAGCTCGCGAGTTCAGGAACATTCCAAATGCGGGCCCACAGGAGAAGGGGGCGTAACTTCGCCTGCTCGGCTATGGAACGTGTACCAGTATCAAATAAAAGTGGGAGAGTTGGGGAGCTATGAGGGAGCCTCATTAAATCTTTGTGGAATTTGCTCTCAAGATGGAATAGAGTGTCAAATTTCTGAGTACCCCACAACTCTGCCCCATATAAAGCCGCACTCACAGCTTTTGCCCTATAAATGTCTAGTATCACC
The DNA here is from genome assembly GCF_964261635.1 of Lissotriton helveticus. Classification (NCBI taxonomy): domain Eukaryota; kingdom Metazoa; phylum Chordata; class Amphibia; order Caudata; family Salamandridae; genus Lissotriton; species Lissotriton helveticus. The sequence continues at coordinate 639,772,740 of NC_136071.1, read as the reverse complement.
CCAATGGGCTTGAGCGAGGAGGCACGATGTTCTTTCAGTAGGGCACCCGTGACCCTCCTATGAGCCAGAATGATCTTTTGGTGGTGCGCCTTCCAGCTCATAGAGTCACAAAGGCGGATTCCTAGATAATCAAATTCCCTTACCCTTTCTAAGGGAACCGAATCCAGGGATGGAGGGTGGACTGTCTTTCTAGGGGGATTCAACACCAGGAACTTAGTTTTGCTGATGTTAATAGCCAAGCCCCTGGTGTCACAGAAGCCCTGGAACCTAGTTAGCAAGGTTTGAAGGCCCACCGGGGATTTCGAAATCAGCAGGGTATCATCTGCAAACAGGAGTGTTAGTATCTTCCTGCCCGCCAGGGAAGGTGCGTCTGCAGGTAGCTGGAGCAGATGCTCCACCACTCCGTTTAGATATAATGAAAACAGAGTGGGGGCTAGCACACACCCCTGGCGGACCCCCCTGTCTACAGAGATGCGAGATGTTTTTTCGCCCTGCGCACCCCATCTAATTCTGGCAAAATTTTCCTCATGGAATTTGATGATTAATGCCAGCAAATAAGCGGGCATGCCCAATCCCTCAAGAACGGCCCACAGTTGGTTACATGGGACTAGGTCAAAGGCAGTCCGCAAATCTATAAAAGCAAGATACAGACTGCCCTTGCCCAGTTTAACCACTTTCCAATACAACATAAGGAAGCGGAATGTCTGCTCAATAGTGCCGGTACCAGATCTAAAACCGGCCTGAAAGTCAGACAATACCTTTGCTTCCTCGGCCCATTGGAGAAGCCTCCCTAAAACCACCTTCCCTGCTACCTTCTGGGTGGAATCAAGCAGACTTATGGGACGGTAGTTGGCAGGGTCATCCCTACACCCTTTTTTAAAAATAGGGACAACTTCTGCGCCCCTCCAGGAATCCGGGAATCCTCCGCCCTCCATGGCCTCATTTAGGAGTTTGGCAATGAGTAGGCTCCACTCCTCTATATTTATGCGCAGCAGGTCGCCCGGAACTCCATCTGGGCCCGCTGCCTTATTGGGCACAATACACCTAATTGCTACTTCTACCTCCTTGGCTGTAAAGGTAGAGTCAGAGTGTATGCTGTTAACCGATATTATGTGGCTTTCGCCCCTACAGTGGCCCCTAGCCCCCTGAGAATTAGTATAAAGTTTTGAAAAATGGGCCAGCCAAGCCTCCCCTGTAATATTGCAAGTCAACAATGAGTCAACCGGCCTGTCCCTACCTCTAAACAAGGCCCAAAAGGCCCTTGAGTCCTTCCTGGAACCCGCATCCATTAATTCACTCCAGAAGTTGGTTTCGTGAGTTGCCCTTGCCACCTCTTGGGCTTTTCTATATTCCTTCCTAGCAGAGGAGATCAACCCAGGATCTTTCAAGCCGACTGCTCGAATAAGGTTGCTTTTGGCCAGACGACAGGCAGGTGAATACCATTGATCTCTGCCCCTTAATACAGTTCTCCGCCTAGCCCCACCCCTTCCCTGGGGAACTAAAAACAGGTTGCCAAGTGATGCGATAATCTCCGTGAAGGTTGTTAGAACTGCTTCATCGGAGTCCAACGTGCTCAAGGTACCCTTGGCTTCCAGCATTATGGTTCTTGCTTGGGCCATTCTTGATTCATCCAAAGCAACTTTGGCCCATTTCAGCCGTCTGCCACAGTTGGATGGGACAACTTCATTGGATGATTTCCAGGTGGATCGAGGCGATGCTAGATCGCCTGCCTCCCATGGGAGAGCAAGTGATAAAACCAAGGGATTATGATCACTGTCCGCTGTTTGTTGGACCTCCATATCAAGAAAATGCTTCCATAAATTGTGGTTCAACAATATATAGTCTATTCTAGAGGTGTGGCCCACCCTATTGTAGGTGTGCGCACCCCTAGTGTCTGATTTGGAACGGCCGTTTGTGGCTCTTAGGGCATATTCCAAGCAGAGAGAGTTGATATCGATAGCCTTCTGTGACCATTTTTTAATGGGGTCGAGATCAAGCAAGGGAATACCTCTCTTGGCATCATCCTCCCAAGTGTCCAAGATATCTTCACAGGCCAGCGGTTCGAAGCAACAATTAAAATCGCCAGCCAAAAGGATAAAGGAATCAATCTCGCAACCCCGAAGCTCTTCTTCAACTCCAGAAGAGGATAGAGGAGAAGAGTCCCCCCCCCGACCCCCCCTGGCATACAGGTTAAACAACTCCATAATCCTACCCCCCGGGCACCGAATGGTAAGTCTCAGCAGGTCTGGCGATTGGGTGTTGATATGTTTTATGGTAAGCCCCAGAGAGATACTGACCCAGACAAGAAGGCCACCAGAAGGGCGTCCTTTACTGCCTTTTGGCTTGGAGGCCGGCACATGGTACGTTGCAAAACCAACCCTGTGCACGGGCTCCACACACCAGGTTTCCTGTAGGAGACAGATCCCAAAAGGCTCCACAAAAGAATGCCAGTCAGGTTTATTTAGATTGCGCACTAGCCCCGCCACATTCCAACTTAAGATCTTAAACGAGGACATGCCTACCGAGCTTATGCAAGGTTGGGCGGCAGTAGCTGGGTACACAACATCGAGACCGTCAGGCTTGGGATGCTGAGAATGAGCCACAATTTCCAGCGAGTCCTGGGCTAGCAAGATCGCTGCTGAGGAAGAACTAGCATTGCCATCGAGCGGCGGACGGTGCAGCAAACCCCGAACAGGGGTGGCCAGGGGCATGACCTGGGTCAGAGGACCAATGCCCCCCCTGTCCAAGGTAGTATACAGTGATGAAGAGACAGCCTTCATAACATATTGTCACTACCTCCTGTTCACTGTACTTTGTGTGGCAATGATCGAGTGTTTTAGGGTTTAGGGTAGTGTTGTAGTGTTTGCGCAGTGTAGGGTCATGCTGGGGTAGTGTTTTAGGGTTTCGGGTTGTGTTGTAGTGTTTGCGTAGTGTAGGGTCATGCTGGGGGTAGTGTTTTAGGGTTTAGGGTAGTGTTTGCGTAGTGTAGGATCTTGCTGGGGTGTAGTGTTTTGGGTTTTGGGTAGTGTTGTAGTGTTTGCGTAGTGTAGGGTCATGCTGGGGTGTAGTGTTTTAGGGTTTAGGGTAGTGTTGTAGTGTTTGCGTAGTGTAGGGTCATGCTGGGGGTAGTGTTTTAGGGTTTAGGGTAGTGTTGTAGTGTTTGCGTAGTGTAGGGTCATGCTGGGGTGTAGTGTTTTAGGGTTTAGGGTAGTGTTGTAGTGTTTGCGTAGTGTAGGGTCATGCTGGGGGTAGTGTTTTAGGGTTTAGGGTAGTGTTGTAGTGTTTGCGTAGTGTAGGGTCATGCTGGGGGTAGTGTTTTAGGGTTTAGGGTTGTGTTGTAGTGTTTGCGTAGTGTAGGGTCATGCTGGGGGTAGTGTTTTAGGGTTTAGGGTAGTGTTGTAGTGTTTGCGTAGTGTAGGGTCATGCTGGGGTGTAGTGTTTTAGGGTTTTGGGTAGTGTTGTAGTGTTTGCGTAGTGTAGGGTCATGCTGAGGGTAGTGTTTTAGGGTTTAGGGTAGTGGTGTAGTGTTTGCGTAGTGTAGGGTCATGCTGGGGGTAGTGTTTTAGGGTTTAGGGTAGTGTTGTAGTGTTTGTGTAGTGTAGGGTCATGCTGGGGGTAGTGTTTTAGGGTTTAGGGTAGTTTAGTTGTTTAGTGTATGCTAAAGGCATATTCGTTCTAAAAGTTTTCGTTATTTTAATTTGCGGCCTAATAGTACATGCGGGATTTTTTTTGCGGACTGATGGTATGCGGACTGATGGTATGCGGGATTTCGTCATATATTCGCTAATCATACTTTCTATGGCAAAATGAACCCCCTCATTTTGTTCCTTTTTAAATTAAATGTTTTAAGAGTTACAACTTTATTCCAATCAAGATGGCTTCAGGTGTGCCATACCTTTGTAATAAGTAGGACTGTTAGCACTCTAGTTGTTCTTTAGAACACTCTGGGACATTCTGTCATTGGGCTATAGTTGGGCTACATCTGGCTGATATTTGGGCTACATTTGTTTTTTTTTGTCTCTGGTGGCCATCTTTGGGCTACATTGGGCTACATTGGGCTACATTGGGCTACATTGGGCTACATTTGGGCTCCAACATATATATAGCCCAATGTAGCCCAATATATATTTTTCAAAGTTAATTTTCGTAAAAACCACTGGAGCATATATCTTGAGACATAGCAAAGGCACATCGGGCTACCAGTCCCTACAATTTTGCCAAGTTTGGTGTAAATCCATACAGCCGTTCGGGCTAAAAGTGAGGCCAACCGCCCTATGGAAAATTGGATGGGAAAAGCATGTTTTGGGACCCCCCTTTTTTCTCGGCCCCCCCTTGACGAAACCCCCCCAAATTTTCAGGGGCTGCTCAGAAACAAAATGTTCCATTTTCCTGAAAATTTCAGCCAATTCTGTCCTCAAACGCCAAAGTTATTCGACATAGAATTTTCAAAAATCCCATAGGAAAAAAATCCTAACTATATATACCTACTGGCTATCGCCGGTAGGTAATATGTATATTACCTACTGGCGGTCGCCAGTAGGTATATATAGTTAGGATTTTTTCTCTATGGGATTTTTGAAAATTCTATGTCTAATAACTTTGGCGTTTGTGGACGGAATTGGCTGAAATTTTCAGGAAAATGGCACATTTTGTTTCTGAGCAGCCCTTGAAAATTTGGGGGGGGTTCGTCAAGGGGGGCCGAGAAAAAAGGGGGTCCCAAAACGTGTTTTTAACATTGAGTTTTCCATAGGGCGGTTGGCCTCACTTTTAGCCCGAACGGCTGAATGGATTTGCACGAAACTTGGCAAAATTGTAGGGACTGGTAGCCCGATGTGCCTTTGCTAGGTCTCAATATATGTGCTCCAGTGGATTTTGAGAAATTAACGTTCAAAAAAAGATATATATCTGTAACAGCGGACCGGGCAGCGCTCCGGTTCGCGGACTTTACGCGTAACGGAACTTTGCGTAGCGAAGCTGATTGGCTCTCCGGCGTCTGTGAACATTCCAAACAGTCCGTAGCGGCCGCCATCTTGTCTCTCGGTAGGATCGAGAGACAAGAGGAGGCCAAAGCGAAGGGGCAAATGACCATAAGGGGGCATAGTAGATCCTCGCTGACCCCCTAGGTTTGATGTGGAGGTTTTAAAAGGGTCCCGCGGGGCAAAAAATAATAATAATAATAATAATCGAACGGCTGAATGGATTTGCACGAAACTTGGTAAAATATTAGGGACTGGTAGCCCGATGTGCCTTTGCTAGGTCCCAATATATGTGCTCCAGTGGATTTTGAGAAATTAACGTTCAAAAAAAGATATATATCTGTAACAGCGCTCCGCTTCGCGTAACGGAGGTTTGCGAAGGTGATTGGTTCTCCGGCGTCTGTAAACATTGCAAACAGTCCGTAGCGGCCGCCATCTTGTCTCTCGGTAGGATCGAGAGACAAGAGGAGGCCAAAGCGAAGGGGCAAATGACCATAAGGGGGCATAGTAGATCCTCCTTGACCTCTTAGGTTTGATGTGGAGGTTTTAAAAGGGCCCCGCGGGGCAAAAAAAAAATAATAATAATAATCGAACGGCTGAATGGATTTGCACGAAACTTGGCAAAATTGTAGGGACTGGTAGCTCGATGTGCCTTTGCTAGGTCTCAATATATGTGCTTCAGTGGATTTTGAGAAATTAACGTTCAAAAACAAGATATATATCTGTAACAGCGCTCCGCTTCGCGGAGATAAAATTATATCTGTATTACCTAGCTGTTGCAAACACCAGTTAGCGACGGCTAGTAGGAGATAGCGACCATCTTGGGCCCCACTTTGCATGTGAGTGATATTTATCACTAATGACATGCAAAGTGGGCAAGCCAAGATGTTAGCGACTGGAAACAGTCGCTAACATCGCTATCTCCTATTATCAACTTTTGGAAATATTCGAGATAAGCGCGAATATCTCCAAAAGCTAGCACCTGCCCTGAGCAGTTCTTAGCCATGTTATCCAATGGGAGGTGGATAACATGGCTAAGAGCATTAGCTCGGTAATGCATGAATATCGCTGAGTTTTCAGCGATATTAATGCATTGCGGTCGTTTATTATCGTATTTGCGATAAACCTTGATAATAGCAAGGTTTATCTGCGATAATTCCTGACGATGCTTAGCGGTAAAAAAAATCGTTGCTAAGCATCGTTAGGGATAAATATCGCTTAACTTTGGTAATATGCCCCAACGTCTGTTAACGTCCGATTCGAAGGAAATCAGGAAGTGTTGAAAAACATTGTCTGCGCCATCTTGTCTTTTTTCAAATGCCACACTTTTGTCGTGCACGGCAGCCATTTTAGATGCCTTGACCAGACCCACTCTGTGCACGCTGTCGATCCTTAGCATGGCTCCCCACCCTCGCAAGCATCTCCCCCAGGCAGTGGTCACCCCCGCTCTCTGTCTTATGCATGGGTAGTAAACCTCCCCCCATCTGCGCTGCTCTTCCCTGAGAATCACACCCTGTGCCCGCCCGACACCTCCCTTTCGCCCTATTCACCACCGCACCCTCTGACACTCCTTTTCCTCTGTGTCCGATTGTCCAGGCTGGTCCTAGGGTATCAGCTAGCCCTGCAGATGTAGTTTATTGCCCCAGCTGTAAAGAATCACCCCTCTTCAAAGGAGTTATAGTAGATCAAGGCCCACACTCGATGAGATCCGTCACAGCAGACGCGTTCCTATTATCTGAAAACCATCCTGTATTGTGATTGGGGAGGGGACCGAGCCTGAAGTGGAAGATTCCAGGGATGACTCTTTGTACATCAAAGTTTTTACAATTATGTGTCACATTAAAAATATATAGCACTCCGACAAAGTAGTAAGATTATAAAACTTTAATAACTTATAAATATATACAAGAAAACAAAAATAGTAATAACATATAAACATTTTTAGGGAAAAACAACGAAGTAGCGGTCGGCTGTGCGAATAGTCCCAACGCAGCACAACGTCCAGATTTCCGGCGTGGGGCGTCGCGGGGGGTGGGTCATCAGTAGCAAACTGTTGTGCGAATAGTTCCAAGGCAGCAGAACGATGGCACCAAGGTGATGTCCAGTAAGTTGCCGCACTGGTTTTGGTATCCTACAATGCTGCTCCGAATAACGGCGTGGGGCGCCCCGGGGGAGGCGGCGTGAACGGGCCTCTCCAGGTGGAGTGTCATCTGTTGTAGTGGGGCGCCCCTTTACCGTTTCAGTTGCCATTCCGTCCGTTTTTGGTCCACTGTGTCAAAAGCCGCAATTCAGCTGAGTTGCGCCCACTCTTGCGGTGCAGCGATAGGCGGCTGTCACAGGACTCTCAAAATGGCGGCAGGCTCTTTCCTTTTTGGGCCTGGTCCACTGAAATGGCCCTGGGACACCTTGGAAATCGGACGCTTGTCTGCTAGGTCTTGGACCCCATTCTCGAAAGCGTCCCCTCCGCCTTGAGGATTCATCAAAAGTTTTGGGGGCCCCCGACTCCTGTAGGCTTCTGGTGGGGAGCGGTTGCCATGATTGCTCGCGGAATGACCACGACGGAGCTACGAGATGGTGGTGCTCTCATGCTGACGCCAGCTTCAGTCTGAAACATCCAGAAACAAGGTGGGGCTTTCATCGTTTGGGAAAAAAAAAAAGTTTTCATCCAATGAAAAGTGTTGTTTTTAGGTCATATGATCAAGCCTTCCATCATTAGGAAACCAAAAGTAAAATGAACCAATGAAAAGTTTTATAAACAAGTCACATGACCTGTTATGCGGCATAGGGTATAAAATGCGGAGAAAATACGTTGGCACGTGAGGCGGCGTCAGTAGCGGACCGATGTGTGAATAGGCCGAAGGCAATACAACGCGCCAAGATCCGGATGGCACTGAGGTGGTGTCCAGCAAGTTGCAGCACTGGTGTGGCCATCCTACAATGCTGAAAGTCGGCGTGGGGCGCCCCGTTGGCCTGTGAGTTTGCGTCAGTAGCGGACCGATGTGCGAATAGGCCGAAGGCAGCACAACGCGCCAAGATCCGGATGGCACCGAGGTGGTGTCTAGTAAGTTGCCGCACTGGTGTGGCCATCCTACAATGTTGAAAGTCGGCGTGGGGCGCCCCGTTGGCCTGTGAGATGGCGGCAGTAGCGGACCGATGTGCGAATGGGGCCAAAGGCAGCGCAACAATATTTTCGGAATAGAAGACACCACAAGGCGCTGAGATGCCAAGATCCGGATGGCACCGAGGTGGTGTCTAGCAAGTTGTGGCACTGGTGTGGCCATCCTACAATGGTAAAAGTCGGCGTGGGGCGCCCTGTTGGCCTGTGAGATGGTGTCAGTAGCGGACTGATGTGCGAATGGGGCCAAAGGCAGCGCAACAATATTTTCTGACTGACACCACAAGGCGCTGAGATGCCAAGATCCGGATGGCACCGAGGTGATGTGTAAGTTGCGGACCGATGTGCGAAGGGGCCAAAGGCAGCGCAACAATATTTTCTGTATGGAAGATACCACTAGGCGTTGAGATGCCAAGATCCGGATGGCACCGGGGTGATGTCTAGCAAGTTGCTGTACTGGTGTGGTCATCCTACAATGCTGAAACTCGGCGTGGGGCGCCCTATTAGCCTGTGAGATGGCGTCAGTAGCGGACCGATGTGTGAATGGGGCAAAGGTAGCGCAAGAATATTTTCTGAATAGAAGACACCACAAGGCGCTGAGATGCCAAGATCCGGATGGCACCGAGGTGGTGTCTAGTAAGGTGCACTGGTGTGGTCATCCTACAATGCTGAAACTCGGCGTGGGGCGCCCCATTAGTCTGTGAGATGGCGTCAGTAGCGGACCGATGTGGGAATAGGCCGAAGGCAGCACAACGCGCCAAGATCCGGATGTCACCGTGGTGGTTTCATAGTTGAGAGGCACTTCATCTGCAGTGGGGCGCCGAGATCCGGATGGCACCGAGGTGATGTCTAGCAAGTTGCTGTACTGGTGTGGTCATCCTTCAATGCTGAAACTCGGCGTGGGGCGCCCCATTAGCCTGTGAGATGGCGTCAGTAGCGGACCGATGTGCGAATAGGCCGAAGGCAGCACAACGCGCCAAGATCCGGATGTCACCGTGGTGGTTTCATAGTTGAGAGGCACTTCATCTGCAGTGGGGCGCCGAGATCCGGATGGCACCGAGGTGATGTCTAGCAAGTTGCTGTACTGGTGTGGTCATCCTACAATGCTGAAAGTCGGCGTGGGGCGCCCCATTAGCCTGTGAGATGGCGTCAGTAGCGGACCGATGTGGGAATGGGGCCAAAGGCAGCGCAACAATATTTTCTGAAGAGAAGACACCAAAAGGCGCTGAGATTCCAAGATCCGGATGGCATCGAGGTGGTGTCTAGCAAGCTATGCAGTTGAGTTGTGTGCGCACTTGCGGCGAATAGGTCGAAGGCAGCATAACAATGTTTTCTGAATAGAAGACACCACAAGGCGTTGAGATTCGGTTACCACTGAGGTGATGTCTAGCAAGTTGCCGCACTGGTGTGGCCATCCTACAATACTGCTCCGAATAACGGCGTGGGGTGCCCGAAGGGGGGGGGGAGGCGGCGTGAACGGGCCTTCCTAGGTGGAGGCTCGTCTGCTGTAGTGGGGCGCCCCTTTACCGTTTCAGTTGCCATTCAGCTGAGTTTCGGCTGCTCTTGATGCTACAGCGACAGGCGGCTGCAACAGGACTCTCAAAATGGCGGCCTGTTCTTTGGATTTGGGCCTGGTCCACTAAAATGGCCCTGGGACACCTTAGAACTCGGACGCTCGATTTTTTTTTCCTTTCCTGTACATGCAAAAAAAGGTAAATGCCCGGTACGTTACACGCTTCATCTGCCACGATGAACTCTCCAGAGGAACCGAAAAAATATATAGTTATGGTAACTACACCATGCATCGTCATATGGAGAGGTGGCACCAATTAATTATAGTGCTGCATAAAAGAGAGATTTGGAGGAGAACCCCTGACCTGCTAGTACATTCATCAAAGAAGTGGCACTGACAGCATCAGAGGCAAGGGAAACGGTCCCAAATATTTAGAAGAACTTTGGAAAGATTAAAATGACATGTTTAGATTGTGGCAAATTAATTTCATGTGGACAGATGAGTGTTACTCTAATAAATACAGCATATGAACATCATCATAGTCGATGGTTGGTAGAGACATTTTGACTATATCCTGGACCTGCCCGTCCTCGCCCAAAATGGCGCCGGAATAAATGGGACTCGTAACTCCTTGTTGTGTACTGGTTGCAGAACCTTGAAATCACGAGATACGTATGCAGTTTTGAAGCACATGGCGGGCGGGGACGAGAATTGATTGAATATTTCGACATCCCTATTGATATTAAGTTCTGATGTGTTATTGATTACTGTACTATTGAAAGTTCGAATTAACGTCACCCATGGTACTTGCCCGCAAATGTATATCTAGATAATTTTATTGTAACTGGCCCTGTCGTATTTTAATTATAAAATGTACGTCCACCGATTCCGTAACTGTTAGACACCTTAGTTCTTGCAACCTAATAGCCCGCCCGTTACGTTCCTCTACAGTGTAAATGTCTACTCATCATATACGATTACAGTTTGCTCCGTGGCAGGCCCACGTGGTTATAGGCTCGTATTTGTATAATGAAATTTTCACAATAAAGGTTTTTAAAAGAAAACATGGTAGTAGTATATACATTGGTAAAGTTTTTAATAATAGTCACTGTTTTAGAATCATTAAAAGGCAAGTGAAATAAAGCAGACCAATTACATGAAGGGTAAAAGGTATAATACGAAGGAACGCAGTAAAGATAAATGGTCAAGGGCTGTTGTGTTTTCTATTCCTGCAACATAAAGTGATCGATAAGAATCTCATATTCAGGCGTATCGGCGACTAAGACAGCAGGTCGACCCTCTTTTGCTCAACGGCTCCGTCATGGGACGAAGAAACGCTCTTTTTCTCGAAAAAAGAATATATTTTACTTGCAGGACAGTTGTAAATTTTCCGGGAAAGTACATTAGCCTGGAACATTATAACATATATTTAAGAAAAAATAATGTTCGGAAGTAATAAAAAGCGTAATTTTTAGGTCATATGACCAAGCCTTTCATCATTAGAATAACAAAAGTAAAATGAACCAATGAAAAGTTTTATTAACAAGTCACATGACTTGTTATGCTTACGTTACGCGCTGCGCGCCCCGGATGACTTCCGGATGCGCTAACGCGGCGCGTCATATGACGCATTACGCGACAACGCAGGTCCAGAATATAGTCAAAATGTCTCCACCAACCAGCGGTCGGAACACAACCCCTTTCAGCAGGCTAAATAGTTCTGTTAAATGACAACAGAAGGGACAGGCAACAAGAACCATCAGTCAAAGAGGGGAGGGCTAGTTCTTCTCTACCGGGTTACATTGGGGCGCTACCGGAACTGATCGAATTGGTAGTCTACAGTGTTTCTGGATGTTTCAGACTGAAGCTGGGGTTAGCATGAGAGCAGTACCATTTCGTAGCTCCGTCGTGGCCATTCCGCAACCAATCATGGCAGCCGCTCTTTATCGTTATTTTGGGCGGGGTGGGTGGCGGAGCCGAGCTGTTTTGCAGCCATCATTGTGTGGAGTTCAGTTCATTTCACTAGTTTTGTATTTGTCATGAGGGGTTGTTCCTAATGTTTCTATTTTAGCGAGGTCAAAAAGAGATCCCGTTAGTGGCCTACTGATTTTGCTCGATTCCTTTTCTTTTTTTTTTTACACGATTTTTCGTTATCTGCAAAGACTAAACAGAGTATTGCGACTCTGTGTTTGTTTGTAAATAGAGAATGAACCAAAGAGAACCAATTCTAAAACAGTAAATACTTGGATAACAATCAATCAAATGGAGAGAGAAGCAGGCACGACGTATTACAACGGGGGCAAAGGCCTGCGTTAACTACCCTTCACTATGTGCAAAGAGAGAGTACTCCTAATAGAAATGAGGGGGGGGGGCACCATTCAAAGCAGATCAGTGTGCATAAACACGAAAATGTTTTCACTTACCACGTACTTGACATTTGACAGCTTATGATATTTGCTATTAAAAAACCATTGAAATTCACTGAAAAAACCATAGGTTATAGATCATATATAGTTAGGAATTAGCATTTACAAAACCTTGAAAATTCACTGAAAAAACCATAGGTTATAGACCATATATAGTTAGGAATTAGCATTTAAAAAACCTTATTTTACTCACACAAAACCATTGAAATTCCATATATAGTTAGTTGCACTAACTATATATCGCGCACCCGCAATCCACTGCTGATGATGTCACATATTACATCATTCATGACATGGTCAGTGACATCACTGATGACATCACTGATGACATCTCAAATGACATCACTGATGACATCACTGATGACATCTCATTTGACATCAATGACCACATCACTGATGATATCATTCATGTGACAATACAATGCATCTCCTCATATTTTAATATAACCTCTGTTTCACCCAGTGTTAAATACAGAGTATAATTTTTGAAACCATTGACACACCAATACTAGTTACTACATATGTACTCACTGATTCCTACGTCTACACACACATTCACTCATTCACCCATACAATCATTCATACATACAATCACTCATCTTTACAACACTATCATATGCACTCATACACCTATACAGACACTCACACTCTGCCACTCATCCATGGAGTTACTCACACACCTAGTCAGTCCTGTAAAGAATCAATCACACTTCCATTTTCTTGTCTATACAGTTAAACATAGAGCACCTTATATTTTCAAACATATACTAACACATACTTACCTTGTTATACAATCATTGATATAAGTACACATTGATCTGCACAGAGTCACACACCTCCCAGCCAGCCACACACACACTCAGTCTCCCATACAAATACTTGGACAATCAATCAATAACCCATATAGTCACTCATATAGCTACTGATCAACACATGCAGCAGTTTACAGAACAACAGACATAATGATGCACAAATTAAGACAGTTTAGTCACTAACCCATGCACTCAGTGAGACACATTTAATCACTCAGTCATACAGTCAGTCATGCACCTACTAAATCCTTCGTCCAGACACTTACACATCCACTCATTCTTCAATATGTAAGACATATTTAAACTTTACAGAAACAAAAAATCACTGGATGTTGTTATCAGTCATGTCATCAGTGATGTCATTTGAGATGTCATCAGTGATGTCATCAGTGATGTCACTGACCATGTCATGAATGATGTAATATGTGACATCATCAGCAGTGGATTGCGGGTGCGCGATATATAGTTAGTGCAACTAACTATATATGGAATTTCAATGGTTTTGTGTGAGTAAAATAAGGTTTTTTAAATGCTAATTCCTAACTATATATGGTCTATAACCTATGGTTTTTTCAGTGAATATATATATATATATATATATATAACCTACTGGCAGTCATCAGTAGGTAGTTATAGTTAGAACCTAGGGCCAGATGTAGGTCGGTCGGTAACGGCCGAAAATCGGTATTTTCGGCCGTTACCGAGCGGTAATCAAGAATTGGTATGTAGGGGCCCTTTTTTACAGAATCGGTAAATTTACCGATTCGGTAAATTTACCGATTCTGTAAAATACTGAATCGGTATTTTTACCGATTCGGTAAATCTGAGATGTAGGTGGGACTCTTCTGAGTCCCACAAGCCTTACTGAATCGGTATTTTACCATCAAATCCAATTAGATGGTAAGATACCGATTCCGGTGTGCATGCACCTCTTCCATATGACAGGCAGACCTGCCCTTGGGGCATTTATGCCTGCCACATGGCACCCGAGCCTGTTTTGGGGGGGCCAGAGGGTGTCAAAGTGACACCCCCTGCACCCTTGTGAAATTCGGTATTTACCGATTCGGTAAATACCGAATCGGTAATGCCCATTCATTCCTATGGGCTTTAAAGCCCATAGGAATGAATGGGCATTACCGATTCGGTATTTACTGAATCGGTAAATACCGATTTTTTCCGATTCGGTATTCCAGCACATCTGGAATACCTACATATCCACCCCTCTGATTTATCGATTCTTAATTACCGAATCGGTAAAATTCGGTAATTAAGAATCGGTAAATCAATTCTACCTACATCTGGGCCTCAGTTTCCATAGGAAAAGCATTATTTATTTGCTAATAACTTTGGCGTCATTTTACGAACCTTTGCGAAATTCTCCCCCCAAAAATTCGATCCAGGTCAGCTCCTATTCTGAAAGTTTGGGGGTGATTCGTCAAGCGAGGCTGAGAAAAAAGGGGGGTCCCAAAATGCGTTTTTGCCATGTTAATTTCCATAGGAGATTTTGAGACGGGCTACAGCCAGAACTGTTGAACCAAATTACCCGAAATTTGGCAAAAAGGTAAAGCTTGGTTCAGAAAGTGACCTTTCTTTTAAATGGTGTAAATCCATTAAGTAGTTTTTGAGAAATAAGAGTCAAAAAATCTATTTCCCATAGGAAACTTTGGGCAAGGCTACAGCCGAAACTACTGAACGAAATTACCCAAAATTTGGCAAAAAGGTAGTGATTGGATCAGAAAGCAACCTTTTTTTTAAATGGTGCAAATCCGTTCAGTAGTTGCTGAGAAATTAAAAAATAAAGGTTTTGATATCTGGGCGGAGCCTAACTCCAGAGCATGAGCTTCAATGTGATTGGCTGCCAACACTCCAAACCAGGAAGTGTTGGCAGCCATCTTGTGACTCGGTAGAAGTGAGTCACCAGAAAATAGAGAAACAAAGATATAAAACAAGAGAAGGGGGCAGGCCTGCTCAGTGGGTCCTAGAAGGACCACTGGGGCCAAAAGTAGAAGTGTTGGCAGCCATTCCCTCCCCCTCTGTGGAACAACATGGACATTTTATTGGCTAAAGTGTTCCGAGTACAAGTTTGCTCCTTATTGGGTGGGAACGGTTCACTGTTCTCAGCCATTTTGTGACACACTTCAAAGGAGTTCGGGAAAACAAAGTAGTAGAGGGGAGGGTAGGAACACTATTAACTCTGTACAGTGGTCACAAGGTGGTGGACAGGGATTGTGAAGGTAAAAATATTTTTTATATATTTTAGGGACCATTTATATAAGTGCCGTGGTGTGTACAAATCACGGCGGAAAAATAACGGAGTGTCTTGCGGTCTTCTTTTTATCAAGTTTGCGGGTGGGATACTTCCCAGGAACACTATTTACTTATAATGTGGGGTTTACTTTTCTGACGGGGAGGTGTGGTTGCGCAACAAAAAATTCTGTCTAAGTTTCAAATTGCTTTTATTAAGCAATTACAAATAAACTTTCTTCGGAAACTGACGCTATTTATCAAAAGGGTGACAAATAAACATGGAATTTCATGAAATACCACTTAAGCGTACCACACCCTCCTTATTTTCTGCTATAGATTGTAAAAGTGTTGCCCCATATTCTTGATAATATAAGAGAGCATGTGTAACTTTTAGATAAAGTAGAAAAGAAGTGCTACAAGAAACACTCCCGCACTACATCATCTGAGGTCAAAAGAACAAGTAAAAAACTGTTAAACACAAATGACTTCATATTACATAGAAATGTACATTTTATCATTTTTTTGAAATTTCAATTCTGTAGAATTCGGGAACGTTCTGCCATAGTGCTTAGAAGTCGCTCACTGTTCCGCTAACAAATCACGTACTCTTTTAAAAATATATTAGACAGTACTATTATAATATACAGTACGGGTACTATATAATCTATAGGGAGAAGGTGTATAGGAACCGCAACTGAGAAAAATATAAATGAGAAAATAACATTCAGAAATGTAGGGCTTATCAAATGTTTAAAATAAGAAAGTATGTATGCAAACTATATTTTTTTAGACTGCAATTTCGTAAAATATTCTCGCTGAAAAAATATCTGATCAAGTAAGTTATAAAGGTCAGTAAGCTGTGTTTCAGATGGATTACTCCTGGTACTGACAAATCTCCAATTCCTCTTCTGTAACAATATGACACTCTACTACAATCTAAAAAGTGGCACCGTTGTTACACAAAAAAGAAAAGGAAAATAAAGTCATACATAAAACACAAGATCAAAAACAAAATACTTTTCAGTGGTGAATATTTTAGAGCATCTTTTCTCCGGGAGTTCGAAATTTTAATTTTTGTGGTGATGGGTCATAAACTCCTCTAAGATCATAATGACTGTGAAAATTATAATATACATATTCACAGTATATGATCCCAAGGGGGAAACAAACTAACAACCATAGGCTGGTGACGCGTATAAATCTTTACTCTTGGCGCTGACGGGTCATGCACTCCTCTGAGATCACAATGACTGACAATATTTTAATATACTTATTGACAGTATATGATCCCGAGGGGAAAACAAACTAACAACCAGAAGCTGGTGACATTACTTTAAATCTTTAGGGTTTGCGCCGATGGGTCACCAACACCTCTGAGGTGAAGTACAGTGTCAATATTATCAATCAATCAATCAAAAGATTTGTAAAGCGCACTACTTACTCGCGAGGGTCTCAAGGCGCTTAAGCAGAGTAGGGGGGTTGCCACTACTGGTCAAATAGCCAGGTCTTGAGTTGTCTCCTGAAGATCAGCAGATCTTGGGTCTGTCGTAGGTTGAGGGGAAGGGTGTTCCAGATCTTGGCGGCACTGTGGGAGAAGGATCTGCCTCCAGTGGTGGTTCTCTGGATGCGCGGGACGGTGGCCAGGGAGAGGTCGGCGGAGAGGAGGTGACGGTTGGGAACGTAGGAGAGTCGACTGTTGAGGTAGGCTGGGCCGGTCTTGTGGAGTGCCTTGTGTGCGTGGATCAGGAGTTTGAAGGAGATTCTCTTGTCGACGGGGCTTTTCAGGTGGGGGTGATGTGGCTGTGGCGTGGAATGTCAAGGATCAGGTGTGCAGAGGCGTTTTGGATTCTTTGCAGTCGTTTGATGAGCTTGGTCGGGGCTCCTGCATAGAGGGCATTTCCATAGTTGAGTCTGCTGCTGACGAGGGCCTGGGTGACTGTTCTTCTCGTGTCTGTCAGGATCCACCTGTAGATCTTGTGGAGCATGCGGAGGGTGTTGAAGCAGGAGGAGGAGACTGTGTTTACTTGCTTGGTCAGCGGCCACCATATAAGGAGAGGTGGGAGGGAGGAGCAGCTGGGAGGCGGGAGGCAGGGGCGGTGAATGGTCAGTGAGGGGGGGGCGGGCCACAGGGGACACAGCGGCGGGAAACGGGAGGGCGAAGGGGTACAGAAATCAGAAGGTGCACAGAACAAAAAACAGTGCAGAGCAGTGGGGGCACAGAATGGAAGGGCAAAACAGTGGGAAAACAGTGGGGGCACAGAACGAAAACAGTGCACAGCAGAGGGGGCACAGAATGGAAGGGCAAAAACAGTGGAAAACAGTGGGGCCACAGAACGAAAACAGTGCACAGCAGTGGGGGCACAGAACGGAAGGGCAAAAACAGTGGATAACAGTGGGGGCACAGAACGAAAACAGTAAGCAGCAGTGGGGGCACAAAAAGGAAAACAGTGCACAACAGTGGGGGCACAGAACGGAAGGGCAAAAACAGTGGAAACAGTGGGGGAACAGAGAGCGAAAACTGTAAGCAGCAGTGGGGGCACAGAATGGAAGGGCAAAAACAGTGGAAAACAGTGGAGGCATAGACCAAGAACAGTAAGCAGCAGTGGGGGCACAGAACATAAGGGCGAGAACAGTAAACAGCAGTGGGGGCACAGAACGGAAGGGCAAAAACAGTGGAAAACAGTGGGGGCACAAATACAGAGGGACAAGACAGTAACAGGGATGCTCACAATGACAAGAACCTACCTACGGCCTACCACTGGCCACCAGGGATGAGGCGCAGGTGGTAGCCTGGGGGTGGAGGAGGGTCTCAGATTCAGCAGCAGCAGGGAGCTGGACACACAGGTGGCACTGCGCGGATGGGGGGGCAACCTACCCAGAGGTCTGTGTCAATATTATAATATACAAAGTCACAGTATATGAGCTCAAAGGATTCAGAAAAGGGGCAATGTTTGCAGTTTTCTGTCTGTTTCTGAAAACAAGCTCCTGACGTTACAGAAAAAAGGCAAAAACAAGCAATAAGACTTTATTTTAAATAAAACATTTTAAATATTGACAAATAGCTACGTATTATAAATATCTACTATGCCATAATCAAACAACTCATAACTCCGAAATATATTTGTTAACGCAAAACAAGAATCCGACGCTAGAAAAGGGAAACTGCATCACAGAATGGACACGGGTAAATAACTCGTGAAAACGAAACTAATCGAACAACGGGTGTGGTTTATATACTTTTTGGTTATTGAGTAGTCTATGGAAGGAAGATGCGGCTCCGCCCATTTAGCTGTCACGTTTTTGCAGTTTACACATGCTCACGTTTTAACTGTTTAACTTGTGCACGTGTTGGGAAAAGTTAAAAAATGTGAAGCTGTAAAGGTTTCGATTTCGATCATAACACGTATGAGGTCCTTAATATGTACATACGTTGGCCAGCTTAAAAACTGTTACCTGCCAAACTGTGTCATTTCCATTTTCACGACTAAAAATATCTATTAATTGCTGTAATTTTAAATAGAAGACATAAATAAAAATATTGTTCACAATAGAAGAAAAAAAATACGTGCTAATATTTGTCATCACTATGCTGTTAAATTTAAAAAATGCCAGCATTTGTGAAGCATACAGCTACCCACGGAAAGGTGTGCCGGCGCTCGGGGCATCTGAAAGATTAAGCAAGGTGTTGCCCACAGTGACATAGTGGAGGGCTAACATGCCGCTGGAGCTGGGAATCGAACTGTGAACGCTGTTGTTCGAATTCACGTATCATAGCTGCTGAATAACACTTTTTCCACACTTATATGTTAATTGCTGCTAATTAAGTTTTAAATATTGTTAAATTATAAGTAGGGCTCCCTTTTGTCCATTTTTACTGATTTTTACAGATAAATACAGACAGAAAACCATTTATTTTCCTGTCTGTGTTCATTTTAAAATGTGAATAAAAACGGAAATTAGGTAATTTTTTGAGCGTTTCTAAATGCAGTCAATCATGACTACCAGGCCAATAGCTCTGTCGATCTAAAAGTAAGAAGGTTAAAACAATAAAATAATTTTAGCAAAGAGCCTTAAATAGCAATATATATGCTCGTATAAGAAAACATGTACATTTTAATATCAAGGTTGTGCATATTTTATTATCTGAGTGTAATTATATGACTGAAAACGGTTAGTCCTTCAGGCATATTTATCAGACAAATTGAAATATACTCATTTCAGATTCATTTTTTCACAAAACCCAAAATATATATGGATCAATTCAGATAAAATTATTAAAAATAAATATGGGTAAATACAGACAGAACTGCCCAAAAAATAAATAACATAAAACCGGGAGCCCTAATTATAAGTTATAAAAGACAGCTGTTACAGTTAGTTTTTCACTACAAAAAGTATACACGTCTTTTTAAAATTTACTGAAAAAACATTATAGGTTTTAGGGACATTGTAGTTAGAATTGAGCATTTAAAAAACCTTTGAAATTCACTGAAAAAAATATAGGTTTTACAGACGTTATAGTTAAAAATTAGCATTTAAAAAACATTGGAAATTCACTGAAAAAAACATAGGTTTCAGGGACGTTATAGTTAGCTGGACATTTCACTCATACAAAACCATAGAAATTCCACCGTTATAGTTAGTTCAGCTAACTATAACTTGCGCCCCTACAATGCACCGCTCATGACGTCACATATTACATCATTCATGGCATGGTCAGTGACATCACTGATGGCATCACTGATGACATCTCAAATTCCTACCCTCCCTCTTTTCTTTATTTTCCCTTTTTGTGGGGACTTGGTGAAGCCGAGTCCCAAGATGGCTGCCAACACTTCCCGGTTGAAGTGTTGGCAGCCAATCAGAGCGGTGCATTTCACTGCACAAGCTCATCTTTTTTGGCAACCAGAGATACATCTATCTTTTAACTGTTACATTTCTGAAAAACTACTGAACAGATTTGCACCAAATAACAAAAAACTCAATCTGTGTAACAACATATACCTTTCGGCCAAATTTGATATAATTCCGTCCAGCAGTTCAACAATGCGTCCCTATGGGAATTAACATTACAAACACACCCTTTTTTTGTGCCCCCATTTCTCGGTCCCCAATGCACGGATCTCCCCTAAATTTTCCATGACACACAGAACCTACTTTGACACTTTTTGGGGAAAGTTTTATGAAGATAGGTCAAATGACATCAAGGTTGTAGGCAAGTCAAAAAATGCTTTACCTATGGAAACTAGGTCCTAACTATAGCTACTTTCCGGTGGTAATTAGTAGGTAGTTATAGTTAGAACCAAAGTTTCCATAAGAAAAGCTTTTTTTGTTTTGCCAATAACTTTGCTGCCACTTGAAAAATTGCCCTTTTTCGTTTAGCTGCTGTGTTGAAAGAGACGGGTGTTCTGTTAAGGTGGGGCCGAGAAAAAAGAGGGGTCCCAAATGCGTTTTCTCCATGTTATTTCTTTGGGGATTTTTCAATTTTTAACATGATTACAGCCTGTGCCGCTGAACGAATTACACCAAATTTGGCAGTATGCTAGATGTTGGTCCAAAAGAGAGTCTGTTTTGAGATTTGGTTTAAATCTGTTCAGTAGTTTCAGAGATATTTAAGTTTAAAAAGTATAAATATCTGGGAGCCCAACAGCCCACTGAGACCCTACTGAAATTTGATTGGCTGCCAACACTTCAAGCAGGACGTGTTGACAGCCATCTGAGGACTTTTGAACCGAGTCCCACAAAAAATGTTTAGAAAAAAAACCAAGGGGGCAGGGTAGAAACACACTGACTCCTTGGATCTCTTGGGGGTACTCCACTAGTACTCCCCAGGACAAAAAAGCATTGTTTCATAATTTTTGGCGGGACCCTAAGATTCAGCTGAAAATTTTATGAAAAAACTTTGTTTATTGTTGGTGTGCCAGGTCCCTAGGGCATTGTTTAATTAAAAGAGGTGCACACACGGGTCCCCATCCCCGGAGCTTCTTAACTTATAATTTGCGGGGGAGGCCAATATGGCCTCCCCCTCTATCTCAGGGACCACCACCTCCCCAGGGCATCTATGTTTTTAATTTGGGGGGGCCTTTCAGACCCCACAGCCCAGTGGGATGCATGTAACCCTGGGCAAGGCATTACGCTACGCTCGCGTAGTTTGCGAAGTGTGCGCTACTTCGCACTACCCAAATTGCACGTAGCACAGTGCAAACACGTGTAGTGTAGTGGTAATTTCTTGCTTGTTCACGGTCCTCAACAGCAAGTTGGCGACCGCGAGCAAGCAAAATGACATCCCGGTGAGACTTTTTCCTTGTTCGCGATCAGCAACATCAAATTGCTGATCACAAGCGTGGAAAATAAACCTCCTGGCGAGATTCTCAACGCGGGGAGGTCAGGTCTCTCATTGTGAGTGGTCTCGTATGCTCGCGACCTCTCGTGATGAGAAACTACCAGTCCGCATTGAGAAAGCTGCCGCTCGAGCAGAAATCTACTTGAGCGGCAGAAAACGACCGCTTGTACTGTGCAAAATGTGGTTTGCACTGATTGCACAGTGCGACAAGCATCCGGCACTGTGCAATCAATGCAAACAGCATTTTGCACAGTGCACTATGTAGTGCGAAGTGCATTTCGCGTAGCTACGCGTAATGCTACTATGTGAACTACGCCCAGGGTTAGACGCAAGGACCCCACACAGTCCCCGGGGACTGCCACCTCCCTGAGGCTTTAATTTAATAAAATGCAGAGGGGGCTGTGTGGATGCCCCACAGCCCTGGGGACTGCCATCTTCCCTGGGCTTTTTTTAGATTTAGTGTCAGGGACTTTTATTAGAAATTATGCGGGCCGCCTCCCTCCTGCAGCCCCGGGGACCACCACCTCCCGAGGGTTTTAATTATACATAATTTAGGGATTGCCCTGGGCAACTCCTGCAGACCACGACCTCCCGGGGCTAAATCACACAATGGAGGGAGGCCGCGTAGCCCCTCCTGGAGTCAATAATGTCCCTGGGAACTGCCACCCCCCCAGGGCCGACTCCAGCTATGTCCTGGAGTACCCACCCCTGGCATAGCAAACTCTGCTCCGCTTTCAACAAGCAAGAGCGTTAAAAGTGCTCTCACTTTTTGAAAGGGAAGCAGCATTGCTTTTGCACACAGTGAGCTCCATGTTGGTAGCACCCTATGTGTAAAAGCAATGCCGGCTCCTGCAGGACACGGGGATCCGGCAGGGACTGAGTGGACCTTCAGGCTTCCCCCATGGGTGCCCTGAGTGGGACCATGGCACCCAGTAGAGAGGCCAGGCCCCAGGGGCCCCCTTTCTTTTTTTTAAAGAAATAGAAAAAAAGAAGCAGGCCCAGGGGGATAGGGTCCCAGAGGCCAGAATCAGCCTGGGAGGGGGGCCACACTGCCCACCTCATAATATTTTAAAATAAATATTTATAAATGAGGGGTCCCGGGGGATTAGGTCCATGGGGCCAAAACTGTCCCAGGGAAGGAGGACCCATGCAACCCACTCCCTTAAAAAACAATACAAAAAGAAAATCTCCAACAAGTCACTGGAGGAGACGTCTCTTTCACAACCACTCTGCAAACTCACATCCTAGCACAGTGGTGGTTGGGGGATGAAGTCCCCTTGGATACTGAGGGTCCTTAGGGTCCAGGAACATCGTCTTCTACCTCCAGTAACTCCCAGACAGCAGGATTGCTGAGAGGATTTGGAGACCATGCCACCTTTTTCCACCACTCTACAAATGCGCTTTCCAGTGCACTGCTGGTGGGGGGATGATGTCCCCATGCCTTCTGAAGGCCTCAGGACTAAAGTTAATTTCTTCCCCCAACTAGTAGTGCACCTTGGGGTTTGTTTGCAGGGTGGTTGAGAAAAGGGGAAAAGGGGCATGGCCTTCAAAGAACTCTCAGCAATCCAGCTGAGTGGGGCTTACTGGAGGCAACCAGAGGGGTAGTTGCCCCCCCCAAGGATGACAGCCTGTTTCTACTTCTGTCATATTGGGAAAAGGTCTCAGGAAATAGGTCAGTCTCTCCCACAACCTGCTAGGCACTCCCATCACCCCGAAGAGAGATAGAGATCTTGGCGTAGAAGTCATTTCCTCTCCACACCCTGCTATGCACGCCCATCTCCATGGGGAGATATCTCAGTTAGAGGACAGTCCATCTCCTCATTCAACGATACAATTCCGTCATCCAAGACAGAGGTGTCAGCAGAGGGGCGAGCAGAATCCTGACCCCTCAGATTCCACCCAGGGGATTGTGTGCCTAACTCTCACGAGATGCTCACGGGAGCTATATATTAAAATTAAATCAATACATATATAATATATACATGTAAATGTCCCCCTTAATGAACATTAGTATTAAACACTAATGCAACAGAAGAAAAAAAGGTAATACAACAGTTCAAAGCAACATTTATGACTCTACGATCTTGCGAGTTTCTCGCGAGTGGCTTGCAAGACTCTCATGAGAGTAGAGACACACCCATAAAAAGAGATTTGATTAGTTAATACTAATGGCATATATTATTGAAAGAAGTGATCATCCTTGTTTTCTCATTTAAAGTAAAATTATTATTATACTTGGTGAGAAGATGTCTTCATATGACAGTGACAAACAGAAAGAATGTGGACATCCTCAACCGAAATATTCTCTTATCACACCATATTACACTCCGACATTAGTCAATACAGAGATTTCAGCAAGCTGTGCACTTCCGTACCGGACAGTCCAATACAAAGCGATTCAGCTTGAAAGTGATATGCATAGAAAGGATAGATCCTTTACTCATCCTACCATATGTACATTGGAAAGAAAATATTACTTTATGTTAAATAAAACCTTGAAATTAACTGAAAAAAACAAAGGTTAGAGTAACTGTAAGAAAGTGCCCTTTTTGACATGGTCACACCCACTCTTTGCCTGGTATTTGATGGGATTTCTACTGGAAATGCACTGGGTTCCTACTAACCAGGTTCCCAGTCCCAGATCTCTTTCCAAAAACTGTGCAATATTTGTCCCCAATTGATGATAACACTAGTATCCTCTGTAAGTCTCTAGTAGATGGTACCCTTGGTATCTAGGGCCTGAGGGATTAAAGAGGGTCCCCAAGGGCTGCAGCAGGAATTGTGCCACCCTAACGGACCGCTAACTAAGCTCATCCAAACTGCCACTGCAGGCTGTGTGTCTTGGTGTAGACAAAAGTGAAAACATGACATGGCACACAGCCTGTGTGCCCTGCCTGCTGACATTGTATGCAATGTAAGTAAGTCTCCCTTACAGGAGGCCTTACCGCCATAAGGCAGGGTGCACTATACTACATGTGAGGGCATAACTGAATGAGCAGCTATGCCCTAGTATTGGTCAGTTCCATTACTGCCAGTACAAGTGATCATGGAATTCATGTAATATGCAGGTGCTGGACACTGGTGATAATGAGTTACCCAGCAACACAATGGCTTAATTGAAAGCAGGGATGTTTGGTATAAAACATCGTGTTACTAAACCCACAGTGATGCCAGTGATCGATTAGAGGTACCCCCTGAAAACCTACCAGCTACTGTTGTGCTGCCTGACTGGTTTGCACCAGTCTGCAACCAGAGATGAGTTTCTAACCCCCAAGGGTGAGCACCTTTGCTCTCAGTAGGCAAGAAACCAAGCCTACTCGGGAAGGGCGGTTTTCACCCCCTCCCATCGGATGACCTGCAGAGTAGCATTCCAAGGTAGGTGTGCTTTAAAGAGCCCACTACCTGTTGGTATGCAAATCTGGTTTATCTCACAGAGCACTTTGGCACCTAGACAGGCAAGAAAATGAGCTAGTCAGATAAGCGTATCCACCCACAGGCTTGTGCCACCCCTATGATGGGCTACCTGAAGTAGAGGCAACTCTTCAAGGTTAGCCATCTTGGTGATGGCAAAATTACAAATTCTGGAACAGCGTTATGCACATTTCCCACAGGAAGGGTCAATATAGGGGCGTAGGGACCTCAAGGATCAGTAGTGCATTGGCTAGTACGCTACACTCCCCTAAACCCCATAAATCAGTATTTAGGGGAGACCCAGGCACCAAAGAATCAGATTGCTGATGACCTATGAAGAGGAAGGACACTGAAGAGCCACAAAAGCAAAGACTAAGAAGAAGTACCTGACCTGGTACCAGCCACGCTAGCCTGTCTGCTGTTCCCGTCTAAGTGTGCCAAAAGTAATCTCGTCCTACAGCTGCTGTACCTCCAAAGCTTGGGAGACCTGCCTGTCTTTAATATAGAACCATGAACTCCCATGGAGCAGTGGAACAGCTTGCCTGCAACCTGCAAGCACCCCAAATAAGACTGTGAGACTCCAGAAACAAACAAACTGACGCCGCAAAGTACCATGGCACCCACGCTTCCTAGCCCAAGCTAAAGTTGGCCAATGGTGCCATTGTGGTCTCCCAGCCCTCTAGAGATAAAGTCCATCTTGGACTTGCCCGCTGTGGACTCCCGAGTGCCGCCTGCAGCCTCTGTTTGCAGGCTCCCTCTACAGAGACTGCTTCCGATGACAAAAACCCAATGCCTAAGAACTCCTCTTCACCCATCGGCCCAGACTCGTGGAGAAGAGAACCAAAGGTGTCTCCACATACCCAAGCACTGTGAGGCCTGGGCCGCCTTGTTGGGTCAGCCCGACTGGTCCCCCAGTCCAAGCCTGCAGCCTCTTTTTCAGCGGACCGATCTCCATAGATGTGAATGAGGCACACAACGCTGCAATACACCTCTGCATCCAGTTGCCCCAGTGCTGCCCAAAGTGAACTCTTGGTGCTGCCTTGGACATTGGCTCATACTCACCTTAAGTGCAGAAGATTGGTCCTGAAATTCGCTGTTAAGTGCCCCAATGCAATACATTACTGCAAAGTGCTTCAATTATGATTTAAAGTAGTAAAATCACCAGATGCTGAGAAAAACACCTCTGCATCTGAACAACCCAGTACCTTCCAAGGTGACCTGTTGGTGCAGCCTCGGACCTTGCCCCATACTCACCTTCATTCCCAGGGAAGGATCCCTTAAGTCATTGTTAAGTGACCGTATGCAGCATATGTTTTCTTCCTAGGTTAACATTGCCGTAAAGTACTTCAACTATGATTTAAAGTATCAAAAACCTTTTTACTTCAAACCTATTTTTTTTAAAATAGATCATCTTGGTGCCTAAAGTTATTTAAAGATAAGTGTTATTTAAATAAATTGGTGTGGATCTCCTTATTGAGTTGGGTGTTGTGTGTATCATTTATTGGTATGTGTGGACAACAGATTTCGAACACTCCTCTCTGATAAGCCTAAGGCTTCTCGACCACACTACCCCCTTGAAGAGTACCTTGGGATTGCTAGAGCAAGCCCCTGTCCACTTATGAGGGAATACCTGGACTCTTTGCATGGTATACCTCTTTTCGGTGTACAATATTAAGAGCTGGCTTCCTACAGTAATGTTACAGTGACAACAGTAAAGTTTCCAACTCTACAAACCACATAAATTCACAGTTAAAATTAGCAGTGCTAACTATAGCTTGCGGCCTACACCATGCACTGCTTATGACCTCACATATTACATATGACATCACTCATGACATGGTCAGTGACATCACTGATGACGTCACTGATGCCATCTCAAATGACATCACTGTTGACATCTCAAATGACAACTGATGACATCTCAAATTACAACTATAACTATTGAATTTCAATGGTTTTTAGAGTTGCAAAATGGGTAGTTATTGTCAGGATTGCTTTTGCATAGACAAGGTGTTTCTGGGGGCCATGACCTATAATTACCTTAGGGGACAAGTTATGGTATAACTATAACTGATGAATATCTGCGTTGTTTTGAGTTTAAAATGTTATGTTGTCACTGAACATTTCATAAAACTATAACATTACTTTAAGTTTTGTTTTTTTAGTGAAAAAAAATATATATATATAAATCTATCTATCCATATATATAGATTAATAGAGAAATATATATATAGAAGAAGGAGTAATGATGGGAGACACCAGCGTGAACATTATCAATTTAACAGACTTGGAGTTGAACAAGGAAGAAGCCAAAATTCTATGTTTGGGTCTTTCGTCAAGAATAGATTGCTTCAAATTATTTATTAGTAAACTAAAGTTGAAAAAGTTTTTTGATAATAGAAATGTAATTTAATCAAGTAGTATACAAGGCCAAGAGGAGAGTGGCAATTTAGCTATCGCAGACTTAGAAGAACTACGTGACATGAATATTTATACAGGATCTGGGCTTAAATGTCTTTGGAGGGCCAAATACTCCTTTTAGGCCTATATCAGTTTTTCTCCCAGTGATGTCTAGGGATTTAATAGACATGTTTTCTGTACCAGTGATACAAGATTTTAAGACATTACAATCTAGGAATCGGACCACCAAAAAGCAGCATGAGAACAGGCAGATACAATACAAACAGCTTATGCAAAAAATACACCAAAGGAAAGATAGTGTTGTGAGATAAGAAGATGAGGGTGGCAACATTGTGTTCTGGCCTCCTGCCATGTATATGGAGGAGGCCAGGGCACAATTAGATGCCATTGACTACTATGAGAAGATAGCTAAGAGTGAAGCTTTAAGGATTAAGACTGAATATCATATTGTACTGTCTAGATGGAAATCAATGGGCCTTTTATCACAGAATGAATTCCAGTTTCTTAAAATAAATGAGCCTGTGTTACCTGTTTTGTATTTCTTGCCCAAGGTGCACACGATTGTAACCAAACCTCGAGGCGACCAATAATATCAGCAATGGGCAGCTTTTTTGAGAATACTTCAAAGTTTGTTGTTTTTCTTCTTCAGGAGTCAGTTAAGAACTTGCCATCATACATTAAGGATACAGGGGATTTTTTAAAGTAAAATCTATGACATCAATTGGGAGGATGATTACATTTTAATGACTCTGGATGTAACATCGCTGTACACGAGTATCTCCCATGACGATGGTATGAGAGTGGTGAAGCAGTTTTTAAGTTCGAGGCCCCTTACCCTCTACAGGCATAAGGAAATAATTTTAGAAATGAGACATTGGTGACTCTACATTAATATTTTTTTATATGGCACAGATATCTTTCACCAATTAAGAGGGATTGTGATGGGCATCTGCTTCGCCCCCAGCTATGCAAATTTGCATATGGGCTGGTGGGTGGAGCAGGTGCTACCGACTAAATATTCAGAAGAATTACTAGAGAATGTTCTGCTATGGTCACGATTAATTGATGACTTGTTCATTATCTGGCGGGGACCATTACTTTCGGCTGAGGAATTTGTAAGGAAAATTAACAACAATGCACTTAATTGCAATTTACCTCACACATAATTCTTAGTCTGTTCTTTTGCCCACTGTTTCTTTTTACTTTTCCTTTATGTTTTCTGTTTTTAGCTGTGTTGTGTTACTTTCTTATGAGCCGCTGGTGGAAAAGCGTCGGGACACTCCTTTCGAGTAGCCGTACGCTATATAAAAACTACGTAACATAACATAACATAACATAACATAATTCAGGAGTCAGTAGAGTTTTTAGATATCACTGTTAATATTGAACAAGGGAGACTACATATGAAAGGGTTTAGGAACAGCACAGCAGGAAATACAATTTTATATGCCCAGAGTTTTCACCCCAGCAATCTAAAATATTGTATGCTCTATGCTGAGAACCTACGTATGCGAAGAAATTGTAGTGAAAGAACACAATTAGAGAATGCACAACGAGATTTTGAACAAAGATTCTCAACACAGGGCACAATTCAAAAGTGCTAAGGGAAGCCCGAATTAAAGCAAATGGGAAGGAGAGGGACAAGCTGATTTTTGTAGCTAAGGTGCGGGTGACACTGAACAAGAATTATGATTCATCACTAGATTCAATACTAAACAAAGAGAAGTGAGGCGAATATTCCAGAGGAATTGGCAACTGCTATGCAGTGACCCAGTCATTGGCCAAAAGATGAGTAAGAAACCCTTAATAACTTTTCGAAGGGTGAGGTCGATGAGAGATGACCTTATTATAAGCAGTCCAGAGATAAAAGCGGGAGGAACATGGCTAACAGGCAGAGGAGGTTTCACTAAATGCCACAGATGCAAGGCGTGTAAATATGGAGTTAATACAAAGCAATTGCCCATACCATTAACAGATCAATTGTGGACAATCCAACAATCCTTGCACTGCCAGAGGGATTGTGATGTTTATGTTCCAAGATGCAGCTGTCAGAAACTATATATAGGGAGCACTATTCTGAGTGTTCACCTAAGAATACTGCAACACGAGTGAGCAATTGTGAACAAGAATGCCACTTACCCAGTGGCTAGGTACTTTGAGCAAATGCATGATAGCAACTTGGGCAATTTGCAATACTTTGCCATAGATCAGGTACCCAGTCGCAGCAGGGGAGGAAATAGGGAGCGTTGTTTGAGACAGTTGGAGTCAAAGCATGTTTTGAGGTTCAATACAAAGGTCCCTGTAGGTCTCAATATTGAAGAGGAGCTTCATGTTCACTTATAATTCAGATTTTCCATTTAAATAACTCTGTCTAATAACTAAATCCGTAGAATAAGTTGAAGAAAAACATAATGGAAATGGTTTTAACTTTGAGCACAGGGCACTTTAGATATTTAAATGCGGAATTTGGGAGAAGCTAAAGGGGACAGACATGAGGCATGTATATTGCACTTTAGGGCTCTTGCCCAGTATTCTAATTAATGTATGAATTTTGCACTTGCAAAAACAACAGTTGATGGACAGAATGCAGGACAATGTCATACATTCACCCCAGTACAGAGATCTGGGCCTAAATCCATCGTTTTTTGCTCACCATCCCATTTCAGTTTGAACCCAGCCATATGCAGATCAGTCTTGACCCTGTGCCCCATGGGAACAGGCCTGAACTGCCAAGCCAGGTCCTCCCTGGACTGGAAACAAGTATCCAAGGACCGGTTTCGGGCTTTCAGCCCTCATCAGCCTGGATAGCTTGATTCCAGTGGCATGGAGAGCACGGGACTCACGTCTGAGCATACCCGTCCCACTCGGGGTGAAAATGCAAAAACAACAGTTGATGGGCAGAATGCAGAAAAATGTTATACATTCACCCCAGTTCAGAGATCTGGGCCGAAATCCATCGTTTTTTTGTTCACCATGCCATTCCAGTTTGAACCCAGCCATATGCAAATCAGTCTTGACCCTGTGCCCCATGGGAACAGTCCAGCCCGAACTGCCAAGCCTGGTCCTTCCTGGACTGGAAACAAGCATCCAAGGACCGGTTTCGGGCTTTCAGACCTCATCAGCCTGGATAGCTTGATTCCAGTGGCATGGAGAGCACGGGACTCACGTCTGAGCATACCCGTCCCACTCGGGGTGAAAATGCAAAAACAACAGTTGATGGACAGAATGCAGAACAATGCCATACATTCACCCCAGTACAGAGAATTGTGCACTTGGCACCTTTTTGAAGATGACATTGTTATATTTATTTCAATAAAAAAATATTTATCTAAAGTTGGCAATTACTGTATACAACAATGTTCTTTTGCACATTGCACTTTATTATGCAAGAATTGGCTATTTGCACTTCATTTTTTGTAATTGTTTACATTTTGATGCAAATGATGTACTTGTGTGTCTATGTAAGCATTTAAATTAGGCAGAAAGATGACAGGTCTGTGAGGGGAAGAGTGTCAATATTTTTATGTGCAATAGAACTTCATGAGAAGTGATGCCTTTTGTCCATTTGTCAAAATATGCTGATGGTTTTAAACACTTTGCACTTTATGGAGAGAGCGCACTGGCTCCTTATGACAAGAAGCCCGTATTTATGGGTTAAATACTTGAGGGGTTTAATTGGCACTGTGCACTTTCAAAATAATGATTCAACCAATGTCACCAACACTTTGATTAACCTTGGGAGTATATGTTTACATGCTAACCTGAGTAGAACAATAAGTTACTGCAAAGGTTCTATATCCAAGCTTATTAGTGCAAATTCCATGCGTATGTGGTTTATTATTTCAACTTTCCTTGGCTGCGCACAATGTCAGAAGTTCACATTAAATATGTTTTGTTTGAGCACGTATTTGCTAGTCACTCATTTTACTTTGGAACAGGTTCAGGGAACATGACATCGTTGTAATCAAGCTCATGGTTTTTGATAAAACAGTGCAATTTCAGGGTGTGTATTCAAGAATGAATGGCACTGCTGCCAATGTTCAGTGAATATTGGAAAACTTTATTGTTGAGAATGTGAACAATTTTGCACTGTCAATTTAAGAGTTGCAATAGTATTTCATGCACAAAATGACGTTGGGCAATGTTGTGAGAAAGACCGCTTTATTTGTAGATCAGAATAGCAAAGCCCTGAAGAGAGTCCGGTGATTCAATGCCTGGACTCGAAACGCGTCAGCACAAGCCTCGTAGTACACCGAGGCGCGGTGATTAATATTCACGTGAAAACCAACAAACTGGTCTTTTATTTGGAAAAACTTTATTGTTCGAAATGTATTGATATAACAAACGATGTTGAAGATGATTTTTTCATTGCATGTCTTTGAATTAATTTCTGATTAACGATTATGTGTTTTTTGACAAATATCACTTCACTTTTGCATATGAATTGTTTATTATTATGATTTATGGTCTTTGTTGATATAATTTATTTCAATTGATCACAGAATTATGTTATGTTGGTTAAAGTTGAAATGACAATGTTTACCTTTTTCCATGTATGAATATACTTTCAAAAAATATGAAATAATGAATGGATTGAAAATTAAATTTCTATGGTAAACAGAAGGAACGTGTTTATCCATTTTGCTTTTAGTAATTGCAATAACAAAATATATGAAGGGTTGGCTAATTTCATGTTAATAAAGTTCATTTGGCCCTGCCCACTCTTCGTCCCTTGGGCCTAACTCCTCCTTTTGCTATAATTCATGAGAAGAAGGGCAGAAATGTTATTGATAAATATATATAAATATTATTATATATATATATATATATATATATATATATATATATATATATATATTCACTGAAAAAACCATAGGTTTTACACACGTTATAGTTAGGAAGTAGCATTTAAAAAACCTATGAAATTCACCGAAAAAACCATAGGTTTTACACCAGTTATAGTTACCAGGAAATTTTACTCGCATAAAACCATTGAAATTCCCACGTTATAGTTAGTTGGACTCACTATAACTTGCGCGTGCAATGCACTACTGATGACGTCACATATTACATCACTCATGACGTGGTCAGTGACATCACTCATGACATCACTGATGACACCATCCAGTGAATGTGTGTCTTTCTGAAAAATAAATATTAGTGAGTAATGTTTACATTTTTAAACATATGTATTAATGTTTCACTTTGTGTATAAGTGGCTGCATGGGTTGGTGAGTAGCTACAGGTGTAGGTATATGGGTTATTAGATGTTTTTTTAATATCAATATGAGTGTCTATATGTTTGGTGGGGGTGTTACTTAGCACATAGATGCATGAATGACTGACTCTCTGTATGTGTTTTGAATACAGCATATGTGCAGGACTGTATGGGTGGATGAGTGTGTATATATGTATGTTAGTGAGTGAATCACTGTCTCACTAGTGTCTTTATCTGTAACTACATATGTTTTAATCTAGTATATGTGAATATTGATGTATATAAGTGAGTATATGTGAGAGTGAGGGATTGTAAGAGTTCCTGTTTAAATAAGTATGTGTTTCTATAAGTGATTGTTTAAGAGAGTAAGTATGTGTAAGTTTCCTTAGAAGTAAAGTGGTAGTGTGTGTATAGCTGTATATGCAAATAAATGGATGTTTAATAGTTTATTTGCATGTGTGAGTATGTGTGAGAGTATCTTTTGGATGACTGTCGTTGTGTAACAGGATATATAGGTGTATCACTATATATGATGAGTGAGTATATGTATGAGGGACTACATAGAACTGTTGGTGAAAGAGTGGATGTGTATATAGATGGTGGATTTACTGAATTGGTTGTTGTAACTGGTATGGGTATCTCCATTTTTTTGAAAATTTTAGTTTCTATTTTTGAATATGTGTTTCAAGGGTTACATTACAGTGAAAAGAGGTCTGTCACTCTGTCGCAAGGATGGTGTCATCAGTGATGTCATGAGTGATGTCACTGACCGCGTCATGAGTGATGTAATATGTGACGTCATCAGCAGTGCATTGCACGCGCAAGTTATAGTGAGTCCAACTAACTATAACGTGGGAATTTCAATGGTTTTATGCGAGTAAAATTTCCTGGTAACTATAACTGGTGTAAAACCTATGGTTTTTTTGGTGAATTTCAGAGGTTTTGTAAATGCTACTTCCTAACAATAACGTGTGTAAAACCTATGGTTTTTTCAGTGAATTTCATAGGTTTTTTAAATGCTACTTCCTAACTATAACGTGTGTAAAACCTATGGTTTTTTCAGTGAATTTCAAAGGGTTTTTTAAAGGCTACTCCTTAACTATAAACTGTTTATAAGTTATATTTTTTCATTATATTTCTTAGCTTTTAATAATTGCGAAATATAAAATATTTTTTTAATGTATTCTATAGTTTTATTATAGATTTTCAAGAAATGCTTTCATAGTATTATAAAGTTTTTTTCACTGTCAGAATTGCTTAGGAACTCCTTGCAAGTCTCAAAAGCTTTGCAAAGTCTTTACCTTACGTTCATTTCACCGTTTACAGACTTGTCAGATGTTAAAAAACGTTCCGAGGTGCGAGACAGAGTGCGCGCACCCCGGTGTTTTGAAACAATTAAAAAAGTTTGATACGTTATCGGCATTGTTCTTGTGACCCCATATGAAGGTATTTAATATTTGAGAATGTATACCTTTCCTCATTTTCACATTTTAAAACTTCATTAAATTAAACCGATACTTCTAATTCACGTACGTGTCCGGATTCCGTCACCGCGTATACGTCCTAATACGCGGATGTCAAATCATGTGACTTGAAAAGAACACTTCCTATTGGTTCATAGTAGTTTCTATTCCGCAATTTTCCAGAAACCACCAACTTCCGTCACTATCTATTTGGCACTGAAGAGAGAACAACCTTTTTCATATTTCCAGACACTTTGCTGAAATGGCGGCCGCAGCCAATTCTTCTTCAGAATCTGAAGGAAATGGTTATCTTCCTTTAAAAAAAAAAAGGAATCTTTTATTTGGCAATTTTTTACCTTTCCTGAGGGGCAAAAAAAAGTAAATGCTCCGAAAGTAACGTGCACAATTTGTGGCTCCGTACTTTCCAGAGGAAATCCAACCAAAAAATATTCTTTTTCAATTCATACTATGAAGAGGCATATGAGCCAAGTCCACCCTGTTCAATATGCAAAAGCAGCGACAAGAGATCTGGCCACACAACTGCCACCATCTCAGGCCAGTACTTCATCGACCAGACGACCTACATCTGCATCGCTTGAACAGATGGAGTTGAAACCATTTTTAAACGAAGTGCATATAAAATGCAACAAGTGCGAAGGATTAATTGTGTACGGAGAGCAAAGCGTCATTCTTATTGAAAGAAGATTTAATCAGCATAAAATGTTCGAATGCATCTACTTTTTTTACAACTTCAGATGTTCCTGTTTTACAGTTTAAAAATTTGGTTCCTGTTTCACAAATTTTAAAGAATGAAAAACTTTAAAAAAAAAAAAAAAGCAGTTCTTTTCAGAACTACCTCATTGTACCAAAAAGAGCTCTATTCATAAGCTAAATTATTGCCGCATTTTAGGAACAATATTTAAAGAATGCGGCAAAACTTGGGACATATTATGAAGACGTGATAATTTCACTTCGCTTTAATCGGCATAACGCTGTTAAACAAGCGCCGATAATCGCCTTCATAATATGAGCCATATTATCAAGGATGGACGATACAATATCGCCTCTTCTATCGACAGGAAACTGACGATAAACCGGCGATAATGGACTTGATAATATGCTGTATGAAATTCCTAGCATAGCCCATATTACATGTTTCAGCATCTTACATGGGCTTTCATAGGATTTCCATAGAGCAAATTATGAAACCCATTATCGTCGCTTTATCGCCAATTTCCTGTTGATAAAAGCGGCTTAAATGTATCGACTGTCCATTATAATATGCCCCTATGTTTTTCAAAATTCAAAATAAAACGTATGTTATATGCCGTTATATCTAACATGACCTTCCACTGCAATTTATAAAGCATATTATGGACGCCGTTTTCGCCTCTATATCGGCAACTTCCTGCCGTTCAAGGCAGCGTTAAACTCTTTTGAATCTTTGTAAATATTCGTCAACATCTTTATAAGAACGTGATAACACCGCCTGCGGTAAAAGCACTTTGCATTTGTGCCGCACAGACAGTTAATGACATGCATAGTAGGGGTATGTTAAACTATAAGCAAAACCTGTTTAAAGGCAAAAATACTATCTCGTACACGACCCCTGTTAGGAAAACAGTCTAAATAAACTTGTTTATCGTACGAGTGCCACGGGCAGCTGTGATGAAGCAATTGGCAGCGTTAACGTGGAGGTGTGGAAAATAAAACTAAATCAACCCCCTCTCGTATTTACAAAGCACACATTAGTGCATAAAAGCAACGCTTGTTTTCACGCGGCAATATTAAGTGCCGCAGACTGTTACAGGAGTACTATCACATATGTATTCAAATTACGTTAAGACTGCCTCTTTTGTAATTCTCTGCTAACATGCACTCTCATGATTAGAAGTGAAATCATAGTCCTTCTTCTATTTTCATTGTATGTCCTGTTTTTTGCCTTTAGCAATCTACTTACCGTATACAACTAGCAAAAATTATCACTATGTTGGCTTACTTCCAATAATTTTTCGTAGACCAGCGGCGATCTTTAACGCTTAGGAGTGATACAATTAACAAACTTTAATTCTAAAACTAGTGATTCCCGAAGTGTGCACCACGGCTCCCCAGTCCGCCTTAATGAGGTGCCAAAAGCACGGCGCACACTAGGATGCCTAACCGTCTGTAAATTGCACAGACGTCAGTACTCTGTTATGTGTAACTGTATCCATCTCAGAAAGCTGCGCGCTCCTCCCCTGTGATAACGCTGACAGTCCATCCTGAAACGGCCTTGAATTATACTGCAGCAGGAGCACCCGTCCCACGCATTGGAATTCTCAAAGGAGCTTTCTGCCTCAATAAACAGAAGACATTGTTTTAGATAAAAAAAGTTAAACTACCATCAAGGCTTATTATGAAATTTAAAACAGCAGACTTTTTATTAACATATTCAACAATACCATGGTTACTGCTTATGTACATAAAGGAAGTAGGACCTAATCTCAAAGGCAATAGTGTTTGCTTGTTATTTGTGTGAAGGTATTTCCTAAACTACATATCTGCATGCAGTAAGACAAACAACATACCTCCAGTCGAGCACCACACTATACTACACGCATATTTGTAGTTTAGATGCTTTAATCTGCCTACACAATAACACCCAACACCTCCTTTGAAAACACTCCTTCCTTTTTTAAAACAGTGCTGAAAGTCAGGTGCGGATTACCAAGGCGGACATTCGGGCATGGCCCGAAAGGCCAGTGCCCCAGTGCCCTCTGTGGGCCGTTTTTTTCTCCCCTGCCCCAGTCCACACAGAGTGCACTTGGAAAGGGGAGAAAAAAAAAGCCGACCCACAGAGTACACGGAGACAGACAGCGGAAATAAAAGCAGCCTCTCTGTGCGGCTGAACACCCCTGCCCTACCAAGCAATAAAGGTAAGGCTGGGCTGGGGAGGGATGATTATTTCCAAGAATCGACCTCCCTGGGGGCTAGGTGTTTCTCAGGCCTTTGAGCCATTTTCACCTCAGCCCCCCTGGGGCTCATGCAGCCCATGCAGCAAGTATCTAAAGTAAACAAAAGTAAAAGGTAGCATACAGTGTGATACCAACAAAAACTGAAGTGTGCAAGTAACAAAAGAGTACCATACACAAGTACAAAGATAATACTACAGTAAATGGTAAAGACTTAATCTGCCAGAACACACTGGGATGGCATTTCCCATGCACCAGCTTCACCTCAACCTCCCCCTGCCTACCTGGCTGTGTTTTGAGGTCCCGGGGAGGTGTTCTGAGTAGGTAGAGATACGCGATTTCACCACACAGGATCAGTGTATCCCATAAGTGAAATTGACCCCCCAGCGTGACCATGAAGTGTCAATTCTCGCTTTAAAAACACCTACCAATTGAGAGGAACAAAAGTATGTATTTTATTAGAAATGCATGCAAATAATATTGCTTTATTTTCATAATTGATTCACTATCCCCACTATTGGGATTTAGGAGTGGCATATGCAGGGCTGATCCCTGCATGGTCCCGAAGAAATGCTAGGGGTAGCATGAAACATGTCGACCATATTGATCACTGAGTCAACCACATTATAGGTTACCCTACAGTGACATCAACCCCACTTTTAATATACCTGCATAGGAGCTCAATAAAACAGTTAGGCCCACTAAGTATGGTATTTTTAATACTCACACACACCCACTCCACTTATTCTTTTTTGCACCGCACATAGTCAATTCACACTAAAGTGCTCCTGCGTAGTCCGTGAGTCGCAGCACGCCCCTTTTCGTAGAGAACTGGGAGGGCCCCAATGATGAAGCATGTCACCGTGGGGAAACCCCGGTGAGTGAGGGGACACTAGAAAGACATTTTTCTTTCTTGAAGGTATTATGATTTAATATAACCATATACCTGAGCTGAGCTAGGTCTCAGGGTCCCATGACTGGGATCCATTCTGTTTCTTACTGACCCTTAGGAGGACGACCTAGTCTCAATTATCCTCCTCTCCCCCTGTTTTTTCATTGTGGTTTGAGGTCCCCTGCTAGGACATTTTCCCGAGGCCTGTAGGACTGATTAATTACCTAATTGCAGGGGCCTTACCTCTCTTCAAGTGCTCCTAAGCTGAAGGCCTGGGAAGGACTAAGTAGGTTAGTAATAGCAGCGGCTATTCTGCTTTTCAGGTGCTCCTGTACTGAACAGCTACAATAATTTTGTGACAGAAAGGGGCCTTGCTATTTTTTTTAGTTGCTCAGCATGTTCCCATTAGCACCTTGGCCCTGTGTCCTATAGAAGAACAGTGTCCTCCCACTTTCATGCTTTGTATGTGCAAATGATGTTTCATGAAAGGGCACGCCCCTTGAATGTGGACCACACCCATTAAATATGGACCACACCTCTTGAATGTGGACCACTTTTTTTCCTCAGGGGCAACTATTTGATTTTGATCATTTTCAAATATAGCACAAATATGTTCCAAAGTGGGTAAAAACAGATAGTAATGTTAGCAACTGTTTGCAGTCACTTACATCTTGCAATGTTAACTTTCTATGTCAATTATATTAAATTTCACAGACAAACAAAGCAAATCCCAATATACTCATTATCTATCATTAGTTGTCACTAACTGCTGTTAGCATCAGCTACATACTAATAAGACAATTTTATCTGCACTATCTTGCCTTTTAAAATCAAAAATGCAGAATAAAATTCCTTTGATAATTTCCTGAAAAGTTCTGTAACACATATCATTTACCTGCAATATTTTCACACATCCGCATTAGTGAACTGACTGACTGAAATGTTGTTGATTTCTTAAATTAATTTTTTAGACGCTCCTTGTGACCGTGCAGCCAATCCTCCATGGAAATGCTTATATAAAATACAACACTAATATGACCATGATACTCAAAGAAATAACACAGGGTGTAAAAAGTATTTTTATTATTTATACTTACCTAAGAAATAGTAATAAAGAAAATATTGAAAAATTTAAAAAACATGGTATCTGTGAAAGAAAAGTAAAAATATTGTTATAGTGTTATTTCATTAAACAAAACAAAGTAGATGTGATTGAAGCAGAAAGTGAAAGAAAAGAAGACTGAGGGACAGAAAGAGACCAAGACAGAATATTTTGAAAGAAATAAAAGCACTCAAACAATGACAGTCTAAAGGAAACTAAAGTGACAGCCAAAATGAGAGTATGATCAGTGATAATACACAAAACAAATAGTCTCTGAAATAACAGACTAAGAGTACCTAAATATCTTAAAGAGATAGATAAAATAAAGAACCAACACTAAGAGAAAAAGAGTCAAAAAGGTAGAGTAACAGAAGATAAATAAAATACAAACAGACATGGAGTATAAGAGAGACATATAAACAAAAATAAAGTAGGGTGAGAAAACTAAACTATAGATTTTAGATTGGAAATTGTTCATAAATAAAGAAAGCAGAGTAAGGGAACAAATTGTAAGGTACAGTAAGACAAACAAATTAAGATTCACGAAACAAAGCCAATAAAAGATCAATGAAGGTAACTCTCTATAAAGCAACGTAAGTAAGAAACTGAAGACTAAGAAAGACTGAATAGAACACTAACAAAAAAGATGTAAAAGTAAAAGCATGAGTTAAAGAAAATAACCATATCTAAACACCATTATCAAAAGAAGAGGATGAAGAAAATTAGAGTAAGAGATAGGTACACGAAACTTTCAGATATGATTAGTTGTTCTTACCTTAAAAATATAATATCTGTGGAAGACAATAAAGAAATTTGTTATAATACATACTTCTAAATCCAATATAACAAAATATCTTAAACAACATATTTACTGGTTTATTTTTGCTGTCTTCAGATAAATTGATTTTCACTATAAACAGTGATTTCAATAGTAATCATCATGTAACAGCGGGGAAAAAAAACACAATCAAAATTATTGTATTTAAAAAACCCATAAATGATCTCTATACATACTATAACTACCTAGAAAAAAACATGTCTTAAATGTTTTTCTCTAATTCTTAATTTCTTGAGTAAGCACACCACATATTCCACAATTATAAACTAACTAAAGTATACCAGTTACTTTTAAATACCGCTCCACAAATAACCGTGCAACTATGTTCTTAAAACATTTATCTCAAATCAACATTTTCATATCTCATTTTTTTCCACATGGCCAAATACTATGAGATAAGTCCTTATTTTTTTGAGTACCTCTCAACAAACTCGCGAGTAAGTATGTTCTAGAAACATTTATCTGTATTCCACATTTAGATATCTCATACATTTCCGCAAGGCTAAATGGTATGAGTTAATTCGTTTTTTTTTACTACCTCTCCACAAACTTCCAAGTAAGTGTACTCTAAAAACATTTATCATAGGTCAACATTTCCATATCTCATTGTTTTCCGTGTTGCCAAATAGTATAAGTTAATTCCAACATGTCCTGTACCAGAAACATTAAGGAAACCTTACCTGATGCTATCACTTTGGCACATAATAGTCTCATTTCCATATTTGAACACCCTTAATCACATCATATTTCTAAAGAACACATTTTCATATCTTTACAGTATTACTCTGACTCCACCAAGTAATTTCACTGAAATTTTGGTTGCAAAAATATCAAATAAGAATTTCTTAACTCAGAAGGCAAACGTTTCCTAAAACTTAATTGACTATCATTGCACAGCGTCCAGCCAGTTGGACTCTTCAAATAAGCTATGTAATGTCCTGATGATATAGATGACCCTTCATGAAAAATAATTGCTACAGTTACAAATGTTCTTCTAGAAATAGATATTTGAGAAGCCACATTATTTTTAATTAAAGTTGACAATTTACTTCCATCAGCTCTGCATCGTTGAAGCATTAAAATAAGATACTGTCCATATCTATGGATAAATAAGGTAGATAACATTTCTGAATTACATTGAGAACAGACCATGTTCTGATATGCATCTTTAACTAGTTTATTAAAGGAGACTGTTTTACAATCTGGTAATGTTAAATATATAAATCTTTCTGTGTGTATGTCAGTACTACTTCTAAAAGAGCAATTATCGCAAATATGTTCCCATTTATAAGAAAGGCCAAATAGACTATCAATACCTACACCTTATTCTTCCAAAACTGTAAGCATATACATAATAAATTCCTGACAATCTTGCTGAATATTCTGAGAAAATTGATTTCGTTCTGCACATATGTCTAAAACATTCCTTACTTCTGAAACACTTGCTACTTCACTATTACCACTAGTACATTTTTCAAACACAGAATTTAAAGAACAACAAAATGTTTGCTCCTTATTTTCTCTAATCTGTTCCTGTAACCTTTTTTAGAAAAAATACCACATTAACCACTACATTTGCATTGCAGTTGACACCAGACTTATTTTCAAATTTAAATCCAACAATCTCTGTAGAACTAACGTTTTTCTGACTCTTATCAAGGACAGTCTCATCTTTTTTTCTTCGTTTCTCTAATACTTCACTACATTGTTTCTCATTTCTCCTTTTCTGACCAACTATACTCTTTTTAATTAAAGGATATTGAGGTAAATGTGGAGCGTATTCTCTTCTTAACCTATTAAACTCCTGTACACATTTTAAATCTGCACTGATCTTTGTCTCATCAAAATCAATTAGATAAAGCCCAGATAAAGTTCTAACTCGTGATAAAGCAACATATCCCATACCCTCTTTGAATACACTATTTCCAATATTTACCAAAGCACAATCTACACTTAAACCTTGCGATTTGTGAATAGTCACTGCATATGCCAAACAAATTGGAAATTGTTTCCGGCGGACATACAAGTCTTTTACAAGTAAAAAACGACTTGAGCAGCGACTGATTAGTTGAACTTCCTCTATTTCATAAAATTTTATTTGTAAAAATTCAATCTCATCTCTATTTGGGTAATTTACAAAACTAACAACATTACCCATTGCTCCATTCACCAGACCTCTTTCTACAAGTAAATTTCTCCGTAAAATAATCCGACAATTTAAACATACATACAGATTCTTCTCTAAACCAGCAGTTTTAGATATAGATGTCTGTAGACTATCCAATTTTAACTTTAATTTATCAGACAAAACAATAGTACTTCCTTTATACTCTATTTTATCTTTTGCTTCCAGTTTCTTAATTTCTTGATTTTCCAACTTCAACATTTTCTCATTGAAAACTGAGCATTCTTTTAGAGTTGGCATCAAGCATATAACTGACTTATCTTTTACCTCTTTACTATATATTTTCTCAGGTACATTATCTTCATTGGGAAACAACTTACATATTAATCGAGTTTGTAGAGCTTCTTTTGCATCTTCAGTTAGTCTTCCAATCCTTATATCTTGAAGAATCTCTCCATATTTAGTATCCTTTGCCTGTCGCATATTTTGAATCAGTTCAGTATATTTGAAATGTGACCATATATTTACATTTCCAATACTGCCAAGGCACTTTCTGGTGTCTTCATGTGTCACAGTTTCAAATACAGATTGTCCTTTTACAGGAGTTAGTTGCAGTAGATCTCCAAAAACTATGACATGTTTCCCTCCAAATAAAACATCATAGTCAGTTTTAAGTATCTGCTGCATTCTTAAATGTACAAAAGCAAGCATTAAATTGGATACCATGCTTACCTCATCAATAATAAGAAGTTTCATTTCTTTAAGAACTCTTGAAACTTCATAACAAGCATCTCCAGATAGCTTGTGATATTGTAATTTGTTTTCATGTTCAACTGGCAGCATTAATAAACGA
The DNA here is from genome assembly GCF_964261635.1 of Lissotriton helveticus. Classification (NCBI taxonomy): domain Eukaryota; kingdom Metazoa; phylum Chordata; class Amphibia; order Caudata; family Salamandridae; genus Lissotriton; species Lissotriton helveticus. The sequence continues at coordinate 639,730,034 of NC_136071.1, read as the reverse complement.
TGTATAGTAATACCTTTAATATTATGTGCTGCCAATCCAGTTGGAGCTGTCACAACACAAGACAATGGTGACTGAGTTTTTTGCTGTAGATATGCAGTAATTCCTTTTATAAGAAAACTTTTCCCTGTACCAGCTTCTCCACTTACATATAGTCGAATAGGTTGAAATGACATACATGAGCATTCTTTTTTCTCATGACGAAAACCATGCTCAATGTGCTCTGTCACTTCCACATATATTTGTCTTTGCTCAAGATTAAATTCCTTCTCCAATTCTTCTAAGTTTATTATATCCTCTTGAGCTTGCTCCATTGCTCTTTCCACCTCATCCATGGCAGTGGCTGCTTCATTTCGGATAATTGGTTCTCCCAGTGGATCCTGACTCAACGATGCTGAACTTTGTGTATCTTGCGAACTTTCTCTAGCAATCTCCGCTGCAATTGTTGCTTGTTGCTCTATTTCGTCGTTCAACATTTTCAGATAATTACTAAAAGCAGGACATTCTATACTACTTTTAGATGCGTTAAAAGAATCTTCATAACTTATAAACTCTCCAAGTAGTTCCTCTTCGGTACGCCATGGTTTAAAGAGTTGCAAAAGAGCTAAATAGTGAAATTCTCTTTTGTCTGGATTTTCGCAACTCAGTTTTCGGTGATTAATCAAATGTCCTTTTGTTTGTTTCACCAGACATCCTTCCTGTCCAATTACAGCGTACATACCTTTTTCAACATTCTCTCTAACATTCCTTTTAAAAGTGTATTTTTCAAGAACTTCATACAGACAAATATTTTCTAGCAGAGTACTTCTATTTGGATAGTATGTATCCAACATATTTGTTTTCAAAATGTCTGTACTGTTTGGTTCTTTCTGTGCTAAATATTCAATTTCTTGCACAGTTTTCAAAACACGGTTTCGTGTTCCTGCTAGACCTAAACTCACCCACAGGATACTTCGAGATTTCGCATAAAGACTTGCTGATGATAATCGATCACAGCATTCATATGCTCCAATTTCTCGATGTGATAACATCTTCAAACTGCATGTATACAATTTCTTGCTTAGGCTCTTTTCATGAGAAATATCTTCCCACATCTCCTTCAGTTCCGTCTTTTCAGATTTTGTGATGTAAGACGTTACATATCGAGCCACAGCAATAGAGTTGTCCGCAACATATTGTATATCCATGTTAGCATTCCACATGGACAAAATGACAGGGTTGTAGTCATTTATATATTTGGACTCTTCTCCTCTTCTTAAATATAAGTATTTTTGGGTGATCTTCTAGTAATGTTATGTCGCAAAGATGACATCAAATTATTCACTCTTCCTTTTGAAAGCACTGGGGGATCCTCGTGGAAGCTGTGTGTAAGCCCCACCTGCTGCCAGTGTATCCTACTGCGTCCTGTGTGGTTTGGACCTTGAGTCCCAACAGCGCCTCGCCGGACCCGCGAAACGCAGCGCTTTGTATTTTGAACTGTTGCTCCCTTGGAACTGTTGGTGAGGAGCGCGGGGCAGGCAATTGCGTCAGCGGGGCTGCGAGCAAAAACGCGGGGACTCCAGTGTCCAGGAGTCCCTGCGAGCCCGATTGGAGTCACCTGGGCTGCTCTCCCCGCTGGCCACGTCCCCCCGCCAACGGAGTGAAAAGGATACCGTGACACCGGCTTGTTGGGATCCTCGTGGAAGCTGTGTGTAAGCCCCACCTGCTGCCAGTGTATCCTACTGCGTCCTGTGTGGTTTGGACCTTGAATCCCAACAGCGCCTTGCCGGATCCGCTTCGCGGGTCCCGCAGCGCTTTGTATTTTGAACTGTTGCTCCCTTGGAACTGTTGGTGAGGAGCGCGGGGCAGGCAATTGCGTCAGCGGGGCTGCGAGCAAAAACGCGGGGACTCCAGTGTCCAGGAGTCCCTGCGAGCCCGATTGGAGTCACCTGGGCTGCTCTCCCCGCTGGCCACGCCCCCCGCCAACAGAGTGAAAAGGATACCGTGACACCGGCTTGTTGGGATCCTCGTGGAAGCTGTGTGTAAGCCCCACCTGCTGCCAGTGTATCCTACTGCGTCCTGTGTGGTTTGGACCTTGAATCCCAACAGCGCCTCGCTGGACCCGCTTCGCGGGTCCCGCAGCGCTTTGTATTTTGAACTGTTGCTCCCTTGGAACTGTTGGTGAGGAGCGCGGGGCAGGCAATTGCCTCAGCGGGGCTGCGAGCAAAAACGCGGGGACTCCAGTGTCCAGGAGTCCCTGCGAGCCCGATTGGAGTCACCTGGGCTGCTCTCCCCGCTGGCCAAGCCCCCCCGCCTATCAACCTATGAGCCTGGGGCAGGTGGTTTAAAAGTGACTCGTACTACCGCTTCGCGGGAGCGAGCGGGAGCGCGCCGGGAGAAGCCCGGGACAAGGGCGGGACCGTCTAAGGCCGCCATAGGCCGGAGTAGGCTGGGCTGGGCCCACCCTCTTGTGTTAGACACTTGAGCTCTGGTCTTATCATTTGATATAGCTCTGCACACACTACAACCTCACCTAAGTAGAAATGCCCTCTCCGGCAAGGGAGGGTACCCCCATGAAGCAGGGAGGGGCTAAAAATAGGACCCTAGAAAATTACTTTCCCCGGGCCGCGGGAGATGGGGATAAGGAGAGCACCTTAATCCGGCTCAGGGCAGAGCGAAGACGCTCCATTGATAATTTGAAACATAGGCCCCTTGGTGAAAATTCTATCTCACCCAGTGAAGAGCCAACTTTTATAGATGATGTTCCTCTACTGCTGAGGGATTGTACCAACACCCCATCAGTCCAACCTACGAGTCTAACCCCAACAATCAGCCCAAGCCCAAGCAGGGTGACCATTGACTTAATTTCCCAACCCCCCCAGTCCCGAAAGCTAGGAAACCCAAACCTAAGCCAGCCGTTGTACAAGGAGCACATGGGCCCCCCCCAAACAAACGTAGGAGGAAGTCGAGGGGTGCCCAGGGTAAAAATAAATCAAAAATCCCTCACTCTGAGTTTGGGAGGACATCTAAACTCCCCCCACCGACTGAGAGATCAGTGGATGAAGTAAACCCCAAACCCACTGTACAGGCTGTTACTGCTCCCGCCCTGATAAAAGATATAGGAAATAATATTGTTAATGTCCCCCTTTCTGTTGTCCCGCTAGGTAACCTGGAATTCCTGCTGAGGTCGTTATTACTACCAATCAGCGAGAGCATCAAAAAGATCGAGATTAGACTTACGATCCTGGAGGCTACATTAAGTAGCATAAAAACTCCGGCAGGCTCCCAGGGAAGATCTTCGGAGTCCATTCCCACTTCTATGGTCCCCCAGCAGCCCCCAACGAGCGTAGGGAGCTCAGCCCCCCCACATGCTGTAAATGACAAGGCCCCTCCACAACCCTCAAGGACTAATTCTGTACCATCTAAGTCATTTAATTCAAATAGGTCGCCCCCCCCCCGCAGACCTTGTCCCTCGAACACAATCTGCAGATAGTGTTGCTTCAACATCTTTAATGAAGCCTCATTCCAGGTTACGTAGGCCTAATCTACCTCCAGAGGCAAATGATTATATGGTAGTTATGGCGGGCGTTCCCTCACTTGAAGCGGGGGAAGTTGAGGACTTCTGTTCCTTAAAAAGCAGGGTAATAAAGTGGCTAAATGTGAATAGACCCCTCCCGGTATATTTAAATAATGAAATCATAATGGTTAGAAGGGTTCCCTGGGTGGGGAGAACACACAAATCCATAATAGGGGATTGTATACTGGTGAGCTTTAGGGACTCTGGAACTGTCTCTCACATATGTCAAGGAAAGAATAGATCACGGGAATCAACTATTCAAACCCTTCACGTGTCTTTTTTCTTTCCCCCTATTTCTGCCCCTGTACACCCGCCTCATACCCATGATAACTGGACAAGGGTTGGTCGGAGGGGAAGACAGCATGAATTTATCCCCAGGCCATTATTCAGCCGCCCAGAGTCATCCTTTCACACCTTCAACCGGTTCAATTGTTTGGGCGGCCTTGAGGGGGTTGATTGACAAACGGATATGGTCCCCTTGGTAGTTGGGAAAAAAGAGGCCTTAATAGTTGAATTGGAGACGCAAAGTTCCCTGGCACAGCAAATTTCATCTAGCTGGGCCGGGAAGCCTGTGTTAGATGGGTCCAGGGTTATAGATATTGAAAGCTTAGGAGGGAGACACGGGCTGGACAAACAAGGGTCAGAAACTGAGATACACATGGGGCCTCTAGGAGGAATAGAGCAGAGTTGTGAGGAACTGAGAATGATTTCTTGGAATATAGCAGGTTTGGCAGCCAAATTTAACAACAAAGAGTGGCTTGATTACATTAGAAAATTCCATGTAATCAGCCTGCAGGAGACATGGGCCCCGGAGAACAATTTTCATTTGCAGGGGTACAAGTGTTTTTTTGTACCCGCGCAAAAATCTCGATCAGGGAGAGCCATGGGAGGACTATCTATTTACATAGATTTAGACCTCCCGGGCAGTTGGTCTTCTCCAGATTGGAATTCCCAAGGGATACAAGCAGTTCGGTTCACCGGGAAGGGGCTAAGATTCACTATTTTTAATATCTATAACAACGAGATCGCGGGAGACCACACCCCATTTGTAGCTGAATTAGATCATAGGCTGGGTCAGGAAATAACAGCCCAGAAAAAGGGGCAGTCAAATGTGCTGTTGGTAATGGGAGATTTTAATTGTCACCTTTGTCCGGCATTGGTCTCAATTAACACAGATTGGTCCCAATGCCCTATGGAGAAGGGGCCGCATTTCTCCCACACGCCGACAGGGTCAGCTTTCAGTATGCTCCGGCTCAAGTATGACCTTGAGCACACTATTAACATGATAGGCACACAGAAGGATGGCACACTCCCACCCACATTCAAGGGCAGAGGATGCTCATCCGTTATAGATTACATCCTGGTCTCAAGATCCCTGCAAAATAAGATAATTAGAGTAGGGATAGAATGGAGTAGTTTCAGTGACCATAATCCACTTGTTTTGGAGCTGATGTATAGGGCGGGTTTAAAAAGTAGTGACCACCGTACAATCACGGAGAGGGTAATAGATCAAGGTAGGAGATTAAAGTGGGCCAAAATAGATGGGGAAAAGTTCTATAAGGCCCTGGTGGACGCTGGTAAATCTGCTATCAATGACTGTTTAGACACAGACATCAATGGACCAAGGTTATTGGAAGCATTCGGTCAGATTGCTAACCTGGTTGATGGCTTACTAAAAACTAGTGCGCCCACACGGAACCATGGTAACCCTCGATGGTTCGATAAAGACTGCTCAAAAGCATTGAGGGAGCTTAAAAGCAGCCTTAAGTCCAAACCAAGGGATTCCCAAAAAATCAAGGCGTCCAGGGAGAAATATAAGAAAGAGACCAAGAGGAGGAAACTCGCTCTGCAGGGAGAAGCGTGGGCAGATTTAAGAGAAGCAGGGGAAAGAAAGGATTTAGCGGGTTTTTGGAGAATCATTAACAAACCCACCTTCCAGGAAAACGATACTCCGGAGATAGGGTCTAACATCCTGCCAGAACAGTGGGTCACCCACTATAGGGGTCTGTATAATCATGAGTCAGGTACCCCCGTTAAACCACCTGAAATTCCAACTCAGGTTTCAATGGTTGTATTTACTATCAAGGAGATCACTGCTGGGATAGAGGGTTTGACCAGAAACAAAGCCCCTGGCCCTGACGGAATCCCTCCCGACCTGTTTCTGAGCAGCGTAGAACTTTGGGCCCCTTTAATGACCAGGGTCATAAACACTGCTATCACCTGTGGTTTGCCACCATCCTGGTCCAAAGCTATAATTGTGCCGATTTTCAAGAAGGGCAAAAGGGACGACCCGAAGTGCTACCGTCCCATATCCCTGATTGACGTATCGGCTAAACTCCTGGGTAGGGCGATCCTCAATAGACTGTCTGATTGGACCGAAGAAAATAATATCTTCTCGGACACTCAATACGGATTTAGGACAGGGAGGTCCACCAGTGATCAATGCCTGAATCTTTACATGCTGACTGCCAAATACACCAGGGCTAGTGATGAACTCATCTATATGGGATTCATGGATTTGGCAGCGGCATTTGATCACGTCAACAGGGATAAACTGTGGGACATGATGACCCACATGGGGATAGAGAGTGGCTTAATCAACATACTTAGGGAACTGCATAGTGACACCTCGGCTAGGGTTCGTTTTAACAGAGCTGACTGACTCTTTTGCCTGTATGAGTGGTGTCCGGCAAGGCTGTATTCTTGCCCCTTTTTTGTTCTCCCTTTATATTAATAATCTGGAGCAGTATCTGTTAGGTTTAAAGACAGATTTCCCAAGGGTGGGGTCGCGTCATATTCCTGTTCTGCTTTATGCAGATGACGCGGTCCTGATTGCACGCACACCCAGGAGCTTACAAATCTTGATTGATGGATTTGTTAAGTTCATGGGTGCCCTAGATCTCTCTGTTAACCTGGGTAAATCCTATGTGCTCCTGGCTGGTAAAAAAACTCCTTCAAAATTCACTTACACAATAGGAAGTCACGTAGTAGAAGAGGTCAAAACGTTTCCTTACCTAGGTGTAACTTTTGATGGTGCCTTACAGTTTAACTCCCTGGTGGAGGAGCGTTGCTGTAAAATGATCGCTTCCAATGGGGCAATAGCAAGCTACGGCAGGAGGTTAGGTAGATGGAGCCCGGAACAGGTGATGAATCTGTACAGCTCCGTATCATGTTCTAAAGTAATTTATGGGGCAGAAGTATGGGGCTTTGTTAACACTACAAGAATCCAACGGGAGGAAAACAAATACCTAAAACCCATCCTGAGGGTACCCCCAAGTACTGCCGGCTTCATAGCACACAGGGAATTAGGGAGGCCATACCTAGATGACTTGGTAAAACTCAGGCCAATCGTGGCCTGGTTAAAAATCTGGGTTAATCCTGATGCGTCTCTAAGCAGAGAAATCGTATCGGATTGTTTAGAGAGGGATAAAAGTATGCGAATTCCCTGGCTCAATTATGTAAAGAATACCCTAGAGGAACTAGGCTTTGGGAATCTCTTCACTAACCCTGCAACAATTGTAGCCCAGCATAAAACGCAAGTAAAGAAAATCTTTCTAGAATTGAAAAGTCAACGCAGAGCTGAGGCTGAAGGGCTTAAAAAGACAGTGAGGGCCCATAACCTGGTGAAGAGCGTTGAGGGAATGGAGCCACATCTGTACCTTATGTACAATGCACAGGATAGATTCTTGATGTGTCGGTTTAGACTGAACCTACTCCCATTCATGTTGGCATCACCAGCAGGGTTTGCATCACCAATTGAACAGAAGGGATCCTGCGGCTGCGACAATAGGTCTCCGCAGGATTCCCTTCACTTTATTTTACTCTGCCCTTTTTTTATCATGCCCAGGCGCAGATTTCTTGTAAAAGTTTTAAAACAAGCTAAACTGGAACATGCCAGGGAGGCATTAGCCTTTTTACAAAAAGCATCGGATCCGTTTACACTGTGTTGTATAATGGATTTTATTAAGGTAGCGGTCCGTTTAAGGCTAACTAGGGGTGATGAATGATGTGTTCCCGATTTTATTGTTCCCAATGTGCTATATTCTCTCTTTGTTTGTGTTCTATGTTAACACTAATATTTTTGTATCAGGATCTTGAAAATGTTTAATGAATTTTATTCATGTAATTATGTATGTGCTTTTATGGTGATTTTTAATCACCGAATAAAGATTCTAAAAAAAAAAATAATATTCACTCTTCCTTTTGAAAGCACTGGTCGTGCAAATCCGAAACGACATTTTGTATAGAACTTATCCTTTGTTTTGAATTTTCGCAGACAATATTTCCCACAACGATGTCTTTGAAACCGTAACACTTTTCCTCTTAAGTCTTTATCACTTGTACTGTTAGGTATGTCACAAGTGGCATATTCCTCAATAAAAGACAATACAGTTTCATCGGAGTCTTTTCCAAATTTGGGAGCATCCTTGATCCATAGTAACATATGAATATGTGGAGCACCTCTAGCTTGATACTCTTTTCTCCAGAAAAAATCCAAAACTTCACCAAGCGGTGGATTCTTCTTGTTTGTAAGAAACGACATCATTGCTTCAAATCGATGATTAAAATATCGGCAAACATTAACCGGATCCAACTAACACAATTCTCCTGGTGTCTTGTAGTTTATATTTTCAATATTTACATTTGCCTCTCGAAGATATTCAAGTAAATCTTCCCAGGCGTACTCTGCACAGCTTAGAGTTACAAACCATGTTGGTGCTCCCAAGTTTCGTAGCATGCATTTTAAATCTCCATGACGACGGTACCAATATTCATTAGTACCACGCTGACATGCCATTAAATTAATTAGATGAGAATCCAAAACACTATCTTTCTGTTGCACTTTATCCATGAAATCCTTTGCTGAAACATTATGCAGATGCACCCCACTTTTTAAGACATGGTTAACTGCATAAGAAAGACCAGATAAGTCACTCTCAAAGAGAAGATGAAACAAATATGGAATACATTGACGAAATCTGGGATCTTCTGCATATAACCTTGTAGTCCGGTACTCAGAAGCAGGAATCTGCATAGGTCGATCATCATATCGCGCACCTTCACCTGTTGGGAATAAGTGTGGGAAACAACGACCTTCCAAACTTTTTTCCCACACACTAATAGAACTTCCTTCTGCTTTTTTCATCTGAAATAACTCAATTGCATTCCCCATTGCTTCTTTGGAATGCAGTGGATGAACACTGTAATGTTCATAAATTTCTTCACTTCTGGACATGTCAACTTTTTCAATTTGTCCAATAGAGAAATCATTATTCTCTTCATCACTTACATCTTCTTGTTCTACATACACATTTTTATAGTATTTATTATTTTTAACTAAATACAACGTTGCCTTCTTCACTTTCCTAACATCCACTAAATCTTGCCAGATTTTCTTACTCTTTGTAGGTACACCATTAACTAGAATAACAAGAGGTTCCTCTCCTACATTTTCAATACCAATTGTCTCTACATTTTTTTTTAAATCAAGTGGCAAATATACAACTCTACCCTTTAATCCTCTTTGTAAATCTGTAGGATTTAATTTCCCAGTCTTAGGCTCCATACGAACAATAGCCTGAAAAGGATGTACACATTGAATCAAAATAGTCTCATAAGTATTTAAATCCTTCAGTTCCGATGGAATATTTATCAACTCAAGATTATTATGAACAGCTCTAGCAGGCATTTTATTTTCATTCAATTTATTATAACAATATTTACAAATACGTTGTTCAAAACCTAAATCAAAATAGTTTTCTACCAGCAAATAAGTTGCAAACTCTCTCCACTGAGTATTATCTTCATCTTCCCTTTTTAAATATAAATCAACTAACCTAGTTTGACTTTTGTAATGAATGCGTCGACAACACACACAAGTTAAATTTGTTTTTTCACCTGCAATGACGTTAAATTGTGTTATTTCCTGTTCAAATTCTTCAGTATTAAAGTGTCCAACATTTTCTAACACATTTCCTTCTATAACTATATCAGTTTCTACATTCTCTTCATCTCGATCAAAATAACTTACCTCAATTTCTGCACAAATACTCTTCACATCTAATACACACCCATGCAAAAGAGCACTATTTAACTCTTTAAGTTTAAGTGCTGAACTTTTTGCATAATACATATTTCTGACAAATTTTCTCATTTTGGAATGATGCACTGCTAACATCCTAAAGTGATGAAAGACATTTTGGCATATTTTTTTAGAAAGACAAGCCAAAGAATGTCCTTGCAAACCCACTTTTTCTCTCACTCTGCAACGATCTAATTCTTGCAACAGTACCATTTTTTTTTTAAACTTTCCTTAGTGTACTTACGTAAGAAATTGCGAAAGAAATCAATTGAATCCTGTCGCACACTGCAAATACTGCTACAATTCCAACTATAAACAGGAGCATGAACACGTCCCTGTAAAACTTCTCCACCTATTTCCCCTTCTGTATTTCTGACCTCAATTTTCTCTTTCTCAATAGGACAGCCATCCTTCACTTCATACGCTCGACCACTGGTGTCAACTGCATGCAACAAATCGTTACTTTGAAAGTAACTCTCTTCATTAAAAAATGGCTCAGAATTTGAAGTATGAATCCATTTACCAGAAAAGATTTTACAAAAATTAGTTCTATTTATGTGTCTCTTCCCTTTACTCTTAGCTTTTAAAACTCTGATTGCCTTATTTAGTGTATTTATTCTTTTAAGCACTAAAAAAATAAACAATTTTTATTTCGTCTCGAACGCATCATCCACAACTTCCTCTATATATATTTTTTTCTTATAAAAAGCAGATTTCCTTTTTGAAACTTTTTCCTTTTGTAATAAATTCATAACAACTCTCTTATGAAACATACGTTTCCTTATTTCCGCAAACTGATTTGTACGTCTTTTACTGTACATATTTTCCTCACCACTCTTTTCCAACACAGTTTTCTTTTTTCGTCCATTTCTCCTTGTAGATCCTGAAAACTGTTTTTCCTTTGCAACATTATCCAATTGACTTTTCCTCTGACACAATTTTTTTAAAAATTCCTTACTGCTCTTACCAGGAGCACTCTTGTTTTTCTCCGTCCTTTGTTGATTACGTAAATCTTGTCCCTCTTTTCTCTTCAAATGGTATGTCTTTTTATACAGCTTTCTTTTTTCATTTCTCGTCGGCATACTGATTGATGTTTCTGATATTAATGATAACCTGTTTGGAAAAAATTTACAAATATTATAGACCCCTACTACCATATACCATACAAATTATAACCAATGCTTGATTTTATAACTTGAATAAAGACAAAGAAACAGTCTCTGGTAAAAGTAGGAAATCCTATAGTGAATATTGTTTCTAAATTTGTGACACTCCATATCTATGTTATCCTTACACATGTATTCTATGAATGTAATTTTTGAGACATACAAGTACTATTCTAACTTCCAAGCATTGTCGATGTTCCTAATGCTTTTTATTTTTATAACTTTAATCTTTTATCCACCTTATCACAACTTTTACTGTCATTCTTAAAAAAGAGAATACTGATTAACGATACAACAATAATATTTTCATGTTTTTTTTAATTTAATCAAAAATAATTTTATTCATTTAATAATTCATATTCCAGAATCACATTTAGCATAATTTCATCTGATATTTCATTACTATTTTGCTCTTCCAAATTCTCTTCTTCCACCATATCTAAGTATGCACTATCAAAAGTGTTGTCCAAAAAGTCCTCATTTTTCAGTTGAAATTTCATCCTCAAATACTCCTTCAATTAATTTTTCTAGGATTTATTTTGCCATTTCAAAATTAATATTCTCATTTTTACAGTAATCTTCCATGTTTTTATTAATTTTCTATCTTCTTTCTCCTTTTAAAAAAATAGAAAGACTAATTTATATATTTTTTATTATTAGTTAACCAATGATTACCTTGAGTAATCTTTTAACTACATACACTTTCATACTTTAAGACATTAACTACATTGATTATTATAAGACCTTCCTCTTTATTTTTCTAAAAAACAGATACTTTCATCCTAGACATTAACAGTTTCCTATTTAATTTTTTTAATTAAAATTGTGCTATAAAAACACATTTCACTGTGAAATTTGCTTTCTGCATTTCGTGCTGTAGAACTATTTATACACGTTCTAATTTTATTGTAGAGATCTATTTTCTAACTTCACCACTATAAACTGTGATTCAAACTGTATGCAAACTGAAGGAATAACTCACAACATACCAATTAAACATTCACTAAACCGATTGCTACTTCCCACAGAGGCAGTTACTTTTGCCTTTAACAGCATACTCATCATGTAAATTTCATCTAATGTAAAACATTTCATCATAGTCATATAAAACCACAATGAGCCGCAACTCGTGGAGGCAATTATAGTGCGACAGGGAGACGAGGAGGGGAAGATCTTTGCTGGAGAGACCTAAAAACCAGGATACAGATAATTTGTAGTAAATACATAATTTAATTATTTAAATGAATTTTACAGTGTGCACTACATTCCAAAATGCGATGCTGTGTACACTGAAATTTTTTTTTGTTAATTAATATATATACTTTCCTACATTTATCTATATACCATATTTTAGATCTCTCTACCCTACACCTCCCCCTCCCTCCCTCCCTGCCCTACCATTACTCCCTCGATGGCGTCCGACTGACCTCATCATAATACACCTGTGCAAATGCATATAATAGAATGCAAATACATAGTACTGTCACAAAAATGCATCCGAAATGTCCATCACGCCAACAGCCATGTCATAATATACCTCTATAATTTCTCAAAAATTACTGTACACAAATGATACAGCATAAAGTTGAAAGATAATGATGACTTAGCAAAAATTAACCAAGGTAAACAGCAAACTCTTACAGTCAAAGAATAGATGAACCCAAACTGTATACAAAATAACACATGAACCCGGCCCATCAAAAGATTGTAACAATTAACAATAAAACCGTATTTCAAAATACATATGTACTACAAGCATGTTGAGACATGTTGAAAGTACAAATTAAAACCCTCATGTATAAGAGAAGCAGTGTTAATTTTTTTTAAAAAACATGCATATTATGATCATCTTTTCCAAAATAAGTTATCATTTTAAATTTATCAACTCACCTGTAAAAAAGGATTTTCTGTTTCTATACTCTCACGTTCAACCTCTGGTTGTTGCTTTTCAGCACCAAACACTCTTTAAAAAAAATACACAACTGAATTTTAGTTAACATAATACACACAAATGTCTTACACAACATACACCCATTTTACCAAATATCATGCCTACCATATACATTCCCTAATTTTCTATCCAATATATATCGTAAAGCCTAAGTTTAAGGGGCCTTATTTATGAAATCCTTGCGCCACCGGTGCGTCACTTTTTCCCATGTTAAAAGTGACGCACCAGCGGCGCAAGGCCTTCATAAATGAGGCCCAAGATGTCTTTGTGAACCACATTTATTTACCAAATTTTTCCCCCTACAATTTTTTTAAATCAATCATTATATACAATATAATCTACCATACATTACCAGGATACTACATGCAATATTTTTGATATGCACTACTACACAACCTTACTTTTTATTTTTACGTAAATACATATACATTATGTGCAGGGAGTTTTTTAACATAATGGCGCTCAACACTTTCTGAATTCCCCCAAATTGGGCATATTATCAAGGGAGTTTATCTTCACTTTTTTGCCTTCAAGTGCCAACAAAGCGAAGATAAAATTATCTCCCTATTACATAGCTGTCGCTAACACCAGTTAGCAACAGCTAGTAGCAGATAGCAACCATCTAGTGCGCCACTTTGCATGTCAGTAATAACTATCACTAATGATATCCTAAAGTGGGCGTGTCAAGATGATAGCAACTGGAAACAGTCACTAACATCACCATCGCCTATTACCAATTTTGAAGATATTCGCGCTAAGCGTGAATATCTCCAAAAGCTAACATCTGCCCTGAGCAGTTTTTAGTCATGTTCTCCAATGGGACCTAGATAACATAGCTAAGAGCATTAGCTCGGTATAGCATGAATATCGCTAACTTTTTAACAATATGCATGCATTGCAGCCGTTTTTTATAACATTTATTATAATTAGCTGCTGAACGTCTCTCAACATTCCATTCGGAGGAAATAAGGAAGTGTTGCCGCCATTTTGTTAATACGACTGCATATATTCTACCGAACAAACAGTGAGAACATGGAAAGAGAAAAAGGTACAGATTATCTAAGCGAGTACGTTTTCTCAGGGAGTGCACTATAGACCCGGAATGCCAGAACAAAATTTTTTTTTTCTGAAAAAAGTTACGGGGTGCACGCACTCGATCGCGCAACCCTATTTACAAGACTGTGATTCACATGCTTTATAAGTAAAATTTTATGCTGGAAATGCAGACGACACTTGAAGATCGTTTCAGATCTTTACGTTTACTTATTTTGCCTATTATTTAAAATTTCAAAAATATACAGTTTATAGAATTCTCATTTGCTGTTTAACATCTGTTAACATTAGAATCAGTGCAAATCAGAAAGTATTGGCCGCCATTTTGTAACTGCGAGTGAATATATTGTACTGATCAAAGGGTTAGAACATGAAAAGGACAAAAGGTACAGATTATGTAACCCAGTACGTTTTCTCAGGAAGTCCAGTATAGACCCTGAACGTGAATGAAACTTTTTTTTTTCTCCGTAAAAAGTTATGTGGTGCGCGCATTGGATCGCGCACCCCTATTTACAAGACTGTGTACTATTACCTTTTCTCACAGATTATTAGCTGCACATATTAATTACACCTTAATTTACTTATTTCACTAATCTTTATCAAACTTCAACTAACAGTTCCGCTAACACTGTAACAATATTCTCATACGTTAGTTTGTGAAAAAAATAAAAACTATTCCATACTAAATGTAACTCTCTGTAAACGTTTTCCGTTCCGTAACTACACTCACCTAACATCATTTCATTGCGTCACTTCTCCACTACTCATAAGTACACAGGGGCAGATTTATGAAAGCCTTGCGCCGCCGGTGCGTCAATTTTAACATGGGAAAAAGTGACGCACCGGCGGCGCAAGGCCTTCATAAATAAGGCCCACAGTGTCAAAAATATCAATGCCGCACATAATCGTTCACATCCAGGCACTACCAATTGCATCACTTATTTTACATGAAGCACTGTAATGTTGCATGTGTTTTCAAAGGTACACCGGTATCTCCTATAATGCCGAATTTTACCTTAACACTCAGCAGTAATTATTTATTTTCAAGCAATGTCAATTACTATGACTTTTTAAACGACAAACTTTAGTCTGTAATAGTCACTCTGCATATGCCTCTCTGTAAAAATGAACTTCATCCACCCACGCATGGGAACCTTGATGTTTTTCATCTGGCCGCAAAATACGGCCTTGAACTCAAAGTTCCATCCCTAGACTTGAACAACAGCCTTATTGTCCCAAAATCAAGCTACCCGAGCATCTGTTCACAAACATATCTCATTCACTTAGCTAACACTCGCAGAAAACTGCATACCTTATTAAATAGTGACCTTCCTTTACAATTTTCTAAGGTGACTCTCATAATCTTTAACGCTCCTCCACTTCCCAGCTGCACTATTTTTTTTGCAGCTACTAACCAATGGTTTGGTGTTTTTTTTGCACCAAATCATTTAAAGGCATTCTGCTACTTTCACTCCATACTTTCAGATCTATGTTTCTGAACTTCCTCATCTACTACCAGCAGCTACAACTTTTGTATTCCTATTTTCGTTATTACAAAATGGATGTCCGTCCTGCCTTCGCAAATGAGCTGGAGCACTTAGAACTATTTCGCCACAGGATGCTTGACCAGTTTGGCATTCTGCCACTCGCGACTTTGAGTGCTTCATATGGATTATCGTTTCGATTTACCTATTTCACCTGTGTGCAGCCTGTATTTCATTGCCTGAGCTGTGATTTCATGTGGGCCCTGGACTTATGTCTCTGCAACTCAGTACCTCCTGAAGTGAATTACAATCATCTCATGAATCCGTTACTTGATCATGAACAACTTTGTTCCGACGGAGGGATTATGGCCTTTGCAGCGATACATGGAGTTCTGGGTCATTGGAATATATTCGCAGCGGCGCAAGATTTCTTGGCACACAGCTACATTGAAAATTCACCGAGTTCTCCTCTGATGCTACAAGAGGCTCCGGTGATTAATGACCATGTATGTTCATTTCCTCTTTTCAATTGGATGGCTGACTTGTTTTCGGATGATAACAATGACTTTCTTTTAGAAGCAGTTGCCACTTACTTTGCCTATTCAATAGAAGGATAGCTGTTCTGCAAACCATTGACATCTTGACTGTTTTTTCCCTTCCTAATTTTTCTTATTTTTTTTTTCTTATTATATTTTATATAAACTGACCTATTGGCTTTACTAACATTGGACATTGTAATTTCCTGCTGCTGTGAATTTTTTAAGTTCTGTGGACTTAATTTTTTTTCCACACCTCCTCGATTTTGTTCAAAACATTTCAAGATGCTCTAATTTCAACAAATCACTACCTTATGTTATGTTATCTGATTTAAAATATTCCCGAACCAAGGCTGCGTAAAATATGGTTAAATGTGCCCTGAGAAATGTGTATAGTTACAATGACTTTGTATATGATTTTATATGGTTTATCACCATTCTCCCTTTCTACTCCTTATTTCCGCCTCACACACATGTGCTGCTTTTAATTTATGCCTATTGAAAGATTTTTGATTCATAACTAAAAACTTTATGATTACCCTGATATTACCCTTGCTTATCAACCTGTATGAGACATTGTGTACTGAAACCTTTCAAAAAATTATATCAATACAATAGTTGTTCTGAGTACAAATTTTCGAATGTCCCTGCAGATAACATACATGCACCTCGAGCCAAATTCTCCCTTTTGGCGCGTTTTGCATTTCCTTTCACAATACCATACAACAAGCTTGTTACTGCTTCGTATACTGAAAACTAACGGTTAATGAAGTGATGTTTAACCATTACTATTTTCATATATGATTACTGAACTTAAAATCAAAACACACCTTCCTGCATGCAATATAATTAAATATATTTCATTGCGGGGCTGTACAATGTTTTTTAAACGATATTCATTTTGCTTCATACTACATTTCCATCATTTGTGTTCTATGAACTAGTAACTATACCCACTATTTTCTTTAGATTATGGTTACTTGTATTAAATAAAAAACTTTCTCTCAAAACACTGCATCATTGAATAAAAATTTGAAATATATACGTTCCCTCTTTTAACCCATATTCACAACTGAAATATTTATACTAAAACTGTATTCATGTGTTTCACATAATCTCAGCTGCACTCAATTCATGTTTTCTTATGTCAACCTGAATATTTCATACTTCAACCCGCTGGCCTGCGACGGTCAGTCAACCGTTTCTTTACGAGTTGTGAACCATAGCATCAATCGTACCTCTGGCAAAAAAATTATCTATTACTGTAACAAAACTCCGCCGCAGTTGTGCTTCACTCAGAGTATTAATCACTGCTCCCTCGCTTCCACAGAGCACACGCTATATCCTATTTCAATACTTATCACCCTTTCATCTCGACTATAACAACTGTGTCTGCCTGCAGAACAAACTTCCTTAGCTCAGACTGAACGCACACACACACACATACACACACTAACATAACACAAAGCAACTAATATAGAAAGCAGGAGTGAGATGAAAATGGAGTCACACTGTGGTACACAGAAACCTCTATATATATTTGCTCTTCTACATCAATTTATAAAAGGCATATACTCCACGAACCTGTCTACACCCTCATGGTCACAATTTTTCATTTGATTGTACTGGGACACCTCTCCTTCTCACCCCACCCCCACCACTGCATCCCTCAGCCGCAAACCACACTGTAATTTTTTCCTCAAACTTAGGGGCAGATTTATGAATGCCTTGCGCCGATGGTGCGTCACTTTTTCCCATGTTATAAATGACGCACCGGCGGCGCAAGGCCTTCATAAATCTGCCCCTTAAAGTTTAAAATACCTAAAGCATTACCACTTTTTTTCGACAATATCACATTTAATCAACTATTTTTCTCTCTACCTGCATTATCTGTACTCTACCAATTCCTTTTTTTTTAACTGTAACCAACTTTACAAATTATGTGCAAACGCTCCCAAATGTTTATTAACCTCTGTCTATTTCATTACATTTTATTTTCTATTTATTCAGTTTTCCACAAATACATTCAAAACTATAATTCAGACTTGAAAGAAAGTGAAGAAACGGCACACAACCCCCATTAACTTAACAGAACTTCAGCCCCTCCCCCCCTGACGTCTGCTGTGGAAGCCCATGATAACACACATCCCAGATACACACAGAGCCGCACCTGAACGTTTCACATCTCTATAAAGAACCATTTCAACATTAATTAGGCCTTGCACTTGTTTTACCCATTGTAACAGCCCCTCCACCTTTACTCTATCTACTGATTACACGTTCATGTCCCCCTACAAAAAATCATTTTTTATCGTCCTTCCCCCCCCCAAATTTCGTTGCAGATCCGTCTCTAAGTAACATTTAATTCATAGACCTAACAGTAGCTCATAACTTAAAAACATGACTGAACTCCACTATCCTTAATCAAATTAATTAATCGTAATTTTAAACTAATAATTACAAAGAAACAATGTTCCAAAACATTGATGTAATAAAATGGAACATTAGTTGAAAACATATCAAACTGTATCAAAGTCAAAAATGTGCTTCCTTAGACACAGTAACTCACATAATCAAATATAGTGATCAAACCACATTTAAAGGTACATCATAAAACAAACAGTTATACACTCACCTTTACCAATGCTTTATCAGATGTAGAACAATGATAGTTGTAAAACGATAGCCGTTTGACGGAGCTCTCAATAATACTTCTATCACTGCAACCAAAGAATAATGGCATAGATTTTCTGTCAATACACACTCATATATCTCTCTTCAACCAATCATATTTGTTCCCGCAAAATTTCATATTCAAATTAACATTTCAGTTGGTTATCCTTTCAATATTTTCAAAGTCACATAACAGTCACCCTTCACCCTCTGCCTTCTCTGCCTGTTACCATGGTAACAGCTCATTCTGCACCTGCCTGAAGGCACAGGTCAAAAGTTCATATCTCAACGTTCTAAATCCAAGCAAAAAGGATAATTTCCCTCCAAACACACCTGCCTATCCACTCTTGTTTTACATTTCTTTTTTTTCCACGACCAATAGAAGATTTGTTTGTAATAAAACTATAACATACAGCGTAGTCTTCAATCTTGAAGTATATCAATTAACCAATCATGTTCAGTTTTTCATTAACACCAATCCTCACACACTTTTTTTATCGTGACTTTCACCATCTACTTGCCATTCCACCTCCAGAACCCATCGGAGTACTACTGCATCTACCTTGAAAATGAAGGTTTGGCTTGTAGGACACAGTTATATTCACTGGAGTGAAAAATATGCTGCAAACAGACAAATTTGTAACCTTGACTTACCAAATGTGCAGATTACGTGGATTGGCCAAAGAGGATTAAGATGTCACCAATTGATACCATTGGTGAAAACTTTTATGCATCTCCCTGAACCTAACCTGATAATTGTGCACTGTGGTGGCAATGATCTAGGCACATTAACAGGGGTAGGTCTGGAAATGCTTCTAAAAGACACCTTTTGTCAATTGATGTCACTTTTTCCTCAAACTGTCTTGGTGTATTCAAATATATGCCAAAGACAAAAATGGAATTGGTCCAATGAACGTTGTCCACAGATTGAGAAAGCAAGGAAACATGTAAATAAATCTGTTTCTGCTTTCCTCAGAGAATATAACATGGGTTCTATATACAACAATAACCTACATTTCAACATGGAAGGCATCTATCGGAGAGATGGTGTTCATTTCTAGGATGAGGGAAATAGAATTTTCCTCTGTAACATGAGACTCTGCATCGGAACTTACTTATAAGTTCAGCAAAAACTCAATTAACACAAGGGCTCTTTTAAGAGCCACCTTAGATCTAAACACTCAAACTTGTAATTTATCTCCATCTTTCCTTATGTTTTTTGATCGCCGTGCGCGACCGAGTGCGCGCACCTCGTAACTTATTTGCGAAAAAAAGCTACTTTTACACTTTCGTCATCCTTAATAAACCCCTCAAGAAACCTACGAAATCAAACTCTCCACCCTGCTCCCTTTCCATTCTCACCACTATAGTTTTTCACAGTCTTGTAAATAGGGGTGCGCGACCGAATGCATGCACCCCGCAAATGTTTTCTCCCAAAAAAAATAGTATTTTCGCGTTCAGGGTCCATACTGTACCCCCTTAGAAAACCTACCCAGCCAGACAATCTCTACCTTCTCCCCTTTCCATGTACTAACCCTTTGTTCTGTATTATATATTCACTCGCACTAACAAAATGGCGGACAACACTTCCTGATTTTCTCCGAATCGAATGTTGACAGACATTAAACAGCAAATCACAATGCCGCTCGTGCACACCCGCATAGGTGCGCGCACCCGTGCTCGCTAACAGATATATAACTGATTTCAACTTTAATTTTCTCAGCAACTACTGAACGGATTTACACCATTTAAACAAAAGCGTGATCTGCGACCCACACTCTACCTTTCTACCAAATTTCTTATAAATCCATTCAGCCGTTCGAGCTGTAGCCGTGTCTAAACGTCCTATGGAAAATAACATGGGAAAAACATGTTTTGGGACCCCCCTTTTATCTCAGCCCCCACTTCACCAATCCCCCCAAAACTTTCACAGAATGAGCGCAGCGGACCTAGCCATCTTCTTTGAGAAATCCACTCTGGATGCCACAGGTAGCAAGGTATCAGCATGCCTCCAGCCTCTCAGGCAAGCCATACGCGTTTCGAGCAAAGGAAATGCTCTTGTTCACTGGCATTAATGATGAAAGAAGCAGGTAAGTTCGGAACAACTGATTTATTGGACTATAAATCTCGCCCATGTGGGTGTCATTCAAACAGGCATTCTGGATATAGTAGTTCCCTGGTATGCCTGAAGACTTTTCAGTTCCATTAAAGCAAGTGCACTGCTGCATTCATTTGGCTGGTCACGCCCACTGAGGCGGGGGTTATAATGCTGTGTAGCTGCTCAAAATCGTTTGGCCTTTGAACACAAGCCAGAGCCTCTGATGAAGTAGAGATATGAAACGCGTCAGGCTGGACTTCTATGTTGTTGCTGAAATTTGCATCCATTTCACTGCTGCTTCCAAAGGATTAAAAGGCTGAATGTTAACCTTGCTTGTGGGCCCCTCCTTCCTTGCAGGCAAACCTGTTGGTATTTTGGCGGCATCCCTGAGCCGCGGAGGGTGCACTGGGGCTGAGCTAGCCCACCATGGAGACGCCTTAACAGCGCCACCGAGAGGGAGCAAGGGGCCACTTTTGGCAGACAAAGGACAGCTGCGTTTTGTGATGTGATGCAGCACACCCCACTGTGGATTAATTTTTTGACAATTCGTGTGCTCAGGGTCAAGCAACCCACTGGGGAGGACAGGTAACTACATATACCAGGATTCCATTTGGCTGGTCACGCCCACTGAGGCGGGGGTTATAATGCTGTGTAGCTGCTCAAAATCGTTTGGCCTTTGAACACAAGCCCGAGCCTCTGATGAAGTAGAGATATGAAACGCGTCAGGCTGGACTTCTATGTTGTTGCTGAAATTTGCATCCGTTTCACTGCTGCTTCCAAAGGATTAAAAGGCTGAATGTTAACCTTGCTTGTGGGCCCCTCCTTCCTTGCAGGCAAACCTGTTGGTATTTTGGCGGCATGCCTGAGCCGCGGAGGGTGCACTGGGGCTGAGCTAGCCCACCATGGAGACGCCTTAACAGCGCCACCGAGAGGGAGCAAGGGGCCACTTTTGGCAGACAAAGGACAGCTGCGTTTTGTGATGTGATGCAGCACACCCCACTGTGGATTAATTTTTTGACAATTCGTGTGCTCAGGGGCAAGCTACCCACTGGGGAGGACAGGTAACTACATATACCAGGATTCCATTTGGCTGGTCACGCCCACTGAGGCGGGGGTTATAATGCTGTGTAGCTGCTCAAAATCGTTTGGCCTTTGAACACAAGCCCGAGCCTCTGATGAAGTAGAGATATGAAACGCGTCAGGCTGGACTTCTATGTTGTTGCTGAAATTTGCATCCATTTCACTGCTGCTTCCAAAGGATTAAAAGGCTGAATGTTAACCTTGCTTGTGGGCCCCTCCTTCCTTGCAGGCAAACCTATTGATATTTTGGCGGCATGCCTGAGCCGCGGAGGGTGCACTGGGGCTGAGCTAGCCCACCATGGAAACGCCTTAACAGCGCCACCGAGAGGGAGCAAGGGGCCACTTTTGGCAGACAAAGGACAGCTGCGTTTTGTGATGTGATGCAGCATACCCCACTGTGGATTAATTTTTTGACAATTCGTGTGCTCAGGGGCAAGCTACCCACTGGGGAGGACAGGTAACTACATATACCAGGATTCCATTTGGCTGGTCACGCCCACTGAGGCGGGGGTTATAATGCTGTGTAGCTGCTCAAAATCGTTTGGCCTTTGAACACAAGCCCGAGCCTCTGATGAAGTAGAGATATGAAACGCGTCAGGCTGGACTTCTATGTTGTTGGTGAAATTTGCATCCATTTCACTGCTGCTTCCAAAGGATTAAAAGGCTGAATGTTAACCTTGTTTGTGGGCCCCTCCTTCCTTGCAGGCAAACCTGTTGGTATTTTGGCGGCATGCCTGAGCCGCGGAGGGTGCACTGGGGCTGAGCTAGCCCACCATGGAGACGCCTTAACAGCGCCACCGAGAGGGAGCAAGGGGCCACTTTTGGCAGACAAAGGACAGCTGCGTTTTGTGATGTGATGCAGCACACCCCACTGTGGATTAATTTTTTGACAATTCGTGTGCTCAGGGGCAAGCTACCCACTGGGGAGGACAGGTAACTACATATACCAAGATTCCATTTGGCTGGTCACGCCCACTGAGGCGGGGGTTATAATGCTGTGTAGCTGCTCAAAATCATTTGGCCTTTGAACACAAGCCCGAGCCTCTGATGAAGTAGAGATATGAAACGCGTCAGGCTGGACTTCTATGTTGTTGCTGAAATTTGCATCCATTTCACTGCTGCTTCCAAAGGATTAAAAGGCTGAATGTTAACCTTGCTTGTGGGCCCCTCCTTCCTTGCAGGCAAACCTGTTGGTATTTTGGCGGCATGCCTGAGCCGCGGAGGGTGCACTGGGGCTGAGCTAGCCCACCATGGAGACGCCTTAACAGCGCCACCGAGAGGGAGCAAGGGGCCACTTTTGGCAGACAAAGGACAGCTGCGTTTTGTGATGTGATGCAGCACACCCCACTGTGGATTAATTTTTTGACAATTTGTGTGCTCAGGGGCAAGCTACCCACTGGGGAGGACAGGTAACTACATATACCAGGATTCCATTTGGCTGGTCACGCCCACTGAGGCGGGGGTTATAATGCTGTGTAGCTGCTCAAAATCGTTTGGCCTTTGAACACAAGCCCGAGCCTCTGATGAAGTAGAGATATGAAACGCGTCAGGCTGGACTTCTATGTTGTTGCTGAAATTTGCATCCATTTCACTGCTGCTTCCAAAGGATTAAAAGGCTGAATGTTAACCTTGCTTGTGGGCCCCTCCTTCCTTGCAGGCAAACCTATTGATATTTTGGCGGCATGCCTGAGCCGCGGAGGGTGCACTGGGGCTGAGCTAGCCCACCATGGAGACGCCTTAACAGCGCCACCGAGAGGGAGCAAGGGGCCACTTTTGGCAGACAAAGGACAGCTGCGTTTTGTGATGTGATGCAGCATACCCCACTGTGGATTAATTTTTTGACAATTCGTGTGCTCAGGGGCAAGCTACCCACTGGGGAGGACAGGTAACTACATATACCAGGATTCCATTTGGCTGGTCACGCCCACTGAGGCGGGGGTTATAATGCTGTGTAGCTGCTCAAAATCGTTTGGCCTTTGAACACAAGCCCGAGCCTCTGATGAAGTAGAGATATGAAACGCGTCAGGCTGGACTTCTATGTTGTTGCTGAAATTTGCATCCATTTCACTGCTGCTTCCAAAGGATTAAAAGGCTGAATGTTAACCTTGTTTGTGGGCCCCTCCTTCCTTGCAGGCAAACCTGTTGGTATTTTGGCGGCATGCCTGAGCCGCGGAGGGTGCACTGGGGCTGAGCTAGCCCACCATGGAGACGCCTTAACAGCGCCACCGAGAGGGAGCAAGGGGCCACTTTTGGCAGACAAAGGACAGCTGCGTTTTGTGATGTGATGCAGCACACCCCACTGTGGATTAATTTTTTGACAATTCGTGTGCTCAGGGGCAAGCTACCCACTGGGGAGGACAGGTAACTACATATACCAAGATTCCATTTGGCTGGTCACGCCCACTGAGGCGGGGGTTATAATGCTGTGTAGCTGCTCAAAATCGTTTGGCCTTTGAACACAAGCCCGAGCCTCTGATGAAGTAGAGATATGAAACGCGTCAGGCTGGACTTCTATGTTGTTGCTGAAATTTGCATCCATTTCACTGCTGCTTCCAAAGGATTAAAAGGCTGAATGTTAACCTTGCTTGTGGGCCCCTCCTTCCTTGCAGGCAAACCTGTTGATATTTTGGCGGCATGCCTGAGCCGCGGAGGGTGCACTGGGGCTGAGCTAGCCCACCATGTAGATGCCTTAACAGCACCACCGAGAGGGAGCAAGGGGCCACTTTTGGCAGACAAAGGACAGCTGCGTTTTGTGATGTGATGCAGCACACCCCACTGTGGATTAATTTTTTGACAATTCGTGTGCTCAGGGGCAAGCTTCCCACTGGGGAGGACAGGTAACTACATATACCAGGATTCCATTTGGCTGGTCACGCCCACTGAGGCGGGGGTTATAATGCTGTGTAGCTGCTCAAAATCGTTTGGCCTTTGAACACAAGCCCGAGCCTCTGATGAAGTAGAGATATGAAACGCGTCAGGCTGGACTTCTATGTTGTTGCTGAAATTTGCATCCATTTCACTGCTGCTTCCAAAGGATTAAAAGGCTGAATGTTAACCTTGCTTGTGGGCCCCTCCTTCCTTGCAGGCAAACATGTTGGTATTTTGGCGGCATGCCTGAGCCGCGGAGGGTGCACTGGGGCTGAGCTAGCCCACCATGGAGACGCCTTAACAGCGCCACCGAGAGGGAGCAAGGGGCCACTTTTGGCAGACAAAGGATAGCTGCATTTTGTGATGTGCTGCAGCACACCCCACTGTGGATTAAATTTTTTGACAATTCGTGTGCTCAGGGGCAAGCTACCCACTGGGGAGGACAGGTAACTACATATACCAGGATTCCATTTGGCTGATCACGCCCACTGAGGCGGGGGTTATAATGCTGTGTAGCTGCTCAAAATCGTTTGGCCTTTGAACACAAGCCCGAGCCTCTGATGAAGTAGAGATATGAAACGCGTCAGGCTGGACTTCTATGTTGTTGCTGAAATTTGCATCCATTTCACTGCTGCTTCCAAAGGATTAAAAGGCTGAATGTTAACCTTGCTTGTGGGCCCCTCCTTCCTTGCAGGCAAACCTGTTGGTATTTTGGCGGCATGCCTGAGCCGCGGAGGGTGCACTGGGGCTGAGCTAGCCCACCATGGAGACGCCTTAACAGCGCCACCGAGAGGGAGAAAGGGGCCACTTTTGGCAGACAAAGGACAGCTGTGTTTTGTGATGTGATGCAGCACACCCCACTGTGGATTAATTTTTTGACAATTCGTGTGCTCAGGGGCAAGCTACCCACTGGGGAGGACAGGTAACTACATATACCAGGATTCCATTTGGCTGGTCACGCCCACTGAGGCGGGGGTTATAATGCTGTGTAGCTGCTCAAAATCGTTTGGCCTTTGAACACAAGCCCGAGCCTCTGATGAAGTAGAGATATGAAACGCGTCAGGCTGGACTTCTATGTTGTTGCTGAAATTTGCATCCATTTCACTGTTGCTTCCAAAGGATTAAAAGGCTGAATGTTAACCTTGCTTGTGGTCCCCTTGATAAATGTCCTTGTCAGGAATGCTAGTATGCCCACTCAGAGCAGGAATCAATTGCTTAAGACATGGCTCAGGGTAGAAATGGATGAAATGTGTAATTGAAAATCGCCTTTTCTAGCCGTGTCTGAGTGCTCAATTAATTGGTCTCAAATTGTATGCACAAAATAACAAATGATTAACCTGTTGCTATAATTGTTTTTTAATTTGCACACAAGCACTTTATTTACAAAACGCCGTTTGATAAATTGACATTTGTTTGCCTATTTGCACACTAAAAGATGGCCACTGAATTTGTTCTCTGAACTACACACACACCGTCATCTATGTTGTTTATGAAAATGTGAAAGGTGGCTTTAAATGGCGTCTTGTACTTTTGCACTGGTTAACACTGATGAAGCCTGTTGGCGAAACACGTCTGTTGTGGGGGTTAGGGGCTTGAATTAAAAGAAATCACATCGATATGGCTGTGCTGGTCATTTTTCTAGCCTAATTGGAGTGGATCGTGAGACAATATATATATATATATATATATATATATATATATATATATATATATATATATATGTGTGTGTATATATATATATATATATACACATATATATACATATATATATACAGATCTGACAAACCCACCAAGGAGACCAATAGTATCCTCCAGGGGGAGTTGCCTGGAAAACACATCAAGATACGTTGACTTTTACCTGCAACCCCTAGTCCAGTCCCTTCCATCATATGTGAAGGACTCTGGAGACTTCCTAAGACTCATTGATACAATCCACTAGAAACCTGAATACTTACACATGACGCTTGATGTTAATAGTTTGTACACAAGCGTCCCACATGACAAAGGAATAGAAGCTTGTAGACATTTTCAAGGCACACAATCACTTTCCTACCTTTTTCACACAGAAATTATTTTAGATATGATTTACACCTGTCTTACTCACAATTGCTTTCTGTTTGAGGGCACCATCTACAGACAAACACTTGGCACGGCAATGGGCACTTGCTTTGCCCCAAGCTTTGCAGGACTCTACCTGGGGTGATGGGAGGAGCAAGTGGTCCAGAACCTTCAGAAATGTAAAACAAATGTCAAATCATGGGCGCGATACATCAATGACATTTTCTGTATATGGGAAGGTAGCCCCGATGAAGCTAATGATTTTGTTGATAGTCTCAACAGGAATAATCTGAACCTCACATTTATGAGTCACACAGATAAGAAAGAAATTGAATTTCTAGACCTTCTGGTGAAAATCAAAGAAGACAAACTCACCACATCACTGTTTAGAAAAAAGACAGCTGGTAATAGTCTGTTGCACGCTCACAGTTGCCACCCAGAAAGTCTGATCAAGAGTATCCCTAAGGGAGAACTCCTGCGTGCAAAGAGAAACTGCACAACAGAGGAGGATTACAAAACAGAAAGTAACCTTATGTGTGAGAGATTTAAAGAAAGGGGCTATGATTAGAAATGCATCAAAGAAGCTCTATTGAAAGTAGATCTCAGAGACAGAAGTGAATTGATAAAAGTCAAAGACAAACAAAAGGACCCAGAAGAGAAGAACACTGTGAGGTTTATAACTAACTACAATAAGCAATCTAAAAATGTTAGAAAAGCCCTGACAAAATTTTGGGGGGTCCTTAAAACTGACAAAGATCTAGTGGACTCAGTCGAAGAATTCCCACAAATGACCTATAGAAAAGCAACATCCCTAAAAGACACAATTTGTAGGGCAGTAATCTTAACCAATACCAAGAGAAGTAACATCCAAGGTTTTTTTACCTGCAGTAACTGTAAAGCCTGCAAAAACAGTAAGAATGTAAAAGAAGTGAAACTATCAGAACACTGTAAGCCCTTCAAAATCCTTAATCACTAATCTTGTAACACAGAATATGTGGTATATGCCCTAAAATGCCCTTGTGGTATATATTACATATGAAGTACCCTACACAAAGCCAAAAAAACAAAGAGTGTTAGAACATCTCAGAGCCATTATAAACATTGACAAACAATACCCAGTAGCCAGGTACTTTGCTCTAAAACACATTAGCAACAACACTCTGCTCACATTTTGCCTACTAGACCACATACCACCACGAACTAGAGGAGGTGACAGGTTGAAATAATTAAGGAGACTAGAATCGAAAATGATAATAAAGTACCAAACTATGCAACCATATGGGCACAATTGTGATGAAGGATTGGCTTGTCATCTTGGCTAATGGCGATAATACCACTGTGCAATACTGTGAAAACCAAGCCGTTAAAATGCAATTTTACTTTGTTTCTTTGTAAATAGTGTATAGTGTATGCAAACATGTAAGTTTTAAAATGCTCCCTTTGTGTTATGTTCACTTTTACCGATCAAACAGCATGGTTAAAAAGGAGAGTGGAAGGCACGAATATGTTAAAACCTGCACATAATTCACAAAATGAATGAATGGAATGACAGCACTTTCCTATAATACGAATAATTTCAAGACCCCCACCAGTAAGCCTATTGATCAGCGATTCAAGCACCTCACATTGAAACACTAAGGGTACCTGCCCACTGGGGCTAGACACCCAAGCACTGAATGGCATTGAACCACATAGTGCATTTAAGAACTGCCCTAACTCAATGGAGTTAAGAACAATTTAATATCACCAAGATCACGCCATATGGTCAGTGATCTGCACTTTGACTATGAATATTGACATTGCACGTGGAGCTGCCATGCGTAAAAAGGCAATAGATGAATTTCTCTTGTGACGGAATGAGATGAAATGAGTGTGTGAACAATAAAGTTTTTGTTCACAACATCGACTCGAATAACAGGTTTTGACATTATATATTTATACAATGAATCTAATTTAATCTATTTTCTTTTCCATGTAATATAAATTGTAATTTTGAGTTATGACATGATTTAAAACAGTACACTGTCTATCTAGCTCCGGTTACCGCAATATGCCGAAACTACCAGTCTGTTTACTATGTTTATTATCAGGAAGTGACTGCACGTCAATTGTATAAACACATACTTTTCACTTACACTTGTACTCGTGACAAAGGAGTCCAGCTCCGAAACGCGTCGAGTGATTTTGGTCATTTAATTAAACACGCTATTTGAAAATTCCGTGGCTGTGGCATCGTGTTTTTCCTACGAGGAGTTTGAATACGATTGAGATTGGAGATTAGGGGTTCGTGACCCCGCCGCAGCCCACCGACGAAAGAGGCTCTGGCGTTTTTCACGAACAACGAGCTGTGGATACATATATATATATATATATATATATATATATATATATATATATATATATATATATATATATATATATATATGTGTGTGTGTGTGTGTGTGTGTGTGTGTGTGTGTGTGTGTGTGTGTGTGTGTGTGTGTGTGTGTGTAAAAAAGAGGCTGAGAACTCTGGGTAGTTCCCAAGTTTAGGTGGTGCGCAGCTCCCGTATAGTGCACTCTACAACACCAGCGACACTCTGAATCTGCTCACCTCAAATGTCGTTTTTTCTAGCAACATTTTTAAGCAGAGGATTAGCACAGTGTCCTCGGCGCTGAGTTAGAAAGGGATAAAGTATTTTGCCATTTCTACAGCAAAGTCTTTAAGCATCGGATTAGCAAAGTGCCATACACTGAAAGATGTTTCTCCTCGTTACATCTCACCTGTGCATTCTGACGCATTCCCAGTTCTACCACTAATGGTAGGTCTGGTAATTGCCCAAAATCCACAGGTGTATGCATGGGAACACCCACGCTCCACCCATGAAACGCCGCCCTGCAGCAGAGTAAAGCAGTCAGCAATTTGCGCTACCTTGCATTACTCCAGATTTATAAAGACATGCAGTGCCACACAAGGTAGACTTGCGTGGCTTGATAAATCTCACTTAGGTTTTGCATCACCCTTGCGCCCCTTAATGGAGTATGGGTGATGCAAAACCTTGATAAATCTGGCCCTAGATTTGGTACCGAGTTTGAGTTGCACACAAAATCTCCTCCATGCGGAAGTCTAAGATTCATTCCATGCTTACTCATGAATATGTAATGAAGAGATGAACGTTTATATATTGCTATGGAACTTATTTGTGCTCTTTAAAATTTAGACTTTTTCAAGCATCAGCATTAAAACAGATATCTAGTTTCTGCAAGGCTTCCAGATATCTTATTGTTATTAAAGACTTTTGGTTCTGTCCTTGAACCTTATTTTAGAAATAATTGTTTTAAAGTGTGTAGTACTTAATTGCACCAACTAAAGTGAACCACCCCTATAACTTCCAGAATGTATTCGGATGTCAAATAAAAATCCTGTCCTGGACCATCTGGGTGGCAAAGAATCATTTGGCAAATTTAAGGTTATTTACTGAAACCACATTTGCAGGTACTGATTGTGATTAACATCCTGTGGCTGTTTTTACACCATATACTCCTGTGCTTTACTTATCTCTGACCTCTTTGAGAGGTTTTCAGTCACAAATGTACTGTTGCATTTAATCTGAAGTCCAATACCTTTTTAATATAAACTAAATAGAATGTAATCATTTGTAAATGCAATTTATTTCAAAATTGAAGATTAACTGGTGATTATGGAGTCCTGCACCACTTCTCAGTGACAGCAGTCACAATACTTTCTAAATGGTTGAATTACCTAGCTTATAGCAAGAGGATATGCAATTTCTCTTAAACTGATACTCATTGTGGCAGTGGTAGTCATGTGTATCATATTATCAGAGCACAACAGGAAGCTCAAGAATCAGTTAATGGGTTTTCTTTATCAATTGATGTACTCTCTGGTCACAATAATATAAGTCACTTGACTGAGACTGAAGTAGTTCTATGCATAGATTTGACTATATGATTGAAATCTCCAGGGGCCAAGTACTTTTACATTCTTTTTTTAAATCTCTGGTGTTATGCTGTAATACTACTAATATTATAAGCTGCAGAATTGTTATTTATACAGATTTTTTTAATCAGACATACTGCAGACACTATAAGCTCTGGCAGACGTTTGTGCATTTATTGCTATTCCATGTAAGGTAAATGAATGTGCCTGCAAATGCATGAGTCTGCTAACTTTGATATGAGTCAAAATTGCCATTGCATATTTCAGTTGCATACATTTATTGATTACATGCTGGTTTTTACATCTTTATTAAAATCAAATCAAATACACTATTTGGGTGCTAAAACACCCACAAAATTAATCTTTAATGTGTTTGTCTTCTTTTTGTTTCACAGGAAATGATAACTATTAAATTGTGCTTACATAGAAGAATTTAGTGAGTTTTGACAAACATCAGGTAACATACTTGAGTGAATAGGTTTTTATTAGTGTTGAGATTTGGCTTAGGGATTAGGAGTGGCAGAGTTCAGAAAGGTTGAATTAGTTATTATGATGCCACCCTGTTTGCCAGTCTCACAATTCCTTCAGTGTGGAGTATGGACAACTCTTTCTTCTCTTAGAACATGATGTTGAAGGGCCAGGGAGACCCATCACCAATTACCAGGGCCTCTTGGTGTGTCCTGGAAGTGAAGGAACAGACTTTGCTATGCAGGACAATCCACCACATGCAGAGGTCTTCCTGTGAGTGTCTGGTCTTTGATGCATGAATCACCGTATCCACAATCCTAGCCCCCATGTCCCTTCTCTGGCTCAAGGTGGTTGTCTAGACCCGTGCTCCAAATAACTGGTGTTGAATCCTAATGATCTGAACCACCATATTTATGAGACTCCGGTTAGTCTTCTTGCTAGCAGACATATTAAGCAATAATTATGAAGTAGTCCTTCTGTGGTGCTTCCTAATTTATTGGTAAGTGGCTTTTTGTAGTAAGAGGACTGTCTTTTGTATTGGGAGCTGCAGGTTTTGTTGGTGAGTAGATTTTGATAAGGTGTTTGTTCCTCTGTCAACGTTGACAGATACATCTGCCTTTGAAACTCCATCTACCATTGCTGTCATCCTTTGTCCCAGAAACACAGAGATTTACTCTTAGATAGATTTGAGAAAAGGGTACTCACAGGTCACGTGTGTTTCCTACAGTGGTTGGAAGCACACAAAGTTTGTTTAAATACCCCTCACTCACCAAAAGGGCCCTTGGTGTCATGCTTCATCATGGGGGTCTTCCCGCCCCGCTGTGGGATGGGGCATGCTACAACATATGATTACGTGGGAGCATTGATTTTCTGAACTATGTGTGGTGTAGGAAAAAGTCAGTGGAAGGGTCAGGGGTGAGTGATAAGAGTGTATTAAAAGGTACCTGGCTCCTATGGTCTAAAACTTTAATATTCCTTGGAGCTGGTACTGTTAAAATAGTGGGTTGGAGGTATCCTGCTTTAATAAGTGAACCCTCCTGTGTATGTCAACATGTTTCGACGCTCACAGGCGTCTTCATCAGGACAAAAACAGATCCCTTCAGTTCTCACTATTTTATTGATACAATGTTGATTGAGTAGGAGAAAATATAAAAATATAGAGTCATATAAACAAGTAGTGTCACTAGGTGAAGAGGCAATAAATCATGCACAAAATACAATACCCATTAGATATTCTATATGGTAATTTGTTTTTTGGGATACAATGCTCCATGAACCTTAGAATGGGTGGGAAGGGTGCCCACAGTCATATTTAACTCCAGGACAATGCCTCGCTTAGGTATCGACCCCCTGGGGCTCAAATGGATGCCCCCATACCAACACTCAAGGAGTGGTGTCTAGCAGCAGAGTACAGGTGACCGATGACAGATGACTGAAGTTCAGCTGACAGATCTTCCTCCATCATGCTGGATGTGGTCTGTCAGGACAAACACTAAAAATGAAGGACAGATAACCACCAGCCTGATGGATGGATCAGATTTCCCTACGATGGAGGAATGATGGTCTATCCAACAAACTCTAGATTAGGACCTTAATCCTCCTCAAAGACACTCTCACACTCCTGTTCGCTCACTCAAGAATTTTCACCTAACACTGCTGAAGCTATAAAACATTCTAAGACTTCTTCAAAATCAAAATTTCAATGGAATCATTGTTTAGTAAACACATTCTGGACACAAAAACACCTTTTTATTGCTCTTTCCAACAAGCTTGAATCCAACTAGCCTGGCTGATGACAGCTGATTAGGCAGAAACCGGTCCCAGGATACTCGTTTCCAGTCCTAGAAAACATGGCTTGGCAGTTCGGGCTGGACTGTTTCCATGAAGCACAGGGTCAGACTGATTTGCATATGGCCAAGTCTGAACTGGGGGGGTGGAGTGTGCTAAAGAATGACGATGGATTAAACCCAGATCAGATGACTAGGGGTGAGTGATTGCAATGTTTAACACTCCGTCTATCATCCCCTTCGGTTTTGCTTTGTTCGCCCTAAGTTGGCAGGGTTTGCCCAGATGTGGGTCCCTTGCTCACTTTGCCACTGGATTCAAGCTAGCCTGGCTGATGACGGCAGATTAGCCAGAAACCGGTCTCAGGATGCTTGTTTCTAGTCCAGGGAAAACATGGCTTGGCAGTCCGGGCTGGACTGTTCCCATGAAGCACAGAGTCAGACTGATTTGCATATGACCATGTCTGAACTGGAGTGGTGGAGTGAGCTAAAGAAAGATGACGGATTAAACCCAGATCAGTTGACTGGGGGTGAGTGCTTGCAATGTGTAACACTCCGTCCATCATCCCCTTTGGTTTTGCTTAAGGAAAGGTGTCTCCAACATATTCTTCAGTACAACACACATTTGATTTTTTTTCTTAAATGAATAGTCAAATGCTCAGCTATGATGGAAAATCTGTCAACAAACGTTAAACAGAGATTACATAATTTGGGAAATAACAGCAGTTCTCTGTTCACCTGGAATCGGTACATCTTCAACTACTTATATCAATTCTGGTCTCAGCTTAATCCTTTCAACTGTAATCATTGGTCTAAGATAGTCCATCTCTTTTTTAAATGGGTAACATTTGTCTCTCTGCAATGCATAGTCATTGCTCCCAGGGGTAGTCAATACCTTATCCAATTTATTGTTCTTCCCTATTTTTTCAACAAATCGAACCATAATGATTTGATGCACTGCCTGCCACACTTGTCAATCCGAATGGCATTCCTTGAACTGAAAGCACCTTTCAGAGAATCAAATGTTGCTAGGTGTTTAGATTCATCGGTTAGAACAATCCGATGATGAGCAAATTTTAAATCCAATTGCAAAAACTGTTGCTTTTCACAATCATTGCCACTGTTTCTTCCATTTTGCCAATGAACCCAGATTGCACGATTGAAGCTGCATAGACCAATGCAAAGACTAGAGTTTATATATACTATTATTAAAAATTGAAATTTCCTAATAGCAATTTTCTGTGAATTGCAATTAAGAAATAGCCATTACTATTGTATGTATTATTTTAAAAATAGAAATTCCTAGTGGGTCACAAATCGACCTACCTCATAAATATTAATTAATGAGGTAGGTTGCAGTTTAAAACTCATTACGTAGGCTAGCCATCACAGGGATGGTAGTCTACTGGGATTAGCAGACCACCATGTCTGCGGTGCTTTTAAACTTTTTGCTGAAATGCTTTAAGGAAAACGGAATGCATTTTAAAAAATGAATCGTTTAACATTCATTTTTAACAAGTAGGTGGTGGTCTGTGGGACCACTTCCCATTTGCAATTGGGTTATCACCACATTTGAAGTGATAGTAAAATATGAGTGTTTTACGACTGCATTTCGGTCGCAAAAAATTAAGACATACCACACTATTCGATCTTTGGAAGGGACACCCTAATCACACACTTTCCAAAGACTGAATCTGAATTGGGTTGCAAACCCAAAATGAGATTCGGTAACAAGTTACTGAATTGCAATTTGGTGTTTATATGACTAAAAAAGCATTTTTGAAGGCACAAAAGGCCCAATTCTGGGAACCGGGTCATTTGCGACCTCAAAAATACTTTGCACATCTAGCCCTAGGCTCTTTACTCATCAATTAATGGTAAAAACAAAAAATATGATGGTTGGTTCGATTATGCTGTTCTTAGACATCCTCTTTGACACTTCAGCAAGTTCTTTCTTAGTACTGCCTCCCTCCATTTCTGCTTCACTGGAACTACATTGTCTTTACACTTGTTTTGATGAAGTAAACTCTTATGTTCCTACATACCCTCAGCAAATGCATCCTTGTGTTCCACTGACAACTCTTCCATATGCCTCTCATTATATAACTTTGACTTCACTACAGACACAACTCCTGTACTAATATACTGGCATCTCCATCTGACACAATCTCTTACCATCCTTTACTAATATACCTTGGCCTCAAAATCATGTCCAACATTCCCTGGTGTAACCATAAGATAATGGCCTGACCACCTCAGCATTATAAAGTTTGCCAGAGTTGTAATTTGCAATACATTTTATGGTGCTAGATTTTTTTTTTTAAAACCTATGAAGTTATCTTCCAAACCTCCCTGTGCTTCAGGCTTTACATATGGTTACTTAAGCTCTTGTTCTTGCCACACTTTTGCGTACGTTTTATCTGAGATATTAGCACATGAGTCAAATAACAAATTCCAAAACTACGCGATCAACCATAACTTTAAAAATGGGATCGCTAACATCCTTCTTCTAGTCCACAACGCTCCCATCTCTCAAATAGTGTATTAATTTCAATGCATTCTTGCAAATCATTCTACTCACTCACACAATTAACCTTGGTTCCCTCTTGTCCAGCTCAGAATGCCCTGGCAAATGCTGTATCAAACCATTGCTACATTTCTTTTTTCTGTGGGGCACCCCTTTGATTTAGCCGTATGCCTCACAGTTCCACAAGATTCAAATTTGCTATTTCAGGCACTGTGCAGATGTTTCTTCATGGGACTTATAGGTCACTTTTTTCAGCACTCCCTTTGTTCAAAGCTTTAGCATTTACCTATGAATTCTCAATATTATTTCTCAATATTATTTTAATAGCCTCCACACTGTTGTAATACTCTCAGTCAATGAAGGAGTTTTAAAAGTCAACAATTTGCTTATCTTTTCTCTCATAGCTCCTAAAAAGGACTTCATATCCAATTATTTACTTCATGTCACTGTCAAACGCACACCCAGTAGTAAATGTCCATAAGTTTAATACACACAAATTCACCCTTTCACCAGGATGTTGCTACCTTCTAACATACATACGTCTTCTGACCACTACATATTTCTGCATCTTTTTACTGGTCTAAAACTTCACTTTCAAATGGTTTAACCACTGGAATATTAAGAAATCCTAGTCCAAGATGGAAGGTGTTCTGCTTGGGTGAAAACAGAATACATCCAGTACAACTAGCTCAGGCCAAAACGTTGTGAATAAAGTTCAGGCTTGGCATTTTACCTTTAAATTCCCTTACTACCACATGGATGAAAAACGACCATACAACTTGCAACTTTCTGTCTGCAGACAGAGGAATCTATCCATCACTTCTTATTATTGTGTCCCACACATACCATAGCCTGCAAGAAATAGATCCATCCAGTATGTAAGTTATGGGCTATTATCCATCACTGGGAAGCTTCCACAATCCTTAGATGTGACATAAAGGAGCAAAATGTGTTTGGTGTGTCCAGAATTTACTTATAGGCATGGACTATAAGAACCACAAAGGTAAAGGTGGCTCCATAGGGAAGGTTTGTTTTTGGACTAGGGCTATCACGTATAAGATGCACTGTCACTTTAAAGTCTGCCGAGGATGACATTGTATCTATTATCTTGAATTGCGGAGTGGGATAACAATCAGTCTTAAACACTATATTGACCTAAATCTTTGTCTTAATATAAGTTACTTGATCTGTTTTAATCACTGTTATTCTTATTTTAGTAGGTTCGGCTTTTTTACCTATTGTTGGTCCTAAATTGTTTGTATGTTGCATGAACGTTTATGGTTATAATGCCAAAATAAAATAGTGAATTGAATTGATTTAATTATAAATAATAAAAAGAGTAAATCTAACTTACAACCAATCTGCTACAGCATGCCCTCCTGCACTACCTGACGTGGTCACCCCATTGATAGAGCTGGACAGGGGTCATAGAAAAAGAATGGGAGAGAAAATAGCAATGATTAGAGGTACATACATTAGTAAGCACTAATCTACTGATTCCATCCCTATAGCTATTCTACTTCGCCCTATTGTTATACTACCAATAGTTTATTGTCATACAAATATTATTCCTTCACTCCCACCGTTATTCATTTTAACTAAAAGTCTAAAGGTAATGGCAAAGTTGCATAAACTTGCGCTGTCATGAAGCTTGCGCATCTATGCATCTATGTTGGGATGGAGGGGTTACATATGGAGCCATAAACTGCTGACTAGGTCCCAACTACCCCCTTAGGTTCTTTCCTGTTTCCATCTCCTAATCCTATTTTACAACTTCCACCATTTTTCCTCCCAAATACATCCTCCCATACAAAACATTGTTACCGAACATATTCCCAGTATCATACTACAGTCAGCATTGACCCCCACCAAGCACCTGCTAAAATGTATTTTCGACATTTTTAAATCTTGATACCAGAAGGACACTGCATCTCCCTCTGACACTATCTCTTACCATATCTAGACCACCTCTCCTATATGCCATGCCCATATAGATGTCACGCTCTTCACTCTCAAACAGAGAGCAGATATCTTGAAACAATGCTTAGAGAGGCGCTCAGTGAACTACACGTAGATTAACCTTCTCTTTTGTCGCAGTGGAACAGAAAAAAAACCCAGCAAACCCATGACTGTACTTCCTTCAGACCTGTGGTAAGGAGGCCTGAGAGTACAGCTGACGATCTGCTATGAAATATACTAATTCTTTGAGTTTTCGAGAGACTTGGGTGAGTAATTCTTTGTGATGTCACAACCATGAAGACCAACTTTTGTTTTTCACTGAGGTGCCAGAATATCAGTGAATAACTTTATTTACAATCATCCACACTACAATAATCATATTATTTATGATAGCAATGCCACTTACCTGCAGAGTCCCCATCTCAGTTGTATGCTGCTCTTGCAAGTTTTCATGGCAGCCAATGATGTATCTTCAGCAGAGCTGTGCCTGTTGCTTTTAACGTTTGATACAGGTTCTGCTTTGCATTAAGCTCTGCGTGCTCCTCTAGTGACTTTGTGCATTTGACGGCGGGAACCCTGGGCACACTTGTTTCCTGCCAATCAAAATCAGCACGATGTGCTTTGGCACAGAAAAAATTAACACGGTCACCTCCTCATCGGAAAAGATGTTGTACATCTGGAAAACAGGGCCTGATTACAAGTTTGGTGGAACAGGAGAGGACCACTACGCTGGCAGCCTGCTCCTGCACCGCAAAACCTGTGTGCGCACCGCCCACCAGAATACGAGTTACCTTGTGTCTGGTGGGCATTTTTGGGTAGTCCCACGGCGGGGCCTCTGAAAATGCATGCCAAAAACAGTTCCTGCACGGCATGCTAACCCACGCTCACAAGGCCCTCCATGACACTGGAACAGCATACCTGAACAGCTGACTCAAATTCCACACACCCCAAAGGACCCTACGATCAGCCCAGCTCTCCTATGCCGTGGTCTCTCGCACCAGAAAGAACAGATCGGGAGGCCGCTCCTTCTCCTTCCGCACGCCCAGAGCCTTCTGCTCCACCTCAGACAGATAACATCGTTCGCCATCTTTGCAAGAAACCTCAAAACCTGGATCTTCGACAGACCCCCTCCTTGATGGACTGGAACCTGCGAACCCCCTTCCCCCACCAGCGCCTTGAGACCCTTACGGGTGAGTAGTTGCGCTTAACAGACACCTGATTTGATTTTTGATTTGATTTGATTTGTACTGTGAAGTCCATGCCGTGCATGAACTGGTGCACACACAGGCACAGGGCCCCCTTTGTTTTAGGACCGCAGGCCTTTTCATGGAGTAAAGACCTCCATGACACCGCTGGTAGTCCAGAAACTCGTAATATTCATGACAGTGCCACTAGCATAATGCTGAGCCCCTGACCTCTGTGCCACCCCCACCTTGCGGTTGTGGCGGTGCAATGGCAGTCTGACCGGCAAAGTTGTAATCGGGCAGTCGGCCCTCCGGTATGGCAGTGGCTGGACCGCTGCTCTCCTGCGAGTCTGGTGGTCCTCGAACCACCAGACACGTAATTAGCCCCTTAGGGGCAAAGGAAGGAGCAGCAGCCACCTTTTGTGAGACCAGTCCTTCACTTCCCTCAATTCTTTATCCTCTTCTTCACTAGACTTCCACTCATCCTCAGTGATTGCCCCAGCACATAATGATCCAGCCCTAGCAATCCCATCCTTCATCTCCTCCTTTAATGCTCTATACTGACAACTTTGATGAACAATCTGTATTCACTTTGAATAAACCTGGCACACTTGATGCCATATGTATAATATTGCAGAATTTACAATCATACTGCAATGCGAGGTTTGCTTTGTTCACACCTTTTAGGGTAAACACCTCAATTTAAGGTTTGTGATTGCTAAGCAATTCAAGTGCAGTACCCCACATACACTCCTGAAAATGTTGAATTCCCCTTCCACCAGCACACTAAAGTTTCCTTCCCAGAGCCAGACAGATCTTTGAGTCCACCGGGCATGTCCCAATGGGCTGGAGGCCTATTATTAGCGCATAAGGCTGTTCCTGATGCCTCTGTTACTTTCCACAGCTCCCTGAGGTTAATTGCAGCAGGTATAGCGAAGCTTCCAGAGAGAGAGAAAGACAGGGAGGGGGAAGGTAGAGAGAAAGTGGTAAGAGTGGGAGAAGAGAGAGGTGTGAGAAGCACAGAAAGAGAATGAATAGATGGAAAGAGATATATTATGTGAGGAGATAAAAGGTGTGAGGCTGGTTTGAGCCTTTTTTTCCAGGGCTGCTTTGGTATTCCAGTCTTGCCCTGCTCCTTCTAGAAAACCAAATAGTTCCCTTCAGCACCTATGATAGTTCTTAATGCAAATGCGATGATTCTATCTTGTCTTACATTATCTCTGCTCCAAATCCAAATTGTCTTGACAGTGCTTTTTCAGTGACAATGGTAGTTGTATCCCTTTTTTAATTTGGTTTCAATTCAAAAGCATTGATAATACATCATTTTATGCCTAAGGGCCAGATGTATCAAGCCTTTTTGCGTTTTCACAGAATCAGCCCGTTTGCGAAGGCAGAAATTACTTTTCCGATGTAGCAAACCTAATTTTGCGATTCGGTAAACAGTTACCGAATTGCAAAATGGGTTTGCGATTTGGTATTAGGAAGGGGCATGTTAAGGGCGTCCCTTCCTAATACCGAATCGCATCGGTATGTATGAATGTTTTTTTACCACAATTGCGGTCGCAAAACATTCGCATTTTACCACCTACTTCAAGTAGGTGGTAACCCATTCACAAATGCAAGGGGTCCCCAAGGGGGAATGTTTGTAAAAACATTTTTAAGAGCAGGCAGTGGTCCCACAGACCACTGCCTGCTCTTAAAAAATGAAAAGAAAACTTTTCATTTTTCCTATTGTAAAGCATCTCGTTTTCCTTTAAGGAAAACACGCTGCTTTACAAAAAAAAAGACTGCTTTATTTAAAAGTAATCACCGACATGGTGGTCAGCTGATCCCAGCAGTCCACCATCCCCATGATTTTTGCAATTCCTAGGGGGCCACAAAATGCGACCTACCTCATTAATATTCAAGAGGTACGTAACTTTCAAACCCCCAGGAATCGCAAAAGGTGTACTATACAACATCATACATTGCATTTTGCGATTCCTTCATTGCTAATCCTTGTGATTCGCAATTAGGGAATCGCAAAATGCTATATTTATAAATCAATGCTTCCTCATGTTCACTGTACCACTCAAATGTCACCTCTTTTTCTTCAAAATAATCAAAGAAGTGTTCCTCTCAGACAAATAATCTTAAAAATGTTGAATTGTAATCTGTCATACCAAAAATGACTTCAATAATTGCTTGTATTTAAGGCTTGGTACTTTCTTAATTGTCTCCTCCAATTTTAATTTTGTACTAATCGCACTTCCAGACAATGCATGTCACAGACACATCACCTCTTCCATAGTGAATTTAAACTTCTCTTCTCTCTGTCTAATAATATAATACCAACCTTTTCGTTTCTCTCTATCATCCACCCTAATTATTATGGCTTCTTGAAAACAGGCTATTTGAGACTATTTTTTAAGCACACATTGCATGAATCACTGAAAGACAGCAGAAGCAGAATGCAATGCAATGCCATTCTCAAACTGCAATTTTGCAGTATGTTTAGTAGGACTATAATCGTACTACTAAAGAACTACAAAATGCTATTTACTAACCTAGAAGTGTAAATCCATTCCTCTACCTCTCCCATTCCTTTCTGCAGGAAGCTCCTCACACATTTAAATGTAATAATTAGTGATAAATTTGGTAGGGACCAGAGAGAGATTATGGAAAAATTGGCATATTCATTACTAAATGGGAGGTATAGGGATTTATAAAATTAATGTTATATAGTTATTTTAAATGTAAAACAGAAGAAAAATGCTACAACTCTATAACATTAATTTTGAATTAAATCTTTAATTAATTTTAAAATAATAAATTTAATTAAACTATTTTTTCAGAAGTTTAAAAATCAATGTATAGATAATGTGTAGGGGAACATGGTGGCCATCAGCTAAACGGCCGTGGGTCGATAGTCCGCCCGGGCGATGTGATCCTTGGCATTACTGCAAACGATAATTTTGACGATTTCTGCCTCCCTTAAATTCCTCTCCCCCCCTCCTTGGGTAAATACCTTCTGTCTGACATGATATTGCCTCAGACGCATGAGAAGTGAACCATAACCGACGGATGGCTCCAGAGCTCAGGGAACCACCACTGCACTCCGAGCCTCGCGGTGGGAGGGCATGGCTCAGGAGTGGCGTCGCAGTCGAGTGGCGACCTTTCAGGTCCGGGCTGTTGGAGGCAGAGGCAGCACTAGCATCTGTCCTGCGGAGGAGTTGGGGCAGGCATGGCGGTACGAGAAAGGAAAGCAAACCCTCAAAGTAGGGAGTAAGGAGATAAAACTTGATGGAGAAGGTGAGTCTGGAAACGCTTTATTAAAGCAAAAAGAGACTGATTTTGCTATATTTTCAACGGCCTTTCATCCCCTTGGCCTGAGATACAACCGGCAGAGTGTGACATCAGTGGCCATTGGGGGGCTAGGAGGTGGAGACCTGTATCATATGGAGAGGAGTGAGGGTCAACAAACTAAAAGCAATACCTCAGTGAAAGTGTGCAGATACCCTCTATTAGCAAGGGCTGCGCAGTTTCTACCTTCTACCGTGTTGAATATCCAGGATCCCTCCTCCTCAACCAGAATAAACACTTCAGCCAAAACACAAAAAAAGAAAAGAGGAGAGGAGGTAAAAGATAAATCTAAGGAGAGGGAGTGAGAATTGAGCCTTCTGCAGCCACCAAGAGCCCTAGATCTAGAGGGAGAGGCAGAGGGAAGAAGATATCGGTACCTATAGTGAAGATTACACTCTCCCTTAAGTCTTACTACAAAGTGCTTGCAACTCCAACCTAAACCTTGGCATTTAATAAAGAAGTGCCTCTCCCCTCTACCGACAGTGAGATGGAGCCGATTCAATCCCAGGTTGTGCTGTTGGAGGTCTCGCAGTCTCTCCCTTTTTTCCCGGCTTCTAATCAAAGGGCAGAAATATTGTTTGAGGAATCCAGCAGGCCCCATGTATCTGTCCATCCTGCAGTTTACAGTTCAAATCGATTTAGTGTGTTGGAGATGCAGGATGCCCAGCCAGACGTCCACTTCAGAATAACACAACAAACACTATCTCCTCATCATTCTCCCATGACAAGTCCAGGATCCTTGACAGACATTCTCCTAGCACTAAATGAAGAAATGGGGAATAGATTTACAGTCTCGGAAACCAACCAACTAGCAATTCAGGCTTCCTGTGCAGTGTTAGCACAGAAGTTGGAAGAAGTATCTCTAAGAACAGATACTTTGGAGCAGGAGATCACAAAGATCAAAGAGGCACTGAATTTTTCTTCAGCAGAAATGGTTAAGTTAACTAGACAAAATAAAGAGATGAAAGAAGATCTAGAGCGCCTCAAGAATCATTCCAGGAGAAACAATCTGAGACTGATCAATGTCCCTGAAGCTCTTGAAGGCTCTGATATTAGGGGATTTGTGATAACATTATTAAAAAATACAGTCTTAAAAAATTCCCCAAATATAGATTTATCACAAGAGATACAACGGGTACATCAATACCCCTATAGAAGAAACCCAACAAAACAGAAGCCTAAGAGAATTCTGATAAATTTTCTGACCTACACTGTAAAAGACACAATTCTATCAGCAGCACTTAAGGAAGGCACTTTAATAG
Source organism: Lissotriton helveticus (assembly GCF_964261635.1). NCBI lineage: Eukaryota > Metazoa > Chordata > Amphibia > Caudata > Salamandridae > Lissotriton > Lissotriton helveticus. Next base: position 639,686,967 of record NC_136071.1, on the reverse strand, counting down.
CTGGTTCTCTTTCATTCAGTATTAGAGCAAATGTGTGCCACAGAACTGCACAGAAACAATCGGAGATGGGAAAACGGATGGAGGAATTGAATAAACTGGGGGCAAGGGCACAATTGAAGTTTCCAGCATCACTCCACACTATGTGGAACAATCATATGTATGTCCATTGTTCGGTAGAGGAGGTAGACAAGCTTATAGAAAAAATTAAGAAGGAAGGAGGGGTATAGGTTTGGAGAGATACGGAACTGAAGCAGGTTAAGAGCGACCAGGGAATTGGAAAAAAACGTGAAGGAAATAAACTATTTCAGCCCGGAGGACTGAAGCCCCTTAGGCTTTAAGCCTAAAAATAGTAGGCAGAGTTCCCTGGAGGGATGGGCACATGGGCAGGGTGGTGGTTGGGAAGAGGGGGGAGCACAGGGTGGGGAACAGAGGAAAAAACAAAAAAAGAATCCTCTATCACATCTTCAATATCATTTGGTCGGTTTAGGATTTGCTTGCTATTTGTTATCTGTAGAGATGTCCAGTCAGCCCCCTCAATGGAGGAGCCTTTCTAATGGGAGTTAGGGATCTAAAGTTCCTATCGTAGAACATCAATGATCTAAGATGTCCTCGCAGGCAGCGGTTAGTAATTAAATATCTAGAGCAAAGCCCAGCCCAGATCTGTCTAATTCAGGAGACCCATTTGAGTCTTTTAGAGAGCCGCGCTCTATTACCACTGTACCCCTGGAAAAAATCGGAACAGACAGTCCATTGTAGGGGGTTGCAATTTTGATAAAACAGGGAGCGGGATGTGTAATAAAATCATTTAAAACAGATCAAACTGGGAGATGGACTATAGTCAAATTGGATTTTGGAGGATCTGAGTTGGCATGTGTGTCCTTCTACGATCTGAACATCGATGATTCTATGCATCTCTGTAAACTACAGTGGAACTTGATGGAAGTAGTTTCCCCCATAATAATCGGGGGAGATTTTAATGTGTTGCTTGACTCCCTGTTGAATAGATCGAACCAGAGCCATTAAATTGGGGCGCCACGGGTTCGGCAGGCTCTAAATAATAAGATGCATGATCTGGAGCTCTGTGATATATGGAGGGCTAGAAGGGTAACCTTCAGGGTTTTACTTTCCATAGCAAGAAACACAGGCACTTTTCAAGAATTGACTTTGTTCTAGCGGATAGGTCTATTATAGGCAATACTACTACTGTTGCCATTCAACCAAGCCATATATCGGACCATTCCCCTGTGGCTTTTTCCCTAGCAGGTAGTATAAATTAGGATATAGATGGACACTCAAAAGATCAATGTTGGCAGATTCAGAGATAGTAATAGACCTTAACGTGCATGCCTTGACCTTTTTGCCATAAATATTGGATCTACATCTATAGACACTGTGTGGGACACCTTTAAGGCATATCTGAGGGGATTTTTACATAGCCTTATTTGCAATCAAATAGAGCGTATCAGATGATTTAAAAATGCTTTAGGATAAAATATCCCAACTAAAAGTAGATCTACTTTGGCTTAACCACGGGGGACCCGGAGAGAATACAGCATGCCCAGAGAAAGCTCCAGAATATCCATCAGGAATATAGGATCAGGCTGGATCAGAAATGTAAAGCACAGTGTCTGACAAAGACCAGGCAGAATTTCGAGTATGGTGAGAAGGCAGGAGCACTTCTTGCCTGGAAGGCCAGAACAGACCGGGCAAAGGACCATATAAATGAATTCATTACAATTAAAATGGGGACATATCCAGTAGAATGGAGGACATGGAAGCATGCCTACTCTCTCTATTCTCTGTGCTCTATTAGGAAGGGATTACACCAGATTTTGAGAGCCTTAAAACCTGGTTGAGGTTGCCAATTTTACCAGCAGAAAGCCGATAAAAACTGGACGCCCCAATAAAAGAGGAAGAGATTTGAATACAACTTGGGAGAAGCAAAACTAAGAAAGCATCAGGTACAGATGCGCTCCCTAGTGAAGTATATAAGCTTCTGCCGGAGGAGTTGGTTCCGATTATGTGTACTCTGTTCAATTTGATCTATCTATCAGGAGGTCGGGTTGCTAGGTCCTGAAAGGAGACAATGTTAGTGCTCATTTTGAAGCCTACTAAGGACCCCTTAAGGGCCGATTCGTGTAGACTGATCTCCCTGATAAATGCTGATTATAAGATCTTTATGAGCATTTTAGCAGGGAGACTGGTCAAAATAGTTCCACAGCTGATCAACTCCGACCAGAAAGGGTTTATTCCTTAAAGGGATATCCAAGAACAAATGCAGCAACTCATAGGTAACATAGACTTGGCAACGGCTCTGTCTGAACCCTTGGCCGTAGTGGTATTAGATGCGGCCAAGGCATTCGATAGAGTGTGCTGGGTATATCTTTGGGAAGTGCTGAGAACAATGGGTTTTGGTTCTATTTGTAAACAGACCCTACAAAATTGTTACCAGGGGGCCTCTGCTAAAATACTATTGAACAGGATCTTAACATCTAGTTTTAATATACTGAGAGGAACGAGACAGGATTGGCCCTTCTCGCCCCTGTTATTTAAAATCTACATAGAGCCTTTGGCCCAGGCAATAAGAGCGGATGCCTTAATAACTGCTTTTAAATCTCATGATTATTGTAGTAAGGTTGCCTTACACGTAGACGACCTGCTGTTATACACTGATAACCCTGCGGGGGTGGTTCCTAAGGTTGAAACCTTGTTAGAAGAGTTTGGATCACTGTCTGGGTACTTAGCTAACTCCTCCAAAACCAAGGTGATGTGTTGGAACATCGATAATTAGGGGTGTAAATACTTAGATATTATCATCAATAAATATGTAGAAAAGATTCCACAGATCAACCTAAACAGGGTCACAAAATAAATAGATTGTTTACTAGCGAGGTGGAGAAACCTTCCTTTAACAATATATGGTAGGGTTAATCTAATTAAAATGCTCATTCTCCCCAAATTAACTTACTTGTTTAACACTATCCCCCTCAATTTTCCTAAACTGGGTATTAGTAAAATCCAGAGTAAGACTGTAAGTTTTATTTGGGCGTATAAGAGCGCTAGATTGGCGTGGAAGAAGCTTAGGCGCAGGCTGGTTGAAGGCGGACTGGCTCTTCCCGATATCAATTGGTACTGTGTAGTCTTCCAATTCAAGAACTTCCGGATGTTACTGATGAAGCCTGATGATTCAACTTGGGGAAGACTTTTGGCTGAAATGACAAGGCAGGAAGGAGGGGATGATTTCTTGCAGAAATTCAGGGTGCCAAGGTACTTTAAAAAAGTACGCCTGAAAGTACTGACGTCTGCCCTCAGCAAGTGGTATAAGGTTAGAAGCAGTTGGGGGATAGGTTACTATTCAAACTTCGCTCCAATTTGAGAATCCCCTGGGACCCCGCTATGCCTTAAAGACAGTCTGACTATTCCAATCAGAAAGGCGGGTATCATAATATGGTCAGATTTGATAACATCAGAGGGGGTCCTTCCTTGGAAGGTGTTAAGAGCTAGAATTGGTTGTGACTTCTCTAGATTTAAATACATGCAATTAATGTCTTGGTTTGCATCTCTGAAGAATGAAATCCATGGTGACTGGGAACTAGAACAATCTCTTCAGGATGTAAATCTTAAGAGCAAGGAAGTCTCTAAGTGGTAAATGAAGCTCCTGGAGGCAGACGCGAAGGAGTATCCGCCCCAACATTCAGTATGGAATAAGATCTCTTTGGAGTGCGATATTGCAGTAGTATATGAACTCCTCCTTGAAGCTCCTCTATAAGTATGTATAACCGGCTAACCTCAAAAAGAATCACTTCTTTGTTATTAATCGACTATACCGGACCCCGGATAAGATAGCAAAATGTGCTCCCTCTCCCATCCCCAGATGCCCAAGATGTGACTTTATAAAAGCTAATGACTTCCACTTCTTTTATGATTATCCAAGGTTGAGATCCTATTGGAGTGGAATTGAGAACGCCCTTTGTGGTATCTTTGACAGGGAAATCACTTTTAATGCGGAACTTGTTTTCTTTGGGGAAGACGGTATGATCAGTAAAAAGTTGAAACATTTGCACAGAGGTTTACTGCTTTACCTTGTGTTGATAGCCCGGAGGGAAATATGTATGAAATGGAGTGACCCCTTACCCCCCAAGTTGGAAGAGTGGGTTAAAGCAGTTTCTAATATGGTCCACTTAGACCAGGGAGGAGGGGAAGAGAGGTGCCCTGACATCTGGCAGGCCTCTATATTGTTGTGTAGAGGTCTAGGATTTGAACACCCCCATGGTGCAATGATTACACCAAGTCACTAACAAAGGTACAGGTCTGGATTGGTGTACAGACCAAAGCGAATGCAGTGGCCACAGGGCGCACAGGTTAGAAGAGCTGCTTTACAAGAATTGCAGATGCTTATTTGGTGGAATGAGGTTGAAAAAAAAATGGTTTCATCATATTTTGATAAAAATGTATTATACATTAAAATGTTTGTTAAAATATGTTATAATTAAATATTAACTGTATTTTATATTTTTAATTTTAACATCAAATTATATTAAGCTATATTCTAACTATTGTAAATTAAAATGTATTGTGATTCAAAAATATTTTCTAGTGTTTTTTATTTTAAGTCATTGCTTCCATTATTTTCTATTGGAGGCTGTTGCAGTATCAGTGGTTTGCCACTGTACTGCTGGACCTACTACTGTTTCTTTTTGGCAGTAGTAACTTAACACTCATAAATTTGATTCCCTCCACTGTTCAGGAGGTAGATACATGTAAGCCTACACTTTTGAGTAATTTTACACTAAGATTTTGTGAATAGCTAAAACTGTTAAAGTTACCCAAAAGTTTAAGAGTAAAATCAAAAGTGTAAATTACTCACAACTCTAAATTACCTTTGTGAATAGCCTCATCGTGAATTTTCTTGTAAAAAATCAAAGACTAGTCAAACCAAAAGTTTCAAATTCAAATGAATATTATCTCAGGAATCTCCGAAGACAAGCACATGGTAGTTTGAAAGAAAAGATTACAAAGGAACTTTTGAAGGGAATATAATTAAAAAACTAATGAATGAGGAATTAGTGAACAAGACCGGGGTGAGTGAACCTTGGCCTTTATTGCCGTGTGACCACCTAGCACTGGTCGATGAGAAATCCTGTCTCAAGAATAGGTTTTCTTTAGGTCCCATACTTATATCAGTTTGCAGATAGTTTGTATATACCATAGATTGAGCTTTAGAGCATTTTTCAAGCAGTTCCTGATCTTTGTGTATTCCCCACAGTATTGTCAGGCTGTATTCCTTAACCTGTATATTTAGCAGGATGGAGGGTGAGGCTGGAAAAATATATTTTTGCAATAGCGGTGCTTAATATTGTTTCCTTTATTCTGCAGTCTGAAAAGTTCAATAGTATTGTACGTGGCTATTTAGCATTGAGCTGCTTCTGTGCTGGGACCCTATTGGCCCTAATGATTGTTAGGTCCCCTTGTAAATCTGGCATTACTTTCCTTAGTAATGACCAGGCCCACTCAACCATTTCCGTGCTTTCGGAGCCTTCCCGAATTCCCACTAGTCAGAGGTTTGAACGTCTGTTGTAATTTTCTCAATCCTGGAGTTTTTGCTCCATCTGGTTTTATTTCTACTCAGAGCTAACATATCTTGGTTCATGGCTGAGAGTTTGTCCTTCAAATCTGAGATACGAGTTTTGGCCTCTTCTAATCTCGTTGGTGTGTTGGACATATTCTCTTCCAGCTTTGCCAGTCTTTCATGCAGCTCAGCAATCTCCACTGCCTAAGATGCTTTAAAGTCCCTGATCTCGTTTAATATAGTTAATAGCATTTTGTGAATTATGCTTTTTCTCTCAACCCTTCTCCTGGGATCTCTGGCTCTGACTCTACCGGGCTTTCAGGGCTTACTTGTTTTCCGCTCACTGCAACCCGCGAGAGATTCTCTACTCCTTGAGTGCTCGTGGGGGAAGAGCGGCTATGTAAGCATTTTGCAAGGGATTTATCACATCTTTTATTTGCAATTGTAGCAATCCAGTTTCATATTCATTTCGGACTTGTAAAGGATCTTTAGTCTTGCTCATGGTCTGCTGTTTTGGGAGCTTGTGGAAGAGAGGGTATTGCCTGGGACAAAGCAAAGCTTCATCATTTGTGTTCTGTGTCTCCTCATCTATGTTTTGAGCTGTGCTTCTGTGTGCCCCTGTTCGTCCATCTGGTGTATGGCTATATGCACCCTTCTCTATCTCCTAATCCGACATGTACTCCTCATCATCCAATGGGCCAATGAGTTAATTCTGCTCAGACTGTTTTTCCTTCTCGGCTAGTGTCTTAGCCTTCAGCTCCATCCTCTGTTGCGCAGTTCTCTGTCCTCTTCGTACCCCTCTTGGAGCCGGAGAGGGTGTAGTTGACTGACCTGACATCTCTGATGTTTCCTTTGTTCACCTGTTTTGGATTGTTTTGTGCACATTTTCTGATTTTATGTGCAGGGAAGAACAGGACACAGTCTTAGACCACTACCAGGCTGGATCTATCGGCATATACCTGTACAAACAAACTATGGAAGGCCAGCCGGCATTCAGTGTTTACCTTGAAAGTCATTCAACTCATGCATCAGTTACTACTTTCTCCAGTTATATTGTACTTGTGTTTTCACAGTGGGCCGATAGATGATGGAGGAGTAGGAGGAATAGTTAGAAGTAGAAGTAGCACAATGCTATCTGGCATGTAACCTACTGTCTTTAAATTTGCCAGTGAGTATTTTTTTTTAAATAAAAAGTGCAGGCTATTCAGGGTTTCTTGTGAACAGCTTCTAGTCAGTCTGGCCCAGCAGTTACAGCACTTAAATTGGTTTTACTTCAGACTACTCACAGTTCCCCCCCCCCCCTTTTTTCCTCTTGGCTTATATTTTTTTCCCATTTAAAGCACCACTCCTGTACCTTACAGGCGTGTACCTCTTTATGGAGAGGGGGAGGAGATCACTTGCACATCTGTCCCTCACCTAGCCCTTGGAGAGAGCAATAATCGCTGTTGTGCTGCAGCTGTCAATATTGCTCCTGCTCTCAGCTTGCCTCCTGACCGCAGTGCAGAAAGAAGAGCACAGTGCAGGGCTTCCCGCCTCGACCCCAAAACAGGAGCTGGGACGGAGGTCGGAGCCGGAGTCATCCTCACAGCGGAGTCGGCAAAAAGAGGACACCACACAGCTGACTCAATGCGTCCAAGTGGCCATGCAGGAGGGAGACTGCGCAACAGGCCACCATCAGCTGGAGGCCAGTGGAGCCAGTGGAGCCAAAGCCATCAGCCGTCAGCGGTCCGCTGTCATCATCAAAGGTATGACAGTATTTAAATAGTTTTCCTTCTGGCTGGTGCTGATGCCATGCGGGGGCAGTAACTGTCCGTCTGTCGGCATTCGGAGCTCGGCGTTAGAGAAGCTAGAAGCAGGAAACTGGAAGTGGGTGGAGCATAGGGGGAGCCTACCGGCGCTAGCAGCTATGTGTGTGGGCCACGCCTGCTATTGCAAAAAGATCTTTTTCCACCTCAGAGATTCAGCAGTTCAGAATATTCTCCGACATGTCCGTAGCTAACATTTAAGGGAGGGGAGCCCAAGCAGCACTTGTCCAGCAATTGAAATTGTACATCTTTTCAGACACTCACAATGCTCAATTTCTTCTTACAGAGCTGTCAGCTGGGAGGGAGTAATGCCTGTTTTTGGCCAAGTAGAAGGTGTGGAAGGTGGCATGTAAACAGTTCATTAGCTCAGCATTCTGTTTATTTAAGGGTGGATGGCTGGGTGAGTCAAAATGTGCACAGGGATGCAAACGAATGGCACCCAGCAAAGAGAGGTGGAAGGAGGGAATAGTGGATAATTCAGTCTTTCGAGGGGGTGGGTTGGGATGGAGGGGGAGGGGGAGGGGGAGAAGAATTTACAAAAAAGAGAGTTCTTTCATGAGTGCTAAAAAAAAAAACCAATCAATGAGTTTAAATACTACAGGGTGCCCAGGCATTATTTTGAAATGAAAATTATAATAAGGATTAAGCCAATTAGGAGACCTATGCTTCCTGTGTCGCTTCTAAAAAATCCTAATGTTCACTAGAAAAGTATATTTGAACACTGAACTTACTTAAATTTGGGGTTATTATGTTCTTGGTCTGTGTTTGATTCAGCACTGGGCGCTTTATATAGTCTTGATGCAGTCTCGATTTATGTTAGCACAAGCCATTTTAGATTTTATAAGTAAACATTTTAGACTTTTGTTCTTTAAGGATCTAAATTGGATGTTGTCTGCTATAGCACAAGGCACTTTATATAGTCTTGAAGCAGACTTGACTTATGTTAGCACTAGCCACTTTAGATATCATAAGTACTGTATGTATCTTGCAAGCACTTAGTTACCTAGCTGCTATGAAACTTAGGGGCATATGTAGGTAAATCCATTTTTGCGATTCTGAAAATGCGATTTTCTATGAATTGCACTTTCGGAATCGCAAAACGGGATGTAGAGAAAAAATCGCTATTAAATAGCGATTACCAAAAAATCGCAGAATCATTGTGCGATTACTCAAATAGCGATTCTTTATTAGCGAATTCACTAATAAAGAATCGCAAAAACGACAAAAAGCAATTCAGGTGCAGAATGATGACATCACAAACAGGAAGTGTGACTGCCCATGCTGCACCTGATTGCCTGCACCTGTTCCTGAGTCAGTTTCTGCCTGAGAGACAGTGAGGTGGGAGTGTGTTTTTGTCTCTTAAACTAATAGTAGCTGAAATGGAATCCCAGGTTGGGGACAAGCAGGATGAGGAACACAGCAGGAAGGGGAAGCAAACGTTCTCAGAGAGGGAGCTTGAGGTATTGACTGAGGAGGTAGTGTGGCAACATGACCTCCTGTTTGGGAAAGCCTCACTCCGTGTTCCTGAGGCCAGGAAGAGAAAGATATGGACTGACATCCAAGAGAAGGTAAATGCCATAGGCGTAACCCACCATACCACCGAGGACTTAAGGAAGAGGTGGTACGACATGAGGCAGAGATCAAAGGAGAGGGTGGCCACCAGATTGGCAGAGGCAAAGGCCACTGGAGGTGGGACCTCCACTGCACCAGATCCGACGCCCCTGGAGGAGTTGGTGGAGGGCACACTCATTCCTGAGACAGTGACGGGCGTGGCTGACCTTGACAGCTCCGACAAGAGAGACACCAGAGAAGTTAAGATGCATGCCAATATCCCCAAAACATACCCATCCCACTCATACCTCAAAATACCCATGCATGAATAGGAATCCGGTCCATGTTTTTAAGGTCACCCAGTATTGCATTATGGGAAATGTAGTCCCATGCACTGTAACTTGGTCCTGTGACACATACAAAGGGTACATAGGGAACAGTCATACTAGCAATGTGCAAAATAGACAAGTAGTCATGTCATTTGAAGTATTAAGAGCGTTATTGTCATGAGAAAAAGAAAATGACACACAACTTATGTGTGCTATTTTTTTGCAGCTGGACCTACAACACAGGACACAGTGGCTGCAGTGGGGGAGACAGCAACAGACGAGGAGCGGGCAGGGCAGGAGAGGCAGGGTGCCACACGGGACACACCATCAGCACCAACCAAACGGCGCAGAATTGTTCCTGCACTAATACCAATGGCATCCGAGTCTACGGATGTTGAAGAGGACACATAGGCTGCAGAAACACAAAACCCAAGGCAGGGATCATCACAATCCTGCACACCAAACACAACTGGCAGTGGTGCAAGACAGAGGGCACGGGCAAACACCCTCTTCGGGTACAGACTCGGTCCTCGCAGGACTGGAGGGTAACATGTTGCGTGTGCAGCACCTGCAAAGTAAAGGAATTATGTCAATCCAGCGCCAGCTAGCACAACACAACCGCCACATGTCGGAGCTAAGACTTGGGGTGACAGCAATTGCACAAGCTTCGGAAGCAAATCTGAGTGAAAATAGAAGGGATAGGCAGGCCCGGCGCAGGGAACAACATCAGCTACACATCCGCCTGGGCCAGTTCACTGGGGCTGTCAGCCGGCAATCCACAGCAATATCCATGCTAGCACGGAGAAGCATAAGCATGTAACATGAGATAGCACACTGCTGCCAGGACGTTGCCAGGGACCTGGTGCAGGAGACACATGCACTAGACCAACTGCGGGCTGTTGTCACTGGGAGAATAGGAACACCAGGGAGCCTGGACACAGATGGGCAATCCAGCAGGAGCACACCGACTCCACCTATTCCTGCTGAAAGGCGTAGGAGTGGGCGTCAGGGCAGAGCTGTGGATGACAAAAGCGAGACAAGTGCACAGGCTGAAGGCGGGGCATCAGGGCGTGCACGGCGGAGATGAAGGGGCGGCATGCATCAATGGCATGTTGTGAGGCAACACATGCTATGAGGACTACCTAACTGACTATCCTGATGGCACTGTGAGGACAATAACATGTGCTACCAACAAAGTTACAGTCACACTCTGTGACTTTTCACATCCTGCAGTTAAGGGAATAAACCTATTTTCTTTTCATCAATATTGGTCATCGTGGTCTATTTTCTCACCTATAAGTAGTTCTGTGTGATGCCGTCACGTCTCAGGCGCCTGGCAGCTGGCAGCTGCCCCGGCTCCACCTACACGTCTGCGTTGGGGAGCTGGATCTTCCTCATCTGATGTGTCTGAATCTGTCAGATCCACTGAGGTGCCCTTCTTGGTAGCGATGTTGTGTAGCATTGTGCAGGCCACCACCATCTTGCAACACGTCTCCAGGCTGTACTGTAGGGTACCTCCATTCTTATGGAGGCACCGGAAACAGATTTTGAGGATTCCAAAGGTCCGCTCAATGGTGGCTCTTGTGGCTCTTGTGGCTCTGTGGGCAGTGTTGTACCTCCGCTCAGCAGCTGTGGATGGATTAAGGTAGGGTGTGAGAATGTAGTCCCGCACAGCATATGCACTGTCTCCTGCAGGGATAAAGTATGTTGATGTTTAGTGAGATACTGCAAGTTCAGACATTTCATACTACTCTTTGTTTGTGCCATACAATTAACTATCAGGTATCCCTCTCCAAACTCTCCATTTGTGAGTCTGCGATGTAAACCACAGTGTCGAAAAATGAAGGAATCATGAGTGCTTCCTGGTAATTTTGCTACTATATCTGTGATTACATGTTTAGCATTGCAAACTAACTGGATGTTTAAAGAATGGTATGATTTTCTGTTTCTAACAACATACTCATTGTGTGATGGAGGGGACAGTTCGACATGTGTTCCGTCTACGCAGCCAATCATGTGGTGGAATTGAGCAATTTGGACAAAATCTTGTTTTGTTTGGTCCAGTTCCTGCTGTGTCTCTGGGAATTTGATGTGATGATGCATCCTCTGCATCATAGCATTGAGGAAAGCGTGGAAAAAGAGCAAAAGTGCACTCTGGGGCACCCCTCCTACAGTGGCTATTACCCCCTGAAAACTCCCTGACGCTAGGATGTGCAGTGAGCACAACACCTGTATGTGTGTGGAAATGGCGTGGGCCCTGTATGTGGGGTGCTCCAGCATGGGTGTCAGCTCCTCTAGCAGCTCCAGGATACTCTCTGGATGCAGCCTGTAGTGCACATGGATGTCCTCCTCAGTGCGTTGGAAGAGGGTGATGCGTGTCCTGTAGTTCCTCTCCTGGCGTCTCCTTCTCTCTTCAGCCTCTCGGATACGCAGCCTCCTGGCTATTACATAAAGCCCAGCCATTGTGAGAAGCCACTGTTGCATTATGGGCCAGTTTAAATAGGTTGCACCTGATTACCACCTGGTCTGAGTTGATGGTATTAGAGAAGTGCAAAAAAGTGAATTTCAAATAATCGCTATTTGCGACTTTTACCTACATAGCAAATTGCGAATTCGCATTTTTCCGTGAGGGTGTTTGTGATTTTCGCAATTATTGGGACTCAGCTTGCGAATTCGCAATTGTATTCGCAGAATTCATTACACGCTAAATTGGTAATAGCAAATTTTGCGATTAGCTATTTTGCATGGCACATTACTTACCTACATCTCATCACACGCTTTTGCGATCTGCTAATTTCTGGGTTTGCGATCGCAAAACACCTACCTACATATGGCCCTTAATCAGAAGTTTTTTTCACTTTACAAGTTAAGCTATGCTCTCCTTGTATTTTACAGAGATTTGATCGTTAGTGATAATTTACACATCTTTTGTCTCTGATCTATGCTAGCACTAGTCACTTTATATATTCTAGGTACTGTAAATGCTATTGATATGCTATTTTTGCACTTTAGGTTTCTGTTTTCTGCAGACATATATACATACCATAGGATATGTGTGCCATTCACAAAGTAATACGACCCTGAGAGACACAGGGTTGTGGGTTGCATCTACAGAGTCGGAGGAACAATGTCACCAGCCATCTTTGATAATTCAATTTTGAGTAAGAAAAACTTCACAGTTCTTTCTTTTAACGCTAATGGCCAGAATAACAAGCGCAAGGTCCAGGCAATTGAAAGATGGCTCAGAAGTCATAACCCGGATTCTATTCTATTACAGGACACCCATTTCTGGAGCGCATCAGATGCAAGTAAAATCTACCAGAAACGGGCCGCCTTTCACTTGCTTTCAGCAAACGCGGGGTGTGCGCAGAAGGGAGTGGGAATATATATAGGAAAACATGTACAATTCCAAGTAATAAACACTCAGACGGACACAGGGGGCAATCAGTCAAATTTCACTTTGGCCACAATCTATGCCCCAGTTCTCGGTAACCCTCTACCCATACTAGGCTGAAACAGGCACATTCCTGTATTCCTGGCCCTGTAATTTCCTCCAGGATCCCTCAGTTGACTCCTCTAAGAAGACTCGTACGTGGTGATTGTAATTTCCTCCAGGATCCCTCAGTTGACTCCTCAAAGAAGACTCGTACGCAAAACAAGCTCCAGGTGGCTATTGCCCTGGCTAGCTGTAAAAATTACTTAGACATGGTAGATCGATGGTGCTTTCAAATCCAGGAAAACATGACTTTTCATGCTTCTCGGCAAAGTATGATACAGCTTCCAGGATAGATTTTTTTTTATCTCGCTTGGCCTTACTATTAATACATATGACCACATACCGAACGCTTTTTTAGACCATGCTTTAATTAGGATGGAAATAGCTGGAGCAGGACCAAGGGTAAAAATGAGGTGGTATTTTAATAAGTTAATTTGGAAAATGAGAGCTGGTGCACGGAGACAACCAATGAGATTAGTGCTTTCTTTTTCAACAATACAGACTTAGATCCAATAAATATAGTGTGGGGTGCATTTAAGGCTACTCTGCAAAGGGATAATTACATCAAAAGAAATCCAGCAACAAAAGGCTAAAAAAGAAAAAAGATTAAAGATTGAGGCAAGATTTGCGCAGGCATATAAAGAGCACATTAAGCATAGAAATTGAGACACAAAACAAGAGATGCTACAAGCGAAATTACAAATGGAGGAGTGTTACTATCAATTAGGGGATGAAGTAAGTATGAACTATCTTCAAAAGATATACGAAGAGAGTGAATACACAGGGAAACTACTTGCATGGCAGGCAAAAGAGAAGCAGGGCAAAAATAGAATTGAAAGCATCCAGGACGAGGAATCTAAACACAACTAATTAATACTGAGGGCATTGGGTATGCCTTTTCGAGGCACTACAGGGAAATCTATCAGACAGACCAACAAATGCCTCCTGACCACATTGCAGGCACTCTCGACAATCTACTATTCCCTGCCCTAAATAGTGAGATTAGAGAAACCTTACTTGATTAACTCACCATTGAAGAAGCTGAATTAGTGACTGGTTAATTTGCAAATTTTAAAGCGGCCAGATAGGACGGATTGCCAGCAGAATTATACAAAAGATTAGCCCAAGCAGTGGTAGTCAGCGTCCTGAAGAAAGATAAAAATAGGAAAAATGTCAACTCCTACTGATCTAATAGTCTTCTTAACGTTGATTATAAGATCGTCACAAAACTTCTCACAAATAGGCTTAATAGAATTGTGGGTCCACTTCTCCATGCAGATCAATGTGGCTTTGTGGGAGACAGCTTTCTACAAGTACGAAATTTATTAGATTATTTCCACAAGAATAGTATAGAGGCTCAGATGTGGTTTTTAGACACAGAGAAAGCCTTCAATCTAGTATCCTGGGACTGTATTTTTTTAATTCTTGAAAAGTTTGGCTTCCCAGTAGGTTTTATACAATTAATAAGAAGACTTTATAAAGGCTCACAGGCGTATATATTAATTAATTCTATAAATGGGGCTCTTGTCGAATAAATAGAGGTATAAGGCAAGGATGCCCCCTAGCCCTTATTTCATTTGCCCTTTTTATAGAACCATTGGTAATAGCTATCAGACAAAAAATGTCACACACTTCCCCGCTACAATACATGACCAATATAAAACTTTATGCCGATGATATTGTCCTTTCTGTAAACTCCAGGGAACATACTCAGGAAGAGATCCTAGGGATCTTTTCAGAATTTCAAGCGATAGGTGGTTATAAAATAAATAAGACCAAGACAGAAATTCTGTTATGCAATTGTTCCGTTGATAAGCTATTGCCCAATTTCAGGCTAATACACAATTTTCGTCCGAAGAGATACCTAGGGATATATGTGACAGAAAGAGTAGAGGAGCTATTCCACTTGAATTATATTCCCCTGATACAAAAAGTTAACCGCTTTGCCGCAGCACATATTCCACCATGGTGTGGCAGAATTTGATGCATGCGCAGATCAGATGGCCCCCGGCCGTCCAACGTACATGCCGTCGCATGGAAGAGGTTAGGCACTTTTTAGCACGATGGAATCAACACCATAGGCAAATCTATATCTATCGATAACTATATTGCAGTCTTGGGATGCTCTCCAAATAAAAATATTGAACAATATGCTAGAAGAATGCTTATTTATATTTGCCTGAGTGGCAAGATCTTTAATTCTGCAAAACTGGTGGAGCAAAAATATACCTTTGTTTCAAGAATGGAGAGCTAAACTTAAAGAATTAGAGAGGCGCTATACACTAAGATATGGGTCGCTTAGGACATTTGAGAAACGTTGGGGGTCCATAGGAAATTAGTGTGGGATCTGGGTAAAAAGACTGTTGTCTGAGAAACTGTACAATATAAGGTTTTTTTAAACAAACTCTTTAAAGATTGATTTATATATATATATATATATATATATATATATATATATATATATATATATATATATATATATATATATATATATATATATATATATATATATATATACCTACTGGCGGTCGCCAGTAGGTGTATATAGTTAGGATTTTTTCTCTATGGGTTTTTTGAAAATTCTATGTCTAATAACTTTGGCGTTTGTGGACGGAATTGGCTGAAATTTTCAGGAAAATGGCACATTTTGTTTCTGAGCAGCCCCTGAAAATTGGGGGGGGTTCGTCCAGGGGGGGTCGAGAAAAAAGTGGGTCCCAAAACGTGTTTTTAACATTGAGTTTTCCATAGGGCGGTTGGCCTCACTTTTAGCCCGAACGGCTGAATGGATTTGCACGAAACTTGGCAAAATTGTAGGGACTGGTAGCCCGATGTGCCTTTTGTAGGTCTCAATATATGTGCTACAGTGGATTTTGAGAAATTAACGTTTAAAAAAAGATATATATCTGTAACAGCGGACCGGGCAGCGCTCCAGGACGCGTACTTTTCGCGCAACGGAGCTTTGTGAAGCGAAGCTGATTGGTTCTCCGGCGTCTGTCAACATTCCAAACAGTCCGTAGCGGCCGCCATCTTGTCTCTCGGTAGGATCGAGAGACAAGAGGAGGCCAAAGCGAAGGGGCAAATGACCATAAGGGGGAATAGTAGATCCTCGCTGACCCCCTAGGTTTGATGTGGAGGTTTTAAAAGGGCCCCGCGGGGCAAAAAATAATAATAATAATAATAATCGAACGGCTGAATGGATTTGCACGAAACTTGGCAAAATTGTAGGGACTGGTAGCCCGATGTGCCTTTGCTAGGTCTCAATATATGTGCTTCAGTGGATTTTGAGAAATTAACGTTCAAAAAAAGATATATATCTGTAACAGCGCACCGCTTCGCGTACTTTTCGCGTTACGGAGCTTTGCGAAGCGAAGCTGATTGGCTCTCCGGTGTCTGTAAACATTCCAAACAGTACGTAGCGGCCGCCATCTTGTCTCAAACAAGATATATATCTGTAACAGCGCTCCGCTTCGCGGAGATAAAATTATATCTGTATTACCTAGCTGTTGCTAACACCAGTTAGCGACGGCCAGTAGGAGATAGCGACCATCTTGGGCCCCACTTTGCATGTGAGTGATATTTATCACTAATGACATGCAAAGTGGGCATGCCAAGATGTTAGCGACTGGAAACAGTCGCTAACATCGCTATCTCCTATTATCAACTTTTGGAAATATTCGAGATAAGCGCGAATATCTCCAAAAAGTAACAGCTGCCCTGAGCAGTTCTTAGCCATGTTATCCAATGGGAGGTGGATAACATGGCTAAGAGCATTAGCTCGGTAATGCATGAATATCGCTGAGTTTTCAGCGATATTAATGCATTGCGGTCGTTTTTTATCGTATTTGCGATAAACCTTGATAATAGCAAGGTTTATCTGCGATAATTTCTGACGGTAAAAAAATCTTTGCAATGCATCGTTAGGGATAAATATCGCTTAACTTTGGTAATATGCCCCAACGTCTGTTAACGTTCGATTCGAAGGAAATCAGGAAGTGTTGAAAAACATTGTCTGCGCCATCTTGTCTTTTTTCAAATGCCGCACTTTTGTCGTGCACGGCAGCCATTTTAGATGCCTTGACCAGACCCACTCTGTGCACGCTGTCGATCCTTAGCATGGCTCCCCACCCTCGCAAGCATCTCACCCAGGCAGTGGTCACCCCCGCTCTCTGTCTTATGCATGGGTAATAAACCTCCCCCCATCTGCGCTGCTCTTCCCTGAGAATCACACCCTGTGCCCGCCCGACACCTCCCTTTCGCCCTATTCACTACCGCACCCTCTGACACTCCTTTTCCTCTGTGTCCGATTGTCCAGGCCGGTCCTAGGCTATCAGCTAGCCCTGCAGATGTAGTTTATGGCCACAGCTGTAAAGAATCACCCCTCTTCAAAGGAGTTATAGTAGATCAAGGCCCACACTCGATGAGATCCGTCACAGCAGAAGCGTTGCTATTATCTGAAAACCATCCTGTATTGTGATTGGGGAGGGGACCGAGCGTGAAGCGGAAGATTCCAGGGATGACTCTTTGTACATCAAAGTTTTTACAATTATGTGTCACATTAAAAATATATAGCACTCCGACAAAGTAGTAAGATTATAAAACTTTAATAATTTATAAATATATACAAGAAAACAAAAATAGTAATAACATATAAACATTTTTAGGGAAAAACAACGAAGTAGCGGTCGGCTGTGCGAATAGTCCCAACGCAGCACAACGTCCAGATTTCCGGCGTGGGGCGTCGCGGGGGGTGGGTCATCAGTAGCAAACTGTTGTGCGAATAGTTCCAAGGCAGCAGAACGCGCCGAAATCTAGATGACACAAAAGTGATGTCTAGTAAGTTGCCACCCAGCAAATAACGGCGTGGGGCGTCGCGGGGGGTGGGTCATCAGTAGCAAACTGTTGTGCGAATAGTTCCAAGGCAGCAGAACGATGGCACCAAGGTGATGTCCAGTAAGTTGCCGCACTGGTTTTGGTATCCAACAATGCTGCTCCGAATAACGGCGTGGGGCGCCCCGGGGGAGGCGGCGTGAACGGGCCTCTCCAGGTGGAGTGTCATCTGTTGTAGTGGGGCGCCCCTTTACCGTTTCAGTTGCCATTCCGTCCGTTGTTGGTCCACTGTGTCAAAAGCCGCAATTCAGCTGAGTTGCGCCCACTCTTGCGGTGCAGCGATAGGCGGCTGTCACAGGACTCTCAAAATGGCGGCAGGCTCTTTCCTTTTTGGGCCTGGTCCACTGAAATGGCCCTGGGACACCTTGGAAATCGGACGCTTGTCTGCTAGGTCTTGGACCCCATTCTCGAAAGCGTCCCCTCCGCCTTGAGAATTCATCAAAAGTTTTGGGGGCCCCGACTCCTGCAGGCTTCTGGTGGGGAGCGGCTGCCATGATTGCTCGCGGAATGACCACGACGGAGCTACGAGATGGTGGTGCTCTCATGCTGACGCCAGTTTAGTCTGAAACATCCAGAAACAAGGTGGGGCTTTCATCGTTTGGGAAAAAAAAAAAAGTTTTCATCCAATGAAAAGTGTTGTTTTTAGGTCATATGATCAAGCCTTCCATCATTAGGAAACCAAAAGTAAAATGAACCAATGAAAAGTTTTATAAACAAGTCACATGACCTGTTATGCGGCATAGGGTATAAAATGCGGAGAAAATACGTTGGCACGTGAGGCGGCGTCAGTAGCGGACCGATGTGCGAATAGGCCGAAGGCAATACAACGCGCCAAGATCCGGATGGCACCGAGGTGGTGTCCAGCAAGTTGCAGCACTGGTGTGGCCATCCTACAATGCTGAAAGTCGGCGTGGGGCGCCCCGTTGGCCTGTGAGTTTGCGTCAGTAGCAGACCGATGTGCGAATAGGCCGAAGGCAGCACAACGCGCCAAGATCCGGATGGCACCGAGGTGGTGTCTAGTAAGTTGCCGTACTGGTGTGGCCATCCAACAATGCTGAAAGTCGGCGTGGGGCGCCCCGTTGGCCTGTGAGATGGCGTCAGTAGCGGACCGATGTGCGAATAGGCCGAAGGCAGCACAACGCGCCAAGATCCGGATGGCACCGAGGTGGTGTCTAGTAAGTTGTCGCACTTCTGTGGCCATCCTACAATGTTGAAAGTCGGCGTGGGGTGCCCCGTTGGCCTGTGAGATGGCGTCAGTAGCGGACCGATGTGCGAATGGGGCCAAAGGCAGCGCAACAATATTTTCTGACTGACACCACAAGGCGCTGAGATGCCAAGATCCGGATGGCACCGAGGTGATGTCTAAGTTGCGGACTGATGTGCGAATGGGGCCAAAGGCAGCGTAACAATATTTTTTGTATGGAAGATACCACTAGGCGTTGAGATGCCAAGATCCGGATGGCATCGAGGTGATGTCTAGCAAGTTGCTGTACTGGTGTGGTCATCCTACAATGCTGAAACTCGGCGTGGGTCGCCCCATTAGCCTGTGAGATGGCGTCAGTAGCGGACCGATGTGCGAATAGGCCGAAGGCAGCACAACGCGCCAAGATCCGGATGTCACCGTGGTGGTTTCATAGTTGAGAGGCACTTCATCTGCAGTGGGGCGCCGAGATCCGGATGGCACCGAGGTGATGTCTAGCAAGTTGCTGTACTGGTGTGGTCATTCTACAATGCTGAAAGTCGGCGTGGGGCGCCCCATTAGCCTGTGAGATGGCGTCAGTAGCGGACTGATGTGCGAATGGGGCCAAAGGCAGCGCAACAATATTTTCTGAAGAGAAGACACCAAAAGGTGCTGACATTCCAAGATCCGGATGGCACCGAGGTGGTGTCTAGCAAGCTATGCAGTTGAGTTGTGTGCGCACTTGCGGCGAATAGGTCGAAGGCAGCATAACAATGTTTTTTGAATAGAAGACACCACAAGGCGTTGAGATTCGGTTACCACCGAGGTGATGTCTAGCAAATTGCCGCACTGGTGTGGCCATCCTACAATACTGCTCCGAATAACGGCGTGGGGTGCCCGAAGGGGGGGGGAGCCGGCGTGAATGGGCCTTCCTAGGTGGAGGCTCGTCTGCTGTAGTGGGGCGCCCCTTTACCGTTTCAGTTGCCATTCAGCTGAGTTTCGGCTGGTCTTGATGCTACAGCGACAGGCGGCTGCAAGAGGACTCTCAAAATGGCGGCCTGTTCTTTGGATTTGGGCCTGGTCCACTAAAATGGCCCTGGGACACCTTAGAACTCGGACGCTCGATTTTTTTTTCCTTTCCTGTACATGCAAAAAAAGGTAAATGCCCGGTACGTTACACGCTTCATCTGCCACGATGAACTCTCCAGAGGAACCGGAAAAAAATATAGTTGTGGTAACTATACCATGCATCGTCATATGGAGAGGTGGCACCAATTAATTATAGTGCTGCATAAAAGAGAGATTTGGAGGAGAACCCCTGACCTGCTAGTACATTCATCAAAGAAGTGGCACTGAGAGCTTCAGAGGCAAGGGAAACGGTCCCAAATATTTAGAAGAACTTTGGAAAGATTAAAATGACATGTTTAGATTGTGGCAAATTAATTTCATGTGGACAGATGAGTGTTACTCTAATAAATACAGCATATGAACATCATCATAGTCGATGGTTGGTAGAGACATTTTGACTATATCCTGGACCTGCCCGTCCTCGCCCAAAATGGCGCCGGAATAAATGGGACTCGTAACTCCTTGTTGTGTACTGGTTGCAGAACCTTGAAATCACGAGATACGTATGCAGTTTTGAAGCACATGGCGGGCGGGGACGAGAATTGATTGACTATTTCGACATCCCTATTGATATTACGTTCTGATGTGTTATTGATTACTGTACTGTTGAAAGTTCGAATTAACGTCACCCATGGTACTTGCCCGCAAATGTATATCTAGATAATTTTATTGTAACTGGCCCTGTCGTATTTTAATTATAAAATGTACGTCCACCGATTCCGTAACTGTTAGACACCTTAGTTCTTGCAACCTAATGGCCCGCCCGTTACGTTCCTCTACAGTGTAAATGTCTATTCATCATATACGATTACAGTTTGCTCTGTGGCAGGCCCACGTGGTTATAGGCTCGTATTTGTATAATGAAATTTTCACAATAAAGGTTTTTAAAAGAAAACATGGTAGTAGTATATACATTGGTAAAGTTTTTAATAATAGTGACTGTTTTAGAATCATTAAAAGGCAAGTGAAATAAAGCAGACCAATTACATGAAGGGTAAAAGGTATAATACGAAGGAACGCAGTAAAGATAAATGGTCAAGGGCTGTTGTGTTTTCTATTCCTGCAACATAAAGTAATCGATAAGAATCTCATATTCAGGCGTATCGGCGACTAAGACAGCAGGTCGACCCTCTTTTGCTCAACGGCTCCGTCATGGGACGAAGAAACGCTCTTTTTCTCGAAAAAAGAATATATTTTACTTGCAGGACAGTTGTAAAATTTCCGGGAAAGTACATTAGCCTGGAACATTATAACATATATTTAAGAAAAAATTATGTTCGGAAGTAATGAAAAGCGTAATTTTTAGGTCATATGACCAAGCCTTTCATCATTACAATAAGAAAAGTAAAATGAACCAATGAAAAGTTTTATTAACAAGTCACATGACTTGTTATGCTTACGTTACGCGCTGCGCGCCCCGGATGACTTCCGGATGCGCTAACGCGGCGCGTCATATGACGCATTACGCGACAACGCAGGTACAGAATATAGTCAAAATGTCTCCACCAACCAGCGGTCGGAACACAACCCCTTTCAGCAGGCTAAATAGTTCTGTTAAATGACAACAGAAGGGACAGGCAACAAGAACCATCAGTCAAAGAGGGGAGGGCTAGTTCTTCTCTACCGGGTTACATTGGGGCGCTACCGGAACTGATCGAATTGGTAGTCTACAGTGTTTCTGGATGTTTCAGACTGAAGCTGGGGTTAGCATGAGAGCAGCACCATTTCGTAGCTCCGTCGTGGTCATTCCGCAACCAATCATGGCAGCCGTTCTTTATCGTTATTTTGGGCGGGGTGGGTGGCGGAGCCGAGCTGTTTTGCAGCCATCATTGTGTGGAGTTCAGTTCATCTCACTAGTTTTGTATTTGTCATGAGGGGTTGTTCCTAATGTTTCTATTTTAGCGAGGTCAAAAAGAGATCCCATTAGTGGCCTACTGATTTTGCTCGATTCCTTTTTTTTTTACACGATTTTTCGTTATCTGCAAAGACTAAACAGAGTATTGCGACTCTGTGTTTGTTTGTAAATAGAGAATGAACCAAAGAGAACTAATTCTAAAACAGTAAATACTTGGATAACAATCAATCAAATGGAGAGAGAAGCAGGCACGACGGATTACAACGGGGGCAAAGGCCTGCGTTAACTACCTTTCACTATCTGCAAAGAGAGAGTACTCCTAATAGAAATGAGGGGGGGGGGGGCACCATTCAAAGCACATCAGTGTGCATAAACACGAAAAAAATTTCACTTACCACGTACTTGACATTCGACAGCTTATGATATTTGCTATTAAAAAAACATTGAAATTCACTGAAAAACACCATAGGTTATAGACCATATATAGTTAGGAATTAGCATTTACAAAACCTTGAAAATTCACTGAAAAAACCATAGGTTATAGACCATATATAGTTAGGAATTAGCATTTAAAAAACCTTATTTTACTCACACAAAACCATTGAAATTCCATATATAGTTAGTTGCACTAACTATATATCGCGCACCCGCAATCCACTGCTGATCATGTCACATATTACATCATTCATGACATGGTCAGTGACATCACTGATGACATCACTGATGACATCTCAAATGACATCACTGATGACATCACTGATGACATCTCATTTGACATCATTCTTGTGCTAATACGATAAACCTCTTCAGACTCTAATATAACCTTAGATACACTCAGTGTATACAGACACTCACACACTGCCACTCATCCATGGAGTTACTCACACACCCAGTCAGTCATGCAAAGAAACAATCTCACCTCCATTTCTTCAACTATACAGTTAAACACACCTTACTTATTGAAACATATACTAACACATATTTACTCTCTTATACAATCCCTGATACAAGTTCACAATGATCGATACAACCACTCACTCATTCAGTGGCTCTCATGCACAGTTATTTATATATGCCAACTCTCACATGTACTGTCTTTTACATATGTACTTACTATGACATGTAGCATTGAGATATCCATTCACTCATCAATACACTCATGCACACAGTCAACTGCCCATGTAGCTGTTTCCACATGCACTCTTGAACTCATACACCTAGTGAATAAACTGCTCACACATCTATGCATAGAGTCACACACCTTCCAGCCACCCCCACACAAACTCAATCTCCCATAGAAATACTTGGGCAACCAATTAATAACACATATAGCCTCTCGTATAGCTAATGATCAACACATGCAGCAGTTTACAGAACAACAGACATAATGATGCACAAATTAAGACAGTTTAGTCACTAACCCATGCATTCAGTGAGACACATTTAATCACTCACTCATACAGTCAGTCACGCACCTACTAAATCCTTCATCCAGACACTTATACATCCACTCATTCTTCAATATATAAGACATATTTTAACTTTACAGAAACATACAGTCACTGGATGTTGTCATCAGTGATGTCATCAGTGATGTCATTTGAGATGTCATCAGTGATGTCATCAGTGATGTCACTGACCATGTCATGAATGATGTAATATGTGACATGATCAGCAGTGGATTGCGGGTGCGCGATATATAGTTAGTGCAACTAACTATATATGGAATTTCAATGGTTTTGTGTGAGTAAAATAAGGTTTTTTAAATGCTAATTCCTAACTATATATGGTCTATAACCTATGGTTTTTTCAGTGAATTTTCAAGGTTTTGTAAATGCTAATTCCTAACTATATATGGTCTATAACCTATGGTTTTTTCAGTGAATTATATATATATATATATATATTCCTTGTACTCCGCTCGATGTTGCTGCCACCACATCACTGTCCTCTCTGTCCGGACAGTTTTCGAAAAAAAAGCGAACAAGTCAGACCCAAAGTTTCTGGTGCAATTTTAGTGTTTTATTTCCAAAATAAAACCCAGCAAGTCTGCATGACGCGTTTCGCCTCTAGCTCAAGGCTTGATCACATGATACAGTTGCTAAAACATAGACGAGGGTACTTAAGGAGTTCAAAGGAAAGGGGTGGTGTTAATCAATTCCAACCTCCCCAGGTTAACCCTTTACTATTCACATCCTTATGAAACAAGATGTCTGTCATTTGAAACTGAGTTGGTGGCATAGTGCCATACATTTCACTCACAAGGATTTTTTGTTCTGTGCAAAACATATACTGTGCAAATTTCGCAATCTTAAATATATCATCCATATACAATATGTTAATATATACAGAAAAATACATACAATACAGAAAAAGGTATATATATAAATAGAATAAAATTCATTGTTATTCTATATACACACTATTTACAATAAAAGGCGAAGTGCCCGTACGTAGGAAAATGAACTTACTCCTACTAATAATTGTAATTTCCTACTAGTGATATGTAAATGCAATTGTTGAAAATAAATATCAGATTCTGTAAACATCATGATAAATATTGTGTTCACATCAGAACATGTGCAAACCCCTGTGCATATAAAATGACACTATTATCTTTCACAAAGGGACAAAATAATCAGATTATTGAAAATATTTACATCTAATTCATATGAACTCACATAATCTTATTAGTTACCCTCGTCAATACCTTAACCCTATGTGTAAAAAATTGTATAGTGCACAATGATAATTCATAATTCAAAATTTGTTTTTAGAAGTAAAGTCATAAAAAGGTTTTAAAAAGATGTGAGAAGAAGTTTCAGATTGTATAGGACATCTTCATACCACCATTAGTCAACGAGTACCAAAACCCAACAGGAGAGATATCAATCATAATTCACAGTAAGCATGAAGGACAAGAGGGACATCCTTCCAGGTTTGTAAGATATCTATGTTCATAATTTTAATTCAACCAGGTACAACATAAAAATAGTACTAAGGACAAGTATAAAGGTCTTCACTAGCGTTCATCCCCCGCGGGGCCTTACTGTCTAATTCTATTATGTATCTGGTTTCCAATACCCGGAGTTTCGCATCTCTATCTCCACCTCTCTTTAATGGAAGGGCACAGTCTATGGCATAGTATTGGAGGAATATGGGGTCACTGTTGTGCAGATTTTCAAAGTGACGGGCTACCGGATACGCCTGATCTTTCCTCACGATAGCCCTTATGTACTGCAGTATCCGCTTGTGCACTGGAAGGTGGGTATTCATATATATATATATATGTTACGTTGTTTAATCCTATCCTATATCGAGTACATCTGCACTTTACTTCGTATTTGTCTTTTGTTGAATGAGGACTTCTGCAATATTTTATTCTATATGGAGAATCTGTGTCTCTAAGAATCCTAATTCTATTGTTTACGGAATGATCTATTCAGGTATTATTGTTAGGTTGCTTAATGTAATTAAATTGAGCACTTATGCATGTTTCACTTTACCCTGTATTTATATATGTATATATTGTATTATGACTTGAACTCTCAATAAAAATATATGAATAACAAAAAAAAGGATAGGGGGTGAGGCTGAAAGCTACCTTTCAAGAAAACCAAAGATAAAGCACAAATGAGGGAGAAGAGTACTCACTCAATTACCTTTCAAACTGTTAGGGTTTACTCCTCTCTGGTAGAAGAATGTAGTCAGTTAGGGGTAAAGACTATCCCTACAATTCAAAGGTGCCCTCTAGCTCTTCTCCTCTATATCCTGTAGTTTGGTGCTTTTTAAAAGACCTCAGACATAATTTGAAATAACCTTCAATTCACAATGCTGTCTGGCATGCTGCCTCCAATTTCCATCTTTGGTACCAGTCATAAATACGAGATGCTGAATGGATTCCAGGGCTGCCACCATTTAAGCACGGCACACACACGTCATGCTCAGCCGACTACACCTACATAGGGTAAGCATACGTGCAGCATCCATGTCCCATATGAATTGAGTGAAGGACCTGATTGTAAGGGATTGGCATACAAGGAAAACTGAAAATACCAGAAGACAACTTTCCCATTGCAGGCTACAGGTAAAAAGCCACCAATGCCAGTCCTCTAAATCACCAGTGGAGTGGCAATAGTCATGGTCAGAAAGGTCAGGTGCACATGTTATGACCCTCAAGATCACAGAGTTCAACTTTGGGTCAGCTTTCATATAGGCCTTCAGTGTATACCTATGATTGTCATTTGTGCTGATGCCTAAAATCATAAATGGCCAAACACTCACTACATGGGGAACTCAGGGCAATGGTGTGCTCCTTCCTGAGCTATTTAGGAGAATTATTTATCTCACACCCGCCTATCTATATCAGACCCTGTGGTTATTGTAATTTATTCAGGGTGATTAGTAAAAAGACCAAATGCTAAACTCTCTTCTACCATCAAGCCCAAGAAAGTCTTACCTTTCATCTCTACCTAAACACTTCCATGAGACTCTCTTGACTTTAACACAGACTGGCTTCAAAATACCATGTCGCCAGCAGTTTATTGCCAGAGTAACCCCAAGGTATAAAATATGTTTTCAACAATTCTTTTCAATTAAATTTGGCAAACATTTCCATGTCAATAAATGTGTATGACAAACACAAATCTGTCCATATATAAACATCCACCACTTGCATTCTCACTGAACATTCAATAGCGTTTATAAACTTATGTACAGCTTTATCCTAGACTTTATTGTAACATACCACAAGAACTTCATTGTCACCATCACTGTCTTGTTCTTTCACCAACTGCACAGTGTTCAAACTGTTTTTTCCCCATTACCAGTTCATCAGTACACCCTATTGAAAAGTGTCCTATCTTTTTTTGTGACACATTGCCTATCCAGCAGGGCATCTGTCCGACACAGTCAGATGCTTTACGTTTCTACATCTAAAACAACAAGATTTATCAGCTCGACTCCACATGCCTTTTGTTATCTTTGTGTCTCATTATTGTTTGCAAAGCACTAATATCTTCAATATCTGCCCTGTCACGTTGTCTTACATTGATATTCCTGGTATTAAATTCATTGAAATACATTATAATAACTTCAATACATGCAGAAATGTTTATTACTTTTTCCAGCCTGTAATTTTGAAACTTAGTAAATTTGTCTATATTTCCAAATTACTAATTCTGTTGATAAACTGATTTCCTATGAAGGTTTGGTGAAAACTCCTTGGATCTGCATGATGTTACAAGGATATATAGGAGCTACTGATCTTTCAACATACTCACCAGGCCCTGTATTATTCATAGGGCGCACTGTGGGTGCAGCCCGGGATAGTTCACCTTATTATCATGAATTCACTACCCCCAAGGCCGCCACAAACTCATGGCTGCCCTTGGACAGTGCATTCAGGTACAGACAGAGAGGCTGTTTGTATCAGCCGCTCCATTTTTTATAGTGCAAAGGTAGCCACCTGCGCTTTTAAGAGGAAACAGATAGCCCATTGCAGGTAGGTGTAGTGGGTGACTGCACCCGTCTCTAGGGGGATGTTTGGGGAATCTATAGGACCCTTTTTTCCCCTCTAGTAGGCTGTCTTCTGGGCTTTAACTGATTGTGTGCCACCTCTTTGTGGCACACTCTGAGTTTGTCTTCTAAGGGCACAAGCATCTGTGGCCCCTTCTGTGATACCAAAGTGCTCAGGGGATGCTCAAAGTGAGGAGACACACCCAGTGTGCCCATGGGGCACTATGCTTAAGACTTGCCAGGGCTCAACATCCTCCCACAGTTATCTTATAAAGCTGTCAGAGCCCTATCACATTCATCATCTAATTAATCTTCCATGCCTACTTCAACTTCATCCTTATTGCTTCTACTTGAATAGGCATTAATGTTATCATTCTCCTGCCCTTTACCCCAGGATTGGGTATTACCATGGACTTTTTTCCTTTCTTGCACATATACATCGCCACCTATATGGGTTAAAAGACGCTATCCAGTCTTTCCATCCCATAACTGGTTTACCATGGCTCTGGAGGAGCATCGGTGGGGCTACAACAGATAACATTATAAATCTATTAGAATCCGTAACACTAAGACTGTAATTGGCACTAACGTAGAAACACAGCTAACTAAACCAATAAAAGTAGTCACTGTTGTCAATATAAAATGGAAACTTAGCAAACTAATATAATGGAAGTAGACTCCGTTGTCATGCATCACCAAATTAGTATGATGTAAATTTCCTCATGTTAGGAACATATCTTCAAACTTCCTAAATGACTGGATGAGATACTGGCAGGGTATTCATTTTTAGACCTCTAGTTTCGCTTTACTATAGGACTATCTTTTCCTACAGACACAAGTGACATACTAACAGGCCAGTGTTGCTTACATTTTTAACACTGCTAGGTCCATGTGTACGAACAGATTTAGCATTTCTTAAGTGTCCAAATCACTATTTTGGGCCACTAACAAAATGCAAAATAGCCTTTCAGTATGTATCAAAGGTATATGCGGTGCCACAAATGTGATTTCTACCCAGTAGGAACCGCAATTTGCGATTCACAAAATGGGAAAGTGCAAATAGAGATTTCCTATTTGTGATTTCCAAGCAGTATGTACGTAGCGTTACCTAATTGCAACATGTGAATTTAGGAAATGCTATTACCATCGAATCGACCTTGATGGTAACAAGTGTTAGTCCAGTGAGGGGGCTGGCAAAAATATTATATTTTGTAGGGGTGCACCTCCTCTCTTAGCAACATGGCCATGTGCTGTTATCTGGCGCCTTCTTGTGGCCTCTTGCAATGGCACCCCATCGAAGCAGCATACAATCACCTCCATGAAATGTAGGCCCCACCTAACAATCAGCAAAGGGTTTACTGATTTGTTTCTGTCATAGCCTGAGGGGCTGTATGGATAGGTAGTCAAGAATGGGGTTTTGGGACCTAGGCACACTCCGGACTGAGCTGCCCTACTTGAGGAACGAATATAGGGGCATATTAACAACTGCCAGCGATAATTATTGCTGGCCGTGCTTAGCAATAATTATATTATCGCAGGCTATCTCTGGAATTTATCGCCCTGGTAGCGCGTTATTAACAATGCGTTACTCCAGGGCGATAAAAATTCCAGAGATAGCAAGATTATCACCCTTTTGCAGGGAACATTGCTGGTTTTCCAGCGATGTTCCCTGCAAAATGGCGATAACCTTGCTGATACGACCCACAGGGTCGTATCAGCATAATCCACTCCCTATGTTAGGGATGGCTAAGTCAGGATTTCAGCAGACATTAGATTTTGGCGAAAACAGCAGTTTTCGCCAACATCTAACGTGTGCTAAAATCATGTGGGCTGGCTTGTAAATATCGCGATGTAAACATCAGCGATATTTGCAAGGTAGTCCATCCGGGGTACGCCAAGTAATGCCCACTTTGCATCTCATTGGAGATGTAAAGGGAGGCGTTGGGAAAAAGGGTGCTAACATGCGATTATGCATGTTAGCACCCTCTTGTAAATAGGACGCTGGTTTTATCCCTGCTTTTTTGGCTTTGTAAGCCAAAAAAGCGGAGATAAAGCCCTTGTAAATATGCCCCATAGCTCCCACGTTACACACTGGACAGAGCTGCCATGCTCCATGACTGGGGACAGTGTGCAAAGTTTCAATGAGCTTCACTAAGCTGGTGTGAAGAAAGACTATTAGTTGACGCTATTGTTTCTAAGTGTGCTGTATGAGCTATAGCACAAAAAAGCCCTTTTCGAAGCACAAACAACACTCTACAAAAAATAAAAATAAAGCAGGATTCCTTTATAAAGAACATTTAAAAATATAAGAGCTAAGCTGGCGCACCAGACTAGTAGATTGCAATTCATTACCGCAAACTGTAGAAAAGCGTTTTTTTTCGGCGCTCGATAGAGTTACTTGGACACATTACAAAAACAAAGCAAACTTACTAGACCAAAACCACTCACACACACAATTGTCTATCTTTTAATAGGTTGTGAAACTACACCTTTTTTTAAAATTGCAGAATTAAAATTGAAAGAAGACCCAATAAATACAATGATTTTAACAAACATTAGCAGTATGGGTAGTTACCGAGCACTTTGGGTTGTCCTTCTGACAGGTTGATGCTGAGGTTAGGTGTAGGAAGCTGGCTCTCTACATATTGTACTAAATGAAGTACACTGTGCTGAGAGTCCAGTTATTCCTTTATTGGTTTACAGAGGCACAAGTATATAATACTACCACTCTATTTGTGGTAGTGTGGGCAAGCAGTTAGGCTTATCAGAGGGTAGTGCTAAGCATTTGTTGTACTCAAAGAGGCAATAAATGAGACACCCACTCAAGAATAAACCTGAGACCAATTTGCAAAAATAATATCAATTTGTATATAATTTTTCAGACCAGGAGCTTTGTCCTACAGTAAGTACTTTTAAAGTCATTAATTTTAAGAGTTTGCAAAATCAATCACATTTGTGCGCATTTACGCACAACTGAAATCAGTGGGGAAGAAGACAAAACTGGATATCAAATCATACAGTCGACTTCAAGGTTCACCTCTTGGATCTCTGTAGTTAGTAAGGCCAGGTTGAATGTTCCACCAGTGGAGTCTAGGGAGAGTATTGGATTCGGCCGGGAGCAGGGTGCTGACTTCTTTGGTACCTCTTACCCTGCTCGCAGGCAGGTCGCTCCCACGCCACCACATGTTCGCCAGCTGCCTCGTACCTGCTCCCTGCCGCCCGCCTGTTTTCCTGCCATTTCCCGCTCCTTCCCGCCACTGCTTCCCTGCAGACATGCCCCCCTGCTCCCCATTGGCCACCCCGCTTCCGCCTCCCAGCTGCTCCTCCCTCCCTCACCCCCTCTTAAGGAGGCCGTGCAGTGGCGTAGGAGCGACCTCTGACCCTGCTTGCAGGCAGGTCGCTCCCCACGCCACCACATGGCTTCCAGCTGCCTCGTACCTGCTCTCTGACGCCCGCCTGTTTTCCTGCCATTTCCCGCTCCTTCCCGCCGATGCGTCCCTGGGGCCCTGCCCCCCTGCTCCCCATTGGCCACCCCGCTCCCATCTCCCAGCTGCTCCTCCCTCCCTATCCCCCTCTTATGGAGGCCGCGCAAGGCGTGCCATAGGCAGGCCCGTCTGTGCCCGTCCGTGCCTGGACTGCGCCCAGCACCAGAACCCCTGGACCCCACGAACACCACAACACCAGACTCCGCTACAACGCCAGCACCCTCTACGCACTCAACGCCGGCTGAAACCACACCTGCTTCCAAGCTGCCCCAAAACAGACTCACAGACCTTATTCCTGCCACACCTGCAGCTTCACCTGCGACAGAATCACCAAACCTCCAAGGACTGGACCCAACCACCTCCGTTGCCTACTCCTCAACACCCGCTCCCCACACAAACATGCCGTCAAGCTCTGGGATCTGCTCGACACCTCCGCCCCAGACATGGCCTTCCTGGCCGAGACCTGGTGGAACGACTCCTCGGCGCCTCACATCCCCATAGCCATCCCGGACGGCTACAAGATCACCCGCAGGGATCGCGCCAACGGAATCGGAGGAGGAATAGCCATCGTCCACAAGTCCACCCTCAAGGTTGCCACCCACGCAAACGACACCCTCAACACCGCCGAACACCTGCACTTCCGGATCCACACCGACCCCAACACCACCCTCAGAGGAACACTCACCTACAGACCCCCCGGACCCCGAGCTCAATTCAGCGACTCCATCGCCGACCTCACCAGCACCCACGCACTCGCCTCCACGGACTACATCCTCCTCGGGGACCTGAATTTCCACCTCGAGAACAACAACGACGTCAACTCTGCCACCCTGATCGACAACCTCGCCAACCTCGGCCTCAGACAACTCGTCACCGCACATACCCACACCGCTGGCCACATGCTGGACCCCGTCTTCTCCACAGGCACCCACGTCACCTTTGACTACACCACCGAACTCCACTGGACCGACCACCACTGCATCCATTTCACCTTCAATAAACCAACCACGCACCACCGCACCCAACAGCTACCTCGCCGCTGCTGGAGCAAAGTCACCGAAGACCAGCTGATCACCACCCTCATCCAAAACCCACCCACCAACCCCACCAACCCAGACACTGCAGCCTGCAACCTCAGACAGTGGATCGACGACTGCGCCAACACCCTCACCCCACTCAAGAAACCCTCCAACAACCAAGCCAGCAAGAGAGCCACCTGGTTCACCAATGAGATGCAGACCTCCAAACGCGCATGCCGGAAACTGGAGAAGATATGGCTCCACGAACCGCACTCCAGACAACCACGCAACCCACAAGGACGCCACCCGCAGACATCACCACCTCACAAAGAGCTTTTCAGCATCGTAAAGGAACTCTCCAACCCCAGCGCCAATGCCAACGACATACCGCCCTCACAAGAACTGTGCAACTCACTGGCCATCTTCTTCCACCGCAAGATCGCTGACATCCATGACAGCTTCAACACCATGACCGCCCCAACTACGCCAGACCCCACCTCCCCTGTGAACACCACCAGCGCCAACCGCCTGACCTCCTGGTCCAACGTCAACAACGACGAGACACGCAAGGTCATGAACTCCATCCACTCAGGATCTCCGTCAGACCCGTGCCCACACCACGTATTCAACAAAGCAGACGCTGCTATCGCACCCCAACTACGGAAGGTCATCAACATCTCCTTCGAAACAGCGACATTCCCGGAAAGCTGGAAACACGCCGAAATCAACTCCCTCCTCAAGAAGCCCAAGGCGGACCCCAAGGACCTCAAGAACTTCCTGCCCATCTCCCTGCTCCCCTTCCCGGCGAAGGTGAACGAGAAATCGTCAACATGCAACTGGCCCGCCACCTGGAAGACAACAACAACTTGGACCCGTCCCAGTCCAGGTTCAGACGAAACCACAGCACCGAGACAGCCCTCATCGCCGCCACAGACAACATCAGGCGCCAACTAGACAACGGCGAAACATCAGCCCTCATCCTACTGGACCTGTCAGCCGCCTACAACACGGTCTGCCATCACACTCTAAAGACACGCCTCCTAGAAGCCGGAATCCAAGAGAAGGCCCTTGACTGAACCATGTCCTTCCTCTCCGGCAGAACCCAGAGCGTCCGCCTCCTGCCTTTCCGATCCGAGGCCACCGACATCATCTGCGGCGTCCCCCAGGGCTCATCCCTCAGCCCGACGCTGTTCAACGTCTACATGGCCCCCCTCGCACAAGTGGCCCGCCAACATGACCTCAATATCATCTCCTATGCTGACGACACCCAGATCATCCTCTCCCTCACCAAGGACCCGCACACTGCCAAAACCAACCTCCACAAGGGAATGAAGGCCGTCGCCGACTGGATGAGGAACAGCCGTCTGAAGCTGACCTCAGACAAGACAGAGGTACTGTTCCTCGGACCCACCCCCTCAGCCTGGGATGACTCCTGGTGGCCGACCACACTGGGAACAGCACTGACACCCACCGACCATGCACGCAACCTAGGATTCATCCTCGACGCCTCCCTCTCCATGTCTAAACAGGTCAACGCTGTCTCCTCCTCCTGCTACAACACCCTCCCCATGCTCTGCAGGATCTACAAGTGGATCCCGACCGAAAAAAGAAGAACGGTGACACAGGCCCTTGTCAGGAGCAGACTGGACTACGGCAATACACTCTACGCAGGAATCCCAGCCAAACACCTATGATGACTACAACGCATCCAAAACGCCTCCGCCCGACTGATCGTCAACATCCCCCGCCGCAGCCACATCACCCCCCCACCTGAGAGGCCTACACTGGCTCCCCGTCGACAAGAGGATCACCTTCAAGCTCCTCACCCATGCACACAAAGCACTCCACAACGCCAGACCAGCCTACCTGAACAGCAGACTCAGCTTCTACACCCCCACCCGCCAGCTCCGCTCCGCCAGCCTCGCCCTCGTCGCTGTTCCCCGCATCCAACGAACAACCTCCAGCGGCAGATCCTTCTCCTACCTCACCGCCAAGACCTGGAATACCTTCCCTACCCACCTACGGCAGACCCAAGACCTACTCGCCTTGAGAAGACTCCTCAAGACCAGGCCCTTTGAGCAGTAGCGGCACCCCCTCCCCTCAGCACCTTGAGACCCTCACGGGTAAGTAGTGCACTTTACAAGTACTCTGATTGATTGATTGATTTGGTAGCCAGTGTGTTACAGGAGAGGTGGCCACTTGGAAAGTTAAGTTTGAGAGGGCGCACTCAAGGAAGCAGGTTTCAAGAGACTCAGTACCATGGGAGCACAGCTGGATCGTCATTAGCGGGGTTGGTCGGGCCAAGTGCAGAGCAGATATGTCAACCCTACAAGGTGCATCAAGAAGTCCTCGTGGTAAGGAAAGAGGTGATTTTTGGGCAGCTGGCCCACTCATGAAGTGGGTCTCAGGGGTCTCAACATCCCTTGACAAGTGCGTGCTTCCTGGACAGTTGGAGTCCAGAGTGGACTCTTCGTCTCAGTGCAGTTTGCTGGAGGTCCGGTACCCCAGGCATTGGTGCGGCACAGCTCTAGTAAGTCCTGGTGTCTCCAACCTGGTGAGGGGACAGATATGACCCTTCGGAGCTGATGTACCACTTTTGGTCCAAGTGCTGCGTTAGAGTCACCAGGGAGCAGCAAGTCGGTAAGAACGGTACCTGCAGTTCGATGTCTACTGTCATGCCTCTGCTCCATGGGAGGGTCTTTGGTAATTTTTCAAAGGCTGGTGGTGCTCCGGGTTTCTTGGAGCCCTCACGCTGGCAAAGCAAGGCAGCACGAATGAATGATAGATAGGAGGAGCACTCGAAATTTTCAAAAAAACTGTTTAAACTAATTTTACAGAGATTATTATTCCTTTTCCTCCAAGCGTGCTGCCGAGGTGGCACGTTTGTCCTGTCCGTGCCTAAACTTGAGAACCTATCTTAAGTGTCTGTGACACTTAACCTCAGCGCACTGTGGCTATGCGCGGTTGTCTGTGAAACACTCCGCTTAATATTATTAACACATATAATACACAACTTTAAATTTTCAAGTTGCAAATTTTATCAAATGATAATCAAAAAAAAAATCATTCAAAACATTATGCAGAATTCCTCTGATACAATATTGTTCATTCAATACATGATTATACAAAATTCACAAATTCAAACGTTCAAAATTCTTTTGCGTGGATGACTTTTCTTTAGTGCCCAATGCATTTCAAGCTCTGGGAGCTCTTCCTCAGGGGCCTGTGAACTAAATTGTAATTATAAATTACTCTAACAGTATTTGTAGAAACAGAAAACCAAATCATCATTATGTACAGGGTGTGTTAACAGCTTATGACTTGAAAAACATGCTTGAAGAGTGAAAACACGAATAGCCCACACCGCTGTGAAGTGCCACAAAATCTACCCAAAATTACGGAAAAACTGACTCACTGATATCGCTGTCACCAATATATTCAATCTAAACCAAGAAAACAAGCAAAAAAACGTGTCGTTTAAACCTCACAACTGTATTCGTCTCATTGTACCTGAAAACAACTGACCGTTCACGCTGTTCTCCCTTACCTTACTGCAAACTCTCAGTAGCAAGAAAACGGAATGTTCTGCTCATGTAAGGATCTTGCTCGTTCTGAAATAATAAAACAGCTCACTCACATACGGGTTCAACAACCCTCCAAACCATATCTCTTCTATCTAGCCGTTCTGTCTGGCAGCCTCTTACCTTAACCCGGTAGACTGAACTTCCAAGCTTCTGCTTAATCATCCGTCTCTGCACTCTAACTACCACTCGGTACTCCGACCAGCTACGATAAACAGTCATTGATCACCCTCCATACTTAGCGTGGCAACTACGGGTAAAAACTAAAAAAGGACTAGACCAAGTAACTAATAGTCCCGAAACTGCGGGCGCCATTTTAGAAAGGTTAAAAACGGCAACTAATCAACACGAAACAGCCTCAAAATAAAAAAAAAAATTGTATAATCATGTATTGAATGAACAATATTGTATCAGAGGAATTCTGCATAATGTTTTGAATGATTTTTTTTTTTTTTTTTTTTGATTATCATTTGATAAAATTTGCAACTTGAAAATTTAAAGTTGTGTATTATATGTGTTAATAATATTAAGCGGAGTGTTTCACAGACAACCGCGCATAGCCACAGTGCGCTGAGGTTAAGTGTCACAGACACTTAAGAAAGCAAGGCAGCACACCACAATGGTCGAGTTCTTAATGCAGCAGGCAAGGTTTGGCGGCAATTTCTCTGCAGCATGCTTTCAGTTCACAGACAGCAGATCTTCTTGGTCTGTTTCTTCTTTGTGTCTGTCAAATCTAAGGTTCAAGGTCCAGGGATACCACCTAAATACTAAATTTAGGGACGTTAAATAGAGTGACAGGTAGTAGCCAATGGGCTACCTAAATTTAGGATGCCTACACCCTCTAAGTGATGACTTCCTGTGGGAAGGAGAACTACCCTAGTACTGATAGTTTATTTTCCTGCCATCTCAAAATGGAGGATTTGAAAAAGAAGTGTCCACATCTCCTGGCCCACCAAAGGGTTGTTGATGGCTGAATGTGGGCACACCTGATAATCTTACACATTTTTCATGCCTGTCCTACCAACAAATGTGGAGTTGGATAGGGGGTTTGGCATGCCCCACTATCTGGGGAAACCTGGGTTGCACTTCAATGGCAGCACTGGTATTGAAGCTTCCTTCTCTCGAAGACCATACTGGCATGGAGGAGGTGTGAAGCACCCAGAGCAGGCTTTGTTTCAGACCTCTGTGAGCGCGGCTCTCACCCCATGAGGTCTTACTCATGTCTGGTGGTGGCAGGCTGGCTATGACTAAGACCAAGTGGTAGAAACAGTTGTCCTTTGGTTGAAAAATATATAAGATCACTAGGTGCAATACTAAATCTCAAAGTACCCAGCAGAAAAGTGTACAGCCCATGTGGTAGTTCTCAAAAGGTTGCACATAGAACAATTATTGTTTATATTTTTAAAATATATTCTTTTATTATAGAAAGTCACAGATATCAGGACAATGTTTAGAAAATACTATAAAAACAATTACAGTAACATTGATCTCAAGTTCTTATACAAATAAAATCATGTATCCAATAAAAAAGCCTTAAATTCACATGTTTCTATTCATACATATAGACATAACATCAACAGAGAGAGAAAAAAAGACAGTACATTATGTCATTAAAAAACATCTGAACAATTATGTGGCTAATCCTGGATATAATCTATTTTCCTTATCTACAGAATTAGTTACTCCACGGATTATGAAGATGAAGCGTTGACGCGTTTCGATTGTTCTATTGATATCCCATCTTTTTCAAGACAAACATAAATCTCTCTTATTGGCACTGTTTTGTTGCCTTTGGTCTGAATCCTGTATAAGGCAAATACAATATATTTATTTAATATATTTGAAAACTTAACGTCATAGGTCGCTCTATGCCGTCTAAAGTTACAGCCATTTTTGTACAAATTAGTAACTAGACTTTACTGATCAATTTCTGCCATACTGAATTTCAATCATTTCTATACAGTTTTTCACATTTGATTGTTGCAAAACAATGGCTGTAAGTTTAGACGTATAGAGCGACCTATGAAGTTTAGTTTTCATATATATTAAATAAATATATTGTATACGTTTGACTTGAAAAAGATGGGATCAATGTTACTGAAATTGTTTTTATAGTGTCTTTTAACCATTGCCGTGATATCTGTGACTTTTTATAATAAAAGAATATATTTTAAAAATATAAACAACAATTGTTGTATGTGCAACCTTTTGAGATCTACCGCGTGGGCTGTACATTTTTCTGCTGTGTATTTTGAGATTTAGTATTGCACCTAGTGATCTTATATACTTTTCCAGGGACAATTCTTTCTACCTGTCAGAAGCACCCTATTCCCCTGGTCTGGTACAAGAGGTCCCTCTCTTCTTTTAATATATATGACTAACACCACACCAGTGCTTAGAAGGTTTGCAGGGGACCCTCTAAAGGGTTTCTTGTGTGCATTTGTTAATAAATCCTACATCGGCATCAGTCAGGATTTATTAAGACCTGATGGTTGGTACCAAACATCTTAGGATAGAATGAAGCCATCATGGAGCTAGGAAACTTGTAATGACAAGTATCCAGCCCATGTACACTTTATGGCTTCCCTGTGCACTTACAATATCCAAAAATGGCTCAGATATTGCAGGGTCATATCTGCTCACGCAGATATGTCTAAACATGAAATATAGTGCATCCTGCCTTAGGGCTGTTAGGCCTCCAGTAGGGGTGACTTACCTATACCTCATGCAGTATATGGGGGCATGGCACAACTCTGTACCATGTTGACTCTTCGGCTTTCTCTGCACCAAGACACGCAGCCTGCAATGGCAATTTGTGTAGTTTTGGCGAGGGGTCTCTGGGGTGGCACAATTGGCGCTGCAGCCCTAGAGGATGCTCTTCACTCCCATGCCATAAGTACCAGAGGTGCCCTGTACTAACGACTTATAGGGGTTACTGAAGTTGTGCCAATCATGGTACAGGTTTGATTAAGAGATCTGGCAGTAGGAGCCTGGTTAGCAGGGACCCTGTGCACTTACAGTTCGAAATTACATAATGCATTAAGCAAAAAGTGGGGGCTAACCATGTCAAAAGAGGCACTTTCCTATATTAAGTTTCTTATTTGGATGACCAGGCATGCCTGGTTCTTGCTGCCTCATGCTTCCAAGCCCTTCTGGTTCTCGCAGGAGGTGAAAGGCACTGACCTCCTCTTTGGCCTCTTCGAGGATTCCAACATCTCTTCCTTCTTTGATTAGTTCGGGGACTTTGACAACAACAAGTATGAAGTTGAGTCCCAGAGCTTAACCGCTAAGTGGCCTACTCTGTCATCATCTTCATCTTCATCTCCTTCTACGGAAACCTCCTGGTCTGTCAAGTAATATAGGCACATCTGTGTCTTATGTGCAATATCCTATTAGGAAATCACAATTTAGCGATTTCCTGAATTGCGATTTCATAATAGCGATTGTGACTCCGTAAGAATCACTATTAGGAAATCGTAATTTATGTACATTTCAATTTGAGATTTTCCAAATAGGAATTTCTTCTGATACGCTATTTAGGAATCAGAAATGTGACATTTTGTACATATGGGCCTACGTTTTTCTCCCAACAGGACTAGCTTTTCCATCCTCAGCATGCTTGGACAATGACCTCTGCTGAGGTGATATGGCGACAACAAATACACATCTGGATGTACTGTGTCAGCTGTAGAGGAGAGTAACATCTCTGCTAAGTGCAGGAAATACTGCTTGGTAAATGCGTTCCAGATATGGTGGCCAACTGTTCCACGTTTTGCACGTTTGCAGCTCCTTTCCCACTGCCCACACAGAGAGACATTGGGATGGCCTTCGTCCAGCATTTTTGGTTTCCTACCAATTTCAACGCTTTAATAGGGAAACCAACTTTTACTCTTTCAGCCCTTCAGTCCTTTATGAGTTGGGACATAGGTACCTGCCAGTGGTTAGGAGGGAGGAACTTTAGCGGTGTGCTGCACCTTGCAGCTTCAGGGGTAGGTTCAGCTATTGAGATGCAATTCCAGCCACACTGAAAACATCCCTGAATGAGTGATTAAAAACCATGCTATGTAACTGTCCTGGGTGCATTCCCTTGGTGTTTATTTCTTCCAATGAACCCCTTAGCTGTTGGGCATCTTCAGCCCCCGCCCCATCGCAAGTGCAGAGCCCTTTTTTAGATATTTGGGGGCGTTTTTGCGTAGGCCTCCATAATCATTTTTTCTAAAAAAGGTTTCCACACCAAATTTTCATCCTTTTTTGCAAACATCTTGGGGATTCAAAAGGGTTTGTTGATTCCCCTGAAGAAAATAGGCAAAATATAGCATGAGGCCCTCCTCATTAAGTTGGAATTGTACTGCCCCTATGCATGCTCTGAGGCATCTGTCTGAATGGTAAACTCCTGGGAGAAATCAAGGGCCTTGTACACAGAAGCTGTGCGCATGGCTTGCTTCAGGGAATCAAATGCAGTTTGGCATGCCTCTGTACTAACCACATTTCTGGGCTGCTTTTTTGAAGTTAGCTATGTCAAAGGGGCAACAATGGTGCCATATCCCTTGACAAAGATCCTATAATACCCGGTGAGGACCAAGAATGCTCTAACCTCAGTCTGGGTTTTAGTGGCCAGCCGAGCCTATGATGTTGTCTATCTTAACCTGAAGGTGTTGCACCTTTCCCCTGCCAACAAGGTGACCCAAGTAGATCACCACAGACCCCTGTCCTAACTGGCATCTATTTGCCTTGATAGTCAGGCCTGCCTGTTGCAGAGCCTGAAGCACTTCCTGGAGGTGAAAAAGGTGGTACTTCCAGCTGCTACTGAAGACAGCTGTGTCATCCAGATAAGCAGCAGAGAAGGCCTCCATGACAGTAAGGAACTGGTTCACCAACCTCTTGAAGGTGGCAGGGACATTGTTTAATCTAAAGGGCATCATCCAAAACTAGTAGTGGTCCTCTGGAGTGGAGAAGGCTGATCTCTCCTTTGCTCCATCTGTTAGGGCGATCTCCTAGTACCCTGATGTAAGATCAAAGGTACTGAGATACTGGACAGACCAGTCAGCTCATCTGTCTGGGGGCGTGGGGTGAGCATCGGTCTTGGTTGCACAATTTAGATCTCTGTAATCCACACAGAACCTCAGTTCAGGTGTGGTGCCTGCTGGGGCAGCTCTTGGTACCAGAACCACAAAACAGGACCAGGGGCTACAGGAGGGTTCTGTCATTAATGCTGAACCTCACCTTAACTGACAACCTGTAAGGATTTATTCATAACAGGGAGGTTGTCCTCCGTGTCTACATCATGGGTATGCAGGCGCGTAGTCCCACAGATAAGGGAGAACAGAGAAGAGTATTGCCTCAACACTTGGTGGTAGTTTCTCTGTTGTTCAGGAAGTGGGGGAAATAATTACTCCTTCCACAGACCGATCATTCTCTTTGGGGTCCAAGATGACAGGGAGAGGTTTACTCTTCTCTTCCTTTTCTCCATAAGTCACCAACAGCATGATGAGATCAGACCACTCAAAGTGTGGTTTAAGGCGATTTACATGCAGCACCCTGTGGAGTTGCCTAGGGTCTTAAGGTCCATCAGGTATGTGCCCTCACCCTTTCTTTCAATCACCTCATATGGCCCACTCCAGCCGTCCTTGAGGGGCCTGGGCTCTACCGGCTCTATCAGCCAACACGTTTTGACAAGGTTAAAATTCCCAGTGGTGGAATTTATGTCACACCACTCCTTCATAACTTCCTCGCTAGCTTCAAGGTTACTGGAAGCTTGCTTCCAAAACTTAGCCACCTGGCCTCTGAAGGCCGGCATGTGGCTCACTACATCCTGGGGTACCTTCCTAGGAGCATGCTTCCACCCTTCTTTTACCAGAATCAGAGGTCTGAGAATGGGTGCCAATACAGCAGCTCAAATGGGATGAAACCTGCTCCTCTATGTGGCTTCTCTCTGTAAACAAAAAACAGGCATGGTAAGCGGATGTCCCACTTTTGCCTCAGGCAGGCCTCTGATCTTGGCATTCAGGGTCTTGTTGAATCTCTCAACAAGTCTATTGGTTTTTGGATGGAAAGGGGTGGAGAATCTGTCTGCTACCCCACACTCCTTCCACATTGACTGTGTATAAGCAGACATGAAGTTTGTGCCCCTGTCAGATACAACTTCCTTGTGGAAACCCACTCGGGTAAAATAAACCATCATGGCTTTGCAACTGTGGGTCAGTAGTAGTCCTCTGAGGGATTACCTCTGCATACCTAGTGGCAAG
This sequence comes from Lissotriton helveticus, assembly GCF_964261635.1. Classification (NCBI taxonomy): domain Eukaryota; kingdom Metazoa; phylum Chordata; class Amphibia; order Caudata; family Salamandridae; genus Lissotriton; species Lissotriton helveticus. The sequence continues at coordinate 639,645,320 of NC_136071.1, read as the reverse complement.
ATCCACCAGAACCGTGTTGCTTGATGCAGTCTGGGTATCCATTGACTCTACAATGTTGATGCCCACCCTCTGAAAGGGGTTTCTAACGACAGGCGAGGTATTAAATAGAGGCTTTAATACTCTGCCCTTTCTTCCCGCTGGCATGGCGGGTCACACAAGCTCAACAGATTGCATCTGAGGACTGTTGATCCTAGGCCAATAGAAATGGGGGACACCCCTTGCAAAGGTCTTGTCTTGGCCTAAGTGTCCTGCCAGGGGAATCTTGTGAGCCAGCTCCAGAAGGTCCTGAGGCATTGGAGGACCACCATGGCCCTTGATGTCTCATGCCCAGGAGCCTCAGGCTCACTGTAGAGGAGGTTGTCCTCCCAGTAAATATGGTGACTACCAGAGGCATCACCTGCTGCTTGGGCTTCAAAATTTGCTTATGCCCACAAGGGTTGGGCACTCCATGCGTGCCCTACAGAACTCCTTCTTGGTGGGCCCTCCTTCCACATGCCATCCAGCAAGCTCAGGCATGTTCCCAAGGGAAGCAATATCCTCCTCAATTGGATCCGGGGTGGCCACCGCAGGTTCACCATCCTTCACACTGGAGGTAAATTTAGGGGATGGTTTACTTTGCCCTCAGCCTTTCCCCTTCTTAGCAGCTGGCTGGGCTGTTGTTCCAGGCTCCAGCCATTCCTGACTTTCTTCCCATTCAGCCATGGACCTTGCTGCAGCACAGATCCACTCAGGTAACCCTAACATCGCCACATGAGCCTTGAGCTCCACTTCCTTTTGGGTAGTGTGCTCCAGGTAATTACCTAATAGTCCACAGTCATGGCAGGGCTCACCGAAACTTTCAGAAGACCAGAATCTCCCTTACTTAAAAGAAACCAGGGCTACAAGATAGTGACCCTCTCTGTTGTCAGCCACCACAACTTGGTGGAATGCGTTAGGAATTGCCTGCTCTTGGGAAACCAGCTGACTCCTTACCACAAGCATACTTAACTCCTGTATTCCTCAGAGTCTCAACACTTTTCCCATTGATTGTGGCCCATTGCCTACACTTTGTAGCATTTGCGGGCACATGGATCTTAGGGACCATCTCAATGTCACCCAGGGACACTAGGGTAATCCCTGTAATCCCCCCCGCCCATTACCTGAAACAAACTCCTACCCGGCTCTAAGCCAGCCATCCCTCAAATCTTACCTCCAGTGGGAGGTGGTGTTGTTTTTGGATACTTGAAATGCCCTTTGTAGTGTCCGTACTTGTAGCACTAATAGCACTTGATGGGCTTCGACTGCTGAGCTTTGTCAGGGTAAGCTTTCGTCTGGTGGCCAGATTGGGAATGTGAACAGTCCCTTTTCCCTGGGAGTTGTTTTGTGGATCCTCAGAGAACTCAGTCTTTTTATCTTCCCCACTCTTAATGGTTTGGACCCTGACCACCCTTTTGGTAGTACCCCCCAGGTACCTTTTTGGACACTCTGATGCTGACCCTGAGGTCCGCCTTCTCAGCAAGATTCCTGGCATCAGTAAGTTTGCTATTAAGCAAGTGCTGGCCAAGCTCTGGAAAACAATTATCAAGAATGTGCTCCTTCAAAACAAGTTGTACAACCCTTCATAATCATTTACTTTACTGCCCCTCATGAATCCCTACAGTTCCTTACCAACATAGTCCAGAAAATCCACCCATGTTTGTGTAGAGAGTTTGTGACTAGTCCTGAACCATTGCCTGTACTCCTCAGGTGTCAACTCGAATCTAACAAAAATGGTCTTCATGAAAGTGTAGTTGGTCTGGTCCCCCACCTCTCGTGTAAGGAGTGTGTCCCTCTCCACCGAGGGCATGTGCTGCCAAAGACTATCCTCCCAGAACTCCTCTACCACCGTGTACACTTTCAAAGCCACTTCATAGATATAAACACACATATATAATAATTAATATATATATTTGCATACATCTACTTATAAAAAAGTTGTAAAACAAATAATTTAAATTTATATTACAACTTAAAAATAACATGAAAACAAATAAGTATATCCATACTAATATTATAAAGAGAGAGCCCAAACCTTTGAGGCGGGTAATCTCAGTAACCACAGCACCAATCACAACACCCAATACAGCGTTGGAAAGGGCAGTTGCAGCAGAAGGACATAGGCTATGCAGACAGATAAAAAAAATTATACAAAAATTGCAAAAAACTACATCATCCAGAAGGGCGAGGGCCAAAATAACATCAAACAGGAAATGATGTAATAATGTGACTCACTATATTGAGACTGAGAGCCTGGAGCCAAATTGATTGTGAACAAGGGATATGCTATCCCAAAATGCGTAGATTTGTGCCTGCCTGCTTGAGAAACTCCATGCTGTGAGGATTAAATAAAAAAGCACATAAGTGAAGACAAACACGAGTTCGTCCCGTTTTTTTCCCAGCTGGGGGAATTGGTTGTGGATTTAAATGCAGCGTGGTTCTGCCGCGGGGATTTACGAACCGGCGAGAGAGCGCTGCAAATTCTGGCGAAAAGAAACCGAGGGGTATCAATATATATATATATATATATATATATTACCTACTGGCGGTCGCCAGTAGGTATATATAGTTAGGATTTTTTCTCTATGGGTTTTTTGAAAATTCTATGTCTAATAACTTTGGCGTTTGTGGACGGAATTGGCTGAAATTTTCAGGAAAATGGCACATTTTGTTTCTGAGCAGCCCTTGAAAATTTGGGGGGGGTTCGTCCAGTGGGGGCGGAGAAAAAAGGGGGGTCCCAAAACGTGTTTTTAACATTGAGTTTTCCATAGGGCGGTTGGCCTCACTTTTAGCCCGAACGGCTGAATGGATTTGCACGAAACTTGGCAAAATTGTAGGGACTGGTAGCCCGATGTGCCTTTTGTAGGTCTCAATATATGTGCTCCAGTGGATTTTGAGAAATTAACGTTTAAAAAAAGATATATATCTGTAACAGCGGACCGGTTAGCGCTCTGGTTCGCGGACTTTTTGCGCAACGGAGCTTTGTGAAGCGAAGCTGATTGGTTCTCCGGCGTCTGTCAACATTCCAAACAGTCCGTAGCGGCCGCCATCTTGTCTCTCGGTAGGATCGAGAGACAAGAGGAGGTCAAAACAAAGGGGGAAATAACTATAAGGGGGCATAGTAGATCCTCGCTGACCCCCTAGGTTTGATGTGGAGGTTTTAAAAGGGCCCCGCGGGGCAAAAAAAAATAATAAAAATAATAATTGAACGGCTGAATGGATTTGCACGAAACTTGGCAAAATATTAGGGACTGGTAGCCCGATGTGCCTTTGCTAGGTCTCAATATATGTGCTCCAGTGGATTTTGAGAAATTAACGTTCAAAAAAAGATATATATCTGTAACAGCGCTCCGCTTCGCGTAACGGAGGTTTGCGAAGCTGATTGGTCATTCTGTCACTGGGCTATAGTTGGGCTACATCTGGCTGATATTTGGGCTACATTTGTTTTTTTGTGTGTCTGGCGGCCATCTTTGGGCTACATTGGGCTACATTGGGCTTCATTGGGCTACATTCGGCTAATTAGCAAATAGCTCATCGCAAACTAGGAATGGTAAAGAATCGCTATTTATTCCTTAAAGTTCGCTATTTAGGAAATGCAAATAACTTTGATGATACATATGGCGGTTCATCTCTAACAAGATAAGAAGCATAGGGATAGATTTATGATGACTGGCGCATCACCAGGGATGTGTTAGTCATTCTGTGCCGCTGTTCCGTCACCTATGGTGTGCTGCATTTACAATGCGGCGCATCATGGGGCAAAAACAGCACAGATGCGTGATGTATCTGTGCCGTAAAGGTGGCGCATTGCTGGAGTTGTATCGCAAGTGTGATGAAGGTCCAGCAAGGGTCGGGGGTGCCCCTGTCGCAGGGTTTCTGTTCTCACACAGAACTGTGGACAGAGGATTGGAACCTCGGCGAATTAGGGTGTCCCAAAACTCACGTTAGTAATCAAAAACTATTTAGCAAGCTAGGTACAGTGTCACATTGGATATAACAAACTCTCAATGTTTAGACAATCCAGAATATGAACTTATAGTACCTCAGGATACGTGGAACTCATGAACAGTCGGTCGTTATATATTTCTTAGAAACCAGAACATGGAGTTAAGAAGAACACATGTGTATTTGAAATGTTTATTTACTAATGCCGTCTTCTCAGGCGTAGTACCTTAGATAATAAAAGTACACATATTATCAGTAGCAAAATTACCAGCATAGTTACTAGTACATAAAAAGTGAATGGTGATAGTATGTTAACATGCTGTAAATGAATAAGAGTTAGCAACACTTATAAGCAGCCGCGGGCCGTGGAGGGAGTTACGGTGAGGCAGGGAGGCGGGGAGGGGGAGAAGCAGGGTGGAGAATACAAGTACACATATTATCAGTAGCAAAATTACCAGCATAGTTACTAGTACATAAAAAGCGAATGGTGACAGTATGTTAACATGCTGTAAATGAATAAGAGTTAGCAACACTTATAAGCAGCCGCGGGCCGTGGAGGGAGTTACGGTGGGGCAGGGAGGCGGGGAGGGGGAGGGGCAAGGTAGAGAGGGCTCCACCCTGCTTCTCCCCCTCCCCGCCTCCCTGCCTCACCGTAACTCCCTCCACGGCCCGCGGCTGCTTATATCTCACCCTCCCTAATACACATATTATATTATTTGCTAAGAAGGTCTCTTTGTGTTGGTTTAGGGCGTGCCCATACTTTAGTGTCTTAGATTTGAAGGAATCACATCAGCATACACCAGCTCTCTCTTCATGTGAACCGCATCAACTGTTGTGTATGTGTGTTCGGCAAAGCAATATAAAACCCGCCTCATGCCCAGAATTGGCAGAAGTTGCACTTATGTTATGAGTATGAAGTCGTGGAGATCAGACCTCATAACAATTCTGTATCGTGTTGTTCTTGAAACTTTAGCACTCGCTGTACAGATATAGTTTAACAAGTAAAGCAGATAGTAGACCAATAACATATTATTCTCATGTAAACCACGATGAACTACTAGGTGGAAAGCTAAAGCAACAACTAAATGTCGTGTGCAGAAGTTGCAAAAAAGGAAAAATGGCGTTTAAACCGGTAATGAGCCCATGCTAACTTAACACGGTGTAAAGATATCCAGGACCTAGATGACACCTCCTCATGATCCGGAAACGAACTGAATAAGATAATAGAAGTGCCATCTCATGAGAGCAGATTGCAAGTTTATATGTGGACGGTCCGCAAGGTAAAGCATTAAAAACTAGGAAAATTCAATGCTAAAGAAAAATAAAACAGCCAAGTACTTTATCGAGTCTTAAGCCAATAGGCAAGGTAAATAATAAAAACTTGACAAATAAGTCAATGAATTGTCAATGAAATGCTAGTACTCAGCATATGAAACATGAAAAAGGTCTATGACATAACTGTGTATGCAAAATAAGCTGCAACAGCCTCCAACAGGAAGTCACCGTCTTCATCCGAAAACAGTTCAGCCATCCAATTTAAAAGCGGAAAAGAACATACGTGCTCTCCCAGCACCGGATCCTCTATCACCATCAGAGAACAGCTCGGTGGGTTTTCAAGAAAGCTGTGTTCCAAGAAAGACTGTGCTGCCGCCAGTAAATTCCAGGGACCAAGTAGTCCATGCATCAATGCCACAGCCATAATCCTTTCGCCAGGACAAATCAACTCGTGAGTAATGATAGGAGTCATCAGCTGATTAAAGTCGACGTCAGGAGAAACCGGTCCGCAGAGACACAAATCAATGGCCCAATCGAAATCACAGGTCAGGCAGTGAAATACAGGCTGGACACAGGTGAAGTAGGAGAACCGAAAAGATAATCCATATGCCGTGCTTAATATCGCCAACGGCATTGTGCCATAATATTCTAGCATGCGATTGCGGAACAGTGTCAGCAGCTGCAGGGTCGGAGGTTGCATAGGAGGGACATCCATATTTAAAAATGTAAAAAAGCACAAGAGCGTCCGCTGGTAATGCAAGTAAAAATGCAATCCACGAACCAGAGTGGAGAAAATGGAATGAAAGGGAGCAGGGATGACTCCAAAGATTTTCTCAAATGAAGTCACGAGACCACTGGTAACAACTTTAAAAAAGTGTGCCAGGGATTTTGTGGAGGATGCGTTAAAGATAGTCGGAAACATGTTGCTGAAATTGAAAGGCAAACCTGTGTACGGGTGTTCGCTATGTGAAGTACGAAAGTTTCACGGGCCGAACTCAAGGCCACCTCTCTCTGAGACAAAAGAGCTCTTATTCTTGTCATGCCGTTGAAACGTGTCCCAAGGTTGGTATTTGTGGCCAGATTGAAAACTCCCTATGTTCATGTGTGGGAGGAAATAGAACATTTCTGCAGCAAATAACCCGTTCACTTACTGTTACGATAAAAGGAATACTTTTAATTAACTCAGAACAATCTTCATTATTGAGCATCAAATAACTACCATTTTCCAACAACTTGAACGTGGGGATGATAGCAGGAACTGGCGTGCCTTGCAACACGCAAGCCATATTTGGTCGGTGTTTGTTGCATGAATCGTGTAACTGTATGTGCCTACACATTAGTGAATGATCTGGCGTCTCAGTGCATTCCTCTCCATTCAGATAAACTTCTTGATCATCTTTGAAACATCTGTATGTGTATGGAAGCGACCAGACCTCATGAACAAAAGCACTACCTAAAGGTTCATAAAGACCTATTGGTATATATTTCATACAATTTGAAAACTTATATAAAGCAAAAGGCAGCGTTATTAAACCGTGGATAAGGCATGTTGCCAAAAAACCCGCAATCCTCTGCTGATGATGTCACTGAGCATGTCATGAATGATGTAATATGTGACATCATCAGTAGTGGATTATGGGTAATAGTATCTCTAGTTTACTCCCCTATAGCTGTCTTTCTTTTAACATAAGTGTGTGTTTCCTTCCCTTATACTTACTGTTTTTGGTTCGCTTCCAGTTCGCGTACCAGCGAGCGAACTAGGAAGCGAACTAAGAGAAATAGAGGTTGGCACAGTTCCAAATATTGTACCAATTTTTTAATAACGGGGAGGTAGTTCTGAAAAGAACTTTTTTTTTTTATTTTTCTGAACATTTTTTTACTGTAAGCTTCCCGATTCGCGAAGCGGGAACGAAGAAAAAAAAATATTTAAAAAAATAATTATTCATAAACATATAAAATATATTTTTGGATTTAAAGAAGAATAAATTTTACAGCTACAGATATTAGCTGTTAAAAAACCAATGAAATTCACTGAAAAAACCATAGGTTATAGACCATATATAGTTAGGAATTAGCATTTACAAAACCTTGAAAATTCACTGAAAAAACCATAGGTTATAGACCATATATAGTTAGGAATTAGCATTTACAAAACCTTATTTTACTCACACAAAACCATTGAAATTCCATATATAGTTAGTTGCACTAACTATATATCGCGCACCCGCAATCCACTGCTGATGATGTCACATATTACATCATTCATGACATGGTCAGTGACATCACTGATGACATCACTGATGACATCTCAAATGACATCACTGATGACATCACTGATGACATCTCATTTGACATCAATGACCACATCACTGATGATATCATTCATGTGACAATACAATGCATCTCCTCACATTTTAATATAACCTCTGTTTCACCCAGTGTTAAAAAGAGAGTATAATTTTTGAAACCATTGACACACCAATACTAGTTACTACATACGCACTCACTGATTGCTACGTCTACACACACCTTCACTCATTCACCCATACAATCATTCATACATACAATCACTCATCTTTACAACACTATCATATGCACTCATACACCTATACAGACACTCACAGTCTGCCACTCATCCATGGAGTTACTCACACACCTAGTCAGTCCTGTAAAGAATCAATGACACTTCCATTTTCTTGTCTATACAGTTAAACATAGAGCACCTTACATTTTCAAACATATACTAACACATACTTACCTTCTTATACAATCATTGATACAAGTACAGATTGATCTGCACAGAGTCACACACCTCCCAGCTAGCCACACACACACTCAGTCTCCCATACAAATACTTGGGCAATCAATCAATAACCCATATAGTTACTCATATAGCTACTGATCAACACATGCAGCAGTTTACAGAACAACAGACATAATGATGCACAAATTAAGACAGTTTAGTCACTAACCCATGCAGTCAGTGAGACACATTTAATCACTCACTCATACAGTCAGTCATGCACCTACTAAATCCTTCGTCCAGACACTTACACATCCACTCATTCTTCAATATGTAAGACATATTTAAACTTTATAGAAACAAAAAATCACTGGATGTTGTTATCAGTGATGTCATCAGTGATGTCATTTGAGATGTCATCAGTGATGTCATCAGTGATGTCACTGACCATGTCATGAATGATGTAATATGTGACATCATCAGCAGTGGATTGCGGGTGCGCGATATATAGTTAGTGCAACTAACTATATATGGAATTTCAATGGTTTTGTGTGAGTAAAATAAGGTTTTGTAAATGCTAATTCCTAACTATATATGGTCTATAACCTATGGTTTTTTCAGTGAATATATATATATATATATATATATATATATATATATAATATCCATACTAATATTATAAAGAGAGAACTCAAACCTTTGAGGCGGGTAATCTCAGTAACCACAGCACCAATCACAACACCTAATACAGCTTTGGAAAGGGCAGTTGCAGTAGAAGGACATAGGCTATGCAGACGGCCACCATATACATTTAAAAGGTAAAAGAACCGTGCCAGCAAAGTAGTCCCTTGTGGGCGTGTCTGCATTCTCCTGTTGGCATGTGCTGGGGGCGTGACAAACGTTGGGGGCGTGTGGTACGTTCCGCCCTTCATGCCATGTGAGTCGTAATTGCGCCGCATCAAGGGGCACGCTGGGGGTGTGACACGCTGGGGCCGTGACAAACGCTGTGGGCATGTGTCCGCGCTGTGGGCGTGTGTCCGCCATTCATGCCATGTGACGCGCCAATTATGCAATTGCACCGCATCAAGGGGCACTCTGGGGGCGTGACAAACGCTGGGGGTGTGTGCTAAGTTCCGCACTTCATGCCATCTGGGTCATAGATTAATCAGATCGTCTGCTGTGGCCGTGTGTTGGGGGCGTCACAAAGGCGTTCACCTCGAAGCGTGGTAAGTAACCATTCGCAAGACTCCCTTGGGGGACTGCCCGTTGTCTAACTCACACAGGGGGTGCCGAATGCAGTGTGTGCCTTGGCCTGGGTGCGTTTGAAAGGGCCGAAACCAGTGCGTCTAAAAAGCACTCGGGCCGAAGAGCGTCGGATTGGGTCATAAAAAAATAAGAACAGCGGGAAACAATCATTCAAGACGGTCGCCGCTGGCCCTCAAGCGGGGGCACACGCGACTGAGCGTGTCTGCGGGGACAATTACTGCAGCCTCTCATGCGCACTGTTACTGAACTATGACATTAAACCAAATTACACCCGCCTGCTAACATCAGCCAGGGCTGTAGCCGGACTCAGGCGGCGGATCACTACACTAATTACATGCGCCTGCTAACATGAACCAGGGCTGCAGCTGGGCCTCAAGCGGGGGGACACGCGAATTACCGTATCTGAATACACACATTACACACATTCTATTTCATACCCGGACAACGTCGGGACGGGCTGCTAGTATATACATAAACCATTAACATGTAGGGGCTGATTATGATGCGGCCTAGAAAGGCTCCAACCGTCGGTTTAATTTCTGACCGCCGCATTTCAATGCTGTCAGTCTGAACTTAAATCGACCGGTCATTCCAGCTGGCTTCTGACGGGCTCAAGGAGCCTGTCATCCAGTCAGAGGCCGGCCCGTAATCCCAAAGGGTGGCTCCTAGTAGGGCCCCATTGCCTCAGCAGCCTCCAGTTAGGGGCCAAGGGGACACCTATGGTGGCCCCTTTTCATCCCTGCACTATGCGGAAGGCATCCTGCGGTGCCTTCCACACAGTGCAGGGAGGAACACAGGCTCCCCTTCCTCTATGGGGGTCTGTGTTATGGCTGGTATATGGGAGTATGCGACCAAACACTGTTCTGATCAGGTGGTCCGGCCACTGGCCAGAGGTCGGTCAGTCCTATTTCTGAGATGATGTCTGGCGGACGTAAGTCTGCTCGACAACATAATAGGCGACAAAATCTTTAAAAAACAAACCATTCTCATTAAATAAAAAATAAAACACAATTTTTTGCATTTAGTCAATATTTGTAATCCAAAGTAAATAAAAAAATGCATACCTGTTGAAAAATAAAATAAAAATATATTTAATATTAAAAAAATTAAAAATATAACCATATTACAATGCTAAATACATATCACAAATACATACAAATATTATCATAAATTAAATAAAAAAAGAATTTTCAAACAAATAAATATTTCTATTTGGGGGGGCGTGGCCAACAGCATAGCCGGGTAAGACGTGCCTTTCTGAAACTGCGGAGCTGAGGGATCCGCTGAATCCTGTCGGCGGTGTGCAGAAAGTAGCTGCAGAAGAGCTGGTAGCGCGAAACCCCTCCACCAAGATGGCGGCCGGACAAGTCCCTGCGGACGAGAGTGACTCTTCCCCGGAATCGGAGCCTGTTGCCAGCAGTGCTCCCGCCTACCTGAGGCTCGCGGGGAAAGGACTGCCGGCGGCGGCGCCCCCCCCCCCCTGTGGAGTCTGGCCGAGAGTGCCGGGAGCGGACTGTGGCTTCGGGTGCTGAGAGGGCGCCTAGCTATAACCAAGCGCCTTGCCTGGGCCCTGCATCGGGCCGTGCGGAGACCGCGGGGGGCGCTGCCGAGGAGTTGGTCGAGACCCGCGGACCAGGGGAGACGGAGGGGCCGGGACGCCCGGTGGAGTCTGCCGGTTGGGCCCTCCTCGACCGGGGAGGTGCCACTGTCTGAGGCACTGGGAGCTGCTGCCGTGGGATACGGCGCGGGCCGGATGGGGCTCCGCCGAGGACCGGGCCTTCGGAGACTGGGAGCTATGATATTGGAGGACCTGCCGAGCACCAGCACACGGCGGTGAGTGACCGGCAGCCGGCGCCCATTCGCGGACTGCATCCCTGGCTGTAATCCCCACGCGCAGCCACTGGGAACACCGGCCTGGGGCCGCACTGATCAAGCAGGGCGACCAGGTGGTGGGCACGCTTGAGGAGACATCCCCCCCGCGCAGAGAGCTCGCTGCACTCCAGAGTCCGTCGTGCGGCGGTGACCGCGACCTTGGGGCCCCAGCCCTATCTGCCTTCACCTCTCCCCCCTTCCCCCCGGCGAGGCCCGCAGACCCGGAGAGCGTCCAACTGTACGGTGAGCACCACAGGGGACGAATTGAGTGGCGCCAGTCATGGGGGCTTCCTGAGAGCCCCCACCAACGACTACCAAGTGAGTGTGAATAAACATTGACCCCACAGGGTGTGCCCCACTAAAGCCATAAGGACAGGAGTACTCGGTGGACTTCCTCATAGCTACAAACTCAGTCTGTGATCCTGCTCTCGGCCATGAGATCTGACGAATGGTGTGACCCGACCGCATACTGCGGCCTAAACAGACGGGACGCACGATCATCGTCGCGGTTCCTCAACCTTTCCGCCCACACTTACTCCTCCGCGGAAGCCAACCGGGCTAGCATAGATAAGACAGTACTACTGACCAGTGTTGGGAGGCGAGATGGGGAAACGAGATCCGGTAGCAAAATCTGCACGACAGGAAACCATTGATAACTACGCCATGGCCCGTACACAGAAGGAGGCGATCCCGACGGCGCCCGCCGTGCGCACCGACACCGCCATGCTGCTGGAGGCGATGCAAGCCTCTAGGACAGACATACAGGACTCTAGAGCAGCATAGGAAGTCAAAATAGGCGAGGTGGGCTCAGAGGTCCTGCTGCTGCGCCAAGACTTTCGGAATCTAAAGGAGAGGGTGACGACGGAGGAGACCCGTATTGGTGAAGCAGAGGATTCCCTCACCACCCTCCAAAAAGACATGGCGGAACTCCAAGCATCACACAGGCAACTGCTGTGGAGGGTGGACGATGCGGAAAACAGGGCGAGACACAACAACCTGCGCTTCGTGGGTTTTAGAGAGGGCATTGAGGGGACGAATGTGGCGGCCTCCTACACTCCTGGCTAACGCCAACCTTCCCACAGGCCATATTCTCGAACTGTTTCGTCATCGAAAGGGCACACAGGGCTCTGCTGGTGAAGCCGCCGGAGGGAGCGCGACCGCGACCGATCATCGCACGCTTTCTTAATTTTGCAGACAGAGACCTCATACTGAGAGAAGCTAGAAAAAAGGGTGAAATTCGACTGGACAACGCGAACATCATGATCTTCCCGTATTACAGCCAAGAGGTACACAAACAAAGACGCTCCTATAGCTCAGTGAAAGCAAAATTGCAAGATCTACACATATCATACATGCTGCTCTTCCCTTTCAAAGGCAAGACGCACTTTTTCAACCAACCGGAGGAGGCTTGGCACTGGTTAGAGGAACGCCCGCTGTTGCGGGAGGCCGAGGAGGAAGGACGCAGGATACGGTCTGAAATGGCGGCTGTCAGTTTCCGGAGGAGCCCTCCTAAGACCCAAAGGTCCCAGGCGCCGCGGTCCAGAAGGCACTCGCATACAACTCCGTATCCTGATCCCTCCATGTCGGGACGTGGGGGACAGAATCTAACAACGCCAGCAGAGAAAGCAGCGGCACGGGGAGCCAGGTTCAGTTGCCTGGTGAACCACACTGGCTCGGAGGCGGACGACGACCTAGGTGGCCGTACATCGGATGGAGAAGAACTGACGGAACCATCCTTACATCCTCTAGTCACAGCAATCCGAGAGCTGGAGCAGGGAGCGTCCGGCACACCAGAAGATCGGGACATTGAGACACAAGATTCACATTCCTGATGAAGGATGGAACTGATATCCGGACCAGCAGCTCATCGCTACGGGGGCACGCAAGTTGCAAGTTACAAGCACATACCCCCTTTCCTTTGACACGTCCCACTTTTGTTTGCTTATTGGTTCCTCTATCTGTTTGCTCTGTACGGGGAGCTCTGAGCTTTCACTAGCTTGATAGTCAGGGTACGGAGAACTCTGTGGGCTGTTCAGATAGAGCCTTAAGGATAGCTTAGTTGGGGTTCTTTATTGGGAGGGCGACAGACCTTTACCTCCTGAAAGTCCAGTAGGTTACTTGTTACACTGATGGGATGGAAGGGGGGAAAGGTGGGGAGGGGGAGGGTGGGGTTTAGGGTTTTTGCAAAGTTCAGTTGGGGAGGGGTTGGTTGGGGGGAGGGGGAAACAGTCAGAATAATGCAGTCATGTGCCTCAGTGCTCCACACTATGGGCCAGATGTAGGAGAGGAAATACCGGTCGGTAACGGCCGAATAAGGCCGTTAACGACCGGTATTTAGGAATCGGCATGTAGGGGCCAGCATTTTACAGATTCGGTAAAATTACCGAATCGGTAAATTTACCGAATCTGTAAAATACCGAATCGGTAATTTTACCGATTCGGTAATTCCACATGTAGGTGACACTCCTGAGAGTGCCACAGGCCCTTTAGAGTCGGTATGTTGCCACCCAATCCTATTGGGTGGTAAAATACCGAATGCAGGTGTGCATGCACATCTGTGCATGCACACCTGTGCCATGTGACACACAGACATGCCCTTAGGGCATGTCTGTTTGCCACATGGCACACATGCCTGTATTTGGGGTGCTAGAGGGTGTCAAAGTGACACCCCCTGCACCCTTGCAGGATTCGGTATTTACCGATTCGGTAAATACCGAATCGTATTGCCCATTGATTCCTATGGGCTTCAAGGCCCATAGGAATCAATGGGCAATACCGATTCGGTATTTACCGAATCGGTAAATACCGAATCTTACCGATTCGGTAAATGTGAGAAGAAAATTACCTACATCTGACTACTTCTATTTTACTGATTCATAAATACCGAATCGGTAAAATTCGGTATTTATGAATCGGTAAAATAGAATTACCTACATCTGGCCCTATACGTCTACACCAGAGACCGACCACGCGGAAGTATTTACACCTTGAATGGCGACTGATGTAGCTGCGTTACCTACAGACCACAGGTGAGTTAGTGTCCTGACTTGGAATGTGAACGGGCTGGGTAATAAGATTAAAAGAGGTCTGGTGAACTCCTACCTTAAAACACTAGACCCGGATATAACTCTCCTGCAGGAAACCCATCTGAAAGGAACTAACTGTGCCTTCATAGCCAGGGGTCGCCACAAAGTTCTGGCTCATGCGGGCTACACGACTCATTCGAGAGGGGTAGCTATCATTATAAAGAAAACCACCCCATTCTGTACTACACGCACCTGGATAGACCCTCTGGGGACGTATGCTGGGGTCCAGGGGACATGGAATAGACGCACATACACGATCATCTCAGTATATGCACCACCTAAGTTACAGGCAAACACGCTCAAGACTCTAGCTAACATACTCCTAGATACGGCTGACACCATTCAAATCGTAGGAGGAGATTTCAATGACGTAATGGACATAGGGAAGGACCGGTCAGGGATAGCGTCTAGGGGAGGGAGTCGGACCCCCCTATCCCAACTGATTGCCAACATAGGACTCACGGATGTCTGGAGATGGTTGCACCCCAATCAGACGGTCTACTCATACTGTCCGGGCGCACATAAGGTATTCTCGAGATTAGACTATATATTCATGTCTAGACAGTACTTGACGGTAGACGACACTGCGGACTATAATGCGAGGGGAATCTCCGACCATTCCCCACTGTTAGTAAGAATGGAACGGACTCGGGGTAATGGGGGGGCCTCCTGGCGCCTTGCAGCTTGGGATCTTCAAAACGCGACTATCCTGAGAGGCTTGAGAGCAGATGTACAGGTCTATGTTACTGAAAATGAGGGAACAGTCGATTCGGGGGTGACCTTCTGGGAAGCCCTGAAGTCGGTACTGCGGGATAGGGTACAGAGTAGACTGGGGGAGGAAAGGAGAAAACTCCAATCAGAGGTAACTGTACTGGAACAGACTATCCTGGGCCTAGAGAGAGAATACCAGAGTTCGAAAAATGCTGAGACTCTTAGAAGACTGATTGATAATCAGAAACACTATAGCGAACTGGTGACTATTGAGGCTAAAACTCAATCCCTAGCCACCCTCCATCGCCTCTATGACGTGGGGGACAAGTCAGGTAAACTACTAGCGTGGCTAAGTAAAAAGGAGCACGCAACTAGATGGGTGGATCACATTAGAGATGCAGATGGGATGCTTGTTAGTTCTGATGCACAAATTGCTGAGACATTTGCTACACACTATGAACTCTTCTACGCAGCCAGGGACCTGGGGACATGTGAGGAAGCTCTACAATACATGGCGCAGACGGACCTGCCCCTGTTGTCTCCAGAGGCCCTTCAGGCGCTGGAGGCTGACATTACAGTGGATGACATATCTGGAGCCCTAGCCAGATTGCGACCAGGTAAAACACCGGTACCGAACGGTTTCCCGGCTGAGTTTTTTAAGCGTACGGCGGACCTTTTGGTTCGCCATCTGAAGGGTCTCTTCGTGGGGGCTTACCAGGAGGGGAGACTCCCTCCAGACCTCTCCCTGGCGACAATTGCCCCAATACATAAAGAGGGAAAACCGCGAGAGGATTGTGCGTCCTATCGCCCCATTTCCCTCCTGAACACGGAGGTGAAACTCCTGGCGACTATCTTGATCCCAGACCTTATACATCTGGATCAAACGGGTTTTCTGCCAGACAGAGCCACTAGACTGAACCTTAGACGTACCCACAATTGGCTGCAGGAAGTGCGGGGAAGAGAAGAACCACATTGGTTTCTCTCCCTTGACGCTGAGAAAGCCTTCGATGCGGTTCATTGGCCGTTTCTCGAGGGTGTTTTGCAAAAGTTTGGATTCGGCCCTAGGTTCCAGAGGTGGGTCCAGCTCCTCTACACCGCACCAAGAGCCAGAGTGAGGGTGAATGGGAGGCTGTCTCGTGAATTCCAGATCCAGAGAGGGACCCGTCAGGGATGCCCTTTGTCCCCCCTCCTCTTTGCACTCACTATTGAGATACTGGCAGCTAGGATCCGACAGAATGTAGACATCCCCGGTTTCAGAAGAGCTGACACGGACCCCGCACAAGAGAAAATATCCCTTTACGCGGATGATATACTCTTGTATATTACAAACCCGGAGACCACTGTTCCGGAGCTTTTCTGGGAATTAGAGCGATATGGTAGGCACGCGGGATACACAATAAACTGGCACAAATCGATCTTGTATGACCCCGGGAGACGAGGCCACTGGGTGACACTGCCAGGGCAACTACTAACAACGGTGGAGGGTTTCCAGTATCTCGGGATATACATCATCCCTGATAGGGTACTATCGTTCCAAAAAAACGTGGAGCGAATTATACTGAACTCCACTGCAGATATGAACCGCTGGAGACAGCTCCCACTTACACTTCTAGGTCAAGATGATTATCCTACCCAAGTATTTATATGCCCTACAGAACGAATACTATCCGCTTCCGGCAACGTTGATATCCAGAATTCACGCGGATCTGAGGGCTTTTCTCTGGTTGGGTAAGCAACCTAGAGTAGTGTTGACTACTCTCCAGAGACACCAATACAGTGGGGGGATCTCACTCCCTAACCTGGAAGCCTACTTCTGGGCGGAACACATGGCACCGATTAACGATTGGCTACATGCCCCGGCAGATCATCCCACTTATGCCCTAGAAAGACTTAAAATGTCATCGCAAAATTTACTATACTATCTTTATGGGGGTACTAGATGGGAACCGCTCCTCCCAGCGACCGTTATTACGTTACTTGCATGGACTAAGGCTACAAAACGCATGGGATGGGAGAAGAAACCCACCCGGCAGACACCGATATGGCACTGCAAGTGGTTAACAGAACTATATAAACTAAAAGGCTTCCAAAGATGGGACGACATAGGCATCTCCACCATAGGGGACGTGATCGCCAAGGGGGAACTGAAATCCTTTTTGGCCCTGAAGACGGAATTTGGGCTTCATCACTCACAGCTCTTCAAATACACGCAGCTGCGACATGCTTGCCGGGCCCAAAAGATCCAACTAAGCGGCATCCCAGAGTATACACCTCTGGAGGGACGGCTCTTGCAGGAACGTATCCAGGGGAAGGCGGTCTCCCTCACATATAAAACCTTAACTAACAACATGCTAGGTGATCTGGCGAAGCTTAGACAGACATGGGAAACAGAGGTAGGAGACATGGATGACTTAGATGGGGACATAGTACTAATGCATCCCCGGGAGGTAGCAATTAAGTCTAGGCTGCGCCTTACTTAATTTAATGTGCTTCACAGAACCTATTACGATAGGGTGCGACTCCATAGAATGGGGAAAATAGAGGACACAAAATGCCTTAGATGTCGCCTAGATGACGGGGACTTTTATCACATTATATGGACATGCGACTTGATACAAAATTATTGGACCCATGTCTTCACAGAACTGAGGGAGGTCTTGGGGGTCCCGCTCCAACAGGAGCCCAAGCTGGCAGTACTGGGTATGACCAACGACGTGGACCTACCGCGCCCCTCCTAGCCTTCCTGGTACTGGCACTGGTGGTAGCGAAGAGACATAGCGAAGCACTGGGCACCACCGGAATCGCCGGGATTAGAGGAATGGAGAAGAGGGTTGGACCTTTACATGGCAGCCGAGAGAGTGACTTATAAAGCTAGGGGTGCCCGAAGAAATTCCATAGGGTCTGAACCAAGTGGCGGCACTACCATGGATTGGATGGGGGGTTATGAGGGAGGGGATTTAAGTATCTGGTTGCACGACCACGAGAGCACCTCCAGAAAGACTTTGGGTGGGATACTAAGAGATTGTTGCACTTTAAATTTATGGACATTGAACCAGTGTGTTACGAACTGTGACAGAGATTTATAACTTTGGGGAGGGTGGGTGTGGGAGCAGAGGTATATGTACTGCTAATCACATGACTGTAATGTTGAGTTATGATAAAATGCAAATAAAAATATTTATAAAAATAAATATATATATATTTCTATTTAGAAATTATTTATTAACAAAAACATTATTTATTACATACATCTTGTTTAGTTACTTTCCACCCTATAACACCACAAAACTCACAACCTGCACCTAAAAAATATTTACACTATTAATATAAATATTCATCAACAAACTAATTTTCAATAATTAAATATTATTCATTATAATTAATGTACTTCTTACAATTAACCACCAAAACACACAGCACACTCATAACATTTAACAAAAAAGTATTTACACAACAAAATTAATTTACTTTTCATCCCATACCCTTACAAAACCCACAACCCACATCTAAAATTAAAAAAAATAATTTCATTCCACAATTAACATAATTAATTATCAGTTAAACAAATATTATTAATTAACAAACCATTTGTATTCATTAAAATTAATTAACTTCCCACCGTTTAACCCCATAATCCCCACAACCCGCACCTAAAATTGAAACTTAAAACAAATGAATTACACAATTAAAATCAATTTTCAATTACATGATTAATAGTATTTAACAACTAATTATAAATTAATTAAAATGTATTTACTCCCCACCCTTTACCCCTATAAAGCCAATTAATTAAACAATGACCTAATTAATTAACAATTAATGAATTAATATTGATCCTCAACTAATTATTAATTGATTAAAAATAAATTACTTCCCATCCTTTACCTCTATAAACCCCACAACCTGCACCTTAAAAAAACGTAATTACACAATAAACACAATTACTTATCAATGAATTAATTAATATTTCTTGAGAATTCATTATTAATTGATTAAAAATAAATTACTTCTCACTCTTTACTCCTGTAATCCCACAAGTCACACCTAAAACAAATTACACAATTATCATAATTATCAATTAATTAATTAATATTAATTAACAACTACTTATTAATTATTTGCAAATAAATTACTTCCTACCCTTTACCCCATAAACCCCACAGACCCACACATACAATTTACCCCAAAATAATTAAAAGCACAACTAACACACTTAAATATCAATGAAACAAATATTATTAAATACAAAATAATAATTTATTATGATTAAATTGCTACCCATCCTATTCTCCTATAAACCCACAAACCGCTACAGAACTAAAACACACAAAATATAATTAGATTACAGTTATTAACTACTAAACATTTAACACATATACTAACAAACATAAACAATACTTATACAAAGAAATACATCATTTACATTTAAAATATATCCTAAAATACATAACACTAATTAACAAACAATATTTTAAACAACTATATTTTTTGCAAATGAATGAATGTCTGCTATATTTTAAAAATCGATATTACTTACCCTAAAATCGATATTCTTGACATCGATATTATTGCTGACAATATTTCAGACTCATTATTTTGGCATGGAGAATTTTTTTTCTCTCGGTATTCTGTCTAAATGCCCCTCACCGCTGATCATCAATATTAGAAATGGAATTCCTTGTTGGCTGAGGTTTGCACCAAGGCCGGGCAGGTACCACCACTCTAGACAGGGTAAGCTAGATACACAATAAGATAACCTGTGCTTACCCTCTGGTAGCTTGGCACATAGCAGTCAGGCTTAATTACAAAGGCAATGTGTGAAGTATTTGGGCAACACATTCAGAGAGTAACATAATTAATATACCATTAAAATACTTCACACAGGTTTAGAGAAATAGAGAATATTTATATTTGCAAAATGAGAGCAGAACTACAAAAATCCAATCCGTAGATGTCGAGATATGACTTTTGAAAGATTAAATGCAAAAATAGAGCTTAGAAGTCACTAGCTGTCAAAAGGTTACATGAGGTCGTAAGCAACCAGTGCAAATTCAAAGTTCACACAACCCGTGATCAACGGCAGACCATCTACAGGATCCAGACAGGTCCAGCTGAAGAAATACCTCAAATGGGGCTTTTGTCGACGTTGGGCTGCGCAAAGGGTGTCCCATGTCGCGTTGAGCTCCGTTGAAGTGAATGCACTGCATCGTTGTCGAGCTACGCAGACTGTGGAACCACTGTCACTGAGCTTTCCTCTGCATTGGCATTGAAGGGCAATGCTGCGTAATTTTTAATGCAGTCCATGCAATGAGTAGGTTTTTTTATGACAGCAGCGGCTGGGCCCACTTCTGAGGCCCAAAATTCGGAGTGGGCACCTAATACAATGTAGGACTCACAGAAGGCAGAGTCCAGCAGCACCAGCAGAATTGTAGGAAGTCTTTTGTGGCCTTGAGAAAACAGAAAACAGTAGGCAAGCCAGCAAGCTCTTGGAGATCACTTGGAGGGGAGGCAGAGTCCTTCCAGCAGAGGCAGGTAGTTGCATGGAGCAGCAGGGAGCAGCAGGCAGCAGGGGAAGAAACAGAAACGTATTCCAGTCTTTTAAGCAGCACAGCAGTCCTTCTGACAGAGTTTCAGTCCAAGATTCAGAAGTGTCTGATTTTAGGGGTTCAGAGACCCAGTACTTATACTCAAAAGTGCCTTTGATGTAGGGGGTGATTTCACAAGATGTCTCAGAAGTGCACAAGGACCACTTTCAACCCAGTCCTGTCTGCCAATGCTACCTGTGTGCGTGTGTGGGGAGGGGGGGTAAATCAGTGCTTTGTGTGTGGACAGGACACTACCTATTGAAGTCTAAGTGTTAGCCACTCCCATTCCTCCCTGCCCACGAAGACTTATCACAATGGAGATGAGTGCAGATGAGTGCTCAGAATGCAGATGACTCTCACCTTCTTGTGTTTGTGGCTGTCTAGAGGGAATGCACAAAGTGTAGCTGTTACCCAAGCCAGATATGTATTGGAGACAGGCTGTCAGACACACAGAGCAGTAAGTACAGATAAATGTTCACTTTCTAAAAGTGGCATTTTTAAAACAGTAATGTGAAAACCAACTTCATCAGTAATTAGGATTTATCATTACCAGTCCAAACATACAAAACATGAAAATGATACTCCTCTTTGATCAGTAATTACATCTTAAAAGTGTATTAAGGAATTTCCAATGCTGGACTATGAGAGCCTCACACTATGAGAGCCTCACATCAGTGAAAAATGGAATAGGCTGTTTATCACAACGAGAACAGGCAAAGCATAAAAGTACATGTCCTACCATTAACTTACATAGCACCTTGCCTTAGGGTTACTTAGGTCCTACTTTAGGGGTGACTTAAATGTAATAAAAAAACACTTGGCAAGTAGTTTAAATTGCCAAGTCGCGGTGGCAGTAAACTGCACACACAGTGACTGTGAGACAAGTTTGAAAGGCTATTTCGGTGGGGGCACAATTAGTGCTGCATGCCTACTAGTACCATTTGAAGCACAGGCCCTGGGTATATAGTATACCCCTTTACAAGGGACAGACCAGAACATCAAATATGCCAATTAGGTACATACCAATGTCATGATGTTTACGGGAGAAGCATGTTCACTTTAGCACTGCTTAGCAGTGGTAAAATGCTTGGAGTCCTAAGGCCAACAGAATGAATCTGCAAAACATGGAGGCAAAAGGCAAAGGTCCCAAATCACAAAGGTAAACTGAGACGAATGTCTAACTTTACGACTTTCGGTATTCATTAAGGGCATTTACAAGTAGCAAAGTTAGATTTTTGTCTCAGTTTCCCTTAAGTTTTGGTCATAAGTCTAACAGAGACCAATACTTAAGTTAAACTGAGACAAAAGTCTAACGTTACCATTTGTAAATTCCCTTTGTGAATACCGACTTTTGGCTCAGTCTACCTTTGTGAATCAGGCACAAAAGATATAGAGGAAGACCACCCTAAGGATGGCGTGTCTAACAGGAAACCTAGCCAACCTGTACATTTTTAAAAACTAGACACCTAGGGGTATGTAGGGTGGACTGACTTGTGTGGCTCTCACCATGCTTTTTACCCAGAACCCATTCCAAAGCTCGAACTTTCACTAAAAAACACATTTTCCTCACATTTCTGTGATGGAAAGTTCTGAAATCTGTGGGGGCCACAAAAGTCCTTTCACCCAGCATTCGCCCAAGTCTCCCAATATTAATTATATCCAACTTATGTGGGTAGATCTAGTGGCAGGAAACGTCCCAAAACGCAACATGGATGCAGCACATATTTCCACTGAAAACTAACCCCTGTTTGTTAATGTGGGTAGTTCAGGTGCATCTAAGGAAATCTAGCCAACCTGTACAATTTTGAAAACTAGACACCGAGGGTTTTCCCGGGAGGGCTAACTTGCGTGACTCTCACCACTTGTTTTACCCAGAGGAGTCACAATATTTCTTCTACCTGATATTCCCCCACATCACCCGATCAGAACTGTACCTCACATTTGTGGGTAGACCTAGTGCCTGCGAAAGGAAATGATAAAAAATGCAACAGGAACGCATTACATTTTTCCACCAAATACTGACCCTTTTTTTCAATGTGGGTAGCTCTAGATTTTGGACCATTGCTCAGCGAGAACCTAGGGAAACCTAGCCAACCTGTAATTTTTTTTTAAATGAGACACCTCGGGTTATCCAGGGAGGGTTGACTTGTGTGGCTCTCACTATGCTTTATTATCTAGAATCCCTTGCTAACCTCAAACTTTGACTAAAAAAACAAATTTTCCTCACATTTCTGTGGTGGAAATTTCTGGAATCTGCAGGGAGCCACAAATTTCCTCCCACCTGGCAAAAAAAGATATTATTAATAAAAACAAAATAAACATTTATTGAGTACACATTCTTTAACACTGTAATATCCACAATACACACCTAAAAATATTTACACAATTAACATTCTTCATTAATAATGAAGTATGTTAATTTAAACTAATGAACAACTAATTAATAACTCATCAATAAAAAAATAAGTTATTTCCCAACCTTCCCACCTCTAAACACCACAACACACACCTAAAAAGAATTACACAATTACCATAATTACCTGGCAATTAATTAAAGTTAATTAACAACTAATTATTAAATAATTAATAACAAATTAATTTACAAATTTAGCACAGTAACATCTCAATTAAACAAATATTTATAAATACAAATTATTCAATAAATGTAATATCATTAAATTACTTCCCACCCTATTCCCCCACAACCAGATACAAAACTAAAAACGCAAAATTCAAATAAAAAAATAATAACTCTTAAAAATAATCAATACATTTTATTTAATTAAATTACTTCCCACCCTATTCCACTATAAACCCAAAGCTTGCTACGGAACTAAAAACGCAAAATTCAAATAAAAAAATGAATAACTACTAAAATGTTAACACATATAATAAACATACAAACTATTCGTATACAAAAAACATACATCACACACATATAAAATATATACTAAAATGCATAATATTAATAAAAAATCAATATTTTTAACAACTAAGGGGGTGATTATTATGGCGGGCGGAACGCCATCCCAACTTGATTTGCCACGGCGGAAGACTTTCTGCCGCTTTTCTGCTGGTCGGCAATCGTTACGATTGTTGGCTGTGCGGAACTGGGGCATAATATGGTGGCGGTGCCCCGAAGGCACCGCCATCCATATTATGATGCCTGGTTGAGAAGGCCTTTGGAAAGGCTGGTGGGGAATAGCTTTGGGGGCCTGTTGCGGGCCCCCGGGGTAGTGGGGGGGTGGGGGGCTGCACTTGGGCGGTACCTATGGGACCCCTCTGCATTCCCATGCACAAGGTGGCAGGCACCACGCAGTGCCTGCCACGTTGTGCATGGTAATCTACAACATGTCAATTCGGCATAGTGGTGGGTGCTGGTGTAAGCTGTACGTGCCGCAATGTCAAATATGCAGACTGCGACTGCCAGGGTGGCGGTCGCATCCTAATCAGTGGTGCGGGATCACTGCACGTATGGCAGGCGGTCCCAGAAGACTTCATTCTGCCCGCCATCCTAATGGGCCCCTATATTTTTGCAAAGGATATTAAACACTTTGATATTTTTTAAATTGTTATTCCTTACTTAAAATCGATATTCTTGACCACGAGAATTTGTCTGTTGATATTCCTGACACACAATAGTTTTTGACACGATATTTATGCAATTCGATATTTTTTACTCGATATTCGGTCTCTGCACCCCACCCAAGACCTCTGCAACAAGCTTGGCTCCTACTTCCACCTGAAAATCAAGGCCTTCTACAAAAACTTCAGTGAACAGACTCCAGAAACAAACCTTTGCTCCAGCAATGACAGCCAGTCCATCATCACCCCGCCTGGACCCCGGTCACCACCGAAGATACCACCACGACCATGAAGAGCATACACTCAGAAGACCCCACAGACCCCTGCCCAACGCACATCTTCCACAAAGCTGCTGCCGCCATAGAGACCGAGCTACGACACACCATCAATGCCACCTTCGGATCCAGCACCTTCCCCAGTGACTGGAAACGTGCCGAAGTCAAGCTCCTCCTCAAGAAATCCTCTGCAGACTGGACGGACCTGAAAAACTACCAACCCATCTTTCTCCTTCCCTTCAAAGCCAAAGTTACAGAGAAGATCATCAACGCCCAGCTGATGAACTTCAGCAAAGAGAACACCATCCTTGACTCTTCCCAATCCAGATTTCACAGTAACCACAGCACTGAGACCTCCCTCCACGCCGCCACAGATGACATCTGCATGCTCCTCGACCAAGGACACAGGGCACCCCTCATCCTACTAGACCTCTCCGCAGCCTTTGACACCGTTTCCCACCACACTCTCGCAGCCAGACTCCACGACGCCGGCATACAGGGCATCGCCCTTCAGTGGCTCCACTCCTTCCTTGCCAGCTGAACCCAAAGGATCAGACTACTGCCTTTCCTCTCCGAACCCACAGAGATCAACTGCGTAGAACCCCAAGGATTGTCTCTCAGCCCCACGCTCTTCAACATCTACATGGCCCCCCTCACCACCATTGTCAGACAGCATGGACTCAGCATAGTGTCCTCCACCGATGACACCCAGCTCATCCTCTTCCTCACGAAGGACCCCAAAGCCATCAGACTCAGCTTCCAGGAAGGAATTAAAGAAGTCGCAGCTTGGATGAGCAACAGCTGTCTGAAGCTAAACTTGGAAAAGACAGAAGTCCTCATCCTTGGACCCACCCCCTCAGCTTGGGACAACACCTGGTGGTCCACTGCCCTCGACAACCCCCCACCCTCATGGACCACGCCCAGAACCTCGGCATCATGCTCGACTCCTCCCACACTATGACCCCCCAGATCAACGCAGTTGCCTCCACCTGTTTCAACACCCTCCGCATCCTTCGCAAGACCTTCAAGTGGATCCCCCCAAAGCCAGAAAGACCCACACACTCATAACAAGCAGACTGGACTACGGAAACACCCTTTACACTGGAAACAACAAATCCCTGCTACACAAACTACATACCATCCAGAACACCGCGGCCAGACTTGTCCTTGGCATCCTGCGACATGAGCACATCACCCACTCCACTCCACTGGCTACCCGTTGAGAAGAGAGTAACCTTCAAGATACTCACACACGCCTACAAATCTCTCCACAACACCGGACCCAAATACCTCAACAAAAGAGTCTCCTTCCACGCACCCAAATGAATCCTCCACTCTGCCCACCTTGCCCTAGCAGAAACCCTGCGCATCCGCAGGACCAGAGGTGGTGGAAGAGCCTTCTCTTACGTTGCGGCTAAAGCCTGGAACAAGCTCCCAAACAACATCAGACGCTCCCCTACTCTGCACACCTTCAGGAAGAGCCTCAAGATCTGGCTTTTCAGCTGACTCAGAGCTGCACCCCCTTGACCCCATCACCTTGAGACCCTCACAGGAGTAACACGCTTCACAGTTCCCTGATTGATTGATTGATTGATTGATTGAGAGTGGACCTTATTCATCACATCTAATAATCACAAAACCTTAACAAACACCCAGACATAAACTTGTAATACAGCATCATATGCAGACATCATGCCATCCTATAAACCTTCCTCCATAACAAAACAAAAACCCAAACACATAATATTAACAAATTAAATAAAGATAAAACCCTAGAAGTAACAAAAGCTTCAACTTTACGAATAGAATTAAAATGCCTGGAAAATGAATAATATATAGACCCAAAACAATACATCTGAAAACCTTTACTCATAAATACAGTAATCCCTCACTGTCCCTCATAATCCACAGTTTATTTTAATATACCCCTGCTTAAGAGACTTCATCTGACCACCTCTCACCAAATTATCTAACCAGGAGTCCAAAAGATCATTGAAATCCCCTGCCGCAACGCTCCAAGGGATCTAATTCCACCAATAATTGCTAATAAAGGGAAATCATTTCCAATATTTGCAACATAAAAGCCTGCCCACCTTGAGACAGAACCGTAAATACCCTCTCCCCATAGGACAGAAAGACTTTCTTCGATCTGAAGACCTGATGTGACGATGTGACTGACAGCAGTGTTGAACACCCCATTTCTCAAAGCTCTGCTATGAGATTATGGGGCATATTTACTAGAAAATTATGCAGCGGTGTGCTGCAGGCCATCTTGCTGGTCTGTGACATTAGGAAAGTGCAGGGATGGGTTGATTTTCTGGCAGTACGAGGCATCCCTGTGCTTTCCACTGTGCTGGCACACGATTGTCGCGTAGCACCAACACAAGCACCCTTGCACCATGGTGCGTTGAAAAGATTATTATTTATGTGCAAGAAGGGACACCTTACTGCACAAAAACAATCATTGATGGTGTTTTCCGCTTTCTATGTGTGCAGCAGAATGCAGTACACATAGAAATATCAGACAATTAGGAAAAATAATGGTATTTTTCCTTGTTGCACTATTATAAATGCCTCCCCTGGGGATGCATTAGAATCTGACACTTCCCCCCCAGCCACTTTACATTCTATCCTATAAAATGTAAATGCCCCCAAACTGTTTTTCTTATTGTAAAGTCATGACTGCACCAACATTGTGTCTGGCACCTGAATTCTAAAGCTTAACTTGGCGTAGCAAGGGTGGAGTCCACCCCGGGCAGCATGAGTTTTGAGGGCAGTGCCTCACCACACCCCTCCTCTCCCTTCCGCTCTTACCTTGGGCATCGCAGGAATCGGCATCACCCCCCTCCCAGACACAGCGCCGGATTGGTAACGCGAGCACTCGGGCAATGCCCGAGGGGCCAGTGTCCAGTTCCAGATGAGGGCTGCTTTTTTGAGCAGCCTGGGGGCCCGATTTGGGCGGTTTCTGCATTGTTCGATGCCGCCAGTGGCCCAGTGGGTGCCTGAGTGGCCTTTCTGGAGGTAGATGGGCGTCCATTCCCTCCCTTTTATCAACTGCAGAGGTGTCGCTCCCTTTCTCTGGCTGGCCCGGCCCATTGTTGTATGCATATAATACAATTTCGCAGAACAGTGGGGCATATTATCAACAACTGGCGATATTTATCGCTAAATAGGCTTAGCGACATTATTTTTATCGCCGACCATCCCCGGATTTTATCGCAGAGATAACGTGCTATTAGCAGCGTTTATCTCTGAAGTGATAACATTTCCGGCGATAGCTGGGAAATGCGTGAATATCGCTGTAAATCCAGCGATATTCAGGCATTATCGCTAACAGGGACTTAGCTTGAATATCCACCTCCCATTGGATATACAGGCTAAGAACTGGTCTGAGCAAATATTTCCATCGCTACGCCTGCGTACACTTTGATAATAGGCGATAGCGATGTTAGCAACTGCTTTCAGTCGCTAACAGGTTGGTTACGCCCACTTTGCATGTCATTAGCGATAAATATCGCTGACATGCAAAGCGGCCCCAAACCGCTCGCTATCTATCGCCTTCAAGCGACAGCTTGCTAATAGGGCCATAGAATTATCACTGCTTCAGCCGCTAAAGCGGCGATAATCTCTTATCACCCGCCTTGATAATATGACCCAGTGTTTTGCGGAAAGGCAATAGGCAAATGTGGGCCACATTTTTTTTGAGCGTGCCCCGGACTATTTTTAATCCCAATCCAACGGTGTCCAGACACCCCACTCGGCGGTAAATGCTGGGGCCTATCTACGCCACTGGTAGGCTTGTTTATTCCATTATAAAAACAAATCCCAGAATTCACATGAAAGAATTGGTCTGGGGCGCCTGGCAGCCATGATAACCTGACCTTGTGTAATGAAAGAGTTCCAATGACTTTGGTTCGAGCTCCCGCTGTATAAAACGGCAAAAAGTAAATGCATCAGTTAGTTCTATTTTCGTGACTTGCCGGACCATTCCGTTTCTCTAATAGCACATAAGCACCTTTAAATGTCTAATGTGAAATGCCAGTGACACTTTCAAAATCACAAACAAATGTTTACTGGATAAATAAAAATAAGCTGCGAAGGCCTTCTGCGTGGACTTTTTTGTGGACTGTTCATTATAGTGTTCTGTGAGCAAGCGGCAGCATCGTATTGCAAGTACAAATTGGATGTGTGAGATTGGTTCAGAATTAAACATGGTTTTGTTTAGATCTACTGAGGTAGTATTGTCTTTCCTTGATGATATTCCAGTGTAAAGGCATGTTTGTCATCAATCATGCTTGAAGTGCTGAGAGTACATTGTTTCGTTGGGCAGAGGTATGAATAGGCATAGACTGCCACCTAGTGGTCAATTAATGTCAAGCTTCTGTATTCCTCTTCCGAAACCGAACCCATTTCTGTCATCGGTTAGAGTGAATAAGCTACTGTACAACAAAACGCGTGCAATAAAGGGAATTTGTGAGCAACTAGCGCCTTTGCCACCATTCTCCCACCCACCGAGTTCATCAGATCAAGTAAAACCCACGCATTAATAATAATTATTAAATTATCTGGCAAAAGGTGCAACTCGGCCCAAACTTCGGGGCCGTGGCTATTACTTTGAATCTAAGAGGGTGGGGGGATCGAAACCATCTTCATAAGTAAGATGTGAACGACTTCTGTGGCCCTTTTACCATTGTCTTATATTGCACACTATGGATGTCATTTCTGGAGTAAAATATGACAAATGGCCCATCTAATACCTCAATGAGCCTCTAACCTAGGTGTTTCCTTGCAATACGTCATATGAGATTAAGGGTTGCCTAGATGGGCTAACTGATAGGTCACCACCCTCCGTGCCTGGTGACTCTGGGGGTAGGGTTATTACTACATCAACTAATGCAGTGTCCAAGACTAAGCCCAAGGAAAAGCCTAAAGCCAAAGCCAGGAACCATAACTTGGTATCACCTATTCCACACCTGGCGTCTGGCATCCCCTGCTGGGTCGAAAATATGGTTACAGACCTTAAGCAGGACCTTGAGGCCACAATAGCAGCACAAATAAAACCTCTGATCTCCAAACTTGATAGACTTACGTCGCTCATTAACACGAAATGGCCTAATAAAATAAATGAGCCTGGGCCTGCCCAGCTACAAGGGTCTAGAGAACCACTCCCTAACCCTCAACCCTCTGCCAAGCTCCCCAATATTGCACCCAATAAGGCAAAAATACCCCCATCCACCAAGGACCCACCTGTACTACACATGTCCCATTCAGGGAATAATTCAGTTCAATCCTCACTTCCATCCACCCCAAAGGCGGTGAGTGCTGCCTCGACCCTGCAGCAACCAGCTGCTGGTAATAAATCTACCATTTCCCAAGTGAAGGATTCCATAAGGAAACCTACGAACCCTTCAGTTTCTCACTCTACAAACAACTCTGAAGCCCCTAAGTCTAAACAGGCACGCTACAAATCAATTAGCCTGCCACCAGAAGTCTCTCCTTTTGTGGTTGTGCTGACTGCTGTTCCCCCACTGAAGGAGGGAGTCAAAGAAACATTTGTAGAGCTAAGAAACAAATGCGTTCAGTGGCTCCAATTACACAGACCCTTACCCAATAATGTGAGTGGGGAAATTCTTACTGTGCGTAGAGGGGACTGGGTGGGTAGGAGCAAGAAAACAATACCAGGGGATGTAATTACAGTTAATTTTAGGGATATAGGGGCAGCGAGTTTCATTTGTAATACACCTAACAGTGGTCCTACCACTCAAATTAAACCACTCCCCCTGTCTCATTTCCTCTCTAACCAACCAAGATCTAATCTTCATTGGTTTACTACTCCAAATAATAGAGGACCTGTATATCCCCCGCAACATGCCACTAAACACTGGCAGCAGCCACCAAATTTTCCATCTTTATTCCCGCATCATGCTGGCTTCCAGTGGCAACAACCTTTCCACTCTTTACCATCTTTTTATCAACCTGCTCAGCAGTGGCACCAATTCCTTCAGCCTCCACAACCTGCCAACCATCAGTGGCAACAGCCATGGCAGGACCCGTCTTCTTCCCTTGACCCCTCATATCCACAGTTCGCCCACCCTAATAGGTATTGTGTATTAGACGAGGTAGATTGACTTACCCCTATGGGTGGTCTAGCCACTTACTCTTCTCCCATTAAAAACATCATGGAGGATGTACTTCCAGCTGCATCTCTTTTTACATGCTTAGAGGTGTTACCTTCTATACCAATTAGGGACAGTGTAGATCCACCTAATTCTCAAACAACTGTCATTTTAGAAGGTGTTCCAACACATGGTGAGCTAAAAATCCTTAGCTGGAATCTTGCAGGGATTTCTAGGAAACTAGGTCTCCCTGAGTGGAATGCCTTGGTTGATGCCCACAAAATCTGTATATTTCAAGAGACATGGGCCACTGAACCACTGCATCGCGTTGGGTTTGTCACTTTTTTTACACCAGCAGTAAAACCCAAGGCAGGGAAGGGGCGACCATCAGGTGGGCTTATTATCTGGGTAAGCATTTTGCTTAACTGCCGGATAACTATTAAGAAGGCAGGAACCCCAGATATCCTTGGTATTTCCCTATTGGGTTCACGTGGGGGAATAACTGCTGTCTTGTACAATGTTTATGTCAGAGGAACTAAAAATGGGTGTATTTCACCAACATTAATGGAGCTTGAGGCCCAACTAGGGGAGCAGAGTGGACTTGGACATACTATAATAGCAGGGGACTTCAATTGCACATACGAGCCACTTCCCATAGAAGGAATACCTGATCTAGGAGAAGAGGATAGTAGGTGGGGTATTCCCACCCTTTCTATCCCACCCATTAAGCGCTGGACTCGTAGTGCAATTCATCTAAATGCACTAACTTTAGAGTTCGGATTAAGAGCAGTAAATGGCCGTACACGATCTGATCTGCTGGGTGCTCCTACTTTTAACAGAGTTGGTCACTCCACAAGGATCGATTATATCCTGCTGGACATGGGACTCTGCAATTTAGTTATCGATATGGTTGTTATCCCTACCATAGAGAGCGACCACAACTCACTTTCTTTATCATTAAAAGATTCTTGGTCCACTGAAGTGTTGCCAGCCCCATTGAGTTGCCCACAGGAGATTACTGTCTCCTCTTGTGGCAGGCGCCTTAAGTGGAGCAAGATTATGTGTAATATTGATAAATTATCCACTATAGATGAAGTGGTCAAAGGCACGCAAGAAGTCATTGGCTCTATTGGTCTAACTAAGGCAGCAGAGAAGGTTACCACTATCTTTGAAGCAGCCATAAAAACCATAGGGGACCTTTTCTGGGCACAAGGGTCTGCAGGGAAACCCAAATCCTTATCTAAACCTAAAGGCAGGCATGATTGGTACTCAGCACTATGTAGAAAGGCCAAATCACGCTTAATTGAGGCAGTTAAAGGGAAGTCCCTTCTGTCAATTCAAATGGCCAGAAACGAATACAAAAAGGCCCTGCGGCTAGCTAAAAGGGAATGGGAAGATGCCTACTGGCTAACCCTTAAGGAAGCAAGCATGAAAAAAGATTCCAAAAGCTTTTGGGACACTATAAGGGCACGTAACAGACCTGATAGTGATCTCTTAACTTGTAATATTCCGGGTCATGCGTGGGAGGCTCACTTTTTGAAACTCTACTCCTGCTATAACGGACCCAATGGGGGAGGGCTTGTTCTACCCTCTCCTTATATTAACTATACGCTTTACCTCAGTGACTCTGATTTTACACTAAAGGAAGTGGAATATGCAATAAGCTCTATTATTCCACAAAAGGCTGCTGGACCAGATGGCATTCCGGGGGATTTGCTAAAATCCAATAGTGCTAAATGGGGCAAACTGATTCACTCCCTCCTTGTTGCCATCACTAGGGGTGCCCCCATCCCCTCATCCTGGAAGGGGGCGGAGGTGGTCCCCATTCATAAGAAAGGCTCAAGGGAAGACCCATCCAACTATAGGCCGATCAGCTTGCTAGATATCAGCCAAAAAGTTGTCGGTAAAGTTTTCTTACTCAGAATTCTCAACTGGGTAGAAGAAAATAAAATTCTTACCGACTTCCAGGCCGGCTTTAGAGTAGGCACTGGAACGATTGAGCAAGCATTTAGGCTTATGATGGTCTATTGGAAGGTAGTAGTGATAGGCAAGGGCAGTCTTTATCTTGCATTTATCGATTTAAAGACTGCCTTTGACCTTGTCCCTAGGGACATGCTATGGAAGGTTCTGGGTGACATGGGGCTGCCACAGTACTTATTATTCCTATTGGTCAGGTTACACCAGGATAGCTTCGCCCAAGTTAGATGGGGCCCTGGAGGGGAGAAAACGGGCTGTATTCCGGTAGAGAGAGGGGTCCGCCAGGGATGTGTTCTGGCTCCCACCCTCTTCTCTTTATATATCAATGGGGTGGTCGAGCATCTTCTCAAATTTCCATCTGACGAACCATCCCTGGCTGGTGAACGCATACCGACCCTCCTCTTCGCGGATGATACGCTTTTAATCTCCAAAACCCCAATGGGACTCCAGAAACTCCTGGATAATTTCCAATCATTTTGTACTGACCGAGGCCTAGTAATAAACACCAATAAAACAAAATACCTGGTCCTCAATTCTCCAAAACATCATGTGCGTTCCCCTACCCTAAACACTGAGCATTTGGAAAGGGTAAAAGTTTTTGACTACCTTGGGATACGCCTTTCAGACAAAATGGATTGGACGCCTCATCTAGACAAAATGCTGCTGAGCCATAAAAGGATCACAGGTGCCCTTTTGAGGGAGCAACGTTCTAGCTCAACACGACCAATAGGAACAGTTCTTGAGATCTATGCAGCCAAAGGTGTCAGCTCTGCCCTTTATGGAGCGGAACTTTGGGGCTTTTCATCTACCGAAGCGCTGCAAAGGTCTGAGAACAACTTTTGCAGACAAATAATGTCCCTTCCACAAAGCACCCCACTACTTCCTTTGTTTATGGACCTTGGCTGTACCCAGATTGGAGAAATTGCGAAATTCCGTCCACTACTACTATGGGCCCGTATTTGGCGGGTAGAAGAACTCAGCGGATATGCAAAAGGTCTTAAAGAAATCATGGCATCACCGCACTGGGGCAGAATCAAATGGTTAAAAGACATGAAAATCTTACTGATTAAATTGGGCCTACTTGAGTCTTGGTTAAGTAGAACCTCACCACCAAAGCAAATACTCAAAAAGCTCTATCGGGATTGGATTTGCTCCCAAAGACATTCCAGCATGTCTCTTGGCAAGCTAACAGAGGACTTCCTGATGTTTAAAGACTACCCCAGGCGCGAACCCTATCTGGACATAATTGGGAAACCCTTTGCCCGGACTTTGTATTTTAGATTTAGAACGGGTACTTTGCCACTAAACACTTTTACTAAAAGATGGAAATCCTGTTTAGGTAAATCTGATTTATGTCCATCGTGCCTAGTCAACCCAGAGTCATTAGCGCATTTTCTGTTTGTCTGCAAGGAATATGCTAATCCAAGAAGGGTGTGGTTGAAAAACCTATGCCGTCAGCTGGGAACTAGGAGCCATGATGTGGCAATTAGGATTCTTGTTTCGGACAGTTATGTACCCTATGTGTGTGCCCTAGCCAAATTTTTATCTTGGGCTTGGGCTATCCGAGCCAAAAAGCTAAAACAATCTGTTTAATTCTTTTTAGAAAAAAATACTCTAGCAATGTTTTAACTTTTCATTATTTTAAAATTAACTGGCTATGCAATACTGAGCAACTAATTCTAGAAACTTTTTGCTTGGACCAGAGATACAGAATTCTTCTTTTTAAAAGTAAAACTTAAATTGTAATTTTTTATGCTGTTCTGCTTTTATGATAATGAATTTTTATCGAAATAAAGCTTTTTGACTTTGACTTTGATTAAGGGTTCATTCTGTTCAAGGGATTTTAGAAAATGGATGGCAAATGTTGCATTTTAATACATACTAAGCTGGTACACCTTGTGGGATTTGACATTTCTGGTTCTAATCTAGTTTTAGCGACAAATAGTGGCATGTGCTGCATTCTTAAGCGCACAGTGACAGTTGCACTCGTGTCAATCTATAAAGGCTTCAAACTCAGCTTTTACAAGATATTTGGGCATCCCTCCCAGGGGGCAATTTGGAAAATCAGTAGGCAAATGGTGCAATGTATGCACATTTTTAGTTGCTATTTTGCTCATAGTGTATCCCAGATTTACAAACACTTTGAGATGGGTTTGCATTACTTTTTTTTAACACAGGCACGATGCAAAGTATTGGGATGGTTTTTACAATCCATCCAAATTATTCTTTGCATTGGATTTTAACCCAAAATAACACAGTGCAGTACATTGCACTGCCTTGCGTTATTTTGCGCCACCCTATGCATGGGCGTTCCCGTGCATCCACCTATAGATTTGGACTCAAATACATTTCCGCAAAGAATTATAGATATGGATTTGTGGCAGAATCCTGCACCTCCAGGAGTCTGGAATAAGGGAGAGAAATAATTTGATGTGCATATCAGCATCTTTTTGTGCAGGAATTGACCCTTCACAATGGAGCACAGACCTGGCATTACCACCTAGCTGTTTGCCTTTACAGGTTCTTCTGCTTAAATGTGAGAAGTGCAAATGAAAGGATAAGTTGCTCATTGTCTTTCATTAGAAGTAGCAGTGTGAGAAAGTGTACATTTTGAATGGTCATCCCACATTTATTTGTGGACGGATGCTGATGGTTTTGATTTCTGCGCACTAGGGGGCTTATTTACAAGCCTGTTGCGACACTTTGCGTCATTTTTTACATGGGAAAAATGACGCAAAAGTGGCGCAAGTGGCTTGTAAATCTGCTCCTAGGATTCTGCTATCCAGTCTCCAGTGTAGGACCTCTGATCCCTGATGAAGGGCTAGTACCGAAATGCATTGGGATCCCTATCAAATACATAGAAAAGTCCAATAAATGTGTGATGTTCCGACAATATGAATATAAACACATCAAATTGAATACATGAAGATTTACAATTCAAGAGATTGACTACAGAATGGTTACTAATTGACTGAAGAACCCCATTAGTATATATCCTAATTGGAGTGCAAAGTGGGACGTTGTTCTTTTTCAGGACAACGAACTTGCTTTTGTGGCCCTAAAATATGATAACATTGGCTAATCACTATTTGGCATACTTAACTTTCCGGTAAGGCTTTCTTTCGTACATGGTTCAGGAAATATACCAATGGCATGGAAAGTTAAATGGAAATTGCCTGACTTCTTCTGCCTTAGCCCTGCAGACAGCCCTACCAAAGCAAAGCCTTTCTGACAGACAGGGAACCTACTTTAAATATGAAGTAAGTCACCAATCAGTAGACTTTGCAGCCCGCAAGGTAATGTGTTTAATATTTGAAAGTGAAACATCGAAAAAGGTACAGTGGGCAGCCGCGGTCCGTGCAGGTAACATCAGTGGGGTGGTGGGGCCACAATGGGGGGATTGCAAGGGACGATGTCGAGGGAAAATTAAATAAATAATTAATTTAACTCAGCATCGTCCCTCAAAATCCCACCCCAATGCAGCCCCATCGCCGTTACCTGCACCAACCGCGACTGACAGTGGGCATACTCCTGCAGTCAGTGCCACCCAAAAGCTCTTTTCAGAGAATGCCTTTTCTGTAGGACTAGCAAAAGTAGAGTCGAAATGCTAATTCTGTAACTTCGGTTTAGTAACAGAAGAGGCAAACAAGATACAGTGTAACAAATTCCCTTTTCAGTTATTAGTAACTGAAAAGGGAAACATGATAGAGGGTAACTAATTAAGGATGTTAATAAAAGCAATTTGACACAGTTCAAATAGAGAGTGAAATAATGACATGCATACTGTATCCGCAGAGATTACCTAAAGTGAACATGGGAATGGATGTTAAACAAGTAGATTAATAAAAAAAGTATGAATAAAAATATCAAATACAAGGTTGAAGGTTTGTTCGGTTAGTCTTTATCTCATTCTCTATTTGAATTGTATCAAAAGGGAAACGATACAGTGTAACTAATTACAGAAGTAAGCCAACTCATTTCGATATAACTCAAATAGAGATTAAAATAATGACATGTCTACTGTATCCACAGAAATTACTCAAAGTGACTGTGGGAATGGATGATAAATGAGTAGATTAATAACCACAATGAAAGGAAATATCAATACAATGTTGAAAGTTTGTTCGAAAGCTTGGTCGAGCACACATAGTCAGTGCACCTTGGGACTGCACTCAGGAGTACAGCAATTGGGTAAGGTATGTGACAGAGGTTAACCCAAGAAGGGCATTTAGGAAGGGTTCAGTTACTTTGCTAACTTGAAAGGTAGCAGTTGAATATTTTTACCTTTATAGTTTAGTGATAAGGGAAAGCTGGAGAAAAGAGGTCATTTGATCCCAAGATACACTTTAGCCTTAGGCTCAGTGGTGTAGGGAGCTGACGTCGGAACAAGATTAGAGTGGTTTATTGGGAGGGAACATCCCTGGGTGTGTCAAAAGCGTCCTCTAGGGGCTGAAGGACACAGCCATGTTCGATTTCTCTGAGAACTGTGCATGGAGGATAGTTTGCAACCAGTCAAGGGCGATGTGCTGGACAAGAGGGAGGGATTCCCCTTGGGAACATATTACTCAGCAGTTAGGTAGTGTCAGGAGTTACCCAATGCCACTAGTTACGTAATTGCACATCAGTGCAACAAGCCGCACCGCATCTACCAAGTTTGTCCAGCTGGAGGTTTTTAAGCTTCAAAACCGAGATTGAGGGCCTGATTTAAAATTTGACAGACAGTACTAAATCCATCAGGATGGAAGAGGACATTGAGTCTGCCATCATGATGTACTACCGTCCATCAAATTTAGAGATGTCTGCCGGCCCAGTGGTCATCTCTGTAGAATGAAAGGAACTCCATTCACAGTCATTCCTTACAATGTACAAAAATATTGGTGGACGGCCACCATCGGTGTTGACAGTCGTTCATTAAACTATTTGAATTTTTTTGTTTTTCAGAAACAAACTCCCAAAACAGGAGTTTTTTCTGAAAAACTAAAAACAGATGACCCTCACACACATGAATTGTCTCCCAGGGCATGTGGGGTCATTATTTTTTATGTCCCTCACTTCTAGGTTTTTTCTTAGAGCAAGGAACAGAAAAAAATACATTACAGCATCCACCCTAAATAAGGTGGGCAATTTAATGTCCTTCTTCCAACAAAATTAACCTATCAGGGATATTTAGGCCTGTAAATTGTCCCTAATATTAATTTATACGAGTTTCTAGACCACACATAAAACAAGTTCCAAATAGTGTACAAAATACAAAATATTTATTTTAGAACAAATCAGAATTATTTCTAAGCAATCAGCATAGGTTGCGCGCAAAAGGAGGGGTGAAAGGATACGAAGATAGAGATGTTGGGTAGTGAAAGTGTGAATGAAAGAGTAAAAGATAGTCAATTTGATATTTTACAACTACTGATAACAAAGACCAGTTACTGCAAGCCTGTCCATGTAGGATTTACATGTATTCTGTACATTTCAGTGTGCATTCAATGCAGTTTCAATGGAATGACAAATTAGTATAAAGGTACAGGTCTTGATCAATTAGAGAGCGTCGATGTTTCGACTCGACTGTGCAATGAGGAATTCAAGCCTTTGCTGCGAGTCTTCATCAGGACTGTGTAAAGCAACCTATTCCTGGAGCCAAGCCTGGCTGTCCAGGTGAGAATATCCTAAGGCCCAATGTCGCCAAGGTACATTTGTTCTGGTGTGCTGTGATTACATCACCATGTAATTAATGGCCTAGCGTCCTCTTTCCTTCGTAAGAACGCCACCGGACAGCAGCCTGCCGCTCACACGGGATGCTGGCAAGGCTAGGTTGCTTTACACAGCCCTGATGAAGACTCGCAGCAAAGGCTTGAATTCCTCATTGCACAGTCGAGTCGAAACATCAACGCTCTCTAATTGATCAAGACCTGTACCTTTATACTAATTTGTCATCTCCCACATTTCCATAAACCGTGCATAAAGTCATCTTATTTTCCCCGTTACTATATTGGCATTCCGTAATGGCCCATCTTCCAAATTTGTCAGAAATTGATCTAGTAAATTGGAGCCCCCCCCTTTCGCTAGAATAGCCACCCCTTTAGTTCTAGTGCCCTGTGTAGAGGCGATTATGAGTTGATACCCTAATGTCTTTAATAGATACTGTTGCCCCCCCTCTATATGAGTCTCCTGTAAGCAGACTATATTAGCCTCCATTGCTTGCAATCCCATTGCTACCCTCTGTCTTTTCTTTATGTCATTCAGACCACATATATTCATTGTTACAATTCTTAGCCTAGCCATCCTGTTGCTTGGTCCTTCTTCATACATTTACTATAGACATATGCTTGACACCTACTCTTCTTTTCTATATCTCTTTGCTATTGTGACTATTTTGCCCCATTCCGCCCCCTACTGTTATCCACCTTGTGTTTGTGTTTATCCTCTCTTGGTCTTCCCTCCCTCCCCCCCAGACCAACCCCCACCCTCCACCACTTTTTAAGCCACCAAGCTCAATCCTGAGCTTGTGTGATGGCCTCTGTCCAACCTCACCCACACTCCACGTCCCTCCTTCACTCCCGTCCTTACATAAAAACCAATCATGCCCAGCATAGATCTATGAGAGAAGTATACATTAGATATACATTAGATATGGAAAAGACTATTAAATTGTTATAAGGAAACTAAATCATGACAATGTCCAAGTCCAACTATTGAATTAAATCAATTGAGGTGTCCTCTAAATCCTGCAGTTTGTTAATTTTCACATATCAAGAAAGAACAAAGGACCAGGGGAAAAAAAAGAGGAAAGAAAAAAAAAAGGAAAAACTCAGAGTAAATTAGTTATTAGTTATTAGTTATTTCTTTCCGATACCTCCCGGGCCACCCTAAATAATATCTTTCAAAGCCTGTTCCGCCTGTATCTCTGAGGTGAAAAACATTCTATGACCTTGCGACACTATTTTCAGCTTTGCCGGATTTTGTAAGAAGGCAAGGGCCCCTGCATTCTGGAAAGGAGTGATCAACTGCCGTAACCCCCATCGTCTTTCCACTGTGGCATGTGCAAAGTCTGGTTTTGCGAAGAAGGCGAACCCCTCCCAGTTCCTTTTTTTGTTTGGTCGGGCCAAGTCATAGACTGCCTGTCGCAGCAAGAAATTACCAAAGAATATCAGAATGACTCTGGGAAAGGCTTGCTCCTTGCAGGGATGTTTAGGAAGTGAGAGCGGGAATCTATGCATCCTTTGTATCTCCTTATCCCAGCCCCACTGTGTTAGCTCTGGGAAGGCGTTTTTAAACAGCTTGATAATTAAAGTCTGGATATCACTTCCTTTGCTATTTTCCGGAATCCCAAGAATGCGGGGGTTGTTCCGGCATTGGCGATTTTCCGCCTCTTCAAGCTTCCACATGATATCAGTGACTGCCTTTTATTGTGACGAAACCTGGGTTTTCAGTGAGCCCACTGTGGTTTCCAGTATTTCTGTTCGGGTCTCTACCATAGTCATTCTTTCGACAATCTCCGTACATGTTTTGCCGATTTTACGCATAGATCCTTGTAACTTCTTCGCTGCCACTCGGGCGACCCTGTTCTCAGACTTGACCTCATTGGGAAAAGTGTTCAGAGATTGTAGGATTGTAGCTAATGTTGGCTCTGGTGCCTGCACGGGTTCCTTCTGTTTGCCTGTCCCTTCTAGTAAGCCCAAGACTTCGTGCCCATCTGTTGGCAGTAATTGCGCATCGGAATAGTCCCAACGGAGATCAGTTTCGTCCTCAGTATCCGTCTTCTGCGCTGGTTTCTTCCTATCAGAAGACCTTCTTTGGTTTTTTTGGGGCTTTTTGTTCAAGACCTTGTTTAAATTAATGAAACTGTGTATTTAACCTGAAAAGATCTTGCAATGATTACTTGGTAATGGCTCTTATCCTTGTCATCTAATTATAATCCATTTTCTTACAACCAAGTACACAATAAGATTCCTTTGCATATTGCTTGCAAAATCCACAAGGTAGCACATCCTCATAATAATGCTCAAGAAAAACACTGGGTTATTTCTAGGAATGCTTTTCATTGTGATGTGGGTTTCATCGCCCGAGGATGGGGTTCTTCTTTCCTTAACACGTCAGTCATCAATTCATGTGTACATGAATATGATCACTCACGTTTTAGGATATAACGCTTACTAATTACCCATCCTAACTGCCTCCCATGAGAGTAGGTCGATTTTGTTGTGTGCATACCTAGACTAGGGATAACACAATATTTTCTAACAGGCACCATACATGTAGATTGTGCATATCTATAATAATATTAATGTGTAAGTCCATAATTGCTTTTACTCTGATGACTTGAACGATTGTTCTATGCTACGTGGTTGTCATGTCACCCTACCTTACCATACCATTTGATCATTAAACAACCAAACAGAGAAATGGGTTAAGTGCTCTGGACCACCGATAGAATACCAGTCACAAACCCCTAGCAACGGAATGCTATGCTATTCTTACCAAGCAACCATTGTATCGGGCACAAAGGCTATATAATCCTGTCTCTGCCTTGAGATGGCAAAGGATCATTCACATGCCTGTGTGCCGTGCCTGTCCCAAAGACATTACCACTAATTAACCAGGAGTCCAATCACATGAGTCAAGAAAAGTTATAGACAGAAAGTTTTACCTGACTCAACAGCTCTGTGGCGTTGGAAAATATATTGGTGGTGTCCACCTAAATATTGAATCAGAAGCATCGTGTGACCATGATATTCTGGGCAGACTTTTGTGACTACAAAAATTACATTATCAAAGGAAATCGATAACAATATTAAAGGTAAGTATATATATATTTTTTTTAGTTTAATATCGAAGTTTAAAATATACCTAATAATAATATTGTCATTTATATTGTAAAGTTGGATTTATTATGTTTTATTACAATACTTGTGTCATTGTGACATATATTTGTTTTCATTTGTTATTTACATAATACTATATTATTGGTGGTTTTCTTTGGTAGAGTCTTTTTTAATTATTTGTTATTTAATGGTATTGCATGAAACTGTTTTACTATGTATTTATTTAGACATTTAATAAAGTTTTACATTATGTAATCAATTGTAATTTTTTATTGCGTTCTTTATTGGCAGATTTGGTATGGAGTGTTTAAGTAGAATACATTTACATTAATAATAGTTGATTAATTGATATATTATGTAATTTTTTATGTTAACATTTTTTACCCATATGTTTAAAAAAAAATTATTTAAAGAGGGTTTGTGTACGTTTATTTCTGAACTATAATTTATATAGTTTGTTATGGATAGTGTAGATGATTGGAGTTTGGGAGATTTTTTTTTTTTTTAAGTATACATTATTTTACCTTGTTTAATTTTGTAAACTTTTAATGTGTGTTCTCATATTTAATTATTTTATATATTTATCTTTTTGATATGCAGATATAATGAAGAATGACTGGGTAATGTTTTTGCTTAAAATATTTACATTATAATTACATAGAAATTAAAATAATGTATTTGTCATAACAGATTTTATAACTTTCCTTTTGTTTTTGTGTTATGTTGGAGTGGTAGACATATTCTAAATATTGTAATAACTCATATTTATTTATTAATAACCAAAGTTCATTTATTCTAAAAATAATACTTTAAAAAGTGGCATTTTCATAATTGTGAATCCCTTACTAATTAAAATAAGGTAACCTAATGTTATCCCATGGGAGAGGTTGACCTTGCAGTAGTGAAAAATGAATTGAAGAGTTTATCACTACTAGGACATGTCCAACTTCTTAAATACCATGCACTCTGCCCTGTAGGCTGTTAGGGCCTACCCTAAGGGTAACATATGCAATAAAACAAAGGAAGGTTTACGCCAGGTAAAAGGTTTATTTTGCCGGGTCAAAATGAGACATCTTTTAAAGGACTACTTAAGTGGATGGCGCAACATGCGCTGCAGGTCAACTAGTAGGACTTCATAAACAAGCCCTGAGTATATGTTGTACGACTTTATTAGGGACCTACAAGTAAATTAAATATTTAAATTGGGAGAAAGCCAGTTTTACCATGTTGTAGGGAGGGAGCACAAGCACTTTATCACTGGTTAGCGTGGTAAAGTGTGCACAGTCCTAAAAGTCAACAAACATGGACTCAGAAAATAAGAGAGGTGAATAGAAAACATTTGGGGGGGTTACCCTGCAGAAACAGCCAAGTTCAGCTCGATCCCTCTGTTGCCAAAGTACAGATTTGACTAATAAACAGCTTGATTGGCTTCCCTGATTAGGCAATAGAATGTTGATAAGCCCCTCTACTCAGTTGGAGTCATTTGGTACACTGAACTGACACATGGAAAACCCCTCTCCTCACTTGAAGACCCTGTCTGTGAAGCACCTAGACTTAACTTGCTCTGAGATGTGGCGCATTCGGCCCCATAGACCAGACTTCTGCCCCTAACCCAATAAAACTCTGCTTATAAGGACAGCAACCAACAGAGGCTATTGACGTCTGTCAGTATTAATAGTTCGGCTCCGGCCCATTCAGGGGGATGTATGTCACTACAACGCATGCTATTACAAAGCATGCTATTACAACGCATTTTTTACAATGCAAGTACCATTACAACGATAGTTTTTACAACGCATACCATTACAACGCAAAATAATATTAGTAATGGAAAACTACCATTACAACGAAAACAAATATAACGCATACCATTACAACGCATATAAAATCAATATATATATATTTTTAGTAAAATAACTCCTGGGACGGGATGCAGGGAAAATAGGGGTTTTGGGTGGGGAAGTGTAATAAAACATAGTAAAGAACTAAACGTAAATTAAGAGAAATAGCATGTTATTAAAAAAAATAATAATCGAGTATTAAAATAAATACTCGAGTATTAAAAAAAGCACTCAAGTATTAAACGAATTAAAAAAAATAACATCCTTTTTTAAAAAGGCACTGCAAACGAATTTAAACACATATTAATGAAAAATTTAAATATAGTAAATGCAAAAACGTAAGTATTATTAAAGAAACACTCAACCGCCATTTTAGAAAGAAAGCCTAAAATGGCTCCTACAACTCTTTTCATGAAACAAACACCAAGGCACTCAGAACAAAATGGATCACAAAACGCAAATCGAAGTTCAGAAAACACACATTTAAAGAAGTAATTTAAATTAGACGTTTTCACAGCAAATAAATCCTTAAAAAAACACATTTTAACAATGCTTTTATCAAAAATTAAGATGATACTCACAAAAACCTATAAATACCAGTAAGACACCATTTTGAATTCAGTAGTTATTCTACTACGAGAGAGAGCAGTCGCTACCAACTG
This sequence comes from Lissotriton helveticus, assembly GCF_964261635.1. Lineage (NCBI taxonomy): Eukaryota > Metazoa > Chordata > Amphibia > Caudata > Salamandridae > Lissotriton > Lissotriton helveticus. The sequence continues at coordinate 639,601,547 of NC_136071.1, read as the reverse complement.
ACCCTCTGACCTCTTGCCCTTATTAAGAACTGATGCCAAACAGATACAAGTCCTTACATACAAACAAGTAAACATAGAAATGTAAACATAGTGTATTTAAAAATAAATACTTAAATTAGTAATAAATGTAAAACATTATTATGTTTCAGATTTCTACATACTTTGCCATTACTTTTTTAAATGTTTTCAACAATTGTAAAAACTGGCAAAAGATGTAAATACGTTTATAATAAATAAATGTTTTAAAAAAATATTTTTATAGTTTCCCATGTAACAATGTTCATGTTATTTCTCATAATACAAAAATGTGAATACTATATCTGTCTTTCTAAAAAATCGTGTAATGACTAAACCAAAAAAAAATATTTAGTAAGCTAAACATTTTATCGTTTCCATTTTTACAGCTTACTGAATATTTTTGTACAACTAAACATCGCAGCATTTAAAGATTGTTAGAAAAACGACCACAAGTGATAATATCTTCATAAACAAAGGTAATCAAAACAAAATATTATTAGTTACATTGTTTTTTACATGGATGCTGTTGCTTATCTTCAAAAACTGGTAACACACGTTTAAAGTAAAAATAAATATGTTGAAAAGTTTTACATTTTTTGAAACAGTATATTAAAATATGACTAAATGTTTTTAATAAGGTAAAGTTTTTTCCAAAAACAAAGATTAGGGTTTTTCAAATAGAAAATAACATGTAAATTATCTTTCTATCCCTCAACAGAAAAAACGACAGTTTCATAAATTAAGAAACAAGCAACAAGAACATCATTAATCAAGCTTTGAAATAATCAAGAAACCAAACACCAAAGCACTAAAACAAATAAGGTAAAAAAATTACTAAATGCACAAGTAACCTTTTTTAAGTAACCTCTTTTAAACCCAAAACAGCAACCTCACCTTTAAAAACCAAAGGACACTTAAAAAAGCTTTCACTCAATTTTTTTTCAAATTGTGAAACCCAACCCAACATAAACAACCCACAAAGAAACTCAAGAAAATCTATCCACCAGCCAGATATATCCAACCAGAACACAAGTACCAAAGGTAAGTCACAAGAAATACGTTTTAAAACCATTAAATCATTAGACTTCTCATGAAAAATGATCTTTTTAGAAAACCAATGCAAATATGTATTTAAAATGAAAAATGCTGTAAAAATGATAACAATGCAACTAAATATTATGGAAACAGAAACATAAGATATTCAATAAACAGAACAATAAAGAAATAAAAAAACAATTTTTTATAGACACCAACAAAAGAATATATTAAAATAGCAGCACGAGATTTAAATGTTTATCTTTACATTCAAAACAGACCAACATTCGAAAAACAAAGCCCAGCAAAGAACATCAAAAGAAAAAACATCTTCTTGCACAGTGCCAGCAAAATAAAAATAAAAAGGTAAATATATAACAAGCAAAATAATATGTGCTCGAATAACTATTAAAACTCCAGGAAGGTGCAACAGTTGGGAAAGTGATAGATATTGTTGGGGTGTAATTTACTATTCTAACTCCAGGAAGGTGCAGCAGTAGTGAAAGTGATGGATAGTGAAGGGGATCAATTTACTATTCTAACTCCAGGAAGGTGCAGCAGTAAGGAAAGTGATGGATAGTGTAGGGGTATAATTTACTATTCTAACTCCAGGAAGGTGCAGCAGTAGGGAAATTGATGTATAGTGTAGGGGTTTAACTTACTATTCTAACTCCAGGAAGATGCAGCAGTAGGAAACATGATGGATAGTGTAGGGGTATAATTTACTATTCTAACTCCAGAAAGGTGCAGCAGTAGGGAAAGTGATGGAGAGTGAAGGAGTATAACGTACAATTCTAACGCCAGGAAGGTGCAGCAGTAGGGACATTGATGGATAGTGTAGGGGAATAATGTACTATTCTAACTCCAGAAAGGTGCAGCAGTAGGGAAAGTGATGGATAGTGTAGGGGTATAATTTACTATTCTAATTCCAGGCAGGTGCAGCATTAGGGAAAGTGGTGGATAGTGTAGGGGTATAATTTACTATCTAACTCCAGGAAGGTGCAGCAGTTGGGAAAGTGATGGATAGTGTAGGGGTATAATTTACTATTCTAACTCCAGGAAGGTGCAGCAGTAGGGAAAGTGATGGATAGTGTAGGGGTATAATTTACTATTCGAATTCCAAGAAGGTGCAGCGTTAGGGAAAGTGATGGATAGTATAGGGGTATAATTTACTATTCTAACTCCAGGAAGATGCAGCAGTAGGGAAAGTGATGGATAGTGTAGGGGTATAATTTACTATTCTAACTCCAGGAAGGTGCAGCAGTAGGGAAAGTGGTGGATAGTGTAGGGGTATAACTTACTATTCTAACTCCAGGAAGGTGCAGCAGTAGGAAAAATGATGGATAGTGTAGGGGTATAATTTACTATTTTAACTCCAGAAAGGTGCAGCAGTAGGGAAAGTGATGGATAGTGAAGGAGTATAACTTAAAATTCTAACTCCAGGAAGCTACAGCAGTAGGGAAATTGATAGTGTAGGGGAATAATTTACTCTTCTAACTCCAGAAAGGTGCAGCAGTAGGGAAGGTGATGGATAGTGTAGGGGTATAATTTACTATTCTAACTCCAGGAAGGTGCAGCAGTAGGGAAAGTGATGGATAGTGTAGGGGTATAATTTACTATTCTAACTCCAGCAAGATGCAGCAGTAGGGAAAGTGATGGATAGTGTAGGGGTATAATTTACTATTCTACCTCCAGGAAGGTGCAGCAGTAGGGAAAGTGATGGATAGTGTAGGGGTATAAGTTACTATTCTACCTCCAGGAAGGTGCAGCATAAGGAAACATGATGGATAGTGTAGGGGTATAATTTACTATTCTAACTCCAGAAAGGTGCAGCAGTAGGGAAAGTGATGGATAGTGAAGGAGTATAACTTACAATTCTAACTCCAGGAAGGTGCAGCAGTAGGGTAATTGATGGATAGTGAAGGGGAATAATTTACTATTCTAACTCCAGGAAGGTGCAGCAGTAGGGAAAGTGATGGATAGTGTAGGGGTATAATTTACTATTCTAACTCCAGGAAGGTGCAGCAGTAGGGAAAGTGATGGATAGTGTAGGGGTATAATTTACTATCTAACTCCAGGAAGGTGCAGCAGTACGTAAAGTGATGGATAGTGTAGGGGTATAATTTACTATTCTAACTCCAGGAAGGTGCAGCAGTAGGGAATGTGATGGATAGTGTAGGGGTATAATTTACTATTCTAACTCCAGGAAGATGCAGCAGTAGGGAAAGTCATGGACAGTGTAGGTGTATAATTTACTATTCTAACTCCAGGAAGGTGCAGCAGTAGGGAAAGTGATGGATAGTGCAGGGGTATAATTTACTATTCTAACTCCAGGAAGATGCAGCAGTAGGGAAAGTGATGGATAGTGTAGGGGTATAATTTACTATTCTAACTCCAGGAAGGTGCAGCAGTAGGGAAAGTGATGGATAGTGTAGGGGTATAACTTACTATTATAACTCCAGGAAGGTGCAGCAGTAGGAAACATGATGGATAGTGTAGGGGTATAATTTACTATTCTAACTCCAGAAAGGTGCAGCAGTAGGGAAAGTGATGGGTAGTGTAGGGGTATAATTTACTATTCTAACTCCAGGAAGGTGCAGCAGTAGGGAAAGTGATGGATAGTGCAGGGGTATAATTTACTATTCTAACTCCAGGAAGATGCAGCAGTAGGGAAAGTGATGGATAGTGTAGGGGTATAATTTACTATTCTAACTCCAGAAAGGTGCAGCAGTAGGGAAAGTGATGGACAGTGTAGGTGTATAACTTATTATTCTAAGTCCTGAAAGATGCAGCAGTAGTGAAAGTGATGGATAGTGTAGGAGTATAACCAACGATGGTAAGTCAAAAAATGTGTTGATATAGTGTTAGTAATTTAAAAAGAAGTGCTTGAAAGTGATAATCTAAACAATTACAATTCAAAATATTTTTCACTTTCTTTTCAAATAATGTCTACATACAAAGCTGCAGCCTACATCAAATCAAATCGTGGAAACCGTCTTTTAAAGCATGCAGGATATATATATTGTAAAGAGAGAATAAGTGAACCACGAAGACATTGGAGGTGTGTGCAATGTTACTCAAGCCATTGCAGAGGCAGAGCGGTTACTCTTGGTGAAACAGTCATAAAGACAACCGACTACAACCACTCTGCCTCTGCAATGGACATTGAGATTAGAGAAACAATTAATGAAATGAAAGAAATTGCATGCACCTCCTATGAAACTTCTGGTTCTATTTTGAGAGAGGTTGCACAGCATGTCCCCAGCCATGTAGCTAGTAGTATGCCTATAATTCCTAATCTGAGAAGAATTATCCAAAGAAAAAAGCAGGCAAGTAACACTCATGCCCCACTCCTCATACCTTTTCAGACATTCACATTCCTCCTGAACTCTCTATCACATTTGCCAATGAACCTTTCCTCCTGCATGACAAGGAAAACCCTCAAAAATGTATTCTTATCTTTAGTACACCCCGCAACCTAGTTAAATTAGAGAATAGTGAAATTTGGATGATGGATGGGACGTTTAAAAGTACGCCCCACCCATTCACCCAAATTTACACTATTCATGCTAAGATAAATAACAATGTAATTCCCTTAGTCTACAGTTTGCTACCTGATAAACAATCTGCAACCTACACTGAACTTTGGTCAGTGATTAAAACCAAAACATCTAACAAAAGTCCTAGGAAAATAATTGTTGATTTTGAATTTGCAATGATTAATACAATCACCAAAACGTACACGGATACCCAAATTCTGGGATGTTTTTTCCATTTTTCCCAGGCATTTTGGCGTAAATTACAAAAAACATCCCTGGTTGCAGATTATTCAACGGATAGCAACTACAATTTGAACTAAAAAAATTAACTGCACTTTGCTTTGTTCCTCCTGAAAGTGTTGACGAGTACTACACTGCAATTACAGAGTCAGATATTTTTTAATGAAAACGATGAAAAATTGGCACCCTTACTAAATTACTTTGAAGACACATGGATTGGACATCTAAGCAGGTCGGGTCGCAGGAGGAAGCCATGTTTCCATGTGGAGTGGTGGAACTGCTACACGAGTTGCTTAGAAGCAAAAACAAACAATGCCATAGAGGGATGGCACAACTCCTTCAACCATACAATTGGCAAACCTCGCCCCAACTTTTACCATTTTTTGGAAACTTTGAAGAAGGAGTAAAGTTTTCAAGAAATGTGAATTTTCCAAACATTAACAGGTAGTCTAAACCCACACATCTCTAAAAAATCAAAGGAGAAGTCTGAGAGACTTTTTTTTGCAACAGTTTTCGTTGTGCGTGGCTTTAGACTACCTTGATAATGTTGCTAACATACTACATTTTTAAATAATAATACTACTTAACCGAATCGGTATTTCCTATTGATTCCTATGGGCTGTGAAGCCCATAGGAATCAATGGGAAATACCGATTCGGTAATTACCGAATCAGTAAATACCGATTTCTGCAAGGGTGCAGGGGGTGTCACATTGACACCCTCTAGCACCCCAAATACAGGCATGTGTGCCATGTGGCACACATGCCTGTATTTGGGGTGCTAGAGGGTGTCAAAGGAAAATATTTTTTTAGAATTACCGAATCTGTAAAAATCGGTATTTACCGAATCGGTAAATACCGTTTTGGTATTGCCCATTGATTCCTATGGGCCTTGAAGCCCATAGGAATCAATGGGCAATACCGATTCGGTATTTACCGATTCGATAAATACCGATTTCTGCAAGGGTGCAGGGGGTGTCACTTTGACACCCGCTAGCACCCCAAATACAGGCCCGTGTTACATGTGGCACATTCAATCAATCAATCAATCACAGACATTTATATAGCGCACTACTCACCCGGAGGGTCTCAAGGCGCTGGGGGGGGTGGGGGGGGGGGGAGTGCTGCTACTGCTCGAATAGCCAGGTCTTGAGCTTCTTCCTGAAGGAGAGGTGGTCCTGGGTCAGGCGCAGGTCGGTCGGGAGGGAGTTCCAGGTCTTGGTGGCCAGGTAGGAGAAGGACCTTCCTCCTGTTGTCGTTCTTCGGATGCGGGGGACGGCGGCGAGGGCGTGGCTGGCTGAACGGAGATGTCGTTTGGGAGCGTAGAAGTTGATGCGGTTGATGAGGTAGCTCGGGCCTTGATCGTGTAGGGCTTTGTGTGCGTGGGTGAGGAGGCGGAAGGTGATTCTTTTGTTGACGGGGAGCCAATGCAGGTCTCTCAGATGTCCGGAGATGTGGCTGTGTCGTGGGATGTCGAGGATGAGTCTGGCTGAGGCGTTCTGGATCCGCTGGAGTCTCTTCTGGAGCTTGGCGGTGGTTCCGGCGTAGAGGGCATTGCCGTAGTCCAGTCAGCTGGTGACGAGGGCCTGGGTGACCGTCTTCCTGGTCTCGGTGGGGATCCACCGGAAGATCTTCCGTAGCATGCGCAGGATGTTGAAGCATGACGAGGAGACGGCGTTGACTTGTCTGGTCATGGTGAGGGAGGAGTCCAGGATGAAGCCCAGGTTGCATGCGTGGTCTGTCGGTTTGGGTGCGCTGCCCAGGGCGGGGGGCCACCAGGAGTCATCCCAGGCGGAGGGCGAGGAACCCAGGATGAGGACTTCCGTCTTGTCTGAGTTCAGTTTCAGGCGGCTGGTCGTCATCCACTCGGCTACGTCTTTCATCCCTTCGTGGAGGTTGGCTCTGGCGGCGGCGGGGTCGTTGGTCAGGGAGAGGATCAGCTGGGTGTCGTCAGCGTAGGAGATGATGTTGAGGTTGTGTTGGCGTGCGATGGCCGCGAGGGGGCTCATGTAGATGTTGAAGAGGGTGGGGCTCAGCGAGGATCCCTGAGGGACGCCGCAGATGACTTCGGTGGCCTCTGACTTGTACGGTGGTAGACGGACTTTCTGTGTTCTTCTGTCAAGGAAGGAGATGATCCATTCCAGTGCCTTCTCCCGGATTCCGACGCTGCTGAGGAACTGCACTAGGGTGCGGTGGCAGACAGTGTTGAATGCTGCGGAGAGGTCTAGGAGGATGAGGGCCGCTGTTTCTCCGTTGTCCATCAGGGTTCGGATGTCATCAGTGGCAGCGATGAGGGCGGTCTCGGTGCTGTGGTTGGCTCGGAAGCCAGACTGTGAGGGGTCGAGGGATCAATTCGTCTCGAGGAAGGCGGCCAGCTGCTTGTTGACGGTCTTCTCGATGACTTTGGCTGGAAACGGGAGGAGCGAGATGGGGTGGTAATTCTTGAGTTCGGTGGGGTCCGCTGTTGGTTTCTTTAGTAGAGCGCTGAGTTCGGCGTGCTTCCAGCTCTCCGGGAAGGTGGCGGTGTTGAAGGACATTAACATGCCCTAAGGGCATGCCTGTCTGTCACATGGCATAGGTGTGCATGCACACATGTGCATGCACACCTGGATTCGGTATTTTACCACCCAATTGAATTGGGTGGTAAAATACCGAATATGAAAGGCCTTTGGGACTCAGAAGAGTCCCACCTACATTTGGATTTACTGAATCGGTAAAATTACCGATTCGGTATTTTACAGAATCGGTAAATTTACCGATTCGGTATTTTACAGAATCGGTAAATTTACCGAATCGGTAAATTTACCAATTCTGTAAAATAAAGGCCCCTACATGCCAATTTCTAAATACCGATCGGTAACGGCCGAAATCGTCCGATACCGACCGGTATTTTGGCTCCTACATCTGGTCCATTATCTTTTCATTTTTTCATTATTATACATTTATAAATGTTTAAAAACAATTTTTTTTCAAACGGAATAAACCTTCATTTATTTTTCAAAAAATGTAATAAAAAATTAAAAATTAATCTTTCTATTCTACAATCACTTTGAAATATTTTTTTTAAACAACTTTGTTTTCTGTGTCTTTTTATATCTTTAAATGTCATTACTAAATAAATTATGTTTATTCTATTTTCAGAAATGTTTTTAATATTAACTTACCACTATTCTTCTTTCAAAGTCCACTCCAGTGTTCCGCATCCTGTTCATAATTAACTTGTTATAGAGATTCGCGTTAACTATACTGGAAGCTGTAGAAATAAATGAAGGACAATTCTTGTCATTGAAATCAATGTGAAAGCGTGGGAATTTTTTATAAATACATACTTTTCAACCTTGTAAAATGTCTTTAACTATCTCACTGCTTCTTTAATCATTTTCGTTAATTAGTAATTAAAATATTTAATTTTTTTAAATATTAATACCAAGTTATTTTTAAAAAGTATACAATTCTTTTCTCTATTATTTAAACAATTTTCATAATTGTATTTATTTTTAATTTTTCTGATTAATACCATTTCAGGCGGCTGGTCGTCATCCACTCGGCTACGTCTTTCATCCCTTCGTGGAGGTTGGCTCTGGCGGCGGCGGGGTCGTTGGTCAGGGAGAGGATCAGCTGGGTGTCGTCAGCGTAGGAGATGATGTTGAGGTTGTGTTGGCGTGCGATGGCCGCGAGGGGGCTCATGTAGATGTTGAAGAGGGTGGGGCTCAGCGAGGATCCCTGAGGGACGCCGCAGATGACTTCGGTGGCCTCTGACTTGTACGGTGGTAGACGGACTCTCTGTGTTCTTCCGTCAAGGAAGGAGATGATCCATTCCAGTGCCTTCTCCCGGATTCCGACGCTGCTGAGGCGCTGCACTAGGGTGCGGTGGCAGACAGTGTTGAATGCTGCGGAGAGGTCTAGGAGGATGAGGGCCGCTGTTTCTCCGTTGTCCATCAGGGTTCGGATGTCATCAGTGGCAGCGATGAGGGCGGTCTCGGTGCTGTGGTTGGCTAGGAAGCCAGACTGTGAGGGGTCGAGGGATCCATTTGTCTCGAGGAAGGCGGCCAGCTGCTTGTTGACGGTCTTCTCGATGACTTTGGCTGGAAACGGGAGGAGCGAGATGGGGTGGTAATTCTTGAGTTCGGTGGGGTCCGCTGTTGGTTTCTTTAGTAGAGCGCTGAGTTCGGCGTGCTTCCAGCTCTCCGGGAAGGTGGCGGTGTTGAAGGACATTAACATGCCCTAAGGGCATGCCTGTCTGTTACATGGCATAGGTGTGCATGCACACATGTGCATGCACACCTGGATTCGGTATTTTACCACCCAATTGAATTGGGTGGTAAAATACCGAATATGAAAGGCCTTTGGGACTCAGAAGAGTCCCACCTACATTTGGATTTACTGAATCGGTAAAATTACCGATTCGGTATTTTACAGAATCGGTAAATTTACCGATTCGGTATTTTACAGAATCGGTAAATTTACCGAATCGGTAAATTTACCAATTCTGTAAAATAAAGGCCCCTACATGCCAATTTCTAAATACCGATCGGTAACGGCCGAAATCGTCTGATACCGACCGGTATTTTGCCTCCTACATCTGGTCCATTATCTTTTCATTTTTTCATTATTATACATTTATAAATGTTTAACCCCTTTAGAGCTTGTAAACAAACCTCCCCAGTGCTGCGCTGTCCATTATCCAGTGCTGAACTGGACGTCCAACGGTCGTGCGCAGCACTGGGGAGGTAGTGGCCGTGACGACCGTTGGCCGACGGCAGCAATTAAGGGGTTAACACCTTAGGAGCTTGTAAATAAACCTCCCCAGTGCTGCGCTGTCCATTATCCAGTGCTGAACTGGACGTCCAGCGGTCGCACGCAGCACTGGGGAGGTAGTGCCCGTGACGACCGTTGGCCGACGGCAGCACTTAAAGGGTTAAAAACAATTTTTTTTCAAACGGAATAAACATTCATTTATTTTTCAAAAAATTTTATGAAAAATTAAAAATTAATCTTTCTATTCTACAATCACTTTGAAATATTTTTTTTAAACAACTTTGTTTTCTGTGTCTTTTTATATCTTTAAATGTCATTACTAAATAAATTATGTTTATTCTATTTTCAAAAATGTTTTTAATATTAACTTACCACTATTCTTCTTTCAAAGTCCACTCCAGTGTTCCGCATCCTGTTCATAATTAACTTGTTATAGAGATTCGCGTTAACTATACTGGAAGCTGTAGAAATAAATGAAGGACAATTCTTGTCATTGAAATCAATCTGAAAGCGTGGGAATTTTTTATAAATACATACTTTTCAACCTTGTAAAATGTCTTTAACTATCTCACTGCTTCTTTAATCATTTTCGTTAATTAGTAATTAAAATATTTAATTTTTTTAAATATTAATACCAAGTTATTTTTAAAAAGTATACAATTCTTTTCTCTACTATTTAAACAATTTTCATAATTGTATTTATTTTTAATTTTTCTGATTAATACCATATTTTTTTTTATACTTTTCAATACTTTCTATTTATTTTTTTTACAGTAGAAATCCATTACATTAATTATAATTATGTTTACTTTAATAAAATTAAGATAATAAAGCAAATAAAAAAATTATATTTATTCTTATTGAATAATATTAATACTATAGTATTTTTTAAAATACTTTTCAATACTTTCTATTTTATTTTGTGTACAGTATAAATCAAAAACATTCATTTTAATTAGGTTTAGTTTATTAAAATTAAGATAATTAAGCAAATAAAAAACAATTAATTTTTATTGATTAATATTAATACTATAGGTTTTTTAAAAATACATTTCAATACTTTTCTATTGTTAATTATATATAGTTTTTTTAAATTAAGATAATAAAGCAAATTAAAAATGTATATTTAATTTTATTGATTAATATTAATACTATAGTATTTTTTATATTACTATTCAATACTTTTCTATTTAATTTTTGTACAGTATAAATCAAATACATTATGTATTATTATGTCTAGTCTATTTAAATTAAGATAATTAAGCAAATTTAAAAAATGTATTTATTTTTATTGATTAATATTAATACTATAGTATGTTTTAAAATACTTTTCAACACTTTTCTATTTTAAAAATTAATATTTTACAAAATTAAATAACAAAAAAAAAATCATTTGCGTTGTAATAGTACCTGAGTTGTAATAGCACCTGCGTTGTAATAGCATGCGTTGTAAAAGCATGCGTTGTAAAGGCACCTGCGTTGTAATAGTTGCGTTGTAATAGCACTGCATACTAATAGTTGCGTTGTAATGGATGCTCCCCCATTCAGGGTTCTCTGACCTTTGAGTTGTCTCAAAGTGGGGGACAAAAGCCTCAGGTGTTAGGCCTCCTACTTCCACTCCCATTCTCATGGGTCCAGGGGTGGTAGCCTGTGACTGGTCACTCAGCCCAAGGTGAAATCCCTGAGGCTAAACAGGTGCCCGCCGAGCCAGGATGTATTGGAGGATGCCTCCACACTCTCACAAGGGTGCCACACTCTGTCTGTGTTTAGACCAGGATGTCAAAATAAGAAAGCAGATGCATTATCAAGAAATCAAATTCCTGATTCTTCTGTAAGGATTTTGGGCCAGATGTAGGTAGCCAAATACCGGTCGGTAACGGCCGATTTTGGCCATTACCGACCGGTATTTGGCTTTTGAGATGTAGGTGGGTCATTATTTACAGAATCGGTATATTTAACGAATCAGTAAATTTACCACTTCGGTATTTTACCGAATTGGTAATTATACCGATTCTGTAAATCCATATGTAGGTGGCACAGTTTGCAGTCCCACAGGCCCTTAGGAATTCTTATTTTACCACCCAATCCTATTGGGTGGTAAAATACCGAATTCCAGTGTACATGCACATCTGTGCATGTACACCTATGCCATGTGACACACAGACATGCCCTTAGGGCATGTATGTGTGCCACATGGCACACAAGCCTGCATTTGGGGTGCTACAGGGTGTCAAAGTGACACCCCGTTCCCCCTGCCAGGATTCGGTATTTACTGATTCTGTAAATACCGAATCTGTATTTCCCATTGATTCCTATGGGCTTCAAGGCCCATAGGAATCAATAGGAAATACAGATTTGGTATTTACAGAATCAGTAAAAACCGACTCTTACAGAATCAGTATTTTTTTGCCTACATCTGCCACCTTCCTATTTACCGACTCTTAAATACTGATTCGGTATGAGTCGGTATTTAAGAGTCGGTAAATGGGAATTACCTACATCTGGCCCATAGTCTTCTATGCCAAAGGTTCCAGGTGCAAGAATAATTGGAGAACATTGTAAAAACTGAGATTCAATCATAATAGAACTTGACTTCTGATGTCACTGCTTCATGGGTGGCTACAAATGCAAAGATGATCTACAAATGGAGCATTTATGTTCCTACTGTTGAGTTATAATCACAAGTTCTTCCACTTTGGCTGGTCATTTTTTTGTATCACAAAAATTTAGGAACTGATTAAAAGACATTTCTGGTGCAAAGGGTTAAGAAAGAACAACAACAATATGTATGTACTTGTGACACTTGTATCAGGAAAAAGAATTATAGAATGAAGTCAAAGGGTTATTTATACACACTCCCAAATACACCACATTCGAGGCATACTATATCAGTAGATTTCATCGTTGTACCACCCGCTGATAATAGATTCACTTCTCTTATGGTCGTGGTGGACTTTTCCACAAAGAAGGCACATTCTATACCATTCAAAGGGAATCCTAATGAAGAAGACACTAATGAGTGGTTTCATAAAATATTGTGTTCCTCTACTGCATGCAGAGAGTAATAATTTCTGATCAGGGATATCAATTTATCTCATGATTTTGGGAACATTTTGCAAAACAGAACCATGTGACTTTCTTCTGCATATCATCCACAATCTAATGGCCAAATTGAAGGAGTAAATCAAGATCTGCAACCTCAGCAGTGAAAGTATCTGCAAGAACAGGCATCTTGGGCACAACATATGTAATTGCCATCATGTTGTCATAATAATGCAGTTCATGCTTCATTGAATCATAGTCCATTTTTTGTCATCAAGGGTATCAGCCAAGTTTTCTCTTAGATATAGATCAAGAGCAGTATCAGTGCCATCAGTAGAGGAATGGTTGCATTTAGTTTCTGAGCTACAGTAGGAGACTAAGCTAGCAATATTGAAAGCTAAAGAACGCTACATGAAATATATTGAAATAAACATCATCATAAGGCTCCAATATATCAGACTGGGGAATTGGGGATTTTATACTAAGCATTTGCATGGAAAATGAACATTTTAGACATGTTTGATTGGTCTATTTATTTTCACAAAAGCAACACATGACAACGCTGTGAAACTGGCTTTACCACTATCAAACTTCACCCAGTCTTTCATGTGGCACTAGTAAAGCCAGTGAGGAAAGATTTTGGTCCGGTGCAACCTCCTTCATCTATTGTAGTATCATCAAATCAAGAATATACATTTAAAAGCGTTCTAGATTCCTGGGTACATTGAGGTACACTAAAACATTTAGAACATTGAAGAGGTCTAGGCCAGAAAAAAGTTCTTGGGAACAAGCTACACATATTCATGCACCTACACTAGTAAACAAATCTCATGATTCTGAACCAAATTATCCTGGTACAGGGACACGTGTTTTGAATAGGGGGGGAAACTGTCAGAAACATGAACACAGGATACTCTTCTCTTATTCATAGTAAGAGTGGTTTTGTCACAAGGGGCTCTTAGAGGTAGATGGACATGACAATGAGATACATTTATATTTCTTACATTTAGACATTCATATTTTGAAAGAAAGTGCTTGCAAGCACACCAAAATGCAATTAGTCCTTCTTGTAATTGAACAAAACATTCTTCTCTATTTCCTTCTTTCAATCCCAACCTATCTAGCCATCTTTGCTAACACGTGGTTTGTCAGGTGTGTATCACGTTGATTAAATAAGGGTTTATATATGTCAATGGCCTATATATAAGCCCTTTGCGAAACAAAGAATACTGTTACGTTCAGTTTCAAGAAGGACTCATCACTGCACTTTGGTGTTCTTGCAAAATTTGTATTTTACCATTTTGAATTGCCAAATGCTTGGAGAGCACTGGTGTAATTCCTCTCTTTTCGTGTTGGAGCACCCTCAATTAAATTTTGAAGTGTTACAGAATGTTTTGAGACTAAGATTGTGTTAACATATTTCTGGCCACTCAATTGGTTGTTATCATTTTAATACTGTTTTCACACAATTAATATTGAGTCCATATTAAAGTACATTTCCTATCATTCTAAAAGATGGTAGTCGAAATGGAAAGTGTTGGGTGTATCCATTCTAAACCAAGATGTCGCCCACACAATGAGAGGCACATTCCAAATTAGAACAACTGCCAACTAGAATGTGGCAGCCATCTTTGAACTGTATTATATCAAGGTGCTTACCATGACACACCTTGCTCTCACTGGCTGTTTTTCGTCTGCTTGCGTCTCTTGAAGTTTCAAGACTGAATGGTAATACAGACTTCATCCTCATTTTGGAATCAGACGAATTTCCAAAGTGGAACTCGTTTTTGCTGGAGTGCAGCCATCTGTGTTTCTATGGATTTGGACATTACTGTAAAGATTGAACTCAGATAAAATTAACCTAAAGTTACATTTTCATGTAGGTAGTTGCAGTTTACCATTTCTTCTAAAGACTTTGAATCATATACTTGATGTAGGTTTCTGAACGTATTAAAAGCTGCATTCATTATTACTCAAGGTAGTTAAGACATTAGGTTCTACATGCATATATCATTACACTTCAGAAGGGCTAGTCTTAGACTAAGATTTCATATTATGTGTTGCAGGCAATCCATTTATATTTACATGCACAAGAAGCTGCAGAATACTACCCAACTCAGAAAGGAATATCATATACAGTATTTTAGACAATGTGAGATAGTTCAGTTCAGAAGACAATTTAGTAAACTGTGGGTTGGTTCAGTCATACAGAAGAAGAAGGACAAGTGGATCTTTGGGTTGAGGGCTATTTTTTCATAGTCTAGTGATTTGTCAAGCAGCATACATAAGATAGGAGCTCAGCATTCCTTGAAGTTGCCTTCTCTTTTCTCTTTGTTAATGAGTAAAGGTCTCATGGAACTCCCAAGTGACGTTAGTTCTTTTAGGTATCACTGAATAGACTGGGCCATGGGCCTGCACAGATTCTTTACTTATACTTATTTTTCTTCCTCTATCCCCATCTTCGACTAATCAACCACTTAGCATCTCTGCTCTACTCTCCCTTCAATTTGTTATAGCTTTGAGTAGTCTCTCTGATTATGGTGGCCCTATTTTGGTATGCTGCAATAGGGAGGGTTTGCTCCCTGTGAGGAAGTCATTCTTTTTGCTCTGATCGCCCCCATTTTCTGAATGATACTCATGGTTACTGACTCTGAATGTGACCTGGGCCCTGCTAAACAGGCCCAGGGCCAGTCCTCTGTTTAAAAGGTATATGATAATTGGTGTTATTCCAATTGGTTAAAACAACCTATCTGTAAGTCCCTAGTATATAGTAGGGCATGTAGGTTTGGAGACCCCAGTGAATTAAATGCACTTACGTGTGCACTGATGTGGTATCTGATGTCAATTTAAAGCTAGCCCTGCAGGCTGATATTAAAATAAAACTGTGTTCCAATTGGACTTTGAAATTAAAAGTACTTTCAAAGTCTAAAACTACCTTATTATTACATATACGTCACTCCTCAGGCCTGCCCTAGGTGCCCAAAGAGTAGGGTGCCTTGCTATACGAAGGGGCATTATAAATGAGGTCTTATTTGCCCTAGTAAGGGAAAAACTGCCAATTTTGTTTTCCCCTATTGTAGTGCTGCTAGCTACATAAGCTAACATGGGAAGCTTTATTAAACTTTAATAAAGTCTATCTTTTGGCAGGAGTGAGCTAGAACAATAATTCAAAATATCAAAATATTAGCTACAATAAATCTAACAACGTGCCAAGTTCCGAATTATTATTATAACTATTGCAGGAAAGTAGTGTTAGAACTTGCTTTCCTAAAGTTACCTAAAGCAGCCCCTGGCAGCCTCTTCTCATTGGCCATTTTTTAACAACTTGAGCCAAGGCGCTCCTGATTAGATGTGAAATGGCCAGGGCTGAAGCAATGCCACCATCTGGTGGTGTAGCGGGAATTCCGTTCTCCTACAGAACTGTGCTTAGAGATTTGGAACCTCGGCGAATTAGGGTGGCCCAAAACTCACCTCAGTACCCAAAATCCCCTTACCAGGCTAGCTACAGTGTCTCATTGGTCATAACAAACTCCCAATGTTTAGACAAACCAGAACATGAACTTACGATACCTGAGGTCACGTGGAACACATGAGCACTCTTTCGTTATACAATCATTTCAAACCAGAACGTGGAGTAAATGAGGAAACGTGCACATTTGAAATATTTATTTACTAATGCCGTCTTCTCAAACGCAGTATCTTAGATAATACAAGGAAACATATTATCACAAGCAAAGTTATCAGCATAGTTACTAGTCCATAGAAAGCAAAATGTGACAGCATGCTAAAATACTGTAATGAATAATGGTTAACAACACCTAATTCTCACCCTCCCTAACTAGCATATTATAATAATATCTAAGAAGGTCTCTTTGGGTTTTAGCAGGGCGGCCCCATACCTCAAGATCCTAGTATGAAGAGATCACATCAGCTTCCATCAGCTCTCTGCATGCGAACCGCATCAAGTGTGTATGTGTGCTCTAAGCAAAGCAATATAAAACGCGCCTAAAGCCAGAAGTTGGCAGGAGCTGCACTTATGTTATGTCTATGAAGGTGCGGAGATCAGACCTCACAACAATTTTGTGTCGAGTTATCCTTGAAGCTTCAGCACTCACTGTACAGACATAGTTTACTAAGCAAAGCTGATATCAGAGCAATAACATATTATTCTCATGTAAATCACAACGCTCTTCTAGGCTGAAAGCTAAATCAACAATTATGTGTCGTGTGCAGAAGCAGCAAAAGGAAAAATGGCATTGAAACATTTAATAAGCTCATGCTAACTTAACACAGTATATAGAGAAGCTGTAACTATATGACAGTGGGAGGAGATCTGCTGCCTGCAGATGCCGGGACAGGAAGGAGGCTGGGTATCTAAACTGTTCTTCAAAAGGAGAAGCACAGATAGAACAGGAACCAGGCCCTTCCTCACTTCCTGCAACCCTAGCCAGCAGGGAGCCCCTATAATTCAATTAGGAGATGGGCTTGAAGGGGAGTGTAGGGAAACGTTAGCCACACCTGTGGCTTGGGTTAACAAGATCTGAATTCCCAGGAGAGAAGTTCTCCATTTTTATTATTTGCTGAGATGTGCATTCTGGGACAGAAATATGACACATTTCTTAAGAAGCGATCATCACAGATGGTGGCAACTTGAACCACATTAGTTGGGAGTGTCCCCTTCTTGCCAGCCCAAAATATGGAATGAATATGGGAGAGTTGCACTAGATCTCAGATCACTGCTTACAACATCAGAAGAAGGACTGCCCTGTTGAATCCTTTGACTGCACAAGAGAGGACTGCACTTGTAAGCACTGCCCCAGCTGCACTCTCAAGACTTCACATAAGGAGATTTTGCCTGGCTTCAAAGATCAAGGAATAGACTGCCTGATCAGCAACAGGAAGAAAACTACTGGCAGAAGTCACCTACATCACCTCCAACAAAGACAAGCCCAGCTGACCAGATTCACCTGATGCATTGTGGGAGTTATAGTGTTAACCCCTTCCATGCTGCCATCGGCCATTGGCTGACGGCAGCACTACCTTGCTGGTGCTGCCGTCGGCCAATGACCGACACGGGCCGCCAGTTTTTTAAAACGGCCGCACTGCCGCGAAATCGCGGAAGCAGCCAACGGGTTAAACCCCAAGAGGCACATCAGAGCTTTTGGATCCTTGGCTAGTGCTGTGGACCCTCAAATACCCTCAAAGGACCTTTCAGAAGAAGTTCTGAAAGTTTGCAAACTTTTGGACAACTGTTTTTTAAAAAGCTCCATAAGTCCAACAACCTCGACGATGAAAGTCAAGCCGGCAATACTGAACTACGACTCGGCCTGACTATGTAGGTTTGCCCACTGACAGCTCATGAGCTCTTTGACATCAACCTATCTGCACCAACTAATAAGCCACCTTCCAACATTTGGTGTACAGTGGGGGAACCAGAGCTTATGTTTAGTAACACCATTTAGCATTTAAGTGAGGAAATAATAAATCCTCTAAATTGACCAAGTGCAAAAATTGTTTTTGATTTTTATTTGGTCTAACATCAATTAATTCATTTTTTACTTTTTATAAATTGTTCTAACTTAATTTGTGCAGCATCTTTGAGTGTGATGCACAACTTAGGGATACCATGAAGCTTGATCTGGCTAGCCTGCCCACACTCCCTGTAGTAGAACTTAGGGGGTTGTGTAGGGCTAGAGAATTACTAGCTTCCACCAATACTAGAAAGTCATAGATGGCGAAGTCTCTTACAGCCTGGGCAGAGGCCCAGCTATCAGAAATATCCTCTGAGACAGAGGAGTCTCCACAGGTAGAAGGGGAGGGAATTGACCCCTCCAGCCTCAATGATGAGTAAGAACACCTGTCCGCTTATACAGTAACTGGGGCCCTGCCTAGAGCTAGTGGGAGTAGAGGATCCACTACAGGAGGAGTAGAGCTGTCCCTCATGGAGAGAGAGCTTGAGGCCCAGTTAGTCTACATAGCATTAGAGGCAGAGAACTTGGCCCTAGCCAAAAAGAAGCGGGCAAGGGAAGAACAAACACATGGTGGCAGTGAAGAGGAGTCTAGGGTTGGTGGGTTTGACCCAAGGAGGCCCAAGGGGATTGTCACTAATATCTGGAAGGTGTTGGTATAGATAAGTAGCTGACAGCATTTGAGAGGGGCGTTAGGATTAGGAGGGTGAGCTCTCAATACTGGAGTTAACTCCTGTGGGAGTTGATCCCAGTTGCTGGGAAAGACAGGCTCTTGACACAAATGGGGGAGGAAGCTGAGACTTACTCTCATATGAATCAATTCCTTGTCATGAGATTTGGTCTTACCCCTGAACAGTATAGAATGAAATTTAGGAACACCCAGAAAGTCAGTATCCAATCTTTGGTTGACTTTGTAGACCTCTCAGTGAATGTACTGGAGGGATGGATACAGGAAATCGGGTAAGTATCTATGAGGGGCTCTACAATGTGTTCAATAGGGAGCACGTATTGATCAATTGCCCATCAGAGAAGTTACACCAGTATCTAGGTGACTCTAAATTGTCTGCTCCCATGTAACTGAGGGAGACTCCAGATGAGCAGTTTTTGTACCAGGGTGACCAAGAAGAACAAGGGAGGTGATCAAAAGAAAGGAGGGCAGTTCCCTCCCAGGGGAAAGTCTTGGGTAACCATGATAAAAAGCAAAAGAGTCCTCTAAAGGTCCACAAATACCGCCACAAGGAGAAAGGTCCTTGAGCCATTCCACTTTCAAGGGGAATGGGTATCAGGGGAAGTTATTTGTAATACATGCAGCTAGTACACAAGAGGGGAGATGCGGTTTGCTCCAGGAAGCCCCCACTGGTGGGCAATCCCAAGGGATTGCTAGTGTAGATGTTTGGTGGAAGTTCGCCCAGAGATGGGGAAGGGGTATACAGAGGTGACCTTAGTTTCTGTGGATGGGGTGGAAGTTACAACCTTGGCAGCCTTACCTCCAAGCATGGAGAAGTATAGACAGAAGCCTAAAATCCACATTGCTGAGGTTGAGGCTCTGAGAGATATAGGAGCTAGGGTGACAATGGTTGTGGGCAGGCTAGTTTCTCCAGAGAAGATCCTACCCAGTGCATTTGAGAAGGATACCTATGCAGACAGCAGAGCCAAGCTCCATCCCATGGCAATGGTGAGCATGGAATGGGTAGGTGAAACTGGCCCTAAGAAGGTAGTTGTGTCTCCTGTCCATCCAGTAGAGTGCCTATTGGGAAATTATCATGAAGCTTCTGGATGGTCAGGGGTGGAAATAAAGGTCCATGTGCAGATGCTCCTTGAGTGAGTATGTATTGTGACTAGGTCATAGAGTGCACATCAGGGGAGTGCTGGACACTTGGGCCCTGGAACAATGTGCCAAGCCTCCAAACACCAGAGAGAGGGCACAGGGGATGGTGATCCAGCCCAGAAAGTCCAAGAGGACCAGGAGGAATCCAACTCTTAGGGGGAGGATCTGTCCTCTGAGGTAGGGACTCCACCCCTACAATACTAGGCAGAATTACAAGGAGCTGATGGACCCACTTAGAGAGGAACTGTGTCAGGGGCAAATAGATAGTCCCACTCTTTAGGGCCTGAGGCTAACTGCCTCCAGGCAATAGCAGGGTGATGTCAGTGGATTCCAAAGGGTCTACTGGGTTGGATGGAGTTCTCTGTACTGAGACAAGGGTCCCAAAACCAGGCAAAACCAGGAGAGTGGTGGACCCCTGAAGTATAGAGAGTTTCTCCTCACTTTGAGCCATGACAGCCCTTTGGCAAAACGTTTGGGTCAGATCAAGTCCTGGAATTAGCTGCTCAACCATTTCTATTGGTCCAACATATCTGCCAAAGTAAAGTAGTCTGTAGCTCCATTGCTACCTGTCATACCAGTGGCGAGACGGGGCCAGCCAAAGGCTCCCTTGATAGGACTGCCAGTGGTTGGGACTTCCTTTGAGGGGGTGGGGATTGACCTTGTTGGTCCCCTAAACCCCAAAATTGCCTCAGGGAACAGATATGTCCTGGTGGCAGTGGACCATGCCACAAGATATCCAGAGGCAATACCCCTCAGAACGTTCACTGCTCCCACAGTGGCCAGAGCCCTACTTGGTGTCTTCATCAGAGTGGGGTTTCCAATGGGGGTGGTCTCAAACAGGGGTACTAACTTTATGCCCACCTATCTTAAGGCGATGTGTGATAAATGTGGTGTTACCCATAAGTTCACCACCCCATATTACACTCAGACCCATGGTTTGGTGGAAAGGTTCAATAAGACCATGAAGGGCATGATCATGGCTTGACTGACAAGCTCAGGAGGAGATGGGATGTACTTCTCCCAAGCCTGCTGTTTGCTTACTGGGAAGTGCCACAGAAGGTGCGGGTTTTAGCACCTTTGAGTTTGGGCATCCTGTAATAGGGCCATAGTGTTTGGTGAGAGAAGCTTGGAAGAAGCCTCTCAAGGGACCCAAACAGAATGTGCTGGACTATGTTCTAGGCCTGTGGTCTCATACAGTAGAGTACATGAGTGGAGCAAGCAGCAACCTGGAGGCCAGCCAAGAGCTCATGAAGCTCTGGTATGACCAGAAGTGTACTATGCCTGAGTACCATCCAGGGCAATTGGTGTGGGTGCTGGAGCCTGTGGTTTCTAGGGCCCTCCAGGACAAATAGACTGGGCCCTATCCAATTTTGGAGAAAACGGATGAGGTCACTGTTGGAATTCTTGAAGAAAGACAGGACTCTGAAGATAGGTTAGGATGTTGTTTATTGACCATCCACTCTCCTCACTGGAGAGCACACCATCATTCCACAGTGAGCTTCAGGGTTCGGGAAACCAACAGGGACGGAAAGGTAGGGGTGGACAGAACATACCAACGGGACTGATTGCAACACATCTCCCTTCCTTATAAAGTGGACCAAAAGAACAAGGAAAAGGACACCCGGGGTGGCAGATGAGGAGCTGGGGAGAATCTGCTGGTAAGACAGCAGCAGGGGTTAACACAGCAAGAGACATTAAGTATGTACATTTACAATGTTGTCAAAACTCCACCATTGACCATTTTCAAGCTGGACCACGTTCTTAAGCACTTTAACAATCTTACTTGGAGAATGATATCTGCTCAGAGTGTTCCCCATCTTGTTGTTCCTTCTAGCTTGTACCACGTCACCCACCTCCCACCTGTGGACTTTTACACCGTGTTTTTGTCGTACCACTGTTTGTATTTGTTTTGGTGTAGTCTGATCTTTTCTCCTGCTTCCTCCTGATCAACTCCCCTGACACTGCCGCCACTTAACCAACTGGGATTAAACTTGGTACAAGGTTCCCTACCACGTAAGGACACGAAAGGTGAAACCCCAGTTACTTTATTAGGTGACGTATGATATGCCCACAGACATTCCCTCAGAGAGTTTTCTATGTCATGTCCATTGATGGCAGCTAACTGGATTAACAGCCTGATTCATCAACGGGCCGTTTTGCGAGCCCCTAATAGCGATTCATAGCGAATCGCTATTGAGGACTCGCAAAACGGTATTCATGTAGGAATTGCTAAATAAATAGCGATTCCTACACATTCCTTATTTGCGAGTAACAATTTGCTACTCGCAAATAAGGAATAACTCCCCATTCATTCCTATGGGCCAAAAGGCCCATAGGAATAAATGGGGAGTATTCCTTATTTGCGATTAGCAATTTGCTACTCGAAAATAAGATAGCGATTTTAAGGGTGCCAGGGGTGTCCAAAGGACACCCTGTAGCACCCCTTAAATGCACATTTGAACAGGTGTTGCGCACACACATGTCCAAAGGACATGTGTGTGTGCAACATGCAACTTAGAAAAATGCTTTTAAAAGCATTTTTCTAAGTTTTTGCTATTTACCGAGAGGTCTGACCTCTCGGTAAATAGCGGCCCGAAATTGCGAATTAGCAATTTAAAATTGGTTGATGAATTGCATTTAAGGAATCTCTAATAGAGATTCCTTAAATGCAATTCCTCGCACAATAGCGAATTCTGTAATAGCGATTATTGCATTTGGGATGATGAATCCCAAATGCAATAATTGCGCTCGCAAAGGGCCAGATTCTCAGAATCTGGCCCTTTGCGAGCGCAAATCAGCTTGATGAATCAGGCTGATTATCTTTAATGATCCTGTTTGCCCGCTCCACCAGACCATTAGCCTTTGGGCAATATAAAGCTGTGGTTTCATGCCTTATGTCCAAACCCCTCAGAAAACCCTGCATTTCTTCTGAGGTGAACTGTACCCCATTGTCGGTGATTATAATGGAGGGTATCCCATCCTCGTCGCCAGTGTTGGAATTCTTGAAGAAAGACAGGACTCTGAAGATAGGTTAGGATGTTGTTTATTGACCATCCACTCTCCTCAGGAATCACCACAGTTTCCTGCATGCCAACAGACTGAAATCCCACCAATACAGGGCAGAAATGACCAAGCTGATGGTCATAGGTGAAGGAAGGAAGGAGGAGAGTGATCCTTTGCCAGACCTCTTTTCCACCAATGTGCAAGATTGGACAATGGAGAGAGTTGCACTCTCTCCTAAGTTGACAGACCAGCAGCAGATAGACTGTAGACAAGTGTTACAGCAGTTTGCTAGGCTGATCTCCTTAGCCCCTGAGATCGCCACTTGGTGTGTTCATGATGTAGACACTGGTGACAGCCTACCTGTCAAAAACAAGCTGCACAGTTTGTCTGACCAGGTCAGCACCAGCATTAAATCTGAGCTAGCCAAGATTCTAGAGTCAGGGGCAATTGAGCCTTCTGGCAGGTCCTTGGGCCAGGCCAGTGGTACCTAAACCTAATCCCCAAGGGGGGGGGGAGAAAGAATTAAGGTTTTGTGTTAACTACAGAGGTTTGAATGAAGGCACCAAGATTAATGCATACCCCATGCCTAGAGGTGATGAGCTCATTGATAGTTTGTGGGCTGAAAAGTACCTGGGTACATTTGATCTGACCTCAGGTTACTTGCAGATTGTCCTAAGTCCAGGAGCAAAGGAGAGATCTGTATTTTCCACTTTAAAGGGCCACTTTCAGTTCAAAGTGATGCCCTTTGGTTTGAAGAATGCCCCTTCCACTTTCCAAAGATTGGTGAACAGAGTCCTGCCTGATTCGGAAACTTTCTGTACAGCTTATCTTGATGATATAGCGGTATTCAGTTCCACTTGGGAGGAGCACCTGGTCCACCTGAAGGAAGTGCTGCCGGCCCTGCAACAGGCAGGCCTGGCTATCAAGGTAAGCAAGTGCCAGATAGGGCAGAGCTTGGTGGTGTACCTGGGCTACCTTGTTGGTAGAGGCCAAGTACAACCCCTCCAGCCCAAGATCCAGACCATCCTGGATTACCAAGCTCCTAAAACCCAGACACAGGTCAAAGCCTTTCTTGGCCTGACTGGGTACTACTGGAAATGTGTTCAGAATTATTCAACAGTTGTGGCTCCCTGGACAGACGTCACCTCAAAGAAATAGCCCAAAATAGGTAATTTGGACCCCACTCTGAAGGATGCTATGTGTTCAGTACCAGTGCTACTGGCCCCTAACTACACAAAGGAATTTGAGGTGACAACAGATGCTTCAGAACAAGGGATTGGGACAGTGTTGGCACAAGTGAGTGATGAGGACCATGATCAACCAGCTGCTTTCATTAGCAGGCGGCAACTCCACAGAGAACAGAGATGGAGTGCCAGTGAGATAGAAGCCTTTGCTGTGGTCTGGTCCCTGAAGAAGCTAAGACCATACCGATTTGGTACTCACTTCTTTGTTCAAACTGACCACAGACCTCTCAGATGGCTCATGCAGATGAGTGGGGAAAATCCAAAACTGTTGAGGTAGTCCATTTTCCTACATGGGATGGATTTTACAGTGAACACAGATCTGGGACTGCCTATGCCAATGCAGATGGATTTTCAGGTTTTTCACTTAGCTGATAAGGACCACCCATATGTACATTAGTTACCCATCACCTTTCGTCTGAGGGGGCATTTAAAAAAGCCTTTGTGCCCTGATCATTCCCCCCAATTTGCAAGTTCGCACTTCGTTCTGTCTTGTCAAGAGTACTGAACAAAGGACTAGGCTACGTGCCAACACCAAAAACAGACATTTTCAGAACGAAGTGCGAACTTGCAAATTTCTGCCGCACTCTGAAATTGAAAGCGTTTTTCAAAGGAGAACAACAACCTCAAGAAGGGGACACCTCTTTAAGAAACAAGTCGACCTTCTGCCCACTCAACTCGCAAGTACCCATTGAGATCAGTACTTTTGAACAGGCCATCATGAAGGAGGTTGAAGAATTAAATCAACATCCTCCAAGACCTTTCCAGAACCTAACAAAAGCCGAAAATATCGCTCTAACCGAATTGAAGGACAATCATGACATAGTCATCAAGCCTGCGGACAAAGGCGGTGGCATAGTCCTACTATCAGTAGAAGGATATGACAATCAATGTTTGACCCTATTAGCAGACAGAAAATTCTACCAAATAATCACAACTGACCCAACACCACGTTTACAAAGGACAATAGCCTTGATGATTGAGGAAGCAGAGTGTAACAATTGGTTATCTAAAAAAGAGGCGGACTATCTGGTAACAAAAGAACCAGTCACGCCTTATTTTTACTCTCTACCCAAGACACACAAAGACAAGATGCCCCCACCAGGAAGACCAATTGTCTCGGGGATAAATTCCATCCTAGAACCATTGTCACAATTTGCGGACCAGTACCTAAGACCTCTGGTCCAAACCACGCCTACCTACTTAAAAGACACACGAGACCTGATTAACAAGTTGGAGAACTTTGAGTACTCAATGAACAGCATGCTCTTAGTAGGTTTAGACGTGGAGAGCCTCTATACAAGCCTCCCACAACAGAAGACCTTAGAGACTCTAGAATCAATATTGTTCAACAATGAATGGCACCATCGAACTCCAAGACACTTTGTACTGGAATGCTGCAGACTGGCCCTCATGGAAAACTTTTTCCAATATAAAGACACCCTCTATCTCCAGCAACATGGTACATCTATGGGGAGTACCTTTTCTCCCAGCGTGGCAGGTCTCTACGTCAGCACTTTCGAACAGACTTACGTCCACAATGTAAACAACCCCTTCTCTCGTCATATACTCTTCTGGAAGAGATATATTGACGACATCTTGTTAATTTGGGAAGGAGACAACGAATCATTGACAGATTTCCACAGGTGGCTGAACACTCAAGATGAATGCCTCAACTTCACCTATACATCCCATGCACAGAGCCTTGATTTCCTGGACATAACTATATTTGCTGAAGGAAACACCCTACAAACAAGAACATTCTTTAAACCTACCGCCAAGAACAGTCTGCTATCCTTCAATAGCTTTCACCCACGCCCCTTGAGAGAAAACCTCCCATACAGTCAGTTCCTACGACTGAGGAGAAATTGCAGTTCTATAAAAGACTACAAACTGCAAGCGAATGATCTCTGTGAAAAACTAACAGCTAGAGATTACCCCAAAAGAATTATCAATTCCTGTGCCAAACGAGCAAGAAATCAACCAAGAGAATCTCTCCTTGAAAGTCACCCAAAACAGACCGATGACAGGACTACCTGCGTCACAACATACAGCCCAATAACAAACCAGGTGAAAAAGATTATCAACCGGAATTGGAGGATTATAACATCTAATACCCTGATCTGGTCCAAACCCAGATTTGCAAACAAGAGGAGCAGCAACATAAAAGACCTCCTGGTCCACACAAGACCACCTCCGAAAAAGAAAAAGCAACAACCAGGCCTATGGAACAATCCCCCAATCACTGGACACTACCCATGTGGGACCTGTGTAATGTGTGCAACCACAGAACCAACGAAAGAACTGCAGTTACTTCCAAATTTCTTATGGAAACTAAGAAAACACACTAATTGCAACACCAGTCACGTTGTATACATGATCACATGCCCTTGTGACATGCGATATATTGGGATGACCTGCCGAAAAGCAAAACAGAGACTCTGTGAACACAGGAGTAATGTGAACTGCAAAAGAAGCACGACAAAGATGTCATCACATTACAAAGAGAAACAACATACAGCCAATGACCTGCACTGGGTAATCCTAGAAAGCCTAGACACAGTAGATAGAAACGCTACAAGAATACTATTCGAAAAGGAACAACGCTGGGTCCATAGGCTCAAAACAGATACCCAGGGCCTCAACGATTCTGTTCCTTGGTTGTCCCTCAACAGATGAAATACAACCCAAGCCCTTCTGATCATATTACCTCAAGTGAGAACATATGTGACCCTTTCACTCTAACTCAGTCATAAACTCCTGGCAATTTGCCAAGAGAGAATCTACCTAAGTGCCTTCACATGCGACCGATAAACCCTCATGCCTTTTTATAAAATACTGTCTGGGTAACCAACTTTATAAAACACGGCTACATCCAGCAATAACCTTCCCTAACAAAAAAAAACCCCCATAAGAGTGATGCACCTTCACTCAACGTCCCCAGAGTCAAACTGACCAAAGTACCAATATTTCTAAGAAAAGTTAATGACAATAAATGATTGTTTATAAAGACATCAATAACCGTTGCTGCAGACCTAACTTAAATATACTACTGCCAAAAGCAACCGGTTTCATAACCATTCTGACCCACTCGAAATTCAATTGGCTAAAACTAACCAATATTGTTGATTTGATTTTATTTATTTATCACAGCCTATCGTGAATAATTTAGTTTACTTAAATTTAATTTTTCCATCTTAAACCTATCACGAAAAATAGGTACGTGAAATCAATGAAATGTGGAAAGTAACTTTTCCATTTCCAGTACCACAATGTTAAAACGCACCCGGAACCACACCTCCCTGTAGTTCCGGGTGATGAGAGGCAGAGCCAGCACATGCGGCTAAGACCGAGCAAGAAGGCACTCAGGTAACGCGAGGAGCATTCCGCACGGAGCACGAGAACTAAAACCGCAAGTATAAACTGCGCTCTGTAACTATTTGTCTTCAATATCCCCCTAGCAACCTCTCTCGATCAGCCTCAATCCCCGATGAAGTATTTCTTCATACATAACAAGGTATGCACGAAAAGAAAAAGCGCACATAGCGCATTGGGCACCATCAGAGTCACGCACAACGCACTCCGCAATAATGACTCACGGACAATTTTTAACCAACAAAAGAGCATGTTTACAATTCGTTTATTAAAATTAAACAACACGAATGATATGTGAAAGTAAGCATGGTATGACTGCAGTATGAATGCGACCACGAAACGGCCACAAATAATAGTTCTCACTATAGAACACGCACTGAGAAAGTACAATGATAAAACTATGGGCACCACAATACAGTACTAGCCCTCCCTGCCTACCGAAGTATGACAAAGGAAGAGTTGACGCCTGAAATGAGTATGAAGTAAAGCATTGCCATTCTCTAGTTCCTTAATAACTGAAAGGTACTATTGTACATAATATGTGTTTTCCCGCACCCCATCTCCCTATTTGTTGTCGTTTGTGTGTGTGTTTCTTTATTTTCTAGGTACAATGAAACCTTGAATCCCGAAGAATCAGGTCAATTTACCTTTTTTCTTCTCACAACGTTTGCTTCCTCACTATTTATTCACCCCCATTGGTCCTGACGAAAGCCTAAGATCGTCTGACTACCAAAGGCTGAAACATGTTGACCTCTTTTTAGATATGATATGCACTTGAACCCCTAACAAATTCAAAAAGTGCACCTAACTTTTTTACCTAGTCCGAATCCAGACTTATTAAAACTGTCCCTGTCTGGCTGTCCGGATTTTTAATAACTATACCACTACCACAACCCCTCCCCTACTATCCACGATCACTACTGCCTTAAACCAAAGGCAAAACCTCCTGGTGGAGGGTGCACAATACAAAAAATAACTCGATGATTACGCACGCACGTGTAAAAAAAGCGGGTACCTAGTATATACCGCTGAAAAGGAACCATCTGAAATACACGTGTATGAGAGTTATATTTGTTGGGAGATACCAGTTCCTCGACTTGTGAAACCCAAGGTTTAAGCAGGACAAGTGATCCTTTCCCCTTCTTGATTATAAGAGTTATCTTTTGGAGACTGAAAGGATCTTCCCTCTACCTCCCTATCCTCTTGATCATACATACCGAACCCTCAGACTGCACAGGAGAGGACTGAACTCATAAGGACTGTCCCTGCTGCACTCAAGGCTTCACAAAGAGAGGACCTTGACTGGCTTCAAAGATCAAGGAGTGGACTCCCTGGTCAGCAATAGGAAGAAAAGTGCTGGAAGACATCAAATACATCACCTCCAACAAACTTCCTCTGGACTTTACTGGATTTGACCAAGTACCTTGTGGGAATTGTAGTCTCTAACCCCAAGAGGCAAATCAATGCTTCTAGACCCTTGTCTAATGTTCTGTCTGCTCAAAGACCTCAAAGGACCTTTCACAACAAGTTCTGAAAGTTTGGGAACTTTTGGCAAAAAATCCCATAAGTACACTGACCTCAACAAAGAGAGTCAAGCCAGCGATGTCGAACCACGACTCGGCCTGACTGTGCAGGTTTGCCCCGCTGAAAGCTCCAGAGCTGTTCGATGTTCACGCCGAAGACAAAGGCCTCTAGGACTCACCAAGGCATTTTGCTGCAGCAGGCCGCTGTTGTGCAACTGAAATCGGTATTGATGAAGCTGATCTCTCGACGGTGAGAGAAACAGTTCTAAAAAGTGGCTAATTTAAAAGGTAACAATTTGACGGGGCCCTACCCCTCATCATAGCTGACCAGCACTCCAACATGGTTAGCCTGAAACTTTGACTTTGTCCTGGACGCATCGTGACCAGATAACCTCGGTTGGCGCTTTTCACATTGTTGTGTGCGATTATAGATTCATATGCATTTCCCGATCCATGCCCACATATAGGTGTCGATTCCGATCCGGTAAAATGCGCTCCGAATGGTCGTACGGAGAGTTTTTTCCCCGTACGAATCGTATCCGTAGACGTCCCGTACGTACGATGAAGTACGATCCGTACTAGGTGCCGAACTCCGTACGAGTCGTACAGGACTCCGTACGACTCAAATCTCCATACAAATCTCACTCGGAACCCGCTGTACGCGACATCGTGGCACGTTTTTACGACCCAGCAAGTACGATTCGTGTCGGGTACGCGCCGTACGACCCTTTTCCTACGGGAGCCGAAAACAGTCGTAAACGCAGAGTTCGCGCCGAAACAGGTACGGAACGCCCCCCCCCCGGGTACGGCACGTACCCCCCATGATCGCAGGGGTACGCGGCGTACCCCTCTGGTCATGCGGGGTACGTGCCGTACACCCAGCGTACATGGGGTACGCACCGTACCCCTGCGATCATGGGGGGTACGCGCCGTACGGTGTGTAGGTGAACGTGCGCTTTTCCGTACGAATCGACGTGTACCGTACGAATCGCGTACGGGTCGGCCGATCGCGATCGGAATCGTCCGGTCGTACGGCGTCTGTACGAGTCGTACGGAAACGGCTCCGGATACGATTCGTACGCCGGATTATTTTACCGGATCGGAATCGACCCCATAGTATAATTCACATTGCCCATTTAGGCATAGTCCATGCTACCCAAATACAGGCATAGCTACTTCCATCCGTTCATCTACGTCACAACGATTTCTTAGAAAACCAGACTCTTAAGCCGTTAGGGACTTCCCCTTGTTTGGATATTGATTTCTCCAAGAACTCATTTATTAATCATGAACATCTATTCCTTAGGGGTTCATTCATGACGTTCATATGCCCGACTTTTACGTCAATACTGGCATTCCTAAACACCTTCAAGGTATAAATATACCTTCACTTGCTATGGCAAAGCAGGGTGTGATTTGGTGCAGTTCGACTACCTACTTGCACGACACAGCTCGCTACAGCAAGTTCTGAAGGAAGCATTCCCCAGCTGACGCACTGACTAGAAGCTGTCATCCTCCTGCCAAGAATCCAGCTTCAGTGTTTCTGACTTCCCTTTCGGGGTGTTGAGAGATCGAGTCCAGGGAAAGAGATAAAAACCTCTCTCATTCTAACCTATGGAGCTGATTAGAACCTAGAGAAACCTTTGGCAATTCTTGGCAGAACTAAACTATAAACCTATGGAGCTGATTAGAACCTAGAGAAACCTTTGGCAATTCTTGGCAGAACTAAACTATAAAGACAGCACCTACTTCTTCCCTCGTACTCGACCTAGGTTAGGTACACTGGGGTATGCGTATTTTAGAAGCACCAGTTTAGTATTTTAGCCTGTGTTATATATGTATGTATTTTTATATGTGTTATAGCAAAAGACAATGCTATTACAGTATTATTTTATATTACTGTTTGCGCTGTACGCATTATACTTCGCATTCTGTCCAACGATTGTAGCAGTTTATATCTCTTGCATGAGAAAGAAGACTGTTCAATAAATCCTTTTATTGAAACGCCCGTCCCTCTATTTCTGTGCAACTCTGTAGAAACAAAGCATGCACAATGGACTGACTGAAATAGTTATCTAATGTTCCCACTACTCTGAAGATACTGTTCCGGTTCTAGGGGAAACAAAGTTGTCATGTTTATGCGGTTGTCAGAAACTAATCCCTTCTTGTTTATTCGAGAAAGTTTCTAGTGACCTCTGAGTTAGCTGGTACACACACAATTAAGTTTAATATACTCGATAGAGACATACTGACCTCAGTCCTATGTCAAAACTATAGTGTACATTATTCCAATACGCAGAGCCTATTGGGAATTTAGGAACTACACTACATGGCACCCAACGGTTTGTAAGGCACTAATTTACCACTAGATACTAAAAATAACTCAGTTGTGCTTTTCTCAGTAACCCCCTACTCATAATACTCCAATAGACGTCTGGAGTGGGTAAGGGATAATATCCGCCATAGCTGAGTAGGACGAAAAATTCTATGTGTTAGCTTTTTGGTTTGTTCAACGTTGAAGGCTACAGTGTTCCAAAATATTGTGCACCTTATCTTTGTTTCCTTGAAGCTTGCTCTGCAAACTTTCAGTTAACAAAATGGCCGACAAAGATAATTCCGGTGCCAGTGGAGCTGCATACCAAAACGCAGTGCCATCTTTCAACCTAACAGGTTTCCAAGAAACCGACGTGAATGCTATAATCGTTCCGTAAAATGTAAGGAAAGCCATCACTATAAAACTTATAAAACATGGCCTATCATCAAGAGGTGGTAGAGAAGTTTTTTTGATAGAAGCGCATGAATATCACCAGACAGAGGTATTTTTTCATGGATAGTATTCCCAGAATCAAATCCAGTTACACATATTTTTCACTTCTACAAAGAAGATGAACCACCGGATGAGTATATTCCTTTTAAGGATATAGAAATTCCACTCACATACCAGGATCATGAGCTCTGGTTTAAAGGCGCCCTAAAACATTTATGTCACATTGCCTGGCTCGGTCCACTAGGTAGACCAAGAGCAACATGGCCAATTTTAGCCGGCTTATACACCACATCCTAACAATGATGAAATGACAGAGGTAGAGTTATTAGCTCAAATCAAAGAGTTAATCAAAATTTACAGACAATTGGTTCAATATGTCTTGCGGACTCTTACAGTCCAACCACCAACAGTTATTCCACAACAAACCTCTCACAAGGGGAATACACAAAAATTACACCACAGACTTCACACGCAGTCATGGGTAAATTTCCCGCAAAACGTGAACAAATTCCATTCTGGATAGCTCAAAAAATGACTCAAATCGAAGCAGTATTTCCTAATACTAGCCCTCATGAGAAACACAGAATGTTAACAATCTGTTTACCAAGGGGGATCACACCACATCTGGAGGACTGCACCACTTGAGGTATAGTCTTCGCTGCAATCTGGAATGCCAACTGATTGATAAAAACTATCCAAAGAAGATCATTCGTCAGTCCAAGAAGAGGGCTTCCAATAACAATAGGGAGTCCCTTTTGGAGATACATCCTCCCAAAGAGAAGACCAACCGCATCGCCTTTGTCAACACATTCAACAGTCGATCGAACCAAGTACAAAGGATCATAAAGAAACACTGGTCTATCTTAAAAACCGGCGGCGATGATATAGCTTTACCAATCTTTGCCTTTAAAAGAGGGCAAAACTTAAAGGACCAGCTAATTCATACACGCCCACGGCACAAGGAACCGAGACAAATTGGCACCCTGTGGGACCTTCCTCCTGTTGTCGGACACCACCCTTGTGGGTCGTGTACGGTCTGTCCCCAAACTTGTAAATCCACTGTGGTGGACATAGGGACCAACCGACCATGGGCACAAAACAGGTTTACAAACTGTAATAGCAGTAACTTAATCTACCAGATAACATGTCCGTGCTCACTACGATATGTTGGGATGACGACTAGGAAGATAAGGACACGGATACAAGAGCACAAAAGTACAGTGCGTTGCCGAAAGCAAGCTACTCGCCTGACTGCACACTTCTTGGAGAAAGGGCATGGCCCTGATGATTTGTGTTGGACAGTCCTGGAACAACCATATATTCCCGAGTCATGTACCGACATCAGTCGTTTCTTGTTCAAAATAGAACAAAAATGGGTCTACCGATTGAACAGTGATAAGGAGGGTCTGAACGAGCCCATACCTTGGATGTCCCTCTAATTACCTTTGCTGAATATGACTAACAGTATGAACCCCTGTAAACCTCTCTAGGGTTTTAACAGCATCAGATAGGTGTGAGGTTGTTTGTTAACTTACATCACTACTAATAGTCTAATATCCCTATAAATGCCCTCAGGGAGTTAACAACACTAAAGAAGTTTGAGTTTTTTCCAGATTCTTTCAAAATTACCCCCACTCTCGATAAAACCCTTTTTAACTTGTAAATATTGCCAATGACCCTGAAATGACTTCTTTTACAAGACGCTTTGGCAAAATATTGCATTGACACGATAATTATACTTTTGTGTCCCAATTAATCAACTAAGTTAACAATAAAGCGTAGTTGGAACTACATGTCCCAGCATGCTTCGCATCACGTGACCGTTCCCTGATCACGTGATACAGTTTGGCGAAATGCGAAGATACAAACATCTCTCCTGCTTGATCGCCGGTGCCCCCCCAGACAGTACAGACGACTGCCCGGAGACACCGACGGATAGGTAAGCGTCCGCCTCGCATTCACGCGCCAGCGCACACCCAGCGAGTCTGATTATAACACGCGCATGAAAAGCAGCGCGAGTACTTAACAGTAAACAAGCGCTCTCTGTTGCCACTAAACTTGAACTCCTCCATCTGAGTTTTCTCATATGCATACAAGCGGAATATTGCTGTGGTATAATTCCTTTTAGCCATTAATCCGACCGCCGGGGTGTGTTACTTGCGGGGCACCTACATAAAATCAGCGGAAATGATGTTGGAGTATCAAGAAAGCAATTTTAAACCTCCGTGTAAACCTTTTACTCTATGTTAATCCAATTCTAAAAGTAATTTAACAATTATTTTTAGTGCGGTGCTCCTCAAACCTGAGCTGCAGCCAGGTGGGGTGAAGCCTCTCAACCATCGTTTATGGGTGAGTGCATTTTGGAACGTTTAGTCCGAGTAGCTGTGAATGTGTCCTCATCACACTGGGGGTTTTATTGAAAAAACCACGAGAATATGATTCATTCATGTTGTTTGTCTTTGTCTGTTTGTCTTTCTGTTTGGATCCAATACCGTGTGATACAACGCGTTAACAGTACACGGTTGAGTACACACCTGGGACTTTCAGGTGATATTTTTTCATTATTTTATTCAAAGCAGTAGTGTTTTCTATCAAGGTCTTGACGAACGCATTGGAAACTTGGTTCTATTGAATGCAGAAACATGTTGACCACCATTAAGTACGGTTATTATTTCAAACCCGCACTTACACTTGCGCCCGCGCATGCGCATTTCTCATGAGAAATGCGCATGCGTGGCCGCCCGCGCATGCGCATTAGTATCCGAAATGGCGGCGGCGCGAATCCAGGGACGGGAGAGGGAGCCCCGGGGACGCGGCGGACAGGTAAGTGTTTTTAAAACCTTTTAATGCTTTTATTTAAATATTTAGGGAGGGCGGGAGGGAGGCGGGTGGCGGCCGGCTACGCACCGTCTGCGGAGCGCGCGTAGTGCCGCCTGGCTATGCCCGCTACGCAAAATGCGTAGGAGACGGCACTACGCGCACTCCGTGCACGGAGCGTAGCTGGCCGCCTACCCTTAATCCTAATAATTCCGGGTCAATGCGGATTCACATACTTAACTTTTAACGAAGGTGAAAAAATTCAGATCTCATACAAATCACATTTATACACACATGCACAAATGAAATTCACTTCTACAGAAAAAATTCTGACAGCTGTTCAGACTGCTGTAGCAAAAGAAGGAGCCCTAGCACAGGAGAAACGCATTATGGTCGTAACTCCTGTACCTGCCTTAGAGGCAGTGAAAAAAGCAAGCATTCAAAATGGCACTTGAAAACGCAGATCGTGAATTCCCCACACTCATAGTGTGCGATTCTTTCTATTGTGTTCAGTCTTATAATGAATATTTACAGAATTGGCTTCAGAACGGTTACAAAGATACAAAAGGTGGCACAATTAAGCATTAAACTCTTTGGGAACATGTATTTCAGTTACGAAACGGACTACAAAACACTCACGTGATACATACGCTGAGTCATCAATGTGATGGCGTTCACGCTGAAGGGAATTCATTGGCTGATAAAGCCGCAAAGGGGGCTGTGCAAATGGCTTCTGTAGCTGCAATCACTCGTTCGAAAATGAAAATAGACAGTGAAATCATGCTGGCTGTCAATGCTTCAAGCAAATGCAGCAGTATAACATTACCTATAGGGTTTCCCTCAAATACTCATATATAACTGATGCGAACAATGTTCTGTTTGCTCGAATCCCTGGAGTGTGGGATAGGGTAATTCCAAACATGGAAAATAGATTAGGACTAATCCTAGCAGCACATGAAGGGCTTACCGCTGCACATGCAGGTGTTTCCGCCACAGTATTGTTATTAAAACAGAGATACTGGTGGCCAAGCATGAGGAAACAGACCAGAAACTACTTCTTGGACTATGAAATATGCCTAAAAATGAAAGTCTCTACTGTGAAACGTCCTGCGCAGTTGCCCTGGTAATTTCAGATAAACCATTAGCGTGTGTTTACCTGGACTACTGCGGTCCCTTACCAAGGGAAGGTAACTATAAATATATCATGATCGCATTGGATTTGTGTTCAAGGTTCATTTGGATGTAGCCTCAGCGCTCGGCTGACGCTCAAACTGTTATAAAATACTTGAAAGTCTTTATCAGCACATACACAATCGGCATGCTACATTCTGACCTGGGTCCTGCGTTTAGCTCTCGAGCTTACAAAGAAGCCAAGGCCAGTTTGGACGTTGCTTTGCGGTATTCTAGTCCATTCCATCCTGAGGGAAATTTGGTTGTGGAGAGAAAAAAACGGGACATAAAGCAATCTATAACAGCTAGGGTATTAGGTTTGGGTGACGGGTGGGTCAAACATCTAATAAGTGTCCAACATAGTCTTAACAACATGCCAAGAAGTTCTCTAGGGGGTATCACTCCATATGAGGTCCTTTTTGGGACAAGAATGTTGGTCCCTGACCTTGATTGTCACACATCAGTGGTGGACCAAAAGCATTTTGATATCAAGATCGTTTGGCTGTTTTACAGGACTTACATGAATTAAGAATGAAACAAAGCAACGTGTTCCTGAAGACAACCACCACTGGGGAAAAACCCCCCATCCCAGCAAGGCTTGTATGGATCCCAAAGCCTGGTGATCTAGTCAGAGAAAAGATCACAGACAAGAAGGAATTTGGGCCTTCTTACAACCAGTACCTGTCCTAGCAATTCACAGATCAACAGCAGTTTTACTGCCAGCCCTTGCTGGTAAAAAGGAGAACAGGTTTGTGGCTATCGACCTGATCAAACCACACTATCTGGCCGATACTAAGCAGTAGTCCAAGTGGACTCCGACCAAGTAGCAGACACATTCCTCTAGCTACTATCCAAGAGGTTCAAACTGAGAGACTCATCACCTTTGAAGAATCTGCAGTGAGAAAAGAAGTACTAAGCAACAAAGCTAAGGAACTTGTACCTTTTGAGACCCAAATAACAGTTTGTCAAGAAACACCTGTCTACAACAAAGTATCAAGTGATCAAGTGGTTCCAGCAATTTCAACAAATCCGGATGCAATCCGCACCATTGACAGAACTGCCTCTCGCTATTTTATTAACTTTGATACATTTTCTGAGGATCCCAGAAAACCTGAAATTATGCCAGCAAAAAGAACTTTCAAAGAACAAGCTACTGACTTTTTTTCATCACCTGGAAAGACTTATCTGGTTTCACCATGGATTTAACTTTGGATTGTGTTCGGAATATTTTTTCTTCTACTTTGGTTAACTCTGGTGATAACTCTGGGTATGCTGATAAATGGAAGATATCTCAAAATGGACACAGCAAGTAAGAACATCAACTTACTCCTCAAACCGCACAAATCATCTCATTGTGAACAAAGAGACTTGTCAGCAGTGACCATCACAGCCGTTCCTGTACCTGATGGTATAGCTTGGGACAGAACAGAATATGACATGTTTGGCCCGTCGGAGCTGTTGAAGATTCCACACCAGTTCAAGATTTCATTAAGTAACTTTATTTCATCTAGTACCTTTTCTAATGATTGGGACTTCGAGACTGTTAATAATTTGATGTCAGACTTAGACATGTCTGCAGTATTCACTAATCATGAATATTTAGAAGGTTCTTCGGACTATGAACAAATGTATTGTTATAATCACTATGGTCATCATTTCATGCACAAATCAACAATGCCTAGAAATGTATATATGTATAACCAATGGGAACATTGTCCTACACCACCAAAGGGTAGCTCAAAAACTTTTGCTAATAAGTTTCCATACTTTTCAGGGTTCAATGTATCCAATCCAGAATAATTTTATTTAACAAATTGTAAACAAGACAGGAATGAAAAGTATGTTGACCAATACAAAACAGATTTATTCTGCAGCCTTTTATGCCCAATTGTCCAAACAAGGTTTTGACTTTTGGAAAGACAACATTGAGACAAAAACTGTCTGGGGTCAGAAAGATTGGCAAGTGCAGGGGGTAGAAGCTATGTTTAGAGTCTGTATAATCCCTGAGCAAATTATGTTTTTGAATGACACTGTCCAACAAATGTCTTGCCTTGGGTTAGCCAAGATCAAAGACATGAACAACCCATCCATACCTACACCTACACCTGATAGTTAAGACTCTTCAGAGAGGGAGGTCGACTTACATACTATTTTGCATCACGACAGAACAGATTCAGATTGGAAAAAATGCTTGATCTGGCCCACAGACACAAATAACTGTCAAGATAGATTCCTGAACAAAACACAAGGGGTTAAATGCAATAGGCCAGACCCAAGACATGTTCAAAGACAGCATCCTGGAATAGTAACAACATACAGTGTAGGAAAGTTCTGGCTTGATTGGCTACACAGAACAACACTTAAGGATGTAAAACAACATTTATCTTTACTTAAAGATGGCGCAGATCTTAGGGAATTCTTGCGAGGACCAAGAAAATCACATCAAAAACGTTATATATATGCCGGTATCTATGCTGCTTATAATGAAGCAGGGAAGATTATGCAAGCAGAGACTGCAGAACAAATACGAGAAATTGATTGTATTAATTTAGAGAAAACTCTCTCTGTAGTTGATAATGGGTTAACAACTTTGTCGTCCAGGATATTGGACAGCATAGTATCTTCTGCCATAGACATCATGGAACAGGACTTGGTCATGTTGCAACATGGTCAGTCAAAACTACTTTCTATCATGCTATTAGGCTGGACGTTACAAAACCTTCATTCAGGCTATGTGCCTTGACGTTTAATCAATACTATGTCACTGTTTTCAGAATTCAGTCAAACTGAAAAACAGATCAAATTGGCACAAAGGGGAGCAGACTATACGGTGCTGAGCACTGAAAAACTGGAAAGATTGCCATTTACGGTAGCAGAAAAAACAGCTACTGAATGGATAATACATGGAACAATCACTCTGCATGTTACAATTTTTCATTGTCAGTATTGCCTAAAACACATACCAGCAGGCGCATATGAAAGGTTGGGTAAAGATCACATCAAGACATCCTGGGATGTAGCATACACATACAGATGTTGGAGCGGGGGACGTGTAGTGTTTTTTAGCGGTACAAACTGTGAAAACACAGTAAGCGGTTCTCTCCTTTGTCAGGGTATTAATTCACACGGGGCATGTGATGGTTCCTCGAACAATTTATCCTGTCACCTGCACGGTTCACGAGCTGCAGTGATTGATCCAATATTTGGACAACTTTCAAATGGGAGTTACCTCATGTTGAACGATCACAGCTGCTGTGGCATGTTGCCAGGCATACCATATCTAGTAGCTGTGTCATCCAGGGTCACTTGCTGTATGCAAGTATTGTTTCCTAAAATGAAGACAGCCAGGGAGTAGCCTATATGGCCTTCACTGAACATCTCTTCTATACAAATTGATACTCTAAGCAGAATGAAAGTCATTCTTTTGCAAAAAACTGTGCCACTGACCTCAGCCAAAGAAACCTATGATCTACAAGCCGCAAGGACTTCTGCCGCGATACATGCACTCTTGACTACAAACTGCCCTATACATTTCTCAGAAATGTTAAGTCGTATCTTAAACATGTCTGAAACGAGTGGTACTGTACATCTATTTAGGAATGTATGTTCTGGACTGTTAGAACCTTTTCAAGCAGTCCTCAGATTATTTCTAAACTTCGTGCACTCTGTGTTTAGCAGACTGACCCTCCTTTTGGAACTCGTTGCAGGGATACTATTTTTTCTCCTTCTGCTATGATATGGCAAGCGAAATCACCAGCGCCACTTCAAGCACCGTAGAGACAGCTCTCTTGGAGATGAAGTATCGTGAGCGCATCGTCCAAATTTTGGGATTAACTCGTCTACGAGAATTAAATACCACATGGCTTCTGTCATTCAGACAAATCTGGCAAGATTGCAGCTTATCTGTTCTACACTGCTTGCTATGCGGAGAAGAATGTGTGCTAGACATCTGTCTAACACTCCCATCAGCCATGCCAACGGATGTTGATACTTTGCTTGAACCGGTAACTGCCCATGCTCCATGTTGTCCCCAGCGGCTACTAATTCTGATGACGGCATTCATTTAGATCTCACAGATTCAAAATGCTGATGCTGAGGTACGAGAGGAAACCACAGGCACACAGGTAACATCCGATTTGAACATTGCTGATGCGACCAACGCTGACAGCGATGCTTCACATCTTTGTGCGGTTAATCTTCTAAACAAGGTAATCCAACTATCACCTACTGTGATAGACTTTTTTTTACAGACATAGAAGATT
Source organism: Lissotriton helveticus (assembly GCF_964261635.1). Taxonomy (NCBI): domain Eukaryota; kingdom Metazoa; phylum Chordata; class Amphibia; order Caudata; family Salamandridae; genus Lissotriton; species Lissotriton helveticus. The sequence goes on along the minus strand of NC_136071.1, from coordinate 639,561,462 downwards.
TCATGTTTTCTCAAAGCGCTAACACTGACTTTTGAATTTGGCACACAGTGTTCTGAGAGACTTTGAATTTGACCTTCATTTTTTCAAAACAAAGAACTTTTTCCTATGATTAATTTTTTCCCCCCAAATTTGTATTTTTCCTTTTTGGCAAAAGTAATCTGCTTATAGTAGAACTATTCATAGAGAACAAGAATTCTTTGAATACTTCCAGAGACAATATATGACCTTGTCCACAAACAAACAGTTTTAAGTAATCTGACATGATTCAGCCTTTTTTCTTCTGTATTTACGAGCCATTTCATAAATGTCTATTTTCGTGCTTCCCAGTTCTAAAGCATTTTTTGTTATGTAATTTGGAGGGGTTATAGCACTTCATGTGTAGATATGTTTTAGATATGTTTAGACATGTTTAGTCATACATATGAAAGTGGAGTGGGTGTTGTGTGCGATTATAGATTCCGTATGCATTTCCCGATCCATGCCCTTATATAGGTATAATTCACATGACCTTATATAGGCATAGAAATCCAGTCCTTATTTAGGCATACCCCATGCTACCAAAATAAAGGCATGGCTACTTCCATACGTTCATCTACGTCACAATGATTTCTTGGAAAACCAGACTCTTAAGCCGTTAGGGACTTCCCCTTGCTTGGATATTGATTTCTCCAAGAACTCATTTAATATGCAGGAACATCTATTCCTTAGGGGTTCATTCATGACGTTCATATGCCCGACTTTTACATAAATACTGGCATTCCTAAACACCTTCAAGGTATAAATATACCTTCACTTGCTATAGCAGTGCACGGTGTGATTCAGTGCAGTTCGACTACCTACTTGCATAACGCAGCTCGCTACAGCAAGTGCAGAAGGAAGCCAACTCCCCAACTGACGCACTGACTAGAAGCTGTCATCCTCCTGCCAAGAATCCAGCTCCAGTGTTTTGACTCCCCTTGTGGGGTGTTGGGAGATAGAGTCCAGGAAAAGAGATAAAAACCTCTCTCATTCTAAGGTAGGGAGCTGATTAGAACCTAGAGAAACCTTTGGCAATTCTTGGCAGAACTAAACTATAAAGACAGCACCTACTTCTTCTCTCGTACTTGACCTAGGTTAGGTACACTGAGGTATGCGTATTTTAGAAGCACCAGTTGGGATTTTAGCCTCTATGTATTTTTATATATGTCATAGCAATAGACAATGCTATTACAGTATTATTTTATATTACTGTTTGCGCTGTACACATTATACTTCGCATTCTGTCTAACGATTGTAGCAGTGCATATCTCTTTCATGAGAAAGAAGACTGTTCAATAAATCCTGTTATTGAAACGCCCGTCTCTCTATTTCTGTGCAACTCGGTAGAAACCAAGCATGTACGATTGACTGAGTGAAATAGTTATCTATTTTTTCCATGACTCTGAAGATATTGTTCCGGTTCTAGGAGAAACAAAGTTGTCATGTTTATGCAGTTGTCAGAAACTAATCCCTTCTTGTTTATTTGAGAAAGTTTCTAGTGACCTCCGAGTTAGCTGGCACACACACAATTAAGTTTAATATACTCGATAGAGACATACTGACCACAGTACTATGTCAAAACTATAGTGTATATTATTCCAATGCGCAGAGCCTATTGGGAATATAGGAACTACACTACAACATTTAAGCTCTAGAAAAAACATTTTTGCATTTAATCTTTCAAAATTCATATCTCCGGTTCTCAACTTTGGATTTTTGTCATTTTGGTGTCTATTCATTGGTGTTCAATTTTTATTGTATTTTGTGTCTTACATATTTAGTGTTTTGGTGACATTAAGTGCTTTACACACCTGTCTCCTAAGTTAAGCCAAGCTACCAAGGGTTAAGCAAGGATTAATTTATTGAGACTTGGGTGGACCTTATTTGTGATTGTGGTGTTATTACTAGTTGTAGGTACCTACCTACACCTACTAATAAACCACCTTCCAACACCACCAAAAAGTTCAAGACAAAAACACGAAAACAAAACTGCAGGGAACTTGGTCAAGGAGTGGTTTCCTCTACTAGAATGTCCTCATGGATCCAACTCATGCCTTCACTACTATATTCAGTTGAGTGGAATAAAGAGGGCTTAAAGAAGACTACCAATATCTAGTCACATTTCTCTGGTCTCAAATGTATGCTCTTTTTTCTTTGCTATAAATAAGTCAGCCCACTCCTCTTCTTTCAAAACGCTTTTCCCTTTGGGGTCATAGTTGTTTGCCCTTATCTATGTGCAATCCCTACTCCTGCCCCTAGGGTCCCTTTTCCCTCATGTTGTCGGGTTAGGGTATGTGACAGATTGGAGAAGCAGTGAACCATTTGCGAGAGCCATATTTCTTAGGGAACGTGGTGGTTGTCTGGCACCTTCCAGGTCAACTCAGAACCTGGGAGTTACTTCAGCTTACAGAGTAACCTCCATTTGTCCTCAACTTCTGTTTGGCTGGCCAGAGTGATACCCTCTACATGTTGCCTCATCTCTGGTCCTCTTCTCCTTTCCGGGGAGTTTCTGGTCCTGGTATCCTCCTGTCACATGATTTGGTGCCTCCTCTTAAGTGTCTCCACTTGCATTGCTTTCCTAAGGAGAAAGAAGTAGGAGTCTTTCTTCACCTTTTATTTCCTGCTCTTTGCACCTTTGTTGTTGTTGTCCTTTGATTTAACACATCTTTTTCTTTTCAGGGCTCTCAGTGGTGCCCTGACTGCGAAGCAACAAGAAACCATCATGTAAGTGTTCAACGTTGTTACATTTGCACTCCCTTACCTTCTTCCGTTCAAGAAGAGACAAGGTGTATCTTGACTAGAAATCAGCATTATTCTCTTCTTTCCCTTTTCAGTGTCTTACTTCAAATTGTGGTGCATGATCAGTGTACAGCATGAATGTCTGACCCTCTAAATAATAATGCAATTTCTCTATAGCCCATTTATTTGTTTAACATTCTTTCTTAATAATAGGATATTTTTGTTCTCTTTTCTGACTGATAAATTGTATAGGTTTTTCTTCTTGGAGTTTGTCAGTGTTAGACTTTGAGTCCTTGGCATGGTTTCCCCTGACTTTTTGCCCCCTCCTGTTTTTGCCCCCTTCCCGTTTTGCGGACTTCATTTTTGCTGGCTTTAGAATTCTGGGCACTTTACCACTGCTGACCAGTGCTAAAATGCATGTGCTATTCACTTCAAACACTGGCTTATCCACAACTGGCATATTTAGTTTACTTATAAATACCTAGTAAAGTGCACTACATGTGCCCAGGACCTGTAAATTAAATGTTACTAGTGAGCCTGCTACATTGATTGTGCCAACCACTTCATTAGCTCTTCAAACATGTCTCAGGCCTGTTATTGCAGAGCATGTGTGTGCAGTTTTTAACTGCCATGTTGACCTGGCAAGTTAACCCTTGTGCCAGGCCCATTCCTTCCTTTTTAATACATCCAGTCAGCCCTAAGGGCAGGGTGCAGTGTATTTAAAAGTAGGACATGTACTTTTAAGTTTTACATCTCCTGGCAGTGAAAAACGATTACATTCATTTTTCATTACAGCAAAGCCTATCTCTTTCATAGGTTACATTGGGACATTGGGATTGCCCTATTACATTTTATAAGTGTAATTCCCTTTTGGAAAAAGATGGACATTTCGAGTTTGGTGTCTCTTGACTCACAATTCAAAATCACAACTTATGTTAAAGTTGAATTTTAAGTTGCAAGTCAGAAAATGCCACGTTTAGAAAGTTTGCGTTTTCTTACTTTCACCATTCTGTGCCTCTATCTGCCTCTGAATAGACATCTGGGGTGGGTGACAGAAGGGCATTGTGCAATCCCTTTAGACAACCACACTCAAAGGGAGCTTAGATGTGCCTGTTGGGCCGGCCACATTCTGATGGGCCATTAACGTCTTGATTGGTCATCCTGGACATGATAGGGGAGAGGAGCTGACACTTGCTTCTGAATGAGCTGTGCCTGTCTCCACACAAAATGTTCCATACCCCCGCCCCCACTGTGAGTCTGGAAATAGGACAGGAAGGGCAGGGATTTTGTGCACTTCAAATGCCTCTCTGAATTCTCCCCCATTTCAAAGGCACAACTGGGTATAAGTACTGAACCTCAGACACCACCACTTCTGTACACTTCTGGACATGAGGACATTCTGCCAGGAAGAAGGACTGCTGTGGTGATGAAAGGAATGCCACTCTGCTGGACTCTGCTGGACTCCTGCTGTGCTGTCCTGTGCCTGACTTGCTGCCTGCTGCCCTCTTTGCCAAGTAGTGAGAAGATTTTGCCTGTATCTCTACATCCTCAAGAACTTAAGTGACTTGAAGGGCTTGCTGGCTTGACTCTGGTTTTGAAGTTTTAAGGATATCAAAGACTTCCTTAACTCTCCTGCAACTTTTGGGACTCTGCTAACTGAGGGTTTACCCTGCCAAGTGGTACCCATCCAATCCTGGGCACTTCAAAGTGGGTTTTCTGAAGTTAGCCAGAAAAATCCATGCATCGCCTCCAGTGATGCCGCGTTAGCTGCCAATTACATCGCCAGCTGTGGGCCTCGATAACAATACATCACCTTCCTCACAAGCAAGCTGCTGATGATGCATCTTGGAGTGTGTGGCTCGTAACCAACACATATCACCTTCATCCAGCCAGATAAACGATGGCGAATAGCCTCCATGACACCACACATCGGATCCTCTATGTCAATGCATCCTCCTCGCAAGGCACTGTTTGCAGGGGGCCAAGGCTGGTCCCTGTATCCAACGCCATTGCAGTCAGCCTGAACATTTGGATTTACCCTTGGTCAAGCATGACTAAATGCCCCTGGTTGCCGCTTTATGCTTTTAAGCACTATATCTCCATTTCATCTTTAGAAATTCATAACTCTAGTTCTGGCACTAGCCAATATTTCCTCGGTCTAGTGTAGGCAGGGCAAAAGAACAACATGTGTGTTTCGTCCTCCTCATTCTTACTGCACCCAGGACAGGTTTTGTCGTTCAGCGCTGTCCATTTACAAGTAAATGTTTTAAGGGGCAGGGTGCCTAGCCTCCATTGAATGAACAGTTTCCTTGCCAGGATAGGGGATATAATATCCATAAAACTTTCAAAATAAAAAGAATTTTTGGTGTTCAGAAATTGTTCAGTTAGGGTGCCAGCTTTGGATGCACATGCATCAGCAAAAATTGATTTTGAGCAGGCCAACTATGGTCCAGGTCACTGAATTCTGCAAGGGGTTTGAGGTTTCTACTAAGAGCTTCACCAGGAACTGAGGCCTGGGTAGAAGCTTGTGATGCAGTAGCTGTATCCCCAGAGGAGGAAGAGGAGATAATGGATGATGATGAGGACCTGGACCAGGATTCACTGGAAAATCTGGGACTGAATGTGGGACAAGAGGCCAACACCCTGAAAGGTGCAATGGTAACCCCTAGGGCAGGGAGCAGTATATCATCCAGAGGCCTGGTCCCAGAAGAGCTGGAGGACAGGAGGGATGAGAGAAAGTTAACATTGGAGCTGGCGAAGCTCAAATTGGAGAAATAGAAGGCTGAGAGAGCCTTAAAGGAGAAAAGTGTGGCCATGAAGGAGAAGAAACTCATATTGGCTCATGAACTGAGTCTGAATTAGCTGGACATTAAAGCCTGGCGGGTTGAGTCCAGCAGTGAAGGTGACAGCAATTCTTCAGTGCCCTCTGACAGGACGGTCCACATACCCAAAGGTCTGGTGCCTGACTTTGTGATGGGATGTTAATATTAAGAAAGTCGATGTCAACATGAATAACAATACATTTGTGTATAAAAATGAAGTTGCATCCTTTTTTGACAAATTTAACCATTATGAACTGCACACCCCCAACTCAGAAATACGTAGTATGGCAGGCTCTGAGACCCCGGCCCAAGGACAACTCACAGGTGAGGTGGCAGATAGCCAGCACATAAATGCGAGGACAGGAAATCCCAAATCAATCCCACAGCTAGGTGCAGAGACACCACAGTGGTCCAGGGATATTTGTCCCAATAAAGCACACATGGCCGGCAGGATACGCGTGTTCCCAAAACACCATAAAGTCAGATGCCACATGAAGTTAGGAACAGATAGCCAATCAGGACACAGCACACACAGTATACACAGTGATCACACACTCCCCATGTCAGACAGCAGGACATGTTACCCACTGGCCGAATTGTGTTCACACAAGTTCTAGGTCCACCTGGATTCCTTATTCCTGGAGACATCGGTTCACATCAGTGGCAGCTGGCACCGAAGGGAGCGGGCAAATAGAAAGTAAAAATAAATTTAAAAACACTTATTTTACATGTCCTCCTTGCTCCAGACCTTGGACCTTTTCTTCAATCGACTAAAGAGCGGTCCCCAGCAAACTCCCTTGACGAATACTGGCCCTGCTCACATGCTGTTAATTAGCAATAGAACATTGCTCTGATTGAAGGGAGTGGCCTCCCTTGGCGCTCTCCAGAAAACTGGAGGCCTGCACTTGTTCTCAACCCAGCTCTCTAAAGACAGCTGGGTTCAGAGGTTTAAAGTGAGCATGTCTGGCTGGCCGTCAAAAGACGGCCAGCCAAAAAGACAGGCACACTTTAAACAGTGCACAGACAGCCGTCTGCCTACCACTCGTCCCTGCTGCCACTCAGCAGATCCCGCCCTTTCATGAAACTCATTTCAGAAAAGGATGACAAAACATAAAATGGTAATGAAATACCATTTTATTTTTCATCACTGAGTTTGGGGGGCATTTAAGTGGGTCGACGCTCCTCCACATGGAGGTGCCGCCCCTGGTTCACATTCCTCACCAAAAAAGGATCGCCGGAACTATTTTATGACATTCAATTGATTGTATTAAAACCAATGTCAATTCGATTGTAAGTTGAGACAGTCCTTAGAGCCTATGTCCGTGGCTGTTCTCCCGGCTTCACTGTTTAATTAAACAAATGATTCCTGGTTTTCCAAATGCCTCTTAGCTCTTGTTTCTTTAATTATTTCATGTTCATGCAAAAGGGAAATTGCTTTACAGAGGCACAAGGTCCCTGAGGAGGATCTGTGGAGGTATATCCCTAGTAAAGGGAGGGGCACTCTACTGGCCCTAGAGTGGAGGGACATGATGAGGTATCCCCCATGAATGAGGCCCTAATAAGGAAGTTTGGTTTACCCCAGAGAAGTACAGACAGAAGTCCACTGTAAAAGAATACCAGGGGCTGTATAATCTGATTGTATAAGAACACATGTCCAGTCTTTCCTTTCCACAAGGGTGGGCAGGGTCCTTATCAGAAGAAGGGGCTGACAAAACCAAAAGCAAGGAATTCTCAAAAGGGCCTAAAACTAGTTCTGTGGGTCAGGGCTTCCACCCCCTACTGAGAATAAAAATAAATAGTTTACTGCACCCTCTAAGTGTTATGACAGCCAGCATGAAGAGCACTTTAAGGAAGATGGCAAGTGTCCCAAACGGGCACAGCCCCCACCAGTATGCAGTCACTGGGGTTGGCTAATGTAGCACTTGGGGAGGAGATTGCCCTAGATAGTTTGGGGGAGAGCATACAGGTTACCCCAGTGTCCCTAGGTGATGAAGAGATTGTGCATATAACCCACATGCCTGAAAATACTAGGAAGTAGAGTCAGTGGGTCACCATCAATGGGCAGAGGATGCAGACTCTGAGAGACACTGGTGCCAGCATGACAGCCGTCAGGTGTCATCTTGTGTCTTCAGTACAGGTAGTCTCTAATGAGTCCCCCAAAGTTGTTGCTACTGACAACCATGAGAGCCACTACCCAGTGGCTCTTGTTCCCTTTGAGTGAGGGGGGGACTCAAGCTCCTTAAGGCTAGCTGTGAGTCCATACTTGCCTGTGGCTTGTGTGCTTGGCAATGATCTGGATGCAAAAAGAACAATTGATGGACAGAATGTAGAACAATGCCATACATTTACCCCAGTACAGAGATCTGGGCCTAAATCCATAGTTTTTTTGCTCACCATGCCATTCCAGTTTGGACCCAGCCATATGAAAATCAGTCTTGACCCTGCGCACAATGGATTTAGGCCCAGATCTCTGTACTGGGGTGAATGTATGACATTGTTCTGCCTTCTGTCCATTAATTGTTTTTTTTGCATTTGTCACCTCTAATGGGACAGGTATGCCCAGACGTGGGTCCCGTGCTCTCCATGCCACTGGAGTCAAGCTATTCTGACTGATGAGGGCTGAAAGCCCGAAACCGGTCAAAGGATGCTTGTTTCCAGTCCAGGGAGGAACTGGCCTGGCAGTTCAGGCTGGACTGTTCCCATTGGGCGAAGAGTCAAGACTGATTTGCATATGTCTGGGTCCAAACTGGAATGCATGGTGAGCAAAAACACGATGGCTTTAGGCCCAGATCTCTGTACTTTGGTGAATGTATGACATTGTTCTGCCTTCTGTCCATCAATTGTTCTTTTTGCATTTGTCACCCCGAGTGGGACAGGTATGCCCAGACGTGGGTCCTGTGCTCTCCATGCCACTGGAGTCAAGCTATCCTGGCTAATGAGGGCTGAAAGCCTGAAAGCTGTCCTAGGATGCTTGTTTCCGGTCCAGGGAGGACCTGGCCTGGCAGTTTGGGCTGGACTGTTCCCATTGGGCACAGGGTCAAGACTGATTTGCATATGGCTGGGTCCAAACTGGAATGGCATGGTAAGCAAAAAAACAATTGATTTAGGCCTGGATCTCTGTACTGGGGTGAATGTATGACATTGTTCTGCCTTCTGTCCATCAATTGTTCTTTTTTCATTTGTCACCAGAGTGGGACAGGTATGCCCAGACGTGGGTCCCGTGCTCTCCATGCCACTAGAGTCAAGCTATCCTGACTGATGAGGGCTGAAAGCCTGACATCTGTCCTAGGATGCTTGTTTCCAGTCCAGTGAAGACCTGGCCTAGCAGTTTGGGCTGTACTGTTCCCATTGGGCGCAGGGTCAAGACTGGTTTGCATATGACTGGGTCCAAACTGGAATGGCATGGTGAGCAAAAAAACAATGGATATAGGCCCAGATCTCTGTACTGGTGTGAATGTATGACATTGTTCTGCCTTCTATCCATCAATTGTTCTTTTTGCATTTGGCAATGACCTGGAGCATACCACCTGGAAGGAGGTGTAGCTCATGTTTCACTTGGAGATGCTAGGATTGCCTGAGTGGGTGTGCGTGACCACACAGTCTATTGCAGCCCGAGATGGTAGTCAAGAGGACCTGGAGCCTGGAAGAATGGCCACGCTCCTTAGACTGCCACGGTCTGGAAGGTGGCTGAACCTGAGGGGGGCACCCTGGTACCTACAGGGGAGGGTGTGGCCGAAATGGGGAACCTGCCTAGCTGTCCAACTGGCAGCCGGAAGAGTGTCCGACCAGGGAGGAGTTCTGCAAAGTGCAGAGGGAATACCCTACTCTTGTGAGTCTGCAGCAGCAAGCAGAGACCCAGGCACCTGGTGACGTCTCTGTGAAGCTCCTGATATACTGGATATCATGGGAGAATGTTCTCCTGTATATTGAGCCTAAGGATGCTGAGCCTGGTGGGACATGTGTGTTGGTGGTCCCCCAATGATACAGGGCCTTCCTCTTGGGTCCGGTTCATGATGTACCACTGGCAGGTCATTTGGTGTAAAACAAGACCGTTGGTAGGCTTGTCTCTAACTTTTATTGGCCTCAAATTTGGAAGGCCTCATGTGCATGCCATTGGTCCTGTCCAACCTGTCAGGCGAGTGGAAGAGAGGGAGGAAATGCAAGGCCCCCATGTAAACCTTTCCTGTTGTTACACCCCCTTTGAGAGGATGGGCACCAACGTCATCAGGCCTCTGAACCTCACGAAAGCCCTGGACAACAGATTTGTTCTGGTCTTGGTGGACCATGCCACCGGGTACCCGGAAGCTATCCCTCTGAGGACAGTGACTGTGCCTGCCGTGGCCAGGGCACTGATGAGAATCTTTTCCTATGTGGATTTCGCCAAGGAGGTGGCATGTGACTGGGGTACCAACTAATTACAAGAAGGCCATGTGGAAGGAGTTGGGGAAACCTACAAGTTCTCTGCTCCATACCACCCCCAAACCAATGGGTTGGTTGAATGGCTCAACCAAACCCTAAAAAGCATGATTATGGGTCTACCAGAACCCATGAGGCATACGTGCGAAGTCCTCCTGCCATGTCTTTTGTTTGCATACAGGGAGGTACCATAGAAGGGGGTTGGCTTCAGCCCCTTTGAACTTCTTTATGGTCACCCTGTGAGAGGGTCTGTCAGTTTGGTGAAGGAGAGCTTGGGATCAAGCTCCCAGGATAGTCCCCAGGATGTTGTCAGATACATGCTGGTCCTTCACAACCAACCAGCCCACTTCCAAATCAGAATGCAACTCTGGTTGAGTTTCAACCTTGCAAAAAGTGGGGGTGATAGAACCTGTGGAGCCCGAGCGTTGCAAGATTGCTAGTCTTGACCCTATGAGGTGAAAGAGCACAACAGCAATGTCATCTAACTGGTAGAGCTCAAGGCCCCTAGGAACCCTTGAGAGCCTGCCTGTTGATCACCATAAGCCACAATTAGAGATGTCTGAGATAACAATGCTGTTGGTCACTGATGATGGGGTGGAAGACGAGAGTGTAGTTTTTCCCGACCTCCTTTCTTCCAAGGAGCAGGATGGATCAGTGGAGGGTGTCAGCCTCTAACCGAAACTACCACAGATCAACAGAGAGGCGTCCACTAATTGTTGGGGCAGTTTGCCTCTCTATTCTCACTTACCCCAGGACTCACTACTTTGTGTACCCATTATATTGATACTGGAGACAACACATCTGTGAAAAATGAAATTTATTAGGAATGGGGGTCTCTAGTTGGCAGAGGTAGGTATCTTTGTCCAAATATGGACCCTTGCTTTTAGTCAGGGTAAGGGGGATACACACTTTAGATAACCCTTGCTTACCCCCTTGGTAGCTTGGCACAAGTAGACAGGCTTATCCCAAAGGCAATGTGTAAAGTATGTGTACCAACACTTACATTAACACAGTGAAGACACCAAAAAAGGACACCACACCAGTTTAGAAATATAAAATATCTTTATCTAAAATAAACAAGACTAAAACGACAAAAATCCAACATAGACAGTTAAAAATATGACTTTCAGAACGGTTTCAAGAACTTGTACCATAGAAAACTATGGATGCTTGACTTTTCACCAAAGTACCTGTAGAGGAGTCAAAGTTCACAAGCCAAACAGGCCGCAGCGTCGGAAAGCAAAGAGATGCGACACTCCTGAGTCCTTGGGGAGGTAATGCGACAGTCCCGCTGCACCCAAAGGAAGGGTTGCATAGAATCAGGTCTGTACGGGGAGTGATGCGTCGATTCTTCGTGACGGTTTCGGTCTGTGGGTGATGAGTTGGAAGAACTTGCCACACAGGTACGATACGTGGAAATCCGGGATGCGTAGGTGATCAATGCGGCGGTGTCGAGCGGCGCTGCATCGGTCCTCTTCAGCCACAACCCCAACAACATTAGGGTCTTAGGACCATAGTATCCCACAGGACCCTATTCCTTTATTTGTTTAATTTCCCTGCCAGATCCAAGAATAAAGTGAAATCGGGATCTGACAGAGGAGTTTTAATCTTTATCCCCTTATGGCCCCAAAAAATATTCTAAGCGCTCCCTGAGATATGGTTGAGCCCACCCTGACTTTTAGGCATCAGGGTGTCCCGATGATGAAGCATGACACAACTAGGGTGTGTGAGGGAATATAAAACAAAAGGAGTTGCCTCATTCCTCACCCATGGGTGATGAACTATCCTAGCTCCATGGAGGGACATTCCACCAGTATCGACTCAGATTTAGTGATTAAGGTTATCCGGGTCTCCCAGATCAACAATCAGGGGAGTACTTTGTGTGCAATAGTGACCCAGAACATACCCATTTTCTAAAAGTGGTAATTTTTAAACACACAATTTAAAAAACATCTTTACTAAAAGATGTGTTATTAAGTCCAGGGATACCAAACTCCATTTTTCGATCTTATCCCTATGGGTAGATATGCTTGTAAAATGTTATAAAGCATTCCCCATTCCTTGCTATGGGGCAAGATAGCCTTTCAATAGTGAAAACTTAAATAGGCAGGACATGTTACACACACCAGTACATGTCCTACCTTTCACATGGGGGGGTACCGTGGGCCCACCATAGAGGTCTCCTAAGCATAAAATAAGGGAAGGGTAAGGCCTGGTAAGTGGGAGCACTTGCCAAGTCGACATGGCAGTTAACAAACTGCGTGCAGGCACCACGGTGGCAGGCCTGAGACATCTTTTCAGGGCTACTCATGTGGGTGGTACAACCAGTGGTGCAGGCCCACTAGCAGCATTTGATTTACCAGCCCTGGCAAAATCAGTGTACTTTACTAGGAATCTACTGGTAAAACAAATATGCCAATCACTGAGAACTAATCACAATACCAATTTACACAGGGAGCACTTGCACTTTGACGCTGATCAGAAGTGGCAAAGTGCCCAAAGCATATAAGCCAGCAAAAACAAATCCAGCACTGTATCAAAAACACAAGAGGTAGAGGCAAAAAGTCAGGGAAAACCATGCCAAGAATGCCAGGTCTAACACATGTCCCCTCCAGCTGAAAAGTGGGGAGAACTACTCACCCTATTGGGAATTCTCATCACTAAAGCGGAGGAATCTGGACGACCATCAGCATTGGCGTGTTCTGTACCAGGATGGTGTTCCATCGTAAAGTCCATTCACTGTAGGGAGATGGACCACCTCAACAGTTTTGGATTCTCACTCCTCATCTGCTCAACCATCTGAGAGGCCTGTGGTCTCTCTTAAACCAAACAAACAGGTCCTTTGCTTCTTTAGCACCCAGACCACAACAAAAGCTTGTCTTTCAATTGCACTCCACCTCTGTTCCCTGGGGAGTAGCTTCCTACTGGTGAAAGCTACAGGTTGGTCCAAGCCCTAGTCATTCAATTGTGAGAGGACTGCTCCCACACCATGCTCTGAAGCATCTGTCTACACAACAAATTCTTTGGTGAAGTCAGGTGCCTTAAGCACGGGCACCATGCACATGGCAGATTTCTGGGCCTCAAAAGCGGCCTGGCAGGCATCAGTCAACATCACCTTCCTTGGCTGCTTCCTTGAAGTCAGCTATGTCAAGGGGACAACAATGGTGCCATACCCCTTAACAAACCGTCTGGAGTACCCGGAGGGACCTAGGAAGGCTCTCACCTCTGTCTGGGTCTTGGGGGGCTCCCGAGCCAGAATAAAGTCAATCTTTGCTTGTAGGGGCACCACCTGGCCGCGCCCTACCTGTTGTCCCAAGTACACCACAGATCCCTGCCCTATCTGGCACTTATTAGCCTTGATAGTGAGGCCTGCCCTTTGCAGAACCTTCAACACTTCGCAGAGGTGTTGCAAATGTTCCTCTCAACTGGAGCTGAACACAGCAATGTTATCCAGGTAGCCGGCGCTGAATTCCTCCGACCCGGACAGTACCTAGTTGACCAGTCTCTGGAAAATGGCAGGGGCATTCTTCAACCCAAAGGGCATAACCAGGAACTGGTAGTGCCTCTCTGGTGTTGAAAACTCTGACCTCTTCCCATCGGTCAAGGCAATCTCCCAGTACCCAGATGTTAAATCAAATGTACTGAGGTACCGGGCAGCTCCTAACCGATCAACGAGCTCATCAGCTCTGGGGATGGAGTGTGCATCAGTCTTGGTGACTGCATTGAGCCCACGGTACTCCACACAGAACCGGAGTTCTGGAGTGGCATCGGGTGCCGCAGCTTTTGGCACTAAGACCACTGGGCTAGCCCAAGGGCTGCTTGAGGGCTCTATCACCCCTAACACCAACATCTTGGAAACTTCTTCCTTGATGCTGGTCCTAACATTGTCAGCTACCCTGTAAAATTTCTGCTTCACGGGTCGAGTGTCTCCAGTGTCCACATCATGGATGCACCAATTGGTGACTCCTAGTGTCAGAGAGAACAGGGAGGCAAACTGTCCCAGCACCTGGCGATAGTCCCGCTGCTGCTCTGGGGTCAAGGTGGGAGAGAGGTTTACCCCTTCCACTGACCCATTGTGTTCCTTTGCTGACAGGAGGTAAAGAAGAGGTTCACACTCCTTCTCGATTCCATCATTTGTTGCAAAGAGCATAGTTACTTCAGACCTTTCACAAGTGCAGCTTGAGGCGGTTCACATGCAGGACCCTTAAAGGGTTCCTAGGAGTCTGCAAGTCAACCAAATAGGTCTCCTCATTCTTGCGCTTCACCATCTCATATGGACCAGTCTACTTATCTTGGAGCACACAAGGCTCCACTGGTGCCATTACCCACATTGGCCAGGCTGAAATTCTACCAGAGTGGCATTCTGGTCATACCATCTTTTCATTTCTTCCAGGCTAGATTCCAGATTCGCATGAGCGAGTTTCCTGAAGCGTTGAGTCTGGTTTCTGAAGGCCAGCACATAGCTGAACACATCTTGTGGGGTCTTACCAGGAGTTCTCTCCCGAGCCTTCTTTTACCAGACTCAGAGGTCCTCTCACAGGGTGACAATACAACAGTTCAAAGGACTACTGAGGTACCTCCCTGTAGGCAAACAATAGGCATGGCAAAAAGACGTACCACTTCCGTCTCATAGGATCTGCAAGACCCTTTATCATGCTCTTCAGGGTCCGGTTGAATCTCTCAACCAGCCCATACCCTTGAGGATGGTAAGAAGTGGTGAAATTGTAAGCCATACTGCACTCCTCTCACAAGGATGTCATGTAATTCAATATGAAGTTTTCACCATGATCAGAGACCACCTCTCTGGGGAACCCCATAGGGGCAAAGATCCCCATCAATGCACGGCCCACTACGGGGGCTGTGATTGTCCAGAGAGGGACAGCTTCCAGGTACCGGGTGGCAAGGTCCACCAAGACCAAGATAAACTTGCTGCCAAAGGCTGTTTTGAGTTCCAGTGGCCCCACAATGTCAATGCCCACCCGCTCAAAAGGAGTGTTCACCACAAGAAAGGGTTGGAGGGGAGCCTAACACTTTCCTCCACTCTTGGTACTTGCCTGGCAAGTCTGACAAGACCTACAATGTGTGCCAACATTCCTCTGCATTTGGGGCCAGTAGAATTGGGTGACAAACCTCTGATAGACCTTGTTGCATCTCAAATGTCCTGCCACAGGTAGGTCATGAGCCAGACCCAATAGGAAGGCCCTGAAGTGCTTGGGTACCACCAGTACACAGGCTGCACCGGGCTCAGCAACCTTAGGCTCACTATACAACAATCCATCTTCCCAGTAAATCAGATGTGGTCCAGACTGATCACCCTGCCTGGTTTGCAGGGCACTCCATCTGCGCTCTACAGAACTCCTCCCTGGAGGGACCCCCTTCTGCTGTCAATGGGTCAGTTCCGGTAAGTCTCCCAGTTCAGTCACTTGTTCCCCTGTTAGTTCCAGGGCATCCCCTTCAGGTTCTGCCTTCTCCTGGACCGTGGAAACTTCGGGGACTGGTTTCCCACACCCCCTGCCCCTCCTCCTCTTGGCAGGCACCTGGGCCACTGTTTCAGGCTCCAGGTCCTCTTGATTACCCCTACTAGCTGCCATTGACCGAGTGGTCACACAGACCCACTCAGGCAGACCCAACATCTCCAAATGAGCCTGGCGTTCTACCTCCCTCCATGGGAAACTCTCCAGGTTGTTGCCAAGCAGACAGTCTACAGGCATTGGCGGACTAACAACAACCATCAAGGAGCCTAATGGCCCCCCACTCAATGGGAACTAGTGCCATCTTACACAGGAGCTCAGAGTTGTCTGCTGCAACTACAGGGTGAAGCAAATTGGAAATAACCTGCTCTTCAGACACCCATTGACACCTGACTGATGTCACACTGGCTCCTGTGTCTCTCTGAGCCTCCACCCTCCTCCCATTGATGGTCACCCATTGCTTGTATTTCTTAGTGTTCTCAGGCAGATAGGATCCCAGGACCATCTCTCTGTTTCCTAATGAGACAAGTGTCATAACTGCTGGCTCCCCACCCTCACTGGGCACCAGCTCCTCCCCCAGCGCTAGGGACGGTGCACCAGTGGAAGCTGGTGGGATGTTGGGGCACGTGGGATCTCTTGAAATGCGGTCCACCTGACTACACGAATTAAACCGGTGGGAACCCAGGTCGCCATGCCTGCCCTTAGGGGGCCAAGACACTTTAGGTTTGGGGGCTGGGATTCCTGACCCTGGAAACTGTTTTGGGGCCCTTTAGAGAACTCTATTTGGTTACCCTTGCCCCCCACTCTTCTGCTGGGGACCCTGCCCACCCTTGGCTGGGTTACCCACAATCCTCTTATGGACCCTGGTGCTAGTCCAGCGGTCTGCCTCCTTAGCAAGCTCTATTGGGTCAGTTAGCTTACTATCCAATAGATGCTGACACAGCTCTGGAACACACAGACTACTCAAGTGCTCCCAACCAATCAAGTTGTGCAACCCCTGGTAATCAGTTGCCTTGCTGCCCTTTATCCAACCATCCAGTGCACGGTTATACATGTTCACATATTCAACCCAAGTATGAGAATCATGCTTACTAAAGTTCCTGAACTTCTCTCTGTACTGCTCTGGTGTGAGCCCATACCTGAGGCATAAAGTTTCCTTCATGTGGGGATAGGCCAGGTTACCCGCCTGCTTCAAAGAAGAAAGGGTGTCCCTCCCAGTGGCCTCAAAGTATTTCCAGAGGCCCGGACCCCAATGTCTCTCAGGAACCTCATTCATTCTCAAGGCTTCCTCATATGCTGTAAACCAAGCATAAATGTCATCACCCCTCTGGTAATTCTGCACTAGGTCCTTGGGTATGTAAACCTTACCCCCTTGCACTGGCTGTAAACTGCCACTATTTGAACTGGACTCCGCTTGCTTGGCTTTAAAGTCCAGTTCCCTCATGCTCAACTCATCAGCCAAAAGCAACTTCTTTTCCTCAAAAGCAAGAGTGTTCTTGCTGTACTCTGCCATCTTCTCTCTCTCTCTATGGCAGCCCTTTGGTTCTCCATGTCCTTCATTTTAAACTTTAAGATATGTACAACATAATCTCTGACCCTTTGGTTCTCCTCCAGCTCCTCTGTGGAAAGACTTCTAGCAGAATGGTTGTTGCCAGCCCTGGAGGTTACTCTTGATACAGGCAGATCCTGTGACCTGAAACTATTCCCTTGTGCATCCTCATCCACCTCTCAATCACCTGTCTCCTCAGCCTATTTGGCCTCCCACCAGGCCCTTAAGGCCTTCTGTAGCTCCTCCTTCCTGGAGATGCTCTTCATGGGACATCCAAAATCTTTGCAAAATTGCTTGAGCTGATCTACTCTGTAGGTGTGCAACATTTCAATATCAAACTCCAATTCTGCTACCTCACTTTCTGGTTTACTCTTCTGAGACATGATGCGTGGATACTTTATGGGTCACTCAAAAATAGAATAAAAAACAAAACAAAGTTTGTGGTTGCGTAGTGGTCTGCACTAAACTAGTGATGTACACCAATCACTATGGGTCAAATACAAATACAAGTTCAAATCCTCACCACTGACCACAAATGTTAGAAATGGGGGTCTCTAGTTGGCAGCGGTAGGTACCTTTGTCCAAATAGGGACCCCTGCTTCTATTCAGGGTAAAGGGGATACACACTTCAGATAACCCCTGCTCATCCCCTTGGTAGCTTAGCACGAGCAGACAGGCTTATCCCAAAGGCAATGTGTAAAGTATTTGTACCAACACTCACAGTAACACAATGAAGACACCACAAAAGGACACCACACCAGATTAGAAAAATAAATATTTTTATCTATACTAGACAAGACCAAAACAACAAAAATCTAACATACACAGTCAAAGATATGCCTTTGAAAGGTTTCAAGAACTTGTACGATAGAAAAGTATTGATGTGTGACTTTTCTCCAAAGTACACATCCTGATGGGCCATTAACATGCTGATGGGCAAACCTGGGCAGGATGGGAGGGAGGAGCTGATACTTGTGTCTAAATGAGCTGTACCTGTCCCCATAGAAAGAGCTGCAAATGCCCATGTAATAAGCCAGTGCAGAAAAGACAGAGACTTTGTGCACGTCTAAGGCTTCTCTTTGAAGTCTCCCCCAGTTCAAAGGCACAACTGGGTATTCGTTCTGGGCCTCAGACACCACCACTTCTTTGCACTTCTGGACCTGAGGGCATTCTACCAGGAAGAAGGACTGCTGTGCTGCTGAAAGAACTGTCACTCTGCTGGACTCTGCTGGGCTCCTGTTCTGCTGTGCCTGCACTGTTGCTTGATGCCCTCCTTGCCTGGGAGTGAGAAGGACTGGACCTGGATCTCTACATCGTCAAGAACGTACATGACTCCAAGGGCTTGGTGGCTTGCCTCCTGTTTTGAAGTCTCAGTATCCAAGACTTCCCTAACTCTCCTGCATCTTTTGGGATTCTGCTAACTGTCAGTTTACTCTGTCATGTGGTGCCAGTGCAGTTTCTTTGGCCCTTGGAAGTGGGTTTTCTGAAGTTTGGAAGCAAAATCCATGCATCGCCATCATTGCCAGTGGGAACTGGTGCATCGCCTCCAGAGCTGCTGCATCACTTGCCAAGTACATCCATGGCTACGTGGCTCGAAGACGACGCATCACCTACCTCGCAAGAAAGCCAATGACGACGCATTATAGATGGTATGGCTCAAACCAACTCATCGCTTGCATGCATAGCCTACATCCAGCTTGATTGATGATGACAACGCATTGCCTTCTCAACTCCATGCATGGGATCCCCGATGTCGATGCATCCTCCTCGCAAGCTACTGTTTGCAGCAAGCAAAGGTTGATCCCTGCGTCCAACCTGTGCTCCATTGTGGTCTGCCTCAAACTTTTGGATTTGCCCAAGACAAGCATGACCAGGTGTCCCCAGTTGGTGGTTTATGGTTTTAAGAACTACATTTCCATGTATTCTTCAAACATTCATAACTTTTACTTGTTGGATTTTTGACGTTTGGGTCATGTTTGGTTCATTAAATTAATCTCTATTTTACTAACCTGGAACCTGGTTTTTAATATTTTTATGTGGTGTTGCCACTGTTTTACTGTTTTAAATGTTGCACAAATACTTTATATATTACCTCTTAAGTTAAGCCTGCCTGCTCTGTGCCAAGCTACCTGAGGGTGAGCACAGGTTAATTTAGGGTGGGTGTCTGACTTACCCTGACCAGGATTGTAATCTCTACTTGGACAGGGTGTGTACCTCTGCCAACTAGAGACACAATTTCTAACAGTCAAGTTAAGATAAGACTCATCTGATACCCGCATCCAGCTCATTGGTTTAGAGTATAAAAGTTTTGCTAAAATCTGGAGACTGAATATGGACTTAGAGGATGTAATTTGTTTTTAACCGACACAAATCTTTGATGGCTATATGCGAGGGGTGTTAAAAATCATTATTAGGGGCTGTTTTCTTCAGAAGGTCTGTTAAAGGGGTTGAAATCTGAGAGTAAATAGGGATAATCCTTCTTTATTAATCTTAGCTTGTTTGTTTGTTTGTTCTGGGGAAAAGGTATAGAGGATTTTGCTTCTATCTTCTTTGCTTAGGGTCTTGTTTGACTTTATTTGTAGGCCTGCACCCTGAAAATATGTCAAAAAGGCAGTTAAGTGAGTAGGTCTTTCTAAAAGTTCCAATGTTGTCCAAATAAGCTAACGCATACTTTTGATAAGGCTCTAAAAGCCTATTCAAGAGGCTTTGAAATGCATTGAAAGGTTGCCAGGGCTCCGAGAAGCCCATAAGATAGTATGGTGAATTGGAAAAGACCCTGGGGTATAGAGAAAGCTGTTTTGTCTTTATCTTTAGTTCTCAATAAGATTTGACATTATCCCTTAAGTATGTCAATGATGGTGATGTATCTAGATTCAAGTAGCTGTTCTATTAGTTCGTCAATCCTTACTAGAAGATAAGCATCAACTTTAGAGATTTTATTTATAGCTCAGAAATCTATACAGAATCTTATTGATCCATCAGGTTTTGGGACTATTACAGTAGGGGAGCCCCTAGAAATATAGGAGTGTTTAATTACTTCTAGCCTCAACATTTTAAGTACTTCTGCCTTAATAGAGATAAAGGGATTTCAGTCCATTCTCCTGCTTTTACAGGAGAAGTTGCTCACACATTTCGTGGTGAGCCTCAGCAAGGCCTACCAGTGCTAGGGGTTCGCCCTTCTCTGAACAAAGTCCTTAGACCAATAGGAAGAAGTTGGCACGGAAACTGGAATATAAAATATAATATTTATTAACCTCATGAGGTAAACTACATTCACACAACACCCTTTGGTAATGTATGAAGTAGCACACTGAACAGAAGGAGCATGGTCCTTTTATACCCACACAGGGGCTCAAAAGAAGGCGGTACAAGTACAGAAATAAGGTTTTAGGTACATATAAGGTCATACAGAAAATGTACAATCAACAAGTGGGAGGAGCTAACAGTTGCTAATTCTAGTAAACACATCCTGACAGTTACAGACTAGTAGCAGCTGCACAGATAGCTGCAAGCTCAACTGAGCATGTGCAGAGCAGAAGAGGCTAAATATACCTTGTCACTAGGCAGAGTACAAGAGCAGATGACAGAAATGTAGGACAGAGCACATGGTGAGCACGTGGTAGCACATGACATACAAAATGGCTGTCAAATCCAAGATGGCTTCAGCTAGATGCTAACTCCGATCGATGCCAAATTACAACACACGTTTTGGGGAACAGGCACACTTAAAAAAATATATTTCTATAGAATATCTGTCCTTTATTTTGCTATTGTTAAAGTTCAGATTATAGGTGACTCTAGCTATCTTTGCCTTGACTAGACAAGGACTTTGCCACAAAGACCGGAGTTTATTCTCATTAGTAGGGAGCAGTGCTAGCACCCAGTACCCAGGTTTTAGTTCACTGCATTTTTTATTTTGACTATAGTAAGTATGTTGTTTTTGTTATTGCACCTTTTCTCCTAATTTTCATATGAGTGTTTTTTTTAAATTGCCTTTTTATTGATTTTAATTAACAAAAACCCTCAAACAATCGGCAAATCGCATGTAATGGAAATATGGCATGATTGAATTTAGGATACAAAGAAATTATGGGAAACTGCACCTTTTTCAGACAGGATACTCAGGAAGACCGGGATTCATTTTCAGGGAGGGTAGTAGTTGCAGCAAAGATATCTCCACTGTATGTGTTCCATTTGGCCCACACTCTGGACCATTTTTGGGGGCATCCTCTTGCCATATAGACCGTTTTCTCTCAAAGCATGCACCAGTCAAGATTCCGCTTCAACATTATAACTGTAGGGGGTGTCAGCCCTTCCAATAATTGAGATAAGTCCCTTTTAGCAACAGCGATAGCCAGTGTAACCCACAACCTCTCCGCCCCTCCCAAATCAGTAGGTTCCCACACTTTAAGTAGACATCTTTTAGCCTTGGACGGACAGATTTATGAAGGACCTCACTCATAACAATATGAATCCCACTCCAATATCTCTGAATTTGCTCACATTCCCAAAGAATGTGCATAAAGGTGGCAACCCGTCTACAACCACGCCTACAGTCCAAGTTTTCACCAAGCCCCATACGGACCAGCTGTGGCCGAGTGATGTAGATCCTGTGGAGAATTTTCATCTGTATCAGAAGGAGACTTGCAGAGATCGCCACCTCCCTGGATGAGGCCACCGCTTCCCTCCACTCCTCGTCATCCAGTAAGAGGCCATGCGCCTCCCATGACTCTCGCAATTTAACCAGGGGATCTGGTGTGTTGTTGACAAGTTTTTTGTAGGTTAATGAGATAGCTTTCTGGGGAAGCAGCCTGTCCAATAACCTATCCTCTAGAGGGGAGGAGTCAGGGATGGGGGAGTCCCTATTAATGACAGTGGTTAATGCATGCCGGATCTGTAGGTAGCGAAAGAATTCTGAGTCTGCGAGTTCGTACTGTTGTTTCAGCTGGCTAAAGCTGAGCATGTTACCATTCACCCAGAGGTCGCCCATCCGGGAAATGCCAATGAGGTCCCACTTATCGATCCCTTTGAAGCACTGTAGATTACCTAGTTGTTCCGAATCCCACAAGGGAGTCGCAAGTGTGAGCCTCTGATCCCACCCTAAACTTTTGTTGACTGCGTGTCATACTTGGACCAAGTGGGAGGTGGGCCCAGTCTAGAGGAATTTCTTGGTATTAGCATAGAGGGCTCTGTTGTACATTCCGCCCGGTAGCAGCAATCTGTCCATGGCATATCCCGGGTCTCCCGGAGCCCAGTACGTACCCTGATTGATGGCAGCAAGATGAGCCGCCCAGTAATATTTCTTTATGTCAGGGAGGCTGATGCCTCTGTTGTACCAGTTGAGGGTTCGTTTGTGAAGCGCTATTATTGGTCTCCTGTCCCATAGCAACTGCCTCTGTAGATCTTCGATTTCTTTAAAATATTGCGCTGGGACGGGATAGTTCTGCAGGGCATAAAGGAAGCAGGGTAGGGAGATCATCTTAATGAGAGCGGCTCGACCGAGCATTGAGAGAGGGAGAGCCCTCCAGCTAGCAACATCACCTCGCAGGCGCTGTAGGGGTGGGAGAAAATTTCTCTCATAGCAGAGCCTGGGGTCGGCGGTGACAAAAATTCCCAAGTATTAGAAACCATCAGACACCGCCTGTAGCGGACACTCTCTGGGAAGAGATGGAGTCCCAACAGACAAGGTGTAAAAGAGAGATTTCTTCCAGTTGATAGAGTAGCCAGAGAATCTACCGAAGGATGTGAAGATGTCTAAAACACAACTGAGGGACTTCTTGGGGGAGGCTAAATAGAGGAGAATGTCATCTGCGTAGAGCGAAATGCGGTCTTCCCATTACGCCAACCACCGCAGACCACGTATGGCCAGGTCGCACCTGATCCTGGCAGCCAGAGGCTCCAAGGATAGGGCAAAAAGCAGGGGCGACAGCGGACACCCCTGTCTAGTACCTCGACTGAGACCAAAGGGCTTGGACCGCTTGTTGTTGACCACCACCTGCGCAAGAGGAGCAGAATAGAGGAGTCTGACCCAAGATATTAATTGCGGGCCAAAACCCAATTTGAGAAGTACTGCAAAGAGGTAGGACCATTCAATAGTATCAAATGCCATGGAGGTATCCAAGGACAGGATTAAAGCTTCTTCTTGAACCGTTGCAACCCGCTCTATCACCCCATGAACTTGTCGTAGATTCAGAGCAGTGTTACGATGGGGCATAAAGCCTGCCTGATCTGGATGTACTAGGGCACTAATCACTCGTGATAGGCGGGTGGCCAGAACTTTGGCGAGTATTTTTGGTTCTGCATTAATCTTTCGGTTTTCCTTCCTTAGGGATGACCACTATCAATGCCAGTCACTGGTCGGGTGGTAGCTCCCCAGCCTTCCTACTCTCCTCAAAGATGGCCCGCAGGTGTAGGACCAGCTTGTCTAGATGCAATTTATAGAGCTCAATGTGCAATCCATTAGGCCCCATCGCTTTACCCGGCTTGAGAGCCCTGATCGCCTGTGCACTCTCGTCATTGGTTATGTCACTATCCAAGTAGCTCTGGTCATCCTCAGAGAGGGCCTGGAGTTTAATGTCTCTAAGTAGGTCAGCCGAGTCTGCCTCAAGTAGGGATGACTGTGTCTGATATGCAGTGGTGTAGTGCGCAGCAAACTCCTAGGCAATGTGGACTGGGTCTGTAATCTTTGCACCCGAGTCGGTCGTGAGCTCAGGCACAAGGCAGTTGGCCTTTTTCTTCTTGTCCAGCCAAGCAATAAGTTTCCCAGCCTTGTCCCCCCATTCATACACCCTACCATCTCTCTCTCTCCCCCAGGACTTGGCACGATCAGTGGCAATGGCTTTGTACTTGTCTGTCTTCAATCGCAAACGATGCGCTGCTTCTGGGGCGCCCCCCTCCCAACGTCTGCCCTTAGTCGTAGGACGTCCCTTTCGACTGCCTCTAGTTTTTTAGAGTTTAACTCCCGCCATGAGAGAGAGGGCTTCCCCTTGAACAACGGATTTGAATGCCTCCCAGATCGTCTGAGGGGAATCCACCGAGCCGAGGTTCTAAATAGCAGTCAATCGTATTTTGCAGGTCTGTGTGAACCGAGGGGTTTCGCAGGTATCAGAGGTTAATAGGCGCCACCATGTCAATACGTTATTCCCCCAGCACCAACCTAGTCAACACAGGGGAATGGTCTGATGTACAGCGTGCAAGGTGTCAGACCTCTTGTAAGTGGAGTAGGTTAAAGTCCGGCAAGAGTAAATAGTCAATGCGAGAGGAGCTGTGATGGGCACCAGAGAAAAAGGTGTATTGCAAATTCCCAGGATGAAATACCCTCCAAGCGTCTGACAGGCCAAATGCCTCAATGAAATCGGGGAGCCAACTATTAGAGGGCCCTGTAACATGGGAGCTGGCGGTCCAACATACCAGATGAAACCGTATTAAAGTCACCCCCCACTAGCAGTAGGCCCACCGGAAGGGAGAGGAGCAGAGTGCCCAGATCTGTAAACGTTTGGGCCTGCAGTCCCATCGGGACATACACAGACACCAGGGTCAATGCCCTACCCTCCCACTGCCCAGTGAGTGCTATATATCTCCAACGTTCATCAGCGTGCGAAGACTGAACAGAAAAGGGAAGGAGTTTTTAGCCATGATGCCCACTCCCCTAGACCCACTAGCGAATCCCGAGTGGGGAAGGAGCCTGTATACCCATCTATTTAGGGCTTTACACATCTTTCCAACCGGGTGCAATTCCTGAAGGAGGACCACCTCTGGAGAATGCCGTTTTAGATACTGCAGGACTATAGTGCGTTTTACCTTGTCCCCCAGCCTATTCATGTTCCAACTAATTAATGTGAAGCTTTTGTCCCAGTGCGATCCCATAGTGGAATGGTAAAGGTGGACTTGTATCCCAAAGCCATATTAGTAGGTGACATTACACCCAAATCTATGTGCATTAGTGAAGCCGATAGAACAACAAAGAACAATCCCATCCCCCCAACCCCCATCCAACATCCCCCTCCCTGCCTCCCTGCACCTTGGGCAGAAACCATCCCATTGAACCAACTGCGCAGAGTGCCTGTCGCCCCAAAAATACAAAACACAAAGTTAAATGCGAGGATGTAGGCCAACCCGACCCCACCCCTCCCCCAAAAAGTAAGGGCAAAAGAACATATTTTACTAGTCCCGAAGTAGGAGGCCACCAAAGTCCAACATTCCAGGATATAGAGTCATCAGTGTCCGCATGTACAGTTCCATGTTGAGGCACCACCTGCAGGGTTCGGTACCAGGATAGTCAAAATACACAGGGGCCCCGGAATAGGTTTAGACAACCTTTGGTCTGACGCTAACAAGAGGTGGCAATCATCCTACATAGGCTCAGCGTGAGTTGTGCTCCCTGGCATCTCTCCAGCCCGCTAGCCAGTCCGCCACCACCTCTGGGTGGTCAAAGAACCAAGTCTTTCCATTCGCCTCTATTCTTAGCTTGGCATGGAAGAGCATAGCGTATTTTACCCCTTTATCTCTCAAAGTCTTCTTAACAGACAAGAATGACCTCTGCTGCCTCTGCATGGCCTGCGTGAAATCCGGGAAGAAGGTTACAGTTGAATTTTCATAACTGAGAGGCGGCGAGTTCCTGGCATTTTGCAGTATTACGTCGTGGTCTCTGAAGTTCAGGAGTCTCGCCAAAATGGGCCGAGGTGGAGCACCCGGCTTTCGGGTGTGGCGTCCCCCCCAAGGACACGGTGTGCCCTTTCCACTACAAAAAACTTCGAGAGCACAAGGTCTTCAACAAAGAGGTCCGGCGCTTGTCCTTCCGATTTTTCTGGAATACCTATAATGGGTACGTTGTACCTCCATGAGCGCCCCTCATAGTCATCCAGCTTATCTTCAGAGAACTTCTTAAAGGTGTGGAGAGCCTGAACCTCGGTGTGGAGTTGTGAGACGTCGTCCACGAGACTCCTGGTGGTGATTTCCAGTTTCTTGACTTTCTCCTGCGTTTTGGCGAGGTCTGCCCTAATCAGAGTCACCTGTACTGTGATGGCATCAGTGCGCTGTTCCATGGAGGCGCGCACCCCCGCAACGGCCTCCGTCACATCTTTAAGGGATAGCTCAGGGGTTTTGCTCTCCATTCCGCCAGTCGGTTCAGTCCGGTCTGGGCGCTCTGGCACAGGGCCCTTGGGGCATGAATATTTGTCCAGCTTGCTTTGTTGCGTTGCCTTTAGACCCCTACCACTCGCCATTACATCCGTTATTTGGGGTCTCAGCTGTGCAGTCTGTAGCCCAGCCGCGAGGGCCCCCACCAAGTCTTCCGCTAGAGTGTTATCAGGAGGGTTATTTGCAATTAGGGGAAAGGCAGGCACCTCACCAGCTGTACTCTGTTCCCCCCCAAAAGAGCCCACGGGAGCCACAGGTCAAATGAGGGTCCCACCAGGAGCCGGACACACCTTCGCTGTCTGTTATGGGCAGTTGGTATTGCAGAGCCGACTCTCACTGCCATCCTCACCGTCCGTGCTCGCTGTGCCCCTAAGTGTGTGGCCTTTTAAGGAAAAAACAATGGCTCCTGTGGGGAAGAATGAGGAAGGAAGCGAAAATGTGCATATATAAGCAGGGATTTGGTGAGATGTCAGATAGAAATCAAGCCAGAAACACTGATTACGTTTTTCAATTTCAATAACTGTATTGAGATTTGGATACACAGTGAAAGCGATTTTACATAAAATATCAGAAACTATTTACAGTTGTGTAATGTGTCCCAAGTGAAATTATGAACCAAAAACATAGAAATAGCATTTGTGAATCAATATGTGAAAGGTTTCAAGTAAACTTTTGTTGTTTCCATAAAGCGACCACTCTCATTTTTTACAATACATAACATCTATATAGTGATAGAATGCCATTTACAGTAGTTCGCTTTTCTTAATTGTCGACGGTGTTTCGACCCTAATATAGATGTAGGGTCTCTTCAGGACTTACAATGTTGGGGACATCTTTTTCCTTAAAATACTTAATCACCCTGGTTCCGTCGTGAGTAGGGTTCCCTTGGTTTTTTTTTTACGCCTAAGTGTGTGGCTGCAGGGTTCTGGCCACGATAGTCCTTTTCCCGGGGTGCCGGATCCGCCGCACTTCCGATGGGAACCACCGCTCCACAACCCGTGGCGAGATCACCTCCGGAGGCACCCCAGGGAATCAGGCAACTCGAGCGACTCGCGGACCAGGCCGCAAGCCGTGACGTCAATTAGGCGCACGCCCGCCCTTCAGTGTGACCACAGCGGCACCAGGAACCACCTAAGCACGCTGCTGCTCTCTGCAGAGAGGCCTCAGACCACAGCAGGCAGCGCTCCGTCTGCCCACATACGACTGGGTCGGGAAGCGGATTGGCTGGGTCGCAGGCACTCAGAGCAGCCTTTCCCCACTTCGGGATCCAGATATGTATGGCGGATGGAGGGGTTTTCGTCAGAGAGAGAGGAGCGGCCTCAAAGCTCGGCCATCACGCTGCCGCACGTAACCACGCCCCCCCCATATGAGTGTTTTTGATTGTACTAAATATCCTAAAAAACTTTGCTTTTCTTTAAACCTTTCTTCCCATTATGATCCAGTCATTTCTAGTAAGGTGTGTGGTCTTCAACCAAACAACTCAAACGAGGAGCGGCCTTAGACTGGGTTGGATTTGGTTAAGGGTGAAAAAAGAGCTAAGGGTAACAGTTTATCCCAGTCTCTCCCATCTTTGCTTAACTGAACTTAAGTTTATCATTAAGCTTTCTACCTGTCCATCGGTCTGTGAGTGGTACACTAAAGTATGTAAAAGTTTTATTCAAAACTGTCTGCAAACCTGTTCCATTAACTTGAATGCAAAAGGGGTTTCTTGGTCGGTCAATATCTCCCAAGGAAAACTGACCCAGGGAAAGATTTTGATCACAACAGTGGCTACTGCCTTAGTATTAATATCCCTAAATGGAATAACTTTAGGATACCTAGCACTGTACATCACAAGGATATACTTATTTCCTCTGGTTCTAGGACTCAAGGTGTCTACTAAATCTAACCCCCCCTGTTCAAAATGTTCTCTAATGGAATTTATGGAGGTTTATAAGGGGTTTTCTTGTGGTAGTTGTGGGCATTCTTGGTAATATTTACTTGAGCAAAGATGCCAGGCCAGTAGAATTGTTCTAAAATAGTTTGGGAAGTATTCTCTAACTCACAATGTCCAACTCAGAGATGTAAAGGGTATACAATTGGTTCCCTAAAAATCTGTGGGACCAGCAACTGAGGAAGATTATCCTTTTCTTCCACTCTGTTGAGTAAATCCTTCTGATTTATAAAGTTGGGTCCTACCTAGGTTATTCTTTCCCCAGATTTCCTGCCATTCTCCCAAGCAAGTTATTTGATTAAATCTTCAAATTGGGCAGCTCTAAAATGTCTATCAATTTGCCATGGCTCCTGAGATAGTAACAGGTTTTGGGAAGAGACATTGTTTTTCTCATCTTGTTTCTCTTTTTACTTTTTTAGGTTCTCTCCCTCCGGTTAATACTTATTTCTTCTTGGGAAAAGGAAGCCTCTCTGAACCAACATTTTTTGTTTTGTAATGCTTCCCCAGGAAGAGCCATGAAGTTGGGATTATCAGTCCCTAAAATAAGCGAACCTGTAGGTTTGGATTTACCCCAACTTCAGCATAGTTTTTTTTATCCTGAGGAACTCAAGAGAGGTATTTTTGCCATGGGTTATTCCTGCTGGTCTCCAAGGATAAATCCTATTGGTTTTTTATGTGGGGCAAATTGTGTATGAAATTAAAAAAAAACCTTATCATGGACTGTCAAGAACCCATATCCAACAAAATAGTCACTACATTGCTATTTAGCTGAAGGGTGCAATGACAGTGGGTTCTGGTTCCCTGCTGTAATAGATTGATGTATGGGTCCAGCCAACTTCCATGGGAGCTTCTTAATGGTTTATTTTTTATAGAATCAGGCAATATGACTCTAGTGTCCACACTCAAACACTGGGATCCCTGTGTGTTGTGGAAAGTGAGCTAGGATAAGGAAATTCTGATGGCTCAGTTCTGCCAACAATAGTACAATAGCAGCTCCTTCCACTTGTGATTGGGGTCTGTTTAGCAGAGCAGGGAATGTCTAGAAATGTTTTAGAACCTTGAACGTGGGCAAAAGTGTTTGTGATCTCAATGGCTTGTTCTATGGTTAGTCTGGGGTGTTGTCTTACTGATTGCTGTGTGTTCAGTGGGAGGACTTTCAAAAATTGCTCAAGATATATCTTCTTTATAATGTCCTCCTTTGTAAAATGAAGGGGCTTTAACCAACAAATGGCTGTGTCCTTTAGTTTAAAGAAAAGGCTTCTAGGTGTATCTGCTGCTATGTCTTTCACTTTGGCAAAACCATAACTACTAGCTCTCTTCATAGACACCTAAACTCTCTAGTATAATCTTTATATTTCAGAGTAGAGGAGTGTCAGAGTAGGGAGTGGTGCCAGCTGGACTGGCAGCCTACAAAGAGGCTTGACTCACCTACTGGTAACTAAGCTAAATACTGGGCTCTCCATTCTTGGGGCCACTGACTGGCCTGTTTGAAATTGGTGAAGAAAGCAACTGGGTCTTTTCCGCAAGTACATTTTGATAAGGCGACGGTTGGATTGAAAGGCAGCATTCCTGTACTCTGTAATAAACGAGTAGCTACCATACTTGGTTATCTGAGAGCTGATGTAATTGATTTGCTTGATTTTTTTAGAGTATCAAGGAAGTTACTCTGCTCTGGAGCGGCTGCCGTAATATAATGCTCTTGGGCCCACTGCAGTTTTTTCTGTCCCTCTATCAGTTGATGTAAGACACCATCCGTTTTGTAACAGGTGACAATTGTTCCCACTACTGACACTACCTGTGGGCGGGTGCAGTCGTGCAGAAGAAGAGGGTCAATTGGATATTTGGGTTGAAGACTATTTATTCATGATCTAGTGATTTGTCAGGATAAATACATAAGACACAGGTTCTGCAGTCCTTGAAGTTACTTCCGCTTTTCTCTTGGTTAATGAGCGGAAATCTCACAGAATTCCAAAGTGTCAATAGTTCTCCCTTTCTTCCTTTGAGGGTTCACCGAAATGACTGGGTCACTAGCCTCTCACCATCGAAAGAAAGGAGAATGCCTCTCTCTCTCTCTCTCTCTCTCTCTCTCTCTCTCTCTCTCTCTCTCTCTCTCTCTCTCTCTCTCTCTCTCACCCTCTCTCTCTCTCTCTCTTTCTCTCTTTCTCTCTTCCCCCCCCCTATGCTGGCCCTATCTTGATATGCAGCAATAGGAAGGTTTTGCTCCAAAAATAGTTGAAGGAAAAAAAAATATTAGCAAGAACCTTGCTCTAGGAGTGCTTTCCTCTTCTAGACTGTCCTCAGGATTCCAACTGATCCCTTGACTACTGTCCTTAATCGAGTGGAATAATGTGGGCATTACCGAAAACACTACAACACTCTAGTCTCATATCCATTGTGGTCATTGTTTTGTGCCCTTATCTACATGCAACTTCAAGGGGGTAGGTGAGTAGCTGTGGAACTCTCAATGGCTAGGTGGTATGGACTGAATGTGAATAATGAGTGGATTTTGTATGAACACATTTTTTTGCCAACTTACAATTTTGGCCCACTTAACCAATATCTGCCAGTCAACTAATAATACATATGCCAAATTTAGTGAAGACATGTAAAGGAATCAAAAACTATAGACAAACCTAAAAGGAGTTCTCTGTAGGATTTTCTTGGAGGAATGTTCCTGTAACTTAGTAAAACAAAACGACATTGTTCAACACAGTAGTTAACAAGAAATCAGATATCACTCATACTTCAGACCTTCTCTTGGAATGTTGTAAAAATTCATTGAAAAACTTTAGTAAAGGGATGTGGAATTCTCTACTTAGCATATATAATATAATACACTAAGAAACATTCATGCAATTAAACGATGTTAAGGTTTTCATGTAAACCTAAAAAGCCTCTAAATTTGGCTAGATAAATTTAACTAGGAAACTTAACTCCCTCCCAGACGCCTGCAAACAGGTTCAAATTCAAAACTAGGCATATGATTAGCTAAAAAGGGCTTGGATTTTGGGATATTCATCATGTTGTAATTGTTGACCTGCTGATGGATCTGTGAATCTTATTATGAAAATGTACCTGTAAAAGGTTTGGCAGGCAAAACCTGCCAAGTTTGACAAGATAATGGCCACTGCTTGGTCAGAGCATTGCCAAGAGGCTTATCGCCCTGAGATACTTAACGCAAGGAAAAAAGTTACCAATGTTGAATTTAGTGGATTCTAACTTTGATTCCACCATGTGGTCCCACCAAGCATATTACAGTCTCTGGACCCTTGCACCACCTACAGGGAACAGCAGTTCCCTGGCGGCTGCAGTGGTCCCAAGGTGGTCAGGCCGCCAGTCAAGCAGTGACTGGACCTCCGCGCATCCACGAGTCTGGTGGTACTCGGACCTCCAGACTCGAAGGGGCAGATTTACAAGAAACTGACGCATCTCTGTGTTACAACAGAGATGCGTCAGTTTACTAAGAAAAAACTTGCACCGCGGAAAGATTATGCACCGGACAAAAAGGTGACATACAACAATGCAAGAAACAAATATCATGCTGCTTGTATGAAAGCTAAAGCCCTGTATGTGTCCAACACCATTATGAAAGCGACAAACCGATCAAAAACTCTGTTCAACACGGTCAAAGAACTAGCAGGTGCGCAAACTACAGCAACTGCCCGACCTTTAAATGAGCGTCAATGTCAGGATCTTGCACAGTTTTTCACTGAAAACATTGATAACTTAATCACAGAAATAAAAAGAAACAAGACTGACACCACCACCCAATTTGACACAGACAAGGTCCCTATCATTAAGGCTACTCTGGAATACTGGCCTCCCATTACAATAGACAAGCTAAAGACCATTCTTAAGACCATTAAATCAGGATCCCCTAGCGACCCAATCCCTATAAATGTACTAAACCAACTGAACGCTCCTTCTTTGGAGATAATAGCGGACACTTTAAACTCCTCCTTTGTACACTCTAAAGGTTCCTACATTGTGGAAACACACAATGGTGAACCCTCTACTGAAGAAGCCAACGGCGGACCCCAAGACACTGTCGAATTATAGACATATATTGCTTCTTCCCGTTTTCTCAAAAATCCTTGAAAGACATGTCCATTCAGTCCTAACTCACTTTACTGAAGAAAACAATCTACTTCACACATCACAATCAGGTTTTCGAACTGGCTTTCCCACAGAAACAGCACTGTTGGGAGTCACCGAAAAAAATCCAGAAACTCCTTGATGATGGTCAAACGGCAGCCCTCATTTTATTAGACCTGAGCACGGCCTTTGACACCATATCACACGAAAGGCTGCTAAGCACATTGGAAAATATTGGGGTCTGTGGAGAAGCACTTAAGTGGATTAGTTCTTTCTTGAAACACCGGACGTTCCAAATTTTATCATCCTCAGCATGCTCAGGAATTTTCAGTTCACTGCACGGAGTCCCTCAGGGCTCAATCTTGAGCCCGCTGTTCTTTAATCTGTATGTCAAACCTCTGGCTAACCTAGCTGACAAAGTAGGACTTACCCTTATGACCTACACGGATGACTCACAAATCATCTTCTCTCTCTCAGAATCTAGCCCACTATCTCCCTCTCATCTCAAACAAGGTCTCAGTGACATATTCAACTCTATGACTAGCAACCAGTTGAAATTAAATGGAGACAAGACGGAGGTCCTCATACTGGGAAAACAGAAAGACCTGTGGAATACCTCCCACTGGCCTACCCAAATGGGAAATCACCCTGTACCGACCACCCAGGCTTGCAACCTAGCGGTCATTGTGGATAGTACTCTCTCCATGAAGCAACAGTCAGGCAAGGTGGTGGCTTTATGTTTCACCATTCTGAAATGGCTTAGAAAAATTCTCTGTATGTTGCCCACCACCATCCAAAAGACTGTAGTCAATGCCCTCATCACATCTCGGCTTGACTACGGTAACATCTTGTACCTGGGTTCAAATAAAGCTGTAGTGCGGAGACTGCAACTAGTCCAGAACTCAGCTGCCAGGTTGCTGTGTAGAATCCCAAAAATCGCTAGTATCTCAGCACATCTGTGTGACCTACATTGGCGCAGGGTGGAACAGTATCAAGTTCAAAGCCCTGAGCTATATGTTCAGGATCAAAGCAGGCACAGCGCCTAAATATCTACAAGCATTAGTCCAGCCTTACATACCTAAACGCAACCTACGGTCGCAATCCGCAGCCAACTTCTGTGTGCCTAGGTTCAAACAAAGAATGGGAGGCAGATCCTTTTCACACTTAGGTCCATCTCTCTGGAATAAGCTACCTCCCCATATCCGCAAAGAAGAAAACTACTCAAGGTTCCGTAAAAACATCAAAACCTGGTTGTTTGATCAATAACAGTTCTGCTGGTTCCTTGCCATACTACTGTGCCATGTCATGGCGCTGGGAAACCCTTGTTGGGTAGTCTGTGCGCCTTATAAGCTTAACAAATAAAATAAATAAATTAAATAAATTAAATAAATGGATGCGTTGCAATAACAATGCGGCGCACCATGGCGCAAAGATTGACATATGCCTCAGGCATCTGTTGGCGTAAAGGTAATGCATTGCTGGGGTTGTGTCGCAAGCACGACGCAACTCCATCAATGCTCAGGAATGCCTATTCCTATTGTGCTGCGTCACTCCTTACGTCTGCTTCAAGCAGGCATAAACTTTTACGAGGCTTTCTTGCGTCGGATCGCCCACCCTACATAATGTATAATGTGACGCAGGACTTTACAATGTGACACATCTCCCTAGATATGTCACGTTGTAAATGTGTCGCAACATGGCACAATTGTTTACGCTGCCACTGCGTCACAAAAGTAACACAACAGCTGCGTAAAAGTGTCGCTAGGGGCTTATAAATCTGCCCCATATTTGAGCCGTAAGTAGGTCATCCGCCTCAATTCTTAGTAGTTTACTCTCCGCAGCAATGGAGGGCACTATCCTCCGAAATGTGAAAAGCTGGTCCTAGGCGTTTAAAATGTCTTGATCTTTACTTACCAAGGGGCATATCAACAAGAGTCAGCGCTAATTACCACTGACCGCGCTTAGCGCGTTTTTTGTTAACGCAGGCAAAAAATGTATCGCCATGCTTGCGCTGTATTAACATCGCATAGCGCAATGGCGATATAAATTCCAGCGATAGCGGGGAAATCGCCGTTTTGCAGGGAAAATCGCTGGTTTTTCAGTGATGTTCCCTGCAAAACGGCGATATGCTTGATGATACGACCCTGTGGTTATGAAACAATAATCCACCTCCCATGTTACACATACATTAGTGAGGATTATAGAAGAAGTTAGTTTTCGCGGAAAATTAACGCCTGCTAAAATGCTGTGGGCAGCCTTTTAAATATCGCGATGTGCACTTAGCGATATTTTACAAGTCCCCCTGTGTGCCCAGTGACGCCCACTTTGCATCTCATTAGAGATGCAGAACGAGGCTTCGGGGAAAAGGCTGCTAACATGCGCTAATGCACGTTAACATCCCCTTGTAGATAGGGCGATAATATTATCTCCACTTTTTTTATCTCAGCCTAAAAAGTGGAGATAAGGCCCTTGTTAATATGCCCCAAGTTATCATTTACCTATGAAATGAAAACATGCCACGACTAGTTGCACATGCCTGGCTCCCTATCAACGCCCCGTCATGCCAGTCTATGTGATTGAGCAGAGAGCCCCTAAGCACAGTCCTATTTCAGGTTTGTGGCACAACTTGAGATAGAGCATCAAAACCTTCGCTGAGGCATCAAGCAAAACAAAATGGCTGATAGGCAATGTAAATTCGCACTCCGCGGATATTGCTGCCATTAAAATGCAAAGATACTTTACCACATTGCACGCACAAACAGGACGAGAAGCAATATCTGATTCACAAACAGGAGACGCCAGGAGACCCAAGAGGGAAGAAACAAATCGAAGAAAATGATTGTCATCAGCGGCTTCCCTCGACCGCCGCGGCCTCTCTTCGCAAGGCAAAACAGGGCCTCTCAAATTCTGCTCATTACGGACTCAAATTGCAATCCGGAGCTGTCTGACAGTTAGGAAATACCAAACACAATGGCCAATCGTATTGAAATGATTTTTCCTGGAGTCACGCTCAGTGCTGGGGAGAATGTTTTTGATGGGGGTGACCTTTGAAGCGAGCTGCGCTCCGACTGAAATATGTTTTGCGGACCGTGAATACGCTGAGCTTTTTGACAACAGGATGTAGCAAACATGGAAAATATTAGAGCGTAATTATATTAAAACTGTGGGTGGCAGACGGCAATTAGCTGTGTTTTTCTAAGTACTCGCTATGTAAATAATTGTTATATTATCATGGTGGTGAAGTCGATGCAGCGGTAGCTCTCGTCATCGTGATTTCTAAATGATTTTTTTTCCATTTAATTGACAGCAACTTTGCTTCATTCCTTTCTGTCTCTGACTGGTATTTCTATCCACTAACCTTTTCGCTTGTGTTTTACTCAGCAGACTTGCCAACCGACACGGTGCCACCTTGTGGTACACGATATCAGCGCCCTACACGCGGTCATAGGTGAGAAGCCAATATCACACGGTGACATGATGGCGATCTGGAAAACCCATGCACTCAGTGGGTTTGCCACATCCAGTTTTAGAGCAGCTGATATCATTAAGAGCCTTTGCAACAACAAAAAATTGGGAGGAGAAGGAAGGAGATTGATGGGGTGGGATTATGGGCACAAATGCCTGTGGCTGATTTTAGCTTCAAGACCCGCTCCCTTTAAAGCAACGCCCCCTTCTCACACCTTGAATTATATTTTGAAGTTGGCAGGTCTAACTCAGCCATGTCCTGGTTCCAACAATTTTGTTGGGTGGTGCACACTGCACAGTACTGGAAATGAGGGGGAACCACCCCGATCCAGCATCTCTTATCGAACTAGAACTGGGATCCAGATAGGACCTAGTGAAATGTTCTGAATATGTCCCAGTTTAATTTGCCAACATCAGGTCGCTTTCTGCTGCGCCTGCACATTGCCAGCTTAGTTTGAAGCAGCAACCTGCAGTTGGTGATGGGGCTTTTTCATTTTCACTTCCAGCTGGGTTCTTAACAAAGGGCAGTTTTAAATGGCCATCAACCTCCCTTTTGTTTGAGTCTCATCCTTGCTGAGAGCTGTCTGGACCCTAACACCTAGATCCAAATACAATGTAGGAAAACAAAGGTGCACAGCAGTATTCAAGAGAAACTTTGATTTGAGGGCAGGTTTTTAACTTTGTATAAAGCCCTAAGTATGAAAGATATAAATGCACTGTAAGGATGTCAAATGTATATCTGTATGCGTAATTGCACAAATAAATTAAATAGCACTTGCCTATTAATTTTGCTACACAGAGACATGAATTCTTACAAGTGTGTAAATCAAAGTACAGGAAATTGTACATAAGACAAAGAGGGTTACAAGCTCTAGGAGCCACATACATAGTGAACAAGATCCCAAAGGATATCAGAGCGCTTTACAATAAGTTGGTGGAGAGGACAAAATGAAATATACACAACAATTGTGGAAAGAAAGAAGAAAAAATATGATAAACAGTAAGCAGTGGTACACATAAAAGGTACAATATTAAGCAGAAGATATGGTCTGTGACTGTTAGTTGTGCTATGGAGCTAGGAACCAAGAGATAGCCCCCTTATGAGTACCAGGCATTATGAGTTAAGAATGCATGGTTGGGAGAAACACAAAGTAAGTAATTAAAATATAAAACAGTGGTTGGGGTGGTCTGTACTAACAAAACTGTATTACTACCCAAAGGAATCATTTTAGCAACCTTAGAATAAAGACACATTGAGAAAAAACAATTAGGTTCTAAACGCATACCTTGCAGTTTACATGGAGCTCCATGGTGCCGGTTTATAGCTCACAGGCTATAATACTAGTTCTGCAACTTATGTACCGCTAGTAACAAAAGGATCTCTGTCAAAAGCAATAATCCACTTTCATAGCTACATGAAATATGAATCTGTGATCTGCATGCTACACAGTGGCAGAAGGTACATAAACCCTGCATGCTATTTTATGAGTCAAAACTGTCACTAGACAATACACAGACCTTTCCAGCAAGTGCATTAGCCACCAGAGAAATCTTACCATTATTATTATGTTGCTCAAATGTGAATTTACCTTGAAAAAATTAAAGACGAGGCATTTGGCAAAAAAAGAACCGTTGGTTTAATTAAACGCAGTTGCTGAGAGAACAGGCAACAGGTCAGGGCCTCTAGACTGTCTCAAAGCACATAGGCTTCGCCCGTTATTTTATACATTACATGAAGCGTCATAAAGTAATTTGTACATTCCTTTGGAGATAGATATTTGGGCCTGGTGACTGGGCCGTAAATCTGGTCTTTTGATAAGAAGTGCAGGTAGGTCTCGATCTTGCACGGACATAATGTGGGGCTAGTGGATACATGTCCAGATGCAAACACAAGGAGATGTTGGGCAGGGCTCTGAAATGTTTCAGACACTCACCCTCCGTCATCCTTTGTGTTTGCTTTGTTCACCTTAGACCCAAATATATTAGTGACTGGGGCTGAATGTCTGAAAAGTTTCAGTGCTCCGTCCATCACCTTATTCTGTTTGCTTTGTTCGCCCTAAGTTGGCAGGTTATGCCCAGACATGGGTTCCTTGCTCATATTGCCACTGGATTCAAGCTGGCATGTCTGATGAGGGGTGTTAACCCGAAACCAGTCCCAGGATGTTTGTTTCCGGTCCAGGGAAGACCTGGATTGGCATTTCGGGCTGGACTGTTCCAATGAGGAACAGGGTCAAGACTGATTTGCCTATGGATGTGTCTGAACTGGGGTGGCGAAGTGAGCTAAAGTACGATGATGGATTCAACCCAGATCTGTGACTAGGAGTGAGTGTCTGAAAATTTTCAGCGCTTTGTCCATCATCTTGTGTTTATTTTGTTCGCCCTAAATTGGCAGGTTATGCCAAGATGTTGGTCCCTTGCTCACTTTGCCACTGGATTCAAATTAGCCTGGCTGATTAGGAGTGTTACCTCGCAAATGGTCCCAGGATGTTTGTTTCCAGTCCTAGGAAGACCTGATTGGCAGTTCAGGCTGGACTGTTCCCATGAGGAACAGGGTCAAGACTGATTTGCATATGGCGGGGTCTGAACTGGGGTGGTGAAGTGAGTTAAAGAATGATGATGGATTCAACCCAGATCTAATAGTGACTGGGGGTGTCTGAAAAGTTTCAGAGCTCTGTCCATCATATTATTGTGTTTGCTCTGTTTGCCATACGTTGGCAGGGTATGCCCAGGCGTGGGTCCCTTGCTCCCTTTGCCACTGAATTCAAGCTAGCCTGGCTGATTAGGGGTGTTACCTCGAAAATGGTCCCAGGATGCTTGTTTCCGGTCGAGAGCAGACCTGGCTTGGCAGTTCGGGCTGGAATGTTCCCATGAGGAACAGCGTCAAGACTGATTGCCATAGGGCTGGGTCTGAACTGGGGTGGGGAAGTGAGCTAAAGAACGATGATGGATTCAACCCAGATCTAATAGTGACTGGGGGTTAGTGTATGAAAAGTTTCAGCTCTCTGTCCATCAACTTATTGTGTTTGCTACGTGTCCAGATGTCCAGCTTGAGGAGCGCGTGATCACTGCATGTACTGTGCATGCTGTGTTCTGATTGGCTGAGCTAACTTAGTGTGACATCTGACTTTATAGTGTTTTAGAAAAGAGTGCCCCTCTTGTCAAACGTGTTTTATTGGGGCCAATCTCCTAAGACCATTGTGGTGTTGCTGCCTATCGGTGGGATCGATCCGGGTTTTCTTGCTCACGTGTTTGTATAAGGATTACGTGTCACCCCACCTGTGATATGTCAACCAGTTGCTTGAGGCCTAGATTCCAGGGCCTACGTAACCACATACTTCTGACTCAGGGTTGAGGGGAAGGTCATATTGAGTGATTTCAACAATGGTGATGCAGGTTCATTATTATATGTACATGTATTGTGATGTGCATTGATATTGTATTTTCGAATATTAACATTCCCCCCTCTAGTTGATTTTCAACTACTTCATTTACCCCATATTTCATGACTGACACATTATTGAAGGTTTGCTGTGTTTCTGTTGTATCTATTCCTAATCCCCTAGTTACTTGCATTCCACCCAATTTGAGGACTGCGTTTTTACATCAGGAACCCCCCACTTGTAGGAAGTCACCCAACAATAGTACAAGAAGAGCAAATGGAAACAATAACAGTCACAGTCTGGTCACTCATCGGGGAACCAGAAAAATAAGGGGCATATTATCAAGAACAACGATAAAATTATCGCCGCTTTAGCGGTAGGAAACTGCCGCTAAAGCGGCGATAATGGGCTTGATAATATGTCATTGTGAATTCCCATAGCAGCCCAGGTTCTGGTGTTAACCTGGGCTTCTATGGGAATTCACAAGGGCATATTATCAAGCCCATTATCGCCGCTTTAGTGGCAGTTTCCTGCCACTAAAGCAGCGATAATTTAATCGCCGTTCTTGATAATATGCCCCTAAGTCTATAAACCAGTTCTGCTGGGTGGCGCCTCCCTCCTTCTTCATGTCAGCTTGTAGACAATGCAGTTGGAGGATAGCAAAAGTTAAGGTCCCAACATCAAGCCCAAGCAAAAACACACAGCTGTTCATGGTTAAAAACCATTTTAGGGCCAGCCAGCAGAACACAAAAACTTTCGGGCCCGGGGCTGTCCCCTTAAGTTCCAAAAGATCTGGGGACCATGGATGCAGTACAGGGGTACCAGTGTAGAGGGCTGAGAGAGTGGTTTGGGGTATGGTTCGGGCTCCTTCAACACATAGCAAGTCAAAGACAAGTAGTCAGGTGGTCCAGTTGGTAGGGCTCAGGAACAGGGTCCATTTAGATGAAGATACTTAATAACAAACAGGCCTCCTGCGAGTGGCCTACAATGTACTTGTTGTTTTACTGCTCGCTGCTTCCAACTGTTCTTCAATAACTGTTCAATAAAAATAATTACAATTAAAAAAAACTGTTTAGGCCCAACTCCCACACTGACACGAGCAAGGGCAAAAGATCACTTAAGAATGTAGTGGAATAGGAAACTTGAAAGGGTTTGCTGTTAAAGGCCAAATCATGTCTAACAGACTTGAAAGCATTTACAACATCAGCACACAAGTCACCCTGCACATACGTGCCTTCAAACAGATTGTGGCCTGATTAGTTAATGAGTTCATAATCGAATTAGCCCAAAGCACACAGGTCCTTGATTTAACAATGGGTGCAGGGAAGAAACTAAGGGGCATATTTAGAAAGAAGTGACGGAGCATGGCGTTAGCCTTCTTGGCTTAAAGCCGCACTCACCACTTCTGAAACGCAGGGCTGCACCGTATTTAAAATACAGTGCAGCCCTGGGTTTCTCCCTGTGCTGGTGCTAATTTCAGCTGCCTAACACCAACGCAGGCCACCTTGCACCGTAGTGCAAAGGTGCATGCGTTGGGGGAAGGATTATTTATGTGCAGGAAGGTGTCCCTTCCTGCACATAAACAATCTTAAATGGTGATTTGTAACTTTTATGTGTGTTGCTTTATGCAGCACACATAAAAGTTGCACCATGTCATTATTAAAATTATTGTTTATGTGGAAGAAGGGACGCCTTTCTGCACATAAACAATCATGCATGACCTTTTGCTGTTTTTATGTGCACTGTGCAGCACACAGAGAAACAGCAATAACGAGGAGAATAATTTTCCCCCCTCATTTCACCATGTTAAGACCACCTATTTTTTGGTCTTAATTTTGGCCCTGCCTCTGATTTACGCCACCCTTGTAAATAGGGGTCAGCGTCAAAATCAATGGATGTTGCAGTGGAACGCCCACCACAACACCCATTGCCCAATCCCTTTCACGCTAAGTATAGCGTGAAAGGCTGCCTTATTTACAAGAAAGCGGTAAGCCATGTTAAGTGGCTTAACACTGCCTTGTAAATAGGACAATGCGTTTCATCACAGGAACATCAGATTTCTAAATATGCCCCTAAGTTTGGAACACACAAAAGTCTCAGGCACACAATGCTGCCAGCACCCACTTCAAGTAAATTGCATCTACCATGAAACACACACGCATTTATAAGCCAGAGAATGCTCTGTCATTAAGCATTGTCAAGAGTATAATGAAGATTGTGTAATTGTTTAGTTCAGGAATTCAAGGTTATGTGGTCACATGTCTTTGAGTGTTTTTTCCATCTTAAATCTGTAACTTGCAAGTCAACTATTATTTTCTATGTGTAATAAAGTAGTGTATTGATTTGTATAAAAAGGCCTGTCTGAGAATAGGCATCAGAGAAAAACTCCAGAGGTAGTTTGAGCAAGGTTGAGGTGCAGGCTGTAGTGTTTTTTCTCCCTGTCATGACAGTCAGTAACTACTGTATTTGCATTGCCAACAAGAGTCCGTGTTTTTATTTCGGAATTGGGAGTTTTGTCACCCCGCAACATGATTTTGGCACACTCTCACCCTCCATCATAGTCATCAAGTCCAACAGATACAGATGTTGCATCACCATGAGGCGGATGGCTCTCAGTTCTTCCTTGATAGAATTTAGGCCAAGCTCAGTATCATTGATAATCTTCAGCAATTCCCA
The DNA here is from genome assembly GCF_964261635.1 of Lissotriton helveticus. Lineage (NCBI taxonomy): Eukaryota > Metazoa > Chordata > Amphibia > Caudata > Salamandridae > Lissotriton > Lissotriton helveticus. Next base: position 639,519,760 of record NC_136071.1, on the reverse strand, counting down.
CCTGGTTATTTGCAACCAGCGGGCTTTCACCATTGTTTGCCAGGTGAAGAAGGGTATGGACCCTAAAGCGTTTTCTTGAGTGTCAGAAAACAGTCTGAATTCTTCCGGAATGTCCTTGTATTGAGCCCAGCCAAAGTAATCAGCAGTTATTTTTTCTTGAGCCTGATGCAACAGAGTTATTTTCTCCTGTAGTGGATGTTGCAACAACTCGGACAGATCTTTTCTAGGGATGACCAGGGTCGGGGTGCGTATGGTTACGAAGGTGCAAAGGCCCACCATGCAGGGACAAGCAGAGTGTAAGCAAGCAAACTCCCCACATTGCAAGACGGTATCCATCAACACAGAGGTGCTCCATTGCATATCTGGTACGTGCTGTAATACTTCACAATTCTCATTAGTGGCAAGCAGTATCTTTCCTTTGTCTCTGAAATTCAAGGAATACAGTATAAGGTTCTGTACAATTAGGGGTTGCCCCTTCCCTTCTAGCAATGTGTACCTATCTATCTCAGCATCCCACATCTCCTGACATGGGGCATCTATGCCGGCATTCAACCCTTCCCTTCTAGACTCATTTCCCCTTGTATTGTCGAGGTGAATGGCCTGCACTGGAACTCCATGTCTGGGGTCCATTTATTATTAAATAATACTGCCCCAGAGACACTATGGGCCACCCTGGGACCACAGGCAGAGGCAGAAGTGAACATGTTGGTGCACTGGTGCGGTGGCCTTGCTATCTCCAAGAACCTCTTCTCTGGAAAATCTCAGGACCAAACAGTGTCCTCCCCTGTAGTGTCTTGCCTGTGCATCCTGTCTAGCTCAGTTGGAATGTTGTTAGGCTCAGAAAAAAGATGCAGTGCTGTGGGGTTGGTTTCATACCAGGTGATGTTTACCACTACTCTTTGGGGTTCTACTCTACTGAGTTACATCTTTGCCTTAATCCGACATAGGTACAGTTGGATGGACATTTTTTCGGGGGCTATTTCTTGAGCTTAAATAAAGTCTGTCTGCACCCACGATGTGTGGTATCAGCAAGCAGATATAGAACGACTTGGCTGACATCTGGGCACCCACGATGGTCATGTGCTGGTACCATTTGTAGTGCAAGAGTGTGCTGTGTTTGGGTCAGTGTAAGTGTAAGTGAGATGGAAGAGGTCCCTCCACAAGCGCTGTAAAGTTTTTGAGGTAGGCTCAATATGACTAGGCAGATTTCTTGCTAAGGATGGATGCGGCCAAACCCATGGTAAGCAGATGGTGTACAAAGGTGCAGGTCTTGTGATAGTGTCTGGAGGGGTAATCTGCAGCGTCCTGGCATTTGGGGGTGTATTTGATTGGCACAGTGTAAAGAGTCTGTTGTCAAAAATGTCTGTAAAAAGTAGTCCGTGGTCTTTTGCTCGAACACTTGGGCCTCGTCGAGGTTTGGGAAGTCTGCGGCTGAAGAGGTGGTGGGCTGCAGTCTGGTGGTGCACTTATGGCTCGATTGCAGACCTGTTGGATAAAAGGTGTGGGTTGTACGTTAGCTTAGAAAATACATATATCATCATTCAGTTTCATGAAATTCCTGTGCTTTTCGATTTAGGGGCATAATCTGTACATTAATTTTGCTCAACTTTATAGGGGGTACCGGAAGGTGGCCCCAGTTGGGGCAGCTCTTTAGGGGATGGTGAGTGTTTAACCATGGATAGCCTGAGTTTTATTTTGTGAGTCATTTGGTCCTCCCCACTCTCCATGACAGAGGTGAGTGTTTTAGCGGGGTGATCTTCAAGGGTGTGTGGATGACTTTTTTACCTAACTATCGTTTCCAAGGCCGTTGTTGGCCCTCTAATACCCTACTTTCCATAACTTGTGTGTGTGTGTAGTTTTATCGATGTGAATAGTACCGTTTGACCGACACATGCGTGATGTGTCGTGAAAGAAAGGGGCATGTCACCATTTTGGGGGTGTGGGTAATTGCCCTGAAGACACTTGTATGCCCCTCTGGTCCCTGCATGTGGTGTGTAACAAGATTTTCTCTAATGGAGTTTGGGGTTTTGACTCCCCCTTTATCTGGCAGCTCGGTTTTTGGGCTACTTTTGGGCTGCTTCTTACAGGTCATTGGGCACTTTCCTATGGTCTCATTTAGTATTTGTTTTATTGTTTTGGTGGGTCATGATCTGATGAGAACACTTTGGATGTTTTGAAGAGGGAGCGAGAGAAGGAGGAAAGATACCTTGCTTACTACAGGAGTCATGTGTCTGGCAGGGACTTGTCGTGCTGCGGGTATCAAACTGGAATGAGTGATTGCCCTGATGTATTTCCCTGCTGAGTTGGTGCTAAATTGTTGCTTATTCATGTGTGGACTAAGGAGTTATATGGGGCATCCCGCCTTTGCAGAAAACCTGATTTCCAGCACTTGGAATGTTGCCTTGTTTTGGAACTAAAAGGGAGACTCCATTAGTTGGAAGCCTAAACTGGGTCCTTTCGATCTAGTGATGGGAATCTGTCCCAGTTGGACTTGGCTAAGGGGACCAGGGTGCCTGTTTTTATGTACTGTTTGGGGGGCCACCCTGCCTTCCCCCCCCCCAGTCAGACTGACCTCCACCCGGGGTGTGGCCAGCCAACGCCACCCAGGGGACCAGCAGAAGAGTGGGGCCTAAGTAAACTCTGGTGTGGATTCCTGGTCGACATATCATGAGGGAGCCAGAAGTCCTTTCAGGGTGAAAGTAAAGGCTTGAGGTTTTCTTCCAATTGTTGTGTCGCTAGTTTTTGCTGTTGAGGTGAGTTTTCTGAGTGAGTATAAAGTGGATGTGCCATATTGGCTGTCTTTTCAGGCTCACTGTCAATTCAGATTGAGTGATTGTGTAAAGGTATTGCCTCCCTAGGCAGTCACCACTCCCTGCTGTGACAGTGGTCCCGGCCCTTGCTGGGCTGGGTTCCCTGCCTGCTGCTGTTGCCATGTGGTTGGTCAACCACCTGGTCCTTGCTGCAGTAGTGTGTTTACTGACCAATTTCCTTGTGGCTGAATGTGCTGTGCGCTTGGGTTGATCTGGGCCTAGTTTTGTAGATGGGGTTTTTTCGGGCCAGGCTCGGGCTTATTTATCTTTGCTCATGATAAGCTTTCAGGCAGCATTGGTCGGTCATGTGGCCCATTCAGTGATAGTAGTAACAATCTTTGAGGTCTGGCAGTGATAGTAGTAACAATCATTGTGGTCTGGCTGCTGCCTGCCTCCCTGGCCTCTGCCGTTAGATCTGGGTGGAAACCCTCTGGGGTTTGGAGGTGGAGTTGCCTTCAAGACTGGTGCTATTTGCACGCTCACATCTAACGCTGCCCCCTCAAGGTGGTCTTTTTAAATTTATGTTGGACCAGCTTTGCAGTGTCTCTTTGGGATTGCCCCTGCTTTTCCCTGTGCTTTTCCTGCTTCTTTCTGTAGTAATGTAATACGTGGGCCTGTATTTCCCACCAAAGTTGGTGTTTGGTGGGTGGTAAGGGAACATTTCCCTCAGGGCCGTCCATAACTGGTGCCTGAACAATCTGAAAGTGGTCCTGTCATGCTTGATGTTAGTCAGCGTGACTGCTGGGATGCGGTCTCCGGAAAACACTGTATTAGTCTGCTCTCTGATGACGCTGCTGAGCAGACTCTTAACATCGCCTACTGCTAGGTTTATTCCCACTGTGTTTTTCTCAAAACATGACATCCATTTTCCCGCCCCATCCATCAATGGGTGCAGTTTGGTCCTTAGCTTTTCTTTCTCCATCTGAGTCCATGGCACATAGATGGTCCCTGACAAACCTTTTTGTAACAACAGTCATATTTTGGCTTGGAACCGTCTCACTGGCTTTTCTCCAATGTAGCGCTCTCATTTGTCTATCGTACTGACCCTCCCTTTCAGGCCAGTGGGCTAGCAGGTGGCAGAACGGTCATGCAAAGACCTCACCTTCTTTTCTTAACACTATCTCTCTAGAGGTCAGTTTGTTTGACCGGCATGTTCGGGGGGAATGGCAGACATCCTTGTTGCTTCTCTCATGGTCACGTAGAGGTGCCATTCTGCTTTCCCTCTATCTTAATTGGCATTGAGCTAGGCTACCCTGATCTCTTATGTCTTGGTCAGCCCCTCTCCTACGCTGATGGTCTGGCAGTGTTCCCCTTCCCAATTGGGGCCTCCCTTCTGGTTCTAATTCAGGCTCCTCCCCACATGGGGCGCAGGGCCTAGCTCCACTCTCCTCCGGGGGAGGGTGTGCGGTTCTGTTCTCCTTTTTCGCCTCCCAGGCCAGAGCTCCTACTCTCCCCATTCTCAACCTACCTCTCTCTTCCAGCTCCTACTTAGGCTGCATCTTTCGCTCAGTACTGCATGTGATTCTCGTTGGTAGGAACTTGTCCTCCAACTCACTTCCTGTTGTTTCTTCCACTGCCTGAGCATACCCTGGGGGAGTGTACCCTGCGGCTCCCCCTTCGATGTCGGACCCTTGAAGGCAGGGACCTTTTTCTTCCCTCCCACTGGTGGTGTCACTATCCAGAACTGCTATGAACCTCCCAGTTACTTGAGAGCCTGCTACTGGACCAGTTGGAGTGTATGCTCCCCGTGCTGCTGGGGCTCAATGGGTTACATATGGTGGATGGGGGTCGAACTTTGGAGGATACTAGCGCCAAGCTGGGGAGTGGCTGGAATCATCAAGGTTTTTTTTTTTTTCACAACAGATTTTATTGAATAGTCAAGCAAGGCAATCAATGTGGTACCCCACAGTCAGGAGAAACCACTAAGCATTTCAAGACATTACATATGGCAGGATCAGAATTCGAATTAGAATCATTTCAAATCATATTTATTAGGAACTACCCCCCACCCCGTCCCTGCCCCAACTCCCACCACCCTCAACAATCCCACCCCGTATTCCCTCCCTAACCCCATGCACGTGTGAGGAAAAAAAACAGTGTTAAGTGAGTATAGAGTAGCTAGCATGGCGCAAGACACAGGCCCAAGCAATGGGGGAGGCCTAGGGCTCCTCTTCGGGTTCAACTGGAGGGTCTAATGGCAGGTCCCTATAATCGGCCCATCGTTTCCATATCCTAAAGTGTTTGCGGGGGCATCCCCGCGCTTCAAAGATCGGGCGCTCCAAACCCATACAAAAATCCAATCCTGCTCTCCATACACACAAAGGAGGGGCCCGTTCGTCCTTCCAAGCCCGTGCCAGGTCTCTCTTGGCTAGTACCAGCCCCAACAGCAGCAAATGGCGCTTGTAACTATTCCCCCCCACTCCCTCAAGAATATGAAGCAAACCTAACCGATGGGTGCGAGGCAGGTCCCAGTGCAGCACTTCAGATAGGCAACTCCACACACCCCTCCAAAAGCCAGCAATTCTCGGACACAGCCACACCGTATGAAGCAGCGAGCCCACCTCCATCCCACAACGCAGGCATTCCGGTGATTCAATCAGTCCAGCCTTCCAGAGGCGCTCACGGGTAAAATAAGCCCTGTGGAGAATTTTAAATTGAATAAACCTGAGCCTCACTGCGATGGCTGTCCCTCGTGGGGATTCCAGGGCCTCTCGCCAATCTTCCTCGTCCATGGGACCAACATCCGCCTCCCAGGCCGTCCGCAGGGGAAGAAGGTCGGAGGCGCAGTGAGTGACCATCGTTTGGTATATTCGGGATACTTTTTTGTCTCCGAGATCACCCATGAACAACTTCGCCTCAATAGGGCTGAATTCAGGGAGCGAGTTTAAGTCGGCAATGTATGGTGCTAGCGCATGCCGAAGCTGCAGATAACGGAAAAATTGGGTCCGCGGCATGTGGAACTCCGCACGAAGTTCCTGGAACGACTTAAGGGCAGTCCCAGACATTACATCGCCCAGCGACGAGATCCCGATCGCGTCCCAGCCACCGAAACCCGACAAAGAGGCCATCGCAGGCAGTCTACCGTTACGCCACAGCGGTGTTTCCGCAGTCAGCTTACCCCACCAGCCCATGCGGCGCAACGCCTGACGCCAAACAAGGAAGACAGTTTTCGTAACACTGGGCAACTCCCGCCGCAGCCGGGCAGAATAGAGGAGCATGTGGAGAGTGTTGTCGCCCATCAGAGCACGCTCTAATGCATACGCCGGGTCACCCCTATCGCTGTACCACCAGTCATTAAGAATGAGGAGGTGAGCTGCTTGATAGTAGGACATAAGGTCCGAGGTGGCGAGTCCTCCACAGTACGTAGATAGGAAGCACGTACGGAGCGCCACCCTGGCAGAACCCCCAGCCCATAGGAATCGCCCCAAGACCGAATTCACCTGCCGAAACCACGAGGCTGGGACCGGATGGGGATAGTTTTGCAGCTGGTACAGAAGACGTGGAAGCGCCACCATCTTGAATATGGCGGACCTGCCAAAGATATTAAGAGGCATCCGGGACCAGGTTTTCACATCGGCCTGCACCCGCTCCCAGACCGGCAGCACAGAACGTTCCCACGTGAGGGTCACTGATTCGGACAGGAATACTCCCAGGTATCGTAAGCCTTCGGTCGCCACCCGCAGGTCTAGCGTCCAGGGGTCTGAGACTGCACCACCCCCCAGGACCCACAGGGTGGATATACCCAGGTTCAGGTACAGGCCCGGGACCTCGCCAAAGATCTTCATTATGTCCAATACTCGCGGCCCGGAGCGTCGCAGGTCTGTAAGGAAAAAGAGGACGTCATCTGCGGGAATCATCAAGGTTTGTTGATCTGGCAACCTTCTAATCCTAAATCTAGTGGCTCATGGCCCAGTGGGGAGCCCTTCGACCACTCAACCTGCAGATTGGTGTAACCTAGTGGAGGAATGGCTGAGATGGCTAGCATCAGAGAGAGGGTCCCCATGTCAGTGTATGGTGGTGGAGGTGCCAATGCCTTTCTTGCAGATTTGGGGACAGAATTGTAGGCCGGGCCACCTCGAAGATGGCACACAGTTTTAACAGTGCCTCACTTTTAGGGCCTTTTTACGAGTCTGGCGGGGAGCACCTTGGGACCACTGCAATCTCTTGAGATCCCTGGTGGTGGTGCGGTGGTCTTGACAAGTTTCCTCACCTCCACACTTATGATGGCGGTGTGACTGTCATGAAAAGTGTGGCGGTGAGGAAATAAAGGGAACCCTATAGGACCCCTGTTGGAATTTGCCCTTTTTGGAGGGTCATCCCTGTACTTTTTGCCTTATTCCTAGTCTTTATTCTGTCATGGTGTTGGTGGTTTTAGGACTCTGGGCACTTTAGCACTGTTGTCCAGTGTAAAGTGTGCGTGCTCTCTGTGGTAAACATGGTAAGATTGGTCTACACCTGTTTGACATATTTAATTTACCTGTCAGTCCCTTGTAAAGTGGTATCCCAGATACACAGGGCCAGTAAATTAAATGCTACTGGTAGGCTTGCAGCGTGATTGCGCCGCCCACCAAAGTAGCCTTTCAAACCTGTCTCAGGCCTCTGCCATTACAGGATTTGTGCGCGCAGTGTTATGGCCGCTGTGAAGTGACACCTAAAGTTTGTGCCACATCTATGACCCCACTTTTACTGCATGTCAGTCACCACTAAGGTAGGCCCTAGCTAGCCTTATTGGCTGGGTGTATTGTAGGTAAAAGGTAGGACATGCAACTTAAGTGTGTGACATGTCCTGGTAGTGACAAACAGCCATTTTGGTTTCTCACTGCTGTGAGGCTTTCCTCTCATAGGAATGCATTAGGGATTCCCTGATAGGTTTTTCAGTGGTAATTCCTGATATGAGAGGAGCAGCGTAGTCAAGTTTGGTATGTTTGGAATAGTAAAAATAAATGCTGTGTAATGGTGTGCACAGATTTATGATCACTATTTTAGGAATGCCACTTTTAGAAGTTGGCATTTCTATATGCTATGCGTCTGCCTGATGTGTATTGCATGTCTGGCTCTGGAGTGACAGGGGCTGGTGAGGTGTGTGGCTTCAGGGAGGGGAGGGCGAGTCAGCACTGGGCTGAATAAGAGATCTGCATTTGGAGTAGTGGAAGGAGTAGTCCATGATCCTAAATAGGTCTGTGCCTGCCTGAGTGAATGCTGGCTCTGCCCCCCTGTGGTGTGTCTGATGACTGAGCCCCGACCTGTCAAAGGGTAGTTGAAGCACTGTAAACAAAGTGCTCCAGTACCACCCAGAACCAGTTGAGACAGGTTCCCCAAGCCCTGTGCCAGGCCAGAACAAAAGGGAAATGTGATGTCAATATTGGGGCTGTGACCCCAAGTGTGCTCTTTGGGTGCTACTTGTGCCTGCTGGGCCCCAGGAGGAACTGCCACGAGGGACTGCCCCTCTGCTGGAGGGCCCTGTGAGCTGGCCTGCCTGGGCCCAGCTTTGCCCTCGAACTCTTGGATTCTAGCGCCTCATGAGCGCTACTTTTTTATTGCTGGAGCCCCAGAGAGGGGGACTCCATCTTTGCCAGAGGACAAGAGGGGCGTGTGAGCCCTGCAGCGCTGTGCTGCATAATCTTCTGGGGGAATCCCGGCGTAGGGATGCCTGTGCTGCAGGAATGGAGTGGGAGCCCACCCTGCTTGTTGGTACCTGCAGGGGTGAAGCAGGAGCCTACCCCACATTCTGTGCCCCTTGAAGCGGGAGCCTACCCTGCATTGCTGAGCTTAGAGGAACTGCCAAGAGCGGTGAAAACGGAAGCCAGGCACCCGTGCCTGACTGTGGGCAGGGCCTGTCCAATCAGTTGAGAGGAGCCTTGCGGGCTACATTTCCGCTATCCCCCCTTGGACCAGAGTGAGGAGAAGAGGAAGACAGGCAGGTGAAGGCCTGGTCCTGGGTAGGACCTGAGGCCCAGGAAGCAGAGCGCCCCGAGTGCGGCCGATATAGAGAGAGGCCGGTGTCTGAAGAACTGAAGACTCGCGGGATCCCGGCCAAAGTCCTGCGGATCCAGGAAGAGATGCCTGAAACGCCCCAGTGAGTGGGGCTGAAGCTAAAGTGATCATTGTGGGTTTTGGAGTTCCGGAGTTGGGCTGATACTGCAGCCACAGGAGACAAGCCCCAGAGGGGGTCGAGCGATTGTCCCCAGAGGAGCCTGGTGAATTGGGCTCCTCAGGCACTGTTAGTGCCAGTGCTAATTTTGTTTTTGGCCGCATTGTTGTGCCGAGAGCAGCACCGGAAGGGCCCAATTGAAAAGGGCTCCCTAGGCACTGTTAGTGCCAGTGCTAGTTTATTTGTCACAGCTGCACCGCAAGAGTGCGGAAAGCGGCAGCAAAGGGGCATTTCTTATGATCTCAAGGAAGGGGTGAGATGCATTGCCCGCGCATTGCCCACATTGTTTTCGCTGCCAAGGCAGCCGGAGGGCCAGTTGGCAGGCCCTAGAATTCAAAGCCCTGACTTTTGGGACTGAGGGAATTTGGGGACAGCCCAGAAGGGCCCCAGAAAAAGGCCAGTTGGCCTGGGGTCATTATTGTGCTGGTAGGGCGCAAGGCCCTTATGTGATGCCTAATGCATAATGTGTTTATACCTATAATGATTGTGCATACTGTGTCTATGCCTAATGTGAAAATGTTGAGTTCAGTATTTTACCAGTAGTTACTGGTTGTGTTATTACTTGCATTATTTTACCAGTAGTTACTGATTGTGTTATTACCTGTTCCTTATGGTTTTGACAGTGGCCCAGCTGGCCCTGTCATGTATATAATTCCCATTTAAATTACTACCCGGTGCAAGTTGGCACAGTGTATATGTGTGGTAATGATCTAATGTGTTTATGATAATTCAAAGGCTATTTATTTTATATAACATTGTGTGGAGTTACTTTTGTGGTATGCCTAGTGTGTTGCTGCTGTGTGTTTTTGTTGCGCAAACGCTTTGCCAAGCTACCAAATGGGGTGAGCAGGGGTTATCATCAGCCTGTAACTCCCTTGCCCTGACTAGAGTGGTGGTTTCTACCTGACTTAGGCGCTTGCCCTAGCCACCCAGAAATCCCCTTTCTGACATTCCCTTTGTGCCTCTGTGCCATAGGGTGAATGTGGATGGGGGGCATGTTCTGCCCACCTATGTGCATGCACCCCAGTACCTGCAAGGCATGGATAGGCACCACCTCTCGAATGCCAAAGAAAATCCCGCCAGACCGGAGAAAACTCCTAATCTGACGGGAGGTTAAAACATCAGTTGGGTGGTGTGGGAGCAGGGAGGTCCCACTCCTGCACCACCAATCTCATAATAAGGACCTTAGTCTTTTTCTGTCCTACGTATTTGGTCTGAACGTGCGTCCTCGTGTGTTCAATTATGTTGGTGCCGAAAGTCCCCCTCGCTGGCCAGGGGAAAGCGTATGTCTGTGCTTTTCATTCACACCTCAATTTATCTAGCTTTTTAGCCTACATGGGGAAACTAGTGTGCATATGTGTTAGACCTGTCAGCCCTTTGGGTGGTCCCTCCTATTATTTATTTATTTGTGTCCCCTTTCTGCCTTCCAATACCTTTCATTTTTATGTCCACTTGACTTTTTGGTGTTGTCCTAGGGGTTAGGTGCGTCCTTGACCCTCTAAGGCCTTCTTAGGCCTAGAGGTCCCCCCTTTTTCTCCTGAAAATTTAGTCCCACAAAATGGTGGCTGGTAACTGCCACAACCGACTACCTCAGGGACTGGCCCATAGACTTATATTAGGGAAAGCTAGAACCTTCTGGCCCATTCTGATAACCTGGACCAAAGGTATATAAGGCCAGAACCTGGGCGGCCATTTTAAGACACAGTTGGGCTGGTTGGAGGACAGGCTGTAGTGTTAGGGGGATTGGGCGCTGTGGGAGATTGAGTTCTCTTAGGGGTAGCCTTCTTCCTGCTGTTGTTACCCCCCCTGCCTATAGATCTAGCCCCACCTTGGCAAATCACCTCCTGAACCCAGCTCAGGCGTCACCACTTGAGGAGAGTTGACCCTCCCTTCCTAACCAGTGTCATCTGAATTGACAGAGCATATGAATGGTGGTAAGCAACACTTACTTGCTCAAAAGCTCGTGTGCTGGGGTAGACAGGCGTAGAGCCCGGGGAACAGTTCCATTGGGGCTCGGCTGTGGAGAGAGGTGGAGCGCCGTGTCCACGAGTTGGGGCCTCCTCCTGTGAAGCTCCGCGATTGCTGCAAAGAAGAAGGGGGAAAGCTGTCAGACAGACGACCGCCGTACTGAGGAGAGCCCTGCAGTGGTAGCGTGGCTGTGGGCAGTGTTCTTTCTCCTGCGCAGGTCAAGTGAGGGGAGGAACTTCACCGCCAGGTAGGCGGAGCCGCCCTGTAGTGTACTTTGTTCCACGCAGGCCTGACAGAGGATCGACCTTCTCCTCAGAGGGGGCGGCGTTGCGCTGTAGTGTCCCGCCTCCTGCGCAGGCCCAGTGAGTTACTCGGCAACGACGGGGAGAGTCAGAACGACGACGGCATGAAGCCAGACAGGCAACAGACTCATCCGATACAAGCTGGCTGTGGGGGTTCCTCCGGCCCTGAGCAGAGCGGAAGGGTTGGGGTGCCTCACAGCTCTGGGGGTCTGAAATATATGTCAGAAATTGACGGCAAGTTTGACGTTTGCCGGTATCGTCTGAATTCTGAAACCCGACTTCAAACCACAAGTAAGCAGGGATCTGGGGGCTGGAGCGGGACATGTAAACAACGAACACGCTGCTGGGCCTAGTGGTTGAACTGCTTACTGGAACCTCATCTAAAGCTATCGTATAGATCAAGGGGAGCTTGGGATGATGGGACTGTCAAACTAATCACTGAGACCTGCCATATTTTGAGTTACCGCTGGCTCTTCACTGAAGTTAAGCAGAAACCAGAGCCATTCAGGTTATCAAAACCAATACATGAAACTGTGAGAAATTGATGCTTCATTTGACTTTACTAGTGGAAAATAGTTCTGGAAATTGCTAGGTCCTCCCATACTCTAATGTTAATGTAAACAGGAATATGTAAAATAGTCCCTAGATTGGGGTGGTGCATAAACTTACTTCTTTTACTTGATGTAGAATGTTTTCTTCCTTCTGAGTTATTTGACCTACCAAAGTACTGCCGGAAATTTAGAATATTGAGTGAATTATTGAATTCATCTTCGCCTATATTAACAAGGTGTTTGAACTGAATGAATTGTTAAGTTTTCTTTATCAATGCAGACAAACAGAAATATAAATGCGTGATGTGTTCAAACCATTGATGACAGATGGAACAAGATAACTAAAAGAATTTATTTATAAAAGGTATCCGTATTTTTCTACAAACTGGTGTAGTGTCATTTTTGAGTGGATGGATGCTGTGTTACTGTAAGGGTGCGACGCAAGCTTAACATTGTTTTGCCTTTGGGTTTGACCTTCCTACTTTGTGCCAAGCTACCCTATGAGGTCTGCTAACCCCAGGTCTAACTATATGGTTTATAGGTGACTCCATGATGGGTTGGAGATTTTGAGGGATTTAGTGCTCTTTTAGCTGTTGTGCACATCCACGACAGCTTCAACTCCGACACATCCACCGCCGAGACCACCACCCCTGCGACCTCCACCCACTCCGGGCGCCTGACAACATGGTCCAACGTCAGCGACGAAGACACCATCAAGATCATGAATTCCATCCACTCCGGAGCCCCATCCGACTCGTGCCCCCACCACGTCTTCAACAAAACCAGCACAGCCATCGCACCCCATCTCCGGAAAACAATCAACACCTCCTTTGAGACAGCAACCTTCCCGGAGAGCTGGAAGCACGCCGAGATCAACGCCCTACTGAAGAAACCCAAGGCGGACCCCAAGGACCTCAAGAACTTCCGGCCCACCTCCCTGCTCCCTTTCCCGGTGAAAGTCACGCAGAAGATTATTAACAAACAGCTGACCCCATACCTCGAAGTCAACAACATCCTGGACCTATCCCAGTCCGGCTTCCGTAGCAACCACAGCACCGAGACTGCCCTCATCGCTGCCACCGACGACATCAGGATCCTGATGGACAAAGGAGAAACAGCCACCCTCATCCTTCTGGACCTATCAGCAGCCTTCCACACGGTCTGCCACCGCACCCTAAAAACACGTCTACATGACGCCGGAATCCAAGAGAAGGCCCTGGCCTGGACCACATCCTTCCTCTCCGGCAGAACCCAGAGCTTCCGCCTCCCACCCTTCCGCTCCAAGACCACCGATATCATCTGCGGCGTCTCACAGTGATCTTCCCTCAGCAAGACGCTCTTCAATATCTACATGGCACCACTCGCCCACGTCGCACGACAACACAACCTCAACATCATCTCCTACGCCGACGACACCCAGCTGATCATATCCCTCACCGAAGACTCCCACACCGCCAAAACCAACCTCCACAGAGGAATGAAGGCCGTCGCCGAATGGATGAAGGACAGCAGGCTGAAGCTGAACTCAGACAAGACGGAGGTCCTCATCCTCGGCCCCACCCCATCAGCCTGGGACAACTCCTGGTGGCCAACAGCGCTAGGAACAGCCCCAGAACCCACCGACCACGAACGCAACCTGGGGAACATCCTCGACTCTGCCCTCTCCATGACCAAGCAAGTCAACGCCGTCTCCACGTCCTGTTTCAGCACCCTCCGAATGCTCCGCAGGATCTTTAAATGGATCCCCTCCATCACAAGAAAAACCGTCACCCAGGCCCTCGTCACCAGCAGACTGGACTACAGGAACGCCCTCCAAGCAGGAACAACAACCAAGCTCCTGAGACGGCTGCAATGCATCCAGAACGCCTCGGCACGACTGATCCTCGACGTCCCCCATCCCAGCCACATCACACCCCACCTGAGAGGCCTGCACTGGCTCCCCTTCAACAAGAGGTTCACCTTCAAACTCCTCATCCATGCACACAAAGCCCTACACAACGCCGGACCAGCATGCCTCAACGACCGACTCCGCTTCTACACCCCCTCCCGCAGCCTCCGCTCTGCCAGCCTTGCCCTCGCCACAGTTCCCCGCATCCAGAAAACAACCGCCGGCGGCAGATCCTTTTCCTGCCTCACCGCCAAGACCTGGAACACTCTCCCTACCAATCTAAGACAGACCCAAGACCTGCTGGCCTTCCGAAGACTCCTCAAGACCTGGCTCTTCGATCAGTAGCAGCCCCCCCCACCCCCCCAGCGCCTTGAGACCCTCACGGGTATGTAGTGCGCTCTACAAATGTACTGAGTGATTGATTTAGACTTCTTAAGTTTTTTAAATAAACTTAAATCCTACTCTGTTCATGGGGAAAGTCTATGTACACAGGGTTATGCTGGCAATAATTACTTTTTCTATGACCTCAGCTTAGGACAAAGATGCATCCAACAATTCAGTACATAAACAACACATATGAAAAATAACAATGAATAAGAAAGTGCAATGTTTAATTCGAAACATTATGATTTGTTTTTTAGCAACGTAGCAGCAAAACGTGAACAAATGATGACTTTTTCATACACATATAGAATCGTGAACTGGATATAGCATTCAACATAGAACACAGTTGCAATAATTTATCAACACCACAACATCAAGAGAACATGCATCAATTGAAAACTATAATAGAAGTAAAATATAAAAAGTGACAGAAAGAAAAAATGATGACTTTGTCAAAAAAATCTTAGACCGCTCTGAGCCCCTGCTGCCCGATGATGAGGGGAGGTTCTGCCCAGTACACTGGACATAGTGAGTCTGATAATCTGTCACGATCAACTCCAGGACAAAGATAGCAACAATGTAAGCATATAAGAAGGAATAACTTGACAACTGCATGCCCTCCTTGGCCAAGCTACACCCTAATCTCTAAGGTCCAAATGTTTCCCTGAAGTCTGAATTACACTTTATGTCACACCCACGGGTCAAGCATGCCATCTGTGTCATGCCCAGCGGTCCAAGCGAATAACACCTCTCCCTTCTTTCAGACACAACCAGTGTTAAGAAACCAATAGCATTAAGAAAACTCCTTAAGACTAAAAAATTAAGAACAAGATGCTGGCTCTACATCACACCCAGAGCCTATGCGTACCATTTGTGCCATGCCCATCAGTCCAAGCGGTGAGGCCTTCGCCCCTGTATCACGCCCATGGATCAGGCATGCCATATGTGTCTTGCCCTGCAGGCACTTTATCACACCCACAGACAAGCGTTCCATCTGTTTCATGCCCAGCAGTCCAGGCAACTAAACTACCCTCGTGTTTCCTTGCATTCTGACTATCAAAAAAGGTGACCTCCATGGGCACACTGCGACTACTCAGCTTGGACACATAAAATAGGCATTACATCAGTTTTCTGTATATAGCAGTGCACTCAGGTTAGGTTTTTGTGCTTTTTGCTAGTTTGCCACATGCCAAGGACAAGAGGCATTGGGTAAAAAACAGAAACAGTTAGTTTAATTAAACGCAGCAGACGGGAGAGTAGGCAACAGAGTTGGGGTCTGATGACTGTCTCAAAGCACATTGCTTTTGATCGTCATTGTATACATTACATGAAGCATCATAAAGTAATTTGCACATCACTTTGGAGACAGAAATCTGGGCCTAGTGGAGTTCTGGACTTTTTGGTTCCGTCCAGAGGTGTCAGGGATAACACCCGAAGACCCCGGAGTTCCACCTGTCTCGGTGCACAAAACAAACAGAAACACGGGCTTCTCGATGGTGGCGTCAAAGACCAAAGGTTTATTACTGCAGGGACACAGAAGTCACAGAAACTACACATGGGCAGTATCTAGGAGCCTGTTCAATTTGTACAAAGAGGGTTGCTCCTTATATACTAAATATTGGGCTTCAGGCAAATTCTTTACATGTTACCACAGTTCTAAACATTCGTGTCTTAAACAATAAATATTTGGCGTTTGCACAGGAATCGTTAACAGTATCTGATGTCAAAACATTACGAATGAGGGGTTCCCACTAGTCCATCATAATCCCATGTCAATTCTTCATTCAAGACCTGGACCGCCTCATCGTAAATTTCGTTACCTCCCCCTAATAAAGGCCCAGAAGGAAAGGAGCAGAGCCAGGTGCAGAAGATAGAAAGGCAGGATAAGAAATGTTTGTGGGTCGTAAATGGGCACGGTTACCAGCTTCGGCCGCTTAATCATGATCAGGCCAACGAACACAAGAACCAGTATAGCAGGACTGGCCTCAGGCTGGGGAGGCAGTTCTTGCCGAGTCATGCTGCCACAGCGTTGCTGGCCTAAGGTGCACGTGTCACTAGCAAGGTGAATCGCCGGTTAAAGCCTACGTGTCCTTTAATGAAGAGAGATCATTGTGTGTCCATTGACTATGTGAGGGCAAGGAATACAAAATGGCTTCCGTGTTCTAAAATGGATGCCGTAGGTAAATCACAAATGTGTTGGTAACAGGAGTGCTCTTGCTCGTAGCATAGCGAAAACACCAGGATATACTAAATGGATCATTTGCGGTTCACTGATACCAAAATGATGTATTTACGACAATGTTACAAACACGAGTAAAATCGTCACGGAACCTCAGACCCTCCTTTTGCCCTTACATAGGCAATTACTCAGTTTATATCAGAGTCAGAGTCTAATTCTATGCTCATTAGGTCAGTGACATGTTGTTGTATCATCATCCTGTCTCGTGCCTTTTCTCCTAATGCAGGTGGTTTTCTGAAACAGGTTGCAGCACAGAGACTACACAGAGCGGGACCACATTGGATAATAAGGCAGCACGAGAACAGAAATACTAGGATGACACCAATAACCATCAGAACCTTCCATCCCCACGCTGATACCAGAGTCCAAAACCACTCCATGAAGGACCAGTTTCCCTTATCTACGTGTATAGAGTCGGAAATCTTGTGTAGCCTAGAGATCGCTTCATAGACTGTTGGAGCATTATTTGGAATAAAGACACAGCAGCTCGATTGGATCATTCTGCATACCCCACCTCGATCTGCAAGTATTACGTCTAGAACCATTCGGTTCTGCAACGTCATGAGACGATCCGCCTGAAGCTCAGCTGTTAAGTTACTAAGGGCACCTGCAGTTTCCGTAATAGTAGATTCAACTACCCGTGTTAATTGACGTAGATTTCTACTATTGGCCATAGGCCCCCAAAACAGAAGGAAACCTTTGAAGAAATCTCCAGCTTCCTGACCAGCGGTATCTTCCTTGCTGAAGACACCTCTTGCTACTCTGGTTTTGTGATAATCTGAAGAAGCAGTGTATGTCGGAGGTAACAATCGGGCAATATAACATGAACCTGAAAAGTCAGCAGGCAGCCATGTATATGCTCTGTCCTGACAGATGAAGTAGGTACCCCTAGCAGTCAGAAAGGCAGGGGAGGAGTTAGACGGAAATACGTAAGTCTCAACGCACTCACTCCTCCCTAGCTGAGCTCTCGGATTTCTCCCATTTCCTTGCAAACAGACCTGACCTCGGTGAGGCACGACCCAAACTGAAGTGGAGCTTTTACGCTTGCTTTCTCCCAAACTAAGGCGATACTCTGTAGAGTTCCAACTCAAATACACCCGTAATTCATCTCTAGGGTAAGATGGAGTATTATTGACGTCTTTAATCATGTCAATAATTCCCTGGACTAAAGCTTTGTTGGCTGAGTTGTATTTAGTGGACCGTGGTGGACGCGGAGGATAGGTCTCAAGGGCATATGAAAAAATGGTCTGAAAGGCCTGAAATGATCCATTGTAGCTAAAAGGCAAGACTAGATAGGGAATGCCTTTATCCATAGTGTGAGGTATCAAGCCACACACCCAGCAGTCTGTAGTATTAACTACCAGTTGGTGTTGATGCAAGAGCTGTACAAATGTATTGTTAATAAATTCTGAGCGTCGAGCTTGTTCGTGTTCAGGAAATGAGTGAAAAGAATGCATAGAAGAAATAGTTGAAGTAGTAGGATCAAGGGGAGATACTGTAGTTACTGGCATGAAGATCAAATGTACGCCAAAGATGATTCCACCTACCAACGTTATCAGAACAATTAAAAGTGTAACTGCACATTGCATTAGAAAGCATTTGCTGTGAAGTATTCTGTACAGTCTATTTCTGCGAACATAAATTACATTTTTTCGTTGCAGCTCAGGAAGCTCCATCTTCTACGACCGTTCGCGACCACTGATGATGTGTACGTAGATGAAAATGCCTCTATTAGCCCTGGGAGTTCCCAGAACTAACAGAAAGATCGACCTTGTGTCTGACCCCCGCAGATTCAACTAGGCACACAGCCACGACCCTACGGCTACCCAGACGGCAAGGCAATTTTAAAACAAAAAAGAAATAAATACAAAGTATTAGCAAACTTCCTGGCTGGAGGCAATGTATACAAAATTTAAATCTGAAAATAGGCAGTTTCCTGCTTTATTTGTCCATATTGCGAGAACGTAAGTTGTATCTCAGTTTTGCAGGAGCTGTCGGATCTGGAAACAATGTATTTTCAGCTGACGTTGCAATGTTCACGTTCTCAGATGGCAAATGTTCTTTTGGTGCAGATGGCAAATGTTCGTTGGGTGTGGATGACAAATGTTCAGGGTTCAAAAGAGCAGTTTCAGGAGGAGAGTCAGAATTTGGTGAATCCGTGATCAGTTCTGCATCGCTGAAAGGTATGAACCTGGGGATTTGTTCCGTTTCAGAGGCACCGATTCCTTTCTTTACCCAGTTGTCGTAAGGAAGTGGCAGAGGCACACGTTTGACATGTGTCGTATGGATCCAATTTTTCCTTCCGGCCACACGAATAGCAGTTCTCGTTGCTAGCAGGACTTGGAAAGGGCCAATGAATCTGGGCTGAAGATTTTTTGTTCTTGCAAAATTTCTGATGACCACCTGATCACCCGGTTTCAGCTGATGGCCTGGACTCTCCGGTGGCTTTGGCAATGCATCGAAAACCTGTTGGTGAATAAGACTCAATTTAGCAGTCAAGTCGAAAAGGTAATCAATTAACATTGGGTATTCCAGCTGCTTGAATTCTTTTGGTCTAGGTACCCCCCAAACATTTGCAGGACGACCAAAAACTATTTCATAAGGACTAAGCCCTACTCTAGAATGTACGGTTGCTCTTGTTGATAGCAAAGCCAAAGGCAATGCGTCTGGCCAGGACAAACCTGTGGATGCTTGTATCTTAGCAAGTTTCAGTTTAAGGGTGCCATTGTAACCCTCGACTAAACCCGCGGACTGGGGATGATTCGCACTATGAAACTTCTGTCTAATCCCTAGGCCGGCACACACACTCTGCATAACTTTCCCTACGAACTCACTTCCGTTATCTGACCATACAATCCGTGGCATTCCGTATCTGGGGAAGTATTCTTTAAGAAGAATTTTGGCAGTGGATAAGGCAGTATTGTCCTTTAGCGGGTATGCTTCGATCCATCTGGAGAAAGCACAAACTACCACTAGGACGTATTTCAGGTTATTACAACGATCCATGTGAATGAAGTCTAGCTGGATCACTTCAAAGGGGCAGGAAGGAGGAGCGAAGTGACCTGCAGGTGTGGGGATTCCCTTGCCAGGATTATGCATCAAGCATACCATGCAATTTCTCACCACTCTCTCTGCACACTTACTAATCCCATCATTCTTCCAGACCGGAGCCAACATCTTACAAATCCCTTTTGAACTGATGTGTGCTGTTCCATGTGCCATCGTCACTACTGCAAGCACATACGCATCAGGCAACATCCAACGCTGTTGTTCCGACAAGTCAATCCAACACCCACTCGAGTCCAATTTACCCGTGCTCTCTCTCCATGCAAGTTTTTCCTCCTCAGTCGCCTCTTTCTGAATTTCTTTCACGCTTTCCACTGTGTCCTCACATATTCCAGACTCAGAAATCCATCTTGCAGACGTTGCAACATACATTCTACTCATCATATTTCTAGCTGTCTGTTTTGCAATCTCATCGGCAAAAGCATTCCCACGTCCAACATCATCCGTGATTGCTTTATGAGCACTGCATTTCACAATTGCAACTTCAGTCGGTAAGGTTAGAGATTCCAACAAGTCATTAACTAGCTGGCCATGTTGAATCTTAGTCCCATGGGACGTAATGAAACCTCTTTCTTTCCACAAACGGCCAAAACTATGGGCCACGCCGAACGCGTACTGACTATCTGTGAACACATTCACTCTCTTTCCCGTAGCTAAAACGCACGCTCTTGTTAGCGCGATCAACTCTGCAGCCTGGGCAGAATTCTGACTCACTCTTGCAGTCTCCACAATCGTACTCAAAGTCGTTACTGCATAAGCAGCAGTCATATCACCATTCTCCAATTTGAAGCAAGACCCATCAACATACAACGTGCCATCTGGATCTGACAACGGAGTGTTTTTTAGATCAATTCGTCCTTTTGTTTCTTCCTCAGTTTTGAAACAACAGTCGTGTGGTTCGGAATCACTCAACTCTTGGTTAGTCGGCAACAATGTTGCTGGATTCAATACATTGCATCTTTTGATCTGAATATGACTAGCTAACAGTGTCAGTTCATAACCTGATAATCTAGCACTGGTAAGGTGTTGCGTCTTGGTTCGGTTCATGAGTGTATCCACAGCATGAGGAACCATAACTACTAGCATGTTGTTCATTACTAAACCAGCAGATTGTCGAATGGAAGCTGCAGCTGCGGCTGTAGCTCTCAAGCAACTAGGCAATGCTCTAGCTACTGGATCTAATGTTGATGAAAAATACGCACAAGGGCGTTGTTTATCACCAAATTTCTGCGTCAAAACACTCAATGCACAACCTTCTCTCTCGTGGACATAGAGCGTGAATGGCTTACTGTAGTCGGGTGTACCCAATACAGGTGCTGAACACAGTGCATTTCGTAATTCAGAAAAACTCTGCTGACATTCAGCAGACCATGGTACCGGACTCGGAACACCTTTCCCAGTCAAGGCTACCAATGGTTTTGCTAGAAGAGAAAAATTTGGGATCCATTGCCTACAATATGAGGTAATACCTAAAAAGGCACGTACTTCTCTCTGCGTGCTAGGAACATTCATCTGTGTAATTGCTTTTATTCTCTCTGGGGTCAACTTCCTTCCCTCCTTTGACAAGAGATGACCTAGGTAGGTCACTTCTTGGCAGCAGTATTGCATTTTTGAAGGTGACACCTTGTGATTCAAATCTGACAAGTGATGCAATAAAGAAATCGTAGCTGTTTTGCAAGTTTCCTTGTCATCGGCAGCCACTAGAAGATCATCGACATACTGTACTAAAGCAGAACCACGAGGAAGTACGAAGGAATCTAACTGGCTTTTTAATGCTTGACTGTAAATGGATGGGCTTTCACAATAGCCTTGTGGAGCGCGTTTAAACCTAAAGCTTCGTCCTCCTAGAGAGAAACCGAAGATATCTCTGCTTTCCTCGGCTATCGGAATGCTGAAAAAGGCATTTTTCAAGTCGATAACTGAAAACCATGCTGCTGTAGCAGGAATCAACGTTAACAATGCAGTAATGTCTGGAACCACAGGAAACTGTGGGATCACAATTTTATTAACCTCTCTAAGATCAATTACGAACCTATATACTGGAGGCTTTGTTGGGTCAGTTCGTTTCAAAATAGGCAGTACAGGGCTATTACAGACATTTCCTCTAGTCTCTTCTACAACATCTTTCTTGATCAGATCTTGTACTATCAGTAGGAGCGCACGCTCACCTTCACTAGAGATTCTGTATTGTGGAATTCGTGGAAGTTTGACATTTGCTTTCAAAGTTACTACATAGGGTGGAATTTCCAATAGACCTACATCATTAGGACCAGTCGCCCAAAGAGTATCAGGGAGTGAACGCAGCTCTGGTGGGAGCGCATCCATTGACAAATACATCGGAGAGATTATTCTTTTACCCAACGTAAGTTGTACTCCTGCTGGAGAACAGTACAATGTCGCGTACAGGCGTTTTAACAAGTCTAAACCAAGCAGATTCTCGTTACAACCTGTCGTCAAAATCAAGGGTGCTTTCAATTGACGGGGTCCAACAAAAATAGACAAAGGACCAGAAACAGGGTTATGAACAGGGGCGCCCGAAAAACCTACTGAAACGTTTGTTGAGCCAGACAAAGGTGCGCCAGGGAGTTTCGCATGTATGATAGAACTTTTTGCTGCACCAGTATCCAACAGAAACGGTTCGACTATACCTGATGTTGCTACCGCGACATAAGGCCCACTCTGATCTACTGGTACTGATACTACTCCCTCTCTTTGTCTATGGCTGTCCTAGTATTCACTTTGCTGAACTTCCTCACTAGTTTCATAATAGTCTTCCACATGATATTGTGGAGACCTATTCTGTTGGGCAGATTGTCCATTTCGCTGGTCGAAATAATTAGAGGGGCGATCACTTGTCTGTGGAGGCATAGCACCTCGTCCTCGACCTCTAGAGTTTTGCATAGAACTACCACGACCTCTCAGAGCTGCCGCAGCATTATTTTGTGCCCGAACTGGACACTCATTTTTGTAATGGCCTTCCACTTTGCAATAAGCACATTGATTCCATTGGTATTGTGGTCTTTGAAAATTATATTCCGTTCTTTGATATGACCCTTGCTGCATATTAGTCTAATTCGTGCGAGGCGGATAAGCTTGCTGTAAAAGTACTTTAGTTTTTAAATCTTTCGTCTTTTTATCTGATTTTTCCTTTTCTTCTTTATCCCTATTTTCATAGTACTGGGCAGTCGCAAGTATTTGCGCAGTCGTAGAGACAGCCCACGCACTTTCAGAATTCTTTAATTTACTACTAAGTTCTGGCAACAGATTGTGCACGAATTTATCAACAAATAATCTCTGGCCTCCTTCTGTGCTCATATCCTGACCACTATGATCCACAAAAGTCTCTTCGAATCTTGTGAAAAAGTCGGAGACGCTTTCGTCTTTCTTTTGTTTGCACGCGGACAATTTGTCCCAGTTAACGCGCAATGCTGGCATCAAGGTTTTCATTAAATCGATTATTCTACCAGGCAAATTAGCAATTAAAGGTTCAGGTTTGGAACCACCTATTTGTTGACCATCCGCTGCAATTATAGCTGCCCAGTCACCACCTAGGGCAACTGGATGATTCTCTTTACGAATTTTAGCCCAAATTGGTTGCGGTACTACATTACCAAATAGCAGATCTATGTCAGCAAGATTCAATACACAAGCGTCAACTGTTTGAGCCAACTCTTTGTAGTACCCTGCAGGATTTTTACGCGGATCTGGCAAGGCCTGTTTTACTGCTAACACTTCAGCTCGCTTCCATGGAATATGTATCCAGACTCTCTGGAATTGGGCCGGAGCGGCTGCAATACCAAGGTTTACATTAGCTTGCACAGCTTCACGCCAAATTGGTGGAACCTCTCTCATTGGATATTGACGATTTTGTTTCGTACTACGTTTCTCTAATTCTCTTGGTGACCGAAGGGATGGGTCATTCCTATAACTTAAAATCAGTTCCATCGCTTCTTTTATATTTTGTCCAACTATCATACCTGCAGCAAACTCTTTCTGAACATTAATTAATTCTCCTAGATTTGATTCAGGGTCATCCTCTTCCAATTCCTCACGTAGAAGGAAACACATTTCATCGAACACATATCGTTGTGTCGGTTCGTTCCATTGCATAAATGTATCTAATACATCTTGTACATTATATCTTCCAACTTTCGAAACCCATCTAAGAGCAGTGGAATCTAATATTCCTCTTTCTTCAGTACTGGGAAGCTGACTACGCCTCTGCACAGAGTCAGAGGTAGGAGTCTTAATCAGAGTTTTATAGAAGGGAGATAGAATATTGGAGACAGAATCGGTGATTCTTCGACGAACAGAAAGCGGAGTCATAATATTAGCAGAGGCAGTAAATAGAGTAGCAGTTGGAACAGATAGATTAGGAACAGTAGGAGTAGCAGGAAAAATAGCTTGTGAAGTAGCAGGTGTGAGCGACACAGGCATAGGTAAAGAAGCCGGCAACCCTAGAAGAGGGGTTGTCGAAGGAACATTAATATTGACCACAGGAGGTACAGGAACTTGATTCAGGGGAGCGGGAACAGGGACACCAGGTTGTCCAGCAACCGGTAATTGAACATTCGGTATAGGTGGAGCCGTAGCACCCTGTGCATACGGTGGGGGTGATCGTAACAAGTAAGACAACAGGGGATCCTTTTCAGGGTCCTCTACTATCTTAGCCGTACTCGATGGTAATGCAGGATAGCACTTGTCTATCGCTAAATTGCGCTCTCTATTGGCCACCTCCATCGCTTTTTCAGACTCGCTGAGTTGCAGCTGCCTAGCAGACTGTTCCAAAGTCAACTCTTGCTCTTTCTGTTCTTTCTTCAACTTTTTAATTTCTCTCTGTTTAGATTCTTTTCGCCAATAACGGAAAGAATCAAACATTGCCGGCCGGGCTTTCTTTTTAAACAACCTTCTTTCTAGATTATCGAGAACTTCAGGTTCAAAACTACCATGTAGTGGCCAACTAAGGACACCATCTTTCTCTGTGTAGCGGATCCATACCTCATTATAAGAGATAGGGCCCACACCAAATTTGCAATATAGATCATAAAGGGGAGTTCCAATCGGAGGAACCAAACACGAGTCCTCCAACCGGGAATCACTGTTGCAACTAAAACAAGACAACATACAATTTTTCCGACTTACCATTTTATAATCCGGAACACAAGACAAACAAGACACAAACAGAACCAAGAACTTAGGCCTACCAGAACTGACAAATGTATCGATACCTGAACTGAACAGAATGATTATCGTAACCAGAATAACCAGTGATAATCTTACAGAACTGAACTGAACTGAGAACTAAAAGGATTATCCAAACAGGAGCAACCCTCACAAAATACTTAACTGAGGCACTGAAGACGTCACCAAGGAGAAACCCGTCACGTTTCGCCGTACTGAGGACTGCACCTCGGGTCCAAGACAGGGCGACGGTCAAGGCAACGGACCACTGCAGCCGTCTGAACGGGAACCCTCGTGGAAGAGGACGTCGGGGCCACTTTTGCGATATGCCGGGATCGATGAAGTGGGGCGCCTCCCTCTGAAATCTTCACACGAAGCTCCTCGAACTCTTCAGGCTTTTGGACCGGTACCGAATGACGTCGCCCCACGTTGGGCGCCAATTGGAGTTCTGGACTTTTTGGTTCCGTCCAGAGGTGTCAGGGATAACACCCGAAGACCCCGGAGTTCCACCTGTCTCGGTGCACAAAACAAACAGAAACACGGGCTTCTCGATGGTGGCGTCAAAGACCAAAGGTTTATTACTGCAGGGACACAGAAGTCACAGAAACTACACATGGGCAGTATCTAGGAGCCTGTTCAATTTGTACAAAGAGGGTTGCTCCTTATATACTAAATATTGGGCTTCAGGCAAATTCTTTACATGTTACCACAGTTCTAAACATTCGTGTCTTAAACAATAAATATTTGGCGTTTGCACAGGAATCGTTAACAGTATCTGATGTCAAAACATTACGAATGAGGGGTTCCCACTAGTCCATCATAATCCCATGTCAATTCTTCATTCAAGACCTGGACCGCCTCATCGTAAATTTCGTTACCTCCCCCTAATAAAGGCCCAGAAGGAAAGGAGCAGAGCCAGGTGCAGAAGATAGAAAGGCAGGATAAGAAATGTTTGTGGGTCGTAAATGGGCACGGTTACCAGCTTCGGCCGCTTAATCATGATCAGGCCAACGAACACAAGAACCAGTATAGCAGGACTGGCCTCAGGCTGGGGAGGCAGTTCTTGCCGAGTCATGCTGCCACAGCGTTGCTGGCCTAAGGTGCACGTGTCACTAGCAAGGTGAATCGCCGGTTAAAGCCTACGTGTCCTTTAATGAAGAGAGATCATTGTGTGTCCATTGACTATGTGAGGGCAAGGAATACAAAATGGCTTCCGTGTTCTAAAATGGATGCTGTAGGTAAATCACAAATGTGTTGGTAACAGGAGTGCTCTTGCTCGTAGCATAGCGAAAACACCAGGATATACTAAATGGATCATTTGCGGTTCACTGATACCAAAATGATGTATTTACGACAATGTTACAAACACGAGTAAAATCGTCACGGAACCTCACTAGTCACGGGGCCATAAATCTGGTCCTTTTTATAAGAAGCGCAGATGGGTCTCAACCTTGCGTGGACACAATGTGGGCCCAGTGGATACGTATCTATATGTCTGGAATGGTGAGCATGTTATCACTGCATATAGTGTGCATGCTGTGTTCCTAACTTAGTATGGCATCTGACTTTATGGTGTTTTGGGGATGTGCGCCCCTCCGGCCAAATATGTTTTATTGGAGCCAATCTCCTGAGACCATTGTGGTGGGTTTTTCTGCTCAGGTGTTTGTCACCCTCACCTGTGATCTATCTGTAAGTTGCTCCGGGCCTAGCTCGCCGGGTCTGCCTGACCCCTTACTTCTGACTCGGGGTTGAGGGAAAGATCATATTGGATGATGCCAACAACAGTGATGCGAGTTCATTATCATATATATTTACATATATCGTGACGTGCATTGGTATAGTATTTTCCGATATTAATAATTATTTCCTGAAAATTGCTTGGCATACATAGATGTCTGCAACTGGTGCCTAAACAACCCATTTGAGTTAATTAAAATTAGATTGTTTATGATCAATTAAATGAGCAGATTTACTATCACGTTTGTGATTGTTGCCAATTTCTTTGCATCAGAGTTTTCCAAAAATTAATGCATAAGTTGACTGTCAGACTCCGACCCTCATGACTGCACCCCATTTTGGCTGCCACACCTTAACCCCCAATTTATGTGCTTTTGGCCAAATTGTTTTTTCCAATTCCAGGGCTGCTGTTGCCTAACACTGAAAAAAAGAAAGAGATGAATTTATAGACCGTCTGTCTCTGCTATTACGCATCATTTGAACTAGCAACCTTGCAAGTAGGTACATCATGAACAAAAAACAAACCTATTTACAGTGAGGGGGTATCGGATGTGAGCTACATGACAGACACATTTTCAGAGGGTGAAAATTTAAAGCCCATATAATTGCACACTTTCATAACCTACAAGCTGGCTTCTATAAGAGATTAAGGACACATTTCGGAATGTTTCCTGGGATCGGATTTTCCCTTTTTTCAAATGAAAGAACTAATTAGCGCTTCTGCACAAGATTTCACCTTGCCACAATGAATCTGCTAATGGCAGAGCGTGGGAGAATGATGAATTACAAAAATACCAGACAGATGGAGACAGAATGTCTCTGCCGCCTGACTGTTCCTGCTCTGGTGGTTCAGATCTAAAATAGTGTAAAGGTTTATTGTGCCTTTCTCAAACTGCCTGCACTGCTATGTTATCAGGACGTCATGTGCGAGAGTGGATGCGGATGTGCGTGAGTTTCAACGAACTTTAGATCCATGTGCCGTGAAGATGAAGAAACATCTCTAAAACAGCTCTGGCGAAGCAGGGGGGTGCATCGGTCCCTCTAACAAGCATACGGTGTTCGAAGTAGATCGTTCCATCCAGTTTCTAAGTGGACCATTCCCTGAACCACTTCAACATGCTTTAACAAAGAGGCTTATTTATGAGCCCCTTGTGACACTTTTGTGCCGCTGTTGCGTCACTTTCAGTGACACAGCGGGGGCGTAAATAATGTGCCACGTTGTGCCATATTAACAAAGTGACACATCTAGGCAGGTGCGTCACTTTGTAACCCCTGCGCTACATTATACCTGCGTCAGGTATGAAGTACGTATGCAAGGTGGGCGTTCCCCCGCAAGCAGGACTTAGGAGCATATTATCAAGGCCGGCGATAATTTAATCTAATAGAAGCCCATGTTCACACCAGAACATGGGCTTCTATGGGAATTCACAAGGGCATACTATCAAGCCCATTATCGCCGCTGTAGCGGCAGTTTCCTGCCGCCAAAGCGGCGACAATTTTAACGCCGTTTCTTGATAATATGCCCCCATATTTGTAAAATATTAAGTCCAGGTGCTCAAATGTTTTTAGGAGGCCACACCCGCTTCCCCTGAATCCACCAACTTCCTCCATTGGCTCCACTCACTTACTCTATTGGCTCCACACGCATCCTCAACTGGCACTACTAAAAGCCAGATTTAATTTCACAAAACAGAGAGGTGCATGTAGTGTTCCGATGCCAATCTGTCTGAGGGACAGTATGTAACACTTCACAACACTTAATGCACACTTTTACCAAGTGGGACCCTACAGCACATGGGGGACCGTTTAGCCACTTGAACATTTATCACATTTAAGGAACCATGCATCACACACAACATTTGTAATACACAGTACTTGGCCGTTTAACACACAATCGCAAAGCAGGATCATCTTAACTCAGTGGCTTACTTTACAAAACCTACATTTGCCACACATCAGGCTCTTTACCACACAGACGGAACTTAATACTTCCACTGTGAACTTTACAGCACTGGCATTTGTCAGCTTTTTTCACACATGTTTGTCTTAAACAAGACCTTTACCGAAGGGATTAATAACGGGGCCCATGGCCCTGCGCGACTTTGATCGTACACACCATGTCGCATCCATAAAGTTTTTTCAGAGTGTAACAAGAGTCAGACCTCACATGAACAAAACTGGAAAGGGTCCCCGGGATTATTTGCAATATTAGTCAGCTTCTGTATTACAATATTTAAAATACACCTCACTATCCCTGAATATTAGATGAAAACACATTTAGAATTTGGTGAGTATGCCTGTGCACTGTCAGTGACTTGGCTAAGGAGGGCATGAAAGAGCTGAAACTGGATCATAAATCCAAACCTGTTCTGAACAGGGTCCCACAAAAGAAGGGGCATATTACCAACGGCCAGCGATAATTATCGCTGGCCGTGCTTAGCGATGCATTTTGTATCATAGGCTATCTCTGGAATTTATCGCCCTGGTAGCGGGTTATTAACAACGCGTTTCTCCAGGGCGATAAAAATTCCAGAGTTAGCTAGGTTATCGCCGTTTTGCAGTAAAGATCACTGGTTTTCCAGCGATGTTCCCTGCAAAACGACGATAACCTTGATGATACGACTCTGTGGTTGTATCAGCATTATCCACCCTCTATGTCAAACATAGGTAAGTCAGGATTTTTGCAGACTTTAGATTTTGGCGAAAACTGCAGTTTTCGCCAAAATCTCATTAGAGATGCAAAGGGAGGCGTTGGGAAAAAGGGTGCTAACATGCTATCATGCATGTTTGCACCCTCTTGTAAATAGGGCAATAGTTTTTATCTCTGCTTTTTGGGGTTTCTAAGCCAAAAAAGCATAGATAAAGCCCTTGTAAATATGCCCCTTAGTTTGGCCCAGGAACCCTAAAAATCCTTATAATGTTCCTTATCTGTCCTTCCTAAAACTCAAGCCTTCTCCCATCATTTGTATAAGTATCACATGTGAGTGGCAAGTTGAATGCAGCTGGGAGGCTCGGTGTTTTGTCCAAAACGTTCAATCACAAATTTTTGTAATTTAGGTAACCCGGACATCAGAAAACAGCAGCTCCTTGCAACCATGGAACTGTGCTATAATACACAGGTCTGTTTAACTGATTAAATACACAGAGGAAATGCTTAGGAATGTAATGTCACAAATAAAAACAGTCATGACATTAAAATGCACCAGTCATGAAAAAGAAATAATATGTACTGCCTTTTACAAATCAGTGGTAGGTGGTGGCCACATACAGATTAAATACAAGAAAGAATTACGGCATTCAGAGCCTTCTTAAAAAGTTTGTGTTCACAATGGGGTGTATGTTGTTGGAAGAAGTGACATTCTCGTTTTATCTTATTTTTTGCGATAATAGCTTAATTTTAGGTACGCATGGGTTGGTAGGAATATCAACTGGTGAGAGGATGTGGCCTAATGGCCAGCGTTGCCGACTTTTCTGCTGGAGAACCAGGTGCGAGTCTTAGCGTCAGCTCAATATCCTGTGTTTCAGGGCAAATCACTAGCAGCCTGATTCATCAAGCCGAATTGCGCTCGCAAAGGGCCAGATTCTGAGAATCTGGCCGATTGCGAGCGCAATTTTTGCATTTGGGATTCATCATCCCAAATACAAAAATCGGTAATTGCTAATTCGCTAAATTGCGAGGAATTACATTTAAGGAATCTCTATTTGAGATTCCTTAAATGCAATTCATCAACCATTTTTAAATTGCTAATTCGCAATTTCGGGTCAGACTTCTCGGTAAATAGCAAAAACTTAGAAAAATGCTTTTAAAAGCATTTTTCTAAGTTGCATGTTGCACACACACATGTCTTTTGGACATGTGTGTGCGCAACACCTGTTTCAATTTACATTTAAGGGGTGCTACAGGGTGTCCTTTGCACACCCCTGGCACCCTTTCAATCGCTATCTTATTTGCAAATAGCTAATTGCTAATCGCAAATAAGGAATACTCCCCATTCATTCCTATGGGCCTTTTGGCCCATAGGAATGAATGGGGAGTTATTCCTTATTTGCGATTAGCAATTTGCTACTCGCAAATAAGGAATGTGTAGGAATCGCTATTTATTTAGCAATTCCTACATGAATACCGTTTTGCGAGTCCTTAATAGTGATTCGCTATGAATCGCTATTAGGGGCTCGCAAAACGGCCCGTTGATGAATAAGGCTGTTAATCTCCCCGTGCCTACCAAAAAAGAATGCGTCCTTCTATAAATGGGTCGAGTTTGCTCTAAATAAATCTGCAAAAAAAGATATGCTCCTACCCTTTCAGCTGTATTGATGCAGGCTGCAGCACAGCAAGAAAGGAACTTTTGATAAAAATCATCAAAACTTTTCGCACAGATTTCAGCATTGATGCAGAAGGACGCTGTGCTGCAAGACTTCAGAAAGACCTGCTGAACTCCAAGATTCACAAAGCGAAAGTGAAGACTGATCCACATTCTGTTCTATCATCTTTCTATGGACTGTGACATAATTGAGCGACCCTCTCCCTCACTCTGCAGCAGGCATACACGATCTTGCCCACTAGATGACCCTGGCTGTTATAAAGCATAGCAACGCTCTGACAAAAAACAATCTCTGGCGGGGTGTCCGATCTCACTTCGTGTGACAGCGCTGGCAAATTGGTAGTATCCTCCTGCACAACGGACATGCAGACTGCGCATGACACAATCTAGTCTCACACCCTAGGTTGTGCCAGGACCTGGGTGGTACACACTCTGAACCTACCAAGCAGAAATGCAACGGAAGCAGGACAGGTAGGTACATTTATTTTTAGTAATTACTAGACCCATCACAAAGGGGAGCAAAATTCAATGGCCCCTGCCCTGTTAAATAAGTGCCGGTGCTAGCTACTGGAAACCACCAGCACAAATTAAGCACAGCCGGCAAAAAAAATTAGTAGAAGTGACGCATTTCACTGCTCCACTTCTAAGACACCACTGTGTCAAAACCTTACGCCTACCTCATAGCAGGCGTAAGGGTGATGCAGTGCAATCGGTATAGGCCTCCCCATGCATTGCTGGAGGTGTGTCATGCTTATGACACAACTCCAACAATGCCTGAGTTTTCCGCCAACAGATACAACAGGATTTCTGATGCATCTGTCAATCCTTGCGACATGGAGCGCCGTACAGTAAATACGGTACAAAAAGGGGTGGTGATGGACGGAGCATCTGAACCAATCATACACTCACACCCAGTCAACAGATCTGGGTTTAATCTATCACGTTCTTTAGCCCACTCTGCCACCCCAGTTCAGACATGGTAAATACAGCGCATGCATGGTGTCGGAAGGAGGATGCCGTGAAAAGTCTCCCATCGCAGCGATGCAACACTTTCATAAAGGAGGCCCAAAACATTTACCACTGCAACACGGTGAACCCACGTTGTCTCGTATACCTCCTGCCTCCTTCAAATTTTCTTGAAAGCAGCCAGGATGCTGTTAATTCCTTTCTGAAAACCGTGGTCTCTCATGTGACTGACCTTCGTTGTTTCCCAGACTTATGAATATATTCCTGAGAAATGTGTATCATTTGTAGTGTCTGAGGTTTTTTATGTCATTTGCAGACCAGCCAACCTTTAAAATATTTTCTCCATGTGAGAAAGGATGAGGGGCCTTGGAGGGGTGAGGTGAGGGGATGGGTATGGCTTCAATCTCATTGCCTCCTTACCTGCCATGGAGGGACTTTGGAGGGAACAAAACTAAGTACAGGGGCCTGGGATTTGGGCACGCATCTTACCTGACCAGCCCTTCCCATCCTCCCTCAAAGACACTACAATCTTCTGACGCAGATCCCCGTGTCCTGGGGAAGTCGTAGAACCCTTGATGGGCACCAGCTATATAGAAAATACACAAACACGCTGTAAATCCTGTTTGTGTCCTTTATCACTTTGTAATATCGACTCTTTAACTGGAGATATCATATGTCACACAGTGGCACCATGTGTGTTGTCAGGTATATAATTCTCAACTTATGGCACTGAGACTCTGTACTTGGGAGCTGAAAGTCTACCATTCAGAAACTTTTTCTAGGCACTAGCTTGATATATTCAAATGAATAACTCATAATCATTTTGGAATAGTATAGGAGCAGGGACTTTGCACAACTATGTGATGAGGAGAAACCTCACAGAGACCATTGGAATGTTATAGCTGCCCAAGAATACAACTATTATCCGGACTTCATCCACTGATTGGACACCAGCACCAAGAGGCCAAGCAAAATGATGGAGAGGTTAATTAATTACTACAGTACATAAGGAGAAAGTTTGTGAATGTTCTTACAGGTCAGAGAAGATTACATTGTCAAACTGTCAACAGCAATAAAAACAATGATTGGCAAAGCCAATTGGTGACCATTCATGTAGTAAAGCATGCAAAGATAGGCATGCACAAATGCTATGGAGGTAGTAGTAGTGGTGGTAGTAATGGTGGTGTTAGTAAAAGTGGGGTTGGTAGTGGTCATGATGGTAATTTTAGAGGCGGGGATGTGGTGGTGTTAATGATGGTGCTAATGGTAGTGGTGAAGATGATAGTAAATGTGATATTACAGGCTCACTTCAGGTTCTGACAAAAACATTAACACATACCTGTATCAGTTACAAATGCAGGATATAATTGCTTTTTGTATGCAATGCATCTATGTGATAAAGACTTTGGGAAAGTTGGTTTTGTGGATGTAATATGATGTCTCAAGCATTGTAAAATAAGTTCTCCATCAGATGCAAATGATGAACCAAACAGCCAATGGCATGAAGTGATAGAAAAATACTCCTCTGGATGAAACCAATGTCCACTCTAGGTACATTTTAAAGAACTGATATAAATATGTCTTGTAGGCAACTGCACTATCAAGTCAGATATAAAAATGAAACAACACCAGGGGAGGCTCTTCCATTTGAGCACAGGAGCATAGCCCCAGAAGCCCCAGAGCTGAAAAGAAAACGGTAATAAAGTTTATTTATTACCGTTTTATTTTTCAGCAACCTGTCCTGACCTGAGAGTCAGGATAGGGTGGGGCCAGTGATGCCGAGTGGCAGCTGTAGGGAGCTGGGGCCTTTAAAATGTGCATGTTTGGCCGGCCGGCCGGCTTTGGACGGCCAGCCGGACATGTGAATTTTAAAGTTCTCTAACCTAGCTGTCTTAGACGGTTGGGTTAGAGAAAGCCAAGGCCTCCAGCACTCTTAGGGGCGCTGGGAGAGCCTGCCCTAGCCTATCCTGGTGCTGCTTTCATGCTTTGAAAGCAGCACCAATATTGGGTAGTGCAGTTTCCTGCATTGGGAGCTTCCTGAAAGACACCCAAGGTAGGAGGATGTTACGCCATGGAGGTAAAAGAATATTTTTTAATTATTATTTTGTGCTCGTGTTAGACCTGGCACCATTGGCGTGGGTCTCCCTTCCATTTTTTTTGCTGTTGCCTCATGTGTTTGTGTTGGTGTTAGATGCTTTGGGCACTGTGCCACTGCTATCCAGTGCCACAGTGCAAGTGCTCCCTATTGTAAATTGATGTATTAATCAGTGGTTCCGTGTTTGGCTATTTGGTTTACTTGTCAGACCCTAGTCTAGTGCACTGAGTGTGACCAAGGCGTGTAAATCCAAATGCTGCTGGTGGGCCTGCAGAACTGGTTGTGCCACCCACAGAAGCAGCCTTGTAAAATGTGTCTAAGGTCTGCCATTGCAGAGCCTGTGTGCAGTATTATACTGTCATGCTGACTGGGGGGGCAAGTGCACCCACTTGTCAGTCCCTAAACCTTCCCTTTTCTTCATATCAGTCACCCCTATAGTAGGCCCAAGGGCAGGGTGCATTGTAAGTATAAGGTAGGACAAGCCCTGGTGTGTGTGGCATGTCCTAATAGTGAATTACAGCCATTTTCGTTTTTCACTTTTGCTAGGCTACCTGTTCTCCATAGGCCAGAATGGGCTGTTAGAGTTATTGCATTTTATAATCCTAACTGTCTCAGAGAACATGGTAGAAATTCGAGTTTAGTATGCCTGAACTCAGAATGATAAAATACATCTTTTAGTGAAGTTGGTTTTAACATTCTGTGTTTGCAAATACCACTTTTAGAAAGTAGGTATTTGCTTGTCTAACCATTCAAACCTACCGCTGCTAGGTTGTGTATTCCTTGTCTGGTTTTGTGAGCGACAGGGCTGGGGAATTCCAAGAGACAGGCTGAGTCACCCAGTGGTGAATAGAGAGATCTGCATCTAGATGGGAGGGAGGAGTTGCACCTGAACCTTGAATAGGGCTGTGCCTGCCTTCCACAATTCTGGCTCCACCCCCTGGGGAGCGGCTGATGTCTCTGCCCTGCACACTGAAAGAAGAGAAGGAGTCCTGTAAACAAAGTGCTCCAGGTCTGTACTTGCCTTCCACAATGCTGGCTCCACCTCCTGTGGGGTGTCTGATGTGCATGCCCTGCACTGTGAAAGGAAAGGAGAAGTCTGGTAAACAGAGTGCTTCAGAACTGGTTTGGACTGGGAAAAGGCCCCTCTTCCCTCAGAGAACAAAGGATTTTGGGGAATAAATATTGGGACCCTGATCCCAAGAAATTAGATCACTTTTTGGACTACAAGAAGAAACCTTTACTGAGGAGAGGAACCTGACGAAACTGAGGAGAGACTATTCCCAAGCTGAAGTGCTGCTTGGGGGATTGGCCTGACGTGGTTGCCTTACTGCCAAAGGAAAGAGAAAGAAACTTTGTGTACTTTGCTTTCAACTTGTGAAGGATCTCCAAGGGCTTGGAATAGAGCTTGCCTACTGCTGAAGTCTCAGGGACAACAGACTTCACAGCCAGCTCCCCAGAGTTCTTTGGAAGTGCCTGCTGCTGTTTTGGGCCTTCTGAGGAACTGTGTGTTGCAAGGAGCTGGAAGCGCGACTCAACGAGAAGAAGTGTGTCGCCGTCACTGTGCCTGCCGACGCAACTCCAAAGGAGGGTGTCACCGCTGGAACTGTCGCACTGCACCGCATCGGAGAGAAGCGTACCACAATGAAGAGGAAGCGTGTCGCCGTCGCTGCTGCTGCCGTCGCAACTCTGAATGAGGGTGTCGCCGCTGTAGTTGTCGCACTTCACCGCATCAGGAGAAGATTCTCGCAACAAGGTCGGAGCGTGTCACCGTCACTGTCCCTGCCGTCGCAACTCCCAAGGAGGGTGTCGCCACTGGAACTGTCACACTGCATCGCATCGACCAAGAGCACCTTGCATCCTCGAGAAGCACACCGCCATCGGAGCTGCTGCCATCGCCTCTTGGATGTCGCCGCTGTAGTTGTCGCATCATGCGGAAGCTTCACGGATCGTGGGAGAAGAGCGTCCCCGCAGGAGCTGTTGCCTTCGCATCGTAAGGGTGTCGCCGCTGCAGTCCGCGCATCGAACCGAGAACTTCTCGCATCCCCGAGAAGCGTGCCGCATCTGGAAGATCTTCACGGCTTTATTTTTTCCCATCGCTGCAACAATGCTTGTCGTGGAAGCGCAACGCAACCTAAGGTACATTGACGCAATGTGTCGCATCTAAGAACTGAACTGAACTAAGCTTAAATCTACCATCCTAAAGTAATAGTATTGTGTATTATTGTCGTTTATGGTCTTGTGGTAACTCTATATAAAGTCTACTTATTTTTTATATAAAACCTGTGTGGTGTCCATTTGTAGTGTTCGCACTGGGTTACTGTATGTAGTCACAAATGCTTAACTTACAACGCCTTTGAAGTAAAGCCTGTCTGCTCTTGCCAAGCTACAAAGGGGGTGAGCAAGGGTTATTTTAGGAGTGTAATCCCCTTGTCCTGACTAGAGGCGAGGGTCCCTATTTGTCACAAGTACCTACCTGTGCCAACTAGAGACCCCCAAATCTAACAGCTCGCCACTCTTAGTAAATGCCAGCCGCCACTGAACAACACTTACCACAAAACAGCAAGATGTAACCAAGGAAGTTAGCAGCAGCAAAATTTAAAGAACAGGCTTCACATTTTCCAACACCCACAACCCTTCATAGCTGGGAGGAAAGATAATGAGCAGAACAAAAGCAGGATCAACAGTAAATTCAAGCGCAAGAAAAATGGTTCACTGTTGAATAGTGCTGCTCTTGAAAAGGAAGACGAACAGCTGAGCAATTCTAGCTCAGGAATCATAGAAATCACTGAAGTTAATACTGCATTCAAGAAAATGGAATTCCCTGCAATGCATAGCAATCATTGGAAAGAAGGGACAACTCTGCATTACAGATGGTCACTCTCTAACAGTACCACTCTAGACTGAAACAAACTGAGGTTCTTGGATTGGGGCATGAGGATACTCTATTAAGGGCTCAGACTAGAAGGCTGTCATACATACACGATCAAAGGTTGATGTGCACTAGAGAGCGATATTGCAACGTGGTTGATTCCCCCCTCGCT
Organism: Lissotriton helveticus; assembly: GCF_964261635.1. Classification (NCBI taxonomy): domain Eukaryota; kingdom Metazoa; phylum Chordata; class Amphibia; order Caudata; family Salamandridae; genus Lissotriton; species Lissotriton helveticus. Next base: position 639,483,059 of record NC_136071.1, on the reverse strand, counting down.
AAATAATTGTTTATGAAATTCAGGTTGGTTAATCTCCCTCTGAGAACAATCACGTCAAAGGGTCAAGAAGGGAACTAATGCTGGAGCCTATTGTCTGGTACTGCTTGAGAAACTGTCTCAAATTCTTTCTGTTTCCTTACTACAAGCGCGCCAAAATCAAATGGATGAATGCTTATTTGTCAAATGATGGAATGATTGATGGATTCCCCAGAGGTAAGATCATACTATATGAGATTTTGAAGGGAGGCATCTAGTGAACCAGTAGTCCATGGTCGGAATGGAATTGAAGATAAGCCTGCATCAAAATACAATTCTTTTGTTGACAGGTAGTTAATGAAGGTCACCCAGGTGGCTGATGATGTGGTTGTGGCGTGTGATGTTCAGGATAAGTCTGACAGAGGTGTTCTGGATGGTTTGTCATTTTTGTGGGAGTTTCTGGGTGGTTCTGGCTTAGAGTGCCTTGCCATAGTCAAGTCTGGTGCTGACAGGCGCATGGGTGATCGTTTTCCTGAAATTGGTGGGGATCCATATCAAGATCTTATGATGGAGGCATAGTGTGTGAAAGCAGGACGGCGAAACTGCATTGACTTGGCAGTTCATTGAGAGGAGGAGTCCAGGATGATGCTGAGGTTTCGTGGGTGGGCCGTGGGTGCTGGGGGTTTCGAGTGCTGTGGGCAACCAAGAGTAATACCAGGCGGAAGGGACAAATCCCAGGATGAGGACTTCAGTCTTGTCTGAGTTAAGCTTGAGGCTGTTGTCCTTCATCCAGGTGGCTATTGTCTTCATTCTGTCATGGAAGTTGCTATTGGTGGCTCTGGGTTAGTCTGTGAGGGAGTGAATCAGCTGGGTATCGTCGGCATAGGAATAATGTTGAGTCCGTGGTTTCTGATGATGGCTGTAAGTGGGGCCATATAGAAAGAGGGTGGGGCTCAGGGTGGATTCTTGAGGCACTCCGCAGCCGATCTCTGTGGGTTCTGAGTAGAACTGTAAAAATCTGACTCTCTGTGTTCAGCCAGTGAGGAAGGAGCGGATCCATTATAGGGCTTTGTCGCAGATGCGGACATCATGAAGTCTTGCACAGAGGGTGTGGTGGGAGATGGTGTTGAAGGTGGCTGAGAGGTCCAGGAGTATGAGGGCTGTGGTCTCGCCTCTGTCGAGGAGGTTATGGATGTTATCTGTGGCGGCGAGTAGAGCGGTCTCGATGCTGTGGTTGCTTCTGAATCCAGATTGGGAGTGGTCGAGGATGTTTTTCATTTCAATGAACTCAAGAGAGTTGGGCGCTAATGGCCTTCTCAATTACTTTGGCTGGGAAGGGGAGCAGAGAGATAGGCTTGTAGTGCGTGAGGTTCATCAGTAGTAAATTAGATAGCTAAAAAAGTGGCCCATATTTGCAAATTGGGGTAGTTTTGATTGTAAAGACATGCTGAATAAATGTTTTGCAAGGTATGGAAGACTGCATGGATTTGGGTTTTGTTAGAACTGGGATTTCTGGTTGGCTAAGGCTTGCGCCAAAGCCAGGCAGAAACCACCACTCTAGTCAGGGCAAGGGAGTTACATGTCAAAGATAACCCCTGCTCACCCCCTTGGTAGCTTGGCACGAGCAGTAAGGCTTATCCCGGAGGCAATGTGTAAAGCATTTGCGCACGCACACAGCAACAACATCTCAGGCCCACCACAAAAGGAACCCCACACAAGGTTATATAAAAATAGCCTTTGTATTCTCAAAACACGTCAGATAGTAATCACACAATATACATTGTGCCAACTGGCATGGGCAATATTCACAAGGGATTATTTACCCAGGACAGGGCCACGTGGGCCACTGTCAGGATCAACACTTAGCAGAAATTGGTACAAGTAAAAATAGATCATAAACCTACAACCAGTAGCCACTGGTAATCACTGTACTCCACCTCAACCTGTAACATAACTTTACATTATGCACAGCCACATCAGGTGTGAATTATATCCTGCGCCAACCTCACCAGCATAAGCACATTATGCAATCTCTTACTAGTCTAAACACATTAGACCCTACCTCCTAAGTATAACTCACATTAGGGGCGTAAATCACAGTGAAGTACAATCTCACTAGCACAAACCTAAATAGGTAAAACAACCTCATAATCATAAACCACAGTTTTAGAGGTCTCAGATACAGGGTGCGTAACACATACTAAACACATTACATTTCCTAGCACCACATTTAGAGCACATCAATCACATTAGGGCCTTGCGCCCTATACCTCTACTAGTCCCACTGGCCAACTGGCCATCCAAGAAGGGGCTCAAATGCCCTGTGTCCAGAATGTCGGGGCGCGCTGCCAATGCAGCGCCAATCAGGGGTGCGCCATCTGCGCAAACCTTAACGTTGCAGCTGCCCACTACTTGCTTGGCAGCTGAGAACAATGAACTGGGGCCTAAACGCTGCAGCTGGCACTAAGTGCTGCGCAGCTGTGGAAGGCCTGGCACCACTGTGCCACTTCTGTCCCTCTCAGGGACTCTCACTGGAACTGCGCCTAAACAATGCAGCTGCCCACTGCTTGCTGGCAGCTGGGAAATAAACTGCGGCATGGGTTCTCACTAGCCCTTAGGAACAAAACTGCGCCCAAATGTTGGAGCCCTCTAGGCTCTGAAAATAAACAGAGTGCACAGCGTTGGAGCCCTCTAGGCTCTAGAACAAATATGGTGCCAAACGTTGGAGCCCTCTAGGCTCTGAAATCAGCTATGTCCATTGGAGCACTCTGGCTCCTAAAATAATTCTGCACCCCCTCTTCAGGAAGGAGGACTCGCCAGTACTGTGGAGCGCGCCGGAACTTTAAATACATATGCCAATGGTAGGGGCCTCACGGGGCCCCTAAAATCACAGTCAGAAGTGGTGGATCCATCTAGGCTCTAAGGATAACGGGGCAAAACTGTGGAAAAGGACATGGGCCCCTCTGGACCCTTTAAACAATGTAGTCCACGTTGGAGCGGCCCGGTGCCAGACGGGGCCGCTCTGAGTGCGAGCATACAACGGTGCCCTGACCAGGCACCACATCAACCCCCACGGAGTCCTTCCCAGCCACTTTAACTCACCGGCTGCGGGCAGGACTCCACAGGATCAGCGGGGAGGGGCAGGCACCGACAATGTGCCTCGCACCCCCTCCGCCGGGAACAGACTGACTTCTCCTTTTTGGTTAGCCACCTCCACATGACTCTCTCCCAGAGGCGGCGCCCTTCTTCACTCGGTCCCCCATCTCGGGACCGGGACTCCAGGCAGGGAGCACTCACAGCTCCGGTCTACTCCTCTTCCGGGGCTCCCTCCAGTGCATGGGAGCCCCGCAACACTTGCGCCACTTCTTATTGGTGGCCCCGGGGCTCTCCCCAGCTCACGGGAGACCCGGGCCACGGGAGGCCATCACTCGGTCTTCCTCTCTCCTGCGCGGGTGGGGGACTCGGCCCGGGGAGCTCTCGATGCTCCTGTCGGGCTCCTCCCTCGTGTCCTCCCTACGCGGGGCTCTCTCCTCCTCACGAGAGCCCTGCCTGCAATCCATGTAGGCACGCGGGGCTCCCTTCTCGCACCGGGAGCCCCGGAGGACCATGGGCGCACTTCCGCTTCCGTCCTGCGGCCCCGCCCACAACCAGGTGGGCCGCGGGCGGCGGTGGCGGCAATCCTCCCATCTTTGGGCCACAATACCGGGTGGGCTCCCGTTCTTTTTCCAATAAACGGGGTGGGCACCCGTAATTCAAAGGTTCCAAATATAAAATTAAGACCAAAGTCGCGGGGTGAGCACCCGCGCATTATTGAAGGACACAAGCTGCCAAAATGCAGGGTTGGCACCTGTGACACACGACCACAATCTCGGGGGGAATCCTTCGCCGGGGATTCCCTTTTCTCCTCAGTCAACGTCGCGCTGCCAATCCCCTGCATTCCTCCTGGGGCATTAAAATACGGCGCTCTAAAGGCGCTTAGGCTATAACAAGCCTGGGAAAAAGCAACGCTGGAGAGGAAATGGTCCCAGCAGCCCTGAGGTATTAAGGAAAGAAAAAGGGGACCCCAAGCAAGAGATCCTCCAGGCATCCAGGGGCAGGGCAGGGCCCAGGGAGGCAAGCCTTCCCCTGGTCCCCAGCAGCAGCACGCCCCTGGTTGTTTCAAGTCAGGACAAGAACATTTTTCATGGGATCACAGCCCCTTTTTATACACAGAAATCCTTTGTTTCCAAAGGTGCAGGCATGGGGCGAACCACATGCAACTGGTTCTTGAGCACTTTGTTTTGCTCAGCCCCTCTGCCTATTCACAGGATGGGTCTGGGACATCAGACACACCACAGGGGGTAGAGCCAGCATTGTGGAGGTACGGCCCAGCCCTATTCAGGTCCCAGGTGCACTCCTCCCTTCCATCAACATGCAGATCTCTCCATTCACCACCGGGGCAGACCCATCCTGACTCCTGGAGCCTGGCACACCAGCCAGCTCCAGCCAATCACAAGCCAGACAGTCAACTCACATTTACTGCACAGACATGCCAACTTCTAGAAGTGGCACTTCTCCACTAGACACAATAAATCAGTGCACATCATCGCGCAGCATTTAATCTCACGAGTTCGCACATACCAAACTCGACCCTGCACTCCCCACACATCAGGAACTACCATGGACACACATTTCCCCATGTATTCCTATGGGATGGCAGGCAACTCTCACCACACATACACAGAGAGCGCAGGCACTTTACACTGGACCACAGTAAAAAAGTGCGCAGAGGCCTAAAATCACCAACACCAGGTTACAGAAACAGGCTAGGTAAATGCAAAATGTTTCGGGGTGAACCTGCCAAAAGGGCCAAGTCCAACAGGTTTGCTGAAGGGAATGTTTGTTTTAATATCGGGGACATTGGTAAAGGATGTGGCCAGAGCTGCTTTAATTGGAATGGGGAACTAGGTTGGAGTCTCTGTATCACCGCAAAACACTGTGATTCTTAGTAAATCCCTTAATCTCCCTGTGCCTAAAAACATGAATGTGACCCTGTGTAATGTATCCAGTGCTCATGTAAAGTGCTCCAATACATTTGGATCAAGTTCATGCTATGTAATACTGCAAAACAAAAATAGCAGTAAAAACTGACCCATCAGACCATAAAACAAGCCCACAAACAGCCACAAAATGGCCTACACGCTAAATAGTCAGACAAGCCATTCGAGCACTGCCCGTTTGCTCTATAGGTCAGTCCAGGTCCAGATGGTATATCAATATTTACAATCACCATGGTGGAGAGAAAGCAAGAGTTTAACTTCAGCACCCATTGTGGATTTTAAGTTGGATGACAGAATAGTGTTGTCAGAAATGATGTCTGACATAAATGTCATGTCCTAAATGTCAAATAAAAATATTGCTCCATTGGGTGTAGAGTTGCTATTATTAATTCCAGTGGTGCCATATTTTTGTAAACAATATTAAAACTATATAATTATGTCAGATGATATTCCGACATCTGTATTGCACTACCACATCTTCTGGTATTCTCCTGTAACTATAAAGAGTAAGGAATTTCTAGATATAATACTTGACAAGACAACCGCATATCACTAACTGTAGCCCTTGCAATGATTTGTGTACTTGGCTCCAGTTGCATATTAGCACCATGGCTTTGAATGTAAACAAAGGATAAGGGTGTTATTGGTAGTCACTCTTTATAGGTCTTAATAGGATAAAATCAATTTGGAAATTATTGGTTCTGCTATTTCTGCTAAGATTGTTTAGAGTGCTTTAGAATTGGACTTCGAATTATGTTGTATATGTTTTTAATTATGGAGTGTATATCCATCTGTCAATGTTTCTTACATCATTTTGTAAGTGTACAGATTATATTTCTGAATAACAAGCAAATAATCATGTTGAAACAAATTAAGGCTTTCCAAGAGCTCTCTGGTCATGCCTCATTGTGGAGGAAATACTACCAATAGAAAATTGTCATTCCACAGGGAATTCTAGTCTAATGTGTAGCAATCTCCGCAGGCTAGTAATACCATAATTGAAAAGGTGGAATACAAAAATGCAAGCTACTAGGTTATTACTAGGAGAAAGGTAATATAGCCAGAGGTAACATTCTAACACTGCCGGCAAAGAAAATGGCAACTAATAATTGTGTATGAACTACTTGGACATTGAAAAACTTTGGCCATTGTGGTTTCCACACTTTTTCCTAGCACTGGGAAGCTTTTGATATGCTCTCAATGAATCAGTATTATTATTATTATTATTATTAATAATAATAATATGAATACCAAAAATCATAATAATAATATTATTCCTATGGATATATTGTACCTTCCTGCTTAAAGTTATTAATAGGTTTTTACAAATAACAAAACAATAATTGCAAATATCCAATCTTCAAGTGTTCTTATGCTTTGCTTTTATTTACAAGTATTATTGCATGTGTTCATACGCCCATATCATGTTCTTGATTTGCACTGTACTGTTGCTTTCATATGTGTAATTCCAGCTAGTTTTAAGTCCCTTTATCCATTTATGTTTAGCCCCAGTGAGGGGTAAGCCTGAACTCCAAATGGCATGCCAATTTAGCCTTACAATTTAACTGTTCAAAGCCCATGCAATACATTTTTAAACTACGGAATGGATTTACACTAAATGATAAAAATGTGGTTTCTAAGTGAAGTTCTATCATGCAAGATGTTTGTAAATTAATTCAGCTTGTTTTGCTGTAGCAGAGACCAAAATTTCCTTCTGAAGTTCAAATGGGAATTGCATCTTTTTACCCATCCCCCCCTTTACATTTTTTTCTCCGACACCGAAAATTCTGAATCATAGCAAGTTAAACTATACCCAGTTTTAATAGAGATGTTCAAAATTTCTATGGGGATTTGTCAAACGTTGCCAAAGTTATAACAATGGAAAACATGCATTTTCAATGGAAAGTGTTGTTGGAAAGTGTTGTTGAACTATTACTACAGTCACTATCACTGGCAAAGTAATATATGTATTACAGAGTCTAAGGTGGCAGCTATGTAATTTTGGTAAATTTCACATACCATTAATTGAGAAAGGCTATTTTTGGTATGCTAATAACTTTGACGCCTACAGAAGCAAGCATTTGCAATGCAATCCGTCTTGCCTTTGGGACCTTATATATATTTAGCTATGCAGCACATTAGCCTGGCTGCTGAAACATCTACTGTTCTTTAACATGGAGGGAAACTAGGCACCAAACTGCATGACACACAAGGTATTGCATTTCAGCCGGAAATAGTATAGTCCAAAGCTCTGTTTTTAATATAAAATCAGGGCCTTTGGTTGTCATATCACTGAAAAAAACAAAACTTGGCAAATATGGCATGGGGGAAACGTTAAAGGGGAGGCTAAAAATATGTTTTTTCTATTTTAAATTCCATTCAATTTTGATCTCTCCACCACAGCAACATCCTGAACAGAATTTCACCAAACTTGCCATAAAACTAGAGTAGACTATATTGTGGTTTAGTGTCCATCTGTTGAGATATTTGCATTACAAAAATGGTATTAGGTAGACTATAAAGTGTTATGCATTGGCAGTCTAAAGGCATTTTTTGGTTTGCTTATAACTTTAGTACCATGCCATATTAGCTGCTACTTATTTCGGGCCTGCCTACTGAAACTGTCATGCGTGACCCACAGAAACCCTAACCTGAAAGATCAAAGTATCTTGGTCATATACTAGTAATCTCTAGTGATCAATGCCGCCTTTGGAGCTCTAACAAATACTGCTTAAAAGCCTATTATTTATGAATGAAGCGACCTTTCCCAAGAAGTTCATGTAATGGTTAAAACACAACTCCATTAGCTACCTGGACAATCTTTCCTCACTATATCCTATTTAAAGTTCTGAAATGATCTTTGTTCCAAAGGTGCCTTACCCCGTAAAAGTGTTTCGATTTTGTTGAGTAACTATCTAACCCTACCTCTCTGAATTATAATGACTAGTATTATTTGGTGGACATTTGCTTGCATTAGTCTATAAGGATGTTGCTGAGTACTAGTCTACTACTATCTCACTGAAAAATCACCTCTACTATTATCTTTTGTTTACATTTGTCTATTTTGATTATTAAAAGCACTTTGTTACATATTGGGTCAAGCCCACACTAAGTGAAAGTAAATAAATACATACATAAATAAACCAGTAAAAACATAAATACATATTTTGGGGTGCACCTTCATATTTCTGCTGTTTATAGTTTCATATGCAGTAAAACCTTTCTCATGATTAAAGGCATTGTGTCCAATGCCAGATAAGAGGGCTACTCAATAAGCAGACCAGAGAGTCAAAAGAAGCCTCAGGTTTATTCCATACGCCTTAGCCAAAGCATCCAACTGCAAATACTAGTGCGTGCAGTCTCCTCGCTATACATTCTAGAACTTGAAGACCACCAGGTTCACTGTTCTAGTCTATCTTACAATGTTCTGGAATTTTCAAAAAGGCAAGCAACAGGGTGAAGGACAGATAACACACATCTCCCTTTTTTCACAAAAGATATTTTCATCAGATTCCCATCCCAGAAAGCATGGAAACACATAACGGTGAATAATATATTTGAAAAAGGCAAGCAGAGTGTAAAAATAAGGTAAGAAAGTGTTTTCATTCATGGCTTCACGGGGTTAAAATGAGACATGAGAACCACATTACACTTCCATAGAGAAGGGGACGTTAACAAGTAATAACAGTCACTATATTACTTGAATAAGAAATCTTTTAAGAAACTCAGGAGCGAGTCACCCTTTTAGTTGATCTTACTGGAACCACTGTGTTTTCACCCAGTTGCATCACAGGACTGTCATTCGAATTTCCAATTTCTGCCCTTGCATCACTGTTGTTTTCACATGTCTCCCCATTGTGTCCAGGCCAGTAATGTTTCACCACCCTCCCCAGATTCCATATTCTACCATCCTGTGTCTTGATCGCATTGTGAAAGAGCTTTATGACTTTCATGGGTTCAGTACATTTTGGAACTTACAACATGTATGCCTGGTTTGCAAATGAAAGAAGAGGGGCAGATTTCATACAGCAAAGTTGTGTCCTGTGTACTCAGTAGTGTATGTGTGATAGAGCTGCCATGAAAGAGATCCTTTTTATGACAAGAAACCTCACTCACCCGAAGGTGACATGCTTCATCATTGGACTACCCCGTCACACCCGGCCTGCAAGGTCCATGGTGTGGGCTACAACTCCCCAAGAAGAGGGAGATGAGGTGTTTTGCAAAGTTGAGCAGTTATACCCCTGATGATACCCCCTGATGATACCCCTATCATGATAAAGAGCAACACTCAAGCTTTGTTGCTTTCTGAAAAATGTGACTTTCAGTTTTTTTCACCCACCCTACTCATTTGCTAATTCATGAAGTTCGATTAAAAGCATGAGCCACAGTAAGGCTCTATTACTGTAAGAAACATGGGTCGTTCTCCTATGGCATGTTAATGACATCTCTGAGATTAAATGCCTCATTAGCTAATTAATTGACGTTCCTATCAACTGGTCTTGAACACGCCTACCTGTATTGGACTATTGAACTACCACTGCTTGTTAAACCCCTCAAACTTGTATTGGTTTATTGAACTGTACCTATCAATTTAAGTCTGTGAAATTCACTCTGTTTCTTGGTGTCGACAATTATTCATTGCACATTCACCTATTATTGTGAACTGTAAAATGTCCACATACTTTAAAATGCACGCGTACTGTATAAAAGCGGTAATTAAATAAATAAATAAATCTGGCCCGTGGTAATCCTGAATCAACCGGTAACAATGTTACCAATACAAAAAAAAGCCTGACTTGCAATGTATATAGAATTATAGATGGATAACAGTGAATTACCCATCGATTAGCAGGGATGTTTTTCAACGAGAGGTTCTAAGTGACATCAAATAGACAACAAAAGCAAATTTCGAGTTGTCTATGAAGTCATTCAGAACCCAAGGTGAAAAACCTCCCCGTAATTCACTTTATAACCATCTATAGTTGTATGTTTTGTATGGCCCTCCGAATCTATCTTTCCTTCTTTCAACTGCTACACAGGGGCACAGGAGTAATGGAAGAGCCATATATAGCAGGGCCTCTCTTGCATTTCCTAAATAAAAAAAAGCTTCTGTAACCAAACCCCACCTCTTTCCTTGCCTTCCTTCCTTCCTTTGCAGCTATACCTTCTGCTTTTTTGAAAGCAGACAAGCAGAGCTGCACTGACAGGTTCTCAGAGAGCGCGGTCAGCCTGGTCTGGAAGGCCTTTATGATGTATCTCATGAGCTACTGGTAACTCTCCAGCTACCTAGAAGTTGCTCTCCGGTGTCCAATCCAACCTACTAAATTAGAAGCTTCTGCTTGACTGGATTAATATATGTATACCAAAATTGAAAAATGTGTAATTGAAACAAAAACGCTTGTATTTTTAGAACGAATAAGTGGGTGGTTGAATATCCAAAATATATTTAAAGTTGATGTTTGAGTGATAAATCTTGTCGCATTGGGGACGTTTATTACTAATAATATTCCCTTGGTGACAGGCATATTTAAGCTATGACTGTTATGTATTACCCATAGAAGGGCATTCCAAATTCACAAAGCTTTTCTTTACATTACTGATGGCAATACTGGCTGATGCAGAGATGATCGCTGCAGGTTATTTTACGTAGGGTTGCCACAATTGTAATCTTGGGCCATATTATCAAGGAAGCGGCGGTAGTTTATCGCCGCTTTACCAGCAGGAAACTGCCGATAAAGCAGCGATAATGGGCTTGATAATATGCGATTCTAATTTCAATCGAAGCCCAGGTTAGATGTTCACACATCTAACCTGGGCATCGATTGAAATTCGAATTGCATATTATCAAGGCCATTATCGCCGCTCTATCGGCAGTTTCCTGCCGGTAAAGCGGCAATAAACTACCGCAGCTTCCTTGATAATATGGCCCCCGGTCCGATATGATTACTATTCCAACACTAATGATAATAGTAGCTCAGGAGGAGTTTTATCGTTCATAAGTAGCTCTCATAACAGAACAGTTTGGAGGCCCCTGATGTAGCATAAGTGACTAACGAGTTTTGTTAACTGTTTCTACGTCATAAGACTGAGTTGTGACATTTAGAAACTGAAATAAACGATAGAGGCTGATGAGAGTCATACATAACATCACTGTAAGTGACAGTAAGGGCACATTAAGGTAACTGGTGTAATGTAAAATATGCCAATTACTGCATGTTGAACTACTAACGATGAAATATATTACCACCATGGAACAAATTGAAGGAAGTAATCATGCTAGCAGAATATTTGTGATGTTTGGGAACCAAAGCCTCCTGTTTGAATACTAGATTGCATATATGCCTGTGTTAGAATGAAACTCACTCCTGGTGATTAATGTCAGGTGTGGATAATGCTCAGCATTTATGTTTGCCACAAGTACTCTTCACAATACTAGCATTGAGCTAAAACATGTTTTTCTCTGTACTGTGTGGTATTAAGTCTTTGACAACCTATCTATGTTGTATTTTATGCTGATTAGTCCTGGATGGGTCTGATAGCTCAGTGAGTATCTAATATGGAAATATACGTTTTATATCATGGCCACAGTTCTGAATCCTATTGGAGGCAATGGCCCTTTTAGCCTTCCAAGGTTGATAAATAGAGTGGCATTTTCAGATCTTTGGAGAATTTGAAGATCTGTTCAATCTGGCAACAACTGAAAATGTTTGTTTTGGGAGCCAGGGGATGAAGCATGTTTCCTGAAAAAAGTGACAGGGAGAATATAAAGGGCCTGGGGAGTATCTCCTGACTTCAGAGATAACAACAGGGTCCCAGAGGAGCAGATAATGCCCCAATAAGTTAAACAATATTCCTGTTTTTCTTATGGGATTTACAGGTCCAATTTGAGGTGGTGAGTCAATAAATGTGTGGATAGGTCAGCATTTGATTTTTAAATAGATCGATATCCTTTTATTTTTTGCAAATCCTGAGAAAAAGTTGCAATAAACGAAAATTGCAGGGCAAATATGCATAGTAGAGATCACTGAGAAACCTGGGCCTGCTGGGGTCAACAGACCACCATGTCTGTGACTGCTTTTTAAATAAAGCAGGTTGTTTTTTAAATGCAGCCTGCTTTCCTTAAAGGACAACTGTCTGTGGGACCACTGCCTGGTCTTAAAAAATATTTTTGCTGCCAGTCACAATGGGGAAAGGGTTCCCTGGGGAGGGGCTTACCACCTACTTGAAGTAGGTGGTAAACTGCAAGTGTTTTACGACCGCAATTGCAGCCGCAAAACATTCGTACATTGAAGTGCGATTCGCTAATAGGAAGGGACGCCCATGGCACGCCCCTTCCTAATACCTAGTCGCAAACCCTAATTTGCGAGTTGATAATAGGTTACCGACTCTCAAAATAGGGTTTGTACATGGGGCAGACCAATTTTGTGGTTGCAAACGAGCCAATTCCACGTTCGCAACAGCAAAAAACGGTTGTACATCTGCCCCCAGATGTACAAAGCATTGTTGATTTTGCAAGCGGCCCGGTTCACAGAATCAGGTCATTTGCAACCGTAAAAATACTTTTTTTAAACGTATAACATATTGCGATTCGACAACTTGTTACTGAATTGTAGTTTGCATTTGCGATTCGGTATTTGGAAGGGGCATGTTTAGCATGTCCCTTCTAAATACCGAATCGCAGTGGTATTTATTAATATTTTGTAACAGTAATATGAGTACGAAAAAAATATGTTTTAAGAGCAGGCAGTGGTCCAACACCTTCAAACTCATCTTTTAATGTGCCTGTATTTTTCCAGCACCAAGAAGCTCTGGTGTTAGAGCGCTATATCAGTTCCTCACCATAAGCAATATGAGATCTGACTTTTAGTGATGGAAAGAGAATGAGATTTTTATAAGTGTCTCTGGCTAGGTGTATACAGGGTTTTTCTGACATAGGGGTCTATTAGTATAGCGGGCGGATCGCCACCGCCATTTTCCATCGCCCGCCTCCCAATTCCCCACCATATTACGATGGCGGTGGGACCCCGGTGGATGGAAAGATCCGCCAGGGGCTGAATATGGTGGCGGTGTCTGCAAGACACCGCCATCCATATTATTATACAGGTGGAGATGTGCCTTTCCATGGCGGCGAAGGGCATGCGGTGTCTGCATGTGGGGGCCCGTTGCAGACCCCCGCTGTTTTGGGGGTGGGGGTGCACATGGGGTGTACCTATGGTACCACCCTGCATTTGCATGCACAACATGGCAGGCACCGCCTGGTGCCTGCCACATTGTGCATGCAAATGCTCATCATGCCTTTTTTACATTGCGGTGGGTGCTGCTGAAAGCACCGCCCGCCGCAAGGTAAATAATGCGGGATGCGCCCGCCAGTGTGGCGGGCGCATCCTAATCTGCATCACGGGACCACTGCCCATATGGCAGGTGGTCATTTTTGCCGTTACGGTGGCGGACGACTTTGTCCAGCCACCACTGTAATTGACCCCCTGGTGTCAGATGCGAGTGAGGTGAGTGTACCCTACTTCAGGGATCAGTACCTGTGTGGAGCAAAGAGATAGGATATCAGACCTGGGATATGCCTGCAATACGCAAGATGGGTCCAATCCTGGCAATACAACATACCCTGAGCAAACCGTGTGCGGCAGTAGATAAACGGAATAAGCCATAAACAAACATACTATTCACTAACTCAGAAGGAAAGAGTTCCTTATAGAATTAAACACAAATCTCAGACTATCAGATTTCAGCAGCCTCCATATGATTGGTTAAAAGGACTAGACCATCTCTTCTTCTGTATAAATCCCTTTCTGAGCTTGCTTATGGCGAAACATGGAAGTCATTTAGGTCCTGATAAACAATTACACATGGACAGAGACAAAAATGGATAACATCAGCATAAAAGTGGAAAAGGTCAGCTCAAGCTTTGATTGAAGTTGATTTTATGTATTTTAATATCTGCTACAATTGTAAGCATTGTTTGTAAATATTCCAATTTAGAGTATGATGATAAAACGCTCTGTGTTACTCTTTAATGCTGAGTTTCAACCAAAATTTCACCAATCGATATGTGACAGAATTTTGCTCCCATTCGAGATACGTAATGACAACAGGAACAGGGCAAGGTTCTAGCAATTGAGCTGGCAAGCACGAGTGAGATTTGGCATCCCTAGCATATATAGACGTTGTTAACCCTGTCATCAATGACATAATCAACTCATCACTTAGCACCGGATCTGTCCCCCGCATATGGAAAAGGGGCACTGTTAAACCGCTCATGAAGAAAGCGAACAAATCTCCGGAGGATCTGACCAATCTCCGTCCGATCACCCTTCTCCCTGCCTTGGGAAAAATAACAGAACAGTTGGTCTATAAAGAACTTAAGATCTACCTGGAAACCCATAACATACTTCATCCCCAACAATCTGGTTTCCGTCCCAAGCACTCAACTGAGACCGCTCTGATCGAACTGTCAGACACCATAAAAACGCTGCAAGATCAGAGGAAGAAGGCCATCCTTATACTTCTAGACCTCACAGCAGCGTTCGACACCATCTCCCACTCTATTCTCATCAACCGACTGATGGACATAGGGATGTCAGATACGGCCCTACTATGGATAAAATCATTCCTCAACGACAGAATCCAAACTGTGGCCCTTGGTCCCTTTCAGTCAAAAGAAAAAAAGGTCGCCTCCGGAGTACCCCAAGGGTCCATCCTAAGTCCCCTCCTTTTTAATGTTTACCTCATCCCACTCCTTTCCCTGATCGAATCATACGGCATACCAGTTACCTCGTATGCCGATGATACGCAGCTGATAGTACCCCTTGAGGATAACTCAACCATAGCTGAGTCCAACCTTAAAAACTGTTTAACTGCGGTCTTTCACTGGATGGATACTAATCATCTCAGGTGTAACTCTAGTAAAACTGAGATCCTTCCCATCGGAAAGAACACCTCCTTCTGTCCAGCCCTCTGGTGGCCGGACAACTCTGTTGCCCCTCCACAGACCGTTACAACAGCAAAAAACCTCGGTGTAACTTTCGACTCGGATCTTTCCTTCGACCAGCATGCAAAGATGGTCGCCGGCAGTTGCTTGGGCATAATTAAATCGCTCAGAAAGTTTTTCGACTTTCTCCCTCTGGAGGCCAGAAAAACAGTTACAGTGGCCCTCATAATTTCGCGCCTTGATTACTGTAACGGCCTATGGGCAGGGACAAAAAAGTCTACACATACCAAACTTCAAAGCATCCTTCATACGGCTGCCAGACTGGTCCTGAAACTACCCCGCAAATCCTCTGCCTCTGCAGCCCTAAAAACCCTGCACTGGCTCCCCCTCCATAAAAGAATTCTTTTCAAAATACTAACCATAGCCTTTCGAGCATTCAATAAAACTGGTCCAAAATATCTAACCAGACGCTTCCCCCACTACATACCGAGCCGTGCCCTCCGCTCTGCCCAAGACAATCTCATGTCTCCCGCCAGCTACAACTTAAAAACTAAAGGTGGTAAAACTTTATACTCCCTGGCCATCAAAGCCTGGAACAGTATGCCCAAACATTTGAGACAACAGGTCCTTGAGAAACCCTTCAGGAAACTCCTTAAGACTTGGATCTTTAACCTCCCCGATGACTGGACCAAAGCTGCCATCTAGCCCTCCCGCCGCCAACAACGACTAGGCCACCTGGATTTGTCTTAGCGCCATGATGCTCCCTCCGGAGCGACCGCTGCGCTATATAAATACCCCCTCACATTCACATTTCCGGTCAGTAGGAAGCCTCCCGGTGCCATTTTCTAATGCGGGCAGTCACGAGTAATCTCATTCAGGGCTGCTTCTCAAGTAGATTTGTTTCTCGAGAAGCAGAAAAATCAACTCACAATTACTTGTTCAAGTAACTATTCTACTCAAACGGATGGTTCTGGTACTCTTTTAATGCAAAACACGTTTTTAATTTCCCCTTTATTTTACAGGAAGGAAGAGCCACATGGGCTCCAACTTGCTCTTCCTGCCCTGAAGGCTCATCTCAGAGGTTTCAGCAATCCATTGGTAATTTCATATGGATGTCATGATGAAACGATCACTCTCGTCTTTGTCTGCAATTTCTAATGCATATACCATTATATTTTCTAGGATTTTCTTTGAGGGCTCAAGTAAGTTAAAGAACTTGTGGATACATTTATTGTTTAATGGAGAGCATGCACCAGTAGTTTTGATTGTGGATGGCCAGAAGTTGCAGGAAAACCTTTTTTACATTAACGTCTTTTGTTTTTTCCAAGGGGAAAAGTTTCCACAGGTTTGCGAGGGCTGGGGGCCCGGTTTTGAAACTTTTTTGCATTTTCTTGTGTGTTGTTAGTGGATTTTACACTATTATTTTGCTTATTTTACTGTGGGGCCCAGTCTGCCCATGCTGTCGCCAGCCAGCTGTTATTACTAAATCTGGGCAGAGTCCACAGAGTTCTGCTACGCGGAACTCCGCAAAGTGCAAAAAAACCTCTGCTGCGCTACGCGGAGCTCCACAAGTAGTGGAGTGCGTTGGATAAATGCTGTTCATGGTGATTTTCAGTGCCTGGTGCTTGTCTGCACTGTGCAATCATTGTGAACGGCACAATGCACAGGGCAAGCGGGTGCTGCTTCCTTTCTGCTGCTCAAGTAGACTTTTTCCTAAGCTGCAGCTTTGTCAACGTGAGTGGGCAGTTTCTCAACACGAGCGGTCGCAGGCATACACGACCACTCGCAATGAGAAATCTGACCGCCTGCATTGAGAAATCTCTGCCGGTAGGTTGATTTTCCGCACTCGTGCACGCCAACTTGATGTTGACTAATGAGGAAAATTCTCGCTGGGAGGGGGATTTTCATTGCTCGCGAGCAAGGACGTTTTTCGGTACTTCTTGAGCAGCGCGTAACGTGGAGTGCGGAAATCTCAGCAAACTAATCAAGTGGAGCCGAGATCACTGCCCATACTTAATTATTACTAGGCATTTGGTGTATTTTAATTGTATTCCAATAACGTTTACTACGCCTGATAAGGCACACTACTCCGGAACCCAAAAAGGGTTAGTGGTGAATTAGTATAGGGAAATATGAGTCAATTTGAGTGGTGTACATGTGAGTTTGTTAGTTGGATTGAGTAGGATAATTGAGGGATAGAAGAGGGACAAGTCTAGAAAGTATTTTTGGGGAGATCATAGTAGTAGGATGAGTTTTGGGATGATTAAAATGAGAGAGGGAGGAGGGAGGAGTCCCAAGACTCCCTGTTCAAAATTTCTATGGGGATTTGTCAAACGTTGCCAAAGTTATAACAATGGAAAACATGCATTTTCAATGGAAAGTGTTGTTGGAAAGTGTTGTTGAACTATTACTACAGTCACTATCACTGGCAAAGTAATATATGTATTACAGAGTCTAAGGTGGCAGCTATGTAATTTTGGTAAATTTCACATACCATTAATTGAGAAAGGCTATTTTTGGTATGCTAATAACTTTGACGCCTACAGAAGCAAGCATTTGCAATGCAATCCGTCTTGCCTTTGGGACCTTATATATATTTAGCTATGCAGCACATTAGCCTGGCTGCTGAAACATCTACTGTTCTTTAACATGGAGGGAAACTAGGCACCAAACTGCATGACACACAAGGTATTGCATTTCAGCCGGAAATAGTATAGTCCAAAGCTCTGTTTTTAATATAAAATCAGGGCCTTTGGTTGTCATATCACTGAAAAAAACAAAACTTGGCAAATATGGCATGGGGGAAACGTTAAAGGGGAGGCTAAAAATATGTTTTTTCTATTTTAAATTCCATTCAATTTTGATCTCTCCACCACAGCAACATCCTGAACAGAATTTCACCAAACTTGCCATAAAACTAGAGTAGACTATATTGTGGTTTAGTGTCCATCTGTTGAGATATTTGCATTACAAAAATGGTATTAGGTAGACTATAAAGTGTTATGCATTGGCAGTCTAAAGGCATTTTTTGGTTTGCTTATAACTTTAGTACCATGCCATATTAGCTGCTACTTATTTCGGGCCTGCCTACTGAAACTGTCATGCGTGACCCACAGAAACCCTAACCTGAAAGATCAAAGTATCTTGGTCATATACTAGTAATCTCTAGTGATCAATGCCGCCTTTGGAGCTCTAACAAATACTGCTTAAAAGCCTATTATTTATGAATGAAGCGACCTTTCCCAAGAAGTTCATGTAATGGTTAAAACACAACTCCATTAGCTACCTGGACAATCTTTCCTCACTATATCCTATTTAAAGTTCTGAAATGATCTTTGTTCCAAAGGTGCCTTACCCCGTAAAAGTGTTTCGATTTTGTTGAGTAACTATCTAACCCTACCTCTCTGAATTATAATGACTAGTATTATTTGGTGGACATTTGCTTGCATTAGTCTATAAGGATGTTGCTGAGTACTAGTCTACTACTATCTCACTGAAAAATCACCTCTACTATTATCTTTTGTTTACATTTGTCTATTTTGATTATTAAAAGCACTTTGTTACATATTGGGTCAAGCCCACACTAAGTGAAAGTAAATAAATACATACATAAATAAACCAGTAAAAACATAAATACATATTTTGGGGTGCACCTTCATATTTCTGCTGTTTATAGTTTCATATGCAGTAAAACCTTTCTCATGATTAAAGGCATTGTGTCCAATGCCAGATAAGAGGGCTACTCAATAAGCAGACCAGAGAGTCAAAAGAAGCCTCAGGTTTATTCCATACGCCTTAGCCAAAGCATCCAACTGCAAATACTAGTGCGTGCAGTCTCCTCGCTATACATTCTAGAACTTGAAGACCACCAGGTTCACTGTTCTAGTCTATCTTACAATGTTCTGGAATTTTCAAAAAGGCAAGCAACAGGGTGAAGGACAGATAACACACATCTCCCTTTTTTCACAAAAGATATTTTCATCAGATTCCCATCCCAGAAAGCATGGAAACACATAACGGTGAATAATATATTTGAAAAAGGCAAGCAGAGTGTAAAAATAAGGTAAGAAAGTGTTTTCATTCATGGCTTCACGGGGTTAAAATGAGACATGAGAACCACATTACACTTCCATAGAGAAGGGGACGTTAACAAGTAATAACAGTCACTATATTACTTGAATAAGAAATCTTTTAAGAAACTCAGGAGCGAGTCACCCTTTTAGTTGATCTTACTGGAACCACTGTGTTTTCACCCAGTTGCATCACAGGACTGTCATTCGAATTTCCAATTTCTGCCCTTGCATCACTGTTGTTTTCACATGTCTCCCCATTGTGTCCAGGCCAGTAATGTTTCACCACCCTCCCCAGATTCCATATTCTACCATCCTGTGTCTTGATCGCATTGTGAAAGAGCTTTATGACTTTCATGGGTTCAGTACATTTTGGAACTTACAACATGTATGCCTGGTTTGCAAATGAAAGAAGAGGGGCAGATTTCATACAGCAAAGTTGTGTCCTGTGTACTCAGTAGTGTATGTGTGATAGAGCTGCCATGAAAGAGATCCTTTTTATGACAAGAAACCTCACTCACCCGAAGGTGACATGCTTCATCATTGGACTACCCCGTCACACCCGGCCTGCAAGGTCCATGGTGTGGGCTACAACTCCCCAAGAAGAGGGAGATGAGGTGTTTTGCAAAGTTGAGCAGTTATACCCCTGATGATACCCCCTGATGATACCCCTATCATGATAAAGAGCAACACTCAAGCTTTGTTGCTTTCTGAAAAATGTGACTTTCAGTTTTTTTCACCCACCCTACTCATTTGCTAATTCATGAAGTTCGATTAAAAGCATGAGCCACAGTAAGGCTCTATTACTGTAAGAAACATGGGTCGTTCTCCTATGGCATGTTAATGACATCTCTGAGATTAAATGCCTCATTAGCTAATTAATTGACGTTCCTATCAACTGGTCTTGAACACGCCTACCTGTATTGGACTATTGAACTACCACTGCTTGTTAAACCCCTCAAACTTGTATTGGTTTATTGAACTGTACCTATCAATTTAAGTCTGTGAAATTCACTCTGTTTCTTGGTGTCGACAATTATTCATTGCACATTCACCTATTATTGTGAACTGTAAAATGTCCACATACTTTAAAATGCACGCGTACTGTATAAAAGCGGTAATTAAATAAATAAATAAATCTGGCCCGTGGTAATCCTGAATCAACCGGTAACAATGTTACCAATACAAAAAAAAGCCTGACTTGCAATGTATATAGAATTATAGATGGATAACAGTGAATTACCCATCGATTAGCAGGGATGTTTTTCAACGAGAGGTTCTAAGTGACATCAAATAGACAACAAAAGCAAATTTCGAGTTGTCTATGAAGTCATTCAGAACCCAAGGTGAAAAACCTCCCCGTAATTCACTTTATAACCATCTATAGTTGTATGTTTTGTATGGCCCTCCGAATCTATCTTTCCTTCTTTCAACTGCTACACAGGGGCACAGGAGTAATGGAAGAGCCATATATAGCAGGGCCTCTCTTGCATTTCCTAAATAAAAAAAAGCTTCTGTAACCAAACCCCACCTCTTTCCTTGCCTTCCTTCCTTCCTTTGCAGCTATACCTTCTGCTTTTTTGAAAGCAGACAAGCAGAGCTGCACTGACAGGTTCTCAGAGAGCGCGGTCAGCCTGGTCTGGAAGGCCTTTATGATGTATCTCATGAGCTACTGGTAACTCTCCAGCTACCTAGAAGTTGCTCTCCGGTGTCCAATCCAACCTACTAAATTAGAAGCTTCTGCTTGACTGGATTAATATATGTATACCAAAATTGAAAAATGTGTAATTGAAACAAAAACGCTTGTATTTTTAGAACGAATAAGTGGGTGGTTGAATATCCAAAATATATTTAAAGTTGATGTTTGAGTGATAAATCTTGTCGCATTGGGGACGTTTATTACTAATAATATTCCCTTGGTGACAGGCATATTTAAGCTATGACTGTTATGTATTACCCATAGAAGGGCATTCCAAATTCACAAAGCTTTTCTTTACATTACTGATGGCAATACTGGCTGATGCAGAGATGATCGCTGCAGGTTATTTTACGTAGGGTTGCCACAATTGTAATCTTGGGCCATATTATCAAGGAAGCGGCGGTAGTTTATCGCCGCTTTACCAGCAGGAAACTGCCGATAAAGCAGCGATAATGGGCTTGATAATATGCGATTCTAATTTCAATCGAAGCCCAGGTTAGATGTTCACACATCTAACCTGGGCATCGATTGAAATTCGAATTGCATATTATCAAGGCCATTATCGCCGCTCTATCGGCAGTTTCCTGCCGGTAAAGCGGCAATAAACTACCGCAGCTTCCTTGATAATATGGCCCCCGGTCCGATATGATTACTATTCCAACACTAATGATAATAGTAGCTCAGGAGGAGTTTTATCGTTCATAAGTAGCTCTCATAACAGAACAGTTTGGAGGCCCCTGATGTAGCATAAGTGACTAACGAGTTTTGTTAACTGTTTCTACGTCATAAGACTGAGTTGTGACATTTAGAAACTGAAATAAACGATAGAGGCTGATGAGAGTCATACATAACATCACTGTAAGTGACAGTAAGGGCACATTAAGGTAACTGGTGTAATGTAAAATATGCCAATTACTGCATGTTGAACTACTAACGATGAAATATATTACCACCATGGAACAAATTGAAGGAAGTAATCATGCTAGCAGAATATTTGTGATGTTTGGGAACCAAAGCCTCCTGTTTGAATACTAGATTGCATATATGCCTGTGTTAGAATGAAACTCACTCCTGGTGATTAATGTCAGGTGTGGATAATGCTCAGCATTTATGTTTGCCACAAGTACTCTTCACAATACTAGCATTGAGCTAAAACATGTTTTTCTCTGTACTGTGTGGTATTAAGTCTTTGACAACCTATCTATGTTGTATTTTATGCTGATTAGTCCTGGATGGGTCTGATAGCTCAGTGAGTATCTAATATGGAAATATACGTTTTATATCATGGCCACAGTTCTGAATCCTATTGGAGGCAATGGCCCTTTTAGCCTTCCAAGGTTGATAAATAGAGTGGCATTTTCAGATCTTTGGAGAATTTGAAGATCTGTTCAATCTGGCAACAACTGAAAATGTTTGTTTTGGGAGCCAGGGGATGAAGCATGTTTCCTGAAAAAAGTGACAGGGAGAATATAAAGGGCCTGGGGAGTATCTCCTGACTTCAGAGATAACAACAGGGTCCCAGAGGAGCAGATAATGCCCCAATAAGTTAAACAATATTCCTGTTTTTCTTATGGGATTTACAGGTCCAATTTGAGGTGGTGAGTCAATAAATGTGTGGATAGGTCAGCATTTGATTTTTAAATAGATCGATATCCTTTTATTTTTTGCAAATCCTGAGAAAAAGTTGCAATAAACGAAAATTGCAGGGCAAATATGCATAGTAGAGATCACTGAGAAACCTGGGCCTGCTGGGGTCAACAGACCACCATGTCTGTGACTGCTTTTTAAATAAAGCAGGTTGTTTTTTAAATGCAGCCTGCTTTCCTTAAAGGACAACTGTCTGTGGGACCACTGCCTGGTCTTAAAAAATATTTTTGCTGCCAGTCACAATGGGGAAAGGGTTCCCTGGGGAGGGGCTTACCACCTACTTGAAGTAGGTGGTAAACTGCAAGTGTTTTACGACCGCAATTGCAGCCGCAAAACATTCGTACATTGAAGTGCGATTCGCTAATAGGAAGGGACGCCCATGGCACGCCCCTTCCTAATACCTAGTCGCAAACCCTAATTTGCGAGTTGATAATAGGTTACCGACTCTCAAAATAGGGTTTGTACATGGGGCAGACCAATTTTGTGGTTGCAAACGAGCCAATTCCACGTTCGCAACAGCAAAAAACGGTTGTACATCTGCCCCCAGATGTACAAAGCATTGTTGATTTTGCAAGCGGCCCGGTTCACAGAATCAGGTCATTTGCAACCGTAAAAATACTTTTTTTAAACGTATAACATATTGCGATTCGACAACTTGTTACTGAATTGTAGTTTGCATTTGCGATTCGGTATTTGGAAGGGGCATGTTTAGCATGTCCCTTCTAAATACCGAATCGCAGTGGTATTTATTAATATTTTGTAACAGTAATATGAGTACGAAAAAAATATGTTTTAAGAGCAGGCAGTGGTCCAACACCTTCAAACTCATCTTTTAATGTGCCTGTATTTTTCCAGCACCAAGAAGCTCTGGTGTTAGAGCGCTATATCAGTTCCTCACCATAAGCAATATGAGATCTGACTTTTAGTGATGGAAAGAGAATGAGATTTTTATAAGTGTCTCTGGCTAGGTGTATACAGGGTTTTTCTGACATAGGGGTCTATTAGTATAGCGGGCGGATCGCCACCGCCATTTTCCATCGCCCGCCTCCCAATTCCCCACCATATTACGATGGCGGTGGGACCCCGGTGGATGGAAAGATCCGCCAGGGGCTGAATATGGTGGCGGTGTCTGCAAGACACCGCCATCCATATTATTATACAGGTGGAGATGTGCCTTTCCATGGCGGCGAAGGGCATGCGGTGTCTGCATGTGGGGGCCCGTTGCAGACCCCCGCTGTTTTGGGGGTGGGGGTGCACATGGGGTGTACCTATGGTACCACCCTGCATTTGCATGCACAACATGGCAGGCACCGCCTGGTGCCTGCCACATTGTGCATGCAAATGCTCATCATGCCTTTTTTACATTGCGGTGGGTGCTGCTGAAAGCACCGCCCGCCGCAAGGTAAATAATGCGGGATGCGCCCGCCAGTGTGGCGGGCGCATCCTAATCTGCATCACGGGACCACTGCCCATATGGCAGGTGGTCATTTTTGCCGTTACGGTGGCGGACGACTTTGTCCAGCCACCACTGTAATTGACCCCCTGGTGTCAGATGCGAGTGAGGTGAGTGTACCCTACTTCAGGGATCAGTACCTGTGTGGAGCAAAGAGATAGGATATCAGACCTGGGATATGCCTGCAATACGCAAGATGGGTCCAATCCTGGCAATACAACATACCCTGAGCAAACCGTGTGCGGCAGTAGATAAACGGAATAAGCCATAAACAAACATACTATTCACTAACTCAGAAGGAAAGAGTTCCTTATAGAATTAAACACAAATCTCAGACTATCAGATTTCAGCAGCCTCCATATGATTGGTTAAAAGGACTAGACCATCTCTTCTTCTGTATAAATCCCTTTCTGAGCTTGCTTATGGCGAAACATGGAAGTCATTTAGGTCCTGATAAACAATTACACATGGACAGAGACAAAAATGGATAACATCAGCATAAAAGTGGAAAAGGTCAGCTCAAGCTTTGATTGAAGTTGATTTTATGTATTTTAATATCTGCTACAATTGTAAGCATTGTTTGTAAATATTCCAATTTAGAGTATGATGATAAAACGCTCTGTGTTACTCTTTAATGCTGAGTTTCAACCAAAATTTCACCAATCGATATGTGACAGAATTTTGCTCCCATTCGAGATACGTAATGACAACAGGAACAGGGCAAGGTTCTAGCAATTGAGCTGGCAAGCACGAGTGAGATTTGGCATCCCTAGCATATATAGACGTTGTTAACCCTGTCATCAATGACATAATCAACTCATCACTTAGCACCGGATCTGTCCCCCGCATATGGAAAAGGGGCACTGTTAAACCGCTCATGAAGAAAGCGAACAAATCTCCGGAGGATCTGACCAATCTCCGTCCGATCACCCTTCTCCCTGCCTTGGGAAAAATAACAGAACAGTTGGTCTATAAAGAACTTAAGATCTACCTGGAAACCCATAACATACTTCATCCCCAACAATCTGGTTTCCGTCCCAAGCACTCAACTGAGACCGCTCTGATCGAACTGTCAGACACCATAAAAACGCTGCAAGATCAGAGGAAGAAGGCCATCCTTATACTTCTAGACCTCACAGCAGCGTTCGACACCATCTCCCACTCTATTCTCATCAACCGACTGATGGACATAGGGATGTCAGATACGGCCCTACTATGGATAAAATCATTCCTCAACGACAGAATCCAAACTGTGGCCCTTGGTCCCTTTCAGTCAAAAGAAAAAAAGGTCGCCTCCGGAGTACCCCAAGGGTCCATCCTAAGTCCCCTCCTTTTTAATGTTTACCTCATCCCACTCCTTTCCCTGATCGAATCATACGGCATACCAGTTACCTCGTATGCCGATGATACGCAGCTGATAGTACCCCTTGAGGATAACTCAACCATAGCTGAGTCCAACCTTAAAAACTGTTTAACTGCGGTCTTTCACTGGATGGATACTAATCATCTCAGGTGTAACTCTAGTAAAACTGAGATCCTTCCCATCGGAAAGAACACCTCCTTCTGTCCAGCCCTCTGGTGGCCGGACAACTCTGTTGCCCCTCCACAGACCGTTACAACAGCAAAAAACCTCGGTGTAACTTTCGACTCGGATCTTTCCTTCGACCAGCATGCAAAGATGGTCGCCGGCAGTTGCTTGGGCATAATTAAATCGCTCAGAAAGTTTTTCGACTTTCTCCCTCTGGAGGCCAGAAAAACAGTTACAGTGGCCCTCATAATTTCGCGCCTTGATTACTGTAACGGCCTATGGGCAGGGACAAAAAAGTCTACACATACCAAACTTCAAAGCATCCTTCATACGGCTGCCAGACTGGTCCTGAAACTACCCCGCAAATCCTCTGCCTCTGCAGCCCTAAAAACCCTGCACTGGCTCCCCCTCCATAAAAGAATTCTTTTCAAAATACTAACCATAGCCTTTCGAGCATTCAATAAAACTGGTCCAAAATATCTAACCAGACGCTTCCCCCACTACATACCGAGCCGTGCCCTCCGCTCTGCCCAAGACAATCTCATGTCTCCCGCCAGCTACAACTTAAAAACTAAAGGTGGTAAAACTTTATACTCCCTGGCCATCAAAGCCTGGAACAGTATGCCCAAACATTTGAGACAACAGGTCCTTGAGAAACCCTTCAGGAAACTCCTTAAGACTTGGATCTTTAACCTCCCCGATGACTGGACCAAAGCTGCCATCTAGCCCTCCCGCCGCCAACAACGACTAGGCCACCTGGATTTGTCTTAGCGCCATGATGCTCCCTCCGGAGCGACCGCTGCGCTATATAAATACCCCCTCACATTCACATTTCCGGTCAGTAGGAAGCCTCCCGGTGCCATTTTCTAATGCGGGCAGTCACGAGTAATCTCATTCAGGGCTGCTTCTCAAGTAGATTTGTTTCTCGAGAAGCAGAAAAATCAACTCACAATTACTTGTTCAAGTAACTATTCTACTCAAACGGATGGTTCTGGTACTCTTTTAATGCAAAACACGTTTTTAATTTCCCCTTTATTTTACAGGAAGGAAGAGCCACATGGGCTCCAACTTGCTCTTCCTGCCCTGAAGGCTCATCTCAGAGGTTTCAGCAATCCATTGGTAATTTCATATGGATGTCATGATGAAACGATCACTCTCGTCTTTGTCTGCAATTTCTAATGCATATACCATTATATTTTCTAGGATTTTCTTTGAGGGCTCAAGTAAGTTAAAGAACTTGTGGATACATTTATTGTTTAATGGAGAGCATGCACCAGTAGTTTTGATTGTGGATGGCCAGAAGTTGCAGGAAAACCTTTTTTACATTAACGTCTTTTGTTTTTTCCAAGGGGAAAAGTTTCCACAGGTTTGCGAGGGCTGGGGGCCCGGTTTTGAAACTTTTTTGCATTTTCTTGTGTGTTGTTAGTGGATTTTACACTATTATTTTGCTTATTTTACTGTGGGGCCCAGTCTGCCCATGCTGTCGCCAGCCAGCTGTTATTACTAAATCTGGGCAGAGTCCACAGAGTTCTGCTACGCGGAACTCCGCAAAGTGCAAAAAAACCTCTGCTGCGCTACGCGGAGCTCCACAAGTAGTGGAGTGCGTTGGATAAATGCTGTTCATGGTGATTTTCAGTGCCTGGTGCTTGTCTGCACTGTGCAATCATTGTGAACGGCACAATGCACAGGGCAAGCGGGTGCTGCTTCCTTTCTGCTGCTCAAGTAGACTTTTTCCTAAGCTGCAGCTTTGTCAACGTGAGTGGGCAGTTTCTCAACACGAGCGGTCGCAGGCATACACGACCACTCGCAATGAGAAATCTGACCGCCTGCATTGAGAAATCTCTGCCGGTAGGTTGATTTTCCGCACTCGTGCACGCCAACTTGATGTTGACTAATGAGGAAAATTCTCGCTGGGAGGGGGATTTTCATTGCTCGCGAGCAAGGACGTTTTTCGGTACTTCTTGAGCAGCGCGTAACGTGGAGTGCGGAAATCTCAGCAAACTAATCAAGTGGAGCCGAGATCACTGCCCATACTTAATTATTACTAGGCATTTGGTGTATTTTAATTGTATTCCAATAACGTTTACTACGCCTGATAAGGCACACTACTCCGGAACCCAAAAAGGGTTAGTGGTGAATTAGTATAGGGAAATATGAGTCAATTTGAGTGGTGTACATGTGAGTTTGTTAGTTGGATTGAGTAGGATAATTGAGGGATAGAAGAGGGACAAGTCTAGAAAGTATTTTTGGGGAGATCATAGTAGTAGGATGAGTTTTGGGATGATTAAAATGAGAGAGGGAGGAGGGAGGAGTCCCAAGAAATAGGTTAGGGAGATCATAGTAATAAAATTAGGTTTGGGATTAGTCAAGGAGGGATACATGAGGGAAGAATTTAGAGAGGGCTTTTTGAGAGATAGTAGCAAAATGAGGTATTGGGGTGATACAAGGAGGGAAGAGTCAAGAAAGGTTTATTTTGTAGATCGTAGTAGTAGAATGAGGTTAGGGATGAGTCAGAGAGTGGAGGTAGAGGATATATTAAAAGATGTGTAGGGTGAGACATATGGTAGTTCATTGGTGAGAGTCAAAGTTTTTTTTCTCCTCTTCAACAGTAAAGTAATAAATGTATAGATACATAAGTACATAGAGAGGATATACATATACAAGGAAGATAATATATCAAGATTTAAGTTGTATTTTATAAACTCAGACTTTCAAGTGTTGCTGTACTAAGCTAATTTATATGTGTATTTTGTAAATCATTTAAAACATTTTTTATATTTTCCTCAAATTTCAATAGTGAAGCAATTGTACATACAATAGTTATGATAATAGTCACATATTGTGATAGATAAATAAAACAGAGACTCATAAGCATCTAATCAAATAACTTACATGAAAACTATGCAGTGACCCATATCCATGTTAAGCATTGAACAATATAACAGAGCATTTTTTATTTTGCCAATAACATTGGGCCATTTGACGAATCTTCACAAAATGTTCAAAATTAGCATGACAATCACTTCAGCTGCTGTGTTGAAAATTTCAAAGTGATTTCTGAAGTCGGAGCCTAAAAATGGGGATTCTCCAAAATGCTTTCTGCCCATGCAATTTCTAATAGGTATTTAAGGCATGAGTACAGCCCAAAACCCTGGACGAAATTACAGCAAGTTTGGCAGAAAGATAGCTCTAAGTCCAGAAAGAGCCCCTTTTGCTATTTGGTGTAAATCCATTCAGTAGTCTTTGAGATATTAAAGGAAAACCAAATTTGTGCATTGTGAGGAGCCACATAATGCCTTACCCTGACTCTTCCCCTTTGACCTTGATACAAACAATGCACCTCTCCTTCACAGGAGGAGTACTATGACTTTAATCCTCTCTCCACAGACACTGAAGAGGTGGGGTCAAGCCCTTAGCTGCAGAGAAGGGACCTGTATATGATGAGGTCTGTCAACCAGGAAGACGCACTGATGCCTGGAAGAGATACACATAGGGAGTCATCAGGAGTCGTTCATGGAAGGATTTCACAAGGGTGCCGAAGTGCTGCCCAGAGGCAGAGTGCTTCTCACCCCACCAGGACCACCTAAGAATGCCACCTGCTTTCCACAACACCAGGAAGCTGCACACCCACAGTGGGAGCACCTCTTTGAGGAGACGGGAGGAGGAGTACGTTCCTGATGTGCTAACAATCCCTGACACACATAGGTGCGTGGCTAACACAGGTGCGTGCATGGCTTTAAACTTGGGGCAGGAGGGAAGAAAAGAACACGGGTCACCACTGACAGCTTGGGGAGAAGGGGTCTTGTTTGACACCCTTTTGCAGCTTGTTGTTTAACTTCCCTGGGCACTCATTCACATGCAAGGAATGGATGCTATGTCTGTCCTCAACTTAAAAAGAATGAACGTTTGGGAAGAGACACTAATTCCCCAAAATACTCACTATACTGGGTGTTATTAAATGGTGTAGGGTTCCCAAACTCATTACCAATAGGTAACTTACCTGCTTTGTTCTCTCTTGTTCCGGTGTGGAGTACTCTGGGCGTAGAACCTGTAAGGAAGAGAGAAAGAGAAACCTAGATAGTTTCAATAAATACACTGTGGAGAAAACAGTTGGATAATCATTCATTGTGCCTGTCATTTATTAGCATGCTAAAAGCTAACAAGTGGTGGAGAATGCGGGCATAGGACCATCTAGATAAAGATGGAGAAGGCCATACAACAACTTAGAGCGGGCCAAAGTAAATGGGAATGGGTCCTAGAGAAACATGTGAGTCAGGCGGAGATTGATCGGACATTATTTTCCAATGCTATTTGGTCCCAAGGAGAAAATATGACTAAGATTTCAGAGGGACAGATAAAATTAACAGATGGAATCGGCCATGATAGAGGCCACCCCACACCAGTGGCTATGACCCCTTTACAGATATATGTTTCAGGGAAGAATCCCATGTAATTCTTTCTGAATTTTGAACGGACTGCAAGAGCCAGCAATTGGCCTGCCGACCGGAGGCCTTTCCATTTGGCCCCTTTAATAGACTGGTGGAAGCACAGGTTGCCAACAAAGACGGAACCTCTGGATACGTCGACATCAAGAAATATCTTATGGATCACTTAACGATTGTTGACAAAATCCACAGAGTTAAGTTCTGCACAGAAAGGAGGATACCAGGTGACACACCCAAAACCCTGTTCTATAAAATGAAGGATGCAGACAATAGATGACTAAAACCCCTGGAATCAAGCAAAGATGAGATCATGGGAAAAATTTACTGGAACAACATCACGAAGCTTCACCTTACATACCCCAAAAGGGTTATGTCAGCATGCCTGGCTAATTGTTGAACATGTTGTTGAGATGGCCACCACCTTCCCTTGAGCTCAATCTCTGGGAGCCCTGACTGAATTTGAACAACCTCTCAAGTCCTTCTCTATTCTGTGATCTAAATTTGAGAAAAAAGCCTAATCAATAATTTTTCTGGGCCAAGGTAGTTCGACCCGACCCTATCGGGAACACCAGCCCATAATGCTATGAATGTGGGGAGTGGGGCCATATTCGCAGGTTTTGTAAGAAAAGAAAAGAGAAAGGAGAAGAAGAACCTATGGATGTCAGTTAAGTCCCTCACACCATCCTAAATGCTCAGGATATGGGACCCATGTATTATGTGAGTCTATGTGTGAATGGGAACTAGATAACTGCTCTTCTGGACTCAAGGTGTGGACAGTCAGTACTAAGTAGTCAAAAACGATCTAGTGTATCTTTCTAATGTAGTGATCCATTGTGTGCATGGGAATACAAATTCCTATCCAGTTGCTTGTCTTAAAATAACTGTGATGCTACAGGGCAGGAGAGTACAGTCGAAGTTAGGTTACTTCCTCATCTCCCTGAGAGAATTATTCTGGGAACCAACAATCCCTAGTTTCTGGATCCCATGCAAAACAACTTGAAAGGTTCAGACTGCTCCCATAATGACAAAAAAAATAACAGGAGCTCAAGAAGCTAGGGAGACCCCTCCCCAAGATAACTTCCTTTCTCCTGAACCATGGGTATTAGACAAGTGAATTCAGGTTGACCCAGCTAAATGATAGGTCGTTACAGAATGCTGGCATACTGTGCAAGGTAATCAAAACAGTCCCAGAAACACATATCATAAATTCATCATAAAAAATAGTTTGCTTTATTGAGTGGCTAAACTAAACGAGGAACCCCAACTACTGGTTCCACAAGATTTTAGAGACCAAGAGGGACATGCATCAAGCATGTTTGCCTTTGCAAACGGGCGATGCAGCAAACCCCAATTTGTGATTCGGTAACCTGTTACAGAATCGCAAATTGGGTTTGCGATTCGGTATTTAAAGGGGGCTTGTTCAGGGCTTCCCTTCCAAATACCAAATCCTAATAGTATGCATGAATGTTTTGTGACCGTGAATGCGGTCGCAAAACATTTGCATATTACCACCTACTTCAAGTAGGTGGTAACCCATTCGCAAATGAGAAGGGGTCCGCAAAGGACCCCTTCCCGTTTGTGAATGGTTGTAAAAGCATTTTTAAGAGCAGGCAGTGGTCCCACAGACCAATGCCTGATCTTTCAAAATGAAAAGAAAACTTTTCATTTTATTTTTTATAAAGCATCTTGTTTTCATTTAAGGAAAACAGGCTGCTTTACAAAAAAAATATTGTTTTATTTAAAAGCAATATGGACATGGTGGGCTGCTGACCTCAGCACGGGTAGTTTTACTCCAAGTTATAGCTTTAATTCAAGCGTTTAAGTGTGAAGCAAACGCCAGGTATCATAGTGTGCAGCCCTAGACTTCTGTCAGGCCTTGCAGCATCTTTACATCAATAATATTCGAGGATTGAATTTCTCTCTTGAATGGAGGAGGGGTTTGCTTTTTTATTAATCCTTTGATTTAGTTGTGTGGCCATGAAATATTTTTGCTAATGACTGAAACCATTCAAAAGCAGGTAGTGTATTATAAGGAGTCGAAGTGCTTGGAGAAAAGGAGGGAACCATGTTTTAAAAAATAACAAAAGTATGAGGAGAACACTGAAAGATGACCCTCAGAAATTTAAGCCACCGCTGGACATATTGCTTTGCTTGTGCATCATATCATTGCCTTTTCACACTGGGCTGTTGTACTAACATGTCTTTATATCACAGAGAAATCTGCTGTTCTGACGTTTAAATTCGCTTTAGCAGCTGTTCAGTGTTTAGCTTGAAGCCTCTCAGTATTAATTGTAAAGGTTGGACACCTTGAGCGAGCCACGCACTGAAAACAAAACAGAGAAATTAAAAAATCATAGTTGTGGAGATCTGAACTTAGATGCCTGTAATTAACTACCTACAAACAAGCAAGTGCACGCCTCATGCTAAAAGTGAGAGAGGTGGGGGAGTGCGAGAGCGCACAAAGCGTTTCCATTGCGGGAGCGAGCCAGGGGCACCATGTGTTTGTAAGTTAGTTACAAACATATGGTGTCAAGCTCGCTCCCGCAAGGGAATCGCCAAACATGCACGCATTGCCATTGAAGGCAATGGAACGCATGCACGTTTCTGACTGAAAAGCCGAAGCGATTGCTCAAGGTCTTTTGCCTATGCAGCGATTGCGCGCTGCGTAGGCGAGACCTAAAAACAACTTCACTAAAAAATGTATTTTTAAATTCTGAGTTCAGAGAGCCCAAACTCCAAATCTCTATCTCTTCCCAATTGAAAGCTACACTTGTAAGATGTTAAAAGGCAGCTCCAATGATAATCTATAGGGGAGATAGTGAAAAAGAAAATTTGCACTAGTTCACTATTAGAACATGTAAAACACAGCTGCACATGTCCTACCTTTCACATACACTGCACCTTTCCCATGGGGCTATATTGGGTCTACCTTAGAGATGCTTTAAATGTAGAAAAAGGGAAGGGGTTGGCCTGGCAAGTGGGTCAACATGGCAGTTTAAAAACTGTAGTGGCAGGCCTGAGACATGTTTGAGGGCTACTCATGTGGGTGGCACGATCAGTGCTGCAGGCCCGCTTTTAGCATTTGATTTACAGGCCCTGGACACACACTGCGCACGTTACAAGGGACTTACCAGTAAATAAATATGCCAATCATGGGTACCAAAGCATAATCACAATTTACACAGAGAGCATATGCACTTTAGCACTGACAGGCAGTGGTAAAGAGCCCAGAGTTAAATAGAAATAATACAGGAAAACTAAGTCCAGCATACAGTCGAAAAATACAGGAGGCAGAAGTAAAACGACAGGGAAAGCCATACCAAGGTTGGCAGGTCTAATAACATATATATATATATATATATATATATATATATATATATATATATATATATATATATATATATATATATATATATATATATATATATATCCAAGCTCACTGCTCCAAAGTCCGGTGCACACTTACAGCGGGTGCTCGTCTAAGCGCGTCAGAGCTTCGCGCTTCAATATGAAAGCTCACTCCCTCCCAGTCCCGGGAGGAAAATAAAGACAGCACACACGGGAATTCTTACGATGGCAACTTTACTCGCACATGTGCGAGTAAAGTTGCCATCGTAAGAATTCCCGTGTGTGCTGTCTTTATTTTCCTCCCGGGACTGGGAGGGAGTGAGCTTTCATATATATATATATATATATATATATATAAATATATATGTATATAGGTATATATAGTTAGGACCTAGCTACCATAGGAAATCCGCAAACTTCTATTGGTAATACCTTTGGCGTCGGTTGAGGAATTTGTGTGTAACTTTCCAAAATGTTGGCCAGCTCCGCTGCGCTCCTTTCCTGAAAGTTTCTGGGAGATTCGAGAAGTGGGGGCTGAGAAAAAAGGAAAAAAGGGGGTCCCAAAACGTGTTTTCCCCATGTTAATTTCCATAGATCGTTCTGACAAGGCTACAGCCCGAACCGCTGAACGGAATTACACCAAACTTGGCAAAATTGTAGGGACTGGTACGCAGAAGTGCCTTTGCTATATTTGGTGAAAATTGCTCCAGTGGTTTTTATGAAAATTAACTTCAAAAACACATATATATCTGGGCGGAGCCTAACCACACATCTCATCGTGAGATCTGATTGGCTGTCAGCACTTCATCCAAGAAGTGTTGGCAGCCATCTTGGGACCAATATACATGATAGCACCTCATTAAAAAGCATTGTAGTTAATAGAGGGTTTAAGGACTTTAGTTACATTATAAATCATTTGTTGATGGTACCATACTCATTTTAGGAATTGTGGTGTGTTCTAAGGTGATTTTACCATGTGAAAAAGCCTTCTGCTGGGATATCATGAATCATGTTTGAAAGAAAACTATTATCTCATGCTTTTCCCACAGTGGTTTGGAAGGGGATCTATAAGCTCAACTGAAAGCATATTTTCTGTAAATTCACATTATCTTTCTCAGTCATGTGAGAATGAAGTCTGACATTCTCAGTAAAACATGTACATCCAACAAGGACAGAGACTGTCAGTTGATTCCTTTGTGTTCTACTGCAGCTTCCTAGAGTGTTCTAAAGAACAACTAGAGCGCTAACCGTCCTACCTTTTACAAAGGTATGGCACACCTGAAGCCATCTTGATTGGAATAAAGTGGTAACATTTAATTTTAAAAGGAACAAAATTAGGGGGTATATTTTTCCATAGAAAGTATGATTAGTGCTGCAGAAAGAAAAATTAGGGCACATTTTGAGTGACTTCCCAAATCCTCTTCTATTTCATTAAAAATTCTGACATGCAGTCTCCCAAGATGGCCACCAGAGACAAAAGAGCCCAAATGTAGCCCAAATATAACCCAGATGTAACCCAAGTATAGCCCAATGACAGAATGTCCCAGAGTGTTCTAAAGAACAACTAGAGCGCTAACAGTCTTACTTATGACAAAATTATGGCACACCAGAAGCCATCTTGATTGGAATGAAGCGGTAAGTCTGAAAACATTTAATTTAAAAAGGAACAAAATGAGGGGGTTCATTTTTCCATAGAAATAGAAAGTATGATTAGCAGCGGACTTCCCTGGTGAGCAGTAGCTTTACTACAGTGATCTAATGAGCAACTAGAGTGCTAACATTCAGAATTTATGGCAAATGTGTGACACATCTGAATGCCTTCTTGATGGAACCATAGTAAACAAGCATTGAAAATGCAATAGATCTCGCCCTCGTTTAAGTTAAAGCCATTCTGTTTGTAATGAGGTGGCTTTTTAGCTTTGCTTTTATTAGTGTTTTTAAAACTTTCATGTAAATAACATGCATATGTATGCATATATGTATATGTATGCATGCATTTATATTTGTATTTATATAGATATGCAGATTATATATGTTTATATATGTATGTATATATATATATACACATACATAAATGCATATGCATATATATGCATATATATATGTGTATATGTGTGCGTGTAGAGAGAGGTAGAGAGGTAGAGGTGTAGAGGTAGAGAGGTAGAGGTAGAGAGGTAGAGACTAGTAGAGAAAGAAGTAGAGAGAGGTAGAGAGGTAGAGAGAAGAGAGTGAGTAATAGAGTAGAGAGTGAGTAGTAGAGAGTAGTATAGAGCAGTAGAGAGAGTAGCAGAGAGTGAGTAGTAGAAAGTAGTAGAGTGAATAGTAGAGTGAGTAGTAGTGAGTAGTAGAGAGTGAGTAGTAGAGAGTAGTAGAGAGTAAGTAGTAGAGTGAGTAGTAGAGAGCAGAAGAGAGTGAGTAGCAGAGAGTAGTAAAGAGTGAGTAGTAGAGAGTAGTAGAGAGTGAGTAGCAGAGAGAGAGAATAGTAGAGAGTAGTAGAGAGTGAGTAGTAGAGTGAGTAGTAGAGAGAGAGTAGTAGAGAGTGAGTACTAGAGAGTAGTAGAGAGTGAGTAGTAGAGAGTAGTAGAGAGAGAGTAGTAGAGAGTGAGTAGTAGAGAGTAGTAGAGAGTGATAAGTAGAGAGTGAGTAGTAGAGAGTAGTAGATAGTGAGTAGTCAAGAGTGAGTAGTAGAGAGACAGTAGTAGAGAGTGAGTAGTAGAGAGTAGAGAGTAGTAGAGAGTGAGTAGTAGAGAGTAGTAGATAGTGAGTAGTAGGGAGTGTAAGTAGTAGAGAGTAGTAGAGTAGTAGAGAATGAGTAGTAGAGAGTGAGTATTAGAGAGTAGTGGAGTAGTAGAGAGTAAGTAGTAGAGAGTAGTGGAGAATATTCCAAAGTTTGGCACAGCACCACTTGCACAATAAGTCCAATCAAATCATATCACTTAGAGTCCTTATTGAAGCGCTGAATCTTGGTGTATATTCAAATGCTTTTATTTTCCTTAAATTTATGTACCACAGCCAGCTGACGCGTTTCGTTCTGTACAACAGAACTTCTTCAGGGCGTTCTTATTTCCTTCAAGTTATAGTGAGTCCAACTAACTATAACGTGGGAATTTCAATGGTTTTGTATGAGTAAAATGTTCAGCTAACTATAACTGGTGTGAAACCCATGTTTTTTTCTGTGATTTTCAAAGGTTTTTAAAATGCTAATTTCTAACTATAACGATTTTGAAACCTACGGTTTTTTCAGTGAATTTCAAAGGTTAGTTAAAAGCTAATTCCTTTGTATATCGAGTTTGTAACCTACAACTTTTAAAGTTTTTTTTTTATTAGCTGTTTTTTATAACTATAATTATTATTATTTTTTTTCAAACATTTTTGTTCAATGTATTTTTCATGTTTTTTTTATCATTTTGTACTGGAGCGCTCAGGGTGCGCGCACCGGTAAGCTCACCCGAGAGCGCAGCGAGAGCGCAATTTCGCGTGCGCAAAATGATTTTGCATTTCCGTAAAGCTAGCAAAACGTCATTTAGGCGCGCCGCGTAAGCGCCCACGGAAGCGCCTACGTTCGTGCTGCGTAAGCGCCCCCGGAAGCGCTCCGGTGCGTGCAGCGTAAGCGCGTCAAGTCATGTGACCTTAAAATAACTCTTTTCATTGGTTGTTAACAGTTTTTTTTTTACAAATAAAGAAAACCCCACCCATTTCCTTCACTTCTTCTTTCACTTTGGAGACAGCAAGACCTGTTCTTTTCTGTTCTACCTTTTTGTGAAAAAAATGGCTGCTAGACCCCCTAGTAGCAGTGAGGACTCGGATGAGTTCATTCAGGAAGAGGCTCCTCAGCCCAAGGTAAAGGCGCACTTTATATGGAAGTTTTTTACCATATGAGCAGGTAAAAAAAATGTGAATGCTCCAAAGGTGGAGTGTAGGATTTGCCAAACTGTGCTTTCACGGGGTGACCCTACAAGGAATTATAGTTTTGGCAACTCGACGATGATTCGGCATGTTCAGAGGAGGCACCCCCAGAACTATGCCCGGGAGAGTGTCAGGGCCCTGGCACGAAATCCCCCAAGGGCTGGTGCTTCAACATCTACTGGAGGACCAACTACATTATCCGTGAGAGGGAGACCTGAGCAGCTGATTCCTAACATTCAGCCTGTTTTTGATGGCATCACTATAAAATGTAAGGACTGTGATGAACTCCTTTGTTACGGAGAACAAAGTATCATGAACATTGTACGTACAAGGGAAAACCACCGCTGCCATCCCCTGCCCTAATTTTTACTCTTTTTTTTGCTCCTGTTGAGCAGTTTGACATTCTCTGTTTTTGTTTTTGTTCACAAAGATAACCTAAAAAAGAAGAAAAAAACAGTTCTTTTTAGAACTACCTCCAATTCTCCAAAAAGAGCTGTATTCTTAACAAATTCAAAAGGAGTGAGTGAAGTGAGTGCAGTGAGAGAGGAAAGGAAAATGAGTAAGGGAGCAAAAAAAGGGACGAGAGGGGAAGGGAAGTGAAGTAGGGGGATTGAAAGAAGGTGAGTGTGGGAGTATGGCTGAGTTATAGGGTGTGAGCGTGACAGAAGAGGAGTGAGACACTAAGGGGACGGAGAGAATGAGGCTAATAGAGAGAGAGTGAGGGGAGGGGAGTGTAGAACTAAGAGGACAGAGGGAATAAGAAAAGGAGTTAGTAAAATGGAGTAAGGAGAGTAAGGGAATGAAAAAGAGTGAAGGAGTGAAGGAAGGGAAGAGAGAGGAAGGAAAGTAAAGGAGAAGGTCTGAAAGAAGGTGACTGTGGGAGTATGGCTGAGTTACAGGGAGTGAACGTAATAGAAGAGGAGTGAGAGTAAGGGGATGGAGAAAATGAGACTAACAGAGAGACAATGAGGGAAAGGAAGTGTAGAACTAAGAATACAGAGGGAGTAAGAGAAAGAGTTAGTGTAGTGGAGTAAGGAGAGTAAGAGAAGGGAAAAGAGTGAAGGAGTGAAAGAAGGGAAGAGAGAGGAAGGAAATTAAAGGATAAGGTCTGAAAGAAGGTGAGTGTGGGAGTATGGCTGAGTTATAGGGAGTGAGTGTGACAGAAGAGGAGTGAGAGACTAAGGGGACGAAAAGAATGAGGCTAACAGAGAGAGAATGGAGGAAGGGGAGTGTAGAACTAAGAGGACAGAGGGAGTAAAAGAGGGAGTTAGTGAAGTGGAGTAAGGAAAGTAAGGGAAGGGAAAAGAGTGAAGGAGCAAAAGAAGGGAAGGGACAGGAAGGAAAGTAAAGGAGAAGGTCTGAAAGAAGGTGAGTGTGGGAGTATGGCTGAGTTATAGGGAGTGAGCGTGACAGAAGAGGAGTGAGAAACTAAGGGGATGAAGAGAATGAGACTAACAGAGAGAGAATGAGGGAAGGGGAGTGTAGAACTAAGAGGACAGAGGGAGTAAGAGAAGGAGTTAGTGAAGTGGAGTAAGGAGAGTAAGGGAAGGGAAAAGAGTAAAGGAGCGAAGGAAGGGAAGAGAGAGGAAGGAAATTAAAGGAGAAAGTCTGAAAGAAGGTGAGTTTGGGAGTATGGCTGAGTTATACGGAGTGAGTGTGACAGAAGAGGAGTGAGAGACTAAGGGGACGGAGAGACTAAGGCTAACAGAGAGAGAATGAGGGAAGGGGAGTGTAGAACTAAGAGGACACGGGGAGTAAGACAAGGAGTTAGTAAAGTGGAGTAAGAAGAGTAAGGGAAGGGAAAAGAGTGAAGGAGTGACAGAAGGGAAGAGAGAAGAAGAAAAGTAAAGGAGAAAGTCTGAAAGAAGGTGAGTGTGGGAGTATGGCTGAGTTACAGGCAGTGAGCGTGATAGAAGAGGAGTGAGAGACTAAGAGGACAGAGACAATGGGACTAACAGAGAGAGAATGAGGGAAGGGGAGCGTACAACTAAGAAGATAGAGGGAGTAAGAGAAGGAGTTAGTAAAGTGGACTAAGGAGAGTAAGGAAATGAAAAAGAGTGAAGGAGTGAAAGAAGGGAAGAGAGAGGAAGGAAAGTAAAGGAAAAGATCTGAAAGAAGGTGACTGTGGGAGTATGGCTGAGTTACAGGGAATGAGCATAACAGAAGAGGAGTGAGAGACTAAGGGGATGGAGAAAATGAGACTAACAGAGAGAGAATGAGGGAAAGGAAGTGTAGAACTAAGAGGACAGAGGGAGTAAGAGAAAGAGTTAGTGTAGTGGAGTAAGGAGAGTAAGAGAAGGGAAAAGAGTGAAGGAGTGAAAGAAGGGAAGAGAAAGAAAGGAAAGTAAAGGAGAAGGTCTGAAAGAAGTTGAGTGTGGGAGTATGGCTGAGTTATACGGAGTGAGTGTGACAGAAGAGGAGTGAGAGACTAAGGGGATGGAGAGAATGAGGCTAACAGAGAGAGAATGAGGGAAGGGGGTGTAGAAGTAAGAGGACAGAGGGAGTAAGAGAAGGAGTTAGTGAAGTGGAGTAAGGAGAGTAAGGGAAGGCAAAAGAGTGAAAGAGCGAAAGAAGGGAAGAGAGAGGAAGGAAAGTAAAGGAGAAGGTCTGAAAGAAGGTGAGTGTGGGAGTATGGCTGAGTTATAGGGAGTGAGCGTGACAGAAGAGGAGTGAGAGACTAAGAGGACGGAGAGAATGAGACTAACAGAGAGAGAATGAGGGAAGGGGAGTGTAGAAGTAAGAGGACAGAGGGAGTAAGAGAAGGAGTTAGTGAAGTGGAGTAAGGAGAGTAAGGGAAGGAAAAAGAGTAAAGGAGCGAAGGAAGGGAAGAGAGAGGATGGAAAGTAAAGGAGAAGGTCTGAAAGAAGGTGAGTGTGGGAGTATGGCTGAGCTATAGGGAGTGAGCGTGACAGAAGAGGAGTGAGAGACTAAGAGGATGGAGAGAATGAGACTAACAGAGAGAGAATGAGGGAAGGGGAGTGTAGAAGTAAGAGGACAGAGGGAGTGAGAGAAGGAGTTAGTGAAGTGGAGTAAGGAGAGTAAGGAAAGAGAAAAGAGTAAAGGAGTGAAGAAAGGGAAGAGAGAGGAAGGCAAGTAAAGGAGAAGGTCTGAAAGAAGGTGAGTGTGGGAGTATGGCTGAGTTATAGGGTGTGAGCGTGACAGAAGAGAAGTGAGAGACCAAGGGGACGGAGAGAATGAGGCTAATAGGGAGAGAATGAGGGAAGGGGAGTGTAGAAGTAAGAGGACAGAGGGAGTAAGAGAAGGAGTTAGTGAAGTAGAGTAAGAAGAGTAAGGGAAGGGAAAAGAGTAAAGGAGCCAAGGAAGGGAAGCGAGAGGAAGGAAATTAAAGGAGAAGGTCTGAAAGAAGGTGAGTGTGTGAGTGTGGCTTCTGTCACTGGAGCCTCACAATGATGGCACAGATTATTTCTCAATACAGACCCATATTCTTGTACATAACCAATGAAAATTCTTCCCACACAAATTCAAAACCAAACTGCACATTTTAATTGGTTGTACATTTCAACACTTTGAAACTCACATAATATTCACCCATCCCCCCAGTGCTCATTCACCCTGTTACCATGGTAACTCCCTCCTAACCCACCACACCGTTCAAAAGTTCAGCATAGTATGTTGCAAAAGAATCCAGCAAGGGTGTTTGACCTCTCAATGTACTAGCTAATCATGTGCAATGTTTCTTTCAATGACTTTTTCTCCACCATTAAAATGACTTCTTTCAAGAAACAAAAGCATGCACCCTAATTTTCAGTGGAGAATGTTAGGAAAGCACCAGTCATTTCTTGTTTTTCAAGTGCACTGAATCTCAACCACTTTTTTTCATAACTCCTACTTTCAAACTGCCATTTCATTTCCACAACTCATCTGAATACAAGCACATCTACCTTCAAGATGCCAAAAGTCTGGTGTGTGGGTCATAGCTTTGTCTACTGGAGTGAAAAATTTGCAAGTAACAGAGGTATTTACAACCTTGATTTACCAAATGTGGACATTGTGTGGATTGGACAGAGAGGATTGAGAAGTCACCAATTGATACCATTGATAAAATCCTTTATGCATCTACCACAGCCTGACCTTATAATTGTGCACTGTGGTGGCAATGACCTGGGCACTTTGACTGGGGTAGGTCTGGAAATGCTTTTAAAGGACATCTTTGGGCAATTGATGTCACTTTTTCCAAAAACTGCCTTGGTATTTTCTAATATATGCCAAAGGCAAAAATGAAACTGGTCCAACCAATTTTGTCCACAGATTGAGAAAGCAAGGACCCATGTAAATAAATCTGTTTCTGCTTTCCTCGGAGACTATGGTATGGGTTCCATTTACCACAACAACTTGTGTTACAACATGCAAGGCATCTATAGGAGAGATGGTGTACATTTTACAGATGAGGGGAATAGAGTCTTCCTCTTGAATTTGAGACTCTGCATTGGTACCTACTTGTAGGTACAAAAAACACCCACATAACACAACAGCTCTTTTCAGAGCTACCCTACCTCTAAGCACTCTAAATTATTTTTTTACTATATTTTTTTACACAGTTTTTTCTCGTGGTGCGCTCAGGGTGTGCGTACCGGAGAGCGCACATGAGAATGAACCCAGTGCTTACCCTGCGAAAATTTCAAAAAAATAGTTTTTTTGCCCTTCAGGATCCTTCTAGGCCCCCCTCAGAAAACCTAGGGGGTCAGGGGGTGTCTACCCTGCCCCCTTTTAATCATTCCCCCTTTTTATTTTCACCTCTTGTGTCTCGATTCTACCGAGAGACAAGATGGCGGACTCTCCGGACTGTTTAGAATGTTGACAGACACCCAAGAGCCAATCAGCTTTCCGCTCGCGCACTCCCGTAGCGCGCCGTGTGCGCTCCCCGGTACGCGCACCGGTGAGCGCTCGTAGCAAGCCTATAGATATATATGTGTTTTTGAAGTTAACTTTCATATACACCACTGGAGCAATTTTCACCAAATATAGCAAAGGCACATCTGCGTACCAGTCCCTACAATTTTGCCAAGTTTGGTGTAATTTCGTTCAGCGATTCGGGCTGTAGACTTGTCAGAACGTCCTATGGAAATTAACATGGGGAAAACACGTTTTGGGACCCCCCTTTTTTCTCAGCCCCCACTTCACGAATCCCCCCTAAACTTACAGGGAAGGAGCGAAGCGGAGCTGGACAAACTTTTGGATAATTACACGCAAATTCCTCAACCGGCGCCAGAGTTATTCTCAATAGAATGTTGCGGACTTCCTATGGTAGCTAGGTCCTAACTATAACTACCTACTGGCAACCGCCAGTAGGTAATATATATATATATGTATATATATACAGCCAAAAACCTTCTCCAGTTTAAGAAAAGAAATCCGGGCCACTTGGAAATGCAAAGCGTATTTATTTAATGGCTTTCTCGACGCGTTTCGCAGGTGAAACCTGCTTTTTCAC
Organism: Lissotriton helveticus; assembly: GCF_964261635.1. Lineage (NCBI taxonomy): Eukaryota > Metazoa > Chordata > Amphibia > Caudata > Salamandridae > Lissotriton > Lissotriton helveticus. The sequence goes on along the minus strand of NC_136071.1, from coordinate 639,440,553 downwards.
GAGACAGAAACCAAACACGAAGTGCTCATTATATACAGTCACATGTTGTTCTATTCACATACATGGAAGACAGACTTGTTGGTATATCTACGGGCTGAGTTCGCTACTTTCAGACCTCGTCAGGCAACAAAAGTAAAGGCTGCAAAAAACGTTAAAGTAACATGCAAGATGCAATTTAAATTAAACCAAACTGAAATTGTTTTCTAACCTGAAAATGGATAATTAACATTGCAGGGAATAATTAGATTTCACTTGTGAAATTGTATCAACAGTTATTTGTACGATTGATTGAAGCATATGTAGTACATTCTTAAATATATCAATACCCAATATAGCCCATGTGGGCTTTTCATTTATCGTTGAAGATTAGTACAGTACCACATCATACTTAAAGCTGTCCAAATTCTTGGTCAAATCTCTTTCAATAAAGCCCAAGTGGGCATAAATTGCTCATATTCCCAATTCAGGTGGTCCATTCAAACAGTCTTATGTGATCAGGTGCTCCCAAAGGTCGAACAGATTCCCAATTATGATCACCAACAAACTCTGTAAACCAGAAATTAAAAACATAAAATCAGTGACTGTTTTATATGTGGTAAAGTGATAAAATAAGTGCTTAGTTAAAAAACAGCAGGTATATATACACAGTCAAACTCGCAGGCTAACCCAGATGCACACTAAGTTCCTCATGTAAATTGTGACCGTTCGGTTGGGTCGTCCTGTATTTAATAATCAGTCTCGATTCGAGTCTCCTCATCTCCTTAATACGATCTCCCCCTCTTTCCCTCATGGGAACTGTCTCAAGTACACAGAAGGACAGCATATTTGCATTGCTTTTATGGTGTATCGCAAAGTGTCTCGCGATAGGATATTGTTTATCCCCATTCGTTATCGCCCGCATGTGTTCAAGCACTCTTTTCTTGGCCTGGTGCTTGGAACTGCCAATGTAACATAACTGGCAGGGGCATTTTAGGGCATATACAACATGGTCAGTCAGGCATGTTACATGTTTGGTGATTTTGAATTTGTTTGTGTCTTTAGACAGCTGTATTTCTTTCGTGTTTTTGCTGTTGCGACAGGCTTTACACCTGCCACAAATGTAAAAACCTTGCACCGGGTTTCTCTGCTTCACAGTCTTGGGTAGAAGAGTGGAGCAGAGAAGGTCTTTGAGGGATTTAGGTCTCCTGAAAGTGAGTTGGGGATGTTCCGAGATTTCAGGAGCTAAGTCTTTGTCTAGCTTGAGTATATTCCAGTATTTGTTAAGTGCTTTCCTCACTTCTTTAGAGTCACAATGGTAGTCAGTGATAAATCTACTCATCGCATTCGGGGATGGTTGATTTTCTTTCTTATTTGAATTAAGTAAGCTGGTTCTTTTTCTTTCGTTTACATTAGCCAGGGCACTAGTTATGCATTTGCGTCCATATCCTCGTTCTCTAAACCTTTCGCTCATAAGGGTTGTTTCTCTGTTGTAATCATTTTCATTCGAGCAGTTTCTTTTAGCTCTTAGAAACTCTCCTACTGGAATAGAGTTAATCAAATTTGTGGGGTGACAGCTAGAGGCATGCAACAAGCTGTTGCCCGCTGTACTTTTCCTAAATAGAGTCGTAGTTAAACTATTATCTTTACTTTCAACTCTTACATCTAGGAATTCAATGATTGTGGGATTGATGTGACATGTAAAACTCAGGTTATAGTCATTAGTATTAAGGTCTTTGACAAAATCCAATGCCTCTTGTTGGCTTCCGCTCCAGACAATAAAAATATCGTCTATATAGCGGAGCCAACACACAATTTTAGTGGGATATACTTGGGATTGGTAGACCACTCTCTCTTCCCACAGTCCTAAGTACAGACAGGCGAAGCTGGGCGCAAGACAAGTCCCCATCGCGGTGCCCAGTAGCTGATGGTAAACTGTGTCATTAAAAAGAAAATAATTCTTGGTAAGGCATAAATATGCCATATCAAGAAGCATCTCAGTGTGAAGGAGGTAGGAGATAGACCGTGCTCTAAAGAAATGTCTACATGCTTCGATACCTTGTTGCTGGGGGATGCAGGTGTAAAGGCTATTAACATCTAGGGTCATGAATAGCCAGTTGGGATTCCAGGACATATCATTGATTCTTTGTAGGAAGTGGCCCGAGTCCCTAAGGTACGAGGGTAAATTTTGCACCAAGGGCACCAGAGTTATTCTCAATAGAATGTTGCGGACTTCCTATGGTAGCTAGGTCCTAACTATAACTACCTACTGGCAACCGCCAGTAGGTAATATATATATATATATATATATTACCTACTGGCGGTCGCCAGTAGGTATATATAGTTAGGATTTTTTCTCTATGGGTTTTTTGAAAATTCTATGTCTAATAACTTTGGCGTTTGTGGACGGAATCGGCTGAAATTTTCAGGAAAATGGCACATTTTGTTTCTGAGCAGCCCTTGAAAATTTGGGGGGGGTTCGTCCAGTGGGGGCCGAGAAAAAAGGGGGGTCCCAAAACGTGTTTTTAACATTGAGTTTTCCATAGGGCGGTTGGCCTCACTTTTAGCCCGAACGGCTGAATGGATTTGCACGAAACTTGGCAAAATTGTAGGGACTGGTAGCCCGATGTGCCTTTTGTAGGTCTCAATATATGTGCTCCAGTGGATTTTGAGAAATTAACGTTTAAAAAAAGATATATATCTGTAACAGCGGACCGGTTAGCGCTCTGGTTCGCGGACTTTTCGCGCAACGGAGCTTTGCGAAGCGAAGCTGATTGGTTCTCCGGCGTCTGTAAACATTCCAAACAGTCCGTAGCGGCCGCCATCTTGTCTCTCGGTAGGATCGAGAGACAAGAGGAGGCGAAAGCGAAGGGGCAAATGACCATAAGGGGGAATAGTAGATCCTCGCTGACCCCCTAGGTTTGATGTGGAGGTTTTAAAAGGGCCCCGCGGGGCAAAAAAAAATAATAATAATAATAATCGAACGGCTGAATGGATTTGCACGAAACTTGGTAAAATATTAGGGACTGGTAGCCCGATGTGCCTTTGCTAGGTCTCAATATATGTGCTCCAGTGGATTTTGAGAAATTAACGTTCAAAAAAAGATATATATCTGTAACAGCGCTCCGCTTCGCGTACTTTTCGCGTTACGGAGCTTTGCGAAGCTGATTGGTTCTCCGGCGTCTGTCAACATTCCAAACAGTCCGTAGCGGCCGCCATCTTGTCTCTCGGTAGGATTGAGAGACAAGAGGAGGCCAAAGCGAAGGGGGAAATGACCATAAGGGGGCATAGTATATCCTTCCTGACCTCTTAGGTTTGATGTACCATTTTGCCAAGTTTGGTGTAATTCCGTTCAGCCATTCAGGCTGTAGACGTATGTAAATGTCCTATGGAAAATTGCATGGGGAAAACACATTTGAAAGTGTTGAAATTTAGAACCAATTAAAATGTTACTTTGGTTTTGTATTTGTGTGTGATGAAAGTTAATTGGTTATGTATATATGTCAAATGAGAGGAAACCACAGCCATTTTGTGATACTACTGTCTGAGGTACATTTGTGAGGAATTTTTGGTGGTGAATTTCTGGTGTTTGATTTACACAGTACTAACACTTCTGCTACTTTTAAAAAGGTGAGTTGTTAATTTGTAAGGGGAACTATGTTGTACACTTGAAGATAATTTGAAAAATGTTTTCTGTTATTTATTTGCAGTCCTTCTGTTATACTAAATAGTTGATGAAGTTAGTTTTATATTATGTATTACTAAAAACGATAAATGAAAGTGATTATTTTTTTCTGCAATTTACAGCAAGCAATTTCAAAATAAAATGGCTCACAATGAAGAGACCGTGGCAATTTCTTTTGAATTGTCCACTACATTGATTGAAATTGAGAGCACCAATAATGAAATATTGTCACAAGGAGGACATGACTTGTATGATTCCATTAGATTGATTGAAATGGACAGCACCAAGAATGAAATATTGTCACAAGGAGATGACTTGAATGATTCCACTACATTGATTGAAATTGAGAGCACCAATAATGAAATATTGTCACAAGGAGGAGATGGCTTGTATGATTCCATTAGATTGATTGAAATGGACAGCACCAATAATGAAATATTGTCACAAGGAGGAGATGACTTGAATGATTCCACTACATTGATTGAAATTGAGAGCACCAATAATGAAATATTGTCACGAGGAGATGACTTGAATGATTCCACTACATTGATTGAAATGGACAGCACCAATAATGAAATATTGTCAGAAGGAGGAGATGACTTGAATGATTTTTTTGATCAATCTCTTGATGGCGAATTTATCGAGTGTTTGGAGACCATAGAGTTACAAGAATCATCATTGCAGACTTTTAATGAGGAGATTCCAGATGAGATGATTGAAGAGGAAATTACTGATGAGGACATGTTACTAGTTGTTTCAAATTTAGAAAATTCTGAAGAATAAATTTATATTTAGAAATCAAAAATTGTTTGAGACATTATTTATTTTTATTTTTAATTTATGAGGTTGTAGCGAAGTGATTGTAGTATAAAATGAGACTTATAGTATAGAGTGCAACATTTTTATGTTACATGGTAAGTTTACTCATATTTACTTCCCTTCTGCCACTATATTATCTCCAATGTGTATTTGACATGTCTTCTTCATCTCCGGCCTCCTTTCTCTCACTGTGTGTCTCCGATGCATCTTATCGCTGGTATTTTGTGTAATTACAGAAGAGAGTAAAATAAAATAGTTCGGAACGTGAAAAGGGGGCAAAGTAGAGTACTCCTCACCCCCTAGGCCTTTTTAGGCGGTCCCAAAAGGATCAGTTTCTGCTTTCCTGAGAGATTATGGTATGAGTTCCATATACCACAATAACTTGCATTACAACATGCAAGATATCTATCTCCTATTACCAACTTTTGGAGATATTCGCGCTAAGCGCGAATATCTCCAAAAAGTAACACCTGCCCTGAGCAGTTCTTAGCCATGTTATCCAATGGGAGGTGGATAACATGGCTAAGAGTATTAGCTCGGTAATGCATGAATATCGCTGAGTTTTTAGCGATATTCATGCATTGCGGCCGTTTATTATCGCATTTGCGATAAACCTTGATAATAGTAAGGTTTATCTTCGATAATTTCTGACGATGCTTAGTGGTAAAAAATTGGTTGGTAAGCATCGTTAGCGATAAATATCGCTTAACTTTGGTAATATGCCCCAACGTCTGTTAACGTTCGATTCGAAGGAAATGAGGAAGTGTTGAAAAACATTGTCTGCGCCATCTTGCCTTTTTTGAAATGCCACACTTTTGTCGTGCACGGCAGCCATTTTAGATGTCTTGACCAGACCCACTCTCTGCACGCTGTCGATTCGTAGCATGGCTCCTCACCCTCGCAAGCATCTTCCCCAGGCACTGGTCACCCCCGCTCTCTGTCTTATGCATGGGCAATAAACCTCCCCCCATCTGCGCTGCTCTTCCCTGAGAATCACACTGTGCCCGCCCGACACCTCCATTTCGCCCTATTCACTACCGCACCCTGTGACACTCCTCTTCCTCTGTGTCCGATTGTCCAGGCTATCAGCTAGCCCTGCAGATGTAGTTTATGGCCCCAGCTGTAAAGAATCACCCCTCTTCAAAGGAGTTATAGTAGATCAAGGCCCACACCCGATGAGATCCGTCACACCACACGTGTTCCTACTATCTGAAAACTATCCTGTATTGTGATTGGGGAGGGGACCGAGCCTGAAGCGGAAGATTCCAGGAATGACTCTTTGTACATCAAAGTTTTTACAATTATGTGTCACATAAAAAATATATAGCACTCCAACAAAGTAGTAGGAATATAAAACTTTAATAACATATAAATATATACAACAAAACAAAAACAGTAAAAACATTTAAACAACGAAGAGACCGTGGCAATTTCTTTTGAATTATCGAATAGATTTATTGAAATTGACAGCACCAATAATGAAATATTCTTGTCAGTAGCGGTCTGTTGTGCGAATAGTTCCAAGGCAGCAGAACGCGCTGAAATCTGGATGTCACGAAGGTGATGTCTAGCAAGTTGCCGCCCAGCAAATAACGGCGTGGGGCGCCGCGGGGGTGAGTGAGTCCAGTAGGCACCACAGCTATTCTTACCGGCATTGCAGAATTACTGCTGGGGACAATGCCTGTGCTGGAGCAGGGTCACAGCAGAAACAAAAAGGATTCTGTTGAAGATGTTGTTGGTTTTCAATTTGAAAACAGTTCTGGTGTCAACTGCTATGCTAATGTAGTGGTTAATGTTTTGTTTTCTCTAGAAAATGTAAAAGAGGGGGAGGCAGTCCAAAGTTCCGTTAAAAGGGCAAAGGAAAGGATCGGTGGTTTGAACTATCAGTCAAAAAGGGGAGGGGGTGCAACAATTTTTCCTACCGGGTCACACTGTGCTTTCACCGGAAGTGAGGTCTGCAGGATTCTAGTAATTCAAAGTGAGGCTGGCGCCGACGTCCCGCGGATACAGTTTTGTCACTCCACGGGTGATCATGGCAGTCATTCCCCATCGGGGGTCGGAGACTCCCGCGGCTCCTCTAGAATCTTCAAGGTCGTGGAGGACTACGGTGGTGGAGTCAACCAGTGACCGGGCCATTTCTTTATGCTGGGCCCGCTCTTGCCAGGTCGACCGCCATTTTGAGAGTTCGGTAGCTACTGGCGATCGCGGGGTCAAATGAGCGGACGGGCTCCACCCTGCCGGGCGAGACGTTGCAGCATGGCCACAGTGGAAGAACTCTTTTCCGGGCGCCTGGACCGCTGAGGGTGCAGCTGGGAAGCCTCCACCTGGGGAGGCGGGAGAGGCCTGTTCGCACCGTCTCTCCCTCCCAGTGCACCCCACGGCGTCTCGCTTGAGATTTGTTATGGCCGGACCAGGCGATGAGGACGAGGGGGGGGGGGTCGGAGGCATGTGCAAGACATCCCCCCCCAGGGTTGTTGCAGCAATTATACAAGAAAGAAGAAGTGTCCCGTCCGTCTTCGGGCCGGGCTTCCGGTAGATGTCGGCCGGACGCCCCTGGCTCTGGCCCCATGAACGGGTTTCTTGGTTTATCGGCTGCAGCCGGATTCCGTCGGCCTCGGCCCCCCGACCGTTGGTGGCCGGACCGGAAGAGCATGTGGCGGGACTACCTGCAACTCTCAAGGGCCACCGCGGCCGGACTGGGAGAGAGAGGGGAGGGTCGAGGAGACATTCCCCCCCCCTGCAACTGTTCAGCGTTGTAAAGGCAATCCCCTGGCCGGGTCCCGTTGGTCTCGGCCTCTCCTCCGGCTACACCCTACGTTAGGATCTCCTGGCCGAGGCGTGGCAGCAGGACCTGCCTTATATGGGCTGCTCCCGGCTGGGCGTAGCCGGAACCCTGCCCCACCTTGGAAGTTTCCAGAGTGGGGGCGGATGTTCTACTGACTTGCATTTTCCCTAGTCTATCGATTTTTTTGGCGTGGCAGGCGGTGGGACAGCGAGGGGTGATTTGGTTTCTCTTACTGTTTTTCTGGTCTCTCACCACTGGCATATTTTAACGTTTTCTTGTTTCTAGGACATTAATAGGTTTTATCATTACGTTATGTTATCGTTTCTTTGTTCGTTGTTTAATAAAAGTTCATGTTCATCAGTGGCCTACTGATTTTCGTTTTCCTATTCTTTTCTTTCCAGGTTGTTTCATGCTAAAGTTTCTGTTAACAGGATACAGTGATCACTTCGTTATTATTGCATATGTCCTTTTCACTAGGGGTGCTCTCTGGTCGGGCCAGATGACGTATGTCTAGTAAATGGTCCGGGTGAAACAGGTGCATCAATCAGTGGGGAGTAGATAGGCATGACAGATTACAACGGGGGAGAAAGGTCCGCATTACGTACCCTTTCACTACTTGCAAAGATTTTCCTACGTTTATTTGCAAACAGGGAATACCTCCAAAAAGAACTAATTCCCAAACAGTCAATGTTCGGACAATCAATCAATCAATGAGGAATGAAATAGGTACGACGTGTTAAAGGCTTGCGTTACCTACCCTTCACTATCTGCAAAGGGAGAGAGAATATTCCTATTCTTCCTCGTTTGCAGGTAGAGAAGATCCTTAAGAGAATTAACATCGAACAATTCAATGCTCGATTGAAACAATCAACAAGGGGTACTGTGAACACAAATGAACGCCGCTTATGTACATACGCATTGCTATTTTCAACAGGTTGTTCCTAATGTTTCTATTTTAGCGAGGTCAAAAAGAGATCCCATTAGTGGCCTACTGATTTTGCTCGATTCCTTTTGTTTTTTTACACGATTTTTCGCTATCTGCAAAGACTAAACAGAGTATTGCGACTCTGTGCTTGTTTGTAAATAGAGAATGAACCAAAGAGAACAATCAATCAAATGGAGAGAGAAGCAGGCACGACGGATTACAAAGGGGGCAAAGGGCTGCGTTAACTACCCTTCACTATCTGCAAAGAGAGAGTACTCCTAATAGAAATGAGGGGTGGGGGGCAGCATTCAAAGCAGATCAGTGTGCATAAACACGAAAATGTTTTTACTTACCACGTACTTGACATTCGACAGCTTATGATATTTGCTATTAAAAAACCATTGAAATTCACTGAAAAAACCATAGGTTATAGACCATATATAGTTAGGAATTAGCATTTACAAAACCTTGAAAATTCACTGAAAAAACCATAGGTTATAGACCATATATAGTTAGGAATTAGCATTTAAAAAACCTTATTTTACTCACACAAAACCATTGAAATTCCATATATAGTTAGTTGCACTAACTATATATGGCGCACCCGCAATCCACTGCTGATCATGTCACATATTACATCATTCATGACATGGTCAGTGACATCACTGATGACATCACTGATGACATCTCAAATGACATCACTGATGACATCACTGATGACATCTCATTTGACATCATTCTTGTGCTAATACGATAAACCTCTTCAGACTCTAATATAACCTTAGATACACTCAGTGTATACAGACACTCACACACTGCCACTCATCCATGGAGTTACTCACACACCCAGTCAGTCATGCAAAGAAACAATCTCACCTCCATTTCTTCAACTATACAGTTAAACACACCTTACTTATTGAAACATATACTAACACATATTTACTCTCTTATACAATCCCTGATACAAGTTCACAATGATCGATACAACCACTCACTCATTCAGTGGCTCTCATGCACAGTTATTTATATATGCCAACTCTCACATGTACTGTGTTTTACATATGTACTTACTATGACATGTAGCATTGAGATATCCATTCACTCATCAATACACTCATGCACACAGTCAACTGCCCATGTAGCTGTTTCCACATGCACTCTTGAACTCATACACCTAGTGAATAAACTGCTCACACATCTATGCATAGAGTCTCACACCTTCCAGCCACCCCCACACAAACTCAATCTCCCATAGAAATACTTGGGCAACCAATTAATAACACATATAGCCTCTCGTATAGCTAATGATCAACACATGCAGCAGTTTACAGAACAACAGACATAATGATGCACAAATTAAGACAGTTTAGTCACTAACCCATGCATTCAGTGAGACACATTTAATCACTCACTCATACAGTCAGTCATGCACCTACTAAATCCTTCATCCAGACACTTATACATCCACTCAAGACATATTTTAACTTTACAGAAAAATACAGTCACTGGATGTTGTCATCAGTGATGTCATCAGTGATGTCATTTGAGATGTCATCAGTGATGTCATCAGTGATGTCACTGACCATGTCATGAATGATGTAATATGTGACATGATCAGCAGTGGATTGCGGGTGCGCCATATATAGTTAGTGCAACTAACTATATATGGAATTTCAATGGTTTTGTGTGAGTAAAATAAGGTTTTTTAAATGCTAATTCCTAACTATATATGGTCTATAACCTATGGTTTTTTCAGTGAATATATATATATATATATATATATATATATATATATATATATATATATATATATATATATATATTCACTGAAAAAACCCATAGGTTTCAGGCCTTATATAGTTAGGAATTAGCATTTAAAAAACATTTAAAATTCACTCAAAAAACTATAAGTTTTAGGGGTGTTATAGTTAGCTGGACATTTCACTCATACAAAACCATTGAAATTGCTCCCATATAGTTAGTTGTACTAACTATATTTCGCGCACCCGCAATCCACTGCTGATGATGTCACATATTGCATCATTCATGACATGGTCAGTGACATCACTGATGACATCTCAAATGACATCACTGATGACATCACTGATGACCTCATCCAGTGAATGTGGTTTGCTTCAGTATTTAAATATGCATTATATATATAGCAATTTGCATTGAAGAATGAGTGGATATATAAAAATAAATATTTGGATGGAGGATTTAGTAGCAGTGTAATTGACTGTTTACTTGACCAATTTATAGTGTCTCACTAGATATAGTGGACTAAACTGTTTGAATATCTGTATCACTTTGTCAGTTGTTGTGTAAACTGGTTCTCCAGTTGGTTACTAGCTATGTGAAAGTCTATATTAGTTATTGATTAGTTAACTGAGTATTTGTATGGGAGAGTGAATGTGTGTGTGGTTCGGTGGGGGGGGGTGTGACTGCCCAAAGATGTGTGAATAGTTGATTCGCTAGATATATGAAGTTAAAACTACATGTTCTAACAGTTGTTTGGGTCAGTGAATATCTTTATGGGTGTGGTGATGAGCAAATATATTTCTCAATGGTACATGTCCAACAAACTAGAAAAATAAAAGGCAGTGAATGTGTCAGTTGTTGTATATAAATAAGTATACATAAGACTCAATGATTGTGTGAGTGACTGTATGGATAACTTTATACTTGTAATAATGATTTTATAATTCACTAAGTATGACTTACTATCTAAATGAATAGATGAAGTTGTGTTTGTATAAGTGTGTAGCTAAGTAAATATGTAAGTATGATCCATTGTTTGCATAAGTGAGTATGATGACTTCATATGTGAATAGGATGTGTGCTGGTGTGTAATGTCGATTTAGGTCTATAAGTATTTTTGATAGTGTTCTATTGTTCATTGACAGCATGTATGAGTGAATCTACAGGTATGTGATTAGATGTGTGTATACATCTATGAATCACTGAGAGGGTTTTTAGATACTTGTATTGCTGTAACAATGGATTCAAATATGATACTCTGTATTTTACAAAGAGTGATGAAAGATTTTACTAGTGTATGAAAAGGTGTATGTGACTGTCACGTGGATGATGTCATCAGTGATGTCATCAGTAATGTCATTTGAGATGTCATCAGTGATGTCACTGACCATGTCATGAATGATGTAATATGTGACATCATCAGCAGTGGATTGCGGGTGCGCGAAATATAGTTAGTACAACTAACTATATAGGAGCAATTTCAATGGTTTTGTATGAGTGAAATGTCCAGCTAACTATAACACCCCTCAAACTTATAGTTTTTTGAGTAAATTTTAAAGTTTTTTTAAATGCTAATTCCTAACTATATAAGGCCTGAAACCTATGGGTTCTTCAGTGAATTTCAAAGGTTTTTTAAATGCTAATTCCTAACTATATAAGGCCTAAAACCTATGTTTTTTTCAGTGAATTTGCAAGGTTTTTTAAATGCTAATTCCTAACTATATAAGGCCTGAAACCTATGTTTCTTTCAGTGACTTTCAAAGGTTTTTTTAATGCTAATTCCTTACTATATAAGACCTGAAAGCCCACCAGGAAGCTCCAGTATGCGCCAGGGGACTGCATTGCAGAGAGGTGTAATGAAGCCACGCCCCTTTTTACACCTCTCTGCAACGCAGCCCCCGTGCATGTTTGAAGAGGGGGAACTAATTCCCCTTGCATACTGGGGGCCCCTGGGGGCCAACTAGTCCACCTGGAACCTCCAGTATGCGCCAGGGGGCTGCATTGCTGAGGTGTAATGAGGCTATGTCCCTTGTTACACCTCTCTGCAATGCAGCCCCCTGGCGCGTTTGCAGAGGGGGAACTAATTCCCCTTGCATACTGGGGGTCCCTGGGGGCCAACTAGCCCACCAGGAGCCTCCAGTATGCGCCAGGGGGCTGCATTGCAGAGAGGTGTAATGAGGCCACACCCTTTTTTACACCTCTCTGCAACGCAGCCCCCGTGCATGTTTGAAGAGGGGGAACTAATTCCCCTTGCATACTGGGGGTCCCTGGGGGCCAACTAGCCCACCTGGAACCTCCAGTATGCGCCAGGGGGCTGCATTGCACAGAGGTGTAATGAGGCTATGCCCCTTTTTACACCTCTCTGCAACGCAGGCCACTGGCGCATTTGCAGAGGGGGGACTAATTCCCCTTGCATACTGGGGGTCCCTGGGTCATATCTGCCCAAACGCCGATATTCCAAACGATTGAAAATGACTTTTCTTGAGAAACATTTGGATTTGGATTATCATGTCCTATACTTTGGAATTTGTGAAAGACTGACTTTGAGGATGCTATAAATTACTCAAGTCTGCCCGAATTGTGTGGGTAAAATTGATACCTAGTCACTTTGAATAAGAATGTACTTACGTCTAACATTTGGAAGAAATATCTAGTTATATGACAACAGGATACCGACATAACTTGAAGGAAATAAGAACGCCCTGAAGAAGTTCTGTTGTACAGAACGAAACGCGTCGGCTGGCTGTGGTACATAAACTTAAGGAAAGTAAAAGCATTTGAATCTACACCAAGATTCAGCGCTTCAATAAGGACTCTAAGTGATATGATTTGATTGGACTTATTGTGCAAGTGGTGCTGTGCCAAACATTGGAATATTCTCCACTACTCTCTACTACTTACTCTCTACTACTCCACTACTCTCTACTACTCACTCTCTACTACTCATTCTCTACTACCCTACTACTCTCTACTACTCTCTCTCTACTACTCACTCCCTACTACTCACTATCTACTACTCTCTACTACTCACTCTCTACTACTCTCTACTCTCTACTACTCACTCTCTACTACTCTCTCTCTACTACTCACTCTTTACTACTCACTCTCTACTACTCTCTACTACTCACTCTCTACTTCTCACTCTCTCCTACTCTCTACTACTCACTCTCTACTACTCTCTCTCTACTACTCACTCTCTACTACTCACTCTACTACTCACTCTCTACTACTCTCTATTACTCACTCTCTACTACTCTCTCTCTACTACTCTCTACTACTCACTCTACTACTCACTCTCTACTACTCTCTACTATTCTCTCTCTCTGCTACTCACTCTCTACTACTCTCTACTACTCACTCTCTACTACTCACTCTCTACTACTCTCTACTATTCACTCTTTACTACTCTCTACTACTCACTCTCTACTGCTCTCTACTACTCACTCTACTACTTACTCTCTACTACTCACTCTCTACTACTCACTCTCTACTACTCTCTACTACGCACTCTACTATTCACTCTACTACTCTCTACTACTCACTCTCTGCTACTCTCTCAACTGCTCTCTACTACTCTCTACTACTCACTCTCTACTCTCTATTACTCACTCTCTACTCTCTACCTCTCTACCTCTCTCTACTTCTCTCTCTACTAGTCTCTACCTCTCTACCTCTACCTCTCTACCTCTACACCTCTACCTCTACACCTCTACCTCTCTACCTCTCTCTACACACACACATATACACATATATATATATGCATATATATGCATATGCATTTATATATGTATGTACATATATATATATATACATACATATATAAACATATATAATCTGCATATCTATATACATACAAATATAAATGCATCCATACATATACATATATGCATACATATGCATGTTATTTACATGAAAGTTTTAAAAACACTAATAAAAGCAAAGCTAAAAAGCCACCTCATTACAAACAGAATCGCTTTAACTTAAACGAGGGCGAGATCTATTGCATTTTCAATGCTTGTTTATTTTGGTTCCATCAAGAAGGCATTGAGATGTGTCACACATTTGCCATGAATTCTAAATGTTAGCACTCTAGTTGCTCATTAGATCACTGTAGTAAAGCTACTGCTCACCAGGGAAGTCTGCTGCTGGTATTCAAAGTGCATGTTGCAGTCTGCATGTCAGATTTTTTTTAATGAAATAGAAGAGGATTTGAGAAGTCACTCAAAATGTGCCCTAATTTTTCTTTCTGAAGCACTAATCATACTTTCTATGACAAAATGAACCCCCTCATTTTGTTCCTTTTTAAATTAAATGTTTTCAGACTTACCACTTCATTCCAATCAAGATGGCTTCTGGTGTGCCATACTTTTGTCATAAGTAAGACTGTTAGCGCTCTAGTTGTTCTTTAGAACACTCTGGGACATTCTGTCATTGGGCTATACTTGGGCTACATCTGGGTGATATTTGGGCTACATTTGGGCTCTTTTGTCTCTAGTGGCCATCTTGGGAGACTGCATGTCAGAATGTTTTAATGAAATAGAAGAGGATTTGAGAAGTCACTCAAAATGTGCCCTAATTTTTCTTTCTGCAGCACTAATCATACTTTCTATGGCAAAATATACCCCCTCATTTTGTTCCTTTTTAAACTAAATGTTTTAAGAGTTACCACTTTATTCCAATCAAGAAGGCTTCAGGTGTGCCATACCTTTGTAATAAGTAGGACTGTTAGCGCTCTAGTTGTCCTTTAGAACACTCTAGGAGGCTGCAGTAGAACACGAAGGAATCAACTGACAGTCTCTGTCCTTGTTGGATGTACATGTTTTACTGAGAATGTCAGACTTCATTCTTGCATGACTGAGAAAGATAATGTGAATTTACAGAAAATATGCTTTCAGTTTAACTTATAGATCCCCTTCCAAACCACTGTGGGAAAATCATGAGATAATAGTTTTCTTTCAAACATGATTCATGATATCCCAGCAGAAGGCTTTTTCACATGGTAAAATCACCTTAGAACACACCGCAATTCCTAAAATGAGTATGGTACCATCAACAAATGATTTATTATGTAACTAAAGTCCTAAAACCCTCTATTAACTACAATGCTTTTAATGAGGTGCTATCATGTATATTGGTCCCAAGATGGCTGCCAACACTTCTTGGATGAAGTGCTGACAGCCAATCAGATCTCGCGCATACCCCGTGATTTTTCCCCAAAAAATTGGGGGGGCCTGGGGGGTCCTTGTGGGACCCCCTGAGCAGGCCTAGGGGGTCAGGGTGCTTCTACCCTGCCACTTTTTGAGTTCTACACGTTTGTTTTTCTGCTTTCCTGTGCCTCAGCCTACCGAGGTACAAGATGGCTGCCCACAATTTCTATTTTGGAGTGTTGACAGACATTGGTAGCCAATCAGAATGCAGCTCGTACTCGGGAAGGTACAGAGTACAGTAAGCTTACAGTAAGCTTACAGTAAGCTTATATAGATATATATGTGTTTTTGAAGTTAATTTTCATAAAAACCACTGGAGCAATTTTCACCAAATATAGAAAAGGCACTTCTGCGTACCAGTCCCTACAATTTTGCAAAGTTTGGTGTAATTCCATTCAGCGGTTCAGACTGTAGCCGTGTCTGAACGTCCTATGGAAATTAACATGGGGAAAACACGTTTTGGGACCCCCCTTTTTTCTCGGTCCCCGCTTGACGAATCCCCCCAAACCTTTCAGGGAAGGAGCAGAACTGAGCTGGCCAAAATTTTAGAAAATTTCAAGCACTTTCCTCAATCGACGCCAAAGTTATTCCCAATAGAATGTTGTGGGTTTCCTATGGAAACTAGGTCCTAACTATATATACCTACTGGCTATCGTCAGTAGGTAATATATATATACAAATCCAACCCAGGGGAGGGCTAATGGCTTGAAACGCGTTTGGCAAATTGCATGGGAAGTTGGAGGCTGAATGCTGGCTGCCGCTGCCGCAGGCTCATGTGCGGATTCCCCACCACGTGTGACATCTCAATTGGGGACACCCTTGGTTTTGTTTGTATAGCGGCTGGTCCGGCCACAGAGATGGCCCGCCGCCCAAACAGCGGATTCTTTGTGCTCGCAACCACGAGTGCTCACAGAAGTGGAGGGGGTCTGACCTGCGGGTTACATTGGTGAGCAGGCAGCGTTCTTTCTTGAACTTTCAACCACTGGGGAGAACATTTTAAACAATACATATCCCATTGGTGAGTTATTGGGACGGAGGCAGCAAGATCCACTTGGGCTTAAATGGAACTGCGGTCATCACAGGTATACGGACTACTTTGACCAGAATTCCTTGCCTGATGACGCGGGATTGTGTTAATTAAATAAAGGTGTTCCGAAATTCTAGCTGCCTCTGTCATGTTGATGCAAGCCAGTGATCAAGGGCTAATGGCTTGAAACGCGTTTGGCAAATTGCATGGGAAGTTGAATGCTGGGTGCCGCTGCCACAGGTTCGTGTGCGGATTCCCCACCACGGGGGATATCTCTATTGGGGGACACCCTTGGTTTTGTATATATATATATATATATATATATATATATATATATATATATATATATATATATATATATATATATATATATATATATTACCTACTGGCGGTCGCCAGTAGGTATATATAGTTAGGATTTTTTCTCTATGGGATTTTTGAAAATTCTATGTCTAATAACTTTGGCGTTTGTGGACGGAATTGGCTGAAATTTTCAGGAAAATGGCACTTTTTGTTTCTGAGCAGCCCTTGAAAATTTGGGGGGGGTTCGTCAAGGGGGGGCCGAGAAAAAAGGGGGGTCCCAAAACGTGTTTTTAACATTGAGTTTTCCATAGGGCGGTTGGCCTCACTTTTAGCCCGAACGGCTGAATGGATTTGCACGAAACTTGGCAAAATTGTAGGGACTGGTAGCCCGATATGCCTTTTGTAGGTCTCAATATATGTGCTCCAGTGGATTTTGAGAAATTAACGTTCAAAAAAAGATATATATCTGTAACAGCGGACCGGGCAGCGCTCCGGTTCGCGGACTTTTCGCGTTACGGAGCTTTGTGAAGCGAAGCTGATTGGTTCTCTGGCGTCTGTAAACATTCCAAACAGTCCGTAGCGGCCGCCATCTTGTCTCTCGGTAGGATCGAGAGACAAGAGGAGGCCAAAGCGAAGGGGCAAATGACCATAAAGGGGCATAGTAGATCCTCCCTGACCCCCTATGTTTGATGTGGAGGTTTTAAAAGGGCCCCGCGGGGCAAAAAAAAATAAAAATAATAATAATCGAACGGCTGAATGGATTTGCACGAAACTTGGGGAAATTGTAGGTACTGGTAGCCCGATGTGCCTTTGCTAGGTCTCAATATATGTGCTCCAGTGGATTTTGAGAAATTAACGTTCAAAAAAAGATATATATCTGTAACAGCGCTCCGGTTCGCGGACTTTTCGCGTTACGGAGCTTTGTGAAGCGAAGCTGATTGGTTCTCCGGCGTCTGTAAACATTCCAAACAGTCCGTAGCGGCCGCCATCTTGTCTCTCGGTAGGATCGAGAGACCAGAGGAGGCCAAAGAGAAGGGGCAAATGACCATAAGGGGGCATAGTAGATCCTCCCTGACCCCCTAGGTTTGATGTGGAGGCTTTAAAAGGGCCTCGCAGGGCAAAAAAAAAATATATCGTTTTTTTAGTTCTTTTGCGTGGGGAGCGCCCGGTTCGCGAACCGGGAAGCGTTCTGGGGAGCGTACTTTCTTGAAAATTAGTGAAAAAAGTTAGAGTAAAATAATAATTGTGAGTGATCAGATGTAGGGTAGCTCTGAGAAGAGCTTTTGGGTTTATGGTACATTTAGGTACTTATAAGTAGGTACCAATGCACAGTCTTAAATTCAGAATGAAAATTCTGTTGCCCTCATCTGAGAAGTGAACTCCATCTCCTCTGTAGATATCTTGCATGTAGTAACGCAAGTTATTGTTGTACAGGGAGCCCATTCCATGGTCTCTCATGTAAGCTGAAACAGATTTGTTTACATGCTTCCTCGACTTCTCAATTTGTGGACAAAATTGGTTCGACCACCTCCATTTCTGTCTTTGGCATATATTTGAATATACCAAGGCAGTCTGAGGAAAAAGTGCCATCAATTGCTCAAAGGTGTCCTTTAAAAGCATTTCCAGACCTACCCCAGTCAAAGTGCCCAAGTCATTACCTCCACAGTGCACAATTAACAGGTCAGGTTTTGGCAAATGCATAAAGGTTTTCACCAATGGTATCAATTGGTGACATTTTAATCCTCTGTGGCCAAACCACTTAATTTCCACATCTTGTAAATTGAGGTTAGGTAAATTCCTGTTTTCAGCGTACCTCTGAGCCCAATAGATGTAACTATGTCCAACAATCCAGACAGAAAACATGGCGAGAGAAGGTTCTGCTGCAGTCAGATGAAGTGTGGCAATGAAATGGCAGTTGAAAAAATAAGAGTTTAAAGTGAAAAAAACTGTGGAGTTTCTGTGTTAATGAAGCAGTAACAGTGATTGGTGGATTTTGAGTGCTGAAAACAGAAAGTTAGGGTGCATGGATGAGTTCGTTGAAAGATGTATTTTGAGTGGCGAAGAAAAAATCATTAAATGGAAGAATGCACTGGATATGCAGGTGCACTGAGAGTTCAGAGTTCAATTGCAACATTGTTGTGTGAACTTGCAAACACTAGAGGTCTTGCAAGAGGTGGTTGCTATGCAAAAAAGCAGAGAGGGCAGAGGGGGGAAGGGTTTTGATTTGAAAAAAAGTGAGGGAAGAGTTTTGATTGGGTGACATGAGAGATATGTGTGAAGAATTACAGCATTTCTGTGCTTTTGATAGCTGCAGACTCTGGAGTGCATACCTTTTGCTCTGCTGAAGACAAATTGGTGTGTTTCTGAGACTGTTTTGAAACTCAAAGTATTTGCTAAGGTGAGAAAAGATTTCTTTAATTTAGATAGAAAATAGTGTGCTTTAAGGAGAAAATTATGAAGAAAGTTGTGTTTTTCAAATGTTGCTTTGTCTCAAGTGTTTTACAAATAGATTTTGTTTCTTTGAGAAATTGTAATTGGAGAAAATGTGAAGTATTAGTACTGACAGGGTTTTTATGTGCATAGGAGCTGTGGAGTGTTTTCAAATTATGATTTGTAAATCGTTTTTGAGGAAAAGGAATGGTTTTAATACTTATGACAAGGACATAATGGTGTATGCTTCTTTATAAGGCAATTGAGTGTCTCTGATGTTATTTTTCCCATTTTAATGTAAGACGTTTCCCTGTGGAGCAAATTGCTTGTAAATATGCTCCCACCTGTGCATGGCAAATTTAGATTTTGAATGTTTGCGTTACATAGGCATGTTAAAGGTGACCGAAACATGCTGCAAAGGCAATCAAAAAACGCTTTCATGTGTCTTAAGGACATTTTAAGTCATTTCCCCATGTGGAGTGTTTTCAAATTATGAGTTGAAAATCGTTTTTGAGGTAAAGGAATGTTTTCAAAATTTATGTGCGCCATATGCCCCCAAATTTCTTTTTCAGGGGTGCAGCAGGGTGTTCTTGAGACACCCCTGCACCCTCGGAAAAATTCGTAATTTGCGATGAGGTAATTGCTAATCGCAAATTGCACCTTCATTCGTATGGGCCTCCTGCTCCATGGAAATGAATGGGTAATTTGTAATTAGCAAATAGCTCATCGCAAACTAGGAATGGTAAAGAATCGCTATTTATTCCTTAAAGTTCGCTATTTAGGAAATGCAAAAAACTTTGATGATACATATGGCGGTTCATCTCTAACAAGATAAGAAGCATAGGGATAGATTTATGATGACTGGCGCATCACCAGGGATGTGTTAGTCATCCTGTGCCGCTGTTCCGCCACCTATGGTGTGCTGCATTTACAATGCGGCGCATCATGGGGCAAAAACAGCACAGATGCGTGACGTATCTGTGCCGTAAAGGTGGCGCATTGCTGGAGTTGTATCGCAAGTGTGATGAAGCTCCAGCAAGGCTCAGGGGTGCCCCTGTCGCAGGGTTTCTGTTCTCACACAGAACTGTGCACAGAGGATTGGAACCTCGGCGAATTAGGGTGTTCCAAAACTCACCTTAGTAATCAAAAACCCCTTAGCAAGCTAGGTACAGTGTCACATTGGATATAACAAACTCTCAATGTTTAGACAATCCAGAATATGAACTTATAGTACCTCAGGATACGTGGAACTCATGAACACTCGGTCGTTATATATTTCTTAGAAACCAGAACATGGAGTTAAGAAGAACACATGTGTATTTGAAATGTATATTTACTAATGCCGTCTTCTCAGGCGTAGTATCTTAGATAATACAAGTACACATATTATCAGTAGCAAAATTACCAGCATAGTTACTAGTACATAAAAAGCGAATGGTGACAGTATGTTAACATGCTGTAAATGAATAAGAGTTAGCAACACTTATAAGCAGCCGCGGGCCGTGGAGGGAGTTACGGTGGGGCAGGGAGGCGGGGAGGGGGAGGGGCAGGGTGGAGAGGGCTCCACCCTGCCCCTCCCCCTCCCCACCTCCCTGCCCCACCGTAACTCCCTCCACGGCCCGCGGCTGCTTATATCTCACCCTCCCTAATACACATATTATATTATTTGCTAAGAAGGTCTCTTTGTGTTGCTTTAGGGCGTGCCCATACTTTAGTGTCTTAGATTTGAAGGAATCACATCAGCATACACCAGCTCTCTCTTCATGTGAACCGCATCAAGTGTTGTGTATGTGTGTTCGGCAAAGCAATATAAAACTCTCCTCATGCCCAGAATTGGCAGAAGCTGCACTTATGTTATGAGTATGAAGTCGTGGAGATCAGACCTCATAACAATTCTGTATCGTGTTGTTCTTGAAACTTCAGCACTCGCTGTACAGATATAGTATAACAAGCAAAGCAGATAGTAGAGCAATAACATATTATTCTCATGTAAACCACGATGAACTACTAGGTTGAAAGCTAAAGCAACAACTAAGTGTCGTGTGCAGAAGTTGCAAAAAAGGAAAAATGGCGTTTAAACCGGTAATGAGCCCATGCTAACTTAACACGGTGTAAAGATATCCAAGATCTAGATGACACCTCCCCATGATCCGGAAACGAACTGAATAAGATAATAGAAGTGCCATCTCATGAGAGCAGATTGCAACTTTATATGTGGACGGTCCGCAAGGTAAAACATTAAAAACTAGGAAAATTTAATGCTAAAGAAAAATAAAACGGTCAACTACTTTATCGAGGCTTAAGCCAATAGGCAAGCTAAATAATAAAAACTTGACAAATAAGTCAATGAATTGTCAATGAAATGCTAGTACTCAGCATATCAAACATGAAAAAGGTCTATGACATAACTGTGTATGCAAAATAAGCTGCAACAGCCTCCAATAGGAAGTCACCGTCTTCATCCGAAAAGAGTTCAGCCATCCAATTTAAAAGCGGAAAAGAACATACGTGCTCTCCCAGCACCGGATCCTCTATCACCATCAGAGGACAGCTCGGTGGGTTTTCAAGAAAGCTCTGTTCCAAGAAAGACTGTGTTGCCGCCAGTAAATTCCAGGGACCAATTAGTCCATGCATCAATGCCACAGCCATAATCCTTTCGCCAGGACAAACCAACTTGTGAGTAATGATAGGACTCATCAGCTGATTAAAGTCGACGTCAGGAGAAACCGGTCCGCAGAGACACAAATCAATGGCCCAATCGAAATCACAGGTCAGGCAGTAAAATACAGGCTGGACACAGGTGAAGTAGGAGAATCGAAAAGATAATCCATATGCCGTGCTTAATATCGCCAACGGCATTGTGCCATAATATTCAAGCATGCGATTGCGGAACAGCGTCAGCAGCTGCAGGGCGGGAGCTTGCACAGGAGGGACATCCATATTTAAAAATGTAAAAAAGCACAAGAGCATCCGCTGCTAATGCAAGTAAAAATGGGAATCCACCAAGCACAGTGGAAAAAATAGAATGAAAGAAAGCAGGGATGACTCCAAAGATTTTCTCAAATGAAGTCACGAGACCACTGGTAACAACTTTAAAAAAGTGCGCCAGGCACTTTGTGGAGGACGCGTTAAAGATAGTCCGAACCATCTCGCTGAAATGCAAAGGCGAATCAGTATTTAAAAGGGTCTGCACCTCTGTACGGGTGTTTGCTATGTGAAGCACGAAAGTTTCACGGGCCGAACTCAAGGCCACCTCTCTCTGAGACAAAAGAGCTCTTATTCTTGCCATGCCGTTGAAATGTGCTCCCAAGGTTGGTATTTGTGGCCAGATTGAAAACTCCCTATGTTCATGTGTGGGAGGAAATAGAACATTTCTGCAGCAAATAACCCGTTCACTTACTGTTACGATAAAAGGAATACTTTTAATTAACCCAGAACAATCTTCATTATTGAGCATCAAATAACTACCATTTTCCAACAACTTGAACGTGGGGATGATAGCAGGAACTGGCGTGCCTTGCAACACGCAAGCCATATTTGGTCGGTCTTTGTTGCATGAACCGTGTAACTGTATGTGCCTACACATTAGTGAATGATCTGGCGTCTCAGTGCATTCCTCTCCATTCAGATAAACTTCTTGATCATCTTTGAAACATCTGTATGTGTATGGAAGCGACCAGACCTCATGAAGAAAACCACTACCTAAAGGTTCATAACGACCTATTGGTATATATTTCATACAATTTGAAAACTTATATAAAGCAAAAGGCAGCGTTATTAAACCGTGGATAAGGCACGTTGCCAAAGCAGCCAACCTTTTGGATTTATACTGGAAATGTTAAAGGAAGAATTACGGAGTAGGGCCTGTAAATCTTTAATGGACAACCGAGTAAAATTACTCCAACCATCATATTCCTCTAACTCCGGGATAGTAGGGGTGTTTAATTTTTTAGAAGTAGCCAATCCAAAGCATTTGGTCTGGGAAATTGTTTCATTCACAAACAACATATGATTTGGGATGAGACATGCACGGTGCAAAGCCTCAGTGCCTTGTACCTGCCAGGTTCGTGAACCCCAAACTGATGTAGATCCTGGATATCTTTACACTGTGTTAAGTTAGCATGGGCTCATTACTGGTTTAAACGCCATTTTTCCTTTTTTGCAACTTCTGCACACGACACTTAGTTGTTGCTTTAGCTTTCAGCCTACCTGCGTCAAGATCTATGCCTGCTTCAAGCAGGCGCAGGGTTTTGATGCAGCTTTGTCCTATCTGATTGTAAATGCGGCACACCGTGGGTGGCAGAGCAGCGGTGCACGTTAACTGGTGCATCCCTGGGGATGTGCTAGTTAATATAAATCTGCCCCTTTACATTTAATTATGTGCAGGGGACACAGAGTCGGTGAGGTTTATCCAAGGTTAAGAAGAGATGAGTCCTGTTCAGTGAAAAATTGGAGATAGGCTTCACCTCCTCACAGCCGCGGGCCGTGGAGGGAGTTACGGTGGGGCAGGGAGGCGGGGAGGGGGAGGGGCAGGGTGGAGGGACCTAAAAACTGGCATATGGATAATTGCAGGTAAGTACATAATTTAATTATTTAAACGAAATTCGTAGCGCGCACAGCATCGCATTTTGCGATGCTGTGCGCGCTACGAAATTCGTTTGAATAATTAAATTGTGTACTTACCTGCAATTATTCATATGCCAGTTTTTAGGTCCCTCCACCCTGCCCCTCCCCCTACCCGCCTCCCTGCTCCACCGTAACTCCCTCCACGGCCCGCGGCTGCCTCCTCAGCATCGTTGGACATGGTTAAATAATAGCTGCAAAATGTTAGTCTTGTTAAACAATTTTACTATTATAATCTCTGAGATTTGTCTCTTACTCTGCAACATCTCATTGTTGTTATCTTTCTTTAAAGATAAAGACAACATCAACATGAGCGACAATCAGCAATCAGTTGATTTCGACCTCATCATTGAACTCGTAATTGAAACATCAGTGGATGTTGATCCCTTGGATGATTTCAATCCTGAGGATGAAGAAGAACGTGATGAGGATGCAGATTTGTCAGAATTGTATGACATAGGATGGGAAGCTGACGTGCTTGAGCCTATGGAACTATAAACATTTATTTTATAAATTTATAATAAATAAAAAGTAAATATTTAAACCGTTTAATTTAAAAATAAAGACACCTTCAAAAACAGGTTATGTGTAGTGTCTTCAATAAAATATTAAAATATGGTCATAAAATTAGATCAGATTCATATATAAAACAGCACAGGTAAAATGAATATAAATTCCATTTCTTTTCTGCTATTTCTGTATTCTAAATTTGCCATGTACAAAAAAATGTTCTATGTAAAAATGTTAAGTAATGTGTTAAGTTTTTGATGACTGTTATTAATTTACTGTTGGGTAATAGTGGTTAATAACATTTTTTATTATATTTTACCACAGATTCAACTGCAGATCATTTCAAGATTTCAGCATGCCAACCAAAGAAAGAGTGAGAAAGGCTGCAAAACGTCAAAGACAGCAGGTGAATGAAAAAAAGCAGCAGTCCTCTAACAAAAAGATTTGTCAAGTCACCAAGAAAGCACCGGGTAAGAGTACAAAAACATTCATAAGAAATATCTGTAGTAAAAAAAATATTACTACAGAAAATGTTTCAGTCCAGAAAAGGAGAAGCAATTCAAACGGTAAGGAAAGGCCAATGAAAAATGTTACTGCTAGAGTAAGAGATAACTCTATGCATGAAAGTAGAAGGAAACAACAGTTTAGGGACATTCGTAAACGAATGTTCCACAACAGGATAATTGGCAATTTGTTAAAAAATATTAAGAAAGGTCAACAGAAAGTGGTTTTTTATAAGAAAAAAAAATAGTTGAGAAAGTTATTGATCAGGCATTTGAAATTAAACGTAAGTTATTTATTTTGACAATCAATAGGATTAGGAAGCTAAACAAGGCAATTTATGATTTCAAAAGAAATAGTAGATGGAAGAGAATAGTTAATCGTAGTAATTTTTGTGAAGTTTTTTCTGGAGAATGGATGCATAGTTCAAGCTCTGAGGCATTTTTTAATGAGGAGAGTTATTTCCAGGATAATGATTTGGTGCATGCAGTTGACACCAGTGGTCGAGCTTATGAAGTGAAAGATGGTTGTCCAGTTGAAAAAGAAAAACTTGTGACAACAGAGATAGAAGAGTTGTTAGGTAATGAGGTTTTAGGGAGACGTCCTAAGGGTCCAGTGTACACCTGGAAGTGTAGTAGTATTTGCAGTGTACGACAGGATTCCATCAATTTGCTTTGTGATTTTATACGGTCATTTAATAAGAAAAGTTTGAAGCAGAAAATGAAGTTGTTGCAAGAATTAGATCCTTGCAGAGTGAGAGAACTGATAGGTTTGCATGGTCATTCAGTGGCTTGTCTTTCCAGGAGAGTATGTCAGAGTGTTTTTCATCATTTCAGGATGCTAGCAGTGCATCGTAATAAAGTGAGGAAATTAGTTAGAATGTTGTATTATGCTAAGAGTCCAGCAATTATGCTTAAACAATTATGCACTGCTCTTTTGCATGGTTCTGAAATAGATGTGAAGAATATATGTGAAGAAATTGAGTTTTGTTACTTTGGAAGTAAAGAGGAGAATGTTGAAATTGACCAAGAAGAAGAGAGTAATGTGGAAGATAGTGTACAGGTTTCCAGTACAGATAATTTCCAGAGGGAAATTGCGACGTTTGAGGTGAAATCAAGTGAGAGGCCAAATTTCACTTGTGTGTGTTGTCGACGCACTTATTATAAGAATCAGACTAAGTTAGTGGATTTATATGGAAAAAGTGAAAGGGAAAATAATAGTGAATGGAAGGATTTTACAACATACTTGATGGTAGAAAATTGTTTTGATTTGGGATTGGATCAACGTGTGTGTACTTATTGTTGTAACAAATTAAATCAAAACCAGATGCCTGCTAGAGCAGTTCATAATAATCTGGAATTGGTTGAGATTCCTTCTGAATTGAAGGATTTAAATACTTATGAATCTATTTTGATTCAAAGTATCCATCCCTTTCAGGCTATTGTAAGAATGGAGCCAAAGACAGGGAAATTGCCTCCATCAGATTTACAGAGAGGATTAAAGGGAAGAGTTATTTATTTGCCTCTAGATTTGAAGAAAAACATTAACACAATTGGAGTAGAAAAAGTGGAAGAGGAACCTCTTGTTATCTTAGTTAATGGGGTTCCGACAAAGAATAAGAAAATATGGCAAGATTTAGTAGATGTTATGAAAATCAAAATGGCAACATTGTATTTGAAAAAATATAATAAATACTATAAAAATGTATATGTTGCAGAAGAGGAAGTAAGTGAGGAAGAGGATAGCGATTTGTGTGCTGGTCAAATTGAGAAAGTAGAACCCTGTACTAGTGAAGAAATATATGAACATTATAGTGTTCATCCTTTGCATTCCAAGGAAGTCATGGGGAATGCTATTGAGTTGTTTCAAATGAAACAAGCGAAAGGGAGTCCCATTAGTGTTTGGGAGGAAAGTTTGGAAGCTCGGTGTTTCCCACAGCTTTTTCCAACAGGTCAGGGAGGAAGATATGATGAGCGACCTCATCAAATTCCTGCTTCTGAATACCGGACTTTGCGATTGTATGCAGGAGATCCTAGGTTTCGACAATGCATTCCTTATTTGTTTCATCTCCTGTTTGAAAGCGATCTGTCTGGACTGTCATATGCAGTGAACCACATCTTGAAAAGTGGTATACACATGCAAAACATCTCGGCAAGTGACTTTATGGATAAAGTTAATGTCCAAGACAGTATTTTGGATTCTCACCTGATTAATCTCATGGCGTGTCAGCGTGGTACTAATGAGTACTGGTACCGTCGTCATGGTGATTTAAAATGTATGCTGAGAAACTTAGGAACTCCCACATGGTTCCTCACTTTGAGCTGTGCTGAGTATGGCTGGGAAGACTTACTTGAATTTCTACGAGAGGCAAATGCTAACGTAGAAAACATCGAAT
Organism: Lissotriton helveticus; assembly: GCF_964261635.1. Lineage (NCBI taxonomy): Eukaryota > Metazoa > Chordata > Amphibia > Caudata > Salamandridae > Lissotriton > Lissotriton helveticus. Next base: position 639,413,606 of record NC_136071.1, on the reverse strand, counting down.
TCAAGACACCCGGAGAACTGTGCTCTTTGGATCCAGTCAATGTATGTAGGTACTTCAATCATAGATTTGAAGGTATGATGTCTTTCATCATGAATAAGAAGAATCCACCTCTTGGAGAGGTGTTGGATTTCTTCTGGAGGAAGGAGTACCAAGCAAGAGGTGCTCCTCATATACATATGTTGCTGTGGATCAAGGATGCACCTAAATTTGGAACGGATGCAGAAGACTCAGTGATGAGTTTCATAGAACAGTATTCTACGTGTGCTGTTCCAAACGCAAAGGAAAAAAAAGCCTAAGAGAAAAAGTTCTACGTTTCCAAAGCCATCGATGTGGAAAGTACTGTCGTCGTAAATTCCGGAACAAAGACAAGTTCTACACCAAATGTCGTTTCGGCTTTCCACGACCGGTGATTTCTAAAGGAAGAGTGAACAGTTTGATGTCTTCGCTGCGACATAATGTGATGAAGAAATCACCTAAAAACACATACAATTTGAAGAGGAACGAAGAGTCTAAGTACATCAACGACTACAACCCGGTGATTTTGTCCATGTGGAATGCTAACATGGATATACAGTTTGTGGCTGATAACTGTATGGCTGTGGCTCGGTATGTGACATCTTACATCACCAAAAAAGAGAAGACAGAATTGAAGGATATGTGGGAGGACATTTCCCATGAAAAGAGCCTCAGCAAGAAGTTGTACAGTTTCAGTCTGAAGATGTTGTCGCATCGAGAAATCGGAGCTTACGAATGTTCTGACCGGTTGTCTTCAGCAAGTCTCTATGCCAAGTCCAGGAGTATCGTTTGGGCGAGTGTTGGTCTTGCTGCAACGCGTAATCGAGTTCTCAAACCTGTGCGGGAAATTGAGTATTTGGCGGAAAAGGAGCCAAACAGTACCGACATTTTGAAGACCAACATGTTGGATACATATTATCCAAATCGAAGCAGTCACCTCGAGAATGTTTGTCTGTATGAGGTTCTGCAAAATTACATATTCAAGAGGAACATCAAAGAAGATACTGAGAAAGGAGTGTATGCTGTAATAGGAAGTGAGGGATGTCTGGTCAAGCAAAGAAAATGCCACTTGATAAAACATCGAAAATTGAGTGGCGAATCTCCTGAAAAAAAGGAGTTTTTCTATTTAGCACTTTTGCAACTTTTTAAGCCTTGGCGTGCAGAAGAGGAACTGCTTGGAGATTTCCTTTGTTACGAAGACTCTTTCAATGCTGCCAAGGAGACCATAGAATGTCCTGCTTTTCCCAAATATGTAGAAATGTTGAATGTGGAAATTGAGCAGGAAGCAACGATTGCAGCCGAGATTGCCAGAGACAGTTCTCAGGACAGTCAGAGTTCTGCTTCATTGAGTCAGGATCCACTAGGAGGACCTCTTATCGAAAATGAAGCTGCCACTGCTATGAATGAAGTGGAAAGAGCCATGGCACATGCTCAGGAGGATGCGGTTAACTTAGAAGAGTTGGAAAGACAACTCAACGTTGAGCAGAGGAAAATATATGACGAACTTACCATGCAAATTGATCATGGATTAAGTCATGACAAGAAAGAGTGCTCATGTACGTCGTTGAAGTCTGTCCGACTGTACGTGAGTGGAGAAGCGGGAACTGGAAAAAGTTTCCTTATTAAAGCAATTTCATGTTATTTGCAGGAAAGGACAGAGTCATCGCTGTCTTGTGTTGTCACCGCTCCAACTGGACTGGCAGCACATAACATTAAAGGTATTACTTTGCATCGTCTATTGATGCTGCCAGTGGAGCATGATAACAAGGTAACACGCTAGAGTTCTATCCGGATCATACCATGGCGGTGCAACTGGCTCGGAAGGAATTCGCTCCAGTTAAAAAGAAGCTGAGAGAACTCGGACAGGAATATGCAATGTTATACCCGGCGAAACTCAAAATCTTCACTGGCGGGAAACCGGTCATACTACCAACAGTACAGGCGGCGCAGGAATACGTTCGGCAACAACTGAAAAGGCGCAAGCAGCAAGATCGAAGTGCGGACACGAGCGATGTGGAATGACTGATCCAAACTATGAACGCACGGAACTGAATTTCGGTGCCAGTCTGTGCGGCGCAGGCGACGGACACTGCATTCGTGAGCGCATGTTCACACACCCCTAAGTAGTTGTGATTGTAGCGGATGGTGACCTGGCGTGGCACTTACGAACTCACTGTAAGTATGGACCTTGCTGGAGCTGTGCCGCGGCTGAATCAGCATGACTGTGAGTATCTCTGAAATAGAGGGCATAGGGATTTCTTGTTATTTGCCACTCGGATGTGAAGATTGCGTGGTCACGACCTAGTGCCTGCCACCCTGGTAAAAAATGTGGATTACATAGCTCAACTGACAGAAGGCACATTGTCCATACCATGGCTCAGTCTGGTGGCTACGCAGATGTCACTAATAGTGGGGGAAATGGCGTACTGACATTATGCCACTTTGGCGGCCCTGCTTGTGCTGGAGGAGGTGAGGGGTTGGGGAAACTAGAACACGTGTATTACACTACAGCATGGATTTGCGGCCGTCCACGTCCACTATGTGGATGGAGACGTGTGACCCTGGTGATACCCCCGAGTGGGTGTACCCCGCTAAGAATTTGACATTACAGTTAAAGGTTGTTAAGGGATGGCTTTGGCAAAGTTCGGGGGCTAAAGTGGGTGGGGGGAGGGTGGGAATTTCTGAATATTTCCAACTGCAATTTCTGTGTCTGAGACGCATGGCGAACTCCTTAGTTGTGTATTATGATGTGAGAGATGTCTATGTACAGAGCGTACCAACGTTGATGCCGGTCACTGTAAAATGTTTACGTCAACACGCACTGAACAGGAAGAGTTATAAATGTCAGATATACACCATTGATCTCCAAGTTCACACCCATGACAGGTACTAACACGCTCAAATTTCTAACGTGGAATGTAAGGGGGCTAGGCGACCCGAAAAAGATCAGGCGACTCTTTGCTTATTTTGACAGGATACAAGTCAGCATTGTGTTTTTACAGGAAACGCACTTAGCGCGAGACAGTACTTCCACACTAGGCGCTAAATGGGCTGAGTCTGTCACCAACTCGAACTTCTCGTCATACTCTAGAGGGGTGAGCATATTAATCAGAAAGGGAACGGGTTTTGAGATCACGAGCATACATAGAGACTCAGAAGGGAGGACCGTCATCATAGCTGGAGTGGTAAGGCGACAGAAGATACTATTAGTAAACACATATGGGCCTAATGTGGATGACCCGGAATTTTTCAGACAGGTATGGCACACTATCGTCGACATGCAGACAACTCACGTAATTTGGGGTGGGGATTTCAATGTCACCCTACAGGATACTCTGGATAGGGCAACACATACGCTGGAACAGCACGGCAAAGCGCGGTTGATGCTGCGAGACACCATGGAAGACCTAAACATGGTAGATTTATGGAGGACACGCAACCCAGTAACGACTATAGCGACACATATAAATGCAGCAAACAATAGTTGGTCTAGGCTAGACTACTGGCTGGGCACGCAGGAGATACTTTCGTGGGTTAAAGACATAACTCACCTACCACGAACACTTTCGGATCATGGTCCAGTACTATTAGACATCGCTATACCATACTATGACCCACCGCCTTTTACCTGGCGTTTCAACGCGGCTGCACTGCAAGACCCCATATATGTTGAAACCATACACAAGGCTATAATAGATTACTTCGATCTCAACGCCCCAACTACTGAAGACCCTAGTCTGCTATGGGAGGCCTTTAAGGCCACGATACGGGGGATCTGTATCAGCACCACCTCTGGCATCCTCAAAGATATCAGACGACAACTGCACACACGAGAACAGGCTATACAAACCCTGGAACAAACGTACACCCGGACGGGCGACGCTGCTGTTTTGGGGGAAATTAAAGCGCTCCTAATTGAATACGATGAGTTCGCGACGGACGAACTGAAGTATGTGTCAAAGCGTGCGACAGCGAGGAGGTATGGGGAAGGAGGGAGGCCTGGTAGGGAATTGGCCGCAAAAATATGCGCGGGTAGAGCCCCACAAAACATAACGTCCATTGGCACGGACACAGGGGAGGTGATCACAGACACCAAGGGGATATTAACTGAATTTATGAAAACTTACGAGGCACTTTACACAGCGCGTCCTTCACCGACACAGGGTGATTTACTACACTACATGGAAGATATAGAGCTGGCGTGGCTAGCTGAAGGGCACAGGAAATATCTAGAACGCCCGGTAACAGTGGAAGAAGTGGCTGATACCATTCGGAGATTACCAAATAACAAAGCACCTGGGCCGGACGGCTTTGCCACGGAATTCTATAAAAAGTACGCTGACACACTAGCACCATACTTGGTGCGGCTGTACGGGGCGGGGCATGAAGCTCAGACGCTACCAGCATCCATGAGAGAAGCACTGCTCGTGGCGTTGTTGAAACCGGGTAAAGAGGTAGATAAGTGCGACTCATATCGCCCTCTTTCATTATTGAATGTGGACACTAAAATCATAGCTAGTTTATTAGCGGACAGGTTGAAACCCCTTATGCCTTTGCTGATCAGGCCGGACCAATCTGGTTTTATCCCCGACAGAGCGACTACACATAACACTCGTACATTGTTCGCACTGGCCCATTATTTAACACCGGAATCGAAGGCGGTGGCTGTGTTACTGGACGCAGCAAAAGCATTTGACACAATCGGCTGGCCCTTTATCCAAGCAGTACTGGTGCGTATGGGGTTTCCGCAGATTTTTCTGGGTTGGATAACGATGTTATATTCAAACTTGACAGCACGCATCAGAGTGAACAGGTACATATCAGAGCCCATTCCAATATGCAGAGGCACTCGACAGGGGTGCCCGCTCTCGCCGATGCTATTCGCGTTGGTGCTGGAGCCGCTGGCATGTAAGATCCGGCAGCATCACCACTATTCAGCGATACAAATGCCCTCCAGACCCATACATATCTCACTGTACGCAGACGACATGGTGCTGTATGTTAAGAATCCTGAACAGCACCTCAATCCACTCCTGAGAGAGTACATTAGGTTTGGCCTACAATCCGGGTTGCAGATTAACTGGGATAAATCTCTAGTTCTGTCCTTAACGGACAGCACCTGCCCGACCAAACTAGACTATCCTTTAAAATGGCAGGAGAAGCCTACGAAATATTTGGGTGTATGGTTCCACAGAGACCCGGAATTGGTGATAAGGACGAACTACGGGCGGACCATATCGTCGCTGGAGGACAAGGTTAAGAGATGGAACAGACTTCCCCTATCGTTGGCAGACAGGGCGGCCATTGTAAAAATGGTGCTTCTACCGAAGTTCCTGTACTTGTTTAATAATATCCCAATCAAACCACCCGCAGCCGTATTCCGTAATATTAACACACTGGTCCTTAATTTGTTGTGGGCGGGGAAACAAGCGAGGATGGAATTACGTACCATGATGCTGCCATATGCTAAGGGGGGCTTCAGGGTGCCGGACTTTTATTTATATTACTTATGCGCGCAAGCGCAATACGCGCATTACTGGTTCCACGAGGTGCCCTTCTTGACACATGTGGCCGTAGAGGCGGGTGACGCTGACCCTATCCCACTAGCCAACATATTGACACATAAACGCACTAAACTACATGAACGTGACATAAATCCAGTTGATACCACGACTGAGGCATGGCGGCTGATAGGCAAGGCAACACACAGCTTACCACTGTATGCACCGACACTTCCTCTGGCACATCACCCAGCTCTCTCGGTAACGCAGGAGCGGGTCGGCATGGATCTGTTCAAGCGGGCGGGCCTAGACACTCTTGGGGACCTATACGATGGCGGGGTCTTCCTAACACTGGACAAGCTAAACTACATCACGAACCCGACTCCATTGTTCAGTTTCAACTACTATAGACTACAAAGAGCGCTTAGGGAACACTACCCGACACATCCGGAGGAACCTCCCACACTCGCGCCCCTACAACTACTCCTAACTACACCGACAGCGTCACATCTAGTATCCAAACTGTATGCAACTGTACAAGAGGCGGTGGGGGCGAATACTCACAAGGCTAGGGACAGATGGAGCGCTGGACTAGCAGAACCTCTCACTGACTTGGAATGGGATTCCTCCTGTGCGCTCACTGGTATGTTGACCCCTAACGGGAACTTGAAAATAATACATTACAAGTATTTGCATCAGGTATACCACACGCCTCAGAGATTACATAGATATGGTTTGCGAGATGATTCACAATGTTGTAGGTGTAAGCAAGATGATGCGGACTTCATGCATCTAGCGTGGCACTGCCGCAAAGTGGCGGGGTTTTGGGAAGGCGTCATGCAGGTCCTGAACGAGATGCTGGGGACCTCTATGCTGTGTGATGCGAAAATCTGCTTGTTGGGCATTATCCCGCAACTTAGAGCATTGAAACGCAAATTTTGTGCTATAGCGCTTTTACTGGCTAAGAGAAGGGTGTCTATGCACTGGAATGGCAGAAGGGCCCCTGAGGTAAAGCACTGGATGAGAGATATGGTGTATTGTCGAGACACGCTCGCAACATATGAAGAAGAGCTGCCAGGTGGCTCTAGGCCCAAGGATTATTGGGGATACTTGCGGGTATATTTACTGGCACATGTTGGTTCTGAATCGGAGACGGAGATAGAGGGACCTACAGATACGACACTGACAACTCAGAGTGTACAAGTTTCGTAATAATGACACTGAGGAGGGAGGATGCTGTGACACAGAAGGATTAATGCATAAGGTGAACTAAAAGTTGGGGACTACATTGTTTGGTTTTGTTTCAGTTACGGTACCAGAAAAGAAAAAAAAGAACTTTGAAAATGTAAGATTACTGATTTATAAGTGAGCGAATACAGCACTGACATACATGTGGATGCTATCAGTCATTACGCCGCCGGTCCGCTGGATGTCGGCTGATGGGCCGTGTAACACTAATGCCAATGATTTTGATTTTTGAGTGCGGGTAGCCGGCCATTTATGGATGTAGGCATATGCACTGTATATGTTTACCCTGTTTTTTCTGTTTGTAAGCAACATGAAGTGCATCAATCATCTTACCTCAATAAACAAATAAAAAAAAAAAAAAAAATGCTTGCCTTTGTGCATTTGAGAATGCAAGAAGTTCTCAAAACAGAGTATGATGTGTTATTTGGTGGCAAACACATCATTGTTTTCGGAGATCTTCTGCAGCTGACACCAGTGAAAGGGCAACCTGTGTTCAAAATGCTCACGCATGAAGATACCAGGAAGTGCTTAGGGAGCATTGGCAACGTCAATATATGGTTAAACTTCAATTATGCTGAACTGCATGAAAATATGCGTCAGGCAAAGGATGAAGTTTACAAGACTATTCTACAAGATGTTAGAATTGGAAAAGTGACCGAGCATGGGAAAGAAGCTTTACATGCACGATTACTGACAAATTTATATCCAGACGAAGATGTTGTGCCTGAGAATATTTTTCAGAAAATTACTGAGAAAAAATCTGGAATATGTTTGATGCCAACTCTTGCAGAATGTGCCAAATTCAACAACAAAATGTTGCATTTAGAAAAGCAAGAGATTGTGAAACTGGAAGCTATTGACAGAGTAGAGCATATGGGATCAACAATTATTTTGTCTGAGAATCTGAAAACAAAATTGGATTCATTAGAGAAGAGTATATCTAAAACTGCAGGTTTTGAAAAGACTCTGAATGTGTGCTTGAACTGCCGTATAATTTTAAGAAGGAATTTACATGTTGAAAGAGGTCTGGTAAATGGATCAATGGGTATTGTTGTTGATTTTGTGAAATACAGAAATAGAGATGGAATTGAATTTTTAAAAATTAAATTTGATGGCATTGAGGAAGTACAGCTAATTGGTCGTTGTTCTGCTAGAATTTTTGCTTGTAAAAGACTTATATGTTCGTCGTAAGCAGTTTCCTGTTTGCTTGGCATATGCGGTGACAATCCATAAATCGCAAGGTTTAAGTGTAGACTGTGCATTGGTGAATATTGGCAGTTCTGTGTTCAAGGAGTGATTGTACTTGATTGAGTGTGATGTCACAAACATTTGTGCGGATCTAGATTGTGTTAAGGAATACAATAGGTTAAGAAGAGAGTATGCGCCACATTTGCCTCAGTATCCTTTGTTTGAGAAACGTGTGGTAGGCCGGAAACGAAGAAATGTGACCAATACTGGGGAGGTTGTAGCAAAAAGACGAAAAGTCGATGAACCTGAAATTATAAGCAGAAACAAAAAGGATTCTGTTGAAGATGTTGTTGGTTTTCAATTTGAAAACAGTTCTGGTGTCAACTGCTATGCTAATGTAGTGGTTAATGTTTTGTTTTCTCTAGAAAATGTAAAAGAAGAGATTGTGGTCAATTCTGATCAAAGATTTTGCAGTTTGTTAAATTCTGTGTTAGAGAAATGTAGCACTGATAGAACAAACATAGAAAGTGTGTCTGAAATTCGAAATCTGTTAGACAGATGTTCAGGCCAAACACAATTCTCTCAAAATAGTCAGCAAGATTGTCAGGAGTTTTTAATGTATATGCTTGATGTATTGCATGATGAAGGTGTAGATGTAGATCACCTGTTTGGGCTTTCTTATCAATGGCAGCATGACTGCGAGAACTGTAGGGTATCAAGTACTACTAGTGTAGACTCAGAAAGATTTATATATTTAACTTTGCCAGACAGTAAATCAGTCTCTTTTAATAAGCTAGTAAAAGCAGCTGATCACAACATGGAGTGTAGCCAATGTAAATCTGAAATGATGTCCACATTATTTATACGAACATATGGCCAGTATGTCATTTTAATGTTCCAACGATGTAGGCCTGATGGAACAAAATTGACAACTTTAATTAAAAATGTTGTGGCTTCACAGTTGTCAATATCAGGAAGGACTTTTGTAACTGTAGCAATTATATATCATGATGGTCCTTCAATAACATCAGGACATTACACAGCTTATTTAAAGTGTAGAAATGGCTGGTCATTCTGCAATGATTCTGTTTTAATTTTCAAAAAAAAATTGCCGTATGACCTTAAAAACTCTTACCTGGTGTTTTTAAAACCAAAATTTTAGGGAAAGAATCTCGGGATGTGCTCTGAGGAATTTCAAGAAGTTCTAATGGCTCCTACACGATTTGGCCTTGAGGATAAGTGTAGTACAGAGACATAACTTCTTACCATAACACTGGACGTCATGGAGAAATACGCGCACTTTGAATGAGTTCAGAAAAACTGTTTCTTTTTATAAGCTAATTGAAGCAGCCAATCAAAACATGGAGTAGAGGGAATGTAAGTCTGCAATGCTGTCTACTGTTTTACATTGCTTTGTGATTAAAAGTGATGTAGAGAATTAAATAATTGTACTAGTCATAAAGGTAGTGTAAGTCTGCTTCATAGTAAGCAGTATCAGTGTGATAGGAAATGTAGAACATGATTGAGCAAGAAGGGGAAGATATTACTAGTCCAGGATTGTGAAAATGATCTTCAACATTTTAATTGTGAAAGTTGCGGAAATACAACATGACGGGATTGGCTTAAAAGAATTCTAAGAGTTATAAATGGCTCAGACACGATTTGGCCTTGTGGAAACGTGTGGTAGAGAGCGAGAAGTCATTTATTGTATGTAACATGTTTTTGAAAACGATGGAGGTTTTCTTTCAGAAAGTGGCGGGTTGAAAGTAATAACAGCACAACAGAGTGTAAGCTGTTTATAGGACATCCTTGGCCGTCATGGAAAGTAAGTTAACTTTAAGGAGTTCTGAATTCTGATTTGTTATGTTGTATGGGTTTTTTAAACACAATCATTTTGATTGTGTTTTTTTTTCCCCGCTGTTATATGATGAATACCTTCAAGTCACTGTTTTAGTGAAATTTGATACATTCTGAGAACAGCAAAAATAAACCATTTAACATGTATAATTAATTCTGTTCTGTTTGCATTTATGATGTATATGTAGAACTGTGTAGGAGGCATGGAGAAGGTGAGGCTTCTGTAAGTGTCAAAGTTGTTGCATACAGTGCTTATATTCTACGTAGTCTTTTATATTTCATTACTTTCACTGTTTCTGACTGATCTAAAAAATTTTTTTTAAAAAGAACAGTAAGTATAAGGGAAGGAAACAGACAGTTATGTTAAAAGAAAGACAGCTATAGGGAATAAACTAGGGATACTGTTACCCGCAATCCTCTGCTGATGATGTCACTGAGCATGTCATGAATGATGTAATATGTGACATCATCAGGAGTGGATTACGGGTAATAGTATCTCTAGTTTACTCCCCTATAGCTGTCTTTCTTTTAACATAACTGTCTGTTTCCTTCCCTTATACTTACTGTTCTTTTTTTTAAAAAAAAATTTTTGGTTCGCTTCCGGTTCGCGTACCCGCGAGCGAACTGGGAAGCGAACTAAGAGAAATAGAGGTTGGCACAGTTCCAAATATTGTACCAATTTTTTAATAACGGGGAGGTAGTTCTAAAAAGAACTTTTTTTTTATTGTTTTTGTTGTTTTATATTTTTTTTATTATTTTTCTGAACATTTTTTTACTTTTTTTGAATTTTTCTGAACAGTTTTATATTTTTGGGGGTTTTTTTTCGGAGGGGGCAACGAAAACGATTCATTGTAAAGGGCTCAACAGGAGCAACAAAAAAAAAAGAATTTATTATTTGGGGCGTTTCGTACAAACTTGCATATGATAGTCAATAGCTCTGTTGATCAGAGTGATGCTACTTTCTCTGTAGCAAATGAATCCACTGCAATGTACGCAGACTTGTTTTACTTCACCAAATCTCATTTGTATATTTGGCACCATCTCCCTGCCCTCTGGTCCCGTTACTTCCGGTACAACAGATCTTCTGGCCATAATAGGGAGATTATCTAGGTCGTTACGAAACTGTGCAGCACTGTAGTTGTTAGGATGCCACCTAGTCATATGGCGATGCATTGTGTAGTTTCCGAAACTGTATTTTTTGTCGGTCCCTCTGGACAGTCTATCTTGACATATAAGGCAAGTTACGTATCTTGCATTTACTTTTTTCTGACCTTTGGGAATTTTAAAAAATTGCCAAATGAAGTTTTCTTTCCGGTGAGACATCCTGGGCTCCTCAGGCAAAAACTGCCTCTCTTTGTGCTCTTCCTCCTGTTCCTCTTCTTCCTCTTCTTGCTGAATTATAACTTCAGCAGGTGGTCCAGTCTTCCTTGGATGTGGTGGAGGTGGTGGGGAAGCACCAGCTGAAGCTACTAAAGAAGCCATTGCTCACTGGTAACAAAGGGTCTTTCTCTCACAATGATGAAAGTCAGAGTGAGGAAAGAAGGAGGGATTTTCATCATTTGGGAAAAACAATAGTTCTCAACCAATGAAAAGTGTTCATTTTAGATTATATGACCTAGTCTTACATCATTAGGAAACCAAAAGTGAAATGAACCAATGAAAAGTGTTATTACCAAGTCACATGACCTGCTGTGTTTACGTTACGCGCTTTGCACCGCCTCCCGGTTTGCTTCCAGAAACCTGCGCTTTGCGCCTCGGTAAGCGTACCAGTTCGCTAACGTAGCACGTCATATGACGTATCACGCGACAACGCGAAACGTCATGCGGACGGGAGGCGTCACGATGTTGTTTTCTAACGCGGCAGTTGCGGTAAAGGAACGTTTACCCGCTCGCGGTCTATTTTGCGGCATCAAGGTCAGCTAACGGGAAGCTTCCCGATTCGCGAAGCGGGAACGAAGAAAAAATATATTAAAAAAAAAAATTATTAATAAACATATAAAATATATTTTTGGATTTAAAGAAGAATACATTTTACAGCTACAGATATTAGCTGTTAAAAAACCAATGAAATTCACTGAAAAAACCATAGGTTATAGACCATATATAGTTAGGAATTAGCATTTACAAAACCTCGAAAATTCACTGAAAAACCATAGGTTATAGACCATATATAGTTAGGAATTAGCATTTAAAAAACCTTATTTTACTCACACAAAACCATTGAAATTCCATATATAGTTAGTTGCACTAACTATATATCGCGCACCCGCAATCCACTGCTGATGATGTCACATATTACATCATTCATGACATGGTCAGTGACATCACTGATGACATCACTGATGACATCTCAAATGACATCACTGATGACATCACTGATGACATCTCAAATGACATCACTGATGACATCATGACACACCAATACCAGTTACTACATACGCACTCACTGATTCCTACGTCTACACACACATTCACTCATTCACCCATACAATCACTCATACATACAGTCACTCATTATTACAACACTATCATATGCACTCATACACCTAGTCAGTCCTGTGAAGAATCAATCACACTTCGATTTCCTCATCTATAGTTAAACACAGAACACCATACTTTTCACACATATACTAACACATACTTACTCTCTCATACAATCACTGATACAAGTACACATTGATATGCACAGAGTCACACACCTCCAAGCCAGCCACACACACACTCAGTCTTCCATACATCCACTCATTCTTCAATATGTAAAACGTATTTAAACTTTACAAAAACACACAGACACTAGATGATGTCATCAGTGATGTCATCAGTGATGTCACTGACCATGTCATGAATGATGTAATATGTGACATCATCAGCAGTGGATTGCGGGTGCGCGATATATAGTTAGTGCAACTAACTATATATGGAATTTCAATGGTTTTGTGTGAGTAAAATAAGGTTTTTTAAATGCTAATTCCTAACTATATATGGTCTATAACCTATGGTTTTTTCAGTGAATTTTCAAGGTTTTGTAAATGCTAATTCCTAACTATATATGGTCTATAACCTATGGTTTTTTCAGTGAATATATATATATATATACAGCTACTTTCTGTCTCTCCAAACTGCAATACAGAAATCAACGGACCACCAGGCAGTATGGATTCAGCAGGTAGGTTTATTATCCCTTGTTCTCACATCCAGCATGACACGTTTCAGGCAACAAGTGCCCTTGTTCACATAGTGGGCCTGCAGTACGGTATATATATATCACCTGCTGGACAGTAGGTAGTTATAGTTTGGACCTATTAGGAAAACCGCAACTTTCTATTGCCAATAACTTTGGCGTCGATTGATGAAACCTCTTGAAATTTTCCCGACGTTTGGCCAGCTCAGTTCCGCTCCTTCCCTGAAAGTTTGGGGGTGATTGGTCAAGCGGGGGCCGAGAAAAAGAGGGGGGTCCCAAAATGTGTTTTCCCCATGCAATTTCCCATAGGACCTTTAGACACGGCTACAGCCCTAACGGCTGAACGGAATTACACCATATTTGGCAGAGATGTAGTTCTCAGTTCTGACTTGTGCCTTTTGCTTATATGGTGTCAATCTGTACAGTAGTTTCTGAGCAAATTAGGTTTAAATTCATTTATATATCTATGGGCGCGGTGGATCCGCGGATTGTGCGAGGATTGGCATTGTAGCATAAGCGCACCATCCCGATCACGCGCTCAATTCTAATTGGTTGTCAAGCGGTTGTAAATATTTGAAACCAGGAACTGTTGGCAGCCATTTTGTGCCTCAGTACAAGCGAGGGTGAAGAAGTCTGTGAAATATATGTGCAAAACGTGAACAGGGGCAGGGTAGACACACCCTGACCCCCTAGGCCTGCTCAGGGGGGTCCCATAAGGACCCGTAGGGCAAAAAAAGTAGGAAAATAAATGTTTTTTATAAAAAAAAGTCGTGGGATGTGCGTAGGATCCGTGCATTTCGCCGCCAAAAAAACGATGCATTTTTTTTTAGCTATACATCAAGCTTATGTGTTTAGATCTTGGGTGGCTCTAAAAAGAGCCCTTGTGTTTATTGGGAGATTTTAGTACCTACAAGTAAGTACTGATGCAGAGTCTAAAGTTCATGAGGAAGACTCTGTTTCCTTCATCTGTAAAATGTACACCCTCTCTCCTATAGATGCCGAGCATATTGAAACTCAGATTGTTGTGGTATATGGACCCCATTCTATAGTCTCGGAGAAAAGCAGAAACAGATGTATTCACATGTTTCCTAGCTTTCTCAATTTGTGGACAAAATTGATTGGACCAGTTCCATTTCTGCCGTTTGTTAGAATAGACAAAGGCAGTTTGGGGGGAAAAGTGACATCAGTTCTCCAAAGGTGTCCTTCATAAGCATTTCCAGACCTACTCTAGTCAAAGTGCCTAGGTCATTGCCACCACAGTGCACAATTATGAGGTCAGGGTGTTGGAGATGTAAAAATGATTTCACCAATGGCATCAATTGGTGCCACTTTAATCCTCTCTGTCGAATTCATTTAATGTCCACGTTTGGTAAACCTAGGTCTTTGTGAATTCCTTTCTTTTCTGCGTACCTTTGGCTCCAGAAAATAAAGCTGTGTCCCACAATCCACACTCTAAGCATGTTGAAGGGAGGTCTGGATGCACTCAGATGGTCTCTGTAAATGAAGTGGCAGTTTGAAAACTAAGATTTTTCTAAAATGGTGGATAAGATGCACTGTTGAAAAAAGAAAAGAAATGATTGGTTGACAACATTCTACTCTGAAAACTAGGGTGCATGTTTCTGTTTTTTAAAAGCATGATTCTTATTGGTTATCAGAAAGTGATTGAAAAGAACATTATGTAGTATAAGCTGGTATATTGAGAAGTCAAGCACACTTGCTGTTTTCATTTGCAACATTGTGTGATAAACATTTGACCTGTGTGCTCAGTTAACTGTTTCATGAAGTGTTTCTGTGGTAACAGGCGGAAGGCAGAATGGGGGTAGGGTTCAAATGTATGTTGTTTGGATAGGATTGAAATGTCTAACCAATAGAAATGTGTGTTTGGTTTTTAATTAATGTGGGAAGCAATGTGATTTGATGTGAAGGTGTATATGTATTGAAAATGAGAGGGAAACTCTGCCATTTTATGGTCCTGGTGAGAGGTGTTGAAAACAGAGATTCTGAATAAGAAAATCTGCTGTGTGATTGACATAGTTCTTATTCTACAAAACAATTGGAAAGGTGAGTTATTAATTTTTGAGGGAATGTATGTGGTGCATTTTGTTTTTAATCAGAGTAATGTGTTTGTCCTGGTAAAAAGCAGGGAATACTTTTTTTCTCTAGAATTTTACTGTGAGTGTGTGTGCATTTAGAAAGTATTCTGAGATAAGCATTTGTTTATTTTCCGTGTTTGCACACAGATAAATATGCTGTTCTAATGTTTTGGTAGAATTAGAAACCAGTTATTTTTTATGTATTTGAAAAATGAGTGAAGTTTCTACATTAAAATGCAGTATTTATTCTACACTATGAAATAAGTTTTGGTAAAATAGAAGGGATAGTGTTTGTGTAGAATCACACAGTGAGTCTGTGCATTTAGGAATCACTTTGAGAGAAGCATTTTGGTAGTTCATGTGTTTCCCGACATGTAATTGGTTAAAAACTTATTGTGTTCTCACATTTTTGTAGAATTAGAAAATAGTAATTGGTTATGTGTTTCCAAAATGAGTTTAGTATTAATAGTAAAATGCAGTTCTGAAATATATGGAATGCATGCTTGATGTTTTTGCAGACAAATAAGTACATGTAGTCTTGCAGTCACACTACCCCCAGTATGATCCCCTACACTACTCAAACACCACTGCACTACTGTAAACCCCTAATCTACCTCCAGCATGACCACCTACACTACCTATTCACCAATTTACTACCTTAAACCTTACATCTCCCCCAGCAGAACCTCCTACTCTACCCAAACACCATTTTATTTTCTAGAACACTACCCTACCACGACCCCCTACACTACACAAACACCACTGCACTACCTTAAACCCTAAAACGCTATCCCTACCATGCCCCTGTACACTACATAAACACCAACGCACTACCCTACAACACTACCCCAGCACGAGGTCCTACACTACCCATTTACTAATGCACTACCCTAAACGGTAAAACACTATAACAGCACGACCCACTACAGTACCCAAACACCATTGCACTACCCTAAACCTTAAATGTACACCAGCATGACCCCCTACACTACCGAAACACTATTGCACTACCCTAAAACACTACCACAGCACGACCCTATATACTACACAAAAACCAGTGCACTACTCTAAACTCTAAATCTACCCCTAGTATGACCCACTACACTACATAAAGACTACTGTACTGCCCTAAACACTAAAACACTACCCAGCACAACCCTGTACACTACTTAAACACCATTGCACTACCCTAAACATTAAATCTATCTCACAACGACTTCCTACACTACCCAATCACGACTTCACTATCCTAGAACACTACTCCAGCATGACCCCGTACGCTACCCAAACACTACTGCACTACCGTAAAACACTACTCCAGCACGACTCCATACACTACACAAACACCACTACACTACCTTAAACTCTAAAACACTATCCCTATTATGACCCCATACACTACATAAACACCACTGCACTACCCTAGAACAGTACCTCAGCACGACCTCCTACACTAATCAAACACCATTGCACTACCCAGCATGACCCCCTACACTACACAAACACCACTGCACTATCTTAAATCCTAAAACACTATCCCTAGCATGATCCTTTACACTATATAAACACCACTGCACTATCCTAGAACACTGTCCCAGCAGGACCTCCTACACTACACAAAGAGCACTGCACTACCCTAAACCCTAAATCTACACCAGTACATCTACCTACACTACAGAATCACCAGTGTAGTACCCTAAACTCTAAAACACTACCCTAGCATGACACCCTACACTAATGAAACACTGTTACACTACCCTAAACCTGAAATCTACGTCAGCTCAACATCCTACACTACTGAAATACCACTGTACTACCCTATAACAGTACCTCAGCATGACTCCCTACACTAGAGAAACAACACTGCACTACTGTAAATTATAAATCTGTACTGTTGCAAAACCATAGTGAGTGTTTATGTACCATGTAGTAATCTATTTACTAAAGTAAAATTGATCCAATTATGAATTCACTCAGTGTCTTTCCTTAAAGTATTGTAATCATTTAGTAAATATGCATGTAGTCATACAGTGCTTCAGGTTCTAGTGCTATGGAGTGCTTCAAACTGCTATGCATTATGTATGTAGTGCTCTTTTCACCTTCACAGTTGTGCTTCAGGCCTACAGTTTTTTAGTCAGAATTTGTTTGAAATGTGTTTGTATAGTAATAAAAATGTATAATTTGTTTAGGTTTTTAATAAATACTCATTTATGTTTATTTTTTACAGATACTGTTTATCATCGTTAAAATAAAGTTGTCATGCCGCAGAAAGAAAGAAAAAGTCAGAAACAGGATATTCATTTGAAAAAAACTCAACCACAAGTATTGGAAGAGAAACATAATCTGGCACATGCATCAATGTAGGCTTTTGCGATTCCTAAATAGCGATTTTTAAGGAATCGCTATTTAGGAATCGCAAAAGCCTATGCATGTAGGAATCGCTATAAAAATAGCGATTTCTAAACATTGCTTAATTGCTACTTGCAAATTGCTAGTCGCAATTAAGGAATGCTGTCCCATTCATTCCTTTGGGCCTACAGGCCCAAAGGAATAAAGTGGAGATTGCGTGAGCAATTTGCGAGTACCAGTAGGTACTCGCAAATTGCTCATGCAATTTCAAGGGTGCAAGGGTGTCAACATGACAGCCTGTTGCACCCCAGAAATTGATCTCTGCACATATGTTGCACACACACATGCCCTAAGGGCATGTGTGTGCGCAACATGAAACTTTGAAAAATGTACAAAAGTGCATTTTTCAAAGTTTTAGCAAATTACCGTGAAGCTCAACTTCATGGTAATTTGATACTCCTATTAGCGAAATCACAAATTTTTTAACTTTCATGCATTGCATTTAAGGAATCTCAATTTGGGATTCCTTAAATGCACCCGCAATTTAAGGAATCGTAATTTAGAGATTCCTTAAATTGCGATTTTTGCATTTGGGATGATGCATCCCAAAGGCAAAAATACCGAGAATCTGCCCGTTTGCGACCGGTATTTGGTTTGATGCATGGGGCCCCAAGTGACTAAAAAGACTACAAAAGACTTCCTAAAAAACATTACTTGATTCAGAAAATATAAATAAATAAAGGGAACATCAATGTGAAAATTGTATGTATACATGTAGCACTAATGTAGACACTGAAAGATTTTTATATTTGACATTACCGGACTGTAAATCAGTGTCTTTCAGTAAATTAGTTAAAGCTGCAAACTAAAATATGGAGTGTAGGCAATGCAAATCAGAAATGTTATCAACATTATTTATCAAAAGCTATAGAAAATATATAATTTTAATGATGCAACGTTGTACATCGGACGGTAGAAAATTGGACACTTTAATAAAACATTTTGTAGCTACACAACTATCAATATCTGGAAGGACTTTTGTAGCAGTAGCAATAATTTTCCACAATGGTCCTTCAAAACCATCTGGACATTACACTGCATATCTCAAAAGTGAGAAAGGCTGGAGTCTTTGTAATGATGCTGAGTTGATTTTCAAACAAAGTTTGCCTTTCGAATTACCAAATTCCTACCTAATATTTTTTAAGCCAAAGTTTTAGGGAGATAATTCAGTCTCTGAGGATTTTATTGTTATCATTTCATTGGATTATCATTGGACAATTGACATAAAAATTACTGCAAAAATACAATTTGGCCTCAAGGAAATGTATTTCTTTGAATTATGGACTTTTTGTTGCACATTGTCTCAGTGTATAATTTTAACTCTTATTATTTTTAGTGTTTATAAATTTAAGTCATAACATTTTCTTAGCAGTAATCATTTTACATACATGTGATTTGTATTATCTAGTATTTTACCATAGATGTATTATTGTTTTTTTTTTTAAACAATCTTATTGATTGTTTTTTTTTTGCCCATTGTTATGTGATGAGTACAATTGAAATCACTGTTTCTAGTGAAATTCACTATATTCTGAGAACAGCAAAAAAAAGGAAAGAAATTACTTTGTAAATGTTAAAATTATGTTGTGCTCTTAAAAATGTATTATTATGTTATAACTATTTTTTATTTTTTATTACAGATCTTAGGGGTCAATTAGGATGGCGGAGGGATCGCCACCGCCATGCAGGCGGTGGCGATCCGTCCGCCATCCTTGCCCGTCTGCAACCTATTTTCCCCCGCCATATTACAATGGCGGGGGGACCATGGTGGACGGGAAGACCGTCCTCCACTTTTCCACCGCGGTCGCAACCGACCGCGGCGGAAAAGCTCTAATATGGTGGCGGTGTCTATCAGACACCGCCAGCCATATTAGGATGTGCTGGGGGCTATGGCTTTCCGTGGCTGCAATGCCGCCGCGAAAAGGCATACGTTCCTTGCATTGGGGGCCCGTTGCGGGCCCCCAGGGTGAAGGGGTGGTGGGGGGTGCCCTTGGGGGGTACCTATGGTACCCCCCTGCAGTTGCATACACAATTTGGCAGGCACCGCGCGAGGCCCGCCGCTTTGTGCATGCAAATGCACACCATGCATTTTTAACATTGCGGCAGGTGCTGCTTAAAGCAGCACCCGCTGCAATGTTAAATATACGGGATGTGACTGCCAGGGTGGCGGTCACATCCTAATTCCAATGGAGGGAACGCCGCTGCCCCTGCGGACGGTCCCTCCACCTCGGGGGTGGCGGATGGACGCAGGTTCGTCCGCCATCATAATCCACCCCATAATTTTAAGATATCAAATTTACCAGAATTTAGATTATAAAAAACAAGTGAATAAAATGTGTACTGTTTTTTACGTGTATTACTGTTGAGGTAAGTTTTAGTGAGTCTTAAAATGCACAATGGACTGTGTTTCCACACAGTTGAAGAAAAGGAACATGGATGGACTAGATTTCTGTCAGGAAATTGTAATGCAAAAAGGTATAAAATAGAGGACAGCTTTAGAACACCTGTCTGCAAGATATATGGTGTAGTAAAGAATAGACTAATATGGTTGTTTTGCAGGTCTTGATAATTTCAGAATTAAAAGAAATGAAACTCTTCAACTTAAACCACATCAGTCAGTGTTTTTGCATATGTCATATTAGATCGCATCCCTTCACTTTAGTAATATATAATTATGTCCTATCAGTTTCCTAAAACGTAAGTACTTGTAAATGTTTGTTATTCTTTGTTATCAGTACACAAATGTACTCCTATAATAACAATTGGCCTAGCCATTAACTCTCTTTGTTATTTATAAGGTGAGGAAAAGGCATTCTGTATACCTTTTCTTTTCCATGTAAATATAATCTCATCATACACAGTACTTTGAGTTGAAAAGGTGTTCTATAGGTTTTGCTGTGCATGTTTCACAGAACACTCATAGAACAAGACACATCTCCAGATTTATGAGAAATCATAAATCTGGACATGTTTGTGAATGCTACACCATCCTCCTATTGGTGTAGCAAAGCACAACAAGGAACATTGTTTTCACTTCTCCTCATTTTTTCACCTTCAATATATGCTGCAATGCACAGCATATATTGAAGGAGAAAAATGCCTTTACTGATTGTTTTTGTGCAGGAAGGTGTCCCTTCCTGCACAAAAACAATCTCCACATGACACGGACATCCTTGCACCATGGTGCAAGGGTGGGTGTCTCACCACATGGCTGCAGTTTGTGCAGCTGTGCAGAGCGAAGCACAGAGTTGCAACATATTTGTGTACATGTATGTATGTATTGGCATACTTGTATAGCGCAATGGCTGTCACCCAACGGGGTGTTACATCCCTGTGCTTCGGAAGTACCACAGCACGCTGTAGTTAAACAGTTTACAGTGTCATGCTGCAGCACTTCCATATAATTCTGCACTTATGCATTCACCACACATCAGAAATGTATTTTTACAGAAAATAGGAAAAATGAGAACTGGGAAAAGAGAACTAAAAACTAGGAGGAGAGGAGAAACGAAATCTAACAATGGTGGTGGTCAACAGCTCGACACACCAGATCCACCGACTGCTCTCCATCTGCTATCAGCCGTCCACATTTTACACAGTTCAATTTAAGTTTCTCTAATTGGGGACGAATGTCAGGGTGTGCAGTAGAGGTTGATGGTGTCGCTCCACTCGTTCCGCACGAGTACTTTTTGTTGGGGTCTCCCCTTGAAAGCACTTCCTTGCATATACGGCAAGTAACTTTTGTTGCATTCACCTTTTTTAAGCCTGGTGGAAAGGTGAAAAATTTCCAGACAATGCTGCTATATTTTTCCTTTGGTGGAGGTTCAGGAACAAATTCTTGCTCTGATAAGTTCTCTGAATCAGAGGATAATGGTGGATTAGCAGCCATAGTATCTTTAAATAAATCTCTTCTCCAAAAGAGAGAGAGCAGCAGATCTTCTCAGGAGGTCTTTCCCTAAGAAAAGTTCTAATAACAGTGATTAAAATGGGTGGGGTCCTTCAATAGTTTCAATAGAAAGTGTAACGAACCAATCAAATCTCTGTTTTTGAAATCACATGGGGTGCGCGTAGGTTGCGCGGAACATGCGCACACTCAGCACGCAGCCTGCTTGAATGGTGCTCGCATCCAGTGCGACTTTGCGAAATTGCATGGAAAAGTGATGTACTTTTTAAGAAAGTTAAAGAATATTATTTTTATAATAACCTAAGATAATCTCTTGTCTTAATATTTATATCAAATATATATAAATAAGTTTTCCAACATTAAAGAAACTGCATCCGATATGCATATGACGTCAAACACTACGGCGCGTCCATCACGCCGCGTTATAAGTACATCTTGCATATGCGCAAGCGTCGCGCACAAGTCGCATAGCAACCACGTTGGAAAAGTCGTACCGTCGCAAACCCTACGCGGATCCTAGATAGCGACCCTAAAATGGCGGACACGTTTTGCGCAGTAAACGAGCAGGGTGTTCGTAGGGTGCGCAACTCCAAAAAAAAAGAAAAAAAATAATAGAAATAATTTAAATATCTTATGAACAATATACAATAATAAAAATATATGTTTTTATGTAAAAAATTAATTAAATAAATGTGTAATGTAATTTAAAAAATAACATCTAAAAATAAAAAGATTACAAAAATATAGTTAGAAAATATACAAAAAAACAATAAATATATTTAAAAAATATTATTTAAAAAATCTTTGAAATTCACAAAAAAAACATAGGTTTTACATATGTTATAGTTATGAATTAGCATTTAAAAAACCTTAGAAATTCACTGGAAAAAAACATAGATATCAGACACGTTATAGGTATGAATTAGCATTTAAAAAAACCTTAGAAATTCACAGACAAAACCATAGGTTTCAGACAAGTTATAGTTAGGAATTAGCATTTAAAAAACCTTAGAAATTCACTGAAAAAACATAGGTTTCAGGGATGTTATAGTTAGCTGGACATTTCACTCTTATAAAACCATTGAAATTCCCCCGCATACTTGAAGTTCCGCATGAGTACTTTTTGTTGGGGTCTCCCCTTGAAAGCACTTCCTTGCATATACGGTAAGTAACTTTTGTTGCATTCACCTTTTTTAAGCCTGGTGGAAAGGTGAAAAATTTCCAGACAATGCTGCTATATTTTTCCTTTGGTGGAGGTTCAGGAACAAATTCTTGCTCTGATAAGTTCTCTGAATCAGAGGATAATGGTGGATTAGCTGCCATAGTATCTTTAAATAAATCTCTTCTCCAAAAGAGAGAGAGCAGCAGATATTCTCAGGAGGTCTTTCCCTAAGAAAAGTTCTAATAACAGTGATTAAAATGGGTGGGGTCCTTCAATAGTTTCAATAGAAAGTGTAACGAACCAATCAAATCTCTGTTTTTGAAATCACATGGGGTGCGCGTAGGTTGCGCGGAACATGCGCACACTCAGCACGCAGCCTGCTTGAATCGTGCTCGCATCCAGTGCGACTTTGCGAAATTGCATGGAAAAGTGATGTACTTTTTAAGAAAGTTAAAGAATATTATTTTTATATTAACCTAAGATAATCTCTTGTCTTAATATTTATATTAAATATATATAAATAAGTTTTCCAACATTAAAGAAACTGCATCCGATATGCATATGACGTCAAACGCTACGGCGCGTCCATCACGCCGCGTTATACGTACATCTTGCATATGCGCAAGCGTCGCGCACAAGTCGCAAAGCAACCGCGTTGGAAAAGTCGTACCGTCGCACACCCTAAGCGGATCCTAGACAGCGACCCTAAAATGGCGGACACGTTTTGCGCAGTAAACGAGCAGGGTGTTCGTAGGGTGCGCAACTCCAAAAAAAAGAAAAAAATAATAGAAATAATTTAAATATATTATGAACAATATATAATAATGACAAATATATATTTTTATGTAAAAAAATTAATTAAATAAATGTGTAATGTAATTTAAAAAATAACATCTAAAAATAAAAAGATTACAAAAATATAGTTAGAAAATATACAAAAAAACAATAAATATATTTAAAAATTATTATTTAAAAAATCTTTGAAATTCACTAAAAAAACATAGGTTTTGCATATGTTATAGTTATGAATTAGCATTTAAAAAACCTTAGAAATTCACTGGAAAAAAACATAGATATCAGACACGTTATAGGTATGAATTAGCATTTAAAAAACCTTAGAAATTCACAGACAAAACCATAGGTTTCAGACAAGTTATAGTTAGGTATTAGCATTTAAAAAACCTTAGAAATTCACTGAAAAAACATAGGTTTCAGGGATGTTATAGTTAGCTGGACATTTCACTTTTATAAAACCATTGAAATTCCCCCGCATACTTGAAGTTCCGCATGAGTACTTTTTGTTGGGGGTCCCCCCTTGAAAGCACTTCCTTGCATATACGGTAAGTAACTTTTGTTGCATTCACCTTTTTTAAGCCTGGTGGAAAGGTGAAAAATTTCCAGACAATGCTGCTATATTTTTCCTTTGGTGGAGGTTCAGGAACAAATTCTTGCTCTGATAAGTTCTCTGAATCAGAGGATAATGGTGGATTAGCTGCCATAGTATCTTTAAATAAATCTCTTCTCCAAAAGAGAGAGAGCAGCAGATATTCTCAGGAGGTCTTTCCCTAAGAAAAGTTCTAATAACAGTGATTAAAATGGGTGGGGTCCTTCAATAGTTTCAATAGAAAGTGTAACGAACCAATCAAATCTCTGTTTTTGAAATCACATGGGGTGCGCGTAGGTTGCGCGGAACATGCGCACACTCAGCACGCAGCCTGCTTGAATCGTGCTTGCATCCAGTGCGACTTTGCGAAATTGCATGGAAAAGTGATGTACTTTTTAAGAAAGTTAAAGAATATTATTTTTATAATAACCTAAGATAATCTCTTGTCTTAATATTTATATTAAATATATATAAATAAGTTTTCCAACATTAAAGAAACTGCATCCGATATGCATATGACGTCAAACGCTACGGCGCGTCCATCACGCCGCGTTATACGTACATCTTGCATATGCGCAAGCGTCGCGCACAAGTCGCAAAGCAACCGCGTTGGAAAAGTCATACCGTCGCACACCCTACGCGGATCCTAGACAGCGACCCTAAAATGGCGGACACGTTTTGCGCAGTAAACGAGCAGGGTGTTCGTAGGGTGCGCAACTCCAAAAAAAAAGAAAAAAATAATAGAAATAATTTAAATATATTATGAACAATATATAATAATGAAAAAAATATATTTTTATGTAAAATAATGTATTAAATAAATGTGTAATGTAATTTAAAAAATAACATCTAAAAATAAAAAGATTAAAAAAATATAGTTAGAAAATATACAAAAAAAACAATAAATATATTTAAAAATTATTATTTAAAAAATCTTTGAAATTCACTAAAAAAAATAGGTTTTGCATATGTTATAGTTATGAATTAGCATTTAAAAAACCTTAGAAATTCACTGGAAAAAAACATAGATATCAGACACGTTATAGGTATGAATTAGCATTTAAAAAAACCTTAGAAATTCACAGACAAAACCATAGGTTTCAGACAAGTTATAGTTAGGAATTAGCATTTAAAAAACCTTAGAAATTCACTGAAAAAACATAGGTTTCAGGGATGTTATAGTTAGCTGGACATTTCACTCTTATAAAACCATTGAAATTCCCCCGTTATAGTTAGTTGTACTAACTATACCTCGCGCCCGAAATCCACTGCTGATGATGTCACATATTACATCATTCATGACATGGTCAGTGACATCACTGATGACATCACTGATGATATCTCAAATGACATCACTGATGACAGTACTGATGACATCATCCATGTGACAATACACCTCATCATACAGTAGCATAAGCTTTCAACACACATTATAAAATATGGAGTATCATGTTTTAAACCAGTGACACACCAATACAAGTTTCTAAAAACCCACTTAGTGATTCCTACATCTATACATACATCTAAACACTTACATATACATTCAGTCATACATGCTAACAAAGATCCATAGAATACTATGAAATATACTTATACACCTACATTAACATTACACACCAGCACACATCCTATTCGCCTATGCAGAAATCCTACTCACTTACGCAAATAATTGATCATACTTATATTTACTAAGCTACACATTTGCACAAATACCACTTTATTTATTCTTATATTTAGAAAGTCATACTTGGGGCCCATTATGATGATGGGCGGATTGAATCCGCCAGGCTGGTGGAGGCAATCTGCCCAACATGCATGTCCTGATTCCCCCCCGCCAGATTAGGATGGCGGAGGGGACAGCGGCGGACGGAAAGACCGTCCGCCGCTTTACCGCTGTGGTCGCCCTGAGACCGCGGCGGTGATAGATTAATATGGTGGCGGTGTCCAATGGACACCGCCAGCCATATTACGATGGCCAAATTCATGGGCCTTTCCGCGGCGGCAATGCCGCCACGGAAAGGCAGGCGGTGATTGCTGCGGGAGCCCCCCGCGGGGCCCCCAGGTGATGCCAGTGTTGGGGGTGCACATGGGGGGTACCTATGGTACCCCCCCACATTTGCATATGCAAAGCAGAAGGCACCGCGCGGTGCCTGCCGCTTTGCATATGCAAATGCGTGCTGAAATGTTTATCATTGTGGCGGGCGGTGCTGAGTGCACCGCCCGCCACAATGATAAACATGTAGGATATGCCCGCCACTCTGGCGGGCACATCCTAATTCCCCCTACGGGACCCCCGCCCTTATGGCAGGGGTTCCCGTTCTCCGTTAGGGTGGCGGGCGGACAAAGTTTGTCCGCCATCCTAATGTGCCCCTTAGTGTGTTATAAAATCACGATTACAAATATACAGTTATCCTTACAGTCACTCATACACTCACAGCTATAAAGAGATTCACTCACCCAAAGAACTGTTTCCACATACAATATTAAACTCATATACCTACTAAATCAACGGTTTACACATCTTTGGACAGTCACCTACCCCCCACCCAACAACACACACATTCATTCACTATCCCATACAAATACTCACTTAACTAATTAATAACTAATATAGACTTTCACATACCTAGTAACCAACTTATGTAGTACTTTACGCAACAAGAGATAGAGTGATATAGATATTCACATTGTTTAATCACTATCCCATATATTTAGTGAGACACTTTAAATTCGTAACTTAGACAGTCAATCACATTGCTACTAAATCCTCCATTCAGACACTTATACATCCACTCACTATTCAATGGAGATTTCTCTCTATATATATAATACTTATTTAAATATCAAACCAAACCCCATTCACTGGATGATGTCATCAGTGATGTCATCAGTGATGTCATTTGAGATGTCATCGGTGATGTCACTGACCATGTCATGAATGATGTAATATGTGACATCATCAGCAGTGGATTTTGGGTGCGCGAGTTATAGTTAGTACAACAAACTAAAACGGGGGAATTTCAATGGTTTTATACGAGTGAAATGTCCAGCTAAGTATAACATCCCTGAAACCTATGGTTTTTTCAGTGAATTTCTAAGGTTTTTTAAATGCTTATTTCTAACTATTACTTGTCTGAAACCAATGAATTTTTCAGTGAATATATATTTATATATATATATATATATATATATATATATTCACTGAAAAAAACATAGGTTATAGACCATATATAGTTAGGAATTAGCATTTACAAAACCTTATTTTACTCACACAAAACCATTGAAATTCGCATATATAGTTAGTTGCACTAACTATATATCGCGCACCCGCAATCCACTGCTGATCATGTCACATATTACATCATTCATGACATGGTCAGTGACATCACTGATGACATCACTGATGACATCTCAAATGACATCACTGATGACATCACTGGTGACATCTCAAATGACATCACTGATGACATCACTGATGACATCTCAAATGACATCACTGATGACATCTCATTTAACATTACTGATCACATCACTGATGACATCATTCATGTGATAATACGATGAACCTCTTCAGACTCTAATATAACCTTAGATACACTCAGTGTAAACAGACACTCACAGACTGTCACTCATCCATGGAGTTACAAACACACCTAGTCAGTCATGCAAAGAATCAATCACACCTCCATTTTCTCAACTATACAGTTATACACACCTTACTTATTCAAACATATACTAACACATATTTACTCTCTTATACAATCCCGGATACAGGTTCACAATGATCCATATAGCCACTCACACATTCACTGGCTCTTATGCACAGTTATTTATATATGTCAACTCTCGAATGTACTGTGGTTTACATATGTACTTACTTTGACATGTAGCACTGAGATATCCATTCACTCATCACCAATACACTCATGCACACAGTCAACCGCCCATGTAGCTGTTTCCACATGCACTCTTGAACTCATACACCTAGTGAATCAACTACTCACACATCTATGCACAGAGGCACACACCTCCCAGCCACCCCCACACAAACTCAATCTCCCATACAAATACTTGGGCAACCAATCAATAACACATATAGCCTCTCGTATAGCTAATGATCAACACATGTAGCAGTTTACACCACAACAGACATACTGATGCACACATTCAGACAGTTTAGTCACTAACCCATGCATTTAGTACGACACATTTATTCACTCACTCATACAGTCAGTCACGCACCTACTAAATCCTTCATCCAGACACTTATATATCCACTCATTCTTCAATATGTAAAACATGTTTAAACTTTACAGAAACACACAGTCACTGGATGTTGTCATCAGTGATGTCATCAGTGATGTCATTTGAGATGTCATCAGTGATGTCACTGACCATGTCATGAATGATGCAATATGTGACATGATCAGCAGTGGATGTATTTCTCAAAATCAACAACATTACCCATTGATCCATTTACCAGACCTCTTTCAACATGTAAATTCCTTCTCAAAATGATACGGCAATTTAAGCACACATTCAGAGTCTTTTCAAAACCAGCAGTTTTAGATATAGTCTTCTCTAATGAATCCAATTTAGATTTCAAATTCTCAGACAAAATAATTGTTGCTCCCATATGCTCTATTCTGTCAATAGCTTCCAGTTTCACAATCTCTTGGTTTTCTAAATTCAACATTTTGTTGTTGAAGATGGCACATTCTGCAAGAGTTGGCATCAAACATATTCCAGATTTCTTCTCAGTAATTTTCTGAAAAATATTCTCTGGCAGAACGTCTTCTTCTGGATACAAATTTGACAGTAATCGTGCATGTAAAGCTTCTTTCCCATGCTCGGTCACTTTTCCGATTCTAACATCTTGTAGAATATTCTTATAATCTTCATCCTTCGCTTGACGCATATTTTCACGCAGTTCAGCATAATTGAAGTTTAACCATATATTAACGTTGCCAAAGCTCCCTAGGCACTTCCTGGTATCTTCATGTGTAAGTAGTTTAAATACTGGTTGTCCTTTCACTGGTGTCAGCTGCAGAAGATCACCGAAAACAATGATGTGTTTGCCACCAAATAACACATCATACTCTGTTTTAAGAACTTCTTGCATTCTCAAATGCACAAAGGCAAGCATGACATTGGAAACCATGCTTACTTCGTCAATGATAAGAAGTTTCATTTTCCTCAAGACTCTTGAAACTTCAAAACAAGCATCTCCAGATAGCTTGTGATATTCTAATTTGTTGTCATGCTCCACTGGCAGCATCAGTAAACGATGTAAAGTAATCCCTTTAATGTTATGTGCTGCCAGTCCAGTTGGGGCGGTGACAACACAAGACAGCGATGACTCTGTCCTTTCCTGCAAATAACATGAAATTGCTTTAATAAGGAAACTTTTTCCAGTTCCCGCTTCTCCACTCACGTACAGTCGGACAGGCTTCAACGACGTACATGAGCACTCTTTCTTGTCATGACTTAATCCATGATCAATTTGCATGGTAAGTTCGTCATATATTTTCCTCTGCTCAACGTTGAGTTGTCTTTCCAACTCTTCTAAGTTAACCGCATCCTCCTGAGCATGTGCCATGGCTCTTTCCACTTTATTCATAGCAGTGGCAGCTTCATTTTCGATAAGAGGTCCTCCTAGTGGATCCTGACTCAATGAAGCAGAACTCTGACTGTCCTGAGAACTGTCTCTGGCAATCTCGGCTGCAATCGTTGCTTCCTGCTCAATTTCCACATTCAACATTTCTACATATTTGGGAAAAGCAGGACATTCTATGGTCTCCTTGGCAGCATTGAAAGAGTCTTCGTAACAAAGGAAATCTCCAAGCAGTTCCTCTTCTGCACGCTAAGGCTTAAAAAGTTGCAAAAGTGCTAAATAGAAAAACTCCTTTTTTCAGGAGATTGCCACTCAATTTTCGATGGTTTATCAAGTGGCATTTTCTTTGCTTGACCAGACATCCCTCACTTCCTATTACAGCATACACTCCTTTCTCAGTATCTTCTTTGATGTTCCTCTTGAATATGTAATTTTGCAGAACCTCATACAGACAAACATTCTCGAGGTGACTGTTTCGATTTGGATAATATGTATCCAACATGTTGGTCTTCAAAATGTCGGTACTGTTTGGCTCCTTTTCCGCCAAATACTCAATTTCCCGCACAGGTTTGAGAACTCGATTACGCGTTGCAGCAAGACCAACACTCGCCCAAACGATACTCCTGGACTTGGCATAGAGACTTGCTGAAGATAACCGGTCAGAACATTCGTAAGCTCCGATTTCTCGATGCGACAACATCTTCAAACTGAAACTGTACATCTTCTTACTGAGGCTCTTTTCATGGGAAATGTCCTCCCACATATCCTTCAATTCTGTCTTTTCTTTTTTTGTGATGTAAGATGTCACATACCGAGCCACAGCCATACAGTTATCAGCCACAAACTGTATATCCATGTTAGCATTCCACATGGACAAAATCACTGGGTTGTAGTCGTTGATGTACTTGGACTCTTTGCTTCTTTTCAAATTGTATGTATTTTTGGGTGATTTCCTCGTCACATTATGTCGCAGCGAAGACATGAAACTGTTCACTCTTCCTTTAGAAATCACCGGTCGTGGGAAGCTGAAAGGACATTTTGTGTAGAACTTGTCCTTGTTTCTGAATTTACGACGACAGTACTTTCCACAACGATGGCTTTGAAAGCGTAAAACTTGTTCTCTTAGGCTTTTGTCTTCCTTTGTCTTTGGAACAGCACATGTAGAATACTGTTCTATGAAACTCATCACTAAGTCATCCGGATCTGTTCCAAATTTGGGTGCATCTTTGATCCATAGCAGCATATGTATATGAGGAGCACCTCTTGCTTGATACTCCTTTCTCCAGAAGAAATCCAACACCTCTCCAAGAAGTGGATTTTTCTTGTTCATGATGAAAGACATCATAGCTTCAAATCTATGATTGAAGTACCTGCATACATTCACTGGATCCAAAGAGCACAGTTCTCCGGGTGTCTTGAATTCGATATTTTCAATGTTTCCATTTGCCTCTCATAGAAATTCAAGTAAGTCTTCCCAGCCATACTCGGCACAGCTGAGAGTGAGGAACCATGTGGGAGTTCCTAAGTTCCTCAGCATACATTTTAAATCACCATGACGACGGTACCAGTACTCATTAGTACCACGCTGACATGCCATGAGATTAATCAGGTGAGAATCCAAAATACTGTCTTGCACATTGACTTTATCCATACAGTCCCTTGCCGAGATATTTTGCATCTGTACACCACTTTTCAAGATGTGGTTCACTGCATATGACACTCCAGACAGATCACTTTCAAACAGTAGATGAAACAAATAGGGAATGCATTGACGAAACCTAGGATCTTCTGCATACAATCGTAAAGTCCGGTATTCAGATGCAGGAATTTGATCAGGTCGCTCATCATATCTTCCTCCTTGACCTGTTGGAAATAGCTGTGGGAAACACCGAGCTTCCAAACTTTCCTCCCAAACACTAATGGGACTCCCTTTGGCTTGTTTCATTTGAAACAACTCAATAGCATTCCCCATGACTTCCTTGGAATGCAAAGGATGAACACTATAATGTTCATATATTTCTTCATTTTTAGAGGCTTCTACTTTTTCAATTTGTCCAGCACACAAATCGCTGTTCTCTTCTTCACTTACTTCCTCTTCTGCAACACATACATTCTTGTAGTACTCATTGTTTTTCATCAAATACAATGTTGCCTTTTTGACTTTCCTAACATCCACTAAATCTTGCCAGATTTTCTTACTCTTTGTCGGAACCCCATTAACTAAGATAACCAGAGGTTCCTCTTCCACTTTCTCTACTCCAATTGTATTAATGTTTTTCTTCAAATCTAGAGGCAAATAAACAACTCTTCTCTTTAATCCTCTCTGTAAATCTGATGGAGGCAATTTCCCTGTCTTTGGCTCCATTCGTACAATAGCCTGAAAGGGATGGACACTTTGAATCAAAATAGATTCATAAGTATTTAAATCCTTCAATTCAGAAGGAATGTCAACCAATTCCAGATTATTATGAACCGCTCTAGCAGGCATCCTGTTTTGATTTAATTTGTTACAACAATAAGTACACACACGTTGATCCGATCCCAAATCAAAACAATTTTCTACCATCAAGTATGTTGCAAAATCCTTCCATTCACTAATATTTTCCCTTTCACTTTTTGCACTTAAATCCACTAACTTAGTCTGATTCTTATAGTAAGTGCGTCGACAACACACACAAGTGAAATTAGGCCTCTCACTTGATTTCACCTGAAACGTGGCAATTTCCTTCTGAAAATTATCTGTACTGGAAACCTGTACACTCTCTTCCACATTACCTTTTTATCTGGGTCAATTTCAACATTCTCCTCTTTACTTCCAAAGTAACAAAACTCAATTTCTTCACATATATTCTTCACATCTATTTCAGAACCATGCAAAAGAGCAGCGCATAATTGTTTAAGCATAATTGCTGGACTCTTAGCATAATACAACATTCTCACTAATTTCCTCACTTTATTATGATGGACTGCTAGCATCCTGAAATGATGAAAAACACTCTAGCATACTCTCCTGGAAAGACAAGCCAGTGAATGACCATGCAAACCTGTCACTTCTCTCACTCTGCATGGATCTAATTCCTGCAACAACTTCATTTTCTGTTTTAAACTTTTCTTATTAAATGTCCGTACAAAATCACAAAGCAAATTGATGGAATCCTGTCGCACACTGCAAATACTACTACACTTCCTGGTGTACACTGGACCCTTAGCACGTCTCCCTAAAACTTCATCACCTAACACCTCTTCTGCCTCTGTTGACACAAGTTTTTCTTTTTCAACCGGACAATCATCTTTCACCTCATATGCTCGACCATTGGTGTCAACTGCATGCACCAAATCATTATCCTGAAAATAACTCTCCTCATTAAAAAATGCCTCACAACTTGAACTATGCATCCATTCTCCAGAAAAAACTTCACAAAAATTACTACGATTAACTGTTCTCTTCCATCTACTATTTGATTTGAAATCATAAATTGCCTTTCTTAGTTTCCTAATTCTATTGATTATCAAAATAAATAACTTTCGCTTAATTTCGAAAGCCTGATCAATAATTTTCTCAAAATTTTTTTTTCTCATATAAAAAGCCACTTTCTGTTGACCTTTCTTAATATTTTTTAACAAATTGCCAATTATCCTTTTGCGGAACATTCGTTTACGAATGTCCCTAAACAGATTTTCCCTTCTACTACCATGCACAGAGTTATCTCCTGCTCTAGCAGTAACATTTTTCAGTGGCCTTTCCTTCCCATTTAAATTGGCTCTCTTCTTCTGGACTAAAACATGTTCTGTAGTGATACTTTTTCGTCTGCAAATGTTTCTTAAAAAATATTTTGTTGTCTTACCCGGAGTTTTTCTGGTGACTTGACAAGTTTTTATTGTAGAGGACTGCTGCAAAGGTTTACCAAGGTGGGGTGTAAGTCGCTTTGCTTCTTTTTTTTTTCTTTGCCTTGAGGGCATTTTTGAATTTTTCAAAAGATCTTCAGTTGAATCTGTGGTAAATATTTTTTAAAAAAGGTATTAACCACTATTACCAAACAGTAAATCAATAACAGTCGTCAAAAAATTAACACACTAGTTGTCAATTCTACATACAATAATTTTTAGTGCATTGACAAATTTAAAACTCACAAATAGTAGCAAAGAAATGGAATGCTTCTACATTTGACCTGTACTCTTTTATATGTGAATCTGAACTAATTTTATTAGCATATTTCACTATTTTATTAAAGACACTTCACACAAGCTGTTTTTGAAGTTGTATTTAATTTTAAATAAAACGGTTAACATGGTTACTTTTCATTTCCAGTAACTTTTAAAAATAAGTCTTTATAGTTCCATAGGCTCGAGCAGGTCAGCTTCCCACCCTATGTCATACAATTCTGACAAATCGGCATCCTCATCATATTCTTCATCATCCACAGGTTCTAAATCATCCAAGGGATCTACTTCCACTGACGTTTCAATGACAAGTTCAATTATAAGATCAAGATCAACAGATTGCTCATTATCACTCATGGTTGATGTTGTCGTTATCTTTAAAGAAAGAGAACAACAATGAGATGTTGCAGAGTAAGAGACAAATCTCAGAGACTATAATAGTAAAATTGTTTAACAAGAGTAACATTTTGCAGATATTATTTAGCCATGTCCAGCGATGCTGAGGAGGTGAGGCCTATGTCCAAGTTTTCAGTGAACAGGACTCATCTCTTCTTAACCTTGGATAAGCCTCACCGACTCTGTGTCCCCTGCTCATACTTAAATGTAAAGGGGCAGATTTATGTTAACTGGCGCATCCCCAGGGATGCACCAGTTAACGTGCGCCGCTGCTCTGCCACCCATGGTGTGCCGCATTTACAATGCGGAGCACCATGGGGCAAAAACAGCACAGATGCGTCACGCATCTGTACCGCAAAAGCGGCGCATTGCAGAAATCACGTCGCAAGCGCGACATGACTACTGCAATGCACAGTGGTAAGCCACACATTGCATGGTGCATCACTCCTTATGCCTGTTTCAAACAGGCGTAAGGATTTGATTCAGCAATGCCATAAAGCTGACTCAGTGAAATCTTGTAAATTTCACTGTGTTAGTTTTACAGGGCTTTCATGCAAGTGAACGCCCACCCTGCAACAAAACGCCCACATGAAACCTGACGCAGGTTTCATGTGGCACAGGACTTTACAGCGTGACGCATCTGCCTAGATGCATCAAGTTGTAAATATGTTGTAACATAGCGCATCTTTTGCGCCGCTGCTGCGTCACAAAAGTGACGCAACGGCGGCGCAAAAGAGGCACACGGCCATCATAAATCTGCCCCTAACATTTTAAATGATTGGTTCAGGATGCTGATAAGGTGTGGCCTATCCACAGGTTTGTTTGAGGTGAGGCCTACTCAGGGTTGCAGATGAAATTTAGGCTTGTTGAAGAGTACAGAGGACATAATACATGTGCAGGCCTACCAATGAAGTGAGTCATGTCCACTGCACTCTTGAACAAAGGCCAGACCTCCTCTGTCTCCCTGGACAGGCCTAAACCTCATCTGCACAATGTGATTCGTAATGTTAGGAAACACAGGTGATGTAATTGAAAAACGTGCAATTTCTTTTGCTCATTTCACAATCACATCACCTGTGTTTCCTCTGCTTAGGTATCTCATTGTGCAGATGTAGTCTAGCATATCAAAGAGTACGCAGAAGATGAGCACTGTATGCAACAACTTTGACACTTACAGAAGCCTCAGCTTCTCCATGCCCCCTACACAGTCCTAAATATATACATTTTAAGCTGACGGTATCTTGTTGCAGATGAAGTGAGGTCTATCTTGCAACATGGTGCATCTTTTGCATCGCGGCTGCATCACAAAAGTGACGCAACGGCGGCGCAAAAGAGGCGCACGGCCATCATAAATCTGCCCCTAACATTTTAAATGATTGGTTCAGAATGCCGATAAGGTATGGCCTATTCAGAGGTTTGTTTGAGGTGAGGCCTACTCAGGGTTGCAGATGAAATTTAGGCTTGTTGAAGAGTACAGAGGAGATAATACATGTGCAGGCCTACCAACGAAATGAGTCATGTCCACTGCACTCTCGAACAAAGGCCAGACCTCCTCTGTCTCCCTGGACAGGCCTAAACCTCATCTGCACAATGTGATTCGTAATGTTAGGAAACACAGGTGATATAATTGAAAAACGTGCCAATATTTTTGCTCATTTCACAATCACATCACCTGTATTTCCTCAGCTTAGGTATCTTATTGTGCAGATGTAGTCTAGCATATCAAAGAGTACGCAGAAAATGAGCTCTGTATGCAACAACTTTGACACTTACAGAAGCCTCAGCTTCTCCATGCCCCCTACACAGTCCTAAATATATACATTTTAAGCTGACGGTATCTTGTTGCAGATGAAGTGAGGCCTATCTTGCAACATGGTGCATCTTTTGCACCGCCGCTGCGTCACAAAAGTGACGCAACGGCGGCGCAAAAGAGGCGCACGGCCATCATAAATCTGCCCCTAACATTTTAAATGATTGGTTCAGAATGCCGATAAGGTATAGCCTATTCAGAGGTTTGTTTGAGGTGAGGCCTACGCAGGGTTGCAGATGAAATTTAGGCTTGTTGAAGAGTACAGAGGAGATAATACATGTGCAGGCCTACCAACGAAGTGAGTCATGTCCACTGCACTCTTGAACAAAGGCCAGACCTCCTCTGTCTCCCTGGACCGGCCTAAACCTCATCTGCACAATGTGATTCGTAATGTTAGGAAACACAGGTGATATAATTGAAAAACGTGAAAATATTTTTGCTCATTTCACAATCACATCACCTGTATTTCCTCAGCTTAGGTATC
The DNA here is from genome assembly GCF_964261635.1 of Lissotriton helveticus. Lineage (NCBI taxonomy): Eukaryota > Metazoa > Chordata > Amphibia > Caudata > Salamandridae > Lissotriton > Lissotriton helveticus. The sequence continues at coordinate 639,377,199 of NC_136071.1, read as the reverse complement.
TCATTGTGCAGATGTAGTCTAGCATATCCAAGAGTACGCAGAAGATGAGGACTGTATGCAACAGAGCAATGTACATTACTCACCTCCCTTGATATTTATTTAAAGAAGCAGACACCTCTTTGTCATTGTCATAAATGTAAAAACCATTCCTTTTCTTTATGAACCATTTTCATGTCATAATTTGAAAACACAGCACAACTCCTATGTACAAGTACACCCTGTCAGTACTTAAATTTGCCAAGCACACATGCGGGCGTATTTACAAGAGCGTTGCACCACGGAGAAATGACTTAAATTTACCAAGCACTCATGAGGGCTTATTTACAAGGACCTTGCACCACCTTTAAAGTCACTTTTAACGTGGGGAAAATAACGTGAATGTGGCTCATAAGCTTTGTAAATTTGCCCCCATGTTGACTATGAAACTCTTGCAGAACATATTGTGAAACCTTAATGACTTCAAGAAACGTGTTTTTAAACCGGCAGACAAGGAAATTATTCTCCCATATTCATGGTGGAAAGTGAAATATTTATTTAAAGAAGCAGACACCATTTTGACCTTCTCATAAATGTAAAAAGCATTTCTTTTTTTAAAAAAACGATTTTATGGTCATAATTTGAAAACACAACACAGCTCCTATGTACAAGCACACCCTGTCAGTACTTAAATTTGCCAAGCACATATGGGGACGTATTTACAAGGACCTTGCACCACGGGGAAATGACTTAAATTTGCAAAGCACTCATAAGGGCGTATTTACAAGGACCTTGCAACACCTTTAAAGTCACTTTTAACGTGGGGAAAATAACGTGAACGTGGCTCAAAGGCCTTGTAAATATGGTCCATGCTGACTATGAAACTCTATCAGTACATATCAAGTAACCTAAATGATTTCAAGAAACGTTCTTAAACACATCAAGTAAACAAATTATTCACCCAGATTCATGGTGAAGTGACTTAAAATGCCCTAACACACATGAGGGCATATTTTACAAGGCCCTTGCACCACTTTTGCGTCACTTTTAACATAGGGAAAAGAACATGAAAGTGGCTCAAACATGAGAGTGTATTTACAAGGCCCTTTCATCACTTTAGCGTCATCTTTAACATAGGGAAAATGAGTTGAAAGTGGCTCAAAGTCCTTTTAAATATGACCCATGCTGGCTATGAAACTCTAGCAGCACATATCAAGAAACCTAATTGACTTCTAGAAACGTTTTTAAACACATCAAGTAAGCAAATTATTCACACAGATTCATGGGGAAGTGACTTAAAATGCCCTAGCACACATGAAAGCGTTTTTTTAAGACCCTTGCACCACTTTTGCGTCACTTTTAACATGGCTATGAAACTCAAAGAAACTAAATCTATTTGTAAAACACGACACAAAGCAACATTTTAAATACACAACTTTCTTCATAATTTTCTCCCTAAAGCATACTATTCTCTATCTAAATTAAATGAATCTTTTCTCACCTTAGCAAATACTTTTTGAGTTTCAAAACAGTCTCAGACACACACCAATTTTTCTTTAGCAGAGCAAATGGTATGCACTCCAGAGGCTGCAACCAACAAAGGCACAGAAATGCTGTAATTCATCACACATATCTCTCATGTCACCCAATCAAAACTCTTCCCTCACTTTTTTCAAATCAACACCCTTCCCCCCTCTGCCCTTTCTGCCTTTTTTCCATAGCAACCACCTCCTGAAAGACCTGTCATGTTTACAAGTTCACACAACAATGTTTCAATTGAACTCTGAACTCTCAGTACACCTGCGTATCCAGTGCAATCTTTCATAAAATGATTTTTTCTTGACCAATCAAATTACATCTTTCAAAGAACTCATCCATGCACCCTAACTTTCTGTTTTCAGCAATCAAAATCCACCAATCACTGCTACTGAATCATTAGCACAGAAACTCCACAGTTTTTTTCATTACAAACTCCTACTGTTTCAACTGCCATTTCATTCCCACACTTCATTTGACTGCAGCGGAACCTCCTCTCACCATGTTGTCTGTCTGGATTGTTGGACATAGTTACATCCACTGGGCTCAAAGGTATGCTGATAACAGAAATGTACACAACCTCGGTTTACAAAATGTGGAAATCAACTGGATTGGTCACAGAGGATTAAGATGTCACCAATTGATACCATTGGTGAAAACCTTTTTGCATTTGCCAAAACCTGACCTGTTAATTGTGCACTGTGGAGGAAATGACTTGGGCACTTTGACTGGGGTAGGTCTGGAAATGCTTTTAAAGGACACCTTTGAGCAATTGATGGCACTTTTTCCCCAAACTGCCTTGGTATATTCAAATATATGCCAAAGACAGAAATGGAGGTGGTCCAACCAATTTTGTCCACAAATTGAGAAATCGAGGAAGCATGTAAATAAGTCTGTTTCAGCTTACATGAGAGACCATGGAATGGGCTCCATCTACAACAATAACTTGCGTTACTACATGCAAGATATCACCAGAGGAGATGGAGTTCACTTCTCAGATGAGGGGAACAGAATTTTCATCCTGAATTTAAGACTATGTATTGGTACCTACTTATAAGTACCTAGAACTTACACAGAACCCAAAAGCTCTTTTCAGAGCTACCTTAACTATGATTACTCTTTAAAAATTTCAAATGTACCTTTTTTCACTAATTTTCACTTTTGTTCGCTTCCCGGTTCGTGTACCGGCAGCTAACCTCGCGAAAAATTCAAATTTTTTTTTCTTTTTCAACATATATGAGCCTCCTCAGCCACCCTTAGAAAACCTAGGGGGTCAGGATACGTCTCCCGTGCCCCCTTATACCCTTTCCCAACATTCTTTATCCTCCATCTTGTGTCTAAATTCATCCGAAACACAAGATGGCGGACTCCCGTTACGCTATCGGTTAGCTTCCCGGTCCGCGAACCGGGGCGCGCAACGGCAAACGCAGTTAAAAAAAAGGTGGGAAGTTAATTTACAAAGAAAGCACTGCAGACACTTTCACCAAATTTGAAATAGTTCCTAATGCATACCAGTCCCTACCATTTACCCAAATTTGAATGAATTCCATCGAGCCATTCAGGTTCTAGCCCTGTCTAAATATCCTTAGGTAAATTACATGACAAAAACACATTGGAAAGAGTTGACATTTTCAACCAATGATAACATAACTTTCAAGTTGTATTTTTATGTGCTGTCATTTGATTGGTTTGGTACATGAATATATATGAACAATAAGAGGGAATGACAGCCATTTTGACTGGAACTCTTTGAGGCACATTTAAAGAGCATTTCCTGGCAAAACCTTAGACACTTTTGTAAAGGTGAGTTAATAGTTTCTATGAGGAGATATGTTGTGCACCTAAAGTAAATTTGATAAAAACGTTTTCTGTTAGTTATTTAATTGACTTAGGCTTCTCTGTTGTAGTCATGGTTTGAGTTAGACATGGTTTGAGTTAGAGTTTCTAAGGGGAAATATGTTGTGCACCTAAAGTTATTTTTATTAAAACGTTTTCTGTTAGTTATTTACTGTCCCTCAGTTATAGTTATGGATTGACTTAGGCTTCTCTGTTGTAGTCATGGTTTGAGTTAGAGTTCATCACATGCTGTACTTTATATTTCTACTTCCTGCCTTGTACCATACACTGTCCAAACATAAATTCACTGTTAAAAACTCAGAACTATGTTGTACACGTTAATTAAAAAATAAAAATGTAGAAGTTTCTAACTTAAACTCTATTTCTCTCTCTCTTTTTATGCTACCTTAACAGCAATTATGGATAAAGAAGCTCAGGAAGCCAAACTTCAATCAGAAATTCAACAGGACATAGATGATTTTTATAATGAGGTTGTGGACAAACAACTTTTAGAATTCATGGACAATTTTGATAAAAAAGAGACAATTCATGAAAATAAAGATGAAGAAATTCCAGATGAACTTTTACTCGAAATTTCCAACAATTTTTAAATTTAACATAAATAAAATGTTATTTATAAATTAAAAATTGTTTGAGACATTATTTTTTTTTTCAAATATAAGATATAATAGTAGAGTAATTATTTAAAAAGTCAGACTAATGGTTAAAGATTCAACATTTTAATATTACTATGTGCTCAGGGAGTGCTCAAAGGATCTGTTTCTGCTTTCCTGACGGACTATGTTATGGATTCCATATTAGAACATGCAAGACATCTACAGAGGAGATGGTGTACATTGAATTGTAGACTCTTCATTGGTACCTACATGTTGGTACTTTCATCACCCACACAACACAACAGCTCTATTCAGAGCTACCCTACCTCAAAGCACTCTAAATATATTATTTTACTGTTTCCCTTGGTTTTCCCCTTGTTACGCTATCCGGAACGCTACCCGGTACGCGAACCAGACGCTAACCACGCGAAAATTTGAAAAAAATCCGTTACGCTACCGGTTAGCTACCCGGTTCGCGTACCGGGTAGCGCCTCTATCGCAGAAAAACTGGATTTTTTTTTTTTTTGCCCCGCGGGACCCTTTAATAGCCCCCTCATCAATCCTAGGGGGTCAGGAGGGGTCTACCTTGCCCCCTTTCATTAATTTACCCCTTCGTTTTTCTTCACCTCTTGTCTCTCGATCCTACCGAGAGACAAGATGGCGGCCGCTCCGGACTGTTTAGAATGTTGACAGAAAGGTGAAAAATTTCCAGACAATGCTGCTATATTTTTCCTTTGGTGGAGGTTCAGGAACAAATTCTTGCTCTGATAAGTTCTCTGAATCAGAGGATAATGGTGGATTAGCTGCCATAGTATCTTTAAATAAATCTCTTCTCCAAAAGAGAGAGAGCAGCAGATCTTCTCAGGAGGTCTTTCCCTAAGAAAAGTTCTAATAACAGTGATTAAAATGGGTGGGGTCCTTCAATAGTTTCAATAGAAAGTGTAACGAACCAATCAAATCTCTGTTTTTGAAATCACATGGGGTGCGCGTAGGTTGCGCGGAACACGCGCACACTCAGCACGCAGCCTGCTTGAATCGTGCTCGCATCCAGTGCGACTTTGCGAAATTGCATGGAAAAGTGATGTATTTTTTAAGAAAGTTAAAGAATATTATTTTTATAATAACCTAAGATAATCTCTTGTCTTAATATTTATATTAAATATATATAAATAAGTTTTCCAACATTAAAGAAACTGCATCCGATATGCATATGACGTCAAACGCTACGGCGCGTCCATCACGCCGCGTTAGACGTACATCTTGCATATGCGCAAGCGTCACGCACAAGTCGCAAAGCAACCGCGTTGGAAAAGTCATACCGTCGCACACCCTACGTGGATCCTAGACAGCGACCCTAAAATGGCGGACACGTTTTGCGCAGTAAACGAGCAGGGTGTTCGTAGGGTGCGCAACTCCAAAAAAAAAGAAAAAAATAATAGAAATAATTTAAATATATTATGAACAATATATAATTATGAAAAATATATATTTTTATGTAAAAAAAATTATTAAATAAATGTGTAATGTAATTTAAAAAATAACATCTAAAAATAAAAAGATTACAAAAATATAGTTAGAAAATATACAAAAAAACAATAAATATATTTAAAAATTATTATTTAAAAAATCTTTGAAATTCACTAAAAAAACATAGGTTTTGCATATGTTATAGTTATGAATTAGCATTTAAAAAACCTTAGAAATTCACTGGAAAAAACATAGATATCAGACACGTTATAGGTATGAATTAGCATTTAAAAAAACCTTAGAAATTCACAGACAAAACCATAGGTTTCAGACAAGTTATAGTTAGGAATTAGCATTTAAAAAACCTCAGAAATTCACTGAAAAAACATAGGTTTCAGGGATGTTATAGTTAGCTGGGCATTTCACTCTTATAAAACCATTGAAATTCCCCCGTTATAGTTAGTTGTACTAACTATACCTCGCGCCCGAAATCCACTGCTGATGATGTCACATATTACATCATTCATGACATGGTCAGTGACATCACTGATGACATCACTGATGATATCTCAAATGACATCACTGATGACAGTACTGATGACATCATCCATGTGACAATACACCTCATCATACAGTAGCAAAAGCTTTCAACACACATTATAAAATATGGAGTATCATATTTTAAACCAGTGACACACCAATACAAGTTTCTAAAAACCCACTTAGTGATTCCTACATCTATACATACATCTAAACACTTACATATACATTCAGTCATACATGCTAACAAAGATCAATAGAATACTATGAAATATACTTATACACCTACATTAACATTACACACCAGCACACATCCTATTCGCCTATGCAGAAATCCTACTCACTTACGCAAATAATTGATCATACTTATATTTACTAAGCTACACACTTGCACAAATACCACTTTATTTATTCTTATATTTAGAAAGTCATACTTGGGGCCCATTATGATGTCGGGCGGATTGCCTCTGCCAGGCTGGCGGAGGCAATCCGTCCCAACATGCATGTCCTGATTCCCCCCCGCCAGATTAGGATGGCGGAGGGGACAGCGGCGGACGGAAAGACCGTCCGCCGCTTTACCGCTGCGGTCGCCCTGCGACCGCGTCGGTGATAGATTAATATGGTGGCGGTGTCCAATGGACACCGCCAGCCATATTACGATGGCCAAATTCATGGGCCTTTCATGGGCCTTTCCGCGGCGGCAATGCCGCCACGGAAAGGCAGGCGGTGATTGCTGCGGGAGCCCCCCGCGGGGCCCCCAGGTGATGCCAGTGTTGGGGGTGCACATGGGCGGTACCTATGGTACCCCCCCACATTTGCATATGCAAAGCGGAAGGCACCGCGCGGTGCCTGCCGCTTTGCATATGCAAATGCGTGCTGAAATGTTTATCATTGTGGCGGGCGGTGCTGAGTGCACCGCCCGCCACAATGATAAACATGTAGGATATGCCCGCCACTCTGGCGGGCACATCCTAATTCCCCCTACGGGACCCCCGCCCTTATGGCAGGGGTTCCCGTTCTCCGTTAGGGTGGCGGGCGGACAAAGTTTGTCCGCCATCCTAATGTGCCCCTTAGTGTGTTATAAATTCACGATTACAAATATACAGTTATCCTTACAGTCACTCATACACTCACAGCTATAAAGAGATTCACTCACCCAAAGAACTGTTTCCACATACAATATTAAACTCATATACCTACTAAATCAACGGTTTACACATCTTTAGACAGTCACCTACCCCCCACCCAACAACACACACATTCATTCACTATCCCATACAAATACTCACTTAACTAATTAATAACTAATATAGACTTTCACATACCTAGTAACCAACTTATGTAGTACTTTACGCAACAAGAGATAGAGTGATATAGATATTCACACTGTTTAATCACTATCCCATATATTTAGTGAGACACTTTAAATTCGTAACTTAGACAGTCAATCACATTGCTACTAAATCCTCCATTCAGACACTTATACATCCACTCACTATTCAATGGAGATTGCTCTATATATATATAATACTTATTTAAATATCAAACCAAACCCCATTCACTGGATGATGTCATCAGTGATGTCATCAGTGATGTCATTTGAGATGTCATCGGTGATGTCACTGACCATGTCATGAATGATGTAATATGTGACAGCATCAGCAGTGGATTTCGGTGCGCGAGTTATAGTTAGTACAACTAACTATAACGGGGGAATTTCAATGGTTTTATACGAGTGAAATGTCCAGCTAAGTATAACACCCCTGAAACCTATGGTTTTTTCAGTGAATTTCTAAGGTTTTTTAAATGCTTATTTCTAACTATTACTTGTCTGAAACCAATGAATTTTTCAGTGAATATATATTTATATATATATATATATATATATATATATATATATATATATATATATATATATATATATATATATATATATATGTCACACCACTCCTTCCGAGGAAGAAGAAGAGACCTATATATATATATGTATATATACACAAAAGAAGGAGTCCCTCAGCGAGAACGCACTTGGCAAACAGGCGAATCCTGTAATTTAAACAGCATCCTTTATTCTTAACAGCTGGAACATCATTGTGCTTGTAAATTCATAGGCCCTACACATTTCAGCTCCCCTGCACCTTTGTCATGGGCTCCACGCTGTGGTAATAGGCGGGGGAAAAAAGCAGGAAACTAGTCATTTCATTTTAAAGATCTCAGGTGAGATTACGCCCTCTGGTGGGAATTTCTCCTTTCAGCATTCTGGGACTCAAAGTTTACCCACTCTTTTGATAATGTCCTTCAGTGGATTCCACCATATCAAACACCAAATCTTGCACAATTATTGCTCTCCAGTGAGCTGCAAGCATAGGACTCCGGTTTATTTTCATGAACCAGCTTGCCCTGCTCAAATCAATCAGAGCCAGTGAGGCAGCACGCATTTCTTTTAGCGGGAGTGCACTTCTCATGGCCGGGACCGGCCAAATTAAATATACAAAAGAAGGTCTCCCCCAGCAAGAACGCACTTGGCAAACAGGCGAATCCTGTAATTTAAACAGCATCCTTTATTCTTAACAGCCTTAACATAATTGTGCTTGTAAATTCATTGGCCCTACGCGTTTCAGCACCCCTGCGCCTTGGTCACGGGCTCCATGCTGTGTCAATAGGCGGGGGGAAAAAGCAGGAAACTAGTCATTTCATTTTAAAGATCTCAGCTGAGATTACGCCCTCTGGTGGGAATTTCTCCTTTCAGCATTCTGGGACTTGTAGTTTACCCACTCTTTTGATAAGGTCCTTCAGTGTATTCCGCCTTTTCAAACACCAAATCTTGCACAATTATTGCTCTCCAGTGAGCTGCAAGCATAAGACTCCGGTTTTTTTTCATGAACCAGCTTGCCCTGCTCAAATCAACCACAGCCAGTCTGTGTGAGGCAGCACGCATTTCTTTTAGCGGGTGTGCAGTTCTCTCGGCCGGGACCGGCCAAATTAAATATACAAAAGAAGGTGTCCCCCAGCGAGAACGCACTTGGCAAACAGGCGAATCCTGTAATTTAAACAGCATCCTTTATTCTTAACAGCCGGAATATCATCTGCATCAGCCATCTGGCGGGCAAGTGGTCTGTTTGAACCCGGAAGAGAGTTCCAAACAAGTAGAATCTCAGCTTCTCCAGTGCCCAGACCACACCAAAAGCTTTCCTTTCAATTGTGCTCCACCTCTGTTCCCTGGGAAGTAACATGCTATTGAAAGCTATAGGTTAGTCCAGGCCCTCTTTGTTTAACTGTGAGACTACCACCCCTACACCATGCTCTGAAGAATCTGTCTGCACAACAAATTCCATGGAGAAGTCAAGTGCCTTGAGCATGGGTGCCATACACATGGCTGCCTTCAGGGCGGTCTGGCAATCCTCAGTCCAAATCACTTTCCTGGGCTGCTTCCTGGAAGTCAGCTAGGTCAAAGGGGCAACAATGGTGCCATAGCCCTTGACAAATCTCCTGTGGTACCTGAAGAGACCTAAAAAGGATGGAACTTGGGGGACTCCCAAGCCAGAATAGGGTCAATCTTGGGTTGTAGGGGCACCACCTGGTAGCTTCCTTCCTGGTGTCCCAAGTATGCCACAGACCCCTACCCTATCTGGCACTTACTGGCCTTGATAGCGAGGCTTGCCTTCTGCAGGGCCTTCAACACTTCCTAGAGGTGGTGCAAGTGATCCTCCACGTTGGAACTGAACACTGAAAAGTAATCTGGGTGGGCGACACTGAAATCCTGAAACCTAGCCAAGACCTGGTTGCCCAACCTCTGGAAGGTGGCAGGGGCGTTCTTCAACCCGAAAGGCATAACTCAGAACTTGAAGTGTCCTACTGGCATTGAGAATGCCGACCTCTCTTTGGCCTCATCAGTCAAGATAATCTGGCAGTCCCCAGACGTTAAGTAAAATGTAAGAGGAACTTGGCACCTCCCAGCTGATCTATGAGTTCACCAGCTCTAGGGATGGAGTGTGCATCAATCTTGGTGACGGTATTGAGCCCACAGTAGTCCACACAGAACCTCAGTTCAGGCGTGGCACGGGGCGCAAGAGCCATTGGGGCCAAGGCAACTGGGCTGACCCAAGGTCTGCTGGAGGGCTATATCACCCCTAGAACTAGCATCTTGGAAACCTCTTCCTTGACTTAGACCTTGTCAGTCAATTTGTAGATTTTATGTTTCACAGGTGGACTATCCCCAGTATTCACATCATGGGTACACCTATGGGTGACTCCTGGGGTCAAGGAAAACAGAGAGGCAAACTGTCCCAGCATCTGGTGACAGTCATTCCACTTTTCCAGGGTCAGTTTAGGAGAAAGGTTCACACCCTCCAATGAGCTAGCCTTCTCCCTGGAAAACAGGAGGTCGGGGAGAGGATCACTCTCTTCTTCCATCCCATCATCTGTGCTCAACTGACCCACTTCCTGGAGGAGAACAACGTCTTGGACTCATCCCAATCCGGCTTCCGCAGCAATCACAGCTCCGAAACCGCCCTCATCTCCGCCACTGACGATATCAGGACCATACTGGACAAAGGCGAAACCGCTGCCCTCATCCTCCTGGACCTCTCGGCCGCCTTGGCACCAACTGCCACCACACCCTGCGCACACGCCTCCACGACGCAGCGGTATGAGGCAAAACCCTGGACTGGATCACCTCTTTCCTCACCGAAGAACCCAGAGAGTCCGACTCCCCCCATTGCGATTCGAAGCCACCATGATCACCTGTGGTGTACCCCAAGGATCATCCCTCAGCCAAACCCTTTGTAACTTCTACGTGGCACCGCCCACCAACATCGTCCGAGCACACCACCTCAACGTCATCTCATACGCTGACGAAACTCAGCTGATCCTCTCCCTCACGGCCACCCCCAAATCCAACCTCCATGAGGGGATGAAGGCAGTCGCAAACTGGATGAAGACTAGCCGGCTGAAACTGAACTCAGACAAGACGGAGATCCTCATCTTCGGCTTTACCCACCTCCGCATGGAACGGCGTACCAATACCCAACAACCACGCACACAACCTGGGGTCATCCTGGACTCAACGCTCTCTATGACCCAGCAAATTAACTCTGTTTCCTTCTCCTGCTTCAACACTCTCCGCATGCTCTGCTAAATCTACAGGTGGATCCCCACCAAAACTAGAAGAACGGTTACCCAAGCTCTCATCAGAAGCAGGCTGGACTATGGCAACGCCCTCTACGCAGGAACCAAGGTCACACTCCAAAAGAGACTACAACGCATACAAAATGCCTCCACACACCTCATCCTCGGACTCCTCCGCCACATCACCACACACCTGAGAGATCTGCACTGGCTCCAGGACGGATGTATGTCATCACAACGCATGCTTTTGCTACGCATGCCTTTACAACGCAGGTTTTACAACGCAAGTCGTTACAACGACTTGCGTTGGGGGGCGCTGGATAGTGGAATAGTTTAGTTTACTATTCCAACTCCAGTCCCCGTGGATAGTAGGGAAGGTTTTGGATAGTAAATTAAACTATTCCCTATCCTACAGCGCCCTCCATCGTAAGTCGATGTAATGACTTGCGTTGTAAATCCTGTGTTGTAATGGTAGTGCGTCGTAAAAGTTGCGTTGTGATGGATGTTTCCCCCCAGGACCTGCTGACATTCAGGAGACTTCTCAAGATCTGGCTCTTTGACCAGTAGCCGCTCCCCCCGTGCCTTGAGACCCTCACGGGTGAGTAGCACGCTTTAAAAATGTTTTGATTGATTGATTGAAGAGCATGGTCAACTCGGACTGCTGAAAGTGTGGTTTGAGGTGGTTCACATGTAGGACCCGTAAAGGGTTCTCTGGGGTCTGCAAGTCCACCATGTAGGTGACATCCCTATTGCGCTCTTTCACTTCAAAAGGCCCAGACCACTTCTCCTGTAGAATACATGGCTCCACTGGGGCCATGGATCACACTTTCTGGCCAGGCTGAAACTAAACCAGAGTGATATTCTGGTCATATCAGCATTTCATGTCCTACTGGCTTGTTTCAAGGAACACCTGAAAGAGTTTCCTGAGGTTTGTAGTCTGGTTTCCAAAGCCCAGCATGTAGCTGAATACATTCTGGGAGACCTCCTGGGAGCTTTCTCCCAGCCTTCATTCACCAGACTAGGAGGTCCCCTCACAGGGTGCCCGTACAGAAGCTCAAAGGGGCTAACACCAATACCCTCCTGCTGCACCTCCCTGTAAGCAAAGGGAAGGCATGGTAAGAGGACATCTGACTTATGTCTCATGGAGTATGACATACCCCCAATCATGTCCAGTAGGAAGGCTCTGAAGCGCTGGGTTACCACCAGCACACGGGCTGCGCCAGGCTGAGCAACACTACACAGGATATCATTCTCCTAGTAGATATCCAGACGCCTTGCCAGCTGCCTGGTCTGCAGACTGTGCTGCAGACCCTCAAGTGAAGGGCATGCTTTTTGCTCCTCACAGAACTGCTCCACCGGTGAGACCCCCTTCTTGCTGCCAATGAGCCAGCTCAGGCAAGTCTCCCAGTTCAGCCACCTGCTCCTCTGTAGGTGTTGGGGCATCCCCCTCGAGTTCAGCCTCCTCCCGGACCGTGGAAACGTCTGGGGCAGGTTTCCTGTGCCCCAGCCCCTTCTTTTGCTGACAGGCACCTGGGCCACTCTTTAAGGCTCCAGGTCCATATGATCACCCTTACAAGCTGCCATGTACGAAGTGGCATGCCCACTTAGGCAGACCCACCCTCTCCAAGTGTGACCTGTGTTTCACCTCACTCCAAGGGGAATTTTCCAGGTCATTACGGAGCAGACTATCAACAGGTATGGATGGACTCAGAGCTACCCTCTAGGAACCTGAGCCTCCCCCCCCCCATGTAAAGAGAACCTGCAGCACCATACACTGGTGCTCAGTGTTTTCCACTGGTGAACCACATTAGGGACATCCTGATCTTCTGACACCAGGCGACACCTGACAGTAGTCATGCCGACTCCTGTCTCTCTCAGAGCCTCCACCCTCTGTCCATTGATGGTCACCTACTGCCTGTACTTCTTAGGATTCTCAGGCACAAGTGTCCTCTGGACCATCTCACTGTCCACTAGTGAGACCAGGGTCATCTCAGCTGGCTCCCACCCTTCTCCTGAAACCAACTCCTCCCCAAGCGCTACACTGGCCAACACCCATGACTGTCCATCGGTGGGTGGCTGGGCCTGCTTGGGACACTTGGGATCCCCTTTCATGTGACCATCCTGATTACTTGCATAACACCTTCGGGATCCCCTCTCTGCAGGCTTCCCTGTTGAGATACATGGTTACTTATCACCTTGGGGTGGGATTTTGTTCCCTGGGTACAAGATTGCTGCCTTTTAGAGAATCCCCTCTGTTTACCCATGTTTCCACCACTCTTCTTCTGGAGACCCTGCCCACTCTTGCCAGAGTCTCCCTCATACCTCTTGTGGACCCTGGTGGCCATCCCGCGGTCTGCCTCCTGAGCAAGCTTCCTAGGGTCAGTTAGCTTGCTGTCAATCAAGTGCCTAGCATGTTACCTTACAGCCATGCACCCAACCAGCCTGTGCTCTGCAAAAAGAATTTACACATTCAAGCCAAGTTTATCCTAAACTTTCCCTTGACTGTTCTGGAGTGAGGCCACATTCAGTGATCAGGGCGTCCTCCATGGCAGAGTGGGTGAGACCCTCAGCAGGCCGTAGGACTGTCAAATTGTCCCTTCCCCCATACCTCAACATGCTTCCAAAGACCCGCCCCCAGTGTATGTCATGCACCTGGTACATATGGAGAACTGACTCATACCACAGAAACCACCTGTGTATGTTATCCTCCTTTCTGAAATTCTTCACTGTATCTTTGGGAATGTACACCCTCCCTTCAGACTGAACTGGATGTGCGCTTCCATATTTGTGATGGACTCTGCCTGCTTGGCCCTGATGTCCAGCTCCTTCAAAACTTAGCTCATGAGCCAAAAGCAGTTTATTTTCCTCCAGAACTAGGGTCTTATCCTTTTCCTTCCTTTCATTCTCTAATCTCCAGCTTTCAATTACCAATCCGAGCTTCTCGAGCTCCAGCTCATGCTCTTTGATACTTTGTCTGTCTTCAAGCTCCTCTGGAGACAACCCCTTTGAAAAGACATTGCTGCTTGCCCTGAGGGGTACCTCCCCTGCAGGCAGGTCCTGCGCCAACAACACATCCTGCTGCAGATTTAGCTCCCAGCTCCCCAGCCTCCACCATAGGATCCTCTGAATGTTCACTCGCGTCCTGGCTGCTACCCTGGCCCTCAGCACCTTTTGTAGCTCCTCTTTCTTTGTGAGGCCTCTAACTGAGATTTTAAAAGTCTTGCAGATGGATTTCAATATTTGCGCAGTGTAGGTGTTCAACCTTTCCTCCTCAAAAACCACCTCCAGGGATGCAACTGTAGATCCTCCAGACCCAGGCATGATGATGTGGAAAGTTCAAAGAGTTGCAGAAAAAGCTCAAAATGGTAGAAGACCAAAAGAAAAACAGTATATGGTCACGTAGTGGTCTGCAATATGGTAGTTGTATACACCAATCACTGTATGTCAGGCCCAAAGGTAAGTCCTATCCTCACCAATGACCACCAGTGTTAGAAATGGTTTGCACCCTGTCCCGTTAGGGACCCTACTAATTTGCATATAGCTGGGTCTGAACTGCAGTGGCAGAGTGAGTTAAAGACCGGTGATGAATTCAACCCAGATCTGTGACTGGGGGTGAGTGTCTGAAAAGTTTCAGCGCTCCGTCCATAATCTTGTGTTTGCTTTGTTCACACTAAGGTTGCAGAGTATTTTCAGACGTGGGTCCCTTGCTTGATTTGTCATTGGATTCAAGCTAGCCCAGCTGATAAGGGGTGTTACCACTAAACCGGTTCCAGGATGCTTGTTTCCGGTTCAGGGAAAACCTGGCTTGGTAGTTTGGGCTGGACTGTTCCCGTGAGGCACAGGGTCAAGACTGATTTGCGTATAGCTAGGCCTGAACTGAGATAGCGAAGTGGGCTTTAAGAATGATGATGGATTCAACCCAGATCTGTGACTGGGGATGAGTGTCTGAAAGGTTTCTGTACTCCGTCCATCATCTCCTTGTGTTTGACATGATATATAGACTCCCTTTATATGCTCACCCGGAGAGGAGCAAATACCACACATCGGATCAAAATGTGAGCTGGAACCCCCTGCATAAAGAGGGTTTCCAGCTCGTGTTTGGAGCCACGTGCACAGCAGATGTCCATTAAGGGATGTGAAAACATCCCAGAACATCGACGGCACATCGAGTGCTTTAGCGTTTTTCATTTTAAGGGAGAGTGGAAGGTTAGATGTACCTCACAAGCAGTTCATGGCTTCTATTGGAATTCACAAGGCCATATTATCAAGCCCATTATCGCCGCTTTAGCGGCAGTTTTCTGCCGCTAAAACGGCAATAATTTTTAACACCCTTCTTGATAATATGCCCTGTAAACCTAGATTTTCAAATAATGTGACTGCCCATTTAACTTTATTTATTTATTGGTAAATTCTGTTTATATAAATCCTTGTCTGTCATCTTTACGCAGGTAAATACTCTATTGCTTGTTCTTTTCTTATCCGAGCTGCTGTAGCTAAACATGTTTTTCAGTAGCGTCAAGAAGCTCCGGTCTTTGTTGGATTTGGCATTCAGCATACGAGGTCTATATAACTGGGCACTGGATTGATTGCACATGGGTCAATATTCCCTTAAATCTGCTAAATAGGCAAGCCGCATTGACAACTGTAGCACTAGCCTCTTCTCACAAACGAATAATATTAGTTGACTTAAACTGGGGCTAAACAATCTCTGCAAAATGAGACTATTGTGATGTCTGTTTTCATTTAGGGAAATATGTATCTGCTGTTCGCATTGACATATGAGAATGATTGCAATAAAATATCGAAATGATACGAAATTTTCCAGCAGAGCATTTATGGTTTGACGGCATGCCCAAGGAGCATCCATGTTAAATTGCGTTTAATTTTTGGAAGCTGAGATGTCCACGGGATTATCCTGCACGCCAGAAAATAGCGGTCAAAATAACAATGATTAAACTCCATTTGTTTATCTGTAACGTTATTGCCACCTAGTGGTCATTATAATAATACAGACAAATAAAAAAAAATTAAAATCTTAGCTCTATAGAGTTTGTTGGATTACATAAATCAAAAAGCTTGACATACACATTTTAAAAATGTACTTAGTAATGACCTTATAATTTTAAATAAATATTCAGATGTCAAGATGTTCACCCAAATGTACTCATTCATTTTCACGGAGGAAACGACTGAGTTATATGCAAATGTGCTGTACTGTAATTGCGTTTATATAGCGCTTACTACCCCTGATGAGGTGTTGAAGGGCTTATTGCGCCCGGCAGCACACTGCTCGGGAGTCCAAGGTCAGTGGTTAGTCCAATGTTATTAGTTACTGTTGATAAGTTCTGCGCGTCAGACAATACATTCTATGTATTTGCTCCAGTTTCTTTGTGGTAGATTCACTTAAAAGAATTTGGATGTACCCAGACAGAAAAGCCATGCAGAGAATGCAAATGAATCAGACAGTCATTTGAAAGGAAAAAGGAGAGGGGACAATCAGAAATTTTAGATAAAGATCAGCTTTGCGAGCCAGATTTTCATTTAGGAATATAGATGATGCTTTTTGAGACCACATGCAATTTGAGGACGGAAGACTCTAGACAAAAGCACCATTTTTTGCATGTGAAGATAACCCTATTATTGGAACCTTTGGTAGATGCTGGAATTGGGCTAACAGTTTGCTTGGTGCTAGATTCCCGCTACACTATCTCTTCAGCAAGGACAGCTGACCAGCTATGGGGAAAAATAATGGCTGGGCACAAATCTTGAAAGGAGAGTCTGCAAATACTGTTGGGGTGTCTTCTCAAGTTTGGCTCATAGTATTAATTGCAAAGCAAAATGGATGCATGTTGGACATCTGCAGCTTGACATAGTACAAGATGGAGGGTGAGGATAGCTAACTGAGTCAGTGGCTGGACCTCCAGACACCAAACATTTAATGAAAACATTGTTTGGAAGGGATTGCAGATTAGAATTCCTGAAGCACTGCCAAAGGGCAGACTGTGGGCAGAGGAGTGGAAATGCTGATTCAGTTGTGTAAGGTGAAGTGGGCTCTTAAGGTGAGGCTCAGACTTTTGTTGATCTTGATTACACTTTCAGTTGGGCGGATGACAGAAGTGCAGAAACATCAAACGTAATTTATCAGTAGGATTACATTAATTAGGGTCCATCCCTCAAACCCCCTACATTGATGCCAAGAGCTGCAAGAAAGTTTGCAATTAACCATGTGTTAAATCAGTATTGAGCCACAACTGCTGCAACAGGCTCTAATTATTTTTGTATAATGATATCTTTCTGAATTGCCCTAAAAGATATATACAGTGACACAGCACAATAGAGGACACCTGTTAAGCTGTTTGGTGTCCGCCACAAGGTTGGGAACACACTTTGCCTTTCTCATTGGTGGGGTAATTGTAGTGTGCCACTCAAGACCTGTGTAAGGTCAGATGTACACCAAAGGCCAGGCCTAGCCGCGGAGTTGAATAAATAGAGGCCAGGTCGCTCATGGCAGAAAGGATCACTCTGTTTGGCACTATTTTGTGCATCATTGAAAGCAAAGGCTCAGCAGGCCCCCCATCCACTTTACTCACACCTTGACAATAACGATTTTGGTGAATTAGCAATTTGGGACAGTATTAGGTTACAGTGATCTGGCTATAATGTGTGTGTCCAAGTGCCCTACTTTGCATGTCTATTTTGTCGTACTCTACCACTTCCTTAGCTATGTTTCCACCATGGTACACTTTCTTTAATGTTTACCCTTGAGTCTCCTGGCACTGAAATATAAGATGTTTATTGGTACTCAACTCATTGGTACTCCGACAGGATACGAATCTGTGACCATGAGGCCAAACCCAGATTCTTGGAAACTGTGCTACCATCTGAGCCACCAAACCCAGATGCTTATTGAATTTGTGAAGGTAAAACTGCACAATTCACAGCCTGTAAGCAGGTAGTGTGCACAAAATATTTATAGGATACAATAAAAAAACAATGGGGATTTTCAAATTGTAGCAAACGTGTTAGACCTGGCAGCCTTAGGTTGGTCTTCCCCCACGTTTTGCCTGCCTCCCTTCACTTATCTGGCTTCTTTTTTTCTGGTTTTAGGGCTCTGAGCACTTTACCACTGCTAAGCAGTGATAAAGTGCATGTTAAACATTTTATGATTGACTTACACCTGTTTGGTATATTTCATTTACCTGTATGTTACCTTGTAAAGTGGTATACCATGCACCCAGGGCCTATAAATTAAATGCTACTAGTAGGCCTGCAGCATTTATTGTCTCACCCACACAAGTAGCCTTTCAAACATGTCTCAGGCCTGCCATTGCAGAGCCTGTGTGTGCAGTTTACTGCCACTTCGACTTGGCATTTAAAACTTCTTAGCAAGCCTTAAACACCCCTTTAATTACATATAAGTCGCCCCTAAGGAAGGCCCTTGGTACCCAAAGGGCAGGGCTATGTAAGTATGTAAGTAAAAGGTAGGACACATACTCTTATGTTTTACATGTCCTGGTGGTGACAAATAGCATATTTCGTTTTTTCACTACTTTCAGACCTACTCCTCTCATAGGCTAGCATTGGGTATTCCTTAATATACTTTTAAGATGAAATTCCTGATCAGAGAGGAGTAGCTTTTTCATGCTTCATATGTTTGGAATAGTCTTGATAAATCCTCTTTACTGGTGAAGTTAGATTTAACATTACTCTTTAGAAACACCACTTTTAGAAAGGGGACATTTCTCAGCCTGTCTCCAATACACATCTGGTTTGGGTGACAGCTATACTTTGTGCATTCCTCTAGACAGCCACAAACACAGGACGGTGAGGCTCATTTGCATTCTGAGTACCCATCTGCATTCTGGTGGGTCTTCCTGGGCAAGGAGGAATGGAAGGGGCTGACAGTTACACTTTAATAGGTAGTGTCCTGTCCACACACAAAGCACTGATTTAATCCCTAGGATTAGCTTGGCAGATAGGACTGAGCTAAAAGGGATTCTGTACACTTCAGAGGCCAGCCTATGATATCACCTCCACTTCAAAGGAACATTTGGGTATAAGTACGGGGTCCCTGAACCACACAAATCAGACACTTCTGGACCTATGCCCGAACCTCTGTCGGTAGAACAGCTGTGCTGCTCAAAGGACTCAACTGGACTTCTGATCTAGGCCTGCTTTTCTGTTTGTTGCCATGCTGCCTGCTGCTCTCTGCTGAAGGATAGCTGGACACTGCCTTCTTCCAACTGATCTTGAAGGACTTGTTGGCTTGCCACCTGTTGTTTAAGACTCACGTTAATCAAAGTCTCTACCCCTGCTACTGTGCCTGCTAACTCACTGGAAGTGACCCAGGTACTTGCAACACGGATTTTGACGCATCTCCTGTCTGCATGTAGTGGAACTAGCACATCTACCCGGGTGTGAGAGTAAAATTGGTGCATCACTTCAGATCCAGCACTTTGCTTCCAGTGATCAACTCAACGGACAGTGTATGACCACAGCTGTAGCATGGTGAGATTGACACATTCCCTCAACTGAGTGGCAGAAACCAGTGCATCGCTAGATGCCACTCGACTCCGCCACCCGTCTTTGGACTTGACGCATTCCCTTCACTACATGGAGAAGATCGACACACCTCGCTGCTTTCAACCAGGAAAGGTACTTTGTTGACCAGGGCTTGCAAGGGTCCTGTAGCCTGCCGGCACTCCATTTTGGTGGGCCCATACTTTGACTTTGCCCCGGTCCAGCACGACCTAAAGTAACCTTGTTAGCACTACTTTCTTCTAAGCACTTTACTGCATTTAGTTCTTCAAAATTCAATATCTGCACTTCTACACATTGGACTTTTGTCATATTGGTATTATTTTACTCAAATAAGTATTCTCTATTTTTCTAAACTCTTGTGGAGTCTTTTTGTGGTGTTTTCACTATGTTACTATATGAGCTGTTGCACAGGTACTTTCCATTGCTTTCTAAATTAAGCCTGCCTTCTCTGTGCCAAGCTGCCTGAGGGTGAGAACAGGGTGTTTTGACTTTCCCTGACTACGATTGTGCTCCCTACTTGGACAGGGTGCATACCTCTGCTATCTAGACACCCAATTTCTAACAAAACTCAAGTCACAACTCGTGTACTTCGGACGGAACTCCTTCAACCTCCTTAGGTGTGTTTCTGAGATAGATTTGAAAGAAAAAAATGTATTTTCGATTATGGAATCAGAATGTATTGTATAATAGGATAACATCCTCAATTTTGATCTAGAATGGAATGTCAATGTTGATTTTCATAATTAAACTTTGTTTTTAATACATATTTCTTTGTGTAAGTTACCATACAGTAACCTTGAATGCATTGTTGTGGTATTGTTTCTGAATTTTAGAGCGGATTGCTCTGTTTTAGATATTTCTAATTGTGTTAAAACGAATTTTTAAGAATTAATTAATAAACATTTATATATTTGATTGATTGGCTAGTGTGTTAAGCTCCTGAGGTTTGAGTGAAAAGTGAGAATTTGGTGTGCGATTATTGTTTCCTAAAGGGATCAATCTTTTCAGACATTTTGTCTGAGGTAGATGCTACACTGTTTACAATTAGTCTCATTCCCAATACCCGCCTTTCTGTCTCGTATGTAGTCTATTATATCTAGCACACTTTTTGGATTGGTGTTCTTACTGTCCTTCATTTTGCAGAAACTTTAAACAGCAAGAAGAAAGAAGAGACAGTAACAGTGTCAGTGAAGGAAGGGTCCCATTCCGATGTTCTTCAGTCATCCCTTCCAGGGGTGTGGAGTTTAAATATTATATATGTGATGCAAAACATTTCCGTTTTCAGGCACGTATCAAAATGAATGTAGATTGATTCTTTGTTGAGGTTTAGGTTCACTCATTGAGTTTCACAGTCGATGTCCCTGGAGTCCTCAAGGTCTGCCTCTATGTCTGTTGCATATGAAGTCTCTTTGGAAGATATCATTTGTTTTAGCTGAATTGGTAAATATAATCTTATGCTTGTCTCGTAACTGCCGTTCTCTCATATTGCTGCGGTAGGGTAAGTTGGAGATTAGCCCACAGTTATTCTGGAAATTCAGATCAGCGGATGGTTTCGTCAGCATGATACTGGGATTCTTCAAGAGGTCTCCTACCTCTACATGGAACAAAGGTGAGTTGATATTGGTTGAAAGAATCTGCCTCAAAAAACTATAGGAATTGCTAAAGTCCTCACTGACAATGTGTGGATTAATAGACTACCAAGGTTCAAGCATGAGTCAGTAGCATTTTGTTCTGAATCACCAGTCTTGACACTGATGAGCAGCCACAAGGTGTGAGGGCCATAAATATGCAACGTGGTGGTTGTGAATTATACTACAACCTTATCCAACCAGACTTCTAGGACTGACAACTACTGTGTCTGCTATGGAAGCAGTATCTCTCACAACAAGAAACCAGGGAAGTTGAGCTGCAGGGCAAAATTGCTACCGTCAGCCCTATCAGAAAGTAACCCTCAAATAGTCAATTTCTCCCTGCATTTCCCCTTGCTTTGATTATCAACTTGTGATAAAGCTAAACACGTTTATGCAATTTTCACCTCATAATAATATAGAAACATGCAAAATATTAAACCTGTAAATATATAATAAGCTAAATGAAAGGGAAATGTGACTTTATATAACATGCAAATGTGAAAAATTGCTGTCCATTTCAGCAGAAAGCCTTAATTCCTATTGTTCTCCACTTGCTAGGCTGCACTGTCACTTTAAGAAAATAAATTAATTCTATAAAATAGTGATTTAGGGCCAGATTTAGGTAATCCCACATTACCGATTCTTAAATACCGAATCATACCGATTCGGTATTTAAGAACTGGCAATCGGGATGTAGGTAATTTTACCGATTTAATTACTGAATCAGTATGATTCGGTAATTACCAAATCGGTATTTACCGATTCGGTAATTGCCATTCATTCCTTTAGGCCTGGAGGCCCATAGGAATGAATGTCATTTATCGAATCGGTAAATACTGATTCGGTAATTGGGGGAAACATTGAAGGGTGGCAGGGTGTCACTTTGACACCCTGTTGCCCCCCTCAATTGTGCATGGATGCACATGTTGCAGACATAAATGCCCTTAGGGCATGTATGTCTGCAACATGGCACTGTTTAAAAAGCAAAAAGAAATGCTTTTTAAAGAGTTTTCATTATTTACCACCAACTTCTAGTTGGTGGTAAATAACTAATTCTTAAACCCCTGTAGCACTGATTACAGTGCTACCTACATGTCAAAATACAGATTCGGTAATTTTACCGAGTCGGCATTTTACCGATTCGGTAAAATTACCGAATCTGTATTTTAACATGCCCCTACATCCCAAACTCTAAATACCGGTCGGTAACGGCCGAAATCGGCCGTTACCGTCCGGTATTTGCCTTCCTACATCTGGCCCTTAATGTTATAATCAAACTCCATGGCTTAATTTTATGTGAAATGTGCAGTGTACTGAGAAAATGTATTCTTACTTTTTCCTCACACCATATGACTTCACTGTTCTTAGATTGCTTTCTTTGCCACATACACATAATGAACAAATGTATTAATGAAAAGAAAATACTTGCTGGAGCTTACATTTCGTGATCAAACCAGGACATACTAAAATTTGAATGTTTCATTTCATAGAACAGCTCATTGTTATACGGTGAAAAAACAGAGATCTAACAGAGTAGGCATGCAAAAGGTTCTCATAGATGTAACTTTTTGTAATGCATTGTAGCCATTTCTAACTGACTTCATGCTGGCATGGAGCAAAGGTGAAAGCAACGGACCATCAGAAGACCTCTCACAATTACATGATGATGATGACATTCACCTTTTTTTGCAACATGTTTAGCTGCTTTCTATATAGTGTGTGTTCCTAGCTAGAGAGACTCAAGACTCATCCATGCAGCCCTACCCTGCCATGCCCCTTGGCACTTTGTTGTACTAGTCCAACTTGCCATAAGCTACTGCTTAAGGTGATTTCTTTGTTTTCCTTTAATTATGTTAGGAGATTTTTATTTTAGGCTGATCATAGCTACTGCAGTGATTTCTTCCTTCTCTCTTTTTAGATTGTTGCTACTGCAATTGCCAGGAGAACTCGGCTGAGTCTCCAGAACTTACCCACTAGGACCAAACCTCCTAGAACACTCTCATCCCAGTAACTCATGAAATTTTAATTCGGTTTTTAGAAAATGTCCTGGTGAAACATGTGATATGTATGTTTTCCAGGGCAATGGCCTTAAAATTATGGGATGGTCGGTAACGGCCTGGTGAAGAGATCTGAGACTCAAAAACATTATGATATGGACTAGGAGGCAGTGTTAGGCTGTCTGTATAATTGTTACTGTAGTCTGTTTCTGCTTCACTGCTGTTTTGCATGAGTGGTAATGTTTGTATGAAAGACCTTAGGGCAGAGGTCTTCAAACTTTTTTGCTCTGAGCCCCCCTTAAGCAAAATGTTTTGAGGTCGGGCCCCCCTCCAAAACTTTATGTATTTATTGGGGGAGCGGGAGGGACATGGCTATGTTCAGGGCCAGGCACCCTCCCTCCGCAAACAATCAATCACAGAGCTAAATTAACCATATTTACAATACTTGTTCCTCAGTAGGTACTGGTACTTTAACAAACCAATGGCACTCCTAGGTACCATTCAGAAAAAAATTCAAATACTCAGACCTAATTAGCCGCCACATGCAATTAACGCTGTCCACAATGAGTCAATAATATGTCCACCATATGTGTTTTTGAGAACATTTATCAATTTCCTTAGTGCACAATAACAGACACATGAAACACTCGATTCACTGAACATAATAAAAAATGAGCTAAGTGTCCCCACTGAAACAGAACCACAAGGAAAAGAAAACAACATCTTTTGACGTCTGCAACTTTAACAAGCAAACTAACAACATGGGTACATTGAAACTAACATTAAGGCCAGTAGACTGCTAAAGATGACTTCTTGTAGTTGTGCCATTTGAGAAACACACATGCACAGGAGTATGCTGCATGGAAATCTATCTACATTTTCCACACATTCGCTCATTTATTTCCCTGTTGCTCTCCGAGTGTACATCTGACATACCTACCGACAGTCTACCATTTTTGATTTCCATAACCTCTTGCAATTTTCTATTTGCATTTTCCATCCATAGCATGTTCAGTTCATCTTACTATTCTATCTCACGCCTCATCTTTTTCCACCTAAACCTCTGTCCACTTTCCTCCTCTTCCTGTCTTCATAGCTCTCCACCCCACAACTCCTTAACGCCCCAACTAATTCTAGTAATATAGAATCACGTGCACTTTGTTCCTTAAACAATCACTCCACTACAGACCCATAAAGTAAATAACAAACATGACAATTTATGACGCCAATAGCTTTAACTTTTTCAAATGCCAGACCTTTACTGTGAAAACACAAAACACTTACTTACATCGGTTCTCGTGTGTATGAAATGCGAACACCTGACAAAAACACCCAGGCAGCAGCGCCCGCTTGCATGTGGCTCCTCTATGTATACAAATGACACCAGTGATAATCCCCATTTGAGCTGTTTTGCTGTTTGAGTGGTACCTGAACCCTGTATCGAGGGGGTTTCTGTCTATCACATTTCTGTATTCATAGCTTGACTGACATAGTTCAACATTCTGTCCCAACAGCTTGCAAGACGGTCACTGCTATATGGTCCTGAACTGAAAATGCAATGCATACAATGGTATGCATTACGTTGTTAACAGGCCAGAGGCCTTTGACTGAACCACTGCACACCAGGGGCGGCGCTAGGCATGGGCAGTGTGGGCAGCTGCCCAGGGCCCCGTAGTCAGCCCTCCAACTTGGGGCCTTGCACCAATGAGACACAGCCAGGTTATGGCATTAAAGATGCGACCTTGCAAGTGCGCCGCCGCCACCTTTAGGGAGCCCCCTCCCCTGGCCTCATTGCTTTGGTGTAGGGAAGCGAACCTGAGGGGGGTGAAGGGTGGGGGGCAGTACCAGTTGCAGGAAAACACATTACTCATTTTTGTCCGGCAATTAGGTCTCCACCCCCCACCTATGCAGAGGCACAGTGCGATGGCTATTGTCCCTCTGTTTAGCTCCCTGGCAGTCTGCGCAGATAAGCATCCATCACACCTCCAGCCCTTTATGAGCTGTTAAGAGGCACTTAAGGAGAGGGATGGGCTGCATCTTCAGAAGCAAGGGCATCTATTGAGATGCAGGCAGCCCTGAATGTGTCACGTCTATGAAAATTAGAGGGGCCTAACAAATTCCCTTTCTGCCCTGGGCCCCGAGAATCCTAGAACCGGCCCTGCTGCACACGCCCGAGATAACATCTCTGCACCTCAGAGCCATCGGAGATGACTTAATAAGTGACACGGGCTGCGTGCACTCTGCCTCACGCACCCCAGATTTCTTTAGGGAACCTCCTTGACCTTGCCAGCAAATTTACTTACCCCTGCCCTCACTGTACTCCGGAGTAAATTAAGACAGCCTGGAAATGCGTCAATTAAAGATCGCCGCACATCCAGGCCATCTTCATTTACATGCATCTGCAGATGTATTCGCGCCCCCCTGGGAACCCCTCCACGCCCCCCCAGGGGGGCGCGCAACACAGTTTGAAGACCTCTGCCTTAGGGAGATGTTGAAGATGTTTATGATTGAGGTCTGTATATTTTGTGAGATTTTATCCTTGCTGCATGTACTGGGTGAGAACATAATTTTGTATGTAACACCCATAAATGAGGGTGGTGTTATGTTAATCTTTGCAAGATATTGATGGCATAAACAATTTATGTGAGTGTGAGAAAATGGAGTGTATTACATGGTGTGGTTGTGCGACATCAACATGTAAAACACTTGCCAACCCCATTAGGTCCAGTAGGTTTCATGTGCAAAACCCTCAGCTCAAACCTCTGTTGCTATGGCACTGAGCAGCAAGGATTATACAGCGGCACAAGTGTAAAGTGTTTAAACAGCACCAAAACAATAAAATAAGAAATTGACACAATAATCGAGAAATCCGACAATAGACTGTATTTGTATAAGGATTTATGGCCAGATGTAACAAGCTATTTTGCGTTCGCAAACGCTGGAAATCGTAAAAATAGTGAGTTTGTGAATGTAAAATAGCATGTTCCAATGTGTGACAGTTTTATGTATCGCAAAATGGACATTCGCAAAAATTGCAAAGCAACACATCTGCGAAAAATCATTTGCGCATTTGTCTCAAATAGCGAATTCGCAAAAATGGCTTTTGCAAATTGCAAGTTTGCAAAAGAATGTTGAAACAGTCGCAAATTGCAAAAAAAAAGGCAAAAATAGCAAATTTGCACCTTCAATTTACCACCAACTCAGGGCAGGTGGTAACCAGGTGCAACCTATTTAAACAGGCCCAGAATGCCTCAGTGTCTTTCACAATGGCAGCACTGTATGTCATAGCGAGGAGGATGCGGATTCAAGCAGCAGCTCAGAGAATGAGGAGGAGAAAGGAACCCATTTACAGAGTGCGCATAACCCTGTTTCAGCAGACGGAGGAAGAATACATGAGAAATATATTCTATACTCAGCAACTATACTAGACCTTCAAAGGGATTTGGAGCACCCTGCTGACACGTCAAAGCTGAATTACCTCATGCATCATGGTCGATGTGGTTCAATGTTGCTCGCTTCACACACAGTTCTCACAGTTTGTTGGCCAGTGCCAGTACCAGTATTCTTTTCAAGTGTATCCCCAGACACGTGTTTCTTGATTCCTCTTTCATCAGTGGGGAAAATGTTCATAGGTCGCTGGACGTGCTGCCGCAGTTTCCTCAGGGTTAGTGCCACTCTCAGCACGCAGGTGCTCACAGAGCTTGTCAGCTCACGGCCCACGGGAGCCATCTTAAACAGTCAAAGGGATTTGGAGCACCCTGCTGACACGTCACAGCTGAATTACCTCATGCATCATGGTCGATGTGGTTCAATGTTGCTCGCTTCACACACAGTTCTCACAGTTTGTTGGCCAGTGCCAGTACCAGTATTCTTTTCAAGTGTATCCCTAGACACGTGTTTCTAGATTCCTCTTTCATCAGTGGGGAAAATGTTCATAGGTCGCTGGACGTGCTGCCGCAGTTTCCTCAGGGTTAGTGCCACTCTCAGCGCGCAGGTGCTCACAAAGCTCGTCAGCTCACGGCCCACGGGAGCCATCTTAAACAGTCAAAGGGATTTGGAGCACCCTGCTGACACGTCACAGCTGAATTACCTCATGCATCATGGTCGATGTGGTTCAATGTTGCTCGCTTCACACACAGTTCTCACAGTTTGTTGGCCAGTGCCAGTACCAGTATTCTTTTGAAGTGTATCCCCAGACACGTGTTTCTAGATTCCTCTCTCATCAGTGGGGAAAATGTTCATAGGTCGCTGGACATGCTGCCGCAGTTTCCTCAGGGTTAGTGCCACTCTCAGCGCGCAGGTGCTCACAGAGCTCGTCAGCTTATGGCCCACGGGAGCCATCTTAATTAAACAGTCAAAGGGATTTGGAGCACCCTGCTGACAGGTCACAGCTGAATTAACTCATGCATCATGGTCGATGTGGTTCAATGTTGCTCGATTCACACACAGTTCTCACAGTTTGTTGGCCAGTGCCAGTACCAGTATTCTTTTCAAGTGTATCCCCAGACACGTGTTTCTAGATTCCTCTTTCATCAGTGGGGAAAATGTTCATAGGTCGCTGGACGAGCTGCCGCAGTTTCCTCAGGGTTAGTGCCACTCTCAGCGCGCAGGTGCTCACAGAGCTCGTCAGCTCACGGCCCACGGGAGCCATCTTAAACAGTCAAAGGGATTTGGAGAACCCTGCTGACACGTCACAGCTGAATTACCTCATGCATCATGGTCGATGTGGTTCAATGTTGCTCGCTTCACACACAGTTCTCACAGTTTGTTGGCCAGTGCCAGTACCAGTATTCTTTTCAAGTGTATCCCCAGAAACGTGTTTCTAGATTCCTCTTTCATCAGTGGGGAAAATGTTCATAGGTCGCTGGACGTGCTGCCGCAGTTTCCTCAGGGTTAGTGCCACTCTCAGCGCGCAGGTGCTCACAGAGCTCGTCAGCTCACGGCCCACGGGAGCCATCTTAAACAGTCAAAGGGATTTGGAGAACCCTGCTGACACGTCACAGCTGAATTACCTCATGCATCATGGTCGATGTGGTTCAATGTTGCTCGCTTCACACACAGTTCTCACAGTTTGTTGGCCAGTGCCAGTACTAGTATTCTTTTCAAGTGTATCCCCAGACACGTATTTCTCGATTCCTCTTTCATCAGTGGGGAAAATGTTCATAGGTTGATGGACGTGCTGCCGCAGTTTCCTCAGGGTTAGTGCCACTCTCAGCGCGCAGGTGCTCACAGAGCTCGTCAGCTCACGGCCCACGGGAGCCATCTTAAACAGTCAAAGGGATTTGGAGCACCCTGCTGACACGTCACAGCTGAATTACCTCATGCATCATGGTCGATGTGGTTCAATGTTGCTCGCTTCACACACACAGTTCACACAGTTTGTTGGCCAGTGCCAGTACCAGTATTCTTTTCAAGTGTATCCCCAGGCACGTGTTTCTAGATTCCTCTTTCATCAGTGGGGAAAATGGTCATAGGTCGCTGGACGTGCTGCCGCAGTTTCCTCAGGGTTAGTGCCACTCTCAGCACGCAGCTGCTCACAGAGCTCGTCAGCTCACGGCCCACAGGAGCCATATTAAACAGTCAAAGGGATTTGGAGCACCCTGCTGACACGTCACAGCTGAATTACCTCATGCATCATGGTGGATGTGGTTCAATGTTGCTCGCTTCACACACAGTTCTCACAGTTTGTTGGCCAGTGCCAGTACCACTATTCTTTTCAAGTGTATCCCCAGACACATGTTTCTAGATTCCTCTTTCATCAGTGGGGAAAATGTTCATAGGTCGCTGGACGTGCTGCCGCAGTTTCCTCAGGGTTAGTGCCACTCTCAGCGCGCAGGTGCTCACAGAGCTCGTCAGCTCATAGCCCACGGGAGCCATCTTAAACAGTCAAAGGGATTTGGAGCACCCTGCTGACACGTCACAGCTGAATTACCTCATGCATCATGGTCGATGTGGTTCAATGTTGCTCGCTTCACACACAGTTCTCACAGTTTGTTGCCCAGTGCCAGTACCAGTATTCTTTTCAAGTGTATCCCCAGACACGTGTTTCTAGATTCCTCTTTCGTCAGTGGGGAAAATGTTCATAGGTCGCTGGACATGCTGCCGCAGTTTCCTCAGGGTTAGTGCCACTCTCAGCGCGCAGGTGCTCACAGAGCTCGTCAGCTCATGGCCCACGGGAGCCACCTTAAACAGTCAAAGGGATTTGGAGCACCCTGCTGACACGTCACAGCTGAATTAACTCATGCATCATGGTCGATGTGGTTCAATGTTGCTCGCTTCACACACAGTTCTCACAGTTTGTTGGCCAGTGCCAGTACCAGTATTCTTTTCAAGTGTATCCCCAGGCACGTGTTTCTAGATTCCTCTTCCATCAGTGGGGAAAATGTTCATAGGTCGCTGGACGTGCTGCCGCAGTTTCCTCAGGGTTAGTGCCACTCTCAGCACGCAGCTGCTCACAGAGCTCGTCAGCTCACAGCCCACAGGAGCCATATTAAACAGTCAAAGGGATTTGGAGCACCCTGCTGACACGTCACAGCTGAATTACCTCATGCATCATGGTGGATGTGGTTCAATGTTGCTCGCTTCACACACAGTTCTCACAGTTTGTTGGCCAGTGCCAGTACCACTATTCTTTTCAAGTGTATCCCCAGACACATGTTTCTAGATTCCTCTTTCATCAGTGGGGAAAATGTTCATAGGTCGCTGGACGTGCTGCCGCAGTTTCCTCAGGGTTAGTGCCACTCTCAGCGCGCAGGTGCTCACAGAGCTCGTCAGCTCATAGCCCACGGGAGCCATCTTAAACAGTCAAAGGGATTTGGAGCACCCTGCTGACACGTCACAGCTGAATTACCTCATGCATCATGGTCGATGTGGTTCAATGTTGCTCGCTTCACACACAGTTCTCACAGTTTGTTGCCCAGTGCCAGTACCAGTATTCTTTTCAAGTGTATCCCCAGACACGTGTTTCTAGATTCCTCTTTCGTCAGTGGGGAAAATGTTCATAGGTCGCTGGACATGCTGCCGCAGTTTCCTCAGGGTTAGTGCCACTCTCAGCGCGCAGGTGCTCACAGAGCTCGTCAGCTCATGGCCCACGGGAGCCACCTTAAACAGTCAAAGGGATTTGGAGCACCCTGCTGACACGTCACAGCTGAATTAACTCATGCATCATGGTCGATGTGGTTCAATGTTGCTCGCTTCACACACAGTTCTCACAGTTTGTTGGCCAGTGCCAGTACCAGTATTCTTTTCAAGTGTATGCCCAGACACGTGTTTCTAGATTCCTCTTTCATCAGTGGGGAAAATGTTCATAGGTCGCTGGACGTGCTGCCGCAGTTTCCTCAGGGTTAGTGCCACTCTCAGCGCGCAGGTGCTCACAGAGCTCGTCAGCTCACGGCCCACGGGAGCCATCTGAAACAGTCAAAGGGATTTGGAGCACCCTGCTGACACGTCACAGCTGAATTACCTCATGCATCATGGTCGATGGGGTTCAATGTTGCTCGCTTGACACACAGTTCTCACAGTTTGTTGGCCAGTGCCAGTACCACTATTCTTTTCAAGTGTATCCCCAGACACGTATTTCTTGATTCCTCTTTCATCAGTGGGGAAAATGTTCGTAGGTCGCTGGACGTGCTGCCGCAGTTTCCTCAGAGTTAGTGCCACTCTCAGCGCGCAGGTGCTCACAGAGCTCGTCAGCTCACGGCCCACGGGAGCCATCTTAAACAGTCAAAGGGATTTGGAACACCCTGCTGACACGTCACAGCTGAATTACCTCATGCATCATGGTGGATGTGGTTCAATGTTGCTCGCTTCACACACAGTTCTCACAGTTTGTTGGCCAGTGCCAGTACCACTATTCTTTTCAAGTGTATCCCCAGACACATGTTTCTAGATTCCTCTTTCATCAGTGGGGAAAATGTTCATAGGTCGCTGGACGTGCTGCCGCAGTTTCCTCAGGGTTAGTGCCACTCTCAGCGCGCAGGTGCTCACAGAGCTCGTCAGCTCATGGCCCACGGGAGCCACCTTAAACAGTCAAAGGGATTTGGAGCACCCTGCTGACACGTCACAGCTGAATTAACTCAAGCATCATGGTCGATGTGGTTCAATGTTGCTCGCTTCACACACAGTTCTCACAGTTTGTTGGCCAGTGCCAGTACCAGTATTCTTTTCAAGTGTATGCCCAGACACGTGTTTCTAGATTCCTCTTTCATCAGTGGGGAAAATGTTCATAGGTCGCTGGACGTGCTGCCGCAGTTTCCTCAGGGTTAGTGCCACTCTCAGCGCGCAGGTGCTCACAGAGCTCGTCAGCTCACGGCCCACGGGAGCCATCTGAAACAGTCAAAGGGATTTGGAGCACCCTGCTGACACGTCACAGCTGAATTACCTCATGCATCATGGTCGATGGGGTTCAATGTTGCTCGCTTGACACACAGTTCTCACAGTTTGTTGGCCAGTGCCAGTACCAGTATTCTTTTGAAGTGTATCCCCAGACACGTATTTCTTGATTCTTCTTTCATCAGTGGGGAAAATGTTCATAGGTCGCTGGACGTGCTGCCGCAGTTTCCTCAGAGTTAGTGCCACTCTCAGCGCGCAGGTGATCACAAAGCTCGTCAGCTCACGGCCCACGGGAGCCATCTTAAACAGTCAAAGGGATTTGGAACACCCTGCTGACACGTCACAGCTGAATTACCTCATGCATCATGGTGGATGTGGTTCAATGTTGCTCGCTTCACACACAGTTCTCACAGTTTGTTGGCCAGTGCCAGTACCACTATTCTTTTCAAGTGTATCCCCAGACACATGTTTCTAGATTCCTCTTTCATCAGTGGGGAAAATGTTCATAGGTCGCTGGACGTGCTGCCGCAGTTTCCTCAGGGTTAGTGCCACTCTCAGCGCGCAGGTGCTCACAGAGCTCGTCAGCTCATAGCCCACGGGAGCCATCTTAAACAGTCAAAGGGATTTGGAGCACCCTGCTGACACGTCACAGCTGAATTACCTCATGCATCATGGTCGATGTGGTTCAATGTTGCTCGCTTCACACACAGTTCTCACAGTTTGTTGCCCAGTGCCAGTACCAGTATTCTTTTCAAGTGTATCCCCAGACACGTGTTTCTAGATTCCTCTTTTGTCAGTGGGGAAAATGTTCATAGGTCGCTGGACATGCTGCCGCAGTTTCCTCAGGGTTAGTGCCACTCTCAGCGCGCAGGTGCTCACAGAGCTCGTCAGCTCATGGCCCACGTGAGCCACCTTAAACAGTCAAAGGGATTTGGAGCACCCTGCTGACACGTCACAGCTGAATTAACTCATGCATCATGGTCGATGTGGTTCAATGTTGCTCGCTTCACACACAGTTCTCACAGTTTGTTGGCCAGTGCCAGTACCAGTATTCTTTTCAAGTGTATGCCCAGACACGTGTTTCTAGATTCCTCTTTCATCAGTGGGGAAAATGTTCATAGGTCGCTGGACGTGCTGCCGCAGTTTCCTCAGGGTTAGTGCCACTCTCAGCGCGCAGGTGCTCACAGAGCTCGTCAGCTCACGGCCCACGGGAGCCATCTGAAACAGTCAAAGGGATTTGGAGCACCCTGCTGACACGTCACAGCTGAATTACCTCATGCATCATGGTCGATGGGGTTCAATGTTGCTCGCTTGACACACAGTTCTCACAGTTTGTTGGCCAGTGCCAGTACCACTATTCTTTTCAAGTGTATCCCCAGACACGTATTTCTTGATTCCTCTTTCATCAGTGGGGAAAATGTTCATAGGTCGCTGGACGTGCTGCCGCAGTTTCCTCAGAGTTAGTGCCACTCTCAGCGCGCAGGTGATCACAAAGCTCGTCAGCTCACGGCCCACGGGTGCCATCTTAAACAGTCAAAGGGATTTGGAACACCCTGCTGACACGTCACAGCTGAATTACCTCATGCATCATGGTCGATGTGGTTCAATGTTGCTCGCTTCACACACAGTTCTCACAGTTTGTTGGCCAGTGCCAGTACCAGTATTCTTTTCAAGTGTATCCCCAGAAACGTGTTTCTAGATTCCTCTTTCATCAGTGGGGAAAATGTTCATAGGTCGCTGGACGTGCTGCCGCAGTTTCCTCAGGGTTAGTGCCACTCTCAGCGCGCAGGTGCTCACAGAGCTCGTCAGCTCACGGCCCACGGGAGCCATCTTAAACAGTCAAAGGGATTTGGAGAACCCTGCTGACACGTCACAGCTGAATTACCTCATGCATCATGGTCGATGTGGTTCAATGTTGCTCGCTTCACACACAGTTCTCACAGTTTGTTGGCCAGTGCCAGTACCAGTATTCTTTTCAAGTGTCTCCCCAGACACGTATTTCTCGATTCCTCTTTCATCAGTGGGGAAAATGTTCATAGGTTGATGGACGTGCTGCCGCAGTTTCCTCAGGGTTAGTGCCACTCTCAGCGCGCAGGTGCTCACAGAGCTCGTCAGCTCACGGCCCACGGGAGCCATCTTAAACAGTCAAAGGGATTTGGAGCACCCTGCTGACACATCACAGCTGAATTACCTCATGCATCATGGTCGATGTGGTTCAATGTTCCTCGCTTCACACACAGTTCTCACAGTTTGTTGGCCAGTGCCAGTACCAGAATTCTTTTCAAGTGTCTCCCCAGACACGTATTTCTCGATTCCTCTTTCATCAGTGGGGAAAATGTTCATAGGTCGCTGGACGTGCTGCCGCAGTTTCCTCAGGGTTAGTGCCACTCTCAGCGCGCAGGTGCTCACAGAGCTCGTCAGCTCACGGCCCACGGGAGCCATCTTAAACAGTCAAAGGGATTTGGAGAACCCTGCTGACACGTCACAGCTGAATTACCTCATGCATCATGGTCGATGTGGTTCAATGTTGCTCGCTTCACACACAGTTCTCACAGTTTGTTGGCCAGTGCCAGTACCAGTATTCTTTTCGAGTGTATCCCAAGACACGTGTTTCTAGATTCCTCTTTCATCAGTGGGGAAAATGTTCATAGGTTGATGGACGTGCTGCCGCAGTTTCCTCAGGGTTAGTGCCACTCTCAGCGCGCAGGTGCTCACAGAGCTCGTCAGCTCACGGCCCACGGGAGCCATCTTAAACAGTCAAAGGGATTTGGAGCACCCTGCTGACATGTCACAGCTGAATTACCTCATGCATCATGGTCGATGTGGTTCAATGTTGCTCGCTTCACACACAGTTCTCACAGTTTGTTGGCCAGTGCCAGTACCAGTATTCTTTTGAAGTGTATCCCCAGACACGTGTTTCTAGATTCCTCTTTCATCAGTGGGGAAAATGTTCATAGGTCGCTGGACATGCTGCCGCAGTTTCCTCAGGGTTAGTGCCACTGTCAGCGCGCAGGTGCTCACAGACCTCGTCAGCTCATGGCCCACGGGAGCCATCTTAAACAGTCACAGGGATTTGGAGCACCCTGCTGACACGTCACAGCTGAATTACCTCATGCATCATGGTCGATGTGGTTCAATGTTGCTCGCTTCACACACACAGTTCACACAGTTTGTTGGCCAGTGCCAGTACCAGTATTCTTTTCAAGTGTATCCCCAGGCACGTGTTTCTAGATTCCTCTTTCATCAGTGGGGAAAATGTTCATAGGTCGCTGGACGTGCTGCCGCAGTTTCCTCAGGGTTAGTGCCACTCTCAGCACGCAGCTGCTCACAGAGCTCGTCAGCTCACGGCCCACAGGAGCCATATTAAACAGTCAAAGGGATTTGGAGCACCCTGCTGACACGTCACAGCTGAATTACCTCATGCATCATGGTGGATGTGGTTCAATGTTGCTCGCTTCACACACAGTTCTCACAGTTTGTTGGCCAGTGCCAGTACCACTATTCTTTTCAAGTGTATCCCCAGACACATGTTTCTAGATTCCTCTTTCATCAGTGGGGAAAATGTTCATAGGTCGCTGGACGTGCTGCCGCAGTTTCCTCAGGGTTAGTGCCACTCTCAGCGCGCAGGTGCTCACAGAGCTCGTCAGCTCATAGCCCACGGGAGCCATCTTAAACAGTCAAAGGGATTTGGAGCACCCTGCTGACACGTCACAGCTGAATTACCTCATGCATCATGGTCGATGTGGTTCAATGTTGCTCGCTTCACACACAGTTCTCACAGTTTGTTGCCCAGTGCCAGTACCAGTATTCTTTTGAAGTGTATCCCCAGACACGTGTTTCTAGATTCCTCTTTCGTCAGTGGGGAAAATGTTCATAGGTCGCTGGACATGCTGCCGCAGTTTCCTCAGGGTTAGTGCCACTCTCAGCGCGCAGGTGCTCACAGAGCTCATCAGCTCATGGCCCACGGGAGCCACCTTAAACAGTCAAAGGGATTTGGAGCACCCTGCTGACACGTCACAGCTGAATTAACTCATGCATCATGGTCGATGTGGTTCAATGTTGCTCGCTTCACACACAGTTCTCACAGTTTGTTGGCCAGTGCCAGTACCAGTATTCTTTTCAAGTGTATGCCCAGACACGTGTTTCTAGATTCCTCTTTCATCAGTGGGGAAAATGTTCATAGGTCGCTGGACGTGCTGCCGCAGTTTCCTCAGGGTTAGTGCCACTCTCAGCGCACAGGTGCTCACAGAGCTCGTCAGCTCACGGCCCACGGGAGCCATCTGAAACAGTCAAAGGGATTTGGAGCACCCTGCTGACACGTCACAGCTGAATTACCTCATGCATCATGGTCGATGGGGTTCATTGTTGCTCGCTTGACACACAGTTCTCACAGTTTGTTGGCCAGTGCCAGTACCACTATTCTTTTCAAGTGTATCCCCAGACAAGTATTTCTTGATTCCTCTTTCATCAGTGGGGAAAATGTTCATAGGTCGCTGGACGTGCTGCCGCAGTTTCCTCAGGGTTAGTGCCACTCTCAGCGCGCAGGTGCTCACAGAGCTCGTCAGCTCACGGCCCACGGGAGCCATTTTAAACAGTCAAAGGGATTTGGAGCACCCTGCTGACACGTCACAGCTGAATAACCTCATGCATCATGGTCGATGTGGTTCAATGTTGCTCGCTTCACACACAGTTCTCACAGTTTGTTGGCCAGTGGCAGTACCAGTATTCTTTTCAAGTGTATCCCCAGACACGTGTTTCTACATTCCTCTGTCATCAGTGGGAAAAATGTTCATAGGTCGCTGGACGTGCTGCCGCAGTTTCCTCAGGGTTAGTGCCACTCTCAGCGCGCAGGTGCTCACAGAGCTCGTCAGCTCACGGCCCACGGGAGCCATCTGAAACAGTCAAAGGGATTTGGAGCACCCTGCTGACACGTCACAGCTGAATTACCTCATGCATCATGGTCGATGGGGTTCAATGTTGCTCGCTTGACACACAGTTCTCACAGTTTGTTGGCCAGTGCCAGTACCACTATTTTTTTCAAGTGTATCCCCAGACACGTATTTCTAGATTCCTCTTTCATCAGTGGGGAAAATTTTCATAGGTCGCTGGACGTGCTGCCGCAGTTTCCTCAGGGTTAGTGCCACTCTCAGCGCGCAGGTGCTCACAGAGCTCATCAGCTCACGGCCCACGGGAGCCATCTTAAACAGTCAAAGGGATTTGGAGCACCCTGCTGACACGTCACAGCTGAATAACCTCATGCATCATGGTCGATGTGGTTCAATGTTGCTCGCTTCACACACAGTTCTCACAGTTTGTTGGCCAGTGGCAGTACCAGTATTCTTTTCAAGTGTATCCCCAGACACGTGTTTCTACATTCCTCTGTCATCAGTGGGAAAAATGTTCATAGGTCGCTGGACGTGCTGCCGCAGTTTCCTCAGGGTTAGTGCCACTCTCAGCGCGAAGGTGCTCACAGAGCTCGTCAGCTCACGGCCCACTGGAGCCATCTGAAACAGTCAAAGGGATTTGGAGCACCCTGCTGACACGTCACAGCTGAATTACCTCATGCATCATGGTCGATGGGGTTCAATGTTGCTCGCTTGACACACAGTTCTCACAGTTTGTTGGCCAGTGCCAGTACCACTATTTTTTTCAAGTGTATCCCCAGACACGTATTTCTAGATTCCTCTTTCATCAGTGGGGAACATTTTCATAGGTCGCTGGACGTGCTGCCGCAGTTTCCTCAGGGTTAGTGCCACTCTCAGCGCGCAGGTGCTCACAGAGCTCATCAGCTCACGGCCCACGGGAGCCATCTTAAACAGTCAAAGGGATTTGGAGCACCCTGCTGACACGTCACAGCTGAATAACCTCATGCATCATGGTCGATGTGGTTCAATGTTGCTCGCTTCACACACAGTTCTCACAGTTTGTTGGCCAGTGCCAGTACCAGTATTCTTTTCAAGTGTATCCCCAGACACGTGTTTCTAGATTCCTCTGTCATCAGTGGGAAAAATGTTCATAGGTCGCTGGACGTGCTGCCGCAGTTTCCTCAGGGTTAGTGCCACTCTCAGCGCGAAGGTGCTCACAGAGCTCGTCAGCTCACGGCCCACGGGAGCCATCTTAAACAGTCAAAGGGATTTGAAGCACCCTGCTGACACGTCACAGCTGAATTACGTCATGCATCATGGTCGATGTGGTTCAATGTTGCTCGCTTCACACACAGTTCTCACAGTTTGTTGGCCAGTGCCAGTACCTGTATTCTTTTCAAGTGTATCCCCAGACACGTGTTTCTAGATTCCTCTTTCATAAGTGGGGAAAATGTTCATAGGTCGCTGGACGTGCTGCCGCAGTTTCCTCAGGGTTAGTGCCACTCTCAGCGCGCAGGTGCTCACAGAGCTCATCAGCTCACGGCCCACGGGAGCCATCTTAAACAGTCAAAGGGATTTGGAGCACCCTGCTGACACGTCACAGCTGAATAACCTCATGCATCATGGTCGATGTGGTTCAATGTTGCTCGCTTCACACACAGTTCTCACAGTTTGTTGGCCAGTGGCAGTACCAGTATTCTTTTCAAGTGTATCCCCAGACACGTGTTTCTACATTCCTCTGTCATCAGTGGGAAAAATGTTCATAGGTCGCTGGACGTGCTGCCGCAGTTTCCTCAGGGTTAGTGCCACTCTCAGCGCGAAGGTGCTCACAGAGCTCGTCAGCTCACGGCCCACTGGAGCCATCTGAAACAGTCAAAGGGATTTGGAGCACCCTGCTGACACGTCACAGCTGAATTACCTCATGCATCATGGTCGATGGGGTTCAATGTTGCTCGCTTGACACACAGTTCTCACAGTTTGTTGGCCAGTGCCAGTACCACTATTTTTTTCAAGTGTATCCCCAGACACGTATTTCTAGATTCCTCTTTCATCAGTGGGGAAAATTTTCATAGGTCGCTGGACGTGCTGCCGCAGTTTCCTCAGGGTTAGTGCCACTCTCAGCGCGCAGGTGCTCACAGAGCTCATCAGCTCACGGCCCACGGGAGCCATCTTAAACAGTCAAAGGGATTTGGAGCACCCTGCTGACACGTCACAGCTGAATAACCTCATGCATCATGGTCGATGTGGTTCAATGTTGCTCGCTTCACACACAGTTCTCACAGTTTGTTGGCCAGTGCCAGTACCAGTATTCTTTTCAAGTGTATCCCCAGACACGTGTTTCTAGATTCCTCTGTCATCAGTGGGAAAAATGTTCATAGGTCGCTGGACGTGCTGCCGCAGTTTCCTCAGGGTTAGTGCCACTCTCAGCGCGAAGGTGCTCACAGAGCTCGTCAGCTCACGGCCCACGGGAGCCATCTTAAACAGTCAAAGGGATTTGAAGCACCCTGCTGACACGTCACAGCTGAATTACGTCATGCATCATGGTCGATGTGGTTCAATGTTGCTCGCTTCACACACAGTTCTCACAGTTTGTTGGCCAGTGCCAGTACCTGTATTCTTTTCAAGTGTATCCCCAGACACGTGTTTCTAGATTCCTCTTTCATAAGTGGGGAAAATGTTCATAGGTCGCTGGACGTGCTGCCGCAGTTTCCTCAGGGTTAGTGCCACACTCAGCGCGCAGGTGCTCACATAGCTCGTCAGCTCACGGCCCACGGGAGCCATCTTAAACAGTCAAAGGGATTTGGAGCACCCTGCTGACACGTCACAGCTGAATTTTGGTGTTTAACATGCCATGTACACAGTCCATGCACATTTACATGACTTCTGCATGTATGCCATGGGTTATCTCACCCATTTGCATGACTCGGTCGCAACAATGTATATTTCTTACCCCACGCACAGCACTTGAATGGTCAATGTTCACACTGCCCTCCCTTGAAGAGGCGTCAGATGCTGTTCCCTGCCTCACACTCCACCGGCTGGGTGCAGTCACAGGTTGGGTAATGCTGCTGTGGCTGGAGACCTCCTCACTGTCCCCTGCACCCAGAATACCTGTGCCAGCTATGTTGACAGTCTGTAGCTGTTCAACTGCAGTGGTGAACTGCACCAACCCTTGACAGCATCCTGGCTGCAGTGTGCCATTTCAACCTGCATGGACACAGTGCGTCTGGAAAGAACAGCTGTAGCATTGCACAAATGGTTGGCTGCCTTAGTGTAATGATCCAGATGGCTAATTAGGCGTTGCTTTTCCCTGTGTCTGGAGGCATAGTCCCTCTGCATGATGGCACAAAGCTCTTTGATGGCTTCGGTCATGTCCTTCATGCTGTCTATATTAGCCTTATTACCCTCTGCCAAAGTGTTGTTGAGCTCCCTGATGCCATCCTTGAAGTCAGTCAGATTGTGATATACAGACACCAGCTGCCTTTGCATTGACCGCATCCTTTTCATTTGCCGCAGCTGCACCTTCACCATTGTGCCCTCCAGCCCAGAGAACACAGAGGATTTCTCTCCCTCGTCAGCCGTGCATTGTGCCCTTGGTCTGCGTCTCATGCAACTTCTGTCACTATGCAGCACAGGAGACTGGTCATGTTGATGCCATGCCTACTCTTCGTGCCTTGGCTGTGGCTCATCCTGGATGGCTTGCACTCCTCCCTCCAACTCCTTTAGTGGAGCCACAGTGTAATGGTGTGGTCTTGGTGCAGGTGTTGTCTGTGTTGTGTGGACTGACTCCTTTCCCCCTGCCTGATCATGTAGCAGTGGTGCCTCATGAATTGGTGTGTCTTCACCCTGTGTTGCAGGTTCATCTGTGAATACAAGAGAACTACTTATTGTGTGTCCTGCTTTCTGTTATTTACAAAATAAATTTACTTCGGTTGGTATACCTAAATGCTGTGCTTCAATTGGTCTTTTACTGGTGTGCCTTAACTGCGGATAATTTACTCTGTGTCAATGCTTTACTGTGTTAGGTGTCGGACTGCATCTCCCATGATGCATTGCTGGGTGACCGCACAATTGTGGCATGGAGTGGCAATCATACTTATAGATTGAGTCATTCCTGAGTGGGGTGTTTAGTGGGTAATAGGTCAGGGGTGATTTAGCATGCATCCTACCTTGTCTGGTGTTGGGCGTGGCTGAGCTGTCAATGTCTGCTACGCCGCTGATGGTTTCTGGCTGTAGGGTGGACTCCACCAAGTCCTCAAGGGGTGTGGACCTCCACCAGTTTTCTTAGCGTCTGCAAGCCTGCTTGCAACCTTGTCTTTTGGCCTTGAGCGCAAGTCGTACCAGCGTTGCGTAGGTCCTCTATGGAGCGCTGTGTGACACCCATGGCATTTACATTTGCCTGTATGTCCAGCCAGATTTTTCCCTTCTCTGACTCAGGGATATAAAGGGATTTTTCCCAAACAGCTGTTCATGGCTCCTCACCATCTCCTCAAAGAGGCCCTCCAGTTCTTTCTCACTGAATTTCTGTTTCCTTTTTCATACTGCAGCCTCCTTTGCCTTCTACTGTGTATCCATAGTGGTCTTTTGGGTGTTTGCACTCCAGGGTTCCCCCTTCCTGTGGAGGGTGGAATCTGTCTATTACAGGATGCACCATTCTGCCCACTCCCATTATGGGGTCACCCCTCTCTCGGTGTTCAGATCTCCCTAGTCCAACCCCAGCTAGGGGGGTGGCTACCTCAGAACTACACATCCCTGGGAAAACCGGTTTATCAAATGGTTTCCCCTCTCGATTTCCTGTGTCAACCAGTCTACCTCAATAATGGGGCAGGCCTTCCCACTAGTGTTACACATCTGCCCTTCAAATGCGGCTTCACCTTTGAAGCCTGCCTTTCGGGGCTAACAGCTGAATGACTTTCTGCAGGAGAAAGGTGACACCTCCCTGGCCTGCAATTCCTCATTCTTCTCCTTCCTGAGAGGCATTAGCCTGCCTCTCCAGGAGGGCAGAAGGCTGCCTCGTGGAGCATACTCCATGTGTGCCCGGGAAGGCATTGGAGTTTTTAAGGTAACCAAGTGGCAAATGTGCTAAAACTGCACACTGCAACAAATTACATTAATTTCAACTTTAGGTACATGTTGGCTTACTGAATTGAGTTGTTTGATACCTTGAAGTGCCACTTTGGTCGCACTGTTCAGGAGTTTGCATAGCTGAAGGGTCAGCGTGTAACCCTGTTTTCACTAATTAGGCGTCCAAATCTTTCCACAGTAAAAACAGCAGCTTTGAGGGTTTTACTGTCAGGACATATACAGGACATGTCCTGCCTAATTTGTTGCACCCTGCATTTAGGTCTCAGTAGGCCTGCCGGAGGGGTGACTTACACACATGGACAAGAGAAGTGGGGGCTTTGCCATTACTTTTAATGGCAAATTTGGGCTAGCAGTGCTGGACTGCTCTCCTAGTCTGCAGTGGCAGAATTGGGGACTTGTTTTACTTAGAGGGACCTCCAGGATGGCACAACCAGTGCTGCAAGCCCTGCGGTGCCTCTTTAACTCACATGACATGTGTACTTGTGTACCATTTACTAGGGACTTACAGGTAAGTTAGCCATTTCCAATTGGGTACAGCCAATCCAACATACACTTTAGGATCAGGACACTGGTTAGCAAGCTTCAGTACACTCTCAGAGTCGAAAAACCAGCACATCAATCGAAAAACTTGGGGGTGAGCATACAAAAAGAGCCATTTCCTTACAGTGAGAAACTGGGTTGTTGGTAGAGTGGGGTGTTAATGCTGCCCAAACAAAGAGCAATAATTCCTGTTAGGGTGAATCACAAAAGTCAATAAATGTACCTGTCCATAACCCTCTGGTAGCTTAGCACCAAATCAGTTGGGCTTAGCTTATAGGCAATATGTAGAGTATTTATGCATCCATCAAAACAGCAGTAAAATAAAAACAACACAAGAAAAATCACACACCAATTTAGAAAAATAGAGTACATTTTAATAAATTATTTGACACCAAAAAGACAAAAAGTAGTAGAGTTATACGTTTTTTAATTTAAGGCAAAAACTAGTGCCTAAAATATCAAAGCAGCAACAGTGTCCATCTAATCAAGCGAGACCAGGTCAAAGTTGAAAAAGATGGCCGACCGCGATGGAGCGCGAGTCAAATATAAAAAGTGGGTTGGGCCTGCTTGGGACTTCCCGTAGAAGAAATTTCAGGAAAAAAAATCTCTGATGAGTCAATGTGCAGATGGGCAAGGCTTTAGATGGTGTATGGGTGTATGAGGAAGAGGTGTTGACATCAGGAAGTCACTTTGAAGCTGTTAGCCGCCCCATCTCGCTCCTCCCATTTCCTGCCAAAGTCATCAAGAAGACCATCAACAAACAACTCTCTGCCTTCCTCGAGACAAACGGATCCCTTGACCCCTCGCAGTCCGGTTTCTGATCAAACCACAGCACCGAGACCGCCCTCATCGCAGCCACCGACGACATCAGGTCCCTGTTCGACAACGGGGAAACAGCTGCCCTCATCCTCCTGGACCTCTCAGCAGCCTTCGACACCGTATGCCACCGCACCCTGATACAGCACCCCAGCAACACCAGAATCCAAGGAACGGCCTTGGAGTGGATCATCTCGTTCCTCGCTGGAAGAACCCAGAGAGTCGGCCTCCCCCCGTTCCGATCCGCGGCCACCGAAGTCATCTGCGGCGGTCCGCAGGGATCCTCACTCAGCCCCACCCTCTTCAACGTCTAAATGAGCCCCCTCGCAGCCATCGCACGCCAACACAACCTAAACATCATTTCCTACGCTGACGACACCCAGCTGATCCTCTCCCTCACCAACGACCCCGACACCGCCAGAGCCAGCCTCCAGGAAGGAATGAAAGACGTCGCAGAATGGATGAGGCTCAGCCGTCTGAAACTGAACTCAGACAAGACGGAAGTCCTCATCCTGGGACCATCCCCCTCTGCCTGGGACGACTCCTGGTGGCCCCCTGCCCTGGGCACCGCCCCCAAGCCAACGGACCAGGCACACAATCTAGGCTTTATCCTGGACTCCTCCCTCACGATGACCAAGCAAGTCAACGCCGTCTCGTCATCCTGTATTAACACCCTACGCATGCTCCGAAAGATCTTCCGGTGGATCCCCACCGAAACCAGGAAGACGGTCACCCAGGCCCTCGTCACCAGCCGACTGGACTACGGGAACACCCTCTACGCTGGTACCACAGCCAAACTCCAGAAAAGACTCCAACGGATACAGAACGCTTCTGCACATCTCATCCTGGACATCCCCCGTCACGGCCACATCTCTGCCCATCTGACAGACCTGCACTGGCTCCCCGTCAGCAAGAGGATCACGTTCAGACTCCTCACCCACGCACACAAGGCTCTCCACGACATGGGCCCCAAATACCTCAACAGCCGCATCACATTCTACACACCCACCCGCCAGCTCCGATCCACCAGCCTCGCCCTCGCCACCGTCCCACAAATTCACAGAACCACCGCCGGAGGAAGATCCTTCTCCCACCTGGCGGCCAAGACATGGAACTCCCTCCCCACTCACCTACGGCTGACCCAGGACCATCTCTCCTTCAGGAAACAACTCAAGACCTGGCTGTTCGAGCAGTAGCGACCCCCCCTCCCCCCAGCGCCTTGAGACCCTAGCGGGTGAGTAGCGCACTATACAAATTTGCTGATTGATTAAATGATTGATTAGATTGGGATTTAGTCTCTCTTTGGAAGTCAAAAATCTCCAGCAGGGCGAGGCTGGAGGCTGTAGCGATTGAGAGTTCTATGAGGCCGGATACCCCTTTGGCAAATGACCGTGGAGTAGTATTTACTGCTGCAGAGAAAATGGTAACAGGAGCTTCCATGAAGTCAGGCCGACCGGTGATGCACCTTGGGGGGAGAGACGAGCAGGTTGGACCTGGTATCTTCTTGGTTCTCAGAGCGGTTTTCAGGGAAAATTTTCCATGGCCCAAATTTTTAATTTTGGCTATCTGAGCACCTTTAGCATTACCACCACCATGGTCCAGCACTGGAGGG
This sequence comes from Lissotriton helveticus, assembly GCF_964261635.1. Taxonomy (NCBI): domain Eukaryota; kingdom Metazoa; phylum Chordata; class Amphibia; order Caudata; family Salamandridae; genus Lissotriton; species Lissotriton helveticus. The sequence continues at coordinate 639,332,682 of NC_136071.1, read as the reverse complement.
GCACCACTTGTGGAGTTAGGACTCACTTACCCTGTGTTCAGGTGTAAGTTTAAGATCATTGGATCCTTTTGTGTCCCTGCAGCTCTGATCAGGAGGCTAGCCAACTAGCCCTTGGAGTCATTCTGGTAGTCCTGGGTTCAGCAGTGAAACAACACTCAAGAAGCAGGGCAGGCCTCCGAAGGTTCAAGGCAGGCTGCAGGCAGCAAAGCAGCCTTCGGAAGTACACAGCAAGCCACAGCAGGAGGCTGTCCTCTGAGAGTCCTTCCACAGGTCCAGAAAGTGAACTGAAAAATGGGTCAGAGGGTCCTATTTTTATACCTGGTCCCTTCTTTGAAGTGGACGTATCTAGAGAATTCTCTTTAAAATGCTTGAAGTTTCCTGCCTCCCTTGCCCTGGCTACCTGTTGGTGGCATGAACGATGCAGTGGTAACATGTCCATTGAGTGAAGACAGGATACATGGTATTCAGTTGCAAGTGAGCTGTGCTCAGCTCCATCCCCTCATCCTGCCAGTTGATGGCCCACCCTGGCACACCTAATCCCTCTATAATGTGGCTGGGAGGAATAAACAAAGTCCATCTGCCAACTATAATCAGTCATGGGATAAAGGAACAGGCTGCAGGCACCAAATAGGTAGGGAAGGAAAATGCAAACCTTCAAAAAATGGCATTTTCAAAATTATAACTTAAAATCCAACTTTACCATTAAAGAAGATTTTACATTACAATTTCTTAGACACCAAACGTGAAATGTTTACCTGTTCCCAATCAAAATAAAGCACTCATTAAATCTAATAAGGCAACTCAATGTTATCCTATGGTAGAGTGAAAAATGAATTTAGAAGTTTTTCACTACCAGGACATGTAAAACCTAAAAGTACATGCCCTACCCTTTGCGCTACCTATGGACTACCTTAGGAGCAACATAAGTAATAAAAAAGGGAACTTAAAAGGCTTGGCAAGGGAGGTATTTTGCCAAGTCGAATTGGCAGTTTAAGACTGCATTCAGGCTACAATACAGACCTGGCACATGTTTAAAGGGACTACTTAAGTGGGTGGCACAATAAGTGCTGCAGGCCCATCAGTAGCATTGGCTCTAGACATATGGTTAAACATGCAAGCTCACATTAGTGCCAGTATTAGGGGTGCCAATCATCAGCTCAACACCCTAAGGAAAGTCAAGCCATTCTTGCCTCCTGATGAAATCCAGGCAGCTGTCCAATCCCTAGGTATCTCACGCTTGGAATATGGTTTGGTGACACTTGCAGGCCTTCCTAAAGTGAGTCTGGCTCTGTTTAAAGCCACTCTTAATGCATCAACCAGACTCATCATGGGTTACAGAAAACATGACCATATCACCCTGGACTTAATTCAGCTTAACTGCCTATCCATTTAAGCAAGGATTCGCTTCAAGATTGCTTGCCTGTGTAATGATATACCTATGAAAAACCAATAAAGAAAGTTTTGACCCAAAAAAAAAAGATTGCTTGCCTGATGCACAAAGCTATTCACTACAACACCCCCGTCTATCTAGCAAAAAGATTTGAGCTATCTGGCTCGATTCGCAACTTAAGAAGCTCTAATACTCTACATTTGAAACCACCCACATTCAATAAGAAAAGCACTTACAACCGTGTCTTCTCGGTTCTTGCTCTCAGAATTTGGAATGCTCTTCCTCCCGAGATCAGATCCAACCCTGATTTGCATATGGCCAAGTCTATACTGGGGTGGCATGGTAAGCAAAAGAATGATGGATTTAACCCAGATCTCTTGACTGAGGGTGAATGTTTTGATTTGTTCTGCATTCCGTCCATCAATTGTGTGTCTTTTGCTTTTTCGCCCTAAGTGCGCCGTGTATACCAAGACGTGGGTCCCGGACTCACTGTGCCACTGGATTCAAGCTATCCTGGCTGATGAGGGTTGAAACCCCGAAAAAGGTCCTAGGATGTTTGTTTCCGGCCCAGGGAGGACCTGGCGTGGCAGTTCGGGCTGGATTGTTCCCATGAGGCACAGGGTCAGGACTGATTTGCATATGGCCAAGTCTATACTTGGGTGGCATGGTGAGCAAAAGAATGATGGATTTAACCCAGAACTCTTGACTGGGGTGAATGTGTTGATTTGTTCTGCATTCCATCCATCAATTGTGTGTCTTTTGCATTCTCACCCTAACTGCACCAGCTATGCCAAGACTTGGGTCCCAGGCTCACTGTGCCACTCTATTCAACCTATCCTGGATGATGAGGGGTGAAACACTCAAACCGATCCTAGGATGCTTGTTTCCGGTCTAGGGAGGACCTGGCTTGGCAGTTCGGGCTGTACTACTCCCATGAGGCACAGGGTCAAGACTGACCTGCATGTGGCCAGGTAGAAACTGGGTTTGGCATGGTGAGCAAAAGAATGATGGATTTAACCCAGATCTCTTGACTGGGGTGAATGTTTTGACTTGTTCTGGATTCCGTCCATCAATTGTGTGTCTTTTGCTTTCAGGCCCACTAGTAGCATTTAATTTACTGGCCCTAGGCATATGGCATACCACTTGAATAGGGACATATAAGTACATTAAATAGGGCAACCAGGTGTAAGAAATTGTGATCGTATTTTAGTGAGAGAGCAAAAACATGTTAGTACTGGTTAGCAGTGGCAAAATGCACAAAGTCCTAATTTTCTGAAAACATTATCCAGAAAATTAGGAGGTTAAAGGCAAACAGTTTGTGGGTGCACTACAGAAAGGACCAAGTCCAGCACTGTATTTAAAAATATATAACAAAAATATTTGTGGTCCAGTGAGGTAGGTGGTTTTCACTATTGGTTTCCGTATTTGTGGGGTTTAAGATGACATAATTATATTGACTGTGGCATACAATGATAGCGATAATAGAAAAGTGGTATTACAAGTTCCCTAATCATGCCAGACCATTTGACACAGTTATTTCTCATGATTAATGTCGTGGTTTTTTTAAGTATTTAGATTAAGAGTAAGGGGCACTTCTATATGCATTGCTTGTACTATGCATTTCTTTACTGTAATGTTATCTCTCAAATCTCATGGACTACTTACTACTATGCAGCTCACAGCAGTCCTATTTGGGCTTTGTCTCTCAGGGGTAGCTAGGTTGAATGATAAAGCCCTACTCTTGGGAGATGGTATAGGTTTAGTACAGCTTATACAACTAATGCTTACATTATGAGCAATAAATATATTGGCTAATCAGTGCTGGTTCTTTAGCAATGTAGCAAAACAAAACAATAGTGTGATTAACTCAGATTCTACCTATTGCAGGGAGTATGATCCATTTAGCTACCCATACAGCTTCTAAGCGGGATGAACAAATCATGTTCATTTTTCATAGGTCACAATTAAGCTGCGTGCTAGTATTTCAAGATGCACGCAATCTTAGACTTCCTCTTAATTGTTTAACAAAGCTACTCTTGAGTCCTAAAGCAGAGACAGTCTTCTATTTGGGATTGGCAGTGTTAGTAGTGGCAAATGGTCAGATGCTTGTAACTGATCCACCAGGTGAAGATCGATACACTTGGCCTCCATCATGGAAACTCTTGTATTTAGGGGTTCAGCCTCAGGGGAATGCCACCCAAATGTGGGGTGTCAGCTGCAACAACAGCAGGGTGAAGGATGGAAGGCTTGAATTAATTGCAGCCATTGGCGATTGCTTGGGCGGCATTCCAGTCCATCATTTTTCACCCACCTTGCCACTTTAGACAAGGACGTTCCTTATGCAAATCAGTACCAGCCCTGCTCCTCATGGGAACCATCTGTCCCAAACTGCCAGACAAAGCCCTCCATTTGGGCTCTTCAGTAGGGTGTAGCTTGAGTCCTGTGGCACAATGAGCCCTGGACCCACATCTGGACACATCTGGCACACTTAGGGCATCAGCTGCAACAGCAATAAAGTGGTGGATAGGATCTTAGAATTAATTTCAGTCACTGTCAATCACTTGGGCCTTCATTGTTCACCACGTTGCCACTGCAGTCAAACACCTGTCATATGCAGATCAGTACAGACCCTGCTCCTCAACAGTCTGTCCTGAACTGACAGGGGAGAACCACAACACAAGTACCCACAAGCAATCCAAGAACGGTTTCACCTTTCTTGGGGCTTGTCAGTGGGGTACAGCTTGAGTCCTATGGCTCGAGCAGCATGGGACCCATGTCTGAACATACCTGTCACACTAATGCAGTTTCAGTGGCTGAGATTAATTTAAGTGTTCCATCCATCACTTTTTTGTATAGTTCAGTGCAATACCCTAAGTGCAGCAGGTATGCCCATATGCGGGCCCTGTGCTCACTGTTCCACTAGCACCAAGCTGCACCATGAGCCCCAATCAGAGCAAAACCGGTCATGAGTTGTTTGCGTTCCAATCCAGGGAGGACCTGGCTTGGCAGTTCGAGCTAAACTGCTCCTAATTAAACAGGGTCAATACTGATTTTCATATGGCTGGGTCCAAACTGAGGTGGCATGATGGGGAAAATAACGGACTGGGATGCTGCCCAGATGGCGGGGGAGCAACTCTTACGCCAGCATGGCTGGAAAGGAGGGTTCAGTACCTGAAAGACTAGGGGCTCGATTCACAGAACTAACTTAAGACAAAATCCTAAACTTACTACTTTTGGTATTCACAGACTGCACTTACTACTTTTGGTATTCACAGAATGGATTTACCAATTCCGGCCCGGAGACGGAGCTTCCAGCCCAGAGACGGAGCTTGCGGCCCAGAGGCGGAGCTTGTGGCCCAGAGGTAGAGCTTACGGCCCAGAGGCGGAGCTTCCGGCCCAGAGGTGGAGATTTCAGCCATGGCTAAATCCCCCACCTCCGAGTCGCAAGCTCCACCTCCAAGCCCGAAGCTCCGCCTCCGGGACGGAATTTCCGGCCCGAGTGCGGACGTAAAGTTAGTAGTCGTAAATCCATTCTGTGAATACCAAAAGTAATAAGTGCATTCTGTGAATACCAAAAGTAGTAAGTGCATAGTGTGAATACCAAAAGTAGTAAGTTTAGAATTTTGTCTTAAGTTAATTCTGTGAATCGGGCCCTAGTAGAAAAGGAAGAGCACACATACACCCAAAAGAGAGGTAACTGTTTGTCTGAGGTTAAGTAAGTTTCTTTCTAGGTGTGCGGAGTGCAGAGGAATATAGAGGGCGTATTGCACAATGAGTTTTGGCAGACGGAACGAGTCACCCGTTGTATGCCACAAACTTATTTAACAGAAATAACTTGTCTTAAACATGGTTTACCAAAATATTGTCCCATTGAGTGCACTTATTAACTCCAAAGGGGGAGATTTTTTTAAACAACAGTTAGAACATGATATTTCTGTCAGGCAATATTTACGTTATTATATTATGCGCCATGCACAGACCACCATGACACTAACATGCTTAGCTCCATTTCAAAATCTGGAAGGAGTCAACCGAATGTAAGTGCATGTTTCTTTGCAATCAGTGCCTCAATAATAAAGCATGCTAGACATATTAGAATCCACTGTGATGGGAGGTGTCTCATAATGCTTGCAGTCGATGTGACTTCCCGCCAGGAATGCCTCTGTTACTCAGAGGCTGTTATTGAAGAGGCAGATTCCTTCTTTTTCAGTTGAACGCAGCTTCTTGAAGGTGACGACAGAGCCCAGCTGTTTGTCAGAGGCGCGAGCAATGCTCCATGCCCTGGATCTCTCTTTTGAAGTGCCAGGTTCTTGCTGAAAATGCTGTAAATAATGAAGCTGAACATATTGGTGCTACACATATATGGGGTACTCCATTCCCTCATATATGCAAAACAAAGCTGAGCACAAGTATTCTACACTAAGGAGATTACGGGGGGCTCAATTACGACTCGCTGCACATATGTAACTGAGGAAAGCGACAGCTGCCTCCTTAAAAGAGGCACAAGAAAGGACCCAGGCTAGCCCTAAAAGTATAATCAGCTGCAGAAAACAGCCAGCCAAGTCATGACGTAGCAAGAGGACGTAATACTCCCTTGATGGAGGGAGTACAAGTGGTGTGGACTCCCAAACACAGCGGCACCAGAACTCTGCCGAGGCACAACAATCAAATCACTGCTTGAAAGAGGTGAGCAGAGATTGTGGTGGCACTCAAACAAAGCAACATAGAACATTTCACAAGTATTTGCTTTCAGTAAGGCTGCCTTGAATAAGCCCCAGAAACATTGCGGTATATTTGCTCCTTTCATGTTTGATAGCCTTTTCAGGCTACATTTAGCAGTAACATTCTGAGCAATTGTCGATGAGGTAATCTATTTTCATTTAAACAGTTTGTACAGTTCATTTTCCACTGATATAAAGATCAGGGCCTCATTTATAAAAAGTGACGCATCGCTGCGTGAAAACAGCGATGCGTCACTTTTCACTGCGCCCTCCTTGCGAGACCAATGATGCATCATATTTACAGTATGACGCATCATGGCGCAAGGAGTTACAGATACGTCCGTATTTCTGACGTATCTGTATGACGCATTGCTGGAGTGTGTCACAAAAGTGACGCAACTCCAGCAATGTGTCCTTTCACATGGGGCAAGCCCCATGTGAAAGGGGCTGCGTCAGTCTTACGCCTCACTAATCAGCGGCCGAAAGTAGCTAAGTGTGTGGGGGGGCTCTGTCATCGACGGAGGCCTCCTCCAGAGCTGTGGCGGAGTACAGGGCGATCTGGAAGCAGATGGACAGTAGGGGTACCTCTGCGGCAGAAGGATACAGTCAATACCTCTGCCTGGCACAGTAGGGGTGCCTGAGCCAAGAACCTGGAGCCGAGGGGGTTCCAGGAAACAGCGTCGGCGCCCCGTTAGTCCTTCGGGCGGTCGGGGGGCCTGAACCGACCGGGGGTGTGCCTCATCGCTCCGCCCTGACAGGGGGGGCGGGAGTTGAGCGAAAGGAAGTGATAATGGACTGCACCGTCAGAGCATCGACTCGCCGTGCAAGAATGGCTCGTTAGGCATGCGGGTCAGCGAGGGGCTGCTGCATTGGATCGCCCGTAAGATGACCCACCTTATTGCTACTTGTTGTGCAAAATAAACCTGCACCACTGCTTTCCCACAAATCTGTCTCATGAGTTTCCTTGGTATGTAAGTGTTATGGTGCGCAAAGTGGAGTGAGCGCTGGGAGTGTGGGCACTATGCCGCTGGCCGCGCGACGCGAAGGGGAGCTAAGCGAGACAGCATCTTAGTCCCACATTCCGCGCGAGTAAAACGGTGCAAGTCATTCCTGGCCGCCCCTTTCATGCGCGTCCAATGGGCGCGGGTCAACTGGTGGGAGGGGCGGCCCCAAGTGGTTTAAAATTTGCGCGGCAGTGAGGCTCGGCCTTTCCTGCCGCCGCGTTCCTGGCTGCTCTGCGCTGTTCCCTCCCTGACCCAGACCCAGCGGCAGAGCGGCAGTAATGTTTTGAAATGTTAACGGTCTGTTTTATGTTGCAGGCGGAGTCACAGGGCGATCTGGAAGCAGATGGACAGTAGGGGTACCTCTGCGGCAGAAGGATACAGTCAATACCTCTGCCTGGCACAGTAGGGGTGCCTGAGCCAAGAACCTGGAGCCGAGGGGGTTCCAGGAAACAGCGTCGGCGCCCCGTTAGTCCTTCGGGCGGTCGGGGGGCCTGAACCGACCGGGGGTGTGCCTCATCGCTCCGCCCTGACAGGGGGGGCGGGAGTTGAGCGAAAGGAAGTGATAATGGACTGCACCGTCAGAGCATCGACTCGCCGTGCAAGAATGGCTCGTTAGGCATGCGGGTCAGCGAGGGGCTGCTGCATTGGATCGCCCGTAAGATGACCCACCTTATTGCTACTTGTTGTGCAAAATAAACCTGCACCACTGCTTTCCCACAAATCTGTCTCATGAGTTTCCTTGGTATGTAAGTGTTATGGTGCGCAAAGTGGAGTGAGCGCTGGGAGTGTGGGCACTAAGGGGCTGCGTCAGTCTTACGCCTGCTGTGAGGCAGGCGTAAGAAATTGACGCATTTGTATCCTAGAACTGGCGCAGTGAAATCCTATAGATTTCACTGCGTCACTTCTATGACCCTGTCTTGCGTCAGAACACCCCCCTGCATACATTATACCTGGAGTAGGTATAATATAGCGCAGGGGTTTACAAAGTGACGCATCTACCTCGATGCTTCACTTTGTAAATATGGTGCAACAAGGCACATTTTTTACGCTGCTGGTGCTTCACAAAAAGTGACGCACCGGCGGCGTAAAAGTGACGCACGGCCTCATAAATGAGGCCCCTACAATCTAGCATTACTTTAGGTTCTACACTTTAATCAACATAGACAAAGGACCCCCATTCACAATCACATATAGGACATACAAGTAAACTCCTGACAACAAGACGTTTGCTTTCATTAATGCTCTTCTGGGGTTAGGTGTTGCTGACTCCCACTCCCCGGGGTGCACCTCTCAGGAGACCTGGGAAACAAGTCTCCAGAGTAAGCAAACTTTCCAGATCATCAGAAAAGAGGACCGTAGGGGGCAGAATGCAACGGTGGCTCTGTGCCAGGGGCTTCTGAGCTGGCAATTTATCTTTACCTAGAGTTTTAAACAATTTCTAATTTAACATAACCTGAAAACAGCACACGAACAATCAAGGGAGCAAGCTAAGCAAACACTGAAACCCTAATGCACCCTGCATTTCACTACACAAATAAAAATGTTGAAACAACTGAACAAAGATGTGAATCGCAAGATGCTGCTGACGAAGCAGTTGCTTGATGGAAACCACTTTCGAACTGTGACTAACACCTACCTCTATTTAACGAAACACTGCTATATCTAGGAAGACAATAAGCTGCATCTTCTTTTCAATTCAATGCATTTTGTTGGCCTAGAATATGACATGGTTGAGAGAATGGCATTTTACAATCCCTTTCTCTGGCTGGAAAAATACAAGGCTCAGCAATATGTATGTAGCACGGTGGAGCCTGCAATCTCTGCTTAAAAGCCAGCCTCGAATTTTCATAATACAATAAAGTTGTAAAATGACTGGTCACCTGTAATGAGAAAATAATGTCGGCGCTCGATTGTAATGAGTTATTGTAGATGAGTTGTGATGTCACAATGGTTGCTGCCAGAGGCAGCAGGCAGTGTGAAAGGTAGGTCAAAGAGCAGAATTACAACTGATATTTAAATAATAACAGAAGAGGGAGCTTTTCAACTCTTCTAACATGCTTTCTGTTAGTGAACAAACACTAGCAAGAAGGACACATTTATAGCATCATGTTTATTGTATCACAGCTACAGTTCATTACAAGAAAGCAAGAAACCCTCTGCATTTTAACGGATTTTCTACACTACAGTTGTTTTAAACAAGCAGTGGCACAGCCACTAAGTCTGGGCTATTTTAAGTGAATTTATTTTTTTGTTGTAATGTCCTTATGTCCTTTTGTTGGGTTGAGCAAAGATTGTGGTTCGTCCAAAGCAATTACAGAAGCCACTGAAGACACCAAACTCTTGCTGTTAACTGCAATAAGCAACACAGAAATAGAACGGCAAGAAGCTTGTCAGTCACAAAGAGCAGTATCAGCTGGAAGAAGAAGTGACAAAGTCTTAGACTAAAGAATGGCACCTCTGGAGGTCTAAAACAGTCTGAAAACAGATGCAATGCTCCTGAAGTGCCTGGGCAAGAAGAGTACTCTCATTCTCTTTTCTTACACAGACACATTTGCAGCACTATGACATACATGTAATTTAAGCCTGATTTTTTAAGCGTGTAATGTTAGAATGTCTGCAGCAGACTAAACTATCTGGAATGGTCCAGGTAGTGTCCCATTTGTGGGGCCCTGTACTATGTGAACATGAGCTCTGTAAAAGGGTGGATAACACACCTATGTCAAGTTTCACAGGTCTATGCCAGATGTCTAGATTTTTTCTTTGAATTCTGGGACTTGTAGACTTGTTTATTCCTTCATGAAACAGGACCACAAGTCCCAAAATAAAAAAATTAAAACCTAGAAATCCAGATCACACCTTTATTTAAATGCACCATCATGCTCTCTTAAAAGTTTGGTTGAGAGTAGGATGACTTGGCAGCACAGAGTTGATGGAACAGCTTCCAGCCATCTGACGTGGCACATTTCTGTAAATTTAGAACATGTTCTGGATTTTAGAGAGGGTCAATTAAATATAACAAAACGTTTAGGTGTAGACTTAGTTAGCAGCTTATTGGAGGAAACAATTTAATTAACACAAATGATGATGTGTACAAAAGTTACATTGAATTCCACGTAGTGCCTCATTGTGTGTTTCTGTGTTGCTGACCACTGTAAGTTGTCATTGTGTAAATTTGTCACTGCAAAATTTTAGCCCTACTTCAATGTTTGTGGATGTTAGAAATTGGGTCTCTAGTTGGCAGAGTTTTGCACCCTGTCCACGTAGGGACCTGGGGCCATATTATCAAGAAAGGGCGATACATTATCACCGCTGTTATCGGCAGGAAACTGCAGCTAAAGCAGCGATAATGGGCTTGATAATATGCCCTTGTGAAGTCCCATAGTCGCCCAGGTTCTGGTGTTAACCTGGGTTTTTATGGGAATTCACAAGGGCATATTATCAAGCCCATTATCGCCGCTTTAGCGGCAGTTTCCTGCCGATAAAAGCAGTGATAATGTATCGCCCTTTCTTGATAATATGGCCCCACCATCCTAGCCAGGGTAAGCTAGATACACACTTTAAATTAACCTGTGCTCACCCTCTGGTAGCTTGGCACAGAGGAGGCAGGCTTAACTTAAGAGTCAATGTGTAAACTAGCAATTGTGCAACACACATACACAGTAACACAATCAAAACACCACAAAAAGACTCCTCACAGGTTTAGAAAAATAGGGAAAATCTATCTGACGAAATCAAGACCAAAATGACAAAAATCCAATCAGTAGAAGTCGACATATCAATTTTTAAAGAAATAATGCAAAAATAGTGCTTAGAAGTCACTAGCAATCAAAAGGTTACTTGCGGTCACAAGGGACCAGTACAAATCCAAAGTTTAGGCCAACTGTGATGGAGAGCAGGCCAGCTACAGGACCCAGACAGGTCCTTCTGGAGAAATATCTGAGCTGGAGCAAGTGTCCATGTTGCGAACCTATGTTGTCGAGTCACACAAAGGGAGCCCTGCATCATCCATTAAAGTGAATGCATCGTGGAGACGCGCAGAGCGTCATCGTCGAGCGACGCAGGCTGTGGATCCGCTGTCATCAAGCAGCCTCTGTGTCTGCATCAAAGGGCGATGAGGCAGAATTTCTCAAGCAGTCAGTGCAATGCATCGTTTTTTGTAAAAATCAGCTGCAGAACCCACTTCAGAGTCCTAGGACTGAAGGTGGCGCCTCAGGCAGGGCTAGGACGCACAGACAGCAGAATCCAGCAGCACCAGCAGAATTGCAAGATGTCTTTTGTGTCCCTGAAACTTCAGAAAAAAGGAGGCAAGCCCTTGGAGTCACTCTGGGTTCAAGTGAGATGGGTCCAGTCCTTGTCCTCAGCAGGGCACAACAGGCAGCAGGGCAGCTCAGCAGAGAAGCAGTTCCTCAGAACAGTAAGTCAAGGCAAATTGGCAATCCTTACAGCACAGCAGGCATTACTGCAGCAGAGTTCTTCCCAGGTCCAGTAGTGCACTGGTTTATTAGGGTCAGAGCCCTAGGACTTATACCCCAAAAGTGCCTTTGATGTAGGGGGTGACTTCAAAGGAGCTCTCCGAAGTGAACAAATATCCCTTTCAACCCAGTCCTGTCTGCAAGTCTATATGTGGGGGGTAATTCAGTGCTGTGGGTGTGGACAGGAAACTACCTATTGAAGTGTGTCAGCCCCTGCCCTTCCTTCCTGCCCAGAAAGACCCATCAGAATTCAGATGAATGCATATGAGTGCTCAAAATCCAGATGAGCCTCACCTTCCTGTGTTTGTGGCTGTCTATAGGGAGTGCACAAAGTGTAGTTGTCCCTCCAGCTCAGACATGTATTGGAGACAGGCTGCAGGCACACAGATTAAAGTTAAGAGCAGAGAAATGTGCACTTTCTAAAAAGTGACATTTCTAAAATAGTAATGTCAAATCCAAACTTATCAAGAAAGAGGATTTATCATTACCATTCCAAAGATATGAAACATGATTTAGCCACTCCTTTCTAATCAGGAATTACAGCTTAAAAGTCCTTTAAGGAATTCTCAATGCTAGCCTGTGAGAGGAGTAGGACTCACAGTAGTGAAAAACAAATTTAGCTGTCACTAACAGGACATGCAAAACTTAAAAGTACATGTCGTACCTTTTAGTTATGCAGCACCCTGCCCACAGGGCTACCTAGGCCTACCTTAGGGGCAACCTATGTGTAATAAAAGGGGAGTTTAAGGCTTGGCAAGTGGTTTTAAGTGTCAAGTCGAAGTGGCAGTAAACTGCACACACAGGCCAAGGCCTGAGACATGTTTAAAAACCTACTACTGTGGGTGGCCCAACCAGTGCTGCGGGCCCACTAGCAGGATTTAGATTACAGGCCCTGGGCATTATGATGACTTGGTGCAAAGAATAGGTGTTTCCGAAGGTGTGGAAAACTTTTTTATATAATATATTTAACAAATTTACTACCAACATATGTTCATATATGCAAGGTTTGGTAATATTTTTTTTGCTGCTGTAAGTTGTCTGTATAATCTCAAATGGAATGGTTTTGGGAGCCTTGTGATCATGTAGAAAAAAGTCACCTCTTGATTAGGCCCAGGCGGTAAACTCCACTCCACTCGTGGAGTTTGCGGAATTCAGGCACTCAGCGTGGAGTTCCAATTCCACCTTCTGGGCGCGAAGCAGGGTTTTTTTCTGTTTATGCTCTCGAGATTAGTTTTGGCGCTCACTTGCGCCCTGATAATCTCAGGCCGCTAGCAACCATGCACGAGATGCTGCATCTGCTCGCACAGCTTCCGGCCGCGACGGTGCCAATGTAGTGCCAATCATAGTCGCAAACACACCTTTCAAGTAGCTTTTGTGCTCGAGAAGCAGCAAAAGAGGCTTTTTTGAGTGAATTTTCTTTTCCAACGGACCGAAGAGTTGTTTTGTTTGTGTGCAAAGCTTATTTTTTTAAACCTTTTTTTCAACTGGAAGGAAATGCCCCATGACTCCAACTTTCTGTTCCTATCCAGCAGTCTCCTCCCAGAGCTTTGTCCATCTCCTGGTCATTTGACATTTGAATGTGGAGCTGGAAGGATCACTCTCCTTGTCTGCTGCATATATACCATTGGATTTAAGGACTTTGTATTTGAGATTTCACAAGTAAGTTCAAAAACTGTTGTATAAGTTTGTTATTTGTATGATAGAGAGCATGCACCAGTATTTATTTGTACGTTTAATAGATTTTTGTGGTGGGTGGCCTTCATTTTTTCAGTAGGGGCCTAGTTATATTTTTGCATTTGGTTTTTCTTCTTGTGTAATGGAACAAAGTTGCACAGTTCAGTCCATTTTCTACATATTTGTTATATTTGCAATATGTATTTCTTTTACTATGTGACCTAGCCTGCCAAGGGACCATCTAGTAGGCTCAGGTCAGTGCTAGTCATGGGTGCATGAAACAACTTTTTCTGTGGTATATGTTGTTTTAAAACCTCAGTTAGGGCTGTGATGGCATTGGATTAAAGTAAAAATGGGGTGTTTATTCTTGTATTTCATGTTTTTGTATACAGAAAGTGTACATGTGTGGTAATTTTTGATTCCTTGGGAGGATGCATGTTGTTGTAAAAATGTTATAACTCGGTTAATTTTTGTTTTTGCCATTGCTGAATTAATGGTAGTGTTTTCTTCAGTGTTACCATGCCTCCTTTGTCTGTCCAGTGTGTGTGTGTGATCCAAAAAAGACCCATTGGTGTATTGGTATGGGAAGATACGCCAATGGCCAGAGCTCAGCAGGCTGACGATAAAGTATCAGGCTTGTCTTGTAGCCAATATGTCTGCTGAGCGTGTGCTCAGTGTAGCTGGTGTAGTTGTTACAGTGAGAAGCACCAGTCTCTCACATCAAAATATGGAGAGATTGACTATGATCAAAATGAACCAACATTTCATACCACACAATTACACTGTTCATGAAACAGCACACAAGAAGGAGGAGGATTGGTCAGAATCAAGTGTGTTAGCCAACCAACATCTGAGTGAACCACCTGAATTTTAGGATTAACTCTACTTCCCGGACTGCGTATGCCAGTGCCACCATATAACTTTTTAATTATTTCTCATTGAACTTCTTTTTTTGCAAAAAAAGTTAAAAGTAGCTAGTGGAACATTATGTTTGTGTCAGACTTATTCGGTTGCACCATTTTTTAGTCACATATATTACAGGATTGCAGTTGAACCAATGTACAGTGAAGAAGCCTCCACAATTCCTTCATGACATTTGAGACAATGCCTGCCCCCCTCTCATGCCTATAATTGTTTGCATCAATTACCAGGGCTGCCCTAGAAAATACCAAATTCCAATGTGTTGCCTGCATCAAAAATACCTATTGCCTAACCTAACCATGCTTGGATTGGAAGAGGTAACTACAACTATTGCAACAGTGAATGAGTGATGATTGATGATTCATGTGGTGGCAGACAGTGAGAGCGAGTATTCAACTGAAATTTGTACACTTGATTGAGATAATTTACAATGCTTGGGACTTAAATGATGGGTTATAATTGTTGCTATAGGCATTTGGCCTTTACAGACTTTCTTAGCCAAAACTAACCTGTTCAGTCCACTCCTATAATCCTTCTTTTTTGATCACCTAGAAGGGAAGCACCAGAAGATAATTTGATTTACTACTGAAAAATAAATGAGTATTCTCGCAGGTGCTTACAGATCGTTACCAGCTTGTGGGTCCGTAAGTACGGTAATCTCACCACATGCACAGCACACCTTAGCGTGTGTGCTGAAGATCACCCATTTACTCATGTGGCATCAAAAAAGATTTTTCTGCCACATCACTGTTTAGACTATCACGGTCCTGAAGAAAGCCTCATTTAATTACAGAGAGGCTGAAACACGTTGACCTATTTTTAGACAGAGATATAGAAGATAATTTCTATCTTCACAATATCTCACTTTATTTTAATGTGTCCTAAGTCCCTATAAATAAATCACTACTTGTGTGGGCACTTGAGAGACATTTTTAACTACACCACTGTTCTGAAGACACTTTTTCACACTCACACCTTCACTAAAATCCCGCTCTGCTATAACCAGGAGTTGTAGCACAGCTGGGTTGCATTCGGAAGCCCAGCTGGGAACCCTATAATGAAGCATACCACCAACCAGGTTGGTGGGTGAGGGTTCTTTTAACAATCTTAATGGTCTCCTACATTCTTGTACTTCATAGCAAGTCGAAGGTTTTCCAAGGATAAACCTACGGGTCCATCCACGTTGTTGTATTCATTTCATTTACTAGACTGCCAAATTCCAATCTGTTGCTTGCATCAAAGAGGAGATACAATTGTCTACCTACCACCATGCTTGAATTGGAACAGGTAACTATTGCAAGAATTAGTCATATATTTATGAGTGATTTTAAGTGATGATTAATGATTCATGTGGTGACAGACATTGAGGGAGGGTGTTCAACTGTAATTTGTAAACTTGATTGAGATGATTTGCAGTGTTTGGGTCCTGAATGATGCATGGTCATTTTCCCTGGAGTTGATTGACCTTTACAAACCTACTAAGTGAAAATTAACCTGTCCAGTCCACTCCTATGAGCCTTGTTTTTTTCATCATATAGCAGGGCTGCCCCAGAAGATCATTTGATTTACAAGACTGCCAAATTCCAATCTGTTGCTTGCATCAAAGAGGAGATGCAAAAACAAAAAGAAAAAAGTCAAATTGTAAACAATGCTCTGTGCAAACACTTGTTTAATATTAAGTAGTGGTTGGCACAATAGCAGTACATTGCTGGTCCGCTAGGGCCATAGGAATTTGATGTGATTATGATTAGGAGAATCATAGGGCCAATTTTATTTTTTACCCAGATATGCCTTACATAAAAGCACTGACAGTCATGCAGAAAATAATTAAGGCCAAATAATATTAGATAAATAGTGATTTGATTTTTTTAAAGGCTTTTCTTGTAACTAAACACTCACTTTGAATTGAAAAATAAAACTAAATTACCTCTCATTAATGAGTAAGGCATTATGCAGTATGGAGTACAAGTTGTTGTGGCAAATTAATGGAGGCATGCTAGCCAGCGCTTCGGGCACTGTGCTACTGTCTACAGCTGGGGCAGCTGTAGTTGACAATTATATATCCTTAATTCCAATGGCCCTGCTCATCTTCAAATGCCTGATTCCAAAGAGGCAGATAAATGATAAATTACATACTACGTCACACACATCACGTATAATATGGATATTATTATCCTGACTGCCGTAAGTAAATGGTAGGTAAAACGATGCACTGCACTACAGGTGAAGGAACAGGCTATCTAGATTGTATTTGGCCTATTCCTCACAGAGTTTCCCTTACACCAAGATTGAAATTAAATCAGGCACTTAGTCCCACTTTACTTATTGGCCGCTTATTCAGTCACTGTAATATGTGAAAGTCTAAAGGGAAAAATCTGAAAAGGGGTAAAATAAATCTGTTATGGGAAACTATGGAGTATATTTTGGAATCACTTCAAACGGCCACAAAAATGTGGCACATAGCAAAAATTGATTTTTCAATTTTTTGGTAGGCTGAGACGGAAGAACTTAGGAAAGAATAAAGGAGTGTAGTACTAAGAGGTGATTGAGTGGGCAAAAGGAAACACACCTTGTGTGTTCGGTTTGCAATGCATTGAAGACTTTGTGAATGCTGCATTAACTGAAGCAGAATACATTGCACAGCCAACACTGCGGTCACTAATTGAACAATACTGCACTTCAGTCATGGGTGGTGAAATGCCATGGGTAGGGAGGGGTGTGATGAATGATGATGGGTAGGATACATATATGCCTTGCTTAACAAATATAGTGAGTCAAGGGATTAAAACAAAAATGTAAATACCCCACACTTTGAACCATAGCTTTGATAGCCATATAACAAAGTAAGTAAAGTAGTTCAGAAGAGCTCCCATGTTTTTTCATCCAAGAAATTATTCAATCCTCCTTTCACTCTTCCTCCTATTTTCACCCATAGCCACCATGATTTAAGCTTTACTTTCTCTCATCAAGTCTTTCATCAAAATGTTCACTCCATTATCCATTCATTCAGTATCCACCCTTTCTTTCAATCATCCTTTCAACCAGCCATCTTTTTACCCAAATACTCATCTACGCATGGTTTCACCCACCCATGCATCCTTTCCTATCACTCATATGCAAATTCACCCATCCTTTTTTTTAAATATACCGTGCTTTCCTGGGTGCAGGGTCAAGACTGATTTGCATATGGCTGAGTCCAAACTGGATTGGCACGGTGAGCAAAAAACAATGGATTTAGGGCAAGATCTTTGTACTGGGGTGAATGTATGACGTTGTTCTGAATTCTGTCCATCAAATGTTCTTTTTGTATTTGTCACCCCGAGTGGGACAGGTGTGCCCAGATGTGGGTTCCGTGCTCTCCATGCCACTGGAGTCAAGCTATTCTGGCTGATGTGAGCTAAATACCCGAAACCAGTCCTCGGATGCTTGTTTTCAGTCCAGGGAGGACCTGGCCTGGCAGTTCGTGCTGGACTGTTCACATTGGGGGCAGTTTCAAGACTGATTTGCATATGGCTGGGTCCAAACTGGAATGGGATGGTGAGCAAAAAAATGATGGATTTAGGCCTAGTTTTCTTTACTGGGCTAAATGTATGACATTGTTCTGCATTCTGTCCATCAATTTGTCTTTTTGCATTTGTCACCCCAAGTGGGACGGGTATGCCCAGACGTGGGTCCCGTGCTCTCCATGCCACTGAAGTCACGCTATCCTGGCTGATGAGGGCTGAAAGGCCGAAACCGGTCCTAGGATGCTTGTTTCCAGTCAAGGGAGGACCTGGCCTGGCAGTTCGGGCTGGACTGTTCCCATTGGGCGCAGGGTCAAGACTGATTTGCATATGGCTGAGTCCAAACTGGAATGGCATGGTGAACAAAAAAAAACTATGGATTTATGCCTAGATATCTCTACTGGGGTGAATGTATGCCATTGTTCTGCATTCTGTCCATCAATTGTTCTTTTTGCATTCCTGTTTCCATCAAGCCATCATTTTTAGCCAGCGGCACTCTGTATGACTAGAAAAAAATGTATACATTTTTTAGATGCCATATAAACCTCCCCCTAATTTGTTTAATAAAAAAATACACCTGCAATACATCACTACAGTTTGGTTAGAACTGCAGTATCTTCTATCAAAAATATCACTCTGGACATTTGGTTGGCTCAGAATGTTAGAAAAGCCAGGTAGTCAAGCCAACTAAAAAAATTTCATAATAGAGGAGTAGAGCTATAGCTTATGATGCTGATGAATCTGACTCATTGAAGTACAATTAAGGGGTAGAATAATAATGGTCAAGTGAAAGACATATGGGGGCATATTCTCAAGGATTTATCTCCGAGTTACCAGCACTTTATCGCAGCCAAAGTGGCGATAAATTTATTGCCCCATTCACAAGCTGGTGCTAACAGCCAATATCACCAATTTAACTGCGATAACAGTCACAAAAAACATCCCCAGAGATGAGCAACTATCGCTAATGAGATGCAGAGTAGGCCCTTCCATGCAAAAAGCTGCGACAACACCACTCCGCAACATTCTAAATGACCAGCCAGATCGGCAATAAGATCACAAAACATGCGATAAGGCGTGTTAGCAGCAGGAATTTAACACCTGCTCTGACCTGGTGCAAAGTCGGACGACAACCTGCACCATTAAAGAGAGCCCAGCCCAGAGCCACACCTGAAGAACAACAGATGCTATGGAGCTACTGATCATGCAGTTCAGAGCCACAAGCGGGCCACAACACCCACCACCCCCATGACCGCCACAACCCGAACCCCCTTTGCCCCCCCAGGACTACCACAGAGGCAGCGCAGACATAGACAGCGGACCTTCAGAAAACGCACCAGCCTCACAGACCTAACACCAGAGGATGTCATTGCTCACTACTGGCTCAAAAGGAAAACCATCCTCTGCATCCTGAACATCATTGCCCACAGGCTGACGGTACCAACACAGCGGACAAACAACATCCCTCCACAGAAGAAGCTGCTGGCTGTGCTGCATCTGTTGGCCTCAGGTACCTTCCAACCAACAACAGCCAGCGTCCGAAGAGTCTCACAGCCAACCCCATCAAAGTTCCTCACAACTGTCTTGGATGCCATCATCAGATTGGTACCCCAGTACCTTTACTTCCCCCACACTGCGCAGGAACAGCTGGAGACCAAGCAAGGCTTCGATGCCATAGCTGGCTTCCCGCACGTGTTGGGGCAATCAACTGCACACATGTCCTACTTGTGCCCCCTGCCGACACAGCACACAATTACCGCAACAGAAAGCACACGCATTCCATCAATGTGCAGGCAATAGTGGACCACCGGGAACTCTTCACCAATGTCGTTTCGAACTACCCAAGCAGTGTGCATGATTTCTACATCTTCCGACAGTCCATCATCAACTGGCGCTTTCAGGATGGCACCTACAAAAATGCTCTGCTCGTTGGTAAGTACCACATGAACACAATAGACACCCCAACTCACAAACATGCAACTCAGAACTCTGGGAATACACATGTTACAAACTCACATACAACATGCCAAACAACATGCCCACCCAACAGACACAACAGCACAACTTACTGTGGTAACCTGGGCTAGCCATGTACATGAGCCATCAATGGCATGGCACCTCAGCCACACAATAGCAGAATGTGGGGAGAGTTGGGAACCAGGAATGTGCGAAGGGGGCAAGTGACCCATGAATGAGAAGGTACACAATGCCAAGTGTGGCGTAGATGTGCTGGCCACACTGCAGTATGCATACCACAGACATATCCATGTCGACATACACTGGTGGTGTGTGGAGTACAGTAGACAGTGGACTCGTTGACGTACTCCACCGCTGCCTCCGGCCTACACTACGGTCAAGTAGGTCACACATTTGGAACTGAGTCTTGATATCCTGAGGCCCGAGTTCATATGTTCATGGGACGTTTGATATCACTGTACTCCCTGGAATGTGGTGCCATCAACTCTGTGCATAGCAATCCAACCACATGTGTCTATGGCTCCTTGCTGACTACTGCCTTTGGCCCACACTGTGGTCCAGGAGGTCACACATTTGAAACTGAGTCTTAATTTCTCAATGACAGAGTTTATATCAGGCACACAAGGAGAGGTGTAAGTGGAAGACACGTTTCAGTCCGGAGCAAAAAAGAATCATTGTTACAGAGTTGATCGAACACTACCAACAAGTGCCCTGGTGTCACTTACTCTGTGCATCGCGAGCCAATGACACAAGGCTGTGTGCCCCTGCTGTCCGCTGCCTCCGGACTACACTGCAGTCAAGTAGGTCACATATTTGGAACTGAGTCTTGATTTATTTATGGCAGAGTTTATATCATTGTACAGGCCTCATCGCAGACTGCATCCCCTTTCAACTCCAGTGCCACTAACTGTGCCTGAACATTCATGTACACTCTCTGGTTGAACTTTGGTGGAGTCTATGGCCTGGGGGTTGTCTTCCCCATCATATAGGTGATACTGACTTGGTGGCAAAAACGAGGCTGTAGCATTCATCTCCTCCATAGTGCCTGTTTCTGCTGGCTTCTGCCCTCTGCATCATGCTCAGGGGGGCACCTTCCACTGTCCCCCGAAACACTCCACAACATTCTTCTTAGACATCAACGAGGACCTGCTCAGCTTGCTTGGCCCTGCCTCAGTGCAACGCAAGTCACCATCCATTGGCGGTGTGCCTGTGCCGGCCGCAGTATATCCGGGGCCACTAACTCTTTGCTGCTCAAGTAATGGACCCTTGCTGTTTGAACTTTAAACTTCTGATTGTCTGATCACTGTTGTAGTTGTTGCCAGCACCAAATAGCCCCTGTGGGGGTATTACACTCACCCCACACCCATCCAGCACAGGCGTCACTGGACATGTGACCCCGGCAATAAAAGGGGCCTGGCGCACGTGCCCGTAGCCAGTTCCACAAACTATCTAAGTGTGTCTGTGTGGTCATTATGTATTCATGAGAGCCCCAGGCCGTACCAGATTACATTGTGCTGTGTCCAGTGAACGCAACCATGTCACCTCAGGCAGTGGGGTAGACCTGGGCCATGTAGCTGTGTTGTACCCCCCTGTGAGTGTATGCGGAGTGGACTCATACCACAGTCTAGCATAGAGGTGTGGTTAATTAACCCTGGGCTCTGGACGTGGTTACGTTTAGGGATTGCCAAGGTAGTAACTAATGCGTGTGTCTTTGTTGTAGTGTTAAGTAAACAAACAAAGTGGCCGGACAGCTTGTGTTAAGATGTTAATTCAATACCTAGTACCATGAATTACCAGGTTGAGCAGACGTGTGTCTGAAATTACTTTTTTATTTTATAAAAAGTTTTAGAAAACTAGCGGTCTGTTCACACGGAGCCGGGTGCCCGAAATTCTACTCCCCTGAATCATTACAGAGAACAGCGCACAAGTTCAGGCGGCAGCCGCCGCTTGCTCGAGCGTCTATGAAGGGACTTTTGCCCGTTCTACGAAGCTTTCCTGATCCACACATTGTATAATTCACGTGTGCCGGCACCCCTCCCAGTGATCGTTTTGGGCGCATCATTGAGGGAGTGATACAAACAAAACCCCCAGCCTATAAGTGACAACGACCCCCCAATCCATGTCCTGAGGAGAACCCACTAAATACACTAGGGTTCGAAACGCGTCGACGTCCTTCTCTGCAAGATACCAATGTTCTAAAGGCACGATAGGAATGTAACTAAATGCATGTGTAAATCGCAGAATTGCCTCCATGTAATTCCTATTCGTTGTAGCACTGTGTGAAAAAATGTACTGGGTATTTTCTTGCAGACGATAAACAAGTAGGCCAGTGTTCCATTTTGCTAGACCACTTGTTTGTTCCACATCTAGGATTGGTGCCTCACAGATTATTCAATTGGAGGCATATCACAGTTGTCCATGAAATGTATATTGTTTTGGATTTCATTGGTTGAAATTTCCATTGATTTGTATTGCTGTGTTCATTTATGGAATGTATTGTTTGTTAAATTTGTCTAATGTTTTGTTGTGTCTTTTGACGCTTTAAAGAAAACTTTTCTAAAACTTTTTATAAAATAAAAAAGTAATTTCAGACACACGTCTGCTCAACCTGGTAATTCATGGTACTAGGTATTGAATTAACATCTTAACACAAGCTGTCCGGCCACTTTGTTTGTTTACTTAACTGAGAGTGGTCCAGGCCGGATGGTGACAGGACCCAAGCCTTCCCAGTCCCTTTTGTTGTAGTGTTGGCACCACCTGTCACGCAATATACAATGTTGCTATGTAGCAGCCCCCGGAGTGCGGGCTCGGCCAAAGGGGTAAATGAGGGAGCACAAGCCCGCTCGGGGTCATGGATCATACATGCCAACTGTTGTGTGTGTCTCTATTACAGCAGCATACGCCAAAGGTCTACCCTCAATCGCATGGTGAGTTCAGCCAGTCATGCACTCTACATCTGTGTCCGCCCTATCCTTACCATAGGCCTACACACACATGGCCGCCCACCTTCAGCGCACAACATCACAGTGTCATTGTCAGGCTTGTGGACATGCGCAGACAGGCATGACAATGGTGTGCCCTGGGAGTGCAAGTGATGCAACTGTGCTACGCACAATTATAAATAGGCCAGGGGAGATGGAGAAGAAGCAATGAGGCTACATAATACACATTGATGCCGCACATTTGCTACAAGCAGTACATGTCAAAAAGGAATCACAAATTCACACATAACACACACCAATGTACCAGTGTGCCTGCCAACACATCATGCAGAATGAACTATTGACTCATGTCTCTCTGCACTGTCACAGGTGATCAAGGATATGCACTCTGCGCTTGGATGATGACACCCCTCCGAGCGATGAACACACAGGCCCAAAGGCAGTACAATGCGGCCCACAAACGCACCAGGGGCATCATGGAATGCACATTTGGCATGCTGAAGTCATATTTCAGGTGCCTGGACATCACAGGTGGTAGGCTCCTGGACAGCCCAGGCATCGTGTGCAAGATGATCGTTGCACGTTGTGTGTTGCACAACATATGTGTACGCACCAAGGCCCCATGGATACAAGTGCCAGAAGTACCGGATGATGATGAGGAAGATGAGGCAGGTGGACCACACCCCACTGCAGCCGCAGCAGGAATAGCCCGTAGGCACACCATCATTGACAATTTCTTCACATGAGCACGTCACATTGTGACAGTCCTTAGCAATCATGGGACAGTACAAAATGATCACAAGCACAGCATGTGCAAATAAATGCATTCCACAACACATTCCCTGAGTGCATGTTACTCATCTGTACATGCACATTACTCAGACAAGTGTAAGTGCGACATGTAGTGCTACCGATTGCATAATTTGATGATAGATGGTCGGTGTGTCACCTCTGTACAGAGAGGCTGTTTAGGGTGTCACATATTCGAAATGCCAGTTCTGTGTGTTACAGATAGTACGGAATCCCACTCTTTGACGTTTCACATGTGTCCCAAATCATTACATTTAGGCTGTCATTTGTGACCTACAAGTGACAACAGGGATGTTTTGGGGTCAATTATGAACCACCGTGATGCAGGGAGGCACCCTGTGACTCATGTCTCACAACATGAGCAACATGTACGTAAGGGGGAGTCACTGCCCCTGCATTCGTCCATGCTTTCACACTTGGTTGATCATAGACATGACACGTCTGTGTGCAGGAGGTGTTGATTGTCCCCCTGCAATGTGAAGGGGAGATGGGGTTTCACATTGTGTTCCATGTATGTTTCTGCATTGGCGCAGTTTACATACAGACTGCATGTCACTGTACATTGTGGCTGTTTGTGAGGAGATGCCTATTTGATGCAGGACAATAGACATTTGTTCTGCATCATGGATGTGGGGTTGTACTCGTACATTGTCATCTCACTGTTTTTTTTCACTGCTTTTCTGGTGCTTTTTCCCGCATGACGCATGGGAATTGCAGGCCTGTCACTGGTTATCGCTGATTTTTGTATCGCTGGTCGGGACATCGCCACTTTTTTCACGTTCCTGTTTTGTATTTTTGTGGCGACGCATTGATTTTAACGCGATCATTTGATGTATCATCGTGAGACTGTCGCATGGTACCGCCGTGTTGAGAATACCACATTAACACTGCATTATTCTCCCGCAGAAGACTGCAATGTGAAGAGTTGCGTTAAGCTAATTTTGCGTTAATTATCACACGTTCATGAGAATATCCCCCCTGGTGTTGGTTGGCAAATGCAATGGTACCTCATACTTTCCAAACATACAGAACTGTCATAGGAACTTCTGGTATACTATGTAAATGAATTGCACAGCACAACATTGGTGTTTGGGGGGGCGGTCCTAACCATTGCCACACTCTTGTTAAATATCAGAACATGAGTAAGAAAATGAAAGCCTTCTCAACAAACATACATGGTGAATATTGTTTATAATACTAGCTTATTTGGGCCAGCAATCTTCACAAAAGGCAGTAAAGTAACAAAAATCTGTACCTGATCTTTGAAGACCACAGGATATATGAAGGGGGAGGGAAAGATGAACAATAAAGCAGAAGAAAGCTACAGACTAGTACAGACCAGAAAACATCAGGTATAAAAAAAACACGAATTAAGAGAAAACAATTATAATGCAGGAATAGCAGGAATGAATGGGGGAGTTCAGAAAAAAAGACACAGTATAAAAAAATAAACAAGGCAAAATTAAAAGTAGTATAATAATGAGCAGGGTTAAAAATGATGGAAATAATAATAATAAATAATAGGAGGACTTACTGGGCTGAACAGAGCCTTTAGCAGTAGCGCTGGTGGTTGGAGTCTCCTCGCCAGCTCTTCCCAGACCCGCCTGTGCAGTGCCCCTCTTCTTGCGCTTGGGTGCTGATGTAGGAAATAAAGAAGATTAAAAAAAATAGATTTAAATAAAATTGTTCCTTCTCATTTGAAAATATAACTTCTTTAACTTACTTGTTAACCCTGCGGTCCCCGTCTGTAAGAGTGGGGCTGCCGTGTATTTTGGGTCAGCGGTCTAGTTAACATCTCCTGGATATAAAAAGCACGCTGGGGTGACCGCGCAGAGTGAGATACGAGGGGTCTAGCCTCTAACTTTGAATGTGTTTGTGGGCTGTATTGCATACTGCACTTTATTACGGTTTTTAGATTGCTTTCAAGAACTTTTTTGATTTTTACTGCTCATTTGAAAATATCGCTTTTTAACTTACTTGCTGCATTGTTCCTTGCTGACCCAGCGGGCCGCCATGTATTTTGGTTCAGCTGTCTAGTTAACATCTCCTGGCTATAAAAAGCACACTGGCATGCAAAAGGCAAACGCACCTGCGCCCGTTGGCGCCTGGAGCCCGCCCAGCACAAGAAACCCTGGCTGTTTTTTGTCCCAGATCTTCACCAAAAAAAGTACAAAGGACGGAATTAGAGAAGGCCCTAAATATTTGTCCTCCCAAATGGGTCATGGATAACAATGATGCAGCTATCCAGTTTGAGAAATGGATAGCTACCGCAGTTAACCAGGTGGTGCTGGAAAAAATCATTAGAGTAAGAAGATCCCAGGCGACTTCGCCATGGTATGGACCTGAGCTTGAAAGCCACATGTAGGAGAGTTGAGTGCATATGGAGATCTGATTATAGTAGAGAGCATAAGTGTGCATACAATTTAGCACTCCAACACTACAAAGAGGCTATTATAAAAGCAAAAATCACCTACTTCACTGAAAAAAATAAGGCGGGTAATAACTCCTCTAAGGAGCTCTTTAAAACCATCCAAGTGTTATCCAAGCTGCAACAGGTCAGTCTATTTAGGCCAGATCAAGCCTTCTGTGATAAGATGGCGAATTTCTTTCAGACTAAGGTCCAACTAATTTATGACGACCTCCTTAATAATGTGCAGATTGCTGAGGATGATCATGACTCATCATTGGAGGAGAAGACATTGCAGTGCCAGTTAACCAGCTTCAGCTCTCTTACTCCAAAAGAAGTGAATAAAATCTTACTATCAACTAAATCTGGGTCCCCTTAGGATCCATGTCCACCGTCCACCATGCACCTGGTTTCCGGGATGATTGCTTTTCATCTAACCCCCTCTTAAATCAAGTAGTTGAGTCTGAGACCTACCTGTCAATCTGGAAAAAAGCTTGTATCAGGCCAATTTTGAAAAATCCGACCCTAGACCCCATGGAGGGCAAGAATTATCGACCTATTTCATGACTGCCAATTGCAGCTAAATTCCTCGAAAGGTCGGTAAACCAGGAGCTAACGCAATATCTAGACTCCAACAATCTGCTTGATTCAAGTCAGCATGGTTTCTGGTCATGTCATTCGACCGAGACTGCGCTGATCATGGCAACTGAGGAGATTTGCAGACAGGTGGATGGGGGAAGAGCCATCCTCATCCTCTTAGACCTATCAGCAGCATTTGACACCATGAATCATACGGTGTTAGTACGGCGGCTGAAGGCAGTGGGGATTGGGGATACGGCTCTGTCCCTTCTCTCCTCGTTAGTGTCTTCTAGGGAACAGACCATACATTGGGAAAATCTGCAATCCGAATCATTCCTTCTCCCGTGTGGAGTTCCAGAGGGGTCTGCACTGTTGCCAACTCTGTTTAATATATATGTCACCCCACTCGCCAGACTCATCAGAGTACATGGCTTTTCTCTGGTCCCGTACGGTTACGACTCACAGATTGTCATCTCTATATCTAAACAATCTGAGTCCACTGCCACTAGCTTCCATGCTTGTCTGACTCACATCATGAGTTGGATGAGTCAGAATTATCTTAAGATTAATATGGATAAAACAGAGGTGATGGAGTTTGGCAACGGTCCATCCCTCTGGAATCAAACTTGATGGCCGACAGAGGCTGGTGAATGTCCTGTTTCATCCGACAATGCCAAGAATTGGGGGTCATCTTCGATGACCAACTTAATTTTGCTGCCCAGATCAACCATGTAACCTCTTCCTGCTTCTTTTTATTGAAGCTTCTTCGGAAGTTCTTCCCCTTCATTCCTCAGGAACTAATTAAAATGGTGGTAGTGGCCCTTATTCTCTCAAGGTTAGATTATTGCAATGCCCTTTTTATAGGCATTGATAAGGCGCAGAGGGCAAAATTACAATCAATACAAAATGCTGCAGCACATTTAATATTAAATATTCCTAAAGGCCATGCTACCTCTGCTGACATCAGGTCACTACATTGGCTCCCAATTCACCAATGTGTGGAATTCAAAGCCATATGCTTGGTCCATAAGGCACTATAAGGTGGAGGGGCAGCTGACTCCTGGAAATTATTCGCTTGGTATACTCCCATGAGAAACCTTAGATCCGCAAACACGGGCCTCATCTGTATCCCCAAACTACGTAAAGCCAGATGGGGAGGCAGGAATCTATCACACTGTGCAGCCAAGCTGTGGAACCAGCAGCCTATCACCATGAGATTATTATTGAATAGGCAGCCATTTAGGAAATAGCTAAAAACGTGTCTGTTTCCCGTGATCTAAGGTCTGGTATGGCTGCTGTAGTCCCTCTATCTCACCTCTCAATGCGAATACGCCTCGGTATTTGAGTGCTTTAAAACATTTATCCTATCTTATCCTATTAGTGGTACAGTTAATCTCCACAAAACTATTATGACAGGCAAAAGCAGTAACATTGTACTTATCTAAATCAGACCGCCTATAGCATTAGCATCAACTATCGTTGAGTTGGTCGTACATATCCTAAGATCTCTATACCACATTTCCTTTGCAATGAATGATCTTTGATTCTACTCTAATGTCTCAACCTCCTTGATGGACCAACTCAGTTTCCCTTTTTTGCAATACATAGATGCTTACTAGCACTACACATCACTGTGAAATTGCTGGTGACTACCAGCTATATATAGAAAGTCATAGAGAATGCTAACAAACTGATATCACTACTTTAATAGGGTCACAGATGAGTATGCAATGGTGTCTTAAATAATTAGCCAAAGCGAGTGCCGACGAATACGATTAGGTAGCGCTGAGCACTTGTTTTGTTGAACTGGATCACATAACAATATTCTTAACGTAAACTAAATGTAACTTATCTCTGAGTGTGAGCAACATGCTATAATAATTAATACTCACTGAGCCCCACAATCTTGACACCTAGCAGGTTGAGCAGATCCTGTTCCCAGTCTAAGACATCTGCCCAGCGGTGGGTTAACTGCTGGGTGGTGCGCTGGACTTGGCAGGTGTGCCACACACACATGCACACCCTATCCCAACACAGCTGACACTCCCGCATGTGGTACCCACTGCAGGGCCTGCTGCCACCATGGAGAATGAGTGGCGCTGCATGAAAAAAACAGTGCTGCCTCCTCCGTCTCACAATATATTGCCTGGGGCTGCCCCCCATGGGGGCGCCACGTCCACAAGGTAGGTGGCTGCTGCTGCTGGCTGTTCGACTGGCCTGGTGCCGCCTCTCCCCTGGTCGCCCTGCTCTGCCATGGCACTTGGTGGGGTAATGAAAAGAAACAGGAAAAGGAAGGAAAGAAGGAAGGAAGAGAGAAATAAGGAAGTATTGGGAAAAATAAACAAAAGTACGAAAATTCATGAAAAACATTTAAAATAAAGGCACAAAAACACACACTAATACAATAAATAAAAATTAGGGGTAGATTAATCAGGAGGGAGGAGGATTAAAAAGATTAAGAAGGGATTGAAAATTAGGAACAAAAAACAAGATGGCCACGCCCATGCGAACCGCATGGTGCCGTTCGAGCACGGTTTTGACTGTAAGAACGCACTCCACATTGAGTTTGACACACAACAAGAATGGGCATGCCTTGAAACTCCGCCCACCTGCAGAATTCTTCAGGGCGGAGTTTTGTAACTGCTTCGCGAACTCCACCGAGGCCTACTCTTAATTACATTTCTGAAGGCTATATGATTTCTGCAGCCTTTTATCTTTACTAGTGAAGAGTTCCATAATTTGCCTGCTTGTACAGAAAAAACCTTACCACCAATGCTTTTTTCCCTGTAAACTGGGATTATTAGACTTGGTGACGATCTAGAGCATAAGTTCCGTAGTTGGATGCATTTGGTGACTTTATTCATGAGGAATACCAGGTCATTACAGTTTATTGCTGTGTGGGTGATACATAATATCAAACAATCAAACGAGAAGGGATCACTTGTCCTGCTTTAACTTGGGTTTGCAGGTAATGTACTTCTGTCCCAATTAAAAAACCCTCATTCACGTGTCTGATGTTTAGCGAAAGCGGTATATCTTGATTCTCCGCTTCTTAGACCTGTGTGTGCATAATCATTGGGTTAGTGGTTATGCAACCTCCACCAGGAGGATAACCCTTGGTTACAGCAGTAGTGATTAGTGATAGGGAAGTGCAGTGTTGTGAAAGGATTAAAAAAGGCTTAAAAGGGTATCAGGAGTAATATTTAAGAATCAGCGGCTATCTACTAGCAGACCCATAGCTCCGACTCTGGTGGTTTATGAAGGTAAAGCGCTTCCAGCGGCAGTTTATGGCTCAGAATTGTGGGGTGCGGAAAATATTAAAGCACTGGTAGTGGCTGAAAATAAATTTATTAGAAATATAGTTTCACTACCGGTTTCAACCCCGCTGAAACCATTATTTTTAGATCTGGGCAAAAAATCAATTTCTGACCTGATCCAAATTCGCCCTTTGTTATTTTGGGTCCGGCTTAGAAGGACCCCTGAACTTTTTCATTATGCTAGAGTTCTGGATGAATTGATCATTTTGAATGTAGCTAATAAAATTAAATGGCTCAATAACTTAAAGAGACTGGTGATATCTATAGGTCTGGAGGACAGTTGGACATCCCAAATGCCACCCCCAAAACTAGTTGTTAAAAAACTTTACTGGGATTGGATTGTGGCTAAAGAACTTAGGAGTCCAAATTGGGGTCCCCTTACTAACTCCTTCCTTGACCATAAGCCTCTTAGGAAATTAGAACCATTCATGGATTTTATCCAGGCACCCCGTGACAGATCGCTATTTTTGAAACTTAGATATGGCACATTACCCCTTAATTCATTTAAGGAGGGTTGGAAGGGACGTAGTGGAACAGACTTAAAATGTCCTAGCTGTCCCTGCCCGAAAGAATCGTTAGGCCATTTCCTGTTTGCCTGTGCTGCTTATAAACAACCAAGAGCAAAATGGCTGAAACCTATTTGTAGGGATCTTGGGGTGAGAGATCACAGAATAGCTACGAGAGTCATTTTAACAAATGCCTCTTCAATGTATATAGTATGCGGGGTGGCAAAATATGTGGCAAATGCTTGGTTCATCAGGTCAAAATTTTTAGTTGATGATTGATGTTTCTTTTGTATAGTTGGCTCAGTAATTTGTTTATTATCAGTGAAATGCCAAATTGCAATGTATTTTATGTTGAATTTTGTACTTTTATGAATTTTTTTTTCGAATAAAGTATTGCAACAACACGGGAAGTGCAGTGTTGTGAAAGGATTAAAAAAGGCTCGTATACCCTGTATTTCCAACTTTAATAAATCAGTGGTTCGAGACTTTGTTTAAAATTAGAGGTGTGTGTACTGAGATAATTAAGGTATCTCACACACTGATATTCATTGTTCTAAAAGGTCGACATGTTTCAGCCCTGATTCGCCGGCTTGGGTCGAGTGGGCTTTCTTCAGGACCTGGTGAAGTGTATCGAGAGCAAAGGCGTCTCTGTGCTAGTTATAGAGAATGAACAAAATTGTATGTTCGGGTGTAGTGGTTGGAGAAGGATATATTAGTCCTTCTCTGTTGGCGGTCCCGTAGGTACCTGTAATGAATAAAATACATAAAAAGACAAGGGTATTGGGGTTTAACGTGTGGGACAAACACAGACAATGAGCTACTTGTGCTGAGGTGCTGCACTCTTTGGTATAGCAACTGGAAAATGGCAATACTTTTCTGAACACACACCACCGTCTTAAACGGTCAACTCACTCATACCTTTCGCATAGACTCTGGTGTATTGATCTGGTTGGCAACATTCTCACTCATTCTAAGACCAGTATTCATCGTAAACAGTAAGTATTATACAAATTAATTCTCTTAAGGGAGTTTGGCTATGGTATTCCCATTTAACATAGCTAGTAGGGATTTCACTGTGTCTGCTATCTATGTTCTAATGTGTAGGTAGGAAGAGATCCATGAGGGACTTGTGACCTGTATACCAACTTCTGCGAGACTAAGGATTAGGGTATCAAGGTCAACAGGTTTAAAGGCTTGTGTGCAAGTTGTAATATTGCAGAGGTTATAGCTGAGTACTTAGAGAGTTCTACGCCGGGGGAACTCAATGGGAGAGGAATCAGAGATTAAGAAATTTGTCAGGGACTTTCCCTGCAGGAACCGCGAGGGAAAGACTGGAGCTAGAGGAAAATTTGACAGAGTGGAGGTGCATTTGGCTCTCTCACAATTTGTCTGTTTGCAGTCTTGGAGAAAATTGGTTTTGGACAGAAATTCTTGGCATGAGTCCATTTGCTATACATGAAATCTCAACCACAACTGAAGGTGAACGGGGTCCTCTTAGCAGCATTCCTGATTGGAAAGGACACACAACAGGACTGCTCCCTCTCATCGATATTATTTGTATTAGAACTAGGACCATTTGCGGAAGGAGTATGAGGGGATGCACAGAATGAGGCTGGAGATGGGACTCCCCATGGGAGGATTGTATCTCGCTTTATGTGGATGATGTAAATGTAAATGTAAATGTAGTTGAGCTTATATAGCGCACAGCTACCCGCAGTGGGTTTCCCGGCGCTTGCTTAGGGAACCCGTCCTGATATTCCCCTGTGCGATAGCAGGGTATCCACAAGGTGAAAGTCAGGCATCCCGCCGCGAGGGGCCGTTGTGGAGATTAAGCAAGCTATTGCCCAGAGTCGCAGAGTGTGAACCCGTGAGTCGAGGAGGCACCGGGGCGAGAATTATCGAGTCCGTGGAATTTTTAGCCTAAGACCCGCCAAGGCGGGGATTTGAACCCTGGTCCAGGACCGATCTCAGCTTCCGGGTCTGCTGCCTCTAACCCCTGAGCCACACTGATGTGTTACTGTATCTGGCCAACCACAATAATACCCTGGAAAGAATAGGTAAAATATGTGCACTCTACAGGAAATATATTGGGCCTCTGATTAACTGAAGGAAATCTTTAATCTTCCTGATGGGTAAGTGGACGGTGGGCTATAACCTGTCAATGCCACTTCTATTGAAAGAACCCGCTTTAAATACTTGGGTATATGAATTTCCAGAAAGGAAGCCTCACATTATGAGGACAATCTCGTACCACTACTGTGGAACTTGGAAATGGACGTTAAACACTGGGCAGGCCTGCCTCTCTCCTTAATGGGTAAGGCAGCATTGTTCAAAATGGCTACTACAGAAAAGCCTCAAAGAATTCTCTAGCAATTTTTTTAAGACGTAGATGCTTTACTGAGAATTTTTTGTGGCGGGGAGGCACCTTCCACTCGATGGCGCTCCACCTACAAGGGAGGGATAGTATTGCCTAATGTTCCACCTATGAGGGAGGAATAGCATTACCTAATGTTAGACGATACTACAAGGCGGCACATTTGTGTCAGCTTTCGCCCATGACCATGTCTGCTTAGAGACTACAAGTCCCAGAGGGCCAGATGTGAATCATCACGTGCTATTTAAATGACCAATACGCACTCACGGGCGTGCGTAATTCTTTGTTAGACATATTTCCAAGTAGTTGTGGAGAAGTGAGGACGTCGGCTTTTTTCCTGGATCCGAAGCAAGGGTGAGTTTGCACCTTCTGACTTATGGACGGTAGTTACGGTGATTACCGCGGATGCCTTGTTAAAAGAAAAGTGTGTCAGACACTTTCTAGAAGCGGCAGGTTTCTTGATTACTTAAACTTTGACGCTTACCTGTACTGATTGTTTGGGGATTCATTCTTCTGTGGGCGGCGGTGACGTAACCGCGACAGCCCGTTCAGGGATTCCTTTTATTTTTCTTTCGTGCTCTTCACGGCGGCAGTTATACGATACCACAGACGTCTTTTCTTCAGTGTAACACACGGCGGTGGTTGTACCAATACCGCGGAAGCCTATTCACTTACTTTGAGGGCAGCGGTGACGTAACCGCGGAATGCCTAATTCCTGTTTTCACCTATTTGGTTTAACTTGTTGATAAATAGTTCTGGGCAACGGTATATACACCGTGGAAGCCCCGCCTTGGTTTCTTCTCTAAGGTATACGGATATGGTACAGAAGGAAAGACATCATCTCTGATACTCTTTTACCATTTCCTATTGGATTTCCTTTTTCTTTTTGAGTACCTTCCCTGTTAGAACCGGTGAGCCAATGGGTATATAATCGGAGGGTATTGGTAAAGAGAAACCTGCTGATGTATGACTATGCTAAACATTTGATCTTTTGTGCATTAGGCTGTACCAGATATGACGTGCTCTATTTATGATAGAAGGTCTGATGAGAGTGTGCAGATACATCTGGTAGATAAGGTATGCAAAATCCACTAGCGAGATCATATGAGAGTAGACTGCATGTATCTTGTGTTTCTGATCCTGTTGTTTTGTGTTTTCAGGTTCTAATCCCAGCTGTTCCTACCCTTCCCCATCCCTCGCCTGATCGCCCTTAAACTCTGTACATATATGGTTAGTGTTTGGGGATGTCGGGAGGTGGAATATAATTTGCATCATCCAGATCCTGAGGAGTGCCGATTCTGACAATTTGAGTATAGTCAATGACTGGGAATATGCACCAATGGAGAATCCAGCATTTAGATTGGACAGAGAGATGCTGGCAGAGAAAGGTTACTGTTGTATATTGATTCTTCTTGGAATATGGCTGACAGTAGTCATTAGCCCTTCCTCAGTGTTTTCACCTTCTCAGCTTCCCAGAATACCTGTGTGTGTTCTAATCTGTACCAGAGTGTTCTACCAGTGTCAGTTGATTGTCTGGTCAGCTGGCGAGGATGAGTACTCGGCTGTGTCCTACAATAAATCTACATGTAATCAACTAGAAGTATCCTGTCATCTATCTTCATCATGTTTACAACATTTTGGCCATGTTTTCTGCTGACCAGACCAAAGAAGAACCATCAAACACAGCTTGAGCTACACCTCGCAAAAGAACCCACAACGGTGCATTTATCTGCTGCCAGCAACAACATCAAAAGAAGATTGTAACCGGATGAATTATGGAAAATTCTAAGGAAATGTAAGCAAGTAAAGAACCATGAGTCCATTTCTCATCCCTGGCAGCACTGCGCAACAAGAAGCAAAGACTCATTATCACCCAACTGAAGTTAGAAGTAAGGAGTGGAGAAAATAAGCAGTCCAGCAACTATGAGTCTTTGAAGCGCAGAGAGAGAACAGAAGAAACTGGCTGGAAATATTTAAAGCGTCTTGTAAATGGAGAAATCTGTCTAAATTGGTAGCAGAAGTTAAACTGAACTTTTCCTCAATCAACCGTGACAGAAAAAAGAACTGCCTTTGATGGGAAACTCCTCCACAACTATCAGATGAAAGCAGTGACCGTTAAGAAATAACTTCTCTGTTTCCAGAAATGCTACAAATGAAGCGTCAGACATGTAAAACAGCACGGGGTTAAAGTAAGTACTTTTTAAGTACAAGTCACAGCTGCTGAGAAAAACGAGTGAATCGGATGAAACATTGGACACATGCTAAATTAATACTGTGTATAGAACGAGTGTATAAGAGACACGAACGCAGGAAGGAAATGAAGAAATGAATTCAAGTCTATCTACCGTGAGTTTCTTGACCTTGTGTATGCCGTTTTCTGCCTCCGTGTTGATCTGTGCTTCTCCATTACCCACATCAATATGATGACGTATTAGCTTCTCCATTGGTCTCAGCGAAAGAGCTGCAAACGTGAGTACTCGCCTTATTTGAAAGCTCCCTGACATTCTTCCAGTGATGCGTCATGGTATCCTGGCAACCTTTTCCCTATCGTTCATAGTGATGTCAGGAGAACGATCTCGGCCAGGAGAACATTCATCGGGAAGTGACAGGAAGTGACGGCTCACCCATGCGCAATACGTGCGTTTCAAGCCTCACTCTCGTTCTTCCTTATGTGGCGGCCATTTTAAGTTCATGTAAAGTTTAGTTAGTGTCCGGCAATGCTGAGGTGCGAGTTATTCAGGCATAACGGTGTTTCTTTTTGTTGAATGCAAGCGAAATAATATTCGGTCATCAAAAGACTTGCAAGGTATGTTTTTACAAATTTTGAACGGAACATTCACAGTATTTTGGGTGTTTGAATGGAGGAACTTGTTTCCATAAATGTTTTCGTTGGAAGGTTGCCGAAAGTACAGGAAAGCGAACACATTCCAACTTTGGTATTTTTCTTCAGATTGTATTCGATGGAATGTTACCATGTGTAATGAACTACTGCAATTAATCTCTACACATTGCGGGGGTATTTCGCGTGTTGCCATATCCATTGATAGGGTTTAGTTCGATCTGCATGTAGATTCTTGCACTCAACAGCATTTAACTCGGCAGAACTGTACACTCGTATGTGTATTTGGAGACAGTTTTGATGAAATCCTTCACAACAGTGCCATCCTGTGGACTCATTTAGTATTTTTGTTTGCTTGTTTTATTTTAACTAGGTTCAGCACAGCGTACTTAAATACAGAGTAAGCAATTCTTACATCTTAGTTTCGTCAGAGACATTTCGGTACAGGAACATATCTTTGGATTTAAAAGACTGAGAACTTAAGGACAAATGGAGAATAACTAACTGTGCACGGAACCTTCCGAGAGCTAACAAGCACATCTAAATTAGTCCATAACTGTGCTGAAGGAACAAGGTAGTAGAAGTAAAAGAAACTGTTTTGGACAAAGGCTGCTTCAAAAGTAAAATATGGACAATGGTCAAAGAGGAGACAAGGTTGTCCTAGAACAAGGAGCGGAATGTGTCAGTACAAAGATTGAGCGCATGGACAGTAAGTTCACAACGGGGACAAAGGTCCCAGGGGAGACTCTAGACATGATGTCCACAATGGGGCAAAGGTCCCAGGTGAGAGTCTGGACAGCAAGTCCACAACGGGGACAAAGGTCCCAGGGGAGACTCTAGACTGTATGTCCACAATGGGGACAAAGGTCCCAGGTGAGAGTCTGGACAGAAAGTCCGCAGTGGGGACAAAGGTTCCTGGTCAGTGTTTGGACAGTATGTCCACAACGGAGGCTAAGTCGGAAAGCCTGTATTTGGGACAAAGGTTCCAGGATCAACACCGAGGCGTATGTTGAACTGTCTATCTTCAACTTGGAGCGTAAAGTATTGGTGGACGGAAACAGGCTTGAGAGAGTGGACTGTCTCTTCCTGTTTTGCTGGTCAAAGGCAGATTGGAGGGAGTGCACTATCTTTTTCCTGTTTTGTCAGTCTAAGGGGAGTAGGTAGTGGTGATGCCTATTAATTGTTTTAAGTGTTGTGTCTCACCTCACACTTCACTTTTACACTCTTTGCCCTATAATGCTCTTTTGCCTTCATGAACTAAAATTAGTTCTAGTCGTCTTAGTCCTTCTTTCTGTCTTTAATGTTTTTGTTGCTGTCTCCCATACCTTAAGCTTTATTTTTATGTTTGTTTCATTTCTTTTCTGTAAAGAAGGAAGATGTGTTGTATATTGATTCTTCTTGTAATATGGCTGACAGTAGTCATTAGCCCTTCCTCAGTGTTTTCACCTTCTCAGCTTCCCAGAATACCTGTGTGTGTTCTAATCTGTACCAGAGTGTTCTACCAGTGTCAGTTGATGGTCTGGTCAGTTGGCGAGGATGTGTACTCGGCTGTGTCCTACAATAAATCTACATGTAATCAACTAGAAGTATCCTGTCATCTATCTTCATTTAATTACAACAGTTACCTACATGTTCGCCATGGTAGAAAGCTAGACGAGGAAACCCCTCCCGCAATGAAGGTGAGCATGACATAATGGTATATGAGATACATAGACAGATGGGATGGAGAGTGATCCACAATGGCTGGGCACATGTTTGAACACTGTGTCAGGCCTTTATGGTTTCCGACAATGGGATATAATAGTGCTTAATACCCTGGCAGATGTGTGGGACACTAATGAGATGGTGCCCTTCACATATCTTCAGACAGAATATGAGATGCCGCCCTCCCAGATATTCAGATATCTTCAATTGTGACAAGCATTGCAGGCAAGAATTGCACCAGATGAGTAGGTTATGACAGCCTCGCCTCTGGCAAATTGATTATTAGAGGGGCTAACCCTTACTAAAATATTTTCTCTCACCTACCAGACCTTGATGAGGAATACTCAATAAGACTTAGAACTTTTAAGGGTGAGATGGCAGAGAGACATTGGAGTCTTCAAGGATGGGGACTGGGGAGACCCGTTGCAATTCCCCAGGCAGGTGGCAATTAAGGCTTGTTACGAATTAATACAACTAAAATCCTGCATAGGGTCTAATACACTAGAGTTCTACTCCATAAATTGGGGAAGTGTCAGATGATTATTGTATGAAATGCTGTGAACAACAGAGGGCATTCCTCCACATACTTTGGGTTTGCTCTGTTTTGTGTGATATCTGGGAGGGGTGACACAAAGATTGGAGGATGCTACTGACATTCCAATAAACCCCAGGGTTCCCTGCTTGCCAAGAGAGAAGTAGCACGTAAATGGGGCTCCTCAGTGGCTCCTATTGTGAGAGACTGGGAAACACAGATGAATATAAGCCACGCAGAGGAAAAAATTATTCATAAAGGAAGGGGATTTCCAAAGAAATTTGATAATATTTGGAAAAGGTGGATGAGTGATGAGTAGGGTATTTGTTTTAGCCAGTGACCTCACTGGATAGAAAGGGTTGGAAGGGGAAGGATGTTGATTGTTTGTTTTGCAAGTAAATGTTTTATTGTTCGTAAAATAAATAAAATACTGTAATAAAACAAACTGCCAAATGCTAAAAACAGGTGGAGATTAGGGCTTATTCTGTGCCACTTCCAGTGGGGAATCCAGTTTGAAACTCAGAGATTATAGAATTATCTTCTATTAAATTTGAGATTTGGTTGAAAGCTGCTTTTTTCATGTGTTAGTTAAGAAATTGTCTATTTGCTATTAGTCTATCAATTGGTGGGATCTTGAAGATCCAAGTAATTTTTTTAGCAGTGGGTGTACGTATGCTTTT
This sequence comes from Lissotriton helveticus, assembly GCF_964261635.1. Taxonomy (NCBI): domain Eukaryota; kingdom Metazoa; phylum Chordata; class Amphibia; order Caudata; family Salamandridae; genus Lissotriton; species Lissotriton helveticus. The sequence continues at coordinate 639,294,330 of NC_136071.1, read as the reverse complement.
TCTAAGTTTTCTGTTGAAAGTGAAGTATAAAAGTTTTTGATTGGGATGTCCGTTAATGTTGATGGAAGGAATTTTTGAAGATTTGAAGGCAAACAAGATCCAGAAAGGTAGGTGGCAGGTCTGCTAGCTTTCACTATGTCCTGGACAATGATCACCAGCAGTTCATGGAAGGAACAGAGCATGTTGGCCCTTCCACTGGGGCAAGTGGTTTATGGCAGAGAGTTGTTTTGTGTTTTAAGTATGATTCCTACATTTCTGTTTTGTCTATGTAATGAGTCACCAGTTTATTACAAATCTCATGAGAGTTGTTAAGGCTTCCTTGGAGGATTTCTGAGTTGTGAAATTCTGACAATATTTTAAATGGCTCTTTATTAGGGCATTTTAACATTATAGATTCTAGTAGTAGCATTTTTGGCTTTTTTGATTTGTGAAATAAATTGCATCATATTTATGTAGGTGCATTTTTCCATGTGAGTTCTTGGATTTGTGACAGGCCTGTTGACGTATTGCAATTTGTCATTTTATCTTTTTTAATTCTGCATTCATCCAAGGGTTTGTTTTTTCATTTTCAATGTTTTTATGTTTTCTGATAAGTTATACATCAAAAGCCATCCTTGGAGTTTCTCTTTTGATCTTATATAGTTTCTAGATCTATGTTAGAGGAATGTTAAGTATTTAGGTTTTTCATATTCAACTTGTTCCATTAGGGTATCAAGGTCGACTGGTTCAAATGCTTGTGCGGAAGTGGTAATATTGCAGAGGTCATGGCTGGGTACTTAAAGAGTTCTACGCGGGGGAGCTCCATGAGAGAGGATTCGGATGAAGGAATTTGTTAGGGACTATCTACAGATTGTTGTGGGTAAATTTTGTCTGGCTAAACTTTGTTGTGAAATATTTGATTGGAAGGAATCTATGTGATGATCTATGTGACGATCTGTCTAAATGACTGGAGTAATGCTTTGAAAGGAGACTAATTCTGCATTGCAAAAGATGACATCTATGATGTGTCAAGGCATATTTATGGATTGTTGAATGAGTTGACATAGGTTGTGGGTATCAAGACCTGTGAGAATGGTTCTGTTGTCCACATATTATGCTTGCCAAACTAAAACACATTGAAAAAGATATTCAGGTCAGGTTGGTGAGTGTTGGAATTTGGAGAATGCCTGATGTAGAGGGATAGATGTGTTGTTGTTGTGTGGCGGGGAGTGAGTGTGAATTACCCAGCATTTAAGGTTCCTATATGGGTTGACTGGAGATAGAAAAGAGCAGTATTTCTGGCTCTAGGCCGTAACAAGCCCAACAAAGAAGATGCCCATGTCTTCTCAGCCCTATGCCTCGACCCCCAAGCTGAGATGCTGATAGGAATAAAATGTAGGGCTGGTTGTCAATATGCAGCTCCTGTATACGATGCTTGAGACATCAGGTAATAAGGGTGGGATGGTAGAAGAAAGCAGGTGGGTGGGAAGTGAGAGGGAAAAATATATTGGTGCAGCACAAACTGTGAAGAGGCCTTAGCTAGCACTGCTCCTGAAAATGTATAGTACCCTAAGCAAGCACTATTAAGTTTGGTGGTGCGATTAAAATTTACGGTCAGATGCAAAACTTATACCATTGTTTAAATCAGCAATAACAATTACCAGGGTAAGTTATTTGGTTGTTGTGACTCAGTTGGTTCAGTTCAGATCTGGAATGGTTTCACAAATTGCGAACCAGAATTTCAAGTCACATCAAAGGCACATGGGCAGTAGTTAATATGCACATACTTAGGTTAGTTAATAGAATGGGGATGGGAGCACACTGCTTCACCTCCCAGCACAGTTCGCCCCTTTGCATCCTGGTAAATGCAGTTCAATTTAAATGCTTACTTAAAATTTTGCAGAGTGTTTCACCAAAGTTGGTGCAGGTTAGTGCTGTAAATCACTAGACACATGTGTTTCTGGATTTTATCCTTCATCAGTAGAGATAAAAAAAATTCATCTGGGGTTTTCTGAGAAAGCTGCCACAATCTTCTCAGGTCTCTGTACCTCTCCCTGGCACACAGGTGCATCTCAAAGAGCTCAACAGCTCAGTGGCTCAAGGGAGCCTTTTTAAACAGAAGGGGGATGAGAGCACACTGCTTCACCTCCCAGCACAGTTCGCCCCTTTGCATCCTGGTAAATGCAGTTCAATTTAAATGCTTACTTGAAATTTTGCAGAGTGTTTCACCAAAGTTGGTGCAAGTTAGTGCTGTAAATCTCTAGACACATATGTTTCTGGATTTTATCCTTCATCAGTAGAGATAAAACAAAATTCATCTGGGGTTTGGTGAGAAAACTGCCACAATCCTCTCAGGTCTCTGTACCTCTCCTTGGCGCACAGGTGATAGAGCGCGCAGGTCACCCGGCCAACAAATTTACCATACACGTATCGGGCCCATATAATTTCAATTTACCATATTTATTAATCGGGTAACCTTACACTCTACTACCAGTAACCCTGATTCCTTCCTATTTATTTCTACTGTACCCGACTTACCAATCCACTGTTACGGGTACCTATGATCACAATGGATCAGGGAGCTCGCTGTAAAAGAAAGGCAACAACACAAATACCAACTTTATATTCTTCTGTATTTTCATAAAGACCACAGACTACGGGGAAGTTTTAAAGATTTTATCTAGATTTCAGTTTCGGAAAGCATGAGATTTATTACAAGCAAACAATCAATAACCAAGATAATAAAGAGCACGTACCCATAAAGGAAATAAATCAAGCTAATCATTTACGAATCTAAAGGAAGGTAATACGAAAAATAGGTTTCAGAGTTTAGACTCAGTATGCTGTCTGAAGGAGGGGAAAAAGAAGGAACATACTAGAATTTCACAGTGAAATATTTCCCCATGAAGAGAAACCCTAGGTAAGGTAAGCATAAACCATACTAATGAAACAGTGAAATTACTTGAATTTACTAAAGGATGGGTAAAGAAAAGGAACATCTATATATTACGAAGTTAAGGAACGGGTAAGACAATGAATATATGATAAAATCCTTTAGTAGTGCGGAAAACATGGAAAATCAAAATATGCAAATAGGTCTTTATTAAAGCAAAAGACAGAAAAATAGAAAGGTGCAGTATAGAGTTTCAGCACTATATTTACCTAGAATGGTGTGAAGACCAACCCTGGCCACATGTCAGTTAAGAACAGGAGGGACCCCAAAGAAAGACCGTCATCAGTAGTACAGCAAGTGCAGAATGGACACCCCAGGACAGGACAGGAAACCCAGATTAGGATTAGGACAGGACCACCAAGGCACGACCAGCACCCGCAGTTTGGAAGAAACGCCTGCGCTCCACCCTCTCTGCAGCTATCAGCCAGAACCCCGATTGGGTTATCGATTTCCCTAGCAAAGTGCTTCACCAGCACTTTAAGGTTTTCAGCAAAACCACTTGAGTCTATGGAAAGTTCGGACAGAGTGCTCCGCAGCCCTCTGTATTAATCACCTATTAAGTGCATTGGGTCAGTGACAGGTCAGCTATTCGGACAAGTCGGACAATTTCTCTAGCTAAACCTAGGCTAGTTATACTGTTTTCGGGTCAGTGTACCACCCCCAAAATGTTGCAAGTGTCAGAATCCCCAATTTCGATTGGTCCCCAAGTAGGATAGGTCAACACACCAATCACATTTCAATTCTACAAGCTTCTATTTACATATTCTGGGACCGCCTATTGATTTTGGGGTTCCCATGACATGCTCTACGGAATACAATGAACAGAATACAAATGTAACATTTGCAGAACAGTTCAGCTTCTTTTGCTAGGTGAGGGTGCATCTTCCCAGGCACATCTTGGCTGGGACCTCTGGTTGGCACCGCTTCAATGTCACCGGCAGAAGACTGTCATGCGCAGTAAGGTCACTCAATATGGATTCACGAGTGTCTCTCAGACCCTCAAGAACGCGGTACATGAAAAGTAAGCGAAAACAAATTAAAACACAGAAATAAATGAATACACTGTATACCATGAATAGCTACTCTATACCCCTTACTTTATAATATCTATAGCGTTAGGGTAAATGCGGAACAAACAACTTTGCAAAAGCAGCTTTGCAAGCACAGAGCATATGAGGAGACAAAGCGGCCATTTTTAGCTGTATTGCGCATGAGCAAACATTTCCCACCAGAACCGTGAGTACGTCACGTCACGTGAGTGTGACTAACGCATGCGCAGAAGAAACCCCGCCAAGCAGCGGCCATTTTCAGTGGCAAGCGTATTAATGTTAATAAACACATAGGCAAGCTTCACTGGGACACCCAAAATGTCTGAATAACGGGGAAATTAGTAAACCAAACATGTTGGATTAATCTATTATATGTTATTCGAGGTTCATGAATTCAAGCAAGTTGCGTAACGTGTGAATCCTTGCTCCATCAATCCCCTCTTTGATGATATTTACTATCATCACAAAACCAATGGAATCAGATGCCAACTTTTTCACACTTTGTTCATTTCAATTTCTTCCAACATTCGATTCAGTTTCTCTTTCATGTCTTTGTTAGGGTGTGAATTCTTCACTCTTTTGTAAATCTGATTATTCAGATACTCTAATTCAAGTTCATCCACACTCCGTTTCACGCCTCTTTTGTTCACAGTATATTTCTTTTGGTGTTTGCGACATTTGCAACAGACAAATAAAAGGAATACGATAAAACCTACTACTGCAATTGGCATCAGTACCTTTAACAAAAAACCTTTACCTAAATTAGAAAAACAATGGCCTACAGCGGAGAGACCATCAGTAAGTCTCTTCCAGGCACTATCCACCTCCAGTGGTTTGAGTTCCTTTTCCAAATTTGTAATGTTCCTCACATACCTTTTGAGTTGCACACTTTTATCTGGTATGTAAGTGCAACAATGTTGCGCTTTCAACATTCGGCAGACTCCGCCCTCTTTTGCTAATAAGGTGACAAGATCAAGTCTGTTCTGCAAAACCATAAATCTGATCGCAACCATTTCGGTATTGACCATCAGAAGTCCACTAGCGGTGTCAGTAGACAATCGATCCACTATTGTTGACAATTTGCAAATTCTGTGTGTATTCAGAACCACTCCCACTGCAGGTATCAATGCACTAAATATACTACCCATTATTTCACCTACACTTTCTCTTTTACTACGTACTAAACTGTTAGTGTTTTCATTGCTTCCAGCAATTTCATTCACATGGTATATTTTCGGGAAGACAATTCCAAAATAGCAGTTTCCATACCAGTGATCCGGCAATTTGAAATAAGCCTTGTTTCCACATATGTAATAAATCCCGGGAAACACAGGTTCTGACCCATTATTGAAACCCCAACCTCCAATTACCTTGTAATTGTGTTCACATTGACTGGAACCAATGAAAATGTTATTATATTAACTAGTCTTTTCTCGGTGAAGACAGAGTGTCCCTTTTCTCTCAAAATCCAGCAACAAAGCAGGACTAACCCCACCATCTGAGGTGCTTCCCATGTTTTCAGCCCAATTAGGAGTTCTCTGCTTTTTATCATTCGCTTTCCTTTGGGAACTTTCTCTTCTTCTCTCTGCCATGTTTAAGAACACTTTCTCTTGTTCATGCAATGAACAGGTCAAGTTATCTCTGTGTGCTTCACCTAAATCTATCGTACCTATAGTCAGAAAGTATTCTCCCATATAAAGTGTTACGTCACTTTTGGTATGTACAGGGTTCAGATTTCCACGTATAGGAAGTTCAGAAAATATCACGTCTGAGTTAGAGTAATAGTACTGTAACGGTCCTCTTTTGTAAAATAAACGAGCTAAAATGCTACAGGAAATTCCATATGTTAGTGGCAAGTGATGGTATGTCATTCCCTCAGCTACAGAAGTAGGTAGCTTCATACAAACATAACAGTCTTCTATTTCTATGGTTTCTACATAATGCACTAAAAGACTAGCGAATACGTTCAAATGAGTCTGGTTCTTGATTCCGTGATAATGTAGTCCTTCCTCATCTGATGCTTCTAAGTCCGATTTAGTTTGTCTAATGCTAAGTGCTTTCTCATGTCCTTCTACGTTTTGTGATGTCATTTCTTCTGTATTTTTCGTCACAGTCTCTGAGGTGTCAGTATTAGTACCTTTGCTCATCATATAAGGAATAGTAATGGTTAGTCCCATCCATAATATTAACACTAAGGCTACACTACATATACATACTTTACAGCATGTTTTACAGCAATTACGTCTAGGTCTTCCATTCACATTTGAATCAGACATTTTTCGCTCAAAAGAAGTTTTCAACCCCTCTTTGTAACTTTGCACAGGTAGCTTACACTGGGCAATTTCAGGTTGGTTCTTCTTCTTCTGCAGACTGATCAGCAGTCAGGTCTTCGTCACTTTCGTCAGTTATATCAAGTTCCTCAAATTCCTCCAACACCAGGTAAGTCCATTCAGGATCCTGATATTTCTCGTTCTGTCTTTTTATTTGATCACTTCTTCGCTTGGAGTTTTCTCCAGTTTGCTCTGTTTTATTTAAACTTTGCTTTCTTTGCTCAAGTTTTTCTTCAACTGTTTTCAATCTTAGTCTCAGTCTTTTAATGTATCTTGGTTCTGTTTTCTTTTTCTTGAATCTATTAGCTGGCACAGTGGTTTGGCTTTCTTCTAGTGCTCTTTTATTCTCGTTTTGTTGTGGCCCTTCTGCTTCTGTTTCTTCCCTTCCTGTCTGACTAGTCCCAGGTCTTACTTCAGTTTCTTCTGCCTGGTCGCTAAGCTGACCTTGTTCAGGTGTAGACTGGTTTTGACGTATGGATTTTTCAATTTCTGAGTCCTGAACACATTCGTCTATTTCTATCTGATCCTGTTCAAGCACTTCGAACCTTTGATTTTCTTCCGCTTGAACTTTCGCCCTTGTTTCTGTCTGTCCCTTTTCAATTGCAGGAGTTCCTGGAGGTGTGTCGATCACCTGTTCTGTCCTTATATGCTCTACTTCTTCTTCAGATTTTACATGGATTTCGATAATCTGATTGTCTTCTCCTATTCCTGTCTCGTCCTCACTATTCCACTCTCTGTCTGCGTAGGTTTGCCTTCTTGTTCTTATGGGATCATCTGTCAGGTCGATTATGGGTATCCACTCATCTCGACTGGTGCTCGGTTGTTCGTCATCAGCTACTTCAGGACCAACGTCTGGAGACCCCTCAGCTGGACAACCTTCAGCGTCAGTTCTCTCGTCTTCGGTCACCTTCTTGGTGTGGCTGGCATGGATCCACTTCGGGACACCGGCACACTTCACCGCTGTTGTGGTCACCAGAATCACTTGTCTTGGTTTTCCCCACTTCGGTGCAAGGCAGCTTGAACGAGTGTGTTTCTTGAGTACAACCCAATCACCTGGAACCAATTTATGGACTGGAGTTGCTGGACTGGCGACGGCGTCTTCCCCAATCTGGCGAGAGATAGAACGCACTTGGTCACCCAGTTGCTTGCAGTACTCAAGTACCAAATCATCAGAAATGCTTATCAGTTTGTGTCCTGGTACCTATGCTTGTCTCATCACTCTTCCCATTAGTATCTCATGGGGACTCAGGCCTGTATTTCAGTCTGGAATACTTCGGATTCCCATCAGAACAAGAGGTAAAGCCTCTATCCAGTTCATGCCAGTAGATTCGCACATCTTCCCTAATCTCGACTTGATAGTGCCATTTACTTGTTCCACCACTCCAGAAGCCTCTGGACGATATGCACAGTGCAGCTTTTGTGTAATTTTGAAGGCTTTACAGAGCTGATCAATCACTTCATTCTGGAAATGCCTCCCTCTATCTGATTCAATTGTGATTGGAACCCCGAACCTAGGTATGAGTTCTCGCAGTAACAACTTGGCTACCGTGATGGCATCATTTTTCTTGGCGGGGTAAGCTTCCACCCATTTTGAAAATAGGCAGACAATGACTAGGACATATCTCATTCCTTTACAAAGGGGCAACTGAATGAAGTCAATCTGCAATCTTACAAAAGGACCTCCTGACTTCCCAATTTTACCCATTTCAACTACTGTTCTCTTTCCAGCGTTGAACTGCTGACATGTCAAGCACCTCTGGCAGAGTGACTCGGCTACTTTCCTGAACTTCGAGCTGTACCATGTCTGTTGGAAAACACGAATCATGGCATCCCTACCAATGTGTGTATCTCCATGTATAAGTCTGGCCATAGAAGCAAGCAGGCGGTTAGGCAATACAGGCATACCATCAGGGCCCACAATGACACCATCCTCGCCTCTCTGTTGACAACCAAGCTTTCTCCATTGTCCCTTTTCTTTTGGTGTCTCAGCATGCTGCCAATCTCTCAATTCTTCCCATGTAGGCACATCCTCAAACGAATGTCTGACATAATATCGACAGACAGAATATCTACATACAAAAATATCGACACAAAAATATCGAAATCAAAAATATCGGAGTCATATCTTCATAAAGGTAAGTACAAAAATATCGAAAAATTAATATCGTAGTACAAAAATATCGAAATTAAAAATATCGTTTTTTTAAATGTATAAATAATAATGTAAAAATAATTTTAAAATACATCTAATTTTACAAATATTAAATAAAAACATTAAAACATAATTAAAAAATTAAAACTAATACATATACATTTAAAATAAATTAAAAACGTAATAATTTAATGTAATTTTATTTTTTTAATTTCATTTAATTGATTTAATTTAAATATAAAAGTATTTTATTTTTACCCTGTACGCCTGTACCCCAAAAACCCAAAACTGACCCTGAACCCTAAAAATACCCCTTTACCCAAAAACCCAAAACTGACCCTGAACCCTAAAAATACCCTTTTACCCAAAAACCCAAAACTGACCCTGAACCCTAAAAATACCCCTTTACCCAAAAACCCAAAACTGACCCTGAACCCTAAAAATACCCCTTTACCCAAAAACTGAAAACTGACCCTGAACCCAAAAAATACCCCTTTACCCAAGAACTAAAAACTGACCCTGAACCCTAAAAATACACCTTTACCCAAAAACTGAAAACTGACCCTGAACCCTAAAAATACCCCTTTACCCAAAAACTGAAAACTGACCCTGAACCCTAAAAATACCCCTTTACCCAAAAACTGAAAACTGACCCTGAACACTAAAAATACCCCTTTACCCAAAAACTGAAAACTGACACTGACCCAAAAAATACCACTTTACCCAAAAACTGAAAACTGACCCTGAACCCTAAAAATACCCCTTTACCCAAAAACTGAAAACTGACCCTGAACCCAAAAAATACCCCTTTACCCAAGAACTGAAAACTGACCCTGAACCCTAAAAATACTCCTTTACCCAAAACCTGAAAACTGACCCTGAACCCTAAAAATACCCCTTTACCCAAAAACTGAAAACTGACCCTGAACACTAAAAATACCCTTTTACCCAAAAACTGAAAACTGACCCTGAACCCTAAAAATACCCCTTAAAAAAACTAAAACATATAAAATTTAAAATAATATTATATACTTACCTATACTTACGTTGTAATGGTATGCGTTGTAAAGGTACCTGCGTTGTAAAAACATGCGTTGTAAACACATGCGTTGTAATGGTTTTTGCGTTGTAAAAATTTCGTTGTAATGGCAGTGCGTTGTAAAAGTTGCGTTGTAAAGGTTGTTTCCCCGGTGGATAGCGTAGGGGTAAAAATTACTATTCACACTCCAGAGGGTGCAACAGTAGGGAAAGCGTTGGATAGCATGGGGGTAAAAATTAATTCCCACACTACTCCCACTTTAACACACAACACACTACACATATAAAAAAGACAATTAATATAAATTTCAATTAATCAATTAATAACAATTAATATTACTAAATTGATGTAATTATAAATGAACTAAATAACACATATTAATTACTAATTAATTAACAATAAATACCAAAGAAAATTACAATCTCTTTAATTAATTACATTTAATTATATCACACCCTATCCCCCTATAAACACAGAACCCACTACACAGAAATAAATCATATCATTTATTCACTTAATAATTATTAATTACCAATTAATTATTATTTAACAATAACAAAAACATAAATATATTAGCACATTAACTCTAAATAATTTAATTACATAATTAATATTATTTAATTACCAATTAATTATTAATTAACAATAACAACACATTAAATATATTAGCACATTAACTCTAAATAATTTAATTACATAATTAATATTATTTAATTATCAATTAATTATTAATTAACAATAACAATAAAGTAAATATATTAGCACATTAGCTGTAAATAATTTAATTTACTAATTAATATTATTGTTTCCCAATTAATTAATTAACAATAACAAAAAATTATATATATAAAAAAATTACTCTAATTAATGTAATTAACTAATTAATATTAATTAATTACCAATTAATTATTAATTAAAAATATGTACAAAATTATATTAATTAATTAACTAATTAATATTAATTAATTACCAATTAAGTATTAATTAAAAATATTTACAAACATATATTAATTAATTAATTATTATTAAATTACTTCCCACCCTATTCCCCTATAAACCCACAACCCGCTCTGATACTAAGTCGCAAAATGTAAACAAATTTACAAATTTTCAAACATACATTACAAAACATGTTTAACAAACATATAAACAACACATTAAAATACATAACACTAAACAAAATTTCGATATTAGTAAAATTCGATATTAGTAACATACATACCTTAAAAAAACGATATTCTGTCTGTCGATATTTTGGACATCGATATTCTATACTATCGAAATTAAAACATCGATATTATTGTATATCGATATTTTAATTTCGATATTTTGTCTGTGTACCCCTCAAACACCATAAGTTGGCAGCTGTTTCCATATCCCCCCAATCTGATGTTAACAGACATACGATGTCTGGCACAATGTTGGGCTACTTTGTCAGCATATTGATTACCTACTGTCACATGGTCGTTACCCGATTTGTGAGCAGCACATTTGACCACTGCCAATTCTTTTGGTAACTGGATTGCGTCCAGTAATTCTTGTACAACTTTCCCATTTCTGATAGGAGTACCTGAAGAAGTCAGAAACTCCCTTTGCAGCCACAATTGGCCGAAGTCATGCACAACCCCATAACCGTACTGACTGTCAGTATATACGGTTACTCTTTTATTTTTCCCAATTTTACAGGCTCTTGTCAATGCAACCAAATCGGCTACTTGTGCAAACTTTACTCCAAATAGACAGGATGCTTCTATAGTGCGTGATACCGTGACTACAGCATAAGCAGCACTTAGGCCTACAATTTCGTGTCTCAGACATGAGCCATCCACAAACAATTCATAATCTTCTACAGGCAGGGGCATTTCCTTGATATCTGGACGTGGTTTAGTACTGAACTCAGTTAGGTCAATGCAGTCATGCTCGACCTCTCCCTTCACTTCTGCAATCAGTGAGTCTGGTAATAGGGTAGCTGGATTCAATATGTTACACCTAGTAATGACTACATTTGCAGCACCTACAAGAATCCTCTCATACTTAGTCAGCCGACTAGGTGTGAGATACTGGGTCTTAGTTCAGGTCAGTAAGATTACAACTGCATGTGGAACATACACAGTTACAGGATGTCCCATAACGATGGATTCACTCTGTTCTAGACTCATGCAAGTTGCAGCTACTGCTTTCAGACATCCAGGTAATCCAGCAGCCACTGGATCCAAGGTAGCAGAAAAATATGCTACTGGACATCTAGTCAAACCATGCTCTTGGGTTAGGACTGACAGAGCACAATTGTCTCGGGTGTCACAAAACAGTGCAAATTCTTTAGAATAATCAGGCATTCCTAATGCTGGAGCTGTACACAGACATTCTCGTAATTTTGTAAATGCTATCAAGCCTTCCTCATCCCATTCCACTGGGTCCTTTGCTCCTTTCTTTGTCATTTTTATCAAAGGTTTTGCTATGACTGCAAATCCCACAATCCATTGCCTGCAATAACCTACGACTCCAAGGAACATTCTGACTTCTTTCTGAGTATTGGGTAATTGCATGTTTCGAATTATTCTGATTCTTTCTGAGGTAACTTTCCTGACTCCCTTTTCTATCTGGTGCCCCAGATATTTTACTGAGTTGGTACAGAACTGTAGTTTGTCAGGTGATACTTTATGTCCTCCTTCACCTAGATGGTTCAGTAAGGCAATGGTGTCAGTCACACAGTCTTTCTGACTTTTAGACGCCACCAAGAGGTCGTCTATATATTGCACCAAAACTGAGTTTCCCGGTAGAACTAAAGACTCTAGGCACTTTTTCAGAATTTGATTAAAGATTGAGGGGCTTTCTGTGTACCCCTGGGGGACACGATTCCAAACGAACACGTGACTGTCGAATGCAAATGAGAAAAGAAATTTGCTGTCTGGATGCAAGGGGAACGAAAAGAATGCGTGACATAGGTCAATCACGGTGAACCACTCAGCATCCCAGGGAATTTGATACAGGATCACTGCAGGGTTCGGAACAATAGGACAACAGGGAACAACAATTTTGTTTACCTTTCTCAGGTCCTGTACTACCCTGTACTTGCCACTAGGTTTCTTGATTCCAATTATGGGTGAGTTACATGGACTACTCAACACTTCTTGTATGATGTTCGCTTCTAGCAATCTTTTTATTTCAATGGCAACTCCTGCTCTCACTTCTGCACTCATTTTGTATGGCTTGGTATTAGGGTAAACTGCATTTTCTTCCATGGCTATTTTGAATGGGTCAACGTTTGCCATCAAGCCTACATCCTTTCCAGTAAAGTCCCATACTTCTGGTTTCACTGTCTGTTGAAGTTCTTCAGGTAAATCTTGTATAGTTAGTGGTTTAATTTCTGAGTCAGGTCTGATTAACATTAATTTGTATATGCCATCTTCGTCTGGGGTCTGTATTTCGACGCCCTTTGGTGTGCAAAAGATGGTACAGTTCATTTTACACAACAAATCACGTCCCAATAAGTTTACTGGACTGGTATCCCAGACCACAAATCTATGCATTTCTTTGAAGTTCCCTATTGTAATCTCAATGGGTTCAGTAACTGGGGTACTAATCAATTGATTAGACACACCCACTACTTGGATTGCTTAGGGGTAGGTTTGGAACGTCTGCTGTTTTTACAGTGGACCGGGTAGCTCCAGTGTCCAACAGAAAGGTGACATCATTGCCTTCAACCTTTCCTTCAATGTATGGACCTGACTGGTCTACCGGCAAGGAGGCGCCAAGTACGCACTCCTCGTCCTCCCCCCTCAGGCCACGTCAGTATTGGTCGTCACAGAGGAAAGTATCATTCAATAAAAATTGCGAAGTTGCTGCATTTCTATCCTCCTTTCCTCCCCAGATTTCTATGTCTTCACCTTGCGGTGTCTTTCCCTTAAAATTCGGTTGAGGTGCACGAGGCAACTGACTCGCCTTTACCTGTTGCTGGGTCTTTCTTGGTTTTTCATTCGGCGTCTGTGGATTTAAATCAGGGTTTTGAGGGTTATTATTCTGTGCGTAGGGACACTCGTCTCTCCAGTGCCCTATTTCTCCGCACTGGTGACAGGGGAACTTCTTTTTGGCTTCTTCTCGACTCATTTTCACTCTGGGCTTCCCTCCACCCCCAGAACCTTGATTTTGGAAATTCTTATTCATTTTACCCAATTGCTTTTCCTGCTGTTCCGCTAGTTTTACTTGTGCCCACATGACCTTTTCCTTCAGGGCCTTTCGCTTATCAGCCATCTCGTCTTCACAGTACTTTGCGTACCGTAAGACCTCATCAATCTTCTTTGACTGCCAACAGATTTTATTGTCTTTGATCCACTGGTAAATTTCTGGTCTTAAACCGTTTACAAACCTGTAAATGAAGTGGGTCATATCCTTCATCTTGATGTTATCTATACCGCTGTATGTTTTAAACACCTGTAGCAATCTTTCATAAAAGGAATGCACAGTCTCATCCCTTTCCTGTGTAGTTCTATCGATTCTGGCCCAATCAGTTTCCTTTGCAGGCACCTTTCCCTTCAGGTGTAACATTACCTTTTCGTATTTTTTCATTACCTCATCGGAAGGAGCTCCCGCTTTAGAGTCCCTCGGGTATTCCTCACTAGGCCAACCAATGGCAATTTTACATTCTGTCCACAAGTCTACGGGAACTACTATATCGAAAAACCCATCCAGATCTTTCCACAGGCATTTTTGTACCTTTACAAACCTTTCTACCTGCCTGTACCAATCCACTGGTTTCTCTCGTAGTTTTGGAAAGTCATTAGTAAAGGACACAATATCCTGTCTGGACCATGGAACGTGCACATATTTTCCACCAGGCACTTCTCGCATAGGATATAACTGTTCTGGCTTGTCAGCTTCTTTTAAAACGAACTCGGAAGACGTCTGCTTGGATCTAACCTCATCCTTTTTCTTTGCCCACCTGGCTTTCCACTTTTCCAAGTCTCCCCATTTTTGCAACACGTTCAACAATTCCTTGATCTGAACCTTCTTTCCTGACACATTCATATTTTCTAGATCTTTGTCTGAAAATTCTGCTCTGTAGGGTTTCTGTAATGGCTTTGATTTCCCAATATCTATTCCCATACTGGCGGCAGTGTCTGTTAATTTCTCATGGAACACTCTGGTATTATGGGTAAGACTTTTACAGATAAATAGAAGCTCTTCCTCGGAATAGGTATTTGATCTGTCTAACCCCACGTTTCCTGCCATCAGTTCTTCCATTTCTATTCTCAGTTTGTAGATATCTAAATGTTTTGTCTGAGGAGTTTGTCTCTCTAATTCTCTACTCCATCTCTCAATTTCTTCAGGACTCACTACTGTGACACTTTTAGTACCTGAAGTCGATTCCATTTGAATTTCTCCTGTATTGAAAGGATTATGCCTTTTCCGTGAACTCCTTCCGAGTTCTCTGATCGGTAAATCCATTAAAGAGACCTCAGATTCACATTCACTCGTCTGATCATCTACAATCAAGGGCTCTCTTCTCGGCTGCACTATAGCTGGGGTAATGATCGGAGCCTTTGGACTCCCTTGTCTATCCCCATACAAAGGAACAACTGGTCCAATAGTTACTGGTATTGTCAAGGCTTCAGGGCTTGTATTTAACTGGGAAATTTTCTGAATTATTTCAGTTCTTTGTTTTGCTAGAGCCTCTCGCTCCTTTTCCTCCAATAAGCTTTCTAGGGATTTCTCATGCAATACCTGTGGAGTCAAAGTTGGAGCATAACTCGGGGCAGTAGGATGCGTCATACTTGGTCCTTCGCCATAATTAGGTCTTGAGAACAGATTTCCTGTGCTTGAGGGTCTTGCCTCACCCTCGTAAAGAGGTCTTGGACAGAAGTTTCTCTCACCTGAGTACCTTGACTCTTCACTAAACGGTGGTCTTGGACAGGTATCTCGAGCACCTATGGGTCCTAGGCCCTCGTTATAGGAAGGTATTTGACAGCCGTCTCCTATATTTACAGCTCCAGTCCCTTCCTGATAAGGGGGTCTTCGGAAAGCATCCCCTACACTAGAGGGTCTGGGTCCTTCGTTATAAGGAGGTGGATTCTTCATGAACAAGTCCTCCAGATAATCGTCATCCGATTCCCCACTAGTTACCCAGTGTTTGGTCTTTTCTGCCTTTTTCTCTCCCACAGGACCACCCATCGCCATCATTGGATACAGTCCTTCTACTATCATATTCTGTCTCCACTGTTTCATTTTTTTATCTCGGGTTTCTTGTTTCAGTTTCGGATACCATTTGGTTAAACCTTTATCCATGCGGGGCTTATCTCTCTCAAAAGCCTCTATCTCCCATTCCTCTAATGCTTCGTATTGCGTCAATCTAGGTCTGGGATGTAAATCATTCATTCGCGTTCTCAAATTAAATAAAATCCTGCCATTAAATGTACCTTCTAACGGAAAAGCCAAAATTCCGTCATCCTTTGTGTATTCCGCCCAATTTTCCAACCATACACACGAATGGTACCCTTTATCGAACATCATGAAAGATGCAGGAGTATTAGGTGGCAGAATGACAACCCCTTCTCTAGTTTTAATAGGTTTGTCCTTTTTGAAATAATTCTTTACTTTGTTTACAAGGGACAATTTTCTCTTATTTCCGTACATAATACTGGTGTTATGACCCTTCCACTGATCGTTTTCAAACCCTAAATGTCGTGGATCAGGTCTAGTCACTGGTCTATACGTGTGCCACATACGATTTCTGCGAGCAACTTTGTTTACAAATCACTCCCAATCCAAATGCGTCTCTTATTTTCGTGCAACCAATCAAGTGCACGGTTTCAAATAATCTCGACCAATGGGTGCGCGGCCTTTTCGCGAGACAGGTTCTCACGCTTTCGGCGCTTACCCCTCCTTTACAATTCCAGCTCCGCTACACACCCGCTGTTTCGACCAATAGCAGCGCGGCACAGAGTGACGTCAGAGTAGCTCCGCAACTGACTCCCTCCTTCACAAGGTAACGGAAACTTAATTTCTCCTTTTAAAGTGCAAGTGCTTTAGTTATTTAACAACGTAAACACATTCGCCACTGTACTCGAGTGTCTAGAAAGGAAAGATTACAATTTACTGCAAGTAAACCTCTTCCGTCTACTTTTCACACACTACGGATAGATCTCTTCCGCCTACCCTTCACTCTAGCATTATGGAACCTGCTACTTCTTTTGACTCATCCACTTCTTTCCGGGATATATACTGAGTCTAAAGTTTCACCAGCGAACCCCTTTGCTGTCACCCAAGCTCCGACGAACCTGCTACTCCTTCCGTGTGATCCTGACTAGGTTATACCACAATAGAACTTTTGCCAGCGAACTCGTTGCTATCATTTATTCAAACCTACATTCAGAAAACCCTAATTAGTGCTTCCAGTTCTGCCTAACCTGTACCAATTTTCCTAGAGCCAGTGACCTCACCACGGCGTGGATTCTCCTCACAACCCGCTATTCAAATCCCCGGGGATTCCAGACAACATACAACAATCACTAACGAGTAATATTAGTACATTTATCAATATAACAATAGGAAAAACTATTGAAAACATTTCATAATTTTCAAAGCAAAAACATTTCACATGATCGATCAATTCAGTAGCAATAAAATGTTCACAGTTTAGCAGCAAAATCTTTATAGCAGCATCCGACCTACCTATCTTAACTAGTCCTACTTAAATTTAGCTAGTCCCTAACCATAGCTCTGCTACCAGAAAATTACTGATAGAGCGCGCAGGTCACCCGGCCAACAAATTTACCATACACGTATCGGGCCCATATAATTTCAATTTACCATATTTATTAATCGGGTAACCTTACACTCTACTACCAGTAACCCTGATTCCTTCCTATTTATTTCTACTGTACCCGACTTACCAATCCACTGTTACGGGTACCTATGATCACAATGGATCAGGGAGCTACCGTAAAAGAAAGGCAACAACACAAATACCAACTTTATATTCTTCTGTATTTTCATAAAGACCACAGACTACGGGGAAGTTTTAAAGATCTTATCCAGATTTCAGTTTCGGAAAGCATGAGATTTATTACAAGCAAACAATCAATAACCAAAATAATAAAGAGCACGTACCCATAAAGGAAATAAATCAAGCTAATCATTTACGAATCTGAAGGAAGGTAATGCGAAAAATAGGTTTCAGAGTTTAGACTCAGTATGCTGTCTGAAGGAGGGGAAAAAGAAGGAACATACTAGAATTTCACAGTGAAATATTTCCCCATGAAGAGAAACCCTAGGTAAGGTAAGCATAAACCATACTAATGAAACAGTGAAATTACTTGAATTTACTAAAGGATGGGTAAAGAAAAGGAACATCTATATATTACGAAGTTAAAGAACGGGTAAGACAATGAATATATGATAAAATCCTTTAGTAGTGCGGAAAACATGGAAAATCAAAATATGCAAATAGGTCTTTATTAAAGCAAAAGACAGAAAAATAGAAAGGTGCAGTATAGAGTTTCAGCACTATATTTACCTAGATTGGTGTAAAGACCAACCCTGGCCACAGGTCAGTTAAGAACAGGAGGGACCCCAAGGAAAGACCGTCATCAGTAGGACAGCAAGTGCAGAATGGACACCCCAGGACAGGACAGGAAACCCAGATTAGGATTAGGACAGGACCACCAAGGCACGACCAGCACCCGCTGTTTGGAAGAAACGCCTGCGCTCCGGCCTCTCTGCAGCTATCAGCCAGAACCCCGATTGGGTTATCGATTTCCCCAGCAAAGTGCTTCGCCAGCACTTTAAGGTTTTCAGCAAAACCTCTTGAGTCTATGGAAAGTTCGGACAGAGTGCTCCGCAGCCCTCTGTATTATTCACCTATTGAGTGCGTTGGGTCAGTGACAGGTCAGCTATTCGGACAAGTTGGACAATTTCTCTAGCTAAACCTAGGCTAGTTATACTGTTTTCGGGTCAGTGTACCACCCTCAAAATGTTGCAAGTGTCAGAATCCCCAATTTCGATTGGTCCCCAAGTAGGATAGGTCAACACACCAATCACATTTCAATTCTACAAGCTTCTATTTACATATTCTGGGACCGCCTATTGATTTTGGGGTTCCCATGACATGCTCCACGGAATACAATGAACAGAATACAAATGTAACATTTGCAGAACAGTTCAGCTTCTTTTGCTAGGTGAGGGTGCATCTTCCCAGGCACATCTTGGCTGGGACCTCTGGTTGGCACCGCTTCAATGTCACCGGCAGAAGACTGTCATGCACAGTAAGGTCACTCAATATGGATTCACGAGTGTCTCTCAGACCCTCAAGAACGCGGTACATGAAAAGTAAGCGAAAACAAATTAAAACACAGAAATAAATGAATACACTGTATACCATGAATAGCTACTCTATACCCCTTACTTTATAATATCTATAGCGTTAGGGTAAATGCGGAACAAACAACTTTGCAAAAGCAGCTTTGCAAGCACAGAGCATATGAGGAAATAAAGCGGCCATTTTTGGCTGTATTGCGCATGAGCAAACATTTCCCACCAGAACCGCGAGTACGTCACGTCACGTGAGTGTGACTAACGCATGCGCAGAAGAAACCCCGCCAAGCAGCGGCCATTTTCAGTGGCAAGCGTATTAATGTTAATAAACACATAGGCAAGCTTCACTCGGACACCCAAAATGTCTGAATAACGGGGAAATTAGTAAACCAAACATGTTGGATTAATCTATTATATGTTATTCGAGGTTCATGAATTCAAGCAAGTCGCGTAACGTGCGAATCCTTGCTCCATCACAGGTGCATCTCCAAGAGCTCGTTAACTCAGTGGCTCAAGGGAGACTTTTTAAACAGAAGGGTGGTGGGAGCACACTGCCGGTTATTAAACCAGAAACACGTGTCTAGAGATCAGCACTATCTGCGCCAACCTTGGCGAAATACTCGAAAATATCGGAGCGAGCTACAAGAGACTGCATTTACCAGCATGCCAGGGGCGAACCTTGCCTGAGAGGTCAGCGGTGTGCTCCCACAGCATTTTTTCTATTTAAAGTACTCCCGTGAGTCATTGAGCTGACGAGCTCGTGGATGAAGCACCTGCGCGCCAGTGAGAGGTACCGGACCTGATATAATGTTTGGCAGCCTACTCAGCAAACCCCAAAATAAAGACTGTATTCTCTACTGATGATGGTTAATAAACCAGAAACACGTGTCTAGAGATCAGCACTATCCGTGCCAACCTTGGGGAAATACTCAAAAATATCGGAGCGAGCTACAAGAGACTGCATTTACCAGAATGCCAGGGGCAAACCTTTCCTGAGAGGTCAGCGGTGTGCTCCCACATCCTTTTGTCTATCTAAGACCAACTTAGCCTCAGCAGAGCTGAAAGAGTGAGGCCCCATTTCCTTTGACAGAGTATGAAAAAAACTCAATTATCACCTTTATCTGGGAAGTCTTTCTGTAATTAGTATTGCAGACTACGACTAATTTGTCTGAAAAAATATGCATACATGCATAGAATCAAAAAAGGAGGATTTGGGTAGGTCTCTGCAGAAGATGGTTGAACACAGGGGATGAGTGATTAGCTCAGGCTTAAATCAATTTACCTTCTATTTTGAATAATGCTCATTCTGCCACGATCAGCTGGAAACTATTAAATATCAAACTAAATGTCTTCTGTGGCCACAGGTGTGCAGATAAATGTGTGGTCTGCATAGGAATGGACAGTGAAGTCCTCATTTAGAGATAGGTGGATGCAGGACATTGGCCAAAAAGTGGAGCTGTCTGTCCTCTGTCTTTAGAGTGCTATTGACATCATTTCACTCTAAATGCAGCAGATGGAACACTCGCCACTTTATGGAGGATGTCCTGCATGCACCCTACTCCAGTACCCGAAGGCTTTGACTCTGAATAGATTCATAAATGTTTCAAAATAGGTAATAAATAATGACGGAAACATGGGGAAATTTCTGGGGTACCACAAAATCCATTTTAAGTGGGAAGGAGAGAGCAGGTATCACCAGCTGCCTCACTCTTACAAACTAGACCAAAATGTATCTCAGGGCCTCAAAAACAAAGTGCTGACTGGAATCCTTGAATTAATCTCATCCACCGGTAATTGCTCAAGACTGCATCCCAATCCATTTTTCACCCACCATGCCACCTCAGTTTGGACTCAGCCATATGCAAATCATTCTTTACCATGTCCAATGGGAACAGCCCAACCGAAACTGCCAGGCCAGGTCCTCCCTGAACTGGAACTCGAGGAATCTAAGATCGAATTTGACTTTATTAGGGCTTATCAGCCAGGTATAGCTTGGTTCCTGAAAAATTACGGATTGGAATGCGACCCAGAGCAATTGCCAATGGCTGATATAAATTCAAGCATTCCATCCAACAGCTTGTTTTTGATGCCCTAAGTGTGACAGGTATGTCCAGAAGTAGGTCCCATAATCACTGCGCTACTGGAGCCATACCTGGTTGATAAACCCTAATAAGGGCAAACGATGAATGGGATGGGGCCCAGAGCAAATGCCAGTGACTGAGATTAAATTTATCATTACATCCATCCCCATGTGTTTGATGCCCAAAAATAATCTAAGGCAACCACAAAAACCTGAGGTACAGATGCCAATTGGAGCAAGTGGTTCACCGTGCTAAATTCTGCCAGAAGGCTGCTTCCCTTATCTGAAAATGGATATCAAACTGAGCTGCTACCAGCACTGTCTCCAGCCTATTGTAATGATGGAAGCTAGTGTAGTGAATGACCAAGATATGATTCTGCTCTATGAACATAATTGCATCTGCTTTCTAATCACTTTTTCTGGCCCAGCCAATTTTGGGGTCATGGAGCCCAGCAACTGGCCTATACTGTCAAGAGCAGTACAGTCAAGGTTCAACGTTGTGACAACAGGATAACAAGACCTAGATTTTTGCCGTGACTGACCACCACTGTACTAATACCGAGCTTTACAAACTTGGTGATAAATGGAACCAACCACACCATAATGTCCAGGTGACAGTAGCAGGGAGGGCATTTTTTTAAAAAATGAAGTAAGTTTGAGAGAGTTCGATAGTTGTGCCTTAACGCAAACCTCAAGTACGTGAAACAGAATGTGACTGGCATTTTCTGCTCTCTTTCACGTCTAACATTATGTTCACCTGGATTGTTGAACAGCTAGCTTTATTTTTTTGTTTCCAAAAAGTCGGTTGACAGTCTTACACTGCTCAAGTGATGATGTCAAATTGGGCAGGACGCACGTAGGTGTCAAAAAGAACAGGGTGATCTGAAAGAGCTTTTAAGCTGGTTGAAAGTGGCACAACTCTGACCTGCAAAATGTTCTTCTTACTTTAAGTGGCATTTTTATAACTAGACTGTGCTTTTTCAATGTACTAACATCTTCATTTTACTTCCTCCATTAAATTCCAGCTGGCAGGCACACCATAAAGAGTAGTTCATGAAACTCAGCCGAAACTCAATAAATCCACATTAATCAGCATACAGTTGTAGTAGCAATCTGTCAAAATCAATTCGCAATAGAAGGGTAATAGGAAAACAGCAGCAGTAGCCACAACCAACAAGAGTCTGGCAAAGGGGAGAAAAAGCATGAAAGGCATAAAAGGCATTGACCATCTACCTAGGAGTACGCACTATTATAAAATACATTAATGCACGATGCAAACATTGTATCCGGCTCCTTCATCAGTGGACCAATAAAATGACACCTCTCTTTATTGAGCAGATTCAGCTCATACGATCCCAAGAAAAAATACATGCAGTTTGTAAAGTTATCACAAAGTTAGCTGCAGATCTTCTTGCATAGTTCAATTCTAGAAACATAAGGCTTAGTTCCCATAGACATGTGAGCACAGATTGGTCTTTGTTACATATTGTTTCACTGCAAGAACAATGAACTATACTAAGAGACAAAATCTGTGGAAGGTAATGCATTCAATTTAACACGAACAAGAATTATTGTCTATAATGCACAACTATCTTAATCAAACATTCCTTTAAATACATGAGAAGATAGGAAGTTCTTGTCATTGAAGAATAAAATGTTGCTTATAAAGTAATGCATTTATTAAACCAGAATGTTCTGTAGTTATGATGAACATTTCTAAAGATGTTATTTTAAGGTCAAACCTCTAATTCACGTTGTGCACATTTCACCAATTTTAGGGCCTGATTAGGATTGCGGTGAATCCGCATCCTCCGGGCCGGCGGAAGCCACCGCCGGCCCGGAGGATGCGGATTCACCGCTGCGGTGATTCAAAAGACCCCCCGCCAGATTAGGATGGCAGGGGGGGGTCGGGAAGACCATCCGCAGCTTCTCCGCCGCGGTCCCGCGGCGGTAAAGCTCTAATATGGTGGCGGTGTCTATCAGACACCACCAGCCATATTTGGATGCATGCGTAAACATGCTTTTCCACGGCGGCTTTTCCGCCGTGGAAAAGCATGTGGTCTTTTCAGTTTGCGGGTCCGTTGCGGGCACCCAGGGTGTCAGAGGGTGGGGGTGCACATGGGGGGTACCTATGGTACCCCCCTGCTTTTATATGAACAAAGCGGCAGGCACCGCGCGGTGCCTGCCGCTTTGTGCATGTAAATGCTATACATGCATTTTTAACATTGCGGCGGGTGCTGCTTCAAGCAGCACCCGCCGCAATGTTAAAAATACAGGATATGACCGCCAGGGTGGTGGTCACATCCTAATTCGCACGGAGGGACTGCCGCTGCCCCTGCGGACGGTCCCTCCACCTCTGGGGTGGCGGATGGACGTAGGTCCGTCCGCCATCCTAATAGGCCCCCTAGTTTGGTTTTTAGTTAATCATCAATAACTTTATTGCGGATATTACAGCCATAAAAGCACATATAAATTTGCAAAACAATAATACATGTCCCAGGACAATATACAGTAAAATCTCGTAGGAACATTGGTATATACATGTGTAGGGATGCATAAACTTCATTAATTTTAGCAAGTGAGAACTTCATCATTAATAGTAAAATTATACAAATAAAAATTGATTTTAAAAATATAATTTAAGATAAAAACTTTAAGAACAATATTAAACGCATCCTAAAATTCTTAGAGAGATCCATTGTTAGTAAGCCAGGTGACAAGGAGGTGGACCACCTTCCTCACGGAGGTAACTCCCACTAGCTTAGTGCAAAATAATTGTAACAAATTTGGGCAGTCACAATTAGCTAAATATCAATTTTCAGCAAATGCCTTCGTTTAAACCACATAGCTAGGAGAAATTTATAGATTACAACCACATAGACTGGATCAGTATCAGATTTTAAGATCCTATAAATTACACAGTAATCTCTAATACCCAAGTTTCTACACAATTGTATAACCCATTTAGACCTAGCCTGTTTATTTTCCGGCTCGAGGTACACGAATACCGGAAGATGCCGCGCATGCGCGTCAGCTCAAAAATATACTGGAAAGGCGCAATGATAATAGAAAGCGGACTCGTGTGAAGGAACGAAGGGTGAAGTGAGGAGGGAAAGTCGAAAGAACGGCGATCCATAATAAACACAACTAGGGTAGAATTATGAAGGTGCTAGGTGAAAATAAACCGGGAACCTATATAGGAAAACGGAAAAAACGTACATGAATATACGGCTTAACAGAACTACGTGCTGAGTGATAAAAGCGGCAGATAATGATAAAGGTGTTGGTTGAAAAATGTATCATTGCGCCTTTCCAGTATATTTTTGAGCTGACGCGCGTGCCTCAGGCACGTTTTCACCCGCAGTTTGAAGTTCCTGGTTTCTCCCTTGTGCGATCAGGTCACTATACACTGTCCATATCTGCCGAACACAGGTTATTTCTTGCGTCACCCCTCACCCGTGGCCAGTAATTCAATCCAGCTTGGATTCATATTTTAAACATTTTTCACCGTAATTAACCCCCACATCCCATTTGTGTATACATATGTACCAGCCTCCTGTATTAGTAGCGCCCTACATCTTCTGTTTCTTTACTATTCAGATTCCCCCTGAAGAAGTGCAACCTATGCACGAAATGCATCGGGGATCATCTAACTCACGGAGTTAAAATTATCACTACGACTCTTTGATCTATGTTTTGAATTACAACATTACCATATGAAGGAATATGGAATTTGCATGAAAAATTGAACTGTATCGTTACCATGGATAATAATAATTTTTTGAAGTAAACCCTTTGAACTACCATGACTACATACATTTATTTGAAGGAGTGTTAACTTGAATCACGCACTTTTGTGCACATCAGAGTGCCCAGGAATTGTCCTTACTAGCTGTAAGGCGTATCTTGCTCTTAACTTCAAATTAGCCTTATTAATTTGAGGGCCCCAACCCATCTTATCGTTTAGGGATAGGCCCAAATATTCAAAAATATGGACCCGCTCAAGCGGCATATCGTCCATTATTGGATGTGGGCAATTAGTAGAATTGGCATTAAAGACCATGTATTTTGTTTTGTTAATATTAACCAAGAGGTTCCTCCTTATGCAAAACTGGCTGAATTCCTTTAAAGCTTGCTGCATCCCCATTGGTGACTTAGAGAGGAGCAGGGTATCATCCGCAAACATTAATGCAGGAAATTTGCGAGATGATATCTTAGGGGGATCCAAATCCTTCACAGCAAGTAGATCTTCAATTAGACACTTTAGAAAAAGTGAAAAGAGGGTGGGCGCGAGCACACATCCCTGCCTCACCCTCTTGCCAACAGGGAAGGGGGCTGTCAAGTGGCCATTCTTGCCGTATCTTACTCTAGCGTATGTACCCTCGTGGAGGCGTTTGAGTTGGAAACAAAGGTAAGATGGAACTCCCATGGCCAGCAGGATACTCCATAGCTGGTCACGGTCAACCATATCAAACGCAGATTTCAAATCCACAAAGGTAAGATACAGACTCCCACCTTCCAGAATCACGTGCTTCCAGTATATTAACTGCAGCCTAAACAGCTGATCTACAGTTGAAATCTTGGCTCTAAAGCCAGCTTGCAACGGAGTTAATATATCGCGGTCCTCCATCCACTCCTGTAATCTTCCTAATAACATCCTCCCAAAAAGTTTCTGAGAAACATCGATAAGGCTAATTGGCCTATAGTTCGATGGTTCGATCGGGGACCCTTTTTTATAAATCAGAACAATCTCAGCACCAGCCCACGTGGCCGGTGCTGGAAGGCCATGTAAGATTGCATTAAATAGTAATAATAGATAAGGAGCCCAGACTGTCTGCTCATTTTTAAACAGATCCCCCAGGAGTCTATCCAATCCTGGGACTTTAATAGGTTGTAACTTAGCTAAAGCAGTTACAACCTCTCCCATAGTAAATGGGGGTGTATCCCATGACGATTCAAAATTAAAATTGCACTCTGGAATCTTACTAACACTTCGATCAGCAAAAGAACTTGATTTATGTTTAATGGGGCCACTATTAAAAAAAAAATCCACCAGTACCAGGATCATTTCTTGATGGATTTTTCCTAGGTCGTTATCGAAACCTGGCTTAGTTAAATTTTCTGCTACAAGGCTTGCTCTCTCTTACAGAGGTGTAATATCCACGTACAATTTTGACATTGTTTCCATCGATTGATTTATTTTAGACCAACGGGTTCGTCTCCCTCCATTAGCAACAACCAAATTGTTTTGGTGCGACTCCTCAGGGAGTCGACCTAAACCCCCCATCTGAAAATTCAACACCATAACTAGGGGGTTGTGATCACTTTCACTGCGTTCTTCGACGCAAAAATCCGCCACATTATGCCAGATCTCTACACTAGTCAAACTATAATCAACTACTGTAGCCTGTCCAAACCTCTTGAAAGTCGGGCCCCCAGGGTTATCGCCAGGGAACCGTCCGTTGCAAGCCCTTAAAGAAAAAGTCAGGGTTAACGAGGTTAGCTGAGGAACCAAAGGAGTCCAGCGCCTGATCGTGTACATGTTAGGTGCTGGAATTGACCAAATAGCGTCCTCCTCACTGGTAATGGGTTGCATAATACCATTAAGGGGTTCAAAATGGCAGTTAAAATCCCCGCAGATTAAAAAGTACATATTCCCTGCTAATGAATTAAGAAGGTTTAGCAAGCAATCTAGCGTCGGGGATGTCCCACCATACTGGACTGGCCGAGAATAAATATTAATGATGGCTAATTTACGTAGTTTATTATGTGACAGGAGGATACACGTGATATCCGGGGAGTGTGTTTCTACTCGTTTAATCTTGCATCCTAAATGGGAGGCTACCCATATGCATAGCCCCCCCGATGGTCTACCCTTTGGACCTTTCACTGCACCCTCACAGTATGCCACAAACCCTACCCTATATCGGGGGTCTACCGCCCAGGTTTCCTGGAGTTAGCAAATCTCGTGGGAGTCAATATACTCCCCCCAGTCCAATTGATCTAATTTAGACACGAGGCCTGCAATATTCCAAGTTAAAATTCTAGGGCCTCCAGGAGTCCGTTTTTACTTGTCCTACCATTTCCCTCCAATTGAGATCTATCAACCATTCCAGGGCTACAAATTCCAATGGAGGTTGGCACTGATTCCATTAAGCGGTAGTCAACTTTGCCACTGCCATGATTTATTGTGCTATTTGGCAATAGTATTCTCCAACTCCCCCACTTTTTAGCTAAACTAGGTGTTGGGTTATTATTATCCCCCACTTCATTGTTTAATCTTAAAAATTGATTTAAGCCCCCACTCATTGTTCCCCCTAAATTACCATATTCTTCAGGGGTTATGTCCTGGTGAATATCAATGGGTGTTGGTCCACCAGATCCAATACGCTAAATCTATTACTAAGGGGTACTGCTGACAGTTGCTCACTACTCTCCCCATTTGCTCTGCTGGTCATCATAACAGGCCGGCCGTTCCTACCCCTGTAACACTCATGGTGACCAAAGTTAGGCATAGAATCTGGCGGAATATAAAAGTAACTTAAATCCCTAGCCTGGATGGAAGATCGTGAATATATCTGAGAGCCCCAACAAACATGTTCCACCACCATAGGATCTTCAAAGTTAATGACAATACAATCTCCTACTATCTGTTTTGGTCTACATCCTACCCACTCTTCTCACAAATAGAATCTTAGACTGTACCTCTCCGGGAAGTGGTCTGTTGTTTTTTAACCACTGAGTTGTCTTATTTTTTAGTTAATCATAAGATTCCACTTTACAATGTTCCAATTCAGGAACACCAGTCAAAACAACAACATAAGATGAGCAATCAGGGGGTAGGTCAAGATGGTGGTGTACATTCTTTGCCTCGTTCCCAAAAGGGTTCCCCCTCAAAACTGGACCAACTTTCTGGGACCGACCCTCTAATTCCCCATGATTACTACGACTGGCACCCTGTGTCTCTAAGGCCACTATATTTCCCCCGCTCATTATTTTGCTCCTTAGCTCATTAAGGTCCGTTGATTGCACGGCCGAACCCACAGTCGATGGTACATTAATGCCAGGGCAGGCCACAGGGTCCCTTCCTCCCTCCCTCACCATCTCATTACCTTGACCACAACTCACTGTTTTGTTCTCAATACCTCCCAGAGTGGACATTATCAAATCTTCAAATTTCTGAAGCCTGTTCCGAACTAATACAAGTCTTTTTATTAGGGGCTCTAAAGACGATGTTATAAGAGCACCTATTTTTAGCCAATAAGCATCCTCAATCTGCGGCAGTCCAGTTGCAATTTCAACCGTTTTCACACCATTTACTGCAGGCAGTATTTCCTGGGGACTTCAATGATTGGAGGGTCTGCACTTGGGGTCGCTCTCGGTTTACTTAACTTAGAGATCTTAGGCTTCTTTCCCTTCTGCTGTGTCCCTCCTCGTTTCCGCTTTAAAACAACCCCTTGTTCCATGGGTTGTGTAGGCTCTTTATAGACTTCTGCAATGCATGTAACTGTGCTCTTCGATGGATTTGGCAATGCGCCGCATGGCAATAACATGGGATGTAAAGAGTCGTCATCAATGTTATTGGACAATACAACTTGCTGCAGACTTGCGCTCTGAGTCTGGGAGCCAGGAGAGGGGGCAGACTGGGAATGTCTTTCTGGTGAGCGCACATTCATTATACCCCCCAAAGATGACCGTTTAGCAAACACGGGGTCCATCGAGAGTCTGCGCTCAGTAATGGCTATCTCATGGGCAAGCACAGATGTAGCCCTCGTTATGAATTGGTTGAGAGTTCCCGCGACATAGCCAACTCCTGCTGCTTTCCTCCCTCTTCCCTCACGTGCTGCCATTTTTTAGTTCAATTTAATAGAAAAATATGATCAGATACCAATCATATATCCACTTACTGGTAAGGCAACCCGGCCGTTGATATCGAAGGCCTCAGAGGGGGAGCCCAGCCCAGCCTCTCTCAGTCTCGAGCAGGCCTAAATGGGCCCGCCCTTGGCCCGGGCTTTGCCAGGCACACGGCCGCGCGCGTCCCCGAAGCGGGGGCCGCAAGGAGTTATGAAGCACATTAGGCGTGGAGGCACAGGTGCGCTGGATTCCGGGGCTCCTGGTCCTTGGAGTTCCTGCAGCAAAGAGTATGCGAATGTCACCGGGAATGACTATCAGTAGCTTCAAGCCAGACTGCTTCTAAATCAGTCTCCTGACTGAGTGTGTCAAACACTGTTCTGATTCCAAGACTAAGGTAGTGATTTAAAGATGAATGGCCAGACTGTGAATTTGCCAGTGTGGTAGGGAAAATACTTTTCCTACACTACCGGAGGACAGCCAACACCATTGGAAGGTGTACTTCCACAGTGGTGGATGTTTCCCATAAAGAAGCTGTAGCCAAGATGGTGTGAACCATCCTAGAGAAGAAAAGTGTTTCAGCAATCCCATCAAGCATAGAAGCCATGGCGAAATTGCAACCAAAATGAAGACTGACAATGTGCACCCAAAGAAGGTGTGCATTACCAGTGCACACATTATATTTGTTTTCCTTAAATGATGCAGTTTTCTTTCAGCATGTATGAGACACTTGAATTTATACAACCTCTTATTGTGAGTAAAGGTTTTTGAAACTTATCTAAACTCTCAACATAGATTGAATTTAAATGATTAATACAATTTCGGTTTATGATGCCTGTTTTGCTCTTTGGCTCATTATACGATATTCAAAGATCGATCACTGGAGGAGAGGAAGTTACATCGTGGAAACAGGGCCTTATCCTGCAAGTAGTGGTAAATAGATAAATAGACCTTATTATTTAAGATTAATATTGGGGCCCAGTCCGGGCTATCACTGTCACTGTCAAGGTAAATAAGTGTAGTGATGTATAGATTTACCATTCTTAATTCCACATCTCCTTACTTACTTACTTTAATGATATTGTAGTACAACACCATCACTTTCATTCAGTATATTGTTTTTTCATCTTTTCACAGAATGTCAGCAGTGTTTTTGAACATCGGCAATTTCTCTCTGTTGTCTGGTATATATTGCTCCTTTCCTCATACACCAGGCTGTGGATGAGCTCTTTACAATCAGGTTTCATCAGCTACTGTTTTGATAGAGCATGCAGGGACCTACTAGCTAAGTTTATCATACTCACCTTTGGCCCATACAACATTCACACATTGAACTAGTAGTCCTGACTAATCATTTACTAATTCAGTCACCCTATTAATTTGCCCGGCGGTTCCATTTAGGACCTATAGCTGTGTATCATGACTTACCAATCCTTGTCACCTTACTATAAATCCTGTGGATCAGACAGTTAGCATAAACAGATAGTATTTAAACACATTTACATTTTCTATAATAACCACAGACTCAGGGAAAGTTTTAAAACCTTTATCTATGAAAGATTTTTTGAGTCAAATGAATAAAGGCCACAATCTCGTGACAATACATTTTAGAAACAAGAATATAACCAGTAGGACATAAAGTTTATAAGAAATCACAGTAACACCTTTAGACATTGGTACCTGGAAAGGGTGTGAAAGGGAAATAGCACAAGGACATACCACATGGATTATATTTACCTTGAATGGTGCAATGACCAATCCTGGCCACGGGCTGGGACAAAATAGGACCAGGCTCCCGACTAATCAGGTGCCCACGGGACAAGACAGGTGCAGATCAGGACAGGTGACCTCAGCTAAGTGCAACGCCAGCGTCACACCCCTCTCCCTAGGAAAAGCCAATTAGTACCCCGACTGGGTAATCGATTCTTCTGACAGAGTGCTCCGCCAGCACCTCTTTTCTCGATCGCCTATTGAGTGTGTTGAGTCAGTGGCAAGTCAGCTATTCGGACAAGTCGGATAATTTCTCTATCTAAACTTACCTTAGTTATACTATTTTGTGGGTAGTGTACCACCCCTAAATGTTGCAAATCTATGTGTTCCCCTTCAGTGATTGGTTGGAAAGAGGAGGAGAGGTCATCACACCATACTAAGATGATTTAATTTCAGTTCGATTCATATTGATTGAATCTCCACCCACATCCAATGACTTTATTCCGCTCAACAATATTGGCATACAAATCATATACATTGTATTTATTTGAGTCTTCTTTCTTCCTCTTCAGAGGTCAGTAGAGCTGGTTCCCAGGAACATCATGGGTAAGATGCTTCTTGGCAGGGTTTCAATGTCAATGCTTCAGCAATTTCAGAGTCAGAGGGCGCAATGAGCGGCATCATCCAAGATGGAGGATGAGACAATGGTCAGGCCCAAAGTACGAACTAGTAGCAAAGTCAAAAAGAAACATATTAGAATGTAAAAATAAATGAATGCACTCTATACCACCATATCTCTACTGTAACCCCATTACTTTATTTCAACTTGTGCGTTAATAGTTAAGCAGAACAAACAATGTTTAGTACTAGCAGCAGCATAAGTATTAGCATGTGAAACATAGAGCAGCCATCTTTATTTCTTGTGCGCAGAAGCAAAGATTTCCCACCAAAGCAGAGAGAACGTCATACCATGTGAGTGTGGTAGACGAATGCGCAGTGAAATTCCAAAGTTGCGGCGCCCATTTTCAGACACTCAAGTTAATATTAGTAAAAGCACATAGGCACGCTTCCCCTAGATACTAGAAATATCGTGTTTGTGCAAATATTAGTAAACAAAACATATTGGTTCATATATTACAAGTTAATTTCAGAGGGTTGAGTCCAAGCAAGTTTCGGTATATGTGAAACCTTGCTCCATCAATCCCCTCTTTGATTATATTTTATATCATCACAAATTAAGGAACCAGATGCCAACTTCAACACTCTCCCAATTTAATCTCTTCAATTACTTGGGGAGTTTTCTTTTTACCATTATTCTGATAAACTTTCATTCTCTTATATATCTCCCCCTCTAATTCTTCCATCTGAATCTCGTCAAATTTTCTTTTCTTGGTTTTCTCAATTATAGTGTACTTTTTTCTATTTCTGCAGCATTTGTGCCAAATCATTATCACTAATATTATTAGTGATATTCCCATTATTGGCATCAGTACTTTACCTACAATACTTCTACCTACATTAGATATCCATGTACCCATAGAGGAGAGACCATCAGTTAGTCTCTTCCATGCACTATCAACTTCCAGTGGTTTCAGTTCTTTCTCCAAATGATTAATGTTCCTTACATACCTTCCAATTTCAATACATTTATCTGGTATGTAAGTGCAACAATGTTGCGCTTTCAACTTTCTACAGACTCCGCCCTCTTTTGCTAATAATATATCAAGAGCAAGTCGATTTTGTAAAACCATTGATCTGATCTCAACCAATTCGGTATTGATCAATAAAAATCCTCCAGCGGTGTCAGTCGATAAACGATCTACCACTGTAGATAATTTGCTAATTCTTTGTGTATTCAGAACCACTCCCACTGAAGGTATCAATGCACTAAATATATCACCTACAATTTCTGCAAAACAAGCTCTTTTATAACGTGTTAGTTCATTTTCGTGTTCATTGCTTCCAGTGATTCTTTTAACATGGTATACCTTTGGGAATACTATTCCGAAATAGCAACTCCCATACCAATGATCAGGTAGCTTAAAATAAGCTTTGTTTCCACAAATATAATAAACTCCAGGAAATACTGGATCAGTTCCCCTTTTTAGTCCCCAACCCCCAATTATGAGGAAATTGTGTTCACATTCACTGGAACCGATGAATACATTGTTATACTCAGTTTTCTTTCTATGGAGACACATTTTCCCCATCTTTTCAAAGTAGAAAGACATAGCGGCATGAGGTTTGCCAGTTGCCATAAATTCTTCCCTTTCAGCCCATTTGGGTATTTGGGGTTTCGTTTCAGTGGTTTTCTATGGAAATCCTGCCTCCTCTTCTCTACTAAGTTTAAAAATACCTTTTCTTTTCATGTAAATTACAGGTTAGATTGTCTTTGTGTGCATTAGCTATATCTATTTCTTTCATGGTTAGGAAAAATTCACAAAAGAATTGGGCATCTTTAGCACTAAGGACAGGATTCATTCTTCTACGTATAGGAATTTCAGGAAAAATAACATCTATGTTACGATAATAATATTGTCATCTTCCAGTTTTATAAAACAGGCTGGTTAATATGCTACAGGAAATGCCATAGGTCAGGGGTAAATGACGGGAGGTAACACCTTCAGCTACAGAAGTAGGTAATTTCATACAGACATAACAATCACTAATCTGCATAGTCTCTACATAATGTACTAATAGGCTAGCAAATACATTATTTCAGTTTTGTTTCTATTTCTAAAGTGATGTAATTCTATCTCATCTGGTGCTTCTAAGTCTACTCTATCTTGTTTGTGGTGCGCTATCTTTCCATGTTTACTAGTGTCATTCTGCTTAACAGCCATCAAGTTTGGTATTGCTATTGTTAGTCCTAGCCATACTATAAAAACTATAAATACACTACATATGCATATTCTACAGCATGTCTTTATACAACTTCTTTTCGATTTTTCAGTTACTCTTTTATCTGCCATTTTAACTAAGGAAGTTTAACCCCTCTTTGAGACTTTACACAGAATTCACCTGTGATTTATCTCAAGTTGCCCTCACTTCTTCAGTATCTTGATCAGCAATCAATGCTTCATCAATGTAATCACTGATTTCTAGATTTTCAAAATCTTCAAGGATGATATACGTTCATTCGGGGCCTTCGAATTTATTATTCAGCTTTTTCAGGCGTGGACTTCTCCTTCCTTGATTACTTGTAGACAGTTCAGTTTGACAGGTCACTTCGTCCACTTGTTCTGGCTCTTCAGCAATTGTAACTAGGCGATATTTCAGTCTTTTAAAAAAAACAGGCCATTTATCGTCTTTTCTGAGTCTCTTAGCTGGCACTGTGCTTTCTGATTCTTCAAATGTCCTTTTGTTTAAGTTGTGGAGCAACTTGATTTTCGTTAACTCTAGGTTTCCTCTCTAACTCACCTTGTCTAGGGCTTATTATTGTTGACTGTTCCGCCTGGATGGATTCTTCTAGTCTAATCTGACCTGATTCAGGATATGACTTTGTTGGGCCTGGAGTTTTTTCATCGTCCTGAACCTGTTTTACTAATCCTGTCTGGTCCAGCACAGGTCTTGCAGATTCTTGATTTTCTTCCGCCTGTGCTTTTTGACTAGTACCGATCTGTCCCTCCTCAGACAATGGAGTTCTGGTAAGTCTTTTGTTGGTCTGAGTATATTGCTCTTTCCTTATCTGGTCCTCTTCACGATTCCCATTGGCTTTGATTTCTGTAATCTGAGGGCGTTCTTCTATGCCTATCTCGTCCTCACTATCGGTCTGACTATCTAAGTATGTTTGGCTTCTTGTTCTCACTCTGATTTCAGGTATATCAACCACTGGGATCCATTTGTCCTGACTGGTGCTCGGTTGCTCTTCGTCAACTACTTCAGGATCAACTTCTTGAGACCCTTCAGCTGCACAGCCTTCAGCCTCAACTTTGTCAAGTTCTGGTATCCGTTTGGTGTGACTTGCTTGGATTCAGTTTGGGATTCCCTTGTATTTTGCAGCTGTGGTGGTGACCAATATCACCTGTTCTGGCTTTCCCCACCTTGGTGCTAGGCAAGATTCTCGAGTGTGATTCTTTATCACTACCCAATCTCCAGGGTTCAAATCATGTGCTGGAGTTAAATGTCTGGCTTCTGCGTCTTCCCCAACCTTGTGAGAGATAGAACGCACATGGACAGCCAACTCTTTGCAGTACTCCAAAACGAAATCATCAGATATAGTTAACAGCTGATGTCCTGGAACACATGCTTGCCTCATTGCCCTTCCCATGAGTATCTCATGAGGACTCAAGCCTGTTTTCCTGTCTGGAATGCTTATGAGTCCCATCAGGACAAGAGGTAAAGCATCAGGCCATTCTAATTGGGAAGACTCACACATCTTTGCCAATCTTGTTTTAACTGTGCCATTTAATTGTTCTACCACTCCAGAAGCCTCTGGACTGTATGCACAGTGCAGCTTTTGCTCAATTTTGAATGCTTCACAGATCTGGCCAATTATTTCATTATTAAAGTGCGTTCCTCGGTCTGACTTGATCGTTACTGGAAAACCGAACCTTGGGATGAGTTCCCTCAGGAAAAGTTTGGCTACAGTTATGCTATCGTTCCTGCGGTAGGGTATGCTTCCACCCATTTAGAAAACAGGCAGACAATGACCAAGATATATTTTAATCCTCGACAAGCAGGTAACTGAATGAAATCAATTTGGAGTCTAATAAAGGGGTCTTCTGCTTTCCCAATTTTCCCAGGGCACACTACAGTTTTATTACCAGGGTTCAATCGTTGACATGTAAGGCATCTCTGGCAAAGACTCTCTGCTATGTTCCTGAACTTTGCATTGAACCAGTCCCTTCTAAACAACCTCACCATTGCATCTCTCCCTATGTGTGTGTCCCCATCGTACATTCTAGCAATTGGTGCAAGCATACAGTCAGGTAACACTGGTCGCCCATCTAGGTTTATAGTAATTTTATTCTTGGCACAATGTTGAGCCACTTGGTCGGCATAATGATTACCGGCTGTCTCTCGGTCAGTGCCAGATTGGTGAGCAGCACATTTGACCACGGCCAATTCTTTAGGTAATTTAATCGCTTCAAGTAATTCTTTCACATATTGTCCATTTTTTATAGGAGTTCCTGAAGAAGTCATGAACTCCCTTTGCATCCAGAGCTGGCCAAAGTCGTGCACAACCCCGTAACTATACCGGCTATCAGTGTAAATGGTTACTCGCCAATTTTTCCCAATTTTGCACGCTTTAATTAAAGCAATCAATTTGGCTACTTGAGCAGACTTGACTCCTGGTAAATAGGATGCTTTGACTATATTCGATAGTGTGCATACAGCAAAATCAGCGCTAAATCCCCCTTCCTCATGGCGCATACTCGAGCCATCTACAAATAACTCATGTTCTGGGTCTTTTAAAGGCTCTTCCTGTATGTCTGCGCGAGGTTTAGTACTGAATTCAGTTAAGTCGATACAGTCATGTTCGACTTCCTGTCTCACTTCCTCAATGTGAGAATTGTGCAATAAGGTTGCTGGATTTAGAATAGTGCATCTCACTATTGTTAC
Source organism: Lissotriton helveticus (assembly GCF_964261635.1). Lineage (NCBI taxonomy): Eukaryota > Metazoa > Chordata > Amphibia > Caudata > Salamandridae > Lissotriton > Lissotriton helveticus. The sequence continues at coordinate 639,258,313 of NC_136071.1, read as the reverse complement.
ATTTTCTGAACCAAGGATAATTATTTTATACTTAGTCATTCGACTAGGTGTTAGGTGCTGAGTACGAGTTCTGGTTAACAGAATCACAACTGAATATGGAACATACACTGTTACAGGATGTCCCATGACAATGGATTCACTTTGCTCAAGTCTCATGCAAGTTGCAGCTATTGCTTTCAGACAACCTGGCAGTGCAGATGCCACTGGGTCCAATGTTGCAGAAAAATATGCTACACGTCGTTGCATCAACCCATGGGTCTCGTTCAAGACTGAAAGTGCACAATTGTCTCTTGTGTCACAAAATAATGTAAATTCTTTTGAAAAGTCAGGCATCCCTAATGCCGGAGCTTCACAGAGACTGTTACGCAATTTTAGAAAAGCAGTCATGCTTTCATCTTCCCACTCAACTGGACCTTTTGCTCGTTTCTTTGTCATTTGAATCAGTGGTTTTGCAAGCACTGCAAATCCCACAATCCACTGCCTGCAGTAACCTACAGCTCCGAGAAACATTCTGATTTCTTTCTGAGTTTGGGGTAATTTCATGTTTTGAATTATTTAGATTCTTTCGTATGTCACTCTCATCCCCGTCTTTTTCAACCGGTGACCCTGCAGATTTTGGTAATATTGGCTCATGTCCTGGTTTTTTGAGAGACTAAACTTAAAACGATTGAGACACTTTTTTATGTTTTCCATATGAGTAAGCAATTTAATTAACAGGGGGAATACTCACCGGAGTGGAGGGGTGAGGCGAGGAAGTCCTCCAGTGTCACAACCAGCGGAGGGGTGAGGCGAGGAAGCCCTCCAGTGTTGCCGCCACCGCCAGGAGTCACAACCAGTTGAGGATTGCGCCGCCGCCCCGGGACTACAACACCCGGCGCTGCCTTGTCACGCAACGTGAGCGCCAGGAAGCGCCTTTAACCTGCGCTCAGCCCCGCTTCGCGGGACGCGAGCGGGACGCCGAGCGAAGCCCGGGCAAAGGGCGGGCCCTCTGTGGCCCTCAGAGGCCAGAGGAGGCTGTGCTGGGCCACGGACCTTGGCGCTGACCTTAAGGATCTATGACTTAAGTGAGTCCCATGTATTTGTTATCTGAGTGAAGTGCCTGTGAACATTTGTATTTGTATCCTGATTAGCCTTGTGGAATATAGGCAAGTCTGGACTATGTCTATGGTCAAGACAAACAAAACTGCACCTGGTCTTGGAACCATGGATAATTACTTGTTAAAAAAGGTGACCCAAATTAACACCGAGCGTAGGGCTTCATTGGGTTGAGGGAATCATCTTGATGTACATGAAGAGTCGTCTTTCCCAATGGCTGTTCTGGCTGTAACTGATAATTTGGATCAGGGCAATGGGGGTATTACAATCATAACGGCCGAAGCACAGCTTCACGTTGAACCAAATGAAGACCGACCTGATTTAACTAACGATACAGTAGAAGAGTTACCACCCTCCCCTAGGCCAGTCAGATCATGCAGAAAGCCACAAACCAAACGTGGGGGAAAGAACAGTAAAAGAAGAGTAGAAAAAGGCAACACAGCCCCAAATAGTGTCGCAGATATAACTGATCTCAGGAAGGAAAAAGTGTGGATGGTATAAATATAAATATAAATTCGGAGCAATTTGCCCTTCTAATCCATACGATGGAAGTCAAGATAGAGGAAAAAATTGCAGAGCTGATGAAACCCCTGATTTCCAAATTAGATACCGTGGCCTTAGAAGTTGAGAGACTGGGTGGGCTGTTGGCAACACACTTGGCCTCAGCCGCTGCAGGAAGATCAATAGCGGTGGATAACAGACCAGCTGCTGAGGGGCAAGGAGCTGGCAGAGTGAACTCACAGCAAACTAGCCAGCGATCATCTGTAATCGAGCCATCCCCACTTAAGTCTATCCCTCCAATTACCCAGAATATAAAGGCCTCGGTAGACCCAGAGGGAACGCCAGCTCCTATGTATGCAAAGAAAAGCCGCCATGGTAATCTTCCTCCTGATTGCGCACCATATGTGGTTGTTCTTACAAATGTTCCCCCCACTGAGTGTCATTTTCTTCAGTCCCATGAGGAATCTCATGATTCACTAAAAAATAGAACAGTATCATGGTTGAACAAAAACTGTGGGTTCCCAGTTACATTTGCTGATCAAGTTCTGTCAACAAGGAGGGTGAACTGGATTGGAACATCCAGAAAGACAATAAATGGAGACTGCATTATCATTAACTTCAAACATCCCCAACATGTTGCCACGGTCCTACTAAGAGCGGCTTCTCTAGTTTACACTGTGCACAGTATATGTGTACGCCCTCTTGGTTATTTTTATACCCACTTGATTAAAGCCCCACTGAATTCTGGGTCTTTTAGACCATTTACTCCTAATCAGCCACCGACCCCGAATGGAGCATACCTGTACAATGTTGGTAATCAGTGTGGGAATGGGTTCAATATTGTAACACAGAATAGATATGACACACTTTCAGGTTTAGAGTCATGTGATTGACGTGAGGAATCTGTGGGTCAGGGAAATGATAGTTTGGATGAAGTGGGATGTACAGAGATAACCCGTGCAAAAACGAGGCAGAATAATGTTATCTCATGGAACATTGCGGGCCTGGGTACCAAGATGAAGGATTGTAACTGGATCAGGTACATTAAGCAGTATCAAATCATATGCCTGCAGGAGACTTGGTCTATTGAATGCAATCACTTTCTCGAAGGGTACAAGGCTTTTTATGTCCCTGCAAAAGCAACCATTAGGGGCAGACCCAAGGGGGGAATGGTCACGTTTATTTCTGTTGCATTATCTAGCAAAGTACGTAGAGTCTCAACTTGCAATACTGGTATAATTGGTCTAGTTTTATCGGGGGATAACTGTATGGCCGGTGTGGTAAATTTTTATAATGCTATTAATTCTTGTTCAGCTCCTAGTCAGATAGTAGCACTGAATGCTTTTATTAGCAGTTCAATGAAGGACTGCTTGTATAATCTCTTGATCATGGGGGATTTTAACGTTCATCCCTGTGGGGACCCCCTCTTTAAATGTATTACGGACCTTCATTGTGCACAGTCCGAGGGATTTCACCTTGAACACACAATCGAGGGGGAACATCTAAATGATATGCTTAATGATCTGGACTTAACGGCGATAATGGCTCTGATGGACCCTACTATGCTTTTTGAGACACCGACCTTTAAGGGTCACGGGAGGGGAACCTTCATTGATTATGTATTTTTAACATCATCAATGCAGTCCTTTGCGGACTCCTTCATTATTGAGGACAGTGAATTTAGCGACCACAATCCACTCACTGTACATATGAGGGGCCCATGGTCAGCTAAAGAAGGGCTGAATCACACTTCAGGTAGGGTGACCAGGACAGACGGGAGACGGCGATTAAGATGGTCCAAGATCACTCCAGAGCTGCTGTACAAAGAGATTAAAGTTGCTTGTGCAGACGAGCTCATGGTCTGTATGCAAGAAGGCGCACAGCCAAATAATATCCTTAGTGCTTTCCAAACTCTAACGGTCAAGGTTTCAAAGCTGTTGTCAGTTCCTGTTAAGAAGATGGAGATCAAGGGACCTAAATGGTTTAATCATGAATGCTCAAAAGCAGCCAGAAATTTAAGATTAGCACTGGCTACTAAACCAAGAATAAAGGCAAATGTACAGCTATGCTGGAAGAACTATAAAACTATTATCACCAGACACAAGGAATCGCTTAGGAAAGAGGCTTGGAGCGAGATTCTTGATCCCACTACTCTGCAATGTAGCACCAGATTTTGGGCAGTGATGAGGAAACCTTTCTTGGCCCAGGAGCAGGGTGATGGATTAGAATGTCACATATCTAAGGAAGACTGGGAAGAACATTTTAAGAAATGGTATTGTTGTTCGTTGGATGTGTCTCATAATACTGCCCCTTCAGTCAGTGGTGGTGAAATGACTAGTTTTAATAGAGGTGAGGTTATCAAGGGCATTGTTGGACTAACAGCCGGGAAAGCCCCAGGGCCTGATGGGATCCCGCCTGACTTATTTAAGTCCGAGCCCAACTTCTGGGCACCTATACTAGAATCTGTTTTTAATGCTGCTGTGAAAGATGGTTGTCCGCAATCATGGGGTGTTTCTACAATTGTCCCGGTCTTTAAGAAGGGGGACAAAGGTAGCCCACATTGTTACAGACCCATTTCACTAATAGACTCCATGGTTAAAATTGTAGGAAGAATGGTATTGCAGAGACTATCTGAATGGGCAGAGGAAAAAAATATTATGTCCATTTCTCAGTATGGATTCTGTAGTGGTCGTTCTACAATAACCCAGTGCCTGAATTTTTTTTTTTTTTAAACTAAGCAAATACACTGTAGTGAAAAGGGGCACCATCCATCTCACCTTCATGGATTTGTCCTCAGCTTTCGACTGTGTTAACAGGGGAAAGCTGTGGCAGTTCATGAGGGAGAAGGGGGTGGATGGTGGTCTGGGGGGTTTCTTGGCTGATTTGCATAACAACACCAGAGCTAATGTGAGATACTCCCAAGACCTGCGTGTAACGAATAATTTTAACATTGGAAGGTTTGTTCGCCAAGGATGCATCTTGGTGTCCTTCCTTTTTAATTTTTATATCAATGAACTAGATAACGTGCTTCAGAATGTTCCGGCAGATTGCCCTAGAGTAGGAAGGCGGGGAATTCCGATTCTTCTGTACGCAGATGATGCGGTTTTAATTTCGAGAACTGAGAAGGGACTCCAATCTCTCCTAAACGCTTTTAATTTGTTCATGACAGATAGAGATCTTTTGGTTAATAACTCAAAATCATTTGTCATGCAAGTAGGCCAGCCACCAAGAAGAACTTTTACATTTAAAATTGATGAAGCTGTAATCCCTTTAACAAAGACGTTCTCTTACCTTGAGGTTCTTTTTGATACTAAACTCAATTGGGCCCCTCACCTTGCAAAAAAGAAAGGAGAACTTGTGAGGGTTAATGCTTCCATTTTTAATTTTGCTGCAAAATTGGGGAAAAAAACTATTTGTGCCATGTTGAAATTGTATAATGCAAAGTCAGTGGTAACTGACATTTATGGGAGTGAAATCTGGGGGTATGTTGGTGGTGAGCACTTGCAGATTGCTGAAAATAGTTTTTTGAAGCGTCTCCTGTGTGTCCCGGTAGGCACCCCCAATTTTGCTGTACATGAAGAGTTAGGGACTCAATATCTAAGTGACTTGTTTTCTCTACGTCCCTTGATTTGCTGGCTAAAAATGTGGTTGAACCAGGATATACCACTAACGCATCTGATTGTGAAGGATTTTCTGAGTCAGGATAAGGCAATGTGTACCCCTTGGTTGAAATATTTGAAATCCAACTTTGCTAGGCTTGGTCGCCCAGATCTGTTTGAATACCCAAGCCAAATTGTAAAAGGGGATCTGGCGCTCATTAAACGGGCCTTACTTCTGGACAGGAGGATCCAGAGAGTGGATGTGGAGCTTCAGAAACAAAGCGTGAGGAAATTTGCCATGCTGAAAACTTGTGAAACCATAGAACCGTACCTGGCTGGCTCATGGACCTCCCATGAAAAATGTCTCCTAACGAGGTTCAGGTTAAATCTCTTCCATCCTCTGCTGATCAGACCGAAAACAGACATTTTTATCAAATTGGCAGCACCCTGCGGCTGCGACGGAAAGTCTCTGCAGGATATGCTGCATTTTATATTTTTATGTAAGTTTTATGAATTCCCACGCAAGCGCTATCTGGTAATACTTTTAAAAAAACTTAATTTTATACAAATCAGACCGGCGTTAATGTATTTACAACTTTTGTATAGTGACAGTATCCTCCAAATTAAGGAATTTTTAAAACTGACTGTTAAACTGAGAAATTGTTTGGACCAGTAATGACTCACTGTGAATTTTGTATCATTTTATATCTTCATTTTCTGTCTTGATCCTATTTTGTGGAAGAAAGTATATTTTTTTTCACTTTTGGCACTTTACATGATATGTGTTTACATCTATTTGTGAGATAAGAATTTTATATTGTATGTGTACTTTTATGGTTTGCAAAATAACCGAAATAAAGTTTTTATTTATTTTATTGGATGTCACTCTCTTGACCCATTTTTCTATCTCGTGTCCCAGATACTTTACTGAGGTTGTACAGTATTGCAATTTTTCTGGAGATACTTTATGTCCACCTTTTGCTAGATGGTTCAGCAATGCAATAGAATCGATTACACAGTCATTTCGAGTTCCTGATGCCAATAATAGGTCATCAATATACTGCACCAGGACAGATTTTCTGGGCAGTACCAGTGATTCAAGGCACTTTTTCAGAATCTGATTAAAGATGGATGGACTTTCCGTGTACCCCTGAGGGACACGATTCCAAATGTAAACATGGTCGTCAAATTTGAACGAGAATAAAAATTTGCTATCTGGATGTAGCGGGATGGAAAAGAAAGCATGGCATAAATCAAGTACAGTGAACCTTCCTGCTCCCCGGGGCATTTGATACAGAATCACAGCTGGATTTGGTACTAATGGGCAACATGGGACGACAATTGTATTAACCTTTTGGAAGGTCTTGCACTACTCTATACTTTTCATTTGGTTTCTTTATGCCAATTATGGGTGAATTACAAGGACTGCTCATTATTTCTTCCAGAATACCTTGTTCAACCAAACGCCCTATTTCTTGTGCAACTCCTGCTTTTATTTCGGGACTCATTTTGTACTGTCGAATATTTGGGTAAACTTCACCTTCTTTCACTGTCACTTTTATGGGATCAACATCTGCCATTAGGCCTACCTCTTTCCCAGTAACATATCACACATCAGGATTCACAAAAGTCTTTAGTTCTTCTGGTAAATCCTCTAGAGTCATCTTTTTAACCTCTGCTTCTTGTCTGGCTAGCATAATTTTATACACTCCATCTTCATATGGAGTCTGAATTTCAACACCATTTGGTGTACAAAAGAGTGGGCAGTTCATTTTGCATAGTAGGTCCCTCCCCAGTAAGTTTACAGGACTAGAATCCCACACTACGAATTTGTGCATTTCTCAGAAATTGCCAATACAAACTTCCATAGGTTCTGTGTCAGAGGTCCTAATTTATTTATTAGAAACGCCCACTACTTGGATCGCTTCTCCCGAGAGGGGTAGGTTTGGGATGTCTGCTGTTCTCACAGTAGAACGGGTAGCACCAGTGTCCAACAAAAAGGTAACATCATTTCCCTCCACTTTCCCTTCAATGTAAGGACCTGACTGATCTACCGGTAAGGATGCACCCTCTTCCCCTCCTCTCAGGCACCGTCATTCTTCATCAAATTAAAAAAATATGTCCTGCAAAAGAAACTGTGAGGTTCCCGTATTTTTCTTACCACTTCCCTCCCGAAATCCGGTGTCCACACTGTATTTTAGTTGACTCACAAAATCTGGCATAGGGGCTTGAGGCAATTGATTCTGTATTACCTGTTGCGGCTGTCTCATTGATACCTCATTCTGCGTCTGTGGATTTAAATTTTGAGTTTGGACATTATTATTTATTCTGTATTAATTTACACTTGTTTCTCCAATGCCCTAATTTTCCGCACCCATGATAAGGAAACTTTTTCTTTGCCTCTTCTTTACTCATTTTCCCTCTGGGTTTGCCTCCACTTCCTTCACCTTGGCCTTCTCCTCTTCTCTGATTATTTGCTTGCTCACTTAATTGAAGTTCCTGTTGCTCTGCCATCTCTACCTGAGCCCACATTACTTTTTCTTCTAATTTCTTTAGTTTATTATCAATTTCATCCTCACAGTATTTTGCATACTTGAGAATTTCGTCGACAGGCTTTGCTTGCCAACACAGTTTATGTTCTTTAATCGTTTGGGAGATTTCAGGTTTTAGTCCAGACACAAAATGATAAATAAATTGTGTCATGTCCTTATTATCAATGTTTTCTAAACCACAGAACTGTTTAAATACCTGCAAGAGGCGGTTTTAATATGCATGTACAGATTCATCTTTATTTTGGGTAGTTCTGTCTATTTTAGTCCAATCAGTTTATTTTAGAGGAATTTTTCCCTTTAAGTAAGTTATCACCTGATTGTATTTTTTCATCACCTCCCCTGAAGGGGCTCCTGTCTATTGGTCTCTAGGGTATTCATCACTAGGCCAGTCTACGGTGATTTTGCACTCAGACAACAAATCAGCTGGAACAACGATGTCAAATAAACCATCTAAATCTTTCAACAATACTTTTGATACTTTCACAAACCTTTCAACTTGTCGGTACCATTCAACAGGTTTTTCTCTAAGCTTTGGGAAACCATTAGTAAATGATTAAATATCTTGTCGGGACCATGGGACATGTACATAACCTCCTCCTGGCACTTCTCTCATTGGATACAACCTTTCGACCATTTCTGCTTCTTTTATTAAATACTCAGAAGACTTTTTATTTGCCTGTGCCTCTTCTTTTTTCTTTGTCCATCTAACTTTCCATTTGTCTAAATCTCCCCATTTTTGCAACAACAACAATTCCATTATCTGCAATTTACGACCTGACACATTCATGTTTTCCAAATCTTTGTCAGAAAATGCAGCTCTATACGGTTTCTGCAATACCTTTGATTTGCCAATGCCAATTCCCATTTCCAAAGCCAAATTCATTAACTTCTCATGATATATTTTTGTATTTCGAGTAACACTTCTGCATATAAACAATAATTTGTCTTCATCAAATGTGTTCAGTCGGTCCAATCCCACATTTCCTGCTACCATTTCCTCTAATTCCACCCTCAATTTGAATATATCCAATACCTTTGACTGTGATTTAGGCTTTTCTATGTTTCGAGTCCATCTATCTAATTTTTCTGGGCTTACTACAGTTGCATGCCTTGTTCCTGAGGATGTCTCAATCTGTACTTCTTTTGAACATGGGGGTGTAATTTTTCTGATTGAATCACCTACGGGTTCTCGTATAGGTAAATCATTAAGGAAATTACCGACTCACATTCACTTGCTCGATCATCAACTAGTTTGCTTATCTCCATATAAAGGAACTACGGGACCTATAGTTACAGGTATTGTCAGAGCTTCAGAACTTGTATTTATTGGGAGATTTTATGGATTCATTCACTACACTGTTTATTTAAAGCTTCCTTTTCTCTCACTTGAGGTACCTTTTCTAATGAGGTTTCATGTATAACCTGCGGAACTAAAGTTGGTTGTAAGAACGGAGCACTAGAAGTAACTCTATGAGTTTCTTTTTGGTACGGTGGCAGATTTTTCATTAACAAGTCATCTAAATAAGCATCATCTGAATCACCACTAGTCATTAAACTTCTCAGATTCCCTGTACTTTTACTTCCTGACGGTTCTTCTGTGGTAAAAACAGGATATAATCCTTCCAATAGCATGGACTGTCTCCACTTTTTAATTTGCTTATCTCTTGTCTCTTTTGGAAACCTTGGCTAAAACTTACTCCAATTTCTGTCACTTCGGGACCTGTCTCGTTCCAATGCCTCTGTCTCCCACTCTACTAGAGCTTCATATTGCGTTAATCTTGGTCTGGGATCTAATTTATTCATACGATTTCTTAAATTCTACCATTAAAGGTACCATATTCTGGAAATGCCGAAATCCTGTCTTCTTTAGTGTACTCTATCCAGTTCTCTAACCACACACATGTGTGATAGCCCCTTTCCACCATCATGCATGATGCTGGCGTATTAGGTGGTGAAATAATAATCCCTTCTCTGGTTTTAATAACTTTGTCTTTCTTTAAATTATTCTTTATTCTTTTGAAAAGCGACATCGTTCTCTTTTCTCCGTACATGATATAAGGTCTTCCTCTAATTCGTTGCTCTCACAAATCCTAAATATTTTCAGACAGGACGGTTTCCTATAAATTCTGGATCTAAATGCCGCATATACTACTATTTAATTTTGTACGAAATGTCTATAAATTCTACTAATTCAGCTTGTTTACTTTGCAAACATATTTCTCGAATACGCGTCTCTCAATTTAAATGACCAATGAGACTTGAACTTACAAGCAGCGTTAACCAATGATTGCGCGGTGTTTCTGTGACGTGAATCTCACTCTCTGCACTCACCTCTCCTTTACAACTTTCTCACGGCTACACACCCGCTGATTCTACCAATCCCAGCGCAGCTCTCTATGACGTCAGTGCAACCGCGACTGACTCCCTCCTTTGCAAGGTAATACGACAATTCAATTTCTTTCAAAATTCAATTATACATTTCATTAATTAACAACATGAAAACATTTGCACATAAAATCAATAAACAATCAATAATCAATGATCAAATAGTCAATACACAACTAACTACCTATTTTTAACTAATCCTTAACCATAATACTGCTACCAAGAAAAGTATACTGATATAGTGCGCAGGGACCTACTAGCTCAGTTTAACATGCTCACCTTTGGCCCATACAACATTCACACATTGAACTAGTAGTCCTGCCTAATCAATTACTAATTCAGTCACCCTATCAGTTTGCCCAGAGGTTCGATTTAGGACCTGTAGCTGTGTACCATGACTTACCAATCCTTGTTACCTTACTATAAATCCTGTGGATCAGAGAGTTAGCATAAACAGATAGTATTTTAACACATTTACGTTTTCTATAATAACCACAGACTCGGGGAAAGTTTTAAAACCTTTATCTGTGAAAGATTTTCTGAGTCAAATTAATAAAGGCCACAATCTTGTGACCATAAATTTTACAAACAAGAATATAACCAGTAGGACATAAAGTTTGTAAGAAATCACAGTAACACCTTTAGACATTGGTACGTGGGAAGGGTGAGAAAGGGAAATAGCGACATGCCACACGGATTATATTTACCTAGAATGGTGCAATGACCAATCCTGGCAATGGGCTGGGACAAAACAGGACCTGGCTTCTGACTAATCAGGTGCCCATGGGACAAGACAGGTGCAGATCAGGACAAGTGACCTCAGCTTAGTGCAACGCCCGCGTCACACCTCTATCTCTAGGAAAAGCCAATTAGTACCCCGACTGGGTAATCGATTCTTCTGACAGAGTGCTCTGCCAGCACCTCTGTTCTCGATCGCCTATTGAGTGCGTTGGGTCTGTGACAGGTCAGCTATTCGGACAAGTCGGACAATTTCTCTGTCTAAACCTACCTTAGTTATACTATTTTGCAGGCAGTGTACCACCCCTAAATGTTGTACATCTATGTGTTCTCTTTCAGTGATTGGTTGGAAAGACGAGGAGAGGTCACCACACCATACTAAGATGATGTCATTTTAGTTTGATTCATATTGATTGAATCTTCACCCACAATTTACTTTCCCATGACTTTATTTCTCCCAACAATATTGGCATACAAATCATATACATTGTATTTATTTGAATCTTCTTGCTTCATCTTCAGAGGTCAGTAGAGCAGGTTCCCAGGAACATCGTGGGTAAGATGCTTCTTGGCAAGGTTTCAATGCCAATGCTTCAGCAATTTTAGAGTCAGAGGGCGCATGTGCGGCATCATCCTAGATGGAGGATGAACAATGGTCAGGCCCAAAGTACGAACTAGTAGCAAAGTAAAAAAGAAACATATTAGAATAAAAAAATAAATGAATGCACTGTATACCACTTATCTCTACTCTAACACCATTACTTTATTTTAACTTGTGAGTTAATAGTTAAGCAGAACTAACAAATGTTAGTACTAGCAGCATAAGCATTAGCATGTGAAACATAGAGCAGCCATCTTTAGTTCTAGTGTGCAGAAGCAAAGATTTCCCACCAAAGCAGAGAGAACTTCATACCACGTGAGTGTGGTAGACGCATGCGCAGTGAAATTCCCGTGTTGCGGCGGCCCTTTTTAGACACTGAAGTTAATATTAGTAAAAGCACATAGGCAAGCTTCCCCTAGATACTAGAAATGTTGTGTTTGTGCAAATATTAGTAAACAAAACATATTGATTAATATATTTCAAGTTAATTTGAGAGGGTTGAGTCCAAGCAAGTTTCTGCATATGTGAAACCTTGCTCCATCCGTTTTATCCTGTCCTTTACTGATTTCTTCGTCAGAGTGACTTGCTCAAATAATCTATACCAAGTTTATCACTAACGTGTCTCCTCGTTTGTTTTCTCCTTTCAAGTACTGAGGAAGATGCTAAGGAAAAAGAATGTTCAACAGATGCTGCAGGAGCTAATAACTTTAGATCAGATTAGTATAAGCAAAAAGAAGCTAACATGTCATTGATGCCAGATGCCCTACATAAACAACAGGGGTATACCCACATTACCCTTTAATACCTGGGTATGGGACGTAGTTTTATACCATCGAAAAACGGTATAAAGGAAACAATACAAAACACTTTTCCGAGTAGAGCACATTTAATTACCCTCTCAGCAATAATCATTATTCATAGGGCATATATCACACACATGCTAATGCTTATGCTGCTGCAAGTACTAAACATTTTTAGTTCTGCTTAACTATTAACGCACAATTTAAAATAAAGTAATGGGGTTAGAGTAGAGATAAGTGGTATACAGTGCATTCTATTCTAATATGTTTCTTTTTGACTTTGCTACTAGTTTGTACTTTGGGCCTGACCATTGTCTCATCCTCCATCTTGGATGATGCCGCACATGCGCCCTCTGACTCTGAAATTGCTGAAGCATTGGCATTGAAACCCTGCCAAGAAGCATCTTACCCACGATGTTCCTGGGAACCTGCTCTACTGACCTCTGAAGAGGAGGCAAGAAAACTCAAATGAATACAATGTATATGATTTGTATGCCAATATTGTTGGGCGGAATAAAGTAATGGGAAAGTTAATTGTGGTTGGAGATTCAATCAATCAATCAATCAATCAATCTATCAGTCACTTGTAAAGCGTACTACTTACCCGTGAGGGTCTCAAGGTGCTGAGGGGAGAGGGGTGCTACTACTGCTTAAAGGGCCGGGTCTTGGGGAGTAATCTGAAGGTGAGCAGGTCTTGGGGCTGTCGAAGGTGGGTAGGGAGGGTGTTCCATGTCTTGGCGGCGAGGAAGGAGAAGGATCTGCTGCCGGAGGTTGTTCGTTGGATGCGGGGGACGATTGCGAGGGCGAGGCTGGCGGAGCAGAGCTGGCGGGTTGGGGTGTAGAAGCTGAGTCTGCTGTTCAGGTAGGCTGGTCCGGTGTTGTGGAGTGCTTTGTGTGGGTGGGTCGGGGGTTGAAGGTGATCCTCTTGTTGACGGGGAACCAGTGCAGGTGTCTCAGGTGGGGGGTGATGTGGCTGCGATGAGGGATGTTGAGGATCAGTCGGGCGGAGGCATTTTGGATGCGTTGTAGTCGTCGTAGGTGTTTGGCAGGGATTCCTGCATAGAGTACGTTGCCGTAGTCCAGTCTGCTGCTGACGAGGGCTTAGGGCAACGTTCTTCTTGTTTCGGTCGGAATCCATTTGTAGATTCTGCGGAGGGTGTTGTAGCAGGCAGAGGAGATGGCGTTGACCTGCTTCGACATGGAGAGGGAGGAGTCGAGGATGAATCCTAGGTTGTGTGCGTGGTCAGTGGGTGTGGGTGCTTTTCCCAGTGTGGTCGCCCACCAGGAGTCGTCCAAGACAGAGGGGGTGGGGCGGAGGATGAGGACCTCTGTCTTGTCCGAGTTCAGTTTCAGACGGCTGCTCCTCATCCACTCGGCAACGGACTTCATTCTCTTGTGGAGGTTGGTTTTGGCGGTGTGCGGGTCCTTGGTGAGGGAGAGGATGAGTTGAGTATCGTGGGCGTAGGAGATTATGTTGAGGTCGTGCTGGCGGGCCACTTGTGCGAGGGGGGCCATGTAGACGTTGAATAGGGTCAGGCTGAGGGATGAGCCCTGGGGTACGCCGCAGATGATTTTGGTGGCTTCAGATCGGAAGGGTGGGAGGCGGACTCTCTGGGTTCTGCCGGAGAGGAAGGACGTGGTCCAGTCCAGGGCCTTTTCTCGGATTCCGGCTTCTTGGAGGCGTGTATTTAGGGTGTGGTGGCAGACCGTGTCAAAGGCAGCTGACAGGTCCAGGAGGATGAGGGCTGATGTCTCGCCGTTGTCGGGTTGCTGCCTGATTGCGTCCGTGGCGGCGATGAGAGCTGTCTCGGTGCTGTGTTTTCGTCTGAATCCGGACTGGGACGGGTCTAGGATGTTGTTGTCCTCGAGGTGGCGGGTCAGTTTCATGTTGGCAATTTTCTCGATGACCTTCGCCGGGAAGAGGAGCAGGGAGATGGGCCGGAAGTTCTTGAGGTCCTTGGGGTCTGCCTTGGGTTTCTTTCCGGGAATGTCGCTGTTTTGAAGTTGTTGATTACCTTCCGTAGTTAGGGTGCGATGGTTGCATCCGCTTTGTTGAATATGTGGTGTGGGCAGGGGTCCGATGGTGATCCTGAGTGGATGGAGTTCATGGCCTTGCGCGTCTCACCGTTGCTGACGATGGACCAGAAGGTCAGGTGGTTGGTGCTGGTGGTGTTCGAGGGGGTGTTGGAGTCTGGTGTTGTTGGGGTGGTTGTGGTGTTGAAGCTGTCGCGGATGTCGGCTATCTTGTGGTAGAAAAAGGTGGTCAGTGAGTCGCACAGATCTTGTGAGGGTGGGATATCGTTGGTGTTGGCGCTGGGGTTGGGGAGTTCATTCACTATATTGAAGAGCTCTTTGCTGTTGTGTGCGTTGTTGTCCAGGTGGGCTTTGAAGGAGGATCTCTTGGCTGTTCTTATGAGCTGGTGATGTCTGCAGATGGCATCCTTGTGGGCTACGTGGCTGTCCAGTGTGTGTTCGTGGAGCCATTTCTTCTCCAGTTTCCAGCATGTGCGTTTGGAGGTCTGGAGCTCCTCTGTGAACCATGTGGCTTTCTTGTTGGTGTGGTTGTTGGAGGGTTTCCTGAGCGGGACGAGGGTGTTGGCACAATCGTCGATCCACTGTCTGAGGTTGCTGGTGGCAGCGTCTGGGTCGGTGGGGTTGGTGGGAGGGTTCTGGGTGAGGGGGAGGTCAGCTGGTCTTCGGTGACTTTGCTCCAGCAGCGGCGGGGCAGCTGTTGGGTGGGGTGGTGCATGGTTGGTTTCTAGAAGGTAAAGTGGATGCAGCAGTGGTCGGTCCAGTGGAGTTCGGTGGTGTGGTTGAAGGCGACGTATGTGCTTGTGGCGAAGACAGGGTCAAGCGCGTGGCCGGCAGCGTGGGTGGGTGTGGTGACGAGCTGTCTGAGGCCGAGGTTGGTGAGGTTGTCGAAGAGGCTGGCGGAGTTGGCATCGTTGTTGTTCTTGAGGTGGAAGTTCAGGTCCCCGAGGAGGATGTAGTTCATAGAGGCTAGTGCGTAGGGTCTGGCGAGGTCGGCGATGGAGTCGCAGAACTGAGCTCAGGGTCCGGGGGGTCTGTAGACGAGTGTTCCTCAGAGGGTGGTGTTGGGGTCGATGTGGATCCAGAAATGCAGGTGTTCGGCGGTGTTGAGGGTGTCGTCTGCGTGGGTGTAGCACTGGAGGGTGGACTTGTGGATGATGGCTAGACCTCCCCCAGTTCCGTTGGCGCGGTCCCTGCTGGTGATCTTGTAGCCGTCTGGGATGGCTATGGCAATGTCGGGCACCGAGGACTCGTTCCACCAGGTCTCGGTCAGGAAGGCAATGTCTGGGGTGGAGGTGTCGAGCAGGTCCCAGAGCTCTACAGCGTGTTTGCGTGCGGAGCGGGTTTTGAGGAGGATGCAGAGAAGGTCGTTGGGTCCGGTCCTTGGAGGTTTGGTGGTTCTGTTGCAGGTGAAGTTGCAGGTGTGGCAAGAGAAAGGTCCGTGGGTACGCTACGGGGCGACCTGGAGGCAGCGGTTGTCACGGCCGGTGTAGAGTGCGAGGAGAGTGCTGGTGTCGTATCGGAGTCGGGCGTTGTGATGTGTGCAGGGTCCAGGGGTTCTGGCGCTGGGCGCGGTCCAGGCGCGACGCGCGCGGACGGGCTTGCCTCTATTGCGATTCCTGCGCGCCAGGGTTGTGCCCACTGCGCTTGTCCGCCATTTAAGGTGGGTAGGGAGGGAGGAGCAGATGGGAGGCGGAACGGGGTGGTGAGGGGGCAGGGCCGCAGGGGAGCAGCGGCGGGAATGGGCTGGGACATAGGAGGAGCAGTGGCAGCGAGGGAGGCGCTGGGACACGGGTGGAGCTGTGCGACAGCAGGGGAGCGACCACCTGTCCTGCAAGCAGGGTCAGGGGACAGAGGCAAAGTACAGGGACAGTAAAAGATGCACAATACGGTTAAAATACAGTAATGAAAGTACAGTTAGAAATACAGTAATGCACCATGAGGCAACAGTCATGCAACAATAAGTGTCGGTAGGGGGAGAAAAGCGGCAAAAACACCGGGAAGGAGCAGAGCAGCCTCGAACCCAGGGGAGCGAGGCTCAAGACTCGGGCGAACCAGCTGACAAGCGGCGCTGCTGGAAAGAGTGCTACCTTTGACCAAAAGTCAAGGAATCAACTCAATAAATATGTATCGAACTGAAACTACATCATCTTAGTATGGTGTGATGACCTCTCCTCGTCTTTCCAACCAATCACTGAAGGGGAACACATAGATTTGCAACATTTAAGGGTGGTACACTACCCACAAAATAGTATAACTAAGGTAGGTTTAGATAGAGAAATTGTCCGACTTGTCCGAATAGCTGACCTGTCACTGACCCAACACACTCAATAGGTGATCGAGAACAGAGGTTCTGGCGGAGCACTCTGTCAGAAGAATCGATTACCCAGTCGGGGTACTAATTGGCTTTTCCTAGGGAGAGGGTTGTGAAGCTGGCATTGCACTTAGCTGAGGTCACCAGTCCTGATCTGCACCTGTCTTGTCCCATGGGCACCTGATTAGTCGGAAGCCTGGTCCTGTTTTGTCCCAGCCCGTGGCCAGGATTGGTCACTGCAGCATTCTAGGTAAATATAATCCGTGTGGTATGTCCTTGTGCTATTTCCCTTTCCCACCCTTCCCAGGTACAAATGTCTAAAGGTGCTACTGAGATTTCTTACAAACTTTATGTCCAACTGGTTATATTCTTGTTTGTAAAATGTATGGTCACAAGATTGTGGCCTTTATTCATTGACTCAGAAAATCTTTCATAGATAAAGGTTTTAAAACTTTCCCCGAGTCTGTGGTTATTATAGAAAACTTAAATGTGTTTAAATACTATCTGTTTATGCTAACTCTCTGATCCACAGGATTTATAGTAAGGCGACAAGGATTGGTAAGTCATGGTACACAGCTATAGTTCCTAAATCGAACCTCTTTGCAAACTGATAGGGTGACTGAATTAGTAATTGATTAGGCAGGGCTACTAGTTCAATGTGTGAATGTTGTATGGGCCAAAGGTGAGTATGGTAAACTGAGCTAGTAGGCCCCTGCGCGCACTATCAGCTGGATGGTCTGCCATTCACATTTTGGGACAGGCACGGCATAGCGCAGATATTTACCTTTTGACCATGGGAAAAGAAATAGTCCATCAGTTACACTTGTGGCCTCCTTGCAGTCCCCCAACCTTGAGAAGAAACTGCAATCTGATGGCAGCAGCAGGAACGCCATCCCACTATCTAGCCGGCTGTGTGGCAGACGCAGTCCTGGCCACATAACGCCACCCCCAGCCTCCTAGCATCGGATTTGGTAGCATAGCTGTAACAGAGCTGGTACACGCAGGGCTTGTACCTCTCTCCTGGAGGCTGAAGCCATCACTAACCAATCTATTACAGGTGAGTATGCTTGTGTATCACAGAACAACATGGACTGTCTACATCAATGCAATACAATGTGTGCTGGAAGCAGCACCTGGGGAGCGATGGAGAGCCTAGATCTACCCGGGCTGCACTTCTGTCACAAAAGAAGTGAAGGTCCCCAGCAGGGGAACTTTCATTTCTGTATGCAAAGCTTCAGATAAGGAAACAAATATCTACCACATCCCAAAGTGAGGCGTGAAGCCCGTGAAGGACAAGGTTGGGCAGTCTACAAATGCAAGAATGGCTGCGCCACAAAGTCACCCAACTTTGAATAAGCAAACCTTCAAGGCAGACAAAAGCCCACCAGCAGGGCCCTGACTCGAGAGCTCCTCCCATCTCCTGTCTTATGTTACCCTCCAGAGATCGGGCCCTGAACTCTCCACTGAACAATCTGCAGCACAACAGTCCCCAACAACACAAATGACCGATGGCAGACAGCACGGATCTGGGTGGTGGGGCGGAGGTGAGGGGGTAAGTAGGTATAATTTAAAAATAAAGAAAAATTCATTTACCTCCTCGCCGCTCTGTCCCATGTTGTCTCTCCTCCGCAGAACAGAAAGCAGCCAGGCTCCACTGAGCCAATCAGAACGCTGCAATGCAGCGTTGTGATAGGCGCCCCTAAACCAATCACAACGCTGCAATGCAGCGCTGTGATTGGTGTGAGCGCTGTGGTTTGGCGCGCAGACAGGGACTGGGGGCCTGGGTATGTTCTCCATGCGGACTGTAATACGCCCTATATTGAGAACATGCTAAAGTGCTCATGACTGTTTGGCCGGCCCATGAGGGCCGGTCAAAACATCATGCGCACTTAGTGTGCCCACCACTACCCTGCTCTGTCAGCAGAGCAGCCCAGCCCCACCTTCATGCTGCCGCAGCAGGTAAGAATAAAATGATAATAGCATTACGTTATTATCATTTTATTTTTTCTTTAGTTAGTGGCGCAACACTCCACCGTCTTAGCGGAGGAGCCGCCACTGCAAATGACACTGCAGATGCCAGGAGATCAGCGAAAACCCTGTCGTACCCTCAGCACCAATGGAAAGAAGAGCAATCTAAGGTAGGAGAAAGCAAGTAAAATTCATTAATAAAAAAGAGGCAGAAAACAGTGTGGCAATCAGTGGCAGCCATAATTTGTAAATAAATGAGTGCTGGTGCCCAAAGCTCTGCTCAGAAGCCAGCAGTTGGTGCAATTCATTGTCAGCGTGCCGAATACCAAAGGTCTGTAGTCTTGAATTCACCTCATGCCTCTTTCATCCAGTACCAGACAGTCCCCACCTCTCTATCCCAAGATTTAAGGATTCTAATGCCTCCATATGTGATGGTTTATTCATCTTTCTCTTCCTCCATCTTTCCGCTTTGTTTTTCCCTCTCCTTCTATCCGTGACTGTCTGATGAGGAAAAATAAGTGCCAATACCAAAAAATAAGTACCAGTGGCCCCCACCAGCATCCACCAACTCAAATTAAGCACTGACGCCTGCAGCAACTGTCACAACTGTTCAACATCACTTACTAAATAAGCTCTGCTCATGTGCACCGGCTGACATTCTGAAGCTGAGCATGAGAGCCAACAGAATAAAACAATAAAGTACCTTCTGTCTGTAATATAAGGATATTGCAAGTCACTGAGGAGTTCCGTAACCATATAGACGAACGAGAGTGAATGCTTGTTCCCTTAATAGTGTGATAGAACTCAGAGGAGTTTTGGAATTTCCTTCTAAGATAAATCAGAGCCTATTTTATTCAGGTCTGTGACCTGCCATTCACTCTGTCTGCTGGTTCTGACAGCATCAATTGTGATCTCACAGTTCAACTATAATAAGTCATTTCACTTGAGCAGCTATTTCATTTTCTTACTACAGGTGGCTAGTAGTGTCACAAGTAGACTGTAATAAGACAGTTTGAGATGGGTGATTGTAAACCCTGTCTTATTTTCCACTTAAAAATCTTGTATACACTCAGTGTAGTGCTTCCTGTAAAAATGTCTTACTTGGTATAAGTGCTAACAAACACATACTTTTATATCAAATACTATGTTTTTCTGAAGGGTAATTGAATGTTCTCAAAAGCACTCTTATGTTGTCAGCGTCACCTTAAATTTTCCATCTAGTCTCACTTTGATCTGGGCTGCTCTCGAGCAGAAATTTCTTTCCTCGTTGCTCGGAGGATCCCGTTGTTCTTTTGCATTCTTGCTGATATTGATTTTCAGTTTGTCCACAATAAGTTTCTTTCATTGCTTCTTTTCAGCTCTAGGGCTGAGTTTCTGCATCAATTCCCTGGTATTTGTTGCGTTTCACAGCGAGATGAATGTCTTTCTAAACCAATTTCAGGACATCTCTGTTTGTACTAGCAGGGGAAACATAATTTCCATAGAAATTAATGTTTTATTAACGTTGCTGGAAGTGAAATGCAATCAAAACTTTCTAACAAACAAAATGTGCATATGTTATTTGTTTTCAAGTGTTCAGGGATACATCTATATTCGTAATTTGATTATTTTGATTGAAATTTCGTATGAGTAGCCTAACTTAGGCCCTGATTACGAGTAGAGGTGCTATTTATCGCAGCTGGTAAGGTAAATAACGATCCCACAGGGTATGCTGTTCATCAGGCTTGATAAGAAGCACCTATTACAAGTTTGTGGGGAATAGCATGCAGGTTTTGGTGGTTAACGAACCATAATCTGCATGATGCTTAAATGTCATGGCCCATATTTATCATAGTGTTTCGTTGCCCTTGCGCCACGCAAGGGGGGAGGCAAAGGTGACGCAGCACTAAAATCAGATTTACCAAGCCCAGCTTTCGCGGCCCTGCATGGCTTGATCAATTTGGAGTAAGACAAGGCTTCGCATATAGCTTTACTCTGCCTCAGGGAGGTGTCCCATGGGTGGAGTGTGGGTGTTCCTAGGCATCCACCTATGGATTTTAACACATTCCCAGATTTACCATTAGTGGTAGACCTGTGAATGTGTTCAAATACTGTGCCTCCCCAGGGGAGGTGTAACGAGGAGAAATATCATTATTTCTTCTTGTTTTTTTCCTCTTTCTACGTGTGCTGCATTCTGCAGCACACGTAGAGAGAGGAAAATGCCTCTGAGGATTGTTTTTGTGCAGGAAGGTGTACCTTTCTGCACAAAAACAATCCTGCCTACAAAACAGACACCTTTGCACCATGACGCAAAGGTGCTTGCATTGGTGCAGGGCAGCACATTGTGTGCCAGAGAAAGAAAAGGACAGTAATGTGCCATATAATGTTAAATACAGGGCATTCCTGCCCTTTCACGCAGAGCAGTGTTAGGTTGCTGCATTGTGCGGTGAGAAAGTATGATAAATCTGGGCCTAAATGCTTTGGCCCTGCTTAATTTTGGCAGATTTGACCTGCGGAAATTTAACAAAGGTTGAGGTATTTAATGAATCCAATAATTATTGGGTGCATTAAATGCAGCCAAACCCATAATTCTGACCCATGGGTCGGAATTAACTGATCCACTCATAATCAGGCCCTAAATAACAAACAGACTAAATACTGGTGGAGAAAAGACATATCTTGGGAGCCCTGTGAAACAGTAAGGGGCAAAGTTGCTGCATTATGTTATAGGAGATAGAAAGGGGTGTAGCTTCCACTGGTGCAGCAGGTGCAGTGGCACCATGGCCCAAAGTCCTGAGGGACATTCTGAACACTGATTACTGCTGTATTTCACAGTTTAAGCAGATGCCAGGGGGTCCATATCCATCTTTGCACTTTGCCAATGGAGATAGTAGAACAGAGCCTTTCTATTAAAATATAGCACTGATTTTCTTTCCCCTTGACTCAATGCACAGCCTCTTGTGCCATAGTGCCTTCCTGCCTGTTTGAGGAGGCATAATTGTTGGCACAAATCATCAAAACCCATGGGTGGTTGCCCATAAACCACCCATGGTATGCCCCCTTCACGTAAAGTAGTGCATTACGTTCTAAAGTAAATCCCAGACCAACACTTTATCTTGGTTTTTGTCACTTGTGTGCCAGAAACCCGATGTAAAGTGTTGATAAATGTAGCCCTAAATGATTATTTTGCAAAATTACTCAATAAGATACATTATTTAGGCTCCTGAATATACAGCCTTATTCATCAACGGGCCGTTTTGCGAGCCCCTAATAGCGATTCATAGCGAATCGCTATTAAGGACTCGCAAAACAGTATTCATGTAGGAATTGCTAAATAAATAGCGATTCCTACACATTCCTTATTTGAGAGTAGCAAATTGCTAATCGCAAATAAGGAATAACTCCCCATTCCTTCCTATGGGCCAAAATGCCCATAGGAATATATGGGGAGTATTCCTTATTTGCGATTATTAATTTGCTACTCGCAAATAAGATAGCGATTTAAAGGGTGCCAGGGGTGTCCAAAGGACACCCTATAGCACCCCTTAAATGCAAATTGAAACAGGTGTTGCGCACACACATGTCCAAAGGACATGTGTGTCTGCAACATGCAACTTAGAAAAATGCTTTTAAAAGCATTTTTCTAAGTTTTTGCTATTTACCGAGAGGTCTGACCTCTCGGTAAATAGCGGCCCAAAATTGCATTTTCGCAATTTTAAAATGCTTCATGAATTGCATTTAAGGAATCTCAAATAGAGATTCCTTAAATTCAATTCTTCGCAAATGTGCGAATTCTTAAATAGCGATTTTTGCATTTGGGATGATGAATCCCAAATGCAAAAATTGCACTCGCAAAAGGCAAGATTCTGAGAATCTTGCCCTTTGCGAGTGCAATTTAGCTTGATGAATCAGGCTGATAGATATTTTGGCAACAGGCAGTCAGTGAGGAATGCAGCACACATAGAAGAAGCAAATTGTCATTAGTTAGTGGTGTTAAGACACTTTTTGTGGCTTAACACCGCTTCGCAAATATGGTACCCTTTCATGCAGGTGTCTGCGTGAAAAGGGTGTGCAATAGGTGATGCTGTGGGCATTTCACCACAACACCCACTGCTTTTTGACACTCCCCCAGATTTACAAGGATCTGGAAATCTGAGGCAGCGCTAAAAACTAAACCCATGCAAAAACAGGCGTTAGAATGGGGACACAAGGAGAAATATCTTTATTTTTCCTCATGAATGATTGTTTATGTGCAGGAAGGTCCTGTCTCTGAAAATGTCACCACCAATCATGCAATGGAGTAAGAAATCAGAGCCAAACTGATCCAAAATCTGAATCACTGGACAACATACTACATGTGACCAGACTACATAATGGGGAAGACTGGAAAAATATATAATCTTGCATGCTAAGTCTGGAAACAACTTCTCAGGCGAATGACAATACATGTTAAAAATGGAAAACCTGTCTAGAGCAAAGATTGGCATTACTGGTTCTTCAGAATCCCTCAAAGAAGGCTGCTCCTCCTTCCAAGCAAGTTGGACCAAGAACTGGAAAAACCTGCACTGCAACCTCCAATTTGCCCGATAGACTGGGAACTAATATACGTGTGTTATGACCACATCAATAATTCGCGAAGGAAGATCTAACTCAGTTTTGAGAGGCAAACTGCAGAATATGAAACCAGAAACACATAGGGAAAGTTCAAGGGCAATAGATAACTACCAAGCTGGGCAGTCACAACTTAAATCCACTCATCCACTCATGAACAGTGCAGTGATACCTCCAGGTTGAGTATTTATGCTATGTAGAATGTTAGACCTGTTGCCTTAGGGTCTGGGGTATGCCCAGACGTGGGTCCTGTGCTTGCAATGGCACTTGAGTCAAGCTAGCATGGCTGATGAGGGGTGATACCCTGAAACCGGTCCCAGGATGCTTGTTCCGGAACCAGGGAAGAAATGGCCTGGCAGCTCAGGCTGGATTGTTCCCATGGGGAGCAAGGTCAAGACTGTTTTGCATATGGCTGGGTCCAAACTGGAACATCGAGCAAAAAACAATGGATTTAGGCCCAGATCGCTGTACTGGGGTGAATGTTTGACATTGTTCAGCATTCCGTCCATCAATTGTTCTTTTTGCACTTGTAGTGACAAACAGCCTATTTTGTTTTTCACTACTGTGAGGCCTACTTCTCTCATTTTTTAGCATTAGGAATTCCTTAAAACACTTTTAAGCTGTAATTCCTGATCAGAGAGGAGTAGCTTTTTTTATGTTTCATATGTTTGGAAAGGAATTGATAAATCCTACTTACTGGTGAGGTTGGATTTAACATTACGATTTTAGAAATCCCACTTTTAGGAAGTGGACATTTTTCTGCAATATCTGCTCTGTGTGCCTGGCAGCCTGTCTCCAATACACGTCTGTTGTGGGTGACAGCTACACTTTGTGCATACATACATCTGTATTCTGATGGCCTTCCCTGAGCATGAGGGGCTAACACTTCACTTGAATAAGTAGTTTTCTGGCCTCACACAAAGGTCTGATTTAACCCCCAAAGATAGCCTGGCAGACAGGACTGAGCTGAAAGGGGGACCTGTGCACTTGAGAGGGCTGCTTTAAAGTCCATAATTAACTGCACTTGTGGGTATAAGTACTGGGTCTCTGACCCCATCAAATCAGAAACTTCTGGATATTGAACTAAACCTCTGTCAGAAGGACTGCTGTGCTGTGAGGAAAGAAATCCTCTATGGACTGTAGAAGGAGAGCTGAACTCTACCTTCCCTCCAAGGGATCTCCAAGGGCTTGTTGGCCTGCCTTTTGTTGCTTGAGACTTAGGGGAATTGAAGTCTCTACCCCTGCTCCTGTGCCTGGCTCACTGTAAGTAGGCCAGATATTTGCATCATGGAGTTCGACGCATCTCCTGTCTGTGTGTAAAAGAAACAGTGCATCAACCCCGTTGCTGCAGTAAGACCGGTGCATCACCTCAGAACCAGCGTTTTGCCTCCAGAGATCGCCGCATCAAACAGCGTATCGCCGCCACAGCAGCTTGGTGAGATCAATGCATCCCCTCAACGGCATGGCAGAATCTGGCATATCGCTCGCCTTCACTGCATAGAGAAGATCGACACCTCTTCATACTTGCGACCAGGAAGGTGCTTTGTTCACTGGGATCTGCGTGGGACCTGTAGCCAGCCTGTACTTACTTGAGGTGGGCCCGAAATTTTAATTTGTCATGGTCCAGCGTGACCTAAAGTAGCCTTCTAGCGCTACTTGCTTCTAAGTGCTTTACTCAATATCTCAACTTCTATACTTTAGAGTTTTGCTGTTTTGGTCTTGTTTTGTTTATAATATGATAACCTATTTTATAAATCTGTGTTGAGTCTTTTTGTAGTGTATTAATTGTGTTACTGTATGTCTGTGTGTGTGTGTTTGTATGTGTGTGTTGTACAAATACTTTACACATTGTCTTTTTAGATAAGCCTGACTGCTCAGTGCCAAGCTACAAGAGGGTGAGCACAGGTTATCTTTTAGTTTGTATCTAGCTTACCCTGACTAGGATTGTGGCTTCTGCTTGGACACAGTGCATAGCTTTGCCAACCAGAAGCCCTATTTCTAACAAAGAATAAATAACTAAATACATAAACAAATAATGCCACAGAGATGCCATTTTCATAAAAGAAAGGAAGGATAACAACTACTGCAAGTACACACAATACCCAGAAGTACAAATCTTCAGAAAATCATCAAACAACTAAATATATATTGCCATCAATACATAAAGTGAAAAAGAAACGATTCCATACATTTGAATGAGTTAATGCCTCAGAGAGACACAAAATTCTACAGGAAAACCAGACCCCTTCTTCAGCCTTAGAGGTTACAAGGAAAGATACTCAATCTCTGGACATGCAACAACCCTGAAAACAGCCCAAGCGAGGCTGGGCCACCTTCTTGCGCTGAAAAACAATACATGGAGACCATCTGAAGGTATCCCTTCCGACAGGAGCCCTGAAGCTAAGTTGGGACCTGGAAACAGCTTTATATATTAAGAGAGGTGAGCCTTCATTGTACCTGACCTGCCCAGAACAATCTCTGACAATGCGTGGACCAGTGTCTGTGCCACATTCAGCATCATAGGGACACAAATGATCCTATTTACCCTAGACCAAAGGGTTGTCTCCCATTGGCTTCATGCAATCACCCTGATTATATGTTTCTGGTCTATTTTAAAAGGCTAAAATCATTCAGAAAATAATTTTATTTGAAGTCGAGGTTGGACCATAACGCCATATTGTAGCTCTTCAGTCCCCTTTAATGATCATGAGAGTACAGTGGATGCTACGATCCTCATGCGTGCCACAACCAACTAAATATCTTGAGTACAGATGGTCTGTGTTTATATAAAGGCCTCTGACGTTTTAGAGTTTGCAAGCTCATCTGCAGCACCAGCAGCCTTCCTGTGTTATATTGCGTCTGGAAGATTAGTTTGGACCTTAATTCAACTCACTAGTAACCCATTGCGGATTGTTAGAACCGGGGTCTCTAGATGACAGAGAGTTACACCTTGTCCAAGTAGGGGCCCACAATCCTAGTCAGAGTAAGTGTAATACACATTAAAGGTTTATCTGTGCTCACCCTCGAGTAGCTTGGCTCAGAACAGTCAGACTAAACTTAAGAGGCAATGTGGAAAATATTTGTGCATGCACACACAGTAACACAATGAAAATACCATGAAAGTACTCCACACCAAGTTAGAAAAATAGCAAGTATTTATTTGATTGAAACAAGACCAGAAATGAAAAAATCCAACATACACAAATCAAAATACGAATCTCTTCAAGATTAAATGCAGTTCTAGAACTTTAAAACACAATAGCTCCAGGGGGGCCATAATGATGTGCTTGACGAAGTCAAATTTCAAAGTTCGGGGCTGACCACTATGGAGTGTGGGACAGCTATTCAGTCAACAGATCCCAGTTAACATTGAAAAAACAAAGACCGTGCGAGGCGCTGGGGAGGTGAGTGGTAGCTGAGCCTGGTGGGTCGTCGGTTCTTTACTGTCAGTGCAGGTTGTTGGCACATCTGAGACGCCCGGGATGTTACAAGGCGCAGGGAAGGTGATGTGGCTTTGACGGCGAGACAAAGGTTTTGCTGATGGTACGGGGTGAATGAAGCCCTGAGGATCAAGCCAAGAGATGAAAACTTTGCAGTGTTTATGTCACACCACAGGGTCACAGGTGATGCTTCAGAGTCACGCGTCACGAACTTCGGTGATGCGGTGCTCGAGAATCACACTGTGGCAGATCTTTGGAGGTGCTGCGGCGGTGTTGGGGCCTGCGTTGTAAGTTGCAGTCATTGGATTGAGCAGGGACAACGGCTTCGGTGCAATCAGTGACATGGTGTCGAAGAGCGGCACCGGCTCCGAAGTCACACTCGAAGTCGATGGACTGGTTTCTTCCTGTTTAGCAAAGTGAACTCAGTTCCAAAGGCACAGGAACTGGATTTGGCACCACTTAGTAAAGTAGGGCTTTCAGCAGAAAAACCTTGGCACTGTAGATGATGTATTGGATGGCTCTTAGACTTCCAACAGGAGGCAAGCTCAACTCAAGTCCTTGGAGAACCTTAGGAGGCAGGATGCAAAGAGCAAAGGCCAGTTCTCTTGTTCTCAAGACAGTAGCAGCAGGCAGCAGGCCAACACAGCAAAGCAAGCGTCAAAGTGGCAGCCCCTCCTGGCAGCAAAACAGCTCTTCTTCTTCGTAGAATGTCCTCAGTCCAGAGTGTTCCGAGTCATATGGTGTCAGAGGTCCAGTACTTATACCCATTTTAGCCTTTGAAATCAGGAGACTTCAAAGAAAGTTTTTTGTAGTGCACAAGAACCTGCCCTTCCTGGCCGTGGCTCCAAACATACTACAGCGGTGTCGGCAGCTCTCTGTGATTAGACAGGCACAGCCCTATTAAAGTACAAGTATCAGCTCCTCCCACCACTACAGCTCAGGAAGACCCATCGTCAGGGTGATGGGTCATCAGGATATGCAGGGCACACCACAGCTCCCTTCACATGTGACTGTCTAGAGTGAATTCCCAAAGTCCAGCTGTCATCGAACCCAGGCATGTATTCTAGGGACAGGCAGAGACACAGAATGGTTAAGTAAGAAAATGACAACTTTCCAAAAGTGGCATTCTCAGACCTGCAATTTCCAAACCAATTTCACTAAAACATGTGTTTTTAAACTGTGAGTCAAGAGACACCAAACTCCAATTTTCTATCTGTTCCCAGTTGGACGATACACTTGTAGAGCATTACAAAGTAGCTCCAAATGCTAACCTATATGAGAGATCGGCCTTGCTGTAGTGAAAAAGAACAGTTTTTCACTACAAGGACATGTAAAAGTTAAAAACACATGTCCTACCTTTTAAATACACTGCACCCATCCCCAGGAGCTACCTAATGCCTACCTTAGGTGTGCCTAACACGCAATAAAAGGGATGGTTCGGGCCTGACAAGTGAGTACTTGCCAGGTCGAAGGGCAGTTTAAAACTGCACACACAGGCTCTGTGGTGGAAGGCCTGAGACAGATTTAAAGGGCTATTCATGTGGGCGGCACTATTTGTGTTGTAGGGGCACTAGTAGCATTTTATTTAAAGGCCCTGGGCACACAGACCGAACTGTACTAGGGACTTGTTATTAAATCCAATATGCTAATCATGGAGAAACCAAATGCAATTACATTTTAGAGACAGGGCACATGCACTTTAGCACTGGTCAGCGGGTCACGGGTCTGGTGGCTTAGTGGACTGATGCATCCACTACAGGGGCCTGTGTTTGACCTCATGGTCACAGGTTCAAATCCCAGCAGGTCTACTCAGCCTTTCATCCATTTGAGGTCGATAAAATGAGTACCATTGAGTTGGGTTTTAATACACATCTGTTATTTTAGTGCCAAGATGCCTCTGGGTGAATGTGAGCTTTACAAATACACATGTTATGGCCAGCAGTGACAAAGTGACCAGAGTCCTAACAGTAGCAAAAACAAAGTTCAACATGCAGTCAAAAACAGGAGGCCAGAAGCAAAAAGACAGGGGAATCCATGCCAAAAAATGCCAGGTCTAACATAGATGTTACCTACTGAACAGTAAACTACTTAGCTCTGTTAACTGGACACCAAGGCTTTTGTGCACTGATATAATGGCACAAAACATTTTACTATGGCTATTAGATGGGACCCTTTTTCATTTTGGGATTGGAGTCTTTGGGTTACTTGGGAATATTCTACCTTTTACTGGATTCTCAGCCATCTGGGCTCAAATCAACTGACTGGCCAGCCTTTCACCAAGGTCTACTGAGAAACTAGGTTAGAGAGCAGATACATTATTGCCAACTTGGTGCATAGTAGCACTGTCTAGTAAGTGTGCTCCATTAACTGAAGTAAATGAGATCGGTTGTACATAGCATTCACGAAGCATGTTGTGGATACTCGAACACTTTCCCATAAAAGTGGCTACACAGCCCCATGTTATTTGCCTTACAGTGGTTTACCATTCAAGCACATTAACTCTGTGCGGGTTGTATCTGAGTCCCAAAGGTGCCCTGATCTTCAGATATATCGGTGGACATACTCAACTGTGGAACAACAGCTGGTGGCCAGAATCCCTGGGTACTCCACCAACTCCGACATTAACAGCAAGAAACCTAGGAGTAATGCTTGACACCTCTCTATCCATGAAATCCCACGTTTCTACCATATGTGGCAAAGGTTTCGCTGTACTAAAGATGCTTAGAAGAGTCTTCCCCTGGATCCCCTTAGAGTGTAGAAAGATCCTGGTTCAGTCTCTGCTGATGAGCAGGCTGGACTATGGAAACTCCCTGTTCATAGGCATGGCCGAATATCTTTTCACCAAACTCCAAATGGTGCAGAATGCAGCGGCTAAGGCCGTTTGCATGAAAAGGAAGTTTGACTCAGCCAAGAGCTGCCTACGTCAGCTCTATTGGCTGCCTATGAGGCGAAGAGCAACCTTCAAAATGTTGTGTATAACACACAGAGTACTGCACAACACTGGCCCATGTAGTCTTCGAAACAGGATCCAGTTTTATGCTCCAACCAGAAATATTCGCTCCCAATTTACGGCAAGAGCAAGAACCACTCGGGTGAAGAGGGCCAGGATGGGAGAGTGAGCTTTCTCTCACATAGCCGCAACCAAGTGGAATGAACTGCCCATGGCCCTCAGACTCACGGAATGCCATTTGGCATTCAGGAAGCATCTGAAAACCTTCCTTTTCCCCAAACCAGATTAATCTAACATGTCTAGGTCAATCCATCACACATAATTAGTTATTACAGCGCCGTGATATCCTACTCTGGATGATTGTTAGCTCTTTACAAATAAATAAATAAAATATTGTATAGCTCCTGACCTCAACTGACCCTCTTTTCCTTTATTTCAATAAAGGGTCTACATTTTTAAAAAGCTTTACTCTGACTGGACATTGAGTGTGCTGAGTATAATTACTTTTGACAAACAATGGCTGATTTGTGAACACTTTGCCAACTCCTGGAAGAAGCCTTCATTGCTCATATTTAAGGCCCTCTGGAAAGTGTATGAAGGGAATAACCGGGCCATCTGATTGGAGTACATTAGTAACTGTGACCCTGGGACACCAGTGGCAAACTGCAGTATCCACCAAGGACACAGCCCATCAGCCAATGTGAATAGGAGATAATTCAAGTACAAGTGAATTACTGTAAGAGTCAAATAAAATCTTTCAAATGCCGTCAGGGAAATTTTTGCAAAACTGGGATGAAACGTCAGGCTGACTCATGAGTGCTCAATGTATAACTGGCATTCGACATTTGGGAGAGTGGAAATCATTACCTTTACACTTAGAAACCCAATCCTCTCTAGCAGCAGTTGCCTAGGAAAACTCCATACAGAATAAGAAAGATTGAGTAGTAGGTTGCAGAGAACACTCTGAAAAAAGGAAAAAGCTGCAAGAGATGAGAGTAACTGGTGGCAAAGGCAGGCTGCATTAGCCTCAGAGAAATTGTGGTGTACCTTTGCTAGTTCTGATGATGGACGGTTTCCTGGATACCAGGGCAGCCAGTGGTTACTGGGCTCCAGTTGCATCAATTGGAGTCATAAGTCACTGTTGTACTGGAGCCACATTACTATTGGTCCACATAACTTGATAACCAAGGACTCATCTCCAGCACTTGACTATCTCAGGGTAGTGAGACAGAGCAGTCAAAGACTTACTTAAGGAGAGAGGTGGATTACATATTCAGAATACAGTTTCAACAGCAAGGTAACAAGATCAAAGTCAATGTCAGTGATTTACTTTATAGAAGAAATGTGCTATAATACACAAAAGAAAAATATACTGCACATAAAGCTAAGATATACAGTGAAAACTAGAGTTTCTATGAGCCTCTGGGCAAGAGTTCTGATCATTTTTATAGTGCCTGAACATAAGCACTATAAAAACAGTTAAGATTGCAGGTAGAAAGGCAAATATGTTAACGTTAACTAAAACCTTAAAAGACCATCTCTAGCACAGCAAGCAAACATACAGTGCAAACAAGTTATGCTTGATGATTAATAGACATTAAAATAAGAACAGGGAATTATGTGCCATTATGATAGACTGGACTGACTGTAGGGCATATTAAAGTGTCCTTGCGCAAATGTTAATCATAGACAGATATAACACATTTAACATCATAACTTATATCTTGACCAGCTGTCATACTTCATGATGTAATTAAATATATATAAAAATGAATTATTCACTGAAATGTCAGAAAACGTGTAACAGTGTGCAAACTGTTGTAAAAGTGTTTTAAAACCAGAAGACACAGTTAAATGGCGACCATCGGTATTCCTAAGTGGCAATGAAAGAAAGTTAAAAAGCGCACTTTTGCTGAAGTTTAGGGAAGCGTTACTACTGTTTAAATCACCAATAAGATTTTGTTAATCTAGTGATCACTTGTGAATGTACTCCTTTCAGGCAGAAAATGTTGGCAAGCGAATATATTAAATGCGTTAAAAGAGGCACATAACCATTTCTTGCTTTTTGTGATTAAACCCGTCAAGCGAAATGATATGCATCAAAGATTTAGATTTAAATTTACAAAATCTGCATTTCTTCGTGCTGAAAGACTGAACCAAACGTGGAAGAAAGTCATGAGTTCAGAGGAGGCCAAACCGTAGCGGCATTGGTTAGGTCTCGCCTATGCAGCGCGCATGCGCTGCATAGGAAAAAGACCTTTAGCCATCGGTCCCCTTTTTCGCCCAAAAACGTGCACGCGTTGCATTGCTTTCAATGTCAACGCGTGCACATTTGGCGATTCCCTTATGGGAGTGAGCAGCGGCCATATGTTATCAATTATCGTGCCTTGCTGCTCGCTCCCGCATGGGAATCGCGCATTCCCCCTCCTCTCTCCCCTCCCCCTGCTGCCCCTGCGAGGCACGCACACTTGTGCTTGTTTGTATAAAGCAGGTGTTCATTACCTTACATGCAATCACACAGGACACAAAAATAGCGTGAAGTGCGGACACACATCGTCTTTACCGCTGCATTGCTGAGCCCCGACAAAGCCATTTTGTCCGAGTTCTAACTTCGCCACAAGGGGAAGCATAAATCAAAAAGCAAAAGTACTGCACTAGGAGCCTGGGGGGACATGTTCAGTCGGGTGGAGCTCCCCCTCTGATCACTTCCAGGAAAGCAGCAGTGGCATTTTTTATTTTGTGTAGTGTTGCCTATCTTTTGCGGGGCGGGTGATTTGTTTCTCAGGCCAATAGCAGGACTTATTGGGCAGGACAGGCAACCAGCAACTCTCAGTAATGCCTTTTAGCCTGCCAATCAGCATAAACTAACCATCCGATTGCCTCTCCTTGCCTTTGCCTATCCAGGTCAGTTAGCGAGTCCCTCACATGTTGAAATCAGCGAAAGCCAAGCAGAGGCACTTGGTTAATTAAAGACCTGCTGTCGTGAGGCGGAAGCTAAGACTGTTTTCATGAACCTCTTCGTGGGCGACAGGATTGTCATTTATGCTTCACTCGTGTGGAGTAGAAGCTGTTTACCGTATGTCAGTGACTACTAGAAGGCAGAATCTGCCCTTCGTCTCTAGATCCTCTTCTCACCCCATAAATCTGTTTCAATGGACCCCGCAGACTGGACCCTCACCAGTGACAGCCCCAGAAAGTTCACCCACCCCCCCAAAAAAAATACCCCTGTCTAAAATCCATGTAGCCAATAAAATATGGACCTGATTAGGCTCGGTTCAAGTACTTGGGATCTGGGAGAGCCATTGAGAAGCGTGGATGGGCCATAAAGATAGGTGGGTTTCTTCAGAGTTTCGGGTGTCGGAGAGTTGTGTCAGGGCTTGCTGGATTGTCTTGTATGGATGTGAGCTCCATACCTTACATACTGCTGGCTCTGTCTGCTCGTTATAAATGTGAATTTCTAGAGGCTTAAAGTTAGTGGCATTATCCCTTCTGCTCTCCATCTGACACATCTTTGTGTCTGTTCCTCCCCTCTCTTGACTTCACTGTCCTTTCTATCTGCTTCACCCTGGTGTCCCTCTCACCACACCCTCTACTTCTTCTCACCTCACTCGTTTCTCCTCCTACTTTCTCTTCTCCTATTTCCCCACTGTGCCCTTTTTCATTATTCTACCCTTATATTTATTTCACCTCAACCTCTGCCCTTTCTACCTTATACTACTTTCACTCTCTCCTGACCTTGCCATCTTCACTCTGTGCATCAACTTTCTCTTACTCCGCTTCACCCTTCTATTTACGCTTTACCCTTCTATTTCAGCTTCACCTTTCTCTCTTTCTCGCCCTTGTCTCTCTTCCTCACACTCTTCTCCCTCTTGCTTAACTTCCTCTGTCTCTCTGACTCGCCTCCTCTCACTATACTCCCTCGTGCCTCAGCCTCCACTTATTACCATTTTGTCTCTCTGCTTCACCGTCCACTCTCTTCACCTTACCCTTCTTTCTCTCCACCTCACCCTGGACTCTCCTCCTCACTCTCGTCTACTAGCCTCAATTTCACTGCTGAGATCACACATGAGATCTATAAACACCCAAATGTATGCATATTTTAATTAATGAAGTACAGTAACAATTGGAGAAACATTCAAAGGTGGAAACCTGAGCAACAAAATCAAACCAGATATCAAATGTGGGCCTGTTTCTACCCCCACCTGCCCACTGTGCCGAGAGTACATCTTCTGAGGTTGGCAACTGGACTTGTAATGTGATGGCTATTTTCTCAACCACCATTAGATCCCTTGCTGCCACATTAACTAGACATGTTTCTTTGTAGTGTTCCAAGGCTAGTTCTTACATTTGCATCACTGTTTAATGTGGGCTTGACCGCTTTTCATTGTACAAGGTGGAGTTTTCACCTATTTGTTTTTTTGTGGTTAAGCCTTTTCTTGCCTCAAGCTGTCGTTTGTGAAAAGACGAATTATCAGCTTACACTGTCATGCAATGGATGAACTCTAAGCCTACTGCGTGAGGGAGTGCTGCTGTGGGCTGAACAAGTGCCTACAACACCCAGGAGGCTCTGCGGACAGCCACTGATTGACCGCCCCTCCCTGAAGCGCCGAGGGCTTTATCAACTGCTCGAGCCTCCCGCTCCGCGGTAGACTCTTTGCTACGTGAGGGAGTGCTGCTGTGGGCTGAACAAGCGCCTACAACACCCAGGAGGCTCTGGGGACCGCCACTGATTGACCGCCCCTCCTTTTCCGGTCGCGGACTCCTTATTTTGAGACATCTGTTTCCGCTGTGCGTAACGCGCGCGGACTCGCCGGGCAAAGCCCGGGCAAAGGGCGGGCCGTCTGTGGCCGTCTGGGGCAGGACGAGGCAGGGCAGGGCCCTATCCTTAACGTCCGCTAAACAAGAACTACCATTGGCTTAAAACCGTAAGAAGTACTTGAGACAAAATTGAGGACTGAGGGTGTTCCTGCTAAAGGTCAGGGCCAAGCTGCTAGGTGTACTGTATTTAGTAAAGCAGCCTGTCTATAGGTCTCATGGGGAAACGTAAATCTATCGGGGGGGGGAGTGGGGCAGGCAACCCCCGAAACATCGTAAAGGAAGGAAACCAACGATGGGGGCTAGCCACGCCGCTGCAAATTGTGTAATTGATCGTATCAACAATCTTATGGATGATTGTAGGGAGATCCTTGTGGCTGACTAAGGCTATACTAGCGGCGATGCCACGAGTGATAAGGGGGGTGCAATTTTAAAACCAGTAAACGATCCTACAGAACCCCCAACAATTCCAGAAATGTTTAGGGCAAAAAGAAAATCTAAGGATGGTATTGATAATCATAACGGGGGTTGTCGGATTACATCTAACGAGGCTCTCTGTAATGCGGGCCTGAATATCCACCTTAATGTTGCGAGTGAGAACCTGTCATCGCCCTTTGCCCCCCAGGTACTTCTTGGTAACAGGTTTGCAGTTTTGGCTGACATTCACAATGAGCTCCCCGCCCCACAAACTTCTCTAGGAGCTGGAGCTGTAGGGATGTGTCCAGCCCCTGTGATACAACAGATAGCCAGTCTGGACGCTGTGCCCAATACCAGCATCAGTAGGGATAAAGCAATGTCTGTGGAAGTTAATACCCTAACCAACCTTGTCATTCTTTTGCGGGACGAAATAGAGTCATTAAAGTCATTGATTATAAATTTAACTACTATAGTCAATGATAAGCATGAGGGAGTAAAAAACACCCCGCCTAATGTGACATCAATAGCACGGAATTTCTTCCCCATAAAACCAAGTGCAGTAAGCAAGGTACACCAAACCCAGACCAGGGACAAGCATAGTGACTTATCCATGGCGCATGCTACTGTTTCCAGTATTGACCGTTTACCCCTGAAAGGTACAAAAGAAGGGCCAACATTACAAAGCTCTAGAGTAGCGGGGAGTGGATCCGAGTTACGACAGAAGTTTGTTAGTGTAGCAGCAGGGCAAAAAATAGTACCTAGGATAGCTGAGAGTGCGAAAGTTGCAGAGGCCTAGCCCCAGGGAAGAAAGGGACCATTTTTGTTAGTAATGCTCATTCCCAAAATAATAAAAATATATATGACCAATGTTCCTAAACTCGAAAAAGCGAGATATGGTAATTGTGAGCACCCAGATTCCCTAATTAACAAAGCCATCCACTGGCTGCGCCACGTTAGAGGCTGCCGCTCAGTGATTAAGGATGATATTCTGGAGGCAAAAAGGATTAGTTCCCTAAATTATAAATGTGACTCTATTGAGTTAATTTTGAAATCTGCATCCCTTGCTGATAATCTCTTTGCATTGGAGTTCAGAACTAGCGCCCCAGCTCAATCACAGATCCAGCTAAGGAAATCGTGCCCCCAGATTTTGGTGCACACCCTCAACATCATGGGTAGAGTAAGCGAGAGAAATTGCTCCGGGTTGGATAACAATGATTGACATGCACTAGACCCATTGATAGGAAACGGGGGAAATTTGGAAGTGTCGGGTGCTGCCTACTTCTCGAACTCCAATCTAAAGGTAGGCCCGAGGAGTGGGACGAGTTCTGCAATAAACTCGAACCGAGGTACTTCATGTGAATTAGATCTGGGGTTGCTTACTACCCCCCCTGTAACCACTCCCCCAAGAATAATTGACAGCATTAGGGATGGTGTGGGCAAGCTAGTCTCATGGAATATTGCTGGGATGCGTTTCAGACAGGAATCCCAGGATTGGCTAAATTTTGTAAATAGCTTTGATGTGTGTATTTTCCAGGAGACATGGCTGTGTGAACCTTCTTTTTCCCAGGGATATTTGAATTACTCTGTTCCAGCATCAAAGGGTCCTAAGGGGCGACCTATGGGTGGCTTGACCATTTGGGTCCGGCAGAGTTTATCGCTCATTGTCAAGGTGGTAGACACTAGAAGCAAAGACATCCAACTTATTAGAGTGGATCTGGTCCCTCTGGGACGGCTTGACATCTACAATGCCTATGCCAGGGGTAACAGGGGTGGGAGGTCAGAAGTTTTAGCGGCTTTGGGTTCCCTCCTTGAAACCCACTCTCTGGACAACAATATTGTGATAGCTGGTGATTTAAACCAAACCTTCGAACCTCCGGCCATTTATGATGATTTTGCTGGGGATGAAGAGGACAGGCAATGGGGAGTCCCCCAATTAGATTTGAAACCTGTTACTCGTTGGTCCGAGGATGTTATCTGTTTAAATGCTATATGCTATGAAAGGGGTCTAAGGGCACTAAATGGGAGGAACATGAGCGACAAGACAGGGGCAAGCACTTTCGATAATGGGCGTCATAGGAGCAGAATTGACTATGTTTTATATAGCATGAAACTCTGGAACCTAGTTTGTGACATGGAGGTCAAATGGAGGATTGAAAGTGACCACAATCCGCTGTGCGTAGAGCACAAATGGTGGACATCTGACAATGTGATCCCGAATCTCGAGGGGGATAGCGCCCCTTTGATTGTCCCTACAAATTATATGCGTAGGTTAAAATGAGTAAGCTTAGAGTCAATCCATTGCTTGACATTGGTTGGCTTTATTATCTCTTTCTTTTGCTTGATTTTTGTTTGTTAGCTTGTGTGGTCTTTCTTTCTTGCTCATGTGTTTGTCCTTCCCTGGAGCATAGCCTCATTACTTGTGTGCTTCCGCTACTTACTTTTCAAGTAGTACTTCTTTATTTTGTTGGTTAAGCATTCAATTGAAGTGCATGTTTCCCAGCTGTCTACTCCATGTACTTCTCTACTACGCTCCGCGTTGCTCTCCTGCCTGTGTGCTTCTATCTCAACCCCCTTTGTGATCCGCTCACCCTTGGGGAAGCTGGGATTTTCTTCTAAATTTTCTTACTCATCTCTAGAATCCCAAACCAGGTCGACTGGACCTTTTTCCCTGTTCTAGAAGAATAAAGGGAAGATTTACAACCGCTTTGAACGACTTCACCATCAAATCCAAATTAACTCAAAGGACCACTGACAACGAACTGAAGTTTCAAAGGTTTATTACAAAGCCAAAAATAATTGGACATACAAACATCTCAGCAAGAGGTTCAGAAAATAAACTGGCACTTATACATACATAATTCTACGCAAGATTCTCAGATGACTCAGAATAAACAGTAAAGTCAATTTGAGTAACATTAGGCAACCAAGAACTGTCCCAGCTTGTAATTTGGACTGCATTTACAAAAAGGAAAAAGGAAGTGATTAGTCTGTCCCTACACTATTCTAAGGGGACAATCCCAACATAACATTCCCATCAGACGAGAGTAAAGGTGTCAGCGGTGAAGACTTCCAAAGAAGTACATTCACTTTTTCCAGGCAAATAATCTAACTGTCGTGCTCGTTCTAAGAAGCTCCTTCTTACACCCCACTCTGCCCTAAGGTTCCCAAGACTCTCTCTCTACAGCTTTCTACATCCTTTCCCTGACTAAGATCTGCTCTCCACCCTTGGTAGCTGACCTTTCATATTAGAAGCCTATATTAATTCACTCCTTAATAAGCATGTATACATTTCAAAAGCATTTCATTAGTAATACGACATTTCACACATGATTATACTTCTACAATAGGTAACACGACATTTCGATTAGAACACTACATTAGTCTTTAATTAATAACAACATCACTATATATCGTGCTGATTCTCAGCCTAACATTATAAGTCTAAACTACATTAATAGACCCTCTAAATATGTGGGTGCTGACTACTCGGGATTATGGTGCACACCTACAAATTTCATAATTACATGGCGCTCTCTCACCCTTGTATGCCTCTTTTCTTCACATTGCTTTCTCACTCGTGTACGTCCTGCCAGCTCCTTGATGCTCTCTCTTGCCCTTGTGCTTCTCTTCTCTCCCCGAACTCCACTTTGCTCTCTCTCTTTGTTGTGTACTCCTCCCCCGACTCTACATGTTGCTTGTGTCTCCGCCTACCTCCCGCCTAACATGTTGTTCACCTATCTCTGCCATTCCTGTTGCTTCAGCTGGTAGATCAGTGTTGCTTCTGTCCCCTAAACATATATTTTGTTCCCTGTCCCCCGTGCCCTTCGTGTTGCTTCTGCTCCGCACCTGCTTTAAAAAAGAAAAAACGCTTTTGTAATCATTTGCCAAACCAAGTTAACCTCCACACTTGTGGATGGTGCTGAACTTGTTCCTGGTAAATTTGGCCCATTTTTAACGCCTCACAATGCAAAACATATAGGTTGCTATTTAAGCTCCATCAGAATTCTTCTCAGTCTCAAATCCGAATAAAGTTTGGCCTAATAGATCAACACTTGGCTCTGAAATCGGCTTTCTTAAAGCATTGTTTTAAATTAAAACATGCTCAAAAAATTATTTGTAATCTTATATTTGGGCAGAAATTAATTTTGATCCTCCTATATGAAAAAATAATGCCATACTTTTTAAAAATTCTGTCCTAACTTCACTAGAGGGGCACAAACTGTAGTAAAAGGACAATCCATTCCCTACATTTAAAATGACAATGTGTATAAAGAACACTCATCTTTCTTTCCATGAAAATCAGCTAACTTTTGGAAGGGGAAGCCACGATTGGCTTGTTAACAATGGCCTCTTCTGCAAAAGTAC
The DNA here is from genome assembly GCF_964261635.1 of Lissotriton helveticus. Classification (NCBI taxonomy): domain Eukaryota; kingdom Metazoa; phylum Chordata; class Amphibia; order Caudata; family Salamandridae; genus Lissotriton; species Lissotriton helveticus. The sequence goes on along the minus strand of NC_136071.1, from coordinate 639,219,152 downwards.
TTAGTTAACGTTTATCTGGCCTATCTATATATATAAAAACCAAAGTATGTCCGCTTGTCCTTTATGCATTACTACACCATTCATCCGATCGGTATGAAACTTTGGGAAGTTGTTGAGTACACTCCCGCGAAGGATTCTGGCTAAAAAAAATGAATTTTTTTTAAAACAAATTGTTAAAAGTTGTTGAGTACACTCCCGCAAAGGTTTCTGGCAAAAAGAAAACAAACAAAAAAAAAAAATAATGTGTTCAATATTGGCCCCCCGGCCACCAAGGGCCCTCATAATCTTTCCAATACTGAACGTTTACAGTTTACGGTGCGACTCGCTTTTGCAATGACCATCAACAAAGCACAAGGACAATCGCTGCAAGTGTGTGCACTAGATTTGGAGAATTCGTGCTTCTCACATGGACAACTGTATATGGCCAGCTCACGCGTCGGAAAACCTTCAGATTTATTCGTGTACGCAACGTTTACAGATTCCGGTGCGACTCGCTTTTGCAATGACCATCAACAAAGCACAAGGACAATCGCTGCAAGTTTGTGGACTAGATTTGGAGAATCCGTGCTTCTCACATGGACAACTGTATGTGGCCAGCTCACGTGTCTGAAAACCTTCTGATTTATTTGTGTACGCACCAGACGGAAAAACAAAAAATACCGTGTATCCACAAGCACTCGAATAAATAAACAGAATTAAAACAACACTTTAAAATGTTTTCCATATTAAAATGGATAACTTTCAATAAAAATGACACAATCTAAATTGAATGTTATCATAACAAGTTTCCTTAAATTTCTTTTCTTCTGAGATCGCAGCAACGCGCAACGGGTAAGCTAGTTACAAATAAAAACAAGCATTGACAATGCCAATAGGTCTCGCCTTTTAGATCTTACAAGTGTTTAGTCAGAGCTATTGGCTTTGCCAGTGTATTTAAGCTATGTTGTAAAGTAGTGTGGCTGTTGTGCAGCATGTTGCAAAGTTATAATAAAAAGCGTTAAAGGCATTTTTGTTACCTTATATATAATTATAGCAGAAAACATAAATCACCATGTATTATTAGTATGGTGCAGGTCCGGAAATGGTACTCATTATCCTGAATAAACAAGAATCAAAACAATATGCATCATAGTATCGGGCCATGCAGCAGTTTAGGGAATAAAAACACATGAATCATAATGCATATATCACCATAAAAACACAGGCCATAGCGCTCTTGCGCTTGTATTATACCCTTTGCGGTACCCAATAGGCAATGATGACTGCAGAAATCTCTTGGCGCCTCCTACACCGACTGTAGTAGTTACTGATTCCCAAAAGGGCACAGAGGCATGGGAGGGCATCAAACGGCCAAAAGTGAGCAACATAAAGCTGGAAGTAAGAAAGCACTTGGGGAGAAGGTAACACAAGAAGTTGGGGATATGCTCACAGGTAAGAGAGAGAAATATGAAGAATGTGGGAGGAAGAGAAGCACACAAAGGAGACAGTGGGAAAAGACACACACTCTCGTTGAGTGCTTAAACAAAAAGTAAAAAGCAGCACCTGAAAAAGTGAGCACTGAACGACATAGTAATACTGTTTATGCTCCAGGGACAGGACAAACATGAAGAGGAAGGAAAACCCACACAGCCAGGAAGCACGCCAATGAGAATAACAATGAAATCAACCAATTGCAAGCAATGGACGGGCTGGGCTCCAAGCACACTGTATGAAAACAATGTGTGTTCCTCTCTCTGGCTGATTATTTTGCATTTCTCATTGAAATGGTCTGCACACAAAAGTATCTGTTATTTATTTGTTCTTGATATAAATAAATAAAATAAAAACTTTGCTTCCCTTAGATTCAGTTGGTAAAGTTTTGACTAGTTTTATTCTGTCAAACAGGTTTATATTTCCTGCAAATACTCCTTGATTACTATGTCTGCTATTCGGTAGCATCCTTTTTATGTCTATCGCTATAAAGGCAAGAAGGTTTATTAAGTAATTATGACAGATAATCATTTGATGTATTTTTTTTACTTGATCTATTTGTTCTTTTCTTTAAATATGCACTAATAAGATGATGAATCTTTGAAAATAAACGTTTTATATGAAAATTATGTGATTTGTGCTTTTATGATCCAAGCGCTTTTTAGATCGAATAAAGTATTCTTGACTTGACTAGTTTTATTTACTTTGTCAGGAATATAAGGGAAATAAACTTTAATCTGTGATTTGTAGGTGTCTGCAAGGCATATGTGCACGCCCTCACAAAATTATGCAGCTGCTTTATTTTTTCCATTTTTATTTACTGGTCTGAGGCCTTTACGAATCTGAGTATAGGTGTTACTGTAGGTGTTAGACCTAACAGTCGTTAGTGTGGACTTCACCCAAACATTTTGTTTTCTCCCCTCCTATTTGCTGAAATTAGTTTTTGTTGGTCTTAGAACTTTGTGCACTTTGGAGGATCCCCAGAAGGACTGCTTTGTCTTTCAGAGGACTGCTCTGCTGCTTGAGGCCTGTTGGGTACCCAAGAGGACTGCCCTGCTGCTACCAGAGGCCAGCCCTGCAACTTGAGACCTGCTTTGTACCTCAGAGGACTGTCCTGCTGCTACCAGAGTGGTTCCCTACTACTTGAGGCCTGCCTTGTACCTCCGAGAACTGCCCTACTGCCATCAGAGGACTGCCCAGAGCTTGAAGCCTTGTACCATCAGAGGACTGCCCTGCTGCTTGATGCCTGCCTGATTGCTTGTTCCCACGACTTCCAGAGTGACTTCAATGGCTAGTTGGCTGGCCTCTTGTTCTATGCTACGGGGATGCAACAAGCTCCAACAACCTTGAAACCGCACCTAGAAAATGCCTAAAGTGAGTCCTGCCCTCCAAGTGGTGACCCACCAGTCCTGGACCATTGGAAGTGCCCAAACAGCCAAAGACTGAAACTCTGGACTTGAACACATTTCCATCAAATAGTGGCCTCAGAACTGACTGGAGACAGGAACATACCTGCTTGAAGTACATCGCTAGTCGGCCTGACTTCATGGTAGCGCCTGCTATGTTTTTCTGTGCTGTAGCAAATCCTGTTCGGCTACTCATCTCAGGAAGTGTGTCCGGACTCAAGGAGCCATCATCTGCTACAGGCTGCAGCTTCTTCCACTGGAGATTTTCGACTTCCCAAAAAGTGACAAAGTTCAAAAGCAGAAATCTTCACTGCGACTTCGTTCAGTGGCTCCCTGACGACGAAGCCTTCACCTTGGACACCACTGGCTTCCTTGCTTGGCAGATCTTTACCTTCTCAGCAACTTTTTCTTCAAATTTCTTCTATAGTTGAAGGTAACCAAGACCGGGTCCAAGTCACCTTGTGTATTTGAACAGTGCTCCATCACGGTCAGCCATCATTTTTGACTTTGTCTTGGTCTTGTGCGACTAGAATCCAGTGGTTGACGGATTGATCTTTTAGGCACCTTTTTACACGAACAACTTTAAAATTTCATAACTCTGGTTCTACTATTTGGATTTTATTCGTTTTTGTATGAAATTATATATCACAATTCTCTTTATCTATTTATATTGGTGTGGGACTTTTCTTCTTCTTATATTGTGCTTTCACTTAATTACTGTTTGTGTGGTGCATAAAAACATATTGCCTCTAAGCTAAGCCTGACTGGTTTTGTACCAAGCTACCAGAGGGTTAAACACAGGACAATTTAGTGACTTTTGTGGGTCACCCTGACAGGGAATGCGGTTATTGCTTGAGGAGGGTTCACACCAAACTCAACCAAATACCCAAATTCTTAAAGTGGGATTTTTTTGATGAATTCAATAGCGTTGACAACGAGGCTTAGAGATGACACTTTGGGATTCAGAAGTTGTCTGTGACCACTTCTATCTTCCAGCCAAACTCCCAAGTATTTATATTTGGAAGAATTTTATACTGATTGGTTATCTAGATGACATGATCCTGACTTTGTATCCTTCTACTGACAAGATTAGTTTTTAGCAAAGTTAAAATACCTAAAATGTGCATGCCAGAAGGAGTCTAGCTCATTCAAATGATCCTGAAGTACAATACTGATGTGATTCAGTAATACAGTGTGGTCGGCATTGCATTATACAAGCTGTGTTCCACCGGGTTATTCTTCAGAGCTAGAGGAATGCTACCAATACCTGTATTGCAAGGATTCAGGATCAGGATTTATAAAGTGCAGTCAATCACCTGATAAAGTATCCAGCTGATTGCAGGTCTGCGAGGTTTATTCGAACAGCAAGGTCATGAGGGCCATTCGGAACTCCGGAAATGAGATGATGGTTTGGAGTTGCATTGGGAGGCTTTTTCAGGTCTTTGCTGGGATTTGGAAGAAGGAGCATCCTGCACTTCTGCTTCAGTAGATGTGGGGAGTATGGACATGTGAAAGGGAGGCAGAGCATAGTCTTCTCGACGCTTGGTAAAAGTTCAGGCGGTGTTAATGTTAGCAGGTCCATGGTTGTGTAGAGCCTTGTGTGCATATATAAGCAGCGTAAATTGGCATCTCTTTTGTATGGGGAGCCAGTGGAGTTGCCTGAGGTGAGGTGTGATGTGGGTTTGTCGAGGAGTCAAACGCCCACTGCCGCACCACCCAAAGGAAGAGAAGTGTCCAGCCTTCCTAGGAGAGGACAGCAATTTGGTAGTGTCAAGGATCAAGTTATGGGTACCTGGTGTCAAGGCACAGTTACTTTAGTCCCACTAGTGCAGTACCCATTAGGCTAGCTGCAGGACGATAGCTGCTGGTCAAGATGAAGTACATGCTGATATCGCAGATGAAACAAGAAGAGATGGGTGTCTGCACATTTGAACCCAGGGACACAGTCTAGAGATTCTAACAGCAAAGAACCCATTAGAATGTTGCTGCTTGCTAGGAGGGCAGTGCATTCAAGGACAAAGTTGGAGACTATGCAAGTCTTGGGGTAGGGACCAAGAGTTGAAATGGTAAGTTCTTCCTCTGAGCAATCTTCTCCAGCTGCAGATAATAAGTGGAAGCTCCCACACACACCCACAGCGTAGGTGGCAAGCAGGTTCACCTTCAATGACATTAGGGAACTTCCATGTTTTCCTTGTTGTAGATGTGCAGCACGTTTTCTTAGTGATGCACAGCTACTTCGTGTCTCCTTGTGCTTCAAAGCAGTCGCCTTTCCACAGCCACCTTTAAACAGACTGGTAAATTATTTTGCACACGCAAATAAGTCACAGAAACACCTTCTCAGGCCCAACCAATATTCTAGGTTATGGCAGGGAAAATGGCAAACGCACAAAAGAAGGAATGCTTGAATTAATCTAAGCCACTAGCAATTAATCGTTGCGGCTTCAGAGTCCATAATGCTTTGTACACCGTGTTACTTCACATTAGACCCAGCAATATGCAAATCAGCCTTGATCTTGCTCCAGTAGGAACACTCTAGCAAAGCCAGGTGCTTTCCTAGCTGGAACACAAGCAACCATAGACTCGTTTCGGGCTGATTGGGCCTCATCAGTGGGGTGTAGCTTGGTTTCAGTGACACAGTGAGCAAGAGACTTACGTTTGGGCCACATAGGGTGTTACATCAAACATACAAAAGGTTTTAGGAGGAATTATTGCACTTTGTTCAACCACTGGTAATCACTCGGGAGTGGTATTCCAACTCATCATTCTTTTGCCCATCATGCCACCTGAGGTTAGACCCAGCCCCATGCAAATTTGCCTTTGTCCTGCTCCAATAGGAACAGTCCAGCACAAACATATGCAACCCAAGACCGGTTTCAGTCTGATTTGGCCTCTTCAATTGGGTACAACATGATTCCAGTGAAACAATGATCAAGGAACCCATAACTGAGCATATCCTTAAGCATTACAACAAACACACAAAAGATGAACAGGGAATTGTGTAATCCTAAAGAGTTGCTCTGCAGTCTTTGGAAACATAATGTGTGCCTTCAATTTTATCAAAATGGCATCTAGGAAGATTCTAAAAAAAAAAACTAGATACTGCAGTCTGTGATACCTCATTTGATGTGGAAACTGTTCCCTGGTATCTGGCTGAAGGCAACAGTTGCACAGAACATAGGATCTTCACATCTGTAGGAATGGCGTCACTTCGATGTGTTTGACTGCCCAATAGAGAATTCTAATCAGCAATTAAAAGTCACCTGCCTCCTTAACCTACACTTCAAATGCAATGCCTCTTCTCTGTGACTAAATATGTGACCCAGAGCCTAAAAAATCTCTCCGTCTCTTCTTCCTCCTGCACTTTGCTGTGCTGCCAGTGTCCTCGTTCAAATTGCAATTTCCTTTCACAGTTTAACAATTTGACATTTATTCCGTTCACTATGCAGATTTAGCATATTACCTCTTTTGATGGTTTATTGGTTTGACACATCGCAATGTAGTGTTTTTGAAAACTACTTTCGGACTATTTTACAAATCAAAGAACGATCGTCCATATAAGACCCAAGAACTCAGTAATGCAACTGTATGATTATGAACTCCAAACTCATAACATCTTAAAGTCCTCAGCTAAGGTGAAAGCAAAATTATAGAAGTACTACTTAGCTTTATGCCATGGCGCCTACTTTTGAAACTAGAACTGACAGATATAAAATTCAAAGGATGCGTGCAGAGATCATACGCTATTGGTTTGTTTTTTATCAAACACATCCCGGCTAGTAAAGATCTGTAATCGTTCAAGTCACAATACAGCAAAACAAGGCATACATGAGTTTTTTGCAGAATGCTTCAATCTGTACAGCAAACATTGAAGCTTATTAAATCTGATGTTTCATCTTGGACAACAAAAGACAATTAAAAATTCAATTAAAAAATACTACACGAGTTTTGAGCTACATTAGGATGAAAAGGCTTTTTTCTTTCTTGGAAAGATTAAGGGCATATTAGCAAGGACAAGCGATAATTATGGCTCAACACGCATAGCACGTTTTTAAATATCGCCGTCTATCGCTGTTTTACTTTGCCGTGTTAGCGGCATATCAGCAACGCTTAGCACTTAGGCGAAGTAAAACACAGGGACAGACGGCGATAATCAAGATTACCAAGGGAAATCTAGCGATAATGTCAGTGAAGCTTGCTAATAGGGGGGTGTGGATTGAAGCTGTCAATCCACCTCCCATTGTGAAGGCAGCTAACTAAAGTTGAAAGCAGGCGTTACAATCCGGCAATGACCGCGGTTAGCGGGGCTTTTCTTATCGCTCGGGCCGCATTGTAAATAGTGCGATGTTGTGTTTGCATCATCTATCATGCAGACACATTGCGAGGAATGACCACTTTGCATGTCATTAGCGATAATAATCGCTGACATGCAAAGTGGAGTCAAAACGGCTGCCAACTCCAGAAAACGCGTGTTAGCGTGTCCTTGATAATAGTGACATATTTTAATCCCCGCTTTTTGGACGAAAACGGCTGCTAAAGCAGCGATATTGGGCTTGATAATATGGCCCTAAATGTCATTTTGTTTCTCACAGATGCTAACGTGACAGGGTGTATGTTTTGCTGTTGGATTTTTTTTCAAATCGGCAGTGCATCATCGTCATTCTATGCAATCCTTACTCAGGGGCATATTACCAACAACTAGCGATAATTTTTGTCTCTAACTTGTTTAGAGACAAAAATTATCGCCGCACATCGGCGATTTTTATCGCAGATAAACCTTGCTATTAGCAAGGTTTATCGCAAATGCGATAAAAAACGGCCGCAATGCATGAATATCGCTGAAAAGTCAGCGATATTCATGCATTATCGAGCAAATGCTCTTAGCCATGTTATCCACCTCCCATTGGATAACATGGTGAAGAACTGCTCAGGGCAGGTGTTAGCTTTTGGAGATATTCGCGCTTAGCGCGAATATCTCCAAAAGTTGGTAATAGGAGATAGCGATGTTAGCGACTGTTTCCAGTCGCTAACATCTTGGCACGCCCACTTTGCATGTCATTAGTGATAAATATCACTGACACGCAAAGCGGGGCCCAAGATGGTCGCTATCTCCTATTAGCTGTCACTAACTGGTGTTAGCGACAGCTTGGTAATAGGGAGATAATTTTATCTCCGCTTTCTTGGCTTTTAAAGCCAAAAAAGCGGAGATAAACCCCTTGATAATATACCCCTCAATTCTATAAGCCCACTGACTTCATCTTTTTTCTTATGCTGATGATACACAAGTCGTCTCTTTGCACTCAATGGACGTTTCTTCTCCATCCAATTTGAGACCTATTTTACGGAGGTCATATCATAGCTTTAGCTTAGTAAGACATTTAAGGAAAATGCTCTGGTTAATGCCAGTTTCTTCTCAGGGGGCCTATTGTTCAGGCTTGAATTATTTGAGTATGGCAATGTCCTATATTTAGGAGCTACTAAGTCTGCTGTGAAAAGACTTCAGACTGTCAGAATGCTGCCAATCAATTGCTCTGTCATGTTCCAAAATTTGAATTGATATTGCAGCATCTTAGGGAGCTTCATGCCTTCCAATTGACAACTGAATTAAGTTTAAGGCCCTTTGTTACATGCATAAAACTATGACTAAGTCTGACCCGCAATTCCTTAGTGGGCTCATCCTTCTCCATTTCCCCAAATGTCCTTTGTGCTTGGTGAATCAAAATCTTGCTGTGATCCCCCAGATTAAACAGACAAGACTAGGGGGTCTCTCTTTTGCCTTCCGAGGACCCATACTTTGGAACTTCCTTCTTCTGGGCTGTGACTCTGTCCCTCATATGAGAAGTTAAAGAAACACTTAAAAACATGTTTTTTAGTAGTAATTGTAATTACATTTATATAGCCCTCACTACTGCTGACGAAGCACTGAAGTGCTTTATGCTGAACAGCAAGCTGCTCCAGAACCCAAGGTTAGTGATTAATTCAGTGTTATTGGTTATTGTTAGTAATTGGGATTCGCCATGTGTTCTCAGCAGACCATTTCATGCATTTATTCCAGATTCTTGGTGATAGATGACATTAACAGGAGCTAGGTGAGATCATTAGAGGTTTGGCTGAATGTGAGTTCATGCAGATGGTCAATGTGGTTAGTGGATGGGTTTCAAGATTGAATGTACTGTTAGGTTGCAGGGATATAATCTCTGAAGGATGGAGAGGTTGTGATCTTCAATATGTGTTGTGGGCAGTTTTCAGATATATAATCATAGAGATAAAGGCAAACATGCATGTGACTGAGGGCAGGTTGTGCTCAGAGGGAAGAGCCATGCAGAAGTTGGAAAGTAAGAAGAGGGCCTTCTGAAATTAAAAATGGAGGCGACAGTCAGGCTTTAGGTCAGTGTTCATGCCAAGTTTGGAAATATAGACATTGCTTTTGGGATGGCATACAATTTGCGGATGCAAGGGTGTAGAAGAAACAGCATAATTTGTAGTTGACGCCTGTGATATATCAGGTACTTTTACTAGGCACTGGAATCAGAATACAGTCTATCCATTGCTAGGCTACGACTAGACAACCGGTCTAGTAAGGGCAGGAAAGCATAAAGTAATAGCTGGACGCATATACTAGGAAACAACAGCTTTAGGCTGTGCTCGAAGGAAGCAGTAAGCAAAGGATAATAGCAGTGTGAGAAGATTTATGGATAAATAGTGCTAACATTGAAAAGGAGATTTTGAAAATGCTGGAGTGGATGTCTGGTGATGTATATCCTCAACTGTAATTCACAGTAGTATTTAAAAGTAGGGTTCCCCGTTTTACGGTATGTATTTTTGTACATTTCCGTCTGGATTTACCCATATTTATTTTTGCTAATTTTATCAGCATTTATCCATATTTATGTTGTGCTTTGTGTAAAAAATGAAGCTAGAATGGGTATATTTCAAAATGTATTTAACTGACAAATGTTTACATGTTTCAATGTGAAATGAGTTTTAGCCACTTACAGCACAATACAGTCATTTAAAACCATTTGCATCCTTAAACAGCTGTACGGCTGCCATTGCATAAGCTTCATTAGGAAATATTTTAATTTCTTTTTTACTTCCCTATTTGTCCACCTACACAGCTATTGACCTAGCACTTATGATTGACAGTGGCGAGAATCAACCAAAAGAAAACCTACTTTCTATGTTCATCTATGTATACAAATAGATAGACAGGAAAATTGCTGCTTTTCTATCTGTACTTATGAAGAAAAATCGGTAAAAATGGAAAACAGGAAGCCCTAATTATAAGAAGCAAAGCAGGAACCCTTTGGATGCCCTTGGTTGTAGCATGGACAACTTCCCCAGACATGAGAAGTATATTGCCTTCATTCCTGAGGCTGGAGATTCAGACACCTATGTTTTGTAAGGCATTCAGGGGCATATCATCAAGCCGAATACCGCCACTTTAGCGGCCCTTTTCGGCCGAAAAGAGGTGATTTTGTTAATGCTCAATCATCACGGACACGCTAACACGTGTTTCCTTGAGTAAGCAGCCCTTTAAACGCCACTTTGCATTTCAGAGATGAACATCGCTAATGACATGCAAAGTAGGCGTTCCCTTACATTTCTCCGAGGAAATCGGCGCGGACACAGCAGCACAATATTATCAAGCCATGAGGAAACCCACGATAAAATAAAATAAACTGCGCTAACCGCAGTTATCACGGATTTGCTACGCCTGCTTTGTAACCAACTTAGCCATACCTATTAAGGCAGGTGGATTGTGCGACTGAGGTCTTAGGGGCATATCATCTAGGAAATGCGATAAATATCACATTTCTCGCTTTAAGCGATTCTGTTTCATGCCTCTAATGCAGGATTTAATCGCCGTGGAGATATGCCTTGGTGATAGCGTGATATCTCGGCGAATAAATCCACCGATACATGGTGTTAAACAGAATCGCAGAAAGCGGGAAATGCGATATTTATCGCGTTTCCTAGATGATATGCCCCCATGTCCCTTTAAAGTCACACTAAGCCTTTCAAGCCTTTCTCTAACAATATTGGAAATGCCAATTACGCCCTTGCATAAATCCTAGGCGGACTTTAACGTTAATTCACTGTTGTACCCTCGAGGTTTGTACTGGCTATGTTTTTTAGAATGTATGAGAAATATCACTTCATACTCCTCTCTTTTTGAACAATGAGGAGTGAGTGTGAGAGATGCTTCAACAGCCTCTATTGTTCCCAACACACTCTACGCACCTCCAAGGGCCAGGGGAAGATCAATCCAGCAAAGGCCCCTCTCCTGCCCTAGTTCTGTCTTCAGTTAGCATTAGAAAGAATAGGACAGTCCTTCAGGTCGTAACGCACAAGTTCACTCATGTGATCCCTATAAACCAAGCTTAAGCCCCAACTATTCTGAATAAAGCAAGAGGCGTTGGTGTCACTTATGGTAACAAAAGCAGTTTCACCCAAGTTTTTAAAACTGGTATGCGATTTTCCAACTTAGGGAACTTTAAAAGCTGGGTGTGGGGCAACTGGGGGATTGAGAACTGCCCTGATGATGCTAGCCATAGAAGCTAATTCACCATAGTTACCTCACATGACAAACAGCTGTCAGTGCTGCCCCTCAGAGGGCCCCCCCAGCTCCCCACACCTTCCTGCACACTCAGTGCAGCTCCTGGTCATGGGCAGGGCAGCGGGACTCTGGTTTCAAAGGTGCTGCTTCTTCGCCTGCTTCCTGTCTGACTCCTGACCTGGAAGTAAGCCATCCGCAGGTACTGTTAGGGCTCCCACTGCCTTGCTTGCATTAGGGGCCTTCGCTCCACCACTGCCCTTTCGGGTCCTTGGCACGCTTGCTTTGCTTCTCTTCCAGACTCCCTCACTCGCCCTCAATTCCGTGAGAAAAGGAGTGCAGGCATGTATGGTGCTGCTCTCGTAGGCAGACTGCAACCTCCCAGCAAAAGACATAGCTGTAGGGATTTGTGGGCACAGTTGTGGCAAACTGGTATGGTGGATGTGACTAGCGCCGCATACATACAAAGGACCACAGACACAGGATGGTGGTCGTCTGGGCCGGAAGTCACGAGCGACTCCGGCCCCTTTATTTATGCTCTCTGGCCACGCCTGGCCAGAGAGTGATACACAGTGTGGTGGTGCTTCCGTGGTATCAATGACTCAAGCAATCAACTAGACCACTACATCCCATCCCAACTTAGTTTTTTATAAACACACAAAATAAAGTACTTTAGCCAACAAAGTCAGCCAGTCTCTTGTTAGGCCGAGGGTTCCGCCTCAGATTGTATGAATGCCGGCGGCTCTCTTGTTCTTGTCGGGGACTTGCTGGTCCTTGATCATTATCCATGTCCTCAGGCCTGAGGGTATCATGCTGTGGTGGATTCATAGGACTTTGAGGTGGAGTGCTATCCGAACTGCATTCCGCTCCACCCGACGGCAGCGCGCCGATTCTTGACTGATCCACGCCCTGTGGTGTTCTGACTGGGGGTGGAATCTTCTTGAACCAAGAAATATTCCTGGTTATCACTTCGACATGTCAATCTGCCGTGACTGCCGTTCCTATGGTTGACCTTACTGTCCACACTCCGGGCTCATAAGTAGTACGGAATTTTCCTCCACTCCACCGATTCCATAGCAGCACGGAACACCCAGGCTTCACTACATGAGTTCTTGCTCTCCGTCGATGACTTGCTTTGTCGTTAGTTGTCTGTCTCTTTGCTCGGGCAATCGCCGGGTCATAGGGCTCTGGCCTCCAATTGTCAGCCATGGGTAACATGTCTCAGCTGGGTCCTGTCAGCATAAGCGACCATGGCGACCGTTGTGTGGTACAATGGGCCGTGCTGCAGTATTCCCTCAGAAACTGTTGTAGAGCCACTTCTGGATCTATGTTCTCAGCCATCGCTATGCGTAGTATTTTGTTTGTGGTCCGCATGAACCGCTCAACCTCTCCTTTGGCTTGTGGCCACTGGGGGGTGATTCGATGATGTCTTATTCCTACTCATGCTAAAAAGGCTTTGAATTCACTGCCTTGGAATGGGGGCCCATTGTCTGTTTTGATGACGTTGGGCAATCCAAAAAAGGCAAACGACTTCTCCAACACTGGTTGCAGATTGGTGAATGCTGTGGATGGCAGGACCTCGATGATCGGGTACTTAGTGTAACTGTTGATGAGAACAGCTGTAACTCTTCCGTCAGGGAAACTGCTGAAATCAAGGCTCACCCATGACCAAGGCGACGGGGCTAGATCTTCAGTCATCCCGGGGGCTGAAGCCTCGGCGTTGCTTGTGATCTGACACACTCTGCAGTTTTGCACAAGGGTGTCTACACTGCTTTCTAGATCAGGAAACCACACCTTTTCCCTCATTCTTGATCTCATCCGCCCTATGCCTTGATGACCCTCATGTGCGAGGGCTGTTGCTCGCCCTTCCAGGCTGCGTGGTATGACGATGCGTGAACCTCTTAGTATCACTCCGTTGCCTGCAATACTGAGCTCGTTTCGAACTTTCCAGAAGGTTCCTAGACGAGTCCTGTCGAGCTCACTCCACCCCTGGACGTTTTTGATTAATCCTTCCGGGATCTGTTCTTCAGGGCATCAGCCCCACGTTGGAGGATTGTGTCATCGTTCATGTGTGACTTTATTTCTTCTATCGAGAGGGCTCGCGGGCACGACCATTGTGCGACCATGTTGACAAACTCTTCTGTCTTCTTTTCTTGATCATTGTCACCTTCAGCTATCAGTGCTGGGTGGCGAGATAAAAAGTCCGCAGGATTCTTTGCGCCGGGTCTGTACATCAGTTCCATCTGGTAATGTTGCAACTGGATAGCCCACCTTTCGATCCGAGGAGGTGGATGAGGCGTCGTCCCTTTGAACAGGGGAAGAAGAGGTTGGTGGTCTGGTATTACTCGAAAGGGGTGTCCGCTTACATACAAATGAAAATGGTTACATGCCCACTTGATCGCCAACGCCTCTCACTCTATTTGTCAGTACCGGGACTCTGTTGATGTGAGTGCTTTACTTGCAAAAGCTAATGGGACCCACGTTCCTGGTTCGGTCTCCTGAGTGAGCAGAGCTCCTAGGCCTACCGGGCTGGCATCTACCAGTACCTCGGTGGGGCGAGTGGTACCAAAGTAGGCCATGGTGGTGCTGTCTAACAAGGCTGACTTGATCTGTTTGAATGCTTTGTCTTCCTCGTGGGTCCACTTCCAGGGGGTTTCCTTCTTTGTGAGGTTCCGCAGAGGTTCGGCTATTGTTGCCAGGTTTGGAATGAACCGCCCGCTGTATGTTGCCATCCCTAGAAAGCTTACTTCGGACGCCGTGGTTGGGGCAGGTACAAAAGGGGATGATGGACGGAGCGTTTGAGCAAATCAAACACTCACCCCCAGTCAACTGATCTGGGCTTAATCCATCACCATTCTTTAGCTTACCCGGCAACGCCAGTTCAGACATGGTCATATGCAAATCAGTCTGACCCTGTGCCTCATGGGAACAGTCCAGCCCGAACTGCCAGGAGCAAGGTGAATTGCCTGGAACTTTCTGGGGTCTACTTTGACTCCCTCCGAGCTGAACACGTAACCAAAGAAGTCAATGGACTTGCGGAAGAACTGACATTTCTCTTTGTGCAGAGTCGCGCCATGTTTTGCCAGTCGCTGGAGCGTGGCTCTGAGCCGTCGGTGGTGGTCTTCAAGAGTTTTAGAGTGAATAAGGATGTCGTCACTTACGTCAAGGACGCCTTGGAGGCTGGATAGGATCTCTCTTACAGCATTTTGAAATATCTCGGCCGCAGAAGATATCCCAAAATTCAGTCTCTTGTATCGCCGAAGCCCAAGATGGGTCAAAAATGTGGTAATGTACCTGCTTTCTTCTGCTAGCTTCAGCTGGTGATAACCAGCGTTTAGCCATTGAGGTTGGCTAGGATGTCATCAACCGTTGGTGTTAAATGCCTCTCTCGTTTTATGTCTTGATTGGGCAGCCTCATATCGATGCAAATCCGTATCTTCCTCGTTTGCTTCGGCTTCTCCGTGATTACCATGGGTGATACCCATGGAGTTGGGCCTGTAACTTTTTCGATCACCCCTTGTTGTTCTAGCTTCAACAGTTCTTGTTCTACTAGTGGCCGGAGGTGAAACAGGATTCTTCTGTGTCTTAGCGCAACGGGTTGTACGGCCTTATCTATATGCAGCTTTATTAGCGGTCTTCTTATATTTCCTAAAACTTCGAACAGTTGTGGGAACAAATCTAGAATGTCATCAATCTGGAGTAGCTTCACTGCGTTTGCAAATGCAATTAAATTGAGGTCTTCGGGGGTATGACTTCCAACTAGTATGTCTGCTTCCCTGTCAACGACATGGAACATTGCTGTCACTTCTTGTGTCTCTGATTTCACTTGTACAGTCATTTTTCCTTTCAGGGGAAGTGGCTCTTGGCTCCCATATGTTAGAATCCTGATTTTGGATCAAGTAAGTGGCGGTCTCGGTTTTAGTCGTTTGTAATGCTGATGACCCCATCAAGTTCACGGTCGCTCCGGTGTCAATCAGGCCGGTCACTGGGGACCTGTCAATCTCAATGTTGCACTTGGGTTGCGACTGTCGTCTCTATTTGAGGTCACTTGCGAATGACACGAAGTAGCACTCTTCATCTTCTTCTGTGGAGGAGTCCTCCAGGCGCTGGTGGTGGCGGGTGGACGTTCTTGCTGGTCGCGATGTTGTGGATTCCTGCTCTTCTAGCGATAGGTGTCTGACAGCCCCTGTCGGCACTCTTCTCCCAGGGTTTCCTCTGCTCGCGAAATGGTTAGGGATGCCACACTTGTAGCAGGTCTTCCCTCTTGCTGGGCAGCTGTCTGGAGGGTGTTCTTCTCTTCTGCAGTACCCACACTGTGACCACCGTTTTGTCCTGGCGGGCCACCTTCCTCGCCCACTGCGAGATGGTGTGCGAATAGCGTCAGCTCGCTCCGTTTTGATGCTGTTTGGTTGTTCCGTTTGGTGATGGAGTGCTGCTATCTCCATGGCAGTTGCTCGGGCATCTGACAACTCATGTGAGCGGGCGAGGATTGGGATTTCTTCTAGAGAGATTCGGGGTTGTCGTAGCATGAGTGTCCGCAGCGTCTTATTGTGGCAGCCTTGGATGAGTTGTGCCGTCACCTCTTTGGTCTGATCATCTTCAGTACAGGTACTCGCTAATTCCCTGAGACGGGCATGGAAAGCGTCCATTGTCTCTCCCTCTCTCTGCCTGGCTTGTCTCAGCTTGAAACACTCGTAGTGAGGATTGAGCTGGTCAAAGTGAGCGTTTAGGGCTCTGACCGCGGCGTCATAGTCAGTGGGCACGCCAGTATTCGGGAGGTGGTCAAATAACTATTTCGTCTCCAGTGAAATGTAGAAGCAGTGATCGTTTGACGGCTCTGTCAGTTTCCCTCGTTGCCACAAAGTAATTGTCGAGGCGACCAACCCACACTTTCCACCTTGGTAACGCGGTAGCCGGGTCAATGAGTTCACTGAACTGTGGTAGTGCGGTGATTTGGGTGTGCACTGGGTGTGGTAGCACTGGTGGGGCCACTTGCTGTTGAGCTGCTTGTGCCACTGGGTTGGACATTGTGTACTCTCACTCACTTGCGGCGCACGTATCGACTTGTGTGGTGTTGCCTCAATGTGTTTCTGTGCCGGGTTGGATTGCTTTTGCCAGTGCTTTATTGTATTGTTGTGCCCAGGAAGTTGTGCTCTCGCTGCTGTGCATTTGTTGCCCCTGGCATGTTGCTTTTGCCACTGTTTGTTTGCTGCCTCCTTTCCTCTCTTTTATTTTTCTTCCTTCTTACAAGCAGACGTTGCCTCTGCCAGTGCTAGTTTATTTTATGAGGTAGGGCTGACTATGTTGCCGGTACCACGCTGCCAGCACGGTATTCTTCTGCCGGCAATTGAACCTCAGAGGCCCTGCCGAGCCGGTCTGGCTACACGTGCTTTCAATATTGGCTCCCGCGGCCGTTACTCGCTGCTGCGCCAGTGTTCGCGCATGCGTGCGTTGGCAGCGGGAGACACCGGGGCCTCTGGCAGCACTGTGCCGCTGTCAATCAACTGTGCGGTGCCTTTCTGGAGATCTAGAAAAGGGGGTGGTGATGAACAGAGTGCCTGAATTAAGCAGACCACTCTTACCCAGTCCAAAGATCAGGGCTTGATCCATCACCGTTTTTTAGCTCACTGCACCATCCCAGCTCAGAACTTGGCTATATGCAAATTAGTCTGTTCCTGTCCCAGTGCATGATGGGAACAGGGCAAACCAAACTACCAAGCCAATTCTTGTACTGGGAAGGAAACAAGCTTCCGGGGACCGGTTTCTGCCATTTCAGGCGTCGTCGGCCCGGCTTGCTTGAATCCTGATGGTGCAATGAGCAAGGGACTCACATCTGAGTATACCCTTCCACGCTTATGGTGGACAAAAAGATTCAGAAAAGGGGGTGGTGATGAACAGAGTGCCTGAATTAAGCAGACCACTCTTACCCAGTCCAAAGATCAGGGCTTGATCCATCACCGTTTTTTAGCTCACTGCACCATCCCAGTTCAGAACCTGGCTACATGCAAATTAGTCTGTCCCTAGCCCAGTGCATCATGGGAACAGGGCAGACCAAACTGCCCTGATCTTTGGACTGGGTAAGAGTGGTCTGCTTAATTCAGACACTCTGTTCATCACCAACCCCTTTTCTGAATCGTTTCTGGAGATCTAGCGCTCACACGCGCTGGCCGTGCTGCGGGCCTTTCACCCGCAGTTCTTCCAGGGACGTCGCCTCTCCGCCGGCAAGCTCCCTCACTGCCGGGTCCACTCGAGTTGGTGTCACCTCTCCGGTTTCAGGTAGGCGCTGATTTCTTGGTGGGCATGTGGGCTTATACGCATCCCACCCTCATCGCCAGTGTAGGGATTTGGGGGCACAGTTGTGGCAAAATGGTATGGTGGATGTGGCTAGCACCGTATACATACAAAGGTCCACAGGTGGTCGTCTTGGCCTGAAGAAATGAGCGGCTCCGGCCCCTTTATTTATGCTCTCTGGCCACGCCTGGCTGGAGAGTGATACACAGTGCCTCAAGCGATCAACTAGACTGCTACAATAGCCTCACTCTTCCGTGCAGCAGATGAGACCGCAAAGAAGGCTTTTAGAGCTAATGATCTGTGCATAACCTGAAATCAGTAAAGTCATTCAGTCCCACATCCTTCAGAGGTCGATAATATGAAAATTAATGGGTTAGGTAATCATAACACCTGTTACCAGCGCCTGCAGAGGACATGGTTCACATATACAAGCGTGCTCAGAAACTCGAATATAAAAAAGAAAGTTTGAGCAACTCACCAGGTTCACAAAGCACATTACCATGTTGGCGTCGCTGAGGTAGGCGTTATCCTGAGAGCTTCTGAGGTGGCTGTCACTGAGAAGGGGCTTCCCTCAGGGCCTGTGCGTCCCCTGCTCCAGGCAGTGGTAGAGGTCAAACATATTAAGCACGCAAATGAGTGACAAGAAAGCCAATCAAAAGGTTCACCAAAAATTCCACTGCAAGGTTTGGTATTTTTCACAATAGGTCATCAACGGCGCCTATCAAAAAAAACACCTGTAAGCAAATCCTAATTAATCAACCATTTAAATCCTAGGCCTTGGAAACAACTTTAACCATATCTGGGAGCCCGTGTGTCTACTGAGAATACAACTGTTTACGATTGTTTTATTTACTCAGTGAAGTCCCCAACTTCTTTCATATGGAACCACAACATTAACAATTGATACAGACATTATTTCCTACTGCATCCAGTCACAACTCTGAACACAAAGACACTCTCAAGCAGAGGTGTTTCAATGGTGCAACAAGCTGTGGACCGCAGGAAAAGGTCTCCTTAAAGTCTATCCACATACATTACAAGCTGCGCAATGGGAACGACAAAACGTAATGAAGTTCCGCTCATTTCCATGGACTTTAAATTATACAGGAGAGACCTGTAAATTATGAGAGAAAACGGCCAATACAAGGATGGACAAATCTGCATTATGAAGAACTCACCCCATATAATCTTAAGTAACTAAAACACACACATGTCGATAACACTGACTTACTTATTGATAAATTAGGTCAAAAGATCTAATATGGGGTTGTAGCTTGACCGGCAAACATGGAGGTCGCACTGTAGACGAGTTCCCAGTAGTCACCAAACTACCCTCATATTCCTGCCCACTCTGCGCTATACTCCTGACCCTAACTGCATCGGGGACAGCTGATGAGGCGGTAGTGCCCCGAGTCATGGCCGGCTTTAGCACTGGTGGCGCCCTGTGTGACAGTGTTTGTTGGCGCCCCACAATCAATCAATCATGCCATTTGTATAGCGCACTACTCACCCGGGAGGGTCTCAAGGCGCTTGGGGAGGGGTATGCTACTGCTCGAACAGCCAGGTCTTGAGTTGTTTCCTGAAGGCGAGATGGTCCTGGGTCAGCCGAAGGTGGATGGGGAGGGAGTTCCAAGTCTTGGCAGCCAGGTAAGAGAAGGATCTTCCTCCGGTGGTGGCTCTTCGGATGCGTGGTACGGCTGCGAGGGCGAGGCTGGTGGACCGTAGCTGGCGGGTGGGCGTGTAGAAGGTCAGGCGGTCGTTGAGGTACTTGGGGCCCAGGTCGTGGAGAGACTTGTGTGTGTGGGTGAGGAGCCGGAACGTGATCCTCTTGTCGACGGGGAGCCAGTGCAGGTTCCTCAGGTGGCTGGAGATGTGGCTGCGTCGGGGGACATCCAGGATGAGTCGGGCGGAGGCGTTCTGGATGCGCTGGAGTCTTTTCTGTAGCTTGGCTGTGGTTCCGGCGTAGAGGGCGTTTCCGTAGTCCAGTCGGCTGGTGACGAGTGCCTGGGTGACAGTCTTCCTGGTCTCGGTCGGGATCCAGCGGAAGATCTTGCGAAGCATACGCAGGGTGTTGAAGCACGATGAGGAGACGGCGTTGACTTGTCTGGTCATCGAGAGGGAGGGGTCCAGGATGAAGCCCAGGTTGTGTGCGTGGTCGGTTGGCTTGGGTGCGGTGCCCAGGGCTGGGGGCCACCAGGAGTCGTCCCAGGCGGAGGGCGAAGATCCCAGGATGAGGACTTCCGTCTTGTCCGAGTTCAGTTTCAGGCGGCTGTCCTTCATCCACTCAGCCACGTCTTTCATCCCTTCGTGTAGGCAGGTTCTGGCGGTGTCGGGGTCTCTGGTGAGGGTGAGGATCAGCTGGGTGTCATCGGCGTAAGAGATGATGTTGAGGTTGTGCTGGCGTGCGATGGGTGCCAGAGGTTTCATGTAGATGTTGAAGAGGGTGGGGCTGAGTGAAGATCCTTGCGGGACGCCGCAGATGACTTCGGTGGCCTCGGAGCGAAACGGGGGGAGGCGGACTCTTTGTGTTCTTCCGGCGAGGAACGAGATGATCCACTCCAGTGCCTTCTCTTGGATACCGATGTTGCTGAGGCGCTGGACTAGGGTGCGGTGGCAGACCGTGTCGAACGCAGCGGAGAGGTCCAGGAGGATGAGGGCCACTGTTTCCCCCTTGTCGAGCAGGGTCTGGATGTCGTCGGTGGCTGCGATGAGGGCGGTCTCGGTGCTGTGTTTGGCTCTGAAGCCGGACTGCGAGGGGTCGAGGGATCCGTTCGTCTCGAGGAAGGCGGTCAGCTGTCTGTTGACGATCTTCTCGATGACTTTAGCAGGAAAAGGGAGGAGCGAGATGGGGCGGAAGTTTTTGAGATCGGTGGGGTCCGCTGTAGGTTTCTTCAGGAGGGCGCTGATCTCGGCGTGCTTCCAGCTCTCCGGGAAGGTGGCGGTGTTGAAGGAGGCGGTGATGATGTTCCGGAGTTGGGGTGCGATGGTGGAGTCGGCCTTGTTGAAGACGTGGTGTGGGCAGGGGTCGGTCGGTGATCCGGAGTGGATGGTGTTCATCGTGCGGGCTGTGTCTTCGGTGGTCACCGTGGTCCAGGTGCGAAGGGTGGCGGTGGGGGGCGTTAGTTCGACGGTTGGGTGCGTGGGTGGGGCGCCGAAGCTGTTGTGGATGTCGGCGATCTTGCGGTGGAAGAACGAGGCGAGGGAGTCGCAGAGGTCTTGTGACGGAGTGATGTCGTTGGTGCCGGTGCTGGGGTTGGAGAACTCCTTGACGATAGTGAAGAGCTCTTTGCTGTCGTGGGCGTTGTTGTCCAGTCGTTCCTTCAGGGATTTCTTCTTGGTGGTGCGGATGAGCTGGTGGTGCTTGCGGGTAGCGTGTTTGAGGGCGGTCATGTTGTCGGTGGTCCGGTTGAGGAGCCAGGCTTTCTCGAGGGTGCGGCAGGTCTTCTTGGAGTCCTTGAGGTCGTCGGTGAACCAGGATGCCTTCTTGCTTCTGGGTCTGCTGGGAGGGTTCTTTAGTGGCGCGAGGTCGTCAGCGCAGGCGGTCAGCCACTGTGTGAAGTTGCGGGCTGCTTCGTTGGGGTCCGTTGTGTTGGCGGGTGGGCTCTGGCTGAGGGACGTGGTGAGCTGGTCTGCGGTGATCTTGCTCCAATTCCTGTGAGGTACCTGTTGCGGGTGGTGGTGGGTCGTGGATCTTTTGAAGCTGAAGTGGACGCAGCTGTGGTCGGTCCAGTGGAGTCCGGTGGCGTGGCTGAAGGTGATGTACTTGCTGGACGAGAAGACGGGATCAAGCGTGTGGCCGGCGTAGTGGGTGGGGGTGTTGACTAGTTGCTTGAGTCCGAGGTTGGTGAGGTTTTCCAGCAGGGCGGTGGTGTTGCGGTCCTTGTTGTTCTCCAGGTGGAAGTTGAGGTCCCCGAGGAGGATGTAGTCAGTGGAGGGGAGGGCGTGCGGGCTGATGAAGTCTGTGATGTCTTCGCTGAATTGTGTGCGTGGGCCCGGGGGTCTGTAGACGAGGGTGCCTCTGAGGGTCGTCTTAGGGTCGGTGTGAATCTGGAAGTGGAGATGTTCGGCTGCGGCGAAGGAGTCGTTGGCGTCGGTCGTGATGCGGATGGTGTTCCTGTGGACGATGGCGATGCCACCTCCGGTCTGGTTGATGCGGTCCCTCCTGATGATCTTGTACCCGTCCGGGATGGCGATGGCGATGTCGGGTGCAGAGGAGGCGTTCATCCAGGTTTCCGTGAGGAAGGCGACGTCCGGTGATGTAGCGTCGAGGAGGTCCCAGAGTTCCACGGCGTGTCTGTGGACGGAGCGGGTGTTGATCAGGATGCACTTGAGGTGGTTACTGCTGGTGTTTGTCTTGGCGGGTGCGGGGCAGGTTCGGAGGCAGGTGAACTTGCAGGTGCTGCAGGTGAAGGGTCCTTGGGTGCGTCTCGGGGTGGCTCGGCAGCAGGCGTGGGTCCGGCCGGCATTGAGTGCGTTGAGAGTGGCGGCGTCGTAGGTCAGTCGGGTCGTCTTGCCTCGGCGGGGAGGGCCAGGGGTCCTGGCACTGGGCGCGGGCCAGGCACGGACGGGCACAGACGGGCTTACCTTTGGCGCACCTTCGGCGCTCAATCGGCGCTCCCGCTGCGCGCGTCCGCTGCGCGGTCGCTCTGGGGGCGTCATAAGTAAGGAGCCGGGAGGGAGGAGCAGCTGGGTGGCGGGAGCGTGGCGGCGAATGGAATCACAGGGGGCGGGGGCCGCAGGGAGGCAGCGGCGGAAAATTCCAAGAAGCAGCGGGCAGCGGGAAATTCCCAGGAGCAGCGGGAAATTCCCAGGAGCAGCGGGCAGCGAGCGAAGGAATCTGCAGGCAGGAGGCGGCAAAGGCAGGCAGGAGCGGCAGCAGTGAGTGGGGCGACCAAGCCCTGTGGAGGGCTGAGCGGTCACACACACACACAATGACTACCTCAGCCACAGATTCACACACTACCACCATTTGACAGTGCTCCTCAAGTCTCAATAACCACTGTCTCTTAGATTTATTTAGCTTTATAGCGTGACTCATACCAGTTTAAGGTGTCAGAGCCAGGGCTGGAGGTGACATTTTTGGCTCAGCTGACCGGCTGAAGTGGCATTCATTGCCTGTCTGTTAGTGGGCCCCCCATGTGCCTCCTGGACTGGGGCCTTGGAGAGTGGTCTTTGTTGACAATAGCCAGCAGGGTACCCCAGTAGGGGTCCACACTGCCGGCTGGCACCATCATTACCGGAGCAGTCAGGCCAGGTCCTGCGGGCCCAGCACTGTGCATTGTCTCCATTCCCAACCATGGTGGATTACAGGGCAGGGCTGCCGACTGCTCATGCTGCGTCTTGTGCTCCCCTATAGGGGGTGTGGCGGGTTGTGTGCATCTCTGGTACTCAGTAAAGTCCCAACCATGCAACATGACGAAAGATAAGTTGCATCTACCACGGTCAAACAAAGCATCATGGATAAAATGGCCAAATTGTACCACAACCCCAGAGATGAGCAGAATGGTTGGAGACGTTCCGGATAACGCAGCGCTACTAGCTGCCATCATACAGTTCCGCAATATGCTTGATGCTAAGATGTGGGTGGTTGGCTCCGATGTCACCCTACAGCAATAAGATCTTCGGAAAGCAGTTGAAACGATCACAATAAGCAGAGACCAAGGTGTCCAGTGTTGAAGACTCGGTCGTGGTCCTTCAGCAAAAAGTGAACAATCTAACAGTGGTGATGAAGGAGCTAGGAACGAGGGTAGAGGATGCAGAGGGCTGCGCCTGCCACAAAAAAATATGCTATGTTGGCTTCCCGGAGGGTTGCAAGGGCTCCTTCATGGAGAAGTTCCTGAAACAATGGCTCCGGTCAGTGGTGCTCACCGAGTCCCTCTCATCATGCTTTGTGGTGGAGAGGGCCCACAAGGCACTCGTGAAGAAACCCCCTCCTGGGACAAGGTTGTTCCCAGTGATAGTCAGGATTCTAAACTGTATGGGCAGGGATGCAATTCCTCATTACGTGGGGAGCCAAATCAAGATCTTCTATCAATCCTATCACATAATGCTATTCCCAGGCTATACAAAAATGGTGCAGCAGCAGCGGTAAAACAATGCATTCAGGACCTCAAGATTCAATACATGCTACTATATCCTTCACGTTTAAGAGTCATCTTCAACTTACAAACTCTGTTCTTTGATTCCCCGGAGGAGGTCTTCGCCTGGACGGATGAATCGGTAACGCTGAGCCAAACACCCCACTCTGTATACATTGCGTGATGTACCCAAGTAGCCTAAATCTGTGAATGTGGTTAGGTCAACATGTTCAATCAATCAATCAATCATGGACATTTGTATAGCGCGCTACTCACCCGAGGGTCTCAAGGCGCTGGGGGGCGGGGTCCGCTACTGCTTGAAGAACCAGGTCTTGAGGAGCTTCCTGAATGAAAGGTGATCCTGGGTCAGTCGAAGGTGGATGGGAGGGAGTTCCATGTCTTGGCCGCCAGGTAGGAGAAAGATCTTCCCCCGGCGGTGGCTTTGCGGATGCGTGGTGCGGCGGCGAGAGCGAGGCTGGCCGATCGTAGCTGGCGGGTGGGTGCGTAGACGGTCAGGCGGTTGTTGAGGTACTTGGGGCCCAGGTCGTGGAGGGCCTTGTGTGCGTGGGTGAGGAGCCTGAACGTGATCCTCTTGCTGACGGGGAGCCAGTGCAGGTCTCTCAGGTGGCCGGAGATGTGGCTGTGTCGGGGGACGTCCAGGACGCGTCGTGCGGAGGCGTTCTGGATGTGCTGGAGTCTTTTCTGAAGTTTGGCTGTGGTTCCGGCGTAGAGGGTGTTTCCGTAGTCCAGTCGCCTGGTGACGAGTGCCTAGGTAATTATCTTCCTGGTTTCGGTGGGGATCCATCGGAAGATCTTACAGAGCAAGCGCAGGGTGTTGAAGCATGATGATGAAAAGGCGTTGACTTGTCTGGTCATCGAGAGGGAGGAGTCCAAGATGAAGCCCAGGTTGCGTGCGTGGTCCGTTGGCTTGGGAGTGGTGCCCAGGGCAGTGGGCCACCAGGAGTCGCCCCAGGCGGAGGGCGATGATCCCAGGATGAGGACTTCCGTCTTGTCTGAGTTCAGTTTCAGGCGGCTGTTCTTCATCCACTCGGCGACGTCTTTCATCCCTTCATGAAGGCTGGTTCTGGCGGTGGTGGGGTCATTGGTGAGGGATAGGATCAGCTGAGTGTCGTCGGCGTAGGAGATGATGTTGAGGTTGTGTTTGCGTGCGATGGCTGCGAGAGGGCTCATGTAGACGTTGAAGAGGGTTGGGCTGAGTGATGATCCTTGTGGTACGCCGCAGATGACTTCGGTGGCCTTGGATCTGAACGGGGGGAGGCGGACTCACTGGGTTCTGATCGATCCAGGCCAGCAGAGGAGGGTAGGTCTCTTGAGCTCTCTGTGTGGAAACCACTTAGCAGCTGAGCGCTACCCTCTGCTATTGGCATATGGGGCCTACTTGATTGATCCAAAGGTTTGGACGATCAATTTTAAACTTTTTGAACCAGGTATTTTCTTCTAGAGAAATACCTACACTACATACTGTCTTAGGTGTGGGGTAATGTTCTCCCCCTTTTTTATTAGGTCCTGAAAAAGCACAGTTGATCCTTTTTTGGCTATCTTGCATGAAACATGTCATTTTTTAAATCCTGCCAAGGGAACCATCACATTAAAGTCCAGTTCGGTATCTCTTAGACAGTTTTAGTCTCCCTTCGCCTTACTATACACATTCACTCCACCCCACACATTCAAAACACCCCAACACAGGCACTTCTCATCAGACGGCAAAATAAAAAGGCACCGCTAAAGCAACCCGTCGGGGGACCCGTAGGGTATTGCAGTGCCAGCCCTATGAGGGGCACTCCCAATGATGAAGCATGACATCCACATGGATGCGTGAGGGAACCAAGAAATTATCCTTAGGGTGCCCCCTTCTTTGTCCACCTTTTTCTCTTCTTTGCTTTCTGATAGGAACGGTACCTTCAATGATTTTGCGTTAGCGCTTTCGGAGCCTGGGTACTAGACCTTCATTGTCTCTCAGTTCCCCGCTCTTCATTGTTTTGACCAGCAACAGTATCAACAGGTACTTCCTGGATGATGCCAAACAGGCATGGCAGGCTGCACAGAGCTGCATATACCAGTGGGGTGACAAACCGAATAGAATGCAACATAGGCTGTGCCAGACCACTCGCAGTGCCTCATCGGTGCCCGTGATCTGAGACGCATGCAGTGTAATGGGTGCTATCCGGCCACGGGGAGGTGGGGCACAATTTTGAGGCCCACTTTAGAGAAGTGTATGCTCGACGGGAGGTGGTGGACATAGATCAAATTGTTGAATTTTTCCAGGCTTTACCTTTTCTGTCCCTGGGTGACACTGTACTTGTCCAATTAGATGAGGTGATCACTGAGAAGGAGCTCTCCTTGGCCCTAGAGGGGCTGCAGACAGCAAAGACCCAAGGTCCCAATGGATTCCCAAGTGAGTTCTTTAAAACATGTATGCTGCAATTAGGGAAACACCTCTTGGAGGTGATTCACTCTGCACTTGAGGATTGATTGCTTCCACCTGACTGGAGACATGCTGTAATTGTAGTTCTGCTTAAACCAGGCCGCCTGCCAGAGGAGCACTTTCCATACTGCCCAATCTCACTACTAAACATGGAGGGGAGATTCCTGGCCAAAACCTTGGCTAATAGGTGGATGAAACATATGCCAGATTTGGTCCAACCAGGTGGACTTCATGCTCATCTAACAAGTATAAAACACCTTGGCCCTACATAGATAAAGTGTTTGACTGCATCAGCTGGGAATATTTGTTCATCCTCCTTAAAAGATTGGGTCCCAGATTCCTTTCCTATATCCGCTTGATGTACACAGCCCTGTTCGCGATGGTCGGGTCGCGGGTGCAGTCTCAGACCCATTCCCATCGATCAGGGGTACAGGCAGGGCTGCCCATTATCCCCACTATTATTTGCACTGGCCATGGAGCCTCTGGTGGCATAGGTCCTGGTGGACGCCCAAGTGAGAGGTTTTAAATGAACCATGGGTTTACAGGAGGATAGCTCTTTATGCGGGTGATGTTTTATTCTTCCTCACAGATCTGGAAACTTCTGGACCCCGCATCTTTCAAATAATTCAAATAATGCAAATCTTTGGCGAGACCTTTGGGCTGTACATGAACTTCACAAAATCAATACTGTTCCCTGTTGATGGTCGTGTTGGAGCCACGGAGTTAGCAACCGTGGAGGGTTCCGATATTTAGGGATCTAGCTCTCTTCAGACCCAGTATTGTCATAGACCCATAACCTAGCCTTGGTGCTATCAAGTGTCAGGGAGGAAGTGAAGGTCAGGTCCCTGTTGCTCCTGTCCCTCTTGGGTAGATCGGAAATCTTCAAAATGGTCTTCCTACCACGATTGGTATACCAGCTCAGGTAATACCCCTATGGTATTACCCAATCATGGTTCCAACAGATCAGCGATAAGCTGCACGCATTGCCCTTCGGGCATGCTTCCAGTCCACATATTGTTGTGGCATTGCCGCTGCAGACAAATACTCTTACTACACCTAATTCCATCTTGTGATTATAAATGATTTGTGGTACGCCCCTGGGTGACTCGGTATATGAGGCTGAGAGATGGGTACCAACTCCCTGCTTGAATACCTATATAGCAGGAAAAGGGTAGGATTCCTTCCACTGACAACAGTCGTTTTAGACACCTAGAGACGCTCCCTCTGGAAGATGGGATGGTGGTGGAAGTTGACAGAGTGGACGCCCCTATGGCAGATCAGTGTCCTAATGATATTAGTTCAGTTGGAAGGCTTCTGAAAATGGTACATTATTGTAATCCCCACACTCGGAGATGTTATGCAGGGCACGGTATTAAAATCATTTCGGGAGATGCAAAGCGAATATCACTTATACTGCAGACAATTCTAATTATACCAGCAGTTTTGTCATGCTATATCCCCCTATCTCAGGGACCTCACACATCTACCAGAGTTTAGTCCACTGGATGGCAGGCTCCTACTGGGAGACCCAGTCCCCCACAAGATCACAAAGATATACCAGTCCCTGTTAACGCACAGCTCAACACATTACTTGCACTTCTGGGGGCATGGGAGGCAGACATTGACACTCTAGATGATGATGAGTGGTCTGAGGATCTGGTAGCTCCCTGAAGGGCAGCAATATCAGTCCGCCTTGATACAGCTAAAATATCTACACAGAGATAATTTGATGAGACAACGTCTCTGACTCCTCCGCTGTAAGGCAGAGGAATGCACCTTTCTCCACATAGTATGGAGCTGTACGGCATTAACTTGTTTTTGGTTGGTGGTGACATCTTGCTTCGGGGAGGTCCTCGCCTTGGTTACTCTGTCTGATCCCAAGCTGATCCTTCTTCACAGTATGGAGGGACTAGGGGGAAATTGATATAAACAACAGGTTCTGTTCATGGGGCTTACATTTCCGAAAAGGGACATTGCCAGAATGTGGAAGGCGGACACACCTCCAGCCTTCATGGCATGGAAAAAGGGAATGGGCCATTGTGTGGGTCTCGGGGTTGCAGTGTATCAGGCAAGGGGATGCCCCTAAAAACACCCCACAATTTGGCAGAGATGGGACAACTATAGGGGAATAGTTCTGGCCCAAGTTTGCTCTACCAACTCCCTGCTCTATGCCGAAATACAGACCTATGCCGCTAGGGCACAAGGGACTGAAGTATGTGTCTAATGTGAATCTGATTAAGGGCATTCATAGTGGCATGTGGTACTTGGGTGGTGTAATTGGGACTGACTGTGCAAGTTTTGTGCGTTGCCATTGTTAAAGGGGGTACGTACACAATCTCCTGTGTATGTTTGTGGGCCTTAAAAGCCTTGATTTAATGCTAAAACCTAATTAAATTTGTTGTGAAAAGAGAATCTAATATGCCATCCACATTAAACATGCGCGACCCATACACCTGAATAGGTGACCAGGGGTGGGGGACCGGCGGCAATATGTGGATGCCTGGACCACGTCGACTTATGTCTGGTCTCTTCCTGTTGCAGTGCTGGGAAGCTCCGTTAGTAAAGCCATGTGCTTCACAAGATAATTAAATGAAATTATGCTTTTTTTAACAATGTTTATATATTTTTGGTAAAAGGGCATTTATCACTATATTTCAATAATAGAATAAAGTTTTGATGGTTGATTGATTGATTGATCAATCGATTGATTGGTTGATTGATTGAAAAGGTTGTCTCAAATGTGCTGCTCATCTTTCCCTGGTGTGATGCATTCATATATCAAAATAAAAAACAAATGGCTTTTATCTCCATTGGATATTCATGGCATTATATGCTTGTCACCTAAAGGACGTAATTCCTGTTTTGTTTTCGTTTCCAGCATTTGTCATAATAGCACACAATGCCTCTCTTTATACTAATGTCTCTGATGCAATTGTTTTACTGCATTCCCCCAATACAATTTTATCTCTGTTTAAAAGTTTAAAGTATTTTAAATTTATGATAATTTATACTACTGACATACTGTTCAGAGGAACCGTACACAATGTAATAAGTACATTAGAAAACAAATGTTTGGTAATAGCTTTGCATGGCACTATAAAGTGTATTTTTTGTTATTGCCAGAATTATGTCCGTGAAAAAGACACAAAAACTATTTATTTAAGCAAAATAGTCAATTAATTATGAGAGATACATCTTATTTTCTCTCTGCAGGTTTCTTTCTTCCTAAAATCTTCAAAGATATAATATTCTGCTTCTTAAATATGATCAAAAAGGTGCACTGAGGATCTGAGCTTTCTGCTGATACAACACATTTAGAATAAATGGAATGTGCCTGGAACATTTAATCTTTACAATAAATTGCAGTGAGCCCTGCCTACTTGAAAGGAAAGACCAAGCAGCAACTTTAGTGGCCTGGCAACGAGCTGGATCATTGCCTGCAACTGCAGACAGAGAATATATCCTGAGTTCACCTCGCCAAGCATGACTTTCCTGATTTTCAATCACCAGTTCTAGTGACATCATTATCTTTCACTTAACGTGCTGGAAAAATTGAACTTGGCTTGTGACAGAACTGCTGCAATGTTCAAAAAGGCGGCGGTGGGAAAAGTGCTGCACTCTGCGGATTTACAGCTCTTCTTTACCGTGGCCACATATTTTAACTAATGCAGACATTCTGTAGGTAGTGTTTCCTCATGTAGAAAGATATGAGAAAAAAGACTCTGATCAGGAGTCCTGAAAATGCTTGATAATCATGATAATACTATGAGTAATTACCATATGCAAGTTGCCATTAACTGGCCACAATTAGACAACAAAATTACTTAGGGCCAGATGTAGGTATAAAATATTTACAGATTCTTAATTACCGAATTTTACCGATTCGCTAATTAAGAATCGGTAAATATGAAGGGTGGACATGTGGGTCCATCCAGATGTGTTTTTTACCGATTCGGTAAATATCTGTATTTACTGAATCGGTAAATACCGACCGGTAATGCCCCATTCATTCCTATGGGCTTTGAAGCCCATAGGAATGAATGGGGCATTACCAGTCGGTAAATACCGATTTTGACAAGGGTGCAGGGGGTGTCACTTTGACACCCTCTAGCACCCCCAAAAAAGGTTCGGGGGCCATGTGGCAGGCATACCTGCCCTAAGGGCAGGTCTGCCTGTCATATGGCACAGGTGTGCATGCACACATGTGCATGCACACCGGAATCGGTATTTTACCATCAAATTGAATTTGATGGTAAAATACCGATTTTGTAGGCCTTGTGGGACTCAGAAGAGTCCCACCTACATATCACTTTTACCGAATCGGTAAATATACCGGTCGGTAAATATACCGGTCGGTAAATATACCGGTCGGTAAATTTACCGACCGGTATATTTACCGATTCGGTAAAATTACCGATTTGCCCTGTTTCCGTGCCCCTACATCTCAATAGCCAAATACCGGTCGGTAACGGCCGAATTCGGCCGTTACCGACCGGTATTTGGCTACCTACATCTGGCCCTTAGTGAGTCCCCTCTGGGCAACATATTGCTACTCGTGCTTGTATGGTGCAGCCGTATAGAAGTGGTCCTTTGCGCAGGGACAGTAATAACTTTGGGACAGATTTACAAGAACTGGCGCATCTCTGTATATTAGCAGAGATGCACTAGCTAAATTGTGTGATGGAAAAAAAGCCTTGCGCCACCATGGATGCGTCACATTTACAATGCGGTGCACCATGGCGCAAGGATAGACAGATGCGTGACGCATCTTTTGGCTGAAAGGCAGCGCATTGCTGGAGTCGTGTCGTAAGCACGACGCAACTCCAGCAATGGTTAGGCATGCCTATTACCATCATGCTGCATCACTCCTTACGCCTGCTTCAAGCAGGCGCAAGGTTTTGATGCAGTGGCGTCGTAAAAGTGACTCGTCACTTTTACGAGGCTTCCTTGCGACGGAACGCCGACCCTGCATACATTATACCTGACGCTGGTATAATGTAGCGCAGGGCTTTACAAAATGACGCATCTCCCTAGATGCGTCATGTTGTAAAAATGCTGCATCGTGGCGCATTGTTTACGACGCCACTGCGTCAGAGAAGTGACACAAGGGCAGCCTAAAGTTGTCGGAAGGGGCTTGTAAATCTACCCCTTATTATTTGACCTCACATTGGTGCAGCAGTATAGAACCAATAATCTGTGTTGTTGCATAATAATTTCATGTAGATGAGACAGTATTTCTCATGTCTTTTTTCCTTTTGTTGGGAATTCATTCTTATCAATAATTAAAAATATTCACGCATGGAGTTCCTTGCAGATGTCAACACATGTTTCACAACAGCTTCATCAGGGCACTCTCACTTTTGAAATATTAATAATTAAATAATTTCATTCACATGTGTAGGCTACGTTAGGCACTCTCTGTTTTGTGTTTCCTATCTTATAAATAATGCAGTTGTAAAATCCCTTGTTGCTCTGGTATGTATGTCCCAGATTGTGCACAGTGAGGATGAGGGCAGACTAGTCGTGGCAAGATGCGGCAGGCGAGGATCGGATTTAATGGGGGCACCCTGGCTGCCACTCATCTGAGAAACTCTCCGGGTCCAAATAATAGCGCAACAGCACGCCTGAGTTGAAAATGGTGGTGCAAGGGGGGATACAAACCTACAGAGAGTGGCAACAGTAATTTGAGGTGTTTTAAAATTCAATGCCATGCCAGGAATAAGAGACCGGCGTAGAGGGAGCCCAAATGGTTGTGCTGAGCTCTGTTACCTGAAGTCTGGGTGGCGCTGTGACCCACAAAGAAGGCCTGCACTGACAATGAGGGGGGCTGGGAGTCTATGGAGATGGGCCAACCACATACCTCCTCACTAGAGGCCACCCTCTCTACAGCCAAGTTGCTCTGGCGCGGTGAGCGAGCCCTGCCCCGGATGCTGTGGAATCCGTGACCCCAACTGGTCTGTGAGCTCATTGCCTTTGACCTTTGGATGGCCCCCTGATGTGTTTACCTACTTTAATATGTTAGAGTCTTTGAGCCTGACTGGGATGGACCCGAGACATCGACATGGTAACCGCATGCTGAGAAGATGTCAATTTATACTCTACACTCTTGTCTACTCTGTACAAATTCAAAGTTTGATAACAAAGATAGTTGATTCTCTATTGGTGCATCAAGTTGAGTTCACGCACTATCATTTCTTCTGCACATAATACCAGGTTTGACAGTATATTATAGCACTCTTGCTGCTCCTGTCCATACTTGTAGACTCCGCAAATTTGGTGGCATTTAGGAAGCTGCATTTTCCATAGGGTTGAACTTCTGCCCGCGAGGGAGACTCACAGGCTTTTAGTATCTTGTGGTGTGTTCCAGAGGGTTGCAGACTCATAGGTGGACTCCATAGATCCTAAAATGTTATGTTTCTGGATTCCGTGCAATTCTTATGATAGTCCTTCTGCGGCTCTGTGGATGTATCTGTAGTTTTGTGTTCAGTTGTGGTGGACCCAAGACTTATAATCTCTGCTGTTTAAGAAGTAATTTATTCCCATTTAATGGGGTTATTTACAACAGTGGCAGCCCACAAACACATGGAACCAGGGCCCTTTTGCCCTAGACTTTCAATATACGGTGAGCCAAAAAATTGCATCTTCCAGAGGGTTGCACCTTTGAGAAGCTATTCTACATTTAACATAATATAACAAGTGCACATTTACCCCAAAGGGTATTTTGGCACTGAATAACAGATTTTTCTTGTTATCCAACTCAATGGTACTAATTGTATCGACCTCAGAAAGATAAAAGGCTGAGTGGACCGACTAGGATTGGACCCTGTGACAATTAGGTCAAACACAGGCCTCTACAGTGGATGCATTAGTCCACTAAGCAACCAGACCTGGCTGCTCCCTTTCCACTCCTGGGTGAATTCCCTAGTTACAATAATTTTTAGTGCACTTTCTCCCTTTCACTCCTAGGGGGATCCTACAAATGTATTCTCTACACTGGCAACACCTGCTTTAAATGATGCTCTATAGATTAAATTCACTGTTTCGCCATTCGCCTTTTCGCCGAAAAAATCGAAATGATATATCAAAAGATTAGCTCCAGCCCTTACACACAATCGGGCCCCAGCACAGACTCACTCTCCCCAGCCAATGACACTCTCACCCTTGAATCCTATCCAGCCCTGACCGCAAATGATGTAGAATCGTTATTGAAATTGGTCAAATCTGGTTCTCCCCTGGATCCTATACCTACTAGTGCCTCTGCCCTTCTATCCAAGACACTTGCTGCCCCCATTTGCGCTATTCTCAATAAATCAATGGAAGAAGGGTGCCTCCCACTAGAGTGGAAAGCAGCTCAGATCACTCCCATTAGAAAGAACCCCAAGATCGCCATTGATGAAGTCTCTAATTACTGTCCTATCTCTCTGCTCCCCCTACACAGCAAACTTCTAGAGAAACATATCAATAAACATCTGTCAGAATGTATTGAATCCTCCAATCGGCTAGACCCCTCACAGTCAGGATTTTGACCTAAGCACAGTACCGAGTCAGCCCTGGTTGAAGTTACGGACAACATCCTCATGCTGGCGGACGATGGTCGAGCAGTACTTTTGGTGCTGCTCGACCTGTCCGCAGCATTCAACACCATCTCCCACCAGATCTTACTCCACCGACTTAAGGGATTGCCTTGAAATGGCTGACCAATTTCCTTACCAACAGAACACAAACCATAAATCTAGGCCCTTACAGCTCACAAACTACTAATGTCACCAGAGGGGTACCGCAGGGCAAATGCCTAAGCCCCACACTGTTTAACATATATGTTACCCCCCTGGCTGACCTACTAAGAAAACTTAGTTTTATCCCCATCTCCTACGCCGATGACAAACTCCTTCTCTCCTTTGATAAAACGGACAAGAACATCCAATCCACCTTCTGAGAGGGTATGAAGAGCATTGCCTGCTAGATGAGCAACAATCTCCTACAGCTAAACACTGATGAATCCGAGGTAATGCTATTTGGGGAAGCAACGCTGAAATGGTCCCCGAACTGGTGGCCTGAGGAAGTAGGGTCTGCCTCACTCCCCAAGCAAACAGTGACAAATTTAGGGGTAAAACTCGACCAGAAACTAACGTTAGAAGAACATGCTAATCACACCTATGGGACATGTTACCACACACTGGGTCTGCTCCGTAGGGTCTTCCCCCTTCTGCCAACAACTACACGTAAAACCCTGGTCCAGGCCCTAATCCTCAGCCACCTGGACTACTGCAATGCTCTACTTATCTCCGTCAAAGAATCCTCACTCGGAAAACTGCAAGTAGTCCAAAACACCGCGGCAAGGCTGGTGAACAATGCGGATGTATGACGTTACAACGCATACTTTTACCACGCATACCTTTACAACGCGGTTTTTGCCATGCATACCATTACAACGCATAGCGCTTAGAGGTGCTGGATAGTGGTAAGTATAATTTTCTATTCCAACTCAGTCCCCGTGGACACTAGGGAAGGTGTTGGATAGAAAATTAAACTTATTCCCTATCCTAGAGTGCCCCCCCAGCGCAATGCGTTGTAATGGTATGCGTTGTAAACATTTCGTTGTAAACGTTGCATACCGAACAATGCTCCTCCCAGAACCTCAGCCGCTCCACTTCTCCGAGAACTTCATTGGCTCCCAGTAAAACAAAGGGTAAAATTCAAAATATGCTATATGGTCCATAAATCCCTGAACAATCAGGGTTCCAGCTATTTGACCCAAAAACTAGTCAGGTACGTCCCCCCGAGAACCTTACGTTCAAGTAATCAAGGACTCCTCCAAGTCCTTGCCTTCAAACTGGCCCGTATAGGCGGCAAAGCATTCTCTCACCTTGCCCCTCGCTATTGGAATCATCTGTCATTCCACTTGCGTCAAATTGCCAACTTTATGGCGTTCAGAAAGATACTGAAAACGACTCTGTTCTAAGAATCTCCTCTGGTTGGCCACTAGCAGTCAAAGCGCTGAAATACCCCGATTGGAGTGATTCGTGCGCTATAGAAATTCTAAATCAAATCAAATCAAATCATCTTCACTTGTGCATATATATTTCTCCTTCTCATAGATCTTCTTCACACCCTTAACCTACTTAACCTCTCCCCCACCCCTCATCATCACACTTATGCCCCACTACTTTCTAGCCCAATCTTGAAGGAAAGGGTCTCTTTTGACATGGTTAGCCCTTACTTTTTGCTTAATGCCTGATGTGATTTTGAACTGTAAGTGCACTGGGTCCCTGCTAACCAGGTTCTCCGTGCCAGATCCCTTTCCCAAAACTGTTACGATTGGCACCACGTGAGGCACCCCTGTATGTCCCTAGTAAATAGTACCTAGGGCATGAGCAGTTGTGACCCTGCAATATCTGAACCATTCTTGGATATTGTGAGTGCACAGGAAAGCCATAGAGGATACATGGGCTGGATACTTGTTACTACGCGTTTCAAAGCTCCATGATGGCTTCACTGTACCCTAAGATGCTTGTATCAAACATCCTGTCATAATAAATCTGCACTGATGCCAGTGTTGATTTATTAATAAATGCACACAGGAGACCCTTTAGAGTGCCCCATGAAAACCTGCATAGCACTGGTGTGATCTCTGACTAGTCATAGCCAGCCTTCCACCACCACACATGTTTCTAATTTCATGGGGTAAAGGCCCACGCTCTCAGAGGCCAGAAACAAGTCCTGCTGTGGGAAGTGCTTCACACATCCTCCAGGCCAGAATGGTCTTCCAAAGCGGGGAGTTTCAAAGGTGATGCTGCCTTTGAGGTGCAGCCCAGACTTCCCCAGATAGTGGGGGATGCCAACACCCTGTCCTGCTCCACATTTGGCAGAAGGAAAGGAGGGAATATTAGTTAGATGAGGAGGAATGTCCACATTCAGCCAGCACCACCCCTAAGGTGTAGCAGGCGATGTGAACCACTCTCCTGAAAGTCCACCATCTTGGGATGGTGGGAAACCAACCTATCAGGGCTAAGGTGGTGCCCCTTCCCACAGGAAGTGGTCAGTTAGAGGGTGTAGACAAAGTAAAGGTAGGTAGCCCATTGGCTACTACCTACCTCCTCCCTTAACGCCCCTATACGTAGTATTTAGATGATATCCTTGGACCTTGAACCTAAGATTCAATTAACAAGAAGAAGGCACGGACAAAGAAAAGCTGATGCCCAAGAATTGAACCCTGTTGCAGAGGATATTGGCACCAAACCCTGCCTGCTGCCTCAACAACTCGACAATTATGGTTGTGCAGTCTCATCCTGAGCCTGTGAAGACTCCAAGAACTGAGTAGTGCTTCCAGCCTTCAATAAATCACCAAGAACCTCCGTTGGAGTGAGGGTATCACTCCCCTGCACTCCAGAGGCACCGATCCTGCCCAGTCTGGTTTGTTGGCTTGTGCTGCCCGGCGACACCGAAGCAGCATCCAATCCAGAAGAGGTACATCAGCTCTGGAGGGTCAGATTTGTCTCTCCACCATGTTTGGAGACACCAGGGCCTACCGGAGTTTCACTGTACCAATACCCGGGGTACCAGACTCCCTTCAGCAAAAAGCGAGATGAAGAAGTCTGTGATGGACTTCAACTACCCCAGAAGCAAACCGCCACTGAGGGACATCGAGACCTCTGAGACCCACATTGTGACTGGCCCAGCTGTCTCGAAATCACCTCTCCAAGTTACCTGTTCCTGACCGTGGGGACTACTCAGCACACAGCACCCGGCTGATGTAACTTCCTTGCACCCAGCCTAACCTAGCCCTTGTAACGATGACCCAGCTGTGCTCCAGTGGTCCTGAGACCCTTTCAATCTCCTCCCGCGAGTGGGACCAACAGGACTTACATTTAAGTCCCCCTGTGCAGTGTCCTAGTCTCCCCCTGCATCGTAGTGCACCAGCTACCATCACTCTCAGAATCCTGCCCCCTGCCAAATATGGGACGCTCCCGATCTTCTGCTGCTGCAACTTTGGACCTGGGCCTGCTATCGACCCAAAACGAGATGGTGAACTTCGTGAAAGCATTGCCTGATTGTATATGTATTTTTCTGCTTTTCCCCATTGACTTAAATGGTGCTTAATTGCGCACAAAAGTGATATATTTTGGAACTCTTAAAAATCATAACTTTGAAAGTACATACTGCAAATCAAAGGTCAAGGTCTTAAAATTAACATAAACATCAGTATGATTTTTATAAAATGGTCTCAGATTTATTCTTGAATGTGTGTCTAATTTATCACCTCTGTGAGTACAACAAATGTTTAGCACTACCCTCTGATAAGGCTAACTGCTCTCTTATACGACCACAAATGTGTTAATATTATCAACTTTTGCCTCTGTAAACCAATAAGGGACTCACAGGACTCTGCACAGTGTACTTCATTTTAGTACACTATATAGAGAGCCAGCTTCCTACCATTCTCTTTACAAAAACCACCCTCTCTACCATGCTACTACTTTACCCTTCTACACTGTTCCCCTACATTTATTCTTTCCTCATAATTCCTCGCTGTATATATATCCCATTTACCACTATCTCCCTTGTTTTCCCTTTCATCTCACCCATATTCCATATAACCTACATACCTAACTAGTCTTTCCTCAATATCTGCCTTAAAATCTCTTTACTCCACCTCAACCTTTTACCACCCCATCCATTATTATACTCCAACCAATGATAGTTGATAAAGGAGACAGAACCATCCAATCCCTTCTCACCCCTTCTCACTCTGGGGACTCCTTGCCGCGTCTGCTCCTTTCTTCTCTCCATCCTACTCTGACTGCATCCACTTAACCTTCTCCTCTTCACTCCTCTTGGCTACCTTTCTTACCCTTTAAACCAAAGTTCTATCATCCCTCACACTACCCTCCTAACCCTGTCAAATCATTCTGTTGATTCAGAGTCCCACATCAAGCTCATGCTGTCTGTACCTACTATCACTCTGTCATTACCATTTAGCCAAACATTCTCCACTGCCCCTTCCTCCAATAAACACCTGCTTTTCATCCTCATCAAGCCAGGTCCAAAAAGAAAAAGCATCTCAATATCCAATATCTACGCATGGACTCCAAGAGGGATATCTTGTTAACAAAATCTGGTCTTGGCGAAGAGTTGCACTATTCGAAATCCTGACTAGAAACTGAACAACTGATAAAACTAGTCAGGAAGTGGCAGTCATCTTCAGAATTACATAACATTAGATAACCAGCATCCACAGCTAATACTTCTCAGCCACAACTTACCTACTTACCTGATACTCCTTCATTTTGTTTCTGCTGATCTACAAAGACTCTATGCTCAATGCTCAAGCCTTTTCCAAAGCTTTCCACAACTCCACTGCATCCACCACTCTCAAGCACACAAGCCTATACCCAATAAGGGCCTCAACACTTTTTAGACAAACACACCCTGCCATAAGATACATCCATCATGAGGAACCTTGAAACTTGGAAACACCATCAATTAGTTAATGGAGACCAGATGTGCCTTATACTGCATCATTTATTCAAAATACCTTTGTACTACTCTGGCAATCCACCTTATCTCCAAAAGTCAAAGCCTCAGTCTGCAGACCAAGTCCCGCAAAGAACAGTTATCATTGACTCCCCAAGATCAAGATTCACCACTTCAGGGGATCCCACAATTGCTGTCCTTCATCTCACTCATGCTCAGCTCTCTCACTGAACACATA
The DNA here is from genome assembly GCF_964261635.1 of Lissotriton helveticus. Lineage (NCBI taxonomy): Eukaryota > Metazoa > Chordata > Amphibia > Caudata > Salamandridae > Lissotriton > Lissotriton helveticus. Next base: position 639,180,196 of record NC_136071.1, on the reverse strand, counting down.
ACAGCCAGCACCACACCTCACTTTCTCACAGAACCTTGCTGTCCATGTGTTTTCAAGAACCTCCTACTCTCCATTTCAGAAGCAATCCCATCCAGGGACATCATTAACTAATCCTTGTTCTCTGGCAAGCTCTTCATCAACCCTAAGACCTTCCACATCAAACCAAGAATCAAGGCCTCAATGCAGCAGGCCTTTTAAATTTTCACACCAATCTCTATTGGACCCTTCCATGTTAAACACATCAAAAGACCGGCTTTCTCTAAGTTCTATGCCTTCTTCAAGAAAAACAATCTACTTTCCAACTGCCCAACTGAATTCTGTGCTGGAAGAAGCACATGATTTGACTTGATTGTGATCAACCATGGAAAGACAGAGGGCCTGATTACAAATTTGGCGGATAGGGTTGACTCTGTCACAAACGTGACAGAGTAGCCCATCTGCCAAACTTGTAATTAGCCCCAGAGTCACCACACTACTTTTATTTGGTCTATCTTTTGCCTTTGATAAATACATCATTTGAATTTTCTACAGCAGCAAGGCAATCTCAGAACTCAAGTTACTGCTGTGTATTGACTATTACCAAAATATCTAATCAAATCAATTTTCCTCCCTCGTACAGCTACTACGATGACACCAAGATTAACCTGAAACTGGAAAACCTCTCAAACATGAACTCGTGTATCTCAGACCTGTGTCTTCAAACAGTTGATAATGGATGAAGTATGATCACCTGAAGCTACTCAACTCAAAGCTGAGATCTCACCTCGGAGTGATCATGGATGCTGACCTCTCTGTTCTTTCGTAAGCAATATTAAGTCACTATATCCTCCTTTTTTATCATTTAAATTATTGCAACAAAAGTTTACATACCACATCTTAGGTTTCCTCACAGGGTGTAGGTCCTCATAATCATAGTCCTCTTCCAACAATACTAATGGACTATACCTTGAAACCTACTTTTTGTTTTTTGCCCAAACTACTGGCTCCGGAATAAGGCCACCAGACGGCTTTAATATAACCACATCTGGAAGCACATCATATCTTCACTCCGCAGTGGCTCCCCAGAGAAATATGGATTTCCTTGAAGGATATCTGCATCATCTACTGGAACATCCAGTGCATTGGGCTGATCTTTATACAACACAAACTCCGCACCTAACTTCAAAGAAGGAACCTTAGATCCAGAGTGATTCTGTTTCTGACCATACATATGTTCAGAAAGCTTTGTAGTATATTGCCTGAGTCAGCAAAGCTATAGAATTCTCCCAGTAAGAATAGGGATCCTCCACAGCTACCCAGAGTTCTGAACAGATGTAAAGACCTGTTTTTTCCCAAACAAAAGGTTAACACTCATGGTCATGCGACAAGTTAAAACTGATTGCAGAGCAGCAGAATGATGGGAAGACCTGTAAACCTGAACTTATCTGCCTCAGTCTCCTGCTTTGCTTCATGTAATCTCAGTTACTTGTTTGCTGCAGCATTATTGTAGATCCTCTCTAACCCTCTTACAATATGTATAACACTATCAGGTATCCCAAAATAATTCACCCAGTGCATACCATTAAAAATAATCCTGCAGAAAATCAAACAGACAACAATAAATACAAACTATAAAAAATGTACTTACTGTCTTGACAGCAACATACAGTAGGACTTTGAGATAGGTTTCTAAAAGGGCCAAACATTTGGGAGGATTTAATCCATTGGCAGGTAGGAAGCCAGACTTTCAAGGTAAATGGTAAAGGAAGCCATCAGTTGCACCTCGGCATTTTCCCTAGGCCAAAACATCAGAAAGTAGTGATGTCCCCACAGTGGCATGGTTCTGGTTTTTAAGCCAAAAAATATCGGTTATGTAAAGCAAGGACTTGGTCTCTGCTAGTAGCGAGAAGAAGGGAACGCTTTCACTGGAGTTTCTCTCAATGATGTTTATAGTTGGCTTTATACTACTCAAATTGACCACCAACAAGGCTTTGCAGTCCGACCACTTCGTAGGTCTGGCTAGAGACAGCGTTAGAGACTTGCAAAACATAAACCATTGACACACAGAATGAAGGTCAGCACCTACACCCTTGATTGCTGTCCTCGTAGCAGTCAATGCCTGCTTGTAAATGTTTTGCAATTTGTTATATAGAGGACCTGGCCCAAAGGCATTAGCGCACTCTACAACAGAAGCAGACTAATTCCAAATGTCTCCACTGTGTTTGGACACAGGAGATTACGTGTTTTGCCCAGAATTACAAGGTCAGGATTAAAACCTGGTTCTGCCAGTTCCAAAGTCAGCAGCACTAGCCAAAACGCCACATGATGCATTATATGCTGCATGTGAGGTGGCATATGTCTATTTTATTGGTACATTGGGTGCATACGTCAACACAGAGAGGAGTAATTTGAAGACCTTAATCCTCAGGAGCTCTGTAAGATGGTCGGAATAGGTTGCAGCTTCTAGAGTGGGCGGCCGAATGCCTCCTCGTTGTTCTATGAGGGTTTCCTTAGCCCGCTTCAACTAGCTTTATGAGGGAATCCCTTCTCCTGCAACCAGTTATTCAAGAACAAGACGCTGCCGCTATCAAAGGGCAAAAACATCCCAATGGGTATCCTACTTCTCCCAGTAAAACATCAAATCTTCCACCTGGATTTCCCTTCAGGGATCCCCGTACCCATTCTCCACAAATGTATTTGCCACTGGGGCCATGGTCATGCCCGGTCAGCAGCATGTCCAATGTCTGAACTCTACCCCCCACCTCCTTGAGGGTCTTTCTCTGCTTCTGCCCTCCACAACAGCAGCACCCGATGCAGCTATCTGATCCCGAGCAGCTCCCTGTAAAATCACAGTTCAGACTCGGGCAGGGCCATCCAGAGGCCCTTGGCCAGCAGTCAAACCCGAACTTCCTGTTTCACTGAACAATATGATTGGTTCATGTTAATCTCCATTCACGATGACAGGATCTACTTCTAGATGTAATTGAAGAAATCTTCCCCAAAAACATTTTCTTATATTGAGACTTGTGTATCACATATATGCCCTTCCTGTGTGTCATTAAATCAATGAGCACGACAAGCATTTCATCTGATGAACAAGCCCAATTGGCACACAAACTAATGAGATGCCTGAGGTCAGCCTCCCTGAACCTGACCCGCCTCTGCGAAATGAAATAAGCACCATGGGGGAAGCTCCCTGCATTCTTATATCTCCAATCTCTGGAAGGTTTTTCTCTTTTGGAATCTAACTACCTGATGTTCACAACCGACTTATGCGATATGTGCGTGGAATATAATGACTTCTAAACACATGTCCTTCACTACAACCCATGTAAGTGGTTCTCCTTCACCTGTTACCCTCCTTTTTTCCTACACAAAATAAACTCCATGACAGGCTTACCATGTGTGTTTCAGTCCTGAAGGCACATGTCTTAAATAACAGAAACACTCCAAAGAAAAGAAACAAATGTCACCTCATATAAACTTTTTGTGAAGGGCATCTGGAAACAGCTGCCTTTCAGAATAGTGCACGCACGTTTTCGCTAACTGCAAGCTGTCCTTTGGAAACTCCACAACCTCTCTTATCTGCACCTTGGGTAACCTGTCAAGCAACCAATGCCCTTTGAAATGAATTCACAAAGAGCTTTTTGGTGGAGACATAATGAAGCTTCACCTCATCCTAATGATAATCATATCTCGTCATGCTATTTTAAGCCAAAACTCAGTATGAAACTTACTCATTACAAAAGATGGCTTTTTTTTATGTTTGAAGGCTTTATTGAGATAAAATTGGTAATACAGTAAGGTGACATCAGCAGAACAAAATGCAAAAAAGGGGAGTATACATGGGAGAAATAAAACATAGGTCGCTGGTGGCACAATGAAAAAATCAAAGCATTTTTAAAGAGTTTTCTGGGGGGGAGAAGAGGGAGGGAAGGGAGGGATGAGAACAATGTTAATACAATTAAGAGTAAAAGTAGAAATATGTATGTAAATTGGTGGCAATAAAGTACAGTATATGCACAAGTATATTAAAAAATCTATGGAATAAGAACCATATCAACAAGAAAACAGAAGTAAGATAAGAACTACATTAGTGAAAGCTAAAAATATGAACTATAAGCAGGAGTACAACTGTTCAAGGGGGTCGAAAATTGTCACAGGAAAGCGGGGTATAAGGCTTTTTGGCGGACTGATCTAAATATAGGGTAAGAGGCAGCCAATAGAGTTCAACATTACGAGAGGGTTTACAGCTGGACGCAAATGCAACATCCAATCTATGAGAGTGACAAAGGAGATTCCACCAACAATGTATGGAGATTTTGGTCAAAGATTTCCAATTGGAAGCTATATGTTGGAGTGCAAGGGCAAGCATGAGGTCAAAAAGACCATGTGAATGTGGGGGAATGTCAAAAGATTCGGACAGGCTACCCAAAAACACCAAAGAAGTAGAAAAAGAAATAGAAAAATTAAAAATACGAGAAATGCGAGACCAGACCTGTCACCAGAAAAGTCGGACTGAAGGACAGAAAAAGAAGAGATGAAGAAGATCAGCGTTGGGAGCATTACAGGTCCAACAGTTAGCAGTAGAGGAAGAGAGAAAGCGAGAAAGAGGGAGGGGAGATAGGTATAGTCTGTGATAGAAGAAAAAGAGGGATTGAGTGATAGAAGCAGTACGAGAGGTCTTCAAAGATTTAGCCCATATTTTGTCCCACAGAGAAATCGGCCAAGAGCAAACAAAGTCTTTTTCCCAAGAAAGTTCCAATTTTGATTTGGGACGATCGGGAGCAGGAGTCAAGAAGTAACGATAAATAAGGGAAGCCTTAGGAATAGTAGAAAGAATAGTAAGAAGAGATGAAGAAGAAGTGGATGTTACGTCTGAGGGAAGAGAATAGTAGCGATCAAGAACGGTTTCCATAAGAAGATAGTATTTGTTTGCAAACGAGGAAGGGCAACGAAATTGGGATTGAAATTGAGGAAAGGAACAGGGAGAGGACCCGTCAAAGAGATGGTGAACCCAAATGATACCCTTCGATCTCCATGAAGTCCAAGCAACAGGCCTATTTCGTATGAGGATAAGTGAGTTATACCAAATGGGTGACAATAGGAAGGATGTACGAGAGACCGGGAGTGTGGATACCAAGGGCCTTAAAAGAGAAGAAGTGTGTTTGAATAATGGGGGATTGAGGCATGAAGCCTTAGCAGTGAAGCGAATTGCATCTTGAAAAGAGTAAGGAGACAATAATTCACGTTCAACAGAGAGCCAAAGGGGAGAAAAAGGGTTTATGTCGTGTGATAGCCAGCGAGAAGCTTGACGAAGAGAGAAAGATTTATGATAGAGTCTAAAGTCTGGAAAATTAACCCCAGCATTAGATTTAGCTTGACGAAGGGCTAAGAGAGAAATACGAGCTTTCTTCTGTTTCCAGAGAAATTTAGACAAGACGGAGTCAATACGACGGAAGTAGAGAGCCGGGATATGTATCGGAAGCATAGAGAGTAAATAAATCAGGATTGGAGCAATCATCATCTTGATCGAGTCAAGACGGCCCCACCAGGAAAGGAATAGGGGGTTCCAAGAAGAGAGCAAAGAATCAATTCTAGAGACGACTGCAGACATATTAAGTTTGATAGAGGAGGAAAGAGAGTTAGAGAAGAGAACGCCAAGATATTTGATTTTCTTACTGTTCCAAGCAAAACCAGTGGAGGCAAAAAGGTGTGGGAGGCAGAATTTAGTTAAGGGAAGAATCTCCGTTTTGTCAGAATTTATTTTATATCCGGAAACCAAGGAAAATTTCTGAAATTCAGCTAATAAGGAAGGGACAGAGGTGACTGGGTCTGAAATGAATAAAAGTATGTCATCTGCGTAAGCAGATAATTTCAGCTGATGAGGACCGTACGGAAAACCAGTAATGGAAGAGTTGTTACAAATAGAAGATATAAAGGGTTCAAGTGCTAAAATAAAAAGAAGGGGGGAAAGAGGACAGCCTTGACGCACACCACGTTTAAGTGTGAAAGGGGAGGTAAGTTGACCATTGACGAGAACTGAAGCTTTGGGCATAGAATAAATTAAAGAGATGTAAGAAATGAATTTCGGACCGAAACCATGCCACTTCAGGGACGCTATCAGAAAGGACCAATCAACCCGATCAAAGGCTTTTTCAGCATCAACCGAAATAGCTGCAAGAGGAAAAGAAAGGGATGGAGCCTTATTGAGAACATTGAGAAGAAGTCTGGAATTATCCGATGTAAGACGGCCCTTGACGAAACCACACTGTTCCTTCCCAATGAGATGTGGTAAGAATGGATCAAGACGCAGAGCCAACAATTTCGCAAAAACGTTATAATCTACGTTTACTAGAGAGATTGGTCGATAATTCTTGCAGAATTTGGGATCCCTGCCCTCTTTAGGGATGAGGCATATGGTAGCATCTTGAAAGGAGCCTTGGGCTAGGCCAGCTGAACAGAAAGATTGAAAAAGAGAGAGAAGCTTAGGTAAGAGAAGATCGGAAAAATGCAGGTAAAATTCAACTGGAAATCCGTCAGGTCCCGGGGTCTTGCCTTTGGTCAGAGAAGATAAAGCTGTGGATAACTCCGAAAGGGTAAAGTCTGAATCAATGGTCGAGAAATTAAGTTGGGAAGTGTCTGGTTGAGGTAGATTTTCAAAATATGTTTGGAGGAGTTCTGGGGTAGGGGGGTTCTCAGGGGAGTACAAAGATTCATAGAAGGAGTGAAATTGTTCCAAAATTTCTTTATCTGTGTGTAAGAGGATATTGGTCGGAGAATAGATAGAGTCAATAAGCGTTCGCTCTTTACGTGATTTCAGATAGTTAGCTAGTAATTTACCCGATTTATTACGGCCTCCGTAGTAACGCGCGCTACCCCGAAGAAGGAAGGAAGAAGCTGAGTCTGTGGTAAGTTTGTTGAAAGCAATTTTCGCTTGAAGAAGTTCAGGGGACATATGATGTGGAGAGGAGGTATAAAATTGGTGTTCTAATGACTTAATATGTGCGAGAGCGACTTTACGTTTCTGAATAAATTTCTTCTTCTTTTTGGAGACAAAGTCAATAATAAATCCGCGAGCCGTGGCTTTGAATGAGTCCCAAAGAACATGGGGGGAGTATCAGGAGCAGAATTAATTAGGAAGAATTCAGAGGTAAAAGAACGAAAAGAGGAAGAGAAGAAAGGATCAATAAGAAGAGAAGAATTAAAACGCCAGCGAGAGGATTTAGGAAGAGGGGGAAGAAGATCGAAATCAGTGATGATAGGGGCATGATCAGAAATGACAATAGGTTCAATAGAAGAAGATATAAGGGTTTGAGATAAAGAAGGAGAAAGAAAAATATAGTCTAGACGAGAAAAGGAGGCATGAGGAGGAGAGAAAAAGGAAAAATCTACAGTGTCTGGGTGGGTAAGTCTCCATGAATCTACAAGGTGAGCCTGTGTAATAGTATCCAGGAATTGTTTGTGAGGTTTGTGAGGGGCAAAACGGACAGAGGATTTACGATCTAAAAAGGGATCAATGATCTGATTACAGTCTCCACCTAGTAGGAAGGAATCACTTTTATGTTGAATACATTTTGCAGTAATGGAGGGCCAAAAAGAGGAATCAAAACATGTAGGACCATAAACGTTGAACAAGGTAATTGGGATGGCATTAATAAGTAACTTAGCAAGAATCCAGGGACCCTGATCATCCTTTTCTTCAAGAATTACTTTACATTTGAGACGTTTATGGATCAAAATGGCAACACCATTCTTTTTATGAGAGGCCGGAGAAAATAGGACAGTGCCAACCCATAGTCTCTTTAGTTTCAAGGATTCAATATCTGAAAGATGGGTTTCTTGAATCAGAACAATGTCAGGATTATAGGAAGAGAGGTGTGAAAGTACTCTCTGCCGTTTAATCGGATGATTAAAACCTTTCACATTCCATGAAACAACTTTGAAAACCAAAACATTTTAAACTGTTCAAAATTGAAAAATGCATAAAAATACTGTACCAGTAATAAGCAACACATTAAAGAAGTAGAAGGGAATCCAACCATTAGAGGAATAAAAGGAAAAGTAGTGAAAATGAGGGGAAAGGAGAAAGGAAAAGGAAAAGGAAAAAGGGAGGGGGAAAGAATAAAGGAGAAGGAGAAGGTGCAGTAAAGGGGAAAGAAGGAAGAAAAAAGAGAATGCATAGAAGACAGTACAAATCCAGAAGGATGACTGCAATAAACATACCTGAAGGGGAGGAAACACAAAGGGAGGTGGGGAGGTGGTGATGCGTAACAAGACGGGTAGACTAGGATCAGAAGAACAACAAGCGCACCGAAACCTCACAGAAGTACACGGGGTGATACATGGTGAGGGGACAACCAAGGTAGATCTGTACAAGGGAAGAAAGAACAACAATTAATTAGGAGTACATGAAATACATGACATACTATGATGATTACAAAATAAAGGAATGATATTGCAGAACACAAAGACCGGAAAAAGTAAGTAAGAAAGAGTTGCAACTACATAGATGAGATAAAGATAGAGAGAGAAAACCAGAATAAGAATGGAAAGCAGTGATAAGGAACAAGAAAAATTAGAAACAAATTACAACAAGGTATAATAGAAAGAGAATAAAGAAAGAAGACACAGCGAAAGACCGTTCATAGAGAGAAACATGAACAAGTATTCAAAAGATACAACAGCATGTATCAGCCACTATTTGAAGGCGAGGCATCCATTCCATCGTTGTTATGCAGGAGAAGGAAATTACGAAGTTCATCAGGATCTTGAAAGGACCAGGATTTGTTCTGGTGGGTGACTCTGAAGGTACATGGATGGAACAGGCCATATCGAGCTCCAAGAGAGCGAAGAGAGGGACGGAGAGCAAGGAATTCCTTTCGTCTAGCAGCAGTGGCGGCAGAAACGTCCTGGGAGATATAAACACGTTGTCCTTGCCAGGATAATTGTCTTTTGGCTCTAGCTGCAGAAAGAATGGACAATAAGTCTGTGAATCTCAAGAAAAGGATGATGACTCCACGAGGTTTGGTAGATGTCGACGATCGTGCTCCCAGTCTATGTGCTCTTTGAATACTGAGGAGTGTAGAAGGTGGCATGTCCAATAATTTTGGAAGGAAAGTTGAAAAGAAAGTGACAGGGTCATCCCCCTCAAGAGTTTCCGGCAAACCATAAATACGGAGGTTGTTCCGTCTATTTCGGTTTTCCAAATCCTCGGTGTGGCGTTGTAAAGAAAGAACAGTTTTTTCTAACGAGTCAATGCGTCGTGAATTGGACTGAACCTCAGGTATCTGCTGTTCTATGGAGGAGAGACGAGTATCCATGACCTCCCACTTGTCTTTTAAGAGTTGCATATCTCTACTTGTGTCCTCAATGAATGGACGCAATGCACGAATTTCTTCGAGAATTAAATCAATGGATTGCGAAGGAGGAGACTCTGGTGTAGGAGAGTTCTGCTTCAACCTTTTTGGAGTCGACGCAGAAGGTGATGATTTATTTGACGGTGTGTGACCTGAAGAAGTACGTTGAGAAGAGGAAGTCGCCATCTCAACAGACCGTGAGGAAGTATCCAAGGTAGTGGAGCTCGCAGGAGTAACTGCAGAGGCTGTGAAGACAAATTTGGGCTTGCGCAGATACACCATAGGAGAATGCGAGTAAAAAAAAACAAATAGTACTTCCAGAAGTAGTATATGTGGAGGATTATATGCAGTGAATAGTAGAAAGCCAAGCCACTGGGAACAAAAGAGGTCTGATGACGTCGAGCGGTCTGGGTAAAATGGTCTGCGTGTCACTGTGAGGAAGCCATTACAGAGTTATCGCCATCATAACTGAGAGATGAAGGCACAGTGTCACAGTTGTATGAGCGCTGTAGTCTGTTGTGTCGGCATGAAGAAAAACAACATTCCAGAATATTCGACAAAGAAGTCCATAGGGATGGGATGGAAAGGCTGCAACAGCATACGTTAATAACAGGAATATGACCAAGCCGACGGTGAAGACAGTACCACCATATTAGCAAGTCTATGCAGGGGCCAACATACGAGATGACATATACCAGGATTGAAAAAGTGGTAAAAAAGGCCCTTAAAGAAGAAAAAGTATCATATCCTGAAGTAACAGTAACAATAATTATAATTACGCCTCAGAAATAGCGCGTTGTCGCTGTAGAAGCGTACATCCCAGAGAATATCATGTGGTAAGTCTGTGCGCTATATGCATAGAGCGAAATACGGAGGAGGAGGTAGGCTTTAGAAAAAGAATGTAGAAGGCAGTAAATTGTGAGGAGCAGAGTCGAAACCGCGGCTTGCAATCAGCCGCGATTATCGCAAAATGGCGGTCGCATGACAGACTGCCATAGACGACTTGAGGTAAATGCGGAGCATAAACAATCCGGAAAGTGCTCCTAAAGCTCACCTCCAAGGTCCAGGGTCAAGGGGTAGATGATGGCATGAGCCGGTGGCAGCAGAAAGAAGAAGGGCAACAAGTCCGCGAGGAGACCGGCAACACTGAGGCGGGTCACAAAATGGCGGAAGCCGGCAGCTCGATGCTCCGAGATGTGAAAAAGGTCATTGGAGCCGGTGAAGAGAAGTCGGAAAAACACACCTTTTGGTCACGGCATGTTCCGATGTCGAAATCCGTTGCTCGCAGCAGAAACGATCTCCCTCACCGCAAGGAAAAGGTACGGAGGTGTTCCGGTGCGGAGGAGCTCCTCACCTAGCCGTCCATCTTGCGCGGCATCCAAGCCACGCCCCCCCCAAACAAAAGATGGCTTTTACAAACCACTATTTACTATCAAATACAACACCAATATTGCCTGCCTTTTAGAATTTCAGTGCCTGATAAATTCTTACATGTGTTAATCTCCCTTTCTCATACAAGCACCCTCAGTTACAGCAGGCCATCCCCTAGAGACACTCAGTATAATAGTGCACTGTGTAAATGCATTTTATATATTTAAACTTACTTCAATACAAATGTTATCCAGTTTTAGTGCTCACAGAAACAAGTTCTCTCCAGGCTTTGTGAGTGGATCAATTTTCATCTCCAAAGTCATTACCACATCTTCCACAAATCCTTGGCTTGTCATATAGGTAGAGGGAATGGTCAAGGTTCTTTCTGATCAATTACATTGCAGAAACTCAAAAGTGTAATTAAAACATGGGTACTAAATGTATGATATGTGATAAGTTTCTGTCACATGATGAGGGAGTTTCCTGCTGCCTGGGTCTCTATCTGGCCTGCTGCGGTGTACCCCAAACAGTTTACCATGGTTAATAAATCTTTCTCAAAACATGAATTATCGCACTGTTATGCCCCAGTTCCACAATCATTAGTTCCATCTTTGACCTTTTTAAACTTACCTCTGCTGCTTTGTCCTTAACCCTCATTGTCTTTTGTTCCTATTGTGCTGCTTCCTCATTGTCTGGTCAGGTCTGTCCTTCTCAACTATCTAACCATCTACCTAAGGTTAACTACAGACATTACACAATTACTTTGTCATGTGAGGTGCAAGCATTTTATGGAGCAGCCTTCCTGTGTCAAGCCCCTCTCACCCAGTGGCAGCTGGTATTTGAAGGCGGGGGGGTCGCGGCGGGAGGAAGGAATTCAAATACAGACTTACATGTTTCCCCCTGCACCTGCCGTCATCGCCGCCTCCTCTCAGGTCCTCTCCCACTTCCAGAGCAGGAAGCAGTATGCACCCATCTCTTAGCTTCCTAATATCCAATCACAACGCTGCAATGCAACGTAGTGATTGGTCAGAGCAACGTTGATCGGCGCTCAGCCAGAGAATGGGAGGCAGTACATGTTCTAAAATCAGAGTAGAGCTACCAATAAATCATTTAAATTGTGACTAAAACTGTCAACCTGTACATGTTATTTCTTTGCTATCTCATTCAATGTCAAAGTGGAGTTTATGTTGCTTCAGAATAAACATGATGGAGCATAATCACCAAGGGCCATATGTATCAAAATAGGTTTTTGAGATTCCCAAAATGCGATTTTTTGCAGATCGCATTTTCAGAATCTCGAAACCAGATGTGAATAAAAGATCTCAAAATGTTAGTGATTCCCAAAAATTCACAGATTGATAATGCAAATAACTATTTTGCGAATAAATCGCAAATAAGGAATCGCAATTCTGAGAATCTGCAATTTAGGTGCAGCTTGACATCACAACGAGGAAGTGTGACTGCCCATGCTGCACCTGATTGCCAGAAGCTGAGTAAAAGGCTGGCAGAAGAGGGAGAGAATTGTGCACTGCAATTGAAAGAAGGAGAAATGGATCCCCAGGAGAATGAGAAGCAGTAGAAGGAGAATGTCAGAAAAAGGAAACAGAAGTTCAGTGAGAAGGAGCTGGAGGTGTTCATACAGGAAATGGCAGTCAGCCATGAGCTCCTGTTTGGGCAGAAATCCCTAGTGTGCCAGAGGCACGCAAAAGGAAAATTTGGCTTGAAATCTAGGAGAAGGTGAATGCTATTGGCGTGACCCACCACACTGTGGAGGACCTCCGCAAGAGATGGTATGACATGCACCAAAGATCAAAGGAAGAGGTGGTAACAAGGTTGGCAGAGGCAAATAAGTCTGGTGGTGGAACATACACTGCAACTGAGTCTACGCCCCTTGAGGAGTTGGTGGAGGGCACCCTACAGGCGGAGAGTGTCAGTGGCGTGGCTGACCTGGACAGCTCTGACCCCCCACACACCAGACAAGGTAAGATGCATGCCATTACTCCCCTGATACATCACCACCTCACTCACACACTCAGGAAAGACCCAGACACTAAACATGAATGCAACTCCAGTACATGTTAACAAGCACTCCTAGCAATACATTACGGGAGATGTAGTCACATGCACCAAACAGTGGAGCAGTGAGACACAGCAAGGTAGAATCAGGATGAGTAATTCAGTAAAGGAAAAAACACACAGATAGTACCCATGTAACTCACATTCTGATAACTGTATTGCATTACTAATGCGAGGCAGGACACCAATTTAATGTGTGCATTTACATTCACAGCACCGCCTGAAGCACATGAATCAATTGCAGAAGATGAGAATGCATCCAACACAGAAGACCAGTCGTCAGGGCAAGAGGAGCAGGAGGAAGGTAGACCAGCAATCCCTGTGCCATGCATATGGCCTCATAGTGCCACCACTCTAACGGCTGGAGGCAGTACCACAGGACACAAGTGGAGAAGCCCAGTCCGTCCAGGGCCAGCGTGCAGTACAGCACACAGCACAGTCCCCTGTCCATCCTAGTGAAGGAAGATTTTCCAGGCGCAGGGTACGGCCGTCCACCAGTGCAGCTGCAATAGGTGAAGACACTGTGTTTGCATGGCTTAAAAGCACCATGGTTAAAGTCCAGCCCCTGCAAGCAAAGGCAATAAAGTCAATACAGCGCCAGTTTGCCACACACAACCACATCATGACTGAGATGAGGGATGGTTTCATGGGCATGACAGGTGCACTAGAGGAACTGTGACAGAGATGAGGAGAGACCGGGCAGCCAGGCGCAGGGAGAGACAACGTCTCCACAGCCGGCTGGATATGTACACCAGAGCTGTGAACCACCTGTCTACTGCCACGTCCCTGCTGGCACGTCGCTGTGTTAGCATGCAGCAGCATGAAATGGCTCACTGCTGCGAGGATGTGGAAAGGCCTGGTGTAGGTCACACATGCCGTGGACCAGCTGTGGGCAGCAGCCACAGGTGGCACAGGACCCCTGAGCTCATTGGAGAGTGAGGATCAGTCCAGCAGGAGCAGCATCACTCCACCTATTCCCCAGGACAGACGGAGGAGTGTGCGGCAGGGGAGTACACCCGATGACTCAGTGTGGGGCAGTGGGCACCCTGAGCGAGGGGCAACAGTCTGTGCCCGCAGGAGACGAAGTAGCATCAGTGGCACATGGTAATGGGTGACGCAACACATTGCATCTGGACTTATGTATGAGCGACATCCTTGCACTGTGGGTTGAACATGTGCAAGCAGTTTTGCACCAATCTGTAGCATTGTGTCATCATTACTCACCTAGAAATAGTTCTGTGTGATCTCATCTCGTCTCTGGCGCCCGGCAGCCGCCTCAACACTACCGGCTGGTCTCCATTGTCGAGCTGGCCCCTCCTCATCTGATGAGTCGGAATCTGTGAGCTCCACTGGGGTGCCTTTCTTGGTGGCGATGTTGTGTAGAATGGCACACGTGACCACAATTTTGCAGTATGTCTCAGGGCTGTACTGAAGAGCTCCTCCACCCTTAAGTAGGCAGCGGAAACAGCTCTTAAGGATTTCAAAAGTTCTCTCAATGGCACAGCGGGTGGCTCTGTGGGCACTGTTATAACTCCGCTTCCCTACAGTTGCTGGATTCAGGCAAGGAGTCAGGATGTAGTCACCTACTGTCCTGCCACTTCAGACCCTTACTGATTGTGTGTTTGAAAGCCATGCAGGTAGCCCTCACCAAACTCCCCATCTGCGAGTCGTCGGTTTATTCCACTGTGGCAAAAAATGAATGAGTCCTATGTGCAGCCCAGGTATTTAGCAACAATATCAGTGATGACATGTTTGGCATTGCACACAACCTGTATGTTCAGGGAATGATAGGACTTGCGGTTCCGGAACTCATACTCATTCTTAGCGGGGGGGAGTTTGCGACATGGGTCCCATCTATGCAGCCAATTGTGGGGGGAATTGGGCTATCTGGTAGAACTCCTTCTTGGTCTGATCTAGTGCCTGTTGTGTGCTGGAGAATTGGATGTGGTGATGCAGCCTCTGTACCATTGCATCAAGGAAAGCGTGGAAGAAGCGCAACAGTGCACTCTGAGAGACCCTCCTGCAGTGGCTATCTTCCCCTGAAAACTCCTTGATGACAGTAAGTGCAGTGAGCACAGCACCTGTACATGGGTGGGAATGGTGTGTGCCCTGTGTTTGGGGTGTTCTAGTATGGTTTTGAGCTCCTCTATTAAGTCCAGGATGCTGTCTACGTCCAGCCTGTAGTTCACATGGATCTCCTGCTCAGTCCGTTGGAACAGGGTGATGCGCGCTCTGAAGATCCTTTCCTGGCGTCTCCTTTTCTGTGCAGCAGCTCTGATTCGCAGCCTCCAGGCTAATACATACAGCCCAGCCATTTTGAACCCTCCTGTAGCATTGTGGGCCTGTTTAAATAGGTTGCACCTGGTTACCACCTGCTTAGAGTTGGTGGTAATTGCAATGTGCTAAATTGCGAATTTTGCAAATCCACAATTTGTGATTTTTACCTGCATCTCATTTTGCGATTTCGAAATTTGTGAGCAAGTTATTAGCGAATATCGCAAATGACGTGTTGTTGGTTGCAAGTTTGCAAATTTATTTGCAGATTCCATGCTTTGCAAAATTGGTAATCGCTAAATTTGCGATTACCGTTTTTGCGCACCGGAATCCTTTCCTGCATAGGAACACTCTGTTTTGCGATCGTAAACACAGTTTTTTTGCAATTCGCAATGTTTGAGATTGCATAACAGCTTTATGCATATGGCCTCAAAACAGCAGAGCAGTTGCCTTTTTGGAACCTTTCAGCTTTATAGAGCAAACCTCACACAAAAATATGCATTGCTTTTAAATATTAAAGGTCTGGTTTGCAATCACTACATTGTTCAAGGAGAAGGACACTGCGAAGTCTACATTTGTACCAGGGGTGGGGTAAACTCTCCAGTTTTGGCTCCATCCATGGTCAATACCTACTTAGGAGGTCCTCTTTGGATAATATGTCTTAATTAGAAGAAATAACAAACAGCCAGTTTCGTAAATCCAGTACCTCTTAATGCATGTGCTTATCGGACAATATAAACGGTATTTTAAAAACCAATAAAAACTAAAGTTGACTTTAATTTTAAACACATTAAACACATTAACCCATGAGTTTCGTCTGGTTCTTGATTTTTTCCCAGCACAGCAATTCTCTTCTACATATTTAACTAGCTGTTCAGAAAAGTTGAGTCTAAGGCTATGTTAGCACTTTCTGTTAGCGAGGATAACTATTATCAATAAAGGGTGTAGTGATGTGTGGGTTATGACTGGAAATGAGGTTTGTCTCAACTTCTGGTTAGACAACTCCTGGGTATATTTTGATTGGGTCCAGGACTAACCACAATGGAGGATTTTGGTATTGTACAACTGGCTGAAGTATAATGTATTCTATCACATTAGTTGTACAGGTAACCCTTTATTACAAGTGATTGTGCATTTAAAGGTTTTGATTGTCTTTTTCTCTGTTTCAGATACCTTGAGAAAGTCACATCCAACTCCAAACCTGGCATTTTTCTCTTCTTCCCGTTCTCTCCATTGAGGCCTGTTTTTCTACAATGGGAAACTATTCTGAAGAATGAAAGCTTTAACAAAGTTAACAATACTAGATTTAAGGAAACTATCAACTTTTTGTGTTGCCTGGACTGGATCTGATGGCAGATAAAAGATGCTGAGGTATTCTTAAATAGCATTTGGAAGATGGCTGAAAGCTGCAGTAGAGCGGAGAGGTTCCCAACTCCTCCTCAGCTGGTCTGATCTTCTTTAACCTGCATTTTCATGTTCAGAAATGTTTTGATACCACCTGGGGACCACAGTTGTAAAACAACTGAGAGGGACAATACAGATATGGTCAACACTAACTGGCACATGCATCAATATTGCATTTTGCGATTCCTTAATTGCGAAAATTACAAAAATGTTAATGCATCCCAAAAATGGGAATTGCATTTGCAAACGGCCGAATTTTGCGATTTGCACCATTTGCAAATGCAATTTCTATTGATGCATGTGCCCGTACGTCCTGCAAGTTCTGTGGTGATTTAGAACAGATCTGAGGCTGTCAGATGCATAAGTAAGGAAGCTAAAGGAAAATTATTTATCACTTCTTATTATCATACATGGACTGTATTATGTGTACAGGATTCAACTCTATTATCGTTAGAGGTCATTTTTACCAATGAAAGAAATTACCAGCCTAGAATTTGGGCTGCCTGGCTAAAAGGCAACATTTGCATTTGAATGCCAAAAATGAGATTCAAAATATGTGTACGCATGTGCAGATACATTTTGCATGACTCCCAAAATTCCTATTTTGGTTAGAAGATCTTCAATATTTGGAAATCATAAAAATCTACCAGAAGATTAAAATTTCCTGTAGCAAGGTGGGATGGACATGGAAGGAAAAGACAAAGGGCCTGATTTATAGTTTGGAAGCTGGCAGACAACTGCCAAAAAGCAGCAATATGCCTTCTGCCCTAGTTAGGGTTCATAGACATCAATACACTCTAAATGTGGGTGACAGGACATGTGCCGCTTTTTGGAAGAGATCCCGCATCCAAAAACCTACAAATCCACCCAGAGTCATGAAAATCAGCCATGTTGTATTTATAAGAAGCAGGGTATGGAAAATGATGCATAACTATTAATGTAACAAAACAGAGCCCGACCACAATATTATTTAAATATCACAGGGATATTCCAATAATAGCTGTACATAAATGGATATGGTTTGAGAACATTCGGTAAGGAAGGGAAGAGTGTGAGGGAGTGGTGGGGCAATAGAGAAGTCAGGGGCAATTAATCCGATCCAGAAGTATTTGCATATCACAGATGTATTGGTTTCGATGATCTTTGAACATTAGAGATAATTTATAGCAAAGTTGTAAGTTCACCTGCTGTTCTATTTTATTGAAAAGACAGCATTGTTGACTGCACCTTGCAGTTTTCCCTTGGACGTTGCTATTGGCAGGCTGGACAAATAAAAGAGCATTAGTAAGATGGAGGAAGCTTAAATATGTTCCTCCATTATGTTGTGTCTAGATGCATTTCGAAGAACTTTGGTGTGTAGGCCAGCTTACACGAGATGAAATACAGAAAGCATTTTACATTGAAAGCGGTGGGATTGATGAACTAAAATGTGCTGATATAACTCGGAGGGAGCTTCTTGCATGTAATTAAGGTCTCTGCACTGGTGCCCTGAAAAATAGGATTGGTACAAAAGGAGGTGGTGATGGACGGAGCATCTGAACCAATCAAACACTCACACCCAGTCAACAGATCTGGGTTTAATCTATCACCGTTCTTTAGCCCACTTTGCCACCCCAGTTCAGACATGGCCATATGCAAATCAGTCTGACCCTGTGCCTCATGGGAACAGTCCAGCCCGAACTGCCAAGCCATGCCTTCCCTGGACTGGAAACAAGCTTCCGAGGACCGGTTTCTGGCATTTCAGCCGTCTTCAGCCCGGCTTGCTTGAATCCAGTGGCAACGTGAGCAAGGGACTCACATCTGAGCATACCCTGCCAACTTATGGCGAACAAAGTGGTACAAAAGGGGGTGGTGATGGACGGAGCATCTGAACCAATCAACACTCACACCCAGTCAACAGATCTGGGTTTAATCCATCACGGTTCTTTAGCCCACTCTGCCACCCCAGTTTAGACATGGCCATATGCAAATCAGTCTGACCCTGTGCCTGATGGGAACAGTCCAGCCCGAACTGCCAAGCCATGCCTTCCCTGGACTGGAAACAAGGTTCCGAGGACCGGTTTCTGGCATTTCAGCCGTCTTCAGCCCGGCTTGCTTGAATCCAGTGGCAAAGTGAGCAAGGGACTCACGTCTGAGCATACCCTGCCAACTTATGGTGAACAAAGTGGCACAAAAGGGGGTGGTGATGGACGGAGCATCTGAACCAATCAAACACTCACACCCAGTCCACAGATCTGGGTTTAATCCATCACCGTTCTTTAGCCCACTCTGCCACCCCAGTTCAGACATGGCCATATGCAAATCAGTCTGACCCTGTGCCTCATGGGAACTGTCCAGCCCGAACTGCCAAGCCATGCCTTCCCTGGACTGGAAACAAGCTTCCGAGGACCGGTTTCTGGCATTTCAGCCGTCTTCAGCCCGGCTTGCTTGAATCCAGTGGCAACGTGAGCAAGGGACTCACATCTGAGCATACCCTGCCAACGTATGGTGAACAAAGTGGTACAAAAGGGGGTGGTGATGGACGGAGCATCTGAACCAATCAACACTCACACCCAGTCAACAGATCTGGGTTTAATCCATCACGGTTCTTTAGCCCACTCTGCCACCCCAGTTCAGACATGGCCATATGCAAATCAGTCTGACCCTGTGCCTGATGGGAACAGTCCAGCCCGAACTGCCAAGCCATGCCTTCCCTGGACTGGAAACAAGGTTCCGAGGACCGGTTTCTGGCATTTCAGCCGTCTTCAGCCCGGCTTGCTTGAATCCAGTGACAAAGTGAGCAAAGGACTCACGTCTTAGCATTCCCTGCCAACTTATGGTGAAAAAAGTGATACAAAAGGGGGTGGTGATGGACGGAGCATGCTCAGACGTGAGTCCCTTGCTCACTTTGCCACTGGATTCAAGCAAGCCGGGCTGAAGACAGCTGAAATGCCAGAAACCAGTCCTCGGAAGCTTGTTTCCGGTCCAGGTAAGGCATGGCTTGGCAGTTCGGGCTGGACTGTTCCCATGAGGCACAGGGTCAGACTGATTTGCATATGGCCATGTCTGAACTGGGGTGGCAGAGTGGGATAAAGAACGGTGATGGATTAAACCCAGATCTGTTGACTGGGTGTGAGTGTTTGATTGGTTCAGATGCTCCGTCCATCACCACCCCCTTTTGTACCACTGAATAATAGGATTAGCACAGAATTTGTTAAGTCACTGATACTTGGCGATTTTTGTTTAGTTGACTTCCACAAAATTTTGGAGCAAGTATGCCTCCTTGACTTCAATGGAATTTTGAAAATCTGGGGAGACTGCTTCAGGGTCGATTATGTAGAAGAACATAAGAAGGGGAAGATAAAGAGAAGGAGCAAGAACTTGGGTGCAATTAAAAAAGACACTCAGGGGGATATTCACAAAAACGTGTGCTAAACATCACCAAAAAATGCTAATGCAACTTTAAACATCCCAGCCTATCACGGTAAAATAACCCTGGGTCAACGTGGAATTCACAACAAGGCGGTACCATGCGATAGTCTGCCGAAACCATGGTCAATGTCCGCGATACAACCACCTCGACGGAGAGAAAAACACAAACCTCAACGCGAAAAAACATGCGATGGGCCAAAGCGCGATGAGGAAATCAGCGATAAGCAGCACCAGGCCTGCAATACATGCATGGCAGGCGGGAAAAATCACTATAAAAGTAGAAAAAACACTCAAACACAAACTGACCAACACCCAAGCACCACGGAGACAGCTGGAGCAGGCCCAGAGGTCGAGCGCAACCCCACAAGCACCCCGGACGACCAGCCTGGGACCTCAGGGAAAGGGAAGGGCAAGGACAAGAAGAAGAGGAAGACGAAGTTCAGTCCGCAGGAAAACAGAATCATAGTCATTGAGGTGATGGAACACCATCAACAACTGTTCGTCACCTCCAACGTGTCATTGGGCGCCAAAAATGGAATATGTAGGGACATTGTGGACAAGGTGAATGCCATCGGAGAGTACAAGAGGTCAATGGATGAGGCCAAGAGGCGATGGACTGGCATCAAGCACAAGACCAAGGATAAACTTGCAGCCAACCAGAAGGCAGCAATGCAGACTGAAGGTGGGGGCCCAGCGCCACTGCTCATGCTGAATGACATGGAGGAGCTGGTGTCGACAGTCATCAGTGTGGAGACTGTGGCCGGAGTCGGGGGACCGGACAGTGCTCTATAGGACACAACACAACCGCAACAGGGTGAGTGACCACCAGGTACTGGGAGGATGGGTGGAGATGGCCACAATAGCACACATGCGCAATCAAGCATAGCACAGTGCACACCCACAATGACTCTGGGTCATGGCCCTGATCTACAGACTGTCACAATGTACAATGCCATGCTGTCTGAATGTCAACATGTACCATGCGGCTACATACATGCGGACACATTGTAATACACCATGTCCCCTTCACATTGCAGGGGCTCTGTGAACACCTCCTGCAGAGCAGTCCCAGCCACTCTTCATTGATGACGAGGATGGACACCCCCTGCATCGACACCTAAGCCCTCCAAGACATCATTGTCATCATCCGTAACTACCCTCCAGGATCAGGGCAGCCCAGCGGCATTGCGGAGACCCCACCCACTACCCAAACCACCCAGTAGGAGGCACCCACAGCCCCGGCAGTCTCCCAAGACCCCTGGAACAACACATGGCCTTCCAACGCCGTGTGCTGGAGGGCCAGAGAGAGACGCCTGAGCAGGTGCGGGTGGGGTTCGACATCATGGCTACCAAACTGGACGCCATCCATGGGTGTCTAGGTCCCATCAGGGATCAGCTCCAGTCCCTAATGGACACCCACAGCCTGCTCCATGGTCTCCAACGAGCCCTGACTGACATTGATGGAGTCATGACGTGGAGAGAAGAACACCTGTCCTCTAAGAGTGGCTCCAGCGATCCCAGCCCTGAGCTGCACACATGCGGGGGCTCATGGAGGACATGGTGCAGATGGAGACGGAAAGGATGTCAGCCACCGCTGCACATCAGCAAATGTAGCTGGAATCTACCATGCCCTGCAGAACCTCATCATGGCATTGCTGCTACAAGGCATGACGCTGATGAATGCTGCTGCCACCACGCCATCCACATCTCCGCCCCTGGTGTGTCAGTGCCTCACAGTGTGGCAGGCATATCCACTCCGGCACCTGATGTGTCACTGCCACACAGTGCCGCAGCCGGTACTGCAACACCCACAGGTGGGGCAGAGCACACATCTGAGGACGTGGATGGGTGTTAGTTCAGAAGGAGGCACTAGCATTCATTTCCGCCACCTGGCCTGTTTCTGCTTGGTGCTGCACATGGCTCCATGACATTCCACTGACCCCTGATACACTCCGCTGCACTCACCTTGGACCGCAACATGGACAGCCATATCCTGTTTGATGACCAATGACACGGCGACCAGACTGCGGACTGTACCCTTCCTCTTCCGCAGTACTTGTCATCCCCGGATGGACTTTGGCTGGCCCTCCACCAGCCCATATTGTGAAGTGTGCTTGGCATGTCCCTGTACCGCTCCAGCTGCAAAACTCCACGGGATGTGTAATAAACATCCAGTAACGCACTGCTGCATCACATACATCATTCATGTATGAATGTGTGGATAAATGTAGGTACAGTGAATCCCCTTACATCAATGATGCTCATCTAGTGGGATGCCAGTCACATTGCCTATTTTGTTCCGGGTGCCGTGGACACTACAACAGGGACACACGCATTAATTACTTCCTTGTCAGGACATGGACTGAACCACGCCCAGAGCCCCTGAGTCATTGTTGCAAGCCCTGCGCTGGTCCGGTGTACGCTCCGAGGGAGGGCCACATAGCTACCTGTCGCAGGAGTACTCGCTGGTGGTGTGCAGGTCACCGGTCTAGTCAGCATGTTACGGCCACTCCCTGAGGGCAGGTTTGCACACACACCACACCCATCCGGCACAAGCGTCACAGGCCATGTGACCCAGCAAATAAAAGGACTGGATGACGGACGCTCCATGGTTCTCAATCATAAAGGGCCCATGAGTTGTTGCGCACATGGTTAGTGGCACCTAAAGCCGTGCGGCCGACACCGGCCTACCACCATGTGACGCTGACTGGCGCTGCACAGGGTTAGTGGCACTCGAAGTCTTGCGGCCTTCACGGGCCTACCACCACGTGGCACTGACTGGCCTTGTAGAGGGTTAATGGCACCTGAAACCTTGCGGCCGTCATCGGCCTACCACCACGTAGCGCTGACTGGCATTGCACAAAGTTAGTAGCACTGAAATAGCTGAGTGGGTATGCAGCCTGCGATGAGTGACATGTGCACTGATGTGGTCTCCGCCATTGGTGACTCAGGACTGAGCATCATGTGTGGGACCTGCTGGGCTGCGGGGCGGGTCCCCATGATGTGGACCATACCATGGTGGACACACCGGTGGCAGCAGGTGAACAGTGGGGCCTGGGCGCGCAGGAGCGGCTGTCTCTCTCTCTCTCTCTTCCTTTCCTTCTCTCTCACTCACTCTCCCTTCCCTCACTCTCTCTCTCTCTCTCCCTTCCTTTCCTTCCCTCTCTTTCTCTCTCTAGCTTTCTTTCCTTCTCTCCTTTGATGTGCGCATGACACATGTCCTGATTTTGTGCTTTATTTTCCAGGCTGTAATGTCGAGATTGTCCGTGGAGGACCAAACAGGAGTCTTCCGCATTGGTGTTTTGTGTTGTATTTCAATACATTTCTTGGTTGTTACTTCAGTGCTGTGTGACTGTTTCTCGTTCTTCTGACCACACATGTGTGTTTTGTTTTGGCAATGTGCGTATTCATGCGCTTTTTGTGGCTCTTGTGTTGTGCACTGTATGTGTATGTCCGGGGGGGGAGCGGGGGGGCTGGTGGTGGTGGCATTGGGTGTTGTGGCCCTCATGGGTATCGGAGCTGCATGATCATTTTCTCCATGGCATCTGTGGATATTCAGGTGTGGCTCTTGACTGGGCTCCCTTTCATACTGTGGGTAGTCGCCCTGCTTAGCACCAGCAAAAGGCAGGTGTTAAATCCTCAGTGCTACCGAGGCTTATCGCCTGTTTTTGGTTTGCTCCTCAGATTTGGCAGTTCATTGTGAAAGTGGTGTTGTGGTTTTTTCTGGTGTTTTTGCACGGGAATGCCCACTCTGCATCTCATTAGGGTTAGTTGCTGGTGTCCACCATGGAGATACATTTTGGGGCAGTTATCGCAGGAATACTAGTGTTATCTGCAGTTTGCACCAGCTTGTGAATGGGATGTTAAATCTATCTCTACTTTTGATGCATTAAGGTGGAGATAAATCGGAGATAAGTCCTAGTGAATATCCCCCTCAGTAGGTAAATCATGAGGAGTTGACTTTCAATGTTTTTGTGAACTTCAGGTCATTGATTGGGTTCCAAGCAAAGAGGATAGGAGCCCTAGTGCACAGGATTCTTCCCCATTACACTTAGCTTGTTCCGCAGAGGTAAGGCAGGCTTAGTGTAGCTTACTGAAGGTGTCTAGTCTGCATTAAGTTGAGTGCCCGTTGATTTAATGGCAAAGAAGGTAACATAGCTGTGCCAGGTTTAGTAAATTTCAGCACAAACTCTTGTGCAATGCAAACAAAGGAGTGCTCCGTGATGTAAAACAGAGCAAACAGCTGTATCTATCAACGTATGCAGGCAAACTCATTTTAAAGTCGAAAGTAGACACGAGTGCACAGCTGAAACAGTGTTACATTGTAAGGCCCTAAGGGCCAGATGTACGACTGTTTTTTGCGGTCACAAATGGGAAATCGGCCTGTTTGCAAACGCAAAAAAGGGACCTGGCATGTACAAACACTATTTTGCTTGTCTGCGTCCCTTCCTAATCGCGAGTCACAATGGAATGTACCATTGTTTTGCAACCGCATTTACAGCTGCAAAACACTCGCAGTTTACCATCTACTTCAAGTAGGAGGTAAGCCAGTCGCAAACGGGAAGGGGTCCCCATGGGACCCCTTCCACTTTGTGAATGGATGCGTACATATTTTTCAAGTGCAGGCAGTGGTCCCAGGTACCACTGACTGCCCTTAAAAAATTAAACAGAAATGTTTCATTTTTCTTTTTTAAATGCATCCCGTTTTCCTGTAAGGAAAACTGGCTGCATTAAAAAAAACTGCTTTATTTAAAGAAGCCGTCACAGACATGGTGGTCTGCTGACCCCAGCAGGCTACCATCCCTGGGAATGTTAGCCATTCCTAATGGGGTCATAAATTGCACCTGCCTCATGAATGTTATTGAGGCATGCAGGTTGCGACCCAATTAGGAACCGCAAACAGTGAGACACTGTTATGAATTCCAATTTGCGAGTCGTAAAACGCCGCAATTTGCGACTCGCAATTTGGTAGGGTCCTAGATCTGGCCCCAAACTTCAGATAATCTGGGCAAAGTAAGACTAATCGGCGTGAACAGTGCAAATAGCCCTAGTATTCCAGGTAAAGCCATATTAGCTAAAGGACCATGACCTACTGTTGTATGGAATCCGTGCACCAAATGAAATCAAGCACATCAAAAAGAATGCTGAAAATTGTGCAATATTTTAACATGAAGGTGTAATTTACCCCAAATTACACATTTTGTGCAGCTCACACATAGGCAGTTATTTTTGCACATAAATTTGTACGAAAGGCAGACCTCAAAAGCAAAGCTCACACAAGATACAGCTCGCTTGCCTTTGAACAATGGCTCAAAGCTTTAGAGACACGTCATCATGGCAGTTTGAGCGCAAGCACGGCACATGACATCATCAGTCTGCGAATCTTAATATAGTGCTGCACAATTTTCTTCTATTCGCGCAGGTTGGTATATAGCTATCCCTCTTTATTAGTTGATTCCATTGGGGTTTTTTTAAAGTCGTGTCTGAAAAGATAGCCTGGCAATTTAGAGGGAGCCATGCACCAAAAATACCTGTTTGAGATGAGCTTTCATCTTTTCAGCCACTTCCTATGCAGAATCACAAGGATGCCAATAGAAACTCTATCCTCATGGCACTTCTCTTCCACATGAAAAACATTTTGATAGGACCATCCCCATTCAAGAGCCCAGTTTGCAGTTGGCCTTTGCCTTACATCATGAAGCAGATAGCGGGCAGACCCTGAGTCTCGGCACCATTGATAAACTGGTGCCCAATACTTAAGGGGTTCCAGTGCTTAATTTGAGCCAGTGGTTTCCGGGTGCTCGGCACCAGCACTTAATTGTCAACACCAGCACTTGTGACAGCATGCCGCAAGGTTGCACTGTCTGACTAATTTAGAAATTACTGCAACAACAGGTAATTATTAATTTAATATACATTGAAAATGACTATTACCTACTGCCCAAGCCATTCTTATAGCTTCCGGATGCCTGAAACAGTCAGAACTGTCACACTTCTAGGAATGTGATGGTTGTCTTGTTACTATCATTGGCAGCATGGCTGATCAATTTGTGATGCAAGCTGCAGTGGCCTCCTGATGAGGGCCCAGGTAATTATTTTTTTTAATCAAATTAAGCACTGGGGGTCCTCAAGACAATTGCCATCATAGTGAGTATTTTAGGAAAAGGTAAAGAAAGCTGCTTGTAGTTGTGTTGGGGCTCAAAAGAAATTGACTGTCATTTGACGACAGCATCCTGGATCCCCTGTTACATAAGCCCGGTGTAGGCATTTCATAGCGACTTCCGTGCCGCATTAGGAGTACACATATATACTAAATTAAGTTAAATCAAAAACATTAGGTTAATAAAGGTGTACCCAAAGAAGGTCCAGAATGGCAACATCCATGCCACACTTTCAGAATGTCCATATGGGATAAACTTATATATAAGAACTCAAAAACAGAATCATTTACGTAGTCAGTTGTGAACTGGATGGCAGCGTTTCAACAGAGCGGAGGTGTTTATAACTGGGGAACCAGACTATAGATCTGTGGCCCACCGGAGGGCTTGTAAATATTTAAAACATTGGGAGAATGAAAGATTTGTGAAAACAGGCACCCCACCGATGGGGAAGAATCAGCACTATGTTTCCCGGCATGCCACTCACTGGAGAGTGCATGCAAATGAAGGAGAAAAGGTCATGGTGCATTCTGGGTTTTCACTATTTCCTATCCTAAGATTAAGGTGCCAGGTGCACCGAAACGTGTCAGGAAATGTAATTAAATCAGACTTTGGTTCCGGTTCCGTTAATAGAAGGCCCTTGTGGCTTTACCCTCTGTTTGGAGTGCGTCCTTGAAGCTAGGAGGCTTTTTTGGTGAATGTTGATACGCGGCTGCTCCAGCCGTGGAGGATCACACCGCTTGGTCTATTGCTAACAGGTCTGTGCGCTGCAAACTGGATTGCAGTGTTTCAACAGCACGGAGGTGTTTATAACTGGGGAACCGGACTTTAGATCTGTGGCCCACCGGAGGGCCTGTAAATATTTAAAACATTGGGAGAATGAAAGATTTGTGAAAACGGGAACCCCACCGATGGGGAACAATCGGAGCTATGTTCCCCGGCATACCACTCACTAGAGAGTGGATGCAAATGAAGGAGAAAAGGTCATGGTGCATTCCGGGTTTTCACTATTTCCCATCCTAAGATTAAGGTGCCAGGTGCACCGAAACGCGTCAGGAAATGTAATTAAATCAGACTTTGGTTCCGGTACCGTTAATCAGAGGCCCTTGTGGATTTACCCTCTGTTTGGAGTGCGTCCTTGAAGCTACGAGGCTTTTTTGGTGAATGTTAATACGCGGCTGCTCCAGCCGTGGAGGATCGCACCGCTTGGTGTACTGCTAACAGGTCTGCGCGCTGCGAACTGGATTGCAGCGTTTCAACAGCACGGAGGTGTTTATAACTGGGGAACCAGACTATAGATCTGTGGCCCACCGGAGGGCTTGTAAATCATTAAAACATTGGGAGAATTAAAGATTTGTGAAAACAGGAACCCCACCGATGGGAAAGAATAGGCACTATGTTTCCAGGCATGCCACTCATTGGAGAGTGCGTGCAAATGAAGGAGAAACGGTCAGGGTGCATTCCGGGTTTTCACTATTTCCCATCTTAAGATTAGGGTGCCAGGTGCACTGAAACGCGTCTGGAAATGTAATTAAATCAGACTTTGGTTCTGGTTTCTTTAATAAAAGGCCCTTGTGGATTTACCCTCTGTTTGGAGTGCGTCCTTGAAGCTAGGAGGCTTTTTTGGTGAATGTTAATAGGCGGCTGCTCCAGCCGTGGAGGATCGCACCGCTTGGTGTACTTCTAACAGGTCTGCGTGCTGCGAACTGGATTGCAGTGTTTCAACAGCACGGAGGTGTTTATAACTGGGGAATCAGACTATAGATCTGTGGCCCACCGGAGGGCTTGTAAATATTTAAAACATTGGGAGAATGAAAGATTTGTGAAAACAGGCACCCCACCGATGGGGAAGAATCAGCACTATGTTTCCCGGCATGCCACTCACTGGAGAGTACATGCAAATGAAGGAGAAAAGGTCATGGTGCATTCTGGGTTTTCACTATTTCCTATCCTAAGATTAAGGTGCCAGGTGCACCGAAACGTGTCAGGAAATGTAATTAAATCAGACTTTGGTTCCGGTTCCGTTAATAGAAGGCCCTTGTGGCTTTACCCTCTGTTTGGAGTGCGTCCTTGAAGCTAGGAGGCTTTTTTGGTGAATATTGATACGCGGCTGCTCCAGCCGTGGAGGATCACACCGCTTGGTCTATTGCTAACAGGTCTGTGCGCTGCAAACTGGATTGCAGTGTTTCAACAGCACGGAGGTGTTTATAACTGGGGAACCGGACTTTAGATCTGTGGCCCACCGGAGGGCCTGTAAATATTTAAAACATTGGGAGAATGAAAGATTTGTGAAAACGGGAACCCCACCGATGGGGAACAATCGGCACTATGTTTCCAGGCATGCCACTCATTGGAGAGTGCGTGCAAATGAAGGAGAAACGGTCAGGGTGCATTCCGTGTTTTCACTATTTCCCATCTTAAGATTAGGGTGCCAGGTGCACTGAAACGCGTCTGGAAATGTAATTAAATCAGACTTTGGTTCTGGTTCTGTTAATAAAAGGCCCTTGTGGATTTACCCTCTGTTTGGAGTGCGTCCTTGAAGCTAGGAGGCTTTTTTGGTGAATGTTAATAGGCGGCTGCTCCAGCCGTGGAGGATCGCACCGTTTGGTGTACTTCTAACAGGTCTGCGTGCTGCGAACTGGATTGCAGTGTTTCAACAGCACGGAGGTGTTTATAACTGGGGAACCAGACTATAGATCTGTGGCCCACCGGAGGGCTTGTAAATATTTAAAACATTGGGAGAATGAAAGATTTGTGAAAACAGGCACCCCACCGATGGGGAAGAATCAGCACTATGTTTCCCGGCATGCCACTCACTGGAGAGTACATGCAAGTGAAGGAGAAAAGGTCATGGTGCATTCTGGGTTTTCACTATTTCCTATCCTAAGATTAAGGTGCCAGGTGCACCGAAACGTGTCAGGAAATGTAATTAAATCAGACTTTGGTTCCGGTTCCGTTAATAGAAGGCCCTTGTGGCTTTACCCTCTGTTTGGAGTGCGTCCTTGAAGCTAGGAGGCTTTTTTGGTGAATGTTGATACGCGGCTGCTCCAGCCGTGGAGGATCACACCGCTTGGTCTATTGCTAACAGGTCTGTGCGCTGCAAACTGGATTGCAGTGTTTCAACAGCACGTAGGTGTTTATAACTGGGGAACCGGACTTTAGATCTGTGGCCCACCGGAGGGCCTGTAAATATTTAAAACATTGGGAGAATGAAAGATTTGTGAAAACGGGAACCCCACCGATGGGGAACAATCGGCACTATGTTTCCCGGCATACCACTCACTAGAGAGTGGATGCAAATGAAGGAGAAAAGGTCATGGTGCATTCCGGGTTTTCACTATTTCCCATCCTAAGATTAAGGTGCCAGGTGCACCGAAACGCTTCAGGAAATGTAATTAAATAAGACTTTGGTTCCGGTACCGTTAATCAGAGGCCCTTGTGGATTTACCCTCTGTTTGGAGTGCGTCCTTGAAGCTACGAGGCTTTTTTGGTGAATGTTAATACGCGGCTGCTCCAGCCGTGGAGGATCACACCGCTTGGTCTATTGCTAACAGGTCTGTGCGCTGCAAACTGGATTGCAGTGTTTCAACAGCACAGAGGTGTTTATAACTGGGGAACCGGACTTTAGATCTGTGGCCCACCGGAGGGCCTGTAAATATTTAAAACATTGGGAGAATGAAAGATTTGTGAAAACGGGAACCCCACCGATGGGGAACAATCGGCACTATGTTTCCCGGCATACCACTCACTAGAGAGTGGATGCAAATGAAGGAGAAAAGGTCATGGTGCATTCCGGGTTTTCACTATTTCCCATCCTAAGATTAAGGTGCCAGGTGCACCGAAACGCGTCAGGAAATGTAATTAAATCAGACTTTGGTTCCGGTACCGTTAATCAGAGGCCCTTGTGGATTTACCCTCTGTTTGGAGTGCGTCCTTGAAGCTACGAGGCTTTTTTGGTGAATGTTAATACGCGGCTGCTCCAGCCGTGGAGGATCGCACCGCTTGGTGTACTGCTAACAGGTCTGCGCGCTGCGAACTGGATTGCAGAGTTTCAACAGCATGGAGGTGTTTATAACGGGGGAATCGGACTATAGATCTGTGGCTTGTAAATATTTAAAACATTGGGAGAATGAAAGATTTGTGAAAACAGGAACCCCACCGATGGGGATGAATCGGCACTATGTTTCCCGGCATGCCACTCATTGGAGAGTGCATGCAAATGAAGGAGAAAAGGTCATGGTGCATTCCGGGTTTTCACTATTTCCCATCCTAAGATTAGGGAGCCAGGTGTACTGAAACGCGTCAGGAAATGTAATTAAATCAGACTTTGGTTCTGGTTCTGTTAATAAAAGGCCCTTGTTGATTTACCCTCTGTTTGGAGTCCGTCCTTGAAGCTAGGAGGCTTTTTTAGTGAATGTTAATAGGCGGCTGCTCCAGCCGTGGAGGATCGCACCGCTTGGTGTACTGCTAACAGGTCTGCGTGCTGCGAACTGGATTGCAGCGTTTCAACAGCACGGACGTGTTTATAACTGGGGAACCAGACTATAGATCTGTGGCCCACCGCAGGGCTTGTAAATATTTAAAACATTGGGAGAATGAAAGATTTGTGAAAACAGGAACCCCACCGATGGGGAAGAATCGGCACTATGTTTCCCGGCATGCCACTCACTGGAGAGTACATGCAAATGAAGGAGAAAAGGTCATGGTGCATTCTGGGTTTTCACTATTTCCTATCCTAAGATTAAGGTGCCACGTGCACCGAAAAGCGTCAGGAAATGTAATTAAATCAGACTTTGGTTCCGGTTCGGTTAATAAAAGGCCCTTGTGGATTTACCCTCTGTTTGGAGTGCGTCCTTGAAGCTAGGAGGCTTTTTTGGTGTACAAACACAAACACACTCACATTGCATGGTTAAAAGGATCTGCATGGTAAACTCATGCGTGGTAAAGAAATCTTTGTGGCAAAGGCATGAATTGTAAAGCATGCCTTGTAAAGGCACTGCGTGGTAAAGACTGAGTGATAAAGGTTGTTTTCCATTTTGCACTATGGCGCCTTGTTGTGAATAGTTTAAATTAGCTTGAAATTGGATTATGTGAAACTTTCAAAGTTAGGAAGAGGAATTTGATGCAACTCTGGTAAAATGAGGGAATAGTGATACTATATTAAGTTTGCTTCCCATCATTCTGGAAAAAGAAAAAGGTAATATGTGTTTGCAGATGTTAACTGAAAAGAACACGTTTGAAAGCACATTTCTGTAACAGGTAAAAATATTGTATATTTCCTCACACTTTGACATCAGCAGAGGAAAACAAGTACATTCTGGCTACAGAAATGCTAACTCTGCTATCTGCTACCTTAGACTTGAGACTGCCTACTTGCAGTCTCAAGCACACTGCTAGAGGGTTGATTTGCTTGGTATATGTCATCTGATTAACATAAATCGATTATATTTCTCAGGAATCCAAAACACACAAGAC
Organism: Lissotriton helveticus; assembly: GCF_964261635.1. Classification (NCBI taxonomy): domain Eukaryota; kingdom Metazoa; phylum Chordata; class Amphibia; order Caudata; family Salamandridae; genus Lissotriton; species Lissotriton helveticus. The sequence continues at coordinate 639,148,689 of NC_136071.1, read as the reverse complement.
CCTCCTGGGGAACATGACTGCCAGGATGAGTCAAGCCTGGTTTTACCCATCTGGAGCTGCAACCCTACAAATAAAATATCTTTGCTGCACCTGCTACTGTGACCCCTAGAGTGCAATATTTTCCCATTTGTGTGCCAGGAAATCAAAGGGAAAAGTTGCAGTTGAAACATCACTATCAACTCGAAGAGTCTCAGCACAGTATGCCTGCTGTGCTTGAGGCATCAGTGTTTCAGCCATTCTGGTGGCGCAAAATGAATCTGACATTATAACGTAATCATAAAGCAAAAGCAGAACATCTTAGCATGCTGTGGTTTAGTTATTAATTAGGCATCTGTTCAGCCATCCTTTCGATTATAATCCTGCATAAGTAAAGTTTTTTTTCTCTTTTTGCAATTAGAAAACCGTTACATATCTGTCCTGATGTACAAAATGAACACCAATGTGCCATCTGCTTGCATATCACAATCTTCGAAACAAGAGCTAATAAAAGACAGTGCTGTTGAAATGAGAACTAACACCTACTGAGGTTTGAGCCACAGTTGTCGGTAACTGGGAATAAGGCAGCTGTGACCCTGTCCCCATCTGCCTTCATCTCAACTTGAACAGTGCAACAACTTCAGCCCTTTATAGTATGTTCTTGCCCAGTGTCTTGCACTGCCTGCTGCATAAAGTTTGGAAGAAAATGCTCTCACCAGGCTTCGGGAAGCACCCACAGCCTTTCCTTTTGCCTTGTAAATATTTTGACATCTGTGTACCTCCTTCGCACACATTCCCACAGAATTTCAATTGCAACTGGAATGCATGACCATTGTTCTGTGTGCTCTGCAGAGAAGCCAACCCACTGAAAGGCACTTTGCTTTGGCTTCAGCCTCGGAGTTAGAGCTCTCAATCTAGCCCCTCATAAACTCCTGGCACGGCTCAAAGTATGCACTATGCACTATGCAGAAGGATGTATAAGATATATGGTAAAAATACAGAAATACATGATAAAATAGCTAACACTTAGGGAATGCAAGATGAGGTGAAATATGTCAAATAAGAGAGGAACTAAATCGCTGACATGTATTTCCTTAACATTTCAAACGTTTATTTTTCAAAAATGGATTCATGTTTTTGGCATTAATGTTAAGGGCATGCATATAGGGACAGTTTTATCTCCATATAGCAGATATCTCTTGGGACAAGAAGCAGCTTTGCAAAAGGAAGGCATATTTAGGGCCGTGGATGGCAGTCCGACTGCTGCACGACCGTGTCCATGAGCGTCAGTAGACCGTTGCACTGGAGATCGACTGGCCGCCGTATATGGAGTTTACTGCGGGGCCACCGGTATGGCTGTTGAAGTCTTATGGGTACTGTAACAATGCATATGTGTACAGTTAGACTGCACATGTGTTGCATGCACACATATGCATGATACACATGGAAAACATACCACCTACCCATCGCTAGGTTACGACACATAGGTGGGCAGTCTCTGCAATGGGTATATGGCATTAAGTGCACTTACCTGTCTCTCATCGCAGACTGGGATGTTTTCCTCTGGATGAAGATGCTCCTGTGTAGGGAGACCTAGAGGACGGCATTCACCCCATAATCTGCAGAAAGAAACAGGGCTGAAGTGAGCATTCACCCCAAGTCTTTCCTTTCTGCTGTCCTTTGGCTGGCAGTCAGATTGTGCCGGTCGGCTGTCGAAACAGCCAGCTCGTAATACAGATGGCGGTCTTGATCTGCTGAGCCACAGTATGGAGCCAACCAGCAGCCTGGCAGTCTTCTGGCTGTGCCAGCGGTCTTACAGTGGTCCCAGTGCCTGCCAACATTTCCGACTTGTAATACGCCAGTCGGACGACTGTTGTTGGACCACCACCACCGGCCCTGCCGTCCACAGACCTGCAAACTTGTAATCAGGCCCTTAGTGTGCTGCACAGAAGGGTACAATCATCTTCCACCTGCCCCACAAACTCCAGGATGTGCCGGTGTAAGACTTGCACTGCTCTGGGCACCACCAGGCTCATTCCAGAATTGTATTCCACACAACCAGAACCGGATATTAGAAAAAAGTTGCTAATACAGGGTGAATGCCTCCTGTCTCGGTGGGCTAGTCATGAGCACAGCAATTTTCGACCTTGAGGTTGCCAATATTCACTCCTATCTTCTTGATCTGGTCTAAGTTTAATGTGCAGCTAGTTTCTGTCTCAGAAGTCCCTAGTAAGCTTGGGTTGAGGGTATGGCGTGCTCTGTACAAATGCCACAGTACAATGCAGGCCAGTGTCCTATTTTCGCAAAAATACTTTTGAAAAGTTTACAAACGTTGTGGATACCAGTGCTTGTTTGTGGCTAAACTGAGATTTAAGTTTTCTTTAAAATCAATTTCTCCTGAACACTGAGATGGATTTTGCTCATCTTGGCCTCTAAAAAATGATAACAATATAATCTATTTCAATAAACCGGTGTTGGATTTCTTTCGTATTGTGTAGCCTTCTTGTTTCATGGTTTGGTACTGTTAAATGCTTCACCCTCGTTCCTTTGCTTAAGCCTTGCTGCTCGCAGCCATAGCTACCCAGGTTTTACAAATGAGCCTGACTGGACCCAAGATATTTTTTGGGAGTGTATTACGCAGTATGGCGGCATAGCCATACCATATAATACACCCAAATCCTCACAGGAGAGAAAAGTAAGTGGCAGCAGTGGCCTGCACCTGTGGTTTAAACGATAGGGCCTTGCCAGTTGAATCGATATGTTTGTAGCAACTGATTTATGGATGGGTGTCTCACCCAACTCAGTAGGCCATAGTCACCTTGTGTCTAACAGGGAAGAGAAGTCAAAGAATAATATATCCGATTTGTCGGAGTTCAGCGTCCAACAACTGCTATACATCCAACTAGCAACTGCTGAGAAACATCCCTGGAAGTTACTGGCCATTGTATCATCCAGATGTTGAATGCCAGTATTAGCTGTGTGTCATCAACATAGGATACAATGTTGAAGCCCCAGCTATCAATGGGGGGGCAATGAGACCATATAGATGTTAAACAAAGTTACACCTAATGCCGACCCCTGCGGGACTCCACATCTCATTTCTCTAAACTGTGAAGTGAAAGATGACAGGTGGACTGCTTGATGCATGTCAGAGAGATAGGATCTTAGCCAGTTATAGGCTTCATCCACTATATCTGCTTCCTGCCAATCTCTGCAGGAGAATTTCGTGCTACATCGTATCAAAGACAGCAGACAGATCGAGCAGGATATACTCAGTGATCTCCAAGGGAGCTGACTCTGTGCTAAAACCCAAGTGAAAGCCAGATTGAGAAGGGTGAAGGATGTTGTTCCTTTCACTATGCCTGGTAATCCGGGAATTTACCAGTATTTCCATCTTTTTCTCCAAAGCAGGGAGTAATGAAATGGGCCTATAGTTGCTTGAAATGAGAAGGTACACAATTTGGAGGCATTTTATCAAGCACGGGCGTTAACATTATCGCCGCTTTAGCGGCAGAAAACTGCTGCTAAAGTGGTGATTATGGGCTTGATAATACGCCCTTGTGAATTCTCATAGAAGCCCATGTTCTGGTGTGAACATGGGCTTCTATGGAATTATCTACGGCGTATTATCAACCCCATTATCGCCACTTTAGCGGCCGTTTTCTGCCGCTAAAGCAGCGATAATGTTAACGCCAGTGTTTGATAATATGCCCCTTTTTTTGGGGAGAAGTGGCACCACCAAGGTCTTTTCTTGGCTTCACAGTACCCAGTTCCAGAGATAGGTTAAATAAAGAGTTAATCAGAGTTAGTCAGAATATTTTGTCGGCATACATCTAAAGGGGAGCCAGATTTAACTTTTTGAATAATGAGTTCGGAATCAGCTAGTAAAATCCTCTCAAAGGACGCCAGCAAGGATCCCTCATTCTTGACCGGAAGATGATGCAACGTAGGTATTATGGAGTACATTTTTTCCACTTTTTCATGAAAGAATATAGATAAGATATGGGCAGGCAGCTGAGAGGCAAGAATTATTTGTTTATTGGCCTCAGGATTAAAAAATGTTTTAAATATATTTTTTTTAATTCTTGGAACATTTTCGCTGCACCAATTTGTTTAGCAAACAGATCTGTTTTAGCTTGTTTAATGTTTGTACGAGAGATAGAGTGCATTAGCCCGGGAGACTCCCACCCGCCTTGCTCTGTCAATCTGAGCAGCTGTGCACGATGAACAAAAGGGAACTAAGAAATGATCAGTCCAGACTAAGGGAAGAGGTTGTCCTCTGACTAGAGAAAGATACTTAGAAAGAATATGGAGGCATATCAACAACAGACGGCGATAAATATCGCAAAGAGCGCTTAGCGCTTTCCTATTTATCGACGTCTATCACCAAAAAGTATCGCCCGGTTAGCGCGTTATCGACAACGCGTTACTCCAGTGCGATAATATTCTAGGGATGTCCAGGGAAATGGGCCATCATTGCTGGAAAACCAGCAATGTTGCACTCAAAACGGCGATAGCCTTGGTGATACGACCCTGTGGTCGTATCACCGTAATCCACCTCCCACGTTAGGTATGCCGTAGTCAGGAATTTAACAGACATTAAATGCCTACGTTAAGGCATAGTTAACGTGATGATTATTATCGCTAAGGCTCTTTGCTGATATAGCAAAGCTGCCTTAGCGATAATTTCCTATGTAGTTTTCCCAGCCACACCTACTTTGCATCTCATCAGCAATGTTTATCGCTGAGATGCCAGGCGTTGGGAATTTGGCAGCTAACATGCGCTATTGCATGTTAGAGCCGCCTTGTTGATAGGGCGTTAAAATTATCGCAGTTTTAGCGGCAAAATGTGCAGCTGAAAGCGGCGATAATGCCCTTGATAATATGCCCCTTGGACAAGAGTGTGACCTCCTTATGTGTAGGGCCTTTAACTGTTTGTGCTAAATTTAAGTCTGCCATGGTCTCCATTAACTGCCCAACCGATTAACAATTTGGGTCCTCCATGTGCATATTAGAGTCGCCCAGTACTGTAAAATTAGAATACTGTAAGTGAAAAGAGGCAAACACGCTTGCAAACACTTCCTTAAACTTTGGAGAAGATTTAGGGAGGCGATAGATTAAAGCACCAGATAAAGAGAAATTGGCTGATCATTTAAGTGAGAAGGCAAATCCCTCAGACAATTCCAGGCACTCTAACTTTTGAGTGGAGCTCAGAAACGTTGAGGGATGTGTAGCTAGACCTAGACCTGACTAGTGACCTCAATGAAAAATACCAGCGCTTACAAACTTGTTGGCAAACGTGTACTCTATAAGTTCTGATCAACATAACATAGCGATCCTACCACCAGGCCATCCCTCCAGATCCAAATGAGAGATTGAGTAGACCTCTGCTATTGCCAAAGCTGTGTCTGGGCCAGAGTTAGTATGTAACAAGTTTCAGTTAAACATATAAGATCCCAGACATTATCGTTTAACAGATCCCAGATTTTTATTTTATGTCTGGGTGATGAACTGGAGTTATTTAGACATCCTTTACGTTCAGATTTACCTCTATTAGTGTCCCTATCATGTAACTTAAAGCTCACTTTATTAAGCTTCCTTTCAGCGGACCAAGGAGGATCAGGCCTACTTTGAAATTCAAAATTGTATTTAGTTCATTGTCGAGTCACACAAACATCCGGAGTATTGAGCAATAGGTTACCGCAGCAGGGCGGGCGCAGATCTAGCAAAGTCTCCTTACCGTAAGTTAGATTCAATGTCTTAGCTGGAGGAAAAAGAGCAGAATGGCTGGCACTGGTCACTTACCAGTCATTGACAGGCTTCCCCTTCAGTGCAAAAGGCATGCCATCAGCATGTGATGGAGCGAGTTTCAGAAATGCATTCATTTCAGCTCGTGAAGTTACACTTCCATTAATAATTAATATTATTAAAATGATGTGTGTTGTGTGTTGTGTGTTTATTAATTGAACCTAGATTAAAGTTGCATACATGAACACGCGGGAATAACATTATGTGCTTTATGTTGCAGCAAGTACGTTTTTGAAAAAAAAATAATTAACTAACCTTGTTTGTTTGTCAAATTGTCTTATTAATTGCGGCTATTTAATTAATGGCATGTGTCTATTTTTGTTTGCTTTTGTCTACGTGGTGTCTTTTATTTTATACAGATATGCGGAGAATCCTGTTGGACTAAATGAAGAATGGTAGATACAAATGCTGCTTTATTTGTTTGCTTATGCTAGGTAATATAGACTAAATGGGTTAATCATTAGCAATGATGGGTGGGTAACAGAACGAATTTCATTTCTTGCATTAATTATTCTTTTATGTTTGTTTATATACTAGTTAACGTGAAAGCGTTTTTGAGGCCTACTGAGGAAAATTCTGCTCGGAGAAAAGCAAGAGTCCAAATGTGGACGCATCCCCTGCCAAAATTATTAACGCGATGAAAAATGAAACGTGATGAGCTGACTGTTCTTTAGTCAAGCAAGGCCAAGGGCAGGAACCGGCAGAGGAGTATGACAAGCTGAGGAAGCTATGAACTCTGTTAAAATAATGTTGCAAACTGGAGGAAGCTTCGCAAATCGAAAAGTAAAGGACAATGGACTCTAAGAAAGAGACGGAACTAAAGTTCAGAGACGGAATGACATGATGGCATGTCACTTGACAGCCAATCAGACTTTGACTTGAGCAGAAAAATATAAGTTTTCATAGATTAGTTTAGTGTAGAAAGGTATAAAAACCCTTCTCCCGGGAAATAGGCGGCTGCTTCTTGCTGACCTCTTGATGGGAGTGTCGTGCTATTGGACTTCTCTTGGAGCACGTAAGAGATTCTTTAAGCCCTCAAGATTTTACCCTTTATCCTTTATATAGCAAGAGTAGTCAGGAACTTAGAAATTTAATGATGACAAACTACTATTTTCTATTTGATTTTTGCTTTTAAAATTTACTTAAAATTGTCATTACCATTTGCAAAGACTTTTAAAAAAATGCTTTAATAAAAGATTTTAACACTCTTTCTAAATATTAGTTAAATAAACATACTTTGAAATTCAAGCTGGCCTTGTTATTTCATGAGTTTAGGTTACCATTAGCAGATTTAATCGCCTCAGTGGCTTAATTAATCATAGGGTTTGTTAAGATGTGATGAATTTGTATTACTGCAGTTGTATATAAATGTATATATTTTGTGAATATGTTAATTAAGTCACATGATTCAGTTGGTCATAATATGTCATGTTAGTTTATGGGCCTTACGAATAAATTGTAGTAAATGGTAGGTATTGTGGAGTTGGGTAGCGTTGCTTATGACATATTTCCTACAGGCCGCTGGATCAATTTCCTGGTAGCAGAGATATGGTTGCTATGGTAACCAATATGTTATATGGTAGTTACATAGGATCGATGTCTAACATATGTTGAATGCGCTCACTTTCGTTACGTGTAGTCGAAAGGGTTTTTCCTGCAGTGTGAAAAATCCTAGTTGTACCGGTACAGAATAGTGTGACAAGAGTGGAGTTACACAGTGCATTTGATCTGTTTCAGAATAGTGGTATTATTTTATATCACAAGTGTTGTGGTCGTACAACACGTGTTAGGGATTTAGGTGTGTCAGATTGAGTGTATGTATAGTGAGGATTATCTATGAAATTTTAGCTCTGAGTATAGGGACAAAGAGCCCGATCTAAAACTCACTGTGAAAAGAGTAATAGAATATATTCGAGCTTATATGAAGGGTAGAATAACATCGTTTATTTTGCTAACGATTCAGGATTTCTATGGCTGGTTAAAGTCCTGCCAGGATTTTCGCATTCATGTAGTTAGAATAAAATTTACCGTTTGAAAGTGTGTAAATGATTCTGTATTTCCGTTCGAGTCAAACTTTGAATTGCTACTTAATGTGCATTCAGAGGGAAATGAGTTCGTTATTACTAGCTTGAAGGGTAGAGTAAAATTTTATTTTATCGACGAATGTATATTCTGTGAGAATAGCGTCGCCTATTCCACGTAAAAGAATTCTTGTATGTTTGTAAATTCTGTCACTTTATTTTAGAGAAACAGACAAATGGTTTGTTCTTTTTGTCGTTATTAATTGAGTTTCATTGGAAAAAGTGTTCTTAAAATGGCGCTGTGAAAAGTTTTTGTGAAGGAGGGGTGAGCGCTGAGAGTGAGACGCGAGAAACCGCAGCGGTTGTGTACGTCACACGGTCTGCGCTGTGATTGGATAACATATGTCACAGCTAGTATTCTGATTTGCTCACGTGACTTTGATGAGCTAAACGCTGATTGGCTTTTGTGGAAAGCTCCGTTCTTACTGGTTGAGCAAGGTGGTGACGTAGCTCGAACCTCATTGGTCTGTTGGTGTGTTTCGCGCACGGATTGGCTGAGTTTACGGAACATACAGGAAGTATTTACGAACATTACAATTAAGCGGATATGATTTAAAAATGAGTTATTTCTACAAAAAGATAGAGAAAAAGCCTACGTTGTTGCAAAGATTTAAAAAATGTATTTTACCCGATAAGAAAATTGAAACGCGAGGTGGAAAATTACTTCATAAATACAAAACACCTGCAGCGTATATGGAAGGTGAATATGGTTATCACACCTGCCTATGGTTTGATGTTTGGAAAAATTACACTAAAGATGACGGAGTTTTAGCTTGGCCAGAAAATGGTTCCTTTAAAATGAGGATTTTGAGAAACTTAAGAGAAAGAATGACAGCTCTTATTCCAAAACCTAGACCAACACAATTTGAGGCATTAGTTGAATGGGAAGATGAAATGTTTCAACTTCAGAAGGAAGCAAATGGCTTAATTAGACCTCCTAAAACATCGACTTATAAACGACAAACACATGAGGATAGGATGCGTATTTGGAGACAGGCAGACATGTGTGAAGGTCTTTATATGATAAGAGAAATGGTTTCTGGAATACCAGGTGAAAAGACTCCTCAAAAGAAAAACAATACTGTTGTAGAAAGTGAATCAGAAGATGCAGTTTTAGAAGAAATTTATACTACAAATAAAAAGCAGATCCCATTAAAACCAGCTTGTTCATGGTCCACTCCGATGATTTCTCCAGGAACTACACCAAGTGCACCTCCTTTAAATGAAGAATTGTACCCGAATAATTCCGAATCATTTGAAACTCCTTCTAGTGTCTATGATGAGAGTAGAAATTTTTCCGAAACCCCAATTAGAAGAGAAGCTCCTAAAATTTCAATAGGAACTGGGAGAGATGAGGAAGTTGCAAATACATCAGAATATTTACAATCAAAAGAGGAATTGATTCGACAGTTATCAAAGGGCATGGAAGCGGTGACAGTTCCAGTAACGATTGGTCCTGTTCAACCTGTTTTTGATAAAGGAGAAATTAAACAGCCAGATCTAACAGTTCCATTAAATGCAGAAATCCAGACAGTAGCTGAAAAGTTTTATTCAGAATTAACTGAAATACATCGTGAGAAAACAAAAATGCCTGATTTAACTTTTAAGCAAAGTTCATTTAACAGAACACCAATGGGTGCAGAATCAGATACTGAATTATCAGAGAAAACAGAGTCCACCACTACTAAACTTGATGTGGCAAAACTAAAAGCAGATTTAGAAGAATTAATAATTGGAACAATTGGTCCTGACAGTTTGAAGTATTATAGAGATGATGAACTTCTGTTCATCAGCAAAAGCATTCAGTGGATAACTAAAACCAAATATGATCAGTTGGAAGAATTAGCTGCAGAATTGGATTTTGATTTGAGTAAACAAAATAATTTTGGAAAACATTACAGATTAGATTTTACTGAGAAAGACATTACGAACTTTAACACAATGGGAAGAATTTTGCACATAAAAGAGCTGATTGTGTACATCAAAAAGCTAGGTGATCTGAGTAAATGGAGAGTGAAATGGACCAAAAGGAAGGAAGACGAAAGGTTAGAAAAACTATCTAGACAACTCCCAATGAGGGAAATCGCTGGTGGTGGATATGTTCATGTCCCATGGTCAAGACAGGATATTCTGCTTTTCACAAATGATTTTCCTCGGCTGAGGGAAAAGCCTGTGGAATGGTATCGCCAGGTAGATAGATTTATCAAAGTTTCGAAAGTTCTGTGGATTGATCTGGATGGATTCTTTGACATAGTTGTCCCATCAGATCTTTGGACAGAATGTAAAATTGCTATGAGTTGGCCAAAAGTGGAACCGGAGCGAATTAAAGAGACAGGTGCTCCAGCATCTGAGGTCATGGATCTATATGACAAAGTAATTTACTGGTTGAAAAAGAAAATTGCCCCAAAGGAAGTTGATTGGGTAAAAATAGACAGAACGAATCAGGAACCAAAAGAGTCAGTTCATTCATTCTATGAAAGGTTACTACTGGTTTTTAAGCAGTACAGTGGCTATGAAAAATTAGATGAAAAAGATATGAGCCATTTTATTTACAGATTTGTTTATGGTCTTAGACCAGAAATTGGAGAAATGATCAGGAATAATATTGTCGGATGGCAGGCAAATTCAGTTGATGATATTTTAAGAAAAGCAAAATACTGCAGTGATGAATTGGAAGTAAAACAAAAGAATTTAAAGGAAAAAGCAATGTGGGCTCAAGTAAAAGTAGCAGAACATCAAATTGCAAGTCTTGAGAATAAAAATGTAAATTTTGTTCAAAATTAGGGTCAGGGAAAGTTTAAAAATAATTTCAACAAGCCAAAATTTAATATTAATATTGAAGAATTAAAACAGAAATTACCTTGTTTTAATTGCGGCGAAATTGGACACTGGAAACGCAAGTGTAAAAACCCGCCCAGAAATTTTTAAAATACAACATTAAATCCACAGATGCAGAATGATGTAAATCTGCAGCAACAACTACAACAACAGTTGAACGACTTGAGTCTTCAGCAACAGCTACAGCGACAGTTAGTACATCAGCAAAGTCAGATTCCACAGCCTCCTCTTCCAAACTGCGGGGGTGGTCAGAGGTATAACCAAAGTACAGGATTCAGCGGAGGTGAACAGGTAATAAGAACTCAAAGACCGAATGTACAAAATGCATCAGGACACTTTTTTTGACTGGAAATCAAGGAAATGATTCTGATAACTGTTTCTGACGGTGCCCGAGAGAGGAGGAAGAGTGTGTAATTGGAGCCACTCTTGAGGTTGACCAGTCTGGTTCATATGTAAATGGTAAAGTGAATGATGTAGAAATCACTTTTCTTGTGGACACTGGTGCTACCCGTTCTACTGTTAGATCAGTGGAAATTGAAAACCTGCCTCTCTCTGGGGAGTCCATCCAAGTAGTCGGTGTAAGTAATCAACAAATTAAAACAGATCTGACAGAACCTGTGAAGGTGGAAATTGGCAACTTTAAGGACAAACACAGGTTTGTAGTTTGCAATAGCAGTCCAGTAAATTTGTTGGGGAGAGATATATTGTGCAAGATGAATTGTAAAATATATTGCTCACCAGAAGGAATTGAATTACAAACAATGGAGGAAGATGGGTTATACAGATTAACTATGTTAATGATTGAAGTAGAAGAAGAAGGACTATTTCCTGTATTTGATAGAGAAAATTTACCTGATGAATTAAAAAAGACAGTCAAAGCGGAAATTTGGGATTTAACAGGAAATGAAAAGGGTCTGATGAAACATGTGGATCCAGTCAAAATTACAGTGAAACAGGGAATAGAATTTCCAAACATTCCACAGTACAAAATGAAAACTGAAACAATTGAGGGTGTCATTCGTGTAATTGAAAAATTCATTAAGCAAGGTGTTTTAAAAGAAATTGAGAGTAGTCCTTGTAACTCACCGATTATGGGGATCAAAAAGTCAAATGGAACGTACAGAATTGTTCAGGATTTGAGAAAGATTAACCAAATTGTTGTTCCTTGTTGTCCAGTTGTTCCAAACCCTGCAGTCATTCTTTACCAAATTCCACATGATGCAGAATGGTATACTGTCATTGATCTTTGCAATGCGTTCTTTACTGTTCCATTGCATCCAGAGAGCCAAGAAATCTTTGCGTTCAGATTCCAGAGTAGAACCCTCGCATGGTGTAGAATTCCTCAAGGGTATACTGAGAGTCCTTCTATCTTTAATGAGTTATTAAAGAAATCTTTGGAAGATCTAGATTTACCAGGTCGAACAACTTTGGTACAGTATATTGACGACCTTCTAGTGGCAGCCAAAACAAGAGAAAACTGTGTTACATATACAATTACTCTTTTGAATCATTTGGCAGATGAGGGACATAAAGTGTCTCCTGCAAAATTGCAGTTTTGTAAACAAGAAGTAAAATATCTTGGTCATAGAATTGCGAAAGGGATCAGACAGGTTACAATTGAGAGAATTAAAATGATTCAGGGAATGCAACCTCCAAAAACACAAAGACAGGTCAGAATGTTTCTGGGAATGGTTGGTTACTGTCGTCAATGGATTAGTGGATTTTCAGTAATTGCAAAACCACTGCAAAGATTGACAAAATCAGACATAAAAGATCCGATTGTCCTTACTGAAACTGAGTTGGAAGCTTTTGAAAAATTAAAAAGAAGCTTATGTGAAGCTCCAGCTCTGGGCATGCCAGACTATGAGAAAGATTTTGAGTTGTATTGCAGTGAAAGGGAAGGATGTGCATTGTCTGTGTTAATACAGAGACATGGAAATCTGAGAAAACCTATTGCTTATTTCTCAGCAGTACTCGATCCAGTTGCAAAGGCATTACCAGGTTGCTTAAAAGCAGTTGCAGCAACTAGTATGAGTCTTGAACAGAGTGAGGGAATTATAATTGGATTTCCTGTAAAAGTCTATGTTCCCCATTCAGTTGAGATTCTCCTTACAAGAAGTAAAACACAGCACCCAACGAGTAATAGACTCACTAAGTATGAGAAAATAATTCTGGGATCAGATAATGTTCCAATAGCAAGATCATGAATGCTTGGATATTCTAGAATACTGTGCCCAGGCAAGACATTAAAGATGTACCTTTGCCTATTTCAGATCATGTCTACTTTGTAGATGGTTCTTGTCTGAGATCAGAAGGAGGTGTTTTAAGAGCAGCTTACTCTGTCTGTACAGTTGCAGACGTTGTGGAAGCATCGTGTCTTGAAGGAATTCGTTCAGCACAAGTAGCTGAATTGATTGCTTTAATTCGTGCATGTGAAATAGCGAAGAGCTTGAGAATAACAATAATAACTGATAGCCAATATGGGTATGGAGTTGTGCATGATTATGGACAGCTCTGGTCTCAAAGAGGCCACATGACATCAGCAGGTTCACCAATCAGAAATGCAAAATTTATCAAAAGATTGATTGATGGCATACAGTTGCCAAAGGAAATTGCAGTAGTAAAATGTGCTGCTCATCAGAAAGGTGAAGATTTTATCACCAAGGGAAATGCTTATGCAGATGAAATTGCTAAGTATTGTGCAAGAAACAATTTTGCACTTAATCGGGAAAAGGTCAATGAACATGTTTCGAATTCATTAATGCTAACATCAGTAGTTGAGACATGGCAGGAAGTCAAATATTTACAAGATGAAGCTGATGATGAGGAGAAAGACACATGGTTAAAAGCAGAATGTAGACAGCGAGATGAGGATGGAGTTTGGACTTACAAAGATGGCAGAATAGTTTTACCAAATTGTATGATTGCTGACATGGCCAGAATGTACCATGGTCCAGGTCATATTGGAAGAGATTCTATGATTAGGCTTTTCAAAGAAACTTGGTTTAATACTAAATTTAGAACAATTGCAGAATCTCTCTGTCAAAGATGTTTGACTTGCCAACAAATGAACCCAAATAGAAAGACAGTTGTGGGAACGGGAACCATAGGACGGGAGGGTGGTCCTTTCACCAGGTTGCAGATGGATTTCATTGAAATGCCTAAACACAACAGACTACAATATGTTTTGGTAATTGTTTGTTTGTTTTCAAGATGGGTAGAAGCATTCCCCACTCGTCACAGTGATTCAATTACTGTAGCAAAGTTACTTTTAAGAGAGATTATACCAAGATACGGATTCCCTGTGACTATTGAGAGTGATAGAGGAGGACATTTTGATAACAGACTGTTGAAATTAATTTGTGAAGCCTTGCACATTGAGCAGAAGTTGCACTGTGCATACAGACCAGAGGCATCTGGAGTTGTAGAGCAAATAAATGGAACGATCAAAAACAGAATAGGAAAAATGTGTTTAGCTACAGGTATAAAGTGGACAGATGCTCTTCCACTTGTTTTGATGACTCTAAGAAGTACACCAGATGGGCAGAGTCATGAGACAATCATTTATACCAGTGGGAAAACTGTTGAGCATTAATGACAGTGCAATTTTGGAATACTGTAAGAAGTTATCTGACGTTGTAACTTCTGTGTCTAATCAGGTGGGAACTGAAGTACAGTCAAGAGACAAAGTGCAAACACATGATTTGAGACCTGGAGATTGGGTGAGAACAAAAGTTCACCGAAGAAGGAATTGTCTAGTGCCGAGGTGGCAGAAACCGAGACAGGTGATACTAGTGACAACAAATGCAGTAAAGTGTAGAGGAATAAAAAGGTGGATTCATCCTAGTCATACTATTGATATACCTACACCTGAAAACTCTGATGAAGAAAGTGATACACGGATGATTCAGATTCTGAAGAAGAAGCTGAAGAAATTCCAGATTTTGAAGATCGACAAGAAGGTCGACATCTGGAAAATACATCTGTAAATGGATATTTGACTGAAAAAGATTTAGAAGCCATTGTTGTAGATTCTGAGGATGATGAAGATCTGTTAGAAAAAGAAATAGTGGAGGAATCTGGAAAAGAAGCTGAAGAAACAAAAGAATCTGATCAGTTTGTGATTCAAGACCAGGAGAGTATTGAAAAGCAGAAAACAAGCTCTGAAAGCAGGAACAAGAAATCTGAAACTTGGAAGTTAAAGGTAATTGAAGAAGAGGACGAATTATCAAGTACCAGTGGGGGAAGTAAAGTTCCTAACGGAGTGAAGCTGTTGAGTAAAGAAGTACCTGAGTCAAGAATTGAAATTTCGTGGCCAGCAGCATGGCTGACTAGACGTGCCACACCGGAGCTCCGGCCGAGCTGCCCCGTAATCCGCCTGTAATCCGTCAAAACCGACCTTGCAACGCTGCCAGAGTATAACTCCCATACTCCGAGATCGGGAGCGAGTAGCCTGAGAAGTCTCAGCCCTCCGGAGCCTGTGGATCGCGTCCGAGGAAGTAGACGGCGAGGGGACGGCGGCCATGATGGCGGCCGCGAGGGACAAGGGACCGCGGGTTGCCTAGAGCCGCGACCGGCGGGTACACAGCCGGCGCCCTCCGCCAGGTGAATCCGGAGACCTCCACACAGTCAGAGGGGACCGAGAGCCTGCGGTGGGAAGTTGGAGGTATACGTGAGGTGATCGGTGACCTGCACCAAGATGGCCGCCGGCGGGAGGTAGAGCGACGGGAGAAGACACCCGGCTCCTGCTGCGGCGCACCACTGAGGGCGGCGGACCAGACACCTACGGTGAGCGGAGGGAGTGAGGGGGACGACCCTCGTCGGAGCACCAACCCATTTCCACGGGCGCCGCGGCCTGCGGCGGCCCCTCCCCCCCCCCCACCCCCCCCCCCGAGACACCGGCTGGAGCCACCTTGATGGTGGAGTGGTCCGGGGGCGCTGGGATCAGCAGCGATGTGGCGGGGGCGGCTCACAGAGTGCGGCGAGACTATGGCCCACAGGAGAGGGGGCTGATCTTGTCACGGGCACCCTGCAGGTGAAACGAGCGGAGAGACCCAGGGCGTGGGGGTCTATTGGGCGAGGGGAGACGCGGAGGCAGTGACCCACGCTCTCGTCATCCGGCGGCTCACACACTGACCGGCGCTCCCATACAGAAGCAGGGATCCCGGCATATTCTCCTGGGCGGCTGTGCGGTGAGGGGATGGGGAAGAAAGACCCGGCACCCAAACCCCCGCGCCAGGGACCTATGGACAATTTCGCGGCGCCACGGTCCATGGCAGACCATCCAGGCCCCCGCACCGACACGGCCATGCTACTGGAGGCCATCCAAGCGTCCAGAACGGACATCCAGGCATCGCGATCTGCCCTAGAGACCAAGATTGGCGAGGTTGGGGCCGAGGTGACGCTGCTGCGCCAGGACTTCCGGAACCTGACCGAAAGAGTAACGGCAGTGGAAGACAAAGTGAAGGAGGACGGGGAGGCGATCACTACGCTCAAGAAAGACATGGCAGAGCTACAGGTTGCGCACCGTCACCTCCAATGGAAGGTGGACGATGCTGAGAACAGGTCCAGGCGCAACAACCTCCGCTTTGTAGGTTTTAGGGAGGGGATTGAGGAAACGGACATGGCCGCCTTCCTCCTGACCTGGCTGAAAGCTACTTTCCCCGAGGCGCCATTTTCTACATGCTTTATTATTGAAAGAGCACATAGGGCGCTTCTGGCCAAGCCACCTGAGGGCGCGAGACCCAGGCCAGTTATAGCGCGCTTCTTGAACTTTGCCGACCGGGACCTTATTCTGAGGGAGGCCAGGGCCCTGGGAGAGATCCGCCTTGAGAACACTACGATAATGATCTTCCCGGATTACAGCCAGGAGGTCTCGAAACAACGCCGCTCCTTTGACGCTGTGAAGGCGAAACTGAGGTCCCTGAATCTTAAATACATGCTCCTCTTCCCCGCCAAGCTGAAGGTGATATATAAGGACAAGTCTATCTTTTTTGCCCTCCCGGAAGACGCGTGGCAGTGGTTGGAGGAGCGCCCTATCTTGAACAGTAGGGAGGCGGCCAGTCGGGACGCAATGGACAGAGAGGTGAGGGACAGATCGAGCTGGGAGCGGCCGAAGCCGCAGCGACGGAGGTTATGGAGGACCCAACACACGAACGCGGCGACGCCATATAGGACCCGAGGATCGGCCAACAACAGGGGAGGCACATCGGAATCCCCAGGCAAAGACCCAGTGGCGGGCTCGAGGTTCAGCAGTCTGAGGCAAGGGGTACGCTCCGAGGGGGATGACGTGGAGGGATCGGAAGGCCCCTCATCCGGCGAGGAAGATATGGACCTCTTGGGCGAATCGCTACACCCCTTGGCTAAGGAGATCCGTCAGTTGGAGCAAGGCTCCTCGGGTCAAGACCCGATCGTAGATACTCAGGACTCACATTCTTGAAGGCAGGAACATGCAGCTCGGATGAGATAGCAGCTCGGCATCAAGGAGCACGCAAGTTGGCACACCCCCTACAGTTTCTTTCTTGGGTGTCTGAACTGAACACAGTTTAATCTGGGGAGGGATGTGCGGGAGGGCGACTGACCTACTCCCATGGATGGTTTGGTCCCATGTTGGGGCGCAGCTAGAAGGGGAGGGTGGTGGGGTGGGGGAGGGAGGGGAATGTTGGTACTGTTGTTTCCTCACGTTGGGGAGTTGGGGAGTTGGGGGGGGGAGGGGGTGGTATCAGTGAAGCAGCAGAGCTTACCCTTGCTACTGCCCTGGACCCGGGATCGGGCACTCGGTGGTCAGTGTGAAGTGCAATGGCAGGTACACTAGCTGACCCTAGCCGGGATGGCGCTGGGGTAAAGGCGCTAACCTGGAATGTAAACGGCCTGGGTTCCAAAATTAAGAGGGGCTTGGTCAATGCCTATATTAAACGCATAGCACCAGACATCATATTCCTCCAGGAAACACATTTGAGGGGGAACCATTGTGCTTTTCTAGCACGTGGGCAGTACACAGTCTTAGCACACGCGGGATACACGACGGGCTCACGGGGCACAGCAATACTCATAAGGAAAACGACGCCATTCATAGTGACACGCACATGGTTGGACCCGCAGGGCACGTTTGCAGGGGTACAGGGGACATGGAGGAGGCGCAGGTACACGCTGCTGTCAGTATATGCTCCACCCAAATTACAAAACCGGACGATGCAGGAGATCACGAACATACTGCTAGCCACGGCTGACACGACACAGATTATGGGTGGGGACTTCAACGATGTGATGTGCACGACCAGTGATAGATCGGGGGACTCTCACGCAGTGACGGCAGTGACTGCTTTGGCCCGTAGAATGGACGCGATTGGCCTCACTGATGTGTGGCGGTGGCTCCATCCTGTACAGACAGCCTACTCCTTTTACTCAGGGGCCCACAAGGTTTTTTCTAGATTGGACTATATATTCACTACGAGACAGGAACTCTCGACGGGGGACTTGGCAGAATATAGGGCGAGGGGTGTCTCGGACCATTCCCCGCTGTTTGTACATATAGGACATGGTAGGGGGAGTGGAAAGGCACAGTGGCGTATGTCGCCGTGGGATCTCCAGACTCCTGAGATTCTAGGGGGAATTAGAGCGGATATCAAAGTCTTTGTGGCGGAAAACGAGGGGTCGGTGCAATCGGGAGTTACGCTATGGGAAGCCATGAAAACCGTGTTCAGAGACCGCTTCAGCTCCAGGGTGGGGGAGGCCAGAAGGAAACGCACTGAGGAAATAGCGCGGGAGGAGGCCAACATCTTGACTCAAGAAGCTGAATACCACAGAACGAAGGGGGAGGGACATCTAAGGATTCTGCTAGACACTCAACGGCTATACAGGGAACTGCTCACGGACGAAGCGCGCACGCAGGCGCTGGCCACCCTTCATCGCCTGTATGATGTAGGCGACAAATCCGGGAAACTCATGGCATGGCTGAGCAGGCGGGGGCAAGCGGCCAGATGGGTTGATTGGATTGGGCTCCCGGGTTCGGCACAAGCATCAACAGATGTCGCGATAGCAGAGGCCTTTGCGAACTATTTTGAAGAATTCTACAAGGCTAGGGACCTCGGAGATTGCGAGGTGGTAAAGTCGTTCCTGGGTAGTGTGGACGTGCCGCAGTTGACCCCCGAAAATAGCGAGGCTCTGGACGCCGACCTATCCCTGGAAGAAATCACGGAGGCAGTGGCAGTCCTGAAACCTGGGAAAACCCCGGGACCTAACGGCTTCCCGGCGGAGTTTTTCAAACGGACGGGGGACCTCCTGGCACGTCATTTGAAATCACTTTATGTGGGGGCGTTTGACTCCGGAGGTCTCCCGCCGGACCTGGCCCTAGCCACCATAATCCCGATCCATAAGGAGGGCAAGCCCAGGGAGGACTGTTCTTCATATCGCCCTATTTCCCTTCTGAACAGTGAGAATAAAATCCTCGCCACCATCTTGGCAAGGCGACTCCGACAGGTCATAGCGGACCTAGTGCACCCGGACCAGTCCGGGTTCCTGCCGGACAGGGCCACTAAACTTAACCTGCGGCGCACACATAACTGGCTCCAGGAAGTCTGTGACAAAAGGGAGCCACACTGGTTCCTCTCATTGGATGCGGAGAAGGCATTCGATGCGGTCCACTGGCCCTTCCTGATGGGAACTCTTGAGCGTTTTGGGTTTGGACCCAAGTTCCGACAGTGGGTGAGTCTTCTTTACTCGAACCCGAGGGCGAGAGTGCGAATTAATGGGCGAATGTCGAGAGAATTCGCGATAGAGCGGGGGACACGTCAGGGGTGCCCGCTGTCCCCACTCCTCTTTACCCTCACGATTGAGATCCTGGCGATCCGTATCCGGCTCAATCAGGAGGTGACTGGCTTTCACTGGGGGGCCTCGGCAACTGACCAGGAGAAGATCTCCCTGTACGCCGATGACGTGCTGCTATATGTGACGGACCCGGCTAGGACGATCCCGGCCCTCTTCAAGGAACTGGGCGACTTTGGGGCAGTGGCCGGACACACTATAAATTGGCATAAGTCGATTCTCTACGACCCGCAAGGTGAGCCGCGGGGGGAGTGCCTGCCTGAGTTGCTCATTCACACTACGGAAGGCTTCCGGTATTTGGGGGTGTTTATCACCAGGGATAGGCGGCGCTCATACGCAGACAACGTAAATATGGTAGTGGTGGCAGCGAAGGCGGAGATGGATAGATGGAGACCGCTACCGCTCACCATGTTAGGCAGAGCCGCCCTGTATAAAATGGTCCTGTTACCAAAGTTTTTATACGCCCTGCAAAATGAGTACTATCCCTTACCAGAAGCGACACTGCGGACAATCCATGCTGATCTTCGCTCTTTCTTGTGGCTGGGGAAGCAGTCCCGGGTGGCACTCACGACCCTGCAGCGCCACCACTACAGTGGGGGTATCTCGCTGCCTAATCTGGAGGCCTATTACTGGGCAGAACACCTTGCCCCGATCAATGCTTGGCTACACGCCCCGGCTGACCATCCCACTTATGCTTTAGAGAGATCCAAATGGGGCAACAAGACGGTATTACACTTCTTGTATGGTGGGAAAGGGGGACGCCAGCTCCTACCAGCGACGAAGATCACCCTGACGGCGTGGCGCAGAGCGACAATTAGAATGGGCTGGCATGAAAGGCTCACCCGACAGACACCCCTATGGTCGTGTAGGTGGCTGACAGAGCTACATAAACTGAAGGGATTCCACAGGTGGGACGACATTGGCATCTCCACGGTGGGAGATGTCATAGCAAAGGGGGAACTTAAAACCTTCCAGGCGCTACAGCAGGACTTTGGCCTCCAGAACACCCAATACTATAAATACTTGCAGTTGAGACATGCATGGGGAGCTCAGCACATATCGCTTACCGACATACCCCAGTTTGCACCACTTGAGGGCCGATTACTACAGGAGCAGATACAGAGGGGGGCAATATCTATGACATACAAAACACTGACAAATAATATGTTGGGAGACTTGCGGACACTCAGGGAGAGGTGGGAGGCAGATGTGGGCACGATGGAGGACCTGGATTGGGAACTAGCACTCATGCACCCGAGGGAAGTGGCCATAAAATCGAGGCTTCGCCTCATACAGTTTAAGATCCTTCACAGGGCCTACTTCGATAGAGTGAGGCTTGCCCGGATGGGGAGGGTGACCGACACCTCTTGCATACGATGCCAGCGTCAGACAGGCGATTTCTTCCACATCATTTGGGGCTGCACAGTGATACAGGAATATTGGGGTGAGGTATTCAGGGAACTGAGTATGATATTGGAGGTGGAGATTCCTAGGGATCCCAAACTGGCGCTTTTGGGTATGTCGACGGAAGTAGACATCACACGATACCTGCTCATTTTCCTGCTGCTGGCTTTGGTAGTAGCAAAAAGAGACATAGCACGAATGTGGGGGGCGCCTGGGAAACCCAACCTGGATGAATGGAGGAGGGGTTTAGATATGTATATGGCAGCGGAAAGAGTGACCTACAAAGCTCGAGGGTGCCCTCGGAAATTTCGAAAAATATGGACTAAGTGGAGGCGCTACCATGGACTGGAGTAGGACTGTCCGGGGAGAATGGGCGGGTGGCAGGGGAGATAGCCGGGGAGGCACGTTTGTCACTGAATCCAACATAGTTGTTTCTGGAGGGTTTGGGTCGCTGGATTACCTATATACTATGTCAAGACTTAGAGGATGAGAGAGGCTCGGGGGTCGAGGGGGGTGGCGGAAAAAGGGGGGTATGCTGCAGAAGGGGGAGGGGAGTGGGAGGGCGGGAAGAGGGGCTTTTGATAGAGGCTTCTCAGTTGCTGACTTTATCAGGAGTTAAGGGGGGGGGGAGGGAGTTTGGGGTGAAAATAAAAAACAAGTTCGTCATGATGAAAGCTATGTACCTGACATTGAAAAGTTGCAGAATATCGGGAAGAGCGGAATGTTGACGCTCCCCCGAATTGTTTTTGTCTCCTGCACCCATGATCCGCCTGATGCAACAATAAAAATAAATTAAAAAAAAAAAAAAAAAAAAAAAAGGGGGGTGTTTATAGAAATTTAGAATTTTAGGTTTTACATTTAAACATATTTTAAAAATTTTGTTTTCAAATTTTTGTTTTCTTTTTCTGTGACAAGGCTAGTAAAAATGCCTTTAGTTTTGAAACGTAATACCTTGAAATGTTCCGTTTTTAAAAATTGCTGCAAGATGACTCTGATGTGTGTGCTCATATTAATTTTGCTCTGGTTAGTTTTAGCTGTCATCTTTCCTTTCGGGATCGATAAGGAGATGTACAAGATCAATATGACAAGCAAAGCTTCAGTTAGTCAAGACAAACATAGTGCAACAGACAAAGCTAACAAGGTTATTGATCACAGACCAGAGATTCATCAAGACAGGTCTGTTAGTGATTTTTCTAGCAATACCTTTTCAAGACTTTTAGGTGAATATGTTAAGGTTATGAGTGTCAAAGATTGTTACATCTGCGTAAAGTTACCTGCTTCTGTTTCTGAGGGAGTAACATACAATATGCTTCCCCTTACTTATGGCATGACTTGCAGTGTGTTAGCTAGCTTATTTTATCAGACTGGTCGTTTGGAGTATTACTATTCCAATTATGATGAGATTTTTGCTAATCTAAAAATAGAAAAGGTTTTAAATAAACAAGCTAAACAGATGAGGGAATTCTTTTTAGTTACTAATGAACTTACTTATGAGTATGCTTACAGAAATAATTTAACCTGCAAGTTGAGAGCTGAAGAAAAGTCTTTCCTGAATCTTGTTGAGGAGAGAAGGGCAATTTATAAAAGAAATGAAATGGTTAAACAGACCAAAGTTTTGGCAGAAGGAGGATAAAAAGTTTAATGGCAAATCTTTTGAAAATGTTGCAATTCACATAGACAAACCAATTAGTCGCAAGCTTTGCATTAGAAGAGATAACACACTTTTTGATAACTATTTTGTGGGAGCTAGCAATTGTGAAGACACGTATCAGATCATGGGGGGTTGGGGATTCAAAGGTGGAAAAGACCCAATTTTTCCTGGAATTTATTTTGTTTGCGACGACAAAGCCTATTATAACCTCCCAGACCATTGGTATGGGACGTGTTTTGTTGGTCTTGTGTTTCCAAAGATTTTTCACATTGATAGAAATACAGAAGGTTCATTTGAAATTAATAATCATGTAAACCGATATAAAAGAGAAAGTTTCTCAGAAATTTTGGGAGACATTTTTGAGGCAGTGATACCTTTAGTAGGTATTACCCTGAATGCAGGTAGAATCAGAAATTTGTCCACAATAGTTGACAGATTGTCAACTGATACAGCTGGTGGTTTCCAATTAGTGGATACTGAGGTTATTGCAATTAGATCGATGGTGATGCAGAATCGCCTTGCCTTGGACATACTCCTAGCAAAAGAGGGAGGAGTCTGTGGCATTTTACATGTCCAGCATTGCTGTACATATACCCCAGACGAAAGTAGAAACATTGAAATGTACATTAAGAACATCACAGAGATGCATTCGGAAATAGTTCCATTAGAAGAAGATGATTTTTCAGAACGTCTTTCCAAAAGATTTCAGGCTATTAAAACCTGGTTTCAAGAAATTGGTGGTTCAATTCTTGGCAAGATTCTAACACCTTTGTTTGTAATAATTTTTGTGATAGTTTTGATTAAGATCAGTTGCATGTTACACAAGAGAAAGAAGTACATGAAAGAAAAGAGAAGAATTTATAAAATCAGAAAGGAACAAGAGAGAGAGATAGAGCTGGAAGAGTTTCGTAGAGCTCAATATGATAGTTGTAAAGACACAGCTGAAACACGTCTTTAGAAATACTAACACAGTGAAATCAAATCATGTTCATTCTAGACAAAATTTGTTAAATATTTGGATGTGGTGTGGTGATTTGGAAATCACCAGATGAGGGAGTTGATGGAGCGAGTTTCAGAAATGCATTCATTTCAGCTCGTGAAGTTACACTTCCATTAATAATTAATAATATTAAAATGATGTGTGTTGTGTGTTTATTAATTCAACCTAGATTAAAGTTGCATACATGAACACGCGGGAATAACATTATGTGCTTTATGTTGCAGCAAGTACGTTTTTGAAAAAAAAATAATTAACTAACCTTGTTTGTTTGTCAAATTGTCTTATTAATTGCGGCTATTTAATTAATGGCATGTGTCTATTTTTGTTTGCTTTTGTCTACGTGGTGTCTTTTATTTTATACAAATATGCGGAGAATCCTGCTGGACTAAATGAAGAATGGTAGATACAAATGCTGCTTTATTTGTTTGCTTATGCTAGGTAATATAGACTAAATGGGTTAATCATTAGCAATGATGGGTGGGTAACAGAACGAATTTAATTTCTTGCATTAATTATTCTTTTATGTTTGTTTATATACTAGTTAACGTGAAAGCGTTTTTGAGGCCTAGTGCATTCGTGACTGAGGAAAATTCTGCTCGGAGAAAAGTAAGAGTCCAAATGTGGTCGCATCCCCTGCCAAAATTATTAACGCGATGAAAAATGAAACGTGATGAGCTGACTGTTCTTTAGTCAAGCAAGGCCAAGGCCAGGAACCGGCAGAGGAGTATGACAAGCTGAGGAAGCTATGAACTCTGTTAAAATAATGTTGCAAACTGGAGGAAGCTTCGCAAATCGAAAAGTAAAGGACAATGGACTCTAAGAAAGAGACGGAACTAAAGTTCAGAGACGGAATGACATGATGGCATGTCACTTGACAGCCAATCAGACTTTGACTTGAGCAGAAAAATATAAGTTTTCATAGATTAGTTTAGTGTAGAAAGGTATAAAAACCCTTCTCCCGGGAAATAGGCGGCTGCTTCTTGCTGACCTCTTGATGGGAGTGTCGTGCTATTGGACTTCTCTTGGAGCACGTAAGAGATTCTTTAAGCCCTAAAGATTTTACCCTTTATCCTTTATATAGCAAGAGTAGTCAGGAACTTAGAAATGTAATGACAAACTACTATTTTCTATTTGATTTTTGCTTTTAAAATTTACTTAAAATTGTCATTACCATTTGCAAAGACTTTTAAAAAATGCTTTAATAAAAGATTTTAACACTCTTTCTAAATATTAGTTAAATAAACATACTTTGAAATTCAAGCTGGCCTTGTTATTTCATGTGTTTAGGTTACCATTAGCAGATTTAATCGCCTCACTGGCTTAACTAATCATAGGGTTTGTTAAGATGTGATGAATTTGTATTACTGCAGTTGTATATAAATGTATATATTTTGTGAATAGGTTAATTAAGTCACATGATTCAGTTGGTCATAATATGTCATGTTAGTTTATGGGCCTTACGAATAAATTGTAGTAAATGGTAGGTATTGTGTAGTTGGGTAGCGTTGCTTATGACATATTTCCTACAGGAGGCTGGATCACATGCTCACCACTCGTTCGCGCTAATCCAGGCATTACATTGAAGAGGGAGTTCTAGTAACCTCGTTCAATCTTCAACCACTATGGCGTGCAGCTCCAAAAATGGTGTTGCGGTATGGAGCGCGAGTGAAACAAATTTAAAACATGTCCAGCTTGAACATTCCAATTAATGATTGCACCTATATATACTAGAGTTCCAACATACATGGTGCATTGTAATCAATACATTTAATGAAAGTTACAATGCTGACTAATCAACATAGGCCAGTTTGGGCATATTTATTTATCCTATAGGAAAGAAGCACAAATCAGCAGAGCAGCTAGAGTTCATATGATGTGATGCCATCTGGGGATAGACACCTAGTAACAACTTGAGAAAGCCTTGAAGCCATTACATATGTCTTCACTTGAAGTATGGCAGCTTTTTGAAAAACTTCACAGTTTTACACCTAATTAAAGTTGCATCTAGAGAGGACTATCCAAACTCAAGGTTTCTACATTAAAAGGACATTTCCTTTTGTGTTTGGTCTGGCCTTCTGGCACTTCAGACAGTTTAGTTGTCTCACCAAACTTGTGTGTTTTAAAAAAAGTCAACATAATGTAAGTACAGAGAGGGGCTTTTAGTGTGAGGGCTTCAGACAGCGGTCTGCTGAATGGTCATTCACATTTTGCTTCTGTCTACCACATAATACAGCATGGAACAATGGGTAATCCCACCTTTCACTGTGAGTGACTACACAAAGCCTATCTGCCATTTGTTCACATCCACCTAAAAGTAGTTTCTTTCTATTCATTGGCATAGCAGACTTGAAGTTCGCTTTTTTCATCTCAGAACGTGATAGGTGGAATGCTTAAATAATGTCAGCCACTTGTAATTACATTGTTTGCACACCATGCCACCTCAGATTAGACCCAGCCAAATAAAAATTGGCATTGATCCTGCCCCAATAGGAACAGTCCAACCCAAACTGCCAAACCAGGTCCTCTCTGAACCAGATGACAAGCAATCCAAGACTGGTTTTGCCCTATTTGGGGCCATTCAGAGTGCAACGTGGTTCCAGTGACACAGTGTGTGGGGAGAGGAGTTGGCCTAACGGCTAGGGCGCTCGACCTCGGACCTGGAGGAACTGGGTTCGAGTCTCAAAACGCCAAACATCCTGTGATTCTGGGCAAATCACTTAATCTCCCCGTGCCTAACAAAAAATAAATGTGTGTCCTCATGTAACGTAACTGGTGCTATGTAAAGCGCTCTGATACCCAAATCAGTTCGGGTCTAGTTCGCGCTATATAAAACTCTGAAAAAAAACCAACAAAAAAAACCAGTGAGCATGAAACCCACATCGGGGCATGTGAAAGGGGCATGTGAGGTGAAAAGGAAACATAAAGATAAATTATTACAATATAGGCTAGTCTTTCCCTCCACTCAGAAGGTAATCAAGAAGCCAAATGTACTAAGCTATTTAGCATTTCTTAACGGACCAAATCACTATTTTGGGCCATTCAGAAATGCTAAATTGCCTTTTGGCATGTCCAAAGGCCCAAAGGCGGTCGCAAAATGCTATTATTATCCAGTAGAAATCTAATTTTGTGATTCCCTCAATAGGAAATCGCAGGTAGGAATGACCTATTAGCAATTTCCTAAGCACATGTACAAAGCACATCCTAAATGCAAAATGGGCATTTAGGAAATGCTATTACCATGACTCCAAGTCGATGGTAGCCATGTGCAATTTTGAAAATGTACCTAAAATGCATTTTTCCCATTGCCATAGAGCACCAACTTGTCCCCAGGGCAATTGTTCGCGCTACCCGAGCACCCTTAGTTTTACCCCTTTGATTTAGGAGGGCCTTAGGCCTATAGGTAGTAATGCTTTTGCATTCCTAAATTTGCAATTTCGTGTTAGGAAATAGCAAATTAGGAAATGTAAAACCATTCGTACTTTTGGGCCTTAGGCCTATAGGGACGAATGGGTTTGCATTTCCTAAATAGTGATTTCCTAATAGTGATTCCTACTCTGGCAATTGCTGTTAGGAAATTGCTATTTTTGTACAGTCCAATTTGCATTTCCAAAATAGCAATTTCTTAAGATTCGCTATTTAGGAAATGCAAAATTGGAACTTTGTAAATCTGGCCCGTGGTTCTTAGCAGACCCCACAGATGTTTGGGACTGGATGAAGGAAAACAATCCTGCTAAAGCAGTTGTCTGACCAAAAGAGCAGACAAGCAATTCTGAAGTACAGAAGGTCCAAAAATCCAACAATGGTAGAGTTCAAAGAAAGTCAGGAGGCAGCAGTGGTGGATGCAATTGGAGGGTCGAAATCTCGTTGTGGGACGAATATCATTACAGCGGACTCAGACTCCTCAGAGTGACAAGAAAGGCCTACCAAATATTCCACCAAGGCAAGCTGGTGATCTGTGCTGTACCACTTGGCGACTGGCAGGTCCCAGAGATTTAGGCCCAAATTTACAAGGAAGTCACACAAAGTAGCTTAGAGTAAAGTTGCTGTGCTGTGCTTCATTGTGTGAACAGAGGGAAGCAATACAGTGCCATATCTACTGAGATGTGTTACTGTTCTGCTCTCTCCCTTCACTAGCCGACTTTTGTATACCATGCTCCATAGCGCAAGGGTGTGTGCTTTGTGGGAAGCAATGGTTTTGTGCTGGAAGAGGCCCTTTCCAGTACGCCTTGCACAGCATTGTGTTATTTTGGATAATGAGAAAGCTCTGAGCCCAATGATTTCTCTTCTCTTCGGCCGGTGGACCTTTTTATTAGTTGCTAGAGAGTTAAGAGGAAGAAAACATTACTTTCAATTACCATAACACATGAACAAAGGTAGTCATGCAATAAAGCCAGGACTTTTAGATAAAGTTAAACAGTTTTATTACAAACTCAGAAACAAACTGATATCGATGAGTCTCAGGAGCATAATATAAAATATAGTATCACAAGAATAAATACGAATCTCCTGATGAAATTCAGCCTAAACAATAAAAATCACACCAGAAACTCGTTAGCAGCTATACAAAAGATAAGGAAGAGGATCTGAAGATTAAACTGTGAGATTCGATCTTCCTGCCTAGTCATTAGTAGATCTAAAGAACTCAACTTATACTAGTCTATACTAAAATAGGATCATCCTGGTTAATCTAGGGTACACAAGGAAAAGCTGTCAGCACTATGGAGTCTTTTGTACAATACCCTGAGTCTAAATAATGGATAGCATAAAGCCACACAGTGATAGGAATAGCGAAAGAGATTTGCACTTCCTGAAATCCTAAAGGTCTCTGCTTTCTAACAATACAACACCTATTAACACACAAAGTATTCAAGGTAACCAGCGTCATTATCTCCAGTGCATTTCCATTGTCCATGGAAAAATTGGCAACATTCAACTCTTCTCCAATATCTTCAATTGGTTACATTCAATCAACATTGAGCATCCTTTCTGATCCATGAGAACTCGTCTCCAACTTTGTTAGCACGTCTTCTTCATGCCAAATGTTTTAACCCATTACTTACTATCGCAATAAATAAACAATACTTTTTCACTAATAAAGTCTTGTATCTGCACCTGCAGAGGAGAGAACATGCAAGCAAAACAATTCTCAAGTGAAAGTAAACATTGAAGCTCAGAAACTTAAGGTCTCTAATTATGCTAAATCAGCACAGCAGTTAAAGTGCACTTGACATTCGAATGTAGGTGCACACACATTCATAAATAGCACATATAATAAGTATTATGTGGAGTAAAAGGCATGAATACATATAACTGTGTGTTACATCTTAAAACATGGGTATAGCTATGAACGGGAACTACATGTTTAGGAGAAATCTTCAACATTAATATGCACATATGATATGATTCTATCAGGGTTCTATCATGGAACATTTCAGAGAGATATTTGAAACTCCATTGTTTATTAAAAATGTTAGACCACACTTAGGCCCTGATTACGATGTCGGGCGAAAGTAACCATATCGGTCTGGAACCGCCCAACCATACAACATCCCAATTTGGATGCGACTGCCCATAGGGCGGTCGGAAACTGCGACTGCCCATAGGGCGGTCGGAAACCTCCCTTTCATAGTGGCAACTTGTGCAACAGGTAGAACATGCCCACAGCACAAGCTGCCACAGTGAAATGCCTGCCACACAGTGTAAGGATGTTTAGGGGCCACCATAGGAAAGGCCAACATTGACTGGCTGTCAGAAACCGTCAGAAACCAACATCATAATCCCGACAGTAGAACCGCAGTCATTAAGGGATTATTTTTTCATTCAGATGCGGTGACTGGCGAAGTGCTGCGGATGGTCCCTCTGCCTGCCGCATCGTAATTCGGCTGTCAGTCAGTTGTGGTCCTTCCGATATTGTAATCAGCCCCTTTATATTAAAAATGCCAATCTACACAAATCACTGTAAATATGTGACATATAAGGTGGAGCCAAAATTAAGCTGCTCCTGTTACAATCTAAAACAAATCACAATTTGGATTGGATTGTTAATCCCACCACAACACTTTGCATTGGTTTTGCTTAAGTTTATATGTAGTCACAAGAGGCAGGTTTTCTGAGCATGTTCTGTATGCTCCTCCCTTAATGACTCTATCTTTAATGAGAGAGACTATGGTTCTGCAGGGTCTGAGAATGTTACATGTTTTACTGGGAAGAAGACCTTTGCTGGAGGTTGTTGAAATGAAACCCTGCATGTGTATGTGTTGGCGGTGAGGAGGTGGAGTGTGATCTGTATCAAGATAAACCCATGACTTCACTAGTAATGAAAGAAGTTGAGAATAAATTAGTTAAATGGAACATCAGGGGGATGCATGATTAGGTCAAACAGTGCAGAATGTATTCTGAACATAAAAGACTAGGTGCCCACGTTGTGCAATTTTAGGAAACCCACTTAGATCTCACGAAGGTCAAGGTACATTGGGGTCTAGGTCAGGCCTGGGATGTCGTTTGAGGTTTTCCATGCTGACATAGACCCCCGATGGTGGTACATCCTGGTGCACTGTCGACTGGACAGCAGAGAGACACTGAGCGCAAATATGTATGGCCGTTAGCACAGATCATCTCAAATTTTACCATGAGATTTCAAGACGACTGATCACGTGGGCACATACTCCTATCATAATGGGAGGGGATTTTAATGTTCTGACCCCCATAGAATAGGACAGATTGGACTTTTGGGTATCTATGTCCACAATAGTAAAAAAGCGTTAAAGCAATGTCTGACTGGTTAGAGGGTTGGGAACAAATAGGTGTATGGAGGCAGGAAAAGGCACATGCTAGGGAGTACTCTTATAACTCACTAAGTCACAATCTCTGCATTAGACTCAGCAGGCTATACTACACCATGACCCGGTGGTTGAGGAGCTCAGAGCTGAGTACCTGGGAAGGACGTTCTCAAAATATCATTGCATGATAATCACCTATTGATTTACCAGGGAAACATCAACAGGAGTTTTGATCCACTGGCTATTGAGCAAAAAGAACATGAGGGAGTCACTGGCTTAAGAATCAACTGGATAAAATCTTGTATCTTTCAAGTAGGAGATTGGGACCTAGGAGAAGAACAATCAACTCCCTCGTCAAAGGGTATGTCTAACAAAAGCCACTGGGAGAATATCATACGTGCCTTCAGTACCAATGATGAGTCTTCCAGGATTAGAGGGAATGAATGGGCTTGGAAGGTGGTATAATTAAGTTTGGAGTCCTGTTTGAAAATAACAGTCTAAATAACTTTCTGGATCTGATGAGCAATGACGGACTACGCAAGGACCAATTCCTTACAAACGCTACGACAATGAGAAAGACATTCTTTTGTACTTCTTTGACAACCTTCCAAATCTAGCCTCCAGCAGAAATTTTATAATACTGGACATTTACTGTGATGATGTTAATAAAAAGGTAAGAAGGTTACAGAGACTGTGATTAATCATATACATTTTGAGCGAGATGAAATATTTGGAATTTATTGATACGGTTTCTATCTATATGTTCATTTTGTGTACAGTGAGAAAATAAATGATTTTATATGCATATGTGGCTGGTATATGACACCTGTGTGGATGAACACTTGCTCTATTGAACTTAATGATTATGAGTCAAACAAACTTTAAAAAATGTTATTTTAAAGTTAATTACTAAAATAACACCCTTGTTGGAATACTACTTGCTGCAACCCAGATTCATGATATATATAGGGATAAATCAACATGTGGATTCAGAGTTAACTCTCATATATAAATATCTCCAAATATGTCAGTGTTGTTCATGATATTGGTTAAAATCTGAAACATGCCAGGGAAAGCAGTATCAGTGGCTGCGGCTTTTTCGATTTAAATATGAATTTATTCCACTTGCCACATAATCCACAATCTGCTTCATAGTTTGCAGGTATTAGTTTGGTTCTGTCTCAAATGGATCACTGGTGTTTAAATCAACGTACGAGGGTCGCAACACTGCACATTATATTTTACAAAAGTACATTGGTCACTTTCAGCTCTCGATTGTTCTGTTCAAGCCTTGAAAAAATTGCTAGTTTTGCATACTGTTGTAATTTCTCCTTTAACTAGTGATGCAAATATAGAATGTGAGTGCATCACCAGAACTCTGTGGATGGGGGGTTCTGGTGAGTTATGCAGAGAGGCTTAATGGCTGTTGGCATCTCCTCCAGTGTGTGCTAATAAATGGATGTTTAATCCTCCTCTCAGTATCCTTGTTGATTTACAATACTGGTGACGAGTGAAGAAAGCACCCACCATTCCATGTACCCTGCGTGCTGAGCAATGTATCGCAGTGCAACGCATTAAGGTCAGTTTTACCACAGTCTTTCATGCATTTTGATTTTTAATGTGCTTAAGGATTTGCGCTTTTTATAACATTTATCAAGATTGAGCCTGGAGAGCCTAAAGTTTGACTAAAAAGTAGTTGAAAGCTGTTTGTTAAACATAAATTGTATCTTTTTGTTTTGGCCATTACGGGACCCACCATTATTTGTAAGGGCGATGCGTGAGCTGCATTAGGAGAGTCACGTGAAATTGCCATGGGTCGGAGAAGCAGCATATCATGAGCGCGAGGAGCATACAGGGAGAGTTGCATGGAACCATAATTGTTCAGAAGTGCAGTGTTTCGTCAGCACGAAGAGCGCAAAGTGTTTCCCTCAACGCCCTCTATCTCTTCTGATGGATTCCGGCGTGACGTGGCATATCACCTGACTCACGTCTCATCGCAGACAACAACTAGTGCGTGAAAAAGACAGAAGACCGCACCAGCATTTTTGTTCCACTCTACAAGTATCGCCAAGTCTCATTACAGGTACAATTTATGTGTTTTTGTGCCTTTTTAAAGGACAGTTGTATGTTTTGTCAAGGATAATAGGGAAATAGGGAAAAGTGACTATTCCGCAGTTTTTGTTTTCAAGCCCTTTTTCATGAGAGACTTCTCTTCATCCCTTGATTTTATTGATTAAGCTGAACTGACTCTGGTCTACATGAAGGAGCAGACACTACTCTGACAAGTTCACAAGTAATAATTCAACTGCACGATATTTTTTGTCTTAACTCGTTATTTTAACATGTAATGTGAGATTATTACTTTAGATGTCTACGGCCAGCGAAATGAGCCAACCACCACAATTTTTATCTGAGCATGGTGAACCGGTTCTCCCGTGGGAAAAATGGAAACCTTTATTTGACTCTTATCTTATAGCCATAGGGGCTGAAAAGATTTCTGCTGCAAGGAAACAAGCTGTCTTACTTCATAATCTTGGAATTGAAGGCAGAAACATTTATGGCTGTCTAGATCCTATACCTATTGAGAAAGCTGATGGGGAACCTGGTGACGTTTTTGAAATGAGTGTTCTACTTCTTCAAACCCATTTTGGGCCACGTCTCTGTGTAATTATGAAGAGACATAAGTTCTTCATGAGGACACAAGCTAAATGTGAGAAAGTTTGCAATTATGTGGCAGCCCTCAAGTCCTTCGCGCAAACATGTGAGTTTCAATAATTGACAGACTCGCTCATTCGTGATCAACTTGTACGTTGCACGAATGACACTAGAATTCAAGAGACATTGTCTAAAAACAACAATTTAAAGGAGGC
Source organism: Lissotriton helveticus (assembly GCF_964261635.1). Classification (NCBI taxonomy): domain Eukaryota; kingdom Metazoa; phylum Chordata; class Amphibia; order Caudata; family Salamandridae; genus Lissotriton; species Lissotriton helveticus. Next base: position 639,115,459 of record NC_136071.1, on the reverse strand, counting down.
AATCAGTATAGTGGAGAGTGTTGAACATACCACTGATTGGGTGAAAGAAATGTGCAGCACTGTCTTACCACATGAGAATGTTGCAATTGTGAAGGTTGTGGTTCCGAAGGTACTGTTATGGGTGATCCATCATCTACTATCTGTAAAATTTCTGGGAAACATGATAAGGCTGTAGGGAGGAATGACAAACAGAAAGGGAATAATAACAGTTTTGGTAGAGATACTAAACTAAAATGCCCCAGATGTGGTAGTCAAACCCATGGGCATAACTTTCCCAATTGTTTTGCCAGAAGTGTGTCCTGTAGAAATTGTGGAAAGAAGGGAAACTATGCATGTATGTGCAGAAACACAAAAGTAAATCTGGTGGAAGATAAAACATTGTATCCTCAGCAAACCATTCACCATATTACTGCAAGTGGAAGCCGACCTGTACATGATGTACAAAATGTTGATAAAGATGATGTATCACTGCCTAAATGTGATATTTATGTTGGTAACAGAGCTGTCCCTGTTTTAGCTGACTGAGGTTTGCCTTCTACCTTTATAAGTGATACCTTTTGGGACAGTACTTTTAGTAAGGATAATATTGAACTGTTACCACCTGATATTAACCTTGTTGCTTACGATGGGAAAAGCTTGATTTGGTGGGTTACTTTGTTCAAACTATCATATTTAAAGGGAGAGAAACTGTTGGAAAAGTATATGTTGCCGGAAGAGGTGATAATTTGTTAGGATGGCGTCACCAAAGAGATTGGGCATTATCTTAATTCCCAATACACAAGAGCAAGTAATGTTAGTCACACATTTGGTGAATGACTAAGATATCATTGATAAATATCCTGTTGTGTTCAGTGATAAATTGGGACTACTTTCTGGTTTCAAACACAAAATAATTTTAAAGGCAAAAGCACAACCTGTAGTCCACAAGGTTAGGAAGGTGCCAAATCTTATGGTGGGACCCCTTCAAGAAGTGCTTAACAGATTACTTGCAATGGGGATCATTGAAGAAATCGAGTCCTCCGAATGGTTGGCTCCGATCGTTTTGGATGTACCATGTTACTCCGCATACTTTTACTCCGCATACCGTTACAACGCGACTTTTACAACGCATACCATTACAACGCATAGCGCTTTGGGGTGCTGGATAGTGGTAAGTATAATTTACTATTCTAACTCCAGTCCCCGTGGACCCTAGGGAAGGTGTTGGATAGTAAATTATACTTATTCCCTATCCTAGAGCGCCCCCCAGCGCAATGCGTTGTAATGGTATGCGGAGTAAAAGTCGCGTTGTAATGGTAGTGCGGAGTAAAAGATGCGTTGTAACGGGTGTATACCATCGTTTTGGCGCCCAAAGACAAAGGCACAAAGATTAGGATGTGTGTTGACTTAAGAAGCTTGAACAACTGCATCTGTGTTGACATGCAGCCATTACTCAAAATAAATAAAGCTCTGTCTAAACTGGGTGGTGCACGTATTTTCAGTGTAATAGACTTATCGTCTGCATACCATCAAGTCATGCTGCATGAGGAGTCCAGAGCCCTAACTTCTTTTGTCACACCTCTGGGTGCTTACAGATTCATCATGATGCCTTTTTGTTTGGCATCTGCCGCTGCATGCTTCCAGAGGTTGGTGAAAGAGGTTCTGGCTGGTATTAATTCTGTTGTTTTTTAGACAATATACTTGTCCATGGCAAAGACAGAGCCAGCCATGATATTACATTGTTCAAAGTACTATCCAGGTTACAAGAACGCTGGCTCACTTTAAAGAGTGAAAAATGTAAATTTAGAGTTGAGTCTGTGTCCTATTTAGGCCACTCTATCTCCAGCAAGGGGATCAGTCCCAAGTTTGATTTGGTTGAAGCGATAGCTCAAGCTCCAGCCCCTACCAACAAAGAGCAAGTCAGATCCTTTCTCGGGTTATCAGAGTACTACTCTAAATGTATCGACAATTTTGTTAGTCGGGTACAGCCTTTGATACTTATGCTTAAAAAGAGTGCAGCCTGTGTATGGTCAGAAGACTACACACTTGCCTTCAATAGAGTCAAAAATTATATTGGTAGCATGCCAACTTTGGGTCATTTTGATGTCCCAAAGAAAACTGTTCTTACTACTGATGCAAGTTTACGTGGGTTGGGTGCAGTTTTGTCCCAGATCATTGATGGTAATGAGAGAATTATTGGTTTTGCCTTGCATTCTCTCAAGGGGGCAGAGAAACGTTACTCAGTGATAGAACGAGAGGCATTAGCTTGTGCATGGGCGATCAATCATTTCAGATTTTATCTCTGGAGTTTACCTTTTCTTTTCAGATTTGACCATAAACCTTTGGTACACATGTAGAAATGCTGAGAGCACCACTCCCAGAATTAAGAGATGGTTGGAGGGACTTTGGGAGTACAATTTCACAGTGGAATATTTGCCTTGTCTGAAAAATATTCCTGTTGATTGTCTTTCCAGGATGCCACTTGACAAACTGGTCACTGTAAGTATTGAGAGGATTGTTGCGTGGGTCAAAGAAACTACCCTTGACAAAACTGTATGGGAAGCCAGTCTTTTTACGGAGACTTCTAAGAAGATCATTATGGAATATATTGTTTGTGGTTGGCCAGTTCTCGATCATGTTCCTCGGTGTGGCAGAGGATTTTGGAATGTACGTGATGAGTTGAGCATCGTTGATGGTGAGCTTTGTCGAAGTGAAAGATTAGTTACGCCTGCAAGTATGGGTGAAAAAATAATTAACCTGGTGCATGAAGGTCATCTTGGACGCAGCCTAACCAAAGCCAGCGTCACAGAAACTTATTTGTGGCCTGATGTTGATCGGCAGGTAGAAGTTGTAGTTAGAGAATGTACTTCCTGTGCCAGCAACGATAAGTCAAGGATAGTTAGTTCAGAACCATTTTCACCTGTTGTTTTACCTGAGTGACCCTGGTCAATGCTGGCTATAGACATTGTGGGACCCTTTGAAGTTCTTTTCCCCAGTGAGAGGTTTGTATTGGTTCTGGTGGATTATACCTCTAAATGGGTTTCCGCTTGTTGTATGGATTCTGTTGTAACCAAGAACATTATCGAATTTCTTAAGGATGCGTTTGCATGTGGAAGGTATACCTGAAGTTTTGGTAAGTGATAATGGTGTACAATTCACCTATCAAGAGATGGAGATTTTTCTAATGAACTTTCTTTTACTCATCACTGCACTGCTCTTCATGCACCACAAGCAAATGGTTTGGTTGAAAGCATGAATAGGCTTGTGAGGGCTTGTGCTCAAGCTGCTCTTGAGTATGGGTCAACTCTTGAGAATGTTTTACGTGAAAAATTGTGGGCTCACAGAAACACACCCCAATTGGGTCACTGGTTGCTCACCTTTTATGAAACTCAAGGGCAGAGTGGTTGGTTCTAAACTTAACCCATTATGGTTAAGTGTGATAGATCAGAATGTAACTATAAATAATCCTAGAGTGAGGAATTATCAAGAAAAAGACAAACAAAGCTATGATGCCAAGTTGAGTGTGTGCAACAGGACATGGAAGGTTGGTGATTTAGTATATGTTAAGAAAGCTGTATGGCCTCCCAAAGGTGAAACCAAGTTTGACGGACCAAAACGCATTATCAGAGTCATGAAGAATGTGGTAATGTTGAATTATGGCAATACTTGGAGTATGTCTCGACTTTCTTTATGTAACAGGGAGTGGGCACTAAGGTGGAGACTCAGGCAAGACATTTATTTCGCAATCAACCTGCCTACCAGTCTGAGTTTTCCAGTCTTGACAAACGAGTGAGATGCTCTCCTTTAAATCGCAATGATTACGGGTTGCGTTAAGGCTAGTCCTTGACTTTTACAGTTATGTTTTTCTTGTTATTGCATTATTTTTCCTTATTACACTTTAATGTGTTGGTTTCTTTCCTTGTTTTTCCTAATTCTGATCTGCTCCTTATTTTTATTGTAACTTGTTTCTTTTTCCTTATTATTGTGTTGAAGGGGGAGATGTGTTCTAATTTCTCCTTTAACTGGTGATGCACATATAGAATGTGAGTACATCACAAGAACTCTGTGGATGGGGGGGTTCTGGTGAGTTATGCAGAGAGGTTTGATGGTTGTTGGCGTCTCCTCCGGTGGGTTCTAATAAATGGATGCTTAAGCCTCCTCCCGGTATCCTTGTTTATTTACAATACATACATAATGGATGAACACAACAACAATTGTTTATTAATTCAAAATAAATTAAAATGAGGAACAGCTGCTGCCCAAGCCATTCTTATTAGCTTTGGGGCCCTGGAATACTCTGCAGTGTCACTTTTGTAGGATGTGATGGTTAGAAGTTGTGTTGGTACTGTCATTGGCAGCACTAGCTTAGGCAATGGGTAGTGCAGCTGTGGTACTCTCCTGACGAGGGCGCTTGCACTTATTGTTTTACAAATTAAGCACTGTAAAACACTAATGACCTTGGGCTAAGTTTGCGCTACATAAAACTACCAACATTAAAAATAAATTGCACTATACCATATCAAGGGGCGATTTCGTAATTGGAAGAAGTGTTTCCAGCAGACCTATAGTTTGAGCACAGAGTTAATGCAAAAATGAATACATGTGTTAGTGATAACGCAGCTAATAAGTGAGACACCCCTGGTGTTTCAACATAATTGTACATAATTCTTGTTCTTCAATTCTGAGAGGAAGAAAGCCCAGTATTAATAAAATGGGTCCTTGTGCGTCCCTACAGGACACAAACATTATTTGCTGATGAGTAACATTTTAATATGATCTGCTTAATGTGTATAGTTTTCTTTCTTAAGGCCACTGTGTATTACTTATAGCACTAGGGTTAGGATCCCTTCTGTATCACTGTGTTACAACACAATAGCTAAGTAAAAATGTGAAACAATGTGATTAATAAGTTACCTTCAGTTACATAATATGACGTATAATTTGCCTCCCTGGCTTGCAATTTATGCGTTTTCTCCCAACATAATTGGCTACATAATGTGGTTCGCCACAGCCATTTAGTTCGACAGACCCTCCCTGACACAACTGTTTTGTATTGCTAAGAAACCCTGCTACAGAAAGTCTGACACATAACCCAGAAACGCCCCTTCACTTCTAACCAGCACTCTCCTCAGGGTGAAAATACTGTGTCATTTGTGGAACATACTGCTTTTGAATGTTAGCCTGCCAGAAATCTACTTGCAAAATGTCACCCCTCCCTCCCACCTCAACACATGTTTTAAACATAGTGTTTGCAGCATTCTTTTTAGGTCTGGCCCTATTATAGCTTTACTTGTATGCTAAACTATGGATTTTTCAAAATAATTCACACATAATGCACATACATAGAGGGGCTTTTAATCTGCGAGCATCGTCCATTAGTGTGGTAAATTATCATTCACGTTTTGCTTGCGTCCACCACAATATACAGCATGGAGCCAGGGGTCTGACGCTAAACCCATTGGGCAGCCACTCCCTTTGCATGACTGCACAAAGTTCATGAATGTTGTTCACATCTACCTAAAATCGCTCTTTTCTCTTCAGTGTTGAACCTGGGTCTGAGTATGCTTTTTAATTATTGCAGTTTCTTAGCTATTTATTTTGCTTGCAGTTCGTGTTCCGAGTTAGATGGTGATTTATTTTCTGTCTCCTTTTCAAAGATATAACGTTTTTAGGTGACTCTGACATTGTAGCTGCCTGTCATTTCATTGCTTGGTAAGGTGGATATTTTTCCTTGTCTCCTTAACAAATAATTACAAATGTGTATCATAACTTAAATGTTTTTATACAAAAAAAAAAACTCGTGAAAAGCCTACATCAGTGAATTGTTTTTAAACTTACATTTTTTAATATAAGCAAATGGCAGATATTTTTAGGTGGGCACATGTTTTCATTTTTCTTTTTTTGACACATTCTTGCAATATAAATATGCGTTTAACATTTCAACAGCTTGACAAGGACATACCAACTGGCTTTGACAATCCTGTTCTGCGTTTTTGCGTTCTTAGCCCTAACATTTCCACCAGTCGAATAGATATTTTGACCAAAGGGTATAGTTAGAGACCGTAGACATTGGTATTGCATGTAATTGTAGTGCGTGACAAAAATGCAAAAGCAACACAACACATATATTTTCTTAAAGATTAGTTTAGAGGCAAAAACGAAGACATTTTTATCAAATATAATCGCAATGCATGACATAAATGGTAAAAGAAGAATCGGAGTGCCCTCTAGTGCTCAAATCAAGACTAGCAATACAGTCTTATACGTTTATATAGAAACAACAAGGGCTCAGGAAGCAAGTTCGTAGTTAATTTATTGGGAAAAATATAATTGTAATTGCATTTTGTTAGACCTGACAACCTAAGGGTGGTCTTACCTCAACTTTTGCATGCCTCCTTCCATTTTTCTGACCTCGTTTTTACTGGCTTTAGAACTCTGTCACCTTTACCACTGATAAACAAATGCTAAAGTGCTAATGTTCTCTCCCCTAAACACTGGTGATTTTAGTTACTCTCCAATTGGCATACTTAATTTACTTATAAGTCCCTAGTAAAGGGCACTACATGTGCCCAGGGTCTGTAAATTAAATGCTAGTACTGGACCTGCAGCACTGATTGTTCCACCCGCAAAACTAGCCCCTTAATTATGTATCAGGTCTGCTACTGCAGAGCATCTACGTGCAGTTTCACACTGCCATGTCGGCCTGGCAAGTATACCATCTTGCTAGGCCTAAACCTTTCCTTATTAGGTCGAGCTGGCGTAAGCAGCGCAAAGCGCTGCTGTCTACAGCGAGCTCTAATGTTAGGGAATTGCCTTGGAAGTGGGACAGGAGATGGGCACGAGCTTTCGTCGATTTCAGCAGGTGCACGCGCCCGTACAGCCACGCGCCGTGCACATCTCCTGTCCCGCTTCCGAGGCAAGTCACGCCCACACACACATGCGCACACAGACGCACACGCATACACAGGTGCACACACACACGCACACACACACACGCGCGCACACATGCACACACACAGCCAGTGCATGCAACTTGTCTTCAAACAGCCTGCAAGCTCTCCCTTACCGGCTCGGTCCTTGCCCGTCTCCTGGCACTCCGTGGGGCTCTCCTCACCACTCGGGAGCCCCGTGTTGCCTCTGGTGCCATGCAGTCTTCGCCCGGTCCCTCTGATTGGGCCAGGGACTTCAACATTGAGCCTGCTTACATATACACTATGTAAGTACACTATAACGACACCCTGAACAGTTAGTACAAGGCCTATTCATAAATTGTGCAAATGTTGTTGGTTTTTATTCGTCCGTAAGGCGAAATAGCTATCACAAGAGTATAAAAAATGACAGCCTGACTGAGGCCTCAGCACGGAAGCATGGATTATATGTACACACACATTTCCGTGTTCAAATCGAAGAAGCACTTTGCTGTCACAGCGAGGTAGCTGTTATCAAAGTCTCAGCCCAGCTGATTCCTGTTTTCCCTCTCCGAGGACGGCTGTCCAATTTGTGACCAGGCGGGACTTGAACACATTCACCCTCAGGTAATGGGGAGTTAGATCATCCAGTAGGGGATTTTGGCAGATCACCTGCCCTAGGTAACTTTATTTATTTAGTTATTTATTTATTTATTTATTCATTTATTATTTATTATGAAGTTTAATATAGCGCTGGCCAGACCCGACCACACACACAACCACACACAACCACACACACAGCCACACATACAATGACACACATACAACCACACACACAACCACACGCAACCACACACACACAACCACACACACAACCACACGCAACCACACACACAAAACCACACACACACACACACAACCACACCCACACAACCACACAACCCAAAAACCACACACACAACCACAAACACAACACACACAACTACAGCCACACACACACACAACCACACACACAACCACACCGTCAGTGCACACTTTCACCAGGCACAGACACCATCAGTCATCAGTGCACACTTTCACCGGGCACAAACACCCCCACCGTCAGTGCACGCTTTCACCGGGCACAAACACCACCAGCCATCAGTGCACGCTTCCACCAGGCACACACCACCAGACGTCAGTGCATGCTTTAACCAGGCATACTCACACCACCAGCCATCAGTGCACAATTTCACCAGGCACACACACACCACCAGCCATCATTGCACATTTTCACCAGGCACACACACACCACCAGCCGTCAGTGTACACTTTTACCAGGCACACACCACCAGCCGTCAGTGCACCGTTTCACCAGGCACACACACCACCAGCCATCAGTGCACAATTTATACAGGCACAGACGCCACCAGCCATCAGTGCACACATCAATTGTTAACGCATCCGCAATTAACTATTGTAGCATTCGCAGTATGGTGCACTTTACTTTTAATCATATTCATCTAAAGCGCAGCATGCTGCCATTGCTACAAAAATAAGTAAACTTTTTTTGGCCTACAATTTATAGACTTTTGTTGCAATTGGTGTTGCAATATTTAGCAATGCCAATAGCTCAAACTTAATTATTGCGAGACCTATTGCATTGCAAATGCTTGTTATACATATGTCACCCGAAGGTAGGCCCTGTATAACCCACAGGACAGGGTGCAGTGTATTTAAAAGGCAGGAAATGTCCTGTTAAACTTTTCATGTCTTGGTATTGAAACATTCCCAATTTTGTTTTTCACTACATCAAGGCCTATCCCTCCCATATTATAACATTGGGATTACCTTATTATTTTCTTTAAGTGTAACTCTCAATTGTGAAGAGATACCCCTTTCAACTTTAGTATCATTGAACTCACAATTTAAAATCTCAACTTATGGTGAAATTGGATTTAAAATTCCAGTTTAGCAAATGACACTTTTGGAAAGTTGGCAGTTACTTATTTTAGCCATTTGGTGCCTTCTACCTGTTTCTGGAGTGCACGTCTGGGGAGGGTGACAGCTGGCTTCCTGCATTACCTCTAGACAGCCACACACAAAGGAAGGGTAGGAGTGACTGAGTGGTCATCTTCATGTAAATGGGCCATCCTGAGCACTTACACCTGAAATGGCTGTGTCCTTTCCCCACACAAACAAGTGTGTCTGGAGTAAGGGCAGGAAAGGAGTACCTCTGTGCACTTGAAAACTTTGGGCCTCATTCCGATGTCGGGTGACATCTAGTGTATCGATCAGACTGCCGGATTACAATTCCGGCGCTCATAGTTATTTGGGTGGGGGGAAAGACTTCCACGCAAGTAACCTGTCAGGCAGCGATAAGAACCTAATTCCTATAATGGGGGCGGAGAGAGCTGAGGCACCACCGTAGGGATTAGGCTGTCCCTTTACTCTCAGCCTTTACATGGCGGTCCTACTGACATGCAAAGGCAGATAGAAAGGGACTTTGGGGGCCCCATGTTTTGGGGGCCTCAAACATGACCTATGTGCCAGGCACCACATGGTGCCTGGCACACTGTGCAGGGATGTTTGAGAACTGACCTTTTCCCCTTTGTCTTGTGCTGAGGCCCTTTCCTAGGCCCGCAGCACAAGCCACAATGGAAGAGAGCAGCTTTCTGACCACCTGAACTGCGGTCACATTGTGATCGAGCAGGTAGGACCGGCAACATATATTCTGTCGGAAACCTGCCTGAGGCGATGGAATGAGGGCCTTTCTTTGAAGTAGCCCCCACTTCAAAGGCACCACTGGGTATCACATTTTTCATTTATATTTTTGGTGCAAGTTGTAGGGTTTGTTTGTAGAGGTAAAGGGTGGGAAGGTAATTGATTATAATAATTAATAAATACTGTTCATTCTTAATAATTATGTAATTGATGATTAATTATGTAAATTGAGTAATTAAAATAGTTTTCTGGTTATATATCAGGTGAAGGGTGTTAGGTTTGTAGGGGTAAAGGGTGGGAAGTTAATTAGATATAATTTACTTATTAGTTAATTATTATTAATTGTTCAATTGATAATTAATTATGTAAATTGTATCCTTGTTATAATTTGTAAGATATATTTTAGGTGGAGGTTGATGCATTTTTAGGAGTACAGGGTGGGAACTTAATTAAAAGACTTAATTTATTAATAATTAATAATTAATTATTTAATTGATGATTATAGAAAGTTGGAATTTATCATATTTGTTAAGTTATATTTTAGGTGCATGTCGTTTCGTTAGTAGGGGTATGTGGTGGAAAGTTATTTAAGTAATAATACATTTAAAAATATTTATTAAATTATGGAAAATCCTGTTATTTATTACCATATAATTTATGCTTTTTCATTTCAATTACATTTTATTTGTTGGTTGTTTTGATTATAAGAATATAGGGGCTCATTACGATGGCCACCGCCGGGCCTGCGGTGGCGATCGTTCTGCCATCACAATGAGATTTACTCACCGCCATCTTAGGATGGTGGTGGGTATTGCGGCAGGCGCAAAGTCCGTCCGCTGCTTTTCTGCCTGTGGCAATCGTAACAAATGCCTGGCGGGCGGAGCAGGGCCACTAATATAGTGGCGGTGCCTAGCAGGCACTGTCCGCCATTTTAGGATGTGGGTATTGGAGAGGCCATTCCATGGCGGTGATGCAGCCATGGAAAGGCTGGTGGGGATTGGGTTTGTGGGCCCGTTGCGGGCCCCCCTTCTTTAGGGGGGGTCGCTGCACTGGGGGTACCCATGTTACCCCCCTGCAGTTCCATGCATACGGTGCAGGCAAATGCGGTGCAAGCACTTTCAACAATGCGCCCGCAATGTTGAAAGCCCAGGATGCGCCCACCAGTGTGGCGGGAGCATCCTAATTGGGCTGGTGGGACCTCTGCACGTCTGGCGGGCGGTCCCATCACCGTTATGATGGCGGGCGGACTGATGTCCACCCGCCATCATAATGAGCCCCATAGTGTAGTATTTTAACTACATTCATATTATTTGGTTTAATTTAGATTAATTATTAACCCTTTGTGTGCTCGTGACAGAACCGTTCCGTCACGAGCCTCGGGTGGGCTGTGCTGGTGACGGAACGGTTCCGTCACGGCCCGCTCGCCGCGCCTGCGCTGACGTTCTAAAGAGCGGGCGGGGACGTGACGGAACCATTCCGTGTCAAGCACAGCTCACCCGAGGGCCGTGACGGAGCGGTTCCGTCATGAGTACGTGACCGCCGCGCGGCCCCGCCTCCCCCTTAGCGCTGCGGCGGAATAGCCGCCGCAGCTAAGGGGCTAAACATTGCAATAAATATGTAATTTGTTTAATTTTTTTAACATTTAAACGTATAATTAAAAAAATTAAAAATTTATATTTTTGCTATTTAATAAAGTTGTTAAAATATGTTATTTGCTTGAAGTGAACTACTCTCTCTCTACTGTTGCACAGATGACTGGAATGGGAATAGTAATTTTTACCCTGAGTTTAACGCCATCCTTACTGTTGCACCGACTTGAGTGGGAATATTACATTGTACCCCTCCTGAGTCCAATGCTTTCCCTGGTGTAGCACAGACTGCAGAGGGAATAGTAAATGTTACCCCTTTGCAACCTAACGCTTTCCCTACTGTTGCACAGACTGGAGTGGAAATAGTAAATTTTACCCCACTGCAATCCAGTGCTTTCCCTACTGTTGCACGGACTTGAGTAAGAATAGTAGATTTTACCCCTCCTGAGGCCAAAGCTTTCCCTACTGTTGCACTGACTGGAGAGGGAATAGTAATGTGTACCCTTCTGAGTCCAACGCTTTCCCTACAGTTGCACAGACTGAAGTCAGAATAGTAAGTTTTACCCCTCCTCAGTTTAATGCTTTCTCCACTATTGTATACATTGGAGTGGAAATAGTTTACATATTATTTATAGAGTTTTATTTTTTATTAATATTGGTTAAATATATATTATGTGTTTGTGTATTTAATATGTATATATATATATCAATTTTTTTAATATTTAAAACATTTTTAGTAAAACTTATTTTTATATATTTTTGTCTTTTTATGTGCAATTAAATTGGAAATATTTTAAATGTATTTGCCGTTTATTTGTAGTACTTTTAATTTCTTTATGTGTAGGTATATATATATATATGTGTTTGTGTGTATTACCTACTGGCGGTCGCCAGTAGGTAGTTATTGTTAGTACCTATTATCCATAGGAAAACTGCAACAATCTATTTGGAATAACTTTGGCGCCGGTTGAAACTGCGTAAAATTTTCCAAACTTTTGGCAAGCTCAGTTTCACTCCTTCCCTGAAAGTTTGGGGGTGATTGGTCAAGCGGAGGCTGAGAAAGAAGGAGGTCCCAAAACGCGTTTTCCCCATGCAATTTCCCATAGGACCATTAGCCGCAGCTACAGCCCGAACTGCTGAACGGAATTACACCCAATTTGGCAAAGAGGTAGTCCTTGGTTCAGACTTGTGCCTTTTGCTTATTTGGTGTAAATCTGTTCAGTAGTTTCTGAGAAAATTACATTTAAAAGTACATATATATCTATGGGTGTGGTGGATCCGCGGATCCTACGCGCATTGTCATCGTACCATAAGCGCACCCTCCCGATCACACGCTGAATTCTAATTGGCTGTCAAGTGGTTGTCAGCATTCGAAACTAGAAACTGTTGGCAGCCATTTTATGCCTCAGTGGAAGCGAGGCTGAAGAAGTCTGTGAAATATGTGTGTAAAACACAAAAAGGGTGCAGGCTAGACACCATGACCCCCTAGGCATGCTCAGGGGGTCCCAAAAGGACCCCCAGGGCCAAATATTTTTTTTTGTTTTTTAAATAGCGGGATGCGCGTAGGATCCGCACATCCAATTAAAAAAAAAGAAACGCGGTCTCCCGCTCTAAATATTTTAATTTGCCCGGGGGACAAATCCCACAGGCATTTTTAAAACAATAGTGTGGGGGGTCCCAATCCCCCCCCGGGACTGCGACTTAATATATGCTGGGGGCTCACGGTGCCCCCCCAGCCCCGGGGACCGCCACCCCCGGGGCTTCAAAACATTCATTGAGGGGGGGCTCTGAGGTTCCCCCAGCCCCGGGCACCACCACCCATGGGGCTTCTAAAAAATGTGGGAGGTGGGCCGCATGGCCCCCCTCCTGGAGCCCAAGATGGCCCTGGGGACCACCACCCTCCAGGGCCGGCTCCTGCAGTGTCCCGGGGTGCCCACCCCGGGACACTGCTGTTTGCAATGACAGGGTGGGAGCCTCGTGGCTCCCACCCTGTCATTGCAAACTGCTTTTCTATTTGGAAGAGACAGCAGGAAACCTGCTCTCTCTTCCGAATAGGAAAGCAGATTGCTTTTCCTCAGGGGGAACAGCATGTTAGCCACTCCCCCTGAGGAAAAGCAATGCCGGCTCCCGGAGGACGCAGGGAGCCGGCTGGGACCGAGAGGGCCTTGGGGCTCCCCCCACGGTCCCCAACGTATTATATAAGCTCCGGGGGATGGGGTCCCCGGGGATAATAAAAATGACTGATAGGGGCTAAATTTTTTTAACGGTAAAATTAGGAGTCGCGCACCCAGCGCGGCACTCAGCATGGCCCCCTTGTGTGCACGCGTTAGATGCGTGGCCTGTAACCTGTAGGGTACGTGACTCCAGCACGTTTGGTGCACGACTTGTACGTGTTGGCTGCACGACTGTAGCGCGTTGGGTGCGCGACTCCAAGCAAAAAACAAATAATATTTTTCAGATATACATTAAGCTTATGTGTTTAGTTGTTAGGTGGCTCTAAAAAGAACCCCTGTGTTTATTGAGAGAATTTAGTACCTATAAGTAAGTACCGATGCAGAGTCTGAATATCAAGAAGAAGACTCTGTTCCCTTCATCTGTGAAATGTACACCATCTCTCCTATATATGCCATGCATAATGAAACGCAGATTGTTGTGCTAAATGGACCCCATTCTATAGTCTCGGAGAAAAGCCGAAACAGAGTTATTCACATGTTTCCTAGCTTTCTCAATCTGTGAACAAAATTGATTGGACCAGTTCCATTTCTGCCTTTTGCAAATGAATAGACAAAGGCAGTTTGGGGGAAAAGTGACATAAATTCTCCAAAGGTGTCTTTCATAAGCATTTCCAGTCCTACCCCAGTCAAAGTGCCTAGGTCTTTGCCACCACAGGGCACAATTATGATGTCAGGGTGTTGGAGATGCAAAAAGGATTTAACCAATGGCATCAATTGGTGGCACTTTTACCCTCTCTGTCCAATCCATTTAATGTCTACATTTGGTAAACCTAGGTCTTTGTGAATTCCTTTCTGTTCTGCGTACCTTTGGCTCCAGAAAATAAAGCTGTGTTCCACAATCCACACTCGAAGCATTTTGAAGGGAAGTCTGGATGCACTCAGATGGTCTCTGTAAATTAAGTGGCAGTTTGAAAACTAAGATTTTTCTAAAGTAGTGGATAATATGCAGTGTTGAAAAACAGAAAAAAAAGAATTGGTTGTTCGACAACATTCTACACTGAAAACTAGGGTGCATGTTTCTGTTTTTTAAAAGCACGATTCTTATTGGTTATCAGAAAGTGATTGAAAAGAACATTACGTAGGATAAGCTGGTATATTGGGAAGTCAAGCACACTTGCTGTTTTCATTAGCAACATTGTGTGATGAACTTTTGACCTGTGTGCTCAGTTAAGTGTTCCATGAACTGTTTCTACGGTAACAGGCAGAAGGCAGATTGGGGGTAGGGTTGAAATTTATGTCATTTGGAAAAGGTTGAAATATGTAACCAATAGAAATGTGTGTTTGTTTTTGAATTAATGAGGGAAGCAATGTGATTTGATGTGAAGGTGTATATATGTTCAAAATGAGAGGGTAACTGTGCCATTCTTTGGTTCTCTTGAGAGGTGTTCAAAACAGACATTGTGTATAAGAAAACCTGCTGTGTGACTGATATACTTCTTATTCTATAAAACAATTTGAAAGGTGAGTTATTAATTTGTGAGGGAATGTATGTGGTGCATTTTGATTTGAATGAGACTAATGTGCTTGTCCTGTTAAAGTGCAGGGAATACTTTTCTTTTATCTAGAATTTTATTGTGAGTGTGTGTGTATTTAAAAAGCATTCTGAGATAAGCATTTGTGTATTTTATGTGCTTGCAGACAGATAACTATGCTGTTCTCATGTTTTGGTAGAATTAGAAACCAGTTTTTTTATATTTATTTGCAAAAATGACTCAAGTTTCTACATTAAAATGCAGTACTCATTCTAGACTATGAAATGTGTTTTGGTAAAATGCAATGTATAGTGTTGGTTGTCTAGAGTGTCACAGTGAATCTTGGGTGCATTTAGGAATTATATTGATAGAAGCACTCTATACTAATGAGTAGTAATAATAATCCACATTTGTTAAGCGCAAACAGTCATCCGTAAGGGTCTCCAGGTGCTGGGGGCCGTCAGGAAGATTAAGCAAGCTATTGCCCAGAGTCACATGGTACTGGGCTAATCTGCCGCCGGAGATCGAACCATGATCCCCAGATTCCAGCGTCAGTCGCCCTGGCCGCGGCCCCACACCTCTCCTTTAGTAGTAGAAAATGTTGTGCAATGTGTAGAGTTACCTAAAGTCTTGTTGAGTGGTAAATGTGTTTTTGTAAAAAGCAAGGTATAGAGTTGCTTGAGTAGAATCACAAAGTGAGCCTGTGCATTTAGGAATCACTCTGAGAGAAGCATTTTGGTAGTTCATGTGTTTCCCAACATGTAATTGGTTAAAACGTATTGTGTTCTCACATTTTGGTAGAATTAGAAAATAGTCATTGGTTATGTGTTTCGAAAATAAGTTTAGTATTAAAAGTAAAATGCAGTTCTGAAATATATGGAATGCATGCTTGATGTTTTTGCAGACAAATAAGTACATGTAGTCTTGCAGTGACACTACGCCCAGTATGGTTTCCTACACTACCAAAACACAACTGCACTATTGTAAACCCTTAATCTACCTCCAGCATGACCACCTATACTACCTATTCACCACTTTACTACCCTAAACCTTAAATCTATGCAAGCACAACCTCCCACTCTACCCAAACATCACTTTCTTTCCTAGAACATTACCTTACCATGACCCCCTACACTACACAAACACCACTGCACTACCTTAAACCTTAAAACGCTATCCCTAGCATGATCACCTACGGTACATAAACACCACTACACTATGCTAGAGCACTACCCCAGTATGACTTCCTATAGTACCTAAACACCATTTCACTACTCTAAAGCTTAAATATATCACAGCAGGACCCCTTACACTACCCAAACACCACTGTACTATCCTACTACTGCATTTATAAGAAATATTGTTATTTGTCACGAATCACACAGTGAGTCTGTGCATTTAGGAATCACTCTGAGAGAAGCATTTTGGTAATTCAAGTGTTTCCTGACATGTTATTGATTAAAAACATATTGTGTTCTCATATTAGTCATTGGTTATGTGTTTCCAAAATGAGTTTAATATTAATAGTAAAATGCAGTTTTTAAATATATGGAATGCATGGTTGATGTTTTTGCAGACTAATAAGTACCTGTAGTCTTGCAGTGACACTACCCCCAGTATGATTTCCTACACTACCTAAACACCACTGCGCTACTGTAAACCCTTAATCTACCTCCAGCATGACCACCTACACTTCCTATTCACCACTTTACTACCCTAAACCTTAAATCTACCCCAGCACAACCTCCTATACTACCCAGTTTCCTAGAAAATTGCTCCAGCACAACCCTCTACACTAGACAAATACCACTGTACTACCTTAAAAGACTATTTCAGCACAATCTCCTAAACTACATAAACACAATTGCAGAACCCTAAACCCTAAATCTACCCCCAGCATGACCCCCTACACTACCCATTCACTACTGCACTAAACTAAATGGTAAAACAGTACCCCAGCACAACCCCTATACTTCCCAAACACCATTGCAATATCCTAAACGTTAAATCTACCACAGCATGACACTATACACTACTCAAACACTACTGAACTACCTTAGAACACTATCCCAGTATGTCTTCCTATACTACCAAACACCAGTGCACTACCCTGAACCTTAAAACTACCCCAGCACAATCCCTTACACTTCCCAAACACCACTGTACTTTCCTAGATCACTACCCCAGCACGACCCCCTGCACTACACAAACACCAATGCTCTACCTTAAACCCTAAACACTATCCCTATCATTACCCTGTACATTACATAAATACCACTACACTACCCTAGAACACTAACCCAGTACAACGTCCTACACTACCCAAACACCACTGTACTACCCTACTCCTCCATTTATAAGAAATATTGTTATTTGTCTAGAATCACACTGTGAGTCAGTGTCCATTTGGGAAAATTGAGAGACCATGATTTTGTTACTTTATATGTTTGCAGATATATATATACATGTACTCTTGCAGTGACACTATCCCTAGCATCATTCCCTATACTACAGAAAGACCAGTGCACTACCCTTTACCCTTAATCTAACTCCAGCATGATTACCTACAGTACCCATTCACCACTGCACTACCCTAAACTCAAAAATACTATACCAGCACGGCTCACTACACTATCCAAACACGATTGCACTACTTTAAACCTTAAAACTACCTCAGCACGACCTCCTACAGTATCCAAACACCACTGTACTTTCCTAGAACACTACCCCAGCACGACCCCCTACATTACACAAACACCACTGCACTATGTTAAAACCTAAAACACTATCCCTACCATGATCCTGTACACTACATAAACACCACTGCACTACCCTAGAACACTACCCCAGCAGAACCTCCTACACTACTCATTCACCACTGCACTACCCTAAACTCTAAAACGCTATACCAGCACGACCCACTACAGTACCCAAACACCATTGCACTACCCTAAACCTTAAATGTACACCAGCATGACCCTCTACACTATCCAAACACGACTGCACTACCCTAAAACACTACCACAGCACAAGCCTCTACACTACACAAAGACCAGTGCACTACTCTAAACTCTAAATGTACCCATAGAACGACCCACTACACTATATAAACACCACTGTACTACCCTAAGCACTAAAATACTACCCAGCATGACTCTTTACACTACTCAAACACCATTGCACTACCCTAAACTTGAAATCTATCCCAGCATGACCTCCTACACTACCCAAATACGACTGTACTATCCTAGAACACTAACCCCGCATGACCCCCTACACTACCCAAACAATACTGAACTACCCTAAAACACTACCCCAGCACCACCCCTACACTACACAAACACCACTGCAGTACCTTAAACCCTAAAACACTATCCATATTATGTCCCTATACACAACATAAACACCACTGCACTACCCTAGAACACTACCCCAGCATGACCTCCTACCCTACTCAAACACCATTGCACTACCCCAGCATGACCTCCTACACTACACAAACACCACTGCACTACATGAAAACCCTAAAATACTATCCCTAGCATGACCCCGTACACTACATAAACATAACTGCACTATGCTAGAAGAGTATCCCAGCATGACCCCTACATTATCCAAACACCATTGCAGTACCCTAAACCTTAAATCTATCCCAGCACGACCTCTTACACTACCAAAACACCAGTGTAGTATCCTAAACTCTAAAACACTACTCTAGCACGACCCCTACACTATTGAAACACTATTGCACTACCCTAAACCTTAAATCTACACCAGCACGACCTCCTACCCTACTGAAATACCACTGCACTACCCTAGAACAGTACCTCAGCACGACTCCCTACACTAGACAAACAACACTGCACTACTCTAAGTTCTAAATCTGTACTGTTGCAAAACCATAGTGACTGTTTATATACCATGTAGTAATGTATTTACTAAAGTAAAAGTGAACCAATTATGAATTCACTCAGTGTCTTTCCTTATAGTATTGTGATCATTTAGTAAATATGCATGTACTCATACAGTGCATCAGGTTTTAGTGTTATGGAGTGCTTCAAACTGCTATGCACTATGTATGTAGTGCTCTTACAACCTTCACAGTTGTGCTTTCGGCCTACAATTTTTTTTGTCAGAATGTATATGAAAAGTGTTTGTATAGTAATAAAAATTAATAATTTTTTTAAGTTGTTAATAAATACTTATTTATGTTTATTTTTTACAGATACTGTTTATCATACTTAAAATAAAGTTATCATGCCGGAGAAACAAAGAAGAAGAAAAGGTCAGAAAAAGAATACTTACTTAAAAAAAACTCAACCACAAGTATGGGAAGACCAACATAATGTGACTAAAAAGAAAAAAAAATCAGGTAAGACCACAAAAGACTTCATAAAAAAATATTACTGGATTTAGAAAAAAAATGCAAATGTGGAAAGCAGTGAAAATGTTCCAAGCATTAAAAAAAGTGCAAACAATAGGAAAGGGAAAAAAGGTAATGCAAAAACATAGGATACAGCTTATAGTAAAAGAAGAGAAAATCAATATAAAGAACTGCCCCAAAAAATATTTTACAACAGAGTAGTGCATAATTTACTAAAACATACAAAGAAATATAGAAAGAGAACACAGTTTTATGAAAAGAAGAAGCATATTGAATCCATTGTTGAAAAGGCTTTTGAAGTAAAGAGGAAACTCTTTATTTTAGTAATAAACAGAATTCAATCACTAGAATCCACTTAATGAAGGGCAAAAGTAAGAGGAAAAGAGTAATTAACCGAAGTAATTTTTGCGATATTTTTTTAGGGGAATGGAAACACTCTTCAAGTTCTGAGCCTTTTTTTAATGAAGAGAGTTATTTACAAAGCAATATTTTGTTGCATGCAGTTGACACCAGTTGTCGAGTTTATGAGGTTAAAAATGGTTGTCCACTTGAGAAAGAGCAAATGGTTCCTAGAAATACAGAAGAAGTGATAGCTGATGAAGTTCTATGCAGACGTCCTAAAGCCCCAGTGTACACTTGGGATTGTAGTAGTGTTTGTAGTGTATGACAAGAATCTATTGATAAATTACGCAATTTTTAACGTGCATATTGTAAAAAAAGTGTTAAACAAAAGATTAAGCTGTTGCAAGGACTAGACCCTTGCAGAGTGAGAAAATATACTGGTTTGTATGGTCATTCTTTGGCTTGTCTTTCTACGAAAGTATGTCACAGTGTTTTTCACCATTTCAGGATGTTGGCAGTACATCATACTCAAATACAGAAGTTAGTGAGAGGATTGTATTATACAAAAAGTCCAGCACTAAAGTTAAATGAGTTGAACAGTGCTCTTTTGCGTGGGTCAATATCAGATGTGAAGAAGGTTTGTGATGATAATGAGTTTTGTTACTTTGGTCCTGAACAAGAGAGTGCAGAAACTAAGACATTAATAGAAGAAAATGTTGCAGAGAATGTTGAACATAGTTGTACAAAAAAATTTAAAAATGAAATTACAAAGTTTAAGGTGATTTCAGGTGAAAGGCCAAATTTGTCTTGTATTTGTTGTCACCAAACTCACTACAAAAACCAGACTGGGAGTGTTGATCTGTATTTAAAAAGTGAAAAAGAAAATAATGATACGTGGAAAGAATTTGCAACTTATTTGTTGGTAGAGAATTGTTTTGATTTGGGTTCTGATCAACGTATTTGAAAATATTGTTATAACAAATTAGATGAGAATAAAATGCCTGCTAGAGCTGTTCATAATAATCTAGAGTTGGTTGCTATGCCTCCAGAATTGAAAGATTTAAACACCTATGAGTCTATTCTTATTCAATGTGTGCACCCGTTTCAGGCTATTGTTCGTATGGAGCCTAAAACAGGTAAATTGCCTCCTTCAGATTTACAAAGAGGATTAAAAAGAAGAGTTGTGTATTTACCGTTAGATTTAAAGAAAAATATTGAAACTATTGGTGTAGAGAGTGTAGAAAGTGAACCACTAGTTATTCTTGTTAATGGTGTGCCGACTAAGAATAAGAAAATCTGGCAGGAGTTAGTGGATATTAGGAAAGTGCAAAAGGCAACATTATCTTTGATAAAGAATAATACATACTATAAGGATGTTTATATGGGAGAAGAAGAAATAGTTTTAGCAAAAGATACTGAAACGTCAAGTGGACAAATTGAAAAAGTGGATATGTTAAGATGTGAAGAAATCTATGAACATTACAGTGTGCATCCACTTCATTCAAAAGAAGTGACGGGGAACCCTATTGATTTGTTCCAAATGAAAAAAAACAAAGGAACTCCCATGAGTGTATGGGAAGAGAGCTTGGAAGCTCGTTGTTTTCCACGGTTGTTCCCAACTGGAAAAGAAGGACGATATGATAAATGTCATGTGCAGATTCCTGCATCTGAATATCGGACAACAAGATTATATGCAGAAGATCCAAGATTTCGACAATGTATCCCTTATATATTTAATCTTTTGATTGAAAGTGACTTGTCTGGACTTTTATATGAAGTCAACCATATTCTAAAAACGGGAATACATCTGCAAAATGTACCTGCAAAAGATTTTATGGATTAAGTGCACCAGAGAGATGATAATCTAGAATCTCAGCTCATTCATTTGATGGCATGTCAGCATGGCACGAATGAATATTGGTACCGTCGTCATGGAGAACAGAAATGTATGCTACGGTACTTAGGAACTCCAACATGGTTCCTTACCCTAAGCTGTGCTGAATGTATGACGTTACAACGCATACTTTTATAACGCATACCATTACAACGCATTTTTTACAACGAAAATACTATTACAACGAATGATTTTACAACGCATACCATTATAACGCAAGTGTATTAAATACTAAAAAAGTGCAATTACAACGCGTGACAATACTCCGCATACCATTACAACGCATATATATTTTATAAAATATAAATAATATTAATTTTGTAACCAACAACCTGGCACGGGATGCAGGGAAAATAGGGGTTTTGGGTGGGGAAGTGTATTAAAACGGTGAAGCGAACTGAACGTATTTTTTAACTAAAAGTAACCTATTTTAACTGAATAAATACTAGAGTACTAAAATTAATACTCGAGTACTAAAATTAGTACTCGGGTATACAAATAAATAATCATGTTTTTTGAATTTTTAAATTATAAAAAATAAAACAGATAATCCAAGGAAACTAAATTTCCCAAAAATTAGGTTTTAAAAATAAAGGCGATTTGAAAATAATTCATTCAGAGTAAACAAACGTAAATAAAAGGAGCCACCATTTTAGAAGCTTACAAATGCCGCAGTCCTACAACAGTTTCAATGACAGTAAATGGAACGCACAGCAAACAAAATGGAGGAGAAATGTCGAACCAAAACAGAATAAACACACTTTTTAAAACAATAAATTAAAATATACATCCTCTCATCAAAAGAAACTTTAAAAAATTACAAATAAAACGATTATTTTTAGAAAAATATTGATGAGAGACAATTAAAATTATAAATACAGATGAACCACCATTTTGAACTCAGTGGTCGGATGACTACGAGCGAGAGCAGACGTATTTTACGCCACTGCTAACGTGACTGACACAGAGCTTCTCTCAACGTATTTACATTCAAAATAAAAGTAAGTAACATATTACATATTTAAATTAATACTTTTTAAAATCTACCTAACAAAAATAATAATATACAGGTATTATTTTTGCAGTTTTTAATTCACTCCAGAAAGAATTATTTTTAAGATAAACGATTATACAACTATCCATTTAAACAAGTAAGCAGAATAAATTTTAAAATCTTTTAAAATGTAATAAAGCGCTAATATGCAGAAATAGAAACCTATAAAAATGCACTTTTATCGAGATTTAATAATTATAAAACTTGCAAGCAAACATTCTTAAGGTAAAATATTGTGATTTTAAAAAACTGTCAAACAGTAATTCCCTTTAAAATAGTGTGTAGAAATTTACAAGAAATAGATTTCAAAAATATATCTTTTCTAAATTACAGATAAAAAACAAAAGCAGCAAAAAAACACCAAACGAACAGCTTCCATAAAAAAGACAAACTACTGAAACACATCGGAAAAACCAAATTTTTCGGTAAGTACAATTTAAAATAATTTACGAATTAAAATGAACTGATTTCACCAGATAGAAAAAGTACAATCTTTGTTATTCAAAATGCCTTTTTCTAAAATATGTAAATATTTGTGGTGTAGTGTAGTGACAAAATGTGTTATTGAAAGTCAGTCAAGCAAACTAACAATTTAACATGTTTCTTTACATTCAAAATACATAGGATATCTATAATGTAGAAATAAACATCTGTAATTTTTTTTACATTTAAAACAGAAATCATCTTTAATCTTCAAGCATAAGAGCTAAGGAAGAACATCTCATTTTCGACAAAACTAAAACAGATATTATTACCATAGAAAGGGTAAGTGAGCACATACAATCAACTACTTTTAAAATTTGCGAATTAAATCTTTGAATTTATTTATAACAATATTTCGCTTTGCTCCCAAAATGTTTTTTTTTTAAAAACGTTCATGAATATTAACCATTTCAAAAATGACATTTCTAACCCAAAAAAATAGGGTATTTTAAATCAATAATTAAACAACCTATATATTTTTTTTTCATTCTACAGAAAACTAGAAAACAATAACAAGCAAACCAACACAAGAACAGGACCTACAGACCGATCAAACCAAAATCAATCCGGAATCAACAACCATCTAAAAGTCAACCTAAAGTACACAAGCAAGGTAAATATGTTCAAAGCAAGTTTTCTAACCTAAATGAACGCCAGAAAGGACACAGAAAGTAAAATGAAACCACATAAAAGAATGTAAATGCAATATAATGTATAAAAACATTTTTAAAAAATTAACAACATTTTCTTCTTGTCTTTTTATCGTTTCAGAACATGTCTCAAGATAAAACAGCTAAATACATTGAAAGCAGGAAAGGAAACCGTCTGCTACAGTATAAAGGTTATATTTATTGCAAGGAAAGAATAAGTGAACCAAGGAGACATTGGAGGTGCGTGCAATATTACTCATCCCACTGCAAAGGCAGAGCGGTTACTCTTGGTGACATCGTTGAAAAAACAACTGAGCATAACCACTCTGCCTCTGCAATGGAGATTGAAGTAAGAGAAACCATTAACGAAATGAAAAATATTGCAAGCACCTCCAATGACTCCTCTGGTTCGATTTTGAGGGAGGTACCTCAACATGTTCCTGACCACATTGCTAGTAGTATGCCTATAATACCTAATTTGAGACGAATTATTCAACGTAAAAAACTGGCAAGTAACCCTAAAAGAGTTACACCCCAGACATTCAGTGACATTGTAATTCCTCCTGAACTCTCGCTTTCTATTTCTAATGAAACCTTTATCCTGCATGATAACCAAAACCCTCAAAAACGAATAATTATTTTTAGCACACCCCGTAACCTTGCTAAGTTAGAAAATAGTGATATTTGGATGATGGATGGGACGTTTAAAAGTACGCCCCATCCTTTCACCCAAATATACACTATACATGCAAAAATTAATCATACAGTAGTACCCCTAGTATACAGTTTGCTGCCTGATAAACAATCCACAACGTACACTGAACTTTTAACAGTGGTTAAATCTAAAACGTCCAATAAAAGTCCTCGGAAAATAATTATTGATTTTGAATTTGCGATGATAAATGTTATTTCCAAAACGTACACGGATACCCAAATTCAGGGATGTTTTTTCCATTTTTCCCAGGCATTTTGGCGTAAAATACAAAAATCAATCCTAGTTGTGGATTACATATCAGACAGCAAACTGCAATTCGAACTTAAAAAACTAACTGCACTTTGCTTTGTCCCTCCTACAAGTGTACACGATTACTACACTGCAATTATAGAATCTGAATTTTTTACTACAAACAAAGAAAAATTGGCACCCCTGCTAAATTATTTTGAAGACACATGGATTGGTCATCTAAGCAGGTCGGGTCGCAGAAGGAAGCCACGTTTCCATGTGGAGTGGTGGAACTGCTACATGACCTGCTTAGAAGGAGAGGCAAAAATAAACATTGCCATAGAGGGATGGCACAACTCCTTCAACCACACAATTGGCAAAGCCTATCCGAATTTCTATCATTTCTTGGAAACTTTGAGGAAGGAGCAAAGTTTTCAAGAAATGAGAATGTCACAATCATTAAAAGGTAGTCTGAACCCACGCATCTCTAAAAGATCAAGAGAAAGGTCTGAACGACTATTGGCAGCTTTACAACAATTTCCGTTGTGTGTGGCTTCAGACTACCTAGAAAATGTTGCACACATACTCCACTACTAATAGTCCCTTCACTTTTACCTTCCTGTTTTGCTCTAAATTACAATACAACACTTTTAATTTGGCAATTTAATTGGCTTTTTTCTAAAATTATTTTTTCAAAATTAAAAGTCGGTTCACCTTACCTTTGTAGTCTTCTTTTTTCTTTTTTTCTTGTCTTTAATGCAATCCAATGTAATCCAAAGCCATGCTTGATTTGTATTCCATTTTTTCAAAACAAATCCCAAACAAGTACATAAATGTTCTTGTTGCTTTTTTAAAAAAAATTCAAAATGCATTTCCAAAAAAAGGAATTCCTTTTCTCAAGATCGGTTTACAACAAAAATTTCCAGCCAAAAACATTTTCTTCTCCAATTCGAAGCAATCTCCAACTCCAAAGAAATCGAAAATATATCCATCATCTTGCTGTTCTTGAAATCCAAAGTCCAAAAAAAAACAAGTAAAGATCCATCCTCTTGCTTTTCTCCAAATCAGCACTCCTTCAAAATCCATTTCCAAAAATGTAAATCCATCAAAATTCAAACCCCAAAAACAAACCAAAGATGTGTTCCATGATTCCTTAAATCCACCACGATTAACGATCCATTTTCTCCAGTGGAAATCCAATGTTCGTAAATTGATCTTCTTCTGTGTCCGTCGGAATTCCGAACAAACAATTTCACAAAAATACATTTCAAAACCATTGTTTAACTACTTTGATAAATTATTTTAAGCATACATTGCAAAAAAGTTAAACAAAGACGTGACCCGACATAGGCATACTCTTTCAAAGTGATCTTGAACATGCGGAATGTAACCTAAACATCTTATTTACATATTCTACACCTCCCTATTCTTTCCTTACAATAAATGTATTCCTATACTTTTTTAAATGTAAATATAAACTTTATAAAGTTTCCTACCTGCGCGCAGATCTCCATGCTTCTGCACTCTCCAGCGACGCTCCTCAATATGGCTGCCTACGCATTTGACGTTCACGCGTATACGTCATCAGAAGCTGCAAAAAAAGAAAAAGGACTATTTTTTGTTAAACTTTATTTATTAATAAACAATATTAAAAAAAAATTTCTTTAATGTTATTATTTTTTTTTTAAATATTAAAATATATGCAAAAAATTATTTAAATGTACTCTGTCACAAAATAAATTTAATAACATTTTTACTTCAATAAACTGTGTCGTAATAATTTTTTTAAAATATCTTTTATATTTAAACATGTTTATTTTTTATTCTTTAAAATGTTTACATAAATGTTATATTATTCTTACCTTATACATACTCTCTTTTCAATGTAAAACGAACCCAGTTAGTCTCCAGCCAGCTTCGCATTCCAGGTACGCGATATTCACATAGAGAGCTATTGAAATAAATGTAGGACAATTCCTTACATTGCAATCAATGATAAAGCGTGAGAATTTTAAAAAATATATTTTTTACTTATTTTTCCAATCAATAAAACTTTTTTTTTAAGTTCATTAATTAATATTAAAAATTCTACAAATATATTATATTTAAAATAGTACTCTTAATTAATTTTAAAAATGTATATTTACTTCAGATTTGATTAACCATTTTTAATGCAAGTGAGTAATAATGTAATAATACATATTAGATATTAGACAAGTAAAAATTACTATTTTTAATGAAGGTGTGTATAATAGTAGGGTAAAAGCTGGATAGTGTAGGGGTATAATTTACTATTCTAACTCCTGTGAGGTTTAAAATTAGGATAAGTGCTGGATAGTGTAGGGGTTCAAATTACTATTCTAACTCCAAGGTGGTGTAATAGTAGGGTAAGTGCTGGATGGCGTAGGGGTTGAAATTAGTATTCTAACTCCATTTTGTTACAATAGTAGGGTAAGTGCTGCATAGTGTAGGGGTTCCAAATACTATTCATACTCCATAGGGTAAGTGCTGGATAGTGCAGGGGTTCAAATTACTATTCTAACTCCTTGGTTGTGTAATAGTAGGATAAGTGCTGGTTAGTGTGGGTGTAAAAAGTACTATTCTTACTCCATTGGGGTCTAATAGTAGTGTAAATGGTGGATAGTGTAGGGGTTCAAATTACTATTCTAACTCCAAGGGGGGGGGGGGGTAATAGTAGGGTCAGTGCTGCATAGTGTAGTGCTTCAAATTACTATTCTAAATCCAACGGGGTACAAATTAGGGTAAGTGCTCGATGGTGTAGGGGTTAAAATTACTATTCTAACTCCAGGGGGGTGTAATAATAGGGTAAGTGCTGGATAGTGTAGGGGTTCAAATTAAGATTCTAACTCCTGGGGGTGTATTAGTAGGGTAAGTGCTGGATAGTGTAGGGGTACAAATTACTACTCTAACACCAGGGGGAGAAATAGAAAAGTAAGTTCTGGATAGTGCATGGGTTCAAATTACTATTCTAACTCCAGGGGGTGTAATAGTAGGGTAAGTGATGTATAGTGTAGGGGTTCAAATTACTACTCTAACTCCAAGGAGGGTGTAATAGTAGGGTTAAGTGCTGGATAGTGTAAGGGTTCAAATTACTATTCTAACTCCAAGGGGATGTAATAGTAGTGTAAGTGCTGGATAGTGTAGGGGTTCAAATTACTATTCTAACTCCAAAGGGGTATAAAATTAGGGTAAGTGCTGGATATTTTATGGGTTCAAATTACTATTCTAACTCCATTTTGGTGTAATAGTAGGGTAAGTGCTGGATATTTTAGGGGTTCGAATTACTATTCTAACTCCATGGGGGTGTAATAGTAGGGTAAGTGCTGGATAGTGTAGGGGTACAATTTGCTATTCTAACTCCATGGGGGTGTAATAGTAGGGTGAGTGCTGGATAGTGTAGGGATTTAAATTACTATTCTAACTCCAGGGGGGTGTAAAATTAGGGTGAGTGCTGGATAGTGTAGGGGTTAAAATTAATATTATAACTCCAGGGGGGTGTAATAGTAGGGTAAGTGCTGGATAGTTTAGGGGTTCAAAATAAGATTCTAACTCCAAGGGGGTGTATTAGTAAGGTAAGTGCTGGCTACTGTAGGGGTACACATTACTATTCTAACTCCAGGGGGGAGTAATAGAAAAGTAACTGCTGGATAGTGTAGGGGTTCAAATTACTATTCTAACTCCAAAGGGGTGTAAAATTAGGGTAAGTGTTGGATAGTGTGGGGGTTAAAATTACTATTCTAACTCCTGTGAGGTTTAAAATTAGGATAAGTGCTGGATAGTGTAGGGGTTCAAATTACTATTCTAACTCCATGGGGGTGTAACAGTAGGGTAAGTGCTGGATAGTGTAGGGGTTCGAATTACTATTCTAACTCCAAAGGGGTATAAAATTAGGGTACGTGCTGGATATTTTAGGGGTTCAAATTACTATTCTAACTCCATAGAGGTGTAATAGTAGGGTAAGTGCTGGATAGTGTAGGAGTTCAAATTACTATTCTAACTCCAGGGAAGAATAATAGAAGGGTATGTGCTGGATAGTGTAGGGGTTTAAATTACTATTCTTACTCCATGGGGGTGTAATAGTATGGTAAATTCTGGATAGTGTAGGGGTTCAAATTATTATTCTAACTCCATGACTGTGTAATAGTACGTTTAATACTAGAGTATTAATTTTTAAAATACTAGTTTATTTTTTTAGATTTATTTTAAAAAACAACATGAGTGTTTAATACTAGAGTAATAATTTTTTTAATACAAGAGTATTCATTTTTTTTAAATCATTATAAAAGTCTTGTAAGGGTTCTTCTTTCAACATGTGTGTTTAATACTAGAGTATTAACTATTTACTTTATATTTAACAACATTTTCAAATTAATAATATAAAACCTTTTTTTTAAAAACCATAACATTTTTTATTAACATTTAGAAAAATACTCTAGTACCCAACAAATACTCAAGTATTAAAATCAAACCTACTTCAGTACAACATTAAAAAAAATATATATTAATAAACTTACCCAAAAACTGCGTTGTAAAGGCATGTGTTGTAATGATATCTGCGTTGTTATGGCATGCATTGTAATGGCATGCATAGTAAAAGATCCTGCGTTGTAAAAGTTGCATTGTAAAAGCAGTGTAACTTCGAGAGGCAAATTCTAATTAAAAAAATATTGATACAAGACACCTGGAGAATTGTGCTCTTTGGATCCTGTTAATGTATGCAGGTATTTCAATCATAGATTTGAGGCTATGATGTCTTTTATCTGCAATACAAAAATCCTCCTCTTGGAGAAGTTGTGGATTTCTTTTGGAGAAAGGAGTATCAAGCAAAGGTGCTCCTCATATACATATGCTGCAATGGATTAAGGGCGCTGTTTTTAGTTTTCTTGAACAATATGCAACATGTGCTGTACCCAAAAGCACAGACGAAAACAACTTAAGAGCACAAGTGTTACGATTCCAAAGCCACCGATGTGGAAAATACTGTCGACGAAAGTACAAATCTAAGGAGAAGTTCTACACCAAATGTCGTTTTGGATTTCCACGTCCTGTAATATCCAAAGGAAGAGTGAACAGTTTTATGTCATCTTTGCAACATACTATCACAAGAAAGTCTCCAAATAATACCTATAACTTAAGAAGAAATGAAGAGTCAAAGTACATAAATGACTACAACCCAGTTATTTTGTCTATGTGGAATGCTAACATGGATATTCAATATGTTGCGGACAATTCTATTGCTGTTGCTCGATATGTAACATCTTATATTACAAAATCAGAAAAGACGGAATTGAAAGAAATGTGGGAAGAGATTTCTCACGAGAAGACTAAGTAAGAAATTATACAGTTTCAGTATGAAGATGTTATCGCATCAAGAAATCGGAGCATATGAATGCTCAGATCGGTTATCATACTGAAACTGTATACATTTATGTGAGTCTAGGTCTTGCAGCAATGAGAAATCGAGTACTGAAATCTGAACAAGAAATTGAATATTTAGCAGCAAAAGATCCAAAAAGTACAAATATTTTGAAATTAATATGTTGGACGCATATTACCCAAACAGAAATCATCATCTTGAGAACATGTGTCTTTATGAAGTGCTGCAAAACTACACTTTCAAACGGAATACTACAGAGAACATCAGTGATGGAAAATATGGAGTCATTGGTTCCGAAAGATGTTTGGTGAAACAAACGAAAGGAAATGTGATTAATCACAGGAAGCTGAGTTGTGATACTGCTGATAAAAGGGAATTTTACTATTTAGCCCTTTTACAACTATTCAAACCATGGCGTACAGAACTGGAATTACTTGGAGATTTCCAGAGCTATGAAGATTCCTTTAATGCTTGTAAAGATAGCATACTGTTATGTAGGAATCTAGGACCCTAGTGTAATTTTCCCGATTCATGCCCATATATAGGTATAATTCACCCAATCCTTATATAGGCATAGGAATCATTACCTTATTTAGTCTTAGCCTATGCAGACCAAATGCGGCATGGCTACTTCCACTAAACTCCGAGAATCCACAGCGATTTCTTGGAAAAACCCGCCTTCAGCAGTCAGGTACTTCCCCCTGCTTGAATATTAATTTATCCAAGAACTCCTGGAGTTTTCAAGGAACTGAGGCACTAGTGACGATATTATGTCCAATCTTAGGTCAAACTCGGCACCTTCAAAGTATAAATATGCCTACATTTGCCCAGTCAAACACACAGTGGTTTGGAGCAGATCGACTAACTACTTGCCCGACGCCCTGCTGCTGCAAGCGCCGAAGGAAGCTGACCCTACAACTGACCCACTAAGAATACGCAGTCTTTTCTCTTGCCGAGAAATCCAGCTCCGGTGTTTCCAGGCTGCCCTTGCGGGTTTGCTGGGAGATCGAGTCCTGAGAGAGAGATACAAGACCTCTATCATTCTAAAACCAAGGTATGGAGCTGATTAGAATCTTAGAGAATTCTTGGAACAGATTCTTGGCAGAAAATTACTAGACTTAAGCTACACCACACATACTCCTCCCTTGTACTAGACTTAGGTTAGGTACACCGGGGTAGGCGTATTTTAGAAGCACCAGCTGAGTACTTTTAGCCACTATTTTATCACTGTATGTATTTTATGTATTCTATGTTTATGGCTTAGAAACCATATCATGCTTTTACAGTACTATTTTATAATACTACTAGCAGTCCGTCCCGACGTTGTCCGGGTATGAAATAGAATGTGTGTAATGTGTGTATATGGCAAGAGCAATTTATTTTAAAATCTCGCAGTAGACAACTTTTTGTGTTTCATTAGAATAGGGACGGAGAAGGCCCAGCTATAGCCCTGGTTGATGTTAGCAGGCGCGTGTAATTGGTGTAGTGATCCGCCGCCTGAGCCCGGCTTCAGCCCTGGTTGATGTTAGCAGGCGCGTGTAATGTGGTTGAATGAGAGAGTTATCAGCCGCGGGTAAATCCGTTTAATGAGAGAGTTGAGTGACAGCGAGTAGGAGAGGCTGCAGTAATTGTCCCCACAGACACGCTCATTTGCGTGTTCCCCCGCTTGAGGCCCAGATGCAGGCCTGTTTGATGTTTGCAGGCGCGTGTTCCCTCGCTTGAGGCCCAGCTGCAGCCCTGGTTGATGTTATCAGGCGCGTGTAAATAGTGTACTGATACGACGCCTGAGGCCGACTAGAGCCCTGGTTGATGGTAGCAGGCGCGTGTAATTTCGTTGAATGAGAGAGTTCAGTAACAGCGTGCAGGAGAGGCTGCAGTAACATTACTTACCAGGCCTCCAGGTGAACACGTTTGTCACGCCCCCAGCGTGCCCCTTGATGCGGCGCAGCAACGTAATTGGTGCTTGTATATACGACTCACATGGCATGAAGGGCGGACACACGCCCCCAGCGTTCGTCATGCCCCCAGCACACGCCCACAGCCCACGAAGTGATGGCCGTACCACACGCCCCCAGCGTTAGTCACGCCCCCAGCCCACGCCCACAGCACAACGCAGACACGCCCACAAGGGACTACTTTGCTGGCACGGTTCTTTAACCTTTTAAATGTATATGGTGTCCGTCTGCATAGCCTATGTCCTTCTGCTGAAACTGCCCTTTCCAACTCTGTATTGAGTGTTGTGATTGGTGCTGTGATTACTGAGATTACCGGCCTCAAAGGTTTGGGCTCTCTCTTTATAATATTAGTATGGATTCGTATTATATGCATTGTACTTCTTAACCAGCATTTCAATTGTAGCAGTGCATTTCTTATGCTTAAGAAATAAGACTGTTCAATAAATACTTTCATTGAAAACGCCCGTCTCTCTATTTCTGAGCAACTCTGGTGAAACGAAGCATGCACATCTGACTGAGTGAAATAGCCGTCTATTGTTTCCACGACTCTAGAGATACGTTTCATTCTGGTGAAACAAAGTTGTCATGTTATATGGTTGTCAGAGACTAATCCCGTCTTGTACTTTCGAGAAAGTTTCTAGTGACCTCTGAGCTAGCTGGCACTCACAATTAATGTCTAATATATTCGGCAGAGACCTAGTCGACTTAAGTCCTACGTCTAAGCTGCAGGATATATTATTCCAATGCGCAGAGCCTATTGGGAATATAGGAACTACACTACATGGTGCCCAACGTTTGTTAAGGCGATAATTTAACGCTAGATACTAGAGTAACTCAGTCGTGCTTTTCACACAGACCCCTTTTCTCCCGTAAAAACTCCAAAAGAGGTCTGGAGTGGGTGAAAGGATAATATCCGCCAAAACTGAGTACAACGTTGAAGGATACAGTGTTACAAAATATTGTGCACCTAATCTTTGTTTCCTTGAAACTTTTTCTGCAAACTCTCAGCCAACTAAAATGATAGATAGTGATACCGAAATAGAGAGAGCTGCAGCAGCAGCTCAAGCAGTTTTAGATGATGCTGCTATCCTAGAAAATTACACGGATGCTATACTGCTCCCAGTAAATGTAAGGAAAAGTATAACTTACAGACTCATAAATAATGGAGTATCATCAAAAGGTGGCAGGGTAATCTTTGTCATAGAGGCACATGAGTATCGGCAGACAGAGGTATTCTATTCATGGATTCAGTTTCCAGCAGCTAATGCGGGAACACGTGAGTTCCACTACTACAAAGCAGAGGAACCTCCAGAGGATTACTTTCCTTATGAGGACATTGAAATTCCATTAACTTACCAAGAGCATCAGCTCTGGTTTACAGGCGCCCTAAAACATCAAAATAACATTACCAGGCTTGGTCCACTAGGTAGACCAGGAGCAACATGGCCGGTACTAGCCAGCTACACACCACATCCAGACATTGAAAGGATGTCAGATGCAGAATTGTTAGCTCAGTTAAAACAGTTAATTAAAATACATAGACAATTGGTTCAATATGTCATGCGGACATTAACAGTCCAACCAGCTGTAAGAATTCCACAGCACACCCCTCACCAGGGGAACACAAACAAAATCACACCACAGACTATACAGTCAGTTATTGGTAAACTACCAGCAAAACGAGAACAAATTCCGTTCTGGTTAGCACAAAAAATTACTCAAATAGAGGCAGTATTTCCTGATAGTACGCCTCATGAGAAACACAGGATTCTGACAATCTGTTTACCTATGGGGATTGCACCACACGTAGAGGATTGTGACACTTGGGGCACAGTCTTTGCTTCAATCTACACTAAAACACATGGTGTTCCGTCCATGGCAGTAATACCAGAAGTTTTAAGACAGATTCAAAATGAATACGGTCCAGAACCGGCTTTAAATCTAGGTATGAAATTACTGAAAAATTTCAAACAGGTCTCGGCTATACTATTAGCCAACATTAAAGGTGAAGCAGCATCAGTGGCAATCCGCCAGAAACTAAAAGAAACAGATATTACTGAGCAACCATATGAGCTTGCCAGAATTATTGAAAAATCCTACGAAGAACTAGGTAGAGATAGTTTGGGTGGGGAACCACTAAAACCTTAACTAACAGAAAATCCTGAAAAAACTTTTATTAAAAATATTCTCACTACTCCTAAAAAGAAGTGGGAGAACACTAACCAAACGCTTCCTAGAGAGAAGCATTCCCAGTCCAGAGGAAGATCTCCCCAACGAGGAGGTAGGTCTCCCCAACGAGTGCCCTCTGAAAACAGGTACAACCTCAGAAATAGGGATACTTTAAGAAAACCTGATAGATATCAAGATAATGATACACGTTCCTCTCGTACCTTTCAGACTTCACTGCAGAAATCAGAAAGAAGAGGACGGTCAGAACAGAAAGAAGAACGCGTGAAGTCCAAAGACGAACAGCACGTTCCAAAAAATAAGAAAACTCAATTCACCAAGAAGAAGGTAGCAAGTGTAAAGATCAGACATGCCGAGGATTCTGAGGACACAACTCAAGAACGGGGAATGGTCTCAGACAATGCTAGACAGCGCAGCAAAAGTAACCATAGTTCGCAAGATCCTGAAGGATCATCTAGAGACAGTGGACTTGAATGAATGCATTTAAGTTGAAACTGCCGACACCAGGGTTAGTGTACCCCACAAGTTACATGAAGTAACACTCCGGATGGAGGGGGACAT
Source organism: Lissotriton helveticus (assembly GCF_964261635.1). Classification (NCBI taxonomy): domain Eukaryota; kingdom Metazoa; phylum Chordata; class Amphibia; order Caudata; family Salamandridae; genus Lissotriton; species Lissotriton helveticus. The sequence goes on along the minus strand of NC_136071.1, from coordinate 639,080,723 downwards.
GACTAGAAAAATAAAAGCTCTCTTTTGGGACAAGCTTTCCAAGGGTTATGACATACTTCTAGCTGAAAGAGACTAGCCATCTGCAGTTGTTAGGGAGTGCCCACACGGCGAAGAGATAATTATGCCAGGCTTCTCAAATCACATTCCAATTCATAAAAAATATACATATGCCAGGAAATGGGCAGTAGCTCAGGCTCCAGCATTATATAAAAATCATGTAGGATGGGATGAGGATTCTCCTCACCAAAAAATCCAGTTAAAAAATCAACCTACTGCTCAGAGGCAGTATCCAGTCAAGCAAGAAGCTAAAAAACAAGTCAGGGAGATCTTAGATCAACTTGAATATCAAGGGGTGATCGAAACAGGCACCTCATCCATGAACAATATACATGTTTTCTGTCTCCAAGCCAGACAATTTATTTCGTCTAGTTTTGGATTACAGACACCTAAACTCTTGTTGCAAACCTTTTGCAGTACAAAATTCACATAGTGCAGCACTGATGCATAACATCATGCGCAAAAAATATGAAACCACATTAGACATTTTAAATGGGTTTCTCTGTCAAAACATTGCACCGGAAAGTAGGCACTTGACCACTTTCTCAATCTTGGAGACACATCGACAATTTTGACGTCTCCTCCAGGGATTCAAGAATAGTCCAAGGTTATTATCAGCCAGAGTAACAGAAATACTACAAATGTACGATGATGAGGCATTATCTTATGTCGATGACATATATCTTACAGAAGATGATTTGGACGTGCACTTGAAAAGAGTGAATACCATAATACTTGAGTTCGCTTCTGAAGGGTACAAATAACATTTTAAGAAATCACGAATTGCCCACCTCAACATCCTATTCTTAGGATACGAGTTGTCAAGTGAAGGCAAAAACCTGGCAGCAAACTTTCTTGAGAAATGCGCGCTGCTCCAACCTCCAAAGATGCTGAAAAACTTACAGTCAATTCTAATTTTCCTAAATTTTGGAAAAACTTATGTTCTAAATTACGCAGAAAGGGTTAAACCTCTCTACGAACTAATCAAACCTGATTTCAAACTAACAAATTGGACTCAGAAACATACAGAAATTTTGCGTTAGGTACAAACAGACATGTTAGCAAAAACACAATTAGATACACGCGACAATGCGCGCAATCTCGTGATCCGTATCATCCCAGGGAAATGCGGACTCACATACCTGACCTTTAATGAAGGTGAAAAGGAACCAATTGCATACAAATCGCACTTGTACACACAAGCTGAAATGAAATTCACTTCAACAGACAAAATTCTGACATCGGTTCAAACTGCAGTAGCAAAAGAGAGAGCTCTCGCGCAGGGTAAACGCATAATGATCGTTACACCATTCCAAATGCTAAAGCTTTACATCGAAGACGTTGAATACGTTTTTGACCCCTACTTGAAGACACAAGAATTCCTACAATACGAAAACGAATGTCCTCTGCCGACCGAGATTCTGTCTCTAGAACATTACGGATGTATAATCTATACAGATGGATCAGCGCAGCCCGCAGTTGGGGTAAACAAGCCTATAGTGCTGCGTGCGCGATCGTTAAAGGTCCTTGGTGCAAAGGTAAATTCAGACCTATGGTCATTAAAACTCAATCACTCTGAGACTGTACAGCTCAGCGAGCTGAACTACAAGCTTTCAAGATGGCGCTTGAAAATACCGATCGCGAATTCCCCACACTCATAGTGTGCGATTCCTATTACTGCGTCCAGTCTTACAATGAATATCTGCTGAACTGGGTTCAAAACTGTTTCAAAGACGCAAAAGGTGGCACAACAAAGCATAAAATGCTTTGGGAACAAATAGGTCTATTACAGAAAGAACTACAAAAAACTCACGTGATACATACGCTGAGTCATCAACGTTATGGCGTTCACGTTGCAGGGAATTCATTGGCTGACGAAAATAGACAGCGACATAATGCAAGCTGTCACTGCTTCAGTTAAAGACAGTGGTAAGACACTCCCGAAAGACTTTCCAATAAAGTACTCATATATAACTGATGCGAATAATGTTCCTTTTGCTCGAATCCCTGGAGTGGGGGATAGGGCAATTCCAAACATGGAACATAGGTTAGGACTGATCTTAGCAGCACATGAAGGACTGGCATCTGCACACGCAGGCATTTCCGCCACAGTATCATTATTAAAACAGAGATATTGGTGGCCGCACATGAGGAAACAAACTAGAAACTATGTTCTAGAATGTGAAATGTGCCAGAAAATAAAAGTGTAAACAGTGAAACGTCCTGCACAGACGCCCCTCCTGATTTCAGATAAACCGCTAGTGTGTGTTTATCTGGACCACTGTGGTCCCTTACAAAGGGATGGTAACTATAAATATATCATGGTCGCAGTGGATATTCTAGTCCCTTCCATCCTGAGGGTAATGCGGTAGTGGAAAGAAAAAACTGTGACATAAACCAATTCATAACAGCTAAGGTATTAGGTTCGGGTGATGGGTGGGTCATACATCTAATAAGTGTCCAATGTAGTCTTAACAATCTGCCAAGAAATTCTCTGGGTGAAGTCACTCCGTATGAACTAATGTTTGGTACTAGAATGATAATCGAAGACCTCGATTGTCAGACTTCAGTGGTGGAACAAAAACCCTTTGGTGTCAAAGATCGTTTGACTGTTTTACAGGAATTAAATGAAACAAGAAGAAGTCTGAGTAATACAATACAGAAGCAAACGCCCACTGAAGAAAAAACACCTGTCCCAGCAAGGCCTGTCTGGATTCCAAAGATTGGGGATCTGGTCAGGGAGAAAATCGCGGTAAAGAAGGAATTTGGGCCTTCTTACAGAAAAGTAATACCTGTCTTGGCCATCCACGGAACAAGATCAGTTTTACTACCGTCCCTTGCTGGTAAAAGGGAGAACAGAGTTGTATCCATCGACCTGGTCAAACCACAACATGTGGCCGATAATAAGTAGTAGGCCCAGTGGACTCCCGAGAAGTAGCAGACGACCAAATCTTGCTACAATCCAAGAGGTTCAAACTGAAAGACTTATCACTTTTGATAAATCTGCAGTAAGAAAAGAAGGACTATGCAACAAAGCCATGGAACTTGTACCTCTGGAAACCCAAATAACAGTTCGTCAAGACACGCCTGTCTACAATGATGTGACATCTGACTATACAAACATGGCGAAACAAGAAACAGCTCCAGTGATTTCAAGTAATCCTGATGCAATCCCAACAGTTGACAGAAATGCTTCTGGCTACTTTATCAACTTCGATAACTTTTCTGAGGATCCCAGTGTACCTGAGGATAAGCCAGCAAAGAAAAACGTCAAGGAAAAAGTAACAGAACTCCTTCATCTACTGGAAAAATATATCTGGTTTCACCATGGGTTGAATTTTGGATTGGATTAGGTATATTTTTCCTCCTGCTCTGGCTCGTACTAGTGTTAAGCTTGGGAAGGATGATTGATGGAAAATATAGTACTATGGAAACAGCAAGTAAGAAAATCAACTTGGTCCTGAAACCTTACAAATCATCTCATCGTGAAAGAAGATGCCTGTCAGCAGTGAACATCACAGCCATTCCTATCCCTGGGGGTATAGCATGGGACAGAAATGATTATGACATCTATGGTCCGGTGGAATTATTGAAGATTTCACATCAGTTTAAGGTTTCTTTGAGTGACTTTGTCGCACCCAGTAAATTTTCTGATGATTGGGACTTTGAGACTGTTAACAACATGATGAAAGATTTAGAAATGTCAGCTAAATTTACAGAACATGACTACTTAGAAGGGTCATCAGATTATGAACAAATGTATTGTTTTAATCATTATGGTCACCATTATTTGCATAAATCTGCAAGCCCTAGAAATGTGTTTCATTACAATCAATGGGAACATTGTCCTACTCCGCCGAAAGGCAGCTATAAAACATTTCAAGAAAAGTTTTCATACTTCTCAGGGTTTAATGTTACCAATCCAGGAACGTTTTATTTTAAAAATCTAAATAAGACCGGAATGAAAACAATGTTGACCCATACTAAACAAATTTATTCTTCAAACTTTTATGCTCAATTGTCTGCATTAGGTTTTAACTTTTGGAAAGACAACATTGAGACGAAAACCGTCTGGGGCACTAAAGATTGGTAGGTACAAGGTATAGAAGCCTTATTTAGAGCCAGCATCATCCCAGAACAAATTATGTTTTTACATGACACTGTTCAACAGACGTCTTGTCTTGGCCTGGCTAAGATTAAAGATTTAAACAAACCGTCTATACCTAAACCCACAAATGACATTAATAGCACTTCAGATGAGGAGGTAGATGTACCCTATATCCTTAAACAGAACAAAACTAATCTAATCCTGAGTGGAAAAAATGGTTAATCTGGCAAACAGACACTAATAACTGTCAAGATAGATTCCTGAACAAGACACAAGGGTTCACGGTGAATAGGCCAGATCCAAGATATTCCCAGAGAAAACATCCAGGGATAGTAACCACTTACAGTGTAGGGAAGCTGTGCCTTGAGTGGCTTCAGAAATCTACACTTCCAGAAATTAAACGACACTTATCTTTACTTAAAGAAAGCAATGATTTGCGAGAATTCTTAATGGGGCCTCGCAAACCACGGCAAAAACGTTTCATATACGCCGGAATGTATGTGGCATACAACAAAATATGGAAAGTGACGCAAATGGAAACTGCAGAAAGAATACGAGAAATTGATCGTATTAATTTAGAAAAAAGCCTCTCTGTAGTGGACAATGGGTTAACGACTCTGTCCTCCAGAATTTATTCTTTGGACAGTATCGTGTCATCTGCCATTGACATCATGGAACAAGACTTGTTAATGTTACAACATGGCCAGTCTCAATTACGTTCTATCATGCTGCTAGGCTGGACGTTGCAAAATCAGCATTCAGGCTATGTGCCATGGCATCTAATCAATACCACGTCATTTTTGGTGTATTTAACCTTACAGATAAACAAATCTCTTTGGCACAAAGAGGAGCAGACTATACGGTGCTGAGCATTGAAAAACTCAAAAGATTACAATTAACAGTTTCTGAGAAACCTGTCATTGAATGGATAATTCATGGCACCATTACGATACCAGTGACGTCTTTCCTATTTCAGTATTGTCTGGAGCATATACCAGTGGGCCTGTATGAAAGGTTGGGTAAAGAATACATTAAGTCAACCTGGGTTTTACCATACACACACAAATGTTGGAATGGGGCACATGAAGTATTCCTTAGTGGTAAGAATTGTAAAAACTCACTGAGTGGTACACGTTTGTGCCAGGGTATTAATTTGCACGGAGCCTGCGACGGTTCTGCAAATAACCTCTCTTGCCACCTGCACGATTCACCCTCCACAGCGATAGTACCGATTTTCAGGCAGCTATCCAATGGCAGCTACGTTATGCTCAATGATCACAGCTGTTGTGGTATGTTGCCAGGAAAAAGTTATCTCGTAACTGTGTCGTCCACGGTCACTTTTTGTATGGAAGTATTGTATCCAAAAAGTGAGACAGGAAGGGAGACGGCTTTATGGCCTTCACTGAATATCTCTTCTATACGAATTGATACTTTAACCGCATGCGTGCGGGCGGAATTCCGCCCGTACGCTGAGTTTTTTAAAATCGCATGTTCCGTGACGAGCTGGGCTCGTCATGAGCGTGCGAGGAGGCTACCTCATGAGGAGCCCAGCTCGTCATCAGCGTCGAAGGGGTTAAGCAGAATGAAAGCCATTCTTTTACAAAAAAATGTGCCACGGACCTCGTCTAGAGAAACGTATGATCTGCAAGTAGCAAGGTCTTCTGCAGAGATACATGCATTATTATCAACAAATTGCCCCGTACATTTTGCAGAAATGTTAGGTCAAATCTTAAACATGTCTGATACCAGCGGCATCGCACATGTATTTAAGACAATTTTTTCGGGACTGTTAACACCATTTGAAGCAGTCCTCAGCATTTTTCCAAATTTCATGCACTCTGTGTTCGGCGGCCTGCCTCTCATCTTGGGACTAGTAGCAGGAATTATATTTTTATTCCTTCTGCTCCGATATGGCAAGTCCGGTCACCAGCAACACCGAAACTACCATGGAACAATGCCTCCTTGCCATGAGGTATCGTGAGAGAATTTCACAGATTCTTGGCTTGGCTCGTTTAACCCCTTCGATGCGGATGACAAAGCCAGCTCGTCATGGGCGTTACCTGCTCTACGCGGATGACGAGCTGGCTTTGTCACAAACCGCGCATTTTTCAAATTCCAGCGCTCAGCGGGAAAACGCGGTAGCGCGGTAGCGGTTAAGAGATCTGAACACAACCTGGTTTCTATCGTTCAGACCAATCTGGCAGGATTGTATCTTACCTGTTCTTCGATGCCTGCTTTGCGGACAGGAATGCGTGTTGGACATTTGTCTTACACTTCCATCAGTACTGCCATCGGATGTTGACACTTTGCTAGGTCCAGTAACGGCTCATGCATCGTGTTGCCCCCAACGGCTGCCTATTCTGATGACGGCATTCATTGAGGTCTCACCGGCAAGTCTAACTGAGGGTGAGATAAAAGAAACTACAGGCATACAGGTACCATCTACTACGGACATTCCTAATGCATCAAATGCTGATGGCAATGATCCACACTTTTGCACTTTTGATCTGCTAACTGAAGTGGTTCCACTTTCACCTACAATGGTGAATAGTTTCTTTGCCAGCCTAGATGATCTGATGTTTTCTCCTGACACTCTTGAGAATAACTTTTGATTATTTCACACAGCGTTCTCTGAACTCTGAAATTCGGCCTTCATTTTTCAAAACAATCTACTAATTTGAACTTTTTCCAAAATAGAACTTTTGGCACAGAGTAATCTGCTTAAAGTAGAACTATTCTTAGAGAACAAGATTTCATGTTTGAACTTCCTAAATGACAATATTTGGCTTCAACCTCTAAAACAAACACAGTTAAAAACTTATGCTATGGGACAGATTTCAGGTACTAATTGATGAATGTACTTTCGTTTTATTTAATGAGAGAATATATGCTCATGGTTTATGCTTGATTTCATATGACGCCTATAACTTTTGCATACAGTATATACTCATTTCATGTGAACAAGCCTATTCAAATGCATTTTTGTATTTTGGGATGGGATTGTGAACACTTTGCCTTAGATATGTTCAGTGCTTAGGTATTATTGAACTTTATAATACTGGAATGGGTGTTATGCAGGAATCTAGGACCCTAGTGTAATTTTCCCGATTCATGCCCATATATAGGTATAATTCACCCAATCCTTATATAGGCATAGGAATCATTACCTTATTTCGTCTTAGCCTATGCAGCCCAAATACGGCATGGCTACTTCCACTAAACTCCGAGAATCCACAACGATTTCTTGGAAAAACCCGCCTTCAGCAGTCAGGGACTTCCCCCTGCTTGAATATTAATTTATCCAAGAACTCCTGGAGTTTTCAAGGAACTGAGGCACTAGTGACGATATTATGTCCAATCTTAAGTCAAACTCAGCACCTTCAAAGTATAAATATGCCTACATTTGCCCAGTCAAACACACAGTGGTTTGGAGCAGACTAACTACTTGCCCGACGCCCTGCTGCTGCAAGTGCTGAAGGAAGCCGACCCTCCAACTGACGCACTGAGAAGACGCTGTCCTTTCTCTTGCCGAGAAATCCAGCTCCGGTGTTTCTAGGCTGCACTTGCGGGTTGCTGGGAGATCGAGTCCTGAGAGAGAGATACAAGACCTCTATCATTCTAAAACCAAGGTACGGAGCTGATTAGACCCTTAGAGAATTCTTGAAACAGATTCTTGGCAGAAATTTACTAGACTTAAGCTACACCAAACTTACTCCTCCCTCGTACTAGACTAAGGTTAGGTACACCAGGGTAGGCGTATTTTAGAAGCACCAGTTGAGTACTTTTAGCCACTATTTTATCACTGTATGTATTATGTATGGCTTAGAAACCACATCATGCTTTTACAATACTATTTTATAATACTATTCGTATTATATGCATTGTACTTCTTAAACAGCATTTCAATTGTAGTAGTGCATTTCTTATGCTTAAGAAATAAGACTGTTCAATAAATACTTTTATTGAAAACGCCCGTCTCTCTATTTCTGAGCAACTCTGGTGAAACGAAGCATGCACATCTGACTGAGTGAAATAGCTGTCTATTGTTTACGCGACTCTAGAGATACGTTTCATTATGGGGAAACAAAGTTGTCATGTTATATGGTTGTCAGAGACTAATCCCTTCTTGTACTTTGGAGAAACTTTCTAGTGACCTCTGAGCTAGCTGGCACTCTCAATTAAGTCTAATATATTCAGCAGAGACCTAATCGACTTAAGTCCTATGTCTAAGCTGCAGGATATATTATTGCAATGCGCAGAGCCTATTGGGAATATAGGAACTACACTACAATACAATGCAGTGCTTTTGCAAATGATGTGAAAATGTTGTACGATGAAATTGATCAAGAAGCTAAAATTGCAGCTGAGATTGCTAGAGACAGTTCTCAAGACAGTCAAAGTTCTCCTGCGCTGAGTCAAGATCCACTAGGACAACCAATTGTTGAAAATGAAGCAGCAATCGCCATGAATGAGGTGGAAACAATCAATCAATCAATCAATCAAGGACATTTATAGAGCGCACTACTTACCCGGAGGGTCTCAAGGCGCTAGGGGGGGGGGGGTGCTGCTACTGCTCGAACAGCCAGGTCTTGAGCTTCTTCCTGAAGGAGAGGTGGTCTTGGGTCAGGCGCAGGTCGGGAGGGAGGGAGTTCCAGGTCTTGGCGGCCAGGTGGGAGAAGGACCTTCCTCCTGTTGTCGTTCTTCGGATGCGGGGGACGGCGGCGAGGGCGTGACTGGCTGATCGGAGGTGGCGTTTGGGAGCGTAGAAGTTGATGCGGTTGTTGAGGTAGCTCGGGCCTAGATCGTGTAGGGCTTTGTGTGCGTGGGTGAGGAGACGGAAGGTGATTCTCTTGTTGACGGGGAGCCAGTGCAGGTCTCTCAGATGTCCGGAGATGTGGCTGCGTCGGGGGATGTCGAGGATGAGTCTGGCTGAGGCGTTCTGGATCCGCTGGAGTCTCTTCTGGAGCTTGGCGGTGGTTCCGGCGTAGAGGGCGTTGCCGTAGTCCAGTCGGCTGGTGACGAGGGCCTGGGTGACCGTCTTCCTGGTCTCGGTGGGGATCCACCGGAAGATCTTCCGTAGCATGCGCAGGATGTTGAAGCATGACGAGGAGACGGCGTTGACTTGTCTGGTCATGGAGAGGGAGGAGTCCAGGATGAAGCCCAGGTTGCGTGCGTGGTCTGTCGGTTTGGGTGCGGTGCCCAGGGCGGGGGGCCACCAGGAGTCGTCCCAGGCGGAGGGCGAGGAGCCCAGGATGAGGACTTCCGTCTTGTCTGAGTTCAGTTTCAGGCGGCTGGTCGTCATCCACTCAGCAACAGCAATGCATCAAGCTCAAGAAGATGTAACAAACTTATTAAAGTTGGAAGAATAGCTAAATGTTGAGCAAAAACAAATATATGAGCAAGTGAGACAACAGATTGACCATGGATTACTTCATGAAAAGAAAGAGTGCTCATGCACGGCATTTCAACCTATCCGAATGTACGTAAGTGGGCAAGCTGGAACAGGAAAAAGTTTTTAATTAAAGTAATTACAAGTTATCTACAGAAAACAACTGAGTCCCTCTTGAGAAAGACACATCACTGTTACCTGCTGCCTGTAAAGACCATCTTGGCTCAGCGTTGTCACTGCGGGGAACAGAGCCGTCCTCCCGCTGTCTCGTCTGCAATTACAACTGCCCGGTGAGGCCGCCGAGCGGAGCGCGGCCCGGGGACTACATCGCCCATCATCCTTAGCGGCCCCAGCCATCGTAGTGCCGCGCCAGGAGGCGCATAAAGTAGGTGGAAGCCCCTGTTGAGCGGGGCTCTTGAGAAAGACACATCGCTGTTACCTGCTGCCTGTAAAGACCATCTTGGCTCAGCGTTGTCACTGCGGGGAACAGAGCCGTCCTCCCGCTGCCTCGCCTACAATTACAACTGCCCGGTGAGGCCGCCGAGCGGAGCGCAGCCCGGGGGCTACATCCCCCATCATCCTTAGCGGCCCCAGCCATCGTAGTGCCGCACCAGGAGGCGCATAAAGTAGGTGGAAGCCCCGTCTCGCGGGACACCGGGCGAAGCCCGGGCCAAGGGCGGGCCCGTTTAAGCCCGTTAAAGACCGGGTAAGACTGGACTGGGCCATCCCTCTTATATTTGAACTTAAAGTTTTGCCCGCTTTTATGGACTAATCCTATCTATTATTGTTTATTACATCTTGCTAAGTCCTCGCATGTTGTAAACTACCTATCTAAGCGTCAGCAATTGTCAGCTATCATGACGACGAGAGGTATGAGGAGCAAAGCTGCTCAGGGTGCAGCACAGGTGATTGGCCCAATAGACCAGTATATTAATAGAGCCAACGACACCATAGACCAAGGCATACTCCTGTTAGAGCGCAGGGTCTCACTAGACCTGGCAGCAGCTAAGCGATCTTCACTGGGATCATTAGTGTCAGTAAGGACACCTATTAACACGCGGTCAAATAATCCCTTAGTTGAAACACTTGTTGAAATCCACACTGTTCCAAATATGGTCGACTTGTCGGCCTCTTTGGCCCTAACGGATTCACAATTGAGCCAGCCGCTGGACAAAACCCCAGAACTTTTTGCTTCCCCGAGGCGGGTAAGCCCTGTCTTGGAACCCTCAAGAGGGAAAAGGGAGGGTGCTATACCCAAGAAAAAGAGGCCAGTAAAAACAAAAGTAAATGGGAAAGATCATACTGCATTGATCGATTTACCCTGCATACAGGCTCAGGGTCAGGATTCATTAAGGCAGTATGATTTACAAACTAACCATATAGATATTGTAACACCCCCCTTAGACATAGAAAACTCCATCGATACTGGCAGCCCGGAGGGTGGGTGCAAAATCTGTGGTTTAAACAACCAACTTCTAACTAGATTAAGTGAACTCATAAAAACCTATATACAGCCCATAGTAACGACCCTTTCAAATCTAGAAAAGAAACTGTCCGATTTGCAGGCACCCGCAAACGTTCCAAAGGCACGCGCAAATGTTCCTAAGGGGGTAGGGGTGGGTACAACAGGGGCCCAAAATTTGAATAAGAACATTCACCCGGTAGGCACTTTAAAAACCAAAGCCACCGTCCCGGCCACTAATGTAAAAACGAAGCCCGCCCCAGCAGAAGTGAAAAAAGCTCCTGCGGCGCTAAAAACCCCGTTATACAAGACTCACAGAAGGCTGTTCAAGCTAAACCGGTAGGGGTACAACTTGCCAATGATAGGAACAGGGGGAGAACTGGGTTTCCAGTGCATCTACCCCCGGAATGTAGCTCTTTTGCTGTGATAATGACAGGGGTCCCAGAGTTGAGTCCCAACACGGCGGAACCTAGTTGGTCTCTTAAAAATAAGGTACAGCATTGGCTCAATATAAACAGACCACTGCCCCCGCACTATGTGAGCAGAATTTCAATGGTCCGTAGGGTCCCCTGGATAGGTAAGGAGTTGAAAAATATTCTGGGGGATTGTGTTATAGTCAACTTAGATGACCCACGCACAGTTGACCATATTTGTTCATGGGCCCCGATCATTAAGAACGACGGAATAGACACTAAAAGACTTTCCTTTTTCTACTCCCCAGTAAATTGCCACAACGGAGGTCAAGGTGGGGACTGGACCCAAGTAGGGAACTGGGACAGAAGAAGGGATTGGGCAGACTGGCCAGTTAACGGAGGTCAAGGTGGGGTCTGGACCCAAGTAGGGAAATGGGACAGGAGAAGGGAGTGGGTAGACTGGTCAGGTAACAGAGATAGAGGTACGCCACTCAACATAGGTTGGAGAGGCGCACCAGTTACCAACAGGTTTGACTGCCTAGAATTGGTCGACTGACCACCACTGAGTACCAGACTAAGCAGGCAGGGCCTTTTACACCTTTCATATCCTGGTCGGAAAAACGGGTGGGCTCACTCCACAGTTCCAATAAATACAGAATCAACTATCAGGAACATACCCCCAGAAACATCGCCAAAGTTTGGCCCAATAGGCATTAGCACTGATTATTTAGGGTCTGTAACCATTGAAACTGAGCCACCAGTAGACATGGGGGTGGTAGAAAACTTTAGGCCATTAGACGTAGTGCCAATTGAGGAGATTACCCACATTCAAACCACTTTTGACAACTTAGATGATATATCACAAGGCTTACTGCTAACAGACACGTATCCACAGGTGGATAGTATGGTCCACCTCGAAACTAATGATATGCCAAACCCCTATTTAACCTTCTCTGTTCTATATTGGAATGTAGCAGGTCTCCGCACAAAAACTAATCTTCCGACATGGTTAGCTACAGTTAGAGCACACCAGATATTATGCTTACAGGAGACATGGTCCACTGTGCCTATACATTTATTAGGCTTTAAAACCTATTACGTACCTGCTAGTCCTAGTGCATCAGGCAGACCCAAGGGTGGACTTGCACTTTATGTAACAAATAATCGCCCATCGATGGAAGCAAATATCTTGAAGTGTAATGTGAACTATCAAATTTTAAGGGTTACATTTTAAAAATGTGTGACGTTCTTTTTTGTTAACTTTTACAACAATCTCTCTCAGGCAGACTGTGTAAATACTCTAACTGAAATAACATCCTTTTTGAACGAACAGCGGATCAAGCTCATTACCAAAGCATCCTATTTGATATGGGGAGGGGATTTTAACATGCCATTATGTACTAATTGTAAGAACGGTAATTGTGGTCTTACGGATGTAAATGGTTCTCCACTAACACACTATCACCACACAAAGGAAGGTAACTGCCTGAATGAGTGTTTATTTTCTTTAGAAATGGATTTTGCAAATGACTTAGTTGAACCCCCTGTTGATTTTCTGCCAACGTTTCACGGGAAGGGTCTGTCAAGTGTAATTGACTACATACTATGTTCTCAAAATATTAAGGGCCAATTGACTAATTTTATCACAGGTTCTGATACCAGCAGTGATCATTTTCCTAACAGTGTTTCACTAATACTTCGAAATGTTCTCTTTGAACCTGACAGGCTGAGTTTATTGACCCAACAATCATTGACCATGGACAAAGTAAATGGGTTTTCAGTAAAATGGGCTAAAATCAACCCAGCAGCAATTTCTAGTAAAGTTGTAAGCAGAGCCCTTCCTTGGTTGAACACTTGTCTAGCACTAGACTCCTCTCCAAAGTTGATCATCGACAGTTTTCTGGAAATTGTCAGAATAATACGGGAAGAGCTGACTAGCAATCAAAAGTCCAAGAAATCAAAAACTAACGGCTGGTTTAATTCAGATTGTCGCAAAGCCCTAAGTAACTTAAAAACAGCCCTGCATAAACCTATTAGAGACCAAGATGAAATTAAATCACTCAGAAAGGGCTATAACTTAGCTCAATACAATCGCAGGAAAGAAATTAAGAAAAAACTGTGGGCCCAACTCCACGAGAGTTGTCTAACAAAAGACAGCTCCCTGTTTTGGCGCACGGTTAAATCACCCTTTTTGGTTGATACCACCACTTCTCGCCATCTTGTGGTGGTGTCGGCTGAAGTGTGGGTAGCACACTTTTCCAAAATATTTGGTGATTCATCTACACAGACTATCACCGAAGGTAGGGAGGATGGAAGTTTAAGTCAGACTTATCCAATAGATCTTGCGTTTAGCCATAAAGAAGTCATCAATGCATTATCTTCTTCTAAGACTGGCAAGGCACCAGGCCCGGACGGGGTACCCCTGGACATCTTTGCATACTGTCTAGACCTTTGGACACCTCTTATCACTCAGGTTATGTCCACTGTTACAAATATAGGTCTAATAGACTCCTGGTCCACCTCAATTCTCCTTCCTATCTTCAAGAAAGGCGAGCGTAACAACCCAGCCTGCTACAGACCGATCTCCCTCCTGGATTCCTTGGGTAAAGTTGCGGGTCGGTTAATCCTGGAGCGTCTCCAGGATTGGGCAACCACGAATAACATCATCACCGACCTGCAATACGGCTTCCAGGAGGGCCTTGGCACCGTGGAGCAGGCTTTAAATTTAGCCCTCTTGATTGGCAAGTATGTAGGAGTTAAAGTGGCTAATTTATATCTAGTTTACGTCGACATTAGCGCAGCTTTCGATTGTGTCATCCATTCAAAGCTGTGGTCTATACTCGGCGAGCTAGGGGTCGACCCCCCCTCTCATCAATTTTCTCCACGAACTCTATTCTAACGCCTCAGCTTGCGTCAGATATGGAGTGAATGGAGAATTATCACCATCTTTCGCCATCAATAGGGGGGTTAGACAGGGCTGTGTCCTGGCTCCCTTCCTATTCAATCTGTATACAAATGGCCTAGAAGTGGCCATGCTTGAAGGGAGTCAGGACCTTCCAACTATTAACCATCGCCCTATCCCTGCATTATTATATGCAGATGATTCTGTTATATTAGCAAGAACACTCAACCAACTCCAACTACAACTAAATAAGTACTGCAAATTTATGTCATCCCTAGGTTTAGGAGTAAATAAAAACAAAACTTTTGTAATGCATATTGGGCCTAGGGCGAAGAAAACCAAACCAATAGTTATTGATAATGTCAGGTTGGAACGAACCAGGGAGTATCCATACTTAGGAATCCTAGTGGATGATAAATTAAGCTGGAAGCAGGGTTTAGTTAGTAAAAAATTGATCTTTCAGAGAGCAACTTCAGTCCTAGTTTCCTTTTCAATGAAATTGGGTAAGCCTGCCGCAGCGGAATTACTAAAAATCTATTACGCTAAATGTCATAGCGTAGCGACCTACGGTGCAGGGGTCTGGGGGTACGTACCAGTTGAAGCCCTTCAAACAGTTGAGAATGGGTTTATAAAATATCTGCTGGCTGTACCTCAAAGTGCCCCTACATACGGTTGCCACATTAAGCTGGGAATCGACTATCTGACCGATAACATCAGGGTTCAGCCGATCCTTTTGTGGCACCGTGTTTGGACCAAAAAGCAGTGCCACCTAACCCGCTCACTCTTAACAGACTGCCTGGCCCTAGCTAATTGGTACAATATTCCGTGGCTCCAGTATGTAAAAAATTTCCTAGGCGACCTTGATCGTATTGTATATTTCTGGGATCCACCTACATTGATGGACATTTCTAGGAAAGATTTGAGAAAACTTTGCCTCTCTCATCTCAGGGAACTACGATTGACACAGGAATTAAGCAAACCTTCAAACGCTCATATTTTAACACTTCAGACTACTTTGGGGATCCAGCCATATTTAACTTTCTATTTAAGTACCTACGACAAATATTTATTGACTAGGTTTAGATTTAATACATTTTACCACCTAGTCACATATCCAAAGCAGCAAGACTGGTCACACAATTTAATGAAATGTCCCTGTGATGGGATCTCGGTCCAGTCAACAATTCATATAATGCTGTTTTGTAGTTATTATACGACCCCACGTAAGCGCTGGATTTTGCCTGTATTGCGCACAATGGGTTTGAGAAAGTGTCGGCCCGCTTACTTGGCACTACAGTCCTTGGACTCTGTATATAATGCAAAATGTGTAGCTGGCTTCCTAAAACTATGTCTAAATATCAGGCACAGTCTTTGTGTGGCTTAGCTACTTGTGTTAAAGTTATACTCTTATTGTTTAGTGCTGTTTTTGGACCTTGAATACAACGTCAATTCTGTAATGAGTATATTAGAATCACGCTTAAAATTTGTTGCAGAAAAATCCGAGGCCCAGCTTATTGTTCTAAATGTACGTTATTGTTAAATGAAGTTCTTTTATAATCTTTTTAAAAAATGTATTTAATGAATTGTGCTTTTATTTAATTAAGATGTATTTAGAAATGTAGTCTTTTAACCAGTGTATGTACTTTTTATGGTTATGCAAAATTGTAACCAACTAAAAGTTTTTTATGACTGACTATGAGTCGCATTTGTTTTGTGTTGTCACTGCTCCAACAGGGTTGGCAGCACACAACATCAAAGGAATTACATTACATTGTTTACTAATGCTACCAGTAGAGCATGAAAACAAATTGGAATACCACAAGCTATCTGGAGAAGCTTGTTGTGAAGTTTCAAGAGTTTTGAAGAAAATGAAACTTCTTATTATTGATGAGGTAAGCATGGTATCAAGCTTAATGCTTGCCTTTGTGCATTTAAGAATGCAGCAAATTCTTAAAACAGAGTATGACGTGTTATTTGGAGGAAAACACGTCATAGTTTTTGGAGATCTACTGCAACTGACTCCTGTAAAAGGACAACCTGTATTTAAAACACTTGCGCATGAAAACACCAGAAAGTCTCTGGGTAGTGTTGGAAACGTGAATATTTGGTCATATTTTGAATACAAAGAACTCATTACAAATATGCGACAGGCAAATGATGTTGATTATGGAACTATTCTCCAAGATATAAGAATTGGAGTACTGACTGAACATGGCAAACAAGCTTTGCAGAGTCGATTACTTTCCAATTTGTTTCCAAATGAAGATATAGTTCCTGAGAAAATATATGTGGAAATTGCAGAAAACAAATCTGTAATCTGCTTAATGCCAACACTGCGTGAGTGTTCTATATTCAATTAACAACTTTTGAAACTGGAAAATGAAGAAATAATAAAAATGGAATCCATTGATAAAACAGAGCATGAAGAAATCACTATTATTTTGACCGAAAAATTGAAGACAAAATTGGATTCTTTAGAAAAATCAATATCTAAAACTGCTGGTTTAGAAAAGAATCTATTTGCATGTAAAAACTGTCGGATAATTTTAAGGCGTAATTTGGATGTAGAAAAAGGTTTAGTTAATGGAGCAATGGGCAAAGTTGTGGAATTTGTTAATTATCAAAATAAAGATGGTATTGAATTCTTAAAAATAAAATTTGATCAGATTGAAGAAGTGAAACAAATTGGTCGTTGTTCCGTTCGTTTTTTGCTTGTTAAAGATTTATATGTCCATAGAAAACAGTTTCCAGTTTCTCTGGCATATGCAGTGACTATTCATAAATCTCAAGGTTTAAGTGTTGACAGTGCTTTGGTGAACATTGGAAATACTGTGTTTAAAGAGGGTATGGCATATGTTGCTTTGTCCCCTGTCAGAACTTTATCTGGTTTGTTTTTGACTGATTTTGATGATACAAAGGTTACTGCAGATGCCAACTATGTCAAAGAGTATAATAGGTTAAGAAGAACATATGCTCCTAATTTAGGTCAATATCCTGTATTTGAAAAGTGTGTGTTTGGTCAAAAAAGAAGGTTCGAGAATATCTGTACTGAAGGTGTAGAGAAGGGGAAAACAAAGATAATGTAATTGCAAGCAAAAAGAAAAAGGACACTGTTGAAGAGATTGTTGGTTATCAGTTTGAAAATAGTTCTGGTGTCAACTGCTATGCTAATGTAGTGGTCAATGTTGGTTTTTTTCTTGAAGGTTTGCAACACCAAATTATGGAGAATCGGGAAAAAAGATTTTGTTCCTTGTTGCATTCTGTTCATGAAAAATTGAGAACAGATAAAAGTAAAATACAAAGCGTTTCTGATGTTCGTAATCTTTTGGATTGGTTCCACACAACTTACACAAAATATCCAACAAGATGCTCAGGAATTTTTAATGTATATGCTTACTGTTTTGGAAAATGAAGGTGTAGACATAGAGAGTATTTTTGGCCTTTGTTATAAATGGGATCATTATTGTGAGAATTGTATGTATACATGTAGCAATAATGTAGACACAGAGAGATTTTTATATTTGACATTACCGGACTGTCTTTCAATAAATTAGTTAAAGCTGCAAATCAAAACATGGAGGGTAGCCAATGCAAATCCGAAATGTTATCAACATTATTTAGTCAAAGATATGGACAATATATAATTTTAATGATGCAACGTTGTACAGCTGACGGAAGAAAATTGGACACTTTAATAAAACTTTTTGTAGCTACACAACTATCAATATCAGGAAGGACTTTTGTAGCAGTAGCAATTGTTTTCCATTATGGTCCTTCAACAACATCTGGACATTACAAAAGTGAGAAAGGCCGGAGCCTTTGTAATGATGCTGAGTTGGTTTTCAAACAACTTTTGCCTTCTGAATTACCAAATTCCTACCTAATATTTTTAAAGCCAAAGTTTTAGGAAGATAATTCAGCCTCTGAGGAATTTATTATTATGATTTAATAGGATTACCATTGGATAATTTACATAAAAATGCCTGCAAAAATACAATTTGGCCTCAAGGAAAGGAATTTCTTTGAATTATTGACTTTTTGTTGCACATTGTCTCGGTGTAAAATGTTAAATGACATTATTTATAGTGTTTATAAATGTAAGTTACTACATTTTTTTAGCAGTAATCATCTTATATATATGTGTGATTTGGATTGTCTAGTATTTTACTATAGATGGATTATTGTTTTTTTTAAACAATCTAATTATTTGGGGGGTTTTTGCCCGCTGTTATGTGATGAGTACAATTGAAATCACTATTTCTAGTGAAATTCAATATATTCTGAGAACAGCAAAAACAGCAAAGAAATTACTTTGTAAAATTTTAAAATTATGATGTGCTACTAAAAATGTATTATTACATGTTATAACAATTTTTTCTTTTCTTTTACAGATCCTAATTTTAAGATATCAATTTTACCACCATTTAGATTATAAAAAACAAGTGAATAAAATGTGTAATTTTTTTTACGTGTATTACTGTTGAGGTAAGTTTTAGTAAGTCTTAAAATGCACAATGGACTGTGTTTCCACACAGTTGAAGAAAGGGAAGATGGATGGACTAGATTTGTGCCACATAATTCCAATGCAGACAAGTATGAAATAGGGGACAGCTTAAGAACACCTGTCTGCAAGATACATGGTATAGTACAGAATAGACTGATATGGTTGTTTTGCAGGTGTTGGTAATTTCGGAAATGAAACTCTTTAACTTAAACCACATCACTGAGTGTTTTTGCACATGTCATATTAGGCCGCATCCCTTCCATTCAGTAATATATAAATATGTCCTATCAGTTCCCTAAAACGTAAGTAGTTGTAAATGTATCTTGTTCTCTGTTATCAGTACAGGAATTTACTCCTATATTAACAATTGGCCTAGCCATTAACTCTCTTTCTTATTTACAAGGTGAGGAAAAGGCATTCTGTATACCTTTTCTTTTCCATGTAAATATAATCTCAATATACACAGCACTTTGCGTTGAAAAGGTGTTCTCTAGGTTTTGCTGTGCGTGTTTGCACAGAAGACTCATAAAACAAGGCACATCTCTAGATTTATCAGAAATCATGAATCTGGACATGTTTGTGAATGCTGCACCATCCTCCTATTGGTGTAGCAAAGCACAATGCGGATTCTTTTTTCACTTTTCCTCATTTTTTCAATTTTAATATATGCTACAATGCACAGCAAATATTGAAGAAGAAAAAATCCTTTACTGATTGTTTTTGTGCAGGAAGGTGTCCCTTCCTGCACAAAAACAATCTCCGCATGACACTGACATCCTTGCACTCTGGTGCAAGGGTGCCTGTGTCACCACATGGCTGCAGTTTAAGCAGCTGTGCAAAGTGAAGCACAGACCTGCAACATATTTATATACATATGCTGCATCCCTGTGCTTCGGAAGTACCACAGCATGCTGTAGTTAAGCAGTTTACAGTGTCATGCTGCAGCACTTCCTTATAATTTTGCACTTATGCATTCACCACACATCACAAATGTATTTTTACAGTCAATTATGCACTACTCTCTTTAACTCTCTTTCTTAATTACAAGGTGAGGAAAAGGCATTCTGTATACCTTTTCTTTTCCATGTAAATATAATCTCAATATACACAGCACTTTGCGTTGAAAAGGTGTTCTCTAAGTTTTGCTGTGCGTGTTTGCACAGAAGACTCATAAAACAAGACACATCTCTAGATTTATCAGAAATCATAAATCTGGACATGTTTGTGAATGCTGCACCATCCTCCTATTAGTGTAGCAAAGCACAATGGGGATTCTTTTTTCACTTTTCCCCATTTTTTCACTTTTAATATATGCTACAATGCACAGCAAATATTGAAGAAGAAAAAAGCCATTACTGATTGTTTTTGTGCAGGAAGGTGTCCCTTCCTGCACAAAAACAATCTCCGCATGACACTGACATCCTTGCACTCTGGTGCAAGGGTGTCTGTTTCACCACATGGCTGTAGTTTAAGCAGCTGCACAAAGTGAAGCACAGACCTGCAACATATTTATATACATATGTTGCATCCCTGTGCTTCGGAAGTACCACAGCATGCTGTAGTGAAGCAGTTTACAGTGTCATGCTGCAGCACTTCCTTATAATTTTGCACTTATGCATTCACCACACATCACAAATGTATTTTTACAGTCAATTATGCACTACACATACATTCATCTAAACTTTCACACACTAGCATACTAGTTTAGCTCTTTCTTTAACCAGACTAGTTAGTTCTGAAAATAACTTTTTTTCTTTTTGTTGTTTTGGGTTTTTTGGGGGATTTTTTGAACGATTTTGTATTTTTTTTGTTTTTTTAAAACAGGGGAAAAAATGTGAACTGGGAAAAGAGAAATAAAAACTGGAAGGAGAGGAGAAAAAAAACCTAACACTGGTGGTGGTCAACAGCTCGACACACCAGATCCACCGACTGCTCCCCATATGCAATCTGGTACTCGGGACTGCCGACGAATCAGAAGGAGTCTCCCACAATCTTCTTAACTCCTCCCTGGCAAAGTTTATTGGATGTTTGGTTTGCAAGTGTTTGCGCATACTTGCAGTTCCGCAGGAGTATTTCTTTGTGGGGTCTCCCCTTGAAAGCACAGCCTTGCAAATGTGACAGGTGACTTTGGTCATATTTACTTTCTTGAATCCAGGAGGATATGTAAAAAATTTCCAAACAATACTGCTGTATCTTTCTTTTGGAGGAGCTTCTGCAACAAATTCCTGCTCTGAAGAATGTTCTGAATCAGAGGATGCTGGTTGATTGGCAGCCATAGTTGAATCAAGTGTATATCTTCTTCAACAAGAAAGTAACAGAAGATCTTCTGAGGAGCTCTTTCCCTAGGAAAAGTTGTAAGAAGAGTCTTTGAAATGGGTGGGGTCCTTCAATAGTTTCAATAGGAAGTGTAATGAACCAATCAAATCTCTTTCTTTGAGGTCACATGGGGTGCGAGTAGGATCCGCGCACTCAGCACGCACCCTGCTCGTACCGTTCTCACACCCAGGACGACTTCACGAAATTGCATTAAAAAGTTAAACAATATTCAAATAATCGCTTGTCTTAATA
The DNA here is from genome assembly GCF_964261635.1 of Lissotriton helveticus. Taxonomy (NCBI): domain Eukaryota; kingdom Metazoa; phylum Chordata; class Amphibia; order Caudata; family Salamandridae; genus Lissotriton; species Lissotriton helveticus. The sequence goes on along the minus strand of NC_136071.1, from coordinate 639,059,320 downwards.
TTTATATTAAATATATATAGATACATTTTTTTCCAACATAAAAAAATTGCAGGAGTCGCGTACCTACCGCATCGGATATGCATAATACGTCACGTACAAACGCGCGTCCGTCACATCGCGTTATAAGTACATCTCGCGTATGCGCCAGAAGTTGCGCACAAGTCGCGTAGCAAACGCGTTGGAAAAGTCGTATCCGTCGCACACCCTACGCGGATCCTAGACACTGAGCCTAAAATGGCGGAAACGATTTGCGCTGTAGACAAGCAGGGTGCTCCTGGGGTGCGCAACTCCAAAAAAAATAATTAAAAAAATGTAAGTATATTATAAACAATATAAAATAATTAAAAAATAATATTTTTATGTAAAAACAATTTAATTAAAAAAATGTGCAATGTAATTTAAAAAAAATAACATCTAAAAATAGAAAGATTTTAAAAAATGTAATTAGAAAATATTTTAAAAAACAATAAATATATTTAAAAATTATCATTTAAAAAAAACTTTGAAATTCACTATAAAAACCATAGGTTTTGCATATGTTATAGTTAGGAATTAGTATTTAAAAAACCTTTGATACGAGTGAGATGTCTAGCTAACTGTAACACCCCTAGAACCTATGGTTTTTTCAGAGAATTTGTAAGGGTTTTTAAATGCTAATTCCTAACTATAACACCCATAAAACCTATGTTTTTTCAATGAATTTCAAAGGGTTTTTTAAATGCTAGCTCCTAACTATAACATATGCAAAACCTATGGTTTTTTAGCAAAATATATATATATTTATATATATATATATATATATATATATATATATATATATATATATATTCACTGAAAAAACCATAGGTTATAGACCATATATAGTTAGGAATTAGCATTTACAAAACCTTGAAAATTCACTGAAAAAACCATAGGTTATAGACAATATATAGTTAGGAATTAGCATTTACAAAACCTTATTTTACTCACACAAAACCATTGAAATTCGCATATATAGTTAGTTGCACTAACTATATATCGCGCACCCGCAATCCACTGCTGATCATGTCACATATTACATCATTCATGACATGGTCAGTGACATCACTGATGACATCACTGATGACATCTCAAATGACATCACTGATGACATCACTGATGACATCTCAAATGACATCACTGATGACATCTCAAATGACATCACTGATGACATCACTGATGACATCTCAAATGACATCACTGATGACATCACTGATGACATCACTGATGACATCTCAAATGACATCACTGATGACATCACTGATGACATCTCATTTGACATTACTGATCACATCACTGATGACATCATTCATGTGATAATACGATGAACCTCTTCAGACTCTAATATAACCTTAGATACACTCAGTGTAAACAGACACTCACAGACTGTCACTCATCCATGGAGTTCCTCACACACCTAGTCAGTCATGCAAAGAATCAATCACACCTCCATTTCCTCAACTATACAGTTATACACACCTTACTTATTCAAACATATACTAACACATATTTACTCTCTTATACAATCCCTGATACAAGTTCACAATGATCCATACAGCCACTCACACATTCACTGGCTCTTATGCACAGTTATTTATATATGTCAACTCTCACATGTACTGTGTTTTAGATATGTACTTACTTTGACATGTAGCACTGAGATATCCATTCACTCACTAATACACTCATGCACACAGTCAACCGCCCATACAGCTGTTTCCACGTGCACTTTTGAACCCATACATCTAGTGAATCAACTGCTCAAACATCTATGCACAGAGTCATACACCTCCCAGCCACCCACACACACACTCAGTCTCGCATACAAATACTTGGGCAACCAATCAATAACCCATATAGTTACTCATATAGCTACCGATCAACACATGCAGCAGTTTACAGAACAACAGACATAATGATGCACAAATTAAGACAGTTTAGTCACTAACCCATGCACTCAGTGAGACACATTTAATCACTCACTCATACAGTCAGTCATGCACCTACTAAATCCTTCATCCAGACACTTATACATCCACTCATTCTTCAATATGTAAGACATATTTTAACTTTACAGAAACATACAGTCACTGGATGTTGTCATCAGTGATGTCATCAGTGATGTCACTGACCATGTCATGAATGATGTAATATGTGACATGATCAGCAGTGGATTGCGGGTGCGCGATATATAGTTAGTGCAACTAACTATATATGCGAATTTCAATGGTTTTGTGTGAGTAAAATAAGGTTTTGTAAATGCTAATTCCTAACTATATATGGTCTATAACCTATGGTTTTTTCAGTGAATTTTCAAGGTTTTGTAAATGCTAATTCCTAACTATATATGGTCTATAACCTATGGTTTTTTCAGTAAATTTCAATGGTTTTTTAATAGCAAATATCAAAAGCTGTAAAATGTATTCTTCTTTTAAAGGAAAAATATATTTTATATGTATTTAATATAATTTTTTTATGTATATAAATTTTTTGAGGGAACAAATTTATCAACTATCATGGTGAAGAAGAGTGTGGGGAAAAAAACCCAAAGAGGAGGACTAAGAGGAAAGAACAATCAGTTCAAAAATACAATTGCTTTAAAGCATGAAGTGCTTTTCCACACATTTACATTTAAATAACCCATATTAGAACATACAAAATATCTACAGAGGAGACGGTGTACATTGAATTTTAGACTCTTCATTGGTACATACATGTTGGTACTTACATCACCCACACAACACAACAACCGGGACGCTGTCCCAGATATATATATTTTTTTGAACGTTAATTTCTCAAAATCCACTGGAGCACATATCTTTAGACCTAGCAAAGGCACATCGGGCAAACAGTCTCTACAATTTTGCCAAGTTTCATAGAAATCCATTCAGTCGTTCGAGCTAAAAGTGAGTCCAACCGCCCTATAGAAAATTCAATGTTAAAAACATGTTTTGGGACCCCCCTTTTTTCTCGGCCCCCGCTTGACGAACCCCCCCCCAAACTTTCAGGAGATGCTCAGAAACAAAATGTGCCATTTTCCTGAACATTTCAGCCAATTCCGTCCATCAACGCCAAAGTTATTCAACATAGAATTTTCAGAAATCCCTATTCAAAAAATTCCTAACTATATATACCTACTGGCGACCGCCAGTAGGTAATATATATATATATATATAAAATTTCTATGGCAAAATGAAACCCCTCATTTTGTTCCTTTTCAAATTAAATGTATTAAGTGTTACCACTTTATTCCAATCAAGATGACTTCAGGTGTGCCATACTTTTGTCATAAGTAAGACTGTTAGCGTTCTAGTTGTTCTTTATAACACTCTGGGACATTCTGTCATTGGGCTATAGTTGGGCTACATCTGGCTGATATTTGGGCTACATTTGTTTTTTTTTGTCTCTGGTGGCCATCTTTGGGCTACATTGGGCTACATTGGGCTACATTGGGCTACATTTGGGCTCTAACATATATATAGCCCAATGTAGCCCAATATATATTTTTCAAAGTTAATTTTCGTAAAAACCACTGGAGCATATATCTTGAAACATAGCAAAGGCACATCGGGCTACCAGTCCCTACAATTTTGCCAAGTTTTGTGGAAATCCATTCAGCCGTTCGAGCTAAAAGTGAATCCAACCGCCCTATGGAAAACTCAATGTTAAAAACACGTTTTGGGACCCCCCTTTTTTCTCGGCCCCCGCTTGACGAAACCCCCCCACACTTTCAGGGGACGCTCAGAAACAAAATGTGCCATTTTCCTGAAAATGTCAGCCAATTCCGTCCATCAACGCCAAAGTTATTCAACATAGAATTTTCAGGAATCCCTATTCAAAAAAATCCTAACTATATATACCTACTGGCGACTGCCAGAAGGTAATATATATATATATATATATATATATAACATTTCTATGGCAAAATGAAACCCCTCATTTTGTTCCTTTTCAAATTAAATGTATTAAGTGTTACCACTTTATTCCAATCAAGATGACTTCAGGTGTGCCATACTATTGTCATAAGTAAGACTGTTAGCGTTCTAGTTGTTCTTTAGAACACTCTGGGACATTCTGTCATTGGGCTATAGTTGGGCTACATCTGGCTGATATTTGGGCTACATTTGTTTTTTTTGTCTCTGGTGGCCATCTTTGGGCTACATTGGGCTACATTGGGCTACATTGGGCTACATTTGGGCTCTAACATATATATAGCCCAATGTAGCCCAATATATATTTTTCAAAGTTAATTTTCGTAAAAACCACTGGAGCATATATCTTGAGACATAGCAAAGGCACATCGGGCTACCAGTCCCTACAATGTTGCCAAGTTTTGTGGAAATCCATTAAGCCGTTCGAGCTAAAAGTGAGTCCAACCGCCCTATAGAAAACTCAATGTTAAGAACACGTTTTGGGACCCCCTTTTTTCTCGCCCCCTGCTTGACAAAACCCCGCCAAACTTTCAGGGGACGCTCAAAAACAAAATGTGCCATTTTCCTGAAAATTTCAGCCAATTCCGTCCATCAACGCAAAAGTTATTCAACATAGAATTTTCAGAAATCCCTATTCAAAAAAATCCTAACTATATATACCTAAGCATGAGCGAAAAATCCGCTCCGATCGCGGATTTTGCGGATTTTCGGTAAATCCGCGATCCGCGAACTCTCGCGAATTTACCGAAAATCCGCAATTCGCGAGCGGCGGATTCCCGGTCAAAAGTTCACGCCTTGCTGCTCTGTAACTGATTTACGATGGCGCCGGCAAGCTGCCAGCGCCATCCTAAAGTTACTTAATTAGCTTCAGCAGGAAGCTCTAATAGATAAGATAAAGCAGGGGCTCGAGCGCCTGCTTTATGTTACCAATTAGAGCTTCCTGTTGAAGCTAATTTAGTAACTATTTTAGGATGGCGCTGGCAGCTTGCCGGCGCCATCGTAAATTAGTTACAAAAAAACGGTGGTGTCTTCTTCAATAAATATGAAGGGCAGGGTTCATTCTGGCACGACGGTCCTGGCACAAAAATTACACCTCTTTGAACAAACTTTTCCGTGTTCCAAAAGAGTCAGAGCATGTCAGTTAGTTTGTTATTTGCAGGCTGAATTGAGACTATTTTTAAGCATAATTGCCCATGTGTACTAAAGTATTTTCCCCAAGCCCAACCTTTTGATGCTTGCTGCACTAAATGCCAAACAATGCTGCTGTTTTGGAAAAATACTTACATCATGTAGTCACAATTTCAAATGTGAATGGGATTAGGAACAAGAAAAATAACATACATGCAAAATGGCCCATTTTAAGAATAGGGTTTGGGGGGCAGCTGTCCTTGGGAGCTGTGCCCCGGGGGATATTGGTGGATGGGACAGCCAAAGCTACATTTGGGCTTGTCGATATAACCAGCAAGTTTCATCGTATCAGCCACCATTTTGGGAAAAGTGGCATTGTGGCCCCAGTAAAATTTGTTAGGCGCATTGAGGAGAATGATGGCAGACGATTCAGGCGGGAAGCCATGCGCCTACTGGCAGAGGCAGGACACATAGATTTCATTACATCGAGACGCATGTAGTGACATGCCCGGTGTGGCGTGCTGAGGGAGAAGCAGCAGTTTTCTCGTGCTCTGATGAGCCGCTGGCTAAGGTAAACAATAGGGGCCGTTCGAGAGCAAGGAGAGATCCCCAAGGACAGCGTGTGGCACATACGGTGTGAGAGACACTGCACGTAGGTCCTCGTTGGAATTTATAGTATCGCGGGCATACAATGAGCAATTGGAGGAGGCTGCATGGGAGACAGCCTCCTCTCATGAGATGAACAAGAAGGGAAGGTGAATTGAGGGAAGCTTTAATTCAGTGACTCATTCATCAGCCCAAAAACAATCCTGAGCGTTGTGGAGGCTGGGCAGTTGTGCCTTCTTCCCAAATATACCGTCGAAAAACAGCTGTGACGCTGGATACAGGCCTTTGCATCTTTGACCTTCACGAGCGCAACCCCCGTGCTGTTCTGTGACCAGGAGCTTCTGTTTCTACATCTGTTGCTCCGATCAGTCTCTGACCTTTTATACACACAAGAGGCATGTGCACTCGCATGGAAGCCCCGTCCGTTTGGCCCCGCCCACACACTCGAGGTGTGCACCGTGTTCCCGCACTATACATTTACCCAACGAGGTAGCACTTACTGATTATCCAGTAAAGCCCCGCCCCCAAATCCGCCAATCCGCCGATCCGCAAAATCCGCGGATTTTGCGGATCCACGATCCGTGAATCCGCAAATTCGTGAATCGTGGATCCGCAAAATCCGCCCATGCTTATATATACCTACTGGCGACTGCCAGTAGGTAATATATATATATATATATATTCACTGAAAAAACCATAGGTTATAGACCATATATAGTTAGGAATTAGCATTTACAAAACCTTGAAAATTCACTGAAAAAACCATAGGTTATAGACCATATATAGTTAGGAATTAGCATTTAAAAAACCTTTTTTTACTCACACAAAACCATTGAAATTCCATATATAGTTAGTTGTACTAACTATATATCGCGCACCCGCAATCCACTGCTGATCATGTCACATATTACATCATTCATGACATGGTCAGTGACATCACTGATGACATCACTGATGACATCTCAAATGACATCACTGATGACATCACTGATGACATCTCAAATGACATCACTGATGACATCACTGATGACATCTCATTTGACATTACTGATCACATCACTGAAGACATCATTCATGTGATAATACGATGAACCTCTTCAGATTCTAATATAACCTTAGATACACTCAGTGTAAACAGACACTCACAGACTGTCACTCATCCATGGAGTTACTCACACACCTAGTCAGTCATGCAAAGAATCAATCACACCTCCATTTCCTCAACTATACAGTTATACACACCTTACTTATTCAAACATATACTAACACATATTTACTCTCTTTTACAATGCCTGATACAAGTTCACAATGATCAATACAGCCACTCACACATTCACTGGCTCTTATGCACAGTTATTTATATATGTCAACTGTCACATGTACTGTGTTTTACATATGTACTTACTTTGACATGTAGCACTGAGATATCCATTCACTCACCAATGCACTCAGTCAACCGCCCATACAGGTGTTTCTACATGAACTTTTGAACCCATACATCTAGTGAATCAACTGCTCACACATCTATGCACAGAGTCATACACCTCCCAGCCACCCACACACACACACTCAGTCTCCCATACAAATACTTGGGCAACCAATCAATAACCCATATACTTACTCATATAGCTACTGATCAACACATGCAGCAGTTTACAGAACAACAGACATAATGATGCACAAATTAAGACAGTTTAGTCACTAACCCATGCACTCAGTGACACACATTTATTCACTCACTCATACAGTCAGTCATGCACCTACTAAATCCTTCATTCAGACACTTATACATCCACTCATTCTTCAATATGTAAGACATATTTTAACTTTACAGAAACATACAGTCACTGGATGTTGTCATCAGTGATGTCATCAGTGATGTCATTTGAGATGTCATCAGTGATGTCATCAGTGATGTCATTTGAGATGTCATCAGTGATGTCATCAGTGATGTCACTGACCATGTCATGAATGATGTAATATGTGACATGATCAGCAGTGGATTGCGGGTGCGCGATATATAGTTAGTACAACTAACTATATATGGAATTTCAATGGTTTTGTGTGAGTAAAAAAAGGTTTTTTAAATGCTAATTCCTAACTATATATGGTCTATAACCTATGGTTTTTTCAGTGAATTTTCAAGGTTTTGTAAATGCTAATTTCTAACTATATATGGTCTATAACCTATGGTTTTTTTCAGTGAATTTCATTGGTTTTTTAAAAGCTAATATCTATAGCTGTAAAATGTATTCTTCTTTAAATCAAAAAATATATTTTATATGTTTATTAATAAATTTTTTTATTATTATGTTTTGGTTCGCTCCCGGTTCGCGAACCGGGTAGCTTCCCGTTAGCTCAATTTGGTGCAGCGACTCGGTACGCGAACCGGTAAACGTTCCGTTTGCGCAACTGCCGTGTTCGAAATCAACATCGTGACGCGTCGCGGAAGCGCGACTTATCGCGTTCTCGCGTAATGCGTCTTATGACGCGCCGCGTTAGCGCACCCGGAAGTGCTCCGGTACGCGAACCGCGGCGCGAAGCACAGCTCCCCGGAAGCGATCCGGGGCGCGTCGCAAAAGCGCGACGTATCGCGTTGCCGCGTAATGCGTCTTATGACGCGCCGCGTTAGCGCACCTGGAAGTGCTCCGGAGCGCGAACCGAGGTGCGAAGCGCAGCTCCCCGGAAGCGATCCGGGGCGCGTCCCGCAGCGCGTAACATAAGCGTAACAGGTCATGTGACTTGTTAATAAAACTTTTCATTGGTTCATTTCACTTTTGGTTTCCTAATGATGTAAGGCTAGGTCATGTGACCTAAAAATAACACTTTTCATTGGTTTAGAACTATTTTTTTTCCAAAATGATGAAAGCCCCCACCTTTTTTCTCACTCTGACTTTCAACTTTGTGAAAGGAAGACCTATTTTGCTGAGTAGAAAATGGCTTCAGTAGTAGCTGCAGCTGGTGCACCCCCACCACCACCACCACCACCATCAAGGAAGAGATGACCACCTCCACAGTTCCTTCCCAACACAGAGGAGGAAGAGGATGAAGAAGAGGAAGAAGAAATACAGCCAACACAGTTTTTACGTGAGGAGCCCCGGATATCTCACCACAAAAATAGTTTTATTTGGCAGTTTTTTTCTTTTCCTCAAGGACAAAAAAAAGTGAATGCTCGCTATGTGACATGCCTCATATGCAAAGAAAATTTATCTAGAGGCACAAATAAAAAGTATAGTTTCGGCAACTATACTATGCACCGTCACATGCAGAGGTGGCATCCACTGAATTACAGCAGGGCAGAGATGCGTGACCTGCAAGACAACCCACCAACTCCTGTGGCCAGGACATCGGCACAGGTAACTCTGTCGGGGCCAGAGGCACGGGAAACAGTGCCAAACATTCAAGAAAATTTTGTCCACATGAAGATAGTGTGTATATATTGCGGTAACCTACTCTCATGTGGCAATATGAGTATTAATTTGATAAACAGAGCCTATGAAAACCACAAGTGCTCTAAACGCCCCAAAAAATAAAAAAAAATTTGCTCCTGTTGAGCCCTTTCTAATACCTGTTTTTCGTTGTTTCCCCCCCCCAAAAAACCAAAAAAAACATAAAATTGTTCAAAAAATACAAAAAAAACAAAAAATGTTCAGAAAAATAAAAAAAAATATAAAACAACAAAAACATTAAAAAAAAAGTTCTTTTCAGAACTACCTCCCCTTTATAAAAAAATTGCTAGAATGTTTAGCACTCTGGCAACCTCTATTTCTTTTGTTTCGCTTCCCGGTTCGCTCCCCGGTACGCGAACCGGGAGCGAACCAAAAAATTTTTTTTTAAAAAAAAAGAAGAGTAAGTATAAGGGAAGTAAACAGAGAGTAATGTTAAAAGAAAGACAGCTATAGGGACTAAACCAGAGATACTGTTTAATAGATTTATTTACCGAAGAAAATATGGAAGAGGATATAATTGTGAAAAACAAAATAGATAAGGAAGTGAAAGAAAAAAAAGGAGAGTAGAAGAATAACAAAGAAGAGTTTCTTAGAGAATATGAGTGAATGTTCAAAATAAGATTAAAACATGTGGAATAACAGAGATAAAAAACAGAAAGCAGAAAAGAAGAAGTAACAGAAAAAGAATAATTGAAACAGCAAAGAAATCTAAATAACATAGGGGCATATTATCAACATAGGCAATAAAAGTTTTGCAGCTTTTATCGGCAGAAATGTGTCGCTAAAGCCGCTTTTGCGGCAGGAAACTGCAGCTAAAACCGCTTTTGCAGCAGTTTTCTGCCGATAAAAACAGCAATAATTTTATTGGCTGTGTTCATAATATGCCCCTTATTGTTCTTCAACTACACAGAGAAAGCATAATGAACAAGTAGTGAAAGAGTGATCAGTCAGAGACACTAAGAGTAATAGAGACGGAGTGAGTGAACAAGAGTGAGGAACTATGAGAAGAGAGGGACTGAGAAAAGGAGTGGAAGTAGTAGAGTAAGTAAGTAATAGAGAAAGGAATGAGGGAAGTAGCAAAGGCAGGAAAGTGAGGGTTAAAGAAATGAAGCAGTGGAACTAATAGTAGTTAAATGTGATAGAAATGTAACGAAAAGAGTACAAAACATTTACCTTATAATTGTCGTTAACTTAGTCACTTGTTATTTTTATACTTTCAATCTGTGAAAGAGAGAACAAACATTTGAAAAATATTAAAACATGTATTTAAAAATTAGAAAAGACAATGTTTTCTGTCTGGATTGTTGGACATAGTTACATCTACTGGGCTCAGAGGTATGCTGATAACAGAAATTTACCTAACCTCAATTTACAAGATGTGGAAATTAAGTGGTTTGGCCACAGAGGATTAAAATGTCACCAATTGATACCATTGGTGAAAACCTTTATGCATTTGCCTAAACCTGACCTGTTAATTGTGCACTGTGGAGGAAATGACTTGGGCACTTTGACTGGGGTAGGTCTGGAAATGCTTTTAAAGGACACCTTTGAGCAATTGATGGCACTTTTTCCTCAAACTGCCTTGGTATATTCAAATATATGCCAAAGACAGAAATGGAGGTGGTCGAACCAATTTTGTCCACAAATTGAGAAATCGAGGAAGCATGTAAACAAATCTGTTTCAGCTTATATGAGAGACCATGGAATGGGCTCCATCTACAACAATAACTTACGTTACTACATGCAAGATATCTACAGAGGAGATGGAGTTCACTTCTCAGATGAAGGGAACATAATTTTCATTCTGAATTTAAAACTGTGCATTGGTACCTACTTATAAGTACCTAAATGTACCATAAACCCAAAAGCTCTTCTCAGAGCTACCCTACATCTGATCACTAACAATTATTATTTTACTCTAACTTTTTTCACTAATTTTCAACAAAGTACGCTCCCCGGAGCGCTACCCGGTACGCGAACCGGAAGCTAACCGCGCGAAATTTTTTTCAAAAATGTTTTTTTTCCGCACATATGGGCCTCCTCAGCCACCCTCAGAAAACCTAGGTCAAAATACGTCTACCGTGCCCCCTTCTACCCATTCTGAACATTATTTGCCCTCCATCTTGTATCTTAATTCGACCAAAACACAAAATGGTGGACTCCCGTAACGCTGCCGGTTCGCGTACCGGGGCGCTCACCGGGAAGCGCTCCATTAAAAAAGGTGGGAAAGTAATTTACAGAAGAAACCCTGGAGACACTTTCACCAAATATAGATTAGCTCATACTACATACCAATCCCTACCATTTTCACAAATTTGGTTGGAATTCCATTTAGCCATTTAGCCTGTAGATACCCTGAGGTAAATTACTTCACAAAACACATCTGAAGTGTTGGAATTGACAACCAATTAAAATGTTACTTTCATTTTCTACTTTTTTTACCTGACATTTGATTGGCTATGTACCTGAATATATATAAAAAAAGAGAGAGAAACACAGCCATTTTGACTACTACTTCCTGAACTACATTGCAAGATCATTTTCACTCACAACTTAAACTTGTTTTTAAAAGGTAAGATATTATTTTATAAATTTGAAAACATTTTCAGATAGTTATATACTATCCCTCTGTAAGAGTTAGACATTGAGAAAGGCTTGTTTATTATAATTATGGATTGATTTAGGTTTCTGTGGTATTATTATGAATTTACATAGGCTTTCTCACAGGCACTTTTTAATAGTACTACTTCATGCCTCAAAAGTACCTGTCTGAACTTAAACCCAACAGTGCCCTATCTCTACTGATATATTTATTTTTTTATTTTTTATTCAAATTTCAGCACAAAAATGCAAGGAGAACAGAACGTTTCCTTTGAAATTGTCCTAGACATGAATAATGAGGAAATAATTGAACCCATTGACTTGGAATTCATGGATGAATCACGAGACCATGAACTTCTACAATGTGTAGAATCTGTGGATTATTTACTTCATTATGATGACGGTCAAATGTGGGAAGTTATGTTCACTCAACAAGAGGACATATCGGACAGTCAAATGTTAGACGTTCTATTAAATTTTGAAAAAGAATCAGAAAAATAAAATTATATTTAATATTAAAAAATTGTTTGAGTCTTTAATCATTTTTATATGTAATTCATAAACTAGTACCAAATTGATTATAATGTAAAGTCAGGCTTATAGTATACTGTGCACAATTCCAAAAATACATTTATATTTAATAATCATTAATACTGCTACTTAAAAAAAAAAAACAACAAAAATAACAATCAATAAACATACAATATTTCAAAATATCATAGTCTATCATTCTTTTTTCCCTATAGTACGCTCCCCGGACCGCTTCCCGGTGCGCGTACCGGGCGCTACCCACGCAAAAAAAACAATTTTTTTAATTTTTTTTTTGCCCCGCGGAGCCCTTTTAAAGCCTCCACATCAAACCTAGGGGGTCAGGAAGGATCTACTATGCCCCCTTATGGTCATTTCCCCCTTTGTTTTGGCCTCCTCTTGTCTCTCGATCCTACCGAGAGACAAGATGGCGGCCGCTCCGGACTGTTTAGAATGTTGACAGACACCGGAGAGCCAATCAGCTTCGCTTCGCGAAGTTCCGTTACGCGTCAAGTACGCGAACCGGGGCGCTGCCCGGAGCGCGCTTACAGATATATATATTTTTTTGAACGTTAATTTCTCAAAATCCACTGGAGCACATATCTTGAGACCTAGCAAAGGCACATCGGGCTAACAGTCCCTACAATTTTGCCAAGTTTCGTGCAAATCCATTCAGCCATTCGGGCTAAAAGTGAGGCCAACCGCCCTATGGAAATTAACATGGGAAAAACGCGTTTTGGGACCCCCCTTTTTTCTCGGCCCCCCCTTGACAAACCCCCCCCAAATTTTCAGTGGCTGCTCAGAAACAAAATGTTCCATTTTCCTGAAAATTTCAGCCAATTCCGTCCACAAACGCCAAAGTTATTAGACATAGGATTTTTTCTCTATGGGATTTTTGAAAATTCTAACTATATATACCTACTGGCGACCGCCAGTAGGTAATATATATATATATATATATATATATATATATATATATATATATATATATAGGTAGTTATAGTTAGGATTGATTTCCATAGGAAATCCGCAACATTCTATTTGTAATAACTTTGGCGCCGGTGGACGAATCTTAGCAAATTTCTCAAAGAAGATGGCCCGCACCGCTCTGCTCCTTCCCTGAAAGTTTGGGGGGGATTCGTCAAGCGGGGGCTGAGATAAAAGGGGGTCCCAAAACGTGTTTTCCCCATGTTAATTTCCATAGGGCGGTTGGACTCACTTTTAGCCCGAACGGCTGAATGGATTTCCACAAAACTTGGCAAAATTGTAGGGACTGGTAGCCCGATGTGCCTTTGCTATGTCTCAAGATATGTGCTCCAGTGGATTTTGAGTAATTTAGGTTCAAAAAAATATATATATCTGGGCGGAGCCTAACCACACATCTGATCTGATTGGCTGTCAGCACTTCATCCAAGAAGTGTTGGCAGCCATCTTGGGACCAATATACATGATAGCACCTCATTAAAAAGCATTGTAGTTAATAGAGGGTTTTAGGACTTTAGTTACATTATAAATGATTTGTTGATGGTACCATACTCATTTTAGGAATTGTGGTGTGCTCTAAGGTGATTTTACCATGTGAAAAAGCCTTCTGCTGTGATATCATGAATCATGTTTGAAAGAAAACTAATATCTCATGATTTTCCCACAGTGGTTTGGAAGGGGATCTATAAGCTAAACTGAAAGCATATTTTCTGTAAATTCACATTATCTTTCTCAGTCATGTGAGAATGAAGTCTGACATTCTCAGTAAAACATGTACATCCAACAAGGACAGAGACTGTCAGTTGATTCCTTTGTGTTCTCCTGCAGCCTCTTAGAGTGTTCTAAAGAACAACTAGAGCGCTAACAGTCCTACTTATTACAAAGGTATAGCACACCTGAAGCCATCGTGATGGGAATAAAGTGGTAACTCTTAAAACATTTAATTTAAAAAGGAACAAAATGAGGGGGTATATTATGCCATAGAAAGTATTATTAGTGCTGCAAAAAGAAAAATTAGGGCACATTTTAAGTGACTTCTCAAATCCTCTTCTATTTCATTAAAAAATTCTGACATGCAGTCTCCCAAGATGGCCACCAGAGACAAAATAGCCCAAATGTAGCCCAAATATCACCCAGATGTAGCCCAAGTATAGCCCAATGACAGAATGTCCCAGAGTGTTCTAAAGAACAACTAGAGCGCTAACAGGCCTACTTATTACAAAGGTAGGGCACACCTGAAGCCATCTTGATTGGAATAAAGTGGTAACTCTTAAAACATTTAATTTAAAAAGGAACAAAATGAGGGGGTATATTTTGCCATAGAAAGTATGATTAGTGCTGCAGTAAGAAAAATTAGGGCACATTTTGAGTGACTTCTCAAATCCTCTTCAATTTCATTAAAAAATTCTGACATACAGTCTCCCAAGATGGCCACCAGAGACAAAAGAGCCTAAATGTAGCCCAAATATCACCCAGATGTAGCCCAAGTATAGCCCAATGACAGCATGTCCCAGAGTGTTCTAAAGAACAACTAGAGCGCTAACAGTCTTACTTATGACAAAAGTATGGCACACCAGAAGCCATCTTGATTGGAATGAAGTGGTAAGTCTGAAAACATTTAATTTAAAAAGGAACAAAATGAGGGGGTTCATTTTGCCATAGTGATCTAATGAGCAACTAGAGTGCTAACATTCAGAATTTATGGCAAATGTGTGACACATCTGAATGCCTTCTTGATGGAACCAAAGTAAACAAGCATTGAAAATGCAATAGATCTCGCCTTCGTTTAAGTTAAAGCCATTCTGTTTGTAATGAGGTGGCTTTTTAGCTTTGCTTTTATTAGTGTTTTTTAAACTTTCATGTAAATAACATGCATCTGTATGCATATATGTATATGTATGCATGCATTTATATTTGTATTTATATAGATATACAGATTATATGTGTTTATATATGTATGTATATACATACACATACATATATATAAATGCATATGCATATATATATGCATATATATATGTGTATATGTGTGCGTGTAGAGAGAGGTAGAGAGGTAGAGGTGTAGAGGTAGAGAGGTAGAGGTAGAGAGGTAGCGGTAGAGAGGTAGAGACTAGTAGAGAGAGAAGTAGAGAGAGGTAGAGAGGTAGAGAGTAGAGAGTGAGTAATAGAGAGTAGAGAGTGAGTAGTAGAGAGTAGTAGAGAGCAGTAGAGAGAGTAGCAGAGAGTGAGTAGTAGAGCGTAGTAGAGTAAATAGTAGAGTGAGTAGTAGAGAGTAGTAGAGAGTGAGTAGTTGAGAGTGAGTAGTAGAGAGTAGTAGAAAGTAAGTAGTAGAGTGAGTAGTAGAGAGCAGTAGAGAGTGAGTAGTAGAGAGTAGTAAAGAGTGAGTAGTAGAGAGTGGTAGAGAGTGAGTAGTAGAGAGTGAGTAGTAGAGAGTAGTAGAGAGTGAGAGAGAGAGTAGTAGAGAGTGAGTAGTAGAGTGAGTAGTAGAGACTAGTAGAGAGAGTAGTAGAGAGTGAGTAGTAGAGAGTAGTAGAGAGTGAGTAGTAGAGTGAGTAGTAGAGAGTGAGTAGTAGAGAGTGAGTAGTAGAGAGTAGTAGAGAGTGAATAGTAGAGAGTAGTAGAGAGTGAGAAGTAGAGAGTGAGTAGTAGAGAGTAGTAGAGAGTGAGTAGTAAAGAGTGAGTAGTAGAGAGAGTAGTAGAGAGTGAGTAGTAGAGAGTAGTAGATAGTGAGTAGTAGGGAGTGAGTAGTAGAGAGAGAGTAGTAGAAAGTAGTAGAGTAGTAGAGAATGAGTAGTAGAGAGTGAGTATTTGAGAGTAGTGGAGTAGGAGAGAGTAAGTAGTAGAGAGTAGTGGAGAATATTCCAAAGTTTGGCACAGCACCACTTGCACAATAAGTCCAATCAAATCATATCACTTAGAGTCCTTATTGAAGCGCTGAATCTTGGTGTATATTCAAATGCTTTTATTTTCCTTAAGTTTATGTACCACAGCCAGCCGAAACGTTTCGTTCTGTACAACAGAACTTCTTCAGGGCGTTCTTATTTCCTTCAAGTTATGTCGGTATCCTGTTGTCATATAACTAGATATTTCTTCCAAATGTTAGACGAGACGTAAGTACATTCTTATTCAAAGTGACTAGGTATTAATTTTACCCACACAATTCGGGCAGACTTGAGTAATTTATAGCATCCTCAAAGTCAGTCTTTCAAAAATTCCAAAGTATAGGACATGATAATCCAAATCCAAATGTTTCTCAAGAAAAGTCATTTTCAATCGTTCGGAATATCGGTGTTTGGGCAGATATGACCCAGGGACCCCCAGTATGCAAGGGGAATTAGTCCCCCCTCTGCAAACGCGCCAGTGGCCTGCGTTGCAGAGAGGTGTAAAAAGGGGCATAGCCTCATTACACCTCTGTGCAATGCAGCCCCCTGGCGCATACTGGAGGTTCCAGGTGTCACTGACCATGTCATGAGTGATGTAATATGTGACGTCATCAGCAGTGCATTGCAGGCGCGCAAGTTATAGTGAGTCCAACTAACTATAACGTGGGAATTTCAATGGTTTTATGTCAGTAAAATTTCCAGCTAACTATAACTGGTGTCAAACCTATGGTTTTTTCAGTGAATTTAATAGGTTTTTTAAATGCTAATTCCTAACTATAACTGGTGTGAAACCTATGGTTTTTTCAGTGAATATGTAGGTAGTTATAGTTAGGACCTAGTTTTCATAGGAAATCCACAACATTCTATTTGGAATAACTTTGGTGCCAGTGGACGAATCTTTTTGGGGGGTGATTCGTCAAGTGGGGGCTGAATAGAATTACACGAAATTTGGCAGAGAGGTAGAGTTCTGTTCGCAGATTGTGCTTTTTGGTGTAAATCCGTTCAGTAGTTTCTGAGAAAATTGCAAGTAAAATCATAGCGATATCTAGAGTCGGAGTTCAGTACGCATATTGAAATCTGTTCAATTAT
Organism: Lissotriton helveticus; assembly: GCF_964261635.1. Classification (NCBI taxonomy): domain Eukaryota; kingdom Metazoa; phylum Chordata; class Amphibia; order Caudata; family Salamandridae; genus Lissotriton; species Lissotriton helveticus. The sequence continues at coordinate 639,042,103 of NC_136071.1, read as the reverse complement.
GTGCGCGAGCTGCATGCTGATTGGCTGTGAACTGTCAACACTCGAAACCAGGAAGTGTTGGCGGCCATCTTGTGCCTCGCTAGAACCGAGTAACAAGAAAACAGTAAAACAAAGTTGAGAAATAAGGGAAGGCGGTAGGGTAGAGATATTCTGACCCTCTAGGCTTGCTCAGGGCGTTGTACATGGATGTTTAGGCTCTATTTTTTATTTTTTATTTTTTTAAGAAAAATCGCGGCGTACGCGATTGTAAATACCTACAATTATGAGCAGGAGCTGTATGCTGATTGGCTGTCAATTCTCCAAACCAGGAAGTGTTGGCAGCCATGTTGTTTGTCCGGAGAGCAGAATCACAAGAAAACAGTAAAACAAAGTTGAGAAATAAGGAAAGGGGGCAGGGTAGAAACATTCTGAGCCTATAGTCTTGGAAAATGGCGGGGTACTCGTGCAGTACTTGTACGCGGTGGAAAAAGTGAAAAAAGAAGTAGAAGTCCGTTTTATTCATTAGGTCCCGGGGGGGTAAATTACAGGGACAATTTTTATTCATTAGGTCCCCGGGGGGTAAATTACAGGGGCAATTTTTCTGCATAATGGGGGCTTGGGGAACGGCACTCCTCTGGTTTTATTTTGAAGTATGCGGGGGGTACGGTCCTACTCCCCGCAGTCTCGGGGAGCAGCACCCCTCGGGTCTTTTTAAAAAATATGTATGTTTTGAGCTCTCTCTCTCTGTCCCCGTACACGTCACGGGGAACGAGACCTTTTTGGGGCAGTGATATGTAAAATGACCTTCCAGCTCCGGGTATCTGCATTGTCTGGAGTTTTTTATTATTGTTGGGAGGGTGGGCTTGATAATACGTCTTTGTTAATTCCCATAGAAGCCTATGTTCTGGTGCTAACATCGCCGTTTTATCGGCAGTTTCTTGCCAATAAAACTGCGATAATTTTAACACCGGCCCTTGATAATATGCACCTAAGTTTACTGGTCAAAAAAAAGAGCATTGGGCCATATTATCAACAAAAGGAGATACATTATCATCGCATTTATTGGCAGGAAACTGCCGATAGAGCGGAGATAATGGGCTTGATAATATGCGGTTGTGAATAACCATAGCAGCCTAGGTTAGGATCAGTACCTGGGCTGCTATGGGAAGTTACAAGGGCCTATTATCAAGCACATTATCGCTGCTTTATCGGCAGTTTCCTTTCGATAAAAGCGGCGATAATGTATCGCCTTTTGTATGTAAAGCTTTCCTTTTTTTTGGTGTAGCAGTTGTACTCTCTTCGCATGCTCAGCGTCGTTTCGAAGTTGATGTTTTTTTGTCTTCAAGTTCAACAAGCAAACCTTCCTTTATATCAGTTAGTAAATCTGTTGCTTTCTTTTCCCGGTTCGTGTGATTCATCCAGTGCTGTACTTTTGCACAGTATTAATAGTCATATTTTTTATATATTTATTTGAAAGGTAGTACCGAGGCGCCAAACGTTGATTACGTACTCCGTCCACCGCCATTTTTGTAGTTTCTCACCGTTGTATTTATTATATCAGTTAGTTAGAACTCAGTAGTTTTCAATCCTAGTCTTGAATATCTTACTATAGTATTTCAACATTATTTTTATTGTGGACCGTCATACCCCTCCCCCACAAAATAAAAGAAGTATGATCAAGGAGGAGCGGTGGCACTGATACTGCTTGACCTGTCAGTGGCGTTTGACACGGTGTCCCACCACTGTCTGCTGGATATACTTCGGCAGAAAGGAGTCCAATCTAACGCCTTGAAATGGCTTTACTCTTTTTTGAGTAATCGCACCCAGGCAGTCCATATGGGTCAGTTCCAATCTAGGCCCACTTCCATCGACTGCGGAGTACCCCAGGGCGCCTCGCTGAGCCCCACTCTTTTCAATGTATATATGTCATCTTTAGCCGACATTGGAAGGAAGTGGGGCATCGGCATTTGCTCATATGCGGATGACACGCAGTTGACGGTGGCCCTGAATGAGAAGCCGGATATTATCAAGACCAAACTTCATGGCTGTCTTTCAGAAATGGCCCAATGGATGCATGCCCACTGTTTAAAACTGAATGCGGGGAAGTCCGAGATCCTTTTATTTGGTGGTGCAAAGCGAGTGTGGGACATCTCATGGTGGCCGCCCTTGTTGGGTTCAGCCCCTATTCCCAAACAACATGCTAGGAACTTGGGGATTATCATGGATGATGAATTATCCATGAAAGATCATGTGCGATCCCTCTGTGGCAAGGGCTTTGCCACTTTGAAACTGTTAGCCAGGCTTTTTCCCTGGATACCCCTGGACTGTAGACGTTCAGTAACACAGGCCCTATTGGTTAGCCGCCTGGACTACGGCAATGCGCTATTTGTGGGGATGAATGAACATCTATTCTCTCGACTACAGGTACTGCAGAACTCGGCTGCGAGACTTATTTGCGACAAGGGCAGGCTAGACTCGGCATCGGAATGTCTGAATACTCTTAATTGGCTTCCAATGCGTCAGAGGGCTGCTTTCAAACTACTTTGCCATGCCCATAGGGTCCTGCATAGGACGGGCCCCACCATTCTCTCAGGGAAGATAGAATTTTACGTCCCCACCAGGAACCTACGATCAGCTCAATCAGCATCAGCTAGGATGAAACGCATTTATAAAGCTAGAACAAGTGGCCGCTGCTTCTCTTATCTGGCTGCCAGGAGGTGGAATGAGCTTCCAGATGACCTCAGACACACCACAAATTATCTCTTGTTTCGGAAAAGGCTGAAAACCCACCTTTTTCATATTTATTGGTAGGTTCTATTGCCTCAGTCTTCAGTAGTGTCCGCTTGGTATAAGCGCCGTGATATCCCTCGGGATGAGTGTTGCGCTCTACAAAAACCACAAATAAAATAAATAAATAAAATGTCGTTTTTTTAATTCACTTTTATTAAACAATAAATATAAACAAAACTCAATTATAACTATATTAGAACTGGCAAAATAAGTTAAACAATATTATAAAGATATTGTGAGATGGATTCCAAAAGCTGTCCGATTGGTAATCTGCAAAGGAAAAAAGAAAAATAGAGTTTAGAATTATGTTCATGTGAGTAAATGAGCTGAAGCATTACAAGTTGTGGTAACTCTACAGTTTTACGTGTGCAGTGTGACTCGTATATTCCTGTTCTGTTATAGTGCCGCGTTCAAGTGGTGTCTATATGGAAGTGCCTATTGCGTTACTGACGCCCGTTATGGCGACTTATTTCTAATGCATTCTTATGACGGATTTGTAGATCTAAGCCTCTGTGCTTACCGTTGTATTAACGTTGCGGCCAAACACTGCAGCCACTGGGATGGACAACTTCAGGTAGGCTGATCTTCTACATGTCCAAGTAGACAGCAGTGTCTAAGTTTAAGAGAGATAGAGAAATTATGTCACAGAGAGTGAGAGAGAGAGAAAACATTAAAACGGTGTCACAGAGTCTGGAGTTGAGATTTTTTGTTGAACCAGACGTAGATTTACTAGCTCCTTGCATCACTTTACCCATGTTAAAAGTGACTCAAAAGTGGCATATTAAGGTTAATGATCCGTTTGTCAGACTGTTGTAACCTATCTGTTGTCACTGCTCGGAGGTAATTATACATTCTACAGAGAAGCTGCTGTACACTACGCACTCTGGGCCATAATATAAAGCCTGGGTGACAAAAATTATTGCCACTTTATCGGCAGGAAAGTGTCGCTAAAGTGGCGATAATGGGTTTGATAATATGCTCTTTGGAATTCCAATCGAAGCTCATGTTAGATGTCCTTCACATCTAACATGAGCTTCGATTGGTATATTATCAAACCCATTATCGCCACTTTCCTGCCGATAAAGTGGCGATAATTCTGTTGCCAAGGTTTGATAATATGGCACTCTCTCCTTTCATAAATAAAAGTTACACTACAGTTTTATGAGTGCAGTGTACCTGGCACATTTTACTTGTTATAGTGCCGCGTTCAAGTGGTGTCTATATGGAAGTGCCTACTGCGTTACTGACGCCCATTATGGCGACTTATTTCTAATGCATTGCTATGAAGGCTTTGTAGATCTAGGCTGCTGTGCTTACCTTGTATAAAGAGTGCGGCCACCGGAGTTCACCACTCGACTTGAACTCTGCTTCTATACATCAAAGTATATTCAATAAGTTGCAGAGAATTCCATTGCTGTTGCTCGATAGGCCGTGGTTGCTTCTGAACGATGTTTGGTGTAGGAAACAAAAGGACATTTTGATTAGTCATTGAAACTGAGTTGCGTAACTACTATCAAAAGTGAATTTTAATGTGGGTTCTTAATATTCCGTAGTTAAGACTGTTGCAGCTCCAGCAAACAAAGGAAGATCAATAAGTTAAGGTGAGGTTACTGCCGCTATCTCAGGTCTGGCTTTGGGGAAGGCGCCGGGATTGGACGGGCTACCAGGAGACCTGTTCAAGCAGGAGCCCACCGTTTGGGTGCCCTATCTTGCTGCCCTCTTCAACAGTGTTCTCGGCGGGATGGAAATCCCTAGTACTTGGCTGGGGGCTGAGGTGGTCCCTATTTTTAAAAAGGGCTCGCCCCTCCTCCCTGTCAACTACAGACCGATTAGTCTGATAGACGTATCACAGAAGCTGTTCGGCAGGGTTCTGTTGAACAGGCTTCAGGATTGGATGGAGGAGGTGGGTGCCCTTAGTCCCTACCAGGCGGGGTTTAGGAAGGGGGTATCCACAGTGGACCAGGTTTTTAGACTGAATCTGATTTACTGGAGGACAGCAAAGTTCGAGGGCGGCAGTTTGTACACAATTTTTGTGGACCTACGGGCCGCCTTCGACTTGGTTCCCAGGGGGAAACTTTGGAGCGTCCTGGCAGAGATGGGTGTACCCCCAGACATCCTACTGATCTTGCAGAGGCTACACCACAATAATTATGCCCGTGTGAGGTGTGGGAGATCGGGGGAACTGACTGACAGATTCCCCGTTGGCAGAGGGGTAAGACAGGGCTGCGTGCTGGCGCCGACCCTGTTTTGCCTCTTCGTCAACGGGGTAATCGCCCACCTCAATGCCACCGATTATACTGACGCCCCAAAACTAAATGGCAGCAGGGTGCCCGCGATTATGTTCGCGGATGATACACTGTTGCTATCTAAAACCCCCATGGGCATACAAAGGATACTTGACTCCTTTGTGGCTTTCTGCCTTGTTAGAGGGTTAGAAATAAATGCTAAAAAAACCAAATTCATGGTTTTGAACCCGAGCCAGAAACAGCACCCGAATCCACAACTGGGAGCCGTCCGGCTGGAAAGAGTAGCCACTTTCGAATACCTTGGCGTGACCCTCAATGAAACCATGACCTGGGGACCCCACCAGAGCAGGGCAAACCTCAAACTAATACAAACTACGGGGGGTATCTGCCGGATGATGACCGGCTCGACCTACCGCCCTTTGGGGGCTTTAATCCAGATATACAGGGCACAGGCTAGGGGGGCGATTATGTACGGGGCGGAATTGTGGGGCCATATGCCATGTCGGAATCTGTCCCTAACAGAAAATAAGTTCATAAGACAGATAGCCGCACTTCCCCCCAGCACTCCGCTCCTCCCCTTGAGGCTTGATCTAGGGCTACGACCACTTGCTGACGAGATAAGCCTGAGACCCATTGCCTTCTGGCGCAGGCTTTGGAGCAGCAATAATCTCGCCGATTACAGGGCAGAACTGGTCGAACTACTGAGTCACCCCAAGGCGCTTACCATTCCCTGGGTCAAAAACATTCAAGCTACCTGTGTGGAATTGGAGCTCCCCGATTTGTGGACTAAGCCGGCGGAAGCAGCACCAAACATCTCCAAGAGGTCCCTGGCGAATTTGTACCACGAATACAAAAGGGCAAGGGCCCAAACTACCCAGCCAGAGGGGTCCATATCAACTGTATTCCTGCAAAGCAAGGATCTCTATAGATTTGAGAAGGCATTGGACCCTATATATCCCACACTTGCTAGGAAGTTGTTCCTCCAATGGAGGTATGGCACATTGCCCTTTCGGGCCTTTACAAGTTCTTGGTCATTGGTTCCCTCCACAAAGTACTGCCCTGTCTGTGTTGACAAAGAGGAAAACGATTTGCACGTGGTGTTCTTCTGCCCAGCTTACATGGCAGCTAGGAAATACTGGCTCCTCCCCTTGATAAAGAATTTGGGCGGCAGGGAATATGCACCAATGTACAGGATTTTAAAATCCGATGTTTCCGGCCCAACTGTTTTTGCACTTTCCAAATTCTTTACTAATGTTTGGTATACGCGTAATCGCTTTTTAAAAAATGCTGGGTAGTATCCAGAAACGTTTCTTCTTTTTAAGATGTTTCTGTATAGATTATTTTTAACATAAGTACTTAATGTTTTATCTGTTTATGGCAGAGTTACACGTGATTTTATTTGTACTGTGTATCTTTTATGACCGAACGGTCGAAATAAAGATTGGAAATGAATGAATAAGTTAATAAAGGCCTGGGAAGGCCTTGTGACGCAGAAAAAAAAATACTATCATGGACGCACAATTAATAATAATAGAGGCCTAAACACGTGGCGTAGTACAGAAATACGACACAGAAATTTATGCACGCACAATTTTTAAGATTAGAGGTGTATAGGACCTCGTGACTTATAAAGAAATATTTCAATTATGTAAGTACAATTTAAAACCATTGAGGGGTGGGAAAGACATATGAAGGATAAAAAAATAGTATTATGCATATACAATTTACAGTGGAGGCTGATGTTGTGACGTCTTCTCTTACCTTTGTTTCTGTCGTCTTTTGTCGTGTCTTGAAAGGCTGCGGTTTTGCTGAGTCTGGGGTGTTTTCGACAGTCTGTCTGTCATCGCAGCAGAGGCAGGCAAAAAGCATGCTCACGTCAGTGCCCACATTATATGGGAACCGCGGGGGCTGACCAAGCCCAGGGCCGTCATTGGTGGCGTGTTCGCGGTCTATAAGAATGATGGCCCTAGGGGACATCAGATTGGCTATTGTATTGGTTTCCAGGCTAAATGATAGCAAGCATGCTTGGTAGTGGCATGTGGGTAGTGTGGGCGGGCGTGCAACGCGCATGTGCAAGTATGAGTGTGTGCACCAACAATTAACAACAGAGAGAGATGGTGGTGGTGTTATAATGTGCGCAGAGGCAGGCCCAGAATCGGATCTGCAATGAGTCAGCACTTCTAATCATTGTCCTTAGCGCGCCCTGAGGTCTGATTTGTCACTGAGAGGGTGATCGCACCATAGTTTGTACTGCTTATCATACTCAGTGTGTACCCGCGCATACGGTACGAATATGCTTTGACGTTAAGCGTCGCATCAAAGCTTCGGTGTGACGTCATGTACGGCGTTCTGTACGCGAAAGGGGGCAATGTTTCTACTTGGTTTAAAACATGTAGGTATTTAATGTAGATACTTAGGGCAGACATTTGGGATAACTATGATTTTTTTAAATACTTTTAATAATCCTATATTACTTTTAAAAAGAATTACACAAATCACGGTAGAATATCATGCGTACTCGTATTGAAAGAGCTGTGCAAGCGAATCATAAGTGTACGCAAAGCCATGTGACTTTAAAAGTAGAGATTTGATTGGTTCGTAACTTTTCCTATTGCGAGTGTTGAAAGTTCCGTCCCATTATAATTATTCGACTTTGACTTTCTAAGAAGAAGCATTTGTTGTGAGAATCTTCTCAAATAGAAGGAAGATCACCATAATAAGAGCAATGGAGTCATCTTCCAGCAGTTCTTCAGAGGGAGATTTAATTCCACAAGAAGCACCAAAGAAGAGGAAAGAAGCTCTAATTTGGAAGTTTTTCACTTTTCCAGAAGGTCAAAAAAAGGTTAATGCTGCAGAAGTGACCTGTAAAATTTGCCAAACAACTCTTTCAAGGGGTGTTCCATGTAAAAAATACTCATTTGGCACAGCAAATATGGTGCGACACGTGAAGAACTTGCACCCCAAGAAGTTTGCTCGAGCTGAAAGACGGAGGTTGCACGAGAACCCACCTGCTGCTACACCAAGCACATCAAGTGCGACAGCATTTTCAGCAAGCAGTCCACACCCACATATTGATTCTGACTTTGCTAAAGTTAAATTTCTTTGCATTTATTGCGATAAACTTTTGTGTTATGGGGAACAGTCTATAGACCTGATGAAATGCAGGATACAGGATCATTGCTGTCCTTGACATTAGTTGTTCTTTTTTTAATTCTTTTGTTCTGCTTGGAATTTGTTGAGAAAACACAAAAAAAAATACAAAACAAAAAAACAGTTCCTTTTAGAACTAACTTCACTGGTCAAAGAAAGAACTATATTTCTATGTTAGTGTGTAAAAGTTTGTCTGAATGAATGTGTAGTTCATAAATGAATGAATGAATATATTACTAGTGCATGGAGAATGTGAAAGTGCAGAGCTATAAGGAAGTGCTACAGCTTAAATCTATAAGGTGTTTACCTATAGTATGCTGTAGCATGTGCGAAGCACTTGAATGTAACATATGTACATAATATATGTTAGAAGTCTATGCTTCAATTTGCGCTGCTGGTAAAACTGCCTGGGTGAATTTGTATGTGTTAGGGGCGGATTTACAATCCCCTTGCGCCTCTTTTACACAGCCGTTGCGTCACTTTTGTGACATAGCGGTGGTGCAAAAGATGTGCCATGGTGTGTGCTATTAACAATGTGACGCATCTGGAGGGTGCATTACCTTGTAAAGCCCTGCGCCAGAAGAGGCTTTCGTGTGCAGAAGGGGGTGCACCATGTATAACATTTCATTCAGTCACTTTTGAGCTTATGCTGCGTCAAAACCTTGCACATGCTTGAAGCAGGTGTAAGGATTGATACAGCTTTGTGAGCATAGGGCCCTAGAGCATTGCTGGAGCTGTGTTATACTTGCAACCGAAGTCAAGCAATAATTAATCCAAAAATTACTTTGCAATTTAGTTTTGTTATTATTTTATAATAAGAATATGAAATATAATCTAAAAAATTAAATACATATAAATATTTATATTAAAAATATAAGAAATTAGTGTAAAAAAAGACATAATAATTAATACATTTATAACTTATCATTTACAAAACCTTTGAAATTCACTGAAAAAACCATAGGTTTCACAAAAGTTATAGTTAGGAATTAGCATTTAAAAAACCTTGCAAATTCATTGAAAAAACCATAGGTTTCACACATGTTATAGTTAGGAATTAGCATTTAAAAAAAACATGCAGATTCATTGAAAAAACCTTAGTTTTCACACGTTATAGTTAGCTGAACATTTCTCTCATACAAAACCTTTGAAATTCCTCCGTTATAGTTAGCTTGCTAACTATAACTTGCGCGCCCGCAATGCACTGCTGATGACATCACATATAACATCACTCATGACATGGTCAGTAACATCACAACAACACACAACAAAAATTGGGGAAAAAACCTACCGGTGCCATGTTGAAACTTTATAACGCTAAATCCGTGGTCACGGCTACATACGGTAGTGAATTTTGGGGGTATGTCGGTGGTGAGCAGCTGCAGATTGCTGAAAACTCCTTTATGAAGCGTCTCCTGTGTGTCCCCACAGGCACGTCCAATCTTGCAGTACACGAAGAACTGGGGATGCAATATTTATGTGAAATTTTTTCCTTATGCCCGTTGACTTGCTGGATAAAACTGTGGCTGAACCCGGATATTCCTTTGACACATTTGATTATGAGGGACTGTTTGTCCCAGGACAAGGCATTGGGTATCCCATGGATAACATACCTGAAATCCAGCTTTGCCAGGCTTGGGCGACCTGATCTGTTCGAACATCCAAGCCGGATTGTCAAGGGGGACCTGGAGATAATCAAACGGGCCTTCCTTTTCGATAGGAAGATCCAGAGGGAAGGAGTGGAGCTCCAGAAACAAAGTGTGAGAAAATTTGTCATGTTGAAAACGTGTGTAACCACCGAGCCATATTTATTGGGCTCCCTGACCTCTCATGAAAAGTTCCTGTTAACAAGGTTTAGGTTGAATCTTTTTCATCATCTGCTGGCTAGGCCAAAAACTGGTCATTTTAATAAGACTGCAGTACCCTGCGGCTGCGACGGGAAGTCTCCGCAGGACATGCTGCATTTTATATTTTTACGTAGGTTTTATGAATATCCCCGCAAGCGCTATCTGGTGACCCTTTTAAAAAAACTTAATTTTACTCAGATCAGACCGGCGCTAATTTATTTGCAACTATCTCACAGTGATAGTATTCTCCAAATTACTGAATTTTTAAAATTAAGTGTTAAACTGAGAAATTGTTTGGATCAGTAGTGGGGACCTGCGATGAATTTTATTAATCTTTTGATCTTTATGTAACGAAGATAGTCAAGTCCTGCACTTTTTACACTTCATCAGATATGTCTCTATAACAAATGTATTTTTAATTGTGTTATTATCGTATATGTACTTTTATGGTTTGAACAAAAACCGAAATAAAGTTTTATGACTGACTAGTGGAAAATTCAAAAGAAATTTCAACGGTCTCTTCATTGTGATCCATTTTATTTTGAAATTTCTTGCTGTAAATTGCAGAAAAAATAATCACTTTAATTTATCGTTTTTAGTAATACATAATATAAAACTAGCTTTATCAAGTACTATTTAGTTCTTTAAAATTAATATGCACAAATGTTTGCAAATACTTTATATAACTATATCAGTAGAGTTAGGGCACTGTAGGGGTCAAGTTGAGACAGGTACTTCTGAGTTTTTAACAGTGAAGTTATCTTTGGGCAGTGTATAGTATCAGGCAGGAACTAGAAATATAAAGCACTGCATGTGATGAAGCCTAACTCAATCCATAACTATAACAGAGGGACAGTAAATAACTAACAGAATTTTTTTCTCCAATTAACTTAAAGTGTACAACATAGTTCCCCTTACAAATTAACAACTCACCTTTTAGAAAGCAGTAGAAGAGTTAGTACTCTGTCAATCTCACACCAGAAATTGAACACCAAAAATTCCTCTCAAATGTACCTCAGACAGTACTATCACAAAATGGCTGTGTTTCCCTCTCATTTTTCATATATACATAACCAATCCAACTTCATCAGACACGAATTAAAATAACATTTTAATTGGTTCAAAATTTCAACACTTTCAAATGTGTTTTCCCCATGCAATTCTCCATGGGACATTTAGACACGGCTACAGCCCGAACGGCTGAATGGAATTACACCAAACTTGGCAAAATGGTAGGGACTGGTACGTAGTAGGGCCTTTTCCATATTTGGTTAAAATCGCTCCAGTGGTTTTTATGAAAATCGACTTCAAAAACACATATATATCTATATGCGCGCTCCGAGCGCGTTGGGTACGCGTACCGGTAAGCGCACCCGGCGCGTCACGGAAGTGCGCGAGCGGAGAGCTGATTGGCTCTCGGGTGTCTGTCAACATTCGAAACAGTCCGGAGAGTCCGCCATTTTGTGTCTCGGTAGAACCGAGACACAAGAGGTGAAAAATAAAAAGGGAAAACATTGAAAGGGGGAAGGGTAGAGACCCCCTGACCCCCTAGGTTGTCTCAGGAGGGGCCTAGAAGGACCATGAAGGGCAAAAAAAAATTAAAAAATTGTAAATTTCGCGGAGTAAGCTCAGGCTGCGCGTACATGGGCGTTTACAGGTATGCAGCGCACCATGGAGAAAAACAGTGAAAAAAATTAGAGTAAAAAAAGAATTTAGAGTGCTTAGAGGTAGGGTAGCTCTGAAAAGAGATGTTGTGTTATGTGGGTGTTTTTTGTACCTACAAGTAGGTACCGATGCAGAGTCTAAAATTCAAGAGGAAGACTCTATTCCCCTCATCTGTAAAATGTACACCATCTCTTCTATAGATGCCTTGCATGTTGTAACGCAAGTTGTTGTGGAATATAGAACCCATACCATAGTCTCTGAGGAAAGCAGAAACAGATTTATTCACATGTTTCCTTGCTTTCTCAATCTGTGGACAAAATTGGTTGGACCAGTTCCATTTTTGCCTTTGGCATATATTAGAATATACCAAGGTAGTTTTTGGAAAAAGTGACATCAATTGCCCAAAGGTGTCCTTTAAAAGCATTTCCAGACCTACTCCAGTCAAAGTGCCCAGGTCATTGCCACCACAGTGCACAATTATGAGGTCAGGGTGTGGTAGATGCATAAAGGATTTTACCAATGGTATCAATTGGTGACATCTAAATCCTCTCTGGCCAATCCACATAATATCCACATTTGGTAACTCAATGTTGGGAATACCTCTGTTTGCTGCATACTTTTCACTCCAGTGAACAAAGCTATGACCCACAATCCAGACTTTAGGCATCTTGAAGGTAGATGTGGTTGTATTCAGATGAGTTGTGGAAATGAAATGGCAGTTTGAAAGTAGGAGTTAGGAAAAAAAAGGTGGTTGAGATTCAGTGCACTTAAAAAACAAGAAATGATTGGTGGTTTCTTAAAATTCTCCACTGAAAATTAGGGTGCATGCTTCTGTTTTTTGAAAGAAGTAATTCTAATGGTTGAGAAAAAGTCATTGAAAGAAACATTGCACAGGATTAGCTGCTATATTGAGAAGTCAAACACCCTTGCTGGGTTCATTTGCAACATAGTATCATGAACTTTTCACCTGTGTGCTCTGTTAGGTGGGAGTTACCATGGTAACAGGCTGAATGAGCACTGGGGGATGGGTGAATATTATGTGAGTTTGAAAGTGTTGAAATGTAGAACCAATTAAAATGTTAGTTTGGTTTTGAAATAGTGTGGGAAGAATTTTGATTGGTTAAGTCCAGGGATATGTGTGAAGAATTAAAGGGATTCAGGGCCATTTGTGGTTGCAGTGTCTGAGGTGCATTTCAGAGATTCTGCTTAAGAAAATCTGGTGTGTGTGACTGACACTGTTCTAAATCTTCAAAAGCATTTTTAAAGATGAGTAATGATTCATTTAATATAGATAGAGTGCTGTATGCACTATGGGGAAGATTAAGAAGCATATTGGGCTTCTTTATTCTTGCATTGTGTGTCATGGTTTTTTGTAATGCTGGTAAAAAATGTAATGGTGCATATTGGAAATGTATTTTGGAAATGAGTCAGGTTTCTGCCTTGTAATGTAGTGGTCATTTAAATGGGCTGTGCTCTGTGTCTAAAACGATTTACTATGGTAAATGTTTTTTGGTAAAATGTATTGCTTTAACATTTTTGACAAGGATCACACTGAGTGTCTGTGTCAATTAAGGAATTATAGTTTCACCTTTTTCTATAATGTCACCTGTGTCTCCTCACAGTTTGCATCTCTTAGCTTATAGGGTACTGTTTCATTTTGCATTGTGGCTCATGTTTCTATGTAATGCTACCAAAAAAAATGAATGGTGCATATTGGAAATGTATTTTGGAAATGAGTCAGGTTTCTGCCTTGTAATGTAGTGGTCATTTAAATGGGCTGTGCTCTGTGTCTAAAACGATTTACTATGCTAAATGTTTTTGGGTAAAATGTATGGCTTTAACTTTTTTGACAAGGATCACAAGGAGTGTCTGTGTCAATTAAGGAATTATATTTTCACCTTTTTCTATAATGTCACCTGTGTCTCCTCACAGTTTGCATCTCTTAGCTTATAGGGTACTGTTTCTTTTTGCATTGTGTCTCACGTGTCTATGTAATGCTGGCAAAAAATGAATGGTGCATATTGGAAAAGTATTTTGGAAATTAGTCAGGTTTCTGCATTGTAATGTAGTGGTCATTGATATAGGCTGTGCTCTGTGTCTTAAACGAATTACTATGCTAAATGTTTTTGGGAAAAATGTGTGACTTTAACATTTTTGACAAGGATCACACTGAGTGTCTGTGTGAAATAAGGAATTATATTTGCACCTTTTTCTATTATGTCACCTGTGTCTCCTCACAGTTTGCATCTCTTTGCTTATAGGGTACTCTTTTTTTTTATATTGTTTCTCATGGTTTGATTCAATGCTGGATTAGAGATAGATGACACAGGCAGAGAGTGAGATGACACTGGCAGAGAGTGAGATGTCACACACAAAGAAAAAAATGAGACACACAAAGAGAGAGATGGTGCAGGGACGGAGTGAGATGACACACACAAGGAGAGAGATGACATACACAAAGAGAGAGATGACACACACTACGAGAGAGATGACAGACACAAAGAGAGAGATCGTGCAGACAGAGATTGAGATGACACACGCAAACAGAGAGATGACACACACAAAGAGAGAGATGACACACACAAAGAGAGAGATCGTGCAGACAGAGATTGAGATGACACACGCAAACAGAGAGATGACACACACAAAGAGAGAGATGGGGCAGAAACAGAGCGAGATGACACACACAAAGAGAGAAATGACACACACAAAGAGAGAGATGGTGCAGGGACTGAGTGAGATGACACACACAAGGAAAGAGATGACACACACAAAGAGAGAGAGATGACACACACAAAGAGAGAGATGACAGACACAAAGATAGAGATCGTGCAGACAGAGATTGAGATGACACACGCAAACAGAGAGATGACACACACAAAGAGAGAGATGGGGCAGAAACAGAGCGAGATGACACGCGCAAAGAGAGAGATGGCATAGGCAGAGAGTGAGATGGCACACGGAAAGAGAGAGATAGCGCAGGCAGAGAGTGAGATGACACAGGCAGAGAGTGAGATGTCACACACAAAGAGAGAGATGACACACAGAAAGAGAGAGATGGTGCAGGCACACAGTGAGATGACACACGCAAAGAGAGAAATGACATATACAAAGAGAGAGATGGTGCAGGGACTGAGTGAGATGACACACACAAGGAGAGAGATGACACACACAAAGAGAGAGATGACACACACAAAGAGAGAGATGACAGACACAAAGAGAGAGATCATGCAGACAGAGATTGAGATGACACACGCAAACAGAGAGATGACACACACAAAGAGAGAGATGGGGCAGAAACAGAGCGAGATTACACACGCAAAGAGAGAGATGGTGCAGGCAGAGAGTGAGATGGCACATGGAAAGAGAGAGATAGCGCAGGCAGAGAGTGAGATGACACAGGCAGAGAGCGAGATGTCATACGCAAAGAGAGACATGACACACAGAAAGAGAGAGATGGTGCAGGCACACAGTGAGATGACACACACAAAGAGAGAGATGACACACAGAGAGAGAGAGAGATGGGGCAGGCACAGAGTGAGATGACACACGCAAAGAGAGAAATGACACACACAAAGAGAGAAATGGTTTAGGGACTGAGTGAGATGACACACACAAGGAGAGAGATTACACACACAAAGAGAGAGATGACACACACAAAGAGAGAGATGACAGACACAACGAGAGAGATCGTGCAGACAGAGATTGAGATGACACATGCAAACTGTCATGCCTGCTTATGCTCCAGCGCAGATCTCATGTTGAACAAACAGCAGCCGATCCACAGTACGGGGTTGGCACTTTCTGATGGTTGGCAAAAACAAGATGACACCCTTAGGACGCATGCGCGGGGAATCGCGCATGCGCAGTAAGCCGTATCAGGATATTTCGACCCGCCTCACATTCCCAGAAACGCTTCGCGTTTAGCCAGTGTTCGATCCTTCGTTCCGGGTCACGGTGTGGTGTTCGTACGAGGAGTTAGTGGTGGGTCCTCCATTCTCGTTACTTTCCAGCGTTTCCGACTCGTCCGCTTTGTGAGTTAAGAAGCTGTTAGCTTCTTGTATGTTTCCTCGTTTTTCGATTACGACTTATTTGTGACAAGCGAGATTATTATTGCTTGTATGGTGTGCACACCGCGTTTCTTCCAAGTCCGCCCGTGGCGGTTTTCGTTCATTGCAATCTCGTGTGTTTTGGTGTTCCAACCTTGTGGCTACTAACAGGGTAATTGCACCGGCACATTCTGGAGAGGTCTCCGTTATTTTATGTTTGCAAACCTGGTGTTTATAGGTAAGCGCTCGAGAAATATATGTAGTTTAGTGATATAGAAGTCGTGTTGAGTCTTATAGGTTTTTTCCTACTTACAGGAACCAGACATCCCTGTTCTTCTGTTATTTATTTTGATTCAGTCAGCATACATCTCCCAGAAACCTGCATACACTCCACAATCTGAAGGTATACCATTGGGTCACAGACAAGTTATTTATGAACAGTGTGGGGAGGGGTTTCATACTAATATTTGCTTTGTCTTTATGCAGTTCCCGAATAGAAAAGCTTAACCTGAAGTTGTTCCGGGTGAAGATTGCTGAGTGTTGTTTCTACCCCATCTATCCTTGTTTTGTTCCCCTGTTTTCCCCCTGATTACTTCTGGGTGTTGGTGTTTTTTCCTGACTGCCGGGGGTGATAGGGGTGAAGCAGGGTGCTTAGGGTCGAGACTCCACGACACTCCTGAGACAATTAAGGTGCGTGCATGACACAAACAGAGAGATGACACACACAAAGAGAGAGATGGGGCAGAAACAGAGCGAGATGACACACGCAAAGAGAGAGATGGTGCAGGCAAAGAGTGAGATGGCACACGGAAAGAGAGAGATAGCGCAGGCAGAGAGTGTCATGACACACACAAAGAGAGAGATGACACACACAAAGAGAGAGATGACACACACAAAGAGAGAGATGGGGCATGCACAGAGTGAGATGACACGAGCAAAGAGAGAGATGATACACACAAAGAGACAGATGACACACACAAAGAGACAGATGACACACACAAAGAGAGAGATGGGGCAGGCACAGAGTGAGATGACACACGCAAAGAGAGAAATGACACACAGAAAGAGAGAAACGGTGCAGGGACTGAGTGAGATGACACACACAAGGAGAGAGATGACACACACAAAGAGAGAGATGACACACACAAAGAGAGAGATGACACACACAAAGAGAGAGATCGTGCAGACAGAGATTGAGATGACACACGCAAACAGAGAGATGACACACACAAAGAGAGAGATAGAGCAGAAAGAGAGCGAGATGACACACGCAAAGAGAGAGATGGTGCAGGTAGAGAGTGAGATGGCACACGGAAAGAGAGAGATAGCGCAGGCAGAGAGTGTGATGACACACGCAAAGAGAGAGATGACACATACAAAGAGAGAGATGACACACACAAAGAGAGAGATGGGGCATGCACAGATTGAGATGACACACGCAAACAGAGAGATGACACACACAAAGAGAGAGATGGGGCAGAAACAGAGTGAGATGACACACGCAAAGAGAGAGATGGCGTAGGGAGAGAGTGAGATGGCACACTGAAAGAGAGAGATAGCGGAGGCAGAGAGTGAGATGACACACGCAAGGAGAGAGATGGCGCAGGCAGAGAGTGAGATTACACACGCTAAGAGAGATGACACACGCAAAGAGAGAGATGACACACACAAAGAGAGAGATGGTGCAGGCAGAGAGTGAGATGACACACGCAAAGAGTGAGATGGTGCAGGCATAGAGTGAGATTAATAATGAAACTGTACTGCACTGTCCCCAGAAGCTTGTTTCCTTCCCAGTATAAGAATTGGCTTGGTAGTTTGGTTTGCCCTGTTCCCATCATGCACTGGGACAGGAACAGACTAATTTGCATATAGCCAATTTCTGAGCTGGGATGGTGCAGTGAGCTAAAAAACTGTGATGGATTAAAACCATGATCTCTTGACTTGGTAAGAGTATTCTGCATCATTCAGAAGCTCTGTCCATCACCACCCCCCTTTTCCAAAATCGGTTTTATCCACACTATGTGTGGGAGGGTATACTCAGACGTGAGTCCCTTGCTCATTGCACCATCAGGATTCAAGCAAGCCGGGCCGAAGAAGGCTGTGATGCCAGAAACCGGTCCCCGGAAGCTTGTTTCCTTCCCAGTATAAGAATTGGCTTGGTAGTTTGGTTTGCCCTGTTCCCATCATGCACTGGGACAGGAACAGACTAATTTGCATATAGCCAATTTCTGAGCTGGGATGGTGCAGTGAGCTAAAAAACTGTGATGGATTAAAACCATGATCTCTTGACTTGGTAAGAGTATTCTGCATCATTCAGAAGCTCTGTCCATCACCACCCCTCTTTTCCAAAATCGGTTTTATCCACACTATGTGTGGGAGGGTATACTCAGACGTGAGTCCCTTGCTCATTGCACCATCAGGATTCAAGAAAGCCGGGCCGAAGAAGGCTGTGATGCCAGAAACCGGTCCCCGGAAGCTTGTTTCCTTCCCAGTATAAGAATTGGCTTGGTAGTTTGGTTTGCCCTGTTCCCATCATGCACTGGGACAGGAACAGACTAATTTGCATATAGCCAATTTCTGAGCTGGGATGGTGCAGTGAGCTAAAAAACTGTGATGGATTAAAACCATGATCTCTTGACTTGGTAAGAGTATTCTGCATCATTCAGAAGCTCTGTCCATCACCACCCCCCTTTTCCAAAATCGGTTTTATCCACACTATGTGTGGGAGGGTATACTCAGACGTGAGTCCCTTGCTCATTGCACCATCAGGATTCAAGCAAGCCGGGCCGAAGAAGGCTGTGATGCCAGAAACCGGTCCCCGGAAGCTTGTTTCCTTCCCAGTATAAGAATTGGCTTGGTAGTTTGGTTTGCCCTGTTCCCATCATGCACTGGGACAGGAACAGACTAATTTGCATATAGCCAATTTCTGAGCTGGGATGGTGCAGTGAGCTAAAAAACTGTGATGGATTAAAACCATGATCTCTTGACTTGGTAAGAGTATTCTGCATCATTCAGAAGCTCTGTCCATCACCACCCCCCTTTTCCAAAATCTGCACTGTTGCTGTGACACAGTTGCTGTGCTATAAACTTAGTTATGTTGTAAACCAGTGTTTATATCGTTTTCTTATTGTCATTGCTATGTAGTATGTTAGTAGTGGTCTATAATATGTTATTTTTTCTTTACCACAGATTGTAATCATCTATAGAAAGATAAAAGAATATGCCGACGAAGGAAAGAAGAAGAAAAAGTTATAAACATGCTTTATTGTCGAAGAAAACACAATTAGAAGATTCATCCAAAACACAATCTTCAGTGAAAAAAAAAGAATGCTCCTGGTAAGCAAACAAAGGAGTTTTTTAGGAAATTAACGCAATGTAAAAAACATCTGGATATTGTTTCAAAGAAAACAAAATCATCTATAAATACAAAGAAAAAGCAGAGCCCCCCAAAAAATGTTAGACCTGTAGAAGGAGATGATATTGTCTTAAGTAATAGACGGAGAAATCAATTTATTGACATTCGTAGACGAATGTTTTATAACAGAATTGTTTTACATTTATTAAAAAATGTTAAAAATTATAAAAAGAAAACTTTTTACAAAAAAAAGAAAAGTATAGTGAAGATTATGGATCAGGCTTTTGAAGTGAAAAAAAAATTATACAGTTTAGTACACAATAGAATTCGTACACTAGATAAGGTAATCAATGTTTTGAAATCAAAATGTACGTGGAAAAGAGTAATTCATCAGACTAATTTTTGTGATTTTTTTTCTGGAGAATGGAAGCATAGTTCAAGTTGTGAGCCATTTTTTAATGAAGAGAGTTACTTTCAGGATAACGATTTGGTGCATGCAGTTGACACCAGTGGTCGGGCATATGAGGTGAAGGACGGTTGTCCGGTTGAAAAAGAAAAAAATGTGCCTAGAAATGCAGAAGAGGTGTTAGCTGATGAAGTTTTAGGGAGATGTCCTTAGATGTCCTAAGGCTCCAGTGTATACTTGGAATTGTAGTAGTATTTGTAGTGTGCGACAGGATTCAATTGATTTGTTTCTCAATTTCTTACGGACATATAAAGACCTAATTTTTCTTGTGTGTGTTGTCGACAAACTCATTATAAGAATCAGACTAGGTTAGTTGATTTACATGTAAAAAGGGAAATGGAAAATAATAATGAGTGGAAGGATTTTGCAACTTATTTGTTGGTAGAAAATTGTTTTGATTGGGTTCTGAACAATTTCTTACGGACATTTACTAAGAAAAGTCTAAAACAAAAGATGTTAGATCCTTGCAGAGTGAGAGAAAAAACAGGTTTGCATGGGCATTCACTGGCTTGTCTTTCAAGAAAAGTATGTCAGAGTGTTTTTCACCATCTTATGATGTTAGCAGTGCATCATAATAAAGTGAGGAAATTAGTGAGAAGGTTGTATTATGCAAAAAGTCCAGCACTTAAGCTAAAAACAGTTAAACAGTGCTCTTTTGCATGGATCTGAATTAGATGTGAAGAACATTTGTGAAGAAATTGAGTTTTGTTATTTTGGTGAAAAAGAGGACAGTGCAGAAACTGATACAGTAATAGAAGGTAATGTGGAAGAGAATGTACAGATTTCAAGTACAGAAAAATTTGACCATGAAATTACAAAGTTTAAGGTCAATTCAAGTGAAAGGCCTAATTTTTCTTGTGTGTGTTGTCGACGAACTGATTATAAGAATCAGACTAGGTTAGTTGATTTATATGTAAAAAGTGAAATGGAAAATAATAATGAGTGGAAGGATTTTGCAACTTATTTGTTGGTAGAAAATTGTTTTGATTTGGGTTCTGATCAACGTATTTGTAAATATTGTTATAATAAATTAAATGAAAACGGAATGTCTGCTAGAGCTGTTCATAATAATCTTGAGTTGGTAGACATTCCTTCTGAATTGATGGATTTAAACATCTATGAGTCTATTCTGATTCAATGTGTGCATCCTTTTCAGGCTATTGTTCGCATGGAGCCTAAGACAGGGAAATTGCCTCCTTCAGATTTACAGAGAGGATTAAAGGGAAGAGTTGTTTATTTGCCTCTAGATTTTAAGAAAAATATTGATACAATTGGTGTAGAAAAAGTGGAAGAGGAACCTCTGGTTATTCTAGTTAATGGTGTTCCGACAAAGAGTAAGAAAATCTGGCAAGAAGTAGTGGATGTTAGGAAAGTCAAAAAGACAACGTTGTATTTGGTAAAAAACAATCACTACTACAAAAATGTATATGTTGGAGAAGAGGAAACAACTGTAGAAGAGGACAGTGATTTCTCAGCTGGGCAAATTGAAAAAGTTGATGTCTCTAGAACTGAAGAAATTTATGAACATTATAGTGTTCATCCTTTGCATTCCAAAGAAGCAATGGGGAATGCTATTGACTTGTTTCAAATGAAAGAAGCAAAAGGAAGTCCCATTAGTGTATGGGAAGAAAGTTTGGAAGCTCGTTGTTTTCCTCAGTTATTTCCGACAGGTCAAGGTGGACGATATGACGACCGACCTGTTCAAATTCCTGCATCTGAATATCAGACTTTAAGATTATATGCAGAAGATCCAAGGTTTCGTCAATGCATTCCATATTTGTTTCATCTACTGTTTGAGAGTGACTTGTCTGGACTTTCTTATGCAGTGAACCATATACTGAAAAGTGGAGTACATCTGCAAAATGTTTCGGCAAGGGACTTTATGGATAAAGTCAAACTGCAAGACAGTATTTTGGAATCTCACCTAATTAATCTCATGGCATGTCAGCGTGGTACTAACGAGTATTGGTACCGTCGTCATGGGGAATTGAAATGTATGCTAAGAAACTTAGCAACTCCTACATGGTTCCTCACTCTTAGCTGTGCTGAGTATGCTTGGGAAGACTTACTTCAATTTCTACGAGAGGCAAATGCAAACATTGAAAATATAGAATACAAGACACCTGGAGAACTGTGCTCTTTGGATCCAGTTAATGTATGCAGGTATTTCAATCATATATTTGAAGCTATGATGTCTTTTATCACAAACAAAAAAAATCCTCCGCTTGGAGAGGTTTTGGATTTCTTTTGGAGAAAGGAGTATCAAGCAAGAGGTGCTCCTCACATACATATGCTGCTATGGATCAAAGATGCACCCAAATTTGGAACAGATTCGGATGACACAGTGATGAGTTTCATTGATCAGTATTCTACATGTGCTGTTCCGAAAAGTACAGAAGAAAACAATTTAAGGCATCAAGTTTTACGCTTTCAAACCCATCGTTGTGGAAAATACTGTCGTCGAAAGTTCAAATCCAAGGACAAGTTCTACATAAAATGTCGTTTTGGATTTTCACGACCAGTAATATCTAAAGGAAGAGTGAACAATTTTATGTCTTCTCTGCGACATACTGTGACAAGAAAATCACCAAACAATATATACAACTTAAGAAGAAATGAAGAGTCCAAAAACATAAATGACTACAACCCAGTCATTTTGTCCATGTGGAATGCTAACATGGATATTCAATATGTTTCTGACAACTCTATTGCTGTGGCTCGATATGTGACGTCTTACATCACAAAATCAGAAAAGACGGAACTGAAGGAAATGTGGGAGGAAATTTCACATGAAAAGAGTCTAAGTAAGAAATTGTACAGTTACAGTCTGAAGATGTTGTCGCATCGAGAAATTGGAGCATATGAATGTTCTGATCGGTTATCATCAGCAAGTCTATATGCCAAATCTAGAACAATCATTTGGGTGAGTCTAGGTCTTGCTGCAACACGAAACTGAGTTTTGAAATCTGTACAAGAAATTGAGTATTTGGCGGAGAAAGAACCAAACAGTACAGATATTTTGAAGACAAACATGTTGGATACATACTATCCAAATAGAAGTAGTCATCTTGAGAACGTTTGTCTCTATGAAGTTCTGCAAAGCTATACTTTTAAGAGGAACATCACAGAAGATATCTATAAAGGAGTATATGCTGTACTTGGATGTGAAGGATGTCTGGTGAAACAAAGAAAAGGCCATTTGATTAATCATCGAAAATTGAGTTGCGAATCTCCTGACAAAAGGGAATTTTACTATTTAGCTCTTTTGCAACTCTTTAAGCCATGGCGTACAGAAGTGGAACTGCTTGGAGATTTTCTCAGTTATGAAGATTCTTTCAATGCAACCAAGGATACCATAGAATGTCCTGTTTTTTCAAATTATCTGCAAATGTTGAACGAGGAAATTCAGCAAGAAGCTACAATTGCAGCAGAGATTGCTAGAGACAGTTCTCAAGACAGTCAGAGTTCTGCTTCATTGAGTCAGGATCCACTAGGAGGACCAATTATCCAAAATGAAGCTGCCACTGCCATGGATGAAGTGGAAAGAGCCATGGAACAAGCTCAGGAGGATGTAGTTAACTTAGAAGATTTGGAAAAAGAACTAAACGTTGAGCAGAAACAAATATATGAGGAATTCACAGAACAGATTGAGCATGGTTTATGTGTGGCTCACTGGTTAGAGGAGGCAGACCCTGAAGCAGAGGTCAGACCTGGGACCAGGGTTCAATTCCCGACGCGGCAGGGTCTTGAGCCCAAAATGTCCACGGACTCGATAATTCTCACTTCGGTGCCTACTCGAACCACGGGTTCACACTCTGCAACTCTGGGCAATAGCTTGCTTAATCTCCACTACGGCCCCCCCGTGGCGGGATGCCTGGCTTTCACCTTGGGGATGCCCAGTAGGGGTTATCTCACAGGGAAAAGCCAGGACGGGTTCCCAAAGCAAGCGCCTTGAGACCTTGCTGTGAAAAGGCGCTATATAAGGACATTCGACATTTGACATGAGAAAAAAGAGTGCTCATGTATGTCATTTATGCCTGTCCGACTGTACGTGAGTAGAGAAGCAGGAACTGGAAAAAGTTTTCTGATTAAAGCAATTGCAACTTAACTGCAGAAAAGAACAGACTCATCGCTGTCTTGTGTTGTTACCGCTCCAACTGGGTTGGCAGCACATAACATTAAAGGGATTACTTTACATCGTTTATTGATGCTGCCAGTAGAGCATGATAATAAATTACAATACCACAAGCTATCTGGAGAAGCTTGTTGTGTAGTTTCCAGAATCCTGAAGAAAATGAAACTTCTTATCATTGATGAGGTAAGCATGGTATCAAATGTAATGCTTGCATTTGTGCATTTAAGAATGCAAGAAATTCTTAAAACAGAGTATGATGTGTTATTTGGAGGCAAACCCATAATTGTTTTTGGAGATCTACTGCAGCTAACTCCAGTGAAAGGACAACCAGTGTTTAAAATGCTTACGCATGAAGATACCAGGAAGTGCCTAGGAAGCATTGGAAATGTTAATATATGGTTAAATTTCAAATATGAAGAACTGCTTCAAAATATGCGACAGGCAAAGCATGAAGATTATAAAAGTATTCTACAAGATGTAAGAATTGGAAAAGTAAGTGAGCATGGCAAAGAAGCTTTACATGCACAATTAATTTCAAATTTGTTTCCAAACGAAAATATTCTCCCAGAGAATATTTTTAAGAAAATTGCTGAAAACAAATCTGTGATATGCTTGATGCCAACTCTACAAGAATGTTCAATCTTCAACAACAAAATGTTAAAGTTAGAAAATCAAGAGATTGTGAAACTGAAAGCTATTGATAAAATAGAGCATGAAGGAGCAACTATTATTTTGTCCGAAAAGTTGAAATCAAAATTGGATTCTTTAGAGAAGACAATATCTAAAACTGCTGGTTTGGAAAAGACTCTGTATGCATGTTTAAATTGTCGTATAATTTTACGACGGAATTTACATGTGGAAAGAGGTTTAGTAAATGGAGCAATGGGTCATGTTGTTGATTTTGTGAATTACCGAAATAGAGATGGAATTGAATTTTTAAAAATTAAATTTGATGGAATTGAAGAAGTACAACAATTCCGTCGTTGTTCTGCTCGATTTTTGCTTGTGAAAGATTTATATGTCCGCCGAAAACAGTTTACTGTTTCTTTGGCATATGCGGTGACTATTCATAAATCTCAAGGTTTAAATGTAGATAGTGCTTTGGTGAATATTGGAAGTTCTGTGTTCAAGGAGGGTATGGCATATGTTGCTTTATCTCGAGTCAGAACTTTATCTGGATTGTACTTGATTGATTTTGATGAGACAAAGATTAATGCAGATCTAAATTGTCTAAAAGAATATAATAGGTTAAGAAGATATTATGCTCCAAATTTACCTCAATATCCTCTATTTGAAAAGCGTGTGGTAGGCCGAAAAAGAAGAAATGAGAACAATTGTAGTGAAGTTGTAGCAAAAAGAAAAAAAGTAGATGAACCAGTAATTGTAAGCAGAAAGGAAAAGGATTCAGTTAAAGATGTTGTTGGATTTCAGTTTGAAAACAGTTCTGGTGTCAACTGCTATGCTAATGTAGTGGTTAATGTTGGGTTTTTTCTCCAAACTTTACAAGAACAGATTGTTGAAAATCGGGATCAAAGATTTTGTTGTTTTTTGAATTCTGTGTTTGAGAAATGTAGCAGTGATAGAACAAAAATAGAAAGTGTTTCTGTAGTTCGAAATGTTTTAGACATATGTTCTGGTCTAAATCAATTTTCACAGAATATTCAGCAAGATTGTCAGGAATTTCTAATGTATATGCTTGTTGTATTGCAAGATGAAGGTATAGATGTAGAAAATCTTGTTCCTTTTCAAGTACTACTACAATAGACACTGAAAGATTTATATATTTGACTTTACCAGACTGCAAATCAGTGTCTTTTAATAATCTAGTTAGAGAAGCAAATCAAAACATGGTCTGTACTCAATGTAAATCTGCAATGCTATCAACATTATTTGTACAAAGATATGGAGAGTATGTAATTTTAATGTTCCAACGATGTAGACCTGATGGAACTAAATTGACAACTTTAATTAAAAATGTTGTGGCTTCTCAATTATCAATTGCAGGAAGAACCTTTGTAACTGCAGCAATTATTTTCCATGATGGTCCTTCGACAACATCAGGACATTACACAGCTTATTTAAAATGTCAAAAAGGCTGGACTAATTGTAATGACACTCAATTGACTTTCAAACAACGTTTGACTTTTGACTTACAAAATTCTTACCTAGTGTTTTTACAACCGAAATTTTAGGAAAGGTAATTGGCCTATGAAGATTGGAGCAGTTAATAAAACTTAGTCTGCTGTTCAAAATTACTTTGTGAATGAGAGTGATCAAGATAATAAAAAACTTGTAGTTGTCATAGAGGTAGTGTAAGTGTATCACATAGTGAGTGATATCAGTATTATAGGAAATGTTGATCATGAGTGAGCCAGAGGTGGAAATATAACTATTGTTACATGATGAAAAAGATGTTGGAGCTTTTCTTTCAGAAAGTCGGGTAAATGGAAGTTTAAGAGTACTATTGAGTAATTTCCAAAGAAAAGGACTTTCCATATACTATTTGGCCTCGTGGAAAAGTAAGTGGATCAAAAATGAGTTAAGATATGTTTTTTCTAAGTTTTACATTATTTATTGAAACGTTGCATGGGTTTTTTAAACACAATCTTTTTGATTGTGGGTTTTTTTTGCCCGCTGTCATTTGATGAGTAGTATTGAACTCACTGTTTTTAGTGAAATTCAATATATTCTGAGATCAGCAAAAATAAACAATATAACATGTTGTACAAGTTATTTTGTATTTTGTATTGTGAAATACATATTATACTCCCCTTGTCTCACGCTCACTCACCTTTACCCACCCTCTATCACCCCTCTTTCCTCAACCTCACTGTCCTTCTCTCACCCTCCCTCACCCCGTTCCCTTACTCCGGTTCCCTCACTTATCCTCATTACCCATCCTTAACTCCCCTTGCCCTGACTCTCCTCCCACACTCACCTTTTCCCAGTCTCTCTGCTTCACTCCCCTTCCCCTTCTTTCCTTCCTTTGCCCCCTCAGTCATTCCCCTTCCCTCACTCACCTTACTCTACTTCACTCACTCCTTCTCTCACTCTCTCTCACTCTCTCTGTCCTCTCACATCTTCACTCCCCTTCCCTCACTCCCTCTCTCTTACCCTCACTCCCTCCAGCCCCATACTTTGTCACTCCCCCTTCCCTCACACTCACTCCCTTTAACTCACCAACACTCCCTCACTTATCTTTCTATGCTCCCTCACTTAGTCCCTTTCTCTTACTCCTTCCTTCACTACCTCTATTTCCTCACTCCCTCACTCGCCTCATCCCTTTAATCCCCTCCATCCCCTCTTCCTCCCCCTCCTGCCCTTCTCTCACCCACCCTCACCCCGTTCCCTTACTCCGGTTCCCTCAATTATCCTCATTACCCATCCCTTAACTCCCATCCCCACACTCTCCTCCCGCACTCACATCCATCCCCTGCTTCTACCTCCCTTCTTCTACCTCTCCTCTCCTTCCTCACTCCTCTTCCCTCACCCCTCTTTCCTCAACCTCACTGCCCTTCTCTCACCCTCCCTCACCCCCGTTCCCTTACTCCGGTTCCCTCAATTATCCTCATTACCCATCCTTAACTCCCCTTCCCCTCACTCTCCTCCCGCACTCACCTTTTCCCAGTCCCTCTGCTTCACTCCCCTTCCCCTTCTTTCCTTCCTTTGCTCCCTCAGTCATTCCCCTTCCCTCACTCACCTTATTCCACTTTACTCACTCCTTCTCTCACTCCCTCTGTCCTCTCCCTTCCTCACTCCTCTTCCCTCACTCCCTCTCTGTTACCCTCACTCCCATTGTCCCCTCACTCTCTTACGCCCCTTCACTCACCCTCACTCACCTTCCATCCCTCATTGTCGTGAATGCACCCTCACTCACTCCCCCTTCCCTATCACTCACTCCCCTTTCCTCACTCCCCTTTCCTCCTTTAGTTTTGCTAACTCACATTCCTTTAGTATCTTACTCACCTTCAGTTCATTTCTCTCTCCCTCTCTTTCTCTCTGTCACTGAATCTATCCGCCTCATTATCCTCTTAGTAATTTGCTCTCCCTCTATTTCTTTTTCCCTCTCTCTGTCCTTCACCATTCCTTTGTTTCCCTTTCTGTGTCCTTCACTCCTACTTTATCTCTTAGTACCCTTTTATGACTTTTAATCTCCTACCTTGGCTCTTGTATTTTGAAATATATATTATAAAAATTATAACTTATTTTTTTTCCTCTTCCACAGATATTACATTTATTAAAAATATGTCATTAAGTTTACATTACTTATAAGGTAAGTTTGACAAACAAAATTTACTTTCCCATCACTCTTTTCCTTAACCTCACTACTCTTCTCTCACCCACCCTCACCCCCGTTCCCTTACTCCGCTTCCTTCACTTATTCTCATTCCCCATGTTTACTCCCCTTTCCCTCACTCCCCTCCCACACTCACCTTCTTTCAGACCCCCTACTTTACTTCCCTTCCCCTCTCTTCCCTTCCTTCGCTCCCTCACTCATTCCCCTTCCCTCACTCACCTTACTCCACTTCACTCACTCCTTCTCTCACTCCCACTGTCCTCTCACTTCCTCACTCCCCTTCCCTCACTCTCTCTCTCTTAGCCTCACTCTCTCCGTCCTCTCACTCTCTCACTCCTCTTCCGTTACGCTCACTCCCTATAACTCACCCACACTCCCTCACTTACCTTTCTTTGCTCCCTCACTCAGTCCCTTTCTGTCACTCCTTCCTTCACTCCCTCTATCCCCTCACTGTCTCACTCACCTTGTCTTACCCTCACTCACTTTTATCCACCCTCTTTCACCCCTCTTTATTCACGCTCACTGCCCTTCTCTCACCCTCCCTCCCCCCCGTTCCCTTACTCCGGTTCCCTCACTACCCCTCATTCCCCATCCTTCTCTCCCCTTCCCTTTACTTTCATCCCCCACTCACCTTCTCTCAGTACCTATGCTTCAGTCCTCTTCCCCTCTATTGCCTTCCTTCGTTCCCTCACTCATTCCCCTTCCCTCACTCACCTTAGTCCACTTTACTCACTCCTTCTCTCACTCCCTCTGTCCTGTCACATCCTCACTCTCCTTCCCTCACTCCCTCTCTCTTAGCCTCACTACCTCCGTCCCCTCACTCTCTCAGTGCCCTTCCCTCATGCTCACTCCCTTTAACTCACCTACACTCCCTCACTTACCTTTCTATGCTCCCTCACTCAGTCCCCTTCTCTCACTCTTTCCTTCACTCCCTCTGTCTCCTCACTCCCTCACTCCCCTTGTCTCACGCTCACTTGCCTTTATCCACCCTCTATCACCACTCTTTCCTCAACCTCACTGCTCTTCTCTTACCCTCCCTCACCCCGTTCCCTTACTCCGCTTCCCTCACTTGTCCTCATTCCCAATGTTCACTCCCCTTCCCCTCACTCCCCTCCCACACTCACCTTCTTTCAGTCCTCCTGCTTCACTTCCCTTCCCCTCTCTTCCATTCCTTCGCTCCCTCACTCATTTTCCTTTCCTCTCTCACCGTACTCCACTTCACTCCTTCCTTCTCTCAGTCCCTCTGTCCTCTCACTTTCTCACTCCTCTTCGCTCACTCCCTCTATATTACCCTCACTCCCTCCATCCCCTCATTCTGTGACTCCTCCTTCACTCACCCTCACTCACCTTCCATCCCTCACTGTCATCAACTCACCCTCACTCACTCCCCTTCTGTTATTTGTTCCCTCAGTCACTTTCTACCCTTCATTCAATCATTTTATCCATCCATTTATGCAGTGCACATTCATTGAAAAAAAGAATGAGAGAATATATAAGGAATATAGCTCTTTTTGGAGAATTGGAGGTAGTTCTAAAAATAACTTTTTTTTTCTTCTTTTTTCGATTTTATATTTTTTTAATACTTTTTCAGAACGATTTTATACTTTTTTGGGGGGTTTTGGGGGAGAAAAACAAAACCAGGGAATCCAAAACTGCTCAACAGGAGCAAAAAAAAGGGGAAAAATTAGTGGTGGGTGGAGCAGCGGTGTTCTTCTTTTCTCCGAACAATAAGTTTGACGCTCTGCTCCCCATAGCAAATCAGTTTGTCGCAGTCCTTGCAGACAAATTTGAGACCTGCAAAGAACGGCTGCACGTTGGGAATTAATCTTGCAGCTTGTCTACCAGAAGGTGTTGCTCCACCAGTCGAGGTGCTGCCGCCATCTGTTGGGAGTTTGCGTGCCAGGTCCCTGACACTCTCCTTTGCGTAATTGTTGGGGTGCCTCCTCTCGACATGCCTGATTAAGGTGGCGTTGCCAAAGCTGTACTTTTTTGTTGGGTCACCACGTGACAAGGTGGTGCCACAGATTTTGCAGCACACCTTCGCCGCATTTACCGTCTTTTCACCTTCGGGGAAGGTAAAAAATTTCCAAATAAAATGGTCTTTTAATTTGCGCCGAGGAGGGTCCTCTGGCACAAACTCTTCATCAGAGTCACTGGAGGTTGTCTGTCTTCCAGGCATTCTTCAGAAAAAGACAAGATGCTGCAGAAGAACCAGGGAACAGCTCTTGCTCTCTCCAAGTTCAAAGTGGTAGTGAGGGAAATGGGTGTGGGCTTTCACTATGTGGAAAAAAACTGTTATGGACCAATGAAAAGTGTTGTTTTAAGGTCACATGGCTTGACGCACAAATGCTACGCGCTCCAGAGCGCTTCCGGGTGTGCTAACGCGGCACGTACGTAGGCGCTTACGGGGGCACTTCCGGGGGCGCCTACGCGGCGCGTATGAATGACGATTTACTTGATTTTTGGAAATGTGTTTAGAGTCAAAATACGGTTTTTAAAAATCAAAAATACTACTTTTATGAGTATGCTACTGAATGTCTTGCATTATTATTTACTTTAAATACATATTTATATTTTTTTTCGCTCATGGGAATAGCGCTCACGCTACGTGTACAGATGCGTTTACGGGTGTGCGCACCCTGCGCGCTCCGGGGTTAAAAAATGTAAAAACACATTGAAAAATTAATGTTATAAAAATATCCAATATTTAAATAATTTAAAAAAAATTATAATAATTAATAGCTATAAAAAATAGCTATTAAAAAAACTTAATAATTCACTTTAAAAACCGTAGGTTTCAACTCATTATAGTTAGGAATTAGCTTTTAAAAAACCTTTGCAGTGGATTACGGGCGCGCAAGTTATAGTGAGTCCAACTAACTATAACATGGGAATTTCAATGGTTTTGTATGAGTAAAATGTTCAGCTAACTATAACTGGTGTGAAACCTATGGTTTTTTCAGTGAATTTCAAAGGTTTTTTAAATGCTAATTCCTAACTATAACGAGTGTTAAACCTATGGTTTTTTCAGTGAATATATATATATATGCCGGGAGTGACAGAGGCGATACAGCGGATTTATCTGCTAGAATGGTTAAGCAATCCCTTGCTGGTGCCCCTGCGGACATATCTCCTGGCAATGTTGGAGGAGGTGTGATTGGGGATATGGGAGACGTGGCCGATGGCTGGAGGAAGAACTCGGAGCATGCAATTTTTGACCCCATTACCGGATGACGACAAGAACAGTGCATTCTGGAACTTGGAGGCGCCATTGGTGTAAGGCGCGCCAGAACTAAGTCAGGTGTTGGAACATACTCACCTGGGGGGCAGCAGCTCATTAGTTAAGAGAGAGGGCGGGATATTTAAATCGAGCTGTGACGCCCTGCTCTCACACAGACACGCAAGCGGCGCTGATGAGGCGGGATGCCGAAATGCATACGCCGCAAGAACGTTGTGCCTGTTCACCTCTGCAAGAGCGGCTAAATAAAGTCTCCCTTTCTAATCCTCAAGTGGGTCTCGCTTCTTTCGTGTGGAGAAGGTGTTGGACATATATATATATCAAGGACTACGTGTTGTCCGAAATGCGTCATAAACGGCTTTGTAAAAATAAAGACCTTTCGCCACTCATTACTGGAGTCGGGATCTCTCTCATCGCCGGCTGAAAGTTGAGAGAGCAAGCGTTTTGTTTCAATATATACATTTATTTATATGTAGGTGTATACTTTAGGGGCTGATTACGATGTCAGGCAGAAACACTTCTGCCCAACACCGCCTCGGTCATGGGACCGACAGCCACCCAGTCACTGGTCCCGACCGGATGCGACCGAACACTGTTCGGCCACATTCTTATATTTTACAATGGGAGCATGCATTCTGACCATAAACTGGCCAGAATGCATGCTCCCATTGTAAAATGGGAGTTGCAGTTCATCCCTGCATCCCGTGGCAGGCCCCTCAAGTTGCTGCCACAAGGTGTAGAGACCAACAGGGTGGCCCCATGGGCGCCCCCTTGGCCTCCAATCGAAGGCTGTGCACCAAAGGGGGCCCTGCTGGGGGCCCCCAAAGACACTTTCCAGCATGGTTTCCATTTCAGACAGACCGGCATGGAAACCATATCGGAAATCGCTTTGTAATCTCAAAGGTGGAAAGGCCGGCTCTTGAGATTACTTGATGCATTCCTACTGGCGGACAGGCTCTCCAAACCCATTGAATGTGAGCCGGTAGGACCTTTCAAATTCCTTTCAGACTGCCTCTATTGTAATGAGGTGGTCGGAAAGGAATCTGACCGACACATTACGATGCGATTCGGAAGACTCCAACCGACGGTCGGAGCCTTCTGAATCGCATCATAATCAACCCCATAGTGTTGTTATATTGGTAAATTTAAAAAACATTATAAAAATATGATATAACTTAAAATTAATATTTTTTAATACTTATATATTAGATATGTGTATATAAACATACACACTTTTTTATTTATGTATGTGTTTTTTATTTATTAAATATTTATATATATTTATAAATATTATTTAAACATATTGAATTTTCTTTAATAATAATATCATATGTGAAAATATTTAAGTTTTACTTATAAAAACTACATACATGATTAAAAATGAAATCATCCATAGACCTCAGATCGCATTGCTATCTGCATCATGCGGCCTTGCACTCTCTAAAGTCTTTTCTTCTTCCTTATTTTTTCTTTACCATCACACATATCACCTTCATCTGTTCAGATCACGCCTCGGGGACTATTATGTTTTTTTGCTGCCTCGTATATTGTTTCCATACATTACAGGCCCATCACTTCATAGGAATTTTATAAATTCTTTATAACTGACATGCCCTTGAGAACGGGTATTTTCTTCCCCTTTCCTTTTTATTCTGTTTTCCCCATATAGCCCTACGTGGCGTGATGTGTGATCAACGTCCCATAGTGTAATATCAATATATTTGACTGCTTTTATAAAACTGAGGGACCATATGTTGTATTTCTTGTTTATTATTCTAACATGTACTGAGAATACGTGCTGAAAACAAATAATAAATATTCAACAAAAAAATGATTAAAAATGAAATGTTTGTATATATTTTTCAGTATTATTGTGAAATTATATTTTTTCAACAAATGATTTACTTACCATTATTATGTATAGCAGAACAATATTTTTGTGAGCGCTATTTTTGACACAATATTTTCGTATCACAATACTTATGGTTTTGATATTGTGTCAGTGATCCGCAGGTGGTTCATAGGATGAATAGATGGACTAGAGAAGGGGTTCTTAACCTTTGGACTTCTGTGCCCCCCCCATGTAATCATTTTTGGAACCTAGGGTCCCCCACTAAACCGATGTTGTAATCTGGGGACCAATGTTTGAATACACTCGCACAACTTATGTAGTAGGGAGTTTCTTGGTTGTAGCGTGCTCCAGGATGTGTACTTAGTTGTGCACTAGAAATCAATGAAACTGCATACCCCTGGATTTGACACTCAAAACAACACCACGCTTGTTGCTGGAAACAATGGGGCATATTACCAACAACTAGCGATAATTATCGCTATGTTGGCTTAGCGGCAATAATTTTATCGCCGTGTTGCGGCGATTTTTATCGCTTAGGAGCCTTGCTATTATCAAGGTTTATCTCCTAAGCGATAAAAATCGGCCGAAATGCATGAATATCGCTGTAAAGTCAGCGATATTCATGCATTACCGAGCTAATGCTCTTAGCCATGTTATCCACCTCCCATTGGATAACATGGCTAAGAACTGCTCAGGGCAGGTGTTAGCTTTTGGAGATATTCGCGCTTAGAGCAAAAGTTGGTAATAGGAGATAGCGATGTTAGCGACTGTTTCCAGCCGCTAACATCTTGGCACGCCCACTTTGCATGTCATTAGTGATAAATATCTCTGACATACAAAGCGGGGCCCAAGATGGTCGCTATCTCCTACTAGCTGTCGCTAACTGGTGTTAGCGACAGCTAGGTAATAGGGAGATAATTTTATCTCCGCTTTCTTGGCTTTTAAAGCCAAAAAAGCGGAGATAAACCCCCTTGATAATATGCCCCAATGTTTTTAACCACAGTACGCTTGTATTAGGTTTTACAGAGCACTGAGCACTACTTACTATGTGGACCGCCACAAGAATAACTGCACCTCAGTCACTAATATGGAATGGAATGTCCCAGTACTTTCATTTGAGTTTTGCCTTGTGTATTAAAGGCCAATTTTGTTTGTAGATATATTCCCCGATGAAGGCTAGGGTACAAGCCGAAATGCATTGGAACGAAGCGTGTGTGAAGGAATGAAGTATCTGAACAAAAGCTAATAAAAAAACAGCAAGATAAAAGCACTGCATTGAACCTTGTATTAACTTGATGTAACAACATTAAAACAAGAAGAATCAAAGAAACCCTATCGCAGGGACATAAGCTGTGACCAGGGGACATCCCCCAAATCCAGGGGTACGCAGTTTCATTGTAATCTGGGGACCCACATTGAGAAATTACTGGAAGCCGGGGACGCCTGCCTTAGCATTTTCGATAATTTGAACTGCAAAACAATACACTAAAACTACAGAACCAAGCATTCATCAAATGAAATATTATATTTATTTCAAAAATATTTAAAACAACAAAGAAATATTAATTTTAATGGGAACACAGGAGCTTTTCTAAATTCAATTGAGGCCAGTCATTGTTCCTACTATGGGCCTGATTACGATACTGGTCGGACCGACAGTCTAACCACTGTGGCAGCGATCCGATTACAAACTCCGAGGACAGGAACGTTCGCCCCACAATATTACGATGGTCTCATCTACGTTGGTGCACATACCCTCGAATATGTCGCTGCAAGTGCATGCAAAATCACAGGAAACATGTGATATGTATACATATGCATGACATATCTGGGGATATGCATTGTGCACAATGTACCCCACTGCTGGAGTGTGGGGATCTGTGCAATGTCCAGTCAATGTGGATACATGCCACCTACTGGCTTACAAGCATTCTGGCACCCACAGGGTCGTAGTCTTCAGAGTTCACCTGCTGCAGGTGCAGAAAAGGCCTTGAGAAAGGGATCTACGTCGAGACTGTTGGGGTGAAGCTGATTTGGGTGAGTATTTACCCCAAATCAATCGTTTTCAAGGACTCGAGGCAGGTGGTCAGACTGCCATGGTCGGGTCGTAAGAAATACACATTGTAATCCAGATGGCAGTCGCAGATTCATGTACTGCCCTAAGGACACTGTTTTTCTCCGACTGCCATCTCAGCGGTTGGAGAAAGGGAGTCAGAGTCGGGGGGTCTTTCAGCGGTTGGTCGCAGTACAGGAGGTATGCATCATAATCTGGCAGTCGGACTGACCACCTCCAACAGGACCATGGAAGCCGGTCTGACATGCATCATAATCAGGCCCTATATTCTGTTTGATGTATTTGTACTTCTTGGCTTCATTATTTATAACCACTTTATTAACCTGTTAATATTCTTTATTTTTCTAAGCAGTCGCAGACCCCCTGAGTAGGCTTCAGGTTATGAACCATTGGACTAAAGGATATCAAGTATAGTTAGATTACAGGGATTTCAAAGAAGTGATAGATGAAATAAGTTGTGGGAAATTTGCAGATATACAATTATAAAGAATAAAGCACACATAATTGTGAATTATAGTGAGCATAAAAAGGATGGAAAGGAAGGAAAGGGTCAATCAACAGAAAGAAAGGAGAGGGAAACAATTAACCGTTTTAAGTCAAGGTCTATTTTAATGCAGGGCTTTACTTATATTGTGGGAAGAGTCATTTTGAAATAGCATGCAATCAGAGGATGAGAACCTGTAGAAAGAAATATTATTTGCATGTGAGATTGTGTGTGGTATCATTTGCATGGCACCCACCACTTCCATGCAGTTTCCATTTTCAAAAGCCTCCGCTGTAGGTCAAAACATACAGTTTTTGTTATTTAAAAAGTACACATAATTAATTCAGTAGATCACACTTATACTTTTTGTTTTAGTTTCTGGTCGGTAGTTGTTCATCCAGAAACAAGCTATGAGTTATCAAGCAACCCTGGGAAGCGAAGATCTTCCTAATGAGCAAGTTCCTTCCTTAGGCAAGACTGTTCATCACCAGCACCGTGATATACGTGTTACCAACACAGAACAACAACGTATGTAAAGATAAAGTCCCCAGTTAAGCTGGGAATAGTCTTTAACGGTATTGTACTAATCGGGACTCGTTTTGATGTAGAAATCATGGAAAAAGACACATCGGAACCATTTGTATAGGAATACTGTTACACTTTGTACACTAATCAGTTCCAAAAATTGGTATTTGAAACCGAGAAGATAGACATGTACAGGAATATTATATATATATATGTTAATGCTGCTATACAAGCGTATCTCAAACCTACCTCATTTAACTGTGAAGCGCTCTGATACCCAAGGGGCACGTTCGTGCTATATAAAACTCTATAAACAAAATAAATACATAAATAAGTGGGTTAAACTGGGACCGTTTTGGAGACCTTAAGCTTCAAGTTCCCCAGGAGATCAATACATTCTGAGAAAATATAAACCAAAGTAGTGTTTTGACACATTCTCTTTACTGCCTGCATCGACATAGACTTGGCTGTGAGGGCACCAGAGTTGGAGCATCCATTACTGACACTGGTACGCCTACAGCTAGTGCAACTCCTGTACCTGAGATTTTCACCACCGCTACAAATATTCCTTGGCACTGGCTTCTCAAAAACCCATTTGGATGCATAGACTGCTCATTAAAGCTGTGTACCTGGACTGCCAAGAGTGCTGCAAAGACTTACCCATACACAAACCAAGTACATAAAATCTGAAGGAAAAAAATGACTGCACTATTGCATCAATGCATGCAAGTTATTCAAGATAGACACTACCTAAAAATATCTAACAGGGTGCTCAGAACGTAAGCTGAGCCAGTCTGATGCAGTTTTACCAAAAGGTGTACTGTTTAACCAAAAATCAGAGGAAGCTACCCCTATAAGTTTTTCAGGGAGGGGGTATATACAAACTTCAGAAAGACCTAGTCCCTGTCGTGTTCTATTCTACAATCAGTAATTTTTCAAAAGACAAAAAGATCACCTGTTCCATGTTACAACAGGCTCGCTAGCACTTGGGCAAAAAGGCAAATAGTCTTAGACATCAATCTTAGGGTCACTGTACATATTGCAATCACTTCTAGAACTTTTGTTAAAAACTTTTTATTCATAAAAATGAACCTTGTGCCTGGTGCCTCCCTAATGGTTACAATCTAATACAAAATTAAAAACACTTGAATACAGTCCATACAGAAAATCCTTTCAAAATTTAAAAACAGTAATTAAAACAAAAAACAGTTGACGCAGCGTTTCGGTGTACATTCGTTTCCACCTTCATCAGGACTTTACAATTTCTTTATTGCAATCTTATTTAATTTAGTAGGCTATGTCTTGTTAGTCTCATAGTCCTAGATGCACTTCAATGAGTCACTTCCTGGTACTGTAGAAGTGTATGCCTTATTTTGTAGGACCTCACTTCTTGCTTTACGTTGGAGCCACCATATTATAGTATATTGATGGTCAGTCAGGTTTTCAACGCGGTTTTATTTCCGGTAAATATAGATTCTTTATGTGGTATTTTCTGATTAGGAATGGTCTATTCATCAATTTAGACTTCAATCTCTCCTCGTTCTTTAACGGCCTCCCTGCTCCAACAATTAACCCGGAGCAGGGAGAACAAAACTTCTGGGTTAATCAAATACAACAAGATGATGGATGGAGTTCTGAAACCTTTCAAACACTCACCCCGAGTCAAGATATCTGGGTTAAATCCAGCATTGTTTTGCTCACCATGCCACCCCAGTTTTGACCCAGCCATATGCAAATTAGTCTTGACCTTGGTCCCCATGGGAATAGTTCAGTCTGACCTGCCAGGCCAGGTCCTCCTTGGACAGGAAACAAGCATCCTGTGATCAGTTTTGGGGTATCACATCTCATCAGCCAGGCTAGCCTGAATCCAGTGGCACAGCGAGCCAGGGACCCATGTCTGGGCATACACGTGGCCACTGAAGGCGAACAAAGCAGACACAAGAGGACGGACGGAGTGCTGAAACTTTTCAAAACCTACCCCCAGCCATGAGATCTAGGTTAAATCCATCATGCTTTTGCTCAATATGCCACCTCAGTTTGGACCCAGCTATGTGTAAATCAGCCTTGACCCTGCTCCCCATGGGAACAGTCCAGCCCAAACTGCCTGTTCCTCCTTGGATCGGAAGCAAGCATCCTGGGACCGGTTTCGGGGTATCACCCCTCATCATCCTGTCTAGCTGGAATCTAGGGGCACAGCAAGCAAGGGTCCCATGTCTGGCAATAACCATGGCCACTTGGGCGACCGTGGCGAACACAACAAGATGATGGACAGAGTGCTAAAACCATGTTTTGTGCCACCACAGATACACATACATTCAGCACACACATTCAATATGTATGCACTGTTCAGTACTGTAGCGTTTCTGTATTTTACCATGGTATGCTATTTGCACACACCACCCTTCATGCATTGTACGTTTCGCAAGCACACATAGACCCAACACATGCTCTCATTGCCCACTCACTGCACAGCACTACATCTCTGATGTAATGTACTCCTTTCAGGCATACATACACTTAGTCAATGCATTAACTATACATGTACTGCAGAGTACTGATCTATCAGTGAACTGTATGCTTCCCAGGCACACGTGCATCCAGCACAGAGTCACCACTCCTGTGCTGTTTTGCACAGGACTCTACATGTAATTGATGTTGACCAATCGTGAGTTAAGCACATAGTAGCGATACTTTAATAAGTTAAGTGAGCCCGTAGGCCTCATTCCAGTGACCCAGTGTAAAAAGGACTTGTTTACTTCTACTAATCAGTACACAGTATGCTGCCACCACCGCACTCATGCTGCTTAACCCTTGATGAAGGTGGTAGTCTAGAAGACCACCCATCCTAAGCCAAGACTGCAACTCATGAACAGGCCTATGTCATAGTGCACATGCATGATCCATGATTACCTATGACAACAACAATCATCATTAGAGATCCATACAATCATACAGTTGGCTTTTATAATGCACCTCAGGTGTACAGATCACCTCAATGCTGGCCTACAGCACTATATCCTATTTTATTACTACAGCCCAGCTCTCTCTTGCAATGGTGCAGCGCATCAAGAAGACCAGAGCAGGAGGCAACAACTTCTCCTGCCTTGCGGCCAAGGCATGGAACACCCTCCCTCTCTACCTCTGCCAGCCACCAACACTCTCCAAGTTCCTGAAGGACCTCAAGACCTGGCTCTTCGACAAATTACCATGAACATCCAGGAGCTGCGCGGACCCTGGAGGATCCTAAAGGACCTCAAGACCTGGCCCATCGACAACTCACAGTCAATGCCCAAGAGCTGCCCCCTCCAGCGCCTTGAGACCCTCTCGGGTGAGTAGTTGCGCTTAACAAACCCTTGATTGATTTATTGATTGATTGAACCTGACCTGTAGTGTTTTCCCAATGCTCTTGTAATACCGCCATACACTCTAGTCCCAGAGTTGAACTGGTTGAACTGGTCTTTCACACAGTCTAGCACTGCCTGATGGGCCAGCTTGGAAGGACCAAGTGCGTGGGCCATTATTTTGTCATGTGATCTGTGACAGGAGCAAACAAACAGCCCACACATTGGCCCTTTGAAGCTGGCCATCTGGCAGTGCCAGAACGCCCGACTGGATTTTCCAACACTGCCCTGTACTGCTACTCAAATACTGGGAACCAAAAACTGCTCTGCCACAAATCTCAAACCTGTCCTTCAGCACCCACCCCTGCACTCCAGTACTAGGACCCACTAGCAGCTCTGTTATACACTACAGAGCTGACTTACTGTGACAATGCACTGATATTTGAGTACCAGGACCACATGCACCTCTGCCAAACACCTACTTTTCCAGTATATGTACACACATGCAGATATATCATACACCTTAACCCTTCAAGTCACCCCTACCAACGGGTATTCCAGTACTGGGAGACACATGGGCTCAAGTATATTCTTCATTACTGGCATGCAACCAGTACTGGGTCACACCAGCAGTGCTACAACACACCCCAGTCCTGACATGCAGCCTTCACCCATTGCTTTATCTGTGTTGGGATTCATACACAGCTATGTCAAACAACTCAGTCCTGACATGCAGCCCCCACCAACCGCTGCCCCATTAACAGGACACAGATGTAGCTCTATTATACTCATCAATCCTGACATGCAGCAACTAACAGCAGAAGTAAGACCTACAAGCAACTCTGCCATACACCTCAAGCCAGACCAATACCACCCTCTCCTGTTCAATATGCACACATTAAATCGGATCTAAAGCCCCCAACCAATCTTACTGGTTTCTAAAAATTCAATTTCTTCCTGTTTGCCCAAACCTAAATGTAACGGTTAACTTGTTTCCTTTCCACCCGCGTAGCTAGGGGGTGCAGGGAAGGGTGGGGGGGTGGTCCGCCCCAGGCAGCACTGATTTGGGGGTGGCCAGTGTGCTGGAAGGATTGTGCTGCTGCCTGGCAGGAAGGGTTCCGCTGCTTGGATCAACTATGAGTGAGCTGTCAAGTCGCCAGACTGCAGGTGAGGAGCGCACAGCCCTGGACCCGGGGCTGTATCCCCGCTATGTGCCCCTCCTTGGCCCCTGTCATCCTGGTGCCTGTGTGAGCGGCAAAGCCCACAGCATCGTGTTGGTTTCTTCAGCCCCTGCTGTAGTCACATGACTAGGATGTCTGAAGACAGTGCACGCGACCTGCTCACGGCCTGCCCTGCGGAAACAAGCACGTTCCTGATACTGAGAGGTGTCAGGGGTAAAGAATGGTGTTTGCCTACGCCGATGAGGTTCATTGGGTTGCAATTAAAAGAGAGGAGCCTGTGGAAAAAAGATAGAGAGCACGAAAAAGGAAGAAACAGAAGTACATGAAAGCCACGGCCGCGTGACACTGGTGGCCCTACTGTAGTGGTATTGGTTGACTATTGGATGGCGGCCGCGGGAGTAAAAGGAAGTGCGTCCTGGCGTTGCATGCGAGAGAAGTGTGACTAAGGTTGATAGGCTGCGGCCTCACACTTCTCGCGCGTGCAATGCCAGGACGCACTTCCTTTTACTCAAGCGGCCGCCATCCAATAGCCCTTAAAGGGTGATAGGCCGTCGCCTCGCACTGTACCAGGCCCGTAACTGGGGCCTGCGCTGCACACAAAGAAAGCAAGTCTCCGGGGAGAGCCAGCGCCGCCACCTCCTTTCGGCTAAGTGGGGACGAGGTGCGCGCTGTGTCCCCGCCTGGGCCCCTTCAAGACGCTTGGCATTCACTCTCCCAATTCCCGGCGCCCCTCTCACCATGGTGCAGAAGGAGAAGCCGCAGTCTGCAGGAGAGAAAGCAGAGCTACCACCCAGCCCGTGCACTGCTGCCGCCGGCCATGGTTCATCCCCCAGAGACTGTCGGGGAGGAGACCGAGACAGAGACTGGAGGCTGCCGCAAGTTCCTGTGCGGCCTAGTCGAAGGTGAGCCAGTGGTGGGTAGGAGGGAAAAGAGTTGACTATGATGTCCCTTGCTATCTCCACTCTGCGCACGCAGCACACTCAGCTGGGCATTTTTTTTTACAAGTCCTTCCAGGTCCTAGGATGTCGTTGCTGCATTCCTTTTGTTATGTTATGTTATGTTATACTTTTATTTATATAGCGCACGGCTACTCAAAAAGAGTGTCCCGGCGCTTTATGAAGGCAGCTCAGCGATTGGAAAAACGTAACAACATAAAACAGTGACAGAGGAAAAAGAGCACCCTAAAGGTTAAAAAGCCAGGTCTTAAGGCTCTTCCTAAACAGGAACAGATTGGGAGTACTACGTAGAGCCAGAGGTAAGGAGTTCCACAGCTGGGGGGCCCTGAGACTAAAGGAGCGACCCCCAGTGTGAGCCTTCCTCACTCGAGGGACCACAGCCATGAACAAAGATTCTGACCGAAGTGAGCGGGCCGGGCGATAGAAGGCAAGCCTTCGCTGCAGATACCTTGCTCCCGAGCCAAAAAGTGCTTTATGCACCAGAGTCAGAGTTTTAAACATAATCCGCTTCCGGATGGGCAGCCAGTGAAGTGACTGCACCAACCCGGATGTTCTCGCTCGCCTATGCAGGCCAAAAATGGCGCGAGCCGCGGAGTTCTGCAATACTTGCAGCCGCTGTACAAGATAGTCCGGAAGCCCTAAATATAGGGCATTGGCATAGTCCAAACTAGAGCCTATTAAGGCTTGAACAGTGATCTTTCTATGCTCCTCTGTAAGCAGAGGTAAGAACTTCCGGAGCATCTTCAAAATGCCAAAAGAGGTGCCCGTCAGACCAAGAATGTGTGATCTTAGCGTGAAGTTGTTATCAAACTTGACTCCCAAGTTTTTGGCCACCAAAGTTGACTGAGCAGGAGGGCACATGTCCGTTGGCCACCACTCACGCCATTCAGGGTCCGAGGCGCAGCCAAAAAGCAGAACCTCCGATTTGTTGGAGTTGGCCTTGAGGCCATTCCGCTGGAACCAGTCAAAGACCATCCCTAGGCACCCCCGGATGCTCTCTCCATCAAATGCCTGATCTTTCCTGCACATGAAGAGCAGTTGAGTGTCATCCGCGTAAGATACGATCTGGGCCCCAAAAGCCTCCGCCAGTGCCGCCAGTGGGGTCATAAAGATGTTAAAAAGAGTCGGGCTCAACACAGAGCCCTGTGGAACTCCGACTCCCAAAGGCGGCATCTCAGCGGAGCTCGTGGAGGCCCAGACCGTTTGTCGGCGGCCCTCAAGAAAAGATGTAAACCATTTGAGCACCGTCCCCCTTAGATCGATGTCATAGAGTCTGGCGAGCAGCGCCTCATGGGGGACGGTGTCGAAGGCCGCCGACAGATCTAGCATGACAAGCATGGCCTTGCCTCCCACGTCCAGTGTCTCCCGAATAACCTCTGACACCTCGAGGAGTGCCGTCTCCGTACTTAAGTTAGGCCGGAATCCGGATTGCGAGGGGTGCAGTAGGTCATTTGATTCTAGGAAGCTAGAAAAAACGCTATGCACATGCTTCTGAGTGAGCTTCGCCAGGGCCGGGAGAAGAGAGATTGGCCTATAGTTAGCCAGAACCTCAGCATCAAGTCCAGGCTTCTTGAGGAGAGGGATCACCATAGCCCTTTTCCAGGACCGCGGGACCCTCCCCTCCCTCAAAGACAAGTTCAAGAGAGGATTGACCAATGGGTTCATCACCAACGCCATCCCGGCCAAAAATTTGGCCGGACATGGGTCAAGTGGCGAACCTGATTTAAGACTGGCCAAAAGCGAGAGGGAAGCATCGGGGGAAACAGAGGGGAACTCCGCCAAAACAACATCTGGCGTAGACGATGGAACGAGTCCCGCCCCAATGCTGAGGAACCCTTCAACGGACCTCTCTGAAAAGGAGGCCTGGATCGATTTGATC
Organism: Lissotriton helveticus; assembly: GCF_964261635.1. Classification (NCBI taxonomy): domain Eukaryota; kingdom Metazoa; phylum Chordata; class Amphibia; order Caudata; family Salamandridae; genus Lissotriton; species Lissotriton helveticus. The sequence continues at coordinate 638,998,594 of NC_136071.1, read as the reverse complement.
TTGTCCGTAAAAAACCTGGCGAGATCACAGACCCATGACTCAGATGACACTATTTGCGGCCGGTTGGATCTAGAGGCCGTAAACTCCCTCACCACAGTGAAAATCTCCTTACATGAGTTGGAGGCCGTCTCTATCCTTCTGGCAAGATATTCTTTTTTTGCACAGAGAATATTGCGATGGTAGGCTTTAACCGCCATCCTATAGGCCAGTCTTGCCTCCCCATCATACTGAGAGCACCACGCCCTCTCGGCCACCTTGCACTGGCTTCGATCGATACGCAGCGCCTCCGTAAACCACGGCGCAGACAGCCGCTTGGCCGTAGGTCGAGGGGCCATTACAGGGGCTAGATCATTCAGCCTCTCTGCCAGCCACACCTGCATGGCCTCTGTATCCAGCTCCAGGTCGCCCGAGATGGGGCACGGATGGTCAACAAACGCCTGAGCTAACAGTTCTGGCGTCACTCTGTGTAGTGCCCTCGAGGCTAATCCAGGCTGGGTGGGGGCGCCTCTGGGTAGATGCTCACTTCCCAGTATGGAGAACCTAACCAACCTGTGATCGGACCGGAGCACCGGGAGAAGTTCGATATCCACTAAAGGGATCGATGAAAACACTTGATCCAAGGTGTGTCCCTTATCATGTGTGGGGCCCGTCAGAGAAGGAGGAAGGCCCAGAGGGGCAGTGATATCAAACAATGTATTTGAATTCGAATCCTCAGCCACATCCAAATGAAAATTAAAATCGCCCGCCAGCAGACAGTGCTGCGCAGACAAAACCAAACCGGATATGGCCACCTGGAGGTCCTCGAAAAAAGAGCCCGCAGGTCCTGGAGGTCTGTATACCAGCAGCCCTTTCAAGGCTTGATGCGGGGATAGCCTAATAGTGAAGGCACGGGACTCAGAGCCTGCGATCGTGTCCAAGGGGAGAAAAGAGCATGATACACTCTTCTTAACAACCACCGCCACCCCACCACCCCTTCCCTTGGCTCTGTCCTGGCGAAAGATGTTATAGTCCGGTGGAATGGCCGCTAGGATGTCCGGATTGGACGCTTCCCCCAACCAGGTTTCAGTCAGCAGAAGGCATAAAGGATTTTCCCTGACAAGAAGATCAAAAATGTCAAGGGCATGCCTGCCTACTGATCTCGTGTTCAGCAGTAAGCATCGATGTTTCACACGGTCCTCGCCTGGCCGAAGATCGGCGATGGGGGCATAAACAGGCGACCAACCACATCCAGGGCAGAGCCGTTTTCCCCTAAAACGACCCGGAAAGACGGATCGGCACGCGCAGGAGGAAATTTGCAAAGCCCGGAGAGTCGTAGAAGAATAGCAGATCATCCTCCCAACCAAGTCAAAGTCCTACCCCGCTCTGCCGCCTCCGGGACGCTGACGGGCGCAGACGGGCACGACTCTGGCAAGACTCAGGCAAAGAGAAGGCAAACCCGCTGCGCGATCCCGCTGCGCTAGGGGGACTGGTTTAAATAGGGCCTCCAGGTGAGGGATGGGCATAGGCAAAATAAACTTTTTTAAGTTTTACTGCTGCTAGCATTTGAACTTTGTGACCCAGTCATGGTCTAGCAACTTTTCACTGTCAATGCAATTTATTGGTGGTTCTGAAAGCAGCAGTGGTGATCATAAGTCTAAAATAATGTAGGATTAGATTGTGGGTATACAATCGTTTGTCAGTAGGATCAGGTGATTTACATCAGTTTCATTTTCTTTTCATAGCTGTTCCTTGCTTAAATGAGTGTAATTTCTTATGTTTATCTGTTTACATAAACTTAATTTCTTCATTTTGCTCGCAAAAAAGTGTCACTCTTAGTGTCCTACATTTAACAGTTGAATGTCAATCATAAGTACTCTGAAACCTTGAAAATGTCATACACAAGCACTCTTAAAACGTGGCAACTATGCCGTCTGTTTTCATGTACCAGCACCTCCCCTACCCGGGGCCACCACTCTGGCAATACCCCAAATTCCCACAGGCCCTACCTCCATATGCCCCCCAGTATCCACCCCAATTTGCCACACAAGGTGGTAACCAACCTTTTTTAGGCAGAGGTTGGGGCAGAGGGTGCGGGCGCAAGCGAGGAAACATACCAGAGAAAAGACTACAGTGGGAAGAAACACCCCCACAGGGGATGGACACCAGGAGCAGGATGGCACGCAAATAAGCTTGGTGGTTAACCTCGCGGCCCACCAGGTGTCTAAGGAAGAGGAGCTAGTCTTACAGAAGGGCCTTGGTTTTGTACCAACCCCTAAGATAGACCCTTTCCAACAAATGTGCGAGTTACAGAAGTTCTTCCGCAAAATAAGACTCAGGGCCTTCTTTGAAGGGAGGCCAACTGGACCAATTGAGGACTCTGGTCTACACAATCCCTCCACCTTTACCCCCCATAGTGGGATGGTCCCCAAAGAGATCCTCACATATGAACAGGCAGTACTCAAAGAAATTAGGACCTTGAACTATCAGCACAACCATTGAAACATCCCGAAAACCGAAATGCAGACACTAGAGTCCTTAGCTAATGACCCTACCATCACCATCAAACAGGCTGACAAAGGAGGTGCTACTGTCCTCGTGAATACCAAAGACTAATATACAGAGTGCCTCAGACAACTGGGGAATGGGTGGTGCTATACACCCATCCCCGCCGACCCCACTGAACGCCTAAAATGCACTATCGCAGGCTTCAATGAGGTTGCAGAATGCGAGGAGTGGATCAGTAAAAAAGAAGCGGAGTTCTTGGTAAAGAATGACCCTCGGGTCCCTTATTTCTACGTACTCCCCAAGATCCACAAAGAGATTACTCCAGTACCCGGACGCCCAATAGTTTCGGGTATAGATTCAATACTTGAACCCCTCTCACAATTCTGTGACCACTTCCTCCAACCTTTGGTCAAACGTATACCCTCCTATATACAGGACACAACCGATGTACTACGCCTTCTTGACACCTTCCAGGAGAGTAGCCAGATCGATTTTCTCATCACCCTGGATGTGGAGGCCCTCTATAGCAACATCCCACAGAGGGCCACACTAGGGGTGATAGAAGAAATTCTCAATAACGAGGTCTGGGGGTCAAATACACCGCTGGCATTCATAATGGAATGCGCTACTCTAGCACTAACAGAGAACTACTTCGAGTTCAAGGGGGGATATTACCATCAAGCACAGGGTACCTCGATGGGCAGCACTTTTGCCCTATCGGTGGCCTGCCTGTACATGGCCGATTTCGAGGGCAAACTCATACACCACCAGATGAACCCTTACCACAACAACATCAAATTGTGGAAGAGGTTCATCGACGACATCCTGATTTTCTGGACGGGCACCAGCGACTCCTATAAGGCTTTTTTTTATTGGATCAATACACTCAACCCTTACCTGCGGTTCACCATGACAGTTTCTGAAACACAGATCCCCTTCCTGGACCTGACTATCAAGGTAACGGAAGGTCAACTCAGTACAACCATGTTTAGGAAACCGACTGACCGCAATAGCCTGCTCCACTTCTCCAGCCACCACCCTAAAGCCCTACGAACCAACCTTGCATTTGGGCAGTTCCTGAGAGTAAGGCGCAAATTGTAGTAGCCTTTCTGAGTACAGGAACCAATCCACTATATTATCTAGGAACCTAGCTGACAGGGGGTATCCATGCAGAGATATAGCAAAAGCCCAGAAAAGAGCCAAGAATAATCACAGAGAGGCTCTATTGGAACACAGGGCGAAAACCCCTAAGGAAAATGAACCCATGACCTGTGTAACTACTTTTACGCCAGTATCAACGAAAGTTAAAAGCATTATCAAACGCCATTGGCAAATCTTGAACACTGGTGATCTCTCCCTCGAAGTCCCCAGGTTTGCATTCAAGAGATCTAAAAATGTGAAAGACATTCTGATTAAGACTAGACCAAGAACAATGACCAAAACCTCTCAATCTACCCTATGGCATCTACCACCGGTGAAAGGGCAGTACCCTTGTGGTTCTTGCAGCGCATGCCCATACACTTCTGTACATAAGACAATACAGCTAATAGAGTCCTTCAAGTGGGAGCTAAGGGGGCATACCAATTGCAATACATCCCACTGCATATATCTATTAGCATGCCCGTGTGGACTCCAGTATGTTGGAATGACCTTGCGTCCCATCAAAATACGCATTTACTAACATCGCAGCAGTTTCCGCTGCAAAAAGAGTAACACCAAAATGTGTAGGCATTTCATTGACCAGAACCACACTGCTGACTCACTGAAGTGGCTAATACTGGAGGCCAGCCCAAATTGTTCCAAGCAGAACCTCTTCCTGAAGGAACAACGGTGGATACACCGTTTGGCCACAGACAGAGGGGGTTTAAATGAAGATATTCCCTGGAGTGCCCTTTAAACAGCGGCTTAGCATTATTGTCGCACTCACCCCCCTCATGTACACTACCCAAGAGAGAAACCCTGAAGGGCGGGACATATGCAATGGTTTAACACAGTACAACCCAACTTGGACCTATGAATAAAGCATCCTATGCTGTGTACATGGTTCTCAATCACCATTCTTTTAACAATTACAAAATGGCCACCACTCGAACTGCCCTAACCATGTGACCTGCCTGAACACTACCGGCTTCATCAGCGAAGAAACCTGGAGTCGATATGGCCCACCCCCTAACCAACCGAGACCTCAGGTAGCACATCTATCTCACTGACGGGGGTAGGACTCTGTTGCTCTTAAATAGTGTTGCCAATACTATGAAAATTGACCAAGCGCCTATCGAGCAACATAATGTTACGACAACAAGCATCCATTTTGGTTTGATTCCACTTTAGTTTGATTCTACTAACAAAACAATCCCTCACGATATGGCATCATTTAAATTACACCGAAGAACCCTTCAAAGTTGTGGCCCAATACATAATAGCATTTCTTGACCATCACAAGACGGCTGCCACCTTTTCCATAATAACCACGCGACATACAGGCTCATTGCTCCTCCACGCTATGGCCACGCCTGAAACACAATATAACGGCGGCCGAGCGCGTCCGACCGCATCTACCCGATCCCGGCGGAGAGGGGTAGGACAAATACCAATTACACAGGAGACTTGAGGTGAGTGATGCCACCGCAAATGAGGTCAGATACGGTGCCCATTGCGCCTAGCAACCACGAGCCCGACCACTCGCACCCCCTCCTCTCTCTCTCTTTCCCCCGCGTTCACTCTCTGAGTCTCCCTCCCCCACTCTCGCAACCCCTTTAAAAGACCCTAGCGCTGACACGGGGAGACATGGACCTTGAAGAACCATGGGTAGTTGCGCTGTATTAAGGCGACAAGTTCATGGTAGATCTGATGGGTTCCTTGTAGCACACCCGGCTTAATTAATTACCGGGGACCAGCCAACAATGGCAGTTACGCAACAAGCCCAGCCCGAGGGATAATGACCACTCACCCAGTAGAAATTATGCGATTTTAAATGTGGCATACTCTTGGGTGTAAGGTTAGGGGCTACCCCCTCAAGAGATGGACAACTCTAATATGGGGATCAGGCTCATCAACCCTGACAATGATACTTAACTTATTCACCCGACCACCTCACTACAACAAGAGCTATGACATACCACAAAGGGGAGGTTATTAGGATTCATCATGCACTCCTTTATTTTCACCTTCAAAATGTTTAGCCTTATATGCAGAGGCCTCCTCCCTGATGTACGACCCGCCGGGCATTGATGTTGCATATAAATCTTGACCCTTAGGTGAGTTGGGTTTCCCACCCTCTTGGGAACAACCGGAATGCTGCTACATTGTTTTTAACAAATAATTTTTTTGTGCACTTTATGTCTTCACTACGCGCTTTGAGCGAAACCGTTGGATCCCACAAGAGCATGCCACTTGTTCCACTCATTGCTCTCACACATGCTAATGCAAATCCACATTTCAGCATGTCACGTTGTGTGCACTTGGTCACTAGAATTGCAGACACTATGCCACATATGCCCGTAACCAGCCTCTTTTGTTCCCCACTCCAGGCAAGGAACAGTGCAACAGAGGTACAACATTTCCATAACCGGTAATGAGCATATGATTCTGACATAGGCATAATTGTTTGTAGACTCTACCATATAGGTCCTGATGAATCGCGTGTCAATGTACCATAGCGAGAAACATGTTGACTGATCTTTTAACACTTCCCAGTCTAGTCTAGAGCCAGGAATCATTAAATTCCAGCACACCCAGACTAGCCTTCACTTTTTAATTGAAGCAAGGGACCGCCCGAATAAAGTTGTCCCTGGTAGCCTTTGCTCCATTTTAATCCACCATTCTGTCTACAACCTCCTGGCTGATTTCTAGAAAAGGTGGAGACTCCCCACCTTTGTAGGTCGTGTGCACTCTTCAACTTTGACCTGAATAGGTCATTTCCCAGTTTCTCATTTTAGATCATTAATAAAAAGAATTCATCCAATTTTTCAAATATTCATCTTTTAATGTTGTTTATTTATTCCTTCATAACATAAACTTCATGATTTAATCCATTAACCATGCTTCATCACTTCACATAAACCCGATGCATTTCGGGTCGGGGACCCTTCCTCGGGGGTGGAAGTGAGAATCAACGCGGCCATCGTAGTTCAGCCAATCGTCGAATGCTGAATGGCTGTAGTTTTTGGGCCCAGTCCCGCCCCTCCACCCAGCAAACCAACTACACCTGACATTTGTGAATATTAGAAAGCCTGGGGAATCCATGGCAGCGTATATTTTGTGGGGGAGTCGCGCTATGTTTTTCACCTAGAATGCCCTGTAATCTCAAACTTTGGCTAAAATCACATTTTCCTCACATTCTTGTTTGCATCCTGGTTTAATTCATTCTAGTCTTGTGCGGTAGGACCAGACACACCTGTGGGGTACCCTTTCTATCAGAAAGGTGGGAATACTGAATGGTAGGAAATGTTTGGATCCGTGCAGAATACAAAAGTTCTACACACAGAAATGTAAGAAAAATGCTATTCCTAAACACGGCTTCATGTGCACATTTAAAAAATGCATGGGTTCCTTTCATACCCATTTTCATTAAATTGCTTTATCGTTGATAGCAGGTAGCACAATAAAATATCATTACAGGCTGCATGCAGCTCAGTTGTTGGCTCTGGGTGTCCATGTTTTTGGACACCCAACAAGTTCTATTATGTCCTGTGGCCAGAAGGAACTAACAGATATCAGTATATTACTTTTATAGATTGGTCATTAGGGCAAACAATTGCAGATGAAAAGGTCCCCAATTACGATTTTTTCCTACCTATTTTTCATTATTCCATGCAACATTAGTTTATTTTGGAAAACTATGGGCAATCTGCACACATTCCAGAAGGTGAAATTTGGAATTTTGCCTAGTTTTCAGAAATGTGAAGCTATCAGAGTTCACCCATGGATTTCATTTGTTTCCACCACAAACTACAAGTAGGTTGAAACTGGCGGGGGGGGGGGATGTATAGGAAAAATTAAGTAGCAGTTACTAAATCTTTAGTCTAGAGTAATGTTTTACCATCCATCTAAGAGTATTAGATCTGCAAATTCTACATTGGCATGCCCTCACTGTATCCAAATGACTAGCAGAGGAGGTCGCGCCTTTTCTTATCTGGCTCTGTATCATTGGAACACTCTACCCTTGCAAATTTGCACTTGCCAAAATAGCTCAACTTTCAAAAAACTGTTAAAAACCTGGCTGATCTAAGATATTAGTAGGAAGGTCATTCAGGTGGAAGTCAAGAGTCAGGATACTCCTGTGGGAGTGAGCCGGTTAGCTTTATAAATCTAAAAAATGCAAAAAACGATTTTTAAAATGTGCTTGTCCCTGGAAGATCGTGATCATGGCACAGAAAACCTTTTGTGGGTGCAGTTTGTAGAAGGGAAAATACGCTTTCTTGCACAACTTATTCCCCCATTTTCATTAACAAAAACATTTTGCTATATTTTCACTATTTTTTGTTCCTATAGAATACTCAAAGTGTGGGGGAGAAAACGATGCACACTTGTACAGGATACCTTTTATGAACATCTAACATAAAAAGGTCTCAGCACTGGGGTTGGAAAAGCCTCAGCAGCTAAGTGGTTAAATTGGAGTGTGTGGCTGTCTTAAGGCGTTCAACTTGGAGTGCCAGCTTGTCTTGTGTGGACTATGATGAGCACCTCTTCTGCACGAGGTGAAGGGCTATTACTTTAAATCTGCAGTAAGAGAAACAATAAAAATGCTGCGGCTTTTGGCAGCACCAAAGTTTCTTTGGTGTCAGGTCTAGTTAATTAGTCGTATATGATTAAATTTGCTACAGGCAAGAGAAGAGGTTAGGTATGGTTATTTGGTATGTAACAAGTTGAGATTGTGAAGGGAATGAGTCACCTTAAAGTAGCTGTATGGGTGGTGCAAATGTGAATAGAAATATATGAAAATCACATCCAAAATGTGCCCTGCTGAGAGTTATTTTTTAAAAGTGCTGGACCCAGAAACTCAAGGTCTGAGTTTGCATGCCTTGTGAGAGGGGCATTGGGGGATCGTAGTGTTGAGGGGGGGTAGGGAAATACCACCAAGTGGCCATTAAAAAGCAATGAAGTTTGGCTTTACAAAGTCACTGGCTACCAGTAGTAAACTTACTCAAGCTCAGCAAGAAATTGGCCTCCCAATCTAAATAATAAAAAAGATCCATCAATACGTTCACTCCAGTTTGCACTAACAAACAAACCCCTTTGGACATTTTAAACACACAAAATTAGATCAATCCTCGAAAAATCTCTGTCAGCTGGTCCCCAAACAACCTACAGGCGAATTTAAACATACCCAGGCAAGCATAAAAAAAACTTCGTTTTTAAAAAAACAGAATTTGGAGCGTCATGTTTTCCATAATCATTTTATTTAGAACTGTTTCCATTTGCATCCGCCACATATGAGATTTATGCCAATGAAAGGGATTGAATAAACGCTGATCTCAGATCATACTCTAATATGTCAGGAGCATTTGACAATTCACCAGATTCTTTTCAACACACTGAATGGCATAGGGATCCAGGATTCTTCTCAGAATGTCGTGTATCTGGCCTCAAGTAGTTTATCTCAATATCGCTCCAAAAACAGCGAGATTTACATAGTCTTTCAAGTCTAGAATGTATACCGGATTTTATCTGCACAATATGTTCATGAGGAGCAAAAGGTTACAATATACTGATAATACAAGTCACCAGCACAGAGATGACCAGAGCTACTCAGTCTACTAAACTGCTAATGCAACATAAATGTAGCGATTAAGAGTCTTCTCAAACTCAGCCTTAAAATAATGGACCTCTTCTGCAATGGGGCCTGAGCTACCAGCACAGGGTCATACACAACACCCCCTAAAACCCAAGACAGAAAAAACTCATCATTGATGAGAAATCTATATAAATAAAAATGTAAATGTTCGTTTGTTCAAATCACAAATCTCCGAAAGTTCTTCACCGATTGCTTTGAAATTTGGACACAACGTTGGATTCGAATAGGGGGGTGTTTTTATATACATAACATTGGATTTCAATATGCACGTGTCAAATACGCGCGTATTTTCAATCGAAAGCCCGAACAGACACATAAAAATGTCAATGTTCCTTTGTTCAAAATCTTAAATCTCCGAAAGTTCTTCACCGATTGATTTGAAATGTTGACACAACTTTGGATTCAATCAAGCGCGTGTTTATATATACACAACGTGGGATTAGAATACGCCCGTGTCCAATACACGCGTGTTTTTAAGCAAAAGGCCGAACAGACCCTATCGATTTGGTTGCTGCGCAAAAACTACAAGGGACGCATAGAGACAATAGTCTACATATATTAGGATGGACAGTTGGTGTCAGGATAGCAGACCATGAAGTGGGTGGAGGGAGGGGGGAGGAGTTGCTTCACTTTGCAACATTAGCTCGTGTTTATATATACACAACGTTTGATTTGAATAGGCGCGTGTCCAATACGTGCGTGTTTTTAATCGAATGTCCAAACAGACCCTATCGATTTGGTTGCTGCGCAACAACTAAAAGGGAAGCATAGAGACAATATTCTACATATATTAGGATGAACAGTTGGTGTCAGGATGGCAGACCGGGAAGTGGGTGGAGGGAGCGGGGAGGAGTTGGTTCACTTTGCAACATTAGCGCGTGTTTATATATACACAACGTGACAATAGTCACAAAAACATATTGTGTGCCCACAAGCATTGTGAAATTAAACATATTAGAAACGTGCGCTTACTCTTTTCTTTCTCTTCCATTTAACCAGACTGAGTCACAGCAACGCGTGGCAGGGTACAGATAGTCATAAATAAAATAGCACACCAATAAAGTTATGAAAATATTGTTTCTACCATCCCCACCCCTATACTACATATCCCTCTACCAGTCACAGCCAACATCATCACACTTATTTATCCTAGATTAACCCAAAGCATTCTTCATAGGCATGCAAGCATACCTCACAGGAAGACTCCATGGATAAAAAGCAGCAACCAGTATCCTTTTACCCTATAACTCCAGGGAATGTTACTCATCCAGTCACCAATGCTTTTCATCACCCTGAACTTGTATCCTGTCAATTCAAATTACTGGAGTTTCAAAGAGCGTAACAAGGCAGGGGTCCCACGTTCCTGATGTTTAAGCTCCCAAATATAAAGTCAGGCATTAATTTTCTGTTCAAATATCTTTATTGCATATTAAAAGAGAAATACATTTGTAATACACTAACAATACAACAGAACAGAGTGAAATATAAATAAATTAGTTCAGAAAAATGTTAAGAATGAAAAGATTTCATAGCAAGAGTCAGTGGACAGGGATAAAAAGAATGGTAAACATATCATTATTTAAAAAAGGTAAGCAAATAATTATCATGACATTTAGTAGATGTTACAAAATTCATCAAGTAATAATATAAATCCCAGAGATATGAATCAGGCAAAGCAACTGCATATATCATGGCAAAAACATAAGCTAATTGTATTGCTTAATAAATAAAAACGTTCAGCCGGGGCAAGGAAAGTGGAAAAGAAGAAGAAAAAGAATACTGAGGAAGAGACAGAAGAAAGAAAAGATAGGAATCAAAGAGGTGGGAGGGGACATCTGCTTCAATGGAAGAAAATAAATTAAGAAATGGAATCAAAAGGATACTGAGTTACCAACCCCTAAGAAGACAAATTCATATATTTATTCAGAGACCGCTAAACATTACTAGAGATGGAAGGCGAGTCATGTTTTTTCTCAACAAAAGTATGCGCTCCACGTAGGTATGAGACCCATGCCCACCAGCTATGATAAGATAGAAGATGAAAAGATTTCAATTCTGTTAGTATAATTTTAACAGCTATGGATAAAAGTAAATCCAATAGCTCCATATCTGTATTGTCAAGGGGTAAAGGAAAAACTGCAGCCCATGAACCTAGTAAAATCATAGGCAAAGAAAGTTCTATAGCTGTATTAAAAATTAATGAAAAGTGTTTCTGTATTGGACCCCATAATGAATTTAATAGCATACATTCAAAGAACATATGTAGATGGGTGCCTGGTACAAGATTACAATTCCAACAAAGAATACTGTCTCGTAGTTTCAATTTATGTAAACGTGCCAGGGTCCAATGTAGAAATTGAATGTGAAGAATTTAGATTGGATAAGTGAAGGAGCAATTTTATTACGTAGGGATAATTTCCCAATCAAATACCAAGTATCTTGTAAAATATGTTAAAAAATGTCATCTTCGAAGTGGTGAGACCATTTAACAAAAACAATCGTAGACTGTGAAGGGAGTGGAGTGGATACAAATGTATACATTTTAGATGCAGTATGACCTGAACATAACCACATAGTAAGGAGTGAGAGAATACCCAAATCCGTAGATATGGGTATTTTAGAAATGTTAACCTTTAGTTTAAAAAAAGAATAAAAGTCCATATTGCAAAGATTATATTTCTTGGCTAAAAAAAGAAAAGGTAAGGGGATCATTATTAGAATCATATAGGTCTTTCACCATTCTAATACCTTTGGCAGCCCACAAAGAGGCTATGCTAGGATCAATGTCAGTAGAAAGTTTAGGATTATGCCATAAAGAAGATCATCTTGATTTATGTATAGGTTTAGATACTTTTTCATCAACATATTTTAATGCGTTAATCGTGTATTATAAAATAGGTTGAGAATGAACTAAAATAAGCTTAGAAGCTGTGAGAAAAGAAGAGGTGGAAAAAGGAGTGAAAAGTTTCCGTTCAATGTGAATCCAAGGTGTTACCAGTTGTGAATCCAGTAAGAACCAAAGAGCACCTTGAGATGTTAGGAAGGAAATCTGATATAGATTCCAGTCCGGAAGATTACAACCACCCAACTCAGAAGGTTTCCTGATGTATTTGGAGGCAATTCTAACTCTCTTATTGCTCCATAAGAATTTTGAACATATTGACTCAAGTTCATGGAATAAGGCAGAAGAAAGTTTTATAGGTGACATGGAAGATAAAAAATTAATAATCGGGGTCATCATCATTTTAAGAGTTTGTAATCTTCCCCACCAATAAATATATTTAGGAGGCCAGGAAGATGATAGTTCCTTAACCTTTGATATGATATGAGATTAATTAAAGGTGATGGTGTCTGACAAGTTCTTACAGAGCGCATAAGAGACATGACCATATTAATAAAGGAATCGCCAAGGTTAAGGGATTCTAATACTGCTTGTAAAAAAGGCCAAGAGACTTTATCAAAAGCCTTTTCGGTGTCAAGGGCGATCGCCGCCAATTGCAATACCGAATGTTTTGCTTTTTCCAATATATGAGAAAAGGTCTGAATGTTGTCTCTGGCAAGTCTCCCATTTACGAAAAACCTGTCTGGGAATCATGAATGAGATTGGGAATATGACTATCTAATCATTTAGCTAAGACCCTGGCAAAGATTTTAGCTTTCATATTTAATAATGAAATTGGATGATAGTTTTTAGGATCAGCGTGATCCTTACCATCCTTTGGTAAAACTAAAATAGTAGCCTCAGCAGCCGAACCAGAAACCTTACCAGAAACAACATAATCATCAAAAATCATCTTAAGATCTTTGATTGTTGAAAGAGTAAAAGTTTTATAAAAGGCAATAGGAAAACTATCCGGCCCTGGAGATTTGCCCGAGCAAGTAGCCTTAATAGCCTGGATAATCTCTTCAATATCAATTGGTTTACCTAATTCAGTCATGTCGGGTTGGAAAATAGTATTAGGAGGATTCGACTGAAGAAACTGTTGACAGGTAGTCTTGGTAAATTGATCTTTAGGAGTGTGTATAATGTTCATAGAATTCTCGCAAGACCCCAAAAATTTCTTGGGTATGGAATTTTTTTTAACCATTTTTATCAGTAATATGAGAAATGCAAGTCATATTGACATTCGTGTTTTGGTATTTTAGCGTGGCAGCCAACAGCTTACCAGCTCTATTCTGTAACAATAAATGACGAGATTTGTTGTTTGATTGTCTAAATAATTCCTCTTTGTGTTTAATATCATCCCTCATAGATTAAAGGGATTGTCTAATGTCACTGTTCCTTTCGGACATTTTTTAATAACACGACCCCGCATAGTACATTTAAATGCATCCCACAAAACTATTAGGGAGTTCACCGAAGATTCATTATCCTTGAAGATGTTATCAATTTCCACATTAAGATCTTTATCTGATTCATTATCTTCCAAAATGTCTGTATTGAGACTCAAGTTACAAGGACCTCTCGTATCTGTGAGATTAAGAATAGTTAAAGAAACCGCTGCCTGGTCAGAAACAACTATTGGATGAATCATGACATTTATAGTATGTTTTAAAAGAGAGGCATCTACCTAAAGATAATCAATGCAAGAAAAGCTGGAATGTGGCAAGAAGAAAAAACGTGAAATCACTACCCATAGGATTATGCAATCTCCATGCATCAACAAGATGATGAAACAAGCACATATTGAGTAAGTGTTTATGCGCCCTGGGGGGGGGTCGAAATTTAAACGCAGAATGTCTATACAAAATAGGATCAAGGGGAAGATTAAAATCCCTGCCTACAGTTGTTCTAGAATTCTGTGGAATATCAGTAAGTTTTTTATGTATGGTGCGCCAAAAAAGTGTGTCATCCCTTTTTGGGGCATATAAATTCATAATGTATAGATTTTCCGAACCATTAGTCAAACGGGTAAGTAGCCAAATACCACTGGTGTCATGCTCAGCTGTAACAATATACAAACCAAAGTTTTTAGAAATAAGAGTAACAACCCCATTTTTTTTCAGAGGCCTTAGAACGAGTAATATCAAGAACCCAATCTTTCCTCATAAGAAGAGCCTATTTAAAGGCTATCTTCATCTCTTGAAGTAGAACCACATCACCAGATAAACTTTTGCAATAACCCAAAATGCTGTTCCTTTTAACTGGGTGATTCAATCCCCGAACATTAAGTGAAACTACATTTAAGCCCGTCATAGATATGTATGGAACAACAAAATTGAATGCATCTAATAAAGAGGCGAAAGGGAAGCCAAGAAATAATTAAAAACTAAAGGAAATGCATCATAAATCCCAAAATAAAATGAAGCAGATGTCCCAGAATTAGGATAAAAAGAAAGGAAGGGAGTAAAGACTGGAAGGGAGAAAAGAAAGAGCAAGAGTACTCCAGGAACAAATGGAGCATTAAAAAAGTGTAACCCCACCAGGGTATGTCTGTAATAGATCAATTGCATGGGGGAAACAATGTGGAGGAGCAACAGCAGAGGCTATCAACCGCGGTGCAGACAGCTCAATGATAGATATGTCGCTGAGCGACAAAACAAGTGTAACATTACAAGTGTATTACTATATTGCCTATAACCTATTAATAAGAATAAATAATGCTAATTCAATAAATATAACATACTTTAACATTGAAAAATACATATTTCATGTCATAAATAAATAATGTAAGGTTATATTAGCAGATAAATATAAATCTAAGTATTATAAATATCAATCTGAGGTATTATAAATATCAATCTAAGGTATTATAAACCAGCCTATAAAATGTATATCAATAAGATGCAAAGAGGATAATCACAAAATATAGAATGTAAAATATCTCGTTAACTATGAATTGATGGAAGTCAGGGATAGTCTCATACAATTAGAGCACTTAGAACATTTAAATTAAATAGAGTATCTAACATTAGATGGAATTCATAAGTTTCAGAATAAATATACAATAAAAAGAAAAAGGTCAAATCGAAAAAACAAGTAGAGAAGTATAAATTGGTGCATATATTGGTGCATATAAAAAAGAGTCAGCAAAATAATTTGACATTTCAATAATAAACAATAATATAGATAGATAGTAAATACACATAAATAAGTTATCGCCAACACAGAGTAATAAGAAGAGAGAAGTACTGAAATAGAAAATAGAATAAACAGACCAAATAGAAAACACAAATAAAAGGGAGAATAAAACAAAGAAAAGAAAATAGAATCTGGAAAATAGAGGATAAGATACTTACTTTTGTCATGAGATTAATGAGAGAGAAAGTTAATGATAAATCCAAGAATAAATAAAACTATACATTCATACAGACTTATAGAGAGGTAATCTCCAATCAGCAATATACAAAACAAAAAATTGCATAGTTCTAGTGTTGAAGGAGAAACATATTATATACATCATAAATGACCACTGAAAATATGTGTAATAAAGATATCATGAACCATACCGTACAGCAAGAACAAAAAAATATAGAAGAATTAGATCAAGTGTCTACTATAAAGTGCTATTTTACCAATGAGATTTCATAACTATAACCTAAGACAAAGTATAACTATCATAACATTGGTGACAAATGATATCATGAATTAATATATCTATGGGGGCGTGGCATCGGAGCCGATGAGAGTGGAAGCGTGAGCCTGCAGCTCCGCGCTAACCCAGCACTTAATCCTGTATTGGGGGCTACCCAGGACCCCCAAATTGCTCGTGGTCGAGAAGCGGGGCATAGGCAACAGTCCCTGGGATCCAGACTGCACACGGCGTCTCCTACGCACTCCGGTGCTCCGCTGGAGTCCCGGGCCTGGACCCAACTGCTGAACACAATGGCGGCGCCTGAGGGGTTCCGGGATCATCGGAGCCTTGCAGAGGTCTGAGCGACCCTACTTGGGGACCTAAGGAGTGCGTCGAGCGGCCCACTGGCACTGGCGATTGCGTGGGAGGGCCCCTAGCTGTCCCGGCGGAACCTTGGAGGTGCATAACTACGTCGCGGCATCCCCCGGCCCGGGGCTGCCTGAAGACGCTCTAGTCTGCTGCCTGCTGTGGGCCCCCCTTTGCCAGAGCGTTGTGGGATCGGTGCTCGGTCCTGCTGGTGTGCGGCGGGCCAAACTGGTGTGGATGTCTGTTGCCCTGCGGGGGGTCTGAGGTGAGGGGGCCCAGCGAGTGCGGCACTGCCTGCTGCGTGGACTTAACCCTTTCTCCCCCTGCCTCCCCTCTCGTCTGTGTGGCGGAGAAGGACGCTGCAGTGCCCTGAGGGGCCCAATCGGGTGTCCCCAGCGGTGCTCAAGTTGGGGTCCGGGTGACGGTCTCGCCAGAGGACTGCTAAAGTGGTGGGCCTCTCAAGCCTGGATAACGACCGGAAGAGCTGTCGGCCATTCTACCCATACCACAGGTGGAGGAAGTGAGCATTGGGTGCTGTGCTGCTGAGCCCGGGACTGAGCCTGACCGTGGAGTGAGTGGGGGGGCTGCCTGCCACCCCTAGAGTGCCAATTGAGGAGACAATGGTGCGAGAGGTTGCTATTGAGGGCCTGGACTTGGGCCCATCGGTGGGCTGCGGCGGGGGGAGCGTAGGAGAGACATTGCTGACCGGGTTGTTTCCTCCTGCTTCTGCCCCCACCCACTACGCAAGGCGACGGGAGTTTGATGTGAGGTCCCATGGGGATCTCCTAACCATTGGGCAGCTCGCCTGCGCTGTTTTGTCGGACGTGGATTTGACCCATCGCTGTGCTTCCCACTTCAAGGGGCTTGGATGGTATTGCTGCGTCCAATTATTCTTGGATCGTCCGTGGTACAGGGCAACACCGGCAGCTGATTAGGAGGTAACTGGGGAGAAGAGGGGGGACCTGTTATACTAAGGGGTGCCTGAGGTTTGACCATGGGAAAGCTCAGGGGGAGGCAGGTGGGTCCTTCCCTGGACGGTACGGAGCTGGACACGGAGCGGGGGATGAGAGACCCGGCAGCTAATCCTCCAGGAGAACTCCCACATAGCCAAGTGGATCAAATCTTGAAGGCCATAACGGACACTAGAGCGGCCCTTCAGCAGGATATTGCACAGGTGGCCACTGGGCTGGGTCTCCTAAAGGCCGATCATGCTAAGTTGGCTGACAGAGTGCGGCAGACGGAGGCTCGGCTGGACGAATTGGGCCCTGATCAGCGCAAGTTGGATGCACAGATGGGAGACGTTTTGTCCCGGTTGCGGACTCTGGAGAAGCGAGCGGTTGACGCGGAAGGCCGCAATCGAAGAAACAATGTTCGCGTAGTGGGCCTGCCGGAACGAATTGAGGGGTCTGATAAGGGGGCCTACCTAGAGCGCTGGTTCCAAGACGTGGTTGCGCCAGAGGGCCTATCGCAGTTTTACACTCTGGAAAGGGCCTACAGAGTGCCTGCCTGCCCACCAGATCCTGGACGCCCTCCCCGACCTGTGGTGGCAAGCCTACTACACTATAGAGACAGAGACCTACTCCTTCATAAGGCTAGAACTTTGGGCCCCTATGCTGTGGACAATAGCAAAGTTACACTGTTCCCAGATTACACACTTGAGGTGCAGCGGGCTAGAACGTCCTTCCTGGCAGTCAAGCGTGCGCTCCGTGATGAAGGCATACAATACTCGTTGATGTTCCCCGCACGCTTAATAATCACACTGGACGGCAAAACGCATTTTTGTAATACCCCAGATGAGGCCTGGGCATGGATAGAAGAATATCGAGCTGGTAAAGGAGAAGCTGGTTTACCCTTGCAGAGACCAGCGATGGAATAGCGACTTCGGCGACCCCGTCGTACGAGGAGGCAGGCAACGATGCCTGGGGCCCCCTCGGTGTCTCAGACGGAAGCAGAGCGATTGGCGGCGCTACAGGCTGTGGTGGATATTGCTGGGGCAGAGACGTCTTCACAGGTGCCATCTGTGGGTTCTGATGACGAAGCTGATGAAACGGAGGCTGAGTTATCTGAATCTGGCAGCCAAACTCTTCCCAAGGTGACACCGGGCACAGCAGATGAAATGGTGGACGCTCCATAACAAGCAAGTTGGTCTCTGTGTATCACTCTGCGAATCACGTTGTGGGACCTGCCGTACTACACTTTGTGGGTTGGTGTGAGGCGGGCGGCCTGGGTCCGGCAGGGTTGGGGTGCCTGGGGGGCAACGGATTCGCCTGTTTATTACATTGCCCGTACTTTCTGATAAGAGGGGTGCGATCACCAGATGGAAGGGTATTCAGACTTCACCAAGGGGTTAGTGCTGGAAGCATCGGCTGATTGCTGTGAAATTGCTAGATTGTATCCCACCCCCCAGCGGATGGTTCCCAGTTAGACCGCCTTTGAAGAAAATTTCCTTTTAGGGACTTTGTTGGGGTCTTGTTTGGATAGGATTCACTATGTTGGTGCCTATTCAGGGGAGGGAGGCTAGTGCACAGGGTAGGGTTGGGTCTGTGGGGATGTGGGGATATTTAGTTGGGGATGGAAGCTCACCGGCATGTCTAGGAGGGGGCGTCGGATTGTTGTGTTTTTACAATCGAATTATGGGTCCATTACCTGATATAAAATGTATGACTTGGAATGTGCGGGGGTTACACTCTATGCAGCGACGATACAAGATCCACTCATATTTAGTACGCAGGGGCGTGCAGATAGCATTCCTACAGGAGACTCACCTCACTAGAGATGAAGGGTTAGCATTGCAGCGCAGGTGGCGCGGGCAGCTTAATATACTGTCTATTCAGCTTTCGCGAGAGGGGTGCTGGTGTGGGTTAGAGCCGGGGTCCCCTTCCAGCTGACCAGCCAGTTGATAGATCCCGAGGGCCGATATGTAGCGGTTATGGGACGTCTTCACAGGCGGGATGTGACCCGTTGGAGCATTTATGCCCCTAATGTGGAACAGGCGACGTTCTTTGCTCACATGTCTGAAACTCTGACGGCCTATTTTACACACCCGGTGCTACTGGGGGGGGACTTTAACTCCAAAGCGGACATGAGCAAAGACAGGTCTCACCCACAGTTGCTGGATGCCCCAATTCATAAATTAGCAAGGTCCAGATCTCATTGGCAGGACATTTGGGGACTCATTGATGTATGGCGCGCGCAACACCCTGATGGGCAAGACTATTCATATTTTTCGACCCTCCATGAACTACATGTAAGGCTCAACGCGATTTTGTGTAGTGCTGACCTTACTGCTCTGGTAGCTTGTAGTGAATATTTATCACATACTATTTCGGATCATAACCCGTTGCTGGTGAGTTTTTGCTGAACCCAGGAGTGTCCGGCTGTGCCGACCTGGCGATTACGCCCCGAGATGCTGGAGGATCCGGTCTTCCGGGCTGAGCTGAAGACGGGGATAGAACAGTATTTTAGTGATAATGAGGGTACGGCTACGACGACGGCACTGGAGTGGGACGCCTTCAAAGTGGTGACCCGGGGCCTGTGTATTACTAAATGGGTGGGAGTTAGGAAGACGTTGTTGCAGGAAATTGACACTGCGGAGAGGACTCTTAGGGAAGCCGAGCGCACCCACTCAACTAATCCTTAGGCGCGGGCACTGGTATTAAGCTCTAAAGAGGCAGTGGCTGTGGTCACGGAACGGTTAAGATGTTTCGATCATGGGGCTTATTTGGCCCGTGCGCATGCTGAAAGAGACAAAGTGGGTGCTCTGTTAGCATGGCTGGCGTACCCCCTCCCTAGATGCACTCCTATTCTGGCGCTGACCTTCCCGACAGGGCAGTTGGAATATACCCAGCTTCAGATAAACACCCGATTTCGTAACTACTATGCTGCATTATATGACAGTCAGTTGCAGGCGGTTGACACTGACATGCATAATTTTTTGGAGTACCTAGAGCTGCCCTCTCTGGCTGTGGATCAGGCGGACTCCCTTGATCAGGATAATACGTTATCTGAAATAAGATGCGCTATCAAACAAATGGCGCGTAACAAGACTCCAGGAATTGACGGCCTACCCATCGAGTTTTATTCGACCTATGTCGACATCCTTGCCCCTAGATTGCTATCAGTCTTTAGGGAAGCCAAGGAATTAGGAGTGCTGCCTTCCTCGACTAGGGAGGCCATCGTCATCCCTCTACTTAAACCCGGGAAGGCCCGTACTGACCCCTCTGCGTACCGACCCCTGTCCATGCTAACCTCTGATTATAAAATATTGAGTCGCATCCTAGCTACTCGACTCCTCCCACATATGGGACAGTTAGTCCATCCCGATCAGGCCGGCTTCATTCCTACTCGTAATACCGCGGGCAGCATACGCCGATTACTTCGCATATTGAGCGGGCCCACAACGACGATAAACGGGTGGTGGTCCTCTCTGTAGATATAGCAAAGGCGTTCGATAGTTTAGAGTGGCCTTACCTGTTTTTTTTATGAGAGCTTTTGGAATTGGGGAAGGCTATATCCGCTGGACCGAGATACTGTACTCATCAGCGAGCGCCAGAGTGAAGGTGGGAAATGTCATTTCCTCCTCGTACCCAGTGTGACGCGGTACCCGACAGGGATGTCCACTATCACCGTTATTATTTGCCCTGGCTATAGAGCCATTAGCAATCAATGCTAGGCTGGGGCGAGCGTTTCAGGGCCTACAACTCCACGGTCAGATGCACTTTATCTCCCTATATGCGGATGATCTCCTGATGTTTTTGAAGGACGCGGGGGATGTACTGGAAGGAGCCCGGGCGTTATTGCGCAGATTCAGGGAGATCTCTGGTCTTAAGGTCAACTGGGCGAAGACTTGTATCTTTCCGGTGAACCCGGCCTGTCATTCGCCGGCACTTGCGCACGACATCAAATGGGAACGCCCTTGCCTTCCTTATCTGGGGATGCATGTCCATCCTACCCAGGAGGATTTGCTGGATGGCAACATTGGCAGGGCGATAAGGGGTCTTAAGAGTAGCATGCAGTTTTGGGGGACCTTACCTTTGTCGGTGGCAGGCCGCGTGGCCCTGCTGAAGATGGTGGCTCTTCCCCGACTACTTTATTATTTCCGAGCGCTGCCAGTGTGGGTGCCTGCCGCAATGTTTCGGCAGCTTCGCTCCGCAGTTGGTGGATTTATTTGGGGGCACGGAAGGCGGAGAGTGGCACTAGATACGCTGATGCGCCCAAGGGTAGAAGGGGGACTTGCTGTCCCTGACTGAACTATACTATTTGGCAGCGCAATTCCAGGGGCTTACCCAGGCTGTGGCACTGGAATTTAGGGTCCCATGAGTGAGCTTGAGCCGGATATACCTCGGCACGTGCTGTCGTTTGCTGTGCTCCAACAAAAACTGCACGTACTCTCATTGTCTATGGAAGAATACACCCTTCGGCTCTGCTGGAGACGGTATCACAACAGAATTGGTACACAGCGGCCTTATGCCCTGGAGATACCCCTGGGCATGTGCACTACCCTTCCACATGGCGGGGATTGGTCGGTACTGGCGGAGTGGGAATCCCTTGGACTACAGGTAGTAGGGGATTTATATGGAGATGGAGACTTGTTGCCCTATAGCGTGCTGTAGGAGACATTTGGTCTTCCGCGAGGGCACTATTTAACCCATACGGCCTTAATAGCTGCCATCCAAAAGTACTGGGGAGGGGGCCAGTCGGAGCCGCCGGTGAGCTCAGCGTGCCAATATGTCGTTATGGCGGTGGGTACTTTTAAGGCCATCACCTGTCTATTAAGACGCATGCCAGGGGAGGGCTTACTGCCGTTGCAAAAACTACGAGACCAGTGGGTAACCAATATAGGTAAAGATATACCTGATTTGGCCTGGACGCAGATAGTTGAGAGGGCATGGAAGAGCACAAGAAACGCCAGATTCCAATTAGTTCACTTCTTCAAATTGCACAGGGCATATCTTACCCCGGCGAAGATAAACTGATACTTTCATCTAGATACAGCCCAGTGCCCCCGCTGCAGGTTGGTGGACGCGGATCTTTTACACATGTTATGGGATTGCCCACAATTAGGTACATATTGGGGGATATACTGGCATTATTAAATACCTGACAGAGCCGCAGATCACCCTGGACAAAGGTACCTGTTTACTGCACTGGTTCCCCCACACTAGTAAGACAAAAATAACAAGTAAATTCCTCGATTTGGGGTTAGTTCTTGCAAAACGAGAAATCACGTCCCACTGGACTGGTGGAAAACTACGTTACTTACCTGGGCAGGGAGTGAGAGTGTTCTTCGCTTGCAGCAGGCCCAGAGGTCCCATAATGATAAGGCACTGGAATCAGCCTGAGCGTGGGAGGCCCTGGTTACTGAATTGAAGGATATAGACACGGACTCTGGCTCAGAGCCTAGCGAACACGCAGGAGAGGGAGCCCCGTAAGTGATTATCCCAATGGGAGATACAGGAATGTGAGAGTGCTATTCCTCCCCCCATATTTCCATAGTCATGTTCTTCTTTATTGATTTATGTATGATGTCCCTTTCTTTTCGAATTGCTTCAACCTATTAACAAGATCAGTATTGCTGTTGCTGTTGACACGCCGGTGAGGGTGGGTGGGTGATGGGAGGGCGGAGGGTGGGTGGAACAGCTTCTTTTCTTTGTATGGCTCTACAGAGTATGTAACCATATTGTGCATCAACGTATGATATATGATTTTGCTATTACCTACACGAGATTGCAGAGCATGTATAGTTTTGATTGATTATTATGTAAGCTGTTTGTGGTGAAAACAATAAACAGATTAAAAAAAATGAATTAATATATCTATGTAAAAATATTACTGCCTCAAAGGACCACAGACCAGAGGAAGAATAGAGTAAGGAGCAAAATAGAAATTGGAATAGGCAAAAGAATTAAAACAAATGTTGAAATAACTATTAACGGCAAAGAATAGGAGATAAGAAAGATAGAAATGAGTAAGAGAGTAGATATACATTAACAGTAGTACAATTTAACAATATACCTACAGAAAAGTCCTAGATAATTAGGTCGATCAACCCATACATAGCATGCAAGGGATGTAATTCCTAATAACATTATAAACAGTACGGAAAAATGCATTATCCTATAAAAAGGAGAATCAATTAATAGAGAATAACTAATCAGTGTGTAATCACCAATTGTTGGATGAACACCGAAAAACAGCAATAACCACAAAGATTGTGGCAAGGTACAAAAAACAGAAAACCAGCATATGTAATAGATGAATGAAAAACATGAGGCACAGACATGTCAATAGATATATAGAGTTCAGGGCGAGAAGCATCAGGAAGAGAGTCTGAGTCCATCTGCGATTCATATTGATTGTCCAAGAATGTCTGAGATCTGAAGGTTCATAAAAAATCTGCGGCCGACCTTTGAAAGATATTCTGAATCTTGAGGGACAAGCAAAGGAAAATGGAATATTCATATAGATGAATCTCTTGCGTAAATCCAAGAATCCTTTGCGACGGATTACAGTGTCTCTGGCAGAGTCTTATGATATTGATATTCTGTGACCTTCCCATTGTATCGTTTTGATCTTTCTCATTTATGCCAGAATTAGCTCAGTATGTTGGTGACGCAAAAGTTTAAAGATCAAAGGTCTTGCAGAAGACATCGTTCTTGTTACATGCGCCGGACTCGAGCGCAATGTAACGAACACCCGTACCCGGAAACCATGCCGGAAATTCTTCGTACAAGTTGGGTTCCAAAGGAAGAGGAGTGCTTTTGCCTCAGTTCTTCGTGTTCTTGTCCCGATCTCTTGGCGGTTACTCCTTCGTTGGTGAGCG
The DNA here is from genome assembly GCF_964261635.1 of Lissotriton helveticus. NCBI lineage: Eukaryota > Metazoa > Chordata > Amphibia > Caudata > Salamandridae > Lissotriton > Lissotriton helveticus. The sequence goes on along the minus strand of NC_136071.1, from coordinate 638,974,611 downwards.
CTTTCCTGGCGACTCATGCAAAGGAGAAACCCACCTGATCCCTTTCGAATGGCATTGTCGGCCGTTAGGTCCCTGATTGTCCTCCATTGGTGAGCCTGCGTTTTGCAGCTCGTGTGGAGGACGGTTTCTTTTGCCTCAAGCCACATCATTAGTGGGAGTACTTTCCCACCGGAGAATATCGAACAGCATTTTCGGCTGTTAAGGCCCTGTGTGTCCTCCGTTGGAGAGCTTGCAGATTGCAGCTCATGCGGAGGACAATTTTTGTGTTAATTTCATTACCACTCGGCATTGTCGGCCGAGTACTGCCCTCTGTTGTTGAGCTGTCAGGATCCAACTCGTGCAGAGGACGGTTGTGTGGCCATAGCTGGACTAGCCCGGTATTGTCGGCCGGGAAGGCTAATTTGAGGTACTGTCTTGCTCTTATACTTGGGATGGTTCTTGTGGGTGAAGTAACCCTTAATTTCCCAAATCCATCACCACGGTAGTTCTTCTAAACTGCATCACGCTGGCATATCATGTGGGCTATTCTACCGCTGCACTACAGGGTTTCATTAGGTGCAACCTGGCTTGTTTGAAGCTGTAAGGATCCAATTAAGGGTATGTCTCAGCATCTTTGTCATTCCGGTACCTATGGTATCATTGCATGTTAACAGGGTTCATACTTATAGACAGTGTGTTTTTTTGCATTTTTTCTTTCTTTTGCTACAGCCGGATATAGTCCATGATATCGCCACCCACAAGACACGGTATATAAGAAAATAATTATCTTATATCCTAGGTGTTCTTTATTCCTTTACAAGTATAGAATTGAACCTGTCTTAGTAATATAGTGTGGTATACTAGAGAGCAAGGCTACATGACTTCTTGTTTGTCGTTTCAGATCTCCCTCCCTGCTGTTCCTTTCCTTACCTTCCCTCGCTTGTTCCTTCCACTGACCTATGCTATTGCAGCAATCTAGGCTTGGTTAGATCAAGAAGTGGACCCCTCTGAGCATCACCCCGATCCTGAGGACCGCAGAGAATAACAGTTCTAGGTTTAAAAGTTGGAACTCTATGAGGGCGTTCTATCTCAAAGTCCTTGTGGAACGAAATATTCCGAACATTTGGGATCCAAGTAAGTAAGAAGTCAACCACTGAAGGAGCAGACTTCTCACAATCCTCCAGTAATCCAAAAATACGAAGATTACTTCTATGATTCCGATCTTCCTGCGCAGTTAGGTCCCTTCTTAATGAAACCATGGAGCGCTTCAAACTTTGGATGTATTTAGCTGGTTTGTTTGTAAAGTCTTCTACACTACTTATTCGCATTTCAGCTTTGGAAACACGTAATGAAAGATTTTTTAGGTCATTTAGAATTGCCCCCACCTCTACATGAATCAGATCTGTGTTCATTTTGGTAAAATGTGCTATATCATGGACAGTATTGAGTTTGAGTAATATAGTTTCTAAAGTTGTAGCGGAGTCAGTTTGACCCGTAGCTGGTTAGCCTGAGGAAGGTGAGGTCTGTTTAGATTGTTTCAGGTTCCCCTTAGAATCTCTGTCCTTAGTAGTAACACTCACACCTTCTGCCATCGGGAACAATCGCAATAATCTCCACTAAATGACTTGAAGTGTGTAGAAATTACGCTATAACAAATATGCCCAGAGTAATGTAGGAATTATTCAGGAAAAGCAGGGTATTATTGCCTGACTGAAAGAAGACCAACACATCTAAAAATATGTGATAATCATCAAGCACTGAGCGAGACTCCTTGCGTAAAATAGAATCTGTCAACAGACAGGACGTCACACTGTGAGAAACCTGACAGCAACTGTCAGTTTGTAGCCTTCAGTAATTAATGAGCCCCACACATCTAACATTAAAAGGATAAGATCTAAAAGAAGTGGAATGATCTTTAAAGATAAAGCATGCAGGACTTTTGAAATGTGAGGGAGTTAACAGATGGTTCCAGCACATAATCACCATGACTCAATAATAACAGTGGATAACAGACACAAAACTGCAAAACTGCTCATGTGGTAGTCCAGCACCATTGAACTACATCCAAACGCCGTTATTAAGGCAAGTAATTAGGAAATATATTCCTCAAAAAAGATCCTGTCAGCTGCCGCTATTTTGTAATTGCTAATGACGTGATGGAAAAAGTATCTCTCACTTATGATACCTCAGGCTCAGCAGAAGGAATAAGCCTAGGCAAGAAGCACAAGAGCATGTTCTATTTCTTACCCACCGTGACGTGGTGAAACTTCCGGAACAGGTGCCATTTCAGAGCTCTGACGGAGTGAAAAACAACTTTGAGTGAGGCCACACATGGAGACGCAGACCAAATAACTTCTAGGTCATCCCCAAGGCTCGCAAGCTGTTCTGCTGCTTATCGCCATCCAAAGGTGATTGAAAATCACCCGAAAAGCATGACAACTTGAGCGTCCGCATTGGTGATAACGTGGCGCTCAGGAAACTGTGGCCATCTTCGTTGCGCGCTAAGCCACGCCTCCCTAAAGTCAAGCATTAATAAGATTTAAGATCTAACAACACACCTAATTAGGTATAAAAGGAATGCACATGCTTCCCTGCTCCTGATGCATACCTCTGGAACACTCTCATTACTGCTGTCGATTCCAGACCATTGACAAAAGTAAAGCACTGCCTGAAACTTCCAGGGCAATGTCTGCAATATACTGTGATCAAACGATTCCCTCCTAAACAACTCAGCCATGATCTTCCTAAACTTCACATGAAAGGCACCCTTCAGACAAGGTACAAGGGGAAAAAAACTCAAACTGCAAACTCACAATCTGCTTTACTTAATAACACAAATAACCAAGAAACACTCCACATCAGTAGACACCTTACATGATCAAATCTTGAACACCAAACCAACAACTTAAAAGTGTGGTCTAAACTTTCCACACTCTATTATACTCTAATCTATTTTGGTATTGAGGTTACTGCATGTCGACGTCACGCATTACTGTTTCCGTGATGCTGTCAGCAGCTGAGAAGGAGGTGTGGTGTGGTCTTCGGGGCAGCCGGAACCCTCGGGACCATACCACCCACTCCCGGTTCAGACATGATTCCCTGTCACCTCGACTTCGGTCCATGGCCAGAGGCTTGAAGACTTTTCTTTTGCCCGCAGCTGCAGGCGGTACCGGTGACGTGGGTCAGCTGTACCGCTAATTAGTTTGCTGACCTTTGGGGCTTGTTGGTCTCCGGGTTCCCTTTGGAGCTTGTGGCTCTGCGGGTTCCTGCAGGTCGGGAGCTGGCAAGAAGCACCAAGAAGTGCCAGAAGTAGCTGGGAAGAGCCAGAAGGACCCAGTTCATTAGAGTTGAAAGCCTGGGCCCACTCTCCCAATTGGCCGCACACTCCCCATTACATGCCTCGGAGCACCCACAAGGTGCTAGTAAAAAGCTAGTAAAAGCAACCAGCAACCAGGATAAGAACTAGATCAAAGGGGGTGAGTAACAATGTTTTCAGTCAGCCGCAATTGACTCCTGTAGTAGAGGTTGGTGTTTCAACTCCCTGAAGAGCAGAAGCAGCCAGAATTCGGCTAGTGCAGTTTGCATACAGAGGGTGGTGGCCTGTACCATCTGCCTGCTTTCTACAGGCTTTTATCAGAGGACTCTGCAGCAACCATCTCATAATACTAATCCAGCTTGTTATTGTGCCATAAAGGGACATGTGAGGTACCAGAAAAGCAACAAAGTCAGAAGGAGCACAAGGAAAAACAGAATAACAATGTTGAACTGAGGTAACAACCCATCTTGTGGGACATGTAAAGTTCCAGAAAAGCAACAAATATCATAGGGCACATGAAGAGACAAAAATTAGAACTTTTGACCAAAAGTATCAAAGAGTCTCAACAGGAAATAGAAGTAAGTTAAAATGGCTACGGGACTATTGCTGTAGATGGTAATTCAGTAGTAACCGTTTCACATGTTTTTTGAATGAGGCGGTAGATGGGTTTAATCTGATCTCGGGAGGAAGAGCGTTCCATATTCTTGGTGCAAGATCAGAGTAAGCAAGATTATATGTTATTTTCTTTTTGAATTTGGGAGGTTTCAACAGTAGGGTGTTATAGCTTCTTGGGTTCTGATTCAAACCTGATAGTTAAAGTTTTTTTTGCCAGGTAAATGGGGGTGTTGTAGTGAATAGCTTTGTGTATCAGGCAGAGTATCCTGAAACTGATCCTCGCTTCAATAGACAGCCAGTTTAGCTGCATTAGGTCTGGTGTGATGTGGTCATGTTTTCTGGAACCAGTGATGAGTCTAGCCGAAGAATTCAGAGTGGCTCTAAGAGGTGCCAATCTAGCTTAAGGTAACTCAGTTAGGGTCACCCATCCATATTCCAAGTGTAGGATAACTAGGGATTGGACTGCAAACTGAGTGCCCTCAGAAGGCAAGAATTGCTTGATTTTCCTTAAGATGTTGAGCTGATGATTGGATCTCCTTATAGTTGCAATGATGTGATCTTGTATATTCAGGTATTTGTCCAGAGTCATACCTAAAGATCTTGCACAGGCAACAACATGAGGGGTGCAGTTGAGCACTGTAAGTTGTTTCCACCAGTCTTGAGTGGGTGCAGAGTGATTGTGGGGGCAATCAGGAGGAATTCTGTTTTCAGAGTGTTTAGCAAAAAATGATTATGAGTTTTTAGCAGCGCACAGTTTTCAAATACAATTAAGTGTCATCAGCTGACATATGGTATTGAATGTTAGAGCGGTTCAGAATTTCGGAGGGTGGTTCCATGAAAGGGTTGAAAAGCATGGGCGAGAGTGTGGAACCTTGAGGCACTCCACTTGCGACTGGGGTACTGCTTACAAGGGAGGGGTTAACTTTGATTATTTGCGTTCTCTTTCGTAGAAACGAGGCAAACCAATTTAAGACAGGGCCTGATAGCCCCATCCTTTTTTGAAGAAGAGCTATCAGGTTTTCATGTTTGACCATGTTAAATGCTGAGGACAAATCAAGATTATACGAGCTTCTAGTCATCCTTACCTTTTTTTGTGGCTTGTAATGAAGGGTACATTTCTCCATGATGTGAAGAGAGCTTTGGTAATGATCCGACCAGTGACGGGGTGATATGTCATCAAGTTGTATGATGTTATCTTTAGCTATGATAAGATCAAGGATGGAGCCCATGTTGTGGGTGAGTCCCTTGCAGGCCTGGGTGAAGTTGAGGTCAGAGAGGAAAGCCTTGAAGGAGCACAATAAGGGATCATTGTGTCTTTCCAGTGTTGGTTAAAATCCCTGCGGAAGATATGGTTGGAGTGTTGGTAAGAGCATGAAGTAATGGACTCCATAATTTGCTCGATGAAGAGCAGATTATCACGCGGGGGATGATATATTGTGTGGAGCAAACAGACAATCTTGCCATAGTTTCAGATTTCAATGTTTAGGTGTTCACAGGAGGGCATCATAGCTTGTTTCAACGTGAGGATGGAGCGATAGATGCAAGCAATGCCACCCCCAACTTTAAGTCTGATAATGTCATATTCAGGAGGGACTAAGATGTCAAGAATTAGGGAGGAAGTGTCATTAGGCAAGGTTTCTGTTAAGATCAGGAGGTCCAATTCTTGTGTGATCATGAGGTCAGAGATATCCGCTGCCTGCTTCACTGCTGACCTGCAGTTGAGAAGCATCGATCTGATGTGCGAGTTGGTTGCCACCACTTCTAGGTGAGAAGTGACTACTAGTAGGTTATTCTGGTTCACAGATCTCAGGTTAACACTTGGTTCTCTAAACGGGTCAGAGGAAATAGTTTGGATGCTGAGTGGAGAGTGTGAGAAGACACTACAAGAGCCATTGTAAGATAGAAGAAAGGACAGAGTGTTATCATCAGACATATGGTGCATAGACCTATGGGGCCTGGAGTGGTGATTTAGAAGAGGCAGAGTTCTCCAGAGTAGGCTGAGTGGGCTATTGGAAGAAGAACTTTCCCTCCTGTGATGTATATCCCTTGCTGGAAGGCTAAGTTGACTGGTCTCAAGGGAAGGATAGAGTTTACAAAACTTCTCCATCTTCAAAGAGAAATGTAAGAGGGTATGCAGGTTATCCTTAATAGTTTGGAGATCCTGTTTGAGGTCAGCCAGCTTCTCCTCAATGTAGGGCAAGCTATCCCTACCAGCAGCTGGTCTAGGAGTAGATAGTGGATGGGACACCTTAGGGAGAGGGGTGTTGGATGGCAACATTTTTTCCTCACAGATGCAAAGGAGTGATCAAGGGAGGGGACGGGATCAAGCTTAAGGTCAGTCATATTATCCTCAATGACGGGAGGGTTGGTATTGTGGACTGTAAGTCTAGGGGTAACTAGTTGAAGAGGCAACCCTTGGGGAGGTTTGGTGGGGGGCAAAGTGGCTTTACCCTGTGAGAAAGGGTAAGTACTGGGAGAGGAGACAGGAAGTTGAGGGTTTGCAAGTGAAGCACTGGAGTGTGAGGCTGGGTGAGGGGTAGGAAAAGCACTTGTTTTGGTATTTCGGGAGACTTGCGTTGACCTATCAGGGTTAGGTTTGTTGGTATTGCATTCACCATCTGTGTCTGGGATATGTCAGACCAGCTCAGGGGGACTGAGGGGGAAGAGGAGTAGGTGAAAATGGAGGAGGAGGAAACGAGAAGTTCCGCAGCTGAGGAGAGACTTTGATTATGTAGAATAGCAGGGACCATGTTATTAAGTGTATTTTTAATCCTCAAATAGATTCTGTCAAAACGTTCAAGATTCAGGTCCGAAGGTTGTATAAGGATGTTTCAATCAAATCAAATAAAATGTTATTCGTTTTTTCCAAACCATAAAAGTCACAGCTAAAAAAAGACAGTAAAAAAGACATGGATTTCAGAAAAGAACAAATCAGGTCAATTAGAGTTCGAAGTACTTGATCAAACACAATAAAAAAACAATCAGTTTAGATCTATTTAAATGCATAGGTTTTGTTAAAATTCTTCAAACATGACACCTCACCCTATAGATAAATAGATTCTTATAAAGTGCATAGTGCTGTTGACCATGGAGCCCCAAAGAAAACAACTTGATACATTTAATATTCATAGGACACCTCAGATCAGGGGCCGTCTAGATCAAGTCATCTAGCATTCAGTGTCCTAGATCGGGCACCAGGGCCGGCGCTAGGCATGGGCAGCGTGGGCGGCTGCACAGGGCCTCGCGCTCAGCCCACCAGCATGGGGCCACGCACTGATGATGCGTCCTGTTTGTTTCCCTGGAGATATATTTTAAAAAAAAGGTGTCGCCTTGCAATTAAGGTCCATTGGAGGGGGCCCCCTCCCTGGGCCTCTCAGGGATGGTGTCTGTCTGGAGGCAGAGTGGAGGGAGACGCTCCCTCAATTGCAAGGAGACCATTCACAGACACTGTGGGGGGCCCATTGTCCAGCATTTTGGCGCCCCCACAGTTTTAACTTTTAGACCACAATCAATTCTCACACCTATCGGGCTGAAGGTGTGAGAAATGCTTGTGGAGTAAAAGTTAAAACTGTGGGGGCGCAAAAATGCTGGACAATAAGCCCCCCACAGTGTCTCTGAATGGTCTCCTTGCAGGGGGCCACTTATCTAAATTAGAGGGGGCCTCGCACGTTGCCTTTTAGCCCAGGGCCACGCAAATCCTAGGACCGGCCCTGTCGGGCACAATAAAGCGATAACCACTCAGTTTTCTTTATAAAGTGCGTAATGCCTTTAACCAACGCCATACATCTCAAATACAGCTAGCAGCCTTAGAAACAAACAGTTTTACAAAGTGCATTTTGCCTTTTAAAATGCCAGAGAAGGTTTAAGAAAAAAAACTAGAGTTGCAAGTGATCCCCTTGGGTAAGTAAAAAGACCAAGTTTAAAACATGATTTAACAGACGAGACCGAGCAATCATTTTCCAACTAGCCTCCTTAAGCGAATTGCAGCATAGATGAATCAGTAAATCATTTTGCAGATATATTGCAACTGGAGCAGCCGAAGGTGGAAAAGAGCAGGCCTACATTTTCTAATATTCAGCACCCTCAGGAGTGGTACAATGAATTCCCTGTGCGGATTGTCATATAGCCGACAGAAAAAATGAAAGTGCAGCATGTTCTGTGATGAGTTACAATTGCACGGACATAGGAATCAATTTGGAATTGTGATATGTTTTACTAGGATACGACACCAGAAAGTGCGCAATGCCAAATCGGAATCTTAAAAGCTCAACATTTTTAGAGTGGCTGAAAGGGTACCAAAGATATGGCTCAATTCCTTCCTTGGTAACCAAAGGTAAATAATCAGCTACAAGCTTTTAGCCAGCCTCCCCTTGTTCTCTTCGCACCATTAAAACATTTAGAAGATCTCTTTTTAATTGGAGTTTTGGAACAGAGGTGATTAGATCAGGGTTGGCGAAACAGTCTTGCCTCCCCACGAGGGCCATCTGCGATTTAACATGGACAAGCCGCAGTATTTGGTGTACATGGTCACACTTAAGGCCATCCTAAATTGTTGCTTGGCCTATTCCTCGTTCACCCAAATCGAATGCCATAACATTGTAGTGGAAATTTGTAATCAATCTGCCAGGGGAGTAAGCCCCAGTTCTTTATGACAAATGATGGAGGGCAAGCTGGGTGGGGTGGGCATTAATCTTCTAAGGAAGACATTTTCAATGGTTTGTAAAGTTGAAGAATTACAATAGTCCAAACCCCTGCCCCATACACGATCTCAACACGGCATCGGGCATTGTAAATATTGAGGAGGGTCTTACTTTGTTTAGACCCCAACTTCCTACTGAACCTAACTAGGGCTACAAGTGTTTTTTCAAAGCTCCTTCTCCTAGCTTCTATAAGGTGGGACCATGTGCCTTTTTGGTAGAAAGGGATGCCTAGATAGGAGAAATTTGAGACCTGGAATAATTTTGCATTGTAAATAAAACATGGCATTTTTTTTACAGTGAGCTTTCCCCTCCACCATGACATGTGATTTGGCTGTATTGGTCTTTAGGCCCAGCTCACTCATAAATTCATTAAATCTATTGACAAGGGATTGCATCCGTACACCTGTTCTTGAAATTAAAACACAGTCAGCCGTGTATAGAAGACCGGGGAGCTTTAACTGCCCCACCCCTTGGCACATCAATCACCCCTGCATTCAAAAAAGCTACCCAAGTAATTTATGTACAGGCAAAAGAGAAAAGGGGCTAACACGTACCCCTGTCGGACACCACTGTTCCTCCTAAAGGGAGAGGACAGTTCTCCGTTCGCCCCATATCTCACTCTGCCCGTGATGTTGCAGTGTGCCTGTGCTAAGAAGTGAACAAGGGGCATGTCAATGCCCATTCTTAACATCCTTTGCCATAATTTCCCTCTCACCACACAATCAAAGGCAAAAGTCGGGTCCATGAAGCCCAGATATAAATTAATTTTTTTGTCAATGTATATTTACTTGTTACCAAGTGGAGGTTTAGGCACTGCTCCACAGGGCTAAACTTCTTCTAAAACCATATTGAATGTCCGCATGTTTCCATTATGCAGAGGGATATGGCAAGATCAGCATTAAAGCCAGGTGAAGGTAATATGGTTATTCGGAAACCATGAGGGGTTTTGCTCATTGGTTTGGAGCGAAGCATTGATGTTAAGACTCTTCTCCACTTAGCTCTTCTGGTAGTGTGGAAAAATAGGTCGGTAACCACAACACCCTTTGACATGCAGAAATAGGTATCCGCGATGAGCGTTTCAGGGAATCGTTTGAGCAGATTGTGTTTGAAGGTCTTTGCTGCTTTATTAGAAAGGTTAGGGTGGTAGGCAATCTTAAAAGCATTAAGAACTACCTGGGCCAGGATGTCAGAGGAGCTAGTGATAGGTTGTGCCATGGTGAGGATAGCGACCAGTTTAAAAGTGATGTGAGAAGATCAAGGCTCAATGTTTTTTTTTAATTATTATTTGTTTATTAAAGCTCAGAATACACACTCTCCAATTCAGAGCCACCAATATCCAGTCAAGGATATTGTCACCAGCGAGTAGTGTAATATTTCACCTTTAGATTCCAAGAAATCAGAGCACTGTGTAATGATACACTTGCTTGTTGTTGAGATGTAACAAACACTACTTCCTGAGGCGGAAGCCGGGAAGACTCGAGCTACATGTTTTTAGAATTTTAAATCTACTTTGCCTAATTCTTTGCTCTTTTGCACTGTACAAGCGCGTTTCCCCCCCACTTACAGCCGAGTAGGTGCTGGTCGGTGGTGTGGAACGGACGATCGCCTCTTTGGCCGCCATCTTGCTAGAGGTTCGGAGTTAGCAGTCTAGCTGCCCTGCCCTCCCGCCCTCGCAAGCTTAAAAATCGCGCTTATGCTCATGCGCGTGGATTCGTAACAAACACTACTTCCTGAGGCGGAAGCCGGGAAGACTCGAGCTACATGTTTTTAGAATTTTAAATCTACTTTGCCTAATTCTTTGCTCTTTTGCACTGTACAAGCACGTTTCCCCCCACTTACAGCCGAGTAGGTGCTGGTCGGTGGTGTGGAACGGACGATCGCCTCTTTGGCCGCCATCTTGCTAGAGATTCAGGGTTAGCGGTCTAGCTGCCCTGCCCTCACGCCCTCACAAGCATATATTGATACCACCTACACGGAGGCGCAGCGGACGCGCGCCGATGGCAAGCCCGTCTGCGCCCATTCGCGCCTGGATCGGGCCCAGGGCCAGAAATCCTGCCCATATTTCCACACATATGGATATTATTACCAACCCGCCAGAGGCTGAAACCCAAGCCGCAAAAATTTCCAACAAGAGCGATTTTCCTCATCTTGTATATAATTCTAAACAGCTCATGGCCCTGGGGACCCCCTAGAGAACAGGACTGCTCTAAACTACATTTGAAGGGTGAAACTTCTACTTGTTCGAACTGCGGCTTATCAATTACAATCAGGCGTAAATTAATCAAGGACAGGAAGAGTCACAAGAGCGACCACAGGCAATCCAGATGTAAAACATTCTCCTTTCTTAGTCTAAACTGCAGGTCACTACCCAAACACAAGTTTGAAATGTTTGACCTGTTAGTAGATGAAAAGTCTGACGCCCTCTTCTTAACCGAAACATGGCTCCACGAGAGCTCAGGACCTGACATTGCGGTAGCTGTGCCTGACAACTATGCAATAGAGAGATTGGACCGCCCCAATCAAATAAGAGGCGGCATAGCTGTGCTTTTTAAAAAAGAGTACAACTGTGACTTCATGTGCCTTTCCAACGCGAATGGCGAAGCAGCAGTTTTTAAACTTGCCATCATCCCCAACTTCACGTTCTCTGGTTTGTTGGTCTACCGTCCACCTGGCTCCGCTACAGCATGGACGACTGCTCTACCGGAAATCATAAGACCCCTAGTGATGACAGCTGCCAATTTCTCCCTTATTGGAGATTTTAATATACATCTAGAGAACTTAGCTTGCGCCACTACCTCGGAGTTTATATCCGATTTAGCTGCCCAAAACCTAACCCTGTTAAACTCAGGATCAACCCATGCTGCAGGTCATTTGATTGACCCTATCTTTTCCAATCTTAAGACAATTATTGTTCTTCCGGCGTTGCCACTCAGCTGGTCAGATCATTATTTGATTAGGTTTTCACTCCAAGTAGTTCCACTTGAGTATAATGTTCCCTCGGATCAACCAAGGCAGATAAGAAACTGGAAAAAACTTGAATGGAAACTTTGAACACCTTCCTAGACTCACATCGTCCCTGTTCAAAATAATCTGTACACTCATTATCTGTAGAAATTCAGAACTGGCTCTTGACGGCAATTGATACTTGCCTCTCAATGTCCATGGCGAAGCGCAAGGGCCTACGACCTCCTGCCCCCTGGTTTACGGAGCTACTAAAAAAGGAAAAATCTGAGTGTAAAACCTTTGAACGCAGGTGGAGGAAAAACTATTCCCCAGAGGCGAAAAAAGAGTATAAAAGTAGATTAAACAAATATCGGACCCTTTGCAATAAGGCGAAAGAGCAGACCATGTGTGTTCCACCATTGCATTGCGGAGGCCCTAAATCGCTCCCAAACCTTATTTAAGTTGGTAAAAGAACTTGCAGGATCTAAAACTGCAGCCATGCCTCCAAGCCTAAATAAATCACAATGTGAAGAACTAGCATCCTTTTTTATACAAAAGGTGGACAAAATCCATCAAGGAATCACAGCAGCCCAGAATAGTGGTCTCCCCTCTGACATTACACGACTGTGTCCTTCTGTTCACAATTCAATTAGCAAATCCGACTTAGATGCTTCTCAGAATCCTGGAAGTATCTTGGACAGCTGGCCCAGACTAAATACTGAGACTCTACTTAAATTGCTTAATACCATTAAATCGGGGTCACCAAAAGACCCTCTACCTTACACGATACTTAAAAAGCTTGGCGTACATTTATTTTACACTATCACAGACCTGCTCAACACTTCCCTACAAGAAAACACTGTGCCTGCCGAATGGAAACATGCCATGATCCATCCACTGTTAAAAAAGGCTGGAGCTGATCCTAATCAGCCTTCCAACTTCCGGCCCATCTCCCTGCTACCCATTTTCTCTAAGATACTAGAAAAACATGTGCACCAAACCTTAACTAAATTGGTCACCACCCAAGATTTACTACCTCCCTGTCAATCTGGGTTTAGAGTGGGCTTCTCAACGGAAACCACTCTAATAGGAGTCACGGAAAACATTCGCTGCCTTTTGGACAAGGGAGAGACTGTAGCCCTTATATTGTTGGATTTAAGTGCCGCCTTTGATTCTGTATCACATATTGTTTTAATCAATACGCTTCGTTCTCTAGGTATTTGTGGTTCAGCACTAGAGTGTCTCATCTCCTTTTTGACTGGAAGGACGTTTCAGGTCTTCTCTCATACAGCATGCTCGGACACTTATGTCTTTGAACATAGTGTACCACAGGGTTCTGTCAAAACAGGTCTGTGACAATCAATATTTGCCCGGCGGTATCGCCTCTTTAACCCACAAAATATTAATCAATGAAGAGGCAGGCGCTGGCGACTGGAAAGCAGGAAACAAGGTTTATTCTCTCCGGAGGAGAACACATCAGTTCGGACAGCCAGTATCGTCACGAGGTGCTCTAACCGCATCTCTGAGGCCTGGCCTCTTATACACAAGTTTATGAATTTTATTGCAGGTAACACATTCTTGCAATGCTTTGAAGTATGAAAGGACATCTTCGGAATCTCCCCTTCAGGCCCGTTCCCACACACATATACAGTTGAAGTCCCCACCCCGGTCACAATAGGTGATGATTATCGCGCAGCTGGACATTCCGCCGATTCACGGAATGTGTGGGGTTGATCGGATATCATAGGGTGGGGGCTTTGATCAATTCGAGGGTCCTTTAATGGGGGAAGCTTCCTACTGTACGGGGGGGGGCAATAAACAGTATCCGCAGGGCCAGGTGGCGGCCTGGGAACGAGGAAGACAAACGGGCACACAGGAAAAGGGGGTTTGTATCAAAGGGTCTGGGACCATGAAAGGAACGAAGGGAGGTGTCGCGCTGGGAACAGGATGGGGTTCTGAGGCAGAGCTGCGCTGAAGAGGGGTTTATGACCCAAGGCATGTGAGAGCGGGGGGGGGGTGGCCAGTGCGTGGGGGGCTTGTGAGGGCGAAGGGCTGTGCTGGGGGCCAGTGGCGTGCAGAGGGTGGTTCTGATCGAGGCACCTAAAATGGCGGGTGCGCACGACAAAAAGTGTGGCATCAGGGGAAAAGGCAAGATGGCGCAGATAATGTTTACCAAACCGTACTAATTTTCCACAGTCCTCCCTTTAACATTTCCAAGACATCTTGCTGGCCTATTTCCTATCCATACCTACTGTGGTGGTCATAAGTAAAGAAGTAGGAACCCAGGTGAAGGAGCTATAAACATCACATTTAAAATCTTTCGTCTTAGGAGGCGGGCCTATCGATAAGCTCGTTTGCAGGAAAGTCATAGTAATGCAATATCGGACAAAAACGATTCTGTAGTGAGAGCGTTAAGTACATTTCATAGATGCTTATAGTCATTCGGAATATGAACTGATAGGTTATTACATATGTATTCGGTTGGAGCGTAATCAATACAATGGTGGCTGGGAGAGAAATGAGACGTAGTAAAAACGATAATCAGGGGTGTCATTGTTCGAAGGGGAAGTCCTATTGTCATGGACCATTATTAGTGAGTTCTCAGCATTCTTTGTCGTCTTCTGTTGGCACTGTGGAGCACCGGCGGTGGAGCTATGTGTCCAGCTCTATTCTAGGTCCCGCGTTGCAGGGCATGACCTTTTCCTCGCTTTCCTGGTCAAAAAGGTCCTTTTCGCCCTGTGTCCTTTTGAGTCGATTGTCAAAGAGTTCAGGTGGAAGAAGGGGGGGGTGTGAGTAGTCCTTAGGGTAGGTCGGAGAAAAAGGGGGATGGAGCAGGGCCAGATCGGGAACAGACCAGGGGGACGGAAAATTTTAGGTAGGCGGGTCCATGATCGAGTTCAGAGAGCGGGGACTTTTCGGCACGTTGATCGTCGAGCAGGGGCATCAGGTCAGCCCTTTCCTCTCATTTTGTCGGAAACAGTGCCTCGTCCTGCGACTCCTTACTGTTGCGGTCTCGCCTTGGCTAATGTCGCAGATGTTCCACGATCTGTAGTCAGGCCGCGTGCTCCCACATCCGGTCTCTCTCTCCTCCGACAGTGGTACCCTTAAATGAGTTTGAAAAGACAGTCTTTAGAGAATTGGCAGAGGAAGGTAATCACATAAGTCTATTTCTCTCCCAGCTCCAAGCAAATGAGAAACATTCGTTACATTGGGGTTCACAACCAACATATAAATAATTGATGATGGGCTTGCTGGATTTCCTATAACTTTCCTTCGTAACTATTTCTTTGGTGTTTGTTGGTGTTACATTCATTGTTGTGGTACGAGATCTGGTACTTATTCATTGCATTTTGTTTATTACAGTTACATCAGTTCTTCTGGCAGAGACCCACTTTCCTAGTACGAGCCTTACGAAGCTATACCGTTCTCCTGGGCTTTATATTTTACGAAAAAGTGCAACGTGCTATCACCATGGTCTGATAGGTATCTTTCTGTGGAACGAACATAGGCTAAACAATTTTCCATTCTATCAATGCATCCTACTTTTCAGCTAGACATTTTACTTTTAACAGTGTTTATTGCAACAATTTCTTCATTTCGGTCTAATCTTAACTTTGCAAACATCATTCTAATTCCTACATAGTCTCTTACAACCTGACTACTTCATTAAAAAACCGAGGTCTTATGGAAAACAACTAGGAACATAGCAAACTGTGGTGAGGGACTATCGTCTTGTTTTGTGTCATGAGGGCGTTATCTAGCAGAAGGTCACAGTTCAGTTGGTAAGCGTTCAGTGACATTTCTCGAATTCTAAACTCGGTAG
Organism: Lissotriton helveticus; assembly: GCF_964261635.1. Classification (NCBI taxonomy): domain Eukaryota; kingdom Metazoa; phylum Chordata; class Amphibia; order Caudata; family Salamandridae; genus Lissotriton; species Lissotriton helveticus. The sequence goes on along the minus strand of NC_136071.1, from coordinate 638,959,235 downwards.
CTTGCTCATTAACAAATCATTTCTAGGAACAACGGCTGGCCTGTGTTAGTCGTAAGTCGACCCATCTCTTACGACCGGGGGTGAGGGACATTTTTTTTAAACTCTCGTTCGGGGCAGCTGATACAAAACTGAGGGCGTTCTGGGAAGATGGGGATGTTTCGATCACTTTTACTGTTTGGGTATTGAGACAATTCGGGATGGGGAAGGTCGCGTTATCTGAGGCATTTGTTTGTTATCATAGAAGCCACTGACATGTAGTTCCCTTATTACGGGTCAGATTAGGGAACCTCAGTCGTCTTACCTGTCCTTTCCTTTTTGGCCAATTCTAGGTTTCATCAATATTTAGCAGAAAGGAGAGGTAGTGACATGGCATCAAGGTGATTTTATTTAAGACAAATTTGCGCAAATACTTGTGGTATTTGGAGCCAATTGGGTGGTGCACCAGGGGTGGCGGTTTGCCAATTAGGTGCTAGTCGTTCGGAAGAGTGAGAGTGTGGAGGAGAGGGAGAGAGAGAGAGAGAGAGAGAGAGAGAGAGAGAGAGAGAGAGAGAGAGAGAGAGAGAGAGAGAGAGAGAGAGAGAGAGAGAGAGAGATGTGCAACAATAGGCTAAATAGTACACGTGCGACATGGGGAGTGGCCGTGTATTAAGATAGGCTATTCAGCGCACTACACAACATGAGACATTACGGGTCTGTTAGAATTTCGAAAGCATGCAGTTTGGGACGGACGAGCATTAGGCCGGGTACAGGGGACATGCATTGAGTAAAAGGCACCATTGTGTCGCACTTCTCGCACTCTCGGTCCTTTGAATAGTTAAGTCAACGCTTCAGTCGCATAAAAAACATTTTCTCATAGTTTCAGACATACGTGACATGTGCCCATTCACGCAACACGGATTAGGGGTGATCGTGTTTCATCATATCATACAATTTATTGGCTCTTTCGTTACAAGAGCAGTTTGTGGGCGTGCTTAGGTGCCACCTTGCAGCGTTAGTCCGCTTCATGTATCAGACATGGCGAGGCTTCAGATCTTCACCATACCTCAGTCGTGATTCCAATGTAACCTGTAGAGGGAGGAAAAGAGGGGAAGGGAGGGGGACAACATTCGAGCATATCAAATGCATGGGCACGAAAGTCCTTTACTTACCACATACTCGTCTTATCTCCTCGGGATAGAATCCCTGGGGTCTTGGTTTCCGAAGCCGGGGGGGGGGAAGCAGTGTGTCCTTATAGGCCGTGTGCAGGGAAACGTTAAAAATCAGAGGCACTTAGTGCGAGGTAACTAGTTGGTAGAGGTATCTAGCTATCGGGGTCCTTAAATCTTTTCCAACGCTGTGATGTTTTAAGGCATATCAGCTCTTCGGCCAACTCTATTCCCTAGTACCTTTGAGTGCCGTACCTTTATAACATTCTATCATTTACACCGCTTCACTTTACCCGTCCTCGGAAGTCGAGGTCCTTCTCCATGCGTTAGTTCCTGAGCCAGTCGCATACTTGGAGGCAGAGTATCGTGTCTTAGATTCGATCCTCCATCCGGGGCTGAGCAACCATCTTCTAATAACCTTAAAAAGAGAACAAAGCAGGGTGCACAGAAAAAAAACTCTCCCGCTGATCCCACATTTTAAAAAAAGCATGCAATACCTGTTCATAGTTTCGAAAACCTTTATTTGCACAATCGTTCAGCATGTAGATATGAGGGTGCAATCGTATTTGGCCGGACATGGCGATGGCTGAAGCACGTACAGTAAGGGGGGGTATTTTGCAGCATTAAAAACATTTAAAAGGGTTTATTTAGTCATTTGCAGGAAACTAAAAAGGTCTATCAATAGGTGAGGGATCAAGGGGCATTCATTTCATAATTGGAAGCACAGTCAGACTAGTTGCAATAAAATTCCTAAATGCATACCGTGGGCGTGTGTCACAAGCGAGGTTATGTATCAGTTACAATAATATCATAATAAATCGTACATTGAAAACAACATTTTTCACGGGATCCTTTTACATGTTCGTCAAGTGAACCCTCCCTCTTTTTCGTCAAGTGTACAAAGGATCATATACATATCTCAGAACATCAAGTCTTTTTAGCTAAAAACACCACGAGGTGTTCGTAAGTTCTCATTGACGCCGGCGCCATTTTGGGCGGGGCCGGGTTAGTCCGGAAGTAGCATCAGGGACAAAATGTTTCCCACAACCGGCGATTGGACCAGAGTCCTTTTCGGTAGTTCAAAAAACTCGTGCTAACAGAAGGGGTGGCTATGTCGTGGTTATTTCGTTAGCGAGCAAGGCAGTGGTTCCTCCTCGGAAGCCTGTAGGGGCCAAGGGCTCCGGGGACTTTTGTAGAATCTTCAAGGCTGTGGGGATGCTGTCGGAGGTGGGGGCTCGTGCCCCGGTGGGCAAGCGTCCGAGTTACATTGCTGGTCAAAGTTACTCTAGCGGCCTAGACCCGCCTTCCAGGGGGCCCAGACGCCATTTTGAGGCCCTGCAGCAGCCGACCTTCGTCGAGTCTGCAAGAGTGGAAGAGGCCCTTTGGGGTGAAAAAATGGAACACCGTGCCGTAGGAGCAGGACATTCGGCTAGGGTGCAACTGTGGTGCCCCCACCTGGGGGGGCGAGGGAGACTCGTTCGCGCCGTCTCCCTCTAACGGTGCACTCCACGCTGCCCTCTTTCATGGGCATGCATGATGGCCACCCCACATCCCGTGCTCCACAAGTACACTTGAGGGCCATCGTATGTCTTGTGCTGCGCAAGTATGGCCGGCGCCATCCCATGTCCTGTGCTGCGGAAGTATGGCCGCCTGCGGTGCATGTCCTGTGCTGCGGAAGTATGGGCGCCGCCGTTGCATGTCCGGTGCTGCGCAAGTATGGGCGCCGCCGTTGTATGTCCGGTGCTGCGCAAGTATGGGCGCCGCCCGGCTGGAGGATTTCGGCGCCGGGCCGGGGGCTGGGAAACCTCCTATCCGGGGAGGTGGGAGAGGCTCGTTCGCGTCGCCTCTCCCTCCCAGCCCACCCTGTACCAATTTCAGCGGAGGTATTTGTGATGGCCGGACCAGGAGATACGAGGGAGGGGGTCATCTGCACCCGCCCCCTCCCTACTCGTGGCCCGGGGGACGCCACCCCACGAAGAAGAGGATGGGACGGCCATTTCATGCCGGGCCCGTGGTGCCTCCTGGACATCCCACTGGCGATCTTTTCGATCGATGGCTGTCAGCAGGCTCCGCCCCACACGTGCCGTGTGTTTCACCTTCCGGATGGGCGTGACCGGTGACCTGCGGCATTTCGGGAACTTCCGGAGTGGGGGTAGGTATTTTGTTTGGACAGGCATGTCTGGGTAATGGGGGGTTGTCTATGCAGGCCTGTAATTGCTCCTTTTTTTTTTACAGAGTGGGGGGGGCAGCAGAGAGTAAGCAGTCCTATTGCACTCGAAGTTTGAGTTCATTAATGGAATGTATACTAATCTGTCCGAGACTACTCTGTGCATTGTTTCTGTAGGTTACCCGAAAAGGGTGGCTTTTTTTTGTGTTAGGGAACAGTAGCAGTAGTACGGGGTTCGTCACCGGGTAACTTAGAGCTAGACTGGGTTTCTCGTCTTAGCGTTGTTCGATCTATGAGGACTCAAACATGTCGCTGAAATCGGTCTGGCGAAATCTGTGCCATCGGGCATAATCAAACGTGGTGGTTCTATCTGGCCTGTCCGTGTCAGTCTGATTCATCTTTGTCTCACGCCTTTTCCCTTTCTGCCGGCCTGTTATTTCTGTCGGCCCTCTGCTCCTACCCTCGTTCAGTAGAGTCGGGCATTGGGCTTTCCAGTGCCCGGAATATTTACAAAAAGCACATTGGTTTTGCCCTAAGTCTGGTCGTCCTGTGCGTAGTGTCGGGGGATTACTTTCGGGTCGTTGTGTCTTGGGGTTGTCCTGTCGATATATTCCTTTACCTACTCTGACTTCGTCTCTTTTCTTTCGTTGCATTGCTTCTTTGCGCCACATACCGAGACTGTCGAGCATAATAGGCGTTGTCTTATTACTACAAAGGGCTATTCCTAACGTTACTATTTTATCAAGATCGAAGGATCCTATCAGTGGCCACTGTTTCTCTTGATTTTCTTTGGTATACCTGTGCCACAGCTTACTATAGGCTATGGTAACTAATCCATACTTTGTGAACATGTCTTTATTAGGGGTGCCTTCCAGCGGAGCTAGATGGTCCACCTCTAATAAACGGTCCGGGCTGAACCAACTACCAATCAGTGGGGAGAAGACAGACATGACGGCTCACAACGAGGACAAAAAGTCAGCACTGCCTATCTTATCACTGCGTGCAAAGACTAGACAGAATATTTCTATTCTACGTTGTTTGCAGGCAGTGAATACCTCATGAACCAATATCAAACAGTTAATAAACAATCAGTGGGGAGAATAAGTAGGCCCGCAAAAGGTCTGCGTCCTCTACCCTTTCACTATCTGCAAAGAGGAACCTGTTCTTTCCTGTTTGCAGACAGAGAATCTCCAGAAAACAATCCGCGAACAGTAGTTCGGGGTCAAAAACAATTAATCAGTGTGGGAGAGGGAAATCTCCCGAGAGTTCAAAACAATCAATCAGTGGGGGAGAAAGATAGGCACGCTGGCTGCGTTACCTATCCTTCACTGTTTGCAAAGAGAGAGAGCCTGTTGCTTCTCCGTTTGCATACAGTGAATCTCCAAACAAGTCAACAAAGAGTAATACTAGTATTTTCCGATCAATTAAACAATCATTTCGCAATTCGTCGTGTTTACACGACCTTACCCGGACCGTATGGACAGTTTCTTATCTTCCGAATCCAGCGCCCGATCGTCCTCTTTTCCTCGTATTCCTCGCGGCACTCCTGATGGTTCCCAGTCAGGACCGTAGATCACTCGAGAGAGGTCTGTTCGGAACCAGTGAAGTTCGGATGATCGGCTGCCAGACGAGGGTCTATTGGGCAAGAGCTCTCCCGATCGTTGCAGTCGTTCACTCTGTCGTCAGGACCTCTCCCACTGGATCCACGTGTCGCTGATGGGCCCCACGCTTGGGACGCCAATTGTAAAAACAGGTCTGTGACAATCAATATTTGCCCGGCGGTATCGCCTCTTTAACCCACAAAATATTAATCAATGAAGAGGCAGGCGCTGGAGACTGGAAAGCAGGAAACAAGGTTTATTCTCTCCGGAGGAGAACACATCAGTTCGGACAGCCAGTATCGTCACGAGGTGCTCTAACCGCATCTCTGAGGCCTGGCCTCTTATACACAAGTTTATGAATTTTATTGCAGGTAACACATTCTTGCAATGCTTTGAAGTATGAAAGGACATCCTCGGAATCTCCCCTTCAGGCCCGTTCCCACACACATTTACAGTTGAAGTCCCCACCCCGGTCACAATAGGTGATGATTATCGCGCAGCTGGACATTCCGCCGATTCACGGAATGTGTGGGGTTGATCGGATATCATAGGGTGGGGGCTTTGATCAATTCGAGGGTCCTTTAATGGGGGAAGCTTCCTACTGTACGGGGGGCAATAAACAGTATCCGCAGGGCCAGGTGGCGGCCTGGGAACGAGGAAGACAAACGGGCACACAGGAAAAGGGGGTTTGTATCAAAGGGTCTGGGACCATGAAAGGAACGAAGGGAGGTGTCGCGCTGGGAACAGGATGGGGTTCTGAGGCAGAGCTGCGCTGAAGAGGGGTTTATGACCCAAGGCATGTGAGAACGGGGGGGGGAGGTGGCCAGTGCGTGGGGGGCTTGTGAGGGCGAAGGGCTGTGCTGGGGGCCAGTGGCGTGCAGAGGGTGGTTCTGATCGAGGCACCTAAAATGGCGGGTGCGCACGACAAAAAGTGTGGCATCAGGGGAAAAGGCAAGATGGCGCAGATAATGTTTACCAAACCGTACTAATTTTCCACAGTTCCATATTGAGTCCTCCATTGTTTAACTTGTATATGAGCCCTTTGGCTAAGGTGGTAGAAGAAGCGGGTCTATCAATGTATTCATACGCGGATGACTCACAGTTAATTTTCTCCCTTACATCTGAGAACATGGATACCCCTTCCACACTCAAACACGGTTTAGCTAAAATAGCAGGCTGGATGCAGGACAATTTTCTCCAACTAAACGGGGGAAAAAAACAGAAGTTATTATATTAGGCAAAAACAAAAGCCTGTGGGGCCCCCAACATTGGCCAAATGAGATGGGCACGCTCCCTGTCCCAGTCCCACAAGCGCGCAAGCTAGGTGTCATCATTGATGACTCTCTTAAGATGCATAAACAAGCTGAAAAAAACGCAACTACGTGCTTTGCCATTCTAAAATGGTTGAAAAAGATATGCTGGATATTGCCCGAGCCAACAAAGAAAACCGTTGTCAATGCCTTGATCACCTCAAGGATTGACTATAGGAATGTCCTCTATTTAGGCTCAAATAAAGCAACCACCCGTAAACTACAGGTAATTCAAAATTCAGCGGCCAGGCTAATATGCAATATTCCTAGATACACCCCTATTACCCAATATCTTCGGGACCTTCATTGGTTGAAGGTTGAAAACCGAATTAAATTTAAAGCACTCTGTTTTATGCACAAAATTGAATCCGGTAAAGCCCCGAAATACCTTATGTCACTTGCCCGCCCATATCTTCCACCTCGATCCCTCCGTTCCTCTACACAGAGAAAGTTTGTTATTCCCAAAATTAAGTTATCCCGTATGGGAGGCAAATCTTTCTGCTACCAAGGGCCCGTGTTATGGAACTCCTTGCCTTTCTCAGTACGCAACGAAGATAGCTATTTTAAATTTCGCACAACCCTAAAAACCTGGCTATTTAACATCTAGGCTCTTGTCTCCACCCACCTTATTCATACATCCTTACAAATTTCGCGCCGGGAAACCCTTTGTGGGTAGCTGTTGCGCGTAACAAATGCAATAATAATAATAATAATAATAATAATGTCACCAGAGGGTAGTGAAATATACCACTGTTATAATGAATACATAGATAAGGTAAGGAGGTAACTCTTCTTTATTAGTCTTCTCACCACCACAGGTTCCAGGCAGCTCTATGGAGGGCACTGTGGAATGTTGGCAACACTGGAGGGAAAGGATCAATAGGAGGTGCAGGGAAGGGGGGAACGGAACATACCAAGTGGAGGTGATTACAACACACCTGCCTGCATAGGGCTAAGAAAGAAAGGGCAGCAGAGAGGAAGGAGGAGAGGGCAAAGAGGAAGAGGAGGAAGCAGAGTGATGAAGAGTAGGAACAGGAAAGCAGAGATGAGGTCAAAAGCACGCAAATACAATACTCATGCAAATTCAATAACAAGGCTGCAAGGTATTGCAGGAATACAAAGAAACAGTGTCTCTCACTTAACACAATAGTCTCTGGTCCACACGGGTGAGCTTTTTGTTCACAGAGATCTCCTGGTACCGAGAGCCTCTGACTCTCTCTCTAGATTCCTACCATTGCCGAGATCACCACCTTGTTCATGAGGGATGATTCTGTCCATGCTCCATGTTTGGCCGTTATCAAGATGGACTACATTTTTCCCTACCCTTGATATTCTGCATAGATCCGAAAATCTGGACGCTTCTTTCCTGCAAGCTTTGGGTAAGTCCACACGGACCCATTCTCCTTCTTTGAACATTTGGTTTTTTGACATGTTTGGTCTGGTCATATCTGACCTTGTATTTGACTTGATGCTCTCCTACTCTTCTAGAGATTTTGTTACGATATACCACACATGTGTCATTCCTTGGCAATGCAGGCAGTGTAAGTTTTGTTTTCGGGATCCTCCCTTTGAGAGAGGGGAACGGGGAATACCCAGTTACACTATTGGGAGAGGTGCAATAGGCCCAAATAGTGTGCATTATAGCTGAACTTGCTGGTGCCCCCATTACTTCTGCCCTTTGCAGACACTCTTTGAACAAACCGTTGATCCGCTCCACTAATCCATTTGCACAGGGACAATACAATGCAGATTTGTGATGAGTGATGCCCCGTGAGAGAGAAACTCTTTCATACTGTTCGAAGTGAACTGCACTCCATTGTCTATTATGAGGGTGTCAGGTAATCCCTCCTCAAAGAACACGCTTTCTACAAACTGTGTGAGAACTCTTGTGTCGATTTGATGGATACATGTGTAGACCACCCAACGTGTGTGATAGTCCACTAGTACCAAAATAAAGCGTTCATTCAATGTTTTCAGGTTGAGTGGACCTATAATGTCCAAGGCTAACTTTGACCATGGTTGATCAGGCACTTCGATAGGAGAAAGAGGAGGTTTGCGGGTTTGGTGAGTTTTGTCACTGTTGCTACAGTCCAAATCATTTGTACCTACATTTTCAGTCATGGCATCCATGCCTGGCCAACAATATTCCCATCTGATGTTGTTCTTGGTAAGACTGCGCCCTAAATGTCCTATGTGTGCTAGTCCCACAATCGTCTTTCTCAAGTTCTCAGGTGAAATCACTTTTTCACCTCTGCAAACAAAGTTTCCTTGTATATTTAATTAAAGTCATACATCCCAGAACTTACATAAGGTTGTGGGAATGTCACTTTTATTATCAGGCCAACCATCTTTTATGTACTCTTTGATAGAACTCATTTCTGCATCTGTTTGCATACTATTGTCCCATTCCTCCTTATTGAAGTAGGCAAGTTGCAGTATCACATCATCACATTCACAACTAACAGAACAGCTTTCCCTCTCCGATGAAGAACGTGATAAAATGTCTGCAAGCGTGTTTTTGAGAACCTGGCAAGTACTTTACACTGAAATTGTAGCCCTCAAGTCCCAGGATCCACCTGGCAATTCTGGGGGTGGTTTTATTTGCCCCTTTAGTAGTGAATGCAAACATTAGTGGTTTGTGGTCTGTCTTTACAGTAAATGGAATGCCCCACAGAAAAAAACGAAAGTGTTTGATTGCTGAAAAGCAAGCAAGTGCCTCTTTCTCCACCACCGAGTAGTTGAACTCGGCACCCTTTAGAGCTCGAGAGGCAAATGCAACAATCTGTTCTTTCCCATCCACCATTTGGGTGAGACTGGCTCCCAAACCTTTAATGCTTGTGTCTGTGCAAAGGATAGTGGGTTTGCTGGGTTCAAACCTACCCAGGGATGGGGCAGAAAGGATGCTTTCTTTGACAGATTCAAAGGCATTCTGACAGTCATCAGACCACACAAAAGAAGTTCTGGATTTGAGCAAATTACGTAAGGGTTCAACTATGGAGGCATCATTTCTTACAAATTTGGAATAATATTCGGATAGGCCCAAAAATGAGTTGAGATCTTGGACACATTTAGGAGCAGCAGTGTCGGAAATTGCTTCTACCAAGTCCATTTTGGGTTTAATACCATCTTGAGAAATGGTGTGCCCAAGGTACTCAACCGATCCCACTCCAATGCAACATTTCTCTTTTTTTTGAGTGAGACCAGCTTTTTCCAAGTTGGTAAACACCAATCTGAGGGTGATATTATGGTCATCCAGATCCTTCCAGTAGATTAGTATATTATCTTGAAAACAGAGAGTTCTGGGAAGATCTTTCAGAACATGCTGCATGATCTTCTGGAAGACAGCAGCAGCAGATGCCAACCCAAAAGGCATTCAAAGGTATTGGAATGCTCCCATAGGTGTCACAAAAGAGGTGAGATGGTTGTGAGTTAGGGTGAAGCTCTACCTTGTGATAGGCTGAGGATAGGTCGAGAACGCTGAAGCAGCTCGCACCTTTGATAATGGTAAGGACCTGGTGAATGCGTGGAAGAGGGTGCCTGTCTACCCAGATGTTCTCATTAAGGTCCCTGAGGTCAACACATAGCCTGATGCTTTACTGGATGCTTTTGTGGTAAGAACAATGGGGGCCAACCATTGTGAACACTCAATAGGATCGATCACCCCCAAAGACAATAATCTGTCTAATTCCATGCGAAGAGGAGCATGCATCAAATGTGGTATGGGTCTGGCCTTGTGTGCTACTGGCTTAGCATTGGATTTTAACTTAATGTAGTGTTGGTAATCCTTAAGTAAACCTATGTCATCCGAAAATACTTTTGTTAAATCATTCCAAACCTCCATCCCCCCAACTGAGGGATCTACCAAACGAACCTACTATTGGGATCTAACTTGATCCCAAGTTCCCTTTGGTGTTTCTACCCCAACAAATTGGATCCCTTCAGGGTGACGTAGATCTTGCCTACAGTATTCCTTCCTTTAAACCCTATCTCCTTGGTGGTCATGCCCAATAAGGGTATGGTGTCCCCATTGTAGCCTCCTGGTTGGATGTCAGGGGGCTGTACAGTTTCTTGCCATGAAGGAAAAAGTTGGGAGAATACCTTGGCATCAACAAGGGTGTATGGGGAACATGAATCTGCAAAGACAGTTAAAGGTTTGTTGTCTAGGGTGATGTTGCAAGATGGGAATGTGTCCGTATCATTAGTATCTTTAAGTTGGAAGATCAACTTAGGATCAGGAGACAATTCTGGTGCGATCAACAACACAGATTTGGAGCGCTGTTCGTGACAAACCCTGGACAAATGTTCTTTTTTCCCACATTTGTGGCAGATGACAGAACGTGCTTGGCATACGGGGTTGTTGGCAAGGTGGGTTGGGCTCCCAGATCTATAACACTTGAGTTTGGTTCCCGGAGGTAACTTGTTAGCCAGCTTATTTTTGTTATCTTTACCAGTATCGGGTTTGCTTATGGCATTGACCTCCGTGGATTTACCCCCTAATCCTTGCATTGCAACCATGCAATCTGCTGTGTGCTCACTCCCCACCGCTATGTCTATGGCTTCCTTGAGGTCAGGGTTGGCCACAAGAAGCCTCTCCTCTATCTTGGGATTGCTAGTGCATCTAACCAACTGGTCCCTAATTAGGGAATCTTGAAGAGACTCAAACTCACATGTGTTAGCTAGACCCTTTAATGCAGCAATGAATGGTTTGACCTTTTCACTTTTCCCCTGTGCCCTTGAAAATAATGTATGCATCTCTAACACTACATTTATTTTCTTGCTGAAGTGGTTTTCTAATTTGTTTACAGCCACCAAGTACACATTCTCATCATCATCACTTCCTCCCTCTGCATTAACCGTAATCTCATCGTAAACTTTTCGTCCCTCAATGCCCAAGTTGTGTAATAGGGTGGGTAGTTTGCGTAAATGAGAACATTTCTCCCCACCGATAGCAATTAGGTAGGACTCTAGTAAACCAAACCATTGCTTCCAAGGTAGTACAGGTTCTCCCTCCTCGTTAAGGAAGGGTGGGGGTTGCGACATGTTAGCAGCTGCCATGCTATCAAATGTTGAAAACTAGTTTTAGAGAGGTTAAAATGTACGTTTGTATGATATGTAGCTCACAGAGAAATGTAATTCAAGACTAGAAGTAATAAATATTTTGAATATGTGACCATATATAACAAGTAATAACTGAAAATTACTTGACAAGCCTACAATGTCCATAAACACTGTACGCACTGCAATTGTAGATGAACAACTGGATTACTCACACTCTTGACTCCACTCTCCCAATGAGCAAGACTGTATTGAAGCGGCCCCACATAACCGCCCCTTGGTATTCTCAGTCTCTTAGGGGAAAAAAGCGTCTCTGTAGAAGGGAGGAAAGACGCTGGCGTCTAGATAAATCGGCGGACAACAAAACCAGGTACCGTGAAACCATTAATGAGTATAAAACACAAATAAAAGCAGCTCAGTCGACGTATTTCGCCGACAAAATCTTGAAGGCTAAATCCAAACCCAGAGAGATCTTCCAGATCATTAAAAAGTTAACGAACCCATCCCCTGCGGTGCAGGTGGAGAAATCTGTCACCCAATGTAATGACACTGCCGAATTTTTTTATCAGAAAATTAACAAAATCTACTCAGCTTTTTCTTCCCCAAACATTAGCTCATCCAATCAACCTAATATCCTCCCTAGCCCGCCACCCCCCCCACTCCACACAGCTTAACCCATTTTCCCCCACTAAATCTTTCCACCCTGGAGTCACTAGCACTCAGTGTCAAATCAGGTTCTCCGGCCGACCCTGCCCCTCCTGACATCCTAATGGCAGCATCCCACACCACCTTGCCCGTCATTAGAGAGGTACTAAACACTTCCATCTCCGCTAGCACTGTTCCAACCGTCTGGAAACAAGCCATGGTCAGGTCATTGATCAAGAAACCCAATCTGAACCCGTCTGACTTGGCTAACTATCACCCTATTTCTCTGCTCCCTTGGTTGAGCAAGGTTCTGGAGAAATATGTGAACCAACAGTTAGTGAATTTTCTAGAAGACCATCATATACTGGATCCTACTCAGACGGGCTTCAGACCTAAGCACGGGACTGAGACCGCCCTCCTCATGGTCATAGAGGAAACAAGAAAAATCTTGGATCAGGGAGGATCAGTGGCAGTGATCCTCCTTGATCTAAGTGCGGCATTTGACACGGTCAGTCATGACACCTTACTGAGCCGCCTGTCCTGTGTGGGGATTAAGGATAAAGCCTGGGCATGGTTTAAATCCTTCCTGGAGAACAGATCCTTCAGGGTTTTTGATGGCGAATCCGTCTCCTCCAGCAGACCTCTAAATTGTGGAGTTCCTCAGGGCTCCTCTCTAAGCCCTGCTCTATTCAACCTATATATGAGACCGCTGGCTAGTGTTGTCCGCCCATTTGGAGTCAAGATCATCTCATACGCGGACGACACGCAGCTGGTGGTCTCACTGGCGCAGGAGGCATCCCGAACTGCGCCAGGCGGGCTTAGAGAATATCTGGAGGAAGTGAGGAACTGGATGTCGTCATCATCCCTGAAACTGAACGGAGACAAAACTGAGCTGATGCTCTTGGGACCTTCAGAGCCGGCCCTTCCCCCCTCCCTATGGCCCCCATGCCTAGGACCTCCCCCAACCCCAAAAAACACCATCAAGAGCCTCGGAGTGTGGCTGGACAGCTCTCTATCCTTCAATGTCCAAGCCACAAAACTTTCAGCCACCTGTTTTGGCATCATGAGAGTGCTAAATAAAATTTTTCCCCTCCTTCCTATGGAAGCCAAACAGGCAGCCATTCAAGGTCTCATTCTTTCACGCCTTGATTTTAACAACGTACTTTATCTGGGCGCACCAGAATACACCCTTCGTAGGCTACAGACTGTACAGAACTGCGCAGCTCGCCTTCTACTCAAAATCCCTCGTAGACACTCAGTGAGGACCGGACTGACTAGCCTTCACTGGCTACCGGTTCGGCAGAGAGTTTTGTTTAAGGCGTTATGCATAGCCCATCAAGCCTTCTGGGACATGGGACCTATCATCGCCCGTGATTTGGTCACCTACTATACCCCAAATCGAAGTTTTCGCTCCAGCCAGACTCTCTTGGCCGTGGTTCCAAGAATACAAAGATCCAGAACTGGCGGAAGGACATTCACTTATAACGCATCCAAGACTTGGAACACTCTGCCACTCCATCTCAGAACCACTCCGAACCTCACTGTGTTCCGCAAGCAACTAAAGACTTACTTATTCACATCTGTCCACTAACTGCTGTTCCTCCCACATGTTCTCTGTAGGTCATGGTTATCCCAGCGCTTGGACGCCCTCGGGCAACAATTGCGCTCTATAAATCCCCAAGTTTACAAGTTTAACAGTACTGAGAAAACAGCGAAATTGTGAAGAGCTGAGCCTGTCAGAGTGAAAAAACAGGCAAGACAACTGTGAAAATAACTGTGCCCATCAGTGTAACTTTAACAATGAAAAGCTGTGCCCATCAGCGCGAAATGACAGGCAGTACAGTGTAGCCAAACGCTGTGCCCATCAGCGAAATGATAAAGATGAAAATAAAAATAGTGAGACTCCTTCTGCGTGAAAAACACACCAAGTAGTTGTGCTTATCAGTGTCAACAAAGTGAATACAACTGGCAGGCTGGGTTGATTATGAAGTGCTGGTTATAATGTGTAAAGCTGTGCCTGTCAGCGTGAATGAAAGTAGGCAGGCAAGAATGGAAGCAGTTTTTCCTTTGGGTGAAATTGCACACTAGAGGCTCACGCATGGAAAATACCTCGTAGAGTTGTGTGCCACTGAGCAAAGCTTGGCTTAATTGAGGAAGGAGAGGTGCTGAGTTAATTACCGTTCTCTTCAGTATTGTAGAAAAACAAAAAAACGTGTGTGATAGTCCACTAGTACCAAAATAAAGCGTTCATTCAATGTTTTCAGGTTGAGTGGACCTATAATGTCAAAGGCTAACTTTGACCATGGTCAATCAGGCACTTCGATAGGAGAAAGAGGAGGTTTGCGGGTTTGGTGAGTTTTGTCCCTGCGGCTACAGTCCAAACAATTTTTCACTACATTTTCAGTCATGGCATCCATGCCTGGCCACCAATATTCCAATCTGATATTGTTCTTGGTAAGACTGCGCCCTAAATGTCGTATGTGTGCTAGTCCCACAATCTTCTCTCTCAAGTTCTCTCTAGTGGAATCACTTTTCACCTCTGCAAACCAAGTTTCCTTGTATATTTAATTCAAGTCTTACATCCCAGAACTTACATAAGGTTGTGGGAATGTCACTTTTATTATCAGGTCAACCATTTTTGATGAACTCTTTGATAGAACTCATTTCTGCATCTGTTTGCATACTATCGTCCCATTCCTCCTTATTCAAGCAGGTAAGTTGCAGTATCCCATCCTCGTCGCCAGTGTTATAATGAAGACATAAATAAGGTAAGGCGGTAACTCTTCTTTATTAGTCTTCTCACCACCACAGGTTCCAGGCAGCTCTCTGGAGGGCACTGTGGAATGTTGGCAAACACTGGAGGGGAAGGATCAATAGGAGGTGCAGGGGAGGGGGGAATGGAATGTACCAAGTGGAAAAGATTACAACAACCACCTTTACATACACATAAATTCATACACATACATATATTTTGTTAATTGTGGTGCTAAGCAAAATTTCCTATTGCAATATGGCCGCCTCGGGCGGGAAATATTGTCTTGTTCGTATAAGAGAGTCTAGTCATCCTTCAGCTGTTGCAGGGAGCAAACTTAATATCACCACTCCAAGATAGCTGCCTCCTTTAGTGTGAGCTCTTTTGGACGGTAGTCCTATTTCTGTCTTCTTTAGTTTAAGCTTGGGTCATTTTGTAGGACAGTGTGTAGTGCTGGCCAGAAAGAAAGGCATCAAAATGGCCTCAAAATATCTCACCTACGATATCCAGAGCATACACGTTGTTCCACCTGAGCACAGAGATCTCCAGAAATAGCGCTCACCCCTTGGCAGAGGGATAGGGTGGCCAATTCAGCCTCCCCAGTTGATTTTCAACCGCTGCAGAGGGCAGCCAGTTGTCCCGCAGTTAAGGCAGCGTGGGGCAACTAAGCTTCAGTTCAGCGCCAGCTCCCCTTCACCACTGTAAACCAACATCAAAGGCAGACGGAAGCCACAATACTCCACCAGGGTGCCCCAAATCAGGTCTCCCAGGCCTGCACTCGGCCGCCACTGAAAGGCAGTCAAGCCTCGCAGACCTACTCATTGCATAAATGTCTTGGATTAGGCTCAGTCCCCCCACGCCTACTCTCATCCTCACCCGAGGCAGTCATAAATCTCCATGTACGGGGCGGCAGAGAGCGAACTGATTCCCTCTGCCACAGCAGCTCACAGCCGGTCAAGCACTCGTCTGTCAACACTGCTCACCTGCATAAGCCCCAGGGCACGGGACGCTAACCCAGCAGCACAATTGTAGCTAGCTCCTCCATCGCAGGGTGCCTGGACTGCAGGGCAATGGAGTTACCGCCGCTGGGAGCAGCCTGGCTCAGCTATCAGGGTGGTCTCAGCATGCACTCCATTCATCTCCAATTGCTCTTGGAGCAAGATTCACTGCTCTCTAAGATCATGTTCTGGGTGTCCAAGCTGATGTCCAGCTTTGAGGCAGGCCAGCCGATGCAAGAATCCGAGGTCCCAAAGCTGTGTGGAGGGCACTGTCGGTCCGGCTGGACAACCCTCACACGAGAGTAATGAAGCACTTCAGAACAGTCAAGTGTTGCCAGTAAGATGTCGCTTGATTCGTCTATTTTTGATCAAAAAGTTGTTGTTGGATAGCAGGGCATTGGCAGGGCAATGGCGGAGTGTTTACAAGTTAATGACCCCAGCCCTGGGATCCTCTCTGCCGTGCTCCTGCACAGCGTCCATGTTCTTCTTAGCATCCAGTAGATGACCACCACAGAGGAGGAGATGCAGCGCTATCACAGGCAGACTCCTGACCAAGGGAGTCGCAAGCAATGAGGTCGGGCAGGACAAGGAAGGAGCCCCTAATTGCACTAAGACATAGGAAGAATAATTTGGGCAATGAAAGATCTCCCCGAGAGACAGGGGAATTGCTTCTGCTAGTCTTGGAACCTAGTCAGCAATGCTCTTAACCACCTAATCTACCCTGGTTTTGGACGCTGCCCCTACGAATTTGAAAAGCTCAGTATCAACTACAGTTTCAGTTCACATTTTGACTGCTGGCTCACACACTAGTAGAGCAGTTGGCACCGTAGGCCCCTGTGACAATCCTCTAGGATTACTTTTAAATATCCTCTACTGTAGATGGTGCAGGCATCCTCAGGGGAAGCAAGGGTCATCCGTCTTGTCAATTCAGTCTGGTGTAGCTGAAGAAAAGACCCCCTATGTTTAAATTAAAGGCTACAGTACATCCACCCCATTAACTTTGCCTACTGTAATGAATCCACAGGTAGCTTGGTGGCCAAGGGTGCGGGAGTCAACTTGGCAGAGCCTAAGAAAAAATCGCTGAACTGGTTACAACAGCTGCATGTCATGAACGCCCTGCTCGCCGACGGACATCAGCGGGCGGGGCACTGCATAGTGCCCGTAAAGGGGGGGTCTGTAAATGGAGCGCACTTTGCGTTCCATCACAGATTACCGCTGGGCCTTACCGCACTCCTGTTTCTGTTGCACTTACCTGTTTTCCTCTTGTTGGACGCAGTCGGGTCGTGGAGACGTCTCCTGCGTGTTCTTGCTGCGACAGGAGGAGCCTTCTCCTGCGGGTCGCATTCTCCCTTCTGGGGGGTCAGCTGGTCTTGGCGTTTCCCTCGCCGGCTGTTCCTTGCACATTTCCAATTCTCCTGATCAGCGCTCTAAGAACTCCTTTCATTTCTCCAGACCTGTATGGAGAAAAAGAAGGAGAAGAATGTATTTAAAGAATCCTCTCATTCTTACTCACGGTCGGATCTAAGAATGATATTTTTATAAACTAATTTATTTATCTGATGTCTTGTTTCCCATACAGTGGGGTTTGGAGCCTCTTTTTTTGATAGATGTGTTTGTTTGGGTTTTGTGGATATAATGGTGGCCTTTGTTAACCGCTACCGCGCTAGCGGGTTTTCCCGCTGTGCGCTGAAAATTCGAAAATCCCGCGTTACGTGACAAAGCCAGCTCGTCATGCGCGTAGCGCAGGTAACGCCCATGACGAGCTGGCTTTGTCATCCGCATCGAAGAGGTTAAGGTTAGTGCTGTTCACGCTTTTCATAAATTTAATACCAGGTTCTGTCGCCCTGATGTTAATGCTTAGTGCCTTTTATGCTTATAGATACAACAGTTCAATTCCTGCACATCTACACCTGAAAATGAGTTGAATTAGGAGTATTCATCAGGTATATCATTTCTAATATATGTCACATTATTATTCATATGACTTACCTCTGTATGTATGGATATACTTACCGTATGTTATTTTCACATAGGATGTATCTGCAGTTAACCCCATAGGGATGTTGTGCCATCATCTTCTCCCTTTCCTTGTTTTGGTTTTCTCTCTTCCCCACTTTCACCTCTTTAGCCTTGACTGTGTTGGGCTGATTTGGTGGGTGAGGGAAGTTGGGATCCAGCATCTGTTCATCCCCCTCGCCTCTGCGGAAACACCAGGTGAGCTCCACAGAACGCGATGCCTACGTGCATTTTCCACCTGTGCGGGATGGAGGAAAACCAGATTACTTTTGCAGATGTCGCACGCATGATAGGGAACCTGCAAAAAGAAACACAAGCCCTGTCTCTTAAAGTGGATTCATCACAACACGCCACTCACACTGCACCAACGCCACATACTGTGTCTGGCGCCCATGGTTATTTCTTTCACAACAATAAGCCTGTGCACACTTTAACAGTATCTACCAGTCAGTTCTCTGTATTTTATCTGGTCACAGAGTGAAAGTACAACATCACATGGATACGGTGACTATAACAACAAATAATCCTGAGTTGTAGTTGCTCTTTTTGTTTTATTTCAGAATGGTTGCCCAGCTAACAGATGTTTAATCTGGGGAGGTACCCCACGACTTCTTCAGGGCTGTAAAGATGTACAATAGAGCATCTCAAGACATAAACATACCAGTAATGGTCAAAGGTTGTGTGTGCGTCATAACCAATAAATGACAAGTGAGAACTCTGAGTGAGACAAAAGAACCTGTTCTGAAAACACATGGTGAAACAGATACTGTGTGCTGAATTCATGTGATTGGTTCACAAAACGAGAGGGAAACAGGAGGCAAAGAGGAGAAAGGCTTGACTTGTATATACTGTTTACGTGTGCACAGGCTTGCTGTTGTCTTGCATGACCTTGGGTCAATTCGTTTGGGGGTTTAGGGTTATCCCCCACCTGTGGCATCTTCCTACGTAGATTAAAGAATACAACACGCACACTCGATGTTGGCGCCACTGCCTACCACATACGTTACAACCCTTTCCTTTTGTGTTTCATTTCTTTTTACCTCAGTCATCCTTTTCCAGTAATGTGTCACCAGTATATCACATAACAACCCTCTCTTCTATACCATTAGCACCACCAGAAAGGTTTTTAGGAGATCCCGCCAAATTTGCTTTATTTATCAACCAATGCCAGTTGCATTTCATGTGCAAGGCATCCTGTTTCCCCACAGAGCAATCAAAAGTTGCCTTTGTTTTATCATATTTGGGAGGAACGGCTGCTATGTGGTCTATCCCCTTAGTAGATCGTAATGACCCCTTGCATAATTACAAGGCCTTCAAAGAAGAGTTACGACAACTGTTTGACAGACACTCATTCATGCAATCAGTGGACAACAAAAAGCAAGGATCAAAAGATCTCTTGACATATATCTCCTGTTTCAATAGGTTAATTGCGGAGGCAGGATGACCTGAGGCCAAGCGCAGTGCCTTGTTTTACAAAGGGTTGAAAGATGAGTTAAAAGATGTCTTAGCCCAAGTAGTGGACCCTCCTGACTCTTGTAACTCTCAAATAGATTTGGTGGTCAAACTTTACCACAGACTACATGAGGGAAAAAGAGAAAAAAGTCATTCTGAGACCAGGTTCCTTGAGTTGAAAGAAAGGAAGGCAGTCCATGATAAAAATATTGATGAACCTGAACCCATGGAGATAGGTAGTATCACAGGGCTTTTGAGTGAGGAATAAAGACAGAGATGTGGAGATAAAAAACTATCTTTATATTGTAGTAAAACCTTGACACTTCTTACAAGACTGCCCTGTTAAACCAAAAAGACGCTCTGAGTCGGGAAACTACCAAACCCGAGAATTGTGGAGGCATGTTGCTCAGGTAGGTCAGGTTTGATGGTCTCTCAATTGTTGATTCAGAATCATGCCTTTTCTCCTCTCCACCATTTCTTTATGAAAGCACGAGTAAGCTGGTGAAATAAATCTGTTAAAGTGCAAATCATGTTAGACTTTGGGGCTACAGGAAATTTCAAAGACTCTACATGGGTTAAGCATATGGAAATCCCTAAAAAATCCAAAAAGGTAGTATAGTTAGAAAAAAACAATTGATGGGAGCACCATGACATCAGGATCAGTCATGCATACCACTACTGAATTAGAGCTTTGCATTCATGATAGTCACATGAAACAATTCAGTTTGATCTTATTTATTCCCCTCAGTTCCAGGCTATTGTAGGAATCCCTTGGTTGATGAAACATGATCCAGATGGAGAGATCAATCCTTGGTTTTCACTTAAGAATTCTTCATGCTACATTGCATGAAGAGTGATCTATCATCACAGCACTTAGCTGTGACCACGGACTCCAACTTACCTGAAGTACCTGCCTGCTATCACCCCCTATGAGAGATATTTGATAAAGAAAAGGCTTCTGTTTTACCCTCATCGTCCACACGACCTGCACGTTTTGGATGACCTAAACTGAGGGCTTGGTGTCCAAACAGACTCTGGCCACCCCCACAGGATGAGTCAGCCATTAGACCAGTTAGCTCAATGTATTCTACATTGGTGTGTGTGTAGTTTCTAGCAACCACCAATCATGACATCCATGATTCCTTAGGTATCGTAGAAAACAATACAGCATCTTTTTGCTCAGTCACTGGTGCTTACTTTTCTCAGAGTACACATAGAATGACGATTGGAACGGTTTCAAAAAGTATTTATTGGTCAGGCGTCAGTCTAGTGTGAAACATATTAGCTGCGACAATCAAAAGATAGGCGCAGACAAATGTGATCGCTAGCACCAATAGAGTAAATAGTAAGGAGTAGTTTCTGTCCTGTAACTCCAGTTCTGTAGTAGGGGTATCTCTGTTATAGTCATAATCTAGTGAATAGTCCCGCCCATGTGCGTGGACCCCGGAGCAATCAAAAATAATCTCTTACAGTGTCAAAAAATGCAGAAAAGCATAGACACTTAAGAGAGAATTTAAAGACAGATAATGCAGCCTAAAAAAGGCTACACTGTCCAGTACTTCAACTAGAAATTCCACCATAAAATCCACAAAACAGCAAAAGCCTGTACAGATTTCCATTGCTTTAACAGCAAACTCCCTCAGGAATGATAGAGAGAAGAACCTGGACAGACAAGCCCCATAGGCTGCCATTATGTGGCTCAAAACAGGATACTGTGCCTTTAAGAGAATCTTCCAGAACCTTCTCCCAGTATCCCAGAATGCACAGCAGGTCCAACTTACTTTCAGTTCTTTTTGAAGGCGTAACACGCCAGACCTGTAGCATTCCGTACATGAATATCTCGCTCCACCGGGGAGGAGGGCGGGCGCTTATGACTATAACAGAGATACCCCTACTACAGAACTGGAGTTACAGGACAGAAACTACTCCTTCTGTAGTAGGGGATCTCTGTGTATAGTCATAATCTAGTGAATAGAATGGCAAGCCCATCCCCACACCAAAGCGGCGGTGGAGAAAAGAGAATCAACACCACTATTGTGCGAACAGATTTCGCAGCGAAACCTGGCCAACCTGAGCATCTGCCCTAGCATCAGAGTCCAGGCAGTAATGCTTAGCAAAGGTATGAACCGACTTCCAAGTGGCCGCCTTGCAAATTTCTGCAATCGGAACATTACGGAGCATTGCTGTCGTGGCAGCCTTGCCCCTGGTGGAATGAGCCTTAGGCTTACCTCCTAAGGTCTTATTAGCTTTTTGGTAACACAGCTGTATGCAGGACACAATCCACCTAGAGATAGACTGCTTAGAGGTCGCAAGACCCATCCTGACAGATCCATAATTGATGAACAATTGGTCTGACCTACGAATATCCCTGGTTTTATCCAGATAAAATTTCAGCACCCTCCGAACATCCAGGGAATGCAAAGACCTTTCCGCTGGAGATGAAGGATTCTGAAAGAACGTAGGTAAAGATATAGTCTGATTGATATGAAAATCAGAAACAACCTTGAGAAGAAACTTCGGGTGAGTACGCATAACAACCTTAGCAGCATGAAATACAGTATAAGGTTCTTGGCAACACAACGCCTGAATTTTACTCACCCTGCGGGCCGATGTAATGGCCACGAGGAACGCCGCCTTCCAGGACAGGTGCTGCAACGAAGCCTTATGAATAGGTTCAAAAGGCCCCTTCATCAACCTGGACAGCACCACATTCAAGTCCCACGAAGGCGAAGGAAGCCTGACAGGAGGGAACACTTTCTTCAAGCCTTCCAAAAAATCTTTGATCACAGGGATCTGAAAGAATGAAGTCTGTGAAGGGCATTTCCTGTAGGCAGTCAAAGCAGCCAGAAGAACCTTAATGGAATGGACATTAAGGCCAGACTGCGCCAGATGTAGCAGATATGGAAGGATGACATCTTCCTTGCATGTCGTAGGGTCATAGTTCTTAGACTTGCACCATATGCAAAACCTCTTCCACTTGTAAGCATAAGAAGTCCTAGTGGAAGGTCGCTTAGCCTCCTTCAGTATGTCCATACAATCCTCTGGGAGATTCAGATGGCCATATTGCACTATTTCAGGAGCCATGCCGCCAAACTCAAAGACGAGAGGTTGGGGTGCACCATCCGCCCCCAGAACTTCGTGAGAAGGTCCGGCCTGCACGGCAGCTTCATGTGAGGAAGGAGAGACCGGTGAAGCAGGTCCGTGAACCACCACTGTCTGGGCCATTCCGGGGCAATCAGAATCATCTTCGCCTTGGATTGGGAGAGCTTGATGATAACCGCTGGAATCAGGGGAATGGGTGGAAAAGCGTACAGAAAGCTGTTCGACCAGTTGATCCATAACGCGTTCCCCAGTGTCCCCGGCTGGTAGCACCTGGAGGCGAAGTCTCGGCATTTGCTGTTTCCAGCGGTGGCGAACAGATCTATGTCTGGAGTGCCCCACCTTGCGAAGACTTCTCCTAGTACTTCGTCGTTTATGACCCATCGTGGTTTTCCTGAATCAGTCTGCTCAGCTCGTCTGCCTGAACATTCTGCACACCTGGCAGATGAGTGGCCGTAATCGAGAATCCTCGAGCCAGAAGCCAATGCCAGATCACCTGCGCCTCCTGAGACAGAGTGCGTGATCTCGAGCCCCCCTGCTTGTTGAGGTAATACATCTTGGTCGTATTGTTCGTCTGTACAAGCAGAGAGTTGGTCCGGAAGGACGGTTGAAAAGCCTTCAGCGCCAAGTGAACAGCCCGGAGTTCCAGGAAATTGATGTGGTACGTGGACTCCGAAGGGGACCACGTCCCTTGAATCTGTTGGTCTTCGGAGTGCGCCCCCCAGCCTTGGAGAGAAGCATCCGTCACGATAGTCTGAGTGGGAATGTCCTTGTGGAAGGGAACCCCTCGGAGGAGATTCTCCGCTGAACACCACCACTTCAGAGACTGAAGAGCATGCAGAGACAGTCGTATCTTGTCGTCCCAAGATCCTCTCCTCTGGTCCCACTGATCTTCCAAGCACTCCTGCAGCGGTCTCATGTGCAGCCGCGCATGCGGTGTCAGGAAGATGCAAGAGGCCATCAATCCCAGCAGAGAAGACACCGTCCTCACTGTCGTGGATGGAGTGGACATGAGAACCTGAGCCTTCCGAAGGAGTGATAAACGTCGCTCTTCCGAAGGGGACACGCTTGCTGACAGCGTATCGATGGAGGCTCCCAAGTACTGGATGCACTGGACCGGAGTCGGGACAGATTTGGACATGTTGATGTGCAACCCCAGCTTGTTCAAGAGAACGCAGTCTTCTGGAAGTGTGCTCGAGCTTCCGAGAAGGAGGAGGCCTTGATCAACCAATCGTCCAGGTACGGGTAGACAAACACCTTGTTCTTCCTCAGGTGTGCCGCTACCACTGCCATGCACTTCGAGAACGTCCGGGGCGCAGACTTCAGCCCGAACGGAAGTACCGTGTACTGATAGTGATTGGTGCCGACTTGAAATCGCAGGAACTTCCTGTGTTTGTGTGCAATGGGCACATGGAAGTACGCATCCTGTAGGTCTATGGCGCAAAGCCAGTCTCCCCGCTGCAGCTGAGGATAAATCTGATGCAACGACAGCATGCGAAACTTTTCTCTGCGAATCCATTTGTTTGCCTGTCGCAAGTCCAGAATGGGCCTGAACTCGTTCTTGTCCTTTTTTCGGACCAGAAAGAACCGGGAGTACAGACCTCTTCCTCTTTGAGACAGAGGTACATCTTCTATCGCCCTTTTCCTTAGAAGGATGTCGGCCTCCGCCTGGAGCTCGCGCAGTTGATACTGCGAGCTGACCGGAGGAATCGATGGAGGAGGGCTGATGAACCGAAGACTGTATCCATTGCAAACAATATTCAGCACCCACTTGTCCTGAGTAATTTTTCTCCACTCTGCCAGAAAAAATTGAACGCTTCCCCCCACCGGAGCGGGTAACGGATGAAGGGGAAGTAACCGCTCAGGGGCGAGACCCAGCCGGGCCCTTGTTCGCGGTAGAGGACTGCTGTCCACCTCTACCCCTCTGACGTTTCTGGAAGGGTCTTCTGTATTGCTGCTGTTGTTGCTGCTGCTGTTGTTGCCCAGAAGACTGTCCCCTTCCTCTACCCTGCGACCCGAAACCGTCGTAGGAACTGGCGGTAGGGTTTCTTTTCTTTTGGCTTCTCCAAGCCCACAGCCGTCAGGGTTTCAGCCTCGGCCTTCATCCTGGCCATTTCGTCATCTGCGTGTTTCCCGAAGAGGGTGTCGCCGGAAAACGGCAGATTTGCCACTCGTTGTTGCGCTTCAGGCTTGAGCGACATCAGCAGGAGCCAAGCATGGCGTCTCTGATTGATACCGTGGCAGTATCCATGCGCGGCCAGCAGGAAGATATCCGCTGCGGCGCTGATGGCCTGGTTCGAAACCAGCATCCCTTCCTGGACGATCTCCATGAAGTCCTCTTTCCTGTCTCGCGGGACAAGGTCCGCAAACTGTTCCATGGAATCCCACAGTGCACGGTCGTATCGCCCCAACAACGCCGAGTCGCTGGAGGCCTTCATCGTCGTGGAAGACGTCCCACACGCCTTCCGTCCAGCTGAGTCAATCCAGCGACTCTCCTTATCCGGAGGCACAGTGGAGGACGGGGAGGTAGCATGTAGTTTCCGAGCCGCCGTCACAATCACCGAATCAGGCACTGGGTCCTTCCGTAAGAAGGCCGGGTCCGACTCTGGAGCCCTGTACTTCTTGACAAGCCTGGAGGGAACAGCTTTCACCACCGCCGGCGTAAGGAAGAGCTGTTCAGCAGGCTCGACCAGTCCTGGCACCAAAGGCAGTAGGGGGCGAGACAGGTGCTTCGTGTGTAAAGTCTCGAAGATCACAGAAGTTGAGGGCGTAGGGGCCGTCACTTTGATCCCCAACTTCGCTGCCCCTCTCAGGAGAACCTCTTGGAACGTGCCAATGTCATCTATCGGAGACACCCTCGCCTCCGGTGAATCCGACAATGTAGGTGAATATGAACGGGTCCCAGAGGCCGAACGGGACCTGGACCTATGCCTCCTATGGCGATGTCTGGATCTCGAGGAGGAACCGTGTCCACTCCTAGATCTGTCTCTCCTCCCGGAGCGTGACCTCGATCTCCTGGGCCTGGGACGCTCCGCCGGCTTCCCCAGGTCGGACGTCTTGGGCTTAGGAGGAACCTTCGACTTAGGAGTCTTCTTCGGAGGTGTCGGAAGTCTGGGCATCGACACCGATCTTGGAGGAACCGGAGGAGGAGCACCCGGCACCGGGGCCTGCGGTCCTGACGGAAGAGCAGGTAGAGGAGGCAATGGAGGAGGGGTCGAAGCCCTCGGAGGAGGACCTCTAGGCAAAGGAGGAGGAGGAGGCGGCTTAACAGTCTTCCTCGGGGTATACACCTCCGAGTACGCCGTTCCCGGCGAGCCACCATCCTGTCCTGACTGAGGGGAGCCCCCCACAGTCCTCGGCCTGTCCTTACGACCCCCTGACGTCGAAGACCGGTGTTCAGACGTCGACCGTGGGTCCTTCGACGTCGAGCGGCCCTTCGGCGTCGACCGTTTCACACGCCTCGGCGTCGACCGGCTTCTATGCCTCGACGTCGACCCCGACCAGATGGACGATCCTCTAAACCTCGACGACGGGCGCTGACGCCTCGACGGCGACCTCGACCGCCTCGACGACGACCTCTTCGATCGCCTCGACGTCGACCTAGAGCGCCTCGACGTCGACTTCTTCAGCGCCGGAGAGCTCTCCTGCCTCGACGGCGACCTCGCCTTCCTCGACGGCGGCCTCGACGACGAGGATCCCCTCGACGGCGACGATGACCTCGACGGCGAACGGCGGTGTCGCCTCGACCGCGAGCGCCGACGCCGGGCCCTCCGATGCCGTCCACTCGACGCCGACAGCGACGACGAAGAAATCGACACCGGGTTCGACGGCGGCCTGTGTATGTCCCTCGACGTCGACGGGCGACGTTTTCTCAACCCAGAGCCCTGGGGAGACTGGGAACTGGCCGTGGACCTTCCTCTCGACGTCGTGGTCAGAGCAACCGACCCAGACGGAGACCTTGGACGTTTGCTGGACTTCCTGCCCCTGGGGAGCCCCCCAGAGGCCTCAGCATGGGCAGTAGAAGCCCCTCCAGACCCACCTCGAGCCTTCAGTCTTCTTTCTTCAAGTCCCTGAAGTCTGATCTTCCTCCTGTCCTTCAGGGTCCTGCCAGAGAAGCCTCTACAGATCACACACTCCTCTGGGATGTGGGAAGAGGGAAGGCAGAGGATACAGACCTCATGGGGGTCTGACTTGGCCTTCTTCCTGGAGCACTCCGGGCATTTGTCAAATAATGCAGGCATTATGGACAACAAAAGAGTGCAGAAACCAAGAAGAAAGACACCAGAGTACTTTAAAAGTACACAAAATCGAATTTAGTGAAAAAACACCAACAAAACCCTTGAAAAGGGAGAGCTCAATGCTCCAGGGTCCTGCTTGCAGGAGCCGGAAAAAAGAACTGAAAGTAAGTTGAACCTGCTGTGCATTCTGGGATACTGGGAGAAGGTTCTGGAAGATTCTCTTAAAGGCACAGTATCCTGTTTTGAGCCACATAATGGCAGCCTATGGGGCTTGTCTGTTCAGGTTCTTCTCTCTATCATTCCTGAGGGAGTTTGCTGTTAAAGCAATGGAAATCTGTACAGGCTTTTGCTGTTTTGTGGATTTTATGGTGGAATTTCTAGTTGAAGTACTGGACAGTGTAGCCTTTTTTAGGCTGCATTATCTGTCTTTAAATTCTCTCTTAAGTGTCTATGCTTTTCTGCATTTTTTGACACTGTAAGAGATTATTTTTGATTGCTCCGGGGTCCACGCACATGGGCGGGACTATTCACTAGAGTATGACTATACACAGAGATCCCCTACTACAGAAATACATTTCTACCACAGTGCTAATAAGATGGATGAAAACAAATTATATAAAACAAAAGCATTGGCGTACTCCTAAAATGTGTAGCCTACCTGAATGTACCTAGCTAAGATATGTAGGTGAAGCATGTGTATGTAAGTGCTAGTGTGAGACTAACATATCCTAATGGAGCCCAGAATTTCCTGGGGAAGAATTAACCCCTCACCTGGTGGTTCTGAATGAAGGACCCCATCTCTGCGTCGAGGATGGCACCCCGCAAGAGATGTCAGGTCTCTGCTTGTTGAGCGATCCGCATGCAAAGTATCGGTCTCCTCTGTGTCTCTATGTAGTAGTGAGGGTATTTTATACTAAAGTGGTAATTCTGGGTTTTTTCTAGAATCAATATGTTATATAAACATTCACTAATCCTTTGTTAATCCTTTTCTAAACAAAATACTCATGCTCAGCTGGCTGTTGGCCATGGATGAAAAAAAGTGGTGACCCTTATACAGAATAAATCTGCAGTGCCTGGGGACAGGTTTATGTACATCAGGTACAGGGATTAAGGCATGGTAACAAGAGCTTGTCGTTGAGAGACAGAAGAAAGCTATTATGTAAAAGGTTACCTGTGTATAACCGTTATGTCGTGTGGATGGGACAACACATATGTAAATTGCATGTACATGATGGGACTATCCTATAAGGACATGACACCCACTCCTCATCGTAAGGTCAACAAGGTCAGCTAGGTAAATGAAAAGTCAAATGCTAAAAAAGGAGCATAAGAACCATTTGTAATAAAAACATACCAAAAACTTAAAAAGTCTTTAAAAAATCAAAGTCAGTATTGAAGGCATTCTTCGAAAGCATTCTTCTAAAAAAGTCCATAAAAGTGTCCTCTATACATTTTAATATATTGTTCTTGTTTTTCTGAGCACCCTGAAAGCCACTATGCTCAGATAGAGCAGATAAGAATAAAACAGAATCATTTCGACCTTCTACTTGGTAAATATATATGTATATATTTTTTTTAATTGCCAAACGGTTCCCAGCACAGGAGAGGCCAATTTGTTTAGGAATCCTGCGCTGTAGACTCAACTTCAATGAACATGTTATCCACAGGAGGCAGTCCTTCCAGTACCTCCAGTATGATATCAAGTGAGCAGAGATGGTCACTCCGTTTCTCACAGCAGCAGTCGGGGAAGAATTAGATGCCTGTATGCCTGAGACTGATGACTGCACATCTGTGGTGGAGCCATTCTCCATTCCAACAGGAGCTGAAGCGTCCTGTGGAGGTTCATGGAGCACCATCATCAACATGGAAATCGCTGTGGACAACTGTGCGCATGGGCCCGCAAAGACGGCAGGAGCATGCCTATGTCCGGCGGTGCAACCGATGGAAGGGTCAGACAGAGGTCTAACATGCTTCCGAATCCGCAAAATAGACATCGGAATACTGGCAGAATGCAGTCAAGCCAGGCCGAACTGAATGACAGGAACCAATGCTCATTCATGTCTCGAAGCCGAGGTATACCCAGAATAAACAACAATCATTCACGACAACGTCGCCCCAGCAGTTCTCTCTCCATTTCTTGAGTGATGTTGGCAACCATTGCGAAGCAATGGGATTAAAATCAGGATGCCAGCTACTGAAAACAGGACCAAAGGAAGCCCTCCAAAAACGCTTCCAAGTAAGGGGTGTATAAATAATGGAATCACTTCGAAAATGGTTTGAAAGGTGGTTAGCAGGGCTGAACCAATGCTCTTAAGTTCAGCGATGCTGGTACTCCTGGATCTGTCGGCCGCCTTTGACACGGTCGATCATGCTATACTCTTGTTGAGACTAGCTGAGATAGGAATCCGTGACCAGGCACTGGATTGGATACACTCGTATCTATCCCAAAGAACACAGAAGGTGGCGATGGGTTCTGCTTCCTCAACACCCAAAGTTCTTAGCTGTGGCGTCCCACAAGGGTCAGCCCTCAGCCCCCTCTTGTTCAACATCTACCTCGCCCCACTGTTTACGCTGATTGCCAATTGGGGTGTTAAGGCAATCTCATATGCCGACGACACCCAATTGGTATTTCCGTATTCAGAGACTTCGGAGGAGTCCTTCTTGAGCTTTAAGGGATGTCTCCGAGATGTGGCATGTTGGATGAATACAAATAAATTAAAGCTCAATGCCAATAAAACAGAAGTGATCTTGTTTGGGAAGGGCCCACCCCCAGAGCTATGGTGGCCAGCGGAAATGGGACAAGCCCCCTCGCCCAGCCTGACGGCTAAAAACCTGGGAGTGCGGTGGGATGACAGGATGTCTTTCTCCACGCACATCCAACAAGTAGTCGGCTGCTGCTTGAACAAATTGAGGAACCTTCACAAATTTCTGAGACTGCTACCAGAGAGTTGCCGAAAAACAGTAGTCCATGCCACAGTGACATCTAGGCTGGACTACGCCAATGGCCTCTATTTGGGCTTACCTAAATACTTAAAGCAAAAACTCCAGTTGGTCCAAAATGCGGCTGCGAGACTGCTAATGAGAATTCCCTTTAAGCATTCAGTCTCTCCGCATCTTCGATCACTTCATTGGCTGCCAGTTGCCAGCAGAATCAAATTCAAGGCACTCACGCTTGCCTTCAGATCCTTGTTTGGCACTTGCCCAAAATATCTGAAAGCTCGGCTACCGAGATACCTTCAGGCCTGTGCACTACGTTCCAACTGCCGCGTTCTGCTTGCGGTCCCCAGAGTGAAAAGGACGAGACTGGGGGGTCGAACTTTTTCGGCAAATGTTGCGACATTGTGGAATACATTGCCCCCAGAAATTCAGCACGCCCCTTCTGAAATCTGCTTCAAACGACTACTAAAAACCTGGCTTTTTACCCAACCGCACTAGGCATCTTCACTTCAGTCCTCTTGGTTGATGGTGTTCTTTCAGCGCCGGGACACCTCCTCGCGAGGTAGCTGTTCGCGCTATATAAAATGCTGTATTATTATTATTATTATTATTAATAAATAAGTGTACTATCCCCCGCGTATCAGACATGTTAAAGATACGATGGACCATTTCTCTGAAATGGAGCGGGAAGTTAGTACGGACCAGCGCCTGTATCTCTGCCAAAGACCTTGCAACCTGGAGATCCAAGATCTCTCGGGCTGAAGTTAAGGCCACATTTTGCTGAAACAGCATGGCTTTCAGTCTGCTCAGAGAATCAAAGCGTATGCTGGAATCATTCAGTGATGGCCACAGTGGTGCCTCGCTAACTGTGCGAGCCGGGGGAAACAATACTTGATTACAACAAACAACCCTGGAGTTGACGGTCACTAGATAAGCAATGCCTGGCGTCATTCCACAACAACCTTGGTCATTCAGCATCAAGTAACTCCCATGGGAAAGTAACTCAAAAACCAGATGAATTACAGCAGTTGGGGAACCCTTCAGGTAGCAGGACAAGTTCGCTATTGACGCATTACATGCACCTTGAAGTGACACCTTCCTACACACTAAAGACCCACTCAAGGCTTTCTCACAGTTTGAATCACTCAAGAACACTTCCTTGTCCTTCTCCTGCACCTGTATGTGTACGGTAACTCCCAGGTTTCTTGTATGTACCCTTCGCCCAATGCTTCATACCTGCCTACTGAGTGATATTTCAGGCAGTACTGCAAATGTAATGTTGTGATTAGCAGTGTGATGTAGCAATGGATCAACCATTCTGTTACGGTGACTCTGCTACAGTAAAAAGTAATTTCTCCAGTTTTTCAATGAGCAGCATGGTGTACTTCGGATCTCAGCATGCCGTGGTCAATTGTCTGTTGGTCAGATTGTAAGCCGAAAAACAGATTTGTGTCTTTATTGTATCACCATGGAATGTGGCCAGAACGCAATCATTGAAGCGTCCAGCTTCAAAGCATAATAGCGCTTAGCTGAGATTGCCCATGTTGTAAGACAGACAGATCTTGTTCCATTATATTGATAGCCAAGGACACAATGTTACCCAGTGAATAAATACGAAACAAGAGCGCGGTCATACCGGTGTCTACCACAGCTAAAGCCATTCTCTAGTTTAATTCTATCGATTTCACCAAGTCTCTCAGCGGCTTCCTGTTGGGAGACCTTCCAAACCTCATTGTAGATGGTGTACAAGAAGTGTTTACTACGTGGTTTCTTGGGACCTAACAATAAAGCCGTAAGATCCATGTTGTCAGCTAGAAGAGACACGTGTTGCTTCACCTGAGATAGTGTTGAGGTCTTTAGCCAATCTAGGCACAACTTCCCAAAATTATAGGAAGTCACTACCCCTGGGTTGTCTGTGTATATAGCGTGGATCTGGTCTATGGATACTAAACCCTTCGGTGACCCTTGAATCTGGAATTACACATATTTGTGTCTATAGGCCAAACCAAACAACCCTTCCGATGGGGAGATGATGAATTGTATGTACCATGTGTCCCTTCACTTGTTAGTGTGTTATTTGTGATACCTCAAAATTCATATGGTTATAGAGCCAATACCAGCCCAAAAAAGACAGGGTCAAAGTATTCTCTTTAGCTGGTTCGAAAGACAAAGAAGGCCTGGATTAATCTCGTCAAGCCTGCTATCGTGCAAGAGATTTCCGTCTAATAGCCCATGCCCAACCCAAAAATTTAGCAACTGCCACAGAGATAGTTGGCAAGGGACTAGTGCAAATGATTCTTAGAGCCACATCACTCTCTCTCGTGCCGAGCCGTTTGCACATAGGCCTCAACCAGACACGTCGAGGGATTGAGTAGGCCCCACACACAAAAAGGAAGTGGGCGATGGTCTCAGTGCAGCTATTACAGGCTGGGCAGACATGAGAATTACCTTATGCCCATCTTCCAGTTAGCGATCTAATTGGAAGAGACCCCACTCTAAGTTGGAAGTTAAGCTTCCTATCCTGAGGCTTAGTAATGATATCCCAATAGGGCTCCAGGAATGGGGAAGCTTTTACCTCCAAAAAGCGTCCCTCCAAAGAGGAGGGATCTGCATCATTCCAGTTCTGGCGTTCTACCCTTTCCCAATACCTTGTTTTTATTGTATCTTTGGCAGGAAACTGGGCCTGTTCTGGTTTCTCCCACAACTCCTTCATGCCCATGGTCCCCAATGTTCTGCACAAATCACCTAACCAACCTATTCTGTGAAATTTATCGCAGCTGATTACATCCAGGAAGCCCCTTGCGTAATGGGCGAGTTCAGGAGTGACCCAAATACGCCGCCAATATAAAATGGGTCGTAGTCTAGCCATATCTGAAATGGCTTTCCTGCCTAGCTCGCAACGCAGTGGTTTCATGGGTGTACTGTTTGAGAGGCCGATGAGGTTACGAAGGAATTTGTTTTCGGCGAGCCTTAGTGGTGCCAGATTATCATAGCCCCAGAGCTCTGCGCCATAGAGCTCCGAGCTAACGGCTTTGGCCTCATATACTTGAAGTGCTGGCACAATAGGTTTGGTCAGAGACTTTTTATGCTCAGCACTTATAACACCAGCATTTTGGCGGAGTTTAAGAACCGCCATTTCTGTGTGTTTCCCCCACTTTACGCCCTTAGCTATGTGGATTCCCAAATAAACAAAGTCTGAAACCATTTCTACCTTTTGGCCATCCATGAAAAAGTTCCCTTTGAAGCTGGGATGGGGATTAAATGTCATGAGCTCCGTTTTTTGCAACGTTTACTTCAAGGCCGCGATCAGAACAAAAGCCCTCAAAGATATTTAATGCACGCTGCAGGCCGCTGGGGGTTTTAGACAATATAAGTGTATCGTCTGCAAATAGTAGGACTGGCGTTTTCACACCACCCAAAATCAGAGCATCTACAGAACCAGACAACATACGCTCTACTGCTCCATTAATGTAGAGGGAAAAGAGCATCGGGGCCATGGCACAGCCTTGGCGTACACCCCGCTCTACCGGGAACTCAGTAGATACTTGCCCATGTCTCCCCCACTGAATTTTGGCGTAATTTGACTCGTGCAGTCTCATCACTAGCGATAGAGTTTCTAGTGGCATACCCATCTCAGCTAGGACTTTCCATAACAGGGGGCGAGGGACTAGGTCAAAAGCTGCACGTAGATCGATGAAGACAGCATAGAGACTGCCCTTTGCCAACTGCACTGTCTTCCAATAAAGCAGCGTGAACCGAAAAATCTGGTCTGTAGTACTGGTCAATTTGCGAAAACCGGCTTGGTAAGGAGATAGAACATTGTTTTCTTCCACCCAGGTCATAATTTTAGCTAGGGTCATTTTGCCTACCACCTTTTGTACCGTGTCTATTAGGCTAATTGGCCTGTAGTTCCCTGGTAGAGTTTTATCACCTTTTTTATATACAGGGATTATTACAGCCCCCAGCCAAGACTTTGGCACCGGTGCCCCTAGCACTACAGCATTGGCCAACATCAAAATATACTTGCTCCAGCGTGGTTCCTCGTGGAGGAAGACATCCGCAGGGACCCCATCGGGTCCCGCCGCTTTCCCCCGTGCAACTGAGTCCAAAGCCACTGCTACATCTGCATTGATGAAAGGTGGAGCTAGGAATACAGCAGTGGCCACAGACTCCCTGATCTTATCCTCCGGGCGGCACCTATATTGGGGCCCAAAGTAGTCCAACCAGCTACTCTGGGAGACATAGTTTGAGGGTGGTTCTGGGAGACCCCCTTTCCCCCACTTAACGATGTTCCAGAACAATCTGGAATCTTTGGCAGAACTGGCGGCTTTAAGATCTTGCCAGTGCTGCTCGTCCCATTGCTTCTTGGCTATGGATACACTGGCCTTATACTTCCATCTCGCCTCCCTGACGGCGACTGGATCTTTGTTCTTAATGGCCGTCCCCAGAGAAGTTCTAGCCGTCCTACAGGCCGCGTTGTACCAGCCCGCTGGGTGAGGGCGACTTTTCTTGCCTGGCTGCAGGTGAACTACCTTATAGAAGTGGCCTTTTATCGAGCTAAAAAAATTGCAGTTCAAATTAGTAATCTTTTCCATATCCGTTCCGCTCCCTAATCCTATCTTCAGTATTTCTTCCATGGCGGAGGTAGTAAGATCCAGATCTTTGCCAATGCTTTCTAGCACCTCATTGTTCATCGCAACTTGGGCCCACTTAACCCGCCTCATGTAGTTGGAACGATCTCCGCTACCGCTTCTACCACAGTATTTTGCCCCTCTAGGTCCCCCCCCACCCCCACAGGAGATGAGTAATGCATTGGGGGTTGTGGTCACTTCCCTGCCTGCTGACCACCTTCATGTCTTTCATCAAATGCCAAATTGCCAAATTGCAGATAACATAATCAATCCGGCTTTGCCAACGACCGTTATCGGAGGTGTTAACCCCTTGTCCATCACTCGCTGTCCTTCCGTTCAAAGCTCTAAGCCTCCTTTCACTGCATAAAGCATTCATCTGTATTATGCCTGCTGACCATCTACTTACAGGTTTTAAGTCCAGCTTAGGAATCCCCCACTCGATGTCTACGTCCTCTCCTGAGTACCAGTGTCCTACAGAGAGAGGCTCAAAGGTCATGTTCAAGTCCCCAGCAATTAATATATTGTTCTCGCTTGGCTGAGCGCCGATCAAATGGTCAAGTGCTGCCAGAACCTGGGATTTCCCCCCATCTGGGCCTCTTATGTACAGATTATAAATGTCTAAGGGTTCCCCCGAAGCCATACTTAGCCTAATGAGCTGTATGTCGTTATTACCCGTAGGGAACTCTACTATCCTATCAAAGAGTGTCTGCCTTGCCCAGATGGTTAACCCCCTTTCGGTCTGCCCTTAGGGCCCTTGACGGCTGGAATAAAAAAATTAAGGAAACCCAAGAGAAACAAAGGCTCACAGGCCCACTTCTCTTGGAAAATACAGACGTCAAAGCCATTTATAAACAACGCCCATTCCGGTGAGTGCATTCTGGAGCCCAATCCCGCTACGTTCCACGAGACTATTCTTCCACTATCCCCGCTAGATTCGCACCACAATGCTGCTGAAGCTAAGGACTTGTCCCCTGGGCCATGTACATTTGGGGGATCACAACCTCCTACTATCTCCTTGTTAGAGGCACCAAATTCCCTCCCACCATTTAGACTAACGACTTCGACCTCTGCCAAAGGAGAGCCTGCCAAACCCAAGTGTTCAACCCCCTCTACCCTGCTACATATCGTAGGGTGGTTCCTGCCTTTGGGCCCCTGTTGGACGATTGTCCGCTCTCCTGCCCCACTATGAAATAGTCAATCAATGGAGTTAAGCCTGGACCTATGTGGCCCTTGTCCAGTCTCCCTTGAAGACGTATCTGTTGCTAACAAGAAAGGAATGAGGGGGAGCATTTTCCTCAACTGGATACCTGAATAGATTGGGGGACTTGATCTGAATTTTATCTTGAATAAGTTCTCGGCTAGATTATCAGACACCAGGGTTAGTTCTATAACATCATGTGTGGCCCCAGGGTGGCTCATTCTCCTAGCTCTCACTATGTCTTCCCTAATAATTGACCGGCACCCTCTGACATGCCTTATCCAGTGGATGGCCTTGTTTGTCAAGGAATCTGCCCCCTCCCTCATTCCATGCGTTCGCATTTGGCACTTGGGCACATTAGTCATATATATTGTATTCGTGACAAAAGTACCCTCTGTGTGCACTTGGAGCCTAGATGGCTCCATACTGTAACTTGTTAGCCCTTTAGGGGATGTTAGAGTATCGTGAAGCTGAGCCCCAAATGGCATTACTGACCCTTTCCATGGTTGTGGCCCTATCGGACCTCTCCCCCCAATGGGTCCCCTCTGGCTCCTCTGAGCGCTAACACTAGACTTACTTGCCACCTTAGATTCTCTCGCAAGGGATTCCGAAGTATTAGCAATCGAAATAGGGGCAGTGTCTATAGTGGTTGCTCCCCCTTCAACATGAGCGGCCCGGATGACTTACTATTTGTAACATCATTTTTCCCTAATGCTCGATGGGTACCTTGGATTTTAGTTGGGTAGGCAGTAGTGGACTTGGGAGGAGGCCCGTGTTGTTGCCAAAGGGCACACAAATTGGTATTTGAAGCAGTAGTTAAATTTAAAATTAACTTTTTCATGCCCTCTATCTCGTCTCTCAATAAAGAGACTTAGTTAACCAGATCACTGATAGTGCCACCAGTTACAGCTTGTGGAGGGGAGCTATTGATGCCACAACTAAGGGTTTTTCCTTCTGGCTCCTGCTGGATCTCTGCCAGAACTGTAAACCTGTTAGTACATAATATAGGATCATTGGAAGTGATACATACAATCTGGGGGTTTGGCACACTCACATCATTTGGGAACGAGTTTACCCTTTCACCCATTGGACGGCTGACTTGTCCAGACTGATTTAAAGCAGCCGCCCTTTGCTTGACACTGGGTCGGAACATTTCAGGAATTCTAATTGATGGACCAACCACCTCTTGTGCAATGGGATTTGGACCCCCACCACCCTCGCCACCTCAACGGTCTATGGGAGCCTTACATCAGCAGATAAAATGTCTTGGCAGTCCTCAATGATGGTGTCGATATTATCCATTATACAGTTCAACCCCGCATGCTTAGGTGGTGCCTTTGATTTCTTCTTTTTGCTCCATTTTTGGCGTTTAGCTGCCTCTATAGCCCCCCCCCCTCCTTCCATGGATTTACACTTGCCCATTTCCACTCACAGCAAACAATAAATCCACACAGCTAGGTAATTGTCAATGGCAGCACACACTGTACCTTTGGTATTGATGTATCACGCCCAGCTTCCTTATCAATGGCTAGACAGAGGGGGCAAAGAAGATGAAAGAGTTGTAGCCCGTCCCGTCCTCTACCATCCACGGACGGCCACAGACGGCCCACCCTTTGCCCGGGCTTCGCCCGGCACGCCTCGCTCGCGTCCCGCGCAGCGGGGGCTTGGGTGCCTTTTGAGCGCCTCCAGGCGCCGGAAACGCGTTGGCGGCCTCCGCTTGGCCGCAAAGGGTGCTGGGAGTTGTGGTCCGACCTCCTCCCGGTAGCCATAGATGGATGGCGGCGTGCGGGTCAGCCCAGACCAGTCGTTGGCACACAGGTGAGGACGTGTGCTTGCACAGAGGAATGTGCCCCCAAGGAAGATGCTCGCCCGCTTCGCCGGGGCTCGGGTGCCTTTCGAGCGCCTCCAGGCGCCGGAAACGCGTTGACAGCCTCCGCTTGGCCGCAAAGAGTGCTGGGAGTTGTGGTCCGACCTCCTCCCGGTACCCGTAGATGGATGGCGGCGTGCGGAGGGGGGTCAGCCCAGACCAGGCACACAGGTGAGGACGTGTGCTTGCACAGAGGAATGTGCCCCCAAGGAAGATGCTATTAGTCTTTCCATCTGAACTTCCTGGACAGTAGCAAGAGGAGCTCTGTGGCTACTCAGGGCTCCAAGAGGCCTA
This sequence comes from Lissotriton helveticus, assembly GCF_964261635.1. Classification (NCBI taxonomy): domain Eukaryota; kingdom Metazoa; phylum Chordata; class Amphibia; order Caudata; family Salamandridae; genus Lissotriton; species Lissotriton helveticus. The sequence goes on along the minus strand of NC_136071.1, from coordinate 638,921,830 downwards.
CTGTTGACAATCGGCCACATGATGCAGTTTGATCAGATCAATGGAGACAAATATTTTTTCTTTTTTGCCGGCAAAAGGCAGAAGGAATACTGTTCTTGTTCCTACGATCGCTAGGACAGGTACAGGTGCTATGTAGGATGGCCCAAGCTCCCTCCTGTCCGCGATCTTTTCCCTTACCAGGTCCCTAATCCGTGGGAGGCAGGCAGGTCTTGCCAAAATTGGTTTCACTTCTCCAGTGGCGGTGCGTTTGACTTGCTCAGAATTCATTGCGTTCCTGTAAACCAGCCAAACGGTCATTCAGTTCAAATGGTTATGCGTCCGCCACTGTGCTAGCACAATCGAGATAAGGTACCAACATTCTTGTCCCAATGAGAATTTCTTAAGGGGTAAAGCCTCTCAAGGACTTTCTAAGCATATTATTAAGTGCCCTCTGGACGCCGTAGAGGTGATTGACCCAAACACCACCCGCGCCTAATACTCTAGCTGTTAAGGATTGCTTTAGGTCATGGTTTTTCCTCTCCACCACCGAATTTCCCTCGGGATGGTAGTGGGAGGAGTACTGCAATGCCGCGCCCATACTTTCCATGGCTTCCTTGTAAGCCTGATAGCTAAACTCAGGACCCCGGTCGGAATGTAACGTGTCAATTGCGTATGTCCCGATAAAGACTTGCATATCCTTTATAACAGTTTGAGCGTCAGCCAGGCGCTGGAGCCAAAACCACAGGACTCTAGAGCATGAATTCCCTGCCACCAAGATGTACTTGTAAGTCCCATCTGAATTTAAGGGGCCGCAGTCGTCCATATAGACACATGCGAGTGGTTTGTCTGATATCAGTAATGGTGTTTCTGGTGGCCTGTGAATGGTGGAACCCTTCAACGGCTGGCAAATATCACACTGAGAACATACTCCTTTGTTTGTTTTGTCAGTCCCGACCACCAGTAATGCTACTTCAATAACTAAATTGTTGCAGTGACTCCTGTTGAGCCGATCCCAGACCCTTGTGTGCAGCTAGAATTAAACCTAATCTGTGATCTTTGTTGGGTATCACTCTATCTCCCACTCCTGGAATTTGAGGATACGGATTGTTGCGCGGATCTAACTTGTAGGAGTACTTGAGTGGAAAGCCTTTTGGCAGCACGGCAGAGACGTTCTTTGTGGCATTGATAGCTACTAGTATAACTCTGTCTACTCTTGTGTGTGAACAAGTGATTGCAGCAACGCCAGCAGTTCGCACTGGCGCCTTTATCAGCCAGTGAATTCCCTTCAACGTGTATGCCAACAAGCTGATGACTCAAGGTGTGAATAACTTGAGCCCGTGGCAGGAATTCTTTCAGCTTTGCCACTTGTCCCAATAACAATTTATGTTTTATCGTGCCACTCTTAGCGTCTTTAAACCCATTCTGGTGCCAATAGTAGAGAAGATATTAATTGCAGGATAGCACACAGTAGAATAAATTGTAGACTATCAGTGTGGGAAATTCCCGATCCGATTCCTGAGTTTCACCAATTTCTATAGACGTTTCATCAACATCTTTGGTGTGTCCCATTGCAAAACTCCTGAAAAATGGAATGCCTTTTTCTTAGACGCCAGCAGCTTAAGAAGCCTTTTTGTTTCTAAAAACTGCTTTTGTTACTGGCCCTATCTTGAAACATCCTGATTCCCCCCTGCCATTTATAGTAGAAGCAGATGCTTCCCAGGTGGCCATTGAAGGCATATTATCCCAGAGAGACAGGCAAACGGGACAACTCCAACCTATTGCCTTTAATTCACACAAGCTCACGCCTACTGAACAGAACTATTCAGTGAGAGACAGGGAGTTATTGTCCATTAAACACGCCTTTGAAGAATGAGGTCAGTATTTGCTAGGGGCCTTGCATACTGTTACCGTCATCACTGATCACAGAAACCTACAGTTCTTGAAAGCAGCTAGGGCTTTATCCATGGGACAGTTACAATGGACACATTATTTCTGCAATTTTGATTACCTCATACAGTTTCAAGTGGGCAAGAAACATGGTAAGGCAGACACACTGTCATGCTATGGCTTTGATATAACCGATACTCAGAACACTCGCGACCAACCCCTTATCTTAAGTCCCGAACTTATTTTGGGGGTTATATGTTCAGAGGATTCATTCTTGAAAGAGGTACTCCATACACAAGACGCAGAGGAAACAAAAGAGTATAAAAACAAACAAAAGGGAGTGAGAAGTCAGAATGGATTACACATACAAGGAGGCTTAGTGCTCCCTAGTAAGGCCTTACATCAACAGGCTCTGGATTGGTGTCATTTGCATGTGTTAGCAGGACACCCAGGTTATAAGAAAACTATTGCCTTACTTAAAAGATCTTTTTGGTGGCCATCTATGGGTCAGGACACTCACCTATACATTCAGCAGTGTCATATCTGTTCTCAGAGCAAGAGCTCCCACCAAGTCCCAGTGGAGTTGTTAACTCCAATGTCCACACCTTCCACGCCATGGTACTCCATATCTATGTACATTATTGTTGAGCTTCCACCCACTAAGCAGGGGTCATATTTGTGGTTGTAGACATGGTGTCCAAAATGTCCCATTTTCTACCTTTGAAAAGTCTACCTCACTCTAAGGAACTTGCTTCTGTCTTTCTACAGCATGTAGTAAGGATTCATGGCCTTCCATCCATTTTTGTATAAGATTGAGGCCCTAAATTTTTTTCTACATTCTGGAAGGTTTTGGGTACACTGTTGTAAATAGATGTGAGACTTTCTTCTGCACATCATTCCCAGACAGATGGGCAGACTGAAAGGGTGAATCATTGCATTGAACAATACCTGAGGTGTCAACTGTTAAACAATTCTGAGGAATAAAATACCTTTCTGTAGTAGGGGATCTCTGTGTATAGTCATAATCTAGTGAATAGTCCCGCCCATGTGCGTAGACCCTGGAGCAATCAAAAATAATCTCTTACAGTGTCAAAAAATGCAGAAATGCATAGACACTTAAGAGAGAATTTAAAGACAGATAATGCAGCCAAAAAGGCTACACTGTCCAGTACTTCAACTAGAAATTCCACCATAAAATCCACAAAACAGCAAAAGCCTGTACAGATTTCCATTGCTTTAACAGCAAACTCCCTCAGGAATGATAGAGAGAAGAACCTGGACAGACAAGCCCCATAGGCTGCCATTATGTGGCTTAAATAGGATACTGTGCCTTTAAGGAACCTTCCAGAACCTTCTCCCAGTATCCCAGAATGCATAGCAGGTCCAACTTAGTTTCAGTTCTTTTTTCCGGCTCCTGCAAGCAGGACCCTGGAGCATTGAGCTCTCCCTTTTCAAGGGTTTTGTTGGTGTTTTTACACTAAATTCGATTTTTGGTGCTTTTAAAGTACTTTAGTGACTTTCTTCTTGGGTTCCTGCACTCTTTTATTGTCCATAATGCCAGCATTATTTGACAAATGCCCGGAGTGCTCCAGGAAGAAGGCCAAGTCAGACCCCCATGAGGTCTGTATCCTCTGCCTTCCCTCTTCCCACATCCCTGAGGACTGTGTGATCTGTAGAGGCTTCTCTGGAAGGACCCTGAAGGACAGGAGAAAAATCAGACTTCAGGGACTTGAAGAAAGAAGATTGAAGGCACGAGGTGGGTCAGGAGGGGCTCCTTCTGCCCATGCTGAGGCCTCTGGGGGGCTCCCCAGGGGCAGGAAGTCCAGCCCGCGCCCAAGATCTCCGTCTGGGTCAGTTGCGATGACCACGACGTCGAGAGGGAGGTCCACGGCCAGTTCCCGGTCTCCCCAGGGCTCTGGGTTGAGAAAACATCGCCCGTCGACGTCGAGGGACGTGTTCCGGCCGCCGTCGAAGCCGGTGTCGATCTCCTCGTCGTCGGCGTCGGCGTCGAGTGGTCGACATCGGAGGACCCGGCGTCGGCGCTCGCCGTCGAGGCGACACCGCCGTTCGCCGTCAAGGACATCGTCGTCGAGGGGATCCTCGTCGTCGAGACCGCCGTCGAGACGGGAGAAGTCTCCGGCGCCGAAGACGTCGACGTCGAAACATTCAAAGGGATCGACGTCGAGACGTTCAAAGAGATCGACGTCGAGGCGATCCAAGAGGTCGAGGTCGAGACGTACGAAGAGGTCGAGGTCGCCGTCGAGGCACCATCGCTCGTCGTCGAGGTTTCGTGGTTCGTCCATCTGGTCGGGGTCGACGTCGAGACGTGGACACCGGTCGACGTCGAAGAGTGAGAAACGGTCGTCGTCTGGGCACCGATCTTCAGCGTCTGGAGGCCGTAAGGACAGGCCTAGGACTGTGGGGGGCTCCCCACGGTCCGAACAGGATGATGGCTCGCCGGGAACGGCGTATTCCGAGGTTTATACCCCGAAGAAGCCTTCTGCACCTCCTTCGCTGCCTCCTTTACCGAAGGGTCCGCCTCCGAAGGCTCCGACCCCTCCGCCAGTGCCTCCTCTGCCGGCTCCGCAGGCCCCGCGTCCGGTTACTCCCCCGCCCCCGGTTCCGCCGAGGGCGGTGTCGATGCCCAAGTTTCCGACGCCACCGAAGAAGACTCCTAGGAAGCCTAAGGCTTCTGAACCAGGGAGGCCAATGGAACGTCCGAGACCCAAGAGATCGAGGTCTCGCTCGGGGAGAAGGGACAGATCTAGGAGTGGACGTGGTTCTTCTTCGAGATCCAGGCATCGCCATAGGAGGCGTAGGTCCAGGTCACGTTCTGCATCTGGGACCCGTTCTTACTCTCCCACACTGTCTGATTCGCCGGAGACTAGAGTGTCCCCGATAGACGATATAGGCACATTCCAGGAGGTTCTCCTGCGTGGAGCGGCGAAGTTGGGGATCAAGGTTGAAGCGCCTACACCTTCGACTTCGGTGATCTTTGAGACATTACATAAAAAACACATGTCTCGCCCCCTGCTGCCTCTGGTGCCGGGGCTCCTCGAGCCGGCTAAACAGCTCTTCCTGACACCGGCAGTGGTGAAGTCTGCGCCTTCCAGGCTCCTCAAAAAGTACAGAGCTCCGGACTCGGACCCAGCCTTCTTGAGAAAGGACCCGGTGCCGGATTCGGTAATTGTGACGGCGGCCCGGAAGCTTCAAGCCACCTCCCCTGCATCCACGGTGCCTCCAGACAAGGAGAGCCGCTGGATCGACTCTGCTGGTCGGAAGGCGTGTGGTACGTCCTCCTCTTCGATGAAAGCTGCCAGTGACTTGGCGTTGTTGGGACGTTACGACCGTGCACTGTGGGACTCAATGGAGCAGTTTGCAGACCTCGTTCCTCGAGACCCCAAAGAGGACTTCATGGAGATCGTCCAGGAGGGGATGCTGGTCTCTAACCAGGCCATCAGCGCCGCGGCAGATATCTCCTTGCTGTCTGCGCACGGATACTGCCACGGGATTAACCAGAGACGCCATGCTTGGCTCAGGTTGACGTCGCTTAAACCGGAAGCACAACAACGTGTGGCGAATCTCCCGTTTTCCGGAGATACCCTCTTCGGAAAACACGCGGATGACGAGATGGCCAGGATGAAGGCCGAGGCGGAGACCCTGACGGCGGTGGGCTTGGAGAAGCCCAAGGAGAAGAAACCCTACCGCCAGTTCCAACGGCGGTTCGGGTCGCAGGGTCGTGGAAGGGGGCAGTCTGCCGGACAACATCAGCAGCAGCAACAGCAGCAGCAGTACAGAAGGCCCTTCCAGAAACGCCAGGGGGGTAGGGGTAGACAGCAGTCCTCTACCGCTTCCAAGGGCCCGGCCGGGTCTCTACCCTGAGCAGTTACTTCCCCCTCGTCCGTTACCCGCTCCGGTGGGGGGAAGCGTTCAATTTTTTCTGGCAGAGTGGAGAAAAATTACACAGGACAAGTGGGTGCTGAATATTGTTTGCAATGGATACAGTCTGCGTTTCACCAGCCCTCCTCCATCGATTCCTCCCGTCAGCTCGCAGTATCAACTGCGCGAGCTTCAGGCGGAGGCAGACATTCTGCTAAGGAAAAGGGCGATAGAAGACGTACCTCTGTCTCAAAGAGGAAGAGGTCTTTACTCTCGGTTCTTTCTTGTCCGCAAGAAGGACAAAAACGAGTTCAGGCCCATTCTGGATTTGCGACAGGCAAACAAGTGGATTCGCAGAGAAAAGTTTTGCATGCTGTCGTTGCATCAGATCTACCCTCAGCTGCAACGAGGAGATTGGATGTGTGCCATAGATCTACAGGACGCATACTTCCACGTGCCCATTGCATGCAAACACAGGAAGTTTCTGCGCTTTCAAGTCGGCACCAATCACTATCAGTACACGGTGCTGCCCTTCGGGCTGAAGTCTGCACCCAGGACATTCTCGAAGTGTATGGCAGTGGTAGCAGCACACCTGCGGAAGAACAAGGTGTTTGTCTACCCGTACCTGGACGATTGGTTGATCAAGGCCTCCTCCTTCTCGGAAGCTCAAGCACACTTCCAGAAGACGTGCGTTCTCTTGAACAAGCTGGGGTTGCACATCAACATGTCCAAGTCGGTCCCGATTCCGGTCCAGCGCATCCAGTACTTGGGAGCCTCCATCAATACGCTGTCGGCAAGCGTGTCTCCTTCGGAAGAGCGACGTTTATCACTCCTTCGGAAGGCTCAGGCTCTCATGTCTACTCCATCCACGACAGTGAGGACGGTGTCTTCTCTGCTGGGATCGATGGCCTCGTGTATCTTCCTGACGCCACATGCGCGGCTGCACATGAGACCGCTGCAGGAGTGCTTGGAGGATCAATGGGACCAGAGGAGAGGATCTTGGGACGACAAGATACGACTGTCTCTGCATGCTCTTCAGTCTCTGAAGTGGTGGTGCTCGAAGGAGAATCTCCTCAGAGGGGTTCCCTTCCACAAGGACATTCCCACACAGACTATCGTGACGGATGCTTCTCTCCAGGGCTGGGGAGCGCACTCCGGAGACCTACAAATTCAAGGGACGTGGTCCCAGATGGAGTCAACGTACCACATCAATTTCCTGGAACTCAGGGCTGTGCACTTGGCACTGAAGGCTTTTCACCCGTCCTTTCAGACCAACTCTCTGCTTGTTCAGACAGACAACACGACAACAATGTATTACCTCAACAAGCAGGGGGGCTCGAGATCGCGCACTCTGTCGCAGGAGGCGCAGGCGATCTGGCACTGGCTTCTGGCTCGAGGACTGTCGATAACGGCCACCCATCTGCCAGGTGTGCAGAATGTTCAGGCAGACGAACTGAGCAGACTCATTCAGGAAAACCACGAATGGGTCATAAACGACGAAGTACTAGGAGAAGTCTTCGCAAGGTGGGGAACTGTTCGCCACCGCCGAAAACAGCAAGTGCCGAGGCTTCGCCTCCAGGTACTACCAGCCGGGGACGCTGGGGAACGCGTTAACTGGTCGAACAGCTTTCTGTACGCTTTTCCACCAATTCCCCTGATTCCGGCAGTTCTCATCAAGCTGTCCCAGTCCAGGGGATGATCCTGATTGCCCCGGAATGGCCCAGACAGTGGTGGTTCACGGACCTGCTTCACCGCTCTCCCCTTCCTCACATGAAGCTGCCGTGCAGGCCGGACCTTCTCACGAAGTTCGGGGGGCGGATGGTTCACCCCAACCTCTCGTCTTTGAGTTTGGCGGCATGGCTCCTGAAATAGTGCAATATGGCCATCTGAGTCTCCCAGAGGATTGTATGGACATACTGAAGGAGGCTAAGCGACCTTCCACTAGGACTTCTTATGCTTACAAGTGGAAGAGGTTTTGTATCTGGTGCAAGTCTAAGAACTATGACCCTACGACATGCAAGGAAGATGTCATCCTTCCATATCTACTACATCTGGCGCAGTCGGGCCTTAATGTCCATTCCATTAAGGTTCATCTGGCTGCTTTGACTGCCTACAGGAAAGGCCCTTCACAGACTTCCTTCTTCCAGATCCCTGTGATCAAAGATTTTTTGGAAGGCTTGAAGAAAGTGTTCCCTCCTGTCAGGCTTCCTTCGCCTTCGTGGGACTTGAATGTGGTGCTGTCCAGATTGATGAAGGAGCCTTTTGAACCCATTCATAAGGCTTCGTTGCAGCACCTGTCCTGGAAGGCGGCGTTCCTCGTGGCCATTACATCGGCCCGCAGGGTGAGTGAGATTCAGGCGTTGTGTTGCCAAGAACCTTATACTGTGTTTCATGCTGCTAAGGTTGTTATGCGTACTCACCCTAAATTTCTTCCCAAGGTTGTTTCTGATTTTCATATCAATCAGACTATCACTTTGCCTACGTTCTTTCAGAATCCGTCATCTCCAGCGGAAAGGTCTTTACATTCCCTGGATGTGAGGAGGGTGCTGAAGTTTTATCTTGATAAGACTAAAGATATTCGTAGGTCTGACCAATTGTTCATTAATTATGGCTCAGTCAGGACAGGTCTTGCTACCTCTAAACAGTCCATTTCTAGGTGGATTGTGTCCTGTATACAATTGTGTTACTGCAAAGCTAATAAGTCCTTAGTGGGTAAACCTAAGGCTCATTCCACCAGAGGCAAAGCTGCCACAACAGCTATGCTTCGCAATGTTCCCTTTGCAGAGATCTGCAAGGCGGCCACTTGGAAGTCAGTCCATACCTTTGCTAAGCATTACTGCCTGGACACTGATGCCAGGGCAGACGCTCAGGTTGGGCAGGCTTCGCTGCGGAATTTGTTCGCACAATAGTGGCGTAATTTTCATATTCTCCACCGCCGCTTGATGTGGGGATGGGCTTGCCATTCTATTCACTAGATTATGACTATACACAGAGATCCCCTACTACAGAAGGAGTAGTTTCTGTCCTGTAACTCCAGTTCTGTAGTAGGGGTATCTCTGTTATAGTCATAAGCGCCCGCCCTCCTCCCCGGTGGAGATTTGTTCAGATACATAATGCTACAGGTCTGGCGTTTTTACGCCTTCAAAAAGAACTGAAACTAAGTTGGACCTGCTATGCATTCTGGGATACTGGGAGAAGGTTCTGGAAGGTTCCTTAAAGGCACAGTATCCTATTTAATGCCTTCTAGCTATATAGAGGGCCAACATGTTTTATTGCCTTAGATTGTTTCCGGCAATTTCTTCAGGGCAAGGGTCAGTTCTCACCTCTCTGCTTTAATTACATCAGCCAATGAATACCTGGAGAACACATTTTTAAAAACAACACAGACAACACATAGTTAGTACAGCCCGGGATGGTGAATCCCTTTCACATACCATGGTTCACACGATAAGCCACTATATAATTACCGTTATGGTGCCCTTCTTGGGCATACCGGTGACCCTCTTTCAGTGATCTCTGTCGCGATCTTTATCCCCTTCTACCTTTAGTTAGTCTGTGGAGATAATACTCTTGTTAATAAAATCAGCCGACAATCCTGCTAGATGTTAACTGATCCTAACATCATCGCCATTCAGTATACCCACGTTCACAGTATCGTCATAAATGCGGGGAAGCAATGGATGGTGTTTCATCACAACTGCCATGTTCAAATGGTTACTTGGCGGTTTCTACCATTTCTACCCTTTATTAACTAAAGTACCAAATTTCTTACTTGTCCGCATGCTTGTATAGTGGACTGTTTTCATATAAAAAGACAGCGGGAACTGTGCCTCTAGTATGCCATCTGCAAGCCTCTCTAAGAATGTGTCCAACTACAGAACCCCCTCCAGCTTCTCCTTACCGGGTGAGTTTGGATACTTAGGGGTCCATTATGATATCGGGCGGATTGCCTCCGCCAGGCTGGCGGAGGCAATCCGCCCGATATCATAACCAGATTGCCCCCCCGCCATATTAGGATGGCGTGGGGGTACCTCGGCGGACAGAAAGACCGTCCGCCGCTTTTCCGCCCCGGTCGCCTTGCGGCCGGAGCAGAAAAGGAATAATATGGTGGCGGTGTCTAACAGACACCGCCAGCCATATTATGATGTGAAATTGCATTTTCAGCATTGTGGCGTGCGGTGCAGAAAGCACTGCCCGCCACAATGCTGAAAATACAGGATGTGCCCGCCACTGTGGCGGGCACATCCTAATAGCACCCCCGGGACCCCCGCCCTTACTGGGTGAGTTTGGATACGAAGTGTTTCATCATCCGCTCGCTCGTATATCGGGCTGGTGTTAGTTAAAAAGCCAGCGATGACACTGCCCTTCACGTCCCGCCCCTACGTTCGGAGACGCTAGGTACGCAATATCCGGTGTGTCTAAGCCGATCCCAGCATACTAACGTGGGCGCCATCTTGGTGCCCCCTTAATGACAGTGTATTTGTCCCTATTTAGGTGTAGATGAAGTGCTACTTTTTATGCCTTCATGCACGATATCGCCACGATGTGATCATGCCTTAGATAATTTAACTGTATAACAATAATGGGCCTGACTCTGATCAGTAAGGCTGAGTCAACTAAACCAAAAAACAACCAAGATGCCAGTACTGATGAAAATTTCAAACAATTAAATGAATGGTGCAAGGATATCCAAGCCAAGCAGCCATGAGCTCATTAGTAGCCTTTATTTTCAAATATTCAAAAGTTTCTTTAATAGAGAAACACATACAGGGAACATATTCGTACATATAATACAAAAAAAATTAATAAATACCTTCTACACACTACAATTATCAATCGCTACCAACACTATTACGGACACACTGTCACATTCATTCTATCCACAATCAAACACTCAACACTCACCACACACCACAAAGTCCTTTTTGGGCCAATATGACTTATTCAACTTAATGAAGGCCCTTACACCCACCAAACAAAGCAATAATAGGTTCTGATTTGATTGCATACAAAGCATCATGACATATAATAGTCACCAAACAGTTTCTAAGTTACTAAAGATCTACAATGTATCTTCAGTGTGCACCAAACCCTAATCACAAAATGTTAAATACAATTGTTTGGTATTGTAAATAAAGAGGTCTACGCGTTTCAAACCCCGACCAATACTGGGGTTCTCATCAGGACCAAGAAACACTGTGGAGACAAAAAACGAAAAAGACAACAATGTCAAAACCTTGCTTTCACTAAATTTGCCCAACGCTCCTCAACAAAAACCACCAACAGCCACTACTTACCAAACTTAAAGTAAAGTCACAGCCGTGGACTTCCTTCGTTTTTTAGCTTGCTGAAAGATTCTAAGAAAGAAACAAATAAAACGTCCTTTTGTCAAGCTTATCAAGAAGCGTATGCCCAAATTGGACCAATGTTGGCACTTCCACTTACTTCGTATAAAAATGCCCAGTAGATAATGTTAGATGCCGCGTTTTCAAAAACTCCCTGCGTGCCAAATGTGTGAGCACCTATTTTGAAAGGAAGGAGTATATTAATTGCTGCCTGATTCCCTCATTTTGTGTTAGTACAATGGTCAAAAGTTGCACTTTTCAATCAATATGAGGCATACCTTCTCAATATGGTGCCTCCGCATGGAGTCGCATTTGGTTACACTTCCCTCGCTGTAATCACTTGCAAAAGCTATTGTTCGCTGTAAATAAGAGACTATAATTACTGCCCGCTCTTGCGCAAAAAACGGCATTTCATTAAGCCGATTACCGAATTGTCAAGGCTTACCGTAATCTTTTAACGGCTGCTGCCTCAATCCGCCATCGGTACAGACATTTGTTTTCTGGTGGAGCAGGTATTTTGCACGCCGGAAGATAATTCCTTCTACGGCGTGCCGGGAACTGTAGTTCATTGCCAATGGAGCGCGTGGTAATTGCACGATGTATCAAGAAATGTAGTCTCTTAACGAGAACGCCCAAGGCTACAGTCACCTGTGCCAGAGAGTTACGTGGCATGCCGGGAGAAGTAGTTTGAATCCGGACTGCGTTCATATTTGCACAATTGCTCAGAACGTGTAAAGTTTTTATGTGGATAGCATTAAAGAAACAAGTAGGACTATGTTGCATATTGAATAATAAAGCGTAACTAGAATGGTCACATGGACCATTATATGGCTGATATTAACCCAAAGGGAGGGAGTGTGACAAATTTGTGGCTGCTTAGGGTTGTTTTTGATGAGCTGCCTACATGCTCTTTGAGCTTGAAAAAGAAAGATGATGCCTGCAAGGATGTATATTACAATTTATATAATTCGGAAGTTTCATTCAAACCTTACACGGCCGTGTCAAATTTTAGTATCAGTATGGCTTCTTTTTGCAATAGCTTCAATGTCTCCACCTCTAGGATCACGTTCTACTTTAAAATTACTGTCCACCATATCGGGGGGCGTGGCCAACTGCATGGCCGGGTGAGACGTGCCTCGGCGCAGCTCACTGTAAGACTGCTCATAATCCATCGTTTATGCAACCAGAAACTCTGACAAGCCTGAAATCTGCGGCGGGGGTGGCGGCGGAAGGTCTGGGGCACCCGAGGAGGGCATCGGACCCGTCCTACCTGCTCGCAGAGGAAGGATTTTGATTTTAAAATACCTCCCTGTCATGTCGTGAGGCAGAGGACGTGAGGCAGAGGACGTGGGTCCTGTAGTGTCGTAGTGCCTGACCCTGTATTCAGACAGGACAGGCAACTAGACAGGAAACAGGAACAGGAAAGGGTTGTCTGGTCTGTGGGGCAGTTAAGTACTAGTAGGCAATAAAGAAGCAGTGATCCAGTACAGCTCCGACTCCCGTGTCGTTATTCCAGGGGTAAAGCGCGACACTGGCGACGAGGGTGGGATGTAAGTATCCCCACACAGTCCCGCAACCCAGCCGGAGGCAGCCGGCCCGACCAGCGAGTCCGCAGTCGTCGTCGTGCGAGAGCGTGAAAGAAGCGCGAAATTCAAATTCGGCGCCGAGACTGCCGGAGCCAGAACATCAGCCGTCAACACTCACGGCACCGAAGCAAGAGCAAGAGCCGAGCGTGCACAAGAGGCGCATGACGCGCGTGTCCACGCGGCGGCTGATCAGCATAGCGGTGGCATTGCCCGCTCACCTGTGTGCCTCCAGAGGGTGACCCGACACCTGAGAGCCTGCAGGGGTCCCGACGCGACGCTCAAAAAGAGCGCGAAAAAGAGAAAGCGAGGACCGGACTCGAGACTGCCTGCCGACAGCACCAGAGGAGCCTGGGGTGAGTCCTGAGCATTTGCGCTCCCACATAATGAGCCAAAATAAATAAATCAGAGACTTTAAACCCAGCACTTACACGAAGAAATCTCAAGTAAATACAAGCAGAGTCTGTCTCGAGCGGCGGCCATCTTGGAGTCAGGCGCCAGCCATAGACCCCCATTAAAATATATGTGTCGGCCATGTTAGAGTCAGGCAGTCGTGGAATCTGCTAACCAGTGTGAGAAAATACAACTCTTGAAGTTAACAGAAAACACAAGCAAAGACTAGAGGCCTAACAAAGAAACAAGCACAGGCAAGTGCAAGAAGGAAGAAAATACAACTCTTGAAGTTAACAGAAAACACAAGCAAAGCCTAGAGGCCTAACGAAGAAACAAGCACAGGCAAGTGCAAGAAGAAAAATAAGTGAAAATACAATCCTTGAAGTCAGCAGAAAACATAAGCGAAGGTAGGAGGCCTAACATGGAAACATGCACAGGCAAGTGCAAGAAGGAAACAAACAAGATGCAAGTGACGAAATAAGACTGAAACACACAACAAACAAGTAAATAAAGCAAGACTGCGTAGAGACAAGAGATAGAAGAGTGAACAAGCACAAGTGACCGTGAGTCAACAATCAGTGGTGAAGACTAGGGGAAACCACAACGTGCATTGGCAAGTACAAGAGAACAAGCCCTAATGAGCACACACGACCAGTGCAAGCAAACACGAACGACCAAACACAACAACCACGAACAAAGGATCATACCGCCAACGACCAAGTGGCGACCAAGCTGATCTCAAGAAATCAAGTCCGTTTACCTGAAGACTGTATACTACACCATCATGCCCATGAGGAAAGACACACATAAACCCAATCCCTGCATTAGAGTATCTCCTCCAGTGACACAGACCAGCGCTCACTGTTTAGGTCCTGAATGGTCCAAGTGGCTGGAGTCGGTGGATGAATTCCTCACAACGATCGGTGAATGGAGGGATAGCAGACGTCGACGACTACTGCTTCAGCTGGTGGGTCACGAAGGCCGACGTTTAATCAAAACATTCCTAGCAAAAGACACAGAGACATATAGGGGACTCAGAGAGACGCTGCTCGCTTATTTCTACGCGAAGGAAGACGTGGATCATGCACGCATTGCTTTCAACGCAGCACGGCAGGAACCATTAGAACCCCTGCCAAGCTTCATTACCCGACTGCAACGTCTAGTGACATATTGTCACTTCGACACCTTCACAAATGAAGATGCAATCCGACTGCGGGTGATTGAAGGCTGTTCAAAACCCGACACCAAGCGCAAGATCATCCAAGGGCGGTTCTCGCTAAAAGAGATCATCAGGAGAGCTGAAATTGGAGAGCGGGTCACAGCGAGGGAAGCGCCCAAAGAATTCCATCAAGAAGCAGGAAACAAAAGGAGAAGAAAGGAGACATTCCCCATGTCCGCGAGGGAAGCTCAGGAGTCAAACAAAACCCGAGAGAGGGAGAGCGAAAGCGGACTAGAAGCAAGATACCATGAGAGACAAAGTGACAGGGGAAGCAGGAATCAAAAAGAGAAGAAAGGAGACACTCCCCATGTCCACGAGGAAAGCCCAGGAGTCAAACAAGACCCGAGAGAGGGAGGGCGAAAGCAGACTAAAAGTAAGACATCACGAAAGACAAAGTGACAGGGAACTAGAAGTAAGACATCACGAAAGACAAAGTGACAGGGAACCCCCTGTGTCACCAACACAAAGGACAATAGATAAGGGTGTACGAAAGACGGGGACAACCAGGAATCGTGACAGGGTACTAGAAGTAAGACATCACGAAAGACAAAGTGACAGGGAACCCCCTGAGTCACCAACACAAAGGACAATAGATAAGGGTGTACGAAAGAAGGGGACAACCAGGAATCGTGACAACCGGTTTGACATAACGCCGAGAAGTCACTCACCACACTACTCTGGAGACATATCAAGCAGTGACACAGACCACACAGAGGAGGCCGAAGACAGTCTACTCAATGGTCTTAACGAAAATTACAAACACCGGCAAGGGGACAAGTCACGTCATATTCGGAAACCAACATATTACTCCAGAGAACCATCAAGCAGAGACACAGACTGCACAGAGGAGACCGACGACAGTCGACTCAACAATTATGAAGAAAGGACCAAACACCGGCGAGGGGATAAGCCACGTCATCCCCAGACAGAGAAGAGTCAAATACTCCAAGACCAAACCAAGGAAGCACATACGTGGCTAGCAAGCAGCCCCGCCATAGCAATAACTCAAAAGACACTTCAAAAGATGCATCCAGAGGAGCGTCCCCTCGACAGCGTCGACTCCAGGAGTGCGTCGTCGACCGACTCAGAAAGCATGTCTGGACGATCACTTAATCCAACAGAGCCCTGGTACCGACAACGGTCACGGTGTCCACCACTTGAAAATACAGTGGAAGCAAAGGCCGCCTTCCTTGTCCAAAGCAACACACCTCAGGCCAACAACCTGCAATGTCCGAACTCCACACAAGACAACATGCCATGTCACCCCCAGGAACACCATGACGTGAAGAGCACACCGTCACCATTGAAGGGGTCAGCAAGGCTTACGCAAAAAGGACACAGAAGAAGCACAGATGCAGGTGACTGTACCCGCTGGGCGGAAAAGGACCTACCAGTCATCATACCCAGAGGGGCAAACACGTGGGGGAAGAGAGGTCATCATCATCAGTCAGAAGAAAAACGTGCATCTGTGTTGTCTGAGATGCCTGTTCAAGGACAGGAGGACAGTGTTGTCCTTGACCGAATAAAACAACGAGACATAGAAGCGCATGCAGGCGCTCGGAAGAAAACTAAAACAATGGACACACGTGCAGGCGATCAATTGCCGCTCAAACAAGAACTACAAAAGAATACGAACAGCCGACCTCTAGCGGAGCCATTGACAGCCGCATCACAGGAAGCGATACTCCCGTCAAGGCAGCCGGAAAGAGACAATGAAGTGTCTCCAACAGACTGCACCCCGCTGACACCTGAGAAACAGACCGAGTTTGAGCTTGTGATGGAGGTGGGTCTCTCAACCCAAACAGGCGGGCCACCGCCCTGTACAACTGATCAAGATATCAGAGAAATCTTGGGAATCAATTTTGTTTGTTAAAAAGGGGGGAGATGTCATGTCGTGAGGCAGAGGACGTGAGGCAGAGGACGTGGGTCCTGTAGTGTCGTAGTGCCTGACCCTGTATTCAGACAGGACAGGCAACTAGACAGGAAACAGGAACAGGAAAGGGTTGTCTGGTCTGTGGGGCAGTTAAGTACTAGTAGGCAATAAAGAAGCAGTGATCCAGTACAGCTCCGACTCCCGTGTCGTTATTCCAGGGGTAAAGCGCGACACTCCCGAGAGATGGAATTCTCCGTATACAAGATCGCGGCGCCCGGAGCTCCTGAGGCCTACATCTAGGACGCCGGCGTGGCGGTGAGAGCGGCGGGTGGTGCTGGCTCCCCCTCGTGTGCATGCAGAGGACTCCGCGACTCGCTCCTGCCCCCTGCCGAGATTGGCCCCCCCGGACGACATTGAGGGACGCTGACGCGGGATCGGACGAGATCCGGTGATTCTGGGATTGCGATCCTTGGCCTCCTGTTTCCCGGATAGGCTGTCCGGAGGGTGCGGCCCCTGAGGTGTGGCCCTGGGAACTGTCGGTGCTCCGGCGACGGTGCGGTGACGCTGAGGATCCAGTGACAGGCCGTCCGACCTGTGAGCGGTGGGTACCATCCTTGCCCCCCCTCCCTCCCCCACTCCGCCAGCGGAGTCGGCTGGGGCCTGTGAGACCCGAAGTAAGAGCCCCCTGAGGCAGGTGGATTGAGCCCGACTGCTGCGGACCCGCGCTCTACCAAGGGAGGGCTTGACGGGCGGTTCCCTCTCGCCCCCCCCCTGCAGATACCGGCGATTATCGGCGGACCCCGGCCCCCGGCGGACACACACGGGGGAAGACTCTGGAGACCGAATTGGGAGGCGGACCCGGCTGAGCCCCTGAAGGGACCCTGATACACCAAGCTGGTCCCGGTCATCCCGCTGTGGAGGGTCTCGGGAGACGGTGGGCCCTAAAATCCGGGAACTGGCACTGAGGTGGAGAAGGCCAGGAGTGAGGTGAGGGCCTTCTCCCTACACACACCGCTACGCCGGAGAGCCCCTCCCTGGGCCCCTGGGTGCTGGGGGCTGCCGTTTCAGTCGCCCTGCAGGGCTCCGGTGCTGCTGCTCTCTCCCCCGCCGTCATCACATCGGCTGCGGAGGGGCGCGCCCGAGGACGAGTCCTTGGGGACATCATGGGCAAAAGAGATCCGGCCCGAGGCCGGCCAGGCAAGAAACTATAGACAATTATGCAATCACAAGGGCCCAGAAGGAAACAGCCACTGGGGCCCGGGAGACCCACAATGACACTGCCATGCTCCTTGAGGCCATACAGGCATCGAGAACGGACATCCAGAACTCGAGAGCGGTGCTGGAGACCAAAATAGGGGAGGTGGGGTCAGAGGTCCGCCTACTGCGCCAGGACTTCAGGAATTTATCTGACCGAGTGGGCACGGCGGAGACCAGGATCTCGGAGGCGGAGGACTCACTTACTTCCCTCAAAAAAGACATGTTGGAGCTGCAGGCATCACACAGACAGCTGATGTGGCGGGTAGATGATGCAGAAAATAGGGCACGCAGAAACAACCTGCGTTTCGTGGGCCTGAGAGGGGATTGAGAAAACAGATGCGGCAGCCTTCCTGCACTCATGGCTTACATCCACGTTCCCCCAGATGCACTTCTCTAACTGTTTCGTGATCGAAAGGGCGCATAGGCCCTTTTGGCGAAACCACCGGAAGGTGCGAGACCACGCACGATCATAGCACGGTTCCTCAATTATGCGGATAGAGACCTCATCCTCAGGGAAGCCCGAAAAAAGGGAGAGATCAGGTTTGAGAACACTGTCATCATGATCTTTCCTGATTACAGTCAGGATGTACAAAAGCAGAGACGTTCGTATGACACTGTGAAGGCAAAACTGAGAGAAATAAACATATCCTACATGCTGCTCTTCCCGGTGAAATTGAAAGTTCTCTTCAAGGGCAAGGCACACTTCTTCAATCGCCCGGAGGAGGCCTGGCACTGGCTGGAAGAAAGACCATTCCTGCGAGAGGCGGAGGAGATGGGGCACAGAATCCGTAACGAAATGGCGGCTGCCAGTTTCAGGGGAAGCCCGACTAGGTCGCAGAGATCAAGACGCCACCGGACAGTCAGACAACAGCAGCTAACGCCATACCCTCCCCAACGCGTGGCGAGCGGAGAAGACCGAGGAGGAGACAATTTCTCCAAGGAGGACGCTGCCCCAGGGTCCAGGTTCAGTTGCCTGCTTTCACAGACAGGAAATGAGACGGAACACGAGGATGACACGAATGCCTCAGACTTAGGGGAACAGACGGAACAGTCCCTGCACCCGTTGGCCGTCGCCATCCGAGAATTAGAGCAAGGGGAAGCTGGCAACGCGGAGGCCGCTGAGACAGTAACCTAGGACTCCCACTCTTGAGACACTATGCGAATGCGATCCAAGATAGCAGTTCTTACTTTGGGACACGCAGGTAACATTTACAGTTCTTTGGGGTGGGCTTACACCACTGGAGAACATAAATTTGCAGCGCTAAACATCTCTTAGTTGGGGTGGTTTGTAGGGTGGGCGACAAACCTTACTACCTGGTAATCCGAGCCGTCGATGGTTGCACGGGCGGGATGGCCGGGGGGTATAGGTGGGGTGGGGGAGGGGGGGAAGGGGTTGTTCATGCAGTTTGGTTGTTGGGGAAGGGGGAGGGGGTACACAGTCGGTTAAGCACAGTCATGGATCGTGGTGCAAAATGTGGTTCTTCGCTAAAGGCGGCAGCACGCCGCATCTGATCTTCCCGCCAAGATGGCAAGTACACTAACGCCTCAAGCTCTGGACACTGAGACACTCAACGTCCTGACGTGGAATGTGAATGGTCTGGGCAACAAGATAAAACGGGGATTGGTGAACAACTATTTTAAAAGAGTAGGCCCAGATATCATTTTCCTTCAGGAAACGCACCTTAGGGGCACCGCCTGGGCCTTCATAGCAAGGGGCAGGTACAGGGTCCTAGCGCATGCGGGGTACACGTCTGACTCTAGAGGTGTAGCTATCATTGTTAAGAATACCTCTCCGTTCCACATCACGCATACGTGGGGGGATCCATTGGGGACATGTGTTGGGGTACAGGTGACCTGGCGCAGACGCACCTACAACCTCATATCGGTTTATGCACCTCCAAAACTGCAGGCGAATACGCTGAAGAAGCTAGCGAACATACTCCTAGATACCTCGGACACCCTACAAATAGTGGGAGGGGATTTTAATGATGTAATGGATAAGGGCTTAGATAGAACAGGAGTGCCACTTGCCCGAGGGAACCAAACCCCCCTTGCCCAGATGGTCTCTACGATAGGTCTAACTGATGTCTGGAGACTGCTGCACCCGGACACTGCTGCGCACTCATTTTACTCGGCTGCGCACAAGGCGTTCTCCAGACTAGACTACATATTCATGCCCAGACAGGAACTAGCTAGGGGCGCCACAGCGGAATATCTGGCAAGAGGTCTCTCCGACCACTCGCCGCTACTGATGTCGCTGGGCCGGACTGGGGACAGAGGAGATGCCTCATGGCGTCTTACCGCTTGGGACCTGACCAATAAGACGATACTTAAAGGTATTAGAGCGGACGCCCGGGTATACCTGGCCGACAATGAAGGGACGGTGGACTCGGCGGTGACCCTGTGGGAAGCTATGAAGCCAGCGATGAGGGACAGAATTAATGGTAGATTGAGGGAGGAGAAGAGAAGGTTACAAGAAGAGGTAGGGACTGTAGAGCGAGACATACTGACACTGGAGAAGGAGCACTTATCCACAAATAGCACCGAAACCTTGCAAAAACTGCTGGACGTTCAGAGACATTATAGAGAGCTGGTGTCCGGGGAAGCTAAAACGCAAAACTTGGCCACACTCCACCGCCTCTACGACGTGGGGGATAAATCGGGTAAACTACTGGCCTGGCTCAGTCGTAGGGAAAGGGCGGCGCGATGGATAGACAAAGTCAGAGATGAGGAGGGGAAAACCGTGTGCTCAGACCCTCACATCGCAAATGCGTTTGCGGCCTACTACGAACGCTTCTACAAAGCCAGACAATTGGCCATGTGGGAGGATTCTCTCCAGTATATGGCCCGAGTGGATCTGCCCGTGTTGGACGCGGAGATGCTAAATACATTAGAGGCTGACATCTCCCTGAAGGAGGTAAAAACCGCCATCGCTGGACTAAAGCCGGGGAAAACGTCTGGGCCTAATGGTTTTCCACCGGAATTCTTTAAGGGCACGGTGGACATCCTGGCTCCCCATCTGAGAAATCTTTTTCTTGAAGCGTATCAAGAGGGAGGTTTACCTGCTGACCTCTCCCTGGCGACCATAATCCCTATCCACAAGGAGGGCAAGCCACAGGAGGACTGTGCCTCCTATCGACCCATTTCCCTGCTAAATACGGAAGTGAAGCTCCTTGCCACGATTCTGGCGAGACGGCTGAGAGCGGTAATACCAGTCTTAATCCATATGGATCAAACCGGCTTTCTGCCGGACAGGGCCACCAAACTTAACCTCAGGCGTACACATAATTGGTTGCAGGAGGTTGGGGATAGGGAATCACCACATTGGTTCCTCTCCTTAGACGCCGAAAAGGCCTTTGATTCAGTGCATTGGCCGTTCCTAGAAGCTGCCTTACGAAAGTTCGGTTTCGGCCCCAACTTCCGGACCTGGGTTCGCCTCCTCTATACTACCCCGCGTGCTAAAGTAAGAGTGAACGGGAGGCTTTCTCGCGAAATTCCGATTCAGAGAGGCACTGGCCAGGGCTGTCCTCTATCCCCGCTTCTCTTCACTTTAACGATCGAAGTACTGGCGGCCAGGATTAGGCAGAACCAGAGGATATCTGGCTTCGGGGTAGCGGACGCAGATGGATAGCAGGAGAAATTATCCCTGTATGCGGACGATGTCCTCCTTTACATCACAAACCCAAATGTCACGGTACCGGAACTGTTCCGGGAATTGGAACACTATGGCAGTTACTCTGGCTATGCCATAAATCGGCACAAGTCCGTCCTTTTTGACCCCGGTGGAGGTGCACGTGGGGCGGCTCTTCCAGACCGGCTGGTGGTGACCGCAGAGGGTTTCCAATACCTGGGAGTATATATCACACGGGACAGGCACCTATCGCGACGCAAAAATGTGGAGAGAATACTCATGAACTCCTCATCTGACATGGACCGGTGGCGACAACTCCCTTTGACGCTCCTGGGTAGGGCGGCTATGTATAAGATGATAGTACTTCCCAAATATCTGTACGCCTTACAGAATGAATACTGTTTAATCCCAGGCAGCCTACTCGCTAAGATTCATTCTGATCTGCGGGCGTTCATATGGCTAGGTAAGCAGCCGAGAATCGCACTGACCACCCTCCAACGACACCAATATAGTGGAGGTATCTCCCTCCCAAACCTCGAAGCCTACTATTGGGCGGAGCACTTGACCCCCATTAACGACTGGCTTCATGCCCCGGCGGACCACCCTACTTACGCTCTTGAGCGTAGCAAACTGTCCCCACATAATCTGTTGTCCTATCTATATGGTAGACCGGCACAGAAGTCATTACTTCCGGCCACGAGCATCACACTCCGGGCTTGGAGACTGGCCACAAAACGCACAGGTTGGGATAGGAAGCCCACTCGGCAGACACCACTCTGGCATTGCCAGTGGCTCCCCGAACTACATAAGCTCACCGGCTTTCAGCGGTGGGACGATATTGGAATTTCTATGATAGGGGATGTAATCGCCAAGGGAGAGCTGAAACCTTTTGCGACCTTGAAGACAGAGTTTGGGCTCCATCACTCGCAACTTTTTAAATACATTCAGCTGCGCCATGCCTGGAGGGCGCAGAATCTATCATTGGAGGGTCTCCCTGAGTATGCTCCGTTAGAAGGCAGGCTCCTACAGGAACAGATGCCTAACAAGGCAGTTTCACTCACATATAAAACACTTACCAACAATATGCTGGGAGATTTGGCGAAACTCAGGGACACATGGGAGAAGGAGGTGGGAACACTGGAAGACATAGACTGGGACATAGTTCTAATGCATCCAAGGGAGGTGGCGATCAAATCCCGGCTCCGCCTTATTCAGTACAACGTGCTGCATAGGACGTATTTCGATAGGGTGAGACTACACAAAATGGGGAAAACGGCGGATGATAAGTGTCTCCATTGCCAAAGTGAGGGAGGGGATTTCTTTCATATACCATGGACCTGTCCCACAATACAATCCTATTGGACCCTCATCTTTACTGAACTGAGGGAAGTTCTGTCTGTACCGCTGGAGCAAGAGCCCAAATTAGCTATTCTGGGAATGACTAATGATGTCGATCTCCCCCGTCCCCTGTTGGTGTTCCTGGCCTTGGCTTTAGTGGTGGCAAAAAGGGATATTGCAAAATATTGGGGGGCAGCGACCGCCCCTAATGTGGAGGAGTGGAGACGAGGGTTGGACCTCTATATGGCAGCAGAGCGGGTGACATATAAATTAAGGGGATACCCGAGAAAGTTCAGAAAGGTCTGGTCTAAGTGGAGACACTATCACGGGCTAGATGGAGGGCTGGGAGAGGGTGGCACATGAATGCATTACACGCTGGCGGGGAGAGATGAGATGGGGTGGAGACACGTGTACTGAGTGGATCCTGTTGTATTAGGACTTGCGGGTGGACGAACATTATATGCATCAACTGTATGCCAGGTGCGGGGGGAGGGATGGGACCTAGGGGAATGTACAAGGCCACTGACATGACTGTACTGTTGAGTTATGAACAAAATGTTAACATGCTGATTTTTCCATTAAAGCATTGTTTGTTCTGGGGGGGGGAGCAGGGACGGTATATAAGAGAAAAGCGGATGCCCAGTTGGCTTCAAAGATGCCCACTATGTTAGGTTGACCATGTTTGGATATCACACCTTCGCTATTGGCAGATTGATACTTGAGATGACTATCGGATGGACATGTGTGGCTCCGCTGCCTATATTCTGATATGTAATGCTGTTTATTTGAATAACTGTGTCAATGTTGACCCCTCTTTTCTGGGTATCAGCAATAAAAAGAATTTTAAAAAAAATTACTGTCCACCGCACATCATCTTCCACGTGGGACTTTTTTTATCCCATGGTTGACCAAAGGAGCGGTTACAACAGCGTTCCTGATGCGGGATTTGTGCTGAGAGATTCGTTGGCGTATCTCCTGATTTGTTTTACCAATGTATAGTAATCCACATGGGCATACAATCCCGTAAACCACGTATCTCGTTTTACAATTGGTGAATTTCCAGTGGACATTTCCGTGTGAAAATAGAGATCCCTCTATCGTGTAATCACAACAGACACAGGTACCACATCTGTGGTGTCCTGTTATTGGTTGGTGACCCATTAGTTCCCTTAACGTTTGTTTAAGCTGTTTCTTCATTACTGCTCTCACAATGTAGTTGGAAATGCTACTTTCTTTCTTGAAGGCAAACAATGGGTCAGATGAGAAGTCTTGATCCAGGTTTCTTATTAGATGCCAATTTTGAAGGATTACCTTTTTCAGATTATTAGGATTCGGACAAAAAGTTGATACGCAAACTTGGCGTTCCAAGGATAATTTTCCACGTCTTTCGAGCAGTGTTTCCCTCAGAGTACACCATGCGCGTTTCATAGCTGTTTTGACTAATTTTTTGGGATACCCACAGTCCTGTAGGTTCCCTGCTAATATGTTAGCATTTGTAGTGTACAGAAGGAAGAGTTCTCCCAGTATATTTTTAGGTCCAGAGGGGGGAGAGAAGTAAACTATGCAAAAAGAGTACCTCTGGTTGAACCTATATTGCTTTATCACAAGAATCTATCAAAAAAGGATTTACAAAGTTGGATGCTATAGAAAAAGGAAAAGACTTTAATTACTTTAAAGACATTATTTTATTATTTTTTTTAATTATGTCTTTTTATGATCAAATAAATTGTATGTATGTATAACAGTCAAATTGAAAAAACAAAAATGACAAAAAGTAATTAAAGTCTTTTCCTTTTTCTATAGCATCCAACTTTGTAAATCCTTTTTTTATAGATTCTTGTGATAAAGCAATATAGGTTCAACCAGAGGTACTCTTTTTGCATAACATTTGTAGTGTAGCCATCTCTGTAAAAACAATTCCTACGAATTCTTAAAAATTGCACGTAGGGCAAGTTTTCCCTCAAACTGCTCGGATGGTTGCTGGAAAAAAGGAGTGCATTATTTCTGTCCGTTTTCTTCTTAAATAAAGTTGATATCAAACTGCCTCCTGCTGGATGTACTTCCACATCAAGAAATGATATTTTATGTACAGAATGAGAGATGCTGAACCCTAATCACAAAATGTTAAATGCAATTGTTTGGTAGTGTAAATAAAGAGGTCTACGTGTTTCAAATGCCGACCAATACTGGGGTTCTCATCAGGGCCAAGAAACACTGTGAAGACAAAAAACAAACAAGCATTTACAATGCAATGGTTTCGCCTTTGGAAAAGTTAGAGCTATTGGCATTTTAAATGACAAAATTTGTATTTATGTGTTGGTTTTGATAAACCATAAATAAATGGCTTTGTCATTTACATTGCCATTAGCTTAATCTCTTGCAAATGTGAGACCTATTGTACCCTACGGACGAGCTCAGCAGACAGCAATTACTACCACACACACACACCCAGAGCCACACACACACACCCAGAGCCACACACACACACACACCCAGAGCCAGCCACACACACCCAGAGCCAGCCACATACACACACCCAGAGCCACACACACACACACACACCCAGAGCCACACACACACACACCCAGAGCCACACACACACACCCACCCAGAGCCACACACACACACACACACACACACCCACACAGAGCCACACACACACACACACACACACACACACACACAAACACACACCAACACCCAGAGCCACAGACACACACACACACCCAGAGCCACACACACACACACACCCAGAGCCACACACACACCCAGAGCCACACCCACACACCCACCCAGAGCCACACACACCCACCCAGAGCCACACACACACTCAGGAGAGCAAGCACAGCGAGGGGGCAGGGAAGCAAGCACAGCGAGGGGGCAGGGAAGCAAGCACAGCGAGGGGGCAGGGAAGCAAGCACAGCCAGGTGGCAGGAAATCAAGCACTGCCAGGGGAAGGGGAACTAGGGGGCGGATGCCCATCATCTGCACTGGCACACCTCTGCTGTGTGCCGTCACAAAGATACACGGTACAGGACAAACATCAACTGCAACCTACGTGTCTGATATGCACACCTAAAAGGAACAACTGCACTCCTAACTCCAAAATGCCAGCAGACACATACATCGTGTGTACATAGAGCCTTTTCAGGAAACTTTTCTTAGCGCCACCACCTCACCTTCACACTCAGGCAACTCTCCAGGTGGGGCACAAGCTAGACATCCACTAGCAGCTTTTGAAGCAAAGAGGAGTATGTAGTCGAGGAGTACCAGCCATGTCATTACAGATAACCTCTTAAAAAAGTAATTTCTAAGTACTTGGAAACTGAGCAAAAAAGGGTCAAAATGAAAAAAAAGTGCAAAAATGTCAAGAAAAAATGCATATAATTCAAAACAGGCTTAACTTTTGGCAGTGTTTTAAATGTTTGAGACTGCGTCTTACAACAGGCTTATCACATGAAGAACATCAAAACCTTATTTTAAATAACCCTAGGAACCATGTCTGGGATCCCTCATGGAATGGATAATAAAAACGGTATAGAGGCTCATCACAGAATGGTGCACGACTTAGCAGTTTTTCTACAGAGATCCACACACATCCCCTGTCGCCTGGTCCTCCAAACTCAGCACACTTTAATATAAAGAGATAACGACTTCTGCAAAGTTAACTAGGCAATGTGCGACACAACACACAAACCTAAAAGGACCCGTTTTAGGAAAGCCACTACAAAAACGAGGGACAAAAAATAAAGACAGAAAACCAAGGAAGAGAGATGAATGAGATTGGACAAGGGTGTGTGTGAGAAGCCCTCGAGTCGCATCCCTCACTCTAACTCATCCAAGCAGTGAGAGGGGTCATCTCTCTTTAAACAAGCACCAACATCAAGTCACTGCATGTGCAGGCAGCTACTTGCAAGCACAGAAATAGCCACAAAGCAATCCATATTCAGTTTGCATCCACCAACAGTATGTCACAGTACAGCTCTGCCATGATTTTGACTACATGCAACGCCCTCATCTAATCAAGCTTTGTGTGTTCTGGCAGCATAATTACCTTATCATGCAACATTGAGGTACTCTGACTTCATGAGGATGCCGAATCAGAATCTGTCAGAGGGTGGCTGTGACCTCACCTCTGCCACCTTCACAGGTCCTGGATGCATATAGGGCCCTCCTTCTGCAAGCTTTGCATGTTCTAGCTGCGTAAATGGACCTCACCTCTGTACTCTTCACATGTTCTTCTGCATCAATTCCCAAACACCTTCTTGTGTAGGCTGACTGCATTCACTAACCCACCAATACAATCCTAGTGTGGGCCGCTTGTATGTATGGACTTCGCCTCAACAGGCATCACCTGTCACAGCTGCTTGCAGCAACCTCGCTCTTCAATACTGGCATGCTGTATCTGAATCCAGTAACCTCGCCACTGATTTCTTGTGAGAGTCGGCCGCATTGTTGGACCATGCCAGCACGATCTTCACATTCTTGCGGCATGCAGCCACCAAACCATACAGTCCTTGCAAGTTCTGGGTGCACACAGTAAACTAACTACAGAATCTTGTGGTGACATGTTTGGGCCTTACATCTGCAATTTTAGTATGTTCTGACAGCAGACAGTGATCTCACAGTAAACTCTTTCTACAATAGACAGAGATCTTACCAGGCAATCCTAGCATGTTCTGGCTGTGTGCAGTTAACTACAAAACCTTGTTTGGGCAGGCTGCATGCTGTGCCCTCTCATCACAGACCTCCTTGGCAGTAACAGACTTGGATCAAGCTTCATTTGACGATCATCTTGATTTCAGTTTGCCCAATAAGGCTCCCTCCAGAAAGCATACTGCTTGATAATATGGGATGCTCTTGTCAGGCATTGCCGTATCCACTTGCAGTGCTGTGCATCAGAATGTACCGTGGGCACTACAGCATGAAGGCTCAATGGGACACTACACACCGTACTTACGGAAGAACTGAGCGGTGCACTCCCAGCTCAGCAATGGTGCAATGTGCTCCCTGTACAATAACTGTTAAACACAGCACTATCCACTCTCCTCAAAACAGCATTACTGCTCCTCACAGCACTGGGATGTGCTAACCTCAGCATTACTCTTCCACCCAGCAGAACCCACCGAAATGATAACAAAAAGTTTGCTTCACACAGCACCACATTCCTCCCTGCAGCATTACCCCTGCACACAGCACTACTACCCTGCTCATCAGGACACCAACGTCTCCATACACAGTTCCTCGCCCTGTGCTGTAGGCCCATCCCTCACCCAGCTCTGTGCAAGCAGCCGTGTCTCACACAACACTTAAAAGCTGATGCTAGACTAGACAGCTAGACAGCTTGTGCTATCAGGTCCACTCGACCTAAAAATGCAGTCAAGGTGTCACGAGTATCTATAAAATGTAGAGCAGACATGGCCACCACTATGCCTGGGATGAATAAAACTTTAATTAAGATAGCCATTATTATGTCAAGAAAGCTGAAAACACATCAAGGGTGTCGACCATATGCTGGGATTGGCCACCAGAATCCCAATGCAGGCAACCATAATGCCAGGGATAACTACCATTACGTTTATGTGGGCCATCACTGTGCCATCGATGGCCACAATAATGCCATGAATGCTCACAATATTGTAGGGCAACATTTATGTGAGTGGGCACTACAATGCCATGGCAAGCAACAATATGCCACGGGTGCTAACAATATGGCCTGTCCACCAAAACGGCAGTGATTGCCACCATAGGGCTAACAAAGTCCATAATATACTAGGGACAACATTCTGCCTGTGGTGGCCATCATAATGTCACAGAGAATCACAACAATCCACCATCACCATTGTTCCACAGGCCAACCACCACAGACCAACATACATGCATACACGCTCACAAACGCAGACACACTGATGAGTACATGGTAATACCCACCCATACATGCATCCGCATGGTACTAGGTTTCTTTCTGTCCTCGTAGTCTGGCGAACACACGACCACCAGCACCCAGGCAGGAAGTAAATTGGTTGAGACGAGCTGGAGAAGATGCAAGGTCCCAGCAGGCAAGAAAACAAATGGCTTCCATGCATGCTGATCACCCCACCCATGTTGAGGCTACCTTTTTTCAGACAATTAGAAAAGGAGGCAATAACCTGGGGGCTCAACTGAGCTACGGCCTGAACCCCGGACAGTCTCTCCTACTCACACACACTTGGCCCCCTACCTCATGAATGTCGTTGTGCGAGAAAATGTAAAGCTCTTATCTCTTCCACATGTCTCCTCGGAAGTAGGAGGCAGCAGAGCACTCTGGTCCTCCCCCGTATGTTTTGTTGATGTTGTCTCTATGGAATGGCCTCTACATGCGTGGATGGAGGTTGCTTGTGGGTAGTTGGGCAGGAGAGTGATTTGGTGTGTGTGCTAAGAAGAGACCGCATGAGGGCAAGAGGGGAGAGTGCGTTGTGTTTGCATGGTGTGGTAAACAATACATTTGTACAATTTAAACCACAGACCCAATTACATCACTGCACCAGACCCGGCTAACAGAACAGTATGAACAGCAATGGATTTTAACAAATAAATACAGCATTTGCCTATTGCTCTCCAGTACCAATTTGTGTTCAACTGTGAAATCCGGTGCATGTATTCAGTATGTACCTCTTGTTGAAATATACTCTAACTTAACAATATTATGAACTACTAAGTGCACTGTAGAACATGATGTACTTCACCAAATAATATACACTGTTTTATATCATTATAATGATCAATATTTGTCACCTCAGGTACATTTTGTCAATATATATGCTCCTTCTAAAAGTCCATGCATTCCCTCACTCAGCCATCATTCCGTCCATGCATCAGTCCATCCATCCGTCTTTCCAACCATTCAGCCATCCATCCTCCCAACCAGCCAACCGTCCATCCATCAAACACACCCACAAACACACACATACAAACATACATAGATCCATCTATCCACATTCCATCTATCCGCCCACCGTCAGTCCATTCTTCCATTCATTTATGCATCCACACATCCATCCATTTCCAATCTATGTGTGCCTTTCCGGCTACCTGTAGCTCTCTCTCTCTCTCTCTGGCTGACTGAATGCCTCTGTGAAGGTCTCTACACACCCTTTTGCACTCACAAGCACTCGTGCTCATACACACTCTCTTTCACTCTACTCTCATCAAGTCTCACACTGTCAAACATATGGGCATGCTTACTCTCACCCATCTATCCTTTGGCTATGTGCATACCTGTGTATATCTCTATCTTTGTCCACATACACACATACACACACATATTAACGTTTCCAACTCGCGCATGTCCAGTTACACACTCACACTCCACTGCATAAAGACCGGTCTGTATAGCTAACACATACCAACACGCCAAACATTTACACTCTCTCTCACATTCACAGACCCACACCTGCTCTCAATTACACATGTTCCACGCACAATCACACAAAATCACAAATACACAATATCAAACACAAACGTACATAGACATCGACGTGAACAGACATACGCATATAACACACAGCTTCTCTCACACGCCTAAGCATGTGTACATGCATTTTATGAAACACTGTTTCCGCTTAAACCCTGAAATTCGCATCAATGTTTGGTCACAAAATGGGTTATTTTGATGACGTATGTATTGGCATTACCTGTGAACTCTCCCTTGCTCGCGTCCACACATGCTTGCTCTTACTAATTGAGGTAGAGTCTGTCACGTTGAACGTGCTGACGTCATAAAAGCCCGCACTGATTATTAACAGGCCCTCGCCGCCTGATATGTTATCTGTTCCATATTTCAATGTCAGGCCTCTGTGAAGCAGAAATCAACTCGCAGTTACTAAATTACCCAAACTAGTGGAGCAACTCTTAATGAGCCGCCCCATTAACAATTCCCCGATTGCGGCCCCTGCTCGGAACCCGAGGACACCTTGTTAGCACAGAGTGAGGTGCTCAATCAAGGGGGCGCCGATTGGAAGGCGCAGGACAGAGTTTTGAGCGGTGATTACAAGGGCACGGCAACGAGTGCCAAAGTAACAGTCTCCGGCTCCGCAGGAAGCTGAGAAAGCTTCAAGGCTGCATTTGTAAATCAGCCTCCGTGATTACAGCGGTCTCACGCGCCGAGCTCGCAAAACAATTATTTGCACCTTTCTTTCACCGCAGCGGCGCGCTCTCGAGCACATCAGCCCTCGCGAGCATTATTGACAAATTGCGGCTGTTAATTGACCACGCGCGCTTTAAAATGTCTGAAACGCATCATAGCGAGAAACCCGCGTCAGGGTTTGGTTGAAATAAGCAAGTTCAGATTTTGAAATAACCATCAGGTCTCATTCTGGTAAAAGGTACGTTTTAATTCAGGAATGCCATGTAATATTGAATACTCATCCGATATTACTCATTCCCTGCAGTTATCAACCACAGCCAATCACGTTTCAGCAATGTAAATCGTAACAAAATGTACGTAATGAGTTATTCTACCCCTAGCCCTGTTTCTTATTTTTGATCATATTCCAGTTTATTGGGGGTATTTTAAAAAAATTGGGAACTTGGGGTTATTTTAAAAAAATTGGGAACATAAAAAGTGCGTACTTTTAAATATTCTATGGTACTCGGTTTTCGGAAGCTTCCCAGTGGCTTGCTACCTCACTTGTTTTATAATAGTTCTTTCTATAGTGTCTGCTAAAATAAAATAAAAAACTAGGGGCGTGATGGGCCTAGTAACAAAAACAACAAGTCAGGTCCCGGGCCGTGCTGTGATTGGCCGACGTCACGGGGTGTCCCGGGCCGGCAGCCAATCACAGCGCGGCCCGGGAATGACGTCACGGGGGTGTCCCGGGCCGGCAGCCAATCGCAGCGCGGCCCGGGACAAAGGGGCGGGGCTTAAAAAAAGCACCAGAAACGCCCCCGAATCGCGTTTTCGTGAGAAAGCGCGATTGACAGCCTCTGTCTCCCAATGGCTAGCCTCCATTTATGGAGCTAGCCAATGAGAGGCAGAGGCGGTCCGAACCTCACTACTAAAAACAAAAGATTTCGATTGGGAGGGGCTTCGCCCCTCGCCAAAGTCGAAACCTAAAAAGACAACAATGTCAAAACCTTGCTTTGTTTTTTAACTTGCTGAAAGATTTTAAGAAAAGAAACAAATAAAACGTCCTTTTGTCAAGCTTATCAAGAAGCGTATGCCCAAATTGAGGGGCAGAATCGAGATCAGTAGGGCTATGTACCATTATTGTTTAAACAACTTATATAAAGACTGTGGATCTTCAACTATGATTACATCTACATCTTAAACCTGGTGCCATTTAAGTAATGCCTCCATTATGTTCGATTGGGGACAATCTAGAGGTATTTAGCAGTGTTCACAGGGCGTTTTTAACCATCTCCAAACCTCTTGGTATTTGGAACTTCCAATTGTCTCATTGCCGACCTCTGTGTAGATAACTTAGTGGTCTGATTCTTGGGTTTCCATCACACGTCTGTTGGGTTTTTGTGTAGAGCTATTTGGCTGGGCATGGAAGATGACGTTCACTTACTATGTCCTTTATCTACACTATAGAGCGGGGCCTCATTCTCCCGAGCGGTTGCCAGGTGAGGTGGGGTCGTCACCCACACAAAGCTGGGTGAGTATCACTATGAGGAAATGCCTCTGTGTGATGTAGCTATTATGCTTCCTGTTTTAGTAATGCGGAATATAAATTGTTCACGCATGTGTGTTGATCTGAGCGGTGTATGTGTATTCATGCGGATGTATGTAGGTGACTTTATCCTGTTTTTTCGTGTTATCTT
Source organism: Lissotriton helveticus (assembly GCF_964261635.1). Lineage (NCBI taxonomy): Eukaryota > Metazoa > Chordata > Amphibia > Caudata > Salamandridae > Lissotriton > Lissotriton helveticus. Next base: position 638,889,642 of record NC_136071.1, on the reverse strand, counting down.
TTGTCTCACGATAGGAAGAAGTCCTTTCTCCCTTCCTCCAGCGAACATTGGAGTGTAAAGTTGTTGGTAGATATGTGACTTCTCAAAAGCAAAAAAAAATTTTTTGTTCCTCATATCACAAATTATTGTAAGTTGCAGTAGCAAGTTTATATACTAGGTCCTGAAGAAAGCCGGGGTAGTTCCCCTACAGGCTGAAACATGTCGACCACCTTGCTTAGCGCCATATGGTAGTATCCACTCTCAACTACCCGGCGTGTTTTTAAACCTTTGACACATAGACTTCTATTTTGAAAATGTCTTAAGTCTTAGTAGTCAATTTTATTCACTATGATTATTTTGAGCACTGCACTTTATTAACACTATTATATTGAGGAACGATGTATATAGAGTTCCTATGCTATCCTGGCACTGAATGGTCGGGATAGGGTTTGAATACTCATCAACTCCCAAATGATGAAATTCCACCAACTCGGTGGGCTGATGGGATTTATTTAAACCTTTGTAACTCAACAGTCTCTGGTTTCATCAACATCTATATCCAATTGCTTCACAGTCGCTTGCTCAGACACACACCCCTTCCAGACTTGGTCTACCCTTTTGTTGTTATATGCCCAAATTGGGCCAATGTTTGCACCAGTTCCTCCCCCCTCTTCCCCTCCTGTTCCCTGGTCCTGACCTATCCAGCCTCGCCACCTTATTTCGCCCCACCCCCTGGCTCACACGTGACGTTGCCACTCCCCCAGTTCTCCTCCTTAGGCTTCCGGAGTCCTAGGCGTCTCCTTGACTACGCCCGATTCATTTGGACTCGCACGCGCTGAGATCTGCTACTTGAGGTTTGTTCGCACCTTCCTGTTCCCCAACGTGATTCCACGCCCTCAGTTGCTACTTGTCACTAATTTTTCCTGCCACCCCCCCTTTTTCAGATTGACTCTCCTTCGCCCGATCATTGCTCGGATCGGTTGCCAGATCATCCCCCGGTACCCCAGCATTCAACTTTGAACGACCCGGCCCATAGGTCAGCCCGGCATTTCTCCAATATTCACCACGTGCTCCCACACGCCAGTCCCGGTCACCAATCCTCCTCTTCTCTAATTACAGGCCCGGTGATTTTGCATCGACGATATCACGTTCTGTGCCCCAGGATTACTGCTGATAACTTCATTTCCGACAGGTAATCCTTCTACTCCATGCACTATTAGCCCTTGCGCTACACTCCAGCGCTGAGCTAGGCACTTTTCAGTTGGCGCTTCCCCATCCTGCACTACTCGGACAGTGCGTCTATTGTCTCCAGACCCATGACGCCGTGCCACCCCTCCCAGGACCCCTTCACACTTCCAGGCCTCATCTTGGCTCTCCTATCACGAGTTCTTCATCCCGCGTTTTGATCCCCTTCTGACAGGCTAACAGTCCCCTTCAGACAGGCTAGTAGTACGATTTCCGTGCCCTGTTCTGCCGCGCTTGGTCCCCTACCCGCCTTTACTCCACTGCTGCCCGCCAACCTGCCTGCGGCCCAATTCTGCCATTTATTTCCATACCCTATGACCAACGCGCCACCGCTCCCATCTACATCAGGTTAGTGTTGGTTACCGGTCTCTGGAATCACACCGATGCAGACCTTGTCCATGAAGCGTTTTTTTCACTACGCTGTGCCCTAGATGCGATCGACACTCGCACCCATGTCAGGCACTACCCTGACCTGACCCTACCAGAGCCTTCCTCCGTGCGCTCCACCACCTCCCCGCTACGCTAGCGCCTTCACTTTCCCTCCTTCCCTTCCTTACATCCCCTTTTTTCCCCCCATGTACAGCACCTTTTTCACTTCAACCCAGTCCTGATGAAGATCCCAAATAATGAGGATCGAAACGCCGTCGACCACTCAGCGCAATAAGAGGCGCAGCCCATAATGTGGTTTATCCTAACTACAGTCAACCTAAAATAGAACTCAAGCTTCTCAATTCATCTGGAGCCACATTGTTTCATTTACTCACTGTATATATTTAAGCACTATTCACCATGCGCCGTTTATGCTGATCACATTGTCACTTGCGTCGCCACCTTGTTCATCACATGCACATCTTGAGCACCAAGTACAATTAGGGTTGTATTATTTGTTTATCTACAGTGCTGCTACTACTGTAATTTGCCCAACCGTCCCTAGATAAATATGATTCCATGAGCACATTTGAAATAATCAATGAGTCTCCTTATTTCTTGGCTGATAATGTTTATTACATATCTAATCTAATTGTCTTTCAATAATACCAGTTGGGATACTATGTCTATTCCCATATTGAACACAGCCACTATGAAGATGCCACCTCCAAGGTTCGCTTTTAAGCGTTCCTTTAATCTCCGTGACAAGTTGGTCCATACTCGTCCTATTCAAAATACAAGAGAAACAGGAATGCCCACCGGACATTATCCATGTGGGGGTGTTCAGTTTGTGTGTTAACTGAGCCTTCAAAATGTGTGACCTTGTCTAATGGCAGAATGTGGCATTTGAACAAACTGAGTAATTGCAACACTCCCAATGTTATATACAGGCTAACATGTCCCTGTGAGCTTCATTACATAGGCCTCACAACGCGCAAGGTGAAGGTGAGGATACAGGAACACCTCAGTACTTTAAAAGCCAAGAAGTTAACAACCAAATTGGTGCAACATTTCGTCGAAAAAGAACATCACCACAAAAGCATTAAGTGGGTTGTATTGGAGAAAGATGTTGGTGACAAATATAATATGGAGTTGAGATTGGCGCAAAAAGAAGCACGTTGGATCTATCAGGAATGAGTGGACCAACGGGGACTCAACGATGTTAATGAGTGGAATAAGGTCGGCACCTAAGCTCACTCATATATGGAACCACTGTGTTGCAGTGATGCTATAGGGACATCAGTGATAGAATAATCAGGTGTATATCCTTGGTGTTACTGATGGTGGTCTGGATTTGTTATGTTGAATATATGGACTTGCCACATTAGACCCCTGTGATTTTAATGGGGTGCTGGTCATAATATTTTATTATTACCAAAGAGAGAGTAAGGGTATTTTTTAGGTACCTACTCCTTGAACCCCTAGGTTAATATGGCAAAAAACAATGACAGGAGTAGTCCCCAAGACATGAAAAATTAATAGTCCAAGAACAAATTAGAGATGAATAAGTGGTAGAAAAAAGAAATCATTTCTTTTTTAAGAAACCCCTCACTCACCGACCTAGTCGGTGACATGCTTCATCATCGGGGCCCACCCAAGTGACCGACTGCTGGTCATAATGCCATAATAGCATTGACATATGTTTTAGCAGGCATGACTACAGTGTGGGGATACAGTGCACGAAGAAACGAGTATCAGCACCATATATATATTCAAATCAGAGGGCTACAAAAGACACAACGGGCATTACACTAGAAACGCTCTATTGTTAAGAATTGTTAATACATGAAGCATTAATGAGAGTGTAATTTCATAGGAATAACATCAATGGTCAGCTTGTGAAAATGCCATATTAACGCTGTTAAATTATCTAAGCGAGACAAAAGGGGGTGGTATGCTCAGACGTGAGTCCCTTGCTCACTTTGCCACTGGATTAAAGGAAGCCGGGCTGAAGACGGCCGAAATGCCAGAAACCGGTCCTCGGAAGCTTGTTTCCGGTCCAGGGAAGGCATGGCTTGGCAGTTCGGGCAGGACTGTTCCCATGAGGCACAGGGTCAGACTGATTTGCATATGGCCATGTCTGAACTGGGTGGCAGAGTCGGCTAAAGAACGGTGATGGATTAAACTCAGATCTGTTGACTGGGTGTGAGTGTTTGATTGGTTCAGATGCTCCGTCCATCACCACCCCCTTTTGTACTGTTAAATTATCTAAGGCATGATCACATCGTGGCGATATAGTGCATGAAGCCATGAAAAGTGGTACACAGTCTAAATATTGAGGTTTTTTTATCGACCTACAGAAATATCGAGTCTGAAATATCGAAGGTAAAAAATATCGAGGTCAAGAATATCGTTGGACAGAATATCGACCCTAAGGTAAGTAATATCGAATTTATTTATATCGATGTAAGTAATATCGAAGTCAGTAATATTGATATCAAATATATCGATGTTACTAATTTCGATGTTACTAATATCGATATTTGTATTACTATTATGTATTTTATTATGTATTTAATATGCATGTGTTATATGTTTTTTGTTAAGAATTTTACTTGTTTTAAATTACATGTGTACCATTTTTATATATTAATAATGATATTTTAAAGTTAATTTAATGTTTTAGTACTGGAGCGAGTTTTATTTATTTATTTATTTATTATTTATTTAGTCACTTGTAAAGCGCAAACAGCTACCCCCAACGGGGGTGTCCCGGCGCTGACAATGTTTGAAGTCCTAGAGGGTCCATCAGAGAGTTCCATCAGGCTAGATCTGAGAGAAGAACCAGGTTTTGAGTTTACGGCAGAACACAGCCTCAGATGAAAGGAATCGGAGTTCTTCTGGAAGTGAGTTCCACAGTCTGGAAGTGGCCACGGCAAAAGCCCTACCACCTGTGCGAGTCAGACGGATGCGTGGGCAAAACATAAGGCAAAGGTGGTTGGATCTAAGATCCCTTGTTGCATGTGACCGCCTGATTCTATGCCTTAAGAATGCCGGGCCACGACCGTTGAGAGCTCTGAAGGCAAAGATCAGGGCCTTAAACTGAATGCGATATCTCACAGGTAGCCAATGAAGTTTGGCCAGGTGAGGTGAAATCGAGTGGCGAAAAGGAATGTTACAGATCAACCGGGCCACCGAATTCTGCACAATTTGCAGACGGTTAATGAGATATGCAGGGGCGCCGACATACAGACTATTTGAGTAATCCAGATGGGATGTGATTAGTGTATGTACTACTGTTCTGCGGGACTCAAAAGGCAAGAAAGGAATAATTTTTTTAATCATTCGGAGTTTTCAGAAGCAAGATGATGAAACCTTATTAATTTGAGTCTTGCAGGACAGAGCTGTGTCAAAATGAAAGCCCAGATTGCGGGCAGCTTGAACAGGCACAGGAGGGGGATTAAGTTGAGATGGCCACCAGATATTGGAGGGAATAGCAGATTTTTGACTAAAAAATAGCACCTCCGTCTTGTCAGTATTTAATTTTAAGTTGTTGGTGGACATCCATGAGGCGATGTTGACCAGACAGTGGCGAAAGCGGGCCAGGGAGCTGTCAGAGTGATCCTTAAAAGAAAACACAAGCTGAGTGTCATCAGCATAAAAGATCACTCTGCCGCCCCATGATTCAGCCAGCTCTGCCAGTGGCCTCAGGTACACATTAAATAAAAGAGGACTGAGGGCAGATCCCTGCGGTACTCCCCATCTCAGTGGTTTCTTAGTGGAGACAAAGGGTCCGAGAGAAACCTGTTGAAACCTGTCTGGCAGGAAAGATTTCACCCAAGCCAGGGGAATTCCTCCGAAGCCCACCTCCTGCAGGCGAATCAGTAAAGTGTCATGTGAGATAGTGTAAAATGCTGCGGATAGGTCGAGGAGGACCAACATGGCCTCCTCACCCCTATTCACACACTCACGGATAGATTCAGACACTTCCAGCAAAGCTGATTCTGTACTAAAATCAGGCGTAAATCCTGACTGTGTGTCATGCAGGAGGTGGTTAGTTTCTAAATATTCAGACAGCTGCTCTTGTACCGCTTTCTCTAACACTTTTGCCGGCTTGGGGAGAAGTGAGATGGGGCGGTAATTGTTAAAGCATAGTGGGTCAGCGCCTGTTTTTTTCAAAATAGGTATCAGCAGTGCCTGTTTCCACAAAGAGGGGAAAAGGCCTGACTGCAAAGAAGAATTCCAAATTTCTATCAAGGGCTTAATCAATAATGGGGCTAAGTCACTCAAGACATGAGCTGGAGCAGGATCCAGTGGAGAGCCAGATTTACACTTCAGAAACAGAGTCAGAGCATGATCTTCCGTCAGTGGCTTGAATAAGGTAAACACTTCCGCACAGCTGGTGACATAGGCTGGTGGTGCTGCGGTGGGGATATAGCTGTGGGTTTATAGGGGAATAGGGTGGGAAGTAATTTAAATATATTAAATTAATTATAATTTTTTAGGATTTACAAATTAATTTTAATTAATTTTTGCATTTAAGTTTTGTAGCGGGTAGTGGGTTTATAGGGAAAATGGGTGGGAAGTATTTTAATTGTAATTAAATAATGATTTATTTTAATTTATTGGTATTGATAATAAATTCATTTTTTATTAATTATTAATTGGCAATTAATTATTTAAATTGTTAATTTATTTTTTAAATTGGTAATTAATGTTTGTAATTGGTAATTCATTTTTGTAATTGATAATTAATTTTTTTTATTGGTAATTAATATTTGTAATTGGTAATTCATTTTTTAATTGATGATTAATGTATGTAATTGGTAAATACATTTTTAATTGGTAATTAATGATTGTAATTGGTAATTATTTTTTTAATTTGTAATTAATGTTTGTAATTGGTAATTAATTTTTTTAATTGGTAATTAATTTTTTTAATTGATCATTAATGTTTGTAATTGGTAAATAATGTTTGTAATTGGTTATTCATTTTTTTAATTGGTAAGTAATTTATTTTAATTGGAAACTATTTTTCAATAATTGGTAATTAATGATTTATAAAAAGTATTTATTGGTATAACATTTTTTTATTGTTTAAAGTTTTTTAATTGCTGATCATTATTTAATAATAAATATGTTTTGTTTTGAAAAATATTTCATTGTTCAATATTTATTATTTGGTAACTAATATTGATTAATTAATATGTATTGGTATTTATTGTTAATTTATTGTTAATAAATTATTCAATTGTAATTATGTTTTTAATAATTATTAATGGATATTTGTAAATGATGTTGGTTTCAAATTTAAATTATTTATTATTTTAAATACAAACATTATTTATATGTATGTTATATTTAATTTCTATGCTATCCAACACTTTCCCTACTGTTGCACTCTCTGGAGTGGGAATAGTAATTTTTACCCCTATGCTATTCAACGTTTTCCCTACTGTTTTACTCTCTGGAATTGGAATAGTAATTATTACCCACCCGCTATCCAACGCTTTCCCTACTGTTACACTCACTGGAGTGGGAATAGTAATTTTTACCCCTATGCTATCCAACGCTTTCCCTACTGTTGCACTCTCTGGAGTGGGAATAGTAATTTTTACCTTCCTGCTATCCAACGCTTTCCCTACTGTTGCACTCTTTGGAGTGGGAATAGTAATTTTTACCCCTACGCTATCCAACGCTTTCTCTACTGTTGCACTCACTGGAGTGGGAATAGTAATTTTTACCCACCCGCTATCCAACGCTTTCCCTACTGTTGCACTCTCTGGAGTGGGAATAGTATTTTTTACCCCTACGCTATCCAACGCTTTCCCTACTGTTGCACTCTCTGGAGTGGGAATAGTAATTTTTATCTTCCCGCTATCCAACGCTTTCCCTACTGTTGCACTCTTTAGAGTGGGAATAGTAATTTTTACCCCTAGGCTATCCAACTCTTTCCCTACTGTTGCACTCACTGGAGTGGGAATAGTAATTGTTACTCACCTGCTATCCAACGCTTTCTCTACTGTTGCACTCTCTGGAGCTGGAATAGTCATTTTTACCCCTACGCTATCAAACGCATTCCCTACTGTTCCACTCACTGGAGTGGGAATAGTCATTTTTACCCCTACGCTATCCAATGCTTTCCCTACTGTTGCACTCTCTGGAGTGGGAATAGTAATTTTTACCTTCCCGCTATCCAACGCTTTCCCTACTGTTGCACTCACTGGAGTGGGAATAGTAATTGTTACTCACCTGCTATCCAACGCTTTCTCTACTGTTGCACTCTCTGGAGCTGGAATAGTAATTTTTACCCCTACGCTATCAAACGCTCTCCCTACTGTTCCACTCACTGGAGTGGGAATAGTAATTTTTACCCATCCGCTATCCAACGCTTTCCCTACTGTTGCACTCACTGGATTGGGAATAGTAATTTTTACCCCTACGCTATCCAACGCTTTCCCTACTGTTTCACACTCTGGAGTTGGAATAGTAATTTTTACTCGCCCGCTATCCAACGCTTTCCCTACTGTTGCATTTTTTGGAGTGGCAATAGTAATTTTACTTTCTACGCTATCCAATATTTTAATTACTGTAGTTTTTTTTGGACATTAAATAGTAGTTTTATTTATTTTTTATGTAAAATTTTCTGTATTATTTTAGATAATGTAGTATTTAATTAATTCTGAATATTTTGAAGGTATATTAAATGTTTTTAATTTATTAAATAATTATATACTTTTTATTTATGTTATTATTTTATGTGTGCAGATGTATTTGTAATTTATAGTATTTATAAATAATTTATAAGTAATTAACATTATTATTGAAAGTTCGTTTTAAGTAAGTATATATTATATATGTTATGTATATGTTTAATTGATGTTTTATTATTATATATGTATCATTTATTAATTTTAAACATTATTGAATATTTTTGACTATGTTTATTTTATTTATTAGAATTATTTACTTTATTTTACACATTTATTTTTAACTGGAAAAAAACGATATTTTTAACTACGATATTTATAACATCGATATTTTAGTTTCGATATTTTTGTACTTACCTTGTTGTAGATAGGATGTCGATATACTTACCTTCGATATTCCAGCGTCGATGTTTCGGTAGGTCGATATTCTTAGAGTCGATATTCTGTCAGTGATTCATGAAAAGTAGCACTACATCTACATCTATATAGGGACAAATACACTGTCATTAAGGGGGCACCAAGATGGCGCCCACGTTAGTATGCCGGGACCGGCATAGACACACCGGATATTGCGTACCTAGCATCTCCGAACATAGGGGCGGGAAGTGAAGGGCAGCGTCATCGCTGCCTTTTTAACTGACGCCAGCCCGATATACGAGCGAGAGTATGATGAAACACTTCGGGCCTCATTAGGATGACGGGCGGACTTTGCCCGCCTGTCATCCCATCGTAAATCGGGACCGGCCGCCATAAGGGCGGGGGTCCCGGGGGTGCTATTAGGATGTGCCCGCCACAGTGGCGGGCACATCCTGTATTTTCAGCATTGTGGCGGGCAGTGCTCTCTGCACCGCCCGCCACAATGCTGAAAATGCACTTTCACATCATAATATGGCTGGCGGTGTCTGTTAGACACCGCCACCATATTATTCCTTTTCTGCCCCGGCTGCAAGGCGACCGGGGCGGAAAAGCGGCAGACGGTCTTTCCGTCCGCCGAGGTACCCCCCGTCATCCTAATATGGCGGGGGGGAAATCTGGTTATGATATCGGGCGGATTGCTTCCGCCAGGCTGGCGGTGGCTACCGCCAGCCTGGCGGAGGCAATCCGCCCGATATCATAATGGACCCCTAAGTATCCAAACTCACCCGGTAAGGAGAAGCGGGAGGGGGTTCTGTAGTTGGACACATTCTTTGAGAGGCTTGCAGACGGCATACTAGAGGCACAGTTCCCGCTGTCTTTTTATATGTAAACAGTCCGCAATACAAGCATGCGGACAAGTAAGAACATTGGTACCTTAGTTAATAAAGGGTAGAAATGGTAGAAACCGCCATGTAACCATGTGAACATGGCAGTTGTGATGAAACACCATCCATTGCTTCCCCGCATTTATGACAATACTGTGAACGGGGGTGTACCGAATGGTCATGATGTTAGGATCAGTTAACATCTAGCAGGATTATGGGCTGATTTTAGTAACAAGAGTATTATCTCCACAGACTAACCAAAGGTAGAAAGGGACAAAGAACGCGACAGAGATCACTGAAAGAGGGTCAGTGGTATGCCCAAGAAGGGCACCATAGCGGTAATTATACAGTGGCTTATTGTGTGAACCATGGTATGTGAAAGGGATTCACCATCCCGGGCTGTACTATGTGTTGTCTGTGTTGTTTTTAAAGATGTGTTCTCCAGGTACTCATTGGCTGATGAAATTAAAGCAGAGGGGTGAGAACTGACCCTTGCCCTGAAGAAATTGCCAGAAACAATCTAAGGCAATGAAATATGTTGGCCCTCTATATAGCTAGAAGGCAACTGAGTGTTGTTTAAGTGAGCAAACCCACGGCACAGAATAAAGGGTGATAGCTAGTGTTGGTTTAACTCGTTTTTAACATAATAAGGTGGTCCTATTGGTAGCAAGTTCCACTTTATTTTGGGTTAGGAATTTAAGCAATAGGGAGACACGTCCTAGTGCTTACTTTACCAGTTGACAATAACTCATTGATTGGGTTATTATTTGCTCACTACACCTGCGCACTTTGTTTACATATTTTATGTTTATACACTTGTTTGTTTGCTATGGAAGTGTTAATGATGAGAACCAGAGCCCACTGGTGAGAACCTACCAGTGGACTCCCCTGGGGTTACTTCCGTGAGGCACTCCATACCTATGTTCACTTTTTTATGTTTTCTATGCTTGTTGATTTTTTCACAGCATTGTAGAAGGATTAGTGCTGTACTACACGCCAGGATGAGTACATGTGGGGAACACAACGTATAAAGGAACAGGGACCCATGGTGGCATATTGGGATACAAACAATTGCCTGTGTAGTACGTAAAGGTTTGATGACTACAGATATACGTGAGGTCGAAAGTAACCTGTTCGGCATAGAGTTGTCAGGTCATTTATATTGTGTAGTATTGAGTGGGGGGTTTGACTTGACCCGGATTTAACCCCTCAAGCTCCGTGATGAATAGAATACATACACAGGCCCAGGAAAACCTAGAAGAGGCAAAGAGTGGGTATAAAGATAACAAAGATCAACGTCGGAGGCCATCTTCTGATTATGCGTCTGGAGATAAAGTATGGTTGTCCACAAGAAACATCAATATAAAAGGAACAAGAAAGTTCAAACCACACTTTAGTGGTCCTTTTGTTATCTCCAAAGTGCTGAACCCTGTTGCCATGTAATTAAACGTACCTGTCTCTTTGAAGATCCATCTGTTTTTTCACGTTTTTCCACTGAAGCCTCTAGTTACTTGAACTTTGATCCCTATACAGCCTCCCCCGTATTGGTCGAAGATGAAACTGAATATGAAGTAGACTATATTGTGTACTCCCATAGAGTCGACGCAGATTGCAGTATCTGATACATTGGAAAGGGTATGGGCCTGAGGAACAGACTTGGGAACCCGCTAGTCATGCCCCCAGGCTTTTGCGGGTGTTATCCAGCTAAACCTAAACCAGTTGGGGGGGTTTAGGGGGAAGGAACTGTCATGAGTGCCCCGGTCGCCGGTGGACGGCAGTGGGCGGGTCGGTGCCTAGTGCAGATAATGGGGGCGGCCTGTGATTAGAGCGCGCTTCGCATTCCATCACAGATTCCCACGAGCCTTGCTGCACTCCTGTTTCTGCTGCACGTACCTGTTTTCCTCTTGTTAGATGCCGTTCGGTCATGGAGACGCCTCCAGCATGTTCTTGCTGCGACGGGAGGAGTCTTCTCTTCTGGGTCGCATTCTCCTTTCCAGGGCATCAGCTGGTGTTGCTGTTTCCCTCGCCGGCTGTTCCTTGCACATTTCCAATTCTCCTGATCAGCGCTCTCAGAACTCCTTTCAATTCTCCAGACCTGTATGGAGAAAAAGGAGGCGAAGGGTGTATTTAAAGCATCCTCGCCTCCTAACTCAAAGTAGGATCGAAGAATCGTAATTCTATAAATTAATTTACTTAGCTGATGTCTTGCTTGCCACACAGTGGGGTTTGGAGCTTTGTCTTTAGAATTATCAGCATCTTCTCTCATCTTCTCTTATGTTGGAAAATAAGAGAGTAGTAATAGGATATTTTCCTGAATCCTAAGGATAGCCTATTCTAATTTGGACCCTGCACCTTTTTGTGCAGCGTTTCTCTTAATTTTATCCTGTCTAGGAAAATATGTTTTTTTGTTTTTTACTAGTAGAATCAGGCTAGATGTATTTTGGGGGATTTTGTGGATTAAATGGTGGCTTTGTTAAGGTTAGTGTTGTTCGCGCTTTTCATAAATTGAATACCAGGTACTGCACAACAGTTCTAAGTTAATTCCTGCACATCTATACCTGAAAATGAATTGGAAGAGGGATGTTCATCAGGTATATCATTTCTAATACATGCCTCACTATTATTAATACGACTTAACTCTGTATGTATGCATATACTTACCGTATGTTAATTTCACATATGATGTATCTGTAGTCAACCCCAAAGGAATATCGTGCCATCATGTTCAACTCCTTCTCCCTTTCCTTGTTTTAGTTTTCCCTCTTCCCCAGTTTCACCTCTTTGACTTTGACTGTGTTGGGCTGATTTGGTGAGTGAGGGAAGTTTGGCTCCGGCATCTGTTCATCCCCCTCGCCTCTGCAGAAAAAACAGTGAGCTCCACACTGCAAACCAACAGTCCGGTTACCAGTCCCGCTGTTAACTTTGCGTACTGTAATGAGTCCATAGGCAGCTTGGTGGCCAAGGGCGCGGATTCCACTTGGCAGAGCCTTAGAAACATATAGCTGAACTGGCTACAACAGCTGCAAACCAGCAGTCAGGTCAGCAGTCGCCCTCCTCCCCCCCAGGTGGCCATATCCTCTTATAATTTTTCAACAGTTGCATCAACTGTGGTCCTTCAGATGGTGTTTTCTCTCCAAAGGAGCCTCTTTATGAGGATGTGCAACGTTCTCAAACCAGAGGCTACTTAAAGGCAGCAGTCCATTCCCAGCACGCCAAACGCAGCAAACAGACGTGGACTGCATAATTAGTCCACCTGCTGCTCAATGGACCCAGGCCCTAGCAGTAAATACATTACTCTCTTCCACAAAGCCATTTAATTTGACAGTTCAGGAAACATTGCTCCCTTATCCAGTGATATGGAACCAAATGATCAGTCTCTTCTGGAACTGTCCATTTTCCTTACAGTCCATTCGGAGCCCTGGTCTGCAAGATAAACCTGTCCCCAATACGATTACACCTTCCCCCAGCACAATCTGGTCAAAACTCTTGCAAACATTATAATCCACTGTCTCTGCCTTAAATTATCATTCAAGCAAACTGGATGTAGAAGTTGACCTTTTGAAGTCACTGGCTGTTTTTACGGCAAGGATAGACAATAAAATTGACAACCTAAACAAACTAATCCATAGAGCACAATTAAACACAAGTCTTGCGCAGTATGTTTGCTGCTGTTCTCCCATCATAGACAGACTGCATTTGTTTCCTTAATGCTGTCCTGACTGAAATCAAGGGACTCCCCGGTGGCTCTGGCCAATGCCAAAAACCCACATTTGCAACTTCACAACAAATACCTGTGGCCCACAACAGCAAAACATCTGACGTGTATTCTAGTTCTGGTCCAGAACCTGAGGTTCTCCAGTCGGCGTCCAGCCCCTCGGTAACCAGCAAAACTGTTGCCACTCAGACCCACACCATCTCTGACTGACCCCCTGGAAAAACTGCCTCAGGTGACCTGCAGTCAACATGCCCTTCCAGTAATATAAGCATTCAGTCTATGACTTTGAGTCCCATGCTGTCAGAGGCTGAATCCTCACCATTTCTAAAAGGAGACCTACTTCAGCGATCAAGTCAATCCTTTTTTTTCCTCTTTTTATTGGCATTTTGTCATAACAACAATATACAAAGGACTGAAATAAAGATAGAAAACAATCAGTGCAGTGCATTCCTTCATAACAGCGAGTACAAGTCATTACAAATTGTTATCTACAAAGGCAGTTTGTATACCATGTGTATTCCAGCTCGGATTTGCAAGTCCTGACCCCAAACACTTTCCATGTATTTAATGCATACCTCCTAACCAAACACCGCACGACCCACTCTATAGAGCCAACTGTGTAACAATTTGTGGGTCCACGCACTCCCCGCCCTCCGGCATGTCTACGTTTCGGTGTACTCGATGCATGATTCACAACATTGAATTTAGATCATCCGCGGCCTTCGTGCCCAGCCAAGCCACAAAGGGCTCCCAAGTGTCTGTCGGTCTGGATCTTGGCAGTAACAGCTCCCAATAGTTACCCAGTTGTGTTTTGCAGTATGTCACACTCCCCACCCACTCTTTGACTGTAGGGGTGTCACTGCGCCCCAGTGTATGGATATTTGTCTTTTTACCATGAGTAATAGCATTTCTGGCAGTTTACGCGCTTTTGGCGGTATGGTAGTTCTAATTCCAAATAAGGCGGCCTGGGGTGTACATGGCACTTCCCATCCTGTAATATTTGTTATGTGATGTATTATTAATTTCCAATAGTTTGCTATGGGTCTACAGTGCCAGGCCATATGTAGAAAGGTTGCCGGCGTGGTCCCACATCTTCAGCAACTGTCATCTGTGGGCAATCCCATTCTGTGTATTTGTGGGGGTGTTCGGTAAAGGCGATGTAAGTATTTAAAATGTAGCAGTCTTGACGGTAATTTGGTGACAGTTTCTCAAGTAATTTGCAGCTCTGATCCCACTGTTCATCTGTGAGTACCTCCCCTAGGTCTTCGTCCCACGCTTTTCGGGCTACCGGGATTGCCACTGGAGCCAAGCGCTGGGTCGTGTGGTAGATCCGCGATATTAATTTCTTACCAGAGTCATTGGTTAATATGTTTTCAAGTGCGTGTACTATTTGCGGGGTTGGGATGGGAAGTAAATTTGTCTTTACAAAATGTCTGTAGTTGATAACAGAGCAACATGTCCAATGCCGTCGGGAGTAAGGGGTCGTACATCTTGTCTATTGTGAGGAAGACCTTCGCATGATATAGATCTCCTGCCTTTGTCAGACCATGCAAGATGGCCCTTTCACGCGCCTTTGCATCTGTGAGTGGGGGGATCATTGGGTTGTTTAAAATAGGCATAGAAGGAGCATATAATAGATCAGCGTGTGTTCTTTTACGAATACCTTCCCACGCCCAACATAGTATTTGTACGGTATCTCTTTCATCTCATGGCCGGCGGTATGGCTGGTATAGTGCAGTGGCTAAGGGGAGGGGGGCAACTTTATCAATCTCGAAAGTGACATGTGGTTGGAATGACGTTGGGTGCATCCAAAAATGCAAAAACTGAGCCTGGGCACTGTAAGCAAACAACGCGAATTCAGGGACCGCCTGTTAGACCTGTCAGCCCTTTCGGTGGTCCCTCCTTATTTTTCTCCTCTTTTTGCCTTCTATTTTTGTGACCACCGTAAGTTTTGGGTTTTGACCATAGGTCTCTGGGCACCTCATTATTACCAATTAACAATGTGGCGCAGGTGCTCCTCTAAAATGGAGGGAGTGTAGGTGAAATACAAAATGGTGGCCTGTCCAGATCACCTCATAGCCTGGGGCCATAGGGTTGCACTGAGGGGTTCCAGAACCTTTTGGTCCACTCTGGACTCTCCTGGCCCAGGCTATAAAAGGTGGAATGTTGGGTGGCCATTTTGTGGGGGCATTGTGTGAGGAGTAAGGTCAGTCAGGAGCTGAGGCTTTGGGAAGGAGAGGCTGGTGCATTGAGGAGGGAAGGAGTAGTTTCTGTCCTGTAACTCCAGTTCTGTAGTAGGGGTATCTCTGTTATAGTCATAATCTAGTGAATAGTCCCGCCCATGTGCGTGGACCCCGGAGCAATCAAAAATAATCTCTTACAGTGTCAAAAAATGCAGAAAATGCATAGACACTTAAGAGAGAATTTAAAGACAGATAATGCAGCCAAAAAGGCTACACTGTCCAGTACTTCAACTAGAAATTCCACCATAAAATCCACAAAACAGCAAAGCCTGTACAGATTTCCCTTGCTTAACAGCAAAATCCCTCAGGAATGATAGAGAGAAGAACCTGGACAGACAAGCCCCATAGGCTGCCATTATGTGGCTTAATTAGGATACTGTGCCTTTAAGGAACCCTCCAGAACCTTCTCTCAGTATCCCAGAATGCATAGCAGGTCCAACTTAGCCTCAGTTCTTTTTGAAGGCGCAGAAAACGCCAGACCCGTAGCATTATGATCATGAACAACACTCCACCGGGGAGGCGGGAGGGCGCTTATGACTATAACAGAGATACCCCTACTACAGAACTGGAGTTACAGGACAGAAACTACTCCTTCTGTAGTAGGGGATCTCTGTGTATAGTCATAATCTAGTGAATAGAATGGCAAGCCCATCCCCACACCAAG
This sequence comes from Lissotriton helveticus, assembly GCF_964261635.1. NCBI lineage: Eukaryota > Metazoa > Chordata > Amphibia > Caudata > Salamandridae > Lissotriton > Lissotriton helveticus. The sequence goes on along the minus strand of NC_136071.1, from coordinate 638,873,476 downwards.
CGGCGGTGGAGAATAAAATAACGCCACTACTGTGCGAACAGATTCCGCAGCGAAGCCTGCCCAACCTGAGCGTCTGCCCTGGCATCAGTGTCCAGGCAGTAATGCTTAGCAAAGGTATGGACCGACTTCCAAGTGGCCGCCTTGCAGATCTCTGCAATGGGAACATTACGGAGCATAGCTGTCGTAGCAGCCTTGCCCCTGGTGGAATGAGCCTTTGGTTTGCCCCCTAAGGTCTTATTAGCTTTGCAGTAACACAACTGAATGCAGGACACAATCCACCTAGAGATGGACTGTTTAGAGGTAGCAAGACCCGTCCTGACTGAGCCATAATTGATGAACAATTGGTCTGACCTACGAATATCTTTAGTCTTATCAAGATAAAACTTCTGCACCCTCCGCACATCCAGGGAATGTAAAGACCTTTCCGCCGGAGATGAAGGATTCTGAAAGAACGTAGGCAAAGTGATAGTCTGATTGATATGAAAATCAGAAACAACCTTGGGAAGAAACTTAGGGTGAGTACGCATAACAACTTTAGCATTATGAAATACAGTATAAGGTTCTTGGCAACACAATGCCTGAATCTCACTCACCCTGCGGGCCGATGTAATGGCCACGAGGAACGCCGCCTTCCAGGACAGGTGCTGCAACGAAGCCTTATGAATGGGTTCAAAAGGCTCCTTCATCAATCTGGACAGCACCACATTCAAGTCCCATGAAGGCGAAGGAAGCCTGACAGGAGGGAACACTTTCTTCAAGCTTTCCAAAAAATCTTTGATCACAGGGATCTGGAAAAAGGAAGTCTGTGAAGGGCCTTTCCTGTAGGCAGTCAAAGCAGCCAGATGAACCTTAATGGAATGGACATTAAGGCCCGACTGCGCCAGATGAAGCAGATATGGAAGGATGACATCTTCCTTGCATGACGTAGGGTCATAGTTCTTAGACTTGCACCAGACGCAAAACCTCTTCCACTTGCAAGCATAGGAAGTCCTAGTGGAAGGTCGCTTAGCCTCCTTCAGTATGTCCATACAATCCTCTGGGAGATTCAGATGGCCATATTGCACTATTTCAGGAGCCATGCCGCCAAACTCAAAGACGAGAGGTTGGGGTGCACCATCCGCCCCCCGAACTTCGTGAGAAGGTCCGGCCTGCACGGCAGCTTCATGTGAGGAAGGAGAGATCGGTGAAGCAGGTCCGTGAACCACCACTGTCTGGGCCATTCCGGGGCAATCAGAATCATTCTCGCCCTGGATTGAGACAGCTTGATGAGAACCGCCGGAATCAGGGGAATTGGTGGAAAAGCGTACAGAAAGCTGTTCGACCAGTTGATCCATAACGCGTTCCCCAGCGTCCCCGGCTGGTAGTACCTGGAGGCGAAGCCTCGGCATTTGCTGTTTTCGGCGGTGGCAAACAGATCTACGTCTGGAGTTCCCCACCTTGCGAAGACTTCTCCTAGTACTTCGTCGTTTATGATCCATTCGTGGTTTTCCTGCACGATTCTGCTCAGTTCGTCTGCCTGAACATTCTGCACACCTGGCAGATGGGTGGCCGTCATCGACAGTCCTCGAGCCAGAAGCCAGTGCCAGATCGCCTGCGCCTCCTGCGACAGAGTGCGCGATCTCGAGCCCCCCTGCTTGTTGAGGTAATACATCGTTGTCGTGTTGTCCGTCTGAACAAGCAGAGAGTTGGTCTGAAAGGACGGATGAAAGGCCTTCAGTGCCAAGTGAACAGCTCTCAGTTCCAGGAAATTGATGTGGTACGTGGACTCCGTCGGGGACCACGTCCCTTGAATTTGCAGGTCTCCGGAATGCGCCCCCCAACCTTGGAGAGACGCATCCGTCACGATGGTCTGTGTGGGAATGTCCTTGTGGAAGGGAACGCCTCTGAGGAGATTCTCCTTCGAGCACCACCACTTTAGAGACTGAAGAGCATGTAGAGACAGTCGTATCCTGTCGTCCCAAGAACCTCTCCTCTGGTCCCACTGATCCTCCAAGCACTCCTGCAGAGGTCTCATCTGTAGCCGTGCGTGAGGAGTGAGAAAGATGCAAGAGGCCATCGATCCCAGTAGAGAAGACACCGTCCTCACAGTCGTAGACGGAGTTTTCATGAGAGCCTGAGCCTTCCGAACGAGTGATAAACGTCGCTCTTCCGAAGGAGACACGCTTGCTGACAGCGTATTGATGGAGGCCCCCAAGTACTGGATGCACTGTACCGGAATCGGGACCGACTTGGACATGTTGATGTGCAACCCCAGCTTGTTCAAGAGAACGCACGTCTTCTGGAAGTGTGCTTGAGCTTCCGAGAAGGAGGAGGCTTTGATCAACCAATCGTCCAGGTACGGGTAGACAAACACCTTGTTCTTCCTCAGGTGTGCCGCTACCACTGCCATACATTTTGAGAATGTCCTGGGTGCAGACTTCAGTCCGAAGGGTAGCACCATGTATTGATAGTGATTGGTGCCGACTTGAAAGCGCAGAAATTTCCTGTGTTTGCATGCAATGGGCACGTGGAAGTATGCGTCCTGTAGATCCATGGCACACATCCAGTCTCCTCGTTGCAGCTGAGGGTAGATCTGATGCAACGACAGCATGCGAAACTTTTCTCTGCGAATCCACTTGTTTGCCTGCCGCAAATCCAGAATGGGCCTGAACTCGTTTCTGTCCTTCTTGCGGACAAGAAAGAACCGAGAGTACAGACCTCTTCCTCTTTGAGACAGAGGTACGTCTTCGATCGCCCTTTTCCTTAGCAGAACGTCCGCCTCCGCCTGAAGCTCGCGCAGTTGATACTGCGAGCTGACGGGAGGAATCGATGGAGGAGGGCTGGTGAAACGTAGACTGTATCCATTGCAAACAATATTCAGCACCCACTTGTCCTGAGTAATTTTTCTCCACTCTGCCAGAAAAAATTGAACGCTTCCCCCCACCGGAGCGGGTAACGGACGAGGGGGAAGTAACATCTCAGGGACGGGACCCGGCCGGGCCCTTGGTCGCGGTAGAGGACTGTTGACGACCTCTACCACCCTGTCGCTTCTGGAAGGGCCGCCTGTACTGCTGCTGCTGCTGCTGCTGTTGATGTTGTCCAGCAGACTGCCCCCTTCCACGACCCTGCGACCCAAACCGACGTTGGTACTGTCGGAAGGGTTTCTTTTCCTTGGGCTTCTCCAAGCCCACTGCCGTCAGGGTCTCCGCCTCGGCCTTCATCCTGGCCATCTCATCATCCGCGTGTTTCCCGAAGAGGGTATCTCCGGAAAACGGGAGATTCGCCACGCGTTGCTGTGCTTCCGGTTTCAATGACGTCAACCTGAGCCAAGCGTGGCGTCTCTGGTGAATCCCGTGGCAATATCCGTGCGCGGACAGTAATGATATGTCCGCTGCGGCGCCGATGGCCTGATTAGAGACCAGCATCCCCTCCTGGACGATCTCCACAAAGTCCTCCTTGCGGTCTCGAGGGACAAGGTCTGCGAACTGCTCCATCGAGTCCCACAGGGACCGGTCGTAACGTCCCAGCAAAGCCGAGTCACTGGCGGCCTTCATTGACGAGGCGGATGTCCCACACGCCTTACGACCAGCAGAATCGATCCAGCGGCTCTCCTTGTCCGGAGGCACCGTGGACGCAGGGGAGGTGGCATGAAGCTTTCGTGCAGCAGTCACGATGACCGAATCCGGTACCGGGTCCTTCCTCAAGAAGGCTGGGTCTGAGTCCGGAGCCCTGTACTTTTTTAGGATCCTGGAAGGTGCAGACTTCACCGTTGCCGGCGTCAGGAATAGCTGTTCGGCGGGCTCAAGGAGCCCCGGCACCAGAGGTAACAGGGGGCGAGACAAGTGCCTTTTGTGTAATGTCTCAAATATCACCGAGGTAGAAGCCGTAGGTGCTTCAACCTTGATGCCCAACTTCGCCGCTCCACGCAGGAGAACCTCCTGAAATGTGCTTATATCGTCTATCGGAGACACCCTAGTCTCCGGCGAATCGGACAGCGTGGGCGAGTAGGAACGGGTCCCAGAGGGAGAACGTGACCTGGACCGACGTCTCTTGTGGTGACGCCTGGATCGTGAGGAAGATCCATGCCCACTCCTCGATCTGTCCCGTCTCCCCGAGCGAGACCTCGACCTCTTGGGCCTCGGACGCTCCTTCGGCCTCCCAGGGTCAGGAGTCCTAGGCTTCTTAGGAGTCTTCTTCGGAGGCGTCGGAAACTTAGGCATCGACACCGCCCTCGGCGGGACCGGGGGTGGAGGAGTAACCGGACGCGGGGTCTGCGGAGCCGGCTTCGGAGGTGGGGTCGGGGCCTTCGGAGGCGGACCCTTCGGCACAGCAGGCCGCGAAGGAGGTGTAGAAGGCTTCATCGGAGTATCCACCCCGGAATGCGCCGTTCCCGGCGAGCCACCATCTCTTCCGGAGCGTGGGGAGCCCCCCACAGTCCTGGGCCTGTCCTTAGGACCTCCAGACGCTGAAGACCGGTGCCCAGACGACGACCGATGTCCCCTCGACGTCGAACGGTCCTTCGGCGTCGACCGAATCACACTTCTCGACGTCGAACCGTGTCTCCGTCTCGACGTCGACCCCGACCATATCGACGAGCCACGAAACCTCGACGACGGGCGATGGTGCCTCGACGGCGACCTCGACCTCTTCGCCGGCCTCGACGTCGACTTCTTGGATCGCTTCGACGTCGACCCTTTGGACCTTCTCGACGTCGACCTCTCTGACCTTCTCGACGTCGATCTCCTTGACCGTCTCGACGTCGGACTTTTGGAATGCTTCGACGTCGACCTCTTCGGCGCCGGAGACGCCTTCCGTCTCGACGGCGACCTCGACGACGAGGATCCCCTCGACGACGATGTCCTCGACGGCGAACGGCGGTGTCGCCTCGACGGCGAGCGCCGACGCCGGGCCCTCCGATGTCGACCACTCGACGCCGACAGCGACGACGAGGATATCGACACCGGCTTCGACGGCGGCCGGAACACGTTCCTCGACGTCGACGGGCGACGTTTTCTCGACCCAGAGCCCTGGGGAGACCTGGAACTGGCCGTCGACCGTCCCCTCGACGTCGTGGTCATCGCAACTGACCCAGACGGAGATCTTGGGCGAGGGCTGGTCTTCCTGCCCCTGGGGAGCCCCCCAGAGGCCTCAGCATGGGTAGAAGGAGCCCCTCCTGACCCACCTCGTGCCTTCAACCTTCTCTCTTCAAGTCCCTGAAGCCTGATCTTCTTCCTCTCCTTCAGGGTCCTTCCAGAGAAGCTTCTGCAGATCACACAATCCTCAGGAATGTGGGAAGAGGGAAGGCAGAGAATACAGACCTCATGGGAGTCTGACTTGGCCTTCTTCCTTGAGCACTCAGGGCATTTGTCGAATAATGCAGGCATTATGGACAAAAAAGAGTGCAGAAACACAGAAAAAAAGTCACCAAAGTACTTTAAAAGTACCAAAAATCGAAATTAGTGTAAAACACTAACAAAAACCCTTGAAAAGGGAGAGCTCAATGCTCCAGGGTCCTGCTTGCAGGAGCCGGAAAAAAGAACTGAGGCTAAGTTGGACCTGCTATGCATTCTGGGATACTGAGAGAAGGTTCTGGAGGGTTCCTTAAAGGCACAGTATCCTAATTAAGCCACATAATGGCAGCCTATGGGGCTTGTCTGTCCAGGTTCTTCTCTCTATCATTCCTGAGGGATTTTGCTGTTAAGCAAGGGAAATCTGTACAGGCTTTGCTGTTTTGTGGATTTTATGGTGGAATTTCTAGTTGAAGTACTGGACAGTGTAGCCTTTTTGGCTGCATTATCTGTCTTTAAATTCTCTCTTAAGTGTCTATGCATTTTCTGCATTTTTTGACACTGTAAGAGATTATTTTTGATTGCACATGGGCGGGACTATTCACTAGATTATGACTATACACAGAGATCCCCTACTACAGAATTGACTGTCTTTGGGCCTGCTACCCTTTTCTAATGACGTCCCTTCCTGTCTGATGACCTAGCCCTGCCTTTATCCTTGACCCCGAGGCAAAGTTCTCCCTTTTGGTACCCCCCCTGGGAAGAGAACCCTGGTTCAGACCGGTGAGCCAAGTTTGAGGGTGGAGGCATCTACCACAAACAAGGGTACCCAAGTCCGTTGACCTAATTCTCCTCACCTTGGTTGCTGTCCTAAAATCTCGAAGGAACTGCCCCTTTTAGGCTATTTCCCCCAAGCCCGCTGCAGAGTTGATTTCACAAGAGGTTTGTTATACAAGAAAACGGACCCTGGGCAGCATAGCACTTTTCGCGCTTTCCTTCACTCACCGCTTCTGACCTGAAGTCCGCTGTGGAGAGGGAGTGTGCAGCCTGAGTTTCCCCGCACTCTTAAGCGGTCGGATTCAGCGTGAGGTAGAAGAGCTGCTTCTTCGTGAGTTGCTGTAATGAACAACAATAAGTCCATTCTTTGTTATTTAAATGATGTATTTATTCCGGTTGTATTCAAGATGAAGAGAGCCCCACCAGGAGCGGTCTGTGTCCTGCTCAGCCCATTCAGCAACTGATGACATCCAACCCACATTCTAACATTCCACATTCTCTCACGTCATACATCCTGGCTGAGCAGTACACTACATCTTCTCCCTTCTTTACAATGAGAAGGGAGAACTTGGTACAATAAATTACAAGTAAAATTTCAGAATTAAACATCTTGAAGGGATGGAATGATGATTACATTTTAAAGGTGAAGAGTTTCAAAACATGAAAGTGAATGAATGAAAATGAATTAAGAAATAAACCAACCCTTCTTCCCCCTTATAGAGAGAAAACAGATGTGAAAGAGAAGCAAGTGTTGCATGGTGAATGAAGGAGTGAAGTAAAGAAAAGTAATAAGAAAGATGAGATTTGTGCATCAATGGTGACACAAACACATGGATGAAGAATAATAGATAAAGTAATAACCACCAGAGCACACTGGTTGGCCAGACCAGTGTGGAGGTGGCAAGAATGTGAAAAGTGAATGCAGGAGAAAATGGAAAGAAAAGATGTAGGAAGGTGTGTGAAGTACACCTAGGTGGATTCTTGAAAAAGTGAATCCACAAAAGTTACAATCATAAACATGAAACGATGTAAGGTGAAATATAAACTGTAATAAATCCCATGTAAAGGGAGTGTGAAATGGGTACTGCGAGGTACTGTGAGAAAACACAACTTTAAGGTTGTGTTTAGTAGGTAAGCACTGAAACGTGACGTGCAAGGTGTGCATGAATGGCACACGGCAAAATATATTGCCTGAAACTGAATGCGGGTATGACCACATGAAACAAAGAAAAATTTCCTCAAATAGAGTGGAATATGTGGAGGGTAACCACATTGTATGATACAAAAACGTGAAGTAAAAATTTCCCTAAAGTAGTGTGGAGGTGTGGAAGGTAAGTAACCACACGGTATGAAACAAAAATGACAAATGCAACATGGGCATTCGAAGTAGAGGTAAGCTATATAACGATGCGAAAAACAAAGATGCACATACAATAAACTAATAATGTAAAGTACTTTCAGTGGTGTACATTCAAAATGCGTGCATGAATTGCAAAGATGGGAATTTACGCAAGTAATGAAGGAACCCATTGTGAAGTTGCACAATTGAAAATGCAATCTACAAAGTAATAGTAAACATTTTAGTCATGGATGATAAGTAACACAGTAAGATAAAAAGGATATGGTCCATTTTGACATGGTGACACTTTGCTAAAAAGTAAATGTTTTAAAAAATAATAAAATAAAATAAATAAAGTGGTCACCGTAGTCTGAGGAAATGAAACACTGGAAAGACTGCATAATCGCTGAAAAATTGTTATTCTTGTGAAGATGCAGTGGTGAGAAGGAACCGCTAGATGGCAGTGTTGAAACTGATAAAGTACAGTATTTGGAGAAACGCAGGACGAAATGATATGAAAAGTTTTCAAATGAGACGGCTTGTCTGAAATGCGATGGCCAAGTATAAAATAAAGCGTGCCTATCGCTGTTGTAAAAGCTAACATGCAATAGACAAATTTATAATAAAGCGTGTCTATCGCTGTTGAAAAATGCTTAAATGCAATAGGCTAATAAATAACAATGCGTGCCTATCGCTGTTTTGAGGAAGTTGAGGTGACGTAGATGAATGATGACAGGTCATGAAACGATGAAAAATGCCAATCTAAAATGGCTGCATGTCGACGTGGGAGGTGTCGGGTGGCTCTCGGTGTTGGTGTGTTCCAAGGATTCTGGCGGTGGTAGAAGACTGACTGACTCACGTCATAGAAGAATATGACGGTGACACGGTGGTGCATGAAACAGGTGAGGTGGCGTGCGCTGAGTGCATGCGCTCTGTGTGAAGCTCGAGTGCATTTTGAATTTGGTAAAGCGGTTTAACTGCCATGTAGAGAAGGCATGTATAGGCATATTAAAATTAATAATGAAAATAAATAATTAAAATGCCACCGCTATGTACTGGACCACGGAGGGTGCAACAGTACAGAAAATAAAGCGCACTCCACTGGTAAACGTAGTAAATAAGATGGGCTCACCTGCTGTGGTGTTTATACTAGAGCTGCATCCTACCTTTAAGACCAGTATAAGGTTTGTGGATTGTAGGCTGTCAGCAAAGAGTAAATTGTTCTTAGGTTGCCGGAAATTTGAAAATGATGCTTTGAGCATTTTGAAGAGAAGGCAAGGCGGCTGACACGCGATGCAGCTGACATCTGTGGTGCAGGGCGATCTGTGTCACAGGAACACGGATGAAAGCAGGTGCTAGCATGAAGACAGTTCATAGTTGTCAGTGAATTGAGTGATTTGTAGATGGCACGATTGATTTTAGGGCGACCGTTGGTAGGTCACTGGTGGGGCTCATGGTGCCATAAAGATGAGTTGCTGAGGAATTGAAATCTTGAATGATGAGGTAGCTTGAAAGTTGACGCGCAGGGCGTTTCCGGATCGTCGCCAATGTAATGAACAACAATAAGTCCATTCTTTGTTATTTAAATGATGTATTTATTCCGGTTGTATTCAAGATGAAGAGAGCCCCACCAGGAGCGGTCTGTGTCCTGCTCAGCCCATTCAGCAACTGATGACATCCAACCCACATTCTAACATTCCACATTCTCTCACGTCATACATCCTGGCTGAGCAGTACACTACAGTTGCCCAGCAACAGAGGCCCAGCGGAGCCCCGCCCAGCGAGTAAACAGGAGGCGAGGCGCCGGAAGGTGAGGGGCGGGCTGGGAAGAGGCCGTGCCAGAACAGAGCTCTTCCCCGTGTGGAAGGCGGTGAATGCGAGGGTCCTGGGAGCAAGCAAAACGCCAGAATCGCCCCCCCCCTCTTCTTTCTCCCCCTTCTTCCGGAAGGACTGCGGTGTGAGAGCAGTCACCGGAGTTCTACAAACAGCGGAGGGGTTCGTTCTAGTAAACTACAAGATCTGGTTTATTCAACAGACTTGCCATTGACAAAGTAAGCTGGGACCTTCTTAGGTGGAGGGAGGAGACTCGGCTATCAAAACATTTGTTGGGAGGTATCCTCGGACAGAATAGTTCAAGGGGGACATGGAAACAGTGGGGAGCTTGCTGATTAAAGAAACCCAGCCCAGTTCCGACACGTTTTCCGCACCAATAGGAGTGCATAATTGAAAAAGTTAATAGTTAAGTACTGATTATTTACAGCCATCTTACACAGAGTTAAGCCAGTAACTGATGGGGAATGAGTACTGCTTCAAGGGGAAATGAATATTTCCAATGTAAAGCCAGTTGTCTCTAGAGAATGATCCTGACTTCTTGAGATGTTTGCAGAACACATTCAATGCTTCTATGATAATTTTCCTTGACTCACCTTTGACATTCTAGGCAAACGACTGTATGATTCTGCTTAGAAGTGTAAGTACTGCAGAGCTGCTTCTAGAACGTGTATTTCACTCGTTGTAATTTCAATATGTCCATAATGGTAATGTAACTCCTTCACCTTTTTGCTCAAGATTATTGCTGATAGGCAAAGTCTGCAAATGAAATTAGTTTCTAAGCTATACTTTGGGAATTTACAAAAACATGCGAATTAATAGTGATGTTTAAAGTGCAGATTTAACCAATTGTGTGGTAACTAAAAGAAATAGTTACAAGGAAAGATAAAGCTTTTCTAACTTTTTCTAAATATGGTGTGGTGTCAATTTTGAGTGGAGGTACGCTGGGGTGCTGAGAGAGTGTGACGCAAGTACAGCACAAAAGCCTTGGAGTTAAGTCTTGCCCTCTTGTGCCAAGCTACCCTAGTCGGACTGGTGACCCCTGGTCCAACACCGCCATTCCTCCCTGTGATTGAGGCAGCATCAGGACCTCCCAGGCTATTCTAGGTTGTCGGCCTGCCCAGACTAAGTCTATCATTAGTGAGCGTATATGTTTGAAAAAATGCTGCGGTAAGGGAAGTGGAATGTTTACAAAAAGGTATAGTAGTTTAGGTAAGAAAATAATTTTTGCTATTGCTACTAGACCTGCTTGCGAGATTGGGAGGTTTCGCCAGCCTTTCATCCTTTCTTCCACCCAATCTATTGTTTTCCCGTAATTGGTCTGCCAGATCTCTTGTACATCCCCACTGATCCATATCCGCAGATAGCTGACTGGGTCTTTTGCCCAAATAATTGGATCCTCCGTCTCAAATTCTGGGGTGCCTGATGTCAGCGGGAGTATAATTGACTTTTTCCAGTTAACGGAAAGCCCCGACAGTCCTCCATATCTTTCTAATTCGCATGTCATGGGAGCAAAATTTTCTTTCGGTTCAACCATATAGAGAGTAATGTCATCCGCATACATGGACACAGTGAGGCCGCGGGTGGTAAGTCCAATACCCCGATTGGCATGTTTTTGGCGTAACCGAGCTGCCAAGGGTTCTGTGGCAATGGTGAATAAAAGTGGTGACAGGGGGCAACACTGCCTTGTGCCTCGGTGATGGTTTTTGGGTCTAATACTTGTCCATTAACCCATATTCGAGCTGTTGACATGGTATAGTAGTTTAATTTGCTGTTCGAATAGCGGGCTTAGACCCAGTCTATGGAAAAGGGGAAACAGGAATCCCAATTCCAAAGAAATGAATGCTTTAGTTGCATCCAATAATGCAGCTATAGCCGAGACATACAGCACTAAGTAATGCAGCAGACCAAACAATGTTCTGAGGTTGTGTGAGGTAGATCTGCCCGGCACAAATCCAGATTGATCCAGTCTCACTATTATGGGTAACAGCGGTTGCAGTCTGGTGGCCAAAAGTTTAGCAAATATCTTTGCATCCAGGTTTATTAGGGAGAGTGGATGATATGAGTCACACTGGAGGGGGTCTTTGTCTGGTTTCAGTAGTGTTATTATTATGGCCTCCCTCATAGACTCAGGGAGAATCCCAGTCTGTTGAGCCTCTTGATATACTTTTAACAGGTACGGGGCCAATAAGTCAGAATACTCTTTGTAAAATTTTGCAGTGAGCCCATACGCTCCTGGTGCCTTGTCTGCAGAGAGACTACCTATCGCTGAACGCACATCTTCCACGGTGAACGGGATATCCATATACTCCCTGTACCCATCAGTAAACCATAATAATTGTATGGAGTTAAAGTATTCCTTAGGGATCATATCTGCTGGGGTCGACCGTGTGGTGTACAGTGGTGCAAAAAAGTTCTGCATCGTGTGAAGTATTTCTGATGGACTGTGTACAGCACGGGTACTCATAGTACGGCTCGCGGGCCAACAGCGACCCGGCAAGCCTTCCCTGGCGGCCCACGGACCGTCTAAACATCGTACCCGTGTTTTAATTTTTTTTTTTAAGTGTGTCAGCAAACACCCCTGCGGCAGCGCGACTCAAAGACTGCTGCTCTGTGGGGACCGGGCGATTCCTGCCATAGTCAGAGTGGAGCTGCAGGGGCCTAAGAGGTGAACAAAGCCTCATTAACATGTGAATGGTCTTTTAAAGACCTGTGAAGTGCTCAGGTGCGGCTGTGTGTGTGTGTGCCCGGAAGCTGTCTCAGACGGGGCACACACAGGCAGGGTGAGATGAAGAGCGTGATAGAGGGAGAGGGAGGAGGTAGAGGGGGAGAGAGACAGAGACAGAGGCAGAGCGAGGGATAGCGAGCGAGAGAGTAAGGGAGGCAGGCAGAGCGAGGGAGAGCGAGTGAGAGAGACAGAGGCAGAGCGAGGGAGGGAGACAGAGGGAGAGCAAGGGAGAGCGAGGGAGGGAGACCTGGTGAGGGAAGGAGACCTCAGAGTGAGGGAGGGGGAAGGAAAGAGAGGGAGACAAAGGGAAGAAGAGAGAGGGAAGTAAAGAAAGAGGGAGAGAGAAACAGAGTGAGGGAGAGGGAAACAGAGTGAGGGAGAGGGAAACAGAGTGAGGGAGAAGGTAACGGAGGGGGAAACAGAGAGAGAGGGTGACAGCGAGAGAGTGAGACAGTCAGAGTGAGTGAGACAGAGGGAGAGAGGGAGTGAGACAGTCAGAGTGAGTGAGACAGAGGGAGACAGACAGAGGGAGAGAGAGGTAGCGAGAGGGAAAGAGAGGGAGGGAGACAGAGAGACTGAAAAAGAACGAGAGAGAGAGATGTGTGTATGCCGGGTCTGGTGGCTCAGTGGACGAAGTCGTCCGCTGCAGGGAGCAGTGATCAACCTCATGGTACCAGTTTTTTTTGTTGCTCTAGCCCCGCTCCCTCCCCCACTGACCCCACCCCCACCGGTGCGGCCCTCGGACTCAAACCACACTGTAAATTTGGCCGAGAGAAAGTTTGTGAGTACCCATGGTGTACAGTGTCATCTTCCGGGGTTTTGAGTACTGTAATGACAGAGGAGCCCCTTGGTGGGCGTAGTAGGTTAACAAGTGTTTTCCCCGCTCTATCGCCCTCTCCATATCTCCAAGCTGATGCATATTTATTCAGAAAATATGTTTCCCGGATTGCCTCCTCCTGGTGTTCTGTGAGTAGCCTGTGTATGTTAGCAAGTAGTGTAGTCTTTGGTTGTGTAAAGTATCGCTTCTCTAGTGAACTCAATTCTGATTCTAATGTTATAAGCCTGGTAAGTATATCTTTTAGTATACCGGCTTTCCCGCTATGCATTGCCCTCTAATTACCCCCTTAAATGCGTCCCATAATGTGCCAGTGTTGATGTCAAAATATTCGTTAATTTTTACCCTAAGTTCTTCCCTGAACGCTGTGTCCAGGAGCGCATTTCGAGGCAAGCGCCACGTGAAGGTTGTTGATTTGGCTGGGGCACTTTTAGAGTAATCAGGACTGGGGCTTGGATCAAGTCAATCCTTGGAGAAACCTCAGCCGTCATGCCCTTCAGTAAGAGTGAAAGGAAAAGATTGCAAAAACAGTGAAATAAGACAAACAATAACACCTCCAACAGCTATCGCAAAATCCACCGCAGATCCATCAAGATGGCCCAGTGCTTGTGATGGAGCAAGGACTCGTATAAAAGAGACTAGCTTGAAAGCAATCCTCTCATATAATCTTGTAACAAAGTATTAATAATGTTTATAATACTCATTTTGTACTACATTCCGTATATTTTACAAATAGGGGAAGCTTGCCTATGTGTTTTACTAATAAGTAAGTTTTAAAATGGCTGCTAATGCGGGAACTTGAACTGCGCATGAGTCAGCTGCATGGCGTCTTAACGCTTGGAAGGAAAATTCTGCTTCTGCGCACTAGCATTTAACATGGCCGCTTGAGAACTCACATGCTAAGCATCTGCTTTTGCTGAAACTAAAACAAGATATATACTAAGTGCTAATGCATAAAAAGTATTTATAAGTAAATGGGATGAGAGTAGAGAGAGGTTGTATACAGTGATTTAATTTATTTTTGATTCTAATACTTTGTCTTTTGACCTCTCTATTAGTTCGTATCTGGGCCTTCCCAGGAGACGTTAAGGTCTGCCACCCACGTGGGTCTTGGGGCATGTGCAAAGAGACAACTCCGAAATGGTGAGCTAAGTCTTGGGACCCGGCCAAGGACATTCTCCTCACAGGTCCTGGGAACCAGCTGAACATCCTGAAGATTCAATGGACAACTGTGAAAATTATATACAATGTTGTCGATATATTTACTAATATGGGTGGGAAATAAAGCTTGGGAGAACAAATTAATGGGCAGGAACTTAAACAAAAGAAGGTAAGAAAATATTAAAATTTAGTATGGTGTGATGATCATCCCCACAGCCTCGTCCAATTAGAAATAGGAGTTTCATAAAATTGAAACATTTGGGGGTGGTACGTGCCATTAGAAATGTATAATTGAGGTAGTTAGTTACATTAGTTAAGCACAGTCATAGCCAGTACGCTGAGAGACCGAGATGCTGTCCGAATGCTGATCGAATACCTGAAGAATCAGACTTAGAATTTCAAGAAATTAGAAGAAGATCACGAAAGAATCGAGGACGTAATAGAAATTAGAAGAAGATCGCGGAAGAATCAAGGCGGTAATAGAAATTAGAAGAAGATTGCGGAAGAATCGAGGAGGAAGTTAGTAACAGAGAGGAGTGAGACACAGGCGTCGAATCCAGAAGAGTTCATCTACCCTGTCCTTAAGTACCTGTCACCTAAACTTTTCTAAGGGGCCCGTTAACTCTTTTCCAGAGGCGTCTGATTTTCGCACCATCCTAGGTGAATATAAATCTGTGTATTGTGTCAATGTACTCTCTCTCTCTCTATCCTCTCTTTCCTGAGGTACTCGTTATTGTGAAATCATAGTCTAATTTGCTAAATCGATCTTACTTCCTCTGAATGATGGAGTTAACACTGTAATTTGTTTGCTCTTATGATTAATTTAAATACAGATTTAAAATCTTCTCGAGTCTGTGGTTATTCAACTAAAAAATCAGGTAATTGGGACTAATGTCATAATCATCAAATCCTAATTAACTAAAATAGATCCATTAGTTATGAAAGGGCTCAAGTAAAGATAGGAGAAGATAGATAAATAAAAGAACTTACAATTTAGCCCTATAAACTCGATCCCCTGCGGTGTTCACTGACCTATATGAGTGAGTATGTGTATGGGCCAAGATGAGCATATAGTGATAGATGTCCACAGGTTGGTATCCCGCTGGATCACTTGCCAGCACTAGGGCACCGCAAGGCTGTCCTGGGGGTGGGCGGAGACCATCATTAAGGCAACAAGGTGCAGACTCAGAGGCGGCAACAACAAGTATCTCTAGTGCGGACCTGTGAAAATGGACAGTTGACCAACAAAAGACATTCGTGCTGAACATTCTAGGCCACCCCATCTTGGTTAACAGCAACCCTGACTGAGCCTGGAAGGTTAGCCTTTGAGTAACACTTATAAAGACCCTGGGATCTATGAATCCCCAGCTGGAACCAGTACAAAGAATTGAGCCCTTCCCGCATGGCTCTCAGGAGGGGCCCACCCAGGTCTCATGGTCCAAAGCAGAAAGCTGAAGTACTGCAACCTTAAAGCTCGGAATTATTGTTCATTCCTGGTAGACCTGGCATCTTTTGGCATGTTTCCCCTGTCTTTTTGCTTTCTGACCTACTGGTTTTGACTCTGTTCTTGCTGGTTTAGTGTCTCTGTGCACTTTCTCACAGCTAATCAGTGTTAAAGTGCAAGCATTCCTACGGTAAAGTGTGTTATGGATTGGTCTTTCCATGATAGGCTGTTTGATTTACTGCTAAGTCCCTAGTACAGTGCACTGTGTGTGCTCCGGGCCTGTAAATCAAATGCTACTAGTGGGCCTGCAGCACTGGCTGTACCACCCACAGAAGTAGCCGTGTATCTGGCCCATAGGATAAAATGGGTGGCCCTCAATCACAGAAATGTAGCGCTCTAGTATTTGGATAGAACGTGGTATCCGGATCACGTGACTAGACTCAATAACGTATTTCGATCACGCAAGAAGTCACAGAGATGGTTTAAACTAACGCACTCCGCTTGGCGCTTACGTCGACTGTCACAACATACTTACCGGCTGCCTTTGGGCTAGACGTATGGAGTGGTAGATCGACTCCCTGAAGATTTCCGTGGACTAATAGCAAACTCGGATGCTAAGAATATAGGTAAGCCAACCTAGATTACTTTTCCCGGTGGCTTTCTTTTAATGCAACATTACCTATTTAAATACGGGTTTCAGTATGGAAAGGCAGAGTTTACTGTCTCATAGCACTATAGAGTTTCTACCGGCTTTAGACGGATTAATTGCCCACATAGTGACCGGAAGAAATATTTTCTATCTCGATCCTACCTCTCCATTACAGTTTACATTCCTTGCTGTTTGGTTTTGTCTCTTTGATTGATATGCCCGGCATTAAGCAATCCTTATCAGGGTCACACTATTTATCCATATCCCTAAATGTAGGTGCCTTTTCAGTGATGAAACTTTGTGGGACGCTCAAGATATGTTGAGATTCTATCCATGTTGACGGGAACGCTATGCATTAGAATAGGACTAAGTGTCCATTATATTGAGGTAGTCATGCTTATTATTCTCCTTATAGTTAGATGAGAGGACCGCCAACATTTTTAACATATTTTAAGTTCATCCCTTTCGTTATTAACTACAGGGCATTGTAAGACGGTTTCTTTGAACAGAATCGGGACCAGTAGATAGGTCTTTCCCATTTGCCAGGTATCTACAATAAAGGATACATGAGTACTAGGTCTTCCTCTCTACCTATACCCCCTCTATTTCTCTGACTCAGTATTGCTTCTTCTGAATCAGAAAGGCACTGGGACTGCTTTTGAGGTCCTGCCACTGTGACTGCATGCTACTATAACTCTGTCAAGAGACAACACCATTCTCTCTCTCTACCAACCTACTGGGACTTCACACGGGGTCTGGCTATGCAGACAGCATGCCAGTAGCAGTCTAATTTAATTCATCATTCACTTTCTATTTATTTGAGCACCTCATAAGGACTTTTTGGCTTTGGTCTATGTGTGGATAAATCTGATGCACAACCCTATAAACATATCCACTAGACTATTCTGGTTTGACAAATTTGGTACGCTCTCGCATGTTGGATTAATCATATTGACATGAATGAATGAATGAATGAATAAAATTTTATTTGTGGTTACTCAAAACCATTAAAATAAGACAACTACAAAAAAAAAAAAATGCAGTGTTCTAAAATAAAAGGAGGGTTAAAATGGATAAGAAGTGGACTTATTTAAAACCTAAAGTTCATTGGACCATTTGTACTTGTCCGTCAGTCTTGCCTGGTCACACTCAGAAGGGCTGGTGAGGCTTCATGGTATGCGAGTTGGTCAATGGCCTAGCTGTAGGTGACCATATTGACATCGTTATTGAATTTTGATTGAGATTTCCACATTATTTATATATATTTTTATACCTATTCATAGGACCTTTGAGAAAATACCTTTTGTATTTGTCTTTCTTTCCCCCTACTCTCAATCGTTTAATAAGAGAAGAACCTGTGCCCTGAGGAAGGTTTGGCCTCAACTTGAACTTCACCGAAACACGCATCAGCGCATGACGTAACAGGAATACTAGAGTGTTATTTGTACTGAAACATACGGACATCATTGGATCTATGGTTTAAAATAATTACGCCAAGAACAGAACCATAATATACAGGAATGTTATGACTCTCATGATGCACTGAAGTGTTCTCCCAAGTTTATATGAGAACTATCTTTTGAATAGCCATATCTTGGTTCCCAAACTCAAGTATTTTACTGTGATTCCTGATTTACGCTGACAAATGTTTTTTTTGCACTATGAGTATGTTAGTGGAATGAGTATGGCTGTTGTATGAGAGAAAGTGGTTGAGGAGCGATTGAACTTGAATGAATGGAAGAGGGGAGAGAGAAGAAAGAGTAATTTATTATTATATATTTTTGTATCATGTCAATATTGGTCATTATCTATTTATACAGGATTATTGCTACTATATGTAAATAAAAATGTAATAAATTAGATAAAGACCAGTTGGTAATGTTTGTGTCAAATTGAAATCTCGATCCATCTTTATTACTTTATTTACAGCAAGATATTGCCGCTCTAATCTATCATTGGCAGGTGGTATTTTCCCTTTTCCTTAAGGGTTGTTTAGGCTTAGGGAGATATTTTGTATCTTACAAGTATAACTTTCCATTGAGACAAGATGGGAGAATGGAGTTTAGTATGCCTGAACTCAGAATTAAAAAAATGTATCTTTTAATAAAGATGTTTTTTAAATTGTGTGTTTGACAATGCCACTTTTAGAAAGTAGGCATTTTCTTGCCTAACCAACCTGTGTGCCTCTGCTGGGTTGTGGATTGACTGTCTGGCTTTGGAGTGACAGGGACCGGGGATGTGCATTCATTGTAGACAGCCACTGGGGGATGGTCCTGCCTTTCCTGAACGAGTCAGGGTTGGGCTGAATACACCTGGGCTTCATTTAGAGTAGTGTGTGGAGATTTCCTTGCACCTGAATAGGCCAAAGTCTGGATTAAACACATCACGGCGTTCAACGTTCAAGCAACCATCGTTGACGCGGCTAAATCATTGGGAATAACCCTGGAGCGCAACCTCAATATGCAAAAACACATCAGCAATGCTACTAAGGGAGCAAATTTCCAGATAAATACTTTGAGGAAACTTAAACCCTTCCTGCCACACAATGACTTTAAGCTGCCAGTTCAAGCACTAGTTATCCCTAGAGTTGATTACGGAAGCATCTCTCTTTGCGGCCTACCCAAAACTACAACAGTACAGCTAAGAGCCTCCATCAATGCTGCAGCAAGACTCATCACTGGTTCTAAAAGAAATTCCCACATCTCCCCAGACCTAAATTCCTTGAACTGGCTACCTCTGCAAGCCAGAATCCATTGGAAAATAGCATGTTTGACACACAAAGCCCTACTTCACAAAACGCCTAGCTATCTAGCACAGAAACTGACTATCTCTGGTGGGATCAGACCTTCAAGAAGTGCGGAGGCCCTACTGCCGAAGCCACAGATTCCAAGAAGAAAAAAACCTATAACAGATCTTTCTCAGAGATGGCATGCAGAATTTGGAATGCTTTACCCCCAGAAACCATACTGAACCCCTCAACTGCGTCCTTTAAAAAGGAGGTAAAATCTATTCTCATGGCCAAATTCACCTGAGCCAGGGGCAAAGACATTTCACACCCTTATTTTCCCTCATTACTCCTCCCCAGGACAAGGACCAACTAAGCAATCCAGACTTTTCACACTCCTTTGAACCAATGCGAGAGGTTAACACCCAGTTGTACCATACCACTGTGCCTTTGCAAATGGGCTGTATACGTGTTTTATCCAGCTTGTTCACTGATGTCAAGATACCTGTATGTATGGATATGATGTTAATTTATCTCACCACGGTGCCTTACAAACTGTACATATACATATAGCTTTTAATGTCATTAGAACTGCATTCACTGTAAAGCGCTCTGATACCCGCCAGGGTCTTGTTCGCGCTCTATAAAACTTTCAAATAAATAAGAAGAGCTGGAAAAGCTGTGAGGAGGAACTTCCACTTTGCAATGTGATTTGCTGTGTTGGCCTGCAGTTGCTGCTTTTGTCTCGGGCAGAGAAGGACTGGACTGAACTTTCTGCACTTTTTTGTTTGAGTTTCTCCAAGGGCTTGAGGTAGAGCTTGCTCCCTGTTCAAGAAGACTCACGAACAGCAAAGACTACAAGTTCATCTGCTACCAGCACTGGTGTGAGAGGCAGACTTAGTATATAGTACACACTTATTTAAGAGATGCCCCCTGCACTAAGCCAGACAGCCCTTATGGTGATTTTAATGGTCTTAGACAACCTTAGAAAGCTCTCTAAGTGGTAGCTGTAGAGATCAGCCTTCAGGCTTAGCCCAGAAGGAGTGTAAAGCAGCTTGTTTTATCAGTACTTAATCCTATGATATAGGTTAAGTGAAAGAGAACACAGTGTAGTTATAAAAATATGTATTTATTATAAACACTCACTTACACATTGCAATATTTCTTACCTGGAGATACAATCACAATACACACAATACTTTGGAAATAGAACACGTAAGTAGCACAAATACACTGTGGTCTCCAGAGGGAGACCAAACCATATGCTAAAATAGTGGAATGCGAACCACGACTCAAGTCGAGACTGGACCCAGAAGACGTAAAAGTGCTCGGGACCCAAGGAACCACCCGAGGAAAGTACCCAGGAACCCCATGGAGGCCGTGTGCAGAGCATGAATTTGACTGTGTGATCAACACAAGTCAATGGGTAAGTCAGTGTTGCAGTTTTAAAGAACAAGGACCCTGAATAAACCCTGTGGAAGATGGAAGGTTGGAGAGTCACTCCACCAGTGGATGCCCCACGAACCAGGATACTACACCAGGGAAGCCGGGTGCATAGGTGCGAAGTGACGTTGGAAACCCCAGAAGACCACAATATAGGACTTCAGAAAAGATGCCGCTGGAGAAGAAGACGAAGGAGTCCGGTGGAGCCCAAAGGTGGGTTCAAGACAAGAGGAACCTGTAAGCATAGGGGACACAGTCTATGGAGTGACCAGGAGGCATGGAAGACGAATGCCTAATGATGTGGTAGATGCAGGAGATGCAGGAGAGGTGATGGTGCCCCTGAAGTTGCAGCTGTGAGGAACAGGCAACGCTGTGGAAGACCGTGAGCGATTCACAACCTGCCCCTCGTCGGGTGTCAAGAACCAGGTGATCAGTGTGCATCAGGGGCACAAACAAGCCTTGGCAAAGGCAACCAACGTCGTCGTCAAAAAAGGTGAAATGTCAGGACCAGCGAGGTCCAAGTGACTCACTGCGATCAGGTAATTCAGAGCAGGCTAGCAAGTAGGGGAACCCACTGGAGCCAAAGAAGAGCTTCAAGAGGACCCACAGGCTGGAGGCACAGGAGTCGCACGAGGACCTCGAGCAGCTCACCAATGAAAAAGGCCCACGGTGCAGAGGATGTGGTGCGGGCAAAGATCTTAGTTGCAGGAGATACTTGAGGTTTGAGCTTCTTGGAGTCCAAAGATCTCTGAAGGAGAGAGTCAACAACCCTTGGCAACGGCAAGTTGACGCCGTACACAGGGGTTCTTTTCCAGTGGTTCCAACAAGGGATACTGGCCTCAAACTTTGTGAGAAGGCAGTGCAGGCCCTGAGGGAGTTGCAAAACCACCACCTATGTTGCTGAGCCTTTTACAGTCTGTGGGAGCCCAGGATCAGCAGACCGGTCAGCTGCATTGCGGTGCCTGCAGATGCAGGGGAGTGCCTCCTTCAATCCAAGGGAGATTCCTTCAGGTGTTTTGTATGTCCACAGGCCTGATGAAAAACCTGTATGGAGCACCATGGGCACAGACGTTGCAGAAGACTGGCGGGACGACGAGACCAGGAGCAACAGGAGTCTTCCCAGTTGTAGTCTCGGTTCCTACAGCAAAGTCCAGCATGCTCAAATGGTTGAAGTTGAAGTGGTGTTGGATTTGAATCGTGTTCCACAATGAATCTAGGGACCCACCCACAGGTAAGACCTTAAGTACCCTAAGGAAAGGGTTGGGACTATTCAGGAGTCCCTCCCAGAGGAGGGGGTGAACAGTGGGGAGGATACTAGCATGTCCTTTGTTCAGGTCTGAGCCAGAGTGGGAGCCAACGGCTCCTTGAACTGGTTTCAACTGCAATATGCAAGGAGGGCACCAAATGTTCCCTTCAAAGCAGTCTTGTGGCACCGGCAAGCACCCCCACCCTGTCCCACTAAACTAAATCCTATCTGATAGGAGGTCACACATCCCTGTGACAGGATACATATTCTTCTGCCTTCCCCTTCTTGAGCTTGGCTAAGCAGCAGGAAGGCGGAAACATGTCTCTGGTTGGCAGCAGCCCTAGCTTGCTGTCTGGGTCTTGAAGACTGGTACCGGAACACTGAGGGCTTAACAGTTCATGGAATCATACCTCTCACTTTTCCAACATGTTTGATACCCAACACGACAGGGTTCGTCTCAGCCAGTTTAGAGATAGCCATCGCGTAATGATGCATGGCCACTCTATGCATCTTAACGGCTGATGCACTTACATCCCCAGAGAATTGACTCTGAACGTTGTATGGGTGTCCTGCTCATGCAGGGGCACCCTCACACTTTGAACCGAGCACCCTGCCTTCAGCTTCAGAATTGAAAGGCCTGCCTTAGTGGTGACTAATAGGTTTTAAGTGTAGTGACCTCAGATATAGGAAAACCTATATCTATTGTACGTGGTGCTAGCACCAGCTTACACAGGTTGCAACGGCAGGCCTGGAGTCACAATTTGAGTGGTCTCACATGGGTGGCATAATACATGCTGCAGCTCATGGGAGACCCCTGGTGTACCTATGCCCTGGGTACTTTAGCACCATATTCTAGGGACTTAGAAGGAGACATCAGTAGCCAATCTGGAGTGTAATTAAGTACTCACCATGTCCAAATTAGGGAGGAAGCACAGAGATTAGCAGGTTCCCAATCAGACTAGTCATAAACCACAGTAATACCAGCCAAAAGGTGGTAGTAAACATGCAGAAGGATCCTACCTTCATACAACTGGGAACTGTGTGTTTTGTGCTGCAACAGAAGAAAAAAAAAACCTGATGCTAGCAACAACGCCGCTGCCGGCTCAATGTCCTGAAGGCACTGCATAGGGTACTGCCACACTTTGCACCGCAACCCTGGTCTCACTGAAGATGCATGCGACGCCGCCACCGAGCCGCTACTTGCAGGTGACCTGTGGGCACTGCACGTCGCATCGCCTCACTTCACACTGCCGTCATGGTATCCCCACCGCTCCACACCGGCCTCAATGCCACTACCTGCACCGTGGTTCTAAGGCACCGTTCGTAAGTTACACAACGCACTGCCCTCATCCCGCACCACAGACTTGGCCTACAGACGCCATCGCCATTGACTCCGGTTCGTCAGCTGACGACAGCATTTCAGCAACGACGAAGCAACTTGCACCGTGACCTGCCAGCACCGCGATAAGCACAGCGGCCCTGGTCTCACCGATGCCACTGGACGATAGTCACCAAGCCGCTGCCTGCACTGCTACCGGAGGGCACCACATGCCGCACCGCTGCACTTTGCACCACAGCCCTGTCGTCTGCTAACGGCGGTGCTCCCGACTTCCACCAAGGGTGTGTTCATTCTGCAAGGCCCCGAGGACTCCTGCACCTACCTCGGGAACCGACGCCTGCGAACACTGGCTCTTCGGAGCTCAACGGGAGGTCGCTGACACCCTGCATTTCTAAAGCTTCTGTTTTGTATGTCTTCTCCACACCGTCTGCGACACCGCGGTCAACCAGAACTGTTTGAATTTGTTGTTCACAGTGCCGTGATAGCCCTGAACAGACCTATCAACTTCAAGGAACTGTATTTTTTGTCTATTTTTGCTTATTGAGATTTCTAAGATCTGTATGGTGGATTTTTATCGTATTGGTCTTGCTTTGCATTGATAAAATATTGGATATTTTTCTAAAACTGAAGTGCTGTCCTTTTGTAGTGTTTTCACTATATTATTGTATGTTATGTGCAA
This sequence comes from Lissotriton helveticus, assembly GCF_964261635.1. Classification (NCBI taxonomy): domain Eukaryota; kingdom Metazoa; phylum Chordata; class Amphibia; order Caudata; family Salamandridae; genus Lissotriton; species Lissotriton helveticus. The sequence goes on along the minus strand of NC_136071.1, from coordinate 638,850,014 downwards.
ATGCTTCACACACAGCCTCTGAGATAAGCCTGACTGCTCGTGCCAAGCTACCAAGGGGGCGAGCAGAGGTTTTTACAAGTGTATCCCCCTTATCCTGACTAGGAAGAAGGGCCCATACTTGGACAGGGTAACAACCTGCCAACTAGAGATGCCCATTTCTAACAATTCGGGAATATCACTCGCAAGGCCCACATGACATTTTAAACAGGGGGAGCATTCTAAGGTTACTGAAGGCTATTCCTGGGCTGAGTGGTTTGGAGTCATGTGACATTGCGTCATTTGAATTTTTTCACCTCAAGGGTTTCCAAACCTCGGGATCTACATTAGCAACGCCTGCGTTGCCCACTCATGCCTATCAATACTATCCAGATCGGAGACACTCAATGCATGGGGCATTATGATCAGCCCATTTAAAGAGACTGGTTATTCTGCTGTGTTGCCGAAATTGCTGACTCCTCTAGAGACCTCCAGGAAGAAACCCTATTCAATTTTGGAAAATGACCAGGGCTGTGCAGTTACAATTTGCAGCGAACAAAGAGCGGTAATCATCGATCCTCCAAGAAACGATTGGAACTGGCTGCCCAGTTTTGTCCCGTAGACATTCTGATTGAACCACCCCCACAGTTTCTCGACGCTCCAAGGCGCTTTTGCTATCTGTGTACTCTTGTAACATTAATGGACTCGCCTAGAAACTACAGTCTCCTAATCTAAATACATTTTTGAACGGTCATGATATCTTAACTGTGAAGGAAATAAGTGCCGAGTAGTCCAATAACGGGGTTCATTGAGCATTGGAAGCCAGCTCTCAGAGAGCATAAGCACAGTAGATCAACAGGTGGCTTATCTATATACACCTGAGTCAAGCTGAAAGGGAATACTGACACCATAAATGTACAAGAGAGTTGGTTGTTAGGAATTAAAATTAGCAATTGGAGCTCACAGCACCCACTCCTGCTTATTTTTTACAACAATCCCTGCACAGGGGACGAGAGGTCGAAACTAAACTGTTTAATACGGATCCTATGCAATTTAGCAAGGGACTACCCCAGGAAGACTGATAACCGGGGACTTTAACACAAATCTCTTCCAAGATCATCATGAGGAGTTTCCTTTGGGAGCTCCCAGATCACCACCGAACAATCCAGGCCAAGGGGTTGTTCACAGATTGTGTTAAACAAATTCCACCAGTGTGGGCAATAAAGTACAGAATGGTCTATTCCTGCAGGACACACCACTGAATTGGACAAGAGCCTTTGGGAAACCTGCTCCTACCTTGATACCATCTGTAGTACAGAAATGCTTTCATCTGTAGAAAGCTATTGCATTGCTCCGCATACAGATAGGGATTACAGTCTCCAGATCATCACCATATATTCCAACCAATCTCATCACACCTCGACCAGCGCTACGTGTGAAGGAATACACCCTGAGAATATTAAGCGTCTTAAATGGAAGAACACAGTCATGGCAGAATGCACACAGTTCATAGCCGGAAATGGGGCAGGTAACGGGTCTCCGATCACAAAATGGACGAGCTTCATCATCCAACTGCTCACTAAATTCTCGACCAGTTTGACAGCTCAGTTCCTCCAAGCCAATCGTCGTTACAACAAAGGTGTTGATCGATGCATTCAAGTTGACACAGAAAACCTACATGCAGGCAATTTTTGCAGAGAGACAAAACTTGTATGTGCAAGTAAGAATTCTAATTCTAGGCATTTTTGGGCCCCAGTAAATAAACAAATGAACTGAACCAGTGGGCCGGGTTGTGCGAACATCACCAAACTGGAATGGGCATCCTTCCACGCCAGGTACTTTTTGACAAGTGAGAAAAAAGACGGCCTGTCGTATAGGTGCGCTCAAAGTCCAAAGTGTAATTTCCACTCAAGCCCCGCTCCAAAAATCAAGATTGTTCGCTCTCTTCAACCTCAGACACACTCCACTTGGTAAGTCGGCTTGACAACATAATATCAGAGGCCTCGCAATCTCTTCAAACAGGATATTCTGTTTTGGGCAGGACAGGTCTCTACGCTCGATTACTGCCTGAGGAGCTCAACAATACCTGAATGGTGACGTGGGGCTATAATCCATCCCATTCATGAGGGGGCAATTGATCAGAATTACATGTTAATGCACTTTTTGACAATGAGGCTAAATATTATGTCAGCCTGCTTCTGGAAGACCTATGGCTGCTGCTTTGTTGACTTCAAGGTGGTGTTTGATCGAGTGCCAAGGGGGACTCTCTGGTCCAAATTTAAGAAGTGGGAAATTCCCCTAGAACTCTTGGATCCCATAATTAAGTTACATTCCAACACCTGGATCTGTATTAAACTAGGGGATGGCACCCATGTATTCCCATCACACGGCGTGTAAAGCAAGGGTGCATGTTAGCCCTTACTTTTTAACCTGTTTATTGACGACCAATCACAATCTATCAACTCCATCAACAGTCACCCCTCAAAGATTGGTGGCCTGAGTATGAGTAACTTGCTGTATGCTGATGACCTTGCTTCATTTAGCTCCACGCGAGGAGGGTTACGCCGCCTAGTATATCAACTACACACCTAGACCAGTATCAGTAACCTGGAGGGGAATTTGAAAAAACAAAGGTAGTTCAATTGGTAAGAGAAAGTTCCATGGAGGTGGCTGGCTCTAAATGGCAATAATATTGTGGTGGGGCAATCATCCAAATACCAGAGTGTACTCATTGATCCTAGGGGCTCCTTCACGATGCAATGCAATGAAGCAAAAGCCCTGACTCTTAAGAAGACCCTGTCGAAGCTATCTTTAAACACTATTGGAGCAAAGCCTTCCCCACTGCTGGAAGTCAGGAGGGCCAAAATCCCCCTTTATTGACTTATGGCAGGGAAATCTTATTGGGCAAGGACAGTAAGACCTTGACCTCGGTTACAGGCCTGCACTCTCCCGACAGCTCCTGCGATCCGCTGCTAACTCTGGGCCCCCTGCTTTGTGTGTTCGAGTCAGCTGGTGTCAAAGTACTAATCATTTGTTTTTTGTAAATGGCGCTTGCCTGCTTCTCCTCTGTATTCCTGTGTTACTGTTGTTAATACTGACTCAGTTTTTATTTTTCTATCTTTACCTGCTTCGTGCCCCCTTTCGCAGTCCCCATCCCACGCTTCCCGCCACTGCTCACCCGGCCTTTCCCCTCTCGCCACGCCTGTTTTCCCACCTCCCAGCTGAGCGTCCCTCCCTTCCCCTACATAATGCAGACCACGGCGCGGTCATGCCTAAGGCAAGCCCGTCCGCGACCCAGACGCGACCAGCACCAAGAACCCTGGCTCTCCCAGGACCCACCACTACCAATGTTCCCTCTAATTTTTTTCCTCTCTGTGCGGCAGTGTGAGGTCTTTGTGCACTTCAGCCACAGCAATGTGCGCCAAGAACCCAACCACATGTGTGGGTGCAGCAACAGGGGTTCTGATACAGGGGCTCCTGCTTGATTGTGCAGATAAATGGTTGTGTCATGTTCGAAATAAGAAAGTGCTGTGCAGAGCATCTGCAACTACGACAAAGCTACACTAATATATATATATTAAGAAACCGGGGCAACCGGCCTCCTTCCACAGTGCCAGTGAACCTCTTCTTTCCTAACTAACTACACAACGGTGGCTCAGGGACATCCTAATTATTTTGAGGGACCTGGGCCAAACGTAGTTTGGGGGCCTCTGTGCGGATCAGCTTTGAATTTATGATCGAGTTTCACCGTTCTCTTGTCCTTTTGGCCAGATCACAAACAGTGCACAGACACACTGGTTTAAATTCCAAAAGTGTTTATAGTTTATATTCAAGGATAGTGATGTATTTTTCCAATATTGTAACACAGTAGAAATCCACCAATTCTACTGCAAATAATCACTGTGACATCCTCCCATTTCTCATATCTGAGTACCTGTTTGGATCTAAAATAAAAAAAAATTATGGATGTTGCATGAAACAAAAACACATTTGTCATAAAAGGTCTGTAATTCAATCTCACTCATTACCCAGATCAAAAATAAATTAAAGGAAAATGCTATTTGCGATAATCTGTTTGAGAATTATTCAAGGTAATCGGGGCAAGACTCTCTGCAGAACAGATCTGGCTCTACCAAGGCAGGGGTTATGCCACTCTTTAAAACTGATGATTATGAGTTTACTTATCAGCTCTAAAGATGGTTTCCTGGATACGCATGTGTGCATTCAGAGTCACTAATAGATGTTAGTGATTCTGAGAAAGCCCTGAGGCTTGCTCAGGGCTTTGAATGAAAAAACTGGGTGGGTCTCTCAAAGGGGCGTGCCTGATGTAATTAAGGGCATGGCTTAAAAACACGTAAGCTAAAAATCTGTGCTCAGCATAGTGTGCTACCCGGCCGTTATTGTGCTGCCTCTGTCATTGCATCCAGATATATAATACAACAAGTAACTTTATACCTACAACACACCAGGACTATTGACTTTGTCAATCGTTGTTAGTTGCATAAGATAAATAAGCAACAACTATGGCTCTGTTGAATATAAATATAATATTGAAAATGCCTCAGTTCTGAAATGATCAGACTGTGGAAAAACTATAAATAAAGTCCTCTGAAGTTACACCAAAGGCTTTGAGCAGTTACACTGCTGCACTATCTGATGCTTAGAGAGAGTTACTCGAATTATCTTTCCATAAATTTTTTGACCATTAAGATGACTCTGTCATTGCATCCAGATATATAATACAAGTAACTTTATACCTACAACACACCAGGACTATTGACTTTGTCAATCGTTGTTAGTTGCATAACATCTGATGCTTAGAAAGAGTTATTCGAATTATCTTTCCATACATTTTTTGACCATTAAGATGACTCATTGCAAGTTGAGATTGGTTCGCATCAGCCATCTGTATGAAAGCACTGTCTTTCTTATTGTTTAAAATCTTCACACGCTGCACATCCCCATAAATACTGTAGAGGGTAAACAGACTTTGGGGCGAAACCATCTCTTCATTACCTCCTCGTCCTGGTCGTCTCCCCGTCCCATTCCTTACAAGTGAGCAGCTAGTCTGTTCCACAGAAAACCCTAGCCTAGCTGAGCTGTTTGCACTTCCCCCAGGATGACGTCACCATCACGTGACGATAAAGGGGGAAGTGCAGAAACCAAACATCTTGTTCTTTTTTTTCTGCACTACGTGCCTGTTTGCCTGGCTATGCTGATCGGAGTTGCCTTACGGTGAGTTCCCTGCTGTTTATTTATGTTGCTGTTGGCGGCGGCCTGCTTTAGCGGCCGCCTTTGGTTTTCTGCTGTTATTTCCCCGCAGTGCTCTTTGCATCCCGCTTGACGTTGGTATGCGGATGGGCTGCCTCTTGTCGGAGGTCTTTTGCTTTTCATGCGCGGCTCACGTTAGCAGCCGTCTCTGCTTCTGGCTCACTCACCTGTTTGTTGGCCTGCTTCCGTGGCCGTTCCTGGGTGCTTCTCGGGTCCCGGTGCGCCCTGCATTAGCGGGCGGGGGTCTCTGATGTTGAGTGCGCACTTGTGTTTTCTTGTGCATTTGGGGGAGATTTTTGGCAGCTTCCTGGGCTTTTTATGCCGGCCCTCTTTTCCCTTCGCCCACGGGTGCTTGGGTCCTCAGGACTATATATGGGGTCCTTCCTGGCTGTTTTTTTGTCCTTGTTTGTGCCTGTTTTGGTGGTTTTGGACTGGGGTGCTGAGCTCTCTGTCTTTTTGTTGCTGCCATGGCTTCTGAAGCTTCTTCTTCTGCGGCCCCTCTTGATGCCCTGCGCCTCGTTATTAACGAGGTTGTGGCTGCTGCTTTCCTGGCTAGGGACGCGGCTGGGCCTCCTCCCAAGGTGCCTCGTGTTTCTTTGGATCCGCAGGCTGCTCCTAAGGATGACATTGGTCCTGATGAGGATGAGGGTGTACGTGGTCGCTTTGTTCAGGGTGCTGAGCTCGCTGAACTGTTCACCCATGTGCGGTCCAATTTGGGCTTCTCTCCTCCTGCGGATGCTGTTTTGGAGGATGACTTCTTTACGCAGTATGTCCAGCCTGCTCCTGACTCTTTTCCCTTGCACAGGGCGGTGCGCAATGTGCTGTCTCACGAATGGAAGGAGGTGGACAAGTCTACTTTTCCTCGTTTCCTGTCCAAGCGTTACCCTCTTGAGGGTTTTGCTGCTGAGTTCCCTCAGGCTGTGAAAGTTGACAATTTGATGTCTGGCCTTTCCCCTCAGGGTTTGGTCGTTTCTGAGGACGCCCTTCCTGCGGACGCTGTGGATAAGCGTGTTGAAGGGGCGGAGAAGCGTTCCTATGCTGCTTCTAATTTTTCTGTCCGGGTGACTGCTTATTCTAACTACATGGTTCAGTCGCTCCTTAAGGATTTCCAGTCCATCGGTTCTGCTGAACGACGGCGAGGATGCCAAGCCTCTTTTGTCTTTGATGGAGTTGCAGGTGCGGTACCTGTCAGACCTTTCCTTCGACAATTTGGGTGCTGCGGCGGCTGCTTCTGGTGCTTCCATCACTGCCCGTCGTCATATTTGGATGAGGTCCTGGAAGGCGGAGTCTTCTCAGAAGTCGGTCCTCCTTAAATTGCCCTTTGAGGGTTCCAAAGTGTCCGGTCCTCGGCTGGAGGATATGGTCAAGCAATCGGCGGAGAACCACAAGCTGGTGGCTCCGGTCCGCCCTCCTTCTCGGGGTCGTGGATTTGGTTACTGTCGCGCTTTTGGGCCTCCTGCTCGTGGCGCTTTTCAGCCCTTTCGTGGCAGGGGTCGTGGCCGGGGGGCCCCTGGAAGTGCCAAGCCCCGGGCCACTGCCGGTGTTGCCACCTCCGCTTCCTCCTCTTCTCAATGACTGTCTGCCGTTGCCAGTTGGTGGTCGCCTCCAGTCCTTCCGCGCCCAGTGGTTGTCCGTTCCGGATGCCTGGGCGGTTCAGACTGTTTCGGAAGGTTGCCGGATCGAGTTTTCCTCTCCTCCTCCTCCGGGTTTTGTTCGGACTCCCCTGCCCAGTCTTCCTCTGCGAGAGATGCTTTGTTGGCAGGTGTGCTGCTCCTGTTGGAGAAGAGGGCTATTGTGGAGGTTCCTCCGCTGGAGAGAGGCGAGGGTTGCTATTCAATTCTCTTTCTGGTCTCCAAGAAAGACACTTCATATCTTCGTCCTGTTTTAGATCTGAAGCGGGTCAATCGCTTCGTCCTCCATCGTCCATTCAAGATGGTGACTCTCCAGTCCATCCTGCCTCTGGTCCTTGCGGGAGGCTTCCTGGCGTCCCTGGATCTGATGGATGCATATCTGCACGTTCCTGTCCATCCGGAGGACCAGCGTTTTCTCCATTTTGCTGTGGGGGCCCTTCATTATCAGTTCCGGGTGCTCCCTTTCGGCCTGTCATAGGCGCCCAGGGTGTTCACCAAGCTCTTGGCCCCTCTGGTGGGTATTCTTCATTCCAGGGGGCTGCTGGTGTTTTCGTATCTGGATGACTGGTTGATTGTCTCTCCTTCTTTTTCGCAGGCTCTGTCGGATGTGGAACAGGTGTGTCTTCTGCTGGGTTCCTTTGGGTTCCTTATCAACCACCGAAAGTTATCCCTGGTGCTCTCCCAGTCCCTGAAATTCCTGGGGGCTCTCTTCCGCATGGACCTTGGCATGGTGTTCCTCTCCCAGGAGCGCCAGTTGACATTGTATCGTCACCTTTCCTGACTTCTGTCCCAGTCCCGGGTGTCTGCCAGACTCTGGTTGCGGAGTCAGGGGGAGATGGCGTCCACTTTGCATCTCCTTCCTTGGGCCAGGCTGCATCTGTACCCCCTGTTGCATCATGTCCTGTCGCACTGGGATCCTGCCTACTTGGACTACGAGACTCTCATCCCTGTCACTCTGGGGATTCGGGCGGATCTCCAGTGGCGGTTGTCCCCTCTGTCTCTGTCCCGGGGGTTCGATCTCCTTCCTCCTCAGTCTGTGGTCGTGTTGTCCACGGATGCCAGTGCTTTGGGGTGGGGTGCCGTTCTGGGTGCCTCCAAGGCTCAGGGTCGGTGGTCCAGTTTCGAATCCCTCCAGTCCTCGAACTGGAAGGAGTTGAGGGCGGTTTGATTGGCTCTTCTTTGGTTCGCTCCTCTCCTTCGGGGTCGGGCGGTCTCTGTGCAGACCGACAATCAGGTGGTTCATTCTTATGTGAATCACCAGGGGGCATGTGTCGTGCTCTGTTTCTCCTGTCCCGGAAGATCGGCCTTTAGGCCGAGTCGACTCTCTTGTCTCTGATAGCGGTCTATCTTCCGGGGAAGGAGAATGGGCCTGCGGATTCTTTGAGCAGGGTGTTCCCCTCCTCGGTGTCCCTCTGTCTGTCCCCGGATCTGTTCGATCTGATTGTCCTCAGGTTCCGCCTTCCTTGGCTGGATCTTTTTGCCTCGGAGGATTCTGCCCTTCTTCCTCTGTTTTGCAGCATCGTTCCCTCTCCGTTGGCGTGGGCCACCGATGCTTTCTCGATTCCGTGGTCGGAGGGTCTGCTATTTGCCTTCCCTCCGTTTGACTTAATTCCGCGGGTCCTCCGGTAGATTCAGTTGGATCAGGCGGAGGTTCTCCTGGTGGTTTCGGAGTGGTCTCGGCAGTCTTGGTTCCCCCTTCTGCTGACCTTTTCTGTTTGCCCTCATTGGAGGTTTCCCCTGTCTCCCTCCCCCTGCGGGCTCCTCTTCTTGGACTTGCCTCCCTGCGGCACCTCCGGCTGGGGGTTTGGCACTTGAGAGGTTGAGTTTGCTGGGTCTGGGTTGCTCGGTGGAGGTTGCCCATTGTCTCCAGCTTTCCCGGCGTCCTTCCACCTTGAAGTCGTATGCCCGTCACTGGAAGAGTTTCTCCACCTGGTGTCTTGGGAGGGGTCTCTCTTCTGCCTCCTGTGAGCCCGTGAGGGTGTTGGACTTCTTACGGGATGGTTTCCTCTTGGGGCTTGCGGTTTCTTCCCTGCGGGCGCAGTGGGCTGCCATTCTTGCCTTTCGGGGTTCCTCTGTTTCCTCTGTCTCCCCGTTGGTGGCTCGCCTTCTGAGGAGCTTCTTGCTTCAACGTCCTGTCTCTCATTCCCCAGTGCCTCCTTGGGATCTTCCCTTGGTTCTGAGGGCTTTGACGGGTCCTCCTTTCGAGCCTTTGGACTCCGTGGCTCTGAAATTCCATTCTGCTAAGGTTATTTTCCTGGTGGCCATTACTTCTGGGCGGAGGGTTGGTGAGACTGATGGCTTCTCCCCCCTTCTTGCGCTTTTGCGCTGACAAGGTCATTCTCCGTCCGAGTCAGTTCTTTCTTCCTAAAGTGGTGTCTTCTTTTCACTGTCAGGAGGATATTGTTCTCCCGGTGTTTTTTCCGGCTACTGCCTCTCCTGAGGAGGTGCTCCTCCATTCGTTCATGTGCTGAGGGCTCTCCGCATCTACTTGGAGCATACGGCTGATTTCCGTAAGGTTGATTCCTTGTTCGTCACCTATGGCCTCTCGGGTCTGGGGCTTCGGCCTTCTTTGTCCACCTTGTCTCGTTGGGTCCGGGGCGCCGTGGTTTCTGCTTACGGTTCTGCCCACTGTCCTCTGCCTTCTTCTGTTCAGAGTCGGTCGACTCGGAGCGTGTCGTCCTCCTGGGCCATGTTCAAGGGGGCCTCTTTGAGGGACATTTGCAATGCTGCCACGTGGGCTTCTCCCCATACTTTTGTTACACATTATCGTCTTCAATTGGGAATGGCGGCCTTTGGGGTTGGTGTCCTGTCTGCGGTACATGATTTGTAGACTGTACTGTTTTCTGTTGATTGAAATGGACCTGTTTTTTCTCGAACTTTCTGGTCTGTTTTTTGCTTACAATCACCGTGTGCTTGTGTATGGGCTCACTTGTAAGGAATGGGACGGGGAGACAGGACGAGGAGGTAATGCCCGGTTACTCACCGGTAATATCCATTACTCAGAGTCCTGGTCTCCCCGTCCCATTCCTGAGCCCTTCCCTCCCTCCCTGGTTTGGGTTTTCTTTGGGTGATTGATTGTTTTTCGTTCTGGTTTCTTTGGTAGTCTCAGGATGTTTGGTTTCTGCACTTCCCCCTTCATCGTCACGTGATAGTGACGTCATCCTGGGGGAAGTGCAAACAGCTCAGCTAGGCTAGGGGTTTCTGTGGAGCAGACTAGCTGCTCACTTGTAAGGAATGGGACGGGGAGACCAGGACTCGGAGTAATGGATATTACCGGTGAGTAACCGGGCATTTAGATTGCTAACCAAGAGTACAGTGTAGACTCCAGGTGTCATTCCACCCATACTAGCACGACCAGCAGCATGAGCTGCCACAGCAGCATTAGGAATACCCATGGGACTTAGAGTTCCTGAACCAGCTGTACTGGAAGCCCTAAAAGAGGTGTTTCTTTGGCAAAAGCTGCAGCAATAGCTGGATCTAAAGATGGCTGTCATTTCCACTTTTGTCATTATTGTGCTTCACATTTAAATTCACCAATTTAGAAAAAGCAATCATCAGAGTATAGCAGGCATTGTATATATTTTGTCCATCCAATGCTAATTTTGCTTGCTGTGCATTTACTGGATCACCATACTGCAGCAAAGCTTGAAATTTGTTTTTCTTAGTAAATGTAATAATCTTCAAGACCGCACCAAACTTTTAAAATATCTGGTGAAGGACATCAAGTGTCACAGGATAGTCATGTCCATAATTATTCTTAAAACTGGACTCTGGCCAGAAGAAACTGAAATGGTGCCAGTTGTGTTACAAAAGAGAGGACTGGGCTGTTCCTGGAGTGCAGGTGCAGGTCAAAGGGATGTGGATAAGCACAGGTGGTTAAATGGTAACCAACTAGTGGGTATCCATTTTGTTGGATATATTGGCCTCACACACCCTTGCAGGTGTCATGCTTCATCATGGGCAATGCTCCTCGTTGGGTGGGCGGTGCAATACCCAACGGGCTACACCTCAAAGAGGGGCTCTTTGGCGGAGATCTTTTTATCCAACTGCCCATGTGTGAAGTGTGGGCGAGGGGCCAGAATAGTAGTAGACGGACAGTCAATAATAATAAAGGTCAATAGGTAAATGTAGCAGCAGTGTCTGGCGGGATGGACATCAGTGAGTCAAGCCTCTGTAGCTAAGGTTCTTACTCCTGTGTCAGCGTTGTGTAGCCTACCCTTCTCCGCCAGGACCGGTCCTTTTTACCTATTGACCTTTAGGCATGGAACTATGTATGAGCAGGTATTTCATTTCCAAACTATTGTTATAAAACACTGATACTAGTTAGATCAGCAACACTGTAGACAGCAAGCTTATAGGTCCTGATGAATCGCGGGTAACTTCACCCTAAGCGAGAAACAGGTCGACCACTACCTTCACCTTTTAGTATAGTCTTGAGTGCGGAATACATCACTTTCCAGACCTCCCAGACTAACTATTGTTTTTAGTTAGCGCACAGGACCACCAGAATAAAGTTCCTTCCCGTACTCCTGCGTTATTTTATATTTCACGGTCCATCTACTACTATTCTGGCCCCTCACCCACGCTTCACACATGGGCCGTTGGATAAAAAGATCTCCGCCAAAGAGCCCCTCTTGTAGGTGTAGCCAGTTGGGTATTGCACCGTCCACCCAACGAGGAGCATTGCCCATGATGAAGCATGACACCTGCAAGGGCCAATATATACAACAAAATGGATACCCACTAGTTGGTTACCATTTAACCACCTGTGCTTATCCACATCCTGCACCTGCACTCCAGGAACAGCCCAGTCCTCTCTTTGGTAACACATATCTGAGGGCCAACACTGTGGTCTGGACCTTCCACTTTTCCCAAGTGGTAATTTTGCCCTCTTGATCCATGTAGATCTCCTATCCCTCTTTTGTATAATAATAATAATAATAATAATCCACATTTGTATAGCGCACAATCACCCGTTAGGGTCTCTAGGCGCTGGGGGGCCGTCGGGAAGATTAAGCAAGCTATTGCCCAGAGTCGCATGGTGCTGGGCTAACCTGCCGCCGGAGCCGGGGATCGAACCCTGATCCCCAGATTCCAGCGTCAGTCGCCCTGGCCGCGGCGCCACACCTCTCCCACTATACAATGGTGCCAGTTGTCCCAGCTAGAGAGGAATTTGATCTATGTACGGATGTAACAGCCTGAGCTTGCTGATTTAATGGCCATCTATTTTCAACTCATTATAATTAGAGTACTGGATATAGACAGGTTGGTTACGAAGACTGGAAGTTGTTGTGTAGTAATAAACCATTGACATTTCTGTCACCAGTGTGAGCGAGTCAGATTTATCATTGAACAACGCATCAGACAGTGAACAGACCTTGAGACTGGCAAATTTTTTAGACGAGTACAGACACTTGCGCAGAGGCCGTACAACGACAAGGGACACACCGACACCGGAACCGAGAGGAAGGGGTCGGGGCAGAGGCAGAGGAAAAGAAGGAACAGACGGAGATGCATCAAACAACGTTGTCAGAAGAGGCAAGGCACGTGGCGCTATGGGAAACAGCAAGACGTGCTGGAAAAGCCCAATGTTATTTTAGCGCGGGGACACACTAGTTCAGTGTAAACATGCGCTTTATGAATTTGTTTATGATTATGATTATTATTGCTGCCTCTTCACTACCCATATCCAAAAACGCCAGATTTTTTCCCTTAAGCATTAGGATGTTGGTAACTTTTCCAAAAGGCAAACTAAAGCAATTACTTCCATCTCTGTTACTTCACCGGACACAGGAAGGTGCAGCATCTATTTTTAAATCTCCTTTAAATTTCTTGCTATCATTACCATTAGCCGTAATAACGATGCTGCTCATATTAGAATTTAGCCCGTTAAGCATACTTCCTGAAAGCAGTTCGTCTGATCTTCTATTCACACCAACTGCAGCATCAGAGACAATGCTGTTCATTGTCGAACAGGTCGCCGCTGCGATGGTAAGTACAAGGATGCAACCGCCTCCAACAAACAGCAACAAAACTGAATTTCTTCTCTTAAAGTAGCGTGGCTGCAGGCTGATTGTGGGCCATTGTGAAAATAATTGTTAATTGCAGGGCATTGCGATGCTGCAATTAACAAATATTTTCACAAAGGCCGACAAACAGCCCCCAGCCGTGCTTCATTAAGAAGGAACAGCAGCAATAAGTGCAGGAGCCAAAAAAGTTACCATTTTTTGCGTCGCTAGCGTTATAAAAGCGGCGGTGCGAATGCTCTCCCGGGATGTGTTGTGGGTGCGCGCTCCGCACGCAGCACTGCACACTCTCTTTCAAGGATGAAAGGCTCAAACATTTATAAACTAATAAGATATTAGTGAGTATCATCTCAGATTCTTTTAGAAACACAAAAACCTGCACTTAAAAATGTGACATAAATCTTGCTCTTCAGAAGAAAATGAAAAGCTGGCTTCATGGTTTAAAAAAATCACCCTGTGTAGTTTCTAGAGTGATTCTCTTTATAGCAGTGATTGAGGGGTGCTTGGCAGAAACCGGCAGATGGCTGCGGCGCTGGCGGTGACTCTGCAGCATCGCTAACAGTGGAGTGAAAAAGTACGTCAGTTGACTGCCGCCACAGAGAACTAGTTAAGTGGCCCTGTCCTCATACATCGGAATGGACAAGGAGCAAGCTGTAGAGGGGGGACGGTGGCAGCGCGAGCATGCCCTGTGGAAAGGGGGCGAAAGACACTGCACTATTGGAGGTGCAATTGGTTAATGTTTTTGGCGCGAGACGGTGGTTTCATTCAGGTGAACACTGGGAATGAGGGGATAAAATAGGATAACTGCCGAGGGTGCAGAGGACAGAGGCGGTTACATGGGACTTTCATCTTTCTCATTCTTTTTGGTAACGAAACCATGAGAAATGACATGCTTGCAGTGTATTTCGGACTAACAACTCGGAGGAGCAATTCAACAATTAGTCGTAGTGATAGCTAAGGATGTAAAACTCTGATCACGTGATAGAGGTTTTATCTATAGGTGCAATGTGCGTAGCTGCTAGCAATCCACTGCCTACACGTCTCAAAAGCACACTTCCTGAAAGTAGTTCTCTTCACACCAACTGCAACATCAGAGACATCGCTCTCCTCCCTTTCGCAGCCAAAGTCACTGAGAGACTCATTAAAGCTCAGCTGACCACCTTCATCGAAGAGAACTCCCAGTCTGGATTCCGCAGTAACCATAGCACCGAGACCGCTCCCCTCGCCGCCACAGACATCCACATGCTACTCGAACAGGGATACACTGCGGCCCTCATCCTTCTAGACCTCTCCGCATCTATCGACAGTCTCTCATCACACCCTTGCAGCCAGACTTCACGACGCAGGGATACAAGGAGCCGCCCTTGACTGGATCCGATCCTCTCTCTCCGGCAGAACCCAGAGAATCAGACTCCCTCCCTTCCACGCCGAACCCTCCGACATCAACTGCGGAGTGCCCCAAGGCTGATCACTCAGCCCCACGCTCTTGAACATCTAAATGGCCGCCATCGTCAGACAGCTTGGGCTCAGCATCGTATCCTACGCGGACGACACCCAGCTCATCCTCTCACTTACAAAGAATCCCGAAGATACCAAACTAAACTTCCAGGAGGAAATTAAGAACTTGGCAACCTGGATGAAAGACAGTTGCCTTAAGCTCAACTCAGAGAAAACCAAGGTCCTCATTCTCAGACCCCCTAATTCAGCCTGGGACAACTCCTGGTGGCTCTACACCCTCGGGAACCCACCCACTCCTACAGACCACGCAAGCAACCTCTGCATCATCCTAGACTCTTCCATCTCCATGAACCGCCATGTCAACGCCATCGCCTCCACTAGCTTCAACTGCCTGTGCATCCTCTGCAAGACCTTCAAATGGATCCCCCGACTGCAGAAAGACAGTCACCCATGCGCTCATAACCAGCAAACTGGACTACGGCAACGCCCTATATGCTGGAATCAGCAGATCTCTCCTACACAAACTCCAGACCATCCAGAATGCTGCCGCCAGACTCGTCCTCGGGACTCTACGCCACAAACACATGGCCTAACACCTTCGAGACCTCCACTGGCTCCCTGTAGAGAAGAGGGTCACCTTCAAACTCCTCACCCATGCCTACGAATCCCTCAATATCGGACCCAAATACCTAGAGAGACTATCCTTCCATGTACCCAAGAGAAACCTCTGCCGACCTCACCCTGGCAGACGTCCCCCGGATCCGCAGGAACAGTACAGGCGGGAGAATATTCTCCCACATCACAGCCAAGACCTGGAACGAGTTCCCCGTGAACATCAGACACTCCCCAACCCTGCACACTTTCAAGAAGGACCTCAAAACCAGGCTCTTCGACTGATCCAGAGCTTCCCCCAGCGCCATGAGACCCTCACGGGTGAGTAGTGCACTTTATAAACCCGATTGATTGACAGTAGTTTATTAAATAAACATCACAAATTTATACAAATGCATCCTCCGGCTGCCAAAGTCCTCATTCGCTGCCCAGATTAGGTTAGAACTGTGCATTTTCGATCAACGGTCAGCCAGAACTGGTGCCTAACTCAACCTGTGTTTTAAGCTGGAGGAGGCCAGGGCTGCCTGCCAGAGGCATTGTTATGGACTGAAATTAGTTCCAGCGGGGGCAAGTCCATTGGTTCCTCAAGGACTGTCAGCACCGTTTGAATTAATTTTGGCCCGTCAAGCTGAATCAATCAGTATTTAAACAGGAATACCCAAAAATGTGTCCACCTTTGGTCATAACACTCTGACAGACCCATTTTAGCCAATCATAAGCATGCCTGGGAATGCATCAATACGTACCAGCCAGCATCCCCCCTCAACATACCTTGAATCACCTGAAGCAAAGATTTATGGCCCTGAGGCTGGGGGAATGGCGTGAACATCTTTTATTGGTTGCAGCCAGTGTGCCGAAACACTAACATGTTGTGTGCCTCTAGCCAGCTCTGTTGGAGGAGCGCAAAAACAGGTTATGGAGAGTGTGGAACAAATTGCGAGTTTGCACTTGTCGGCAGGCCATTATTGCAGCCCTCAGTCCTGACAATATTCCCTTGAATATTCAGCAGGCCAAATTTATCTCCCTTGCAACCAACAGACTCAATCATCTAGAGACCTTATTGGGGGAGCTCTGCTCCTACCCCTGAAACACACCCAGTAGGCCCAGCCGAGCCCTATGGAAATCCCTTGAACAATTATACTGCTACCTCCTTCATTGCAGTCAACAGAAAAGTACCTCAGACCATAAATTTGCATGAATTTCTAAAATGAGAATCTACAAGTCCTCCTATTCTTGCCCATAAATGGACTTTTTATCTTTCATTATTTTTTCTGGTAAATAGTGATACCCCGTGCTTGATTCCAACTTGAAAAATTGATTGTTACCAAATGTTTGCCAATTAGAAATTTATATTTTTCTTATTAAACTCATACACATTTTTACACATACATAGACTATTTACACACGACAACATAAGACAATAAGCATTCAACTGTATTTTGAGCAAGAAAGGAAACTAAGTTGCAATAACCTATGTCTAGTGATTAGTTGAACAAATGTTACAAAAACAAAGATGACTGACATTACATTACTTCGATACTTATATACAACACATTTACAAACTCCTCAAATCCTTTGAGGATGAATCTTGTATATGGGAAGACAACAAATGTTATGACTGGTGTCCTTATGGTAATTACTGTAGGCACCTAATTCCCTTTGGTCTCCTCTTTGTCGTTTGTGTCAATGCTATTCTGTGGCCCTACAGAGGTCAGAGCATTTGATATTAGGCCAGGGTATCATCCAAATAACGCTTCCCATGATGCAGTGCCACTTGAGCACCGACTATACCATTAATTGCTAGCTCTTGCCCTCAATGATGGTTACGCCGACATGCGTCGACCTTAGCTGCTGATAAAGGAAAGGCCTTTTTCAGGGCAGGTGTTCTCGTAGGACACGTTTCCAGGATGATAAATGGGTCAGAGCCTTATGTTGTGGACTGGTCCTTTCATGGAATTCAGTTGATCTTGCCATGTTCAAAAGGACTGTGAGCCTTGTCAAGCAGCTTCTTTAACTTTGCTTCCTCCTTTTTTGTTGAATCGAGCTTCATCCGTCCTCTTGCTCTCATTGTGGCAGCGCACATGTCCTTCTGCTGCTACACGCTGTTTAGTCTCTTTACAAACAGTTTGAAGTTTCTTGTTCGAGTGGGGCAGAACCAGATATATTGCACTGGCACTGCAAGTTATCACCCTTTAAGTAATGCTGGTATTTTAAAAGGTCTGAGTGTTCTAACGTCTAGTGTGATGCAACCAGGATGATGACTGCTTTTCTTAGTAACTTGCAGCTATATTCTTTACAGTAACTCCTGTGGGTCATCTTAGTCTACTAGCAGACCACTGTGGGGTGTTACAAACTGGCTCAAGTAGCCAGTTGCATAAGGCAAATTTGACTGATTGCACTTATCTTCATTTGATTTCCTCGTTTTTTTAAGGTCCTTCTTCAGACTAGCACTTTTTTATGGTTAAACTGTTTTAATTTGGGCCCATTCTGCATGAGCTCCGGACCTTTTAAGCTAAAGTGATTTGCTAAACAATTTTAGTGTGATGTAATTGACCGTTTTAAGGAATGCAAAACCAAAGGGGATGATGGACTGAGTGTCGAACATTGCACTCACCCCCAGTCAACTGATCTGGGTTTAATCCATCATCATTCTTTAGCTCACTCCGCTACCCCAGTTCAGACATGGCCATATGCAAATCAGTCCAACCCTGTGCCTCATGGGAACAGTCCAGCCCAAACTGAGTTGACTGGGGGTGAGTACTTGCAATGTTCAACACTGTCCATCATCCCCTTTGTGTTTTTTTTTTTAAGGAATGCCCTGCTGCTTTTTAAAAACATTGTAATGACCCTTGCATGTTACTTCCAGTGTAAGTCCCACACAGCAGGATTGATGAGAGCTCAGGGGCCCCTATGATGCGGAGGATCGTTGGGGGCCAAAAACCTCTCCCATTACCACCAGTCCTCAGTCCCACACAGCAGAAAGCTACCAGAGGCCTCACCCCATCTCTACCCACTGTCCAGCCCCATAGAGCCACTCACACGCCTGCTCACAAAGCCACCCACACAGCTACTCGCACATTCAGTCACAGACCGATGCAGCCATTAAAACACCCACTCACTGACCTACACAGCCACACTCACACCCACTCTGAAAGGTTAGAGGTTACCATAATGAAGTCATTTAAAAGCCTTTGAAATTCACTGAAAAAATCCAAAAGGTTACAGGGACATTCTAGTTGGGAAATCGAATTTAAAAATAACAAATTCATTGAAGAAATACAAAAATAAAAGGAATAAAAAAAACAAAGGTAACGGGGACTTTTTCTATTTAGGCTCAGATTTCACTCGTACAAAACCAGAGAAATTTAGCAGTTATAGCTACCTGAGTTAACTAGAACTTAAGCCCCCACAATGCCATGCTTATGGTCTTGCATATTACATCACTCACAGCATGGTCAGTGACATCACTGATGACATCCACAGAACCACTCCCCGTCACACACATTCACAAACTCATACAAATAAACATGCACCCTACACATGCATTGAGCAAGTCACACACCCACCCACTCCCTTTCTCCCTCATACAGTTACTCACAACCAGTTGCACACCTATACTCACACTTACAGTCACCAAGAGAAACCATTAGAGCCACTCACCCATACACCCACTTAGAAACCCATTCACTTAGCCATACAATTAGTCAAGCATCCTCTCAGACTCGTGCACTTGCTGACTCACCCATACAAACAGCCACTTAGTCACCCATACAGCTAATCACATCCACGTATTCAGCCACTCACATAATTGGTTTAAAAAGTCACTCAGTAGTACAAACTAATTTAACCTTTTTAGCCCATTATATATTAACACTCAAACCTACAGAAAACAATCACTGCCTGTCAGGGACCATCTCATGAGTGATGTAATATGTACAGTCATAAGCAGTGCATTGCAGGGAGTAAGTTATATAGCTCAGGTAACTACAACTGCTCATTTTCTATGTTTTTGTACCAGTGAAATCTGAGCCTAACTATATCACGTCCCTGTAACCTTAGGTGTTTTCAGGGAAAATATACACACTCATTGGCACCCCTAGTGAGGAAAAGAACTGGCATGTCCCTCATACCGAGGAGGGACTGGCTAAACCCCTGGATCATCCTAGAATTACATTAAAAAGATGCCAATTAAAGGATATGCTTTGTAAAAATACAGTGACCTCAGCGCAACCAAGAGCCATTACTTTCCCTGAAGTCTTCTACTGATACAGTAAATGCAAGTCATGTATAGTACAAACATGAAAGTAGCTTAAGTTGGCATACCCTTCACTATGCGAAAACATCTGCCTATTCCATATATTGCATGAGATGTAGTTGTATCAAGTACTTAATTGGTAGTACAGTACACTAAGCAAAGTAACGTGTACTGGAACATGAGGGCCATCACCGATGATGATTGGGAGTTTCCCTTGGTACGGCACTTTTTTTTTTTAGTTTTATATAGCGCGAACTAGAACCGAACTGAATCAGTTATCAGAGCGCTTTACATAGCACCAGTTACGTTACATTAGGACACACTTCCAGCAACACCATGCAGGAGAGGTTACTTAATTGCAGATGGTGGTTCTGGTAGGGGTCACAGGGTGCAGGCACAGCAAGTTAGAATCAAGGTTTATCATCAAATTAAACACCATGACACCTGTGGGAGTTAATGCCGATGAACTGTCAGTACATTGGGTTGATAGCTCATTGACCACCCACCTTGGTTAGATAAATCTAACCAGTGCACTTGTAAGAAATGTGGTTGTGCAATGTTAAACAAGAGTGCTTTTGTATCATATAGGAAGTTGGTTTTTTAATGTTTATTTCAGGTGACGCAGGAGAATTGCATCATAGCAATATGGAAACCAAGGTCTATGGGCCAGATTCACGAAGCTATTTAGTGCTTCTCAACGGACTAAATGCTATTTCAGTCCGTTAAGAAATGCTAAATAGCATTTTGCCATGCACAAAGCAGTTTGAAAATCACAAAATCCGATTTCTACCCAGTAGAGAATGGCATTTTGAGACCCCCAAAAAGGAAATCGCAAATAGGGATTTCCGATTTGCAATTCCTAATGTTCTTGTACAAAGCATTACCCAAATCAAATTTGGCATTTAGGAAATGCTATTACGATCAACTCAAAGGTAATGGTAACCATGCATAATAAAAAAGTTGGTACTCCAAAATGTATTTTTTTTTTTTTAAATTGTAAGAAAGTATGCACATGCCCCTAGGGTATATGTGCGCTTTTCATGTACACCACTTTTCCCCAGAGTGCAGGCCGAACGTCACCTTTCCTTTTCAGAAATTGCAAATTAGAAAATGTTAAATAATTCGTACCTATGGGCCCATACGGACAACTGGTTTGGTATTACGTAAACAGTGATTTCCCAATAAGGGATTCGTATAGAGAAGGAATCCTATCAGAATCTATTTTCGAGTCCTTTAAGCATTTACTCAATAGCAATTTCTACAGTCACTATTCAGGAAATGCAAGATATGTATTTTGTTCATCTGGCCCTTTGTATTGTAGTAGTGCATGCCCAAAAGTAGAAAAATGGCTGTTTGCTCAAATAAAGCTTGGTTTATGAACATTAGTAGTCTCACATCTTATAATATAAATGTACTGTTGAGGAGCGAGCCCAAGTCTTGGTTGTGGTACTTCGAGCCCACTTGGGCCAAATTACGGAAGTTGCTGTATATTTAGCCAGGTCCAGTGAACTCTTGGTCCCACACAATGTATTGGTAGATATTTAATTTGGTTTAGAATGTTACAACAGTACTCTGCGATTGAGACTGCCCTATGAAGCCCGGTGCTAGGGCTTGTTGCCATTAGATTGCCACAGCACCTTAATGACTCGTACTGAGGTACCGCTCACCTCCCCAGCAGTCATGTACATGCTGTGGTCTCAAACTCACTTGACACTTCAGCAGTATAATGCCAAAAATATTTATCAATCAAGTCCCATCTCACAACGACACCAGATCAAATCACAAAAAGCACTATTAATCCAATTACCAGTATGTCAAGTCACAGCTCAATATACCACAACCACCCTGGCCCGCCCACTATACAAAAAAAAGGTCATTAAAGCCATGCAACATTACAACACATCCAGTTAACTCAAAATTCAAATCTCACATACACAGCTGCAATGTCAAATAAAACATTGATTTGATTTGCCTTCTGCCACTGGTAATGACCCTGCAGTCCCATACGAAAAAGCACAAACCCTCATGGTTAACTTCCTTCAACAAGGCACCACACTGTATTATCTCAACTATATTCCTTGCATGTGTCCTCACAGTGCGGACAACCCACCCAGTTCCACATAAAGAGCAGCTCTGCGAGTCCTGGTGGACAATATTGCAGGTGTAGTAACTCTCCACTGAAGTATACATATGGGCTCTTACTAAGGCTTTAAGAGCTGAACCCCTATCGCGCAACAGAGTACTCCAACTTTTTTGGCCTCTAGACCAACTGTGGGTGTATAATGTGTGCAGCTTGCACCATCTATCCTTCTGTCTTAGTTACAGAAGGAGGGAGCCTGTTAATTGACTTGTCTATTCACGTAATTAACTGTCAAAATAATCACTCACCAACCATTCTGGGCATGATACAATCATGCATACTGTCATTTCTCATGATCACCTAAAATAAGCCAGGCAAATAAGGGCCAACATACAGCGCCCATGGTAACTAATACATCTGCTTTCTAGTACATTGCTCGGCACAAACATGCATGGGTTAACCATTTACTATTTTAATGCACCTCAAAGTACAGAGAGGAATAAATATTAGAGTGACGGATAAACTGACCTTTACAAAAACAGTTTAACGCATTAACCAATCCATCAAACAAAGTCTAAAACAAGTCTGTTTTACAATTTATTAGTCTGCCTTTTTACATTCTAGAAAAAGAATCCCAGGATTTTGCCTCCTGTATGTTTTCGCCTAGCTTCTTCGTGGTCCATGATGCCCGCTGACGTTGTGAGAACAATGTATCTGTTTAAAAGCAATTAAAAAAACGTTAGATTACAAATATTCAGGCATTATCACAAAAACGGTCCTAAGCTTGGAAATTAGCAGCTGCTTTATGTATACAGTTCTATCAAATTAATTTCATTTGTTATAATTGTAGGCTGAAACCTGTCATTAACATAACTAGCAACCCCAGAATGGCATAAAAGTTTTCTGGATTTAAAAGCGCTAGTTATCTTGCTTTCCTGGTTTCTAGTACTACTGTTTCTGCAGATTTAGTGTTTTATACCCAAACATACCATTCCTAGTACAAACATTCGGCATATATTAGTCATATGCTGGAAGAATGAGATTACAAATCTGAATTATTGCTATATAGCAGATTCAGTGTGCCTAAATAAAGCTATTTTACGACTTTGGTTACTACTTTGGTTACTGCTGCACCAAAATGATTCTCCTAGCATGAGCTGCTGGGCAAGTCCATTATGTAAGTGGGATTGATGGCCAGTCACAGCTGCTTAGGTTGGGAAAAGTGGTGGGTCTGCATTTTGTCCCACTTCATAGCATCAGCATGATTTCAGCTAGCACATTCTATAGACCTGCCTCTGAGATGGCTCAAATGGACATGCCTCACTTGTCAGCCAAGGAATTCACTTGCCATCTAAATGTTCTCCATCCATTATACGGAGGGCTGACGTAGTAGCACCAACAGAAAATGTGGACACTGGAATCTTGTTTTAGAGGTCCAAATGAATGGTCTAGATGAAGAAGAAATTGGGCTTGGAGGATTTGTAAAGCGCACGTTCATCAGAAGGGCATCTTGGCGGTGAACAGATGTTTGTTAGCCTTTCATCCTTCTGAGGTCTATGAAATGAGTACCATTGAGTTGGGTGAGTGGACCAGCCAGGATTTGAACCTGTTACCATGAGGCAAAACACAGGCCCCTACAGTGGACACATTTGTACACTAGGCCACCAGACCAGACAAACCTTTGCACCATTAAAAAAAATGGCACTTAAAGGCGGCTGAGCTGCTGCTGTTTTAATTACTTCAAAACAGCCTCTGATCCTAATTTTTAGGGGGTGGTGGGGTTTAACAGAAGAGCCCTTTTCCAGATGCCAAGCAGTCTCCACCTTGTGATCTGTGTCTTAATCAATAGAAAAGCTTAACTTTACTTTCTAAATAGTGCTTAAAGGGCTCCAGTCAATAGCAAAAATGTTTTATCAATTCTTAGAAGATGTACACAATTTACTAAATATGCATACATGTACGAAGACAGGTGTGCAAGAAAGCAACACTCCAGTTTATTCTCCCAGGGTAGCAGGTGTGCTACTAAATCTTGAAATAAAACAGTTGACAGGCGCAAATTAGAACATCAAAAATGAATAGGAGTCATTGTAACAGTGGCTATGCACCCAAAGCGATACCTTGAAAGATATTGGGCAAGAAGAGAGCAACTGCATTTGTGGTACAAGGGGACCTGGCACAGTAAGGGGTATTTAAGATCATACTAAATCTGGCGGCAGTTAATTAAGGGTGGATTAGCTCATTTCTATCCAATGTGGGAATAAGAACAAAAGCTTGTTTTGCTGGCGAAAAGTGAGGTCTAGACAGCACATGACAACTCGATAGAACTCTGTTACATTCATTTTAAAACTAATCTTGAAGATCTGTTGCACAAGAACAACCAGCAAGAGTTCAATTTGTAATTGCTTTGTGTAATATATTGCAATTGCATTTAAATAGCGCTAACTTCTGCTGATGGGGTGTTGAAGCGCTTTTTTGGCGAGTAGGGTGCTACTCCAGTACCCATAAGAGATTAGTGGTGAATTAGGATTGTAAAATAAAGTAATTTGAGTGGTAGATATGTTAGTTATCTGGGTTGAGAAGGGTAGAGGAGGGAAAAAGGTTTGCATTTATGTAGCAAATGCTACCCCTGATACGGTGTTGTAGCCATTTATTGGAGAGTAGCACGCTACTCCGGAACCCATAAAGTATTACTGGTGAATTACTATAGTGCAATATTCAAGTAATATGAGTGGTGGACAGGTCTGTTATTTAGATACACTAATTCTTTGATACCTAGCAGACATTCATGGACACTGTCAATCTAGGGGACAGAGTAGGCCTAAAGACCTAGAGCCGTCTCGTTATCCAGGTCTTCAAATTTTGCAGGCTTAGATATAAGAGTTAAAGAAATATCATTAAAATCAGGGTGTACAACACCTCAGGATGAAGATCTTAAAGGTGAAGATGGCAATATACTTATACGTGTTTACTTTCTCCATAAATTAAACCCTAGCTTATAGTATTGCTAGCAATGTTTTTGGTATAACGTTTTAATGGATCAAACTCTGGTGCGTTTTAGGCAAGTCAAATAGGTGCATTTAAAATGTGCATTAGGAGTAGAACGGACTAAGACTTGGCTCTTGAGAATTAGATAAGCATTTGAGGGAGGGGGCACCACCTTGAACTACCTACTCACATAAAAACAAAGCTATAATATTGTCCCCTTGCCCAACCGCCCGATAATTTTGGGCATAGTAACTGCAATGGATCATAGACTAGTCAGCGAACGTGAACAGCATACTTTGAACACGCAAGCTCAAAAGAACTCTACCTGGAACCCCTGCTGAAGATTGGCCGATGTAGTTATGCACTTCTATCCAAATAGTAATTGCATGGATATATCGATTACTACCCCCGAGGCAGTGAAGGGCTTTTCGGCGAGTAGCACACTACTCCGGAACCCAAAAAGGATTAGTGGTGCATTATTATAGGGAAATATGAAATTAATGAGGTGGACACAATTCATATTTGGACTGAAAAAGAATAGGAAAGGGATAGAAGAGGGAAGGGTTTGCATTCATATAATGCTTGGTACACCAGATTAGGCATTAGAGCACTTTTTGGCAAGTAGCGTGCTACCCCAGAACAGCAACTATCTCCACCCAAAACACAAGCATGCAGAACAAGATACTACAGGAGAAGTTTCCCCATGTAAAACTGCTTATAACATTTTTCTACAAAAAAAAAAAAAAAAAAAAAAAAGGAGGGAAGGGACAGTTTTATAGTCAAGCCACCACTCAAAGTGGGGAAATAAAAAATGTGAAGGGAAAGAACTGTAGAAGGGTAGGGGCTGTAAACGGATGGGAGGCGCAAAATTATTAGCAGGAGACATGAAAAGCTGCAGTAAGAAAATGACCATGAAATTAAAATGGCAAAGTTATTAAAGTTAAAAAAAAATTGCAAACTGTGCTGAAAATTAATAAAATGCAAAATGGGAGATCGAAGTGACAAAACAATGACATTGAAGAAAACACAACCAGAGATTAAAGAGAACAATGGATGCCTTTTAAGCAGGAAAGTTTTCAATTCTGCACCTACCCAAACTGACGAGATGGCAACAGATTGTTCTGCCACTTCTCCAGATCTTTCAGTTGCACATCAAACCGTGGACTGATTACACCACACTGCAAAACGAAAACTGAATTTGATTAACACATTCACATATTTGATAAAAGACAACCATCAGCACAGAAACTAATGCAGCAAGCAATAGTTTCAGAGGTCATACCTTCATATTTTAAGTCCATTATGACTGGCCATTCACATGAAACCAGATTTAGTCCTAGGCTGCAGCAAAGTGAGTGGCACAATAGTTGCATGCATACACCTCCAACTACTGTTTCATCTACATTTAACTTAAAACTGGAAAACAAAACTCCATGAAATCTTATAAGACATCTTACAAAACGTTCACAAGAGACATTCCTATTACACAAAATTGTATGAACATTGCACTTTCAATTCGATTGAAACTATTTCGCAATTTAAAAAAATTAGAATTACAGTAAACAGAATAAAATAGAAGAGCCATAAAACATGAAATGATTCTCTCAAGAATAAAAACAGTATCTTACAAACATTAGAATCCTCTTACATCAATCCGTTCACCACTTAGCGATTTAAAATTCATAGTTTACATCTTTAAAATATAAAAAATAAAGTGTATCTATATTTTTCCTCTCCAATTCGAGTTACGGACACATCTTTATATAGATGGGCACAATCCAGTGCCCATAAATGTCCGCAAGGTAAAGTCTTACTGTACATATAGGGGTGAATACTATAATTGTAAAGTTTCTCTATATTGCCTTTCTTCTTGCAGTCTTAAAATACTGGGATGGGGACAGCCCCATATGGTTTTACAGCTGCCTGTAAAAAGGAGGCAGTCAAAAAGCATACACAAGGTGTTTAATTGTTGCAAACGAGAAGTGCGGACATACAAAGGAAGGTGGGTTTGCTATTAGTGACCTGCACATCAAATAGTGCCCCCTTAATGTAAACATTTTTGGAGTACTAAGTTCAAAGCATCAAGTAATGAGTGCAACTTTGGTGTTTGACGCTCATCCACCTACGGCGTCAAAGCCTCTCTGCCCACTAGAAGTGCAACAGATATCACATTAACAAAAACGAAACACCAGCCCACATCACATGTAGTAACTTTAATCCTTTGTGCAATCAGCACACTTCAATCAATATTCTTGTAGGAACACTTTTCAATCCAAGAAAGTCATGTTGCGTAGACCATTCAGACTTTATTTCTTTTAAAATACAACTATCCACAGCAGACACGTGTTTCGCCCTATGCGGGCTTCCTCAGGCTGGTTCAGTGTATTGAACACTAAAGTCAAAAGCACAGGTTTCCAAAATTTGAAATTCTTTGTATGAGATGCACTGTAGATTTTTCGCACTCATTCAAGCATGTAATAAGGTCCTCTTTATTTTCAGGTGCCTGTAAAAAGGAGGCTGTCACGAAGCATACAGGTGTTTAATTGTTGCAAACGAGAAGTGCGGACATGATTGTGCAGACTAAACTTCCTTAGAAGAGACTAATTAACTTTATCCTTTCCCCCTCATAAAACGAACAGAAAAACTGGTGTACAATCAATTGCTTTGAAATAGCATCACATGGGCAAGGTGAAGGTTGGTTCAATGAAAATACATTTGTGGGGTACCCCAAAATTAACGGAACATAATTTAGACGAAAATATCGTCAGAATATACCAGTGGCAAGGATTTTCATAAAGAACAAGCTAGGAAGAAGATCCATATAACAAAGAGGGTAAAGTGTGGTATGCAATTAATGTGAATTTTCTCATTTCTATCCCATCTGTCGTGTATTTTGGGCCATAAAAAGATTTTAATCTTGCTTTAGGAAAGGTTTCCCAGCATGTTGGATCATCATACAGGGTTGCCAATCCCAAAGAGACAAGTGACTAACATGGTACAACCATGGAATTTTAAGTGAATGATCTAAATTCATAATATCCTTTAAAAGGAACTGGATTTAACTGCAGTCTTTTCCAGATGTATAACGATAATAAAGGGGCCTTTCGAATAGTATCATGGATAAAAGGTAAACCAATTTCTTTATGGGGAACGGAGTTAGAGCAGGCAGCTCGGACGGACAATCTCTTAGCAAATCTATCTTCTATGATTTGTAAACTTTCAACTTGTGCTATACCCCAACCTGCTGCACCCTAAGTGGCCACAGGTATTGTTTTTGCTAGACATTTTTACCATCCAGTACAGACGTGTTACCTAAATTTTTGGCGAATTTAAAGATTGCAGCTATAACTTTATTCATATGGTGGGCTCTAGATATCACCATCACATCCCATCTTAATCTGGAGTTTAAAAGAATACACAGGTATGGAAATTCGGTGTTCAATTTTTCTAGCTTCAATTGGTAATTTACTTTTTTTTCTGCCATCTCCTACCGTCATAATAAAGGACTTTGTTTTTATTAACGTGCAGATTCGGGTCCATCGTAAAGTTTCCATAGTTCGTAATACACTTCTGTAGAGACAGGAAAGTTCATACCAGCAAAACCCCATTATCTGCATACAGAAGAATGGGGAGCAGGAGTCTAACTAGGGAATATCTTTGAATTTTTCGACCAGCGCCTCATTTAGGTTATTGGCATACAGTGAGACTAGGAGATGAGCAGGAACACAGCCTCGTCTTACTCCTGTCTCAAATTTGAAGGGTTTAGTACATGCTCCCAGTTTCCCATTGCGTACCTTCGCAGTAGCGCCTAAACAGAATTGCCTAATAAAGGAGATTGCGGCATCTACCCCTATTACCTCCATAATGCACCATAGTTTGTTGTGGTCGACACAATCAAATGCTGCCGACAGGACCATGAAGGCCAGGTAAAGGTTGTCTTTTTTAGCTATTGAATATCTCACCACTAATAAGAGTTAGATTTAAGCGCTGATCCAGCATACCCCTGGCCTTACTGAATCCATATTAGACTTCCGCTATTATTGCATTTTCGGCGACTCATTGCACATTGAGACATTTCTAGGCATAGACAGGGGACAGAATAACCCTCAAGAAATGAAGTTCAAATGATGTTTAGTATGAACAAATAGATTACGTGCATTTCTAGAAACACTAAAATCAGACGGAAAGTGTGATAGGGAGAAGAGTCATTCCGGAAAAGTGCAGCCTTCATTTTCCACATTAAGCACGGTGTGCAGAAAAGCCAGGCACGGGCGCTACTACCCAAGTGAAAGTGCAGCATGGTAGTTTTCAAAAGTATAATGAAAGTGTTAGTAAATTTGATTTAGTCGAGCTATGCATAAGCAAACAAAAGTGCAGCTGCCATGTTAAAGATTAGGCGTCGTGTGCAGCGCTTTTATGAACTAAATAAAAATATGTTTCAATGTAGGCACTGTTACTAAGCAGCACAATAAGAGGGCGGGTGTCGAAGCAGGAGAGCACAAGTCAGGCTACTCGGGAGGAAACTACCTCGTTTGTGGAAGGCTACCCTTCTTGACACCATCAAGATCACACCCCCTGCTAGAAAAGACTGGCAGGATTAAGAAAACATGCTTTCTGGCGGAGCTTAGCTTCCTGTTACTGTAGATTTACAGTGACAGGAAAGCCGGGCCCGAGCAGTAAAGCAACCGCCGTAAAGAAAAAAAAACACGGTTGGCACACAAGCTCAAACATTGTTTAAGTGTAAGCGCACATGGTGCACTGCAAATACAAACAAGCAACCGCCATTGTTGAAGCAGGTGTCCCGCAAGTGCTATGTGGAGCTAGATCTACAATGAGCAGCATGCCCGCTGAAAATATAAACAAGAAGCAGCGCCGTTATGTGCTCTGTTGTGCCTGCTTCAGCAAGACTGTTTTACTCTGCACATTCCATTACTACATCTACACATACAAGGCCCCTTACACCCACGGCACCCATACAGCAAGGAACAAAATATCTCCACTAAAGAGCCCCTTTATGGGTGCCCATCAGGTATTGAAACGCTGACTCGACGAGCAGGCTCATATGATGAAGCATGACACCTAGCTTGCTGGGTGTGTGAGGGACCTAGTTCCGAAAGGAGAAATTCCCCTCCATAGAGGACTTTCGACCAACCTTTCATCACACATCCCCTTCCATTGTGTTCCATGACCCACTGAGGAACTATGTACTCTATTTTTCACAGTAAATTAGGGCATGTACGTTTGGACCTCCCCATAAACCCACTGTCCCCCTTTTGACTGAGCCACTGGCTTTTGCAATGATTTTTAGCCATGCAGGAAAGCAGCGCGGAAGCCCATCCTTTACGCTTGCTCCTTCCCCCAAAATACCAGACGGTAGCAGATAGGTTAGGCACTTTGACCAGTTGCTCACACATGGCCACTTGATTAGTCGCCTTAATCTGCACTCCTGGCTTGGCCACATCAAGTTCTTGCACACCTTCACCCCTCCTGTACCCAGAGTTAGGCTTTACTCCCTCCCACACCCTTGCCCCATCCTCTGATGTACAAGACAGGCCTGCTTGAAGCACCAGAAGTCAGAAAAAAAGTTTCGGCACTGTGGGTGTGGCCTCCCTTGTGTGTTTATGGCTGCATGTGTGAGTGAGGAGTGCTCACTAGACAAAGTGAAATGCTGGTTCTTGCACAAAATTGGCAATTCCTGGCAATCTGCTTGCCTTGTCACAGCGGTGGCACTATGTGTCAGCACACTTCGCCTAGAACAATGGTGGTAATCCACGGTAAAATGCCAGGGCTACAATAGTGCTAAATCCTGGCAACTTGCACGCCCTGTCACAATGGTGATCATTTAAGGTAATAAAAGGTATTACAGATGATTCAGTCTGTAGGTAGTGTGCACTATATTCAGGGTAAATCACCACTTCACAACAGCTTAAATTTTTGCACAATACATCTTAGCACAAGCCTTAGTCCTAAAAAGCACCACCAAATCTAACCACTGTAATATTACACAACCAGTTTGGTCTGGATCACTCAAACCTATGCAAGCGGACCTCCAGACCCATCTTTTGTACAAGGTGAAGGCTCTAACAGCAGGAAGCTAAGGGGCTGGCTTCAATCAGAAGTACTCAAAACCAACGCAATTAATTGTATGAGATCTGCTCCAAGCAGTCAGCCTCTCCAAGTAGTAATATGGGACAGACCAAAGGGAAGGCATGGCCTAGGAACTACTCCATTTTTAACAGAAGCTGCAGTCCCACCCCTATCAGCTACCAAATAGCAGTATTCAGGGAGAATCAGTAGCCCTCTGCTAACAAAGCCGTTGTGGAATCCTAAAAGGTACCCCTGTCTCCACACACCTTACTTCAGTGTCTGGGCCTCAACATATAATGCATTTCCACTCGCTGGGTGGGAGCCATTTTCGCCCTATCTTGTATCATGCTAAAACAACTGGATCCCACTTTGCTTTTTTAGGTCTCGCAACCTATCGATGCGCGCATGCGCATCGAGCGGAGCGAGAATTCAAGTGGCGAAAACATCATGAAACCACCAGCTTTTTGCTGGCGTTTTCATGCAGTTCATGTGAACCACGTGTTCAAACATGAACGCGCATCAGCCTCCCTCCATTTGCCGCACAGCACATCAAAGGGCTTCGCCCAGCGTGCGCTCTGCGGTTTCTCGGCTTCTCCCCTAATTAGTCATTTTCGCCGCTCCCCTGCCCGCCGTGTCGCATTTCTCCTCCCCCCTCCCCTTCTCTGCCTTCCTTTCCCGGCGCACGCATTTAAATGTACTTCTCGTTCCTTTTCTGATTTCTAAGATTATGTATGACAACACCTTCCAATTTCATTACACATGATTAGGACTCTCTCCAAAGAATTCACAGATTGTGGTAGTGAGCTTGTGATTTTTCCAGCGTACGTGGTCGGTTTGCTGCTTGCTTGTCCCTTTCACCACCTCACTCCTGTCTATCTTCAGCTTAAGCACAGAAGGCATGTGCTTTCGATTCTCTCATGCTGTTCATGTGTTTCACGGCCTTACAATGCAAGACAAAGGGGCTTCGGAATATGTCCATGCAGCAATTATATTACATTTTTGCAGACGATGCGACATGGCTGTGTTCACAAGCACACTTTACACATGTCTACGGCCGGCTCAAGATGGGCATGTGTGCTTTTACAAGCCCTCCACACCACCAAGCAACCATTTGGACGCATAAATTAACATAACGTGTAACACGTGCTAAAGGATTAAAAACAAAATCGGATTAAGAAGCCTCAAATAGACAGAAAAGTGGCACCGCTCAAAACATAACACTTTAGTACACTACACACGGTAATCTCTTCACGCACATTCCCTTTAGACTACACGTAATAGTAACATCTAGCACAAAACAAAATGACAAATTCTAACTAAGGTCTTAAATCCTTGCAGAAAATGCAGTGTCAAACATTAATGGCAACCAAGTTATTTATAGTCAGTCGCTGGCTCTCAGACTGAAAACAAACATCTAATTTAATGTATGAAAGCGTGGCGTGATCCGCTGATGGTTGACAAACAAAACAAGCATTGGCATTGCCAATAGGTCTCGCTTGGGGACCTTTTAAGTATTTAGTTTTGCAGCACAATATCCGATTATGCAACAAGGATATTGTGCTGCAAAACTAAATACTTATAAGGTCCCACAAGCGAGACCTATTGGAAATGCCAATGCTTGTTTAATTAGTGGTGTTAAACTTTAAAGATGATCATCAAAAAACATCTGCTTGGCATTCATTGAATTTACAATGTTTGCACAAAAACCTCTATATTCGTTCACATTAAGATCAAGGAGTTACTGTTCCCTAAAGCACAGCAAAAATGATATTCTACTATGCGTGTACAGCCATTAATGTACGCTTCCAAACCCTTAATTTGATCAGGAAACAGTAGTCTACCAACAGACAAGATAAGAATCCACACGAATACTGCCTTACTAGCTAGTTTACTTCTACAGTTTGCATACTCTAACAGCATGCCATCCCCAAAAGCCTCTATTTTAAATTCTGCAAGCGCAAAAAAAATGAATCACTTAAAATTCCCAATTCTACCACAAAGGTCTACTGGATAAAAATCAGTGCTATCACAAGACCGCACAAGGCGAATACCAATAACCAAGAAAACCACTAGATTAACCACTAACATGGGGTTCCAGAGATGCAGCGCTTTAAGTGCTTCAAACACTGTTAGGCGTTGTAAGCGCTACATAAAAAGAGTTTACAATACAAAGCAGACCGCATTGGTAAATGATGGATTTGTAACTCTTGCCTCATACTTGTATTCTCGCTCGACTGTTTGTGTTACAAAAAAAACATAACATTTTAAGCCCCCATTTTTTCCCTTAAGGAGGCAAAAAAGTTAACACATGAGGGAAACCTTTACCAGGAGGGGAAAATAACGTATGCCTCTGACATGCAGCACGCCGACCCACAATAGAGTATGTATCACTTGAATTCTAGAGGGGGGCAGCATATTATAGAGAAGTAAATGTAACATGGTTGGGGGCGGAAGAGAGTTAATGACAGTAGGAAGTTACAAACAAGAGGGTGTCGATAGATTTCCTGAATGGCAGGAGCAAGTCTGAGATGCAAATATAAGTACAGCGTTGGTTTCAAATGATAGCTTACCTTGTTTAGTCTACCAGTGAGATTCACAACAATTTTCCCAGCTCGGTGATCATCAATGATTTCAAATTCACCAATGTAACCTGAAAAATCCAGATTGTGACAAGTTACCCAGTCATATGAGACTACAAAGAGAAACATATTTAAACAAACGTATATTGATTGTGACATGGGTCAATGGTCCTTCAACTTAACACAAAATTTAAACTGAACCCATTTTCCCACCAAAATAAACCTGCAACCGGGTGGGATGTTATGCCAGCCAACTAATTTGACTGTCAGTATAAGACACTTACCATGTTTCATCATCACAGTTAAGAAACGAACGATCACTTTGGAGCATGGCCTGATCATAACCTGGCGTTTTCCACGTTCTTCTGCATTGTTAATGCTTTTCAGAGCATCTGCAAGAACATTCATGCGCACCATGGTGCCTGTTCAAAAAAAGTAACAAAATGGCAATTAGAAAACAAAAGCGTTGCCCTCCCTTATAAACGCACAGGTAGAGCAATGTACATAAATACAACACAATTAATAACAGTTGTCCAAGAGCCCGTGGTCAATAAGAAACGGGGACGAGTGGTTTAAATGGCGAGTTATCAAAAGTGAAAAACATTCACGTACCGACGATTTTGCGGTTAACCATGCAAACACCGGGGAACATCAAGAGAGGAAAAGCAATGCAGAAGTTGCTCCCGAATGTTTTAGTAGAGGAAAGTAGGAGATGCAAAATTGGAATAATGCATTTCCCCGATTGACTTCTATGGAAGGAGAAGCAATTCGAGGGGAGGGAGCGGGATCCAAAAAAAGCACTTTTTTTCCTTCGAAAAATCGAGCCTCGTGTCTCAAAACAGATCTATTGGCAGGTATGCGAAACGTGTACGTTTTCCATAAGATACCAGCATGCGGAAGGTGGCTTCGGCACAGTGTACTAATTTGAGGAATATGTATGAAGCTAGAATACAGGAGTTTACATTAAAGATCGAGTAATAAAGTGCACGTTTCACAAGAGCCTGTAAACATTAACACGTCAAGGCCACCACAATATAGGACGAACCAAGACATGGATCCAGCGCATGTTTAAAAATCTGGACCATTCTAGAAGACGTCTTATACGGGGTCCCTTTATGATGAACCTAGGCTAAAAGCTATAAAACTAGCACAGGCAAGAGACAGAATGGCCAACTGGGTAGCCCTTGCTCTCGTTATAGTACAATGTTAATTTCCTCAAACAATTGCAGCCGGTATAAAAACCGTGTTAGTGTTAGAAGATAGCGCACGTTGGAGGTTCTATATACAACGATATACTAAATGGCACACACTACTTTTATATTAATAGTGCTTCTACAGTAAACACGCCATAAATGTCATTCAGATACTGGATCCGACTGCACCAGACATATAGTGTTGCGGTTATAGTTCACATGATGCGACGCCAGAACCTAAAAGCCTTTCAAGCACAGAGACACCGCGGTCACAAGGAAATATTAAACATGTACAGCCTGAAAACCCGCGAAGATAAATCGTACAGCTAACAGGGAAAATAAGGGTTTCTTGATCCACCCACGAAAGGGGACAGCGGGTGCGGCGTATCCACTCCCCGGGGCCAAAAATTTAGTCGAACAGATGGTCGGAAGACGTACTGTCCGGTTTGCACTACAAAATAAAGATGGAAAAAGGGATGGCCCCGATATCCTACCGATGTTTATAGGGCCAGAACAAGACCGGCTACTCACCGGTCCTGAAATATGGCGGAAAGAGAGAAGGGGAGGGCCAGAGGGGGATTTCGGAACAATCCTATTCTCGCGAGATCCTGCCGAGCTACGGTGTACTCGCTAGCCGTCTCTCGTCACTGCGCAGGAAAAAAAGTCGAATGCCGAAACAGTCCCACAGACTAGGATATTGAACAGCCCTCGGTTTACAAAGCGCAGCTGTGTAAAGATAGTTGTTCCTCCTCAGTAATTATTTGGATAATTAATGAAGCTCTGATAACGGAAATACGCAAATAGTCAAAAGACCTTCTTAAAAGACGGGACGTATTTGAACGATTTTTCGGTATTTGTTGTTAAGGGCCTGGTAGCCAGTGGCAACGATTGAAATCGTCATAAACAAGGAAAGACTACAGTGCAGCTGTGGACGTAAAGCAGGGCTAAAACATGACAGTTTGTCATTATAAACTCATACGCCATCTTGTTTCCAATCGTGTTAGGAATGGAACTAGTATTAAAGTAGAATAGGGGTTGGTCAAACCTAGGATAATGTCGCGTTTACTTACATTGGAGTCGAGTAAGAAGATATTTGGAAAACGTCGATACAGCATCTTTTAGCTGAAAACAATGAACCTCCTAGTCTAACTCAGGACTATTGGCATGTGGCATAATGTACATTGTAAAATGGGTCGCTAACATTTCAGAAATATAAATGCTGAGTGTAGGAATGTAAAGTGCTATTCTTCTGTATTTGATACGTCACATGTAATGCATTCTGCTTCAGTATTTTCTTTATGTTCATTACTTTACTTAAACATGTTCTATAGTCTATGTTGGAAACCTTTGGTGTGCGCACCTCCAAACATGTTTATCTTTGAAGGTGCATCGCTCGAGGTTCTGTACTCTTCTGAAGCCTACAACTGTTGAATAGCCATTCGGCAGTTGTACTTCGACGAGAACAGCAGTACTCCCGTGAAAGGCTGTTTATGGAAATAAACCTTCATTTGGAACTTACCTTCTTCATTGATTTTCTCTTTGGATGTAACCTGCATTATTTGCATCTTTACAAAGAATTAGTGTTTTCTTTAACTTAGGACGACTTCGGCCTCGTCATCCATCTCTTCGTGGCATTGCTATCTAACATGACTTGAACTGCTATCTGTCTCGTGTCCGTTTAAAGACTCGTAGACTTCACTAGTTGAGAAAATGATTCCCTGTAGCTTCCTCAGCAGAGTGTACTTTCTCAGGGACAGAGCAACAGTCCCAGACTGAATAACCTACAATGTACTGAATAACATGACAGGCACTAAGAACCTTAAAGCTCCATGTATTAGAATAAGTGAGAAAATCTTCGAACTCTAGTTTAATTAGAGAGATGGGGAGGACCAAAGTCAGGCATGGACTACATTGCTCCCGATCTGATGCAGTTTGCTAAGGGGAAGTTATGTATGGATTTATGCGGTGATGCATCCAACAGATGCAATGAGAATTACACCCAGTTAAAAAGCGATATTTCAGCTGCCTACCAATGCCTACTTTTCCTTATGTTACAGGTTGGGAAGTACTGCATAAAATATGAAACGTTATAACTGGCTAGTAGTGATAAGAGTTTCAAAGTAACATGTTATCAACATAATTTCAGGTGAAGTAGTTTAATGTTTCATGCAACTTAACTATTTCACCCCATATGCTGCCTCAGCTGGCACATTTTCAAGACAAATATTGAGCCTGATAGTCACGCAGGGCTGAAAATTTACCTAAGCTGGTTGCAGGGGGAGGGGAGTGGGGGCATGGGCCTAGTGGCATTATCCAGAGGAGGAAAGTTCAGTACAGTGGTGCTTTTCAAAGCACAACTGCTGGATAACCTTGATTTTTGGATAAAATAAAATGTATAGAGCGCACTAAAGCCCAAAGTGCTAAAGTATATAAAATAGAGGAGCACACTACGAATCCAATCACCTGTAACCTACTACTTATTGGGTTTCAAAGGAACATAAAAAGGGGACGAGAACAAAAGGGTTTTGCTTTTAAGAAATGTGTGTGTCTAATTTTTGCCCAAGCAGGACTGATAAGAATACTTTAGACGTAAGTTTCTGGTTGAGCCAGAGCTTCCACTCTTTCACCATTCGCAGGTCCCTTCTCTACTACTTTATGGGCTCTGCTCCCAGGGTGTTCAAAACCACTGGATGTGTCTTGGGACTGCTCAATTTATCCCTCTCAGGCAGCTGCACACACTTTTAAATTACTGTTTATTTCCCATACCCTGAATATTCATTTCAACATGAACAGCAATCGGAAAGGAGAAAATCTTTTCTGGTCTAGTTTCACCTCTCAGATTAGTGTTTTTGGTTCTTAACAAATATATTCCTCTTGTCTGTCGCGTAGTGGCTAAACGTTTTTGGACTACAGTAACTCCCTATTTGTGGTGAGCAGCACTGGCAGAGCAGGCTCACATGAAGACTCATACTGATTCTGGCGGAATGCCCATGGCAAACCCTTTAAGTAACTTGCTGACGTGCACATATGACCATGCTTATGTGCGCACATCTCTTGTAGTGCGGGCTGGCACTATATTCAGCCTGCCTCAACTGCTGCACTCTGTACATGCAGTAGGCTGTCTGGAAGGGCATCTCTCGATGATGGCCCTTTTTATTGTGTGGACTTCATCTTCCTGTCAGTTAGTGTATAGCAGTTGCTGCCTATCCCATGCTCCAATTATTCGGTTTGGTAACAATTAATCGTCACATCCCACCCAGCTGTGTTGGGAGAAGAATTAGTCCCCCCCATATCATACTGGTAGGCAGACTTCAGTCTATTTGCATAGAAAAGACTGATTTGGCAGTAGTGTGGTTGCTTCAACCCCCATGATGGTGACATCCTCAATTAGTGGGTGATTTGACAGATCTGTACTGCTAAGGTCACGAATATGAGATGTCTGTGGTATTCCAATCCCTGCAAAGCTCTCAAGTTTCCCGGGTCTAAGCTTTAGTAACTTCCACAACACATTTTTGGCTATGCATTTTGGAACTATTAGTCCTTTTTATCCCTTTGTGAAATAAAAACTACAAGTACCAACAGACACATGAGAAACTTGAGAGCTTTCCCCTT
Organism: Lissotriton helveticus; assembly: GCF_964261635.1. Classification (NCBI taxonomy): domain Eukaryota; kingdom Metazoa; phylum Chordata; class Amphibia; order Caudata; family Salamandridae; genus Lissotriton; species Lissotriton helveticus. Next base: position 638,812,249 of record NC_136071.1, on the reverse strand, counting down.
GCACATGTACTGACATTCCAGGTTGTATGCATATTATCATTTATCTGGAGCAATCTGTGCCTCACACTTTTCCACCCTGTTCAGAATCAAGCATAAGTGTGGAGGAAAGACTTGAAAGTATTGAGCTGTGTTTCCCTCTGACTTCTGACATCTAGTCCAAGCCCAGACACATCTCAAACTAAAGGTTTTCGTTTGATGAATAAAACCCCAAATACCATCCCCAATAACATTAAGAAAGGCGGCATTATGGGGTGCCTCTCACATACATGAATTTAGAAGTAGGAAATAGTAATGTTCTGAAAAATAAATTTGGGGAATGTATTTTCCCCATTGTCTTTTAATGAAGTGGGAGAAATCTAAAAGAAGGCAATTTTTTGCTCTAAAAATCAAGAGTCTCTTGACTGAATCTGGTGTGTTGGCATGTATGCTCCTACTTTCTCGGGAGACTGTGAAACACGGAATGGGTTAAATCAGTGCTGAGCCTCTGGAAAAAAGGCTGTAAAACACTTTGTAAACGTTTTTTTTTCAAGCAATTAATATGTTTATTCATTCAATTAATTAAAACTGTGACAATAAATACAGTTAAAATAAAATTAATAAAACGTGCTACACAATAACAGAAACATTTAAACAATAAAATTCGAGCCTATGATGGAGTCAAATTGATGCACCGCTTACAAAGTGAAAGGAGAAGTGGGAGACCCAATAGACACTTGGAGGCTTGGGTAATTAATGTATCAACGGGTAAACGTGTCTGTTGACTGTTGATGCAGCACCTCACAAGACGGAGCAGCGCCCGACTTTGAATTGCAATTGAATTGATCGGCTACACCAACACGTGTGACACCTTGTCACATTTTGACGACTGGAGGAGTGATTGAACCCATGAGCCTCATGATCTAGAGACCATTTTGTGTCATTGCCAGCTACTCAACAGCTGTGATTTCGACCTCCAACACGTTTTTAACGAATAAGACTGCACCATCTTTTCTAAATTACCAGTGTAGTCCTCGAAGGGTCATTTAGCATATGAATTTTAACATCCTGAAGATGGTCTAGCAGATGTCTTCACAACATAGACGAAAACGTCAAAACGACACCTATTTTCTTTGTGAATTTTTTTCACTTAAGGATTTGTTTTCTGTATGATCTGTCACAATTTCCATTTATATATCTTGTTGGGAATAGATGACCACATTAGTGGCAATGAGATGAATATAGTTACAAATGACTTCCGAATATCAGTCACTGTGGGATGATGTATGTTTATATATGTAGCATGTTTTGTACCCTTTAATATTGTTTCAACATAAAATTGTGTTTTAAGAAGCATACACCCGTCTGGAATATTTTTCGATAGATTTGTTCATATTGAAATAAGTAATTTAGCTGTTCAAATAACTTAATGAAAGCTACTGTGTAGAGCTTATTGTTGACAATTGCTCGTAGACAAGAGAATCATTTTTAAAAAGTATCCCTTGTAGGCACGTTTACTTGTTGATACACCCCTTACAAAGTGGGTGGTTGATTGAGGGCGTCTTACCAATGGATTGCATTAGTTGAAGTTCTTTTTAAGATAATTCTTTTTATTGCATATTATATTTATATATTCACTAAACCAGGGTAATTCTGTTAAGTCGCTGGTGTTAAAGCACATAAGTGAGGCTCCACTACAGGTAAAAACTCTCTTTTTTTTTTGTTGAAAGATTGTTTTGTGTAAAGTGCAAAGTTCAAGTAGAAATTCAGGACAACAACAAAGAAGGTGCACACAAGATTCTCACCTGTAGATACAGAACCTGTAGTGCACGTTGAGGGTTAGTCAGTTCCTCCAGGGTGCCCTGTACTCTTTTATAGGGAGAATCTGAAATCTTGCACACAGGAAATTGGTTCTGCGTGGCTTGCTTAAAGCCAACTTTAGGTATGGCTGCCTACGGTTTGTTTCATGCAATTTGCAAATCAGATAAAAAGAATGGCAGCTGATTTTAGTTTTCTTAGATCTGGTTCCCTTGAAAGAGCCAGGACTTGCTCTTTTATTGTGGATTTTAATTCTGGGTAAGAGAGAAGAGCATTTAAGATGATTTTTTTTAACTCTAATTCTGTTTATTGTATATCAAATTAGCGAAAATACATATTGCGGTGTCTGTATTGATGCATAGGAACAATAGTCATTCTTATCATCACAACAGTGTGGCACAGGACATAGCTGCACATGTGATGAAAGAATATTGAGGCAATTTCAGATACATGTAAGATACATTAAGCAGCAAGGGAACAGCATCCTGTAAATTCAAAATACATTGGCTGGCAGTACCTCATGTCTTAAGACACAAATTAAAACAAGAAAGTAAGAGAAACATTCATATGTAAATCTAGAAAACTATAACAAACAAGGTAAATTTAGATCTGGGTCTGCTGCAGGGAGGGCGTGAGCAGGGGTGGTGACGTCCATGTGTGGAAATAGTGTGGTATTCCCATTGATGTAGTAACAGCTATTATACAAGGTGGGGTATTAAGGGTGGTTTTACTCAAAGAACTGGAGCACCCGGAGTTTCACAGGGATGAAGCAAGTGAATTTTATGCCCATGAGGTATTGTTAGGGGCTTCCACAGGTACTGGATTTTTAAAATCTGTTTTGGCTATGTTGTGTGATATCCGTTCCATTGCTAAAATATGCCACACATGGGTAAACCATTGTGCCATCGAGGAAGGAATCGCCTGCCTCCACATGAGCGCTATAAAGTTGTTGTGCTGCTAAAAGTAAGTAACTGATGAGCATCCAGTCTGCATGTGTCATTGCAGTTAAGGCTGGGGGGGGGGGGGGCGGTATGGATGCCCAAAATGACCATGAGATAGGAGGAAGAAAGCGGGTAGCATATAATGTCTTTGATGTGGCCCAGTATCTCATTCCAGTATGTGGTGATCACTTTACATGTCCACCACACATGTTGAAAGTCTCTGTCTCTTTTTTACAGCACCAGCAGAGCGGAGGAGGTTCCACTCTAGATAGTGAAGAGGCAGATCGGTGTATAATACCATTGAATCATCAATTGTTATGCCGTTTCTCGAACGGAAAGACTGCAGTAAGTTTTGGGTATGTCCCGCCACAGTGTTTCCCATTGTTTAGGTTTTATATCTTCCAGTGTGGTGTTGTGCCATGTTGACTGGGAGGTATGGGTGCGCACTGGTGTAGAGTGTTAAACTTATAGTAAGTATTGGATATCAAGCCTTTTGAGCCATTAAATTCCCGAGTGAGCTTTTCAAAAAGGGTGTAAGGTCGAATAGTCACCGGATATACCGAGGGGTGTAACGCCCAGGGTCGCAGTTGGCAATACTGATGCTGTGAGGCATCTATAAGCTGTTATTCCACTTGACATTGGTCAAAGGATTTCATGACATCTTCCGTGAAGAGATCGCTGAGTGTCTGACATTCCTGTCACAACATAAGCAGAAAGATAGGGTTGAGAACGCTGGGGGAAAGGAGGGAGTGAGTCACTAGTGCGTAGTCTATACAGTAGTGAAGAGTATGTACGTGTGACTGGAAGGAATAGTCCAGCGTTTAGGGGTGAGAACGCTGTGGGAAAGGAGGGAGTGAGTCACTAGTGCGTAGTCTATACAGGAGTAGGGAGTATGTACGTGTGACTGGAAAGAATAGTCCAGCATTTAGGTGTGTTTATAACACCATGTATCTATTACGCCTAGGTTCTTAATGTCCTGCTTAAGCTGGGAGGACATGGCTCCCGTATTGTGGAAAGTGGCACCACTTCGGTCCAGAGCTGGATTCCACACCAGATTGAAATCCCTGCATACTATAATGTCGTTCACTACCACCCTAATTGTTCCAATAGAATACATCTATGGTAAATGTCCTGTGAGGTATTAGACACATATATGTTGAGTAATGTGAGCCTCTGCTGTCCCTGAAAGAGATGTAGTCAGAAGTCGACCCTCCCCCACACGGACTACATTGGTAACAGAAGTGTAGAAGCCTGCTTTGCAAAGGATACTAACTCCTAGTGTTTTAGTATTCATGTATGCCCAGTGGCGTCTGGGGTACCTCGAATATGGCCCCCATGAGATGGGTCTCCTGCAGGAAGATGACATCATGGTTGTGTTGTAGTATATATTGCCAGATTTGACTGTGTTTGTTTGGGGGTTTAGGCCTTGCACATTCAGAGATATCAATTTAGTGTCTCCTAGTATAGACATGTCGCCGGGTGGTATGTGGGGGGTTGCTCTATACATGGGGTGAAGATAGCATGAAAAGGTGCTTCGTGCGGGAAGGGGAGAATTTACCACTGCCCAATCCAACCTCAGAGGGAGGCAGTCAGAAGAAGGCCCCAGCCGAGCCCATAACACTGAGGAGGAGCGAGGAGGGTATATAGTATGCACTAGTGTCCCACCCAACCCATGATGTATAAAATGACAGTTGCCTTGTGTGACAGAACCCTCAGGTAGAGTAAATTGGCCTGAAAAAGAGAACAAAGTACAACAAGCAAGAATAACAGACCAGCAGGGTCCAACAGCAACTTTCCTGTCTTGCGGAGGCCGGGATCAAAGTGCTCCAGACCCGCTGGAGGAGCCCCCCCCCCCCCCCCCCCCCCCGAGGGATGAGTCTCTGAGGATGTCCATCGCACTGGAAACGAAGTCAGTGACAGATTATGAGTTCAAGGGCCCCTCCTAGGCCCCACGGCCCAGCGTCGCCAGTAGTAGGAAGGAGAATATACAGGGTAGTGACATCGTGCACGCACTGGTGCATGTGAGCACGATGAAGTGTCCGAGTTCAGAGGGAGCCTGTAGTGAGGCGAGCAGGAGAAGTTCTCCCCCCCCCGACCCCCCCCGAGGCTGCAGAGGCGGTGAATGATATCCCGTTGGGGGCGTTGTGGCTTCACAGTGGTCCAGATGGGCCGAAGGTCTCTTCCAGGGGCACCCCAAACAGGGGAGGCACCGCTGTTTTGAGAATAAACTTTGAGTCCCATCTTCATAGCGTACATAATATTGCTTACTTGAGGAATCCTATCTACACTTTTTGTTCCCTTGTAGTAGGGATCGAATTCTCGGGGTGCGTGTCACCCATTGCTACACATTACAAATTGTTTTAAATTGTTTTATAAGGGGGAGAATGGGTAATATCGCTTGTCAATTTATTAATTCATCCTGTCTTGTTTCTTACTGTTCAGACTCTCTCGAGATGTTGTATTTTACTTTGCATCCCTGAGTTTGGAACTATTTTTTGCATATATTAATAGTATTGTGTATAGTTGTTCCCACTTAGCATCGTTTGTTTTGGTTTTCATTTCAAAGGAGGGGGATATGTTATATCCTGCCTATGAACTAATGTTTCTCCCAGTTTACCTAGCTGCTCAGCCAGTGTGAGTGTTCTGAGTGGCATGTTGGTGTGATGGAGATGCATGGAATGTTTGGGTGCCTTTGTGGTGTGGTGTGGCAGTTGAAGATGGGCTGAGCAGCAGGCAGGCTGCTCCTGGTGCGGCAGTTGTACTTATATGCCAGGCTGCTTTACATAGAAACCATTCTGTAACATTGTGACGGGGAAGCGGGACCCATAGGAAGAAGACTGACATCACCACCTTATAGACCTGGTCTCACTCCTTCCCCGTCTGTCTCTTCACAGTGTCCCCCACCCATTCAAGCTCCGTGCTTAACAGCAGTGCCTGACCCGGAGCCCTGTTACTTTAATTGGGCGGAGTTGGCGGGTGTTCCCGCCCCATTCACCAACGTCACAGGAGGAGACGGCCTGAAAACCTGGACGCCCATTGGAGGAGTGTGCGAGCCACCAGACCGGAGTGAAGCGGAATCAGGGAAGGAGACGGAGTTCGCGGAGTCGAGAGAAGAAGAGCAAGCGTCCCAGCTGAGCCAGAGGACTATGAACCTGAGCGGGAGACGAGAGGAGCCTGGAGGCCAACGTACCCTCGCGCTGCCCAGCCGCTCTTCAGGAGAAGAGTGGCTCCACCAGGTACGAGCACGAATAGCGGGCTGGGCGGGGAGAAGAGTGTGAACCGAATCCCCCTCACCGTATTCCTACTCCCAAACCCCCACTTCCCCTCCTGTGCACCGCCTTCACCGTGTGCCTCTGTATATAAACGCACCGTGTGCCTCTCACTCCCGTTCCCCTGTAAAGCAGGTCAGAGAACGTTATCTGACTGCATCTTTTCTTTTTCTTTTGGGGCCTGGCCGTATGAGGAGACATCCTGGAGAGGCGACGTCGGACTCCAAAGAGCTGCCCGATTCCAGAGGACGAACCGGAATCCTCACTGCCTTATTATCGCCCCAGTCCGAGAAGGAGAAAACTTTTGTTGAGTTTAATAAAATCCCCTAACCACAAAGATACTGTGTCATTGCCTTCCTCCAGCCCGCTCACAAACATATACTCAATAAAAACACTACAGCTATGTCTGGTACATCACACAACAGAGTCCCAACTATTGTTTTGCCTCTATGAGCAACCTTAGTGAGCTGCATTTGGCCTCCCATGTGAACAAGAGAGCAAAGGGGTAGCCCCATTGATAACAGATTTCCATGCGCAGTTTGTCAGTGACAGACTTGAAGTCCTGCCGTTTCCGCAAAGTGATAGGAAGTAGATCTTGGTAGAGTTGCACAGCATATCCCCAAAAGATTCATTCAGTCTAGACTCGAGATTCTCTAAGTATTACTTAATTTTCAGAAAAGAAATGCACTCTAGTCAAAATGTCTGGCACTACGTCCGTGCTTCCAGTGGTTAAGTCCAACCGATGGGCCCTGTCAAGGGTTGGCAAAGAAGCATTGTCTCCTTGAATTGCCTGGAGAATACCCGCCGTACAAGAAATGATAACACTGCCTTCTGCACCCCCCAGGATGCAGATAATGTTACGGCAGCTTCTATTTTCCAAATCTTCTTGCTTGATTGGAAGTCAATGTTTTGTTCTTCAAGAGCCGTCTCCCATTGCCATAACCTCTCCTGGTCCTCTGACCTGGCATATACCATGCATTCAAGGTCATCTTCATGCTCCTCTATCCTGGAGAAATTTATCAGGATGTCGCGTAGGCAGGATTTTAATTTGTCTTTGAGTGAGCTAATGTCAGAGCAAATTTCCTGTCAGAAGCCGTCCATGTAACCCTGCGCAATAGGGGCCAAGGGTGTGGGCTCTGCTTTGGGGCTGGGGGTGGAGGCAGTGTGTCTGAGTCTGCTGACAAGGCCTTGGTCCATAGCAACATCACTGGGTTATCGTTTTCGGATTTGGAGTGTGGCATGTCGGCGGGGTGTGCCAGGACCAGTCTGACGTAAGCAGGGTTTTCAGGTGCCCACCTTGCTTTCCCTGTCACAAGCTGCGGGGGTATCCATCAAAGTAGTGTACTATTAGCCAGGGAAAGAGATGTGAGCAGGCGGATGTGTACGGTCTCAGTCTGTCTCTAACCAGTTCAGATGGCGGAGAGATATTGTGTAGGGCTTACGGTTGAAGAAGAGGGTGGAACTCTGGACTGAACCCCTGCGCAAGAGAGAGCCTATGGGGAAAACTACCTCCCCACCCTTCCCCCAGGAAGAGCTGGGTTATCCATTAACAGGTACAGTCCAACCCACTAATGCATGGGGTCCTGGCACTGGCCAAATCGTAGAGAGCGCAGGAGCAGCTTTCAGTTATGGCCTATCCGGGGGCATTTGGATTACTGAGGCCGAAATAGGATGGTTCTGGAGTACACCTGTCCTCAAAAGCAACTGGGTCACATAAGTATGGGGGCCTCACCCTGTGTAGAGGTGAGAGGGTCCAATGGCGCAGGCCGGTCGCATGTGGGTCTGGTCCTCATGAACTAAGACAACTGTGCTCTCAGGGGGCCCAGGCATTGACCATTCAGGGAGCACCCCTGATGTCCAGGGGACCTACCAACCACTCATGCCTCTCCAGCATAAGCCGCCCCAAAGAGCCCCGGCCCACCACCCCTGTTGAGGACAGTAGGTATGCAGTATTGAGGCCTCTATGCACCACAGCAGGTATCAGGCAATAAGGGAGGTACCTTTTCCGGGGTTCTCCACCTCTGAATGGGTCCAGTTACCGGAAGGCAGGACCATGGACCACGGGCTGACAGCGAGCATGCAAGCCAGGTCGTATCCCACAAGAAAAGGCTACAGTGTAGGGGGTCTTTTGGTGAGATGTTCCCCCTCAACCGATTGTCGCTAGGCTCCCCCTGGCTCAAGATGTTCAATCTACGGTCCAGGTCAGTAAAATCAGTCTCAGGGTCCCCCTGGTCCGCTTCCAGGCACCACAAACCACTCAGCCCTACTTTGTCTGACCTCTGAGTCTTCTCCAGGGTACAGGAGCGGAGACAGGCCGTATCACAAGCCTGAGTCGAGCAAGTGAGGCCTGGGGTATCCACGTTGCGGGGTCCTCATTGCAGGTAGTTCTGTGTGCTCGGGTTCTCTTGGGCTGTAGCCATAGTCAGAGCCACCTCCAGATGTTCGAAGGGCTAGTGGGCCGCGGCCCAGCAGGAGAAGTGCTGTTGCACCCTTTCACGGAGCCTTGAAATGGTGCCCAGTTCCTCGATCAGGTTCCACATGCTCCGTGTTGATCAGTGGCGGAGCAGCCCCCACCTCAAGCAGCAGAGAGGCAGCCTTCCCCATCATGTACATTCCAGGGTAGGCAGCTAAGTAGGTCTGCCACAGCTGAGGCAGGGCCGGGCGATGCGAGGGCTGCCAGGCAAGATGGCGGTGGGGCATCCAAAAGCCATGGAGGGCCTCTGCTGTGCATTGGCCAGTGTCGATGCAGGAGGGGAACACAGCCACCTCACTGTGAGGGCGGAAGAGCAGCCACTGTATCAGCTGCAGGTCGCCCCCTCAAGTGCCCAGGTGCAGTCGATAATGCTGGATGAGCCCCCGGGGAGTAGGAGAGCAGGCAAAACACATCCTACTCTATTCCCTCCCAGGCCACACTCCCTATTAAGGCTGATATCATGGAGTTTTAGGCCATTAATGACTGCTGCTGCTGAATGAGATGTTCACAGATTGTTAGCTGAACTGTACATTTCTTGGATCACTATTTTCAGCATGTCAGGATTTGTTGTGTGTACTGGGAGAGATGGAATATCTATCTGTATAATATACATTACAGCCTGTCCACATATATATTAGCTTAGCAGCGAAGGCATGGTGACCATAAGAGACTGTTGGTATCATCTTTGCTTTAATTACTCTTATAATCACCTCTGTGGATGGGCTGTAAAATGTGAGTTAAGTTTGCAGAGGGTTAATGTTATGGTGTTAGCTTTAATTTAGATGTGTGTTGGGACTGCAAATAGCCAGACAGGTATTTATATGTTCCAGCATAGGTGATAGTTAATTGTCCCTAGCACCAAAGAATGCCTACACTTATTTTTGTTGTTTCCAAACACCTTGACCTTGGTTTTGTTGGTGTTAACTCTCAACTTATTGGGGGGTGCTAGAGAGCCCACGGCAAGATGGCCGCACTTTCGTGCTGCTCGGCCGGCCGGCTCTACAATCCGTCACAGTAAAGCAGCCTGGACAGCCATCGGAGCTCATCAAGCATAGACCATGAGCCCTAAAGGAACAGGGCACATAAATCGAGGACGAAACTGGTGCTGCGACCGGTGGAAGGCGGATTGCGGTGGAGGGTCGCAGAGAGCACAAGTCTGGTGAGCCAAGATGGCGGCCTGACCGTGATGGCCTGGAAAGACTGCTGAGGCTCCAGACTGCAGAGTGGAGACCGGACCTGTCGCAGGAAATAAACAAGTAAGAGCGACGTGGTGTCAGAGGTCAACATCGGCTGTAAGACCTGCAAAGTGGCACGAACACTGACAGAACTGCGGCCTACGCACGGAGGGGCCATAGTGTCAGAGGCGGGCAGTGATTGCTACCTGCGGCAGAGCCGCTCATAACAACTCATACGCGCAGAGGCACACAAAGTCCTGAAACGGCACCAAGGCAGCGGGGTACGTTCAGGCTGCGATCGGCCTAATCGACAGCACGCAAGAGCGGAAAACGCCACAGGCCCCAAAAAACAAAAAAGAAGCAAAGCGAATGGAGTAGTGCAACTATATGGGGCCCCCACCTGGGAGACCGGCAGAGCGTAGGGAAATCAGGCAGCGCAATAAAAGGCCCTTTGAGCAAAAGGCAACTGGGGGGAGTGATTGGGAGGCGTCCAGAGCCAACCACGTTCTAGATAAGCCGTGCCGTCCCGGGTGCTAAAACGGTCCCATATATCAAGGAGATTTGAGGAGGGAAAATTACAGGGTAACACGTCGTAACATGAGCAGGAAGGCTGCCCTTCAGGAAGCGGGACGACAAATCGTCGAGGCATTGAGCCCTGGTGAAGTTCTCCAGTGTACCACGACCGCACATCCCCAAATCAATATGGGGAAAACGGATAAGCAGCAGTCGCAATTTAACTTTGAGTTGCGTCGTTCGGCAAGACCTGCAACGCACACTCTGACATGGAGCTGGAGGCTGGACATCAGTCCACACCACTGCTAGAAGCCACATTATTAGCGATGCAACAAAGCCTTCAAGAAATCATTGGAAAGATAGACACACTGTCCCTGAGCATGGACAACATCGCCTCCAAGCTAGATAAGCAGGCAGCATGCCTGACTGCGGCAGAACAGCGGATTTCAGTGTTGGAGGACAACTCTCAAGAAACAGCGGCCAAGTGTAGGGGGATGGAGAAAATACTGGAAGTCATCAAAGCCAAAAACGAAGAATTGGAGGCGCGCTCCAGGCGCAATAATGTCACATCATGTGAGTCCCTGAAAGTACGAATACTGGACACTTGGAGGACTATGTTGAGACAATGCTGAAGGACATTTTTGGTACAGAACACCTCTCCCAAGAGCTGATAGTAGAGAGGGCACATAGATCACGGGCCACCAGACCGCTGCCAGACCGCTGCCAGAGGCCCCAGCCCCCGACCAATTATCGCCAGAATACTACATTATCGAGATCGTGACTCCATCCTATACATGGCAAGGGAAAAGCAGACTGTTGCTTACCAGGGGAATGAGGTGTCCTTTTTTTCAGACTTTACAATGACTGTTCAGGCTGGCTGTAAAGAATTTGCCACAGTAAAGAAGAAATTACGCACGGCTAGCAACCCCTACGCTATGCTCTATCCCGCGTGCCTCCGTTTCACATATGAAGGCAAACCCATATTTTTCACCTCACCGGGAGCAGTTATAGAATTCTTGAAAAAGGTACAGTGTGACCAAAGAGGATCACCACAATCAATGACCTCAGCACATTCGGATTAAACAAGGGAGTTGCAGCAGGCACCAGTGTTGATTATTCTGTACCTGTCCCTCGGACCGACTGCTGGTAAACATCAGGGGCATGATTGGACATTGTCCCTGTGGTGCTAGTGAGTATCTGGTCTCGGGCAGGGTTCCCCCCCTCAACCCGAGTGGAATGTCTTCGGGGTTCCCCCCTCAACCCGAGTGGAATGTCTTCCTTGCATGACGGGAGGATGTACTCTATAGACTGTAAACTCAATACTTACTGTAAGTACCCGCAACGGAGGCAAGCTCTGAGAGGCATAATAGATTTGACGTTAATGTAGTTACCACATAGGTGCACATGGGACTTCCGAACTGATAATGTGTAACATGTATGCACTCGGTGGTCATGGGTTAAATGTGTATCAGCATCGGTGTGAGGGGAGGGATCATTGTAAGAAGGGTAAAATGCTTGCAGTTTCAATGTGCATGTGCATTTAAGGACCAGGTTCCATCACTGTAGTATAATCAGTGATGTCTAACATAGATATACACACCCGGGAAGACGGATGGAATACTGGGCACCTAGCGACCCCCAATAGGAAACATCCCTACAGTTTAAAGCAGAATGGAGTTTAAGGAAGGAATTTTAATAGCTCATTATTGTTACTTGTATCTACGTATTTACTGCTATGGGAATGTCTTTGGCATGATTGGGATGCTAAAGTGGGTGGGTGAGGGGGAAGGTTTGTTATTATATGTTAGGTACGTCACAGTCATGGTTGTAGCTATGAGTCACATACAGGATGAAAGGACTCACAAGGTCAGAAATTAATATGTCAGTATTCAAGCGCATGCACTATGGTGGAAAGTCTTTAACTCTTTACATGGAATGTAAGGGGGTTGAATAGCCCTAAAAAGATTTGTCAGGTATTCGCCTATCTTGACAGACATCATATACAAATAATATTGTTGCAGGAGACTCACTTGGCAAAGCTGGGTGACTTGCGAGTGGGAGCAAAGTGGGTAACGGTGAGGGTGGTGTCATCATACTCCTCTTACTCTAGAAGGGTTCACATAATGGTAAAAAAAGGGGTTCCGTTCACACTTACTAACACAGTGTCGGATGAAATAGCCCACTTTACACTAATAAAGGGAGTATTCCACAGTATGCACATCACTATTGTTACCACATATGGACCCAATATTGATGACCACGATTTTTACTGCCAAATAGCCCACAAACTATACACACGACAGCCTGAGATAATAATATGGGGTGGCGATCTGAACACATATTTAGACCCGGTCCTGAATCGTAACGCAACCACAGAGTGACAAGGAAAACGAGCCGCACATGTACTTCAGGACATTATGGGCACACACTCGCTGACTGATATTTGAAGGACAAGAAACCCCCGGGTTCGAGAAGGGACACATGTATCCTCAGTACACAAAACCTGGTCCAGGCTGGATTATTGGTTAACTTCGGGGAGGCAACCAAGTGGGTGGAAAACGTAGTGCACTTACCGGAAACCCTATCGGATCATGCTCTGGTGATGCTAGAACTGGAATTCCCCACAAAAAATACACAAGCATTCCAGTGGCGATTGCAGGCCACATCCCTTCTGGACTCAGGGATGAGGGAAGAGGTCTGCCCGGCTATAACACAGTTCTTTCTGGATAATCAGGGAACAGTGGAAAGCATACATGCCAACATTTCAGGAGAGCAAAGTGGGAGATTTAAAAAAAAAAAAAAAAAATAGGGAGAATGGGGCTTTGAATCGGGTTACTGGCATGTATGGGCTTGTGTGCTGCTGTAGGATCGGACATTTGAAACGTAAATGCACTTTTTTTTCTTACCTTTCAGAAGCATGGAGCATAATGGCAGGCAGAGAGGGTGATTACAAGTGTTGGGCACTGGCCTGGCAGGTTGTTGGCAGTACATGCCCCCCCACCCCCCCTGTGGCAGCCCGGGCTGAAACAGTCCCCCCCCCCTACTTCGCAGGTCATTAAAAGACGATTCCTTTGTTAATGACGCTTTGTTGATTTTTCACACCTTCGAGAGCCCCTGCATCGCCACTCTTTGCTGGAAGAATTAGCACTTTACACAATACCAAGCCCTGTCAGCTGAAACCCCCGAGGAATCGGGTTTCTGCTTTTAGGAATCGGGAGGCGGGAGACTAGCCTTCAAATCGGTAGTCTCACGCCTGAATCGGGAGGGTTGGCATGTCTGGTGGAAAGTGCGGGCGTGCTATGAGAGCTGTTTAAAGTTACTATACGCAGCACCTATATTAGCCTCACGGAGGGGGTGCTGAAGGTCCTGCGGGCTAGAATGAAGAGGATCAAGAAATCTCTGCGGCAACTAGAGAGACAAAATGAGGAATCACAACAGGCACACACACTAGCAGAAATCAGAGAGTTGTTAACGGAATATAATGAAACGGCTGACCAGGAGATAAAGCATATGTCTATGAGATGGGTAGACAGACAACGTGGGGAGATTGGAAGGCCTGGCCGCTGCCTGGCTTCGAAAATAAGGTTGCCTCACACACAAACATATATTTATTTATTTTAAAGGTTTTCTATAGCGCTGGCTAGACCCAGAGGTATCAGAGCGCTTTACAAGAATTTGAGGAGGTACAGTATTAAAAAACATTTGAGCAAAACAAGAGCCAATATAACAAAGAAAGCAGATATAATACGAAAGCTATTTACAGAACACTATGTTAAGCTAACGTGGGTAGTGACAACTTAGGTTAGGGAGGATGGGTGAGGGTGAGGGAGAAGAGAAAAAAGAGGGGAAGAAGAGAAAAAAAGGGGAAGACGATAGTAGGAGTTAGGGGAGAAGCAGGAATAGTAAATCAGTGGGAGGTCGTGCGTAGGGCTAGGAGTCATAAGTAGATATAGAGATCAGGGGGGAGGGTAGGGGGAAGAGTAGCATGAGGGAGGGGGGATTGGTAGGAGAAGGTGGGGGATAGAGTTGGAGGGCAGTCGAGGGGGACATGACGCGGTCGCAGCGTGTGAGTTCAGTGTCAGACGTAGGAATTAAGGGCCCCAGTATTTGTTGAAGAGGAACAATTTGAGTTCTTTTTTTAAGTTAAAGTAGGAGGGGTTACAGCGTAGGTCTTTAGGCAGGGAGTTACAGATGGAGGGAGCGTTACCGGAGAAAGAGCGAACTTGAGTGCCTTTCTTCTTAAACAGGGGGGGGATAAGAGAGAGGGCGTTTGTGTTCCTCGTCAGTTGTGAGCAGCCTGCTTTGTGGAGTTTATCTGAGAAGTAACCTGCGGTGTTTTGGTGAAGGGCTTTGTGCGTGATACATGCAGTCTTATAGGTGGATCTGCCTTCGATGGTTAACCATTTGAGGGTTTTCAGGGCGGGGGAGATGTGATCAAAATGTTTGTAGTCGGATGTAGCCTAGCTGCCAGGTTGAACACAGATTTGAGTGAAGCGAGGTGGACTTTAGGTGTTCCAGCAAGGATAGCGTTGCCATAGTCGAATCTCGACAGGACCAGCTATTGGACAACAGTTTTAAAGTCATAAGCCGGGACGAAGGGCTTAATTTTCTTGAGATTATGAAGAGTAAAGAGTGCTCCTTTGGCTGCGGTTTTTATGTGGGAGGTGAGGATGAGGCTATTATCAATGGTGATGCTTAGAGACTTAACTGAATTAGAAGTGGTGAGAGAGCAGTTGAGAGCATTAAGGTCAGAGATCCAGTCTTGTATGGGAAGTGGGTTGTTTTTATGCATGTAGAGAATGATTTCAGTTTTTTTAGGATTGAGTTTGAGATGCTTATGGTGGAATCATAATTGGATCTTGGTCAGAGTGTCATTTAGGTGAAGGATATCGGAGTGGGATTTAATCTTATAGTAAAGTTGTGTGTCGTCGGCATATAGGTGGTAATTTATTCCTGCTTGTTTGAGGATGAGGGTGAGTAGTTCCATGAAGAGGTTGAAGAGAGCAGGAGAGAGAATGGATCCCTGGGGGATACCGAGGGAGATCGGAGTGGGGTTGGAGAGGCAGTTCTCAATTTTGATTTGTTGGGTTCTGTGTTGGAGAAAGGAGGTGAACCAGTTGAGGACATGGCCAATGAGGCCAAAGCGGACTTTAAGAGTGTTTAGTAAGGTGGAGTGGTTAACAGTATCAAAGGCAGCGGATAGGTCAAGGAGAATGAGAAGGCATGATTCACCTTTGTCGAGTGAATGATGAAGGTCGTCCACTATATTGAGCATGGCAGATTCTGTGCTGCAACCTTTTCTAAAGCCAGATTGGAGTGAGTCAAAGAGGTCAAAAGTGTTGATGTGATTATCAAGTTGGAGCAGGGCACATTTTTTAAGGGCTTTGGAGAGAAGAGGGAGGTTAGAGATTGGTCGGAGGTGATTTGGGTCATTGGGATCTGCATTAGGATTTTTGGGAATGGGTGTAATTTAACCCAGTTGGAGGGAGGCAGGAACACACCCCGTGGCCAGGGAAGAGTTAATAATGGTGGTCTAGAAAGGGACAATGATATGTTTTAGGTCTTGGACAAGGTTAGGGGGCAGAGAGTCTTTGGTGTGGCAGGTTGGTTTTTGCTTAGCAATGATGTTGTAGACTTCGTGTTCGTTGACAGGGAGAAAATTATGCCAGGAGGCATTGTGTTTTTTGTTGCTGAGGGAGAGAAGGGTTGGGTTTAGGTGAGAGGGAACCGAACGAGAGATGTGCAGGGACAGGTGGAGGATTTGAAGGGAAAGGAGATTCAGGAGAAATGTCACACAAAAGTAGTGTGTTAGGAGAAAGCGGATTTAAGATGAAGGATTGGTCTATTTTGGTGATTTTATCAGAGAAGAACTTTGCAATTTCTTCGCATTTCTCAATAGAGGCCGTCAACTTTTGGGGGGCACATGATGTTTGATTTTTGACGATGTTGAATAGATCTCTTGGTCTATTTTTGGCCCTATCCAAGCTGAGTGCGGAAGAAGGTGGACTTTTCATTGAGGATGTGCCTTTTTGTAGTTGCACCTAGAAGATCGGAGGAGAGCTAGATGGGAGGGGGATAGGTGTTGCCTCCAAGTTCTTTCAAAATGTCTAAGGGAGCGTCTTTTGTTGTTGAGAACAGGGTTGAACCAGGATTTGGAAGGTATGTTTCTTTGGGGGTGCCACTTGGGCTAGGACCTCGGTAACTGATTTATTATAGTGTTTGGTGAGGGTGTTGGCATTTTGGGAGAAAGGAGCTAGCAGGAATTGGGCTTTGATTTTCTTTTCTAGTTCGCCGGGTGGGATAAGATGAAGGTTTCTGGTCAGTTTGATGCTTTTGGCGTGGATACGGGGGTCAGTAGTGTTGATCGAGAAGAGGATGAGATGATGGTCAGACCAGTCGATGGGGATGATGCTGGAAAGGGAGGCCAAATCATCATTAGTGATGATGGCATCAAGAGTGGCGAGTGACAGATTTGTTTAAGGTCACTGATCTCCAGAAGATTAAAGAGGAGATTAGCTGCAGGGTCTGATGTCATTCCAGTGGAGGTTAAAGTCTCCAAGGAAGAGATTATTAGAGTTGGAAAGTACAGATTGGGTGAGGAGCAGGGCCGGACTGGGAACTGAAAGCAGCCCTGGCAAATTATTCAAGAGCAGCCCCCATCTTGCGCGTAGCGAGCGAGCGCAGCAAGCGAGCCCGACCACTCTTAAAGGAGTTTGGGGGGGTTCTCCCCCCTAGCAAATTTTGGAAAAAGACTGACCAAAATGGTGCAATTTACAGCACTTTTTATATTACATATTTAATTTATTAACTTTCAAAGAACAGGAAATAGTAGATGATGACCTTAAAGAGCACCAGGTTATCCAGTCATATGTACCCATAGACATTCTTACAGAGAGCACCAAAAATAAAGTTTTAAGGTTGCCATGAGTAGTAATTTCATACTTTCAGCGTAATTATGAGTGACATTTCAAATATGTGAGACAGCAGAGCACAGAAAATGGAGGTCTTCGGCTGATGGAAAATCCTCGGCTTACTGCCAGCTAATCTTGGGATTCAAATTCTTAAGGAAGCCCTGTCATCTCAATTGGCCTGTCAGAGGCAGAATGAAGCTATGAACCTCAAACTCTGCAGGGTGGCTGGAGGGTGACATAACTTGTTGTGTCACAAAAGAGCTCTCCATTCAGCCATTGTACTAATTGTTGCCATCATGGCATGGCCTCCTTATTGTGTCATAAATACCTTTGGATAGAGCCTAAAAAGCAGTCTTCAAACCTCAGTGCAGACCAGCTAGTAAAAGACTTAAATACAAAATTAACATGATGGCGCAATCAGAATTTTGTCTTTGAGAAACGTTTAACAGTAGAAGAAACACAGCATGCATGGGGCAACATTAGCTGTGAGGCAGTGTACCATTCTCCGTAATTAATCTGGTCCAAATAGGTAGAGTAATGCTTAACTGTGAATGTACTAGACATTGGAACAGATGTAGAAAATCCTCACCCTGCTCTGAAAAAAAGCATAATCTTCCTTCAAAGCTAGATTTAAAAATTCACAATCTACTACTGAAATGGGTGCAATTTCCAATGTTTCCCTTGTCTTCATTGCTCGATTTTACTCATGAGAACAGGTCACTCATAGTCATTGAATGTCACTCATAATTCCACTTAAATTATCAAAATGTCACACATATGCAACCTGAAACCTTGGCACTTATGAGGCTAGTAGACTCGCCCAATGAAGTTCCTCGTTACTTTTGGGGAAACCTTGTGTGTTTCTTTAGAAAATCCAATAAAGTTCAACAAAGTGCTCCTGAACTTTGTGCCTGTTTCTTCTGCCCTGTGACTGGTCGCAGTCTCCTATGGACCCCCAGTCAGTATTTATGCTGTGAGCAGAGAGAGTGGGCTGCATTTGTAAATAATCTATGGCTGTAGATTGCATTAGGCCCCTTAAAATCCCTTTATTTCACTCACAACCTTTTTGCCTGATGCTTTAGAGCTGTTGCTTTCTCCAAATTAATTTAAACCTATTTACACCTCACTCCGAACCAGAGCCCGTGATGAGACCATATGGACCTGATCATTGAGGCAAGCTCCCATCGCTGAGGGCGATTTCTTTTCAGCCCTTTTCATACTTTTTGATATTAATGTCTCATTAGTGAGTATGATTTTCCTCTGGTCAGCAGAGTTATAAAATAGGCGATTTTGAAAAAGAAGTTAAAAAAAGGAGCAGGAGCTGTCGTGATAAATCGTAGACATAGTAAATTGAAAAAAGATGGAGACTTTTGGTTTGACTGAAGACAATGAAATGCACATTTACACCACTGGGGTGAAGTTGGGAGGTTATGTTTCCCACCTTTAATTGTTTCTTGACAAAGTGGGACATCGTTCCGATTTCATATGTAGTGTTTAAATGATCCATCTTCTGGCATCAGTGCAGCAATCCCTCAATCAAAGTCAAAAGTCTATCTTCACAAATCCTAGGTTCTGATTTCGTGTTTACTCACTCTGAAGACCTTGAAGCTTCTTAAGAGTGACAGACTGGGGGGAGGAGCCAAGCTCGCGTCCGAGATGGCCGCGTTTTAGCTCGGCTCCGTTCACTCTCCTGTCTGCAACAACTATCCTGTACTTTATCCTGCCCCGGGAAGTATTCTACGATGTGCAGTGGAACAACGATACTTCACAGGTGCTTACCGTTTGCTCCGGTGGTTCCTGGGTGTCACGGATCCTGAGTTACGCCCCTGTCTGCTTCGGGGTCTCCGGAGCGGCCGGGCCTGGCACTCCTTGGCGGCGCCCGGGCTGGACGGGGTGCGGTGGCCGGCCCTTGCTGGTGGTGTGGAGTCGGTCGGAGAGGCCGATGTGCTAATAGGCCGATTGCGGCCCCCCGGGCCTGGTCCGGCAGTCCTGTGGCCTGGCGTTGGGGCGCTGCCTTCCATGGACGGGGTTAACCGTACATAGGGCTCGTCTCTCCTTTGTTCTCCGACCCGGCCATTTTGAGTTCCTCCGCCCGGGCTCGGAGAACGGTGCCGGCGGCGTGTGGGGTGCCGGTGCATCGCCTTCTTCTGGTGGCCCCCCTTCCTGCCCTGGTGGCACCTCTGCCGGTGGCTGCCGGTATCCTATTTGGCCCCGTTGGTATCCGGGCGGGGGTTGGTGTCTGCAGCGGCCCCGCCGGGCTCCTAAGATGGCGGCCGGCCCCATGACTTTTGGCCTTGCTGGGACCGGCGATGCGGATCCGCCGCACGGCACGTTTTCTGAATACTGCAAAGGTGAGCCTACACTTGGCGACATCCTCGCCGCCCTGCGCTCCTGGGGGGCGCCCATGACCGCACCTGTCGCTATCCTGGAGAGAGGTCCCTTGGCTGGGCCTGCCGGGCCCCCTCCGGTTTGTGCGGCTTCATCTCTGTTGTGTGCTGCTGGAACTTTCCTTGGGGTCCTGGACCTGGAGGCTGCTGTTGGTCTGGATGTACGGAAGCCCGCTGCCCTTCTTCATCCTGTGCCTCCGTCTGTTCCGGAGGTTCGCCAGCCGGATCCCGTCTGGACCGACCTTGATGGGTCTCCTTCTCCTCTTTTGCTTCACATGGCCGAACGAAGATCCTGTGGCTGTGCCGCTGGACTGGCTTTCTCCGTGTTCTCTTCGGAACTGTGCCTGCTTTGCCTGAGGTGGTTACTGTACGACCTGGATCATCCGTGTCGCGACCGCTGTGACTTGAGTGTATTTGTGATTCGACTCCCTGTTATTCACCTCCGTTTCCATGTGATCTGGTTCCTGCTTTGTTGGACGACTACGGTTTGCGAAAAACGAGGACAGGGTTGAGCTGATCTTGCCTCTGTGGACTTATTTTGTGGTATGGTTGGATGATCCGTTTATAAGTGTATGATTCTGTTTGATACTTCTTAACGTTCCTGGAGCTTATCAGTGTATTTATTATCTTCCCGTGGGCTCTGAGTACTTTCGGGCGGGGGAGTGGGAGCCGAAGGGGTTTTTGATTCTGTGGCTCCTCTCCCGCTGTTTTTCCCTATTTTCCCTTCCCTCCCCCCTTTTTTTTATCTACGTAATTCTTTCTTTCTATATTTCTTCTATATTTCGGGTTCCAATTAGGGCGACAGGCATGCTGCTGGGGGGTAGGCCATAGCCTTCTGCAGGGGTGCAGGGTGGGCTGTGCGGGGTGGTGGGGGGGGTCTGTTTTATAGTATCTTCCTTTGTTCCTTCTTTGGTTCTATGGCTCTTATGTATCCCCTAATTTCGTGGCGCAGTGTCGGCACGTCGCCCCCCAGGGTGTTTGTACTGGCATGGCCCTTTTTGTATGTCTGCTGTTGCGGTTTACTACGCATCCGTTTCTCCCGTGGCCACTGGTTTCTTGTGCCGGATTAGTATTGGGTGCTTTGTTAGCCGTGGGGGGCGTGCACTGACGCTGCGCCCTCACTTTCCCCCTCCTTTTTTCTGATGTCCTTTTCCTCCCTTATTTTCCCTTTCCCCCCCTTATTTTTCTTTTTTCTTCTGGGTGGTTGTAACGGAGGGCTTTTAGTTTCGTAAGCGTATTTTTCGCTATTTTATTATTATGTGCCATGGTAGTGGTGGGAGGGCGTTGAGCAGCGAGTGTAATTGTTCTTGATGTGGGACTCACGTTCTGCCTTTGCCAAAATGTGACTTTTCTTTTGGTTTTTTCCTGTATTCGAAACTTCGGCTTGCTCACGGCCCACCGCGGCCCTCTGGACTTTACAGATTGTCATTATCCTGCGAAACCCCCTTTTTTCTATTATAAAATTAACCTACTCTTATCCTGTCCATGATGGCGGCTCGACGACTTGTTACCTTTGTCTTCATATGAGCTATTTGAAAATCCTGTTGTCACTCCTGTATTGCCTCGTGTGTCAATTTATTGTGGTGGCCGGCCCGGTGGGTTGTAGGCCCGTATCTGTGAGCGCCTTCTGTACAATAAAGGTTTTGAAAAAAAAAATTAATAAATAAATAAGAGTGACAGACTGTTTGTTAAAACTGTAATTCACCTTCATTGCAAACAACCATATAAGTAGTGTTGTCTGTTTGTGTATCTGTTTACTACACACCCTGTCCGTCACTGCAAAGCCATTCTGGAAATCTCCCTCGGACTCTATCACTGTGGTTAATGTGGACTTGTAGTTTTTATTTCGGTTCTTTAAAATCGTTTGAGAGACTGGATGCAAGTGTGTTCTATAATTAAATGTCTATAGTTAGCATGCACTTGTGATTAAAAAGCGCTCCTGGGTACAGTGAAATCCTAACCAATGGGAGGCTTTTGAAGTCCTTGTGTAAGCACAATCTCTTTGAAATGAATGCTATCTTTAGGGATAGCTTCCTAAAGGATCGCTCTACTTCCCTGTAATAACCAGTGAACACTTCAGAACCACCTACTCACAGGTAATCAGTCTGCAGCATCTAAAGGGGCCTTAAGTCTGCCTTTAAAAGCTGATCCTTGCAGGCGCCTCGCTGGATTGCGCTCTTCTGAGCACTCAAGTAAACCGGGAACAGGCCGAGGCAATGATAAAATGCTGAAATTATGAAAATGTCACACATCTTGGCAACCCGAAACCCTGGGTGCAGGTAATGCTCTCCAATTACAGTGGGGTAGGAGGAAGCTCTTTTGAATTACTCTGATGAAGTACTGCTATGAAAAAATGAAATAAATCCTATGGAGCTTCCGACCAGGATAGGAATCAAGATACGTTGTAACCTCATAAACACATGACACTGCTGGCGGAAGGGGAGGGATGTATAACCAATAGTATTTAGATGATTGGTGAATTAAAAATGACTTTCATTGGTTCTTTTTTCTCTTTACCCAGTGGTAAAGGTAGTTTTTGGTTACTGCCTGCTTGTTAAATAAATAAAGAAAATAAAACATAATATGGGCCATGACGTCTGATAATTTAAATATGTTCTTTTAATAATGCTAGGAAACGTATTATCTCTAGCTTCTTGAGCACTAAATCCAGTTGTCTTTTACTAAATTACTTACTTACCTTCTGTAAAGGTGCCAGTTGCGTGTCATTGCGTGAAACGATCGGGCTGATTGGAGGATACTGCGTGTTACCGGTCATGCGGGCCACACTCCACGACGTAAGCTTAACGGACATTGAAGCTCAATATCTAGAAGTATAGGAGAAGGAGGCTTTGTGGATGATGTGAGAGAAACCGGTAAATCATACAGATTGAAGCACTCCCACAATAATAGCTCCAATTAGCCAAATAATTTGAATGATCCAAGGACTTTTGAAGATTCTCTTCTTTTATTCCAATTCCAATCCCAAACCAACGCGTTTCGCCAAGGTCATAAAACACCTATCGGCTTCATCAGGGCTGGAAATAATACAAAGTTTTCTATCTTAGCGATATGTACACATGTTACAATTGCAAACATTATATAGAGCTCCATTAGGCCCATAGAGAAAACCTGTGTCATTTTAAATTCATTACTTAGTGAATGCATGCACATCACTCCTATTTACACATGCTTAGTTTTGACAACATTATTTTAAAACATATTGACGACAATATATTTTCATGCGAAAAACTTGATCCCAATATGTATCTCAGTGGTGTCACACAAGAACCTATACATGTCCATGCATATTTGAAAGCGAACAACCACCTGTGACATCCAATGTAACATTCCGCTTATACCCCAAAGGTTTTTTCTGATGTTAACTCTGACAACATTTTACCTTGTCTTCATATAAACAATCTCCTGCCTGAGGGGAGAAACATTTTCCTTACTCTTAAGTCACGGCACGAAGAAAGACTGATCAATTACGCAACACCAATAAATGCTGCCCTTTCAAAAAACCAAAATTTCCTACCTCTATAAATTTCAGGGAGGTCGCTCTCTCTATTCCTTATCGCTATAGTCCATTGGTTGGAGAAAAGCCTCTTTTGAGTATTCGCAATTCCTAAAAGAATAATTGATGCCCCCATTTCAGAACTCATGTATTTTTATATGTCTATCCATTTTTATGCTTTCCAAGTTTTCCAAACTAACGATAAAAATAGACATTTCTCAATGCTCTGTTCTCACCTGCAATTCTATTGGGTAAAACAATCCGATCCAGTTTCTCTTATTCCCAAAATGTCCACTTTATTCTTTCTTAAATCTTGCCTTTATATCTGAAAATTGGATATCACAATTGAAACTTCCACTTATCATTACATTGGCAACTACAACTGTTCCTACTATTTCCCACTTCGAACTCATACCTTGGTCTGTAACTTTACTTCATATATCTTCTTCCTTTCTCCACCTTTTAGTCCTGCATCACTCCCTGTTGAATGAAGGCGGCATAACTTACTATTATTATTCCCAACGCTCCAAACCGCTTTATCTCTACATTATATCCTTCCATTATGGATACTCACCCTCCACGTTATCTTGGCGTCCCGAGTACAGGCAACACCTTCACTACTTCCTGATTCCGTTATGTTCCTGAACTAAACATAAAAAGCGGACTTGCCGCTATTATTTTCCCGGCCGCCATCTTTGAGTGGGGACTTTACCAAATAGTGCATTTCCTGATATTTCATGATTAACATCAAAAACGGACTCACCGTTTACGTTCCACAGACCGCCATCTTAGAATAGAGTTAAAACAAAGCACTAGATCTTAATTTACAGATTTCCAAGACGCACAAAACATCTCCATTATAATTTCGAGTACCACATTGTTTTTACTCTTAATCTCCCAGGAAAAACTCCAACTCCCGGTCATAATTTAGGCCGTCCTCCACCGCCCGCAAGCGCATGATCCATCTTGCCTCCTGCCGCCTTAATTTCAGTTCTCTATTTCCCCCTCGTTGATCTATGTACACATGATCTATTCCAAAGAATTTGAAACTCTTACTCTGATCTTGCTTTACACATGTGTGTATATGTTCCGCTATTGGGTATCGCAAGTCATTATTTTGAACAGCTCTCCAATGCTCTCCCATTCTGTCTTTTAGCGCTACCCACATAAATCTTAAGGCACTTGCATTCAATAATGTAGATCACATATTTCGTGCTGCATGTTATATTCATCCTTATTTCATATCTTTTGCCATTTAATATCTGAAAGTGCTTCGTCTTATCCTTTGCATGTCTACACATTCCACAGTGACCACATTGGAAAAACCCCTTCGAATACCTGTCCAACCAGGTTTCCGTGCGTTCAGTCATTGGATAACTTGGACTCAGTAGGGTGCCCAAGGTCTGGCCCCTTCTGTAAGTTATCTGTGGTCTTCCTCCTACATATTTGCATAGCATCTTGTCCATTTTTAATACATCCCAGTGTTTAGTCATACTATGTTGCAATAACTTACTCATGGGAGTATAGTTTGTGATTAGTCTAACCACTTGCTCCTCTTTTTTGTCCTGCAACTTAGGTTTCAGAGTCATATTTCTTTCCACACTCATTACCCTTTGTTTTGCTTGATAAATATTCCTTTTACCGTAACCCCTTCCAGTGAATCTCCTTTCCATGTCATAAATGCAATCTTTGAATTGTGATGCCTCACTCCAGTTCCGCCTTGCTCTTAGCATTTCACCAAATGGAATTGCTTTAATTTGATTATGCGGATGAGCACTTTTAGCATGCAAAATTGTATTACACGAAGTCGGTTTTCGATACAGTCTACTTTCTATTGAATCATCCTTTATGTACAACTCCACATCCAAAAACACAATATTGGTTGTGCTGTCATTGGTGGTAAATCTGATACTCATATCATTGCTGTTAAGATAATCATAAAATTCATTTAGAGACTGCTTTGACCCGGTCCATATCATAATGCAGTCATCAATGAACCTTCCCCAAAATAAAATGGATTCAGTCCATTTGCTTGCTCCTGGACCCCAAACAACCTTTTCTTCCAGCCACCCCATGAAGATATTAGCATACGCTGGAGAAAACTTAGAGCCCATGGCTACGCCCTGTTTCTGTTTATACCACTCATTTTTTAACAAAAAATAATTATTGTCTAAAATTAATTCCGTCATCGCCAAAGTCATTTGTGTGTGTTCCCAATGACTGGCTGGTTTCTTTGAAAAAAAGTATTCCAATGCCTTCAATCCTAATTCGTTTTTGATACTGGTATACAGTGAGATCACATCCAGGGTTACCAATATCATCCCTGGTTCCCACTTAATATCACTCAGAATATTCAAAATGTGTCGTGTATCTTTTATAAAGGAGGGCAAGTTGGTCATAATTGGTTGAAGAAAGACATCCACAAATTGTGAGAGTCTTTCCGTAGGCCCTCCTATGCCCGATACTATCGGCCTCCCTGGTGGAAATGGCAGGTCTTTATGAATTTTCGGTAGAGTGTAAAGACACGGGTATCTCGGACGATTTACTCTTAAAAAGAAATATTCATCATCGTCCAGTAAACCCTTGTCATGCCAATGTTTCAAAAGAAAATTAATCTTGTCGCTGAGGGAGAATATTGGATTATGAGCTACCTTTTCATAGCAAATTTTATTACTTAGCTGGGAATATATTTCATGCTCATAGTCTTCCCTATTCATTAATACTATATTCCCTCCCTTATCAGCTTTCCTAATAATCAATTCCGAATTATCCCTCAAAGTATCCAAAGCTTCCCTTTCATGCCGTGTTAGATTATCATTCAAATAACCTCCTGGGGAAGCCTTCTGTGTCTGTTTGTCCAAATCAGAGATCACTAGCTTATGAAATACCTCTTCCACTCACTACATTGGGTGACCATTTAGATTTGCTCTTAAGGCCACTAGATATCGATAAATCAGGTCTGATCTCTAAATCTTCCAACAGTTTGGCCATTGTTACAGGATCCTCCTCTAACTCTGTGATTGATAGGAGAGAAACTGTATCCTGAATATTACCAATTGTACAGCAATCAGACATAATACCAGTTCTTTGCAAACTCTCTTCTTTATTACCTTTAGGGTTCAAGGCAAAGTGCTTTCTCAATTTCAGCTTTCTTATATATTTGAATAAATCAATTTTAACATCACAAATATCCCCCTTTGCTGATGGGCAAAAACTTAAACCTTTAGTGAGTAAACTAGTCATATGATCAGTGAGAATAATATTTGACAAATTCACCACCTGCACATCATTACTCATTTCTGTTACTACGTTTTTTTGTCCCAAGATCTCAACTTCATTCCTGCCCGTCCTCCTGCATCTGCCTGCTTTCCCTCCTCTTCTTGTTTTTTGGGCACAGGGCGCCTTGCTTGTTCGTGGTTTCCTCTTTTCATCCTGCTTACTTCCAGAGAGAATGAAGAATTCCCTAAAGGGTGCGCTTGCCTAACCGATGAACCAGAAGCCCCTTCATTCTCACTACTATTTGTAGGAATACTGCTTAAGGAAGTACTACTTGAACTCAAAGAAACAGATTGCTGCTGTTGCTTGTTTTTGTCTTCTTGCATTAAATAATCATATTTCTTTGAGAACGTGAAAATTCTTCCGTTAGTGTAATCTATCTCATCACGCTTCAGCTTGCGCGCTTTCCTTTGTTTGATATCATTTTGATAATTATTCAAAATGCCTTTCAATATCTCGTAATTTTTTGCACTAGGGTCAGGAAGGTTGAGGTCTGCAATCTCTGCTTCTACTTTGGCAATTTCACTTTGAAACTTTACTACTTTTCTGTCAGAGTTTTCAATCAGGATATCCATTAACTTCATTGAGCTCGACGTGAGCTCTTTTTCCCACACCCCCAATAAGTCCTCATCGAGGTCATCGAAGGTGGGCATGATCTGGGAACGAAGGCCCCTGGGTATTCTATTAAGCTTCACATACTGCTTTAGGGTGGCCCCGTCCCACCACTTAGACATCTCTGCTTTCTTAAGCCTCTCTAGTTTAATGAATTTTGCACGTAACCCCTCTTCTTTTTGTTGTGTCCCACTTCTAATTGCTTGGGTAACTGTGCTGCCTTTACACAGGTTCTCAAAAAGGTCTGCTGCCATCTTCTCTCTTTCATTGTTGTCACTCATTTTGCAAGTACCTGTGTCCTCTTAGCTGCCCTCCAATGAAATTAAATTATAATCCTGGGTGCTCTAGGAGTTTGCAACGGCGCTCTAGAGGTAATACACACTTGTAATAACTTTCTACAATTTCTATTCACTTGGGTGCTTACAACATTTGGGGGAGGAAAACACCCTGCTCCTCCCTGCGTAATCAAAATTGATTAGGCACACCTAAAAAATCATACAGATTGAAGCACTCCCACAATAATAGCTCCAATTAGCCAAATAATTTGAATGATCCAAGGACTTTTGAAGATTCTCTTCTTTTATTCCAATTCCAATCCCAAACCAACGCGTTTCGCCAAGGTCATAAAACACCTATCGGCTTCATCAGGGCTGGAAATAATACAAAGGTTTCTATCTTAGCGATATGTACACATGTTACAATTGCAAACATTATATAGAGCTCCATTAGGCCCATAGAGAAAACCTGTGTCATTTTAAATTCATTACTTAGTGAATGCATGCACATCACTCCTATTTACACATGCTTAGTTTTGACAACATTATTTTAAAACATATTGACGACAATATATTTTCATGCGAAAAACTTGATCCCAATATGTATCTCAGTGGTGTCACACAAGAACCTATACATGTCCATGCATATTTGAAAGCGAACAACCACCTGTGACATCCAATGCAACATTCCGCTTATACCCCAAAGGTTTTTTCTGATGTTAACTCTGACAACATTTTACCTTGTCTTCATATAAACAATCTCCTGCCTGAGGGGAGAAACATTTTCCTTACTCTTAAGTCACGGCACGAAGAAAGACTGATCAATTACGCAACACCAATAAATGCTGCCCTTTCAAAAAACCAAAATTTCCTACCTCTATAAATTTCAGGGAGGTCGCTCTCTCTATTCCTTATCGCTATAGTCCATTGGTTGGAGAAAAGCCTCTTTTGAGTATTCGCAATTCCTAAAAGAATAATTGATGCCCCCATTTCAGAACTCATGTATTTTTATATGTCTATCCATTTTTATGCTTTCCAAGTTTTCCAAACTAACGATAAAAATAGACATTTCTCAATGCTCTGTTCTCACCTGCAATTCTATTGGGTAAAACAATCCGATCCAGTTTCTCTTATTCCCAAAATGTCCACTTTATTCTTTCTTAAATCTTGCCTTTATATCTGAAAATTGGATATCACAATTGAAACTTCCACTTATCATTACATTGGCAACTACAACTGTTCCTACTATTTCCCACTTCGAACTCATACCTTGGTCTGTAACTTTACTTCATATATCTTCTTCCTTTCTCCACCTTTTAGTCCTGCATCACTCCCTGTTGAATGAAGGCGGCATAACTTACTATTATTATTCCCAACGCTCCAAACCGCTTTATCTCTACATTATATCCTTCCATTATGGATACTCACCCTCCACGTTATCTTGGCGTCCCTAGTACAGGCAACACCTTCACTACTTCCTGATTCCGTTATGTTCCTGAAAAGAAGAGAATCTTCAAAAGTCCTTGGATCATTCAAATTATTTGGCTAATTGGAGCTATTATTGTGGGAGTGCTTCAATCTGTATGACTTTTTAGGTGTGCCTAATCAATTTTGATTACGCAGGGAGGAGCAGGGTGTTTTCCTCCCCCAAATGTTGTAAGCACCCAAGTGAATAGAAATTGTAGAAAGTTATTACAAGTGTGTATTACCTCTAGAGCGCCGTTGCAAACTCCTAGAGCACCCAGGATTATAAAATGAGAGAAACCGGTAGTCTAGAGCTAAGGTGGACACCGACAGTGGAAAAGACACTTTGCACATGTGGAGAATTTTTTTTTATTTCAAGTAATTTTTATTGAGATAAGAAAAATAAAATAAACAACAACAAGGGAGAACGAAACGAAAAGAAGCATAGAGGTACATTTAAGGCGGAAAATGAGTGACATACATAATTTCAGCAAAATCATGCCAAATAAGAGCAGGTAAAACACAATTACATAAACTACGTAGAAAAGCATAATAGAGCATATCAAAAATCCAAATGTGGCGATCAGATCAGTATATATGATTGCAATACAATAAGCAAATCCAGAGCCTTGGTTTTACATTATCTGCACATGTTCCACAGTTTCAAGTGTCAGTTGAGAGTAGTATCATATGAGGGGATGAGTGGTCCTCGGACCCCAACCAAATCTAAGGGGAGTTAGTACAATTACCCACAGTGTCTTACGGAGGGTCAAATGACAATGAAGATGCATCGAGAGACTTCCAAAGCTTCTTATGAGAGGCGCGCCATAGGGAGGAATGCAGGGCAGGATTATCCGCTCCTCTCAGAAAGGACAACCAGTCCTGCCACATCTTGAGGGATACCGCAGAAGCCGTCTTCCACTTACATAACACTACCTTAGAAGCCAGGGTGAGCATTAGATCAAGCAGTTGCCGGTCATTATCATTGGTTAGCTTCGGGTCTAGCACTTCCAGGAGAACATAAACAAATTCCCTTGCAGGCTTGATGTGGAAAATATATTCTATGCAATCAAAACATTTTCCCCAGTATTTTCTCAGGGAAGGGCAGTTAAAAAGCATGTGAGCCAGATCTCCCACATCTGAGTCACAATTCCAACACTTAGGGCTATCCCTTAGTTGAAGTCTAAAAAGTTTATCTGGTGTCCAATATGTTCTGTTGAGTAACATGTATTTGGTTTGTGATAATATTGGAGAAACTTTGTTCAAGAAAGCAGTAGTGTGTATTGTGTCCCACTCAAATGTTATACCCGTTGAATTGGGTTCTGCTTCCCATCGTATCTCATTACGTCTGTGAGGTTTCCCAGGTAGGGGGAGGAGAAGTTTATATACTCTCGAGACAAAATGTCCCGCGGCCCTGATCTATGTTAAATGGGTCTTAAGCCATGGATCCGAGTATTTCAGAGAGCGAGTGGACAGAAGTACTTTCAGTTTCAGAAAATCATAAAAGTCTACTGGTTTAAGGTGATGTATGGCCTGGAGCGAGGAAAACGGAAGAGGGCGCAACCCATCGTAGAGGTCACTCACCAAGTTAATACCTTTTTTTGACCAATATTCCCAATGGAGGAGTTCCCCGTCTATTTTAAGGGCCGGATTACGCCACAAGGCTACTGAGGTGGTGTTCTTAAACTTTAGACCAGTTTTGTGGGATTGGTCAAGTCTTAAAAGGGCACGTCTTGTGTTCAGTAAGATGTACTTTGAGTGGGGAAGGTGTGTAAGGTCCATGGTTAGTAAAGCAGGGAGGGGAACCCTGCTAATGAGTGATCTTTCAATGTCTAACCACAGCGGGGTGTATGCCGGGTCCTCAACCAACCATTGTGCGCCTTGCTTACAGAGGAATGCAGTTTGGTAATTTCTAAAGTTGGGAAGGCCCGGGCCGCCTTTTTCTTTAGCTAGTTGTAGCTTTTTCATTGATATCCTGGCCTTCTTCCCTTGCCATAAGAATGTACGAAAGAGCTTATCGACCTTGTGTAAGAAGTCATCTGAGAAGGTCATCGGAAGCATACTAGCTAAATAGTTTACCAATGGAGTTACCATCATCTTCAGGGTTTCAGCCCTGCCCCACCAAGAGAGGAATTTGGGAGACCAGCCGTCAAGTAATTTGGAAATTTTCTTAAGGAGTATGTTTTCATTAGAACGCACTGTAGATATTAGATACTTGTCAAAGTCCAACCCCAAGTATTTGAAGCAGCCCGGCTGCCAAGTTAGGCCAGAATTCCCCAGCACTTCTTTATTCCCTTGATTATTTAATAGTTTAACTTCTGTTTTGTCCTTATTTAATTTATAACCGGACACCTTTGAGAATTCCTCGATAGTAGTCATAAGGGCCGGTATAGCCTCCTCCGCTCTTTCCGAGACAACTAAGACGTCGTACGCATAGGCCGTTAATTTGATCGTGCAGTTCTCAAATGGGATTCCCGCGATGCCCTCGTTGCATCTTATGTGGTAAAGAAATGGTTCGATAGCTAATAAGAATAATGATGGGGAGAGGGGGCCTCCCTGCCTGGTTCCCTGCTGCAATCGGAATGATGAGGAGAACGATTCTCCCGCCCTGACTCTAGCTGAGGGGCAAAAGTACAGGGACATAACCATCCTTGTGAAGGACGATCCTAGATTGAATTTATGCAATACAGCCTCCAAATATGTCCAGTCCACTTTGTCGAACGCCTTCTCGGCGTCGAGTGTGATTGCTGCAGTAGGGGTGGTAATACGTTTTGCCTTCTCAAGTACATGTGCTAATGTCCACGTGTTGTCACTGGACAGCCTGTATTTCAAAAATCCTGCTTGGGAAGGGTGAATGAGTTTGGGCAGGACTCTCTGGAGACGGTTGGCTAAAAGCGAGGCTAAGAGCATACAGTCCAAATTAATGAGCGAGATAGGTCCATAGTTTTTGGGGAGTGTCAGATCTTTCCCTTCTTTGGGTAGGACAGCGATGATGGCTTCCGATAGTGTGCCCTTCGTTTCCCCGGTAGCATTGATTTCCTGAAACAGATGAAGGAGTGGATGTGATATCAGAGAGGAGAAGCATTTATAGAACCTAGCAGTAAACCCATCGGGTCCGGGGGCCTTCCCACATTTTAGGGATTTTATGGCCTTTTCAACTTCCAAGATCGTGATTGGGCTATTTAGATCAGCCTAGTCTTCAGGAGATAGGGAGGGTAGCTCGCATTTCTTTAAGTAGTCGTCGATTTTAGTGCCTTCGACTTCCACATTTTTGGCATATAGATTTTCATAAAATTCTTTAAATATGGTGTGGGACTGCTTGTCTGAGGTGCTGGGCTGGGATCTGCCTCGTTCCCCTAAACTTGGGCTCCTTCACGTCCTGGAGGGCGTGGGTGGCAATGTATATAAGAGGCACCTACTCTTACTGGGTCTTACAGTTGCAAAGAGGGATGTGGCACAGGCTTGGAAGGACCCTCGGGCTCCCAAAGTAGTAGTATGGAAGAAGGGCTTTGATTTTTGTATGGGGCTAGAGCGGCTGATCTTCGAAGCCAGGGGTTGCCCTAGGAAACATTACAAAATATGGAAATGATGGGCGGACTACAGGGGAATATGGCTGGAACCGCCTGCACAGATAAGAGACACAGGGGGACCAGGGTGAAAGGGGTGGGGGGGAAATATTGTACACACGGTTATATGTATGCAAATCTTTCTACAGGAATAACGAGACATTGTGCTGGGGGGGGGTCCGGGTTGGGGGGGCACAAAGGGGGGTTGGTGAGTGGGGAGTTTGGGGTTATGTCATGAAATGCTATTTGGATCGCTGACCATGCTATGTTATATCTACTGTAGTTCCTCCGGGGTACGGAGTGCTGTGTTTGTGTGCGGTCAATCAATAAAAAGACTTGTTAAAAACATTTCTTTAAATATGTTTGCGATCTTGATAGGGTCTGAGTAGGCCACTCCAGATTGATCTGTAACGGAGTTTATCGTAGTTTTCTGTACATTAAATTTGAGGTAGGCTGCCAAGCTTTTCCCAGCTCTGTTTGACTCACACAATTTGAATCGTTTCCTCCTGTTTAGCCACACTCCTGCTCTCTCACTCACTATTTTATTGTACTCATACTTTTTGTTGGCCAGTTTATTCAGAGTCTCATCTTTCCTGTCAAGCAGGTGTCTAGCCTCCAGGATAGAAATGTCCTTTTCCAGGTTCTCTAGGGCCTTGTTATGATCCCTATTCATGGCGGATTTAATTTTAATAATGACCCCTCTTATGGTGCTTTTCAATGCTTCCCAGCGAGTTAAATCAGTGGTATCCCCCCTATTGTTATGTTCTAAATAGTCTTTAATAGCAGCTGCAATGGTGGACCGATGTTGTTCTTTTTCAAGTACCTCCTCATTGAGGCGCCAGAGGGATTGGCGGGTAGAAGGTTTCACATCGTAGATGGAGAGTGATATACAGGAATGATCTGATAATATCCTCGGTTTTATTGTCGCTTCCTCTATTCTAGGGATGGCATTTTTCGTAGTAAAAAGGTAGTCAATTCGGGAGAATGAGTCATGTGGGGTCTCTCACTTCACAAGTGTGTAAAAGGAAACAATTCAGACACACGCACGCTCATACCTTGAGGCTTTGAATCGATGCATATGTTTATCTATATTATGCAGGCAAATACATTCGGACTGCCATGGAACTCAACTTTGAATTTTACATACCTGGGACCCGGGGCCATGCTGCAGTGCTAATGCACCAGTCCACTACTGTCGCAAATGTTCATTACCACGCTTGGGGTCCCATGCGTCCGCGGGCACAACGAGGTGGAAGCTGCAGCAGACGCGGGCTCTCAAACTATTCATGTAAGGTTCAAATCAGTCAGGCAGCCTGCAAGTGAACCAGCTGCAGGCCGGGGGTCCGCGAACTAACTTCTCTGAAGGCGCAGACGGGTGAACTTGAGTAGGGGTCAAAGAATCATTGGTCAGACTCGCAAGATAGGCCAATTAATTATCTGCACCCCCTTTACGTCACTGCCTACAATTAAGGCATGTTAGGTGCCTCAGTGCCTGGTCATGAGTTGCGGTGGTGGTAGACAGAGGGTGTGGCGCCAAAAGTAACATAGCTGCCAATGTTTCGGTTTGCGATGTGTGACATTTTCATAATTTCATTGTATTTATGAGTGACATTTCGACAACTATGAGTGACACTTTCTCGGGAGAAAAATCAAGCAATGAAGAGGAGGAAAACATATAAATTTCAGAAATAACACCCATTCATACAATGATAAACTCTAAGGCGATCTTACAACTGCTGCCAACACTGACTTTAAATCCAGAATGACGAGAGTGGCAGGTGTATATTACAAGGCAAAGTGTTTGAGATTGGATGCATCAGGTGGCATTGAGGATACAGTTTTGAAGGCAGTAGAAGGAACAATAATAAACACCTTGTTACTGGATAATATTGAAGAATGGGTCTGGGCCAGTGCTGGAGACCAGCTACTTGGGAGATTGGATGGTAGAGTGTGGTGGGTGCAACTGAGCCCATCAAAGCTAATGCATAGCTGCCCCCGTAACGGGCAGTTTTTACCGTTAATGGAGGATCTGTGCGTAAATGAATTAGAGGGATTCTTCAAGTGGGATCTGGATGGCTCTGTATTTTATCGGTATTTAACAAAGATTATAGACTTTAAGACGCAGTGGTTTTCTAGATTCACTCTCTGCTTTGCTCACCACCATGCTGAGATGTAATTGGCCTTTGCGCCATTTCAAACATTGCTGTATGTATTGTATGGGTGAGCATCATCTGAGTGGGCTAGGCACACAAAAGGTCGAACCTCCACCACACACAATGGTAACAGAGCAATACAACTGCAATTCCCTACATTGATTGTAGTGCCTATGCTACAACAGTAAATACACTTATTATGGTTCTAATAGTGTTTAAATGGAGTACATTGAATCAAATGTGAAATTAAAGTCGTGATTTTATTGTGATCCATTTTGTACCAAAGCATGTAAAAAGTCACAGGCCACATATTGTAACAATCTTTTCTCAGCCAGTGCACAAGTAGTCTACTTCCAACCATCTACAAGGAGTTGTAGGAGGCCAAACCTGCTACTCCACGACAAATACTTTAGAACACGACCAGGGTCTGCAGCTAATCTCCAGTAGAACTGGGAAAACAGCAAACTGGAGTGGAAGATCAAGGATGACCCAGAATGCTACCCATTGGATCAATGTGCAATTCAATCATGAATTCAATAATGGCATCTGAGTATTGGCGTGTACAGTTTCGGCAGAGGCCATTGGCCATATCGCTGTATGCAGTCGATATGGTGCTGTATGTCCGCAACCCAAAAGAGCAGTTAAGCCCCTTGATAAGAGAATATATTAAGTATGAAAAACTATGCGGGCTTAGAATAAATTGGGAAACGTTTTCTGTGTTCCCCTTCGGGCTGCACAATGCCTTGTGATCTGGACTTTCCACTACCGTGGAGCGATGAGCCGGTGAAGTACTTCGGGATATGGATACATAAAGACGCTGAAGTAGTACTAAAAGAAAATGATGGCCGAGCCTTGTCTGCAACGGAGGACCTGGTAGCTAGGTGGATAAAACTTCCATTGACACAGGCAGACAGGGTGGCAATCGTAAAGATGGTTATTCTGCCCACATGTTTGTATTTGTTCACGAATGTCCCTATGTGTTAGACCTGTCTGGCCTTTTGCGTAGCTCCTCCAATTATTTATTTATTTTGTCCCCTTTTTGCCCCTCATACCTTTGTATCTTTTTGAGTCCACTAGGTTTTTATGGTGTTGGCCTGGGGGATAGGTGTTCTTTTACCCTCATAGTTTTTCACCTTAGACCTAGATGCCTTTCCTGACAGGAATTCACTTAGAGTCACAAAATGGTGGCTACCAACTGTCCCAACTGCCATATCCTAGAATGCCCCATAGGTTAACATTAGGCCTTCCAGAACTTTCTGGACCCTACTGGAGCCTGTGTGGACAGGCTATATAAGGGCAGAGGTCAGGAAGCCATTTTGTGCAGCCCAGTTAAGTAGAGGAGAGAGGCAGTGGTGTGAGGAGGAGGACGCACTAGAAGGAGTTAGTTGGTCTGTGGGATTGACAATCTCTTCCAGAAGACGTTCCCCCTCTTGCCCCTGACCGAACCCTCTCATTGGTCCTTATTTCCTGAGGGAATCAGTACGGCCTTGGCTGTGGGCCCCTGAGCCCCTTTGACTCACACTTTCCCTGCGCTAAACAGGGAAAGCCTACTTTCCCCTTCCCTTCCTTTTCGTGGGAATTCCTCACCGGTATCCAGAGGAGAAGGATGGAGTGAGTTTCTGACCCCGGCGCTGCTAAGTATCCCCTGAGGCAGTGGCAAGTGGTGGCGTTGGTGTTGCTGAGCTGCAGCGCTCGAGCTGTGGAAGCGCTTAACCTTGCGCAGGCCTAGTGGAGCGGCTGAAGGAAGTAAGGGAGCCGGCGGTCTGCTAATACCCGGCGCAGGCTCAGTAGCAGTCATCGGTCCTCCGCGTGAGGGAGGCGGCGCCGAGCGGGAACACTGATCTCCCGCGCAGGTGCTACAGCAACCCCAGAGAGTGTTCGGCGAGGTTTGCGCCAGATTGCCAGACCGGCCTCCTCAGTCCTGCCCCCACCGTTACTGGCAGGTGAGGGGAGCGCCGGAGATTGTGCAGGAGCCTACAGGAGGAGAGAGTGTCGAAGTCTGGACACAGCGTTATCCCTCGTTTGGGCCCCAAGTAAGGTGGAGAACCAGGGGGAGGAGTGTATAGTGTCTGGGGAGGAGTTCGTCCCGACCCCAACTTCGGGAGTAACTGCCGAGGCCCCCTCTCCTTCTTCCTTCTGAAGCTGATTTACTTTCTGACTGCCCTGATTAGTGAGAGAGGGCCGTTAAAAGGCTCAGTGGAGTGAGTGAAGCAGGAAAACACCTCCAGGCTGGGAAAGAAGCCTGAGACAC
Source organism: Lissotriton helveticus (assembly GCF_964261635.1). NCBI lineage: Eukaryota > Metazoa > Chordata > Amphibia > Caudata > Salamandridae > Lissotriton > Lissotriton helveticus. Next base: position 638,775,675 of record NC_136071.1, on the reverse strand, counting down.
TGTGGGTATTGAACTGAGGGAGGTGCACCTATTGGGTTTTTCTTACAGGGGAGGAAGGGAGAAAGACATTGGGACCTTATCCTGTGCTAATTGAGAAGAGATGTTAACAGAGCTGTCGATATTGTAATTGAGAATTGAAATTCTGGGGTTATTCACTGATTGTGAAAAAGGGGACACACAGTGGGTGAAAAGGAAGTTTCCCCGAGACCTTTGAGTTTGAAACTCCCAAGGAAGTAGGCTGAAGTTGGTAATATATAAAAGCGTAAATGTTCTTTTGGTAATCAGGAGACCTCAGCGTGGGTGGTTAATCTGTCACTGTATAAAGTGCTATTATTGTCTGTTAAGAAAGTGTTGCCTAAGGATAACTCAATGTTGGAGGAGTAAACACTGCTGAATTGGGATCTCCTAATACTATTGGATTTATGGAAAGAACTAATAGAAATTGGACATTGTATTTAATTGTAAATTGCTGAGGGAGAGAAGTCAACAAAGAATATTTTTATAAAACAGCTCTTATTTTTACACAAAGTTTGGTGTAGCGTCATTTTTGAGTGGAGTTGCTTGATGTTACTGCTGGGTTGTATGCAATCTTTACACATGTGCCTCAATTAGAGATTTTCTTACCCTAGGCCAGGCTACCTTAGGTGACCTGACAACATTAGGTTCCAACATATTGGTGTCTAGCGGTGGGATCTTGACTGTGGTTGCGACTACTCTGCAGTAACTGAGTGTAATCCACTAACCTACACCTGGAGTTTTCTCCTAGCGGCCTTCCTAATTTTTACTTTTGGTTTTCTCCAAATTTATTCCTGGTGGTGGGGTGGAGGTAGCTTCAGGTTGCCCTTGTAACTCTATTCTTTGTGTGTGTTTAACCTTGTGTTGCCTTTTGCAAAATGGAATTTGCACTGGAAGAACTGGACACTTATTCTGTGGCCCAGCTAAAGGATTTCTGCCAACAAATGGGGGTGTTCTTTAAGCGTGGTGCTAAGAAGGGGGAACTCCAGACCAGTTTAAGGGCTAGGGTGGAAGCACGCAGAGAAGGGAAGGAGGAGGATGAAGGGACAGACCGGGACACGGTCATAGAGGTAGAGGGATTATTCCACCCTGAGGTGGGAAACCTACTCCCATTACCAATGACCTTCTCTAGGGGGGGCAGTAGTGTCTCCGGGGGAAGCTTGACCGAAGCGCAACTCACAGACAGGAGGGAAAAAAGGAAGCTGAAATGGGAGTTAGCCAGATTAGAACAGGAGAAGGAGGAACAGAGGATGACTCATGAGCTTAGACTAAAAGAGCTAGAACTCAAGGCTCTACAGTTAGGACTCGCCAACTCTTCAAATGGTGGCAGCGAAACCAGAGAACCAACCAGGGAGTCCAGACCCTACCTGCCTAAGGATATAGTTGCCAGCTATAGTCAGGGGGATGACATAGCCAAGTGGCTGGCTGCCTATGAGGTCTCCTTAAGAGCCCATGGGATCCAGGAGAAACACTGGGGGGGTGGGTTGTACAAGTACATGCCTCCTACTGGTCGGGACACCTTGTTAGCCTTAGAACCAAAGGAGCAGACCAACTACCCTACTATGAAGTTAGCGTTGATTAGAAAGTTTGGGCTAACCCCGGAAAAGTATCGCCAAAAGTTCAGGGGGAGCCACAAGTTAAGCACCCAGAACTGGGTGGATTTCCTGGATTATGCAAGGAAGGCATTGGAGGGCTGGGTACAGGGCAGTGAGGTGAAGGATTATGAGGGGTTGTATGATCTTTTTTTGAAAGAGCATCTACTCGAGAAATGTTTTCCCGAGCTGCGCCAGCACCTGGTGGACAGCAAGCTGACCAACCCCCGGAAGCTTGCAGAGGAGGCGGACATCTGGGCAAGTACCCGGGTGTCCCCAAGGGGGACTGGAGGGGATTCCCAAAAGGCCGGACAGGGCGCCCCTCAGAAGAAGGAGGGGGAGATAAAAAGCGGGAGTTCTCTAAAGGTCCCCAAAATAGTTTCCAGGGAAAGGGAACAAGTTTCACCCCTAAGGCTAACCCGCCCAGAAACCCTCATCCTGGCCAAAGCCAGCAGCTAAGGGTTGTCCACTGTTTTGAGTGTGGTGGTGTTGGACATTATAAGGGAGATGTCAGATGCCCAAAGAGACCACCCCCTCCCACTGGAGGAAAAGCCCCGGGAGTAGCTAGTGTAGCGCTCGGGGAGGAGTTGCCTTTAGATAAGGGGGGTGAGTGGGCGGGTGTCACCTTAGTGTCCCTGGGAGAACGGGAGATGGTTCCTAAGATCCAGGTGCCCCCAAATACTACCAAGTATGGGCAGTGGATCACCATCAATGGCCAGAGAGGGGAGGCTCTGAGAGATACAGGAGCCAGTATGACTATGGTGAGAAGTCATCTGGTGTCTCCAGAGCAGGTGATTCCCAATGTACTCCACCCCGCCGCGATGGCTGACGGCAGAATGGGCCACTACCCCGTGGCCGAGGTTCCCTTTGAGTGGCAAGGGGTTGCAGGTTCACTTCGAGTTGCCGTAAGCCCTGCCGTGCCAGTTGATTGTCTGTTGGGGAATGACATGGAGCACAATGCTTGGAGAGAGGTGGAATACCGGACGCATTCAGCGATGCTAGGTACACCTGACTGGGCCTGTGTAAGCACAAGGTCTGCGACTGCCCGGAGAGGGAGTTCGCCTGGGTTGGAGCCTGGAACAATGGCCCAACCCGCTGCCAAAAAGGGACAGACCCGAAGACAGGAGAAGCCTGCTTCGGCTTCCACACCTCATGTGACAGATCGGCCACCTGCGGTGGTGGACCAGGAGTCCGTGGAGGGGGAAGTAGTTTCTCTGGAGGACCTGCCCATCCCTGCTGAGTGGCATGTGGAGGGAGGGCCTACCAGAGAGGAGTTCTGTAAGGGCCAGAAGGAGTGCCCTACCCTTGAGGGACTGAGGCGACAGGCTGAAGCCCAGGCAGCAGGGGACGTTGCGGGACACTACCACATTTACTGGGAGGATGGGCTCCTCTACAGTGAACCTAAGGTACCCTTACCTGGTTCATCAAGGGCCTTGGTAGTCCCGCAACGGTACCGAGCCTTTCTGCTGGAATTGGCTCATGAAATTCCCTTGGCAGGACACTTAGGTCAGGACAAGACCTTTGCTCGGCTTGTCCCCCACTTTTACTGGCCTCAGATGAAAGTGGCGTCTAACACCTACTGTCGGACGTGTGTAACCTGCCAAGCCAGTGGGAAAACAGGGGTGAAGCTGAAAGCTCCCCTGGAACCACTTCCTGTCGTTAGCACCCCCTTTGAAAGGGTGGGCATCGACATTGTAGGGCCATTGGATCCACCAACAACAGCTGGTCACAGGTTTATCCTGGTTCTGGTGGATCATGCCACACGGTACCCAGAGGCAATACCTCTGAGGACTGTCACTGCACCTGTGGTGGCTAGGGCCCTGATGGGGATCTTTACCCGAGTGGGATTCCCCAAGGAAGTTGTGTCCGACAGGGGGACCAACTTTATGCCAGCATACATGCGGGCAATGTGGAAGGAGTGTGGAGCGACCTACCGGTTCACCACTCCCTATCACCCCCAGTCCAATGGTCTGGTAGAAAGGTTCAACAAGACCTTGAAGGGCATGATCAGAAGTCTGCCTGAAAGCCTGCGGAGGAAATGGGACGTCCTCCTACCCTGTTTGCTATTCTCCTACAGGGAAGTGCCACAGAAGGGAGTGGGCTTCAGCCCCTTTGAGCTTCTGTATGGGCACCCTGTATGCGGTCCTCTCAGCCTGGTGAAGGATGGATGGGAAAAGTCTCCCAGGAAACCCCCCCAGGATGTGGTGAGCTACATGCTGGCCTTCAGGAGCCAAATGGCGAAGTTGTGGAAGCAAGCTTCTGACAACTTGGAGGCCAGCCAGGCAGTGATGAAGGAGTGGTATGACCACAACGCTCACCAGGTGGAATTGGAGCCTGTCCAGAAAGTGTGGGTGATGGAGCCTGGAGAGCTAAGTGCCCTCCAGGATCGCTGGACAGGCCCCTTTGAGGTGTTAGAAAAGAAGGGTAAGGCCACATACCTGGTGGACCTTAAGACCCCTCGACAGCCCCTACGGGTGCTACATGCTAACCGACTCAAACCCCACCATGAGAGGCCCGAGGTCATCTTAATGATGGTGACTGATGGAGGAGAGGAAGCGGAAAGCGAACCTCTCCCAGACTTGTTCTCGTCTCAAGAAAAGGATGGGTCAGTGGAGGGAGTGATTCTCTCCCCATCCCTAACTCCTGAACAGAGGGAGGACTGCCGCCAGATACTGGAGCAGTACTCTACGTTGTTCTCCCTTGTCCCGGGAAGGACCCACCTGTGTACCCATGATGTGGACACAGGAGACAGCCCACCAGTGAAGTCAAAGACCTACCGGCTGTCCGACAAGGTGAAGGCTAGCATCTATGGTGAGGTCGCCAAGATGCTGGAACTAGGAGTTATCGAACCTTCCAACAGCCCCTGGTCCAGCCCAGTGGTTCTAGTGCCAAAAGCCGCTCCACCGGGCACCACTCCAGAACTGAGGTTCTGTGTGGATTACCGGGGACTGAACTCAGTTACAAAAACTGACGCTCATCCGATCCCTAGGGCGGATGAATTTATTGACCGGCTGGGAGCTGCCCAATATCTAAGTACCTTTGACCTCACTTCAGGGTACTGGCAGATCTCCCTGACAGATGGAGCAAAGCAAAGGTCAGCCTTCTCCACGCCTCAGGGACACTTCCAATTTTGTGTGATGCCCTTTGGGCTCAAAAATGCCCCTGCCACTTTTCAGCGGCTGGTGAATCAGGTCCTCTCCGGAATGGAGGGTTTCTCCGCTGCTTATCTGGATGACATTGCTGTCTTCAGTAGCAGTTGGGAGGACCATTTGCAACATTTGCAAGCAGTTCTCCAGGCCCTGAAACAAGCTGGATTGACCATCAAGGCCAGCAAATGTCAGATAGGGCAGGGGTCGGTTGTGTACCTTGGACATTTGGTGGGTAGGGGAACAGTGCAGCCCCTTCAGGCGATGATTGAGGCAATCATGGCCTGGGAACCCCCCAAGACCCAGACTGAGGTCCGAGCTTTCCTGGGCCTCACAGGCTACTACCGTCGCTTTGTGAAGGGGTATGGCACTATTGTAGCACCCCTCACAGAGCTTACCTCAAAGAAACAACCTCGACGGGTAGTTTGGACAGAGGCTTGTCAGCAAGCCTTTGAAAAGTTGAAGCAGGCAATGTGTGCAGCACCGGTCCTGAGGGCCCCAGACTTCTCCAAGGAGTTCATTGTCCAGACAGATGCATCAGAACATGGCATTGGGGCAGTGTTATCGCAACTAAATGAAGAGGGCCTGGATCAGCCTGTGGTTTTCCTATCCAGGAGACTGCTTCCCCGGGAACAGAAGTGGAGTGCAATTGAGAGGGAAGCTTTCGCGGTGGTGTGGGCTCTGAAGAAGCTGCGGCCATACCTGTTTGGCTCGCACTTCCTGGTTCAGACTGACCACCGACCCCTTTGTTGGCTGATGCAGATGAAGGGGGAGAATCCTAAGTTGCTGAGATGGTCTATCTCCCTACAGGGAATGGACTTCCGGGTGGAACATCGGCCTGGAGTAGACCACGCCAATGCAGACGGTCTCTCTAGGTATTTGCACCTTAGTGATGAGGACTCCCAAGGGGTTGGGTAGCTCTCCCCACTTTCAGCTGGGGGGGACGCGTGTTAGACCTGTCTGGCCTTTTGCGTAGCTCCTCCAATTATTTATTTATTTTGTCCCCTTTTTGCCCCTCATACCTTTGTATCTTTTTGAGTCCACTAGGTTTTTATGGTGTTGGCCTGGGGGATAGGTGTTCTTTTACCCTCATAGTTTTTCACCTTAGACCTAGATGCCTTTCCTGACAGGAATTCACTTAGAGTTACAAAATGGTGGCTACCAACTGTCCCAACTGCCATATCCTAGAATGCCCCATAGGTTAACATTAGGCCTTCCAGAACTTTCTGGACCCTACTGGAGCCTGTGTGGACAGGCTATATAAGGGCAGAGGTCAGGAAGCCATTTTGTGCAGCCCAGTTAAGTAGAGGAGAGAGGCAGTGGTGTGAGGAGGAGGACGCACTAGAAGGAGTTAGTTGGTCTGTGGGATTGACAATCTCTTCCAGAAGACGTTCCCCCTCTTGCCCCTGACCGAACCCTCTCATTGGTCCTTATTTCCTGAGGGAATCAGTACGGCCGTGGCTGTGGGCCCCTGAGCCCCTTTGACTCACACTTTCCCTGCGCTAGACAGGGAAAGCCTACTTTCCCCTTCCCTTCCTTTTCGTGGGAATTCCTCACCGGTATCCAGAGGAGAAGGATGGAGTGAGTTTCTGACCCCGGCGCTGCTAAGTATCCCCTGAGGCAGTGGCAAGTGGTGGCGTTGGTGTTGCTGAGCTGCAGCGCTCGAGCTGTGGAAGCGCTTAACCTTGCGCAGGCCTAGTGGAGCGGCTGAAGGAAGTAAGGGAGCCGGCGGTCTGCTAATACCCGGCGCAGGCTCAGTAGCAGTCATCGGTCCTCCGCGTGAGGGAGGCGGCGCCGAGCGGGAACACTGATCTCCCGCGCAGGTGCTACAGCAACCCCAGAGAGTGTTCGGCGAGGTTTGCGCCAGATTGCCAGACCGGCCTCCTCAGTCCTGCCCCCACCGTTACTGGCGGGTGAGGGGAGCGCCGGAGATTGTGCAGGAGCCTACAGGAGGAGAGAGTGTCGAAGTCTGGACACAGCGTTATCCCTCGTTTGGGCCCCAAGTAAGGTGGAGAACCAGGGGGAGGAGTGTATAGTGTCTGGGGAGGAGTTCGTCCCGACCCCAACTTCGGGAGTAACTGCCGAGGCCCCCTCTCCTTCTTCCTTCTGAAGCTGATTTACTTTCTGACTGCCCTGATTAGTGAGAGAGGGCCGTTAAAAGGCTCAGTGGAGTGAGTGAAGCAGGAAAACACCTCCAGGCTGGGAAAGAAGCCTGAGACACTGTGGGTATTGAACTGAGGGAGGTGCACCTATTGGGTTTTTCTTACAGGGGAGGAAGGGAGAAAGACATTGGGACCTTATCCTGTGCTAATTGAGAAGAGATGTTAACAGAGCTGTCGATATTGTAATTGAGAATTGAAATTCTGGGGTTATTCACTGATTGTGAAAAAGGGGACACACAGTGGGTGAAAAGGAAGTTTCCCCGAGACCTTTGAGTTTGAAACTCCCAAGGCAGTAGGCTGAAGTTGGTAATATATAAAAGCGTAAATGTTCTTTTGGTAATCAGGAGACCTCAGCGTGGGTGGTTAATCTGTCACTGTATAAAGTGCTATTATTGTCTGTTAAGAAAGTGTTGCCTAAGGATAACTCAATGTTGGAGGAGTAAACACTGCTGAATTGGGATCTCCTAATACTATTGGATTTATGGAAAGAACTAATAGAAATTGGACATTGTATTTAATTGTAAATTGCTGAGGGAGAGAAGTCAACATAGAATATTTTTATAAAACAGCTCTTATTTTTACACAAAGTTTGGTGTAGCGTCATTTTTGAGTGGAGTTGCTTGATGTTACTGCTGGGTTGTATGCAATCTTTACACATGTGCCTCAATTAGAGATTGTCTTACCCTAGGCCAGGCTACCTTAGGTGACCTGACAACATTAGGTTCCAACACTATGCAACTGAGGAGGGCATGTTTTTCAGCTCTCCGCACTCTGCTAATTAAATTGGTGTGGGTGGGAAAGCAACCTCGCTGTAGGTAGGAGGTGCTCACAAGGCCTTACTCGCAGGGGGATTTGGGGCTCCGGACCTCTACTTGTATTATTTGTGCGCACAGATGCATTTTGCTTACTACTGGTTCTTTCCACCAACATTCCACTCTCACGTAGCGGTAGACACTACTTTCCTACCAAGACAGCATCAACTAGGCCCCTGAGGCGAGATCAACACTGCTGAAAGCACGATTAAAGCCTGGCAGACAATAGCGAAATGGGCTGGGAAGATGCCATTGTTTGCCCCCGCGCTGCCCCTGGCGCACTACCCTGGCATGTCAGTGGCATGTGAACCCAAGGCGCTAGCTCTTCTGGCGCGAATGGGAGTTACCACATTGGGAGATGCCTACCGCAACAGTTCTTACATTACGCTGGAGGCTGCCATTAGAACTGGTGTTGCTAACCCTTTACATAAGTTTAAATACTATAGATTGCAGGCAGCTCTAAAGACAGTAAACCTGCAACACCCAGCGGCACCGCAAACACTAAAACAACTACAGGTCATGCTAGATAGCCCCTCCAGAGCGAAGCTGATTACTCAACTTTATAACGCAACATAGTTGGAGCTCATCCCGCAGCACGACAAAAGTATGGAGACATGGAACGCAGAGCTAGGTAGTTCTCTTACGCAGAAAGACTGTGAATTTTGCTGCAATTTCACGGGGCGGCTGACAGCAAATTGCAATCTGTGCATCATACATTTCAAATACATTCAACAGCTCTACTACACCCCACAGAAACTGCATAAATATGGGTTGCGGGAATCCGTTAACTGTTTAAGGTGTGGTGCACTAGAGGCTGACTTTATGCACTTAAGGGCAGATTTACAAGTCCCTTGCGCCACTTTTGCATCACTTTTACCATGTTAAAAGTGACACAAAAGTGGCGCAAGGGGCTTGTAAATCTGCCCCTTAGCTTGGTATTGCGGGAAGGTGCAAGACTTCTGGGTGCAGGTCACAAGAGTGGTATCTGAAATGGTGGCGGAAGAGGTGGAGTGCATACCACGCATATGTCTGCTGGGGCTTGTCTCGGGGCTGCGACCGCGGAGTCGGAAGCAAGGGGCCATCATGCTGCTGCTGGCAAAGCCAAAGGTGGCGCAAAATTGGGGCAACAAAAGGGCACCAACATTTGAACACTAGCTAACTGATATAGTGTATTGTAAAGATCAACTTGCCTGCTATGCGGAGGAACTCCCGATGGCAACTAGGCCCAAGGACATATGGAAGCCCTTCACGTCATATTTACAAATGAAACAGAACACAAATCTGTCAGATACGGACATAGATATGTGAAATAAGCAAGAGACGGACACACCCTCAGCTCAGACAAGGGCATAAGATGTTTGTAAAAGAAAAATCCTGTACATGTGTTAATATGGGAAGTAAAGGATGTGAATGTACCTCTGTTTATGTTGTACATTTGAAAACAGAATAAATAAAAAAAAATTTTTTTTAAAAACTCAACTTATTAGGCATGTTATAATTATTCACTTCATCCATTGCACGTTGCATACCAATTTTCGTCTGGTTTAGGGTGACTAAATATTGATTGATCCAAAACTGAAATGTGCCAATCCTAGGGTGAAAGGAGTTTGTTCATTTCAGTGCGCTACCAAGGTCAGCTGTGTAGAGACTGAATAACAATGGTACCAGGACGCACCCCTGCTTTAAGCCTCGATTCTTTTGTATATGTTGTGTAGCTTTGTCGCCTTTACTCTGTTTGATAGGAACCCTAGTATTGGAGTAGAGAGCGACTATTGCATTGAGTATTGCAGGTGGTATGCTCCATTTGCTCAATTCACCCATAAAAGCTGTTGATCTACTCTGCCAAAGGCAGCTGAATAATCGACAAAGCATGCAAACAGAGGTGGACACAAATTGCATGATGTTTGGTGTGCCAGGTAAGAAAATATTATGATGTTGTTTGTTGTTGATAATTTCTGTCTCAACCTTGTCTGATAGAAGGGGATTACTTTTTCAGCGTCTACTTACTACTGCAAATCTTTTAACAGACTCTTGGCATATGCTTTTGTGTTATTGTCCAACAATGCAATTATCCTGTAAATTGTGGATCAGTGTTAATGCCCTTCTTTTGAACTGGGAAGAGGTTTGAGCCACGCCATAACTGGGGCACTTGTGCGTTAAGAAAAGCTGACTGAATCAGAGGGGTTAACTAGTGTGTCCAAAACTCAATATCAGCTTTAAATAGAGAGCCTGGTAACCAGTTAGAACCAGGGGCTACATCTTCCCTGAGTGATTGGAAGGCCCTCCTGACAGAGGCTTTCGTAATCACAGTTACCCCCATTGTTTTGCTTGTGATGAATGTTTTCAAATGATTTCATTATTGTATCTTGGGTTGGTTTCAGCTCATAGAGGCCCTACACGCGAACTACCCACTTAGCTTCAGTGACTTAATTCCTAAAGTTATTGAATTTATTTAGAGAGTTAATAAAGGCCCAAAATGTTCCCTGATTGTTATGACCCAATAACATATGTACTAGCAGCAATTGTACTTCCATGTATTTGACCTTTCTCCTCCTACAGGGTTTTATGGTACACCTTCCTAACTTGCTCCAAGTTGAGTACTGCATCCTTGTTTAAACGATCTTTTTTTAGTTTCTTTGCTGATATTAAGGATTTTTTTTATATTTCTACACAGCGCTGTTGTACCCGCAGCTTGACTTTGATTTGTTGGAACTTCTGACATCCATGTGGATTTTCCATGCGTTTTTTAAGTGTTTACGTAGCGAGTCTGTTACTTTTGGCCATTTTAACAGTGGTTGGTTCCCACCTAAAATATTGTCTAGTAGGTTGCTTTCTGCATAGTTTGTAAACGTTTCCAGCTTTCCTAGTCTTGGGCATGCAAGGATTGTCTTAACCACATGCCCCTCAGAACAAGCATTTGTCATGCAATAGGTGTCGCATTTACTAGAGTTTGAGGTATTGGCATTGTAAATGACAATGCCTTTTATGTACTTGAAGTAAATCCATTTTTGTGGGAAATGAAGCTAATGGGAAGATCGGAGAGGATGTGTGGTGCAAAACTCTGCCCTGGTACAGGAAAGGAGATCCTAGAGATGGGGTTGGACTTGGAGGTGCAGGATGAAGGGCGAGGAGGGACAGTGGGGAGGAAGCACACAAGGGTAAGCACATCACGGAGGGAAGTGGAGAGGAAGCACACAGGGTGAGCACATGACGGAGGGAAGTGGGGAGGAAGCACACATGGGTGAGCACATGACGGAGGGAAGTGGGGAGGAAGCACACATGGGTGAGCACATGACGGTGGAAAGTGGGAGGAAGCACACAGGGTGAGCACATCACAGAGGGAAGTGGGGAGGAGTACACATGGGTGAGCACATCATGGAGGGAAGTGGGGAGGAAACACACAGGGTGAGAACATGACAGAGGGAAGTGGGGAGGAAGCACACAAGGGTGAGCACTTTACAGAGGGAAGTGGGAAGGAAGCACACATGGGTGAGCACATCACGGAGGGAAGTGGGGAGGAAGCACACATGGGTGAGCACATCACGGAGAGAAATGGGAGGAGTACACATGGGTGAGCACATCACGGAGGGAAGTAGGGAGGAAGCACACAGGGTGAGCACTTCAGGGAGGGAAGTGGGGAGCAAGCAAACAAGGGTGAGCACATCATGGAGGGAAGTGGGGAGGAAGCACAGAAGGGGGAGTACATCTTAATCTCCTTCTCCCGTGCCTACCAAAAAAAATGGGACCCCACTTTGGGACCTTATAGGTGTTTAGCCAAAGGTGAGACCTATTGGCCATGCCAATGCTTGTTATTCCTTTTTCCCCTTTAGAAACCCTAAAGAATCCTGCAGTATTGGGGAGTGAGTGGTGATTAGGGTAGAATCTTGTTTCCCCTTCATTCCTTATCAGCTGTTTTTTGCTTTTCATTCTGTAAGGACAAGCCACACAACGGATGGTGAGCATATGCAGAGTCCCCCATGGTTCAGTGTCACGTCCCTCCTCTCTTGTATATGTTTGTAAGCACTTTGCATGATACCCTGACTGCCCTGAGAGTAGAACTTTGCTCCCCTTCTTACTACATCTAAACTCAACTCTACATTTGAGGTCAAATCGTTTACCAGTTATCTCACCCAGAAGTGTTCAACGCCTTGGCATTGATAGTAAGCGGTATATAAATGCAATGGCACTACAGTGTGCGAAGGAAAAATAAAGTAAGAGATGGAAATTGATATGATTACTGCAGACTAAAACTATGGGCCCCATTAGGATTGCGGGCGGATTGCCCCCGCTGGCCCGGCGGTAGTCACCGCCGGCACGGCGGGGGCAATCCGCCCACCATCCATGTAGAAAAGACCCCCGCCCTGGTTGACTTGCGACCGGGGTGGAAAAGGCTGCAATATGGTGGCGGTGTCTTTCAGACACCGCCAGCCATATTACAATGTGCGTTTAGGAATGCCGGCATGCGGAGTCTGCTAGGGGGGCCCGTTGCGAGCCCCCTAGGACTCCAGGGGTGTGGGGGTGCACTTGGGGGCACCTATGGTACTCCCTGCACTTCCATGCACAACATGGCAGGCACCGCGCGGTGCCTGCCATGTTGTGCATGGAAGTGCACAACATGCCTCCCTAACATTGTGGCGGGTGGTGCTGAGTGCACCGCCCGCCACAATGTTAGGGATGCAGGATGCGCCCGCCACTGTGGCGGTTGCATCCTAATGGCAGGCACGGGACCCCCGCCCTTATGGCGGGCGGTCTCTCTGTACGGCGGGATGGGGGGCGGACTTTGTCCGCCCGCCATCCTAATGTGCCCCTATGTTTCTGGTAGAAGATACAAAACACAGCCCCATTTCAAACAGCATATTAATGTGAACTACATTCCAAATGAAAAATATTTGGTTTGCACATAATCTGTTCCTGATTTAACAGATTCGATTCACATATTACCATAGCGCCCAAGTTTCCCAGTTCAACATGAGAAGCTCGACTTGTCCTGTTTTTTCTGTGCATTGTTTTAAAATAAATACCAGAATTAAAGATAAAATCCTTGACTGGGTGCAGTATTCAAGCAAAGAACTGGGAAATTGCATCTGTGAAGTATTCGTTTTTGAACCATGACTATTGCATCAAGACCGTGAGACAAACGTCGAACAAGAATACTTCACGGGTAAAGTATTGTTATTTTAGGAACACATTTGAGCTCAAATGCTCTCTGCCATCTGCCTTTGCCAGGTGCTTTGTTGGTGCTCACCTGTATTCAGACAGCTGCCTGGGTCTACAGCAGCCACGTGCATTTACACTGCACGTTTTAATCCGTGCCATTCCCAACCATAGTCTTCTGAAACCCATGGCACCACCCTATTCAGTCCATATAAAACCATATCTTGGGCTTTAAGCAGGCTGGGTCCTGCCGGTGCTCGGCAGTTCTAAAAAGAAGTTGCTGAGACGGTTCTCTATCTGGCTCTCCATTTTTGCCCTCGTCATCAGGGAGAAAAAAAAATCCCACCCCTGCAGCAGTACCACCCTTCAGTGCCGCTTATGTAACTTCAGAAAGACTCGTTATAGTTCTTTCACAGTCTCATCATTTAAGAATTGAAGCATTTTAAATGTTATATACAACGAAACCATAGTTGTTGCCTATTAATCTTATACAGCTAACAACCATTGACAAACCCTTGGCTTGTTGTAGGTGTAATGTTACTTGTCGTATTATATATGTGTAGGCAATGACAGAAGTAGCAAAATACCAGTCGGGCGGCACACTACGCTAAGCACAGATTTTTAGCTTATGTGGTGTTTAAGCCACGCCCATAATTACATTAGTCGGCCCCTTTGAGTGCCCCTCCCCCCAGTTTTTTCATCACACTTCAAGTTCCAGCGTATGTAAATGTTCAAATATCCTTTGTGCATCCACTTCCAACTCATGCAGTGTAGATCAAATTACAAGTACTTCTCCTTGTCAAGCAACCAGTCTGTGTGCCACAGATGGCAGAGGTAAAATGCATGACGGCAACATATTAATATGCGTGCACTAGCAGCTATCGGGCACTGGGGTTAAAATCAACAATGGCATACCTCAGTGTGCCCCTGGGGATTCTGTACAGTGTTCTAGATACAGTGTGAAAAGCCGCGCCACACATTTCGGCAGCCCCTCTCTGAACGCGAATACCTCTCTGGGGCATCCTCCGGGGGCCCTGGCCATATTGAACAGCAAAGGAGTGCACGTGCCGGGAGCTTTAGCCGGCTTCACACCTGGCCCTGTTCCTCAGGGCACAACCGAGTCACCAGCTACGGACTCCCCGAAAACAAACGGACTTCGTGTTCGTCATTCGTGGAATGGCAGACGAGAGAAGAGCAGCTTTGTATCCTTGTAGTGTGTAAAGATGTCACCCACTGCACCCACCTGTATGTCATGTTTGTATTATATGTTTACATTGTTAGTTCACTTCATTAGCCCCATTTTAGGTTCCGACAAACGAAACTGCGCACTTAAACTGCTGGCATTTGGGTCTCTCACTTGTGGCCAAGGCTGAGTCATATCGAGGTTTTCCCTTTCCACATCTTAATTCCCTGTGCCACAGACGTCAGTGGTCTACGTTGACCAATTCTCTCTATGTCATTAGAGATACTGGGTCCTGCTCTGAATTTTTGTCTGATAGCCTGATGCATTCTGGGCGTTGTAGTCTTGCTTTGCTTCCATCCAAACGAAGTAAAGCAGCACACCTGAAGTCGGTGATTTGTTAGGGAAAAGTTGAGGACTAGGGATGGGGTCCTTCATGACCTTGAGTATGATGGGTCCCTGCATAGTGATCTGTTCTTCAGATAGTACCCGTGAAGAAGCCTGCAAGAGCCTCCTGCAACAGTGCACCAGGTATTCTCAAAACTGTGAGCAGACTGAAAGCAGACATACAAATGCCTTCAGACTAGTGTGATATTGTAGGAAAGTGCTCAATTATATAACACCACAAGGCAGCCTTATGCACATTGTAGACACAAAGTAACCAGCTGAATTAGTAATACAGCGGAGAGCCCTAAATTAAGCAGTGCATTAAGGAACTCATGTGGAATTTGCACTCTATTGCTGATTCCATGCGAGACCAAATAAACGGCAGGAAAAGCGATCGCTTTCACTTTCGCATTCGCTTGAAAAACAAAGAAGCCCGCGAGTGGTGTACACACGCGCACCACAGCAAAATATATGGTTTCAATTATCGTGCCCGTGTCTGGGCACAATAATTGAAACCACATGACGGCCAGTGCTCGTAATAGACACCAATAGGCCGTGGGCAGAGCAATGCGCCCGCCTTTGGCCTATTGCGTGCTCTCTTTATAAAAACACGCACACCAAGTCCAATAGCGTGCCTCAAAAGGAAAAGCACACGCTCATGTGTGTGCGATTCCTAGACCTGTTTCTGAAACCCCCTACAAAATGTCTTGTGCTGTGCGAGAATTGCTACGCACTGCAATGCTAGGCGCGAGACCTAAAAATGATGATTCCACGTTACTCACTGCGTTATCTTGTGAGTAAGTAACTCTTCTACAACACAGTGACATTGTGTTTAGGTCTGGCTAAACCTTTGGCTCTCGTTACATTGTGATATATGTATGTACTTGAACAGATTCAAATCATATTTTAAGTACCATAAAAGAAAGTACTGTTCTGGGCTACTGATAGGTTTTTGGTAAAAGGATGTGCGGTTTTTGCTTACAATTATCAGTCATCTTGTTCTTCAATCTCTTTTCAGAATGCAGAATGTTGCATCGAATCTGTCTGCCTCAAAAAAAGTCTACTGTGATCCTTTATCAGGAGTGCATGATGGGGCATTGGAGCAAACTGAAAAGAGTAAGCCCAAATCCTCAGGAGTCGGTGGGTGTTATGTGGAGGGTATCCCCCAGCTTCCCCCAAAAGTATGTTAAACAATTGAATGCCCTAAACATGACTTCTTGCAGAAAGCTCTGTTCTAACTAACTGTACACACAAGGCTGGAATCACATTCCATGAAAAGTTTAGCTCGCCTAATATTCTTGTAAGACAGTGTCTTCCTTCTGTACCCTGTACAGAATGCTGATTATATGTGACAAATGCCAGCATCATGTGAATTGGATGGTATTTGTTATCACAAGATGGGGAACCGAGTGCAGAATGACAGTGAGGGTAAAGTGGCCTGACACAATTTGGAGGGCAGTAAGGGTGAGATGGCCTGCACAAGTGGCAGGAGAGAACTGTATGATGCTGTTCCATTCATACTCGGGTAATACTTCTTTCGGTGTCACATTATTTTCATGATCTCGTTGACGACAAATTTGTAGACTGTCAATCTTTTTCTGCATAACTTGCAGTGCTCGTCTTAGGATGAACATTTATCTTCTTTTCGGGGACAGTCTCAGAATTCAAGACATAGTGGAGTGGAGTGTGTATCCAAATGTCTCCCCAATTCTGGGAACAGTATCCTTCAATATGTGGGGTGCTTGAAGACCAGTGCTTCAGGTAAGCCCTTTATGGATCCTTTTAAGTTTAGAAAAAAAGTTCCAGCTAAAAGAGTCAGGAGGTCAAAAATCCTCCACAGATTGTATTGTGTTTACACTATTAGTTCCAGGTTTAAACCTTTTAAAGTATTCTGCAAGTGACAGAAGTACAGTTTTTTGCCTTCATGAGTGCTCAACTTCATCCATAAACCCCTAGTGCCCATGTAGACACCCCCACACACACACCATTGTCTACCCTGCTTTATGCTTTGTTCACAGAATTGCAAAATCTTATTCAGGATTATTTCACTGGCAATTCACTCTTCTATTATGTTCTATATTTTTGTCATGAAAGTTATTTGCTTCCAAAATTTTAGACATATATATTTTAGAATTCCCCAATAGGTTTAATGCATTAAAATATTGTAGACATATGGGATTTATGACTGCTGCTACAAAAAAAGCTGGCAGCAGGTGATCCCTAAACACCCCTAACAAGGGGTGGACTAGCACACTGTGATTGATTATGGATGACTCAAAGATTGAGAATATCACAGATTTGCCTATTATAAGTATATTAACTTTAGACCAGAGTCACCATCATTCTTGATTTCATGGGCTTTCTAATGAGAAGGAGGCTGTGAATGCAGTTTTAAATTGCCATTTTAACGTGGCAAAATTAAACCTTTTGCCAGGCCTAAGCATTCGTTTTCAGGTCTTGGCTGTAGACAGCTCATGCGGCATCTCGAAGAGACAAGCTGTATCTAATTAGTGGGCTTCAGCCCGCCCATAGGCTTCCCATTTGCTGGCTCCGTTGTAGCTCACCTATTCTTTCTCCCTATTTGTCCATGGCATGCATTTGTCATGCTTCTTCCTGTGTTTATCCCACCCCAAGAGCAGGGACCAAGTTCTCTATCCCTCCGCTATTCCTCATTTTATTTCCATTTTAGGAACTTCTTTTTTCTGTGTTTATGAGCCCTCCTCAGGAGCACTAGTGTTTTCATTTGCTCAGAGCACAGTTTTTTTTCTTATCCCGTCCTGCTTTTAATTGTCTATGTAAACGTTGAAAGAGTAAGCAGGGTAGGGGGAACTCAAGTGTCTCTGTACCTTGCTCATCACCCGGCCGATACTGTGCGGTTGCTACATGGCATTGATTGACTGTCGCAGGGCGATGGCGCACAAACTTATGAGCCTCAGCATCAAATCAGTACCCAAGGCCTGCATGCCCACTGGTCAATGGAAAACCAAGACTAGCCAGTAGAGAAATGTAGGAGCCCGAAGTGTGGTACATGTGAGCGATATACCTTGTATGCTAGACCATTCCAGCACCAATTACTCCCCTGCTTTGTTGCAAGTCAAACCCCTAAATGGATTTCTGCTTAACTGTGCCAGTGCCTCAGACTAACAATAGCCCTATTAACTGGACAGCAAAACATAGGAAGTGGCCCATTGTCACTCTAATTATTGTTCAGGACTTGAAAAGAATCATTTGCATGTTTGTGTGATGAGTCTTGGTTTGTGGGATTTTGTAAATGGTTTTGATAGGAACTCAAACACCAGACCTTAAACTTACTAATTTGTCCAGCTCTGCATTCAATGGTACTGAGAAATTAGGGCAGGCGCCTCTTAACTCATTTGATACATTGTAGTATTCTGTCAGGCAACCTATCCTCATTGCAGTGGCAAGGAATGGTGAGGGTTGACACCCACACTACCAATACCATCACAGTAGTTAACCAATCTGTAGAAGTACTTCACCTCTGCCATGTGACATCAGCAGGAGTTTTCATGATGCATTAGCGTCAATGAGAAAAAAGTTATCCTTGTAGGATCCGCATGCATCTTCACTGAAAACCAAGTTATATTCATATTTATTTTTAGGGTGTGAAGATGCAAACTAAATCTATCCACTAAAAGAGGAAGACAAAGCTGCTCATTTATTGTTTGGCAGAGCAAATTGATCTATCATAAATTTGTGGAGCTCCCATTCCGGGAAACTGGCTATTCCCCTATCCATTTAGGGCCTCATTCTCAATGCCTCGGTGTAGCACCTGGTAAATTCACATTCCGGAGTTACCAATATGAGGCTCGCTAGTAACTGTCGATGTAATAGTTAATGGGTACTAGAAGTCCGGCCCTAGTCTGTCAGTAGTCTATCATAGGTGGTAGTCTGTCCACAACAGTGTCCATGCTGTGAATACTTCGGGAGGCTCTTCCCTATTTTAAGTGGGTTTACTGTTGCAGATCCCTGCCAGGCAAGGAAACCAATATTGGTTGCCACTTACAGGGAAAACACTCCTTTGTGTGAAGGCCGCTGTTTATTTGGTTTTCAGAAACACACCCTGGTTTGGGAGATTGTTTATAAAAAAAATTTAAAAAAAGAAGTGTATTAAGTGGGTTGTAACATGGCGGCCCACTCATCATCCAGTTTTGCCATAAATGCATCGACTTCACCAGTGGATGCACTTTTGTCAAAGAGCTTCCAGTCGACACAGCAAGTAACTCTAAATTGGGTGGGCTGTCGTCCATTTGGAGGGGAGCAAAGGTGCACACCCTATGTTGTGCACCAGGGACAAACCAGGTTACTAGATCAAGTGATGGTTACAGAATACCCTAGGTCTTGTTATATCACTTGCCTTCTTCTGCAACATATTTGTCCATCACATTACAGGTATTGGCAGGATGCCGTTGTGCAGGTTATCCCAATACATCACACATTGCCATGCCAGCTTCCATGTTACCCGTTTAAGCCCTGTAATTAGCCTTAGTAAACCTAGAGTCAAGTAACGTGTTAACTTATTTGACTGATTGGTTGGTTGGTTCAGCAGGACTTACACCGCACATTCACAAGCAAAGGTTTCATGGCACTGTGACTTGATCTAAAGAAGAAACCAACCTCAGAGTATATCGAAACAGAAAATGTTTAAGAGTCATCATGATAGATGTTTAGAAGTAAGGGGCTGAGCTAGTAGTGTGCACAGACAGTGGCGGCTCGCCTAGGGCGTGCTGCGTGGCGGTGAGGCGGGGGAGGAATAGAGTGGGGGTAGTAAACTCGGACATACGACGGAACGGGGGAGCATAATTATTAGGGGCAGATTTACAAGCCCCTTGCGCCAACTTTGAGTTCCTTTTCCCATGTTAAAAGTGACGCAAAAGTGGCGCATGGGGCTTGGAAATCTGCCCCTACGTTCCTTCGTATGTCCGAGTTTACTACCCACCCCCACCCTGCCCCTCCTCTGCCCCACCCTACCACCCCGCAGCACGCCCTGGGCAAGCCACCACTGTGCACAGATGCCAATACAAGGGCATGTACGACTTGGGAATCTTCTTTTGGATTGGCAACTTTGATCCCAGTTTACACTTGGACAGATAGGGCTTCATTTAAGGTTCTGAATAGAGTCCAGTTCAATAGTACAGTCGATGTATAAGACAGAAAGCATTAAGCATAATATGTCGTGGCAAGGGATGGCAGTGTAGCTTTTCTAAAACCTTGAGGCAAGTCTGACTATATGATTTTGAATATATTGGAGCTTCCCCAGGCTGTATGCTGGGAGGCCCATGTAAAACGTATTTATTTAATATGGTCATTAAAATATATATGCATTGAATAGCAATCGGGGAGATTTTCTTCAGGAGACACAGCTGATGTGAAGCAGGAAGATACAACTGCATTGATCTGACTAGTCAATGATAGATCTTTACCCAGACGAAAGCCTGAGTTCTCTAGTTTGTTGGCTTGGGTAAGAGAAGGACTGAAAGACAATGTCAAAAATATGCAGTGACTATCAAGCTTCTCACTGTGTACAGGATTTTAGCTTGTGGTCAATTCAATTCAATTCAAAATAGCTTTATTCGAGTTCATATATAAGAATCCATAAAAGCACAAATACATATTTCAATGGATAAAGACAGTCATTAGGAGATAAAAAAAGACCTACGATCAATTCATTGATGCTCGATATCTCAACATATTTTTTTAAAACGTTGATATTGCAAACATAGTAAAATCCTCTTCCAGCATTTGCATTCTTAGTACGGCTGGTCTGCATTCTCTAACTCCCCATCTTTTGAGTATTGGAACTAAATATTTCTTCCTGATCAATGAAAAATATTTACAAAACAAAATGCAATGGATAAGAGACTGATGCGAAATTCCATCCCATGGGCATAAAATGAATGATCTAGACCACGTGTTTACAACGGGGAATGTTACTAATCTAAATAGACTTCCCCCTCTGAAGCGCGTCAGAATCATCCGAGTATAGCTATTTTCTATACACGTTAAGTAAAGCTGCAATCCTTGATTTTGTAGCATTAATTGATTTTGTATCACAGAAGTTTTCTTGCCCTCTATTTACCACCTCTTGTTTTCCAGGTGAATAAGACAAATTTCCTTTAACCTTTTTCTAGTAATTTCTATCATTCTTTCTGGTTTCTCAAAAAATTCAGGGTGACCTAGATCCTTTAAAAAGTTTTTTACGTACTTAAACCATTTGATTTCTTGGCTTCCCTGGGATTTCAGGCAATCTTGGATAATATCCCTATTTAATGTTGTCTCCTGGGATACCCATTTTTTGTGCCATAATAATATTGGGCTCACTTTGATTATATCGGTTACATATGTTAAGCCTAACTCTTGGTGACAAACATAGGTGGATGTGCACTTGGGTGAGGCAAGCAAATATCGTGCAAAAGCATTTTCGCACAGCTGTATTTCGCTAGTATCCGCAATCCCCCATAACCCTGCGCCATAGGTAACGGTGGACACGCACTTAGCTCTGTAGATATCTAATAAGATTTAACAGGCCGTCCACCGAGCTTGACAGCAAAATTTCTCAGTGCACCGATTGCGCGCGAAAAAGCAAGTCTCCTTGTGCTAGCAGCTGCTACCCATGCTCCATTTTTATCAAATATTATCCCCAGGTAAGAGAACGTCTTAGTGTTTTCAATCCTGGTGTTAGCAAGAGAAATACTACACTGCGTGGATTTATTCTTTTTTGTGCAGCACATACTATAGGTCTTGCTACTATTTATTTTCAGACCTCTCTCGCTCATAAAATCTGAGAATACTTTAAGAGACCTTTGGAGGCCCACTTGTGTCCTAGCCATAATCACTGCATCGTCTGCATACAGCAGAATAGGTACCGGGTTTCTTCCATATTGTGGGTAATCTTGTCTACAATTTATCAAGTGCGATGCAATGTTATTAATGTATAAATTAAATAAAAAGGGTGCCAATATGCAACCCTGGCGCACTCCTTTTTTAATGGGAAACTTAGATGTACACTCCCCTTTGCTGCCGAATCTAACCTTAGCCCTACGCTAACTTTGGAGGTATTCGAGACGTAAATACAAAGACCCCCCTTGTTCCTGCCTCTTATAGATGGTTCAGCTGCTAAATGAAATGTTCGAAACCCTTCAATATGAATTTCCTCCACCGCCCAGGTCTCCTGTAAGCAAACAATAGCGAAGGTTTTAATAAATGACAAGAAGGCTGGTGCACCTAACTTAATCGAAAACCCAGCCACGTTCCAGGATACAAAGGTGATAAGTTAATTAGTGTCACTTTTATTTGGGGCGGTTACAGGCGACAAGAACTCTACCTCATTAATCACACTATACTGGTGACCATTGGTCTTTAACGGGATTTCCTTTATATTTACCATAAGTTCCCTTACGGTGTCTATCTCACTCGTCGGGTTACGTCTCTCAGTACTTAAGTTGGGGAGATTGTAGTTTTTTCCAGTTATCAGGGGTAGGTCATCTGGCCTCTCTCTGGTTACCTTCCCCTCAGTTACTCCATACTGCCAGTCATCCATCTTCGAATAGAGTCAGTCCACCATTTCCAGTGTACTGTATCTATTTTGGAGAGGGATTGGATGCTGCGTAAAAAAAGGGCCACATCCGGTATTTGTAGCCCGACCATGACAATTGTTTGTTACTTGCGTCCAATGCCCTCCCTCATCTGAGTAATTTGGTGGGGGGTAAAAAAAGGACAATGGTCTTGGTACTATCTGGGATTTCGGGTCATTATAATTATTGTTCCAGGAACAAATATAGTTCACTGTCCGGGGGTCCTTCAAGTTTACAACCACACAGTCCCCTGAGATGTTTTTTGGGCTATTCCCCAGCCATGGCATGCGGTGCACCATCATTATTTCGTCCCTAAAGTGGGGTGGCAGAGGCCTGTTTTTATTTAGCCAATTAGCCACCTTGTTTTTTAAACAGAAAAAAGTCTCACGGCTATCCTGATTTAACTCTGGCACCCCCGTTAAAATGATCACGTAGGGGCTAGACTGGTGTGGCAAGTGTACAATGCGTGCCCCCCTTGTTAAGTCGCCATGTGTCCCCGCTGCGGTCGCTTTCTGGGGTTTTACAATTGGCAGTTCCTTTCCAGATATAACCAATGTTTCTGGCGGGCATACGGCCCCTTGGGTCTCCCTGCTCGCCGTGACAGATGTCGGAGTATGGACTAGTTGTGCGTCTGCCACTACAATTGGCTGTGTTTTACCTATATCGCTATTTTTGTTATCCCCTCTGTTTTTAACAAATTTCATCGCTCCCTCCAATTTGATTAACTGCTTCTCAATTCCAGTGAGTCTGGAGAGAAGAGGAGCAAGACTAATGGTTAACAACCCTTTCAGCTTCTCAACTAGTGAGTCCTCTAGGTGATCTTCTTTCCCTATACTACAGTGGTCATTTGGTATAAGGGTACTAACTACAACTCCCTCTACTGATTCACATATTACGGCCTCCATATGTGGCGAGGCACACCCATTTAGCGGCCCCTGATGGTCTTCCCCCCTATGGGTAGCTAACTGGTCATGACTTGACTTGTGTTTGAGTGAGGTCGTTCTTTTCTTTCTTTGCATGTTAGGCTGCCTCTTCTTTGGGATCGCGCCTTCCCGTCTACCCTTAACTGTCTATTGTTTGGTTCCTTGACTGGACTTTCTAATTCAGATACCTGCAAATCTAATTCTAGTGATGGGGGTACAATAGGTGCGGGTAAGTTACAAAAAGAGTCTTGAGAACTAGGGGGGCTATGGACCAATGCCTCGGCGTGTATAGTACTGTTATTTGTACGCTTGGGTTCAGGGGTGCGGGCATTTGCAAGATGACCCATGGATGAACGTTTTGCCAGGGCCAAATCTTGCGATACCCTCCATTCCATTAATGATATCCCATCATCAATAACAGAGTTGGTCCGAATAATAAAATTATCCAAGGTGCCCAGCAATAAAGACCCCGCCGCCGCCCTACTCCTACTTTCACGTGTAGTCATTTTTGTATCAGCCCTTATTAGTAATACAGACAACACTCACAAGTCAGTGAAAAGTCCAAGTAGGTGCAAGGTTTATCAGATGACACCAGGTAGAGGGCTTTAGAGAGGTGGCCCGGCCCGTCCTCTCACGATCTCGGACGGGCTACAACGGGCCTGGGCTTCGCCCGGCGCCCGGCCCGCGATGCGCGGATCAGTGATTGACTATATAGTAGATGAGGGAGGCGGGAAGAGGAACCAGGTGCGGCCGATGTGCTCCCGCACAGACTGCTGGTCCTCGCAGTCCTGCTTCCACAGCAAATTCGGCAGCAGTGCCTCCGGTCCTCAGTCCCTAAATCGGCAAAGGTCCGGTAATGTTATTAAAATGGAGTGTCCCAAAGTTTAAAAGTAACAAGGAGAACAGGGTCGCAATCCACTTTTGTCCCACGGCTGCGAGCCGTTAAGTGCTGGATGAGGGGGGCGGGAAGAGGAACCAGGTGCGGCCGATGTGCTTCCGCACAGACTGCTGGTCCTCGCAGTCCCGCTCCCACGGCAAATTCGGCAGCAGTGCCTCCGGTCCTCAGTCTCTAAATCGGCAAAGGTCCGGTAATGTTATTAAAATGGAGTGTCCCAAAGTTTAAAAGTAACAAGGAAAACAGGGTCGCAATCCACTTTTGTCCCACGGCTGCGAGCGGCTTGTGGTCATTTTGACACATGCTTCATTGTAAGAGACAAAGACATTCAGAAAACCAGGGAAGGGTATGCCTCACATTTTTGATCAAGCTATACAATGAATGTCACATCATTTGTAGAGCAAAACAGCTAAGCATCATTGACAGCTGAACTTATATATTAAACAGTTTGGTGAACAGTACAGAGCCTACAAAAGATGGGACAACATCAAGACTTAAAAATGGATGATGAGATCACCCGTGACCAATGGCTCAGGATGTTGATCTACTTTTAAAATGGCTGTGGCTTACCAATTGTCACTAGCTCTCAGTCAGAATGGTTTGGTTGGCCATGTCAAATGCAGCAGACAGGTGAAAAGGACCAGAACTATCCATTACCAGAGTCTAGACTCAAGAACATGGCACCCAGGAGAGCAGCCATCATCAACTTCAAACAATTAGCTGTCCTGAAGCTAGCCTAATGTGTTCACACGCCCAGTTGAATATAACTTTTTAACCAGTTTGGGACAGACATCGGCCTCAAGATAAAAGGGTGCCAAAGAAACAAATGATGCATTTTTTCAAACAAGTGATTATCTGTTTCTGAGGAAAAGAAAGGGATCAGAGAATTCATGAAGATATGAAATCTAGAGGGAAATTGCCACGAAAAACTGAAATGGGCCAGGGATTATATGGAGAACGGGTTTCTGAAAGAAAGTACAGGAGCCTTAAATTGGCGACGACGAGAAGTACTATGGCAATTGAGGTCAAAACAGGCACAGAACAAAGAGCTGGCCCAGTTAAAAAAAATCCTTAAATTAGTTTACCTGTTGCAATTCGAGCAACGTTGTCTAGAAGCAATTGCATATGCTTGATTTTTAATCTTTGGACTTTGCCAAGTTTCAATTTGTGCATGATTGAGACCAGCTCTCTTTTATATTTGAAAGGAGGCCTACCCTAGAGGCAGCTTTTTCCTGGGCTTAGGTACTCACAAAGCTGAAATTTGTAGGACTTAATGGGATTTTTCCTTGTCGGAGACTCTTCACCATACTTCAAACTCTGAGGTAAGCAGATTTGATTTTCTAAACGGGCCAGGGAGATAACCACTTGTTTTGCAAACCAGTAGGTCACTGCAGTGGGCTGTCATGTCAAGTTAGATTTAAAAACAATATTTTATTGGAGACAATAAAAAGAGGGTATTGTATTACAAGTGCCATAGGCTATAATGTGTATGTAATAAAGCAGATGGGACATTTGCCACTTTCATGATGGAGTATCATGTGCCCCATGCTCTAAATAAGGACCTAAATTAATTGCTGAGGGAAGTTGACACGAATATTTAAGATATTTAAGATACTCTATTGAAAGAGAGTGCAACTTGATTGGCTACTTTGAGAGATTTGGTTCAGGCCAGGAGACCTGTATAACAAGATGAAAATAAGAGCCGGGGAGTGAGAACAGCAATATATCTTGGCTCCAGCCAGTGATGTCTCTGCCACCAAATTTTCAGTGTTAAAATGTTTTTTCTGAGTCTGCCTACAACATCAGTCTTGCAGTCTCATACAATATGATCAGAGACTCACCTAGCTTCGAGTGAGAGGCTGGCAGCTTGGCCCAACTGCACTTGAGCACAAAAGTGGTAGTGCTTTCCCTTTCAGGTCTCCTGATTTGCTTTGGAATTGTAATTGTCTGGTGCACTGATGAAATTGAGCCAGTTGTCAAAACCCTGGCACAAAGTTAAAGACTTGCTTCTGGCGGATGCCTTTCAGTCCGTCACTTTTGATCAGACCGGAGTCTTAGAACATGATGCTGTTCTTTTCAATGATTGGGTTGAAAAGGCTATTGACGCTTAAAGCCTGCAGCTCCTTGGTTCTCCGATGCTCTCAAACTACATAAATCTAGTTGCAAGAAGCTAGAAAGGTGTTGGAGAACCAATTATGATGAGGATGCTCAAGAGATTTATCAGTCTGCTCAAGAAAAACCATGAAGCAATTTGTATGGCTCAAAAAAGTATTTATTACCCGGTCTATTTCTGAGGCAAATAACTGGTGGAAAAATTAATAGGCAGCTTTCACTTTTTAGGGAAGAAAACCCTCTACTCCATAACTTGCAATAATGTTTTCGCTATGGTTATAGCACTGAGACCACTCGTCACTGAAACTCATGTTATAGTAATGTTTTTGGAGCTTTGTGTGTCGTTTGATACAGTCTCTCATGCTAATTTACTTGAGAGGCTGGAAAGAATGGGTATTCCTGATGATCACACCCGGTTATAGTTCAAATCTTTCATCATCAACCATACTCGGGAAGTTTTTCTCCCTCCTTTTACCTCAGAGGAGCTCCGCAATCCAAAGGTTTTGCTTCAGTTTGGCCCTTTTTAATGTAGAAATGTCACCTCTGGCCAATATTGTTGTCTTTGGGATTTAGAGTAGTTTCCTATTTATTTACGGGATTTATAGCGCGCACAGCTATTCAATCGAGTGTCCCGGCGCAAGCCTGAGCATCAAAGGGAACCAAATCAGAGAACAAGCTACTTGAACAAGAAAGTTTTTAGCTTTTTTTTTTTTTTAACGGAGAGGGATTCTTAAGGTTACGTAGATCCAGGGGGAGAGAATTTCAGTAAGTTGCAGCGAGATAGGACCCAGAACTGCCACCCTTACGTTTCAGACGAAACCTGGGGACAGATGCTAGAAGCATATTTGAGGAGTGCAGACACCTGCCAGGGGTGTAAAACTATGAAGATGATAACTCAACTTCTCCTGGCCTTTCATGAAAATGTTCCCGCCTCGTTGAGATCTTTAAAGTCCTGCCTTAGATCTGTCAGACTGGATGAATTTTTTTTTTTTTTTAAGTTGAACTCCAACAAAACCGAGCTGCTTTTTTGGTACTAGATCTATCCATGATCCTAACCTCTGGTGGCCATTAGAGATGGGACCTTTCCCAGTGGTAAGGAACTTTGTAGTCAAATTTGATTTGGAGCTCACTTTTGAGCCTCAAATTAAAGCATTGTCCAGTTCTTGTTTCCTGATGCGTAGAACCTTGAGACGTATGCTACACCTTATTCCCATAGAACATCAAAAAACAATTGTGCATGCTTTGATCACCTCCAAACTGTACTACTTCAACAGTATATACCTCAGGATTCCTATTTTTTTTACTCCAGCATCTTGATATTTTTCAAAATACTGCTGCCAGTTTGATCCTTAAAATTCCTCCCTAGGGTTCGATATCAAGTAATTTGAGATAGCTTCATTGGCTACCGATCAATTTAGGGATCCAGTTCAAGGCCCTCCCTTTTGCTGGAAATCAGGACTGGTTTGTGGTGTCAACCCCCCTATTTTTGTCCCATTTGAGACACCTGGAAGCTGGTTTTCCGACTCAGAGTGCCCTGTGCTCTGCTCAGGTCCAAAGCCAGTGCTATGTTGAAAATACCCAGTGAAAACACATTAGGGTACACCTATGATTGACATGACCTACTCTAGAAGTCCCTAGTAAATTACAGTGAAGTGGGATTAAAACTAACTTTAAGTCCCTAGTACATAATAGAGGATTGGCTGTTCAGAGGCCAGCTGCCTTTGTTGCACTTGCATGTGTGCACTGCTGAGAGCCTGAGGTCATATTAAAAGTAGCCCTGTGTTGCAGCACTGCTGTTATTTTATTTAACTTATTTTATTGGTTTTTTTTTTAACATCACCACATTTCAATTACATATTGGGTATCATACTCACAATTTACCCCTGCTACAGTAACTTGAGCATAGTCAATCTGTTGTTGAGCCCATGCAGTCACATTGATAAAACAATCCCTCCTGAATTCTCATTTTCTACAAGTCGTCCTAGATTTTTCACCTTTGCGGGACCCTATTTTTGCTGCTGGTTTAAGAAATCTGTGCACTTCACCCCCGCTAATAAGTAGTTAAGTGCCTGTACTCCCCCTTATGTTTGGATTGGCATATTTAACTTTCCTAGAAGTCCCAAGATAAATGCCACTAATGGACTGTAGCACCTATTGTGTCATCCACTATAGCAGTAGTGCAAACATGGCTTCAGGCCTAACCCTGTAGGCAGACCGTAGCAGTTTAAAAATTGCAACAAAACCTTTCAAAAGAAGCATTTTTGAAAGTCAAAACCTCCCGTTTAAATATTAAAAAGACACCCCAATGTAGGCCTTGTAGCCCACAAGGCAGGGTGAATGGTATTTAAAGGTATGATATTTTAGAAATAGAATGGTAACATATCATTACAGTGACAAGCACCCAAAAGTTATTTTCACTGTACACTGGCTGGCCCATTGAGAAACACTAGGAAGCGATGTTGTACGAATGATAAGGGTTCTGGCTTATATGTAAATTCGCTCTCTGGCGTTACCGTCATGTGATGCTTCAGTCCACTGGGGTGATCTGCTTGGGAACACGTTGGGTCACTGGCAGCCCCAAATCCATTTGCCCTGTAGCATAATTTGTCACAGGCTGTTGGATTTGCAGGATTTGCAGTTTTTGCGTAAGGTGCAGTGGCCCGCTGTTGGTGCAGCTCTCTAACTGCTCCCCACACCCGATTGAAAAGTAGTTTATTTTCAAGATCAATCATAGTGTGTATTTTATGGCCATGGAAGCCATAGACATAGTCCATCTGTGAATTTTTTTAGCCGGTTTGGGAGTGACGCTAGTTTGAGTCACAAAGCCTTCTGCGACACAAATAACTATTCACTGACAAATGTACCACTTTGATAGAGGAACTAATGATTTGATAAGAAGTGTATGCCCCTCCTTTAATTATCACAGAAAATCCTCTTTCTGATCCCTCAGTAGTGGGTGTGTAAAATGCTTCAAGAAATTCCCAAAAGCTCATATTAGGTTTCCTAGAACACACCAGGATGGTTTTTCTTTCATATCCAAGCATGTATTTCCTATGGCAGGAGTAACAACTAAAGTTATATAAAAATTAAAAAACACTTTTTTTGGCGTTGCATGGGCTGAGAATGGAATCAAGTGTTGGGTTCTCTTACAATGAAGTGCAATTGGTTATGTAGTCTGATGTAAACCTGAAATGAAGTTTACTAAGGGCTGTGATGGTGCCTTGGGTTTTAGTATCAATGTTTCTTCTTGAGGAACAGCTATACTAAAATTGCTACTTGACATTTCATAACAGGTCGCTGTATCCCCTAGCCAAGAAACCCTGGCATGGACCCAGAGACCAAATCCGGAACAGCCTCTTGGCCTTGACAATTGAGCATCTCCGGTCAACAATTTAGCCAGAAGAAGCCATCAAGAGAAAGCCAGAGGAACTACTGATACCAGCTTTTGATGTGCATGGACATAAAAAGGTTCTTTGTAGTTCACTCAACACAGGAGTGTGCAAGAGCTTGTGAATTATTGTAATAGAAGGCAGAAATGGAAATGCAGATGGAGGCAGAATTTAAAGAGCTTTGGGCTCAGGGTTGATGGTGTGGGTTTAGTGAGCACTTAGCAAATATAAGCTTGTAGGATTTAGCAGCATTTAACCAAATGGATGGCAGCTGAAGGTTTGTGTGTGTTGAGGGACCATGCACTATATTTATAGATTCGGGTTAAAGTCAACTGCCTCAGAGATAGTACTCATTTTTACCAGAGTGTAGGAGAGTAGGGTCTGCAATCCTATGATCACCCAGATTTTTGCTTTTTGCTGCACTGGTTTACGACTTTCCCTGGCTGTGGGCCTGCTAATCAGACCCACAGCCTAGCTGTTCTCTCTACCCAAATTGTACTTAGGTACTGAATTGGCACTGGGCCCTCTCCAAGTCCCTGTAC
The DNA here is from genome assembly GCF_964261635.1 of Lissotriton helveticus. NCBI lineage: Eukaryota > Metazoa > Chordata > Amphibia > Caudata > Salamandridae > Lissotriton > Lissotriton helveticus. The sequence continues at coordinate 638,745,774 of NC_136071.1, read as the reverse complement.
CCAGGGCTGAGGTGCACCCAGAAGTCTCCCAGGGGCTGAAGCATGTATTATGCCACCCCTGGATTGACTAACTAAAACTGACACAACTGGCTGCACGACAGCTGGGGCAAGGTGGTGTACTCACCCTTTGCTTTAGATATAGTATACCTATATCTAACCCTAAGAATGGACACACAGATCTCCTATCAGTCACTCCTATAGCAGGCCTTAACAATCCTGAAGGCAGAGTGCTTGGAATCGTGTGAGATGGTGCTCTAGCATGAGCTGAGCCTGTCTGCGGCTTTCGGGATCCATCCCTTAGCCGTTTCCATGATATCGCATACCATATACTCTTAAGTGCATTATAATCCTCGCGGTTATGTGCCAACTCTGGTATCGCTTTATCAAAACATGTCGAGTAAGGTGTCATACGAATTGGAATACTAACCCCTCGCCAATTCTGGCGACGGGGTTAGCATTCCACCCTTCTAGAGGGACACGACATGCCTGTAACCTATAACCCGGTTAAAAGTCAGACAGAGCCTTAGCATCCACAAAATGGATGCTGCCACCGAGACACAAGTCTGCCCTCCTGCTGCTGGGAGTCCTCCCAGAGCAGGAGATAAGGACAAAGGGTTTCCTGCCAGGGGCGGTGCCAGCACCGTCCCAGACAGGGTTTTGTGTATTGTAGGTAGGCAGGGCTTTAGAGGAAGGTGACTGCAAGTAGCACCCCGGTGCTCACTGTGCATAGGCTGGCTGGAACCAGTTCCAGGGGCACTCCAGCCCCTGGCCTGGGGAAAAGCCCGCCAAGGAAGTGGGTGTAACCACCCCCCTCCTGGTCCCACCCATAGGGCAGGACCTAGTCGCGTGCCAGCCCCCTTTTCCCAGATAAAGGTAGAGACTGGCCCCCTTCCAAATCAGATCATCTTTGGAATCAAGATACCACTTTCCACGAAAGGACTTCACGATTTCTTCCTCAAGATTCTCCCTTGTGGCTAAGGAGTAGTCACCCTGCATCCGCAGGCACCATCTAAGAACACTGCGGTCTGCTGCACGTCCTTCCTCCGGAATCCGACTGCCCAGCTCGACGAGACCCGGCTTCCCTGGCACCTCTGACCTCTACCCACCTCTACAGCCCAGCTGAGAACCGTGGGTGCGACGAGACCTCGAGGGACCGGCCATCGCCAAGACTGCACGACTTCTGCACAGCAAGCCCACCGAGTAATTTCCTGGTGAGTGCTTTGGGGTCCGAGAAGCCCCCACCCTGAGCAGCTCCAGCACCGAAGAGCAGCCCCCCAGCATCTCCACGATCTGCGTGGGGCCCTTCTGCTTTTTACTGCTCACCGCGTTGTTTGGCTACTAGCCCGCTGGCTTGTGGCCTTCCTGACGACGCCCGACGACATTTCTGCTGCTGGTCTGGTTGCTCCAGACTGGCCCTTGCTCCCTTCCAGAAGAGGAGCACCCCGGACCCTCCTGGTCCACTCAAGACGCCATTTTGAGTCCACCGCGTGGGCTTGAATTAGCCAAGGCTTGTTGCCCAATCCTGGGTAACTTCGACGCCAACGACTTCATCCTTCGTGGGACAGCTCGCACCTCCATCCTGGTCGCCGACAACGCCTCCTGGTCCGAGAGACTGCAGAGCCCAGCAGCGCCCACTCACCTGACTGCGGTGACTTCGCCCGGTGCCATCCTGGTGCCCACTTAATCACTGGCTAGTGATTCAAGAACTTGGTCCCCTCTGCTTTCAGGTTTCTTCTTCCTTGATCCAGGCTTGGATCCATCGAACTTTCCTTCACTGGTCGCCTGCCAGCAACTTCTTCCTTCCAGGCTCCCGGTCCGGCAACGAGATCCCCGACGTCTTTTCAGACCTATGCAGCTGCAGCCCCTGGGCTAGGTAACTTCGGCACTCCGGTGTCCCAGCATAGCCTCACTATCCAAGGGTCAGGATCCACTGTCATTTTCTCCCTACCAGGTCGGGTTCGCCCGTGAACACTAACTTTGTGAATTCTAGCTTCCATAGACTTTGTCCCGCATCCCGCGTGAGAGTGCACACTCTGCACCCGAGTTCCCTAGGCCTCCTGCTAGTAATCTAAAGGTTCAGTAGTCCAGTCCTAGCGATCCCAAAGCCTCTGAGAATCGTTACTTACCTGCTAGTAATTCGCATTCCACTTTGAAAGTATATGGTTTTTCGTGCCCCTCGGGCATTTGTGTAACGTGCTAACTTAAAAGTATTTTCGTAAGAGTTTTGTTGTGTGCTTAGCACCCTGTCCTCATAAAGAGTACAGGGTTGTTGTGATTCTAATAAATACATTGTTTATTTTCATAACACTTGTGTGGTGTCCTTTCACTGGGTGTTCAAGGGGTAATGTGATGGTAAAACAGCTGGCTTAACACGCCCTCTAGAGTCTTAGCCTTAGACTGCTCGTATCCATGCTACTAGGATAGCTGGTCTATAAGGTTGACTTACAACCAATCATCAATAAGGGTTGTTTGGACTGATATATAGTGATCACTAGAATAGTGAGCACTGCACATCAGGCCAACTTCTCACATTGGTGAGCAGCGGTTGGGATTTGAGCTTGCTGTTGTTTTACCACACATGCCCTAAGAATATCTTGTGAAAGATCACATAAGTACTAAAGGTACATATAACTTAGCTTAGAATACTCTGAGTTCTACTGAACCAGCTGTTGTAGCTCCTAGGGCCTAGCACACCCTAAACTACAACTCTAGCAAGGGATCAGTAGGCAAACATATAGTGTAGGTAAGTGCACCACTTACACCTCACTAGAAAAGCATGTCGACTCAGGGGGACTCTACTGAGACTCCCCTGGTCAGTGTTGACCCTCCACAGGTCACTTCAAGATATGCAGCTCTCAATTTTCAGGAGATGAGGCAACTCTGTGTCTCCAGGAAACTGAAGCAGGGGTCTAACCCCACCCTTCCCTTTCTGATAGGTCTCTTAGAGACATATGATGCCAGAAAGCTCTCTCAGTTACATGAGAGCATGCCAGCCTTAGAGGGAACCTCTGGGGATCCAGACCTCCCCAACACTGATTCAGCAGTTGAGGAGGAGGATGAGGAGGTACTCTCTGGGGATGAGGTAGACAAGGGTCTTGAGGTAGTCAGAAGGCTAACTAGGACCAACTTAGACTTACTTGGGCTAGGATCTGGGGGCCCCCCAGTACTAACCCGAAGTGGGCCTAACCTTGGAGTTAGGAGAGATAGATCTCTTTCTAGGGACTCCAATAGATCTCTGCACTCTAATGCCTCTTCTCAGGGGAGAAGGAATCCTCCACAGAGGAGATTTACTTCCCCTCAGAGAAGGGAGCATGAGGCTAGGATGAGACAAGCTGAACTGAGGATTGAAAGGGAAGAAATTGCCCTGGCCAAAGAGAAGCTTGCCCTGGCAAGAGAGCAGCAGATGAGTGGGCTAGCTCCCACTGGTGGCAGCAATCTCCCAAGAGATAGAGAGAAGGGTTTAGATACTAAACACCTGACTAAAATAGTGCCCCCCTTTAAGCAAGGGGATGACATCCAGAAATGGATGGCTGCTCTGGAGAGGGCCTGCACTGTGCAGAACATTCCCCAGAGTCAGTGGGCAGCTATACTGTGGCTCTCCTTTGATGGTAAAGGTAGAGATAAGCTCCTCACTACAAGAGTGGAGGATGCTAACAATTACCAGGTCCTGAAGAATACACTGGTTGATGGGTTTGGTTTAACCACTGAGCAGTACAGGTTGCTGTTCAGAGACACCCAGAAAACTCAGTCTCAGGACTGGTCTGATTTTGTGGATTGTGCCACTAAGGCTTTGGAGGGCTGGTTGCTGGGTAGCAAGGTTACCGATTACACAGGATTGTATAATCTAATGATGAGAGAACAAATTTTAAACAATTGTCAGAACCAGTTGCTGCACCAGCACCTTGTTGATTCAGATCTGACCTCTCCCCAAGAATTGGGAAAGAAGGCAGACAAATGGGTCAGGACAAGGATCAAGCAGAACCAGAACCAGAACCAGGGTGGTCAGAAGAAAGCAGACCAGAAGGGTAATGTTAAGAATGAGCAAAATGACCAGAAGTCTTCACCAGGTCCCCAACAAACCAAAGAGGGTGGGGGTCAGGCTTCCCAGAAGAAGAAGACTCAAGAAGGCCAGTCAAAAAGGTGGTGCCAGTACTGCAAAAGTAAATCTCACTGGTTTAGTGAGTGCACCAAAAGAGGAGGAGGACAAACTCCTACCACTACAGCTCCTAAAGCAACTGCACCCCCTAGTACAGTCAGTAGTGGTAGTGTCACTCCCAAGGCATTAGTTGGGTTAACCTTGGGTACTGAGGGGTCTGACAACTTAGTTGGCACACTCACTCAGGCTGTCCTTGTCTGTACAGGGGATATGGATATGTCCCCTGAAATAAGTCCCAATACTTTGGGCAAATACAGGCAGACACCTTTGATTAATGGCAAAATGGCTCAGGCCTATAGGGACACTTGTGCCAGTGTCACCATGGTGACACCTAACTTTGTGGACCCTGGACAGATCATGCCAGGTACTGATTTCCTGGTGACCAATGCCAGCAATGTCACTACTAGTCATAGTGTGGCAATTGTAGCTTTCTCCTGGGGTGGAGTGAAGGGACAAAAGAAAGTTGTAGTCAGTTCAGACCTCCCAGTTGATTGTTTGTTGGGCAATGATTTGGAGTCATCACAATGGTCAGAAGTGGAGCAGAGGACTCACATGGAGATGTTAGGCTTGCCAGCACATGTGCTTGCTGTGACTAGGTCACAGGCCAGAAGATGCCCCACTGAACAGGTGCTGGATCCTGAAATTATGGACCAGACACCTCCCAAGAAGAAGAGCAGTAAGGGTAAGGCTTTGCCTTCCCCCTTGCCCCAGGTTGAGGATCAAGTCTCTGAGGAGGCTGACCTAGAAGAGCTGAGGGAAACTGAGCCTAAAGAGCTTGAACTTGATCAAGTTGAGTTTCTGGGCTCAGGGGGACCCTCCAGAGCAGACCTGGGGAAGGAACAGTTGAGCTGCCCTTCCCTTGAACCCCTCAGACAGCAGGCTGCTGCTGAGGCTGCAGGGAATGCCACAGGTGCCCACAGGGTATACTGGGAAGATGGACTCCTGTACTCTGAGTCAAGAGACCCCAAGCCTGGTGCAACCAGGAGGCTGGTCATCCCCTTGTCTCTGAGAGGTTTCCTTCTCACCTTGGCCCATGAGATTCCCCTTGCAGGTCATTTAGGTCAGACAAAGACTTGGGACAGGCTTGTCTCACACTTTCACTGGCCCCATATGAATGAGAATACCAAGGAGTTTTGTCGCTCATGTGTCACTTGCCAAGCCAGTGGTAAGTCAGGTGGCACAACAAAGGCCCCCCTCATACCACTACCTGTGGTGGGGGTTCCCTTTGAAAGAGTGGGGATTGACATTGTTGGTCCAATGGAACCCCAGACAGCATCAGGACACAAGTTTATACTGGTGGTGGTGGACCATGCCACCAGGTATCCTGAGGCTATTCCCCTTAGGACCACTACAGCCCCTGTAGTGGCAAGAGCCCTAGTTGGAGTGTTCTCCAGAGTGGGTTTCCCTAAGGAGGTCGTTTCTGACAGAGGTACAAACTTCATGTCAGGATATCTGACTGCCATGTGGAAAGAGTGTGGTGTGAACTACAAGTTCACCACACCCTATCATCCACAATGCAATGGGCTTGTTGAGAGATTCAACAGGACCCTGAAAGGGATGATTCATGGACTACCTGAACCTCTTAGGAGAAGATGGGATGTCCTGATCCCCTGCCTCTTGTTTGCTTACAGAGAGGTCCCACAGAAGGGGGTTGGCTACAGCCCTTTTGAGCTTCTGTATGGGCATCCTGTAAGGGGACCCCTGTGTTTGGTGAAGGAAGGATGGGAGAGACCTCTCAAAAAGCCTGCAACCAACATAGTGGACTATGTACTTGGTCTCCGCTCCAGGATGGCTGAGTATATGGAAAAGGCATCTAAAAACCTTGAGGCCAGCCAGGAACTTCAAAAAGCTTGGCATGACCAAAAGGCTGTACTGACTGTGTACCAGCCAGGACAGAAGGTGTGGGTGCTGGAGCCAGTGGCCCCAGCAGCTCTGAAAGACAAATGGTCTGGGCCCCACACCATCATTGAGCAAAAGGGAGAGGTTACCTACTTGGTGGACCTTGGAACTCCCAGGAGCCCTCTCAGAGTGCTCCATGTTAACAGGCTCAAGGCATATGTTGACAGGAAGGACATGAGCTTGCTCATGGCCACAGATGAGGGACAGGAGGAAGAGAGTGACCCTCTCCCAGACCTGCTCACTCAGAATCCTGATGATGGGTCAGTTGATGGTGTTGTCTTTTGTGGCAGCCTCACTGAACATCAGCAACAGGATTGCAGGCAAGTTCTGCAATCCTTTCGACATATGTTCTCTCTGACACCCAGCCAAACTGATTGGTGTACCCATGATGTTGACACTGGAGACAGTCTGCCTGTCAAGAGTAAAATCTACAGGCAGCCTGATCATGTTAGAGACTGCATCAAAACTGAAGTGCAGAAAATGTTGGAACTGGGAGTCATTGAGCCCTCAGATAGCCCTTGGGCTAGCCCAGTAGTTCTAGTGCCAAAGCCTCACACCCAGGGTGGTAAGAGAGAGATGAGGTTTTGCGTAGACTACAGAGGCCTCAATGCAGTCACTAAGACTGATGCCCACCCAATACCAAGAGCAGATGAGCTTATAGATAGATTGGCTTCTGCCAACTTCTTAAGCACATTTGATTTGACAGCTGGGTATTGGCAAATCAGGTTAGCTGAGGAAGCCAAACCTAAGACAGCATTTTCTACCCCTGGAGGGCATTATCAATTTGTGGTAATGCCCTTTGGACTGAAAAATGCACCTGCCACCTTCCAAAGGTTGGTGAATCAAGTCCTCACTGGGCTGGATGACTTCTGTGCAGCTTATCTTGACGATATTGCTGTCTTTAGCTCCACCTGGGAGGATCACCTGGTCCACCTGAGGAAAGTGTTAGAGGCCCTGCAAAAGGCAGGCCTCACTATCAAGGCCACCAAGTGCCAGATAGGGCAGTCACAGGTTGTGTACCTGGGCCACCTTGTAGGTGGAGGCCAGGTTCAGCCACTGGAGAGTAAGATACAGGCCATCAAGGACTGGACTCCTCCAATCACCCAGACTCAGGTTCGAGCTTTCTTGGGCCTGACTGGGTACTATAGGAAGTTTGTCAGAAATTATGGGTCCATAGTGACCCCCCTTAATGACCTGACAAGCAAAAAGATGCCAAAGAAAGTTCAGTGGACAGCAAGCTGTCAGAAAGCATTCAATGACCTAAAGCAGGCCATGTGCACAGCACCTATCCTCAAGAGTCCAGATTACTCCAAGCCATTCATTGTCCAAACAGATGCTTCTGAGTTGGGTGTGGGAGCTGTTCTGTCTCAACTGAATTTTGATGGTAATGATCAGCCTATTGCTTTCATTAGTAGAAGGTTGACACCCAGAGAGAAAAATTGGTCAGCCATTGAGAGGGAGGCCTTTGCTGTGGTCTGGGCCCTGAAGAAGCTGAGGGCCTACTTGTTTGGCACTCACTTCACCATTCAGACAGACCATAAGCCCCTCTTGTGGCTAAATCAGATGAAGGGTGAAAACCCCAAACTGCTTAGGTGGTCCATTTCCCTACAGGGGATGGATTTTACAGTGGAGCATAGACCTGGGACTGATCACAGCAATGCTGATGGGCTCTCCAGGTATTTCCACTTAGAGCAAGAAGACTCACCTGGTCAAGGTTAGCTTATTGTCCCAAAGTTTGGGGGGGGGTCATGTAGGAGAGTAGGGTCTGCAATCCTATGATCACCCAGATTTTTGCTTTTTGCTGCACTGGTTTACGACTTTCCCTGGCTGTGGGCCTGCTAATCAGACCCACAGCCTAGCTGTTCTCTCTACCCAAATTGTACTTAGGTACTGAATTGGCACTGGGCCCTCTCCAAGTCCCTGTACCCAGGGCTGAGGTGCACCCAGAAGTCTCCCAGGGGCTGAAGCATGTATTATGCCACCCCTGGATTGACTAACTAAAACTGACACAACTGGCTGCACGACAGCTGGGGCAAGGTGGTGTACTCACCCTTTGCTTTAGATATAGTATACCTATATCTAACCCTAAGAATGGACACACAGATCTCCTATCAGTCACTCCTATAGCAGGCCTTAACAATCCTGAAGGCAGAGTGCTTGGAATCGTGTGAGATGGTGCTCTAGCATGAGCTGAGCCTGTCTGCGGCTTTCGGGATCCATCCCTTAGCCGTTTCCATGATATCGCATACCATATACTCTTAAGTGCATTATAATCCTCGCGGTTATGTGCCAACTCTGGTATCGCTTTATCAAAACATGTCGAGTAAGGTGTCATACGAATTGGAATACTAACCCCTCGCCAATTCTGGCGACGGGGTTAGCATTCCACCCTTCTAGAGGGACACGACATGCCTGTAACCTATAACCCGGTTAAAAGTCAGACAGAGCCTTAGCATCCACAAAATGGATGCTGCCACCGAGACACAAGTCTGCCCTCCTGCTGCTGGGAGTCCTCCCAGAGCAGGAGATAAGGACAAAGGGTTTCCTGCCAGGGGCGGTGCCAGCACCGTCCCAGACAGGGTTTTGTGTATTGTAGGTAGGCAGGGCTTTAGAGGAAGGTGACTGCAAGTAGCACCCCGGTGCTCACTGTGCATAGGCTGGCTGGAACCAGTTCCAGGGGCACTCCAGCCCCTGGCCTGGGGAAAAGCCCGCCAAGGAAGTGGGTGTAACCACCCCCCTCCTGGTCCCACCCATAGGGCAGGACCTAGTCGCGTGCCAGCCCCCTTTTCCCAGATAAAGGTAGAGACTGGCCCCCTTCCAAATCAGATCATCTTTGGAATCAAGATACCACTTTCCACGAAAGGACTTCACGATTTCTTCCTCAAGATTCTCCCTTGTGGCTAAGGAGTAGTCACCCTGCATCCGCAGGCACCATCTAAGAACACTGCGGTCTGCTGCACGTCCTTCCTCCGGAATCCGACTGCCCAGCTCGACGAGACCCGGCTTCCCTGGCACCTCTGACCTCTACCCACCTCTACAGCCCAGCTGAGAACCGTGGGTGCGACGAGACCTCGAGGGACCGGCCATCGCCAAGACTGCACGACTTCTGCACAGCAAGCCCACCGAGTAATTTCCTGGTGAGTGCTTTGGGGTCCGAGAAGCCCCCACCCTGAGCAGCTCCAGCACCGAAGAGCAGCCCCCCAGCATCTCCACGATCTGCGTGGGGCCCGTCTGCTTTTTACTGCTCACCGCGTTGTTTGGCTACTAGCCCGCTGGCTTGTGGCCTTCCTGACGACGCCCGACGACATTTCTGCTGCTGGTCTGGTTGCTCCAGACTGGCCCTTGCTCCCTTCCAGAAGAGGAGCACCCCGGACCCTCCTGGTCCACTCAAGACGCCATTTTGAGTCCACCGCGTGGGCTTGAATTAGCCAAGGCTTGTTGCCCAATCCTGGGTAACTTCGACGCCAACGACTTCATCCTTCGTGGGACAGCTCGCACCTCCATCCTGGTCGCCGACAACGCCTCCTGGTCCGAGAGACTGCAGAGCCCAGCAGCGCCCACTCACCTGACTGCGGTGACTTCGCCCGGTGCCATCCTGGTGCCCACTTAATCACTGGCTAGTGATTCAAGAACTTGGTCCCCTCTGCTTTCAGGTTTCTTCTTCCTTGATCCAGGCTTGGATCCATCGAACTTTCCTTCACTGGTCGCCTGCCAGCAACTTCTTCCTTCCAGGCTCCCGGTCCGGCAACGAGATCCCCGACGTCTTTTCAGACCTATGCAGCTGCAGCCCCTGGGCTAGGTAACTTCGGCACTCCGGTGTCCCAGCATAGCCTCACTATCCAAGGGTCAGGATCCACTGTCATTTTCTCCCTACCAGGTCGGGTTCGCCCGTGAACACTAACTTTGTGAATTCTAGCTTCCATAGACTTTGTCCCGCATCCCGCGTGAGAGTGCACACTCTGCACCCGAGTTCCCTAGGCCTCCTGCTAGTAATCTAAAGGTTCAGTAGTCCAGTCCTAGCGATCCCAAAGCCTCTGAGAATCGTTACTTACCTGCTAGTAATTCGCATTCCACTTTGAAAGTATATGGTTTTTCGTGCCCCTCGGGCATTTGTGTAACGTGCTAACTTAAAAGTATTTTCGTAAGAGTTTTGTTGTGTGCTTAGCACCCTGTCCTCATAAAGAGTACAGGGTTGTTGTGATTCTAATAAATACATTGTTTATTTTCATAACACTTGTGTGGTGTCCTTTCACTGGGTGTTCAAGGGGTAATGTGATGGTAAAACAGCTGGCTTAACACGCCCTCTAGAGTCTTAGCCTTAGACTGCTCGTATCCATGCTACTAGGATAGCTGGTCTATAAGGTTGACTTACAACCAATCATCAATAAGGGTTGTTTGGACTGATATATAGTGATCACTAGAATAGTGAGCACTGCACATCAGGCCAACTTCTCACACAGAGGAAAAAAATAACATGGTTAACTGACATGCAAGGACTGAAGGTTGATGGAAATGTGCTACAACACAAGCATAGGAATCAGACACAAGTGGATTTTAGTATCAATGTTTCTTCTTGAGGAACAGCTATACTAAAACTGCTACTTGCCAAGCAATGTAATTTAAGTAGTGGATGCATAGATTTAACTTTTTTTGGCATGTTGTGCTGTAATGTTTGTATTGCCTGGTCAGCAAAATATCAAACAAATAAACTGCTCCATCAACACATCCGACCACCACACGCACAAACTGGAGAATCATATGAGATTCACAAGCAATGTCCTTCATTGGTTCACCCCTATCTATCCAACCCACACCAGTCTGTTCACTCTGGCACCTCCCGAGCCCGAAATATCATGGTCACCTGCCTGTCTTTCAGGGTGGTGGCCGAGATCAATAATACTTCGAAAGCCAGTTACTATCGGTACTGGCTTGAATGAAGACTAACTTATTGAACAGTTTAGGCAGTGCAAGAGCACCAGCGGAAAACAAGTCCATAAAAAGCGGGAAGGCTTGCTGTGGGGTGTTTTTGGGGTGAGAATAAATAATCAGGAAGGCCTGGGAACGTGAACATGAACATTTTTGAATTTGTCAAGTCCCTCATAACCCTCCTTTTCACCCTACCTGCCATCTTAACCTCGACCGCGTTTTCCCGATGTGCGCTGAAATTTCAAATATGCACTGTTTATGACAAAGCCAGCTCGTCATCCGCGTAGCGCAGGTAACGCCCATGACAAGCTGGCTTTGTCATCAGCGCTGAAGGGGTTAATAGCCCCAGTTAAGGACCACAGGCACTACTTTTAGAAATTGAGAAAGAGAAATTACTTTAAAAGAGACTAATTTATTTGACAAGCCAAAATTCAAGACAGATTTAAAGAAAGTGAAACATAATTTAAGTGAGGTTGGGTGGTGCTAAGAAAAAGACACAAAGGTAGACAGGCATATTTACAGAGTAAGAAGCAGAGTGTGCCTCACAAGTTTTGCAATACAGGACCACACACATAAAACATGTTCACATGCAACACATTTCAGTGACTACATCAGTGGTTTCGAAAACAGTAGGTTTAAAAACCAGCTGATTAGTACATTATGCATTACTTTCATTTCCACACAAGGTCAGTGCAATTCAAACATTTACATTAACAAACAACAAAACATATATAATTAAAAAGACATCAGTGAAGAATGATGCAGACTGCTGTTCCCTTGGAAATCATTTTTTTTTTCAATGGTTGCTTCATTCGTTTTTCTTCTCCTTTTGCTTCATAAGTTTGTTGATCTCTCTTTTAGCCATGCCAATATACTTTGAGATAAGTCCGTGTTGGTTTAGCCCAGGAAGCAGCAGTAAGAAGGTCACTAAAGAAAAAAGAAAAGATACATTCAAAACAGAAGAATATTTTGTTTTACATTGAGCCCATCAGGCAGTGTGGATAGTGGAGCAAGAGGGTTCTAACCTAAGACCAAGCAAGCTTGATCTATTGAATTTTCAAAATAGCCACACAAACATTCCATGCAGTAAGTTTGTAATACTGGTAACAGGCAAACAAATCGTCATTATTAGTTTAATTAAGCAAACGTGTATGCATAATAGCGACACATTACATCTAGGTAAAACATAACATATCGGTTGTGAGCTGGGGATTCAGGTTCGAGTCCTGGCGCAACATCCTGTGAACCTGGGCAAATGACTTAATCAACACCGCCTGTATCCCCTCACAGGTGAGTAGCCACGCTATATAAAGCTGCAAACTAAACTGGAAACATTTTCTTTGTAAAACTTTAGGTGACCTTAACAGCTCTTGCCCAGTTTGTAGGGATGAAGTTTAATGCATCTATTTGATCTGACATGGGAGATAGGTTTCACAAGTTCGTAGCTACTTCACCACAAATCACTGTGCTACAATTAAGCTAACTGGGGGCTCGTTGGGGAACGCACCCTCCTGTCAAATTAACAAAATATTAATGTTGGAGAGCTCCAGCTGGAGATAGAAAAAAAAAGTTTTAAAGCAAGGTATTTGGGTTGTGCCCAACTTCTTACAAAAAGTGCACTCACAATAAATTATGAAGTCCCATTACATGGGGCGTCTCTACTATGCAGTCTGTGTTCTGTACCTAGTCTGTGCATACAGTCCACTTCCTCCAGAGACCCAAGCCCCATTAGGTGGGCATGCCCCACTACAGAGTCTGCACTCCGCGCACAGACTGCGTAGCGCTCACTTCCACCAGACACGCATTTCACCCAACTATAACCTTAGTTTCCAACCCCCACCACCCCCCCTCAGTGAATTTATAGATTTTGTTTTTTCTAAACTTTTAACTAAAAAATTATTAACCACCCTCAACTATGTCCTATTAACCTTTGGGTTTTTTTGTATACATATGTATTTGTTAACAGGCAACTTTTCAAGGTGTACATTCATCCAACACCAAAAGAAAAACAACCTAGAGTACAAATATTGAGTGAACGTAACATGCACTGTACTGACAGCTGTCCAAGGAGAGATCTCACTTGGATTCTGACAATTCTGGTCTTCATTTGTAACCTCCCATGAGGACTGGCCCATGTACTTCAGTTGTTACATGGTATGTATTTTTTGGTCTGTTAGCACTATTTTCTTTAAAGAGTTTCACCTACTGCAGGCACAACATGCTTTCCTGCAACATTCAGGGAACCATGCGCGCTTTCACATTCAAAGTAGCCCTGGACAATGGCGGCCGCTTCTTTGAATAGGTCTTGCATTTACAAACGTTTGAGCTGTTGGCACTGTAAAAGGAAAACGCCTTTTATTTATGTGTTAATTAGCAAAACAAATTAAAGGCATTGTCAATTACAATGCCAATAGCTTAAACTTTCGCAAATGCAAGACCTATTGCATTGCAAATGCTTGTTCTCCTTTGTAGATAGCCAGGACTGCTCCTTGGAAACCAATGCCATTGTGAAAGTGTGACCTGCCCCGGCTCCACAGTAGATGTACAAAAGGCATCCATGTCTTCTTCATCTTACAATTTAGGGTACTGTTCCTTAAACAGATCTCGGCACTTATTTTATTTACTCACTAAGGAGAAACTTTAACATTTGAGTCAAACTTATAAACCATATCACATTCTTAGATCTAGCTGGACGCCCAAACTCATCGTTTAAATTTCCGAGCCCAGTTGATGCCACTGGCATAATCCCCAACCCTCCCGACCCCCTAGAAAGGTGAGGCTAGAAAGAAAAAAAAATAAACATCAGGCCACAAGCAGTTTGAGGTCTTATTAAAAAGTGCCATGTACATTTTTTTCAATTAAGCGAACAGCCAGATGGCAAGACTATGAAAAATGTGAGTACTAACAACAAAAAGTCACAGAAATAGTATTTGTAAATTACCATCCCTCGTACAAAACACTAAAAATAGACACTGACAAAAACTTACCAATAATGTATGTAAGGAGGAGGTTGTGGACTTGCTGTCCTAACCATGCAACTACAGCCAGAGTACTGATCATAGTCATGAAGTACTAGAAAGAAGAAACATAACAGCATGAGATTAGGGAATGTTCAAACTTACAATAAAGCAATACATTAAACTTCTCACCCGAACAATTATTGTATCCTGACCCCTTCTGCTAAGAGGACTTTCTCCTCTTGAAATGTGCCCAGGCACATGCCTTCTCTTTTCAAAGATATTTGCAATATTACTATCCTTGAGCACAGCTAAGTCAAGGGTCTGACCTGAAGCAGACAGCGGCCACAATATTTAAAGAAAGCTCAAAGAAGAACAGTGAAGTCTAGAGGGCAACGTTTTTGCTATGGAGGCAGCTGCAGCCTAGAATGCAGGAATACCATGGGGACGACTTAAAATAACTCTAAAAAACAAAACCTACCCAAGAACCTTGAAACTTGTTCGGCTTCTTTTGAAAAGCAAGCAGCTCATATCTTTCAACTTAAACTATTCGAAATAAATGTTTCCGGTCACTAACTTCACCTCTACATAACCACTAGATTTCTAGATTATGTGAAATGATTCTGTGGTAACCAAAATCAATTTGTAGAAAGTCTCATGAAAATGCTCAAAGACGTGAGTCACTATGTAAGGAAGGTAGCTTTGTTTCTATAAACTCCAAATGTTGAGAAGAGAAAAGAAAGAAAAAAAACACCAAAAAAACCACACAAACCCACTGTAAAAGTTGGCACGTAGTAATGATAAGGAAACTAAAGGGATGTTTTTTTTACAGAGCCCAGTGGTGTGACCTGGCCACTCCCTCTTTCACTAATACTTGGTAGAAGAACTACAGTTTACATGAATACGTCGCTAAGATTTCATTAACGAGATGGCCACGTCAATCACTCAGAATACGACAAAACTCTAAATTTCAGTACCTACAAGATAAACCGGAGGGTCGATTAGCCACCATAACCAGGTTCTTGACAAAAGTTGGGCAGGGACAACAATGGCATAATTGGGTTGTTTCATAAATGCACTTTTTTTTTTTAATGGCTGGGGTACAGTTCTTCACATTTCACTGGATAAGGACATCTTCCCAACAGAGATATTAAGTGGTCTCATCAGGGAACGTGTGGAAAGAAAACAGAAATCAAACAATTCAACATTCGTGTTGATTGCCTATTCTTTGTGATTCTTAGCATGCAATAAGGGCAAAAGATTTTTTTAATACCAAACCACTTTTATGCATTCCGTTTTGGTTCACACAACCTAAATGGTGTTAGAACAGTAATAAAGGAGAGCGTGGAAGGAGTAATAGTCGAACGCATTCGCTAGTGAATCCAGGCTAGACAATTTTGGCATTGATATTTAAACACGGTCTGAGACTGAAAGTAGTTTGGAAAGAAGAATTGCTGTGACTTATACGTTGGAACCTGCAGGATTTTAGGCAACAGACTTCCTGCTCTATGGCATTTTAAAAGACCCAATCGGAGGTCAAAGGCATTGCACAATACTCCTGGGAAACCTGGAGCCATAGCCACAAGGAGAGTCGGTCAAATATTTTGCCAACTTCCAAGGTCTACGCTCCAATTACAAATACAGATAACACAATTCAGCATCTTCACAAGTTTTACAATTACATTTTTGGAATAGGGTGTTCGTTTTAAGCCACAATGACATACTGTATGTTGATTAGGACACTTCAACATATCCTAGAACATATCCTTTCACAACTGTAAGAATACCAAAGCAAGGTAACTGAATCTACTCATGGCACTACAACCACTAATAAAGCATAAAGGTTTGGCCTTAAACGGTTTTCAGCGCAGTTATAGGCCAATGTGTGTGGTTTTTTTTTTAATAGGCAATTGTACTTAGTCAATGACTGGTAAGTTTGCATGCATAGCTGTATGTGAGGAGCTTGCAGATTAATTTAAGAATGAGTGAACGGTTGCTGGAAGAGGAGAACTAGTGTGGAATTCCAGTTCATCAAAGCACAAAAACCCTGGATTCCATCAACAATAGGGGCCCAGAGTCAATGGGGCCTCAAGAGTGAGCTGCATTCCAGGCACCACCGCGCTATCAATACTGAGCCACCCGAAACTTTATTTTGTATACTAATCAATGCTCCACCTCACAGCAGCCCATTTCAGGACATACACAAAAATGTGACGTGTCCTCATGCTTCATCATAGGACTCCCTATGTTCATCGAAAACCCAGTTTGGCGATGGGCCAGTCTATACCTGGAAGTCAGGGAGGCACTTCCAACTAAGAATGGACCAGTGAAATTGAACAATAAAAAAAAAAAAAAAATGCGATATGCCAAACTGACCGTTATATTTAAACGGAATACCTCTTATTAAAAAACCAACGTGGGGAAAAGAAAAAGAGGAACTAGTACCCCATCATCACTCACACAGGCAACATGTTTCTGCCATCTGAGAGTCAGTGGCATTCTTCAAGATGGAAACACAGGATCCCTGCGTGGCAAGCGCCCAAGTGCGTGCCACTCACCAGTGTAGGGCTGACCTTTGTTGACTGATATTAGAGCCCCTAGGTACCCCACTATAGGGTAATCTGGGCTCCATGGAGGAAGGGCTCAGAAACCCATGTAGTCACACATTCATCAAGGTGCGTTGCTCTGTAAACCTGCTGGCGTCTGTTCCTTCCAGCCACCGAACCACGAGTACCACACAATAGCAGAATGCGCTTCAGTAACCGATTCTGCCTTGCTCAAACGATTTACACACCGATGAACCAGAAGTTCTAAATAAAAGAGCATTCTTGACCCACCAAGGATATGCACATTCTGTACCTGTAGAACACATTCACAAATAGCATGGGGAGCGAACAGCTGAAGTTGACCGACATATTGCCCCCTGCGGTATGTGTGGTAGCAAATTACAAAGTTGAAAAGACCAGCGAGTGAAGACCGCTAACCTGAAAGGCCCTCTATGTATACACAAATATTTTTGTAAGAAAAATAACGTGAGTCTGACCAGGTCATGTACCATAAAGCAAATGTTTCATATGCAAGACAAATCGCAATTAGAATTGAAACAGTATGAAACGATGTCAAAGTGGTCATATGCTGGTTTTGTACAGCCTGCTGACACAGAATAAAGGAAGGTACATTACTTTAGGAAATCACATTTTTAATAAAATTCTATTTGTTGTCCTTGCTCACTAATGTTGGCAAGCTTCCAAAGTGTAAAGTGCAGAAAACGAACCAACGTTCAACTGGGTAGACCAGAAATCTTTTCAGTTTATATTTTGCATGACATATTTACACTATACAAAGCAGTGAATTACAAAAATGACATTTGCGCTCAAGACACATTAAAATCAGGAAAAAGCAATATATACCATTTTAGGCTTTTCCTCTTTCAAAGAGAAAAGACGTTTCCACCAGCCAACGATTCTTCGACGACTTTTAACAAGAGTACAACAGATCTCATGGAATCTTTGCTGCTGTTCAGTTGTCCTAATTGAGAAGAAAAAAATGATCATTTTTAAACTACATAAACATGCAATACTAAGAGTTCAGATTTTTACAGATATTACCATACTTACAAAAATTTTAAAAAAAAACAATCCTTAAATATCTAAAAGACAGTAGAGTATACTTTATTTAATTAATTCATCCATGTAGTTTGGGTTAATAAATAAGGATGTTTGGCAACAAAACTTTTGTTAACATTTTGCAATAACTGTTTTCAATAAGATAACATGCTGTACAAGATATCACTGGGAGGCAACAGTTAACAGTACTCCGAGAGGACCATTGTGTTTACTGGCTGAAGATGGCGTGCAGCAAAACAAAAAAAAAAAAGAAAGAAAAACACATGCACGCATGTGACCTGCAGTGTGAATGCAAGTCGAATCGGAGTCCACGCCACAAGCAGTAGCTTGTGAGAACAAATATATGCTGACAAATAACCCAACATATCAAACACAAGGAGATGATGGACGGAGTGCTGAAACTTTTCAGACACTCTCCCCCAGTCACAGATCTGGGTTGAATCCATCATTGTTCTTTAGCTCACATCGCCACCTCAATTCAGACCTAGCTATACGCAAATCAGTCTTGACCCTGTGCCTCATGGGAACAGTCCAGCTCAAACTGCCAAGCCAGGTCTTCCCTGAACCAGAAACAAGCATCCTGGGACCGGTTTAGTGGTAACACCCCTCATCAGCCAGTGGCAAATCAAACAAGGTACCCACGTCTGGAAATACCCTGCCAACTTAGCGTCAACAAAGTAAACACAAGGAGATGGACGGAGTGCTGAAACTTTTCAGACACTCACCCCCAGTCACAGATCTGGGTTGAATCCATCATCTTTCTTTAACTCACTCTGCCACCCCAGTTCAGACCCATCTATATGCAAATCAGTAGGGTCCCTATCTGGACAGGGTGCAAACCAGTTCTAACACTGGTGGTCATTGGTGAGGATAGGACTTGCCGGTGTGCCTGACATACAGCGAGTGGTATATACAACTAGTCTTGACCATGTGCCTCATGGAAACAACATGCCAAGACTGAGACCGGCATAAGCAACTGGTCTGCATTAACAAATCAGCTTATTTAACGACTGCTTAGATTAGCGGATCATTAGATACGTTATGTTGACCTGTGCAGTGTACTTAACATCCAAAGAGGGCTGCCTCTTCCCACTGCGGAGGGAGGAGGAATGCCCTCCCCTTCAGCGGAACCTACGCTGGGAACCCCATTGCCTGAGCTACCTCGGGGTGCACATCTACCACGACCCGACGGCTCTCCTCGACGGTAACGTCGGTCGCTGCATCCGCTCGTTGAAGGGCTGTATATCCTTCTGGGCAACTCTGCCGCTCTCAACGGCGGGCCGAGTAGCACTCCTGAAAATGATAGCGTTACCGCGTCTATTGTACTTCTTCCGGACCCTCCCGGTGTGGATACCTGGGGCAATCTTCAAACAACTGAACTCACTGTTGGTATCCTTCTTGTGGGGGACGGGTAGACGCAGAGTGGCACTGTCAACGTTGATCCGTCCTAGAGACGAAGGGGGCCTTGCTGTCCCGGACTGCGAGCTCTATTACTTAGCGGCTCAGATGCAATTCTTTACACAGGAGGTAGCGAGAGTGTACCGCGGCCCGGAACAGGGGAGAGACTTCGGTACGCCCCGCCATGTTCTGGCATACATCACGCTACAGCAGAAACTGCTTTTGCGGGAGCTCTCCCAAGAGGAGCGGACCCTTCGCCTGTGCTGGAACCGCATGCAGAAGCGAACCGGATCCGGATACCCGTATGCCCCGGAGATCCCGTTGGGCATGGTGACAGCGCTCCCACACGGAGGGGACTGGTCAGGACTGCGTTTATGGGAGGAAGCGGGATTGCAGGTGATAGGTGATCTCTACGAAGATGGGGTATTATCCCCGTACCAGACCTTGCAGGAGCGATATGATCTCCCGAGGGGAGACTACTTACTGCATGCGGCGTTGGTGAGAGCCATACAAAAGCACTGGGCAGGGGGTTTCATAGAGCCTGACACAGCGCTGGCATGCCAGTACACCATGATGGCAGCGGGGACGTTCAAGGCCGTAACGTGCCTATATCGCAGAATGCACACAGAGACCCTACGGCCGCTTACATCTCTTAAAGCTAAATGGGAAGCGGATCTACAGTTAGACATTCCAGACACTGTGTGGTCGCAACTAGTGCGGAGGGCCAGAAAGAGCACTGGAAATGCGCACTTTCAACTGATACACTTTTATATCCTTCACCGCGCTTACCTCACCCAGAGTAAAATTGCAGCATACTTTCATGTAGCGGATGCAGCATGCCGGAGGTGCACTCGGGAGAGGGCTGACCTGGTCCACATGTTACGGAGTTGCCCGAGATTACAAGATTATTGGGCGGACATAGAGGTAACCCTGAACGCAGTTACTGACAGGAATATCCAATATGATAGTGCAGTGTCCATCTTACACTGGTTCCCCCACACTAAAAAGAACAAACTGACAAGTAAGTTTATAGATATGGGGCTACTCATAGCGAAGAGGGAGCTGACCAAAGGATGGAAATCGAAGACAGCACCGACACACAGGAGATGGTTGAACGAATACATAAAATGGGCGGCTGCGGAGAGCACTATCCGTTACCAGTTGGCGCGCCGCAGGTCAGATGACAGGGCACAAGAAACAGCAATGGGGTGGGAAGCATTAGTGCAGGCACTGAGGGACAGCGTACTGGAGGAGGATGAGGGGGAAGAGACACACGTTGAGACGCAACAGACTGAGACACACACACCAGCTACGATTCTCTAGGACACACACATACACTCAGAGGTATCTACTCCGTGATCCAACACCATTAATACATATACTCATACCGTGCACCAACTTAGACACTGGGAGACAAGGGTGGGGGAGGGACCAAGTTTACAGACTTCACAGTTAGCCAGGAATTGCACAACGGTCTAGCGAGCAGGAGCTCCACATTTAAAGCTGAAAAGCGGGAAGACGAGCTCCTGAAATACTGACTTTGGCCTCTGGCGCAGAACAGGGAATGTACAATATCCGAAACTAGCGCCGCCCGACCTCCGGGTTGTGGGCAAATGGCTGTGTACAACAAACTTGAATGGCATTCATTATGTTCTGTTACGCTGATCAATGTAAAGTATATTAAGATACTGGCTATGTTACATATTCCTGCAATAAAAAATTGTTAAAAAAATAAATAAAAAAACATCCAAAGAGGGTATCCAGGTGCTTATCCAAGGTGAGTAGGTGTGTGTGGTCCCAAAGAACAAGTTACTTACCTTCGGTAACGCTTTTTCTGGTAGATACTATATCTGCCTGTGGATTCCTCACCTTGTGAATATCCCCTTGCGTCAGCAACATTCGGAAATTCTTTTTGTAGCTTCGCGCCGACGTGGATCCGGACGTCACAGAGGCACGGCACCGCACGCGACCTCGCTGACGTCACCGGCGCCTATAACAGGCCCACGCCGGCGTGATGACATCAGTTCCGCCCTTTTTTCCGTGCCATCGAGGCACACGGACGGACCGATGATAGTAGAAGTACACACAGTATACATAGTACAGAAACCAAGGTAACACACAGTGTGAAGCAAATGCAATAACAACATTTGAAATGAACATTTCCATGACAATAAAATAACACATCATAGAAACTCTGGCATAGAAGAGTGGACAACGGGGAGGCGGGTGGGTCAGTGAGGAATCCACAGGCAGATATAGTATCTACCAGAAAAAGCGTTACCGAAGGTAAGTAACTTGTTCTTCTGATAGATACATCTGCCGTGTGGATTCCTCACCTTGTGAATAGAGTCCCACAGCAGTCCCCACTCCCGGAGGAGGGTGTCCACTCTGCTATACCAGGAAATCTTGGAGGACAGAGCGAGCGAAATGGCCGTCCCTCCTCACCTCGGTATCCAAGCAGTAGTGCTTCGCGAAAGTGTGGAGGGAGGCCCAAGTCGCGGCTCTGCAAATGTCCTCAACAGGTACACCTCTAGACAAAGCAGATGTTGCAGACTTTGCTCTAGTCGAATGTGCTCTAATACCCTCTGGTGGGTCCTTACCAGCCAAAGAGTAGCAGATCTTAATGCGGAGGACGATCCATCTCGACAAAGTCCTCTTATGGACCGCTCTTCCTTTCTTGCAGCCAGCAAAGCCAACGAAGAGCTGGTCGTCCACTCGACAGTCTTTTGTCCTGTCCAAGTAAAAAGACACCGCCCTCTTGGGGTCAAGACGGTGTAATCTCTCCTCCTCCTTGGAAGGGTGAGGGGGGAGGATAAAAGGTAGGAAGGGTAATGGATTGACCAAGGTGGAAAGGAGTCACCACCTTAGGCAGAAAAGCAGCCCTGGTCCTAAGAACCATTCGTTCAGCATGAATGGTCAGGAATGGGGGCTTGGAACTAAGAGCTTGAAGCTCACTTACCCTCCTTGCCGAGGTGATTGCAACGAGAAAAACCGTTTTCAAAGTTAGAAGCCTCATGGGACACTTGTGAAGAGGCTCAAAGGGAGCACCCATCAAAAATGTCAAAACTAGATTCAAATCCCACTGAGGCACAACAAAGGGTGTAGGAGGGAACCTATTAGTAAGGCCCTTCAAAAACCTTAAAACAATGGGAGACTTAAAAAGAGAAGGCTGGTCAGGCATACAGATAAATGCCGACAGCGCAGACAGATAACCCTTCACCGTGGCAACAGCAAGTCCCTGCTGGGCCAGGGAAAGGGCAAACTGGAGCACATCAGATAAATGGGACCTCAAAGGGTCTATAGACTTCTCCCTGCACCAAACAACAAATTTAGACCACCTATAAGAATAGATGGACTTAGTGGAGTCACGCCTGGCTGACAAAATGACATCCACCACATCGTAAGGGAGAGAAAAAGAAATCAGGTTGCCCCGCTCAATCTCCAGGCATGAAGGTGTAAGGTCTGGAGGTGGGGGTGTAGAACCTGCCCCTCCATCTGAGAGAGGAGATCTGCCCTGTGAAGGAGACGGAGCGGCGGGTGAGAGGAGAGGTGGAGAAGGTCCGAATACCACACCCTTCTTGGCCAATCCGGGGCGATCAATATGACTTGGGCCCGGTCTTGGCGAATCTTCCTCAGAACCCGAGGAATCAAGGGTATGGGAGGAAACGCGTAAAGGAGCTGCGAGTCCCAACTCAACTGAAACGCATCTCCCAAGGCTCCTTGCATCGGATACTGGAGACTGCAGAATGACAGGCAGTGAGCATTCTCGTGAGTGGCGAACAGGTCCACCCGAGGTGTCCCCCACATCTGAAAGATGTCGTGAACCACCTCCGGGTGAAGCCTCCACTCGTGATCGGCAGAGAACTGTCGACTGAGACTGTCTGCACGAACGTTCAGAACCCCGGCCAGATGATTTGCCATCAGACAAATCTGATGGTCCTGAACCCAGGACCAAAGACGCAGAGCCTCTCTGCAGAGACACTGCGACCCCACTCCTCCCTGCTTATTGATGTACCACATCGCGGTCGTGTTGTCCGTCAGGATCTGGACTGACTGACCGCGAAGGGAAGGGAGGAAGGCCTTGAGCGCCAAACGTATCGCCCGCAATTCTAGAAGGTTGATGTGAAGCAACCTTTCCTCTGGAGACCAAAGACCCTTGACCTCCAGGTCTCCCAGATGAGCACCCCACCCGAGAGTGGATGCATCCGTTATCACTGTGGCCATCGATGGAGGAAGTTGAAAAGGCTTTCCTTGTGACAGATTGCCTTCCACGCTCCACCAAGACAGATCCGCTGCAGCTTCTCTGGAGATCCTCACTGACTCCCCGAGATCTCCGTTGTGCTGATACCACTGCCTGCGGACGCACCACTGGAGTGCCCTCATGTGCCAGCGTGCATGGTTGACCAACAGAATGCATGAAGCCATCAGACCGAGTAGGCGAAGGACCTTCAGGACTGGAACGACCACTCCATTGTAAAATAAAGGAATCATCTCCCGTATGTCGCGAATTCTTTGAGGGGGAGGGAATGCACGACATACGGTTGTGTCCAGTACCGCACCTATGAACAGGTTGCGCTGTGAGGGCACCAGGTGAGACTTGGGTACATTTATCGAAAAACCCACCCTGTGCAACAACTGAGTTGTCTCTTGCAGATGATGGAGCACCTTCTCTGGCGACTCCGCTTTGATCAGCCAGTCGTCTAGATACGGAAATACATGAATCCCCGTTCTCCTGAGATGAGCTGCCACCACTGCCATCACCTTGGTGAAGACTCGAGGTGCAGTAGTAAGGCCAAACGGAAGGACCACAAACTGGTAATGCTGTGACCCAACCGTGAAACGGAGATACTTTCTGTGAGACTTCAAGATGGGAATATGAAAATACGCATCTTGCAAGTCGATCGACACCATCCAGTCCTCTTCCAACAGCGCCTGAAGAACCTGTGCAAGAGTGAGCATTTTGAACTTTTCCTGCTTCAGGTAAAGGTTCAAAATCCTGAGGTCCAGGATTGGCCGAAGTCTGCCATCTTTCTTGGGGATCAGGAAATACCGGGAGTAGCACCCCTGACCCCTTTCCTGCTCTGGAACCACCTCTATTGCACCCTTTCGAAATAATGCCAGGACTTCTTCCTGCAAGAGAAGCAGGTGGTCTTCCGAACAATAACCCTGGCAAGGAGGGTAATTGGGAGGGAATTCCTGGAAAGGAAGAGCATACCCATTCTCTACAAGATTGAGAACCCAAAGATCCGATGTTATAAATTCCCAATCTTGTAGAAAATGAGTAAGCCGACCCCCTACTGGGCCCACATGATCCGGAATGGCGGATCTAGGGCTGCTTTGCTGCGTTGGCCGGGGGTTGGGAAGGAGAGGAGGAGGAGGAGGAGGAAGCTTGACGACCTCTAGGACGGGGTCTTTGTCTGCCTCTGTACGACTTGTACAGCGTGTTCTGCTGCTGCTGGAATGATCTGTAAGATCGAAAGGAAGATCGGCCAAATCCTCTGAAGCGTCTTCCGGTAGTACCCCTGGATTGAAGGCCTAAAGATTTTGCAGTGGCCCTACTGTCCTTAAAACGCTCCAAGGCAGTATCAGCTTTTTTTCCAAACAGACCTGAACCATCAAAGGGTAAGTCCATTAAAGCAGACTGGACATCAGCAGAAAACTCTGAAGATTTGAGCCAAGCAGCTCTCCTAGTAGCCACAGAGGAACCCATGACTCTTGCCACCGAGTCTGCAGTGTCCAAACCACTCTGGATGACCTGTCTCGCAGCTGCTTGGGTGTCCGAGATTACTTCTTGAAAATCCTTCCTGTCATCCTCAGGAACCTTTGGAATAAGTTGTTTGACAGAGTCCATCAAAGCATGGATATATCTCCCCATCAAACACGTAGCATTGGTTGATTTCAATGCCATGCTGGCTGATGAAAAAACCTTTTTTGCATTTTGGTCCTGTTTCCTGGATTCCTTGTCTCCAGGAACCTGTGGAAATGCCCCAGCAGATTTTTTAGAACAGGCAGCCTGCACTACCAAACTCTCAGGAAGAGGATGCGTTGTTAAAAATGCAGGATCATCCGGTGCAGCTCTATACCTTCTCGCCACCGTTCTAGAAACCGCTGGAGCAGACAAGGGTTTCTTCCAGACCTCAGACAGGTTCAGACAACGCCTCGTTGAATGGTAACATAGGCTCGATCACAGATGAGGGAGAATGAAGTACCTCAGTTAAAATATTGGGTTTATAATCAGCTGTAGGCAGAGTTAGGTTTAGTAAACTCGCTGCCTTCTTAATCACAGTGTGGTAAGGCACCACATCCTTAGATGGAGCATTCGATACAGAAGCCAACTCCCATTCAGGTGACAGTTCAAGACCACTGGCTTCACATAAGTCATCAAAGGGATCCTCAGAATCCTGTAATTCTCCTTCCTCAGTATCAGAATACCCATATTTCTCCTCTTCTAAAAGTCTCTGGGCCTTTCTCCGAGACCTTTCTTTCACAATCGAAGTCAAAGGATTCGGAATCGACTCCGACGGGGTCGCTGCCGGCGTCGAACCCGACGTCAGACGAGGCTTCTCGACACGAGGTCGGACAGAATCTTGCCTCGGAGTCACGGGTATCGGCGTCGATGGGATCGGCGTCGATGGAGCCGGCGTCGTGCGCTTCGGCGTCGACGACACCGGTGGTGTCGGAAAATACCAATGCGGCGGTAGGGCCGGCATGAAGGGCATGAAGGGTGCAGGGGCATAAGCCTGCGGAACCCCTAGGTTAAAGGCCATAGGACCCGTGGGACCAACAGGTGCACCAGACGGGAACATTGCCCTTGAATATACACCATACATGGCGTTCAGGAACTGGGAAGGATCCTGACCTGGAGTCGGAAACTCAGGATACGGACCTCTCGGTTGTTCCCGGGGAGGCGGAGTCGATACGACGTCGACCTCTTCTTCGGGTGCCGGAACCGGAGTCGATGAACCATCGGGTGCCGGAACTTCGGCTCCACCAGCCCCCTGCTCCTCACCTTCATCCTCCTGACCAGAAGGATTGGATGGAATCGGAGAATGGACCTGTTCCTGAGGTTCGGGTGAAACCGGATGCACAGTCTCTTCATGTTCCGACTCCGAAACCTCCACTTTACTCACGAGCTTGATCTGGGACTTCGGTTTTGAGCTAGAGTCCTTCCCAGAGTGATGACGTGACTCATGGGACTTCCTTCTGTGTTTCTTCTTCGAGGACTTCGAAGCGTGAGCTGACGATGACTCCGAGTGTGACCTCGAACGAGACCTCGACCTCGATCGGCGAGATCGAGATTTTGATGACTTCTTAGCTTTTTTGCTTTTGAGTTTCGCCATAAGGAGCTTTGTCTCCCTCTCTCTTAAGGCTTTTGGAGTCATCTTTTTGCAGCAGGAACAGTCCTCGACATCATGGTCGGAGCTCAAACACCATACACAACAGTCGTGGGGGTCGGTGATTGACATGGTCTTGCCACATTCACCGCAGGCTTTAAATCCCGTCTTCTTCGCCGACATCTCGAAGAGAATGAAGAAAGACACAAATACGAAGAAATAGTAACAAAGTTACTGTAAGCTACTACACGATCCCTGAAAACCGTTAGCGTCGACGACGCGGAAAAAAGGGAACTGATGTCATCACGCCGGCGTGGGCCTGTTATAGGCGCCGGTGACGTCAGCGAGGTCGCGTGCGGTGCCGTGCCTCTGTGACGTCCGGATCCACGTCGGCGCGAAGCTACAAAAAGAATTTCCGAATGTTGCTGACGCAAGGGGATATTCACAAGGTGAGGAATCCACATGGCAGATGTATCTATCAGAAGTAATTATATGAAGAGCCAAGTCTTCAGCTTCTTGCGGAACTCAATGCAATTCAAAAATAGCTTTATTTGATTTAAAATGTAAATCATAAAAGCACAGTTAATAACATCTTTTTACAAGCAAACAATCATAGGGGAATAAAGCAATTAAAAAGATGTTTACACCAGTTAAAAATTCGTAAATTTAAAAGCCAGGACTCATGTTTTACATTGGTTTCCATGAGTTAATAACACATTTCAAGAATGTAACAGAAGTAGTGACCAATTCATGATCTAAAAGTTGTATGACCAAAAACTGGACGACATGGTCTCATGCCCAAAGTTTTTAAAATGGTCACAATCCAATCTTTTTTTGGAACAGAATAAAATTGACAAAATTAAAGGATGTGCATAGTGGATTGTGGTGATAAATCACAAGAGCAAACGCCCAGGTTTTTGGACCAGTCATTTATGGCCGGGGCACTTAGAAGTCTATGGAAAGACCCCAGGCGGAAAAAAGTCAGCAACATCCTGTCATAACTCCCAGTTACATACACAAGATAGGGCTGTAGGCCAAAGCAGGTCATTAACAACTGTTTTTATAAGACCGGAGTTTGTCACAATTTCTTGCGCAAGTGTAATTGGCTGTAGATGCATTAAACAGTCAGCTTTCAATGTTCTTCTTGAAATTGAGGTAATACTATCCAGCCTAACAAAATATTCAGGCTGGACAATATCACTCATGAATTTTCTAATATAGTTTAGCCAGGGAATAGAAGATACCCTATGGAGCTTTAAGCAATCATTAATGATGTTCCAATTGAAGCTAGTATGTATTGTCCCCTATATTTTGTGCCATAGCAAAATCGGTTCGATCTTAATCATATCCGAAATGTATGGGATCCCAAGCTCGGAGTAACGAATGATAGTAGCAACGCTTTTGGAGACCTCCAGTAAATATCTTGTAAATGCGTGCTCAGTTAATTGTAGGGACAGAGTATCCGTGTGTCACCAAATGCCTGCTCCGTACATAGTAGTTGTAATACACTTAGCTTTATAGACTTGCATTAGTTCCACCACCGGTCTTCTGCCCAATCTTCTAGCAAAGTTACCCAGAGCACCAGTGGCTTTGGAAAAATACAGTTTCCTGGCTAAAACCGCATGTGACCAAGATCCCGTGATCAAAAAGAATGCCCAAATATGATAGTTTATAAGGGGTGAATCCACCCCCATTCCCACAAGTATGCTCCAAAGTCGATCATGTCTCGCATAATGAAACACGGAGCGATGGTCCATGAATGCCAGAAATAGCCTCCCTTGCTTAGCCTGTGTATATTTACCTAGCAAAGGCTTAAATTTAAGCCCTGTTTGATTGTCCCCAAGCCCTGTCGAAAGCTGTATTGGAGATCAGAGATGGCAACTGTATCTTCCGCCCATGACTGCAATCTATTTAAAATAACACGGCCTGTCACTTAAAGAAAATAGTTCAAAAGGGAGATCAGACGGTAACATGGGGATTGTTACAATCGCCCTTTTTAAATATCGGGACCAAAATCGATTCAGCCCAAGATGGAATGAAGCAACAAGCTGTTAAGACCAGAATTAATAGCAGGCTCCAAAGCAGAAGATTTGATTATGCACGTCAACGGGGACTCCGTACAGGCCTACACAATAAAGCAACACAATACTTTTTATTCACATGCAAGAGTACGATCTGATAGTAAGTGGCCGAAATCTTGAATGTAATCTTACTGATTGGACATGGAAGAACACATACCTCCCTTGTTTCTCCCGAAAGATGCAAGTACCACTGGTGTGTGCAATGTTTTGTATCCGTTAATATGCAGCGAGTTGTCTAACCAAGGTGTCTGGTAAACACAGTATGGGAAGTTCTTCAACCAAATTTTGCCACAAAGGATCTCTGGTTTTAGTTCGCAAACGGGCAACATTACCAAATCTGTTACAGACAGGTGACCTGTTCTTAGCACCTTCTCCCTGAGTTGTGGCCATACCATGGCAAACCATTTTAGTCTGTCTGGGTTAGTATGTCCTGAGTGCTTACAGAAGTCTTAATTAGATCGAATAAACTAGGACCCGTGGGCAAGGTAGCGGACGTATTTATAGGGGTAACAGACGTTCAAGGAAAAACAAACACAGAGACCCACTGTTTGGACACCACGGACATTAGTGGCAATCGGTCAATCTATATCCTCGAGAGTGGGGAAAATGTCAAAACGGTTAAATACTGGAACATTATAGAGATCAGGAGGAAACGCCTGGAAGCCCCTGTTCTGTACTCTCGATTGAATAACGATGTGGTTTGTAAAAATACCCCAGAGGCAGAATGTTGATACCCGTATGCGTTCCATGTAAGTTGCCAGCTCTGGAAAAGATTGAAACATATATGCCCAGATGTCTCTTGCACACATCCCATTCTGCGGCACTTGGCCTTGTGTAACCTCTGGCTGGCTATTTAAAGGAGGTGTGGTGTAAGTTTAGCTGGGGGCTCCTAGTTTCAACCTTCCCTTGTATTGGCATCTCTTCAACGGAATTTATTTCTTTTTCGATGGCCCCCCATCGCCCCAGTCAAATCATTCATTTGTGATTACTGTACACCCCTTGGCGTTTTAGCAATGTTCCCCACTTTTCTCTTACCCATCCCACTCTCTCGCACGTAAGTAACAAAAGAATTAGGATTAATCACGCAGAGAATGATAGGTGAGGGGCGAAAAGTCTTTGATAAAACATAGGCCTGCAATCATAAGCCTGTTGACGTACAAGTTAGAGTTTCAGCAAATAATTCAGTTCAGTTCCACACAGTTTTGGGGCTCAACCTATGTTCGGCCGTACCAGCTAAAGCCTACAACAATTTGACCTAGTTGTGTAAAATCTCGTACGGCCTCCCGTAATTAGTAGATCAATTAGTAATTGGCCACAAGGAAGATAGAGAGACTCATCCCCGGAGAGTTCAGTCTCCCAGTTATGTACTTTTCAGGGGGTGGCCCACACCAGCCTCCTCAGGGCTAAGACAGGCCCGGTCTTCGCCCGGGCACGTCTCGCGCTGCAGGACCTCCACTGTCTAGGCGTCCCACGCCCCTCCTCTGTGCAGGGACCAGGCGAAAAGTGCAGCATGCCGATTGCAGGTCAGGGTCCAGCCCAAAAGTGACGAGTGCTATGCTTGCGGAACTCACTAAGTGAAGAGGAGACTCTGGTGTGTTGAGGGAGGTGGTTCCATGTCTTGAGTGGGATGTAGGAGAATGAGCGACCTCCAGTTTGGCTTTTCCTGATGCAGGCGGGGGTGCGAGCTAGAGTGTAGGTGTTTTTTTTTTTTTTTGCAGAGTTTTATATAGCGCGAACTAGACCCGAACCGAATCAGGTATCAGAGCGCTTTACATATTTTTCCAGTTGCGTTACATTTTTACGTTTTCCAGTTACTTTCATTTTAGGCACGGGGAGATTAAGTGATTTGCCCAGAATCACAGGAGGTTTTGGCGTCATTACCGAGACTCGAACCCAGTTCCTCCAGGTCCGAGGTCGAGTCGAGGTCGTGTTTGGTGGGTTGGTGAAAGTAGGAATTCTGGTCCTGTGTTGTGTAGGGCTTTGTATGTATGCGTGAGATGTTTGAATTGGCTGTGCTTGTGAGTGGGGAGCAAGTGAAGCTTCCGGAGGAGCAGTGTGATGTGGGTGCTGCATAGGAGGTAGAGTACGAGTCTTGCGGCTGCGTTCTGGATGGTCTGCTGCCTAACAAGTATGGACTTGCACATCAGAAATAGAATGGAAGCTAAATGTGACAGAAATACACCCAACATGGAAAAAAGAAACTACATCCAGTTTATATTCACAGTACACCTTACGGCAATTACGTTTTACTTTGATACTCACCACTGATTGGAGCCAAAAATTTTAGGAGCAAGAGTTGGGACAAGGTAATCTGCCAAACACAGCAACATTACAAAAGATGAAACTCCTGACAGAACTGATGGGTCCAAGTAATAAATCATCCTGCAAATGTATAAAATAAAAAGTTATGATTACAGAAATATTTGGTCTGGCAATATCAGAGTGTATACTGTACTACATGTCATGCGACGAGCAACTGGAAAAGTAGAACAAGATTCCAAGGAGCCTAGATATACCCCCTTCTCCCACACATAACCAGGAGCACCAGATAAAGCAGAAGTGACTTCACCTCGCTGCTGGGAAACCCCAAAATGCAATACTTGATGGGGGCCTTGTCGACATTTGGCATACACGATACCATCAGTCTAGGGAGGTCACTTGCTTCTCTGAGCACAAGGCATGGTCGCCGCTGAACTATTGGCTGGCATCCCAGGGTGTGGCGAGCTGGGTGGTAGGTGTCACACTTGCCGAGAACACTATCAGATCACTCCACCTGTCTCCTGAAACTATCACTCCCTGACTCAGCGCGAAGAGCATTTTCCTGGAGATTGCCCCTACATGCGTTATTAGACGAGGCGTTTAAAGAAGAAATTCGAAGTCATATAACAGACTACTTTTCATTAAATACAGGCTCGGTTACCACTGAAGCTTCTTTATGGGAAGTATTCAAAGTGGTCATTCGCGGACAATGCATTGCTAGGCAAGCTGGGGTGCTTAAGGCAATTAGAAACACACTGAGCTCCATTGAGTCCCAAATCAGAGAGCTTGAGACGTGCTTTTACTGACGGATTTCAGCTACATTAGCTCCGTTGAAATCCAAACTCCTAAATTATGAAGACGAGGCGCAGAGGGAGGTGAAGTTTCATGGGAAATAGGCAGAGGCGTGTAGATATGGGGCAGGGGATAGACCAAGGCGAACACGATTTGTCCCCCGAGGTCCTCGGCCTATACTCCTGAACTGGTAAATCGAGATGGCAGTAGTGTGAAAGGTCCAGAAGCTATACTTAATGAGTTTGCCTCATTTTACTCCCACTTATATAGAGCTACACAATCCAAGTGCCCGGAGGGTATGCAAGCCTTTTTAGACTCCCTGTAATTGGTTTGGTTCAATAACAGGCACAGGGAATACATGAACTTACCATTTACGGTGGAGGATGTAGATAACGCGATTAGAAGTCTACCCTTAGACAAGGCCCAGGTTCAGATGGGCTGACGACCGCCTTCTATAAAACATATGTGGAGGAGCTTGCTCCTCAACTTCTGGCAGTATATGCAGAAGCCCATGAATCAGGTATACTGCCTCCCACGATGCGAGAGGCAATTATTATAACTGTTAAAACCTGACTGACTTCGATTCGTATCGCCCAATGTCGCTGAATAATGTAGATGTCAAGATTTTGGCGAAACTGATAGCCAATAGGTTACAACCTATGTTACCCATTATAGCACTTCTAGACCAGTCGCGATTCATACCGGGTAGATCTACTTCCCTTAACCTAGAACCATCTTTTCAGTCTTGCATTACTTACACCCAGAAGTGCAGGCTGCGGCAGCATTTCTGGACGCAACAAAAGCCTTTGATTCGCTTGAATGGCCTTATCTCTTCCGGATATTACAGCAGATGGAATTTAGCCCTCTTTTCCTCAAATGGATCAAGCTATAATACACTGGGCCAACTGCTAGGATACGTGCTAATGGTCTACTATCTGACCCTTTCCCGATAACATGGGGTACGCGGCAGGGGTGCCCAAGTCTCCCCTGCTGTTCGCTGTTGCGATGGAACCACTAGCTGCACACATCAGACAGCACCACGCGGCAAGGGGGATAGGTTTTAGCTCTAGCAGGGCTCGACAAATCCGCTCGCATTTGCGAGGTAAATTTTATGAGGTCGAGCTATTTTTAGGTCCTACTCGCCCTTTCTGGCGAGTAGGAAAACATACTAACTTTTGTCCTCTGTCTTTGAAAACGGAGCAAATATGACAAGATAACAAGATGTAAAGACCTTTTTATTGCTCACAAAGCAAATGAGCAATAAAGATGCCTTTAAATCTTCTCGTGTCACATTTCCTCAGCTTTCAGAGACGGAGGTCAAGTAGGTTACCGTTAGGTCGAGGAGATTTTTCAAGGTACTAGACCTGCAGGACTAGTACCATTTTTCAGATTTTTTCGAGCCCTGTCTAGGAGCCTTCTGATAGCGCTCTATGCAGATGTCACGTTGCATATCCTAAACCCTGCGCAGAACTTGGACGTTATTCTGAGGGAATTCATTAGGTTCGGTGGACTGGATGGAATTTCTATCAATTGGGCTAAGTCGGTGATGTTTCCCTTAACAGACAATACCAGGGCTGTGACCTCGGAGTTACCACTGAAGTGGGAGGCTGAGAAAGTAAAATATTTGGGGAATTGGATTAGCCAGGACCTACAGGTGTGGAATCCGATTTATGGTAGAGCCATAACTTGGCTGGAAGAAAAAGGTGGCTCTATGGGCCAAGCTTCCTTTATCATTGGCTGGGAAGATCGCACTGGCAAAAATGGTTGTCCTACCTAAATTTTTATATCTTTTTGTTAACCTACCAATTATATTCACCCAACCTTTTTTTCCAGAACATTACGCTCATTCATGATCTCTTTGGTATGGGTGGGCGGACAGGCTCGAGTATCTTGGGAGCTGTTGTCCCTTCCATTAATACAAGAAGGCCTGGGTGCCCCAGACATGAAACTATATGCGATTTGCGCACAAACTCAATTTCTGCACTATTGGGTTTATCAGACGCCATTCCAACCACACGTAGCTGTGGAGAGGGATGCGGTGGCACCGGTTCCACTTCAAGTAGCATTGTACCAAGCATATCACCGCCACAGAGACGGTATTGACACTCCCGAAACCCTTAGATGGGCCTGGGGTGGGCTACGGAGGCGCGCTGGAGCCCAGATATTATATTACACAATTCCTTTAGCACAAAATCTAATGTTGCCCAATGTCAAAGACGAGATCAGCAACACAATTGGGCAAAAAATGCAGCTACACACTTTTGCGGATCTTTATCCAGGGGACACTTTCAGAGATCCCCGATAGCAGAAGAGGGTGCAATTTGGGGAATTATTTCTTTACCACAAGTTATTTTATTTTTATTTATTTTGAAAGTTTTATATAGCGCGAACAAGATCTTTGCAGATATCAGAGCGCTTTACAAGGGCATGGGGGTAAAAAATACAAAGTAATGAAGCGTATATACAGAGTAATATATGAGGTAGTTAGGTACAAGGTGCTAGTTACATAGGTGGGATAAAGGACATGAGGTAGGTAACAGGTGAGGTAGTGTCGGTACACAGTGTATAGGCAGACAATTGCGTCAATAGTATAAAGTGCAATAATAAGGAGCATATACCTGCTTAAACGTGTTTAGAATATTTAGAGTTTAAAGGAGGGTACAGTTGAGGTAGGTGTGAGCAGGGTGTATAGTCCCACAGGTGCGAGAGTAGTAAGGAACGTTGAGATGGAGAGGGTAAAGTGTGCAAAGTCAACCAGGTGCGTCAATAATATAACAATATAACAATATACATAATCAACCAGGTGCATCAAACATTATAACAAAATACAAAGAGTGAACGTATACAGTTAAGTAATTCGAAAACACGGGTGGCACAGTAGACCAGGGTCGGGAAGGACTTGCAAGGCAGATTCATGAGTGATACGGAGCAATAGATCATGTGTATTTTGCCATGAGGATCGCTTTAACTTCCCTCTTAAAGATTGTTTCGGAGGAGATGAGCCTTGTTTCCGGAGGGAGTGAGTTCCAGATCCTGGGTGCCATTCCTGAAAAGGAGCGTTTATAAGTTTTTTCCTTCCGAAATCTTCGAGGTTTCAGCAAAAGATTGTTTGTGCCTCTAGTAGTTCGGGAGCCACCCGAAATTGTCAGCTTTTGAGTGAGATAGGCGGGTGAATTCCGGTGCACAGCCTTGTGTGTCCTGCAAGCGATTTTCAGTTGTATTCTGGCTTCAAAAGGTAGCCATTTCAGTGATTTAAAGTCCGGGGAGATGTGCGAGTGTTTTTTTGAGCCAGTGACGAGTCTCGCTGCGGCGTTAAGGGATGCTCTTAGGGGTGCCGTTGTAGTTAGGGGGAGCCCACAGAGGGCGGTGCTACCGTAATCTATGTGCGGGATGACTATAGATTGTACTGCAGTTTGGAAGTCTTTGGCAGGAAGGAAGGGTTTGAGTTTCCTCAGGGTATTGATTTGAAAGTTCGCTCCTTTGGTTGCCTTGCTGATGTGCTGCTGCATGTTGAGATTGGTGTCCAGTGTTATGCCTAAAGATTTTGCGGAGTCAACTACGATGGGCTGTACATTTAGAGCCGTTAAATGCTTAAGCCATGTTTGAGCCGTGGATATTTTAGCGGGAGGTGAGATCAGGAGGAACTCGGTCTTCAGAGCATTGAGTTTGAGGTGATTCTCAGAAAGCCAGGATTGGGTGTTTCTGATTGTGGTGTTCAGAAGCATGATGTCCTTGGGAGATTGTATTTTGAGATAAAGTTGGGTGTCGTCGGCATACATGTGAAAGTGCACATTAGATGCCTGTAGCAACGTAGTGAGAGGTTCCATAACTAGGTTGAACAGTGTTGGGGAGAGGGAGGATCCTTGGGGGACGCCTAGCGATACAGGTACCGAAGAGGACAGCAGGTTGTTGCTTTTGAATCTTTGTGTCCGGTTGTGTAGGAATGAGGTGAACCACTTTAGAACAGTCCCAGATATGCCCATTCTTGTGTTTAACAGTTCGAGTAAGTTCTCATGTTTAACTGTATCGAATGCTGCGGAGAGATCCAGAAGGATGAGGAGGCAGGTGTCGTTTTGGTCTAGGATTTGGAGGGCATCGTCCACTATGTGAGTCATGGCAGTTTCGGTGCTGTGCCCAGCTCGGAAGCCTGACTGATGAGCGTTTAGGAGATCAAACTTATCTATGTGTTTAGTCAGTTGTTGTTGTACGCATTTTTCCAGCAGTTTAGCGAGAGTGGGAATGTTTGTAATAGGGCGGTAATTGTTTAGATCAGTGGGGTCTGCTGTTGGTTTTTTCAGTAGCGGAGTGACTTGCCCTACTTTGAGGGCGTTGGGGATGGATCCTTGTTGAAGAGAGCTATTGATAATCTTTGACCAGAGTGGGAGAAGCCAAGGAGAAAAGTCCTTTACAGCGTTAGCAGGAAGGGGGTCGGAGAGGTGATTGGAAGGTTTCAAGGTGTTGAGCAGTCTGCCAATTTCTTCTTCGGAGTAGGTGTCAAAGGCTGACCAAGTAGCATTGTTCTTTGGTTGAGGACTGCTGTGTGTCGGGGGTTGGAGTACAGGATAGCGTCATTGAGGAGATCACTTCTTATTCTCTCAGTTTTTTGGATAAAGAAGGCAGAGAAGTCTTCGCAGGAAGGAGTATCGCCCATAGGGCTGGGTGTCTGGGGTTGCTCTTTGGATTGTGTTCTGACTAACTCAAACAGTTTTTTGGACGGTTTTTAGCTTGGGCGAGTTGGAGGCTGAAGAAGTTTCTTTTTGAGCGCTTTATTTTCCTGAAGTAGGCGTTTCTCTGTATCTTTAGACTTTTTAGGTGCACTGCAGAAGGGGCTGATCTCCAGGTGCGCTCTGCCATTCGCATGGCTCGTCTATCCTCATTGAGGCTACCGTCATACCATGGGTTGGAAGTCTTCTTGGACGAGACTCTTTTCAGTTGCATGGGCGCCGCCTAATTGATTATTGTGGACATAGTATTGAGATAGTAGTCAGTCAGAAGTTGAACGTCTGATACGCCGGGAGGGGGAAGTAGGCGATTGCAGCTGTTAGGCGGTAGGGAGTTTGGATTGAGTTTCTTCAAGTCTCTTTTCCACACTTTGTGCTTAGGGGGTTGAACTGAGTTAAGTCTGATTTTTTCCTTGATGAGGAAGGAGACAATGTAGTGATCTGACCAATCACAAGGTTTGATTGATTCCAGTTGAATAGCGCCCTCTTTGGAGATGATAAGGTCAAGGGTTGAACCTCTCTTATGGGTCGGGTTATTGCATATTTGGTTGAGATCAAGTGCGTTGAGAAAGCTTTTGAGGCTGTTTACCACTGCGTCACTGCTGTCATTCCAGTGGAGATTGTAGTCGCCAAGGAAAATTTGGGTGTGCTGCCGTCCTGAGTTGGCTGATATTGTATCCATGAGTTGTTGGACGAAGGAGAGATTGTCCCCAGGTGGGTGGTATATAATGTGGAGTGAACATACCGGTTTGCTTTCGCTGATGATATCGAGGCAAAGGTATTCACAGGAAGTAAGAGAGGGGACGGCCACTTTGGAGACTGAGAGGTTGCTTCTGTAGATGCAGGCAATTCCACCGCCTGTCTTTATGGCCCTGTCAAGTCTAATGATACAGTAGTTGGGCGGGACTAGGATATCCAGTATAGGTGTGGAGGAATCAGACAGCCACGTTTCAGTCAGAATGGCTAGGTCCAGTTCCCGGGACGTGATGAGGTCGGCGACCTCCGTGGAATGTCTTTGGGCCGATCTGCAGTTGAGAAGTATGCATTTAAGGCTAGGGGTGCATAGGGTGGAGGACGATTCCGTAATGAGGGGTACATTAGTGAGGTTGTTGGGGACAGCGCCTCTGTTATCCTTTTGTTGCCTAAGGGGGTTGGATATAATCGTTGGGATGGACATGTTGGTAGCTAGTGGCTTTTGGGGAGCCGGGTCGTAAGAGTGGAGAAGGGTGTGTACGTCATGGTCAGAGATCGGGTTGGAGGTGCGTCTGGGGCGATTGGTGGTATTGCAAGAGGGGGTAGAAGTCCAATGTGGGGGGAGATGTGTGTTAAGGCGAGTAGGGGGAGAGGAGGAAGTGTTGTTAGGAGGAGAAGGGGGAGTACTGCGCTTGGTAGTGACGAGATTGCAATTGTTACGGCGATTGTTGGTATTGCGAGGGGGGATAGAGGTCCGGTGTGTGGAGTGTTGTGTGGTAGGGCGGGTAGGAGGTGAGGGGGAAGTGGTGGTGTTAGGTGTGGTAGGGGTGTTGATGTGGGGGTGTCTGGGGTGTGTGAAGAGCAACTCTTTAATGGAGTGTACTTCTTCTTTCAATTGGAGGAGGGTAGACATAATAGTGTCCAAGGTGATGATGGGTGCGTTGACCGGGGGCAGTCCGGGTGGAGAGTCGGGACTGATGAGGGTGCTGGGGGCGTTAGCGCGAGGGTAGGTGTTGGGAAGCGCATCCGTGCTAGTGGGGGAGCGGAAAAAGGGGGTGATGTGAAGGCTGGCTGTTGTGGGGGAGGATGTGGGGTATTGAGGAGTGAGCGAGGGGGGTGGGAGGTTGATGGAGGGGTGCAGGCTAGGTGTGGTGGGAGTGCTAAGTGTGGGGGGGGGGGGCAGAAGTCGGAGAGAGAGTCATATTGTGTGTGGTGCCATTGGGGGAGATGGGGTGCTCCGAGAAAAAATGTGCGGGGGAAGGTATGGGAGTGCACAGTGTGGAGGGGGAGACAAGAGGAAGAGCGGAGGTACGAAGGTTAGTAGGAAAGCTGGGAGAGCGAGTGGTGTGTGTAGGGACTAGGTCTATGTCTGTGAATGAGGGGAGGGGTAGCTGCGAGGGGCAGGTGATTGACTGTGGAGCAGGGTGTGAAGGTGAGGTGTGTGTCTTCTTGCTGCTGAACTGTGTTGGGGAAGTTAAGGGTGGGGGCTGTGACGTTAGGGGAGGTGGGACAGGGGGTGATCTGCGTGTAAGTCCGAGTGTTGGAAAGGTGCTCTTTGAGAGAGGGGAACATGTTATGGATTGCTTGCCGCACATTGCAGATTTCCCAGCCCCAACACTTACATCAGCCCTGGAAAACCTACTCCACTCACCATCACCACGTAAACTTATAACCAGGGTCTACACACACATGCAAACCGCAGCTCCTGTGAGGACACCTATTGCGTTGTTGAGATGGAATGCGGAGCTCCCACACACACACTGACCGACGAACAATGGGCATACTGCTGCAATCAGTTAAATGAGCTATCCCCAAACTATAGGCTAGGGTTGATTCATTTCAAATTTCTCCATATACATTACAGAACGCCTATGAGCTTACAACGTGTGGAATTACGGGATGATGACTGCTGTTGGAGGAGTGGGCTGGCCCCGTCTCCTTTCTACATATGGCATGGGAATATTCTGTACTCACTGAATACTGGTTATCAGATCTTTGGGGCTATACATCAGATCCTGGGTGTTTCCCTGTCACCATCCCTACTGCTGGGGCTGCTGACTTATGTTAAGGAGACACATATCAAAACGTAAATTACATTCCACACTGCTATTCGCCAAACGTCAAATTAAAGTTCACTCGGGGAGGAAGAGGAAACCTACAATCATGGATTGGATCAAAGAGGTTACATATAGTCACACAGCTGGCCAGGTTCTGGGAACTGATGCCACCCACCTCGAGACCCCGGGACATATGGGAACCATTTATCACATCGGCTCTGGAGAAGACTAGGATGTGACTGCTGGACTAAACGTTGTCTACACTGAAAAGGTATAACTAATATGATATGAATGCGGATATGCGGCTGAAACGGGTATTACGGGGCTAGGATAGAACTTGGAAGTAGTATTGGAGATATTTTTGCCTCTAAATGTTTATTGCTTGACGATTCTTGATTCTGGTGATATCAATTCACACTGTTATAGTGGACACATGATGTCTTCGGATTACTGCAAGTACTCTGATCAGCTGAATATCTTGCATACGTACACCGTATCAGAATGTGTATGGTTTTATTCTGAAATACCAATAAATAATTAAAAAATTAAAAAAAAGTTCTAGGCCTCTGCACTAATCACCTAGCTTCTTTCACAGTGCAGTGCCATCACTGGCACAAAGTGAGCAACGCCTGCACAACTTCAATTTCTAGCGTGGACAGGTGTGTGTGTGTTGCCTCCCTACCCGGGCAATCCTATTCCTTGTGTGTACAACTGGTGTACTGACTAGGGGGGGGGGGCACCGGCACACGTTTTTTGAGACCTGCGCTTATTTTTCCTCACCAGATATTCTCCATGAGCGACGTGGGGGAAAAACGCAGTGAAAAGACTAAGGAGGTGAAAATAGGGCAAACCGTCACAGATGGAGGATGAGGGGGTAGCAGTGTCTGGTAGTGGATAGAGACTGAAATGAGTTCAGATTTGCATTGATCTAAACAATTATTTCAATGGTGAGTCCCAATCCTCTAGGTGCAACAGTGAAACACAGAGGGCATGCAAATGTTAAACAATCCCACACTTACAAGAAAATTGAAGAAAGGACGCCAATCAGAGCAGCTGGAAACCAAGGTTTTTCCCATCGAAGCACTCTATCGGAAACCAGGATCACTTCTCCCCATGCTTGAAGTTGCTCCTCGAGGCTGGCTGTTTCTGCGGCCTCAATAACAAGAAAAAGAACGTTATTTTTGTAAATAAACTGCATTTGTAACACGTTGCCAGGACTTCAACCCCGCTTCTATTTTTGAGCAGTTTTAAATAACGCGAAAGTAGGTGGAGTGCTATACATGAGCACCAACTACATTACACAAGGACATATTCATTTTTGTTAGGCACTGGGAGATCAAGTGATTTGCCCAGAATCACAAAATGCTGAGCAGCCGCCTAGACTCAAACCTGGTTCCCCATTTCCAAAGTAGGCAGCTCTGCACTTTACGCCATGCCTACCAGTCTACGCCCCCCCCCCCTCGTAAAACTTCCGATAACGTCAAACATGTGTCCCAGGGTACCCAGAGCCTAAAAATCTCGCCTCACCTACTCCCCCAACCCGCTTCTTTCTTCATAGAACAGTTCAATTCTCATTAAACAAGTGCCCCGTTAAGTAGGTTCCCTTTTGTAGCGCCGAAAGCCTTCTATTACAACCCCAGTCAGCCCCCTTATTGCGTTCGCTTTAATGATTCTAAAAGGGCCACAGAAGTCCGGATCCCTTCACGGACTTCAGCTCGGAGACTACACCGTGTGCCCATCTCCTCACACAGAGCCGCCCTTATAGATTACCAGCCTCCGTCCTTAGCACTCGATTCTCCCTTCCTTCTAAGAGCCCCTGCCAGGGGTCCTTATTCTCCTATCACGTAGCCCTGTCTCCGCTTCTCGTCACGGTAAGCATCTAAAGAACTAGCACAGAAAACAGCTTCCTCACCCTCACAGTTCCTGAGCTCTTAAGGCAATCCACGTAATGCCCTCCCATTCCTTGCTTACCAGCAGATTGCTGCTACGGTTGTCTCCCTCCGCCATGATCCCTGTTCCACAGACGGTCAACGACTGTACCCCGACAGCTGTTGAGTTCAGAGTATACAATATAGCGCAACCCCGACAGTTTTACGGGTTTCCGGCCTTCACAGGAAATATCGACAGACACGGGGCTCCTGATTGGTGAACTCAACCGAAAACTACCCTCGTCAGCCAATGGCAAGGCGCATGCGTAACCCGAACCACCAGGAGAAGTTTACATTTAAATGTTGGAAGGCTTGAATGCGCACGGTTTACTGTTGCCATAATTTGCTACGAAACGAAGCTCCAACACATTTCAAAGAGCACATCTGGTGCGTAAAATAAATAATCAAATAAGACCACACCCACAACACCACATTAAAACTAAACAATAATCTGGATCACAAAAATTGATTCGATTTTTCCGTTATTGGGATATTGGAAGAACATGTACTTAACGGACGTCTTTTCAACGAAGATTTACTTTTTAGATTAATGTTCGACGTGCTCGTGCGTTACGAAAGCGAAACGGTCTCGAAAACAACAGCCATTACTGTCAGGGTATGGCCACGGTTACTTAAGAGAAATGTACTAAGCTCAACAATGTTCAACTGCTACGTTTCACAAGAAATGATGAAAGCCGCCCTGTTCCTTTATCTCTTCTTTACTGATCAGTCAGCAGGAAAGCAATTCGGTTTCTTATCGTCAAGATTTGATTTCAGAACTCGAACACCTACAAAGAAAGTAGGTTTGATGTAACAGTTGTAGCGCCCTCCCCAGCCCAGGGAGCACAATGGAATACCCACACACTGAGCTCTGAATTGTACTTCTTTATTCCTCAGCATACAATCACATACTGCGCTCTCATTACGTCATAACCATTAATAATTATATCATAACACCTCCCAGCAAGTTACGTAATTTCTTGTTGAGTCAAACCAGACCCGCAAGGGTGCTAGCGCATATAGCTGTAAAATCCATAATGGACTTGGATAACTATATAGAACTATAATGCACAATGCTGAGTCAACCGTTTTACTTTTCATCCCTTCAAAGCTGCTAAAATGGTGAACAAACTTTTAATTTCAGAGTAACAGACCACAAATTGACACAAGTCTCTTTATATGATGTTGGAAACTGTGGTGTCCTGGTATGGGCCTGAGCATAGAGGACACAGGACACGTGTGGTATGGTTGGTGGTAGTACGTAACCTAGCCACGCCCAGCTCCTTGGGCCTTTTATTGAAGACCTTGCGTGTCTACGCTTACGCTTGGATCAAACCAACAGCCCCCTTACGCTCAGGGGGTAGAACATGGAACAACAGTGGGGAGGGGGCGTGTGCTGCAGTGGTACACCCCGCTGGCAGCAACACTACATTCCTCCTTTACCTAGGGATAAAATAGGCTAGAGAAATACAGTGGTACATAAAAGTCTCTGGTGGTCAGCGGAGGCGCTGGGACCATTAACTCTGCTGTGTTCAACAAAGTCCACCGAACAGTCTCTGGTGTAGTCTCTGAGTTGCTTTAACAAACATAACATACCAGGTACAACTTGGAACAGTCTTACTTGTATTCTCGGCGGGGTCAGCCATCTGGATCATTTCATCGCCAGCACTGGGCCACAAAGTCTCGGTACCTCTGGGAAGGCTTGGGGCATGGGCGTAGACTGTACTTCGCTTGGCTGCGATCTCCTGCCATGGCTGTTGGGGTGTCTTCTGCTTCTCCAGCCTCAGCGACGCTGGGGACTTCAGTGAGTCTTTCTGGCCTATTGTTGTCCAGGTCGAGATCACTAGTTGAGGGGGTCGTGGTGCTTGTGTCGATTGACCCTGACGGTCTGCGCTGCGGGCATAGGTATCTGTGATCCGGTTCCGGATCTTCTCCTCCCTCTGGCACTTGCTTGAAAAATGAAACGTTTCTTGTGACTACTTCCCCATTTCTGACAGCAGTGACCATAGTCCCGTTCACCTCGGTGACTTTCCAGGGGTCTAGTTCAAATGGCAGGCGGAATTTTCCGCCAGGATGGCGGTCTCTCACAAGAACTGCGTCTCCGGCTTGAATGGGGCTGTCTGCGGCCCTCCGCCTTCGGGACGCCTCCTGGTTGTTCTTGGCGCGTTGTTCCATGGATCGGTTGCTGGGGTTTGGGGCTAACTTCCACCTGGGATGGTGTGGGATGGTGTCAGCAATAGCCCGGTTGAAGGAGAGTCTGTTCGGGGCGATTGCGGTAGTGCAGTGCGGGGTCTGGCGATACTCTCAGAGGAACTGATAGATGGCCAGCTCCAGACAGTGACCGTCCGCGACTGCAATTTGGATTGTTTTATTCAGAGTTCTCATCAGCCGTTCTACCTCTCCATTGGCTTGCGGCCATCTTGGTGTTATTCGTTTATGTTTGACGCCATGGCTCTGCAGGTACTCTGTGAACTCGCTGCCGTTGAACGGGGGTCCATTGTCTGTGCGGACTTCTTTCATGATCCCGTGGGTGGCGATGATTTTTTCGAATTTTGGTATCACATCCGACGCTGACGTGGAGGCCACAATTTCTACCTCGGGGTAGCGGGAGAAATCATCCACCACTACAAGCATGTGCTTGCCTCCTGGAAGACTGCCGAAATCGGCGCTCACTCGAATCCACGGGGATGTTGGCCCTTCTTCGGTAATGATCGGTGCTGGAGGGTTTGGTAGGCTCGTTGCTAGGCACACTGGACAGCTGTGAACTACGTCCTCGACGGCTCTGTCGAGTCCAGGGAACCACAACTTGCTACGGAGCCTGTTTTTAGACTTGACGATGCCTTGGTGTGACCCGTGAGCTAGCAAGGCCGCTTGCTGGGCGAGGCTGCTGGGTAGTACTAGGCGCGGGCCTCTCAGTAGACATCCTTCACTTGAGACAGATAGTTCATGTTTTACCTGATACAGGGCTTTTAGAACGGCTTGGGCATCCTGAGTGCGAAACGACGCTGGGCTTTGTAGCGCATTCCAGTTGCCGGATGCTATGGCTTGGATTGCAATCTGGAGGCAGTCATCGTCCTTCGTGGCTCTCGTTACATCCTCTAGGGACATTGGACATGGCTTTGACCGTTCGACGATTAGCCG
Organism: Lissotriton helveticus; assembly: GCF_964261635.1. NCBI lineage: Eukaryota > Metazoa > Chordata > Amphibia > Caudata > Salamandridae > Lissotriton > Lissotriton helveticus. The sequence continues at coordinate 638,701,806 of NC_136071.1, read as the reverse complement.
GACGTACTCTTCCGTGGCTGCTGCTTCAGCCGCTTCAGCGTCTGTGACTGGCCGGGCGTGTCTTGACAGATAGTCTGCGGGGTTCCGCGTGCCGGGTCGGTATTCCACCGTGAAGTGGAACTCTTGCAATTGCAGCACCCATTTTTCAATTCTCGGAGGCGGGCGAGAAGATGAGCCTTGGAAAAGCGGTATGAGGGGCTTATGATCAGTGATCACTGAGAAAGGATGTCCGTAGAGGTAGATGTGGAAATGGCGGCATCACCATAGTATGGCAATCGCTTCACGTTCGATTTGTGAATACCGTTGTTCGGTCGGGGTCAGTGTGCGGCTGGCGTACGCTACAGGTGCCCACTCTCCGCATGCTTGGCGCTGCGACAGGACTGCTCCCAGGCCAGTGGGGCTGGCGTCCACCAGTAGTTGTGATTCGTGTTGCGGGTTGAAGTAGGCCAAGGTCGTGTCAGCCGACAGGGCTGCTTTGGTGTTTGTGAATGACTCTTGCTGGTCCGGTCCCACTTCCATGTGGTATTTGACTTTATAAGATCGCGGAGTGGTCCTGTTAGATCTGACAGATCCTTGATAAAGCGCCCGCAGTATGTCACCATGCCAAGGAAGCTGCGGACGGCTGTCACAGAGGTGGGGGCTGGTGCATCCTGGATGTCTTTGACCTTGTCCGGGTCGGGCCCAAATCCTTGGTCGGAGAACCTATATCCAAAGAAGCTGATGTCTTTGCGTAGGAACTCGCATTTGTCCTTGTGGAGGGTAAGTCCTCTCTCTTTCAGCCGGTCGAACACTGCTTGGAGACGTGCGACGTGCTCTTCCAGTGTTGGGGCATGCACCAGGATGTCGTTGCTCACATTGAGCACGCCGTCTAGGCCTTGGAGGACATTGTGAATGATGTTCTGAAACACCTCGGCCGCACTCGAGATGCCAAAGTTCAGCCTCGTATATCTCCACAGGCCTGCGTGGGTGGAGAAAGTTGTTATTGGGCGTGAGTTCGGGTGAAGAGGGATCTGATGGTACCCCGACCGCAGGTCCATCTTGGAGAACCATTTCGACCCTGCAAGTTCCCCGATGATGTCGTCAATGGTCGGTGTCAGGTGACGTTCCCTCTTGATCGCTAGGTTGGGGAGGCGCATGTCCACGCATATCCTCACTGCATCGGGTTGCTTCGGCTTCTTGGCTACAACGATGGGGGACACCCACGGCGTGAGTCCAGTTACCCGTTCGATGATGCCGGCGTGTTCAAGCATCCTCAGCTCAGCTTCGACTTTCGGCCGGAGGTGAAAAGCGATCCGTCTGTGGCGGAGGGCTACAGGAGCTACCGACTGGTCAATGTGGAGCCGGACGGGGGGGCCTCGTAGGCATCCGATGCCTTCAAACAGCGAGGAATGCTCTGTAACCAGCTGGTCTACACCTTGGGCTTGCACCGTTAAGGCGAAGTGTATGAGGCCGAGCTCTCGTGCTGTCTTGCAGCCAAGAAGAAAACCTGACCCCTCCTGGAATACATAGATCTTCGTTTGTAGCTGCGTCGAGTCGTGGGCCACAGTTGACTGGAATACTCCGCACAGGCTTAGCGGGCGCCGGGTCCCGTAAGCAAACACTTGCACTCTTGTGGGGTGAAGCGTGGGGGCGTTTTCGAGGCATTGATATACGCTGGCAGACATGAGATTTATCGTGGCGCCGGTGTCGATGAGGGCTCTGACTGATTGGTCATGCACCTGGACAGTGCACATCGGTTCGGTTGACGACGTGGCAGCTAAGGCGTTGAGCATGCGCACTACGTGGACTGTCTTGGCGTCTTCTTCGTCGTCGTCCATGTCGCTGCTGTTCGACGTATTCGGCAACGGTGCCACTTGTCGCACTCTCCTGGGCGGGCCACTCTGCTTCTTCCGTTGGGACGACAAACAGACACTCGCAAAGTGATTCGCTTTTCCGCACGCGCTGCAGATCTTGCCCTGGGCCGGGCAGGCACCTTTGTGGGGGGTGACACCTCCGCACCACATGCAGCCCTGGTCGTGGGTGGATTGGCTTGGTTTAGGTCGCCCTTTCCTGGGGGTTCTCACCCTGCTGTCTGTGGGTTGCGACCTGACGGCACACACGGGTTCCGTCTTGATTGTCACCGCTGGAGAAGGTTCTATGTGGGCGGCACGTGCTTTGGAGAGCTCTTTGGATCGCCCTAGGGCTAGGATGTCGCGCATGGGCATCGCGTCCGTTTCTAGCACCCTCTCTCGTAGCTTTAGGGATGAGCACCCTTGTATAAATTGGGCGCGAATTTCATCTGCTGTATCCGGGAGAGTGCACGTGCTGGCCAATTTCTTGAGCCGAGCGTAGAACACATCAACGGACTCCTCAGGGAGTTGGCGCGCTTGGCGTAGTAGAAAGCGTTCGTAGTCTGCACTAGTAAATGGCTCAAAATACCTCGTGATGGCGTCACGCAGCGTTGCGTACGTGTGGGGTGGGGAACCCTCAGTAATGTCTTTGGAGATTTCATGGATGGCTTCACCCCCAAGGTGTAGTAGCATGGCACGTTGGCGCCCCACCGCGATATTCGCAGCGACAAAGTAATTCTCAAGCCGCTCAACCCACTTCTTCCATCGGGCAGCCTGAGAGGGGGGGCTTCCTGTGACTTCGAAAGGCTCTAGATGTGGCACGGTGGCCATGACGGCAGACTCCCTGTCGGGAGGTTGACAGGGGGGCTTCAAGAAGCACTGTAGAACGCTGCAGCAACTCAGAAATGGAAGTTACCAAAACGGAGGGACGCGGGGTCTCCGTCCCGCGAGATGCGTGAGGGTTGGCAGGGTCCGTGCTCACGCGGGAAGCATGAGGAAAGGCAGAGCTGTCGCGCGGGCTGACAGAAGGCGCGATGTGGGCGCTCACCGCGCATGCGCGGGAAGGGTGAAGAGCCGACCGGGGGCCGGAGGGCCGCGCAGAGCGGTGCAGCCAGGGGCCGGAGGCAGCGTGTGGCAGCGGGGCACTCGGGGTACCTGAGGATGGCGGCCTGGCCCGCGGAGCAGCGGCAATGCGGGGCAGCCCCGGATGCAGATCCGACACGTCGGCCGGCCTCGGTGAGTGGAGCGCCGGGGTGGCGGGCGGGGCGCCACGTGCAGGTTTGCACGGCGCACAGCAGCGGGGCACGCCTGGGTTGCGATGAAGTAGCGGTGCACGCTACAGGGTGGATTGCAGACCACCTCGTCGCCAGTGTGGTGTCCTGGTATGGGCCTGAGCATAGAGGACACAGGACACGTGTGGTATGGTTGGTGGCAGTACGTAACCTAGCCACGCCCAGCTCCCTGGGCCTTTTATTGAAGACCTTGCGTGTCTACGCTTACGCTTGGATCAAACCAACAGCCCCCTTACGCTCAGGGGGTAGAACATGGAACAACAGTGGGGAGGGGGCGTGTGCTGCAGTGGTACACCCCGCTGGCAGCAACACTACAGAAACTATGCGCTTTATATATATATATTTTCTTATTATTTTTTTGACAACATAATTTTATTGTTGACAGCCAATACAATACAAGGGCCTTGTAGGGCACCCAAGGTAAGTATATGGGGTAGAATACATAAAAGTCAAAATTTTCAGTAATAACAGAGTATTGATTAAACACAAAATATATATTGCAGGAAAAATAAGAACTGAAAAGTAACAGGAAACAACAGTGCCATTGTACCTCCGGTCAACAAATATCACATTACTAAATGTAGGGAAAATGTTCGCCACCCATAGCCACATTGAATAAAAGCACTACATGAATGCCAGTCAGCTGGGCTCATAGGACTGGTTCCTCAGCGTCGGACGGGGGGAAAAGGCTCCAGATATAATCCCCTATAGCCAGCCCACCTCTTCCAAATTTTGTAATGTTTGCGCGGGTATCCCCTTGCTTCAAAGACCGGGAGTTCCAAGCCCATACAGAAGTCTAGACCCCTTTTTCACACCCCAAGTGACGGTGGAGATTCGTCTTTCCAGAGCCGGGCAACATCTCTGTTGGGTTGGGTTCCATCTCGTTCCACAAGTGAATCAAGGTTGCAGGGGCAACAAAGTGCTTGTCAGTTGGAGGTGGCTGTTCTCCGAGTCGGAGGTCTGGCTCGTCCTGTCTTTTCTACTCTTTAATAAAAAGGACTTACTCTTACATACCTGTGTCCTTTTAGTGGCGACGAGGATTACTGGGACAGGACGAGTCCCCCACATGGCGTTCTGCCTTGGAATCCTGTTTTCGGCTGCCTGCCTGCTATCGTGTGGCTCATCGGCTGCTACCTGCTTGGATTAGTGTGGTTTCGCTTCCGAGGTTTCAACAACCTTCCTTTTCAGGTCGGGTTGCCCTGAATCTGCAGCTGTAAGTACTTTTTAATATTTCTAGCGCGTCTCGAGCTCTGAGTGCCTCTGCTCGAGCCTCTGCGCGCGGCCTCCGAAGACATCACTGCTTCACACTGCGTCAGCCTTCTCCTTCGGCCTTCGGTGTGGAGCTTCCGTATCCTAGCAACCAAAGCCTTCATTCTGATCTGCTGTTTCCGTCGAGTCACAGCTGAATCCTTTTGTGCCTACCTTCAACTGCTTGTCGTGGCTTTTAGCGTATCTCTGCACACTGATACGCACAGTTCTTCAGTGCAGTTCCTGCAACCTAGATTTCATCTGCTCAGTTATTTGTCACCGCTGTACTCTCCTGTGCCATTTTTCGACTAATAGGTCTGCATTCCAGCGTATCTCTGCACACTGATACGCACAGTTCTTCAGTGCAGTAGTTTCAACTGTGTATTCATCGCTGATACACACAACGTGTTTCTCCTCACATTTATTTCTTCTCATCATGTAAGCTGATACACACAGCTGTTCTAAGTACCGTTTTGTTTCATTGCGTATTCATCACTGATACGCAGTGCACTTATTTTCACATACTTATTCATCTCTTTGTGCATGCAGAAAATTCAGGACATTCTGTCTGAAATTGACAACTCCCCGTTTAAGTTACCCCCCAACGTTGAGGAGGCCCCTCCGGGAAAGAAAGCTGAAATCCTCTCATCCTTCCAAATTCTCGACATTAAAACCCTCCGGCGTTTGGCCAAGAAGATCAAATCTGGCTCCCCGGCCGACCCCTGCCCCCTAGAATCTTTTACCTTGCCCTCCCGTAAATTGAGGAGGAAGTTCTCGCCCTACTAAACCTCTCCCTGGAGTCTGGGGAGGTCCCTACCTACTTTAAAGAAGCCAGAATCACCCCCCTCCTAAAAAAAGCTGGTGCAGACATTTCCAATATGAAAAACTATAGGCCTATTTCCCTGCTCCCCTTTCTCGCAAAAATATTAGAACATGTCCTGCAAAATCTCTCAAGGTGTTTGGAGGATCACCACCTCCTAGTAGACAGGCAGGCTGGTTTCCGTGCCCACCATAGCACAGAATTGGTGCCGTTGTCAGTGCTTGATGATATCAGGTTAACTGTGGACAACAAGAAACCCTGTGTGCTGGTCCTTCTTGACCTGTCGGCAGCGTTCGACACAGTCAACCACGCTATACTCTTGGAAAGACTACGTTCCATTGGAATGGGGGGATCTGTCCTGCAATGGATCACCTCATCCCTGACGGACCGCACCCAGAGAATTCAGATGAATGACTGGGTCTCAGAGAGGGGACCAACCCCCTGTGGAGTTCCACAGGGGTCGGCATTATCACCTCTTCTGTTCAACATTTATCTCAGACCTCTAATTAACGCCCTGGCGGCCATGGAGTGCCAAGTTTTCAACTACGCTTACGACACTCAGATCATCTAGCAAATTGAAAATTCTCCTCAAGCACACCGCATCTTCGCGCCACGAGGGGTACCAAACCTGTTAATACTTTGGCGACCTATCCAGTAATCCCTGAAAAAACCTACACTCTGCTGATGAGGAACAACAATTCCGAAACACCGGTGTACAGAGTTGGTGCTGCAACTTTGCCTGTTACACGTCCAGAGCTACAAAAGGCGCACACGCCTAAAGACTGCATTTACCATGATGCTCGAGGGTTACACCCGCTGGTGAGGTCAGAAGTGTGCGACCCATAGACTTTTCACTTTATATGGTTCCCTTGAACCTTGGAGCTGACGAGCTCGGACACCGCATCTTCGCGCCACGAGGGGTACCAAACCTGTTAATACTTTGGCGACCTATCCAGTAATCCCTGAAAAAACCTACACTCTGCTGATGAGGAACAACAATTCCGAAACACCGGTGTACAGAGTTGGTGCTGCAACTTTGCCTGTTACACGTCCAGAGCTACGAAAGGCGCACACGCCTAAAGACTGCATTTACCATGATGCTCGAGGGTTACACCCGCTGGTGAGGTCAGAAGTGTGCGACCCATAGACTTTTCACTTTATATGGTTCCCTTGAACCTTGGAGCTGACGAGCTCGGACACCGCATCTTCGCGCCACGAGGGGTACCAAACCTGTTAATACTTTGGCGACCTATCCAGTAATCCCTGAAAAAACCTACACTCTGCTGATGAGGAACAACAATTCCGAAACACCGGTGTACAGAGTTGGTGCTGCAACTTTGCCTGTTACACGTCCAGAGCTACGAAAGGCGCACACGCCTAAAGACTGCATTTACCATGATGCTCGAGGGTTACACCCGCTGGTGAGGTCAGAAGTGTGCGACCCATAGACTTTTCACTTTATATGGTTCCCTTGAACCTTGGAGCTGACGAGCTCGGACACCGCATCTTCGCGCCACGAGGGGTACCAAACCTGTTAATACTTTGGCGACCTATCCAGTAATCCCTGAAAAAACCTACACTCTGCTGATGAGGAACAACAATTCCGAAACACCGGTGTACAGAGTTGGTGCTGCAACTTTGCCTGTTACACGTCCAGAGCTACGAAAGGCGCACACGCCTAAAGACTGCATTTACCATGATGCTCGAGGGTTACACCCGCTGGTGAGGTCAGAAGTGTGCGACCCATAGACTTTTCACTTTATATGGTTCCCTTGAACCTTGGAGCTGATGAGCTCGGACACCGCATCTTCGCGCCACGAGGGGTACCAAACCTGTTAATACTTTGGCGACCTATCCAGTAATCCCTGAAAAAACCTACACTCTGCTGATGAGGAACAACAATTCCGAAACACCGGTGTACAGAGTTGGTGCTGCAACTTTGCCTGTTACACGTCCAGAGCTACGAAAGGCGCACACGCCTAAAGACTGCATTTACCATGATGCTCGAGGGTTACACCCGCTGGTGAGGTCAGAAGTGTGCGACCCATAGACTTTTCACTTTATATGGTTCCCTTGAACCTTGGAGCTGACGAGCTCGGACACCGCATCTTCGCGCCACGAGGGGTACCAAACCTGTTAATACTTTGGCGACCTATCCAGTAATCCCTGAAAAAACCTACACTCTGCTGATGAGGAACAACAATTCCGAAACACCGGTGTACAGAGTTGGTGCTGCAACTTTGCCTGTTACACGTCCAGAGCTACGAAAGGCGCACACGCCTAAAGACTGCATTTACCATGATGCTCGAGGGTTACACCCGCTGGTGAGGTCAGAAGTGTGCGACCCATAGACTTTTCACTTTATATGGTTCCCTTGAACCTTGGAGCTGACGAGCTCGGACACCGCATCTTCGCGCCACGAGGGGTACCAAACCTGTTAATACTTTGGCGACCTATCCAGTAATCCCTGAAAAAACCTACACTCTGCTGATGAGGAACAACAATTCAGAAACACCGGTGTACAGAGTTGGTGCTGCAACTTTGCCTGTTACACGTCCAGAGCTACGAAAGGCGCACCCGCCTAAAGAATGCATTTACCATGATGCTCGAGGGTTACACCCGCTGGTGAGGTCAGAAGTGTGCGACCCATAGACTTTTCACTTTATATGGTTCCCTTGAACCTTGGAGCTGACGAGCTCGGACACCGCATCTTCGCGCCACGAGGGGTACCAAACCTGTTAATACTTTGGCGACCTATCCAGTAATCCCTGAAAAAACCTACACTCTGCTGATGAGGAACAACAATTCCGAAACACCGGTGTACAGAGTTGGTGCTGCAACTTTGCCTGTTACACGTCCAGAGCTACGAAAGGCGCACACGCCTAAAGACTGCATTTACCATGATGCTTGAGGGTTACACCCGCTGGTGAGGTCAGAAGTGTGCGACCCATAGACTTTTCACTTTATATGGTTCCCTTGAACCTTGGAGCTGACGAGCTCGGACACCGCATCTTCGCGCCACGAGGGGTACCAAACCTGTTAATACTTTGGCGACCTATCCAGTAATCCCTGAAAAAACCTACACTCTGCTGATGAGGAACAACAATTCCGAAACACCGGTGTACAGAGTTGGTGCTGCAACTTTGCCTGTTACACGTCCAGAGCTACGAAAGGCGCACACGCCTAAAGACTGCATTTACCATGATGCTCGAGGGTTACACCCGCTGGTGAGGTCAGAAGTATGCGACCCATAGACTTTTCACTTTATATGGTTCCCTTGAACCTTGGAGCTGACGAGCTCGGACACCGCATCTTCGCGCCACGAGGGGTACCAAACCTGTTAATACTTTGGCGACCTATCCAGTAATCCCTGAAAAAACCTACACTCTGCTGATGAGGAACAACAATTCCGAAACACCGGTGTACAGAGTTGGTGCTGCAACTTTGCCTGTTACACGTCCAGAGCTACGAAAGGCGCACACGCCTAAAGACTGCATTTACCATGATGCCCGAGGGTTACACCCGCTGGTGAGGTCAGAAGTGTGCGACCCATAGACTTTTCTCTCCTCAAGCACACTCCCGGGCCAAAGAGGTACTCCGTTTTATAGTCAACCGGATGACCACTAACTCACTAAAAGTTAATCCAGACAAAACGGAGGTCCTAGCCATGACGATGCTCTTAACCCCTGGAACTCCCTCTTCTGGCCCCAGGAGCTGGGCGACACTCCTGCCCCAGCCCCAGTTGTTAAAAGCCTGGGAATCAAGGTTGACGCTAAACTTACAATGGCCAACCAAGTTTCCACTGTTTGTGGTACCTGTGTCGGCCTACTCAGACTTCTGAGGAGACTCTCCCCGATCCTATCACTCTCCACCATGAGAATAGTGGTATCCGCCATGATCCTAGCCCGCCTTGACTATGCCAATTCACTATACATCGGGCTGCCATACTCCTTAGTGGGCAGACTGCAGATAGTAATGAACGATGCCGCCGGACTCATCTTCAAACTTCCGAGGCACACGCGAGCATCACGCCTCCTTCAACGCCTCCACTGGCTGCCTCTTAAACAAAGAGCTAAGTTCAAGGGCCTCTGTATTGTCCACACAGCCATTCACGGTCAGGCCCCGGTGTATATTAGACAACACCTTCAGAAATATGTACCAGGCCGCTCACTAAGGTCTTCCACAGATAACCTTTTAAAATGCCCAATCTTCAACTACGTCACCAAAGGAGGACGAGCCTTCTCTAGCCTCCTACCCACCCTCTGGAATAAGCTGCCGAGCCACCTCCGTGCGGAAAGCCGCCTTCTTCCCTTCAGCAGAAAACAACTGAAAACCATTCTATTTACAGAAGCTTGGACATAATTGGCCTGCTTTTCTGGTGCTATTGCCCGTCTTCTTATATCACTTACAGACCATTGGTAGTAAGCGCTCAACAAATCCAAATGAACAAAACATAACATGCTACCTTTACTCATTGGTGTTTATATTCTATTTTCAAAGCATTGTGTTCATATGTGCACTGCCACGCTCCTACGCTGATGCACACAACTTTCATCGTGTTCTGCTTTTATTAATTCAAAATGCAAAATTCACTTGTACCTCCACCTGCTTTTTCTCCGAATCCTACTAGTCCTGAATCTGATTGGGAACAATGGAAAGAGACTTTTGAGGCATATCTAGATGCTTTAGATGGCAATACTTTTACACCTAAAAAGAAGTTTGCTGTTCTTCGCCATTGTTTGGGTAACGAAGGTCGTAAGATTCTCAAACACATTCCTTCCGATCCTGTTTTAGTTAGTCAAGGTGAAAGATAAGGAGATTTTGTGGTTGATGAATATGCCTCGGCCTAAAAAGCACTAGATTCAAGATTCAAGGCAAGGAAAAATTTCATCATGGAGAGGCACACATTTTACAAAACGTTTCAAATTTCTGGTGAATCAGCTGCCAGTTATGAAGGTGCATTAAGAATTCTTGCTGTTACATGTGAATATATGGACTTTGAAGATGAAATGATTCGTGGCCAATTGGTGGAGAAGACTAATAATAAGAAGGTTCAAGAAGCCTTATTATCTAAACCCAATCTAACACTAGAGAAAGCTGTAGAGATTGCTTCTAGAGTTGAAAATACTATGTCACTCATGAGTGAACTGACTGTTTCCGATAACAAAACCTCGGAAGTCCTAGAAGTCAAGTCCAAGTATTTCAAGTTAAAGAAGAGTGATGCTTCTAGGTTCACTTCGGGATCCACTAAAAGTTTGGACAATATAGTTAAAAAACCCAGTTTCAGGCAAATTTAGTGTTACCATTGTGGCAGTCCGTTTCATCTAGGCAATGCGTTTTTTTGTCCTGCCAAGGACCGAACTTGTGCCAAAGGTATGCGAAAAGGTAATTTCCCTAAAGTCTGTAGAGCCTCTAATAGAGTCCAGAATAGAAGAAACGTGTTAGAAATAAATCCAAACAATGTTGTTGAGAAGATCAAGATTCAGACGACAATGATGAAGTACTCCTGATCAAAGATCCTGTTGTTGAGGATTCTCTTTGTCTTGTTTCCTTAAACAATTTCACTAGACCATATTGTACAATCAGTGTTAACGGCAGTGATGTAAAAGTCATGGCAGATCCAGGTTCACCTTATACTCTATTAAATGAAAAAACTTTGGCATGATCAGTTCAATGGCACCCAACTGTCCAACTCTATGTTGCGTCCTGTAGGTTACGGTGGCAAAACTATAGATGTGGTTGGTGAATTTTCTGCTGTTCTCAAATTCCAATCCAATTCTTCTAATGGGGTTATTTACATAGCTGAGGATGACTCGTGTTTATAGGGTTGTTATGATCAGAAGAATCTAGGCATAATACTCGATCCCAACAATCCGGATCAAGTTGTGGTAAGACACAGCTCCTTACCAGTTATGCCTGTCACTAAATTCAACGTGTGGGAGTCTCAGTTTCCTGAGGTCTTCCGCAGTGGGTTAGGTACTTTGAAGGGCTATACCCATAAAATTAAACTTGTTGAAGAATCATCTCCAGTTGCTCACATAGTAAGAGGGGTTCCCTAAGCCTTACGTTCTGAGTTAAAAAGTGAGTTACAGAAACTTTGTAATCTAGGGGTCATTGAACCAGTTGAAAGCTCCAATTGGGTTGCCCCTATTGTTTTAGCACGCAAACCCAATGGTTCTGTCCGCATGTGTGTGGATTTGCGCGACTTAAACAAACAAATTTGGATTGATCGTCACCCCTTACACAACGTCACTGAAATGCTTTCCATGTTGCAAGGAGGTAACGTTTTCAGCTTATTAGATATGACCTCAGCTTACCACCAGATCAATCTTCATCCTGATTGGAGACACCTAACATCTTTCATTAACCCTGAAGGTTTGTTTCAATTCAAACGCATGCCTTTTGGGCTAGCTTCAGCCTTAGCGGTTTTTCAACGGGTGGTTGAAGGCATGTTTAAGGAGATTGAGGGTGTTCTTGCTTTTCAGGATGATGTATTGGTATTTGGCATGGATCAAATTCAACATGACAACAGGATGCGTCATGTTTTGTACATATTAAAGGACAAAGGTGTGACTCTCAGTACTGAGAAATGCAATTTTGATGTTTCTGAAATTAATTATTTAGGGTACAAACTTTCTGAGAAGGGCATAGAACCTGAATACAGTCTTGTTAAATCCATTAGTAACTTTGATACCCCAAAGAACAAGGATCAACTGAGGTCCTTCTTGGGCTTATTTGAATTTTATTCAAGGTTCACTCCTAAATGTTAAGAAAAGTCTTTACACATGAGGAGTCTTCTAAAAAAATATGTTTCCTTTGATTGGTGTAAGCTGTGTACCCAAGATTTTTTTTATCAAGAAGGAACTTGTTCATGCCATTCCTCTTAAGCCCTTCAACACCTCTGATGAAATTATCATCATGACCAATGCTAGCCAGTTGGGTTTAGGTGCTGTTCTCATGCGGCGTAGGGATGGCAAAGATGAGTATGTCAAAAAACACAAAGGGTCTTGACTCCAAACTCAGCAAGGCTGAGTCAAACTTCAATATTTAAACAAAACAAACGCCAGTGCTGAGGACTACAGTCAAATGCTGCCAAAACTGTGTGGAAAAAGGTTGTTATGAATGTAACATAAACAACTTGCTTAAAGAATTGCAATGAATAACTTTTAATGATTCTTTTTAAATTTCTTCGCTTTTTAAACACAATTTTTTTTGTGCATGGAAATACAAATATATTTTATATACAATATATACAAAAACAAATAATACTGTGAAATTAACACTTGCATGCTTCATACATTCTTGGCCAATCATTCACCTGAATTCATTCACTCAGCAAAAACAACGAACAATAATAGGTCTCGGTGTCACAAAGAAAATGGGTTGTACACTCTGAGAAGTAGTCTTCTTCGTTTATCAATGTTGGAATATTTACACATCAGATAGAGTTTCAAAGTCTCTTGCTATTCACTAACAGTTGTTTAACCGGAAGTATTTTGAATGACCCGAGACCAGTGTGGTCTACGCGTTTCAAACCCCGGCATTTATGGGGGTTCTCCTCAGGACCAATAATGACACTGCAATAATGAAAAAAGACAAAAGACACGACTTTAGAAAGGTGACCTGTCCTAAGAGACTTTGGGCCAGATGTAGGTAATTCTAATTTACCGATTCTTAAATACCGAATTTTACCGATTCGGTATTTATGAATCGGTAAATTAGAAGGTGGGAGATGTGGGTAAATTTTAATTTTCAATTACCGAATCGGTAACATTCGGTATTTACCGATTCGGTAAATACCGAATCGGTATTGCCCATTGATTCCTATGGGCCTTGAAGCCCATAGGAATCAATGGGCAATACCGATTCGGTATTTACCGAATCGGTAAATACCGAATCCTGCAAGGGTGCAGGGGGTGTCACTTTGACACCCTCTAGCACCCCGAATACAGGCACATGTAACATGTGGCACACATGCATGCCCTAAGGGCATGTCTGTGTGTCACATGGCACAGGTGTGCATGCACAGATGTGCATGCACACCTGAATTCGGTATTTTACCACCCAATTGGATTGGGTGGTAAAATACCGACTCTTAAGGGCCTGTGGCACTCTTAGGAGTGTCACCTACATATGGATTTACCGAATCGGTAAAATTACCGATTCGGTATTTTACAGAATCGGTAAATTTACCGATTCGGTCGATTTACCGATTCTGTAAAATGATGGCCCCTACATGTCAAACACCAAATACCGGTCGGTAACGGCCGAATTCGGCCGTTACCGACCGGTATTTGCTCTCCTACATCTGGCCCTAAACCCCTATGCTAGGCACTGGCAGCCTTGTCCTACCTTGGTTCCTTGTTAAAAAAATCCAAAGTTATTCTCAGTGAGGTCTGTATCTCCAAGGGAGAGCGCGCGGGGGCTAGGAGAGGGTGAGACAATAACAACATGCCACATTTAGTCATTTCATTCACCCACTTACAAACACGAACATATCCTAGTACCTAAGTAGTGGGGCTTACCTGCTCGAGTGGCGGTATGTCTAACGCTGGAAACTCTAAGATGAGTTCGTACTCGTGGTTTGGGGCTCGAGTGCCTCTAAGTGGTTCAGCCGCTGTTTGGGAAGAAACAACACGTGACGTTTAGGCTTCTGTTGGAAATGCGCGATGAATCTAAACACCGTCTGGGTCAGTGCTTCTGAAACGTTGCATACCGTTTACTGCCGATTCTGCTCTCCAAAAGCGGGAAGGCTGGATGCTTCCCCTTCGTTCGCTCGTCTGTGTGGAGGGTCTGGTCAGTCACTTCCTGGTATGATGTCGCCTCCCCCGAGGTGGTTCTGGGAGTTGGAGTTCCGTTCAAAGAGTGTAATGGAATCCTAGGATTTAGGCAAAACGTGGAGCTGGAGTTTATTCTGATGAATGCAGTTAGAAATGTGAGAAGGGGAGCCTCAACTCCTCTCCGAATTCTGGATTTATGCTGGGTGATTCGATGTCTAACTTCCTGTGTAGTTTTCCCTCTGTATACCATTGGGCAAGGGCAGACAATCGCATAGACCACGTTTTTGGTCTTACAATTGGTGAACGTTTCGTGTTTCCAATGGATGTTGTTGAATGTAAACAATGAATTTTCTAATGTTTCATCACAGCATGAACAAGTGCCGCACTTGTGATGTCCTTTGATCGGAGGTAATCCGAACAAGCTCCTCAATGTTGGCGCTTTTGCGATTGGGAGAGCAGCCCTTACGATGTGGTTTGCCACGTTTTTTTCTTTTTTATAGGCAAACAATGGTGGTGTTTTAAAGTCTTCATGGAGATCTTTCAGTAAATGCCAGTTCGACGAAATTAATTTTTTGTGTTGGCTGGCTGCTGGACAAAAGGTGGTGATGCACACCAATCTTTTAGTATTTGGTTTGATCTTCTTTTCCAGTAGCGACTCTCGTGGTGTCCACCACGCCCTTTTGAGAGAGTTCTTTAGCAGTTTTTTGGGGTAACCCCTTTTGATAAGCCGATCTTTTAAGTAGCCAGCGTGTTCGAAATATTCCTCTTTTCCTGAACAATTTCGGCGAATCCTAAGGAATTGTCCGAACGGTAAGTTCTGTCTTAGGCTGCGTGGGTGGTTGCTGGTGAAGTGTAAGGCTTTATTCCTGTCTGTCGGTTTACGGAATAAGGTGGTGCTTAAGCCTCCTTCGTGGCGCTCAAGCTTGACATCCAGAAATGTGATGAAATTGTTCGAGGCCGTACATGTAAACTTGATGTCATTAGTCCTGGAGTTGAGCCAGTCTACGAATGTGTTGAGTTCATCGTGTCCTCCAGTCCAAATGAGGAACACGTCGTCGATGTATCGCATATAATTGGATATGCAATTGCTGTAGGGATTGTTGTTGTAAATAAATTTTTCTTCAAATAATCCCATGAACATCACTGCCAGCTCTGGGGCGAAGGGGCATCCCATCGCTACCCCCTTTATTTGATAAAAAAACTCAGAGTCGAAGGTGAAAAAGTTTTTTTGTAATGCAAAACTAGCCAATCCAAGAAGGAAATCCGTCGGTACCCTCATTGGTCTTTCCCTCTTGTCCAAAAAGACTGTCAATGTCTCGAGAGCTTGTTCTTGCGGAATTTGGGTGTAAAGTGAAACAACGTCTAAAGTTACTAGGAGTTGTCTATTACCATTGAACTGGATTGTTGATATTTTATTAAGAAAGGCCGTCGTGTCTTTGAGATGGGCTGGAATGGTTTCGATGAACGGTTTCAGAAAGAAGTCGATGTATTTCGCCACTGGTTCCATAAGAGATTCGCAGCCAGAGACGATGGGGCGACCTGGCGGATTAAATTCGTCTTTGTGCATTTTGGGCAGCACATAAAACACCGGAGTTCTAGGGTGTTTGTTTTGTAAAAATGCTAATTCTTTCGGTCCGACTATGCCCTGTTCGTGGCCTTTCTATATCATGTCAAAAAGTTGATTCTGTATTTCCATGGTAGGGTCTTTTCCTATTCGTCTATAGCACGTGTTGTCATTTAATTGTCGGTGAACTTCTGTTTTGTATTTATTGATATCCCAGATCACAATTGCTCCTCCCTTATCAGCCTGTTTCACGACCACTGTTGTGTCATTTTTAATGGACAATAAGGCGTCTTTCTCGGCTTTTGGTAAATTGTACTTCACAAAGCTTCTCTTTTTTTCAATTGAAGATATTCCTGATAGGACCGTACGTTCAAACGTCAAGACTTCCTTAGGGATTCTGGATCCTGTTGGACAGAAGGTAGATTTTCTCTTAAGGCCGGTAACCTCATCATGTTGTTCTTCTTGGGCTTCTAGAAAAAATGTTTTTAACCGAATTTTGCGGCAGAATTCTAGCGTCTCTAGCTTCATTTTGACGAAGTCTGTCGGTCTAGATGGAACAAAATTCAGGCCTTTAGTCAAAATCGCCATTTCCGCTGTTGTGAGGGTCTTGTCAGATAGGTTATAGATGGGTGATTTATCTAATTCTTGTAAAATTGCCGACGAGTCCTTATCTCCCATGGTTGGGAAAAGCGGGTCCGGCCCCTGCCTCTCTGTTGTCCTCGCCCTAAAAAAGGCGTTTGGTTTTGTTGTTCCCGCTTTTGGAGAGCAGAATCGGCAGTAAACGGTATGCAACGTTTCAGAAGCACTGACCCAGACGGTGTTTAGATTCATCGCGCATTTCCAACAGAAGCCTAAACATCACGTGTTGTTTCTTCCCAAACAGCGGCTGAACCACTTAGAGGCACTCGAGCCCCAAACCACGAGTATGAACTCATCTTAGAGTTTCCAGCGACAGACATACCGCCACTCGAGCAGGTAAGCCCCACTACTTAGGTACTAGGATATGTTCGTATTTGTAAGTGGGTGAATGAAACGACTAAATGTGGCATGTTGTTATTGTCTCACCCTCTCCTAGCCCCCGCGCGCTCTCCCTTGGAGATACAGACCTCACTGAGAATAACTTTGGATTTTTTGAACAAGGAACCAAGGTAGGACAAGGCTGCCAGTGCCTAGCATAGGGGTTTAGTCTCTTAGGACAGGTCACCTTTCTAAAGTCGTGTCTTTTGTCTTTTTTCATTATTGCAGTGTCATTATTGGTCCTGAGGAGAACCCCCATAAATGCCGGGGTTTGAAACGCGTAGACCACACTGGTCTCGGGTCATTCAAAATACTTCCGGTTAAACAACTGTTAGTGAATAGCAAGAGACTTTGAAACTCTATCTGATGTGTAAATATTCCAACATTGATAAACGAAGAAGACTACTTCTCAGAGTGTACAACCCATTTTCTTTGTGACACCGAGACCTATTATTGTTCGTTGTTTTTGCTGAGTGAATGAATTCAGGTGAATGATTGGCCAAGAATGTATGAAGCGTGCAAGTGTTAATTTCACAGTATTATTTGTTTTTGTATATATTGTATATAAAATATATTTGTATTTCCATGCACAAAAAAAATTGTGTTTAAAAAGCGAAGAAATTTAAAAAGAATCATTAAAAGTTATTCATTGCAATTCTTTAAGCAAGTTGTTTATGTTACATTCATAACAACCTTTTTCCTCACAGTTTTGGCAGCATTTGACTGTAGTCCTCAGCAAAGATGAGTATGTGGCATTTGCTTCAAAAAGCTTGAAGGGTGCTGAGGCATCCTATTCTGTAATTGAACGCGAGGTGTTGGCCTGCTGGTGTGGCATCGTTCATTTTAAAATGTATTTGTGGGGTTCTCATTTTACTGGTCGTGTGGATCACAAGCCCTTTGTGCAATTATTTACCACCAAAGGTATGGAACATGCAATGCCTAGAATTGCATAATGGCAGTATAGGCTTCATGAATATGATAACACCGTTGAGTATATTCCTGGAGCTAAAAATGTGTTAGCAGATTGTATGTCTCATCTACCTAATTGCACCGAAGTGGGTGAAGTTGAACCATCAGACATTTTTGACTCTACCGTAGCATGTGCAGTGGAACTCAGTTGTGATGGTGCCATTCAGGAGAATGAGTGGCGCATAGCTTGTGAAACTGATATCCAGATGACAGATGTAAAAAATGGTATTCTGCAAGGTTGGTCAGAATGGAAATCTGATGGTGTCAAGAATGATGCTTACAAGCATGTCTTTGAAGAACTTTCTATCATCAATGGTTTACTCTATCGTTCTAGTCTCCTAGTTGTGCCAGAATCCATGAGGGCCAAAGTCCTCATGTAGCCCACGAGGGGCATATCGGGATGTGTGCCACAAAGAGAAGGCTCAGAGAACATTTTTGGTGGCCTGGGCTTGACAAGAGTTTTGAGCATTTTGTTAGAGATTGCATTTTTTGTGCTGGAAGCGACAAAAGCCAAGTAACCATTCCCAATCTTATTGAAGCTATTGAAGTTCCCAACAAACCGTAGGGAAAGATTGCTATTGATATTATTGGTCCCATGGCATTCTCTGGAGAGTTACAAGAATATGGCATTGTTGTTATTGATTTCTACAGTCGTTGTCCTGAGATCAAGTTTGTCAAGTCTCCCAACACCTTAAGTGTCATTGAATTTTTGAAATCTATTTTCCTTAGAGAGGGGATTCCGGATGAAATACTATCTGACAATGGTTGTCAGTTTACTTCATCTCAATTTTCTGATTTTGTCACCTTTGTAAGTATTAAACACACTAGGACCTCCTTATATCATCCTAGGAGTAATGGTCTGATGGAACGTTTTAACAGGTTAATTAAAGAGAATGTTCAGCTTGCCAAATCCAGTGGTTTAAACTGTAAGGAGGAGTTGCGTAAGTTGTTGTGGGCTGTGCGCACAACCCCCAATGCCGACACTGATATTTCTCCCTTTTCTCTTTTACGAGGAAGATTACCTGCATCTAAATTAATTAGAGATTGGATGGGGTGTTCTTCCTCCTCGCAGGAAGTACAGGGTGTGATTAAGAAGAGGATTGTTGCTCAGAACAAGCACGTGACTGCATGGGGAAGGGAGTCAAAAGTAGCTGTTGGTGATTTTGTCAGGATCAAGGTATCTAGGATCATTGCCATTAAAGATGCCAAGTTTTCTGCTCCGCAAAGAGCGGTAGTTGTTAAATTTTTTTTGTTAAATTACAAAATGGCAAATGGTGGGATAAGGTTTCCATTGCTCACGACTCTCACAGTGATAATCTGGTGGCTGATGATGGTGGTGAAGATCGCATGTCTAACCGCCTTAGCAGTCCATCTTCCGGGATTGGTCGATGTGATAGATGTGTTTCCACCAGAACCAGATTTCCATCTTCTAGACTTCGTAATTTCATATCTTAAAATGCTACTGCATAGTCCTTGTATTTTTTCTCTCTGTACATAGCAGAAGGATGTGTCACCTTCTCATTGTTTATTCAAAAATTATTCCCCATTGTTAACATGTATTTCTACATTTTATTTTATTGCATAATCTTTTGTGTTTATTATGTGAGGGGGAAGATGTGTTGGGTTCCATCTCGTTCCATGATGAAATCAAGGTTGCCGTGGCAACGAAGTGCTTGTCAGTTGGAGGTGGCTGTTCTCCAAGTCGGAGGTCTGGCACGTCCTGTCTTTTCTACTCTTTAATAAAAATGACTTACTCTTACATACCTGTGTCCTTTTTAATCTCGTTTTGCCAGAGTAAGACCCAGAAATAAGAGGTGGCGCTTATATCTATTTCCGCCTATATCCTCCGTAATATGCAACATGGCGAGCCTCGGCGAGGATGCAATGTCCCACCCCAACACCTCGGACAAGCATGTGAAAACCCCCTTCCAGAGCTTGGACAGTGTTGGGCAGGACCAGACAGTATGTAGGAAGGTACCCTCCAGAGATTTACAATGTAAGCAATGCAAGGATGCAACAAGCCCAGCACGCCACTGCCTGTGTCTGGTATAATAGGCCCTGTTAAGTACTTGAATTGAATAAGACGTAGGCGGGCCACAATTGCTGCACGGGGATTCCAGAGCCTCCACCCAGTCATCTTCTTCTAAGTGCCCCAAATCCTGTTGCCATGCCTCTCTAGTTTTGTGTAGAGTAGTGGGGGTATTGTTGATAAGTGTGTAGTATATTTTGGTTATTTTATGGTCCCCCAGGTCGCCCAGAAAAACTTTAGCTTCAGTGGGGTTAAACTCAGGGATCTCTGTTAGGTGAGATATATACGGGGTAAAGGCGTGTCGGAATTGGAGATAGCGGCAAATTTGCATGCAGGGTATACTATATTCCATGTGTAAATCAAGGAAGGACTTGAGAGTGCCTCTACGAACAACTGCCCCCACTGTGTCTATCCCAATGGTCTCCCAACTCCCAACCTTGAAAGCTGGTCAGTTGTGGTAGCTGTCTATTGTTCCATAGTGGGGTTTCCCTAGTGAGTCTCCCCAACCAACCCATCCGCCGGAGCACCGACTTCCAAAGCCTGAAGACAGTGGTTGTGGCGAGTGGTAGTTCTCGAAGTAAGGCCCCTGAATAAAGAACCATATGGAGAGCATGGTCTCCTAGCAACCATCGTTCTACAGCATATGCCGGGTCTCCGCGGTCACCATACCACCAATTATTGAGAACAAGTAAATGGGAGGCCATATCATATGCCTGGACATCCGGAGTGGCCACGCCGCCGGAGTAGGTAGATTGCAAACAACTCCTCAGACCACACGCGACGCACCTCCTCTCCCCCCCAAAGAAACTGGGCCAGGATAGCATTAAATTGACAGAACCATGTCAGTTTTATCGGATACGGATGGTTCTGTAGTTGATAAAGGAGATGAGGCAGGAAAATCATTTTAAAAATAGCAGATCTACCAAAGAGAGATAAGGGAAGATGGGGCCACACTCACGTATGTCCCCAACCAGCATCCATAAGGGGGGCGAGGTTCGTGGTCCACGGCAATGCCAGGGATGATTAGAGATATACTCCCAGGTGGTATTTAAAGCCGTCAGGGACCACTACCACTTACCGCAACCAGTCGGTCTCCGCCCGCAGCGGCCATAAATAGGATTTTCCCCAGTTCATATAGAGGCCAATGTTTCGCTGAAGATCTGCATGATACGGAAAAAGGCGTGGAACAGTCCGGTCAAGGTCTGTGAGGAAGAATAAAACATCATCCGCATAGAGCACTATGCGGTCAGTTTAGCCCAGTGCCCAATCGAAGCTGCGCATCTATGCATATTCAAGCCGCGGGCGTCTCCATACCAAGGGCAAAGAGATAGGGGAGAGCGGGCAGCCCTGGCGCGTTCCCCGCCCAATAGGATAACTTCAAGAAACCGAGTCAGCCACTTGGACTGCAGCGGATATGTCAGTGTAGAGCAGGCGAATAAGGCTCAATAACTGGGGACGGATATTTAGGCGATTAAGCAGAGCATAGCGATAGGTCCACCTTAGGGAGTCAAAAGCTTGTCCATGTCAGCCAACAAGAGCGCGACAGGGCCATCAAATCTATCGACCGCAGTGATAGCATTATGAGCACGTCTGATATTGTGCCGTGTAGCAAGGTTAAGAAAAAATCCTGCCTGGTCTGGGTGTATCAGCTCCGCAATATAGGGAACTAGGTGGTTTGCAACCACTTTGGCCAGAAGCTTAGCTTCCACATTAAGTACAGAGATCGGGCGATAGGATGAGTAGCGCTCTGGGGATGCCCTGGCTTCAGGAACACAACGATCTCAGCATGTCCCAATCTGGCGGGAGACCGCAACTCTCCCAAGCAGCTTCCAGCGCCGCTAGGTATGGTTTTAGTAGTTGTGGGTGATATTTCTGGAAAAATTCTCGAGGGTAGCCGTTGGGCCTGGTGCATTTCCGGCTCGCATAGCTAATAACGCAGGCAGTAGTTCATCAACCGACAGGGTGGCGTCAAGCGCATCCCGTGCTGCATCTGAGAGCTCACGGGGAGGAAAGTCATCAATACATTTCTGTATCAGGGCAGCAGGAAGAACTTCATGGGGGGCATATAGGTCTGTAAAATATGAGGCAAAGTTGTCCGTAATGATGGATGGGTCCATAGGAGCTATCCCATCTGGGCCCCGTATATACAGAAGGGTCTGAGGGCATAGTGTCTGTTGGCACAGGGGATGCAACATAGCACTGGATTTGTCCCCCATTGGTATATTCGGCTATGCATAGCAAGCCAATAAAGGCAGGCCTCGTCTAGGAGTTCGCTGGCGTATGTCTGCTGTACAGTTAGCAACTGTCTGCACGCAACTCACCCCATTGTGTCTCTGCTAGCACGCTCTAGCTCAAGCAATTGGGCCTCGATTTTTAATAGCTTTTCGCGCTGCAGTCTGCGCCATGCAGTGCAGAAGGCGATGTCTGCTCCCCTGAGAGTTGGTTTCATTGCCTCCCACAGGGTGACCGGAGACTCTACCGTGTCTGTGTTGAGTAATAGATAGTCTGCCAAGGAGTTATGGCTATGCGCCCTATAGTCATTGTCTCGCAGCAGCGATGGTGATAAATGCCACCAAAATTGCAAACGTCTGGGATCTAGGGACAGGAAAATAGACACCGGCGAATGGTCAGAGAGCCCTCTGGGGAGCATCGCAGCCTTAAATAACCTGTGAGTGTGCGCCCCTGTTAGGAAGATGTAATCTAAACGAGAGAAGGATGAGTGGGCTCCAGAGAAATGTGTGTAAGCATGCATGTCAGGGTGTATGATTCTCCATGAGTCTGCCCACCCCAGGCCTTGAACCAGGGGCAACAATTTGGAGTCCCGGGGCTCTACAGACTGGGATGTGGCGCGCCATCTATCTTTTGATGAAACCATAACATCATTCCAGTCCCCTCCAACTAGAGTCAAACCCGATGGAAGGTCAGTCCAAAGTAGCGTCAATTTTTCAACTAGGGACCACGAGAGGGGAGGGGGGCCATATACACTACCCAGAATGATAGGTTCACCATATAGAGTCCCGTATAACACAAGGTACCTACCCTGTGGGTCTGCTCATGTATGGCTGTGAATGAAGGGGGCGCTGCGATGTATGAGGATATCGACTCCCCGGGAGCCTCTGGCGAAGCCAGCATGATACGTAAGAGCAAAGCCAAATCATCCCAAGCAGGGTGTCTTAGTACCTGGCAAGTGGGCTCCTGCAAAAGGAGGACATCCGCCCTGCGTCTCTTTGCTTGACGCAACACGGCTCCCCATTTAATCTTATTGAGTAGCCCATTGACATTCCAACTGAGGACTCGGAGTTCTTAACTCCCAGACCCTGCTAAATTCTGAGGCATAGACAGTAGTGACTTGTACACAGGAAACCAGCAAGGTAAGTGACAGTGGCAATCCCAGGAGCACATATGATGAAGGAACTAGCAGCAGAGAGTAATAATATCAAACAATTCAAGAAACCCAACCCCTCCCCCACCCATCCCACCCAATACCTCAGAACACTATTAGTATCTGTTGCGGTGAGTGCTGTACCACAGCCCCAACGGGGGCAGGGCACAGCTCTGCACCAACGGTTCCCCATAGAACTGTCTCCAAACAATTAGTATATCCGTCAAATACTGAGAAAAGAGAGATGGAGGAAAGGCCTCAAGTAGGCCCATGCATAGTGACATCAGCATAGTAGAGAAGCAAGTCTCAGCTCTCAGGTCCCAATACCATATAGTCAAGAGAGGTGAAGGAAACAAGGAAAGTGAGTCAGAGTTCACCGGCACATCTGGTCAGTATACGGACATCGTCTGTGTCCTTCAGTCTCCATGAAGCAACGGTGATGAGTTTTGTGTACCTCTGTTCATCCGAGAGCTGGAAGCACCTTGAGAATGTGAGTGGTGCCGCTAGTGTGATCTACGATATAGTTTCCCCTTAGGCTCTGGAAGCTGTTGCACGGCCTCCCCAGAAGACGATTCAGAATTAATGCGCAGCGGGGTCTGTGGTTTGAGTTTCTGCCTTTCGTCTGTCCAGGCAAATACTTCCTCAGGAGTGTCAAGGAAAAGTGTACGTGAGTTGTCGATGACCCTCAGCCGGGCCGGGAATAGCAGTGCCTCCTGGAGTTTGAGATCCCGCAGCTGGGCCTTGGCAGCTGTAAACGATTGTCGACATTGCTGCATCAGCCTCATGTAGTCAGGAAAGATTAGAACGTGCTGAGAGCCATATTGGAATTTTCCCACCAAGCGGGCTTGTGTGAGGATTGCATCCCGATCATGAAAGTTTAGAAACTAGCTATAATGGGCCGAGGCCTTGCCTACTGGTGGAGGCTTTTGCATCAAGGCACAATGTGCGCATTCAATAATAAAACACTGAGATACAGACGTCTGAGGGATCCAGCCCATGATCCACGTGGTAAGCAATTGTGCCACAATGTTGCCTTCACAGCCCTCAGGAAAGCCAACAAAGTGAAGGTTATTTCTCCAGGCCCTGCCCTCGGCGTCCTCCGCCCTAAGAGCCAGGCCCTTGGAAATGGATTCCAGAGCAGTCACCTTCTTGTAGAGGGATGCAACTGTGTCTTCCGGGGTTGAAATCCGGGTTTCTGCCTCCGTTATCCTATCCACTGCCTTGAGGAGGTCTTGGCGGATCAACATCACGTCTGAACCCACCGCTCCAATTTTGGCCTCCAGAGCATCTCGTGACTGGTTGATGGCTACCATCAATGCAGCGTTATCGGACCAGCAGAGACCTGACCCGATGGGTCCGCTGACTGCGCCCCAGAGCCAGCATAGCAATCGAGTGTGCTCTGCTTGGTGCTCTGCAGCTTGTCGCGGGTCATGGTTTACAATGATGGATAGCCCTCACAGAGCCAGTCGAGTTCCGTAGAAGCCAGGAAGCGGCTGGTTTGCACTCAGATCAGCAGTCACGGCGGCAGGAGCACTGGAGGGGTAGAGAGGGATAAGTGTCCCCCAGCGACATGGCAATCCAGACAGAGTCCAGCCACACAGCAGGAAGGGAAGCAGGCTCGAATCCAACCCACGCACAAGCTACACTGGAGCCTAGCCCGGCTGCCTCCACACATAGGCAACTCCTCACCCCCCTCGTGGGTGCCACTGCCAGGCTGTAACACTGCTACGCAGCAGGATGTGTAGGTGGGGGGTGCCGCACAGGGACCGCGATGAAGAAACAGCGTTCTCTACCTCGCATCGGCAGCGGCACTCCCCCACGCCCCATGCGTGGGGTAGGTCCCTCGCAGAATCGTCTGTAAGAGGCGACTGTACACCAAGCACAGTGTGGGTCGATGATTGTCCTGGCGCCACGACCACGCCACAGAACAGCAGAAAGGTCCAGACCTCATAAGCGACCACCGGCCTTAGTCGCAGTGCACATAGTGGGGCCCAAATTGAAGAGCAGGCCATGGGGGGCAGCTCCGCGTCC
Source organism: Lissotriton helveticus (assembly GCF_964261635.1). NCBI lineage: Eukaryota > Metazoa > Chordata > Amphibia > Caudata > Salamandridae > Lissotriton > Lissotriton helveticus. Next base: position 638,676,845 of record NC_136071.1, on the reverse strand, counting down.
AACGCAGTACCATCTGCGCCACACCACCGCCCCGCCAGCAGTCAGCAGCACTAAAGAAGGCCCCCTAGGGATTCCAATGGGTCTGATGAGCAATGGAGGCAGGAGGCCCCAATGGAGGCAGGAGCCCAGGTAGGAGCGCAGCGCATCGGGGATGGAGCTGCACACCGACCTTATGGAAAGACCTCTTTTGGCCCAGGCAGATGCACAACACAGAGAAAGCCTCCTTGCATCCAGGCTGCTGGACCCAAGTCACCGGACTCAGGGCCTGTCAGTTGCAGTGTTCCTCTGCCAAGGCCCAGCTCAGCTGTGCGGTCGTGGCCCAGCCGGAGATCAGTGGGTCCTATCAGGGCATTCGCCCACTGCCAGATGGAGGGGAAGGCAGGTTGTGGCTACCTTCGTCAGTGGGGCCGCTAATTTAACAGGCGACATGGAGGCAGGCGGCGGGGAGCACTCAAGCGCGGGTCCCCGATCCCCGATCCTTCCACCGCGCTGGGCCAGAGAACACTGCAACTGCTCCAGTGCAGTCCCCTCGTGGCTTACGGGCTGGGATAGCGCAATCCCCCAGAACATCGTGATGGAGCCTCCGGGTAAGCACCAGCAGGTTTCCACCGCAGTCAGGCCACAGTACGCCGTTGGAGCCGGGACGCAATATGGCCGGGGCCCAGGCGGCATGCACCGGTCCAGTAAACGACTCCGCCAACTGGCCGCACCAACGCCTATTCGGCCACCTAGTGCTGCCACGAGATGGCGGACACAGCTAGGCACGGCATAGGGAAGCCTGAGAAGTAAAAGAAAGCTGATGGCACGGGATAATCAACGGATATGTAAGGCGGGCCTCAGGAGCTCGTCTAAAGCGCGTCTGCCATTTTGGACCACTTGTCCATGCCCCCTATATTTGAATTTAACCTAATTCGATTGCAATGATTTTAAGTAATTGTGCAATAAAATGTATCTATCTATAGGGGAATATTTGCAAACAATTTTGAAGGGCGGTGTTACTCCAAAATTGCTACCGCCGTGCTCCGAAATTTTTTAAACACAGGGATGCACTGAATTTACAAAAATACAGCACACCCCTGCATTTCCCTAGCGTTGGCGCTAAAAATTATGCCTAGCGCCAGCTCGGGCTCCCTTGCACCATGTTGCAAGGGTACCTGCGTTGCAGGGGGCATTGTTTATGTGCAGGAAGGGACATCTCCCTGCACATAAACAATCTTTACAGGTGATTTGCTGTTTCTATGTGTGCTGCAGAATGCAACACTCATGGAAAGAGCAAAATAGGAGGAGAAATAAAACATTTCTCCTCTTAGCTCCTTTTTTTTTTTTTTCTTTTAAAAAACTTTTATTGTTTACTGCAAAAGATTCACACAGCCTGGTGCCTACAACCTTGGGGCCGGCAGCGAAGGAAGTAAAAGAAAAAATCACATGACTTCAAGGATAACACAGCCTTTTAGCCGACAGCCCAGGGGCCCCGCGGCAAAGTAGACATATAGTTCTGCAAGGCAATCAGTTTATACTCAATATTAAAAAGGGATCATACCATTCCCCCCCCAATTAACCAGTATTCGCTGATGTCTGCCTCCCGTCCCTGCGTGACCTATCATTCCTGCAGTTGCAATGACATTGTCTACAAATGTTTAACAGACCAGACCCAATCACTAACTGCCCCCCGCCCCCCACCCCCCCATTATCGCACACACAGATCCCCCCTTCGTTAACCGAATTCTAAGACCCTTCACACACTTGCATCCAGCCGATCCTACGACTACTTGCAGTCAGGGTGTGCTCTGCGCTTCATATAAGGGATTTAAAAAGACGTGTGGCTCGACCCATGGTGATTGAATAGGACCCGGGGGGTTATCGAAATGCTACCATCTAACTGAACCTCCTTCCTCCTAGTGTCCTCCCCCACTGTTGTGCAACTACGCCTCAAAATCTCTCCCATTGTGCAGCCCTGCCTGGCTTGTCAGTGAATCATTCCCTGCATTGATCGTTGCGTCTGACAGTGGTCTCTCAGTATCCGTTCCTTCCACCGCTGTGGCCTCTGTTTCTCTATCTCTTAAATGTGTTTGGTACAATCCCCAGAAGTTCTTCGGATGGCTTGTAGGGGGAAGCAACTCGCTGTAATGCTTGGATTGTGTGCAGCAGTAAAGCATATCATGTGCCCAGCGCTTCGTCGTCGGGAGTGGTCCCCTCATCCAACAGAGCGCCACCACGCGCCTAGCGATAAGCAGTCCCATGTCTGTGAGTCGCCTAACCGCCACCGGTAGGCCCCTGGAATGGCCAAGAAGTGCCAGTGCCGGATCTGGAGTCAGCTCCAGCTCCAGGATCGTGCTCATCTCTGTGAAGATGCTGTTCCAGTATGTTTGGACCCCTGGACATGCCCTCGCAAGGTGCATAAGATCTACGACAGGCTCATGACATCTCTCGCATTCAGCCGATTGTCGGAGACCGTATCTATGAAGTCTCTCTGGGGTGTAATACACTCTCTGGAGAAACTTGAAGTGAACCAGCTTATGCCTACCATTCAGGGATAGTTTCTTAGTATTCACACAGCAGTATCGCCACATATCATCATCGATTGTGATCTGTAGATCTCTTTGCCAGGCCACTCTGGCTTTCATAAGCTGCAGTTCTCTGTGTGACATAGTCGTCTTGATTTGTCAGTAGCTTGCGTGGAGTCTCCGTTTTTATAACATATGCGAGTACAGGGACCTCCGGCGGTTCCGCCAAGTCTGGTCCCAGTAGATCTAAAAGGGCGCCGCGTACTCTGTGGAATTGAAAATGGCTCAACAGAGAGACATCCCGGCAACCTGCCGCCACCTGGTCCCAGGTTTTAACTTTACCTTCCAGGAATAAATCTCCGCCGTGCAGACGCCCAGTTTGTGTAATGCTTGGACCACGCCTTTCTCTCCCATAGGCAATAGCCATGAAGCCCAGTCTAGTGGCATGCTAGGCGAGTATAACATGGCGCCACCCTGAGCCTGTAAGAGGGAGTGCCAGGCATGATTCGTTGCAGTTATAGAGTCTAGAATTCCCGTTCTACGATCTACCGGTCTGAAGATCGTGGCCGGGCGAGATAGTGGGTCAGCAAAGACTCGTTCCATGAGTACATGCGGTATGTGTGTGCTACCATGTATCCATGTGTGCAGGTGGGAGGCTTGTGCGACCCTATAATATAGCTCAAAATCCGGAGCACCCAACCCGCCCATGTTGTACGGCAGTGTAAGGAGGGTCCACTTCGCTCTGGGTTGCTTGCCAGCCCATGCAAGCTTAATCATAAGCTGCGTCAAAGTCCAGAAAAAGGCTTTGGACAGTACCATCGGGATGGTGCTGAACAGGAATAGGAACCTGGGTAATACCACCATTTTCATAATGGCTATGCGTCCCATGAGGGAGAGCGGGAGCCTGCACCAGGCTTCCACATCGTCCTCCAGCCTGCTGAAGGCTACCCCATAGTTTTCTCTGAGCAGTGTCTCAGAGTCCGTGTGTAAGCGAACTCCTAAATATCTAATCGGGTCCAAGGACCATTGCAGCGGGAATTCCATTTCAAACCTCCTGGTAGCCGGGGTGAGGGGGAAAGCCAGCGACTTCGCCCAATTGACTTTCAATCCAGAAAGTGCCCCAAATCGAACCACTTCTCTAAGCATAGACGACAAGTTATTTTCTGGGTCTCGAACATACAGCAGGGTGTCGTCTGCGTACGTCGATACCACGATCTTATATGTTGGGAAACTTACACCCTCATTGCTGTGATATTCTCGAAGCGCGCAGGCAAGCGGCTCAGCGACTAGTGCGTACAGTAGAGGAGATAGCGGACAGCCCTGCCGCGTTCCTCTGCTAATCGGAAAAGGGTCTGTCACACAGTCGCCAATGCGGAGTCTAGCCGCTGGCGCATGATATACAGCGCCTATCATTTGAAGAAACGGCATGCCCAATCCCAGTCGTTGCAACACCTGTCTCATGAATGGCCACTCAACGGAGTCAAAGGCCTTTTCCATATCCAGGAAAACTGCGATGGCCTTCGTGTCCTGTTTAACATGTTGCATAGTGCCAAGGACCGTGCGGATATTATAGGTCAGATTCCTATTGGGGATGAATCCCGCTTGTTCCGGAGTGACCAGCTTGGGGGCAAGGAGAGCAAGGCGGGTCGCCAACACCTTCGCATAAAGCTTGGTGTCCACATTTAATAGGGATAGAGGCCTGTATGAGCTGCACTCGTCGTGTGCCTTATCAGGCTTGAGTATTGTGACTAGTAATGCTTCCCGCATGGAATGTGGCATGCTACCACCTACACAAATGTCATCAAATAGCGTGGATAGATGGGGGTCAGCTTGTCCTGGAAAGCTTTATAAAATCCCACCGTGAGTCCGTCAGCGCCAGGAGCACTTCCAGAACGCATGCCCGCCAGCGCCTCTATTATTTCGTCTTTCCCTATGGGTAGCATAAGGAATTCAGGGTGCGCATTAGTGAGTATAGGTAGTTCTATGTGTTCCAAGGATTCTGTGGTTTCTTCAGAGAGGTCTCCGCTTTTGGAGGATTACAGGTCAGAGTAATAGCTCCTAAACCTGTTCGCTATCTCAGTCTCATCAGAAATGACTTGGCCATCCGTGGTCTTTAAGTTGGTGATTTGAGGTTTCCCCCTATTGCCCTTAAGTATTCTAGCTAGTAGTGAGCTAGGTCGCTTCCCCTCTCCGTATGTACGCGCTGTCGCGTATTTCCTCATATGATGTACTTCCCTGTCCGCTTCTTCATTATATTTAGTGATCAGGGATTTTATTTCTTCCGTCACAGCTGAGTCTGGAGTGCTCTGTTGTCGCCAGCTGCCTCTCTAACAACGACAGTTTCTGTCGAATGGTTTTGAGAACACTCGAGTGCTTGGACATAGCTATGCCCCGAATATAAACTTTAAAGGCCTCCCACACCGATTGAAAGTTGTCTACTGACCCTATGTTAGCTTCAAAAAAGACATCAATCTCTTCCGCCAGCTCTCCCCTAAACAGCGGGTCAAGCAGTGAGTATGGGGGAAAGCGCCATGTAAACGGAGGAATCGATTTTACTGGGGACTCCAGGACCATCAGGAGAGGAGAATGGTCTGACAGAGTGCGTGACAGGACTGTGCAGTCTTTGATGCGACCCATCATGGAAGAGGATGCCAACCAGTAGTCAATTCTGGTGTGAATATCATGGTAGGCCGAATAGTGTGTGTAACCACCTTGTGCAATATGTCTGTGTCTCCACACATCTTCCAGATCTAAACTAGTGAGCTCCGTTTGTAGTGCTTGCGTGGCAGCTGAGGGCTTATGCAGTGGGCCTGCAGATCTATCCAGTGCCGGGTTAAGCACCAAATTTAAGCCCCCCCCCAGAGTACTTGCGTAGTGGAATAGGTTCTTGCTACATTCGCCAGGGTGTGATAGAATTCTGAGGAGTCGTAATTCGGACCATAAACATTAATGACTATCATTTCGAGCCCTAGACCTTTACACTTTGATATCACAAAACGGCCTCCAGGGTTTGCCTGCAGAAGAGTCAGCGTTAGTTTCGACCTAGGGTTAACCGAGGTCAACCCAGGTCAACACGCCCCTGGGGTGGGTCGTAAAGCCTGCTGTTGTGACGTTGCCTTCCAAACCCTTACTATGCAGCATCTTACCTGTGAGTGGGAGATGAGTCTCCTGTATTAGGGCCAAATCCACCTTCTGTCGTTGCAGGTAACTTATCACCTTCCTAAGCTTGCGATGGTCGTTGAGGCCCCGTACATTCCATGTGAGGGCACGAATCATTGCTGACAAATCATGTGAAGTCGTGTCAGCTGCACTCAACATCTCTCTTATGTTTGTGTAGCTTGAGTGCTAGGGTATCTCGCAGGCCCAGAGCGGGTAGTGTGTGCAAACAGTGAGTCAACAACCCCCCCTGCCTTTCGATAACAACAACTACACAGTTCCCTCCCCCACCCACAGCAGACCTCCCCCAACCTGGCCTTACCGAGCCCGTTCCCACTCGCCTCCATCTCTGTCCCTCCCCAACTTTATAAACTCTAGATAGTCAAACGGGAGCATTGCGTGCGGGGGCCGAGGTTGCCATGCCACCAGCAAACAGTGCCAGCGCGCACTATACTGGAGCCACTACGCACACTACCCGTTGTGGTTTATAGCATGCATCAGCAAACCTGGAGATGTTAGACATCTATACAGCAAATTAATAGTTTCGAAGGACAGTGCGTAAAGCGTAAATCTAAATATCCCCCTTGCACGCGATTTATCATAACAATTCTACAGCACCATACCGTGAGCAAGTCCCCATGGCCTCAGCCCGGCACAGGTGGAAGTGAAATTCACCTCGGTCTATGAATCACGCACAGCCTCTAAACAAAACCATGCCTAGCGATACTATCTCTCCTGTTCTCGTGAGATATCACGCCCCACTAGGAAACCCACATCATGACTGTCCATCTGAATAAGTCTCTCTGAGTATTTCAGCCCTTGCACCTTACCGCCACATGGAGCCAGCGTCAATGAGTCAGTCACTCCTGTTCGTCCAGCTGGCCGCTCCCACCTTCTCCATCTGCTGGCTCATTTGCGTTTCTGCGATGGTCCCTCGACCAGCCCTTCAGGGCCTGTTGTAAGGCTCGAGGGTCTGTGAACAGGTGGGATTGTCCCTGTCGATTGACTCTCAATTTTGCCGGGTACAGCATCGGGTAGTCCAGGCCTAGATCTCTAAGTTGCCTTTTGAATGGGGCGAAGTGCTTGCGAGCCTCCTGCACTTTAGCAGTGAAATCAGGGTATAGAGAGATCTCCGAACCCTCATACTGTAGCGATTTCTTGTCTCTGGCTTGGCGTAGTGCTGCATCTCTGTCTCTGTAGTTGAGCAGTTTGGCTATGATCGGGCGCGGGGGGCACCCCGGCACGGGCACGGCCCAGGGAACGATGAGCCCGCTCCACCACAAACATCGAGGAGAAAGTCTCTTCACCCAGCAGAGTGGTCAGCAGTTTTTCTATGAATCTCTCCATGTTGCCCGTCTGAGTCGTCTCCGGAAGGCCCGTGATCCTCAGGTTGCAGCGACGAGACAGCGCCTCCAAGTCCTCAGTCTTGTCTTGCAGGGCTTGCATTAGTTTCTCAATTTTTTTGTGATCTGTGTCGAGTTCCGTTTGCGCCTCCTCCACCTCCATCAACCTCCTCTCGGACATGTCCAGTCTTTCTGTGTGTTTATTGATCCGTTCCGCCATTCTGTCCATTCTGTAGGTGAGGGCGTCTAATTTCGAACCCAAGTTTGCCATGCTGTTCTGAAGGCCCTTTTCCATAGCTAGTAACATGTTTTTTATATCAGAGCCTTCTGCGGCGTTGTCATCGTCTTGCATGGTGTGCTTATCCGAGCTCGCGACTTCCTGCGACTTTGAGCGCCTTTGCTCGAAGGATAATTTGGTTTGGGTCTTATGGCCTCGGCCCATCTTGTGATGTGTTGGCGGGAGCTCCCAGCGCTGCAGCGCACAATGTACACTTTACTCTTGCTAGCCCCTAGTCGTGTAAAACCCCTTGCAGCGCTGAGCGACAGTTGGGCAGTACCTAAGTGCAAGCTCAGTTGTGCCTAATTTGATCAAATAACTCTGGGGTGGCTCACTCCTCTGTAGGACTCTCTGTGTCTGTAGTGATCGCGTCAGTCAGATGCCTCGCGTTGCCCAGATTCGGCTGCAGCCCCAGAGTGTAGCCTGGATCACGCTCACAGTGGGGGTAGCACTCTGACTGCACACGTGTTTACGTGAGTCGTGTGATGGGTCCCTCTTCCAGGCGCACTACAGGGATATTGTGACTCTGGTTGCTTTGCACTTCGATTTTTCCCTATAGGCTTTGTTGTGCGTGGGCCTCCGTAGTGTCGCCTTTCACCAGACACGCTCTCTCCAGTGTGTTCTACAGCACTCTGGCTTGGGCTCCCTCGTGGTCTTCCGTTGTGCTGCCTCAGTGAGTGCGTTTCACCCCCTACCCCCTTCAGCAAGTGGTAATCAAGTGTCCCTTCAACGCTAGCAGTCGATCTGGTTTGCGAGCGTATCGCACCCTAGCTGCACCTGAATTATACACCGATGGCACAGGTTTTGATGCTTGATCTGGACTGTCAGGTGGGGTCGCCTCATTCATGATTGCAGGAGCCAACGACCTTTGAGGTAGGTACTAAAAGTGTGATGAGTCCTGTGTGATGGACTTTCCAGGGCAATGGGCCATCACCATATGCCCTTTGTATGTTACAACCTTCAGAGGATTGACATCAAACAGAGTGTCAGTTTTCCGCTTTTGTTTCTGCTTGACCAGGACCAAGTCACCTTCAATGAAGGCTGCTTCCTGCGTTTGTCGACATATATTTTCATCTGGCACTTCCGAGAAGTGTCTGTGACAAGAACCTTATCAGCATTCAAGGATTTATCTACTGTCTACTGTGGCAGTTTGGTTCTGATGGCTCTCCCAAATAGCAAGGTAGCAGGACTTTCACCGTGGAGTTGAATGACAGGCACAGAGGTCTTGACACTAGGCCTAGTTTAACTTGATTCCCTAAGTCAATGTTCTTTGATTTACCCATTTGAGGGTGGTCATGAATCGTTCCACAAAATCATTAGCTTGGGGCTGCAGAGGTGTACTCTTTTCATGCTTGACATTTAGTCTCACCAGAAGTTCCTTCAATTCTTTGCTATTGAACGACAGAACATTGTCAGATCTGAGAATGGCGGAAAAACCCAATGCTGCAAAGAGGTCATCCAGCTCCTCAATGACCTTGTCATGGGTAGTGGATGATAACTCCCCTACTAAATGAAAATGTGAATACTCATCGACGACTATCGTGACATGTCCGTTTTCTAAAGGTCCAAAGAAATCAACTGCAATTCTTTCACACGTATGTGCAGGAAAGTCAGACAATGTCAAGGGGGGCTGCGTCACTTTTGGAGAATGGTAGTTATAAACATTACACTCTTTTAGTTCTCTCTCCACTTGTTCATCTAGGCACAGGAACCACACTTGGTCTCTTGAGGTTCTTTTGGTGGCTACAATGCCACAATGTTCTTCATGGACTAGTTCAATGACTTGCTGTCTAAGGCTCTCAAGTATGACAATTCATGAGCCTCTCAATATAACACCTTCCTTGGTAACAGACAGTTTGTTCTGTACATTCTTGAATTATTTAAATTCAGCTTCGTCCTAAAGAGGTCGAGCATGCTTCTTAAATGATTGAGTTGAAATGATGTCCTTGAGGATAAGCAGGATCTCAGAAGCATCAATAGCAGCAATGATCTGTTCAATGGATAGGGCTACTGACGTGCTGGACCTCACAACAAAGTTAATGTACTCCTCAGCAATTTTGGATGTCAAACTGTGTAGTTGAAATGGTACTCATAAAAAGTAATCAGCAGGGTTCTGGTCTTTACTCAGCTTGTCATACTCTTGCATAAAGAGTATATGGTCTGGGAGTATGTCATTACGAACTCCACAGCACCCCAATGGCTTTAGTGAATTCTGGAAAGTTTGGTAGCAAACTTCTCAGCATAATAAACCCACACTGATACCAGTGTGGGATTTATTATACCATGCACTCAGAGGGCATCATAGAGATGCCCCCTAAAAAACGACCAGCCTCAGGTGGGTTCCCTGACTGGCTGCCACCACAAGACATGTTTCTGGACCCCTGGGGAGTGAGCCATCGCTCCCTGTGCCCAGAAACAAAGCCTTTCCTTGGTGGAAGTGGTCACACCTCCGACAGGTCAGGAAGAACCATCTGTGACAGGGGAGCTTCAAAGGCCTTGCCCCCTTTATATCACAACCCCCAGCCTCTCCTATCAGGAGCAGATCCCCTTCCTGTCTCCCCTCTTTTTCAGTGGGAAGACAGGTGGGAAAAATTAGAACAGCCCAGAAGGTGAGCCCACCGCTGCCAACCCAACCCCTCAGATGGGGGAGGCGAGGTGAAGCCCACTCTTCAGTGACCACCATCTTGCAGATGGCAGGCCCACTCCAATCAGTGTTAGGGATTGTGCCCAATCCCCCAGGTGGGATGAGCACACCAAGGAAGTAGTCACCCTAGGATTAGTAACCCATTGGCTACTGACCTCGAGACCCCTAAAATGACCCCTAAATACAGTATTTAGGGAGCAGCCCTAAACCCAGAAGGAGATTCCCGCAACCTACGAAGAAGAAGGATGAAAGAAGACGCCCGGCAGAGGAGACTGCAGTGAGGAACTGACTAGGCCAGCCCTACCGGCCCATCTGCAGTTTCCAGAGATCCTGCGTCAAAAATCACCTTGTTCTGCAGCCAGGGACCTCCAGAATCCTGGGAGGACTGACTGCCTTCAACAAAGAATGGATCTCCTGTGAACAGCAGCTCTGTTCAAAAGAATCACTAAAGAAAGACTCCGAGCCTGCTGAGGACAAAGAAACCCAATGCCTGGAACCACCACTGCACCTGACTCCTACGGCCCGAGTCTGAGTAGCCCAGTGAGGCCCCCCAGTACTCCAGAGCATGAGTGCACCATGGGTTGACCCCTCCAGGATTCCCCGACGTTGCCTGCAGCCTCTGCACGGAGAACCCCCCCCCTCTGCACGGAGAACCCCCCCCCTCTCCCCTCTCCCCCAACCGTGATTGACATGGTAAGGTGAAATCTGACCTCAAAAGGCACCCATGCATCCGGCCACCATGGAGAAGAGGACCTGAGGTACTCCTACGTCCTGAGCTCTCCAACTTACCTGCCCAGCTGTTGGTTCCTCCTGGAAGAGTTCCTGGACCGAGCCTACACCTAAAATCCAAAGCCGGCAATTCTCATTGAAAACAACAGGGCACCCAATGCCAAATCAGCACCCTGCACCCAGCTGCCCCTGTGCTGCTGTGGGTGCACCTTGTGTGCTAACTCGGATCTCCTTTGCCCTGAACTAAACCCTAGGAGCATTGCTCCCACATCCAAGTGGCCTGCCCGTGAGCAGCCACCAACCAAAGGGCCCCTATCCCCCATTGGATATCATGGGGCCTCAGCACTCTGCACCCGGCCGCCCTAGTGCCGCTGGGGGTGCTTTTTGAGTACATCCTCGACCCTGGTTCTAACGCTAGAAACTCAACCCCAAAGACCGGTTAGTTACCTGCAAACTGATAACCTCATTTTTGTCTATAGGATTGCATTGACTGTTTTCCTCTGGAAAAAGTTTGTGTTGAGGGTGTTTGTATGGAAACATGAGAAATTGTGTTTTTGCGAAATCTGACTTACTTGCATTTTATCCAGAAAATGTCCCAGTGTGATATCTAGGCATATCACACTGAGTAGAACAAGTAAACCTGAAAAGTGATCAAAAGTAATTCAAAAGTAATTACAACTGTATTTGCACATTTTACAAACCTGTAAGAAAAGTCAATATTCATCCAGCTTGATTTTAACAATCTGTCATGAAAAGTACAACCTAATTTACCTGTATCAAGTCCAGCTTGTTTCTAGAAATAAAATACAACTAAATAATATTTTTATACAAAACAAATTGGTCAGCGTTCAATCTTTGAGTGTGTGACATCATTTCTTGCCTGAGTGTGTACAATAAATGCTTAACACTCCCCTCTGATAAAGCTTCACTGCTCGCCCCATTACCATAAATAGAGAGCAAGGTATTATCTACTTTTACTTCTGTAAGCCTTTGGGGCTCCCCTGGACTCTGTGCACACTATACCTTACTTTGGTATAGTATATACAGAGCCAGCTTCCTACAGCACAACTTCAGTACCCCTTGTAAATGCCTAGTAAATGGTGCCCCTGGTACCTAGGGCATTGGCACTGAAGAGGGACCCCAAGGGTAGCAACACACATTGTGCCACCATAGGGTCCCCTCACCAAGGCCATGTACACTGCCATTTCAGACTGTGTGCCTTGGTTCAGACAAAACCAAAGACTAGACATGGCACACATCCCTGTGTGCCATGCACACTGACACTGCATGGGATATAGGCAAGTCACCCCATAGCAGGCATTATAGTCATAGGACAGGATGCACTATATCTCCTGTGAGGACATATCCGTATTGATTCTTGAATATTGTATGTGAACAGAGAAGCAATAAGGAGTACACAAGCTGGCCACTTGTCAATATGAGTTCCCCAGCTCCATGATGGCTTCCATAATTATGGGATGTTTTGTACCAAACATCTTGTCTTAATAAACCTGCACTGATTACAGTGTCAGGTTTATTAATAATTGCACACAGAGGACCCCTTTGTGTTGTCACTGACTGGTCTAAGCCAACGTGTCACCATCAGACAGAGTTCTGACAACATGGGGTGAGTACCAGCATGGTCAGAGGTTGAGAACAATGCCTGTCCTGGGCAGGAAGAGCCATCTGTGGTGGGAAGCTCCAACGCCTTGCAGCCTTTGAAACGGGACCCCAGCCCCCCTCCTGCCCTCACCCCTTTTAGCGGGAAGACAGACGGGAAAATGAGGAAAGAGAAGGAGGTGTACCCCCTCAGCCAAATCCACCCCTCCAATGCTGGAGGTGAGGTGAAGAACATTTTTCTGATGGATACATCTGCCAGTGGATTCCTCACCGTGTGAATATCCCCTGCGCCAGCAGCCATTCGGAAATATTTTGTAGCTCTCGGCGTGATGACGTCAGTTCCCTTTTTTCTGTGCCGTCAACGCCAACGGTTTCACCAGATAAGTCGGCTTTGCCTGTAGTCTCTCCACCTCGATCGCCGATGCCGGCTCCTTCACCGGATTCGGTACATTCACCGGCTCAAGAACAAGAAATTCCAGTACCGGAAGAGCAGGTAACTCCAGTGGTTCCGACATTGGCGCCGGCTGGCCCGAATACGGTAACACCTGCTTTGGATTCAGTCCCGGGAGCTTATCCTCCATTTCCAGCGCCAGGACACGACCCATTGCATTATCTCAATGCCATGTATGGTGTGTTTCACAGAGCTATGTACCCCTCTGGTGCACCTGCGGGTCCGATGGGTCCATCAGCTTTTAATTTAGGGGTGCCTCATGCATATACGCAAGCCCCCTTCATGCCTTTTCTTCCGGCGGCACCGTCTTGGAGCTTCTCGGTGCTGAGGGCTTCGACGCCGTTACCATCTTCTCCGGCGCCTTCTGTTCGACCTCGTTCACGACGCCGGCCCCGAATCCGACGGAGTCGGTTATGGCTCCATCGACGCCTGTGCCTAGGATAAGATCCAGAAGAGAAGCCCAGAGGAACTTAGAAGAGGAAAGGTATTATGAAGAGATGGAGGAAGGTGAACTCCAGGACTCAGATGAGTGCTTTGTTGATTTGAGAGAGGCAATTGGCTTCTGATACACCTTCCAAGGATGTGGCCCCATATCACATGGTGATTAAAAAGGAAGCTGATTTGTTGGACATTTAACTTCCCACTACCGAGTTCAAATCAAACATTTTAACGGAAGTTCTCCATTCACCCTCTTCAGTTGTTGAGCCTCTATTGCCTTTCAATGAGGCGATTATTGAACCTGTGTTGGAGGTCTGGCGCAAGCCTTTTTCTGCGCCTGCAGTTTACAGGATTTTGCGAGAAGATACAGGGTGGCTCCTGGGGCTCCAGAGTTTTTATCAACTCATCCTTCTCCAGAGAGTTTAGTAGTTCAAGTTGCATGTTCTTAAAGTTCTTCGGGTGCATTCCCTCAAGTACCGGCGGACAGAGAATCAAAGAGACTTGATCGATCTGCCAAGAAAGTTTTGTCCTCTGCAAGCATGAGTTGAGTTTGAGTTTGAGTTTAAAACATTTATTGAGCGCGCGTACACCTGGCGGTTTCATGGCGCTATGAGGTACTGAGCCCTAGAGGGTAGGGAAGTCGGGGAAGATGAGGAGGGGTGGATTATGAAGGGAAGGCTTGTGAAAAAAGAAAGGTTTTTAGGGCCTTTCGGAAGTGGGAGTATTGAGTGGAAGATCTGAGGTGGGCAGGCAGAGAATTCCAAAAGGCGGGGGCAAGTGTGGAGAATTTTGTGCCCCCCCCCACTTTTTACGTCTGAAGCGTGGGACTGCCAACAGGTGTTGGGAAGATGAGCGAAGTTCCCTGGCGGGGGCGTGTGCCTTGATTTCCGCAGAGATAAAGGCGGGAGCTGTGCCAGCCTGGGCTTGAAAGGTGATACATCCCATCTTGAACTGGACTCGTTCTCGAATAGGGAGCCAGTGTAGGGACTTTAGGAGAGGCGTAGCGTGATGGAATTTGGCCAAGTTGTAGACCAGGCGGGCCGCCTGGTTTTGAACCAGCTGTAAACGTCGCATGCTAAAGGCGGGCATACCGCAATATAGAGCATTTCCATAGTCCAAGCGGGAGACCACCATCGCTAGGACAATGAGTTTAAGGGCAGAGAACGAAAAATAACGGGAAACTTTGCGGATGGTGCGAAGTGAAAGGAAAGAAGAGGACACCACCGAACTGACCTGGGAGTGCAGGGTGAGTTGGTTATTCAGTTTGATCCCTAATGTTTTTACGGAGGATGAAGGGGATGGAGGGGAACCTAGTGAGGGGGGCCAGAAGAGAGAGGTCCAGGGACTGGAGCAACCACCTGTCAGAATCAACTCGGTCTTATCTGGATTTAACTTTAGGTGGTTGTAATTCATCCAGTCCCGGATGAAGATCATGGTGGACTGAAAATTCACCATGGACTCTGGGGATGGGGACAGGGTGAAAATAAGCTGCAGGTCATCCGCATAGTTAGGAACGGTGACTTCCATTTGGTGGAGGGCGAAAATAAGAGGGGCGATGTACAAATTAAATAAAAGGGGAGAAAGGGAGGAACCCTGGGGGACCCCGCATGGGACTTTCCGGAAGTCCGCCGAGAAGTCGCACAGGCGTACTGCCTGGATGCGGTCCCTCAGGAAGGAGGACAGCCAGACCAGGGCCGAACCTCCGATCCCCGCCGCCCTGACACGAGAGAGTAAGATGGAATGATCAACCGTGTCAAAGGCGGCGGAGAGGTCGAGGAGGACCAGGGCCTGTGGATGGTTGGTGTCCATACCCTCTCTGAGGTTGTCAAGGACCGATAGCACCACTGACTCCGTGGAGTGTGCGGGCGGAACCCCGCCTGCCGGGGGGCTAAATCCCCGCTCTCCTCCACAAAGGTGCTAAGCGTACGGGTGACATGGCGCTCTAGTACCTTCCCTAGGAAGGGCAATAATGAAATAGGGCGGTAGTTGACAAGGGCGGAGGGGTCGGCTCCAGGTTTCTTGAGGATGGGCAAGATGGTGGCTGTTTTTAGGGGTTGGATAACAATGCCCTGAGACAGTGAGCTGTTGAGAAGTTTGAGAGGGGGCTGCACACAGGTGGAGTAGATATGTCTGAGGATGTGAGGGGGACAGAAATCCAGGGGTGAGCCTGATTTGACCGTCGAGAGGAGGGTAAGAAAGGCCTCCTCTGTCAAAGGGGGGAGGGATACGAGGCGAGCCTCGCCTAACGGACACTGGGGGTCGACAAAAGTAGGGGGGGGAGGAGGGATGTTTGCTTTGATATTAGAGATTTTATCTAGAAAGTAGGTATTAAGGGAGTCGCAAAGATCCTGGGAAGGAGAAGGTTTGAGGGTGGTTCTGTCAGAGTAGGCCAGATCGTGTACTATAGAAAAGATTTCCCTGGGCTGATTTTCAGCGGCTAAAATTTTTGAGGAGAAAAAGGCGGTCTTAGTGGCCAGAATTGCTTTTTTATACTGGGATAGGAGAACGGAGTACTGGGTTTTAAGGTTTGGGGAGTAGTCACGCCTCCAGGCCCGCTCAGCATGACGTACTGAGAGTTTTAGGGTTTTGAGTTCTTCATTAAACCAGCGATTAGCGTCATTCGGACGTCTGGAAGACACCCGCCTGAGGGGAGCGACAGAGTCGCAAGCCGATAGGAGCCAGGAATTTATAGAGTCGGCTTGGGCGGAAGATGACAGTCCGTCTAGGTCCGGGCTAGATGCGGAGAGTGAGACAGATAGAGCGGCCACATCCACCTTGCTCCAAGAGCGCGCCCAGGTGTTTCTGGGAAGGAGAGGCTTGGTGACTGGGTTAAGGTGTAGGGAGAAGGATATCAGAAAGTGATCAGACCAGGTGCAAGGGGAGATAGACAGGGAGGCTATCGGGCAGTTGAGGGACCAAATCTGATCAAGGATGTGACCCTGATTATGAGTGGGAGAGTGAACGTGGGAGTCGAAGTTGAGGGAACGAAGGGTTTCTGAGAATTCTTTGGAAGTAGGGCATTTTGCAGGGTCGGAGGGCCAGAAGTTAAAGTCTCCTAACACCAATATGGAGGAGTTGTTGACCGCAAGGGTGGCCACTAGATCTTGGAACCCGGGGAGAAAGAGTTGAGAGGGCTGGGGGGACGGTACATGAGCAGGCAGGTAAGAGGGACTCCAAAAGACGCTGAGCGCACAACTAAAAAGTCGGCTGAGCCAATGGAGGAAAAGGTTAAGGACTGAAAAGAGAACTCTCTACGAGCAATCAGTGCGACGCCGCCTCCTGATTTGCCGGAAGGACGGTCGGTGCGCAGAGCGTAGTATGTGACGGGAAGGATAGCTAACAAAGAGGGGAGGGAGTGGTCAGCGAACCAAGTCTCAGTGAGAAATAGTAGGTCTGGTTTGTGCAGGTCTAATAACACAAAAAGTTCATGGCAGTGCTTGACTGCTGACCTGGTGTTGAGGTAATAAACGGAAAGGGTAGTGGGTACAGGGGGCGCAAGGTGGGCGGAAGGAGGATCAGAGGGAAGAGGGGGGGGAGGATGTAGGAGAGTAGGGTCTGCAATCCTATGATCACCCAGATTTTTGCTTTTTGCTTCACTGGTTTACGACTTTCCCTGGCTGTGGGCCTGCTAATCAGACCCACAGCCTAGCTGTTCACTCTATTCCAAATTGTACCCAGGTACTGAATTGGCACTGGGCCCTCTCTAAGTCCCTGTACCCAGGGCTGAGGTGCACCCAGAAGTCTCCCAGGGGCTGCAGCATGTATTATGCCACCCCTGGACTGACTAACCAAACAGACACAACTGGCTCCTTGACAGCTGGGGGCAAGGTGGTGTACTCACCCTTTGCTTTAGATATAGTATCCCTATATCTAAACCTAAATGGACACACAAATCTCCTATCAGTCACTCCTATGGCAGGCCTTAACAATCCTGAAGGCAGAGTGCTTGGAATCGTGTGAGATAGTGCTCTGGCATGAGCTGAGCCTGTCTGCGGCTTTCGGGTTTCATCACTTAGCCGTTTCCATGATATCGCATACCATATACTCTTAAGTGCATTATAATCCTCGCGGTTATATGCCAACTCTGGTATCGCTTTATCAAAACATGTCGAGTAAGGTGTCATACGAATTGGAATACTAACCCCTCGCCAATTCTGGCGACGGGGTTAGCATTCCACCCTTCTAGAGGGACACGACATGTATGTAACCTGTAACCCCGGTTAAAGTCAGACATAGCCTTAGCTCCACAAAATGGATGCTGCCACCGAGACACAAGTCTGCCCTCCTGCTGCTGGGAGTCCTCCCAGAGCAGGAGGCAAGGACAAAGGGTTTCCTGTCAGGGGCGGTGCCAGCACCGTCCCAGACAGGATTTTGTGTATCCTAGGTAGGCAGGGCTTTAGAGGAAGGTGACTGCAAGTGGCACCCTGGTGCTCACTGTGCATAGGCCGGCTGAAACCAGTTCCAGGGGCACTCCAGCCCCTGGCCTGGAGAAAGCCCGCCAAAGGAGAGGGGTGTAACCACCCCCCTCCTAGTCCCACCCATAGGGCAGGACTTAGTCGCGTGCCAGCCCCTTTTTGCAGGATAAAGGTAGGACCTGGCTGTTAGGACTCGATAGCATTGACATGCGAGGTTATGAAGCTCTGCTCTTTTTACCTGGCCCCTATTTCCCACCAACAGACTCTTCAGAGACGCTCCCTAACCAGTGAAAAGAGGCACGGCAGAACGTAGCCTTTGCTTGGCTTACTGTTCCGGTACCACGCCCCCACCTTTTCACTTCCTGATTCCTGGCGCGAGGTTTGGCGGCGTCTTGCTGAGTCTCCGTGTGCCTGTGGACCTTACTCAGCTCCTGCACCCTCATTCCTTGGTCCCTTCTATTTCCTGGATGGGTGTTCGTGAGTGAGAGTGTTCTTTGCCGAACTACGGCATTTCCTGTTATTATACGCGAGAGTTGCTCGCGACCTCCCTTGCTTTACTCACGCATTTAGCGGGCGTTCTTTTGCTCGTATCTTGTTTCTGGCTTCGCTTGTATGAATGTAATACATGGCGAGTTTCTTTGTTTGTTGAAACCCTTCCTGAGAGTGTGAGCACTCCGCCCTTGTTTTCCCTTGAGGGCCGGGTGTCCCACCTCGTGTGTGTGTGCACTGCTCCGCTGTTTCAGCCCTCAGCAGCCGGCCGGTGCTCCTCACATTCCCCATTTCTTTTTTGTGTTTTTTTACATTGGTCTGGTGTGTATGTCCCTCGAGAGGTCTATGCCCCACTACTCGTGGCTCCTCATATTGGCTACTATTCCTTGACTTCCTCGAGAGAGCCTGCCTAAACTACAATTGGGGTAAGCACACTTGTATGATCACGCATGTCAATGATTCCTGCTTAAAGGTTAGTGAAGGAATGATCTATGTGTACTGCATATTTTGTTTTCTAGCCTGGACATCCACCTACGACTATTCCTGCTGTACCCTGCCCAGCCCCCCCCTCGTATGAGGAGAGTGGTGGACACTCCTAGGGTAAATTCCCTCATACTTTTAGGGGACAGTAGACAAGAGTGTGTGTCTCATTTCACGTTCTTGCTTCTGTGCCTTGGAGGTGTGGGGATTCTTCTTCACTCCCGTGGAATATTGGTTACCAACCTGACACTGGCCCCCTTCCAAATCAGATCATCTTTGAATCCTGAAACTACTTTCTGCAAGAAGGAACTCAAGACTCTTCTCAAGATTTCTCCCTTGTGACTAAGGAGTAGTCACCCTGCAGCAGCAGGCACCAACCAAGCATCGCGGTTTGTTGCCAGTCTCTCCTTCGGATCAAGACTGCTCCAGCACAACGAGAACCGGCTTCCCTGGCACCTCTGACCTCAACCTACATCATAAGCCCAGCTGTGATCCGTGGGTGTGACGAGACCTCGAGGGACCGGCCATCTTCAGATCTGCACGACGCTTGTCCAGCACGACTCCAGAGTGACCCTCGACTGAGTGCTTTGGGGTAAGAGAAGCCCCGACCCTGAGCAGCTCCAGCACCGAAGTTCAGCCCCCCTGCATCCACGAGATCTGCGTGGGGCCCTTCTGCTCTTTGCTGCCAACCGCGTTGTCCAGGTCGCTTGCCCGTTGGCTAGTGGCCCCCTCACGACGCTCCACGACGACAACCACTGCTGGTCTGGTTGCTCCAGACTAGCCCTTGCTCCCCTCCAAAAGAGGAGCACCCTGGACCCTCCTGGTCCACTCAAGACGCCATTTTAGGTCCACCGCGTGGGCCTTGCATTTGCCAAGACTTGTTGCCCAATCCTGGGTCAAGCGACGTCGACAGCAAGAACCTTCGTGGGACAGCTCGCACCTCCATCCTGGTCGCCGACAACGCCTCCTGGTCCGAGAGACTGCAGAGCCCAGCAGCGCCCACTCACCTGGCTGAGGTGACTTCGTCCGGTGCCATCCTGGTGCCCACTCAAATCACTGGCTAGTGATTCAGAACTTGGTCCCCTCTGCTTACAGGTTTCTTCTTCCTTGATCCAGGCTTGGATCACTCCGAACTTTCTTCACTGGCCGCCTGCCAGCAACTCTTTCTTCAGGCTCCTGGATCTTCAACAACGGTTTCCGACGCAACTTCAACCCTATGCAGCCGCAGCCCCTGGGCTAGGTAACCTGAGTACTCCGGTGCTCCAGCATAGTCCAACACCCTAAGTGTTCGGATCCACTCTTGTTTTCGACCCACCTAGTCGGGTTCGCCCGAGAACAGTAACTTTGCAACTGCTAGCCTCCATAGACTTTTTCCCGCCTTACGCGTGAGAGTTCCCACTCTGCACACGACGTCCACAGGCCTCCTGCATCTAATCCCAGTGTTTAGAATTGTAGGCCTAGCGATTCCTGAGTCTAGAAAAGTATTACTTACCTGCTAGCAAGTTCGCATTCCACTTACTGTGTATATGGTTTTTCGTGCCCCTAGGGCATTTGTGTAAATTGTGCTACTTAAAGTATTTTCGTAAGAATTTTGTTGTGTGCTTAGCTCCCTGACTCATAAAGAGTTCAGGGTAGTCTTGTTATAAATAAATAACTGTTTATTTTCATAACAACTTGTGTGGTGTCCTTTCACTTGGTGTTCAAGGGGTAATGTGATGGTAAAACAGCTGGCTTAACACGCCCTCTAGAGTCTTAGCCTTAGACTGCTCGTATCCATGCTACTAGGATAGCTGGTCTATAAGGTTGACTTACAACCAATCATCAATAAGGGTTGTTTGGACTGATACAAAGTGTTCACTAGAATAGTGAACATTATATATCAGGCCAACTTCTCACATTGGTGAGCAGCGGTTGGGATTTGAGCTTGCTGTTGTTTTACCACACATATCCTAAGAATATCATTTGAAAGATCACATAAGTACTAAAGGTACATATAACTTAGCTTAGAATACTCTGAGTTCTACTGAACCAGCTGTTGTAGCTCCTAGGGCCTAGCACACCCTAAACTACAACTCTAGCAAGGGATCAGTAGGCAAACATATAGTGTAGGTAAGTGCACCACTTACACCTCACTAGAAAAGCATGTCTACCCAGGGAGAGTCTACTGAGACTCCCCTTGTGGCAGTTGACCCTCCACAGGTCACTTCAAGATATGCAGCTCTCAGTTTCCAGGAGATGAGACAGGTGTGTACCTCCAGGAAACTGAAACAGGGGTCTAACCCCACCATTCCCTTTCTGATAGGTCTCTTAGAGACATATGATGCGAGAAAGATTTCTCAGCTAGATGGGAATATGCCAGCCTTAGAGGGTACCACTGGGGATCCAGACCTCCACAACACTGTAAATGCAGTTGGGGAGGAGGATCCTGAGGACCTCTCTGGGGATGAGGTAGACAAAGGTCTTGAGGTAGTCAGAAGGCTAACTAGGGCCAACATAGACTTGCTTGGGCTAGGATCTGGGGGACCCCCAGTACTGACCCTGAGTAGGCCTAACCTTGGAGTTAGGAGAGATAGATCTCTTTCTAGGGACTCCAATAGATCTCTGCACTCTAATGCCTCTTCTCAGAGGAGAAGGAACTCTCCCCAGAGGAGATTGACTTCCCCTCAGAGAATAGAGCATGAAGCCAGAATGAGACAAGCTGCTCTGAGGATTGAAAGGGAAGAACTTGCCCTGGCCAAAGAAAAGCTTGCATTTGCTAGAGAGCAGCAGATGAGTGGGATAGTTCCCACTGGTGGCAGCAATCTCCCAAGAGATATAGAGAAGGGTTTAGATACTAAACACCTGACAAAAATAGTGCCCCCCTTTAAGCAAGGGGATGACATCCAGAAATGGATGGCTGCTTTGGAGAGGGCCTGCAATGTGCAGGGCATTCCCCAGAGTCAGTGGGCAGCTATACTGTGGCTCTACTTTGATGGCAAAGGTAGAGATAAGCTCCTCACTACAAGAGTGGAGGATGCTAACAATTACCAGGTCCTGAAGAATACACTGGTTGATGGGTTTGGTTTAACCACTGAGCAGTACAGGTTGCTGTTCAGAGACACCCAGAAAACTCAGTCTCAGGACTGGTCTGACTTTGTGGATAGTGCCACTAAGGCTTTGGAGGGCTGGTTGCTGGGTAGCAAGGTTACTGATTACACAGGATTGTATAATCTGATGATGAGAGAACAAATTTTAAATAACTGTCAGAACCAATTGTTGCACCAGCACCTTGTTGATTCAGATCTGACCTCTCCCCAAGAATTGGGAAAGAAGGCAGACAAATGGGTCAGAACAAGGATCAAGCAGAACCAGAACCAGAACCAGGGTGGTCAGAAGAAAGCAAACCAGAAGGGTAATACTAAGAGTGAACAAAATGACCAGAAGTTTTCAACAGGTCCCCAACAAACCAAAGAGGGTGGGGGTCAGGTTTCACAGCAGAAAAAGAAGACTCAAGAAGGCCAGTCAAAAAGGTGGTGCCAGTACTGTAAAAGTAAGTCTCACTGGTTTAGTGAGTGCACCAAAAGAGGAGGGCAAACCTCTACCACTACAGCCCCTAAGGCAACTGCACCCCCTAGTACAGTCAGTAGTGGTAGTGCACCTCCCAAGGGATTAGTTGGGTTAACCTTGGGAACTGAGGAGTCTGACAACTTAGTTGGCACACTCACTCAGGCTGTCCTTGTCTGTACAGGGGATATGGATATGTCCCCTGATGTAAGTCCCAATACTTTGGGCAAATACAGGCAGACACCTTTAATAAATGGCAAAATGGCTCAGGCCTATAGGGACACTTGTGCCAGTGTCACCATGGTGACACCTAACTTTGTGGACCCTGGACAGATCATGCCAGGTACAGATTTCCTGGTGACCAATGCCAGCAACGTCACTACCAGTCATAGTATGGCGATTGTTGCTTTCTCCTGGGGAGGGGTAAGTGGCCAAAAGAAAGTTGTGGTTAGTTCAGACCTCCCAGTGGATTGTTTGTTGGGCAATGATTTGGAGTCATCACTATGGTCAGAAGTGGAGCAGAGGACTCACATGGAAATGTTAGGCTTGCCAGCACATGTGCTTGCTGTGACTAGGTCACAGGCCAGAAGATGCCCCACTGAACAGGTGCTGGATCCTGGAAGAAAGGACCAGACACATTCCAAGAAGAAGAGCAGTAAGGGTAAGGCTTTGCCTTCCCCCTTGCCCCAGGTTGAGGATCAAGTCTCTGAGGAGGCTGATCTGAGAGAGCTGAGGGAAACTGAGCCTAAAGAGCTTGAACTTGATCAAGTTGAGTTTCTGGGCTCAGGGGGACCCTCCAGAGAAGACCTGGGGAAGGCACAGTTAGACTGCCCTTCCCTTGAACCCCTCAGACAGCAGGCTGCTGCTGAGGCTGCAGGGAATGCCACAGGTGCCCACAGGGTATACTGGGAAGATGGACTCCTGTACTCTGAGTCAAGAGACCCCAAGCCTGGTGCAACCAGGAGGCTGGTCATCCCCTTGTCTCTGAGAGGTTTCCTTCTCACCTTGGCCCATGAGATTCCCCTTGCAGGTCACTTAGGTCAGACAAAGACTTGGGACAGACTTGTCTCACACTTTCACTGGCCCCACATGAATGAGAATACCAAGGAGTTTTGTCGCTCCTGTGTCACTTGCCAAGCCAGTGGTAAGTCAGGTGGCACAACAAAGGCCCCCCTCATACCACTACCTGTGGTGGGGGTTCCCTTTGAAAGAGTGGGGATTGACATTGTTGGTCCAATGGAACCCCAGACAGCATCAGGGCACAAGTTTATACTGGTGGTGGTGGACCATGCCACCAGGTATCCTGAAGCGATTCCACTTAGGACCACTACAGCACCTGTAGTGGCAAGGGCCCTAGTTGGAGTGTTCTCCAGAGTGGGCTTCCCTAAGGAGGTTGTTTCTGACAGAGGTGCAAACTTCATGTCAGGATATCTGACTGCAATGTGGAAGGAATGTGGTGTTAACTACAAGTTCACCACACCCTATCATCCACAGTGCAATGGGCTTGTGGAGAGATTCAACAGGACCCTCAAAGGGATGATTCATGGACTACCTGAAAAGCTCAGGCGTAGATGGGATGTCCTGATACCCTGCCTCTTGTTTGCTTACAGAGAGGTCCCACAGAAGGGGGTTGGCTACAGCCCTTTTGAACTTCTGTATGGGCATCCTGTAAGAGGACCCCTGTGTTTGGTGAAGGAAGGATGGGAGAGACCTCTCAAAAAGCCTGCAACCAACATAGTGGACTATGTACTGGGTCTCCGCTCCAGGATGGCTGAATACATGGAGAAGGCATCTAAAAACCTAGAGGCCAGCCAAGAACTCCAAAAAGCTTGGCATGACCAGAAGGCTGTCCTGACTGTATACCAGCCTGGACAGAAGGTGTGGGTACTGGAGCCAGTGGCACCAGCAGCCCTCAAAGACAAATGGTCTGGGCCCCACACCATCATTGAGCAAAAGGGAGAGGTCACCTACCTGGTGGACCTTGGAACCCCCAGGAGCCCCCTCAGGGTGCTCCATGTGAACAGGCTCAAGGCATATGTCGACAGGAAGGACATGAGCTTGCTCATGGCCACAGATGAGGGACAGGAGGAAGAGAGTGACCCTCTCCCAGACCTGCTCACTCAGAATCCTGATGATGGATCAGTAGATGGTGTTGTCTTTTGTGGCAGCCTCTCTGAACATCAGCAACAGGATTGCAGGCAAGTTCTGCAATCCTTCAGACATATGTTCTCTCTGACACCCAGCCAAACTGATTGGTGTACCCATGAGGTTGACACTGGAGACAGTCTGCCTGTCAAGAGTAAAATCTACAGACAGCCTGATCATGTCAGAGACTGCATCAGAACAGAAGTCCAGAAAATGTTGGAGTTGGGAGTCATTGAGCCCTCAGATAGCCCTTGGGCTAGCCCAGTAGTTCTAGTGCCAAAGCCTCACACCCAGGGTGGTAAGAGAGAGATGAGGTTTTGCGTAGACTACAGAGGCCTCAATGCAGTCACTAAGACTGATGCCCACCCAATACCAAGGGCAGATGAACTTATAGATAGATTGGCTTCTGCCAACTACTTAAGCACATTTGACCTGACAGCTGGGTATTGGCAAATCAGGTTAGCTGAGGAAGCCAGGCCCAAGACAGCATTTTCTACCCCTGGTGGTCATTATCAGTTTGTGGTAATGCCCTTTGGGTTGAAGAATGCACCTGCCACCTTCCAAAGGCTGGTGAATCAAGTTCTCACTGGGATGGATGACTTCTGTGCAGCATATCTGGACGATATTGCTGTCTTTAGCTCCACCTGGGAGGATCACCTGGTCCACCTGAGGAAAGTGTTAGAGGCCCTGCAAAAGGCAGGCCTCACTATCAAGGCCACTAAGTGCCAGATAGGGCAGACACAGGTTGTATACCTGGGCCACCTTGTAGGTGGAGGCCAGGTTCAGCCATTGGAGAGTAAGATACAGGCCATCAAGGACTGGGCTCCTCCAATCACCCAGACTCAGGTTCGAGCTTTCTTGGGCCTGACTGGGTACTATAGGAAGTTTGTCAGAAATTATGGGTCCATAGTGACCCCCCTTAATGACCTGACAAGCAAGAAGATGCCAAAGAAAGTTCAGTGGACAGCAAGCTGTCAGAAAGCATTCGATGACCTAAAGCAGGCCATGTGCACAGCACCTATCCTAAAGAGTCCAGACTTCTCCAAACCATTCATTGTCCAAACAGATGCTTCTGAGTTGGGTGTGGGAGCTGTTCTATCTCAGCTGAATTTTGATGGCAACGACCAGCCAATTGCTTTCATTAGCAGAAGGCTGACCCCCAGAGAGAAAAATTGGTCAGCTATTGAGAGGGAGGCCTTTGCTGTGGTATGGGCCCTGAAGAAGTTGATTTCCTACTTGTTTGGAACTCACTTCACAGTTCAGACCGACCATAAGCCCCTCTTATGGCTAAGTCAGATGAAGGGTGAAAACCCCAAACTACTTAGGTGGTCCATTTCCCTACAGGGGATGGATTTTACAGTGGAGCACAGACCTGGTACTGATCATGGCAATGCCGATGGGCTCTCCAGGTATTTCCACTTAGAGCAAGAAGACTCACCTGGTCAAGGTTAGTTTATTGTCCCAAAGTTTGGGGGGGGTCATGTAGGAGAGTAGGGTCTGCAATCCTATGATCACCCAGATTTTTGCTTTTTGCTTCACTGGTTTACGACTTTCCCTGGCTGTGGGCCTGCTAATCAGACACACAGCCTAGCTGTTCTCTCTATTCCAAATTGTACCCAGGTACTGAATTGGCACTGGGCCCTCTCTAAGTCCCTGTACCCAGGGCTGAGGTGCACCCAGAAGTCTCCCATGGGCTGCAGCATGTATTATGCCACCCCTGGACTGACTAACCAAACAGACACAACTGGCTGCTTGACAGCTGGGGGCAAGGTGGTGTACTCACCCTTTGCTTTAGATATAGTATCCCTATATCTAAACCTAAATGGACACACAGATCTCCTATCAGTCACTCCTATGGCAGGCCTTAACAATCCTGAAGGCAGAGTGCTTGGAATCGTGTGAGATAGTGCTCTGGCATGAGCTGAGCCTGTCTGCGGCTTTCGGGATCCATCCCTTAGCCGTTTCCATGATATCGCATACCATATACTCTTAAGTGCATTATAATCCTCGCGGTTATATGCCAACTCTGGTATCGCTTTATCAAAACATGTCGAGTAAGGTGTCATACGAATTGGAATACTAACTCCTCGCCAATTCTGGCGACGGGGTTAGCATTCCACCCTTCTAGAGGGACACGACATGTATGTAACCTGTAACCCCGGTTAAAGTCAGACATAGCCTTAGCTCCACAAAATGGATGCTGCCACGAGACACAAGTCTGCCCTCCTGCTGCTGGGAGTCCTCCCAGAGCAGGAGGCAAGGACAAAGGGTTTCCTGTCAGGGGCGGTGCCAGCACCGTCCCAGACAGGATTTTGTGTATACTAGGTAGGCAGGGCTTTAGAGGAAGGTGACTGCAAGTGGCACCCCGGTGCTCACTGTGCATAGGCCGGCTGAAACCAGTTCCAGGGGCACTCCAGCCCCTGGCCTGGAGAAAGCCCGCCAAAGGAGAGGGGTGTAACCACCCCCCTCCTAGTCCCACCCATAGGGCAGGACTTAGTCGCGTGCCAGCCCCTTTTTGCAGGATAAAGGTAGGACCTGGCCCCCTTCCAAATCAGATCATCTTTGAATCCTGAAACTACTTTCTGCAAGAAGGAACTCAAGACTCTTCTCAAGATTTCTCCCTTGTGACTAAGGAGTAGTCACCCTGCATCAGCAGGCACCAAGCAAGCATCGCGGTTTGTTGCCAGTCTCTCCTTCGGATCAAGACTGCTCCAGCACGACGAGAACCGGCTTCCCTGGCACCTCTGACCTCAACCTAAATCATCAGCCCAGCTGTGATCCATGGGTGTGACGAGACCTCGAGGGACCGGCCATCTTCAGAACTGCACGACGCTTGTCCAGCACGACTCCCGAGTGACCCTCGACTGAGTGCTTTGGGGTAAGAGAAGCCCCGACCCTGAGCCGCTCCAGCACCGAAGTTCAGCCCCCCTGCATCCACGAGATCTGCGTGGGGCCCTTCTGCTCTTTGCTGCCAACCGCGTTGTCCAGGTCGCTTGCCCGTTGGCTAGTGGCCCCCTCACGACGCTCCACGACGACAACCACTGCTGGTCTGGTTGCTCCAGACTAGCCCTTGCTCCCCTCCAAAAGAGGAGCACCCTGGACCCTCCTGGTCCACTCAAGACGCCATTTTAGGTCCACCGCGTGGGCCTTGCATTTGCCAAGACTTGTTGCCCAATCCTGGGTCCAGCGACGTCGACAGCAAGAACCTTCGTGGGACAGCTCGCACCTCCATCCTGGTCGCCGACAACGCCTCCTGGTCCGAGAGACTGCAGAGCCCAGCAGCGCCCACTCACCTGGCTGAGGTGACTTCGTCCGGTGCCATCCTGGTGCCCACTCAAATCACTGGCTAGTGATTCAGAACTTGGTCCCCTCTGCTTACAGGTTTCTTCTTTCTTGATCCAGGCTTGGATCACTCCGAACTTTCTTCACTGGCCGCCTGCCAGCAACTCTTTCTTCAGGCTCCTGGATCTTCAACAACGGTTTCCGACGCAACTTCAACCCTATGCAGCCGCAGCCCCTGGGCTAGGTAACCTGAGTACTCCGGTGCTCCAGTATAGTCCAACACCCTAAGTGTTCGGATCCACTCTTGTTTTCGACCCACCTAGTCGGGTTCGCCCGAGAACAGTAACTTTGCAACTGCTAGCCTCCATAGACTTTTTCCCGCCTTACGCGTGAGAGTTCCCACTCTGCACACGACGTCCACAGGCCTCCTGCATCTAATCCCAGTGTTTAGAATTGTAGGCCTAGCGATTCCTGAGTCTAGAAAAGTATTACTTACCTGCTAGCAAGTTCGCATTCCACTTACTGTGTATATGGTTTTTCGTGCCCCTAGGGCATTTGTGTAAATTGTGCGACTTAAAGTATTTTCGTAAGAGTTTTGTTGTGTGCTTAGCTCCCTGACTCATAAAGAGTTCAGGGTAGTCTTGTTATAAATAAATAACTGTTTATTTTCATAACAACTTGTGTGGTGTCCTTTCACTTGGTGTTCAAGGGGTAATGTGATGGTAAAACAGCTGGCTTAACACGCCCTCTAGAGTCTTAGCCTAAGACTGCTCGTATCCATGCTACTAGGATAGCTGGTCTATAAGGTTGACTTACAACCAATCATCAATAAGGGTTGTTTGGACTGATACAAAGTGTTCACTAGAATAGTGAACATTATATATCAGGCCAACTTCTCACAGAGGACATGAGCGGGAAAGAGGGGAGAGGGCACGGAGCCGTCAAACCCAATTTACCAATATGCAAAGTCACAGAATCCTCTAAGGGCCATGGTCCCTGGAGATTGTGAAGCTGTGCCGGTGAATATTGAATAGTTTGGGCATGATGAGTCGCCCCTAGGCCCGGTCGGCCGCGGACGGGCGCAGACGGGCTTACCTTTGGCGCGCCTTTGGCGCGCAAACGTCGCGCCCGCTGCGCTCATCCGCTGCGCTTCCGGAAAATGCACATGTTTTATGGATAGATAGGGCGGCCGGGGGGCTTGGCCTCGGCAAAAGGGGGCATGGCCTCCGGGCACGCCACGATGGCGGCAGAGAAGTTTGTTTAGAGGGGCCGCGCCAACGCTAAATCGGCTGCGTGACCAGGAGTGAGGAGGCGAAGTAGGTAGGTAGTGACACAGGAATACAGTGACTCTCAAATGCAATGTTTAAAATACAAGTTAAAACAAATTGGCACTCCCGGCTTTTCGCCTCAGGAGCTCAGTGCTGTCAGGTCTTGGGCGCTTGCAATCAGCGTCTTAAATGAAGGGCGGCGGCCGGGGGGCGTGGCCTCAGCAAAAGGAGGCGTGGTCTCGGCAAAAGGGGGAGTGGCCTCCGGGCACACCGCGATGGCAGCAGAGAAGTTTGTTTAGAGGGGCCGCGCCAGCGCTAAATCGGCTGCGTGACCAGGAGTGAGGAGGCGAAGTAGGTAGGTAGTGACACAGGAATACAGTGACTCTCAAATGCAATATTTAAAATACAAGTTAAAACAAATTGGCACTCCCGGCTTTTCGCCTCAGGAGCTCAGTGCTGTCAGTGCATGGCATTGAAGCCAACTAATGCTACCTGTCTTATGGGTAGATACATCCATGCTTTAATGGATTCAGCTAAGCAGCTGACACCTAAGCTGTCCGAGGAGGATAGAAAGAATTTTGAGGAAGTGTTGCACGATACCCAGCCTGCTGCACGCCAAGTTATTCAAACTGGGTTAGATACGGCTGACTCGATCGCAAGAATCATGGGTTCTTCGGTGGCTACTAGGAGGAGTGCATGGCTGAAGTCCCCGGATGTTCAGGCCACTCTGTTAGACCTACCCTTTGATGGTTCAGGACTCTTCAGGAAGAAGGCTGACGCTGCCTTGGAAAGATTCAAAGACAGTAAGGCAACAGCAAAATCTCTTGGCTTACAAGCTCAACCTAGAGGCTCAGCCGATAATGGTTCACGCCGTATAGCTCACCCCTTGTAGCTTTTTAATGCCGCCTTGCAGACTTGCTGTTTAGTTCACACAATGCCGTGTGCATCACGCCTCACAGTGCTGTAGTCTCTCTTGTCGTTATTCATGCAATGACCATGGTCCTCCGGTCGTTCTAGTGGTGGTTCTCATCTTTAATAAGTTTAGCTACCAGCATGACTAGGTTTCCCAATAACAATTACCTGCACAATTTCACCCCAGTGTGGTTTCACTCTGGCCTCACTTCATGTCGCAGACGGCTAGTTGAAATTGATTTCATACGTACCGTTCTGACTCTCTCCATCTGGCTCACGCAGAATCTTTGAGCGACTATCGGTTTTGTCACTAACTGCATGCCTTCTCACTGGCAATCATATGAATCAACACCTTGTTGAACTGCTCGCCCCTCTGTATTAATTATCTCATTGGTTTTAGGTTATCTCCTTTTTTTCCCCCTTTTCTCCCTTTCTTTTCCCCTAGGCAATTGAGGCTTGTATCTATTAGGCATTAAATACATGTCCTGATGATGATCCCCATAATGTTCTAGTGGGATCGAAAACGCCGTCGACATTATTGCACACCTTATACGTTTATGAATCTTATGTCATTTGATATGTAAAGGTGTATATTTTATCTGTTCCACCATTGAAACTGTGATAACAACAGTAACGTAAGCTTTTGCCTAAAAAGCCCTTTGTGTTTCACGTCTACCTACGTCTCTTGAATGCTAAGTAAGGGCACAGGCCTGTGCCCCACTTTGTAAATTGCTGATGAAATTGTTGATATTACCAAGAAGTAAATATTAGACCTCTGTCCGGCTGGACATGCCACACCAATATAGAAACGACTGTGTCTATATTTATTAAAGTGTATTCTTTTTCTTGTAAGGGACCATTGTTGTTTACAAAGAACTTACTCCCAAGGTCCCTTGCTGACTTTATTGGGTGCCCTTGTTGTTTTTAAAAATACTTCTAAAAGCTGAGCCTCTAGGTTGAGCTTGTAAGCCAAGAGATTTTGCTGTTGCCTTACTGTCTTTTAATCTTTCCAAGGCAGCGTCAGCCTTCTTCCTGAAGAGTCCTGAACCATCAAAGGGTAGGTCTAACAGAGTGGCCTGAACATCCGGGGACTTCAACCATGTACTCCTAGTAGCCACCGAAGAACCCATGATTCTTGCGACCGAGTCCGCCGTATCTAAACCAGTTTGAATAACTTGGCGTGCAGCAGGCTGGGTATCGTGCAACACTTCCTAAAAATTCTTTCTATCCTCCTCGGACAGCTTAGGTGTCGGCTGCTTAGCTGAATCCATTAAAGCATGGATGTATCTACCCAGAAGACAGGTAGCATTAGTTGACTTCAATGCCATGCTTGCAGAGGACAAAACTTTCTTGGCAGATTGATCAAGTCTCTTTGATTCTCTGTCCGCAGGTACTTGAGGGAATGCACCCGAAGAACTTTAAGAACAAGCAACTTGAACTACTAAACTCTCTGGAGAAGGATGAGTTGATAAAAACTCTGGATCCCCAGGAGCCACCCTGTATCTTCTCGCAATAGTCCTGTAAACTGCAGGCTCAGAAAAAGGCTTGCGCCAGACCTCCAACACAGGTTCAATAATTGCCTCATTGAAAGGCAATAGAGGCTCAACAACTGAAGAGGGTGAATGGAGAACCAATATAGAAATGACTGTGTCTATATTTATTAAAGTGTATTATTTTTCTTGTAAGGAACCATTGTTGTTTACAAACAGGTTTTAGAAGATACAAAGGGTTTGGGAGGTCGTCCTTTCGATCATATGGCCAACCTCGTCAGCAGCAGCAGCAACAACAACAACAGAATACTCTATACAAGTCCTATAGAGAAAAAAACAGGACGTCAACCCTCCTCCTACTCTGCCTCCCCTCCTATTACCGCAGCAAAGCAGCCCTAGATTCCCCATTCCGGATCATGTTGGTCCTGTAGGGGGTCGGCTTACTCATTTTATGCAAGATTGGGAATCGGTCACAACAGACCTATGGGTTCTCAATCTTGTGGAGAATGGGTATGCCTTTCCCTTTCGAGAATTCCCTCCGAATTACCCTCCTTGCCAAGGTTCTTGTTTGGAAGAACATCTTCTTCCCCTGCAGGAGGAAGTTCTAACATTGTTAAAAAAAGGTGCGATAGAGGTGGTTCCGGAGCAGGAAAGGGGTCAGGGATGCTACTCCCAGTATTTCCTGATACCCAAGAAGGATGGCAGGTAACATCCAATCCTGGATCTCAGGGTCTTGAATCTTTTTCTGAAGCAAGAAAAGTTCAAGATGCTCACCCTAGCGCAGGTTCTTCAAGCGCTACAGCAAGAGGACTGGATGGTGTCGATCGACTTGCAAGACGCGTATTTCCATATCCTGATCCTGAAGTCGCACAGGAAGTATCTCCGTTTTACGGTAGAATCGCAACATTACCAGTTTGCGGTTCATCCGTTTAGTCTTACTACTGCACCTCGAGTCTTCACCAAGGTTATGGTGGTGGCAGCCCATCTCAGAAGATCGGGGATTCCAGTTTTTCCCTATCTGGACGACTGGCTGATCAAAGCAGAGTCGCCAGAGAAGGTGTGTCATCATCTGCAGGTGACAACGCAGCTGTTGTACAAATTGGGGTTTTCAAAAAAATGTACCCAAGTCTCACCTGGTGCCCTCACAGCGCAACCTGTTTATAGGGGCGGTACTGGACACTTCTGTCTGTCGAGCATTCCCTCCTCCTCAAAGGATTCTTGATATTCAGGAAATGATTCCCTTGTTTTACAATGGAGCGGTCGTTCCAGTCCTGAAGGTCCTTCGTCTGCCCGGTCTGTTTGCTTCCTGCATTCTGTTGGTCAACCATGCACGCTGGCACATGAGGGAGCTCCAGTGGTGCCTCCGCAGGCAGTGGTATCAGCACAACGGAGATCTCAGGGAGTCAATCAGGATCTCCAGAGAAGCTGCTGTGGATCTGTCTTGGTGGAGCGTGGAGGGCAATCTGTCTCAAGGAAAACCCTTCCATCTGCCTCCATCAGTTGCCACAGTGATAACGGATGCATCCACTCTAGGGTGTGGTGCTTATCTGGGGGATCTGGAGATCAAAGGTCTTTGGTCTCCAGCGGAAAGTTTGCTTCACATCAACCTTCTAGAATTGCGGGCAACACGTCTAGCGCTCAAGGCCTTCCTCCCTTCCCTTCGCGGGCAGTCGGTTCAAGTCCTGACGGACAACACTACCGCGATGTGGTATGTCAACAAGCAGGGAGGAGTGGGGTCGTGTTGTCTCTGCAGAGAGGCTCTGCGTCTCTGGTCCTGGGTTCAGGGCCATCAGATTTGTCTGATGGCAAATCATCTGGCCGGAGTTCTGAACGTATGTGCGGACAGTCTCAGTCGGCAGTTCCTGGCCGACCACGAGTGGAGGCTTCATCCAGAGTTAGTTCATCACGTCTTTCGGAAGTGGGAAACTCCTCAGGTGGACCTCTTTGCCACTCACGAGAATGCGCACTGCCCGTCATTCTGCAGCCTCCAGTTTCCGATGCAGGGGGCATTGGGGGACGCGTTTCAGTTGAGTTGGGACGCACGACTCCTTTACGCGTTTCCTCCCATACCCATGATTCCTCAGGTTCTGAGGAAGATTCACCAAGACCGGGCCCAAGTCATATTGATCGCCCCGGATTGGCCATTGAGGGTGTGGTACACAGATCTTCTCCACCTCTCCTCGTGCCCTCCGCTCCGTCTCCCTCTCAGGGCAGACCTCCTCTCGCAGT
This sequence comes from Lissotriton helveticus, assembly GCF_964261635.1. Classification (NCBI taxonomy): domain Eukaryota; kingdom Metazoa; phylum Chordata; class Amphibia; order Caudata; family Salamandridae; genus Lissotriton; species Lissotriton helveticus. The sequence continues at coordinate 638,643,430 of NC_136071.1, read as the reverse complement.
CACAGGGGCAGGTTCTACACCCCCACCTCCAGAGCTTACACCTTCATGCCTGAAGATTGAACGGGGCAACCTGAATTCTTTCTCTCTTCCGCCTGACGTGGTGGACGTTATTTTGTCCGCCAGACGTCCCTCCATCAAATCTATCTATTCTTATAGATGGTCCAAATTTATCCATTGGTGTGGGAGAAATCTATTGATCCTTTAAGGGCCCGTTTATCCAACATTCTTCAGTTTGCGCTACCTTTGGCCCAACAGGGTTTTGCTGTGGTTACTGTAAAAGGTTATTTATCGGCCTTGTCGGCATTTCTTTGCTTGCCGGACCAGCCATCTTTTTTTTTAAGTCGCCTGTTGTATTACGTTTCATTAAGGGTCTCACCAACAAATTCCCTCCTACACCATTTATTGTGCCTCAATGGGACTTAAATCTTGTCTTAACCTACTTGATGGGTTCACCTTTTGAACCTTTGCACAAGTGTCCCATGAGACTTCTGTCTTACAAGACTGTTTTTCTTGTTGCAATTACCTCGTCAAGGAGGGTAAGTGAGCTTCAAGCTCTGAGTTCAAAACCCCCATTCTTGACCTGGTCTCAGGACACCCCCGCGCCGCACGGCCACCAGCTGTAGCGTGTGCTTCCCGCCTGCCGCTGCCCTCAACCTTGCTGAGCCTGCCTGCTGACCCCACCCTCCGCCGTCGTCTTTTGCGTGGTCTCCTGTGTTAACTTGCTTCCTTTTTGTGCTAACTCCGTTTCCTTTTGCTTAATAGTGCTTTTTGGTCCCCATTCTCTGGTATTGTGTGGCCCCCTGTGCACACCCGCCCCGCTCCCCGCTTCCCGCCGCCGTGAGTGCGGCCACGCCCCCTTTTCCTTCTGTGCCCTCCCCGCTCCCGCCTCCCAGCTGCTCCTCCCTCCCTCCCACTTCGCCATAAATGGCGACCGCACGTACGCACAGCGGGTACGCCGATTGTGCGCCGAAGGCGCGCCAAAGGTAAGCCCGTCTGCGCCCGTCCGCGCCTGGACCGCGCCCAGCGCCCGGAACCCTGGCCCTCGCAGACACCAGCCCGCCCGCCGGACCTACGACGCCACCGACCTCAACGCACTCAACACCGGCCAGATCCCCGGATGCTACCGAGCCACTCCGAGACGCACCCACGGACCCTTCAGCTGCCACTCCTGCAAGTTCGCCTGCATCCGGACCTGCACCGCACCCGCACCTAGCAAGCCGAGAACCATCAGCAACCACCTGAAGTGCATCCTGCTCAACAACCGCTCCATCCACAGACACGCCGTGGAGCTCTGGTACCTCCTCAACACAACATCACCTGACGTCGCCTTCCTCACGGAAACCTGGATGAACGCCTCCTCAGCGCCCGACATCGCCATCGCCATCCCAGACGGTTACAAGATCACCCGGAGGGACCGCGGCAACCACACCGGAGGAGGCATCGCCATCGTCCACAGGAACACCATCCGCATCACGACCAACTCCGACGACACCCTCACAACCGCAGAACACCTGCACTTCCAGATCCACACCGACACCAAGACCACCCTCAGAGGCACCCTCATCTACAGACCCCCTGGGACCACGCACACAATTCAGCAAAGACATCGCCGACTTCATCAGCCCGCACGCCCTCCCCTCCGCTGATTACATCCTCCTCGGGGATCTCAACTTCCACCTGGAGAACAACAACGACCGCAACACCGCCAGCCTGCTGGACAACCTCGCCACCATCGGTCTCAAGCAGCTGGTGACCACCCCCACCCACAATGCCGGACACACACTTGACCCCGTCTTCTCCTCCAGCAAGGACATCACCTTCAGCCACGCCACCGGACTCCACTGGACGGACCTCAGCTGCGTCCACTTCAGCTACAGAAAGAACACGATCCACCACCACCAGCAACAGGTTGCACGCAGAAGCTGGAACAAGATCACAGCCGACCAGCTCGCCGCATCCCTGAGCCAGGACCCCCCCGCTAGCTCAGCTAACCCCAGCCAGGCCGCCACCAACCTCACGGAGTGGATCAGCAACTGTGCAGACGACCTCGCCCCACTGAGGACCCCTCCCAGCAGACCCGGCAGTAAGAAAGCGCCATGGTTCACCGACGAACTCAAGAGCTCCAAGAAGAACTGCCGAGCCCTCGAGAGAGCCTGGCGCAGAGACCCAACACCAGACAACATGACCACCCTCAAGCTCGCCACTCGAAAACACCACCAACTGATCCACACCACCAAGAAATCCGCATTCACGAACGACTGGACAACAACGCCCACAACAGCAAGGAACTCTTCAACATCGTCAAAGAGCTCTCCAACCCCAGCGCCGGAAACAACGACATCACCCCTTCACAAGACCTCTGCAACTCCCTCGCCTCCTACTTCTGATCCAGCGGCCTATAGAAAATATGTCATAAACTACGCTACCCAACTCCACAATTCCACTAATAACCACTAATCAAACACAAAGGCCCATTAATCAAACATGACATATTATGACCAACTGAATCATGTGGCCTAATTAACCTATTCACACATTATATACATTTATATACAACCGCGGTAAATGAATGACATTATTTCAATAAACCAAACTATTTATTAAGCCACTTTTGGCGATAAGATCTAGCTAATGGTAACCTAAACCCCTGAAATAACAAGACCAGCTTGTTTCCAAAAGTAAGATTTTTATTAGCTATTATTTTGATTTCGTAAATGTAATTTTTATTAAATGCATTTTTATTAGAATCTTTGCAGGTAAAGCATTATAAAATGTAAAATTTATTATTGCAAATGAAATTATTAATTTGACATTTTTCAAAACCTAAGTGCCTAACTAAGCTAAATAAATGGAAATAAAGTAAAGTCTTTGAGGGCTCTTACGTGCTCCAAGTGAAGTCCGTCAGCACGACACCCTCATCCAAAGGTCAGTAAGCAGCAGCGTAACCCTTCCACGGGGAATGGGTTTTTATACCTTTCTGCGCTAAGCTAATCTAAGTAAAAGTAAATCTTTTCTGCAAATGTCAGAGTCCCATTGGTCCACGAGTGACAAGTGACATGTCACCACATTTTTCAAAAACATACCGTCACTTTCTTAGAGTCCATTGTCTCTAATATTCGAGCTCCGAGGCTTCCTCAGGTTGCAACATTTTCTTGCAAAAATTGTCATCATGTCATTTTGCTTCCTCAGATGCAAAGTTATCAAATGTTCCTCCTGCTGGTTCCTGGCCTTGGCCTTGTCCGACTAGGAAATTGTCAGAGCCACGTAGCTTACAACAAACGTTGTTGCAATGACGGAAACTTTTTAGAATGGACTTCTCTTGCTCCGTGCAGAAATTAAAACTCTTCTCTTTTGTAAATTCGAGTAAATTAGGCCCAAAGCAGTCAATTTAACGTCACTAGTATATAAACAAACACAAGAAAATAATTAATGTAAGAAATATTATTTGTTCTGTTGCCACCCACAATTTCTAATGTTTAACCCATTAGTCTAAGTTACCTAGCTGAAGCAAACAAATAAAGCAGCATTTTATAACTACCAGTCTTCATTAAATCCAACGAAATTCTTTATGCACCTATAGAGAATAGAGTGACATCACATAGACAAGGGAAGCAAAATAAGCACATGCCACTTTTTAAAATCAGCCGCAATTAGTCATGACATGACAAAATGACAAAATTAATTTATTAGTTTTGCACGAACAAAAAGATGCAACAATAATGCACATTTATGAGCACACATGTTAATGTCCCACGTGTAATGACTTTAATCTAGGTTGAATTAATACAAACACAACACAAAACATTAATAGGGTTATTTTATATTATGGAAGTGTGACTTTGCGAGTTGAAATAAAATGTAATTCTATATCTCGCTCCATCAACTCCCTCATCTGGTGATTAACAAATCACCACACCACACCCAAAATGTAGATAATTTAAACTAATTGAAAATGGTTTGAATTCATTTGAGTTAGTATTTCCAAAAATTTGTGTCTGCAAAATCTTTGCAACTGTCATATTGAGCTCTGTGTAATTCTTGTAACTCAATTTCCTTTTCTTGTTCCTTTTTGATCTTATAAATTCTTTTCTTTTCCTTCATGTGTTTCTTTTTTTTGTGTAACAAGCAACCAATTTTTGTCAGAACTATCACAAATATTATCACAATCAAAGGTGTTAGAATCTTGCCAAGAACTGAACCACCAATTTCTTGAAACCAGGTTTTAATAGCTTGGAATCTTTTTGAAAGTCGTTCTGAAAAATCTTCCTCTTCTAATGGAACTATTTCTGAGTGCATCTCTGTGATGTTCTAAATATACATCTCAATATTCTTACTTTCGTCAGGTATGTAGGTGCAACAGTGTTGTACATGTAAAATGCCACAGACTCCTCCCTCTTTTGCTAGGAGTATATCTAAAGAAAGGCGATCTTGCATCACCATAGATCTAATTGCAATGACCTCAACATCCACTAGTTGGAAACCGTCTGCTGTGTCAGTTGACAATCTGTCAACAATTGTGGATAATTTTCTGATTCTTCCTGCATTCAGGGTTATACCTACTAAAGGTATCACTGCTTCAAAAATATCTCCCAAAATTTCTGTGAAACTTTCTCTTTTATACCTATTTACATGATTATTGATTTTGAACAGTCCTTCTGTATTTCTGTCAACATGAAATATCTTTGGGAAAACAATCCCAACAAAACAAGTCCCATACCAATGGTCTGGAAGGTTATAATAGGCCTTGTCACCACAAATAAAGTAAATCCCAGGAAAAATTGGATCTTTGCCACCTTTGAATCCCCAACCTCCCATGATCTGATAAGTGTCTTCACAATTACTAGCACCCACAAAATAATTATCAAAAAGTGTATTATCTCTTCTAATGCAAAGCTTACCACTAATTGGTTTATCTATGTGAATTGCAACATTATCAAAAGGTTTGCCATTAAGCTTCTCATCCTCTTTTTGCCAGAATTTGGATTTAGTCTGTTTGACTTTTTCATTCCTTTTATAAATTGCCCTTCTCTCCTCAACCAAATTCAGAAAATTATTTTCTTCAGTGCTTAATTTGCAAGTTAAATTGTTCTTGTAAGCATACTCATAGGTGAGTTCGTTAGAGACTAAGAAAAATTCCCTCATCTGTTTAGCTTTTTTATGTTTATTCAAAACACTCTCAATTTTCAAATTCGCAAAAATTTCATCGAAATTAGAATAATAGTATTCTAAGCGACCAGTCTGATAAAACAAGCTAGCTAACACACTGCAAGTTATACCATATGTAAGAGGAAGCATATTGTATGTCACTCCCTCAGAAACAGAAGCAGGTAACTTTACACAAATGTAGCAATCTTTGGCGTCCATTACTTTAACATATTCTCCTAAAAGCCTTGTGAATGTATTGCTTGAAAAATCACTGATAGATTTATCCTGATGAATTTCAGGTTTGTGATCAATAACTTTGTTAACTATATCTGTTGCACTATGTTTGTTTTGACTAACTGAAGCTTTGCTTGTCATGTTGGCTTTGTACAAATCCTTATTGATTTCAAAAGGAATAATAACAGCTAAAACTAACCAGAGCAGAATTAACATGAGCACACACACCAGAGTCATCTTACAGCATCTCTTGAAAATGGAACATTTTGAAGTACTCCGTTCCATAACGTAAGGCATCTTTTGTTAACCTTGTCTCAAAGAAGTAATAAAAAAGAAACAAAAATATATATATATTTTTTTAATCTAAATATACATCACACCCCCTTGTCCCTAATCAAACACACATGAAATCCGTACAGGACTCTCACCTGTTTATAGATATCATGCACCGTTAGTAAAATAAGCGACGTTATCTTACCCTTCACTCAAGCTCGAATATATACTATTACTCTTTTCGCAGTGAGTTTTATAACAGGCTCATTGTCCCTATACTCATGCTGCTCAAATTTCTTAGATAATCCTCACTATGCATACATTCACACCTAACCCTAACATGTGTTGCACGACCACAACACTTGTGATACACGACGATACCACTATTCAGAAACAGATCAAATGTACTGTGTGACTACCTTCTCATCATACTATTTGGACCGGTACAACTCACGTGTAACACGAGAACGAACTCAACATAGGTTAGACATTGATCCTATATCATTACCATATCATATCATATTGGTTACCATAGCAACCATCCTCTGCTACCAAGGTAATTGATACAGCGGCCTATAGAAAATATGTCATAAACTACGCTACCCAACTCCACAATTCCACTAATAACCACTAATCAAACACAAAGGCCCATTAATCAAACATGACATATTATGACCAACTGAATCATGTGGCCTAATTAACCTATTCACACATTATATATATTTATATACAACCGCGGTAAATGAATGACATTATTTCAATAAACCAAACTATTTATTAAGCCACTTTTGGCGATAAGATCTAGCTAATGGTAACCTAAACCCCTGAAATAACAAGACCAGCTTGTTTCCAAAAGTAAGATTTTTATTAGCTATTATTTTGATTTCGTAAATGTAATTTTTATTAAATGCATTTTTATTAGAATCTTGGCAGGTAAAGCATTATAAAATGTAAAATTTATTATTGCAAATGAAATTATTAATTTGACATTTTTCAAAACCTAAGTCCCTAACTAAGCTAAATAAATGGAAATAAAGTAAAGTCTTTGAGGGCTCTTACGTGCTCCAAGTGAAGTCCGTCAGCACGACACCCTCATCCAAAGGTCAGTAAGCAGCAGCGTAACCCTTCCACGGGGAATGGGTTTTTATACCTTTCTGCGCTAAGCTAATCTAAGTAAAAGTAAATCTTTTCTGCAAATGTCGGAGTCCCATTGGTCCACGAGTGACAAGTGACATGTCACCACATTTTTCAAAAACATCAGTTCCATCACTTTCTTAGAGTCCATTGTCTCTAATATTCGAGCTCCGAGGCTTCCTCAGGTTGCAACATTTTCTTGCAAAAATTGTCATCATGTCATTTTGCTTCCTCAGATGCAAAGTTATCAAATGTTCCTCCTGCCGGTTCCTGGCCTTGGCCTTGTCCGACTAGGAAATTGTCAGAGCCACGTAGCTTACAACAAACGTTGTTGCAATGACGGAAACTTTTTAGAATGGACTTCTCTTGCTCCGTGCAGAAATTAAAACTCTTCTCTTTTGTAAATTTGAGTAAATTAGGCCCAAAGCAGTCAATTTAACGTCACTAGTATATAAACAAACACAAGAAAATAATTAATGTAAGAAATATTATTTGTTCTGTTGCCACCCACAATTGCTAATGTTTAACCCATTAGTCTAAGTTACCTAGCTGAAGCAAACAAATAAAGCAGCATTTTATATCTACCAGTCTTCATTAAATCCAACGAAATTCTTTATTCACCTATAGAGAATAGAGTGACATCACATAGACAAGGGAAGCAAAATAAGCACATGTCACTTTTTAAAATCAGCCGCAATCAGTCATGACATGACAAAATGACAAAATGAATTTATTAGTTTTGCACGAACAAAAAGATGCAACAATAATGCACATTTATGAGCACACATGTTAATGTCCCACGTGTAATGACTTTAATCTAGGTTGAATTAATACAAACACAACACAAAACATTAATAGGGTTATTTTATATTATGGAAGTGTGACTTTGCGAGTTGAAATAACATTTAATTCTATATCTCGCTCCATCACTTCCACAACAAGATCGCGGACATACACAACAGCTTCAGCACACAGCCAACGCACCCCACGACAGCACCTGCACCCCCCACCACCACCCTCCATGCCTGGACCCCGATCAACACCGAGGAAACCCGACGCACGATGAACTCCATCCACTGCGGATCTCCAACCGACCCCTGCCCTCACCACGTCTTCAACAAAGCCGACTCCGTCATCACGCCACACCTGCGGGACATCATCAACACCTCCTTCGACACCGCTACCTTCCCGGAGAGCTGGAAGCATGCCGAACTCAGCGCTCTACTGAAGAAACCATCAGCGGACCCCACCGAACTCAAAAACTACCGCCCCATCTCACTCCTCCCGTTCCCGGCCAAAGTCATCGAGAAGACCGTCAACAAGCAGCTGACCGACTTCCTCGAGGCGAATGGTTCCCTCGACTGCTCACAGTCTGGCTTCCGGGCCAACCACAGCACCGAGACCGCCCTCATCGCAGCCACTGATGACATCCGAGCCCTGCTCGACAACGGAGAAACAGCGGCCCTCATCCTCCTGGACCTCTCCGCGGCATTCAACACTGTCTGCCACCGCACCCTAGTGCAGCGCCTCAGCAACGTCGGAATCCAAGAGAAGGCACTAGAATGGATCATCTCCTTCTTCGCCGGAAGGACTCAGAGAGTCCGCCTCCCCCCGTTCAGATCAGAAGCCACCGAAGTCATCTGCGGCGTCCCTCAAGGCCCCTCGCTCAGCCCCACCCTCTTCAATGTCTACATGAGCCCCCTTGCGGCCATCGCACGCCAACTCAACCTTAACATCATCTCTTACGCCGACGACACCCAGCTGATCCTCTCCCTCACCAACGACCCCGCCACCGCCAGAGCCAACCTACACGAAGGGATGAAAGACGTAGCCGAGTGGATGATGAACAGCCGCCTGAAACTGAACTCAGACAAGACGGAAGTCCTCATCCTGGGATCCTCGCCCTCCGCCTTGGACGACTCCTGGTGGCCCCCTGCCCTGGGCAGCGCACCCAAACCAACAGACCACGCACGCAACCTGGGCTTCATCCTGGACTCCTCCCTCTCCATGACCAGACAAGTCAACGCCGTCTCCTCGTCATGCTTCAACATCCTGCGCATGCTACGTAAGATCTTCCGGTGGATCCCCACCGAGACCAGGAAGACGGTCACCCAGGCCCTCGTCACCAGCCGACTGGACTACGGCAACGCCCTCTATGCCGGAACCACTGCCAAACTCCAGAAGAGACTCCAGCGGATCCAGAACGCCTCAGCAAGACTCATCCTGGACATCCCCCGTCACAGCCACATCTCCGGACACGTGAGAGACCTACACTGGCTCCCGGTCAACAAGAGAATCACGTTCCGACTCCTCACCCACGCACACAAAGCCCTACACGACCAAGGCCCAAGATACCTCAACAACCGCCTCAACTTCTGCACCCCCACACGCCAGCTTCGATCAGCCAACCACGCCCTCGCCGCCGTCCCGTGCATCCGAAGAGCCACCACAGGAGGAAGGTCCTTCTCCTACCTGGCCGCCAAGACGTGGAACTCCCTCCCGACCCACCTCCGCCTGACCCAAGATCACCTCGCCTTCAGGAAGCAGCTCAAGACCTGGCTGTTCGAGCAGTAGCGGACCCCCCCTCCCCAAGCGCCTTGAGACCCTCCGGGTGAGTAGCGCGCTATATAAATGCTTTGATTGATTGATTGACCATTCAAGCTGAAAGAATGGTACTCAGGACCAGGGTTGCTTTTCTGCCTAAGGTAGTAACTCCCTTCCATCTGGGGTAGTCTATTACCCTTCCTACCTTCTATCCTCCCCCTCACCCATCCAAAGAAGAGGAGCGGCTTCACCGTCTGGACCCCAGGAGGGCAGTGATCTTTTACCTCGATAGGACTAAAGAGTGTCATGTGGATGCCCAGCTCTTTGTGGGATCTGCTGGCTGCAGGAAAGGAAGAGCGGTGCACAAGCGCACACTTTCCAAATGGATTATCTTGTGCATCAAGATCTGCTATGCTCTGGCTGGTAAGGAACCTCCAGAGGTTATAAGTATAAGAGTTCACTCTACTAGAGCAAAGGCTTCTACATCTGCTTTGTCTAGAGGTGTTCCTGTAGAGGACATTTGTAGAGCGGCAACTTGGGCCGCCCTCCACACTACTGCTTAGATTCCGAAGTGAGGAGGGAGGGCCGTTTTGCGCGTTCTGTCCTTCAGGATTTCTTGGTATAGAGGAGTGGAGACCCTCCTCCTGGAGTTGGGACTGCTGTGGGACTCTGTTCACAAGGTGAGGAATCCACTGGCAGATGTATCCATCAGAAGAACAAGTTACTTACCTTCGGTAACGCTTTTTCTGGTGGATATAGTATCTGCCTGTGGATTCCTCATTGGCCCACCTGCCTCCCCGTTGTCCACTCTTCTATACCTGCAAGTGTTTATGATTGTATTTTTCAATGGTAATGTTTAACTGTTTTTACCTTTTGAATTGTCTTCACACTATGTATGTTGGTTTGAATACTGTGCATACTATATTTATTTATGTCGGTCCATCCGTGTGCCTCGGGGGCACGGAAAAAAGGGCAGAACTGACGCCATCTTGCCAACGAGGCGCTATTATGGACCCTGTGACGTCAGCGAGGTCACGAGTGGAGCCATGCCTCTGTGACGTCGTCCACGTCCTCGTCTACAGGCAGATACTGTATCCACCAGAAAAAGCGTTACCGTAGGTAAGTAACTTGTTCTTCAATGCCCATCTTCTTGAAGATGGTGGTGGGACTTCTCCAGTGAGGGTTAGGGATATGGCTCCCTCCCACAGAAGATGGGCATGAGAGAGGGTATATTCACCATGGCTAAAGGGCCAATTGGCCACTACCTGTCACTCCCTTGTAAACGCCCCTAAATTTAGTATTTAGGTGGCATCCCCAGTCCCTGAAACTTGATTCCACGGACACAGAAAGAAGATGAACAAAGAAACACTGTTGGACCAAGAACTGAAGACCTCATGGTGGACTTTGGGGGTAAACTCCTGCCTGCAGCCACAGAACTCGGCAATCCCCATCCTACAGCTCATCTTGTCGCTGTGTGGTCTCCACAAACCCCTGAGGGTCAACAGCACTTCACTAATTGCCAAATAACCCCCTCAATAGTGAGGTTCCATCTCCCTGCAGCCGCAGGCACCAAAAACAGCCAAGTCTTGTCCAGCGTTGTCCAGCTCCACAGCCCGACCGGCGTTCCCAAGTACCTTCAAAAAGTGCACCTGCTCTGGAGGATCAGATCAACCTCTGCACCAAGTCTTGAGGCCCCAGGACCCACTGGAGTTGAAAGGAATGAATACTCTGAGTGCCGGACTCCATGCTGCAAAAACCTACAAAGCCAACTCCAACTTTACAACGAGCCAGCACCTGACCAGGGACATTAGTACTTTGGAGACCCACCTCAGCAGTGGCTCAGCAGTTTCAGAATCTCCACTCCAAGGTGCCAGATCCTGACAGCGAGGTTCATCTTTGTGCACCTTTGCCCAGCTACCTGGCCGGGTGCATCTTCAAACCATCTGTGCTCCAGAGGTCTCAGAGCCGTAGCGACCTCTACTCTCCTTTGAGAGACCTCAGACTTGCCTGCATGACCCTCTTTGCTTTGCTTTTACAGGTGGCCCTCCTTCCTTCATAGTGGAACTACAAAGTCGCTTTGTTCCTTGCTCCCCGTGAAATCCGGGAAGCTCCCACGAACTTGGCCTTGGCACTTTGGACCTTGGCCCTGAACCATCTGATTTCTGAAAGGGTAGCCACACAATCAAACTAGCACACAATAATACACACAATAATACTACACTGCATTGCTTTTTCCAATTGTGTTTTTCCTCCCATAGGAAATGTATTGTGCGTATTATGCACAACTGTAGATATTGCTTTTACTGAGATATTCTCGTATTGCGAAAAGTATTTACCATGTACCCAAAGTTCTTGGTCTAAATATTTATATAAAAAGAAGTGTTGCATTCCTAATTCAGTATCAACTTCATTCATTGAGTATGCGTATCATTTATTGCCTTGGTGTGTATAACACATGCTTAGCACTACCCTCTGATAAGCCTAACTACTCGCTCACACTACCACAAAATAGAGCGTTAGTTGTAGGAGAGTGGGGTCTGCAATCCTATGGTCACCCCAGATTTTTGCTTTTTGCTTCACTGGTTTACGACTTTCTCTGGCTGTGGGCCTGCTAATCAGACCCACAGCCTAGCTGTTCTCTCTAAATTGACAACCATGTACTTTAGGTGCATTTACCAATTGGTACTGGGCCACCTTATCAGTCCCTGTACCCAGGGCATAGGTGTACCCAGGGCCTACCAGGGGCTGAAGCATGTATTATGCCACCCCTGGCTGGCCATCTAAAATAGACACAACTGGCTGCACGACAGCTGGGGCAAGGAGGTGTAATCACCCTTTTCTTTAGATATAGTTACCTATATCTAAACCTAAAATGGACCCATATATTCCTATCAGTCACTCCTGTGGAAGACCTTATCAATCCTGAAGGCAGAGTGCTTGGAATTATGTGAGATGGTGCTCTGGCATGAGATGAGCCCGTTTGAAGCTTGCGGAACCAAGTCCTAATAGCTGTTCCATGATAACGCTATACCATATACTCTTAGGTGCATTATAATCCTCGCGGTTAAATGCTAACTCTGGTATAACATTATCAAAACATGTCGAGTAAGGTGTCATACGATTTGGAATACTACCCCTTCGCCAATTCTGGCGACGGGGGTAGCATTCCACCCTTCTAGAGGGACACGACATGTCTGTAACTGAGAACCCCGGTTAAAGTTAACTCGAGCCTTGGCATCACAAAATGGATGCTGCCACCACAGACACAAGTCTGACATCCTGCTGCTGGGAGTCCTTCCAGCGAGGGAGGCTTGGACAAAGGGTTTCCTGCCTTGGGAGGTGCTAGCACCACCCCAGACAGGATTTTGTGTATTGGGTAGGATAGGCCTGAAAGGAATGAGACATGCCCGGAGCACACAAGGTGTCCTGTGCATACACCGGTTCAAACCAGTTGCTGGGGCATCCCTGCCCCAGCTCTGGCGGGAAACCGGACAAAGGATAGGGGGTGTAGCCACCCCCCTTCCTGGTCCCACCCAGGGGAGGGACCTAGTCAGTAGTTCAGCCCCCTTTAGCAGGATAAAGGTAGGAGCTGGTCCCATTCCAAGTTAGATTAATCCTGAACTACTCTACAAGAAGAAACTCTGGACTTCGACGTTCTGCTCCACAGAAGACTGAAGAAATCTCCCTTGTGGGCAAGGAGTGTCCACCCTGCACAAGCAGGCACCATCAAGCATCCAGCGGCTTCACTTTGTCGTCTTCCCTCGAGGATCCAGACTTCAGTGCCCGACGAGACCCGGATTCCCAGACCTCTCCGACCTCAACTCACATCTGCAGCAAAGCTGAGACCCGTGGGTGCGACGAGACACGTGGGACCGGCCATCTTGAAAGAAACTGCACTTTGCTTCCAGCACGACTCCCGAGGTAAACTCAACCAAGTGCTTTGGGGACTGAGAAGCCCCATCCCCGAGCAGTCCCTGCACCGAAGATCAGCCCTCCAGCATCCACGAGATCTGCGTGGGGCCCTTCTGCTGGTTTGCTGCTCGACGCGTTGTCTGGTCACTTGCCGGCTGGCTAGTGGCCTCCTAGACGACAAACCTTTGAATCTTTGTTGCTGGTCTGGTTGCTCCAGACTGGTCATTGCTCCCTTCCAAAAGAGGGGCACCCCGGACTCTCCTAGTCCGCACCAGACACTTTCTTCACTCACCGCGTGGGTTGCCTTTGCCAAGGCCTGTTGACGCCGATTCCGGATCCAACACCGCCGACAGCGCGAGCCTGCGTGGGACAGCTCGTGCCTCCATCCTGGTCATCGAAGACACCTTTCATCTGGTATTCAAGGGGTTATATTGTGGTAAAACAGCTGGCTTCACATGCCAAAAGAGTTTAGCCTAAGACTGCTTTGTCCATGCTACCATTAGGATAGCTGGTCTATAAGGTTGACTTACAACCAATCACCATAAGGGTTGTTTGGACTGATACAAGATGATCACTAGAACTAGTGAGCATCATATATCAGGCCAACTTCTCACATTAGTATTATCTACTTTTGCCTCTGTAAACCAATAAGGGTCTCTTCGACCTCGCTGCACAGTGTACCTCATTGTGATGCACTATATAGAGAAGTGGGTTTCCTACATTGGTGGATCAGAGTTGGGGTCTACGACATCGCATTTATTTAACCACTCTGACAAAGTGACCACGAAAGTGAAATTACAATTGCCTTTAGTTAAATTGTATTTTGCACATTTACTTTGTTTCTGAATTTTTAAAATGATTGTTAGGGGCCTGGTTAGGTCCCTTTTAGTACAGCTGTTTTAAAAATCCAGATCTAACTGTAGTTAGGAAACTAGTGTTGTTAGTTTTTTTTTACCTCTTCGAAAAGGTTCCCAACTCAGTAAATATAATGAGTCCTAGAAACAATATCTCAGAAGAGCTAGTACAGGTGGAGGAACTTGACCTCACACCTTACCGGTCTCTACTAACGAGACAGCTTAGAGGCTTGCGTAAAACGGAGAACAGCCATCACAACACGGGGATTACCCCGCACTGCCATTACAACGCGGGGATTACAACGACTTTCGCTGGAGGGCGCTGTTGGATAGGGAATAGTTTAATTTTCTATCCAACACCTTCCCTACTGTCAACGTAGGCTGGAGTTGGAATAGAAAATTAAACTATTCTACTATCCAGCGCCCTCCAGCGAAAGTCGTTTTAACGACTTTCGTTGTAATCCCCGCGTTGTAATGGCATGCGGGGTAAAAGCCCGCGTTGTAATGACATACAATCGTGTAAAACATATGGCCTCAAGCCTGGGTCAAACCCTACCAATCCTAGCTCCAGGAGCTTTTGGCAGAGTATGACAAAGAGCATCCAGAGGAGGACACTGATCTTGCAGAAAATCAGAATACAGACAATGGGAGTGATGATACAACGCCCCAAGACAGTGGAGCACTTTCAGATGAAGAGCTTGCTCTGAAAAGATTAGCCAGGTGGGCAGCTATAGAAGCGATTCTTTTGACTGTAAAATCCCCAAAGGGATTGTCCCAAAACTCTTTGAGGGTGATGATATCACCAAGTTGTTCATTACTTTTGAGAGGGTCTACCTTAGCAGACAGGTTTAACAGGAAGCTGTGGAGTGCTAACCTGTGGGAAATGTTCTCAGGAAAGTGTGGGGATAGACTCCTGACACTCAATGAGAAAGATGCTGAATCCTATGATCTCATGAAGGGTACTCTGATTGAGGCCTTTGGATTATCCACTGGGCAGTATAGAATCCGGTTCAAGGAGGCTCGAAAAACCCAGAACCAGACCTGGCTAGATTTTGTAGACTACTCAGTGAAATCACTAGGAGGTTGGTTGGCTGGTAACACTGTGCATGACTCAGAAGGGCTTTATAATTTGATAATGGAGGAGCATATTTTAAGTAATTGTGACCATGAGACGTTACTTCAATTTCTGGTAGACCTAGGTCCACTTTCTCCTCAATAGTTGGGGATGAAGGCAGATCACTGGGTCAAGACAAGGCTGACCAAAACTACCACTGGTGGGGGAGACCAAAAGAAAAGAAAAGGCCAAAAAACCCCAAGGGAAAAAGGATACCTCTTAAAAACAGTCTGCTCCAGGCCCTTAAAACCTGTTCAGGAGGGTGGGCCCAGAGACTCTTCACAGCCAAAGGGTGGGTACCAGGGAAAGAACATGGATCCCAAGAAGGATTGGTGCCACGACTGTAGAACCACAGGGCACCAAACTGGAGCCTCCAGTTGTAAAAAGAAGAAAAATGCCTCTAGTCCACCCGCAGTAAATGTCATTGCTAATCTCCAGATGGGATCTTAGAAGAGCACTGACCATGTCAGGGAGCTCACTGAGGCAACTCTAGTGGGGGATTTGAATGTGGTCACCTTAGCTGTCTGGCCCACTAATATGCAGCAATATAAACAGCATCAGGTTATTAATGGGGCTAGGGTGGAGGCATTGAGAGACACTTGTGCTAGTGTCACCATGGTGACTGAATAAATGGTGCCCTCTGAACAGTATCTACCTGGAAGGACCCGCCCAGTCACCAATGCTGACAATGAGACAAAAAAATCCATCACATTGGGGTGGTGTCCTTTGAATGGCGAGAGGTTGCTGTCCAAAAAGAGGTAGCAGTGTCTTCATCCATTCCAGTTTATTGTTTGCTCTGCAATGATTTGGAGTCCTCAACCTGGGCTGAGGCAGAACTGAGAATTCATGCAGAAATTATCAGAATCCCACACTGGGTGTGTGTGAAGCACAGAGCAGAGCCCAGAATGAAAAAGAGGTGCCGGAATCTGGAATAATGGCCCAGCCCTCCAAGAGAAAAGGTAGAAAGACTGGTGGACTAGCTTCCAATCAGACACCATACCCTTCTCCTCAGGAGGAAGAAGAGTCAGCCCCAGAGGAAACTGAGCCTCAGGAGCGGCAGCCTTATCAGGCTGAGCTTTTGGGCCCAGGGTACCCTCTAGGGAAGATCTGTACTAGGGGCAGAATTCCTGTCCCACTCTTGAAAACCTGCAACAGAAATGTGCTGCATAGGAAGGAGTTGATGTAAGTGGTTCCCACATGACCTATTGGGAGGAGGGAAGACTTTACACTGAGGCCAGAGACCCCAAACATGGGTCCACTAAGAGAGTGGTACTGCCTCAGGCATTTAGGGAAATCCTCCATACTTTGGCCCATTATATCCCCCTAGCTGGACACCTTGGCCAGACCAAAACTTGGAGTAGGCTAGTCTGCCACTTCTACTGGCCAGGGATGCACCAGAGGTGAAGGAGTTTTGAAACTTTCGCGCCACCTGTCAAGCCGGTGGCAAGACCGGTGGCCACCCAAAGGCCCTCTGAATTCCACTTCCAGTGGTTGAGGTTCCATTTGAGGGTAGGAATTGAAAATGTTGGTCCCTTGACCCTCCTACAGCCTCAGGAAACAGATACATTCTAGTGGTAGTGGATCATGCCAACAGGTATCTTGAGGCTATTCCCCTTAGGACTACCAGTGCCCCTGCAGTGGCTAGGACCCTCATTGATATCTTTACCAGGGTGGGCTTCCCTAAGGAGGTGGTGTCAGACAGAGGTGTAAACTTAATGTCTAGCTACCTGAAACACATGTGGATGGAGTAGCGAGTGACCTGCAGGTTCACTACCCCCTACCATACTCGGTGTAACAAACTTGTTGAAAGATTCAACAAGACCATGAAAGGTATGATTGGTGGACTCCCTGAAAAACTCAGAAGGAGATTGGATGTCCTACTTCTAGGCCTGCTTTTTCCGTACGGGGAAGTGCCACAAAAAAAGAGTGGGGTTCTCTCCCTTTGAACTTCTATTTGGTCATCCTTTTAGGGGACCATTAAACCTTGTGAAGGAAGGATGGGAGAAGCATCTTGTTGAGCTTAAACAAGATATAGTGGACTATGTGCTTGGCCTCTGCACCAGGATAGCTGAATACATGGAGAAAGCAAATACAAACCTTGAGGCCAGCCAGGAGTTCCAGAAGAAATGGTATGACCAAAATACTGCTATGGTTGAGTTCCAACCAGGGCAGAAGGTGTGGGTTTTAGAGCTGATGGTTCCTAGTGTTCTCCAAGATAAGTGTAGTGGACCCTACCCTATTCTAGAAAAAAGGGAGGGTCAGCTATCTGGTGGATCTTGGCTCTTGCAGGAACCCCAAGAGGGTCATCCATATAAACCACCTTAACCCCTACTATGACAGGGCAGATGTGACCATGCTCATGGTTACAGATGAGGGCCAGGAAGCAGATAGTGAACCTCTCCCTGACCTCCTGTCAAATTATCCAAAAGATGGGTCAGTGGAAGGAGTGGTCTTGTCAGACACCCTCACTGCCCACCAGCATACTGATTGCAGGGATGTCCTAAATCAGTTTGCTGAGGTCATTTGTTTGACCCCTGGTCAGACTAGCTGGTGTACCCATGATGTGGACACTGGTGAAAGCCTACTTGTAAATAATAAAATATACAAGCAGTCTGATCATGTGAAAGAGAGTATCAAAGCTGAAGTAAGCAAGAAGCTGAATTTGGAGTCATAGAGCTATCTAAGAGCCCCAGGGCCAGCCAAGTTGTTTTAGTGCCCCAGCCTCATACCCAGGGTGGCAAGAAAGAGATGAAGTTCTGTGTGGACCATAGGGGCCTCAATGCTGTGACCAAAACCAATGCACACCAAATTCCTTGGGCAGATGAATCGATTGACAGGTTGGGGGCAGCCAAGCTTCTGAGTACCTTCGATCTCACGTCAGGGTACTGGCAGATAAATCTGACCCTAGGAACAAAAGCAAAATCATTATTTTCAAACCTAGACAGGCATTATCAGTTTACTGTGATGCCCTTTCATATGAAAAAATGCACCTACCACTTTTCAAAGGTAGGTGAATAAAGTCCTTGCTGGATTGGAATCCATTAGCGCAGCTTATCTGGATGATATTGCTGTCTTTAGCTCCACCTGGCAGGATCACAAAATCTACCTTGGGAAAGTACGGGAGGCTCTGCAGAATGCAGGCCTCACTATCAAGGCAAGCCTTGATAAGGCAGGGAAGGTTATATACTTGGGCCACCTTGTTGGTGGAGGCCAAGTTCAACCCTTACAGCCCAAGATCCAGACCATTCTGGACTGGGCGGCTCCAACAACCTAGACTCAAGTCAGGGTCTTCCTCTGCTTGACTGGGTACTACAGGAGGTTTGTGGAGAATTATGTCACAATTGCGACACCTCTCACAAAACTGACATCCAAAAGAATGCCCAAAAAGGTGAACTGGACTGTGAGCTGGGAAAAGGCTTTTGACACTCTGAAGGAAGCAATGTGCTCTACACCTGTTCTGAAAGCTCCATATTATGCCAAGTAATTCATTGTGCAGACAGATGCTTCTGAACATGGGATAGGAGCGGCCCTATCCCAAATAAATGACCAAAGTCAAGATCAGCCTGTGACTTTCATCAGTAGATACTCCCCAGGGAACAGTGTAAGAGTGAAATTGAGAGGGAAGCCTTTGCTGTGATCTGATCACTGAAGAAGCTGAGGCCATGCCTGTTTGGCTCTCACTACCTTGTCCAAACCGTCAACAGGACTCTCATATGGTTAATGCAGATGAAAGGCAAAAATCCCAAACTGCTAAGGTGGGCCATATCCCTACAGGGAATGGACTTTGAAGGGGAACACAGACCGACTGCCCATACCAATTGTGAATGGGCAATGAAAAGTGAGGCAGAGATGACGTGTAAAAAGAAGGTTTATTTGTGGTCCCTTGATTCAGAGAAGTATCTATGCTCGGTCTTCCCTCCGATTTTCCTTCAGGGGAGGGGTGGTTCACGGGAGCTCGTTGTCATTCACCAATCAGAGTTCAAGGGGCATGGAACAAAACAAAAAGAAGGAGGTAGGTGTAAGACAAGTGCCCTGACTTATGGCCTGATTTTAAGGGAAGGGAGTGAGGGATGCAGACCAACACCCTGTTCCACCACCATGTGTCACTGATAGCACCAATGCGCACACGCAGTCTTTAGGTGCCCGAGACATTGGTTAGCCTTTTAACCCTCCCCTGCCTTGGCTATGTGTGTTGCTGCGGCTGGGGACCCTTTACCAAACCACCCACCGGATGCGCTTGCGTACCTCTGAAAGCCACGCTCCTCCAGGAGCATGGCTAGCTCATACATGGTATCGGATAGGGTCCTGCTCCAGGTTCTTGACTTCTTGGTGCTGCAGTCCTCCAGTTGGATACGATGTCTTCCGTCCTGCGTCAGCAAGGATCTCCCTGACGCTGTCTTTGGGGATGTAGCTCCTTTCGTCCTCAGTTTCCTTCCTTGGCTCCTCATTGCGCTGTCTCATCCGGCTTTGCTCTTCTCCGCTTGCATTCCCCGGGCTTCCTGTTATGAGGACCTCCCCCTTGCCATCGAGGGCTTCCATTGGTCCATGTGACAGAGTCACATGGGTCGATCCCAGCTCAGGGAAGTAAGAATAATCTTCAAGGGGCCGGCACAGTTCTCGGCAAACTGCCCCAGGAGAGACTGTAAAAAAAGTACAGGATACCTGTAAGGTGGCAAAGTATCCTCGTTCTCCTCTTCGTCCCGGTCCCGGACAGGCGCATTGTGACACACATCCCCCTCAGACAGTTCACAGTCAGGGAACTGAGCAACACAGGACAGGAAGTCCGCGTTTCCGTTGTCAACACCCCTCCGATGTCGGTCCTCAAAGGAAAATGGCTGGAGGAACAGGAACCACCGCAAGACGCAGGGATTGTTTCCTTTATTGCGGCTTAGCCACTGAAGGGGAGCATGGTCTGTTTATACCACGAATGAGGAACACTCCAGGTAATATCGCAGCTTATCTATAGCCCACTTGACTGCCAGGCATTCCATTTTCAATGATGGGATAGTTCGTTTCACGGGGATACAACTTCCTGCTGATAAGCACCACCGCTCAGAAAGTTGCAACAGTACAGCGCTAATGCCTGAGTCTGAGGCGTCTGTCTGAAGGATAAAGGATTTTGTGAAGTCAGGGGATATCGAGACAGGGCTAGTGGTTATGACTTGTTTTAGGTCCTGGAATGCTTGACGGGCTTGGGTGGAGGACAAGAAGAGGACTTTTGATCTTACATTTTTCTTTAGGAGGTCTGTCAGAGGTGAAGCTATCTTGGAGTAGCGAGGAACAAACCTACAATAGTACCCCAAGAGACCTAGGAAAGCCCCGATTTATTTTTTGATTGTGGGGAAGGGTGTGTTACTAATGGCTTTTACCTAATCTTGTTGTGGTTCGATAACCCTGTTCCCTAAGAGGTAACCCAAGTATCGGACCTTTTGGAATCCTACTCTGGATTTCTGGGAGTTCACATGGAGTCCTGCTTTTTTAAGGGCTGTAAGTACTTTCTGGCAGTGCTCTAGATGATGTCCCCAGTCAGGTCTATAGATCACAATATCGTCCAGGTAAGCGGAGGAGTAGCCACGGTGTTCCCGCAGAACCATGTTCATAAGTCTCTGAAATGTGGCTGGGGCCCCGTGTAAACCAAAGGGGAGGACAGTGAACTCATGTAGCCTGAGAGGGTAGAGAAAGCCATTTTTGCCAGGTGTTGTGGGGATAGGGGGACCTGCCAATACCCTTTGGTGAGATTGAGTGCGGTGATGTATTGGGCATTGCCGAATTGTTCTATTAGTTCGTCGACCCGCGGGAGGGGACAGGAATCAAATTTTGTGATAGCATTCACGGCCCTGAAATTGATACAGAATATCACGGAGCAGTCAGGTTTGGCTACGAGGACCACTGGGGAAGACCATTCACTCTTAGAGGGCCGAATTACTCCCATCGTGAGCATGTTTTTGACTTCCTCTTCTATAGCCTTCCGGCAGGCTGCTGGGAAGCGATAATGGCGTTGTCTCACCACCTTCCCGAGTAGAGAGGGGATGAAGTGTTCTACCAAAGCAGTCCGTCCAGGGATGTCTGTAAATATGGGCGAAAAAGGGGTCAACACTTCTTGTAGGGACCTCTTTTATGTTTCAGAAAGACCCTCATTCACATTCAGAAGAGGTAGAGTAGAAATGGTATCTTTTGGCTCGGGTTACCATGAGACGGTTTTTAGGGGGGCCCTAACCATTTTTTCAGGAGGTTGATGTCGAAGATTTGGGTTTTGTTCTTACCGAGGCGTAGGCGGTAAATAGTCAGCCCTATTTTGTCGACTACTTCATAAGGGCCTTTCCATTCTGCTCGTGTTTTGGGTAGGGAAGAAGGTAAAAGGACCAACACCCAATCATGTATCTGGAGGTGACGCCATTTTTTCCCCCTCGTCATAAAAGACCTGTTGGCGTCTCTCGGCCTTTTCGAGATTGGCATGGGCAAACTCACGCAGTTTATGTATGCATGACCTCAGTCCCTGGGTGTAGGCAAAAAGGGTTCTGTTCTCTTCGGTTTCTCCTGTTCCCAGGCCTCTTTGGTAATTTCCAGGAGGGTTCGGGCCTGTCTCCCATATAGGAGCTCAAATGGGACATTCCAAGCTACTCTGTTTTTGGCAACGAATGACGCACAGAGCCAACGGGAGGAGGGCATCCCAGTCTTTGCCCTCTGCCGTCATCATTTTCTTCAGGGTTAACTTAATAGTGGCACTGTACTGTTTGCACAAGCCATCCATCTGCGGATGATAGTGTTACAGGTGCGGGATAAATAGGTAACAAATGTATTTTAGTTTTCTTATCTTTTATTTTAAAGAATAACAAGTCTGAGCTTTTCTTTCCCTTAGGTATAGTTCCACAAGGTGAACGGCTCCTGGCTGCTCTTCTATGCTGTGATTCGGGGTGTTCTACTCGACGGCCTCTTTCGGGTGTCCGTCGATACAGGGACTTGTCCGGATCCGTCTTGTAGCTCAAGGCAAACAAAAAGGAGAATACACCGTATCAGTTTAAGGTTCACTGCGTCTACGATGCTTTAAAAGGGAAGGGAGTGAGGACCTAATAACACGTGCCACACATCTTAGTAACTACCGACGCCGTGAGAGGGAAGTGCTCAGGGAGGGGTAACACAGTGCTAAGGATGTGGGAGTGCTCAGGTTATCCAGCGGGCTTTCCCTTATAATGCACCCAGCCCCTGATCTTGTCTCGTACCTGTGCTAGCCATACACCTCCCTCGGGTGTATGGCTGGGCGAGTCGCGGGGTCGTTGGCCTCCTGGCGTCTCTCGACTCTCGTCTGCTTCTTGGCGTCGCTTCTCCGTCTGTCTCTCCTCCTCCGACCTCGTCTCCGCGTTGTTCTCTCCTCGGTTTCTGCTTCCGCCTTCTCCTCTCTCCCTCCGGGTGAATAAACACACTGTTGATTCGTCCTTCTCTGAATATGACGCCTCCGCGTCCTGACGTGACTCCTCCCACTCGCCACTCCAGTCAAAGTTAAAGGGCCACTGACCCGTCTCCTCATCTTGTTGCTCCAGTTCGTCGTCGACGTTCTGTGGGGAGTATAATTGATGAGCAATGGTATCAGCGTTCCGTTCATTCCTTCTTTGTATTTTCCCCTGGTTTAGGGACAGACCCGGCCCGTTACATACCTCCCCCTCAGGACACTCATGATCGGTGAGTGGATGACGGGACAAAAAGTCAGCGCCTACGTTCTCAGTGCCTTTTCTGTGATGTATGGAGAATACATAAGGTTGTAGCGACAGGAACCAGCGCAAAACTCTAGCATTATTGGCCTTGTTGCGAGCCATCCACAGTAGCGGAGCATGATCCGTAAAGAGGTCAAACTTCCTTCCCTCGAGATAATAGGCCAGTTTGTCAATAGCCCATTTAATTGCGAGGCACTCCTTCTCAATTGTAGCATATTTCAATTCACGTGGGAACAGCTTCCTGCTGACATAAAGTATCGGGTGGTCGTGCCCGTCCGAACCCATTTGGGAGAGCACAGCACCAATACCATAATCAGAAGCATCCGTATGCAATGAAAATGGCCGAGAAAAGTCTGGGGAAGATAGGACCGGAGTAGATGTGATGATGGACTTCAATACTCTAAAGGCTTCCAGCATTTTATCGGAAGGTCTCACCGGAGTGGACGATTTCCCAGCTTCCCTCAGTGCGTCTGTAAGGGGGGCGGCAATTTCCGCAAATTGAGGAATAAAGCGCCGGTAGTAGCCGACGAGCCCTAAAAAGGATCTGACTTCCTTTCGGGTTGATGGAAAAGGGGTGTCGGCAATTGCCCGGACCTTTTCAATCTGAGGTTCAATGAGTCCGTGGCCCAGAACGTAGCCAAGATATTTAACCTTTTGAAAGGCCATCTTACATTTTTTTGCGTTGACAGTGAGCCCCGCTTTCCGTAGTGCACTGAACACTGTGTGCAGATGGCCCATATGTGTATGCCAGTCCGGACTGAATATCACGATGTCGTCTAGATATGCCGACGTGAACTCAGACAAGCCATCCAGGACAGTGTTCATTAGACATTGGAACGTTGCGGGCGCCCCATGCAGACCGAAGGGGAGCACCGTGAATTCAAAATGTCCTTCATGTGTGGAAAAGGCAGTTTTCTTGGCATCATCCGGATGTAATGGAACTTGCCAATAACCCTTAGTCAAATCCAGGGTAGTGATGTATTTCGAGCTGCCCAGTTTTTCAATCAACTCGTCCACCCTGGGGATGGGGTATGCATCAAAGAGCGAGATTTCATTCAAAGCCCGAAAGTCCATACAAAATCTCCTGCTACCGTCAGGTTTGGGCACCATGACAATGGGGCTAGACCAGTCACTTTTAGAAGGACGAATGACCCCTAGACGAAGCATTTCCTCCACCTCATGTTTAATGGCCTCTCTCCTTGCTTCAGGGACTCTATATGGTCTAATTCTAACTTTCTTGCCCGGAGGGGTCACAATGCAGTGTTCAGCCAGGGACGTACGTCCCGGTTGACTGGAAAAGACACTCTCATACTGTTTCAGCGTACCCATTAGTTCACCCCGTTGTACATCTGTCAACTCCTCATTATGCGTAAGCAATTCCATAGTTGATTCACCGGGGCGGGAGGCATCCGCCAAGTTCACCTGAGATGGGGGAGGGCCTAGCCACTTTTTTAAAAGGTTGATATGGTACGACTGTCGTTTGTCACGGTTAATCTGTAACCTATAGCTAGTGCGACCAATCACTTCTACGACCCTATATGGACCCATCCACTCGACCTTAAATTTGTGGGAAGAGGAGGGCAGTAGAACTAAGGCCCAGTCATCGACCTGGAGCTGTCTCCATTTTTTTCCCTTGTCATATGCAACCCTTTGTCTGCGCTGACTATCTTCCAAATTGGTAAAGGCAAGATCCCGTAACTTTCCCAATTTAGATTTCAGATCCCTAGCATAGTCTAGAGTCGCAGCCGTTTCCTCTGTAGTTTCATTCACCCATGCATCTCTAGTCATCTCTAAAAGCGAGCGTGGTTGTCGTCCATAAAGCAACTCGAATGGCGACGTCCCCATACTGGACTGCTTTTGAGCTCTTATGGCGTAGAGTGCTAGGGGTAGCATTTTATCCCAATCCGCTCCGCTGACCACCATCATTTTTCGAAGCGTGGCCTTCAGGGTGCGGTTGTAACGTTCCACCAGTCCGTCCGTCTGGGGATGGTAAACAGAGGTACGGATCTGGTGGATGTCCAACATTTTGCAAATTTCCTTCATCAGTTGTGAAATGAAGGGAGTACCCTGGTCCGTTAAAATCTCTTTGGGAAAACCGACTCTACTAAACAGTTCGATCATCTTATCCCCAATTTGTTTGGAGTTCGCCACTGATAATGGAAAAGCTTCCGGAAATCGGGTCGCATAGTCGACTATGACCAAAATGTGTTGGAAGCCTTTTTTTGTCCTAGGTAAAGGGCCAATAAGGTCCATTCCAACACGTTCAAATGGCTTCCCAATTATCGGCAACGGTTGGAGTGGGACAGCCGGGGGTTTTGTCATATTGAACCGTTGGCAGATTTCGCACTTTTTACAATATGAATCGGTATCTTTATAAATACCTGGCCCAAAAAAATTTCTGAGTATAGTTTGGGTCGTCTTTTCGGCGCCAGTGTGACCGGCGATCAGATGGCTATGACCGAAAAACAGCACTTGCTCCCTAAATGAGACAGGTACCAGGAGTTGAGGTGAATCCCCCCTTTTTCCTATCCTATACAATAGCCCATCTTGAATAACAAACCCGGGATATGAAGTTGCCTCCTCGGGCCTCCTGTGTGCCTGTTCCCATGCATTGAAGAGAGTGGTGTCATTTATTTGAGCGAACTTAAAGCTTTTATCGAGAACCCAGGGGTCCCGTGCCAGAACCGCATGTATCGGTTCGCTATGTTGTCCGGAGGACCCAAATCCCTTCTCTCCGCGACCTGTGTCGTTTAGTTTCCCCACTTCCTGTATTATAGGTGATGCTATCCGTTCACATATAATTTGTGCCACTCTGTCCCCTTTTCGTACCAAAAATGTCTCCGTCCCAAAGTTGAAGAGGAGAATAATTACATTACCCCTGTAATCGCCATCAATCACGCCTGCCCCCACGTCTATGAAGTATTTAGCGGCTATACCAGAACGCGGAGCGATTCTGCCATAGCAGCCGGGCGGGACTGCGATTTGTAGGTCGGTCTTAACTAAGGCTTTTTCTTTGGCCGGTATTTCGTATTCATACGCACTGTACAAGTCATATCCGGCAGCCTTGTCCGAACCCTTGGTGGGTGATGTTGCGTTTGCTGATAACTTTACAAAGTTCAGACAGGTCAACCCTGGCTCTACCCCCTGTTCCTCGTTACTCTCCCGTGTAGGGATGGAGTCGTTTATCCCTTTCTTGGGAGTGTCTTCCAATTCTTTTCTAAACATGTTCAAGAAGCGGGGATTATCTGTCCCAATGATTATATCTTCAGGCAAGTTGGACATCACCCCCACCCTCACTGTCTGGGGAGTCCCCACTGTAGGTACTATATCAATGTTAGCTATAGGATATAACTTGATATCCCCGTGAACACATTTAATATTAACAGTGCCCCTAGGAATGTATTGCTTTGAGGTGACGTATTGTGATTGTATGACCGACTGTCGACAGCCGGAGTCTAACAATGCTAATAGTGAATTCCCATTAACTTTCACACTTACTCGGAAGGCACTGCCAAGCTCCGCTGAGTAGAGAACAGTTCTGGGGAGATACCCAACTTCCATAGGTTCCTCATCCATTCTTTTTTTTGGACATAAACGGGCGATATGGCCCCACTGACCACAATCGAAACATTGAGGGCCAAATGTTCCTGGGGTCTCTGACCGCCATGTACGGTTTCTTACTGGTTCTTTTCCCTTAGGGACATTTCTTTCCGGTCGTGTAAACATTTTTTTGTCTCTCTCCAGGTCAAACGGGACGTTTCTTGGCTGGGCTCTGGAAAAGGATGATGCCATCTCTACGGCTTGGGCGGTGGTTAGGCTATGGTGTTGTCTAAGCCATTTTTGGGTAGCATAGGGGAGAGCCTCCAGAAACTGCTCCAGATATATTCTGTCAAGTATTTCTTCTTTGCTACTAGTGGCAGGGGTGAGCCACTTATCCGCGGCCATTTTTAATCGTACGAACAAGGTTTTTGGATTTTCTCCCACCGTGCCTCTCTCCTTACGAAACCGCAGCCGGTAAGCCTCCGGATCTAGTCCTAGATGGTCTAGTATTATTCTTTTTATTTCTACATATGTAGTGTCTCCGTTGGGGTTGGCCACTTGATAGGCGGCTTGCGCCTCCCCCCCTAGTAGTGGGGCTAGGAAAAAAGGCCATTTCGTTACCGGCCACCCACATGCTCTAGCTGCCCTTTCAAAGTTTAATAAGAAGGCATCCGGGTCTTCTCCTGACCTATATTTTTGTAGTGACACGGCTGGGGCTCCATGGGCCACGGGTCTTTCGGCTGTTCCTCCCCTAACCACTGGGTCACTCCATGGCAGATCCGTTTTTTCCTCAATGGCTTTTTTAAGTGTTTCTCTATCTGCTTGGGCGGACACCAAATGTTGTTCTAGTACCCATTCGAGTCTTTCCTGCCCTTTTACGAGTTGTTGTACTACCGTTTCCATCTTTTCTTCAGAGATGGTATCTATGCCCGCATTCTCCACCACTGTTACAGGTGCGGGATAAATAGGTAACAAATGTATTTTAGTTTTCTTATCTTTTATTTTAAAGAATAACAAGTCTGAGCTTTTCTTTCCCTTAGGTATAGTTCCACAAGGTGAACGGCTCCTGGCTGCTCTTCTATGCTGTGATTCGGGGTGTTCTACTCGACGGCCTCTTTCGGGTGTCCGTCGATACAGGGACTTGTCCGGATCCGTCTTGTAGCTCAAGGCAAACAAAAAGGAGAATACACCGTATCAGTTTAAGGTTCACTGCGTCTACGATGCTTTAAAAGGGAAGGGAGTGAGGACCTAATAACACGTGCCACACATCTTAGTAACTACCGACGCCGTGAGAGGGAAGTGCTCAGGGAGGGGTAACACAGTGCTAAGGATGTGGGAGTGCTCAGGTTATCCAGCGGGCTTTCCCTTATAATGCACCCAGCCCCTGATCTTGTCTCGTACCTGTGCTAGCCATACACCTCCCTCGGGTGTATGGCTGGGCGAGTCGCGGGGTCGTTGGCCTCCTGGCGTCTCTCGACTCTCGTCTGCTTCTTGGCGTCGCTTCTCCGTCTGTCTCTCCTCCTCCGACCTCGTCTCCGCGTTGTTCTCTCCTCGGTTTCTGCTTCCGCCTTCTCCTCTCTCCCTCCGGGTGAATAAACACACTGTTGATTCGTCCTTCTCTGAATATGACGCCTCCGCGTCCTGACGTGACTCCTCCCACTCGCCACTCCAGTCAAAGTTAAAGGGCCACTGACCCGTCTCCTCATCTTGTTGCTCCAGTTCGTCGTCGACGTTCTGTGGGGAGTATAATTGATGAGCAATGGTATCAGCGTTCCGTTCATTCCTTCTTTGTATTTTCCCCTGGTTTAGGGACAGACCCGGCCCGTTACAGATAGACTGAGGTCTTTATCTTGGATATGCCCAATGACTTGCACACTTGGCCCATCAGATGGGAATCAAATGGGGTACTTCGGTCCGTGAGGATTTCTCTAGAAAATCCATTCCTACCCTCTCGAACAGCTTCCCAATAATCAGTAGGGGATGTAGGGGAACAGCCAGGGGTCTTCTTCTGATATACTTTGCACTTCTTGCAATACTTGGTGATGTGCGCATGTATGCCAGACCAATAGAAATGCTCGAGTAAGTTCTGGCTGTTTTTTTGTGCTCCTGTATGACCCCCCCTGAGGGATTAACAATTGTTTAGGGCCGGAGGGTTTCCCCTTTCTAAATAGGAGGTCTTGTTCTATCATAAAGGCAAGGTAAGTATCAGAGGGGGAGGAAGCCTGTTGCCATGTGAATTGGAGGGTGGGGTCGTTTTTCTGGGGGTGTCTGAAGTTCTGGTCACCTAGCCATGGGGCATGTGTGAGAAGGACAGGAGAGCTGCCCTGGACAGTCTTTATCTTTCCCCTGAGGAGTTGTAGGAATTCAGGGTTGTCGGTCCCCAAGATCAGTTTCTCTGGGAGTCTGGGTAGTACCCCATCTCTAACTGGTATGCTCTTCCCTTCAGGTATTTGTACCATCACCTGGGCTACAGGGTATGTCTTGATATCTCCATGAACACACCTTATGGATACTTGTTGATGCTCAAGGAGGTATTTTGGGTGAACCAGGTCGCTTTGGATAACATGTAGACCCCATCGACCACCAGACTTGCGTAAATACATGTACCCATTTCTTTAGTAAACAGGACATGTCTGGGAAGATAGCGGATGTCTATGGGCTCATCTGTGGTTTTCTTCTGTGGACAAAAGCGTGTTATGTGCCCCCAGGTACCACAGTCAAAGCATTGGGGTCACTTTGATATCATGGGTTCCAATTTAAGGAGTCAGACTTTTGGTGGATCCATATGGGGCTTGGTGTACTTTTTCTCTGGTTTCCCTTTACTGGGTTGTATGTTCCTCTCCACCTCCCAAGTAGGTGTTCTGGGTTGGGCTCAAGAGTAGGTGGTAGCCATCTCCACTGCTTGCTCTACAGTAAGGTTTGTATGGTGCCGAAGCCATCTCTGTGTGGGGAAAGGGAGGGCCTCCATGAACTGTTCCAGATAAATCAGGGACATTATCTCTTCTTTTGAGTTATCCTGAGGTTTCGGCCATTTGTCGGCTGCAGCTTTGAGTTGAAAAAGAAAGTTTTTGGATTGTCCCCTGGGGTTCCTTTTTCTTTTCGGAAGCAGACTGTGTAGGCCTCCGTGTCATACCCAAGTGGTCCAGAATGATCTCTTTCACCTCCCTACAGGATGTGTTTCCTGTGGGGTTGGCCACTTGGTACGCCGCCTGGACCTCATCGCTTAAGAGAGGGGCCAAAAAAAAAAGGATATTTCTGTTCAGGCCACCAGGAAACCTTTGCTGCTCTCTCAAAATTAAGGAGGAACGCATCAGGGTCATCTCCTGGTGTATACTTTTGCCGGGCAATAGTGGTAAAACCGAGTTGGGTTCCTTGTCTGACTGGTGTTTGCTTGGTGGTCCGTTCCTGATCTTCGGCCACCTTAAGGATACTTTCCAATTGCTGCACAATAGTATCTATGAAGAGTTCCCGGTCGGCTTGTGCCGAGGTAATTTGTCTTTCCACTGCCCATTCTACTTTCTCCTGGCCCCAAGTGAGCTGTTGGATTAAGGCACAGCTTTCCAAACTGTGTGGTGCAACACGTTACTGTGTCGCGCCCCATGCGTAGGTGTGTCGCGCGATCAGCATGCTGTTTAGATCACCCCAGCGGGCCTTCCAGCAACAGGCAGAGTGGCGCTGCAGGGGCTCTAATATGAATAACAACAAAGCCTTATTAGCACGTTAAATGATCTTTTAAAGAACTGTGAGGTGCTCGGGTGCAGCTGTGTGTGTGCCCGGGAGCCGTCTGAGCCAGGGCTGACACACTCGACGGAGGGGGGCTGGGGGGGAGGGATTCATTTGTGGATAGTCCATTTGGCAAAGGGACCTTCAATGGGTGAATACTGTGGGTTATTGGGTCCAGGGGGTTGGCCTGGGGTTTGGGGCAGTCCCGGGATCGCGGTGCATTGGAAAGAAAAGCTGCCAAGAAGCCCTATAGAAGCTTTCACATTTACATAATTCTGCATGCTGCGGCTTGTAAGCTTACGAAAACAAAAACATAAACAATTCAGTTCAATGGAGAATGCCCTTGTGAGCCATGGGCATGGAGGAGTGCGGGGGAGGGAGTGGGGAGGGGTGCTGCGCACCTGCGCACCACCAATACAGGAAAATATTAAAACGATTTAAGAATGAAAGCAACATTTTTTCCTCTTTGTCACAGACCCTTATGGAACCCACAGAATATGTTGGTCAGGGGGAGAGGGAAGAAGTGAGACAGAGAAGGAGGGAGTGAGACAGAGAGGGAGGAAGAAAGAGAGAGAGAGTGAGACAGAGGGAGACAGACAGGGAGGGAGACAGAACAGAGAGAGTGAGACAGACAGAGGGAGACGGAGGGAGAGAGAGTGAGACGGAGGGAGACAGTCAGAGGGAGAGGGAGGGAGACAGAGAGGGAGGGAGGGAGGGAGACAGAGGGAGGAAGACAGACAGGCAGGTAGACAGAGAGGGAGTGAGACAGAGCGGGAGGGAGACAGTCGGAGGGAGACGAAGGGAGGGAAAGGCCACCTCTGCCACTGATTCCCTCACTAGTACCCTTTAACAGTGCCCCTCAAGTCTCTATAACCTCTGTCTCTCAGATTTCTATGTCTGACAGTTGTCGAATAGTCCTACTTTTATGTCGATGGCTAGTGCAAACCGTAGTCCTACTTCTATGTGGCAAGAATAGGCTTGAGTGTTGTGTGGAAAAGCAAACCCAGCTGAAACCAGGATACTAGATCAAAAGTGTGGCCATGAAGAGTTTTACGAGACAAAATTCCTCCAAGAACATGCAACATTTTGGGATTCTAAACCACAGAGATTTAGTATACTGTGCATAAAATTGTAAATATGTGTGGAATGTAACGTGATTGTAAATATATCAAATGTAATATCACAAATGTGCAAATCTCCTGTTCATGCTGTGTTACCAACCATGTGGGTTTTCTTCAAATCCATACAAACATACGTACATTATCTGGGGGTGGATGTGTGTGGTGGGGGGGGGGGGGGTTGTGTGTGTGGGGTTGTGTGTGGGTGTGTGTGTGGGGGTGTGTGGGTGTATGTGTGTGGGTTGTGGGTGGTTCGGGCTAGCTCGCTCACGTTACCGTGTCCCTGAAAAAAAATCACAAAAAGGTGTGTCACCAACATGAAAAGTTTGGAAAGCTATGGATTAAGGTCTTCATATCTGGAGTCCTATGGAGCTATGCCTGCATTCTTCACCATGTGTGAAAGGGCAATGAATACTGAGGCAGGGATGACATGTAAAAAGAAGGTGTATTTGTGGTCCCTTGATTCAGAGAAGTAGCTATGCTCGGTCTTCCCTCCAACTTTCCTTCTGGGAAGGGGTGGTTCACAGGAGTTCGTCGTCATTCACCAATCCAAGTTCAAGGGGCATTTAAAAAAACAAAAAGAAGTAGGTAGGTGTAAGACAAGTGGCCTGACTTATGGCCTGAATTTAAGGGGAGTGTGGGATGAACACCAACACCCTATTCCACCACCATGTGTCGCTGACAGCACCAATGCGCTCACGCAGCCTTTATGTGCCAGAGACATTGGTTAGCCTTTCAACCCTCCCATGCCTTGGCTATGGTTGTTGCTGCGGCTGTGGACCCTTTCCCAAACCACCCCCGGATGCGCTTGTGTACCTCTGGGAGCCACACTCCTCCAGGAGCGTGGCTGGCTCGTACGTGGTACCAGATGGGGTCCGGCTCCCGGTTCTTGACTTCCTGGTGCCGCAGTCCTCCAGTTGGATACGACGTCCTCTGTTCTGCATCAGCAAGGATCTCCTTGTCAATGTCCGTGGGGATGGAGCTCCTTTCGTCCTTGGTTTCCTTCCTCGGCTCCTTGTCCCGCTGACTCATCCGGCTTCGCTCTCCTCCACTTGCATTCCCCGGGCTTCCTGTTATGAGGATCTCCCTTTTGTCAATGAGGGCGTCTATTTTATTTTATTTATTTATTTTTTAGATTTATAAAGCGCTCAAATACCTGTAGGTGCCTCGGCGCTATTGATCCATGTGATGGAGTCACGTGGGTCGATCCCGGCTCAGGGAAGTAAGGATGATTAAAGGGGCCAACACAGTCCTCCGCAAACTGCCCCAGGAGAGACTGTAAAAAAAGATACAGGAGACACGTAAGTGGGCAAAGTATCCTCGTTCTCCACTTCCTCCCGGTCCAAGACAGGCACATTGTGACACCAATGCAGATAGTCTTTCCAGGTTCTTCCACTCAGATGATGAAGACTCTCTAGGAGAAGGTTAGTTTCAACCACATTTGTTTGGGGAGGTGGGGTCATGTAGGAACACGCCTCTTTTGGACATGGTTACCCTTCACCTTTTGCCTGGAAAATGATGTAATTTCAACTGGAAGTGAACAGGGTGCCTGGCAACCAGGTCCCATGTGCCAGAAGCTCTTTCCCTAAACTGTACCTTTTGTTTCCAATTTGGCACAACTTCAGTACCCCTTGTAAGTCCCTTGTAAATTGTGCCCCTGGTACCAAGGGCATTGGCACTGAAGAGGTTCCCCAAGGGTAGCAGCACAAATTGTGCCACCCTAGTGTCCCTTCATCAAGGCGATTCACACTGCTATTGCAGACTACATGTCTTGGTGCAGACAAAACTGAAGAGTTGATATGACACACATACCTGTGTGCATTGCCTACAGACACAGCATGGGATATATGTAAGACACGCCTATAGCAGGCTGTATAGCCCTAAGGCAGGGTGCACTACATCTCCTGTCAGGACATATCTGCATAAGCAGATATGCCCCAGCACTATCCATTTTGATCCTTGGATATTGTAAGTGAAAAGTTGAGTCATAAGGAGTACATGGGCTGGACACTCGTCAGTACGAGTTCTCCAGTTCTATGATGGCTTTACTGTATTGTGGAATGTTTGGTACCAAACATCTCGTCTTAATAAACCTTCACTGACTCCAGTGTCATAGTTAAACAATAATGGGGCAACCCGGTGACCCTCCGAACCTGGGTATGGATAAGTAAACAAAAAGAATGGTTCTGTCGGGTTTACCAGCTATTTCTTACGAGTACCCTTAGTGTGGATATATTATTCTGTGGTCTTTAAACATTCGTATCTCAGCTGCCTAGACATAAGGAACACAAAGCAAATAATAACACCCGTGACACAAATTGCTGTCTACTGTCTTGTCTTACATAAATTAAGTCATTCATATATATTTACACATTTGTAAACAAGGCTGTCAATGCGAGGCGAGATTTGCAGGGGATAGGTGATCAAATGACATTTGTGCTCAGTGCTGGTGTTTAGTGCGCAGTATGTACAGAGTGGTTAAAATACTGTACATGGGGAAGAATAAGCCAGGATATTAGGGAAAAACAATGACTCTGCTGTATATGAATTATTCTTTTGCACGCAGAGCCTTGGTCAATCTGGACCATGCGAGGTCATCGACGTTTCAACCAGCACTGAGCACAAATGTTTAAAGACCACAGAATAATATATTGACACTAAGCGTACTCATAAGAAATAGCTGGAAAACCCGACAGAACCATTGTTTTTGTTTACTGACTCCAGTGTCAGGCTTATCATTAATTTCACACAGAGGACCCCTTAGTGTGGTCACTGACTGGTCTAAGTCAGCCTGTCACCATTGGACAAAGGTCTGACCTCATGGGGTGAGAGCCAGCGCGCTTAGAGGTCCAAAACAATGCCTGTCCTGGGTGGTGTCCACACCTCCCCCTGGTCAGGAAGAGCCATCTGAGGGGGAATCTTTGTCCGCCTTTGAAGTGTGATCCCCAGCCTCTCCTGATAGAAGGAGCAAGCCGCCCCTCCTGTTCTCACCCCTTTTGCCAGGAAGATATGTGGGGAAAATGAAGAAATAGTAGGAGGTATACCCCCCTCAGCCAACTCCAATCCCCCACAGGTGCTAGGACTTCTCTAATCAGGGATAGAGTTATGTCCCCCTCCCACAGGAGGTGGGCATAATGCAGGGTGCAGACACCCCAGGAAAGGGGGCCATTGGCCTCTACCTGTCACTCCCTTGTAAGCGCCCTTAATTTAGTATTTAGGTGTCATCCCTAGACCAGCTGTAAACCGAGAACTGCAGACTTTGTGGTGGCCTTTGGGCGCAAACTCTTGCCTGCCGTCACAGAAGTCGATAATCGCCATCCTCCAGCCCGTCTCATTGCTGTGTGGCCTCCACAAACCCCAGAGGGTAATGAGCACTCTGCAAATTGCCAAATAAATCCCTTGGGATAGATGTACTATCTCCCTGCAGCTAACAAGCACCAAAAAGAGCAAAGCCCGGACCACCGTCATCCAGCTTCCCAGCCCAACAAACATCTCCAAGTTCCAGCAAAAGGTACACCTGTTCGGGAGGGTCAGATCGGTCTCTGCACCAAGTCTTGAGACCCCAGGACCCACCTGAGTTGAGAGGCATGAATTCCCAGGGTACCAGACCCACTGCTGCAAAAACCTACAAAACTGAGTCCAGGCAGACTCTAAATTTACAGCGAATCAGCACCCGATGAGGAACATTAGGACTCCGGAGACCCACCTCAGCAGTGGCCCAGCAGCTCCAGAATTTTCGCTCCAAGGTGCCAGCCCCTGACAGCAAGGTTTATCTTCACTGCACTCCGCCCACCCGGCGGGGGCATCTTCAAACTAGCTGTGCTCCCGAGGCCCCAGACCCCTTGTGACCCCTACTCTTTGACAGCCCTCTAACTTGCCTGTAAGTCCCCCTTTACTTTGCTTTTACAGGTTGCCCCCTTCCTTGTTAGCATGCCAGCTTCAAAATCCCTTTGTTTCTTGCTCTGGGTGAAATATGGGAAGCTCCTGAGAGCTTGGCTTTTGGCACTTTGGACCTTGGCCGGGAACTTTCCAATTTCCAAAAGAGTGACCACACAATAACTGTACTGCATTGCATTTTCCAATTGCCTTTTTCTTCCCATAGGAAATGTATTGTGCATAATTGTGCACAGCTGTAGATATTGCATTTACTGCGAATTTTCCTACTGCAAAAAGTATTTACCTTGTACCCGAAGTTCTTGGTCTAAATATTTATATAAAATGAAGTGTTATTTTTCTAATTCTTCTCAAGGAAAGAGAGGGGCCCTTTTAGTACCAAAGAGGTAGGGCACCAATTGACCAAGGTCAAAAAATAAAATCTGCTTTGGCAAGATCAATCACTACACTCTCATACGCACATACCAAGTCAGTCAATATCACCAAAACATAAATTTAAGTTTAAATGAGTAAATATATATACTCTGTGTGAGCCAAGTTTCTTTTAGTAGTTTAATGTATATTCTTTTTTTTTTAAACAATGCATACAATTTCATTACTAAGAACAACAATTTGTTCCATATAGTTTAAAAAGAGCATAAATACAAACAGATTATAAAATAAATAACAGAGTATTCACAAATCAATAAGCCTTCATTAGACAAACAACACAGTGGGAGAACATATTTGACAATTGTATCATGTCATTAAGCACACACCAGTCTGTACCAGATCATTTGTTTTCAGTCAGAATATTACTTATGTTTGATTATATTCGACTAACAAATGTACCATAGATCTAGTGTATAAACTTTTGTGAAGCATCAACGTGTTTCGGTGGACTGGAATTTGACAACCGCCTTCTTCAGGAAAAGCGATATCTCCCAGCTACAGTTTGTTCACTTAGCAACAGGGCCAAAGGTCCTCATAGATGTGAAGTCGCACTTTCACTTTCATTGACGGAAAAAACATATAAACACTGTTTTTCAGGAATGGCACTCAGGATCTGGAACTCACTCCCTCCTGAAACCAGACTTATCTCCTCCTCTGCATTCTTTAAAAAAGAAGTAAAAGCTATCCTCATGACTAAATTCACCTGAACTTGTACTTTGGATCTATTTGAGACTCTACACCTATCCGCACTATTGTTTGTCTGATTGTCGATTTGTATCATTGGTTTTAGTCAATGATTATGCTCCCCCATGTACCTACCCTATTTTGCTTTTCATTTTTTACCTACAACTATTCTATGCTCAAAAGTTTGTTAATCACTCCCATGTTTCCTGTTTCCTTACCCCCTGTATTTGTAAAGCGCTCTGATATCTGCAAAGATCTTGTTCGCGCTATATAAAACTTTCAAAATAAATAAATAAATAAATTGTCTTGAACCTGCCTAGGCCATGAAAGAACGACAGAAACTGACACACAACTTCAGAGTGAATGTGGAGGTTGTAATAGAGGGTTATCAGTGTCATGTTAGCAGCTACGGCAAAACTGAGTAGGCATGCACTGGACGAGTTTCCTTGAAGAACATGGATTGTGGCTTGCACGGATACTGTCTTATGCCTAATTATCGCTACTAATAATCCTTGATTCTACAACGATTTAGAAGCAGCCCATGTGTATACTTTCATGTTTGATGGGTTGAGGTGTGGCACAGGAGAAAGGCTGTTGAACTTTTCGACCGGCATGGTAAATAACGCACCACTGTCAATGATAAAGGCAATAGGGCAAATGTTGACCTTGATTGTAATCTGGGGGCAATATCCAAATAACTTCTTTTGTTTTGTTTTCTGGTTTGCGTTTTTCTGTTGTTCTTCTTTGCAAACAGCCAAATCTACATGTGCCTGTCATTCCTTGATCAAGGCCATCATCGCACATCCATCTACTTCACTGGCACTTGACAATGACGTTAACGATCCTTTGTAGAATGAACTTGATGATGATCGACTTTGATTTCTACTTGTCATAACTGATGTTACTTTTTGGCTTTGTGGGCATGGCGAGAATGTTTCTGGAACCTTCTGGCATCCATTTACATCTGAAAGAAACAGGTTAGTGTTAGATTCCTTACCGTAGAATATCCCCAGGCGTCAGACTGGATCCGGAAAGTTTTGCGTAGCAGTACGCCTGCGTGTCGGTAGGCGTCGTCTGCGGCTCCGCGTCCATCGTCGTTGGCACCGGGATGACGTCGGAGTACTTAGACGCCGCATTCGCATGCTGACGTCAGTTCTTCTTTTTTCCGCGCCAGCAAGCGCCGATCCGGAAAAAGCAGTAATTCTTAGTCACTTTTTGACTAACTTTTTCGATCCCTTTGGATCCCTTTTCAAGTCGGTTGACTCTCGGTGCCATTAGGGATGCCCGGTTTCAAACCCTGTACCGATTGTCACCACCTGATGTCAGTTACCGACCCCCACCGCCGGTGCCTTTATTGCCTTGGGGCCGACCAAGACGACAAGTCGTGCCCGAATGCCGGGCTTTGACGCCGAAGGCTAGGCGGGAGCGGTCCCGTAAGCGCCTCGAGCTCCGGCAGTCGGCCCGCGCCGTTCACAGTCCAGGTCAAGGAGGAAGTCGAAGGACCGGTCACGGGGCCACAATCGTCAAAGCTCGGCGAGTCGACACCATTCATCGGGCTCCAAGTCCTCAGGTAAGAGGCACAAGAAGTCGAAGAGATGTCATTGCTCTTTCGACCCCGCCCCCGACACTCGCGCGATGCGGCCGGGGGTTCGGGCAGCTCCGCTGGAGCCGCAGGTGCCATCGCCAGCCCCACACCCACCGGTACCCGGGCTGAACGCGATGTCGGAGGAGATCGAGGCCTTCTTCATGGCCATGAGGTCCCTCTCTCCTCCGTCTGGGAGCCCAAGCAGGCCGGAGGCTTCGGCCCCGACGCCGTCGGGTGCTTCGGCCCCGGCGCCGTCGGCGACTTCGGTCCCGACGCCGCAGGGCCCCACTGGATCCGGGTCCGGATCCGGGTTGCCGCTGGTCGACCTTACGACCCCTCCACTGGCGCCGACTCCCAGGGTTCGCCCTCGACGCCATCCCCGGACGTCGTTGTCCCCAGTCCCCCCCTCGGTCCAGATCCAACGCCGCATTCGACGCAGGCAGAAGAGAAATTCTTCTATGATCCGGCACCATCCTTTGCACCTGACTATGAGGAGATGGGAGGCGAGGAGGATTGGGAGGGGTCTGAGGACCCTCTGGCACAGGAGTGCCAGTCGTATAAGGACTGGGCAGTTGAGCTAGGGGAGGCCAGTGGTCTGGACACTTCGCCCCAAAACTGGATCCGTCTCCCCTCCTACCGTGGCTACAGAGGAGGGGGCTGCTTTCAGCGTGGTGTTGACGAGGGCGGCCAAGGCCTTGGCTCTTGAGTTCCCCGTCATGGCTGTGAGGAATAACCTCCTCAGTGAGGTCCTTAAACCACAGGCAAGCTCTTCGGAGCCTCTACTGCCGTTTAATGAGGCCTTTACTGATGTTCTGTTGGGCACTTGGTCCAGGCCCTCTACAGGCCCCCCTGTAGATCGGAACGTGGCCAGACGCCACCGCCCAGCCCTGGGCGACCCTAGCTTCCTGTCCACCCACCCCACCCCCGAGAGCCTGGTCATCCAGGCCTCTAATTCCCAGACCGCATTCCCAACGGCTCCACCTGATTGGGAATCCAAAAGGTATGAGCAATTCGGTAAGAAGCTGATCTCCTCACTTAGTTTGGGGTTGCAGTCGGTCAACACCGTTTGCCTTTTGGGCCGTTATAGCCACTCTCTGTGGGACACGGTCACGGACGTGCTCCCGAGTTGCCCGGAGGAGGCCCGGGCAAAACTCGCTCAAGCTCTTGCAGAAGGGCGAGATGCAGCACGGTACTCTATTTGATGTGGGCTGGATACCACGGACTCGCTGGGCAGGGTGATTTCAACGACGGTGGCGGTTCGCCGCCACGCCTGGCTGAGGTCTGCCAACTTTTCAGGCTGATGTCCGGAACTCCCTCATGGACATGCCGTTTGATGGCCGTCGCCTCTTTGGCAACAAGGCAGACAGTGCGCTTGGGCGTTTCAAGGAATCCAGGGCTACGGTCAAGTCCTTGGGCCTGTCGGGCCAGCGCCAGCAAACTTCTGCCTTTCGCTCCTTTCGTGGCCAAGGAAGGGTCGCCCCTTCACCTCCTGCCAGCCACGGGCCGCAGACTAACATACAGCGCTGCGGCCGACGTGGTAACTGCCGTGGCGGTGCCAGGGGACAGCGGCGAGGCCAGTCCACATCCACCTCCGCAGCATCAGCCTCAAAGCCTTCCTAGTCCGAGCTTTCAGGCCCATTTGACGCCAGTGGGGGCAGGGTTCGCCATCAAATTCTCCACTGGCGCACCATCACATCGGACAGGTGGGTGCTGCAAATCGTCCGAAGGGGCTACTCCCTCCCCTTCGAGGCGACCCCTCTAGCCATGCCACCGCAGTACCACCTCGTGTCGGGGGATCACTTCTGCAAGAGGAAGTTACGGCCCTCTTGGCCAAGGGGGCCATCGAGCGCGTTCCTGGGCCAGAAGTAGAGTGTGGTTGTTACTCCCACTACTTTCTGGTTCCCAAGAAGGGCAAAGGGTGCCTGCTCCCTATCTTGGACCTGCGGAACGTCAACGGCTTCTTCCGGAAGGAGAAGTTCAAGATCCTGACTTTGGCTCAGGTCTTAGCTGCCCTAGACCCTGGAGACTGGATGGTAGTGTTGGACTTGCAGGACGCATATTTTTAAGTCCCCGTCCTGCCGGCCCACCAGCGTTACCTGCGGTTCACGGTAGGCCACGAGCACTTTCAGTTTACCGTGCTCCCCTTCTGCCTTACCAGCACCACTCAGGTGTTCACGAAAGTGATGGCGGTGGTCGCAGCTCATCTGCGCAGATTAGGGGTGTCAGTCTTCCCCTATGTCGACGACTGGTTGTTGAAGGCGGGCTCGCCCCAGACAGTCGTCAGCCACCTCCAGACTATGGCCGACCACCTGCACCTGCTGGGGTTCTCCATCAATGTGCCGAAGTCACACCTGTGTCCTTCTCAGAAGCTCCTCTTCATCGGAGCGGTTCTGGATTCGGCGCTGTTTCGGGTTTATCCTCCCAAACAGCAGGTTCGGGATATTCAGGCTCTGATTCCGATCTTTCAGCCTTTATCCAGAGTCTCGGTCAGGTTGACGCTGCTGCTTCTGGGGCTGATGGCCTCCTGCATCCTTCTGGTGCATCACGCCAGGTGGCGGATGCGGGCTCTGCAGTGGGCCCTATAGTTTCAGTGGGCCCAGCATCAGGGCAACCTGTCTGACCACGTCCTGATTTCGGAGGGCACTGTGAGACAGTTGCAGTGGTGGCTCACGGACCGCGACTGGGTCAGCGGCAGATCCCTCTCCCTACCCCAACCAGAGCACGTAGTTGTGACCGATGCGTCCATCCTGGGTTGGGGGGGCCACATGGGAGAAGCGGAGATCAGAGGCCTCTGGTCTCCGGCGGAGTCCCGGCTCCATATCAACCTTCTGGAGCTGCGGGCGATCCGGCTTGCACTGAAAGCCTTCCTTCCCTCTGTCCTGGGAAGTGTAGTGCAGGTGTTCACGGACAACACCACCGCCATGTGGTACTGCAACAAACAGTGCAGGGTGGGGTGGAGTCGTGGATCCTTTGTCAGGAGGCTCTGCGCCTCTGGCAATGGCTGGAACACCAGGGCATCTCCCTGGTGGTTCAACACCTGGCTGGTTCCCTGAACGCCAGGGCGGACAAACTCAGCCATTGGTGCATGATGGATCACAAATGGCGTATGAACTCGAACGTGGTGCAAGGTCTCATTCAGCAGTGGGGAGAGCCTTGGTTAGATCTATTCGCAACCGAAGAGAACGCGCAATGTCCTCAGTTCTGCGCGATGGAATTTCTAAGGCGGCACTCGCTCAGAGCCGCTTTTCGTCACGAGTGGAGCTGTGGTCTGTTGTACGCCTTTCCGCCTATACCACTTGTGCCCAGAGTGCTGAAGAAGATCAGGAGCGACTGGGCCCAAGTCATCCTTGTGACTCTGGACTGGGCACAAAGATTCTGGTATCCCGAGCTACTCAGCATGTCAGTCGATCCCCCGATTCGTCTGCCTCTTCAGGTGGACCTTCTGTTGCAGCAGCAGGGGACGGTACTCAACCTGAACCTGTCCAGTCTCCACCTCCATGCGTGGAGATTGAACAGCGACAGTTGAGTTGCCATTTGACTTGCCTCCTGAAGTCTGTGATGTCATTCTGACAGCCAGGCGTCCCTCCACTAAATCGGTATACGCCTGCAGGTGGAACAAATTTGTGGACAGCAAAGGCTGTGGATCCCATTTCTGCCCCCTTTCAGAGGTTCTGCTCTTCCTTCTTTCTCTTGCCCAGCAGGGCTCTGCTCTGGGCCCTGTCAAAGGCTACCTCTCTGCCATTTCAGCCTTCTTAAGGCTCCCTGATCAGCCTTCTCTTTTCAAGTCCCCTGTTGTAAATAGATTCTTGAAGGGCATAATGCACATGTTTCCTCCTGTTCCTTTTGTGATGCCTCAGTGGGACTTGAACCTTGTTCTAACCTATCTGATGTGCACTCCCTTCGAGCCACTTCACAATTGCCCTCTTCGTCTTCTGACTCTTAAGACTGCATTCCTGATTGCCATCACCTCTGCCAGGAGAGTGAGTGAGTTTCAGGCTCTACCTTCTAAGCCTCCTTTTTTTTCTGTCCATCCGGACAAAGTTGTTTTAAGAACTCGTCCTTCTTTCCTGCCCAAAGTGGTTACAGCCTTTCACATCGGGCAGTCCATCACCTTGCCCACCTTCTTTCCGCCTCCGCATCCCTCGAAAGAGGAAGAGAGGCTCCACCGTCTGGACCCAAAACGTGCGCTCTCATTCTATTTGGACCGCGCACGCCAGTTCCGGGTGGACGACCAGCTCTTTGGTGGTTACATGGGCGCTAAGAAGGGACGGGCGGTGCACAAACTAACCATTTCTCGATGGGTCGTTTTGTGAATAAAGGCTTGTTATTCACTGGCTAAAAAAGAAGCCTCCTGTGGGGCTGCGTGCCTATTCCACTCGGGCCACAGCGGTGACTACTGCCCTGGGTCGGGGAGTCCCCTTGCAGGACATCTGTCAGGCAGCTACGTGGGCCTTGCTGCACATGTTCGCTAGACACTACTGCCTGGACAGCCAAGTCAGGAGAGATGGCTTTTTCGTCCGTTCCTTTCTCCAGGGCTTTCTGGTGTGATAATTGGTTCGCACACCCACCACCGGGGTTGGTATTGCTGGGGTATCTATTCTAAGGTAAGGAATCTAACACTAACCTGTTTCTTTCAGATGCACAAGTTACTTACCTTCGGTAACGATATATCTGTAAGAAACAGTAGTTTGTGTTAGATTCCTTACCGCCCCACCCATTCTCCCCATTCTGCGAACCGATTTCTAGGGTTAAGGTTCTTCCCTTTGAGGGCCCTAGTTTCATGGCTCCAGTGTCGGTTTTTATCATGGCTGTGCGTTTCTGGTGCGGAAAAGCAGTGTATAAGAACTGACGTCCGTACGCGAGGGCTGCGTCTGAGTACTCCGACGACGTCATCCCGGCGCCAACAACGCCGACGACGGATGTGGAGACACAGACAACGCCTACCGACGCGCAGGGGTACTGCTTCGCAAAACTTTCCGGATCCAGTCTGACGCCTGGGAATATTCTAAGGTAAGGAATCTAACACTAACTACTGTTTTTTACAGATATATCATTACCGAAGGTAAGTAAATTGTGCATTTCTCGCTGTGACACAGTTTCTCTTTCACTTTGTAAAGTGTTATGAAGTGGTTTTCTGTCCCACAACTTTGCACGTTTGTTCTATGGCTGGACATTTGCCTTCATGGTGAAATGAAACCCCACATCGGAAACACAGCTTTTTCTTCTTTGCAGGTGTCGACTTGCATGCAACTACCTTGTACTTGTGCTTGCTTTTCATGACCAACCCCATTTTATTTTTTGCTATACCAGATTCCATATTAGCGGGTTGTCGATCTGCTCTTGGATCATACCATGCTTTCTTGTTTTGTTCTGTGTTGTGTAAATATCACTTGTGCCATCTCAATTGATGAAAACTGTACACCATTGTCTGAAACCAACTTTTCAAGAAAACCTTCCCTGAAGTACCACGCTTGTTGTCACATTCTCAACCAACTCTACCTTGAGCCATT
This sequence comes from Lissotriton helveticus, assembly GCF_964261635.1. Taxonomy (NCBI): domain Eukaryota; kingdom Metazoa; phylum Chordata; class Amphibia; order Caudata; family Salamandridae; genus Lissotriton; species Lissotriton helveticus. The sequence continues at coordinate 638,600,025 of NC_136071.1, read as the reverse complement.
TTGAGTGGTAATCTATCAATACAATTGCAAACAGCTAATTACATAGCAGATTTATAAAGGGACTAACTATATTCAAACCCACCTTTTGGCAAACAAACCCTGGTCATTGTGTGATGTGCATGGGGCACATGGGTTTTACAATTCTTGTCAGCAGCCATACACACGTCACAGTGTCAGACCATGCAATCTGCCTCAGCATCCATTCCTTGCCACCAGAAACACCTTTGCATCAGATTTTTCAACAGAGACATCCCCATAAGCCCAATGTGGCAAAGTTTTAGCAAGTGACTGTGGAACCCCACTGGAGTAACACATTTGTCATTTATTTATGTATTAAATTTATAAGGCAGGACAGCTACCCAAAAAGGGTTTTCCGGCGCCAAAGCAGATCAGAGACATGATGAAAATCGGCTTACAGGTTATCGGTTAAAAAGCCAAGTCTTCAAAGATTTGCGAAAATGAACGTATTCTGTTTCGTTTCGAAGAGCTATGGGCAGGGCATTCCAAAGTGAGGGGCCTAGATAAGCAAAAGATCTTCCACCCATCCAAGATAGTTTAGTTTTCGGAACGAAAATCTTCCCTTGAGTGGATGAGCGGGGGTTGTGAGGAGGGACGTAAGGATGGACCAGAGATTGTAGATATTGAGGGGCAACTCCTATTTTGATTTTGAACATGTATCTCAGGAACATGAAACTTGATTCGGTTCTCCACCCTGAGCCAGAGCAAGTCTCGTAGATGGCTGGAGATAGAGGAGGCTCTAGGAACTCGGCACAGAAGCCTTGCAGCCGAGTTCTGGACCGTCTGCAGCCTGCGGGTCACTGCCTTGTTTGAGCCCAAATAGAGAACATTGCCGTAGTCCAGCCTTGAAGTGATCAATGCATGGACTACAATTTTCTGAGTGGACTCTGGTAGCATCCAGATGATCGTTTTTAGCCACTTCAGGATGGTAAAACATGTGGCAGCTACCTTGACAGCTTGAGAGTGCATACTAAGCGAATCATCAATAGTGACCCCCAAGTTGCGAACTTGGCGGGAGGGTATGGGAAGAGCACCCATCTCACAGGGCCAGTGTTGAGGGGCCCAGTGTTCCTTATTTTTCCCAAGTATAAGGACCTCGTTTTCTCACCGTTGAGTTTGAGGTAATTTGATTGCATCCACGATGCGATGTTGCTCAAACCCAACTGAAGGGGAGAAGGCCCAGTGGTACTCTTCATGGAGAGAGAGAGAGAGAGAAAATGATCTGGGAGTCGTCTGCATACGAAAAAAGGGTCAGCCCTGACTCTTCCGCTACATCGGCAAAGGGTCTTACGTATAGGTTAAAAAGTAAAGGGCTAATAATGGAACCTTGAGGTACCCCATGGGCAAAAGAGTGCATATCGGAACTAGCTGTGGGGGAAAAGACTTGAAAGTGCTGTTTGTGAGAAAAGAAGTGAGCCATTTCAAAGCTGCGCCACAGATGCCCAAGGATCTTAAAGTATTAATTAGCACAGTGTGGGACACCGTATCTAATGCTGCGCTTAAATCCAGCAAAATGAGGGCCACAGTGTCTCCCGCGTCCAGATGACGGCGCAGTCTTTCCTTTACTCCCAACAGGGTGGTTTCCGTTGAGAAGCCAGCTCTAAAGCTCGATTGGGAGGGATGAAGAAACCCTTGTGTTTCGACGAAAAAGAGAGAGCGGTGCATGGACATGTTTCTCTAAGATCTTTGAAAATGCCGGTAGCAGCGAAATGGGCTGTTAGTTGGAGGGTAAATCGGAGTCCGCATTGGCCTTCTTGAGAAGAGTGAGTTTCATGGTATGTTTCCAGTCATGCGGGACAGTGGCTTCCTGCAAGGAGACATTCTGGAGATCCATGACCACAGATAAAGATTGAGATCCAGACTTAATATTGCCTAAAAGTACTTTTAGAGAGGCGGCGTTTAGCAGGGGCCATGTATCCAACTGATTCAAAGGTGTGTTGGACGTCCTATCCTGGTTAGGAAGCATGGTTTGCACGTGCACTATGTCCAGGTATATTTTCTCGACCTTCTGAACAAAGAAGGTAGCTAGGTCCACACATTGCTGTTTGCTGAGTGAAAGGGGCCTAGATTGTGTTTTAGAGCCAGCGAGCTCCTTGACCTTGCTAAAAAGTGTTTTAGAACAGTTAAGGGCTTTCAGATGGTGGATGAAACATAGTCAAGCATGGGCAGTTCTGCAAAGATTGTGATATATTCTTTTGGCTCCGTTGTAACTATTTTTAGGTTCGGGGATAAAGTTCCTTCTCCACCTGCGTTCCATTACTTTGAATTTGGCCTTCTCTGTTTTCAGAGTTTTGGTGAACCAAGGTGCGGGGGGGGGGCGATGATTGTTAGCCCTTTTTTTCGAAAGAGGTAGGCAAATGTCAATGGCATTAAGAAGCCATTTCTGCACCGAGATAGAAAGCAAGTTCACCATTTGTTTGGAAAGGGGCATGTGGGAGCACAAAATCCTGTTTAAAGTAGTAATGTCTAATTTTTTCCAGTCCCTAGTTAGAGTTCCTGAGACTGAAATAGTGGGTGCCGAAATCTCAGGGAGTTTCAGGTAGAATTTAGTGAGAAAGTGATCCAACCAGCTTATACGAAGTGCCGGGGAGCAGTGAATCCCAGAGAGATTGGAAAAAATGGGGTCCAACAAATGGCCTGCCTCCTGCGTGGGGCCAGAGTTTATTAGGCTAACATTTAGGGCTGTCAAATCAGAAGTGAGATTTGTACTAATTTTGCATGTAGGATCCTCTCAATGTAAATTGTAGTCACCCAAAATTGAGAAATTGGCTGTTTTCATGAACAGAGAAGTTGTCAATTCGGGGAATGAAGAGGCCCAGGATGCAGACGGTCCGGGAGGACGATATATGAGCATACCAGAAAAGGTGAAATTAGGGGTCAGGGCCAAATTAAATAGGGCTGCCTCACAGTTCGGAAATAAAAGATTTTCAAATTTGCATTGGTAGCCCTTTTTAAAAATAATGGCAATGCCCCACCAGTTTTAGCGATTCTATCTTTCCTAACTATTGCATAGTTAGATGGTAGGGCAGCAGCAGCAACATCAGGGCCAGCGCTCTCATGGAGCCAAGTCTCCGTAAGAAAGATGACGTCCGGTTGTTCATTGACCAGTAGGTCAAACATATCAAATTTGTGCTTTGGGAGGGAGCCGCAATTTGTATTAAGAAAGGAAACATTTTTGTTGAGTGGGTTTGCTTGATTAGTGTTGTGAATTTTTTTATTGCGTTTGATAGTATTTGCGGGGCCTTGAGTAGTCTCTGGGGAGAAGCCGCAATTAGAGCATGTTTCCTCCTTATCGTCTATATGTAGTAGAGTACACTCGGGGGACAGAGATGTACAATAGCACTTTAATTGTTCAGGTGAATATTGGAGCCTGGGGACACTCAGAGCGTGAAGTCATGGACACCTGGTTACTGTTTTTGAGCTGCTCTTTGGTTAGGTATTGGTGGCAGTAAGGGGAAGGACCAGGGAATCTGGCCCTAGGCCCGGGCCAGGCACGGACGAGTGCAGACGGGCTTGCGATAGGCTCGCCCGCTGCGCGTCCTTGGCATCGGCCCTTAAGTAACTCCCTACCTGCCGCCTTAGCATGTGATGTCGCGCTCTACCGGTCCGCCCTCCACGCAAGCAGCAACAGCTGCGGTGGACCGGGGTCAGAGCGTACAGGCCCGTAAGTGAAGTTTTATTAAAATCAAGATGGGTCAAACATGTAAAATACAGAGTGCAAAGTAAAATCTAAGCTACAATTTGTTATCCAAAAAGCGCTGTCAAGAGTTCTAAAATGTGACTTACAACTTCCCACTTACTGACAATTTGAATGATACTTGTGCAAATGAGTGAAGAGAACAAACAAAACATTTTTTTTTGGGCTACCCTGCAACTAAATATTGTTTGACCCGGTTCACCTCCTTATCTTTGCTGTATTCAGTAGTCCATAGGGTTTGTTAGAAATTGGGTTGTTGGTTGACTGGGGTGTGATCCCTGGTCAAGGAACAACCACAATCCTAGTCAGGGTAAGGCACAAGCAAACTCCAAATTAGCCTGTGCTTATCCCTGGAGCTTGGCACAGAATAAACATGCTTAACTTAGACACATTGTGTAAAATATTTGTGCAACACTTCAAACAGTAAAACTGTGAAAACACCACATAATAAGATTCCACACCAGGTTAGAAAAATAGAGCTTAATTTACTAAATAATATAAAGCAAAACAACAAAAATGCAATTAGTGGAACCAGACATATTCAATTCTAATGTTTTATGTAAAAATAGAGCCAAAAAGCACTCAGCGCCAACAAGGGATATCTTGTCGCACCAGACTGGGACAAAGTCACAAGTTCTGGCAGACCGTAAAAGAGGGTGGGCCGGCTACGGAGACCCAGTTACGCCTGCTGAACAAAGTACCTTATATCCTATTGGCGGAGTGTTGCATGGATCCATGTCGAAGATAAGCCACGCAGCCAAAGCAATGCGTAGTTTCCGGGATGCGGCGAGGCTGCAGTGCAAGGTCCTGTTGCATCGTCATCAAGGATCCTGTCGACGGGGCTTACGATGTGAAGTCCTGGCATTGGGGATGTGGTGCACAGCTGGCAATGTGTCGATACCGAACAGCTGCGAGACTGGGATGCAGAGTTCGTCGTCGAGGCTGCCATCGACGAGGGATGAACAGACCTGGGCTGGAGATGAGCCACGCGTTGGTTATGCATTGATCCTGAAGACTGGGGGGGTGACAGGTTTTTGTAATGGGTCCATTCCATGCAGCAGTGGTGATGCGTCAATTCTGCCTGAGGATGCACCGCTCAGCCGAGGAGATCGACTGTTCTGCTCGTGTATGCGCCGCTCAGCAGCGAAGATGCAGCAATTCTGCTTACAAGCACCCAAAGTCCACTTCCAAAGTTCTAGGACTGGGGTGGCACCACTAGGCAGGGTAGACTTATAGATGGCAGAGTCCAGGTGCAGGCTTCAGATCAGGAGGCCAGCCCACTAGTCCTTGGATTCACTCTGGATTCTAGGTTTTGCTTGCATTGACCCCTGCATTCATTCATTCATTGTGCCTCATTAGTACTGCATCGTAGCGCGATTTTAGACGCTGAGCGGCGCACTAATTAACTGTGATTGATTTTGTCTGTGCATTGCTGCCTGTGACTGTGTAAATTGTTTTTGCTGCCTATTGCGACGCTTCCTCTCTGTCCAAATATTATCCCAGCCTCGTCCTGTTTGGCTTTGGGGTCACTGCCATTTTGTTGATTGTTGTTGCCTCCCAGCACCGCCTCTCCACCCCGCTCCCGCCTCCCTGCTGACACCCCCCTCCCACAGAAAGGATAGCCTCTTCCCTCGGCCACTAGCGCTGTGACCGTCCTGAACCTCTTCAAAAGCGGTCGCTCCCTTGCTCCCAAGCTGGTATCGTATCGCCACATTGCCAGACTGAAAAAGCATTTTAAAAGTACTGCCCTTTGCTCGCATTGACCCCTGCATTCATTCATTCATTGTGCCTCATTAGTACTGCATCGTAGCGCGATTTTAGACGCTGAGCGGCGCACTAATTAACTGTGATTGATTTTGTCTGTGCATTGCTGCCTGTGACTGTGTAAATTGTTTTTGCTGCCTATTGCGACGCTTCCTCTCTGTCCAAATATTATTATCCCAGCCTCGTCCTGTTTGGCTTTGGGGTCGCTGCCATTTTGTTGATTGTTGTTGCCTCCCAGCACCGCCTCTCCACCCCGCTCCCGCCTCCCTGCTGACACCCCCCTCCCACAGAAAGGATAGCCTCTTCCCTCGGCCACTAGCGCTGTGACCGTCCTGAACCTCTTCAGAAGCGGTCGCTCCCTTGCTCCCAAGCTGGTATCGTATCGCCACATTGCCAGACTGAAAAAGCATTTTAAAAGTACTGCCCTTTGCTCGCATTGACCCCTGCATTCATTCATTCATTGTGCCTCATTAGTACTGCATCGTAGCGCCATTTTAGACGCTGAGCGGCGCACTAATTAACTGTGATTGATTTTGTCTGTGCATTGCTGCCTGTGACTGTGTAAATTGTTTTTGCTGCCTATTGCGACGCTTCCTCTCTGTCCAAATATTATTATCCCAGCCTCGTCCTGTTTGGCTTTGGGGTCGCTGCCATTTTGTTGATTGTTGTTGCCTCCCAGCACCGCCTCTCCACACCGCTCCCGCCTCCCTGCTGACACCCCCCTCGCCCCACCCCCCTCCATCCTCCATTTATGACGAATGGACGTACGCGCAGCGTCCACGCGATGCGGCCGCGCCAAAGGTAAGCCCGTCTACGCCCGTCCGCACCTGGACCGCGCCCAGAGCCAGACCCCCTGGTCCCCGCTTCACCCATCCTCCCCGCATTACATACGACGCCTCCTCCCTCTTTGCACTCAACCCCGGCCGACTCACTAACTGCGCCCAAGCAGCACCAGGACACACCCATGGACCCTTCACCTGCCACTCCTGCAAATTCACCTGCGTCAAGTCCCAAACCAAATCCACAAACACCAAACAGCGATCCAACACCATCCACCTCAAATGCATCCTTCTCAACACCCGCTCGGTACACAAACACGCCATCGACCTTTGGAATCTACTCGACACCATTTCTCCGGACATCGCCTTCCTAACAGAAACCTGGATGAATGCCTCTTCAGCTCCAGACATCACCATAGCCATCCCGGACGGCTACAAGATCATCCGTAAGGACCGCCCCATCCAAACAGGAGGAGGCATCGCCATCGTCCACAAGAACACCATCCGCGTCTCAACCAGCTCAGATGACAACCTCGCTATCGCCGAACACCTTCACTTCCAGATCCACACCGACCCCAAGACAACACTTAGGGGCACCCTCCTCTACAGGCGACCAGGACCCCGTACAAAATTCAGCGAAGACATCACTGACTTCATCACCCCACACGCCCTCCCTTCGGAAGAATACATTCTACTGGGAGACTTAAATTTCCATCTGGAAAAGAGCAACGACAGTAACACCACCACCCTTCTGGACAATCTCGCCAATCTCGGACTCAAACAACTTGTTAACACCCCCACACACTATGCAGGACACACACTCGACCCTATCTTCACTTCCAGCAAGCATATCTCCTTCACTCATACCACACCCCTCCACTGGACGGACCACAGCTGCATCCACTTTATTTACAATAAGACCTCGATCCACAACCACCCTCAACCAACTCTGCGAAGAAATTGGAACAAAATCACCATCGACCAGATCTCAACATCGCTTCTTCAAAAAAACCCTGCCTATTCAACGAACCCTAACCAAGCCGCCATCAACCTCACACAATGGTTAACCCAAACCGCCGACAAATTAGCACCCTTGAAAAAACATCAAATCAAGCAAGGAAGCAAGAACGCCCCCTGGTTCAACGATGACCTTAAGAAATCCAAGGAACTCTGTCATTCCCTTGAGAAAACTTGGAAAACAGACCCAAACACTATCACCCAAGCCGCATTCAAAAACGCCACCCGCAAACACCACCAACTAATCCGGACAGCTAAGAAATCAGCACTCAAAGACCGACTAGACAACAATGCCCACAACAGCAAAGAACTTTTCAACATCATCAAAGAATTCACCAACCCCACCGCCAGCTCTAACGACATCACCCCCTCTCAAGTCCTCAGCGACTCCCTTGCCTCATTCTTTCATGACAAAATCGCCGACATTCATAACAGCTTTGACAACCAACCTGTAAACCAGTCCACCCCACTCACCTCCGAACCGTTACCTCCTCCGAATATCCTCTTCGAATGGAACCCAATCACCACAGAAGAGACCATTCGCCTGATGAACTCCATCCACTCAGGATCCCCTACAGACCCATGTCCCCATCACATCTTCAACAAAGCAGACTCCATTATCGCACCCCATCTCCGAGATGTCATCAACTACTCCCTTAACTCCACCACATTCCCAGAAAGCTGGAAACACGCCGAACTCAGCGCCCTTCTGAAGAAACCCACAGCTGACCCCACCGAACTCAAAAACTACCGCCCCATCTCGCTCCTCCCATTCCCTGCCAAAGTCATTGAGAAAGCCATTAACAATCAGCTCGCCACCTTCCTCGAAACCAACAAATCACTCGACTCCTCACAGTCTGGCTTCCGAGCCAAACACAGCACCGAGACCGCCCTCATCGCAGCAACAGACGACATTCGAACACTACTGGACAACGGAGACACAGTCGCCCTTATCCTCCTTGACCTCTCCGCAGCCTTCGACACAGTCTGCCATAGCACCCTGATACAACGCCTCAGAAACATCAGAATTCAAGGAAAAGCATTGGACTGGATCATTTCGTTCCTCGCTGGAAGAACTCAGAGAGTCCGCCTCCCCCCTTTTAAGTCAGAGGCCACCGAAGTCATCTGCGGCGTCCCGCAAGGATCATCACTCAGCCCCACCCTCTTCAACGTCTACATGAGCCCCCTCGCAACCATTGCACGTCAACACAACCTCAACATCATCTCCTACGCTGATGACACTCAGCTGATCCTCTCACTCACCAAAGACCCAACCACCGCCAAAACCAACCTACACGAAGGGATGAAAGAAGTAGCCGAGTGGATGAAGCACAGCCGTCTGAAACTGAACTCGGACAAAACAGAAGTCCTCATCTTAGGCTCATCCCCTTCCGCCTGGGACGACTCTTGGTGGCCAACGGCCCTAGGAAAAGCCCCCATACCGACGGACCACGCACGGAACCTGGGCATCATCCTTGACTCCTCACTCTCGATGACCAGACAAGTCAACGCCGTCTCATCTTCATGCTTCAACATCCTACGCATGCTCAAAAAAACATTTCACTGGATCCCCACCGAAACAAGAAAAACGGTCACACACGCACTGGTTACAAGCCGTCTGGACTACGGAAACACCCTTTACGCCGGTACCACCGCAAAACTGCAGAAAAAACTCCAACGCATCCAAAATGCTTCAGCCAGACTCATACTAGACATCCCCCGCACAGACCACATTTCCGCTCACCTGAAAGACCTTCACTGGCTCCCCGTCAACAAGAGAATAACGTTCCGTCTCCTCACCCACGCACACAAAGCCCTCTACGAACTTGGACCTGATTGTCTCAACATGCGCCTTTCCTTTTACACCCCCACCCGCCAGCTGCGTTCGTCCAACCAAGCCCTCGCCGCTGTTCCGCGCATCCACAAAGCCACCATGGGAGGAAGATCCTTCTCCTACTTAGCGGCCAAGACCTGGAATTCCCTACCCATCCACCTCCGCCTTACTCAAAACCACCTAGCCTTCAGAAAACAACTTAAAACATGGATATTTGATAAGTAAACCTCCCCCCCCCGGTTCCTCAAGCGCCTTGAGACCCTATGGGTATGTAGTGCGCTATATAAATTCTGACTTGACTTGACTTGACTTGAGGTTCAAGAGATGCAGGTCCAGCCCTTCTCACCCAGGCTAGAGGGCATCAAAGCAGGAATCCAGCAGAGTAGCAGTCCTTCCGCAGCACAGCAGTCCTTTTTTCTGGCAGAATATCCACAGGTCCAGAAGTGGCTGTTTTTTAGGTCCTTCTTTTATATACAGTTGTGCCTTTGAAATCAGGAGAACCTTCTAGAGGCATGCATTTGAAGTGCACAGATGCCCTGCCTTTCCTGCCCTAGCTCCAGTCTAGCTCTTTGTGTGGGGACAGGACACAGCCTAGTCATGTGTAAGTGAGACTTGGTCCAGCTCATCCCTCCCATCCTGCCAGTGATGGTAAACCTAAGCTCCCTTTGTGTTTAGCTGTCTATTACGAATACACTAAGTCCAACTGCCGACTACACCCAGAAATGTGACCAGAGACAAGCTGCAGACACCAAACGGCTAAGGCAAGGAAATACCAACTTTCTAAAAGTAGCATTTTCAAAATTGTAATTTGAAATCAGACTTGACCATAAGTTAGGATTTTAAATTAGGATTCCAGAGACACCAAACTTGAGCTATTCATAGCTTCCCATTTGGAAATTACACTTATAAAATGTAATACAGTAATGCCAGTGTTATCCTATCGAGGTGATATAGACCTTGGAGTGGTGGAAAACAAATTTAAGAGTATTTGACTACCAGGGCATGTAAAACTTAAAAGCACATCTCGTTTTTTTTAATACATTGCACCCTGCCCTCTGGGATGTTCAGGACTACTCTATGGGTGATTTATATGTATTAAAAAGGAAGGTTTGGTTCTGGCAAAAGGTTCATTTTACCAGGTCAATATGGCAGTTAAAACTGCACACACAGGCTCTGCAATGGCATGGCATGCCTGAGACATGTTTAAAGGGCTACTTAAGTGGCTGACACAATCAGTGCTGCAGGCCCATTAGCATCATGTAATCTACAGGCCCTGGGCGCAAGTAATGCACTTTACTAGGGACTTATAAGTTATTGAAATATGCCAAATGAGCATAAGCCATTGTGAACTTGTCTTAGGGAAAGAGCACAAATACTTTAGCACTGGTTAACAGTGGTAAAGTTTGCAGAGTCCTAAGGCCAGCAAAAACAGTCTGCAAAAACAGGAGGTCTGAAGGGAGAAAGGTTAGGGGAAACTGTCCAGGATGCCAGGCCTAACAGGGTTTTGTATTTCACTTCTTCACCCACCAAACACACATCACTAACACTTGCCACCACGTCAAGATGTTCATTGTTATACACATCATCCTCTTCCTTTTGATATAGCAAGCTGGATACACAATCTGTACTTGAATTTTGTGACCAGGGACAAAGCATATATCAAAATTGTATTTAAGTTTTGAGCAAAGCCTCTCTATGCGAGCTGTGGATTTCCTTCCCCCTCCTGGTGACAAAATTGATATTAGGGGCTTAAGATCACTTTGGATGGTATATCTATTACCCCACACAAAGTGCCTGAAGTGATTTGTTGACCACACACAAACCAACAGTTCATGTTCGATAACGGATTATTTATGTTCAGTCTCATTTACTGTCTTAGATGAATAGGCCATCACCCATTCGGAAACCCCAGAAATTTGCAACAACACCACACCCAGACCATAAGCACTGGCATCTAAAAGGATTATGCATTTTTTCTATTGAAACAGTGGAAATGTATGTGCATTAATGATTTGTGATTTAACAAATTTGAAAGCCTGCTGTTGTTCTGGTCCCCATACAAACTCACAACCTTTTTTATTTTTTTATTTATTTATTTATTTATTTATTGCACAAAGATGGTAATTTCAATGAACACAGCTTTTGGCCTACAACCCCCCTGGGCCGGCCGCGTCTCAGGTATTACAGTACACCCCACTTCACCTTTTACACAGCCTGGTGGCCAACAACCCGGGGGGGTCTGGCGGCGTGAAATAGTACCAGCGGTCACAGAATCTAGGATTGTTCATTAGTACTAACAGCCGATATTCGTGTGCAGTTTAACTTTTTCTCCCTCTCATATAACACAGAACTCCCCCCATTAAACGACCCACCCCCTTACCCTTGCCCAAAGCCTCAAAGAAATTCCCCGCCGCATCACGTTGCCCCGTCTGCAATAGCCCTCCCCGCTCCCGGCTCCTCCTCTGCTTATGTCTGGAAGGTCGTTGGTAGCTAAGCCCTGATGGAGGTCTGGTCCCCCTTCCTATCGTCCGGGCAGCATTTAGAGGTATCCTCGTGAGGTGTGTCACGTTTCTAGTAGACCCCCGCAGGTGCACCCCTCGCTTCAGTCATCACCCCCACCCCCCCAACCCCCCTGCCAGCTCGTCTAGCCCCGCCCACCTCGCCTACGCCAGGGACCTGGGCAGTGACACACAGAGGGTCTTTCGTCAATTCGTGTAAAGAGTCGTCCGTGGAACTCGCATCGTCAGCTTGTTGTCCCTGCATGTATGTGTTGTACAGGGCCCAGAAGTTTTTCGGGCGGCTCTTTGGGGGCAGCAGTTCACTGTACGACTCCGCCTGTGTGCTACAGTACACCATGGCCATCTGGCCTTAGTCGGCAGGGGGCCTCGCATCCAACATTGAGCTACTACTCTCTTGGCCATTAGCATCCCCATGTCAGTAAGTCTGCGGATCGCCACCGGGAGCTTCCTTGAGCTACCTATGAGTGCTATTCCTGGGTCGACTTCCAAGTCTACCTCGAGTATTTTGCTCATCTCTGCAAATATTTCACGCCAAAACTTCTGTACCCCCGGGCACCCCCAAGACAGGTGCAGGAAGTCAGCGTCCGCCGCCCGGCAACGCTCACAGTGAGCCTCCGAACGCAGTCCATATCGGTGGAGCCGTGCTGGGGTGTAATACACCCTTTGGAGGAAGTTAAAATGTATGAGCCGGTGTTTCCCATTAAGGGAGATACGCTTTGTGTTTTCGCAGCAATAGCGCCACGTCGCGTCATCCAGCGTGATACCTAGGTCGCTCTGCCACTCCAGGCGAGCCTTCATGAGCTGGTGTTCCGCATGGGACCTAGCTGTGTTGTAGAGATTAGTTAGCAGTTTTTTGGGGTCTTTGTGTGTAATGACATACGATAATTCTGGGACGTCTGGCGGCTCCGCCATGTCTGGGCCCAGAAGTTCCGAGATGGCACTCCGGGTTCTATGGAAGTGGAATCTCTGGAGTAGAGAAGGATCAACACCCTCCCCCCCGGGTTTGGTCCCAGGTTTTGGCGGTGCCATCCTGGGACAGGTCACCTGCCTTGCTCAACCCCAGTTTGGTTAGTTCCTGTGTGACTGCTTTGTCCATCATCGGTGGAAGCCACCGCATCCACTCTATCGGCATCTCCGGCGAATAAATCAACGCCCCTCCTTGGCGGAAGAGGAGTGAGTGCCAAGCCTGATTGGTAGATGAGATGGAATCCAGTATTCCCGTCCGACGATCTTGCGGTTGGCAGACCGTTGCCGGGAGAGGAAGTGGATGGGCGAATAACCGTTCCATCCTGACGTGTGGGATAAGCTTGTCTCCGTGGACCCAGGTGTGTAGGTGGGACGCCTGGGCCACCCTGTAGTATAATTCCAGATCTCGCGCCGCCAATCCCCCCAAGTTGTATGGGAGGGTAAGCGTTGTCCATTTGACTCTCGGTTGCTTCCACGCCCATGCCAGTTTCATCATCAGGCTGTTCAAGCGGTGAAAGAAGGCCTTGGAGAGCACAATAGGCAACGCATTGAAAAGGAACAAAAATCGCGGTAGCACTATCATTTTCATTATGGCTATGCGGCCCAGCAGCGTAAGGGGTAGTTTGCACCATATCTCGATATCGTCCTCTAGCTTTCTGACAGCTCTCCCGTAGTTCTGGCTAATCAGTTGGTCCGGATCCGTGTGGATCTGGATCCCCAAATATCTCATCGGGTCTTCCGTCCACTGTACAGGGTACTCCGTCTCCACCCGTGTGGTCACTGGGGTGAGCGGTAGCACCACCGATTTCGCCCAGTTAACTTTGAGCCCCGAAAGTGCACCAAACCGAACCACCTCCCTCAGGAGGGGGGGGGGGGGGGAGCGTGGTAGCGGGGTCATGGGCATACAGCAACGTGTCGTCTGCATACATAGACACCACAATTTTATACGTGGGGAATCTAATCCCCTCGTGGCTGTGATACTCCCTGAGTGCACAAGCCAGAGGTTCTGCGGCAATTGCGTATAAAAGAGGGGATAAAGGGCAACCCTGACGGGTGCCCCGTCCTATGTAATGAGGGCTGGAGATCGCATTACCGACACGGACCCTCGCCGAGGGGCCATCATAGAGCGCGCCAATCATCTGGATGAAGGGCTCACCAAGTCCCATACGGCGTAGCACCTGCAACAGGAATGGCCACTCGACGGAGTCGAATGCCTTCTCCATGTCCAAAAAGAGCGCTACCGCTGGTGTGTCCTGCTTTACATGTTGGATGGTCCCCAGCACCGTCCTAATGTTGTAGGTCAGGTTTCTGGATGAGATAAAACCCGCCTGCTCCGGGGCCCCTAAGTCGGGAGCCAGCAGCGCCAGTCTATTCGCTAGGACCTTGGCGTAGAGCTTGGTGTCGACGTTCAGCAACGAGATTGGGCGGTATGAGCTGCAATCGTCATGTGGCTTACCCGGCTTCAGAATCGTTACTATCATCGCCTCTCTCATTGTACTGGGCATAGTGCCCTGCTCACTGATATCCTCGAGAAGGGTGCGGATGTGCGGCAGCAGTTGTTCCTGGAACGCTTTATAGAATTCGACCGATAGTCCGTCAATGCCTGGCGCACTGCCTGATCTCATGGAGGCCAGCGCATCCCTGATTTCGTCCATCTGTATAGGGCACATCAGGAACTCCCTCTCGGAGTTTGAGAGAAACGGGAGTCGTATATGTTCCAGATAATCCAAAATGTCGGCGGACATGTCACCGCTTTTGGAGGAATATAGCTCCGAGTAGTAGTCTCTGAAGGCCGCGGCGATACTCGTCTCGTCTGTCACCCTATCTCCGTCCGGGGTTTGCACTTCTGGGATTAGCGTCCTTCTCCTCTGGCCTTTGATGATGTTCGCCAGTACGGAGCCCGGCCTCTCCCCCTCGCCGTAGGTCCGGACCGTGGCATATTTGCCCAAATGTTGTACCTCTCTGTCTGCGGCTTCGTGGTATTCCACCAGAAGGCGCCTTAGTTCACCCTCTGTGGCGTCATCTGGGCTAGCCCTACTTTGTGCTTCTAACGTTTGCAGTCGTAGCTCAATGTCAGCCAAGGTGGCCCTAATTCAAACTCACAACCTTTATATATTCATTTTCTCGACAGTTTCATGACTGAAGCAAAGTTTTTCACAAATTTTCCATAGTATTCACATAGGACAATGAATAACCTTAGTTTCTCTTTGTCATCAGGTGCTATCCTAATGGCGTCAACAAGACTCTCCTTGGGAACCACTTCTTTAGCCGATATAGTGTGACCAAGGTAGTCCACTTGGGACTCAAAGAGTTTACATTTTTCAATACATAAGACCAGACCGAAATTAATAGCCTTTTACATACTTCCATTAGAGCCTCATAATATTCTTCCTTTAACTTTGAAAACCAGGATATCATCCCGAAAACACCTCACTTGGCCATCCATTTAGCTGAACAATATGGAACATTATTCTTTGAAAAACAGAAGATGCAGATGCCAGCCCAAATGGCATCCTCTTGAATTGAAATACACCACATGGTGTGTCAAAAACTGTGCAAGGGCTTGACACCCTCCACAACTCCATCTGGTGCTAAACATTTCAAAGACCAAGTGTGGAAAAGATGGTGGCCCCACCAAACATTGAAAATAGGTTGTTTATCTCAGACAGAGGATGTCTACTCATGATGATGTTTCTACTGAAGGCTCCTACATCAATGCAGAGTCTGATGTTACCATTGCTCTTCTTTGCTAGAAACACAGGAGATATCCACTCTGATGATTCTATCGCCTCAATGACATCATCTTTTGTTATCTGATCCATGAGTTACTGCAATTCCTTTCTCACACTAAACAACACTGCTCTAATATTTTGTCTAATTGGGTCAGCACCATGCTTAAGTTTTATTTCATGTTCAAATCCTCTGAGTTTTCCCAATTTCTGACTGAAAACTTCAGGAAAAGACAATATAATCTGTTTCTTAGTGTCTATTTCATTTACGACCAAAAGTGGATCCTTGGAACTAGGATCCCGTTTGATGTTCAATATCTTTTGATATTTTCAACCTAGCTCCCCCTTTTCTGCCACATACATTTTTAAACAAGCTGTTCTTTTTTTGAAGTCCGTTTTGGCAATGAAATGGGCTAAAAAATTAATTTGATGTCCATCAAATGTACCAGCACTAATATCGGGGCAGTGATAAGTGTTTTACTTTGCTTCCTAGTTGTGCTTCAAAATAAGACTTAGAAATAATGGTGAAAGGAGAACTGAAGAACGAGTTACTTACCTTCGGTAACAATGTATCTGGTAGAGACATAGTCTAGCCACAGATTCCTTAACTTAGAATACCCCCAGGCGTCAGACTGGATCCGGAAAACTTTCCGCAGTAGCACCTCTGTGTGCCGGGGGCGGCGCCGCATGGCTCCACCCTGTCGTCATCCACGGACGTGACGTTAGCAGAGCCATATATGCGCCTCTCGGCGCGCTGACGTCAGTTTTCGGCAGAGAAACTTTTCCATGCCACAACACGGAGTCACCACCAAAAAAACTGTTAAAATATTGGAACAGTGTGCGAAAATGATGAAAAAAGGGAAAGACATTGAATGGTGAAAAACAGCATAATAAAAGACAGTGCCAGGCACTGTATATTAAAAACCAGTAAAAGAAAAAGAGTAGAGCACCGCTCTGTGCAGCAACCCCACAAAAGTGAAGGCCAACCACTCTAGGAGGTAGAGGAAGATTTAAATGACATCACGGCAGACAACAGAAAGTCCGCAACCATAATGTATAACCGTGAAGGACAAGTTCAGAACACAGGAGCTAGGACAATTGACAACAAGACGGCACCAGAAAGAGACGTTGTATCCCCAATAAGAGATCTATAAAATGTGGCAGAGCTAATAGACTTCAACCAATGGACAGCAGGGGCGGTAAGAGACCCCAAGGCGAAAGAGAAGGGGAGAGCGGTGGGTGGGAAAAAACATGAATAGACTCTTCACTGTACAACCTAGGGCGTAGGGTTGGAAAGGATACATCACACATGAGCATACCGCCCAATTACGTGAATGGAAGGAATAGGGCAACGAAAACAGAATGAAGCATCCTGTGACTGAGTGAAGTGAAAATGTCACCCTGCAGAAGGGTGAAGCCACCCGGAGGGAGGCGAATGTAGAAAGTCCAATCTGAAAAAGCCCTCGCAGAATGGGAGGACGGACGGACGTTAAGGAATCTGTGGCTAGACTATGTAGACTTACCGATACCGAAGGTAAGTAACTCGTTCATCTGATAGAGACGTCTAGATGCAGATTCCTTAACTTAGAATAGATGCCAAAGCCATACCCCTAGAGGAGGCGGGGTCTGCGACTAAACCCCATTAAGTTACGGAGGAAACGCAGCCGTCAACAAGGTGACGAAACATGGTGGGTACCGCAAGCCAGGGCAGCCACACTAGACCATAAAGCTCAGAAAAGAGCGAAAAACAGTGGGAGGCAAAGGCACCGCAAGCTGTCCAAAAACAGCATGAAAACCCCGAATGTATACCGAGTGAGAGAAAGAAAACAG
Organism: Lissotriton helveticus; assembly: GCF_964261635.1. NCBI lineage: Eukaryota > Metazoa > Chordata > Amphibia > Caudata > Salamandridae > Lissotriton > Lissotriton helveticus. The sequence continues at coordinate 638,582,872 of NC_136071.1, read as the reverse complement.
ATACTAGATATGTCGGTGTGAAAAGGAAAGTTCATGATTTTGCAAAGAAGTCCAACTGAACCTAGGACTGATGGATCCACAGGATCCGGCATGCGGACTGTAAGTAAAACTCAGAGAGACGGCAACTGGTATGACCCAGGCAGTGCATATTGCTCCAGTCTGCACAACAATGGAAAAAAGGGAATGTTGAAACCTGCACCAGCCAAAATACGTGGGACAGCATTGGCAAGATGCCAACCCATGGCAAGAAAGTGCAGGGAGTACTAGAAACAGAAGAAACGCCATCACATAGTCGGACTGTTACAAGACATGTGAAAGGGCTGACGGCAATCAGCAGAAGCACCCAAAGCAGGACTACAGTAAGAACGGTAGTCAAGCAGAGGACTGGAAGTCACAGAAGCATACCGTGTGGACGCTAGAACCACACGAGAGATGCAATAGCAAGAAGGCAACCGGTAAAAAGGGGCACCAGGCAAGCTTGACACCCACATAAGAGCTCGTAGAATGAGCATACCCGGTCAAGGACCACGGACACAGCATGAAAGAACGTTGCCTGCACGATTCTGCGGTGAGAGAACACAGAGCAGATATAGAGTAAGAAGAAGAAGAAATAAGCTACAAAAAGAAGCGTAACTCAATAAAAGCCTGTAGTACGAGAAAAGTACCAACAGCCATGTGGAAGCAGAACTGGACAGGGCAATGTCCAGGCCCGTAAACAAAATCAGCCCCTTGCCCGGGAGGAGCAACGGTCCCTCGCAAGACAGACGAGGAAATGGAGTCAGACACGATAGTGGAAACAGCAGGACCAACCGAATGGTCCAGGGACCCAAGAAGTGAGTATCCGAAAGAGGACACTCCACGAGAGTGATACAGTAGGAACCCAAGCAGAAGTGTGGGAATAAGTGCGCGGAAGCAGCAGGGAATGCGTAAAAACCGTTAAAGGGAAAGTGCCCAGAAAATGAGTGCACAAGGCAATGTACAGTAAAGATGTACATGACATAACCGCCACATGCAAAGACAAGCCTAGAAAGGGCTGAAGTACAAGGAACTCCTACCCAACCCTTAGAGGGGAGGGGAGAACCAGCACCACAGAAGTGGAATAACCAACGCAAACACCCCATGATAGCAATTATACCAGGGTGCCAACACTAAGAAGCGTGCCACACAGTGGTTGTATACTGGTGCAAAGCGAGGACAGGGCGTCAGTAGTGAGAACTGCACCTGAACTGAACAGAACAAGGGCCCTAGGGATAGGGACTGGCAAAGAAGAACAGCCATCAAGGGCAGGAGGATCACAGCGATGCTGAAAAACTCCCCGTGAATGCAGGCGAGGCAGAAGCCATACGGTAAAGAACCCATACCGAGGCTTAGAAGTACTACCAACAACTAGTGTCAACTGCACCGAACATGCAATAGAGCGATGCCAACCTGAGGATCCCAGAACAGCAGAAAAAGAGGTCCATAGCAAGATTTGTGGAGAAAAACTCCATAAGAACGTACCAAGGCTAAGGCAGCTACCCAATAGCCTTTAAATACCCCACATAGGGTAAGTGTCAACCCCTGTGAGAGGAGTCCTCTTGGGCAAAGCAAACATTCAGAGGACTGAAAGGAAGACAGAACCAGCCGTCTGGCTGTACTGAACAAATACTGAGATGGCTGAACAACCGCCTACACCATCTGGGTCCCATGCAAAGAACCCAGGACACCTTTGAAAGTAAATTAACAAGGCACAATCGCCGATACAGAAGAAAAAACACTTTAAGGCAGAAAGTTGTGCCGCAAAAGTCGTGGCATTCCAGACATGAGACGGGAGACCGCTGAATCTGCATGGCTGTCAAACAGGCCCAAGCCATTGAATGGCAGATGTCTAAGAGCATCCCGAATATTGTCCGGGAAACAAATGTCGTGCAGCCAAGCATGGCGGCATAACGCCACAGACCGAGCAAGAGCTCGTCCCACCGAGTCAGTAGCGTCAAGGGAAGAGCGGATGGAAAAATTGTGCCATTTCCCTGCCATCATGCAGAAGGCGGATCAAGTCCACCCGCGAGCCTTCTGGAAGGGAAGGAAGAAGGTCCTCGACTGAGTCCCAAAGGGTAGAAGATGCGCGTACGAACACACAAGCCATATTCAATGCGCGGATGCCAGCACTGGCCGAGGCGAAAAGCTGGCGACCACATGCGTCTAACCACCTAGATTCGCTGGTGGAAGGCAACATAGGCAGGGCGGAGAAAGACTAAGTCAAATGCCGCCTGAACAACTAGGCCCTGAGCCCTAGGGTGAAGGGGCAGACAGAGCAGATCATTTGGGGCAGGACAGTGTTGACGAGCTATGGTCCGATCAACAGGGTCACCCGGGAAAGGCCTTGTATATGTGCCCAGCATGATGTCAAACAAATTTTCCCCAAGGGGCAGCAAAGGCTCCACTTCAACTGGCTCCATTTGGAGAAAATCCAACAAGGGATCAGAATGCAGAGAAACCACAGGGGGCTGAAAATAGCACCCGCCCTGTGAATAGCCCGTGGGTAGGCAGCACTAGCCTCAGTTGCTATCCGGGGAGGTGACAATAGCCCATCAGTAGGAGATGGCTGAAGACTAACCCGTCCACTAGACCGCAAAAGTGGAGGAGCAGGAGGCTTATCCGGAGATCACGCCGCACAAAGTACCTGCACCATGGGCCGAAACGGGCTGAGATCAGGGGAGTCCAGACGAGCATCAACCTGTGGCATAAGAGGTGTAGGCGCCAGCACCGGCTTTGACCGACGCAGTGTGGGAGTCGCATCGACGTCCGAGGAGTCGGGTGGGATATCAACCTCCTGAAATAGAGGAGATGTGGACATCGGCACTGGCGTCGACCGAAGACAAGCCGGAGTCGTCTGGACATCGACTATCTCCAAAGGAGACTTGGGCTGGCCGCCGTCCGAAGTCAACCCCACTGCAACATGTGGGGAACAGGGCGTCGATCCCGGCGCCGCCTCCGACATCAGCGCAGGAAGCTGTTCAGGGCTATGCGGAGACTAACTGGGTGGGCTAGACGGGCGACTGGGTGGACCCACTGGGCCGTGTCACGTCGGCGTCGTATAAGCTTCGGAACCGGATTCGATGCACACAGCTGGCGAGGACCCGACATGAGTGCCTTCCACCTATATAGGACCCGAAGGCGCACCAGAGGTGCTGCTGAGGAAAGTTTTCTGGATCAAGTCTGACGCCTGGGAATATTCTAAGTTAAGGAATCTGCAGCTAGACGTCTCTATCAGATATCAGCCATTACAGATGACTCTCTGTTGTGTACATTGCACATTGGTGAATTGACCAGTTCATCCGCCCCATTACTTTCATCCACTTGTACCATTAGCACCAGGTTATTCCTCTTTAATGTATTACTTTCCATGCCACCCGCATGGTTAGGTGAAACTTCTGCGGTCATAGCATTACTTCTTAGCCTCCATGTACATTTTGGCAAAATTGCAATTTTTCTGCAACTATTACACTCCTTATTAACAGCTGGACAATTCCTTGAGTTGGATCTCCTCACCTAAACCTTTTTTTTTTATTCTCCTTGCGCCCACCTTAATATGCCTCATGTTTGCCACTGACCAAACACACTTCACCATCTTTTTTACCTGGGTGAGTCTCATTCACCTCTTTCACCCAACTCTTAGATTGCGCAATATCTTTTGCTGAGGCAAACACTTCATCCAATGGTGGGATCTCCCTTTACCCACAACCTTTTCTGGATACACTTATTATTAGTGTTGGCCTTAAGTTGATAACAGCAAAAATCTGTCATCGCTTTTTTAAACTCGTAGCACTTTAGACTTTTAAAACTCAATTTAGTTGTTTTGGTATCTTGTCTCTGCACCTAGCACTTTACACACGCCGGTCCCCGGTCCACCGCAGCTTACAGTTAATTGTCGCGGAGGGACGGGGCTCCTCCCCCCAGCTCCCTCACTTCCGGGGGCATAATCTGTTTAGGTAGACTGCCTGACAGGACGCGCAGCGGTAAGCAGCAGAGCATAGTAGCAGAAACGCCAGCATCTGAATTAGTCATCCTTTTTTTAAACTCATATAATTTTAGACTTTTAAAACTCAATTTAGTTGTTTTTGTACCTGGTCTCTGTACCTAGCACTTTACACACACCGGTCTCCAGTCTGCCGTAGCTTACAGCTGATTGTCGCGGAGGGACGTGGCTCCTCCTCCCAGCTCCCTCCCTTCCGGGCGTAGAATCTTTTTAGGCAGAATGCCAATCTGGACTCGCAGCAGACGCACCAAAGACCAGCTCGTCTGTGCCCGTCCGCATCTGGTCGGGGCCAGGGGCCAGGGGCCAGGGGCCAGAACCCCTGCTTCTCATATTCCACCACGGGTGCACTATGAGGCAGAGGAGCTGCTAAGTTTAACAAGCCCCATAATGAGCAAATGTAAACATTCCATTCTGCCAGATAGTGATTCGACAGAAGGTGCCCACTGTTGCTTTAAACTTTCAACAGCCTCACACACTAATTGCGCCAAGCCTAACAATTATAAAATGTTCCTGCTAAACTGCAGGTTGCTGCCCAAGCATACATCAGAAATTTCAATCCTCTTGGAAGAAGAAGGGCCAGAGGTTCTGTTTCGGAAACTTGGCTTAACGACCCTGACCTTGTCCAGGCGCTTCCTCTTGTCTATTCTATCCAGAGGCTCAATCTGCCCACAGGTAAAGGGGGCGGGATTGCGATTATCTACAAAAACTATTTAACCTGTCGTTTGTCAGGGAGATCAATACCAGATTGCTAGAACGCTGCCTTCTCCATAGGATTCTCACCAGTGCTCACCTTATCGGGAATATTAATATACCGGCCCCCTGCTCTCCCAGTGCAATTTTGAAATTCCTTGCCTGACCTGGCAGCTAACTTTGCTAGAACCTCTGCCAACTTCACTTTATTGGGAGATTTTAATCTCCACTTTGATGATCCTTTGCAGATGGCTGCAACTGAGATCACAAAGGACGTTACGGTCTATCAGTTCCAACAAAAAGTTACAAATCCCACCCATATCAAAGGTCACCTATTAGACCCCATCTTTTCAAATTTGGAGGATTTCGTGGGAGGGAAACCCACCCCTGTACCGTGGTCTGACCACTTTCTTATTCCACTTTTTTGGTCCACGTCACCCAGAGTGTCTCACACAAAACCAACACATACTAGCTCAAATTGTCGATAGAACAATGGACCATAGAGTTAGGGAAAACAAGGCCAGTGTCAACCACTGACGTGGTTACTGCCAATTGAAATTTTAATAAATGCATTCAAGATTCCCTAGATTTGCTTCTTCCTGAAAAACTGATTCACATTAAAACAGGAAGTAATAGAATGGGATGGTTCTCTTCAAAACGTCGGGATTTAAAACAGATTTGTAAGAAGCTCGAGAGATCTTGGAGGAAAGATTTCTCGAGTAACAAGAAGTTGAAATACAGAGAAGCAATCAAACTATACAAAGCTGAAACTAAATTAGCTCAGGCAGCTTACTACGAAGACAAAATCTTAACAGCGGCTAATTCCGCCAGTGAGATCTTTCGAATTGCCAAAACATTTCTCTGAGTTCCCCCTCCCCAAGTAACCCCCGATACCACAGGTTCCCGCTGTAACGATTTAGCGGAGTTCTTCCTCAACAAAATTAAAACCATCTTCACCTCCTTTCCCTTGACCAAGGGTTCCACACTGAACTTAAATACTTGCAGTAACCAACCACTCCTGGAAACTATTCCCCTGATGGATAGGCCAGTACTTGATAGCATGCTGTCTCAGGTAAAAAGTGGCTTGCCCAAAGACCCAGCACCTCTAAAGACACAGACAGGTGGTGGGAGTTGTTTTCCCCGTCATTTTAGAGTTGACTGACTCCTCATTTTCCTCAGGAGTGGTCCCTCCTCTATGGAAGGAAGCAATGGTGAAGGCACTTCTAAAAAAAACACCCTTGCCTTGACCCATCTGTCCTGGGAAATTACCGTCCCATATCACTTCTCCCCGGGATTAGCAAAATTGCCGCAAAACATATCAACTCAGTGTTGTCTACTTTCTTAGAGACACACAAACTCCTCCACCCGTCTCAGACGGGTTTTCGACCTCGCTAGGGAACTGAAACAACCCTGCTATCAGTCGTGGAAGAGTAAAATAAAATCGTGGTCTCCAGAGGCACAGCTATCGTCATTCTTTTGGACCTCAGCGCAGCCTTCGATACGGTTAACCATCATATCCTGGTTCATAGACTCAGACAATTGGGAGTAACCGGAGTCGCTCTGGCATGTCTAAAGTCCTTTCTGAGTAATAGATTCTTTCAGGTCTTTGACGATGAGGGGACCTCTATACAGATGCCCCTATGTTGTGGAGTTCCTCAGGGGTCATCCCTGAGCCCCACCTTGTTTATTGCTTATATGAGCTTGTTAGCGGAGTCAGTATTACCTTTTGGTGTACACATAGTCACCTACGCAGATGACATGCAACTTGTGGTTGGGCTTAATCAAGCTGATAACTCCCCTCCTAGTCTTCGCACTTGCCTGGAAGAAATTGCCAATTGGATGAATTACTCCTTCCTGAAATTTAATGGGGAAATAAAGCGAGATAATGATCCTGGGGAATTGGTCCCCCCTTGATCTAAATACAAAACGGCCGACCACTTTGGGCCTCATCCCTATCCTTAAGACTCAGTTAAAAAGCCTGGGCGTCTGGTTAGACCAAGACCTCACTTTTAAGACACAGGCACGTAATACGGCAGCCACGTGCTATGGCATCCTGAAAATGCTTCAAAAAGTCCTCCTTCTTCTGTCATTCCAGGCAAGAAAAACCATGGTTTAAGCCCTTATCCTGTCACGGCTGAACTACGGGCATGCCCTTGATTTGGGTGCTCCAAATGTGACCCTCTTCAAACTCCAGGTTATACAAAATAGAGCAGCCAGACTTCTTCTGGGAACTCCTAAACATCAATCAGTCAAACCGGATTTGAACTCCCTCCACTGGCTTCCCATCAGGAAGAGAGTTAACTTCAAGGCGCTGTGCATCGTTCACAGTTCATTAGCCGGAAAGGGCCCTGCCATTAACACCACCACCATCCAGCCCTATCGGGCTAACAGACGTCTTTGTTCAGTTGACTTGAACTTGGTTACTCTCCCCATGATTAAGAAAGCCAGAAGTGGGGGCCGGCTATTTTCATTTAATGCGGCCAGGCTATGGAACTCACTTCCACTCCATCTTCAAAAGGAATCTAATCGTTTGGCCTTCCTCAAATTGTTAAAGACTTGGCTATTCCCTTAGCCTGGTTGGTTTCCTTACTATCTGCTGCTACCAGCGCTGGGATGCCTTCATGTAGCCATGTGCTTTACAAATGCATCTTTCATTTAATTTAATTCCGGAGATCATAACGTCAACAACGAACGCGGAGTCATCCAACGCCACCTACTGACGCGCAGGGGTACGGCTGAAGAAAAGTTCTCCGGATCAAGTCTGACGTCTGGTGGTAATTCCAAGGTGAGGAATCCATAACTAATTGACTCTTCTGCGTAACAACAGCTACAAGTCATGGACAAGTAGTTAGCTTTTGTGATCCATGGAAGAATAGAAGTCATCCAGTCAAAAAGAGAGTAAACAAACTATGCTCCAGGGGAGGGACAAACACAAGAAGAGGAAGGAGAGCCATTGAACAAAAAAACTAATAAACTAGACTGACAAGAAAGACAACAAGCGATATTGTTATTGTACAAATAGATATTTCCACAGAAGACAGTTTACAGCTGTATGTAAAGTATACCTAAAAATGCCTGCAGAGAACCACCTTACAGCTCTGTTGAAAGCAGTCCAAAGACAAGTGTATACCATGAATAACAGTGCCATGCAATGTAAAGAGCCATAAACCTAAATACAGTAAAACCAAGAAAAAGAATAACCCTACACAAACATTAGGCAAGATTCAAGCCCTATTAGGAGGTTGGGTCCAAACTGGATGTTTAAGGCGTGTAGCCTCTCTTATCCTGAAGAACTGGAAAGGTAAATATTTAGTAGGAAAAAAAGGGTTGGGTATATTTAGGATTGAGCTAGTTGAATGCTAATATTCAGGGGTGGAGTGCTTCCATTAAATAAGAACTATGAATAGGAATATTGACCAATGTAATGCTGAAGAACTTCAACAGCATGGGGTAAATACTTATAAAGGTGCTATGGCAACTCCTTGTGGCTTTACAAAGGCATCAGATAATTGACAAGAAAATGAAGGGATTCCGATGAAAAAATAACTTCTCTACAGTAATGATCTTTCTGGTGGATATTCAATCTACCTGCCGATTCGTCACCTCTTGACTAGATTCCTCACCACTTGAATTTGGCAGGTGCCAGACTAGATCTGTATACATTTAATAGCTTTATTACGCTGGACATTGGCCTTATGTCAGCATCTGATACAATGTAACAGTGACATCATTGGAGTCACAAAACACTCAGCCAGTGCCCTGATGTCAATTTCCCATCCATTTTTTTCATGCCCTTTGAAGCATTGAAAGCATCATTAATATGATAGTGCAGTACAATAACCTAAATTAGAACCTTTACAGGAAATTCTATGTACAACCATCCTTCAGAACAGGAAGGTAGTGAGATCACTGGGGACTCTTCAGGTAGATGGCGCATTTGCTAGAATGATCACTAACGAAGGTAAGCAACTGTTTCTTCTGATAGACACTTCTAAGCAGTAACTGGTATGAAAGAATGGTTAAATGAGCAATCTGGCAGTCCTGAACATGTGAAATGACCATCTCTTCTCACTAGAGTCCAAACAATAATGTTTGGCAAAGGAATGAATGGACCCCCATGTCGACCCCTGACAGACAAGGATGTAGCACATCTTGATGCACAAACAAATCTGGTGGGAGAGTGTACTCTTTTGGACTGCTTTACCCTTCATATAATAGAAAGAGCTTGTCATTGAGACCTAATCTATTTAGTGCGGTTAATGTTATAGTTGACTGGCCTTCCTGGGTCCAGCCTGTGCAACCTCTCCTCTACCTTGTTAGGATGTGGTGGGGATAAAAAGTTAGGTGAGCAATAGATTGACCAAGATGGGAGTTACCACTTTAGGGAGGACCAAGGGACGAGCTTGTCTGGAGAAAAAAGTAGGTGAATAGGATGCAGATGCTCCGTGGTTGCGATGTACTTACACGCCTTGCTTATATAACCACTACAAGTTGTAAACGTCAAAAGCCTTAACTGGCAACTATGAAAGGGGAACACATCAGAAAGTTTAACACTAAGTTCAGATCCCAATGTGGGATAATGAACGGGATAGGAGGAAACAAGTTAATCAGTCCCTTCAAAAGTCTCATCATAATTGGAAGACTTAAACAAGCATTTACAATGCAATGGTTTCGCCTTTGGAAAAGTTAGAGCTATTGGCATTGTAAATGACAAATTTTGTATTTATGTGTTGGTTTTGAAAACAGATAAATAAATGGCATTGTCATTTACATTGCCATTAGCTTAATCTCTTGCAAATGTGAGACCTATTGTACCCTACGGACGAGCTCAGCAGACAGCAATTACTACCACACACACACACCCAGAGCCACACACACACACACCCACCCAAAGCCACACACACCCACTCAGAATATTAATATTTGGCTTTTAAGGACTAAAAAGAATGTATTTACCATAACCAGGATTCCGATTTATGTACAAGGTAATGTGAGAATCTGTATTACTTGATCGAAAATCAGGTTCTGAAATGACCAAAGGGGTAAATATTCATACTAATATTCTCCTAGATTATTAGATTACAAGCTTCATATCTATTACCATCAAGACCTGTCAGGGGCGTAGCTAGAGCTTGTGGCGCCCGGGGCTATCCCTCAGGTTGCCGCCCCTTGGAAGAGGGGAGGGTGCTGGGGAAAAAGGACGGTGAGCACAATTAAGAGACAAAATAACAGGCCCCGCCATTGTGTGCCAGCCATCTTATTATTAAAGAACAACAGACCAGGAAGCAGTGTTGCAGCCTTGATTGGATGACTGGTGTTATTGTGACACTGGTAACCTTTCCATGAGTCAGTCCTGTTTTATAGGCACACGGAGTTCACTAACTAGGGTGTAAGGTGAAGCGATTTTGGAATGAGCTACAATATTACTGTGCCCTTTAAGATATAAAGGGAGGGTGACAGGGAACGACTTGCACAAATCTAGCTCATAAAAGCCCACCACTGAGATCCAGATTGTGTCAATATTTCCACCCTTCCTCGTGAATAGAAAAGTTGCCTGCATAGGAGGGATTATGGGTATATTACTTCTCTCCCCCCTCTGTGGTAGAGTGGACGATGCCTAACTAAGGGATTTTAAAGTAGTGGTTCATAGCTGCCAAGGTTTCAGATTGCTTTGTGTGACATTTTCATAATTTCAGCGTAATTATGAGTGACATTTCAAAAACTAGGTGTGACACTTTTTCCGCAAATCAAAACCATGGAATTAGAACGAGGGAAACATAAATATCAGACATTACACCCATAGGGGTCACAACCCGGACACAGACTGTACTTTATTTCAAAAAGACACAATGAGCAGTTTAATAAAAAATCAATTTGCGGATTATAGCAGGGTTCGCAGCCCCGCTCATTATTTATTATTTACCCGAGGCTGAAAATACATGTTATTGCTATTCTAAGCCATTACCATACGACACAGTAAGGCATCGGAGGGAGGGGGGTGGGGCAGGGCAAGCCTCAGGAAGAGAGGCTGACTGAAGTACACATGGCCTAGTTCAGAGCCCGACTGTAAGCTGTATTCTCAAAAAAAATACACTTTTTGAGAGAGTGAGCAGTTATATTCATAAATAGTTGCACGCCCGTCAGCCCTGGCCATGGTTTACTGGTATGTCACCGCCTCTACCTAAGAGTACTTGCACCAGTGCGTGTCATGCAGGCTGTCTAAAAACACACATATGGCACAGAAGTCTTAATTTTAAAACATACCGGCACTCTCTCTCTCTGGTACATACTTCATTCTGATGACCAATGGCTTCGTGTGGCAGCTGAGCCCAACTTCAGCACTTCTCCTCCGGGGCTCCATGCGTCTCCGGGCGGGACTTCCGTCAGCTGGAGGAACACAACTCCGCTCCTGCCGTCTCTTCCCCCGGGGCTCCCTCAGCACACGGGAGCCCCGCACCATCCAGCACTTCTCCTCCGGGGCTCCATGCGTCTCCGGGCGGGGGCGGGACTTCCGGCCTTCTCTCCCACGCACCATGCCAACGGTGCTTCACCCTAACCCCCGTTTCCCCTCCCTTGCCCCACAGGACTCTGCTGACTTGCCTGACACCGTGGCACCTGAGCCCTTCGAAGCATTCTTGAAGGGAGAGGACACGGACGGCGGGAGTGGGCGGGAGGGGACACGGACGGCGGGAGGGGGCGGGAGGGGACACGGACGGCAGGAGGGGGCGGGAGGGGACACGGACGGCGGGAGGGGGCGGGAGGGGGCGGGAAACGTGCACAGGACAGCGAGGGGGGCGGAAAGGCACACGGAGGGGGCGGGACGGACGGCGGGAGGGGGCGGGAGAGGACACGGAGGGGGCGGGAATAGTAGGATAGTGAATGAAGCTCACAACTGAATATTGCAGTCAGTCTTACCCTTTAAGAAATAGAGCGCATATAATATAAGGCCAGCAACATTTTCCGAGCGTTTTCAACATTCTTTTGCTCACTGTAGCTGAGTGTATGCAGAACATATTGAGGGTAAGTGGGCCGTGCATAATAAGCAGGTGCCATTTTCAGAGATGCATAAAAATAGTAAAAGTGGAACAGCTGCTGAGTAAAAACATACCGGCGTGTTCTTTTGAGAAAAGAGAACACTAAAAATGATAAATTAATCTACTGCTCTCGTTTTGAACAAATTTATCATTGAGATTCTTTTTACTAGTAATAGTACATAAAGTATTTATAACCCATATTAAGAAAAACAAGATTAAACGTGCTTAGATGACTGAGCAAAATGTACAAAATCTCACCCTCCGTTCCTATTGTACCACCAGATTCCAGTTTTCTTAATTACATAAAAATGAATCGGATATGAAATTATAAGCGTACCTTAACAAGCTAAGTGAAACGCAATAATGTAGTTTGCATTGACCATGGATTGGACTCTGTTGCAGGAAATGGCCCTTTCTCCCGCGTGACTGCTGGCCCACATAATGCCTCGACTTCTGAGCGGTGACGGGTGGCGTTGTCTTGGATTGCTAGATGCGAGTTATGGTATGCGCTTCAGCTTCTCCAAACGCAACCTTGTCCATTGGTTCCCATCACAGACTCCTTCACTTAAACCGACCACCACTTCTGCCTCAGAGGACACGGACGGCGGGAGTGGGCGGGAGGGGACACGGACGGCGGGAGGGGACACGGACGGCGGGAGGGGGCGGGAGGGGACACGGACGGCGGGAGGGGGCGGGAGGGGACACGGACGGCGGGAGGGGGCGGGAAACGTGCACAGGACAGCGAGGGGGGGGGCGGAAAGGCACACGGAGGGGGCGGGACGGACGGCGGGAGGGGGCGGGAGAGGACACGGAGGGGGCGGGAATAGTAGGATAGTGAATGAAGCTCACAACTGAATATTGCAGTCAGTCTTACCCTTTAAGAAATAGAGCGCATATAATATAAGGCCAGCAACATTTTCCGAGCGTTTTCAACATTCTTTTGCTCACTGTAGCTGAGTGTATGCAGAACATATTGAGGGTAAGTGGGCCGTGCATAATAAGCAGGTGCCATTTTCAGAGATGCATAAAAATAGTAAAAGTGGAACAGCTGCTGAGTAAAAACATACCGGCGTGTTCTTTTGAGAAAAGAGAACACTAAAAATGATAAATTAATCTACTGCTCTCGTTTTGAACAAATTTATCATTGAGATTCTTTTTACTAGTAATAGTACATAAAGTATTTATAACCCATATTAAGAAAAACAAGATTAAACGTGCTTAGATGACTGAGCAAAATGTACAAAATCTCACCCTCCGTTCCTATTGTACCACCAGATTCCAGTTTTCTTAATTACATAAAAATGAATCGGATATGAAATTATAAGCGTACCTTAACAAGCTAAGTGAAACGCAATAATGTAGTTTGCATTGACCGTGGATTGGACTCTGTTGCAGGAAATGGCCCTTTCTCCCGCGTGACTGCTGGCCCACATAATGCCTCGACTTCTGAGCGGTGACGGGTGGCGTTGTCTTGGATTGTTAGATGCGAGTTATGGTATGCGCTTCAGCTTCTCCAAACGCAACCTTGTCCATAGGTTCCCATCACAGACTCCTTCACTTAAACCGACCACCACTTCTGCCTCAGAGGACACGGACGGCGGGAGTGGGCGGGAGGGGACACGGACGGCGGGAGGGGGCGGGAGGGGACACGGACGGCGGGAGGGGGCGGGAGGGGACACGGACGGCGGGAGGGGGCGGGAAACGTGCACAGGACAGCGAGGGGGGGGGGGCGGAAAGGCACACGGAGGGGGCGGGACGGACGGCGGGAGGGGGCGGGAGAGGACACGGAGGGGGCGGGAATGGACAGCGCATCTGAATTCACTTTCAGTGAAAGGGGAGGGAACGGGAAAAAACGTAACTCCGCCCTGGGAAAAAATCTCGGGAACGCCCCCGAATCTGGTCCGGCCTTGACGGACAGATCCGGCACTCAATGGCTAGCCTCCATTTATGGAGCTAGCCAATGAGAGCCGGGGGACGTTCCCGAAGTGCTTAGTGTCGACATAGGATTTCACCTGCGCTGAAAGGCTGCGCAGAGCGCAGCCTTTCGGCAGGCGAAACCCAAAAAGGAACGTTGTTCTGGAAGGCAGAGAAAGGTCAACAAGGCTTCAATCTATCCTTTGAGGGTGAATAATGTACAATCCTGCTGAGTCAGCAACAGTGCAAATTGGAGAACCTCTGAAAGGCAAGCCTTCCAAGGGTCCACATTGTTTTCAGCATACCAATCTATTCCACCTTTCCAGAGCACACTGAATTAGTGGAAGGGTGACGCCCACAAAATGGCCTTGACCACTTACTGTGGCAGTTGAAAGGAAACTAGGTGTTGCAACTATCTCCAGGCATGAAGGTGGACACTTTGTGTGTTGGGGGGCACGACCTGTCCTTCCGACTGGGAGAGGACGTCTACCCTGGGAGGAAGTATGAGTGGATAACAGAGAGAGAGGTGCAGAAGGTTTGCATACCACATCCTTCTAGACCAGTCCGGGGCAATAAGGACAAGCTTGGACCTGGTCCTGATGAACCTTGCTGAAGATCCGAGGAATCAAGGGAATGGGAGGAAATGTATAATAATGTGGAACATTCCATTTCAAACAAAATGTTTCCCTAAAGGTTCCCTGAAAGAGATCGTAAAGGGCACTGAACTGGTGGCAAAGGGCATTGGTGCAAATGGCAGAGACAGCCATATGTATAGTGCTCCACAGGGCAAAAATGCCTCAAGTCACCTTTGCATGGAGATACCACTCTAAGTGGCCGCCGACTCAGGCTATTGGCCCTGATGTTCAGAGAGCCAGAAGGTGTTTGACCACTACCCAAATCCCATGCCGTTGTGCCCAAAACCACAGCCTCAACACTTCCCAGCAGTGAAGGTGAGAACGCACTGCTTGCTGACATACCACATCACCGTCATAATATATGTCAGAAATGTACATAATGACCACAAAGGGAGGGGAGGAAAGCCTTGAGCGCCACCAGAATCACTTGCAGGTGGAGTGGAATACCAGCTCCTCTGGAGACCAGAGAAGTCTGATTTCCAGCTACTCCAGATGAGCAACCCACCCTAAGATGGATGCATCAGTCATTACTGTGGCCTAAACTGGTGGAGGTAGGACATCTCTTGTGACAGGTTCTAATCCACCAACCACTAAATCAGGTCTACCGCAGTGCCCTGAGGAGGGAAAGCTCGAAGCAATGTTGTTTCCACTACTGCCCCCCAAGAACAGGAGGCATTGAGAAGGCATTAGGTGACAGGGATACTATGGTTTGTATGTGACGGAACACCAGCTGTGACAAAAAAAGCTTTGAGCAGCAAGTTGATCATGTACGGGCATACAGGAATTCCCAAACTTCTGAGGTGAACCGTGACCACCACCATCACCTTGGTGAAGACTCGAGGTGCAGGTGTGAGCCCATATAGGAGGACTGCAAACTAGTAGTGGATAGAACTTACCACGAAACACGGTTACCCTTTTGTGAGCCTGCATTACCAATATGTGAAAATAAGTATCCTGCTAGTTGAGGGACACCATTCGATCTCCCACTTTCAGAGCCAACACAACCCGAGCCAGGGACAGCATATAGACATTTTACTTTCAGTGGAAAAGTTTAAAGACCCTGATGTCGAAGACTGTGTGAAGACCTTCATCCAATGAGGGAAGCAGGAAGTACCCCAAGAAACAGCCCGGCCCAATTGCCTGCTTTGGCACCAACGCCACTGCTCCTTTTAGCAGCAGAGCTGCTACTTCCTGCTGCAGTATGCAGGGATAGTCTTCTGTCTGAATTGACTGTGGGAGATGGTTTGTGGAAGGGCCTGTTGGAAGAAAGCATATGATTTTAAGGATCCACTGGCCTGAAGTCATTGGCTTCGAGGCCAGTAGCAAGCAAGATATCAATCTTTCCATGGGGGGCAAATGTTCCAACAAGGGCAAACTAGAGCTGCTTTCCTGGTGGTGAGGAGGTAGAGGGGGCCTGTTAGATACCACAACCATGGCCCTTGCTCCTGCCACTGTCTTTTTGGGAGGACTGCAAACCAAGGGAGCGAGCTGTAGCTCTGCTTGTCTTAAGCCTTATTATAGAAGAGTCAGTTTCATCTCAAAACAATCTAGCACCAAAAAGGAGATACCTTATGGTCACCTGGACATCACTGGCAACTCCACAAGACCTCAACCAGGTGTGTCATCGAAGGGCCACTGAATGCCCCATAGCCCCTGCCACAGAGGCAGTTGTATCCACATCGGCCTTAATAATGTGTCTGGATGCATCCTGGACTTCCCTCACCACCTCGAGAAAACGCTCCTTGAGGTGACCGGGTAGGAGAGAAAGAACCGTATGAGCCATATCCCACAAAACATTTGGGTATCTTTCCAGTAGACATGAAGCATTCAATGATTTTAGAGATAGACAATCAGCTATAAGCTTTCTTTCCAATGTTTTCATGTTTTGTTTTAGATTCCCCATAAACCTGGTTGTTGGAAACGTACTAGAAATCTGTTTTGGGAAGCATGAAGCCTAAACCACCAATCAGCACAGAAACCCTGGTATAGAAGAGTGGACAACGGGGAGGCGGGTGGGTCAGTGAGGAATCCACAGGCAGATACTGTATCTACCAGAAAAAGCGTAAGTAACTTGTTCTTCTGATAGATACATCTGCCAGTGGATTCCTCACCTTGTGAATAGATTCCCACAGCAGTCCCCACTCCCAGAGGAGGGTATCCACTCTCCAGGTTATGCGGAACACGATGGGAGGAATTTGAGTCCACGACCCTTCTCTGGATCAGTGCCAGGACCTGCGGCCCCAATGAGCAACGTATTCTGTGAACACAGGAACCATATCAGCTTTTTGATCTAGAAGCCACTACACTCTATTCATACAGAGCAGTAACAGTGCAATACGTGACAGCTTTCATCCATCCTACATACAAACTAAAGATAAAGCCTCTGGTCATTCTATCAGGTTGACACCCAATCCAAACTACATGTATTTGGTATACTTACCCGTTTCAGTCATTTCTTCAAGATCAGATTATACAGCACTTACTGGTATTTGGTATTTGGAGGGGTATTTGTAAAGCGCGGCGTTCGCTCCGGAAGGAGCATCATGGCGCTGTGAATCCTTGAGCCCAAATCGCAGAGTGGTAGGAGGGGGGAGCTAGATGGCGGATTTAGTCCAGTCGTCAGGGAGATTAAAAATCCAAGTTTTGAGGAGCTTCCTAAAGGGTTTCTCAAGAGTCTGAAGTCTGAGATGTCTTGGCATGCTATTCCAGGCTTTGATGGCCAGGGTGCTAAGGGTTTTACCTCCTTTAGACTTCAGATTGAATTTGGTGGAGGTCATAAGGTTTTCTTGTGAGGATCGAAGGGAGCGACTAGGATTATAGTGAGGGAACCGTCTGGTAAGGTAAGCAGGACCTGTATTGTTGAAGGCTCGAAAAGCAACAATGAGGATTTTAAAGAGTATTCTCTTGTGCAAAGGGAGCCAATGCAGGGTCTTGAGGGCTGTGGAGATTGATGATTTGCGTGGGAGTTTTAGAACCAGGCGAGCCGCAGTGTGTAAAACACTTTGAAGTTTCGAGATAGTTGACTTTTTAGTCCCTGCCAGAAGACCGTTACAGTAGTCCACTCGGGAGAGTATGAGGGCCACTGTAACTGCCTTTCTAGAATCAAGGGGGAGGAAATCAAAGAACTTTCTCAAAGATTTTATTATGCCGAAGCATTTGCCTGCTACGGACGTGACATGATGATCGAAAGAGAGGTCAGAATCAAAAATGACCCCGAGATTTCTAGCAGAGGTGACTGTCTGAGGGGGGGCTACAGAGTTGTCGGGCCACCATAGGGCAGGGCAGAACGAGGTGTTCTTTCCAATGGGGAGGATCTCAGTTTTATTTGAGTTGCAGCGAAGGTGGTTAGCATCCATCCATTGGAATACTGCTGTTAGACAGTGTTTGAGATTGAGCTCTGTTTTATTAGAGTTATCGTCTAGGGGGATGATCAACTGAGTATCATCAGCATAGGAAGTTACGGTTATGCCGAATGATTCTATCAAAGTAAGAAGTGGAATGAGATAAATGTTGAAGAGGAGGGGGCTTAGGATGGAACCTTGAGGGACTCCAGAAGACACCTTTTTCTCATTGGATTGGAAGGAGCCAAGGGTGACAATTTGGGACCTATCGCTGAGGAAGGATCTGATCCATGATAAGGCTGTGCTAGTGATGCCGATATCAATAAGTCTGTTGATGAGGATGGAGTGGGATATGGTATCGAAGGCTGCCGTGAGGTCAAGAAGGATTAAAATAGCCTTCTTCCTTTGATCCTGTATGGATTTGATGGTGTCGGTCAGTTCGATTAGAGCGGTTTCTGTTGAATGATTGGACCGGAACCCAGATTGCTGGGGATGGAGTCAATTGTGGGAATCAAGAAAAGTCTTAAGTTCTTTGTGTACTAGCTGTTCTGTTATTTTACCCAAAGCAGGTAGAAGGGTGATGGGACGAAGGTTGGTCAAGTCTATTGGGGATTTGTTAGCCTTTTTCATGAGTGGCTTAACCATGCCCTTTTTCCATACGGAAGGAACAGAACCGGAGCTGAGGGACAGGTTGATTAATTCGTTTATGATAGGGTTGACCTCGTTAATGATGAGGTGGAGGATCTTGGGGGGGCAGGGGTCAGAGGGAGAGCCAGATTTGCACGCAAGAATGGCTTCTCTGGTCTGAGTCAGTGTTACTGGAGTAAAGTTTTTGAGACTATTAGTGGTCAGGCACGGTTGGTCTGCGTCGGGGATTATGTGTGTTGGAGGGGGGGGGGGAAGTCTTTTTGAATGGAGGTAATTTTATCCTCAAAGTAATCAGAAATCCTGTCACATAGCTCCTGGGATGGGGGGATTTCAGGCTGTAGAGCTTTGGGGTTGGTAAAGGTTTTTACAATTGTGAACAGGGTTTTTTGCTTTTGGCTGGCTTTGTTTATGGCGTTTACATAGTAGGTCTTTTTTGCCAATTTGATGGAGGAGAGATAGCTTTTCCTCTGCGAGATGTAGGTGCTACGGTCGTCATTATTGTAGGTTCCGCGCCATTTGCGTTCCGCTTTCCTGCAGAGAAGATGTGCGGAGGCTAAATCAGGCGTGTACCAGGGAGCTTTAATTTTGTTTTTCTTCAATGTGCTACCCTGTTGATTGAGTGGGCATCGTTTAGTGATTTCTTCTGAGAGCCAGTTATGAAGACGAACTGCATCTCTATCGATGTTACCGGATAGAGAGGGGGTACTGGTTGGGGAAAAGGGATGCAGGATTAGGTTGTTCTGGACCGTTTTCCAATTTGTAGAGTGAGCATTGCCGGAAGTGCGTTTTTTGCTAGTAGGAGGGTGGCCGGTAGAAATATGGAAGGGGATGAGGCAGTGATCTGTCCAAATCTGGGGGAGGGGGACAGGGTGGTGATAAACGGGAAATTTGAACAGACACCATCCAGGGTGTGACCAAGCGAGTGGGTAGGCAAATTGACGCTTTGTTGTAAGTTAAAGATTTCGAGTGTCCGCAGGAAGTTGCTGGGCTAACACAGAAATCCTGAGGAAGGCATTTGCCGAATCACTTTGGTGAAAATCTCCTTCCTCATATGCTGTTGTTTGCCCAGAACTTATGAATATGTTCTAAATGTACCTACCCGGACATCTGGAAGACTGTGTTTCTCCTATTTACCTGAATTACTGGCGCCCCACTGTGGCACTGTTCCGAAACGCGCGTCGGCGCTTCTTTCTGTCTGGCTGTTGAGAGTTTTTTAGTTGTTTGAATCTTTATGGATGTATTGGTGTGTAAGTGAGTTTGTGATTGGTAGAATAAGTGAATGGTGTATGTACCTTTTTTACTGTCCTCTATGTTTCTGGGTTGACGCTATATGAATTATACGTGCTGTCTCATTTATTGAAGTATGAATTTTTCTCTATGAATTTTTTATATAAATGACAATAAAATAATTTGAATACAACCAGCAGCTCTGTGGGCAATCGTGACTATTGGAAACTTTTGGTCCTGTATATTATTGGGAACTGCCTCTTCATGTTGTTATATATATGTCCACTCTCCTAAACCAGAAAATCCTGGAGGACAGAGCGCGCAAAGTGGCCGTCCCTCCTCACCTCAGAGTCCAAGCAGTAATGCTTCGCAAAAGTGTGGAGGGAGGACCAAGTCGCGGCCCTACAAATATCCTCTACAGGAACACCTCTAGACAAAGCCGAGGTTGACGACTTAGCTCTTGTAGAATGAGCCCTTATACCCTCTGGAGGTTCCTTACCGGCCAAAGAGTAGCAGATCTTTATAAAGAGGATGATCCATCTTGAGAGAGTCCTTTTATGAACCGCTCTTCCTTTCTTGCAGCCAGCAAACCCAATGAAGAGCTGGCCATCCACTCGACAGTCTTTAGTTCTGTCCAGGTAAAAGCTCACCGCCCTCCTAGGGTCCAGACGGTGCAACCTCTCCTCCTCCTTGGAAGGTTGAGGGGGAGGATAAAAGGTAGGAAGGGTAATAGATTGACCTAGGTGGAAGGGAGTCACCACCTTAGGGAGGAAAGCTGCCCTGGTCCTAAGAGCCATTCGTTCAGCATGAATGGTCAAGAATGGGGGCTTGGAACTAAGAGCTTCAAGCTCACTTACCCTCCTTGCCGAGGTAATTGCAACGAGGAAGACTGTCTTAAAAGTCAAAAGCCTCATAGGACACTTGTGTAAGGGCTCAAAGGGAGCACCCATCAAGTATGTCAAGACAAGATTTAAGTCCCATTGAGGCACAATAAAGGGAGTAGGAGGGAATTTATTAGTGAGACCCTTCAAAAATCTTAAAACTACAGGAGATTTGAAAAGAGAAGGCTGATCCGGCAAACATATAAACGCCGACAAAGCCGAGAGATAACCCTTGACTGTGGCAACGGCAAGCCCTTGCTGCGCCAAAGAGAGAGCAAACTGGAGAATATCAGATAAATGGGCTTTCAAAGGGTCTACAGACTTCTCTCCACACCAGGTGACAAATCTAGACTATCTATATAAATAAATGGACTTAGTGGAGTCACGTCTAGCTGAAAGAATGACATCCACCACATCGTGTGGGAGAGAAAAGGAGTTCAGGTTGCCCCATTCAATCTTCAGGCATGAAGGTGTAATGTCTGGAGGTGGGGGTGTAGAACCTGCCCCTCCATCTGAGAGAGGAGGTCTGCCCTGTGAGGGAGACGGAGCGGCGGGTGAGAGGAGAGGTGGAGAAGATCTGTGTACCACACCTTTCTTGGCCAATCCGGGGCGACCAATATAACTTGTGCCCGGTCTTGGCGAATCTTCCTCAGAACCCGAGGAATCAAGGGTATGGGAGGAAAGGCATAAAGGAGTTGTCTTCCCCAACTCAACTGAAACGCGTCCCCCGAGGCCCCTTGCATCGGATACTGGAGACTGCAAAAAGACGGGCAGTGAGCATTCTCGTGAGTGGCAAACAGGTCCACCTGAGGAGTTCCCCACATCCGAAAGATGTCGTGAACTACCTCTGGATGGAGCCTCCACTCGTGGTCGGCCGAGAACTGCCGACTGAGAACGTCCGCACTAACGTTCAGAACCCCGGCAAGATGATTTGCCATCAGACAAATCTGATGGTCCTGAACCCAGGACTAGAGACGCAGAGCCTCCCTCCTGAGACACTGCGACCCCACTCCTCCCTGCTTGTTGACATACCACATCGCGGTCGTGTTGTTTGTCAGGACCTGAACCGACTGACCGCGAAGGGAAGGGAGGAAGGCCTTGAGCGCCAAACGTATCGCCCGCAATTCAAGAAGGTTGATATGAAGCAACCTTTCCTCTGGAGACCAAAGACCCTTGACCTCCAGGTCCCCCAGATGAGCAGCCCACCCTAGAGTGGATGCATCCGTTATTACTGTGGCCACCGGAGGAGGCAGATGAAAAGGCTTCCCTTGAGACAGGTTGCCTTCCACGCCCCACCAAGTCAGATCCGCTGCAGCTTCTCTGGAGATCCTCACTGACTCCCTGAGATCTCCGTTGTGCTGATACCACTGCGTGCGGAGGCACCACTGGAGTGCATCATGTGCCAGCGTGCATGGTTGACCAACAGAATGCATGAAGCCATCAGACCGAGCAGGCGAAGGACCTTCAGGACTGGAACACGCGCTCCATTGTAAAATAAGGGAATCATTTCCTGAATGTCGCGAATCCTTTGAGGAGGAGGGAATGCACGACATACAGTTGTGTCCAGTACAGCACCTATGAGGATGCGCTGGGAGGGCACCAGGTGAGACTTGGGTACATTTATCGAAAAACCCAACCTGTACAACAACTGGGTTGTCTCTTGCAGATGTTGGAGCACTCTCTCTGATGACTCTGCTTTGATCAGCCAGTCGTCCAAATAGGGGAATACTGGAATCCCCGACCTTCTGAGATGTGCTGCAACCACTGCCATCACCTTGGTAAAGACTCGAGGCGCAGTAGTAATTCCAAAAGGCAGGACCGCAAACTGATAGTGTTGCGACCCCACCGTAAAACGGAGATACTTCCTGTGCGACTTCAGGATTGGGATGTGAAAATACGCATCCTGCAAGTCGAGCGACACCATCCAGTCTTCTTCCAGCAGCGCTTGAAGAACCTGAGCAAGGGTGAGCATCTTGAATTTCTCTTGTTTTAGATAGAGATTCAAGATCCTGAGATCCAGGATTGGACGAAGTCTGCCATCCTTCTTGGGAATCAGGAAATATCGGGAGTAGCATCCCTGACCCCTTTCCTGCTCTGGGACCACCTCTATCGCACCCTTTCTTAATAGAGTCAGTACTTCCTCCTGTAGAAGCAACAGATGTTCCTCCGTGCAATAACCTTGGCAAGGAGGGTAATTGGGAGGAAATTCCCGAAAGGGAAGGGCATACTAATTTTCTACGAGATTGAGAACCCAAAGATCTGATGTAACCGATTCCCAATCCCGTAGAAAGTGGGTAAGCCGACCCCCCACCGGACCCGCAGGATCCTGAATGGCGGATCGAGGGCTGCTTTTCTGTGGCTGGGGGGTTGGAGGAGGTGGAGGAGGAAGAGGCCTGACGCCCATGAGGACGAGCTCTTTGCTTTTCCCTGTAAGACCTTTACAAGGTATTCTGCTGCTGCTGTTGTTGTTGTTGCTGCTGCTGACCTTGTCGATAGTTGCGAAAGGAAGAGTGACCAAAACCTCTGAATCTCCTGGCCAAAGAACCTCTGATCTGGAGTCCTAAAGATTTGGCAGGAGCTCTACTGTCCTTAAACCTCTCTAAGGCAGTATCAGCCTTCTTGCCGAAGAGACCAACACCATCGAATGGTAGAGCCAATAAAGCCGCTTGGACATCTGCGGAAAAGTCTGATGATTTTAGCCAAGCCGACCATCTCGTGGCAACCGCAGTGCCCATGATGCGAGCCACGGAATCAGCAGTATCCAATCCGCTTTGTATTACTTGGCGTGCCGCTGCTTGAGCGTCAGACAAAACTTCCTCAAATTCACTCCTACATCCATCAGGGATCTTAGGAGCCAAAGAACGCAATGAATCCATATGTGCGTGCACATATCTCCCCATGAGACAAGTGGCATTAGTGGACTTCAATGCCATACTACCCAAGGAGAAAGTCTTTTTGGCCACCTGATCCTGCTTCTTGGCCTCCTTATCCCCAGGTACTTGGGGAAACGCACTCAAAGACCTCTTTGAACATGCCGCCTGAATAACCAGGCGCTCAGGAGAAGGATGAGATGTTAAAAAGGCAGGGTCTTCTGGTGCAACCCTGTATCGTCTTGCCACACTTTTGGAAACAGCCGGAGCAGTTCGAGGCTTTTTCCACACCTCCATAATAGGCTCTGTTAAAGCCTCGTTAAACGGAAGCAACGGTTCCACCACCGAACTAGGTGAGTGTAGGACCTCAGTAAGAAGGTTAGACTTAAATTCAACTGTTGGCAATGTCAAATTAAGAAGTCCCGCAGCCTTCCTCATTACTACATGATAAGGCGGGATGTCCTTAGAAGGCGCACCAGAACCAGATGGTAACTCCCATTCCGGGGAAAAATCCAGGCCACTAGCATCTGCTAGGTCTTCAAAGCAATCTTCTTCCGGTTCGCCTTCCTCCACATCAGGACGAGAGTCATCATACCTCTGCTCCTCCAAAAGGCGTTGCGCCTCCCTCCTAGACCTCTCCTTAACATGCCTCTCCACTGGATCCACCATCGACTCCGACGGAGCCGGAACCGACGTCGGTACCGAATCCGATGGACCAGTGGGTTGTACTCGAGGTCGACTTGGAGCGGGCAACGCCGGGACCGGCGTCGACAACTTCGGTGGAGCCGGGTATTGCCATGGCGGCGTCGGGGCCGGCATAAACGGAGCCGGGGCATAGGAGTGTGGAACCCCCAAATTGAAGGCCAGTGGACCCATGGGACCCGAAGGTGCTCCAGAGGGGTACCAAACCCTCGAAAAGACGCCATACATAGCGTTCAAAAACGCAGATGGGTCTTGGCCTGGGGCAGGAAAAGGTGGCTGAACACCCTCAGGCTGGCCTTGAGGTGGGAACGAATCCGGCTCTTCCACAGGCACGGATTCTCCTTCCACCGGAACTTCTTCTTCCTCTCGGGCCGGGGACGGCGCCCGAGACGGATTGGAAGCCGGAGCTGGCGACTGCACCTGCGACACCGAAGGCGAAGCCTCACCTTCCTGATTCGAAGCTTCCTGAGGAGGGATCATCTTCGATCGAACCATCTTAGGCGACTTCGATCTCGAGTCCGACTCCTTTCCCGAGTGACGTCAGGACTCATGTCTCCTCTTCTTATGCTTCTTTCTTGATTTTGAAGCATGATCCGTAGAGGACTTCGAGGTCGAGCCCTTGATCTTGACTTCGACCTCGACCTTCTCGAACGAGATCGTGAAGACTTCCTACCTTTGTCCGCCTTCAACTTCGCCACCAAGAGCTTGGATTCTCTTTCCCGCAGGGCCTTCGGGTTCATCTTTCGACAAGATGAACAATCATCCACATCATGGTCAGAGCTTAAGCACCATAAGCAGTCCTCGTGCGGGTCCGTGATGGACATCATTTTCCCGCATTCCCTGCAGGGCTTAAAGCCAGTCTTCCTGGATGACATCGTCGTGAAACAAAAAAGCAGATAGATGAAGGAAATAGCAACAAAGTCACTAGAAAGCTACCGAGATTCCCCGAAACCGTTAGCGTCGACGACGCGGAAAAAGGGAACTGATATCATCACGCCGGTGTGGGCCTATTATGGGCGTCGGTGACGTCAGCGGAGTCGCGTGCGATGCTGTGCCTCTATGACATCCAAGTCCACGTCGGCGCAAAGCTACAAAAAGAATTTCCGAATGTTGCTGACGCAAGGGGGATATTCACAAGGTGAGGAATCCACTGGCAGATGTATCTATCAGAACCACCAATCTTTTTGGGGATGGGTGGATAGAAAGCAACAGTGGCTTCCTTGGAGCAGATCTGTATTTCCTTGCCACCTACCTATTGACTGCCAGCCCAAAAGTGGGATTTTACCAGGCTGCCATCACTTGGTCCAAAAGAACACTGTTGAAACCAACAGAGGTTCAGTTGCTTGTATAAACAGGTGCAGCACTTCTGTCAACAAGTTAGATTTTTTCTCCACTACAGGTAACTGGACTTCCAGGACCTCTGAACATTATGAATCACCAATTGCAAGGAAGCCGCCTTCCGAGGGGTAGGCTCTGGAACACCATCTTGATATCGGGTAACATGTCCAGGCCAATTGCATTCCTCAATGCAAGATTGTCTCGGATATCAGTGGAGACAGGAGGTAGGGGATTTAACACCTCATTACGGTTATTTGTGTCATGGTGCACAATATCTAGCAGGTCTGAGAAATCAGAGTCGACACAAAGAGGTCATGCATGATATTCCAGTACTGTTCTAGTTTATTCAGCTCCTCTACTCGTGACTGGGCCTCCCTCCCAAACCTATGAATTATCTCCTGGCCGATCTCCATGGAAGACCCAGTGGAGTCAGTATTTGAGGTACAAGAGCCTGTACTGGTGGAATAGCAATCGCATCAGATGTGGTGTTTGGTGTAAAGGTATGCATTAGCACAACCTCTGATGGTGCCGTAGGAGTAATGGGGCTGAACAACGCAGTGAAAGAACCCACCAGCGTGATCCTGTATAGAGTCCTATGGGGCCTGATGGCACTCCAGAAGGGGCAGTTGCAAACCTGAACATATCAAACATTGAAGAGAGATAAAGGCAGGATGTGCACCTGGAGCTGAGAACTCAGGGTAGGACTGTGGTGGCAAGGGGTACCACATCTGCAAAAGAAAGACGACCTGAGGGCTGAAGTCGTACAGGAGGTCGATGTAGTGGGGTGGTTCTGGGGTGAGGGTGCCATGGGCACCAAGTCCTTAGGAGGTGGAATGATCACCAGCTCGGTGTCAGATGCCGGGGAGTGCTTTAGGGACTTACCCCTGGTGGAATATTGAAGTTACTTGTAGTGTTTCACCCTGTGTGACTACAACGAAGGAGAACCTTGGCCGGAACAGCTGTTGATCCCGATGCTCATTCAGATCTGGTGCCATAAAAAGTTATGCCTTCTCTCCTTGAATGCATGCAGACACCAGACACCACAAACAAATGTCAGTGGGGTCAATAATTGACATCCGACCAACACGATCCATAATGGGTTTTAACACTGAATGCTTTGGAAGAGACATTTATAGTACTGAACAAAAATGTACGAAAATGTTCATGAAGCAAACTCTCTAACAAGAGACCGAGGCCACTGGTGGCATGGTAGAGCCACTGAAAATGTCCAGATCCAGTCTGGCATCAGGAGATTCAAGAGGTAAAGAATCTATTTGAGCACTGAGGAAACTGCAGGTAGAAGTAGCTATCTGAAATACACCTGTTTGGACATAGAAGTATCTTGAAAAAATACGAGCTTTAGGAGACAACAGTGATAAAAGGGAAGAAATACTAAAGTGGTCCATCACATAATTACAACAAACAATCATTTGAAAGATTTAAGTCAATTCCCGCCCACTCTCTGACAGCTCTATAGGAAACAGCACAACTGCAGGCGCAGGGGTTTGTTGCTTGTGAGTATTTTTCAAGTTTTCATATTTTGGTATGGATTCAAACAGACATACTTCAAAATTTTAAGATGTTTGCTAGGAAAAATCATTAAAAACTCACTCAACATCTTGAAAATGTGCAATATGTACAAACGTAGACAACATGCTACTTTTATAACTTGTACTAAGCGAATCTTTCTAAAAGAGAAAATGTCCCTTTTCAAAATGCAATCCACAGCCGACAATGAAACGTTCCTAAAAATAGAATCTAATCTAGAATTAAAGAAAAAAAAACAGACAATCCTAAAAATAAAAGGAAAATGATATATTTGTAAAGAGCCTCAACATAAAATATTACACATTTTATGAACATATATTTAGTAAAAAATAGATGCAGAATAAATTATTATTTGTGCAGTTAACAGTATTCTAAACTGTCACTTTAAACAGTAATTCAAAACACATCTCGCAAGAGCATTAGACAATTCTATGTAAGATAAGGAAAGGATTTTGTGAGAGGCGAGGACAAAGCAAATACCCTTCAAAACAAACACTGAAAAATCCACTTGTTAGATGTGATATTAGCCCAACCTTTTTATTTTTACTAAAATTGCATGTATACTATACTTATAGGGGCTTTCAGTAAACCCTCCTCATCCTTCTGGGCTTGTATTGTGTCATTTTCATTTTTCTTCTGCCCACTACAGCATACAGGATGTAGCAATGGGTCAGCCCACTTCACTTCAGTTGTTGGCTAATTTCTCTGTGGGTCACATGAGCCTGCCCTTTCACACAGATCACATCCACACACAAATTAGTTTACTACAAATCAAGTGACTGCTATACCAGTTAGTTCACAAACTAAAACATATTCACACTTTTAGCCATTTTTTAATAGATTGACAAGGGCCTCAACAATAACGTTTCGCAAAAATCATAACAAAACAAACATTGAAAAATACAGAATGCTGGCATCCAATCTCATACCTATTGAGTTTGACAATGCTTTTGTTCGGATGTGATAAAGTCTTCAAAAGTAGTCCTAAATTGCACAGAGGTGAGCAACATTTCACATATAAAGCCACACACCCCTAAGGAAACATCTTCATATGCACAATCTAATTCACAACTTTTGTTTACGAGGGAAACTACTAATAGATTGCCACACTGTCAGTAGATCACAATAGTGGTGCAGTATGATTATGAATATGGTGTTTGAAATGGTATGTGATCGTGGTGTGTCTGTTTTCATATGTACAATTGTATGAGTAGGTGTTATTTAGTGCGTGTAAAAAGCCCAGTTGACCAGCAAAAGTTGTCAGAGGAAATATGAGCGAAGAAGAGGGCAGATGCAGGTAGTGTTAAAAAAAATGCCACCATTTCAAAATGCAAAAATGCATCCACTGATAAACAAACAGTGGTTGCCTTTGTACAGCTGAAAGGTTTCCTGAAGCTTCACGGATAAAAAGAGGCATGAGCAGAGGCAGTGCAACCCTCCCTCACAAACGAAACTGATACACTCTTGCAGCGACACCAAGCAGAACTTGGAAGACAGCTGTCGAAGCTTCTTTACACACAACTTCATTGATTTTAAAATTGGTAATTTGCTTGTAGATCCATGAACTTTGAAGCAGCCCTCCTGGCATCGACATCGAGACGTTCATATATTTGATCAGGAATTATGTGTAAGTGTCGAATGGAAAGATCACGATCCTTTGCACAGCAATGTCCGGAGAGTTGATCTTTTCTTTTGTTTTCATTTGCAAGAACCGTGTTGAATGGCTGCTGCCTTTGTGACCACAGCAGCACCCGACATGCATCTGGAAATGTTCTCTAGAGTGCTTCCATTTCATCAAGGTGAAGGGGCATCTGTTCTTTCTGTAAAACAGCAGTTTCTTAAAAAGCATTGGTCTCTCTTCTCTCGCCCTAAATCATCTGAGGAAAAGCAGCCATTCTCATGCTAAGGAATATGGAGTAACTCAGCTACACCAATAGGGCACAGCATTAATATGCCCTGCTGCCCGTTATCTCACCAAGGAAACGGATTACAGCTGCAATTCCACCATTTCAAATTTCAGAATAGTCAGAGGATTTGTGAATATAGACACCTCTACATCCAGGTCCATTGCGACAGCATCCCCACTCTCGTCTACTGTGGTGAAAGACCGGCTCTGCTTTTACGCACTAGATCTACTAAAAGGTAATAATAATGAGGCAGGCAAAAGTAGCATAGAAAGATAACCACAAGTTTATAGTAGCGCTGATATTATAGGTGCTACCTACTCCAGAACACCTAACACAAACTCCACTTAGCAAAGGTATGTTACTGGCTTATAAAGAAACAAAAAACCTGCACTCCTTCAGGTGGGATGGAAAGGAGCACACACAACGACTATTAGAATAAATATGAGGGTGTGAGATGGTTCAATGATTTTCTTTGTATGTTCAGTCGCAAGAGCATGAGGAAATTACAGCGTGATCTGGAGCAACGTGTTCATAATAACCACTGGCAAGAGTAGAAAGTCAGAAACATGGTGAGGCATGCAAGCCATGACAAAATCATTGAACTCTGATCAGGAACAGAGCATGAGAGCTGGAAGGAATTCATCTCACTGTGGCGCTTTCACCCAGCAGTCATCATAGCATTAAACCAGTAGTGGCAATACACAAGTACGAGGGGCTTGGATCCAAAAATGTTCAGGTACCTGGAATTAGATCCTAGGGATACTGAAAATGAACACTCACCTGGAAGTCCTTGTGCAAACAGACATCTAGAAGTGAAGCTTGCCAGGAAGTGAAAGGGTACAAGGGCTGGAAATGCTCACTAGTTCAGCAATAGTGACCAGAGGTAGCCAGGAGTTAATGATCACCCACCATCAAATTTTTACAGTTGCTGGAAGTGACTGATCACTCCAGATGCCGGTGCTGAAGTCACCAATCACCTGGCAAGAGAACTACAGAGCCTTGAGTGCAGGACACAAGGATCGCTTGAAAGGTAAAATGTCAAACAACTTTCAGCACTCCGTTCTCACAAAGGCAAATTGGTGTAAGCTGATTTGATGGCACCCGGTAGGGCGAATGATCAATTGAGATTGTTACTGCTATGTACCGTGATTTGATTCTGTTCACCTCAGAGCATGGCTGAAACTTGTCCTTCGAAGTCTGCAGCTTTCCAAGGGCCTACACCTCTTTTGGGGGCACCATCGCCTATAGAGCATCCAACAAGCACCATAATGCGGTGGTAGCAAATAGGCTGTGGCAGTAGAGAGGGAAACTGGAGTCAAACGGTCAAGGCTCAGGGCATGAATGAGGCATATGCGATAAGGCGAAACAATGCACAAATAGGGGTTTGGGGAATAATGTCAGGGAGCGGAAAGCAACAGTATCCACAGCAGTGCATCCCGAAGTTCACATAAGGCAAATCACTCTGTTAAGTGGAAACACAATTGACTTCTAAGCAGTGATGATAATAAATGCACTCTTTTGCAGGAGTCCTGGAAGCAATGAGGAAGGACGCAGTAATCCTGGTTGTCAATTCTGTATTTCTATGCCATCTTCAAACATAACGGAAATAGATGCCAAGACATAAAAAGAAATGGCATTCAATAGTCATTGTGCCCATTCTGACCAAGATGATAATATGTAATTTGTTTTAAATAAACATAACAAATACCTGTGTCTTTAAAAAAAATACCGATGCAAACCAGATCTAGGGATAAAAAAAATCGAGCAACTACTTCTAAAATAAAATTGCGACTAACAAATGAAGACGATGGCCCTACAAAGATCAATTAAAAGAAAATTGTTTCTGGAGATGATCGCCTGGGGAGAAGATATTAAAGTGCATTTACAGTTATAAAATGTTCCCTGTGCTAAATCGTCACAGGAAGGAAGCAGAAGGCAAATCAAGTGCTTTGTATTGAAACAGCGGTCTGATTTTGCAGATAAAGTTGTAAGCCATGGACGAATCTCGGTTGTTTTCTGTGCACTTTTAACTGCAGCACACTGAAGAGCAAGTAAGGTACTTCCCAATGACTTCAATTATTGTTTCTTCTCTTGGACAGAAATCCAAAACAAACTTGCATTCGTTCTTACCACGGTGTGGGGAAATTCATCAGATGAAAACAAAATACTCTTTTTTAATCTCATCCTCCATAAAATAAAAAATATTTCTTTATAGTCAAAATAAGTTATGTTTCATAAGTCTTTTAGTTTGTGATTTGAAACATCATAAAGGCCGGTGTAGGTAGGTGACAGGAGGGGATCCCACACTGCTTGTTGGGCTCTGGAACTGAGCATCATAGGAACTTGGCGTCATTCCTACCACTCCATCACTTTGTGGTGTCTCGCCTTTCAAAAAATCATCATCTTCCTCTGTATGACGCTCCTGCACAAAGGTAGAGTAAAGCAATAAGTACAGGAGAGCAATAATTTAAAATAACTTCACTCACAAAGGCAACATGGATACACATATGTAGGAAGTTGGCTCTGTATAAACTATACCAAAGTAAGGTATAGTATGCATAGAGTCCAGTGGATCCCCAAAGGCGTACAGAGGTTAAAGTAGATAATACCTTACCCTCTATATCTGAAAGAGACACGTTAGTGATAGATTCCTCACCTTAGAATTACCCCTAGGCGTCAGACTAGATCCAGAAAGTTTTCGTCAGCAGTACCCCGGCTCATCGGAAGGTGGCATCGTGCGGCTACGCGTCCGTTGTAGGCGTGGTAATCGACGGGATGACGCCGTGGCAGCTTAGACGCCGCTCTCGCGCACTGACGTCAGTTCTTTCTATTTCAGCACCAGCAAGCGCAGATCCGGAGAGAGCGGTACCCCCGTCAATTTTTGCCTGGTTTCAAGTCTTGCGAGGTTTGTCCTCGCATGATGTCGGTGACGGACCCACACTGCGAGTGTCTCTCATGCCTGGGGGGCACCCACGACCCCACGTCGTGCCCCGACTGCTGGGTCATGGCTCTGAAAACTTTGCTGGAGCGGGCCAGAAAGTTTCTTGAGGGCCCAGGAGTCGGCTCTGCGCCGTTCAAAGGCCCGGTTCCGTGGGAGGTCGAGAGACCGGTCGCAGAGCCGCCACCATTGTTTGACGAAGTCTTCGCACTCTGGGTCAACTAAGAGGAAACACAAGAAGTCGAAGAAGCGACGTCGCTCTTCGCCTTCCCCTAGCCTGTCCCGCGACTCGGCTAAGGGTGCGGGTGGTGCCACCCTCAGCCTCCGGCGGAGCCTACGCAGTCCCCGTCAGCCTACCCGCCTTTCCCGGGTCCGTCGGCGACTCCGGCCCAGCTGCAGGAATTTCTTCCAGCCATGGCCCGCCTCTTTGGCCCGTCGGGCCCGTGGGTTCGACTGGAGGTCCTCACCCTTCTCAGTCAGCAGTTCCGGCCCGACATAGTCGACGGCTCCGGTCTCGGCGCCGCAAGACCCCCATGGATCCATGCTAGGATCCCAGCTGATGTTGGTTGACCTCGTACGACCTCCACCGAAATCTAAGTCTACGGCACCGCCTCCCGCGTCGGGCGGCTACCTGGCCGATGTCGTCCCTGGCTTCCACCCTGACGTGGAGACAGTGCCGGACCAGTGTCGATCGACGCCGATTCTGACTCCCATGGGTAATTTTTTCCCCTATCTCCATCCTCCTCCATCTTTCTCACCTGCCCAGCAGGTTATGGAAGACGGGGAGGACTGGGAGGTGTCTGAAGACCCTCTCGCAGCCCAATGCCAGGTAGAACCGGACTGGGTAGAGGATTTGGGGGATGCCGGTGATCTGGATTTCTCACCAGAAACTGGCGCACTGTCTCCTTCTACCGTGGCTACGGAGGAGGGTGGTGGTACTTAATTAGTGGTGTTACATAGGGGAGCAGAGGCTCTCCACATGAAGCTCCCTACAGTGGCCATCAGGACTAACCTCCTGACAGAAGTGCTTAGGCCGGTGGCTTCCTCTGCGGGGCCGCTGCTGCCCTTTAATGATGCACTTTCAGACGTCCTTTTGGGCACCTGGTCCAGGTTCAACACAGGGGCTCCTGTGGATAGGAACGTGGCCTGACGCCATCGCCTGGGCGATGCCATTTTCCTCTCCCAACACCCTACCCCTGAGAGCTTGGTTGTCCAAGCTTCTGCGTGCCCAAGTGCATTCCCTTCCGCATCTCCGGACAGGGAATCCAAGGAACTGGAGCAGTTTTGGAAGAAGATTTTCTCTTTCAGGGCTGCGGTCTGTGAACACTGCATGCCTCTTGGGGCCGTGATTCCCACTCTGTGTAGGATACGGTGGCCCAGGTGCTGCCTCAATGTTTGGAGTAGGCCCGAATGGTGCTCTCCCAAGCTATTGCTGCGGGGAGAGATGAAGCCAAGTTCACGATTCTTTGTGGCCTTGACACCGCTGACTCGCTGGGCAGAGCAATTTCCACTGGCTTTTCAGGGGATGTCCAGAACACTCTGATGGACATGCCCTTTGATGGCACTCGCCTTTTTGGCAACAAGGCATATAGTGCGTTGAAGCGCTTTAAGGACTCGTGGGCTACGGCCAAGTCCTTGGGCCTTTCAGCCACGCGCATTCCTTCGAGGTCTGCTTTTCGCTCCTTTTGTGGCCAAGGAAGGGGTGCCCAGACACATTTGGTTCAAAGCCACAGGCCTGCGCAGCAACAGTCTCAGCACAGCCGCAGATAAGGGACCCGTCGAGGTGGGTCACGAGGCCAGCGGGTGGGTCAATCCACTACCTCCCCTGCCACCACTGCCTCCAAACCTTCCTAGTCCGGTGTTTCAGGCCCACTGGCGCACCATCACTACGGACAGGTGGGTTTTACAGACTGTCCGAAGGGGCTACTCCCTCCTCTTCGAGACCACCCCTCCAGCCATGCCACCTTAATACCACTGCATTTCGGGGGGGGATCACTTGGCACTTCTCCAGCAGGAAGTAGTGGCTCTCATGGCCAAGGGGGCCATCAAGTGCGTTTCGACACCAGAAGTAGGTCGTGGTTGTTACTCCCACTACTTCCTGGTTCCGAATAAGGACAAGGCCTGCGTCCTATTTTAGACCTTCGGAACGTCAATCGCTTCCTCTGGAAGGAGAAGTTAAAGAAGCTCACACATGCTCAGGTCTTGTCTGCCCTGGACCCGCAAGACTGGATGGTAGCGTTGGGCTTGCAGGATGCTTATTTTCATATCCCCGTCCTGCTGGCCCACCGGTGTTACCTGCGGTTCACTGTAGGCCATAAGCACTTTCAGTTCACAGTGCTCCCTTTTGGCCTTACCAGGCCCCCACGGGTGTTCACCAAAGTGATGGCAGCGGTAGCAGCTCATCTGCGGGGTTTTGGTCTACCCCTATCACGACGACTGGTTGTTGAAGGCGGGCTCGCCCCAGGCAGTCGTCTCCCACCTCCAGACTACCGCGGACCTCCTGCATTTGCTGGGGTTCTCCATCAACGTGCCGAAGTCGCACCCGATTCCCTCTTAGAAGCTCCTCAATATGGGAGCGGTTCTGGACACGGCGCAGTTTCAGGTTTATCCTCCCAAACAGCGAGTCCGGGACATTCGGGCTATGATTTCGATCTTTCGGCCCTTGTCCTGGGTTCCGGTCAGGATGACCTTGAGGCTGCTGGGCCTCATGGCCTCCTTCATCCTGCTGACCAATCATGCCAGATGGCATATGCTGGCTCTGCAGTGGGACCTGAAGTTCCATTGGGAGCAGCATCAAGGGAACTGTCCAAGTTCGTCCAGATCTCAGAGGGCACTGCACAGCAATTGCACTGGTGGCTCACGAACCAGCATTGGGTCAGCGGCAGATCACTCTCCCTTCCCCAACCAGAGCACACAGTGGTGACGGATGCATCCCTCCTGGGATGGGGCGGCCACATGGGAGAGGCGGAGATCTGAGACCTCTGGTCTCCGGCGGAGCCCAGGCTCCATATCAACCTTCTAGAGCTCCAGGCGATCCTACTTGCACTGAAAGCATTCTTTCCCTCTGTCAAGGGGAGAGTAGTGCAGGTGTTCACGGACAACACCAACGCAATGTGGTACTGCACCAAGCACGGCGGGGTGGGGTCTTGGACCCTATGTCAGGAGCCTCTGCGTCTCTGGACATTTGCTGGAACATCAAGGCATTTCCTTGATGGTTCAACACTTGGCAGGTTCTCTGAACGCCAGAGTGGATGAACTCAGCCACAGGTGTATGATGGATCACGAATGGCTTCTTCACTCGGAGGTGGCGCAAGGTCTCTTTCAACAGTGGGGCGAGACTTGGTTAGATCTATTCGCCACGTAAGAGAATGCGCTATGTCAGCAGTTCTGCGCATTGGAATATCCAAGGCGGCACTCGCTCAGCTACGCTTTTCGTCATGAGTGGAGTTGTGGTCCATTGTACGCATTACCGCCGATACCACTTCTACCCAGAGTGCTGAAGAAGATCAAGCTAAACTGGGCCCAGGTCATTCATGTGGCCCGGGACTGGGCTCAAAGAGTTTGGTATCCTGAGCTACTCAGTATGAGCGTGGATCACCCGATACGACAGCCTCTTCGGGAAGATCTTCTGTCGCAGCAGCAGGGGACGGTCCTCCATCCGAACCTGTCCAGCTTCCACCTCCTTGCGTGGAGATTGAGCGGCGACAGTTGATTCCACTTAACTTGCCTCCTGAAGTCTGTGATATTCTGACAGCCAGGCATCCCTCCACTAAATCGGTATACCCCTGCAGGTGGAACACGTTTGTGGCATGGTGCACAGCAAAGGCTGTAGATCCCTTTTCTGCCCCTCTTTCAGAAGTCCTTTTGTTCCTTCTTTCTTTGGCCCGGCAGGGCTCTGCTCTGGGCACTATTAAGGGCTACCTTTCAGCAATTTCGGCCTTTCTCAGGCTCCCTGATCAGCCCTCTATTTTCAAGTCCCCTGTTGTAGATAGATGTCTCAAAGGCATCACTCACCTTTCCCTCCTATTCCGTTGTGATGCTGTAGTAGAACTTGAATTTGGTTCTAACTTATTTGATGTGCACTCCTTTTGAGCCACTTAACAACTGTCCTCTTCATTTATTGACTTTAAAGACTGCTTTCCTGGTTGCCATCACCTCCGCTAGGCACATGAGTAAGCTCCTGGCTCTTTCCTGTAAACCTCCTTTTCTGTCTGTTCATCTGGACAAGGTTGTGCTCCAGACCTGCCCTTCCTTCTTGCCAAAGGTTGCTACTGCCTTCCACATCGGGCAAACTATCACCTTGCCCAATTTCTTTCCGCCTCCGCACCCTTCCAGAGAAAAAGAGAGGTTCCACCGTCTGGACCCATAAGGTGCGCTCTCATTCTACCTCAATAGCACCAAACAGTTCCGGGTGGATGACCAGCTCTTTGTTGTGCTACGTAGGCGCCAAGAAAGGCCGGGCTGTACATAAGAGTGCTATCTCCCGCTGGGTCATCTTGTGTATAAAAGCCTGTTATTCTCTGGCTAAATAGGAATCTCCGGTGGGGCTATGCGCCCATTCTACCAGGGCGACAGCAGCTACTACTGCATTGGGACGTGATGTCCCCCAGCAAGACATCTGTCAGGCAGCCACGTGGGCCTCGCTGCACACTTTTACTAAACATTATTGCCTTGACAGTCAAGTTCGGAGAGACGGCTTCTTTGGCCGTTCTGTTCGCAATGACTTTCTGGTGTGATCTTGGTTCGCAGACCCACCACCAGAGTTGGTATTGCTGGGGTATCAATTCTAAGGTAAGGAATCTATCACTAAAGTGTCTCTTTCAGATACACAAGTTACTTACCTTCGGTAACAATATATCTGTAAGACACATTAGTTAGTTATAGATTCCTTACCGCCCCACCCATCCTCCCCATTCTGTGAACTGATTTCTAGGGTTAAGGTCATCCCTTTCAGGGCCCTAGTTTCAATGCACCAGTGGTCAGTATCTTGCGTGGCTATGCGTTCCTAGTGCGGAAAGTCATGTACAGAACTGACGTCAGCGCACCAGAGCGGCGTCTAAGTAGCTTCCGCAATGTAATCCCGGCGATCACAACGCCTACGACGGACGCGGGGCCGCACAACGCCACCTTCTGATATGCAGGGGTACTGCTGACGAAAACTTTCCGGATCC
The DNA here is from genome assembly GCF_964261635.1 of Lissotriton helveticus. Lineage (NCBI taxonomy): Eukaryota > Metazoa > Chordata > Amphibia > Caudata > Salamandridae > Lissotriton > Lissotriton helveticus. The sequence continues at coordinate 638,546,010 of NC_136071.1, read as the reverse complement.
AGTCTGACGCCTGGGGGTAATTCAATGGTAAGGAATCTATCACTAACTAATGTCCCTTATAGATATATCGTTACCGAAGATAAGTAACTTGTGTTTGTGGTAGTGTGGGCGAGCAGCAAGGCTTTATCAGAGGGCAGTGTTAAGCATTTATTACACACACTCAGGCAAGAAATGAAGTTGTACCCTCAAAGTCTGAACTCGGACCAATTGTTTGTAGGAAAAATATTTATTTGTTGTATTTTATTTTTAGAACCAAGGAGGACTTGGTGCAGGTAAGCAAATGTAGAACTTTTCAAGAATAATACAGTTGAACGCAGTTGGCATTGTTACAGGTAGGTCAAATGTTCAGAAACAATCGAAATTACGTTTGCTGTTACTTTTTACATTACTTTACAGATTACATTTCAGGATTACTTTTTCTACTCAGTGTGATATGTCTAGATAGCACACTGGGACATTTCCTGCATAAAAGATAAGTCAGTTTTTCTTATAACACAGTTTCTCAGGTTCTCATACAATTTCCAACTCCACACAGAAAAGCAGTCAATGCAGTTCTATGGGAGAAAATCTGGTTATCGGTTTCAAGTTAAGTACTCAGTCTTGGGAGTTGGATTTCTGGGGTTAGAACCAGGGTTCCACCAGGGTCAAGGATACACTCAAAGAACATCCTCAGCGGCACTGGGGCGACCCGGTGCTGAGGCCCAATGCTATCCAATGGGGAATAGTGGGCCTCCGATTGGTGGCTGCTCACAGGCACACCACTTGGATGTGGGAGCAAAGCTCCTAGGGATTAGCTCAGGGCAAAGAAGGAGCCAGGATAGCACACATGGTGCACACACAGGGACGGCCAGGTTCAGGTTGCTGGATCAACGTCAGCCCTGTTGGTTTCAATGGGGAGGCTCCAGTCAGAACAAAAACTGCAGGCTCGGGCATATAAATCTTCGAGGCGACAACCTGTTGGAGAATTAAGTTGGGATGACGAGGGATGCTGGGACACCATCGGTTGGACCACCCAAGGCGTGGGAAGTCAGGTGCAGGGGTGTCTTTTGAGTCAGGTTTTCCTTACTGGCTCTGGTCGCGGTTGGGGGGGGGGGGGGGGGGGGGGATCCCCCAGAAAGGGGTGGCAGGCGTTGTCAGGAGACTTGAAGGAGGTCAGGGATTACTAGATCCCAGGTCAGGATTGCCGGGGAGACCTCCTCGCTGTGTTAGGCCACTCGAACTTGGGATGTGGGCGTCAGATGCAGACTTGTAGATTTGGCCGGAGCCAGAGTCTGTTGGCAAGCAAATTCAGTGCTCACGGGAGACAAAGTCTCTTTAGGGAAGGAAGCGCAGGTCCTCCGGGATCTGGGGGGCGGCTGGGTGCTGGACATACCGGGATTCGACTGGAGCTAGTCGAGGTCAGGGCAGGCCGATAGGGCTGGGACCAAGTCAGTTGGTGTACTCCTCTTCTTCCTTTGGTACGGTTCTTCGGTCCGTATTCCTCTTTTTCTTGTATGAGGAGGCAAGGTTCAGGGTTACCCCTAAATACTAAATTTAGGGGCGTTCAGGTAGGTACGGGTTGGGACCAATGGGTCCCTTGCTTGGGGTCGTTACACCCCCTATTATGCCACTCTCCAGTTGAAGGGGGCATAAGCCTCACTCTGGTTGGCTGGTTCAAGATCTTCAAGATGGCATGGACTGCGAGTTGTCCTTCACCTGAGGGGTGGGGTTGGCAAAGGGGGGGGGGGGAACACCTCTCCTCCTATCTTGGTTTGCCGCTGATTCTCCCACCTAAAGTGAGGGTCAGAACCGGTGGGGGCCAGTTGCTGGGAGAAGCAAATATCTGGGCCAGCTCACAAAGGCGGCAAGCCTTTGAAGCTTCCCCTTCAGGGACCCTGCTCATCCTGAGGGAGGAGGGTTGACACCTCTGCCCAGGATGTGCTTTGTTTCAGAACCCCGAGAGGGGGAGGCTCTCGATCCAGGGGTCCAGGGGTGGCAGCTAGTGAGCAGCCAGTCAGCCGGGACACTAGAGTTAGGTCATTGTTCAGGGTGAATCTCTAAGATGCCCTCTGAGTGCATTTTGCATTAAATCCCACACTGGCATCAGTGTGGGTTTAATAGGCTGAGAAGTTTGATACCAAAGCTCTCAGACTTCAGTAAAGCCATTATAGAGCAGTGCAGTTCGGGGTGCCAAACTCTCAGCCGATTGTTTAAAATGGCTTTACTGCACTTACAATACCTGTGAATGGCACATGTTTTGGATGGGGCCCAGGGATCATGCCTATGTGCCCTAACGTGTGGTATAGTGCACCCTGCCTTCGGACTGTAAGGCCTGCTAGAGGTGTGACTTACTTATGCCACAGGCAGTGTTTTGTTGGGCATGGCACACAGGTAGGTGTGCCATGGCGACTTATAGTTTTAGGGTCTCCCCCCAGCACACAGACTGCACTGGCAGTGTGTATGGATCAGGGGTGGAGTCTCCGAGGATGGCAAAATAGATGCTTCAGTCCTGAGAGACTTTCTCTAGCTACAAGGCCTTTGGTGCCTCCAGCAACTATTTACATGGGACTTATATTTAGGCCATAGGAGTGCTAATGTGGGAGCAAAGGTAAAGGTTTGTGGAAAGAACACAAGCTGTGGGTACCAGATGAGCAGGAACTCAGGGCACACTTAGTCAAGAGGCATTAAACATAAGGCAAAAAGTAGGGGGGCATGCATAAAGGGGCACTTTCCTTCACCCTCCCGCCCCCAAACGAAAGAGGATGAGGCTAACCTTTCCCAAGAGAGTCTTCATTGTTGAAGTGGAAAGTCCATCTGCTTTGGCATGGGCAGTCCCTGATCTATGTTCCTCTGTAAAGTCCACTCCCGGTAGCGCGATGGACCACTTCAAAAGTTTGAGTGACAGGTCCTGCTCTTTCTCCTTTTCGGGGATGGGGGGTGGCGAGTTGAAACTGTTATCCTGGAATGTCAATGGATTAGGGGACCGAATTAAGCAAAGTATTGTTTTGCGATTCCTTAGGCGTCACTCCCCTGATATTGTTCTCCTACAGGAGACGCATTTAATAGGCAATGCTTGTCAGGCAATGAATAGGCGCGGTTATCGGTTGGTGGCCCATGCGGGGTTTACTTCTGGGTCCAGGGGGGCTGGTATTCTCATTCGGTCCTCTCTCCCTTTTGCAGTTGACGAGGTGAGACTTGACGACAGGGGGCGCTATGCGCTGCTCACTGGCAGGTGGGAGGGGAAGACACTGTCCATACTTTCAGTCTATGTCCCCCCGGGTCTGCAGGCCTATGCCGATCTGTGTAGAGCCCTTTTGGACCTTCCTGAGGGGCTCCTGATTCTGGGTGGGGATTTCAATTCGGTGGTTTCTGGCACCTTTGATAGTCATCCTCCCAGGGATCTACCCAGGGCGCAAGGGTGGTTGAGTGATTTGTTAGAGACCTTCGGACTTGTAGACGCCTGGAGGCTACTACACCCTTGTATCTTTGCTGCCCCACCTGAAAGCTCCTGTCCTGCGGTGCAGCGGCCGGGCTTGGCTCCGCCAGAACCCGCTTGAACTCACGGGTGAAACCGACCGGCCGGGCTTGGCTCCGCCGGCCGGACTACAGCCCCCAGCATCCTTTGGGGGGCTGTGACGTCAGCCAACAGCGCGCCAGGTGGCGCACCATAAGAAGCCTGCAGGGGCCGAGTTCCCCGTCTTTCTTCGTTGTATCTTTGCTGCCCCACCTGAAAGCTCCTGTCCTGCGGTGCAGCGGCCGGGCTTGGCTCCGCCAGAACCCGCTTGAACTCACGGGTGAAACCGACCGGCCGGGCTTGGCTCCGCCGGCCGGACTACAGCCCCCAGCATCCTTTGGGGGGCTGTGACGTCAGCGAACAGCGAGCCAGGCGGCGCACCATAAGAAGCCTGCAGGGCCCGAGTTCCCCGTCTTTCTTCGTTGTATCTTTGCTGCCCCACCTGAAAGCTCCTGTCCTGCGGTGCAGCGGCCGGGCTTGGCTCCGCCAGAACCCGCTTGAACTCACGGGTGAAACCGACCGGCCGGGCTTGGCTCCGCCGGCCGGACTACAGCCCCCAGCATCCTTTGGGGGGCTGTGACGTCAGCGAACAGCGCACCAGGCGGCGCACCATAAGAAGCCTGCAGGGGCCGAGTTCCCCGTCTTTCTTCGTTGTATCTTTGCTGCCCCACCTGAAAGCTCCTGTCCTGCGGTGCAGCGGCCGGGCTTGGCTCCGCCAGAACCCGCTTGAACTCACGGGTGAAACCGACCGGCCGGGCTTGGCTCCGCCGGCCGGACTACAGCCCCCAGCATCCTTTGGGGGGCTGTGACGTCAGCGAACAGCGCGCCAGGCGGCGCACCATAAGAAGCCTGCAGGGGCCGAGTTCCCCGTCTTTCTTCGTTGTATCTTTGCTGCCCCACCTGAAAGCTCCTGTCCTGCGGTGCAGCGGCCAGGCTTGGCTCCGCCAGAACCCACTTGAACTCACGGGTGAAACCGACCGGCCGGGCTTGGCTCCGCCGGCCGGACTACAGACCCCAGCATCCTTTGGGGGGCTGTGACGTCAGCGAACAGCGCGCCAGGCGGCGCACCATAAGAAGCCTGCAGGGGCCGAGTTCCCCGTCTTTCTTCGTTGTATCTTTGCTGCCCCACCTGAAAGCTCCTGTCCTGCGGTGCAGCGGCCGGGCTTGGCTCCGCCAGAACCCGCTTGAACTCACGGGTGAAACCGACCGGCCGGGCTTGGGTCCGCCGGCCGGACTACAGCCCCCAGCATCCTTTGGGGGGCTGTGACGTCAGCGAACAGCGCGCCAGGCGGCGCACCATAAGAAGCCTGCAGGGGCCGAGTTCCCCGTCTTTCTTCGTTGTATCTTTGCTGCCCCACCTGAAAGCTCCTGTCCTGCGGTGCAGCGGCCGGGCTTGGCTCCGCCAGAACCCGCTTGAACTCACGGGTGAAACCGACCGGCCGGGCTTGGCTCCGCCGGCCGGACTACAGCCCCCAGCATCCTTTGGGGGGCTGTGACGTCAGCGAACAGCGCGCCAGGCGGCGCACCATAAGAAGCCTGCAGGGGCCGAGTTCCCCGTCTTTCTTCGTTGTATCTTTGCTGCCCCACCTGAAAGCTCCTGTCCTGCGGTGCAGCGGCCGGGCTTGGCTCCGCCAGAACCCGCTTGAACTCACGGGTGAAACCGACCGACCGGGGGGGCTGTACTCCGCCGGCCGGACTACAGCCCCCAGCATCCTTTGGGGGGCTGTGACGTCAGCGAACAGCGCGCCAGGCGGCGCACCATAAGAAGCCTGCAGGGGCCGAGTTCCCAGTCTTTCTTCGTTGTATCTTTGCTGCCCCACCTGAAAGCTCCTGTCCTGCGGTGCAGCGGCCGGGCTTGGCTCCGCCAGAACCCGCTTGAACTCACGGGTGAAACCGACCGGCCGGCCTTGGCTCCGCCGGGCGGACTACAGCCCCCAGCATCCTTTGGGGGGCTGTGACGTCAGCGAACAGCGCGCCAGGCGGCGCACCATAAGAAGCCTGCAGGTCCCTCGTCCCGCGGGGACGCGCGCGGGACGCGCCGGACGAAGCCCGGACTAAGGGCGGACAGTCTAAGACAGTCCAAGACTGGCCACGACTGGGCTGGGCCATAACCCCCTGATTGAAATTAATCCCCGTGGTGAGGTACTCTGATATTACTGTCTCCCTACATCCTAGTGATTGTATCTGGGGGGAGACGGGTGGAAGTGTTGTCTATCAATATCGTCCTGGGGTGTTTAAGTGAATTCTTGTATTTTGCGCAAACCAGATTCTGATATGTCGAAGCAGAAGACCCCTATTGCTCCAGCCAACACCATGGACAACTATTTGGTGCAGGTGGTGGCAAAAATTAATAATGAGCGTAGATCGTCTTTGGGTCTTAGCAACTCTCCAACATCATTGCAAGGGGAAAATGTATGTATGAACCTGGTAGATATAGATGCAGAAAATATCACAGATCCTTTCATCCAGCATTTTGCTGATGATTTAGAGCTGAATGTTTCTGTGGTTTCAAATTCAAAAACTAACCCTGACATAATTGAGGAGGGTGATAGAGATAGAGATACCCTTCAAGATGATATAGAACTTATTGAGTGTCATTCCTCCCCATTGGCCCCTGTCCCCGCTCCAAGATCAGCTAGAGGGGGTTCTAAGGCCCTCCCTAGAAGAGAAGGGTTGAGATCAAATAGGAAAAGACCAGCAACTCCTCCCAGTAAGAACCCCGCAAAAGGTAAAGTGGGAGAAGAGAAAGGGGGCATAGGCTGGGATGACGCAGTTATAAAGAAATTTATGGACATGATGGATAACAAATTCAACAGGTTAATCAAACCGTTGTTATCTAAAATTGACCATCTCACCGACAAAGTCAATAAAATGGAGATCCTCTTAAAAACCACCAATGATAATGTGGGGGAGATACCGCATTTGGTGTTGGATAAAATTAATGAAAAATTACCTATAGAAACTATATCTAGGGGAGTAGCAGATGCTGTAGTCCCCACCCAGACAATTAACATAATCCCTGATACACAAAGCTCTCACCCTACTATTGCTGACCTGCCATCTATCCCAGGAAAAACCATTGATCCAGGCCCAAATATAGAGACAGGACCTGTAGAGCTGGTCATAGAAGCGTCACCTTTGATCCTCGTTCTTGCGAATGTTCCACCCCTGAACGCAGGACAGACTGAGCTACCAGAATCACTGTTAAATAAAGTATTCAATTGGTTGAGTAATAATATGCACATCTCTCCTTGGGGTAAAGAAAAGCTGATAGATGACTTGATTGCAGCTAGAAGAGTGAAGTGGATAGGGAGTAAACCAAAGAAATTTGCAGGGGACTGTGTGGTACTGAATCTGAAGGGCCCAGAAGTGCTATCGGAAATCCTGCTTAATTTATACCCTCCACAACAAAGAACTGCAGAACTAATACCACTTACACTTGATTTCTTTTATAGTAGAAGAGGATTAGGGATAAAGCCTGGTGTTTTAAGGACCACGTGGTCTGTCGTGGGTAATAGAAGCACTAGGGATAGTCCAAGACATGATTGGGGGCTGCACTTGGAAAATAGATTTTCAGCATTATCTAATTTAAATGAGTGCGATTGACTCACAAGGTACGAATATCCGCCAGTCTCATCCAAAAGAAGGCAAAATATGGAAAAAACTAGTCGTCTGCCCATGCACACAATTGTGCAAGCAGCCAATAGACCCCAATGAAATCAAAGATCTAAAACCTGGGGAGGTAGATAAAGATCAGCAGGGGGAAAATAGGGTGAGAGTAGAAAATGAGGATGTTTTGAAGGGTGGTAGAATAATGAGTATTGACTGTACGGAAAATGCTGAGGACAAGAGCCATTTAGGACGTAATCCAGGAACGTAAGATGCTTTGACTATCATCTCGTGGAACATAGCAGGCATAAATAATAAGATATCTTCTCCTGAATGGGCTGATTTTATTGACCAATTTGATATCATCTTGTTACAAGAAACTTGGGCACTAAAACCAGTTTTTCACCACGGGTACCTAAATTATTATATACCAGCAACTAGAAATCACACAGGACGCCCTTCTGGAGGTCTATTAATTTGGATTGACCAGAGGTTGAATTGTTCAATAACTCAAAGATCTTCCCCATCAAACGATATCCTACTAGTAACTATTAGATGGGACAGCGGCCAAGAACTGGCCTTGTTCAATGTATATGCCAGGGGTGTAGGTGGAGGCAAAACCTCAGAAGTAGTAACTACACTAGAAAATGAACTAGAATCACTGGACCCACAATTCCATGTAATTGTGGGTGGGGATTTTAATTCTACTTTTGAACCTATGGGTGAAGAGGATAGGTCTCTGTCTGAGGAGGAGGACAGTAAATGGGGCATACCTCAGTTGGAGGTTCCAGCCATTAAAAGATGGAGTGCTGTAGCAATACAATTAAAAAGCTTTTGCTTAGCAAGAGGTTTGAGAGCGGCAAATGGGCGTACGCCCTCTGATATAAATGGGAGCAATACATTTGATAATGGTCGGGCCACTAGCAGAATTGATTACTTTTTGATAGACGTAAGGGCATGGAGTAAGTTGGTAGACATGTCTGTGGAGGTAAGAATGGAAAGTGATCATAATCCCTTGTGTTTGACCCTCCACACCTATCACAAGACTATAGATGGTGTTAACAAAATTGAACGGGTCACCCAGGACGTTGTGTGCTCAAACAATCAGCGCCATTTGAAATGGAGGATGTTGATTGAGGACACAACGAGACTTGAGGACCTTAAAAAAGTAGTGATAGAGGAAGTAAACAACATTAAGCCCTACTGTGAGAAATCCAACTTCCAGGTCTACATGATAGAGGCATATAAAACATTCTTTTTTAAACTCCAAAGCTTTTTCACTAAATCTGTAGATCCCAGAAGAGCTAAAAAGGAACAACCTAGGCAGGGCTGGTATGATACGCACTGTAGACAGGCACGCCATAATTTAAGCATCGCATTAAGAACGGGCAATCCTATATCAGTTAGGAAGGCAAGAGACGCATATAGATTGTCTCACAAACATGCTAAGAAACGCTGGGACGAGGAACGTTGGTGCGAGCTGAAACAGGCTTGCACAGCTAAGGACTCCAAGCTATTCTGGGCCACAGTAAAATGGGATAGGGGTGGGATAGCCGCGCAGCCACATAATCATGTCGCAAAAAAAGATTGGATTGAGTTTTTCAAACCACAGTATGCATGTAACCCGATGCATGCTGTAAATTCCCCCCCTCCTAGTATCCTTTTTAAACACAAAATATTTACTGAAAAAGATGTTAGCTTAGCCTTGGACTGCGTATCAGGGGGAAAAGCACCGGGCATGGATGGTATCCCGGCAGATGTGTTTTTATCTGATAGGAATTCGTGTTCACATGGCTGGCAAACGCAGTGGCGATGGGAGGGGAAGTGCCCGCCTCTTGGAAGGGAGCAGAAATTATCCCTATATTTAAAAAAGGTGACAAAACACTGGCGAAAAATTATAGACCCATCAGTCTCATTGATACAGCGCAAAAATTAATGGGGCGATTAGTCCAGAACAAGCTGCAACAATGGATTGATGAAAATAACATACTGTCACCGTACCAAGCAGGGTTTCGCCCCTTGACCAGTAGTGTCGACCAAGTTTTCTACTTTATAACAATCTTTTGGAGAAATGTCATCTTAAAAAAGGGCACACTATATGCTGTCTTTGTAGATCTAAAAGCAGCTTTCGACCTGGTTCCAAGAGGAAAACTGTGGCAGACCCTGGCTGCTACTGGGTTAAGTCAGGAACTTCTCACCCTCTTAGTACGCCTTCATGAAAACAATTTTGCAAAAATCAGATGGGGCAAACAGGGAGAAGTGACTGAGTCCTTTCCAGTGGAGCGAGGGGTGAGGCAAGGTTGTGTCCTGGCCCCAACCTTGTTTTCATTTTACATTAATGGTATTGTTGACCACCTGAAGAAATCCCCCACTGATGCGCCCATTATAGCAGGCTCACATGTACCCGTATTAATGTTTGCGGATGATACGCTTCTACTCTCGCGTACACCGAGTGGTCTCCAAAAAGTGGTAGATGCCTTTGGTGAATTTTGTGATGGCAGGGGCCTTGAATTGAACACAACCAAGACCAAATTCATGTGCCTTAATTATCACTCTACGTTCAAGGGTGTAATAACATACAAGGGCACCCCACTTGAGAAAGTAGATGCTTTTTCATATCTAGGAATAATCCTACAGGGAGACATGAAATGGAAATCGCACATTAATACGGCAGTACTAAAGTTTAACCAACTAGCAGGGGTGGTAGCCCTTAAACATAGGGCCTCATTGACAAAGCCGATTAACTGTGCTCTGGAAATCTATAACATGAAAGTACTGAGCTCATGTTTGTATGGCTCCGAGCTTTGGGGCTTTTCAAACTTGAGTGACCTGGGGAGAGCAGAAAATAGATTTCTTCGAGGACTTGTAATGGCCCCGCAGAGTACGCCAACAATCCCCTTGAAATTGGACCTTGGCAGGAAAATTGTAGAGGACATAGCTCGGCTACGGCCTTTGTTATATTGGAGGCGCCTGATGGTGACCCCAGAGCTATCCCACTATCTAACAGCATTATTAGATATAGTCAAGTGTGACCGATTCCACTGTATTACATGGCTAAAGGATCTGCGGGCTACTCTTGTAAAGCTGAAACTAGAATATTTGTGGGGTAATAGGGATGTGGCTTGTTTTCCATCAAAAACCACACTGAAAGAACTGTACTGGGAGATGGTGTATTCAACAATGTACCAAAAAGGTACTTCATCTAATTTGTCATCTCGCTTTTTGGACATTAAGATGTTCCCATCGTGTGAAGACTATTGGGACATAATCGAACGTCCTCATGACAGGAAATTATACTTTCAATTCCGGATTGGAACACTTCCAGTAAATACCTTTATGAAACACTGGAACCCTTCACGGGATGAACACTGTCATCATTGTGAGGACCAAATAGAGCACATCTCCCATTTATTGTTCTGCTGCCCTTTATATGCCAGTCCAAGGCGTAAATGGCTAAAGCCAGTCTGTTTAAATATGGGTACTCGTTGTCAATCAACCGCACTTAGAATATTAAAATCTGACTGCTCTGCCCTAGTAGCGATTGCGGTAGCAAAATTCCTTGCTTGGGCCTGGGTAATCCGTTCCTGCTCATTACTATCAAATGTAACATAATGAAATAGGGTTGCCTTGTTTAAATTGCTCTCATACTTGAAACATGTGTATATTATTTTAATTGTTATTAATTGTCTTTTTATGAACTGCCAACAACTTTTAACTGTAAGAAGCATTCGACCGTCATTGTTTAATATGCTTTTTAAATGAAAGTTTTTAGCCATAGTATTTATTGTATAGGATAGGGATTGATGCTTTTATGACAAATGTCGAATAAAGCTTTGAAATTGAAAAAATTGCTACTACACCCTACACAGTTGCAGTACACTTTCCACTCGGGGGCACACGGTAGCCTTTCTAGATTAGACTATTTATTAATGCCTGCGGTTCAATCCTCCTCCATCAGAGAAATTCATCAGCTCCCTAGGGGTATTTCCGATCACTCCCCCTTGTGGCTCCGGTATGAGGTAGGGGCAGGCGATGAGGGTAGAGTTGCTCCTATTAACCCGTGGTACTTTCGTAACCCCAAGACCCGCTCGGACCTTGTCAAAGCTATTGAACATTATTTTGACGACAATGTGGGGTCTGTTTCTTCTGCTGTTTCGTTATGGGAAGCATTTAAAACTGTTATACGTGGTCAGTCCTTATCCTTGATTGTCGCTGCTAAGAAGGCTGCAAATGTGGAGGTTGTGCGCTTGGAATCTGAGATAGCCGCTTTGGAGGATGATCTTCGGATGGGCGTCTCTAGTGCCAAGTTGCACTCCCTTGCTTTGAAACAAGCTGACTACAAGGCTCTTGTAACGGATGCTGCGAAAGTGATGTATAGGGAGCAGCAGGGACGACTGTATGATGTGGGTGATAAAGCGGGTAAATTGCTTGCGTGGTTGGACAAGAAAGAGAGGGTGAATCGTGTGGTCCCCGTGATTGAGCGGCCTGATGGTGAGTGTGTCACTGACCCAGCTGGGATCGTTCAGTGTTTTGCGGACCACTTCGAGACAGTTTACACCTCCGTTTGTGATAGGGATGAGGAAGACTCCCGATTGCTGTTGCGGGACATTGCTTTGCCTCGCCTCTCTGACTCTGACAGAGTCCTCATGGATGCTCCGCTCTCAGTAGACGAAATTGCGGTGGCTATTCGTTCCCTCCGTTCGGGTAAGGCGATGGGCCCCAATGGCTTGCCCATTGAATTGTACAAGCTGCGACCCCACAAACTGGCGCCTTATTTACGGGACATGTTCCTTGAGGCCCTTGAGTCTGGCTCCCTCCCCTTGGACCAACGATTCGCTACTATCGTCGTCATTCCCAAGGAGGGTAAGCCCCGGGATCGTTGTACTTCGTACAGACCCATTTCTTTACTCAATGCCGAACCCAAAATTTAGGCTAAACTATTGGCTAATCGCTTAGTAACTGTGATCGGGGACTTGATCCATCCAGATCAATCCGGTTTTATCCCGCATCGCAACACTGCTTTGAATCTGCGCAGACTCCACGAGGTTCTCGCGAGAGCTGAGACGCTTACTGAACCGGCCATTTTGGCTTCTCTTGACGCTACCATGGCCTTTGACACTATCGAGTGGCCCTACCTCTGGCCGGCCCTCTTGAGATTCGGGTTTGGGCCGGGTTTCATAGCCTGGGTGAAACTTCTTTACGAGAGTCCCCTGGCCCAGGTGGTTGTTAATCGAAGAGTGTCCTGCGTTTTTACGCTTGGACGGGGTACCCGGCAGGGCTGTCCACTGTCCCCTCTACTTTTTGCTCTCGCTCTTGAACCTTTGGCGGAGTGGCTCCGCTGGGAACCATCTATGCGAGGCATCCGATGGTCTCCTGAATTTGAGGATCGAGTCTCGCTATACGCGGACGGCATCCTCTTATATCTCACTTCCCCTAAAAAGTCCCTTAATGTACTTTTCGATGTTCTTACTTCTTTCGGAAAGAACTCCGATCTTGTTATCAATTGGGCTAAATCCTGCATCTACGTTTTGGCCGGGGACCTCCCTCCACTGCCGCGTAGATTTCCGATTCCCGTGACGGAGACCGGTTTTAAGTACTTGGGGATTTATGTTTCCTTGGACCCCTCCAGGAGTTACGAGCTTAATTTATTGCCCCCCCTTCAGCGGCTCACGCTTGATGTGGCTCGCTGGCGTAGGTTGCCGCTGTCGCCCCTCGGTAGAGCGGCGCTTTTCAAAACGATGTCTCTGCCTCGATTTTTGTACGCACTCCAGAATTCCTTCGACCCGATTGCCTCGGGCTATTTTCGTGAAGTGGAGAGCCTACAGAGACAACTGGTCTGGGATGGGCGTGCCCGCATTGCTCTTTCTAAACTCACGCTTCCGTGGCATGACGGCGGTATAGCCCTCCCGGACATCAGACGTTATTACTGGGCCTCCCAGTTAAGAGCGATTAATCATGCGACCTACGCACCGGGCCCTGCCCCGGCGTTCTCCATGGATAGATTTATTTTGCCAGGGGGGACCTTTAGCAGAGCGCTGTACTCTGGTGGTCTCCGTGGAACACTGACCGGTCCCACTAAGATTGCAGTGAGAGTGTGGCGTGATGCGAATGCGGCCTTGGGTTGGTGTGGCAGGTTTACTCGGGCCACCCCATTGTATGATTCGGAATGCTTGGGACATCTGTGGAAAACAAAATGCTCTGATAAATGGGATATGATTGGCATCAGCAAAGTGGGCGATCTGTGGTCGAAGGGTACTGTCAAGTCCTTTGATGTGCTTCGGGTGGAGTATGAGCTTGGTGACAATGAATTCTTTAGGTACGCCCAGATCCTTCATGCTCTGTTGTCTGTGTTTGCTGTGGGTGCTGATATTCCTGAGTCTTCCCCTCTGGAGGACCGCATTTTGGATGGTCATGTGCCCGACAGCACGATCTCATTGATTTATAAGAAACTCATCAATAACAGAGCTGATTTGCTGGTTCGCCTCCGAGCTGCGTGGTGTGCGGACGGACTTGAATTGGATGATGAGGACTGGCAATCTGCTTTGTCCTCACCCAGGGAGGTCGCCATTCCTGCATGTTTGAGGTTTGTCCAGCTTAAGATACTTCACCAAGTGTATGTAACTGGGCCTTGTCTGGTTCGAATGGGTTTTTCCTTGGATGGATTATGTAAGCGTGGCTGTGGGATGTCTGGTTCCTTTCTCCACATATTGTGGGAATGCCCGGAGATTGTTCGGTTCTGGTCCCGTGTACATGATGTCATGGAAACTGTCACGAGTGTGTCCCTGCTGCCAGAGGCCAGGCGTTGTTTGCTGAATGTTTGGGAACCTAATGACTACAGCTCAGCACAGGTCATATGGGCGACCCTCGGAAATATGGTCGCGAAGAGGGACATTGCCCAGCTCTGGGGTTCACATAGGCCACCTACCTTATCCAAGTGGAAAGAAAACATGGACTGGTGCATGTTCAGGGAGAAAACTGTATACCTCTCCCGGGGACGGCCCAGGAAATGGGGTAGAATATGGTCCCAATGGAATGCTTATCGTGGTAATATATGTACTCCCCCACAGGATGTAACCTTTGATGTGTCTTCGTCCCCTTGATTGGCATTCCCTTGTCATATATGGTCAATAACTCCGCTTGTTTCCTTGTCCGCCCCTGCCCCCGTCCTATCCGATTGCTTTGTCTTCATCTAGCATTTGAGCTCCGCTTGCACGGACCCACAACAATGTATTATTATGTTTCTGCCTTGTGAGATTTGGTTTGTTTTTCTGTATGTCTGTTTCTTTTCAATAAAAAATGTAAAAAAAAAAAAAAAGTTTGAGTGACGCAACACCACAAGGTCTCCCTGGCGATCCTGACCTGAGATCTCGTGATCCATGACCTGCCTCAAGTCTCCATTCAACGCCTGCTGTCCCATTCCAGAGGATCACCCCGACCGCGACATGAGCCGGTAAGAAAAACCAGATGCCTAAAGACACCCCTGCACCTGACGTCCCACGGCACTGACATTAAGTGTCCTCCCAGCAGAAATTAGGGCTTGCATCATATGGCAGTTTCATTGCGGTGCCAAACCTGAGCTCACCACCCTGGTATTCTCATTGCTTCGGGGCACATTACAACCCTCATTTAGTTTTTGCATTCTTATGTAGTGCATAAAAGAATCAACTTGATAACAGTGCACTTTTCAAAGAAACTCAATTGAAAATCAAGCTGAGAATAGAGCAAACAGTGAGTCAAATAAATAAGCAACATGAGATGGACCAGCATTGATTACATCAGGGCCCTTAATCTTTGCATTGGTTAAGGCGCAAGGCAATGCTCATTATTCAAGGGCTATGTGTTCCAGTATTTTTGTCAATACTGGAAACTTGTAAACCCATGAGACTTTTAACCTAACAATAGTGGGCCAGAATTTTAAGATGAGCAAACAGGATTCCTGGATATCATCAGTGACACCGTTCAGTTGCACCAGGCAGGGAGCAATTCTAGATTCTGAGCAGCAAATGAAACAACAGCAGCACTGACTTAGTTGATATTTATACACTACAGTAATAGCATTTAAAAGATAAATTAAGCCTGAAAGATGGCTCCATAACAAACTTCAGAGATTAGATTTTTTTTAACAAAATCTGACTTTTTCAAAAACCTAAGCATGTCAGTAAAGAACAAGTTACTTACCTTAAGTAATGCTCTTTCTGGCTGATACCATTTGAATATTCTCTAGGAGTCAGAATGGAGCTGGAAACATTCCCAATGTACTGCTGTGCACCGGATGGTGGTGTTGTACGGCTCCAAACTGACATTTTCTGCTTCAAAGTGACGTGGGGGACTATATTGGTACCACTCCCTTGCTCTGACGTCAGTTGCTTTTGAGATGGTATGTGGCCCTGGACGAAGAGCCCCAAAAGCAAACTGATATACCAGTGTGCAGAAGCCTGCACTTGGGACTTTATTAATGGATAGAGTCCAATCACAGAACAGGAAGGATGTCAGGATTGATGAGGAATCTGCAGTTACATAGAGTTTCTCCCAGTAAGAGCACTATCTTCTTCTGATAAAGACTTGTAGCCACAGATTTCTCAGCTTCAGAATAGATACCGAAGCAGTACATCAATAGAAGGAGGGCTGTGAATGGATTCAATCCATTAAGTCCGGCAGGACTGAGCGGGCAAAGTGCCCTTCTCTGTAGACTTGGCTGTCCAGTCCAGACAATAGTGCTTTGTGAACGTAAGGAGGGAGACCCACATAGCCGTCTGGCAGAAGGGTAGGACAGGGACACAGTGTTATAAAGCAGTAGTAGCAGCTTTGGTACTGGTGGAATGAGTGCACAGTCGATCCAGAGGTTGATTCTTTGCCATTGCGTAACAGATCTTAATGCAGAACACGATTCAGCATGAGATGGTATTCTTCTGCACAGCCTTGCCTTTTAGCCATCTAGTGAACCCCAGAAACAGGTATTCGTCCTCCCTACCCCTCCCGGCGGTCTTTGGTAAGACCAATGCAGAAGCTGTGCATACTTTTAGAGTCCAAGCAAAGAAATCTTTCCTCCTCCATAAAGGAGTAAGGCGGGGAACAGAACACTAGCAGGCTACAGTTTGATCAACATGAAATGGCATCACAACTTTCAGTAGAAAGGATGCCTTAGTTTACAGAACCAGTTTATCAGGGAAGAAGGTGGTGTATAGTGCATGAACACACAGAGAATGAATCTCACTCTTGTGCCATGCTGATGTGTAGTCAACAAAGAACACTGTTTTAATGGTGAAGGGCCGTAGGGGTCAATTGTGTACACACAAAATAAGTAAGGACTAGATTGAGGTCCCATTGGGGCATCATAAATGGAGAAGGGGGAAACAGGAGTTGGAAACCTTTCAAAAAGCGTATCACAACTGGTAAGTTAAACAAAGAGGGCTGATCGGGCACTACAGACCTAAAGATACCCAGGGTAAAGCCTTGCCAGGCGAGGGACAGAACAAATGACAAAAGATCTCACAGTTTGACCTGGAGGTGGTCAATCTGGTGAGTGCCAGACCAACCCACATTTTTTTCCCCAACGACAGGCCTATACAGTTTTTGTTGAGGGAATCTTGGCTGCCAAGATGGCAACTAACTCCGGAAAAAGGTGGAAGATGTTCAGCTATCGCCGCTCAGTCTCCACACAGGATGGTGAAAGTCGAGGTGGCCGGAGGGGGAACCTGACCCTTCTGCTGCAGCAGAAGATCTTCTCGAAGGGGCAACCTGATCGGAGGGCAGATGCTCCAACCCAGGAGTTGTAGATGTCATACTTTTAGTGCCCAGCCAGGACCCACTAGGATGACTTGGGCCTGGTCTGTCCTGATCTTCTTGAAAACTCGGGGATGGAGTGGTATCAGCAGGAGCCCAAATTCCACTTGAGGCAAAACCCATCTCCGAGCAAATGATGCCTTAGAAACTCCAATGCACAGAAGTGCTGACATTTCGCAATTTCTAAGCGGTGAATAGATCGAGCCAAGGCTCTCCCAATTCATGGAAATGACCTTGCACCACCTCGGAGTGTAACTGACACTCATGATCTGCTAGGCACTGACGGCTGAGTCTGTCTGCAGTGGCATGCCCCTGCCAGTTGTTTCACCACTAGAAATATTCCCTGGAGGTCCAGCCATTTCTAGAGGCACAAAGCCTCCTGGAACAGGGTCCATGACCCCACTATTCCTTGTTGATGCAGTACCACATGGCGGTGGTGTTGTCCGTGAGCACCAGTACCAACTTTTATGTATTCCAGGAAGGCTTTCAGTGCCAAGTGGCTAGTCCTCCATTCCAGGAGGCTGATATAGAGCAGGACTACGCAGGCGACCAAAAGCCTCTGAGGTCCTCCTCTCTAAGGTATGCTCCACAGTCTAGAAGTGATGTCAGTCACTCCGGTCTGCTAAAGATAAAGAAAGGAGACTGGTCTGCCACAGACGCAATTTGCGGTCCAAAATGCTTGCACTTCCTTCCGCAAAATGGAAAGATGATCCTCAGTCGTTGGGTGGACGTGAAAGGTGTGGCGGGACGAAAAGGTGAAGGAGTAGCCTTTTCGAACAATTTGAAGGACCCACCTGTCTGATGTAATCGCTTACAACCCAGATACAAAATCTGTGAAATCTGCCTCCCACCCGAGGGGCCCTGTGTAAAGGTCCACAAATGAGGTTTGGCAGATGGAGCTGTTGGGGGGGGATTAGTGGATGGGGTGAAGGATTGAGCAGAAAATTACCTTTGGCCATGGGGGTGGTGGGCACCACGGTCTCTCCAGCAAAACCGAGCTCCCTGCTAGGGAGGGACAGGCTGGCAGTAAGGATTGCCTTGTCCAAAGTCTTGAAAGGAATGTTGAAATTGTTGCTTGGAAGCTAGGTGGAGAGGGCCAGAGAGTGAGTGGTAGAACCACTCTCCTTGCAACATTCAATGGCAGAATCAGCCTTGTCCCTGAATAAGAGAATCCCATTGAAAGGCATTTCCATCAGGGAGGACTGAACGACGCCTGAGAACCCATATGATCACAGTCACATAGGGCGACAAATAACAACAATGGTGCAAGTAGCCCGCCCAATAGAGTCAGTGGTGTCAAGGCCACAACAAATTGTGAACTGCATCATGATATCCTGAATTGCCTGTGAAAGAATCGGCCGAAGGTCTTCCAGAACACAGGGGAGGACCTGTGCCACTGAGTCCCAAAGGGAATGAGTATAGGGCCCAACACATAGGTGGTGTTGATCAATTACAGGGCAAAACTAGCTGAGAATAATAAGTATTTTCAGAAAATCTCCACTCTCTGATTCTCTCCCATGAGTTGTAGGAAATGTATTGGTGTTAGTTCAGTTAGTGAAAGCTTGCATCATAAGACTGACCAGAGGGGTACTCTTGAAAAAAGGACAGATCACCTGAAGCAGGACAGTGGCACCAGGCAATCTTATGGTTAACCGGAGGGCTCGGACAAGGTATCACCCAAGTCCCTACAAGGGTATCTACCCATGCTTCATTGAATGGAAGAAGAGGGTCATAAGCATTATAGTCTGACTGCAAATCTTTGGTCAAGACGTTCATTTTCACCTCCATGGTGGAGGGTTAAGGACTTCAGCCACCCTATGCACAATCATAGTGTAGGAGGCAGATACTACCATGGCTGGGCTAAAGAGAAAAGGGCTGTCTTCAGAGAAGTATCTAGCTCACTAGCCTCTTGCAAGTCCTCATACCAATCATCATTGGTAAAGGGCTGAACAATCACACTGGTTGTAGTCATCAGAATCCATCCCTAAAAAGGATTGTAAAGAGTCGTGCCTGCCTTGTGGTAAATAAAGTATGTGCCGGAACCTCTGTCCGATTCGGACATTATTCAAAGTTAGGCCTATGTCGGAAGGGGCAAGCAGGGAAACTTGTACGGTCACCTGTGCCTGGTGTGGTCATGGGACCCGGAAGCGGCGGCTGGACTAAAGTCAATGGCAGAAATGTCTCAGAGGGTTCAGTTGGCACAGAGGGTGAACCTGCTGGAGGTAATCCAGGTGATGGCCTTTCAGCTCCGAGGGACTTGAAGGTGCGCCAGAGGGAATCAGCAGAGAACCGAAGAGATTAAGCACAGCTGTACGGACCTCTTCTATCTGGCGCAGCATGAGTAAAGATCAGTCAACTTCGGGAATGGGACTGTTGGTATCACACACATGCTTCGTCAGGTGAGAGGAAATGACATTAAGGAGCAAACCTTCACTTCCACTTCTTATGTTTTTTGTGCTTACCTGAGGACTTGGAGTGCAATGAAGACAGGATTCAGGGTGGCTCTGTCAACTCTGGGAGTGGGATCGGGATCAAGCCTTGAACTTGTAGTGGTCCGGACGCTGTGTCTTTTAGTGCTTGGTGACAAAGTTTCACCTCACAATCACTGATGGCTTTCGGGTTAATTGACAGGCAGTCTCTGCAAGTCTTGGAGTCGTGGCCTGACTCTAAGCAAACATGGTGCGGATCTGTCACAGGCATCTGCTTACAACAGTCCTTACAGGGTTTAAAACCGATCATATTTCTCGGGGTTGGGGAAAGACACCCCATTCATACTTTCGATTTTCTTCTACAAATTTCTACAAAGTGCTTTCTGAGAGATGAGAGAAGCTCCAGATCTGCGTCTGGAGGCTCAGAAAGAAAGCAACGGATGTCAGTGCACAGGAGTGATGCCCCGGAACTCCTAGCTCACCTGCCGGAAGATGGAGAACATATGGCACAGTGACAAGTCGCTCTGCACCGCACAGCCCACAAAGACGCCATCCGCAACCACCACCACCTCATCAGGACCGCCAAGAGGACCTCCTTCAAAGACCGCCTCAACAACAACGCACACAACAGCAAGGAGCTCTTCAACATCGTGAAGGAACTCGCCAACGACACCCGCCGTCGCAAGACCTGTGCGACTCCCTTGCCACCTTCTTCCAACGCAAGATCACAGACATCCACAACAGCTTCAACCCCCAGACGACCCCTACAGGCCCCAACATGCAGCAACCACCACACCCCACTGATTACGACCCCCTGACAACCTGGGCCAACGTGAGCATCGAAGACACAATCAAGACCATGGGCACAATCCACTCCGGCTCGCCATCTGACCCTTTTCCACACCACATCTTCAACAAAGCCGGCAGCTCCATCGCCCCCCACCTACGCAACATCATCAACCTCTCCTTCGAGACCGCAACCTTCCCTGAGAGCTGGAAACACGCCGAGATCAACGCCCTACTGAAGAAACCGAAGGCGGACTCGAGCGTACTGAAACACTTCCGGCCCATCTCCCTCCTTCCGTTCCCAGCTAAGGTCATAAAGAAAATAGTCAACATCCAGCTCACCCGCTATCTCCAAGACAACAGCATCCTGGACCCATCCCAGTCAGGTTTCTGCAGCAACCACAGCACCGAGACCGCCCTCATCGCCACCACAGACGACATCAGGATCCTGTTGGACAACAGCGAGACGTCAGCCCTCATCCTTCTGGACCTCTCTGCCGCCTTCGACACTGTCTGCCACAGCACACTACGCACATGACTCCACGACGCAGGGATCAGAGACAAGGCCCTGGACTGGACCTCCTCCTTCCTCTCCGGCAGGACCCAGAGAGTCCGCCTCCCCTGTTCTGATTCGAAGCCTCTGAGATCATCTGCGGCGTCCCGCTGGGATCCTCCCTCAGCCCGACGCTGTTCAACGTCTACATGGCGCCTCTCTCACACATCGCCAGACAGCACGACCTCAACATAATCTCCTACGCAGACGACACGCAACTGATCCTCTCCCTCACCGCCAAATCCAACCTTCACAAGGGAATGAAGGTCGTCGCCGAATGGGTGGAGCATAGCCGCCTCAAACTGAACACAGACAACCCGGAGATCCTCATCCTCGGGCCCAACCCCTCAGCATGGGATGACTCCTGGTGGCCCGCATCACTGGGGACACCCCCCGCACCCACCACCCACGCACGCAATCTGGGAGTCATCCTTGACTCGAAACTCACCATGACAAAACAAGTCAACGCTGTCTCCTCCACTTGTTTCAACACCCTCCGTATGCTCCGCAAGATCTACAGATGGATCCCGACAGACACAAGGAAAACATTCACCCACGCCCTAGTCAGCAGCAGACAACTACGGAAAAGCCCTCTTCGCCGGAGCCCCGACCAAGCTCATCCACAGACTGCAAAGAATCCAGAATGCCTCTGCACGCCTGATCCTCGACGTCCCGCGCAGCGACCACATCACCCCCCACCTGAGGAACCTGCACTGGCTCCCTGTCGACAAAAGAATCTCCTTCAAGCTCCTGATCCACGCACACAAGGCACTCCACAAGACCGGCCGAGCCCATCTCAACAGCCGACTCTCCTTCTACATACCCAACAGGAAACTCCGCTCCGCAGACCTCTCCCTGGCTACCATCCCACGCATCCGTAAAACCACAGCCGGGGGCAAATCCTTCTCCCACCGCGCCGCCAGGACGTTTCTGGAAACCAGGACCGACAAAGTTACCTCTGACTTCATGCTCCTCCATGCGGTCCATCGCAAGCTGGCTGACAAAGTTGCCACCCAAGGCCAGGCGCTCGAGGAGCTCCAGCCGGTCACTCGCAACCACGCTGCTGCACTGCAAGATGTCATAGATCGCATACATGCTCTGGAGGACAGAGCAGAAGCCGCGGAAGGACGTTCTTGCCGCAATAACATTTGCGCCGTGGGACTGCAAGAAGGATAGGAACCCAGAACAGTATGTCGAGAACTGGCTGCAAGAACTTATGCTACAGGGAACACTGTCAAAACAGTTTGCGGTGGAATGGGCCCATCGGGTGCCCACACAGCGACCTCAGCCGGGAGCCAGACCGCACCCATTCCTGTTCACACTTCTGAACTACAGAGACAGGGATGCAGTGCTGCGAGAGACCTGGAAGATGGGCAGTCTCACGGTCAGCGGCAGCAGTGTCATGCTTTTCCCCGACTACACCGCTCTTATGCAACGCCGTAGAAACAACCACATGGTGGTGAAACGTCAACTCCGGGAGCTACAGTTACCGTACTCGCTGCTGTTTCCTGCCAGGCTGCGAGTGGTGGTGAAAGATAAAGTCCGCTTTTTCGGTTCCCCTGCGGAGACATGGGACTGGCTTGTGACATCAGGACTGTGGACGGGGACCAGGCCGACAGATCCAGAGGACGTC
Organism: Lissotriton helveticus; assembly: GCF_964261635.1. NCBI lineage: Eukaryota > Metazoa > Chordata > Amphibia > Caudata > Salamandridae > Lissotriton > Lissotriton helveticus. Next base: position 638,523,724 of record NC_136071.1, on the reverse strand, counting down.
TCCTCAACAGGCAGGAGGCCCTGTGCCTCACCCACAAAATTCTTCATGGGAAAGCCCCGCCAATCCTTAAGGACCTGGTTGGCCCGTATACCACGTCCAGAACTCTCCGTTCCTCGAACGCTCATCTAACTCAAACACCCAGGATCAAGAAAACACGCTCCGGAGGTCGGCGCTTCTCCTTTCAAGCGTCCAAATTGTGGAACGCCCTCCCGCTCGATCTGCAGGCCCAACACAATCTGATGCCGTTCCGAAGGCTTCTAAAGACCTGGCTGTTCCCGTAACCATCTGTTCCGCACTCGCCTAATCCATCAGATGCATCTACTAGCGCTGGGACGCTCACGGGCAGCCATGCGCTCTAGAAATCTCATTACAATTACACGCTGGGCAGAGCCCTGAACAGCAGCCCCAAGCCCGGAGAAAATGCAAATGGAGCATCAAGATGTGCTGGAAGCAGTCACAACACTTAGCACCCCGAGCGCTAAAGATCGGCTGCAATCCTTCGTGCAGCCCACGGTGGAGGCGAGTGGCTCGTCGTCACCATCAACTGACATCTCAGATGACCTTTGCCTACCGGTTGTCACCCCACAGACTGCTGATAGTATAATGGGATGAGAACGCTGCCGTGCTGAACTCTGAGGTGGACTATCCACTCAAGTAGACAATTGCTGTTAATGTGGCTCCGTTCCAGCTGCTGACTGTACATTCCGGTTGGTTGTTACCGGCGTTCCACTACATTTGGTGCCAAGCGCCCTCTGGGCATCCATGCAGGTAGCTGGTAGACAGGTGTTAAGACTTCATCTTCTCCTAGACGCCAACCAGCCCGCAGGCTACGCTGGCGGACTTTCTTAATGGCACACCACACATGTGGGATAGGGAGGGGACAGTCGCAACAAAGCGCTGACAGCGCGCGCACCCCATTAGGCTGCACTTTGACCTAGTATGCAGCTATGCATGGTCACAGAAGTTTTGACGAACATGCACGCAAAGTTCGCCCTGGACGTTATGTTGTTTACGGTTCACATACTGTTAATGTTACAGCAGACCGGTGCACTCATGCCGGACCAAAAGCCTCATCCGCCAGACCTTGCCCCGCCCCTGACCTCCCCGCTGCCCAAGCATTCTCACAATGGCACGCGTTAACATGATCACATGGAACATACGCGGCATGCATACTCCCGCACGGCGATGCTCCATATTTGCTTACCTCCAGAGACACTCGGTCGGAATCGCCCTCCTACAGAAAAAACACGTCACAGTCGGAATTAGTGAGATTGCGCAAGCGCTGGACGGTGCAAGTGTATGGTGCTGTGTATTCGGCCCATGCTAGAGGCACACTCATTTGGGTACGAGCAGAAGTCCCGTTTGTTAGTATGGCCTCGGTAATAGACCCCGAAGGCAGATACACTTTAGTACAGGGCACGCTCAATGGTCAATCCATATTGTTGGCCTCGATCTATGCCCCAAACACTGACCAGACATCATTCCTCACACAGCTGTCACAGGCGCTGACCCCCTATGCTGGGCTCTCCTGGTTCCTGGGAGGGGATTTTAACTCAGTACTCGATGTGCATCTTGATATGAGCGTGAGGGGGAGGGAGGGGGAAGGCACTCCACCCAGATGGAGACCCTTCGGACACAGCACACGGAACTCCTGGAACGCCTGCGGTGCCATAACTACGCAGCCCACACGGTCCGCACACACGCCACAGCAGATAGGGCGGGCCGCCTACTCGCTTGGCTACTAATACAGGAGAGTAATCGCGCTCCGATTGCAGCCATACACACACCAGAGGGAGACCTAGTGTATACACAGCGGGAAATCCACAGGGTCCTGGTGGGTCACTACACCCAGCTGTATCAGTCAAGGGTCCGCTGCACAGGCCACGACCTAGAGAGGTTCCTTGAGCAGACACAACTGCCCACCGCCTCAGAGGAACATCAGGAGGCACTTACTTGCCCCCTCACCTTGGAGGACATAGGGTAAGCAATCTCATCCATGGCATCTGGGAAAACACCGGGCCCAGATGGCCTGCCCACCGAGTTCTATAAGGCTTACCGGGAGTCTCTGGTGCCGCACTTGCACACACTCAACATGACTGCGTTAGAGAAAGGCAAGCTACCCCCTTCGCTGCGTGAGGCATACCTAGTATCTCTGCCCAAGCCCGATCGGGATCCCACATTTCTGGGCTCTTATAGGCCGCTAGCACTCCTCAATGTGGATTATAAGGTACTTGCCAAAGTTCTTGCGCAGCGCTTGACGCCAGTGGTTTCCGACCTAGTCCATAGTGACCAGAATGGATTTGTGCCCAAACGAAGCAAGTCACTGAGCTTGCGGAGATTTTTTAGGGTAGCCACAGACAGCTTGCGAGAGTGGCCAAGGGCGGGTTGCTTAATATTGGACCTTGAAAAAGCATTTTATTGCTTAGAGTTTTATTGCTTAGGCTACCTGTCGACATTGATGCAACGCTATGATTTGGGGCTGGGATATCTGCAAATGGTGGGCCTCCTATACAAGAATCCCACATTTCGGGTAAGACTGGGTCCGTACATATCTACTGCTATACCAATCAGCAGGGGCACCAGACAGGGGTGCCCACTATCGCCGCTCCTGTTCGCGCTGGCGATTGAACCACTAGCAGCAGCATTGTGCGCAACACTGGGGGACGGTATACCCTCAGGCGATGCAGTACACCAGGTATCGCTATACACAGACGAACTGCTAGTATACGTGCGAGATGTAGAAAATATCCCAGCCCAGTTGACCCACATACTACAAGACTTCGCCAACATTTCGGGACTCCGGGTGAACGCCACTAAGTCATGTCTCTATGCGCTTGGGGAAGGGCAACACGACCCGGGATATACCCTTAATGGTACGAGAGTGCAGTGGAGAGAGGACACTTTCCGATACCTGGGAATCCAGATATACCGTCAACCTGCGGACCTTTTTAATGGTAACCTGGGAAGGGCTCTTACGGCCATCAAGTTGCAAGTACGGTTCTGGAACACACTACCGATAACAGTCACGGGAAGGGTAGCTTTATCTAAAATGGTGATCCTCCCCCGGCTGCTGTACTACTTTACCAACTTGCCCCTCTATATCCCAGCGTCTTTCTTTGCCAAGCTCTCTAGACTGCTCAGGGACCTCATCTGGGGGAGTGGGCGACATAGGATAAAGTAAAAGTAAAAAGTAAAGTCCACATTTGTATAGCGCACAATCACCCGTAAGGGTCTCTAGGCGCTGGGGGCCGTCGGGAAGATTAAGCGAGCTATTGCCCAGAGTCACATGGTGCTGGGCTAACCTGCCGCCGGAGCCGGGGATCGAACCGTGGTCCCCAGATTCCAGCGTCAGTCGCCCTGGCCGCGGCGCCACACCTCTCCCCTAATGACACTGGCGAAGCTATACCTTCCGACGGATCAGGCGGGGTTGGCAGCGCCTTGCTTCGAGCATTACTACTTAGCTGCACAGCTGCAGTGGATCGCCCGCTGGCTGGCGGATAAGGGCCGGGAAGACACGGCATCCACACTACCCCGACGCTCTTTGGAACAGATACTAACACTGTTCCACCCAGCCGCCAAGGCTGCGGTGCCGGCGCCGCTCCTTCTGGCGGTGGCGTACAGATGCTACCGTTGGAGCCTATTCCTCACTAAGGCCCTGATCCCTTACGCATCTGCGATACCGCTAGAGGGCTCCCCTAGAGGGATGGGGGCACTCACCCCTTTCATGCTTGCGTGTTGGCGGGATGCTGACATACAGACTATGGGAGATCTATACCGCGATGGCACACTAACCCCATATGACTCCCTGGTTGCAGATGAGGGATTACCACCGGGGCAATTCCTACTACACCGCTCACTAATCACAACCCTGACCGCAACATGGGGGGACATGTCCACAGAACCCAGCCAGCACCTTACCATTCAATATCTACACGTTATGGGGAGAGGCAGACACCCGATCCGTTGCGTTTGCGGCGTCACTACGTACTCATGAGGCGATCACCCTAGAACCCATTCGACGAAAATGGGAACTAGACCTGGGGAGACAACAAGAGGACAAGGAATGGGAACGGGTATTGAAGAGCCCCGTGCGCATACTCAGAAATATGATAATTCGGCAAATACAATTGTTCATTGTGCACAGGGCACACCTCAAACCTAAAATGATCAATAGATACTTTCATCGCACAGATGCAGTGTGCCCTAGATGTGACGAACCTGGGGCTGGGTTAATCCACATACTATGGAGTTGCCGCAGACTACACGCATATTGGCGCACAATTAGCGACCTGCTGTGCGTAAGCACGGGGCGCGACATAACCTTTGACTGGACGGTGTACCTGTTGCACCACTTCCGTAGGACCGTGGCCACAAAAGTTCCTTGACCTGGCGTTAGTGGTCGCTAAGCGACTCCTCATCAGGAAGTGGAAGGCACAAGAACCCCCCACACACGGGCATGGAGACACTCGCTCACTGCATGGGCCAGGGCGGAGGGGACAGCCATCCGACGGAAAGAGACCCTGGGACTGAGGAAGAAGCCCATAGCTACTCAATGGGAGGGACTGCTTCAAGCACTCCAGCAAACTGCGGAGGTATGCGCAGGGGGACAACCTGAGGGGAGGGACGAAGGTGCAGAGTAGGAGATGAGGACTGTGTCCATGTGCGAGCGTGGTGTTTCATGTATGCGTTCAACGAAGACGCAGTCATGGGAGAGTGGCAGTCAAACTGATATGATGTAACGTGATGGGAGGAGGGCGAAGGGGTGGCGGGAGGGGGAGATACTTGCACTGGCACTGGTCTATGTTGCGGTTGTTGGTTTTAAACTGTTTCTTCACACGTTATCTGTTCGGAAGTCCATATTGATCCCTCTGAAAGACTTACACACTGGATTGATGGGACCATGATACCATGACACTAATCTTTCTTATTCATGGACTGCGATAAATACTGGATTTCCATGTGTTCGGGTGCACTAGGCACCCCACGAAAATTTGAAATGTTTGAACCCATGTACCAGTAGTAAGTTTTCACAGTTGATGTGTGACTCAATGCACTGACAGTACTAAGTGTATGTTGCCTTTCTGTAAATGTAATCTAAAAGTCAATAAAACAGATTAAAAAAAAAATGAAAGAAAAACATTAGGAGGCTCCATCAATCTGACCTGAGCCCTCCCCTCTTATTTTCTCTTCTTTCCTTAGGAGGAGGGGGGGGGAGAAGGAAGCAGAGAAGGACAGGGTCCTAATACTGCAGCAATCAGCACTAACCTCACTAGCTTTCCTGTGTTTTCCCAGATAATCCATCCAATGAAAAACTACAAAGGGAAAGGTAGTGACATTTCAATAAAACATACTATAAATACACAGGCTTTGCTACTACATACAACACTTCTCTATTGATGCCTGGGGCACTGGCAGTATATATTTTTTAGAAACAATTAGTGGTGTTTGGAGAAAAAATGCAGGAGGAGCTAGAGCCAACAAATGTATTTTCCCTTCAAACTTCCAAATCTGAAAGACTTCTTTTTTTCCACGGTCCATTAGGTAATGACTATGGAACAACTGGGGTCTCCCTCATCACATAAGATTTGTAACACTGATATAGCTCACACAATTCCGGAGTCCACACCTTTCTAATGTACAATCTATCCACAGCCACTAGAAATGCATGCACGCCTTCTTTTTCATGGCAGAGATGCCTCTATGGTCCTCATGTAGTAATGTTACCACAAACAATTCCACCATTCAATAGAGAGAATTCTGACTAGATCAGTTTGAATTTCCCCAACAAAGTATTACCAGTAGATTCCTTCTTGCAACCAATATGATCGTAACATCACCAGCTCTGCAACTTTAATTACTTCATTTCTCTTCACAGATGGCTCCCACTGATAACGATTCAAGACTGAATACCATCAAATCATCATACTCCATCACGTTTGACCTTTCCAATGTCAATCTGGAAAGTTTGTGCTACCATTTCTCACACTGGGCACATATTTATTATCAAATGAGTACTCCTGTAACAACCTGAACACCCATGTTGCCATATGTGATATGGGCTCTTCCTCTACCACTTGTGAAAAAAACATTTATCAGTAGCTTGTGGTCCTTCCTCTGTGCAAATCTTATACCTTGTAAGTACATCTTAAAATGTTGAATACCCCACTAGCCACTACACCACCTCCTTTTTGAAAACTGAATGGCTACCTTCTGCACCTTTCAGAGCACTGGAATTGAATCCCAAAACACTCTCCTGGCCTTGCTTCGGTTGTAACAATACAGCTTCCAAACGATATGCTCTGATATTAGTAATTACCGTACTTTTAAGTTGAGGATTGAATGGTTTCAGTATGGTAGCATTTGCTTTGCCTTTCTCAACACTTTTGAGTGTATGTTCATACTCCAATGATCACATATACCTCTCTCTCAGCAATCTTATGGGATTAGTTTTATTTCTGCAAGATGATAAATTAATTTACTGGAGTAAATAGATTTAACTTTGGTTATATACCATCACAATTTCTGATTTGTACTAGATATTCCACCCCAGGGACAGAAACATTGCATTTCTCCATCGATGGTTAAACCAAAATACCTTAACTTTGCTAATACTTCTCTTAAAATCCTTCCATGATCCTGCTTAGCCCTACCACATATCAAAAGGACATCCTGTTAGTAACACCAGCCAATACTACAGACATAATACGCTGAAACACATTTGAAGCATTTGCTAACCAAAACGGCTATACAAATGATGTTGTGTGTCTACAATCTGGATGCGAATATACTTCACGATAAGCTTTCAATAACTCAATTGGTGGAAAAAAAGCGTACTTTCTTAGAGAGTACTCATCTTTTTGTTTGTTTGGTAGGGAATGGCGAACTATCCAAATGCAATTGTTCAAATTCCATAAATAGCTTTTTAGCTAATGTAACAGTACTCAGGCATTCAGATGGTTCTATTGGCTCTATAACATCCTCCTTGCAGAGCCTCTGCAAATCACCTTTTAACAATTCTCTTAACACCACAGATAAGTTCCTCACCATGTGTGCCTTCCATCTCATAAAATGATGTGGTGTAACTGCCCTCAATCTGCCCATTTCCCAGAATACTTTAGGAACTCTGCTTTCCACAGGTCATTATCAGGTACAACCATTACTTCTTCTTGATCAGAATGATTAGGATCGAAATCAAACCCAGTAATAAACTACCTTCCTTTACCAACCATACACATTTGGTTAACAATTAATTATAAGAGGGAGTTCAGCACCATACAGACTCTGCAAATGGTGCTACCAACTTGCTAGACCTCATTATATACTACATATCCCTTCCAAAGCAGGATCGAAAACACTCACTGTTGCTAGTTTATTCAAGATTATCTCCTTGAAGAAAAAGTACTGATGTTAACCAAAGAAATGAGACATGTTCACCACAGACCGTCACTCATCTTCAGTCTAGTCACATTTAGTATGGGAACCCTCTACGCATCAATGAGAAACAAGGGAACCTATTCTTTTAATTACTGGCCTTCCGACCCTCAAGAAAGCCGACTATCTGAACTGTTCACCGAAACCCTTACTAGCTTGAACTGTCAGCAATTGATTGCTACTTCCACTCACTGTAAGGGTCATATACTTGACCAGGTCTGGGTGGCCAATCTAGACCTTTCGCCTTCACTGATCACCCCTTGCACCTGGTCAGACCATTACCTCATCTCCTTTTCTGTCGACCTTCCCAGTTTTCACCGCCCTTCGCGTCTGGCTGGCATCACGGCTCGCAACTGGAAAAACGCCGATATGACTATACTTCATTCTCTCCTGGCAGCCTCAACTCCTCCAGCTCCTGAATCTGTTTCTCACCAAGCCTCCACTCTTGAGCTTTGGCTGAAGGCAGCTGCCGATGTTGTAGCTCCCCTAAAGACTATCAAAATCTCACGCCCCCATGACGCCCAGCGATGGTTTACTGACCAGCTGAAACTTGATAAGCTAGCCCTCCGCCAGGCGGAACGTCGCTGGCGTCAGAAGTATGACCCTGCACTTAAGATTGAATTTATGAATCTACTAAATAAATATAAATCCTCCATTCTAGAGGCTAAGACCTCCTTCTTTTCACGCAAAATCCTGGAGTCGGCTTCAAAAGCCAAGGACATCTTTTTAATTGTCAATGAGCTCTCCCTTCCTGATCGTATTACCCTCCCGCCTGTTCCCACCCAGGCTTTGTGTGATGAGCTCAATGCGTTTTTTCAGGATAAAATTCTCACAATTAAAAACAATATTTCTCCACCTTCCCCTTCCAAATCATTTCCTCTCCCTTCTGGAAATGCCCACAAATTTCATACCTTCCCTTCCATATCCATTACTGAATTTCACAGCCTTCTCCATAAAGTCAGTTCTGGCTCCCCTAGGGACTGCTGCCCCCCACAAATTTTCAAAGAAATCTTTAGGCTCTGCCCTGACCCCGCCCTGGCTCTTCTCAACTCCTCCTTAACATCAGGAGTTGTTCCAGAGGCTTTTAAGCAGGCCATAGTGTTACCTATCTTGAAAAAGCCTAGCGCAGACCCTCTTGTGATGAGTAATTACAGACCCATTTCCCTCCTCCCTTCTCCCTTTCTTAGGAAAGATCTTGGAGACATATGTAACCAAGTGTCTGAGTACCTTTATGGAAACTTCTTCTTTCCTTGACCCTCATCAGGCTGGCTTTCGCCCACTCCATTCCACAGAGATGGTGATTGCGGCAGTAATGGACTCACTGAGAACCGGTGCCGACAATAATATTCCCCAAGCCCTTGTACTGTTAGATTTGTCGGCGGCTTTTGACACGGTCGATCATACCATCTTGATCGACCGTGTCAACAACGCCGGCATTTGCGGCGTCGCCCTGGATTGGGTTCGTTCCTTCTTGCATGGCCGTTCCCAGGCAGTCCACCTCTCTACCTTCTCTGCCCCTTTTACCCCCCTCACTTGTGGTGTTCCCCAGGGTTCAGCTCTTTCCCCTCTTCTCTTCAACCTATATATGCAACCGCTAATGGCATCCCTTCGTCACTCCCCAGCCACTATATACAACTACGCAGACGATCTGCAATTGATTTTTCCTCAGGACACCTCACCCTCTTCCCGCCTTAACATCCAAACCACAATGCTGCTCATCTCCGATTGGATGGCTCATAGCCAACTCAAGTTGAATCCGTCTAAAACGGAACTTGTTCTGGTGGGCGGCCCTACCAACCCCTGGGATGACAACTTCTGGCCCTCTTCCCTTGGCTCTCCCCCTCGCCCGGCCAGCACCGTGAAAAGCCTAGGAGTGATCATCTCTGAGGATCTATCTATGAAACCTCAGATCTCAGCAGTAACATCTTCCTGCTTTTTCCAGCTGCGCAGGATCCGCAAGATCTGTAGATTCCTAACCAGAGAGGCACTCATATTAGCAATATTGGCTTTGGTCATCTCCAGGGTCGATTTCGCTAACATCCTGTATGTGGGGATTCCTGCCTACCAGCTTCAAAAACTTCAGCTAATTCAGAACCAGGCGGCCCGCCTCGTGTTTCACCAACCCAAACACCAGCATGTTTCCCCCCTCCTGAGGAGCCTCCATTGGCTCCCGGTGGCTAAACGGTGTTTCTTCAAACTTGGATGTACCTTATTCAAGTCCCTTCACAATCTCGCCCCTGGGTTCATCTCCTCTAAACTCAAGCACTATCTCCCATCTCGCAATCTCCGATCCTCTGCCGACAATCTTCTCTGCATTCCATTGACCCGCCGCAAAAAACACGGCGGTCTCCGTTTCTCTTTTTTAGGCCCCACTTTCTGGAATTCCCTCCCTTCTTCCTTTCGCCATTGTCCCACCTACGCACTGTTCCGAAAAACTTTGAAAACTCACCTTTTTAAGTCGGCTCTTGAGTAGTACTGCCACCCCGGCTCGTCATGTCTGTTATGAGCGCCAAGAAACCGTCTCGGTGTACGTGCGCGGTACAAATTGTTTAACATAACATAACATAACATTCTGGAACTAAGGACATCCTCTAGTTCAGCAAGGTTTGTGGCTGATTCCTCAGGATTAATTGGCACTTAGTTACCTAAACATTCAATGAACCAGAACAATTACGACTTTTTATAGAGAAGCACAGAAATCCTAATACATAAAATTCCTTTGGGACCCCGCCTCCATTTTTCCCAGATTTTTTCTTGACATTGGGATAGGATTACAGGTTGCCATTTCCACCTCACAGAATGCATACCAAAGCAACAAGCTAAAGGCAATTGGACTGTTCCCTGCCTACTGGTAAAGCAGGGCAAACTTGTAGGGGGTGAAGATGCAACACCAAGGCAGAGAGGGATGCGACAGGTGGGCACAGGAGAGTTTGGGAAGGTGGGAAGTGGGACAAAAGTGGGAAGAGTTGGGCAGTTTAGTTCATAGTTCTGATAGCTCACTAGGGCCCCCTAAACATGCTTAATTTGAGAGTAGCTACCCTTAAGGTTGAGGGATTTAAATGCACCACCAACACAAAATAAAATAAAGCAAGAGCTTACATATTTAAACCCAGTATAGTTTGACTGTAAAAGGCTAGTGTCCCCCAATCAAGGCAATGGCATAGGATGGTATTGTTCCATTAAGCTATTTATGGACTCATTAGATATTACCGACCCATGGAGATGGTGGAGACAACCCCAGGAGAGGGCTTACATACTTTACTCTTCCACCAATCACAACATTCGAGGATATGTTTCTTTCTAAAATATGTACAATGCTAAAATAGAAGTTAAAAAAAAAATAAAGTCACCCGTCACTCAACATGAGCTTTTGATTCCTCTTTTGTTACCTTAGAACTAAGACCAATAGGCTGTACCCAAGATCTGCTTCAATGGATATTCATAGTGTCCTAATGCATTCGCAAAGTATATACAAGCAAAATTACGATTTTTGTAGGACATTTCTTAGAAACCAATAGTCATTAAACAGCTAATAACATTGTATGGCTTGCGATGAAAGCTGCCATTCAGAGCTTCATCTTTCAATACACTCCTTGCAACACCGAACAGCATACAAAGAAGAATTATTATGGAGAAGCAAGCCTATTTTTTTAAAAAAAAGAATAATCTATCAATACAATAAAAACATCCACAACACCAAGTTATTGGGTAGGATCTGGCTTTTATTTGATCTCATATTAAATCAGGCCATACTAAAAACCACAGTGCAACCGCTTAAGTCCAGATATTTCTCCTTTGAACACTGTGCCAAAGCAAGGTCAATCCTGGATACACAGGCTCTACATAGCCACATGCCAGAATACCATTTTATTGAATATGAATCATGATGGGAAACACTGTTTCCCAATTCCTAATAATGCTGATGCTTTTCCTATTTTTAAACAGAAATCATACTACCTCATTCGATAACCATATTGAAAAGAATACTTCTGGTAGTGCCTTTTCACATTTTTTGCCAACACCAACTTTGGGGCAACAAGAATCATTAACTGCTCAAATATTGCTAGACAACCTCTTAGGGGTCCATCCATTCAGTTCCACAAGAAAAAGCAGCTGGTACAGATGTCATACTCAGTGAAGTGTATATACATTAATCACAAATGAACCTGCACTCTATTTCTTTGAATTAATCCATGAAATCTTACGAGGAGCATCAATTCAGTCTTCCTGGAACCTTCCTTGACTTATAGCCTTCCTAAAAATAAATAGCCTACTTAATTCCTATTGTCCCATTTCACTCTTATGTGCAGCTTACAATATCAACACAATAATCATGCAGTTAGTGACTTTTTGGCAGTATACGTTTATCACCAGCAAATACACTATTTAATCTTGCAGCAATATTAATTGACCGAACAGAGACAGAACAACCAATGTACTTCATATCCCTTGATACCATCCATCTCAGCAATAATGAAATGGGCCATAGAAGATCTTGGCAAGTCTTTGTTTACTCCACCTCCCTTGGATAAGGGAGGATATGTGCTTCGTAATCTGTTGTTCTGCTACTGGTAGCTCTAGCCAAATGTGCCGCCGAAAAAGTACATGATGTATCAACAACATTTTCACCCTAAGACCCCCACATATGTTATTTTTAATTCTGTTTTTCCAATACAAAAAAACACACATAACATGTTAAATTTGAGTTTATCAATACAATGGTCTCCTATCTGTCAAGACGTCCAGATTTTTATAAAATTCTGAACCAGCATGGCTTTCAACTACTATGGAATAAACCATCATAGCTACTGAGTTTTAAGAAATATATATAATCCCTTTATACAAGCTAATTCAAACGTAATATTCTTATATGTGTCATGTTCAGGGTATACCAATATTTTCAAATATAGTTAAAGAATTTAGCATTCATTATCGCAAATTCTGCAAGCATTTATAAATTAGAGAAAGTCTTGGATTGGTCAGGATTTAGATCCAGGTTGTTTGACAAAAATCTGTCAATAGTTAATGAAAATTATGAACTTAATATTAAGTGTTCATTAACGCACTGGATGACCAGCTGCTGCAATTGGCCACAAAATGGTCCAACTGGCAACGAAACAAGATGAGACATTTAATCAATCTCTTTCTATGGGCTATTCAGGAACATCAATCACCACACTAATATGACAGCACTATTGTTTATAAGACCTTTACATTACACAGGATAAGATTAGTAAACAGAGGCCTTTTGTACCAGATGTCCGCTCCAGATGCCATGCCTTGGGATTTAATTTTTGAAAAATATCTGTAGCAGATTGACACCCAATAATATAGGACAACCATTTGATCTTGATAGGGGGAAAACCAAGAATTAAGTGCAATTTTGTTTTCCTTCCCTTTCTGGATTGCTTGCCTCCAGCCTGCACGCAACTGGAGAGACTCTACACATCCAGACACCAATGACCAGGAAAAATAACCCATCAATAAATTGTCATTTGAAGAACAGATGTACTCACAGAGAACTAAGATTTAGGTAGAATTGGGGAATCTACAATGCAACTGCCTCATTAATAGGGAGAAACAGAAGCACGCCATTATCTCCCGTTACATCTCAGAAGAATAGCTAACAGAGTGGAGCGTGGCATAGACTTGAGTTTGCCTTATCTGAATATATGGCTTATATTGATATCTGTATTTCATTCTAGTGTACTAATAAAAAATACCAGTTCGCTTTGGTCTTTCAGTTTTGTTTGTTGAAATCTAATTTAATTAAAATAAGTTAACAATCTCTGGCACCTAAAGAATATCAGTTGGTGTTATACCATGAAAGAGCTTGCAGTTTGTATGAGAGTTGCCTCAAAATCTGTACAACGCAGGAAATACTTACCAATATTTCAACGCTATTAGATGTTTTGGCTCCTAAGTACTACAAATTGGCTTTCAGTCTATAGCAACAAAACCAATGCTAGCAATTACCTTTCCAATTGGATTCTGAAAATTCTGCAGGTCTTCAGTACATGACTCATCCCAAACTTGGTACAAGGGATCGATTACCTTCTTTGATCTAGATAGAAAATTCAAGTTGAGGGCATTAAGTAACATTTGAAGCAGTTAATTGTTTTAAAATTAAGACATTATGTCACCCAACAAGAAGTAAAGAAACCATTTACCTAAATTAAGGATGGACAGTGTATTAATAGATTAAAGGTGATAATAATAGACAGTGTTGACTCTTGACAAGGGTTAGATATTCACAAACCAAAAGCCATTGGAATCATCAGCGGACATACCAAGAGAAGTACATGTATAGTGTATTAATCACGTATCACAAGCAGCAGGGAATTCCTGGCACTAGTTAGTAGTACAGATGCCTAGCAGAGTGGAGTTGAGGTAGAAAGTTAAGATGGGAGCTTGCACTAGCAGGTATCTGCTACCAATCGACCAAAAAGACAAACATCAACCCATCAGCATCGTCATCCAATCTTAACAAGGCCACTAAAGAACCGAAGTCTAAAGAAAAACTAAAATAGTCATTTAAGAGAGGAATGTAGTAATAAGAAATAAGAGAAAAAAGGAATTGGACAATACACAAAAGGAATAAGAACAATGGTAAAAGTTTAGGAATGAAAGGAAGAAACAACCAAAATACTTATCTATACGCTAGTTATGAAAAAATAATCATTTAATATCATATCATTTTCAATTAACAATAACAACAATAGTAGAGGTTTTTAGTGTTGCTGCACTAGTTAATCAAATGAAAAAAAAGAAATTACACAAAAAACATTGTCCAAAAAAACAAAGGTTGGCCAAGTGTGGTCAAGAAAATATTTTTTTCAAATGGTCTCTCTCACATGCCACGAATCACTGGAGGGAACAGATATTGACCCTTCAAGAAACCATAGGGTGAGGGTAAGATGTTGTCAAAGGGCTGTAACGCAGCTGCGTATCAGCTGTGCACTTGTGTGAAAATAAATATAGTTTACTGGCCCAAAGTCCTATTTGACCTGGACTCCCACACCAGCCATGCTTCTGTAAAAAAAAAAAAAAAAACTGTCTAATTAGGATTTTATGCCTTTAAAAAACGAGCGTTTCAAAGAAGAGCACAGTAGCCACCCAACATTAGGCCACTCTAATGGTCTTGCACTTCTTCCCTTTTTATTACGAACCTCGTTTTTTCACATAATAAAAAAAGTTGTTTCAAAGGGACATACACTTATCAAGGGAAGAATCCTTAATCGCTCACTTACAAACCTTAAACATCTTTAAAGGGATCATTTCTGACAATTGAAAACTATAGGCAAGGTAAACTACACAACATTTTTAGATTTTTTTCCCTCAATACTACCTCTTAATGTTACGTGACTGAAACCATAAACATTGAGCAAATATTCCTCTTAAAATTGCGAGCATTTTGGAAGTATATGATTGTTTCTTCCTACCAACAAGGTTTTACGTGTTTTAAGGTAATTTTATTCCCTGTACCAATTTTTTTGCTCAATACCTACTTTTATTTGGATTTATGTTTAGAGAATAAAGAAACTACATTTTTGAAGCTGCAAAAAAATGTTGTTTCAAGTTCAATATGACCAATGTTAGTCTGCTGTACCATTTGATCAGGAGCTTGGGTCAAACATCTGACTGCTAAGAGTCTATGGGTCATGCTCAATCAATCATATCAAGAGGAATTTGAAGAAAAGGTAGGGTCCCTAGAATCGCAGCCAGAAGTCAAAGTTGTTAAATTATTTTTTAAAGGCCTTGTCAGGTTACTCTATGTCTACAGATAGGCACATGATAATTTAAAATTATAAAACCTATTCATAGGAAGCATACGCCTCATACTACAGTACTGACACATCTGAACACAATGAATTATCAGTCTAACTATTGTCATCACTTGAGGTTAAGTTCCAGGAACCTCAAGGAAGTAGGAAAAAATTTGTTAAAGCCTCAAATACCTTCAGTGTGTCAACATTTCTTACGGGGCTGTCATTATTAAGCAAGCATTAGCATACCCAAGAGGTTTGGCTTTTTCTTAGGGGAAGTGTTTGGTAATATATGTACAAATCTGTGTGTGTGGTTGCCAGTCCTAGAAAAGAAAATCCGCAAAGAATTATTATTGCGGGCTACAAACATACATACAAATGTTTATTGAGGGTAAAACCCATAAAACCACCAATACAGTGATAACAAAACAACACTTTAGAAGGATACCACAGTGCCCCTCAGCCCAGCGCGTGCAGAATGTCAAAGGAAATTGGGAAGGGAGTTAGGTGACTATGTTCCTATGTCTGCCGACAGATGGGCATGGGGTTATCCAGCAGCTGCTTTTGCAATATTCTGCTTCACAGGTTCCGTTTATGAGAAGAAGCGAGATGCAACAGGTGTGGCTTCCTGAAAGCTGGGTTTTTCCACCTAGCTTGGTCATGCGGTGCTGTTTATAGGTATTGGACGATGGTGCTATCCGCACTGTCAGATATGGCTGACTGCAGGTTACCAATGGATCCCGTTGTTGCATTACTGGGATATGGATTGCACCGCTCGCCCCCACACGATTCACAGCACTAGTCCTCCTAGCAAAAAGGCAGTGGCTTGCTGATGAGGCAGAGGGCGGACTCCGAAATGTAAACACTGGTAATAGGACATGTTATACTGTAATGAACAGCTCGAATTCTACTCAGATTTGCTTCCAGATGTCTCTAGACCCAGTGATATCTGGGTCCCATTTAGAACGTACCTACTTAAGCGTGATGTAGAACAGAGCGATAAGGCCTCGAACGTTGCTGAGGCTGGAGATGGGGCTGCTGGTAGTACTCCGTGCAGGGAAGGTCAAAGACAGAATTCGGGATGATACCATACTAGAAGATTATGTACAGTTATGATGGGAGAGTTCTCTGTGATAGATTGTGCCTTCTATGTAAATGTAAATGTATAGGCATTTATATAGCGCACTACTTACCCGTAGGGTCCCAAGGCGCTTCGACCGCTGCGAAACCCTTCCTGGCTTCCCTGAGAGATGGTCCCTTAATGGGTATCTCCAGGGTGAGACCAGGCATCCCCGGCGGTCTGGTGGGGCCGTTAGTGAAGATGAGGCAAGCTAATGCCCAGAGTTGCCGAGTGTGAACACTGATCAGAGTGGGCACCGAGGCGAGAGAATTATCGAGTCCGCTGACCCTGGTCCAGAAACCTGCCGCGCCGGGAATCGAACCCTGGTCCCGGGCCGTCCTCTGCTCTCGTGTCTGCCGCCTCTAACCAGTGAGCCACACTACTTCACTATTCTATGGCATGGCTCTGTTTCTCTCTCCCCCACAGCCTGTATGCACTATGTATTGATGGAATGTTGTAATGTGCTACCCTGCACTTAATGCCCATAGGGGCGCTGTACTGTTATAATGTACTTATTCCAAGGGTTATTTCTCTTAATAAAATGTATTACATAAAAAAGGATACCACAGTAATAATCATTATAAGCCGACCATCCATCATCTGGTGAACCAGGCAGGAAGATGGGAACTGGCCACAGTGGTCACCATCTCAATGTGTGGAAAATGTCAGTGTCTCCAGAGCGATTTTTAAATGTGGACACCTGTGGCTCTTAATGAGGACAACAGCTATGGTAATTTATGTCTTGGTGCAAACGCTAAACAAAAGAATAAAAAAAAGGGTCTCATCCTAACAGTTCACATTGGACAACAAGGGGGCTTTGAACAAGATGTGCCCCATTAAGAGATAACTTGATTCAGCTGCAAAATTATAATTCTAAAAGTACAAAAAAAAAAAAAGGTTTTGGGTAAAACTGGAGTTACATATTGACGCTGGGAGTAAGGCACCTTTGCTGAACAGACTGCATTAACTATGTTGAGGTAGAACCTCCAAGGATAGTGTTATGAAAAGGAGTCTAAACATGAAGTTGTGTTGTATATGATGAACTTACATGAAATACACAGCAAAATGTTGCTCAGAGGATACTTTTGACAAAGGGGCAGTATCTCCGTTTGATCTTTAAGAAGGCTTACATGCGCAAATACGATTACTTTGTGAACAGAAAAAGCTGTAAATACAACATGTTGTCATGCCATCAAAGTAAAACAAATCAATGCACAACAGATTAAGCAATGCCTTTTTATAACATACAAACTGCATGCACTTCCTAAACAAACACCATTAGCTAACAATAAAAAATAAAAAAAATCATCTCCAGCAGATACATCAAAGACCACACACAAACTCAATTACAAACCACACGTTACATCAGCAATCTAACAAAAGGATTACTTGATTCGCCAGGAACTAAACCGATCAGGAACAGAAAGGGGACAAAAAAGCAACTATCCACGAAAAGCCACAACTTTGATTGAAGCCCATTCAAGTAGTACTAACAAGCAATGAAAAACACTTGAAAGCCAATGTCTGAAAGGGGCTACTCCAAAGTCGTCTCTCTCTCTGTACTTCTTACTGTGGCGAACTAATGACCCGAGGTCCACACCCAAACCTGGCTGCAGCCAGACCTAAACATTGGAAGAAGTTCTTTTTTTTAGTTGCTTTATTATTCAAGATCGAAAATCAACATTGTGGTTTGCCTGAAGGAATTATTTGTTATTTTCTACCCTCATGTCATAGTTACGTTTGAGAACTATGATAAGAAAAAGCAGAATTACCACTTTTTTCTTTTACTTAAGTGGAAATTGCCACCTACTAAAATACCTTTCACCCCACCCTGACAAAAGGTTAATGTCTTTGTTTCTGATGTAGGTGCCTGAACAACAACACACCTGTTGTGCTTCCCAGTAGTGGGCATCCTGCTAACAGTATAGGCTGTAACACTAGCAAAGAGGAAAGGTTACTGATGTAGATGGGGCTCCCTATAGCTAAATAATAGTCCCTTCTCAGACATAGGCAATAATATATCATCAGTAGGGGTGAGGTCTCTTCCCACCAGCTTGAGGTATTATCCACACAGCATTGGACCATAAACTGAAACAATCCACAAAGATGCGGCTGAGGGGTTGACATTAGGAGACACATCCACACCAATGACAGCATACCAAGCAGAGGACAAAAGCTTAGTATCTCTGAAGGGACACAACTGGAGTGGGGAATGTGCCTGCTGTTTAGGATGTAACAGAAGATGCAACGCGCAGCAGTGCATGGACTTGAAGAGAGTATACATGAGAAATAACCTGTGGCATCATAAATGGTTTGGGAGGGACCATGCGTGTCAATCATTTAAGAAAAAGCATCACAAAAGGCTATTTAAGCAAGGTCTTGTTGGGACAAAGACTAAACAAATAACAAAACATCTGACAGCTTGGCTTGCAAAGGGTCTGTCCTGCTGACCCCACACCAGGCCACAGAACTGTCCCAGCGCCGGCAGAAATAGACCTTGTGGAGGGGATTCTGGCTACCAGAATGACATACACAATTTTAGGTGGCAAATTAAAACAAGCATTTACAATGCAACGGTTTCGCCTTTGGAAAAGTTAGAGATATTGGCATTGTAAATGACAACATTTTTATTTATGTGTTGGCTTTGAAAACATAAATAAATGACATTGTCATTTACAAAGCCAATAGCCCAATCTCTCGCAAATGCGACACCTATTGCATTTGCACCCACACACACACACAAAACCGGGTCACAAGCAGGCAACAGAGGCACACACAAAAACGGGTCGCAAGCAGGCAACAGAGGCACACACAAAACTGGTGTATTTATTTTTTAAACACAAAAGACACCAAGGGTGAGAGCAGCAAAACACACATACACAGAGGGTGAGAGCAGCAAAAGACCCATACACACAGGGTGAGAGCAGCAAAATACACACACACAGGGTGAGAGCAGCAAAATACACACACACACACGCACGCACAGGGTGAGAGCAGCAAAAGTCACCCAGGGAGAGAGCAGGAAAAGACACCCAGGGTGAGAGCAGAAAAAGACACCCAGGGTGAGAGCAGCAAAACACACCCAGGGTGAGAGCAGCAAAACATATACACAGAGGGTGAGAGCAGCAAAAGACAAATACACACAGGGTGAGAACAGCAAAACACACACACATAAGGAGAGAACAGCAAAATACACACACACAGAGTGAGAACAGCAAAATACACACACACAGAGTGAGAGCAGCAAAATACACACACACAGGGTGAGAGCAGCTAAATAAACAAACACACACACAGGGTGAGAGCAGCTAAATACACACACACAGGGTGAGAGCAGCTAAATAAACAAACACGAGCAGCTAAATAAACAAACACACACACAGGGTGAGAGCAGCTAAATAAACAAACACACACACAGGGTGAGAGCAGCAAAATACACACACACAGGGTGAGAGCAGCAAAATACACACAGGGTGAGAGCAGCAAAAGACACCCAGGGTGAGAGCAGCAAAAGACACCCAGGGTGAGAGCAGCAAAAGACACCCAGGGTGAGATCAGCAAAGGGCACACACACACACAGGGTGAAAGCAACAGAAGGCCACACACACAGGGTGAGAGCAGCAAAAGACTCCCAGGGTGAGAGCAGCAAAATACACATACACAGAGGGTGAGAGCAGCAAAAGACACACACACAGGGTGAGAACAGCAAAAGACACACACACAGGGTGAGAACAGCAAAAGACACACACACAGGGTGAGAACAGCAAAATACACCCACACACACTCAGGGTGAGAACAGCAAAATACACACACACACACAGGGTGAGAGCAGGAAAATACACACACACACACAGGGTGAGAGCAGCAATATTCACACAGGGTGAGAGCAGCAATATACACACAGGGCGAGAGCAGCAAAAGACACCCAGGGTGAGAGCAACAGAAGGCACACACACAGGGTGAGAGCCACAGAAGGCACACACAGGGTGAGAGCAACAGAAGGCACACACAGGGTGAGACGTGACGTGGCTGTTCGAGCAGTAGCAACCCCCCCCCCCAGCGCCTTGAGACCCTCACGGTGAGTAGCGCGCTTTACAAGTACGATTGATTGATTGATTGAACTAACACAGTGGGGCCCAAAGGCGTACCAATGGAGCCTGACTGCCCAAAGATGAGGTGTAAGGCCTCATACAACTGTCGTAGCTGGGCAGGAGTCGCTCCAGCTCCCGGAAAAGTGGGGAGGCGCAGAGGAAAGAGGTTATGAGGACGGAGGTCTAAAGGGATGACGGTCAGTGCCCCCGGTCGCATTGGCCAACAGACAGGGTTAAGTAGAAAAATACATATGCTTCTTCAACCTCTACTTGTGCTTATCTGAGCGTCCCGAAGATTTCGAATAGGACGAGGAGTGCGGGCTCTGCAACCATTCTCTGGACCTTCCTCTCGATTGAAAACGGGAGCGACGCAGAGCCAGCTTTTGGGACCGCTCCAGCAAAGCCTTTGGATTCGTTGCCCGGCACTCAGAGCACGAATTCGTTTCATGGTCACGCTCCAAGCACCAGAGGCACATGAGGTGCTGATCTGTCACTGACATAATCCGATGAGAGGATCCGGAGGACTTGCATCCAGTTCAACGCTGGGACATCTCGACACATCACGAATCCAAGACTCCGGAAAAAATGTAAACGAAAGTCAAAAAAGAGTAGCCAAAAGCAGCGGAGGAGTAGCTCTCTCCAGATCTGTGCTTAGGCTGTTGCGAGAAAAAAAAAGAACTGACGTCATTGCACCAGAGCGGCATCTATGTAGGTCCTGCAACGCCATTTCCAGCACGCATGATGCAGACAACGGGTGTGGAGCCGACACCACGTACCGAAGCGCAGGGGTACTGCTAACGTAAAATCTACGGATCCAGACTGACACCCTGGGGAAATTCTAAGGTAAAGAATCTACACCTAGAAATCTCTATCAGATATCAGCTTGCATTACTGATAGTGGTCCCAGTGTAAAAATGTGTAAACGTTTAGAAAATTTAACATATTAACAGCTATTTATAATGCTCCCATAATGATCCCTGATTAAACCCTAATTCAGGCAGAAGACTGAAGGCAAGAATTGTGAATGTCTACTTTCAAAATAAAATGTACGCCAAAAAACATTCACATTGAAAAAAAAGTACCGCTAAACTATAGTGCAACGTTAGATACAAATCCAGAATACTGTTGAATAAATTTAATGACGAGGATTGAGTAAAAATATTTTTTAAAACACAAATTTGAATGGAAAATAGAAGTAAATTCCAGGGTAAGAAGCAGCTTAGTGGTTTTGTTCGACATCAGTGTAAAATAAACATAGGACCGGTGAGCATGCCTACCACACAGGAAAAGAGAACGTGCAGTAAGGGGCATAGAACCGAAGTCGGTTCTGCCTCCGACACTGGGTAGTGTAGCACCTGCAGCTGAGAAGAAGCAGCAAATACATGTTAGGATCTTCAGTTCTCACTCAACACGTAGCAAAAGTGAGGCAGTAAAGACTCGAACGTAATGATTGGGTGAAGCTCGGTCTGGGGGGTTACCCTGCTCTTTACGAGCCAAAAACGAGCCGAGATGTACATGAAGGACTGATACTAGCACACAACATGAGTGGGAGAAGGAAAGGAGAGAGACTGGAGAGGAAGAAGCAGTGCACAGCAGAGGAACAGACTGAGATAGTGAAGAGGAAGACAGAAAATGGCTAGGAAGAGGCAGAGGAGAGATATACGGGTGACACCGTGGTGTAGGACAGCCGATCAAGAAAGGGAAGGACATTTGGCAGGGGAGCGTGGAGAAACAGAAATGGAGAGAAAGAGCAGGGGGAGGACAGCCATGTCATTAAAGAGGGGAGAGATTGAGACAATCTTGTTTGAAATGCAAGAAGGGCTGGGCTCAGTCAGTGACTGTGACAGCCTACACTACCAGCCTATCAGGGCCACCAGCACACCCTAGCATGCACTTATCCACCAATAGGTCAGTCTGTCGCTGCCTCCCTTCGCGTGAGCCCCTTCCACTCACCCTGGCCATATATAGCATGACGATAATTTGACTGGCTTGGCTTGTGTGTCTAAGAACCAAGCCAAGCACGCCCCCCTTCCCCTGACCCGGTCTATTTCGTTCTTTCTTACATTTTGTGTCTTGTCCACATCTAACAGATAGGTACGATTTACTTCTAAGACTTTGCTATGTAAGTGCAAATGTTACTAGTATTATTGCTGATAACGATTGTCTTTATTCGTTTTAATTGGGTGATATTAAAGAGTTATATTTAAGAATAATCCTCACATTTATCTACTGGGTGCCTTTGTCGAAATAACAAAGGTTCTCATTTGCCTGACTTCGGATGCTAAGTTAAAGAGAGACAACAGAAATCATAAAAGGAGAAGGCCTCAAGAATCAAACAGCCGTAAGACGTTAACTTTCATATATGGTGCAGCAAGTGGGGGGAAGCGGGGAAGCAGGTGGAGCAACACGGGGTAAACGGGCATCAACGTCTAATATCATATTTGTTGTCTGCTTTAAACTGCGGGTCCACTGTGAACGCCTTATGTTTATTAACTGCTCCACTGTGCCAGGCTTTTCTTTCAAAATGTTAAATGATGAAGACGGCGACGCGTGGAGTGCCCGAGGTTGGCCGAGCCGTGTCCCGCCAAGCAGCTCTGCTCAATTCTTTACCTGTTCATCCATAAAATCTTTGAGGTGGGTTGCTGCTTCAACCACCCCCACCCTACCCCCACACCACCCCCCACGCGGGCAGTGGGCCAGAAATTCAATCAGAAATTAATTAAAAGACTTCCCATCATTCGGCACCCATCAGAGCGCCGAGACTGCTCTTCACGTGACATCTAGAGGGCCTTTCAATTCCCTGCATCGCAATTGGCAGAGCGGCGTCCTGCTCTCCGTGCCTCCCCTCCACGGCTCCCCCAGAGAGCGCAGCGGATATTGCCGAGACCTCACGGGGGAAGAGAGGGGCACGGATGAAGCCGCTCCGACACTCGAGCGACGGCCACACGCGCAGAAACTCAACCCTCCACAGACATGTGCAATTGTGGGAAGACAGCCAGAACTTTAATAACGTTTCTCTTCGAGCACAGCCAGGGATTTGGAAAATGCTGTTATTCCAAGAGATGACCCAAACGCGCTGCTTAATCAAAGCCATTGCCGGGCCCAAGAGCAACCTGCAGGCTTTAATAACAAGCACTGGCACCCCCGAAAATGACAGACGTTTTCGGTAAGGCAGATTCTTTACTCTCCCGCTCACTCCCCACAGAAACAAGCACTCGCACCCCCAAGAAGGACAGGCATTTCTCTGAACCATTTCCCCTGATTACGCTGCTCCCCATGCCTCACTGGAAAGGGTTTTGTACCGCACCGTGCTCTACAATGTTTGCACACGGACAGCGGGAGGGGGGGGTCGGGCGGGCACACGGACAGCAGGAGGGGGGGCGGGCGGGCACACGGACAGCGGGAGGGGGGGCGGGCACACGGACAGCGGGAGGGGGGTGGGCGGCTACACGGACAGCGGGAGGGGGGGCAGGGAGGCACACGGACAGCGGGAGGGAGGGTGGTCAGAAAACAGCCAGCGGGACAGGGAACAAGACGAACAATGAACACAAACCGGTGTAAAAAAAAAAAAAGTCCACGCCCACACTGCCACGTCTTCATGACGTTGCAGAGAGGGAAAGAATCGTCGGGAACGCCCACCAATCGCCTCGGGAAATGACGGACAGTTCTCTCTTCCAATGGCTAGCCTCCATTTATGGAGCTAGCTAATGGAAGAGAGAGGCTGAACTAAAGCACACAGTGTAAGACATGAGATTTCGCCCTGGGCGGAGCAACTGCTACGCAGTTGCAACGCCAGGGCGAAACCTAAAAATGAAATGCTATCAAATGCCACTGCTCAATCTCCATGCATGAAGAACAAATGACGTGTCTTTGATAACGTCTTTTCTGGGTAGAGACTACCTTACTGCAGATAGCATATTTCTCAGCAGTCGGAATGGATCCAGAAACACTATTTTAAGCAGTACCTCAGCGCGCTGGTAGGTAGCACAGATGGTTGCACATCAACGTCCTCCACTGGCCTATAAAGCCCCCACCTATGCACGCTGACATTACTTGCTTTAGTTCCCTTCAGCACTGGCTGAAGTATAGCCCCAAAAATTGGTTATCACTTGTGTGCAGATTCCTAGACTGACACCTATTTAGATGGAGACCAGGTAACAGAATGGCGAGGGAGGTCCAGTGAGGAATCGTCAGTTGGATAGAGTCTCTACCAGAAAAGGACATACCGAAGTTAAGTAACTTGTTCCTGGGATAGTGACTTCTAACCGTATATTCCTCACCTTAGGATAAACAACAAAACAATATCCTCCAGGGGGTGAGTATGTGAATAGGCTCAAATCAAAAAGTTCAACAGGACCTAGCAGGCGAAATTTCTTTCTCAGCGGACCTGGCGGAAGAGTTACTTACCTTCTGTAACGATATATATGGTAGAGACACAGTCTAGCCGCAGATTACTTCACTTAGAATATCCCCCCCAAGCGTCAGACTGGATCCGGAAAATCTTTTTTCCCAGTAATACCTCTCCACGCCGGGAGGTGGCATCGCCCGGCTCCGTCCTGATGTTGTCCACGGAAGTGATGTCAGTGGAGCCATATAAGCCACTCCCGGCGTGCTGAAGTCAGTTTTCTACAGGAAACTTTTCCGCGCACCATCGCGGAGCAGTGCAAAAAACTGCAATAGTATAGGAACAGTGTGTGTTAAAAAAAGAACAAAATCATTGAAAAAGCACTCAGTAACGAAAGGGACTGAAGGCAGCCTACAGAGTACTTGCTGCGAGCAAGGGCCCAACAAACTGCCAAGCCATGCCCCACCTCGAGGGGGGGGGGCAACGACCATGGTACAAAAGATATGACAAGCGAGGCACATCTTGTCATCACAGGAGGGAAATTAAAAGAACCACAATATTGAAGCAACATGTTGCAAGACAAGTCACTAGAAGTGAACGACCACCAGAAAGTTCACCACACACACTCCAGAGATTGAAGAACAGTAGTACCAAAAGAACTCAATCCAACCGACTGCCAGAGAAAGGAGGAGGCATAGGTGTGGGCAGTGGGAGGGAATCAAAAACAGAATAACTCCAAGCGTGAGTAGCACCGGAGGAAAAACATCAGAAGGTAGTCAAAAGTATAGACCTGAACCACTTTAAAACGTGGACGGAGTGGAGAACTAAAGGGCTCGAAAGCTGCCAAAGGAAGGTGCGAGAGCACACCACCAACCAAACACTAGGAAGGAGTCCAAAGGGCCCCACGTAGAACAACACACCCTACCCCAGAGTGACGTGCGAGAGCACACTTCCGGAAGACCAAAGCCACCAGAAAGACGGAGGCTAAGTGGAAAGACACCATATGAAAAGGTCTTCGCAGAGTGGGGAGGATGGGCGGGCGTTAAGGAATCTGCGGCTAGACTGTGTCTCTACCAGATATATCTTTACCGAAGGTAAGTAATTCTTCCATCTGATAGAGCCATCTAGCCGCAGATTCATCAACTGCTAACGAAAAAACAGTGGAAACCGCAATGCCAGGACAACAGGCATCAGACCCATGACCCACCTTAAGGAGCATGAACAAGGGATGGTAAAGACACCAAATCAGACGAGGGATGGTGTGCGACCTCTCTCTCTTGCTACCGGAATACCACGGCAGAACAACAGGTTCTCTGCAGGTCCCGACTGAAAGTCTCAGTCAAAACCTCTGCCGGGTGATTCCTTGAAAATTGCAAAAAACACAGTTGATGGACAGAATGTAGAACAATGTCATACATTCACCCCAGTACAAGGATCTGGGCCTAAATCCATCGTTTTTTTGCACTCCACGCCACCCTGGGTTAGACACTGGCTATATGCAAATCAGCTCTGACCCTGTGCCTCATGGGAACAGTCCAGTCCGAACTACCAAGCCATGTCTTTCCCAGACCGGAATCAAGCATCCAAGGACCGGTTTCTGGCGATCAGCCTTCATCAGCCTGGATAGCTTGACTTCAGTGGTGTGGAGAGCCTGGGACTCACGTCTGAGCATACCCAGCCCACTCGGGGTGAAAATTGCAAAAAACACAGTTGATGGACAGAATGTAGAACAATGTCATACATTCACCCCAGTACAAGGATCTGGGCCTAAATCCATCGTTTTTTTGCACTCCACGCCACCCTGGGTTAGACACTGGCTATATGCAAATCAGCTCTGACCCTGTGCCTCATGGGAACAGTCCAGTCCGAACTACCAAGCCATGTCTTTCCCAGACCGGAATCAAGCATCCAAGGACCGGTTTCTGGCTATCAGCCTTCATCAGCCTGGATAGCTTGACTCCAGTGGTGTGGAGAGCCTGGGACTCACGTCTGAGCATACCCAGCCCACTCGGGGTGAAAATTGCAATGAGGCATTTGCGGCAACTAGCCAGTTGATGCTCAAGAGGAAATCCCCCTCTCACACATATAGCACCTTAGCGAGTGCTTCACATTTTTGCATATTACACACTCACTTAAAATTAAGACTGCACTATCACCTATTTATTGGTCCTGAGGAAATCCAGTTTTAACAGTAAAGGCCTGGCTGAAACATGTAGACCACACCTGGATGCAGGAGGCCCTAATAAATACTCCTATACATCCATCAGCCTTTTTTTAATGCTAACAGAGGCCCAGTGATTAAAGTATTGATTACCCTCGGGTACTGGGACCACTGTATAGCTTTTAATTTTCACGTTCACGTCACCACACTGCACACTCAGCAATATACCTGCTCCGCTGTATCCAGGCGTCGAAGCACACCTGGGACACATTCGGTGTCACTGGGTGGGCCCAATGATGAAGCATGCCACCAACTAGGTTGGTGGGTGAGGGCTTCATGATCAAACCAAATGGTTTGCCCCTTAACATACAGTTCTGAGTCACTTCACGAATAGGCTAGTCCTTATTGATAGTACACCTCTCTCGCCCAGACATAAACGAAAGGAAGACAGAACTAGAAGTTCCGTGCCAACGTAAGAAACAATGCAGCAAGACTTTCAAAGAAGGATCCAGGCATCGGTCTCTATTACCCAAGAGGAACGAAGTACCAAGGGCCAAAATAACATGACAATGGTAGAGCATACAGCCTGAACACACACCACAGTGGAAGCCACAAGAAACAGGTGACAGTCGGAAGACTGTCGGGCCAAGAACCGGAGCCGCAGCATGAGACCCGTGGGAAGTAGAAAAAAACCCACAATGTGTACTGCCTAGGACATGTGACAACAGAGACAGAGGAGCCACCATTTGAGAAAAAGCTCAGGAGGTAGGCATGCAGCAAAACAAGTTAAAAGGCCGCACTGTGAGTGGATAACCTGCAAGGCTATGAACACACAGAGAACACAATCCCTAAGGAAAGAGTAAGCAAGAATGTCTGACACTAAGGCAAAAAAGACTTAGTTTGCGAGCACCCCAGTGGCGTGTAGAATCCACGATATACACACAAGAGACAGGAATGTCGACAAACGTACATGGAGTGACTAAATCCTAATAGGGGAGTAATACAAGCAGCACCACGGCACCGGTGTGCTGCATCACAGTTAAAAATGTAGAAAAAATAACAGGTCTCCGAGGGGGTAGAATCCTTGTCTCCCGTGAGACAGCGGAAACATAGACCACAAGACTGCCCATAGATGATAGAAAGAAGGCACAGTTCGAAGCGTGGCGCCAAAAGCCTACACCGCCAAAGACTGACACCATCTACCAAAATTGAGAATGCAAGGAATAAAACACACTCCCAGTTATGCTACCTTAAGAAGCACCTGTGCCATAATAGGAGTAAGAACTCACACCCAGAAAAACATCAGGGGTGGAGCACAGATCCACAAGCAGAAAGGCATAGACCAGAGCCATTCCCTGAGAACTAGGAATATGCACAGGACAGGAAGGGACAAACTGGACCCCGTGTTCTGCAAGAAGCAAAGAAACGGAGATCGTACCAGGGAAGACCTGCCCCCCCCCCTCTCCCAGGCGTGCATGTCCACCAATAGACAGGCAAAACATGAACAGCGCGATTGTAGGAAGACTTTCAACACCAAGCAGATGGCTCTCAACTCCGACAGTTGAAATGGAGCCACACCTTCGCTGAAGACCAGAGTCCTATGAACTCCACCTTCCCTCTGATGGGTGCCCCAACCCAGAAGGAATGCATCGGTCACCACAGTCAACTCTGGGTGGGGAAGGGAGAGGGGTCTGCCACTGACTCAAGCTGAACCTGCCTTCAACAGCCATTCGTCGAGGTATGGGAAGACTGCAACAACCTCTGACCTCCGAAGGTGAGAAGCGACCATCACTTTCGTGAACACTTGAGGGGCACTGGTGAGGCCAAAGGAAGCACAGCGACTTAGAAATGCTTCTGGTCCACAGTGAATCACAGACAGCGCTGGTGGGCCTACAAGACGGGATGTGGAAATAAGTGTCCTGCAGGTCCAAGAATCCTATAATCCAGGGTCGAAGGCAGACAAGACGTAAGCCTGAGTGAGCATTCTGAATATGCCCTTTCACATGAAGACATTGAGAGGGCATAGCTCTAAGATAGGACATGAGCGATACATAAATACCCAATCCTTTCATTTTCTTTTTCAGGTAAGGTAGTGTATAGTTTAACGTCCAAACAAGTGATAGGGAGTTACATTGGACCAGTAATAAATCCTGGTTTTGTATCTTGCAGGTCTCCTTCCCAGCTGTCCCCTTCCCTTGCTTGATCCCCCTCAACGGACTATGCTGAAAGAGCTTTCAGCAGTTGGGGTTTTCAATAGGTGGACTCAATTGAGCATTGCTTTGATACTGAGGTGTAAGTACGGCTGACAGCAGGCTGGAAGAGCAGTTTAAACAGCTGGCCTGACCTTGCCATAAGTAATGACAAAGCCAGACTTTCCCCAGGTATATGTGCAAGTCAGCCTTATGTGAGGCCTATCGAAGACTAAGGCACGGTAAAAACACAAAACTGATGTTTGTACTGCGGAAAGGCTAGGTCGCCCAACTGGCGAGTACAGAGTTACAATCTGATCACTCAGTTGTGCTAACTCTGGAATTGTGCAACCAAAGGGGGTCACCCAAGGTATCAAAAAACTTGTTACATTAAGCTCAACTTGATTCTCAAGGTGACATTTATGTGACATGTTGCAATGTGCAAGTTTAGCTAAGATGCCACTTTGTTGCCTTTAGTCCCTTGTGCCACAACTGTTGTACATGGGGGTCCTGTCGCCGAGACAACTTTCTGCCCCCACGGGGAGACGTGTTAACGACTCACAGGAAAGGATACAATGGGGGCCTGCCCTAGAGGGAGGTGTCACCTCCCTCCTCCAGAAGCCATATGGAGCTTCAAAGGAGAAGCCGCCTTTGAAGGGCAAATGGGCAACACTTGAGAGAGGGGCTGCTCCATTGCTCCGGCACACAGGCTGGCACTTGGGACAGGAGAGGGGAAACCGGTTGCCAAACCGGTTTTCAAGGGTTGTGTAGCACTCTTGGTAGGAAGTGCTTAATATGAGCCAGTGGTATCCGGGGCTCGGCACCAGCACTTAATTGTCAGCACTGACGCTTAAGATAGTTTACCACATGTGGGTGCTGTTTGCCTAATTAAGTTAGGAGCACAACAACAGCGGCTTATTCCTTCAATATACATTACAAATGACTAATACATGCCACCCAAGCCATTCTTATAGCTTTGGGGCCTAAAATAGGATGAATTGTCACATTTGTAACAGTGGGATGGTTAGTAGTTTTGTTGGTGAGGTCATTGGCAGCGCTTGTCGGGGGCAATGGATGGTGCAAGCTGCAGTGTCCTCCTGTCGAGAGCTCTGGCACTTTTTTGTTTTTTACTTTACAAATTCAGCACTGTTAGTAGCTACACCACTGGGTTAGTTTAGGGAGCTCCACATGCCGGGAAAGGGTTCCTGCTATACTAGAAGTAAGCAGTATAGCACTGGGATGCTCAAATGTCACACACCGCAGGAATTGGTAATCAGGTGGGAGGGAACCTGGTAGCCCATTAGCTACAAACCTCATCCTGCCCTGAGGGAATTTTCTTAGCATAAGCAGGGCACCCTGAACTCAGATCTAGACTGGAGTGGGACTGCCCTGCTGCACTACTGAACTGACAAAGAGTAAGGCTGCATTGTAGTGAGCAGCAACTGCTGGCTAGCAAAGGAGAGGAACTGTGCCTGCCCTGTCCTGCTCAAGGAGAAGTCATCTACAGAGTCCAGTCAAAGCCAAGAGCCTCCAAGGGCCAGCCGACTGGCCTCCAGTTCGCTTCACAGGGACACAACAGCTGACAGAAGCCTGCTGGTGCAAGTTGGAAGCCCTGCCGTGCAGCACCAGAGGCCATGACCTAATGCAAAACGTTGAACCCGAGTTCAGGAGTGTTGTTGGAGTGCAGCTGGGAACTCCAGAGGATGAGTTATCAATCCAGGAAGGACTGGCCTGTGGCTGAGATACTATATGACTGGCAGTTCAATGGCGAATGAATGAACTTCTGCCAGCCCGAGAGGACTTTGAGAGACTGTGACCAGGACCACCTCATCCCCTTCGTGCACCAAGGAGCAGTTGCAGCAAGACACCCTTCGACCACATCGCATCCACAGCATCCTTGAGTATCTTCAGCATCCTTCAACACTTGATTCAGGACCACATAGGAAAGCCCTGCAAAGGATAAAAGTGCCTGAAACTGACTGAAGCCTGCTTCACCTGCTGAGATAACTGTTTAAGGACCATGCTTACTAGCTCCCTACTGTAGTTGGTCGCCTAAAGTGATTCCAAGTGACCACATTACAACTAGCCCAAACTTTTAAGTCTAAAAGTTTAAAAGTGCCAAATTCATTGAATTTGCCAGTGTTTGTTCGTGGTTGAGTGAAATGCCTTGGTTTACTTAATCTATATCTATGGAGCCCTCAGTGGATATTTTTCACTGTGGTGTCTAAAATACATAAAGAAAATGTTGCTTACCCTGCAAGCATCTGTTTGAGGCAAATTGTGCTGTAGATTCACATGTCGTGCCTACTCCTGCCATTTAGTGTTGGGAGCTCAATGAGTGGTGAACGAGGGTTGCCTGGCCCAACAGAGCCACGAGAATGAGAGTGAGAGTCCTGCTGAGGTTGGAGAGGTGGAAAAGCATAGGCAAATATTCCTGATCAGTTCATCCATAGTGCATTGGCCATGGAATGTGGGTATAGGAATCTGGAGATGAAGTTTGTGCATTTTGTGTTTTCTGCCATGATGAAGAGGTCCACATCGGGAACCCTCCCCATCGTCGGAAGTATGGAAAGAGGACTTGCAGGTGGACTTCCAACTTGTGGAATTGTTGCTGCATCTTGCTAAGGAGATTGGCAAAGTCATTGCCCACCCCTGGAAGGTACTCCACAGCCAGATGGATGCTGAGGTGGAAAGCTCACCTCCCGATGCCCTGGACTAGCTCAGAAAGCTGGGGAGAGCGAGAGCCTCACTGTTTCTGTAGGTAATACCGGCCTGTCATGCTGCCCATCCGGATGCGGACTACCTTGCTCACAATGTGGGGAACAAAGGTCTTCAGTACTAGATGGACAGCTATCAGGTCCAGATAGTGGATGGGAAGACACCGGTGACTGGGAATCCACTGGTCTTGAATAGTCAGACTCTGTAGATGTGCACCCCAACCTGGGCTAAGAAAAGGCTGCTCATGCAACAGATTGGTGGTGTTCCACCACTGCAGAGCGATGGGTGTGGCAGCTGATCAACACTAGGCCATCCCAATGACTCTCCAATTAAGATCGTTGATGTGCTAAGCATTCTTGCAGCGGACGCATGCGTAATCCAGCATAGGGAACTATAGTGATGTAGGAGCTATCATGCCAAAGAGGCGCAGGACCATCCGGACTGTGAACTGTTGATCTGACGTGAAAAAGAGAGAGCAATGCACTGATGGACTGGACCCTTGCAGGGATTCAAGAAGTCTTTCCCACTTCTTCATTGAGGATTGCCCCTAAAAAATGATGGATTTGGAGGGGTTGGAGGTGGGACTTTACAGCGTTGATGGTAAACCCCAGATTGAGTAACAAGTTTATGTTGGCCTGTGTGTATGTACAACACTGCTGCTGCGTTGCACTTCTTACTATTAACAAGCATAGGTAAATGCATTGGGTATCGCCTATGTGATTAATAATAAGCTGTTTTTTGTTGTAGGTTGCTGAGTAGTGGTACAATATAAGTTACAGAAAGTCTGCTAAAGTGTTATGACTTGTTTATGTAGAACTTTAGTAGAAGTATAGAAAAGTGTGTAGTCAGGGGAAGTTAACAAAAACCCAAAAGCGAATGAACACAGAAATTCGGCTATGTTATGGGAAATTATAAGAACCCCCTATTAAGATATAATAAATGCAAGAGATTACGCAAACGCTGTGCAGACAAACCTAACAAATAGGAGGATGTCTAATACTCACTGCAGCTCTTGGGCTAGCAAAACGTCAGAAAAAGAGTGAAAGAACGCATGATGGATCGCTTAACAACATGTGATCACCTAAACAGAACAAATATGCTTGGGATGCCAACTTAATTATGGCAAAACAAATTAAAAGAAAAACTACTAAACCATATTTTTAAAGCCCAATTGTTGGTGCTGCTTTTAATTTCACTTTTTATTCCAAATATCAAAATGCAATACAACAATTATCAACCTCACAAAAATGTACAAACATACATTTCCAACAAAAAAAGAAGTTAGCTGCAACAATGCACCCTGTGTATTGGCTTGTTTTCAAGCAGTATGCACCACCATGGAGTCAGGAGGGAGCTTATCCCGGATATACAGGGGGTCAAAAGGGGAGGCCTTGTATTTTTCTGTTACCCAAAGGTTACTACACAGCTTTAATCGGCTACTTGAAGAGGTCGGCAGATGGTTTGAGCATGCCTTTCAGAATTCAGAGGTACTGCATGGAACTTTGTGAGGAGGACAGGGTTTACAGAAGAAAGTTATCTTCAATGATGTCCCTGTGCATGTCATGTGGTGGAGAAGGACGGGTAGGGGTAAAGATCGGGGTGTGTGTTCCCTGGTGGGATCACATCACAGAAATCCCAAGCGTCTACCTGTGGGGTCATGTCATATGGATCTCCTGTCTGTTGATACCCAAAATCATAAAATCAGAGTGTGGTGACCCCTGTAGTGTGTAAAGAAGGGGTCACCGGGGAGAGAAGGTGAAGAGGGTGGGGTTTGAGACCAGAGAGACGGTGGGGAGGGGCTGAGGCTGTGAAAGAGGGCTGGTAGCCTTGTTGTGTTCTGTTTCCTCTGCTTGGGTGGTGATGGTGGAGGTTCTTGAGCCTCCTCACAGCTGAGCTGTCTCTAGGATGTCTGCATGGAGGGCGCCAGTGGCTGGGCGAGGATAGATCCCATATAGGGGTGGCTCATAATGAGTGACTGGCAGGCATCAAGTTCGTCCTGCAGCTTCTGGAGGACAGGTTCCACAGAGCAGATGAAAGATCTCTTTCGGCACTGAGGGCATGGGTCATCGGCACCAAGCAGGCTTTCGATGTCGAAACCTTCGGCTCTAAAGTGCCTTTCGGTGGCAAGGTGGAGGCGGTCAGCATAGTGCGTCAGCTTCAGGAATTCCTCTGGTTCCAAGCTGTGGCTAGGTGTGGAGTCCAAAGCAGAAACTCTATGCTGACCATGGCTCAAAGTCAGTGACGGCCTGGATGCTGGTCTCTGAGCCTCGAGGGCAGCTGTCTGGCTCTGGGAAGTGGGGAGCTTGCTTGAAGTGCGAGCGGTGTCGAGGGGTTAAGGGAGGAGGGACCGTACTCGCAACCTGTGGAGCTGGAGGGAAGTCTTCGATCTCCAAGCCGGAACTTGCGTTGGGTGAGAAGGCCTCCTCCTCGGCTACCATTGGTTCCGGCTGATGTTCCACCCTTGGGATCCTCAAAGCCGAAGAGGTCTGGGGTGTCATCTCCACCTCTGCGTGACAATGCCAAGTGATGATCCCAATGGTATTTAAGAGTCTTCTTTGACCGGATTAAGCCAGATTTAATTATCAGGCCGAAATTAGTGGAGCAAGTGCAGTGTGCAACTTTATCAAAGTTGCTACATTTTTGCCTTTAATTCCCCGTGCCTATACTGGTTGAACACAGGTTCCTGTCATTTAGACCGCTTTCTGCCCTCCTGAGGAGACATGCCAATGACTCCCAGGAAAGGATACAATAGAGGCCAGCTTAGGAAGAAGATGTCACTTCCCTACTGCAGGAAGTCACATGGGTGTTAGCCCAAAAGACGAGCTTCAAAGGAGAAGCCTGCTATGAAGGGTACATGGGTAAACCTTGGGAGAGGGGCTGCTCCATTGTTGAGGAAGCCTGGATGGCACCACGGACAGGAGAGGGGGAACCAGTTGCCAAACTGTTTTTCCAGGAGTGTGTAGCCCCCTTGGCAGTCACACCTCTGGGTTGGGCTAGGGAGCTCCATGCACCGGAAGCGGGGTACTGCAACATTGGAAGTGGGCAGAGTGGTGCATCCTTGGATTCCCAGATCCCACACTTTGAAGGAAGTGGTCATCAGGTGGGAGGGAACCTGGTAGCTCGTTTGCTACAAACCAAATCCTGCCTTGAAGGAATTTTCTGAACTTAAATAGGGCAGCACTGGAACCCTGAACTCAGGTCTCCACTGGACTGGAAGGAGGACTGAGGAAGGACTGCCCTGCTGCCCTATGGTATAGGCAAAGAGAGCCTGCACCAGCTTGGACTGCACCTGCTGAACCTGGTTGCTAGCAAAGGGGAGGGACTGTGCTTGCTGTGTCCTTCTCGAGTAGAAGTTCTCTCCAGAGTCCAGTCAAAGCCAAGAGACTCCAACAGTCAGTGGTCTGGCCTCCTGTTCGCAGGGACACAACAGCTGAGAAGCCTTCAGGGGCAAGTTGGCATTTCAAAATCTTCAACCTGCTGGCAAAAGCTGCCGTGCAGCACCAGGGACCAGGACTCGACAAACAACGTTTCACCCGAGTTCGCTGAACCAGGGAGTGTCTTGGTAGGGCAGCTAAAACCTCCAGAGGATGGGTTATGGACCTAGAAAGGATTGGCCCAAGACCAAGATACTGGGTGACTGATAGTCTACAGGTGACTTGACTTCTGCCAGTACAGAGAGGACTTCGACCCGGTGGGTGAGCAGGACCAGCTCACTCCCTTCGTGGACCAAGGAGTTGTTGCAGCAAAATCCCTGACCACATCGCATCCAGACTCCTTTGAGCATCTTCAGCATCCTTCATCCTTTGCATCAGGCCCACTTGCACAGGAAAGCCCTGCAAGACAGCTTCACTTGCTGAGATAACTGTTTCTGAGTACCTTGCTGGTCCCCTTGAATGGCTACCTACTAGAGTAGGCCACCTAAAGTGACTCCAAGTGACCGCATTACGACTAGCCCAAACTTTTTAGTGAAAACGTTTAAAAGTGTCAAATTCATTCAGTGTGCCAATGCTTGTTCATGGTTGTGTGAAACGCCATAATTAACTAAACCTTCTCAATTCTATATCTCTGGAATCTCTGGTGATGTTTTTCATTGTGGTGTCTAAAAATACATACAAATACAGGCTATTGTTTCAATAAATGAGTATTGGATTTCTTAAGTGTCTTTATTTATTCAATTATGTTGGTGCTGTTTAAATGCTTTACACTGTTCCTTTGAGTAAGTCTTGCTGCTGAGAGCCACAGCTACCCAGAGTGGAACTGAAGGTTTGACAATTGAAACCAAAGGGCCCTAAAGGGGTTGGCCAGTGTACCATACTGTGAGGTCACACAACCACACCATTTATTAGACCCCATT
Organism: Lissotriton helveticus; assembly: GCF_964261635.1. NCBI lineage: Eukaryota > Metazoa > Chordata > Amphibia > Caudata > Salamandridae > Lissotriton > Lissotriton helveticus. The sequence continues at coordinate 638,487,549 of NC_136071.1, read as the reverse complement.
TACTCACAGAGCCCATCAAATAATTGGCCATTACTGAGATCCCTTGAAGATCCATCCTTTTCCATAGACACAGTTCCTACTGGTACAGGTTCTGCAACCCCATACTTCCATTCTTGTGACAGTACCACATGGTGTTTGTATGATCAGCTAAGACCTGAACCGGCTTGATTTGATTTGATTTTGTGATTTGTAGAGCGCGCGAATGCCCAAGGGCGTCTTGGCGCTGACACAGATTGAGCTGCCTGACTGGTGCCCTCTCAGGCTAAGTTGAAAAAAGCCAGGTTTTTAGGTTCTTGCGAAAGGACCACGGTGAGGGGCAGCAGTTTGTTCCAAGTTTTAGCAGTGTTGCCTATGAAGCTTCTTCCCCCCCACCTTAGTTGTTTGAATTTAGGGGTTATAAGGAGCTTCGCACTACTAGATCTTAGAGTCCTGATGGTTCATAAGGTTTTAATTTGTTTTTTTAAAAGTGTGACCCTGAACCGTGTAGTGTTTTGTAAGCTAGACAGGCTGATTTGAACTGAATTCTTTTTTCTACCGTGAGCCAATGTTGGCCTCTCATCCTTTTGGCTACAGGATCGAATTTGGGGATGTTGAGAATCAACCTGGCAGCCGCATTTTGTAGCCTCTGTAGTTTTAGTAGCAGCTGTTTTTTTAGCCCTACATATAGAGCATTGCCATAATCTAGTTTAGATAGTGCCAACAAGGTGACCAGGGTTTTAGTGGTGTCTGGTGGGATGTATGGTAACAGTTTCCTGATGAGTTTCAAAGTATACCAAACAGTTGAGGAGAGGTTATTTATTTGTGCTTCAAAGGTAAGTTTGGAGTCAAATATGACACCCAAGTTCCTCACGTTGTCCACCGGCGAAGGACAATTGCCGAGGCTGTCCGGCCACCAGAGGTTAGACCAGATGTCCGGCTCAGCCCCTATCAGCATAACCTCCGATTTGTCGCTATTCAATTTTAAACAGTTGTCCTGCATCCATTGACTGACCTGGACCATGCAGAGTCTGAATCTATCTGCGGTCTCAGCGGTGTTGTTTGAGATTGACACCACTATTTGGGTGTCATCCGCGTAGGATAGTGGGATTAACCCGCAGTTCCGGATGATGATGGCTAAGGGGGCAACATATAAATTAAAAAGGGATGGGCTCAGACTCGAGCCCTGGGTGACCCCCCATGGCAGACTGAAAGACTTTGAGAGACATTCCCAAGGTGACCTGAGAACGTTCTATTTCCCCTTGACAGATGAAAGGAAAGCCTTCAGACCCAATCAAATGGCGGAATGTTCCAGAACATGGTTGTGGAGCTTGTACTCTGCTGGGGAACAAAGGCCCCCCGATCCCCACCTTTCGCAGATGACCACCCAACCCAGAGGCAATGCTTCCATCACTATTGTGAGCACTGAATTGGGTAGGGAGAACAGTCTACTCCAAGTTAAGTTGGTGAAGAACAGTGGCCAACTAAGAACTCAGGGATCCCTGCTTTGAAATGCAAATGTTGTCTGAAAGGCAACCCTAGTGCTGTGACCACTGCAGATGGAGGTTCCACTGCAGGGCTCATATGTTCCAACAGGCGGGTGGAAATCAGTAGGATGCACAAGGACACCTTCCAGTTCCTTGGATCCAGGGAATTAAGAATCTGAGCAAACGTCAACATCATGAACCTGTCCTTATGAAAGAATGTATTCATAAGTCGAAGTTCTACAATCTGGAACAGTCCCCAGTCTTTTTGGACAAAAATAATAATAATGAGAGTAGTACCCCCTGCTCTGTTCTGCCTCTGGGACCTCTCTATAACCCTTGGCCAATAGGGGATGGAGGCATTATCTGAAATCTGAACAAAAACACATGTAGGGCAAAACCTTACTGACAATTCTGCAGCACCCATGCCGCAGAAGTTGCAGCACGTCACCCTGAAGGAAAAAACGAATTCTTCCAGCTACTGATCACGCATGACTATTGTGGAGCAACGAATTTTCAAAGCAGCTTGGCTGCAGCTGTGGCAGGCAAGAAGGAGGAAGAGGGCTGTTATCCCTGCTGGCGTTCATGGCCTCTGCCACCAATTGTCTACTTGAGTCATGAAAGGGCAGCTCTGGCTACAGTACAAGTTTCAAGGGCTGCCTATGGCTATAGCTGATGTAACTGATAGCTTGGCGAGAGCAAGCCTACAGAGTGGACTGTAATATGGCTGTCCTTAACGGGCAGAGTCGGCCAAAAAGGCCTGGAACCGTGAAACTGCATGTCAATAAGGAGTGCCTGCACATCACCAGAATCCAATGGCCCACATCCAGGCATAATGCCTGATCACATTGCTGGGCCCATGTTGCGACCCACAAAGTCCATCATGTCAAGGCCAGCCCTCAAGACATATTTAGCTGAGTCCCGCCTGTCTTTGCAGGGCCTTAGGGCCAGCAGGAGAAAGTAAAGACTCTCTTACCAATTCCCAGACTGCTGGCATAGAAGGGAATACGTTGGAATTCAACCTGCTTATAGAAGCTTGAAAAAAAAAACTCAGTCAAAAAAGCCAGGCCTCAAGTCGCAGGCATATAACATCAACAGAGAGTTGAAAACTCTTAGAACAGGTCAGACCTCGATGGGAAGTCCAACTCTGTCTCAGTGTAAGTATCTAGGACACTGACATTCTGTAGATTTAGATATAAGCCAGCATCAAGGTACTGAAGGGAGAACAAATTGCCCACATTCTTATGGTATTCAATCTCAAGCAGAACATTATGTTTATCACAGTGAGCACACACACGTTACACTGGACAGCAGTGCTAAAGTGCCCAGAGTCCTAAAACCACCAACACCATGTCAGAAAAAAGGCCAGGAGAAAGGCAAAATGTTTAGCGATGACCCTGCAAAAAGGGCCAAGTCTAACAAGCACTTACAACTATTTTTCAACTATTCCTCAACTGGGCTCCGTTTATAGCCCTTGTTACCAGGCTCAGTGTATAACCCTTTTCTTTCAGGCTCCATCTCTCGCCACTGCCCGGATGCCTGGAATGACACGAGGGGGCCAGCCTCCCCCTTCCCTCCCCCCCACTTATATAAGCCTTTTTCTGATTGTGGTAAACTGTTCCCCGGATCTTCTACTTGTACATGACATTCTGTGTGGCTAGGGGTGAGATTTACTATGGGGTGGAGTAGCACCTCTTCTATCATGCATTCATATAGCATGTCTTGTGTTGTATTCTCTACTTCATGGCACCATGTCTGTCTGCAATATGAATTACTAATCTCTGACTACTAAAGTCAAGGATAGCTTAAAAATCACACAAGAAACAGTCAGTTACTGTATTTATTCTGAAGCCTGTGACGCAATCTATGTTGGTGTGTGTGTGTGTGTTAACAATGGGATATCTGATAAGAGACATCTAGCCGCAGATTCCTTAACTTAGAATATCCCCAGGCGTCAGACTGGATCCTGAAAACTTTCTGCAGCAGTACCTCTGCACGTCGGGGCGGCGCCGCACGGCTCCGCACAGACATCGTCCACGGACATGAAGTCAGCAGAGCCATATAAGCCCCTCCTGGCGTGCTGACGTCAGTTTTTTTCTTTTCCGCGTCTCAACGCGGGTCCAGGGAAAACCACAGGTTCTTTGGCCTGTTTTCAGGCCTTCTCGACGCCTTTGGCATCACGGAACAGCGTGCGATGCCTTTGGGCTTTAAGGCGTGTGAGACCTGTACGCTGCAAATGTTTGTCACGGATCCGCACACGATATGTATGTGGTGCCTGGGAGTGCATCACGACTCCGAAGAGTGCGACGCCTGTTCCGGGATGAAACCAAAGTCCCTAAGGGAGCGATGTATAAAGCTGCTGGCCGTCCGGATGTCCGGTCCTACGCAGTCATGCCGCCGATCTCCCTCTCGGTATCGGGGCCGCTCCCGGGGTCGTTACCGCGGACGACGTTCGGAGACAGGTAAGCACAAGCATAAGTCACGGAGGTCGTCCTCCCATAAACGTGACGCTGGGGCCCGCTGCTCTCAGTCCTAGTTAGGGCAGCTCTCCCCACCACCAAACCACCTATCACATTAACCAAACTTTGGGGGCTGACTCCCCTAATGGGGCATAAAAAATGTGGGAACTGCAGTGTTTGCGAATTTGCTATTGAAGGACAAGATTTCATTTTTAATGATGTATCAAGTCCAACGGTTTCACGAATTGTGATTCCTGTAATGTTATCTATGTGATACAATGTCCGTGTGAGAAAATTTACATAGGTCAAACAACTCAAAAGGCACGCATGAGGATATGCCAACATCGAATCCGTGTCCGCTGTAAAACGCCCAATGCACCTTTGGTAGGACATTTCTAAAGCAAAGGACAAACCGAGAACGATATCAAATGGACAATCATTAACCAGATTAAACCTCCACCCAGAGGTGCGGACATCAACAATCTACTAAACAAAGAAGAGCTCAAGTGGATTTTGCGCACTCAAAGTATAAAAAATGGCCTGAACAAGAGTGAGGATTGGACTACTCTTATGTAATATCCTGATTTTTAGGTCTCGCTGAGCCAATGCGCTTGCGCATTGCTCCGGAGAGATTATAGTAAGGGGAAAAGAACAGTCTGCCAAAACGGCGGATTAGACACAGTTCATGTGAGACAGGCACGTGCAAGAGGCCAGCCATGTCACACACCACCATTTGTCTGTGCCTCGCATCAGACTTCAAAGGCTGCCGCCCCCCCCAATCACACTTCAAAGGCTGCCGCTCCCCCGCCCCCTGCGTGCACATCGCACACCACCACTCTCCTACTTCTCCTCCCACCTCTGCTCTTCCCATTCACGCGCTCTGCAGGTCACCATTTGCCAGCATGCGGCCGCTAGCGCTTTCATCCCTATCACCCCCCCTCTCCTACTTCCCCTCCCACCTCCCAAACCGCATTGAGCCGCGAAGACTTGTTTAACGTTTATTTGTATCTTCTTATCCTCGCCGCCCTCACACTATTTGTTCACTTCTGTCTCTCTCCCGACCTTTAGTCTACCAACCTAAACTCTCATACATAATCTTTGCCTCCCTTCTCATTTTCTCCTTCGCAACCTCTTACCTTCATCATCTCTTATTTACCCTGGTTTCTTATCTGTGATGTGTTAGTGGAGCATAGAATAACAAGCAGAGCTTTTGAAATGAACTAGAGCACCCATGTGGTGTAAACATTAATATAACAATTTGGAATGATTACCTTCAGGTTTCAGAAGCTGTGCTGAAGTACGTACATACACACATATGACTGTTTTCCCACAGACAACTTGTGACCTTACCGATTGCTTGGCTGCAGGCTCATTTTCATCAGGAGTGGCTCTCCTCATAGCCCTCAATCTCGCTCACAGAGTTCCCAGAAACATAACTTATGTGCTGTCCCGTCACTTGGTCGTCGCTGCCATTTTCAAATATCACCCGCCGCCACCGTTGGAAGACCGCAACCGCTCGCTCATTTGTCCATGTTTAGTGACGCATGGTTACCACGTTCCCCAATATGGCGGCCATATTAGAATGAAGTCACTTAGGATCCCAAGAGAACTTTTTCTTAATTTCTCCCCGCTTGTCAACTTGGGTATTGCACTCTTTTATATAGAATAGAAATAGTATGCCGTTCTTCAATGGGAGATTTCAAAATGTAAACTCCTTTATTGCAGGAAGACAGCAGCAGCACATATTCAGAGTTTGTTTCTTACCGAGCACGCATACTTTTGTATCCGTAAGCTCTTTAAATGTTTGTGTTAACACTTTGGAGCGCATTCTATTACCATTTCGGATTTTATTTTAGTTATCGTTGTAGGAATCAATGCAACAATGTTTGCGCTGGCGGGTGCATAGGGGAAAAGAAAGACAACCTACATTAAATGTTCAATTTAAATGCACTTGTACAGTGTATTTTGTTGGTTCTGTTTAGGTGGGGCTGCAGGCAGCCCTATCTGTTTGTTGCTATAACTCATGTTGTCCACTCTTCAAAACAAGTTTTGGCAAAGCCAATAGGTCAGGCCTTATTCGGGTGCTTAGTAGATGTTTGTGGATTTTACATTGTTGAAGAACACACACCTGTAAAAAGATATTTATTGTTCTATAAAGTCTGCTGAAAGCTTTTTATTTAACAACCTCTGTAATGATTAGCTGGATGTTAATTAGAGGTTATTGGTAGTCCTCCATTGATGGTGGGGGTGTCAAGCACAGTTCAAAGCAGTTTGGCAAGGCATTTTATCATGGACTATAGTTAAGTGTATTTGCAAGTGCACCTAGGTGCTTGAAAACAAATGGAAAAAGAACAATGGCTGGACTGAATGCTTTTTAGGTTTAGCCTGGGCAGCGCATGCACTGCTCTGTGAGGCATGCTGTATTGAGATACGGCATAGAAGCTCGGCCCATTTGCCGCCCATCTTTACAATTGGCTCCTGTTACTTACTGTCCTTGCAAAACAGTTGCTTTTAATTTGTGAATAGGCTTGGTAGTCCCTCTTTAGTACCGCCTTGTCTGCATTTGTAATCTCCCATAACAAGTGGACTTTTTATTGGTGTTGTTACACAGTCTGCTTTATAGGTCAGTGAGCACAATTTTTCTTTTTTGGGTTGGCCAACTCTGGCAATCTGTTGCCTCCTGCTCGCACTCCCTCCCGTCATTGCTGCACTTAATCTCCCAAGTGCCATCCCCACACCACCACCTCCCATCCTCCCTGCTTTAGCATTCTTCATTTTGTTTCCCTTACATCACCATGCATACTTTTAGTGTGGTGCCCGTTTACCGACCACCGCACTTTCTAATGCTTGCAGGTTTGGCGCTGCATCTCCCCCAGTCCACAAAGCAAGGAAAGGGTGCAGTACCACAGGCTGTTACTAGGTGTCACTGTGGAGTTATAAACAGACCTCTTTTTGCAACATAAGGCACTGCACCAACAAGGACACCTAGTAACAGCCTGTGCTACTACACCCATTCCTCACTTCATACATTAGTTTTTTTAGGTCTCGCCTGAGCCAATGCGCTTGCGCATTGCTCCGGCGAGATTATAGTAAGGGGAAAGAACAGTCTACCAAAACGGCGAATTAGACACAGTTCATGTGATCTATGCGCGTGCACAATGCCAGCCACGCCACACACCACCATTTGCCTGTGCCTCGCATCAGACTTCAAAGGCTGCCGCTCCCCCCCCATCAAACTTCAAAGGCTGCCGCTCCCCCGCATCAGACTTCAAAGGAATGCGCTCCCGCTCCCCCGCCCCCCCCCTGCAACAGCAATGCTGAGAGCTTGTTTTGCTTGCTACTCCTTGCCCTCTGGTCTCTGGCTGCTCTCAGTGTTCTTGCATCTTCCTTCCTTGGCCCTGGGTGTTTTCCGTGTTCTCCCATTCAGTGCCTTCTCGACTCTGTACTTGTTTGCTGTCCAAGCCCCAGTCCTCGCTGGCTCTATCATTATACACTCTCCCTGTGTTTTTCTGTTTCCCCTTGCTTTTTCCCGGCTCCATCATTCTGTGCTTTGATAAACTAAACGCGCTTTGTAACACTCAACCCTGCGTGTTCTTAGCTTCAGTCTCTGTGCTGCTGCACCACATCACTCAGGGACACCACCAGATTACTCAGGGGCACCACCACTTCACTCAGGGGCACCACCACATCACTCAGGGACACCGCCACATCACTCAGGGACACCGCCACATCACTCAGGGACACCGCCACATCACTCAGGGACACCGCCACATCACTCAGGGACACCGCCACATCACTCAGGGGCACCACCACATCACTCAGGGGCACCACCACATCACTCAGGGGCACCACCACATCACTAAGGGGCACCACCACATCACTCTAATACACCGCCACATCACTCAGGGACACCACCACATCACTCGGCGAACACCACCACATCACTCTAATACACCACCACATCACTCTAATACACCACCACATCACTCAGGGACACCACCACATCACTCAGGGACACCACCACATCACTCTCATACACCACCACATCACTCGGGGACACCACCACATCACTCGGGGACACCACCACATCACTCGGGGACACCACCACATCACTCGGGGACACCACCACATCACTCGGGGACACCACCACATCACTCGCGGACACCAGCACATCACTCGGGGACCCCACCGCACCACTCAGTGGCACCACCACATCCCTCAAGAACACCACCACATCACTCAGGGACACCACCACATCACGAAGGGACACCACTACATCACTCGGGGACACAACCGCATCACTCTGGGACACCACCACATCACTCTGGGACACCACCACATCACTCTGGGACACCACCACATCACTCTGGGACACCACCACATCACTCTGGGACACCACCACATCACTCGGGGACACCACCACATCACTCGGGGACACCACCACATCACTCTGGGACACCACCACATCACTCTAATACATCACCACATCACTCAGCCCAACCACATCATCACTCAGCACCACAACAGCACTGTCCTTGCTTGCTACCAATAAGCATTGCCATAGCCAATAGTACTTGCATTAGGAAAGTATAAGCTATTGGCTTTGTGACTAACAATGCTATTAATTGATATATTTTCAAAGCCAACACATTAAAAAAATGTGTAATTTACAATACCAATAGCTCACACTTTCCTAATGCGAGATCTATTGCATTGCAAATGCTTGTTACAATTGTTGGCTACCCTTCAAACGTCTCTTCCACCTTTTTTTTAACAATATTGCTGTTTGTTATGATGCCCTATTAATTACATGGCAAATTATGTGTGTTGTCATGAACTAACAGTTTAATCTGAATGTAAATAATGTCATCTTTTTTCTGGAAATTACTTTTATAAGTTTTGGCACGTTTCTTGCATGTCTCTTCCGCACGATTAATCACTCGCGACCCTCACACCATGTCCAAATCCCTTGATTGATTAATAGGGTTATGTACGCTCCTTGCAGGCGTCCCTTTAGAAATTCTCCCGTAACCCACACCCAATATGGCCGCCGTAGTGCCAATCACACACTTCCTGTCAAACAAACTGACTTCCGAGGCACTCTCCATTCCTTCGCCTCTACACGACCGCCACCATTTAATTCTCTTCCATTGAGCCCAGACGCCCCGAGCCATCGGGCCCAGGACGCGGCCTCCACACACGTTGGTAGCCGTTCATGGTACAGCTGCGACGGTCACAACGCGGTATTCACCGACGCGACCCCGCTTTAACAGACTTCTTTCCGGAATTCCTGCCAACTGGCCCTGCCGGCACACATCGTTCCTTAGGTAAGGGCAGCTCCTTCGCCGCCCATCCCCGTTTTTAATTTTAGCCCTTAGTCCGAGCCTCATTCCACTTCTCTCCACAGGCAACAGGCATCAATCAAGTAAAGTCCTCGCCGCATTGCTCCTAGTAGCAATCTCCAAGGTGACCACCTATTCCACGTCACCTCCAGTCGGTCGAGATTCACGCACTTAATTAGCCATCCCACCCCTTCCTTTTTTCTCCTCTAGATACTGCCTTGGTCACGCTAGGTAATGTCGCCTGGTTTTCTCCCTGGAACTGCTGCGCTAGCTCTGCACATGCTAAGAGGTATTTTGGCAATTCGCTGTAATTATTGAAAACATTTCACCCCATGCGTGGCTTGCCTGCTCCCCTTCTCCATCCAGACCAGCCATTGTTCTAAGTCCATCACCTGGTCTGTTCGTCCACCACTAGTAGCAATTCCAAATCCAAATTGTGTTTTCACCTACACTCGTCGTCTCTCATTATTCCCAGGCACTCGGCGACTTCACTCCAGAAGGTTTCTCTAATTTGGTTAATTCAATCCTTTTGTGACTTCACCTGTCTCTCATTATTCCTACGTACTAAATCTACTATCCTTGCACTCCTGATTGTTTCTGGCCACCTTGGCACTGCTAGTTTTGTGGTAATTGATTACCTATTCTTGATAGTTTTTGGGTGGATTGCCCTCAGCAATACCCAGTTTGTCCTCTCACTTCCCCAGGACAATAGGACCGTGAATGACATGCAGTATTAGTTCACAGAGTATATTGTAGGAGAGTAGGGTCTGCTTCCTATGGTCACCCCCACTTTTTGCTGTGATTCTCTGGTTTTTCGACTTTAATGTGGCTGTGGGCCTGCTAATCAGACCCACAGCCCAGCTGTTCTCTCTCTAAATTGATACCATGCACTTTAGGTGCATACCAGATTGGTTACTGGGTCACTCTTGTGAGCCCCTGTATAGTGTACCATAGGTACCCAGGGCATAGGTGTACCATAGGCCTACCAGGGGCTGCAGCATGTATTGTGCCACCCCTGGTTTGCCTTCCAAACTGACACCACAGGTCTGTTCACACAGCCTGGGTAAGGTGGTGTAATCCCCCCTTACTTAGATGTAGTATACCTATATTTACCTTTACATATAGACGCATATACACCTATAAGCCACTCCTATGGTAGGCCTCGACAATTCTGGAGGCAGAGTGCTTGGTTTTATGTAAGAGGGTGCCCTAGCATGAGCTGAGCTCCTCTGCAGCTTTCGGAACCATCTCCTTATAGCTTTTCTATTATACAGCCATACCATATACTCTTAAGTGCATTATAATCCTCGCGGTTAATGCTAACTTTGGTTTGGCTTTATCAAAACATGTCGTGTAAGGTGTCAAACACTTTGGAATACTAGCCCCCCGCCAATTCTGGCGGCGGGGGTAGCATTCCACCCTTCTAGAGGGAAAAGACATGTAAGTTACTGCTTTACCCGGTTAAAGTTAAACAGAGCCTCAGCATCACAAAATGGATCCTGCTGCCACAGACACAAGTCTGACCTCCTGCTGCGGGACGAAACTCCGGCAGGGGAGGCCTGGGCAATAGGTTTCCTGTCAAGGGAGGTGCTGGCACCTCCCCAGACAGGCTTTTAGTGTATTGGGGCAGGGAGGGCTGCATTCAGTGAATGCTTTCCAGACACTGCCTGGGGCACACAAGGTGCTCCATGCATAGCCCAGTTCAAACCGGTTGCTGGGGCACACAGCCCTAGCTCTGGCGCGAAACTGAGGAAAGGGGTGTAACCACCCCCTTCCCAGGTCCACCCATAGAAGGGGCATAGCCAGGTAGTCCAGCCCCCATCCTTAGTATAAGTATAGGAGCTGTGTCCCTAGGACTTCAGATTACCCTGGACGAATCTTTGAAAGACATATCCTGAACCTTCCACGTTCCATTCTGACTGGAAGAAGGAAGATATCTCCCTTGTGGTCAACGAGTGACCACCCTGTTTAAACAGGCACCAGCAGCAAATTTGCCGGTCTGCATTTTCGAGGCTCCCACCGGATCCCGAAGAATCTGCGACACAGGACACAGACTTCCAGACATCTCTGACCCGACCCACATCCACAGCAAAGCTGAGACACGTGGCGGACACGAGAGACCGGAAGTCCTGGACATCCTGTATTTTGCAAGCTGCACTCCTTCAACGAGGTATCTCGAAGTTGTGCTTTGGGGTGCTTGAAGCCGCAGCACCGAGCACCATTTGCACCGAAGCCCAGGCCCCCACACTTCGCGAGTGTTCCGTGGGCCCCGCTTTTGCATTTGAGCTCGACGAGTCTTCCCAGTTTCTTGCCAGTTGGCTAGTGAGCCCCCTGAAGACCTTCCTTTACAACAAACTTGCTTTCCAGGTTGCTCCAGGCTTGCTTCAGCTTCCCTGCGAAGGAGAAGTGCCACAGACCTTGCTGGTATGCAACAGAGCCAATCTCGACATCCTGCGTGGGTTGCGGTTGCCAAGGCTTGTTGAGTCCAATCCGGGTATCGACACCACAGTCAACTAGATCCATCGTGGGACAGCTCGAATCCAGCGCCTGGTCATCGTCGATGCCTCCTGGACCTTGTGGCTGAAGAGACAAGTTCAACTACTTCACCTGACATCACCCGACATCGTCTGGTTCCTTCCTGGCCACTGGCTAGTGACCCAGACTCTGTCCCTTCTGCTTTCAGGTTCTTCAGATCTTCGATCCACCCTTGGATCCACCCGGACACTTTCCCTCTGGTCGCCTGCAGCGCTTCTTTGCAGCTCTCCATAGAAAACGACAACGAAATCCGACACGAAAAGACACCTATGCACCCGTCTTCCCTGGGTGAGGTAACACGAGTACTTTGGTGCTCCCGTGGGTCTTGACTCTCAAAGTGTCCTAGTTTAAAAGGGTTCCATCCTAGTCCATCTGGAAGTGTCCTTAAATTGTATATTTGTAACTTTTACGATCTTAGAAAGTCCATGGTAACCCGCGCCTGTGTTTAGACACTGCACGCGTCTCCCGTGGGCCTCCTACTTCCTAACCTTTGGTCGATTAGAGTAGCCCCAGCGATTCCACAGGCCCCAGGCCTGCTTTCTAATTCTCTCTTGGTTCATATACCACTTACTTAGTATATGGTTTGTGAGGCCCCTAGGGCATAACGTATACTGTGCAACTTATTGTATATTAATTGTGCGACTTGTATTGTATTTTTACCTCCGACCTCATAAAGAGTGCAGAGGGGATGTGTTTAGATTAAATACATATATATTTGATATATACCTTGTGTGGTGTCCTTTTCATTTGATATTCAAGGGATTATAATTGGTAAAACAACTTGCTTAACTCGCCTACTGAAGTCTTAGCCTGATGACTGCTGGTTCACGTTACCACTAGGATAGCTTTCTATAAGGTTGACTTTACAACCACCATCAATAAGGGTCGATTAGACTGGTGCAAGGTGCCCACTAGAACTAGTGGACATCATATGCCAGGCTAACCTCTCACATTGGCGTGCAGCGGATGGGATAAGAGCTTGCATTGTTTTACCAAATAATCTTGAGATATCATCTGAAAGATCATATCAAGGTACCTGTAGGTACATATAAATCAAGTCATATACATAAGTTCTACTGAACTTAGCAGTTGTAGGTGGTAAGGGCTTAGCACACCCTGACTACAACTCCTAGAGAGGTTCTAGTAGGAAACAAGTAGTGTAGGTAGGCGAACACACCACACCACACTAGCCATGTCCCTGGAAGAAGGGCCTAGTGGACCTCTGCTAGAAGACAACCAAAGGTTGCCTTCAAAGTATGACACATTCTCTTTTCAGGAACTGAGAAGCCTGTGTGTAGTCAGAAAGTTAGGACACGGACAGAGTCCAACCTTTAACCACCTGGTAGATATCTTAGTGGCTCATGATGTAGGGAATGCATAAGCCCCAGGTAGCCAAGGTAGTAGAAGAGAATCCTCTTGGGGAGGACCCAGTGGTCTCTGATGATGATGTGGATGCTGACCAGGAAGAGGTTGATGCACCTAACCTGGGCAACACAGGACTATCTGGAGGTGGAGAGGGCCTAGGAAGGCCTACCTCTAACCTCCCCGCCAGGCCTAATGGTGGGAACAGAAGGCACAGATCACTTTCCAGTGGTTCTGAGCATTCTGACTCATCAGTAGGGTCCAATGCCTCTGCTCAGAGGAGGATGACTTCCCCTCAGAGAAGAGCGCATAAAGCTAGAATGAAAGAGGTCAAGCTGAGGATCAAGAGGCCCTTGCAAAAGAGACCCTAGCTCGTGAAAGCGAGAAGAAATTGTGTGGGCTAGAGCCCACTGGTGGCAGCAACAAGCCTAGTGGTAGGGAAAGGTCTCATGACCATAGAAACCTGAACAAGATTGTCCCTCTTTATCAGATTGGGGATGACATCCACAAATGGATAACTGCTTTGGAGAGGGCTTGCAAAGTACAGCAGGTACCCCAAAGTCAGTGGGCAGCAATCTTGTGGCTCTCCTTTGCAGACAAAGGAAGAGACAAGCTCCTCACTCTAAGAGAAGAGGATGCTGACAACTAATATGTCCTGAAGAGTGCTCTGATAGATGGGTTTGGCCTAACCACTGAGCAGTACAGGTTGCTGTTCAGAGATACCCAAAAGACACAGACTCAGGACTGGACTGGTTTTGTAGATTGTGCTACTAAGGCTCTGGAAGGCTGGTTACTAGGCAGTAAAGTAAGTGACTATACAGGATTGTATAACCTTATTATGAGGAAAAAAATTCTTAACAACTGTCAAAACCAGTTATTGCATCAGCACTTGGTTGACTCTGATCTGACCTCTCCCCAAGAATTGGGTAAGAAGGCAGACAAATGGGTCAGAACCAAGGTGAAGCAGAAGGTACAGAACCATGGTGGTGATTAGAAGAAGCAAGACCAAAAGGATGGGGAGAAAGCAAAAGACCAAAAGTCTTCTCAAGGTCCCCAAAAAGCTTCTAATGGTGGGGGTTCCCAACAATCTAAGAAGAAAGAAGGCCCAAAGAAACCATGGTGCAAGTTTTGTAAAGTAAATACTCACTGGACCAGTGATTGCACCAATAAGGAGGCAGCTCCAGCCACCATTGCCCCTAAGGCAACTGTTCCCCCTAGTTCAGCTCCAAGTGACGGTTCTCAGGAGAAGGGTGTAGTAGGGTTAAACCTGGGAACTGAGATGGATTCTGGCCTAGTCAGAATACCAACTCAAGCTGTTTTGATCTGTGATGGGGACATACTTATGTCCTCTACTGTGAGTCCCAATAACTTGGGCAAGTACAGACAAACTCCTTTAAGTAATGACAAAGTGGCTCAGGCCTACAGGGACACATGTGCTAGTGTCACAATGGTGACGCCTGGCTTTGCGGACCCTGGACAGATCATACTAGGTGAAAATTACCAAATGCTAGCAATGTCACTACCACTCACAGTATGGCAATTGTTCATTTCTCCTGGGGAGGGGTAACTGGCCTCAAGAAGGTTGTGGTTAGCTCAGACTTCCCTGTAGAATGTTTGCTTGGAAATGACCTGGAGACTTCAGCCTGGGCTGAAGTGGAGTATACGACCCATGCAGAGATGTTAGGAATATCAGCACATGTCCTTGCTGTGACCAGGTCACAGGTCAGAAATTGCAACACTGAACAGGCACTGGATTCTGGAACAATGGACCAGTTGCCTACGAGGAGGAGAAGCAGTGGGGTTAAGTCAGTGTCTTCCCCCTTGCCTCAGGAAGAGGATCAGCCTTCTGAGGAGGCTGATTGTAAG
Source organism: Lissotriton helveticus (assembly GCF_964261635.1). Taxonomy (NCBI): domain Eukaryota; kingdom Metazoa; phylum Chordata; class Amphibia; order Caudata; family Salamandridae; genus Lissotriton; species Lissotriton helveticus. The sequence goes on along the minus strand of NC_136071.1, from coordinate 638,472,525 downwards.
ACCCAGGAAGGAACTATCCTAGAAGAACTTGAGCCGGATAAGGTTGAGTTTCTTGGGACAGGGGGACCTTCCCGGGCATATCTGAGGCAGGCGCAGTTGGACTGCCCTTCTCTTGAACCCCTCAGAAAGAAAGCTGCTGCTGACGCTGTAGGGAATGCTAGTGGGACCCATAAAACTTAATGGGATGAAGGGCTCCTGTATTCAGAGGCTAGAGACCCCAAGCCTGGTGCTACCAGGAGGTTGGTCATACCGTTGGCATTCAGGGGCTTCCTTTTAACACTAGCCCATGATATTCCCGTTGCAGGACATCTTGGCCAGAACAAGACTTGGGACAGGCTTGTCCCTCACTTTCACTGGCCTCATATGTCAGAAGATACAAAGGAGTTTTGTCGCTCCTGTGTCACCTTCCAAGCCAGTGGCAAATCAGGTGACACTACAAAGGCCCCCCTTATACCACTACCTGTGGTGGGGGTTCCCTTTGAACGTGTAGGGATTGATATTGTTGGACCAATGGATCCCCAAACAGCCTCTGGGCACAGATTTATTCTGGCGGAATTGGATCATGCCACCAGAAACCCAGAAGCTATTCCACTTAGGACCACAACAGCACCTGTTGTGGCAAGAGCCCTCCTGGGAGTTTTCTCAAGAGTGAATAAATAAATACATTTATTGCACAGTTAATTAAAACTCACAATTTAAAATACATAAAAATTGGTTATCAAACATTTAAAATTATTTGCGCAGGACGTTTTGTTGAATAGTCAGTTAATGTACTTCACTTAGATCGTGAGCTCAGAGATGCTCAGGGCAATGTCTGGCTATTGCACATTTACATCTTTTTGTGCTTCATTAATTCTTTTTGCCACTGCGTCAAGGTATTTTGTAATTCTGCAGTTTAGTTGGGTCTCTTGCGGATTGAAACACAGTTTGACTGCCTGTCGGCAGGATCTAATCCCCTTCTGATTCCATATTGCACGTAATAGTGTTCTCCTTAGGTCCGTTAAACTGGGAAAAATACATATTGTGTGGACTAGATCTTCAGGACCTGTTTTGCAGAGTCGACAAATTTGGTCATCCTGAGTCCTATTCCATGGAGCCAGATGATGGAGAATTGGAAGAATGCCTAACCGCAGCTTTAGGAATTTTTCCTTAATCTTCTGTTTAAATCCTTGATCTAAATACACTTAAGGCTTTAGAGTTTTATAGTCGTTTAAGACTATCCATCCGTGTGCCCTTTTTGCCAGAGTTTCTTTGTCTTCCAGCAGGGATGTTATTTTAGTTACTTTTGTTACCAGCTTTTTAAAGTGTTTGTGGTCTACTGGGCTGTTCCAAAGACCAGTCAGCTCGAGATTTTGTAGAGATTCCGTCAGATACTCTCTAGCGTGTGATCGTTCGCGTCTTTGCAGTTCAGTCCAGAGGTGGGAATTTAGGGTGTCTGGCTCTGCGTTTCTGATCTTGTGCCAGCATTTTATGAAGCTGCCCCTTCTTTCCACTGTTTGCTTTTGTACCCCGAACTCCAGACGGATTTGTGCTGGTGAGACATAACTAGGAAGCTGGAAGATTGACCTATAGGTTCTGGCGATTACTTTGTCTATTGTCAGAGCGTCTTTTCCAAAAGTTGGTTGACTCCCATATGTTAGTGTCGGTTGGAGACGAGCTCTCAGTACCTGCAGAAAAGGGTCGAGGGTGTGGTCAGGCAGAAGCATCTTCAAGGGTTTCATCGCGAGGAAGGTCATGGTTCCTTTTCGGTGTAGCGACTCTAATTGAGGTTTAAACGACCCTCTGCTATCCAGTAGGACACCCAGGAACTTGTAGCACGTCACTTGGTCCAATTTGTGACCATCCAGGAGCCAATTGTTCTTCCTGGCCTTTTTGTAATTCACAGCCATGATTCTTGTTTTTTTCAAATTGATGGTTAAGCCGTTACGATGCGAGAATGAGCTAGTAGTATTCAAAAGATGTTGGAGGCCTGTTGGAGGGCGGCTTATTAGGACAAGTTAGTCGGCATAGAGGAGATTGGTCAGCGTAATGTCCCCTAGCCACGGGGCGTGCGATTTGGTACTGTCCAGCTCTTGCTCAAGGCTTTTCCGCTGTTGTATACTTTGTGTGTTTAACTCCTCCCTGCGTCCCGAACGATCGATTGTTATTGCAGTTGTTTCTATTGTGTTTGGTTTTTTGAGTTTGTCGGAGGTCCTTGCGGCGGTCAATTTTTTCCCTGGGATCATTTCTTTGCCTGTGGTCGAGGTCTGCTCAGTCTCATTGTGGGAAGGTGCGGCCTCTTCTTTTTCCTCTTGGTGGTAGGACTCCTGTAGCAGACTTTCCTGTCCTTGAGTTATGGCTATCCTTCTCCTGTTCCTGCCTTTTCTTTTTTGTTTCCGGCTGGTTCGTGAGTTTGTAGGTGCTGCTATGCTTTCTGTTTCGGGAGACGGGAGAGCTGGGGTTAGATTTTTTGGCGATTGAGTCGCTTGAGGAGAGCTGATCTTCCTGTTTTGGAGTTGCTTCTTCTCTGCTTGAGTCTGATTTCCGTTCAGTTTTGGGTCCCTAGTCTCGTTTCCCTTAGTGACTATGTCTGTTGGGGCCGGTGCCTTGAGAGGTTTCAGCTCGTTCAGGAGGTTCTCTAGCATAGTTGGTAGCGTCAATAGCTTGTTTATTATTGGGAAGCAGTCACATTCTGTTTTTTCTAGCGCTGAAAGTTCTGCTGCTTCCTGTCCCCTTTTTATGAGACCGTTTAAGTCGCCTTGTTTCCTCTCGATTCCGGAGGTGAAATCTGCGAGTGTTTGTAATACTGTTATTTGCATATCTAATTTCTCTGATTGATATTGTAAAGCTGTTGCAGATAGTTGTATTGTGTTTAGTAGATTTGCCCAGAACGTGATGCACGAGCCTTTACTCTCGTTCTCCGGTCTAGTGGCACTGGGGGTTTTACTGGGTTTTAGGTTGTAGGCTGTCACTAAGTCTTGCCACTCCTGTGACGCAAGAAAGGTCATATCGGTGGCTGTGGTGTAGGTGTTCTCTTTTTTTCTGACTTTTAGGTGTGTTTGGTGTGTTAAAACGGCCTGTATCTCTCTGCTCTGTAGGGGCCTTATTGGCGAGTGTCTCGCAAGCTCGTGAGCATCGATGGAGGGGTTCTGGTCAGTTGAGATGTTGCTCCCATTCCTTCCTGCTCACTCAGGGCTTTTTTCTGCGGTGATCGGGATGAGAGGTCGCCCCAATCGTGTGGGTCTTGAAATTCGAAAATAATGGAGGCGTCTAGTGCTCCGTTTAGTCTTGGTCCACTTGGAGAGGTGTCCTTGACCGGGGAGCTTTCTGCTTTTATCCTTCTGGGCAGAGTCTGTGTGTTTTGAGCGCGCTTTAATACTATAATTGGTGGACTGCTAAACTCCACTGGCAGATCTATTATCGTGCAGGCTGTTTCGTCTTTTTCCTTGTTAGTTGTTGGCCCGATTTCAGTTTGTACCCTCTGGTAACTGTTGATGTGGATGTCCGCCATTACAAGTTTTAGGGATCTTTCTGCTTCCGATAGTTGTTTTGCTTGTGGTGGGGAATATTCTGTCTTCCCAAGTTCCAAGGGAGTGGGTAGTTGTTCCAAGTTCCCGTTTTTTGTAAAAATTGCTGCACCAGGATGTTTTATGAACGCACATTTTGTGTAGATTTTTGGTTGGTAAGTGTGTGAAGATTTAGTAACTGGTTCTCCATCTATAGTTATGAGGTCTTCAGTTCTGGCTCTTTTTAATCCTTTTAATGATTTGCTTGATATTTATGCATTTTTTTGGCCCGTAGTGGCTGCAGGATTATTGTCTTTAGTAAATTCCAAGCCTGTGAACCAGAGGCAGCCCATGTCATCAATAATTTCTTTGCTGGTTTTGGTTTCATTGGAGTTGTCTTTTTCCTTTGCGTTTATTGTTGTACTGAGATTGTCGTCTGTGGGGGATGGGGAGGTTCCAGCATCTTTTGTTGCCCCCCCTTTTCCGTCTGGATGCTGGTTTTGTGAGAGACCTTCTCACTTTTCCTGACCTCATAACTGTCCGGGAGCTAAAGGTGGGTTTAGTTGCCGCTTTGCGTCGCTCTGGTTCTTAGCTCCCCCCGCACAGGCCTCTGGGGCTACTGCGCAGAAGTGAGTGCCGATTGCGGCGTAGATGGAGCTTGAATCAGTCTTAGGGCGGTCTTTAGCGGCTCCTCTGCCTTAGATCGCTGCACACTGGCTCTAGCGTTCGTGCAGCTCTCTGGCGCTCTCTGGCAGCGGCGTTCACCCCGTTTGATGTGGCGTCTCTGGCTCTGGCGTTCTCGCAGCTCTCTGGCGCTCTCTAGTGGCAGCAAAGGGCTCAAGGGCTCAGTGGCTCAGGAGGCCAAAGAAATAGCACTCTTCCCCCCTAATACTCTCCACCACTGTTCAGCAGGCCAGCAGGCCACTTGTCCCAGTAGCTCCAAAATCTGCTCGGGTATAATGTATTTATAATGTATTTATAATGTTCCAAAAAGAAATAACACTCCCCCCGTGGTGCTCACCGCTAGAGTTCGCCTGTCCCAGCAGCAGCAAAAGACACTCGGGTGTAATACTACAGTCTCCAGTCGCCTTTCCAGTGCCCCCTGAGGCTCCACAGAGGCTCTACGGCGGATGAGCAGCAATTCTGCAGCTCCTTGGTTTAAGCGGCGAGTCAGCTGCTCAGTGTTTTTTTTTTTTTATAATCCCTTAATCACTGGTGTGGGCTCTCAGCTCACTCGCACACGTCTCTGCCCGTCAACTTCGCCCCCAGGCTCCACTCCACGTCTCCGGGCTCAGCGGGAGGGGGGCGTCACTCACAGAACCAGCAATCGGCAGACGGTAGGCCACGGGCCGACTCTGCTGACTCCAATCACCGGTGCGACCTCTCAGCACGCCCCACACTGCGCCTGCCAGTCAACGCCGGGCTCAGCGTCTCCAAAATCCCGATTCCACGCTCCTGGCTCCACGGGAGGGTGGTGCCCTCGCTGGGGTGCCCAAGCTCAACAATCAGTAGCCGGGAACCGGGTACCGGGCAGCCCAGATACCGCCGACTCACACACGCGCGGTCTCAGCAAAAACGTGGACTGGAATCCGTCAGAGAAGAGAGGAGCTCAAGAGTGGGTTTTCCTAAGGAGGTTGTCTCAGACAGAGGTGCAAATTTTATGTCTGGATACCTGACTGCAATGTGGAAGGATTGTGGAGTGAACTACAAATTCACCATATCACCCACAGTGCAATGATCTGGTTGAGAGATTCAACAAGACCTTAAAGAGCATGATTAAGGGTCTCCCTGAAAAGCTCAGGCGGAGATGGGACATCCTGCTGCCCTGCCTTTTGTGTGCTTACAGAGAGGTCCCACAGAAGGGGGTTGGCTACAGCCCTTTTGAACTTCAGTTTGGGCATCCTGTAAGAGGACCCTTTTTGTCTGGTAAAGGAGGGATGGGAGTTACCTCTCAAACCTCTCAAGCAAGACATTGTGGACTATGTACTTGGTCTCCGCTCCAGGATGGTTGAGTACATGAAAAAGGCGCACAAAACCTTGAGGTAAGTCAGGAATTGCAAAAGGCCTGGCATGACCAAAAGGCTGTGCCGACTGTTTACCAGCCAGGACAGAAAGTGTGGGTGTTGGAGCCTGTGGCTCCAGCAGCTCTCCAAGACAAGTGGAGTGGACCCCACACTGTTGTTGAACAGAAGGGAGAAGTCACCTATTTGGTTGACTTTGGAACTCCCAGGAGCCCCTGCAGGGTGCTTCATGTCAACAGACTGAAACCATATGTTGACAGGGCAGACATGGGCTTGCGCATGGCTACTGATGAAGGACAGGAGGAAGAGAGTGACCTTCTTACAGACCTGCTCTCTCAGATCCCTGATGATGGTTCAGTTGATGGTGTTGCCTTGGCAGGCAGCCTCACTGACCAACAGCAGCAGGACTGCAGACAGGTTCTGCAGGCATACAGACATATGTTTTCACTGACTCCAAGTCAGACTACCTGGTGCACTCACGAAGTGGACACTGGGGACAGTCTGCCTGTTAAAAGTAAGATTTACAGGCAACCTGATCGTGTCAGGGACTGTATCAGGACAGAGGTCCAAAAGATGTTGGAGTTGGGAGTCATTGAGCCCTCAGAGAGTTGAGATGCAAAACCAAAGACAGCATTTTCAACCCCTGGTGGGCATTATCAGTTTGTGGTAATGCCCTTTGGTCGGAAAAATGCAACTGCCACATTCCAAAGGTTGGTGAACCAAGTCCTCTCAGGTCAGGATGACTACTGTGCAGCTTATCTAGATGATATTGCTGTCTTTAGCTCCACTTGGGAAGATCACCTGATCCACCTGAAGAATGTTTTGGAGGCCCTGCAAAAGGCAGGCCTAACTATCAAGGCTACCAAGTGCCAGATAGGGCAGAGTCAGGTTGTATACCTGGGCCACCTTGTAGGTGGAGGCCAGGTTCAACCATTGCAGAGCAAGATCCAGACCATAATGGACTGGACTGCTCCAACCACCCAGAATCAGGTCAGAGCTTTCTTGGGCCTGACTGGGTATTACAGGAAATTTGTCAAGGGGTATGGTTCCATAGTGACACCCCTTAATGAATTAACTTCCAAGAAAATGTGAAAGAAAGTTCAGTGGACAGTAAGCTGTCAAAAGGCATTTGATGACCTGAAGCAGGCCATGTGCAATGCTCTTATTCTGCAAAGTCCAGACTACTCCAAAGAATTAATTGTTCAAACAGATGCTTCTGAGTTGCGGGTAGGTGCTGTGCTTTCACAACTGAATAAAGATGGTCAAGACCACCCAGTAGCTTTTATTAGCAGAAGGCTGACCCCTACAGAGAAACGTTGGTCAGCTATTGAGAGGGAGGCCTTTACTGTGGTATGGGCACTGAAGAAGCTGAAGCCATACTTGTTTGGCACTTACTTCAAGGTGCAGACAGACCATAAGCCCCTCTTATGGCTAAAACAGGTGAAGGGTGAAAATCCCAAATTGCTCAGGTGGTCCATTTCCCTACAGGGTATGGACTTTACAGTGGAACATAGACCTGGGAGTAACCATGCCAATGCAGATGGACTCTCCAGATATTTCTACTTAGAACATGAAGACTCAACTGGTCAAGGTTAGTTTAATGTCCCTGCGTTGGGGGGGGGGCTGTAGGAGAGTAGCGTCTGCTTCCTATTGTTACCCCCACTTTTTGCTGTGATTCTCTGGTTTTTTGACTTTAGTGTGGCTGTGGGCCTGCCAATCAGACCCACAGCCCAGCTGTTCTCTCTCTAAATTGATACCATGTACTTTAGGTACATCCCAGATTGGTTACTGGGTCGCCCTTGTGAGCCCCTGTATAGTGTGCAAACAAAGTGTAGTACGCAGTTCCCCAAGGTGGTATACCAAAAGGGAGACACAGAGGGGGGACTAGGTCCCAAGGACTGAAAGAAAGGAGGAGGGGAATCCTCCCTTTCGGGACTAAAACCCTCACACACCCAGCAAGCTAGGTGTCATGCTTCATCATCTGGGTTTTGCTCCTCGTCAAACTGGCGGTGCAATGTCAGACGGGCACACAGATGGGGCTCTTTATCGGAGATCTTTTGTCCCTGCCAGTTGGTGCATGTGGGTGTGAGGGCCTTAGGTAAAGTGTAGATGTAAGGGAGTAGTGGTGATTAAAAAAGGTTAGGTAATCCACTACGTAACTTTATTGGTGTGGCTAACTACCTTCTTAAAAACAGTGAGGAGAGATTACTGTCTGGTGCAAGGATCCAGAGAAGTACCCTCTACCTAGTGGTCAACATGTTTCATGCATTATGTTCAAATTGATACAGCGCAATTCATCAGGACCTAAATACTAAAAAACTATCTACATGCTGTGGTAGGTGAATATTACCTACTCCACAGGATATTCAAGGGCAGGCAAGGAGTTCTGCCACTTCTTAGTGGAACCTGGGGAGGGATGACATAAGGATGCAAGGAAAAAACAGAGGGATTACTGTTGAATCCAATGTCTACCCATATTGTCTCAAAAAGGTGTACTAGGCAAGGCTCAACAATTCAATTAACCCTGCCGTGACATGAGTCTAGTTAAAAAACACAACAACGGATGAAAGAATACAAAAAAGCAACAGTCAAATTGGTGTAAAATAACGGAGAGAGCTTCTTGCTCACCCTATTAGGTACAAGTACGTTGCCTCAGCGGTCTCCTCTCGGTTCGGGCACTTCAAGCGTAAGTACCCTATAAGGAGACAGGGAAAGGAAAAGACAAGGGAAAAATATGGGGGAGGGACTCAGTATGGGCTGAGGACGAGAGTCGAGGTCACCCATGACTAAGCCAAACACGCCCGTGGCCCCTGCTCCTGAAAGGTGGGAGGAAGTTCGGAAAAAGGTATCCGTGAAGACCCGTGGGTGGGAAATCAGGGCGGTCAACTCCAGAAGCGAGCAGGTCCCAATCGCGCATGTCTCCAAGTAACGCCCAGCGGGACCCGTGCCAAGCAGACTTACAAAGCAGGGGCTTGATCGCGGCCACAATGGGGATGTTAACATTATAGCCCGCAAGACCTGACGCTCACAGCTACAGCGGTCTACAGGGCAGGACTGCCACAACCGCGGAATTGGAAGAGCACCCGAGTTGTGACACACTGCAACTAGTGGGGTCACGAAGATACCCCTAACGGAAGACCAGTCACCAGGGAAGGAGGAATGGGCCCCGGGGTGGAGGCACGTAGTGGGGAAAAATAGCCCGACCTTGTCCCTCTCTTTGTTGATTGACCCCTGTATAGTGTACCATAGGTACCCAGGGCATAGGTGCACCTTAGGCCTACCAGGGGCTGCAGCATGTATTGTGCCACCCCTGGTTTGCCTTCCAAACTGACACCACAGGTCTGTTCACACAGCCTGGGTAAGGTGGTGTAATCACCCCTTACTTAGATATAGTATCCCTGTATCTATATATACATATAGACACATATAAACCTATAAGTCACTCCTATGGCAGGCCTTAACAATCCTGGAGGCAGAGTGCTTGGTTTTATGTCAGAGGGTGCCCTAGCGTGAGCTGAGCCCCTCGGCAGCTTTCGGAACCATCTCCTTATAGCTGTTCTATGATATAGCCATACCATATACTCTTTAATGCATTATAATCCTCGCGGTTAATGCTAACTTTGGTTTGGCTTTATCAAAACATGTCGTGTAAGGTGTCAAACACTTTGGAATACTACCCCCCGCCAGTCCTGGCGTCAGGGGTAGCATTCCACCCTTCTAGAGGGAGAACACATGTAGTTACTGGTTTACCCGGTTAAAGTTAAACAGAGCCTCAGCATCACAAAATGGATGCTGCTGCCACAGACACGAGACCTCCTGCTGCGGGACGACACTCCGGCAGGAAAGGCCTGGACAATAGGTTTCCTGTCCAGGGAGGTGCTGGCACCTCCCTAGACAGGCTTTTAGTGTATTGGGGCAGGGAGGGCTGCATTCAGTGAATGCTTTCCAGACTCTGCCTGGGGCACACAAGGTGCTCCATGCATAGCCCAGTTCAAACCGGTTGCTGGGGCACACAGACCCAGCTCTGGCACGAAACTGGACAAAGGGAAAGGGGTGTAACCACCACATTCCCAGGTCCACCCATAGGAGGGACCTAGCCAGGTAGTCCAGCCCCCATCCTTAGTATAAGTATAGGAGCTGTGTCCCTAGGACTTTAGATTACCCTGGACAAATCTTTGAAAGACATATCCTGGACCTTCGACGTTCCATTCTGACTGGAAGACCGAAGATATCTCCCTTGTGGTCAAGGAGTGACCACCCTGTTCAAACAGGCACCAACAGCAACTTTGCCGGTCTGCATTTTCGAGGCTCCCGCCGGATCACGAAGAATCTGCGACACAGGACACGCACTTCCAGACATCTCTGACCCGACCCACATCCACAGCAAAGCTGAGACACGTGGCGGACACGAGAGACGTGGGACCGGAACTCCAGGACATCCTGTATATTGCAAGCTGCACTCCTTCAACGAGGTATCTCAAAGTTGTGCTTTGGGGTGCTTGAAGCCCCAGCCCCGAGCACCATTTGCACCGAAGCCCAGGCCCCCACACTCCGCGGATGTTCCGTGGGCCCCGCTTTTGCATTTGAGCTCGACACGTCTTCCCGGTTCCTTGCCCGTTGGCTAGTGAGCCCCCTGAAGACCATCCTTTACAACACACTTGCTTTCCTGGTTGCTCCAGGCTTGCTCCAGCTTCCCTGCGAAGGAGAAGCGACACATACCTTGCTGGTCTGCAACCGAGCCAATCTTGACATCCTGCGTGGGTTGCAGTTGCCAAGGCTTGTTGGGTCCAATCCGGATACCGACACCGCAGTCAACTAGATCCATCGTGGGACAGCTCGAATCCAGCGCCTGGTCATCGTCGATGCCTCCTGGACCTCGTGGCTGAAGAGACCAGTTCGACTACTTCACCTGAAATCACCCGACATCGCCTGGTTCCTTCCTGGTTCCTTCCTGGTCACTGGCTAGTGACCCAGACTCTGTGCCTTCTGCTTTCAGGTTCTTCAGATCTTAGATCCACCCTTGGATCCACCCGGACACTTATCCTCTGGTCACCTGCAGCACTTCTTTGCAGCTCACCATAGAAAACGACGACGAAACCCGACACGAAAAGACACCTATGCACCCGTCTTCCCTGGGTGAGGTAACACGAGTACTTTGGTGCTCCCGTGGGTCTTGACTCTCAAAGTGTCCTAGTTTAAAAGGGTTCCATCCTAGTCCATCTGGAAGTGTCCTTAAATTGTACATTTGTAACTTTTACGATCTTCTTAGAAAGTCCATGGTAACCCGCGCCTGTGTTTAGACACTGCACGCGTCTCCCGTGGGCCTCCTACTGCCTAACCTTTGGTCGATTAGAGTAGCCCCAGCAATGCCAAAGGCCCCAGGCCTGCTTTCTAATTCTCTCGTGGTTCTTATACCACTTACTTAGTATATGGTTTGTGAGGCCCCTAGGGCATAAAGTATACTGTGCAACTTATCGTATATTAATTGTGTGACTTGTATTGTATTTTTACCTCTGACCTCATAAAGAGTGCAGAGGGGTTGTGTTTAGATTAAACCACATATATATTTGTTATTTACCTTGTGTGGTGTCCTTTCATTTGATATTCAAGGGATTATAATTGGTAAAACAACTTGCTTAACTCGCCTACTGAAGTCTTAGCCTGATGACTGCTGGTTCACGCTACCACTAGGATAGCTTTCTATAAGGTTGACTTTACAACCACCATCAATAAGGGTCGATTAGACTGGTTCAAGGTGCCCACTAGAACTAGTGGACATCATATGCCAGGCTAACTTCTCACAATGCTCACTCATGTCCGTTTACACCTCTATTGCTGTAGGCGTTATCTATTAACCTAAGACCATGATTGCCAAGTAACCCACCCCCTGCACAACTTACATGGGGTCGGTCTCGTTGCCCGTTAGCGTACCCCACACAGGAGTTCCCCCAAGGTCAATTTCTGAAACAATGACTCTTTCCCTATTGCACTGTTGCAATGTGTTAGTGTTTTTGGGTAAAGGGGATGTTGCCGGCATGTTTGGGATGCCGCTGGGGGTGGGGGGAGGTGGGAGGGTTTGCAATAATTGTTTGTATTGCTTCTGTTTTAACCGGCAGAAACAGGCTATATACTACAAGATGCATTGTATAACATGTTGTACCTGACATATTTTTTTCCATCTTTACGTAAATTGTCATGTCTCCTCACACTGAGCCTTTACACCTCAATTTAATCACTTGGAACGTTAGAGGCCTTCGCGATCCCCAAAACTGCAGACACGCACTCACATACTTGGACAGACATGTCCACATAGCGGTCCTACAGGAAACTCACCTGAATCCCGCCTGCTCCCCTACATTTGCTAGCAAATGGGCCATGACACAAGTGGGGGGCACACAACAAGATAGCATGGGGCATAGCTGTAAGCTTTGGGGCGCGCTGGGAATTCACTCAGTCACAATAGTGTGTTGCTATGGGCCGAATATAAATGACACAGATTTCTATACTACGCTGTGGGGACGCATATTACAGGTGGGATCTACTCACATCATCTGGGGGGAGATTTCAATTCGGTCTTCAACCCGATAGTAGATAGGTCCAATCCCTCTCCTGTACATTATTACACAAATACAAGCAGTCATACGGGGAATACTCGCGGCTCATGGGCTCATTGATGCTTGGCGCCACATCCACCCTGAAAAAAAAGGGGGTACCCCTTATACTGCCCTACAAGCCTCCTGGGCTCGTCTAGATTACTGGGTGGTCTCCCGAGGGGCTACTTCCTGGCTTCAGCAAGCCACGCACCTTGCCAGAACTTACTCAGATCACTCCCCGGTCCTTATAAAGATTGCCCCGACTAGCTTACAGTTTACTCCTCGGCTCTGGCAGCTCGTGCCAGAGGCACTGCTTGATACGGTATTTAAGGCCGAGGTCGGAGAGGAAATCACCAACTTCTTTCAGGCCAGCATTGACTTGGTCTCCTCAGTGGGTGTGGTCTGGGAGGCCTTTAAGGTCACGATTCGCGGGGTTTGCACGGCTAAAAGTTTTGGGGTTCTGCGTGATCTCCGCCGCACCCTGCACAGGCTGGAGGGAGAACTCAAGCAGCTAGAGGCCGACCTTTGGGGGATCCACTTGGGCTCATCTCTAGCATCTTTTAGAACGAAACTCACGGAATATAAAGAGACAGCGGAACTGAGGCACGATTCCAGGGACAATACTATACGGCACGCAGGTACGGCATACGACATAGGGACAGCCGGGACATTCTGCACACCTTTACTAAATTCTATACTGCCCTGTACGGTACCTGCAGAGATGAATCCCCTGATTTTACCCCATTCCTGCAGGATATCACTCTCGGATGGCTTGGTGACACGCTGCGGGAGTTTCTTGCTGCACACTTTGAGAATGACGAAATACACGAGGCTATTATGCAAATGTAATATGGGAAGGCCCCAGGTTCAGACGGCCTCCCTACTGATTTTTATAAGGCGTATATTTCCCAACTGCTCCCAGTCTTCAAACTAGTTTTTAATGAAGCACAGGAGCTCGGTTGTCTTCCTCCATCCAGGAGGGTTGCTTTGATTTTGTCTCTTCTTAAACCTGGCAAAGCAGCAGATTGCTGTGACTCTTATAGACCCCTATCTCTAATCAACACAGATATAAAAATCCTCTCAAAAGTCCTAGCCAACCGACTCAGCTTATTAATGGATAAATTAGTGCTTCCGGACCAAGCTGGCTTCATACCTGGCCGGGCGAACTCACATAATGTCCGCACACTCTTCTCCACCCTTCGCACGGTAGACCCAAATATACCCTTGGCTGCTGTATTTCTTGACGCCACAAAGGCGTTCGATTCTGTGGAGTGGGACTACCTTTTCGTTATCCTGCAAAACATGGGAATGCCATGGGGATGTATATCTTGGATATGCCTGCTTTACACTAAACCTGAAGCCAAGGTCCTTATTAATGGCCATGCCTCACCTTCCTTTTTCATTTCCAGCGGAACCCGGCAGGGATGCCCACTGTTCCCACTCCTGTTTGCCCTTGCGGTTGAACCACTTGCTGCCAAGATTAGACAATACCACCAGGACAAAGCCCTCCGATGCCCACTTCGACATATTCTGGTCTCCCTATAGGCGGATGATATCATGCTATATGTCAGGGAACCCCAGATAAATTTAAACACGCTGCTTCGCGAGTTTGTCAGATTCGGGGGACTATCTGGGATCCATATCAATTGGTCTAAGTCTCAAATCTTCCCCCTTACCTCTTCGGTTGCGGAATTCGCCCCGGACTATCCCATTGAGTGGTGCCCTGAAGAGATTAAATACCTCGGCATCTTCATCTCCGCGAATCGCGCCAAACTGATGCGGCTCAATTACGGTCATGCCCTGAATGGAATACAGGGATAATGTCACACAATGGATCGCCCTCCCGCTAACCCTTGCAGGATGCATATCCCTGATCAAAATGGTGATCCTTCCTAAACTCCTTTATTTATTCATGAACATACCCTATGACCCAGGTAGAGCCTTCTTTGCGATGCTCCGGGTGGAACCGATTCACCTCACTTGGGGTGGCAAACAATCCAGAATACAATTGGACGTTCTCACCCGGCCATATTCACAAGGGGGATTTGACATACCAAATTTTGAACTCTACTACATATGCGCACAGGCCCATTATGCACACTTCTGGTTCCACCCCCCCCCCAGATATATGCCTCAGGTGGCCGCTGAACACTGGTTATCTGATCCATTCCATTAGAGGGCGCCGTATTCAACGTCATCACACCGCGCACAGATGACCCGCCTCCAATCACTAGCACTGAGAAGGCATGGCAACACATTGTTACAAGAACTCAGGCTCCCATGCTATACTCACCCCTACATCCCCTGGTACATCACCAGAAAATGCCGGTCCTTCAGGAAGGTGTTTTTTAGGAAAACTCAAGTCAAATATGGTATTAAGACCTGGGGGGAATCTTTATCTTCATGGCAAATTCCGCACTTCGCAGCAACTTTTCTCCATACACCCACCTACCCCCATGGACATTTTTTTTTTTTGAAAATTCTTTTTATTTGAGAAATTAAATAAGAAACAAAAAATATGTCAGGCAAGTTACATATTGATAAAGTCTTTCGCGGCACCCATGGACATTTTTTAATATGTTTTTTATATGTCCAATTGCGCCATGGACCTAAAGAAAACACTCCTGCCTTCCCTCGAGAACCCCCAGAGGTTACTCCTCTGCGCCCGATACTAGATATAGATGTGGCACCTAACCTGGTTTCTTCCATGTACCATACTCTGTACACCACCCAGAGCGTCACACAGCACACTACTAGGGACAATGGTCAGTAGAATTAGGAATGGTTATTACTGATGAGCAGTGGACCTATTGTTGTACACAGACTGAGCAGAGCACGTCCAGTTGCCGCCTTCATATTCTCCATTACAAATTCTTACGCCGTACATATTATACACCTGCTAGGTTTCATCATTTTAAATTGTGAGACAATGATAGATGTGACCGATGTGGGATTGCAGGGGCTGCAGTGCGGGAGTATTGGCTCCTTGTACTCGAAGCCCTAGAACAAATGACCTCGCTACAACTTCCACACACTCCACTCTTGGCTCTCCTGGGACACACTGCGGCTCTAGCAGTGACACACCGAAAATTCATCACATTCAGCCTCCTCCTCGCCAAACCGCGCATAGCATGCCGGTGGGGTCGGGCAGAGCACCTACATTTAAGAATTGGATCCAAGATATGGTGGCAGGACCAGATGTGCGCCTTTGCTAAACTGCTCCCCCTAACCTCCCGCCCTCGAGATTATTGGGGCCCCGTCACAGCATATCTGCTTTCACATCCTAATGATGGGCCTGACAACACACAGACGGATAATGCAACACCTACATGAGCACTTCATGCGTGATATATGCTTCCGCACGCCCTACTCCCCCCTCCCCCTCTCATGGCCCACCTTAAGACTGTATACTGGTGCTGTGTGTGATTTACGGGTCATCCCCATTACACTGCCTCTGATGTTTTTTGTGCACTGATTTATTGCTCCTAATACTTCTATAGCCTCAATATTGGATTTATTATTTCATCATACCTGTATAATCTGTACACATGTCATGACACATTGCCTGTACTTATGTCTGCCTATTTTGTTTTTGAAAATGCATAATAAAAAGAAAAAATAATTTAAAAAACAAGATCATATAAAAAATAGCCTTTGTATTACTCATAAAATGGCCCGAAGAAAGAAGGGGCCAATACATAGCACCCCTGCTGTCTGGCGAGCTTCAAACAGCTTATCAGGCAGCAAATCCCGCGGGCAACACTCCATATGAGACCATCAAGAAAACCATATTAGAGAACCTAGGGTGCGACCAGGAACAGTACCGCACACGCTTTCGCAAGGAGAAATGGCAAACCCAGGACAATCCCAGGGCCTATTTCTACCGTATACAAGACCTTGACACCTGGTGGCTTAAGCCACATACCTCAAGTAAAGAAGAAGTAGTAGAGAAAGTCCTCCTAGAGCAATTCATTGAGGGCCTACCATCAACCAGACGGGCGTGGGTAAGGCAACATCCCAATCTGACGGTAACCAATGCCATTGAATTGGCATGTGCCTACCAGAGGAACCCGGAGGTACGGCCCTGTACCCCCAGGTTACCCAACGCCATCATACACCGTTGGAGAGCAACAGCCCCGGTGCCCTTGAGCCCCTCCCCTAGGCCCCTCATTGATCCGAGGCTCCTACCACGGTCAGTAGGAAAAGAGAGCGGACAAACACACCAATGCTTCAACTGTGCGGAGTGGGGCCATATAGCCCGCAATTGTCCACAAAAGACAACTAGCGCCGAACCCATGGAGGTCGGGTACACTCAAGGAAAAGTCCTATGGGCAGGAGAAGGAAAGGAGGCGTACCACCTGACCTTGGATATTAACGGCGTCACAACGCAAGTCCTAGTGGATTCTGGCTGCCGACACTCCGTCATCTCAGAAGAAAGAGAACAAGAACACCAGTGGCAACAAGGGGAGATGGTATCCATCACTTGTGTTCATGGGGACCAAAAACAGTACCCTGTGGTGGTAGTGACCTTAGACAATAAAGGACAGAAAGCCCTGATACGGGTAGGAGTCATCCCTCGGTTAGTGGAAGACATGATAATAGGAACAGATTACGCAGGGTTTTCTAATCTGCTCACAAAAGCAATAGAAGAAAGAGAAACCCAACGCTGGCTGCAGGATGCCCCACTGCCCGCCTACTGACATCGCTCTGGGTGTGTTCAAAAAGAGAAAAACATGCAGAGAGAAGGAAAAAGACAAGCTGTCTTAAACGGTCAGGTTAACACACCCTCTACCTCCTTCTCCTCAGACACCGACAAAGACCAGAGATCTCAGTCCAGTTTCAGAGCTGAGCAAAAGGAAGACCCAGCGTTAGGACACGCTTGGGCCAGAAGTATAACTGAAGAGGAAGATCAGGTAGGACCCTGTTTTGTTACCCGTAAAGGCTTGTTATACAGAAAAATAACCAAGGCAATGAAACAGTCTGTCAGCTTTTGGTACCCCTTGCCTTTCATACCCAGGTACTGTATATGGCCCACAATCAAGCGGGTGGGGGCCACTAAGGGAAAGAGAAAACAAAGGAATATCTGCTAAGACGGTTCTATTGGCCCGGGGTCTTTTCTGACATCCGTAAGTACTGTGCTGCATGCGCCAAGTGCCAATACACGAACCCACCACACGTCCCCAAGGCCCCCTTATGTCCTTTACCAACAATAGAGGTACCCTTCTCACGAGTAGGTATGGACCTAGTAGGACCCTTAGTAACCTCAGCACGGGGTTACCAGTACATTTTAGTCCTAGAGGACTACGCGACCCACTATCCTGAAGCGATACCCCTTACCAGTATGACCACCACTAGCGTCGCCCAAGCCATGATCTCCTTTTTCAGTCGAGTGGGGTTCCCGAAAGAACTCCTCAACGACCAAGGTAAGCCCTTTATGTCAAAGCTTATGGCTCAGATCTGCTCCCTGCTGGGAGTTAAAAAAGATCCGCACCTCGGTCTACCACCCCCAAATGGATGGCCTGGTACAACCAGACCATAAAAACGATACTAAAAAAGACCGTATCAGACCGTATCAGAACCCGGCTGGTATTGGGATAGACAGTTGCCCCTTACCTTATTCGCAATCAGGACACACACACACACAGTCCTCCACCGGCCATAGCCCTTTTGAACTGGTGTTTGGTAGAAAACCCAAGACCCTGGTCGATATGGCCGCAGAAAGGTGGGAGGAAGAGGAGGACGAGGACGAGGGAAGAACCCTGCTTGACTACGCAGCCCAATTAAAGGACAGATTATCTTCTCTTTGGGTTAGTGTCAGCAAGAACCTAGACGCAGCCCAACAAAAGCAGAAAACTACATATGACCGACAGACCTCCCTTCGGCAATATACCGTCGGAGACAAGGTCCTGATCCTTCTTCCTTCCTCCGATAACAAACTGTTAGCTCACTGGCTAGGTCCCTATGTCATTCTCACACAAGTGACTCCCGTTACCTATAGGGTTGCTGTCCCCCACACCGGCAGAACAGGGCAAATATATCACGTTAACTTATTGAAACGCTGGACAGACGACCCCAGAACAGACGCTGATCCTCCCGCAAACCTGTATATCATGAACAGCAAACCCCTAGACATCCCGTTCCCCCAGACAGACACACTTAATAGGACACCTCCCTTTGTAGCCTCCTCTATGACCACCAATATGTATTTTCGGGAACAACAGGAAAAACCCATTTAGTACAGCATGACATAGACACGAATGGGGCTCGCCCAATTTGACAGAGACCCTACAGAATCCCAGAGGCCAGGCGCCTATTGGAAGAGAGAGAGGTAACAGACATGCTCCGCATGGGGATCATCGAGACGTCCTCTAGCCCTTGGTGTTCCCCTATTGTTCTGGTACCGAAAGCCAACGGTACCATTAGTTTTTGTGTGGATTTTAGGCGACTGAATGAGGTGTCCCACTTTGACTCCTATCCCATGCCCCGAGTGAACGAAATGATAGATAGACTAGGCAACGCCAAATACGTGACAACATTGGACCTGACTAAGGGGTATTGGCAAATAGCTCTCACCCCCAATGCACAAGAAAAGACCGCTTTCGCTACCCCCTCCGGTCTATACCAATTCAGAGTTCTTCCCTTCGGGTTGCACGGAGCCCCAGACACTTTTCAAAGGCTTATGGACATCATATTAAGACCACATCATGCATATGCAGTGGCATATTTAGATGACATAAGCATCTACAGTGCTACCTGGGAGGAACACCTCAAACACCTCAGGGCGATCTTCACCTGCCTACGTGCCTCAGGCCTGACTGCTAACCCCGAGAAATGAATGGTAGGTACCGACGAAGTCCGATATCTGGGCTATCACATCCAAGGGGGAAACATCCAGCCCCAGATAGATAAAGCAGAAGCAATTTCAGCCCTAGAAAAACCCACCACTAAGAAGGGTATCAGGGCTTTCCAGGGTTACTACAGACGGTTCATTCCCCGGTTCTCGGAGAAAGTCGCACCCCTCACAAACATATTGAAGAAAACACAACCCAACTCAATCGGACTCTGGTCCCAGGAACAGTCCCAAAGTTTTGAACACCTCAAAGCCCATTTGTGTAACAATCCAATTCTGAAATGCCCTGACTTTTCTTCTTCTTTCCCGCTACAGACAGATGCATCTGACCAAGGCCTAGGGGCAGTCCTGTCCCAAACAACACTGACTGGCGAACTACACCCAATTGTGTTTCTCAGCCGCAAGCTACTTCCTAGGGAAAAGAGATACTCCACAATAGAAAAGGAATGTTTGGCCATTTGCTGGGCAGTGCAGGCCCTGCAGTACTATTTGGTAGGCCACACCTTTACGTTAGTAAGGGACCATGCTCCCCTGGTTTGGCTGGCTAGACACAAAGACAGCAATGCTCGGATTCCTCATTGGTTCTTAGCTCTACAACCTTTTTCATTCCAGGTAACTCACCGCCCTGGATCGATGCAAACGAACGTGGACTTCCTCTACCGCAGCCCGGTCTCCACATGGCCTGATCGGCCATGCCTGGTGGGGAGGCCCTGTGACGGGGAACCACGTACAGCCAGCCCAGAGGAGTTTCCAGAGTGCCCCAGGGTCACTTCACAACCCCAACTTGTGCTGACACTACTCAGGGCTGGAGAGCGGGGTCACACCGAAGGTAAAAGGTCAGACAGAGTCACAGGTGGTGTGGAACGCCAGGACGGAGAGAGCGAGGAAAGCGAACCACCCGGAGAAGCAGACGAGAGGCGACCGGAGGAGAGAGACCAAAAGACTGAGGGGCCGGAAGATTCAGAACCTACAACAGGGAGAGACAACAGCAACGCGGAAAAAACCTGTGGCGGAGCCGGGACGCGTTCTGAGGAGGCCTATCATATCAGTGTCAGAGGGTCCCGGCCTCAGGCAAGTGCTCGGGGAAGCTGGGCGTACGGTGGTAGGTTAGTGGTGTGCCCATGCCAGCTACTTGGGTTTATAGGGAACACAACCGGACCAGTGTTCTCGCTCTCCCGATAGAAAGTAAAAAACGTGGAGGAACCCAGACGGAAGGGGTTCGCGAATTAAAGTTGGAGACAGGCTAAAACTATCACCGGGTACAACCCTGAATCTAAGGACCCCGGGGTAGTGGAGGAAAGCCGTTCTGTAGGGATATTACCACGGTCCTGAGAACCCCGTTACCTTTAACTAATATTGTTTTTCCCGACATAGGGAGAACGAGGCCACTTATTAACCGTCTCGTTTTCTTTTGTACCGAGATCTCGGAGGAAGGAACAGACCCGAGAAGCCAAGGGAAGGAAGCTGAACACACGGAAGAAAGAAGGGGGACTATCCACGCCCAGGAATCATTGCCCGTGTTTTCTGTATACCCAATAAAACACTTATTCATTGCAAATCGGGCCTTGTCCAATCATTCGAAGGCGTGACACCCCCCTTAGCTGCAGATGCCGCCAAAAACCATGCTCTCACCACCCGGTAAGGGGACAGCAGCCCGCTGCCACCCGGGCAGCTGCTCGGCACGTCCGGTAATGTTGGCGCGGCCCCTCGCTGGGCCTCTTACTGTTCTTGCTGCCTCAAACAGACGGCCTCGCTCTCCGAGGACAGTCGGACTTGCCTGGACTCCCGCAGGGAGCACCAGCTGGGCTGTTGTGTTTATCGCGACTCTGCTGCGAAGTCGGTCCAGATTCTGGAGTTCCCAGTGAGCTCCCGCCGGAGAACTTTCCCAGGTTCCTCCGTAACTCTCCCGCAGCCTGGATGAACTTTCAATCCTCCTGCCCGGTCTCCACTTGCAGCTTTTCAGCCATGCCCACCACCAGGCAACAGCTGCCTAACTTCTGTTCCCAGGCACATCCGGCCCTTGGCGTCTGCTCTCACCAGTCATGCCCCAGGTCAGGCTCGTCTTGCCTGACTTCCTGTTTCAGGGAGCAAAGTCTCCGTAACTTCTCGGGCTACTAGGAATCAGCTGCAGGGCATAAAGAACAAAATTAGGCAGCACTCCACCCGCATCTTCTCTACGTGCAGGGGGGAGAGAGGCTGCCCTTCACCAGTGCTTCCCTGACACGGGCCCACGAAAGGGGCTCCAGCACACCTGGGCACAAAGCATAAGGAGATAATGAAGCGCTCCGCCTGCCTCCCACTTCAAGGCACAACTAGGGAGCAGGCAGCACTTTTCTTCAAGAACCTGCCAAAGGTAGATCGGGCGCAGGCAGGCCGGCCCACTGAGTTTCCTCAACAGCTCTGCAGTCCTTTCAGCTGCCAAGCAGGGCAGCGGGTCAGTCCCCCAGCAGTGGTTCCTCTTGGCCGTCCAGCAGCCTGCAGGCCGCAAGGTCCCTGTCAGCACCAAAGTTCCACCCCTTACATGCGGTAACAGCCCCAATATTTATAGTGCAAATGTCTTTGTTCTACCCCCCTGGCACAGGCCTAAGCCCAGTCAAAACCAGTTCTGGGCGGTACCTCCATACATTTGATGCACAAGTTACTACTGGTGTAACGATATATCTGTAAGAGAAATTAGTTAGTGATATATTCCTTACATTAGAATATCCCCAGGTGTCAGACTGGATCCGGAAAGTTTTTTTGCTAGCAGTACAGCTGCGCGTCAGTAGGTGGCGTTGTGCGGCTCCGCATCTGTCGCTGGCGTCGTATGCGCCGAGATGACATCACAACGACTAATTAGGCAACAACCATGTGCGCTGACGTCAGTTCTGTGCACAACTTTCCGCGCCACGAACGCAGAGCCATGCAAGAAACTGACCACTGGTGCCAAGAAACTAGGGCCCTGAAAGGGATGACCTTAACCCTAGAAATTAGTTCGCAGAACGGGGAGGATGGGTGGGGCGGTAAGGAATCCATCACTAACTAATGTCTCTTACAGATATATCGTTACACAAGTAGTAACTTGTGCATCTGAAAGAGACACGTTAGTGATAGATTCCTTACCTTCGAATAGATACTACAGCAATACCAACCCCGGTGGTGGGTCTGTGAACAAGATTACACCAGAAAGTCACGGAGAACAGGACGGCCGAAGAAGAAGTCTCTCCGGACTTGACTGTCAAGGCAGTAATGCTTGGTAAACGTGTGCAGCGAGGCCCACGTAGCTGCCTGACAAATGTCCTGCAAGGGAAAGCCACATCCCAAGAAAGTAGTGGCTGCCGTTGCTCTGGTGGAATGGGCACGCAGCCCCACAGCTCCTTCTTAGCCAACGAGTAACAGGCCTTGATGCAGAGAACGACCCACCGAGAGATAGTCCGTTTGTGCACCGCCCAACCGTTTTTGGCACCCACATAGCCAACAAAGAGCTGGTCATCCACCCGGAACTGTTGTGTGCGCTTCAGATAGAACCAGAGAGCACATTTTGGGTCCAGACGGTGGAGCCTCTCTTCCTCTTTTGAAGGATGCGGAGGCGGAAAGAAGGTGGTCAAAGTGATGGTCTGCCCGAAGTGGAAGGGCGTGACAACCTTTGGCAAGAAAGAAGGATGGGTCCTTAAAACCACCTTTTCCGGATGAAGAGAGAGGAAAGGAGGTTTGGAAGAAAGACCTTGGAGCTCCCTTACTCTTCTGGCAGAGGTGATAGCTACCAGGAAAGGTGTCTTGAGAGTAAGAAGACGCAAAGGACAGGTATGAAGGGGCGCGAAGGGAAAGCACATCAGATACGTCAAGACAATGTTCAAGTCCCATTGAGGCATGATGAATGGCACAGGAGTAAACATGTGCGTAATGCCTTTCAGAAAACGGTTAACAACCAGGGCCTTAAAAAGGGAAGGCTGATCTGGAAGCCAGAGAAAGGCGGAGATGGCTGAAAGATAACCTTTGATAGTGCCCAGAGCAGAGCCCTGCTAGGCCAAAGAAAGAAGGAACAGAAGGACCTCAGAAAGAGGGGCAGAAAGGGGATCCACAGCTTTAGCTGTGCACCATGCCACAAACTTGTTCCACCTGCAGGCATACACCGTTTTAGAGGAGGGACGCCTGGCTGCCAGAATGATATCACAGACTTTGGGAGGAAGACCGAAAGCTGTCAACTGTCACCACTCAATCTCCACGCATGGAGGTGGAGGCTGGACAGGTTTGGGTGGAGGACCGCCCCCTGCTGCTGCGACAGAAGATCCTCCCGAAGAGGCAGTTGGATCGGGAGATCGATCGCTATGCTGAGTAGCTCGGGATACCGGTATCTTCGTGCCCAATCCGGAGCCACAAGAATGACTTGGGCCCGGTTGCGCTGAATCTTCTTCAGCACTCTGGGCAGAAGTGGTATAGGTGGAAAGGCGTACAATAGACCAGAACTCCACTCGCGACAAAAAGCGTCGTCAAGGGAATGCCGCCTTGGAAATTCCAACGAGCAGAATTGATGACATTGCGCGCACCCTTCGGTGGCGAATAGATTTAACCAAGGCTCTCCCCACTGCTGAAAGAGACCTTGCGCCACGTCCGAGTTCAAAGGCCATTCATGATCCATCCATCACCGGCGACTGAATTCGTCCGCCCTGGCGTTCAGAGAACCTGCCAGGTGTTGAACCACCAAGGTAATGCCTTGATGTTCCAGCCATGTCCAGAGGCGCAGAGCCTCGTGACATAGAGTCCAGGTCCCCACCCCGCCCTGCTTGTTGCAATACCACATGGCGGTGGTGTTGTTTGTGAACACCTGCACTATACTTCCCTGGACAGAGGGAAGGAATGCTTTCAGTGCAAGCCGGATCGCCCAACGCTCCAAAAGGTTGATATGGAGCCGAGACTCCGCCGGAGACCAGAGGTCTCTGATCTCCGCCTCACCCAAGTGGCCTCCCCATCCCAGGAGAGAAGCATCCGTCACCACTGTGTGCTCCAGTTGGGGAAAGGAGAGGGATCTGCCATTGACCCAATTGTGATTGGTGAGCCACCACTGCAATTGTCGTACAGTGTCCTCCGAGATCTGGACGTGATCGGACAGGTTGCCTTGATGCTGCGCCCACTGGAACTTCAGGTCCCACTGCAGAGCCCGCATATGCCATCTGGCAGGATGCAGGAGGCCATCATGCCCAGGAGCCGGAGGGTCATCCTGACTGAAACCCGGGATCGAGGCTTAAAGATCGGAATCATAGCCTGAATATCCCGGACTCGCTGGTCGGGAGGATAAACCAGAAACCACGTCGAATCCAGAACCGCTCTGTGGAAAGGGGAGCTTCTGAGAGGGACTCAGGTGCGACTTTGGCACGTTGATGGAGAACCCCTGCAGATGTAGGAGGTCGGCCGTAGTCTGAAGGTGGCTGACGACTGTTTGGGGCGAGCCCGCCTTCAATAACCAGTCGTCGAGGTAGGGGAAGACTGACGCCCCTAACCTGTGCAGATGAGCTGCGACCACCGCCATCACCTTCGTGAACACCCGAGGGGCGCTGGTAAGGCAGAAGGGGAGCACAGAAAACTGAAAATGCTCCCAGCCTACAGTGAACCGCAGGTAGCGTCGGTGGGCCGGCAGGACGGGGATGTGAAAATAAGCGTCCTGCAAGTCCAGAGCTACCATCAAGTCTCCAGGGTCGATGGCAGCCAAGACCTGAGCCAGAGTCAACATCTTGAACTTCTCCTTCCGGCGGAAGCGATTGACGTTCCTGCGGTCCAAAATGGGACGCAGGCCCCCTTTGTCCTTCTTGGGGCCAGAAAGTAGTGGGAATAACAACCACACCCTACTTCTGGCCCAGGAACGCGCTTGATGGCCCCCTTGGCCAGGAGGGTTGCAATTTCCTGCTGGAGAAGGGGAAAGTGATCCCCGGACATGCGGCGGAACTGAGGCGGCATGGCTGGGGGGGGTAGACTCAAAGGGGAGGGGGTAACCCCTTCGGAAAATTTGCAGCACCCACCTGTCTGACGTGACCAATCGCCAGTGGTGGAGGTGATTTTGAATCCTGCCTCCCACAGGTGTGGGGTGCACCCCAAAGCTCGGACTAGGAAGGCTTTGAGGTAGACGCTGCAGGAGCGGAAGTGGACTGACCCATCCGCTGTCCCCTTGTGCCGCCACGGTGACCTCCACACCCACGCTGGTTTTGGTTTTGCGCAGGCTTCTGGCTAAACGAGCGTGCAGAGGTGCCCCTTCCGTGGCCACGAAAGGAACGAAAGGTAGACGTGGCAGGGCGTGTGGTGGAGAGACCTAAAGACTTGTCCGTAGCCAGAGAGTCCTTGAAACGCTCCAGCGCACAGTCTGCCTTATCGCCAAAGAGGCGAGTACCATCAAAGGGCATGTCCATGAGGGAACTCTGGACATCTCCCGAAAACCCAGTGGACCTCAGACGGCATGGCGACGCAGGGCCACTGTTGTTCTCCCTAAAGAGTCTGCGGTGTCCAGCCCACACCGAATGGTGAACTTAGCGGCATCCTTACCCTCGGCAACAGCCTGGGACAGCACATCTTGGACCTCCTCAGAACACTGAGGCAACACCTGTGCAACCGTATCCCACACTTCGTGGAAATAGCGACCCAAGAGGCATGCAGTGTACACCGACCGCAGCCCTAAGCTGGCCGAAGAGAAAACTGCTTGCCGAACTGCTCTAGTTTCTTAAGAGTCCTTATCCGGCGGAGCTGTGGGAAAGGCACTCTGGGATGTCGAAGCTTGGATGGCCAGGCTCTCGGGCGTAGGATAAGTGGTCAGAAAAAGCAGGGTCACCCGGCACCGGGCGATGATGCCTGGTGACGTTCTTATCAACAGGGGCCCCAAGTGCCCAACAAGACGTCAGTGAGGGCGTCATTAAATGGCAGCAGTGGCTCCGACAAAGTGGACGCCGTCTGGAGCACCTCAGTGAGGAGATTAGTTTTGAGGGCCACCGTAGGGAGATCAAGGTGGAGGACCTCAGCTGCCCGACGGAGCACCATCGTGTAAGAAGCGTCCTCCTCCATGGTAGGCGGGGGAGAGGCAAACCACAGGTCAGAAGGTCAAGGTCGCTGGCGTCCTCTAAGTCGTCTGCCCAGTCCTGCTCAGGGTCACAGTGACGAGCAAGAGAGTCCTCAGACCCCTCCCAGTTGTCCTCCACCTCTGCCGCCCGTGGTAGAGACTGCGGCGGCAGGGCAGGGACCGTGGGGGGCTTATCCGGCGCCGTGTCCCAATGCGGATCCCAGATAGGTACAAAATTGTCCTAGAACCGTGGCAGGGGCGGGACAAATGGCACCCACTGCGGCGCCGGATGCAGAGCCATGGGTGGCACTGGGGCCGGAGCCGGCAGCGTTGGACCTTGTGGCGCCGTGGCCAGAGCCAGCGGCGCAGGATCCCTCGGCGCCGGAGCTGGACCCACCGCTGGCGCTGACAGGATCCTGACACAGGACCGGGGGGCACGAGGGCGCACCGGCAGGAGCCCGAGGCCTAAACAGGCGGTCCATGGTAATAAGAAATTCTTGCACCTGTGCAAGAGTCGCCGAAGGACCCGGATAAGGTGGGTAGGCCGCTGGACTTCTGGGCTCCGAAGGAGCCGCAGGGGCATAACCCCTGTCCCCCCGCCCACATCCGGGGACCAACGGGGGAATGTCGAAGAGCAACAACGCTTCTTCGACTTCTTTTTGTGTCGTCTCTTACCCGAATCCGAGGGTGAAGACTTGGAGCCCAAGGTGCGAGGACGAGGGCCCCACGAGCGTTCTCTGGAACGGCCCCTGGACCAAGAACGGCGCTGGGACGAGTGCCGGACCTCCAGCAGCTTCCGGCGCCGCCCCCTAAAGGCCTTCGGAGCCATGGCCCGACAGTCCAAACAGGACCGGGAGTCGTGATCGGTCTCCAGGCAGTAGAGGCAGACATCGTGGTGGTCCGCCACCGACGTATTGTGACAGCAGGCCCCTACAAGACTTAAAACCAGGCATACTTATGTGCACCAGAGTATACTCAAACTTATAGGAAATAAAAGTCTCAAAAGGATAGTCAACAAGTGACTAAGGTAAATGCTCTAACCCGATCTGCGCTTACTGGCGCGGAAAAATAAAGAAGGGATGTCAGCGCGCATGGGTAGCGCCTAAGTAGTCTCCGTGACGTCATCTCATCGGATACGAGGCCAGCGACAGATGCGGAGCCGCACGACACCACCTACTGACACGCAGAGGTACTACTAGCGACAAAACTTTACGGATCCAGTCTGACTCCGGGTGATATTCTAAGGTAAGGAATCTATCACTCATGTGTCTCTTTCAGATCATGTGCACAACAACCTCCTTTGTTTGTGTAGGCTCTGGCCCCAGGCACACCACAGGGGGGCGGAGTGAGCATTGTGAAAGGCACGCACAGTCCTATTCAGTGTCAGGTGCTACTCCTCCCACTACTCCAAATGCAGATTGGCCTATTCAGCCTAGCGCCGACTCACCCAGCCCCTCTTGAGCCACTGCACCTCCCAAGCCCCTGTCACTCCAGAGCCAGACATGCAGTACACATCAGGTAGACACAAAAGACACATAGCACACAGAAATGCCCACTTCTAAAAGTGAAATTTCTAAAATAGTGATCATAAATCTGCGCACACCATTATGCGGCATTTATTACCACCACTCCAAACATACCAAACTTGATCACGCTACTCCTCTCCTGTCAGGAATTACCACTGAAATACATATCAGAGAATCCCTAATGCATTCCTATGAGAGAACAGCCTCACAGTAGTGAGAAACCAAAATGGCTAATTGTCACTACCAGAACATGTCACACAGTTAATTCACATGTCCTACCTTTTACCTACATTGCACCCTGCCTATACAGCTAGCTAGTGCCTACCTTAGGGGTGATTGATATGTAGTAAAAGGGGAGTCACAGACGTGACACCCACTTTGTGTGCCATGTCACAACGGCAGTAAACTGCGCATGCAGGCCCTGTAATGACAGAAGCCTGAGACAGGTTTGAAAGGCAACTTTGGTGGGTGGCGCAAGCAGCGCTGCAAGCCCACCAGTAGCATTTAATTTACTGGCCCCGGGTATAAGAGATAATACTTTACAAGGGACTGATAGGTAAATTAAATTCGCCAAACAGGTGTAGACCAGTCTTACCACGTTTACCATAGAGAGCACATGCACTTTACACTGGACAGCAGTGATAATGTGCGCAGAGTCCTAAAACCACTAACACCAGGTCAGACAAAATACCAGGAGGAAGGCAAAAAGTTCAGAGATGACCCTGCAAAAAGGGCCAAGTCTAACAGTGTGTCTCTCTGTCTGTTTGCTAGACATGTCTGTCCCCTTTTGGTTGTCCTGCAATAATGTGAGTGTACTATCCTTTCAGTTTTAATATTTTTTTTCTCTCCCCCAGGTGTATCCTCAAGGTATCTTGTTTTTCATTTGTACTGGGCTACATCACGAGTCCAGCTACCAGGGTACGGCACTTCAATCACACATACAATCCGTTCTTGTCAGAGTAGACAAGGATCCCTTGGTCCTGACGAAATGCTGCAATTCCTTGGACTTTAAACAGGCCTGAAACGTGTTGACCCCATTCACTGACCATATCCTAATTTAAACTTGGGAGGTTATAAATTTCTCCCCCCTCCAGCCATGACTTTACAGTCCTTGTTTTTAATATAGCATAGAAACCTAGTGAATAAAGGATACCTTGTGGATTTCCTATAGCTATTTTTAATTCTTACTTGCACTTCCCCGTCTACTCACACTAGTTTTTTTTCCCCTCACCTATCAGACTTTATATCGGCAAAAAGACAAGACCTCCGGCACAGAAGCCCCCCTGCGGGGCCCGTTGGGCATTGAAGCACCGGCACAACGAGGAGCTGCCCGATGATGAAGCATGACATCCTTCGGGGGGTGCGAGGGCACTTGCTCTTAAAAGGAGCTATCCCCCCAACTGTTCTCTCAACCTCCTGGCACCTGGGAAATTATCCCTCCCTTACCCCTTTCAACGCCTTCCTTACGAACTCCATACTTATTTTTCTTGTTATACATGTATAGGGGCGTGTATGCCGGACCTAGCCAAAAGCCCCCGTCCCTCCTTCTGTGATTTATATTGGATCCATAATGGACTATCCCTCTTGTCCAGGTACAATTTGGAGTCTACGGTCTGTGGAAGAGACAGTTTCCTAGCACACACAGTGAAAATTTGCAGTTTAAAATCTGTGATACACAACAAAAGGTGGGAGCTCAGCTACGCTTCACGAAATGAAAGAAAGGAATGGATATCATGCAAGAGAAATTATTATGAGAAATTCCACAATCAGTCTAGAGCCCGAGGTCAGTCAAAAGGTAAGAATTTGCAGTTGAAAGTATCCATCAGAAATGTGATTGTGATTTGGGTCCAACATTTCAGTCACAGTTCAAAACTAACTAATTAAACTACTTTGAAGTCAGTAACCAAAATAATGGTAACTGTCTCAACTCATACTACCAGACTGGTAGCTTCTGGTGTTGTGCAATTATGGTATAGACAAAACAAATAACAACTCTGGTTTGAGCCAATCCATATTAGATACCAACAGAACAAAAGTTTGTTTAGCTCTATTCAAACTCCATACCACACAGACGAGCCTCCATTGTGTTCCCTTAACAAAACACTCTTCCCTTAACCCCTTGGCTGCTAGGGTAATTCCCCCACGGTGCGGGTGGGGGCTCCGCGGCACCAATGTGCTCACAGTGCCCACAGTGGAGCTGTGCTCACGACGAGCTGAGCTCGTCACAGACCCGCCCACTGATTAATTCTTCCACACAGGCGGGGAATTAGCCGTGCGTGGGTGGGCCGCGGCCGTTATGACGAGCTCAGCTCGTCATGAGCACAACTCCACTGTGACTCATGATGAGCTGAGCTCGCCATGAGCATGGAAGGGGTTAACTACACAACTGTGGCCGCAGGCATTGGCAAATAGGTAAACTTACCGTTCACAATTTTCAAGTTTTGAAATAGGATTCCATTCCAAATGACCATGTACTTCCTCTAAACAAAATAGACCAAACTAGATTAACATTTTGGTGCAAGATAGAATTCTCCAGACTATGGCACGTTTTTGGTATGCTAAATTACTTTTGGGATACCAAATGCCCCTTCTGGTAGTATCTGAAGGAAGGAAGGAACTGGGTCATCCAGAAGCTAATTTAAAATAGCCTTTTCATACTTTCCTTGTAAAATATTACATATTATAGACAACAACAAAATGAGTTGAACAAAAGGTTTTCTAATTTTTCATTCATTAAAATTTGAGATTTACCTCCAAATGAAGAACATAGCCAAGATATCAATTTACATAGAAAAATACATGTAATATAAAAGCATCAGAGTTCTGCCACAGACCCCTTTAACTTTATTAACATGAATTAAAGAAGCCCTTGAAGCCATGTTTGTACTCGTCAAAAGCAAACCTTTCAGAACCCCATAATATATCACTAAAATATCACACAAACTTATTTTGTCGTAGGTAGAAATAGTGGTCGTTTGATCTATGTTGTAAAGATGAACTAACGGGAATCCTCCAGTTTCAAAACTCGTATTATTCCAGTATCTAAATAAAAAAAAAAAGCAATGCTATCTCAGCCTCCCTTGTGTCATAGCATTTCTTCTATCTGAATCGAAATTGAAGTGTTCGTTGTTTTTTACATTAAATCTCACATCCACGTGGGAACCAAAGGGAAACATTAAATACGAATCTATACAGACAACTGTTTCGGAGATCCTTTACACTCAGGCATCCAAATGTTAGGCATTTCTCACAGGCAGAAGTGATTCCATGGAGTTTGAGTCCGGGAAGCAGATTGACATTCGCAGTCTGATCTACATCAGATTTATACATAAATAAAAGTTTACCTTTTAAGAATGCAGGGATCGAAGGGGAAAAAACTGTCCAGTGGATTTACACACATCTGTACAGAGTCTCCACCAGAGCTGCTTCTAACAACTGGGATCAATTGTCTATTGTTCCTTTCAATAATGGTGTAGCAGAAAACTAACTGGTACTTCCTGTGAAAAAACACAGTGCACAGATTCAAAACATCATGTATACAAATGTATTTATAGTAGAAAACATTGAATTTATAAATGTAGGAAGTAGTTTCTGTACACATTGTAGCTACGATCGAGAAATGACGAGAAACAGTGAGCCTTTTCAATGACCTTCCTATAAACACAGACTATCCTCTACCTGACTCCTGACTCGTCAGACGCGGTCGCTCCACCTCAAGCTGCCTCCCCGACCTAAGTGCGGTATTGTAACCTGCCCTGAGCTGCTCTGAGCTGCACCCGATTGCTTTTATTTACTCCCACAGCGCCCGATCTCAACTATTGACTTGCATAGCGGCCGATATTAATTAATTATTATTCCCTGCCTTGATTTATTCTGAGCTGCACCGGATCTCAATCACTTACTCCCATAGCGCCCGATTTCATCTTTAATTAATCATTCCCATAGCGCTCCAACACCTCAGTAGTTGCGCAGTTTGTTTCGCAGCGTAGCGCTTGTCCCACTTGCACCAATTAGCATAATTACACAGCGCTAGCCTCCATAACGTGCTGTAACGCTGAGCTTTGTCTGCATTGCCTTGCCTTTCAATAATTTGATTTGATTGTCTGTGCCCGAATTTGTTTGTTAGTTTGAGCGTGTCATTAATACTTTGTGCCCCCATCTCTGCATTGGATTTGGCCGACTGCCATCTTGTTTAGTCTCTTGTTGTTGTTGTTTAGCCTTCCCTCCCCGGATATCCACCCCGCCTCCCGCCTCCCAGCTGCTCCGCCCTCGCCCCTCCCCCTCCACTATCCATATATGACCGATGTCCCTACGCGCAGCGTTCACGCACAGCGGCCGCGCCCCATGCGCGCCGAAGGTGCGCCAAAGGTAAGCCCGTCTACGCCCGTCCGCGCCTGGACCGCGCCCAGTGCCAGTCCCCCTGGTCCTCGCCGCACCCAACCCCCTAGAATCACATATGATGCCGCTACTCTCCTCGCCCTCAACCCCGGACGCGCACCACACTGCTGCGAAGCCACCCCAGGACGCACCCACGGCCCATTCGCCTGCCTCTCCTGCAAGCTCAACTGTTTCAGGGCCCTCACCAAACCCACGTCCTCCACACACAGCTCCGAACCCAACGGCCTGAAGTGCATCCTACTGAACACCCGCTCGGTCCACAGACATGCAACAGAATTCTGGGACCTAATCGACACTGAGTCACCTGACATCGCCTTCCTTACTGAAACATGGATGAACACATCTTCTGCTCCCGACATCGCCATAGCCATACCGAACGCTTACAAGATTATTCGAAAAGACCGCACCGATCAAACAGGAGGAGGCCTCGCCATCGTCCACAGAAACACCATCAAAATCACAACCAGTTCGACGACAATCTTATAACCGCCGAACATCTCCACTTTCAGATCTACACCGACCCCAGAACCACCCTTAGAGGCACCCTCATTTACAGGCCTCCAGGCTCCCGCACTCAATTCAGCAATGACATCTCGGACTTCGTCAGCCCGCACGCCCTCGCCTCCGAAAACTACATTCTTCTAGGAGACCTCAACTACCACCTTGAAAACATACTCGACAGCAACACCACCACCCTTCTGGACAACCTGGCCAACCTCGGACTCAAACAACTTGTTGACACCCCCACCCATGTAGCCGGACACACGCTCGACCCTATCTTCACCTCCAGCAAACACATCTCCTTCGATCGCACCACAGCTCTCCACTGGACGGACCACAGCTGTGTTCACTTCAGCTACAAAACCACCCTGACCCACAACAGCCCACAACCTATTCCCCGAAGAAACTGGAACAAAATCACCTCCGAACAACTCCTCACATCACTCAACCAAAACCCCCCCACCCTCTCATCGGACCCAAACCAAGCGGCCACCAATCTCAAGCAATGGATCACCCACAGCGCTGACGAATTAGCACCCTTGAAAAAGCACCAGATCAAATCAACCAGCAAAAAGGCTCCCTGGTTCAATGATGACCTTAAAAATTCCAAGAAGCTATGCCGCACCCTGGAGAAAACATGGAGAAATAACCCAACCACCGACAACATGTCCACCCTCAAGGCAGCCACCCGCAAACACCACCAACTGATTCGATCCGCCAAGAAATCAGCATTCAAGGATCGTCTCGACAACAACACCCATAACAGCAAGGAACTCTTCAATATCGTCAAAGAATTCACCAACCCCACCGCAGCATCCAACGACATCACTCCCTCCCAAGACCTCTGCGACGCGCTATCCTCCTTCTACAACAAAATTGCCGACATCCACAACAGCGATCAACCCGCCCCACCCCCTCCAGACCCTACTCCCCCTACCAACAACCTCAGTGCCTGGAACACAATCACCACTGAAGACACCATTCGCCTCATGAACTCAATCCACTCTGGCTCGCCTTCTGACCCCTGTCCCCACCACATCTTCAACAAAGCTGACTCCATCATCGCACCCCAACTCCGCGATGTCATCAACTGCTCTTTCAACTCTGCCACCTTTCCAGAAAGCTGGAAACACGCCGAACTCAGCGCCCTTCTGAAAAACCCCACAGCAGACCCCTCAGAACTGAAAAACTACCGACCCATATCCCTCCTCCCATTCCCGGCCAAAGTCATCGAGAAAGCCCTCAACAGCCAACTCGCTGCCTTCCTTGAATCCAACAACTCCCTTGATCCATCTCAATCCGGGTTTCGAGCCAAACACAGCACCGAAACCGCCCTCATTGCAGCGACCGACGACATCCGATCACTCCTGGACAACGGTGAAACAGTGGCCCTCATCCTACTCGACCTTTCCGCCGCTTTCGACACAGTCTGCCACAGCACCCTTATACAACGCCTCAGCAACATCGGCATACAAGGAAAAGCCTTGGACTGGATCACCTCATTCCTCGCTGGGAGAACTCAAAGAGTCCGACTTCCCCCATTCTACTCAGAGGCCACCGAAGTCATCTGCGGCGTACCCCAAGGATCCTCACTCAGTCCCACCCTCTTCAACGTCTACATGAGTCCTCTCGCCTCCATCGCGCGTCAACACAACCTCAACATCATCTCTTACGCCGACGACACCCAGCTAATCCTTTCCCTCACCAAAGACCCCAACACAGCCAAATCCAATCTTCACGAAGGCATGAAAGAAGTAGCCGAATGGATGAAACAGAGCCGCCTAAAACTCAACTCAGACAAAACCGAGGTGCTCATCCTAGGATCCTCCCCCTCAGCTTGGGACGACTCTTGGTGGCCTTCCGCTCTGGGCACAGCACCCACACCCACAGACCACGCACGCAACCTGGGCTTCATCCTGGACTCCTCTCTCTCGATGTCCAGACAAGTCAACGCCGTCTCGTCCTCCTGCTTCAACGTCCTTCGCATTCTCAAAAAGATCTTCCGCTGGATCCCACTCGAGACAAGAAAGACTGTCACCCATGCTCTGGTCACGAGCCGACTGGACTATGGTAACACACTTTACGCCGGAATCACAACAAAATTACAGAAAAAACTCCAGCGTATCCAAAACGCGTCAGCGAGACTCATATTAGACATCCCGCGCCAAGATCATATCTCCGGACATCTAAAAGACCTTCATTGGCTCCCCGTCAACAAAAGAATTACTTTCCGCCTCCTCACCCACGCACACAAAGCCCTCTACAATCTAGGACCCGAATGCCTCAACACTCGACTGTCCTTCTACAAACCCAACCGCCAACTAAGATCGTCCAATCAAGCCCTCGCCGCAGTCCCACGCATTCGGAAATCCACCATGGGTGGCAGGTCCTTCTCCTTCCTGGCTGCCAAGACCTGGAACTCACTCCCAACCCACCTCCGCCTTACTCAGAACCACATCTCCTTCAGAAAAGAACTGAAAACCTGGCTTTTCGACAAATAATGAACCCCTTCCCCAAGCGCCTTGAGACCCTCTGGGTGAGTAGTGCGCTATACAAATGCCCGAACTTGAACTTGAACTCTACCAATGTCCCACTTACGCAGGACATTAAAATCTGTCAACATAGGTAAAGTAAAACAAGAATTTACAATGCAATGGTCTAGTCTTTGTTAAAGTTAGAGCTATTGGTATTGCTCATGACATTATTTTTGTTTTTAAAAGATATAAATAAATAGCATTGTCATTCACAATGCAAATAGCTTAATCTCTCACAAATGCGAGACCTATTGCATTTGCTCACACACATAGAGCCATACGCACCCACCCACAGAGCCACACGCACCCACCCACACAGACAGAGCCACACGCACCCACACACACACACACACAGAGCCACACACAGAGCCACGCACACACAGAGCCACACACACACAGAGCCACACACACATACCACACACACACACACAGAGCCCCATACACAGAGCCACGCACACAGAGCCACACACACAGAGCCACACACACAGAGCCACACACACAGAGCCACACACACACACAAAGCCACACACACACAGAGCCACACACACACAGAGCCACACACACAGAGCCACACACACACACAGCCACACACACACAGAGCCACACACACACAGAGCCACACACACACACAGAGCCACACACACACATAGAGCCACACACACACACACAGACAGAGCCACACACACACAGAGCCACACACACAGCCACACACACACACACACAGACAGAGCCCCCCCCACACACACAGGCAGAGCCACACACACAGAGCCACACACACACACTGAGCCACACACACACAAACAGAGCCACACACACACACAGAGCCACACACACACACACACACACAGAGCCACACACAGCCACACACACACACACACACACACAGAAATGAAATGAATTTGTACTTGTAAAGCGCACTTATACCCCAACCGGGGTTTCCTGGCGCTGTACGCATACCGCTGTGGAACCCTTCCTGGTTTTTCCCTGTGAAATGTCCACTCCTGGGCACCCCCAAGGTGAAGCCAGGCATCCCAGCGCTGTTGGGGCCGTTGTGGAGATTAAGCAAGCTATTGCCCAGAGTTGCAGAGTGGGACCCATGATTAGAATAAGCACCAAGGCGAGAATTATCAGGTCCGAGGAAATTGAGCCCAAGACCCGCCGAGGCGGGAATTGAACCCTGGTCCTGGGCCAGACCTCTGCATCAGGGTCTGCCGCTCTAATCATTGAGCCACACTTCTCCACAGAGCCACACACACACACACACAAACACACACACAGCCACACACACACAGACAGAGACACACACAGACACACACACACACACACAGAGTCACACACACACACACACACACAGACAGAGCCACACACACCCACACACACAGACAGAGCCACACACACACACACACACACAGACCGAGCCACACACAGACAGAGCCACTCACACACACAGACAGAGCCACACACACACACAGACAGAGCCACACACGGACAGAGCCACACCTGGCATGCTCCAAGGACCTCCAAGACTAAAGCACTCTCTAAAGGAGCTGGCCCCCCCAGCCCTGCTCTCCTGTGCATTCCTTGCTCGCTTGGTATCCTTTAAATCTCATGTTCTTCCCCTGACTGAACGGACCGAGACTCCCCGCGCTTTATCTTTGTCTCACTTCACCTCCTACCTTGCTTCAACCCTTTGTCTTAACATTTGCATACTCGAGGCCTCGCTGGCCTCCGAGGGGACGCAGGGCTCGGATCGACGCAGGTCAGAGGAAGACGGGGCTGAAATGCGCCCAGAAGGGCCCGTTTCCTCCACGCCGCAGCCGTTTCCTCGCTCTCGGCTCGCAGTTTCCCCAGAGCAGAGGCGGTTCCGCAGGCATCCTGCTTCCTTAAGAGCAAACACCGTTTTTTAGCAACAACTTACTACTTTGCCAGGCCTCTCCCAGCATGTATTTTAGGGGTGTGGGAACCGCCTCCAGAGGG
The DNA here is from genome assembly GCF_964261635.1 of Lissotriton helveticus. Classification (NCBI taxonomy): domain Eukaryota; kingdom Metazoa; phylum Chordata; class Amphibia; order Caudata; family Salamandridae; genus Lissotriton; species Lissotriton helveticus. Next base: position 638,435,622 of record NC_136071.1, on the reverse strand, counting down.
GCGTGAAGGGAGACTTCCTGCAAGGATCCCGGCTCCCTTTATAAATCTCTACAAAACATGACTGTTTCCACTCCAAGGCCTTTGTACTTCGAAAGTTCAATCGGGCAGGCTTATCCAATTTTGCAGGCCGTTTCACCAGAGTGTCGTCTACTTTATACAGTACAGATGGTTGCCTAAAAGAAGACGGGCTGGGAAAACGAATGTAGCCCAGCCAGAACAGTAAAATACATCAAATAAAATACTTTTCCAGGGCGTGGGGTACACCGGCTCTCTCACTCGCCTTTTTACCAAGGCGAGTGTGAAGTAACATTTAGAAGCCCAGGTCAGCTGGCGTTTACACGTGGAGAATAAAACGTGCAGTACAAAGAGCATTTTATTTCCTGCCTGGAGACATTTGCTGCCGGTGTGAATCAATAAACACATTTCTCAGCTCTTGACCGAAACCCAATGCGGCTTTTAAGGCTCAAGTGGCGGGTATAGATTCTGCGGAATAATTAAAGGCAGAAGTCGGACACCTATGTAGGCCATAGGACCGCCGAGCCGCACAATAATCGTGCGCGAGAATGGACGGGTATGTTTAAGGATGCATGTGGGTGTGTTATATTGGAGGGGGATCCTATAGGCAAAAATAAGCTTTTGCAGTTCTAGTTGAGGCTTTTGAGGGGTTGGGGGTTTTATGTTTTTTAACATGTGTATTAAACATGTTAGGAACCAGAGCGCAAGTAAATAAATAAACGTTATATTTAACAGGGTTAACCCAATTAGAGTCACTGGGACCTGGGTAGAAAATTATTACAAACAGAGGGGTCCCAGACTAGGGGAGACAGAGAGAGATTTATAGAAAATAGAATAAATATGAAAACAAATGAAAAAGAAACAAATCAAGAGTACGATGTTTTTATTCACAAAGTACTGAAACCTTATTATTAGTTGTAGAGTCACATCTAAGGTTTTTCACATATTTTGTATACAAAATTGAATTTATTTGTCACTTGAATGAAGATTCCTTCCTTTTCTATTTTCCACGAATCCCCTCACTGCACTACCCCTCTCCTAATCCCTCTTCTTGCATATGTGGGCACAACTGCTTAATAAATATGTGAAAAACCTTAGATGTGACTCAACAACTAATAATAAGGTTTCAGTACTTTGTGAATAAAAACATCGTACTCTTGATTTGTTTCTTTTTCATTTGTTTTCATATTTATTCTATTTTCTATAAATATCTCTCTGTCTCCCCTAGTCTGGGACCCCTCTGTTTGTAATAAGTAAATAAATAAAGCTCGTTTGAACGGTCTCTATTACAGCACATGGGTTGGTTTTCATTTGGTTTTATTTGGGAAGTGCAAGACTTTCCAGACAAGCCCATTTACTTCACCACCCCCGCAGCTCCTTCCTTCCCCCGGGCCAGCCTGGAAGCTATCGATTTATCTGTGGCAGCGACGCATATTTGGTTAGGAGGGGTTCTGGTTGTGTGTACAAGGAAGATTGCTGGTGTGATGAGGGGGTCCCCGTTGCCCTGCAGCTCGCCTCATGGGTGCTGTTTTGCAAGCTCGGGCTCTTGGTCATCGTCCTGATCAGATGGCTCTGTTTCCTTCTGTCTCTCACTGGCAGGCAGCCACCCCCCCTTCAGCTAAAACCCAATTTCCGATAAAGTACTAATAGCTAAAGCACTTGCCCTATAAAACACAACAAATCATAAAGGCAGCCACGGACCACTCCGTCCTCCAGATGAGCGCTTTCTTCGTGAACTCTGCCTTCCGGTGTCTCTGCCTGCTCCTGCTGGGCAGGAGTTCTTCCTCGGGCAGATCCCCGTCTACTCCTCCTCGGGCTATGGGGACCCCCTCAGGCACTTTCCGGCCACCTACGGGGCTGCCGGGGTGCAGGAGTCACCGCTCCCGGCTGGGCCAATCACAGCACGGCCTCACGGGACGAGCCTCCCACAGCCAGCCAATGACTGCGCGGCTCCTCAGGCAAGCCTGCCGCGGCGGCCCAATCCAAGCGCTGCCTCTTCGTGGTATCAGCGGCCCCAGGGCTGATGCCGATGATGTAAGCCCCGTCCTTTTCAGACTGTTGCGTGTTTTTTGTTGAGTGACGGATGACGTCACGGACAGAAAGGACAGCAAAAAACACGCCCCTCAATCCGAAACGGACGGGGCTTAGAGTGACAGGCAGAGCTCTTCTCCAATGGCTGGCCACCGTTTACGAAGCCAGCCAATGGAGAAGAGCTGGCTCGTTTACCTCCCTACTCTAAGATATAATTTCTCGCCCAGAGAGACTGCGCAAGCGCAGTCTACGCAGGCCGAGACCTAAAAAGAATATTTACATTGTTTTCCATAAGCATTGATGGGCTTGCCGCTTTTGTGACATTGTCTTTCACTGCAGTGTCTGTGAGGTTTTCTGATCCATGAAAACGTTAGAAAATAACTATTTACAAATCCGCGCCAAGAGCTGCTTCAATAGCAACTACGACCGCCTATTTCTTCCACTGAACCACTCAAGAATTGTGGGTATCACCTTAAATATGGCTTGTGTTCTCTGCATTCACAGGTTTCATTCAAAATGAATGCAAACCAATCCCACAACTCCAGTGGTACAAGTTATTAGTACTTTGATAGCTAAAACAATGTAGCATTTATCACAACTACTTTAATGTATGTGCTGCTGGTTCAATGATAACTTTCTATTATGGCAGGGGAGCAGAGCATACAATGGTGGCTATTGTCAAGAACATTTTATTCAGAAATAGGTCCTTGAAGAGTAGCTTAGTTCTCCATGTGACTATTGAGGATGTTTTAATGTTGTATTTCTAGAAACCAAAGTTAGTTAACAAAACAAAATATACATTAACAAACTTTTCTCTGTACAAGTGCATACAATGTAAAATTAACATTGTCTTGAACATATGGTGACCAACACAGATAATGGAAATGGTCTGTTTTAAAGATTTGAACCAGAAACACTTTTCAAAGGCAGCACTATTTAGGTATTAAGTATACAACAATCAAACAAAAATTACCAACTATTTTTAATCATAAAATTATTGATGGGTAGATGTCGATAACTGGATGGTTTCCACTTCTAGGTTTAAGTGACTTCAGATAGACAATGGGGGCAAAGCATAAGTTAACAATGATATTAATTGAAACCCTAGGTTGAAAACTCCATCTATTGTGTAATCCTATCACGTTACTATATAGTCCTACTCATTTAATTCTATATGTGTGTGCCTCGCCAAAGACCCCATAAATCCCATCCCAACGTTCTGCAATCACATTAAACATTATGCAAGGGTGGCAGTCATAATGAAGGGACACTTTGCCACTATGATTGGGAATGCAAACGGTAATAGTTAAGTAGATCCTATTCAACTCTTGTCTGAACTGTGCTAAATTGTGACTCAACTTATGAGTGTTGTTAAACATTCAGTGGATAAAATTTAAATCGCAGTTCCTTCCTGTGCATAAACAGTTATAAGGCAAACAACAATGTATCTTTACAAACCTGGTAAAACCAGCAAACAAGTTAACCACAAGAGGCAGGCAAATCTTCAAAGGATTAAGCTGGCACATGACTATTCGTTCAAAATTTAAATTTTGCAAGTAGGTCAAACCTATAAAAAAAAGTGAAATACAGATAAAGGGAAAATCTATATATAGGCAATAACATATTCAAGAAGGTCGCTAACTCTTACTTACAACTCAAGTTTTCCAGCATCGAATTCATGAACACCGAAGAGCTCTGCCCATTGTTGATTTAGAACACTTTCTAAATGGTAGGAAATAAATTGACTGAGGCTGTAGCTTCTGAACTAACCTAAATCTCTCATTCCAAAGACGAAAAGTATAAAACAAAGTTGGGAGCTAGGCCGCACCGGCCTGCAGAAAGCAAGAAACTGCACTGAGTCTTTAAAATCACACTAACCATATAATCTGATAGAGACATCTAGCCGCAGATTGCTCATCTTAGAATCCTCCCCAGGCGCCAGACTGGATCCGGATATTTTTTCAGCAGTACCTCTGTGCGTTAGTAGAAGACGTCGAGCGACTCAGTAGTGACGGTGCCTCCCGAATGTGATGTCAACGGAATCCATATAAGCCCTCCCCCGACAGCACTGACGTCAGTTACTCCTTTTCTGTGCTAGCCACACGGATCCGAACTGCAGTTCCTCCCCCCGTTTTTCGGCCTACTTGATGCATTTTTGTCGAGGGGGCACTGTGCCTTTTTTCTACCCTCTTTCAATGTCCTCGAGTTCATGCCATGTGAGCACTGTGGACGATAAATGTCCGCAGCGGACCCTCACTTGATTTGCATGTGATGTCTGGGTGAGTACCATGTCTCCGACGAGTATCACTCTTATCGTCAGCTCCAACCGAAGGTGCAAAGAGAATGTCGCATGAAGCTCATAGTGGCGCAGAGGTCACAGTCATTGAAGTCTTCTAGTCTTCCTCAGTCCCATGCGCGCTCCACTGACTGACTGCGCGTCTACTCTCTTAACCGTTCCCGTGGGCATCATTCTCAATCAACGTCCAGAGGTTAAGTCTTGGATTAGGCGTTCGAAGTAGCGGCATCACCTGCCTTTGTTGCCTGCTGCTGGTCCCCGCTCTTCAGTTGAAGTGTATGGGCATGAGTCAGTCCTGCGCCTCCCACCTATCCTGGGGTGACTTTGACCCAGATGAGAAAATATTATCAATCCATCCATTCAATTTTTGGGTCCTCACCTTCCTTGGAGCGCCCTTGGGCCCCACAGAGGTGCATGAGGCTGTGCCTGTGTGTCTGCTGGTGTATTCTCCCTCGGCTTCAGGTTTCTGAAACCATAGCGACGCCAGTGCCCAGCCCCTCGAGGCTACCACCTTGAGCGACCGCTTCTGGTTTGCTAACTCAGATGTCGGCGTCAGGCTCTTGTCGGCTGGTTCTGATAGTTGTGCCATCGATGCCGCTCCTTCAGATGTTGAGGTGTTGCCTTCTCTGCGTCGACCAGCTTCGGTTACAGCGTCAGATGCGGCGCCCATGGAGTAGACTATCCCAGACTCTTTCTCTGCTCTCTGGAGCACTTTCTCAGTTTTCCCCTTCTGTGGAGCATGGTTGTGGAGGTAATAAGGAAAGTGTGGTGTGTCCCTATCCCATTTCGGACTTGGTTCCAACCCCTTGGTTGCAGTCTAGCTGGTTACTTGACTTTAGTGACGCCAGTGGTTTGTAATATTCCACAGCCTCCTATCTATTCCTGGGTTGGCTATGGAGGAGAGCTCCGCTCTAGTGGACATGCTCAATCGAGCAATGGTTGCATTGGATTTGCAACTTCCTTTTCTGGAACTGTCAACCGACCCTTTACTTGGCATTCTACATCAAAGACTAGACTAACGTAGAGTCTGTCCTTCCTTATAGTGAATGTCTTTTGGATATCCAGGTTGGAGCTTGGGCTAAACCTGAAACAGGGCTCCCCGTGGATAGCTCCATTTCTTACAGACATAGCCCGGCCCCGGAGGACCAGTCCTGTCGTCTTAGACATTCACCTAATCAGAGCTTCGTGGAACAGGCTGCTGTAGCCACCCAAAATATTGATTTTATCCCTCATGTCCCTCTGGAAAGAGAGGCCAGGAAACGTGACGCATGTGGGATGTGTACTTTCTCTTCTTCTAGCTCTGCTCTGCAATCTCTTAACACTTTTTGTGTCCTCGCCCGCTACTCCCACACCTTGTGGGACTCAGTGAATCGCCTCTTGCTCTCTCTTGTGGAGGACGCCCGGAATGCTCTTTTTCCATTGGCACAAGATGGGCTACAAGCTGCAAAACTTAGCATCCGCTGTGGTATGGACACCACTGATTCTGTTGGCCGGACTATGGCCTCTTCCGTAGCTCTATGTCTCTGTGCATGGTTGAGTAGCTCCAGGTTTTCAGAGGCTGTGCAAACCACTTTGATTGACATTCCTTTTGATGGTGCCACCCTTCTTGGCACGCATGCCGATGCAGCTTTATGCCAGTTCAGAGATAGTCATGGTGGTATGGAGTCAACTCTGTAGCTTTCTCTGGGCAAATTTCTTTCCCCTTGTTAGTCTCCTACTAGCCTTCGTAGGCAGAGTACTTCTCTCCTTTCTAGGATTACGTCCAGTGTAGTGTTCCTGTTTGCTCCAGGTGCTTTTCTTCGATTTTATGCTGTCAGTGACAGGTTTTGTTTTCAGCCATCCGGAGCATATCTTACTTTGCAGCCTCATGGGAGCCTTTTCTTACAGGCTCTTTCTGCCGCTTGAGTTTTTCTACCCGAGACCTTGCGCTATGGTGGGTATTCTGTTTATGTTGTGCGGATGCACTGTAGCCTTGTTCCCGGTTTTCTGGGATTTTGTTTTGTATGCCTTATGGGCATTCTGTGAGATACTTCTACACTTAGCATCCCTTACAGGGAGTTCACCTTCATTTTTTCCATGCTCCTAACCTCCATATGCGGTACAAAAGGGGGTGGTGATGGACGGAGCATCTGAACCAATCAAACACTCACACCCAGTCAACAGATGTGGGTTTAATCCATCACCGTTCTTTAGCCCACTCTGCCACCCCAGTTCAGACATGGCCATATGCAAATCAGTCGGACCCTGTGCCTCATGGCTGAAGACGGCTGTAATACCAGAAACCAGTCCTAGGAAGCTTGAATCCGGTCCAGGGAAGGCATGGCTTGGCAGTTCGGGCTGAACTGTTCCCATGAGGCACAGGGTCTGATTGATTTGCATATGGCCATGTCTGAACTGGGGTGGAAGAGTGGGCTAAAGAACGGTGATGGATTAAACCCAGATCTGTTGACTGGGTGTGAGTGTTTGATTGGTTCAGATGCTCTGTCCATCACCACCCCCTTTTGTACCGCTTTGTTCGCCATAAGTTGGCAGGGTATGCTCAGACGTGAGTCCCTTGCTCACTTTGCCACTGGATTTAAGCAAGCCTGGCTGAAGACGGCTGTAATGTCAGAAACCGGTCCTAGGAAGCTTGAATCCGGTCCAGGGAAGGCATGGCTTAGCAGTTCGGGCTGGACTGTTCCCATGAGGCACAGGGCCAGACTGATTTGCATATGGCCATGTCTGAACTGGGGTGGCAGAGTGGGCTAAAGAACGGTGATGGATTCAACCCAGATCTGTTGACTGGGTGCGAGTGTTTGATTGGTTTAGATGCTCCGTCCATCACCACCCCCTTTTGTACCAACTTACCTCCATATGGGCGATAGTTGTACCACAGGCGGGCAGACTCTTTGGCCTGGGTAGCTTTCATTCCAGTCTACGACCTGCTTTGGGGTTGACCTTCTCTTTGTTCTGTTTTCCTCTGTGGGACACAGATTTTCTGATACTGGTCTTCTGTTTGCCTATTCGTTCAGGTCCAAGGTTCCACAAGTCCACCTACACCTTAAGGTGTATTCACTTTCTTTTATGCCCTTGAGGATCGGTATCTTTTTGATGTATTAGTTCAACCTGTGCCTGGGTACCATCTTTTTGTGTAAGCCTTTTTCTACTTTATTATGCTCCTGATGCTGTTAATCCTCAGCAGTTTGATATTCTTTGTATCTATTTTTACTTTCTAGGTGTTCTTACCTGCCTAATTGGGTTATAGCAACTGCTGTTGCTTCCTGAAGGGGGTGAGGGTTGGACTGTTTATACATATCAGCCATCGCAACTATGGGGTAGCTGTTTTTGTGGGCTGTTCCCTTCAGTTCTGTTCCTCTTGGAACACCAGTCCCTTTGCTTGTTTGGATCCATGTCTTGGTATCCTTATTTCACAAGAGGCTAGGTTTCCCTTTCTTTTCCTATATCTTCTCTTCCTTCTCGTAGGTGGGGATAATGATGTCTCCCTCATAGCTTAGAATGCCACTTCCGCCTTTATTGGCGTTGATTTTCTATGTAGGGTGCTACTTTCTCTTTATTCTCCTTCCCTTCCTTGGGAGGAGTTCAGTTCCCCCCTTTTTTTGGTGGTGTATTTTCTTTACTTTTTCTTTTGGCATATCCTAACTTTTGTCCAACTATGTACTTCTGCACTGTCATTCAATTCTTTTTCTCCTTCCTGGAGTTTGTCCTCTTCAAACTCTGTACTCCCAGTTTTCGTCTAGAGCTTTGGTTTGGTTTATTACCTGTTTCTCAAGCTTCCATGGAGCTTTGGCCAGGTTTATTACCCGTTTCTCAAGTTTCCATGGGTTGGCCAATGTGTGATTGTCAAAATTGGCTGTGATGCCCTTAGTGTCCACCAGCCTTTTGCTTCACCCTGGCGGTGGTCTTCTTCATGGTGGAATTTCCACATGCGGTTATTCTTTGTTTAACTTGTAATTGCCTGATGGCACTTTACCTCAGTTGGTTCTTGGACAGGTGCCATTGTTTTAGTCTAGTGGGAGATGCCTTCCACTTCCTACTCTTATGTGGTATTGTGTTGCTGTTTTCCAGCTTTGTTTTTCTGTCTCTGTCCTTCCTTGGTTACCTCTGTTCTAGGAGTGTCTTTCGTTCCTCCACTTCTTCGTCCTCCTGCTCACTTGAGGAGGATGTGGGTGAGTGTATATATTTTTGCTCTACTCTGTATGACTTGTGTGTCTACGGAAATATCTATCTTTCGTTATGTATTTATATCCCTAAGTTTTTTATATGCATATATCTCCTAATATACATTTATCTTTGGATATATATGTATCTGCATGCATATACATATCTCTTGAATAAATGTATTGTAGATGTGTTCTACTTCAGGTATATATATGTGTGTGTGTTTTGCCCATAATGTCGTTTGGCCTTCTGTACGGTGTATGTCGCTGAATTCTACCTACACCATTCTTGGTGACCTGGTTCCCCCTTCTTTTGGTTGTACTGGTCTCTTTCTTTCCTTTTCTTTAATGAGCTTCTCCGTTACATGATTCCGGAGGATGCTTATATCTGCCAAGGTTCTCAGTGTAAGAGCAGCTTCTTTTTACTGTTCTTGTTGTTTTTCTAGCGATGCTCTTTAGCATTCATTGTTCTCTCTTTCTCCATCATTCTATAATCGGAGGTCCGTTTTTCAAAATCTGTTTCTCAGGGTAGTTTTATTGACGATCAGTGGGTGCTTTTATTCGTTGTATGTGTTTGCTGCAGCTGAGCACGCTGTGTAAGCTCCTTCCATTTAGTTTTGAGCTTGGACTCTATGAACTATAGTCTTTCACCCTTGGCATTTTACGATCTTAGGTTGCATCCCTTTTTTAGGGCCGCCTATTTTACTGGTTCTATACTGTGTTTCTCATGGTCTTATAGCTTTCTACTCCCTATGTGCTTCACATAGACCTTCTTGGAGGTCAGTCCTTTCAGTGAGCATCCTTGCTCCACCTATCATTATTTTGTATAGTCGGGCTCCTTTCTATTTTTTGGGCTGGCTTCTCTTATTTGGGGATCTTTTGGTAGGTCAGCTCACAGCCCCTCCTCCAAAGATGGTTTTGCTTGGGTATCTGATTCTAAGATAAGGAATCTGTGGCTATGTGTTTCTATCAGATGAGTTGCTTACCTTCGGTAACGCTTTATGTGGTAGAGACAGGATCTAGATGCAGATTCCTTACTGACCCATCCATCCTCCCTGCTCTGCGAGATAAGGGCCCTGTTGTCTCCAAGATCCCCTCTTAGCATACTAATACAGTTATTTCAATCAATACTTGTTAATACCAGACATTTATTTTTTTGGCACACAGTTTCCAGAATCTTTGTCTAAGTGGCTCTGCGTTGTTGGCGCAAAAAGAGTCCCAGTAGAAACTGACGTCAGCGCTTCGGTTAAAGGCTTATATGGACTCAGTTGACTGCACATTGAGGAAACATCGCTACGGAGTCGCTCTAGCCATGCACAGAGGTACTGCTAAATAAAAATCTGGATCCAGTCTGGGACCTGGTGTGGATTCTAAGATAAGGAATCTGTGGCTAGATCCTGTCAGATAAGCCATTACCGAAGGTAAGTAACTTGCTCATCACAGAGGACACAAATAGTAGTTCCTTTTGAAGCTTGAATAAAGCATTAGGATCATAACAGAAGGATGTACATCTAAGCCTTGCCATGCAAGCAATGTGCTATTCAAACTTGCCCATGTGTCCAGGACACAAAAACCCTACTGAGTTGCATATGGAAAATGGAGAATACAGGTTCCAGCCATCCAATGAAAATGATCAAAGATCTTTATTTCGGCACTAAGCCATAAAAGCACATACAACCAATAAAACATACAATAAAACATATGGTACAAATTAATCATACCCTGGAAATTGCATTTATAATTAACATACACATCCTTCCATGCTATACATCCCCCAGTAGAGTTCAGACAGTAAATACTTAGTGGCATGAAATGGTGTGTTAGTCAGGAACAGCAAGATAGCGTCAAGTGACGCTCTGGCAGGAGACATTACATTGTTATAAGAATATTGAATATTGAATGAACAAATCACTAACCTTCAGACATTAAGTAATTAAAACACAGATAAGAGGAGAGAGCCGCAGCTGGCAGTTAAAATTCATAGGCACTCTAGCTGAGGTTACTGTGCTATTATGAAAAATGTTTCACAACCGGTTATCTTAATATATTCACATTAGACACTTGACGGATCGCCACTATGCAGATTTTCCAGGATGATGCACACTTTTTGCCTAGCTCTCTACACTCCCCTCAGGTATTGAGAGAGGAAAGACCAACGGCTTACTAGTATCAAATTTCATTATCCTGAGGGCTTTTTTTTTATGCTACCTAGTGCCCAGATTCCAACACAGTGGAATAATCCATCACCTCCTGCTACTCATGAAGGCCGGGCAGAAGAACATGAAATGCTCAATAGTTTAATTTACAGCAGCATAGGCTGGGCACTGCTGCTCAGCGGGCATTGTCCTCACATGGCAGTAATGGAATGGAGGAGGCAAGGTCCCATACCAGAATTGTAGATACAGTCGTCTAGCTAGTGGAGGCTCTATCTCATCCAGAAAATCCTCTAATATGAAGGAGGCCTTAATTGCGAGGAAGGAGAGTATTAGAGAACCATGTCTTCTTTGGGTGTGTAAAAGTGAGTCTCTATGTTGCCAACAAGCAGTTTTAATGAAGGACTTGGAGATAGCTCCAATCTCACCAAGGGCACTCTATAGACTTGAGACCCCCATCTTGGTTAGTGTGGCTTTTACATACTTAATCTAGAGAATTTTGCTAGAGCCTGCATGAGATAGTATTTCCTCTAACCCTTGCCAATAAGGGAGAAGCTCTGGGATAGCCCAGATCCTCCTCCAGTACAGTACGGGGCACAGTCCGATTGTACCAGGAAATGCTCTCAGCCCAAAATCTAGCCTGAGTGGGAACAGGGGAGTACTTACAGGTAGACCTACTAACTTGCTTTTCCACCTTAACTAATGTGGTTGCACCCAGATGCCCCCACAGCTCTGCACCATATGAGGCTGACGTCAGTGCCTGGTGATTATACATCAGCAAAGCTGGCTTAGTAGGGAAAAACTGTAAGCTACGCTACATCATAAGAACTCCTCCCTCCACTTGTACCATTTTTAATCTAAGCTGCGTAATGTGTGCTTGCCACCCCACGTGTTCAGTCAATGTTATACCTAGATACACAAAGGTACGCACCCGCTCTAACAGAACCCTTGCTAATGTTGGATTAGCCCTGGTTGAATGCCCAGAGTTCAGGACCATATACTGAGGTTTGCTCAAAGTGAATCTATAGACCTATAATTTTACAGAAACACTCAGATTGGTCCAATGATTTTTGGAGTCCCATGGGGGGTTAGGAGAGAAGAAATGTAGCATCAGAGAACATGAGGGCTGGAACCCTCAAGTTTGCCAATCTGGGCAAGTCATTTTCACACTGGTCTAAAAGGTTTACTAGACCATTAATATTAAGTTTGAACACATGAGGGGCAATACGCATCCTTGCATGACTCCTCTGGTCACCGGGACTGGATCAGTCAACACAACTGTGCTACCAAACCTGACCTGCACATCGTTTTTTAATGTAGTCTTGCTATATTGCAAAGCAGATAGCTTGGCACCTTCACTTTGGAGAGAACTCGCAAAAGCATTGGTCTAAGTACTAAATCGGTAACTGGGCAAAATATCGAATGGACTAAATATCGAGTCAAAAATATCGTTTGTATAGAAATATCGAAAGAAATTATATCGATGTAAAAAATATCGTCATAGTTTTCACTAATTAAATATCGAAGTAAAAAATATTGAATCAAAAATATTGTGTACTGTTAATATCGAATAGTTAGTGTTGTTGAAAATATCGAAAAATATATATAGCATGTAAATAATATCGAAAAAAATATATAGATGGGCAAAAATATCGATTTTTTTATGTTAATAAAAAAAATATAAAAAAGTGTCAATATTGTAGAATGTGTAAATTTTTTATAATATTTTAAATGTAATAATTAATTTAGTTGTGTATTTTATGCGTTTTTTTAGGAACGAGATGTTGGGTTAATAGAGGATAAGGGTGGGGAGTGTTTTAAAATAATAATAAAATCATTAAAAAAATATTTGGAAAATTTAAGAATTTAATTTAAATTTTATAAAATAATTTATTCAAATATTTATAAATTTTAGGAGCGGGATGTTGGGTTATTAGGGGATAAGGGTGGGGAGTGTTTTAAAGTATTAATAATAAAAAAATGTATTTTTTGAAAATTTAAGAATTTAATTTACATTTTTTATAAAAATTTAATAAAATATTTATAAATTTTAGGAGCGGGATGATGGGTTATTAGGGGATAAGAGTGGGGAGTGTTTTAAAATAATAATAAAATGATTAAAAATAAAATGTATTGAAAATGTAGGAATTTAATTTAAATTTTTAAAATAAATTTTTACATTTTTTATAAATTTTAGGAGCGGGATGTTGGGTTATTAGGGAATAAGGGTAGGGATTGTTTTAAAACATTTTTTTTTTAAATAAAAATAAATTGAAATTTTAAAAATGTTTTATGTTATTTTAGGAGCGAGATGTTGCTTTATTAGGGGATAAGGGTGGGGATTATTAAAAATATTTATACATTTTTTTCAATATTATGCTAAAAATTTTTTTTCATTATATGCAAAATTTACATTTTAAATTATTTTTTTTTAAAAAAAAAATTCAGAAATTATTTATGGTGATAATTGTTTAATGGTGATTATTGACCTTCAGAATCATTTTGTTTTTTAGTAAATTTATAATTTTTTTCAGAAATTATAAAATTACATTATTATAATAAAAAAATTCTTAGAAATTTCAAATAATTAAATAAATTGTTAACTTAAAAAATGTAATATATTAATGTGAGGTTTGTTTAATATGGGTAATTAGATAAAGATTGAGACGTAAAAAATGTATTTTTAAAGTACATTTATGGTATTAGGATTAGTAAATTTGATATGATTATTATTCTGCACCTTCTCATAATTTAATTTGACTGGAGTGGGAATAGTAATTTATAATGTATTTGTGTTCAGCCCATTACTTGAATTTTACAATATTGGAGTGTGAATATTACATTAAATAGGGTTAGTGTACAGCACCTTCCCTGACATTTATCAGACTGGAGTTTGATTAGTAAATTATATATGGTCAGTGTCCAGCATCTTCCCTGTTTTTCATGTAATTGGAGTTGGAATAGCAAATTGTATATGGTCAGTGTCCAGTACCTTCCCTGTATTTCACCTAACTGGAGTTGGAATAGTAAATTATATTGGATCACTGTCCAGCATCTTCCCAGTTTTTCACTTGACTGGAGTTGGAATAGTAAATTATATATGGTCAGTGTCCAGCACCTTCCCTGTTTTTCACCTGACACGAGTTGGAATAGTAAATTATATTGGGTCACTGTCCAGCACCTTCACTGAGTTTCACCAAATTGGAGTTAGAATAGTAAATTGTATATGGTCAGTATCCACCAACTTCCCTGTTTTTCACCTGACTTGATTTGGAATAGTACATTGTATATGGTTAGTGTCCAGCACCTTCCCTGTTTTACACGTGACTGGAGTTGGAATAGTAAATTGTATAGGATCATTGTCCAGCACGTTCCCTGTTTTTCACCTGACTGGAGTTGGAAAAGTAAATAATATATGGTCAGTGTCCAGCACCGTCTCTGTTTTTCACCTGACTGGAGTTGGAATAGTAAATTATATATGGTCAGTCTCCAGCACCTTCCCTGTTTTTTACCTGACTGGAGTTGGAATAGTAAATTGTATATGGTTAGTGTCCAGCACCTTCTCTGTTTTTCACTTGATTGGAGTTGGAATAGTAAATTATATAGGATCACTGTCCAGCACCTTCCCTGTTTTTCACCTGCCTGGAGTTGGAATAGTAAATAATATATGGTCAGTGCCCAGCACCTTCTTTGTTTTTCACCTGACTGGAGTTGGAATAGTAAAGCATATATGGTCAGTGTCCAGCACCTTCCCTGTTTGTCACCTGACTGGAGTTGGAATAGTAAATTGTATATGGTTAGTGTTCAGCACCTTCTCTGTTTTTCACCTGACTGGAGTTGGAATAGTAAATTATATATGGGCAGTGTCCAGCAACTTCCCTGTTTTTTACCTGACTGGAGTTGGAATAGTAAATTGTATATGGTTAGTGTCCAGCACCTTCCCTGTTTTTCACCTGACTGGAGTTGGAATAGTAAATTGTATTGGATCACTGTCCAGCACCTTCCCTGTTTTTCATTTTACTGGATTTGGAATAGTAAATTATATATGGTCAGTGTCCAGCACCTTCCCCGTTTTTTACCTGACTGGAGTTGGAATAATAAATTATATATGGTCAGTGTCCAGCACCTTCACTGTTTTTTACCTGACTGGAGTTGGAATAGTAAATTGTATATGGTTAGTGTCCAGCACCTTCCCTGTTTTTCACCTGACTGCAGTTGGAATAGTAAATTATATTGGATAACTGTCCAGCACCTTCCCTGTTTTTCACCTGACTGGAGTTGGAATAGTAAATTATATTGGGTCACTGTCCAGCACCTTTACTGAGTTTCACCTAATTGGAGTTAGAATAGTAAATTGTATATGGTCAGTATCCACCAACTTCCCTGTTTTTCACCTGACTTGATTTGGAATAGTACATTGTATATGGTTAGTGTCCAGCACCTTCCCTGTTTTACACTTGACTGGAGTTGGAATAGTAAATTGTATATGATCACTGTCCAGCACGTTCCCTGTTTTTCACCTGACTGGAGTTGGAATAGTAAATAATATATGGTCAGTGTCCAGCACCTTCTCTGTTTTTCACCTGACTGGAGTTGGAATAGTAAATTATATATGGTCAGTGTCCAGCAACTTCCCTGTTTTTTACCTGACTGGAGTTGGAATAGTAAATTGTATATGGTTAGTGTCCAGCACCTTCCCTGTTTTTCACCTGACTGGAGTTGGAATAGTAAATTATATTGGATCACTGTCCAGCACCTTCCCTGTTTTTCATTTTACTGGAGTTGGAATAGTAAATTATATATGGTCAGTGTCCAGCACCTTCCCCGTTTTTCACCTGACTGGAGTTGGAATAGTAAATTATATATGGTCAGTGTCCAGCACCTTCACTGTTTTTTACCTGACTGGAGTTGGAATAGTAAATTGTATATGGTTAGTGTCCAGCACCTTCCCTGTTTTTCACCTGACTGGAGTTGGAATAGTAAATTATATTGGATCACTGTCCAGCACCTTCCCTGTTTTTCATTTTACTGGAGTTGGAATAGTAAATTATATATGGTCAGTGTCCAGCACCTTCCCCGTTTTTCACCTGACTGGAGTTGGAATAGTAAATTATATATGGTCACTGTCCAGCACCTTCACTGTTTTTTACCTGACTGGAGTTGGAATAGTAAATTGTATATGGTTAGTGTCCAGCACCTTCCCTGTTTTTCACCTGACTGCAGCTGGAATAGTAAATTATATTGGATAACTGTCCAGCACCTTCCCTGTTTTTCATTTTACTGGAGTTGGAATAGTAAATTATATATGGTCAGTGTCCAGCACCTTCCCTGTTTTTCACCTGACTGGAGTTGGAATAGTGAATTATATATGGTCAGTGTCCAGCACCTTCCCTGTTTTTCATTTTACTGGAGTTGGAATAGTAAATTATATATGGTCAGTGTCCAGCACCTTCCCTGTTTTTCACCTGACTGCAGTTGGAATAGTAAATTATATTGGGTCACTGCCCAGCACCTTCACTGAGTTTCACCTAATTGGAGTTAGAATAGTAAATTGTATATGGTTAGTGTCCAGCACCTTCCCTGTTTTTCACCTGACTGCAGTTGGAATAGTAAATTATATTGGATAACTGTCCAGCACCTTCCCTGTTTTTCATTTTACTGGAGTTGGAATAGTAAATTATATATGGTCAGTGTCCAGCACCTTCCCTGTTTTTCACCTGACTGGAGTTGGAATAGTAAATTATATTGGGTCACTGTCCAGCACCTTCACTGAGTTTCACCTAATTGGAGTTAGAATAGTAAATTGTATATGGTCAGTATCCACCAACTTCCCTGTTTTTCACCTGACTTGATTTGGAATAGTACATTGTATAGGAACACTGTCCAGCACGTTCCCTGTTTTTCACCTGACTGGAGTTGGAATAGTAAATAATATATGGTCAGTGTCCAGCACCTTCTCTGTTTTTCACCTGACTGGAGTTGGAATATAAATTATATATGGTCAGTCTCCAGCACCTTCCCTGTTTTTTACCTGACTGGAGTTGGAATAGTAAATTGTATATGGTTAGTGTCCAGCACCTTCCCTGTTTTTCACCTGACTGCAGTTGGAATAGTAAATTATATTGGATAACTGTCCAGCACCTTTCCTGTTTTTCATTTTACTGGAGTTGGAATAGTAAATTATATATGGTCAGTGTCCAGCACCTTCCCTGTTTCTCACCTGACTGGAGTTGGAATAGTAAATTATATTGGGTCACTGTCCAGCACCTTCACTGAGTTTCACCTAATTGGAGTTAGAATAGTAAATTGTATATGGTCAGTATCCACCAACTTCCCTGTTTTTCACCTGACTTGATTTGGAATAGTACATTGTATAGGATCACTGTCCAGCACGTTCCCTGTTTTTCACCTGACTGGAGTTGGAATAGTAAATAATATATGGTCAGTGTCCAGCACCTTCTCTGTTTTTCACCTGACTGGAGTTGGAATATAAATTATATATGGTCAGTCTCCAGCACCTTCCCTGTTTTTTACCTGACTGGAGTTGGAATAGTAAATTGTATATGGTTAGTGTCCAGCACCTTCTCTGTTTTTCACTTGATTGGAGTTGGAATAGTAAATTATATAGGATCACTGTCCAGCACCTTCCCTGTTTTTCACCTGCCTGGAGTTGGAATAGTAAATAATATATGGTCAGTGTCCAGCACCTTCTTTGTTTTTCACCTAACTGGAGTTGGAATAGTAAATTGTATATGGTTAGTGTTCAGCACCTTCTCTGTTTTTCACCTGACTGGAGTTGGAATAGTAAATTATATATGGTCAGTGTCCAGCAACTTCCCTGTTTTTCACCTGCCTGGAGTTGGAATAGTAAATAATATATGGTCAGTGTCCAGCACCTTCTTTGTTTTTCACCTGACTGGAGTTGGAATAGTAAATTGTATATGGTTAGTGTTCAGCACCTTCTCTGTTTTTCACCTGACTGGAGTTGGAATAGTAAATTATATATGGTCAGTGTCCAGCAACTTCCCTGTTTTTTACCTGACTGGAGTTGGAATAGTAAATTGAATATGGTTAGTGTCCAGCACCTTCCCTGTTTTTCACCTGATTGCAGTTGGAATAGTAAATTATATTGGATAACTGTCCAGCACCTTCCCTGTTTTTCATTTTATTGGAGTTGGAATAGTAAATTGTATATGGTTATTGTCCAGCACCTTCCCTGTTTTTCACCTGACTGCAGTTGGAATAGTAAATTATATTGGATAACTGTCCAGCACCTTCCCTGTTTTTCATTTTACTGGAGTTGGAATAGTAAATTATATATGGTCAGTGTCCAGCACCTTCCCTGTTTTTCACCTGACTGGAGTTGGAATAGTAAATTATATTGGATAACTGTCCAGCACCTTCCCTGTTTTTCATTTTACTGGAGTTGGAATAGTAAATTATATATGGTCAGTGTCCAGCACCTTCCCTGTTTTTCACCTGACTGGAGTTGGAATAGTAAATTATATTGGGTCACTGTCCAGCACCTTCACTGAGTTTCACCTAATTGGAGTTAGAATAGTAAATTGTATATGGTCAGTATCCACCAACTTCCCTGTTTTTCACCTGACTTGATTTGGAATAGTACATTGTATATGGTTAGTGTCCAGCACCTTCCCTGTTTTACACTTGACTGGAGTTGGAATAGTAAATTGTATAGGATCACTGTCCAGCACGTTCCCTGTTTTTCACATGACTGGAGTTGGAATAGTAAATAATATATGGTCAGTGTCCAGCACCTTCTCTGTTTTTCACCTGACTGGAGTTGGAATAGTAAATTATATATGGTCAGTGTCCAGCAACTTCCCTGTTTTTTACCTGACTGGAGTTGGAATAGTAAATTGTATATGGTTAGTGTGAAGCACCTTCCCTGTTTTTCACCTGACTGGAGTTGGAATAGTAAATTATATTGGATCACTGTCCAGCACCTTCCCTGTTTTTCATTTTACTGGAGTTGGAATAGTAAATTATATATGGTCAGTGTCCAGCACCTTCCCCGTTTTTCACCTGACTGGAGTTGGAATAGTAAATTATATATGGTCAGTGTCCAGCACCTTCACTGTTTTTTACCTGACTGGAGTTGGAATAGTAAATTGTATATGGTTAGTGTCCAGCACCTTCCCTGTTTTTCACCTGACTGCAGCTGGAATAGTAAATTATATTGGATAACTGTCCAGCACCTTCCCTGTTTTTCATTTTACTGGAGTTGGAATAGTAAATTATATATGGTCAGTGTCTAGCACCTTCCCTGTTTTTCACCTGACTGGAGTTGGAATAGTGAATTATATATGGTCAGTGTCCAGCACCTTCACTGTTTTTCACCTGACTGGAGTTGGAATAGTAAATTGTATATGGTTAGTGTCCAGCACCTTCCCTGTTTTTCACCTGACTGCAGTTGGAATAGTAAATTATATTGGATAACTGTCCAGCACCTTTCCTGTTTTTCATTTTACTGGAGTTGGGATAGTAAATTATATATGGTCAGTGTCCAGCACCTTCCCTGTTTTTCACCTGACTGGAGTTGGAATAGTAAATTATATTGGGTCACTGTCCAGCACCTTCACTGAGTTTCACCTAATTGGAGTTAGAATAGTAAATTGTATATGGTCAGTATCCACCAACTTCCCTGTTTTTCACCTGACTTGATTTGGAATAGTACATTGTATAGGATCACTGTCCAGCACGTTCCCTGTTTTTCACCTGACTGGAGTTGGAATAGTAAATAATATATGGTCAGTGTCCAGCACCTTCTTTGTTTTTCACCTGACTGGAGTTGGAATAGCAAATTATATATGGTCAGTGTCCAGCACCTTCCCTGTTTTTCACCTGACTGGAGTTGGAATAGTAAATTGTATATGGTTAGTGTTCAGCACCTTCTCTGTTTTTCACCTGACTGGGGTTGAAATAGTAAATTATATATGGTCAGTGTCCAGCAACTTCCCTGTTTTTTACCTGACTGGAGTTGGAATAGTAAATTGTATATGGTTAGTGTCCAGCACCTTCCCTGTTTTTCACCTGACTGCAGTTGGAATAGTAAATTATATTGGATAACTGTCCAGTACCTTCCCTGTTTTTCATTTTATTGGAGTTGGAATAGTAAATTGTATATGGTTAGTGTCCAGCACCTTCCCTGTTTTTCACCTGACTGCAGTTGGAATAGTAAATTATATTGGATAACTGTCCAGCACCTTCCCTGTTTTTCATTTTACTGGAGTTGGAATAGTAAATTATATATGGTCAGTGTCCAGCACCTTCCCTGTTTTTCACCTGACTGGAGTTGGAATAGTGAATTATATAAGGTCAGTGTCCATCACCTTCACTGTTTTTCACCTGACTGGAGTTGGAATAGTAAATTGTATATGGTTAGTGTCCAGCACCTTCCCTGTTTTTCACCTGACTGCAGTTGGAATAGTAAATTATATTGGATAACTGTCCAGCACCTTCCCTGTTTTTCATTTTACTGGAGTTGGAATAGTAAATTATATATGGTCAGTGTCCAGCACCTTCCCTGTTTTTCACCTGACTGGAGTTGGAATAGTGAATTATATTGGGTCACTGTCCAGCACCTTCACTGTTTTTCACCTGACTGGAGTTGGAATAGTAAATTATATTGGATCACTGTCCAGCACCTTCCCTGTTTTTCACATGAGTGGAGTTGGAATATTAAATTATATGTGGTCAGTGTCCAGCACCTTCCCTGTTTTTAACTTTACTGGAGTTGGAATAGTAAATTGTATATGGTCAGTGTCCATCACCTTCCCTGTTTTTCACCTGATTGGAGTTTGATTAGTAAATTATATTGGGTCAGTGTACAGCAACTTACTTAACTGTTATTTGAATGGAGTGGGAATGTTAAGTTATATATGTTTTAAATATTTTTCACAAAAGTAATGTAAATAATATATGAGGTAGTATTATAATTGTAGATTTAATATGTATAATGGAAAATGTAGATGTAAATATAAAAATATTATTATTATAATCACAATTTAAAAATAACACTTTATTCTTATTTTTAAAATAAGTAGACATGCAGTTTTTGAAATTTTGTATTGACAGATTGTATTTATAATATGTACAGTACAGTATACAAATGATGTAAGCTTTTTAATAAACAGTTAGATACATTAAATGTATTACATTACATTTATTTATATTCATAAATGTTTTACATTTCAAAAAAATAATTTTTAACAGTATTTTCCAAAAATATATACAGTCTTGTTTATGAATTTTTATAAGCTTTGTCAACAATTTTTAACATTTTATTCTTTTTTTGTAAACTTTTTTATTAAATGTCCATTAAATATTTAATTAATAATGTTAGTATTTAATATATTAATTGTATTAATTAAATATTTAGAATATTTACATGAACAGAAAATAAACAGCTAAGTATATATTTGCTACATTTACATGCTAAATATATTTTTAATATTATTTATACATGTTAAATACAATGTTCTTAATAATAATTAATATTTGTAATTAATTATTATTAAGTATATACTCAGCTTTTAAATACAAAAAATCTTAATACAAGATAAAATAGTAAATAATTTATACAGTTGCATACGTTTGGTATGTATTTTTAAATTATTTACATACATACATACTATTATTAATAATATTAATTAATATATTAGATTAATTATTATTATTAATTTACAAATGTAAATTAATTATTAAATATTTTAACAAATAAACAAATTTTGGAAATAATCACTGAAGTGTAAATTCGGATTAGTATTTATTTACAATATATAAATCAATATGAATAATAATAATAATACATAATATTTATTATTTATTATTATTATTATTTTACAAATTTAACATATTTGTATAGTAACTTTTATAATTAAACATAAATGTCAATATATAAAGTCAAGTTTTATTTGTTATATGTATTTATTACAATGTTAATATATTAAATTAAGTATTAATAATAATTAATAATATGTTATTATTATTTATTATTAATTTACTAAGGCGATTTAATGTAAGATTATTTTTATAAGTGTTAGAAATAAATGTATAACATTTTAAGTCTAGTAGTATATTTTATTTTTACTTAGAACATTGTATTTAATATGTTTAAGTTTCTATTATTGTTTAAATGGGACTACTTTTTTAACCGCGTTAGGTTATTTTGCTTCATTCAGGACTGGAGAAGCTCACGGTTGGATGCTGCGTCACGTTGGGAAAGGTAAGGTGAATTTTTATATCATATGTTATAGAGTAGTAGTGTTTGAGTGTATTTTGGAGCTGTGTAGTGTTACTGTGTGTGTTTAGTTGTGGCTTTGGTATGTTTTAGGTGTTACTTGGTTTTTACGGAGGTGTCGTGAGTTTTTAATGCCTAGTGTATTTTCAGAGTTTGATGTTAAAATATGTGTATTTTAATGTTGTATAGTAATACTTAGGTATATTTGGAAATGTTTGGGGGCTTTCTGTGGGTGGTTTTGTTATCGATATTTTTTACAGGTTTCCGGATTTCGCCGTTTTGTTCCGGAGAAGGATGCGTTTTTTTTTTGGAGAAGAGATTGTATTACTTTATTAAAGTATTGTTTTTATACTCTCTCTCCTTTTCTCGTGGGTTCATGGAGCGATTTTTACTCTTTTTTAACCATTTTTCGGTTTTTTAAGGGTATTGATTTGGATTGGGAGAAGACCATGCATTTTTTTTTTTTTTAAAGAAAAGTGTGTGTATGTTATTTTTATGAATAAACTTACCACACTTTGTTTTTTCGGGTTTTACTGGAGCAAATTTAAAAATTTTAAACTAATTTTCTGGATTACATTGATTTGGAGAAGATTATGCGTTTTATTTTTAATAAAAGGGTGTGTATGTAACTTAATTGAATAAAGTTACCATACTTTCTTTTTTCGGGATTTCCTGGAGCGTTTTTTCTATTTTTACTTGTTGTTACGTTTTTTAATTTTACGTTATTTGGGTGGGAAATGTGATTGTTATTATTATTGTTATATTTGATATTATATTAAATATTGCTTAATTGTCTACAATTCTTTTTGTGGTACATAAATATGTTTGACAATTATGGAATATTTATTATGATATAAAAATGTTATGCTCATTATCACAGTTTTATTACATAAATGAGAGTATTGTTATTTGTGTGTAGATAATTCATAGTAGGCTTTTAGCTATTAAGGATAGATAGTCTAGGCCTCTTGTAGAAGGATAGAGGGTGACTTGGCTTTGGAGTAGTCTAAACATTTGTTTTGTTTGTTTAGTTAGTTTTGGTCCTATTTGGGTTACTGATTGTTGTACACGTAGCTCTTGGTAGCTCTGTTCTTTTTGTAAAGCTTCTATTAGTTTTTGGACAGTGGGCTTTCCTCTGCTAGTGGTAGCTTGAAATGCATTGTGCCATCCTTCGACCCTGTTGTTAGTTTTAGCTTCTTGATTCAGTGTACTTAAATATACATTCCACCAAGCTATGTGAAATTTAGGTTGGCGTCTGTGTCCCGATCTAGGTAGCCTTCCCACCCATGTATCTTCGAAGTAGTCCAGGAGTGGTGCTAGTTTTTCCTCATATTTTTTGTAATATGGGCTATCGATTAGGATGTTATAATGTTCTGCTACGTCTGTAACAGGGACATATGATGGGGCAATTAATTTTTTGATTTGGTATGCAAAGGTGCTGTCTGTAGCATATTGTATGCTTAATGTAGATTTTTGGAGATGTCTCCAAATGCTTTGATTAAAATGATAATAGCAAGCTTGTATTGCTGTGTGAGGAAAAGTTTTTAATATACTATTGATCATAGCTAGTTCGAAATCAATAATTATTTTCTGTGGAAAATAATTATTTGTTTCCAGTTTTATTGTGTTTAGGACTTCTGTGTAAGTATTTTGTTGTTTGTTGGGCAACAAGCAGTAAATAAATGGGATGTTCAAATGATGTTACAATCCATGTATGCTGTAGAGTTGGTAAAATGGTTTAGGACATGTTTTAAAAGTCCCATCCATCATCCAATGTTGGCACTCTTGTAATTTTCTTAGATTGTTAGCAGTACAAAACATTATAATTCGGTTGGTAGGGCATTTGTTGTCAAATAGTAAGAATGGTTCCTTATTATGTGTTATACTCAGTTCTGGGGGAATAACAACTTCTTCTAACGTTTTGGGGTTAGGTTGAGTTGTTGTTGTGACTCTTTTTTGTCTTGCAATTGTGCGTTTTAGGGAGTCAATTGAGCGGAGTTGGCCAGAAGCATGTTGAGGAACTTTTAAGAGTTCCTCTTTTAATATTTGGGTTGTTGGTTTGTCAGTCCCTGTACTTGCTTCTTTTATACTTTCAAGGGCATCCCTGACCTCAATTTCAGTTATATTAGGGGGGTGATTGTGTTCCTTGGTAGATAGTACATTAGCTTCTTCTGTTGTAGCCCTACCATAACATTTATTAGAGTAGTATTTACTACATTTCCAAATACTGTTGCGTCCTGACTGTTTTTCTTGGGTATAAACATACCCCATATAACATAGTAAAAGCTTGTTTTTTTGTGACATAACAAACTCTGCACCTTCAGTCATATTTCTATTTGTAGTGCTAGGAAAGGTTAGAAAGAAATATATATTAAGTTTAAATACTGCTATACATGTTTTTAATGCATTCATATTTCTATGATTATACTCACATTTTTTCTTTGTTGTAATTCGAAATGTTGAGAAGGTGTTTCCAAGCTTTCTCTTGAATTTCCTGGTTATATTTCTGTTGGTAGAAAATGAAAATAATTAGATAATCTATCATTTACTTACATTTTGAGCGGTATCTAGGGGGAAGCTGTCTTGTAGTTAGAATTTTAGGGTTTTTAAATAATGCACAAAATATACTTACATTTCTAATTTGTGTAGTCTTCAGCTTTAATGGAGTAATTTTTTGGATGTCTTCGAAATTTCTGTTAAGAAGGTAGAATAAAGATAAAATGTGTATTAGAAATTTGGGTTTAATAAATGCAGTTGGTGTGTTAGAGAACAGTTAAAAATACTTACAATAAGGATTTTGTAGAAAGTAATCAGTTCAACTTTTATTGCTGTGTTTTGGAGATGTCTGTAGAAGAAATGTAAAAGGTAAAAAAAAATGTTATTTAAACTGTTTAGAGAAATTGTAACAGTTTTAGCCTAGTACTTTTGTTTTATTTAAAAATTAGTTTAACTTACTTTAAGTATTTCTGTAGGAGTCTTGTCTAGAAAAGTAGTCTGCTCAGGAAATAGTTGGTCAGAGTGTCACCTTCTTCTTTCTTTAGAGTTAGAAGCAGGAAATCGCAGTAGCAAATTAATCCTTTTATAGTGTGTATTTGATTAGTTACTTCATTTGATTGGATTATTTAAGAATGGGGCCTCTTCATTGGTTGGTTTGAATTTTTTTTAATTTAATTGCTATGTTTGGTGTTGTGGTAATGCAATGTACTTAATACTTTTGCAGTAAACCAGGTTTGTTTTTCTTCTATTTAAAATGTATGTAATAATATTTTGCACATTTATGTTAAAAGTATCCTATTTGTTTATACATTCACTGCAATGTTTGGATGATATATGTTAAAAAGTTTTATTTTTATTGTATGTGTTTTAAAAAATGTTTATTCTTTGTATTATATATATTGTGGAGTGTATTATATATTTAAAATATATAGTTGTATTGTATTTAAAACGTTTTAGGTATTTTTTATTGAGTCGATATTCCTTTTTTTTCTCGATATTAGTGTCATCGATATATTTTGTTTCGATATTTTTGTTGTGTACTGTTTCATTTTTTAATAGACGATATTTGTTCATTCGATATTTTGTCTTTCGATATTTGTGATGTCAATAATTATTATATTCGATAATTAGTAGTCGATATTTTTGTAGTTTCTTAAATAAGTATTGGATGTCGATATAATGGTAGTCGATATTATGTCGACGATATTTTTGCAATTCGATATTGTGCTCGATGATATTTTGTCAGTGATCCACTAAATCAAAGGGCGAACGCAGTGCTACAAAAACAACAGTTGTGCCCCACTCACAGTAAAAATCTTCCAGTACAGCGTCTGTAGACGCAACACTTATTCAATTGTACTTGCCGATGCTTTAAAGCCCACCTGGAAGGATGCCAAAATTCGACAGGCAGATAGCCAATGCTAAAGTCTGCCCAAGATCACCCTACTAAAAAGTATTTGTGTACCATCTATGAAACTTCTAGGTCCATAATTTGCGGGTTAGTTGCATGAACACTTTTTAAGAATGGGGGTGATTTCTGCCCTCGCCCAAGTAGATGGACTGGGTGCCCCTTTCAAAATCGCTGTTAACAATACTGAAAAGTAAGCACTCCAAATGCTTATCTCACTCAGAAATAAATGACTGTGAAATGTATCTAACGCAGGGGCTTTGTTAGGGACAGTTTTCCTAATTGCCATACTCAATTCATGCACAAAGTCTTCCTAGACATCAAATGCTTGTGTGCATGTGATGAACCCTGGAGAAGCAGCCTTGGGGTTGTAATTCCCAAAGGCCCATTTGACAGGAAATTAAGCCCCGCTGTTCTCTTATCCCTTCTGCATATATAACCTGGAGAAGTGTAATACCCAGCCACTAGCTGCTATGTTATTTTCTATGGAACAAAACCCATACCTACTACTAGAGGACACCAAGTTCCAAAAAGAGCAATGGTCATTCGATCCTGCAGCAACTAGGAGGGTCTCCCATATTGCCTGCTCCCAGTCTTTTTTAGCCACAAATAGCACTTTCATGTAAGACCGTCTGGCGTCCTGGATCAGGGGTCAATTTTTCTTTTTGACTGCATGGACCAATTCAGACTTAGCATCTCTGCATTATTTGTTAAACAAAGATTGTGGGTGCTTTCTCTCCACTATTCACCCAGTTACAATTTAGAGATGGTTCCTCAGTTTTTGAAGCATCCAGATATGAAGCTCAGATATCACCCCCAGTAGTCTCAGGAGCATCCCCTGCAAGATCCAATAGTGTCAGGCCCTTCATGCTATCAGTGACCAATCTGTAGATCTCACTAATAAACTCCTGTGAGGTTTTTAGTCCACTTCATTTGACCATGCATCTATTACTGGTGACAATGTTGTGCACTAATGGGTAACCCCAGCTGAAGAATCAGAGCATTTTTGTCACTATTAGGCACGGTCATATCGATCAAGTATGGCCATCCACATTAAATAGTTGATTAAACTAGTATGGTTAATCCTATTGAATGTGTGATTGCCTGATTTGTCAGACATTGGTCTACCATTGCAGGCGCGAAGCCACTGAATTAAAGTGAGGGTACTTATTTGGACTGCTGTGGGAGACAATTTCTTAATGGAGAGGATTTCTAGTGCCGGTATTGACCAGACTGCTAGCATACTCGATAGCCGTAAAGGCCTGGCTGTCAGCACTCAGGGGTGCAAATTGGCAGTTGCAAGAACCCCCTACAATTTTCCTTGCAGTGGCTGGGATTGTAGCTAAATGCCCATTCATGAGATCTAGAACAATGGATTCCATTGTATTCCTAATGGGTCTGCAGTATACACTGTATATGTAATATGTAACATCCGAAGAGACAGTCCAGTTAAGAAAAAAATGTTGGGGGAACCCACATGAATCTCTTTCAACAAACCAGAAATGGTGGTTCTAGCCGAAATCGTCAAATTCCCATAGGGCATGCCCAACCCTGAGGATATAGCTGCCTTATAAAAATTCACATATTCTGCACAGTGGAGTGGCTGCAAAGAACAGGTCTCTTGAAAAAGGCAATAGTAATGTTGGTATATGAATTCCACCATTCTGTAATAACTAGCTTAGATGCCAAACCGCTACATTCGAGGAAATAAACTCTGTTTGCGGAGTCTACCCATAGAGGACAGTCCTGACCAATTCGACAACTGGTGAAGTTATAGGGGCAGGATAGGGGAACCCAGCCAATTCTGATATTTCAGACAACGTTAGATGGTCGGTATGGGTACTATGTTTTGTTTGGCCCAACGCTAGGCTATCTAAAACAGTAGCTGACTTACCAAGTCCTGCAGTAGTAGTGATGAGCACTACATTCCATAGAATAAACTTGGTTTGAGGGGTCTTTTCCAAGTGAATGGTCCTATCCTCTTCACCCATAAATGGAATAAAAAGGACAGTAAGTGGGACCCAACTAATTCTGGTAATCGAAGAAACACCATTTATTTGGCATGGGTGCTTTGCTTGATAGGCCCGTCGCTGGGCTTTGTGGAACAGTGCCAATCACCAGGCTGCATGAAACAATGCCCAAATTACCAACCCCCACAGTGTTAGTGATGTATGTTGACCACCATGTGCAATCGGCAAGACAATCTACATTGACTAAAGTTTCATAATGGTTGTGGGATGGTATTGAGAAAGTGTCACCAAATCTAGTTTGTGTTGGGCGGGCAAACACTGGTGATGCACCTGACCTCAGGAGCTGGTGATAGGAGGGGGAGTATTGACAGTCAGGTGGCCTGTACAAATAGCCTAATGGCACGATATTACTCGTTCCTAGTAAACCTTTACCAAAACTTCCAAATAACACTTTTTGGGGCAGAGGGGGAAATTTAAAATTGATAAGAGTCTCTGCCTCGATCCACCATGCCTGGCCCAATCCAGGCTATCCTTCTAATGAAAAGTATGTTGCTAGGCTGGGACACAGGGAAGTCTCTGTGCTGCGCAAGTCAGTCCAGAGTTTTGCTAAATAGCTCTCCATATGACTCACTCTGTCCTGTACGTAGCTGTGGGACTCTGGTTTAGGCTACTACATATGGGGAGGCTGCTGGAGGAAGATTCACTATTGGTTGCTTTGGGCTTCCCGGTAGTCTACTGGGTCCAGGATTACCAATAAGAGAATTCCCCGGGTGTGTGTCCTTGCTTGTTACATGACGGTTTTCCCAGGTGCAAAAGTGGGGGTAATAATGACTGCTCTGTATTAGGCCATCTGTGAGTCTGGGGATCTGGTGTTAATCTTGTCTCTGGGGACAGTGTACTTCTCAGATGCCCTTGTCTATCAGCACAGGAGCCCTCTGCAGTTGTCACAGCTTGGGCGACATTAGAGTTCCTGGGTTCTGGGAGATTTGTTAGTATAGGATGGGCCTGGGCCTGTCGTAACAGGGTCAGCTTGTTCTCCATGCTTCCATCCGAGCACAAAGAGGGAGAAATTTGACCCAAAGGAGCTCACTGACTTTGCACATTTAGTCCTCAACAACTTGCTCTATCCATACGGGTTTTGGTAGGAAAATATCCTCTTGAGGGAGGGGGGGGATGCACAGGATGCTCCCATGCCATGCCATGGCGCATAGGACTTTAAGATATTGTACTGGTAGCCTAGCTTAGGTGTCCAAAGTGATACAAAAGGGGGTGGTGATGGACGGAGCATCTGAACCAATCAAACACTCACACCCAGTCAACAGATCTGGTTTTAATCCATCACCGTTCTTTAGCCCACTCTGCCACCCCGGGTCAGACATGGCCATATGCAAATCAGTCTGACCCTGTGCCTCATGGGAACAGTCCAGCCCGAACTGCCAAGCCATGCCTTTCCTGGACCGGACACAAGCTTCCGAGGACCGGTTTCTGTCATTTCAGCTGTCTTCAGCCCTGCTTGCTTGAATCCAGTGGCAAAGTGAGCAAGGGACTCACGTCTGAGCATACCCTGCCAACTTATGGTGAACAAAGTGATACAAAAGGGGGTAGTGATGGACTGAGCATCTGAACCAATCAAACACTGATAGCCAGAAACCAGTCCTAGGATGCTTGATTCCGGTCCAAGAAGGATATGGCTTGGCAGTTCGGGCTGGACTGTTCCCATGAGGCACAGGGTCAAGGCTGATTTGCATATGGCCATGTCTGAACTGGGGTGGTGTGGAGTGCAAAAAAACGATGTATTTAGGCCCAGATCTCTGTACTGGGGTGAGGGTATGACATTGTTCTGCATTCTGTCCATATACTGTGGTTTTTGCATTTGTCACCCCGAGTGGGATGGGTATGCTCAGACGTGAGTCCCATGCTCTCCACACCACTGGAGTCAAGCTATCCTGGCTGAAGACGGCTGATAGCCAGAAACCGGTCCTAGGATGCTTGATTCCGGTCCAGGAAAGACATGGCTTGGCAGTTCGGGCTGGACAGTTCCCATGAGGCACAGGGTCAAGGCTGATTTGCATATGGCCATGTCTGAACTGGGGTGGTGTGGAGTGCAAAAAAACGATGGATTTAGGCCCAGATCTCTGTACTGGGGTGAATGTATGACATTGTTCTGCATTCTGTCCATATACTGTGGTTTTTGCATTTGTCACCCCGAGTGGGATGGGTATGCTCAGACGTGAGTCCCATGCTCTCCACACCACTGGAGTCAAGCTATCCTGGCTGAAGACGGCTGATAGCCAGAAACCGGTCCTAGGATGCTTGATTCCGGTCCAGGAAAGACATGGCTTGGCAGTTCGGGCTGGACAGTTCCCATGAGGCACAGGGTCAAGGCTGATTTGCATATGGCCATGTCTGAACTGGGGTGGTGTGGAGTGCAAAAAAACGATGGATTTAGGCCCAGATCTCTGTACTGGGGTGAATGTATGACATTGTTTTGCATTCTGTCCATCAACTGTGGTTTTTGCATTAGCTTAGGTGTCCAGCAGGCTATCGTTCTCTCCTTGGCATTCCCTAGGGGATTAACATCTCCATTATTAGCAGACCCACTAACAGAAACAAAATCAGTAGCTGGTCTACTTAAGCCAAGACTTTGTAGGCTGGACATGGGCTCTGGTGAGTTCTATGGTGATTTTGCTAGTGCTGTGCCCGAGCCTGGAGATACCCCTGATTGAAAAGTCAATCGCCATTCACTGAGCTCAAGCTCTGTGCTAATAACCCACAAAGCCCTGCAGAGCATTCTATCTATGAAAGTGCTCGTAGATAGAGGTATGGCAGCAGGGAGTCTTTCTATGGCTTTCTTCTTACCCATCTTTGCAAGAGACAGTAGCAAGGAGCCCCTAGTCTATCACGTGGTGGGCAGAGGAGAAGAAGCACCAGAGGGGTGTCAAAGCAATGCCAGTAGGACCCAGTAGAAAAAAATGCCAATTCTATACTTCAATGAGGTCTTCCGTCCACCCTAAAGTAAAACAATATATATACTGGCAGGAAACCTAGAGAAGACAAGCTGAGACTGAAGTATAAATGGAAATTAAGTCGGACTGCTAATAACACTAGTCATGTGATCAGCACACCCTCCCTACAGAACCCCACTGAGTCGTACCACAGCCCTACACCCCACGTAAAACACGAGTTGCATTGTAAGATATCCTCCTACTCAGTAGGCCTGTACTTCTTAAAACTTCCCAACACAGTTAACACTGCTCACAACACCCCAGGTAGAAATATATATACTTTAGTTGAAAAGATGCAGCCAACCTATGCAAAGAACTAGGCACAGTAAATGTTCCCACAAAAGTAGAAGCATGAATTGGTGTAGAGAAGTGTGGTAGGTATCTCGAGCTAAAAGTTCAAATGGCACAGTTGCCCACTACCTTAATATGCCTGTATAAGCTATAACAAGGACTCCTAATAAGAGATTTCAATGAATCCCAGCTCGACTGTGGCCACTGAGCTACTGAAACTGTGGGGACTAGTAAGCAATGGCAACCAGTTGGCCAGACAATGATGAATATGGCGTTGTCCAATGAAGTTCTACATGCAGAACTGGGGGCAAGGTTTAGAAAAGTATATTTACTCTAGCTGCAGATTCATTACCTTTGAATTCTCTCCAGGTGCCCGACTGGATCTAGAATATTTTTACAGCAGTAACTCTGCGCGTCGGTAGATGGCTTCGAGCAACTCCGCTGTGATGTCGTCCACTGGGTATAACATAGAGAAAATCCATATAAGCCCTCCCCTAATGTCAGTTTCTTCCGTTACTATCTTCATTGCCAAGAACGCACAGCCACTTATAGAAACAGCTTATCGAAAAAGTGTGCCCCAAAAGAGTCATCATTTTGTCAAAATAGTTACTCAGTCCTAATGAAAGGCATAGAATGCCCAGAAAGAGATTTTGCAGCTCAAAGGAAAAAAAACAGTTCACACAATGGGCAGGATGGGTGGGTTGGCAAGGAATCTGCAGCTAGATTCTGTAGTGTAGTTCCTATATTCCCAACAGGCTCTGCGCATTGGAATAATATATCCTATAGATGTGACGTAGGACTTATGTCTACTAGGTCGCTATCGAATATATTAGACTTAATTGTGAGTGCCAGCTAGCTCAGAGGTCACTAGAAACTTTCTCCAGTTCACAAGAAGGGATTTAGTTTCTGACAACCACATAAACATGACAACTTTGTTTCCCCAAGATAAAACTGATCTTCAGAGTCGTGGAAACAATATACAGATATTTTACTCAGTCAATCATGCATGCTTCTTTTCACCAGAGGTGCAGAGAAATAGATAGACAGGCATTTTCAAGAAAAGGATTTATTGAACAGTCTTCTTTCTCAAGCGTAAGAAATGAACTGCTATAATCGATAAACTGGTTGCAAAATATAATGCATACAGTAAAAAGAGTAGAATAAAATAATACTGTAAGAGCATTGTATGGTTCTTAGACCATAGATAAATACATACATAAACAACAAAGGCTAAAAAGTACTCAACTGGTGCTTCTAAAATACACCTACCCCGGTGTACCTAGCCTAAGCTTAGTACGAGGGAAGAAGTAAGTGAGGTGTAGCCTAAATTTAGTATTCTTTGCCAAGAATCTATCCAAGATTTCTCTTCGGGTCTAATCAGCTCCATAACCTTGGTTTAGAATTAAGAAGGTCAATCTCAGGACTCGATTTCCCAACAACCCGCAAGGGTAGCTTGGAAACACTGGAGCTGGATTTCTTGGCATGAGAAAAGACAGCGTCTCTCTCAGTGCGTCTGCTGGAGGGTCGGCTTCCTTCGGCACTTGAAGTAGCATGGCGCGTTGGGCAAGTAGATAGTCGAACTGCTCCAAACCACCGTGTGTTTGCTATAGCAAGTGTGGGCATATTTGTACCTTGAAGGTACAGAGTTTGACGTAAAGGTGGACATAATAACGTCATCAAAGAGTCTCAGTTCTTTGAAGGAGCAAAAACCTTTCTGTTGTTTGGTGTTTCTTATACATTTTTATATATTCTCCTTGTAATATAAAAGATAATAATCAGGAGCTCAGCTCCAGTTTGTTTTTGTTGCAGCCAGTTGTACTTTAAGGTAAAATAAGCACTACTGAAGAATATAAAACAGAATAAATAAATAACAATTTCATTAGAGTCCACAATAGTTAACCTATCAATATAGTAGGCACAAAAGGATGAGCAGGATGCCTCCTCCACAAAGGAAATACTTCAGAGGAGTAGGCTGGCTTACTAAAGTAAGCTTTTGGTGGCTCTGGAGATAGAAGTTCTGAATGTAGCCAACTGAGAATGACAGATGAAGTCACCTCTCCGTATATAATTGCTCACTTATTCAATATATCTTTCTGATGTACACATATTTTTCTGTGTCTGTAACCAGTCTTTAAGAAGTGCAGATGGTTCCAAATGATTTTGGCGATCAAACCAAGGGCAGAGGCACTGAGGCAGAAAATCCATCTTTGTTCCCTACCTAATGAGATATTTTTGGGATCAGGGTGTGTTGGTGCAATCTAAGGTTTGTCAAATATAAGTGAATGCAGGTCTTCTTTGGTATGTACTTTTTATAAAACAAAGGGAGAAAAAAAGACACGTTAATTGTGTCATACTGTTTTACCCTTAACTTACTTCTGTGTTCATTCATTCTTATTTTTACTTTCCTGGCGGTCATCTCTATAGAATGTAGCCTGCACTGGCAAGTAATCAAAAAGATAACCTGGTCAGTAGTATGCTTCTTTAAAACCCATAAAGTGGAAAGACCAAGTTCAACTTCCTTAGCGACATACGCTGTAATTACCACACAGGTAAGGTGAAAGACCCCATAACGTGGCGTTCCATGACGTGATCTGTGTCCTTGGTCTAGTATGTACTAGAAGGTTTTCTCAGACTGGCACTTCTATGCCAGAACACAGGTTTTTCAAATTTGAGATGGTTTTAGATCAGCATTCGCCAATTTTTATTATTGATTTTTTGTATGGATTTGGATGCCATGATGTATGTTGTGACATCAACCGGTCTTCCCTCTCAATGCGGTATGATTCAAGAAGGGCCTTTCTGTTATTGCAGGTTTGTCTTCTGGTTGTGTTGATTATGGTTTGGGGGTACTGGCATTGCCACAGTCTGGTAGACAGCATATCCGCATGT
Organism: Lissotriton helveticus; assembly: GCF_964261635.1. Taxonomy (NCBI): domain Eukaryota; kingdom Metazoa; phylum Chordata; class Amphibia; order Caudata; family Salamandridae; genus Lissotriton; species Lissotriton helveticus. Next base: position 638,401,648 of record NC_136071.1, on the reverse strand, counting down.
CCTGTGCTGAAGTACAGTTCCAGCAGAGTCGCAGGACCTGCCCAAAGGGAAGCCTCTCCCTAAGGGCATGAGGGTGGAAACCATCAAATAACAGAAGATTGTTCTCTGTGTTTTTATGCTGGACATCAGTTTCAAGCAGACCACTTATTGGAAAAATATTTATGTACAAAAAGGCTAATTCTGTATTGGATATGGAATGTGCAAATTGCAGGTACAGGTTCTGACTGTTAATCCATTTGAGGACCTCAACAGCCATTTAGCATTTTTTTTGCCAGAGCATACAAATATCGTTCATATATCTATGCCAGATCTTTATGTTATATTTGAATTAATTTCTTCCTGAAAGATTAAGTTTTGGACATACAGATATGTCAAACATGGTGAAAAAGTAATCCCCAAAGGTCTATTGATAGAATTCTCAATCAAATTCAAAGAAATGTTCTGTTGATGTAATTCGGTAGAGCCTGATGATGAACCATGCCACAAGTTGTTGGTGAGGGATATTTAAAAAATCTTTTTTTTTCATTTCCTGGGAGTATCTAAAACATACCTATTAGTAATCACAGCTTACTATACTGGTGCTGTAGCAAGCTTTATCTCCTTTCTAATTCCCCTGTTATGCTTCCGAAAATAAATATTTAATCTGAAGTATAAGGAAATACATATAATACGATGTACCACAAGAACACACAAATGACAGGTGTTTTACAAACTAACTGTACAATAAAATGCAATATATATATACACTTTACTATGAAACAGGTTTCAAAATGTCCCTCTGTTTTGCTAGGAAGGAGACTTGTGATAGTTAGTCGAGAATGTTCTTGTCACTTCAACAAGGAATAAGCCTAAAAATGCCTGCAACTAAAGTGCACAATCCAAGTTATAATTTTTTTAATCCTTGGTTTCCCATGTCATCATGCTTGTGACATTTTATGAATGTGGGGAAGACATTCTTAAGCCAAAAATATAAAAGATTATTCAGATGTATTTTTCTCCGCCAAGAAAATTCTGAAGCAAGAAGAAAATCTGTGTAATCTGCTGCCATTACAATCATTACAATCTTTCATAACGTACTCCTTGAACCTTGAATAAGACTTTCTTCAAAAGCCACATACGGGTGAGAGAGTAGTTGGATACTGTATGTTGAAAATTTCATAAACAAAGAAGAAGGTTTGATAATCTATTTCAAATGAAAACACAATACCACATTGTTCATTACTGTACAAATGAACGCTGTTATTAGGCAATCTTATCATTTTTTCGGTCTGATGATTGAACCGCCGCAAATAAATAAATAAAACATTTTTTTTAATTGTAAGACCCTCTTTTTTGGAGGTGGAAGAGGGAGGACTGTTTCTGCCTTTGTCAAAGGCCAAAGTTTAAAACTTTCATTACAAGCACATCCCCAAATCCAACTACTATATAGCACAATGTGAATCGAGTATTTGTTCATGCTGCAAAAGTGAGAATGTATGCACAACTGACTGGACATCTACACTGCCTGCTCCAGAACAGTCTTGATTCTTCAATAGTTAGAGAAAGACACCGCCACACCACACGCATTTCAACTAAGATCCACGCTTTGGGGAGAGAGTGTAAGAAATCCAGAATTAAAATTATGCGCAAGGGCAGGAATAAGTTTGTCATTTTTTCAGCATTACACCATCCGACCAATCCACTGGTGCCCCAAGGTATCTCTCTATACAGGCACACATTGTATCTCCATAACAAGGCACCCCTTAGCTGCTTAGGATTGATAATTGCTGTTCTTAGTTAGCATGGTTTCCCTATGAGGGAGTTCTGGTACCCCATCAAAAAAGCAGATCCTTATCTTACAAAACTGAGGTATCACTGAAAATGGTGATATACTATAGGCCCTACTAATGCTTGAAGGCCCACCAAATCGAAGGTAGATTTCGGTCAGTATAAAAAAAAATGTTAATACATTATCATAAGAATATTGTCAACACAGAGTTTAACAATGTTGACAGTGTGTCATTGTCAGAAACATGTCATTGTCGAAGGGTGTCTGTCACAGTGGAGGAAGAAATGGTTGCTTGCGTTTAGTGCTGCGTCTGCATCATAGGAATATTCACTGAAGTGATAAATGTTAGAATAATTCACTGCTGGATCTGTGGACTCCAGGCACACAGCAGGAAGATCCTACAGCGAAGAATACTCAACTTCAATGTACCCTCAATGACAAAGGCATATTTTGTTCACAAAAATTTACCAATATCTCCACTGGACTGCAGAGGAATGTCAAAGGGGGAGGTAGAAAGGACCCTGGTAAAGGGAGGTCACCCGACCCTTTTCTGCGTTAACTCCCTTAGAGACCATAGAAGCTACACAGATTAAACTGTGTGACCATGAAATGGTTTACCATCATCTTCCGTCAAAAAACAGAGGTTAAAGGCGTTGACTGAATAAACAAACATTTTACGGTTTTTAGCAGACATTGCACAGACATAGGTGTGTGGATAATGGAGTATTAGGAATATCACATAAAAGGATAGGCTTGCCGCCTGCCTTTGATTGTATGTCTTTCTCCCTCTTTACCCACAGAGAGGGCCTCTTTTCCTGAGCATTACATGTTATGAATATTTACCCAGGAAGTAGTTGAACGCATTGTTCATGTTTTGAGTAGCAAGGTTTCTCATAGACACTTTTTTTACAGGTGTCACCAGCATCCAGTGATATGTGGAGGATTGCTATGCCTGTAATTCAGGTTATCTGGTTGTACTTATTCCAACCCTGTTTCAAAATTAAAAATGTGTTTTTGATACACGAGTTCTATTTTTTCACAAAGGCAGTAGCAATAGTATATGCAGTGGTCCTGAGGAAGGCCTTGGACTATTTAACGTCCGGTTGGCTGAAACATGAAGACCCGATTTTTCTGCAGTTGTTTTGTTACAAGAGCTCTTGTACTGTTTTTAGTTTGGATAGCAAGAGATACCCATTAAAATATTTTCAATCTTGGTATTCAATTTTAAACTGCACATCTCACCATTTTCTTTTCTTGCACTGAGCCCTTCACTTTGAAACTCTAGTTCACCATTCTGGGTAGATACTGTAGAGCTCCATTTATCAGAGTGTATTTGAAAACATCTGCGAGCTCCCGTTTGATAGACAGAAGGTTGTAGCCGTTGGTTACCTTAGTGTGTAACCAGGAGAAGAGCCCAGATGATGAAGCATGTCACCTAGGTGAGTGATGGGAATGCGTCCTCCTTTTAGGATTTTCCCTATGTCTCTTTGTTCCGTAGACTCTTGCTAGTGTTAATTAGGAGGTAAAAGGGACCCTGGTAAAGGGAGGTCACCCAACCCTTTTATGCGTTAACTCCCTCAGAGACCATAGAAGCAACACGGATTAAACTGTATGACCATGAAATGGTTTACCATCCTCTTCCGTCAGAAAACAGAGGTTAAAGGCGCTGACTGAATAAACAAAGATTTTTTAATAGAAATATAAAAAGTGTTCAGAGCAAAGCTCTGGAATGTCCATCACAAAGCAATAAAAAACAGTCCAAAAACGATTACTTGCCACTGATCCATGTTAACATAGTGATGGGTCTTGGCCATCGTTAAATTTTTCTGGTCTATGAGGGGAAATACCTACAAAATAATTTAATTTCCTTTCAAAATTTCTCCTTAAAGGAGAGAAAAATATAAAAGTGTGAGCAACAATGCACGTTTCCATGTTTTTTCGAACTCATTTCACTTTTATAATCGGTTTGATACTATATTGTGTTACTTAAAAACATAAAATATAACCTCTGTACCGGGAATCTCTGCTTTTATTTGGAATAAGTCTTATTAATAACGTTTTTTTCTGGGATTCTTCGCACATGCAGTGACCTTTTACATTTCTAAAAAATTCCCATGAAGAGTCCTTAATGGAAAAGTGTACTTATTTAAATGTTATCCCAGATTCGCTAAGCAATCTTATACACAACATCTGTATTGCATTTTCTAGTATGCATTGTTAGAAAGTATCTTTCTTATGATTCAGTCCGATTCACAGCTCTTTCAGTAGATTTTTTTCCCCAAAAAATGTCTTTAACATTTTGCAAATGTCCCGGTACATACAAACATATAAAACGCCCTGGGTCAGAGCCAAGCCGGCCTCGCCCCGGTGCTCCCCCGGGCCGCGACCGCCCTGGGTGGTGTGACTGCCCTGAGCACGCCGGGAATGTTTGTTTGGGACCACCACGGACTTGTACCTTGACCGACCCCTCCCATTTGCTGTCCCCAGTGTTGGGACACTCTCTCATTCCCAGATGGCATCTGTCCATATACATCATAAACCATCTGCTTAAACCCTTTAGATTACTGCCCTACCTGCGCAGACCCCACGGGAGCAGCCTTGGGGCCCCTACGACCGCCATTGAGGGTAAGTCCCTCACCTTTCCGTTTATTCTAGTAGTCTTGTTCTAATGTACCCTGAGGCACTGCCATCTCCACGTGCAGTGACACGCCGGCTGGCGTTAGATCCTGTCACTTCTGTATTTTGTATGCTTGATTTAATTTTTATCATTATGTGTATTCCTATACCTTCAAACACCTACCTGGTTTTTGGAGACACTTCATGTCTGCTGGAAACCCTTCACCCAGCAACGGTTTTAAGTGACACCCACTATCCCCTTGATGCGTAGTTACCTGACTCTGTCTTCCGCACTCTAACATTCATTGCTTCACGGTAGGGAAGTAACATACACCCCCCTGATATGCCTACTGGGGGGCCTTGATCCACGAGCTGAAGTCTACTTCTCTTCCCACAGGGTATCCCGTTGACGCAGGAACCCCTCTCCGACTGGATTCGACAACCCAACAGGTTGTATACTGCTGATGCCTCAGCCTTATGCGGGGCCTCTTGTTAAATCACTAAGTTTATGAGCACCTTTTGTTTGGTCCTGAAGAATTGCCAATATAGGCATGAAACATGTCGACCTATTCACAGCTGAGGGTTGAACGGGACTGACTCCTCGTAGCTACTGCAGTCCCATTGCCCCTCACACGTTTTTACTTCAGGTGGTGTACTACATGATTAAAGCCAAAGCCGTAGATCATACCAACCTGTTTTAATTCACCTCACTCACGCTCACTACTTCACCTACTAGGGCCCTCACACCCTTACACCTATCGGCATAGGAACAAAAGATCTCCACAAGAGTGTAGCACTTAGTGCTACCCGTCAGGCATTGCAGCGCCGGCTTGACGCTGGAGCAGGGAGCCGATGATGTTACGATACGACTAACTGGTGACATGACAACAGCCGTAAAACCAGTCTGTTGTGTGAGGCATCCCTAGTTCCGACAAGGGATACCCTTCCCTGCTGTATTAAGGCACGTTAACGCCTCGCACACGAGGGAGAGAGGAAGACAGCACACCGCACTACGCCATCACCCATCTTTAGGGGAACTGTGTGCAATCTATTGTTGCTCAGCTTTTGGGACATGCACACTGGACCCCTATAAATATTGTCCCCCCAACGTCCCTCCCTGTTGTTGACTGTATCTGCGTGGGTTACCCCCACGGGACTATTTAGGTTACCAAGAGTGAAACTCTTTCACTCTCTTGGCCCACACCCCAACCACACTCAACTCACTGTGGTTGATTCACTTATCCCCCGGTTCCTCCTCACCCTCCCCACACCATGGAGGATGTACCGGGCCTTAGCTTTGATGAGGATGCCATAGCCGAAGCATTGAGAGCAGCCCCTTCGATTTTGAATAATCCGACTGCCTCTGCCTCGGGCACATCCAGTGATGACTGGGCGACTCTCACGGAGCTGAAAAAAGAACTGATAAGGATCACCCTGCACGGTTTAATGATGACCGAGTACCTCAGATATAACATAGCCCCTCAAGGACTATTAGTGAACATCATCCCCAGACTTTTCCTGACAGATAAACAATTTAAAATGGACTGGTGCCAGGTATCCTGGAAGTGCACTAAAGACCTGCTATTCCTGATATCACAAACAGCGAAGCGCCTCGCGGACGCCCTCCAGGACAAGATATCGAGCATAGAGGCCACAATGAAGGGTGCTGTCAATAAGAACAGCAAGACCGCCTTTACCTCCAAACTATCAGACATCAACCAAGAGATGGCAGACCATCATGAATATCTCTTGAAGCAGAAGACAGACAAATTACAAAAAGACATCTCCAAGTTTGATAAAGAGAAGGTCTATCCTTATCTCAAGGATGATTTCAAGAGTAAGAGGACCAACTACTCCTCAGATGACAATTCGGACACGAACAACAGACGCGGATCCTCTAGCAGTGATTCGAGCGGAGGTCAAACCCCAAGGAACAACCGTGTGCAACAGCAACCGAATTGGCACCAAGGATACCAACCGGGCCCCATGTTCCACGGTCCGTCGCACATGGCACCGCCCTGGCAGTATCCCTTCTTCCCGCAGGGTCCGCCTCAATTCTACCCTCTGAACCCGCCACCTTTTCAAGGCAGAGGTTGGGGCAGAGGAAGAGGGCGAAAGCGAGGAGGACAAAAGGGCGTCCAGTGGTCCGACCAACCGATACCAACGAACATGATGGAAACACGGAGCTTCACCACCAGAGGGAGAAGAGCCTGATCGTCAATCTCTCCACGAGACTTCTGACCCCAGCAGAAACCAGCGTCCTGGAGAAGGGTTTGGGTTTTGTTCCCACCCCTATCCCAGACAGCTTCCAGGAAATGATTGAGATCAAGAATCTCTTCAGGAAAATACGCTTACGAGCCTTCTTCGATGGGACCACACAACCCCCCACCCTGGATTCCGGCTTGCGGAAACCTTCTACCTTCACCCCCACTGATGGGATGGTCCCTCCAGAAGTCCTGACCTTCGAGAGAGCAGTTCTCTCAAGCCTTAAACAAAGACCACACATTAACCAATTCCAAAACCTGTCAACTGCTGAAAGACAAGCCTCAATCACCTTGGGCAATGACGTTGCCATTGTGATAAAATCAGCTGATAAAGGGGGAGCCACAGTCCTACAAGACCACCATGACTATGACCTGGAGTGCAGACGACAGCTTTCGAACACCACTCATTACAGGCCCCTCTCTGTGGATCCGACCAAACGCCTGGCGACATCCATTATGAGTCTAGTGATCGAAGGAGAAGTCAATGAATGGATCACCAAGAAGGAAGCTGAATTCCTCATAACTCCGGAGCCCATCACTCCATACTTCTACACCCTCCCCAAGATCCACAAAGGCACCACACCGGTCCCCGGGAGACCCATTGTCTCCGGCATTGGCTCCCTCCTGGAACCATTGTCACAGTTTTGTGACTTTTTCTTTCAACCGGTAGTGAAGAAGATACCCTCATACCTCCAAGACACCCGGGATGTCCTCCGCCTCATCGATGAGATGGATGGCAGTACTGATGTGGACCTGCTTCTGACTCTAGATGTGGAAGCCTTATATACAAACATACCACAACAGGCCACTCTAGAGGCAGTGGAATCCACCCTGAGATTAGAGGAGTGGACCTCCCATACCCCCATCTCATTTATCATGGAACTGGCCAGCATAGCCCTGACGGAGAATTTCTTCAAATACGATACCCAACTATACCACCAGATCCGGGGGACATCGATGGGTTCGACCTTCGCTCCGAGCGTGGCCTGTATTTACATGGCCGCGTTTGAGAATTTCTTCATCTACTCCCCCGAACGCAACCCGTTCCTCGAAAATCTATCCCTTTGGCGTCGCTATATAGACGACATCCTGATCTTCTGGAAGGGGGACCGATCGAGCTGCAATGCCTTCTGCTCCTGGATTAACCAACAGGATCCCTTTCTGAAATTCACAGGGACGATCGCCGAGGACTCCATACCGTTCCTCGATCTGAGGATCATGCTGGACCCCACGGGAATAACCACCACTCTCTACAAGAAGGAGACCGACAGGAATAGCCTCCTACTCTACGAGAGCCATCACACCAAGGCATTGAGGGACAGTCTACCGTTTGGACAGTTTCTCAGACTCCGGAGAAACTGTTCTGCCATCTCCGATTACCAACGGGAGGCGCGATGCCTTCAGCACAAACTCCAAGACAGGGGCTACCCCACCAGACTTCTGAAACGTTCCATGAAGAGAGCCCAGAACAACAATAGAGAATCCCTCCTGGAAACTCACAGCAAAGAAAGTGAGAACATAATCACGTGTGTGACTTCCTTCACAAAAAACTCACCCTACATCAAGAGCACAGTGAATGCACACTGGGGGATTTTGAACTCTGTGGCCTTAGACATCCCACGGCCTCGGTTCGCCTTCAAGAGAACCAGCAACCTGAAGGACCAACTTGTCCATACCCGACCTAAGAATACCACTATCCGTCCGCAGAACACCCTGTGGGACCTGCCCCCTGTGACGGGACATTATCGATGTGGCAACTGTGTGGTGTGCCCGCAAACAACCAAAACGACAACTGTCAAACTAACTGATACCTTCACATGGTGTTTGAACCGACACACCAATTGCAACAGCAGCAACTGCATCTATCTACTCACCTGTCCTTGCGGTCTCAAATACGTTGGGATGACGACCCGCCCTGTGAAAACACGTATTATGGAACACAACAGCAACGTACGCTGCAGAAAGACACAAACGCGTTTATATGCTCACTGTCAAGAGAAGGGGCATGCAGCTGAGGACATTCAATGGGTTGTGCTAGAATGGCATCCTTCATTAAAGCAACAGGCCCTCTTTAGATTGGAGCAAAGATGGGTACACCGCCTCCATCTAGACACTGAGGGTTTGAATGATTCTGTCCCGTGGAACACACTGTCCAGATAGACGCCCTGTCCCTTTGTGTGCTTATACATCTGACTGTTATCACTATTCCCTGATGACAGTACTGACGTTTTTCACAGTCATATTGCACTCTGCATTCACTACGCATTTCCATTTACTATTCATGATCTTCCTCATAGGTGCTCACTGCCAGTGGGAACCACCCACACTTCAGCCAACCAGGGTCTCATCATCTGGCTGACCCAGGGTGTGCTTCCATACTCTACCGGTTCCCTCCTTGATACTGGCCCACTGAGACCCATTACAGGCGTACACCAATACCGCTGGAGCAGAACCAAGCAGATGACAGCAGTCAATCGACTAGCTCTGGTCCCACATCTCTCCTTGTTTCTGCGCCATCCACTGCAGGACCAATGCTTGCATCCATTTTTTTGACCAACAGTCTCAAATTACACGGGGCGTCACCATAAGCCACCCGGCTCCCCGATGTATACCATACTACCTATTGCATGGATTCTCTTAGTCCACACTACTGCTGTCCGCAGTGTTTTATACTGAGCCACTAACTATTTCCACCTCCCTTTGTGCACTCTGGCTGTTCTAACACCCGAGAGCCCTGTGGTGTACCCAGTACCTGTTACACCGAGCCATGAGTGATCTCTTGCTGTGCTAGTGAATAGACGGTTGCATTACCAGCTACCTCCTTTCCGTTCCCTATACCCCTCTCCAATATGGCGGCGGGCACCGTCACTCTGACGTTCTGACGTCATACCGGTGCGCCACGTGACGCGGAGCCGCGTCCCTGACACGCCTCCGGCTTCCACCCTATCCCTTATCTACGTGCCCAACCAGTCTACAACTACGGCTGCTTCAAGCGACTCCGCGCGCCTGGACGTGGGACTAGGTACAGAGTTCACCAGCCCGCCGTGCAGAGGTAAGGTGCTCGGACTGGGACTTTCCGGTGAGGCGACTCCATGGACCACCAGGAGCCCGGTCACGCTGGTAGGGTCCTCGGTGCTTTTTCCTTCTTAAACATCCCTCAAGGACCTCAGGCGTCGGCCCCCTCCGAGGCCGTCGGTAGAGGTGGGGCACCGGGTGGCGTCTTAACGGGCATGCCGACCGCCGGACTGGGGGTTGACTCGGCCCTCCACGAAGCGTCCCTTGATACCCCCAGCACGCTTGCGAGTGAGTGGCAGCCAGCCTACCGGTCAGCGGCCAATGTCAACAGAAGAGCCAAGCCGGCCTCGCCCCGGTGCTCCCCCGGGCCGCGACCGCCCTGGGTGGTGTGACTGCCCTGAGCACGCCGGGAATGTTTGTTTGGGACCACCACGGACTTGTACCTTGACCGACCCCTCCCATTTGCTGTCCCCAGTGTTGGGACACTCTCTCATTCCCAGATGGCATCTGTCCATATACATCATAAACCATCTGCTTAAACCCTTTAGATTACTGCCCTACCTGCGCAGACCCCACGGGAGCAGCCTTGGGGCCCCTACGACCGCCATTGAGGGTAAGTCCCTCACCTTTCCGTTTATTCTAGTAGTCTTGTTCTAATGTACCCTGAGGCACTGCCATCTCCACGTGCAGTGACACGCCGGCTGGCGTTAGATCCTGTCACTTCTGTATTTTGTATGCTTGATTTAATTTTTATCATTATGTGTATTCCTATACCTTCAAACACCGACCTGGTTTTTGGAGACACTTCATGTCTGCTGGAAACCCTTCACCCAGCAACGGTTTTAAGTGACACCCACTATCCCCTTGATGCGTAGTTACCTGACTCTGTCTTCCGCACTCTAACATTCATTGCTTCACGGTAGGGAAGTAACATACACCCCCCTGATATGCCTACTGGGGGGCCTTGATCCACGAGCTGAAGTCTACTTCTCTTCCCACAGGGTATCCCGTTGACGCAGGAACCCCTCTCCGGCTGGATTCGACAACCCAACAGGTTGTATACTGCTGATGCCTCAGCCTTATGCGGGGCCTCTTGTTAAATCACTAAGTTTATGAGCACCTTTTGTTTGGTCCTGAAGAATTGCCAATATAGGCATGAAACATGTCGACCTATTCACAGCTGAGGGTTGAACGGGACTGACTCCTCGTAGCTACTGCAGTCCCATTGCCCCTCACACGTTTTTACTTCAGGTGGTGTACTACATGATTAAAGCCAAAGCCGTAGATCATACCAACCTGTTTTAATTCACCTCACTCACGCTCACTACTTCACCTACTAGGGCCCTCACACCCTTACACCTATCGGCATAGGAACAAAAGATCTCCACAAGAGTGTAGCACTTAGTGCTACCCGTCAGGCATTGCAGCGCCGGCTTGACGCTGGAGCAGGGAGCCGATGATGTTACGATACGACTAACTGGTGACATGACAACAGCCGTAAAACCAGTCTGTTGTGTGAGGCATCCCTAGTTCCGACAAGGGATACCCTTCCCTGCTGTATTAAGGCACGTTAACGCCTCGCACACGAGGGAGAGAGGAAGACAGCACACCGCACTACGCCATCACCCATCTTTAGGGGAACTGTGTGCAATCTATTGTTGCTCAGCTTTTGGGACATGCACACTGGACCCCTATAAATATTGTCCCCCCAACGTCCCTCCCTGTTGTTGACCAGAGCAAAATACACTCAAACAGATTTGAGGAACAGTAGTGGCTCATCCCCCAATAAGGGGGGCGGGGTTGTTAATCTGGGTACTCCACCTTTACCGATATGGAGGGGGGTGGGGGAGGTGGTCAATGGGTAGTCTCTCAGTAGATTAATATAATATTCCACCTGCAGCAAACTTGGATTAAAATCTGTAGTTCAGACAAGTAGAGGTAAAGACAGTTTTTTGGCATGACTGATACAAAGCCTTTGAGGTACTGGTAAAGAAATGTGAAATATTGATGCTTAGTGACAAAGTAATTTCTGCTCACCTTTTCTCAAGTTGCCTTCCAAAATCTGTTTGTGGCGAAATATAAAAGTGTAAAATACAGCTTGGCATGCAGAGTAAAAAGGTCCATGCAGAACTACATCACAGAAAGCTTTGTTTCCAGCATCCTGGTTAGCAATATACGTGTGCAGCCAATTAACGAGAAGATCTAGACAAGCTTTTACAGTCCTAAGAAAAAGAAAGTGAAACAAATGGTTACATCTTGGAAATATCCATTAAAGAATAACAGTTGTGATATGAAATCTAACAGCTACTTTTTATAGACATTTTCCAAGATCTTTAAAAATCTGAATTTAGAGTAAATGTAAATGGTGGAAACCGAAAAAACACGTTTAAATCAATGTTGTTAACATCCAATTAAGACATAACCAAAGCATAAATGTCATTTTCCACCTGCGATACATATCGTAAGAATGTAATGCCACTGCAATAGAATTTCAAGTTATTTTATTTTCCATCGAAAACGAGACCATACATTTTGATAAACAAGGGTAATGGATAATTGATGGATGTCTCACAAAAGAGAGGCATCTCTTGAATCTCTTTCCGATGTGGAGTAGCAAGCAAATACATTAAAAGGCAATCTTGCACTTACTTCCCCCGCATTTTGACCCAAGTATTCTAAAGTGGTGCAGTTTAAATAATCAGAAAAAGGAGCTCTCAAAGATGAAAGTCACTAACCAATTTTGATGTTCTTAAGTAGGTGGACAGAAGGTGAAACTGTGTAGGCCGGCCATGCTTAGGATAATCGGTATTATAGCTTCCAATGGTTAAATGGGAGATACACATTTCATTCAGCGTACCTATCATACAAAGACCCAGCATTTAAACCAAATCTCAAAGCATTCTTCCACATAAAACTGTACTGATGTGTAATTTTCAAAGTTTGTGAGGCACCAACCATAAACTGATTAAAGTAGGTGCTAAATGCAACCAAAACCATAGCTGCAAAGCGCTTATGAAGGAGTTGCAAGGTCACTCCGAACAAACAGACGGTAAGGAGGGCCATTGTATTGTGTGAAGTAGGGTGGAGTGTTTCAGTGCAATGCATGCATTTCTCTCTTCATTTCATACACTTGGAAACCGTGCTTTCTAGGGAATATGGCCATGACACAAGCAGGCAGTGGTGGGGTCTCGGGCTACACTGGACTAAAGTTCTTGTTGGAGATCTGAGATGTGGGTGTGGGTGGGGATGTACTGCGCATGTTCCTGTGTTTGGTTGTGTTTGGGAGGATTTTAATTCACAAAATCCTGTATATGTATGGAGGTCAACTTGGCTCTACTATATGGCTAAAACCAATAAAATCTGTTGTGAAAAAAAATTCGTAACCACATCGACGCTGATGTCGAGCTCAGCTCGTCATGAGGTACACCTCTCGTACGCTCATGACGAGCTGAGCTCGTCATGAACCGCGGGTTTTTAAAAACTTCAGCGCACAGCGGGAAAATGCGCCGCACCGATGCGGTTAATATTCCAATTAACCCTGAACCCATGCCCACACCTGAACCCTCAAAAACCAAATATATACACACAAACATATATATGTACACTAAACCCAATACACATACATAATTGTGTATTTATTTAAAACACTGTTAAGAGAAAATTTAACTTTAATATCTCAAAGATTTTAACACAACTTTTTTTAATATTCAAAAACTTCAGTTTTATATATTATTTCAAATTTACCATTAAACTTGTATACCAACTACATTTCACTAAGTAGGAGTATACCAGATTAATTGTACTTAACAGTAACCATATGCATGATATATGTGTGTTTGTTTTATATATTTTTGCTACCATAGAGGAAAAAAAATGTAGCCCAAAGATTACTAGGATATTCACACTTGTTACTACAGTGCAAAAGTCAAATTTGAATTTATTACCAATGCAGAGCGAACTTGGCACAAGAAAAATCAACGATTACTGCCTCACAGTTTGCATATTACAAATGCTTTGCACATCTGAATATACACATTACACTGTGGCAGTCACCATTGAGCAGTTATAGTAGTTATACTTAGGTCCACAGATTTTCCACAGGAAGAGGTTTTTTTGTTTTGTTCTAACTTCGGCGCTGTTTAATGAACCTGAACTAAACTTTCCAAAAAACGTTAATCTATCTCAACTCCTTCCCCATAACATTGATTTGTAATGTTAATTTGCAGTGAAAACTTTGCTCTTTGATACAGAAAAAAACAGCTGAACAGAATTACAACTAATTACAACAAATTTGGCAGAAAGTTAGAATTCAACTCAGAAAGCCTGCACTTTGTGATGTGGTGCAAATCCATTCGCCCATATGAGAACTGAGGTCATTGGAAGTATTAAATGGTTATGTTCACCTGGACCGTTGCTTCCGTACGATTTCCACAGTAACAGTAAAAAATATATATAGCATCCCTCTGATTGGACAAGAGCGCTTCTGCTCCTGTTGGACATTTCAGTACCAGCCTTGCAGTACAATGCGATCGGAAAAGCTGGCCCCAACTAAGAACAAAATGTTGTGCCTGCGGAACTCTGCCCCAGTGTCCTGAAAACCTTTTTTGGAAAATCGAATAAGGGGCCGTCTAGAGACACCTTGACCACCAAGGCACTTGGGGAAGAGGTTGGTCCAAAAGGCTGCTTCCCTGAAGGCCAAAATGAATATTGCTTACCTTTGGTAATGGCTTATCCGATAGAGACATCTAGCCGCAGATTCCTTACCTCAGAATTATCCACAGGCACCAGACTAGATCTAGATTTTTTTCTACAGCAGCACCTCTGCACATCAGACGTCTCTATTAAAATAAAAAAATTAATTTTGTTGCAGTGCAAGTACCTCAGTACCCAGCGTGACCCTCCTGTGAGGTACCGCAGTACTCCCGCAAGAGCTACCGCACAAGCTTCCACCTCATGGTACTGTTGTAGTGAGCAAGTTTCCCAGCTTGTAATGTAAAGCAGTAACATGGGTTGGAAGTTTTATGGCCGATATCGTGAGGGTATCTTAATACCCCCAAAAACATTTTTTAGAAAACTCTTAAAGAAAATGTGGATTAGGCGCCAGTGTGTAGTGTTAACTTCCCATGGGTAGTTAGCAACCCAGAGCATCCTACTGCCAACACCCCACTGCAAAGGCCAAGATCAGCGAGGGGTTAGGCGCCCACAGGTGGGCGGTTACTATCAGGGCCAGGCTATTTTACTTCTGGGAATGGTCGATGCCTGTGGAAAGCAGTTAGGTAGCCCATGCAGGGACACTGGCTGAAGATTGCTTGACGGGTTTGGGCATACAATTAACTTAGAATATTATCTAAATCGCAGGAATTTACGGAGAAAAAAAAGTTTAAAGTGAGGTCATAGTTAAATATGGTAATAAGGTGTTCGATTACTTTAAAAAAACAAAATCGTGAGTGATGTAATATGTGAGGTCATAAGCAGTGGAATGAAGAGCACAATTTGTAGTTACCTCATTAAGCTGTAATAGGTCAATTTAATTTGTTTTTCTAAGCATTCGTTTTTTTTTTATCTCATTTTAATTTCTACCTATAACGTCATTTTTTATTTTTTTTCACTGAAAAAAGAAAAAAACGGTTGCATATATATATATATATATATATATACACACACACATACATATAAATATATAAAAGTAACCTACCTTTTAAGCAAAAGAGGGCAAAATAAAGGCACTAAGACTTACCTGCGATGTAAATACTCCCAATATAACTCCTGTAATGTAGGGCTCCCAATATAAGGCCTGTAGAGTAATAGTAGCAGACAAAAGTATATGCTTAAGAGGTACCCAAGCTTGGAATGGGGGCAAATGGCAGGGAGCCCATACATTTTTAAGGACAATGTCCTAGCAAAAATGATCATGGTCTGCCTAATTGTCCAACCTTTGGGTGCTCTCCCATATTTGTGCGATAATGACTACAGTGCAGTGTTTGAAATCTCACTTCTTGAAAGTCAATCTTTTTATGAAGGCACATGGGTAAGAGTTAAAGTAGCACGAGGAACACACTGACCACTAGGTATCCCAACCAGCAAAGGATTGATACAGGGTGCGTCCTGCCACCCCTGTTTTTCAACCGCTACACTGCTGACCTAGATCAAACAATGCAAATGCATTTCCATCAAAACTGTGCCCATAACATAATATACAAATACTCAAAACGATGGTGATACGATCATTTCAAAACCATAAGATCACTGAAGCAGGTGGACTATTGAAAAATATATATTCGCCTACTGGTTAATGCTTTCAAATGAAGATCATGATTTTCAGTAATGGACATATAGCTTCCCACATATGGCACCTAGGCTCACATACAAATGTCCTGAATATCTACTTTAATGTTGGGGTTTGTCTTTGCAACACATGCTTTGCTGACTTTTATATAATGTCAAGAAGGTAGAAATGCACCGCTCTAACTTACTCATTCTGTTGACTATGCAATAACAGTTACATATAAATATTAGATTTTCATACCTTAGCCAAGCAGTTTTCTTTGTAGCAGACTTGGGGCCTGATTACAAGTTTAGCGGTCCAGAGACCGCCGTACCCGTGGTGGCGGTCTGACCACCTCGACCAAGACGGTCCGACTGCCGTATTAAGAGATTATCCGATTGCAGTTTGAAAGATCGCTGGCAAACCGCTGAGACCACCTGCCAACTCCGACCATGGTGACCGCGGGAATGTGCCAATGTGGTGCGGGAAGGTCAGACTGCTAGTGAAGCCACCGGCCCAATTAAGAGTAGCTTTACAGCTGGTGTGACCATGGCGGTCCAACCACCACATCTGAGACAGTGGAAAGAGTGGGATATATGGGCTACAGTCACCTCTACAAGTCTTCTGCCGTCATGTAGCCCATCGGACATGTCTTTCCACTGCTGTAAGGGATGTATGACATTACAACGCATGCTTTTACCACGCATGCTTTTACATCGCAAGTTTTACAACGCATGCCTTTACAATGCATAG
This sequence comes from Lissotriton helveticus, assembly GCF_964261635.1. Classification (NCBI taxonomy): domain Eukaryota; kingdom Metazoa; phylum Chordata; class Amphibia; order Caudata; family Salamandridae; genus Lissotriton; species Lissotriton helveticus. Next base: position 638,384,967 of record NC_136071.1, on the reverse strand, counting down.
CGCTTTGGGGTGCTGGATAGTGAATAGTTTAATTTACTATTCCAACTCCAGTCCCGGTGGATAGTAGGGAAGGTGTTGGATAGTAAATTAAATCTATTCCCTATCCTAGAGCGCCCCCAGCGCAATGCGTTGTAATGGTTTGCGTTGTAAAAGTTGCGATGTAAAAGCATTGCGTGGTAAAAGTTGCGTTGTAAAGGATGTTTCCCGCTGTAAGTAATACAACTACCAGTTTCCATAGACTCCCCAGCAAAACGATGCCCCTCCATACACCAGGCAAGAGAGTCGGGTCGCTAAGTAATTTACACATTAACAAGGACCCTGTCTGGGACTGTTTCATAAGAATAATCAAATACACATCTATAGAATGCCCTCATAGGCCAAAACACTGGTACTGCACAGGAACACAGAACAAAAATGGGCATGTGTTTGCAAAGTATATCCACTGATACTGATGTGTGCATTATTTTGTGTTTCACAACAGCCCTGTCACTTCAACTCTAACCAAGATGCTAGATTGCTTTTGCCTTTTCTTAGTTGTCTGCCATGTTACAACTGATCTTCACACATCATGCCGGTAACCATTTGTCAAGTATTGGTAAAGTGAGATTGAAGTGAGTACAACTACAATGAGACCCTGTCACTGCAACTTTAACCAAAATGTGTGGCTGTGGAGGGATCTGCGTCTATTGCTGTTGTCTACAGGTATGGTGTGGCTGTGAAGGGCTCGGGGTTGGTTGCTGTGCCGTCTGCGGGTATCAGTGTGGCTGTGGAGAGCTTTGTGTCTGTTGCTGTGGTACCTGGGGGTGCTGATTGTGGGGGTGATTTTCTGCTATGTACAAGTATGTTTGAGTATTTGGATGTTTTGTGTTTGTGTGTGGTGCTCGTGTCTGATGACATGTGTGCATGCTTAGGTGTGATTGTGCTTGGGCTAGGAATGGGAATAGGGAATTTGGATGGGGAAGGGGCAGGAAGTGGGGTGGATGGTTGGGAGGTGTGGAGGGCTGCCGTGAGGGAGGAGGCCAGAGCCTGAAAAGATCTCTTTAGGCCAAGCCAGACACAGCAGTGTGAATGCTTTCTAGGTAAGCAACCATCTGGCTCAGCTGGTTGCATTAGAATGGAACACTGGATGGCATTAGGGGAGCGGGAACAGCCAACTTCGTGGGGGACAACACGGAGGGTGGCAATGGAACTGGGGGTGGCGAACAAGGATGAAGGTGGAAAGATCCTGTTGGTTCCACCACCACTCAGGAGTGTCCACCGGCGGATGACTCAGATAATGATGAGCTTGAGCTGCTGTCCTCCGTGACACTACTCACACCCTCGTGGTCACTGGGTCCCTCCGTATTGGAGGTCCTCACACCTCTTTCTGCAGTGGGCACTAGGCCGGTTGAAGACCCCAGGGTCTGCACCTTCTGGGAGATGGCTCTCCAAATGGCCTTCTTCCGATGGGCATTGACCTGTATGGATGTAATGATGTAGAAACAGATTGTAACTGGACGTTTGAGGATAACTGTTCGCTTAATACACATTTTGGTGACATGTTGCACAAGCACTCATCAAAAGTCAACATATTCCATGCGTCTATGTAACATGCTAAGCACAACTAAAGCATGGATACACACTTTTGGGGTCATCTGATGACAAACCTCAACTCTGGTCATGACCTACACTGACTGAGGCAGCCCACTAATATCATGTAGGCCAGGGCAATCCTACATGGAATGTGATGTGAGGTACCATGACACAGCACCCCATTTAGACCTTCAGAAGGGTAAACTACCTGCGTGTGACTGTTCAGACACCTTTACCACTAGGCCCATTGTTTTGATGCATACGGTTCATAGAGGTGAGTACCATAGTATACACAATTCTACGACTAAGGTCTCAAGGTAAGGGCTGTTATATGCAACACAGAGAGCTACCTCTCTAGGGGATGTGTGTACATGTGGACTACTTATTGAAATATCCTAGTAATTCTAAATATGTTTGTGTGATTTGTACTGGCATCACAGGACACCCCTTTTGCCATATGTGGCACTGTAACAGACCATCAAAATACCATTGTATGTGTTGTGTGATAGGGAATATTGTAGCCAAGCAGGTGATTCACATTTCTAGATAGAAGTAATTCAAAATCCACACTATTCAGGTCTCCAATGTGCTATAGGGCTGTACAACAGAAGCAACAGTATTAGAAAAGTGTCAATAGACCTGTGTACGAGGACAGTTATTCGAGAAAGATGCACATTGACACTGTGGGTCAATGGTAATAAGTATCAGGTCAAGGGGTAACTTTCTAGGAACATCGATGGATCAGCAGGTCTACAGGGACATTACTCTGTGCCTCAGTTCTCCTGCCAGAGTAAGTCTGCCTAGACTGCCCACATATCATTGTCAGACCCTGCTCTCTTCAGGCTGAGGCTACTTCTCCCACATGAACCTCACATTTCCACCAATTCTATGCATAAAAGTGAAACTTCTGACTCATATGTGAACATATGGCTGTGTGGCACTTGGAAGGGGTCTGTGAGGTATAGCTACCTCCCAGACAACTGTCTTACAAAGTCTGATGTGGGCAGAGTGATCTGTGGGATGGTACACTTGGCTAACATCATCCTCACATGCGTATAACAGTATACAGACATGGCTCATGGTGTGAAGCCTATACATAACAATACAAATATACCATGATGTGACTTGAGAAGTAATTGTCGATATTATGATCTTGAACCCTGCATAGATGTATACATGCAACACGAGTAGAGATCACCCTTATCACACTTTCCAATGGTGGCCTTCTTTCCACAAAGTACAGGGCCCCATAATCCATTACATGTGTGTCCTATGTAGGGGCCAAGCAAAGTATGCAATCAACATATTCTTACACTCCGACACACAGACACACATTGTGGCCTATGGGAATATAAAGGAAGCAGTTAAATAGAGTCAAATAAGTATTGGACATAATTACCTGTTCCTCTGGTGAGCCAAAAGATGAGCATACAGTGGACAACCTCATCCTCATGGGTATCCAGCATCTCTGGAGTGAAGGGACTGCCCTTCTCACTTACAGTGCGTGCCATGACTGTTCCCAGAGGTGGCAAACAGCAGCTACAATGGAGGAGGTGCTGACTGCAGCAATGTCAGCATACAAGTACGCAATGTACGCCGTCAGCGCACACAGCCATTGGACCGCGGCTGTCAGTATCCCCAACATTAGCCTATGACTGTGTACACCGTCCATGCAACCGCCCAAGGAGCGGTTGACTTACGCCAGTGGTGTACATTCAACATGCCCTGTTAGCGAGGTCAAACATCTGCCATTTTAGCGGTTGGAAAAAGTGTATTGGTGACAGTTGAGTACGTCACAACCACTACAAATGAGGGCAAACAGGTTTACATTTGAAATGCTCTGTTCCCATGTCATGTCTAATAAAAATCTTCATCTGTGTAGTGAATTACTGTGCACATAGGCAAAATGTGCGCAGAGCACTGTACACCGCGGTTGGGGGCATTTCACATGAAATGTTATGCTTACTCTGCACGCCGTGGCCAAAATACATTTATGTGTTACTCCTGACATAGGTACCCTCGGAGAGGAAGGAGATGCCAGGCTCCAGTGTACCACCCTTTCCCAGACCCTCAGAACATGGAATACTGACATGCAGTATTGCATTTTTGGCCACAGCCTTGTTTCAATTCACTGTCGCTATTTCAGTTGGAATGTCACAACATATGTTCGGTTAGTTACTCCAAGAGCTATTAGCAGCACTTTTGAGATTCGTGGACAGCTATATCCAGCTTCCCAGATGTCAGGATTTTGTCACTGTGAAGGCAAATTTCTATGTTCTTGGGGACATCTCACATGTGACTGGATCTGCCCATGATTCCTTCATACTGTGGAACAGCACCATACCACGGATGATGTCACAACTACTTTCGGAGGAGGCCTGCTTGTAGGTAAGTGAGATGTGTCCTAACTTTGTGTGGGTGATGTCAGGTAGTATGATCTGAACGTGTGTAACTCATTGTTGCACTTTTTTCCATCTTCCATCTAGGAGACTCAGCGCATCCCAACAATTCATGGTCGTTGGCACCACTGTGGAATCCTACTACGTCAGGGGAAGTCTGCTTAAATGAGGCCCATGGAAGAACACGACGGCAGTGGAGTGGGATTTTGGGCATCTGAAAGCCAGATTCAGATGTCTGGACAAGACTGGGGGAGCGTTCCTCTACTCACCCGGGAAGGTGTGCAAGATCACTGTGGCCTGCTGCATGCTCCACAACATTGCTCTGCAACACAAAATCCCTTGCATTTTAGAGGATGCAGGCCATAAAGAACCACCAGGTAAGGAACCTGAAATGCCAAATGATGATAAGGGTGAAGAGGAAGGCGCTGGCTTGCGTCAAGATCTCATCCGAGACTACTTCTCCTCCTGGGTGTAAGTATGGTGTGGGACGTGATGACGGACTATAATTGCAATTCTTGTGGTAATGTTGTAAGGAGCATTTTAATGCTACATACTAGGAATATATGCATCTGGAAATATCTGAGTAACGGTGTTTGTATTGTAAGTGTAGCTTTGTTGAGCTGTAAATGTTGTCTTAGACTGTGTTCTCTAGTAGTTGACAATGTGATGTGTGCTATATGTGTGGTTCATTAGCTAATCTCTGTGTGTTCGTCTGATTTAGGTACCCTCCCCATGGCATCTTCATTTGGACAATTCAGAGTTGTGACATTAGCAGGTATATGATGCTGTTCAGATATACGAAGTGGATTATGGATTGGCCCTGGGAATGTCTGTCACAGAGTTTGGGTGTGCAAAGCCGGTACAAAGACAGCTTGCACAGCGATAGGTTGAAAGTTATGTGGCTTCCATTGGACTTGTTCCTTGTGATGTTTTGGTCCTAGTACAATATGTGTGCCATCATGTTATCCAACACAACACTGTGTTGAGCCCAATTCATGCTAGTCTCCCTTCACATTGGCTAATTCCTCATTATGTATGTACTCCATTTAGCTGTTGATGTGGCTCCTCACTTGTGCACATCACTGGCATTTGTTTGTGATATTCAACCATATGCCAGTCAGTAATAATAGCTTTATTCCACAAATACTCATAAAAGCTGAATACAATACAAAATATATGGCCAAGATATAAAAACTTGAAAAGAAGCTTCCCATAAAGTTAAAAGTCCATAAAATAATAAAAACAACAATTAAATTCATAGACTCTACTCAATGTTACATACATATATACAAAGAAGTCTTTTTAGAAAAAACACAAAGTTCTGTGAGCAACTAGACTCTAGCTTTGCGCTTATTACCATTATCGTTAAAAGAACTATGAAAAACAGACCTCAATTTCATTTAAAGAACTAAGAAAAAGAAAAGTTAGGAATGTAGTACGCATTTATTACAGTGCAAGTAACACTAGATTGAAATCACCCTGTGGTCAGAAACGGCTGTACTGACGTGCCTGTTTATTTGATGTAGAATTCCTTTTGTGAGGTTGGCAATATGGCTCCAGTTGATGATGCAGACCTAAGTTATTGTTGCCTATTGTGTAGGATTTTGTTAGATGTGTCCCCTCCTTCCATGTTGTGAACGTCTTCAACTGATTCAGTGATCACTGACCTAGATTAACAGAGTCCTGTATTCATTGCTATGTTTCGGACATCATGTCAGCCTATGATTTGAACAACGGAATAAAGATGTTATCAGAGCAGACAATTGAATGTATGTGCTGTTGTGACATGGTAGTGATCCTGAGTTGGACATTGTTTACATACAACATATTCATGATTCCAGAAGTCCCTAGTTTTGACATTGCAAAGTTCACATGGTAGTACATTCACCGTGTTATATGTGAGAATTAAAACAGGAGACAATGATTTGGTGACATGTGTTTTTAATCAAGTGAACAAAGATAAGATAAAGAAATTAACAGTACAAACAAAAAGTGAAATCTTCAGTCATTGTGGATGAAACCATTGTAGCAGAATATAAATTGTCTGGAGTCCAAAGTCCAACATACTCCTCCCATCAGATATGGAAGAGTGGGCAGAAATAGTTCACAAAGTGAATGTGTAACACACACAGGAGGATATTAGGGCAAGATTTCTTCCTGGCAGTGGTCAGTGTCACCCCAATTTTAAATCACTTCCCAATAATCATACGTCTACACATTTCTGGTCCCTCAACCCCACTTCACCATACAGCTATTGGAAAAAGAGATAAAGTGCCCCTATTATAGGGAGCCCATTGGGTATTGCACCGCCGACCCAACGAGGAGCAGCCCAGATGATGAAGCATGACACCAGAAAGGGTGTGTGAGGTCATTACAATCTAATATATGGATCCCCAAATTTGAACCTTCCTGGGTCAAGTTGGTCACTGGTTACGCTACTCTGACCCACTATCACTGAGAAACAGCATAAATATCGGTTCTATTAGTGGTCAGTGTCTTGCCATCCCCACCTTCTGGATTTGTGGGTGGACGTACCATCCTTTTGTCAGAGGGGGGATCCACCGCTGCTGAGACAGGGGCGTGTGCAGGCATGTCCTCCTCAGACAGTGCCACCCTTCCTTTGGCTGCGGCAGATATTGCCGGCCTGAATGTTCTTTGAACACAGGAAGGGTAAATGCAGGAGGAAAAACCCTGCAGCACCCCAACCAGGGAGGCCATATTGGTGTTGATGCTGGCCACCTCAGTGTGTATGCCGGAAACCTTCTGGTATGTGTCCCTCTGCAGCTCATTAATTTCCAGGAATTTGGTCAATACCTGGCCCAGGACACTTTGGAAGCCCTGGTAAACTCCCAGGACTTGGATGATGGCAGCCTGGGTATCCGTGGGCCCATGTGGGATCATTCTGTGGGCCCACACCTACCCCCACTGGCCTGTGACCTTGGCACAGATTGCACCCTCGCACTAGGTCTTGGTTCCTCAAAGAACGGGTTGGTGATAGATGGCTAGGAATCCATGACTGGATGGTACTGACTGTGCTAAGTGCACAGGTTGGGGGTGCAGTGGTTGGCTGTGTTGTTGCAGATGTGGTGGGAGGAGTTGTGGGCACAGTGAGCCCCACTGTTGCAGTCTGACCAGATGCGCCAGGACCATCATCCACATCCACCTCTTCAGGAGCTTTGTCATCACCGAAGGCTTCATCCTGGGACAGTGCAGAACTCTTTTAGAATTTTAACCTCTGTGCAGGGGCTGTGGCGGATCAACCTGAAGAGAAATAGAGACCATTGTTATCGGTGGAAGTGAGGTATCTACAGCCACATTGATTGTGTCAAAGTAAATGGGGACCTAAAATGGAACAAAATAGAGTTCAGTATTGTCATCTATTTGCGTGGAGTTGAAGTTGGTAACTAGATATTTGAAGTCATTCAATAGAAGTAGTAGTTTTAATCTGCTCATTAGGTGTGCAGATATGTGGCACTTTGGCTTTAGGGATAGACATGACATCTACAAAACTCTGCTTCACAGTGTAGTCATACGTGTATTTGTCCATTTCAAGGCCTAGTTGTGTACAATACAATAAAACACACAGCTAGGTTATATATTTAGCATTGTTCATCATGTGAGGAGTGCAGAGTCAATGAGTCACCTGGCACTGCAAATCAGCTGAGTTTCCATCATGGCTTACATATATTAGGGACACATCCTTGTTAGGGTGCCACTCATGCCATCAGTAGTTTCAGCTGATGAGACCAGGACACCATGAAGCAAAGTAGTCAGACATATCTGAGTGGAGCATGATCTGTCCATTGCACAGTCCATAATGAGTGAAGATCAGTAGCAACACGGAGACAATAGAGAAGGGGCAAACGTAGTTTAGCATCTTTGTTAGATATGCAATGATAGGGCCTAATGGCAGATGTAGTCACCTCAATTTAACCCTACCAAGACTTGACAAATGGTAAGCTGCACAATGAGCAAAGATCAAGTGTAACATGGTAGACAAGTGAGAAGGACCAAAAATAGTCTAGCAACTTGGTTAGAGTTGCAGTGACAGGGAGGGCCTCTTAGTAGTTGTAGTCACTTCAATCTCACTTTACCAACAGTACAATAGTGTACCATACCTGTTGGCACATGCATTTGGAATGGACCATACTTTAAAATATTCACACATTTCATGGGTCCTGGATTGATATATTTATGGTACTCCACTTACCAGACAGCATTACAACATGTGCAACATCACAGAGTTGGATACATGTGTTCTGATAAGCAACAATACACATTGAAACAGACAAACCAACGTCTCAGACACTGAGTATTGCATGTTAGAAAAGATAAAAAACACAATAGCAAAAGTAGAGTTGAGAGCAAACAGGACATTGTGATACTGTGCCATTTATTGATATGTAACTTACCAGATTCCACGCCCCCAGCAATTCCTGTCCAGCCCTCAGAATGCAGGATGGCCCAAACCTTCTCCTTCAAGGGAAAGAATTGTAATGGTGCGCTGGGAGGGCCACCACCAGTCCTCTGAGCCTCCAGGTGGGGGTTGTTGTACCAGGTACGCACTCTCAACCGGAGATCATTCCACCACTTACTAATGTCACCATGTGTGCGCAGGGTGTTATCAACAGCATTCACTCGGTTGACTATCTTGTCCCACATTTCAGTTTTCTTACTGAGAGGTGTATGCTGGACTTGGGAACCAAAAATGTGTAGTTCTACTCTAATGATTTCATCCACCATGACTTTCAACTCAAGCTCAGTGAAGTGTGTTTTTTTGCCAGGCATGCTGAAAAATTAAAATGTGAGTGAATATATGAAAGGAAAACGAAACGACTGATACAGGTAAAAAGGTGCAATACAAAAATTACAGGTGGTGGAGAGTGCTCTTTGGGAAGATAAAAAAGGGCTGCCTGTCTTATGGGCTACAGTTGGGAAGCAAAGGACACTGGTCAGAGATGGGGGTGTAGTTTATAGTGTGATTTGCAGGCGTGCCCAACCTGTCCAAAATACATCAGCTGTGTAGTTTTAAAATCCATACAATGGTCACAGTTGTAATGTTCTTTACCGTGCACAGCATGGGGGTCTACTGCCATTGAACTGCTGTTTGTTGACTGCCAGTACGACTATGTAGTCACAATATGCTCGGCGGGTAAACTGCAGACCTGACAGTGTCAGTGTACACTACACAAACATTGCAGACGTCTGCGATCCTGATGGGAAGAGGGCCGTAGCCACAGTTGGCGTTTCAAACAGCACAACTCGAAATAAGACGGGCAGTAGACCGCTGGCACAGTGGTCTCATAGAGAAAGCGGACGCGGCATTTGGGCGGTCTGACTGTCAAATTCGTAATCAGGGCCTTAATGTTCTGCATGTCTAAAAAGCCAGGAGAGAGTAGGTAATGAATTCTAGAAACCAGAAAAGTAATCCTATTTATGTTTTCATAAACCAGTTCATTTTCACAAGGGATAATCTCTATTCATCAATGTTGTAACCAGTGCCCTGCACTTCTATGCTACAGAGACATTATATGCATTTTGGGACTTTTGTGAGAGTTCAAACTGGTATTCAGTTGTCTGTACACTGAAGCTCAAAGTTAAGACATCTAGGTGCATAATACTGTTGGTGGAGTCTTGTGGAAAAGTAAATTTTGCCATGTTCTGTGTCCCTACGCGTCATCCATCATATGTTATCTATGCATGATTAATATGCATATGTATTCCCCATGTTCGATTAAAGACGCAATTACAGTTGTGTCCACCTCTAGTATGCCAGTTTCCATTTCTCGTGAATACTACGAATATCAGGCCTATGTAAAGCTACGTTGCCACGTTTCTCAGTGTGCACGTTATTTCATTGTAAAGTCCCCGTTTCTAGGCCTCAAAAGGGCCCGGACACCAGATTCAGCTCCTGTCTCCTGAAGCCTCGCTGAGGAGCGATACAGCCCCCACCTGTATCCTCGACCCTTCACTTACTTCCTGCCTCACAGTGCCCGGCTCAGCCTGGCTCTGCCTCTGAGTCTGCCAAGAGTATGTTATGATTCCAGTTATCAGTTCAGCCCTCCTTCTCTGCATTCCTAAAGCTACTGAACTGCATCAATAGTTTCCGTCATTGTCTAGCCCTTACGTCTCCATGTTAGAGAAATACTGCATTTAATGGTCATTTAATATTCTTCATCACGCACTACATGTAGAATAATGCATGCTCCAGTCTTAGAATCAAGTTAGCCTCTCCCCTCCTGACTCTTAGTTTATATCAACATGTTCTCTAAACATCAGATACTAGATACTGCTTAGGTACATGTCGCCCTGACTCTCCAGACTTCAGTCTCTGCTCCTAGTACAGAGTTCGTAGCCCCCAGCTTCTCCTAGTAACACGTCATTGCCAGCTTGCGCGCACCATTAGGTCAGAGGTCCCGGCTCCTTAGGTAGCCCCCTCCATGTTTCCGCCCCATTCATGACATATTCTGTTACGTTTGCATCACATGTCTATGTATACGCCCCTGTTACACCTACTTTCACCCTTATCTTTCGCGACTGCTATTGACCACACCCACCGCTCCGCCTATCGTATGTATTGTAATGCAACTGTTTTAGTATATATGATCGTGTATTGTTATTAAATGTTAGCGCGCTCATCCCAGATCCTGCCCGGCAGCTGTCGGGACCCCCCTGCTGGGCCCTGCCATCCTATTCCTATGCAGGTTGTCCTGTTCCTGTCCTTATGCTGTATTAAACCTGCAAAACTCCTACTACCTCGAATCTTGACTCTTATTTATTGAGCTATCTGTTATTGCTATGCCTAGACAAAAATAGATCCGGTATTATTTATTTATATACCACATAATGGCGCCCGAATAGGGACTTGCCCTTTCCCCACGCGTCGGTGAAGCCACGCCGGCCCCCTGACCCTCTGCAGTCGTGACGGAACTCTTCTGCGCACCGGCAGATATTTCTGCTTCAAGTATCCCTCAGGCCCACGGAGGAGACGGAGGAGGCGGTCCAGCATCCAGACGAGACGGTGGAGGAACGCGGCGAGTCCCGACCAGAGCCCAAGCCGAGAGTCCAAGGTCCGAGGTATCCGGAGGCCCACCCGTAACAGAAGTCCGAAGTTCGTCCGTCCGGCGTCGAAGCAGTCCAGTCCAGTCCGAGGCCTTCCGTTCTTGCTGCCCGGTGAGTACCGTTGCTGGGGTAGTATCTAGACAGGGTCAATCTAATTGACTCTGGTCCGTGGGTTGGTGGTACACAGACACACAAACGAAGTGTCCACTTCGGTGGATGCGGGTCCTGACGTGTCTCTGTATGAGACCGGTAAGTTTCGTACTGTTTCAGCAGTGCATCTAGTTTCTGTTCTAGTCAGTTCTGTTCTCGAGAAAATTCATGTATTCTGTTTTCCGTATTCCAGGTAGTATTCTGTTCAAACTGTTATTCATAATGTTCTTCATGTATTTTAATGTCGTGGTATGAGTGCGAAGTGATTCTCGTGTTTATTGTGTATTATATTGTGTCCAGATTATAGTTCAGTCATGCCGCTATTTTCAAAACTGCGTCAGTTAAAAACCAGAAAAGGTCTGCTAGAAGCAGCAGTTCCTGTTCCGCCTAGGGACAGTCCAGGTCATTTCATGTATCAGAAGCATGGCATAAGCGCCATATTGTATCTAGATTTATGGGTAGAGTATACCAAACAGTTAGAGGAGAAGTATAGATGGCCCGTATCAGGTACGTGGGATGCCGAGTGCATCATGAGAGTAGAAGAAGCATTATGGAAAAAGAAAGCCAGACAGTCACAGAAAGATGCCATCGAGTTATGGCGCAAAGAATCTCATAAAAGAACCGAAAAAGAAATCAGAAAGTCAGAATTAAGTAGAGAATCCTTAGAACGAGCCCAAGAAAGGGAATTAATCGAGATTGGTGAACGAGTCAAAACCGAACAGACAGACAGACAGAGGCATGCCCTCATCAAGGGTATGTATCCTCTTCTTGCCGAGGGCTTGCCAAAAGCGACCCCAGAGGCATCCAGTAATTTCCCGCCACCACTAGTTCCGACCAAGCTACGTCACAAACCGACCGCAGCTGATATTTTCATTTCGTCCTATTTGGACGACACAGTCCCAGAATATGCAAATCCTGTTCCTGCTCCGCCAGTCCCTGTAAATCAGGCACTTCCCGCTCCTCCAGACACCGGAGTACCTGTTACGGTACCCCCGGTCCAGCCCGCCATACAAGTCCAGCCTGCATTTCCATTTCCCACTCTGCCAGGACGAAGAGCATCAGTAGACGACTCTAGTTTAGGGGCCGCAGGGGGAGGTCCTCCTCAAACCCCGCCGCCACACAAGCGTTTAACGTTAGCCGAATTACATGCACAAGCGTCACAGCGTACGCCCAGGTATCAGTCTGTTGCAGAAATAAGAAAAGCCCTTACCGAATGTGGCTATGATCCAGTCCCAGGCGAGGATAGTATGGTTTTATATTCATTACGCGTGAGAAAGGTGACCGAGTATCTAGTCACCCTACCAGATATGAAAGAAGATCTAGACAGAATATATCGTTTCATCCGTACAGGGAATGATCCAGAAAGTATTAGTGACGTCATGTGCCAAAGAAAAGTTGAAGTCCAGCTCATGATATTAAAGTTTCTGATTAATTGTCTAATAAGGGAACAAGATTATCCGACCAAAGATCGAGCCGAAATGAAAGTCCTGACAAGGTGGAGTGATAATATAGCCGAGGGTAAGCATAAGACCATCAGTAGTATAGAGAGTATGTACAAGAAGATTCGTAAAGAAATAATAAGGGTACACGAACAACGTAAAGAAGCACAAGTAAGCGAGAAAGAAAATGACTCTTCTACAGAAGAGGTAGAGGACGAGAATCCCGACAGAATAGCGTATGTAGGAAAATCTAGATTTCCAGATCGCCATTCACGTCTAGAACACCAAGTCAGTTTTACATCATCCAGCACCAGAACAAGGTTCTCTGGAACAAGTATTTCAAGCTACCGATCACATTCTGAAGTCACGAATCGGTTATAGCGAGTTAAGTACTATGCATGAACAAGAACTAGTCAGATCAGCAGTCCGATGGACTACTGATTCTACCACTTTTCCAGACGAAATAGTGGCACAAATGTTTCTGAAATTGCCCCCAGCCGAGCAACGACTGGCGGGTATGTATATGATCCAGCCCCTCATTACATTGTATGAGGGTCAACATTCTGATCCAGGTCCGTTACACGATGTCCTGAACGAGTTACTCCAGTATAGATGGAAAGGTTTAGGTACCGATTTAATTAGTGTAATTCTAGAACAGCGCCACAAATACAGAACGTTTCTGAACCCACATTTTGTTCATGTCTCACCCCCAGAAAGTAAACCCTTTTACATAGACAGACAGAATCCGTTACGAGAAGTACATCCAGTTAAGACAGACGGTGGTGAAATGCAACGAGTGTTTGTTTACACCCCTATCACAAAGATGGAACTCTTAGAGATGAAAAAGTTAATTCCCTGTCATGATAAAGATCCAGCAGGGTTCCACCGAGAATTAAAAGACATGCTCCGTATGGGAGAATACACGTATCCAGATATTATTAAAATGTTAAAAGTCCTGTTGCCCGCAGGGGTATATGAGAAACTCAAAGAAAAAGAATGGGAGGTGGGAGAGAAAAAGATCGATTGGGCAGTTCTAGAAGCCGAAGATAAGGCACGAGTACCAGGTACCGGTCTTGGAGAAAAATGTAAAGAATTACCAGAATTATTAATACAAGTTTTGCCTAGGTTATTGACAACTAGAAAAGAAGACTGGGATGCAATCTCAGCCTGTAAACAGAAACAAGACGAAGATATTAGTGATTACTATTCCAGATTTGAGAAATGTTTTACCATAAACAGTGGCCTCAAGACAAGTAGCGAGTCATACCCTCATCTTTTTGTTACTAAATTAGTCGAGAATTCAAGTCCACAAATTAAAAACCGAGTTTTGAAAGTCGAAAGTACCTGGCAAGCTAATACCCCGTCCCAGATGTTACAGATGCTTCAATACCACCAGAATAGAATCAGAAGAGCAAGAACATGAGAGAAAACGTATGAAAGACACGAAAATGAAAGTACTAGTTGCACAATCTGTTCCTCAAGATAGTCAGAAGAGGGGACCAAATCAAGCCAGTCATCCTGCAGCTCCCGTTAAAGGAAACTGCAATTATTGTAAACAGCCAGGTCATTTTATAAACGAGTGTGCAGTTCTGAAACACAACATAGCTACCGGTAAGACTAAAGAAAGACCACGTCCGCCGAGACAAGAGCAAGTTTCACAGACTCCTCAGTCACAGATTGCACCACAGACAGTTACAGCTCCGCAGCCTATCGCTGCAACACAGCATGTTACACAGCAGATGTACCAGTATGCACAGTCTGAGTATCCAGAGTATCAGCCATATTCATGAAACAGCCTAGAGAGGGAGGTAGGCTTGCCTCTCATCGAGATACCTGTAGATCAAGAAGGTCCCTATGTTCATAGTCAAGTACTAGGGAAAGACAGAAAGTTTTTGATTGATACAGGGGCAAGTAGGACCACTATAAGTCATGCCGAAGTTCCAGGGGCTCCGCTCTCAGGCTCTAGAAATGTTTCCCTTGGTTTTTCAGGAAAACCTATTGTAAATGAAATATCAAAGCCAGTTACTCTAGAAGTAGGTCCATTGTCCCGCACTACTGATCTGTTACTTACTAAGTCATGTCCAGAAAATCTGTTAGGCATTAAAACACTGAAAGAATTAGGTGCAGTTATATGCTGTTCCCCAGAGGGAATACGATTGTTCCTACGTGACTTCAAGGGTCACTATGTATTACGAGATTTTGATCCGAGATTGTCTAATGTTCCACAGCATCTATGGGCGCAAGGTCCAACTGATGTTGGCTTTATGCAAATCACACCCCATCGTGTGACTCTCAAGCCAGGTGTAGTCCTGCCACGAATCAGACAGTACAGATTGCCACCTGAGGCTGTAGCAGCCTTATCCAAAATTATTGACGAGCTCATGGCTCAAGGAGTAGTTGTAGAAACTGACTCCAATGTATGCAATTCTCCGATCATTCCTGTTATGAAACGTACTGATCCAAATGCACCTCCAGTATATCGTTTAGTGATTGATCTCCGAGAACTTAATAAATGTATTATTCCCCAGTATCCAGTTGTCCCAGATATCTCTTCCCTATTGACAGCCATTGATTCAGAAGCTTCATTTTTTACTGTCATAGACCTCAAGAACGCATTTTTTAGTGTCCCCATTCATCCAGACAGCCAGTTCCTTTTCGGATTTTGTTTAAATGGAAGGAGCTATATGTTCACACGCGCTCCTCAAGGTTTCACAGAAAGTCCTAGTATTTACAGTCAAGCACTCAAGAGACAACTAGACAACATTCACATGCCAACTGACACTGCCCTGCTCCAGTATGTCGATGATCTCCTGATCACAGCCCATTCTGAATGTGCTTGCGAGCGAGCATCCCTTACAGTCTTGTATTTCCTAGCCGAGATGGGGCACAAGGTGTCCCCTTCGAAGCTTCAATTCTGTGTCCAGCAAGTGGTCTACTTAGGACACTTACTGTCCAAGAGGGGTAGGCAGTTGACACCAGACCGTATCCAGTTAATAGCGAGTCTTCCTCAGCCCAAGACCCAGAAGGAGGTACGTGCTTTTATTGGCCTTACTTCTTATTGCAGACAATGGATTCCTCAGTATGCATTTCTAGCCAAGCCACTGATACAGTTAACGACACAGGAGGCAGCCGTATCGACTGTCCTCCCTTGGACATCTGAACATACACTTAGTTTCAATGAGTTAAAGAAAGCCCTATGCCAAGCTCCAGTTCTAGCAACACCGAACTACAGTAAGCCTTTTACACTTTTTGTCACAGAACGCGAAGGTACAGCATTATCTGTCCTCACACAAGATCAAGCAGGACAGTACAAGCCCTGTGCTTATTTTTCGAGCACATTAGATCCTGTAGCCCAGGCTCTGCCTGCGTGCCTCAAGTCAGTTGCAGCCACAGCACTAGCTATCAGACAAAGTGATTCCATAGTATTAGGACATTCCTTGACAGTACAAGTCCCACACTCCGTGGAAGTTCTTTTAAACCGAACACAAACTCAGTGTTAGAAACGGGACCCTGGCCGGCCAAGACTCGCGTCGAGGTCAGTCAGGGATCACCATTTCCAAGGTCAGGGCAAGGGAGTCACACACCAAGATAACCCCCGCTCACCCTCTAGGTAACGTGGCGCGAGCAGCAAGGCTAATCTCAGAGGCGATGTGTAAAGCGTTTGCGCGCGCACCCCAGCGACAACAACCAAAGGCCCACCACAAAGGAAACTCCACACAAGGTTATATCAAAAATAGCCTTTGTATTATAATAATAAGAACACATTAGATAACACACACACTTTACAATGTGCCAACAGGCACGGGCAAGATTTACAAGGGATTATGTACAGGACAGGGCCACCTGGACCACTGTCAGGGGTATGCACTTGTTAGAAATAATACTTGTAGGTATAACACTTTAGCACATAAACATACAATGACTGTAACACAGAAATAGTAAATGTAGCATACAACCAGTAACTACTGGTAAAGGGAAAATACCTCCTACGCCACCCTAGTCTCTGTAGGGAAATCACGCAGGGAGCTAGGACCTTATCATCAGGACCTATGGAAGGAAAACCTATCACCTCCTACGCCACCCTAGTCTCTGTAGGGAAATCACGCAGGGGGAAGGAAACCTATGGAAGGAAAACCTATCACCTCCTACGCCACCCTAGTCTCTGTAGGGAAATCACGCAGGGGGAAGGAAACCTAAAATAATCACCTAGGCAAGTAACATTTAGCAAAGGCAATCAAACATCAACATTCCTCTAAGCAGGTTACTTTTAGCAAAGGGAAATAAAAGAACAAGGCATTACCTAAGCAGGTCACTTTTAGCAAAGGTAATGACACCAACAATCCTCTAAGCAGGTCACTTTTAGCAAAGGGGATAAACACATAAAGAATTACCTAAGCAGGTCACTTTTAGCAAAGGTAATAATAAACAAGAATTGCACATGTAACATTAAAACACATTCAGAGGTGCAGGTTAGAACTTTTGCGCAAGAATCATATAGCAAAGAAATCACAATGCGCAGGGTGCATGTAGCACAACACTCAAAATGTCCCTCAGGCCAACTGGCCTCGAAAGGGGCGGAATGCCCTGAGTCTCAGTGTCAGGGAGGTCTGCGCAGGCAGCACAGAACAACAGCCTAAACGTAGCAACTGTCCACTAAGTGCTGGACAGTTGTAAATCACAGATGGGCACACGTTGGAGCCTCGTGGGCTCAAGAACACAGGTGGCACCCAAGAGCCTCTCTGGGGCTCTAGAACAAATGTGGGCGCTGTGAGCCTTCTCAGGCTCTGTAGAACAAAGCACTGCCTCCTCGAGCTTCTGTGAGCACGCAAAACAAAAATGGGACACTGAGCCTCTCGGGGCCCTAGAGCACAGTAAATGGCCCTTAAGAGCTTCAGCGCTCTCCAACAATGAAATGCCCCCCAGAGCCTCTCTGGGCTCTAAATACAACTGGGCGCTGTGGGCCTCAAGCACCTATGGGGCGACGTTGGAGTCCCGCGGCTGGGGACTCAGGAACAACTGCCAATGCCCCCCAAGAGCCTCTCGGGGCTCATAAATCACACAAGGCGCCCGGCGCCCTCGTGGACGCAGGAACTCAAATGCCCCAGGTTCTCGGAGTGGCCCGCTGCCAACCGGGGCCACTCTAAATTCAAAAGACCCTGTCCCTCACTCACCAGGTCTCGCAGGGTCTGCGGAGGCGGGGAAGCACTCGCTGCCGGTCTCCTTGCAGGGCTCCTCTCTCCACACTCGGGGAGCCTCGGGGACTCGTCCGGCTGCTTCCTTCGTCTCCGCCTGGCCTTGTCCTGCCGCACTCTGCCTGACTTCCCCTGGGGCCGCCAATGGCAGCGCGGCCCTGGGGATACGGAGGCGGGACTTCCGGGTCGCACTAGGCAGCGGCCCGGCAACGGTTCTCGATGCTCCTGGGCTGCGGCGGTGATCACGGGCGGCCAATGCCGGGTGGGCACCGGCTTCAATCAATAAAAATGGGCAAATGCGGCGTGGCAGCCGCTTGGCAGGAAAGTAACAGCGCTCTGCGCGCTATGTCAATTTCGGCACTCCGAGGCGCCAGAAGGCAGAGCTGGGTGAAAATAAAGCGCTCCTAGCGCTATAACCAAAATAGAGCGCTCCACAGCGCTAGCAGGCAAATAAGCGCTTCCAAGCGCTAGGGGTAAAGATAAAGCGCTCCCAAGCGCTAAGAGTAAAACAAAGGCTCCAGCAGGGTCTGGAGGCAGGCAGGGGGGCAAGGCAGGGCCAGAGCCAGCACACTGGGTCTCCAGGCAGGGAGACACCCCAAGTGGCGGTCCTCCTGGCCCCAGCAGCAGCAACAGCCCCCTCTGGCAAGGATCCACAAGTAGAACAATTTCTGTGGGGACACAGCCCCATTTTTATACAGCGAATTCCTTTGTTAGGAGGTGCAGGGTGGGGGGAAACCAGTTGCAGCTGGCTTGGGAGTACCCTTGATGGCCCAACCACCCCTTTCATTCACTGGGGAGGCTTGGGTCATTAGACAAACCACAGGGGGGCGGAGCCAGCATTGTGTGGGGAAAAACCCAGCCCATCCAGGACACAGATCTACTCCTCCCACACATCACTCATGCTGATCTCTCACTCACCACCGGGCAGACCCATCCAGACTTCCTGGAGCCTGGCATGCCAGCCAGCTCCAGCCAATCACGCTCCACTATCCTCACTGCACACATACATCAATGTCCAGAAGTAGCACTTCCCTTCTAGACACATACAAGCCGCACATACCATTGCGCAGCATTCATTCTCACGAGTTCATACATACTAAACTCGAGCCTGCACTCCCCACACATCAGGAACTAACAGGGCACACACATTCCCCATGCATTCCTATGGGAGGGCAGGCCAGCCATACTACACGCACGCACTTTCACTCTGGGACACAGGGAAAAAGTGCGCCAAGACCCAAAAATCACTACACAGGGTCACAAATAAAGGCAAAAAGATTCGGGGTGAACCTGCCCTAAGGCCCAAGTCTAACACGACCCCCTTCCAGCCAAAACGCAGGGCAGACCGATCACCACCGTGATGGACTTCCCTGCTTGGGGCGATAAAACAAGGACGCGGGCCCACAACTGCAGGGACACCTTCCTGTTTTACGCCACGGTGAACCCCTAGGGTTCCTTCTAAAACTACTGTAGGGACTAACTGGGGTACCCCACTGATACTCTCCAGCTGCCCTCGGCCAGGACCAGGCCCTAGGCCACCCAGGTACCACTGGATCCTGTATACTCACAAAGTGGGGGGTAGTAACCCCTGGCACATAATAGCCATGCTCCACTCTTCCTGTCTGTAAGACAGGGCTAGACTTCCACTGGTTCTCCAGCCTAGGGTCTACAACCTTAGGTGGACCAGGAGTCTCAGGGAAGGCTCTCCTCCCCTTACCTCTTCTCCTAGGGTTCCTCCTCCTCCTGCGAGGGGTCCCCTCTAAACAACATTCTCCCAACCTAGGGTTTAACCCCTCAGGTGGTACCGGGGTCAGAGGTGGGCTCTCCCACCCTCTGCACCCCCTTCCAGAGTCCTGCTCCCTCCCAACCGGGGCGGTACCTCTGGAGAAAGAACTGGTTAGGACACTGATTACAGTAGTCCCACCCTTCAGGTCAGGCTGATCCTGAACCTGGCCATCCAACCTCTGGTCTAAAACCTTCGGTGGAACCAATGCCTGGCACTCCAGGACTTCTGGGGATTCACACAACATCCCCAAATCACTCCTTTCACTGGACTTCTGTACTCTCCCTCCTGGAGCGGTACTGCCAGCTTCTAGGACCATAGAAGCTCCGCTTACAGATGCTCCAGGTTCTCTACACACTAGGAGATCTCCCTCAAGTGAACTAACAGGCAAGTCTAGGTTCCTTTCCTGGTGTTCCCTAAAGAAACCATCCAGGCTCTGTGACAGGGCTTCGGGCGTCTGGGGACTCTCGGTCACACACTCACTCCCGCTCCACTGAGACAGGCAGTCAGCCCCTAAACCCTTCTCACTAACCAAGGACCTAGCTGGGCTACTCTCACCCTCCTCCACCACACTGGGCTGGAAGACACCTGACCCACTATTGTTGGAATCACTCACTAGTGACTCAAAAGAACCTCTCGCACTGTCCCAGCGTTCTGCTTCCTCTGCAAGGTCCCAAGGACAAAAACACTTCAACTTCAGCAGGTGCTGGCGCAACTCTGGACAAACAACACTGAGCAACTGCTCTTTGAGGAACATATTCACCACACCGTCCACCTCATTGTCCGAGTTAGCCGTCAGCCAACCCCACATTGCATCCGAACAGTCATCCACAAAATACCCCCACTTCTGGTGAGATGGTTTCTTAAGGTTCCTAAACCTCAACCTATTCTCCTCCTCTGGGGAAACAGGAACCATACTCGGGGAACTGGGAGTGGGACTGTCTACACTGACATTTAAAAAGCTGCCACCACTGGACTCCACCCTCCCTGGGGAATCCAGACAATTACAACTGTGCGCAGGGAAGAGTCTATCCTCTAGGGCTGCTCTCTCACGGATGATGGCCCTTCTCTCCACCTCTATCCTCTCCTGCGCTAAGAGTCTTTCGATCTCTAGCTGCGCCATAGCCTGGGCATGCTCTAACATGAGCTGTTCCATCGCTAACTGATGCTCCCTTTCTTTCTCCCTATCTTCCCACTCTTCTGGGGACAGGACAAGGGATGGGGCGCTGGTACTGACACTGGGCCTAGCAAGGGACTCCCTATCTATGGGGTCCTCACTATCTGCTGGGGCCCAACCACTGTCATCATCCAACTCACATTCTTCATCAGAATCTTCAGGGCTCCCCACAGACTCACCACCCTCATGGCATGTGGCCTGGGCCCTTTCCTCGCTGCGCTCAAGATCCCTTTGATCCTTATACCATTGGACCAGGTGGTTCCTAAGTTGGTTCTCAGTATCTGACTCATCCACCCCTATGTGTCTCTCTCTACAGAACCTTTCCAACTCCTGCATACTGTACCAAACTAGATCACTGAGATCAAAAACAGGCTCCATTTTGGCAGACGTTCTAGAGATGAGATCACACAGGGAACCTGGGGGTCTGAGCTAAACAGGAGTATACAATCAACAAAATTCAGCAAGATTCCTATCTCAGAACTTGCACTCCACTGTCCAGTGTAACACACCACTCATTCACACACACCCTCCCCTCGGACCGGTAAGGCAGTTTCTACCACCCCTGATTATCTCAACCTGACCACTAGCGACACAGGTACCAAACTCTGGGAGCAGGGCGGGGAACAAGGTACTGGACAAAATACAAATGACACCTTTCAGGAGAAGCAAAACTGAACTTCCCTAAAAAACAATAATCCCAAAAATGTGGTTATCTAAAATTGCAGAGTTTTGAAGTGTGGCCTGTCGCCACTGTGGTACAACGCAAACGCAAGTCCAATCCGCACCGCTAGCCACCAATGTTAGAAACGGGACCCTGGCCGGCCAAGACTCGCGTCGAGGTCAGTCAGGGATCACCATTTCCAAGGTCAGGGCAAGGGAGTCACACACCAAGATAACCCCCGCTCACCCTCTAGGTAACGTGGCGCGAGCAGCAAGGCTAATCTCAGAGGCGATGTGTAAAGCGTTTGCGCGCGCACCCCAGCGACAACAACCAAAGGCCCACCACAAAGGAAACTCCACACAAGGTTATATCAAAAATAGCCTTTGTATTATAATAATAAGAACACATTAGATAACACACACACTTTACAATGTGCCAACAGGCACGGGCAAGATTTACAAGGGATTATGTACAGGACAGGGCCACCTGGACCACTGTCAGGGGTATGCACTTGTTAGAAATAATACTTGTAGGTATAACACTTTAGCACATAAACATACAATGACTGTAACACAGAAATAGTAAATGTAGCATACAACCAGTAACTACTGGTAAAGGGAAAATACCTCCTACGCCACCCTAGTCTCTGTAGGGAAATCACGCAGGGAGCTAGGACCTTATCATCAGGACCTATGGAAGGAAAACCTATCACCTCCTACGCCACCCTAGTCTCTGTAGGGAAATCACGCAGGGGGAAGGAAACCTATGGAAGGAAAACCTATCACCTCCTACGCCACCCTAGTCTCTGTAGGGAAATCACGCAGGGGGAAGGAAACCTAAAATAATCACCTAGGCAAGTAACATTTAGCAAAGGCAATCAAACATCAACATTCCTCTAAGCAGGTTACTTTTAGCAAAGGGAAATAAAAGAACAAGGCATTACCTAAGCAGGTCACTTTTAGCAAAGGTAATGACACCAACAATCCTCTAAGCAGGTCACTTTTAGCAAAGGGGATAAACACATAAAGAATTACCTAAGCAGGTCACTTTTAGCAAAGGTAATAATAAACAAGAATTGCACATGTAACATTAAAACACATTCAGAGGTGCAGGTTAGAACTTTTGCGCAAGAATCATATAGCAAAGAAATCACAATGCGCAGGGTGCATGTAGCACAACACTCAAAATGTCCCTCAGGCCAAATGGCCTCGAAAGGGGCGGAATGCCCTGAGTCTCAGTGTCAGGGAGGTCTGCGCAGGCAGCACAGAACAACAGCCTAAACGTAGCAACTGTCCACTAAGTGCTGGACAGTTGTAAATCACAGATGGGCACACGTTGGAGCCTCGTGGGCTCAAGAACACAGGTGGCACCCAAGAGCCTCTCTGGGGCTCTAGAACAAATGTGGGCGCTGTGAGCCTTCTCAGGCTCTGTAGAACAAAGCACTGCCTCCTCGAGCTTCTGTGAGCACGCAAAACAAAAATGGGACACTGAGCCTCTCGGGGCCCTAGAGCACAGTAAATGGCCCTTAAGAGCTTCAGCGCTCTCCAACAATGAAATGCCCCCCAGAGCCTCTCTGGGCTCTAAATACAACTGGGCGCTGTGGGCCTCAAGCACCTATGGGGCGACGTTGGAGTCCCGCGGCTGGGGACTCAGGAACAACTGCCAATGCCCCCCAAGAGCCTCTCGGGGCTCATAAATCACACAAGGCGCCCGGCGCCCTCGTGGACGCAGGAACTCAAATGCCCCAGGTTCTCGGAGTGGCCCGCTGCCAACCGGGGCCACTCTAAATTCAAAAGACCCTGTCCCTCACTCACCAGGTCTCGCAGGGTCTGCGGAGGCGGGGAAGCACTCGCTGCCGGTCTCCTTGCAGGGCTCCTCTCTCCACACTCGGGGAGCCTCGGGGACTCGTCCGGCTGCTTCCTTCGTCTCCGCCTGGCCTTGTCCTGCCGCGCTCTGCCTGACTTCCCCTGGGGCCGCCAATGGCAGCGCGGCCCTGGGGATACGGAGGCGGGACTTCCGGGTCGCACTAGGCAGCGGCCCGGCAACGGTTCTCGATGCTCCTGGGCTGCGGCGGTGATCACGGGCGGCCAATGCCGGGTGGGCACCGGCTTCAATCAATAAAAATGGGCAAATGCGGCGTGGCAGCCGCTTGGCAGGAAAGTAACAGCGCTCTGCGCGCTATGTCAATTTCGGCACTCCGAGGCGCCAGAAGGCAGAGCTGGGTGAAAATAAAGCGCTCCTAGCGCTATAACCAAAATAGAGCGCTCCACAGCGCTAGCAGGCAAATAAGCGCTTCCAAGCGCTAGGGGTAAAGATAAAGCGCTCCCAAGCGCTAAGAGTAAAACAAAGGCTCCAGCAGGGTCTGGAGGCAGGCAGGGGGGCAAGGCAGGGCCAGAGCCAGCACACTGGGTCTCCAGGCAGGGAGACACCCCAAGTGGCGGTCCTCCTGGCCCCAGCAGCAGCAACAGCCCCCTCTGGCAAGGATCCACAAGTAGAACAATTTCTGTGGGGACACAGCCCCATTTTTATACAGCGAATTCCTTTGTTAGGAGGTGCAGGGTGGGGGGAAACCAGTTGCAGCTGGCTTGGGAGTACCCTTGATGGCCCAACCACCCCTTTCATTCACTGGGGAGGCTTGGGTCATTAGACAAACCACAGGGGGGCGGAGCCAGCATTGTGTGGGGAAAAACCCAGCCCATCCAGGACACAGATCTACTCCTCCCACACATCACTCATGCTGATCTCTCACTCACCACCGGGCAGACCCATCCAGACTTCCTGGAGCCTGGCATGCCAGCCAGCTCCAGCCAATCACGCTCCACTATCCTCACTGCACACATACATCAATGTCCAGAAGTAGCACTTCCCTTCTAGACACATACAAGCCGCACATACCATTGCGCAGCATTCATTCTCACGAGTTCATACATACTAAACTCGAGCCTGCACTCCCCACACATCAGGAACTAACAGGGCACACACATTCCCCATGCATTCCTATGGGAGGGCAGGCCAGCCATACTACACGCACGCACTTTCACTCTGGGACACAGGGAAAAAGTGCGCCAAGACCCAAAAATCACTACACAGGGTCACAAATAAAGGCAAAAAGATTCGGGGTGAACCTGCCCTAAGGCCCAAGTCTAACACTCAGCACTTGACAATTGCACGTTTAACAGGTTATGAATTGACACTGTTCCAGCCACACATAGAAATCAGACGCTGCAACGTTTTAAATCCTGCTACATTGTTACCATCAGTTACTTCGAATTCTGCCACACACGACTGTGTGGAAGTAGTTAACATCATGACAAAGCCAAGACAAGATCTGACAGATATTCCATTACCAGATCCCGACCTGACACTTTATGTGGATGGTTCATGCATGAGAACTGGTACAGGAGAACTAGTAGCCGCGTATGCAGTGACTACTGACACCGACGTTATAGAGACACACCGTATTGACACCCTGTCTGCTCAAGCAGCAGAGCTAGTTGCTCTGACACAAGCCTGCATACACGCCAAGAACCTGAAAGTTAATGTTTACACCGATTCACGTTACGCATTTGGAGTTGTACACGACTTCGGAGTGCTCTGGCAGGAGAGAGGTTTCATGACTTCTCATGGAACCAAGATTCAGCATGGTCTCCTCATTCAGGCTCTGTTAGATGCAATACATTTACCAACATCCATTGCTATCATGAAGTGCAAAGCACATACGAAAGTTACTGACACTATTTCCCAAGGTAATGATCTAGCAGATCGCACAGCCAAGCTCACAGCTCAGACTCCAGACATTTCAGTTAATCCGACACAGACGCACACTCCAGATCCGACTACATGCATGACAGTTAAAGACCCTACTCAAGATGTCATAGATATCCAGTTACATGCTACTCCCGATGAAATCAAGAAATGGTCCGAACAAGGAGGGGTCCAGACAGATCAGGGATGGGTGACAAAGGGTAGAGCCACATGGTTTCTCCCCGACTCTATGGTTCAAGTCATTATTAATACCGCACATAGTCCAGCACATTTAGGAGAAAAAGCTATGTTAGACAGCATCCAGAATATTTGGTTCAACAAGCATTTACGGGCTGCAGCCAAGCAGAAAGTCCGTACCTGTATGATATGTTGTCAGTTTAATCCAGGTAAAAGTGTCCCGGTGGAACAAGGTGGATTCCAGCCCCCTGACCACCCTTTTGAAGTCCTCCAGATGGATTACATTCAGATGGAGCGATGTCGAGGTTTCAAGTATGTCCTTGTAGTTGTATGCGCTTTGTCCAGGTGGACGGAGGCATATCCAGTCCCAGATTACACAGCTGCGACCACTGCCAAGCAGTTGGTTCGTGAGTTCTTCCCCCGTTACGGACTCCCTAGAGTCGTATATTCTGACAACGGCCAGCCATTCTCATCTGAACTCATGAAACATGTGTCCCTTTTGTTAGGGTACCAGTGGAAGTTCCATTGTGTACGCCATCCTGAAGCAGCCGGTCTCGTAGAGAGACATAATCAGACCCTGAAAATCCGAATTGCAAAGGTTTGTCAAGAGAAAGGTGTGGACTGGCTCGTAGCTCTGCCAGTCGCCCTGTTCTATATGCGCATGGTCGCACATTCCAGATCAGGCCTGTCCCCGTATGAGGTCGTTTTCGGCCGCCCCCCTAACATGTGGGGTACTCCTAGACCCCGAAGTATTACCGATGTTTCAAGTAATATGCTGACAGATTACCTAGCTTCCTTGATGTCTGCCCTCAACTCTTGTCGTTCACAGGTTGCCGCCGCATTTCCAGACAATACCGAGGTGGCACCGCATGAAATCGTTCCCGGATCCATGGTCCTAGTGCGAAATTTCGATCGCTCAAGTCCACTGGAGCCTCGCTGGAAGGAGCCCCGACAGGTTCTCCTGGCCACCCGTACAGCCGTGAAGTTGGAGGGACGCAAAGGCTGGGTGCATCTTTCGCACATCAAGACATTTTATGGATTGAAGCCAGTCTCAAAGAACATTTCCCAGGATTCAAAGGACTGCCAAAGTACTATTCTTAAGGACTGTCCCGCAAAAGACACTGATACTGCACCCTCCCTGTTAGAGAAAACTCCGCAACAGGAGTATAAACTCAAGTTAAGGTCTAGTAAAATAAGTCAGCCAGTTTGATTGTCTAAGTCCTCCCCTAGGTGAAACGGTTAGACCGGTTTCTGACATGTATAAAATAGACCCCCATAGTGAGAGAGTTAGTCAAAACTCAATCCGATGTATCGTTTTTCTATGTTTCATATTATTTCTCAGTATTATGATTTCCTGCACCAGTTATGCATTCTACTTGTATTTTCCAGTTTCTCATGTAAATAAGTCTTCTAATGCTACAGTAGAGCACACGTTTAGTGATCTGCCTCCTCATGAACTTTCTTACCGCCTCGCTATGCGTAACAATTCTTTTATCCGCATGTTACATTATTCACACCAGACCAGCAATGCCACTAATTGTTGGGTGTGTGGTCGACTCCCCCCTTTCCAGACCCCGAAGGGAGTTCTGCCACTCTTTCCTTATCCATTTTCACATAATGGTTCGTGTGGAGCATGGTCCACGTTAACGTCATCCTCAACAGATATGTCTTTTCTTAACAGTACATGTTTTCCAGACAAGCAAGGTCTTCCCCACAGAACAGGGTTAGATCTAGAAAACGAAGTTTACAATTTAGGTAATTATTCTTCGAATTTCATGGTCCTGAATGTTCAGTCTGATTCCACTCCAGACTTACCTGCTATTTCAGTACTACCAGTCAAAGGCGAATTATGTGTCCGAAATAATGGTTCCGTACATGTAGGACATAGCGATTGTAATACTATTGTCAAGTATAGTGACAGTGGGAAATCTATTTTCAAAGCTTCCCGTCATTCTTATTTTATTTGTGGTCAGACCGCATATGTTCGTCTGCCCCTCAATTGGGAGGGAACCTGTTATATTGCCTTCCTACTGCCCCCTGTTTTCCTAGCCCCATCTGATTACCATAGAAACACACATCTAGTACACCTTAGACATAGAAGGGAGTCCCCCATTGTCGACTATACTGAAACTGCTCTAGAACAGTATACAGATTTCAATAGAGGTTTTTTCTTCTTTATAGGCCCTATCCAGAATAGTAAACTAATTCGTAGGTTAACCAGAACCCTTGAAGCAGTAGTTAATGAGACTGCCTCTGCTCTAGGTAACTTAACCGAAGAGCAATCTGCTATGAGATTTGTCGTTTTACAGAATCGTCTCGTCCTTGACGTCATATTGGCCGATAGGGGCGGGGCCTGTAGAGTCATCGGATCTAGTTGCTGCATTTTCATTCCTAATAACGCGCCGTCTGTTTATTCAGCTATAACCAGACTCCATAAAATTGCCCATCTGTTACACCAAGACCCAGGCACCTGGACATGGTCCGGTTGGTTCTGGAATATAATTTCCGCTTGGGGATGGAAAGTCTTGTCCTTTCTAGGTATTGCAGTAGCGATCATATTCAGCTGCTGCCTCTGTATACAATGTGGCCCTGCGATTTGCGGCATTTGTGCTACCTCTTGTATTCCTAGTCCCAAGCCCCGTTCTAAAACCCGTTCCCAGAAAATTCGAGACGAGCAAATGATACTGTATGAAATGATAGATGGTATCATGAATATTGATGTTTCCTGATGGAAACGTAGTGACAAGGAGGGAATGTGGAAAAGTAAATTTTGCCATGTTCTGTGTCCCTACGCGTCATCCATCATATGTTATCTATGCATGATTAATATGCATATGTATTCCCCATGTTCGATTAAAGACGCAATTACAGTTGTGTCCACCTCTAGTATGCCAGTTTCCATTTCTCGTGAATACTACGAATATCAGGCCTATGTAAAGCTACGTTGCCACGTTTCTCAGTGTGCACGTTATTTCATTGTAAAGTCCCCGTTTCTAGGCCTCAAAAGGGCCCGGACACCAGATTCAGCTCCTGTCTCCTGAAGCCTCGCTGAGGAGCGATACAGCCCCCACCTGTATCCTCGACCCTTCACTTACTTCCTGCCTCACAGTGCCCGGCTCAGCCTGGCTCTGCCTCTGAGTCTGCCAAGAGTATGTTATGATTCCAGTTATCAGTTCAGCCCTCCTTCTCTGCATTCCTAAAGCTACTGAACTGCATCAATAGTTTCCGTCATTGTCTAGCCCTTACGTCTCCATGTTAGAGAAATACTGCATTTAATGGTCATTTAATATTCTTCATCACGCACTACATGTAGAATAATGCATGCTCCAGTCTTAGAATCAAGTTAGCCTCTCCCCTCCTGACTCTTAGTTTATATCAACATGTTCTCTAAACATCAGATACTAGATACTGCTTAGGTACATGTCGCCCTGACTCTCCAGACTTCAGTCTCTGCTCCTAGTACAGAGTTCGTAGCCCCCAGCTTCTCCTAGTAACACGTCATTGCCAGCTTGCGCGCACCATTAGGTCAGAGGTCCCGGCTCCTTAGGTAGCCCCCTCCATGTTTCCGCCCCATTCATGACATATTCTGTTACGTTTGCATCACATGTCTATGTATACGCCCCTGTTACACCTACTTTCACCCTTATCTTTCGCGACTGCTATTGACCACACCCACCGCTCCGCCTATCGTATGTATTGTAATGCAACTGTTTTAGTATATATGATCGTGTATTGTTATTAAATGTTAGCGCGCTCATCCCAGATCCTGCCCGGCAGCTGTCGGGACCCCCCTGCTGGGCCCTGCCATCCTATTCCTATGCAGGTTGTCCTGTTCCTGTCCTTATGCTGTATTAAACCTGCAAAACTCCTACTACCTCGAATCTTGACTCTTATTTATTGAGCTATCTGTTATTGCTATGCCTAGACAAAAATAGATCCGGTATTATTTATTTATATACCACAGTCTGATCAAAGAAACATATGATATGGAATCTGCATTAGCTAAAACGAGGGGGATCCAATCACTACGGAAACTAGAAAAAATCTGGGGTTCATTTATCTAACATCTCTGGGACATTTATTTGGTGCTAAAAAAAAAAATCTTATGAGTTACTTATATATTTTTTTCTCTTTTTCTCCCTTTTTTTCTTTCTTTTTTTAATGTATATTTTTTCTTTTTTCTTGTTTATTCTGATGCTATGTGTTTGTTGTTTGGTACTATCTCATGTTGATAATAAAAACAATTTAAAAAGAAAAAGAAATAATACTGTTGTATTAAAAATTCCACACTGCAAGCACTTTTTTGTTACAATTTCGTTGTTGACACCGTTTTGTATTTGGTAAATTAACTGTCCACATCTCTTTTAACCTCAGGTAACACCCACATAGGAGGAAGAAATGAAAAAGTTTCCTACCTTCTGTAATGCTCTTTTTTGTGGCTACTTCAACTGTAGATTCTTGAATATCCACAGATGCCAGATTGGATCCAGAAGATTTTTTACAGCACACACCAGTAAGTGACAGCGTGTGGCTCCATGACAAACCAGGACCCGACCCAGGCCTACTTGTTATAGGACCACATGCCAGTGCTGTGGTCTGAAAGGACCTGAATCAACCTTCATTTGATGGGTGGTAGGAAAGCTTTCAATGCCAAATGAATGACCGACAATGCCAACAGGTTGATGTGGAGTCAGGTTTCCACCAAACACCAGAGTCCTTTGATTTCCACCTCTCTCATATGACCTCCCCAAAGCCAGCAGTGATGCATCTGTCATAACTGTCCACTCTGAGTGGGGTAGGGAGAGGGATTTTCTGCTGTTCCAATTGCAGTCAGCAGCAGCAACTAGTAGTCGGGTCTACGCTAGACTTTTCTGCATATGCAGTCAGTGGTGCCCAATCCTGATTTGATGACATATTTTACATCATTCTGCTCATCCTTAATGGACTGCGTCAGGTTGAAAAGTAGGAACAAGTTACTTACCCTCAGTAACTATGTATCTGGTAGACACACAGTCTAGTCGCAGGTTCCTTAACTTAGAATATCCTCCAGGCGCCAGTCTTGATCCGGAGATTTTTCAGCAGTATCTATGCGTGCCGGGGGACGGCGTCGCATGGCTCCGCCCAGACGTCATCCATGGATATGACGTCAGTGGAGCCATAAGTCCCTCCCGGCGTGTTGACGTCAGTTTCTACTGTGAAACTTTTCCACGCCACAAAGCTGAGCCACTACTAATACTGTGAGAGTGTGGGTACAGTGTGCCAAAATCTTTTGAAACAAAATGACAATAAAGAATAAAAATTATGAGAAAACATCACAGTGCATGATAGAGAAAAACACTTCAGACTGTAAAGGACTGAAAGGAGAGAGCAGAGTGCTCGCCCCTAGAAAAAGTTGTGCATAAGCGAAGGCCCATACCCTCCTATGAGGGAAAAACAGCAATGGAAATGAATGTTATGGTAAAGGACAAGCAGTCTGCAACCACATGAATGTGATGGTAATGGATAACAAGACTGTAACAACATGACTGTTATGGCAATTGACATTTGAGCAACAACAAAAAATGTGCAACCATACTTACTATATATGACCAATTGACTGTAGCACAGTCAAATATATCCAAAACTAATGGAGCTAGAATATCCTGAGGGAGGGAAAAAGGACATAACCAATCTGCGCACTGGAAAAGAACCAGGGTTCAAGAGCGTGGATGGATAAATGAGCAAAAAACCCAAATGCAAGAATGGGTGGAGAAACAACATGTAAAACAGAGTAAGACATCCTGACCTGGGAAGGATGTGAAGTAGACTAACATGCATGAAGACAGAGACCACTGGTAGAAAAATCAGTGGGTAAGAACTCAACCTGAAAAGGTCCTCGCAGAGCAGGGACGATGGGTGGGCGTAAGGAATCCGCGGCTAGACTGTGTCTCTACTAGATACATGGTTATCAAAGGTAAGTAACTTGTTCATCTGATAGAGACATCTAGCCGCAGATTCCTTAACTTAGAATAGATATCCAAGCATTACTCCATAGGAGGAGGGCCTGCGACTGAAACCCACCAAGTTCCAAAAGAGAACTAATCTGTCAATAGGATGGACTAAAACAGATGTGTACACCAAGTGCAAGAGTGGCTGACACTAGACTCATGAAGCCCTGTAAAGGAGCAGTACCAAGGAAAGGCAATGGTAACACAGCCCCTCAGAGGACAGTACAAGACATCCCTCGTCCAGGAAAGGACAAAGGGAAATCACAGAAACCAGAATGGTCAGTGCACAATGGAAGAAAATCCATATGCCTTTGTAATGAGAATTAAAAGCCAAACTGTGCGCAGGATCCCATGGATCTGAAAAAACAAAGAAAGCCCCAGAGAAGAACAAAACAGCATTACATAGTCAGAATGTACAAATAAGTATGCACCACAGTGAATGCCAGGAATAACAGGTGTAGAGACAGATGTCACCCCTGTAGAGATCTACAAAACCATGGCTACAAGAAGCTACATATATGTGGATGAGAGGAATACACATAAGCCGACAGTGTGAACCGTGGGAGCCACCCCCACATATGCAAGCTCATGAAACCTAGCCCAGACAGAACACCCACGTTCTGTGTCGTACTTCCGACTCATCTCCTCGTAGGCATACTGACCAAGTATGCTCAGTAGATACATTTGGGAAAGGATACCAACAGAAACCAGGCAGACACATAGGGCTCGCTCTCATAGGAAAAAGAGAGAGAATCTGGGGTTAAGAAACCCCATATACTGCAACATGGAAGAAACAGAGTATGTGTGCCTTCTCGCAGTGTGTATAGATAGTACAATATATATATATATATATATATATATATATATATATATATATATATATCTATCACACACACACATAAATATACACACACACATATATATATATATATACACACTTGTACATACAAACATTAAAAGAAACATCCAACTCCAATGAAGAAGAGGCATGTACTCGAGGTAGGTAGGAATAGGGCTCATTTATTGTAATTCAGGTCTCCCTCGACCCCGCTTTGGATGAGATACCAGTTTCGGCTGCGCAGCATATACAGACACACATACAATATTTATGTATGTTTGTGTATATATATATATATATATATATATATATATATATATATATATCAATCAGTTGCAGAACCCGTTTTTGGAAGGAACCAACATCGGACATCAAAGAAGGCTCTATTCATTTAATAGCAGCTTGCCAGCAGAGGGTATTTCAGGCGAGTAGTATAGCACATCTTGCCAGACGCGTTTCAGGAAAATTACATCCTTTCTTCAGTGGCTTTGGATGGCTGAGGGAAAGCGTTTACAGCACATGACTATCTTAAATACATTACTCCCGCCCCGATGGGCGTGGCCTCACGGCATCCTGGGAGATGTAGTCTGCGCATATTATTACCACAGTGGGTGCATTTCCCAGAGTCTCAATGTCCATAAGTGTTCATGCGCTCAAACTTGAAAACTCTCTGCCCTGCTTTGTAGCTGCCATCAGAGCTTGAATGACTTCTTCCTGCATAGAAGCCAGTCTTGTCCGTTCCGCTCGTTGCAGCAAAGGATGTAATTTTCCGGAAGAGAGGGAAGGAGGCGCTCAACCGAGTCCCAGATGGTGAAAGTAGCTCACGTAAACACGCAGGACGTGTTCAAGGAGCGAAGGCCCAAGCTAGTGGATGCACATATATGTCGACCACACGTCTCCAACCATTGAGACTCCCTAGAAGGTGGAAGTAACGGAGGAGAGGAGGAAGGCAGCGAGGTCGAGGCTGCCTGGACGACCAGCCCTTGAGCCCAAGGGTGGAGGGACAAACAGACAGGGTCATCTGGAGCCGGGCGATGACGATGTGCTATAGCACGATCCACTGGGTACCGCGCCCAAGTCCCTAGAAGAATGACGCACAACGACTCGCCAAAAGGCAGCAAGGGCTCGAAGTCTGCGTCTCCCTGGTGAAGCAGATCCAACAAGGGATCAGAAGGCAGAGAGACTGATGGAGGCTGGATCTGTTGAATTTCAGAAGCTTTGCAAACAACTCCTGCAAATGCTGCACTAGCCTCCGTGGCCATTCTAGGTGGCGACAGCAGATCATCAATAGGGGAAGGCTGCAGGCTAACACTTCCACCAAAAGCCAAAGATTCTGCAGCCCGAGGAGGACCAAGGACCTTTAAGCGTTCCACAGGAACATATCCCTGGGAACATGTAAGCAACACTGGGGGGAGGTGAACCAGGGGCGACATTCTCCATGAGAAAAGGAGCAGCAAGGGACATCACTGGCGTTGAACGACGTCGAGACGGCAGCGCATTGACGCCGACGAGAGCCGACGGAGACTTCACCGACCGGCGTATGGTCAGCGTCAACTCGACATCCACCGCGATGGGAGATGGCGGTGTGGGACGGAGTCTACTTGAAGACAAATCCCCTGCTGCGGCCGCATCCGATGCCATCGCAGGGTGCCTCACAGGCCTGTGCCCTGATGCTGAAGGTAGACTGCAGCCTGACGTCTGACTGGGAAGCCCCAACGGGCCGACTCCAGACGTTGCAGCGACTCTGGAACCTGAAGGCGCCTGGGAGAGGGGCAACCCAAAGATGGCCTGCAAAGCCCGAAAATAGGCTTCCATCTCGGTCCCTGTCGCCCTAACACCGGGAAAAGGTGGGAAGGCGGGGTCAACTGCTAATGGGGCGTATCCAGTGAAGACCGGGAGCAGCGGGCACCAACGTCACGGCTACATGTAGCAGACTGCCTCAGAGACTTTTGCTTGTGCTTACCTGCGGAAAGTAAGCGACATCCACAGGAACGAGGCCACGACCTGCCCCGAGCAGGAGCCTCAGCTCGAGATGGAGACCGGCGACGCTTGGACTCCAAACGGGACATCCGGGTGGACAACAACTTCATACGATGTTCCTGCAGGGACTTCGGCTTCAGCAGCCGACAGGTGTCGCACTTCTCGGAGACGTGGTTCTTACCCAAGCACCAAATATTATTAATAATAATAATAATCCACATTTGTAAAGCGCGAATCATCACCCGTTAGGGTCTCTAAGCGCTGGGGGCCGTCGGGAAGATTAAGCAAGCTATTGCCCAGAGTCACATGGTGCTGGGTTAATCTGCCGCCGGCCCCGGGGATCGAACCGTGATCCCCAGATTCCGGAGTCAGTCACCCTGGCCGCGGAGCCACACCTCTCCCAAATCCCAAATACAGATTGCCTGCGGATCAGTCGCCGGCATGTGCCGTGTAAAGGTCTCATACGATTTGAAGCCCGAAAGCATCGCACACTATTCCTGGACGCGAAAAGGCATCAGGAAGGTCTAATAAACAAAACAGGCCAGAGGAACCGCTTCTCCTGGATCCGCGTTGCAGACGCGGAAAAGAAGAAAATCGATGTCAGCGTGCCGGGAGGGACTTATATGGCTTCACTGACGTCATATCCGTGGACGCCGTCAGGGCAGAGCAATGCGACGCTGTCCCTCGGCACACAGAGGTACTGCTGAAAAATCTGCAGATCCAGACTGGCGCTTGGAGGATTTTCTAAGTTAAGGAATCTACGGCTAGATGTTTCTATTAGATTTCCTTCTGCACTGCCTGCAAAACCTCAGCAGCCATGTCCCACAATGCCTAGGAATACCTACACAACTGGATCTGATGAGTGAAGGGGTAGGCTGGTGGGAAAGAATATTCCTTTCACAAAAGCCTCAATCCTTTTTGACTATCTGGGTGAGTTGGAGGGGAAGAGTTGGAGTTAACCCTGTTATAAGATGCCTGCACTAACAGACTCTCAGGCATAAGGTGATGGGTCAGAAAAGTAGAATCACCCTGAGTAAGCAAGTGTTCTGGGATACTTGCCTACTGACAGGTGGACAAGAGCAAGATATTGCCCAGAAACTCATTAACGTGTAAATCAGGACTTCATTGAATAAGAACAAGGACTAAGCCTGCCCAGGATGAAAAACCTCTGTAAGGACACTGGTTTTCCCTTCACCAGTAGGAAACCGTGATTTCAACTCTTCAGATGACAAAAGCAAATAAGCTGTCTCTTCCATTGGAAGGCCAGGGCAAGTGCACAATCCACTGGCTTCTAAGTAGAAAGTGTCATCATCATATTGTGGGAGTAATTCATCACCATCATCACTGAAAACTAGTTGACTTTGGTCACATTCTCATCTTAACTGTTGCCTTAGCTCTGAAGGGTGGCTCCTAGGTAAAGGCAGTATTTTATCAGTCAGAGAGAACTAAGACTGTACGGGGTACAGACTATTCTGGGACATGACCTTACTCTACATGAATTTGTTTCGGAGTCAGCCAAGACAATAGGAACAGCACCCTCCTCTGGTGCTGACATGATCATAGCGCTGAATTTAAAGTTGGCTCTGGAGATTAACTCAAAAGGGGCTCAGACGGCACAAACGGTGCAGAGGACGGATCTCCCAGTGGTAATCAGACTGTAAACCTCAGTGGATCCAAAGGGGCACCAGAGGGAGCTGGAAGAGGGCCAAAGATTTGCAAAATGGCTTCTCTAAAATCCTCAACTTTTTGCAATGTCGCCAATGGCCCTAGAAATTCAGTGTGCATTGGGATCAACTTCAGAATCTGCTCCTTGGTGGGGGGCATCTTGAAGTCCTCACAACTTCTCAGGAAGAGAATGGCAACACTAGGATTAGGCTCGCTTGGCCATCTGCTTTCTCTTAGACTTCAACTTACCAGAAGAATTGGACTGCGATGATGACCTGTTGTGGGAATGGCCCACCACCTCGACTATGAACAAGAACAGGACTTGCACTACTTCTTTCTTGTTCTGCAACGTATAGGTTGTTTTCGCATTCCTGGATCGCCTTCGGATTCATACGACTCACATAATTGAGTCGTAGCCTGAACCCAAACACTAGAGACACACCTCCTGGGGGTCGGTCACAGATATCTGTTTGACAGTCACTACAAGTTTTAAAGACTGTAGTTTTAGGATGGGACATGTCCCCGTGTACACAGGAAAAGAAGGATTTTGAGAAATAACTTGTTAAGAGACAAGAAAAAGGTTGGGACCTAGCTCCAGATCTGCATACAAAGGCCGAGAGAGAAAGTAACTGATGCAAGCATGCTGAGGTGGCGCTTACATGCAGCTCCATCACTTCCAGGGCAGAATGAAGTTGACGTGGAGCCACACAAGGCCACCTACCAGAGCACTAGGATATGCTGCAAAAAAAATCTTACAGATCCAGTCTGGCACACATGAAGATATTCACAAGGTGAGGAATCTGCAGAACGAACAATCCTTCAGAAGGTAGTTTTTGCTAGTTTAACAAAGCAGTTTCCTTTTGAGGGGATTTGGTTTAGTTTAAGTGTCCAAAACACTTGTACAGCTACCCCGAGTGATCTCAGCATGCATTACTGAAGTAACAGTGTCACTCTCCGCTTTTAAGAGACTTTTAAAAGCCTCGCACACACCTATACTGTGGTACTACACATATGGGCTTGATCCTTTCTCATAAATAATGGTTGAGTCGACTGCTCTCCTGGGGGAATGTGCATTCTCCCAACTGAAGGTTGTTTACTGAAGGATGTGAGGGATACACTCCTAAAGTTCCCTATAGTTGGTCAACCAAAGGTAGAAGTGGTAGGAGTGGTAAGTGCTTCAAGCCCTCTAGGAACTTTCAGCTCAGTCTGCTGATTAGTGAAAAACACAATCATTCCCAAGTATTTGTTTTGGGCAGAGAGAAGTGTAAAATAAATTATACAACTTACACCACAGGAATAAATGTAGCTCTTGCAAGGAAACTGCCAATGTAACTAGCAGCAGTCTGCCGAATGACTGCAGGATTATTTGGATTTTGAAGTTTTTTCCAAAGATGCTCGAGAAAGGACTCGGCAAATCCCTGCAATGAGAAATGGAACATGTTAGAGTTACAAATTTAGCAGCATAGGAATTATTATTCTGTTACAGAAAGTGCACTTCATTCAGAAGTCAATCACAGTTGCAGGGCTTTGAAAATGACCTCTGTTTATACGCTATGGGAAGAGTGAACACACTGATGTTGGAAGCAGTGTCCTAGTTAGCTTATTTCAGATTAAACTGCAAAATCAGACAACAATATTCACCACTGAGTATAAGTTTGTTGGTGCCCCACCTACACCTGCCCTAACTTGACTAGGACCCATTTGGCCCCTGGCCAAGGAAGCAAAATTAGTAGTCAGAGAGGAGTGTTTACCTCCAGGCTAGTTCCATTACTAAGGTGGGCTACCTGAAATATTGGATCAGTCCTGGAACCAGTTTCCAAATTTGCTGACGCGTTCCTACGCCCAATGGTACAACGGACATCTACATACCTTAGGGATACCATGGATGTACTCAATCTACTTGAAGATCTCCCTTTTGATCCAGCCTCCCAATTACTGATCAGCTGTGACGTGGAGAGCCTGTATACCAGCCTCCCACACAACCAGACTCTTAATATCATTGAGGACGTCCTATTTGAGGATGATTGGGAATACCAAACACCTAGGAACATTGTCATGGAGTGTTGTTCATTAGCCCTGAAGGAGAATTTTTTCAAGTACAATGGGACCCTCTACTTGCAAAAACACGGGACCAGCATGGGGAGAACATTTGCTCCCAGTATAGCTGGTCTCTACGTGCATAACTTGGAAACTACCAAGATACTACATCCCAACAATCCATTCAGACATAACATGAGAACTTGGAAGAGGTACATTGACGATATTCTCATTATCTGGGATGGTGATGAACAAACATCACAACAATTTCTGGCAATGGTTAAACCTACAGGACGATTTCTTAAGATTCACGAGTACTGTATCCAACAGCAGTCTTGTATTCCTCGACCTCAACATCTTTCCAAAGGATGGAAGATTAATGACTACCACCCACTTTAAAAGTACCTCCAGAAATTGCCTGCTCATGTACAAAAGCTTTCATCCCAAACTTCTACGGGACAATTTGACTTATGGGCAATTCCTCCGTCTCAGACGGAATTGTACCGAAATTGAGAATTTCAAACTCCAATCTAAAGATCTGCGGAAAAAACTGGAGGTCCGTCAATACCCGGAAAGAATATTCAACCAAGCATTTAAGAGGGCACGGAACAACTGCAGGGAGAGTCTTCTGGAAGAAAAAACATCCAAGGAGGAAGAAAAGAGACCAATATGCATTATAACATATAATACGTGCTCCAACCAGGTCTCCAAGATCGTTAATAAACATTGGAGGATTCTGAATAGTGGAGGACTACAGTTGCCTAAACCCATGTTCTCCCATAGAAGGGGAAAGAGTATTCGAGACATACTGGTACACACCAGACCCAAAACGATGAACAACAACTCCAGCAATGACCCCAACTTTGTCCAAGGTCCCCACCCATATGGCAAACGCGTCGACGCATTCTTCAGTATAATTCACGACTCGGACATCCCTGTTGATACACTGTACCGTAGTGTGCATAACATTGGTGTCAGAAATTGAGTTGGAATATACACTTAGTATTGTACAAGTTTAATGTCTTACTGTTTTCTGTCTTTATGTATCAATTTTGCTGGTCAATATTGAATGTTAGGTATTTTTATTGCTATTTCTTTTAAACCTGTGTTAAGTGGTCTTTAAACCGTCCACTTTTTTTAATCATTGTGTAACCAATAAATTGTGTTCTTTTTATACATGCAAATTTTGTAATTGTTTTCGTTTCCAAACTTTAATTGTGTTTACAAATTTAACTTTGTTCAAGGGAATCTCTCCTTTTTTTCACTGGTTGGTTAACCCTACTTCCCTTGATTTTAGTTAAGGGGTACCTCTCTATTTGCTCTCCACCTTATCACGTGCCCCTGCCACCTTGAGTATGTAGGGATGACCAGCAGGGCCGTGAAAACCAGGATAGGGGAACACAAGAGTACGATTAAATGTCAGCGAGCGAGTACAAAACTAACCACCCACTTTCTGGAAAAGAAGCACAAACCTGAAGAGATCTCATGGACAATAATTGAACAAGTGGCAAAAGAACAACTGCTCCTTGAGAAGGAACAAAGGTGGGTGTTCAGTCTGGACACCAACAACACCGGCCTCAATGACGACATCCCGTGGGGACAACTGTGATAAATACCAGCATGAACCCACATCGATCTCCATGCACAAGATAACCGCCTGAAAAACCAACATGACCATTGGCCATGGTTCAAGAAAGAAAAAATGAGCCATTACTCTACAAAAAACTAAACTACCCTTTTTGTAGCAGTGCAATTACATCAACACGGCTTAGCTGAAACAATTGGTCTGGCCACCGTTCATTGAGGATGTGTATTCACCGAAAAAGATTTTTTACAATACTGTCTGAGATGAGCTCATATCTAAACTAGCATAGCATGAACTTTACCTTCTGGGAGCTCCATCGCGTCAATGCCCGAGTATGACATTCGGACCATTCTAACACTGAAAATGCAGATGTACCGAGGAACTCAATCTTGTTAAGGTCTGAGTAAGACATTGGGTAATGGTAAGAACTGAGAATGGACGTTTACTCAGGGTTATCATCATTCATAGGCAATAAGTGTTATGAATAGCGTTGATACCAGGCTCAAGACAGCTCAGCGTCTAGAATAGAACTTTTATTATCACTATTTTGTTTTGTTATTTCTTATTCCTGCAAAAACATTTCGACTAAACGGAAGTTTATTTTTTCACATTTTAGAGCAAAGAAGATCATCTTTTTGCTTCAGAATAACATTTATTTTGCACCACGATCATAACGAGAGTAGACAGACTTCCCGATTGGCACGCTGTTTCTACTCACTAGCGTCCGACAGAGTGCGGCCATTTTTGTTAGCAGTCTAGCCTTCACTAGGTTTGTCCTAACAACGATGACACAGCCCTTCAGACAGCTTCCGGTACAAATAGAAGGGGCCGGGCGAGCTACCGGGAACCCACGGAGCTGCTGCAGGGAATGGATTGAAACAGAATACTTAAAGCGGTCACGTAAGTCAGACCTAGACCATGGGTCTTTAAAAACCGGGTCACACGCAACTGTGGGGCTGGAACGGGGATTAAGCAACACTTGTTCACCAATACCTCGAGTGATTTCATCATGCCTTTTTTCTCCACAGTACACCGCCGATTTAATACCTAAGACGCAAGCTCATGGGGCACGCAACTTTTGAATAAACTGTATGTATTGTTCGGGTCATTTATGTAATGGATATGTGCTTTTATTTCCATGCCGTTTTTGGTGCCCGCATTTTTAAAAAAACGGGCCAAATGACCATTTCAAGGGCATTTCCGTTTATCCATTGGCCAGTACTTTAACGGAACTTCATAGGGGAACACCCCCCCTCTTTTCTTTTTTCAAGCAGACCCACATAGATCGGGTCCGCCGCAAGGTGTATGTGTGATGTGTGTCGAGGTGTGCGCTTTTGTCAGTGTGAATGTTTGGAGGGCGACTTTGCCCACGGACCAGAGTTATGAATTATATATTACTGGTTCTCTGTTGAACAATAGAATAATTTAAGTCATATTAAGTCTAATGTGCATTTAGATACCATGCCACAATGTGACTCACGCAACAAATGGGTCTTGAGAACTATGTGAAAAATCTTTCCTCCTATATGAATTACAAATTATATTTTTCTCCTTTTTTCCTTTTATTTTCTCCCCACAGGGTTCACAACAGGTTTTATTGTTTTTTTCACGCCTCAGCAGGGCCCACTCAAGCCCAGAGGCAAAACCAGGCAGCTGATTTTTGCTACCAGGTTTTAGGACTGTAGGCATATAATATATATTTATAACTGAGTATTTTTAGTAGGGACCAACAGACGTCCTGAGGAGTAGGCAGGAGGGGACTGCCTACGAAACATGTCATGTCGACCAAGTAGACAACACATTTTTCTCTACTTATCAACCCCCTTTTAACTTTCCCAGCCAGCGAAGCCATTAAATAAATTTTTTCGACTAGCCAGGGAACTTTTAATATTTGTTACACCACTTTTTCACGTTTATAGGTCCCTACATCCCCTTCACCTATCACTATCCTCACACTACATAGCCTATCGTCAAAAACTCAAGTGCTCCCGCGTAGTCCGTAGGTCGTAGCACGCCCCGCCCCGTAGAGGGACGGGAAGACCCCTATGATGAAGCATGACACTATGGGATTCATAGTGTGTGAGGGGTATTTTAAAAGCACATAGTGCTCTCTATCTGCCATCTGCAGAGAGTGCTTCTCTCACCCTAAAGACAGTAGGTCTTCACTTTTAATAATTGAAAAATACAAATAAAATAATCACATCTACCACATTGATAGAATCGCATTGTTTATTTACAGCGTATAGGAGGGTGGTTCTATCACTACTGCCTCTGCACTTCCTCATTTGTTTTTTGGATATCTACCTGAAATAAAGACAACATTTCAGTCTGCCATCTTGGTGATGGCAAACTTAGGAAACCTGGGACAGGGTCATACCCACTACCCACAGCAATTGATCATTTGGGGTGAGTCGTGACCCCAGGGGTAGGTAGTCCATTGGCTACTACCCTTCACTCCTCTAATGCCCCTAAATTCTGCATTTAAGGGAGCCCCTTGCACCAGGAAATCCGATCCTGTCCGACCTGGCAGAAGACAGACGTGAAGAGTCGCAAGAACATAATCCTTAGCAAATGACTTGGCGACAACCCTGCTGGCCTGCCTGCTGACTTTTCTAATTGTGCCAAAAGAAGACTTGTCCTGCAGCTGTTGTCTCACCAAAGCGTGGGGGAACTGCCAGCTCTTCGCCCAAGAACCAGGAACTCCTGTGGAATAGTGGAGCTGCTCCTCTGCATCCTGCATGTACCAAAGACTGTGCTGTGAGGTTCCAACGCTGTGAATACCCAAAGCTGGAATGCACCACTGCACCAGAGCCACCTAGCCAAAGCTGAAGCAGGCCAACAGTGCCAATATGATCCCTATACCCTCCAGATTCTAAGCTCACCTTGGATCTCCCTGAGGTGGACTTCTCAACGACACCTGCAGCCTCTGTTTTCAGGCCCACACTACCGCTGACAAAAACCAGACGCCTAAGGACACCTCTGTACCCGTCGCCCATGGAGAAGAGGACCAACGGTGGCCCCACAACCTTCGTCCTCGAGCATTTGGAGATCTGAGCCCACCTCCCTGTTGGTTTAACCTGACTGGCCTCCCAGTCCAAACCTTCAACCGCTTTTCACGCAGACTGATCCCCATACACTAACATTGGGCACCCGAACATGTATTGCACCACTGCACCGACTGCCCTACTGCTGCTGGAGGGAACCTGTGGGTGCCTACTTGGAACTTGCCCCATACTTACAGAACCAATCTCTTGGACTTAAGGTAAGTCCCTGTACTCTACCTGCATGCAGTATTTGATTTTCCTCCCATAGGATAACATTGCAGCTTCTGAAAAATGCACTGTCCAATTTTTGAAAAATTGAAGAATTTCTATTTGAAACATACCTGATTGCATTGATTCTGGTACCTAAATACATATATAAAGATACGTGTCATTTTTATAAATTTGTGTGGCTCTCCTTCTTGAATTGTATGTATCATTTATTGCCTGTCTGTGCATTTTGCAGATGTCTAAGACTCCTCTCTGATAAGCCTAACTCTGCTTGACCACACAACACCCTAGAAGAGCACCTTGGGATTGCTAGAGCAAGCCCTTGTCCACTAGTAAGAGAATACCTTGATCATTTGCACAATATACCTATTGTTGGTATATGATATAAAAAGCCAGCTTCCTACAGTTGTCTGGACTTTCTACAAAGTGTACCTCATTTTGGTGCACTACATAAAAAGCTAGTTTCCTACAGTCATGTAATATATGTACGTCACCCCTGCAGCAGGCCTTGTAGCCCTACGGCAGGGTGCATTATATTACATGGGAGAGCATATCTGCATGAGTAATTATGTCCCTGTGCTGTCTAGTTCAGTTACTAAATGGTACAAATGAACAGGGAACCCATCTTTTGTATATGTACTGGGGACTGGTCATTACGAGTTTCCCAGCTACATTTTGATTGAAATATATGGTGTTTGGTATCCAACATATTGTCTTAAAAAATGTGTACTATTGCCAGGACTAGATTTATTATGACATGTACCCAGAGGGCACCTTAGAGGTCCCCCTGAAAAACCTACTAGTATCTAGTGTGCTGGCTGACTGGTCTCGTCCAGCCTGCCACGACAGACAGGTTTCTGACCCCCTGCAAGAGAAAGCCCCGCTGAGGCCAGAAATAATGCTTCCTCCTGAGGAAGGTGTTCACATCTCCTCTGGCAGGATGACTAGCGATCTAGCATATCATGGTTAGGGGCTTCAAAGCAACTACCGCCTTTAGTGTGCGATTCCGGCTTTGCCTAGACCTGGGAGATGCCACCTCCTGCCCTGAGGCGCATTTGGCAGCAGAAAAGGTGGGAGATTAACTATGCAAGTAGGCGTGTTGCACCTCCAGGCTAGTCATACCCCTATGGTGCGCTACCTGATGTGTGGAATTAGGAACTCTGGGAGACGGTTATTTCCACTACCCACAGGAAGTGATCATATAGGGGGTGTAGTGACCACAGGGGTAAGTACCCCATTGGCTACTACTCTTCACCCCCCCTATTTAGAAACACCCCTGACACCAGGAACACAGATTTGACTGCCTGAAAATAGAAGGACAAAGAAGAGCTGAAGATGGGAGAACTGTGAACTAGCATCAACTTTGGCGCAAAACCCTGCCTGTCTGCTGCTTTCCTGACATTCACCGACACAGACTCATTCAGAAGTAGAACAGCCTCCC
Organism: Lissotriton helveticus; assembly: GCF_964261635.1. Taxonomy (NCBI): domain Eukaryota; kingdom Metazoa; phylum Chordata; class Amphibia; order Caudata; family Salamandridae; genus Lissotriton; species Lissotriton helveticus. The sequence continues at coordinate 638,340,785 of NC_136071.1, read as the reverse complement.
CAAACCTTCAAAGGTCGGTCCAGCACTTCCTCTAACCAGAAACATCTCCCTTGGAGTGGAGGAGCCACTTCCATGCACCAGCAGGCACTGACTGCAGCTGCCCGGTATACAGTTCTGTCGACTCCTGGGCCCACTAAGGGAGCAGCACCCCAGCAAGAGGTCTTTGTGCCTCAGGAGGTCAGATCTGTCCCCATGTAAGGTGTGGAGACACCTGGATCTGCAGGAGCCGCCCTGCGCCAATACCAGAGGTACCAAAGTCAGTTGCAAGCACCAAGGCTGGTTAGTGTTCAGTCGTAACATCACCACTACCAAAACTTAACTGCACGTCAAGGGACCCCAAGGGAGGCCAGCTCAGAAACACAGATAACCAGGAGAGCCTCTAACTAGCCAACACACTGGACAAAACACCTCTACACCCGAGCTCCCCAGCTCAGGCTCACATAAACCGACGGTGTCTCTGTGGTCCTCAGATCCTCAAAAGCAGAGCCCACCCTTGGGTTCTGCCAAAGTCCCCTTTGCATTCTATTTCTCACAGGTACTGTTTCCACTGACTTTAACAGGTAGCGTTTGCTAGACCTGGTATCATTGGCGTGAGTCTCCCTTCCATTTTTTACTGATTGTCTCCTCTGTTTTTGATCTATTTTGCTGGTTAGATGCTTAGGGCCTAGACCAACCTGTAGCCTTTCTCAGTAGGAGGTTACTTCCATGGCAACAGAGGTGGAGTGCAATTGAGCGTGAGGCATTTGCTGTGGTCTGGGCAATGAAGAAGTTGAGACCATACCTGTTTAGGAATGACTTCCGGGTGCAGACAGACAACAGGCCCCTCAGATAGTTGATGCAGATGAGCAGTGAGAACCCAAAGTTGTTGAGGTGGTCCATTTCCCTACAGGGGATGGACTTTATGGTGGAACACTGCCCTGGTACAGAACACGCATGTGCTGATGGTCTGTCCAGATTTTTCCGCCTTAGTGAAGAGAACTCCCAAGGGGAAGGGTAGTTCTCCCCACATTTCAGCTGGAGGGGACACATGTTAGACCTGGTATTATTGGGTCTCCCTTCCATTTTTTACTGATTGCCTCCTCTGTTTTTGATCTGTTTTGCTGGTTAGATGCTTTTGGCACTGTGCCACTGCTATTCAGTGCCACAGTGCAAGTGTTCCCTATGTTAAATTGATGTATTGACTAGTGACTCCATGGTTGGGTTATTTGATTTACTTGTCAGATCCCAGTACAGTACACCATGTGTGCCCAGAGTTTGTAAATCAAATGCTTCTGGTGGGCTTGCAGCACTGGTTGTGCCACCCACAGAAGCAGCTTGTAAAGTGTATCTCAGGCCTGCCATTGCAGAGCCTGTGTGAAGTCTAGTACTGCACACATGGCAGTCTAGTACTGCCATGTTGACTTGGTGAGTCCCTTTTCTTCATATCAGACACCCCTAAGGTAGGCTCAAGGGCAGGGTGCACTGTAAGTATAACGTAGGACATGCCCTGATGTGTGTGGCATCTCCTAATCGTGAATTACAGTCATGTTCGTTTTTCACTATTACGAAGCTACCTGTTCCCCATAGGCCAGAATGGGCAGTTTGATTGTTACATCTTATAATCCTAACTGACCCAGGGAGCATGGTGAAAATTCGAATTTAGTATGCCTGAACTCAGAATGATAAAATACATCTTTTAGTGAAGTTGGTTTTAACATTCTGTATTTGAAAATACCACTTTTAGAAAGTAGGTATTTTTTTGTCTAACCATCCAGTCTGCCTCTGCTAGCTTGTGTATTGTGTGTCTGGTTTTGTGAGTGACAGGGGCTGGGGGATTCCAGGAGGCAGGGTGAGTCAGCACAAGACTGAATAGACCAATTTGCATGCAGATGGGTGGGAGGAGTAGCACCTGGGTCTGAAAAGGACTGTGCCTGCCTTCTACAATGCTGGCTCCACCTCCTGTGGTGTGTCTGATGACCTTGGCCCACCCTGTCAAAGGAAAGTAGGAGTCATGTAAACAAAGTGCTCTAGGACTACACAGAACTGGTTTGGACTGGGTACATGGCCCTCTGCCTTCAGAGAACAAAGGATTTGCTAGTACAAATATTGAGACCTAGACCACAAGACTTTAGATCACTTCTGGAACAACAAGACAAACCTCTGCCAAGGAGAAGAACCAAGGAAGCTGTAGGAGTTGTACTGCCCCCCTGCCAGTGTGCTGTGTTGGCCTACAGTGGTGTCTTCAGTGCCAAGGAGAGGAGAAGGAACTTTTAAAGAACTTTCATCATCCTGCAGAATATTACTCCAAGGGCTTGAACGTGTGCTTGCCTCCTGCTGAAGTCTCAGGGACAAAAGACTTCACCACCAGCTCCCCTCTGACTGTCCTTGCTGGGAATTCTGTCTGCAGAAGCCTGCGTGTTGCTGGGTGCTGGAAGCGCGACGCATCGAGAAGAAGCATGTCGCAGTCGCATCTGTTGCATCGCCAGAGAAGCGTGCCTTCGTCAAAGCTGTTACCAGACGCATCACCAGAGAAGTGTGTCGCCACCGCAGAGGTCGCCGTCGCATCACCGGAGAAGTGTGTTGGGGGCCGGTCGTGGCTCCAAAGTTACAGAGTTCACCGCACGGCCACTAGGCATGCACGCATCGTCTTCACGTCGTCGCATCAAGGGTGCAATCTTCTTGCATCACACCGGATTGTCGCATCGCATCGAGGCGCCATCTTGCCGCCTCGTAACCGGGCCGCAGTACGAGTATCTACGCATCACCTCCTCTCCGGTAAGGACAAGACGCATCCCCTACTCTGCGCAAGCATTGAGGCCCAGCGCATCGTCTCCCCCGAAGCAAGGAACCAAAGCATCTCCAACTCTGCAAGCCTTTTGTGAGAATTGTGTCGCATTTATCATCAACTTGAACTAAGCGACTTCTACCATCTTTAAGTCTATTTTAAGTACAGTATTGTGGATTTTTGTCATTTGTGGTCTCTGCATAAAGAATACTTATTTTTATAAAACCTGTGTTGTGTCCATCTGTAGTGTTTTCACTGTATTACTGTGCGTGTTCACAAATGCTTAACACACTGCCTCTGAGATAAGCAGGTCTGCTCGTGCCAAGCTACATAGGGGGTGAGCAGGGGTTATCGAGTAGTGTAATCCCCTTTCCCTGACTTAGAAGCAAGGGTCCCTATTTGGTAAAAGGTGTATACCATTGCCAACAAGAGACCCCCAGTTCTAACAGCATTCAAGGCTACTGCCACGTAAAGCACCTAAGCACCTGGACACCCTAGGGCAAGTAAACCTGAACTCATGTTGCTTTCTTGAACCTTTGCCCCTTCTTACCTTAAGTCCAGAACAGCGGTCCTGTAAGCCGTCTGTAAGTGTGTCTATTGAGTGAATGTTTCTCCCACAGGATAACATTACCGCGTTTGAGGCTCATGCCTCAAATAGGACAGCTGCCATTTTTTACTGTAAAATTTGATAAAATATGTCAATAATATCTAAAGTACTTACGGGATTCTGATAATCTAGGTGTCTAAAATGATATTTAAAAAAGTATGCTATTTTTCTAACTTGGTCTTGAGTTTCCTCTCGAGTGTGTGTCTTATTTATTGACTCTGTGTGGTTAACAAATGCTTAGCACTACCCTCTGATAAGCCTAAACAGCTCGCCCACACTAACACAGAGAGAATTTGGGATTATAAATTAAAGCCATGGAAGCTAATAAGGGTCGTCTGGACTTTCTATATAGTGTACCTCATTTTGGTACACTACATAAAAGCCAGGCACGACCACCAATCATGTATGGTATCTCCCTCTTGTCCACATCCCTTCAGCACAGCATGTGCTCTAGTCATGTTCCCACTTATCAAACTACTGGCAGGGTGTATGGCACATGCTGAATATCACAAGTGACTTACATTTCTAACCCTCGGCTAAATTAGCCATCCTCTCTGACACTTCTGATATAGACAACACTACCTTCCACTGGCGAAGATGGATGACCATCCCATTCATGATCCCAAAAACATACATCCTCAGACACCGGAGGTTGGCAACGACATCTACACAGTTAAATGGCTGTCACACAACTATATTATTTATAGGCTTCAAGAACAGACACCGTTGTTCGATCAGATTTGGTAGCCATTTTTAATTTGTGAAGTAACACACTCTTAAAACGACCAAGCTAACTTCTTGTGCTGCATATACTTTTCATAACACCCCATCCTACGTAGCTATCCTTCATATAACTACATAAGGCTGGGAAGAGCTTCTGCCTCAAACACTGATCAGTCAAGTGCAAAAGTAAATACCAGCATATGCATACTTACCTTTTTTCCTTTTTAAGGTTCTCAAACAGAATTATCCGATCTACAGGTTCTCAACAACTCGCAGTTTAGCTTCCCATTCAACCTCTCCCTCCAGAACTCAACACTCTCTCTACACCACCCTCCTCAAAGTCCCCTAGTACACCATTTATAAACATACACATATATTATTGCCAGTAGCCTTAGAGTTATATTTAAATGTTTTGCAACCTCATACGACAACCATTGTTTCAAGTGCAATTTACACACTGAATAACTGAAAGTTTTCTGACTCTGATGGAGGACCGGAGAACACGCTGTGGCTGGCAGTTCGTGAATAAGAATTCAACTCGAGAAAAGTGGTTTATATGAACACTCTTGTGATGAAAATTAACAACAGATGGGTATACTATGTGATTTTAGCTTTTCTCTAATCTTCTGATTACCACTGAATTGATTGATGCACCTCCATCAAGTCCTGAGGATGGTCTCTATGAATCACTAATAAGGAGAACGAAACACTGACACAATATAAGATCTGGAGAGCGTGACTGAATCTGGATGAAGGAGGAGATTCAAGCTCTTTTTTTGTAAATCATCAGGGCTGATCTTCCAGGATAGTCTATCCTTTAAATCTTGGGCTTGATTCCTCTATCTATCTATCTATCTATCTATCTACTTTGTCCATATGTGTTCCGTTATTTAGAAGGAAGTGGTGATGGGGTTCAATTATCCCACTGTAAAGGGGACATGAATAGGGTACTTGTACATTACAACTTTGTTCTGCATTAAAGTACTGAAGAATTATTATATCCCGCTCCTCTGTGAATTGTATAACATGAAATGCAAAATTAATTAATAGATTTATTTGATGCACAAGGGGCACTTTTGTTGGTTGTGAACTGAAAACTAGAGCACTTTCGAATCAAAATCACATGTTGGGTAATAATAATTAGAGGGGTGCATGACTAAAGATGTGCTCTCAGTTAATTTTATTTTATACCACCTTTGAATAGTATATCAAGTTTTTAATCAAGCAACATACGTTGTTGGAACTTATGCATCTCCGGAGGTATAAACAGACAAAGTATGCACTGGCTTAAAAACAATCAATCAAGTTGTACTTGTATAGCGTGGCTTATCACCCGAGAGGGTATCATAACAACCTAAAATGTTGTCAAGGCATCATAAAGCTATAATCCATATTGTTAATTAGAGATGGGCAAGCCACTGAAAGCTCGAGTCAGACTGACGCCTGGACCGGGCTCAGCTCGAGGTCCTGTTAGAATCACAAGTACATAATGAGTTGAGCTTTCATATGGCTTCTACCTGCCTTCCTCCCACTGCCTAAGATATGGCATTATGGTTCAGAGATGCCGATTGTCGAACTGGGGAGCCACATTTGTGTCTCTGCATCAGTTTATGATCTTATTATTCAGGGCAAATCACTTTATCTCTTTATGCCTATAATTAATGCATGTCACCTTGTGTAATGTAACTGGCGCTCATATTAAGTGCTCCAATATCTTTGGATGGAATTTGCACTATATTTTAAAAACTGCAGATAAATGCCCTGTGAGATAAAAGCAAAGAACGTAACTAGGAAAGATAAATAGGTAACCATTTGTTATGTTATGTTAAAAGAATTTGTACAGCGCACGGTCACCAGGCGGTTTCATGGCGCTCAGGACGGAAGGGCAAGGGAAAGGTGCATGAGTTACTCATAGACTTGTTGGAAGAAGTGGGTTTTTAGCCACTTACGAAAACAAACATAACTGGGACAGAGTCTAAGAGTGGTCGGAAGGGAGTTCCAGAACTTAGGGTTCATTACTGGCTGATTTCTACAAAGTGAAACCAGAAAACCTGGATAGATTGTGGCTTCTACGCTTAAATTATGTGATTTTAGGCAAATATAATTCACAAAAACACTTTTTTCTTCATTGTACCAAACTGCCACTTTTAATAAGTACTACCAAGTGCAGTGCTATAATGTGTCCATATAACATCAAAGCTCCCACATGCTAAAGAAATACACTTTGAGTTTTAAAGAAACTTATCTTTTATGTGATGTTTGCTGTATGATTTACCTAGCAAATATTTTCAGGGTTTGGCCTGTGTTCTAGGATCTGAGCCAGGACCTTGGCTCAGCACTGGTTCGGCTCTCCGTTATTTGTAGGCTTTCCCACCTCTACTGTTAATCACAAATACAAATCATGTCAACGTGAATACTGGTACCAGGTGACCCATGTCATAGATTACATTTTCAGTCACTCTGGTTGTTAGCCAATATTACCTGGCATTCTAGGACCTGAAATTTTGTTTTTCTTGACAAATGCAACGACAGGAAGACCATGCATGCAACCAGCTGTTAAACAAAAAGCCAGGAAAGACTAATGGTACAACAGCCAATATGGATAATGTTACTTACCTAGGTACCCAGTAAGCATCTGTTCTTGGCATGTAGAACTGTAGGTTCACATGCTTTGCATACTCCTGCCATTTAGTGTTGGGTCCGGATGTTTGCAAGTTGTTTTTCTTCGAAAACGTTTTTCCAGTCACGAGGTAGGGGACTCCTCCTTTCGGTGATAGTGCGCATGGGCATCAAATCCATTGTTATATTGTTTTCCCACAGAGGGTGAAAATGGAGTTAGTAAGTGTGGAATAGAGATGTCCATGGGTTTGTGTATAAGATGAGGAAGAACTGCAACATGTACCCGGGGAGGAAGGTCGGCGCATGTGTATCTACAGCTCCACATGCCGAGAACAGATGCTTACTGGGTAAGTAACATTATCCGTTTGAGGCATGTGAGCTGTAGATCACATGCTTTGCATAAACTATACAGCAGTATTCCCTCAAAGCGGTGGCTAACCTGTAACTATTGAATTTGTCTGAAAAAGTGTTCTAAGTACTGCCTGGCCCACATTAGCTTTTTGTCTTGCTAACACATCTACACAATAATGTTTGGTGAATGTGTATGGTGTAGACCATGTTGCAGCCTTACAAATGTCAACTATGAGGATGTTTCCTAAGAAAGCCATAGTGGCCCCTATTTTGCGAGTGGAATGCGCTCTAGGGTTAATTGTTAAAGTTCTTTTTGCTTTTACATAACAAGTCTGAATACATTTAACAATCCATCTAGCAATACCTGATTTGGATATAGGATTGCCCATTGTGAGGTGGAGCAAAAGCGACAAAAAGTTGTTTAGTCTAACAAAATGACTGTTCTTTCTATGTAATATAAGAGGGCTCTTCTAACATCTAAAGTATATAGAGCTTGTTCTGCCTCTGAATCTAGTTGAGGAAAAAACACAGGTAATTCAACTGATTGATTGATGTGAAAGGCAGAAACTACTTTAGGTAGAAAAGTAGGGTTGGTACGGAGAACCACTTTGTCTTTGTGAAGTTGTAAAAAAGGTTCTTCTATGATTAGTGCCTGTAGCTCACCCACTCTCCTCAGTGAAGTAATTGCAATGAGGCAAGATATTTTCCACGAGAGAAACTGCAGTTCACATTTTTAATCAAAATGAGTGCCCATTAATTATGTGAGGACTGTTAAGATTCCACACTGGGGCAGGTGGAAGTATTGGTGGGTTAACTATTTTACTCCTTCCCTAAAAGCTTTGATAACTGGTACTCTAAAGAGAGATAAGTATTGCCTATTTTGTAGATAAGCAGCTATTGCAGCAAGATGTAGGTGGATAGAAGTGTAAGCTAATTCTGACCGCTGCAAGTGTAACAAATAACATATGATTTTTTTATGGAAGCATCAATAGGATTGATGTTGTAATTATTACAATGGATGCATTTAGCTGCATAAAAAGCTCTTGTAGTAGGTCTTCTGGCTTCTCTAATAATGTTCATACAGTCTGGCGGAAGATTCAGATAACCAAACTCTATGACTTCAGGAGCCAGATCGCTAGGTTGAGTTCTTTGGGATCAGGGTGTCTGATTTCTCCATGGCTCTGTGTGAGGAGATTTGATGTTAGATGCAGCTTTTGCTGTGGAACTACTGATAGCTCCAACAGGGTCATGAACCAAGGTTGAAGGGCCTATGTGGGAGCTACAAAAATCAGTGTGAGGGATGTTTGCTTGAGTTTCCTAACCACTGACGGAATGAGTGGGAGAGGCGGAAAAGCATAGGCAAATATCCTTGACCAGTTCATCCATAGTGCGCTGCCTTTGGAGAGCGGGTGTGGATACCTGGAGGCGAAGCTTGGGCATTTCGCATTTTCATGTGTGGCGAAAAGATCTATTTGAGGAAACCCCCAACTTTGAAAGTATGGGAGGAGAACTTGGGGGTGAAGTTCCCACTCGTGGATATGGTGCCGCTATCTGCTGAGAAGGTCGGCAACCTGATTGTTTACTCCTGGGAGGTGTTCTGCTAGGAGATAGATTTTGTGGTGTATGGCCCATTTCCAAGTGTCCTGAGCTAGGTGTGACATTTGGGAGTGTGTGTCCCCCTCCCGTTATGTTATGTTATGTTAGTAGTATTTATATGGCGCGCAGCTGCCCCAGCCAAGGGGCGTCCCGGCGCCTGATCAAGTACCACAACACAACAAGTCGATACTGGGAAAGGAAAAGAACTCAGTCAACAATGGGGAACAAAAAGGTTTTTATGGCGCGCCTAAAGGAAGTAAGGCTGTTCAAGGCTCGGATATGGACAGGAAGAGAATTCCATAATCCAGCCCCTAATACTCGAAAGGAGCGACCTCCCATCCTACTTAGTCTAAACCGTGTAACAACCGCCAGATGGAGAGATTCGGATCTGACCGTTATGGTATATAATACATAGCAGCCATGTCGTCAGTGCGGACTAGGACAGCTTTGTCTACAAGATGAAGCTGAAAGGCTTTGAGAGCTAGAAACACTGCTAGCCGCTCTAGATGATTTTATGTGGAGAGCTTTTTGCTTTTGACTCCACAAGCCTTGAATTGTGTGAGTCTGGAGATGAGCTCCTCAACCAGTGAGTGGCGCGTCTGCCGTTAGTATTGTCTGTGGAACAGCGTCTATGAAGGGCTGCCCTTTTGACAACTTTTGTGGGTTACACCACTGGAGACAGCGATGAGTATGGCTGTTTACCAACACTAGATCGGTTAAGAGACCCTGCAACTGGCTCCACTGACTTGCTAAGCATTCTTGTAGGGGATGCATGTGAAGCCTGGCATAAGGGAACAATCATGATGCAAGAGGCCATCATTTCAAGCAACTGCATATACACTCGAGCTGGTAGTGAGTGGGATGAAGAATTATAGCCCGAATATTGCAAATTCTGGCTGCATTGGGGAAAGACAGAGCTCTTTGAGTATCTAAAGTGGTTCCTAGATAGTTTTGAGTGTTGGAAGGTTGAAGATGCGACTTCAACACATTGACTGTAAAACCCAGTCGATGCAGTAACTGCAGTGTTATGTGAGTGTGCTGGAGACACTTTAGGTACGTACTGGCTTTGATGAGCCAGTCGTCCAAGTACTGTAAGACATGAATGTGTGACTACTGCAGACATTTTGTAAATACTCTGGGAGTCGTAGTGACTCCGAATGGGAGAACTTTGAACTGGTAATGCTGCCCTGTTACCACAAATCTGAGAAATTAGCAATGAGCGTGATGTATCGGAATGTGGAAATAAGCATCCTTTAAGTGTAGAGTAGACAAAGTCACCCTGCTGTAGAAGTGGGAGCACTTGTTTAAGCGTCACCATATGAAAATGAACGGATTGTATGTAACGATTTAATTCTCTGAGGTCTAAAATAGGTCTGAGAGAACCGTCCTTTTTGGGTATGGGAAAGTACAGGGAGTATATGATATGATAGTGGTACGGGCTCTATAGATCCCTTCAAAAGGAGAGACTGAACTTCTTATTTGAGGAGGTGTAAATGGTCTGGTGACATTTTGTGAGAACGTGGAGGAATGATTGGAGGATTTTTGCTAAGCTCCAAGCAATAACCAGAACGGATAATTCCTAGCACCCATTTGTCTGTAGTTATTGATTGTCAGACAGGTAGGAATCGTAAGACACGTCCCCCTACAGGTGTTTATTGATCGGGGGGAAGTGTAGGCAAATCACTGTTTGTTATTTGAGGGGGAGGTGCGTGTGTTGGAACCTCTACCTCTACCTCCAACTCCAACTCTACCTTTGCCATTGTTGCCTCTGAAGCATCCTCTAAAGAAACCCTTGGAAGCAGAGGGCTGATTGTTGCCCTTGTACGGTGAAGAGGCAGTGTCTGAAGAGATATTCTTGAACCCCCCACGACAGAGGGTGCTCCGAAAGGAACCACGATTAGAAGGGGCCTGTAAAGCTCCCATAGATTTTGTCACGTCCGTCCTTTTTCATTTTCTCGAAGGACGTGTCCACTGCAGGATCAAAGAGGCGTTGTTTGTCAAATGGTGTGTTAAAAATAGAAGCTTGAACTTCTGGTTTAAACCCTAACATTCTTAACCATGCATCTCTTCTTAGTAGAATGCTGGTATTAACGGCTATAGCCGCCGTGTCTGCCGCATCTAACGCACACCTAATGGAAGAATTAGAAATGATCTTTCCCTCTTGCACTAGGTCTTGGGACTTATGGTCATCAGGAAGGAATTGGAGCAGTTGCTCTATTTCGTCCCAATGCGCCCTATCGTAACTAGCTAAAAGGGCTTGGGGATTAGCAATGTGCCAGTAATTTGCAGCTTGGGAGGCTACTCTCTTTCCACAGGCGTCTATCAGCTTAGACTCTTTGTCTGGAGGTGGAGCATCTCCCGACATCTGAGAATTGGCCCGTTTACGGGCATTAGAAACCACTAAAGAGTCTAGCGGTAACTGGCCCTGGATGAAAACTGGGTCTGATGGAGCAGGTATATATTTTTTGTCTATCCTGGGGGTGAGAATACGTACACGAACAGGATCCTTAAATAGGTCATCCACATGTCTTACCATACCTTTGAGCATGGGGAGTGTGCGTGTGGATCTTTGGGAACTACTAAGGGTGTCGAAAAGGAAATCCTCCTCTAGGGATTCCTTTTGTAATTGTACCCCATAATATTCAGAGGCTCTGCTTAATACCTCTATGTAACCTACGTTGTCATCTGGTGGAGAGAGTTTAACAGGATAAAGGTCGGTATCATTATCTGTGGGAGAGTCTATTATAATCCTTCCAGGGGTCTGCAGGTGAAGGATAATTGCCACCATCCCCATTGTCCTGATCATCAGGTGTATGTGGTGGTGGCGAATTAGTAGGGGTAATAAGCAAATGCTGTGTTTCTGGGGAAGGAGGTGATGGAGGAGAAGGGTTAGCACCAACATGTTTCCCTTTTAAAGGAATGTGCTAAGCTTCCTCTGATTCAGATTTACATTTAAGTGGCAATTTGGTCGCAATATGTTCAGTGTTTGGATTATTGTAAAGTTTCTTTTGTTTCTGGTTCGGTTTTGAAGGCGGGACGTCAAAACGGGGCTCCTTTCGTGGTATAAGAGCATCTTTATGTTTCTGTGCCGGTGTCTTGGGTGCAGAGGATTACAGTTCCGAAGACAGTTTCAGTGTCAAAGGAGATGGACCGGAGGCAGGTTTGGTTTCAACCCCAAAGGATTCGGCTTGGCGCCAGAGTGTGGGCAACTTGATCCTGAGACGGAAGGCTTTGACGTATGGTTCGGTGCAGAGCCCGAAGGAGAGGGTCTGGAAATATGTTCTCAGTGCCAAAGGCAGAGGTGGGACCGGAGCCTTTTTCTTGGGCTGAGTTGAACTCTGGGGCAAGGAAGGATCAGTACTCACGATACGCTGACCCTGCAGAATATTTTCATCCACATCGGAGCCGGACTCGGCGATGGAAATAGGTTCTTCTTGTTCTTCCTCGGCCCCTATGACATAGCAAGTTTCTTGCTCGGAATCTTCTGCGAAGAAGTCCGGAATGGAGCCATAGTTCTGACTCTGCATGTCGAGACGTCGAGCCAGATGGTCGTGGAGCGTTTTCTTCTAACTGAAAGATTTACACATGTTAAAGTCCTGTTTGCTGTGCTCCGGAGATAAGCACAAGTTGCACACTCCGTTTGAGTCGGTGCGTGGGAATTTCGCGTGGCACGGAGGACAGAATTTGAATGGACTCTGTTCCATCGACTGTGCGGCGGACCGGCGCAGGTAGGCCCGATGGCCTTCCACGAGTTTCCTGAATGAAAAGAGATTTTGTTATTAACCACGGAGATACCATACGTGGAGAAAGGGAAATACGCAATAGAAAACAATACCGTTAAGGGTAAGTGGATTGCGCATCGGGGGGAACCCGAGGTACGGTGTTGAACCAGAACGCAGCAATTCACGTCCAAACCTGATGGCGGGAAAAAACAATCTAACAATGGAGCCGATGCCCATGCGCACTATCACCGAAAGGAGGAGTCACCTACCTCGTGACTGGAAAGACTTCTCCAAAGAAAAACAACTTGCAAGCATCAGAACCCAACACTAGATGGCAGGAGTAGGCAAAGCATGTGATCTACAGCTCACATTCCTCTAACATAATGATTTTGCTGCTATAAAAGAAACACAAAAGTGTACATACAATACAATACTTACCAGCTTAAAACTGCAGATGTAAAACATGAAATATTGGACATGGCAACATGCGTGCGTAGGTAAAATGAGTTTGTCGAAGACCATCAAGAGATCTCTATACAAATCTTTGGTTTTGTCAATATTGAGTTCACCTAAAAAAAGAGTATATTTTTATCAAATATGTGACACCATAAGCACATACATTTAAATCAATTTCACGCTTAAATACTGTACTTTAGAATCAGGCTTTTCTAGTAGCATATGGTGAAGCAGTGAGTTACTAATTTGTCTCCAAATTTATGTTGTTTGTTGCACTGTATTTCCCGAGTAGTGCATACTTTCTTGCAGGGACGGACCGATTTGGTTTACTGTGACCATGAAAGACCACCCCTGCTGAGGTCCCACCCTCCTGCCAGGAAAGCACCATCTCCACCTCCGAATGTGTGACCAGCAAGCTGTGCTGTAATTAGGAAGGCAGTACCATGAATGATACTACCTGGCTTTTGAGGAAGTCACCTCAGTCAGATATCTTCCTTGGTTTAAGCCTGTATTTCCCGCTTTTGGTCCAAGGTCTTATGAGGATACTCTGACATGATTCTAGGCACTGTTGTGGAATTCTTTAAGGGTTTCATCAGTGGCCCTTTTCATTTGACTTCTGCTCGAATCGGCCTGAGGAGATTCCTTTTTAGATTTCGACTACTGAACTACTGTATTGAATACTTTAACATATAGTTAAATAGAGCAGTAGAAATCCCACTTCAAATCACTGGCTTTTTTATGTTCTTTGCTTTCCAGTCATTGCCTTGAGACACTGTCAATCACATATTAGACCAGTCCATAGGCGAATCGCTCTCTGCCCCATCCTAGCAGCTTTTACTGTACGCTTCCATTGTCCTTGCATTCTAGTACATGAGGAACTCATATCTTCGTCTGAGAGTCCTTACTACTGCTCCTGCCACTGTTTGTATCCCCGCTTCACATTCTCATCCCATTTCCCATTCGTCTGATGGTCTACCTACACTTCCCTTTGCACCCCACTTGTTTTTCTTTTTCTTTTTCCAAAACATTTTTAACACTGCTACCAGACTGCTTGCTTCATTTAATTTGTGCTGCATCCTGTGCATACTTTACCACTAGAAAATAGTTTTCTGCCATCTTTGAATGGTAGGTAAATAATAAAATACAAGAAAAAAACTATTCTAAGCTTGCCACCAGTACCTTAGCATGCATGAGCACTCACACGAGGCCATGTTGGAATGGTTTTTCTTTAGGTGAAAAAACATTAAAATAAATTCCAAATCAAAAAGCATTCCAAGAATGGCTCCCATTCATGAGTATGTGTCCTGATACATCAGATACCATCTTCAAATTGTTTTGGAATATTTTATAACTAATTTACAGTTCCAAGATGACTTATAGTAACTTTCAACTGGCAAAATTGACAATGAATGATGCCATCACAAACAACCAGTGCAAAAGCCAATAACTCTGAACCTGGATACTAAAGTAGAAACCATGCATGTTAGAGAAATTCATGTGGGACTTTTTTAAGTCAATGTAATCATTCAATGGTATGTAGCTCTGAATTCTACTTTATTTTTTATTTTTTTTGCATTTCCAGAAACATATAACTTATGCATGGTGCATGCAACAATTACCCCTACCACCGTGTGACAACAGGATACATTGATTTTACAGTATACCATTGTACAAACAGATTCATTGCGTTAACCCACACCTTCTTACGCTACACCACAAAGTCCTCTAGGGTGAACTTGTGTCATCTGTGACATCCTGAGAGCTAGACAGCAAATAGGCTGTTATTGGGGACCATACATCCTCATGTATCGGGACACCTGGGAGTTTCTTGAGCATAGTATGCCAGTTGATCTCTGCAAAATCAAGTCTTGTATCCAGTTTTTAAAGTTTGGTGCCTTTTTTACTGTCCCATGATTGCGCTGCTTTTCTCTTGGCCAGAAGTAATGCGATCAGCACCAGAGACCTATTCTCTGGGTTTAAGTGCTTCACCAGCTCCAGCAAGCAAATCTGTGGGGAGCAATCCACTTTCTCCAACATCATGACTGTTAATGCTTGAGTGACCAACACCCAGAATTCATTGACCCGGACACAATCCCATGCAAGATTAATGAAATCAGCCTCCTGTGCCCCACACCGTTTGCATCTAGCCATCTCTCTCAGGCCATACCCTAGTAATTTTAGGGGAGTTTAATATACCTGCTGTAAGTATTTAAAATGAATTATGTGTAAATTACAAATGGCTGTCAGACGTCTGCTCATGGAGCAGCTGAACTCCCATTCCTCCTCGCTAAGAGCGTTTCCCAATGCCTGTTCCCACCGCTCTTGTGCCTGGCTAAATACAGGTGCAGTGTCAGATTGGATGGTGTTATACAGTTGGGTGACCAACTTACCCCGCGATGGGCCTGCCAATAACGTTTGTAAGGGACTCAGAGTGACTGGTTCAGTGGGGTGTCTGTCATTAAAGGCCTTGAGTGCCTCCCATAACCAGTACAACATGAAAATTGACATTAGCTCACAGTGACGTCGGTTGTGTACCTCCTCTATCAAGATGAAGGTGCCCTCCAGGTAGACATCTCCCATTGTAACTATACCCATATCTGTCAGCGTTTCCAGCGCCCTTTTGTCTTGGGCCAACGAAAGTTTAGGATGGTGTGCTATTGGAAGAGCCGGGGCATATACAAGTTGTCTGCTTGCGCGTTTTGCAATAGCACGCCATGTCTGTGACGTACAGTCCGCAGTGCACATGTCTCTAAATGAATAGGTAGAATTTGCCTTAGAAATTAATGCCACTAAAGGATCAGGAGCCATATCGTCCACCGCCACGTGTGGAACAAAGGTCAGGGGGAAAAACCAGTAGTGTACAAATTGAGCCTGCACACATTAATACAAATACAGTTCTGGCGCCACAAACCCCCCCTGTGAATACGGCCTTATAAAAGTGCTCCAGCTACACCTGGATTTTTTGGTTGCCCAGACAAGGCGTATTAATATCGAACGCAGCCGTGAGAAAAAGACCCTCGTTAATTTGATAGGAACATTAGTGAAGAGGTACAGAAACCGGGGAAGAATGACCATTTTTATTACTGCTGTTCCATGTAAGAAACGGGGCAGGCCAATCCATCTATCCACCTGTTCTTCCGTGGAGGTTAGAGCTCTACCAAAGTTTTCTCTCAGCACTATCTCGGGATCAGAGTGCACTCACACCCCCAGATACTTGACAGGCTCCATCGACCACTCGAGTGGATATTCCATTTGGAACTGTATTGTACTAGATGTGAGTGGAAAGCCATAAAATGTTCCCCAGTTAGTTCTTAGCCCCGATAAATGTTTGTATTTAATGTATTCTCGGATAAGCGAATGCAAGTTCTCCTCTGGGTTTCTAATATATAAAACCATGTCATCGGCATACATGGAGAGTATAAGAGGGCACTGACTGAACTGTAGGGCCGCTCTTGTGTATATCTGTCGCACAACCCAGGCCAGAGGCTCCATCACGATGGCAAAAAGAATCAGGAAGAGTGGCACTCTTATTCTGGTCCCTTTGTGCATTTGAAAAGGTTTAGAGTGACAATTGTTGATTCGCACCATTGCCACCGGTGCAGTATAGAGAATCTCTATCCATTGTATGAAGGGGAAGGGCAGACCCATCCTCAAAGTGTCAAACATATACCCCCATCTAACTGAATCAAAAGCCTTAGCGACGTCGAGCAGCATCACTACTGCTCTGTGATCCGGATCAAGTTGGTGTAAGACCGCAAATAAAGTGCGCAGATTATGAGACGTAGACCGGGATGGTACAAAAACCTGACTGATCCAGGAGAACCAAGGCGGGCAACAGCGGACGTAATTTGGAAGCAATAATTCTAGCCATCATTTTTGTGTCAATATTCAACAAGAAGAGAGGGCGATACGACTCACAATTATCTGCCCGTTTCCCTGGCTTTAGAAAAGTAACAATTAATGCTTCCCTAAGAGTGGGGGGGAGCAGACCTTTGTTGTAGGCTTCGCTATACATATTCACCATATGTGGAGCCAGCAAGTCAGCGAACTCCTTGTAGAATTCCCCCGGCAGTCCATCCATTCATGCAGCTTTACCAGACGGTAACGTCCATATGGCCTCTTTCACGTCTTCTAATTTGAGAAGTTGAATCAGGTACTTCCATTGGCCATTTGAAAGCCAGGCTAATGCTATTTCTTTTAAAAAAATCCCTGATCTCTTCACTGTCGGCTTCAACCCCTTTGATTTTGGCTGCCAATGTTCGACCCGGACGATCACCCTCGCCTTACCCCCTTGCCTTCCAGCATCTAGAGATATGCTTTATTTCCTGATCTACCGTCTCATTCTATTTTGTCACTAGTGTCCTGATCTCTACCAACTTATGTATTTTCAACATGCTTGCGTATTGCCTTTCATGCCGCGTTCTCACTCTCTATGTGTTGCATATGCGACTGTAATGCCTTTAGCACCACAGTCTGAAGTCCGATGCAGGTTCCCCTGATGATAGCTTTGAAGGCGTCCCAAAGCATGCCCGGGTCCTCTACTGTAACCATGTTTTACTCAAAGATCAATTTGATAGCTTGATGTACACCTTCCTTGAATACAGGTTCTAAAAGAGAAGACAGCTGTAAGCGCCATTGAAATGGTTGATGATGTCAAGTCGGGCTAATGATTTCCAACACTACTGGGGCGTGATCTGAGAGCGTTCGTGGCATATGCCTTACCCAATTAACCCAAGACGCTATTGACTCCGAAAGAATCCAGTAATCCAGCCTGGACCATGATTTATGAACTGCCGACATGAAAGTGCCCTCTCTAGTGTTCGGATGTCTATCCCTCCATGTAGGAGAGTAGGATCCGCTTCTTATAGTTACCCCCTCTTTTTGCTGATGTTTCACTGTTTTTTTACATGAGTCTGGCTGGGGCCCTGCTATCCAGGACCCCAGCCGAGCTGCTTCCTCTCTAAAATGATTCCCTGTACTTTAGGTACACTCCAGATTGGATTTTGGGGTACCCTTGTGAGTCCCTAGTATATGGTACACTATGTACCCAGGGCATAGGTACCCCAGGGGCCTAGCAGGGGATGAAGCATGTATTATGCTACCCCTGGGCAGCCTTCCAAAATGACACAACAGGCCTGCTACAGCAGCCTGTGTAAGGTGGTGAATGCACCCCTTACTTAGATATAGGTTCCCTACATCTACCTTATATCACTGCACAAATAAACACCCCTATGGCATGCATTAGGGGGCTGGGTTTTGTGTGAGAGGATGCCCATGCATGTGCAGGGCCCCTGTGCAGCCTTCAGAATCTATTCTCCGGGGTTGTTCTGTGATGCAGCCAGACCATATACTCTTAAGTGCATTATAACCTTGCGGTAAATGCTAACTTTGGAATGGCTGTAAGGAAACATGTCGTGTTTGGTGTCAAACACCTTGGAATCATACCTCCCTGCCAATAATTGCGGCGGAGGTATGATTCCACCCTCTTAGAGGGAGAAACATGGCCACACCAGTACACCCGGTACCAGCATACCAGAACCCTGGCATCACAAAATGGATGCTGCAGCCACAGACACAAGTCTGGCCTCCTGCTGCTGGACCAAACTCCAGCAGGGGAGGCCTGGACAATAGGTTTCTGTAGTGGTCTTCTCTGCATATTTTAAAAGTGACAGCTCACTCGTGCAGTCTGCTCGTGAAAGGAAGCTGATGGTTCTTTCTTAGAATGTGGAAACTGACTCGTATTGTCGTATCAGTTACTGTTAGATGTTTCCCTCTGCTGTTGCTGCGCGGCACCTGTACAAAAATAAACTTTCTTCTGCAACTTCCACAACTTTGTCGAGAATCTACTTACTACAGAAATTGTGGCGACGAGGTACAGGATTTCATAATGTATATACTTTTGCTTTCTTTGTTTTTATTTTGTTTTGTTTTGGTCTTATTTTATTTTGTATAATGAGGAGGATAATGTAGTGGCCTTCTCTGCATATTTTGTAAGTGACAGCTCGCTCGTGCAGTCTGCTCGTGCCAGGAAGCTGATGGTTCTTTCTTAGAATGTGGAAACTGACTCGTATTGTCGTGTCAGTTACTGTTAGATGTTTCCCTCTGCTGTTGCTGGGCGGCACCTGTACAGAAATGAACTTTCTTCTGCAACTTCCACAACTTTGTTGAGAATCTACTTACTACAGTTTCCTGTCACAGGGAAGTGTAACCACCTCCCAGATAGTGTATTGGGGCTGGGTGGGTGCTCCAAGAGTGCTTTGAAGTCTGTACTGGGGGCACATTTGGTGTCCCTGTGCATAGCCCAGTTCAAACGGGTTGCAGGGGCTACCAGCCCCTACTCTGGTGCGAAACTGGACAAAGGAAATGAGTGTAGCCACCCCTCTTTCCAAACCCTCCCATAGGTGGGTCCCCCAAAGTTTGTCCCACCCCTTCCTTGGGTATAAAGTAGGAACCCCTGACTACAGGACTTTAGATTTACCTGGACAAAACTCCAATACTGAATCCTGGAACTTTAACGATCTGCAAGGCGCTAGATGACTGAAGAATCTCCCTTGGAGTAAAGGAGTTACTCCCCTGCGTGGCAGGCACCAAAGACGCATCTGACCGGCTTCCATCTCCATCATTCCTAGAATTTTACCCACTGTTTTCACTGTTGGATGTTGCCCCTTCCGGTAAAGATGGGTCTCCTTCAGTAAAGCTAATGTTCTCTTGCAGCTTGGGATTGCCTTCACTAACACTGTTTAATTATGCGCCTAGGAACAACTTTACATGCTCTGGCAATGATTTTTTCCAATGAATTGAAAAACCCAGCTGAATTAGTGTTTGTATCACCCGTTGTATATGCTGTTTGCAGAGATGGTATGAGCTTGCTCTTAATAACCAGTCGTCTAGATACGGGTAGACAGAAATTCCCTGTCTTCTTAGGTGTGCGGCTACCATTGCTAGGCACTTTGTGAACACTCGTGTTGCTGATTTGAGTCCGAATGCTAGCACCTTGAATTGATAGTGTGTCTTGTTTACCACAAACCTTATAGGTTCTTGTGTCTTTCGTTCATAGGGATGTGCAAGTATGCGTCTTTTAAGTCTATAGTCGCCATGTAATCTCCTTGTTGGATTTGAGGTATCACCTCCTGCATAGTTGTCATTTTGAACCTTTGTGTTTTTATGTACTTGTTTAGGAACCTTAAGTCTAATGTAGGGCGTAGTGTTCCATCTACCTGTGGAATTAGGAAGTACATTGAGTAAATGCCTTTGTTCCTTGCCTTTGAGGTACGTGTTCTCCTGCATGTTTTGTTTGAAGTTCCTGCACTTCTTCCAGAAATTGAGATAATTCCCTTTGTGAATGTATCTTTAGCTTTGGTCTTTTGTTGGGAGATTGCTTTTTTAGCTCTATGCAGTAACCGTATTGGACTATGATCAACATCCACTTGTCCGTAGTTATTTCCTTCCATTCTTGTAGTAAATACTTAAGTCTGCCTCCCACTAGTGTTGTATGATGAATGAACCATTCGCTTACAGGATGTTGAGTTTCTGTAGGTTGTAAGGCTGTGGGTACACGTTGTGACGTTTTTGCTAAGTGTGCTCCTTATGGAATGCAGTCACTTGGTGGTGGTCTGTGGACCGCCTGTTTGTTGTTGGCCCCTTCCCTGTGGGCGCCCACGAAACGGTCTTCCCTGCTGGTACTGCCAGTTCTGTTGTTGGCCCTGCTGTTGACCTTGGTTTGATCCCTGGTATGTTTGCTGGTATGCCTGGTGTGAGGTAGTAGGTTGGTGACCCCTCTACCTGTTGGTCTTCTTGACAGGGTGCCCATAAGCATGCCTCTGAGTTGTAGAGGGCACAAAGAACTTGCTGTGTCGTTGTCTTTCTTCAAATGATTTAGTTGATCATCAACAACGCTCATAAACAGTTGTTCTCCATTGAATGGTGAATTAATAATGTTGCTTTGGACCTCTGATTTGAAACCTGAGATTCTCAGCCAAGCATGCCTTCTTCTGCTTGATGTTTCTGCTACATCCAGAGCCGATTTCAAGCATGTATTTGCAATGTTTTTTCCCCCTTCCACTAAGCGGGTAGCTCTCTTTTGGAACTATTCCAGTAGGTATTTCAATAGATCCCCTACCTCTTCCCAATACTGATATGCATGGCGGTTCAGCTATGCATTAGAGTTAGCTATGCGACACTGGCTCGCCGCACTTCACTCGACCTTTCTTTCCACTAGGTCTATCCTCTTACTTTCTTTGTCCAGTGGTGGGCCAGCAGTGGTTGACACATTTGCTCTTCTACTAGCCGTGCAAAGGGATAAGAGTCAGCTGCTACTGACCCTTTGATGTAGATTGGATCCTTTGAAGAATGTTTGCATTTCTTCTCCCCTCTTGGTGAGACTGCCTTGCATGTTGCAGGCTCCTTAAATGCTTCTTTTCCTTGATCTAGTACACTTGGTAGCATTGGAAGGAATTGGTTTCTCCTCTTCCAAATGCACTCCATAAGTTTCAGTTGCATTTATAATCACCTGATTATACATCCCAATGTCATCTGGAGGTGAGGGCCTCGAGGGATATCTATCAATCGCCTCTTCTGGTGACTCAGCGTCAAGATCTTGCCATTGGAGGTCTCGAGTCTCTGAGGTTGCCGACTCCACATATTTGTGTTCATCTACGTCCCTCTCTTCCTCAAAGAAGTAATCTTCCTCCTCTTCTTCGGCGAGCGGTTCGTGTGTCGTTGGAGGCTGCAACTCCTCGACGACTTTTTCTACTCCTGTAGAAGTTTTCAGTGGTATCTTGAATAGCTTCAAGCTTTTGCGCTGTAGTATGCTAGCCATTTCGGCTTCGAGGCGCTTTCTCTTTTTCTCAACCTTGGCTGCACGTGTTTCGACGCAGAGAGTTTTGGCCTTTCTTTTTGCGCTTGCCGATGTGGTCGTCGAAGCCTGTTTTGACCCTTTGTTGACGTGGAAGTGTCTTTATTGTGTCCGTCTTTCGACATATTCAATTTTTCGAGGGTCTTTGCCGTTCTGGAGTCCTTGTCCAAGGATCTGACGGAGTGCCTATCTTTGCATGCTTCTGCGGTCGTCGAGTGCTTCGACACAGAGGCTCCTTTTGAGGCTTTAGAGTCCGTTTTTCGTGACTCTTCTACTTTTCTCAGGGCCGATGTATCTCTTACCTCCTTAGAAGTCTTCTTCTCGACCACTACGACCTGGACATCTGTGTCCTCATCGACTTCGAGCCTTTCGGCAACGTTTTCATCTTCTTCGCTGGAGAGGCCTAGGTCTCGAAGCAATGGTGGAGGGCCCTGTCCCTGGATGTTGTAGTTGGCCCTTCTCTGCCTTTCTCTCACCCTCAACGTCTTCGGGGTGAAGGCCAAGCAAGCGTTGCAGTCTTGACTTTGATGATCCTGCGGGAGGCAAAGGTTGCAAACTGGATGCTGATCTTTCTGCGCGTACTTGTGGTGGCAATTCTAGCAGAACTTGAACTGTGTTTTGTCTATTACTTTGCGTAGGGAGCCCCCTGCATGAGCATTCTCCGGTGGTTTGTCGAAGTTTTGTTGTTTTCACCTTTCGGTGTACTGCGACTGTTGGAATTGACGAGGGGACTGTCGAATGTAGGTATCGCTGACCTGTAGAAACTAACTTCTTGAATTTTCGAGGATTCTCCTCTCCAAATCCTTGGAGCTCCTTCCGTAACGATCCAGACCCAACAGCGGAAAAAAAGAATCTGAAGATGGCAACCAAAGGTGGGAGCTTCCGGAGGAAGCCCGTCGACGTCACGGAGGGACACCAACTGGTGGTATGTCGACGCCCACCAACCACAAATACCCAAAAAAACAAAAAACAAATACAATCATTCCAGATCTAACCACTAGATGGCGGAATAATGCACAGCATGTGAATCCAGAAAAGATTCACGCTGCAAAACATATGTGACGGACGACACCTCATTCTTCACACCAGATGACAGACTGCTTAATACACCAACCTGTAGTGACCAAGATCATCAACTTCCCCTCATACACTGTCAACGTGGACATACAATTTATCTCCTTTCCCACCAGACTCCATCGTCTTGAATTTAATGTGAACAGAAAAATTAGGCACTTCTACTAAACCCCTGGCGACTACTTCTGCTGCTATCACAATCTCAACAACTTTAACATTTTCACTTGCCTCATAAGTAATGGTGTAGTGACCAACATGCTACTGGAGTAGTAACCCTCCTTAATAGCCCAATACTCGTTTCAGTACCTAAAGATCTAATTATAACTACAGATACCATTTAAACCCATTCCTAACCCATGCCTTCATATAGACACAGGTAGATTGGCAGCATACCATACACCTTATTCAAGGTCCAGATTCTAGTTTTGGTAATCCATGTAATGCCTTATCAAGTGCATGTTATTTGTCAGTAGATATCGGGCCAAATCCCTCTCCCCATGGCAGTCACAAAGACCATCATTATTAACGTGACCCAAGGCACCGCTCCTCAAATTTTAGATTTTTTTCCCCCTCCTAGTATCCTTGCTCCTCTATGTCTTATCTTATATAACCTCTACACAATATTTTTGAGCAAATAAACACAAAAAAGGTGTCTCTTTGATTAGTACAAACAAACAATAGCGTCCTTACCATTTACATAACAAACATCTTTGATGTATAGAAAGAGAATGGACATCAACATATCTAAACGTTCTGCTACAGGATGGCTCATTGTTAGACTCCAAGGTGCACCATTTTTACTGTCACATCTTTCTTCATCTTCATCCTTTAAGGAAAACAAAAACACTGTTTATTGACTTTATTGGGTAAGACTTTAATGGGTAAGGCGAATACAATCAAAGCACCATTGTATGAAATATTAAAACGTAAACAGCTAGCATTCCTTTCATTTTCAATATTCTAAACAAATGGAACATATTTAGCTATTAAGTAAGCATCATTTAATTTAGTGATGTTCTTAAATTACAGATATAGCATGTGAAATGTAATCAAAACACACCCTGCAAGTTAATCTTTCCTTCTAATTTCCATGCAGAGTAATTTTACTAAACTGTTTAAATGACGTGTCTTCGGATGTTTTAAGTTACATAAACCAAATCCTAATAAACAAGATAACTATTTATTCTATGTAGTTACTTATGTTGTGTGTCAAATCAATGTGTTGGTTAGTTTTAAATAGTGTATCTGTTGTACCTCTAAAAGTACCCTTTACGATTCCTTATCGTAGGGTTCATTCGTCTGGCCACTGTTTATTAACATTCTATCTACGCATACACTAGACAAACCATGAGGGTAAGACACTGGTGACAAGGAATGCATATTCTATTGTGCCATCTGACCTTGAAAGATTTACTTAATATTAGTGATGCTTGAACACATGTTAGTGTGGGGGTGCTGATCAATATTATAACCACATTAAAGGCATAGGGGATGTGTGACAGGCTGTCTTTGAAAACTCAGCAATTGCTGCCAGAAGAAAAATATTTGCAGGGATCCTTTCAAGAGCATTCTATATTTTCACTCTTTCAAATGTTATGGGGGTGCTCCAGCACTACTTGTTCCAATGGCACTGCTTAACATGGAGGGAAAGATGGCTGCTACACGAGGTCTGTGATGGCAGCTCTCCTGATATTCCTTTCTTGAACCACCATGAAATAAATGTCCTCTGTATGAGACCTTAATCAGAAAAAGGAGAAGCTCCTGTGCTCTAAATTGTTTAGAAACCAGAGTAGGTTTTTTTTTTTATACTAAGATGACATTTGTAGGGTCTGGTTTCCCCACACATAATTACAAAACGTACAGGTGTAGGAAAGTGCCTCTTTTTGTCATGTTCATCTCCACTTTTTGCAACGGGTACTGATGTTTTTCGACTGATGTGCACTGGGTCCCTACTAACTAGACCCTAGTGCCAGTGCTCTTTCCCTAAAAACAACATCATTATGACAATTGGAACACACATTAGCCTTCCAGTAAGTGGTATGCCTGGTACCAAGGTTATGGGTACTAAAGAGGATCCCTAAGGGCTGCAGCATGTATTATGCCCCCGTAAGGGACCCCCATACAAATTGCATGCAGCCTGCCATTGTAGCCTGTGTGACTTAGTGCACATCATGTTTGAAAACAGGACATGGCACACGCCTAGTGTGCCATGTCAAAGTCACTGAATGTAATACCTGTAAGTCACCCCTACAGCAGGCCTTTTAGCCCTAAGGCAGGGTGCATTATAGTACATGTGCGGGCATGTCTGCATGAGCATCTATGCCCCTGTGCTGTGTAGTTCAATTACTAGATGGTACAAGTGAAAAGGGAACCCATTTTAAGTATGGTCATTACGAGTTCCCCAGCTACATAATGGCTTGACTGAAACCTATGGTGTTTGGTATCAAACACCTTGTCTTAATAAATCTGCACTGTGGCCAGTACTAGATTAATTATGACATGCACCCAGAGGACATCTTAGAGGTGCCCACTGAAAACCTTACCAGAGTCTAGTGTGCTGGCTGACTGGTATCAACCTGCCTGCCACCAAAGACAAATTCTGAGGAAGGCTAGTGATTTAGAATATCAAGGTTAGGGGCTTCAAAGTCCCTACCACCTTTGATATGTGACCCTATCTTACCCCAGACCTGGAAGATTCAACCTTTTGCCATGAGGTACATTTGGCACCAGGACAGACTGGAAATTAGCTAAGCAAGCAGGCGTGTTGCACCTCCAGGTGGTCACACCCCTAAGGTGGGCTACCTGATGTGCTTCACGACACAAGGGTTCCACCATCTTATTTTTGGTGGAATTAGAAACTCTGGGATAGGGTTATGCCCGCACTCAACAGGAAGTGATCCTATATGGGATGTAGTGACCCCAGGAGTAAGTAGCCTATTGGATACTACCCTTCACTCCCCTCAACTCACGTAAATTTAGTATTTAGGTGACTCCAACAGCAGGAACCCAGATTTGTCTGCCTGAAAGAGGGAAGACAAAGAGCCGAAGACGTGAGAACTGATGACCAGCATCAACTTTGGTGCTAAACCCTGCCTGACTGCTGCTCTCCTGACAATCACAGACACTGACTCGTCCAGAAGCAGAACAGCCTCCCCAAACCCTTGATCTCTGCTCAGCCCTTCCTTGAGGCAGCAACATCTCCCTTGGAGTAGAGGAGCCACTCCCCTGCACCAGACTGCAGCTTCCCGGTACACCGTTCTGTCGATCCTTGGGCCCACCGAGAGAGCAGCACCCCAGCAATAGGTCTTTGTGCTCCAGGAGGTCAAATCAGTCCCTTTGCCAAGTTTGGAGGTACTAGGACCCCCCAAATGCCGCCCTGCACCAATACCAGAAGTACAATAGCCAGTTACAAGCACCAAAGCCTGCTTGTGTTCAGTCAGAACACCACAGCCATCTAAAAACTTACCTGCACGTCGAGAGATTCCAAGAGAGGCCAGCTCCGCTGCAAGAGTGGCTCTTCTGTTTTTCTTTCCCCTCTTCTGCAGGAACACCAAAAACCGTGAGAGCCACAAACTCACTGACCCGCAGGACAAAACAGCTCTGCACCCAAGCTCCCCATGTTCGGTCTCACTTAACCTGACTGTGTCTTTGTGGTCCTGAAACCCTCAAGAGCTGAGGTGACCTCTACTTTCACCTGGAAGACGCCAATGACAAGAACACTATCAACCTACTCGAAAGCATGGAAATCTGCTGCCTCATCAAACTGGTCCAGGACCCCACACAATAATGCTGGACACACCCTGGACCCGAAATTTACAGCCAGCAACAGAGTAAGATACAAACACGTAACAGAGTTCACTTGGACCAGTCCACTTCCAATTTACAACCTCCCTCACCCCACCCGCTGCCCCACCCAACACCCGTAACAGAAGCTGGAGCAAGGTAACAGAAGACCTCTGGATCAGCACACTAAATAACTCGCCCCCAACGTGGCCACAGACTGCGAGGGGGCTGTCGGAAACTTCAACACTTGGATCAATAAATGTGCTGACAAAGTTGCATCCATTAAACCTTCCAAATCCAGCAGACCTTACAAATATTACATCTGATTTGCACCGAGCTCACATTCCTCAAACGCACGTGCAAGTGAGTTGAGAGGATATGGCACACCTGAAAACCATCAATGACCGCTCCAACTTCTACTTATCCCTCAACTAGTATCCCCAACAACTCAAAATAGCCAGGAAGAACACCCTGGCCTCCCGACTGAATGCTAGCTCCAAACACAGTGAAGAACTATTCTGCCTCAACATAGAATTCTCCAACCCCACAGCCACCAAGAACATGGTCACTCCTTCCCAGGATCTCTGAGACGCCCTCGCCGACTTCTACAACAAAATAGCCATCATCTATGAAAACGTAGATCCTAGCCACCTGTAAGCGAGCTAAAACGGCTCCTCAACACCACCGAATCCCACAAACCGACATTACACGCATGGAAACCTCTCTCAACAAGCACCACCGCCTCCATCATGGGCTCAATCCATTCAGGAGCCCCCCAAGGATCCCCGCCCTACCACATGTTCAACTGGAGGAGAGACCCAATCAGCAAGGAACTCACCACCATCATCATCAGCGTATCCATCACCTTGTCCTCCTTCCCTAAAGGGTTGAAACAGGCGGAAGTCAAAACACTTCTCATAAAACCCTCCGCGGACCACATAGACCTCAAAAACTACTGCCCCATCTCCTTACTACCCTTCCCGGCCAACGTACTGAAGAAAGCAACAAATCTCCAACTCGCTTCCCACCTGGGGGACTGCTTACTGGACCTCTCCCAATCCAGATTTTGCTTGAATCACAGCACCAAAACCAACCTCATACAAGCCACAAAAGACTTCAGGACTCTCCTGGACTGGGCTCGGGTGGGGAGACTGCAGCACTAATTCTCTTCTATCTCTCCGCAGCATTCAACACCATGTCCCACTACACCCTCCTACACAGTCTCCACCATATAGGAATCTGAAGAAAAGTCATCAAATGGACTGCATTCCTCCTGTCCGGAAGAATCCAAAGCGTCTGCCTCCCACCCTTCAACTCAAGCCCGAAAAACGTCTTCAGAGTCTCACAAGGATCCTCCCTAAGCCTGACCCTGTTTAACACCTACTTGGCCCCTATGGCCACTTTGGTCACATCTCACGGCATGAACATAATTTTCTATGCGGATGACACTCCGAGTCTCCTCAGACCCATCCAACACCAAATATAACTTTCACAGGTGCATGACCAGCATCGGTAGCTAGATGCAAAACAGACCCCTCAAACTCAACACAGACAAAACAGAAATAATAATCTTCTGTAACAGCAATTCCCTGTGGGACAACTCCTAGTGGACATCAGAGCTTGGCCCCTCACCCACAGAACAAGTAAGGACCTCTGAATCCTACTCGCCAGCAAACTCTTGATGAGGAAACCGATAAATGCTGTCTCATTCTCCTGCTTTCTCATCCTGCACATGTTGCGGAACATTTTCAAATGGCTCTCCAACAACACCCGATCCACGGACACCCAGGCCCTCATCACCAGTTGCCTGAACTATGGCAACTCCCTCTACGTGGGAATCGCAGCACAACTACTAAACAGGCTCCAGACCATCCAAAACGCAGCAGCCAGGCTCGTCCTCAACCTCCCGAGGACAACCCACATCACACCCACCTCAAGGTGCTGCACTGGCTCCATGTCAGAAAACTATGCCAGTTCAAACTACTCGCCCGTGACTAAAAAGCCATGCACAACAGGGCCCAACACACCTCAACCACAGGGTGAACTTCCACCAACCCAACCGGAAACTACGCTCCTCATCCTTACTTCTAGCCCTAACCCCCGCATTCACAGAAGCAGGAGTGGCAGCCAAGCCTTCTTCTATCTGGCAGCCATATCCTGGAAGAGCCTTCTTCTCCTCCTCTGCATGGCCCCCTACCTGCAGAAATTCAGGAGAAGTCTTAAAATATGGCTAATTGACCAGATCATCCCAGTAGCAGAAATCCCCCTGCCCCAGCGCTTGCATACCCTCATGGGTAATAAATCGTGCTTTACAAATCCTATTTGATTGATTGAAAATCCTTACCAGATTCCGATAATCTTGGTGCTTAAAATTATATAAAAAGATCTATTTTTCTCAATTGGGGTAGAGTTTCTTCTTGTGTGTCTCATTTATTAACTCTGTGTTTTCAACAAATGCTTAACGCTACCCCCTAATAAAACCTAAACGGCTCGCCCAAACCACCACAAAGAGCATTTGGGATTATTTTTTTAAGCCCTGTAAGCCAATAAGGATCATCTGGGCTTTCTAAATGGTATACCTCATTTTGGTGCACTACACAAAAAGCCAGTTTCCTACAACATACTAACAAACTGAAATCTGTATCCAGTATTTTTAGCTCAAATATTTTGTTACAATGGATAATGATTCAAATGGCACTGACACCTACAACACCCTGGGGTTGTCACTTTCTCTAGCAGATGTGGTATTAGCGGAAATAGCTGAATAAAATATATAGTGGTCTTTTGAATGATCGGTGTCTGGTACGGTCTGCTGAGTTATTTTGTCACAGTGCCAGAATGAACATTCTATTGGATAAAGCCAGGAACAGATACTAATCTTTCAAAAGATGATGCAGATAAAGTGCATCTTTTATATGGTTAACTGGCTTGAAACAGAGCAGGGAGGAATGGACTGTTCAGCATTTCTGCTCTACAAATGGCAATGTGCAGGATCTCCACAAGCAGCTAAAGCAAATGGGGTGTTCTGTGGAGAAGGTAAGGGCTCCAGCAGCACGCTGTACTTGGCTTTGATCTAGTTTCCTATCTTGGTGAACACAGGTTCATACGTTATAGCCATCACAGCCAGTATTTGATCACAGTGGATCATCAGGACGGCAAGGGAGCCTGCATACTCATTTAGGAATACAAAATCTAAACCCAGAAATGGAATGCCCACTGGGTTGCTACTCTGCCTTGAGACTGGGCCAAACTCTTTCACATTTGCCTGAAGCTTTGCTCCTGTGACCTGTAGAAAGGAGAGCTTCCTTGAAAGAGGGGATGGGTTGTATCAGCCAGAAGAAACTGACCTGATATAAGCAAAAACTGCAGAAAGTCTAGGTGAGTAGGTATCTGAACGGAGGACAGTTGGATAGACTGAGGGTGCCCTTGAGTCATGAGATCCTTGCAGTCAAGCTGCAAAGAACAAGTTACTTACCTTTGGTAATGCTTTTTTCTGGTAGATACAGTATCTGTCTGTGGATTCCTCACCTTGTGAATATCCCCCTTGCGTCAGCAACATTCGGAAATTCTTTTTGTAGCTTTGCGCTGACGTGGACGACGTCATAGAGGCACGGCATCGCGCGCGACTCCGCTGACGTCACCGACACCATAACAAGCCCACGCCGGCGTGATGACATCAGTTCCGCCCTTTTTTCCGTGCCTTCGAGGCACACGGACGGACCGATGACAGTAGATATATACACAGTATACACAGTACACAAATGTCAAAATAACACACACACAGTGGGAAGCCAAAGCAAGAATGCAATTGAAATAGAACATTATCCTGTCCATATAAATATTTACATTACAATAAACTCAAGTATAGAAGAGTGGACAACGGGGAGGCGGGTGGGTCAGTGAGAAATCCACAGGCAAATACTGTATCTACCAGAAAAAGCGTTACCGAAGGTAAGTAACTTGTTCTTCTGATAGATACATCTGCCAGAGGATTCCTCACCTTGTGAATAGGGTCCCACAGCAGTCCCCACTCCCGGAGGAGGGTGTCCACTCTCCTATACCAGAAAATCTTGGAGGACAGAGCGCGCAAAGTGGCCGTCCCTCCTCACCTCGGTATCTAAGCAGTAATGCTTCGCAAAAGTGTGGAGGGAGGCCCAAGTTGCCGCTCTGCAAATATCCTCAACAGGTACACCTCTAGACAAAGCAGATGTTGAAGACTTTGCTCTAGTAGAATGAGCCCTTATACCCTCTGGAGGTTCCTTACCCGCCAGGGAGTAGCAGATCTTGATGCATAGTATGATCCATCTCGAGAGCGTGCGCTTGTGCACCGCCTTCCCCTTCATGCAGCCAGTAAATCCAACAAACAGCTGGTCCCAGGATGCTTGTTTCCGGTCCAGGGAAGACATGGCTTGGCAGTTCAGGCTGGACTGTTCCCATGAGGCACAGGGTCAGACTGATTTGCATATAGCCATGTCTGAACTGGGGTGGCTGAGTGAACTAAAGAATGGTGATGGATTAAACCCAGATCAGTTGACTGGGGGTGAGTGTTTGATTTGCTCAAACGCTCCGTCCATCATCCCCTTTTGTACCGCTTTGTTTGCCCTAAGTTGGCAGGGTATGCTCAGACGCGAGTCCCTTGTTCACTTGGCCACTGGATTCAAGATAGCCTGGCTGATGAGGATTATGAATCCGAAACCGGTCCCAGGATGCTTGTTTCCGGTTCAGGGAAGACATGGCTTGGCAGTTCGGGCTGGACTGTTCCCATGAGGCACAGGGTCAGACTGATTTGCATATAGCCATGTCTGAACTGGGGTGGCTGAGTGAACTAAAGAATGGTGATGGATTAAACCCAGATCAGTTGACTGGGGGTGAGTGTTTGATTTGCTCAAACGCTCCGTCCATCATCCCCTTTTGTACCGCTTTGTTCGCCCTAAGTTGGCAGGGTATGCTCAGACGCGAGTCCCTTGTTCACTTGGCCACTGGATTCAAGATAGCCTGGCTGATGAGGATTATGAATCCGAAACCGGTCCCAGGATGCTTGTTTCCGGTTCAGGGAAGACATGGCTTGGCAGTTCGGGCTGGACTGTTCCCATGAGGCACAGGGTCAGACTGATTTGCATATAGCCATGTCTGAACTGGGGTGGCTGAGTGAACTAAAGAATGGTGATGGATTAAACCCAGATCAGTTGACTGGGGGTGAGTGTTTGATTTGCTCAAACGCTCCGTCCATCATCCCCTTTTGTACCGCTTTGTTCGCCCTAAGTTGGCAGGGTATGCTCAGACGCGAGTCCCTTGTTCACTTGGCCACTGGATTCAAGATAGCCTGGCTGATGAGGATTATGAATCCGAAACCGGTCCCAGGATGCTTGTTTCCGGTCCAGGGAAGACATGGCTTGGCAGTTCGGGCTGGACTGTTCCCATGAGGCACAGGGTCAGACTGATTTGCATATAGCCATGTCTGAACTGGGGTGGCTGAGTGAACTAAAGAATGGTGATGGATTAAACCCAGATCAGTTGACTGGGGGTGAGTGTTTGATTTGCTCAAACGCTCCGTCCATCATCCCCTTTTGTACCGCTTTGTTCGCCCTAAGTTGGCAGGGTATGCTCAGACGTGAGTCCCTTGTTCACTTGGCCACTGGATTCAAGATAGCCTGGCTGATGAGGATTATGAATCCGAAACCGGTCCCAGGATGCTTGTTTCCGGTCCAGGGAAGACATGGCTTGGCAGTTCGGGCTGAACTGTTCCCATGAGGCACAGGGTCAGACTGATTTGCATATAGCCATGTCTGAACTGGGGTGGCTGAGTGAACTAAAGAATGGTGATGGATTAAACCCAGATCAGTTGACTGGGGGTGAGTGTTTGATTTGCTCAAACGCTCCGTCCATCACCCCCTTTTGTACCGCTTTGTTCGCCCTAAGTTGGCAGGGTATGCTCAGACGTGAGTCCCTTGTTCACTTGGCCACTGGATTCAAGATAGCCTGGCTGATGAGGATTATGAATCCGAAACCGGTTCCAGGATGCTTGTTTCCGGTCCATGGAAGACATGGCTTGGCAGTTCGGGCTGGACTGTTCCCATGAGGCAGAGGGTCAGACTGATTTGCATTTAGCCATGTCTGAACTGGGGTGGCTGAGTGAACTAAAGAATGGTGATGGATTAAACCCAGATCAGTTGACTGGGGGTGAGTGTTTGATTTGCTCAAACGCTCCGTCCATCATCCCCTTTTGTACCGCTTGGCCCGAAAGGAAGACCTGCCAAATCCTCTGAAACGCCTCCCAGAAGTACCTCTGGTCTGACGGCCCAAAGACTTTGCTGTCGCTCTGCTGTCTTTAAATCGTTCTAAAGCAGCGTCAGCCTTCTTGCCAAACAATCCTGACCCATCAAAGGGCAAATCCATCAAGGCAGACTGAACATCTGCAGAAAATTCCGATGACTAACCACCAGCTCTCCTAGTGGCCACCGAAGAGCACATGACTCTCGCCACCGAATCAGCCGTGTCCAGCCAACTCTGGATTACATGCCTTGCAGCAGCCCGAGTGTCCGAAATTACTTCCTGAAAGTCCTTTCTATCCCCTTCAGGAATTTTAGGCACCAACTGTTTTACGGAACCCATCAAAGCATGGATGTATCGTGATATCAGGCAAGTTGCATTAGTTGATTTTAACGCCATGCTGGCTGAGGAGAAGACCTTCTTTGCCGCCTGATCTTGTTTCCTTGACTCTTTTTCCCCAGGAACCTGCGGAAAAGCACCCGCAGACTTCTTTGAGCAGGCAGCTTGCACAACCAAACTCTCAGGCAGGAGATGTGTAGACAAAAAGTCTGGGTCATTAGGCGCCACCCTATATCTCCTCGCAACCGCCCTGGAAACGGCAGGGGCTGTCAGAGGTTTCTTCCACACCTCATAAATAGGTTCTGCCAAAGCATCATTGAATGGAAGCATTGGTTCAATCACAGAGGAAGGTGAATGAAGGACTTCAGTAAGAATATTTGATTTATATTCAGCGGTAGGCAGAGTAATATTTAACAAGTCTGTCGCCTTCTTTATAACGACATGGTAAGGAGTCACATCCTTAGAGGGTACATCAGACACAGAGGCCAAATCCCAATCAAGAGACAGTTCCAGGCCACTAGCCTCCCTCAGGTCATCAAAAGTATCCTCTGAATCCTGCAGCTCATCCCGATACCTCTCTTCCTCCAGAAGGCTCTGGGCCTTCCGTCGCGACCTCTCCTTCATAAATGAAGCCGACGGATCCATGACCGACTCCGCCGGAGTCGGTGCCGGCGTCGAAACCGAAGTCGGACGAGGCAGCTTAACTCAAGGTCGAACCGGATTCGGCATCAGAGTCGAGGGTATCGGCGTCGATGGAATCGGCGTCGATGGATTCGGCGTCGACGGCTTTGGCGTCTAAGGCTTCGTCGGCGCCGGAAAATGCCAATGCGGTGCTGGAGCCGGCAAGGAAGGCATAAAGGGCGCAGGAGCATAAGCCTGGGGGACACCCAGATTAAATGCCAAATGACCCGTGGGACCAACCGGTGCACCAGAGGGGTACATTGCCCTGGAGTAAACTCCAAACATGGCATTCAGGAACTGCGTTGGATCCGGACCTGGAGCCGGAAAGGCTGGATAAGAGCCCCCGGGTTGCTCTCAAGGGAGTGGAGTCGTCACGACGTCGACCTCCTCCTCAGGCTGGTGCACCGGGGTCGACGGACCCGCAGGCAACGAAGCTTCGCCTTCACCAACTTCTTCCACCTCACCTTCATCCTCCTGACCAGAAGGATTGGACGGAACCGGAGATGGATTCACTATCTGCTTCGGTGACCCAGGCAAATCCGCACGCGAAGCCTCACCCTCGGAGTCCTGTGCTTCCGAAGCCGAAGACACCACCTCCTTCCGAAGTAGCTTAACCTGCGACCTCGGTTTAGAACTCGAGTCCTTCTCTGAGTGATGTCGGGACTCATGGCTCCTCTTCTTGTGCTTCTTCCTCGAAGACCTCGAAGCATGAGCAGAAGACGACTCCGAGCGCGACCTCGAACAAGACCTCTACCTCGAACGCCGAGTTCGCGACTTCGAAGTCTTCTTTTCTTTCTTACTTTTCAATTTTGCAACCAGGAGCTTCGTCTCCCTCTCACGAAGGCCCTTCGGAGTCATCTTCTTACAAGATGGGCAATCCTCGACGTCATGGTCGGAGCTCAGACACCAGACGCAGCACTCATGCGGGTCAGTGATGGACATCGTCTTGCCACATTCCCCTCAAGCTTAAAATCCAGTCTTCTTCAAAGACATCACGACAGAAGACAATGAAACACAGAAAAAACTACAAAGTAACAAAGTTACTGTACAGCTACAGACGATCCCTTGAAAACCATTAGCGTCGACGAGGCGGAAAAAAGGGAACTGACGTCATCACGACGGCGTGGGCAAATTATGGTGTCGGTGACGTCAGCGGAGTCGGGCGCGATGCCGTGCCTCTATGACGTCGTCCACGTCGGCACGAAGCTACAAAAATAATTTCCGAATGTTGCTGACGCAAGGGGGATATTCACAAGGTGAGGAATCCACTGGCAGATGTATCTATCAGAAGATCTTACGTCTCGGAAGAAGAGAATCATATGGGTCATTATTGAGTGAAGTGGCTCATGAACCAGTGTGTCATACCACAAATTGTTCAGCAGATAATGACTTTTAAAGGTGTTTTTTAAACATTTTTATTGATGCACAGAAAAGTCAATACAGTAACATCACATACATAGGCTTGGCACAGTTATCATTATCATCCCATCCACGTAACACCCAACTGGAAAGTGATCACGGTGGTGGTCATTCAGCACTGTGATCCACAATGCAAGTTAATATTCGAGTTCCAATCTGGAGATGGGGCAATCTTAATAAAACACATTCAAAGAATAGCAGGACACAACAAAATTCAGAAACGTGACGAACAATGTTCATACACAACATGTGGGTGTAAGTCCCATATGCCCAGCCTGAACTGTTCCAACTAAACTGTGAGGAAAGATTCTTGTTGTATGCACAACAGTAATTGTGTTTCTCATAGTGGAGTGGTGTGGCTCACTGGTTAGAGGCGGCAGACCCGGAAGCAGAGAACGGCCCGGGACCAGGGTTCAATTCCCGACGCGGCAGGGTCGTGGACCAGGGTCAGCGGACTCGACAATTCTCGCCTCGGTGCCTACTCTAACCAGGGATCACACTCGGCAACTCTGGGCATTAAGCTTGCCTCATCTCTACAACGACCCCCCACAGATGCCGGGGATGCCTGGTTTCACCTTGGAGATACCCAGAAGGGACCATCTCACAGGGAAAGCCAGGACGCGTTCCCCAGCGGTCTCCATCGCCGGGACGCTTACGGGCAGCTGTGCGCTTTACAAGTCCAACACATTTACATTTACATAGGTATGCACAAAGGAACTAATTGCAAACTGGTGTATGGAAGGGGCTTGCTCCACAGGGAAAGTTATTGGAGGATTATTCGATTCAATTGTATTACTGCTCTTCTTTCCTGAAGCAAGCGGTATTTCACAGAATCAAGGAGCATTCTAGAAAATGTGTCATTGCCCCAAAAATATCTTTGGATTTTGCAATTGTGTACCTGTTTTGGAAACAATATTGGCAATGAAAGCTGAGATTTATTATAGGTGGAAGCTTGCAATCCTTGAATAAAAGCCAGTCTATAATGTCCTTATTACTGTGGAGTTGTGATGGCAAAATGAGAGCACTACCACCCTAACAGTAAAAACATTGTATTAATGAATCATTTATACAGCTTGAAACATCCTGAATGTTTGGATGCATGTCTTGCTGTATACTGGCAGCCCCAAGCCTGTGTAGGAGGACTGTGGAGACTACATGTCCAATGACTGACTGAATGACTGAAGGTACTTATAAAGCGCTCTTATGCCGAGGTGTCGAAGAGCGCACTAGCTTTAGCATTGTATGAAGAGCCTGGTCAAAAGCTTTCCTAAAGATGGTGCGCGAGGGCTGTAGTCGAAGTGAGACGGGGAGAGCTTTCCATAGCTTAGCTGCCAAAAAATGAGAAACGTCCCCCCCCTCTCCCCCCCCTCCCCCATGTAGCTCACTTTATCTAGGGAGGAAGTACCAACCCAGAATCCAGAGATCTTAGGCAGCGTGATGGAACATATCGGGGAAATAGACATTGTATATCTTCCGCCCCGCGTCCATAGAGTGCTTTGTGCACAAGGCATAATGCTATAAAATCCACCCGGCGCCTGACTGGCAGCCAATGCAGTTGTTTGATGCTGGCCGAGGTGGAGTGATGTTTAGGTAAACCATACAGAACCCTAGCTGCCGCATTTTGAAGTGACTGAAGCTTATTCAGCTGTTTCACTCCAGCACCCAAATAAAGTGCATTGCAATCTATCCTTGATAGAATAAGGGCGCCGACCACCATTTTCCTAAGGGAAAACAGGATAAACGGAAGGATTTTGCGTAGAAGATTAAGTGTAAAAAAGCAGATAGAGACCACTTGGTTGATCTGGGGAGCACAAGTAAGATCTTTATCAATGAGGAAACCGAGGTTTCTGGCTTTACCCACCGGCGATGGACAGATGCCAGCTTCAGGGGGCCACCAACAGTGGCTCCAGAATTAGGGTTTTTTGCCAAATTCCAATATCTTGTTTTTTCGGTATTTAGTGTTAAGAAATTTGCATTCATCCATGACATCACCGAGGAAAGACAATCACAGAACCTTTCAGCAGACATAATGTCATTTTGAGTGACTGACACCATCAATTGAGTGCCGTCAGCGTAGGTCACAAGTGACAGACCGTGACTTTTAATTAATCTTGCCAATGCATTACACAAACACAATACTTGTCCTTGATCCTAAACAATAGGTGCTAGGCATGAGTTTATGGAATTTCAACACCCCTGAACTACGCAATAACCATATTAAGCATTCCAAGTAAGAGTCGGCTTCCTGGAAAAATGAAAGCTTAAAAAAGATTAAATACATTAACAACTTTTCTAGAGAGAGTTTGAAATGATGGATTCAGCCAAAATGGCTTCCAAAAAAGACCAAGCCTTAATCTCTCACCTGCTGACAACAGCACATGGATTTCACAGGTGGGCTACTTTGGGGTAAAAAAAAAAAAAAAAAAAAACCACAGCGAGGTTATCCACAACTTTCCCGGTTGGAAATTAGACCTAAAACTCTAACATTAATTAGAAAGCAATCCAAAACAGGGCGTCATAACAGTTATGGAGTGTGAAAATGGTTATAAACAGGCTTGTGCTTGCAAATGCATTTGGCAATGCTGAAATCTTTACTACTGTGGAGCCCCTAGAATGAGGCTCTGTTGTACCAAACTGACCAGGAGAGATAAAGTACAAATGTCTGTTGTTTCGCACTACAGTCTGGATTGAAACCTTATTAAATGTAGATCCGTGGAGAAATAGTGAGTCTGTAATCCACATATCCAATGATAGTAAGGTTATTAGAAACAGTGAGGCCATAAAAACATCATACAACCGGGCATACCGGGGTGGGTTGGGCTGTTGTGAATTTATACCACTTGGGGTGCACGAACAGGATCATCAGAAAGCATATAAGTGGCAAACAGGACCGAAGAGGAACCGGACCATGGGTCATTTTGTGAGCACATACTCAGGGAAGTACATGGGATAGAGGAAAGTGGTTTGTGTTATTGGTATCCTGCCGGTAGCCACAAAATGGAATCCTGCAGATGAGTGGCAATATGAGCTATCCCAAGTATTACTTGGCCCTCAGTGGGAAGTCGTGCATTGCTACCAGGCTGATAGAGGTGTACTGAGGCAGAGATACAGGAGAGTCATGAAATCTATTTCAATTCCAATTTCAAAAGTGCTTTATTCGAGTATTACTCATAAAAGCAGACAAACAAACACATAATAAAAATACAATTAAATTACAGTTTCGAATTTAGCTTAAGCACAATGCATTTTAAAAAACAGTTAAAAATTCATTTCATACAATGTATATAGACCAAAAGTGCAAAGTTCGTATGAAAAATAGATTAAAACAGATAGGACACCTCGCATGGGGAACAGAGAGTAGATAGTCTAGCAATCTCTGTTCAACTAAGCAGAGAGTAGTTACCCTACTAGCAATCTCTGCCTAATTACCCACGACCATCCCAAAAACTTTGCGGTCGCTATAGTAATCCAATTTAAGGAGGTAGTTTTCATTATGCGTAAAGCTACCATGCTGCTTTTAGTACCCAGATTTCTAGACATAGGAGCCAACCAGACACGTCTAGGAACAGAATATGCATAACAAGAGAACAAAAAATGACCCAACGTTTCCTTTCCTTCCCCACAGACTGGGCATAGAGCTGGGCATCCCTCTCTCCATTTTGCAGTTAGATTACACAGAGGTAGAGATCCAGCCCTCATTTGAAAAAACAGTTTCCTATCCATGGGTTTCGTTATTAAATCCCAATAGTTTTCGTACATGGGAAAGAGCTTGGCTTCAAGAAAAATAACCGTCATAGACCCATGGTTATTGCTAAGAAGACTCCTGTTTTCTACCTGTTCCCAGAAAAGATTTTTTAAGAATTGCTTAGTAGGGAAGGACGACCCAGTTGGGTCGGACCACAGTTCTGCTAACCCTAATTCGCCTAATGCTGCTTTTAAAGATCTGAACCATTTAATTTTGTGAAATCGGTCTGCTTTGATGACATCAGCAAACCCAGCTGCATATTGTGACAACTCAGGGGTGGTCCAGATTCTACGCCAGTATAATATTGGGCGTAATTTGCACATTACCGATATTTCTCTCCTACCGAGATCATATCTAAGAGGCAAAAGGGGACTACTCTGTGGGGTACCTGTTAGTTTACGAAGAAAATTATTTTCTGAGACCTGGAGGTCCAGAAGATTTTCTTGTCCCCATATCTCAGCCCCATACAAGGCTGACCCTATGGCCTTAGCCTCATATATGATCAAAGGAGGTTTAATTGGTTTTGTCAGGGATTTAAGATGCTCCTTAATGATGGTACCAGCCAGTTGTTTATGTCTTAGAACTGCAATGTTTATATGTTGGTTCCATCTATTGTCATTTGAAATATGAATACCCAGGTAGGTAAAAGAGTTTACTACTTCGAGGCAACGCCCACTCATGGTTATTTTAGATTTAAAATTTCTACATGGATTAAAAGCCATGAGTTTTGTTTTATCGGCGTTGACCTCCAGGCCATGGTCGCTACAAAATTTGTCAAAAATTACCAAAGCCTTTTGGAGACCGCTAGGGGATTTTGATAAAATTAGGGTGTCGTCCGCAAACATTAAAATAGGAACTTTTGCACCAGCAAGGGAAGGAGCATCCACTGACTGTGATTGCATGCGGGCAACGACTCCATTAATAAAAAGAGTAAAAAGTGTTGGAGCCATTGAGCAACCCTGACGGACTCCTCTGGCGACTGAAAAGTCAATAGTGTCGTTGCCATAGCCACCCCATTGGATTTTGGCATAAGTGCCCTCATGGAGTCTCATAATCAACGTTAAAATAATCTTTGGGACCCCTAAAGCTGCAAGGACCTCCCACAACTTTGCCCTTGGCACCAGGTCGAATGCAGCCCGCAGGTCAACAAACGCTGCGTACAGGCTGCAACCTCCCAGTACCACGGTCCTCCATTGTATCAATTGAAAACGGAAGACCTGGTCCACAGTGCTGGTTGCCCTGCGGAACCCAGCCTGGAAGGGAGATAAAACATTCTGCTTCTCAGCCCAGTCTAACAAGTTATTAATAATTACACGCCCAACAACTTTTTGAACCGTGTCAATTAAGCTAATTGGGCGGTAATTGCATGGTTGGGCACGGTCTCCCTTTTTATATACTGGGATAATAACAGCACCACGCCATGATATCGGGATCTCTGCTCCCTTGGCAATATGATTCAATAATAGGCAGATGTATTTACTCCACCTGTCGGTGTCATTTAAAAAGACATCCGCAGGGACTCCGTCTATTCCCGGGGCTCTACCAGGGTGAACAGATTTCAGGGCAGAGAGTACTTCACTCTGCACAAAGATATCATCGTCTGCATACAGGTAATTTAGCCTTAAGCTATTAAAAAGTTGATCCCTGGAGGAGTACTGCTCACTGAAGAATTTAACCCACTTATCATGGGAGACGTTGTTATTGGGAGTTTCTGGAGGCCTGTCATGACCCCATTTGACAATATGCCAAAAGAGTCTAGAATGTTTCCGGTCGCTTGCACCCTGTAGCTTCTGCCAGTGATCTTCGTCCCAGTCTCTTTTAGCCCTTACAATACACTTTTTGTAGTGCTTCCTAGCTGAACGAATCCCATCCAAATTTTTACCTTTAATTGCAGCACCTAGATTTAATCTTGCCGTCCTACAGGCTGAGTTATACCATTTTGCTGGTTTGTGTGCGCAGGCCCTCTTATTCACAGGTTTCAAAAAGAAGCCTTTGACTTCCGAAAAGAGAGTGGTATGAGCATTTATAATATCCTCATTGCCCTGGGAACACCCGTCTACATTCTCCAATGCCATAATGGCCTTGTCAGCCGCAGCACTTATTTTTACAAGGGTCTGTTGATCTGCTTTGACACCTGCCCACCTTAACCTACGCATATTGTTGGATGGAAGGATCGTTGGGGGCACAAGTTCATCTGAGGGGTTGGGGATAGTTTCATTAGATGTCCACCATTTGTGTGAAACACATAAGGGATCATGATCGCTTTCTGGCCTGGCTATTACTACCATGTCATTGAGAGATGACCATAAAGACGTACTACAAATGACATAGTCGATACGACTTTTGTTACGCCCGTTATTAAAAGTCGTAGCAGGAACACGGTCTGATTTAGTTCGACCGTTCAGGGCTCGAAGCCCGTGCTCCAGACACATTGCGTTCAAGCCTAGTATGTCAGATGTCCAGCGAGTTATTGGCGGAGATTCTAGTATGGGGATATTCCAAAGCTTATCTTCCTCTGCTCCAAGAGGAGAGTCGCCAGTGATAAGGGGTTCGAATGTGCGATTTAGATCGCCTGCAATTAAAATGTTTTTACCTGCAGAATGAGTCTCAAGAAAATTAAAGACTCAAAAGAACCTCTGATTTGCCTTTACTGCCACCCCTAGCATAGATATTATAAATATCTATGGTGATGGATAAATCACTGGTCAATCTGATAAGCTGAATATCTTTGTGATCTAGCTCCACACATTTTACTATTGCTTTTATAGACTGCCTGATCCATATGGTAAGACCCCCCATTGGCCGCCCTTTAGGGCCCTTAGTGGCAGGAACATAGAAATTTATATACCCCAGGGCGAAGATAGGGTCACATGCCCAAGTCTCTTGAAAGATACATAGATCATATTTATTAATGAATCCAAACCAGTCAGCGCAATCCATCCTTGAACATAGTCCAGCCACGTTCCAGGACAAAAGCTTCCCTGAGTTAGATATCATAAGAGAACAAGGGTTTATAATAGTCTCGTGACTCTCGCTACCACCAGAGTTCTGCACACTACTGTTTTCGTTGATGGGGGCTACTAAATCCACAACAGAATTCCCCCAAGTACAATCATTAACAACATTATCAACCCTATCAACAATACCTCCAACACAATCAGTCAAAATCAGAGGATTACTGCTAGGTGGTTGTCAATCGCAAGCATTCAAATTCGATAATGCAGAGAAGCGGTTTTCCAACCCCAATCCCCAGTCCACTGAAGCAACATCCTTCCTCCCCCTCTTTGTCACAATGTTCCATTTGGTTCTTAAAATACTAGGATTTGGCCCACTTCCCTTTCTTGGGTAAAAGAAGTCCAAAGTCAGCGGGACAATTGAGGTTGATCTCCGTTGTGGTGGGAAAATGTTGGGCAAGATGTTAGGTAAAACCCCTGGATCGGAAAAATGTAAAACAACACACTCCCCCTTAAACTTTTTCACTCTGTCCCCAATCCACTGTACCCTTCTCGCTTTAACAAGCTCTTCTGAAAGTTGTTGCTTACCCCAGGGAGTAATAACCATATTATTGGTCAACCACGATAAGGATTTATTAATTAAGGAGGATGTTGTTTCCCTCTCATCGTGGGCCAGTGGTGGAACGTTGGCAAGAACAAGTACTAGAGGGGAGGCTTCGACTACAAGCTCGAAAGATCCTTTTACCACAGCTTGGTCTTCCGTATCGGGAACTGGGATGAAAACGTTAGAAGCATCACCAGCCGGAACACACCTTGGTGCCAGTTGAGGATTTGGGGCAGAAGTAGAGATTAATCCACTACTATCCTTTGTGTCTGGTTTACTTAGAATGGCCTCAATCCTAGTAGAAACATTTTCTGGGATTTTATCCATCTCGCCCACAGTGTCTTTTAATAGACCTTCTAGTCGGCTAACCTCAGATGTTAACTTATCTATTTTGCTGACAAGAGGTTTGACCGCACCTTTGATTTTGTTATCAATCAGAGACAGTAGTCTATTGAATTGGGCATTAGAAAATGTAAGAGAAGCCTCGTTGGTCAAATCAAGCTCCTCTTCCTCAGAGTGTTTCCTAGGGGGGTTTGCTACTCTGTTCTTAGCTGACCTTAAGCCCTCCCGTTTCCCTGCAAC
Organism: Lissotriton helveticus; assembly: GCF_964261635.1. Taxonomy (NCBI): domain Eukaryota; kingdom Metazoa; phylum Chordata; class Amphibia; order Caudata; family Salamandridae; genus Lissotriton; species Lissotriton helveticus. The sequence continues at coordinate 638,297,642 of NC_136071.1, read as the reverse complement.
TAAAGTGGGAGCTGAAGGGGAAATCAAGGGTTCGCTACTATTAGTGATCTCTACCAGAGCCTCATTGATACTGCGGTCTACAATTCCTGCTACAATACCACTAGGCTGAATAATACTGGTATCAGGAGCAGGATCAAGCATTTCGCCACTGGAGCAGGTATTGATCTGAAGACCAAAAGGATCATCTAAGTCAATATCAGTGAGGGAGGATTGGGTAGTTAGATCTATTCCAAGGGAGGATCTCCTATCGCTATTAATTCTTTCAACAACCTGTACAAGATAGTTCTCAATGGAGTTACTAGAAGTAACTATCTTTTTAGCCGGCATGATTAAATGTGCGCACAACGTCTACAATTTACACTTGTGAGAATCACCAGATTTGCCAGATGTAATAACACAGCGTTTACAAACACCACAAAAATAAGGGACCTGGCCCAACCCAACCTTGTCCAACCTCGGACGGCCTCAGACGGCCCGCCCTTTGTCCGGGCTTCGTCCGGCGTCCCGCACACGCGTCCCGCTATGCGTCAAGAATACGTTTATATAGAAGAAAAAGGGGGCGGGAAGAGGAGCCAGGTGCGCGCGATGGACGGCGCAAGCACTGCTGGACCTCGCAGTCCCGCTCCCTGTACAGATGGTGTGTCAGGCACTCCCCCAGCCAAAATGACCGAGCCGAAAAGCTCCCAGGTCACTGAAAGGGGCAGACAAAGGGCTCCGCTGCAGTTATTGCCTCAAAAACGGCCAGGAACAGGGTACAGATTTCTTCACACTGCACGAGCGGCACCCGCGCCAGCGGGGGCCGCGAGAAGTATTTAAGCTTCCAAGGAGGTCCAGAGAGGTCAGAGGGAGAAGGGGGCGGGAAGAGGAGCCAGGTGCGCGCGATGGACGGCGCAAGCACTGCTGGACCTCGCAGTCCCGCTCCCTGTACAGATGGTGTGTCAGGCACTCCCCCAGCCAAAATGACCGAGCCGAAAAGCTCCCAGGTCACTGAAAGGGGCAGACAAAGGGCTCCGCTGCAGTTATTGCCTCAAAAACAGCCAGGAACAGGGTACAGATTTCTTCACACTGCACGAGCGGCACCCGCGCCAGCGGGGGCCGCGAGAAGTATTTAAGCTTCCAAGGAGGTCCAGAGAGGTCAGAGGGAGAAGGGGGCGGGAAGAGGAGCCAGGTGCGCGCGATGGACGGCGCAAGCACTGCTGGACCTCGCAGTCCCGCTCCCTGTACAGATGGTGTGTCAGGCACTCCCCCAGCCAAAATGACCGAGCCGAAAAGCTCCCAGGTCACTGAAAGGGGCAGACAAAGGGCTCCGCTGCAGTTATTGCCTCAAAAACGGCCAGGAACAGGGTACAGATTTCTTCACACTGCACGAGGTTATTAGAAACAGTGAGGCCATAAAAACATCATACAACCGGGCATACCGGGGTGGGTTGGGCTGTTGTGAATTTATACCACTTGGGGTGCACGAACAGGATCATCAGAAAGCATATAAGTGGCAAACAGGACCGAAGAGGAACCGGACCATGGGTCATTTTGTGAGCACATACTCAGGGAAGTACATGGGATAGAGGAAAGTGGTTTGTGTTATTGGTATCCTGCCGGTAGCCACAAAATGGAATCCTGCAGATGAGTGGCAATATGAGCTATCCCAAGTATTACTTGGCCCTCAGTGGGAAGTCGTGCATTGCTACCAGGCTGATAGAGGTGTACTGAGGCAGAGATACAGGAGAGTCATGAAATCTATTCTAGTCACAAAGGGTAGCCCGCTTCCCAAAAAAATAGGGCTGCTGAAAAAAAGATGATCTGCAGTATTTGGGTATCAACCAATTTGCTCAGTATTTCAGGAGAGGTACTTTTTGGAATCAGTTAACGTGGCCTGTTATCATGTTTAATGTGGAAATACAAATATAAATGGTGAATTTGCTACACCAGTGTTTTTTGCCAAATCAGACATATGTGAACATGAAAGCAATTGACATTTTTATAAGTAAGATCAAGACGCATAACAAAGGCATGCTGAATAAGAAAAAAAATTAGCCCCCCCTAACTCCCACCCTCCCTCCCCCACCCCCCTGAGATCGCACTGCCTCCGCTTAATCATGCCCACAGCATAAATAACAAAGAATCCCACCCTGGAAGCATGTCTCCCCCCCCCCCCCCCCCATCTCCGCACCTGGCAGTACTAGCAACTATTCCAGTGGAAGAGTCTCCGCTTCTGCTGGTGACTCTCACCATAAGCCCCGATAGTCCGCCCACCGTTTCCAAATCTTCTAGTGCTTGCGCGGGCATCCCCTGGCCACAAAGATGGGCTGCTCCAACCCCATTCAGAAATCTAACCCGCTACACCAGTGTTTAAGACAGTGCATTTTAATGCAAGTAGTGAGTGCTTTTTCATACCCCAAAAAAGAAAGAAGCAACACTGAAAAAGATTAGATACTGATGACAGGGTTTAGGGCTGAAGAAACTGACAAAATATAAGAACTACATTTGTTGTTTGAATTGTAGCAAGGATGCGTGGAAGCAAGCCATGGATGAGTGTCTAACCCAAAGAAGTTACTAAATGTTTTGTCCAGTAATTTAGCATCAATTACATATGTAAAGCTAAAGCCTCCCAATCTTTGTGAGAAAACATTCAACAATAATTTAGCTTGGACAAATAGAATTTGCTGGTCGACACCATGTTATGATATTCTTTCATAATATATCCATAGCAAGATCTTCAAGAGACGCAACTTGTCATGTTAAACAAATGTACATTACTGGCTGCTCTTTTAAAATGAAGAAGCTAAATGTCTACATGAAGAAAATTACTAATGAATGAATGAAAGAGTTTATATAGCGCACAGCTACTCCAAAAGGAGTGTCCCAGCGCTGCAGAATCACATAGCTGGTAGCCCAAAGAAGGTTTAACTTCCAAAGAACCAAGTTTTCAACAGTTTTTAAAACTCATCAGTTCTCTCACACGTCTCCGGGGCAGCGGAAGTTTGTTCCTTGCCTGTGCCCCCAAGAGGCTGAAAGATTTGCCACCCCTGCGCGCCAGGCGAACCTTTGGGACACAAGCGAGCACCCCCGCTGTTGAACTAAGTGCTCTAGTCCGAGTGTACCAGCCAACACGTCTTGTAAGGTAGCTTGGCACTTTCCCATTAAGAGCCTTAAAGAATATTACTAAGGTTTTAAACTGTATCCGCTCCCTAACTGAGAGTCAATGTAATGCTTTAAGATGCAGTGTCATATGGGACCTCGGTTTTAGGCGTAGAATCGCCCTGGCTGCAGCATTCTGCACCACCTGAAGACGTTGCAGGAGGGAGTCTTACACACCCATATAAAGGACATTCCCGTAATCCAGTCTTGCCGTGTGGTACTGGTGTGTATGCTTAACAGCCAGCCCTGCTTTTTAAATTGATAGGGTGCACGAAGTAAAGAATAGTGTTAAAACCGTGCACACCTATGCATTTTAGCAACACTTTATGAGATTTCTCTATTTTCTCACCTTTTTTCACTGCACTTTCTTTTTCTATTACTCCTCTGTTGGACACATTCATTTCTGGGCTTGATGACAGCCGATGATGAGAACAGGGTGTATCTGGTGAGTACCTACCAGATATCCCGATGGTGGTTCGCCCGTGAGGCGTCATCTTGCCTTCTCACACTTTTTTCACATTAGATTCACACTAATGTCATGCATACAGACTGTCTAGTTGGGATATAAATTATTTTACAGTGGCAAAATAAACGTGATACTCTCTACCCTGAGGGGAGATAGTTGTAAAAAATTGCAATACGTAGTACACGTATGAGATATGTGGAATTACCTATAGGACCCAGTCATTGTTGTATTGTTGATGTGATCAATGCCTGGATCACGATTCTCCTACAGTCTAGCGGAAGAAGTGGATGAAACTTTCTCACCTTCCGTTTAACAATCCAATACAGGTCCCAACTAGAGCCTGAACTTGGAAACGCATAGTAAGAGCATCATCAATACGAGTTTAAGACTATAGCTTGAGCCACACTGGGAGGAGAAAATTCCTCCGGCCACCATTGACTCCAGTCCTGTACTGTAGGCAGGCCGAAGAAGACTATTTCTGACTTGTAAGAATTGCACTTCAGCTGGTTTTCCTCCAACCATCCGACGACATCGGTGAGGCAAGATTTAATCATGGCCCCATCGAATTCATTACCTCTGTTGCAAGAGAAAACCAGCTGAGTGTCGTCAGCGTATGAGATTATCTTTACCCCATAGGACTCTACCAGTGTAGCTAACGGGGAAATATATAGATTAAAAAGCGTAGGGCTAAGACAAAAACCCTGAGGGACTCTAACTTGTAGGCTAGCTAAGGGGGAGGAAAACAGAGGAGTCCAAATCACCTGCTCTCTCTTCTCCAAATAGGAGGTAAGCCGGGCTAGAGCCTGACCCCCAAAGCCAATCCTTTCCAATCTATCAAGGAGCCTCCTATGTGGCACCATGTTGAAGGCTACCGACAAGTCCAACAATATGAGGATCGGTCTACCCCCCTGATCCAAGATCTCCTTAAGATATTCTGACACCTTCAACAATGCCGTTTCTGTGCTGTAACCAGCCCTGAAACCTGACTGAGTCTGGTGTAGGAGATCGTGGGCTTCAGAGAACTCTACCATAGATGTATTTACCTGCTTTTCAAGCACTTTGGAGAAGGAAGGAAGGAGGGAGATAGGCCTGTAATTTGTGGGTACAAGTGGGTCAGTGCTTGTTTTTTTTAAAAAAAGGGGCAGGATTTTTGCCTGTTTCCAAAGAGGCGGCATAATACCTGCAGCCAATGAGGAGTTCAGGACTTTGTTAATCTGTTGATTGATAGTGGGGGCCAAAGCTGGTAAAAGCTTCGCAGGATACACATCCACTGGTGAGCCTGATTTCAGGTTCATCGGATAAGAGAGTGAATCCTCCATTTCAATTGCCGGAAACTCTAATAACTGAGGACCTTGTAAGGGTTCACATCGTGGAGAGGAACCAATGCGGTCTCCCTCTGTCCCTGATCCAGCTAATTTATCCTTAGCCGATACCAAGAAGGACTGCTAGATAGTCATTATTTTGGCATGAAAAGATTGAGCAAGCAGCTGCGACCAGTCTGCTGACAGTGGGGCTGCTCCGCTAGTTACCTTTGGAGCCATAAAAAACGTTACAATCCCAAAGATCTCTTTGCCCTTATTTTTTGCCAACATTATTTTATTCCTCCAATAATTCGCCTTAGCATCTCTGACCAGTTTATAATATACTTTTTGGGTGGCCCTATTGGCCTCCCGATCATCTTAGAGATAAAGATTATGCCACTAACTCTCCAACTTTGTACATTCGATTTAACTGGTTCTCAGTGATTCATTGTACCAGGGTGCTGAATGTCGACAACTTCTGGAGGTACATACTGTTAACGGTGCAGCAGCATCAATATTCAGCCTTAACCAATCCTCGACTGCACAAGCATCCACTGCAGGACTATCTAATAATATAGGTGTGGTAGAAACAAGAGCCCTCTGAAAAAGTGGTAATGATATTTTGTGCAAAGCTCTAAACTTATAATCAGTGGCTGTAGACTCTTAATGTTCACTCTTCCCTATAATTGGTATCCAGAATGGAATTAAGAAATTATCTGACCAAATGATCGGAATCGGAGAGTCAGTGCTCAACTTCATGTTACAGAAGACATGGTCCAGTGCATGGCCCAGCCTGTGTGTAGGTACCTTAATATGGGGTATAAGCCTGCATGCCACCATAATATCCACCAGAGCAACCACCTGAGGGTCTGAAGGTTTATCCATATGCAGATTCAAGTCCCCTAATATCAGCAGATATTGATACTTTAAAGCTAGCGATGAAATACAATCTTGTAGGGATCTTAAAAAATTGCTAGATGAGCCTGGTGGCCTGTAAATCAATATCCCTGCAAGACAATGCTGAGAGGACAGAGTGCAGCGAAAACCCAAACATTCTGCATTCTCACAATGTACCCTTGCTCCCTTGAATGAGGTGCATTAAAAACGCCAACTAGTATATGACACTAAAAATGTTAAATATGTATATGAATGATCTCACCATATTGAAAAGTCCTTCCTCTGTTTCACTGTTTGTTTTACTATCATCGTGCTGAGCAGTTTCTTCAGCTTCTTCAATTTCCTGGCGAGATGCACTAACCTGAGAATGAAAACGTATAGAAACCAAGATTGAACTAATTCATTTAATTGCCAAGCACTGTTAATGTATTATTCAATTATTCAAAAACAGTCAGACTGATTTCAGCAAACAGCAAAGCTCTTTTGTCAGAGGATTTTTAATTAGTAGCATTTAAAGTTCTACTTCTAAGGGGCTGAGTCCACAGTACTTTTTAATTCTAACAAGAATAAATAAAATAACACACACGCATATGTGTATATGGACATCAACCAGGCGATAGTTTGGTTGCAGAGATATTTTTTGATTATCATTTATTTAGGAATATCCTATCCTGTAAGTTAATTGCTTTTATTTACAGATAAAGCAGTATGCATTGTTCTATCCACCAACACAAAGCTTCTAAGCACAAACATAAAAAAAGCTTGCCTTATAGGTTTGCAGATTACTTACATCTATCTTTAGCAGTCGTTCAACTATAAGCTCCAAAATTTCCAACCTCAGTGTCGGGAAATACACTGCGATTCGCAACAAGTTATGCACATAACACTCCTGCAAGGAACCAATACCAACATGTAATTTGCACAAATGCATAAAACAATACTAAACGTGCTTTGTAAAGCAATATTACTATTGTTATGTCTGCCCTCAGGAGGAACTCGTCTTACTCGAACACAGTTGATTTCATAGATAGATAGGTAGGTCGACAGAGACAGATAGATTTAGATAGTCCCCAAGGTCCATTTAGAACTGTTAAGGACAAGGAATACAACAGGACCCATTAGAGACTGCACAAATTAGAAAAATCATTTTCAGATGTTACATAAAAATAAGAACTGGAAACTACTACAATTTGAGGACCAAGCAGAGTTGCGAGTCCTTAAGGAAAACAAACTACTTAAGAGTGGAACAAGAAATAGCAGATGCCCAAGTCTTCTGGCCACAGGTATTTGCATCAGAGGTTGACTTAGCCTTTGATAAACAATTCTATTGTGGCAGGAAAATGTTTTAGCCAAAGCTCTTACATCCAAGAGCGGAAGAAAATAAGAGACTGCCTGAACTGACATGTCTTATCCAATCTTTAACCAAGGCCAAGAGAATTCATAGTTCACATATACAATTAAAAAACAGAAAATGAAATGCAACCGTAAGAAAATCTAAAATGGGAGGTTTGGATTTTCGAAAGATTTGGTGATAGAGTGGACCATCATGAGTGATCAAAAGGGCTAAGCTGTTAGAAGTAAGGGGAGTGGTTTGGTGGCATGACTTTTAATAGTCAAGAAGCAATTAAAATGTCTGAGGGCCAGTTACTTCAATGAAAACCTGCTGGAATCTAGTAAGCAGGGTTCAAAGTTGCACAAAAGACTATGTTACCTGTGGGCATAAAGAGGGTCACCACTGTTTGACATTAGCAGGCTGTGCATGATTGATAAATGCATCATCTACATAATTTATACTGAGCAAAGTTCTGTTTGTAAAGGATAAAGAAAGTTTCGTGATTTTACAAAGTGCTTATACCACCTTATCTATGAAGCAGTAATATGAGAAGAATTCATAATTTCAAACTGTGGTGGTAAATAATATATCATAGAGAATGTTTTAAAGAGGTTGGTGAGAGTGAGAAACATAGAGAATCAGTTAAAATGCATATAAATAAGATAGTCTTTTTTCAAATTGTTTGACAATTTGCCAGATTTCTTTGCTCTTGGTTACTCAGAAGCAGGAGCCAAGTATTGCAAAGGGGTAACCTATCCATAGGTGCAGTAATTCATGTTGGGGTGGCAGCTGACTGGCATCAGGATGTCCCTCCTCATGTATGGAGGGAAGTGTTTTGGATGCAAAGAACCAGGGTGACTTGGTTAAAACGACCATGAGCTGAAGGATGTGTAAGGGAGGAATGGGTTGAGAAGTTTGGAAAAGTATAACAAGATGATGAGTATCTATGGATTCTGCTGTAGAATCAATTCCATAGGTGTTTTCTTCGAGATAAGGGAACTACTGTGTTTGAGGGGGGGGAGGGGTGTCTGGGGCCAAGGTAGGGAATCACCCTTTTCCATAATCCGCAGAACCCACTAGTATGAAAAAACAGCCTGTTAAAAGAAAAAAGAAAAAAAGAAAGAAAACAAAAAAAGGATACCCCGTCCTCATCGGCAACACATGCTCATTCACAGCAAAATAACTGCCCCCAACACCTCCACGGTGGTGTGGGGAAGGGCAGGAGGAGGAGGACTGTACCTGGTGACCATGGCCTTTGCCTTTATATGCCCCGAGACAGGGATGGACTGCTATGCACCAACCTGGGCCAACTGAAGCTGCTTGGCCTTTAATCCTTAAAGAGGTGAAAATCTGTTGAACCCCAGAGTGAAAATCTGTTGAAGCACAGAGGTCGTGCTATGACGCTATACTTTTTAAAACATGCATAGGCCACCTATGCTTTGTGGCAAAATAAAAAACCTTGCATGTCCATCAGGGTGTTTTGCACATCAGCGGAGAAACCCTGGGCAGTACAGTAATGAGTTCCATCTCAAAGCCACAGATGGCTAATCGTTCTTGTGACACTGTCTGCCATGTCTATGCCCATTGTGATGATATGATCCTGCCCACTGCTCACTGCCTCAGCAAAATGGTTCAACATGTGGCCTGGTAAATCAGGAACTACCATAGTTGCCATATCTCACAGTTAGTGGGAGCGTTCCAACAAGAAATCTGGATTAAGAGCGCTTCGCGCCAAACTCCCAGCAGAGAAGGCTCTCGTACCCACTCCTTCCAGCTTTATGACACTCTGTCTGCAGGGTGGGTCAGAAGATCTCCCGAGTTCAGCCTGGAGATGTCAGAGTCCTACACTAGACTAGGCTCTCAGATGAAGGGGTTGAAAGGCAGGGTCTACAAGGGGCTGTTGATAGCGATGTGCTATGTTCCAGTTCACTGTAGTACATCATGTGGGATTTGCCACCACAACCAAGGCCTTAATGAACGGAAGCAGCTCCTCCACCGTAGTGGGAGCTGCCTCCAGCACATTTGTAAGGATGTCTGGGGTATACTCCACCGAGGGGAAAGGAAGTTCCAACACCTCAGCTGTATTTTTTTAAAGGAGGGTTTGTAAGATGAGGAGACTCAGCCAGAAGTATTGGGGCTCTCTACTCTGGGAGCAGTTTTCAGGAAAGTGTAGGGATAGCATCAGTCTTAACCAGTGCCAGGAGTCGAAGTCCTATGACCTCATGAAAGATACCTTGATTGAGGGGTTTGGACTCACCACTGAGGAGTACAGGATCAGAGTCAGGAAAAATCGCAAAACCTCAAGTTAGACCTGGGTAGATTTTCTTGACTTCACAGTCAAAATACTAGGTGGCTGGTTAGAAGGTAACAAGGTGCAAGACTATGATAACGTTTATAATCTTATCATGAGAGAGCATCTGTTAAGTGTCTGCCCTCAGGAGGAACTCGTCTTACTCGAACACAGTTGATTTAATAGATAGATAGGTAGATAGACAGAGACCCCCCCCCCCCCCCCCCCCAAGAACTTAGAAAGAAGGATGTCCATTGGGTCAAGACTAGGGTGTCCAAAAAGTCTTACAGAGGGGGTGGATGTAGCTACCCTGGCTGTCTGGCCCAGTAACTTGGAGAAGTACAGACAACAGCCACACATTAATGGGGTTAGAGTGGAAGCACTGAGAGATAAAGGTGCAAGTGTTGCCCTGGTGACTAAAAAACTGGTATTTCCAGAACAGTACCTGAATTGACAAACTTATCCAGACACCAATGCGAATAATGTGGCCAAGGCTCATTCCATGGCTATAGTGTCCATAAGGGTTACTCGCCAGAATAAAATGGCAGTGTCCTCTTCATTTCCTGTTGAATGTATGTAAGGGAATGTTCTAGAGTCCTCAGCATGGGCTGAGGTGCAGCCATGATGGGAATCCCTGAATGCCTGAATGGGTGTGCAAAAAAACCAGAGCGCAAAGCAAAGCCCAGGGTAAAAAATAGGTGTGAAAGAGTGATCCAACCCTCCAAGAGAAAAAAGGTAGGAAGTCGGGGAAGTCAGCTATTGAACAGCCACTAGCTCAGGTCCCCTTCCCTCGGGGACCATGCCGGTCAGCCCCAGAGGGAACTGAACCCCAGGAACTTGGGCCTCACCTGGCAGAGATCCTAGGTTCAGGGGCACCCTCTAGGATGTGCCAAGGTCAGAGGACCTGTCCTATTCTTGAAAGCCTGAGAAAAAGGAGATGTCAGTGGTGTATGAAAGTAGGATCCTTCTGGCATAGATACACCACTGTTTACCTGAAGTCAGTGTGTTTTGACTGTAGTTCACTGGGATCCTGCTAACCAGGAACCCAGTGGCAGTGCTCTCTCCTCTGAATTTGATGGTAAGTACTTTGTACACTCCACTATTGGCATACTGGGGTACCACTGTAAGTCCCTAGTATATGGTACTGAGGTACCTAGGGCATTGGAAGAGCAGGAGCCTCCTATGAGCTGCAGCATCTGTTATACCACCCATGGAAGCCCTTGCAAACTGTGTCTGCAGGGCTGCTATCACAGTCTGCGTGAAATGGTGCATGCACCTTTCACGTTAGATACAAGGTTTTCCTTATATCCCGGTCACTGCACTTTAAACCTAGGTCACCCCTAAGGTAGGCCCTTAAGTCGAAGGGCAGTGTGCATGTTTCCAAGTGTGTGGGTACCCCTGCACAAGCAGAGGTAGCCCTACAAACCCCGAACTCCATTCACTGAGCTTAGTAAGTCCGGGCAGCCATTTTAATGTGTAGTGGGCACTGGCAAGTCAAGATGTCCAACTATATAATGGCTGCTCCAAACTTGGACATGTTTGGTATCAAACATGTTGGAATCATGCTGCAGACCCTAGACAGTGTTCTGCACCCCTGCTGATGAGCTTAACTAGGTAGGGTGGGGGTGCTTCTGAGTGCCACCAGAGTGAATTGAAGGGCATATTTGGTGCCCACCTTGAATACACTTGTTTGGCCCAGTTCAGGAGCCCTTGTCTCACCAAAACTATACAAAGGACAGGGGAGGGTCCACCCCCCTGTCCAGCTCCTCCAGGTGGCCACTTGATTCCTCCATGTTGAAACTTGGCCCTTGGGAGCATCTGACTAGTTAGGCCAGCGTAGTAGCGTCCCTGACCTCAGCAGATAGTTGGGTCACCGCAGATTAAATCCTTCTCTCTTTTTGTGTTACTTTATTTATTTATTTTGCTCATTTGTAAAGCGCATGAATCGCCCCACATGGGGTATCTCCGCACTGAAGACTGGTAAGGTAAAGTCGATTGTCTCAGAACAAAAATGTCTTCAACTACTTCCTGAAGCTGAGGTAATTATGAATTAATCGCAGCGGCTCAGGGAGTTGGTTCCATAATTTAGGCGCAAGATGAGAGAAGGCTCTACCTCCCCATTTGGTTTTCTTGAAGCGGGGGATAACTAGGAGGCCTTTGCCTTCCGAGCGAAGCTTGCGCAAAGGCGTGTATACTGTCAGTTTGTTAGATAAGTATGACGGACCGAGCTGATGGAGACTATTGAAGACTTGGCAGTAGATTTTAAAATGAATTCGTTTGCGGACCGGGAGCCAGTGTAATTTGTGAAGAAGGGGTAGGGAGGGGGTGCAGCAAGGAGCATTGGTAACCAATCGGGCTGCTGTGTTCTGGATCACCTGCAAGGCCTGCAGGGCAGAATCTGTAGCCGAGATGAGAAGTGCATTACTAAAGTCCAGCCGGCTTAGAACTAGTGCATGTACCAGGGTCTTACGGGTAGTGAGAGGTAGGAAGTGAAAGACTTTCCGTAAGAGGCTGAGGGCATGGAAGCAGGATCGTCTCGTAGATGCTATGTGTTCCTCCATGTTTAACTTGTTATCAACAAGAATCCCTAAGTTTTTTACAACTGGTTTGGGGGTTGGAGCCGCACCTAGTACTTCCGGCCACCAGCTCGGGGACCAGCTGGTGATTGCCTCCGTAAACAGCATGATTTCCGTTTTAGTTGTATTAACCTGAAGGAAATTTCGGTTCATCCATGCCTTGATTTTGAGCATGCCTTCCGAAAATATTTCACGGATATTGGGGGCATTAGTATCATAAGCAAGAAGCAGCTGTGTATCATCTGCGTAGGAGAATGGGATAAACCCAATCTCTCTAAGCAGAGCAGCTAATGGAGCGATATAAATATTGAAAAGGGTGGGGCGAAGACAGGAACCCTGAGGGACTCCCTTGGTAACCAGGGTGGTTTTTGCTTTGAAGGGGCCCAAGTTGACTTGGGCCCCAAGATTTCCCCTGATGGTAGGTCCTTAGATTCGTCCGGACATCATCCTCAAGAACTAACCGCCTATCTTCAGAAGTTCATCTAAAGACTCTTCTGCTGTTGGATACTGGAACTCTGCTGCTGGATCGAGCCAGGATCAAAGACAAGACTGCTCTTGGTGGGACGATTCCTGCTGCAACTTCGTCTCTACGCTCTTCCAAGTTTTCGCAACTCTGTGGCCGTGCATCCTCTGAGTCAGCAAGGACTCTGCATGAATACAAGCAAGAAGGAATCACCCCTGGAGTGAAGGAGTCCCCTCCCTGCATCCGCAGGCACCTGTACGGCAACAACCGGTTTTCTGATCTTATTGTCCCACGGACATCTCCCGGTTCTGCAACACAGGTGGTGGTTTGTTGGCAGCCCAGAAGCCTGACCAGTCTTCCCTGATATGTGGACGACTCTAATCCCTCTCCAGCCGACCTGAATCACCTCCCTGGGCACTGAGTCGGTTTCCTGTTGCCAAGGCTTCTTTACTTTTCACGAAAGACCTTTCAGCTCCAAGAAGCCGAGGCATCGCACAGCTCCAAGAACGGCAGTCTACCTGCATCCTCCTCTGCACTGTATGCCTCCATCTTCTGTGGGCTGCTGCGGCTTCACTGCGATTTCCTGTGCCTGCTGACAGAGTCCTCAAGGGGGCTCCAACGATTCCTGGTGGCTCTCCTGCGTGCTGAGGGCCGGACCTGACTTACCCTTGTTGGGTAAGATCCACAGACCTTGCTGGTCTGCATTCAATCATTGTTTCCTTTGACTCAACTGTTGCGGTTACCAGGGCTTGTTGGTGGTCCTGCCGGCCACTGACCTTCCTGCATTCTTCATCGGTCGTGGGATGGCTTGTGTACAGCTCCTGTGCTCCTGCATCACCGCCTAGGCTCCACAGCAGCTTCATCAAGACTGCCTTGCTACAGGAGGTACCTCTGACAAGGGGTGGCATTGTGCTTCTGCATCTCCTGGACACCTCTGGGTGGTTTGGACTCTGTTCCCTCTGCTTTCAGGTACTTCTCGTCCAGAATCTATGTTTGGGTTCCACCGTCCTGGTCCACGAGTCGCTATAGTCACCGGACTTCAAAGATCCTCTTATTGGCGTCTACGGGAGGTTACGACACCACTTCACCCTATGCACCTGGGCTCCCTGGTGTAGGTATCATGGCATCCACGGGTGTGGTGGCTCTCCAGCCTCCCTTGATCCAATTGGTGTCTGTTGGACCTGGCCTCGTGGCGTGGTTCCCCCCGTTCCTCAGCACCCCGAAACCCCTGGTCGTCCCGTCCCCAGTCCGCCCCGCTCCCTGCACGACCCTGCCAACGGACGACCACCCCCGCATTCTGCCACCCCCCCTTCCCAGCACCGGGCGTCCAGAAACTGCATCACCCCACAGGGCCCCCGGCCGCCATTACCCTTCCCGAGGTCCCTGACTCCCTAGGCCTTGCCTGACCCCGGCCCCAGCGAAACTTAGGCTTCAGACGCGCCATGCCCGGCTGGGGGGTAGAGGGCTCCCTGAGTGAGATAAGACTAAGGAGTTTTGATTGCACCCCCGGCCTCCCCTGGGTGACTGGTTTCTCTCACACCTCTGGCCTTCCCCTGTGGGCTGGTTTCGATCGCACCTCTGGCCTCCCCGAGAGCTGGCTCCAGACCCTGCTGGGCGTCTGGGAATCGCTGGACGCATCTGCTAAAGGATCAAAGGGCCAGCCGACGGAACACTCCGACGACCAGCCCCGAGGCATGAGATCTCCGCCTGCGAGGGTCCGGACATCAAAGGGCCACTGGACTATATCAAGGCCCGCCCAAGAACTAGCGGGCAGTTGTATCCTGGACAAGAGAGCCCTGCTGATCTGATCACGGCTCACCCTCGTGAAGAAGAAACTGGAACCTCGGAGCCCTGCTGACGCTGTCGCGGCTCATCCTTGAACTCTAAGAACATTCGTCGAACATCCTGAGCCCTGCGGACGCTGTCGCGGCTCATCCAAGTGAAGAAGGAACTGGAACCTTGGAGCCCTGCTGACCTCGTCGCGGCTCATCCGTGATCGATAAGGACATTCGCTGAACACACTGAGCCCTGCTGACGCTGTCGCGGCTCCTCAAGAACTGACAGACACTCTGTTCACTCCGGATCGAGCCCTGCTGACCTCGTCGCGGCTCAAGGAGAACTCTGGTCCGGCTGGACCATCGACGCTACCAACACGCCCTGGCTCGAGGAGCAGTGAGTAGGATAGCCAGTACGACCTCCACCTTCCATATCCCCCGGCTCGAGGATTGAGAGCTGTGCGCAGGGTACGCTTCGTACTGGCCTACATTGAGACTGTCCCGCGTCCCTATTCCTTACCACTGAGACTTTCCGATCCCTCGATCGCTTGTAAATACGTGTGCCAGGTGCCTAAATCTTTACTGTTGATAAAGAACTTGCTTATTGAGATCCACGGTGTGGTGGCCGTTCATAAGTGTGGTTTGCGTTCAGTGTGTACGATCTTAGACTCGGCTGTATTCTGAGGAGGGGGGTGGGTCACTGAGCGGTCCGGAGAGCAAATCCGGACCGTCGGGGGACGCCCTTCTAACAGTGTCCTCGGGGTCCTTTCGGAAGGGTCCTGAAACAAGAAAATACCAACCGCAACTTACCCTGTGTTATCCTACAGACATTTGACCCGGAGTAACCTCTCTGCACCCGGTCGCTTTGGGGTCCGTAGCTACTTTCCTTACTTACACTGGGCTTCTCCATCCTTGGGCATCAGTCTCGTTTTCGTACTTGCTCTTTATACCGCTTTCTTAGTGTATGGTTTGCCCTCCCCCAAAAGAGCCCCATGTGTTTTTCTATGTTTATTACCTGTTATTGAAGTATTTCTGTTGTGCATTTTATATCTCCTACCCGGAGATATACCAAGTTAGTTCTTAGTGTTGTGTAATAAACGCTAAAGTCGTTTTCTAAACTCTTGTGTGGTTCTTTCTTGTGTGAAAATCTTTCTTACGGACTATAGTGTAAAATGCACCCGCTTTACACCCGCCTGAATAAGCCTTAGCTGCTCTTCATGGCTACCCTCTGAGAGCTCCGATTTTCAGGGACCTAAACACTATCACTAAGGGTTGGCTGGACTCAGTACACAGTGCTTTACCATAGGTGGACACTATATACTGAGGCAGCCTCCAACAAGTGGCTCCCACATGACCTATTGGGAGGGGGCTCCTGTACACTAAAACTAAAGCCAGAGACTCCAAACCTGGTGCCACTAGGAGAGTGGTAGTTGCTCAGTAGTACAGAGTTTTTACTCTCATTGGCCCATGACATTCTCTGGCTGGGCATCTTGGCATGAGCACAACTTGGGGCATGTTAGTCAGCCATTTCTACTGGCCAAACATGCCCCAGAAGGGGAAGGAGTTTTGTAACTCCTGTGTGTGTTACCTGACAAGCAAGTGGTAACCACCCAATGGCCCCCTTAATTCCACTTCCAGTGGTTGGGGTTGCCTTTTGAAAGGGTATGGGTTAGAGTTGTTGGCCCCCTGGACCCTCCAAAAGCTTCGGGGAACAGATTCATACTGGTACTGTCACAGCTCCTGCAGTTGATAGAGCCCTCTTAAGTATTTTTAGAAGAGTGTGTTTCCCTAAGGAGGTGGTGTCAGACAGAGGTAGTAACTTCATGTCTGGCTACCTAAAGGTTAAGTGGAATGAATAATGTGTGACTTCCTAGTTCACTACCCCATATCACCCACAAACAAATAATTTACTTAAGGGATTCAACATAACCATGAAAGGCATGTTGATGGGACTCCCTGAAAAACTCAGGAGAAGGGATGCCCTTTTGCCATGCCTGCTTTTCACTTACAGAAAAGTAGCTCATAAGGGTGTAGGGTTTTCCCCCCTCTGAACTTCTGTTTGGGCATCCTGTAAGGGGACCACTGTGTCTAATTTAGGAAGGCTGGGAGAGACCTCTCAAAGTGCTTAAACAAGACTTTGTGGACTATGTGCTTAGCCTGTGTTCAATGATGGCAGAGTACATGAGTAACGTATCCACAACCCTTGAGGCAATCCAAGAGCTGCAGAAGCTCTCATATGACCAAAAGGCTGTGCTGTTGGAGTTCCAACCAGGGAAGAAGGTATGGGTTTTGGAGCCTGTGGAACCTAGGGCTCTCCAGGACAAGTGGAGTGGACCCTACCCTATCCTTGAAAAGAAAATGGAGGTCACCTATCTGGTATACCTAGGCACTAGTAGGAGCCCTCACATGGTCATTCATGTTAACAGCCTAAAGCCTTTCTATGACAGGGCTGATGTGACTACGCTCATGGTCAACCTCTCCCTAACCGCTCCTACAAAAGAGGGGTCAGCAGATGGAGTTATCTTTTCAGACACCCTCTCTGCCCAACAGTAGACTGATTGCAAGCAAGTCTTGCAGCACTATTCTAAGCTCTTTTCCTTGACCCCTGGTCAGAAAAACTGGTGTACTCATGATGTGGACACTGATGACAGTGCACCTGTCAAAAACAAAATATATAGACAGTTAAGGAGAGCGTCAGCGCTCAAGTCAGCAAGATGCTGGAATTGGGAGTCACTGACCCCTCTGAGAGCCCCTGGGCCAGCCAAGTTCTATTAGTCCCAAACCTCATTCAAAGGGTAGAAAAACAAAGTTGAGGATGTGTGTGGACTGTAGGGGCCTCAATTAAGTAACCAAGACAGATGAATATTCAATTCTTAAAGCTGATGAGCTTATTGAGAGACTGGGGGCAGCCACATTTCTTAGTACATTTGATTTAACACCAGGGTACTGGCAAATTGGTCTGACCCTGGGATCAAAACAAAAGCCAGTTTTCTCAAACCCAGATGGGTCTCATCAGTTCACTGTTATGCCCTTTGGATTAAAGAATTTCCCGGTCATCTTCCACATATTGGTGAATAAAGTCCTTGCTGGGCTGGACACTTTTAGTGCAGCATATCTAGACAATATTGCTGTTTAGATTTCCATTTGGCACGTTCACCTGATCCACCTTGGGAAGGTCCTGAAGACTCTGCAAGCATCGGGCCTCACTATCAAGGTAAGAAAGAGCCAGATAAGACAGGGCACAGTTTTATGCTTGGGCCACCTCGTAAGTGGGGGTCAAGTTTAACCTTTACAGCCCTAGATCCACACAATTCCGGACTGGGAAAGCTCCAACAACCCAGACCCAAGTCAGGGCATTCCTTGGCTTAACTGGGTACTACAGAAGGATTGTGAAGTGGTACAGCACCATTGTGGCACCCCTCAAAGAACTTACCTCCAAGAAGATGCCTAAGAAGATAAACTGGACAGTGAGTGGTCAAAAGGCTTTTGACATCCTGAAAGAAGCAATGTGCGCAGCACCCATTATTAAAGCTCCAGATTATTCAAAGCAGTTCATAGTGCGGATGATGCCTCTGAACATGGGATTGGAGCGGTCCTTTCCCAGACCCATGATGGCCATGACCAGTCTGTTGCTTTCATTAGCAGGAGGTTACTCCCCAGAGCACAATGTTGGTGTGCCATTGAGAAAGAGGCCTTTGCTGTTCCTGAAGACGTTGAAACCATACCTTTTTGGTACTCACTTCCTTGTCAAAACTGACCACAGGCCTCTCAGGTGGCTGATGCAAATGAAAAGAAAACCCCACTCTGTTGAGATGGTCCATCTCACTTCAGGGTATGGTCGTTACAGTGGAACATAGACCTTGGACTTGCCATGCCAATGTAGATGGCCTTTCCAGGTTTTTCCACTTAGAGGATGAAAACTCTCTTGGGTAAGGTTAGTCTCATTCTCTTTCGTTGGGGGGGGGGGTTGACATGGACACCCTACCCTACTCACTTTTTGCCTGGTACCTGAGCAATTTTGATAGAAGTGCACTGGGTTCCTGATATCAAGGTCCCCAGTGCCAGATCTCTCACTAAAAACTGTACCATTGTTCCCACAATTGGCTATAGCTTTAGCACTCCTGTAAGTCCATAATAAATGGTACTGCAAATACCCAGGGCATGAGTACTAAAGTGGGTCCCTAAGGGCTGCGGCATCTATTTTGCCACCTTAAGGGACCTCTCACCCAACTCAAGCAGACTTCAATTGCAGGCTGCATGTTTTGGTGCAAATAAAAGTGAAAACATGGCATGGCACACATCCCTGTGTGACATGCCTGCAAACACATCGCTCTCTGAGGGCAGAAACAATGGGTGCTCTGGCAGGAGGTGTTGTCACCTCCTCCAAGCAGGATGGCTAAGTAATAAGCATATCAAGGTAGGAGGATTCAATGGCCTCTTCCACCTCTGATATGGGACCACGGCTTCCCAGACAGGGGGAAATGCCAACCCCCTGCCCTGGGCCGTTTTGGCACCAGGGCAGGCAGGGAATTAGATATTAGGAAGGCTTGGTGTACTACCAGGCCAGACACACCCCTAAGGTGAGCTGCCGGAAGTGCCTGCCTTTAGGGAAATTCTGCCATGTTGGTGATGGCAGAATTTGGAACTCTGGAAAAGGGTTATACCCATTTCCCACAGGAGTGGTCATGAAGGGGTTGCAGTGACCCCAAGGGTAAGTAACCCATTGGCTACCACCTTCACTCCCCTTAACACCCCTATATCTAGTACTTGGGGCACTAGGAAAGCAGAATCTGTCGACCTAAGGAGGACACCGAAAAGTTGCGAAGAGCAAGAACTGAGGAGCAGCAACTGACTTGGAGCAAACCCTGCCGGCCTACCTGCTGTCCCTGACAATTGCACCAAAGACAACTCGTCCTGCAGCTGCTCTGCCTCCAAAATCCTGGAAGGTCTGCCAGCACTTCAAGAAACAACTATGATTTCTTGTGGAGTAGCAGAGCTGCTCCCCTGTATCCTGCAGGAACCCATAAAAGAACTGCGAGAGTCCTGGACTGTGGAAAACCCGACACCAGAAAGCACCACTGCACCTGTGCCCCCCAGCCCAAGTCAAAGTGACCCAATGGTGCAAATAAGGTCCTGAGACCCTCCAGCCTCAAACACCTCCTGGGGTTTGGCAAAACTGGATCCCCAGTTGCTGCCTACAGCTTCTTTCTGCAGGCTTCCTCAAACTGCAAGAAGTATTTACAAAGCGACCTCACCGAACAAAGCCCCACTGCACACGCGACCCTAGCATGAGTTGCTGTGGACCGACAATGGCTCTGTGTGCCAAAGACCCTCGAGACTAGAGCCCCCCTGTTGGTTCAGCCGGACTGGCCCTCCAGTCCCTACTTGCAGACTCTTTTCTCAGGACTGCCTACCACTGAAACCAAAGGGACACCCTATGTCGAAAAGCACCTCTGCACCCGGACGCCCCAGAACCTACAGAGGTGACCTTTTGATGCTGCCTTGGACCATGCACTATACTTACCTTAAATTCTGAAAATCGGTCCTATAAGTCTCTGCTAAGTACCCATAAGCAGTATGTTTGTTTTTCCTTACATGACAACATTATAGCATGCAAGACAATATAAGTGTATGTACCTATTTTCTTAAAACTGCTACTTAAAAAGTACTTACCCAATAACGAAGTTCTTGGTACCTAAAATTATATAAAAATGTGTTCATTTTCTAGATCGGTGAGGATCTCCTTATTGAGTGTATGTGTATCATTTATTGACTGTGTGTATGTATACAACAAATGTCTAAAACTCCTCCTCCATAAGCCTATCGCAGCTCGACCACACTACCACAAAAGGAGCACCTTGGGACTGTTAAAGCAAGCCCTGTCCACTCATAAGGGATACCTGGACTCTCTACACAATATACCTATTTTTCGTATATTATATAAAGCTTCCTACACAACGCTCTAAACTTAAAGCTACCCAGTGAGTCAATGCTGGTGCCTGTTCATCAATTTACTGTCTGAATCCACATTCTCCATTGCGTTGTCCCTTTCCCAACACCACTCCACCACCCTTTCGTCTGCATCATGGAGCAATGCTTACCACAGAGAACCATCATAGAACACAGAGTCATAGCTGAGGGTAGGCAGGAGCAAGTTACTAAGCAAAACTAGGTCTCAGGAAAGTAAACATCATGCGTCTGAAGCACAGCAGCAGTGTGCCATGGATCGCCTGGCACAATATCACTGTTCTGGTACCAGCTGCCCTGCTGAGGTCTGCCCTGGGCTGGGGTCCGCTGAGCTACTGAAGAAGAAGCTTCTAATAGAGTGGGGTCTCTATAATAGCAAACTCAACTAGTGATGATGTGCTGTGGGAATCTCCCAAATAGAGAGGAAGTTGCGCAAACTGGTAGCACGAAGCATGTAGCTGAGTCTACCCAGCAGTGTCAAGAATGGAGGCTGCGTCTATCAATCGAGATTGGGCACATTATGGCCTCGGTGGGCGATATTCGTGGCTTCTCTCCAATTGGTTACATGTAATCTCTAAAAAAAGAGCACATTTAAAAAACACACTGCAAGTTAAGATTATCCAAAAGTAGAGATGAATCTCAAACCTTATTGTAAAGTAGGGGAATTTTCTACACAGCATTAGGCTAACACGAGAGGTGTGACACTTGAGACAACCGCTATGAAATATCAGAGTAGTGGGAGACTGGCAGTAGGTAACGGCTCATGGATGCAGGCCATTCTATCTGTACACCTGCACGATAACCTAAAAGTCTCTCCATTCTAAACTTCTGCTGTCCCCAATGATCACTAGTCACGACATATGGTCAAGTGTGCCTCTGGCCCCTTGACTTCCCCCTCCAACAGAAAATCTTGACCACACCTGGCCACGGACCCTTTAAGTAAGGTACTCAAGTGAACTTTGCTGTGGATACTCTCAAAATCTTCCATTCAGTACCCCCTGCAATAACTCTGGACAAGATGCATCTTTACAGTTAGGCCAGGGTATCATACTCCAGTAAAAGAGTCAAGAGCATCTGAGCTCTTCACAGCATCTTGAAATTGCACTAAGACTATTAAGAGTACTTGTTTTGGCACCCTCACTATTAATGGAGTTGACTGGGATCTCAGTCCCAGTGGGATTTGTGGGTTTTGGGGTTTACTGTTAAGTGAATAATGTTTGTGGTTACGTCAGCCATTCATACTAAATCCCAATGAGTTATCCTGCCTAACACCTAGCTCTACCAAGAAATTCAGGTAGACATTTCATAGAATACATTTTTGTTTTCCGTCTTGCTCCTCCGCCCCTTTAACTGTCTGGGAAACACAAGTGCCCAAAGCTGATCGGAACAAACCAAAATCCACCCTACCCCATCCAACACCATTAGCTGTTGAGCCCTGGTAGAAGGTACTAGCATCAGCAAGTAAAAGCCATGACTGAATGTGGAGTTTATTGGGTGCTATTTAATTGACATGCTACATCCGAGATTCTCGTCCATCCCCCAAAAGAAATAATGTTTATTGCAGCTTACAAAATCCATAAAAACATTACATATATGTTGGACTTGGCCCTCTTGGCAGGGTCATCCCTAAACTTTTTGCCTTCCTCCAATATTCTCTCTGACCTGTTTTTGTTGGTTTAATGACTCTGGGCACTTTACCACTGCTGACCAGTGCTAAAGTGCATATGCTCTCCCTATATAAAGTGTAACTGTGATTGAGTTCCATGATTGGTTGATAGGATTTACTGTCAGTCCCCAGTAAAGTGCACCAGGAGTGCCAGGGCTTGTAAATGCCAATACTGCTAGTGGGCCTGCAGCACTGGTTGCGCCACCCACAGATGCAGCCTGTTAAAATGTGTCTAGGGTCTGCCATTGCAGAACCTGCGTGCAGTCTGGTACGGTCATGCTGGCTGGGCAAGTGCACACACTTGCCAGCCCCTAAACCTTCCCTTAACTTCATATTAGTCACCCCTATGGTAGGCCCAAGGGCAGGGTGTATTGTAAGTGTAAGGTAGGACATGCTCTGATGAGTGTGGCATGTCCTAATAGTGAACTACTGCCAAATTTGTTTTTCACTATTGTAAGGCTACCTGTTCCCTTTAGGCCAGATGGGCTGCTGGAATTATTACACTCTATAATCCCAGCAGGCTCAGGGAACATGGTAGAAAATAAAGTTTAGCATGCCTGAACTCAGAATAATAAAATACTTCTTTTAGTAAAGTTTATTTTAATATCCTGTGTTTGCAAATGCTACTTTTAGAAAGTTAGCATTTACTTGCCTAACCATTTCAGCCCGCCTCTGCTAGTATGTGTATCTGGCTGTCTGGGATGTGTGAGTGACAGGGCTGGGGGATGACATGTGGTGAATGCAAGGATTACACCTTAGTGGGAGGTAGGAGTGCCCCTGGACTCTTAAACAGGCTGTGCTCTGCAACCACAATGCTGGCTCCGCCCCCCTGGGGAGCGACTGATGACTCAGCCTGCACCTGGCCCAGGAAGGGCGAAGCACTGTCATCAAGGTACTCCTGGCTGCCCCTGTCCACACAATGCTGGCTCCACCTCCCTGTGGAGCGTCTGATGTGCCTGCCCTCACACTGAACGCAGAAGCCAGAAGTACACCCAACAAGTACTCAGAGACTGAAAGCATTTATGCAAAGGCCCCCCTGGCCTGAGAAGACAAAAGAAATGCTGTATAAAAGTAGGAGCCCTGCTCCTTGTAAATCAGAATCCTGTTTCCCCACAAAGAACCTCTGCCCGACTAGAAGGAGAAGAAGACGCTGGAAGGACTGGCCTGCTGCTTGCCTTGCTGAGAAAGGAGAGGAGAAGACTTTTGAAAAGACTTTGCTGACTTGTGCTAGAAACTTTCTCCAAGGGCTTGACTGAGCTTGCCCCCTGAACTGAACCCCAGGACCAGTGGGTTCATTGTGTCTTCGCTCGTTGCCATCTGCCAGCCGTGTGTGCCTCCCGCCGGAGTAAGACTGCGCCCCTCATCGCCCCCTCCTAGGGCTGTGGCACTCGGGAGCTCGCCTGCCCTTCACCCGTGAGAGCCTCGCTCCTTGGAGTCGCTCTCTGCCACCGGGTCAGGCTGCCTGCTCCTCTGACCCTGCCTGCCACTGGAGCGCGCTGAAGTGCTCTCGCCCCTCCCGCCGGAATTTCCTCCAGGCCGGTGACCTAAGCCGGGACTGCAGGTGCCCTGCTGCCCCCGCTCGCCAACCCGAGGAGTTTACAGGCCGCGCCGCCCCCGTTGGGAGACCCCAGTACCATCTGTACCGGGGTCGTGGGCCGCGCCCACCTGTGTGCACCCACCTGCTGCAGACAAGACCCGGAGACACTGCCAGAGACGAGTCTGTACCACTCGCCCCCCCAAGGAAGGAATTCAAACCGGGCTCGGGCCCACAACGTTTTATTTCCCCGTCAGCCTTCCTTGTGCCTTGGCCCAAGAGGCTCCTCTCATCGCCTCCCTGCTCCTCACTGCAGCCAGGAGCCCCCACCTCTGGAAAAGGCCCGGGGTTCCTCCAGGCTCCTCTCATCCCCTGCTTGCTGCTCCGCAGCTCAGCCCCCACCTCTGGAAAAGGCCCAGGGTTTGTCAGGCCCCTCTCTGGTCTCCAGTCCAAGCACACCGCGAGATGCGTGAGCATTGGTAGGGCCTAGGGTTTTCTTCCGTGTGGAGCACAGAGGAGCGCTGCGAAGCCCACAGAGGCGCTTGGGAGCGCCATACCTTCCAGGAACAGGGCAAGAGGCCCCAATTATTGCATAACTGGAACTGAGAGAACTGTTTAAGTGAATTGAACTGAAGAAGAAACATTTGAACTGTAACAAAGAGAACTTGCCTATTTACAATCTTGTGGCTTACCTAAAAACGTTATATTGGTCTTGTATTAAGTCTGAACTGCTCATATATATATTTTAACATAAAAGAACGTATTTTTATATATTCACAGCCTGGTGTCCATTTGTGGGGGGATTGGTACATTTTACTGTGTGTGTTATTACAAATGCTTAACTGAATAATGCCTGAAGAATAGCCTTGGCTGCTCACGCCACGCACCTAGAGGGTGAGCAAGGGTAATTCTAAGGAGTCATCCTTTGCCCTGACTTAGAGGAGAGGGTAGGGTCCCTGCTTGTCACAAGTGAATACTTGCGCCAACCAGAGACCCCCAATTCTAACAATATAATTCTAACATCTGATTAAAATACTAGAATAGCAGTACATACAATATAATTTAGGGTGGGCAACTTGCACAATCATCAAATTTCAAGAAAATACCACCCGTTGTTTAATAAAAAGATTTTTTTTTTAAAGAAAATACCGCCCGAATTGGGAGTTTGCACCTGATGGGGAATATCCCCAATGCTGTAATTAAGGCCCTACAATGTATGATGTTAGTTACAGAGGACAGCCTTAACCCATTATAGTCTCCGAGACTTGTATATGGGGCAGAGAAAAAAAAAAAACTGTTTCTTTACAAGTAATGCAAAAAAGGTTAAAGGTTTCAGTAAGCTTCATCTCTTGTGCCACTTGCGAATGTGGACTCATGGACTACTCATCACTATCCATGCAGAGTAAATAGCCAAAAGGGAGTAACTTGGTTATCCAATAGGATAGCACTGGTTCATGCGGCCCAGAGACACTGATTGCTCCAAGAAAAAGCTTACACTAACTAACAGTTGCAGATTATTGTTGTTAAATTCTGTGAAACCGACTTGCTATGCTGACAAAGACATCAACTGTTTACTTATGTGTAGACAACACCTTAATGTATAGGATTTTTGAAACAGAGAGTAGCTCGTATTAAACAAAGTTGTGTGTAAATCATGCATCTGTCTCCTATATGGCTACACTGTGACTAAGAGTAAATCATATACATGGTAGTGTATGCTCCAGAATGTCCATTCATTTTGCAAGGTGGATTAAATTTGGCCCCTGAAAGACAGAGGTACTATTTTTTATTATGACTAGAAAACGCAAATAAGCACTCAAAGTTATAGGTGCATGGTAACTCACCTATGATACACTTCGACATTTTAATCTCTTATTTGAGGAACTGCTTGCACAACTTGTTGAAGAGTTCAACAAAAATAAACATCTTTTAAAAGATACTTTCAAACTACACTCAACAATGCATTTCGATCACAGTAGGACAGTCGATTGGCTGCTAAACCGCATAGGAATTACTGTAACTGTCTCCATTTAATCTGCACTGTTCAGGACTTACTAAACTGCAGGATTATTTAAACTGTGGCATTAGAGGACCATATTATGTGGTTAGGTGACTAAATGATGCAGCAAATGAAAAGTAAATACTGCAGCATATTATCAGATCATTTACAAATTAGGCTTCACATTATGTGCTATAACCTAGCTATTTTGATATCTGAACAAATATTGATACAAAAGAGATTAACCACAGGTTTATTAAGAAACAGAAATACACATTCAGTAGATCCTATTAAATTGTGATTCACCAGCCAATACATTTCTCTTCCATGGTAACATGCAGGTCATTTTAACTCTCAGGTCCACGTATCAGGAACATAGTTGGATACAACAAACAATAGGGTATGCAGCAGAAAACAAGTAAACATGTACATACTTAAAATAAAATGCCACTTTTTTTATTGACTGCTCTCCATACAAATACTGCTGTGAGGGTAGCATATGATACTTAAACATGAATTTACTGGGACAGTAAATACAAAACATTTTTATAGAGTAGGAATCATTTTTAATTAGCCGACAGAATTCCATTTTAATGTGAAGTTTTTTTCGAGGTGTAGAAAAACAACCCTTATCGGGTAGATTGACAGGGGGATATGAACACAACATGTAAACAGTAAACAGTTCTCACCTAATTAAGCTCTGCAAACCACCAACAACTGAGGACAGGTGATAAATTCACTTGCGCAAAGAGAATGCCACCTGACTGCGCTTTGCTTGCAGCATTTTTAGTAAATTTGACCCATATAAGATAGACATATCTTTTGTTGAAATCTGCTTATTGGACAGCATGTGTCTCATTATTGGCATAAGAGCTACAAATATAGTTTTCTAGAAACAAGGCAAAATCAAACAATTCCAATAGCCTTGTAGAGATCAGAGAGGACGCGTATTTCATTTCCATCAAGTACATTAAAAAATACACTAATAGACCCAGTAACCAATTTAAAAGCTTTCAACTTATACAGACTACTTTTTAAGAGGCATAATAACGTTTTACTTCACTTAAGGAAAATGTGTTGTCAAGATTTGGAGATCTGATGCTTAGTATGCCCCACTGCCTCTTATAATATTTGCATTCATGGTGGCCATTGTTGAATGGAGTTAGGATAGTAATTAAAATACAGTTAAAGTTGCCCACTTCAGATGAACGTGCATCTGTGGCAACCGTCTTTGAATGTATTTTATTATATACTTTAAAAAAATATATCTCAAATATGGCGACAGCTTTACGAAAGTTGATAAAACAGGGGAAAAAGGAAGTGTAAGAAGGGGAGAAAAGAGTACCCTAATAAGTACTGCAGATCAAGTTCTGCCATCAGCAGTGGAAAGGATACATGCCATCCAAACAAAACACAGTGAGACTGAAATGCTCCGTGGTGGGACCAACACAAAAATAGGTATAAAAGCAA
This sequence comes from Lissotriton helveticus, assembly GCF_964261635.1. Lineage (NCBI taxonomy): Eukaryota > Metazoa > Chordata > Amphibia > Caudata > Salamandridae > Lissotriton > Lissotriton helveticus. The sequence goes on along the minus strand of NC_136071.1, from coordinate 638,270,767 downwards.
TCCAACCAGGAGCAGGAAAGTGAGAGACAGACAAAAAGACATCCAGTAAGGAATAAGTGGATCATCCAAGGCCCATTTGATACATTTTATTGTTAACTAGAGGTCTTAAACAACAAATCGCTAAAGTTGTCTCAAAGAAGAGGGCAAGATATTTCTTCATATTAACCTCATTTGTCCCTCTCTTTCTTACATATTGTTGAAACTAAAACCTCCAAACAGGACACTTCATTAAGCAATACAGGCGGATGGTTCTTGAAAGTACCCAGTTATACATCAACATTCTCTTTCTTCTGCATTATGGTACATATAGCACTCTTGGATACTGCATGAAATGTAGGCCCTAAACACCATTTGAAAGCAGGCACGCATCATGTAAATATATGCCCTATTCAATTCTCACACAAAGAAAAACTATTGGTACTTACCAATGTTCTTGGAGACTTATTAACAAATGGAAACTTTTCAGCCAGTATAGGCACTAGAAACCTTGGGGTCCTGTGTAAAAAACAAGCATAATTTACTTGACATGTACTCATTTACTAATTAGACAGTCACTACATAATTGTTAATCTAAAATGCTCAAATAGTATCAAACAGACTATTTGGAAAGCAACAAGGTCTGGGTAACAGCCAGGCCACCATAAATGTAAAACTTCAGAAGTGAAAACAATGAAACCGTCACCTCTCAGAAAATAAAACTGTAGAACAACGTAGCTTTGCTTAGTTTTCTTCTAGTCTACACTACCTCTTTGAATAATTTTATGGGACAACACTAGGTTTTTATAACCTGCAGCCTCTGCACTGAGGATATTAATTATGCAGCCAAATACATGGACAGTTTGTTAGCTGAAGCTATTCTTGCCAGCTTACATGTTAATGGCCACTAAGTGAACTAAGGTAGTTTAAATGTTGAACGCACCACAATATTCTTTTTATGTAATCTGGTTGTAGGAACAAAAGTCCTAAATAAGGCTTTGAAAAGATGTGCCATTATACCAGTTCAATTTCCTGGTTAGTCTTCTGCATTTCCCCAGTGAGCCTGAAAATTCGAGTCTAAAGGAGAAGTTCCATGCTTTAACAGATACTTGGCAGCAGAACTTACATTATTTTGTCAAGAGTACACTTTTCCTTCACACTAGGCCATGTAGTGAAAGGTAGGTGGTGGCAGCAGGTTTTAGTTCAGGGGTACAGGCCTTCAAATCCGCACCCCTGTGGAATTCTACCTACTTGCCCTCCTCTGTCCTCCAAAGAGTGCATGCGGCAAATAATGTGTCTGCTCGACAGCATGAGGCCTTGTGCAGTATGAAGAGTGTCAATTTGTGACACACTGCCCAAATCTACTCTAGACCTCTGTCAAGTGACTTTGTCCTCAAGGAACCAGTCAACTCTCACACACTTCATTGTGTGTCCTCTCCCGGAATCTGTAAGCTAAGGGTACATTCTAGAACTTTAGGAGAAATGTTCAGTGACTGAAGCGCTGTGTGATCAATTCTGCAGACTGCAAGCCGGTGTCACACCATTGACATGATCATCAAGTGCAAGTACTACGGCTCTGGGCTCTTAGACGCAAAGTCACGTTTGACCATCTACATTTATTCACTACTTGTTCAATCAATGGAATTGGAAAAGGGCATGAACAGATTACTCTCAAATAATGTTTTTTAAACTCATTATTAAACAATTGCTCAGTATAGAGCAGATGCAACTGATGGATTAATCCTACAGTATAAGTAGGTGGGAGAGCAGACCAAATTACACACAGGAAAGCAATAGCTATCATGCGTGGAGGCTTCCCAATGTACAAGAGTTAGCAAGGTTTCCTTTTGATTACTAGCCTCTATACGTGCACCAACTAACCCAGACCGTATCCCATTTCTTAGAGCAGCCCCTGTTTTGATACACTGCGTGCTCCACCTGATGGCACCGGTCCATATCAGTCTCCCAATCTTCAATACGGGGAGGCATGCCTGCCCCTACAGGCATGCTTTACATTACGCTTGAATACTCCTGCTGCTACCACCAGACAAAGCTTTCGGTATTGGGGCCATACCTACTCACCAGTGATGTTCAAGAGATGCCATTTAACCTCCAGGGGCACATTCAGACAAGTGACCTGGGCCATTATCTGCACAACTCCCACCCAGTAACGGTGATTTCGGGGCAATCAGTGTATGAAAAAAAGATGCCTGCCTGCCTGCCTGCCTGCCCGCAGCCCCCGAGGCATAGAGCAGTGCAACACCTCCCCAATCGGTGCAGACGTGTTTTAGAGTAGTATGATCTGTGTAGAATCCTCAACTGGACAAAGGGAAAACAGGCTCGTATTGAAACTCCCCTAGAGCTCTGCACTGCCTCAACCCAATCATCATCTTATAATTAACCCAAGATTGCTTTCCCACGCTTCTCTCAAGGCCTTTAGTGGGTATAGGAAGTTATTCATAAATTTTTTGTAGATCATAGAAATGGTTTTGTCAGTTATGGAGTAGAGTAGCAGACCGTCTTCCAGCTGCGCCGCCTCTGGCAGCTACTCACTCTGTAAGGTATGTCGCCGGATGGCATGCCCCAGCTGTAGATGCCTGAAACCTTTTGACTCCATCAACTCATACGTTGTAGCAGGACTTAGTCACCCAAATGGTCAATATCAATCAGTGACTACCTAGAAAACCCTTCAAAGCTCCCGAACCCTTCACAAATAATTGACCCAACACTTGACTATGAAATCAGATGGAGGCAAAACCTTGCTATTTTGGCTTTATGTGTGATGCCAATCGGGTTGTCAAGAGTACTCCCCACATGAAATATGCTCTATATGAATGGTTGTTCAACCTCCCAAATATTATATAGCCAGGTTTGCCTGCTTACACTGATGCCAAATCAAGTCTTTACGGGTAGATACTACGGTACGAGATGGATGGTGGGAGCATGGGGTGACAAAGATTCCAACACATCAGAACTACTGACTGCCTGATCCGATTCAATCGAAATTTCCAGCTGTTGCAAATATCCTAGAAAACGTAGTGGCCAAATAAGAACAGTTTAGATGAAAAGGAAATCACACCTGGAGAACTTGCAAGCAGGTTTCCGTCCCTTCAGGAGTACAGAATCAGCCTTCATTACAGTCTTGGATGAGCTAATGAGACCAAATCCACCAACATCCTAATTTTATTGGGCATATTGCCAGTTTTAAATGCTGTTGATCATAACATTTTAATCTCAAGACTGGCTGAGAGCGAGAAAAAGGAACCTGCCTTTACATAGTTTAAACAGTTCCTCATTGACCACATCAAAAGAGTAATGCTAATTTTGTCTCCACCCCTTTTTTAGTCAAAACATTCGGTACCTCGGGGTCAAATAGTTCCACTTTTTTGTTCAACAACCTATATTAGGCCTAATCACCGAACCATCAGGAATTTTGGATGTTCTGTATACGCTTACGTAGCACCCAAACTGTGTGCCACCAAAACGAGCCAGGGGCGCTGTGGTTGCAATTGCTGAGCAGAGTCCATCGTCTACGCAGCTCACCAAGTCAGTGTGTTTTACAAAACTATCAATGCTGCACACCAGGGCACAAGTACTAAAAAAAGAAGTGGGGGGTCTCTCCAAGTTGGGTACTATCACAGGAAGTGACATCACAGTGCGTGGCATTACAGGAAGTGGCATCACAGCGCGTGACCGGTTCCTTTACCCAGGGATTGACAAACTAACTCTGCTGCCAGCCTACCCCACCAGGCATAATATTAAATGGGCAGCACATTTCCATTTAGGTGTGATTGCTTTAGCTGCCTGGTGGTCAACACATTTGATGGAAAGATCAGTTTTTGTCTAGTCCTTGTTTTTACTTAAAGTAGCATACAGGGTTAATGCGCATCCTGCAAAGCACATCATGTAACATGCATATGTCAGATTTTATTTTATGTAGATAGGTAAGTAGGTTACTGCTTTGAACACAGAGATCCTTTTGTTACATGCAGTTGCATCGTATTCCTTCAAGTATAGCACAGTGAGTTATGAATGATGATATGTGAATCCTAAACCCAGTAACCCTCACTGTCTTATGTAACACATCCTGTACAATGATTTACAAACTTGTGCGATTTATTGATAATATAATATGTATGTTTGCTGTAAAGTGATTTGGCACCCTACATTGGGATGAATAGCGCTGTAAAACAAATAGAAAATACTGGTATTTAAATAGTTATTTTGCACTGGGACAGAGTCAGGCATCTGACATTCTTACAGTGCATTAATATCTATTATATAAGGGGGTCTGTACAAAGTCAAAATCGTACCCCTCTTATGCACCTTTGGAGTGTTAACAAGCTGCTGCTCTTGTTTCCCTTCCTCTTTATTTACATCTAGGTGTGAGGCTACAGGCAGCCTCCAGCCTGGATACTCTGACAAACAAGCATTTGCAATGCAATAGGTCTCGCATTATGAAAGTTTGAGCTATTGGTCTTGTAAATGACAATTGTTTTTATTTATGTGTTGGTTTTGAAAATAGCTAAATTAATAGCTTTGTCATTTACAATGCCAATAGTTATAACTTTCGCAAATGTGACACCTATAGCATTTGTAATGCAACATGTTTTGTATTTACGTGACTTAGATGTATTGATATTACAAATAACGATGGCTTTTAATTTTTTTAAATAATTAATACTTAAATAAAAGTGATTGTAATTTATAATGGCAATAGCTTAAACTTTTGTAAATAACTTTTGTGAAGATTATGTTCAGTGTATTTTATTGTGACGAAAATCCAAGTACAGAAGTGAAATATTAACATCTTTTTGTGACATTTGTAATAAAGCTTGAAACATTGAGAGAACATATTTGAACCAGTTGTTGTTGAATGGTTGCACAGATTGATGCTGTGATGGCGCGGAGTGATGTGGTGGCGCTGAGCAATGCTGTGGTGGCGCTGAGCGATGCTGTGGTGGCGCTGAGCGATGCTGTGGTGGCGCTGAGCGATGCTGTGGTGGCGCTGAGTGATGCTGGGGTTGCACTGAGTGATGCTGTGGTGGTGCTGTGGTGGTACGGAGTGGTGCTGTGGTGCTGCGGTGCTGCTGTGGTGGGGCTCAGTGATGCTGCTGAGTGGTGCTGTGGTGGTGCTGAGTGATGCTGTGGTGGTGCTGAGTGATGCAGTGGTGGCGCTGAGTGATGCTGTGGTGGCGCTGAGTGATGCTGTGGTGGCGCTGAGTGATGCTGTGGTGGCGCTGAGTGATGCGGTGGTGGCGCTGAGTGATGCTGTGGTGGCGCTGAGTGATGCTGTGGTGGCGCTGAGTGATGCTGTGGTGGCGCTGAGTGATGCTGTGGTGGCGCTGAGTGATGCTGTGGTGGCGCTGAGTGATGCTGTGGTGGCGCTGAGTGATGCTGTGGTGGCGCTGAGTGATGCTGTGGTGGCGCTGAGTGATGCTGTGGTGGTGCTGTGGTGGTGCTGCTGAGTGATGCTGTGGTGGAGCCGAGTGATGCTGTGGTGGAGCCGAGTGGTGCTGTGGTGGAGCCGAGTGGTGCTGTGGTGGTGCTGAGTGGTGCTGTGGTGGTGCTGAATTATGCTGTGGTAGTGATGAGTGGTGCTGGGGTTGTGCAGAGTGGTGCTGGGGTTGTGCAGAGTGGTGCTGGGGTTGTGCAGAGTGATGCTGGGGTTGTGCAGAGTGATGCTGGGGTTGTGCAGAGTGATGCTGGGGTTGTGCAGAGTGATGCTGGGGTTGTGCAGAGTGATGCTGGGGTTGTGCAGAGTGATGCTGGGGTTGTGCAGAGTGATGCTGGGGTTGTGCAGAGTGATGCTGGGGTTGTGCAGAGTGATGCTGGGGTTGTGCAGAGTGATGCTGGGGTTGTGCAGAGTGATGCTGGGGTTGTGCAGAGTGATGCTAGGGTTGCGCTGAGTGATGCTGGGGTGGTAGATGGCTTACCCTATTACCTAGCACTATTTTTAGACAAATAACTTGAGTTGCTTTCAAATAATGGATATTTTTACAAAACGTGAAGTTATTTACAAGTTAGAACTCATCAGCAATAACCCCTATTGTATGGACAGCAGTTGTAACAACAACTCAATTACTATTCATAGGTCTCCCCTACAAACCATGCGAGCACTTTGAGATATGGCAACATTTGAGTAATTTTTTTTAAAAAGTCCAATATATGATAACAGGAATTTTATTCGACAGGAACGCATCCTCAACGCTTAGAGTTTCTCAATATAAGGTTGCTACATAATATTGTCGCGTACAACTCTTCGGAATGTATTGTTCATGCGGTTATAAACGAACGTGTTATTGCACGACAGTAAGATGTAATGTAATCAATTGACATGGTATTACATAAGCATATATCTGATGAACAAATTTCATAATGAAAATAAAAATCGATATAAAGAGATCACCGTATAAAGTATAAACCGCAAAAACAACTTGAAACCCCTTAGCTCGCAATCGTTGTCGTCAGTACACAACTCCATCATCCTTCCTCCTGTCTTTAACTCATTGATCACATGACCAACGATTTAAGCACTGTACAAAAATTACGAATAATCTGAGCTTCTGTTTCTACCTTATTCACTTGTTACTGTCACTACGTACATACTCTTACTCACTCCATCTGTCTAGGATTGGATACATACCGCAGACAAAATGTTAAAAACACGTAATCGGAGTTCACGTTTCTGCATGTATAGCGCTGAAGAATATTACTGAATTGTTTGCAGTGAACAGCGCTTCGTTTAAGACCTCTTTAGTTCAAAGTTACTTATGTGGCAGTAGGGAACAGAGGGCTACAGTTCCACAAGCTCCTGTCGAAAAGCGAGCACAAGACACAAACTACTTCAAGATAACAAATACAATTATTATGCGGTATTGCCATAGCTCCTATGCCCAGAGACCCCAAGCACGGGACAGGAAGGGGTGATGAAAATACATGGCAAGGAGAGGGGTGAGAACACAGGGGTGGAGGGGGCCGCAAGAGCAACACAAGACACACATGCAGGGTGAGAGCAGCACAGGACACAGGGTGAGAGCAGCACAGGACACAGGGTGAGAGCAGCATAGGACACATATGGGGTGAGGACAGAACAAGACACACATGGGGTGAGGAAAGCACAAGACACACACAGGGTGAGAGCAGCACAAGACACACAGGGTGAGAGCAGCACAAGACACACACAGGGTGAGCACAGCACAAGATACACACAGGGTGAGAGCAGCACAAGATACAGTGGGCAAGGGCAGCCAAAGACAAAGAGGGTAAGGGCAGCAGAAGACACACAGGGCAAGGGCAGCAGAAGACACACAGGGCAAGGGCAGCAGAAGACACACAGGGCAAGGGCAGCAGAAGACACACAGGGCAAGGGCAGCAGAAGACACGAAGGGCAAGGGCAGCAGAAGACACGAAGGGCAAGGGCAGCAGAAGACACGAAGGGCAAGGGCAGCAGAAGACACACAGGGTTAGTGCAGTAGAAGACACAGAAGGGAATGTTTGCCACACAGTAGTTAATATTGGAGACAAGGAGGTAGCCCATTCAGGTGGAAACCCAATCTTAATAAATAATCAGTGAGGAAACTGATCAACATACCCAGAATCACAGTGTGACCAAGCCGGTGGTATAATATAAAGCAAGCTTTGGGAGTAATTGGTCGTCACGTTTGTGAATAAACGGGAACTTAAATGTCAGTTTACTGCCTACATGATTACTCAGTATCTTAAAACAGACAATTTAAAGTCCGCCAACGAGATGGCATTTTAGACACGTGCAAGTTAGGGGGAGCGCTGGGAGAGCCACATATCTGCTGTTTTGGCCGATGGTGGTTCGTTTTCCGGATAGAGGAGACTGATTGGCCCGTGGGGTGGAGGCGGAAGACTGCCCGGGGAAGCGGGGGCTGTAAGTTGGACAGCTGGGGAGGAGGTAGTGAAGGGTCTGGTTGCAGGGCGGATGGGGGGGGGGGGGGGGGGGGGGAGGGGGTGGGCCGTAGCCATAGGGGACCATTACATTCGAGCGCTCTACAAGTCACAAAATCAATCAATCAATCATTGTGGGGGAGGGGAGTACCTGGACGTGGTTGGGAAGCGGCGGTGCGCGGGAGCAACAGGGGAGAGTACTGGGGGGGCTTGCAGGAAGGGAAGTATGCATGAGTTGGATAGTCTTCATGCCTTTCATCCTTCTGAGGCCGGTTGGGTTGGTTACAGTTTCTGAGGTCGTTCGGGAGACATGGCGAGGGGGTCAGGCGCTGTCTGGGAGGGGTGAAGGGGTGTATTGCAATGGAGGATGCGGGGAGGGCCGAGGGTGATGGGTGCAGGTGGTGCTGGATTGACCCGGAGTCAGCGTTTATTCGGAGCAGGCAGCAAGTTTTCTAAATAATTCAGATTGCAAAGTCATGGCAGCAAGCTGAGATGCGGAAAGACGTGATAAAAAAAAACCAAGAGATAAGCAAACTCGATTTGACGCACTTCATCGGCAATTACAGTTCAAAACAAATTGCGACGGGAGGAAGGCAAACACTGGAGTCGTGCAAATGAGAACAAACTGCAACGGGCAAAGGCAGAAATGTTTTAAAAAAATTAATAGAAGCGGGACGGGCAAATTCAACATTTCAGGGCGGAAAGCATCAATGTTAAAATGTGCCTTCTAATGAAGCATTCCACTTACACTGTTGTGGGCAGTCTGGCTAGTAGTCAGGCGCTTTAATGTTATAATAGGTTGGTCATTTATTTTGATGCTAGTCAAACAAGAACATCGCCGAAAGAAATAATGAAAAGCGGCCGGGAAATGCGCATTCCTTTGTACTGTGAAGCAGGGGACGGGGAGCGGATGCCTTTGAAATGAAGCTCACGGCCTCGCGGCCGTGAAAGTGGGATGTAATTAGGGGGGAGGAGAAGTGAGGCCGAACGCGCACTGCGCACGCTGGAGAAGCAACAGATGCCTGTGGGAGCGAGGCTGATGGCTTTGATGTGGACGCGCTTTCCGCACGTGTGCACCACACGAACTGTCCGAAATCCGCTATGGTTTCAGACCTTGGTTTGCCCACTATACTCTCGTCTATTATCCCTTGCGGGATTAATAGGCGAGACCTAAAAAGGCCAAATGGGCCCTTAAATTCGGCCTTTGTTATGGCCCAGCTGGAGTCTAAAATGACAAAACCCCCCTTCCAGTCTGCAGTTGCTGAATGGAAGGAAAGCAGTTAACGAGCAGGCGCTGCAGTATGAATCGCAGTGTCTCAAACTTACACCGAGTTGAGTTCAGCATATTTAACTTACACGGGGTCGAGTTCAGCATATTTAAGAGTGGGGCTCAACTTCTGGGCAGGATGGACGGCGTCCACCCTGTGAAAAGAGTGGGTGGACGCTGTCCACGTGCGTGCACCCCCTACTCGAGCCCTGCTGCACACCTTTTTGTTCAGCAGGGAAGCCTTGTAGATCTTTTCAACAGACTGCAGTTCTTATAATAGCCACTAGATGCCAGTATGGCACACGCCTCAAGACTTGGGAGCAGAGGAAACATCAGGATACAAGTGGCAAGCATATGCAAAGCCAATAGGTCTCGCTTATAAAAGAGCTATCGGCTTTGGGAATTTGTTTTGCCATGGTGTACAGTAGTGTGGCCGATGTTTAGCATGACTAAAAGTTGGTGGATTGGAGTGCCCTAGAGTGGAGTGGGGGGTGTGGGGTGGTGGGAGGAGTAGAGAGTGATCGAGTGGAGTAGAGTTCAGTGGTTCAGTAGCAGAGAGTGGTGTGGAGTGGTGTAGATGTAATGGCGTAGAGTTGAGTGAATTGAGGTAGTGGGATAGACTGTGCTGGAGAAGTTTGGGGTGGATTGGACTTGGGAAGGAAGGATTGGATTGGGGTAGAGTGGGGTGGATTGGAGTGGATTGACTGGAAAAAGTGAATTTGATTAAAACAGGGTAAAGTGGATTGGATTGGGGTGGATTGGCGTGGGTGGATTAGAATGGTTTGGGGTGGGGTGGATTGTATTATAATTGGTTGATTTTGGGAGGGGTGGATTGGAGTGGGGTATATTGGAGTGGGATGGATTGGAGTGGGATGGATTGGAGTGGGATGGATTGGAGTGGGATGGATTGGAGTGGGATGGATTGGAGTGGGATGGATTGGAGTGGGATGGATTGGAGTGGGATGGATTGGAGTGGGATGGATTGGAGGGGAATGGATTGGAGGGGGATGGATTGGAGGGGGATGGATTGGAGGGGGATGGATTGGAGGGGGATGGATTGGAGGGGGATGGATTGGAGGGGGATGGATTGGAGGGGGATGGATTGGAGGGGGATGGATTGGAGGGGGATGGATTGGAGGGGGATGGATTGGAGGGGGATGGATTGGAGGAGGATGGATTGGAGGAGGATGGATTGGAGGAGGATGGATTGGAGGGGGATGGATTGGAGGGGGATGGATTGGAGGGGGATGGATTCGAGTGGGATGGATTCGAGTGGGATGGATTCGAGTGGGATGGATTCGAGTGGGATGGATTCGAGTGGGATGGATTCGAGTGGGATGAATTCGAGTGGGATGGATTAGAGTGGGATGGATTAGAGTGGGATGGATTAGAGTGGGATGGATTAGAGTGGGATGGATTGGAGTGGGATGGGTTGGAGTGGGATGGGTTGGAGTGGGATGGATTAGAGTGGGATGGATTAGAGTGGGATGGATTAGAGTGGGATGGATTAGAGTGGGATGGATTAGAGTGGGATGGATTAGAGTGGGATGGATTAGAGTGGGATGGATTAGAGTGGGATGGATTAGAGTGGGATGGATTAGAGTGGGATGGATTGAAGTGGGATGGATTGAAGTGGGATGGATTGAAGTGAGTGTGATGGATTAGAGTGGGAGGATTGAAGTGGGAGGATTGAAGTGGGAGGATTGAAGTGGGAGGATTGGAGTGGGAGGATTGGAGTGGGATGGATTGGAGTGGGATGGATTAGAGTGGGATGGATTAGAGTGGGATGGATTGAAGTGGGATGGATTAGAGTGGGATGGATTGAAGTGGGATGGATTGAAGTGGGATGGATTGAAGTGAGTGGGATGGATTAGAGTGGGAGGATTGAAGTGGGAGGATTGAAGTGGGAGGATTGGAGTGGGATGGATTAGAGTGGGATGGATTAGAGTGGGATGGATTAGAGTGGGATGGATTGAAGTGGGATGGACTGAAGTGGGGTGTATAGGAGTGGGATGGATTGGAGTGGGACGGATTGGAGTGGGACGGATTGGAGTGGGACGGATTGGAGTGGGACGGATTGGAGTGGGACGGATTGGAGTGGGACGGATTGGAGTGGGACGGATTGGAGTGGGACGGATTGGAGTGGGACGGATTGGAGAGGGACGGATTGGAGAGGGACGGATTGGAGTGGGACGGATTGGAGTGGGACGGATTGGAGTGGGACGGATTGGAGTGGGACAGATTGGAGTGGGACAGATTGGAGTGGGACAGATTGGAGTGGGACAGATTGGAGTGGGACAGATTGGAGTGGGACAGATTGGAGTGGGACAGATTGGAGTGGGACAGATTGGAGTGTAGTGTGGTGGGCTGGATGGATAGGATTAAAGCGGAGTGGACTGAACTGGGGTGGATTGGAGTGGGGTTTGATTGTTTTGGATTCAGGCGGATTGGAGTAGGGCAGATTAGACTGGAATGAGGCGAACTGGAGTGGGGCAGATTGGACAAATTGATTTGGGTTGGAGTAGGGCTGACTGGAGTGGAGCAGATTAGAGTGCGGCAGACTGTTTTGGTTTGGAGTGAGGCACATTGTATTAGATTAGAGTGGTGCACATTGGGGAGAGGAGTTGGCCTAACGGCTCGGGCGGTCGACCTCAAAAATGGGGAACCGGGTTAGAGTCTCGGCAAGGACACGCAACATCCTGTGATTCTGGGCAAATCACCTAATCTCCCCATGCATAACAAAAATGAACGTGTGATTATGTAACGCAACTGGTGCTAGTGTACAACGCTCTGATTCCAGATACCTTCGGGTCAAGTATTCGCTATATAAAACTCCATAACATATATATATATTTTTTTTTATTAGATTCAAGTGTGGCACATTGTATTAGATTGGAGGGGGGGACATTTGATTATATTAAAGTGGGACAGATTAGAGTGGGGGCAGATTAGAGTGGCGGCAGGTTAGGGTGGGGGCAGGTTAGGGTGGGGGCAGGTTAGGGTGGGGGCAGGTTAGGGTGGGGGCAGGTTAGAGTGGGGGCAGGTTAGAGTGGGGGCAGGTTAGAGTGGGGGCAGTATGGACAGATTGCTTTGGATTGGAGTGGGGCAGATTGTTTTGGATTAGTGTGGGGGTGAGGTGGATTGGATAGGAATGGGGCAAGTTGGAGTGGGGCAGATTGTTTTGGATTGGATGGGGCAGGTTAGAGTGGGCAGATTGGGGAGACTGTTTTGAACTGGAGTAGGGCTGACTAGAGTGGGGCGGATTGGAGTGTGGCAGACTGTTTTGTATTGGAGTGTGGCAAACTGTTTTGGGTTGTAGTGCGGTAGACTGGAGTGGGGGACATTGATTTGGATTGAGTGGGGCAGACTGTTTTGGACTGGAGTGGGACCCGTTGTTTGATTGGAGCGAGCTGATTGGAGTGCAGTAGTATGGATTGGACTGGAGTAGGGTGGACTACAGAGTGGAAGGCTGGATGGATTGAAGTGGCGTGGGCTGAACTGGGGTGGATTAGGCTAGAGTGGAGTAGATTGAACTGCACTGGAGTGAGATATATTGAGATGGGGAAGGGAGTGGGGTGGAATGGAGTGGAGTGGAGTAGATTGGAATGAGGTGGGGTGGACTGGAGTCAATCAGATTGGGGTGAATCTAATTGGGGTGAGATATTGGATTCAAGTGGGGTGGATTGTTTTGGATTGGAGAGTGGTGGATTGCAATGGGGCAGACCGGAGGTGGGTGGTTTGATTTGGATTAGAGAGGGGTGGATTGGAATGGGGCAGACCGGAGTGGGTCGGATTGTATTGCATTGGATAGGGGTGGATTGGAATGTAACAGGGGGGGGGGAGACCAATTCCATTTGGAGTGGGGCAGACTGCTTCCGACTCGAGTGGGGCAGACTGCTTCCGACTCGAGTGGGGCAGACTGCTTCCGACTCGAGTGGGGCAGACTGCTTCCGACTCGAGTGGGGCAGACTGCTTCCGACTCGAGTGGGGCAGTGTTAGACCTAGATTTCCCAAGCCTACATAGGGTAGCTTGGCACAGTAGTGGTCTACAGCTAACTCAAGGCGTTGGCTAAGTACTTACAAGTCTCACCCACAGTACCACAGTGATGAACCACTAAAATAAAGACACAACACCTCTCTTTGGAAAAATACCGTTACCTTTTATAAAAATAATATGGCTCTTTGGATTCAAATTATACAGATTACCACATCAGTTTCGCTCAGAAATAATCATTACACTTTTGTCTTGGGAAAATACATGACGCTCTTCTTGCTGTGGAAAAATTACAGTGAAACACATTCTATTGACAATGGATACGTTGATGAATGAATAACACTCTTCTGGGATTAGAAATATTCCAAGAGAATTACACTATGCAATATCACTTTACATTAACAATCAATGTCATCAACATTTCATGACTTGAACCGGCCCAAATACCTGGTTACTTCATTACCAAAGGGTTAAGAACTCCCTCCCCTTCTCTGTACCTTCACACAGAGCTAGGATACACACTTACAGTCACCTACAGGGCTATAAATGCCTGAGGAAAGTTCCCCAATGGGCAAGTACTGTCAGCGCTTTATTGACAGTAATTTATATGTCAGACAACCTATAAACCTGAGGTGGGGGTTAAAGAGTTGTTATCCCCTCAGCTACTATGCACAATTTAGAGTTTAATCAGACAACATGTCAGGGCACCTTGTTATACGCAAGATCTGGTAGTTTTGTTTAACCTTAGTCCCCAGGGCACAGCACCTTCCTTTCTCTCCCCCACTCTCCTTACTGTCACAGTGGCCGAACCGCCACAGTCCTCCTCTCTTGCCTGACAATCGCCCTCAAAGGGTTTTGCCCAGCTTCCCTGATTGACTCCTCAGCTTGAGCTGGCGCTGGGGCTTTTGGTGACACACTGAAGGGCTTGCCGTGGGGTCTCTCCCTTTTCTGCTGCTCGGGGCGCTGTTCCTGTGGTGTTCTTGTGGTGCGCTGAGGCAGGTACAAGGCGGGGCACTTCAGGCGAGGAAGCGCCAAGCGGGCTCCCCCGACGATCGTCTCCCTCGGCGTCTGGGCGTCTCCTGCGCGCTCCGGCTCGTTTGCGCAGCTGCGGGAAGGTAGTGCTCCGGCGGGAAGTCGGCGCTGGTCACCTGATGCGAACGCGTCTCTTCACGGAGGCTGCTCACAGCTCAGACACGCCTCCCGTAGGCCTCGCCTCCTCAGATCCGCCTCCTCACGGCCAAGGGTAGGACAGCGCGGGCGCGAGGGATTAGTATTCCCGCCCGGCGCTGCACTTCCGCCGCTTTTCCTGCACAGTCTCTCCCCTCACCTGGCTCCACGGGGATCGCGCTTTGAAGCGGCGACTCGCTCCTCCAGGCTACAGGCTCCACAGTTCTCCAACCACACCAAGGCGCTTCAAGGGATCCACAACTGACTCGACACCCTGGTAGGTGCAGCGCTGGGCAGGGGATATGAGAATAAGTTTCAGAAGGAAGGTCCTGTCAGTTTTTACAGTAATGCTGATTAAGAAGGGTCTTCCTTCTCACGTAGCTCGATTTCTTTATCAATAGCTGTTGTCTTGAGAGAGGGATCGGTCAAAGGCTGAAGGGGGAACAATCCTCTGAAGTAACTGTCAGCCTCAGTGACAAACTAGCTGCTCTCAGTGTGTCCACCTCCTCTCACCACTGCCTCACTCCTCTACTCTGGGGTCAGCACAAAATGGCTGCTGGTCACTGGCCTTATATAGGGTGGCCTGAGACCTGCAGAAGCCTCTAGTTAATTCTAGAAAGTTCCCTAATGTTATCCTATGGACCTGTCCTCCAGTAGTGTCCGTTATGGCAGTTGGTGGACACCATTTTAGGTTTCTGGAGATCCCTAGATTTTCAAGGGGGCTGACTAGGCCTCACAGGTTATGAGGGAAAAATGGCGTCATCGTCAAGGAACACCTAGCCCCCTGACAGCATTAAAAAAAAAACTCCTGATGGACATATGTAAAAATAAAAATAGAAACTCTGGGAGGCTAAGGGGGACAAAAAATAAATCATAGTGGTTAGAGTCTTCCCAGAAGCAGACAGGTCTAACAGGCAGACTGCTTCCGACTCGAGTGGGGCAGACTGCTTCCGACTCGAGTGGGGGCAGACTGCTTCCGACTCGAGTGGGGGCAGACTGCTTCCGACTCGAGTGGGGGCAGACTGCTTCCGACTCGAGTGGGGGCAGACTGCTTCCGACTCGAGTGGGGGCAGACTGCTTCCGACTCGAGTGGGGGCAGACTGCTTCCGACTCGAGTGGGGGCAGACTGCTTCCGACTCGAGTGGGGGCAGACTGCTTCCGACTCGAGTGGGGGCAGACTGCTTCCGACTCGAGTGGGGCAGACTGCTTCCGACTCGAGTGGGGCAGACTGCTTCCGACTGGAGTGGGGCAGACTGCTTCCGACTGGAGTGGGGCAGACTGCTTCCGATTGAAAAGAGTGGAGGGCAGTGAGGAATATATATACATCAAAATCAATTTAAGAGTGCCAATCTGGCCTATAGCATGGCCAATCTGTTTAGAACGCCATATTTCATGGGCACATAAGAATCCTAATGATGTTGTTCAAGATGGTAAAGAAGTTAAATAGCTGTCAACGTTTCGACCCTGGGGTGTAAATGTAGATACTTGTGGTTCTTACATTAGGGTCTTCATCAGCACAAGGAGTGGGACATTCCACACCCACCAAGGAAATGACTTGCAACCGTTCACAGCAGTTGAACTGCTGTGTATGGATGCAAGCCATTTCCCCTTCTTTTTGAAGCAACTTGGGAATCTTGAAATTATCGATCCCATGGTTAACAGCCTTGATTATTTACAAACACTACTAAAGGTCCCCTTTTGTAGTTGGAGCCTCCAGGCCCACCCTTTTCTACTTACCACTGTATTTCCTTGGTGGATGTGGGGTGTCCCACTCCTTGTCCTGATGAAGACCCTAATGTAAGAACCACAAGTATCTACATTTACCACCCAGGGTCGAAACTTCGACAGCTACTTACCTTCTTTACCACCTTGGACAACAGTGTTAAGATTCTTATGTGCCCATGAAATATGGTGTTCTAAACAGATTGGCCATGCTATTGGCCGGATTGGCACTCTTAAATTGATTTTGATGTATATATTGCTCACTGCCCTCCCCTCTTTTCCACTTACCTTGACTCTAGCACAATGTTACACTTACCTTAGCCTTCCTTCCGGGGCACCTTCTTGAAGACAAATGTTTGAATTTGTGAAAACTTATATTCATGCTATTTTCTGACTAGGCACGAGATATACATGCCTGTTATGAATAAATGTGTTTATCTTCCCTTTGAAAATTTAGAATTATTTTGGCAGATGTAACTACAGAATGTATGTCTAATAGTCTGTTCACTAGGGCCAATTGTTATATGTACCACACCATACCCAGGTCCTAGTGATTTAGCTGGGTTAACCCTTTGTATTTTAACTCAGATTGGAGTGGGGCAGACTGCTTCAGATTGGAGTGGGGCAGCCTGCTTCAGATTGGAGTGGGGCAGCCTGCTTCAGATTGGAGCACGGCGAGGGATGGACTGGGGCGGGGTGAATTAGATTGGATTGGTGTGGGGTGGACTGAATTGAGTAGGGTAGATAGTTGTGGGGTGAGGTGGGGTGGGGTGGACTGAATTGAGTAGGGTAGATAGTTGTGGGGTGAGGTGGGGTGGAGCAGATTGAAGTGGGATGGATTGGGGTGTACTGCACGATTGTGTGTTGAAACATCATTTCAGAAATTACACATAAGAAAGAAACTATGTCACTTTTGCAATAACATAATCCTCATATTTTGAGAAAAGCGCCCATGAGCAAAAACAAAAGAAAACATGAGTTCAAAGTGAGAAAAGACTTTGCAAAATAAAAGAAAGTTAACTATAGAAAATAAATCTTTGCAATTGTGTTTGTCCTGCTGGGCACTTTGTGCAAGTCGCACGCCTTATATTTGCAGGGCAGTACAAGTTCAAAAGAACAAAATAGTACCTCAATCACGTTTGGAGCCACTTCAGGAGCAGTGGATGGACACGGATTAAGTTTAATCTATCACTGCTTGATCCTCCTCCACAGAGAGTAACAGAAATGACGTTAAACCTGCCTTGCGAAATTACAAGGCGGTAAAGAAGAGTGCCACGCAAGCCAACAAATGGTAAGCAACGGGTGGGCTCCAAGCTCTTTTTAGGTCTCGCCTGAGCCAGAGCATGCGCTGCTCTGGCGAGACTTTTAGTAAGTGGGCTTCAGAAAATGCTACCATATAATATAATAGGCACATTTATAAAGCGCAATGGTTACACTATGACCAGTGTGTCCCTGCGCTGCGGTAACGTTGCCCAGAGTTCTATTATCCTCCTCTACCGCCCTACTTATCCCGGGGGAAGAGATAGGTTTTTAAATTTTTCCTAAAGCAGCTCTCCTGGACCTCAATTCGGAGGCCCACAAGGAGAGCATTCCACTGCTTGGCTGCCAGTAGGCGAAAAGACCGTCCACCCATCCTTGCTCTCTTGACCGCGGGTACACACACCAGGCCCACCCCACCTGATCTCAACTGGTGTGTTGGAACATAGGGGGTAAGTAGATCACAGGTACGACGGAGCAGTCCCATGCAGGATCCGATGACACACACAGAGTGCCTTAAATAATACTCTTTCCTTTATCGGAAGCCAGTGTAGCACCGCCCGTGCTGGCTCCGCAGAAGTCCTTTTTGGGCGCATAAGAATCAGGCGGGCTGCTGCATTCTGCACTCCCTGGAGTCGGAGCATACACTTGGTCATCGCACCTAGATAAAGAATGTTGCCATAATCCAGGACTGATGTCACCAGGGCATGGACCATAGTCTTCCTGGCCGCTGAAGGCAGTAGGTCCAATGTTTTCCGCAGGACCTTCAGGACTCCAAAACAGGCGCCTGCCACTCGCCTGGTTTGATAGTCAAAGGAAAGGTTCGTATCTAACCACACTCCCAAATTCTTTATCTGCGCACAGGGCGTGTGCGTCATCCCCAGATTCTGGGGCCACCACGCAGAGGACCATACATTCGGGCCCTTCCCACCACAAGCACCTCAGTCTTGTTGCCATTCAACTTCAGGCAGTTCTTTGCCATCCATGCAGCCAGTTCTTGCAGGCATGCAGTGAAGTTGAAGGCAGCCGTCTCTGGTGCCTGAGTTAGAGAAACCACCAACTGAGTGTCATCGGCATAGGATACGACCCTGATCCCAAACCCATCAGCAATCTCCACTACGGGAGCCACATAGAGATTGAACAGGGTCGGGCTCAGGGTCGATCCCTGCGGATGGCCAAAAGCTTGCAGTTACGCGCGCGGGCTTATGAGCAGAGGCGCCATATGGCTTTCCTCTCTTGTCAGCAGCACCTGCTTTGTTGACTCCCAAGCGCGCGCTTCAACACTCCTCCTCCTCCTCCTCCCCCACCACCACCAAGCTCGTCTCGCGGCCTCGAACAAGCAGCTGTGGCAGGAGAAGGAAACATTACTCTCCTTCCCCTCCCCTTACTCTTCCTCCCCTGCACCTCTCCTATGAGCTTCTGGCAGTGGGTAGTAAGATCCACAGATTGTGTCTCACGGCCGCGCGTCTTGTTCCCCAGTGTTGCCGCCTGTCTCCTTTACTTTCCCTCTCCTCCCACCTTCTTCCCTCACCCTCTCGAATACCACCATCTTCTAATGCTGTATCCTGACTTGGGAGTGTTAAGGCCGTCTCCTCAGTGAAGTGCAGAGTGTTAATGCCGTCTTCTCAGTGTAGTGTAGAGTCCTAAGGCCACCTACTCCCTAACATATGGGGTCCAAGGGCTGCTTTGTCACTGCGACTTGTGAAGAGAGGCCTACTGAGGCACGTGGACTGGAGGTCATCCCTTTGCTAAGGCGTTTCCACTAAAGCGCACACCCTCGCTCTGAGGTGTGGCCTTCTAGGCGCATCTTACTAAGGAGGCCGATGAAACCTCTGACTCGCTCCCACACACAGTGCTGCACCCTGGAATTCACTGGAAACAGATCGACTCGGACTGGGGTACGGATTGGAACCCGAACAGGTCAGCAGATCACACGTGGGAGCTTTTCGGA
Source organism: Lissotriton helveticus (assembly GCF_964261635.1). Classification (NCBI taxonomy): domain Eukaryota; kingdom Metazoa; phylum Chordata; class Amphibia; order Caudata; family Salamandridae; genus Lissotriton; species Lissotriton helveticus. Next base: position 638,251,516 of record NC_136071.1, on the reverse strand, counting down.
GATGATTTGTGATGGGGCGGGGTTATGGGCGACTATCTCTGAGAGTTAGCCTGTGTCCAAGAGACAGGCTGCTTTACTCTGTTTGTGTGTCTCACGCGGTCTCTATTCTGCCTGTATCACACCCTTAGCTGATCTCACTTTAGGAGTGGCCTTATGATAAGGCGCCTATGGGAGACTGTATGTGAGACTACAGCCTCTGAGAGCTGTAGAGATTATCAGTATTACACATTTGAATAGTACTACAGTTATTGTTTTTGAAAGGCTGGGAATTAGATTTGAACTTGTGATCTGCAGAGCACACGGATGTCAGTAGGAAGCAACTATTTTCATGAAATAGGCGCTGCCTCTACTGATTATTTAAATTCTGCCAGATTTACCAGTAAAATGTGTCTCCACCTTGCTTATTTCAAATTGTTTCCCTCTCGTATACCACCTTCCTGTCTACATTCTTTCCTATGTTTAATATTCTCTCGCTCCACCTCTTCCTCCTCCCCTCTTCCCGTCCATCCTTACCCTCTTGTCTTCCCTCATTCCACCCTCTTTCTCGCCTCCCTTTTCTGGCCTGCTGTCTTTCACTCGGACCCCTCGGCCTTGTCCCTGCTCCTTTCACGAGGCGTATTTACAGTACACAGATTTATGGCGTGTTGACTGCTCTCCGTCTGACAGTCTGTGAGCGATAAGAGGCTTCTTGCTCTCATAGAAATTGCAAGTAATTTCTGACCTCCTACACATATACATCAGCATTACTCTGCGCCACCGCAGCGCCACTCTGCGCCAGCGCAGCCTCACTCTGCGCCAGCGCAGCCTCACTCTGCGCCAGCGCAGCCTCACTCTGCGCCAGCGCAGCGTCAGTCAGCGCCACCGCAGCGTCAGTCAGCGCCACCGCAGCGTCAGTCAGCGCCACCGCAGCGTCAGTCAGCGCCACCGCATCATCAGTCAGCACCACCGCAGCATCACTCAGGAACACCGCAGCATCACTCAGGAACACCGCAGCATCACTCAGGAACACTATGCGCTACCACAGCATCACTCAGGAACACTATGCGCTACCACAGCGTCACTCAGCGCCACCACAGCGTCACTCAGCGCCACCACAGCGTCACTCAGCGCCACCACAGCGTCACTCAGCGCCACCACAGCGTCACTCAGCGCCACCACAGCGTCACTCAGCGCCACTCAGCGCCACCACAGCGTCACTCAGCGCCACCACAGCGTCACTCAGCGCCACCACAGCGTCACTCAGCGCCACCACAGCGTCACTCAGCGCCACCACAGCGTCCCTCAGCGCCACCACAGCGTCAGTCATCACATCATTGGGTGGGCAACTCCTGCTGCAAGTGAAAGACTGGTGTCACTTTTCCAAATAACACATAAGGTAAACTGAAACAATGTGGCATTGTTTTTTTTCTTTTTCTTTTCAGATTGACCCTTACCAACCTTTTTGAAGTATGGAAGTACAGATATTGTGCCTAAACTCACCTAGAAACAGGTAAGTAAAGCTAAACAACTAATCAAGGCTTATTCCTTTCCAGTCACTGCATGACAAATACAGGTCACACAAGAATGTGGTTGAAATCGAAACAGCTATTAACAAGCATTTACAATGCAACGGTCTCGCCTTTGCAAAAGTTAGAGCTATTGGAAATGTAAGTGACAAACTTTTTATTAATGTGTTGGTTTTGAAAACAGATAAATAAAAGGCATTGTCATTTACAATGCCAATAGCTTAATCCCTCTCGCTGGAGCGCTTTACATGAGCACCGTATTTACATTACACATTCGGGCGCGAGGAGATTAAGTGATTTGCCAGAATCACAGGATGTGGACGCGACCTTGAGGCTCAAACCCTGGTTTCCAGTACCAGCGTCGGGCATTTATGCCGACGGACCACATCCTCTCAGATTCTTGCTGTTAACGCCCGGCAGTTGCACGCTGAAAGTCGGCAGCCTCGCCTCTGCTTTTAATGTGCAAATCTGAACACACATGGTGGTGCCTGCACAGTTAATAACTAACATATTCCTGATTTCAATATGTAAACAGGTTAAATCACGAAAAAGAGACCGTGCCTATACATCAGAACATAAAATACGTCCGCCGCAAGCTACCGGTAACCTAACACTACATTATAAAACATGTGTGGGGGTATGGTATGCCACGCGTCACTCACAGTGTCACAACCTCGCATCCCGGGCTCTGCCTTTACTTATGCCTGCCGTCTTGCGCGCTTGTCTGATTGGTTCACTGGAAGCAGACCACAATTACGACTCCCAGAATGCACCCTCAGTACAAATAAAGCCCAGGCTTGGAGACATAGTGCTGTGATGACATGGAGTGAGGTTGAACGCCCAAACAAGTGCTGACTTAAATAAGCACGTAGCATAACATAGCATTACGTGGCATGGTGTACTACGGGAAAACATCAAGGTACAACATAAGCATAACACAACACAACAGCAATGCATAACGTAGAACAGAGTACTGCAAAACTGCCTACCGTCGCATGACAAACACCACAACACAGCAACACCTAACATACCAATGCACAACAAAAGAACATAGGGCAGTATAACACAGAAAAACAGCATAACACAGCAAAAGAGAACACAACGACAAATCACAATTTAGCATAACATAGTAACAGGCAGCAGAATAAATTGTAGGATAATTAACAACAGCAAACACACAGCCAAAGCACTAAGATAACATTGCAAAGCATACCATACTTGAGCGTGAAATAAGCACAATACTACCTACCAGCTCACACACGTGCACCCAAGCATAATTTAAGACAACGTAACCCGGCAAATCAAAACATGGCTCGCACAATGCAGTACAAGACAATAGATGGTGACCGCTGCTTTCTAGCAGTCTCAGCCGTTCCTGGGGAATATACGTTCACTTTCCTGCCTTTAATGGGCGTACGCGGAAGCGGCAAAGTGAAACGTGCGCCCGGAAGCCTTGGCAGAAACGCATTTGGGTTATGGGGACTTAACTTGAAATAAACTGACTTGGATCTCATGGCAAATACTGGCTTGTTATCAAGAAAGGCCCGCTTCAGAAGTTCCCGGGTAAATCATTAGAACGATTAAGGAAACTGGGTGCAGGTGTGATCTCCCTTATAACACATTCCTAGCGCTTTCATCATGTTGTCACCGGTATAGCGCACACCCCATAAAAAATACCTAACAGTGTGATACTTCTGAAAGGGATGAAAGGCTGAGACAGACTAATCTGACTCACTCTTTCATCCGTCTCCTTATGTCAAGCTTTTCGTACAGAAGCCACACATGTCGACCCAGTGGGAGCTCAGCCTACGATGTGACCAATCGTGTTCATCATAGAAAAACAAGTGGGCTATTTCTTCATTTCAATATGTTTGTTAAATTTTAATCTCTTGCCATCGTGCACATATGGGATTCCTTCACTTAGCTGAAATACCCTCTAATATTGCTTGTACATACATGTTAAAAACCCAATAAACATTTGAAAAGGCAACCACGCGTTACTGCGCAAATAAACACACAAAACACCCCGATGGTTAGCCCCCACGTTTTTGCCTGGTATTGATGTGGTTTTCATTTTAGTGGACAGGGTCCCCCACCTTTTTGCCTGGTATTAATGTGGTTTTCATTGTAGTGGACACGGTCCCTGCCAACCAGGTCCCCAGTGCCAGTGCTTCTTCCCTAAAAACCATTCCACAATTGGCCCTACAGACCCCCTTAGGTCCCTAGTAATTGGACCTGGCTAACTAGGGTATTGGGATTGAAGAGGGTCCCCTAGGGACCCCTCACCTAGGCCATGTAGACTGCCACTGCAGCATGCGTGGCCTGGTGCAGACAAAAATGACAAAGTCCGCATGGCACACTGCCTGTGTGCCATGCCAACTAGCAGTGCCTAAAGTATAGGTAAGTCACCCTTCTAGCAGGCCTTTCAGCCCAAAGGCAAGGTGCACTATACCACAGATGTGGGAATATCTGAATGAGCAGATAAGCCTCTACAATATTTAAGGCCATTCTTGGATATTGTAAGTGCCAGGGAACCCATAGAGAGTACATGGGCTGGAAACTCGACATTTCCTTTCAATAAGCCCACACTGATGCCAGTGTGGGATTTATTGTGCCATATGCTGTGCTGGACACTGGCGTGGACCCTGGGGCGCCGGGTATGCAGGTAACAGAACGTGCATAAAAAGCAGGGACTAGAGCAGATGTAGCGGGCGCAGCTGCTCCCACCCTTCCTTACAACCGTGATCTTTGGGTCATAAACAGAAGAAGCAACACACGGTTCCGGCGACTGTGTCCTGCAAGCCCCTCCCCTGTCCTAACTCCTCTGCCTTCTCAGAAAGGGGCCGGCACCATAGCACCACGCTGATCCCGCACAGCCGACTTCAGGCATGTCACATGTTTTAAGGTGAACCACAGCAGTATCAACATTGCAAAGATTAATGGGCGTCATAAAATTAACAAAACAAATGTTATTTAATTTTAAAAAACGCTACTGCGCGCATAAAATATTAAATGCAAAATAAGCCTCATATTTCTTTCTGTAATTCTTTCACCGTCACTTTTCTCTATCTGTGTACTGGTGCAAAATTGTGTTTATAATTTGCACGGGGGCAAATCTATTTTATTCATTTCCTACTGAAAGCCACAAACCAGGTGAAAACGAGCCGTTGTGCAGTTAGTGAGTGCACTCAGGACGCCGCGCAGACCCTTCTGTTCAGAAGTAGCTTGCATTAGGGGCCGGGGCTTGGATTACAATGCAGGAATTGTAAAGGAGCCATGCTGAAATATTTCAGCTTTACCCAGGAGTCCCTGGGCTGCCTGTGATCGTAATATAAAACACATGCTTCTCCAAGCACACTCCTCCCTTACCCTGCCCCTCCGCACACACACACTTGAGTGGCAGGCACTGGTGAGCTCTGAGTACCTGCACTTCTCGTTTCAAGGGATAACTCGGAAGGAAGCGTGCACTGGATAGTTGGTCGAGCAACTGCCACGGTGAGCGTACACAGCTCGGTTATTCTTCAGCTTCCCTAAATTATATAACTACAATAAAAAACAATCTTGTGTGCAGCTCGAGTGTGAGTGAACGTTCACTGCCGTCATTAGCGGTGATCTGAATATCGCGAGTTTGAGTTCTGGGGAGTCAGAACAGCCCCTAATGTCATCTGTGTACGAAAGAGACATAAGGTGCAGTCGGTAATAGTAATATGTATCCGTGTCAGTGCTTAGAAACGGCAGGCATGTGGTACGAACTGCTATACAATACAAGTTATCCTGTTAGGAAGGCTATACTCCCTCCGCTGAATGCCGACCTCCCTAGACCAACGGTTGGACCCGCCGAACTTTCAGTCCGCTTTGGTTGTGGGAAAGAGGAGTGGTTCAGTGGCTGAGATGTGGGACTGTGGCTCCAGGAGACTGGGATTCCAATCCCGGTTTGGCTACTTGACCAACTGGTGTGACCATGGGCATGTAACTTTATCCAGGCGACTCAATTCCCTTCTATTCCTAAATCTCCGAGCGCACAGAGGTGATTGAGTGGGCACATTCGTAGGGAGCTGTATCCAGTTGTGGGGACACGTGCCATTAGGATGGTAAATGTTCGTGCCTTTGTAGCCACAAACCCTGTGTCAGCCAAGAGCAGAACGCTGAATAAACTCTCACAGCTACCTATCTACTTCGGAGGACAAGCCTTTCTCTCCTTGTCTCTCTCTCTCTCTGTCTCCCCAGCCTTGGTGTGACATTTACTCAGCCTCTCTAACTTATGTTACTGCCTCAAGTTCCTTTGAATAAAACCCTTGCCTGCCGTATGTGCTCGCGGACGCAGCTCTAGCACACGGATTTCTTTCCTGCGTCCCGGATTGCGCCCTGGGGTGAAAAGGGGTGACGCAGCCCACAAATCTCAATGGCCCGCCTCATGCTGACCCTCACTTTCTGATTGAGCCTGCTGGTGTTGTGCGAGGCTCACACAAGTAAGTTGTGGGACTTTTGGCTGGCTCCTTGCGAGTTTGCGGTCTCCATGGGATGCACGATTCTACCACGCTTCGTGGTGTGGTTTGCACGAGTGTGTGTCTGTGCACAGGAGCTTTAACACGATGCTATGTTGCGGATCCGCACAGAAAGTTGAAAAGCATGGCGTTTTTACGGACTATTGGGGGCACGTGGCACTAACAACAAGTACATGCCTGAAAGGAAACTGACAGGCAACAAGCTTCAAAGCTACAAATTAGTTAGTCTGTGATGCGCTAAATCCATGTTAGCTAAAAGTGTTGTCATGTCTTAATTATAAACAAGTTCCCCCTCTGTACCTGGGCCGAGCTGCGCTGTGTGGAGAGGAGGCAGAGTCTGCTCACGCTGCCTGCACGCGCCAGTTGGCCCTCTGATTGGTTAATAAGGAACACCAATCAGAGAGCTGACCTGAGCGTGCAGGCAGCGTGATGAGGGGCTGCTCTCTGCCGATGATGTCAGGGAGAGAAAGAACACCAGAAACACTCCCCCGAATCCCGTCTTGAACTGAGTGACGCCCCTCTCCTCGAATGGCTGGCCTCCGTTTAGGAAGCCAGCCAATGGAGAAGAGGGGCGGGTTCAAGCCCACACACTGTCAATATAAGATCTCTCCCTGCGACTGCGCAAGCGCAGCCTAAGTAGGTCTCGACCTAAAAAGCATGGCTCTGCAATTTCCTGTGTTCTGTCAATTACCCCTCTGAAACAGATATTTTAAGAGGTGGCGGCTTGGCGACAACATGAGTGATGGCAGCATAGTGTGTTCTGTTCACTCTACATGTCAGCATGAGCAGTGATAAGCTGGCAGTGCATGAACAAATATCATCACAAAGCCCCTAAATGGGATGGAGGCAAGTGTGAGACTTCTCTGAAGAGAAAGAGTGCATAGCTTTCGAGACTCTGCTTCTCCAATTTAGGGAGGAAAGCGAAGTTGCGAGCAAGTAGGAACTGTTTGAGCTCTTGACATCTTCCTTCTTGGCATCGAGCGCTGGCTCCTAGGCAAGAAGAGACATTTAAGAAGCAACTGCACTTGGAAAAAGGAAATTTATACATCAGAGAGGCAACTCCGAAACAAAAAGAAGAGTTTTCTTTTTTATGTAAATTGAAACAAACCGATGTTGCCCAGACACTGAAGGGGGTTAAGTATTATTTGGTGGTGCACACTGTGCAAGAGCAAAATGCAGTTTCTCATAGGTAGGTAAATGGTTGAAGTAGGCCTACTCTGTGCTCCATTCCATATGTTTTAGTGGCAGAAGCAAAATGTGAATGACATCACAGTAAACTAATAATGGATGAATTAGACGGACAGAAAGCCCCTTAAAGTTTGCATATGTTTATTTTTTAAAAGAAAAAGTTTATTGGTAACACCAACTTAAAAAGTTCCTGGTAGTGTCAAATTAAACAATACAGTTCAATTTATCCAGGAGAGGTGTCGAGTGCACTGTCATATCCAGATTTAAAAGTACCTCTTGATCGAGAATATGACATCAAAACAGAGACCCATCTAGCCATGTAACATTTCTTTTTTGAAGTTTTATATAGCATGAACTCGACCCTTCTGCCCATGCCCTCAAAAAAAGTAATGTAATGGGGAGCTGCAACCAATTGGTCAAGGGAACCACAAGTCGAAAAAGTTTAGGAACGAAAGTTTGACATCCGAGTCGAATGAGGACACCAAGCTAATGTTCAGTCTAATATGGGTAGAGTGCCTTGTATCAGCATAACCGGACTGCCTAAATAGATTAAACATTGGATGAACTCAAACTGGTTGATAAGAAATATGGACAACAGTGATATTATTTTAATATACAATGAACACACCTCCTGGATAGCTGTTCTTTTGTCTATTAATTTAGGGCATCAGCTAAAGTCCTCCGTAAAGAGTCTTGATGTTAAAACTGACACCACATTTTGTTCCCATTGAGAGGATTTTAATATCGCTGGCAATAACTTTTAATTTGTAGGAGTAGGAGTGTCCGGTAAAACTCCTTGCTTTTATTCAGTTAGATGGACTTGGAGTAGTTTCTTACCTGTAACTCCAGTTCTGTAGTAGGGGTATCTCTGTTATAGTCATAATCTAATGAATAGTCCCGCCCATGTGCGTGGACCCCGGAGCAATCAAAAATAATCTCTTAAGCTGTCTTCATTGTAGTCCTGCATAGACACTTAAGAGAAAATTAAAGACAATAATGCAGCCTTAGAGAAACTTTCCTCCCCTCACCAATTCCTTGGAATGATAGAGAGGAAGGGATGGACAGACAAGCCTCCGTAGGCTGCCATTATGTGTCTGAAAAAGGGATACCGTGCCTTTAAGGAACTTTCTAGAGACCCTCGGTATCCCAGCATGCACAGCCCACTCCTTTTACTTTCAGTTCTTTTTGAAGGTGCATAAAGCAAGGCCTGTAGCATACATCACAGTACTATTTTCTCCACCGGGGAGGAGGGCGGGCGCTTATGACTATAACAGAGATACCCCTACTACAGAACTGGAGTTACAGGTAAGAAACTACTCCTTTTGTAGTAGGGGATCTCTGTGTATAGTCATAATCTAGTAAATAGAATGGCAAGCCCATCCAAAAAACAACCCGGCGGTGGAAAAACAGACAACACCACTATTGTGCGAACAGATTCTGCAGCGAAGCCTGCCCAAACTGAGCATCTGCTCTGGCATCAGAATCCAGACAGTAATGCTTAGCAAAGGTGTGGACCGACTTCCAAGTGGCCGCCCTGCAGATCTCTGCAATGGGAACATTCCGAAGCAAAGCTGTTGTAGCTGCTTTGCCCCTGGTAGAATGAGCCTTGGGCTTACCCCCTAAGGTCTTATTCGCTTTCTGATAACAGAGCTGGACACATGACACAATCCACCTAGAAATGGACTGTTTCAAAGTAGCCAGACCAGTCCTAACCGACCCATAGTTGACAAACAGTTGGTCGGATCTACGAATACCCTTGGTCTTATCCAGATAGAATTTCAACACCCTTCTGACATCCAGGGAATGAAGAGACCGTTCCGCTGGAGTGGAAGGATTCTGAAAAAATATTGGTAAAGTTATAGTCTGATTAACATGAAAATCAGAAATCACCTTGGGAAGGAACTTAGGGTGAATACGCATAACAACCTTAGCAGCATGAAATACAGTATAACGTTCCTGGCAACATAATGCCTGAATCTCACTCACCCTGCGGGCCGATGTAATGGCCACGAGGAACGCCGCCTTCCAAGACAGGTGCTGCAGTGAAGCCTTATGAATAGGCTCGAAAGGATCCTTCATCAGCCTGGACAGCACCACATTCAGTTCCCATGAAGGCAAAGGAAGCCGAACAGGAGGGAACACCTTCTTCAACCCTTCCAAAAAATCCTTAATCACAGGAATCTGGAAGAAGGATGCCTGCAAAGGGCATTTTCTGTAAGCAGTCAATGCAGCCAGGTGAACCTTAATGGAATGGAAATTAAAGCCAGACTGAGCTAGATGCAGAAGGTATGGAAGGATAACATCCTCCTTGCAGGTCGTCGGATCATAGTTCTTAGACATGCACCAGATGCAGAATCTCTTCCACTTGTGAGCATAAGAGGTCCTAGTAGACGGCCTCTTAGCTTCCTTCAATATGTCCATGCAATCCTCAGGAAGATTCAAGTGGCCATATTGCCCCATCTCAGGAGCCATTCCGCCAAACTCAACGATGAGAGGTTGGGGTGCACCATCTGCCCCCCGAACTTTGTGAGAAGGTCAGGCCGAAACGGCAGCCGCCGATGGGGCAGGATCGACCGGTGAAGCAGGTCCGTGAACCACCACTGTCTGGGCCATTCCGGCGCAATGAGGATCATCAGCGCCCGGGCCCGGGCCAGCTTGATGAGCACCGCCGGAATCAGGGGAATGGGTGGAAAAGCGTACAGAAAGCTGTTCGACCAGCTGATCCATAACGCGTTCCCCAGAGTCCCCGGCTGGTAATACCTCGAGGCGAAGTCGCGGCATTTGCGGTTTTCGGCGGTGGCGAACAGATCCACTTCTGGAGTGCCCCACATGGCGAAGATGTCGTCGAGCACCTCGTCGTTTATGACCCACTCGTGGTTTTCGTGAAGCAACCTGCTGAGGGCGTTCGCCTGAACATTCTGCACACCTGGCAGATGAGTTGCCGTTATCGTCAGTCCTCTGGCTAACAGCCAGTGCCAGATCGCCTGCGCTTCCTGTGACAGTGTGCGCGATCTCGAGCCCCCCTGCTTGCTGAGGTAATACATTGTGGTCGTATTGTCCGTCTGCGCAAGCAAGGAGTTGGTCTGGAAGGACGGATGAAAGGCCTTCAGTGCCAAGTGAACAGCTCTGAGTTCCAGGAAATTGATGTGATACGTGGACTCTGTCGGAGATCACGTTCCCTGGATCTGTAGATGGTCTGAATGCGCTCCCCAGCCCAGGAGAGACGCATCCGTAACGATAGTCTGAGTCGGGATGTCCTTGTGGAAAGGAACCCCTCTGAGGAGATTCTCTGCTGAGCACCACCATCTCAGGGACTGTTGGGCGCGAAGAGACAACTGAATCCGGTCGTCCCAACACCCTTTCCTCTGGTCCCAGACGGTTCAGCAGGACGGCCGTCCTGTTGAAGTGCAATTGCGCTTCCTGGATGGTGGAGGCTTTGATCAACCAATCGTCCAGGTACGGGTAGACAAACACCTTGTTCTTTCTCAGGTGCGCTGCTACCACAGCCATGCATTTCGAAAAAGCCCTGGGTGCAGACTTAAGTCCAAACGGTAGTACGGTGTACTGATTAGTGATTGGTGCCGACGAGGAAGCGCAAGAACTTCCGATGTTTCCGTGCAATGGGCACATGGAAGTACGCATCTTGCAGATCTATCGCGCACAGCCAGTCTCCTCTCTGCAGCGGAGGATAAATCTGGTGCAAAGACAGCAAGTGAAACTTTTCCCTGCGAATCCACTTGTTTGCTTGTCACAAATCCAGAATGGGTCTGAACTCGTTCTTGTCCTTCTTCTGTACTAGTGTGGTAAATAAATAAATAATACCCTATTTTTGACTAGGCATATAGCATAACAGATAGCTCAATAAATAAGAGTCAAGATTCGAGGTAGTAGGAGTTTCTGCAGGTTTATTACAGCATAAGGACAGGATCAGGACAACCTGCATAGGAATAGGACAATAAGGCCCGGCAGCTGCCGGGGCTGGGTCTGGGATGAGCGCGCTAACATTCAATAACAAAACACAGGCATATATACATAGCGCGAACACATAGCATTACATTGCAGTAGGCGTAGCAGTGGGTGGAGCAGAAGGCGTGACGCGTAGCAGTCGCGGAAGATAGCAGTAAAGTAGGTGTAACTGGGCGTATACATAGACATGTGGTGCAGACGTAACAGAATATGTCATGAATGGGGCGGAAACATAGGAGGGGGCTACCTAAGAAGCCGGGACCTCTAACCTGGTGGTGCGCGTAAACTGGCAATGACGTATCACTAGGAGAAACTGGGGGCTATGAACTCTGTGCTAGGAGCAGAGACTAAAGTCTGGAGGGTCGGAGCGACATGTACCTAAACCCTATCTAGTATCTGATGTTTAGGGAACATGTTGATATAAACTAGAAGTCATGAGGGGAAAAGCTAACTGACTCTAAGACTGGACCATGCATTATTCTACATGTAGTGCGTGATGAAGAATACTAAATGACCATTTAAATACAGTATTTCTCTAACGTGGAGCCGTATAGGCTAGACAATGACGGAAACTATTGATGCAGTTCAGTAGCTTAGGAATGCAGAGAAGGAGGACTGAACTGATAGCTGGAACTATAACATACTTTTGGCAGACTCAGAGGCAGAGCCAAGCTGCACCGGGCACTGCGAGGCAGGAAGTAAGTGAAGGGTCGAGGATACAGGTGGGGGCTGTATCGCTCCTCAGCGAGGCTTTTAGGAGACAGGAGCTGAATCTAGTGTCCGGGCCCTGTTGAGGCCTGGAAACGGGGACTTTATAATGGAATAACGTGCACACTGGGAAACGTGGCAACGTAGCTTTACATAGGCCTAATATTCGTAGTATTCACGAGGACTGGAAACTGGCATACTAGAGGTGGACACAACTGTAATTGCGTCATTAATCGGACATGGGGAATAACAGATGCATATTGTTCATGCACACATAACATATGATGGATGAGGCGTAGGGACACAGAACATGGCAAAATTTACTTTTCCACATTCCCTCCTTGTCACTACGTTTCCATCAGGAAACATCAATATTCATGATACCATCTATCATTTCATACAGTATCATTTGCTCGTCTCGAATTGTCTTGGAACGGGATTTAGAACGGGGCTTGGGACTAGGAATACAAGAGGTAGCGCAAATGCTGCAAATCGCAGGGCCACATTGTATACAGAGGCAGCAGCTAAATATGATCGCTACTGCAATACTTAGAAAAGACAGGACTTTCCATCCCCATGCGGAAATTATATTCCAGAACCAACCGGACCATGTCCAGGTGCCTGGATCTTGGTGTAACAGATGGGCAATTTTATGAAGTCTGGTTATAGCTGAATAAACAGACGGCGCGTTATTTGGAATGAAAATGCAACAACTAGATCCGATGAGTCTACAGGCCCCGCCCCTATCGGCCAGTATGACGTCAAGGACGAGACGATTCTGTAAAACGACAATTCTCATAAAGGATTGCTCTTCAGTTAAGTTACCTAGAGCGGAGGCAGTCTCATCTACTACCGCTTCAAGGGTTCTTGTTAACCTACGGATTAGCTTACTGTTTACAACTGTACCTAAATAAGGGAAAACACCTTTATCTATATCAATGAATTGTTCTGCGGCGGTTTCAGTATAATCGACAATCGGGAGATTTCTCTTGTGTCTAGTATGTACTAGGAAGGAATTCCTATGGTAGTCAGGTGGGGCTAGAAAGACAGGTGGCAGTAGGAAGGCAATGTAACAGGTTCCCTCCCAATCGAGGGGCAGACGAACATATGCGGTTTGACCACAAACAAAATAAGAATGACGTGAAGCTTTAAAAATAGATTTCCCACTGTCACTATACTTGATAACAGTAGTACATTCACTATGGCCTACGTGTACAGAACCATAATTACGGACACATAATTCGCCTTTGACTGGTAGTACTGAAATAGCAGGTGAGTCTGGAGTAGTATCAGACTGAACATTCAGGACCATGAAATTCGACGAATATTTACCTAAATTATACACTTCATTTTCTAGATCTAAACCTGTTCTGTGGGGGAGACCTTGCTTGTCTGGGAAACATGTACTGTTAAGAAAAGACATATCTGTTGCGGATGACGTTAACGTGGACCATGCTCCACATGAACCATTATGTGTGAATGGATAAGGAAACAGTGGCAGAACTCCCTTTGATGTCTGAAAAGGGGGGAGTCGACCACACACCCAACAATTAGTGGCATTGCTGGTCTGGTGTGAGTAATGTAACATACGGATAAATGTGTTGTTACGCATAGCGAGGCGGTATGAATATTCGTGAGGAGGCAGATCACTAAACGTGTGCTCTACTGTAGCATTAGCAGACTTATTTACATGAGGAACTGGAAAATACAGGAAAAATGCATAACTGGTGCAGGAAATCATAATGCTGAGAAATAATATGAAACTCAGAAAAACGATACATTTGATTGAACTTTGACTGACTCTCTCACTATGGGGGTCTATTTTATACATGTCAGAAACAATCTAACCGTTTCACCTAGGGGAGGACTTATACAATCAAACTGACTGACTTATTTTACTAGACCTGAGCTTTAACTTATACTCCTGTTGCGGAGTTTTCTCTAACAGGGAAGGGGTTGTAACAATGTCTTTTGCGGGACAGTCCTTTAAAACAATGTCTTGGCAGTCTTTAAAATCCTGGGACTCCTTGGAAATGTTTTTAGAAACGGGTTTCAGTCCATTGAAAAGTTTTACATGAGAAAGGTGGACCCACCCCTTCCTGCCTTCCAGCTTGACGGCAGTACGGGTGGTCAAGAGGACCTGACGTGGCTCTTTCCAACGAGGCTCCAGCGGACTTGATCTGTCAAAATTTCGGACCATCACAAGGGAACCTGGAACGATTTCATGCGGTGCCACCTCGGTATTGTCTGGAAAGGCGGCAGCAACCTGTGAACGACATGAGTTGAGGGCAGACATCAAGGAAGCTAGGTAATCTGTCAGCATATTACATGAAACATCGGTAATACTTCGGGGTCTAGGAGTACCCCACATGTTAGGGGGGCGGCCGAATACGACCTCATACGGGGACAGACCTGATCTGGAATGTGCAACCATGCGCATATAAAACAAAGCGACTGGCAGAGCTACTAGCCAGTCCACACCTTTTTCTTTACAAACTTTTGCAATACGGATTTTCAGGGTCTGATTATGTCTCTCGACTAGACCGGCTGCTTCAGGATGGCGTACACAATGGAACTTCCACTGGTACCCTAACAACAGGGAAACGTGCTTCATTAACTCTAAGGAGAATGGCTGACCGTTATCAGAATATACGACTCTAGGGAGTCCATATCTAGGGAAGAATTCACGAACCAACTGCTTGGCAGTGGTCGCGGCTGTGTAATCTGGGACTGGATATGCCTCTGTCCACCTGGACAAAGCGCATACAACTACAAGGACATACTTGAAACCTCGACATCGCTCCATTTGAATATAATCCATCTGGAGGACCTCAAAAGGGTGGTCAGGGGGCTGGAAACCACCTTGTTCCACCGGGACACTTTTACCTGGATTAAACTGACAACATATCATACAGGTACGGACTTTCTGCTTGGCTGCAGCTCGTAAATGCTTGTTGAACCAAATGTTCTGGATACTGTCTAACATAGCTTTTTCTCCTAAATGTGCTGGACTATGTGCGGTATTGATAATGACTTGAACCATAGAGTCGGGGAGAAACCATGTGGCTCTACCCTTTGTTAACCATCCTTGATCTGTCTGGACCCCTCCTTGTTCAGACCATATCTTGATTTCATCGGGAGTAGCATGTAACTGGATATCTATGACATCTTGAGTAGGGTCCTTAACTGTCATGCATGTAGTCGGATCTGGAGTATGTGTCTGATTAACTGGAATGTCTGGAGTCTGTGCTGTAAGCTTGGCTGTGCGGTCTGCTAGATCATTACCTTGGGAAATAATGTCAGTAACTTTCGTATGTGCTTTGCATTTCATGATAGCAATAGATGTCGGTAAATGTATGGCATCTAACAGAGCTTGAATAAGGAGACCATGCTGAATCTTGGTTCCATGAGAAGTCATGAAACCTCTCTCTTGCCAGAGCACTCCGAAGTCGTGTACAACTCCGAATGCGTAACGTGAATCTGTGTAAACATTAACTTTCAGGTTCTTGGCGTGTATACAGGCTTGTGTCAGAGCGACTAGCTCTGCTGCTTGAGCGGACAGGGTATCAATACGGTGTGTTTCAATAACTTCGGTGTCAGTAGTCACTGCATACGCGGCGACTAGTTCTCCTGTACTAGTTCTCATACATGAACCATCCACATAAAGTGTCAGGTCAGGATCTAGTAACGGAATGTCTGTCAGGTCTTGTCTTGGCTTTGTCGTAATGTTAACTACTTCCACACAGTCATGTGGGTCAGGGTTCAAACTGACTGATGGTAACAGTGTAGCAGGATTCAGGACGTTGCAGCGTCTAATTTCTATGTGTGGCTGGAACAGAGTCAATTCATAACCTGTTAAACGTGCAATTGTCAAGTGCTGAGTTTGTGTTCGGTTTAAAAGAACTTCTACTGAATGTGGAACTTGTACTGTCAGGGAATGTCCTAAAACTATGGAATCACTTTGTCTGATAGCTAGTGCGGTGGCTGCAACTGACTTAAGGCACGCAGGCAACGCCTGGGCGACTGGATCTAATGTGCTAGAAAAGTAAGCACAGGGCTTGGATTGTCCTGCTTGATCTTGTGTGAGAACAGATAATGCTGTACCTTCACGTTCAGTAACGAAAAGTGTAAAAGGCTTACTGTAGTTCGGTGTAGCTAGAACTGGAGCTTGGCATAGGGCTTTCTTTAACTCGTTGAAACTAAGTGTATGTTCAGATGTCCAAGGGAGGACAGTCGATACGGCTGCCTCCTGTGTCGTTAACTGTATCAGTGGCTTGGCTAGAAATGCATACTGGGGAATCCATTGTCTACAATAAGAAGTAAGGCCGATAAAGGCACGTACCTCCTTCTGGGTTCTGGGCTGGGGAAGACTCGCTATTAACTGGATACGGTCGGGTGTCAACTGCCTACCCCTCTTGGACAGCAAGTGTCCTAAGTATACCACTTGCTGGACACAGAATTGAAGCTTCGAAGGTGACACCTTGTGCCCCATCTCGGCTAGGAAATACAGAACTGTAAGTGATGCTCGCTCGCAAGCACGTTCAGAACGGGCTGTGATCAGTAAATCATCGACATACTGGAGCAGGGCAGTGTCAGTTGGCATATGAATGTTGTCTAGTTGTCTCTTGAGTGCTTGACTGTAAATACTAGGACTTTCTGTGAAACCTTGAGGAGCGCGTGTGAACATATAGCTCCTTCCATTTAAACAAAATCCGAAAAGAAACTGGCTGTCTGGATGAATAGGAACACTAAAAAATGCATTCTTGAGGTCTATGACAGTGAAGAACATGGCTTCGGAATCAATAGCAGTTAACAGGGAAGAGATATCTGGGACAACTGGGTACTGAGGAATAATACATTTATTAAGCTCTCGTAAATCAATCACTAATCGATATACTGGGGGTGCATTCGGATCAGTACGTTTCATGACTGGAATGATCGGAGAATTGCATACATTGGAGTCAGTTTCTACAACTACTCCTTGAGCCATGAGCTCGTCGATAATTTTGGATAAGGCTGCTACAGCCTCGGGTGGCAATCTGTACTGTCTGATTCGGGGTAACACTACACCTGGTTTGAGAGTCACACGATGGGGTGTGATTTGCATGTAACCTACATCAGTTGGACCTTGCGCCCATAAGTGCTGTGGAACATTAGACAATCTTGAATCAAAATCTCGTAATACATAGTGACCCTTAAAGTCACGTAGGAACAGACGTATTCCCTCTGGGGAGCAGCAAATAACTGCACCTAATTCTTTCAGTGTCTTAATACCTAATAGGTTTTCTGGACATGACTTAGTAAGTAACAGATCAGTAGTACGGGACAATGGACCTACTTCTAGAGTAACTGGCTTTGAAATCTCATTAACTATTGGTTTTCCTGAAAATCCAAGGGAAACATTTCTTGAGCCTGAGAGCGGAGCCCCTGGAACTTCGGCGTGACTAATTGTGGTCCTACTTGCCCCTGTATCGATCAAAAACTTTCTGTCTTTCCCTAATACTTGACTGTGAACATAGGGACCTTCTTGATCTACAGGTATCTCGATGAGAGGCAAGCCTACCTCCCTCTCTAGGCTGTTTCATGAATATGGCTGGTACTCTGGATACTCGGACTGTGCATACTGGTACATCTGTGATGTGACATGCTGTGTTGCAGTAATAGGCTGCGGTACTGTAACTGTCTGCTGTGTATTCTGTGACTGAGGAATCTGTGAAACTTGTTCTTGTCTAGGCGGACGTGGTCTTTCTTTAGTCTTACCAGTAGCTATGTTGTGTTTCAGAACTGCACACTCGTTTATAAAATGACCTGGCTGTTTACAGTAATTGCAGTTCCCTTTAACGGGTGCTGCAGGATGACTGGCTTGATTCGGACCCCTCTTCTGACTGTCTTGAGGAACAGATTGTGCAACTAGCACTTTCATTTTCGTGTCTTTCATACGTTTTCTCTCGTGTTCTTGCTCTTCCCTGATTCTATTCTGGTGATACTGGAGCATCTGGAGCATCTGGGACGGAGTATTTGCTTGCCAGGTGCTTTCGACTTTCAAAACTCGATTTTTAATTTGTGGACTTGAATTCTCGACTAATTTAGTAACGAAAAGGTGAGGGTATGACTCACTACTTGTCTTGAGACCACTGTTAATACTAAAACATTTTTCAAATCTAGAATAAAAATCACTAATATCTTCGTCTTGTTTCTGTTTACAGGCTGAGATTGCATCCCAGTCTTCCTTTCTCGTTGTCAATAATCTGGGTAAAACTTGAATCAGTAATTCTGGTAATTCTTTACATTTATCTCCAAGACCGGTACCTGGTACTCGTGCCTTGTCTTCAGCTTCTAGAACTGCCCAATCGATCTTTTTCTCTCCCACCTCCCATTCCTTTTCCTTTAACTTTTCATACACCCCTGCGGGTAACAGGACCTTTAACATTTTAATGATATCTGGGTAAGTGTATTCTCCCATACGGAGCATGTCTTTTAATTCTCTATGGAACCCTGCTGGATCTTTGTCATGACAGGGAATTAATTTCTTCATTTCAAGAAGTTCCATCTTTGAAATCGGAGTGTATACAAACACTCGTTGCATTACGCCACCCGCCCCTTGGACTGGGTGGACTTCTCGTAACGGATTCTGTCTGTCTATGTAGAATGATTTACTTTCTGGGGGTGAGACATGAACAAAATGCGGGTTCAAGAACGTTCTATATTTGTGACGCTGTTCTAGAATGACACTAATTAAATCGGTACCTAGACCTCTCCATTTGTACTGGAGTAACTCGTTCAGGACATCATGTAACGGGCCTGGATCAGAGTGTTGACCCTCATACAGAGTAATGAGGTGCTGAATCATATACATACCCACCAGTCGCTGCTCGGCTGGGGGCAGTTTCAGAAACATTTGTGCCACTATTTCGTCTGGAAAAGTGGTAGAATCAGTAATCCATCGGACTGCTGATCGGGCTAGTTCTTGTTCGTGCATGGTACTTAACTCACTATAACCGATTCGTGATTTCAGGATATGATCGGTAGCTTGAAATACTTGTTCTAGAGAACCTTGTTCTGGTGCTGAATGATGAAAAATAGACTTGTGTTCTAGGCGTAAATGGCGATCTGGAAATCTAGATTTTCCTACATACGCTATTCTGGCGGGATTCTCGTCTTCCTCTTCAGGATCAGAGATACTTTCTTTCTCGCTTACTTGTGCTGCTTTACGTTGTTCGTGTATCTTTATTATCTCTTTACGGATTTTCTTGTACATACTCTCCATAGCACCGACGGTCTTGTGCTTACCCTCGGCTATATTATCACTCCACCTTGTCAGGATTCTCATTTCGGCAGAATCTTTAGACGGGTAATCTTGTTCTCTTATTAGACAATTGATCAGGAACTTTAATATCATGAGCTGGATCTCGGCTTTCCTTTGAGACATGGTCTCGCTAATACTTTCTGGATCATCCCCTGTGCGGATGAAACGGTATATTCTGTCTAGATCTTCTTTCATATTCGGTAAGGTGACTAGATACTCGGCCACCTTTCTTACGCGGAATGAATATAAAACCATATTATCCTCGCCTGGGACTGGATCATAGCAACATTCGGCAAGGGATTTTCTTATTTCTGCAACAGACTGATACCTAGGCGTACGCTGTAATGCTTGTGCATGTAATTCGGCTAACGTTAAACGCTTGTGTGGCGGCGGGGTTTGAGGAGGACCTCCTCCTGCAGCCCCTATACTGGAGTCGTCTACTGATGCTTTTCGTCCTGGCAGGGTCGGTAATTGTAACGTGGGCTGGACTTGTATGGCGGGCTGACCCGGGGGAGCTGTTAAGGGTACCCCGGTGTCTGGAGGAGCAGGAAGTGCCTGATTTGCAGGGACTGGCGGGGCGCGAACAGGATTTGCATATTCTGGGACTGTGTCGTCCAAATAGGACGAAATAAAAATATCAGCTGCGGTCGGTTTGTGACGTAGCTTGGTCGGAACTAATGGTGGCGGGAAATTACTGGATGCCTCTGGGGTCGCTTTTGGCAAGCCCTCGGCAAGAAGAGGATACATACCCTTAATGAGGGCATGCCTCTGTCTGTCTGACTGTTCGGCTTTGACTCGTTCACCTATCTCGATTAATTCTCTTTCTTGGGCTCGTTCTTGGGATTCTCTACTTAACTCTGACTTTCTGACTTCCTTTTCGGTTCTTCTATGCGCTTCTTTACGCCATAACTCGATGGCATCTTTCTGTGACTGTCTGGCTTTCTTTTTCCATAATGCTTCTTCTACTCGCATGATACATTCGGCATCCCATGTACCCGATACGGGCCATCTATACTTTTCTTCTAACTGTTTGGTATACTCTACCCATAAATCTAGATATAATATGGCGCTTATGCCATGTTTCTGATACATAAAGTGACCTGGACTGTCCCTAGGCGGAACAGGAACTGCTGCTTCCAGCAGACCCTTTCTAGTTTTTAACTGACGTAACTTGGAAAATATAGGCATGACTGAACTGTAATCTGGACACAATACAATATACAATGAAAACACGAAATCACATCACACTCATACCACAACATTAAAATACATAAAGAACATTATAAATAACAGTTCGAACAGAATATTACCTGAAATACTGAGAACAGAAATACAAGAATTTTCTCGAGAACGGAACAGACTAGAGTTACTGGATGCACTGCTATAACAGTACGGAACATACCGGTCCCATAAAGGGACGCATCAAGACCCGTATCCACCTAGGTGAACACTTCGTTTGTGAGTCTGGGCACCACCAACCCACGGACCAGGAGTCAATTTAGATTGGTCCTGTCTAGATACTACCCCAGCAATGGTACTCACCGGGCAGCACGGAACGGAAGGCCTTGGACTGGACTGGACTGCTACGACGACGGACGGACTTCGGACTTCAGTTACGGGTGGGCCTCCGGATACCTCGGACCTTGGACTCTCGGCTTGGGCTCTGGTCGGGACTCGCCGCGTTCCTCCACCGTCTCGTTTGGATGCTGGACCGCCTCCTCCGTCTCCTCCGTGGGCCTGAGGGATACTTGAAGCAGAAATATCTGCCGGTGCACGGTATGGTTCCGTCACGACTGCAGAGGGTCAGGGGGTCGGCGTAGCTTCACCGACGCGTGGGGAAAGGGCAAGTCCCTATTCGGGCGCCATTATGTGGTAAATAAATAAATAATACCCTATTTTTGACTAGGCATATAGCATAACAGATAGCTCAATAAATAAGAGTCAAGATTCGAGGTAGTAGGAGTTTCTGCAGGTTTATTACAGCATAAGGACAGGATCAGGACAACCTGCATAGGAATAGGACAATAAGGCCCGGCAGCTGCCGGGGCTGGGTCTGGGATGAGCGCGCTAACATTCAATAACAAAACACAGGCATATATACATAGCGCGAACACATAGCATTACATTGCAGTAGGCGTAGCAGTGGGTGGAGCAGAAGGCGTGACGCGTAGCAGTCGCGGAAGATAGCAGTAAAGTAGGTGTAACTGGGCGTATACATAGACATGTGGTGCAGACGTAACAGAATATGTCATGAATGGGGCGGAAACATAGGAGGGGGCTACCTAAGAAGCCGGGACCTCTAACCTGGTGGTGCGCGTAAACTGGCAATGACGTATCACTAGGAGAAACTGGGGGCTATGAACTCTGTGCTAGGAGCAGAGACTAAAGTCTGGAGGGTCGGAGCGACATGTACCTAAACCCTATCTAGTATCTGATGTTTAGGGAACATGTTGATATAAACTAGAAGTCATGAGGGGAAAAGCTAACTGACTCTAAGACTGGACCATGCATTATTCTACATGTAGTGCGTGATGAAGAATACTAAATGACCATTTAAATACAGTATTTCTCTAACGTGGAGCCGTATAGGCTAGACAATGACGGAAACTATTGATGCAGTTCAGTAGCTTAGGAATGCAGAGAAGGAGGACTGAACTGATAGCTGGAACTATAACATACTTTTGGCAGACTCAGAGGCAGAGCCAAGCTGCACCGGGCACTGCGAGGCAGGAAGTAAGTGAAGGGTCGAGGATACAGGTGGGGGCTGTATCGCTCCTCAGCGAGGCTTTTAGGAGACAGGAGCTGAATCTAGTGTCCGGGCCCTGTTGAGGCCTGGAAACGGGGACTTTATAATGGAATAACGTGCACACTGGGAAACGTGGCAACGTAGATTTACATAGGCCTAATATTCGTAGTATTCACGAGGACTGGAAACTGGCATACTAGAGGTGGACACAACTGTAATTGCGTCATTAATCGGACATGGGGAATAACAGATGCATATTGTTCATGCACACATAACATATGATGGATGAGGCGTAGGGACACAGAACATGGCAAAATTTACTTTTCCACACTAGGAAGAAGCGTGAGTAAAGACCCTTTCCCCTTTGAGACAGAGGGACGTCGTCTATGGCCCTTTTTCTTAACAGGGTATGGGCCTCCGCCTGGAGCTCGCGCAATTGTAACTGCGAGCCAACCGGTGGAATCACTGGAGGCGGGCTGGTGAAACAAAGACTGTACCATTGCAAACAATATTTAGCACCCACGTGTACTGAGTAATGTTTCTCCACTCTGCCAGATAATGTTGAATGCTTCCCCCCACCGGAGCGGGTAACGGATGAAGGGGAAGTAGCACCTCAGGGCCTAGACCCAGCCCAGCCTTTGGTTGCAGAGGAAGACTGCTGACCACCTCGACCCCTTTGGCGATTTTGGAACGGTCTCCGCTGGAACTGCTGCTGTTGTTGTTGTCCAGCCTGTCGACCTTGCCCTCTGCCTTACGCCCCGTACCGGCTCTGGAACGGGCGGAAGGTCTTTTTCTATTCCTTAGGCTTTTCCAACCGACATCCATCAGGGTTTCCGCCTTCATGCGGGCCATCTCGTCGTCCGCATGTTTCCCGAAGAGGGTCTCGCCCGAAAAGGGTAGGTTGGCAACGCTGTGCTGCGCCTCGGGCTTCAAGGATGTAAGACGTAACCAGGCGTGGTGCCTCAGGTTAACCCCATTTTACATAGGAAACAGTGGTTCCAGTGGAGCAATGTAATTACTTGGTATAGTAAAAATAAAGCATAATAGCCAATATACTGTAAGGGTTACGTTTTAGCAAGAAAAGGCAGCTGACACCGAAGAATTTAGATCAAGCAAATGTATTTATAAAGAAACTTCAAGTTATATACATTTGTCACAAAATTGTTTACTCGGGCAGAGGAAGAGGTCCCGTCCTGCCCAGACCCACCTGGACCCTGCAGCTTTCTTTGCTCCATTCCTTGGAGCCTGATCTTCTGTCTGTCTTTCAGTGTCCTGCTGGAGAACTGCTGGCAGATCTCACAAGTCCCAGGGACATGAGAAGAAGGGAGACACAGGATACACACCCTGTGTGGATCTGATTTTGCCTTCTACCTGGCACCATCTGGGCATTTACCAAATAAGGCAGGCATATTTAACAAAAAAGGGCCAAAAGCACCAGAAAACTCCAGCAAAGTGGAGAAGAAGCAGAAATTACACAAAACACCCAAAAAGGGAGAGCTCAATGCTCCAGGGTCCTGCTAGCAGGAGCCGGAAAAAAGACCTGAAAGTAAAAGGAGTGGACTGTGCATGCTGGGATACAGAGGGTCTCTAGAAAGTTCCTTAAAGGCACGGTATCCCTTTTTCAGACACATAATGGCAGCCTATGGAGGCTTGTCTGTCCATCCCTTCCTCTCTATCATTCCAAGGACTTGACGAGGGGAGGAAAGTTTCTCTAAGGGGGGAAACTTGACAGATTGTGTTAAATGTGTTAGTAATATCCTTGGCATATCTAGTTGAAGTACTGGACAGTGTAGCCTTGTAGGTACAGGCTGCATTATTGTCTTTAATTTTCTCTTAAGTGTCTGTGCAGGACTGCAACGAAGACAGCTTAAGAGATTTTTTTTTATTTTTTATTTTTTATATATTTTGTATTTACAGGATACACAATACAGCTACTGACAGACATATAATTGCACATTCTTGGTTAAATTCTCGTTGTTGGCTTAAAAACACGAAACAAACATATAACATATAACATAGAACAGAAAGTGTCTGGTGGTAGCGGTTGGTTTGGACAGAAACAACAGGTCTATTGGGCGGATGAGTAGAGCTTTGGCCCTGGTTATTATACAGCGACTGTGTCTTGGTTAGGTATGGAGCCCTCCTGATATGTTATTCTCTTTTTCCATGATGGATGTGGAGACGCGCTTTGCCTATGGTGGTTTGAAGGTGTCCATGTGGTTGTCCAGTTTGGACCACATCGCTCTGCAGTGGCGTCTACCTGGCGTGTTTCTGAGGGTGGTAGTGTCTGCCCCTCTTAGAAGATCACCCAGTTGAGCCAGCTTTTGAAGGAGGCCTTGGAGGTGTCCTTCCAGTTTGTCAAAATTGTTTTTGTTGCCGACGTGATGAAAAAGTCAAGGAGGTCCTTATCTTCTGGGCTCGTAATTTCCTGTGAAATATGTGCTGTCACTATGGTTGCGAATGAATCTTTAAGGGTGCAGCCTAGCGTTTTGTTAGTGAAATCTAGCACCTGTTTCCTAAATTTTTTGACTTTGGATCAGCTGAAGATGAGGTGTTCTAGGTCTCCTTTCCCTGATACGCAGTTCCAGCAAGTGTCATTGTCTTTTAAACCTACAGATGCCAGGCGTGCTGGCGTCCAGTAGGCTTGGTGTAGTATCCAGAATTTGGTTTGTGCGAGTACTGGAGATATCATGTTCTTGGATGGGGAAGCCCAAAGAGTTTGTATTTCCTGTTCGGATAGTTTCGTCTCAGTTTGGCTTTCCCAGTAGGCCACTTTCTTATCGTTGAGCTTAGACATGGCTGGTCAGAGTAGTTTGTACAGCAGTGAGACTTGGTGGCTCATCTTGTTTATGTTCTCCATGAGCTGGAAGATCGAGGGGGTTTGTCTGTGTAGCTTTGATGTCGTTAGGGCTGTTTTTATGGCTAGGAAGTTGTAGAGTTCCATGTCTGGTAGGTTGTGTTCTCTTTGCAGGTTGTTGAAGGTGTGTGGTGTTCCTTCTTGTTCTAGTTGTGTTGAGAAATGAATCCCTCTCGTTTTCCATGTGCACATGTCTACGGTTTTACCTCTGTACTTGATTTTGTTGTTCTCCCATAGTGTCTCCCACTGTGAGCTTTTGCTGCTGACCTCTAGGTTGCGGTCTAACTTCAGTAGTGCTTGTTTCGTGAACTTTAGGATCCGGTTGTTGTTGAGTGATTTTTTGTTTGCTGTGAGTAGTGTTAGTGGGGTGGTGTTGTTTAGCATGGCTTTCTCTATGGCTAATCACGTTGGCGTGTACTTTTGTCCTGGTATTAACCAATTTATTCCTTGTCTGGCTATGAATGCTAGTTGGAAAAAATTTTGGTTCGCTAGGTTGAGTACGCCTAGTTTTTTCCCCCAGTCTCAGCTTGCGGAGGCCTATCTTCGCTTTTTTACCCTGCCATATGAATTTGTTGATCATTAGGTCTAGTCTTTTGTGGAAGTCTTCTGTCATGGGCAGGGGGAGCATGTCCGCTAGGTAATTGACTATGGGTGTTATCATCATTTTGATGGTGTCTATGCGGCCCCACCATGTGATGTACTTGGGTGACCATGAGTCTAGTAGGTCTTTTGCCTTTTTCAGCGTGAGTGACTCGTTCAGTTCCAGAGTGCCCCTTAGGCTTCTTTTGAATTGGATGCCCAGGTATTTGATGGCCTTTGGCTGCCAAGCTAGTCTAATCTTCCCTATTGCCTCTCTGGTTGTGTGCACATTGAGTGGCATGCAGTCCGATTTGTCCTTGTTGAGTTTATAGCCTGTGTGATTGGCGTATGTTTCTATTGTGTTCATGAGTGCTGGTAAGGATTCGGATGGGTCGTTGGTCAGAATTAGAAGGTCGTCTGCATAGGCTGAAATCTTGGCTGTTGTGTTCTTTATTGTTATTCCTGTGCTGTTTCCGTTTGCCAGGGTGACCGTGATCAGAGGTTCTAGGGCTAGTAAGAAGAGTAGCGGGGATAGTGGGCACCCCTGTCTCGTGCCTCTCTTGAGTTCGAACGGGGCGGATGAACCCCCGTTAATGGCAATTTTTGCGGTTGGTTTTTTATATAGCGCCATCACTTTCTTCTTATACTCGCTCCCTACGTTGTACTCTTGCATGCACTTTTCGAGGAAGTGCCAGCAGACCCTGTCAAACGCTTTTTCGACGTCTAGCATGATGGCAACGGTTGCCTGATCTAGAGCACTGTTCAATCACCTGACATAGGAGTCTGGTGTTGTCATGCGGGTTTTCATGTACCCCACTCGTGAGTTTCTGATTAGCTGGGGTAGTATTTTGTTAAGTCTGGTGGCTAGTACTCTTGCATATAGTTTGCAATCGAGGTTGATTAGCGATATTGGGCGGTAGTTTTTGGGCCATTGTGGATCCCTGCCTTCTTTCGGGATGACTATAATATCGGCTTATGACATTGTTTCTGTGCCTTCTTCTGCACAGTGATTGAATGCTTTAGTCAGGACTGGGCCTAGAAGTTCTTTGAACTTTCTGTAGAAGGGTGCTCTATAGCCATCTGGTCCCGGTGCTTTGTTGTCTTTTAATGCGGTGATGGCATTTGCTATTTCGGATTCCTTGAAGTCTTGGCCTAGTTTTCTCGCTTCTTCATCAGGTAGCTTGGGTAGGTGGAGTCTTTTTAGGTAGTCTGTAGTGCCAGTTTCATCTATGTTGTTGTCCTTTGTGTAGAGTTCCTCGTAGAACTCTCTGAAGGTTTGTAGTATTTCTGAGTGGCTTGTGTGTGTTTTGTTCTGCTTGTCTGTGATACTTGCTATGGAGTGCTGTTTTTGCTTGCGTTTGAGGTATGCCGCCAGTATTTTCCCTGTCTTGTTGGCCTCGCACAGGTTGATTTGTTTGTACTTCTTGATCCACATACCTGCTCTTTCGCTGAGGATTCTATTGTACTCATATTTCTTGCTTGTGAGCGTTAGGTGGAGGTCTGAGTTTGTGGTGTCTATGTGTTTTGCTTCTAGTACTTTGTTGTCTCTTTCTAATTTGTTCAGCTGTGACATTGCTTCTTTGTCTCTTCTGGCCTTAATTTCGATCAGGTTCTCTCTTATGGTTGCTTTCAGTGCCTCCCACAGGCATTTCGGATTCGTGTCTGCTGTGTCGTTTTCCGTTATGTAGTTTTTGGTTGCGCCCTCAATTGTATCTTTGTCCTCTTTCTTTGCTAGCGTTATGTTTTTGAACCGCCATTTGCGGGTAGTCTGGTCATTATGTCTCCCTGACAGATGACGGCTAATGCAGGAGTGGTCTGAGACCGTTCTAGTTGCTATGTCTGTGTGTTCCGTCAGGTGTGTGTGTGATTTAGAGTTGAGGATGTAGTCAATTCTACTGTAGGTGTTGTGCGGGGTGGAGTAAAAGGTATAGTCTCTGGTGTCTGGGTGCTGTAGTCTCCATGGGTCTTGTAACTGAAATCTATTGCAGATGTTTTTCAGGGTGTTGTGGGTGGTCGCTGGTCTAGTCTTGGAGTGTGACTGTCTATCTAGTGTGTGGTCTAGGACTATGAAGTCGCCTGCGACGATGTTTAGGCTGTTTGTGTGGTGCTTTTCTAGCTTCCTGGTTACCCCCTCCCAGAATACTGTGTCATCTGTGTTTGGTGCATAAATATTGGTTACCGATATTGTATCTTCTCCTCTTTTCAGTCTTGCGTGCAGTAGTCTACTTTCGTCGTTGTGTTCTACTCTTTCGATTGTTATCTTGGATTTGGAGCTCACTCGGGTGATTACTCCCCTCTTTTTCCCTACTGCTGGTGAGCAGGCTGTGTGGCTTATCCAGCGCGCTTTGATTTTGTCCGCATCTTCTGCTGATAGTTTGGTTTCTTGTAGGAGGATGATGTCTCCTTTTGTCTTTGCTAAGTAGTCCAAGATCTTCTTTCTTTTGACAGGATGATTCAGCCCTTTTACGTTCAGTGATATGACCTTGAGGTCGGACTGTAGTGTCGTGTTACTATTCATTCCGATGTTGTGTTGGTCTCTGTATCTTCAATTTCTGAGTCCGTGGAAAGTATGCGCTGTGCTTGCTCTTGTTGGGTGGCCAGTGGACATTGTCTGCTTTACTTGGTCCTGATTTCTGTCTGAGTTTGCACTTAGGGTGTGGGTGTGACTTACATGACGGACGGGACATTTCGAATTGACGATACAAACGAATAAACAAAACATAACAAACCCTCTCCTCCCTTCCCTTGTCCTTTCCTCCCTCCCCTCCCCCTTCCTACTTCTTTGTCGTGCTGGAAGCATGCAACAGCAATGTCCTCTGCCCCCGCCTCCCTGGGACTTTGTTTAGTTTGGTTATAGATCTTGTGGAAAAAAGTCTCTCGCGCCCCCCCTCCCTCCAGTCTTTTTAGTTAATGAATGGCATTACAGGCATTCCCCTTCCCATTGATCTTATCGCTTAGATTGTCTTAAAGGATATGTTTGTCTTTGTTTCCGCTTATTTTCGCTTTGGGTACTGTTCAGGAGCCTGTTCTACAATCGCATGTTGTTCGGTGTAGCGGTTGTTACTGTTGGAGGGACGCACGTTGGTTGTGGATGAGGTAGATAAGTTTGTTGGTGTTCTCAGTGCTCAGTCTCATAGTTCCGTTTCTTTGAGTGAGGTAGATATGTTTGTTAGTTTGTGTTTGTTACACCTTCAACGTCCTTAAGTGCGGTAGTTAGGTCGATTGGTGTGCAGGGTGTTCATTTTGTAATTCTCTTCTTTGTTGAGAGCTTTGTATGAGCCTTGTATGAGGTAGGTATGTTTACTAGTGAGTTCGATGTTGGGTGTCCTTTCTATTCTGTTTCATTGTCCTGCGATGCTCTTCTTTTCGATGATGTAGTCGCTAGTTCCATTTCTTGCAATTCGGCTCCCGTCAGGTATCGTGCCAGTTCTGTTGGGTCATTGAAGATTAGTGTTGAGCCATTGTTTGTTATTCTGAATCTTGCTGGTCCGACGAAGGAATAGGTGAAGCTTTTTTTCCTTAGATTTTCTCTTTGCGCCAGGGAGCCTTTTCTGGTGTCTACTGTTGTTTTTGAGTAGTCGTGCGTTAGTATGATCTTATTACCTCGCCATATCAGGTTTGTGTTTTTCCTCGCTACACCGAAAATGGCTTCTATATGGTGTGATCGCAGGGGCTTGCATATTATTGGCCTTGGTGACTGTCTGTTGCCTTGTTTGTGCGCGGGAATTCTATACGCCTTGTCTAGCTTGAAGGGGTTTTCAAACTTTAGGTTGGTTAGTTTCGGGATGAGGTCCTGGAGCATTGCCACACAGGATCCCGCTTGTCTTATTCCCCTTCTGGTATACCAAGGATCCTTATGTTTCCCTTCCTTTGTCGGTCCTCGAAGTCAGCTGCTTTTTTTGTAGGTCTGTCATTGCTTTGGCAATGTGTCCCATTGTCTTGCTTGCTAGTTGTGACTTGTCCTCAATGACGCTCACTCTTTGTTCGACAGAGATGCCCTACTACAGAACAACATTACTGCTTTGTCTTCATGGGTTGCATTTAATAAATTCTGTCGCTGGCAAAGAGAGATGTCCCGGAGAAGGGAGGATCAATTGATTTGTTGGGCGTCTGGTTTAAGCCACAAGGCAGAGCTAGACCACAGTTCTAACTATGGGTTGCAAGGTCAGAAGAATCTGCCACTGCAATAACTTGTTTTGACACCAGAAAGCCTCCTATCAGGACCTCTTTCAAAATCATGCAGTTAGTCCTTGGAAGGTTATCCATAAATCTGCATGGGCTCCCATAACAGCCTATGATATTATCAGTGTAGTGGTGATGTAATCAGTGAGACAATAGAAGCCATTATAAAGTCTGAAAAAGTCACCCATTGTTTTCCAATCTGGAGCCTTGCAAGCATTTATCTACAGCACCCTTCAAACAAACCTTTGAAGAGGAGGCTTAGGAAAGGTGGTGAGTTGCAATCTAAATCCTGCACATTTGATTATTGCTCGATTCGCCAAGAATTGTTGATACTAGTGCACGCTCAGAATTCGATAATTTAGGGCAAGATGTATTAAGATAGTATTTTTCGATTGCCTAATTGCAAATGTATGTACACCTTTTGCGATTCCTATGGGGTCGCAAATTACCTACTTCATGAATATTAATGATGTAGGTCGCAATTTGCAACGCCCTAGGAATTGCAAAAATTACAGGGAAGGTGGTATGCAGAGATCAGCAGACCACAATGTCCGTGATTGATTTAAATAAACCTTTTTTTTTGTTGTAAAGCAGCCTGTTCTCCTTAGTGCTCCGTGAGACCACTGCCTGCTCTTAAAAATGGTTTTACAAACATTCACAAAGAGGAAGGGGTGCCTTGGGGACCCCTTCCCATTTACGAATGGGTTACCACCTACTTGACGTAGGTGGTAAAATGTGAATGTTTTGCGACCGCAATTGGGGTCACAAAACATTCCTACCGATGTGATTCAGTATTAGTAAGGGACGCCCTAAACACGCCCATTCCTAATACCGAATCGCAAACCCATTTTGCAATTCGTTAAAAGGTTATCGAATCGCAAAATTGGGAGTGCTGCATCTGAAAAGCAATTTGTGCAGTCGCAAACGCAAAAAGGCTTCATACATCTGGCCCTTAAAGTTTAATGTCAATATACCTGCGTTCACGTTTAGTCTGTATTTTAAACAAACGTTTTTTACTGAAGGCAAATTTAACACATTTTCTTTTTAACCATATTAAAGACTACATCACTCATTCATTTCATTTCCTGTTCCTCCTTCATATTGGAAGTCCATGTTTTAGCTACAGTCACATTTAAAAGTACGCTAAAGGGGAGGAGCTTGGCGGGCATCCGTGATGGCCGCGTGAGCACAGCGCTCTCCGGACCCCCGCCACTCCCGGCATGATATCCTGAACATATCCTGATTCCTTGCAAGGGTGAATGAAGAGGAACCTGGGCTGATCCTAATAGAGTTTTTGGATTTCGAATTGGACCAGGGGCACCGAAGCTACGTCGACTCACACTTTCGGGGCCCATCTTGGTGGCGCGCCCGGGTCTTGGTGAGGCTCTGTTGCCGTGTCTGAGGTGAACAACAGCGGGCAGGGGGACTCGACCCATGGGTCCCCCTCTTAACTTTCGGTTTCGATTCTGACTCAGACTACGTCTTCCAGCGGAGGTGTCTGGCCGGTGCTGAGTACAGCGGCGTGCGGCTCCAGTGGCACCTGTTGCCTGCTTCGTATCCTTCTGGGACGGTTCACACCTCGACTTGCCCTCGCTGCTGACTTTTTTGGCTCCGGCGCCCTGTCTCCCTGCGGCCATTTTCACCAGGTCGTGTGGGTCCCTTGGGGACGCGGTCTCCGCTATGACTGGCAGAGGGGACCAGGAGAGGCGAAAGACCAAGACGCCCCTTCGCGGAGGCCCGGTCCAGTCTAACAGCATGGACCGGTATACGCAATCGAAGGTGTCCCCCAGTGCCTCCTTTCCTGGCCCGAGTGCAGTGGGGCCCCCTTTGGAGGCTTCGGCGGAGCCGTCCCTGCAAGACATCATGGGCGCCATCTCTGGCATGAGAGAAACCATTGGCCAACAGTATGAAGCTCTGGCCCGCAAAATCGATACTGTGGCTATCGATGTGAACCTTATTCGGGCAGACTTATCTAAAACCAATGAGAAGGTGAAGTCATTGGACCTCAAGTCATCTAGCCTCACGGCCGACGTCTCGGAGATGCAGACGGAGATCGGCAACCTCAGAAAGGTAAACGATTTCATGACTCAGCGCCTGGAGGATTTTGAAAACAGGGCACGGCGTTGTAACGTGCGTGTGATCGGTGTTCCGGAAAATCCTGATCCGCATTCTGTTGATCTCCTGGTTGAGGACTTGATACAAAACTACCTTTCTCCATCCGGATTGAGCAAATTCTTTGCGGTGGAACGTGCCCATCGTGTTCCGGGTGGCCAGGGTAAGCCGGGCGCCCCGCCGAGGCCCATTGTCGCTAAACTTTTTCATTATAGGGACCGAGACGCTATCCTGCAGGCCTCGAGAGTTAAGGGCCCGGTGGCCTTTGAAAGTGCCACGGTGAACTTTTACCCGGACTTCTCACAGCTTGTGCAGAGACAGCGAATGGGTTTCCGTGGAGTTAAGAAGCGTCTTCGGGACCTGGGTCTGAGATACGCCGTGCTTTTTCCTACCAGGCTACGAGTGGAGTACAATGAACGGACCCTTTTCTTTGACCGACCTGATTCGGTAAATGACTGGCTGGACTCTCTGCAGGACCGGCCTACTTTGACTGATCCCACCGAGCACCCGGGTGGTGCTGAGGGTGGCGTGGAGAGCTGAACTTGCTTTCTGGGCCCCTGGTTCCGTATCATGTTATCTCTTCCTGGGTTCTGTACTTGAGCGCATCTTTTTCTATGTGTTCTCCTCTCCCCTTCTTCTGTCGGGGTGGCGGGTGGGACAGAGCCTTTTCCTCCTCCGGGGTCTTTTTGTAGAACGGGGTTTTTTGGGCAACAGGCACACTGCATGTTGGGGTGGCTTCTTTGTCTACTGCAGGGGTGCAGGGTGGGGGGGTGTTTCCTTGGGTGTTGGGGGGTGGGTTGTGTGGGGGTTTGTAGTTTGTGTTTTGTTTTTTCAAGGCGATTCTATTTTGATGATTGTATTTTCAGTGTCATGCTCATTGGGGGGGGGGTTCCTGCATTACTTCGTGGGATGGGGGGTAGCGGGTTGAGGTTTATTTCATGGAATGTCAATGGTCTAGGGGATCGTATAAAGCGGGGGGTGGTGTTGCGATGCCTGCGACGTTTGTCTCCCGATATTGTCTTCCTGCAGGAGACGCACCTGGTGGGCAATACTTGTCGCGCAATGAATAGGTGGGGCTATCGTCTTGTTGCGCACTCAGGGTTTACAACGGGTTCCAGGGGGGTGGGCATCCTAGTCCGGGCTTCCCTTCCCCTTGCGATAGATGATGTCATCCTCGATGATCGGGGGCGCTATGCCGTCCTCGTGGGTCGATATGAGGGCAAACCCCTTTCCCTGTTTACCGTCTATGTGCCCCCCGGCTTGCAGACCTCTACCTTCTTTGATTTGGGCCGAGTTCTGTTGGGCCTCCCTGATGGTGCTCTCTTCATGGCTGGTGACTTTAACTCTGTTCTCTCTGGTCTCAGTGATCGTTACCCTCCTAGGGATACTCCTTGGACCCAATTATGGCTGGGTGGCTTTTTGGATACTTTTGGTTTGGTTGACTGCTGGAGACTTATGCACCCCACTCAACTTCAATATACTTTCCACTCCGGGGCCCATGGGAGCTTGTCTAGACTAGATTACTTCCTCATGCCAGCTGAACAGTCATCGGCTGTCCGCGAGATTAGGCACCTCCCCCGGGGCATCTCAGACCATTCTCCGCTCTGGCTCTGGTTTGATGTGGGGGTGGAGGCGGCGGGCCGGGTGGCTCCTATCAACCCTTGGTACCTGACCTCCCCTGAGACCCGTGGTCCATTGCTTGCGTCCTTGGACAACTACTTTCTGGAGAACGAGGGGTCTGTCTCTTCTGCGGTGTCCCTATGGGAGGCTTTTAAGACTGTGATTCGTGGGCAGGCCCTGTCTCTCATTGCTGAAACCAAAAAGGCAAGGAATCGGGAGGTGGTGGAGCTTGAGAGGGAAATACTTGAGATGGAGGCTGACCTGGAATTGAGTGTTACTCGTGACAAACTCCATGCCCTGGGTCTGAAGCAATTGGCCTATAAGTCTCTGGTCACGGATGCGGCCAAAATGATGTTTAGAGAACAACAGGGTCGTCTGTATGATGTTGGAGACAAAGCGGGGAAATTGCTTGCCTGGTTGGACAAGAAGGAGAGGGCGAATCGAGTGGTGCCTGTGATTCAGACTTTGAATGGTGTGAGAGTGACGGACCCAGTTGAAATTGTGGAATGTTTTGCGGACTATTTCCGTGCGGTTTACTCCCCAGTGTCGGAAAGGGATGAAGATGACTCTCGCCTCTTGCTGCGCGACATTGCTTTGCCCTGCCTCTCCGATTTGGAGCGGTCCTTTATGGAGGCCCCGTTCTCTACGGACGAAATAGCTACTGCAATTCGCTCTCTCCGTTCGGGCAAGGCTTTGGGCCCGAACGGTTTGCCAATCGAGTTATACAAACTGCGTCCTGATAAGATAGCGCCCTATCTTCGGACAATGTTTTCGGAGTCCCGGGAGCGGGGTGTTCTCCCTTATGACCAGCGCCTGCTACGATAGTGGTAATTCCTAAAGAGGGTAAGCCCCGGGATCTTTGTTCGTCTTATAGACCCATCTCCCTGTTAAATGTCGAGCCTAAGGTTCTTGCCAAACTTCTGGCTACTCGCCTCCTCACGGTTGTTAGTGACCTGATTCATCCGGACCAATCCGGATTTATCCCGCACCGTAACACAGCCCTTAATCTACGTCGCCTTCATGGAGCCATCGCGAGGGCGGGGCTTCTGACGGAGCCGGCCATTTTGGCCTCGTTGGACGCCTCGATGGCCTTCGACACGATAGAGTGGCCCTACCTTTGGGCGGCTCTTGAGAAGTTTGGTTTTGGCCCGGGGTTCATCGGATGGGTGAAGCTACTGTATACCGACCCCCTTGCACAGATCGTGGTTAATGGTCGGGTGTCGGCTCCCTTTCCCCTTGGTAGGGGGACCAGACAGGGATGCCCCTTGTCTCCACTACTTTTTGCTCTCGCATTGGAGCCGCTAGCTGCGTGGATTCGCTGGGAGCCTTCCCTCAAGGGTATACGTTGGTCCCCAGATTTTGAGGACCGTGTTTCGCTTTACGCGGACGACATTCTTCTTTATCTTACTTCCCCGTGTAAATCTTTGAATGTCTTATTTGACGTTCTCGCCTCGTTTGGTAAGAATTCTGGTTTGACTATAAACTGGGCTAAATCCTGTGTCTATGTTATTTCGGGTGACCTGCCCCCATTGCCGAATAGATTTCCCATCCAGGTTGTTCAGTCCGGTTTCAAATATTTGTTTTTTTTTATTACATTGGATTCGTCGCTCCGGTTTGAACGTAATCTCCTTCCCCCGCTTCATAGATTGCGGCTGGACGTGGCTCGCTGGCGTAAATTACCCTTGTCGCCGCTGGGCAGGGCTGCCCTTTTCAAGATGATGTCCTTACCGCGATTCCTTTACGCACTCCAGAATTCCTATGATGATATCCCCGCTACTTACTTCCGAGAGGTCGAGAGTCTACAAAGGCAATTGATTTGGGACGGGCGCCCTCGTATCGCACTTGCGAAGCTCACCATCCCTTGGTATGACGGGGGCATAGCACTTCCTGACATCAGGAGATATTATTGGGCTACGCAGCTGTCTGCCATTAACCACTCGATGTACTCCCCGGGTCCGGTTCCGGCCTTTGCAATGGACAGACTCCAACTGCCAGGTGGTAACTTTAATAGAGCGCTTTACTCTAGGTCGGCTGGGCTCCGCCTTACGGGACCAACTAGGATTGCTGTTAGTGTGTGGCGCGCTGCGAATGTGAGCTTGGGGTGGGATGACCGAGTGACGCTAGCTACTCCGCTTTTTGCATCTGAACGTCTGGGATGTCTTTGGACTACGAAAGGGTTTGACCGTTGGGACATGATTGGAATCTGTAGAGTGGGTGACGTGTGTGCGAATGGGGCGGTGAAGTCCTTCGAGGCCCTTCGAAATGATTATGATCTGAGTGATAGGGAATTTTTTAGATATTTACAGGTCCGTCATGCCCTCACTTCGGTTCTGGCCTCCGGTGTTGCCGTCCCTGGGTCCTCCCCCCTCGAGGATCGTATCCTGGATGGCTATCTCCCTGATAGCACCATCTCCTTGATTTATAAGAAGCTGATTCACAATCGCGCTGACCTGCTCGTTAGACTTAGAGAAGCGTGGGTTGGCGACGGGCTGGAATTAGATGATGAGGATTGGCAATCCGCGTTATCTTCTCCGAAAGAGGTTGCCATTCCTGGCCGTCTCCGTCTGGTTCAGCTCAAGATCCTCCACCGGGTGTATGTTACTGGTCCTCGTTTGGTTGCGATGGGTTTTTCCCCGGATGGCCTATGCAAGCGTGGGTGTGGGATGAGTGCTACATTCCTTCACATTATTTGGGAGTGTCCGAGGGTGGCTGCCTATTGGACTGAGGTGCTTGCGGTGATGGCTGACGTGACTGGGATTGCACTGGAGCCTGAGGCCCGGAGATGCTTGTTGAATGTGTGGGAACCTACCGACTGTTCGGTGGCCCAAACCAGATGGGCGACCCTGGGGTATATGGTTGCGAAGCGAGACATAGCGCAACTTTGGGGCTCCCACAGGCCCCCCACTGTCTCTGTGTGGGAAGAAAACATGGATTGGTCTATGTTCCGCGAAAAAACCGTCTACACAGCTAGGGGCAGACCTAGGGCATGGACGAAGATCTGGTGTCAGTGGAACGCCTATCGCGGAGACATTTGTGCTCCTCCCCTGGTGGAGGCCCCTGAGGTTCTCTTATCACCCTAGGTTGATATTCCTGAAATTTCACGTACTGTCCTTTGGCTTGATTGACCTCCCCGCTGTCCCCCCCGCCTTAACTTGTCCCGCTGATTGTGCCTTCATGTTCTTGATTAGTGGGTTTCCCGCCCCTCCAGGGCTGACTCTCTGTGTATTACTCCTCCGCCTTGGTGTTTATGTTTGTCGTTTTGGTGTGTTTTAAAATAAGAAAATTGTGTTATCCTGTTCCATACTGTGGGCGACATTTTGTGTTCAGTTTGTGCCTGACCGCCGGAGTGGCGAATACTGTTTTATTTCATGTTATGCTCCGATCCTAGCGGCCGGCCCGTGCGGTTGTGGGCCCATCTCTGTACACATGTTTTTGTTGCTCAATAAAAGTTTTTAACAAAAAAAAAAAAAAAAGTACGCTAAAGATAAGTGGAAGTTATATCACATGGTAAGTAAACATCAACACAACTGATATTACCATTGATACGGTCATAAAAAATGAAAATAAAATTTAAAAAAATATTTTTTTTATTTATGCATACACAAACCTTTAGAAAAAATCCACCCATGCTATTAAAGAAATACACAACTTAAAAAAATGCTTACATTTCTTACAAGCTCTGAAATCAACTGAGAAATACGGAAAACAGTGAGCTGTTGTCTGCATATACTTACGAAGGTACATATCTGGCTATTATTTGAAGAGCTCTGTGGCACGCACTGAAATTTGCAGGCAGACCTATAAATGATAAAAATAACCTTCAAATGAAATAAAAGTTTATTTCGATATGTTTATATTGAGTAGAATATTTGACTGAACTAAAACTAAATACATACTTGTAGTTTTCACAGAATACTGCTTTATGCAGTAAATCAATAAAACAAACATCTTGAACTATGTCCCAGGTTGTCACAGAGTACATAAGAGCTCTAGATATTACATTGAGTTGCACAGGAATTGTACATTTTAAAATCTTTTACTTTCTGGGTGGTAGCCAAATAAGTGGTGTATCAACAACTAGTCTTGCAAGTAGATATATTGCCAGTTATAGAGTAGACATGAAAAAAGGCTTTTCCTATGATCTCATGCCCAAGATTTACAAGGTATCTAGCAATGACTGCGGGCCAACACCTAAAGGTGGTCTAGGGCCTGCTCGTGCAGCCCTCGTGTACCCCCTCCCACCGGTCAAATCCTTTTAAGGCAGGAGGGTGCCTATCGATTTTATTTCCAGGCTTGGCAGGCCTCAGCCTCACAGGACACTTCCACGAGTGCCACTTCATTACCTGCAGTTATCAATGCGAATTAACCCTTACCAGTAAACTAAATCAAAAGAGGACTCTATGCCAGTAATTGAGGAACCCTCCCTTCAAAAAGCAGAAGGCCTTTTAGGGTTCTTCTATTATGATCTCCCAAGGAAAGGAAAACCCGTAGGAAGCTGGCTTTTTACGTTTGAGCCAAAATAAGGTACAAAATGTAGAAATTTCAGACCACCCTTATTGACATATAGGGTTTAAATGAATAATCTCAAATGCTCTCTTTTGTGGTAGATTGGGCGAGTAGTTTAAGCTTATCAAAGGGTACTGTTAAGCATTTGTTGTGCACACCAAATCAATAAATGAGGTGCACACAAGAAGAAATTAGATCGGTTTCAAAAAATATAACGTGTATTTATTGTACAATTTTTAACACCAAGAACTTGGCATTTGGGTAAGTACTGGGTCATTCTTACTGCTGGCCTCTGCTGTGCCGACGTCCCTCATCGGTTGGTTGGTTTGGGCATTGTCGTAGTACGGATTGGAATACAAACACGCCTTCATTGCTGCAAGGGGTCCGGTACCCGAGGTATTGGTGCAGGGCAGCTCCTTGGGGTCCTGGCATCTCCAAATTTGGCGAGGAGATTGATCTAACCTTCTGGAGCACAGTGACCTCCTCATGGGTGGCTGCTCTGTCAGTGGACCCGGTGGTCAGCAGAACAGTGAACCGGACATTGTGTGGGTGGCTTGGGGAAGTGACTACTCCACTTCAAGGGAGATGTTGGCTGGTTGGCAAAGTGCTGGTAGTCCTCCAAGGCTTTTAGAGGATGCACAGCAACAGGACGAGTCAGGTTGTCGCAACTGTCAGGACAGGACCAGGAAGGCAGAGGTAGGCACCATAAATCCACAGCTGGTACACAGTTTGCTTCTTCAGCTTTTTTTGGTCCTTTTTAAGTTCGGCGAATCGGAGTTTTGGTGTCAGGGGACCCTCTAAATACTCAATTTAGGGGTGTTAACACAAGTGAAGGTAAAACAACTGTGGGGGCAACTGCAACACAAATTCCAGTTTCCTACAACATCTTAGTAATATTTTAGGACAAAACATTCCCTAGAGTCTCAAATGTTACAGTGAAAGTATTCTTTTCTTGCTGAAGGATTATTTACCAAGTTGTTTACCATCTGTATACAGGGCGGCTTATGCCACATTATTTAATATAATTTGTAGAGTGTTGAATCTCATAGAAATTCATATGTTGTCACCGGATGAAGATGGAGTCACACAGGACGAGTCTGAGGCATCTCTTTGGGTCTTGGAGACTCCATGTTTACTGGCCATTTTCCTGTTTGGATGCTGCTTATGTATGGTGTAACACAGTCAAATTACAAATGCACTCCTGTAGATTAACATTCTTTTAGGTACATAAATCAGGGCAGCCATGAACAGTCCAAGATTAATCGAGGGTGTGATGCAAGTTAGACATTTAATGACTCAATACAAGGACTTTAAGAGGTAAAAGAGAAAAGTTGAAATTAAGATGAACAAAAACAGAAGATTGAAGAGCATTCTAGGACAGAAATATAACCCAAACTGTGTTCTACATTCTTCCCATCCAGCACTAACTTTCTGGTAACACTGGCCAAGCGGCTATGCTGCCAGATGGGGCTAAGTTCAAGTCAACTGGAATCTACTCAAGCATTTGAGCCTCTTGCTTTAAGCAACACCTTTTCTCTCACACATGGTTCTGAAAGATAGGCAAAGGGATGCAGAGGTGGAGATTCTAGACTCTCCTGATAATTTGTCAATATTGGGCATGATTCATGCCAAGTCCGCAATAAAAGATGTGCTAAACATAGCAATTGGGCCAAAATAAAAGGGGTAACCTCAGAGGAACGGGACATAGGCAGATCATATACACAGAGCATACATCCTTCATGCACATCCCAGTCAGGGTCATAGCAAAGGATCCCAGCTAAGGGGTCTGTATGAATGGTTACTTAGGAGAGCTAGTGCAAGTCTCTACAAAGGAGTAAAAGCAAACAAGCACTTACAATGCAATGGTCTCGGCATTATTAAAGGTAGAGCTATTGGCATTGCTCATTATTTTTTTTTTATCATAAATAAATGGCATTGTTATTTACAATGCCAATAGCTTAATCGTTAAATAAATGGCATTGTCAATTTACAATGCCAATAGCGTAATCGCTCGCAAATGCATGACCTATTGCATTTACACCCACACCACCCACACAGAGCCACACACACAAAGCCACCCACACACACATACAGAGCCACCCACACAGAGCCACTCACAGTCATTCACATAGAGCCACCTACACAGAGCCACCCTCACACACCGAGCCACCTACAAAAAAAGCTATCCACACAGAGCCACACACACACACATACACACACACACAGAGCCACACACACAGAGCCACACACACACAGAGCCAAACACACACAGAGCCAAACACACACACAGAGCCAAACACACACACAGAGCCAAACACACACACAGAGCCAAACACACACAGAGCCAAACACACACACACACACAGAGCCACACACACAGAGCCACAAACACAGAGACACACACAGACACAGAGCCACACACACACAGAGCCACCATCCCCCAGTACTTGGTGGCTCCCCATCCCCGACGGTAATCCCTCTGACTTCTTGCCAATAGGCCCAAATCTTAGTGTGTTCATTGTGGCAGCTCTTGGACTTATAGATCAGTAGTTGGATAACTATGCAATGACCAATCCCTTCCTTAGGCCACTTCAGGAACCAACATCCAGAGTAATATGTCTACTTCTGGAGAGTGGCTCTTGTGGTATGATGACCAGATTTGGATATCACCGGTCACGTTTTGTGCTCAGTTCTGGGGGCCAACTCTGGCATTTTGCATCCAGTTTGAGGGCTACCCTCAAGTACTGCCTTCAGTTCTATGGGCTACTTCTAGAATATTATCTCAAGATTCTGGGGGCCTTTTTGGCGTATCACCACAACTTCTGGAGTCCACATTTAGTGCTTTTTTTTAATTTTTATTGTGGTTATTGATTGGTGAATGTGGGTGAGGTTGTGAGGATGTGTTAATTGGTGGATGCACAGGGAAATAGGTAGATGGAGGAGTATGGATGGATGGGTGGGCAGCTGAACACAGCCCTCACAGCCCACACAGCCCACACAGCTCTCACAGCTCTCACAGCCCACACAGCTCTCACAGCCCTCACAGCTCTCACAGCCCACACAGCTCTCACAGCCCACACAGCTCTCACAGCCCACACAGCTCTCACAGCCCACACAGCTCTCACAGCTCTCACAGCCCACACAGCTCTCACAGCCCTCACAGCCCTCACAGCCCACACAGCCCACACAGCCCACACAGCCCACACAGCCCACACAGCCCACACAGCCCACACAGCCCACACAGCCCACACAGCCCACACAGCCCACACAGCCCTCACAGCCCACACAGCCCACACAGCCCACACAGCCCACACAGCCCACACAGCCCACACAGCCCACACAGCCCACACAGCCCACACAGCCCACACAGCCCACACAGCCCACACAGCTCTCACAGCCCACACAGCTCTCACAGCCCACACAGCCCACACAGCTCTCACAGCCCACACAACCCACACAGCTCTGGCAAAGATAATACCAGCAGCGAACAAGCACAATAACGGCAGCAAAGAAACACTGGCAAAGACAATAACGGCAGCGATGAAACACAGGCAAAGGCAATACCAGCAGCGGACAAACACTGGCAAAGATAATACAATCAGGAGGGCAGGGGCACGAAAAACGGCACAATCAGGGGACAGAAGGCAAGAAAAAACGGCACAATTAGTGGCAGAAGGCAAGAAAAACGAGTGCAATCAGGGGGCAGAAGGCAAGAAAAACGAATGAGTGGCATAGGCTGTTCTCGAAGAAATAGGGTACCCTTCTCACAAGGAATACGGAGGCTATCCGCCTGGAATTAGGGGTCCGCCTATGAGGA
Organism: Lissotriton helveticus; assembly: GCF_964261635.1. Taxonomy (NCBI): domain Eukaryota; kingdom Metazoa; phylum Chordata; class Amphibia; order Caudata; family Salamandridae; genus Lissotriton; species Lissotriton helveticus. Next base: position 638,209,919 of record NC_136071.1, on the reverse strand, counting down.
AAGGAGGAGGTACAGGGTAATAAGATGGCACAGGTTCCAGGGGAATCAGATGGCACACGTTCCAGGGGAATCAGATGGCACAGGTCACGGGGTAAAAGAGGCCACATCTCACACAGAAACGCATCTCTCTGAAAATAAGGGAAGGAATAAACTTCCCAGGAACTAAAGGGGCCCGAATCTCAAACGAAATGTGAAGGCGAATAAACCAGGCCACGCAGGCGCGAACGGCCCAAGGACTACAGGGGTGCATAATTCTGGGGACGTGTGTCTCCGGAGAAAGGGAGGCACAGTTCTTGGGGGTACACTGAGGATCCCATGAAACGTGAGGGTCACCGGAGTTGAGGGACGCATCTGTCAGGAGACCAGAAGGGGTTGCACCTTACGAAACAGGAGGGAACCATGCAACAAAAGGGGTGCATACTAGAGAAGCCGGGGGGGGACACAGTTCTCTGAAAACGGGCACACGTGTTAAATCTGAGGGAAACGAGGAACAAATATCAGGGTGTAAGGGAGGGGTGGGGGCCCATCTTCGGACTGGAGGTCTCCAATATCGGAGAAGCAGGCAGTCAAATCTTAGGAACAAGGAAGGGTATACATCCCTAGGACGAATGGATAATCTATTTCAGGGTTAAATTAACACAAATGGACTACAACACATCATCACAAGGCGATCCGGACCTGCGACTGAAACCGAGGAATCGCAAGCTGAAGCCAGCACTACGAGCAGCACTATTTTACGACCGTGCTATACACATGCTGGCAACAGAACATAGCCTAGGGAGTAAGGATCCATCTGAGGAAGGAAGGGACTTATGACAGGGAAAAGTGGACACCCCAAAAATCCTCAAGGAATAAGGGTGCAAATCACAGCAAGCGAATCTCAGGGAATAGCGGGGTATTTCACAAAGATTAGGCACACATCTCAAGTAAAAGGGGCTGCGCGTCTCATAGGATAAAGGGACACATTATCTCGCAAGACAGCGCGATCTCCAAACATAACGGGATACTTAGAGGAAAAAATGCGCACATCCAGTGAACGTCTCTCAGGCACTAAGGGGGCATCTTTCAGGGAGCAGTGGTATTTCAAGAAGTATGGCGCAACACTCGAGCAACAGAGACGCACTCGCTATTAAGGGGCCACATTTTACAAATCCGGCACGGGTGCAGAGGACAAGCAGTCCGGGAAGAGGGCGCGCTGTGGTGGAAATGACTATTCAGCTGGCAGTGATTTAAAAAGAGAATGGGGACTCACTCACCTTCAATTGCCGAGCCCAGAAGAACGACGCCGTGCAGGAGCCCCAGTCCCAGCAGCAGTGACAGGGCGGGAGGGACCATGTCTGGGTTGGGTGGCGAGGGGGTAGGCCCCCTCTTCTCGCTCACGCTCTCCCCTGCAGCAGATGTGCCTTTTCATCTACGGGCTGACTCCGACCCCCTCCCTCCGGGGTCTCTGCAGCGCCTGTCACCCTCAGACCAGACAGTCAATCCACAAGCAGGCCCAGGCACTCCTGGGCCAGGCTCACCAGCCAATCACGTGCTAGCAGACTCACTACACAAATATGCCAACTTCTAAAAGTGGTGCTTCTAGACTAGGCACAACCATGCTGCATACACCATTATGCAGCATTCATTCTCACGAGTTCATACATATCAAACTCGACCCTGCACTCCCCACACATCAGGAACTACCATGGGCATACATATTCCCCATTCATTCCTATGGGAGGGCAGGTCACTCACCACACATACACAGAGAACACACGTACTTTACACTGTACCACAGTGAAAAAGTGCGCAGAGGCCTAAAATCACCAACCCAGGTTCCAGAAACAGGCTAGGAAAAAGCAAAAAAGTCTCGGGGTGAACCTGCCCAAAGGACCCGGTCCAACAATACCTATTTTGTGTCGGGGGGAGGGGGCTCAGGAGTGCTTACTGTCACTAGGGGTCTGTGTGTGGCTCTGTCTGTGTGTGTGGCTCTGTCTGTGTGTGTGTGTGTGTGGCTCTCTGTCTGTTTGTGTCTGTGGCTGTCTGTGTGTGTGTGGCTCTGTCTGTGTGTGTGTGGCTCTGTCTGTGTGTGTGTGGCTCTGTCTGTGTGTGTGTGGCTCTGTCTGTGTGTGTGTGGCTCTGTCTGTGTGTGGGTGGCTCTGTCTGTGTGTGGGTGGCTCTGTCTGTGTGTGGGTGGCTGTGTCTGTGTGCGGGTGGCTCTGTCCGTGTGTGTGTGTGTGTGTGTGGCTCTGTGTGTGTGTGGCTGTGTGTGTGTGTGTGTGTGTGTGTGTGTGTGTGTGGCTGTGTGTGTGTGTGTGTGTGTGTGGCTCTGTGTGGATAGCTTTTTAGTAGGTGGCTCTATGTGTGGGTGGCTCTGTCTGTGTGAGGGTGGCTCTGTGTAGGTGGCTGTGTGTGTGTGTGGGTGGCTCTATGTGAATGACTCTGTGTGGGTGGCTCAGTATGTGTGTGTGGCTCTGTGTGGGTGTAAATGCAATAGGTCATGCATATGCGAGCGATTAAGCTATTGGCATTGTAAATGACAATGCCTTTTATTTAACGATTAAGCTATTGGCAATGTAAATGACAATGCTATTTATTTATGATTTAAAAAAAATAAAATTAAAATAAATGTCATGAGCAATGCCAATAGCTCTACCTTTAATAATGACGAGACCATTGCATTGTAAATGCTTGTTTTTCTAAAATGTGTCTCTGCCTCTTCTATTCAAACATACAAATGATGTCGGGGACATGGGGGTAAGAAAAAGGCCGAGTCACCAGATCACCTCATTGACACGCATCGTGTGGTATTTGGGTGTATTGCGTAATTAGACCACTTAAGAAGAGTTAGCTGGCCTCAATCAATGCTGGCCGATAGTTTCTTAATCAGTGTATAGTGGTAGTGCTGTGGGCGGGTGGGGTGGGTAAAGGGGCCTGCGAACCATCATATTTGTAAAGCTTTAAACTAGAAGGGCAAAGCCTTCCCCATGTCCTGCGGTTACCATTAAATTAAAATATAGTCTTTGCTTGAAACTACTCCAAACTCAATTGTTTGAGAACAGAATTATTTTCAAGTCAAAATGCTCCCATGGGAGCGATCACTAGGTTACCCGGCTCCTTCAAAACTGGGAAATGCTAAAATCCTTACTGCCAAGCACAACAAAATCCCACCCCAGGGGGATGAAGTACAGGACATCGTGAACCACCTCCCACCCCATTATCTTCCTAAAATAACCCTTTGTAAGCATGCCGTAACCTCTCTCGCAAGAACAAACTGTTGTGCCGCACCCTACTCCCAAACAAGACAAGCTCTCTGGTGGCCTTCAAGGCGCTAGCAATCGGTGTCCTCCGTTATAGACCTCAGCTGCAGTCCAAGAGCCACCGATGTGAGCCCTCCAACCAAACTTGCGGCCCGAATCAATTATATGTAAAACATAGCTTACTCCCTAGGTTTATTCGGTCTTGTGGCGCTTGATAAGTCTCAGCATCTTTGAGGCGCTTGGGAACAATAATTACACGCGTCCTTTTAACAGTATATACGGAACGTGACCATGAATGCACTGCTCTAAAACGTGGCGTTCGTGCAGCGGGAAAAAAAGAGCAAGAAAAGCTAAGCATATGGATAGTTTAATTTAAGTCGCATGAGGAGGGTGAAGTACCGCACAAGCCGGAGCACCAGGGTACAGAAGAGAAGGGCAAACACAGGTGTTTGGGCAAGGATCTCACTGTGACATTCCCACACATGAAAAGCATTCAACGGCTACACGAAAACACGGGCGCCTCACAAGCAAAAATAATAGCAGAGGCCCACACTTACCCCATGATACACCTCCCTAAAACACCTTCAGAGAGAGCACAGGCCCCGCACGCTTGAGTACTGAAGACGACGAGAAGCGCTTCAGCGCCCTAACAGGATCCACTAACAATCATCGCGGCACCGACGCTTTACTTTTAAGAGGGGAAAGAGGGGCGGGGCTTAAAGCCCAATACCGAAGCTCATCCAAAAACATAAAATCTCGCCAGCAAAAATCGAAGGTGTTTGTGCTCACCATATACAAGCGCTTACCTTTGGAGTTTGGGAAGTGTAGAACAGGCAAGGAAGGAGGCAGATATATCATACTCCTAGGGAAACTAAGCAATGGAGCTAGATACGCTTCTAGCACTAGTCAGGAAACACAAACATGGCTGAGATTCTTGGCCTGCTCCAGAGTAGAGCCTGAAGTGAGATTATGTGGGCGGGTGATTATAACCTGGTACCAGGCTTAAAATTGGATAAGCACCCCTTAGGTAGACAGATAGGGGAGGGATGTCACAAGAGATGCCTTGATAGATGTAGGCCTTGTAGACTTAAGGAGTGAGTGTAGGAAGCTGGCCCTGTATATACTATACCAAAGTAAAGTATAGTGTGCACAGAGTCCAGTGGATCCCCAAAGGCTTACAGAGGCTCCATTTGTGGTAGTGTGGCGACGGCGATCCTCCAGAAAGGGGCTGGAGGCATCGTCTGGAGACTTGAGATGGTCACAGATCACCAGATCCCAGGTCAGGATAGCCAGGGAGACCCCCTCGTGATGTTGGGCCACTCAAACCCGGGCGGTGGGCATCAGGTGCAGAGTGGTGCAGACTTGTGAATTTGGGTGGAGCCAAAGCCTGCTGGTGAGCAAATCCGGTGCTCACAGGAGACAAAGACTTTTCAGTGATGGCAGGGCAAGTCCTCCGGGTTCTGGGGGGCTACTGGCTGCATGACATGCCAGGATTCCGCTGGAGCAAGTCAAGGTCGGAACAGGCTGTTAGGGCGGGGGCCAAGTCAGTTGGTGTCCTCTTCTTCCTTCAACACGGCTCTTCGGTCTTTCTTCTGCTCTCTTCTTGTCTGAGGAGATTTAGGGGTGTTTTAGGGAAGGTACAGGCTGGGACCCATGAGTCCCTTCCTTGGGGTGGGTACACCCCCTGTTATGCCACTCTTCAGTTTGACATGGGCAAAGCTCATTGAATTCCCTCATATCTCAAAACCAAACCATCCAAGCCAAGAAAAATTATTTTGAAAGTATTATGACATCACCATCTGACACTTATCAGACAGGATGTTTGAGAAATTCTAACACTTTGTTACCCTGCAGTAATGCAAATCTGGCAAAACTTTATTACTAAATTCTACACCTCACCAGCAGACCTACTTGCATATCTTGATATTTACGCTCCAGTGGGAATGGAATCTCAATTTTCTATAAATAATACTCGATGGTTAATGCTGCGTAATTAGTATTCTTTTCTTTCACTAGCAGGCAGGATGGTTTCCATTAGATTCCTGGATCGTACGTTTGTTGTCTCAATGTTTCATTTCCCATGTTCCTCTTCCAAACGTCTTACAGGTTTCTTTTTCCTGTTTGTTCGCTTGTCCTTATCCATGGGCTACTTTCTGGTTATATTCTTTTCTAACTTTTTCACGTTTATCTATATCCCACTTTCTATTATATTTCTTCTGTGAATTCTAATTTGTTATAGCAACTAGTTGTATGTTAAAAATGGCTTCATTAGCCCCTTCGACGCTGATGACGAGCTCAGCTCGTCATCAGCGACGCCTGTCGTACGCTGACAAGCTAAGCTCGTCGTGTAACGCGGGTTTTTCTCAAAACGCAGCGCGCAGCGGGAAAACCGCTAGCGCGCATGCGGTTAAACGGAAGCTGTTTACAACATCCAGTAAAGAGGAACATTCTAGAATATTTACACAAAATGTGATACTGACATCTGTTTCATACAGGAAACCCATGTTGATGATAAACATCATAGCATCTATGAAAAAGTCGTGGGTGATATAGTTTATTGTCCAACAACTTAAAACAAGCATTGGTAAAGCCAATAAGTTTTGCCTATCTTCTGGCTCTGTTCACACTCAAGCAGATATTCAGTGTGCATGCTCGGCCTGTACATGCTTACAGACACACAACCAGTGGGCGCATGTCTTATAGACATACAGTTTGCACAGGGCTAGAGAGGTGTTTACTCTTAACTCTCAAACACAATCGTAGCTAATGTCCATGTAAAGTAAACCATAGTGTTCATGAGGTTTAACAAAGTTTGGAAAAGGTAAATTGATATTCATACTTTTACATGTCTTTAAAAAAAATATATTGACAAAGCCTGTAGCCGAGATCTAAAGCAATTTAACCACCATTGATAAGGAGCCTCGCAGCTATCTTGAACTGCCGATTCATCTCAGACACCCAATCCACAAAATACTAAACTCAAAAAAAGACTAATGCCATTTCAGAAGGCAGATGAGAATCTTTATTACAGAGAAACCATGAGGTCAAAGGCTTTAAACACTTTAGAAACTTATCTTATCAAGGCTTGCTGTAAGAAAAGAAAGTCTGTGGACCACCTGATATTCTAGACTGAATAAGTCTAGAATGTAAACACTGTACATCTGAGAAACGTGGTGGTAGATTCCGTCTTCCACTGATATAGTCCATTCACTTACATAGGATAGTTCAGCAGGTGATCATCCTTGCTGCAGAGACTATTAACCCGTCATCAATCTAAATGTAAATTTTGCTGATACCTGCTTATATAGTGCTTAGTTGACTCAGCCTAGTTATAGCGACTACACTAAGAAGCTCATGCTCGAGATCGGACTGCGGGGGGGGGGCGAGAAGGGGGGGGGGGTTCGAGAGTGAAACAAACTGAAGGCAGGCAGGTGACAAATAGCAACAGGGGAGGAGGTCGGATGGGTGGAGAAGAGAACATAAGCTTCTGCTATATAGCGAAGGAACAGCAGGAATGATGTAGGAAGAGCACCGGGCACAAAGTGTGTAATTCAGACCTAACCAACAAATTACTAACAGTAGGGACACTGGGGCCCCATCTGGACTGCAAAATATATTGGTTTTGTCAATGTTTTTTAGACATGTCTTGACCCCATCAGAGCACTTTTTTTTAGGGTTTAAACCATGTTTTGCAGCAGCGCTGCAGTGAAAAAGGTCTTTTAAAATACATTCACAAAACCATGTATGCATCAATCAAAAGAAAATAAACAGCACTCTCACCCACTATACACACCTTTTTAATCGTATTGGAAACTAATTACATATTGCAACCAATCACTGGAAATTAAATTCCACTATTTTTTAATCTCTCCATGTCTTGCTCATCTGACACACATTGCAAATGCACACATTTGGACACATTTTATGAAAATGCTACTGCATACTTTTATATACGAAACACACACGCTCTCCGCAAACCTCAGCAAAACATGCACACAAGCAAACTTGATACCAGAAACACTCAATAACAAGCAATTACAATGCAACAGGTCTCCCATTCGCGAGAGTTTAAGCTATTGCAATTGTAAATGACAATGCCTTTTATTTATCTGTTTTGATAATTAACACATAAATAAAAGGCCTGCAGTAGTAGTAACACATTAAAGAAGATAGTGCTTACAGACTAAATAAGACATACTGTGTAACAACAGAAGTAAAAGGCACAGTCCTCATGGAATGTAACAAATGAAGAGAAGGCGGTACTAAGGAGGGACTAACAATCCTATTAAGGAATCAGAAGCCAGCATTTACAAAGGACATGACACAAGTCAACGAAAAATATGGGCGGAGAATAGGCAGAGCTTCAAGTCCACACTCAAATACAGCATGCTTCGCAGAGCAGCACATGCGCTGCCCAGGCATGTCCTAGAACCGACATAGAAAGCACATGCTATACATACACGTATACACAAAGGCGCTCCAACATTATACAAACGCATGCACATGCACTTGCAATTTCGCCAACACTGTTGCACAATATTTACATACTCTTAGCAGTGTTATCAGGCGTTTGGGATTCAATATGTAAATCGTGCACCTGTCACGCACCAGAGGGTTGTGGGAGAGTAAAGCTTTGGTAAAGAAGCGAGTTTGAGGCATTATATTTGAATATCCATGGTATTATTATGAGTGTCATTCACCTTTACCTATTGCAGTTTTCTACCTTAGGGAAAAGCTCCTGTCTAGGGCAATCACAGATCAGTTGCCAGAGCTCAACAACAAATACTGGTTAACGCTCCATAGTGAGCATAGAAAACCATGCAACATATGAAGAGCATTACAACATTTGATGAGAACACCCTCCTAAGTTAATTTAAACACCAAATAAACATGCACTTTAAATTGGGTCTGCACAACTCCAGTAAGTACGGCAATGTTGTTTTGAGATTTGTGTGGTGCAAAACCTTTTCAGTAGTAGTCGCCAGCTGAACACAAAAATGTAAACAGGAGGAAGTCAGCTTAGCTTTTGATAGACTAAATTTGTGAATGGAAATGTCTGCCTGAATCTGCAGTTTCAACTATTCACGATTATGACTGGCTGTCATAACACTGCGCATTTACAGATGGAATATATGGGTGAAATTAATTCCATCAAAACCTATTTTGTTTTGAGAATGATTTGAACAAGGCCACTCCTATGAAACTTTTGTTCAGGTTGGTCGGAACGAGTTTAAAGTTGGTTGACAAACTACACTATCCTCCTGAAATGCTATCATAATATCCTTCATATCTAAACCAGTATATTCACAAATATGTGGCAGGGGTTTATAGTGGGAAAACACCCTACTTTTTTGTGTTATATAGCCCAAATTCGACCCGAAGGTATCGGAGAGCTTTACATGAGGACCATTTGCAATACAGATGGACACATTCATTTTTAGGCTCCAAGAGATTAAGCAATCAAATCCTGTTTGTAAGCTTCAAAGTCAGCCGTTCTAGCCGTTACACCTCTAAGAATGCTGATGTCCATAACAGAGCAGAAGCTAACATAGCGAATAATACCCTGGAAACAAACTTGCCTATAAGCAAGCAAAATAAGCCCAGAGACTGCTTTCCTATCAAGTTGCACTTTGATGAACAGCAGTGTAAAAATGCAAGAAAAGAAAGCTACCACGTTTAGGTCTCATCTTAAGAACCTCTCGGGTCAGGCACTGGCTATCTTAACCCCTTCGCTGCGGCGGCTATTCCGCCGCAGCGCTAAGGGGGAGGCGGGGCCGCGCGGCGCTCCCGTGCTCGTGATGGAACCGCTCCGTCACGGCCCGCGGGTGAGCTGTGCTTGTGTCGGAACGGTTCCGTCACGGCCCCGCCCTCTCTTTAGAACGTCAGCGCAGGCGCGGAATTCGCGCCGCGCAGGCATGGTGAGCGGGCCGTGACGGAACCGTTCCGTCACCAGCACAGCCCACCCGAGGCTCGTGACGGAACGGTTCCGTCACGAGCATGGGAGGGGTTAAGCTCTTTAGGCAGTTCTGCAGGGCATTTTCATTCAGCTGCACTGCCATACTTCACAAACAGAAACCCACATGTGAAGCGCTGATAAGACCCTGGAGTGGAGTTGTGAATATCCGTCCGGCTGGAAACACAAAGCTTATAAAATAGTTTTCGGCTTTAACAGAAGTTGGTGGTAGATAGATAGGACACCACTTCAAAATAAGGGACTGGAGGGACCCCAACTTGCTGTATTAATAATACAAGCGTTCGCTAAGCCACCTTAAGATACATCAAAACAAAGCTCTATGGCATGGTAAGCGTTGACTGTGCCATAGAGCTTTGTTGCTTTGTTTGGATTTGCTCACTTTGGATTCAAGCTAGCATGGTTGATGAGCGCCGTTACCTCAAAACTGGTCCCAGTATGCTAGTTTCCGCTCCAGGGAAGACATGGCTTGGCAGTTCGGTCTGGACTGTTCCCACGAGGCACTGGGTCGACACCGATTTGCTTATAGCGGTGTCTGAACTGGGGTGGCGAAATGAGTTAAAGAATGATGATTAATTCAACCCAGATCTGTGACTGGGGTGAGTGTCTGAAAGGTTTCAGCACTCCGTTCATCATCTCTTTGTGTTTGCTTTGTTCGTCCTTAGTTGGCAGGGATGCCCAGACGTGGGTCCCTTGCTCACTTTGCCACTGGATTCAAGCTAGCCTGGCTGATGAGGAGTATTACCCCGAAACCAGTCACAGGATGCTTGTTTCCGGTCCAGGGAAGACATGGCTTGGCAGTTCGGTCTGGACTGTTCCCACGAGGCACAGGGTCAAGACTGATTTGCATAGAGCGGTGTCTGAACTGGGGTGACGAAGTGAGTTAAAGAATGATGATGGATTCAACTCAGATCTGTGACTGGGTGTGAGTGTCTGAAAGGTTTCAGCGCTCCGTCCATCATAGCTTTGTGTTTGCTTTGTTTGGATTTCCCTGTAAGCCATGTTGTATAGCGTGGGCAAGCTCCACCGATTAAAAAAAAAAAAAAAGTAAACACATAAAGTAGGAAATAGCATACTACAACCAATAGAAACCGGGGAAAACAAAGTGGCAAGCACACAAACAAATGAAAAGTAAGGGAGGGCTATAAAACCCTTTTAAGATGTACATTTGATTACAAGAGACTTTGAAGGCGCAACCTAAAAATGGAGTAGCAATTAAAAAACTAATCACAAAATGCCAGGTAATCCCTCGAGATCCGGTCTCGAGGGAAGCAGAGTAGGTAACCAGCAAGGAGAGAAGCTTTACAAATCAATCGCGGAACTCCCTAGCCCCTCGATCTGACCAGGAGGCTCAATATAGCCTTCTTGAAACATATCTACTGAACATCATCATATGTCGTATGTATATGGTTTCTATTAATGCTCATTACCTGGCATTTTGTGGAAACTGCTCCACAAATAATATAAATACTATCATTGTTGCCTCTGTAATTTCCCATACTTTTCTATGAAAACCTCAATACAATTCGCAATAAATTAATCTGGAACAACAGTTTTAAATATAAAACGTTACAATTGAGGGGTGTGTCCAAGATGGCGACCGTGTAAGACGCTCCACACGGTCGCTCCGGCCTGCCAAATTCATTAGCACTCTCATCGCCTTCCATACACGGGTGACTTTGGGTGGAGGACACCATTGCAGCTTCTCTGTTTCCCTACGGAGGTTGTTGGAGGCACGGGGGACCGCCACGGACTGCAAGGACGCTGATCTCCCGCCGCGTGGTGCTGTGAGCGGACTGTTGGGGCCTGGTGACTGCGGCCCGCCCGGGGCGCTTCCCTTCCCCCTCCTTCGCTTCTGGAGGCCTGCGGGCGTTGTCTGCAGAGCGCCCGCTGAGGGAGTGTGCGGATTGTCGAGGAGCCAGACCTTTGCCACCACGTCGCCGCTCCTGAGACTCGGCTTCCGGCGGCGCGCTGGGCCTTCCTGTGGCGCGCTGGGCTTTGTCTGGCGCTGGTGCATCGGCCCGGACATCGCGCCGCGCCGGCCTGTGGAGCAGCTGCAGCTTCGGCAGGCCTTGAGCGGGACATACAAGAAAGTCCCGGATCGCGATAGGCGAGCCTCCCACCGGCCTTTCAGCGGCGCACCACTACTCTGGCTCCCCGCCCAGGAGAACTCCAGGTATGGCCCGCTCTTTGTCCGTTGGACCCCCGATGCCTGCAGGCGCGTTCCTCGCCCCCTTCACCCACCCCCCCCCTCACTGGGACAGGTGCTGAAGCCCTGATCATACCTGCAGCTGTTTTCCGCTTGGCACCGACAGGGGGGGGGGGAGATCTGAGGGGCTACCACGCTTTATAAGACTGCAGTCTTGCCCAAAATAGTGGCGCCTAGACTTTCACCCTCCTGAATCTGCGGGTCGCTCCCACGATCCAGTGAGTGCCTGGACTGGCTCCAGTGGGTGGACTGAGACATCTCTTCCTGTGGACTGCGCAGGGCCCCCCGGTGTGGCCCCACTGATCTTTAGAGGGTCACCGAGGAACGGTTTGGCAGGCGGTGTGGAGGACGGCGCGAGAAAGGACATGGCGCTGTCCTCCTTCCCTCCGCAGCATTTCTAACTGCCACGAGACGCCTGCAGGCCCACCGCTTCCGCGAAACCCCGCTTGCAATCTCCTCTAGGGGTCCGCATCGACCGCCAGTAACTGCCACCATCTACAACTGACATTGCGGCGCCTGTTGCCTTGGCGTCGCCATTGGCCCTTTCGCTCACCATATATGCCAGGCTTACTACACCTTCAACGCCTTCCCCTCACATCCGTGCCCGCATTGCTTACTGGCGACAGACCACAGCAGAGTCGTTACTGGGCCCTCACATGGCATTTGGGCGCCCTAGGAAAGACCGTTCGGTCAAAGACATGCTCCAACCCAAGGTGACAAACCCACGCCCGGAGGCGGCGACGGGGGCGGCTGGTGGAGTGGATGCTCCATTCACCCAGGCCTTCATAACATCGCTCTTCTCCGCCCTTAAAGAGGACCTCCAAGAGCTCAAAGACCAACTGGCGGTAGATTTACGAGAAGTTCGCCGCGATGTTTCGGACATTGGAGACCGGGTCGCAACATTGGAGGAACATGAGAATGGTCGCGACGAGGAACTGGAGATGCTGCAACAGGAGGTTCTCCTACTCAAGGAACAACATATCGAGCTACAAGGGCAGGCCGAGGCTCTCCGCTCCCGTCGCAACAAGGTGCGTATCCGAGATGTGAAGCAGGGAATGGAGGAAGAAGACATCAAGGGTTTTGTGCAGGCCCTGTTCTTGGCCCCGGATCACACTACGGCGATACAACTTGATAGAGTCCATCGAGTGGGCCTGCCTCACCGGAGCAACGCACCTCTGCCGGACATCCTAGCGTGTGTCCACAACTTTCAACTAAAGGAAAGTATTTTGCTTAAGGCCAGAGACTCTCACCCCCTGCAATTTCGTGGCCTCACACCAACGCTTTACCAAGACCTTTCCACGGTCACACTGCTCAAGAGACGTGAATTCCGGCCCGTCAGCCAGTGCCTGAGGGAGAAGTGGATCCCCTACACGTGGGGGCACCCTTTTCGCATTATCTTCAAATACGATGGAAAACGGCACCAAATACGTTCCTTGCGCGAGGCTTCCAACCTTCTTGTCCTCCCACCCCCGGAACCAGCGCACCCACGGGGAACAACCACACCCTGCAACTCACGCCAAGACCGATGGCACACTGTGGGCAAACCTTCCTCCTTGCCCCTTGGACCGGACGCAGCTGCCCACGCAAAGGAACGGGACAGTGTCCTGGCGTCACTAGCTGGCAGTCCCGCCAACACCTCTCCCACCTGATTCCTCCCACTTGCTAACATATGGAAGTCACTGCTCGAGAGGGCTGGAGGACCGACATCCTCGCCCGCTTTCTTGGACTTGAATTGACGCCTTCCCCCAGAACTCTATTACCATAACGTACGTAGTATACTTGTATACCATGACAAACTTTTGTCAATTCCGCATGGTTGCGGATGTTTTGAATCACGTTGAAGTAGCCAACCAATTTCGGCCCTGTAGGGCGCTTGTCTTACCAATTTTGTTGTTTTATATTGGCGTTTGTTTTTTCTGTTTTGGTATTGGGTGGGTTTCCTCCTCATGAGACCTTATATTGGCCACGTATACCACAATCGAACAGATTTAGAAGTTTCCGTCTCCCAAGCTCCGCTTAACTCATTTCCAATAGGGCGCGGCGCGCCATTGCTAAGAGCACAACTACCCCCTCCCTTCCCCACATAGACCTTAAAGTACTCAGACTCAACACACGGGGCCTTAGCAATCCAACTAAACGGAGAGCAGTGTTATCCCTTTTAGAAAACTCGGGTGCTGACCTTTGCCTCCTTCAGGAGACCCACCTCTTGACATCAGACACCCGCTGCATGCGATACAAACACTTTCCCCACCAGTACTGGTCCTTTATGACAAGCAAGAGGGGTGGAGTGGCCATCCTAGTCGCCAAACACTTTAAGGGTTCAGTAATCGGGCCCATACAGGAGATTAAAGGACGCCCTGTGCCTCCAAATTCAATCAATCAATCAATCAATCAATCAATCAATCAAGGCATTTATAGAGCGCACTACTCACCCGGAGGGTCTCAAGGCGCTTGGGGGGGGGGGGAGGGGGTGCCGCTACTGCTCGAACAGCCAGGTCTTGAGCTTCTTCCTGAAGGAGAGGTGGTCTTGGGTCAGGCGAAGGTCGGTCGGGAGGGTGTTCCAGGTCTTGGTTGCCAGGTAGGAGAAGGACCTTCCTCCTGTTGTCGTTCTTCGGATGCGGGGGACGGCGGCGAGGGCGTGGCTGGTCGATCGGAGGTGGCGTTTGGGAGCGTAGAAGTTGAGGCGGTTGTTGAGGTAGCTCGGGCCATGGTCGTGTAGGGCTTTGTGTGCGTGGGTGAGGAGACGGAAGGTGATTCTCTTGTTGACGGGGAGCCAGTGCAGGTCTCTCAGATGTCCGGAGATGTGGTTGCGTCGGGGGATGTCGAGGATGAGTCTGGCTGAGGCGTTCTGGATCCGCTGGAGTCTCTTCTGGAGCTTGGCGGTGGTTCCGGCGTAGAGGGCGTTGCCGTAGTCCAGTCGGCTGGTGACGAGGGCCTGGGTGACCGTCTTCCTGGTCTCAGTGGGGGTCCACCGGAAGATCTTCCGTAGCATGCGCAGGATGTTGAAACAGGACGCGGAGACGGCGTTGACTTGTCTGGTCATGGAGAGGGAGGAGTCCAGGATGAAGCCCAGGTTGCGTGCGTGGTCTGTCGGTTTGGGTGCGGTGCCCAGGGCGGGGGACCAGGAGTCGTCCCAGGCGGAGGGCGAGGAGCCTAGGATGAGGACTTCCGTCTTGTCTGAGTTCAGTTTCAGGCGGCTGGTCGTCATCCACTCGGCTACGTCTTTCATCCCTTCGTGGAGGTTGGTTCTGGCGGCGGCGGGGTCGTTGCTGAAATTGGCTCTCCCTTCAGCACCTTCGCTTCCATTTACTCCCCTAATGAACGACCAGAGATATTTTAATAGAGGCATGCGATGCAGTATTGCACTCTCCAGACCCAGTGGTGGTGGGTGGGGACCTTAACCTAGTGATGAACAAGGACGTCGACCGTTCAGGCTTTCGTACTGGGGTCGCTGGCGCCATCTCAACTTCAGGCGAGGACTGGCTGCGCGACGCCGGGATTAAGGACGCCTGGCGCTGCACACATTTGACCATCAGGGACTATTCCTATCACTCAGCTGCGCATAAAACGTATGCCCGGCTGGACCACTTTCTAGTTACCTTCGCGGCCTGGACCTTAGTCACAGGGGCGACCATCGTGGCAAAGGCCCTCTCTGATCATGCACACCTCACACTGTCCATGCGATTCCCGTCTGCGAATACTGCCCCCGCAATGCGCTGGCACCTGCGAGACTCCCTGCTTCAGTCCCCCGGTGTAGTTGCGGACGTCAGGCGCTGCATTACAGTCTAGATTGCAACTAACGACAGGGACGACACACCACTATCCTCAGTATGGGAGGCACTCAATTTGGTCACCAGAGGAGCGCTTAAAGCCAATGCCTCTTATGCCAACAAGGTTAGGCAATCGAAACACGCGGAACTGGAAGCCGCGGTCAGGGAGTTAGAGGCCATAAATAAACGTACTGGTGCCCCTCGCATGTGGCATCAACTGGAGAAAGAACGCCTTCAACTCCGCCACCTAGATGTCGCCCGCGCCGAACACGCAGCGGTGCACCTAAATCATAAATATTTTGTGGGCTCCAACAAAGGAGGCCGCATGCTAGCACACTGCCTTCGCAGCCAGCAAGAAGCGCATTCAGTCCCAACGCTCCGTGATGACGCCGGCCGCTCCATCTCCGGCGACGCCCAGATTGTGGCAGCTTTCCGCTCTTTCTATAGTGCGCTCTACACGGCAGACCCCTCTTTACATTCAGATCCCTCGGTCTACCTCGCCGGGGTGGCCATAACACCCTTACCCGCGGGAGAAGCAGATTCCCTGGAAGCACCTATTTGTATAGGAGAGGTGATATCCGCGATCGCGCGGTTGAAGCCACAGAAGGCACCGGGCCCTGATGGCTTTAGTGCCCTTTTTTTACAAGACTTATTGTGCGGAGCTTGCCCCGCTGCTGACACGGTTATTCAACTCCTTCGCAGATACTGGGTCTCTTACTCCCTCCATGCTGCAGGCCTATAGATCAGTCATCCCTAAGCCGGGTAAAGATCCGGAGCTTGGTAGCCAATACCGGCCGATCTTATTGAATATAGATATAAAATTATGCTCTAGTATACTAGCACACATACTAAATCCCCACATGCCAGGTCTTGTTGACCCCGATCAATCCGGCTTCATTCCGAGTAGGCAATGCAGGGACAACACTAAACGCATCTGCCACATCATCGACAAAGTGCATCGGTCTAAAGAAGAGGTTCTTCTTCTAGCAACTGACGCAGAGAAAGCATTAGACCGTGTACATTGGCGTATCTCTTTGTGACTTTGGAACGCTTTGGAATGGGGCCACGATTCCGGCGCTGGATTGCGAGCACCTACAGCGCACACCAGGCAGCTGTTCGGGTCAGTGGTGTCCTTTTGGCGCCCTTTGCAGTGGGGAGGGGGATGCTCTTCGCCCTCCATATGGAGCCAATGGCCCAACGACTCGGAGACAACCCTCTTGCCCTTGGTATTTCCTTCGGCCTAGATAAACACCTTCTCAGTCTATATGCCGATGATCTTCTCTTTTCGGTGGCCCATCCCCTAGCCTCTCTACTGGCTTTTGTGGACGACCTCTGTGAATTTAGCCAGTTTTCTGGCTTCAAAATCAACATGCAGAAGTCACAGGTGCTCAATCTCATAGCCTCCCCGCAGACGGTGAAGGCTCTCCGGAATTGGTTTGCATTTGATTGGGTGGCCGACGGCATCACATACCTCGGGCTGGTCCTCCACAAAAGCCTAGTGCGGACAGCGAAAATAAATTACTCGGCGCTGCTACAACGGATCCGCACATATCTACACTGTTGGCGCCGACTGCCTCGGACATGGTTCAGGAGATTATCAGCGGTTAAGATGAATATACTACCGCAGGCTCTCTTCCTATTTCAAACACTTCCGCTTGAACCCCCTCCGCATACACTTCGACAGATACAGTCAGCGATAGAAGGGTTCATCCAGGGCAGGTCGGCGCCACGATTACGCAAAGCACAGCTTCAGAGACCTAAGAAAACGGGGGGCCTGGCCCTTCCCAATATGGCCCGACATTTTTACGCCTCCCAGCTGCGATACCTGGTGGAGTGGAACCATCCCATGACCGAGGAATATTGGGTGTTCATGGACCAAACCGTATATACGAAACACACACGCTCTCCGCAAACCTCAGCAAAACATGCACACAAGCAAACTTGATACCAGAAACACTCAATAACAAGCAATTACAATGCAACAGGTCTCCCATTCGCGAGAGTTTAAGCTATTGCCATTGTAAATGACAATGCCTTTTATTTATCGGTTTTGATAATTAACACATAAATAAAAGGCCTGCAGTAGTAGTAACACATTAAAGAAGATAGTGCTTACAGACTAAATAAGACATACTGTGTAACAACAGAAGTAAAAGGGACAGTCCTCATGGAATGTAACAAATGAAGAGAAGGCGGTACTAAGGAGGGACTAACAATCCTATTAAGGAATCAGAAGCCAGCATTTACAAAGGACATGACACAAGTCAACGAAAAATATGGGCGGAGAGTAGGCAGAGCTTCGAGTCCACACTCAAATACAGCATGCTTCGCAGAGCAGCACATGCACTGCCCAGGCATGTCCTAGAACCGACATAGAAAGCACATGCTATACATACACATATACACAAAGGCGCTCCAACATTATACAAACGCATGCACATGCACTTGCAATTTCGCCAACACTGTTGCACAATATTTACATACTCTTAGCAGTGTTATCAGGCGTTTGGGATTCAATATGTAAATCGTGCACCTGTCACGCACCAGAGGGTTGTGGGAGAGTAAAGCTTTGGTAAAGAAGCGAGTTTGAGGCATTATATTTGAATATCCATGGTATTATTATGAGTGTCATTCATCTTTACCTATTGCAGTTTTCTACCTTAGGGAAAAGCTCCTGTCTAGGGCAATCACAGATCAGTTGCCAGAGCTCAACAACAAATACTGGTTAACGCTCCATAGTGAGCATAGAAAACCATGCAACATATGAAGAGCATTACAACATTTGATGAGAACACCCTCCTAAGTTAATTTAAACACCAAATAAACATGCACTTTAAATTGGGTCTGCACAACTCCAGTAAGTACGGCAATGTTGTTTTGAGATTTGTGTGGTGCAAAACCTTTTCAGTAGTAGTCGCCAGCTGAACACAAAAATGTAAACAGGAGGAAGTCAGCTTAGCTTTTGATAGACTAAATTTGTGAATGGAAATGTCTGCCTGAATCTGCAGTTTCAACTATTCACGATTATGACTGGCTGTCATAACACTGCGCATTTACAGATGGAATATATGGGTGAAATTAATTCCATCAAAAAGTATTTTGTTTTGAGAATGATTTGAACAAGGCCACTCCTATGAAACTTTTGTTCAGGTTGGTCGGAACGAGTTTAAAGTTGGTTGACAAACTACACTATCCTCCTGAAATGCTATCATAATATCCTTCATATCTAAACCAGTATATTCACAAATATGTGGCAGGGGTTTATAGTGGGAAAACACCCTACTTTTTTGTGTTATATAGCCCAAATTCGACCCGAAGGTATCGGAGAGCTTTACATGAGGACCATTTGCAATACAGATGGACACATTCATTTTTAGGCTCCAAGAGATTAAGCAATCAAATCCTGTTTGTAAGCTTCAAAGTCAGCCGTTATAGCCGTTACACCTCTAAGAATGCTGATGTCCATAACAGAGCAGAAGCTAACATAGCGAATAATACCCTGGAAACAAACTTGCCTATAAGCAAGCAAAATAAGCCCAGAGACTGCTTTCCTATCAAGTTGCACTTTGATGAACAGCAGTGTAAAAATGCAAGAAAAGAAAGCTACCACGTTTAGGTCTCATCTTAAGAACCTCTCGGGTCAGGCACTGGCTATCTTAACCCCTTCGCTGCGGCGGCTATTCCGCCGCAGCGCTAAGGGGGAGGCGGGGCCGCGCGGCGCTCCCGTGCTCGTGATGGAACCGCTCCGTCACGGCCCGGGGGTGAGCTGTGCTTGTGACGGAACGGTTCCGTCACGGCCCCGTCGCGGCCCCGCCCTCTCTTTAGAACGTCAGCGCAGGCGCGGAATTCGCGCCGCGCAGGCACGGTGAGCGGGCCGTGACGGAACCGTTCCGTCACCAGCACAGCCCACCCGAGGCTCGTGACGGAACGGTTCCGTCACGAGCATGGGAGGGGTTAAGCTCTTTAGGCAGTTCTGCAGGGCATTTTCATTCAGCTGCACTGCCATACTTCACAAACAGAAACCCACATGTGAAGCGCTGATAAGACCCTGGAGTGGAGTTGTGAATATCCGTCCGGCTGGAAACACAAAGCTTATAAAATAGTTTTCGGCTTTAACAGAAGTTGGTGGTAGATAGATAGGACACCACTTCAAAATAAGGGACTGGAGGGACCCCAACTTGCTGTATTAATAATACAAGCGTTCGCTAAGCCACCTTAAGATACATCAAAACAAAGCTCTATGGCATGGTAAGCGTTGACTGTGCCATAGAGCTTTGTTGCTTTGTTTGGATTTGCTCACTTTGGATTCAAGCTAGCATGGTTGATGAGCGCTGTTACCTCAAAACTGGTCCCAGTATGCTAGTTTCCGCTCCAGGGAAGACATGGCTTGGCAGTTCGGTCTGGACTGTTCCCACGAGGCACTGGGTCGACACCGATTTGCTTATAGCGGTGTCTGAACTGGGGTGGCGAAATGAGCTAAAGAATGATGATTAATTCAACCCAGATCTGTGACTGGGGTGAGTGTCTGAAAGGTTTCAGCACTCCGTTCAAGTCAAGTCAAGTCAAGTCATAAAATTTATATAGCGCACTACATACCCAGAGGGTTTCAAGGCGCTTGGGGAGGGGGATTATTTGTCAAATATCCACGTTTTAAGTTGTTTTCTGAACGCTAGGTGATTCTGGGTGAGGCGAAGGTAAGCGGGGAGTGAGTTCCATGTTTTGGCAGCCAGGTATGAGAAGGATCTGCCTCCCATGGTGGTTTTGTTGATGCGAGGGACAGTGGCGAATGCTTGGCTGGAAGATCGAAGTTGGCGGGAGGGGGTGTAGAAGGATAGTCGAGAGTTGAGGCAATCTGGTCCGATGTCGTAGAGTGATTTGTGTGCGTGGGTAAGCAGTCGGAAAGTAATCCTCTTATTGACGGGTAGCCAGTGGAGGTCTTTAAGGTGACCAGAGATGTGTTCGTTGTGTGGGATGTCTAATATGAGCCTGGCTGAGGCGTTTTGGATTCGTTGTAGTTTCTTCTGTAGTTTGGCGGTGGTACCTGCGTAGAGGGTGTTTCCGTAGTCCAGTCGGCTCGTGACCAGAGCATGGGTGACTGTTTTCCTTGTTTCGGTGGGGATCCAGCGAAATGTTTTTCTGAGCATGCGAAGGATGTTGAAGCAGGATGAGGATACGGCGCTGACTTGTCTGTTCATTGAAAGTGAAGAGTCCAGGATGACGCCAAGGTTCCGTGCGTGGTCTGTCGGGATGGGTGCTTTTCCGAGGGCTTCCGGCCACCAGGAGTCGTCCCATGCAGAGGGGGATTTACCTAAGATGAGGACTTCTGTTTTGTCTGAGTTCAGTTTCAGACGGCTTTGTTTCATCCATTCGGCGACTTCTTTCATTCCTTCGTGTAGGTTAGTTTTGGCGGTGCTGGGGTCCTTGGTGAGAGAAAGGATCAGTTGAGTGTCATCCGCGTAAGAGATGATGTTGAGGTTGTGTTGGCGGGCGATGGTTGCGAGGGGGCTCATGTATACGTTGAAGAGGGTGGGGCTGAGTGAGGATCCTTGTGGTACGCCGCAGATGATTTCAGAGGCCTCGGACTTGAATGGTGGGAGGCGGACTCTCTGGGTTCTTCCGGAGAGGAACGAGGTGATCCATTCCAGTGCCTTTCCTTGGATTCCGATGTTTCTGAGGCGCTGTAAAAGGGTGCTGTGGCAGACTGTGTCGAAGGCTGCGGAAAGGTCGAGGAGGATGAGGGCGACTGTGTCTCCATTGTCCAGTAGAGTTCGAATGTCGTCTGTTGCTGCGATGAGGGCGGTCTCAGTGCTGTGCTTTGCTCGGAAGCCAGATTGTGAGGAGTCGAGGGATTTGTTGGCCTCGAGGAAGGCGGCGAGCTGGTTGTTGACAGCTTTCTCGATGACTTTGGCCGGGAATGGAAGAAGCGAGATGGGGCGGTAGTTTTTGAGTTCGGTGGGGTCTGCTGTTGGTTTTTTCAGAAGGGCGGTGAGTTCAGCGTGTTTCCAGTCTTCTGGGAAGGTAGCGGAGTTGAAGGAGCAGTTGATGACGTCTCGGAGGTGCGGAGCTATGACGGAGTCTGCTTTGTTGAAGATGTGGTGAGGGCATGGGTCTGTGGGGGATCCAGAGTGGATGGAATTCATCAGGCGGATGGTGTCCTCAGTGGTGATTGGGTTCCAGGTGTTGAGGGTGTAAACGGGGGGAAGATAGTCAGCTGATGGTAGGGTGGGTTGGCTTCCGGGTTGGTTGTCAAAGCTGTTGTGGATGTCAGCAATCTTGTTGTGGAAGAAAGAGGCTAGGGAGTCGCAGAGAGTTTGAGAGGGGGTGATGTCGTTGGAGTTGGCCGAGGGGTTGGAAAATTCCTTGACGATGTTGAAAAGTTCCTTGCTGTTGTGGGCGTTGTTGTCGAGTCGATCCTTGAATGCTGTTTTTTTGGCTTTTCGGATCAGTTGGTGGTGAGTACGGATGGCGTTTTTGAAGACGTCCTTGTTGCTGGTGGATGAGTCTTTTTTCCAGGTCTTTTCAAGGGAGCGGCATAGTTTCTTGGATTTCTTGAGGTCCTCGTTGAACCATGAGGCCTTCTTGATTTTGTGTTGGCGTTTTTTCAGTGGTGCTAAGGTGTCTGCGGTGTTGGATAACCAAAGGGTGAGGTTGGAGGCGGCTTCGTTGGCGTTAGAAGAGAGGGCTGGGGAGGTTTGAAGGAGCGATGAGGAGATCTGTTCCGTGGTGATTTTGTTCCAGTTTCTTTGTAGAGTTGGTTGGAGGTGGATGATGGGTTTTGGCTTGTTGTAGGTGAAGTGGACGCAGCTGTGGTCAGTCCAGAGGAGCTCCATAGTGTGGTTGAAAGAGACATGGTTGCTAGAGGTGAAGATGGGGTCGAGTGTGTGACCTGCGATGTGGGTGGGGGAAGTGACCAGTTGTTTAAGTCCGAGGTTGGCGAGGTTGTCTAAGAGGGTGGCGGTGTTGCGGTCGTTGATCTTCTCAAGGTGGAAGTTGAGGTCTCCCAGGAGGATGTAGTCTTTGGAGGGGAGCGCGTGTGGGGTGATGAAGTCCGTGATGTCTTCACTGAATTTTGCGCGGGGTCCTGGTGGTCTGTAGAGGAGGGTGCCTCTGAGTGTGGTCTTGGGGTCGATGTGGATCTGGAAGTGGAGGTGTTCGGAGTTGGCGAGGTTGGCGTCAGAGCAGGTTGAGATGCGGATTGATTTCTTATGGACGATAGCGATTCCTCCTCCTGTTTGGTCGGTGCGGTCTTTGCGTGTAATCTTATAGTCGTCAGGGATAGCGATGGCGATGTCAGGGGCGGAGGAGGCGTTCATCCATGTTTCCGTTAGGAAGGCGACGTCTGGAGAGATGGTGTCTAGTAGGTTCCAAAGGTCAATGGCGTGTCTGTGGACCGAGCGGGTGTTGAGAAGGATGCATTGTAGGTGGTTGGGGTCGGGAATCTGTGGTGTGGTCGGAGCGGAGATGTTGACGGTGCCGCTGAATTTGCAGGAGAGGCAGGAGAACGGTCCATGGGTGCGTCCTGGAGCGGCTAGGATGCAGTTGGGGGCGCGACCGGGGTTAAGGGCTAGGAGGGTGGCGGCATCGTAGGTAACGCGGGGAGGCTGGGCAGTGCGAGGGGCAGGGGGTCTGGCGCTGGGCGCGGTCCAGGCGCGGACGGGCGTAGACGGGCTTACCTTTGGCGCACCTTCGGCGCGGGTTGGGCGCGGACGCTGCGCGTAGACGCTGCGCGCGGGAACTCCTGTCATATATGGATGGTGGAGGGGGAGGGGCGAGGGCGTCTCAGCTGGGAGGCGGGGCGGGCTCCAGAGGGCGAGCACAACAACTAAAATGGCAGCGGAGGGGTCAGCGGAGCGGAGCGCTTGGGGCGGAATGCGCAGATATAGATACAGTAACTATAGCGCTTGTGAAATGTAATTATGAAAAGCGGCAAGCAGGGCAGACTGCAGAACAACAATAGGAGGCAGTTCAATGACAAAAAGCGGAGCAGCTCAATGCGCAGATGCAGATACAAAGGTTATAGCGCTTGTGAAATGTAATTATGGCATCATCTCTTTGTGTTTGCTTTGTTCGTCCTTAGTTGGCAGAGATGCCCAGACGTGGGTCCCTTGCTCACTTTGCCACTGGATTCAAGCTAGCCTGGCTGATGAGGAGTATTACCCCGAAACCAGTCACAGGATGCTTGTTTCCGGTCCAGGGTAGACATGGCTTGGCAGTTCGGTCTGGACTGTTCCCACGAGGCACAGGGTCAAGACTGATTTGCATAGAGCGGTGTCTGAACTGGGGTGACGAAGTGAGTTAAAGAATGATGATGGATTCAACTCAGATCTGTGACTGGGTGTGAGTGTCTGAAAGGTTTCAGCGCTCCGTCCATCATAGCTTTGTGTTTGCTTTGTTTGGATTTCCCTGTAAGCCATGTTGTATAGCGTGGGCAAGCTCCACCGATTAAAAAAAAAAAAAAAGTAAACACAAAGTAGGAAATAGCATACTACAACCAAAAGAAACCGGGGAAAACAAAGTGGCAAGCACACAAACAAATGAAAAGTAAGGGAGGGCTATAAAACCCTTTTAAGATGTATATTTGATTACAAGAGACTTTGAAGGCGCAACCTAAAAATGGAGTAGCAATTAAAAAACTAATCACAAAATGCCAGGTAATCCCTCGAGATCCGGTCTCGAGGGAAGCAGAGTAGGTAACCAGCAAGGAGAGAAGCTTTACAAATCAATCGCGGAACTCCCTAGCCCCTCGATCTGACCATGAGGCTCAATATAGCCTTCTTGAAACATATCTACTGAACATCATCATATGTCGTATGTATATGGTTTCTATTAATGCTCATTACCTGGCATTTTGTGGAAACTGCTCCACAAATAATATAAATACTATCATTGTTGCCTCTGTAATTTCCCATACTTTTCTATGAAAACCTCAATACAATTCGCAATAAATTAATCTGGAACAACAGTTTTAAATATACAACGTTACAATTGAGGGGTGTGTCCAAGATGGCGACCGTGTAAGACGCTCCACACGGTCGCTCCGGCCTGCCAAATTCATTAGCACTCTCATCGCCTTCCATACACGGGTGACTTTGGGTGGAGGACACCATTGCAGCTTCTCTGTTTCCCTACGGAGGTTGTTGGAGGCACGGGGGACCGCCACGGACTGCAAGGACGCTGATCTCCCGCCGCGTGGTGCTGTGAGCGGACTGTTGGGGCCTGGTGACTGCGGCCCGCCCGGGGCGCTTCCCTTCCCCCTCCTTCGCTTGTGGAGGCCTGCGGGCGTTGTCTGCAGAGCGCCCGCTGAGGGAGTGTGCGGATTGTCGAGGAGCCAGACCTTTGCCACCACGGCGCCGCTCCTGAGACTCGGCTTCCGGCGGCGCGCTGGGCCTTCCTGTGGCGCGCTGGGCTTTGTCTGGCGCTGGTGCATCGGCCCGGACATCGCGCCGCGCCGGCCTGTGGAGCAGCTGCAGCTTCGGCAGGCCTTGAGCGGGACATACAAGAAAGTCCCGGATCGCGATAGGCGAGCCTCCCACCGGCCTTTCAGCGGCGCACCACTACTCTGGCTCCCCGCCCAGGAGAACTCCAGGTACGGCCCGCTCTTTGTCGTTGGACCCCCGAGGCCTGCAGGCGCGTTCCTCGCCCCCTTCACCCACCCCCCCTCACTGGGACAGGTGCTGAAGCCCTGATCATACCTGCAGCTGTTTTCCGCTTGGCACCGACAGGGGGGGGGGGGGGGGGGGGGAGATCTGAGGGGCTACCACGCTTTATAAGACTGCAGTCTTGCCCAAAATAGTGGCGCCTAGACTTTCACCCTCCTGAATCTGCGGGTCGCTCCCACCATCCAGTGAGTGCCTGGACTGGCTCCAGTGGGTGGACTGAGACATCTCTTCCTGTGGACTGCGCAGGGCCCCCCGGTGTGGCCCCACTGATCTTTAGAGGGTCACCGAGGAACGGTTTGGCAGGCGGTGTGGTGGACGGCGCGAGAAAGGACATGGCGCTGTCCTCCTTCCCTCCGCAGCATTTCTAACTGCCACGAGACGCCTGCAGGCCCACCGCTTCCGCGAAACCCCGCTTGCAATCTCCTCTAGGGGTCCGCATCGACCGCCAGTAACTGCCACCATCTACAACTGACATTGCGGCGCCTGTTGCCTTGGCGTCGCCATTGGCCCTTTCGCTCACCATATATGCCAGGCTTACTACACCTTCAACGCCTTCCCCTCACATCCGTGCCCGCATTGCTTACTGGCGACAGACCACAGCAGAGTCGTTACTGGGCCCTCACATGGCATTTGGGCGCCCTAGGAAAGACCGTTCGGTCAAAGACATGCTCCAACCCAAGGTGACAAACCCACGCCCGGAGGCGGCGACGGGGGCGGCTGGTGGAGTGGATGCTCCATTCACCCAGGCCTTCATAACATCGCTCTTCTCCGCCCTTAAAGAGGACCTCCAAGAGCTCAAAGACCAACTGGCGGTAGATTTACGAGAAGTTCGCCGCGATGTTTCGGACATTGGAGACCGGGTCGCAACGTTGGAGGAACATGAGAATGGTCGCGACGAGGAACTGGAGATGCTGCAACAGGAGGTTCTCCTACTCAAGGAACAACATATCGAGCTACAAGGGCAGGCCGAGGCTCTCCGCTCCCGTCGCAACAAGGTGCGTATCCGAGATGTGAAGCAGGGAATGGAGGAAGAAGACATCAAGGGTTTTGTGCAGGCCCTGTTCTTGGCCCCGGATCACACTACGGCGATACAACTTGATAGAGTCCATCGAGTGGGCCTGCCTCACCGGAGCAACGCACCTCTGCCGGACATCCTAGCGTGTGTCCACAACTTTCAACTAAAGGAAAGTATTTTGCTTAAGGCCAGAGACTCTCACCCCCTGCAATTTCGTGGCCTCACACCAACGCTTTACCAAGACCTTTCCACGGTCACACTGCTCAAGAGACGTGAATTCCGGCCCGTTAGCCAGTGCCTGAGGGAGAAGTGGATCCCCTACACGTGGGGGCACCCTTTTCGCATTATCTTCAAATACGATGGAAAACTGCACCAAATACGTTCCTTGCGCGAGGCTTCCAACCTTCTTGTCCTCCCACCCCCGGAACCAGCGCACCCACGGGGAACAACCACACCCTGCAACTCACGCCAAGACCGATGGCACACTGTGGGCAAACCTTCCTCCTTGCCCCTTGGACCGGACGCAGCTGCCCACGCAAAGGAACGGGACAGTGTCCTGGCGTCACTAGCTGGCAGTCCCGCCAACACCTCTCCCACCTGATTCCTCCCACTTGCTAACATATGGAAGTCACTGCTCGAGAGGGCTGGAGGACCGACATCCTCGCCCGCTTTCTTGGACTTGAATTGACGCCTTCCCCCAGAACTCTATTACCATAACGTACGTAGTATACTTGTATACCATGACAAACTTTTGTCAATTCCGCATGGTTGCGGATGTTTTGAATCACGTTGAAGTAGCCAACCAATTTCGGCCCTGTAGGGCGCTTGTCTTACCAATTTTGTTGTTTTATATTGGCGTTTGTTTTTTCTGTTTTGGTATTGGGTGGGTTTCCTCCTCATGAGACCTTATATTGGCCACGTACACCACAATCGAACAGATTTAGAAGTTTCCGTCTCCCAAGCTCCGCTTAACTCATTTCCAATAGGGCGCGGCGCACCATTGCTAGGAGCACAACTACCCCCTCCCTTCCCCACATAGACCTTAAAGTACTCAGACTCAACACACGGGGCCTTAGCAATCCAACTAAACGGAGAGCAGTGTTATCCCTTTTAGAAAACTCGGGTGCTGACCTTTGCCTCCTTCAGGAGACCCACCTCTTGACATCAGACACCCGCTGCATGCGATACAAACACTTTCCCCACCAGTACTGGTCCTTTATGACAAGCAAGAGGGGTGGAGTGGCCATCCTAGTCGCCAAACACTTTAAGGGTTCAGTAATCGGGCCCATACAGGAGATTAAAGGACGCCCTGTGCCTCCAAATTCAATCAATCAATCAATCAATCAATCAATCAATCAAGGCATTTATAGAGCGCACTACTCACCCGGAGGGTCTCAAGGCGCTTGGGGGGGGGAGGGGGTGCCGCTACTGCTCGAACAGCCAGGTCTTGAGCTTCTTCCTGAAGGAGAGGTGGTCTTGGGTCAGGCGAAGGTCGGGAGGGAGGGTGTTCCAGGTCTTGGTTTCCAGGTAGGAGAAGGACCTTCCTCCTGTTGTCGTTCTTCGGATGCGGGGGACGGCGGCGAGGGCGTGGCTGGTCGATCGGAGGTGGCGTTTGGGAGCGTAGAAGTTGAGGCGGTTGTTGAGGTAGCTCGGGCCATGGTCGTGTAGGGCTTTGTGTGCGTGGGTGAGGAGACGGAAGGTGATTCTCTTGTTGACGGGGAGCCAGTGCAGGTCTCTCAGATGTCCGGAGATGTGGTTGCGTCGGGGGATGTCGAGGATGAGTCTGGCTGAGGCGTTCTGGATCCGCTGGAGTCTCTTCTGGAGCTTGGCGGTGGTTCCGGCGTAGAGGGCGTTGCCGTAGTCCAGTCGGCTGGTGACGAGGGCCTGGGTGACCGTCTTCCTGGTCTCGGTGGGGGTCCACCGGAAGATCTTCCGTAGCATGCGCAGGATGTTGAAACAGGACGCGGAGACGGCGTTGACTTGTCTGGTCATGGAGAGGGAGGAGTCCAGGATGAAGCCCAGGTTGCGTGCGTGGTCTGTCGGTTTGGGTGCGGTGCCCAGGGCGGGGGACCAGGAGTCGTCCCAGGCGGAGGGCGAGGAGCCTAGGATGAGGACTTCCGTCTTGTCTGAGTTCAGTTTCAGGCGGCTGGTCGTCATCCACTCGGCTACGTCTTTCATCCCTTCGTGGAGGTTGGTTCTGGCGGCGGCGGGGTCGTTGCTGAAATTGGCTCTCCCTTCAGCACCTTCGCTTCCATTTACTCCCCTAATGAACGACCAGAGATATTTTAATAGAGGCATGCGATGCAGTATTGCACTCTCCAGACCCAGTGGTGGTGGGTGGGGACCTTAACCTAGTGATGAACAAGGACGTCGACCGTTCAGGCTTTCGTACTGGGGTCGCTGGCGCCATCTCAACTTCAGGCGAGGACTGGCTGCGCGACGCCGGGATTAAGGACGCCTGGCGCTGCACACATTTGACCATCAGGGACTATTCCTATAACTCAGCTGCGCATAAAACGTATGCCCGGCTGGACCACTTTCTAGTTACCTTCGCGGCCTGGACCTTAGTCACAGGGGCGACCATCGTGGCAAAGGCCCTCTCTGATCATGCACACCTCACACTGTCCATGCGATTCCCGTCTGCGAATACTGCCCCCGCAATGCGCTGGCACCTGCGAGACTCCCTGCTTCAGTCCCCCGGTGTAGTTGCGGACGTCAGGCGCTGCATTACAGTCTAGATTGCAACTAACGACAGGGACGACACCACTATCCTCAGTATGGGAGGCACTCAATTTGGTCACCAGAGGAGCGCTTAAAGCCAATGCCTCTTATGCCAACAAGGTTAGGCAATCGAAACACGCGGAACTGGAAGCCGCGGTCAGGGAGTTAGAGGCCATAAATAAACGTACTGGTGCCCCTCGCATGTGGCATCAACTGGAGAAAGAACGCCTTCAACTCCGCCACCTAGATGTCGCCCGCGCCGAACACGCAGCGGTGCACCTAAATCATAAATATTTTGTGGGCTCCAACAAAGGAAGCCGCATGCTAGCACACTGCCTTCGCAGCCAGCAAGAAGCGCATTCAGTCCCAACGCTCCGTGATGACGCCGGCCGCTCCATCTCCGGCGACGCCCAGATTGTGGCAGCTTTCCGCTCTTTCTATAGTGCGCTCTACACGGCAGACCCCTCTTTACATTCAGATCCCTCAGTCTACCTCGCCGGGGTGGCCATAACACCCTTACCCGCGGGAGAAGCAGATTCCCTGGAAGCACCTATTTGTATAGGAGAGGTGATATCCGCGATCGCGCGGTTGAAGCCACAGAAGGCACCGGGCCCTGATGGCTTTAGTGCCCTTTTTTTACAAGACTTATTGTGCGGAGCTTGCCCCGCTGCTGACACGGTTATTCAACTCCTTCGCAGATACTGGGTCTCTTACTCCCTCCATGCTGCAGGCCTATAGATCAGTCATCCCTAAGCCGGGTAAAGATCCGGAGCTTGGTAGCCAATACCGGCCGATCTTATTGAATATAGATATCAAATTATTCTCTAGTATACTAGCACACATACTAAATCCCCACATGCCAGGTCTTGTTGACCCCGATCAATCCGGCTTCATTCCGAGTAGGCAATGCAGGGACAACACTAAACGCATCTGCCACATCATCGACAAAGTGCATCGGTCTAAAGAAGAGGTTCTTCTTCTAGCAACTGACGCAGAGAAAGCATTAGACCGTGTACATTGGCGTATCTCTTTGTGACTTTGGAACGCTTTGGAATGGGGCCACGATTCCGGCGCTGGATTGCGAGCACCTACAGCGCACACCAGGCAGCTGTTCGGGTCAGTGGTGTCCTTTTGGCGCCCTTTGCAGTGGGGAGGGGGATGCTCTTCGCCCTCCATATGGAGCCAATGGCCCAACGACTCGGAGACAACCCTCTTGCCCTTGGTATTTCCTTCGGCCTAGATAAACACCTTCTCAGTCTATATGCCGATGATCTTCTCTTTTCGGTGGCCCATCCCCTAGCCTTTCTACTGGCTTTTGTGGACGACCTCTGTGAATTTAGCCAGTTTTCTGGCTTCAAAATCAACATGCAGAAGTCACAGGTGCTCAATCTCATAGCCTCCCCGCAGACGGTGAAGGCTCTCCGGAATTGGTTTGCATTTGATTGGGTGGCCGACGGCATCACATACCTCGGGCTGGTCCTCCACAAAAGCCTAGTGCAGACAGCGAAAATAAATTACTCGGCGCTGCTACAACGGATCCGCACATATCTACACTGTTGGTGCCGACTGCCTCGGACATGGTTCAGGAGATTATCAGCGGTTAAGATGAATATACTACCGCAGGCTCTCTTCCTATTTCAAACACTTCCGCCTGAACCCCCTCCGCATACACTTCGACAGATACAGTCAGCGATAGAAGGGTTCATCCAGGGCAGGTCGGCGCCACGATTACGCAAAGCACAGCTTCAGAGACCTAAGAAAACGGGGGGCCTGGCCCTTCCCAATATGGCCCGATATTTTTACGCCTCCCAGCTGCGATACTTGGTGGAGTGGAACCATCCCATGAACGAGGAATATTGGGTGTTCATGGACCAAACCGTAGCAGGCCACCACATTGGGCGCGATACCTGGATGCCACGACCGGCTCGGGCATGGGGCTTCTATTCCTCTCCCGTCACGCGTCTGTTATATTCCATTGAGATGCTGTTTGGAATGGCACATCTCTGTGATGCTTTGTAGATTCTAGCATGATGTAATACCTGTGGCATCATTGTCAGTTGGTCCAGCTGTGTCTGGCATGAACATTTCCTGACATCTTTTAAGAGGGAAGGATTTCCTTCTGTGTTGCTTACCGACAAAGGTACGCAACTGACCTCAACAGAAATGAAGTTCTTTTTGGACTCTGTGGGTATAAAACACTATTGTTGCTCTTTGTACAATCCACAGGGAAATGGATTAGTTGAGCGCATTAATCGCATGGTTATTGGTACTATGCAATTAGCACATGGTGCAGGTTTGCTTGTGCATGATTCTGTAAGTGAAAAGCTTTGGGAGTATCGCACTACTGTGAACACTGTTTTGGGAAAGAGTCCATTTGCAATGATGCGTGGGAGGGAGGCAGGCACTAAATTACTTCCCTCATGGATGCGTCAGAAACTGGTTGTGGGAGGTTCGCATTGTGGCAAGTTGAGTGGTGAGAACAGACGTTTCATTGACGTGGGGGATGGGGTCGAAGTAAAACCTGGTGGCCATAGTAACTTCTTGAACAAATTCAAAGGACCGTTCAAAGTTAAGGCTATGGGAGATAATTGGGTCAAACTGACAAATGGTCAAACATGTAATTTGAGGAGGTGGCATTGTATCAAAGGCGAGATTACAAACATGTAGAAAATTTAGAGGATAAGTCCGAATCTGAGGATTGTTCACCATGGATGTTGATGAATGATGCTGAATTTTCTAGAGAACAGCCTGTTGTTCCTTCCTCCTTTGATGAGGTCACTGGGTCTGATGAACATGGTATGGTTGCTAAGGAGGGAGATGGGTCTGGTGGTGTATCTCGTGTATTGAGGGGAGCTGGTGAAAGAAGACTTCCAGCGTATTTGAGTGATTATGTTTCTTGAGTCACTTGCATTTTTAATGCATGTCACTATTGTTTACTTTGTTTTGTTTATTCTTATTTTCATTTTTTTCACATACTTGTTTTTAGATTTGTTTTACTGCAAAGGGGGGAGATGTGTTATATTCCATTGAGATGCTGCTTGGAATGGCACATCTCTGTGATGCTTTGTAGATTCTAGCATGATGTCATACCTGTGGCATCATTGTCAGTTTGTCCAGCTGTGTCTGGCATGAACATCGTTTGAGATCTTTCTCCAATCAATAAATACTGAAGAAGGTATTCATCTCCTGTCTTCATTGCGTTGTATCTACAACAGCGTCCTACAATGCTCGCGTGGGACAGGGTATCCCGAAGATGCTCATCTGTCCACCTTCCCCTCCCCCTTGACCCCACTTTTCATGAACCCTTTTTTCCCGCCAGGGGTGAATAAGGGAGCGGCGGCACGCTGAATAGAGGGGGGTTGCAAACGCCTAGGCCATCTCTTTGATCTTAGGGGATTGATCCCATTCAAAGCACTCAGAGCAGACTATAACCTGTCTGCACCCCATTATTACCTGCACTCACAAATGGCACACTGGCTATCGGGGCCCGAGACGCGATCTCTGGCTTTTCGTCCAAAGCTGCCATTTGAGCAATGGGTCCTTAGCAAAAAAGACGACAAGCCACTAATCTCAGAAATATATGCCTTCCTTACGGCGGCTCTCCCTTCGACGCGCACAGCTGGGCAGAAACGTTGGGAGACAGAACTAGGCAGTACGCTATCGGACAAGGAATGGGAGGATGTTTTTTACAGAGCACACCACACCACCTACTCCTCGAGTCACACATACGCAGCCTTCAAGATCGGCACATACTGGTACTATACTCCTGACAGGATCTGCCGCTGGCAACCCTGGCCTCTGCTGGAGAGGGTGCGGTAGCCCGGGAACTCTCTTACATCTACTCTGGCAATGCCCTATACTAACTCGCTTTTGGGATCAGATACTTAATGACATTGATAAGGCATTCACCACCTTCATAGCCCGACTTCCTGCACACACCCTTCTAGGCCTTCCTAATGCCCTATCCTTTCCCCTTACGCTCACTTAAGGGGAGGCAAATGGTGCTTGCACTGAACGCTGCGCACAGAGTAATACTAGCACAGTGGAAGTCAGACACTGCTCCGGAACACATACATTGGGTGCATCAGCTGTGGAACCCTTAGCGATGGAAAAGCTCTCCATGACAGCGGCTGGGAAGTCTGCCGACTTCGCTAAAACCTTGGCCCCATTCCGGACTATTCTTTCCACAGAATTCCGGGAAATGACCTGCCCTCGATATCGCCGTGTCCTTGAACTGCTCCCCGAGAACGCCCCTGCCCCTCCTTAAAAATATCTAGCATGGACCTGTTCCCCCCCCCCCCCTTCTCCTTTCCTTTTGCAGAACTACTGCCTCAACGGTGGCGCATAGAATCCCGGGAGTCAATATGGTTTCCTTCTTTCTCTTTTCCTGTGTTGGATGGCTCACTGAGGGGGTTGGGTGGTGGGAGGGTGTGGGCTTTGTTTGGTTTTGTTTTGATTCTCTTCTTTTTTCTCTTTCCACTCGTTCACTGTTTTTGGATACTTCCGATGTTATACTTGGCATTTGACAATGGGTCTATTGCCTCAAGGCCTGCAAAAGGTACCCTGGTCCTCCCGCCTCACAAATCCCTTGGGTGTTGACCCTTAATCTTCCATACCAGTTACCTGCCTTAAGACGCGGCCGGCCCTGTAGGGTTGTAGGCGGCATGCTGTGTATAATAGTTAAAGGCCCTAAGCTCCCTCAATCTCCTGGTGCAATTGCAATCAACTCTGCCGGCCCGCTGGGTTGTAGGCGATTTGACCTGTTCAATGCTTATATTCTGTCAATAAAATAGATTTAATACTAAAATGTTACAATCCTCAACATTGGAGGGTGGTCTTGGTATTCCTGATTCCCCGAAATTTCTCTTTAACTGCACAAAGTGTTCATTGCTTTACAAATTGAGATCCTAAATCAAACACCTAAATGGGTTTTAAGTGAGAGGAATATTGCTGTTCTTCTCTTCCTGCAATTCTTACCATGGACCTTCGTAAACTAGGATCTCAAACTTCAATCATCAATGCAACAAAACTTGCACTAGCTAATGGTGATGCATTATTTCATAATAAGATTGTCTATTTTTAAAAAAAAGTGTAATTATGGTATAATTCTGGGATTAAACTTAATACACCTGTCTCATGCTGGGCTACATTGACTGATACTGGGATGTTTTACATTTCTGATATTTTTCGCAGCAATATGTGTTGTCCTTCTTCGATATACAAACCAAATTTCACATCTCTTCCTCTCCTTACCGTCAATAGGTGATATTATGCAATGCACTCCTTAATGCCTATAACTGGTCTATTCCTCATCCTCAATTAACTGATATGGAGCTTTTCTTTAATTTCCATAGATTTTCTGGCCATGTTACTTATAAAATATATAAAAAGGTAATACTTACTATTTCTTCCAAAATGACAAAATTATGTGAGATTTGGAATCCCATTCTCTATACCAACAACGCCCCACAGCAAATGAAAAAAATCAGACTGCAATATTTCTTGTTGATTACCACGATATATTTGTTAAAATGACTCATTTATATCAAGCAACGGTTATTGGTCTCCTGTCAAATTAGATCATGCAAATCTGTAGTAAGCAAGATAACTGGCAGTGTAATTTGGAACCTGGTACTGTGAAACATATGCTTTTTGATCATCCAAGTATTGTTCAATTTTGGTCCAATGTTTGGGATATAATTTCACAAATTGGTACTCATCTAACCATTGACATAGTCATAAACAAATCTTCACCCTTTACTACTCTTAATATATATGGACATGAAAAGATTTGATCTTTTTATTTCAAGTGCGATCAAATACATTAATATGAGCTAGAAATCTGCAAACCATTTATCCGTACAGGCTTGGTGGGATTGCATTTTATATCCAAGGAAAGGATTTGAATGGTCTTAACACAACTAAAAGGTCCTCGCCAATCAAGTCTCTAATATGGAAAACATCTCTTGGATATCCACATTTCCACTTGCCAACTATAAATATGCATTTTCTATATGGTTAACCAGTATTAGATAAGTAGTATTATATATGTTATCGTAATTTATATTTAGGTTTGTTACTATATCCACTAACTTTTTGATTACATGATTCTATATGATAATCAGTATTATGGCTGTTCACCACATTTTTGCTGATATTTTTTGTCTGTTTTATTGTTCATGTATTTATAAAACTCAAGAGGTGTTGAAATAAAAAAACACAGATGTAATTATGGAGCAGCAGCATGGCCTACAATAACTTATCCTCTCTCAAAAACAGTAAAACATTTCTGCTAGAGGAGAACTAGGAAGAACAGAACATTTTCAATGAAGTTAAATTTAAAAAAAAAACAAATGAAGACCGAACGTATACTCACTGTCCTCATCTTCGGAGTCCGAAATATTTACATTGCCATCCTGAATTAATATTCGGGCTGTTGGAGGAATAATGTGAAAGGTAACTCAAAATTTGGATATTACACTAACATCTCTTGGTGTGGCAGAATAACGCATCAATTATTTTAGAGTTTAATAAAAACATGCAGGGTGTCCCAGAAAAATTATGTATAAATCAGCTTTTATAAATTACTCACAAATCTGCATTCATTCCTTGCAACTTTCCAACTGGTTTCTTCAACAAGTCCCTTATTGACATACAAACAACTGAATAACATTAGGGCACACCCAGTGACACAGACAAAGTTACACTGACAGCAATGCGTGGACGGGCCGTCAGTCGGTCAGCTGGCAGGTCCTACTGCAGAGTGGGCAGGACATCCTGCCCAGCATGTGGGTCAGGTGGCAGGTCTGACACCAAACTGGTGGATAAAACAACCAGTTTGTGGTACGTAGTCAGGCCTTGCAGAGCGCAGTGGGTGTTCAGGTGGTAGGTCCTCCCAATGA
This sequence comes from Lissotriton helveticus, assembly GCF_964261635.1. Classification (NCBI taxonomy): domain Eukaryota; kingdom Metazoa; phylum Chordata; class Amphibia; order Caudata; family Salamandridae; genus Lissotriton; species Lissotriton helveticus. The sequence goes on along the minus strand of NC_136071.1, from coordinate 638,174,430 downwards.
GGAAGATGGGCGGGGCAGCAGATAGGTCTTTTTTTATGCCTAAATGATGTACACAATGTATGCATGCACAACTCTTTAGGGGATCTAGCAGCAGTAGTTACACAGCATGGATATTGACTATACATACAAATACACAAGTCAAATTGAAAGCCCGGCTGCATAGCTCAGGACACTAATTCCGGTCATGTTACTGCTAACTGTTTCCAGAGTCTTCCTTCAAAAAAACATTTGTCAGACGACCAGTGTGTTAGAAAAATGCTTATAAAAGCAAAAACACCGCTGTTGCAGCCACTTCAATTGTTCCACTCGAATTATTTAAGGTTATGGATTTCTCTAAAAGTCTGGCAAGTGATAATAAAACTAAAATATGATGGCGTACTTTACAACACTGGTATACCTCAACACAATTACTGTCTGTCACAACAGTAATAGATGCCTATAATTTATCTCTCAGATTTAAACACTTGTAGGGGCTGGCGGCGTCACAAATGTTCTACCATGATCATGTGAGGCTCAATGTTGTGCTCTCAGTCATTTTATCACAAAAAAGGATTTTAAAAAAATGATAGTCCTAATATTAGTTTCTGATTTTTTTTATACAAAGTGCTTTTAACTTAAAATTAAATCCACGTAATATGATTATTAAATCCACGATATATTAACACGGTCAGTCATCAAGCGGGCAATCAGAAATTATACTGTTTTAATAAATGCCTGTTATGCAAGTCATGAATGCATTCTATATAATAAATCCATCATAAAAATTACAAATAGGCTCTTATTTAACAAGTGAATGAACACAGAAAAGGGTAAAACTCACGAGGTATAAAATTTGAGGCAATCATGGATAGACAGGCTCGGAGATAGACAGTCTGTGCAGACACCAGATTCCCCAGGAAAGCCAGATACTCTTCTACAATTTCTTTACTTCGATTCAGCCACCGCAACTTCTGCAACATAAAAGATGTTTTATGGAGTTGGTTACTTGTGCCCCTAGCCGAACTAACTTTAAAAGAACACAGTGCAGCAAGACGTACCAATACAATGGTGATCAGTTGTTCAAAGTCTTTGGTCAACAGCATCACTGAACCCCGGAATTCTTGCAGCCAGCTCAGAATTTGGGCATCCTGTACCACAAGTGAGAAAATCCAATTATTTTGACACGATCTACAGAATTGTTTGCAGTTTTTTAGTTAGCACTGTAATGTTTAATAATAAGTTACTGGCAAATCAGGCAGTGTGTTTCATAAAGACGGGATCTGCTTCAACGTATCTCCCTCTCACACCACAAAGCTGAAATTGAAAAATTACATGGACAAGACGGTCCAGTTTTCAGTCTGTCTTATAATACCAAAGAGGTGATTACTGAGATATCTGGCTGACAATGAATGTGAAGGGTACCTCATAATTGACAGCTTTATGTGAACTTTTAATGACATTCACGTTTTATTTTGAGTATTAAATCACCAAGTTTAAAGGGTTAACAAAAAATCACCTTGTTATGGGAAACCATGAAGTGAAATAGACTGCAACAGCATACTGCATTTCCAAAATGTAGCCTGCAATGCAATGACGAAAGGTCACTACATTCCGAATCCTTCTATGTGTAGATGAAGGGGGGCACTTCTAAGGCTGCCAGGCAGAAAGTTTGCTTTCTCAAGCTTTTAAATCCTATAATTCAATCCAATCTATTTCTAATCCAGACTGCCTGTTTTGAGACATCTCTTTTAGGTTGCTTTCAATAGCTCCCCTTAATTCCTAAGAAATATTTAACATATATTAATTACACCAATGGTATTCTGCACAATTTACGTGTGGCTGTACTGGCAGAGAGTCTGATGAATAAACAAATAACCATGATCGCCTTTTATTTACCTTTATATCTGGATCAGTCAACTGATGCTTTAAAAGTTCATAATCCGCTGTATCACCCTTCAATAGAAAGAAAGCATGGCTGTTAAAAGATCTGCAAGGTAAGTTAGTAAATAATATGTAGTTTTATGACATTCCATGCATGCCTTTACCACAACTAAACCATTACCACACAATTCTTTACCACACATCTTTACCACAAACATACATTGGTATATACAAACTATTTCCACGCATAGTTAACACCCAAACCTTTACAATGCAACTTTTTTTATCAATAACAAAACTAATATATATGGTTTCATCATTTAAAATGAAATTTATATAAACTATATTATTATAATGTAAGCTATTATATTTTTTTAAACATTTTAATGTAAAAAAAACTTTTGGGAGGCGCTCCACTCAACAGACCACAACACATCGCAAGTCGACGCAAAGCATCGCAAATCTTTGCAGTTTGTTTCAAGATGGTATTACCACACAACACAAGCCCAAAAAACACTAACACTACGAAAAATTATTTAAACTTCAACATTGGTTGATTGACAACACAACGCAGCAAACGTTCTAGAACAGTAAAACCCTATTTACATGTAAAAGTTTCGACTTTCTTCCATTACTACGTATGCAAACACAATGTCCCCAACCAAGATGGCAGACAAAGTCTGTGAAGAAAGTCAAATACACATTACCTTACATATTAGCACACAAATATTTATAACTTTAGTCAGGTTTTGCTTCAGAAAAAAGAATAACGTTTTCAACACTTATTTTAATGTAAGTTATGGAATACCTTTAAAAAACATAAAAACAGGCATCCACCATTTTTTAGTCACTGATACACTGCCTTCTGAAGTGACCACATGCAGCAGAATATAGGATTGTGAGTCATACAGAGGAAAAAACTCATATAGCTTTAAAGATACGTTTGACTTAGACCATCAATATATAATCAAATGGCGGGGCGGGCGTGCCTTGATGCCGATGTAGATGGGAGCAGGCTTCGGAGCTCCGGCCCGGGACTCCTGTATTTGGTACTATCCTGAGCTCCCAGCCCCCCAAAAAGTGACAAAATCAGTGGTTGCCCTTTCAGGGAGGTATCCGATACGAAGGGGCCCGATGATTTGAAGAGAACAGGCGGAAACGGAGGCTGATGAGGCAGATGCGTTCCAGTGGAGCGGAATCCAAGATGGCTCCCACGATGTGACTCGCAATAGAGACACTGCGGAGTCATAGGGAGTGAGGTGAGTGTTTAAACAGCGGAGGAGTAGGGCAGCAGGAGTGGAAATTAGCAGACTCCTCGACAGAGCTGCACAGGGGCCGGGTGAAAAGTGCAGAGTGTGGCAGCTCCAGACCGCAGAAACGAGTGCCTGCGTCCGTGAGACAAAGGAGGAGCGGCCCGACGACAGCGGTAAACCAGACCGGCACCCCCCCCATAATTGACGGGGCCCGACAAGACTACAGGACACTGGGGCACTCCCTTGACCTGTCAAGCAGCCTGCTTGGATTTGCATCGGGAGCCTGAACCAAGGGAAGACTGCAGTTTTGAGGGCTGCGAGCACAGGCCCAGAAGATTGGTGCAGGCCCATACTAGTGGAGAGGTCTAGTTATTGAACAGTGGCCTCTGAGGCCCCGACTGTACTGTGTGGCAGCTTACCGAACTGCGCTGCAACTTGAGGGTGGCGCTTATAGGCCGCAGTGGGAAGATGGAGGAGAGCGTTTCGGAGAGGCTGCACCTTCCCGCGGATGTACGCCTGAGCAGGCAAGGGACCAGATACACACGCACTGACTGTGGAAGGGACACTCCCTGCCGACCCGAGGTGAGAAGCGTGAACTGTTGGGGGTTGTTGGAGGCCACGGGGACAGCCACACCCTATTGTCAACCACCATCTTGGTAGTGGGAGAACGTTTTCGGGGCTGCATACACGGCCCGCTATATGAATGAGTGGTGCACAGGAGCTGGGTGCTAACGGATGGGCCTCCAGTATGGCTGATCGTCGGTGAGATCTTCACATAATGTTACCCTGTGGGAGAGAAATGCCTAGCTCAGGTGGCAACCTCACTGAGACATACAGTGGCGACTGAAGGAGTAAGGGGAGACTGTGCGGCGGTACGCAAGTCTCACAGCTTGGGGGTCTCGTAGTTTTAGCCTATCGTTGTGGCATGTTAGAGTTGGCACTAGGTGAAGTGCCACAGAAGAGGAGTGCCATATATAAAGCACGATCATTTGTGCCCGGAACACCTGGGTGGACGACCACCATGGGGACCATGAAATAATGATAAAGCACCGTGATCGCAGGGTGAGGGTGCATCCCAACAGATGACGAAGATAATACCCAAGACTCGTAGAGGGATGCAGCAAACTTTAAGCGGACATTAGCAGACATCATGGAAGCTAGCACGGCCTCTGGTAAGGCACTTGAAATTAAAAGAGACTCCATAGACACTGATCTCAGTCTCCTAAAGGATGATCATCACAGGCTTGCGGAAAAAGTTACTGGCCCAGAGAAAGTGCTCATGGACGTAGCTCCAGAAATAACAGACCTAAAGAAATCTCTCATGGAGGTGGTGGCAAAAATTAAAGTCCTGGTAATGCGCGCAGTAGATAGTGAAGGGAGTTCTTGCCGCAATAATCTATGCATAGTGGGGGTGCCTGAGACGGAGGAAGGCGATAATATGGTGCTATACCTGGAGGACAGATTCAAGAAAGAAGTAGCACCGGAGGGCCTCTCTCAGTTCTATGCAATTGAAAGAGCGCATAGGCTGCCGGCCAGACTCCCCAGACGGGAGCACCACCGAGACCAATCATTGCTCGCATGCTCCATTTTTGAGATAGGGACCATATACTCAAGCAGGCTCGACAAGTGAAGGACCTGCAAATTGGGAATAGCAGCGTGATGGTGTTCGCAGGCTTCACCAGGGAAGTGCAGAGACAAAGGTCCACATTCCTTGCAGTGAAAAAGAAACTGCAACACATGCAGCTCCCATATACAATACTGTTCCCCGCCAAGCTGAGAGTTGTTGGGCCAAGTAGCATGGAATTGGCTCGAGACTATCCCGGGAAGGAGGTCTCGAGGCAGCTCGTCGAAGTCGGCTGCAGGAGATGGTAGAACGAGCTGGGGGCAATCGAGAGCACCATCCCCGACAGAAGCTCAAGTCAAAAGGAGCAAGGTTCTCAAGGCTGTGGTGGAGCTCAGCCAACCGGGGTCCAGCCCGAGGTCAACAAGGAGCAACAGAGACGATGGTAGATCAGAAAGTTCTCCAACACTGAGTGCAGCAGAAGAATGGGAAAAAGAGATGCCGGTGGTGACACCCCATACCGCGGATGAACTGGTGTCGCGCTGAGTGATGCAGGTGTTGTGCTTTTTGAAGCTGGGATTGTGCATAGTGATGCAGGGGTCGCGCAGAGTGTTACAGGGGTTTCACTGGTGGTGAGTGATGCAGGGGTCGCGCAGGGTGATGCCGGGGTCGCGCAGGGCGATGCCGGGGTCGCGCAGGGCGATGCCGGGGTCGCGCAGGGCGATGCCGGGGTCGCGCAGGGCGATGCCGGGGTCGCGCAGGGCGATGCCGGGGTCGCGCAGGGCGATGCCGGGGTCGCGCAGGGCGATGCCGGGGTCGCGCAGGGCGATGCAGGGGTCGCGATGAGTGATGCAGGCGTTGTGATGAGTGATGCAGGCGTTGTGATGAGTGATGCAGGGGTCGCGCAGGGTGATGCAGGGGTCGCGCAGGGGTCGCGCAGGGTGATGCAGGGGTCGCGCAGGGTGATGCAGGGGTCGCGCAGGGTGATGCAGGGGTCGCGCAGGGTGATGCAGGGGTCGCGCAGGGTGATGCAGGGGTCGCGCAGGGTGATGCAGGGGTCGCGCAGGGTGATGCAGGGGTCGCGCAGGGTGATGCAGGGGTCGCGCAGAGTGATGCTGTAGTTGCGCTGAGTGATGCTGTAGTTGCGCTGAGTGATGCAGGGGTTGCACTGAGTGATGCAGGCGTTGTGATGAGTGATGCAGGGGTCGCACTGAGTGATGCAGGGGTCGCACTGAGTGATGCAGGGGTCGCACTGAGTGATGCAGGGGTCGCACTGAGTGATGCAGGGGTCGCACTGAGTGATGCAGGGGTCGCACTGAGTGATGCAGGGGTCGCACTGAGTGATGCAGGGGTCGCACTGAGTGATGCAGGGGTCGCACTGAGTGATGCAGGGGTCGCACTGAGTGATGCAGGGGTCGCACTGAGTGATGCAGGGGTCGCACTGAGTGATGCAGGGGTCGCACTGATGCATGTTTTGCGCTGAGTGATGCAGGGGTTGCGCTGAGTGATGCAGGGGTTGCGCTGAGTGATGCAGGGGTTGCGCTGAGTGATGCAGGGGTTGCGCTGAGTGATGCAGGGGTTGCGCTGAGTGATGCAGGGGTTGCGCTGAGTGATGCAGGGGTTGCGCTGAGTGATGCAGGGGTTGCGCTGAGTGATGCAGGGGTTGCGCTGAGTGATGCAGGGGTTGCGCTGAGTGATGCAGGGGTTGCGCTGAGTGATGCAGGGGTTGCGCTGAGTGATGCAGGGGTTGCGCTGAGTGATGCAGGGGTTGCGCTGAGTGATGCAGGGGTTGCGCTTTGTGAAGCTGGGATTGTGCATAGTGATGCAGTGGTTGCGCTGAGTGATACAGGTGTTGCACTGTTGGTGATTGATACAGGGGTTTCATTGGTGGTGAGTGATGCAGGAGACCGTATCTGTAATGAGGTGGTCACCCTACTCCGTACTACACTAAAGTGGGCAGTTGGAAAATTGATTTTGGCTCAATTTTGACAAAGAAAGCTTAATTTCAGAAAAACTGGGTAGTGCCAACAATAAAAAAAATTGTGTGACAGCAAGGTTTTGCTCAATTCTTCAAATAACCTTTATCACATAACTTCCATGTAGGGCTTTAAGTGGGATGACAAAAGTGTGGGCTCTCGAGAAGGGGTGTGACCTATGTAATTAAGGGTGTGGCTTAAACGCAAACAATTTCTGTGATTCCCATAGCGTGTCACCCAACTAGTATGTTGGTTCCTCTCAGAGCTTCTTGTTATTACATCCGGATATATAACGAGTGATACACCTAAAATCAGTCAGCACTATTCGCTTTGTCAGTGGTTGCTAGCTGTTGAAGATACACGAGTATCAACAACGATTGTGTTGTAAATAATGTTGAACATGCTTCAATTCCTAAAATGTGAGACTCAATTAAACATTACAGAGGCTTGTGGAAGGCAAGGGGTGATGGTCTTCAAAAAGTGTTGCAATCGCTCATGTAACTCCTTGTTAGACATACATTTGCTTTTTCGCTCCACATCTGGTCCATCTACATATGTTAAACCTCATCCATTTCCTCTTCAGCACCCTCTCCTAAATGCACTTATTACTTGCATCTCCCTCACTTCACCACCTCCACACACTCCGCTCACCTGTAAACACTGCATTTATTTTACTTTCGCTGTGTCAAGATTTAGGCAACTGTGTATCTCCTTCATACACATTTGCACAGAATGACGAATGCAACTGTAGTAGGAGATCATTACTCTGTTCTCTGCAGAGGCCAAGGATTGGATGACCAGGTGTTCTGAACATCTTTTTTTTGACTCCCTGAAAGGCACTTTGAAGAACTCGCGCTGCCTGCAGCCTCAAGTCCAGTGCTCTCAAGAACAAATCCCTGGTGGCGACTCTGTTCAACGTATGCACTATACAAGAGGAATATGTAGTGCTTTAAATGGGCAGGAAGAGTCCAGTACCGAGTACCTATACTTCTATCACTTGAGAGAGAGCCTACCCTTCTCAGCACTCCTGCAGTAGATTTAATGGGAGTGAACAGGTAACTTCTCTGCAGTAAACAGGTACTCTAAATAGTGAGTACCTGCACTGCTATATTTCCATTAAAAGCACTGACAATATGCTGTACGAATACAATTAAAAAAACACAATATAACACCCTTGGGGAATTCAAGAAAAACGTGAAATATCAACATAACTAAATCACTGATATAGATTATCTTCAACTTTTTTTAATTCATTAATCAGAAATCGGTGAGTGCTTTTACTAGCAGAGTTAAGGTCTTGAATATAGGCAGCCCGATAGAGACCCGTTCCAATGTGCGGTTTCAGTTACGACCCGGACGGACCCGGCACACTTAAAGCCCTACCTATCTGACGGATCACTTCCACGACGTGCCTATGTTAAGAAAATTGCGCATTGAGAACCACTGTTACAATAGGCAGGGGGTACCAACACACCGGGTTTTTCTGTACTAATGCTTAATTAAGATCTCCGTGTGGTCGCAGCCTCAATACTTCTGCGACGAATACACAATCATGGGTGGAAATTGCTCAAATCTGCTTCACAATGGACACTTGACATTTGTACTCTCAAACACAACGTATATTTCTCCTCCTAAAGTGATGCTTACATGAGAACCACCTCAAACAAAAACGTGTGATGTGTCACTGCACAAGCAAAGGAGCCCTTCAGAGCACATCACCAAAAAGAAACGGATTAAATGGCCTAAAAAAACCTGATTCGTCAATGACAGCAGGCAGGAAGACCACAGAGCATGGGCCTTACCTGAGGTGCAGAAACGTGTCACTCACAGAGAAAGCCACGCTGGAAAACGAAACTTTCGATGAACGTGCGGGAAGGGCTGCAGTTAAGCAACGTCATTGATAGCCTTGCCTTTTAACCCTTCCCTCTGCAGGAGTGCAGCGGCATCAGGAGCGGTGCAAGAGTTAACGCCAAAGTCCACGTCCCCGGAATCAAAGCCAGCTGCGGCGCTAGGGCACTGAGAGCTGGGTGGGGTGGGAAAGACCCCTTCGGTGAATAGCTCAGAAACACATATTTTCTCTAATGCTTATGCCCGAAAATACGTTCTTTTCTAACACTGTGTTCAAAATAAATACCACACATTTAAAGAGTTAAGCTGACAGCGTTTAAGATTGAAAAAATGCATTTCTCGCAGACGCCCGCATGGCTGTCCGGTCGCTGCAGGAAGCACTGGCCGTGAAAATGTAACATCTAGAAGACAGGCTGTGAGCTCACTTAATGCAGCTCTCTCTGCAAGCAAGGGGAAGGCAATTTAGACTCCCAAGTATGCGTTTTCTTACCTACTCACTCAAGCAGATTGATTCTGTCAGACCTTCGAAAGGAGAAAAGATGATCTTATTACACCTTCACAAATAAAATATATAAACAAGCTCTTGGCATTGCTGTGGGGAGGGAGGGGGGGAGAAATGCGAGACACGGCCTGGCGGCCGTGAAAAGTGTGAAGCAAGGGGCGGGGGAGGAGAAATGGGAGACACGGCCTGGCGGCCGTGAAGTGTGAAGCAGTGGGCGGGGGAGCGGATGTCTTTGAAGTAAGTGTAAATAAACCAGCATGAAAGCCAATGTGGGGGAAAAGCGCGTGCTTGTGTTCACGTGAACTGTCGGAAATCCGCCCGATGGTTTGAGAACTTATTTTGCCCACTAAAATTCTCCCCTATCCATTCCTTGCGAAATGGGATAGGCGAGCCCTAAAAATTCTGACAGCGGTTCAAACTGCTGTAGCAAAAGAGAGAGCCCTCGCACAGTGTAAGAGCATTAGGGTTGTTACACCTGTACCTGCCTTAGAGGCAGTGACAAAAGCGTGCATTCCAAATGCTAAAGCTTTACATCCAATGGGTTAATTCTCTTGCTGCAACAGATGTTGAATATGTTTTTGATCCTTATTTGAAAACACAAGCATTTCTACAATATGAACAAGAATGTCCTCTGCCTACTGAAATTCTGCCTCTAGAATGTATAATTTATACTGACCGATCAGCACAGCCCGCTACGCGGGGGCAAACAAGCTTATAGTGCTGCATGCACGATCGTTAAAGGTCGTTGGCGCGATGGCATATTCCGACTATTGGTCACTAAAACACAATCTCTAGGAGACTGTACAGCTCAGCGAGCTGAACTACAAGCATTCAAGATGGCGCTTGAGAATACAGACCGCGAATTACCCACACTCAGTGTGCGATTCGTATTATTGTGTTCAATCTTACAATGAATACTTGCAGAACTGGATTTAAAACGGTTACAAAGATGCAAAAGGTGGCATAAACAAGCATAAGTTGCTTTGGGAACAAGTAGTTCAGTTACGACAAGGACTACAACACACTTATGTAAAATATACGCTGAGTCATCAACGTGATGGCGTTCACGTTGTAGGGAATTCATTGGCTGATGAAGCCGCAAAGACAGATGTGCAAACGGCTTCCGTAGCTGCAATCACTCATTCAAAAACAAAAATAGATGGCAAAATAATGCTAGCTGTCAATGCTTCAAGCAAAGACAGTGGTAAAACATTACCTAAAGGGTTTCCACTCAAATACTCATACATAACTGATGCGAATAATGTTCTGTTTGCTCTAATCCATGGAGTGGGGGATAGAGTAATTTCAAACATGGAACATAGATTAGGACTAATCCTAGAAGCACATGAAGGGCACGTCTCTGCACATGCAGGGGTTTCCGCCACAGTGTCATTATTAAAACAGAGATAATGGTGGCCACGCATGAAGAAACAGACCAGAAACTATGTTTTGGAATGTGAAATCTGCAGACGCCCTTGTTAATTTCAGATAAACCATTAGCCTGCAGGGGTGTGGAATTTAATGAAATATGTACTTGTCCAAAGGACAAGTAGCTTCATAAATCTACTTGTCCTGTAACAAAATCCACTTGTCCCTTTGGTGCCACATAGTGCGCCGTAAAATAATGGCAGCCATCTCAATATAGAAGAGCTCTGATAGTAGCCTCTCTGGTTAATGTCAGGCTAATACTATAAAAGGATTTGACTTTTGGGGGTTTTCACTAGCTTTTCTCTAATCTTTTCCCATACTGAGAAAGGTTGGAAATTTACTACCCCTGACAACGGCAGAAGTAAAGTTTCTTCCAGGGCTGGGAAAATGTGGTTCGAGGAAAAGTTAACTTGTAAACACTCAGATTTCCACTAGGGGAAAATTTATCTTTGCTCATGCTAAAATGCAATTCGCAAATATTTTGTAGAATTACGGTTTCCTGGCCTACTTAAGGAAATTCATGTGAATTCATGAAAAACGTAAATCTGCTTTAATATAAGGACATATATCCTGGGTGCACTTTTGTGACTTACTTTAACATTTGAGCCCCTAATTCAATCTGAGTTAACCAAGACTTTTTGTTTTTATTTAAATGCTTTCTCATCCTATCTATCGGCTGGCTTCATTGTGTGTGACTAGTTAAAAAGGAAAGAGAGTACCCTTCTAGTAACACCCACAGGAACAGGGTAATATTGCAAAAAAAGAATTGAGTGTTCCCTGGGTTATTAATTCAAATGGGGAACCAAATCATTCATTCATCTCATTATATTGTCGCTCAGCCTATTCATCAACCCTGTGCTATAGTATAAAAATATACACAATTAATACATCCCCTGCGGGGTACCAGGGGATGTATTAATTGTGTATATTTTATAATTATTTTTATTGTAATTTGATGTTTTGGAAAGTGTGTTAATCTGTACATCTTGTGCCTATGTATTTGACCAAAAAAATACCGAAACCTAGGCACTACTGAACAGACGGAAATTGTTTTTAACTATCTGTGGAGAATTTATGTTTTATAATGTATTGAATACTTTTTAAACAAAATTTTTTTTATAATAAAGATTCTGAAGTTTTGTACACAAAATCTATGTTTTTGTGGTTCTACTATAGCACAGGGTTGATGAATAGGCTGAGCGACAATATAATGAGATGAATGAATGATTTGGTTCCCCATTTGAATTAATAACCCAGGGAACACTCAATTCTTTCATTGTGTGTGACAACATTCTGCTCTTTTACAAAGTAGTTTTGTTCAGTACCAGGAATGTCTATGGCAATGAGGCCTTTATGAGACCAAATACTGCCTGTCTAGTAAGAACGTGCTGGCGAACAGCACCACACCTACCTGATAATCCCCAAGTAGAGAAAGGAGCATAGTGCAGGCCAAGTGAGTAACCAGAAAATTGAAATACCCCCCCCACTTTGATCCAAAGCTCTTATGCCACCAAGCAAGCGAAAAAAGTCACTGGAGTCCTCTCCAGAATTGCTCTGTCTCTTCCATCTAAGCATCCATCCATTCATCCTTTCATCCACTGATATCTAGCATTTCATCTTTTACATGGTCATCCATTCTTTCATCCATTAGCCTTTCACCAATATGTTCGTCCATCTGTTGATTTGTCAGTCCATCTGCTCATCAATATCCAAACCCACCCATCCATCTCCAAACCTAACCATTTCAGCCATCTGTCCATCCTTTCGCTCATCCATACAGCCACCCTTCCCTCCATTCATCTATCTATCCATCCTTTCACTCATCCATCCATCCTTTCACTCATCCATCCACCCTTTCACTCATCCATCCATCCACCCACCCTTCTACCAACCCATCAATCCATCAATCCATCCTTCCACTCATCCATTTATCCTTTACACTCATCCATCCTTTCGCTCCCTAATCCATACACCCTGTAACCCATCCATCCATTCAGCTTTTCCTTCATTATAACATCCTTTGTCCATCCACTATCCCCGTCACTCAACCATCCCTGTCACTCATTCATCCATGCATTTAGCCAGCAACACTTACACTCACTCATCCTTTCACACACACATTCATCCATCCTTTCACTCACACCCACCCTTTCACATTAATTATGAGCCTTTGTCTGTCGAGCTGCAGACAGAAGAGGCCCATCAAGAGCTCCACCTCTACAGTAGCTGCTAAAGTGGGGTGTTCACGAAGCCCCTGTTCATACCTATCCTTCCATCTCCAAACCTATCTATCAAACTCATCCATCCCGCCTTCCTTTCACTCATCCATCCTTTTGCTCATCCATCCATCCTTTCACCCCACACATCCTCCTTTTCGCTCATATTCATCCACCCTTTCACTCATCCCTCCTTTTGCTCATACACCCATCCTCCTTTTCACTTGTATATCCTTCCACCCTTTCACTTCCTCCATTTATTCTTTAGCTCATCCATCCACCCTTTTACCCCATCAATCTTCCATTTCGCTCATATATCCATCCACCCTTTCACTAATCCCTCCATCCACCTTTACACTCAACTATCCACCCATCCATCCACCCTTCCACCCAGCTAGCCACCTAACCACCCACCGATTCACCCAGCCATCCATCCATTCATCTACTCTATCTCTCACCCATTAATCCCCCTTTCATTCAGCCATCCATCCACTTTCACCCCATCCATCCACTTTCACCCCATCCATCCACTCAGCCATCCATCCTTTCACCTTTGCCCATCCATTCTTTCACGCATCCTTCCTTACATCCATCATTTCACTCATTCATTCATGCATCTATCCATCCACCCTTTCACTCCACCATTCATCCATGCACCTATCCATCCAACCTTTCACTCATTCATACATGCATCTACCCATCCACCCTTCCACTTATTCATCCATGCATCTATACATCCACCCTCACTTATTCTTCCATGCATCTATCCATCCACCCTTTCACTCATTCATCCATGCATCTATTCATCCACCCTATCACTCATCCACCCACCCCTTTCAAATCCATTATGGACCTTTGTGTGCAGACCTGCAGACTGAAGAGGCCCATCAAGAACTCCACAGCTGCTGTAGTTGCTATGGCAGTGTGTTCAAAATGACCCTGGTGTATGCACAAAGTGAGATGAGAGGCCCAGTGCAAGGACAGAAATGGGGGTGGCTTTAGGACTGCATGGAAGCCTCATGGAGAAACTTATGAGCTTTAATGTACGCCCTGAATGACTGAGAAAACGAGGGGCCAAGGGGAGCAGGTCCGGGCTGTCAGAGAGGCGGTGTTAGCAGGTTTAGGCACCGGGTGAAACATAAAGTGTACAGGAAAGGAAAAGTGCAAAGAAGGGGGGGGCACGAGGTGCATGAGAAGGGAAAGCACTGCTCTTGGCATGAGGCCCAAGAGTGGAGCAGGAATTAAAACGCAGGGGTCATAGAGTTCAAGTCAGACCAAGGGGCCAAGAGGCAGATAAGGCAGCCTCTTACATGACAGTGCTGTGAGTGTTCTGGAGCTGCAGAAGCACGCTGTTTGTCTCATGCTCAAAGAAAATAAAAGGAACAGGGGCGGGCCTGGGGGCCACCCAAGCTTATGGAGCTGGCTGCAACTTTGAGCTCTGCTTTATCTCTGTTGTTCTGCTCTGGGGAAATGAAAGTGCGGGCCCCAGCACCAATAAACTGTCTACTTGTCCTTTGGACAAAATGCTAATTAAAACTTCTTGCCCTCCTAAGAAATCTAGATGTCTCGGGCGTCGGGAGATAGGAATTCCCCACCCCTGAGCCTGCGTTTACCTGGACCCCTGCGGTCCCTTACAAAGGGATGGTAACTATAAATATATCATAGTCGCAGTGGATGTGTGTTCAAGATTCATTTGGATGTGGCCTCAGCGCTCGGCTGACGATCGAACTGTTATAAAAGATTTGAAAGTCTTTATCGGCACATAATCAGTCAGCACGCTACATTCTGACCAGTGTCATGCATTTAGCTCTCAAGCTTACAAGGAGGCCATGGCCAATCTGGGCGTTGCATTGCGGTACACTAGTCCATTCCATCCTGAGGGAAATTCAGTAGTGGAGAGAAAAAAAACGGGACATAAAGCAATCTATAACAGCTAGGGTATTAGGCTCGGGTGGGTCAAACATCTAATAAGTGTCCAACATAGTCTTAACAATCTGCCAAGAAGTTCTCTAGGGAGTATCACTCCATATGGAGTCCTTTTTGGGACCAGAATGATAGTAGCAGACCTCGATTGTCAAACTTCAGTGGTAGACCAAAAACCCTTTGATATCAAAGACCGTTTGGCTGTTTTACAGGACTTAAATGAAATAAGAATGAAACAAAGTAACGTGTTCCTGAAGCCAACCACCACTGAAGAGAAACCGACCGTCCCAGCAAGGCATGTCTGGATCCCAAAGCTTGGTGATCTAGTCAGAGAAAAGATCGCGGACAAGAAGGAATTTGGGCCTTCTTACAGACACCCAGTACCTGTCCTAGCAATCCACGGATCAAGAACAGTATTACTGCCGCTTCTTGCTGGTAAAAAGGAGAACAGGTTTGTGTCCATCGACCTGGTCAAACCACATCATGTGGCCGATCATAAGCAGTAGGCCAAATGGACTCCGACAATGTAGCAGACGCCCAGCTCTGCCTACTATCCAAGAGGTTCAAACTGAGAGACTCATCACCTTTGAAGAATCTGCAGTGCGAAATGAAGGACTAAGCAACAAAGCTATGAAACTTGTACCTCTTGAAACCCAAATAATAGTTCGTCAAGAAACACCTGTCTACAACGAAGTAGCATCCGACTACACAAATGTAACAAGTGATCCTGTGGTTCCAGTGATTTCAACGAATCCTGATGCAATCCCGACAATTGATCGAACTGCCTCTGGCTATTTCATTAACTTTGATACATTTTCTGAGGATCCCAGCGAGCCTAAAACTACGCCAGTAAAAAGAACTTTGAAAGAACAAGCAACAGACCTTTTTCATCACCTGGAAAAGTCTTATCTGGTTTCACCACGGATTGAATTTTGGATTGTGTTGGGTGTGCTTTTTATTCTAATTTGGTTGACTCTGGTAATAACTTTGGGAATGCTGATAAATGGTAGATATGTACAAAAGGACACAGCAAGTAAGAACATCAACTTACTCCTCAAGCCACACAAATCATCTCATCGTGAACAAAGAGACTTGTTATCAGTGAACATCACAGCCGTTCCTATACCAGGGGGTGTAGCTTGGGACAGAACTGATCATGACATTTTTGGCCCTGCAGAGCTGTTGAAGATTCCACACCAGTTCAAGATTTCCTTGAATGACTTTGTTTCATCTAGTACCGTTTTTGATGATTGGGACTTCGAGACTGTTTATAATATGATGTCAGACTTAGAAATGTCTGTTGTATTTACAAATCATGAATACTTAGAAGGTTCATCAGATTATGAACAAATGTATTGTTATAATCACTATGGTCATCATTTCTTGCACAAATCTGCAAACCCTAGAAATGTATTAATGTATAACCAATGGGAACACTGTCCTACGCCACCAAAGGGTAGCTCAAAAACATTTACTAGAAAGTTTCCATACTTTTCAGGTTTTAATGTATCCAATCCAGAATCATTTTACTTTAAAAATGTTAACAAGACAGGATTGAAAAGTATGTTGACAAATACCAAACAAATGTATTCTGCAGCCTTTTTAGCTCAGCTGTCTACACTAGGTTTCGACTTTTGGAAAGACAACATTGAGACAAAAACTGTCTGGGGCACAAAAGATTGGCAAGTGCAGGGGATAGAAGCTTTATTTAGACCCTGCATCATCCCAGAGCAAATTATGTTTTTCAATGACACTGTCCAACAGACATCTTGTCTTGGATTAGCCAAGATAAAAGACCTAAACAGACCGTCTATACCTACACCTGATAGCAGTAACACTTCAGAGGGGGAGGTTGACGTACATACTATTTTGCATCACAACAGATCCAGATTGGGAAAAATGGTTAATCTGGCCCACAGACACAAACACCTGTCAAAATAGATTCCTGAATAAAACACGGGGGTTCAAATTCACTAGGTCAGATCCAAGATATGTTCAGAGACAGCATCCAGGAATAGTAACAACATACAGTGTAGGGAATCTGTGCCTAGAATGGCTATATAGATCTACACTTATGGATGTTAAACAATACTTATCTTTACTTAAAGATGGCACTGATCTTTGGGAATTCTTGCTAGGACCAATAACACCGCGTCATGAACGTTTTATATATGCCGGTATATATGCTGCATATATTGAAATATGGAAGATTACGCAATCAGAGACTGCAGAAAGAATACAAGAAATTGATCGTATTAACTTAGAGAAATCTCTCTCTGTAGTTGACAATGGGTTAACGACTCTGTCGTCCAGGATATATTCTTTGGACAGCATAGTATCTTCTGCCATAGACATCATGGAACAGGACTTGGTCATGTTGCAACATGGTCAGTCGCAATTACGTTCTATAATGCTATTAGGCTGGATGTTACAAAACCTTTGTTCAGGCTATGTGCCTTGGCGTTTTATCAATACTACGTCACAGTTTTCAGAATTCAATCTCACTGATAAACAGATCAAATTGGCACAGAGGGGAGCAGACTATACGGTGCTGAGCATTGAAAAACTGGAAAGATTGCCATTTACTGCCGCTGAAAAGCCAGTTACAGAATGGATTGTACACGGAACAATCACTCTGCCTGTTACAATTTTCCATTTTCAATCTTGCCTAAAACACACACCAGCAGGCACATATGAAAGGTTGGGTAAAGAATACATCAAGACATTCTGGGAATTACTGTACACTTACAGATGTTGGAGTGGGGGTCGTGAAGTGTTTCTTAGCGGGAAAAACTGTGAAAACGCACTAAGCGGTTCCCTCCTTTGTCAGGGTATAAGCCTACATGGGGCCTGCGATGGTTCCTCTAACAACCTATCCTGCCACCTGCAAGGTTCTCCGGCTGCGGTGATTGATCCACTTTTTGGACAACTTTCAAATGGAAGTTACATTATGTTGAACGATCACAGCTGCTGTGGCATGTTGCCAGGAATACCATATCTAGTAACTGTGTCAGCCAGGGTCACATGCTGTATGCAAGTATTGTTTCCTAAAACGAAGACAGACCGGGAGCCGCCTTCATGGACTTCACTGAACATCTCTTCTATACAAATTGATACTTTAAGCAGAATGAAAGCCATTCTTTTACAAAAAACTGTGCCACTGACCTCGGCCAAATAAACCTATGATCTGCAAGTCGCAAGGACTTCCGCAGAGATACATGCCCTCTTAACTACAAATTGCCCTATACATTTCTCGGAAATGTTAAGTCGTATCTTAAACATGTCTGATACGAGTGGTATTGTGCATGTATTTAAGACAGTATTTCCTGGACTGTTAGCACCTTTTGAAGCAGTCTTAGGAATATTTCCAAACTTCGTGCACTCTGTGTTTGGCGGATTGCCTCTCATTTTGGGACTCGCTGCAGGGATGCTATTTTTGCTCCTACTGCTGCGATATGGCAAGTCATTCCACAAGGGACACCCAGTTCTCCATGGAGACAACTCTACTGGCGATGAAGTATTGTGAGTGCATCGTCCACATTTTGGGACTACCTCGTTTAAGAGAATTGAATACCACATGGTTTCTATCATTCAGACCAATTTGGCAAGATTGCATCTTACCTGTTCTACGCTGCCTGCTATGCGGAGAACGCATGTCAGATTCATGTCTCACACTACCATCAGTCATGCCAACGGATGTTGATACTTTGCTTGAACCAATAAAGGCCATGCACTGTGTTGTCCCCAGCGGCTACCAATTCTGATAACGGCATTCATTGAGATCTCACAGATGCAAAATGCTACTACTGAGATACGAGAAACAACAGGCACACAGGTACCCTCCAATTCGAACATTGCTAATGCGACCAATGCTGACGGCGATGCTTCACATCTATGTGCAGTTGATCTTCTTAACGAGGTAATCCAACTTTTACCTAAAATGGTAGACAACTTTTTTACAGATTTAGAAGATTTGATGTTTTCTACAAACACGAACACTGACTTTTGACTTGGCACACAGTGTTCTGAGAGACTCTGAATTCGACCTTCATTTTTTCAAAACAAAGTTCTAACTTTGGAACTCTTTTTTCTATGATTATTATTTTTTCCAAATTTGTATTTTTTGTTTTTTGGCACAAAGTAATCTGCTTAAAGTAGAAATATTCATAGAGAACTAGAATTCTTGAAAAACTTCCAGAAACAATATTTGACCTTGTCCTCATACCAACAGTTATATGTAATATGACATGAAATATTTTCGGCAACTTATTTTCTTCTGTATTTACAAGCCATTTCATAAATGTATTTTCTTGATTCTTTCAGATAGCATTTCCAATTGTCACCTATATGCTTAGAATGAAACATTGCTTAAATGCGTACAGCACAAATGCTCTTTCGTGTACAACCAGTACCAATGCATCTTTATGTATTTCGGATGGGTTTCAAACACGTGTTGTACAGATAGTACTTAGATACGTTTATTCAGGTTTAGAACTTAGTATTTAGTAGAAGTCGTACATAAGAAAGTGGAGTGGGTGTTGTATGGCGTTTTAGATTCCGAATGGATTTTCCCGATTCATGCCTTTATATAGATACAATTCACATTGCCCTTATATAGGCATAGAAATCAAGCCCTTATTTAGGCATAGCCCATGCCACCCAAATACAGGCATGGCTACTGCCATCCGTTCATCAAACGTCACAACGATTTCTTGGAAAACCAGCTTAAGCCGTTAGGGACTTCCCCTTGCTTGAATATTGGTTTCTCCAAAAACTCAGTTACTTTACAATGAACAACTATTCCTTAGGGGTTCATTCATGACGTTCATATGCCCGACTTTACATCAAACATGGCATTCCTAAACACCTTCAGACTACAAATATACCTTCACTTGCTATAGCAAAGCACAGTGGTTCGGTGCAGCTCTACGACCTACTTGCCCGACGCAGCTCACTACAGCAAGTGACAAAGGAAGCCGACTCTCCAGCTGACGCACTGATCAGGAAGCTGCCCTCCTCTGCCGAGAAATCCAGCTTTAGTGTTTCTGACTCCCCTTTCAGGGGGAAATCGAGTCCCGAGACAGAGATACCAGACCTCCTTCATTCTAAGGCATGGAGCCGATTAGAACCTAGATAAACCTTTGGCAAATTCTTGGCAAAACTAAACCTATGCTAAAGACCATACTTACTTCTTCCCACGTACTAGACTTAGGTTAGGTACATTGGGGTAGGCGTACTTTAGAAGCACCAGTTGAGTATTTTAGCCTGTGTTATTTATGTATGTATTTTTATATGGCTTTGTAACCATACAATGCTCTTACAGTATTCTTTCATATTACTATTTACGCTATACACATTATACTTTGCATTCTGCCTAACGATTGTAGCAGTTCACCTCTCTTGCATGAGAAAGAAGACTGTTCAATAAATCCTTTTATTGAAAACGCCCGTCTCACTATTTCTCTGCAACTCTGTAGAAACAAAGCATGCACGATTGACTGAGTAAAATAGTTATCTATTGTTTCCACGACTCTGAAGATAGTTATTCAAGTCCTAGGGAAACAAAGTTATCATGTTTATGCGGTTGTCAGAAACGAATCCCTTCTTGTGTATTCGATTGTATAGAAATATGGGTAATTTTATTATATATAAAGAACGTCAATCGTTCTTTTAGACAGAGGTGAATTTCACTGGCACTAAGAGGTCGATTAATGCCGGAATTCTAGCTAGGCTGATTCCAGTTTACCTCATGCAAGGGATGCTGTCTAGCTCCATACAAAGATGGGCAGCTTTAGGACACTTACCTACAGGTAATGGGGAGTTAGCTCATCCTGTAGGGATTTGGCAGAAACACTCACCCTAGACAGGATGGGTGAGGATGCACTAGGTAGGCGTACAATATATTACAGTACTTGTATGCAAGCATTTATTCTCTGTAATCAGCAAAATGGTTGAGCTGTGTATCATTCTCACCATCCTAATAATGCTCATCACATTATTCTGTTTTCTTCTATTTATTATTGCAGCGCAATGCTTCAATAAATATTGAAACGCTTTACTGTGTATTTCCTGTGAATTTTTTTGGGTATTTTATTTTTTTATTTTGAAAGTTTTATATAGCGCGAACAAGATCTTTGCAGATATCAGAGCGCTTTACAAGGGAATGGGGGTAAAAAATACAAAGTAATAAAGCGTATATACAGAGTAATATATGAGGTAGTTAGGTACAAGGTGCTAGTTACATAGGTGGGATAAAGGACATGAGGTAGATAACAGGTGAGGTAGTGTCGGTACACAGTGTATAGACAGACAATTGCGTCAATAGTATAAAGTGCAATAATAAGGAGCATATACCTGCTTAAACGTGTTTAGAATATTTAGAGTTTAAAGGAGGGTACAGTTGAGGTAGGTGTGAGCAGGGTGTATAGTCCCACAGGTGCGAGAGTAGTAAGGAACGTTGAGATGGAGAGGGTAAAAGTGTGCAAAGTCAACCAGGTGCGTCAATAATATAACAATATAACAGTATACATAATCAACCAGGTGCATCAAACATTATAACAAAATACAAAGAGTGAGCGTATACAGTTAGGTTGAGGTAGGTGTGAGCAGGGTGTATAGACCCACAGGTGCGAGAGTAGTAAGGAACGTTGAGATGGAGAGGGTAAAGTGTGCCAAGTCAACCAGGTGCGTCAATAATATAACAATATAACAATATACATAATCAACCATGTGCATCAAACATTATAACAAAATACAAAGAATGAGCGTATACCGTTAAGTAATTCGAAAACACGGGTGGCACAGTAGAGGACTTGCAAGGCAGATGCATGAGTGATACGGAGCAATAGATCATGTGTATTTTGCCATGAGGATCGCTTTAACTTCCCTCTTAAAGATTGTTTCGGAGGAGATGAGCCTTGTTTCCGGAGGGAGTGAGTTCCAGATCCTGGGTGCCATTCCTGAAAAGGAGCGTTTATAAGTTTTTTCCTTCCGAAATCTTCGAGGTTTCAGCAAAAGATTGTTTGTGCCTCTAGTAGTTCGGGAGCCACCCGAAATTGTCAGCTTTTGAGTGAGATAGGCGGGTGAATTCCGGTGCACAGCCTTGTGTGTCATGCAAGCGATTTTCAGTTGTATTCTGGCTTCAAAAGGTAGCCATTTCAGTGATTTAAAGTCCGGGGAGATGTGAGAGTGTTTTTTTGAGTATTTTGGGTATGCATTGGTAACTAAGCGAAAGGGTTCTAGATTTGCGGCCACGATTTCCGTGGGGAGCCCGGGTTGTCATGTTGAGATTGTACATCAATTTATTACCTTGTATGGTTAGGGGTACAAATGGTGCACTGTGAGCTAGCAGCACTACTGCAAACATATCTGTAAGATGTGTGTGGAATCAGTCTCGCACAGTTTTGATGGTTATGTCTAACAAATGCACAATTTTATTTGGGAAAGAATAAGCCGTACAACAGTACCGTACATCAGTGTTCAAAGCTTATCTACTTTCCGCATGGAATGCAAAGGTTGTGAGCTACATTGCTTTTTCCCCCAGAACGGTCGTACGTTTTGGGTACAAGAGTCAGTCAGCCAGTCTTTATTCGGCCTAAAAAACCATGAAAGATTAAAAAAAAAAAAACACAAAAATAAAATGTACATTTACATAGTTCATCCAAAATAGTGAGCGATCAGAGAAATAGGATATAAATACTTAAGATATAAATAATTAAAATATGCATACAAAACATCAAAAAGTATATGGTACGAATGAAACTCATCTCCCATGGCACTATCTCCAATTATATTGACAAAATTAGCACTAAAATAAAAACTGATAATATGTAGGGGGAAACATACGATACATCTAAAAATAGTTCACACAACTTCCAAGTTCGTGATTCATAATGTAACCTGTGTGCAAAGTTAGACCATCTCTGTTATTCTAATAAATTGTTGCGGCCTCAAGGATAACAAGGGGTAGGCTAGGAAAGTGTTTAATTAAATAAAATCTTCAAATAATTAAAAGTCTTTGTTCTTTCTAACTGGACACCCACAGCCCTGCGCCCCACCCCACCCACATCACTTGATGTGACTTAATGTTTGTCCTAGGAGGCCCACAGGTCATGACATACGACTTAGTAACATTTACCTTTATGTCCATACTCTCCATAAGGGGTTAAAATTAATCCAACAGAAGTTGGAGGTCACTAGCTGTTTCAAAATAAGGCCTACATCATCAGCATACAATAAAATGGGGTTTAAAAGAATCCCCATCTTAGGTAGTCCTTTCCACTTATCCATTAAGAAATTACTCACTTTGTTTACATGAAGCAAAAATAAGAAAGGGGGTAATATGCACCCCTGAGACATGCCTTAGAGTTCGAATTAGACGGGTAGATTTCCTGATGGGGCCATAACATACTCTTACAGACGGTTTCCAGTGCACATACATTATCCAGTTTAACAGATTTATTTCCACCCCCAATTTCTCCACTCCATCCCATAATTTAGTACGGTTTACCAGATCAAACACACATAAAAGATCCATAAATGACACTATACACTAATCAAAAATAATAACATATTACCGTGTCAGTTTTTGTTGCAAGTATGATGTGAATGAGAAGTGCACTGCCTTAAAATAGCTGTACATGACTTATATTTGGTTTCACATGTGGTTCAAGCAGTTACAATATTGGAAATAAGCTAATCCACTTTCTAACATGTAATATCACAGCATCCAGTTGAACTTATAAAATGCTTAACTTCTTCAGTAACCATGGATTTTATCCGGAACACTTTGCATTTTCAGACCCAACGTACAACGTAAACAAAAAATATAAAAATACATGTCCCGGAATTAAGCATTGTGGTGAAAGGAAAGCCAGAACTGGCTGAAGGTGTCACATACCATTAAAGCCTCGCCTCACACCACCACACATCTTCAGTCCACTCTCCTCTCCTATACCAGCCCCATTATTGAAGATGGAATTAAGTAGGCATCTAGTACTACAGAAAGAGAAGGTATTCTGTGGGTGTCTTTGTAGAAATGTGTATTTCATGAGAGTTGTGTAATACATATACGTGCACCATAAGCGATGTGTGTATGTAAATGATGGTGAATAGTGCGAGTGCAGCGTGAGTAGTGGAAGTGTAGGGCGAAAAATGTGTTGATGTGAGTGTAGGGTGAGCTGCATGTATACAATGTGAGGGGAGGGCTGATGGGAGTGTCCGGTGAGAGAGTGCGTGCAGAGTGAGAGGAGTGAGTGAAGGGTGGTGTGATTTGTGTAAATGCAGGGTGAGTGGTGTGCCTCAGTGCGAGTGAAGGGTAAGTAGCGAGAGCAAATGGTGAGCTATGAGAGGGATTGGTGAGTGCATAGTGAGAGGAGTTAGTGCAGGGTGAGTGGTGTATCCCTCTGATTTCTGGCATACTATTGTGCCTACGTTCAGGCAGGGTGCACAAACTGCAGGCTGAGAGGTGTCCCTGTGCGAGTGCAGGGTAAGACGATGGAATGCAGGGGGAGTGGTGTGACTTCAGGGTGAGTGTTGTGCCCTTTTGCGTGGTGTGAGTGGTGTGCCCACATGAGTGAAGGGTGAGCTGTGTGAGTGACGGCAGTGCCTATGAGAGAGTACAGTGAGAGATGTGCTAGTGTGAGAGTAGGATAAGAGGAGTGACTGCAGGGTGAGTGATGTGAACATATGAGTTTTTGTTCAAGTGAAGATTGGGAGGAATGAATGTAAAGTGAGTGATGTGCTTGTTTGAGTGAGCTTGCAGGGTGAGGAGGGAGAGTGACAGGTGAGTGAAGTGTCACTTGAGTGCAGGGTGAGCAGTGAGCTTGTGTGACTGCTGGGTGAGCATCTCAAGCGCATGATGAGTGGTGTGAATGCAGTGTGATCGCTGCAAGTGCAGGGTGAGAAGTGTGCTTGTGTGAGTACAGGGGAGTGTAAAAGTGATGGGTGACTGGTGAGAATATGGAGTAAGTAGTCTTAATACAGGATGTATTCCCAGACAGTTCAAGTAACTCAGCATGTTATTGATGGTTGGCTAGCAGAGTTTCTGAAATAAGTTAAACTATTGTTATTATGATATCAATTGGGGTTGGAGGGTGGAGCAAATAAAACATTTCTTGTTCCTGCAAAAAAACGTTGTCTTGTGATTGAGCTGCTATCTGACTGGATTCCTACTGGCACCACCAACATTTTAATGTCCCGGCCGGTACAAAAATAAGCAAAACCACATAAAGCCAGTATTTTTAAGCCTTTATCAGTACATATATCAACAGCAAATATAAATATAAAGCACATTTAGATGTGCTTTAGAGCTGCATTAATGATATATGATTAATAAGATAAGTAAAACAATGACAGAAACATTGTGTTAAATTAATACATATGATTTTATTTACAGCCCTATTTAATATAACAGGCAGGCCTTTGCAGACTCTAAACACAACAAATGGCCAGTATTTTACTCAGCATAGCTCCTCAATCCAAAGCATCACTTAGCACCAGCACAGCACCACTCTGCACCACCACAGCTCCAATGCAGCATTCCATCACTCAGCAGCGCAGCATCCCATCACTCAGCAGCGCAGCATCCCATCACTCAGCAGCGCAGCATCCCATCACTCAGCAGCGCAGCATCCCATCACTCACCAGCATAGCATCACTCCGCACCACCACAGCTCCAGCATCTCAACACTCACCAACATAGCATCAGCACAGCACCAGTACAGCCTAATCACAGCATCACTCAGTACTACATGAGCAGCAACACAGTACCACCTGGGCACCAGCACAGCACCACCTGGGCACCTGCACAGCACCACCTGGGCACCTGCACAGCACCACCTGGGCACCTGCACAGCACCACCTGGGCACCTGCACAGCACCACCTGAGCACCAAAGCATCACTCAGCACAAGCACACCACCTCAGAACCAGCGCAGACCCACCTCAGCATCACTTCAGCAGCAACACAGCACCAACTCCGTACCAACAGCTCAGCACTACCTGAGCACCAGTTCAGCACCACCACCTCAGCACCAGTCTCTGTCTGCTCTTGGAAGCAGGCATCTGTTGATTCTCTCCTAGTGTCCGTCTGCTGCTCGTGTTGCAATCCAGGTGCTATTTTCCAACCTCCACCCTCCCGTTGTTAATGGCCCCCCATCCATAACAAAAAAAAAAGCTATTTCAAAAGAGTATTAGAACATGCAAGAAGAAGTAGCCAGCATTGGAAGGACAAAAAAACTAAAATACATTTTTTGTGGTAACTATTCTTTTAATAGAGTTGTTATGTTGTACATATTGGAGATACGAACAAGGCTTATAACACTTTTTAGTTATAACTTTTCAACATGCTGCACAGCAGCCACACTGCTCTACAACATAGATAAAATACATTAGCAAAGCCAATAGCTCTGGCTATACACTCATAAGGTCCCAAAGGCAAGACCTATTGGCTATGCTAATGCTAGTTTTTACTGGTGAGGGAAGCTAAAAGGTCTGCCAGAGCAAACATTTTCAATTCCTAATCAGAATGCCAGCTGAGAAGCAAATGTTGGTTGTCAAGCCAACTCTACTAGACAAGACAAATGGGCTCTTCACCCAAGGGGACAGAGCACTGTATTAACGATAAAAATATTTCTCCCCTTGGGAAAACCAATCACACATACATGGGTCTTTAAACCACCTAACACTCTTCTCTCACCCTCCAGATTTTTATGGTCATCGATCGGTACCACACCCACATTAGGTTTGTACAGAACTTTAATTAAGGCTAACATACAACAGCTCATTATTATAGAATGCTCACAGGGACTAATATAAAGTGTTGTTTACAACATATGAAAAAACATGTAATATTAAAAGATGGAGGCATCACAGTACAAAATATAATTTCTACATAATCAAACCACCCACAATGCGGCGCAAAAATTAATATAACTAACAAATTGATTATACAGGAACACACATCAATTTAAAAAGGGAGAAAACACAAGATAGTGCACATAAGACTGTTGCAATGTTTCTGGCCCGCTATATAGATATAAAAAATGATGTGCCGTACGGCTCTGAATTAGCCATCTGCCATGTTACTCTATGGAGCGGATCCGCACAGACAAATCTATACGTCGACACAATTCTGTGGTTCTTGTAATATATTGCCACCTTCTTCAGGACAGAAAACAAGATATACACAATCTCCAACACAGTTGACAGCTAGGCGATTAAAAACAAAACAAGATGAAGAAAAGTTATATCCGGCCTTTTGTATTCAAACAAAATGCCCAGAGTGGCTCTTCACAGTTTAATATTCACAAAGTCCAATAAATCTAAAATGCTCTTTTCAATTAAGTCGCTGCGAATAGGAATATCCTATGCCCAGCTCGGTGCGATATTCTTCAGTTTTCCTTTCGATATTTCTTACCAGAGTATGCCCCAATAAGTAACAAAGGGGCTTAATCTCCTGAATTGGTAAGTATTAAAAAAAGCCATGAATTTCCTTCTGCCTGGATCATCAAATTGAGATTTTTCTTATAAGGTTCCCAAGGGCCACTTAACTAATTTGTGCAGTCAAGATGGGCTCCCACTCTTTCAGTGTAACAGCATTTCTCCGGACCGGAAACCAAAACCAAAATATCATATCTTTGGTTTTATGTGATTTCTCACACACTACTGTAAGAATGTATACCCTACCCCTCCATATAATTTAACCACTCACCAAAATGGGCTAACCTATTAAGAATCGAACTGAAGTTCATGGATACTTTAGGTTGTTAGTAGATTCATAAAATGGGGCATAGATGTAAAATAAAAAATAGTATTTTAAGTGGAAAATAAAAATGATCCATTTACTCTTCACTCCACTCCACACTTCTTTTTTACTTATCATGCATCTGAGAATAAATGATCAAATAGCCCCTAGAAGGTGAAGTCATACTGGTTTTCTAGCAATCTAGATGTTTCATTCGTACAACAAAAGAAGTGCTTCAGTGCTAGTAGAGAAATTCCTTATCATGTATTTAGAGTTAGGAATATAATCATTTACCCTATTTCACAAATGTTTCACCTCATTTTAATTGGCAATTTAATTATTTTAAGAAGACCCAGCTTATCTTACAAAACAAGACGAGAAATAAATATACTACCACCTAATCATGACAGCTCATGTCATTCACTAAAACAAATTAAAACCAATATCCTTTTTTACACACCCTTGCTATCGGAAAATCAAATGCAGTGTAACTCACCTGCTTATATTTCTGCAAAACATTTGCCACTGTACCACCAAAACGGACTGTTTTCTTTGGGGCTGGGATCAGGAACTCATCGCTGTCTGCCATCATGTTTCAACCTGTTCCAACACGGAGAGAAGATGAACATGTATTAAGCACACAAAATGTTCATACACAGACCATGATATTTGCCAATATATTTTCAACATGCTCATACTAGCAGACCAATTCCTTGATGATTTGAGCCATGAACAACAGAGAAGGAACAAACACTGGCACTTAAACATAAGGTAAGATATTTCATAAAGATGAGAGCTAACATATCCTATTAAAAATGTGAACCTAGACACGCATACAGATTACACCACTCAAGAAAAAAATCCTTCATACAGTTTTGTTTCCTTCTGAGGGCAATTAATTTCCTGAGCTCTGTCACAGTCTCACAACATCTTGCTCACCTCAGTCACGGGCAGAGGGTTGCAACCAGTCGTGTAACTTAACACAGAGTTTGAATTTACTTTGAGATGATGCAACCAGCACTGCATAAAATGCAGCTCTATTAACTTTGATGTTTCCTCAAAATCAGACTTCTTGAGAAATACAGTCATCTGAGTTCTGAAATAAAGTTAATGGGGCACATGTATCAAGCAAAATACTGGTCGCAAACGCGCTGATTCTCAGAATCTGCCCCTTTGCGACCGGTATTTTACCATTTGGGATGCATCAAGGCCAAAGCAAATCGTAAAATAGGGAACCTCAATTTTTGTGATGACCTATTTTGCGAATGCATTTAGGGAACTGCAATTTGCATTTCCCTAAATGCAATGCAGGAAGCATGAAAAAACTGTGACCCTGCATTAAGGAATAGCAATTTACAACCAACTTCAAGTTGGCGGTGATTTGCAAATCTTTAGAAAAATGCACTATTTTGCATTTTCTTAATTGCCATGTGGCGCACACACATGCCCTTAGGGCATGTATGTGCGCCACATGTGCACACTTACCTGTTTTGGGGGTGCATCAGGCTGGCCTTTTAGTCCCCGATCATCCTTGAAATTGCATTCACAATTTGCTAGCACCTATTTGGTACTCACAAATTTTGAATTCCTTCCCATTCATTCCCATGGGCCTCTAGGCAATAGGAATGAATGGGAAGGCATTCCTTAATAGCGAATCGCAATTTGAGATTAGCTATTAAGGAATATGTAGGAATCACAATGTTTTTCTACAAAACCTACATGCATAGGTAATTGAGACTCCCTAATAGCAATTCCTTAATAATTGCTATTTTGGATTCGCAATTCCCTACTTTGATGCATGTGCCCCTAAGTCTGTAATATGATTTGGAACTTTAGACTAGACGTAGGCTCTTGTATAGTGAACACAGACTATCCCCCCCACACATGTGCTGATTCCTGAATCATCATAGCAGAATCATGTTCATATGCAGATCCCTTATTTTCTTTCTTGAAAGATCTGCTGCTCTGTATTGTGTTTTATGTAGCACCTTACTCCGTTTTGTGAATTTTTGTCGCTAAGAACAAGAGAATATTATTTTTTTAAAGAGCCAGCTTCTGCAGCGAGCTGCTGACAACAAACATATAATTCACAGAGCGATACCAAAGGGGATGATGGAAGGAGCGCTAGAGCAAATCAAACACTCACCCCCAGTCAACTGATCTGGGTTTAATCCATCATCATTCTTTAGCTCACTCTACCACCCCAGTTCAGACATGGCCATATGCAAATCAGTCTGACCCTGTGCCTCATGGGAACAGTCCAGCTCGAACTGCCAAGGCATGTCGTCCCTGGACCGGAAACAAGCATCCTGGGAACGGTTTCGAGTTCATAACCCTCACCAGCCAGGCTATCTTGAATCCAGTGGCAAAGTGAGCAAGAGACCCACGTCTGGGCATACCCTGCCAACTAAGGGCGAACAAAGCGATACCAAAGGGGATGATAGACGGAGCGCTAGATCAAATCAAACACTCACCCCCAGTCAACTGATCTGGGTTTAATCCATCATCATTCTTTAGCTCACTCCACCACCCCAGATCAGACATGGCCATATGCCCTTTGGTATCGTTTTGTTCGCCCTAAGTTGGCTAGGTATGACCAGACGTGGGTCCCTTGCTCACTTTGCCAATGGATTCAAGATAGCCTGGCTGATGAGGGTAATGAACCCGAAACCGGTCCCAGGATGCTTGTTTCAGGAGAGAGAAGTGTGAGAGGAGGAATGCAAAATTTGTGGGGTGAAGCAAAGGACACATTTCAAAATACGAGGGCTCCCGTGCCATATCTACCCTCTACCCACAAAAGAACTACAGGAAACAAGCATTGGCAAAGCCAATAGGTCTCGCCTATGCAAGAGCTATTGGCTTTGTCAATATGCTTTAGCACTGTTTTACACCTGGGTGGCTGCTGTTCAGCATGGCTAAGTACGTAGGGTAAAGGAGAGTTGTGAGAAGTTGGCCTGATATGCAGTGCTCACTATTCTAGTGAACACTATGTATCAGTCCAAACAACGCTTATTGATGTTTGGTTGTAAGTCAACCTGACAGACCAGCTATCCTAGTAGCATGGACACGTGCAGTCTTTAGGCTAAACTCTAGAGGGCGTGTTAAGCCAACTGTTTTACCATCACATATACCCCTTGAACACCAAGTGAAAGGACACCACACAAGTTGTTATGAAAAATAAAGTATATTTATTTATAACAAGACTACCCTGGCTCTTTATGAGACAGGGAGCTAAGCACACAACAAAACTCTTAAAGAAATACTTAAAGTCGCACAATTTACACAAATGCCCGAGGGGCACGAAAAACCATATACTATACAAGTGGAATGCGAAATACTAGCAGGTAAGTAACTATTCTCATAGACTTTAGAATCGCTAGGACTGGACTACTGAACCTTTAGATTACAAGCAGGAGGCCTAGGGACGTCGTGTGCAGAGTGGGAACTCTCACGCGTAAGGCGGGAAAAAGTCTATGGAGGCTAGTAAAAGCAAAGTTAGTGTTTTCGGGCGAACCCGACTAGGTAGGTCAAAAACGAAAGTGGATCTAGACACTTAGAGAGCTGGACTACGCTGGAGCACCGGAGTACTCGGTTTACCTAGCCCAGGGGCTGCGGCTGCATAGGGTTCAAATGTCATCGGGTTTCTTCGTTGATGAACCAGGAGCCTGAAGAAAGAAGTTGCTGGCAGGCGACCAGTGAAGAAGTTCTTGGGGATCCAAGCCTGGATCGGAGAAGAGGAAGACCTGTAAGCAGAGGGGACCAAGTTCTGAATCACTAGCCAGTGATTTAGGTGGGCACCAGAGTGGCACCGGACGAAGTCACCTCAACCAGGTGAGTGGGCGCTGCTGGGCTTTGCAGTCTCTCGGACCAGGAGGCGTTGTCAGCGACCAGGATGGAGGTGCGAGCTGTCCCACGAAGATATCTGCTGTCGACGTCGCTGGACCCAGGATTGGGGCAACAAGTCTTGGCAAATGCAAGCCCACGCGGTGGACTTAAAATGGCGTCTGGAGTGGACCAGGAGGGTCCAGGGTGCTCCTCTGTTGTAGGGGAGCAAGGGCCAGTCTGGAGCAACCAGACCAGCGGTGTTTGTCGTCGAAGTTCGTCGTCAGAGGGCCACTAGCCAACGGGCAAGCGACCTGGACAACGCGGTGAGCAGCAAAGAGCAGAAGGGCCCCACGCAGATCTCGTGGATGCAAGGGGGCTGAACTTCGGTGCTGGAGCTGCTCAGGGTTGGGGCTTCTCTTACCCCAAAGCACTCGGTCGAGGGTCACTCGGGAGTCGTGCTGGGCAAGCGTTGTGCAGTCTTGAAGATGGCCGGTCCCTCGAGGTCTCGTCACACCCACGGGTCTCAGCGTAGCTGACGATGTAGGTAGAGGTCAGAGGTGCCAGGGAAGCCGGTTCTCGTCGAGCTGGGCAGTCTTGATCCGGAGGAGAGACTTACAGCAGACCGCGATGCTTGGATGGTGCCTGCTGCTGCAGGGTGACTCCTCCTTAGTCACAAGGGAGAAATCTTAGGAAGAAGTCTTGAGTTCCTTTCGTGGAAAGTAGTTTCAGGATTCAAAGATGATCTAATTTGGAAGGGGGCCTGCTCCTACCTTTATCCTGCAAAAGGGGGCTGGCACGCGACTAAGTCCTGCCCTATGGGTGGGACTAGGAGGGGGGTGGTTACACCCCTCTCCTTTGGCGGGCTTTCCCCAGATCAGGGGCTGGAGTGCCCCTGGAACTGGTTCCAGCCGGCCTATGCACAGTGAGCACCGGGGTGCCACTTGCCGTCACCTTCCTCTAAAGCCCTGCCTACCTAGGATACACAAAATCCTGTCTGGGACGGTGCTGGCACCGCCCCTGGCAGGAAACCCTTTGTCCTTGCCTCCTGTGCTGGGAGGACTCCCAGCAGCAGGAGGGCAGACTTGTGTCTCGGTGGCAGCATCCATCTTGTGGAGCTGAGGCTATGTCTGACTTTAACCGGGGTTACAGGTTACATACATGTCGTGTCCCTCTAGAAGGGTGGAATGCTAACCCCGTCGCCAGAATTGGCTAGGGGTTAGTATTCCAATTCGTATGACACCTTACACGACATGTTTTGATAAAGCGATACCAGAGTTGGCATATAACCACGAGGATTATAATGCACTTAAGAGTATATGGTATGCGTTATCATGGAACAGCTATTAGGACTTGGTTCCGCAAGCTGCAAACGGGCTCAGCTCATGCCAGAGCACCATTTCACCTTATCCCATGCACTCTGCCTTCAGGATTGTTAAGGCCTGCCATAGGAGTGACTGATAGGAATATAGGTGTCCATTGTAGGTTTAGATATAGGAATACTATATCTAAAGCAAAGGGTGATTACACCACCATGCCCCAGCTGTCAGGCAGCCAGTTGTGTCTGATTTAGTTAGTCAACCCAGGGGTGGCATAATACATGCTGCAGCCCCTGGGAGACTTCTGGGTACACCTCAGCCCTGGGTACAGGGACTTGGAGTGGGCCCAGTGCCAATTCAGTACCTGGGTACAATTTGGAGTAGAGAGAACAGCTAGGTTGTGGGTCTGATTAGCAGGCCCACAGCCAGGGAAAGTCGTAAACCAGTGAAGCAAAAAGCAAAAATCTGGGTGATCATAGGATTGCAGACCCTACTCTCCTACATGACCCCCCCCCCCAAACTTTGGGACAATAAGCTAACCTTGACCAGGTGAGTCTTCTTGCTCTAAGTGGAAATACCTGGAGAGCCCATCAGCATTGCCATGATCAGTACCAGGTCTATGCTCCACTGTAAAATCCATCCCCTGTAGGGAAATGGACCACCTAAGTAGTTTGGGGTTTTCACCCTTCATCTGATTTAGCCATAAGAGGGTCTTTTGGTCGGTCTGAATCTTAAAGTGAGTGCCAAACAAGTATGACCTCAACTTTTTCAGGGCCCACACCACAGCAAAGGCCTCCCTCTCAATAGCTGACCAATTTTTCTCTCTGGGGTCAGCCTTCTGCTATTAAAAGCAATAGGCTGGTCGTTACCATCAAAATTCAGCTGAGATAGAACAGCTCCCACACCCAACTCAGAAGCATCTGTTTGGACAATGAAGGTCTTGGAGTAGTCTGGACTCTTTAGGATAGGTGTTGTGCACATGGCCTGCTTTAGGTCATTGAATGCTTTCTGACAGCTTGCTGTCCACTGAACTTTCTTTGGCATCTTTTTACTTGTCAGGTCATTAAGTGGAGTCACAATGGACCCATAATTCTTGACAAATTTCCTATAGTACCCAGTCAGGCCCAAGAAAGCTCGAACCTGAGTCTGGGTGGTTGGAGGAGCCCAGTCCTTGATGGCCTGTATCTTGCTCTCCAAGGGTTGAACCTGGCCTCCACCTACAAGGTGGCCCAGGTATACAACCTGTGTCTGCCCTATCTGGCACTTAGTGGCCTTGATAGTGAGACCTGCCTTTTGCAGTGCCTCTAACACTTTCCTCAGGTGGACCAGGTGATCCTCCCAGGTGGAACTAAAGACAGCTATATCATCAAGATATGCTGCACAGAAGTCATCCAACCCAGTGAGAACTTGATTCACCAGCCTTTGGAAGGTGGCAGGTGCATTTTTCAAACCAAAGGGCATTACCACAAATTGATAATGCCCACCAGGGGTAGAAAATGCTGTCTTGGGCTTGGCCTCCTCAGCTAACCTGATTTGCCAATACCCAGCTGTCAGGTCAAATGTACTTAAGTAGTTGGCAGAAGCCAATCTATCTATAAGTTCATCTGCTCTTGGTATTGGGTGGGCATCAGTCTTAGTGACTGCATTGAGTCCTCTGTAGTCTACGCAAAACCTCATCTCTTTCTTACCACCCTGGGTGTGAGGCTTTGGTACTAGAACTACTGGGCTAGCCCAAGGGCTATCTGAGGGCTCAATGACTCCCAGCTCCAACATTTTCTGCACTTCTGTCTTGATGCAGTCTCTGACATGATCAGGCTGTCTGTAGATTTTACTCTTGACAGGCAGACTGTCTCCAGTGTCAACTTCATGGGTACACCAATCAGTCTGACTGGGGGTCAGAGAGAACATATGTCTGAAGGATTGCAGAACTTATCTACAATCCTGTTGCTGATGTTCAGAGAGGCTGCCACAAAAGACAACACCATCCACTGATCCATCATCAGGATTCTGAGTGAGCAGTTCTGGGAGAGGGTCACTCTCTTCCTCCTGTCCCTCATCTGTGGCCATGAGCAAGCTCATGTCCTTCCTGTCGACATATGCCTTGAGCCTGTTCACATGGAGCACCCTGAGGGGGCTCCTGGGAGTTCCAAGGTCCACCAGGTAGGTGACCTCTCCCTTTTGCTCAATGATGGTGTGGGGCCCAGACCATTTGTCTTTGAGAGCTGCTGGGGCCACTGGCTCCAGCACCCACACTTTCTGTCCAGGCTTGTACACAGTCAGGACAGCCTTCTGGTCATGCCAAGCTTTTTGGAGTTCTTGGCTGGCCTCAAGGTTTTTAGATGCCTTCTCCATGTATTCAGCCATCCTGGAGCGGAGACCAAGTACATAGTCCACTATGTTGGTTGCAGGCTTTTTGAGAGGTCTCTCCCATCCTTCCTTCACCAAACACAGGGGTCCTCTTACAGGATGCCCATACAGAAGTTCAAAAGGGCTGTAGCCAACCCCCTTCTGTGGGACCTCTCTGTAAGCAAACAAGAGGCAGGGTATCAGGACATCCCATCTACGCCTGAGCTTTTCAGGTAGTCCATGAATCATCCCTTTGAGGGTCCTGTTGAATCTTTCAACAAGCCCATTGCACTGTGGATGATAGGGTGTGGTGAACTTGTAGTTGACACCACATTCCTTCCACATTGCAGTCAGATATCCTGACATGAAGTTTGCACCTCTGTCAGAAACAACCTCCTTAGGGAAGCCCACTCTGGAGAACACTCCAACTAGGGCTCTTGCCACTACAGGTGCTGTAGTGGTCCTAAGTGGAATAGCTTCAGGATACCTGGTGGCATGGTCCACCACCACCAGTATAAACTTGTGCCCTGATGCTGTCTGGGGTTCCATTGGACCAACAATGTCAATCCCCACTCTTTCAAAGGGAACCCCCACCACAGGTAGTGGTATGAGGGGGGCCTTTGTTGTGCCACCTGACTTACCACTGGCTTGGCAAGTGACACAGGAGCGACAAAACTCCTTGGTATTCTCATTCATGTGAGGCCAGTGAAAGTGTGAGACAAGCCTGTCCCAAGTCTTTGTCTGACCTAAGTGACCTGCAAGGGGAATCTCATGGGCCAAGGTGAGAAGGAAACCGCTCTGAGACAAGGGGATGACCAGCCTCCTGGTTGCACCAGGCTTGGGGTCTCTTGACTCAGAGTACAGGAGTCCATCTTCCCAGTATACCCTGTGGGCACCTGTGGCATTCCCTGCAGCCTCAGCAGCAGCCTGCTGTCTGAGGGGTTCAAGGGAAGGGCAGTCTAACTGTGCCTTCCCCAGGTCTTCTCTGGAGGGTCCCCCTGAGCCCAGAAACTCAACTTGATCAAGTTCAAGCTCTTTAGGCTCAGTTTCCCTCAGCTCTCTCAGATCAGCCTCCTCAGAGACTTGATCCTCAACCTGGGGCAAGGGGGAAGGCAATGCCTTAACCCTACTGCTCTTCTTCTTGGGAGGTGTCTGGTCCATTGTTCCAGGATCCAGCACCGGTTCAGTGGGGCATCTTCTGGCCTGTGACCTAGTCACAGCAAGCACATGTGCTGGCAAGCCTAACATTTCCATGTGAGTCCTCTGCTCCACTTCTGACCATAGTGATGACTCCAAATCATTGCCCAACAAACAATCCACTGGGAGGTCTGAACTAACCACAACTTTCTTTTGGCCACTTACCCCTCCCCAGGAGAAAGCAACAAT
The DNA here is from genome assembly GCF_964261635.1 of Lissotriton helveticus. NCBI lineage: Eukaryota > Metazoa > Chordata > Amphibia > Caudata > Salamandridae > Lissotriton > Lissotriton helveticus. Next base: position 638,138,246 of record NC_136071.1, on the reverse strand, counting down.
CGCCATACTATGACTGGTAGTGACGTTGCTGGCATTGGTCACCAGGAAATCTGTACCTGGCATGATCTGTCCAGGGTCCACAAAGTTAGGTGTCACCATGGTGACACTGGCACAAGTGTCCCTATAGGCCTGAGCCATTTTGCCATTTATCAAAGGTGTCTGCCTGTATTTGCCCAAAGTATTGGGACTGACATCAGGGGACATATCCATATCCCCTGTACAGACAAGGACAGCCTGAGTGAGTGTGCCAACTAAGTTGTCAGACTCCTCAGTTCCCAAGGTTCACCCAACTAGTCCCTTGGGAGGTGCACTACCACTACGGACTGTACTAGGGGGTGCAGTTGCCTTAGGGGCTGTAGTGGTAGGAGTTTGCCCTCCTCTTTTGGTGCACTCACTAAACCAGTGAGACTTACTTTTACAGTACTGGCACCACCTTTTTGACTGGCCTTCTTGAGTCTTCTTTTTCTGCTGTGAAGCCTGACCCCCACCCTCTTTGGTTTGTTGGGGACCTGTTGAAGACTTCTGGTCATTTTGTTCACTCTTGTTACTACCCTTCTGGTCTGTTTTCTTCTGACCGCCCTGGTTCTGAGTCTGGTTCTGCTTGACCCTTGTTCTGACCCATCTGTCTGCCTTCTTTCCCAATTCTTGGGGAGAGGTCAGATCTGAGTCCACAAGGTGCTGATGCAACAACTGGTTCTGACAGTTATTTAAAATCTGCTCTCTCATGATCAGATTGTACAACCCTGTATAATCAGTAACCTTACTGCCCAGCAACCAGCCTTCCAAAGCCTTAGTGGCACAATCCACAAAGTCAGACCAATCCTGAGACTGAATTTTCTGGGTATCCCTGAACAGCAACCTGTACTGCTCAGTGGTTAAGCCAAACCCATCAACCAGTGTATTTTTCAGGACTTGGTAATTGTTAGCATCCTCAACTCTAGTAGTGAGGAGCTTATCTCTACCTTTGCCTTCAAAGGAGAGCCACAGTATAGCTGCCCACTGACTTTGGGGGATGCACTGGACAGTGCAGGCCCTCTCCAAAGCAGCCATCCACTTTTGGATGTCATCCCCTTGCTTAAAGGGGGGCACTATCTTACTCAGGTGTTTAGTATCTAAACTCCTTTCTTTATCTCTTGGGAGATTGCTGCCACCAGTGGGGACTACCCCACTCCTCTGCTGCTCTCTAGCAAAGGCAAGCTTCTCTTTGGCCAGGGCAAGTTCTTCCCTTTCAATCCTCAGATTAGCCTGTCTCATCCTTGCTTCATGCTCTATTCTCTGAGGGGAAGTCAATCTCCTCTGGGGAGAATTCCTTCTCCTCTGAGAAGAGGCATTAGAGTGCAGAGATCTATTGGAGTCCCTAGAATGAGATCTATCTCTTCTAACTCCAAGGTTAGGCCTCATTAGGGTCAGTACTGGGGGTCCCCCAGATCCTTCCCTAAGTAGGTCTAAGTTGGCCCTAATAAGTCTGCTGACTAACTCAGACCTCTTGTCTGCCTCATCCCCAGAGAGTTCCTCTTGATCCTCCTCCTCAACTGCATTTTCAGTGTCATGGAGGTCTGGATCACCACTGGTACCCTCTAAGGCTGGCATATTCCCATCTATATGAGAGGCTTTCCTAGCATCATATGTCTCTAAGAGACCTATCAGAAAGGGAATGGTGGGGTTAGACCCCTGTTTCAGTTTCCTGGAGGTACACACTTGTCTCATCTCCTGGAAACTGAGAGCTGCATATCTTGATTTGACCTGTGGAGGGTCAACAGCCACAAGGGGAGTCTCAGTAGACTCTCCATGGGTAGACATGCTTTTCTAGTGAGGTGTAAGTGGTGCACTTACCTACACTATTTGTTTACCTACTGATCCCTTGCTAGAGTTGTAGTTTAGGGTGTGCTAGGCCCTAGGAGCTACAACAGCTGGTTCAGTAGAACTCAGAGTATTATAAGCTAAGTTATATGTACCTTAGTACTTATGTGATCTTTCAAATGATATTCTTAGGATATGCGTGGTAAAACAACAGCAAGCTCAAATCCCAACCGCTGCTCACCAATGTGAGAAGTTGGCCTGATATGCAGTGCTCACTATTCTAGTGAACACTATGTATCAGTCCAAACAACCCTTATTGATGTTTGGTTGTAAGTCAACCTGATAGACCAGCTATCCTAGTAGCATGGACACGTGCAGTCTTTAGGCTAAACTCTAGAGGGCGTGTTAAGCCAACTGTTTTACCATCACATATACCCCTTGAACACCAAGTGAAAGGACACCACACAAGTTGTTATGAAAAATAAAGTATATTTATTTATAACAAGACTACCCTGGCTCTTTATGAGACAGGGAGCTAAGCACACAACAAAACTCTTAAAGAAATACTTAAAGTCGCACAATTTACACAAATGCCCGAGGGGCACGAAAAACCATATACTATACAAGTGGAATGCGAAATACTAGCAGGTAAGTAACTATTCTCATAGAATTTAGAATCGCTAGGACTGGACTACTGAACCTTTAGATTACAAGCAGGAGGCCTAGGGACGTAGTGTGCAGAGTGGGAACTCTCACGCGTAAGGCGGGAAAAAGTCTATGGAGGCTAGTAAAAGCAAAGTTAGTGTTTTCGGGTGAACCCGACTAGGTAGGTCAAAAACGAAAGTGGATCTAGACACTTAGAGAGCTGGACTACGCTGGAGCACCGGAGTACTCGGTTTACCTAGCCCAGGGGCTGCGGCTGCATAGGGTTCAAATGTCATCGGGTTTCTTCGTTGATGAACCAGGAGCCTGAAGAAAGAAGTTGCTGGCAGGCGACCAGTGAAGAAGTTCTTGGGGATCCAAGCCTGGATCGGAGAAGAGGAAGACCTGTAAGCAGAGGGGACCAAGTTCTGAATCACTAGCCAGTGATTTAGGTGGGCACCAGAGTGGCACCGGCTGAAGTCACCTCAACCAGGTGAGTGGGCGCTGCTGGGCTCTGCAGTCTCTCGGACCAGGAGGCGTTGTCGGCGACCAGGATGGAAGTGCGAGCTGTCCCACGAAGATATCTGCTGTTGACGTCGCTGGACCCAGGATTGGGGCAACAAGTCTTGGCAAATGCAAGCCCACGCGGTGGACTTAAAATGGCGTCTGGAGTGGACCAGGAGGGTCCAGGGTGCTCCTCTGTTGGAGGGGAGCAAGGGCCAGTCTGGAGCAACCAGACCAGCGGTGTTTGTCATCGAAGTTCGTCGTCAGAGGGCCACTAGTCAACGGGCAAGCGACCTGGACAACGCGGTGAGCAGCAAAGAGCAGAAGGGCCCCACGCAGATCTCGTGGATGCAAGGGGGCTGAACTTCGGTGCTGGAGCTGCTCAGGGTTGGGGCTTCTCTTACCCCAAAGCACTCGGTCGAGGGTCACTCGGGAGTCGTGCTGGGCAAGCGTCGTGCAGTCTTGAAGATGGCCGGTCCCTCGAGGTCTCGTCACACCCACGGGTCTCAGCGTAGCTGACGATGTAGGTAGAGGTCAGAGGTGCCAGGGAAGCCGGTTCTCGTCGAGCTGGGCAGTCTTGATCCGGAGGAGAGACTTACAGCAGACCGCGATGCTTGGATGGTGCCTGCTGCTGCAGGGTGACTACTCCTTAGTCACAAGGGAGAAATCTTAGGAAGAAGTCTTGAGTTCCTTTCGTGGAAAGTAGTTTCAGGATTCAAAGATGATCTAATTTGGAAGGGGGCCTGCTCCTACCTTTATCCTGCAAAAGGGGGCTGGCACGCGACTAAGTCCTGCCCTATGGGTGGGACTAGGAGGGGGTGGTTACACCCCTCTCCTTTGGCGGGCTTTCCCCAGATCAGGGGCTGGAGTGCCCCTGGAACTGGTTCCAGCCGGCCTATGCACAGTGAGCACCGGGGTGCCACTTGCCGTCACCTTCCTCTAAAGCCCTGCCTACCTAGGATACACAAAATCCTGTCTGGGACGGTGCTGGCACCGCCCCTGGCAGGAAACCCTTTGTCCTTGCCTCCTGTGCTGGGAGGACTCCCAGCAGCAGGAGGGCAGACTTGTGTCTCGTGGCAGCATCCATCTTGTGGAGCTGAGGCTATGTCTGACTTTAACCGGGGTTACAGGTTACATACATGTCGTGTCCCTCTAGAAGGGTGGAATGCTAACCCCGTCGCCAGAATTGGCGAGGGGTTAGAATTCCAATTTGTATGACACCTTACTCGACATGTTTTGATAAAGCGATACCAGAGTTGGCATATAACCGCGAGGATTATAATGCACTTAAGAGTATATGGTATGCGTTATCATGGAACAGCTATTAGGACTTGGTTCCGCAAGCTGCAAACGGGCTCAGCTTATGCCAGAGCACCATTTCACCTTATCCCATGCACTCTGCCTTCAGGATTGTTAAGGCCTGCCATAGGAGTGACTGATAGGAATATATGTGTCCATTGTAGGTTTAGATATAGGAATACTATATCTAAAGCAAAGGGTGATTACACCACCTTGCCCCAGCTGTCAAGCAGCCAGTTGTGTCTGATTTAGTTAGTCAACCCAGGGGTGGCATAATACATGCTGCAGCCCCTGGGAGACTTCTGGGTACACCTCAGCCCTGGGTACAGGGACTTGGAGTGGGCCCAGTGCCAATTCAGTACCTGGGTACAATTTGGAGTAGAGAGAACACAATTTGGAGTAGAGAGAACAGCTAGGCTGTGGGTCTGATTAGCAGGCCCACAGCCAGGGAAAGTCGTAAACCAGTGAAGCAAAAAGCAAAAATCTGGGTGATCATAGGATTGCAGACCCTACTCTCCTACAAGAGTGGCGTGGAGTGGTGTGCCGTAACGTGGAGTAGAGTGGGGTGTTACGGAGTGGCATACAGTGAAGTGGAGTGTCATGGGAAGCGTACAGTGTTGTGAAGCATATTGGAGGGAGCGAATGTCGTAGAGTGGAAGGGCATAGAATTGAGTGGCACAGAGTGGAGCACAGTGTCAGAGTTGAGTACAGTGGAGTGGCACAGAGTGTCGTGGAGTAGCATAGAGGGTGTTGCTTAGAGTGGAGTAGAGTGCTGTAGAATAGAGTGGCTACAGCTGAGTAGACTGTCAGAGTGGAGTAGAGTAGTGTGTCATAGAACAGAGTGGAGTAAAGGGGCATGGAGGGGTATAGAAGGAACTGCGCAGAGCGTCGTAAAATTGAGTAGTGTTGTAGAATGGCACAGAGTGGAGCAGAGTGTCATTGGAGCAGAGTTTAATGGAGTAGAGCATCGGAGAGGAGCAGAGTGGCCTAGTGAAGCAGCATAAAGTACAGAGGTGCAGAGCAGATTGGCGTAGTGCATTGGTTTTGAGTTGAGTGGTGTAGAAAGCATTAGCGTAGAGTACAGCCGGCACATTAGATTGCAGTGGCGTAGAGTGCAGTGTGGCAGAGTGCGCAGTGTGGCAGAGTATACTGTTGTAAAGTTCAGTGAAGTGGCGTAGAGGGCAGTGGCGCAGAGTACAATGTGAAAGAAAGCAGTAGTGTACACTACAGTGGTGCAGAATAGAATGGCGTAGAGTGCAGTGATTTAAAGTAAAGTGGTGTAGAGTGCATTGGCATACAGTGCAGTGGCATAGAGTGCAGTGGAGCATAGTAGAGTAGACTGAGGTTGAGAGCATGGGCGTAGAGTGGAGTGGTGTGGAGAAGATTGCAGTGGCGTAGAGTGGTGCAGAGTAGAATGCAGTGGCGTGGGGTAGAGTACAGCTGGATAACGTGGAGTAGGCATAATATGCTAGTGTGCTGCCATTACAGACAACAGATCTTCAATTGAAATGACCTTTACATTTGCAATCACGCATAGTTTTACTGATAAAAAATATACAGCACACAAACGATAATGTGTGGAAAAGTCATCACCCAATGTATTGATTTGATCGTCAACACAGTTCATTTAAGATATTTAAATTTTGTTGTGTGCAAGGAAAAAGAAATCTGTACAGCCATCCTCAAGCAGATCCCCACTAGCCAGCATGATTGTCACATAAATCGTCTCACGTTGAAATAAGAGAAAGAAAAATAAACACTATGCTCCCTGGAAGAGACAGCCTAACATTTGACCGGGGTCTTTGATTGCACAGCAAATGTGACAAGATAAGAACAAGATTTAAAAGCATGTTTACAGAAAGCGAGTTTGTGGAAGGAAACAGTATACAAGATTTTGGCAATAGAAGAGACAAATTCAACAGCCTAAAACAAAGCCAGCAAACAGAAAATGTGAGTTACAAACCACAAAGCTAATGGTAAGCAACAGGCAGAATGCATTCCAGGATCAACTTTCTGAATGTCACCAATGTCTTTAGCGAACCAGAAAGCGCCTTGAGACCCTTCCGGGTGAGTAGCGCGCTATACAAATGTCATGATTGAATGATTGATTGAAAGCTGCGCTGTTTGGTAGGCTGAGAAATAAAAAAGTAGTTATATGAATGTGAGCAGTGGAAGGATAGATGCCATTCAGTCAAATGGATTGTAAAGACGTTTTTTTCCAGGGAAATGACAAACACGAGAGGAAGAAAAGACATCAAGTAAGAAGCAACCAAACAAGCGATTAGACAGGCAACCAATGATAAGCCATGGGCTGGCATAAAGTTGACTGTAGGTTTTTGATATGGTTCACAGAATGTCTTTTACGCAGAGACAGCTAAAAGGCGTCTGTAGGCATGATCTAAAGATAACAGATCAATATCAATGCCTAGGTCCTTACATTGGGGGAATGGGACTATTGGGCTACTAAGGGTTTGGCGGGCTGAAGGGAGAGGGTGCGAATGCATCCGTGCGAGCAAGTGCATAGCTGGACAGATAAAAATATGTGTGCATGGATGAAAAGATGAATGTGTGAAAAGATGGATGCTTGCCACCATCTCCCCATTTTGAGAACAGAGAAAACAAGTTCTTCCCCAGCTCCATGAAACAGAGAAATCTGGGGAGAAGTTGCATTGTAATGGCTATGCTGGGATCAGTAAGAGCAAAATTTCAAGTCCCATAACATTAAGCCATTTTGTTTCGAGTGAAAGTCTGGTGCATTGAGGAAAGTATGGCCACAGACAGTGCACGGACATGATGGAGCAAAGTTTTGTGGAAAAGAGACTTGCTCGGATGCAATCCACTCATTTAACTTTCTAACGAAGTCATTAACAAAGTATCATAAATAACTAATACGCACCACATGAACACGCGGATTTGTGAAGCTTGCATATGTATGTACTAATACGAATAACAATGAAAACGGACTAATACTGCTTTAAACGGGGAACTATTGTGCGCATGCGTCAACTACATCTACGTAGTATGACGTATTAATGCTTGGAGGGAAATTCTGGCGCATGAGCAGAAGACACTAAAATGGAGTTTGAAGACTCGTGTGCATGGCATCTGCTTACTTGAAATGAAAACAAGCTATTTTATTAATGCAAATGCAGGAAAAGTATTAATAAGTAAAGGGGGTTAGAGTAGAGGTGGGTGGTATACAGTGCAGTATTAATAAGTAAAGGGGATTAGAGTAGAGGTGGGTGGTATACAGTGCAACCACTTTATTTGTAAAATTAATATTTGTCTTTCTGACTTCATCACTAGTGCGTATTTGGACCTCTCTTGTATAACTGGAATAAAGTGAGTGACGCGACGTCCGCGCATGCCCGCTGAGTGTAACCTTGTGAAATTGTAACCTTGTGAAATTGTAACATTGGAGGGTGGTTCACAGCGGAATCCAGGCTGCACAAAATCTGTTGGGGTGGGACCCCTGACTGTACAAGCAGCGTCTTCAGAATTATAACAAGATGTCACATGAAGGAGTGATGAACAGATGCTCAGTAATAAACTATAACACGTTTGACATCCTCAATTAGAATATTCCACACACTCAGGGATGGACTAGGGGATTTGAAAAAAACTTTCAATAAGGAGAAACCAGGTCACCCCAATATGGACAAAGAGCTTCAACTTTAATATGAAAAGAATTCCACATCATTTCAAAGTTGTCAGGGATCTAACCCACCTGACATGTCACCAACAGCATGAACGCATTATTAACAATTACAGAGGAATTGCCAGCCTCAAGATCTACAGCATTCACAGGACCACGAACTCAGGATGGCTGCTAGAGGTTTAGAAGGGACTATTTTCCAGAACGCAACTGGCAAGAAAACGGCTGGACTAATCCACTATATCTGATGACAAGTCGCCACACCAGTTTTTCAGTTTCCCACTTGCAAAATTAGTTCGAGAGAGTTGGAAATATCGATGAACCACTAACTTAAAGTTGCATCTACACCAGCTACGTGTTTACCAGGAATTTACAACGTGCAAAGTTGGAATAACTGGGACCTTCCAGAGTAACACCGTCATGATTTCCAGTGCTGCAGTTTATGGTCTTGGTGTTGAACTGAGTCTTATGTAGCTTAAAAAGTGGCAGCAGTAAAGCAGTGAACTGGTCCTTACTGTCTGAAACACTCAATGATAGAGAAGTAACAGTATTAGCAGGACCCACATATTAAGATCAAGAACTTAAAGGTATTATGGGTGATTTTCCGAAATGTTTTGTTTGGAAATCTCGAGGTTGAGACCTGGTCTTCCATATCGTGGCAGTGGCACCATCTGACATGTCCCCACTTTGTTGACATAGCCAACCCCTGCAAATCCAGACTGTTTACAGTCCCAGTATAGCACTCATATTAGTCATCCACACAATGTAAACCAAAAGTAAAATATCTGTTTGATAAATACGCATGAACACGATGCATTACTCTATACTCGGCAATTTAACGAGAGAAAATGTCACATTTGTCCAATCTTACAAAATAACTAAACAAGCATTTTAAGTAAAAGGATCACTTAGTGCTTTCCCTTCAAACTTACCTTAAAGTACGATACAGAGGCTGCACAGAGATGAACACTTTCTAGCGCAATCTGTGGATGCAGGTGGCTATTACGAGGCTGCAGCTGTTGCCTTCGTTTTTGCTGCACGAATCCCACCAACCCCCTAGCGTGCAGCCACAGGAGCCAGCCACAAGTTCGAAGAAACACGGAGCTTCGGGGACTGAAAGCGTAACTGCTTCCGGGTCACGACAACACCGAAGGCAACAGCTAGACCTCCAATGTTCAATACGATGCATTAAACAGCGACCAGCCATCTTGGATGAGGTTGCAGATAACATTTTAGACTACGAGTAATCACATTTCTTTTTATTCACTCGTATTATATAGAGGCTATGCAAAGGCGGAAATGGGAACTTTTGAGATTCGTTTTTTCTGTAGCCTTCTTGGTAAGCATATAACATTTCCGCACTGATCGCCAGGCATTTCGGAACAAACAGCAGGAAACGTGTAAACTATCCCGTTGGTGGATATCCCGTTGGTGGGAGTTGGTGCATGTTGATGTGAGTGTCTTATGTATTTGCTTATAAATTATGCCCTCAGCTCAGTATATTCAACCGATAAAATGCTTTCAGCTGACCTCCTGAGAATAAGGATCTTAATATATGACAGAGAAATAGCCTGGAATGTACAGGTTGTTAACCATGCTCGGTCCACATCTTACCTAGAAATAATGTGTATTGGGCAGCTATAAGATCTTGTTTGAAACTGCAAGTAATATATTCATATGTCTACTGGCTTGCTGATACCCTTTCCTCAAAAGATGTACACACAGGAACTCCACACTGTCATATTTTTAAAGGGTTTTATATATTTTTATTGGATATTAAGCCCCATTTTAATGCAGAATATTTGTAAAAGTGTAATTGCAGAAATACAAATCATGGTGATTAATATGAAGGCACAAGAGGTAAATAATATGAAACCTGACAGCAGACTATGTGGCAATCTTTGATGGAATCCCTTTTCATAGTCCTAGCTAATGTCTACATTAGCAGTAAAATCTTGCCAGAAATAACCGTATGCCGTTGACCATCCATGGCAGATCGGCCATCTTTAAGATGGTGGCACTCCTGCGTCTCGTGTACCAGCTCCAAAACCATCCGTATCGGATTCCGCTGCGCTGGTTCCAACTAGTCAACTCGGCGCTGAGTGGGTTTATGTGGGAGGGGGGGACCGCGCATGTGGCATTGCGGACCTGCTTCCGCTCCACTTACACTGGGGACTGGCCACATCTGACGTACTCTCGTATTATCAGGCTGCACACCTACTGGTCCTGAATGACTGGTGGTATGGGGACAGGGGAGACCCTGCATATGCGGTTGAACGATTCCTTATGGGCTCGGCATCGGTCCATACGCTACTGTATTCAGCTGCGCTTCGGCGCTGCCTTCCCTCGGCGACGCAAGTGGTATTCTATGTCTGGAGGCAGACGCTGCGCAGAATGGGATGGTGGAACGTGCTTACCCAGGAAACCCCTCTATGGCACAATGGTCGCCTGCCCCACTTGTCCGCACTCTTGGGTTTCCGGGGCTGGGATGCAATAGGTATTTCCTCGTTGGGGGATGTAATGTCAGGTTGCTCCCTGAAGTCGTTCCAGGATCTTCGAGAGGAGTTCGGGATGCCCCACTCCCAATTTTTTAAATATCTTCAATTTCGCCATGCCTTAACGCCCTATTTGACTGCCCTGGAGCAGCTCCCCGACTTTAGCCCACTTGAGGCCAAATTGTTTATGGGTGAGTTGCCAGACAAGAAACTCTCACGCATCTATCAGACACTGGTTCACCATTGCTCAGCCGACTTGAGCTCTGTAGCTGTTCGAACTATCCATGCATGAGATCTAGCTAAAGTGGCATTTTCCTTAAGCACAAAGAGTGGTTTAATAGTTTTACTAACCAGTTTTTTTAAAGCACAGGTGGCTGGGGTTTCCCAGAAGTCCAGTGTCCCCGTTATAGTAAGTGACTCATTAAGATATACTCTGGCAGCCGAGGTGTCCCTGTTCTGTATCTCTTCGCAAGGATGAAAATTCAGGGTATTTAGTATGGCCTTTCTGATTTTATTCCAGCAGTTTTGTATGCCTCAGAAGACCGAATTCCAGCCGTATCTGTGCAGGGAAGGTGTATTTGAGGAGATTAAAAATCATCTTGTATGTTCTGGTCATGATATTGTCCAGTCTATTAGCTTCTCTCCCTCTTAAAGGCTCGCTCCCATAAGCCAGTGGGTCCCAAACTTTTTTGACCTGTGGCTCCCTTGACCTAATCGGCAGCTGGCCGTGGCTCCCCACCATTGTTTACCGGTGGGCGGGATGTAATCCGGCCTCGGGAGTACTTCCTGTTGTCTTCCTTAAAGTAATTGGAACGCAATGAAGGTATTATAATCATATTTGTAACAAAACTTAATAAAACTTAATAAAAACTCGTTAAGTGAGAAACAATACAAGATTAATAGCCAAATATGTTTACATTCAATTTATTTTAACCACACAACAATAGTTTAAAAACTTCTGTATAATAAAATATCTTTTTCAATGAACAGGAAAAACAACGGAGTCCGAATTTACCACAAAAATCCTAGTGAGACGGATGTGCTTGTTTTTCCTTACTAGCTCCTGAAATCTTGGAGTTATCTTTGAGATCGCAACATGCATTTATTTTTCAAGGTTCATTTTTGCCCTATATTTTGACATTTTGTTACTGCAACTGCTGAGAAACCAGCTTCACCCTCACGCACCCTCACCCTCACACACCCTCACCCTCTCACCCTCACACACCCCTCACATCCCCCCTCACCCTCACACCCCCCTCACCCTCACACCCCCCTCACCCTCACCCCCCTCACCCTCACACCCCCCTCACCCTCACACACCCCCTCACACACCCTCACCCTCACACCCCCTTAAAACACAGCAGTCAGCACCAAAACAGGGCATCAAGGGCCAAGTACAAAACGCTTGCATTAGTGCAAAAACTAAATAACATCCTTAATAAAGAGTCTTCAGGCACTGTGCGTGGCGCCTGTCACAAAGCAACAATGGGAGCGCAGCAGAACAGCTTTGAGCCGCATATAGACTGAAGTCATGAACAGAGAACATGTTCATCAAAGTATTGCTGCACGGAGACGCCCCGGGACATGGCGGCCCCTGGATCAGCCACATTCCGTTTACCAGTCACTAGTTTCACCAGGGAGTGACAAACTCGCCCAGCTTGGGGCCTTTTTCTCAGAGAAAACCCATTTTGTCTGCATGTGTTCGGGAGCCACCACCTCCTCCCAGGCCTTCAAAACTGACCTCAAAGTTCTCCTCCTTCTAAGATACTTCCAAATTTAACTCACACCCTCTCTATTATATGAAGGAAGACCTTCCAGTACAGAAAGTTCTATTCTCCATGACTATGGAAGTGCCTTCCCAGTGTGTTCTTGTGGTTTGAGTGTCTGCCATTTATTGCAGTATTATCCTTCTACTTGTGTTTGGAACTCTTTTGTAAAATGCACACGTCACTTTTCTCTTGTAACACTGTTTGCTATCTCTTACATTTGGTTTGCCTACATACTTGCACAAGTGCGACCATTGCCTACTTAACGTTTGTTCTTGTGCTTGAGTGTCTGCCATTTATTGCAGTATTATACCTCTACTTGTAGTTTGTACGTTTTTGTAACTTGCACACATGTCACTTTTTCCTCCTGTAATGTACCTGATAAAATGTCATCCATCAATAAAATGCATCCTGCCTGCTTAACCTGGGTAAAAGGAGCAAGCAATTCCTTCCTATTCAGAGTCCGATTTGCTTGTTGGTGTATTAGGCAAATGACCTGATGGTAGCATTCCTCGTGTTTTTTTAATGTTCTGTGTCTTTTCCGCAGATCCGCATCTCTGGAGGCTCTCATTTATTGCAAAAAGGCTTTCATTGACTTTTTTTCCTTCTGGATCACAAGTAATTCCCAACAAGTTGTATGGGCCTGTGAGATGCGTGTTAATACTAATTGATCTAATACATTTATTGGTGCGTTAAACCAGCGTGCTTCGAAATTATATTGCAATTTAAGTGTTTCTCTTAGGTAGGTGGTAAAGACAGGACATCTGATTTTACATGATTTCATTTTAGTCATATTTTTTTGGACCAAAATCTTTCATAAGCAGGCAACAATGCTCCTGTGTGCAACCTCGTCATCGAGGCAAATGCATCCATTATGTATTACCCATAAGGGACGTTGAGCAACAAAGATACATACATAATTTATTTGGTCAAATACAATTTTATGCTTCAGACTCAGTTATAATAGCAACAACTGGAGCCTCCATACAGGTTTATTTTCAACACTCGGGGTGGCGGTATTGCTTTAAATGACGCATACCATCCCCATGTTCCTATCTGAGAATTATGATTCAGGTGAGAAATAATACGGTCTGGTGAGGGGAAGAGAAAATAAGGAAGCTAGTGCTGGGGAGTCAGGCAGCATAACGTGTCTGCATAGGGAGAGTGCAGTGATGAGGTATTTGAGTGAGGACATATTTTGACGCTGACGAGTTTGTGTGTCACATTTCCACGTTTGAGATGTGCTTGCTTCCCGATTTTAGTTGAACACGGTCCCACGAGGAGAGGCGAGGCACGGCAGGTCAGGGCAGGGCACAACACGGGGGTCAACAGCAACGTTCCTCCAACAGTCCAAGCTTGCTAAGGCAGTAATGGTGAGCCTACACAGCTTAAGTACGACGCGTGCGTGCGTACGTACGCACGGATGCGTATGGCTGTGCTGGGCAAAACCATTCCGAAGGTGGCATTTTAAACCCCCCCCCCCGCATGTTGGGCTGCAATTTATATCACCCACATCCTGCGTGGCGGCGCGGCGCCCCTGGCTGCTCATCACGGCGCACCGGGGTGCCACGGTGCACACTTTGGGAACCGCAGCCATAAGCTATGGTGGGCAATAGCTTTGCTTGGACTATTCAGAGAAATGGTGTTAGCGTTGAGCCAGATAGTTTCCTCTTCAGATGTTTGAAAGCTATGGCCAGTGTGCTCTCTTTTTTAGGTCTCGCTGAACCAACGCGCATGCGTTGTTCTGCGAGATTATAGTGGGCAAAACAGCTCTTGAAACCAGCGAGGATTGTCCCCAATGCATGTGAGTTACTCAAGCGCGACACTTCCCCAGCGCGCGCTTGAGCTCACTTCTTAATCACACCCCATATGGTGTTCCCTCCCACTCGCTCGCACATCAAAGGCTGCTGCTCCCCCGCCAATGCGCTCCCGCCCCGCGCCCCCCCCCCCACTTTGTGATACTGGCCATGGGTCAGAGCACAGCGTGCGCCCGATGCTCTGACACGGCTTCCTCTCTTGTTTTACTGAGGCAACACAACAAAGATCCTGTGCACGAGTGCAGTCGCTCGCCGTTAAGTGCCGTCATCCACATTCTTCAGTTGGTAGCTGCGGGGATGCCATCTCGCATACGGCCGGTGCAACTCTTCAGCCGCTGGTACTCTGAGCTCTTTTCTCCTGACCAGGGAAGAAGTACTGCTGTACACATACCTTACTCGTGTGTGTGTGTGTGTGCACGGCAGTACAGCGACTCACCTCTGTGCACTTCTGCTGTCGCTCTGTGCTCTGTGCAAGTGCCCTGATACCCATAACTGATAATTTCACCCTGTTATTGCGAAAATTGTGCATTTCTCGTAGGATCAAGAAGCCCCCATCTGAAATAAAGAATAAACGCCATATATTTGTCGTCCTTGTGGCATTATAGCAGTGTTTTTTTTAAATTTAAATAATCATGTCCCATGACATATCTTTAAAAAAATTGATCAAAAGCGTCCACCAGCTCTGAGTAAATCTTATCTAGTCAAAACGTTTAAAAAAAACAAAACATAAGAATGTGTCCATTATTCATTGGCTTCGGCGGTGGCGCCTTGGTATTTGTGCGCGGTCATTTGTTTATGTTAGGCGCCATACCTGAAACTTCCAATATGGAAAGGCGCGATTCAAGGAAATGGGTAGGTGGATTGGGTGGAATGGGTATGCTCAGACATGAGTCCCATGCTCTCCACACCACTGGAGTCAAGCTATCCTGGCTGATGACGGCTGATAGCCAGAAACCGGTCCTAGGATGCTTGATTCCGGTCCAGGAAAGACATGGCTTGGAAGTTCGGACTGGACTGTTCCCATGAGGCACAGGGTCAAGGCTAATTTGCACATCGCCATGTCTGAACTGGGATGGTGTGGAGTGCAAAAAAACGATGGATTTAGGCCCAGATCTCTGTACTGGGGTGAATGTATGACATTGTTCTGCATTCTGTCCATCAATTGTTGTTTTTGCATTTGTCACCCCGAGTGGAATGGGTATGTTCAGACGTGAGTCCCATGCTCTCCACACCACTGGAGTCAAGCTATCCTGGCTGATGACGGCTGATAGCCAGAAACCGGTCCTAGGATGCTTGATTCCGGTCCAGGAAAGACATGGCTTGGCAGTTCGGACTGGACTGTTCCCATGAGGCACAGGGTCAGGGCTGATTTGCATATCGCCATGTCTGGACTGGGGTGGTGTTAAGTGCAAAAAAACAATGGATTTAGGCCCAGATCTCTGTACTGGGGTGAATGTATGACATTGTTCTGCATTCGGTCCATCAATTGTTGTTTTTGCATTTGCCACCCCGAGTGGAATGGGTATGCTCAGACGTGAGTCGCATGCTCTTCACACCACTGGAGTCAAGCTATCCTGGCTGATGATGGCTGTAAGCCAGAAACCGGTCCTAGGATGCTTGATTCCGTTCCAGGAAAGACATGGCTTGGCAGTTCGGACGGGACTGTTCCCATGAGGCACAGGGTCAAGGCTGATTTGCATATCGCCATGTCTGAACTGGGGTGGTGTGGAGTGCAAAAAAAACATGGATTTAGGCCCAGATCTCTCTACTGGGGTGAATGTATGACATTGTTCTGCATTCTGTCCATCAATTGTTTTTGCATTTGTCACCCCGAGTGGAATGGGTATGCTCAGACGTGAGTCCCATGCTCTCCACACCACTGGAGTCCAGCTATCCTGGCTGATGACGGCTGATATCCAGAAACCGGTCCTAGAATGCTTCATTCCGGTCTAGGAAATACATGGCTTGGCAGTTCAGACTGGACTGTTCCCATGAGGCACAGGGTCAAGGCTGATTTGCATATCGCCATGTCTGAACTGGGGTGGTGTGGAGTGCAAAAAACCGATGGATTTAGGCCCATATCTCTGTACTGGGGTGAATGTATGACATTGTTCTGCATTCTGTCCATCAATTGTTGTTTTTGCATTTGTCACCCCGAGTGGAATGGGTATGCTCAGACGTGAGTCCCATGCTCTCCACACCACTGGAGTCAAGGTATCCTGGCTGATGACGGCTGATAGCCAGAAACCGGTCCTAGGATGCTTAATTCCGGTCCAGGAAAGACATGGCTTGGCAGTTCGAACTGGTCTGTTCCCATGAGTCACAGGGTCAAGGCTGATTTGCATATCGCCATGTGAAACTGGGGTGGTGTGGAGTGCAAAAAAACGATGGATTTAGGCCCAGATCTCTGTACTGGGGTGAATGTATGACATTGTTCTGCATTCTGTCCATCAATTGTTGTTTTTGCATTCGTCACCCCGAGTGGAATGGGTATGCTCAGACGTGAGTCCCATGCTCTCAACACCACTTGAGTCAAGCTATCCTGGCTGATGACGGGTGATAGCCAGAAACCGGTCCTAGGATTCTTGATTCCGGTCCAGGAAAGACATGGCTTGGCAGTTCGGACTGGACTGTTCCCATGAGGCACAGGGTTAAGGCTGATTTGCATATCGCCATGTCTGAACTGGGGTGGTGTGGAGTGCAAAAAATGATGGATTTAGGCCCAGATCTCTGTACTGGGGTGAATGTTTGACATTGTTCTGCATTCTGTCCATCAATTGTTGTTTTTGCATTTGTCACCCCGATTGGAATGGGTATGCTCAGACGTGAGTCCCATGCTCTCCACACCACTGGAGTCAAGCTATCCTGGCTGATGACGGCTGATAGCCAGAAACCGGTCCTAGGATGCTTGATTCCGGTCCAGGAAAGACATGGCTTGGAAGTTCGGACTGGACTGTTCCCATGAGGCACAGGGTCAAGGCTAATTTGCACATCGCCATGTCTGAACTGGGGTGGTGTGGAGTGCAAAAAAACGATGGATTTAGGCCCAGATCTCTGTACTGAGGTGAATGTATGACATTGTTCTGCATTCTGTTCATCAATTGTTGTTCTTGCATTTGTCACCCCGAGTGGAATGGGTATGCTCAGATGTGAGTCCCATGCTCTCCACACCACTGGAGTCAAGCTATCCTGGCTGATGACGGCTGATAGCCAGAAACCGGTCCTAGGATGCTTGATTCCGGTCCAGGAAAGACATGGCTTGGCAGTTCGGACTGGACTGTTCCCATGAGGCACAGGGTCAAGGCTGATTTGCATATCGCCATGTCTGGACTGGGGTGGTGTGGAGTGCAAAAAAACAATGGATTTAGGCCCAGATCTCTGTACTGGGGTGAATGTATGACATTGTTCTGCATTCGGTCCATCAATTGTTGTTTTTGCATTTGTCACCCCGAGTGGAATGGGTATGCTCAGACGTGAGTCCCATGCTCTTCACACCACTGGAGTCAAGCTATCCTGGCTGAGGACGGCTGTAAGCCAGAAACCGGTCCTAGGATGCTTGATTCCGTTCCAGGAAAGACATGGCTTGGCAGTTCGGACGGGACTGTTCCCATGAGGCACAAGGTCAAGGCTGATTTGCATATCGCCATGTCTGAACTGGGGTGGTGTGGAGTGCAAAAAAAACATGGATTTAGGCCCAGATCTCTCTACTGGGGTGAATGTATGACATTGTTCTGCATTCTGTCCATCAATTGTTTTTGCATTTGTCACCCCGAGTGGAATGGGTATGCTCAGACGTGAGTCCCATGCTCTCCACACCACTGGAGTCCAGCTATCCTGGCTGATGACGGCTGATATCCAGAAACCGGTCCTAGAATGCTTGATTCCGGTCTAGGAAAGACATGGCTTGGCAGTTCAGACTGGACTGTTCCCATGAGGCACAGGGTCAAGGCTGATTTGCATATCGCCATGTCTGAACTGGGGTGGTGTGGAGTGCAAAAAAACGATGGATTTAGGCCCATATCTCTGTACTGGGGTGAATGTATGACATTGTTCTGCATTCTGTCCATCAATTGTTGTTTTTGCATTTGTCACCCCGAGTGGAATGGGTATTGTTAGACAGACCGGGAGGGTCGGCCGAGGATACGGGGAGAGGTCTCCGGGGAGAGCCGTCTCCAGTGAATCGTACAGACAAGTAACTTCCCCCCCCACAGACGGACACCACACAATGATAAAGTTCAACGATACTTTATAGACAGTTCTTCAAGTACGGTAGAATGGTACAAGGAGGTCTGGACTCAGGGGTCCCCTCTATTCTGGTCTTTGGTTGGGAAAAGGGTAGCGGGACAGTCTTGTTACCAAAAAGATGGAAAATAGCTCTCAATCCTCGAGCTCGGTGGTGTAGATGAACGGGCCGCGGCGGAGCCAGCAGGTCCCGAGATGGATGAAGGAAGACGACGGTCCGCGGCAGAGCCAGCAGGTCCCGATGAAGGTGGTGGTTACAAACGGTCCGCGGCCACGCCAGCAGGTCCCGACGATGATGAAGGATAGGGTGGTTCCCAAAGCCGCGGCAGCGCCAGCAGGCAAGACGAGGGTGCACAAGACAGAGCTACGGCAGCGCCAGTAGTCCGTCAAGGATGAGTTCTTCTTTGCGTCTCTCGACTCCAAGATACAACTGCCGTCCTGCTCTGGAGCTGCCCCAGTTATAGGGCTGGTGTGCTTTGATGTCCGGACCCTCGCACTTGGAGGTCGGGAGGTCCGGGATGAGGGGGTTCAGACACCCAGCAGGGGGGTGGAGCCAGCGCCCGGGGAGGCGATGGGCGAGCGGCACTTGGCGGGGGAGAGCCATCGACACCTCCTGCTCCCATTGACTGACCAAGTAGCCCGCTCACCTCCTGGGTGGATGTTGGTGCCGGAATGTCTGAGGCCTGGCCAGGCCCAGGGTTGAGGTCGATCGGGGGCCAGGCGGCCTCGTGGTGGAGTGTCCAAGATGGCGCCCAGGATGGGCGCGCAGGCCGGTAGTGGGTCGGCCTACGCGGTCAACAGGTTCGAGTGTAGGGGTCCCTGCGGGGACGGTGGACGTGCAATGGTGGTGTGGGGTACTTGCGTGGCTGGTTCGGGCCTGGTTGGGCCGGGGGAGAGCGGCCCTTCATGTGGCCTGTCCAACATGCGTCCCCCCCAGCTGAAGGCGGGGAGAGTTACCCATTCTCTTGGGGACTCTTCTCGTCGAGGCGGAAGAACCGGGACAGGCCATCTGCGTTGGCGTGATCGGGCCCAGGCCGATGTTCAACTGTGAAGTCCATCCCTTGTAGGGAGATGGACCAGCGGAGTAACTTCGGGTTTTCCCCCCGCATCTGCATCAGCCACTGCAGGGGTCGGTGGTCGGTCTGTACCCGAAAGGGTGTGCCAAAAAGGTAGGGCCGGAGCTTCTTGAGGGCCCATACCACCGCGAAGGCCTCCCTCTCTATGGTGCTCCAGCGTTGTTCCCGTGGTAGGAGTCGCCGGCTGATGAAGGCCACCGGCTGGTCATGGCCTTCGGTGTTCACTTGGGACAGGACTGCCCCAATGCCATGGTCGGAGGCATCCGTCTGGACGATGAACTCCCGGCTGTAGTCGGGGGCCTGGAGCACAGGGGCGGAGCACATGGCGGCTTTCAATTGTTCAAATGCAGCTTGACACTCTGGGGTCCAGTTGACTTTCTGGGGCTGATTTTTTGATGTGAGCTCTGTGAGGGGCCTCACGATAGTACCATAGTCTTTCACGAACCTTCGGTAATAGCCCGTGAGGCCCAGGAAGGCTCGTACCTCGGTCTGGGTAGCGGGGGGCTGCCAGGACTGGATGGCGGCAATTTTTAGCTGCAGAGGGGCCACCAGGCCGCTTCCCACCTGGTGCCCGAGGTAGGTTACAGACCCTTGCCCAATTTGACATTTGCTGGCCTTGATCGTGAGGCCAGCTTGCTGAAGGGCGTGCAGTACTGCTCGGAGGTGGTGGAGGTGCTCGGACCACTGGTTGCTGTATACAGCGATGTCGTCTAAGTAGGCGGCGCTGAATCCTTCGAGCCCCGCCAGGACCTGATTGACGAGCCGTTGGAACGTTGCTGGGGCATTCTTCATGCCGAAGGGCATGACTGTGAAATGGTAATGGCCATCGGGCGTGGAAAAGGCAGAACGTTCTTGTGCCCGGGGTGTGAGGCCGATTTGCCAGTAGCCCGCCGTCAGGTCGAAGATACTGAGGTAGCGGGCAGCTCCCATGCGGTCGATTAGTTCATCTGCCCGGGGGATGGGATGTGCGTCTGTCCTGGTGACCGCATTCAAGCCCCGGTAGTCGACGCAGAACCGGAGTTCTGGTGAGGTGCCGGGGGCAGCTGCTTTGGGGACCAGTACCACAGGGCTGGCCCAGGGGCTGTCTGAGGGCTCGATGACCCCGAGCGTGAGCATTTTGGCTACTTCCTCCTGGATGCAGGCCCGTACCCGCTCTGGCACGCGGTAGGCCCGGTGGCGGATAGGGGGGCTGTCCCCCGTGTCCACATCGTGCGTACACCAGGAAGTGACACCTGGGGTGAGGGAGAACAGGCTGGCGAATTGTGACAGGAGAACTTGGCACTCCTGGTGTTGCTCTCGGGTGAGGGCCTCTGAGAGTCGGACCCCATCTACGGAACCGTCTTTCTCCCGCGTTCGTAGGAGGTCCGGGAGGGGCTCGGAGTCCTCTTCGGCCCCATTGTCTGTGGCCATCAGGAGGCTGAGTTCTGTCCGTACAAAGTGCGGTTTCAGTCTGTTAGCGTGGAGGACCCGGAGGGGGTTCCGGGAAGATTCCAAGTCGATGAGATAGGTAGCCGGACCCTCGACCACTTTGAAGGGCCCTGTCCACTTGTCTTGTAGGGCGCAGGGTTCGGTGGGGGACATCACCCATACCTGTTGCCCAGGTTCAAATTCGATGGAGGAGGCATTCCGGTCATACCACCTTTTCATGTCCTCCTGACTGGCCTCTAGGTTGGCTTTTGCTAGTTCTCGGAATCGCCGGGTCTGGTTGCGGAGTGTTAGGAGGTAGCGGAAAACATCTGGTGGGTTCTTTAGAGGGGGCCTCTCCCAGCCTTCCTTAACTAGGCTGAGCGGCCCGCGCACGGGGTGTCCATATAGCAGTTCAAATGGGCTGAAGCCCAGGGACTTCTGGGGAACCTCTCGATATGCGAAGAGAAGGCACGGCAACAGTACATCCCACTGGCGACGGAGGGGCTCTTCCAACCCCCCGATCATCCCTTTGAGCGTGCGGTTGAACCGCTCAACGAGTCCGTTTCCTTGAGGGTGATAGGGGGTCGTGAACCGGTAGGTAACCCCGCACTGTTGCCAGAGAGATTTCATATATTTCGAAATAAAGTTCGTGCCTCTGTCACTGACGACCTCCCGGGGGAAGCCCACCCGGGAGAAGATCCCCATCAGAGCCCGGCCGACTACCGGGGCTGTCACAGTCCGCAGGGGAACAGCCTCCGGGTAGCGGGTGGCGTGGTCCACTAGCACCAGGATGAATCGATGGCCTTGTTTTGTGCGCGGGTCCAGGGGCCCTACGATATCGATTCCGACCCTCTCGAACGGGGTGGTGACCACGGGAAAAGGTTGCAGGGGGGCTTTCAGTTTGCGGCCGCTCTTCCCACTGGCTTGGCACGTGGGGCAAGATCGGCAATGCTGGTGTACATTGTCCCTCATTTTGGGCCAGAAGAAGTGGGTCACCAGGCGGCTATAGGTTTTGTCTTGACCCAAGTGTCCTGCCAGGGGGACATCGTGGGCCAGGTTTAGCAGAAAGTCTCTAAAACGGAGGGGTACCACTAGGACTCGGCTGGCCCCCAGCTCCGCGATTCTTTGCTCACTGTATAGCAGATCATTGTCCCAGTAGACCCAGTGAGTTCCGGAGGTATCCCCTGCGCTTTGGGCTAGCGCTTGCTGGCGGAGTCCCTCGAGGGAGGGACAGGTCTTTTGTTCTTGGCGAAATTGTTCTTGCGTGGGCCCCCCCTCTTGAGGCCACTGGTCGAGGTTAGCGAGGTCTGGAGGTTGAGCTGGTTCGGGGGGGACGTCACGGTCGGTGGTTTCGGCGGGGGCGACCGGAGGCGGTGGCGCCGGCCATTCGAGTTCCTCTGGGCGGGTGTTGGCACGGGCGGTCATGGACCGGGTGGTGACGCACGCCCAGTCCGGGACGCCCAGCATCCCCAGGTGCTCTTTTCGTTCGACTGCTGCCCATGGAGAGCTTTCCAGGTCATTACCCAGGAGGCAGTCTACGGGGGCATCATCTCGGACCGTCACCTTCAACATGCCGGAGACCCCTCCCCATTCGAAGGGGACGCAGGCCATCCGACACAGACTTTCTGAGTTATCGGCTGAACGTACAGGGCAGAGAATGTTTGGTAAGTATTGTTCGGGGGTCACCAGGTGACAGCGGACGGCTGTTACACTGGCCCCAGTGTCACGAAGGGCTTCAGCCCGGCGTCCATTGATGCCCACCCATTGGCTGTACTTCTGGGTATTAGCGGGTAGGGGGACCCGCGGGACCATGTCTCTCCCCCCTAGGCAGGCGAGAGCCATGGCGGCTGGCTCCCATTCTTGGTGTTCCTGTTCATATTCTTCTTGTTCCTCTGAGATCCGTTCCTCCCCCAGAGCAGCAGCGGCTACTTGGCGGGGTCTTGGGCTCTGGTACTGGGGGCAGTTTGGGTCGTTTGCATAGTGTCCGACTCGTTGACATCGATGGCAGGTAACATTGGCTCGATGTCCCGGTCGCGCTGGGGTGCTGCCCCGGTTGGCCGGGGGGGTGGGGCTGGTAGTGGGGGTGACCGGAGCGTTGCTTCTTCCGCGTCCTTGGCCTCCACCTCCTCGGGGACGGTGCTGACCATTGTTGTTCCGGTTCTGTTCGGAGGACCCATTTCGACTCACTCTGGTGATCTCCCACCGGTCTGCTTCGGCTGCGAGCTGCCGGGGATCCGTTAACTTGCTGTCGAGGAGGTGCTGTCGAAGTTCAATGAAGCAATTGTTCGACAGATGCTCCCATACCATAAGATTGAACAGTTGTTCGTAGGTTGTGACCTTGCTTCCTTTGATCCAGCCCTCGAAGGCTCGGCTAAAGTAATTGACATAGTCCACCCAAGTTGTACCTGGGATGCGGGTGCAGTCTCGGAACCTCTGACGGTACATCTCGGGTGTGAGGCCATAGCGGGTGAGGAGTGCAGCTTTCATATGGTCATAGGAGGTCATCTGCTGGTCCGGGAGTTGCAGCAGGGCGTCGCGGCCCTCGTTGAGGAATCTCCCCCACAGACCGGCCCCCCAATCGCTTCTATCGATCCGGTGTGCAGTCATAGCGATTTCATAGGCCTTAAACCATTGCTGGATGTCGTCCTCTCGGAAGTATTCTCGAACAACATCCTTGGGGATGTGTACCTTCTTCTCTGTTGCCCCTGGAGTGTGGGGTTGCTCGGGCACCCCTGTTTCTTTATTCTGTTTGCGTAGGTCGATTTCAGCTAATTTCCGCTCATGTTCATATGCCAGTTTCTTTTCCTCGAGCTCCCTTTGTCTCTGTTTCTCCTCTCTTTCTTCTCGGAGACGCAGGTGCTCTAAGTTGATTTTCTGTTCGGCCAACTTTAGTTCAACGTCCATTTTGAGCCGGGCCATTTCCAGCTCGTGTAGTCGGGTTCTTTCTCGTTCCTGGATCTCGTCTGGCGAGAGACCCGTTCTTCGTTCTTCAGGGGCCATGGGGGTTTGTGCTGCGATGTCTTGATCGGGGGTTCCGGCAGCCCCGGTTTCTGCCCAAGATTCCAGGGCCTGCTTAAAGTCATCTTTGGTATTTAGTCCGGTGGTAGCGATACCTAATTCGATACAGAACTGTTTAAGTTCACGATGGCTGTACTCGCCCAATTTCTCCATCTGGAATTTCTCCGTTGATCCGCTGTCTTTAGTTGACATCGTGATTCGCCGTGGGGTGAGCTACTCTCTGTACGGTTTATGCGGTGATTCGGATCCCGTCGCTGGCCACCAATGTTAGACGGACCGGGAGGGTCGGCCGAGGATACGGGGAGAGGTCTCCGGGGAGAGCCGTCTCCAGTGAATCGTACAGACAAGTAACTTCCCCCCCCACAGACGGACACCACACAATGATAAAGTTCAACGATACTTTATAGACAGTTCTTCAAGTACGGTAGAATGGTACAAGGAGGTCTGGACTCAGGGGTCCCCTCTATTCTGGTCTTTGGTTGGGAAAAGGGTAGCGGGACAGTCTTGTTACCAAAAAGATGGAAAATAGCTCTCAATCCTCGAGCTCGGTGGTGTAGATGAACGGGCCGCGGCGGAGCCAGCAGGTCCCGAGATGGATGAAGGAAGACGACGGTCCGCGGCAGAGCCAGCAGGTCCCGATGAAGGTGGTGGTTACAAACGGTCCGCGGCCACGCCAGCAGGTCCCGACGATGATGAAGGATAGGGTGGTTCCCAAAGCCGCGGCAGCGCCAGCAGGCAAGACGAGGGTGCACAAGACAGAGATACGGCAGCGCCAGTAGTCCGTCAAGGATGAGTTCTTCTTTGCGTCTCTCGACTCCAAGATACAACTGCCGTCCTGCTCTGGAGCTGCCCCAGTTATAGGGCTGGTGTGCTTTGATGTCCGGACCCTCGCACTTGGAGGTCGGGAGGTCCGGGATGAGGGGGTTCAGACACCCAGCAGGGGGGTGGAGCCAGCGCCCGGGGAGGCGATGGACGAGCGGCACTTGGCGGGGGAGAGCCATCGACACCTCCTGCTCCCATTGACTGACCAAGTAGCCCGCTCACCTCCTGGGTGGATGTTGGTGCCGGAATGTCTGAGGCCTGGCCAGGCCCAGGGTTGAGGTCGATCGGGGGCCAGGCGGCCTCGTGGTGGAGTGTCCAAGATGGCGCCCAGGATGGGCGCGCAGGCCGGTAGTGGGTCGGCCTACGCGGTCAACAGGTTCGAGTGTAGGGGTCCCTGCGGGGACGGTGGACGTGCAATGGTGGTGTGGGGTACTTGCGTGGCTGGTTCGGGCCTGGTTGGGCCGGGGGAGAGCGGCCCTTCATGTGGCCTGTCCAACAGGTATGCTCAGACGTGAGTCCCATGCTCTCCACACCACTGGAGTCAAGGTATCCTGGCTGATGACGGCTGATAGCCAGAAACCGGTCCTAGGATGCTTAATTCCGGTCCAGGAAAGACATGGCTTGGCAGTTCGAACTGGTCTGTTCCCATGAGGCACAGGGTCAAGGCTGATTTGCATATCGCCATGTGAAACTGGGGTGGTGTGGAGTGCAAAAAAACGATGGATTTAGGCCCAGATCTCTGTACTGGGGTGAATGTATGACATTGTTCTGCATTCTGTCCATCAATTGTTGTTTTTGCATTCGTCACCCCGAGTGGAATGGGTATGCTCAGACGTGAGTCCCATGCTCTCAACACCACTTGAGTCAAGCTATCCTGGCTGATGACGGGTGATAGCCAGAAACCGGTCCTAGGATTCTTGATTCCGGTCCAGGAAAGACATGGCTTGGCAGTTCGGACTGGACTGTTCCCATGAGGCACAGGGTTAAGGCTGATTTGCATATCGCCATGTCTGAACTGGGGTGGTGTGGAGTGCAAAAAATGATGGATTTAGGCCCAGATCTCTGTACTGGGGTGAATGTTTGACATTGTTCTGCATTCTGTCCATCAATTGTTGTTTTTGCATTTGTCACCCCGATTGGAATGGGTATGCTCAGACGTGAGTCCCATGCTCTCCACACCACTGGAGTCAAGCTATCCTGGCTGATGACGGCTGATAGCCAGAAACCGGTCCTAGGATGCTTGATTCCGGTCCAGGAAAGACATGGCTTGGAAGTTCGGACTGGACTGTTCCCATGAGGCACAGGGTCAAGGCTAATTTGCACATCGCCATGTCTGAACTGGGGTGGTGTGGAGTGCAAAAAAACGATGGATTTAGGCCCAGATCTCTGTACTGGGGTGAATGTATGACATTGTTCTGCATTCTGTTCATCAATTGTTGTTTTTGCATTTGTCACCCCGAGTGGAATGGGTATGCTCAGATGTGAGTCCCATGCTCTCCACACCACTGGAGTCAAGCTATCCTGGCTGATGACGGCTGATAGCCAGAAACCGGTCCTAGGATGCTTGATTCCGGTCCAGGAAAGACATGGCTTGGCAGTTCGGACTGGACTGTTCCCATGAGGCACAGGGTCAAGGCTGATTTGCATATCGCCATGTCTGGACTGGGGTGGTGTGGAGTGCAAAAAAACAATGGATTTAGGCCCAGATCTCTGTACTGGGGTGAATGTATGACATTGTTCTGCATTCGGTCCATCAATTGTTGTTTTTGCATTTGTCACCCCGAGTGGAATGGGTATGCTCAGACGTGAGTCCCATGCTCTTCACACCACTGGAGTCAAGCTATCCTGGCTGAGGACGGCTGTAAGCCAGAAACCGGTCCTAGGATGCTTGATTCCGTTCCAGGAAAGACATGGCTTGGCAGTTCGGACGGGACTGTTCCCATGAGGCACAAGGTCAAGGCTGATTTGCATATCGCCATGTCTGAACTGGGGTGGTGTGGAGTGCAAAAAAAACATGGATTTAGGCCCAGATCTCTCTACTGGGGTGAATGTATGACATTGTTCTGCATTCTGTCCATCAATTGTTTTTGCATTTGTCACCCCGAGTGGAATGGGTATGCTCAGACGTGAGTCCCATGCTCTCCACACCACTGGAGTCCAGCTATCCTGGCTGATGACGGCTGATATCCAGAAACCGGTCCTAGAATGCTTGATTCCGGTCCAGGAAAGACATGGCTTGGCAGTTCGGACTGGACTGTTCCCATGAGGCACAGGGTCAAGGCTGATTTGCATATCGCCATGTCTGAACTGGGGTGGTGTGGAGTGCAAAAAAACGATGGATTTAGGCCCAGATCTCTGTACTGAGGTGAATGTATGACATTGTTCTGCATTCTGTTCATCAATTGTTGTTCTTGCATTTGTCACCCCGAGTGGAATGGGTATGCTCAGACGTGAGTCCCATGCGCTCCACACCACTGGAGTCAAGGTATCCTGGCTGATGACGGCTGATAGCCTGAAACCGGTCCTAGGATGCTTGATTCCGGTCCAGGAAAGACATGGCTTGGCAGTTCGGACTGGACTGTTCCCATGAGGCACAGGGTCAAGGCTGATTTGCATATCGCCATGTGAAACTGGGGTGGTGTGGAGTGCAAAAAAACGATGGATTTAGGCCCAGATCTCTGTACTGGGGTGAATGTATGACATTGTTCTGCATTCTGTCCATCAATTGTTGTTTTTACATTCGTCACCCCGAGTGGAATGGGTATGCTCAGACGTGAGTCCCATGCTCTCAACACCACTTGAGTCAAGCTATCCTGGCTGATGACGGGTGATAGCCAGAAACCGGTCCTAGGATTCTTGATTCCGGTCCAGGAAAGACATGGCTTGGCAGTTTGGACTGGACTGTTCCCATGAGGCACAGGGTCAAGGCTGATTTGCATATCGCCATGTCTGAACTGGGGTGGTGTAGAGTGCAAAAAACGATGGATTTAGGCCCAGATCTCTGTACTGTGGTGAATGTATGACATTGTTCTGCATTCTGTCCATCAATTGTTGTTTTTGCATTTGTCACCCCGATTGGAATGGGTATGCTCAGACGTGAGTCCCATGCTCTCCACACCACTGGAGTCAAGCTATCCTGGCTGATGACGGCTGATAGCCAGAAACCGGTCCTAGGATGCTTGATTCCGGTCCAGGAAAGACATGGCTTGGAAGTTCGGACTGCACTGTTCCCATGAGGCACAGGGTCAAGGCTAATTTGCACATCGCCATGTCTGAACTGGGGTGGTGTGGAGTGCAAAAAAACGATGGATTTAGGCCCAGATCTCTGTACTGGGGTGAATGTATGACATTGTTCTGCATTCTGTCCATCAATTGTTTTTGCATTTGTCACCCCGAGTGGAATGGGTATGCTCAGACGTGACTCCCACGCTCTCCACACCACTGGAGTCAAGCTATCCTGGCTGATGACGGCTGATAGCCAGAAACCGGTCCTAGGATGCTTGATTCCGGTCCAGGAAAGACATGGCTTGGCAGTTCGGACTGGACTGTTCCCATGAGGCACAGGGTCAAGGCTGATTTGCATATCGCCATGTCTGGACTGGGGTGGTGTAGAGTGCAAAAAAACAATGGATTTAGGCCCAGATCTCTGTACTGGGGTGAATGTATGACATTGTTCTGCATTCGGTCCATCAATTCTTGTTTTTGCTTTTGTCACCCCGAGTGGAATGGGTATGCTCAGACGTGAGTCCCATGCTCTTCACACCACTGGAGTCAAGCTATCCTGGCTGATGACGGCTGTAAGCCAGAAACCGGTCCTAGGATGCTTGATTCCGTTCCAGGAAAGACATGGCTTGGCAGTTCGGACGGGACTGTTCCCATGAGGCACAGGGTCAAGGCTGATTTGCACATCGCCATGTCTGAACTGGGGTGCTGTGGAGTTCAAAAAAACGATGGATTTAGGCCCAGATCTCTGTACTGGGGTGAATGTATGACAATATTCTGCATTCTGTCCATCAATTGTTGTTTTTGCATTTGTCACCCCGAGTGGAATGGGTATGCTCAGACGTGAGTCCCATGCTCTCCACACCACTGGAGTCAAGCTATCCTGGCTGATGACGGCTGATAGCCAGAAACCGGTCCTAGGATCCTTGATTCCGGTCCAGGAAAGACATGGCTTGCCAGTTCGGACTGGACTGTTCCCATGAGGCACAAGGTCAAGGCTGATTTGCATATCGCCATGTCTGAACTGGGGTGGTGTGGAGTGCAAACAAACGATGGATTAAGGCCCAGATCTCTGTACTGGGGGTGAATGTATGGCATTGTTCTGCATTCTGTCCATCAATTGTTGTTTTTGCATTTGTCACCCTGAGTGGAATGGGTATGCTCAGACGTGAGTCCCATACTCTCCACACCACTGGAGTCAAGCTATCCTGGCTGATGACGGCTGATGGCCAGAAACCGGTCCAAGGATGCTTGATTCCGGTCGAGGAAAGCCATGGCTTGGCAGTTCGGGCTGGACTGTTCCCATGAGGCACAGGGTCAAGGCTGATTTGCATATCGCCATGTCTGAACTGGGGTGGTGTGGAGTGCAAAAAAACGATGGATTTAGGCCCAGATCTCTGTGCTGGGGTGAATGTATGACATTGTTCTGCATTCTGTCCATCAATTGTTGTTTTTGCATTTGTCACCCCGAGTGGAATGGGTATGCTCACACTTGAGTCCCATGCTCTCCACACCACTGGAGTCAAGCTATCCTGGCTGATGACGGCTGATAGCCAGAAACCGGTCCTAGGATGCTGGATTCCGGTCCAGGAAAGACATGGCTTGGAAGTTCGGACTGGACTGTTCCCATGAGGCACAGGGTCAAGGCTAATTTGCACATCGCCATGTCTGAACTGGGGTGGTGTGGAGTGCAAAAAAACGATGGATTTAGGCCCAGATCTCTGTACTGGGGTGAATGTATGACATTGTTCTGCATTCTGTCCATCAATTGTTTTTGCATTTGTCACCCCGAGTGGAATGGGTATGCTCAGACGTGAGTCCCATGCTCTCCACACCACTGGAGTCAAGCTATCCTGGCTGATGACGGCTGATAGCCAGAAACTGGTCCTAGGATGCTTGATTCCGGTCCAGGAAAGACATGGCTTGGCAGTTCGGACTGGACTGTTCCCATGAGGCACAGGGTCAAGGCTGATTTGCATATCGCCATGTCTGGACTGGGGTGGTGTAGAGTGCAAAAAAACAATGGATTTAGGCCCAGATCTCTGTACTGGGGTGAATGTATGACATTGTTCTGCATTCGGTCCATCAATTCTTGTTTTTGCTTTTGTCACCCCGAGTGGAATGGGTATGCTCAGACGTGAGTCCCATGCTCTTCACACCACTGGAGTCAAGCTATCCTGGCTGATGACGGCTGTAAGCCAGAAACCGGTCCTAGGATGCTTGATTCCGTTCCAGGAAAGACATGGCTTGGCAGTTCGGACGGGACTGTTCCCATGAGGCACAGGGTCAAGGCTGATTTGCACATCGCCATGTCTGAACTGGGGTGCTGTGGAGTTCAAAAAAACGATGGACTTAGGCCCAGATCTCTGTACTGGGGTGAATGTATGACATTATTCTGCATTCTGTCCATCAATTGTTGTTTTTGCATTTGTCACCCCGAGTGGAATGGGTATGCTCAGACGTGAGTCCCATGCTCTCCACACCACTGGAGTCAAGCTATCCTGGCTGATGACGGCTGATAGCCAGAAACCGATCCTAGGATGCTTGATTCCGGTCCAGGAAAGAAATGGCTTGGCAGTTCGGACTGGACTGTTCCCATGAGGCACAGGGTCAAGGCTGATTTGCACATCGCCATGTCTAAACTGGGGTGGTGTGTAGTGCAAACAAACTATGGATTTAGGCCCAGATCTCTGTAAAGGGGTGAATGTATTACATTGTTCTGCATTCTGTCCATCAATTGTTGTTTTTGCATTTGTCACCCCGAGTGGAATGGGTATGCTCAGACGTGAGTCCCATGCTCTCCACACCACTGGAGTCAAGCTATCCTGGCTGATGACGGCTGATAGCCAGAAACCGGTCCTAGGATCCTTGATTCCGGTCCAGGAAAGACATGGCTTGCCAGTTCGGACTGGACTGTTCCCATGAGGCACAGGGTCAAGGCTGATTTGCATATCGCCATGTCTGAACTGGGGTGGTGTGGAGTGCAAAAAAATGATGGATTAAGGCCCAGATCTCTGTACTGGGGTGAATGTATGGCATTGTTCTGCATTCTGTCCATCAATTGTTGTTTTTGCATTTGTCACCCTGAGTGGAATGGGTATGCTCAGACGTGAGTCCCATGCTCTCCACACCACTGGAGTCAAGCTATCCTGGCTGATGACGGCTGATAGCCAGAAACCGGTCCTAGGATGCTTGATTCCGGTCCAGGAAAGACACGGCTTGGCAGTTCGAACTGGACTGTTCCCATGAGGCACAGGGTCAAGGCTGATTTGCACATCGCCATGTCTGAACTGGGGTGGTGTGGAATGCAAATAAACGATGGATTTAGGCCCAGATCTCTGTACTGGGGTGAATGTATTACATTGTTCTGCATTCTGTCCATCAATTGTTGTTTTTGCATTTGTCACCCCGAGTGGAATGGGTATGCTCAGACGTGAGTTCCATGCTCTCCACACCACTGGAGTCAAGCTATCCTGGCTGATGACGGCTGATATCCAGAAACCGGTCCTAGGATGCTTGATTCCGGTCCAGGAAATACATGGCTTGGCAGTTCGGACTGGACTGTTCCCATGAGGCACAGGGTCAAGTCTGATTTGCATATCGCCATGTCTGAACTGGGGTGGTGTGGAGTGCAAAAAAACGATGGATTTAGGCCCAGATCTCTGTACTGGGGTGAATGTATGACATTGTTCTGCATTCTGTCCATCAATTGTTGTTTTTGCATTTGTAACCCCGAGTGGAATGGGTATGCTCAGATGTGAGTCCCATGCTCTCCACACCACTTGAGTCAAGCTATCCTGGCTGATGACGGCTGATAGCCAGAAACCGGTCCTAGGATTCTTGATTCCGGTCCAGGAAAGACATGGCTTGGCAGTTCGGACTGGACTGTTCCCATGAGGCACAGGGTCAAGGCTGATTTGCATATCGCCATGTCCGAACTGGGGTGGTGTGGAGTGCAAAAAAACAATGGATTTAGGCCCAGATCTCTGTACTGGGGTGAATGTATGACATTGTTCTGCATTCTGTCCATCAATTGTTGTTTTTGCATTTGTCACCCCGAGTGGAATGGGTATGCTCAGACGTGAGTCCCATGCTCTCCACACCACTGGAGTCAAGCTATCCTGGCTGATGACGGCTGATAGCCGGAAACCGGTCCTAGGATGCTTGATTCTGGTCCAGGAAAGACATGGCTTGGCATTTCGGACTGGACTGTTCCCATGAGGCACAGGGTCAAGGCTGATTTGCACACCATGTCTGAACTGGGATGGTGTGGAGTGCAAAAAAACGATGAATTTAGGCCCAGATCTCGGTACTGGGGCGAATGTATGACAAGCATTCTGTCCATCAATTGTTGTTTTTGCATTTGTCACCTCGAGTGGAATGGGTATGCTCAGACGCGAGTCCCATGCTCTCCACACCACTGGAGTCAAGCTATCCTGGCTGATGACGGCTGATAGCCAGAAACCGGTCCCAGGATGCTTGATTCCGGTCCAGGAAAGACATGGCTTGGTAGTTCGGACTGGACTGTTCCCATGAGGCACAGGATCAAGGCTGATTTGCACATCGCCATGTCTGAACTGGGGTGGTGTGGAGTGCAAAAAAACGATGGATTTAGGCCCATATCTCTGTACTGGGGTGAATGTATGACATTGTTCTGCATTCTGTCCATCAATTGTTGTTTTTGCATTTGTCACCCCGAGTGGAATGGGTATGCTCAGAAGTGAGTCCCATGCTCTCCACACCACTGGAGTCAAGCTATCCTGGCTGATGACGGCTGATAGCCAGAAACCGGTCCTAGGATGCTTGATTCCGGTCCAGGAAAGACATGGCTTGGTAGTTCGGACTGGACTGTTCCCATGAGGCACAGGATCAAGGCTGATTTGCACATCGCCATGTCTGAACTGGGGTGATGTGGAGTGCAAAAAAACGATGGATTTAGGCCCAGATCTCTGTACTGGGGTGAATGTATGACATTGTTAGGGAACTCCTTTCAGTGTGAGGGGCAGAGGCGACAGCCACTCAGCGGGAGGTGGAGCCAGCATTGTGGCAGGCAGGCACAGCCTCATTCACTCCCAGGTGCTATCTCCTCCCACTTCCCTGGCAGCAGATGCAGCCTTTCATCCACGGGCTGACTCAGACAACCTCCTGGGGGCTCCCCAGCCCCTGTCATCCTCAAACCAGACAGTCAATCCATAAGCAGGCCCAGGTACTCCTGGAGCCACGCGCCAGCCAATCACGTGCCAGCAGACTCACTACACACGCACACCCATGTCTAGAAGTGGCTCTTCCACACTAGACACACTCATGCCACATACATCATTACGCAGCATTTAATCTCACGAGTTCGTACATACCAAACTCGACCCTGCACTCCCCACACATCAGGAACTACCATGGGCATACATATTCCCCATTCATTCCTATGGGAGGGCAGGTCACTCATCACACATACACAGAGAGCTCACGTACTTTACACTGTACCACAGTGAAAAAGTGCGCAAAGGCCTAAAATCACCAACACTAGGTTCCAGAAACAGGCTAGGAAAAAGCAAAAAAAGTTTTGGGGTGAACTTGCCAAAAAGGGCCAGGTCCAACAGTTCTGCATTCTGTCCATCAATTGTTGTTTTTGCATTTGTCACCCCGAGTGGAATGGGTATGCTCAGACGTGAGTCCCATGCTCTCCACACCACTGGAGTCAAGCTATCCTGGCTGATGACGGCTGATAGCCAGAAACCGGTCCTAGGATGCTTGATTCCGGTCCAGGAAAGACATGGCTTGGCAGTACGGACTGGACTGTTCCCATGAGGCACAGGGTCAAGGCTGATTTGCACATCGCCATGTCTGAACTGGGGTGGTGTGGAGTGCAAAAAAAACGATGGATTTAGGCCCAGATCTCTGTATTGGGGTGAATGTATGACATTGTTCTGCATTCTGTCCATCAATTGTTGTTTTTGCATTTGTCACCCCGAGTGGAATAGGTATGCTCAGACGTGAGTCTCATGCTCTCCACACCACTGGAGTCAAGCTATCCTGGCTGATGACGGCTGATAGCCAGAAACCGGTCCTAGGATGCTTGATTCCGGTCCAGGAAAGACATGGCTTGGTAGTTCGGACTGGACTGTTCCCATGAGGCACAGGGTCAAGGCTGATTTGCATATCGCCATGTCTGAACTGGGGTGGTGTGGAGTGCAAAAAAACGATGGATTTAGGCCCAGATCTCTGTACTGGGGTGAATGTATGACATTGTTCTGCATTCTGTCCATCAATTGTTGTTTTTGCGTCTGATGTCAGTTCCCTTTTTCTGCACCTTTGATTTGGATCCACAGCTATATCTGTGGAGATTTTTTCTCTGAATTATCTTCCCTCAAAGAAATGTTGTTTTCAGTGCAGGGCTCAGCATGTTCCCCTAAAACAATCAGGCTCTAAGCCCTGTTAGAAATGGGATGGACTAATCTCCCTCACACATACCCACAAGGAGTCCCTTTGATGTCTTAACTCTGAGCACAACACCAAGGCCTTCGACCATTACCAGAGAATGCATGCTTAAGCTTCCAAGAGGAGGTCAAGTTCTTCATTGCCATGGCCTGAGGGAGTTGCCAGGCCTGCAGGCCCGATACTGCAGTCTTCCTCCTAGGGGTTGACGTGGAAGGCCTGGCATGAGTGTTTCCCTTGAACCCAATTTTGTTGGTTGGACTACTGAATTCATTGGCATGTGTATCTTGTCCAAAATTCAGGTGTAATCATGCCTCTGTTAAAAATTACACTTTAGATAGTTCTAGTAAACATTAACCAACCCATAACTCTGCTTAAAGCACAGGAAAATATTAGAGAGAACTGTCACTGAGCAACTGACAAGCTAGCTAAATAGCAGAGTGCTCAACTTATGGCAGCATGATTTTCTGCCTGGCAGAAGGACTGAGACCAACCTCTGGTTGAAGGAAGAAGCACACTGAATACCAAGGACCTAGCAGGCCTCCTTCTCATTGACCTGTCTGTCGCATTTTGCACGGTATACCATTCTATCTTGTTCAGGTGAATAAAAGATCGGGGCATTATGGGGAAGGTCACTGACTGGTTTGTCTCTTTTCTGTCATACCGTACCCAAACTTTACTGTTGCCTCACAGGACTGGAAGCTTCAGTTCTTCACTATCTGCACCACTCTTTTACATCTACATGACTGCACTTCTTCAAACTATTAACCATCACAATTCTAAAGTAGTCAGGCTTGCAGACAAAACAAAGCTCAACTGCGTAAAGAAAACCGCATTCTCTCACAAATGTTACCACCTGCTTCTCTGTCCTTTAGGCCCAGATGGGAGGAGCAAAATTCCTGAAGCTCAATGGAAACATGACTGAGATCCTTCTGCGCGGACACCATACCCAATACTGGCTTGAGACAATCTGGTCCCCCTTCTTTAGGCCTCTTCTGCGGCCTGCACCCAGGTTTAAGTTTCTCGGTTTCTGGTTTGATGAGAGTTCATAATCAATCACCTCCTGATTCTCCATGTATGAGGGAAGAGTCATCCCTTCTGCTAAACAGAGCTATATGCCAGTATTATCTTGGCATACATCTTAACTAGATTGCACTATTGGATTGTCTTCTACCACTTTCCTCATAGACTGCATTCTACAGACTTCAACAGATTCAAAATCTGACTGTTAAAGTTATGACTGTGCTCAGAAAGTTCCAGCCTGTCTTTGAAGAAAAATTATACTTTCTTCCTGAAAAGCAAAGAGTGCAATTCAAGGCTTTGTACCTCATGCGCAAAATCTATTCTTCAGTTGCCATTTTGGAACTCCTGGAAAATTCTGGAAATATGCTCACCCAGGCACTTAGCATTTCACAACTAAGCACTTTTTCTACATGCCTTCAGTTAAGCAGACTAGGAAGGGAAGTGTGCTGTAACTACCTCAAATTATGAAACACCCTGCTACTCACTCCTCTCTTCTAGTAAGAATACTAACCATCCTAATTTCTGGAAAGCACTTAAAACTCACCTTTTCTGCTAACCACTGTCTTCCAACCTAGACAAGCTACTGTCAGTACGAAGGCGCGCCTTGGGTTAGATGTTGCACTGATAAATAATAAATGAATGAACTAGTGTAAATGTAACAATAGGCTTTGGAAGTGAAAAAGGGATCCTGTCTGTTTGCTTGAGTAGATAAAATTTGGAAATGTACAGCCAAAGTTCTGTTTTCAAGATATCTTAAAAATCAGAACTTCATGAATTTAAATTGGATCTCAAAACGTGACTCTCGGTGTTCAATCTTCGTTTCCAAACTTGCTTTCAAGAAAGATCAAAAAGACTCCCACAGTGGCAGCAAAGTATCATGATTACCTATCAAGGGCGACGAGGAAACTTATGCTTGATGAATCCAAGATGGCCGTGACATTTTCAACAGTGTGAGAGTTCAACGCACCCATGGTCAATAAAGCTTGCCTGTGGGCGCAGATACAAAGTGCATCCTTCAGAGACCTAAACCCTTTCCTCAAGCGGCACTAATACTCCAAGACCATTGCAAACATTTCCTTCCCTTGAACAAACTCAACACTTGGCGAGTTTAGATTATTGCGCTCATGTGAGCAGTACTGGAAGATAAACCATCAATCATGAAAGGGTTATTGGGCCTTCCCTCAGGATGGTGTCAATAAAGCCAGTTGCAGTAGCTCCCAAAAAGTGTTGGACTAACACAACTTTTTTTTTACTGCTAATAAAATGTATCTTTAAGTCTACTAGGAGTGATCTTTTACCCTTCCATACCTATGATTTCAAGTGGAAACTCATACTCTGAGATTTCTGACACAAATGTTTACACACTTTCTTGCTCACACAGGCGTTTCTCATTTATCCAGCCAATAACCCATCTTTCCTTCATCCTCAAGGTGATTACTGGAGTAAAATTGTATTAATTTCACTATTCTTATCAGACATATTTATGAGTGAAGGCTTGCGACTGAGATGAGCTCTGTATTGTAACTTACGTGTCATTTGTACTTAACTTTGTTAATTGTTACGTTCATTGTCACATAATGCATCCCCAGTAGCAAAACTGTCTTCTTACAGTGCTGCAGTTTGTGCTACTATGTTCCTGCCCAGTGTTGAACAGCCCTCCTTTTCTTCAATATGGATCTGAGATTCCATTTCCTTCTAGTAACCGACATTGGCACATAATCTTATTGGACCTGCAGACACTATTTCTGGGCAGTTTAAATACTTTTACTTTAGAAGTTAAAGCATCCTTAAAACCCTAAATTAGCAGAGCACCGAATACTAGGGTCACAAGAAATTCTTCCACGTTCACTTTCACGTAGACCTGTCCTTATCAAAGACTTGTCCAGGGGTGTATAAAAATTAATTTCAATAGTTCCACCAGAGGGGTGAATGTTTGTTCACCTAATAACTTGGGCTTATACCCACTGCAGAAGATGCACTCCAGATAATGTTTAACGACCTATCCCTTCTTGTATGCATTTTGTGAAGTATCCACCAAGGCGCCTATGTGCATTAGATAACCCTGCATCTGTGCATTGTGCCCCAGGAGGAGCTGTATCTCTATTGGGCTGTAAAACGACCTGTCTATGTTGGTATCTAATTAACTGTTAAAGTCTTCTGCCATGATATGTCACAGACACTTGTTACGTCAGGTGTCCCATGAGTGTCTCTGAAAACACGAGATTATAGAAATAGGGATCATATACATTCAGGAAAGTACATATGACCATGACGTCTCTATGCTGGTCATCTGGTTTATATGAGAGGACCTGAGAAACAGGTCTTTAGAGCTAGGGATATATGCAGAGGTTAATTTGTAAAAAAAGAAGTGCAGGTGCTGAAAATGTTGGCAAGGAGGCCACCGCTCACGTCTTCCTCCGGTGAGCCCCACTTTCAACACTCTCACTGCCTCAGTCTCTATCTTCTAACCTTGATCTGTTGTCTGTCCCCTAAGTATTTGCTCTAAGAGTCTATCGTCTCACCTCTCTAATTGTTTTCTATCATCTTTGTCACACTCTGAATTTCTGATTTACCCTCTATTCATTTGAGCCCTGCCCTTTTTAGGTCTCGTGACCTATCAATGCGCATGCGCATTGAGAGAAGCGAGACTATAGGGCTTTAAACAAAGCTTACCTAACTGCGGCGATTTGGTGCTGTGCCCGTGGCTTTTAGGTCAATGCGCAAGCGCATTGACCTAAAATGCGCGTGCACAGCATCAAATCGCCAGCCATCTGTTCCCCAGCTTGGATCTCCTGGCTGCTCCTCCCCTAATTATCCGCACATCAAAGGCTGCTCCCGCCCCCTGCTTCACACTTCAAACGAATGCTACCGAGAGCATTTCCCGGCCGGCCGCTTTTAATTTCATTTCGCAAGCAGTTCCCCCTCCTCCCTCTCCTCCCTCTCCTGACTTTCTCCTGCCTGCCACACCAATCCAAACTGAGGCGCTGCTGCTGCAGTCCCTGTATTACTCCCACTCATCTATGATTAGGAATAAAAGACTGTCGGTTAAAAACAGTTTCAAGATAAAAATGGTTTCCCATTACTTTTGCAGAATGTTCTGCATTTCCTTAACCGCCTCCAACTCTCCGACTTTCACATGCACATACCACTTTGCTGATACTGACCGAGACATGCGCTTTATAAGCAGGAAATAGAATTCTACAGGAAACAATACTACCGAAGACCATTCGAGGGTGTGAGCTCAATGCCACCGAAGAGTACTACAATTATTATACTTATAGTTCAGTCAACTACCCTTGATGCACGGACAACCTTTGAAGAAAGTGAAAAGCATGTACCCTCAACCCCTCACCCTCACTCACCCTCAACCCCTCACCCTCACTCACCCTCACTCACCCTCAACCCCTCACCCTCAACCCCTCACCCTCACTCACCCTCACCCTCACTCACCCTCAACCCCTCACCCTCACTCACCCTCACCCTCACTCACCCTCAACCCCTCACTCACCCTCACTCACCCTCACCCTCACTCACCCTCAACCCCTCACCCTCACTCACCCTCACTCACCCTCAACCCCTCACCCTCACTCACCCTCACCCTCACTCACCCTCAACCCCTCACCCTCACTCACCCTCAACCCCTCACCCTCACTCACCCTCACCCTCACTCACCCTCAACCCCTCACCCTCACTCACCCTCAACCCCTCACCCTCACTCACCCTCACTCACCCTCACCCTCACCCTCACTCACCCTCACCCACCCTCACTCACCCTCACTCACCCTCACCCTCACTCACCCTCACCCTCACTCACCCTCACCCTCACTCACCCTCACCTTCACTCACCCTCACTCACCCTCACCCTCAACCCCTCACCCTCCCTCACCCTCCCTCACCCTCCCTCACCCTCCCTCCCTCACCCTCCCTCACCCTCACTCACCCTCAACCCCTCACCCTCACTCACCCTCAACCCCTCACCCCCTCACCCTCACCCTCACCCTCACTCACCCTCACTCACCCTCACCCTCACTCACCCTCACCCTCACTCACCCTCACCCCCTCACCCTCACTCACCCTCAACCCCTCGCCCTCACTCACCCTCAACCCCTCACCCTCACTCACCTTCAACCCCTCACCCTCAACCCCTCACTCACCCTCACTCACCCTCACCCTCACTCACCCTCACCCTCAACCCCTCACTCACCCTCACCCACCCTCACCCTCACTCACCCTCACCCACCCTCACCCTCACTCACCCTCAACCCCTCACCCTCACTCACCCTCACTCACACTCACCCTCAACCCCTTACCCTCACTCACCCTCAACCCCTCACCCTCCCTCACCCTCACCCTCACTCACCCTCACCCTCACCCACCCTCACCCTCACCCACACTCACCCTCACCCTCACCCACACTCACCCTCACCCTCACTCACCCTCAACCCCTCACCCTCACTCACCCTCAACCCCTCACCCTCACTCACCCTCAACCCATCACCCTCACTCACCCCATCACCCTCACTCACCCTCAACCCCTCACCACCTCACTCTCACTCACCCTCACTCACCCTCAACCCCACTCACCCTCACTCACCCTCACTCACCCTCAACCCCTCACCCTCACTCACCCTCACCCTCACCCTCACTCACCCTCAACCCCTCACCCTCACCCTCACTCACCCTCAACCCCTCACCCTCACCCTCACTCACCCTCACCCACCCTCATCCTCACTCACCCTCAACCCCTCATCCTCACTCACCCTCAACCCCTCACCCTCACCCACACTCACCCTCACCCTCACTCACCCTCACCCTCACTCACCCTCACCCTCACTCACCCTCAACCCCTCACCCTCACCCTCACTCACCCTCACCCACCCTCAACCCCTCACCCTCACTCACCCTCAACCACTTACCCTCACTCACCCTCAACCCCTCACCCTCACTCACCCTCAACCCCTCACCCTCACTCACCCTCAACCCCTCACCCTCACCCACCCTCACTCACCCTCACCCTCACTCACCCTCACTCACCCTCAACCCCTCACCCTCACTCACCCTCACTCACCCTCACTCACCCTCACCCTCACTCACCCTCACCCACCCTCACCCACCCTCACTCACTCACCCTCACTCACCCTCACTCACCCTCACTCACCCTCCCTCACCCTCCCTCACCCTCAACCCCTCACCCACCCTCACCCACCCTCAACCCCTCACCCTCACTCACCCTCACCCTCACTCACCCTCAACCCCTCGCCCTCAACCCCTCACCCTCAACCCCTCAACCTCAACCCCTCACTCACCCTCACTCTCACTCACTCACCCTCACCCTCACCCTCACCCTCACTCACCCTCACCCTCACTCACCCTCACCCTCACTCACCCTCACTCACCCTCACCCTCACTCACCCTCACCCACCCTCACCCACCCTCACTCACCCTCACTCACCCTCACCCTCACTCACCCTCACCCTCACTCACCCTCACCCTCACTCACCCTCACTCACCCTCACCCTCACTCACCCACCCTCACCCTCACCCACCCTCACCCACCCTCACCCTCACTCACCCTCACTCACCCTCACCCTCACTCACCCTCACTCACCCTCACCCTCACTCACCCTCACTCACCCTCACCCTCACTCACCCTCACTCACCCTCAACCCCTCACCCTCACTCACCCTCAACCCCTCACCCACCCTCAAACCCTCACCCACCCTCACCCTCACCCTCACCCACCCTCACCCTCACTCACCCTCACCCTCACTCACCCTCACTCACCCTCAGCCCCTCACCCTCACTCACCCTCAGCCCCTCACCCTCAACCCCTCACCCTCAACCCCTCACTCACTCACTCTCACTCACTCACCCTCACTCACCCTCACCCTCACTCACCCTCACCCTCACTCACCCTCACTCACCCTCACTCACCCTCACCCTCACCCTCACTCACCCTCACCCTCCCTCACCCTCACCCTCACTCACCCTCACCCTCACTCACCCTCACCCTCACCCTCACCCTCACTCACCCTCACCCTCACTCACCCTCACCCTCACTCACCCTCACCCTCACTCACCCTCACTCACCCTCACCCTCACCCTCACTCACCCTCACCCTCACTCACCCTCACCCTCACCCTCACTCACCCTCACTCACCCTCACCCTCACTCACCCTCACCCTCACTCACCCTCACTCACCCTCACTCACCCTCACTCACCCTCACCCTCACTCACCCTCACTCACCCTCAACCCCTCACCCTCAACCCCTCACCCACCCTCACCCTCACCCTCACCCACCCTCACCCTCACCCTCACTCACCCTCACTCACCCTCACTCACCCTCACCCTCACTCACCCTCACCCTCACTCACCCTCACTCACCCTCACTCACCCTCACCCACCCTCACTCACCCTCACTCACCCTCAACCCCTCACCCTCAACCCCTCACCCTCAACCCCTCACTCACTCTCACTCTCACTCACTCACCCTCACCCTCACCCTCACCCTCACTCACCCTCACCCTCACCCTCACTCACCCTCACCCTCCCTCACCCTCACTCACCCTCACCCTCACCCTCACCCTCACTCACCCTCACTCACCCTCACCCTCACCCTCACCCTCACCCTCACTCACCCTCACCCTCACCCTCACTCACCCTCACTCACCCTCACCCTCACTCACCCTCACCCTCACTCACCCTCACTCACCCTCACCCTCACTCACCCTCACCCTCACCCTCACTCACCCTCACCCTCACTCA
The DNA here is from genome assembly GCF_964261635.1 of Lissotriton helveticus. Classification (NCBI taxonomy): domain Eukaryota; kingdom Metazoa; phylum Chordata; class Amphibia; order Caudata; family Salamandridae; genus Lissotriton; species Lissotriton helveticus. The sequence goes on along the minus strand of NC_136071.1, from coordinate 638,096,259 downwards.
CCCTCACCCTCCCTCACCCTCACTCACCCTCACCCTCACTCACCCTCCCTCACCCTCACCCTCCCTCACCCTCCCTCACCCTCACTCACCCTCACCCTCACTCACCCTCACTCACCCTCACCCTCACTCACCCTCACTCACCCTCAACCCCTCACCCTCACTCACCCTCACTCACCCTCACTCACCCTCACCCTCACTCACCCTCAACCCCTCACCCACCCTCAACCCCTCACCCACCCTCACCCTCACCCACCCTCACCCTCACCCTCACTCACCCTCAACCCCTCACCCACCCTCAACCCCTCACCCACCCTCACCCTCACAACACATATTGTGTTACAATAGGTGTCACATTTGCGAAAGATAAAACTATTGGCATTGTAAATAACAAAGCTATTAATTTCGCTATTTTCAAAACAAGCACATACATAAAAAATGTGTCCTTTACAATACCAATAGCTCAAACTTTCCTAATGCGAGACCTATTGCATTGCTGTGCTTCTCTCCCCTGCTGCACTCTCCTGCTCTCTAGAGATGTGGCCTAACGACCAGAGCTGCCATCTAAGTCACGTAAATACAAAACATGTTGCATTCCAAATGCTATAGGTGTCACATTCGCGAAAGTTATAACTATTGGCATTGTAAATGACAAAGCCATCAATTTAGCAATTTTAAAAACCAACAAATAAATAAAATATGTCATTTACAAGACCAATAACTCCAACTTTTCTAATGCGAGACCTATTGCATTTCCAATGCTTGTTTCTCTTTACTTTTATCCATTCTCTGCTCTCTCTCCCCTAGATCGTGGCTCTTTACTATCACTCTCTAGCAGTGATTAGCTGTGTCTCCATTTTATCATTTGTCTGCTTTTTTTTCCTCTGTCCTGTCCTCCACATCCTTTCATTCTATCTTCTCTCTTCTTAATGCTTACTTCTTCACATCATGGCTACTTTCTCTTTGTATCTGATTTGCTCTCTTCCTTTTCTTCTACTTTGCTCCATTTTATCTCTCTACTCTCTTGTTGTTTCTTCTCCTCTTTAATCTTGCTGTCTCTCATCCCTAACATTGCTGCTGCCTGTGACCCCTGTCGTCAGCCTGTACATATCCCTGCTATTTTGAACTCTGCGTTTTCCTGTTGTCATTCCTAAAGAAGCGGAAGATGACATGTTTTACTTTCTTACCTACACCCAATGCAAAAACAAAATGTACACTAAATGAAAATGCTTTTTTTGCATATATTAATCAGTGTAGTTTGACTGGGTTTATTGCAGAACAGGCTGCTGCTTGAGCACAGCAGGTCATGTCACTGCTAGTGCTGCCTGTAATTAGTCGGTCCAGGGATGGCGACGGCATCGACATCCACTGCTCAGCTTGCTCTGACCCTGACTGCTACAGCGCAGGCATTGTCCCCACCAGTAATGCTGCCAATGCCGGTAAGTATGGCTGTGGTGCCTACTGGACTCACTCACGCTCAGCATTTACCATGCTGGGGTGCAGCGCACCGATTCTACAGATGACGCCATGGTGCACAAAAGTTGTGTTGGGCCACAGCCGCCTCGAGCACATTGAGGATAGCAGCAATGCAGGGCTGCCGAATATGCTACTCTGGTTACGCAACAAGTGGAAAGTCCACACTTACTTTCATTTATTCTTCCTCAAGAGCCCTCACTCCCAAGTTCCAAATGCGCTCTTGCAGCTTCCTTGCCTCAACTCCGTCATGAGCCAGCCCCCAGCTACAATTATCCAATGGGAGGTTAAGGCTCAGGCAGTGGCAGGGTGCAGCAGACTAGGGGAATAGAATGCAAGCCATAGTTTATCGATGACTTCTTGGATGTGTGATCAGCGTGATGACATCATCACTAACGTGGTGATACACAATCATGCCTGCCTGGACAGGCGTATGCCGGCCTGCCTATGAACATTTACCAGCCAGTCACCATGCAATGTATGTTATTCTTTTTATTTTGAATTTGAACAATTAATATTGAGACCACCACCTGCAGGTTCAGAAATTGTAGCCCCGGTCCTGAGAAAGAAGTGCAGGTGCTGAGCACCTGAAAGCACCTGCTCAAATTAAGCACTGGATATATGTGAACACAGCCGATGTGGTACGGGAATAAGTAGAGAAACAAATCCAACCTCCACAACATAATGTCTTCTGAATTTGAGATTCCTGGAGCAAAACTAACTCCATTTTTTGTTGATGCAGATTGTAAATTATTCTTTGCCTCCTAAAGAGATTACTAACACCTCTCACGTTCAAAGGCAAACCAGAGGAATGCTCCTATCACTAACTATTGTCAAAGCGGCATTGCGCATGGTGTGATCAAAGCCTGTTCCGATGATTTAGGGGCTTCTTGTACTTGTACAGTTATTGATGGGATCACAGATGCACATTCTGTCAGTACATGAAGCTTTTTACCGCACAAATTGTAGCACTCATCTTCAATCTAACATTATTACATTGTGGTAGGCTGTGTTTATAGGAATCACAGTCAAGAGGGTTTGAGTGAGAACAGGGCCATGGGTGTGCATTTGATACATACCTTTGGGTTTCCTCAAGAATCCCCTATCGTGAAATGTGTTACAGTAAGTGTAATGTAAGCTTTATAAAAAGGTCAAAGCAAAGTAGCACTAGGCATTTCTGTTTGTGCAAGTTGACCATCAAAGACTCATCACTTGGAATTGGAACAGCCAGGGTCATGTGAAAAAGGGGATCGATCTGATCAGCCACCAACAGCCAGACTTTAGTTCATCTCCGTTAAGCTTATGTGGTATTGGGAGATCCTAGGGTCTGATGTAAATCGTGGAGGCTAGGCTTTACTCCATCAAGGCGACAGGGTAAAATATTCCATCGCCCGGATGGAGTACCGTCCTCCACATTTACAGATGTCCACTGGCTTTGCGAAAATCTTCTAACAATCATCATGAAGGTTCCGGTCAATGTGTTAAAAGTTTGAAAGACAGCTCTGTAAAACATGACAGCAACCGTCACACTTTTAACTTGTTTTTTTTCCTCCAAAAACAAAATCCCTAAGCCGAATTTTGTTTTTGAAAAATTACAACGCACAATGCCCACACCATGGGAGTTGTCTCCCATAGAGTGGGGGTCATTTAAATGTTTTTACTGCCAGGTTTGTCACAGCGGTGAGAGACAGTGAAAAATTGCCATTTAAATGCTCACTCTAAATTGGGCAGGCAGTCGAATGGTCAAAGCCTCAACGCCCATACTGCGCCAAACCTTTGGAGAAGTGTGTCAGGAACAGTCCGTCGCTGACATTCTAAAGGTCCTTTCATTTATAAATCAGTTGGGTAGACCGAGGGTTGGGTGGAGAGAGTACTCCGTTACAATTGCAATGGAGACCATCTCTGCCAGACACTAAATCAGGCCCGTAGTCATTTATCTCCAGTTCCTTTAGCTGTTGAGCTCCAAAATGGTGGCAGCAGCAGGCTTCCCTTGACCCTTATTATACAGGCACACCAGTTAGAAATACTTAGGGGCATATTACCAACAACTAGCGATAATTATCGCTATGTTGTTTAGGGGCGATATTTTTATCGCCGAGCTGCGGCGATTTTTATCGCTTAGGAACCTTGCTATTATCAAGGTATATCTCCTAAGCGATAAAAATCGGCCAAAATGCATGAATATCGCTGAAAAGTCAGCGATATTCATGCATTACCGAGCTAATGCTCTTAGCCATGTTATCCACCTACCATTGGATAACATGGCTAAGAACTGCTCAGGGGCAGGTGTTAACTTTTGGAGATATTCGCGCTTAGCCCGAATGTCTCCAAAAGTTGGTAATAGGAGATAGCGATGTTAGCGACTGTTTCCAGTCGCTAACATCTTGGCACGCCCACTTTGCATGTCATTAGTGATAAATATCACTGACATGCAAAGCGGGGCCCAAGATGGTCGCTATCTCCTACTAGCTGTCGCTAACTGGTGTTAGCGACAGCTAGGTAATAGGGAAATAATTTTATCTCCGCTTTTTTGGCTTTTAAAGCCAAAAAAGCGGAGATAAACCCCCTTGATAATATGCCCCATAATTTTTTTTAAAGAAAATACAGTTTCAATTAAACCCATCAAGAATATTATAACAAAATGTACAGTTGATATATTTGTAAATTAACATTGAATCCTAAGGGAATGACCATATTACCTATTTTTAAAAATAAAGACCACTACTTGCAGAACAACTGCACTCAATGTACAAGCAAGATGGTTTACCACGCAGAGACATGCCATTATACAAACAGCTCATATTCTGGGATGCAGGCAATAGTTTAGAATTATGAATTGAGTTCCATTACCTCAATCAAGCAGTTCCCTGGCTAATTCTACTGACAGTGTGGATTTCTTCAGGATATGTCTCTCGTACTTCATTTAGGTTTGGCTGGGATGCTGATGCATCAGCAGGCAGTACCCAGACAAGGGTATGTGGTCTGACATCTGACCGTTGTTGCGTTGATTCTGGGAGATCTCCCATAGTTTGGCTTCTGACCTTTGCTCTTGCTATCTCCATTTTGGGAGAAAGCCCCTTAACCGTCCCTGGCACTTTCCCTTCCTTCCCATGGCTCTCATTGTTCAGCCCAACTTCATCGGTCAAGGCCTCCTCCGGAACCTCAATGTTAGTGGTCAGCCAGAAGATCCACCAGAACATGCTGAGGAAGAGAATGAGCGCTCCGGAGTAGATGAGGAGATCATAGAAAGGGAGTAGAGAAAAGATTCCACAGAGAAGTAATGCAACCCCAAAAATGTCAAAGGAGACACCCAGCCAGAAGGAGCAAGCATAGCGCCCCAACCAAGGGCAACACTCTCCGTTAGTAAAGCACGGTGACCTTTGTGTCAGACGTTGGAAGGTAGATAAACTCCTGCGCACTGTGCAAGTCTGCTGATCTGGCTGGACATGGCATAGGAACATCACTCGCGTTCCCGAAGAGCCTGAAGTCTACCTGCCCTGGTCAGCCCCAGAAGTCTGGAGCAGGTGAAGGTTGTTGGCAAGGTTCTCGCTGCATGAATCCTTTCGCTCACATGTCCAGGTGTAAAAGATGATCTAAAAAGAGGTACAAACATGAAAGAACATTTCGGAAGAAAGACACATCATAATGTACATTTTCCTGGAGATAGGTAAACCTATCCATGAGGGGAATTATTATGGTTGGAATTACATAAAGTGCCCTTGTGGCAATAATTTGCACTTAGGTGCTATTTACCGCTATATTCCACGGTGCAAGCGTGCGCTATTTTGTTGTATTTTTTTTTGCGGTTGCATGCTCATCTGGCAGGAAAAATCACACATATATTGTCTATTAAACTACTGTCTACAAGCCATTGCCTGCATTTTTTTCAACTGGATGAAACAGAAACATAGATTTTTGGTGCCACAAACTGGCACCGAACACAAATGAAGCAAAGTAAATTAAGCCTGGATTAGAGCATGTGAACTCCTCAGCAGTGGGATGAAGAGGTGATGTTGTAGGGCCACCGGAGATCTGAATGGGAATCCTAATCCCATGTTCTAACGCTGGGTGTAGCAGCCTTATGTGCAAGTGTAATTGAATCTAAATGGAGGATGACTGAGTAGAATGGGAGTGAGTTTGGGCATGACACCCAGAGAAACAAAAGAAACACAATCAGCCATTGTACAGTGCAGTGAACTTCTAAGGTAAATAATAATTGGCAAAGCCAATAGGTCTGGCCTTGTCAAGCATGGGCCTTGTTTATGTTGTATTTCTTTTTTATTGTAAGCATATGCCATTAAATAAAATGAAAATAAAAAATAAATCATGCGACTGATGACACCTGTCATAGATACCCTTGCAATACAATGTGTGCATTGAGAAGAAAATTAATCATCACATTTAATATGAATAAACAGTGCAGATTCTACCTAGCCGACAGGTGCATTAGCAACTTATGTGGAAACCCTTTTTAGGTTTAATGCACATATCAGGAAAATCGATTATTTTTGTTTCAAATGTACTAATGACTTTGAATTAGTGTAACCTACTGACAGTTTAAACACAGGAGGTTGACCTAATTGTTTTTTAAAAGGATACAAATTGAAAGTAAAAGCACTGAGGCTTGTATGACAGTTAAAGTTGTCTGTACAACCTGACATGATGAGGCCAGCTATTGGTCACAACTGGGCACATTTTCTTTTTAATATGAACCTATCCCAGTTCATGTTCCATTGGCCCTTGCAAACATTTCAGGAGCTGCATGCACAGTCGGCAACCACAACAACAGGAGCTCACCATGCAAATGATACAAGATGGAAGACCATGGCATCCGTGTGCAAGCCACTGTAACAAGTGCAACTCTAGGCCTTGATGCCCTGCAAACAATGGGCATAAAAGAAAGACAAAGGATACAGCTAACCAGTGAGAGGGAAATGTAAACATACAAGAAACCTGAACAACAATAAAAAACTAATATATATATATATATATATATATATATATATATATATATATATATATATATATATATATATATTCACGCTCCAAGGTTGTCCACCATGTGAGTAGCACGCGAGCAGCAGCTTTATTTATGTGTTGGTGAGGACGGGGATCCGCTTGTAGACGCCGCTCCGTAATGGATCTGCCCGACGCGTTTCGAAGCTCCATCTGCTTCTCTTCAGGGGCTTTAACGGAAGCGGTGTGCGCACCCGCTACACTTCTCCAACTATATAACTCGCCCGTCGATGGGAGGCTCCAGTGAGACTTCTGGGAAGTGTAGTACGGAAAGCACACAATCAAGTCCTGTATGGACTCCACAAGTGGGCCCGTCCTCGATTCCATGTACGGCTGCTACTTCACTGCCGTGACCCCCACGTTAACGGGGTGGTGCATACTCTGCGGCTGGACTGCCGCATATAGATTCACGCTCCAAGGTTGTCCACCATGTGAGTAGCACGCGAGCAGCAGCTTTATTTATGTGTTGGTGAGGACGGGGATCCGCTTGTAGACGCCGCTCCGTAATGGATCTGCCCGACGCGTTTCGAAGCTCCATCTGCTTCTCTTCAGGGGCTTTAACGGAAGCGGTGTGCGCACCCGCTACACTTCTCCAATTATATAACTCGCCCGTCGATGGGAGGCTCCAGTGAGACTTCTGGGAAGTGTAGTACGGAAAGCACACAATCAAGTCCTGTATGGACTCCACAAGTGGGCCCGTCCTCGATTCCATGTACGGCTGCTACTTCACTGCCGTGACCCCCACGTTAACGGGGTGGTGCATACTCTGCGGCTGGACTGCCGCATATAGATTCACGCTCCAAGGTTGTCCACCATGTGAGTAGCACGCGAGCAGCAGCTTTATTTATGTGTTGGTGAGGACGGGGATCCGCTTGTAGACGCCGCTCCGTAATGGATCTGCCCGACGCGTTTCGAAGCTCCATCTGCTTCTCTTCAGGGGCTTTAACGGAAGCGGTGTGCGCACCCGCTACACTTCTCCAATTATATAACTCGCCCGTCGATGGGAGGCTCCAGTGAGACTTCTGGGAAGTGTAGTACGGAAAGCACACAATCAAGTCCTGTATGGACTCCACAAGTGGGCCCGTCCTCGATTCCATGTACGGCTGCTACTTCACTGCCGTGACCCCCACGTTAACGGGGTGGTGCATACTCTGCGGCTGGACTGCAGCATATAGATTCACGCTCCAAGGTTGTCCACCATGTGAGTAGCACGCGAGCAGAAGCTTTATTTATGTGTTGGTGAGGACGGGGATCCGCTTGTAGACGCCGCTCCGTAATGGATCTGCCCGACGCGTTTCGAAGCTCCATCTGCTTCTCTTCAGGGGCTTTAACGGAAGCGGTGTGCGCACCCGCTACACTTCTCCAATTATATAACTCGCCCGTCGATGGGAGGCTCCAGTGAGACTTCTGGGAAGTGTAGTACGGAAAGCACACAATCAAGTCCTGTATGGACTCCACAAGTGGGCCCGTCCTCGATTCCATGTACGGCTGCTACTTCACTGCCGTGACCCCCACGTTAACGGGGTGGTGCATACTCTGCGGCTGGACTGCCGCATATAGATTCACGCTCCAAGGTTGTCCACCATGTGAGTAGCACGCGAGCAGCAGCTTTATTTATGTGTTGGTGAGGACGGGGATCCGCTTGTAGACGCCGCTCCGTAATGGATCTGCCCGACGCGTTTCGAAGCTCCATCTGCTTCTCTTCAGGGGCTTTAACGGAAGCGGTGTGCGCACCCGCTACACTTCTCCAATTATATAACTCGCCCGTCGATGGGAGGCTCCAGTGAGACTTCTGGGAAGTGTAGTACGGAAAGCACACAATCAAGTCCTGTATGGACTCCACAAGTGGGCCCGTCCTCGATTCCATGTACGGCTGCTACTTCACTGCCGTGACCCCCACGTTAACGGGGTGGTGCATACTCTGCGGCTGGACTGCCGCATATAGATTCACGCTCCAAGGTTGTCCACCATGTGAGTAGCACGCGAGCAGCAGCTTTATTTATGTGTTGGTGAGGACGGGGATCCGCTTGTAGACGCCGCTCCGTAATGGATCTGCCCGACGCGTTTCGAAGCTCCATCTGCTTCTCTTCAGGGGCTTTAACGGAAGCGGTGTGCGCACCCGCTACACTTCTCCAATTATATAACTCGCCCGTCGATGGGAGGCTCCAGTGAGACTTCTGGGAAGTGTAGTACGGAAAGCACACAATCAAGTCCTGTATGGACTCCACAAGTGGGCCCGTCCTCGATTCCATGTACGGCTGCTACTTCACTGCCGTGACCCCCACGTTAACGGGGTGGTGCATACTCTGCGGCTGGACTGCCGCATATAGATTCACGCTCCAAGGTTGTCCACCATGTGAGTAGCACGCGAGCAGCAGCTTTATTTATGTGTTGGTGAGGACGGGGATCCGCTTGTAGACGCCGCTCCGTAATGGATCTGCCCGACGCGTTTCGAAGCTCCATCTGCTTCTCTTCAGGGGCTTTAACGGAAGCGGTGTGCGCACCCGCTACACTTCTCCAATTATATAACTCGCCCGTCGATGGGAGGCTCCAGTGAGACTTCTGGGAAGTGTAGTACGGAAAGCACACAATCAAGTCCTGTATGGACTCCACAAGTGGGCCCGTCCTCGATTCCATGTACGGCTGCTACTTCACTGCCGTGACCCCCACGTTAACGGGGTGGTGCATACTCTGCGGCTGGACTGCCGCATATAGATTCACGCTCCAAGGTTGTCCACCATGTGAGTAGCACGCGAGCAGCAGCTTTATTTATGTGTTGGTGAGGACGGGGATCCGCTTGTAGACGCCGCTCCGTAATGGATCTGCCCGACGCGTTTCGAAGCTCCATCTGCTTCTCTTCAGGGGCTTTAACGGAAGCGGTGTGCGCACCCGCTACACTTCTCCAATTATATAACTCGCCCGTCGATGGGAGGCTCCAGTGAGACTTCTGGGAAGTGTAGTACGGAAAGCACACAATCAAGTCCTGTATGGACTCCACAAGTGGGCCCGTCCTCGATTCCATGTACGGCTGCTACTTCACTGCCGTGACCCCCACGTTAACGGGGTGGTGCATACTCTGCGGCTGGACTGCCGCATATAGATTCACGCTCCAAGGTTGTCCACCATGTGAGTAGCACGCGAGCAGCAGCTTTATTTATGTGTTGGTGAGGACGGGGATCCGCTTGTAGACGCCGCTCCGTAATGGATCTGCCCGACGCGTTTCGAAGCTCCATCTGCTTCTCTTCAGGGGCTTTAACGGAAGCGGTGTGCGCACCCGCTACACTTCTCCAATTATATAACTCGCCCGTCGATGGGAGGCTCCAGTGAGACTTCTGGGAAGTGTAGTACGGAAAGCACACAATCAAGTCCTGTATGGACTCCACAAGTGGGCCCGTCCTCGATTCCATGTACGGCTGCTACTTCACTGCCGTGACCCCCACGTTAACGGGGTGGTGCATACTCTGCGGCTGGACTGCCGCATATAGATTCACGCTCCAAGGTTGTCCACCATGTGAGTAGCACGCGAGCAGCAGCTTTATTTATGTGTTGGTGAGGACGGGGATCCGCTTGTAGACGCCGCTCCGTAATGGATCTGCCCGACGCGTTTCGAAGCTCCATCTGCTTCTCTTCAGGGGCTTTAACGGAAGCGGTGTGCGCACCCGCTACACTTCTCCAATTATATAACTCGCCCGTCGATGGGAGGCTCCAGTGAGACTTCTGGGAAGTGTAGTACGGAAAGCACACAATCAAGTCCTGTATGGACTCCACAAGTGGGCCCGTCCTCGATTCCATGTACGGCTGCTACTTCACTGCCGTGACCCCCACGTTAACGGGGTGGTGCATACTCTGCGGCTGGACTGCCGCATATAGATTCACGATCCAAGGTTGTCCACCATGTGAGTAGCACGCGAGCAGCAGCTTTATTTATGTGTTGGTGAGGACGGGGATCCGCTTGTAGACGCCGCTCCGTAATGGATCTGCCCGACGCGTTTCGAAGCTCCATCTGCTTCTCTTCAGGGGCTTTAACGGAAGCGGTGTGCGCACCCGCTACACTTCTCCAATTATATAACTCGCCCGTCGATGGGAGGCTCCAGTGAGACTTCTGGGAAGTGTAGTACGGAAAGCACACAATCAAGTCCTGTATGGACTCCACAAGTGGGCCCGTCCTCGATTCCATGTACGGCTGCTACTTAACTGCCGTGACCCCCACGTTAACGGGGTGGTGCATACTCTGCGGCTGGACTGCCGCATATAGATTCACGCTCCAAGGTTGTCCACCATGTGAGTAGCACGCGAGCAGCAGCTTTATTTATGTGTTGGTGAGGACGGGGATCCGCTTGTAGACGCCGCTCCGTAATGGATCTGCCCGACGCGTTTCGAAGCTCCATCTGCTTCTCTTCAGGGGCTTTAACGGAAGCGGTGTGCGCACCCGCTACACTTCTCCAATTATATAACTCGCCCGTCGATGGGAGGCTCCAGTGAGACTTCTGGGAAGTGTAGTACGGAAAGCACACAATCAAGTCCTGTATGGACTCCACAAGTGGGCCCGTCCTCGATTCCATGTACGGCTGCTACTTCACTGCCGTGACCCCCACGTTAACGGGGTGGTGCATACTCTGCGGCTGGACTGCCGCATATAGATTCACGCTCCAAGGTTGTCCACCATGTGAGTAGCATGCGAGCAGCAGCTTTATTTATGTGTTGGTGAGGACGGGGATCCGCTTGTAGACGCCGCTCCGTAATGGATCTGCCCGACGCGTTTCGAAGCTCCATCTGCTTCTCTTTAGGGGCTTTAACGGAAGCGGTGTGCGCACCCGCTACACTTCTCCAATTATATAACTCGCCCGTCGATGGGAGGCTCCAGTGAGACTTCTGGGAAGTGTAGTACGGAAAGCACACAATCAAGTCCTGTATGGACTCCACAAGTGGGCCCGTCCTCGATTCCATGTACGGCTGCTACTTCACTGCCGTGACCCCCACGTTAACGGGGTGGTGCATACTCTGCGGCTGGACTGCCGCATATAGATTCACGCTCCAAGGTTGTAGCGGGTGCGCACACCGCTTCCGTTAAAGCCCCTGAAGAGAAGCAGATGGAGCTTCGAAACGCGTCGGGCAGATCCATTACGGAGCGGCGTCTACAAGCGGATCCCCGTCCTCACCAACACATAAATAAAGCTGCTGCTCGCGTGCTACTCACATGGTGGACAACCTTGGAGCGTGAATCTATATGCGGCAGTCCAGCCGCAGAGTATGCACCACCCCGTTAACGTGGGGGTCACGGCAGTGAAGTAGCAGCCGTACATGGAATCGAGGACGGGCCCACTTGTGGAGTCCATACAGGACTTGATTGTGTGCTTTCCGTACTACACTTCCCAGAAGTCTCACTGGAGCCTCCCATCGACGGGCGAGTTATATAATTGGAGAAGTGTAGCGGGTGCGCACACCGCTTCCGTTAAAGCCCCTGAAGAGAAGCAGATGGAGCTTCGAAACGCGTCGGGCAGATCCATTACGGAGCGGCGTCTACAAGCGGATCCCCGTCCTCACCAACACATAAATAAAGCTGCTGCTCGCGTGCTACTCACATGGTGGACAACCTTGGAGCGTGAATATATATATATATATATATAGATATATATTTTTTTAAGAATCCTGAACAACAAACATGATAAACAAAATAGTTAGAAGAGAAGTAACTTCTGTAATGCTAAAGGGATGGGATGAACAAAACAGAGCAATGCAGGCTGCATATAGAAAGACTGTAGCATACGAAAAGCGGACCTGGCAGCTGAAGTGTGACAAGAAGCACTGCACTGTAACTGTTGCATCAACCCTGATAATTAATTCGTTCTTTTTCACTTCCATTGGGTGTGGGATGAACACATTTTCTTCTCACCTCTCTTCGCAGTGAGCAAATGGAAAGAGATTACATATTCATTCCTTAACTGCAATTTACAATAGTCTGAAATGCTTCACCTGCCATCGATAGCATATTTTAGCTACTTATTATCTTGGTATCATGTGTATAGGCTGGTAAGGCACTGCTGTATTTTCATTGATCCAGATCTTGAAGGTAGGTGTAAAGAAGAATTGAGGCATCGTGTTGGAAAAATACACCCCACCACGTGATACTTCAATGACCTGTTTCCTTTGAGCAAAATATGGCTTATAACCTACTACCACACCCGTGTTACACATTTGGTGATTTTTTGCTGTGGCTTTTTCTGTCCAATTTCCTGGAAAAACTCAAACGTTTAGATGAAAAAGAAGAGAATGTAATATAATTACAATTCACTTCTTCTTCTGCCTATACTTTCAAAATCTTTGGAAGTAGTGCCACCAAGTGCTGAATAACTAAAAGGTTTTGCTCCTCGTTTGAACCATTGATTATTAGGATAAAGGCTAGTATTACCCTAGAGGGGCGGGCTCACCTTTTAATCTGACATACTATATGAGGGTGTATTTGTGAAAGGAACGGACGATAAAGGAATGGTTATCATATACTTTGTTTTATGTGCCTCCTACTGCTTGAACATATTTTAATTCAAAAAAACATACATAGTCTCGAGAATAGAGGCCATCAGAATTAGTTACATTATGCTTGCTGGTCAGAGACTCAAGTCACATTTAAACAGATTCGACACAAAAGTTCTATTAATGTTATGATTCATTGTTCATTTTTAAATGCTGTGATGTTATCTCTCGGTTTTTAGCTATATCAAGGTAGGCCAAATAATTAGTAAATTGTTTTTAGAGACCTAATTGGAGGTCTGCAGCTCTTAGCTGCGAATTGAAATTCCAAACACGTACACATTTAGTAGAAAATAACATATGTCTGGCTTACCTGGTTCTCATTTAGAAAACTTCAACTGTCACTCAGGTCTCAGCTGACTCTCATTGATGGAGCTCTGTCTGCAGTGTTCTTGTGTTGTGTCTTAAAGCCACAGACAGTTCTAGAACTCTGAGTCTGGATCCCTTTGCTTCAGGCATTGTTCCTTACCTGGGCACAAAAAGCAGATTTTGATGCGTAGAGCCATTTTCCATATTTACAAGGTGGGACTAAGTCACTTAGCATGGCTTAACGCCACCTTGTAAATATACCCCTTCCCGCTGCAGCCCTCTGCGGCATAGGGGCGGGCAATGGGTGTTGCTGTGGGCATTCCACGGCAACACCCATAGCTTTTTGACACTTCCCCAGATTTACAAGGCTGAAGCAGCACCAAAAACAAACACCAGGGAATACCAGGTGTTAGAATGGCGATACAAGGAGTAATTATTAATTTTTCCTTGTTTTTTGCTCTTTCCATGTGTGCTGCATTCTGCAGCAGATATTGAAAGAGCAAATTACCATTATTGCTTGTTTTGTGTGCAGTAAGGTGTCCCTTCCTGCACATAAACAATCGTCCCTGCAGTGCAGGCACCCTTGCATCATGGCAGCAGGGTGCCTACGCTGGTACTAGGCAGCTTTTATTGCTCCAGCGCTGGGGAAACACAGGGGTGCATCATATTCTTGTGAATATGGTGCATACCTGTGTTTTAAACATGTTGGAGCGCGTTACTGTCAAATTCGGCTCAGCTCCACATTTCGACATTTTGTTTGCAAATATGCCCCTTTGTTTAAAGAAAATTCCTATTTAATCCTTGTACCTGTACTTATTCCCCGCAAACATATCAGTTTATTACAAGGGAGTCAGGGTTTTCTGACCCCTCGCTAAACCACTGTTTTCATCGGAGTCTAAATTATGAGTTAAGCGGTATTTCCCTCATCCGGTATTCACTCATGCATTAAATATCTCATTCTTCAATAAATGTCAGCATGTCCACTGCGCCGAAACTTAACAGGGGAAAAGTGCACAGTAGTTACCATACCATGCAATTGTTGGTGCAGTAAACACAAAACTCTGTCTGTTATTCCCGATACACTTGGAAGGAGCAACCGTTAATTATCTGGTGCGATAAAAATCACCTGTATTCAGACAAACTTGATTCCTGATGGGATGATTCATCCAGGTGCACACAGTGCTTCTTGCATAGCCAGTGCTAAAAGCTTTAGAGATCTGCACCCTTCGTTTGATGTGTGAAATTAGAGGGGTGGGGGGAAGAGCGGCAAATTTATCAGGAATTCCAACTTGCAGGTATATTTATCAAGCATTTTTGCGAGCGCAAACGGTGCGAATCGCAAAATTCGGCCGTTTGCGCCCGCAAAAATGGCATTTGAGATTAATCAATGGTTCATGAACTCGCAATTTGAAAAATCGCAAATAATTGTGATTTCTCAAATTGCAATTGTATTTAGGGAATCGCAATTTGCGATTCCTTAAATGCAATTCATGTACCATTCTAAAATTGCGAATTCGCAATCTGGGGCCGCTATTTACAGCGAAGTCTGACTACGTGGTTAATAGTGAAAACGTAGAAAAATACACTTTAGTGCATTTTTCTAAATTGTATGTTACACACACACATGTCCTTTGGACATGTGTGTGCGCAACACCAGTGTACATTACCATTTCAGGGGTGCTACAGGGTGTCCTTTGGACACCCTGGCACCCTTGAAATTGCTTCCTTATTTGCGATTCGCTAATTGCGAATCGCAAATAAGGAATGACTCCCCATTCATTCCTATGGGCCTTTAGGCCCATAGGAATGAATGGGGAGTCATTCCTTATTTGCGATTAATCTAAGGAATGGCTCCCCATTCATGAATGAGGAGTCATTCCTTATTTGCGATTAGCAATTAGCGAATCGCAAATAAGGAAGCAGTAGAAATCGCTAAAAATATTGCGATTTCTACATGAATCCCGTTTTGTGAGTCTTTAATAGCGATTCCTTATAAATCGCTATTAAGGACTCGCAAAACATGATAATGATTAATCTGGGGGTAGGTGTTTTACGTGAATAAGAAAAAAGTAGCGGCTCATAAAAGTAATGGTCATCCTACTGCTGTGGTTCAAAACTGCATATCTCTGTTCAAGATTTTTTTTCACCATGTAAACTAGGCACCAGCATACTATTTAAGTAGCTTTGTTCTTCAATCATCACCTGAATAGCAATAAAACTCTGATTTCCACATATCGTGCCATATTCCCAATTTGAAAGAACTCATAGAAAACTATTCCACATCCTTAATTGGCAGGTTGTCCTCTAGTTATATTGATTTGGATGATAATCCCACAATTTTCTGATGTTAATCCTTTTAATTAATATTTGGTTCCTGGGCTATTATCTCATGACTTTCAACCAGCAATTTGACAATAACCTAGCTGGACTATCTATTCTTGGAGCAGTGGAGACCTTTATCAATTACCTGATCTTAAGTTCCAACGCTAATCTCTTTGCCATAGGTCCTGGTCGTGTTCTTTTTTCTCATTTCAAAAGATGTCTATTGAGTTTTAAGAAGTACATCATAACAAAAACAATGTAAGAAAAACAAGGAAATAAAAAATATATAATAATATAAGTACTTATATTGTAATCACATTTGATGTATATAATGTTGAGGGTGTAAAGCGTTAGACCATGTAGTAATATAGGGTGATCAAAAAACAAAACAAGGAAATGGCTAGGTTCAACAGGCGCATAAAGTTAGAGGTATACAGTTGTACAAAGTTCAAATATCTTCTGGTGCTTCAGGAGGAGAAGGAGCCATCCATTCCTTCTCAGAAGGACAGAGTTCAGAAGATCAGAATTGCAAGGTCTCCAAGCACACAGAAATTCCGGTCTGAGATCGTGGTTTCAGGAATCTTTTTTTACGAATGAGTCCGCAGAGTAAGCGAAACCGGCGTGTCAAACAATCTCCTTATTTCCTGGGTTCACGATAGGGGTTACACAACTTAAGAATAGCACTGGACGAAACACGTGTTGACACAAGGGCATTTCTAAGATGATCGAATAAAAAAAGATATTTCTGAAACCACGATCTCAGACTGGAATTTATGGGTGATTGGAGACATTGCGATTCTAATCTAGGGTGATGTTTCTTAGGACATGAAGTGAGTATGCATAAACCCAAAGGTGGTGATGACAATATTATAACATGAGGATTCACTGCTATTAGGCCCGAAAGATAAGGTCAGATAGGCAAAGGAAAGGTAAGCCCTGTTCTTGTCCTAAGGGCATCCAGGCGCTTGAGTCATCCAATTCCTGCCAACCCTAACCTTTAACTCATGCACTCACTGTCAAGCTCTCAGGATTCCTGGTTCTTAAATGGTTACCTTGCTGTTACCACTATCTATCTATCTGTGTGTATTTGTCTGTCTATCTATCTATCTATCTATCTATCTATCTATCTATCTATCTATCTATCTAGCCATCTATCTACTTGTCTATCTTGCTATCTATCTAATACTTCTTGGTGGAAATCATATTTTTCAAGAGGGTTATGTGTCATCTCTCTTTTCTAAATATGTTCTGTAGGAATGTTTGTATAAGGGAGGAGATTATTGTTGCTTGGTTTCCATCCAGAGGCAGCCTCGGTTTTTGGTTGCCACCAACCTCATATTCATGTGTCAAACAAGACCAAGGACAATCACCAGCCAGGCCAATCCTGCTACATACTTCATTATGATCAACAATACTAGATTAACATGAAGTAAAGGATGTGTTCTAAATAGCTAATTCTAGAAAATAAAATTCCCTCATAACTATGTTTGTGTAAACTTTGTTAACTTGTACGTATTAAACATTTGGCACAGATAAAACAGATCTTTAAAAGCTTACTTTACCTGATATAGATCCCTATTTCTATGTTGGCAGTATCTATACTCCGTTGCTATGGTGACAGAGGATACATAGTGCCAACAAGGAAGGTCTGCCAGCGCAATTTAAATGCGAGCGGACCTTTGGTTTGGCTACGATGGCCACTACTCAGTTACTGCCTTAGCCAAACCTTTCCGATGGAGTGAGGGCCGTCAGAGAAATGGCTACATGTCCTCCCGCCCAACCAGGATGGATGGATGTGTAACCATTTTGTTTACAGTCCATTACCACCAGGCAAACACCAGGCAAAAAAGAATACGGTTTGGTGGAGGGTTGCATCAAGCTGATGCAACCCTGCACCAAACAGAAGTATGCATTGATAGGAAACCACTCTGACCACCGTTCATGCCAAGGCTTTACTATAAATGTTGTGGGCGGGGTCCCTCCACCAGGCCGACGGAGTAATTTATTATGTTGCCCTGACAGAACAACGGGCCGTCCGCCAATAAATAAATGAGGCACATAGTTTTGTAAACCTGGAAATACCTTTGCTTTTAAAACTCTGAATTATAACCCATACGAAATGAGCAACCACTATGTATGAGCACTAAGCTTTGTTATGGTATCACCATGGACTGCCTTACATTTTCATATGGTAACTTTCAACTAAATGTTTAAATTGTGTGTTCTTTATTTTTGCAGAGGCCACATAACCACCCTCCTCGAAGCCAATGCCCGAGGCCTTAACAACTATACCTTCCAGGCTAGGTGCTGGCAGTGATGCTCTCGGTTTAGTCGTACATCTACTGTACTAACGTTATGTATTTAGATATTACCAGTGTAGCTCCTTATACAGTATCAGCCATTGCAAATCGTAAGCAAATTGCACATTCAAATCCCCTGTTTCCAATATATGCAACCTGTTGCCGGTACAGGTAAGACGGCAGCTACATTGCACCAAGGGTTAGATGACTGAATTGACTGACAAAATCTCCCTTTCAACCTCTTACTGCTGGCATTTACTGCTCCATAAAAAAGATCAATTATTACAGAAACTGGCTATGGATGGGAGAACCTTTGCTGCCTGACTGAGGTCTACAATATGATGTACTGTACTTGAAAGCCAGATGGGGTAGACTGATTTCCATTGCCAAGTCCAGAAAAATTAAAGCAGTTTCCCTTTTTCATTAAATCCAGATCATTGTCTAAGCTCAGGTATCTCTCATTAGATTACGTTGTGTTAAGACATTTGATAAACTGAGAGAAGGTCTTGCTTCATGGCAGAATATCTTTGCATTTAATGATGTTTGTTGTCTTCATACAATGCAGGTCATCTATACCTCGAAAGTGTATCTCTTTGAACAGGTCTGCACTTCCTTTTGAGTCCATGAATAGTCTGTTTGGTACCTCCTTTATAGCACAATCCCTTTTGGAATGTAGAATTTTTGTGCTTTGCCTTTATGAAACATCTGGATCTGTTTTGACGCTTCCGCCATTATTGCCTGGAAGACTGTCTACGCAGAGAAGCAAATGAAGCTGCTAAGATCACATGTAGAAGTGATGTGACATTGCTGTACATAGAGAAGGGGCATGAAGAAACAATTGATGATGAGTGGGATGATTGCTTATTTTGTTTCATTCAAATATAAGCTGTGTTTGTTAACCAGTGAGAGGACACATAGCTAAGCCATCCGTCTTTATAAGGGTGTATTTGAATCCATCTGAAAGCAGGTCATAACCAAACATCATGTTGACAGTTGTGTCTCATTTCTCTCAAATGTTCATATCACTCTACTACAGGATTGGACTGGGACAAAATAAAACGGCCCGGCACTAAAATAAAAGTTTCCTCCAATATCAAACCAGATAGCTAAAAAGTGGCCCACATTTGCAAATCAGGTCAGTTTTGAAATTGTAGAGACACGCTGTATGAGTATTTTGCAAGGTATTGAAAAAGTGCATGCATTTGTGTGTATTGCAAGTAATGTTTGTGGTAAAATCAGGAAAATCAACAGTGAAAACTCGCCCAGCTAGCCCACAAACTGCTAAAAACTAGGTCGCCCATACACTGACCTGTTAGACCACCCCATCGAGCACTGCCTAATTGCCCTGTAGGCCAATCTGACCCTGCTTTTCAAGCAAACACACTCCAGTGTTAAGACAAATCCAACCAACTACTACAATGACTCGTTATGCACAACTTGCAGAAAACAAGCATTGGCATAGCCAATAGGTCTCGCTTGTGGGACCTTATAAGTATTTACTTTTGCAGCACAATATCCGATTATGCAACTCGGATATTGTGCTGCAAAACTAAATACTTATAAGGTCCCACAAGCGAGACCTATTGGCTATGCCAATGCTTGTTATATAGTGCGGACAACAGTAGTGATACATGAAGCAAAAATTACAAGTGAGCATGTTACAAAAGCAAACGCCTCCCTCGAAACAAGCTTCTCGGCATTGCTGGTTGGGGGAGTGGGGGGGTGGGCGGGGGAGCAGCAGGCAGATGCGAGTGGAGCGCGCGCTGGAGAGGGAGGGGGTGGGAGGACTAGGCAGCGGGAGAGAGGGAGAAAGGAGCGCGAGGGAGGCGTTTTTAGATACATGAAGCCAAAATTACAAGTGAGCATGTTACAAAAGCAAACGTTACGTTACATGAGACAATAGTGACAGTTGTGCAAGTATCAAGAGCAACAAAATACAAGAGGTAGCAAACGATATGTTCTTAGAGGAAACAAGCTTCTCGGCATTGCTGGTTGGGGGAGTGGGGGGTGTGGGCGGGGGAGCAGCAGGCAGATTCGAGTGGAGCGCGCGCTGGAGAGGGAGGGGGTGGGAGGACTAGGCAGCGGGAGAGAGGGAGAAAGGAGCGCGAGGGAGGCGTTTTTTAGGCAGCGGGAGAGAGGGAGAAAGGAGCGCGAGGGAGGCGTTTTTTTTAGATACATGAAGCCAAAATTACAAGTGAGCATGTTACAAAAGCAAACGTTACGTTACATGAGACAATAGTGACAGTTGTGCAAGTATCAAGAGCAACAAAATACAAGAGGTAGCAAACGATATGTTCTTAGAGGAAACAAGCTTCTCGGCATTGCTGGTTGGGGGAGTGGGGGGGTGGGCGGGGGAGCAGCAGGCAGATGCGAGTGGAGCGCACGCTGGAGAGGGAGGGGGTGGGAGGACTAGGCAGCGGGAGAGAGGGAGAAAGGAGCGCGAGGGAGGCGTTTTTAGATACATGAAGCCAAAATTACAAGTGAGCATGTTACAAAAGCAAACGTTACGTTACATGAGACAATAGTGACAGTTGTGCAAGTATCAAGAGCAACAAAATACAAGAGGTAGCAAACGATATGCAATAGCATATCTGAGGGAACACGGCCTGGGGGAAGCTGGCTGGGGAGGGGGAGGAGAAATGAAAGGAAGGCTGTGTTTGCGGGGAGAGAGAGGGGAGGTGCTGGTGTGGGAGGGGGGAGGTGCTGGTGTGGGAGGAGTGCTGCTACGGCAAGGCTGTGTTTGCGGGGAGAGAGAGGGGAGGTGCTGGTGTGGGAGGGGGGAGTTGCTGGTGTGGGAGGAGTGCTGCTAGGGGAGGAGAAGCCCTGGCCGTGAATGCTCGTGCATGTTCACGTGAACTGCAAGAAAACGCCGGGCTGAAACCCCTTAGTTTGAAGAGGATTTTGCCGACATGAATTCGATCCTATCCATTCCTGCGGAATGGGACAGGCTCGACCTAAAAATGCTTCCACACCTCTGGGCTAAGTTTGCGCAGTATAAGACCACCATTCATTCATTCATTCATTCACACCTTCAAATTCTTCTGAGTCTTCCATAAAAACTACAAAAATGACAAGGTAGCCCACTATTAAGAAAAATAACATTCCTGACCACAAAGGTTTCCACAATTTCCACTCAATGAGATAATCATTAATATAGACAAGGTAATAAAGCACTAAATGCACATCAGTCATCACTGTCTTCCAGCCAATGTTAAGTAATGCTTCAGCCCACTCAGCAAAACAGATGAATATTACTCTATTTTGACTGAGGTACTGTCTACTTCAAAGGTTCTCACTGAAGTTAGGGCAGGCTTGGGCACCAGCAAATGTTGTACCACATTGATATCCAGGATCTAAACCACAATGATGATTTTATAGTACTGTGGTCAATATCTACTTTCCAGTGAATGGGAGCTACCGCAGTAAGTGCTACCCCCAGCACAGCAAAACTAATAATGCTAGTCTAGAGCCCACGCATCACTCCAGTTATAAGAGAACTACACTGCCTCCGACTAGAGTCTAGACTATCCTTCAAATGCTTGTTCATCAAACACTACCCCAATTTCAGGGACACCAAGCTGACTCAGAGCGGAACTTGAAAACACTTTATCTGCAACGTAGGCAAAACTAAATTCAGACTGCTGGACTTAGTTTTCAAAGCACTCAAGAGTCCTAGAACTGTCTTCCTCCAGAAGTTGGCATTGCATTATAGACCTAAGTGAACCCTAGGATCAAGCAGAGTAAACCTCATAAGGCAAACAAGATTCTGTCAGAAAAATCAAAGAAGTAAAACTATCCGATTAATGGGCACACAAACATGGAACTCTCTATATCCAGGCCTGAGGAACCAATCAGGTCTGATAACCTTTCAAATAAATCGGAAAATAAGCCTCATTATAGAAACCTTCTTCTCCCTTTGTAACACCACTCGGATCATCTCCCTCTCAAGAGGAACTGACCCCTCATAAAAAGCAGTTCAAGATTAGCTGTCACCTGGCCCTTTGAAAACGCAGTGTCTGCTTTCAGAGCTGAGAAGTACATTGAACTGGAGTCTATAAAGTGGAATATCCATTCTAAAATCTATAATACAAAAAATGACATCTGGTCAAAATGCCGTTATTTTCTTTTTCTTCCTCCTCCTATGGTGGATTGCAAAAGCGTTGAACCCAACTCCCTGTCTTTCTGCCGACCATGTCAAATTTCATAATAGCCTATCCTTATTTTTTTTTCTTTAATTGCATATCTGTCATCACAGTCATACCCAGTGTTAGCAGAAGGAAATCGTGATCTCGGTGCCTGCATCATAAAGAGATAGGAGCAGATGTATCAAAGCAATTTTTAGTCGCAAACGCTGCGATTTGCAAAAAAGCAGCGTTTGCGACTAAAAATTAGCTTAACGGTATGTATGAAGGAAATTGCATAGCAAAATTAAGGAATCGCAAAATTAGCGATTCTTTAAGTTTGCGTAAGCATTTAAGGAATCGCAAACTGCGATTCCTTAAATGCTATGCATCAAGCATTAAATTATTGCGATTTCTCCTTAAGAAATCGCAAATTACCACCAACTTCAAGTTGGTGGTAATTTGCGATTTCTTTTACAAATGCACTTTTTGGCATTTGTGAAGGTGCCATATGATGCACATACATGCCCTTATGGCATGTATTTGCGCCATATGCGCACACATGTAAATTTCAGGGGTGCATCAGGGTGTGCTTATGACACCCTTGCACCCTTGAAATTATTCTCAATTTGCGATTCTCAAATTGCGAATCGCAAATTGAGAATAACTTCACATTTATTCCTATGGGCCTCCTGGCCCATAGAAATGAATGGGAAATTATTCCTTAATTGCAATTAGCAATATGCTAATCGCAATTAAGGAATTTTAAGAAATCGCTAAAAAGTTGCGTTTTTTTTATATACATACCATTTTGCAATTCTCAAATAGCGATTCTCAAAAAATCGCTATTTGAGAATCGCAAATAGGTATTTTGATACATCTGCCCCATAATCACCATGATCACCAGCAAGTATTAAAACACTTTCTATTCTGATTTAGGATTCATTTTGAGTTCGGTTATTAAGGTTTTACACTTATTTAAGATGGGAAGTAATCTTATTCTTTACCTCAATCATGCCAGTGTAACATAAAGCATGGTAAGGATCAGAATGTACATTCCTATTAGCATTCTATTCCAGTCTTGAGGCTAAAGTGAATTTGATCTTTATGCCATCATATAGAAGAACCAGTTTGCTTGTCTTCTTTAAAGCCCGGTTAATCATCACAGCTCTCCAGGTTCACTCTGGTGATTTTTCTTTCCCCTGTCCATGGAGGACAAGACCAATACCAAGGAGGCTGTCTGAGGCTGACTTGGACAGTCATAAGAGAGTTTTAACCATGGCTCTCCACTAGCCTTAAGCCGGCCTTCAAAATTCCTTTTTATTTGGATTTGGTTTGGTGTATGCCCCTTCAGAAAACATTTTCCATAATACAACGGGATCTTTTGCTCTCGTTTTTAAACCACTTGTATACAATAAATGCAAAATACAGACGTAATTGTACTAAAAACAACAATATCATACATTGCAAATTTACTATAGGATCAGCGTAGACATATTAAAGTGGATTTTAGTACATGGACTAAAGTCTTAACTTGCGAAGACTTAAAAGAACTGAGCAAAAAGACATTTCACAGCTTGGCCATATTTAAAGTTTTATGTTGCTGCAATTCTTCTGGTATAAATGTCTCTCAAAATTCCCTTGTGTCTGATGGACTCTTTGATGATAGGTAGCCACACCAATCCAGTAACAAGGAACATCAGTCCAACAGAAAGAAATACCGGGCCGAGGACATATGGCACTTCGGCGTATTTTGTGAAGTATAAGACTGTGTAGATGATTCCGCAGAGGAAAACTGTGCTTCCAATAATGATGAGGGTGATGGGCTTATGGTAAAAGGAACATTTACTTCTCTCTCGCAGGAAGATCTCTGGGCCGCCTCGAATGGCAGTTCTCACAGCCAGTGTCTCCTCATCAATGGTCGTTGAATCTTCCAGGGGTGGGGTGTCCTTAGCCAAGGACATCATACTAGAAAGTGATGATCTAGAGAAAAAAGGAAGTCATTGTGATATCTGAGTGTGACGTGTATTCAAAATAACGTTCAGAATCAATGAATATTTTAAGCATAATTCTTGATGCATAAACATGCACATTTTAAATTAGATTTATCAAGTGTAGTACTCATTTTATGCTTGTCATGCAATAAAGTGAATATAATAGTAACATGTTCGCTTAATACCCAGCTTTGCAAACCACAGATTGTTGTCTTTATGCAAGAGCATCAATTAACTTTTAGGTAGAGGAAGTAATCAGATTCACTGTTAAAAGTCCGGAAGTCAATCAACTATTTGGGAAGTAGAAATACTTTCATGACTATTGAATCTCTTCCACAACTAGAGGATTTAATTTGAGATACATGGTGGAATACTTCCGATTTTTGGTTTTCAGCTCTGAAAGCAAAATGAAGGGCGAGAGGTTATTGGGATGGATTGTTATGAGACTGTCTCTCTAGGCACATAAATGGAAGAGGGGACCCAGGACAACACTGAAGATAAGTCAACTGTGCATCCATCCCTTTCAGAGAATTTATAAGGCTCAAAATCTGGACGTTTTAAATGAAATTCCATGAACTTTTTGGAAGTCTTTGACTTCCTGGATAATGTATTTAAAAGGTGTTTGCATTTTTTGGCCTAATGATTTTTGAAAAAGCGCTTCAATGAAGCAGTGTTTGCCGGTGTATTTTATTTTCAGTAATAGTAATGTCATTAGTGCTAGTGAGAACATGATTGAATGGAGGTGTCACAGAGATTGAAACATGTCATGAAGGTGTCTTCTAAATATGGAAAACAGGAACAAGAAGCACTGGCAAAGCCAATAGGGTTCGCTGCTGCGATATCTATTGGTTTTGTTAATATTTTTTCGACAGGTTACATAGCAGCACTAGCTGCTCTGCAGCATGTTTTTTTTTTAAATTCTTTTTATTGACAAAAGAACAAACAATACAAAACACAAACATTGACCAGGGTGTATCGGGTGACCACTGTTACATATTTATGGATGCGAGCTTCCAACGGCAACAGCAAGTGATTAAAAAGAAGGAAACGGGCCTAGGCGTCCTCCCAATCCGCGCTCTTAGGATCCAATTCCGGTGGCTCACAGATATCACCTCGATAGGCGTTCCAGGTTCCCCAGATCTTGACCCATTTGCGGGGTCGCACCCTGGACACATACACTGACTTCTCGCGAAACATGCACCAGTCAAGGCCTTCCATCCATTTCCCTACCCGAGGTGCCCGAGAGGCACCCCAAAGCTGCGCTATATTTAGTTTAGCAACCACACAAGCGAGAGCCACCCAGACCTTACCATTACTCGGTAGGTCCGTAGGCTCCCACACATTCAACATACATCTCCTAGCCTCCATCTCGACCCTCACTTCCCATACTTCACTCATTTTTTAATGTATCTTGGTCCAGAAGTCTTGAACCCTCTCACACTCCCACAATATGTGCAGGAACGTCCCGGCAGCCCGCACCGTCTTCGGCAGTCAGCAGACCCAGCCAAATCCATCCTCTGCAATCCCGGACCCGTAATGTAGGAGCGATGCAAAATCCTAAATTGAACCAATCGGAGCCTCATAGGGACCGCCACTTCCTTAGGGGACGCCACCGCCTCCCTCCAATCCTCTTCATCAAGAACAAAGCCATTGGCAACCCACTGTCTGCGCAACAGCACCAAGGGGTCCTCAGTATGATTGACCAACTTGCTATACGTTAAGGAGATCGCCTTAGTGGGCACAAGGCCATCGAGCAAACGATCCTCCAGTGGGGAGGCCACCGGCAGCGTCTCACCTCTGGGGACAACAGCACACAAAGCATGACTAATCTGAAGGTATCGAAACCGTTCTGTCTCATTCAGCTGATACTTAGCCTGCAACTCCTCAAACGTCAGTAACCCTGCCCTTACCCCACACATCGCGCACCTGCGTTACACCTATCAAATCCCAACGATCAAACCCCTTTGTCTTCCAGAGCATCCCCAACATCTCAGAACTCCACAGGGGAGTGGCCAGTGTCAAGCGACTAGCCCAATTAAGGTCCCTGTTGGCCTCATGCCACACTCTCGTAGAGATCGAGGGAGGCCCCACCAACGGGAACCGACCACGCTTAGCATATAAAACACGGGTGTACTCTCCCCCCGGCACTTGACCACGGTCCATCGCATATCCGGGGTCGACCGGTGAGCCGTATATAGCATGGTTTATAGGGGCCAACAGTAGTATTTACGGATGTTAGGCAGACCGATGCCCCCGTCATACCAAGGCAGCATCAATTTCGACAGTGCAATGCGCGGCCTCTCCTCCCACAGAAGGCTACGCTGCAAAGACTCAACCTCACTAAAGTACGACGGTGGCACAGGGTCAAAGGAGTTCTGTAAAGCATATAGAAATCGTGGGAGAGCCATCATCCTAAAAAGGACAGCCCGGCCCAGCAGAGAGAGTGGGAGCGTCTTCCACCGCGCAACATCCACATGGAGTCTGGCCAAAGGGGGTAACAGGTTCAAACGGAAGCGCACCTTGGGATCCTTAGAAATCTGGATCCCGAGGTAGCGAAAACTGACCGACTCCAATCTGATGGGGCAGTTCTCAGGCACCCTAGGGGGGTCTCCGCTCAACACAAAAAGGACCGACTTCGTCCACAAATCGCAAAGCCCGAGTACCTGCCCAAGATGGCAAGGACATCCATGAAAACAATAATGGAACTACGTGAAGGAGGTCAAGTATAGCAGAATATTATCGGCATAAAGCGAGATCTTGTCCTCCCATTCCGAAGTCCAACGCAGCCCTCTAATCGAGCGATCCCACCGCACCCAGGCCGCGAGCGGCTCCAAGGCCAAGGCAAATAAAAGAGGCGAGAGGGGGCATCCCTGACGAGTTCCCTGTCCAAGAGAAAAGTCACAAGACTTATGATTATTCACGACCACGTGGGACAAGGGGGCCGAATACAGAAGACAGACCCAGCCAATAAATACAGGGCCAAACCCCAGCTTCGTCAAAACCGGGAAAAGGTAGGGCCACTCCACCCGGTCAAAGGCCTTAGTAGCGTCGAGAGACAACAATACTGCTGGCTCATGGATGTGAGACGCACCCGCCACCACGCCATGTAACCGACGAAGATTAAGTGCGGTGTTACGCCGAGGCATAAAACCGGACTGATCTGGATGGATCAAGGTCAAAATGACTTTCACCAAGCGGGTGGCTAGCAGTTTGGCCAAGACCTTGGGCTCCACGTTCAACAAAGAAATCGGGCGGTACGAAGAGCAGTCTAGTCTGGGCTTACCCTCCTTATAAATGACTACAATGTTAGCAACTCGTTGATCATAGGGCAACACCCCCCGATCCCGGCTTTCCATGTACATGTCCTTCAGATACGGGGCCAATCGGTCTACATGAGGCTTAAGCAACTCCATGGGGAGGCCATTAGGGCCTGAAGCCCTACCAGAATGGACCCCCCTAATAGCCATTGCCACCTCATCGTTCGTGAGTAGCGGAGTCCAACAATATCCTATGACCGTCCGAAAAGGCAGGCATCGGTATATCACGAATCAAGTCAGCATTGTCTACCTCAGTGAAAGTTCCCGCCGAGGTGTATACCTCCTCATACTATCGAGCGAATTCGTCAACTATCGACTGAGGATCCGATGTGGCCGCGGAGCCCACCTTCAGCTCCGGCAACAAACGAGACCCCCAGTCGCCCTTTTCCAGCCAGGTGATCAACTTCCCCCGCCTTATCTCCATGCTCATAGATCCTGCTCTGTGTGGTGGCGTGCTGTGCCTTCGCACCATCGCGCGTGAATGACTTGTATTCATCCCGGAGCAACCCGAGGCGATGGCTCGCCCCAGGGTCACTCCCGGAGGAAGCTGCAGTTTCCAAGGCCAAGAGACCCGCCTCCACTCTATCCAATTCCTCCCTCCTCTTCTTCTTCTGCCCGGATACAAGGGAGAGGGCCTCCCCTCTCAGAGGGAACACCTCGACGTGACCGATCCCTCATTTTCACGAAAATAACTATCTGTAACCCGCACAAGTTCCTTTTTCACCACAGGGTCTTTCAGACGCCACGCATTTATGGGGGCAATTCTACCAATATCACCCTGTCCCATACACAGCCGAAGCCAGATCGGCGAGTGGTCGGAAACCCCTGCGCCAGGTGGGCCACGTCATGAACGAAGGCCGCCTGAGCCGCCGGCAAGAGCACATGATCAATCCTGGAGAGGGAGTGATGCACCGCCGAGGCATGTGTATACTCAGTAGCGCTCGGGTGTCTGAGACGCCAAGCATCTATCAACCCAGACGCAGAAATAGTCGGGCAGCCACCATCTGCAGCATGTTTTAAAGTTTAAAAAAAGGACTGGGACGCGGGCAACACTGCCTGTGTCATACCCCTTGTTAAAAAAAACTTTACGTCATACAGCAGCCAGCGCCAATGTGCACATTGTCTTAAAAAAACATTGTTAAAACCAATAGAGTTCGCACAGGGGAAAAACCCATTGGCTTCGTCAATGCTTGTTGTGTTTAGGCACAGGGAGATTAAGTGATTTGCCTGTAATCAGAAGATGTTGAACGGATGCCAAGGCTAGGTAGAGGATGTGGTGTGAGGGCCAGAGCTGCTGACTATGGAGCTGGGAAACCGACGGGCAGCGATGGGCGGAAGGTGGTAGGGGGGATGGGCAACCAACAGCATATGTGCACAGGCACATGGATGCTAATGTTTTTTTGTTCGTTTCAAATTATGCCAGCAGTAGCATAATAAGCAAAGAAATTCCTTTCACAAAGGAAAGGGCGCTGTACCACAGGCTGTTACTAGGTACACCTAGTAAAGAAATTCCTTTAATGAAGGAAAGGATGCAGTACCACAGGCTGTTACTAGGTGTCCCCAGAATGTCTTTTAGAGGTGTCCCAGGGACACCTAGTAACAGCCTGTGGTACTGCGCCCTTTCCTTCGTGCAAGAAATGTATTTGCTTATTATGCTCCTGCTGGCTTAATTTGAAACGGAGAAAAACTATTAGCATCTGCAACGCCAATAGCTCACATTTAGATTAATGCGAGACCTATTGCATTGCAAATGCTTGTTCATATATTGTATACATTGCTAAGAATATGTACTTGCTACATTTGCCAAATTGTTTATATTTTTAGAGCAATGATTTCATAATTAAATATATTGAGTGAGCACTTTTCAGCTTTCATCACGATAATGGCCCAGAGTGAAGTGACATGGACTAACAAAATGTGAACATATATATACTGCTTTGACAACTTTCCTTTGGATTTGTTCTAAAGCCTCATTTTTTATTGTATAATATGTCATCTGTATTTATGTCTTTTCATGTCCTTCCATGGTTCGATACATGTTTTTGTCTTTGTTAACTATCATGATGTTATGTTTTCTCATTGGCATAGATAATACCTTTTTGTAATAAACAACTTTCGATATTTTCATTTATAAACATAATTCCTGCCAGTAATCGTTTTTTCAATTTGAGAGTATTTTTTAAAGTACATACTGACTTTTGTTAAATGCTTCTTTTGAAACAGGTTAAATGAATTAAAAAAATAGTAGTTAATGTTGATGCCATGGGGTAATCTTTGTAGTGTACACCTAAATAGGATATTACATCTATATAAGTAGGCAATCAGTTATTTCCAGCTCACAGAATCAGAGTTTAGTTCTACACTCATAACTACTGACATCTGACTTGGAGAATTCTAGAAAGCAATACCATTCACAGCTATTTGGTACCTTTAACAAGGGCTGTATCTTTGTGGCAGCAGGTTTTTCTGACACAATCCACTTCCATCCTCCCACACTAGCGGCCAGCCAGTGAAAATATCATTGGGATTGTACATCATGGCTATTGAAAGGCTCAACAATACTAATTTAGTGAGAGTGAACCAGAGGTACTAGCTGAGTAGGCAGTAAACGAAGACTCTAGGGTCGGGGCCAATCTTCTCACAAAAGCCACTGTGATGTCAGGCACACAAAATTGGCAAAATATCTCTTAAAAGGTGAATGCAGTTCCATCACACTCTTGGACAGCAGTAGACTGTAAGAACAGATTTCATGATCTGAAGCCTGAGCTGTAGAGGAAACAGGTGAGTTGCTTCCACATGTACATTTTGCAATGCAATAGCATCCATATGACCTCATTACAAAATACCCCTGTTTTGGCACAGGGAACCCTGTGTAAATCAACAATTAAAAATTGTACAAAACCCGATTTGTGATTCAGTAACTTGTAACCGAACTGCAAAATAGGTTTCTGTGTACATATAGAATCACAAATTGGAACAAGCATGTTTATGAAGTCTTCCCCAGTTAGCAATTCCTTTAGGTATGTATCAAAGGTATATAGCCGCAATTGCGGCCGCAAAACATTAATAGGTTACTGACACCTCAAAGGAGGTTTAACCTATTCACAATCAGGCAGGGGTCCCCAGGGGCACCCGTTCCCCACTTTGAATGTTGACAAAAATGTGTTTAGGCGTAGGCAGTGGTCCTTTACACCTACTCCTAAAAAACATGTGAAACTTTATTTTTTTTGTTAATAGATCTCATTTTCCTTTAAGGAAAACAGGCTATATTTAAAAAAAGGATTGCTTTATTTAAAAGTAATCACAGACATATTGGTCTACTGGTCCAACAGGCCAAAATCCCTTTGATGGCATCCAATCCTAATGAATCACAATTCATGACCTACCTCATGAATATTGATGAGGCAGGTCAGATTACGACCCAATACAGTTCTGTATTTTGTAAACTGACCCATTTGCCCCTTAGGTCGGCATGCAAAATACTATTCCATTCAGAAAAGGTCAGTGTTCAATTTGCAACCACTTTCTGCGAATAGATGTTTTGCACATCAGGCGTCAAAATCCTGTATTTAGCTTACTGAGAGGGAAAAGTGTGTTATTCAATTATTGTAATAAACTCTATATGTAATGAAATGTACATACTTTTATGCATTTTGTAATGCAGAATAAAGTTATTGATGATGGTGTCCAAAAGACATTACTTTGTCAACTCCTTTGAGAAGGTGTGAAATAGGCAGGGTCTTGATTCTTGCTCTTCAGGTAGCAAGGAGGTTATCTAAGGACAGCATGTAGTAGACTGGAGAGTTTGTTCACCATTTGTTTCTTCAACTACGCTGTCTGTCAGGGAAATGGGAAGCTACTTTAAAAAATGGACAACATTATCTGCTACCATATATAAAGTAGATTTGTACTACTAGTAATGAGAAGTGTTTGAGAGAGGACCACATGTAAATACCCATTACCTAATAGTTATTTCAGGGCAAAAAGGTAGAATTTCAGACATAGATTTGATATAGACAGACATTGCTCTTACTATGCTATCATATTTACTTCTATGACCAAATGGCCAATGCCTTGTCATCTAAAAAGTCCACTCGTACTTTACTCGCAGGCAACACTGCAGAGGTGGACCCAGGCATGACCTCCACAAGCAGAGGGCATCTACCCATTGGAAGATCTAGGCTCAGAAGGACACTGCCAGCTGCTACCACCAGCACTAAATCCACAGGAGTGCCCACAACCACCATACTACCACTATCCCTGGTACTATAATAATGATAATAGTCATTTATAGAGTGCACAGCTACCTCAGAAGAGGTGTCCCGGTGCTGGCAGCAGACTAACGAAACAACCGACCAGGAGAGTATGCCTGAGTAAAGAGCCAGGTTTTTAAAGTCTTCCTGAACTCTAGTTCTGTCTCAATTAGGCACAGATGTACCGGCAGAGTATTCCAGAGTTTTGCTATTCTTACAGAGAATAATAATAATACTACAGTTTGCGCCATCAGCTATTTGTGTCGTCTCCCAGCCTGCCTGCAAGTGGGGCTTCAATAACAACCCCAGCACCAAGAGTCCTAGTAGCCACCACATTGCAGTCTCGGACCACCACTTTGTCTGTAAAAACCACATCTGCTCCTACAGGGGCACCAGTTACAGCCATTCCAAGCACCAACGCTGCTCATTCCACTTCACCCATATCTCAGGTTGCCGCAGCTATCCACACGCTGCATGAGGGGATGATGACAATACCATCAACAACATTCCATGGCAGAGTCAGGGGCAGACAAAGAGGCATGGTCTGCATATGAAGCACAGTCACAAATAGCTAAGTGCTGTTCAGCTCAAAGCTACAGGGAAACAACATTCACCATTGAGCAGACATCACAGAAATAACATAAATTCATTTGTTACAGCTTGATATTTCCAAGGTCTCTATACTGCTTTAGTAGTAGTTGGTTACCATCTCAGCTGCATCAACGAGAATATATCAAACCTACTGTGTCTCAAAGATGTAGGAATTAGGTGTACAATGAGTCACCACATGCAGATGTGTGGAGACCTAAGATTGTTCGAACACCCACATTTGGTGGACATGGAAGAAGCAAGAGCAAATACAGGCCACAACATTACCAGCCAGGTTATACGAAGACAAAACAAACCACAAAATTACCAGCCAGGTTGGACAACGACAAAATAGGCCACAACATTACCAGCCAGGTTGGACAACGACAATTTGCTATGCTGACTGCACTGAATGCACATTCGATTGTCCTATAGAAGGGAACCTGGAGCTAGTCTCCTGCCTCACATAAGCCTCCACTGACAAGCAGTGACATAATACAGCTTGCCGCCGTCATCCCAGAAGTCTCACCATCAGGTATTGGAGAAAGTTTGTCCATTCTGCCAATCTCAATACATAGAACAAACCAATGCCAAGAAGAGAGCTCCATAGGACAACTGCCATGTACGTGCCCCTAGTTGTAAGTATGTTGGGTTAAGGAGTGAAGAATAGATTGGAGAGTATTCGTAGATGTAGCCTAGGTATCATTTTGGGTTTATTTTAATGGGGCAGGATGTGGATTTCAGGAAACAGTCAGGTTGGTCTGCCTAAGAATCTTATGCTGGGAGTACGTGTTACAGACCGGTACCCATACTTGGTTAGACTGGTGGGCCAAGTGTGGGAGAGAGTGGCCACATTGGTCCTCCGTAGCACCCTGTATGAAAGAGACATAGCAATTTGGATACTCAAAGCTTTCAAAGACATTGAAAATACCATGTCCATGAGAAAATGGAAAGCCGGCGGCTGCGAAGTCCATAGAGGATGCCTCTGACTCGTGTGAACTGGGTACAGGACAGTATGTGCAATACAAGAAAATGGCAGCCACAGCGCAAGAGATCTGGCCAAACTTTTGAGACCTACTTGCCCTATCCCAGACATTGACCAGTTTGCTTGACATGACAGGGGGCAAGAAGCTCATTACCCATTTATACAGGGCCATAAGGGAAAATGCCCCAGGGATCGCCCCAAAAGCATATTCTAGATGGGAGGAGAGCCTTAAAGAAAACATTACCAAGCAAAATTGGCAGAACATCCATGAAGGGAAGCAAATGATTAGCTCGAACGCCCAGTTCAAACTGATCCAATTTAACTTTGTGCATTGATTATATCTAAGGCTATAATCTTAGATATAATTCCGTTTTTACAGATTTTACATATAAATAGACCGAAAAACATTTATTTTCTTTTGTCTGTATTTATTTTTAAATGTGGATAAAAACGGAAATTGGGTGCTTTCTGAATGATTCTAAATACTCTTTGCCATGACTGCCAGGCAAATAACTGTGTGGATTGATAGGTAAGTGGGTTAAAAAAGAAAGGAATTTTTGTAAATCGGCTTAAACAGCAGGAGATATGCACAAGGTTGATAATGAAATGTGCATATTTCAATATAAGTGCATTGATTTATCTTCTGCGGGTGTTCATATTACTGAAATCTGGCAGGCATTCAAGCATGACTGCATATTTATTGGTTAAATAAATGTTGAAATATACCAGTTTCTGCTTTACTTTTTTCGCAAAACACATAATAAATTAGGCTAAATACAGATAATTCTGACAAAAATTAAATATGGATAAATACAGACAGAAATGACAAAATAATAAATACCATAAAACCGGGAGCCCTGATTATATCTCACCCCTAAGGTATTGCATTCTATCTACCCCACCAGATCTGATGAGTGCACAAGCTGTAGGGATCCTGAAGCAGACTTTCTACATATTGTTTGGGGTTGCAGGGACATATGGCCATACTGGGAGGAGATACTTGGTACTCTCAGACGAGCAACAGGATGGGAACTTGAGGGTACTCCAAATGAGATGTTATTGGGTCTTCAACCCGCCCCAGTTAATAAAAAACTCAGCCGTAGGTTTCTGAACTTTGTTGCGAAATGCTGCATAGCCATTAGATGGCTGAACCTGTGACCACCAAGCCACAGGGAAGGGTTACGGGTCATGGTGGAGTGGGCCACACCTGAAGAAGTCAGAATGAATCAGGTTACACGGGATGAAAAACTTGAAGATGATTTGAAAGCATGGAGACAGATGATAGTAGAGCTGAGCGCCCGGGGAGACATAGCCACCACAGAGAGTACGCCAGAATAAACTAAAAGGTTGTATAGCCTTTCATATTGCACACCTGAGGAGGGATATATAAGTAGACTTGTGGCTAAAGCACGTAAACAAGGTACAATTGTCTTGTTACAAATATAAATGGGTAAATATACTGTTGTTTATGTATCCATATCTAGATGCTCCACCACAAGGCTTTCATTGTTTCTCAGTCACTGGACCTTTTTCACCTGGGAGCGAGGTGGCTGGGGGGGGGGACGTACGTTTTGTTGACATATAAAAACAAGTATCAGCGTGATGTATTACGACGCATGTATCTTTGACTCCTGGTACTGCAAAATCAATTTTTTTCAAAGTAATATAGTGTAAGGATTTGTTGGGGAGCTGAAGAATTGTGAGCATGAGAGGGAGGGGATGGTTGGGTTACAACCTTAAAGTCTTTTCAGCCCTTACATTTGTGGGGCCATTATTTATTGTGCAGTATTCTGATTTTTGCTTATTTTTTGCAAACATTATGCGAAGATTCCATTTGTTCTCCAGCAAGTACAACATTTTCCTGGGTTGTTGTAGATTTGGATGTTCCTCTCCACTATCAGAACTTTGTCGTCAATATCAATGTCCGTCAGCAAACAACAATGTACGTGTATAAATTACAGACTTCATTGATTTTGAGTTGGTCATGGTATTTTACTGCACCTATGAAGTAAGGTAGCAATTGTGCACATTTGTGGTTGGGGCCGGCTTTAGCGCTGGTGGCGCCTGGTGTGACAAATTTGGTTTGGCGCCCCCCCCCCAACCACCTCTTTGAATTCCCTCACAACCACCCAACAAAAGTGCCCCTCATCTCTCCTAAGCCTCTCTCTCACATACATTTCACTTGTTTTAAAGAGCTGGCAAAGGCTGGCTTTACTATTCCCCTCAGCTATCCACTTAAAATATAGATCTGTTCTTTGTATCAGGCATATTAACCCTCTGTGCTACTTTATGGCGAGTCAAATTGGCACTAGAAATAACTCCAGTCTCTCTAGCAGGAACATTAATCACAAGAGTTAGCTTGACATTTTTATTGCTGTCTGAAAGCTGGAAACACAAGGAACTCTGCAGCAGGTGCTTTTAAATGGTAAGTTATTGTCAGTCAAAGCTTTATTTCGATATAAAAATATCATAAAAGCATATTTTACAAATTGGATAATAAAAATACAGGTTTTAAAAATTAAGCAAAAACACCATGTTTAAAAAAGTCATAAGAGCTCAGTTGGGAGATGCAAGTTGCTCTACAAGGATAATACTATTTTTGTTCTGAGTATTTAGTAATTGATATACTTCATGTCCCAACCTAAGAAAAAAATCTATTTGACATAATAGTACCAACGATAAATAACATCTTATTAAAAGGAGAAACCCACAAATCAAGATTAAAAATTGCATTAAACTATCGCAGCTTTGAAGTGAGATATAAATACCATTTAAAAAGATCATCAACCAGGACATAACACTTTTGTTCTTATTACCCATGCCCAGCTAAGAAATTTGGCCACACCGCAAGCCAAAGTTGTGTTGGTATCTTGCAGTATTCTAAGTGCTTTGCGGTGATTCCTAGTTCCTAGTTGCCAACAGATAGGTTTTAACCATCTTATTCTCGGTTTAGTATATGCAGGGCATGCGAACATAAGGTGCGGGACGCTTTCAACCGCTAATTCGGATGTGGGCAGGTGGAAGTAGTTTGGTGGGGAGGCTTCCATTTATTAGTATATTCGTGGACAGGCAACGTATCCAATCTAAACTGCATGTAAAGGGCCCTGTCCCTGGGTTTCTGAATAAAATCTAGATAGGGCTCTAAGCTGGGAACTTGTTTGTGCAAACGAAACTCATCGGTCAGTCTACCTAGGCTGGGATTGCTGTTTTCCTGGCTATCAATCCAAGCCCAGTAGGCACCCTTGATGTCTGACTTACTCAACAGAGTCCCTGACTCCCAAGCTTCTCTAAATCCCAATTGCAGAAGGAGCTTTTTCATATTAAATAACCAACTAATCTTCTGGGATCCATCAAGATTCATTACTTCTCTTAGGCCGTCAGCATATTTAGATAGCTCAGGTGTGCGCCAAAGACAAGCCCAAAAGAGAAGAGGGCGTAGGGTGGCAAGACATCCTCAGTGAGCGATGACCCAGGTCGCTTAATAATGGCTTGGTAGATGTTCCCTGTGGGAGTGAAACCAATTCTCTAAAAAATTTATTTTCTGCCTTTATAATTTCATCAGTTTTCACAAGGGCGGGGCAATTGGCCTAGATATTGAAGAGCGATGCTCTTTTCCAATCACTCCCACAACCCGCTTGTGATTCAGCGCCATTTTATCAATATGCGGTTTCCAGCTCAATTTGATTCTAATTCCCAGATAATCAAATGTTTTAACACATTCTAAAGATACCCCATCGAGTGTGAGGGTAGACTTTGCCATCCTACTAGGATTAAAATAGAGGAGTTTAGTCTTGGAGGTGTTGATTACCAAGCCCCTCAAATTACAGAAAAGATGGAACCTATTTAACAATTTTTGCAATCCAGCAGGGGTTTTGGATATTAATAGAGTGTCGTCCGCAAAGAGTAAGGCTGGGACCTTATCGCCCGCCAGGACTGGGGCATCAGCATTTATCTCTAATAAGAAGGAAACCACCCCGTTCACAAAAAGAGAGAAGAGGGTAGGAGCCATAACACAGCCCTGTCGGACACCCCTGTTGACAAGGATTTTATCTGTTTTTTGTTCCTGTGTACCCCACCTAACTCAGACATAATTGTCCTCATGCATGCGGACCAGGAGATCTAAAATAGACGGGGGAATCCCCATCTCCTGTAGGACCGACCATAGGCGATTTCGAGGGACCAGGTCAAAGGCAGTCTTAAGGTCGATAAAGGCGAGATAAAGACTGCCTTTGCCAATAGTCACCACCTTCCAATGCAAGAGGGCCAGCCTGAAGGCCTGGTCAATCGTGCTTGTACAAGCCCTGAACCCTGCCTGGTAATGTGACAGGATGTTGTTCTCCCCGGCCCATGAGAGGATTCTCTCCAATAAGACCCTGCCAACCACCTTCTGACCAGCATCTATAAGGCTAATGGGACGGTAATTGGCAGGGTCCCCCCTGGAGCCCTTTTTAGGTCTCGCCTGTCGATGCGCATGCGCATCGAGCAAGCGAGACTATAGGGGCTCATCCAGACTTTATCTAACTTGCAAGGAATCGTGGCGATTCCTTGCAGTGCCCGTGACTTTTAAGCTCAATGCGCATGTGCATTGAGCTTAAAAGCGCGTGCACATGCCCCCAGCCGCCTGCCTTGCCTACTCTCTCTCACAG
This sequence comes from Lissotriton helveticus, assembly GCF_964261635.1. Lineage (NCBI taxonomy): Eukaryota > Metazoa > Chordata > Amphibia > Caudata > Salamandridae > Lissotriton > Lissotriton helveticus. The sequence goes on along the minus strand of NC_136071.1, from coordinate 638,058,410 downwards.
CCTCCCCCAGCTCCGCCCCCTCACTACTTGATTGCACGGCCGCTAGGCCGTGCCTCCCCTACTCTCCTCCCCCCTCCTCCTCTCCTCCCCTGCCTGCCTGCCGCTAGGCCGTGCCTCCCCTACTCTCCTCCCCCCTCCTCCTCCTACTGCCGTGTCGCACCTCTCCCCTCTCCGCCCCCTCCCCTGCCAGCCGTGTTACGGTGAAAGGCTTGTCTGGCTCTTGGAACTTGTAACATCACGAGCACACCGTCCTTTTCACACAATCTCCCCCACAGTTCTGAAATGAGGAACAAACAGCAGCTAGTGTCCGGCGCCGCAATTTTCACCCGTTAAAGATTTAACAGCAGCAGCGATGATAGTGTTGCAAAGATACGACCATGATATTCCCTTACCGTGAGCTCGTAAGTACACACACATAACGGGAGGCAGAGGCCAGGTGCCGGTTTCCGACGGACGCCGTCCGCCTCAGCCTGCCAGCAGCAATCCTGACTCAAAGTACGGCCCCTCCGGGCGGCTCGCATAGGACTCCGCCCTCTCCTTCCTAATGCTGCTATGTCTAATCTCACACTCACCGTCTCCCCTGAAAGCTCCTCCTCCCTGTACCGCCCACCTCATCTCAACCGAGCTGTCATGCCCTCCACAGCCCGCAGCCGGTGTTCTGCATCTGGCTTGCTTCAAGGTCTCTTTCTTCGAACTTCACTTCTCTCGCCTATTCCCTCATCTCCCTACTTTAGCCCAACCTGCTCACATTCTTGCAGTTTGCGCCTCACCCGGTCACTGCCTCTTACTTTCTCCTTGTGGACACTCTTTCTTTCCGCATCGACTCTTCGCTACTTGCCTCAACGTGTCTGACCCTCCCATTTCTTCTAATCTACCTCAATATACATTTGCTCCGCCCTGTTTGCCTCCTCTGTCTCTCTCGTCCCCTTTCACCGTTACCTGCGCCCCCTTCTCCTCCCCCGCCTGCACCCAGTGCGCTTGCGCAGTACAATTGAGTCTGATAACTGTACCGCCGCCCCAGGTTTTAATTTGGGTAAGACTTCGCCTGAGTAAATAACTATGCTGACCTAAAACTGAGATTTTTCAGCCGTAAACATTTTTGAAAAAGGCACAAGGCGAGTTAGTTGCAAAGGACCAGCTTGCTGCCTGATACTTGAGTTTACTCCGGGTCAGTCGGGGATACCTAAAGATACAAGACATCAAAACAAAACCGACACAGCATAACATGGCTGCTGGGGGATGAAGTCTCCCATTAAGTTTTGTACTATTTGTCTGTTTTCTATGTCGCTTACCATGAAGTTGAATAAAGCAAATGGACAATTATGCTTATTATAAAGCTTATAAAGGGACAAACCCTTTCATTAGGTATCACATTTAAACAAGCATTGAAAATGCAATAGGTCTCGCCTTTGATTAAGTTAAAGTCATTTACTTTGCTAATGGTATTGTATAGCAAAGCAAATGGCTTTAACTTAATGAAAGGCGAGACCTATTGCATTTTTAATGCTTGTTATAGATAGGAATTACTTCCACCCCCTTCCACGAAGCAGGGACGGGGGCCCCTTCTAAAAGAGCATTAGGCAAAAGGGAAAAGTATGTAGCCCATTCTTTGGAATACGCACGAAATAGGTCGCCCGGTCGACCATCTTGGCCAGGAGCCTTCACCGGGACAATCTTATTTATGGCAGCCTCTACCTCGCGTTCCACTATGGGTCATACGGTTCGAAAGAAAAAGTGATCAGGGGTAGCACGAGAGCCCTCGTAACTCTGGATCCTCTTCCCCCGCATACAGTTTTGCAAAATGATCATGCCACTCTCGATTAGTGATATGGTTCGGGTCGGGATACCCTCCATTGGATCTCCTTACCAGACTCCAGAACAGGTCGCCATTTTTGGACAGACTAGCAGCCTTCAAGTCTGTCCAATAGGTTTCCTCCCAAGCCCTCTTAGCCTCTACCACGGCCCGTCTATAATCCTTTTTGGCCAATCGAACCTCGATGATATTGGGACTTTTGATGGCAAGTATCAAAGATGTCTTTTTCTGTCTACACTCGCTATTATACCATAGTTCTGGTGATTTACGAACCATGGGTCGCTTTTTGGAAGTGGAAGGTTTTAGGAAGAGGGAGCCTATCTTATCAACAGTGTCAACATAGATATTCCCAACCACGGGGGACCCATCATTAACCATGCATGCTCTAAACAGTTTGGTGGTCTGAGCACTCAAGATTTCCCTAAGAGCTTGCATTTTTTGTTAATTGACAACAACTTTTGGCCATTTGACAAACCTCTTGCAATTAGATGGTAACACCTCTTTTGTAGACATTCTAGGGCGGGTTTTGGGGCAGCATGTCTTACTGGGCCATAAATCCCTCGTAGAGAGGCATAATGGGTTGTGGTCACTGTCGGTGGAAGGAACAATGATCATGTCCATCACATGTCTCCAGAGTCTCCTATTAGCTAGAATATAGTCGATTCTAGTAGGATATGAAACCATGTTAAAAGTGTTAGCTCCTAAAGCATCCGAGGGCGTACGCCCGTTGACAGCCCTTAATCCAAACTCTAATGCTAGGGCATTTATTTGGATAGCCATCGGGGAGCATCTCTTGACTGGCTGTATGGTCAGAGATGGTATACCCCATCTGGCTTCCTCATTCTCCATTCCTGTAAGGTCCTCAGAGGCAAGTGGTTCGAATGTACAATTCAAATCGCCGGCCACAATGACATAGGAGTTAGTAGAACAAGAGATGAGTTTGTTACATAAGGCAGAAATAATTGGAGATTTGGCTCCTCCTCTTGTGCCTCTAGCATAAATATTAAATAGTTCGATAGTGTTACCACCCGTTGGCCACCTCAAAGTTAATCTCATCAGATTGAGGATAGAACAAGAATGATGGGTGACCCTGCAATTAAGGGCAATGTTAATCCAGACCATTAGCCCCCCAGACGGACGGCCGCGCCCTGCAGAAATTGCGGGTATAAAGAAGCACGATTAGCCAGGTTTGTGTAATGGCACTAGACTCCATGTCTCTTGAAAGATACATAGGTCATAATCTTCTATAAAGCTATTCTAATCTGGTAGTGATAATTTGCTTCGTAGGCCGGCTATGTTCCACAAAATTATTTTAAGGTTTGCTGGGGTGGCCATTTGGGCAACTAAAAAACCAGGGGCCATGGCAGGGAGGGGAAAGTTCCCGACCCTTGCAGGATCACCTGCAAAATTGTTTTTAAATACCATGAGTTAAACTTGATGTTGGTCTGGCAAGTGGGAAGGTATTATGCTTCCATTGTGGGCTTCAACATGGGTACTAATGGGATAATTGCTATAAGACAGTCAATCATTGGAATCTAAAGCGGAATGCCCCACCGTGATTGATTTATTGGCGGTGTCAGTTCTTCTAGCAGTTTCCAAGGTAGGAAACCGCCTAAACTGGCAGATAAACCTGGAGGAAAGGTTCTGAAATCAAGTGCTAACAGGCCCTCAGCCAGCGGATGATTGGTAAGAGTTAGCTCAATAATATCTGTACAATTATCCCCTGACCCTCTTCTTTGGGCCCTTAATATGTCCTCCCTTATCAAGGACCGACACCCCCTTACATGACGAATCCAATGTGTGGCCTTGGTAATCAAAGAACCTTCATCTTCTCGAATGTGTGATTTGGGCACATTTTTCCATGTAAACTCTTGGTTGTCTACTCATATGTGGGGGTTAGACATTGTGTAATGGGGGTGATAAGTCAGGGCCAGGGTTGGTACGTGCTAAGTGAGTGGCAGGTCTATTGATACTAGGATGGCGAGGATTCTCTGCTAAAAAGAGGTTTGTTGGCTTATTTACATTTTGATCCGATGGTCTACTTGACTGTCTATGATCTTTACCTAGGTCGGAGGGAATGCTGGAGTAAACGAGTGGGCACCTTGGGCGTTTAAGGCCATCTGTTTTGGCTCCCACAACTCTTCTCTATAAGCGATGTTGCCAGCAGCTTGAGATGGAGAGTTGCTAGTTGGGTTCTTAACAATACACAGAAGTTCTTGAATTAGCAACCTCATCTCACCTAATTCCAATCTAAGAGAGGTAATAGATTGAACAACATCATTTAGGGTCCCTATATTGGTAGATTCCTCCATAGTCCCAACCGGCGTGGTGGCTTTAGCATCTGCATCTTTCCCTGATTCTTCCAATATATCTATAGCATCAGCCAATACAGAGTAGCGGTTTGTGCAGGAGATCACTATAGGCTCTAGCGGTGGATGGTTAGGAACAGTTCTAGGGAAACCAAGCTCAGGCCTTGTAACAACATGTTTAATTAAAGGTTTGTGGAACATCTGCGGTACAGTCAATGATCGGGTAGGGCTTGCAATTTTGGGATGACTACTAACAATATTACTGGTAGGAGCAGAAGGAAGAATGGGATCTTCTGATAAAATACCCTCACAATCATCGACCAGAGTCTCAATTCTGTCAAGGGTTTTAGAAATACAGGGGTTCTTAGAAGCTTTTCTGGCCTTTTTCCTTTTGACCGCCCCCCCAGTCGGGCCAGGTGCCCCTCCCGCAAGATCCATCAATTTCCTTTTGCCCATATATGCAAATAGGTGAAAAAAAACCTTATCAAGTGTTTTAAAAAAACAAAAAAGAGGAAAATAAAATGTAGTTCCAAAAGGACTATCTATTACAATAGTTCCCACAGTGCCAAGCAAAAGTACCTTTGCCACAGGGTTGTTAAATCAGTTCCTGGATTCGTGGTGCATATGTCAGAGGGGTGGCCCAGTCCAGCCTCTTCCGGGTTAAGATGGGCAAGGACGGGTCCGTCCTTCGCCCGGGCGCTGCCCGCGTGCATCCTGCGCTGTGGGAGGCGCGATGCGCTAATGAGGGCTGGTGACGCTGGGCAGTGACGCTGTCAGCATGCGCCAGAGGTGGTTCTGGGGGCTGAAGTCCCTTGTCAATTGCCCGATAATACTGGAGGCCGTTTACCTCACGGCGATGTTGTATAATGCCCCCCTGCCACTGGGAGCAAAAGCGGGTGGGCTGGATGTTCAATCAATCAATCAATCAAGGCATTTATATAGCGTGCTACTCACCCGGAGGGTCTCAAGGCGCTTGGGGGAGGAGGGGGGGGGGGTCTGTTACTGCTCGAACAGCCAGGTCTTGAGTTGCTTCCTGAAGGAGAGGTGATCTTGGGTCCGGCGTAGGTGGATGGGGAGGGAGTGCCACGTCTTGGCTGCCAGGTAGGAAAAGGATCTTCCTCCCATGGTGGTTCTTCGGATGCGTGGAACGGCGGCGAGGGCGTGGCTGGTTGATCATAGCTGGCGGGTGGGGGTGTAGAAGGTCAGGCGGTTGTTGAGGTACCTGGGGCCCAGGTCGTGGAGGGCCGTGTGTGCGTGGGTGAGGAGTCGGAATGTGATTCTCTTGTTGACGGGGAGCCAGTGCAGGTCTCTCAGATGTCTGGAGATGTGGCCGTGTCGGGGGATGTCCAGGATGAGACGTGCGGAGGCGTTCTGTATGCGTTGGAGTCTTTTCTGTAGTTTGGCTGTGGTTCCGGTGTAGAGGGTGTTTCCATAGTCCAGTCGGCTGGTGACTAGTGCCTGGGTCACCGTCTTCCTGGTTTCGGTGGGGATCCATCGGAAGATCTTTCGGAGCATGCGTAGGATGTTGAAACATGAAGAGGAGACGGCATTGACTTGTCTGGTCATCGAGAGGCAGGAGTCCAGTTTGAAACCCAGGTTGCGTGCGTGGTCCGTTGGTTTGGGTGCGCTGCCCAGGGCGGGGGGCCACCAGGAGTCGTCCCAGGCAGAGGGTGATGATCCGAGGATGAGGACTTCCGTCTTGTCCGAGTTCAGTTTCAGGCGGCTGTTCATCATCCACTCGGCTACGTCTTTCATCCCTTCGTGTAGGTTGGTTCTGGCGGTGGCTGGGTCGTTGGTGAGGGAGAGGATCAGTTGGGTGTCGTCGGCGTAGGAGATGATGTTGAGGTTGTGTTGGCGTGCGATGGCTGCGAGGGGGCTCATGTAGACGTTGAAGAGGGTGGGGCTGAGCGATGATCCTTGTGGTACGCCGCAGATGACTTCGGTCGCCTCGGATCTGAACGGGGGAGGCGGACTCTAATAATAATAATAATAAAACCATTTTTAGAGCGCCTGGTTACACTCGAGACAGTGTGTCCCCGCGCTAAAATTACTACTGCTCCCCAAGAAGACAAAGGTCCAGAAATGGCCTAGATCCCAGGCTACACGAAAGCATTATTTGCGTAGAAAAAGATGGGTTTTTAATTTCAGTCTGAATCTCGATTCAGAGGGTTCCATGCGTAGGTCAAGAGGAAGATTGTTCCAGTGTTTACTAGCTAAAAACTGGAAGGAGCAACCTCCCATCCTAGTCTTGCGAATGCGAGGAAGTTGGAACAGAATTGCTCCGGTAGATCTTAGATTCCGGGTGGGGCGATGGATGGTAAGAAGTTTTCGCAGGTAACCTGGGCCTTTTCCCTGGGCAATGCGATGTGCGAAGCAAAGCGCTTTAAACTTAATGCGCTCCTCAATAGGGAGCCAGTGAAGTTTAAATAGTGCCGCCTTTCCTGATGCTCTGCGCCGAAGGTTGAGCACTAGGCGAGCGGCCGCATTTTGAACGCACTGCAGTTGGTGTATGCCTTTTTTGCTTAAGCCTAAGAGCAGAGCGTTGCCGTAGTCCAGATGTGGTGTGACTAGAGCGTGAATGGGTGTCGTCCTGGCGTTGATGGGAAGAAGGTCAAGGACTTTGCGGAGTATTTTCAGCATTCCAAAACATTTTCCCGTTATTTTACTGACCTGTTGTTTAAAGGAGAGCTCCGCATCAAGCATGATTCCAAGATTTCTAACGGACTCCACCGTAAGGGGAATCGCGCCCAATTAAGTCGGCCACCAAGCCTGCGGCCAGGCAGAGGGGGATTTGCCAACAACCAGTAGTTCTGTTTTGTCGCCGTTCAGGCGCAAGCAGTTGTTGTTCATCCACCCTGCCACAGATAGCATGCAGTTTGAAAAGTTTGTGGCGTCCTCTGTCTGATTGTGGGTGAGTTTAATTATCAGTTGGGTATCGTCAGCATATGTGACAATATCCACTCCGAAGGCTTCCACAATATGAGCTAGGGGTTCCATATAGAGATTGAACAGCGCAGGGCTCAAGCTTGAGCCCTGTGGAACCCCATGTCTCAGTTTGCGAAGAGAGGATTTGTAAGGAGGGCAGTGCACTTGAAAACTCCTGTTTTCTAGAAAAGATCTTATCCATTCAAATGCAGATCCCTCCACTCCCATATCTGAGAGGCGAGACAGCAGCGCCGTGTGCAGCACGGTGTCGAAAGCTGCACTAAGATCTAATAAAACCAACGCTGCTGTCTGCCCCTCATCCACTAGTTGTCTCAGACATTCTGTGGAGAAAAGAACAGCCGACTCCGTCGAGTGGCCTGCTCTAAACCCTGACTGTGTGGAATGGAGAAGGGATTTCTCCTCAAGAAATTTCATGAGTTGGCTGTTAACTACCTTCTCCATAACTTTCCCGCAGAAAGGGAGGAGGGAGATGGGGCGGAGATTGTGTAGCTGGGAGATATGTATGTTGGATTTTTTTTTCAGGGGGATGACTTGCGCCGTTTTCCATACGTCAAGCACGTGGCACTCTTGAAAGGGTAGGGCGATCAGGTGTTCAATCTGATCGATCATGCATTCTAGGGCTCCCTTACAGCGATTGGGAGAAATCACATCATAGGGCGAACCGGACTGAATGCTGTTTGCGATAGTGAGCAGGGCTTGCCTATCAGGAACTTTAAACTCTCTGGGTTCTTCCGGCGAGGACCGAGATGATCCACCCTAGTGCCTTCTCTTGGATTCCGATGTTGCTGAGGCGCTGTATTAGGGTGCGGTGGCAGACGGTGTCGAATGCTGCGGAGAGGTCCAGGAGGATGAGGGCCGCTGTTTCCCCGTTGTCGAGTAGGGCTCGGATGTCGTCAGTGGCTGCGATGAGGGCGGTCTCGGTGCTGTGGTTGGCTCGGAAGCCGGACTGCGAGTGGTCGAGGGATCCGTTCGTCTCGAGGAAGGCGGCAAGCTGCTTGTTGACGGTCTTCTCGATGACCTTGGCTGGAAAGGGGAGGAGCGAGATGGGGTGGTAGTTCTTGAGGTCAGTGGGGTCTGCTGAAGGTTTCTTTAGGAGGGTGCTGAGCTCGGCGTGCTTCCAGCTCTCCGGGAAGGTGGCGGTGTTGAAGGAGCAGTTGATGATATCCCGGAGTTGGGGTGCGATGACGGAGTCGGCCTTGTTGAAAACGTGGTGGGGGCATGGGTCGGTTGGTGATCCGGAGTGGATGGTGTTCATTGTGTTGATGGTGTCTTCGGTGCTGACCGGGGTCCAGGCGCGGAGGGTGCTGGTGGGGGGCGTCGGCTCGGTGGTTGGGTGCGTGGTCTGTGGTCCGAAGCTGTTGTGTATGTTGGCGATCTTACTGTGGAAGAACGAGGCGAGGGAGTCGCAGAGGTCTTGTGAGGGAGTGATGTCGTTGTTTCCTGCGCTGGGGTTGGAGAGCTCTTTGGCGATGCTGAAGAGTTCCTTGCTGTTGTGTGCGTTGTGGTCCAGTCGTTCCTTGAATGCAGTCTTCTTGGTGGTGTGGATCAGCTGGTGGTGTTTGCGGGTGGCGTGCTTGAGGGCGGTCATGTTGTCTGTGGTTGGGTCTTTGCGCCAGGCTTTCTCGAGGGTACGGCAGTTCTTCTTGGATTTCTTGAGGTCGTCGTTGAACCAGGAGGCTTTCTTGCTGCCGGGCCTGCTGGGGTGGTTTTTCAGGGGTGCGAGGTCATCAGCACAGTTGGTGATCCACTGTGCGAGGTTGTTGGCTGCTTGGTTGGGCTCCTTCGAGCTGGTGGGCGGGTTTTGGTTCAGGGATGTGGTGAGCTGGTCGGTGGTGATCTTGTTCCAGTTCCTGCGGGGAACCTGTTGCGGGTGGTGGTGAGTCGTGGTCCTTCTGAAGCTGAAGTGGATGCAGCTGTGGTCTGTCCAGTGGAGTCCGGTGGAGTGGCTGAAGGAGATGTACTTGCTGGAGGAGAAGATAGGGTCCAGCGTGTGTCCGGCGTAGTGGGTGGGGGTGTTCACCAGTTGCTTGAGTCCGAGGTTGGCGAGGTTGTCCAGTAGGGTGGTGATGGTGTTGTCGTTGTTGTTCTCCAGGTGGAAGTTGAGGTCCCCTAGGAGGATGTAGTCGGGGCGGCGAGGGCGTGCGGGCTAATGAAGTCTGCGATGTCTTCGCTGAATTGTGCACGAGGTCCTGGGGGTCTGTAGATGAGGGTGCCTCTGAGTGTAGTCTTGGGGTCGGTGTGTATCTGGAAGTGAAGATGTTCAGCGGCTGAGAGGGTGTCGTCGGAGTTGGTCGTGATGCGAATGGTGTTCTTGTGGATGATGGCGATGCCTCCTCCTGTCTGGTTGACGCGGTCCTTCCGGGTGATCTTGTATCCGTCCGGGATGGCGATGGCGATGTCGGGCGCTGAGGAGGCGTTCATCCATGTTTCCGTGAGGAAGGCGACGTCTGGAGATGGGGCGTCGAGCAGGTTCCAGGGTTCCACGGCATGTCTGTGGACGGAGCGGGCGTTTAGCAGGATGCACTTCAGGTGGTTGCTGCTGGTGCTCGACTTGGTGGATGCGGTGCAGGTCCGGATGCAGGAGAATTTGCAGGATTGGCAGGCGAAGGGTCCGTGGGTGCGTCCGGGGGTGGCTCGGTGGCAGCCGGGGATCGGGCCGGTGTTGAGTGCGTAGAGTGTGGCGGCGTCGTAGGTGCGACGGGTGGGCTGGCGTCTGCGGGAGCCAGGGGTCCTGGCGCTGGGCGCGGTCAAGGCGCGGACGGGCGCAGACGGGCTTGCCTTTGGCGCGCCTTCGGCGCACAAAGGGCGCGCCCGCTGCGCGCGAACGCTGCACGTACGTGCGGACTCCGCCATAAGTGGAGTAGTGGGAGGGGCAGAGTGGGAGGGAGGAGCAGCTGGGAGGCGGGAGCGGGGTGGCGCGGGGAGGGGATCAGGCAGACGGCAAAAGGGGGGGGGCTGGGGCCGCAGGGGAGCAGCGAGGAGACGGCCCCGTGAAGGGAAAGAAACAAGCTCAGGGAAAGAAACACTGGAGCGAGCAGGGACAGGCAGGTAGGGAGACAGAGAAAACAAGCTCAGGGCACCGGGCACACTCACGGGGAGGCGCGCGGCGGGTGGAGCGACCGTCACTGACCAGAGTCAGGTCAGGTCACTAGAATGTTGGACCGTTCCCCTCACGGCTGTCTGAGTGCTCCTCCTGATCGATTGCGCGTCCCCTCCAAGTTATTGCTAAACACAGCACCCCCCTAAACCTCCCCCCACTCACCGAGGTTGGTGCCCCCTCCCCTCCAAGTCAGTGCGCCCAATGCTTCCGCACCGGTCACACCACCCTAAAGCTGGCCCTGCCTGTTTTTGGTGTCTGAGACTAGTTAAAACCTTGCCTTCAGTGGTTCAATGATAAGATTATATGTTGTTTGAAAAAGTATTTAAACCTATTGCACACCATGTTTGTTTGGTTTCTATTGAAACTAAATTACCTGGAGTGAGATTTGTTGGTGTCTAATGTTTGATTTTGTGTTTTGCAGAGGTGACCACCTTCTCTGATCAAGAGTAATTTTCAGGTGGTGTTTTCTAATGTCCTTCTTCCCTGCATCTTGTTTTCCTCATGCTGAATTTCAACTGGATTTTCCGTGCAGTTATTCCGCATATCATAAAAGCAGGTGAAATACAACATGCAACTAATTGCATGCAGAAATATAGCATGCAGTAAAAACGTTTAATGGGTTGAGTCGAATTAAGGCATAAAGCCGTGTGCTGAGGCCGACTCGTAATGGAGGCCTAAGTAACCTAAGTCCACTCAGAGGCTTTCTTTGACAGGTCTAGAATTCTCACCTCAGGCGATTGCATTCCTCAGATAGCTAGAATCGGAAGTCAGATGATGTGTTGAATGAATAAAAATGCTTAATCAAATAAAATCCTTCACAGAGAGTTATGTTGAATGTGGTAAGAGTGTGCGTTTCTTGCTAAAAAAAGGCAGGCCCCTGTGCACTGTACGGGAATTTTTACTTGACAGTTCTATTACTGCGCATTTGTCAAGAACTCGGTACAGTCTCTAAATATCCCTTTCAAAGTAAAAGATTTTCACCAATGGAGAAGAAACCCTCTTCTGACCACATTTCCTCACTGCTCCTCTGCTTGCAAGTCTTTGGAGTACAGATTAGATCAAGTACTGTGTAAACCTTACACACGTCAGTGTGCAAACTGGAGAAAAGTCAGAAGTTACAGGCCACTACCCTACTGCGAATAAGCATTTGTGAGAGAAAACCCCCTGTCTACATGGCAAAGCTGAGATAATCGATTGAGTACAAGCCACTTAGAATATAAAAGCAACATGCAACAAACTTCAATATGAACAATGCAACAGACCAGAAGGATTTGTCTGATCTAAAAAGAATTGCTCTTGAAATACTTGGACTTCCCCTCAAATGTGATTTCCTGGATGGCATTGCTATACCATACATCATTATGTTTTATTGAGGCGTTTGGGCAGTTATGATAATGTTGTATTATTATGTGGATAATTAACAGCAAAAAATAAATAAATTACTTATTTCAAAATAATCATCTGTCATTCCTCTTCATAATAATATCCATGGATCCTCTGTTTTGGGAAAAAATATTAAACTGTGAAGCAGTCCATTATGTGTCCACGAAGTAAGACCTGGCTGACTTGCCCTACAGTAACACTGAAAAATGCAAAAGCAGCCAGCCTTAAAGCTTCATAATAAACAACTATTAAGACTGCCTTGAAGTCCTAATGTAAGACAAGAAATGTGAAAATCCAGCCCATGTGAAACAAAATTAATTCTTTCATAAAACACCAGACATAGGAAAGGGCAGAATTCTTCTCTCCGGGACAGGGAAGTGCTCACATGAACAAGTGGTGCCAGGTGGCATTCCAGTTGACTCGGGAAGAATATGTTAAATCACATAGAAAGATCATGGTACCGGCTCACATTAACTCAGGACCTATTTAAAAAAAGGCACAGAGAAAAGACAAGTATGTGTTTTCTATGAAAAGGAGGAGCTGGAGCTTCATCTCAGAATTATAGAATGTCCCCAGGCATGAGGGTAAGAGGTTTGTTTCCCACCTAGGAATAACAAGGAAGGTCATTCAGACTAAGGCAAAGCTCTTGAACAGAAATAGACTGAGAAAAGACTAGTGGCTGTAGGAAAGGCATCTTTCAAGGTCACTAGTCTAGGCCTTCATACAAAAAACTAGGACCCATGTTCCAATGAATGGACTGACTAGATATTTGCCAAACAGATGCACATGGATTTGCTTTTCTAACTGCATTTTCATTTGGTGGCAAAGAGGGACCATGAATATTCTCTGAAATCTCTGTTCTACAAGCAAAGTTAGATTTTTCTAGTTGTACCCTCCAGCACTCACTCTCACTCACTGTTCTGAATTTCTTATTCTTTCAACCTCAAACTCTCCACCTCCTGTTCAATCATGAATGGATAATCTGAACATTCTTATCAATAAGCGTACCATAGTTGACAGTGCCAACTCCCTAAGTGTCATCCTGGACAAAAGACTCAACTTACATTCCAAATTCAACACCATGGCCAAGTTCTACCAACTGCGCCTTCTCTGGGGGATTCTGTGTTTCATTCCTGAGCAAGACCTAAAAACTCTGGTCCAAGCTTTGGTATTCTCCAGATTGGACTACTGTCATTTTTTCCTTGCTGAGCTGCCCAAAATCCACCTATCCCCTCTAAAATTCATCCTATATTCAGCAGCACGTTTCATCTATAGGGCCAAAAGAAAGTACCATATTACACCCATACTGATTTCTCTTTGCTGGCTTCCCATTGAAGCTAGATCAATTTACAAGACTCCACACGCAAAAAACTCCTACTTCTCTTTTGTGTGTGTGGATATCTGTACCTCTCCCTCCTTAATTGTGTGTGATTCAATTTACAAGACTGCCTGCATCACCCATAAAGCCATACACACTCCCACTCCTTGCTACCTAGCCAGCAAACTCAAACTATCAGGCAACTCCAGACCTTCACACAATGCGGAAAATGTCCAGCTGGAACTTTCAACTTTCATAAGGGAAAGACTTTACCTTCTCAGGTAAGGCAACGAGAATTTGGAACACGCTACCTTCAGTCCTTCGGACGACCGCCTCTTTCTAGATTTTCAAAACAGATCTTAAAACACCTCTCTTCCAAAGACACTTCTATGAATAATTCACCTCACCCCAAATCATGACCCTGATTGCCAAATGACACTCACAAGAGCTTAATTTTGTAAATATGTATTCTGTACTTGTATAACCCTAATTGCACCACCTTTTCTTATTATGTCATCTTGAATGTATCTGTAACTTGTTAATTTGTAACTTTCAACACAAGGACCTATTACCTACTTCCATGCTACTCTCATTCCTTATGTAACTTACTTTGCTCCATTGTAAAGCGCTCTGACACCTCTGGGTAAAGTTTGCGCTATATAAAAATGCAAAAATAAATAAATAATAAACAAAGCCATTTTCAGGTCAGGCAAGAGTGAAGCCTAGAAATCAGTTGTGCCAGCATCAAACCACGCCTGAGGCTGTGCGGGGCTGCATGTCTACATCATGTGTGGTGTGAAAAGTGACTGTGTGCTTCTGTGCAAACATGGTTGTCAGTGTCAAAACATCTTGAAAACTGAAATGCAGGCATGGACGATATAATGCTACTCTCATGGGTCACCTGTGTTTCCAAAGGAGTGTCAATAGCATCATTGATGGGCAAGAATATAAGCTTTCACAAAACCTACAGGCCTCGGCAATGGCCGAGCTCCCAACTTTTGGCATTGTCACTGTGAATGTTTTTTAGCCGTATGTTTGTGAGGTTGCAGGTGTTTCATCTGTGCCTGTGTTCAAATGTGTGTGTTATTACTTTTGAGGGGGTGCCTGTGTGTTATGTTTGCATGTTTGTGTGTTTTTACACACACACGTGGTTGTGTGATATAGCAGTGCTGGTGCGTGATTGGGTGTTATTGGGCTGCCTGTGCCAGAGTGTTTTGCATTAATTTACACATGCTCATGTGATGTGCCCATGAGTGTGTATTTATTCTGAGGCTGGTAAAGTAAATGTGCAAGCCCAGAAAGGAAGTCACCAAGAGTCCTGCAAGGAGTCGATCAATAATGCAAGCATCACATTTGTCTGCAGCACTGTACAGTGTAATTCACATTGTATTGTATTGTAATTGCATTTATATAGCGCTTACTACCCCTGACGAGGCGTCAAAGCGCTTTTTCGGCGAGTAGCATGCTACTCCGGGAGCCCTAGAAGATTAGTGTTGAATTAGTATAGTGAAACATGCAAGTACATTTTATGTGGTGGATAGGTTAGTCAGTTAATTGGATTTGGAATGATAGCAGAAGGATAGAGGAGTACAAAGGTTTGTATTTATATAGCGCTTGTTGATGCACGCTATTCAGGAAGCCTACAAAGGATTAGTGGTGAATTAATATGGTGAAATATGAAGTAATTTCAGTGGTGGAAATTAGTCAGTTACTTGGAGTGAGAAGGATGGCGGAGGGATAAAAGGGGAGGAAAGATTTGCATTCATATAGCACTTGTTACCCCTGATGGGTGTTGAAGTACTTTTCTGGCGAGTAGCACGCCACTCCGGAACCCATAAAGGATTACTGTTGAAAATTAGTATAGTAAAAAAATATAAAGTAATTTGAGTAGTGGATATGTTATTCAGTTATTTGGGTAGTATATTAGTATAGTTTAATATGGAATTTGAGAAGTGAACATGCTAGTCTGTTAATTTCGATTGAAAAGGATAGTGGAGGGATAAAAGAGTCAAGGATTGTTTTTTTGGTTTTTTTTAGGTCTTAGCAGTAGGAGGAGGCTTTTGGATGAGTAAAAATGAGTTTTGGAGGGGAGGACTCGGAGGGAAGAGTTTAGAAAGGTTTGTTTTATGGGATCGGTATAGTAAAAGTGGTGTCAGATGATGCAAGGAGGGGTAGAGCAGGAGAGAGTCTAGAAAGGGTTATTTTGGAAATCATAGTAGTGGTATGGCGTTTGGGATAAATGAGAGAGTGGATGTAGAGGATATATTGATAGATGTATAGGATGAGAGATAGGGTAGTGCATTGGAAGGAGGAGTAGAAGAAGTTTGAGATGCGTCAGAGGGTTGGCCTAGAAGATATATTGAGCAAAGTATAGGCTGAGAAATAAGGTAGTGCATTGGAAATGCTAAATTAGAAGAAAGTGATAAATATATAGATCCATAATTACATTGAAAGTATATAGATACATAAAGGAGGTAAGTATATGTAGATTAAAGATGTTGATAGAGGCACAGGTTGAGAAATAGGGTAGTGCATTGGATATGCCTTTTCAGGAGAAAAGTAACAGACACACAGATCCAAGTACATGGAAGGTACATAGATGCACAATGGAAGTATGTACATGTAGACCAAAGATGATTTTTATTTATTTATTATTATTATTATTTTTTTCTCTCAACAACATAATTATTTTACATGTTTATACAAAGTAATACACAAAGATAGGTACATATCTATAGTGAAAAAAATGGTTGTATACAGAGGGATATGCTGTAAATTTCTGTTTGCATATGGTGCTTATGTGGGGAAGAGCCAAATCTTGAGGAGTTTTCTGAAGAGGTAGAAGAGTGATCAGTATTGTGTGTGTTTCTAGCATGTGCGTATTTAGTCCTGGTATTAGCTGTATTAGGATAGCAATCGTGTAGCTGTTCTGTATCATGTTACTCATCCAGCATGCTAAGAAGACATTTTGATGGGCCTGCATGTGTATGTGTTGGAGATGGTGTTTGAGAGTGAGTTGGAGTGCTGTATTGCTTTTGTGGTGTAACATTGTTGTGAAGTAGACATGGGGAAGCAAAGTTGTGAGGTGTGGCATGTTGCTTATATTTTTTGCGTGTGTTTAAGGCGGAAGGTGTGTGAGTCAGGGGAGGTGGTGCAGCATGTGGGTCATGTAGTAATGTTCTAAATTGTCCAATGGATGAGAGGCGGTTAGAAGAGAGGTGCTGTATTGCTGTATCTGTAGTAGGTGTGGTGGAAGAGTGAAAGCTTGGCATTGGAGTTTGTTCCTTTGTGTGGTTTGAAAGGTGGGTATATGTTTGTATTTTGTGATGGTAAGTATTATGAGGTGTTGCGCTTTGAAGATCTTGTTGTGCTGGTATTTGTGATATGTTTTGCTTTTGAGGAGTAGGTAAAAAGGGTGCTGATGTATATGTTTTATGCAATGGATTTGGTTGTGTAGTATTGTTTGTGAGAGGAGGTTGTGACGTAGAGGGGGTGGTGATGTGTTTATGAGTAGAGTGTATGTTGTGTGTAGGAGGGAATGAAGTAGAGGTGAGAGTGTTTATCTTAGACTGGTTTGTTGAAAGAGTTACAAAGTGGGGTGGTGTGCAGTGTATGTGTGTTGTGTGTTAGTGTTATTATGGTAGAAGGGAGAGGAGGGTGTTTGTTGGACAACTCGTGGAAGGATGATTATATGTTTGTTAGTGATAAAAGGTGGTCTGTTAGGTGTAATTACAGCAGGGAGAGTGTGTCTGAATGGGATGTGGTTATGTATGGTGTTGATTGGCGTTGTGTTAGTGATGAGTGTATTGGTTAGTGGTATAGGATAGAGTTGTGTACTGTTTGTAGGTGATGGTTGATATGTGTGGTAGTTGGGATAGTAGGGTGTGTAGATGGTTTGGTTGGGTTTGTGGGGCTTGCTGGTACAGTAATGCATAGTGCATAGTGTTGTGCGTGGTGTACATTTGGTGTGAGTGTGTTGCTCTATGGATGTGGATGGTGTGGGCACGGTATTGCTAAAAGAGAAAAAGGGAAGCATTTCTGGCCCTAGTCCCGACCAGTCTCGAACAGGCTCAAACAGGTAACTGCCCTTGTCCTCTCTGCCCTTAACAGGCTCAAACAGGTAACTGCCCTTGTCCTCTCTGCCCTTCATAGGCTCAAACAGGTAACTGCCCTTGTCCTCTCTGCCCTTAGCCTCGACGCCCGGGCTGAGACACCCTAACCCTGGCCTTTTTTATAGCCCTAGTAATCAGGTGACCCCTTCAGCCAATGGGAACCCTAACACTATCCAATCACAACACTAGCCCTAAAATCTAGAACCAATAGAAGACCAGGACCTTACAGCCAATCTTAACCCTAGTCCAAGCACCCAATCAGTTCAAAAACCCTGATCTCTACATCCAATAAGGGCCCTAGCCCTACCAGTAGTCCCAAAACAAGTCCATGCAACCAATGGCACAGGTAGCCCAAGTCCCTACTTCCAATAGAAAGCCTAATCCTACTCCAAGTCCCACACCTAGTCCAGCAACCAATCACACCAGAAGCCCAAATTGCCACTTCCAATTAAAGGTCAAACCCTAGCCCTAGTTCCACCCTACTCCCAACAACCTGTAACATAGGAAGCCCTAGTCCCTACTTCCAATAGAAATCGTAACCCTTGCCCTAGTCTCAACCCTACAATGATTGAATCACAGACCCAGAACCCTCAAACACACAACCAATGAAGACATTAACCCTAATCCAATAGAAAAAACAGATACAACCACCAATCAGTGTAGACATGTACCAACCACTAGCAGACCATATAAGGTCCCAGCGACCTCAGACAAGGTTTGCTGGCCAGGGAGTTGGAAGCTGCTTCTCCTGTTCAGAATCTCCAAGGAGACAGACAGGCTCAATCCACACTTTGGACTTCAGCAGGTAAGGGCCTCACTAACTTGAAATCTAACAATACTGTTTGAATCAACCTTTACTCCCTCTGCTGGCCAAAAAACAAAGTGCACAGGCCCTAGTACATACAGTTTAAACAGCTCACAGATGCACCCTCTGATGTAGAAAATCCCTGTTGCTGGGGGGGGGGGAGGCAGGGGGGCTGGTCTCACTGGCTTGTGAACACAAAATGGTGGCTAGGAGTGCAATGCTTTAACATACAGGTCTTAGCACAGAGCAAAGGAGAAATTTGGAGGGAAAACAGAATTGTCACCAAGGAATGAGAGGGACAAACTACAGAGGTTGGACTGCAAATCCCACAATTCAACACGCTAAATGGAGGCAATCATGAGCAGGGAAAGCCACAAGTTTAAAACACAACACAGGTGATGAAATATGCAATTACAGGCAGGCTAAAACTGCAATTTTTAACTGTATCAACCACAGGCAAAGACAGTAAAAACAGAAAGTGAAAATCGTTTTGTAAACAACTTTTTGTCTAGGGAAGAGACAGCACTAGTCTGTCTCCTTACCACTTCCTGGACTCTGCTCACTGCAATCTGGGGCACAGGTAGGCTGCAACTCACATGGAGGAGAATAATTTGGGGTTCACAGGCCCTAGTACATACAGTTTAAACAGCTCACAGAAGCACCCTCTGATGTAGAAAATCCCTGTTGCTGGGTGGGGGGGAGACATGCGAGCTGGTCTCACTGGCTTGTGAACACAAAATGGTGGCCTTTTGAAATGTTTTGAAATCTTCAAACATCAAGCTAGATGCCTCTGTGTGCTTCAGGATATGATCATTTGAGGAAAGGCAACGCCTTTGCAGTGTTTATTGTGGTGAGAAGCTTTCAAGTAGTTACTTGTTCACTGTGTACGCTGGGCGTCATTGCCCATATTGTGGGTGTCCAGTCTTCTAGGGCACTAATAGAAACTGCTATTGCTTAAACGCTTCCTTTTGCCTTGAGCTTTAAGCCAAGCACGTCAAGAGCCATTACGTGTTTGTTTTCCGTGGCCCTCAAAAGGTATGCCAGTTAAATTTAGACTGTGAGCAGCACACTTGTGCATCCCGCTTCGTATTTACTCGCTGGATATTTTTGGGCCTAAATGTTTTCCTTTTCGAACAGCTGGTGTAGCCTCTTTTGCTTGCTTTTGCGAGAGTGCTGGAAAGCCCACCCCTGTGGTTGAAAGGGGATTGCGATGCTATGAAGATGCAGTAATGTGAAACCTTTCAGTCAGTCTCGCACATCAAAAGCTGGCGTACCACAAATTGTTATTGTTTTTGTGAAATAGTAGGAAATCAGGAGTGATTACTGGCTTCTGTTAAAGCCATCTTGGCTGTGCTTGGATCAATTTAGGCTACGCTTGTTTTCTTTGTCCACTTTGGATTTGTGGTGCAAGTTGAAGCTTATGGCTTTCAACGAAAGACCATAACGGTCCTTCTTTTTTAGGTCTCGCCTAGGCAGCGCTTGCGCTGTCTCTTCAAGACATGCTGTATTCAGGTTATGAGCATGAAGCTCCACCCACTTTCCACCCATCTTTTTAATTGCCTCATGTTACTGTCCTCTGTAAATGGTGGCTTTTCATCAGTCAATAGGCTTAGTAGTCCCTCCTTAGTACCACCTTTTCGCTGTAAACTCCCATGAGGACTGCCCCTGGAACATGTGTTGGTATTCGAAATGTTTTAAATGTAGCCTTGAGTACTATTTTGTTAAATCTCTTTCTACTGCCTGCTGTAGAAAGCAGGACACGCTCTTCCCCCAATGCTTTTAATTTTTTTTATTAATTTAACCAGCGCAGCATGCCTCAGCTCCAATAATGGCGGCTGCGCTTTTCTTTTGTTATTTGAGACTCGCTCCGCATTAACGTTTTTCAGGTACATATTTGCCAATAAATGCATGCTTTTGCTACCTGTATAACTATTTTGCTATCCTTAGGTTTGCTCTGGCACAGTGATGCTCAAAGTATAGCCCAGGGGCCACTTGCGACCCTCCTGACCTTCAAATGCAGCCCTCTGCTAAACAACCGCACTGGGCTGCTGTTTAGTTAAGGGAGCACTAACTTTCGGAAAGATGTTAAATATAGGAGCAAGCGTGGGTTTACAAGATAACTGAAGAAAAGGAAGCAAATACGGTATCCGGTACCACCTAACTTTAGGAACATATTCAAGACCTCTTGAAAAAAACATGTATAAAAATGACAACGTCTCTTCAAAGTTAAAAAATGTGTATTTCATTGACATGCACAAGTGTTTCACTTTGGTGAATCAAATTATTTCTGTGCATTGAAGTATTTTTTGAAAATGTGGTAGCTTTCAAAAAATGAACGTAGAACCATTCACACCTCCTCCCACTCTGACAACAATGCCAATAGTGAGCTAAGAAGGAAATCAGTTGTCGTAGACCCCTCTGTGTGGCTTGGGTTGTTCTTATACATAGGCAACATTATAGTTTATTCAATTAAACACAAGAGAAGGTTTTGTACAGTGCATATCCTGAACACGTATAGTTCAAGGTGCTCTTACATGTGATAATGAAGAAAAGGGAGGACAAGTGAAATAAAACAATTGCCTAGGATCACACAATTTGGTCAAGTGGGGAAACCGGGACTGATGGTAGGTCTTCTGGTTTCACAATCTGAAATTCTATTTCATTTTAATTCAGTAATTAAGTTACTTCTTTCTTTCACACTTGGCTCTCCCAAGTTATTGATAGCAAGTAGAGAAGGCTTACCCCAAGTTGTGATAGAGAAATAGCGATTCAGATACTGCATAAAACGCATTGTCAAATCTATGAATCTTCTAGAGACTAGGGGTTTATTTCAAAGGCAGTATGGAATGAAACCTTCAAAATAACTCCATGACTCACTGACCACACCATATAAATGCTTCACTTTCCCAACGCCCACCTTACCACCACCACCACGGCCCCGCAGAGCACTTCTCTCACCCGCTGGCATGAATGCAACCCTCAGGTACACCACAGACCATACTTTATGGCCCCTGGGAAACTGTTTGCAAGAACCCATGCTCTAGCAGCACCTTTTGAGGTAAACATGCCAACAAGAGGCTTATGGTCTGCCTTTAATTCAATTAATGTTACCCACACATATGACCAAAAGTATTATACCACCTACCAATAGGCCAACACCTCCTTTTCAACAGTGGAATAAATCATGTATGCCCCCCTCAAAGTCCTAGAGGTGAAAGCTACTGCTATCTTGTCCTTTACGCAAGTGAATTACACAGCATCATGTCTATGCATACTTCAGCTAGGAACCAGTATATAACGAAATGTGGGTCAAAAGATTTTAAGTCAACAGCACTCACTATTCAACTTTTAATATCATCTAATCACATTCTTTGGACCTTTCAAACATCTGACCCCTCTTTATCAACAAATTGATTGGTTGGGTCCTGTCCAAAGAGTGATCTATAGTTTTTACATAGTATTCCACTAATTCTAGGAAAGAACAAAGCTGACCGGTATCCCAGGCACATGGATCTTTCTGTATACCCCATCATTCTCACTGTTGGCTTGATACCTTCTTTTAGACCTTACATCCTTGGCATGGTTTTCCCCAACTTTTTGCCTTCATTCCTCCTGTTTTTCGCTGAATTGTTTTTTGTTAGCCATTAAGCTCTGCTCACTCCACCACTGTGAACCAGTGCTAAAGTGCTTGTGCTCTTGTCTTTAAATATGGTGAAATTGGCTTACACCCAACTGACACTTTAATTTACTTGTAATTCTCTAGTAAAGTGATACTCCATGTACCCAGGGCCTGTAAATTAAATACTGCTAGTGGGCCTGCAACACTCATTATACCACCCACTTTAGTAGCCCTTTAAACATAACCCAGTCCTGCCATTGCAGCCTATGTATGCAGCTGTAAACTGCCATTTCGACCAGGTGAAATA
Source organism: Lissotriton helveticus (assembly GCF_964261635.1). Classification (NCBI taxonomy): domain Eukaryota; kingdom Metazoa; phylum Chordata; class Amphibia; order Caudata; family Salamandridae; genus Lissotriton; species Lissotriton helveticus. Next base: position 638,036,698 of record NC_136071.1, on the reverse strand, counting down.
AACTTTTTGACAGGTCCAAACCTTACTTCCTCCCTAGGGATGGCCCTAAACAGCCCATAGGGGTGGGTGCAGTAGATCTACAAGGTTGGACATGTACGTTTAACTTTTACATGTCCTGGTAGTGACAAACTCTCTCATTTATGTTTCACTAATGCAAGGCCTACCTATCCCAAAGGATAACATTAGTTTACCTTATTACATTTAATAAGTGATAGCTTCCAATTGGCAGCAAGTAGGGAGGTCGAGTTTGGTCATAAAGAATTGTAATCTAAAACCCTCATTAATGGTAAAGTTGGAGTTTAAGTCAAAATTCCGAAAATGCCACTTGTAGAAAGTTGCCATTTTCTTGTCCCGACCATTAGGTGCCTGCAGCCTGTGTCTTGGGTCACATGACTATGTTTAGATGGCAGTTGGTCTTTCCCCCACACAGTGGGACAAAAGGAGAATGGGTGTTGTCAGTATGGGCCATCTCTGTCAGGATGAGGGAGGGGGCTGTCACCTACCATACTTGCACGTCACAAAGACTCTGTCTCAGCACACTCAAAAAGGGTTTCATACCAGTCTTTTATGCTCCCAGACAAGCAGGAAGGCAGGAAATGTCAGACACCTCTGTTGGGGGAGGTCTCTAGAAACTTCTCTCACTTCAAAGTGGGCACCAGGTATAAATAGTGGAACCTCCGTCCCAAATCTTCAGTACACTTCTTGATCTCTGGAAGACTCAGATGAGGGACTGCTGTGCTTCTCTGGTGCAAGAAGGACTTGTCGTCTGCCCTGCAACTCTGCTGCCCTGCTACCTGCGTGAGTAGGACTAGGCATGCATCTTGAGCCCATCAGAGTGGCTCCAAGGGTTTGTTGGCTAGCCTTCTGATCAAAGCCTCAGGGACAGAAAAGGCTCCAACTATCTGGATCCCTGTACTTGGACTCTGCCTACTGTGAGTCCTAACTCCCCAGGTGATGTCCCTCCAGTTCTGGACCCTTAAGAGTGGGGCTAAAGGTGCCCTGCCATTGCAGGTTTGATCTATTCCAGAACTGACGCAGTGTAACTCAAACCCAGTGCAGTTCTTCGCCGCAACTCATTGGAACCAACACAGAGCGACGCAGCCTGACACAAGCCCACATTGCAGCCCTTGCAGTTCATTGCAACCACCACTACATGACACATCCTTGATGCAGACCTCACACTTCCTCATTGGAATCAATGCAGTCATGATGCAAGCCAACATCACAGCCCTCGCAGCTCATCGGAACTGCCGCCGCGCGATGCATCTTCGTCGCGAACCTCACATCGCTGTACGATGCAATGCTCCGCAACCAGGATTTAAGGTACATTTCTCAGCGTGACTAACTGGGTCCCTGAACCGGCCCGTGCTCCATTGCGGTCAGTCTGAACTTGTGACTGTATCCAGGTCGGCTTGACCAGATAACCACAGTTGGCGCTTTGTGCTTTCAATCAATATTTTTACCTAAACTTTTAAACTTGCATATCTCTGGTTCTACTGATTCGATCTTTGTCGTTTTGGTGTCAAATAATTTATTATATTTTACTCTATTTTTCTAAATTGGTGTGGGATTTTTTTTGTGTTGTGTTTTCACTATATTACTGTTTACATGCAGCATAACTACATTACACACTACCTTTAAGTTATGCCTGACTGCTTTTGTGCCCTGCTACCAAAGGGTTAAACACAGATAATTTGGTTTTGCTTGTGTTTTATCCTGACAAGAATTGTGGTTGCTGCTTGAGTAGGATTTCATACCCCTCAACCAGTGACCTAATTTCCTACACCTTCACTAGATAAAGTGTGTCTTAGATAATCCACCTCTGTTACTGAAAATTACACTGACCAACTCCTATGGTAAGTCTAGCTAATTTTAACATCATGAGTGTCTTTCTCAAAATCTTATTTTTATATATAGTCACACACCACCAGTACATGCACATCTTCCTCCTCTAATGATTCTTCCTGACCTTGGGCTCTTTGCCCAGCCTGTGCAAGTCACATATTCACACTGTCCTTGCAATCAACAATTTCATACCTGCATCCTCGTTGCCAATGTAAAAATGGGTATGCAATGGGAAATATGGATCCACACAATGTTGATAGAAAGCTGTATTCCTGTAACAATGTTTTAACCAGCCTGGACAGAAACCAGAGCTAATTGCCTCAGATGGATTTTCAACAAACATCGCTATAACCCATTCCACTGATTCCATGCCTTCATGGTATCAGGGGATTGGTTGTTTCCTTGTAAGAGTTCAGTTTCGTTGTTGAACATATCCGGGGGGATCCATAATTGTTCAGCTGAGTGTCCCTCTAGGTTGATCAAGCGAGTGTTTTGATAGGGGAAGAGGATGAAGAATTTACTGATGGGTGTATCCTCACAATCTGTGCTATCACAGATGAGAAATGGAAGGAGGAGATGTGACTTCAAATGCTTTGACAACTGTGCTGTTGGATGGAGGGTTGCTTGACTATTCTGTCGTGATTTCGGAAAGACTTGCTGGATGGCAAGGAATTAGTTGTCAGTGAACAAAAGCATTTTGTTCAGGATGTCTAGGTCAATACCTCCAGAAGGTCTTTGAAAGAAACATTTGCCGTTTGGCCCATGAGGGCAACCATGGAATATTGCAGACTAAGTAAAGCTCTAGCATTGACTACTGGTGGCCAGACCTAGACAGGGAGGTGGAACATATGGAGGGGAATGCATGGACTGCAATTATAGTGATAAAGGTTTGAAGGTAAGGCAGATGTCATTTCCCTGTAGTAAGTTGTAAAACTATCCTTGGGAGGAAGTTGCGATATACTTGGCTGGGACTATAATAGTGAAACATGTCACTCCATATCTCTTTGTAATGTGTTATTTATCAAAGGCATTTCATCACAAAGCGTTATTAGAGTCATTCAAATTATTTTCAAGCAAGAGAGCTATCCCAAAAGTATTCTTTTACCCAATAGGGTACAGTTTTGTTAGAGTGTGATTGGGAGTTATTTAGGGTTGTGCGGGGTTGTCCACATAAGAAGTTCCTTCTATCATTCCGAAATACATGTTGCGGTGCAGAGGTTAAACAAAAAACGTATGGGGGCATTCGCTTGACAAGGTCGAATAGTCTAGATTAGAAGGTGGCACTACAAAAACTGACAGGCAAGTATATCTTTTGAGGATTTTTAAAGGGCAAAATCCTTGTTCAGAGTAGATGTTTTAGAACAAATGGGTGTGGAACCATGGTATTGTTTTGTGGCGTAGGTAAGAGTAAATATTACGGACGAAGCAAAAAGTGGTGTTCATTCGAAAGAAAAGTGTGAGAGTCGAAGAGATAAAGTTGGGTGATTTGATCAAGATCAAAGCTTCTGTTGGTTGTTCTGAGTGGTCAAAGTTCACTGACGACAGAATTTGAAATCGAAGTAGAGTGGTTGTAGTTAAATCCTTTGGGTGTGCGAAGAGTAAGAGTACCGTGGAGGGGCAGTTTGCAGTGAGTGCTACGAGGGTCGCTAGGAAACCATTTTATCTAATGATTTTGTATTACCTTGAATTATTTATACGTTATGAGCTTCAATTATTTCTGTGGTTGTTAATCCGTTACTTGTGCTTAATTCACTCTTCTTCTTTTTGATTTCCTCTCTTTCTAAGCTTTACTTCATTCTAACTTTCCTTTCTAAAATATGTTGGACTAGGGTGGGTTGTTATTGGGGGAAAGAAGTGTGGGGCATCTCTGGTCTGATATTTTGACCTCACAGGTGACATCATATGAGTTCTGCTATGAAACTGCTGGGTAGATTGGTGAGATTCACATGTGGGGGTGAGATGCATTAAAAAGGAACTGAACTCGATAAGATGTTTGCAACCCTCTTATTTGTATAGCTGTTACCTTCATTACAACTTGTCTGTCAGCTTGTACTCAACTGTTTGTCATGGTTGGTTGACTGCAGTGCATGAGCAAGAGCTATTGATGCAAGCAGTCTTCGGCAGCATACTATCAGGCTCCCTGACTTACTGGCACAGAGGCCTTATATGAGGAGTGAGTAAATCAAAGGCCTTATCTGCAACCAGAGACGTTTTAAGGCATGGGCTAAGTGGGCTCTGGCCCCTGGGCCACAGCCTTTCAGGGGGGGGCCTGATAGAGCCAGTTTTCCTTTAAGATATTTTTAATATGGTTGATGTGTATGAGTCTATTGCAGACACAATGTTGTGTCTATGGTTCATGCTACATTCATAACAAAAGTTACTTTTACATCAAAACAGGACCTCACATATGAGAAATTGGAGGATGTTACAGAGATTATTTGCAATAACATTAGTGAGCTGCTGCTGTGTTATAATATTGAAAACACAGGTCAACATCCCTTAATATTAGATGTAAACACATTCAGAATTTGAGCAAGTGTGCCAGTGCCTTGTCAGTGACCTGGCCAAAGAGGGCATAAAAGAGCTGAAACTGGAACATAAATTCAAAGCTGTGCCGAACAGGGCCCCCCAAAACAGTTTTGGCCCAGAACCCCAAAAATCCTTAAGATGTCCCTGGTGTCCTCGATAGACTCAGAAAAACTCCTCTCCTATATGTACATATATTTCAGTTATGGATGCCTGGTGTATCTCCATGAGTCAAGAATGTGGCCTGAAGAGTCCTTCTCGTTCCACCTAAAGGTGATGTGTGATGAAAACAGGAGGTGGGATCTCACTTTCAGTTCCTCGAGGCTGAGTGGGCCTGAAATCTTTGACTCACTCAATACCCTGCACAAGAATAAATCTGCATTCTAATGAGTAATCTCCACTTTATAATAGAGCCTCCACTTTGTTTTCTTGCTTGAAAGGAACATCAAAGTTTATAACTTAGTGCTACAAGATGGTCAAAAACATCATTGCAACATAATTAATTACACTGTTTTCATTAATAAACACTATCTACTCTTGAAGGGAGTGCTAAGCGTTATATTATTTATTTGAAAATGTAAAACAAGCAACCATAAAATACAAAGGTCCAGGACTCATTCTAAATCATATATGTAAACAACTCAGAAAACGGAGTTGTTTTGCTAGTTACCTGGTGTAACTGGAAGCCATGTGTGTTGCCCCTCACTCAGATCATCAGACTGTCTAATAATTTGTTTTTATTGAAGATTCTCTTGTAACTAGGGCTGAGATTTGCTCTCGAAACTCAGTGTCACTTCTCCCTCCTTCCTTAAGACAGGCAGCAGCTGCACTATAGTCAGTGCTACTCTCAGCGGCCTCCCAACAAGTACACACATGACGCACTTTCGCCCAGTGTTACCTAACAGGCATCTGTCATAGACAGTCAGAAGCGGTAAATGACTCTATTACCTCCTGGCTGCCAAATATGGAGTCCCGATGATTCACCCAAGCACTGTTTACCCCAGGATGCATCTCTCGGTATACAAACTAAGGAAGGAAGTGGTATTACAAAACACTGTATATTTTTCAGAAACAGGGGGCCTGTCGTGGATACCTGGAGAGAGGCCCTGTGTAAATCTCTAAATTATGAACACTCAGAGTTACCATTACAAAGGCATCTTGAGGGTCACTGGCATCAAAACAACACCTCTTAGCCACGACCGATTTTCTCTTCGGCACCCAAGTGCAACCCCCTCTCTTCTCAGCTGGCTGACATACAATCTTTTTCCCATCGTCAGCCCCACCTCCAACATTATAATGATAACATCACGGGAGGCTTCAGATCTTAGCTGGTTCTCGAATATTCTGCACAAAACATTCATCTTTAGACAAGTTTTCAAGAGAATTGAGCAGGAAATCCCTGTGAGAATGTGTACCTAACTAGTAAACAAGGGCAATATTGTGTTGAATATTGTTCAGATTAAATGACAGTGAAAACATTGTTCAGGGCACCAGCATCATCTCTGCTAAATGGTACTCGTGTGCAGAGATTGAAAAAATACATCTCATTGGTTCTACATTAAGACCTACTCCCCAATGCAGCATCCTGAGGCGGGATCTGAAGAAACTGGATGGTCACTTAACAGTTGACGGAAACCAGAGGTGAGGGGGTTATTTAGCATTTGAGTAATTCTTTCACTGAAGAGATGATTTAATTGACCACATTCTTAAATAGACAGCATTCCGACAGGTCCAGGAGAAGTTTGGGTATCCATAGCATGAGGTGCTGTACTTAACTCTTTCTTTCAAAACACACACCTAATGAGAGCAAAGACAGGTTTTATGCAGACATCTTCCCGATGGTGATTGATTTTGGCAGAGGGGAACCCCTAAGAGGTTTTGTTTGTTTAATATTAATATTTTTTCATTAAATCGATCCTAACACATAAACATACACAAGTTATTAACTGTGTTCTATTCATGTTTAGATTGACTACAGCTAATGTAGGCATACATTTTAAAATAGCTAATGTTGGTTGTCATCTTGTTTTCTGACACATGTGTATTTTATTTCTCGAAGAAACTGGAGTCCTAATTAGCAATGTACTTTCGCATTTTTCCCCATATGAAATGTGTAATGTCTCTGTGATAATCCTGGAATGTTATAATGAGTAACTTACTCACTAATATACTTGCAGAGTATAGGCTGCTCCCTGTATCTCATCTTGTTACAGATAGTGTAAGTTTGAAGGATGGCCCTGAGAAGCTATTTAGCATTTAATTGTATCACCTCTCTTTAACCTGATTGGATCCTTTCATGAGAACTGTATGCAGGTGTAGCAAATGTTAGAAATGTGTGATTTAAGGTAGTGCAGAGTAGATTATGAGTCTGTCTGTTTTTCGATGCCGCTTAGAGCAGAGTAGGAGATTTAGAGTACTCTCTTTGTGGGAGAACTGACTTTTCTTAACCCTTCTCATTGAGGCAGCTCCATGCTAGTTCGTTCTCTTACTAATATGACTAATTAATTTGAACTTCTTATTATTTGATGTATTCTTATACTGATTTATACTAACTTGATGGTTTTGCCTTCTGTAAACCTTTAGCGTTGAATAAACCTTTATGGTTTGAAAACTCAATAATTCTTTGTCTTTCTTGACGAGGCTAATGTGCTTCATGTTCATTAAATGTACTGGTGTGTTGACCAGCCTCAGTTGTGAACTTCAATTTATTCACTTGTGAACTTCGATTCATCCAATAGAGCTTTAGGGGCTCTGTAAATTGCACAAGGTAAAGTGCTAACACCCCTAACAGGGTGACTCTAATTCCCTTCTAGGCCCAACTTTAGACCATAGATTCTGGGCTCTGTCCTAGTATGTGGTTGTCTCACAGAGCATGGATATTTTGGTCCTTGTTGATACATGGCACAGGCAACACACAACAGAAAGAGACTATCCTTTCTTCTTAGCTGTTCTTAAGCCTACTCAAGAATGTACTTTTGCATGGTCAGTTCCTCCTTAGCCTCCTCACTATTTGATGTACAGATAGACACAACCGTTTTATCTGACCTTACTGCAGTCACACCGCTTCTAGACAATATTGCATTGCAATTCAGGCTGGGCCGCAGTGGCAACTCAATAACCATGCCCTTCCAGCAATAAAAGCCTCTAACGGAAACACTAGAACATTATTACTAGATCCTGTAAAAGTAGTTCTTCGAGGTAGATTGACATAGAGAAGGGCCACCATTCTATAGATCAATGAACAGAAAAAACGAACTTTAAATCCCAACTGAAAAAATGTAGAAACCAAACATAAGGTACATTGTTCTTCTACCACCTTTATTGTCATGACCCACTCCCCCTCTGTGTGAAATGGGTAGAATGGAAATCCTACTTCCTAAACTTTTTGGATACCATAGATGAGGATGGTAAGATGAAAACTGAGAGGAAAAAAAAGTTGTTTTTATATTCCATTGGTTCATTTGGTCTAAAGGTATATGAACAGATGACAAAGTCTGTGGGAGGAGGGGATGCGAATGTATTTGAGGTAACTTTACAAGATTTTGACAATTACTTTGCACCTAAAGTGCGCATAGGGATTGTCAGATTTAAAATTTCCCAAAGAAAGCAAGAGCCTGGTGAGTTGGTTGATGAGTATGTAGCTGCTCTGAGGAAACTTTCAAGTGATTGTAAATTTGACCACCTTCAGGAGAAGTTTATTCTAGATCAGGTTGTAATGCACACTGATGATATGGCCATTCAGGAAGGTAAACGTCGTTTACAACGCGGTGTTTACACCGCACGACCTTTACCACGCTGCCATTACAACGCAAGTCGTTACTACGACTTGCGCTGGATGGCGCTGTTGGTTAAGGAATATTGTAATTTTATATTCCAGCACCTTCCCTACTGTTACGTGGGCTGGTGTTGGAATAGAAAATTATAATAATCCTCAATCCGCGCCCTCCAACGCAAGTCGTTGTAACGACTTGCATTATAAAATCCGCGATGTAAAGTACCGCGATCAAAATGATCACGTTGTACTATCATACATCTTTCAGGAAAGGCTGTGGATAAATGGTGATGCAGACCTCAATGATATTTTAGCAATTGTCAGGAAGGCGGAACTCTCTAGTCGCAGTGCAAAAGTAGTCAAAGCAGATCCTAGGAGTGGTGGTGAAGAAACTGTAAATAAGCTTAACAAGTTGTACAACAAGAACAAAAAGGATAATATGAAATCATTTGTACCCACTAGAGAAAATAACATGAAATCACCGTCTTTTACAACAAGCATTTGCAATGCAATAGGTCTCACATTAGGAAAGTTTGAGCTATTGGTATTGTAAATGACAAATTTTTTATTTACGTGTTGGTTTTGAAAATAGCTAAATTAATAGCTTTGTCATTTACAATGCCAATACTTTTAACTTTCGCAAATGTGACACGCATTTGTAATGCAATATATGTTGTATTTACGTGACTTAGATGTATTGATATTACAAATAACAATTGCGTTTAATTTTTTTTAATAATTAATACTTAAATAAAAGTTATTGTAATTTAGAATGGCAATAGCTTAAACTTTTGTAAATAACTTTTGTGAAGATTATGTTCAGTGTATATTATTGTGACAAAAATCCAAGAACAGAAGTGAAATAAAGCTTGAAACATTGAGAGAACATATTTGAACCAGTTGTTGTTGAATGGTTGCACAGATTGATGCTGTGGTGGCGTTGAGTGATATTGTGGTTGCGACGAGTGATGCTGTGGCGTTCAGTGATGCTGTGGTAGCGCTTAGTGATGTTGTGGTGCCTCTGAGTGATGCTGTGGTGGTGCTGAGTGATGTTATGGTGGTGCGATAGAGTGTAATTATGTTGCGTGTAACTATATGGCACTGAGTGGTATTGTGTGGAGTGTGTGTTGCATTCAGTAGAGTGTAATTATGTAGCATATATTTATGTGGCACTGAGTGGTATTTGGAGAGTATGTTGCGTTGAGCGCAGTGTAAATATGTAGCATATAATTACGTGGCACTGAGTGGTATTTGGAGTGTATGTTGCATCGAGTGCAGTGTAATTATGTGGCGTGTAATTATGTGGCACTGAGTGGGGTATTTGGAGTGTATGTTGCGTTAAGTGCAGTGTAATTATGTAGCATATAATTATGTGGCACTGAGTGGTATTTGGAGTGTATGTTGCATTGAGTGCAGTGTAATTATGTGGTGTGTAATTATGTGGCACTGAGTGGTATTTGGATTGTATGTTGCGTTGAGCGCAGTGTAATTATTTTGCGTGTAATTATGTGGCACTGAATGGTATCTAATAATTTGGTTAGTTCTGGCTTTTCAAAGTACCTAAAGGTGGTTACTAGGCCATCTCATCAGTACGTCCTTAACAGATTAAGATTAGGTATTGTACACAATCTGGTGACTTTTCCCTTGATAAAAAAGCACCCTTCTGTCTTCTGTCCATGCGATGGGACTACGAAGCAGAGCACTGTGCACTTTCTGCTCTTCTGCCCCCTGTACCTGTATCTTCGTATTGCCTATCTTAAGCCGCTTTTAAAAAAATACTCTGTATCAACCGTTAAAACTGCTATGAGGCTTTTATTTGCACTAGATGAACCCGATGTGTGTTTTTTTACTGCAGTATTTATTTTGAAATCCATGGCTGCAGGGAAAAGTATGGCTTCTCCATTAATTGATACTGTCCTTGATTGATGTTACACCAGCAAGTTTTTTGTCTATTGAATGTTCATTTCGGTCCTTTTTCCCTTATGATCGTAATATTTTAAACAGTATAATTGTCTTGAAATGTTATGATATGTTTGTATGTGCTTTTATGATTGTTTTAATGATCGAATAAAGCTTTTGAATCGAATCGAATCGAGTGGTATTGTGTGGAGTGTATGTTGTATTCAGTAGAGTGTAATTGTGTGGCGTGTAATTATGTGCCACTGAGTGGTATTGTTTGGAGTGTATGTTGCATTGAGTGCATTGTAATTATGTAGCATATAATTATGTGGCACTGAGTGGTATTGTGTGGAGTGTATGTTTTATTCAGTAGAGTGTAATTATGTGGTGTGTAATTATGTGGCACTGAGTGGTTTTTGGGGTGTATGTTGCATTGAGTGCTGTGTAATTATGTGGCGTGTAACTATATGGCACTGAGTGGTATTTGGAGTGTATGTTGCATTGAGTGCAGTGTTATTATGTGGCGTGTAATTATGTGGTACTGAATGGTATTTGGAGTGTATGTTTCGTTGAGCGCAGTGTAATTATTTTGCATGTAATTATGTGGCACTGAGTGGTATTTCGAGTGTATGTTGCATTGAGTGCAGTGTAATTATGTGGCATGTAATTATGTGGCACTGACTGGTATTTGCAGTGTATGTTGCATTGAGTGCAGTGTAATTATGTGGCGTTTAATTATGTGGCACTGAGTGGTATTTGGAGTGTATGTTGCATTGAGTGCAGTGCCTCTGTCTGGGCCTCTGTCAGCTATTACTATAATTTGGGCATTCACTGGTTGAAGTGGGCAGCCAAGACGATGGGCAGCAATGTCCTTTTGGAAAGTCGTTGGGCTTCAAGAGTGATGTTTATGTGGTGTACTGGTGGGGCTTGAACAGCATGTGATCGGAAGAGCTGTTGCCGTGGCTGGCGGAGTTGACTCTGGGTAGGGCTTGTCAAGAAATGCTGCTGATTAGCTGAGGGGAATTTTAATTTGTCCAGTTATCATGCTTGTCATTGTTAAAAGTTATGGAAGAGACCATGTTGAGAATACAGCCTTTACGGTCAGATACTTTCGTTGTGTGGGCAGCGTTTGTATGGAGATGGGTATGGTGAGATTCAGTGAAGCATAATGCCATTAAGAAAGCACACAGGAATGTAAACAGAGTTGCAGAGGTCATCCAACATGCAAGGATTACACAGAATGATTTCAATGTGTTTTGGGTGAATGGGATTTCTCTCTTGTTAATGGTGAATGAGTATTACCTGTCGAAGACCATGTAGTTACTGCTGAAGTCTTTGGTGGTACAGTTACAGACAGTGCTAGGGTGTACGTTGGATGGGGGCTATTGGATAGGCAGCTACTGCAGCACTGTGCACAAAGTTTAGATGGGTAGGGGATGGGAAAACACTTGTTAATTTTTCTCTGGTTGCAGGAGAAGGCAATGACGATGCACTATTTGGAGAGGGCTAATATATCACCGTGAGAGCATATCCAACTTGGGGAAGGTGGAAAGAACAGGTAACGGCTGGCATTACCTGAAGGGGAGATGGCCAGCCGCAACTCCAACGTGATGGGGAGCAAGAGAATAACAGCTTGTCAGACGGGCAAGGGTCTGAAGAGTTGTGAATTTTGAATGTTGATGCAATTTGTCGGCTGGGGAATATAGTGGGCACAGTGTGGATTAAGGGAAGTAGACACGTGAGAATTTGGATTATCGGGGCAGGGTAATGTATTCATGTATACGTATGGCTATGATGGCTTATAGACCTGTTCAAATGAAGTAGCCTTTTGCACTTTATACGAATGCCCTGTGGTAATTTGTACTGTCTCTCCGGATTTTGTGAAGAACTTCATCCAGCTGTACATAAGGCACAGGATAGGAGAGGGCGAGGCAATGGGGCATAGGGAGCGAAAGCGAAATATGGCGATAGAAAGTGGCCGAGAAAGAAAGATAAAGGGTGGGGGGGAGCGAAGAGAGTGAAAGTGGAGATGAAGAGAAAGGGAACAGAAGAGGAAAAGCCAGCCACAGAAAGACGGAGAAACTGGAGACGGGTAGCTAGAATGAGAGTGAATTTAGAGCATTCGCATGACGATATTTTCCGCCTCTGCTGTTTTGGCTCAAAGAGCCACGTCGGTCCTCATTGTCTCCTGCTCCTAATGGAGACAAGTGAAAATTGACGGGTTAACGAATGATGGTGCGAGGTAGGAGTGTGTGAGGGGGTAAATGCCTGCGAGTAGGACTGGGATGTGTGAGAGATGGAGAAACATGGGAGCGAGGAGCTGAGACATGATTAAATGCAAATGAGAGGGAATAAGGGGTTTAGGAAACAAGTGAGAAGAAATCACCGATCGGAACCAAGAGAGAAAGTGGGGGAGTGGGAGGATACATGGCATCTATGCCTTAGGTGGAAGATTTGAGATTTGTAACCCAAAAATTGCTAAATCCTTTATTTCAGCTTACTCTCGTTTACAAAGTCCTCCACTTCAATGGAAGTTGAGAAATGAAAACCCTCCGATTTCTTTGTGTTTTCCCTAAATCATCTTCTCTGTCCCTAAATGTTGGTATGTGTGGCGGGGTGCACGGGTAAATCGGATGGAAGGTGTCTGATGGCTAGAAAGATATGGTGATGGGAATCCGTGACAGGAGAAGATGAAAGACAAGCTCTCGGCATTGATGTGGGGGGGTGGGGGGTTACGGGCAACCATCAGATCAGGTATACCGTATAAAAAATTACAAATATGTACAAAATTACATAGTAGTCAAAACAACAAACTACATTTTTAAGATGGCCTAACAGTGCAGGCTCTGCTTCGAGTCAGTCATCAACGTGAAAACTCTTGCCTACTACAGTAATATGTGTGTGATTCCTTGATATTTATCCAGAGGCTTTAGCACAGTAGAAAAACAATCCATTCCTATAATCCTTTAACAGATGCTTTTCGCTATAACTAGGTCAGGCCTACTGACTTTTTCATAGCTTTTCAAAATAAACAGATCAAACTGATGGAATCTGGCAAAGCGTTTCCTAAAGAACCAGTAAGGCTAACAGTCTTTTCCAATGGCTTGACACCTTAAACAACGCAGGCGTACTAAAGTGAGCATAAACTGGCAACCATCATGCATGCAGCTATAACAATTATAAATATCTACAAACGTATTGTTGACAAAATAATCTACAGCCCCTCTGAAAGGGACCTAACACAAGGATTATCACAGTGAAAATCTTCTACCCTGAGGGTTGGTCAGTGGGCTGGGGTGCCTAATAGGGTAATCTATGAGATGTCATGAACCAAACCTACCTGTCTACCACCTATACTACAGTAAGATAACAATCCATCACTAAAGGCATACTGTCTTAAAGAAAAGTTTTTCCAAATAAATAAGCCAGCCTTCAACCTTTGGCACAACTTTTTTAATGAACAGATCAGGCCAATTGCATTGGACGTATTTTTTCCCAGTGAACCAGACTTATTGCCTTTAGCACCGTCTTCTCCCATAATCAACTCAGGCCTCCTGTATTGAGTGTAAGCGTTACCACAAGGCAACAATCAGGTATACAGTTATAACATGGATTAATTATACACAATTACTTTTGGGTGAGCAAAATAATACCTCTCCCAGTACAGTCTAACAAGAATTATGACAACGCAAACAAACTTATCTCCATGGTTTGTCACAGGGAGTAACCAACATCAAACCACTTACCTACTAAAGTATCTTGTGAGAGTAATGTAAATCCACACTTGAATGCGTATGGACTTTAACATAAGCTTTTCACAATGAATATATTTGACCTCCAGGACAGATAAGACCTATAGCCTTGTCCCTAGAACTAATACAGTACTGCTATTCTGAGCAACTAGCATACCCACAGCCAAACAAATGCAAACTTAACACTCACTTTCTGTGAAAATGCACAACTTTTGCCCTATCAAATGCTGTACTCAAACCAACATGTGGTAAGAGCCAAAGCCACTCCCTAAATAATATTTATGGAAGCACTTTTTCTCTTGATCACATATGGTAGTCTACAATAGCTTCACATTCAAGCAGGACCTAAAAAACACGCACAAATAGTAGCCTGATGACATCAGCAGTGGAAGGCCACACCACAGCCAATCAAAAGCAAGGGTAAAACAGCTAGGCTCCAGGGCATGATCAGACAGAATGGGGAGGGAAACCACCAATAAAAAGCATGGAATTGAGACGAACAACAGAGACATCTAATCATGACCACGGGTTGGCTCTGCAGCGCTTTGCACACCAGGCTGCTTGCAGCAGACAGTACAGCCGTCTTTGGCGAGACCACCAAATATAGACATCAACACTGTTTACAGGTCTTTCACATTTCTAGATTATTTTCACAAATTTGCTGTCTTCCCTTTCAAAGGATCACGGTCATGTGAAAATGCGAACAGTCCGTGCAGTCTATCAACGTGGTAGAAAGAGTCCTCTTTCTTGAAGTTGCTTTTGCAGCAGTTTTACCGCCCGGCCAGTCACAAGAGTTACCGTGGCGTCCTGGATAAATCAACACGGGCAGCTAGCTCCCTTCTTCCCGAGACAGCAGTGTTTCCAAGTCCTTATCTAAGCCTGCACGCTTCCCTTCGTGGGCGCGCCAGGATATCCGGCTGCCTATTCCTCGATCAGCTCCAAAAGGCATGCTGCCAACTGTAAATAACAAAACAAACAAAAAACGACAAGAAACTATACGAAAACGTAACTATTCCAAAACACACCAAGCCCCGTTACCTGTGCAACAAACAACTCCATAGGTAACTATACCGGATTTGAACGGAACATACCTCACTAATAAGTGGATTCAGTGGGACTTTTTTCTGCACATATGGAGCTCACTTAGTCGGTAAATTATATTTTTAGTTCACACATAATAGCTTAACCAACAAGTCAATGCATCTGTAAATTTGAGCTCCAAGTTCGAAAACAAAACAGACAGCAAAATAAAACAATGTGCTCAGAGGCAATGTGGGGGCTATGGTGCTGACTGGGAGCGCCATTCCTTCTTAGGAGGTTAGCATATGTGGTCGCTGCTGCTGATGGACTCCATGGACTCAGTGCCAGTGAGACTATGCCTCATAGCTACTGACCTAGCATAGAGATCCAGCCTGATGTTCTCAGAGCCAATGTGGGCCTATGATGACCGCAGCTGTGAAAACAAGCTCTTGGCATTGCTGGGGGGAGGAGAAATGCGAGACACGGCCGTGAAAAGTGTGAAGCAGGGGGCGGGGGAGCGGATCCCTTTGAAGCACGGCCTCGCGGCCTTGAAAGTGAAACAGCCTGAGGCCGAGCGCACGCTGGGGGATGCCTGTGGGAGGGAGGCTGATGGCGCGTGCATGTGCACATGCACTTTACGTAATCCGCGATGGTTTCAGAGCTTGGATGAGCCTCTATACTCTCGTCCTATTATCGCTTGCGCGATTTATAGGACGAGACCTAAAAAGGGATGGTTTACGTGGAGAAAGTCATACATTGCAACATTCAAGATTCAAACCCTTAAGACATGTTTATGTTAAACATCAAAGACACTGCTGTGGATGTTAAAAAGAAACCCATTTGTTCCATGTCTATTGGTGGTGTGGAGGTGGACATGTATGCTGATTCTGGGTTCACCTGTACCATCATCAGTGAGGAGGAGTGGAATTCTAAATTTGTTTCTAAGATTGGTAAAATGCTTCGGCAACCAGATATTAATCCTGAGAGGTACTCAAGAGAGAGGATACATTTGGGTGGTTTTAGGGAAGTGGTTTTTAAATTCAAGAACAGAGAACCTATTGGCAAACTCTATGTTGCAAAAAAGGGACCTTCAGTTTTAGGTTGGAGGGATCAAGGGGATCTACATATTATTTTGAATCCCACTAGGCCAGACCCTGTTATGATTGCGGATGAAAGTACTACTTTCAGCAATGAAATTCTTAACAGATTTCCCCAAGTATTCAATGGGAATATTGGCAAATTAAAAGGATTTAAACATCGCAGTTTGTTAAAAAAAAAAGGCGCCTGTCCTAAAGTGCATAAGTCCAGGAATATTCCTATTATCGTGAGGGAAGAAGTGGAGAAGGAATTAGACAAATTGATCAATGCAGACATCATAGAACCTAGTCGTTTGAGTGGATATTTCCTGTGGTAGTCGTGAATCGCTGTAATGGGAAAATTAGGCTCTGCATTGACTTACGCCCCATTAACAACAATATTGTTGTAGACAAATTTCCCCTTCCCAAGATACCTGAATTGCTAGCTTTGGTCAATAATGCAAAGTGGTTCTCCACAATTGATTTATCTGCTGCCTATCATCCAGATTCCCTTGGCTGAGGAAAGTAAGCCCTGCACAGCTTTTATCACTCCTATGGGGTGTTTCCAATACAAAAGAATGCCTTTTGGACCAGCATCAGCTGCTGCGATCTTCCAGAGGCTAATGTATCGGTTGTTTGGGTAACATCCAAAAGTAAAGTGTTTTTAGGATGATATCCCCCATTTTGAAAAAGACAGGCAAGTACATGATAAAGTATTAGCAGAGGTGTTGAGTGTGTTAGGGAGCAATGGGCTGACTGTGGAGCATGGGAAATGTAAGTTTGCGGTGCACTCTGTGACTTATTTAAGTCATGTGCTGTGCAGTGATGGTGTTTCTACTGAACCAAAACATGTGGAAGCAGTTCAGAATGCCCCACATCCTTCAAAAAAGGACGAACTCAGATCATTTTTGGGCCTTGTGGAGTTCTATGCTATATTTGTGAAAGGATTCTCCACTAGGGTTTTCAATATAAGACAACTACTCAAAAACAAGAAAAAGTGTGTGTGGAAGTGTGAAGCTGAGTTTGCAGATATAAAAGAGGCAATTTTCAAAGTTCCAGTTCTTAGGGGTTTTGATACAGATTTCAACAATGTGGTCTCGGTGGATGCCAGCAATTCAGGTTTGGGTGGTGTCCTGTCACAAATAGACAGGGACAGAATGGAATCCATTATTGCATATGTTTCATGTGTATTGTCTCCAACGAAAGAAAAGTTCTTGGTTATCGAGAAGGAAACCTTAGCGTGTGTGTGGGCTTTGGAGAAATTCCGATCATTTGTTTGGAGTAAAGCAAGTGCGATACGCAGTGACCACAAACCTTTGGTTGAACTTTTAACCACAGAGGGACTCCACACCGCTTCAGCTAGAATAGCAAGGTTATCCATGCGTTTACAGGATTTCATTTATACTGTGGTGTACATACCTGGGGAGAGCAATGTGTTGGCTGATTTGTTTCCACATATGCCCTCACCCATTCAGGAGTGTACTAGGGATGAGTGGGAAGACTTACACATTGCGTTTATCCATGACCAAGATGCTCTCAGTTTCCACGAAGGAGTGTGTAGAAAAGAGTATACCTCAGATGCTGTTCTTCAGCAACTCATTGATGTGAGTGTGTTGGGTTGGTCTCAAAAGGGCTGTGTGGATAAAAAATGTAAAGATTATGGGAACATTTGGAATGAACCCTCTGTAAATTACGATATGGTTTTGAAGGGTGAGAGAGTTCTACTTCCGTCTACCTTAAGAGAGGAGGTCTTGGGGAGGAGCCAAGCTCGCGTCCGAGATGGCCGCGTTTTAGCTCGGCTCCGTTCGCCTGCCTGTTTTTATCGTATATCCTGCTGTTATCCTGCCCCGGGAAGTCCTCTTTGCTATGTTGTAACGTTCAGATACCTTGCAGGCACTCACCTTTGGCTCTGGTTGTCCTTGGGTGCCGTGGATCCTGAACGGCGCTCCCGCTCGCTTCGGGGCCTCCGGAGCGGGCTGGCCTGGATCTTCTCGGCGGCGCCCGGACGGGGCGGAGCACGCTGATCGGCCCTTGATGGCGCAGTGGACGCGGTCGTAGAGGCCGTTGTACGTCTAAGCCGGCTGTGATTTGCTGGCCGACTCCGGCGGACTGGTGGCCTTGGGTGGAGGCGCTGCCTTCCGTTGACGGGGCTGACCGTACATTTGGCTTGCTCCCCCTTTGTTCTCCGGTCCGGCCATTTTGATCTCCTCCGCCCGGACTCGGAGAACGGGGCCGGCGGCACGGGGGAGCCGGCGATCCCCCTTCTTCTGGTGGCCCCCCTTCCTGCTCTGGAGGTGCCCTGCTGCCGGTCGGCTGGTCTTCATTTGCCTCGCTGCTGCCCGGACGGGGGTTGACGGACGCCGCGGCCCCGCCGGGCTTCCAAGATGGCGGCCGACCCTGAATGTCTCGACCGGGCCTGGACGAGCGCTGGAGGCCCGCCGCATGGCCCGGGTGCCGGATACTGTAAAGGTTTTCCTACACTTGCGGACATCCTTGCCGCCCTACACTCCTGGCGAGCTTCTGTGGCCGCACCCGCTGTCACCCTGGAGGTGGATCCTCTCTTCGGGCCGTTCGGGCCCCCTAAACTGGGTGCGGCTTCGCCGTTGCTGGGTGCGGCTGGAACTATCCTGGGTAGCATGGGCCCGGCGACTGCCGCTTCAGTGGGTGTGCGGAGTTCCGCGGCCCTTCATCGTCCTGTTCCATCTCCTGCGCCACTGTTCCGGGGGCTGGGTCCCGTCCAGCCTGGACTCGATGATTCTTTCTGCCTCTCTTCGCCTCGAATGACCGACCCTGGCTCCTGTGCCGGCCCCGCTGGGTCGGCTTTCTTCGAACTGTCCCTGGAACTGTGCCTGCACTGCTTGCGATGTTCTCTGACTTTTCCGGATCATCCGGGTTCTACTCCACGTATCTTGTCTGGACTGCCGTTATATCTCCCTGTTCTTTGACTTCTGTTCCTCGCGGTCTGGTTCTTAGTGAATCGGACGACCACAACTTTGGACAAACAAGGACAGGGATGAGACGAACTTGCCTCTGTGTACGGTAGTCTTGTAATGCTTGGATGATCGGCATGTAACGGTATGACTATGTGTGAATTTGTGGTGCTCCTGGAGTGTATCCTTATACTTCTTTGACTTCCCGAGGGCTCTGTCCTTTATCAGGCGGGTGGGTGGGCGCTGCTGATCCTGTTCTATGGCCCTCTCCCGTGCGTTTTCTTTCCCTTTTTCCCTTTCCCCCCCTCCTTTTTGTCTTATCTTTCTGTCTCGCCTTTTCTCTTCTATATTTCGGGTTCTAATTAGGGCGACAGGCACGCTGCTGGGGGGTAGGCCATAGCCTTCTGCAGGGGTGCAGGGTGGGCTTGTGGGGTGGGTGGGGGGGTCTGTCATTTTGGGGGGTCTTTTTCCCCCTTTTTTTCCCCTTTTTTTGTTCTATGGCTCTTAAGTGTTCTCTTTTTCGGGACTCTGTCTTGTCGTGTGCTCCCCTGAGGTGTTTCGGATGCACTGGCCTTCCGGTCTTATTGTGATTACGGCTCACTACGTGTTCCTGTCACTGATTTCTAATGTTTGCTGTGTGCCGGTTGATGTTTCCCTGCTTTGTTCGCCAGGGGGCACGTGTTTGAGAAAGAGTCCCTTCCTTTTTCTTTTTCCTTCCCCTCCCTCTTTCGTGGGGGATTTCTTTCCTTTTATTGGGGTGTGTACCGTATTGATTTATACGATGGGCTCTTTTTACGTCTGTTTGTTAAGTCAGGTTGTAGCTGTGGTGGGTGGGCGCTGGACGGCGAGCGCAATTGCCTCTCCTAGTGGCGCTTCAGTTGTATTTGTTTTTACCAATATGTTTAGTTCTTGTCGGATTTATCCTGTACCTTCTATGTTCGCCAGTTCGCGGCTCACCACGGCTCCCCCCTTTTTTGCTTGACTCATTGCCCGTCATGATCCTGTACTTCCCGTTCCCATAATAGAAAATCAACCTTCCTGTATCCTGTCCATGCTGGTTGCTCTATGGCTTTCGGCCTATGTCTCCTGTGTTCGTGATGTCATATCCTGTGGGTACTTTTGTACTGCTAATTATGCTTCTGATATGTGGTGGCCAGCCCGCTGGGTTGTAGGCCCGTATTTGTGAGCACTTTCTGTACAATAAAGGTTTAAAAAAAAAAAAAAAAGAGAGGAGGTCTTTAAAATGTGTCATGAAGGACATTTGGGGATTGGGAAGACCAAGCAGAGAACTAAAAAGTGGGTTGGTGGCCCGGTATGGATTTACATGCAGAATGGTTAGTGAGAAATTGTCTGTGGTGTGCCTCAAAACCCTGAGACCCAAGATGTGTGAGGCTATTATTCCCAGAAGTCCTGTAGTGGTGGACATCATGGGACCTGTAGGTACTCCTTCCAGGTATAATATTCCCATGATAGATACTTTCTCTAGATGGCGAGTTGTCAAGGTAGTGTACAATGTTAGATCTGAAGAAGTTTTGTGGTTCATCAATGACACCTTTGTTGATGAAGTTTTGCCAGTCCAGTTGATCAGTGGTAATGGTGTTCAATTTCTGTTCAATTTGGCAAAGGAGTACTTTAAAAGAGTGGGTGTCAAACACAGGACCATCTCTCTGTACAATCCTAGCGGCAATGGTATGATCGAGAGGTTCAATAGAGTTTTGAAACATGCTATCCAAACGGCAATCAAAAACAGTGTAGATTGGGGGGTACACGTTCACTAGGTAGTTTGGACTTATAGGACCACTTTGCATGAGGCTTTAGAGGTGTCCCCTTTTGAAATTATGAGAGGTAAGAGTGCCAGGACCAAGTTAATCCAGAGTGGCTTCTTAAAGGTACAGATTTGATGGTTCCTATGGAGGAAATGACATTGTGCATTGTGGATTGTGGACAAGCACAGGAAATATAAAGAAGCTTTTGACTGCAAATGAGGCTCTGGTAGTCTTGCTATTACCAAGTGGGATTGAGTCAAAGTCAAGCTTCCTTGGTTGGTTAAGAAAGGCAATAGTCAATTCTCTGAACCTTTGAAAGCTGTAGACATTCTTTGCAATGCTGTCTGTCTCAGTGACGGAAAGGTATGGAATCTCAAAAAGATTGCTATCCTTAAGGGTTATAGCAATTTGTATTCTGGAGGCGTTTGGGGTTCCAGTAGTCATGTTTTGGATTTCGAGGTTGTCGTGAACATATAGAGTTCAGTGGATAGAGATAAGGAGTGTGTAGATGGATCTAGTGTGGACAGCAGGAAGGAACATGCAACTGTTTTGGATATGGCAGGGCCAAGTGTGCCTGACAGTGATGGTGATGAGAATTTAGTGCTCTATCCTGAGATGGGTCCAGGGACTGAGTCGCATGGATTGGGTTTGACTGATGAAGCTCAAGTGTTGGAAAGTAGAGATGTGAGTGGGGGTATTATAGGTAACACAAAGGAGGTTAAAGCACGCAATAGAAGTTCGTGCAAGACCTAAGTGGTTATCTGATTTTGAGTGTGGTATTTAAATTTTTTTTGTTTTGATTTGTTTTTGGGGGGAAGATGTGTTGTGTATAGTATATGCATTTTATTGTAGGTTTTAAATTGTGTTTATTGTTTGTTCATATTGTATCTGTGTCCTTAAGACTACGTAGTATTTTACGGAGACTGCATATGCTGGCCTTGTTTACTTATGTAATTCCAACTGCTTTGTCCAAGGTTCTGGGTTGTACAGAACGAACAGAGGAGTTGGGCATGAGAAAGAACAGGTTGTGTACTTGGAGCTGTGCTGGTATTGTTCCTGTTACAGAATAAGCATCTTGGAAAATAACTACTTGTGGAGAGCTTTACTTTACAATCGTTCTCGCATTTGTGAAAGTTAGAGCTATTTGTGTTGTAAATGATATTGTTTTTTATTTATGATTTTGTTTGTAGTGGAGTGGATGTATGTTGTTTGTAGTGGAATTATGTGGTTTGCATTGGAATTGTTACTTGTGGAATTGTGTGGGATGGAATTATGTGGTGTGTAGGGTATTTGTGTATTGGAAATATGTGACATGGTGAATAGATAGGGGTGAGAGTTGTATAAAATAGGAAGTAAGATTGAGAGGGATAGGTAGTTTGTATATGAAATGCCGATTGTACTCTAGACAGAGTACTAGAAAGAGCATGTGAGAAAGAGAGAATGAAGGGGAGAGACGGTTTAGATACATAAAGAGATTGCGCTTTTGTATGCAGAAGACACCGAAAGAAGAGGAGGAGCACATGTGTTTGCAATTTGGATTATGGTTATGGTAAAGCAACTTTGCTGAAAGACCTGAACTGAACTAATATAAGCAATGCTGGATGAGCGTGTGCAGTGGAAAAATGTGGATAGTAATTATGTGGTATTAAGTGTAGTGGACTTATGTGTAGCAGTATGTTGTGTTGTGGAGTAGCATGAATTGTGTGGAATTAAGTGGTGTGGTGCTGAATTATGTGGCATGATGTGGAATTGTGTGATATGTATTGAGTGTATGTGGTGTGTAGTGGAACTGTGTTGTGGAGTGACATTTTCTGCGTTGGAATGGAATTGTCTGAAGTTGAATTGGGTTGTGTGGAATTGTATGGCACTGAATGAAAATATGAAGAGTGGAATCATGTGCCATAGTGTGCAGTGTATTTATGAGGAATATTATATGGCATGGAGTAGATTTATGTGGATTGGAATTATGCGGTATGGAGTGGAGTGTAATTATGTTGTGCAGTGTTGAATTGTGTGGTGTGGCATTGTGCGGAATTGTGTTGATGGTGTGAAATTGTCTGGAGTGTAAATATGGGTCACATTGCGGAGTTGAGTTCTGTTGAGTGTAAATATGTGTTTTGGCGCTGAGTGGATATATGTGAAGTGTAAGTATGTCGTTTGGAGTATAAATATGTGTAGTGGATTTATTTGAAGTTGAATTGTGTTGTGTGGAGTGTCATGGAATTATGTTCACGGAGTCGCATTTTGTGAAGTGGAATTATGTGGCATGGAGCGGAGTGTACATTTGTGGAGTTTAATTTGTTGGATTGTCATTAGGTGGCATGTAGTGGAATGATGTAGAGTTGAACTGTGTGGGCAGAATTATGAGATGCTTTCATGATTTGTATAGTGGAATTATGTGGTGTGCATTTGTGTGTTGTGGAATTCTGTGGTATTTGTGTGGCAATGTGTTGAATTATGTGGAGTTGAATCGTTGTTGTCTTTGAAAGAGCTAAAGTGAACCAATATAAGAAATGCTGGATGGGTGTGTGTGTGTGCAATGGAATTATGTGGATAGTAATTGTGTGGTATTAATTGTAGTGGACCCATGTATAGTTATATTGTGTGCTGTGGAGTGGCATGTATTATGTTCAATTATGTGGTGCAGTGCTGAATTATGTGGCATGATGTGGAATTGTGTGGTGTGGATTGGATGTATGTGGTGTGTAGTCGAATTATGTGTTGTGGAGTCACATTTTCTGTGGTGGAATGTAATTGTGTGAAGTTGTGCTGTGTGAAGTTGTGTGGCATTGAGTGACAATATGTAGAGTGTAATTATGTGCCATGGTGTGGAGTGTATTTATATGGAGTGTTATGTGGCATGGAGTAGATTTATGTGCAGTGTAATTATGTGTTATGGAGTGGAGTGCATTATGTTGTGTGGTATGGAATTGTGTGGCATGGCATTTTGTGGAGTTGTGTTGCATGGTGTGAAATTATGTGGAGTATAAATATGATTCAAGTTGACACATGTCCTGCCTAGGTGAGACCTAACAAACGGGAGCAAGGAGGCGCTTGTCCCCTTCTCCTTCAGTTTTTATGTGGAGTGTAATTATGTGGTATCGAGTTGAGTGCATAATGTTGTGTGATATGGAATTGTGTGGTGTGGCAGTGTGTGAAATTGTGTTGTGTGGTGAATTTATGTGGAGAGTAAATATGGCTCACGTTGAAGAGTTGAATTCTGTTGAGTGTAAATATGGGTTTTGGGGCTGAGTGATTATATGTGGAGTGTAAAGATGTGGTGTGAAGTGTAATTATGTAGTTTGGAGTATAAATATGCGTAGTGGAATTATTTGGAGTTGAATTTTACTGCATGGAGTTTAATGGAAATATGTTGCATGGAGTGGTATTATGTGAAGTGGAATTGTGTGGCATGGAGCGGAGTGGAAACTTGTGGAGTGGAATTGTTATAATGTGGCATGTAGTGGAATGATGACGTGTTGAATTTTGTGGTGAAGAATTATGAGATGTTGAAATAGTTTGTGTAGAGAAATTTTGTGGTGTGCATTTGTGTGTTGTGGAATTGCGTGGTACTTAATTGTGTGGCTTTGTGTTCAATTATGTGTAGGTGAATGCTTTTTGTCCTTATAAGTAATGGTGTTGAGGTGGATGAATTCAGGACTTTGCATCTGAACCACATTGACTCTTGCTAGAGCTGCAATTTGAAAAGATTACATGCATTCTCCTGGAGATGGAGTTACAGGTCTCTCTGGCACTGGCAACACACGCCCAGCTCTACCCACCATTTGCACTGTAGCAGCTTGGCTTTGTTAGTGGAAGAGAGAACGCAAGAAAAAGAAGTGTGTGTAAGGATTGGAAAGAAGTGATTCTTTGAGGGTGTCACATTCTTGTTTAGCCAAGCATTCAGAATTGAATAAGGCTCAGCTGAAACTGGCTCAGTCCTCAGTCCTCATGGCATTTCAGAATAAAGAAAAAACAGACGGCCTGTTTTTTGTTCTTGCATGGATCTCCTTGGCTGGGGAGTGAGGGAGGGGAGGGACTGGGCTGAGCTGCACATCCACACTAGCTGCAAGTCTCTGCCTCTGGTCTCAGATGTGACAGACTTTGTGCTCTGTGGTATGTAAGTATGAAAGGTCTAAAATATGTAAAGTGGACCTCCAAGACGAGAAAGCAGCAGCCAGAGTCCCTCGCCTTATTTGATTGTGAAAGGTATTTATTAACACATACCTAAAAAAGCACCCCTCAGGCTGGACAGAAGAAGCAGCAAGAAATATAATAAACACAATGGGCAGAGGAGCTGTGGTGCGGCCTGAGGCAGCTGGTAGCCAGGGGGGGGGGGGGGGGGGTTGGGAGAGGCAGCTAGGAGGGTGAAGAGCCGTGGAGATCGTGGCCGGCATGTTAACAGATGAAAGGCAGCGGGTGCCCTGTTGATCAAAAAGAAAACAGTGCCAAAAACAAATGTACAAAACAAAAACAAGGAAGAACACATGTAAGATGGGCAGTCTGCTGGGAAGGTCCGCAACAGCAAAAGGCAGGACAAATTAACCTGCATTCGCCAATGCAAAGCAGCCATTTACAAAGGGTATTAACAGGAGCCAATTAAAAACATGGGAGGTTCTTCCAGCCCATGTACCAGATACAGCAAGTCTCCCAGAGACAGTGCATGCAGTGGGTGCACTGCCTAGGCGAGACCTAAAAAAGCAGTAAATACAAGCAGTCTAGTGGGGGGTCCTATATCCAGGGTCTTCAGAAAATGTTAGCCATACAGCTAAAAATGCATTTAATCTGCGTGCTTCATTCAGCGTCCACAACTTGCAAATGATCTCTGCAGAGGTAATTGGCACTCTAGACATTCAATATAGGGGGACCTGCTGTCTCCCTCCCTTTGTCTGGAAGTGATGGTGGGTTTTTGCCCCTTTAGTAATCTTCTTTACTTGCTATAGCAGCTCTCTTCCCCGCCGCCTCTCATGAGTGCAGTGGAGGGGAATGGTAGATGGCATCTTTGCTTCTCTTGGGATGTGTTGCTCTTGCTTTTTGATGTTCCTCTGCCTTTTATGTCGTGGAGGAGCTTTGCTTGGTGCCCTGCGTTTCCTCTACTGCTTTCTGGACGGTACCGCAGTGTGGTTTGACTCCTTGCCTGATAGGATTTTCTGCTTCTGCTTCTATACTCCTTCCCCAATAAGGGCCTCCCTGTGCAGTGGTCTCATGTTGAACCAATCTGTATTTTCCATGTCATGAGTCCTGTTTTACTTCCAGGTGTGGTTGACTACGGTGTGCTCCTCATCCTTGTCTATGGTGGTGCTGTCACATACTGTGCACCTTGTTTCACATCTTTGGACATTGTCATGATTGCCTGTGTGCCTCTGCTTAGTTGATTCAGCTATGGCTTATGATTTAGTTTTTTGGTTGGGGCTTATTTGCTCAATGGCTTATTGACAGGCTCTTTTGTTGCATTTGCTTCCTCTTGTGGTTCATTCTGGATGCTAGCCTTCCGGTGGAATGGTGAGCATTGTATGATGTTCTAACTGGCCCATAGTACTTCTGTTTGGTGGCTATTTTGTCTGGTTGGACTAGTGCTGTTGTTCTTGTGGGATTTGAAAGTAGACTGATTTCAAAACATTTGGCCTTTTCCCTCTACTACATTTCTGCGTCTTTCTAGGGTCATCTATAGTTGCTTGGGGTTTCTTGTGGGTGATTGTGGATTGACCTGTGAGGTTACTGCTTTGGTACACCCTCAATGATGTAAAGTCTGGGACGAGGAAAGAGTTGAGGAGGTATCCCACCAATTGCATACCAATAATCTTCATTACTCTGATTATTCTTCCCAGTCTCAGTCCGGGCAATACTCCGTCAATGCCCGTTGTCACGGTTCCGATGCTCAGTGGTAGGGGGATCAGAAAGCTCTATGACTATCTCCTCTTTTATTACCCCTTAGTAAGAAGAGAACCGAGGAGAATGACGTAGATGGATGGTAGAGAGTTGCTGGATAATCTGGTATCTCTGGAAGCTGGACTCACCTCACTGACGTAAGTACTGGAACGAAGTAGGACAACAACAGTAATAAACATTACCTGTAGGTAATCAGACGCTGGGGCTGGATAGGTCCACACCCTCCACAAGCCCACATCAAACACCACCAGGCAAGCCCTTACCGGGAACCCGCAAGAGACAAGGAAAAGAGGAAGGCAAGGAAACACCTGGCAATGAGGCATCAAGGCTTACTGCAAGGAGATGGGTTACACCTGGAGTAAGATTGCAAATAAAGCCCAGGACAGAGATGGTTGGAGAGTCCTGGTTTATGGCATATACCCCAGGAGGGATAATAGGCATAAGTAAGTAAGTGATCAGTGCCTTAAACAAAGCAAATAATCCTTGGTGCGATTTCTGGAGACCAGTTACAAATGGTTCCGAAAGGTTACAGTTGTAGGTAAATAAGGTTTTTGACTTTTTACAAATAGGCTCATTGCACAGATTTTAGATGTGCATTCTAGAGCCCCCTCTCATAGGAAGTTGGCAAAATGTAGGCTATTAGGGAGCAACCTAGCATTCGCTTGCGGGTGGCACCCTCTGTCTCCTTGTTCACGAACGGCCCACCTACTCAAGTGCTACAGAGATAACTGCACGATTAGAACTGGCTGCTGGTATGTAGTGGTGTCTATTGGTTTTTGTTTGTATTCTTTTTTATTCCCAGTAGAATTTCCTTTGATATACATAGTTCGCTTTACACATGCTTTTATTGGATAGAATGAAAGCCAATAGTTAAATGCATTTTGAAACAGAAAATTCAGTGAATCAGTTAAGGGAGTGTTTCAAGATTCGAAATGTGCTTTAGAAATCTCGGGGGTAGCAGTTTCTTTTAATAGTTTATCCGAGGTTAAGGACAGAGTGCTATTTATAAAAAAATATAAAATAACATGGGTGCTGTGAGGTTTACAGACTGGTTCTTCAACACAGAGCATTGGCTACATAACAGATGCAGCAGCGGCTCGACCGGGCGCCACGCCAGCACCTTTGGACATGTTTAAGTTGTAATAACAGTGGCCTTTTAACAATAACAATGTGCTTTTATGTTTAGCACTTGATTAAACCGTTTTGAAGCTTTTAAGTATTGCAATTAGCAGGTGTTAAAGTAGCCCAACTGAACAGTACTACCGTTATCGACTTTGCAAAGATGAAATTCTAAGTCGAAGGAGCCAAGTCTCTAACAGCAGAGCTGTAAAACAGATTCCTGCCTCCTGCGCTTTAAAATACTGCTCTATCTTATTTATGTATTATTTAGGAAGCTTATAGAGTGCACAGCTACCCAAAAGGGTATCCCGGGGCAGTCGGCAGACGAAATAGCAGGGGCACAGCAAGGCAACAGCCTAAGGTGGCAAAGGCTTAGTCAGGGCCGTTGAAGAGCATAGTTTTTAGGTTCTTACGGAAACGAAGAAATGATTTACAGGAGCTAAGAGCTACTGGAAGAGAATTCTAGAGCTTTGGACCTAAAACAGAGAAGGAGCACCCCTTATGATGAGCTATGAGAAACCTAGGCACAGTAAACAGTACG
This sequence comes from Lissotriton helveticus, assembly GCF_964261635.1. Taxonomy (NCBI): domain Eukaryota; kingdom Metazoa; phylum Chordata; class Amphibia; order Caudata; family Salamandridae; genus Lissotriton; species Lissotriton helveticus. Next base: position 638,008,563 of record NC_136071.1, on the reverse strand, counting down.
AGATTAGCTGATTTTAGCGCTTGGGTAAGGACATGTGCAGACACCAGCTCTTGGATATACAAAGGAGCAAGACCGTGTCTGATACGAAACATGTAACAAAAGGCCTTGAATTTAATCCATTTGTCAACCCGCAGCCAGTAAAGTTGGTGAAGCAAGGGAGAGACAGAGGAATATCTCGGCAGTCGGAAAATCAGGCAGGCGGCCGCGTTCTGGATGATCCGCAAACGATGAATCAAGGCTTTATCAGCACCCAGATACAGAACATTCTCATAGTCCAATCTGGAAGTAATGGAGACCTGCAGCACTGTTCTCTGAGAACTTAGAGGAATCAGTTGGAGTATTTTCTTGAGCCATTTCAGGATGGAAAAACAAGAGGCTGTGAGCTTAGAGACCTGTGGTGTCAGGGCAAGGTTTTTATCAATAATAAAACCAAGATTCTTAACCTTATGCACCGGTGCAGGTAAAGGTCCCAGTATGACAGGCCAGTGGCTGACTCACCAAAGTTCAGGGCTGTTACCCAGGATCAGGACTTCAGTTTTATTGCCATTAAGTTTGAGGCCATTTCTGTTCATCCAGAGGGCGACGTTGACCAGGCCATGCCTCAGAGGGGAAGGATCCTTGTTTTGAGCATCAGATAGAGAGGAAATAATCTGAGAATTATCGGCATACGAAAATACAGTGAGACCAGGCTCTTCAATCACTTCCATCAAGGGGCGTAGGTAAATGTTAAACAGCAGAAGACTCAGAATAGAACCATGAGGAACCCCAGAGGTCAGTGTTAGGGTAGTGCAGGTGTTGTTTGCTGATGAGACCTGAAAAGATAACCACTTCAAGGCAATGCCGAAAATGCCTGTAGCCTCTACTCTGTCCAAAAGAGTGGAAAGTGAGACTGTATTGAAGGCTGCAAATAAATCCAGGAGGATAAGGGGCGCTGTCCCACCAGAGTCGAGTTCTTGCCTCGGATAGTCTGTAACTCCAAGTAGGGTGGATTTGGTGCTGTGGCCCACACTGAACTCAGACTGGGATGAATGCAGCAGGTTGTGGTCAGTAGCAAAGGAGGAGAGGTGAGTATTAACATTTTTTTCAAACATTTTGGAGAAAACAGAAAGAAGCTAAGTTGGCCTAAAGTTGGACCCTGCACTGAGGGTTCATGTCCTTCTTCTTGAGCAGAGGACGCACCAAAGCATGCTTCCAATTCTGATGTCCCACACCTGTGATCAATGAGGAATTAAGGAGATCAACAACTACTGTTAGGGCAGCCTCCTCAAGCAATCTAAGTTTTGAAGGTGGGAAGGGATCAAGTAGGGAGCCGGACTTGATGGTAGCCAGTAAAGTTTGCAGTTGTTCACGATCCATAGGGCCCAGGCAGCGATTCCCAAGGGCTTGTCTTACTTAACTGTGTACCCACCGACCTCTGGATGTGGGATCAGTGGTCCCAATGGTTAAGACACAACAATTGACAGTGTCACAAACATAGAAGCATCTGCTTCTGGTTGCCGGTGTATTAGCTCCACTTTATATTAGAAAAACAAGGCAAGTTCGTCACACTGTTGATGGGAGAGGGAGGGGGACAGTGTGAAAGTGCTAGGTGCAGACAGATCCTTTACTTCTTTAAACAATGTTTTTTTTACAAACATGAGTGTTGTTAATCAGTTTTGTATAGTAGACAGCCTGTGCAGATTTGCAGGAGGCATGATATTTTTTCAAGACTGTTACATATTCAGCCTTGGCCTCGGGTGCATACTGTTTATTCCAGACCCTTTCAAGGGATTTAAAGACCTTTTTTTTCAGAGCGAAGGATGTCATTAAACCAGGATGCCGGAGAACACAATCTGCCATGTGATTTAGATGATCGAGGCAGAATTGAATCCATGGCCCTTTCGAACCAGGGGTGAACAGTGATTTGATCAGTATCTGGTGTAGAAACCAGAGCAGGGATGGTATGTAAAAGTGGTTTGTTTAATTTCAACATATCCAGTTTAGCCCAATGCCTATTAGTGGTTTGTCGTGTCGACCAAGTAAAGGAAGAGAAAGGGACTATAATATTGAAAGGTACTGCGAAATCTTAGTGACCTAACTTTGTGATTTATTCCACAGTAAAACGCTGTGCACGTCATTTTATTTTCAAAGCGGGATTATTTTGATTTTTATTTAAGTTATGTTCTTTATATTTGTTTCACTCCTGAAAACATCCATGCTTATGTGCAGTGACGTATGCCACCTCATGGTTGGAAGTAAGCATGGGCGTAAAATCCGTTCCGCTCGCGGAATTTGCGAATTTTTGACAAATTCGCATTCCACGAATCGCGCAAATTTGTCAAAAAATTTGCAATTCACAAGCTTGTGGATTTTTTTGCTTGGTCGCGAGACTTTTTGTCCACGAGCATTCAAAAACGGACGCGAACACGCAATTGCACAACGCGAGCATGCAACTAGCCCATGTACGACCGCATGGGTAACCTCGCGGTAGCCGCGCTGAAAAAATCCCGCGAACACGCAAAAAGCCCCGCGAACACGCAAAAAGCCCCTCAAACACGCAAATTTTTTTTCACAAATTCGCGGATTTCGCAGACCGCGAATTCGCTCTCGTGCGAGTTTGCGGACTGCGAATTTGCACATTTCGCCCATACTTAGTTGGAAGCCTGTCTTTGAACCTCATGGACGTCAAACAATGCCTTGCCCTTACGCCAGACTACACCTGCATCCTATAGACCCTCCCAAGGGTGTCCAAGTCTAGAATGCATACTGGAAATCTTTGCGACCTCATCAAGGCTATGAAGCACTTTATACATTCTAAATTACAATGCAATACTACACAACTATCAGCAGCGTAACAATTCTAGAGGGGGCCCCTCTGCAAAGTACATGAAAAGGTACCCCCCCCATGCCCCTGACCCAGTCAGGAGGTCTCAGGCCAGGGGCCCACCACCTGTACAAACTGTCGGAGGGGGCACCTTGGAGGTCGGGCCCCAGCACCGCAGGGGCTGTTGTTCGACCACTGTCAACTATTGTGATTGCACTGGCAGGGCCGTCGCAAGGGTGAGGGCAGCAGGGGATGTTTGCTCTAGACCCCTGTCTTTGCAGGAGCAGAGCCACCACTTTTAAATGTATTTATACATCACAAAAGAAGGTCTTTCCTTCTTTTCTGATATATTCAGTATGATGAACATATGGCCCGCTGGAGGCGTGCAATACCCATACGGCTAAAAGGGCTTTGGCCCCATCCTACCCATCGTGTATGTCAGGCGGGCTGCTGCAGCTTGAGCTGCTGTGTCATCGGCTGAGCAGTGTCGCGAGTTTTATCCCAGCCACACCCGAGTTTTCCACAGGTCTTTGAAATACCATTTACATGCCTTTTGTGAACTGGTTAATAAGGCTTTCGTTTTTTTCCACTGGTTCCAGTACACCTTTGTTCCCCACTAGCATTTAGTGAAAAGGCATCTCAGCAGTGGTGGCTGGTGACATTTGAAAGTGGTGAGACGTAACATTTATTGCAGTACTGCACCGCGGCGAGCGAGCATATAGAGTGAGCCTGAACAACCTACGGGGGGTCAGGGGGTTCTCCCCGAGAACATTTTGAAAAAAGAGTGGCCAAATGGTGCATTTTTAAGCAAATATGAGAGAGCAGGAAGGTTGATAAAGTAATATGATTTAATTATTTATCATGTAAGGGGAGATGGGCGATGAATGGTCCAGGGAATCCACCTGTCAGATAGGAATGGAGTGGTGATCAGTATGCCCAGACCTTGCACAACATGGTGGAATTCTGCTGAGTGTGATTGAGCATTTCTGGGTTTATCGCATGGCTGCTCGCTGTGCAAAGAAGTTGCTCGCTTTGCCAGGAGGCTGCTCGCATGACCGCACATGATCCACATGATAGGGCTGAGTCCAGTGTTCTTGGAATTTGTTGTGTTTTAGAGCGCTGCATGTGCACAATATCCAGAGGCTATGAGATATGGCTAGAGTGTGCCCAACAAACATAAAGGAACCGGGGTAGATTCCAAACAAGATGCACAGCCATGGATGCATCAAATGAATCAAAGTCTCAACTTTAAACCTCTATTTTGTCTATTTTTAATCCGTTATTTTTTCAACCATTTTCTTAGTATTTTCAATTCATTTTATACATGCAACTCCCCTTAAAAAGGTCTTTGATGAAGCACAGAAGAGTAAAACGTTTCCACTAGTCACAATATTTATTAGTAATCCAATGCATTTCAGGAATTATTCCCTTCTTCAGGGATATCGTGACTATTTCTCCCATATATTTTGTGCATATTGTTATAGAGTGTTCCCATGCCATGCTCCATATACCAGCGTTCTACTGGATGTGCCAGGGTGTTTCTTAGTGTGCAAGGGGATTTCTCAGTAAGGGTGAACCCTCACAATTTTCAAACTGCACCTCTCACATGCTAAAAGGGGAACTCACACATTTTCCAACCCCACCTTTCACAGGCTAAACGATGAACCCTCACAGTATTCCAATGTCACCTCTCACAAGATAAAGGATGAGCTCTTACAATGTTCCGAGTCCGCCTCTTACACTAAAAGGTGAGACGTCATAACATTCCAGCTTCTCTCAGAACATTTCAATAAAAGTGACATCACACAACCGGGCCCACTCCAAGGCTGCACACCACACACCTTAAAATATGACAATCTGCATTAATCCGGGCACTGGGACACATGAGCTGTAAGATTTTATTTTTTCAGGAGTAATGGGGGAGAAGGCCAGCAGGTGCTTATTGCCATGAGCAAAAGGAAGGGCATGTTGGGTTGTGGTGGTGGTGGAGGGGGGAGCGAGCACCAGAAGTTTCACCGGTAAGACGACAGGAGAAAGTGTGTAGTACCGGACATCTGCGTTTGCATGTAGTGTTGTCAGCCCGCACAGAAGCACAAGGGAGGACTGACCACCATTCAGATCCTGAAGCCGACCCTGTGCGGCCTGGCAGCTCCGGCCCCATGAGCTCATTGTGAGAGCGGGTGTGATGCAAGAGGGGGGCTTTATACACTGTAGCTACATGTGGGAACCTCACAGCTAACGTGCTTCCGTCACTGGAGGACGCATCACATCTCAGACATGCAAAGCACACCGGCTTCACTAGTATTTAAACAAAATATGTAGATAGTGACATGACACTGGTCGTTTACATACTGTACCGAAGGTAAATGTAGATATTTGATAGTCACTTGTTCTAAACATACTGGGGGAAAATGTCACCTTTTCAACAGTATGTAAACACAGCTGCAACGCCATTGTATTAAATTAAAATGTGGATAATGGTTTGCCATTGGGGCCTTACATACATGGAGTCAATTCCACATGCACCCCAAGCATGTAAAAGGACTGCTGCTGCTGCCATGCCAGCGTCCACATGTGAACATGGCAGTGGTGTTTAACAAATGGCAATCTTTACTGCAATAACGTGCTTTCATTCTCACTTTTGAGTTTCGAAGCACGTTTTGCAGGAATGGACCAATTCACGTAACACAGACGTCGAATGATGGGAATCACAACTGCCTCTACGATATGCTGGAAGGGCCGGCTTATTTAAAGCATGAATCAGGAATGTGCAAAGCCAGGCGGCCTGTGAAGCTGCCGAGGGGCCCGGACAGCAGGTGCTCTGTGCTCACGTCCTCGTGCAGCCGCCGGACGGAGAGTGAATGCGTGAGATCCCGGCAGCTGGCCTTCCCCTGGCAGGTCAGCGGGGTCACGAACACAAAGAGTGACACGCAAAGCAATGCCGCATGCACAACAGTCACAGTCTTTACAATTAACCATTCTAGTTGCTAACCAAGAAGGAGGAATCACCACCAGGCCTTTGCTTAGTAAGATTTTAGAGCGGACTCGGAAGTCCCTCTAGAACCAGAACTCTGCTCATGCGGTCAACGTGTTGTTTTCCAAACATATAAATACATATCTGATGTGCTATGCGATGAACAATATTGTCAGTTCAATAAAACAACTGTACAAATATATCCGTGGTTCGCTTGTTTGCCAAATTATATCATCCTATTCTATTGACTACTTTAAAGTTTCTCCCGGCAGTCGCGGTTCGAGTCTCCCAATACTCGCGCGGCAGGCGGGGGTCGCACTGGGGTGAGGGGCCGGGGGGTTTAAAAATAAAGTAAATAAGAAAAAAGAAAACTTACCTGACCGCCGGGTCCAACCACGCCGCCTCTGTCTGCTGTGTGCTCCTGGGCCGGGGTCCGCGTTGGCGCCTTCAGTTGAGTGGCTGGTGGCAACGGCACACCCTCTCATCCAATACAGACGCTGCTCCAGCAGCGCCAGGATTGGCTCGAGCAGGGACTGTCCCCGCTCATAGGGGACCGGGGGCTGCGGCCATTGGCCAGTAGCAGCCCTCCCGCGCTCTCCTAATGTTCAGCAGCAGCACTGCAGGCTAATACTAGAGCGCAGGTTCAGGCTGGTGTGAAAAATGACCAGCTCAAACCTGAACATGCGCACTGGGCCTGCCCTGCTGCTGCTGCTCTCAGTCAACAACCACACCCTGCAGTCCTGCTCCACCCCCTTCCGTGACGCGTCCTGACTGACTCTGGCCAGCCGAGTTAGAGTCAGGAAGTAATCTTCAGAATGTGGCCAAGCTGTGGGCGGGGCAACGCCCCAACGCCCTTAATGGATGCACCGCCACTGCATCTCAGGAGTATGTGTGTCACCTTTCCAAAAGGAAAATACCGCCCATTTGTTGTTTAAAGACCTTGACACTAAATAAGGTTGTAAATAAAATGGTACATATTCATCTGTAACGACTTTTCTGTCTTTGTTTCCTTCCATTATTAGTCATGTATCATTAATGCAGCCCTGGAAGCCATTTAAAAGTGCTTTCTGATTATATGTGCTGTTTGAAGTATACACAGATAAGTGCTAAGAAACCAACTTTAGGTGTTTTTGCTTATTTTTGTACTAGCTGGGACATTCAAATAACGGTGGTACTAGTAGAAATATGGCAACCCTTATCAGGAGACTGAAAGTTTGTTGCAGGATCAGCACATTATTTATTTCCTCCACCCTCCATCCCTGATTGATGCCATAATAGCACTATTTTAGCTTATATCCGAAACTCTATGCCAGCCGTCAATACAATGCGGAGTTACTCCAGTTGTCTGGGAATATATCCTACATTCAGACATCTCACTCCTCTTTCTCACTCTTCACTTTCATGTTCACCCTGCCCTCACAACGATCACACTGAACTCACACTGTTTACCAGCCACTCACGCCATTCACCCTTTTCCTACCCTGCACTCACACAAGCACACTGCCCACCCTGTGCACACATAACATTCCATGTCACTTTCACCACTCACCCAACGCTCACAGCGATCACACAGCATTTACAGTTACCCTGCTGCACTCACACCGTTCATCCTCCTCTTACCCTGCGCTCACCCAAGCACACCGCTCACCTTGCACTCACAGCGACCACACTGCACTCATTCCCCTCGCCATGAACTCATGCCGTTCTCCCTCCACTTGCCCTGCAGTCACATGAGCACACCGCTTACCCTGCACTCACAACAATCACACTGCACTCACACCACTCACTATGCACTCACGCTTTTCACCATGCACTTAGACAGTCAAGCTACTCACCCTGCACTCATGTGACACTTCGCTCACCTGTCACTCTCACTGCTCACTCTGTAATCTCACTTAAACAAGCACATCGCTCACCATGCATTAATTCCTCCTGCTCTGCACTTTCACTCGCACCCATACTCATATGTCACATTACTCACCCTGCAATCACTCCTCTCACCCTACTCTCACAGTGTCACATAGCTCACTATTCACTCACATAGGCACTCATGCCATACACAAAGGGGAAACAGCCACTACAACGCGGCCGTTTCCACGCACACCCTTAACCAAGCATGCATTACAACTCATGCGTGGTTACCAGGCAAAGCCTTTATCACACATTCCTTTAGGCATGTGTGTTAAAGGTATAATTAAAAAAGGTGGTTTGGGGGGTCTTCCCCCCCAAAAAAGAAACCTATTTCAAAAAGGGGTCTTGGGGGTCTCCCCCCAAACACGCACCTGTTTTCGTCTTTATCTGTTTCTGTCGTTTACAGATGCTGTTGTTGAAAGATGAGGAGGCAATAGGCGTCGTTAGAGGAAACGGAAAGACACTTCCGCTTCCTCTTTACGACGTACAACGAACCTCGTAAGAACTTGGAGTGGAGAGGACGTGGAGAGGTAAGGGGGATTTTAGTAAAAAAAAAACAATTAAGGGATGAGGGGGTGGTATCGTGCAGGGGTAACATTTTAGGGTTCAGGGGAGGGGTATTTGATAGAAGGGTTTGTGGGTGGGAGAATTGCGCTGGGGAATATTTTTACTGTTCAGGGCGCAGGGGAGCAATTGAAGGAATTGGGGCAGGGATCGGAGATAACCTTTACCATGAAATGCCATTAATATGCATGATTTAGCAACGAAAATCGTTGCAAAGGTATGTGTGGTGAAGGCATTTTCGTGGTAAAGGTTATGCGTGGTAATGGCATTCGCGTTGTAACGCAAGCGTGCTAAAGGCATGCGTTGTAACATCTTACAACCTCACAAAGCTCACCCTTCACTCACATGGGCACACATACCCCCTGCACTCACACCACTCACCCTGCACTTCCTCATCTCACCCTGCACTCACACGGACAAACCTCTCAGCCTGCATTCATACAGGTACATCCTGCCTGCACACAGAGACAATAGTCTGCCGGTACTCATAGGGAGACAACACTCACTCTGCACTAACTCCTCTCACCATGCATTCACCAGTCATTATCACAGATCACCCTTTACTCTTACCTCTCACCCTGCTCCACAAAGAGGTCCACACTTTTCAAACACAAGAAAAGCAGATTGACTAATGGAAATGTGAGTGTCTGAGAGTGAGTATGACAGAGTACAAAAGTACGAAAGAGTGCAAGAGATACAGGTAGAATGTGAGTGTGAGCATATGGATGGGAGGTGTTATCTATGGCAAACTGCAGGCCCTGAAATGCTTCTATTAAGTCACTATCATTGGCTGTGGGGACTTGAACTGTCTAACTGAGAAAGCCGCTAGCCCAGTCATACCCAGCGATAAGGGACACAGATCATGTGCCACTACACCTGGCTGAAGGCCCGACATGATGCACTTAATTCTTAACATATGACCCTCTGTGCCGGGATCAACAAGTGTTTCGTCCACAAACTACAGACCATACAGAACACCGCAGCAAGACTCGTCCTTGGCATCCCTCGACAGGAACACATCACCCAACACCTACGCTACCTCCAATGGCTCCCCGTACAGAAGAGAGTCACTTTCAAGACACTCACACATGCCTACAAATGCCTCCACAACCCCGGAACCCAATACCTCAACGAGAAAATCTCCTTCCACATACCCAAGAGAACCCTCCGCTCCGCCGACCTCGCCCGCGCCGAAACCTAGCACATCCGCAAAGCCAGGACAGGAGGAAGAACTTTCTCCCACATAGCGGCCAAGACCCGGAACAAGCTCCCAGTCGACATCAGACGCGCCCCCTCCCTGAACATCTTCAGGAAGACACTCAAGATCTGACTATTCGACTGATCGGAGCTGCTAAAACCTGCCCACCCACCCCATACCCGCGCCTTGAGACCCTCACGGGTGAGTAGCGTGCTTCACAATTCCCTGATTGATTGATTCTTAGCATATGGGGTGGATCCATTGCAAAATGTTGGAACTGATATTTAAGGGAACTCTTGTCATAAGATTTCCTGTAATCATTGTCTAAGTGGTGTCAATGGCAAAATTCTGCCTCTTGTATACCAGAGGGAATTTTTAGAAGTACTGTGGCTGAAGTAATGTTGGTAAATTTGTGGCACTATGAAATTGAATATGCTCCTTGGCATAAGGGGCTCACCCATGAAAAAATTATAACCTTGGTATAGTAGAAGGAATTTCTGAATGCGACCAGTGCAACTGCACCTTACATTGACTTTGGTGGGGGCTGTGTTTAAAAATTATTTTTGGTGTAACAGCACATGACCTTTCTTGTGCATCAAGCAGTTTTCAGGCAACAATAAAAATGTCATGATAACTCTGGTGATTAATGTTCCTACTGGTGAGAGTTGGAATTTTGTCTAGCAGCAGGTTAGGCTCATTGTAAAGTAGCACAGAGGGGTAATGTGACACCTGCAAGGAACGTGTACCATGCAGATCACAGAAGTGAGTGTGAGTGAACTATGAGTAGCACTTAAAAAGTGAAATGTACGTCAGAGAAAGGTTATGGAGAGATGAGGTGCACTGTTGGAGAGTGGTGGTGAGGGAATTCATGAAGGAGGCCATGGGGGTGGGGCAAAAAGACTGTTGTACCGACCGTCACCAGCGCTAGAGCCAGTCCTGGCTGGGAGTCTTAGCCCCCCCCCCCGAAGTTCGCATCTAATTGCGCCCTTGGCCTGCTTTAAATAGGCTTTGCCTTGTGCTGAAGCTGCCTCCAAAGATGTACCAGGCCATTGATTTTTTTTCGAATGAGGTGCTCCTGCTGCCAGAAAACCGGAGAAGGGCGCCAGGGTCTAAATTGAGCGGGTGGTTTCCAGGGCTCGGCACCTGCACTTGATTGTACAAGGTGGCGCTGTCAGCCTGATTTAGGTATAAGCACAACAACAGCTGTTTATTAATACAATATACATTAAAAATTACTAATACCTTCAACCCAAGTCCTTCTTATAACTTTGGGGGCCTGGAATAGTCTAAACTGTCACACTTGTAGCAGTCCGATGGTTAATAGTTTTGCTGGTACTGTCATTGGCAGCACTGGCAGGGGCGATGGATGGTGAAATCTGCAGTGCCCTCCTGACCAGGGCCTGCCACTTTTTTTTTTTTTTTTTTACAAATTAAGCACTGGAAGACCCCTGCAAACTGCATGGCATAGGGCCCCCAAAACGCTTCTGACATGCCTGGGTACAGTAGTAAATTCTTAAGCTTGGAGCCATTTCTTGAAGATCTAATAAGGCCATCAATAGTGCGATTTCATGCCAGAAAGGGCTTTAGGCCTCTTTCCAATGATTCTAAGTGCAAAACGTTTTACAGGAACTGTGAACATTCTTCCACTAACAGCGCAAGACACACACTCAATGGTAACGCTAAGCAGGCACTCGTTTGAGGTTTTAGATCAAATAAAGACTGTTCTTTACAAGGCGAATGCTCGGGTGTCCCACGACAGACAGACAGAGGCCAGGCACTCTCTGTCTTCCACAAGGCAGGACAGGGCACAATAATATTTGAACAGACAATAAACACGTTAATATGAAAGGAACCAGAAACATCAAACACAGCTTTGAGCCGGCCAGATGCTCGAATCACTTGTTTGCTGAATAAAGGACCGCAGAGGCATGTCAGGTGTCTGAATGAATTTTCCTCATAGGCTTACATCTTGCTTTAAATAGTTATGTGCCATACACTTATGAATGGAGCCCTTTTTTTAATGTATTTTTTTTTACATATTTAGTGCAAAGTTAGTTTATTTATTAGATATAATCACAGATCATTTGATGTAGGAAGATTTTTACAATAATCACTTACATACAGCTCCAAAAAATATATAGAATTATAGAATCCTCATTTTTACAGAAAAAGCGAATTGTAGCCTACCCCTGTACTGCAATATTTTTAATGTATTGATGATTGATCTACTTCAGCGATAGTATATGTAAGATAAAATACTGCACTCAATACAACACAACATCACAACGAGAAAGAGGGTAAAAAAATCCTATCTAACAATAATAATGTAATTTTTTTTTACATATGAAACAATCAAGACTGAGTGCTGAAAAGTGACATATTCAAAGCAGGAAGCAGCAGAATGAAACACCGAGCCTCCAAGTGAACAAAAGCAGACACAATGCCGACGGAGCTGAAGCTACAACCTGAAATGCAAACATAAATGCCTAGAGATCTAAAAAGATCTGTTGCACAAAGGAAAAGCTTACGGGATACGTTTTTGCTCGAGCAAGAACTAGAAGGGTTGCACATACCTGACCGACTTTGAAACTTCTTAAAAGGTTCATTTATGAGCTCCTTTCATGGTAGCAGGCTGGCGAGCCGCTCGCTGGTTTACAGAAGGAACAGAGCCCATCTGGGTACTGCTTCTTCCAGAGCAGGCTCGGTCCAGCCCCTGAGCAGTGTCACAAAAACTCTAACGCACAGAGCTCGCAAACCGCTCCTCCCTCACACAGCTAGACTCATGTGGGCTGCTGCAGGGCCCGTGATGGTTATATATCTTCTTTATACCACGTGACACTTGCAGGGCGCCCAGCCATTCGGAGCCTTCACTCCTACTCCACTGTTCTTGATTCTCTGAATTTGAATCATGTATGTGTATTTGCAATTTAGGGTTTTGTTTCACCAATACGGTGCAGAAAACAATGCATAATAATTGTGGAGAAGTGTGGCTCAATGGTTAGAGCGGCAGACCCTGATGATGCAGAGGTTTAGCCCGGGATCAGAGTTCAATTCCCCACCTCGGCGGGTCTTGGGCTCAAAATTCCTCGGACCTGATAATTCTCGCCTCGGTGCCTATTCCAATCATGGAGTCCCACTCTGCAACTCTGGGCAATAGCTTGCTTAATCTCCACAACGCTAAGGATGCCTGGCCTCCACCTTGGGGGTGTCCAGGAATGGACACCTCACAGGGAAAGCCAGGATGGGTTCCACAGCGGTGCCTTGAGAACCTTGCGGGTGAGTAGTGCGCTATACAAGTATCTATTTACATTTAATAATTCTGATATTATATTCTCCATGGTGTAAAGTAGCACCAGGGGGGCAGGAGGAATGAACAGGCGCCCCGCGCCTAGGGGAGGGGCGCCCTTAGTAGCGCCACAGACTTGAGCCTCCTCCGGGGCCAAGAAGGGGGTTGAACTGAGGGGTCAGGTGCGGGGTGCGCAGTAGGAACCTGGTCGGCCATTTAAGGCTGTGCCCCAGGGTTTCGAGCCTCTTTGTGGACCGCAGGCAAGCTGCAGGGGGCGTGCCAGGGAGCTTCTCACCCTGTGCCGGAGTACTGACAGTTAACAACAAAGGGGGATGCACGCCAATGGCGGTTCATTGACTGGATGAACCACAGGAGGGGGAGAATCAACGTGTACAGAGGGTAGGCGGGGAGGGGGTACTGACCTGCTGGTGGTCCTGGACTCTCCTGCCCTAACACGCAACGTAAGGACTGAGTAGAACCTCAGGGAGACCACCTGTGATCAGGTACCCGGTGCCCTGGATTTTTAGTAGTGCAACAGTTTACTGTAGCGCGTTGGGGCCTGCTGGCACAATGTGCGCAGCAGAGTGGGCGCTTGGTGGGGCGGGCAAGTTCAAGTTCAAGTGAATTGTCCTGCCTATTTTTCTTACTGCCTTTGATATGTTATTGCCGCAAAAGTGTGATGCTGTGAACAATTTTTATATATCCAAGTAGGATACTTTTACTCTCGTATTGGTTTGTGGTTTGAATTACCTTGTTTGATGTGAATTTAAAAAAAGACTACGCCTTGGACAACATGTACTGGTTCTAAGAGTTCTTGGGCACAGCGGGGGAGAAAGGTGCCGGAAGTTGGGGAGGAGTGAATGTCACATTGTGCGCATACTATGAGCCATATTTTTGTAAATATTGAATATTACAAAATTGTATTTTAAATGAATTTTAATTGTATATCTTTTATGATGCAATTGCAACGAAATAAAGATTATTGACTTGACTTGACTTGTAAATATGGCACACTTCTGTTGTCTCCCTTTCACGCAACGCAAAGCAGCAAGTTGCCTTGCTGTACTGGGTTGCGTCAAATATTTGTAAACCTGGCCCGTAATTTTGACTCTTTTCTAGTTAGTTGGGAGATTTTGTAGGTAAAAGAACAAAGAAGGTCTAAGTGCAGGGGGGCATATTTACAAACCCCTTGCACCGCTGGTGCGTCATTTTCCCCCATATTAAAAGGGACGCACCAGCCACGCAAGGCCTTGTAAATAAGCCCCAGGGTACTTACATCCAGTAGCTGCGATCAAATAAAGATGGCGTCCAGAGAGGTTGTGAGGTCGGACTCCCGTATTGTTCTCTGAGATCGATTGTGAGTTGCATGGAGAACTGTGTAATAGTGGAGCATACCTGAGGTGTGTAATCGTGTACAAACGTACTCCGCGCCCACCCAGTCAGTAAAAATAACTAGGCAAACAGGCAGATTCAAAAAGTACAAAAGAGCAAAAGCACACAGCGCTTATTCTTAAACACACTGTATGTCCCAGTTTCCAAGGGTATTGAAACTGCTGCAGACATTAGCCTTCAATTGTTGTTTTGAGGAAAGTGGGCGTGGTGTGTATGGAATACGTGTAGATGCATGACATTATGGAAGAGTTTCAGAAATGACAGTCTGTGCATTGTGCACCTAACAGGTGCTCCTTTCCAAAGTCTGTCCTTGACACTGCTGAAATACCAGTTCACTAGTTACAAATAATTTCTACTAGATCTAGTATGGCCCCAATTCATAAAAGCTAGAGAGTGCAAAGACTGTCATTACACATTGCTCAAGTGTAAAACAAATGCATTTAATATGTCCTTTTGATTCTCAACGGGGAAATATCATGGGTCTACACTCGTAGCAAAGCTGCACACTAGGTGAAAGTTCGCATGTGGTGTGTGTGTTATGCTCAGTATTACAACTAAACCGAGATGAAGAACTTCAAGTTCCAAACCAGGTTTTGCTTAAAAAGAAACCTTTAATTAAGTTAATGTCATAATGTGCAAGATGGCTGATTAAGTAGACATGTTTACTTGAGGATTCTCTATGTCAATAATATAATCGACCATAAATAATAATATTGTCGACAAACGTTCTGCAACTTCCATCTGTAGTAGGTGCACAGAGGAAGACGCTTGTATTGAAAAGCAGGAACTGGAGGAAGGCCACGGTGCGAGGTGGAGATCGCCAGCAGCTTGAGCAAGTGACTGCACAGCCTGGAGGTGACTGGGGATGTGTCCACTGTGGGAGGAGACTCAACAGGTGACACACTGCTTCAACACAGACAAGCTGCTTGGAGAATGGTGATCAAGATAAGTATCCAAGGGCCAAGGTGTGAGAACGGGAAGGTACTACACCCTATGGCACTGCGGATCACGCCAAGTCTCTGAGTGGGGTACACTACGTAGCTCCAGAAGAGTGGCCATTGGCTGTAAGTGCGGCAACGTAACAATGAGGGAATTCTAGTGAGGAGACGAAGGATGTAAGGCCCCAGAGATAATGTTGGTGGTAAGATGATTGAAAAGTAAGGGAAGCTCAAAATCTATCTGCCACCTTGGTTGGGTAGGGACTTCCGGATGTAAGGATTGAGCTTACCCCACAAACCTTCTGCCAAGACCACTTCATGACTGACCTGCAAACTTCCTCCAAGGTCTCTCCATAGGATTGCTGATCCCCAGCCACAGATCCTTGTCGGAGCTATGTGCAACTCACCTCCACACAACCCTACAGGTACCTCAGTGATGACATAGCGGTGACTCTGTATGAGATTGCAGACTACCTTAAGGGACCCCTTCAAATGGTTGACAAGCCAACCCATGCTTTGGCTAACATTATTAAATGTTACACAGACATAGGAAAAATGTCCTTGTGATCATCTTCTTGTTGATGGAAGAAAGTGTGAGGCAACAAACGTGACCATGAAGGCAATATCAAACAAGTGCCAATTTCAGTCTACAGGGCCAAGGCCTGCAAAAGATTTAAAGAGGCACCACAAGCTGTGAGGCCCACGTCACCAACAAACCCTCATGTGAATTCCTCTGCAACACACTCAACCCCATCACCTCCACCACAAACACCACCACCAATACAACAACCACAACCCCCACTAACAATTAGAAGAACAACCAGTATTACATAGCTGGCGAATTGGACAATCATCTTTGTCATCTCTCTTCCAGGACATTAAAACTATTCCCCAATTCACTTCACTGCTCTCTTTGTAGAGGTGGGTGAGCCAACAAATTAACAGGGCGAGCTGAGCCAGGACCGAGCCAACAGTATGGGTTAGTAGTTCATAGAGCCCGTGCATGAGATGAGCCCTGAAAACATTAAGTAAAATATGATAACGTCTCTTCAAAATTTAAAAAAAGTGTATTTCTTTAACATATGGAGGCTCTGACATTACTGCATCACATTATAGCACTGCACTGAGAAGAACATATTAAAAGTGATAGTTTTAAAACATGAACTTAAATCAATTCCTGCCCTCACCCTGGTGACACTGCCATTAGTAAAATAAGAGGCAAGACAGTTATGTCAACCCAGTATTTGGATATGTGTACAGTATGTGGCCAGTTTTTGTATAGCTGGTGTTCTGAACTCAAGTATTTGAAGGTGCTTTCATATGTGAGAGTGAAGAGAAAGAAATATCAGTAAAATAAAAAATGTGCCTAAGATCAAAAATTTGGCTAAGCAGGAAAGTTGGGATTAATCCTGGTTTTCTGGTTTAACTTTGTACAAATCTATTGTCTCTCCTCTGTACCTCATATTGTTGTAGATGAATCTAGGACTCTAGTTAATATTCCCGATTTATGCCCTTATGTGGTTATATCAAATCATATCCTTATATAGGCATAAGAATCATACCCATATTAAGACATAGCCAATGCAGACCAAATACGGCAGGGCTACTCCCATAGACTCCTAGAAAGCACAACGTGTTCTTAGATAAACCAAGCCTCCAGTAGCCCGGGACTTCCCCCTGCTTCTGTATTGATTTGTCCTAGAACTCCTGGAGTCCTGAAAGAACTGCGAGTTCTTAGTGACGTCTTATGTCCAACCTTACGTCAAACTCGGCACCTTCCAGGTAGAAATATACCAGCATCTGCCCTAGCAAAACACACGGTGGTTTGGAGCAGATCGACTATCTACTTGCCCGACACCCTGTTGTAGCAAGTCCCGAAGGAAGCCGACCCTCCCGCTGACGCACTGAGAGAGACGCTGTCTTTTCTCCTGCCGAGAAATCCAGCTCCAGTGTTTCCCTGCTACCATTGCGGGTTGCTGGGAGATCGAGTCCTGAGAGAGAGATACAATACCTCCAACATTCTTTAAACCAGGTACGGAGCTGATTAGACCCTTAGAGAATTCTTGGTTAGATTCTTGGCAGAAACTATTTAACTTTAAACGACTTCTCTCGTACTTCTTCCCTTGTACTAGGCTTAGGTTGGGTACACCGGGGTAGGCGTATCTTAGAAGCACCAGTTGAGTACGTTTAGTCATTATTTTATAATTGTATGCATTTTATCCATTTTAAGTATCTTATGGCTTAGAAACCATATAAATGCTTTTACAGTATTATTTCATAATACTCCTTTTACTGTACGCACTTTACTTTATGACAAGTATTGCGATTGTAGCAATTCACTTCTCTTGCATGAGAAAGAAGACTGCTCAATAAATAACCTCTTTTATTGAAAACCCCCGTCTTTCTGTTTCTCTGCACTTCTGGTGAAACTAAGCATGCACGATTGACTGAGTGAAATAGCCATCTATTGTTTCCGCGACTCTGGAGATATATTCCTTATTCTTGGGGGAGCAAAGTTGTCATGTTTATGTGGTTGTCAGAAACTAATCCCTTCTTGTGAATTCGAGAAAGTTTCTTGTGACCTCTGAGCTACCTGGCATTCATAATTAAGTCTAACATATTCAACAGAGACCTAGTCGACCTAAGTCCTACGTCTAAACTATCGTTTATGTTATTCCAATGCGCAGAGCCTATTGGGAATATAGGAACTACACTACAATATGTTAATGCTGTATTTTACCTCTTTGTGCTTGAGGGTGAAGTGAGGGCAGATGCCACATGAAAGCTTGGCTCGTTATGGGCTAGGATTTCAACTAGAACTCAAGCTGAGCCAGAGCCAGACTTCAGGCTAGAGCCTTACTTGCACTTTTAGCAGCTCACCCACCTCTCTCTTTTTAACACTTCACTCACTCAAACACAGTTAAACCTACTTTTGTTTGAAAGACTCTAACTTGTGAGCACCTTTAAAAATAAAACTTTAAAATGCATAGTCTGAAGTAACATAACTTTTCATGTGTGTTGCTATGTAAAGTGTTTATGCTGGTAGTAAGTGTGAAGGTATATTTATAACAAAATCTAAACACTTCACAATAATATAAGACAATTGCAAGTGTTGGAGCTTGAGTCCAGTCAAACATTTATTTCCAGAGGGGCGACCTTTCTAGCAGCACGAGAGGTAAAGGGAGAAAACTATCACTTGTTAACATCTCACTTTGTGCAACCAATGTGGCCACACAATAATCCACTGGACAACCTAATCTGAGTTTAGTAGGGTTTAATTATACATTTAGAAACAAATCAATGTAGACCAATCTCAGCATAATCATATAAAAGTACAGTAAGACCAAGTATCATAAGGCCAGCGGGGACGCAATTGGACTGATGAGTGACTGGTGGGAACCTCATGACGTCATGTCACCTATGCTCTCTCCTCGACAGGATGAATGGCTGCAGGCACCTGAACTGAGCATTTCCGAAACAGGTACTGGCCCCTTTAATTATAATATGCTAGCGGGAAGCCCCTCCTCCAGAGATGACGTCATCGGCTGGGGCCCAATAAGGGACGAAGGTAGCCAGACCTGGGTGTGCGCTGACACCGGAGATCAGGAAGAGCGGAAGGAGACCGAAGTAGAGAGGAACGAGGATTTTGAGGGAGACCCAAGACGTCCGGAGAGAAGAGCCAGCGCAAAAGGAGAGGAGAGGCGAGAACGAACGGAGAAGCCAGGAGGCCAACGGGGACACGCTCCGCCGAGCCATGCTCCAGGAGGAGCGTGGCTGTCTCAGGTACGGGAGCGATTCACTGGCTGGGTCGGGAGGCGGGAGAAGCCTGAGGGTTGATAATAGCACCACTTACGGGCATCGCATACATAGTGTAAATATTCCCTCATCACCTTCACTCCTCACCGTCTCCTGTTTGTTTCTTCACCGAGTGCACCAGAGTGCTCCCTCACACCCTTTCTCTTGCTGCTTAGTGAGAACTGCATACTGAACCCTGCCTTTCTGCTAACTTTTGTTTTGGGGACGCCGGAAGCCAAGCCTCTTTGCCCTACCTGAGGAAGAAAGGAAGTTGAGTAGCGAAGGTGTAGAGCCCGGGAGGAAGTTCCCCTGATTCCCCACCATCTTTGTTTATGTACATCTGGCGGAACGCACGAAGCGTGACTATTTAAAAATAAAACCTTCTTTGCCCAGACGCAGTCTCTTGAGCCTTCCTTCCGATCCCGTCACACCGGTGGAGAATGCGGGCATAGAAGAGCCCATCTGTGACTTAAAGATGGATGCCTTGATTCAACACCTAATTAAGGGCCAAGAAAAGCTTGAGTGGGCTGTCGAGCGACAAATGGCCTCCGCCAAAGCTGACCATGAGGTATTCAAAGACACTATCACTGCCCAGTTAGATGGTTTACAGAAAATGGTGACTGAACCAGCAACAAATCCATTTTGGGAAGTCCGGGATGTCCGAAGTACCAGTCACCCCACTCCCGCTGGAGTCTCCTTGCAAAAATACATTCCAGGGGAGGACCCGGACGCGTTCCTAACCAACTTTGAAAGGGTGGCAAGGCCCTGCAGCTGGCCCCTGGAGAAATGGCCCTACTTCCTAGCACCTCTGTTAATAGGAGAGGCTCCAGCTGCGTACCAAGTGGCAAACGCCACTGGGGACGCCCCATTCGGGGAAATTGAGACAATCATCCTAGATCACCTAGGCCTAGATGCTGAGGCATACAGAGTTCATTTCCGTAAGGTAAGGGGAACGCCCGGGGAGAACCCAAAAACCCTGTTTTTTAGGCTAAAAATGGCAGCCAATAAGGGGTTAACACCAAATACTAGTTCAAAGAAGAAATCATGGAGAAAATCTACTTGGAACAGTACCTCGATGCTCTTCCTTTCAACACCCAGAAATGGTTGTGACCACCGTTCCCTCTAGGCCGCGCGCGCGCACCTCCCCCCAAGTCAGCGCGCACCACCTAGCGTGGAGCGCGCACACAGTACGTCGCTACAGAGGCGCGCAGCTCGCCACTTTTAAAACGCGAGCGGCGCGAACATGAGCACTTCTCCAGTGGTGGCGGTGGAGCGGGCGTGAGGAATGCAGGTAAGGAGGCGGGGGGGGCTGGTGGGGATTAGGATGCTTGCGGCTGTGTGAGCGGGGCAGACTGTGGCCTTTTGTTTAAATATTGCTGTGAATCAGAGCCCCTTCACGGGCTCCGATTAACAGCAATACTTAAAATGCCACAGTCTGCCCCGCGCTTTACTAACAAAAGCGTAGTCACTTTCCAAACACAGCTCGAGCACACGCTGTGTTTGGAAAGTGTCTACCTTTTGTTAGTAAAGCGCGGGGCAGACTGTGGCATTTTGTTTAAGTATTGCTGTTAATCGGAGCCCGTGAAGGGGCTCCGATTCACAGCAATATTTAAACAAAAAGCCACAGCCACTGGGGAACGAGCGGGACAGAAGGCAAGAGGGCATAAAGGCACGAGTGGGACACAGACAGAGGACATAAAGGCACAATAAAATGAGTGGGACACAGACAGAGGACAGAAAGGCACAAAAAAATGTGTGGGACACAGACAGAGGACAGAAAGGCACAAAAAAACGAGTGGGACACAGACAGAGGACAGAAAGGCACAAAATACGAGTGGGACACAGACAGAGGACATCAAGGCACAATAAAATGAGTGGGACACAGACAGAGGACAGAAAGGCACAAAAAAACGAGTGGGACAGAGGACATAAAGGCACAAAAAACGAGTGGGACAGAGAGCATAAAGGCACAAAAAACGATTGGGACAGAGGGCAGAAAGACTGGGACAGAGGGCTAAAAGGCACAAAAAATGAGTGGCGCAGAAGGGCACAAAAACGAGTGAAACAGAGGGCAGAAGGGCACAAAAAATGAGGGGAAAACGAAGTGAAAACGAGGGCTAAAAGGCACAAAAAATGAGTGGCAAAGAGGGCAGAAGGGCACAAAAACGAGTGGCACAGAGGGAAGACGGGCCCAAAAAACTAATGGCATAGAGGCAGAATACAGAAATATAGGGGCAGCTAAGAACAGAAGGCAGAACGGGCAGAGAGGCCCGGGTGCAGCGAGGGACACAGAAGGGAAAACTGGGCAGAGACACGGGCAGCGAGGAGTACAGAAGGAAAGACCGTGCAGAGAGAGCACGGGGATAGCGAGGGGAACAGAGGGAAGAAAACGGGGCATGGACCACGTACAGGCAGCGGGGAAGACAGACAACAGCAGTCAGAGACACAACAATGAAAATACAGGCAATACAATACATTTGCAAACTGCCCTTAAGACCCTTATTGTGGCTCTGTATGTGTGAAAATGCATCATCTTTTCACTTTTTAAAGTAAACGTTTTGAGTGCCATTTGGTGCCGCAGATACGCGCGATTTGGTTCATGGCGCACATAGCCATGGTTGCAGCGCACAGAGACCCTCCAGTGCCGCACACAGAGGAAAAAAAATTAGAGGGAACATTGGTTGTGACAACACACGCATTTGGCAGCCCAACAAGCCATCGAAATGGCGACTACCTTCTCACTGGCACAGCCAAAGGTGGCCGGATGGGAATGGGAAAAGCCGCACCTCCAAAACCTCAGGGTGGAGAAAAAACTTAAGACCCCAGCACCAACAAAACCGCGACAACCAAAATATGAACTACCCAGTGTAAAGGGGCCCCAATGCTGTGAGTGTGGGGACTGGGGGCACATAGCTCGGGTGTGTCCTCGGAGGAAACCAACGGAGGAACCCATGGAAGAGGGTTACATTCCCAAGTCGATAGTTTCATGTAAGTATACAGGTGAATGGCAAGGTGGTCAGAGCCCTCCTGGACTCAGGATGTAAGCAGTCAGTTATCCAGGGGGTGTGGGTAACCAAGAAACAAATGATACCTGATTCCACAGTACATATCCGTTATGTGCATGGTGATGTGAAGCCCTACCCCTTAGCGGTAATAACAATCCTCCACTCTGCTGGGCTAAGAAGCAACATAAAAGTAGGGGTACTAGACAGCCTTCCCGAAGATTTGATCATAGGGACAGACAACCCCGATTTTCTTAACCTTTTCAGAAACGTTTTTACAGACCACAGGGGGAAGGGATAAACCACAGGCTAATGGCCCTACCCATGAGGCATCCGCATTATTAACACCCGAACCGTGGCTCCTGGATCGCAGCATCAGGTTCGCCTAGGCCAATGATGCCACCCTATACAACGCATGGGAACAGGCCCATAGCACACAGGACAGTACCACCAACCCATACCCACGGTTCCTCATAAAAGAAGGCTTGCTATATTGGCAGGCTACACCCCACTGACCCACAGTAACTGTTAGTCCCCATGTCCTTTAGGGACTAGAAGATTATGTTCTTCTCCCATTCCCATCTCACGGTTGGGCACACAGGGGCAGAAAAGACCACACAGAATGTGTTGAGGCATTTTTTCTGTCCGGGGTCCACAAAGATATAAAAACCCATTGCCAGACCTGCATGATTTGTCAGAGAAGGGACACCCATAGACCCCCAGCAGTTCCCTTTCAACCCCTGCCGGTGATAGGCACCCCATTCGAAGGAGTAGGAATGGACCTGATAGGACCCCTGCCCGCACCAAAAAGGGAAATATCTACGCACTAGTCATAGTAGATTATGCTACGCTTTTTCCCCCGAAGAATACCCACTCCGTACCCCCACCATTCGCAACATAGTCAAAAGATTCCTGGAATTATTCTCAAGGGTAGGTTTCCCAAAGGAAATACTGACGGACCAGGGAACCCCCTTCATCTCACGGCTAATGAAAGAAGTATGCAAGATCCTGGACCTACGCCACACTAAGACCTCCGTTATCACCCCCAAACCAACGGGCTTGTGGAACGGTATAACGGGACATTGAAATCCACGTTAAAGAAAATGCTGGAGGTAAAAGGCAAGGAGTGGGACCAGCTGTTGCCCTTGGCCTTGTATGTGATAAGGAGCCAAGTGCAAAGCAGCTTCGGTTGTTCAGCTTTTGAAATGCTGTACGGTAGACAGACAAGAAGCCTCCTGGAAATGACAAAAGAGGCTTGGGAGAAAGAGGAGACACTGGAGCCCAGAGGGATGTTGGAGTACACCCAGGGACTAAAAGCGAAGATCGGGAAACTACGTGACCTAGCATACTCAAGTCTCGCAAAGAAACAGGAGCAACAAGCCTACTATTACAACCGAGGAAAAAAATGGAGGACACTGAGCGTAAATGATTGGGCATTGGTGCTATTACCGACAGCTACTCAAAAATTCAAAGCAGAATTAAAAGGACCATACAAAGTCATTTCTACCATCAGGAAAACGACTTATAAACTGCAGATGACACCAAACCGTACCCAGGTCTTCCACATAAACATGCTGAAGAAGTGGATAGGTCCCCCACCAAAAACTGCCTCCTTCACGGTACCCACTTTGTCTAGCAATGCCAGTACCATAAAACAGTTGGTAGTCAATGACGAACTCACACCAACAGAAAAGGAGGAGATAGAAGTAGCTTTCCCCCCTTTTTCCCCTATGTTTTCCGACCTTCCGGAGAAGACACATCTGGCCGAGCACCGAATAGAAACACCACCCGGGAAAGTGATAAAGCAGCAACCCTATAGAATACCAGCCGCCCGGAGAAAAGCCAGCCAGAAAGAGGTACAGGACATGTTAAGTCTAGGGGTGATAAGACCATTAAGGAGTGAATGGTCGTCTCCAATTGTGATGGTGCCAAAACCTGACGGCAGTACCCGTTTTTGTATGGATTTCATGGCGCTCAACGAGATCTCAGCCTTCAACGCATACCCAATCCCTCGGATAGACGAGTTAATCGAGAAATTGGGAGAAGCTGCCTACATCACTATGCTAGACCTAACGAAAGGGTACTGGCAAGTACCATTACGGGAGGAAGATAGGAAGAAGACCGCCTTCTTGACTCCCGACAGCCTGTATGAGTTTACAGTACTCCTGTTCGGGTTGCATGGGGCACCAGCAACCTTTCAGCGACTCATGAATTTGGTGCTACAAAACTACCACTCCTTCTCGTCAGCATACTTGGACAACATAGTGGTCTTTAGCCCTGACTGGAAAACCCACCTAAAACATCTACATACGATCCTACAAGTCCTCCAAACAGCAGGGTTACATATCAACGCTAAGAAATCCAGAGTGGCTTTTCAGAAAGTAAAATATCTCGAGTATGTTCTTGGTCACGGTCTAATCTCCCCGCAGGAGGAAAAAGTTAGAGCCATCACCGATACCCCCGCCCCACCACTAAACGAGACATGAAAGCCTTTCTTGGTTTAATCGGCTATTACAGACGATTCATACCAAAGTTCTAGGAGGTGGCAAACCCTTGACTGATTCACTACGGAAGGAGGTAAAAACGCAGGTCCTATTGCACCCCTCAAAACCAATGTTAGAAGCATTTTCAGACATTAAAAAACGTTATCACCACCAGCCCCGTGTTGTCCTCCCCTGACTTTATATGGCCCTTCATCCTACACACAGATGCCTCCAACCATGGGATAGGCGCAGTTCTTTCACAAATGTCCTCAGAAGGTACAGACCACCCAATAGTATATATCAGCAGGAAACTGTTTCAAAGAGAAATGAAATACCCAACTATTGAGCGGGAGTGCCTAGCAGTGAGACGGGCTGTAGACAAACTGCGTTATTATCTTGAGGGCCATCATTTCACCCTGTACACGGACCATGCCCCACTACAGTGGATGAGCCGTAACATCGCTAACAACCCTAGGGTACTCCGTTGGTTCCTCTCTCTCCAGCCCTTTTCTTTCACTGTCAAACGTCGTAAACGGTTGGATAATAGTAGTGCGGACTATCTGTCAAGAATTTTCCCGCTCCCCAAATGGGAGAATCCAGGGGAGGAGGAGTGTCATAAGGCCAGTGGGGATGCAATGGGACTGATGAGTGACTGGTGGGAACCTCATGATGTCATGTCACCTAAGCTCTCTCCTCGACAGGATGAATGGCTGCAGGCACCTGAACCGAGCATTTCCGAA
Source organism: Lissotriton helveticus (assembly GCF_964261635.1). Taxonomy (NCBI): domain Eukaryota; kingdom Metazoa; phylum Chordata; class Amphibia; order Caudata; family Salamandridae; genus Lissotriton; species Lissotriton helveticus. The sequence goes on along the minus strand of NC_136071.1, from coordinate 637,983,477 downwards.
ACAGGTACTGGCCCCTTTAATTATAACATATTAGCAGGAAGCCCCTCCTCCAGAGATGACGTCGTCGGCTGGGGCCCAATAAGGTACGAAGGTAGCCGGACCTGGGTGTGCGCTGACACCGGACATCAGGAAGAGCGGAAGGAGACCGAAGAAGCGAGGAATGAGGATTACGAGGGAGACCCAAGATGTCTGGAGAGAAGAGCCAGCCCAAGAGGAGAGGTGAGGCGAGAATGAACGGAGAAGCCAGGAGGCCAACGGGGACACGCTCCACCGAGCCACGCTCCTGGAGGAGCGTGGCTGTCTCTGGTACGGGAGCGATTCATTGGCTGAGTCAGGAGGTGGGAGAAGCCTGAGGATTGATAATAGCACCGCTTACCGGCCTCGTATACATAGTGTAAATATTCCCCCCCATCACCTTCACTCCTCACCATCTCCCGTTTGTTTCTTCACTGAGTGCACCAGAGTGCTCCCTCACACCCTTTTCCTTGCTGCTTAGTGAGAACCGCATACTGAACCCTGCCTTTCTGCTATCTTTTGTTTTGGGGACACCGGAAGCCAAGCCTCTTCGCCTTACCTGAGGAAGAAAGGAAGTTGAGTACCGAAGGTGTAGAGCCCGGGAGGAAATTCCCCTGATTCCCCACCATCTTTGTTTATGTACAAACTGCCGGAATGCAAGAAGCGTGACTATTTAAAAATAAAACCTTGTTTGCCCAGACGCAGTCTCTTGCGCCTTCCTTCGGATACCATCACACCAAGATAAGACCAAATCTCCTGAAGAGATTTACTCTATATAATACAAAGAAGATGACAAGCTCTATGACGATGTTGCAGACGATCAGGAAAAATAATTGAGGATTACATTTCATCTGATGATTCTCCAAAGTAAGCAAGAGCAAGCTATCTCTTCCTACACCACCTTAAAAGGGCAACCCTAAGCTAAGAAGCATTTGGAATGGGTGAAATCAGAGACATTTCAGCTGTAGGAGTCTTCAGTAGAAGGCACTCCAACCATGGGTCATGGACTATAAAGCCACACAAACAGAAGCATAGGTCTGCTCCCTGTGACAATCAAGATGACTCTCCTGCCCCTCAATTATTTCAGTTAAAAAAATCAACTGCCCTCAGAGTAGACAATCCCATGTGATCTTTGCTGGTGAATTTCCATAGCTCTAGTACAACTGGGTATTTTCACGACCTTTCCTATATCGATAAGTTGAAACTTCGCTTGTCCTTGGTCATTTCTCTCCTATCCCATGAGAACTCGCCTCCTTACTCATTACTGCTCTTCTCCTGGACAACTTCATCTTTTCATACCTTGCTATCTAAAGAAAAAAATGCTCCTATGCTAACTAATGAGGCTTTCTCTCTCCATACAGAGAGTGGAAACATTCTACATTGATTGAAGGATAAATACAAATTATGTGTTAAACTTTAAACGTGTGAAGGGACCTCACTATTTCTCGAGGCCAACTCTAGTCAACTTTAGTAGTGCACAGGGTTACAGAATATGTGCACATTTTTATACACACAATAAATGCAATTCCTTAATCTATATATATATAAAAGTGAAAGTATGTCTGTCTGTCTTTTTGTCCTTCATGCATTACTACACCATTCATCCGTTCGCCATGAAACTTTAGGAAGTTGTTGAGTACACTCCCGCGAAGGTTTCTGTCCCCCAATTTTGTTTAAATCGCCCCCCCCTGGGCCCTCATAATCTTTCAAATTCTGAAATAGACAGCGAATTTGCGAGCATCTTCGACAGTTATGACCCCCAAACGGAAATCGATTGGTCAATCTACATTAGAAGCACGAAAGAAAAAGGAATTACCAGCTTCAGAAACAGACGAGCAACGGGAAGCAAGATTAGAAGCTGTTCGAATACAAACTGCTCAAGCCCATAATTCTCAAATGAACGAGCAACGAGAATCAAGATTGGAAGCCAATCGAGTACACACTGCTCAAGCCCGTTCTACTCAAACGAACAAGCAACCAGAATCAAGATTGGAAGCCAATCGGGGACGCACTGCTCAAGCCACACTTAGAAATGTTTTAAAAAATAAAATGAATACGTTTCAATAACAATGACACAATGTAAATTTAATGTTATCATAACGAGTTTCCTTTCTTCTGAGATCGCAGCAACGCGCGACGGGTAAGCTAGTAAAGAAATAAAATAGAGTGCAGTGGTGCACAGTAGAGTGGCAGTGAGTTCAATGGCAGAGAGTGCAGTCATGTAATGGCGTAGAGTGCGGTAGCGTCAAGTAGAGTGGTGCAGAGTAGCAGTGCAGAGAGCAGTGCCGTAGAGTAAAGTGGTGCAGAGTAGAATAGAGTGGTGCAAAGTGCATTGACAGAGTGTAATGGTGTAGAGTGATGTAGCATGCAGTGGTGTAGAGTGTTGCAGAGTAGTGGTGGCGTAGCTGCAGTGGCATAGACTGCTTCGGAGCAGAGTGGCATAGAGTGTAGTGGTGCAGAGTAGTTGGCGTAGAGTGCAGCGGAATAGAGTGCATTGGTTTTGAGTAAAGTGGTGTTGAGTGCATTAGTGCAGAGTGCGGTGGTTTAGAATAGAGAGGCATAGAGTAAGTAAAGTGCATGGACGTAGAGTGAAGTGGCATGGAGTGCAGTAGAGTGCAGTGGCGCAGAGTACAGTGGTGCAGAGTAGAGTGGTGCAGCAGAGAGTGCAGTGGCGTAGAGTGCAGAGGTGCAGAGTGAAGTAAAGTGGTGTAGAGTGCAGTGGCATAGGGTAGATTGTTTCACAGAAAGTGAAGTGGCGTAAAGTAGATTGTTACAGAGTAGAGTGAAGTGGCATAGAGTGGAGTAGTGAAGGGTAAAATGGAGTGGTGTAGGGTAGAGTGCAGTGGCATAGAGTAGTGGAGTAGAGCACAGTGGAGTAGAGTACAGTGCAGTGGCGCAGAGTGGACCAGAGTGGCATAGAGTGCAGTGGTGTAGAGCACAGTGTTGTAGAGTGTTGCAGAGTGGAGTAGAATGGCATAGAATAAAGTGCAGTGGCAGAGAGTAGAGTAGCAAAGAGTGCGGTGTTGCGGAGTAGATCGTCGTAGAGTGTAGTGTTGTATAGTAGAGTGTAGTGACATTGATTGTTGCAGAGAGCAGTGGCTAAAGTACCTTGGTGCACAGTAGAATAGAGTGGCATAGAGTGCAGTGACAGAGATCACAGTGGCGTAGAATGCAGTGGCATATAGTGCAGTGGCGTAAAGTGTTGCAGATCAAAGTATAGTGGTATTGAGTGCAGTGGTGCAGAGCAGATTAGCATACAGTGCATTCGTTTTGAGTTACGCAGAGTAGAGTGGCGCAGAGTGGAGTGATGCCAAGTGCAGTGGTAGAGAGTAGAGTGGCAGACAATGCAGTGTTGCAGAGTAGACATTCGTAGAGTGTAGTGGTGTATAGTGGAGTTGCATAGAGCGGAGTGGGGTGGCCCAGACTGGAGTGATGCAAAGCGCAGTGGTGCTGAGTGCAGTGGTGTAGAGAAGATTGTTTCAGGGAAGCATATGATTTTGTAGACTGCAGAGCAGATTAGAGTGGCGTAGTATGGATTGGCATAGAGTGCTCTGGCGTAGAGTTAAATGGTACAGATTAGAGTACAGTGGCGCAGAGTGGAGTGGTGTGGAGCGCAGTGGTGAAGAGTGCAGTGGTACACAGTACAGTAAAGTGCATTGGCATAGAGTAGAACGACGTAGAGTGAAGTGGCATGGAGTGCAGTGGTACAGAATAGATTAGAGTGACGTGGAGTAATGCAGAGTGTACTGGTGTAGAGTGTAGTGGTGTACAGTGCATTGGCATAAAGTGCAGTAGAGTGTCGTAGAGTTGAGTGGTATGGAGTAGAGTGCAGTGGCATAGAGTACAGTGGTGCAGAGTATAACAGAGTGGAGTAGATTGCAGTGACTTAGAGCACAATAGTATAGAGTGATGTAGTGTGTAGTAGCAAAGAGTGTAGTGGCAGAGAGTGCAGTGGTGCAGAGTAGAGTGGCATTGTGTTCAGTTGCAGAGAGTGCACTCTTGCAATGGTGTAGAGCCGAGTGGTGCTGTGTACAGTGGTGCAGAATAGAGTGCTGCAGAGAGCAGTGGCATAGTGGTGCAGAATAGAAAATAGTGGCATAGAGTGCGTTGACGTAGCGTGCATTGGCATAGAGCGTTGCAGAGTAGAGTGCAGTGGTTTAGAGTATTTGGCGAAGAGTGCATTGGCATAGAGTGCAGTGATGTAGAGTGCAGTGGTGTACAGTGGAGTAGAGTGACATAGAGTGCAGTGGTGTAGAGTAGAATGTTTCCGTGCAGAGTGAAGTAGCATAGAGTGGAGTGGTGCAGGGTAGTGTGCAGTGGCTTTGAGTAGTGGCGCAGAAGGGTGCAGTGTTGAGTAGAGTGACCTACAGTGCAGTGGTGTAGAGTCCTGCATAAAGTACAGTGCAGTGGCGTTGGGGGCAGAGGCGTAGAGTAGAGTGCCAGAGGGTGCATTGTTGCAGAATAGACTGTTGTAGAGCCCAGTGGCGTAGAGCAGTGGTGTAGAGTGCATTTGCATTGAGTGTAGTGACAGAGTGGTACAGAGAATAGTGGCTTAACCGCATGCGTGCGGGCGGAATTCCGCTCGTACGCTGACTTTTTCAAAAGCGCATGTTACGTGACGAGCTGGGCTCGTCATGAGCGTGCGAGGAGGCTACCTCATGACGAGCCCAGCTCGTCATCAGCGTCGAAGGGGTTAAAGTACAGAGGTGCAGAGTAGAACAGAGTGACATAAAGTGCAGTGGCGCAGAGTACAATGGCATGGATTGCAGTGGCATAAACTGTTACAGAGTAGAGTATAGTGGTATAGATTGTAGTGGTGCAGAGTCCGTTTGGTATTGTTTTGCTGCAGTGGGGGGCCGGAACTTCAAGGCCCAGACTGCAAAGCAGCTTGCATGCCGCCACCGCCATTTCTGCAGTGCCAGGAGGTGCATAAAGTCTGCCCAGGGCTCCAGCAGCACAGGAGATTGTTTGGTGATGTTCTGCTGCCGCGGGGGGCCGGGACTTCAAGGCCCAGACCGCCAAAGGGCTTGCACGCCACCACCACCATTTCCGCCGCGCCAGGAGGTTCATAAAGTCTTCCCGAGTCCGTTTGGTGTTGTTTTGCTGCTGTGGGGGCCAGGACTTCAAGGTCCAGACTGCCAGGCGGCTTGCACGTTGCCACCGCAATTTGGCTGTGCCAGGAGGCACATAAAGTCTGCCCAGGGCTCCCACAGTGCGGGAGTCTGTTTGGTGGTGTTTTGCTGCCGCGGGGGCCCGGACTTCAAGGCCCAGACTGTCAAGCGGCTTGCACACCGCCACTGCCATTTCTGCCATGCCAAGAGGCGCATAAAGTCTGCCCAGGGCTCCCGCAGCGCGGGAGTCCATTTGGTGTTGTTTTGCTGCCAAGGGCCGGAATATTTAGGCCCAGACTCTCAAGCAGCTTGCACGCCGTCACCGCCATTTCCGCCGTGCCAGGAGGTGCATAAAGTCTGCCCAGGTCTCCCGCAGCGTGGGAGTCTGTTTGGTGTTGTTTTGCTGCCACATGGGGCCGGGACTTCAAGGCCCATATTGCCAAGCTCTTGCACGCCGCCGGCGCTATTTCCGCTGCGCCAGGAGGCGCATAAAGTCTGCCCAGGGATCCTGCAGTGCAGGAGTCCGTTTGGTGTTATTTTGCTGCCACGGACCGGAATATCTAGGCCCAGACTGTCAAGCAGCTTGCACGCCGTCACCGCCATTTCCGCAGTGCCAGGATGAGCATAAAGTCTGCCCAGGGCTCCCGCAGCACAGGAGTCTGTTTGGTGTTGTTTTGCTGCTGCAGGGGGCTGGGACTTCCAGGCCTAGACTGCCAAGCGGCTTGCACACCACCACCACCATTCCGGTGCACCTGGAGGCACATGAAGTCTGTCCAGGGCTCCTGCATCGCGGGATGTGTGGGGGCATGCCGGCTTCACCGCGTCAAAGCCTGGGCCAAGGGTGGGCCTGTCCATGCCAATCGGAGCCCGGAAGAGGCGGGCTGGGACCCCCCTCCAACATCTTCAATTCGCACCTCTTCAGCCCGGATTAGCAGATGGGGAAAAGGAAGTCCGCCACAAATGGAAGTAAGCCATCAAACACTCTAGATGCTTTCCTCACTAGGGCCTCTGATGCCCTAAACAAGGAGATCCAGACTGTGGAACGCAGACTATCTATAGGTGACCATATGCTAACTGGTTGCCCAGGTGTGTGCGCCATTATTGAGCCCCTGAGCGCCCATGAGGAGGCCCCCCCTTTAACTCTCAGCCGCTCAAGGCAGTTCTATCATGCTCGAAACGCACACTTTCCCGTGCCAAAACCACAGCTGACTCACCACCGACCCTCACTGAGCCGCCGTTAAAGAGGAAAAAAGGGGGTGGAAGATCAACAGTTAAGCCATCCCCTGCTGCTCTCCAAGGAGCCGAGACAGTCTCTCCACCCTTAGCGGTCAACATACTTTATAAAATTGAACAGTCATTTACTCGTATACTTCAACCCATTTTAGACAGAAAATTGAGACCTGCCTAGAATCCCTAATCCCCACTCAAACTGATATGACTAACTCTAATCTGACTAGGATAGGGGCAACAGAGCTCCCCTTGCAACCCTTGAAACCTGACTTGCCTGTGACACTTCAGTGTACCTCTACTATTCTTCAGGATAGCATGACGCTCGAAAGAAGGGGGCTGTAAGCCTAGAGCCAGCCAACAAGTTGGTCCTATGGCTTGGGGATCGAAAAGTCACTCTGACTTTCTAATTTTGCAAGATCTCTACTCTCTCCCTCAACCTTGTAGTAACATACCGAACCCACAGAGAGATTCCAGTCCCCCTACACTATCCACTGTGCCACCCATCGAAAGCCGCAGTCACCAACTGGCAAATAGGGCTCAAGAACCTTGCAACCAAAAACTAGACCACTCCCCAGCTGCATGCCCCTACGTGATAGTTTTGGCGAATGTTCCCACACTGGATCCAACCCAAAAAGCATCTACAGAGCAGCTTATCTCAAAGACATGCCATTGGATCAGTAAACACGGAGGTGGTCAGGGGGAGCTATTACCCTGTATTCTAATGGAAAGAAGGGTGGTCTGGGTGGGGAATTCTGTGAAATCAATTCAGGGGAACTGTGTGGTAGGTAGCTTGAACTCGCACCACCTGGTTCAGTTATTGTTTGGCCGTCTACCTGATCACCCTTCAAACCAATTCCAAATGTTTGCGCTGCTACTCAGCTATTTTTGCAAACCGCCTAGTCCCTCTTTAAGGATTGGGGGGCATATTACCAAGGGGGGAGATAGGCAATTATCGCCGATTTAGCGGCCGTTTTCGGACGCTAAGCGGCGATAATTCTATCGCCCTATTAGCAAGCTGTCGCTAACTGATGTTAGCGACAGCTTGTAGGCGATAGCGAGGGGTTTGGGGCCCGCTTTGCATGTCAGCGATATTTATCGCTAATGACATGCAAAGTGGGCGTACCCAACCAGTTAGCGACTGAAAGCAGTCTCTAATGTCGCTATCGCCTATTAGCAAGGCAGGCGTAGCGTTGGAAATATTTGCGCTAAGCGCGAATATCTCCAAATACTAACACCTGCCCAGACCAGTTCTTAGCCATGTTATCCAATGGGAGGTGGATAACATGGCTAAGAGCATTTCGTCGCTAATGCGTGAATATCCCTGTATTCTCAGCGGTATTCACGCATTTCGCCGCTATCGCTGAATATTTTAGCACAATGGAGAAAATCGTTGTTAATAGCATGTTTTCTCTGCTAACATATACAGCGATAGGCAGCGATAAAAAAATTGTCGCTAAGCCTATTTAGCGATAAATATCGCTACTTGTTGGTAATATGGCCCGAAGTCCCTTCGTTTAAGCCCAGTGCCAACTATCACAACCCTCCCCATCGTTCTCTGGCTCAACCCTTCATCCTTTTTCCTGTCAATAACTGCTTTAGTGCCCTAACCAGGTTGGATAGGTGTGACTGACTGAATATGTGTTCTTCCAATTCTGTCCAAAATCTTAGTAAACTGGGCCCCGAACGTCCTATATCTCCTATGGCTAGCCAAAACCAACCACCCAACCCTAGTGATTATGTCAAACGTATCTCCTGGAACATTGCCGGACTAAGATCTAAAGTGTCTGACCCAGATTGGCTAGCAATCGTCGATAACTATCATCTGATCTGTTTCCAGGAAACTTGGGATACGGGACCAATCGATCTAGATGGCTATCACTCTTTTCTCACTCCAGCACTCCCCTCTGTCTCAGGCCGTGCTGGGGGCGGGATCCTGACTCTGTTAAAAAAACTCTAAAACTCTAAAAAATTTACTTTTATAATAATAATTTTAACGATAATATGAAACAGGTCATTGACTCACTGGAAAGGGACATCGCTACTTTCTCTAACACCCTTAACCAGTCTCTAAAAATCTTATGGGTGGGTGATTTTAACATGCACTGTTGTCCTTCCTCAAACAAAATAGGATGTGGCATTCCCAATGAGTCAAGTGACCCCACTCCACATTTTGTGCATGATCCTTATGGTGATGCTCTGAATAGATTGTTTTTTATTCACGACATGGAAATTATGAATACCGTAGACCCTAGCTTGGGCATCTTACAAAATACATTTGGTTCAGCTAGCCTGGGTTCGACCCTAGATTATATATCGATATCTTCGTCCCTTAAAACATTTGTATCCAAAACTGTAATTATGCATTTTGGGTTTAGTGATCATGATGACATAATTAGTGACCTAGAGTTGGGGGAACTCACTTAGAGCAGACTAGGCATGTCAAAGCTACAATAGCAAGGAAAAACGGGATCATTCTACAATGGGCAACAGCAGACAAAGTAGGAACCACTACAGTCTTGGTTGGTAAAAGATATAACAACATCATGACTTGCCTGGCAGCAAACCCTTATTCAAGACTAATAACTAAGGCCTTTGACCGGATATTACTAAAGGACAAACAAGCCTTAACCAGGGCCAGCCCAACCTCAAATTCATCAGGCCCCAAATAGTTCGATCAGTCATGCACCAAGTCCCTATCTGCCCTACATCAGGTTCTTAAATCCATCCCTATAGACGCAAAACTAGTTAAGATCTTGCGCCACCATTACTGAGAGGCAAGGAAGGTAAGAACCAAAACCCTTAACCCGTTAACTGCGGCGGTAATTCCGCCACGGTGCGGGCGTTCTCTTGCGCGGGCGGGGCCCCGCCGGCCGTTGGACGTACGCAGCACTATGAAGGTAATGCTCGCGACGGCCCACAGCCGACGGCAGCAGGGAAGGGTTAAGGAAGAGGCGTGGGAGCATTTGCACTTAGCGGATCTCTCAAACAACGCAAGGGATTTCTGGAGAGTTACAAATGCCCCTTTTCTGAAACCTCCAGAGGACCCGAGCATAGACTGGCACGTAGATGAGGAAGCTTGGATTGCACATTTTTAGTCCATTTTAACCTACCTGTGGAGGGAGTGGTCACCCAGCAGACACCTAGTATCTTTCTAATTAAGTCTCCCTTATTTTTTAATTTATATGAAATAAGAGAGGCTCTCTCACAGTCTTCGACCAACAGACCTCCTGGTCCGGGCGGCACAACAATTGACATTTTCATGGAGCAGCCAGATCTATGCTGACCAATATTTTTAACACTATTGGAATCGTACACCCGTAAGATTTATGGAAGAGGTCAATTATAATTCCAATCAATAAGAAAGGAAACAAATCTGAGCCCAAAAGCTACAGGCCAATTTCTCTAGTGGACAGCACTTGCAAGTTCATGGGTTGTGTCTTATTAAACAGGCTAGAGGAATGGGCCACCCACAATAATGTTCTGATCCCGGTCCGATACGGGTTCAAAAAGGGGAGCGGAACTCAGGATCAATGCCTCAATCTAAGCTTATTAATGACAAAGTACACTCAAGTAAAGTAGGGGAGGTTATACCTGGCATTCATGGATCTTTCAGCAGTATTTGACCGCGTCACCCATCACTATCTGTGGGGCATAATGGCAGAAATGGGAATTGAGGAGGCGATAATTAATTTCATCAGACATCTCTACTCATCGGCTTTGGCAAGTGCCCGTTATGGGAAACTGGGAGAGTGCTCTAGGTCATTCCCAATCAAGAGGGGAGTGCACCAGGGTTGTGTTCTTGCCCCATTCCTTTTTTCCATCTACACGAATGGGGTGGAATCACCCCTGCTGAACTCCACACTGGATGTTCCGTTGATCAACAAAACGCGCACCCAAACCTACTTTATGCAGATGACACAGTACTAATTGCCCGTACTGGTCGAGCCGTGCAGCAGCTATTGGATACCTATGTTAGATACATGAGTAGCTTAGATTTAAAGACAAATGAGGTATATACCTTACATTAACGACATAATTAGGCTGGCACCAACACTTTTATGGCACTCGATCTGGAGGAGAGAATCTGTGAACCTCACACAGAGGCTGATAGAAGATTGCCTCTCCCTCGACCATGCACGCAGGATCTAGTGGCTAACACACATAAAAAATAGTCTCTCTTCCCTTGGCTCAGGGCACTTGTTTACATCCCCATCAAACTGCACCACTGTCTCAAAGAAAGAAATCAAGATACTATATTCCAAACAAAGAGCAGCTGAGAGATTTAGGATAAATTGATCAGAAGTGTCTGTAAAATTATATTTAGAAGGTCCAATAGATCAGGAAGGCACAGCTCCTTATTTATCTTTTGTGACCAATCCACAGCACAGATTTATTTTTGTGAGGTTCAGATTGAATCGGATCCCCTGCCTGTTCTCCTATCCAGCTGGAATATATTCTATCCCTGACCTCCCCCATTGGCCTTGCGATGGTACTCTCCTCAATCAAATTTACATATTTTTTTCTTTTGCAAATTTTACAGGATCGTCGTATTAGATTCATCTGGGCGCTCATGAGCAAACATCGTTTTACAAAATGTCGTCCTAGGATGTATTTTTTACAATCATTGTCTGACCAATTCGCGTATTATTCTATGGCTTCCCATTTTACTTCTCTCATGGAAGATTAGACGACTGTGTAATCCTTCTTAATGAATTATGCATTTTTACTCTGATTGTAAATTGTTGTTATGAATGTCTGTACTATGAAAGCTGCATTTTTAAAGTTTATTTTTATAATGTATATTTTTTTACTTTTATGATCCTAACTTTTTAAGTATAGAATAAAGTGATTTGACTGACTGACTAGTGGTGCAGAGTAGATTGGTCTAGAGTGAAGTGGTGTAGAGTACATTGGTTATGACCTAAGTGGTGTAGAGTGGAGTGGCGCAGAGCAGAGTGGAGTTGCGCAGAGTAGAGTGGACTGCCATAGAGTAGAGTGGCGCAGAGTAGATTGGAGTGGCACAGAATGGTTTGGCGCCGAGTGCAGTGACATAGAATAGATTGTTTCAGAGTAGAGTGCAGTGATGCACAGTAGAGTAGAGTGGTGTAACGTGGTGTGGAGTGTAAAGTAGATTAGAGTGGCATACAGTGGATTGTTATAGAGTGGGCTAGTGTTGGGTGGAGTGGTACAGAGTAGAGTGGAATGGTGTAGAGTGTAGTGGCAAAGAGTGCAGTGGTGCATAGTATAGTAGAGTGCAATGGCAATGAGTGCAGTGGTGCCTAGTATAGTAGAGTGCAATGGCGTAAAGTGTGGTAGAGTGGAGAGCTGGAAAGTAGAGCACAGTGGTGTGGAGTAGTGCAGAGTAGAGAAGAGTAGTGTAGAGTGCGGTGTGAATGGTGTGGTAGTCAACTGCCATTACAGACAACACATTGAAATGGCTGTTATATTTGCAAAGACATACAGTTTTACTTATACATGTATACAGTATACAAATGATAATGTGTGGAAATGGCATCACCTAGTGTATTGATTTGTTTTGATCATATTAAAATATTTGTTTCCATTACACTTCAGTATTACCAAAAAATGTACTTCGTTTGTGCCTTTCTAATTCTGATATATTCTGCAATATCGGACCAGTTAATTTACAGACATTTACATTTTGTTGTGTGTTAGGAAAAAAATAACATCTTACAGCCTTCCTCAAGCAGAACCCCACTAGCCAGCAAGATTGTCAAATAAACCTTCCCACTTTGAAGTCAGAGAAAGAAAAGTATACACCAAGCTCCCTGGAAGACGGAGCCTGACATTTGGGCTCTGTCTTTGCTTGTCCAGTAAATGTGACACAATAAAATAAGATTTAAATGCCTGTTTACAGTAATCGAGCACTGGTGAAAGAATACAGTAAATAGGATTTGGGCAATGAAAGGGATAAACCCAAACTTGACTGCCTAAAATAAATAGAGCCAGCAAATAGAAAGCAAGCAAATGTAAGTTACAAGCCACAAAGTCAATGGTAAGCAATGGGTGGAATGCATTCCCAGGGAAGCTTTCTGAATGCCCCCAAGATGTCTTCACTGTCTGGTAGATTTTGACCTAAAAAATGGAGTGAAGGATAAAGGGATGGATGGATAGATAGATAACTGAGGTGAAAAAGAACACATTTAACGATTCCCTGATGAAACCAACCAAAGGAGTGCCGGCTCATAGACCTCACTTGCCCACTCAATGCCATTTGAGATATGGTACAAAATAAGGGCAATGTTGTTTTTCTGGCTATACCCTTGGCTCGACTCATCACAATTTCCTTGCTTTCTGGGTTGAATCTGAGGTGTTTGGTTTTTTTATTAATAAAATCCTTATATCATGTTATAAGTGGACGCGCTTAGGGCTAAGTGAGTGCTCTGTTACTCTCCAGCTGTGGCACGCCTGGGAAAGGGCTTTGTTTGATTTTTAAAGGCAATTCTTTGTACTATTTATGCTACTACCCTTGTTGCTACTCTCACTATTGCTCTGCACTTTTGCTCACCTCCTTAGAGTGCGCCTGGTAAAGGGCTCTCCTGCCTGCTATCTTGCTCTGTATTTCGCCCCATTTTAAAGATACTCTACTGTGCTTTTAAACTGTTTTAACTCCTCACGTTCACTAACCTGACGGTTGGGCTCGGCGTCCCTCCCCGGTCCAGCGCGGATTCTTCCATTTGTCTGGAGGGAGATGCCACCCACCGGAAGCCAGGTCAACACTTCCGCCCCTCCTACCACCTAGAGGTTAGCATTCTAGCTTACCTCACTACAAAAGGACATGCCCAGACTGACGCGCAGCGGAAGCGTGCAGCGGGCGCGCCAAAGGCAAGCCTGTCTGTGCCCGTTCGCGCCTGTTACGCGGCCAGCACCAGCCACGCTGCTGGCCACCCCCGATGCCCCTACTCACTGGTTTATCCCCTAACTTGCTATTAGAGATAAATGGTGTGGTTGTACTACCCTCTCTCTTTACAATTAGAGGATCCTTCACCACATTTTCAATGTGACAACTGCTCCACTAAAATTTGTCTGGAACCCCACCCTCTCCCCGCTGTTACCCCCACTCCCCCCAGTGCTCCCTCTGACCCTCTCTCCCCTGTTAAAGCCTGTCTACTTAATTGTCATTCACTTCCCCGCCATTCCAATGACATCTGGCACTCCCTCACTAACCATGCGTGGGACATAATGTTCCTGACCGAAACATGGATCAGAGACTCTTCCAACCCTGAATCGTCTCACAGGTATTAACAGAGCTAACAAGCTGGGGGGGAATCGCAGTGATTCTTAGGCAAGGATGGGAGAGAACCTCCAGAAAGATCCCTAACATTAACCCTTTGGAAGCTATGTACTTCTGTATCTCTTCATCTCCCCAATTAGTACTGGCGGGCATTCTCATCTACAGACCCCCTTGCTCCCCTCCCCAGCTCCTTGCAGACTTCTATGACATTGTGGCTGACCTCTCACTACGGCACACAAATTTCACTGTCCTCTGTGACTTTAACCTTCACGTCGATGATACTTCCTGTCCAAAAGCCAGCCAATTCATTGAAGCCCTGAAACGCCTTAATCTCACTCAGAGGTTGAAGGGTCCCACCCATCGGGCTGGACACACCTTAGATCTAGTATTCACCAATAACCCCAACCTCCTTGTCGCTGCTACCCTGCCGCTACCTTGCTCAGATCATTCCTTGATCCCTTTTAACCTAAGCTTCACCCTTCGTCCAACTCTACCTACCCCTTCTCGGGAACACAGCAGGAAATGGTGCAGAGTCTCCTGCTCCTCCCTAGCACCCGCCCTAGGATGCGCCCTACCACGGGTTAGTGATGATCTGGATCTTGATGTAACCCGCTTCAATGACTGGCTCTCCTCCGCACTTGATAAGGTTGCCTCCATCCTCCCCCTCATATCCTCTAGACTTAAACCTTCCGCCCCGTGGTTCTCTCCCGCACTACGTGCCGCCAAAAGTCAGTGCAAAAAACTAGAACGTAGCTGGAGACTCTCGTACAACATCGAGGCTAAAGCCACATATGGAGCCGCTATCAAGAACTTTCATAGACAAAAGCATGCTGAAATGAAAGTTTATTTTGTGAATAAAATTAACTCCGCCAATAACTCTTCTAAATCTCTCTTTAAAATCATAAAAGGTTTTACTAAACCAGCTGCCCTGTCTAACAGGATCCCCCCTACCCAGGAGCTCTGCGATGACCTCTCCAACTTTTTGTATGAGAAAATTGAGGATATCTATTCTACCTTTTACCCGTCACAGCTACCCCTGACACAAACCATGGGAATTTCCAATAGCAAAGCCCTATCACTCTCCTCCTTTGCCCCCATCCCCTTGGAAGCTGCTCTCCAAAAATGGCTCAACTGTAAATCAGGTTCTCCACAAGATCTTTGCCCTGCTGCCCTCTTCAGTTCCATAGCCCCCCTCATCATTTCCCCCCTCAACACTATTTGGAATTTCTTACTCCAGGCTGGTGTCTTCCCCTCCGCATGGAAACAGGCCATGCTAATTCCTATCCTGAAAAAAGCTGATGCCGACCCTGCAATCTCAAATAACTACCGCCCCATTTCCCTTCTTCCCAAACCGGCCAAGGTCCTCGAAAAAATTGTCCAAGAGCAACTCGCCTCCTATCTGGAAGCCGGGCATCTTCTTCACGACTCTCAATCCAGCTTCAGACCCGGTTTCAGCACCAAGACCGCTCTGCTGGAGGTATCGGAAAATATCAGAGAATGTGTGGACACAGGTGAGGCAGCCATGCTAGTGCTCCTCGACTTGTCCGCGGCATTCGATACAGTCTCCCATGACATCTTGGTAGAGAGACTCCTCAGCCTCGGAATTCAGGGCCCCCCCTTATCGTGGATTATATCTTTTCTAACAAACCGCTCTCAAATGGTTTTCCTGCAGTCTTTTGTCTCCAGCGAGAAACCCCTTAACTGCGGGATCCCCCAGGGTTCTGCTCTTAGCCCTTTACTTTTTAATGTCTACCTATCACCCCTGGCGGAAGTAGTTGAATCCTGTGGAGTTCGAGTAATCTCCTATGCTGACAACACCCAACTGGTGTTCCCATTCCAAGACCATTTTGAAGCTACCTTCTCCAACTTTAGGCGCTGCTTGCTTAATGTTGTGTCCTATGTAAGCATGGGCGAAATTTGTGAATTCGCGTTCTGCGAATTCACGGATTTCCCTGCGAAATCGGAAAAAAAATCAGCGAATTCGCGAATTTACCAGCGAAATCACGGATTTTTTTGTGATTTGCCCTGGAGTACTTTCTAGTGGCTAATCCAGTAAGTGCTCCCTCATTGGGTAAATGTATAGTGATTTTACTACACTGCAGCTGCGTAAAGGGCCAGAAGATGTGTCTCCAGTGACCATGTGTGCCTGTAACACAGGCACAGGCACACATGGTCACTGGAGACACATCTTCTGGCCCTTTACGCAGCTACAGTGTAGTAAAAGCACTATGGGGAAGATTTACAAGCCGCTTGCGCCTCTTTTGCGCCACAGTTGTGTCACTTTTGTGACACAGCGGCAGCACAAAAGATGCGCCATGGTGCTGGGTATTAACAACGTGACGCATCTGAGAGATGCGTCACGTTGTAAAGCCCTGCGCCATCAGGAGGCGTTCCGGCGCAGGGGAGGGCGTTCCTGCGCAGGAACGCCTCCTAAAAGTGGCTGAGTGAAATTTACAAGATTTCACTCAGTCACTTTTAGGCCAATGCTGCGTCAAAACCCTGCGCCTGCTTGAAGCAGGCGTAAGGCTTGATGCAGCATTGGGGAGATAGGGCCCCCCAGAGCATTGCTGGAGCTGCGCTGCGCTTGCGACGAAGCTCCAGCAATGCGCTGATTTTACGGCACAGATGCGTGACGCATCTGTGCCGTTTTTGCCACATGGTGCGCCGCATTGTAAATGCGGCGCACCATGGGTGGCGGAGCTGCGGCGCACAATAACTGGCACATCCCTGGGGATGCGCCAGTTATGTAAATCTGCCCCTATACATTTAGCCAACGAGGGAGCACTTACTGATTAGACAGTAGAAAGTACTCCAGTTGAGTAGAGGTATTGCACCAAAAGGTGGCATCTTCGTGGACAAACACGCAGGGCAGGATTCATTCTGCCCCCTGTTAGACTAGTTTTTTGTGCCCTTCTGCGCTCCGTTAGACTTGTTTTCCCTTGTTTTTCTGCCCTTCTGCCCTCTGTTAGACTCGTTTTTCCCTTGTTTTTCTGCCCTTCTGCCCCCTGTTAGACTCGTTTTTTGTGCCCTTCTGCCCTCTGTTAGACTCATTTTTCCCTTGTTTTTCTGCTCTTCTGCCCTCTGTTAGAATCTTTTTTGTGCCCTTCTGCCCTCTGTTATTCCCTTGTTTTTGTGCCCTTCTGCCCTCTGTTAGACTCGTTTTTTGTGCCCTTCTGCCCTCTGTTAGACTCGTTTTTGTGCCTTTCTGCCCCGTTAGACTCGTTTTTGTGCTTTTCTGCCCCCTGTTAGACTTGTTTTTTGTGCCCTTCTGCCCTCTGTTAGACTCATTTTCCCTTGTTTTTCTGCCCTTCTGTCCTCTGTTAGACTGGTTTTTTGTGCCCTTCTGCCCTTTGTTAGACTGCTTTTTGTGCCTTTCTGCCCTCTGCATCACCACATCATCACTCAGCGCTACCCCAGCATCAGTCAGCAACACCACATTATCACTCAGCACCACCACAGCACCACTCAGCACCACCACAGCATCACTCAGCACCACCACAGCACCACTCAGCACGACCACAGCACCACTCAGCACCACCACAGCACCACTCAGCACCACCACAGCATCACTCAGCACAACCACAGCACCACTCAGCACCACCACAGCACCACTCAGCGCCACCACAGCACCACTCAGCGCCACCACAGCATCACACAGCGCCACTACAGCATCACTCAGCGCCACCACATTATCACTCAGCACCACCACAGCACCACTCAGCACCACCACAGCATCACTCAGCACCACCACAGCATCACTCAGCACCACCACAGCACCAATCAGCACCACCACAGCACCACTCAGCGTCACCACAGCATCACTCAGCACCACCACAGCATCACTCAGCACCACCACAGCATCACTCAGCACCATCTCAGTATCACTCAGCACCACCACAGCACCACTCAGCACCACCACAGCATCACTCAGCACCACCACAGCATCACTCAGCACCACCACAGCACCAATCAGCACCACCACAGCACCACTCAGCGCCACCACAGCATCACTCAGCACCACCACAGCATCACTCAGCACCACCACATTATCACTCACTCAGCACCACCACAGCATCACTCACTCAGCACCACAGCATCACTCAGCACCACCACAGCACCACTCAGCACCACCTTAGCACCACCCCAGCATCACTCAGCACCACCCCAGCATCACTCAGCACCACCCCAGCACCACTCAGCACCACACAGCACCACTCAGCATCACCACAGCACCACTCAGCATCACCACAGCACCACTCAGCACCACCACAGCACCACTCAGCGCCACACCAGCATCAATCTGTGCAACCATTCAACAACAACTGGTTCAAATATGTTCTCTCAATGTTTCAAGCTTTATTACAAATGTCACAAAATGATGTTAATATTTCACTTCTGTTCTTGGATTTTCGTCACAATAAAATACACTGAACATAATCTTCACAACAGTTATTTACAAAAGTTTAAGCTATTGCCATTATAAATTAAAATCACTTTTATTTAAGTATTAATTATTTTAAAAAATTAAAAGCCATTGTAATTTGCAATATCAATATATCTAAGTCACGTAAATACAAAACATGTTGCATTACAAATGCTATAGGTGTCAGATTTGCGAAAGTTATAACTATTGGCATTGTAAATGACAAAGCTATTAATTTAGCTATTTTTAAAACCAACACATAAATAAAAAAAATTGCCATTTACAAGACCAATAGCTCCAACTTTCCTAATGCGAGACCTATTGCATTGCAAATGCTTGTTTTTATATCTGTCAGTGCTTCCTGTTGAGGTTTAATTTTCGTGACAGGCACCTCATTGCCTACTTGTAACTATTCTCTGACCCTGCTTCAAGAGTCAGAGCAGGGTCAGAGAATATTTGCAAGTAGGCAACGAGGCGCCAGGAAGCACTTACAGGCTTACAGCAGCAGGTGCCCAAGTTGAAGTTAATTTCTTTGTAACCCTTTTGTAAAAGGTTACAAAAAATTAGCTTCAACTTTTGCACCTGCTGCTGTAACCCTGTAAGTGCTTGGCTGAAAATTAGTCCCCGCTGATTCGCGGATTTTACCGCGATTTCGCGAGATTCCCGGATCGCGAAATCGCGGAAAATCATCAAATTCCGCGAGTGGAACGAATGTTCAGCCCATGCTTAGTCCTATGTAGAAAGACACCAGGAGCCAGGATGTATATTTAGGTCTTCTTTATTAGTCTCCAGTGCAGGTTACATCTGTCTTGACTCCAGCCAGCCTAGTGTGGTACCAGCCCCACCAGGAGCAGCCTGCCCAGCTGCTCAGCCCATCTCGTACTGCCACATTCATCCCACTCAGACACCCAGGCATTCCACGCATCACAGGCACACCAACATTCTAATGGCCAAGTCACACTCTGGCTGAGCAGCTAGAGGCAGCAGGGCTAGAGTACATGTTATACTAGTAAATAGGATATAACATTATCCCTTTTTCTTTAAACAAAAGCAAAAAGGAAACTAGAGAACTAAGCCCAATTCGATTAATATAACGAATCTCAAAGATGCAGCAAATGGACAAAGCATCAAAGAAAATAGAACCATAAAAACAATAAATATCAATAATAGTACAAATCTCTAGGATGCAGTAATGAAGACACAACATCTCAAGAGAAAGAACCATTAGGTAAAGAAAGGATGGTTAAGATAAATACAACTAAATAGCAATATCCCCCTTAAAAAAAGAATTTTTAAACATATTTCAGTACGGAGCATTTTGTACCATAAACTGTAACGTAAAGCACTACAACACAAGGGTAAAAGACCCCACAACACAAATTCCCAGGAGCATAACAATGAATAGTGCTATAGGTAGAATACCCTGCAACTTCAATCCCAAGAGTAAGGGAAACTAAAATAAATGGGTCGTCACCCATAGAACCAACCGTAAAGGTATGTACTATTGTACTGCGCGCAACTGTAACAGGGATAAACCCACATCCAACCCTGATAAGAGTTAACCTAGGTACATATGTATGGGAACTAACCCATGTCCCCAAACCCCTTGTAGAGGTTAAATACCACCAAGTAGGAGTAACTAACAATCTAACTAAATGGGGAAATTAACCCACAATCATCCCTCGTATAAGGGAACAAAGTGATGACCACCCACAAGAACTCAAGAAAAACCCATCCAAAGAGAAACATAAACTTGGGGCATCCCGATTTCTTTTAAACTATCACAAAGCATAAACATGTTGCATCACCATTTCTTTTAACCTCACTCAAAGCTAATACTAAATCCATTCCGTAACCTGCAGAGCACAAGTGCACTGTGCACCCCCGCCGGTGAGCGATATCTCACCCGAGTAGTGGCTGACAAAAAGAACTTCCTTTGGGTAATAGGATACAAAGATTAATGCACACTTACACACAAGCTGAATAACCAAGATATAGACAACACTGTAGGTGAAGTAAATGAAGCACATCCTTGTGTGCAGAATAACCCAACAAATCTGTTATTGCAGATTCAATACACAGACAGCTAGTCAAAAACAGCACACGTCACAAACACTGTCAAGATGTGGATGTAGAAGTCACTGCCAAAGAAATCTCTGCAAAGAAGAAGAATAGCTTGTGGCAGAAAAAAAAAACAATTCGAAGCAGGAATATTTGTTGTGATCTGTGGCAAGCAGGAACACCACTGTGGTAACAATGGACAATGTACAATACCTCCAACATCCATGAAACGGAGGATCTACAAGAAGCCAGATGATGTTAAAGTCGCGAAGACACCGCGTTGTTCCCAGCTCTCATGTCATTTTCCAGAAAACTTTATTGAAGAGCAACGCGAACACCGTGGTTGGCAAGAAGAAAAAGAATTGTGGTCGGCAACTCTGCACCATACTGGACCCAGCAAAGGAGAAAGGCAAAAGCGTCCGCCAACCACAAGATGGCGGCACGCTGTCGACGCTGCTGCCGAGTGGCTTACGGTCCGGTTGGGCATCCATCTTCAGGAAGGAAAGGATCAGCACGACAAGAACAAACGTCAAAGACAATCCATGAAGAGAGCCCAAGTGAAGGTAAGATTGTGGACAAGCAGGAAATGGCACGCGACTTCATTTTAAAACTACTGGAAGGCGGTTGAATAATGTTCACCGAATTGCAGTCTCGGCTGGGCCCATAGACAAAAAAATTTAAATATGACTCACCACAGCAGAGCAAGGCGGAGAGGTCTTTGTCCCAATGCGATCCCATTCACTTGCAATGTTCTTTGTAAATGTATTCTTTGTAGACTGATGAACAAACGCTGATCGCAGCAAATGAAAAATACACTCAAGTGCCTAATATGACTCCTCAGGGGTCCCCGCTCAAAGACCATGTTTCAAAAGAGTCAAAACAATGTGGGCAGAAACTACTGTACTACTGTAATGTCCCACTGGGTTTAATGTCCTTCCAAGTGTGAAAAAAGCACATACATTGAGGATGCCACACCACAGAACCGACGTAGGTTCAAGAATCAGTATGCAACAAATGTCATTTAAAAACCAGAAATATTCCAACTCTGCAGCCACTGCACACTATTTGTTCTTATCTCTTTTAAACACGAAGCACATGTCAGTTAAACCACAGAAATTCTCCATCTGTGCAGTCACTGCAATCTGTTATGTACTGACACCTTTATGACCTCAAATCCCAAATTGTGCCTTTATTTTTTATTTTGACACTTTCTTTTTAACCCCTTCCATGCTCATGACAAGGTCAGCTCGTCATGCAGTACACTGGAGCTGTGCTAATGACGAGCTGACCTTGTCATGAACAATGGTAAATCTGACTTGTCAGCACCCAGCGGGAAAAGCCTTAGCACCAATGTGGTTAAAGACACTCTTCACACATTTGCGCGATGTGGCTGGAACACCAACATCTGGTTGTAGAGAGGCTACCCATGCAACTCACAAACATTTTTGTACGTTACCATGTGGCTGGAACACCAGATGAGGCTGTAGTCGTACTACTCCTCCAACTCACTGTAATCTATTAGGTGGCTGTAGTATTTCCAGGCTATAGTGTCAGTTGGTGGTGACACTGCTCTTTAGGGCTGTCCATTGGAAGGACACTGGAGAGGCTGGTGCTGGCTTGCCTGTAAATACCTTCTTTATACTTGTAGTTGCTTGTAGGATATCTTGCTTTCTCTAGCAGTTCCTTAGTTTCTTTGCTGTACCAAGAGTCTCTAGGGTTCAAGTCTGCCCGTCGCCAAAAATATGTTGCGTCCTATGTAGAAAGACACCAGGAGCCAGGATGTTTATTTAGGTCTTCTTTATTAGTCTCCAGTGCAGGTTACATCTGTCTTGACTCCAGCCAGCCTAGTGTGGTACCAGCCCCACCAGGAGCAGACTGCCCAGCTGCTCAGCCCATCTCTAACTGCCACATTCATCCCACTCAGACACCCAGGCATTCCACGCATCACAGGCACACCAACATTCTAATGGCCAAGTCACACTCTGGCTGAGCAGCTAGAGGCAGCAGGGCTAGAGTACATATTATACTAGTAAATAGGATATAACACTTAACATCTCCTCCTGGATGGCCCTAAACACCCTCAAACTAAATTCGGACAAAATGGAGGTCATGTTCTTCAATCAACCCAGCCCCCTCCCCATCTTCCCTCTGGTGGCCATCAGAACTTTATATCCCCCCCCCCGGAACCCGTGTCAACAGCCAGGAACCTTGGTGTCAGGTTTAATAGCGATCTCTCTTGCAAGAATCAAATCGACCAAGTCTCTGCAGCCTGCTTTGGGAAACTCCACATGATCCGAAAAAGTTTCCCCTTCCTCCCTCAAGACTCTCGCCGGACTGTTGTCCACGCACTCATCACCTCTCATTTAGACTATGCTAATAGTCTGTACGCAGGGGCCCCCGCGTACCTGATCAGACATCTACAGAGGGTCCAGAATGCGGCGGCTAGGCTGATATACAACATCCCTTATCGCCACTCGATTTCCCCCTACCTCATGAAGCTTCATTGGCTTCCAGTGGCCAAGCGCATCAAGTTCAAATCAATGGTTCTGGTCTTCAGATCACTATGGAATACGGGCCCAACCTACCTGAGAACCCGGCTCAAACGTGTCCAGTCTAGCCGCAATCTTTGATTCAACCACCTTCACCTCCTCGCATCCCCCGCTTTCTTCGCGCCAGAATGGGCGGTAAAGCATTCGCAGTGATCACGGCAAAATGTGGAATAGCCTGCCTCTGCTATTTCGACTGTCTAATTCAGAATCAATTTTCCGCCGATATCTTAAGACTTGGCTTTTCTCCTGTGCCTAATGACCCGTGCGCTCTCTCATCCCCCTTTTGCCTGTCCAAAATAAATAAATAAATAAAATAATCCAGATCACACTAAATTTAGGGCCACTTTAATTATGCAATTTTTCAGCAGTGGCATTTCACCACACAATTATGGATTTGCTGCATTTTCCCCATTATCCAGCACCTGCTGCATATGCAGATTTTAAATCCCTCCACCCCCATAAACTTGTTTCTAGCTGAAACAGATCAAACGTTACTAAAAATGAGGTGACTTGTGTTGCCGCGCAGTGGATGCTTATTTGCAAGGGTTCATTGGTCACCTTTCTGTTGCTTGTTATTAGACTTGTGTGTTAAACTGGTACTAATGAAGTAAAAAATATGCTCAGTGTTAAAAAGTGTAAACATCACAAAATAATATCGTAGTACTATCTCAAAATGTGCCTAATTACGCTTTTCAATTGACATTTTCTTGCCGCATAATTTTGTCCACCCTGACTAATAAATTGGGCCTCCACTGTCGCATGAATCCAGTAGCACTAGCTATATACAAGTCTTCGAACAACGCCCACGGATGTTGAACTACATCTGGCAGCAAAAGCTAATACTGCATGAGGAAACATTTTCCTCTCAAAATAGGCAACATTTTTGGTCTCTGAAATAGTTTCCCACATTCTATGTCTGAGACACGTCTTTTATTAGCTTACCCTCAAGTCTCTTCATAAGGGATTAGGGTAGATATTTATTTTATCAGAAACGCGTCGTTTCTTTACTACGGGAATGAGCTTAGTATGGAGAAATGACTCTGTTATCTGAAAGTAAACAGTGAGCAGGGAAGCTCAAAGCTAGCTGCCTATATATCACGGACAAGGCATGTAATCCCCAGGACAACATGAAACTTTCTTTACCATATGTGTATCATTTTTGGCGTGTTCTTGATGACATTTAGCCACTGCTAAAAAAAAACACACAAAAAAAAACATTTCTTTGGAAGACTGACAAGAAAAAATGTAAATCTACCTCATTGTAGATGTGCTGTTTTATCATCCAGCAGGCAAAGAACCATGGGGCCTCATTTATGAGAAATGACGCATCGCTGCGTGAAAGCAGCGATGCGTCACTTCTCAGTGCGCACTCCTTGCGACATTCCTGATGCGTCATATTTTATGTATGATGCATCATGTCGCAAGGAGTTACAGATACATCAGTATTTCTGACGTATCTGTAAGCGCAAAAGTGACGCATTGCTGGAGTGTGTCACAAAAGTGACGCAACTCCAGCAATGCGTCCTTTCACATGGGCAAGCCCCATGTGAAAGGGGCCTACGTCAGTCTTACACCTGCTGTGAGGAAGGCGCAAGATTTGACGCAACGGCGTCCTAAAAGTGACGCAGTGAAATCTCATAGATTTCACTGCGTCACTTCTACGACCCTTCCTTGCGTCAATACGTCCCCCTTGCATACATTATACCTGGCGCAGGTATAATGTGGCGCAGGGGTTTACAAAGTGACTCATCTACCTAGATGCGTCACTTTGTAAATATGGCTCAACAAGGCGCATTTTTTACGCTACTGGTGCATCACAAAAAGTGACGCACCGGCGGCGTAAAAGTGACGCATAGCCTCATAAATGAGGCCCCATAGCTCAGACACGAGCAAATTGTACAGTAACCTCCACTTAATGTGTGGAAGCAATATGCAGCCATAACAAAGTGAGTGCAAATAAGGATT